>NC_064921.1:902895519-912895519 GCF_023897955.1 Schistocerca gregaria
TAAAAAGATGAAAAACGAAAATTGTAAGATGTACGACCTGTTTTAAACATCAGGTAACAGGTCTATAATTTGGCCATAAATAAATAAATAAGTAAATCTGTAATGAAGAGTGGTTGTCCAACCCCATGACGTGTAACATGGTTTCATCTTGATTTCACCAAGTGTTGAAGACACTCACCACAGCACTCCATAGCACTCGACAAGTCGTGCAGTTTCCGAAATGTCCGTGCCGAGCCTCCAGGCCATCACAATCTGCCCTCGCTGAAACACAGATAGATCGCGTGGGTGCCCCATTCTACGCTCAGACAGCACGCCCACTGATACTAGAAGCACAGTGCGTGTGTCTGACTATCAGTCACACCTTGCCACTTGAGGCTATAGCCTGGACGGATATCGACAGTAGATCGGTGGTTATAATGTTCTGGTTGATCGGTGTATTTATTGCTTTGAAGAATATAAAGGGAAATATGGAACAATAATTACTCTTAGAAAAAGTTCTTTAGCTTTCAACTGTTGAACTGGACCGTACTTGTGTAAATGCTTTTATGTCCCACATAATACGATTCAATGTCAATGCTTTTACAGTCCTCAAAATGTTTAATCTACACTACCATATAAACACGCTGCAATTTAGCCGCTGAGCGTCAAGCTTCAACGGGAATGTCATTTAAAATTTGTATGACAGAGGGGCGCCGTGCCTTTGCATATAGAAGTTGAAAGCCTTTTAGTGAGGCTGTATTTTATTGTGATATTCGAGGGTACCCATTGGTAAGACGCGCACGCTTGAGGGTACATGAAGTTGCAGCTACAAATATTATATAACCTAACATTATAAATCCTGGAAATTGATGATTTTCCTTGTTCGCAGAGTTTGTGTGTTTGTTACTCCTTCATGCTGAAGTGGCTGGACGGGTTTATATGAGCTTTGGCATGGAGATAAACTATACCCTGAATTAACAGAAACGCTACCTTCCATTCCGAAAATCTCTTCGTTGCCTTGGGATGGTCATAATGACTACTGTTTTCGTGATATGTGTTACATCACTAAAAAGTCATCCATGAAAGTTAACTACCAAATGAATGCATTACATTACCTAAGAGATATTAGCACCCCAGAATTAGTCAGTAGAAAACATAAAAAACATTAAGCAAGTATCTGCTGAGGTGACTACCTACACGTCAATCGATACAGCGATGACGAGAGACTATGTTACTACATACCTGTACAGTTTCTAAGCTCATTAAAGCCGTCGGACGTGCCGTCCCGCAAGTTGGAACTGAGAGTGGGTGTGCTACTCATACAGATGCGTAAATTGCATGCAACAGGATTGTGGAATAGCACCAGGTTCCGCATCGCGGAGCTGCAAAGGAATATCGTGCAGGCCAATATCATCACCGCCGGAGCCAAAGGAGAGGCAGTATTGTGACCACAAATGCGTATCATCCCAATGATCGTGCGTTCCCGGTTCAAACACTTGCAGTTTCCTTAGAAGTGGTCTTCTTCATCACTATAAATAAGAGTTGAGCTCAAACACTTAATGCAGGTATTCAAGTAGGGAGACCTAGCTCTACGTTTTGGCTCTTCGCTTGTATCAAGCGCCAGAAATCTCTACATATATACAGAGAATTATAGGTTCCATAACGCTGTTTGCGGGGACGTATCGCAGTTGATTTCTGGCTCTCAGCGCACACCAAGACAATTGCGATCTCTCTCATGTTAAGCGCCGGCCGCTGTGGCCCAGCGGTTCTAGGCGCTTCAGTCCAGAACCGCGCCGCTGCTACGGTCGCAGGCTCGAATCCTGCCTCTGGCATGGATGTGTGTGATGTCCTTAGGTTAGTTAGGTTTAAGTAGTGCTAAGTCTACGGGACTGATGACCTCAGATGCTAAGTCCTATAGTGCTTAGAGCCATTTGAACCGGCCTGTTTAACATATCCCAAACATCCTGAAATTATTTACTCCCTTTCTTGCCACAAGTTTTTTAATTTGCTTATCGGTTGCGTAATTTTTTTCCCATCATTAAACGAGTAAATTGTGAGGGACATGTATTCTGTCATCTTCTCTCATCGTCTCAGAATCTGTTTCTTTTGTCCCCATGTAGACCAGTTGTATGGGTTGAAAGTGGCTCGCACTTCAATACCTCAACGAGACAATTTTTCTGATGGCACGCACATACGTGTTGAAAGTAAGTTTCGGCATAAGATTTCAAACGAAAGACTTGGGGTGCACGTACGTCGTACATAATTGGTGCACGAATAGCTCACCTCATTATTTTCTATCCTTATTATTAAAAATAAAAATAAAATATTTAAAATTCATATTTATCTAATATTTTTTCTTATACTATACGTCCAATACATTCGATGACACCGACATGTGCATTGCTCCTACACTGAAGAGCCAAATCACAACGACCATCGGCATAACAGCATGCTGACACACTTTTGGAACGTTTCTACATAGAATAAATTCGGTACATCCTTGGTAGATATACGGAGATAATGGCGCTAGATGTTCACGTACAGGTCACAGAGTTCCGCCGGCCGGAGTGGCCGAGCGGTTGTAGGCGAAACAGTCTGGAACCGCGCGACCGCTACCGTCGCAGGTTCGAGTCCTTCCTCGGGCATTGGTGTGTGTGGTGTCCTTAGGTTCGCTAGGTTCTAGTAGTTCCTACTTCTAGAGGACTGATGGCCTTAGAAGTTAAGTCCCATAGTACTCAGAGCCATTTGAACCATTTGAACCACAGAGTTCCCGATGGTTTGTGGGTGTGGTGCTGGCTTCCACAGCGTGCCAGATGTGTAGCACTAGGTTCAGATCTTATGAGTTTAGTGGCCACGGTATCAAAATGAGTTCGCTAACATGCTTCTGAAACAACTGTAGCACGGGCTTCTGACGCAGGAATGGTACCAAGCCCACGGAGAGATGCTTTCTGTCTTCAGGATTGTTCACACAATATACATCTGTCATGGTGCCTTCGATTGTTACCACTTATATCTTGTAAGTGCAACAGGATGTCCCTCAACGATCTTTGGTGTAACGTCACCTGTGCTGGATTGCTCTTCAAATTGGTGGCCAATATTGTATTAAGTTTTGGACATGACATACCTACACTCCTGCAAATGGAAAAAAGAACACATTGACACCGGTGTGTCAGACCCACCATACTTGCTCCGGACACTGCGAGAGGGCTGTACAAGCAATGATCACACGCACGGCACAGCGGACACACCAGGAACCGCGGTGTTGGCCGTCGAATGGCGCTAGCTGCGCAGCATTTGTGCACCGCCGTCAGCCAGTTTTCCGTGGCATACGGAGCTCCATCGCAGTCTTTAACACTGGTAGCATGTCGCGACAGCGTGGACGTGAACCGTATGTGCAGTTGACGGACTTTGAGCGAGGGCGTATAGTGGGCATGCGGGAGGCCGGGTGGACGTACCGCCGAATTGCTCAACACGTGGGGCGTGAGGTCTCCACAGTACATCGATGTTTTCGCCAGTGGTCGGCGGAAGGTGCACGTGCCCGTCGACCTGGGACCAGACCGCAGCGACGCACGGATGCACGCCAAGACCGTAGGATCCTACGCAGTGCCGTAGTGGACCGCACCGCCACTTCCCAGCAAATTAGGGACACTGTTGCTCCTGGGGTATCGGCGAGGACCATTCGCAACCGTCTCCATGAAGCTGGGCTACGGTCCCGCACACCGTTAGGCCGTCTTCCGCTCACGCCCCAACATCGTGCAGCCCGCCTCCAGTGGTGTCGCGACAGGCCTGAATGGAGGGACGAATGGAGACGTGTCGTCTTCAGCGATGAGAGTCGCTTCTGCCTTGGTGCCAATGATGGTCGTATGCGTGTTTGGCGCCATGCAGGTGAGCGCCACAATCAGGACTGCATATGACCGAGGCACACAGGGCCAACACCCGGCATCATGGTGTGGCAACGATCTCCTACACTGGCCGTACACCTCTGGTGATCGTCGAGGGGACACTGAATAGTGCACGGTATATCCAAACCGTCATCGAACCCATCGTTCTACCATTCCTAGACCGGCAAGGGAACTTGCTGTTCCAACAGGACAATGCACGTCCGCATGTATCCCGTGCCACTCAACGTGCTCTAGAAGGTGTAAGTCAACTACCCTGGACAGCAAGATCTCCGGATCTGTCCCCCATTGAGCATGTTTGGGACTGGATGAAGCGTCGTCTCACGCGGTCTGCACGTCCAACACGAACGCTGGTCCAACTGAGGCGCCAGGTGGAAATGGCATGGCAAGCCGTTCCACAGGACTACATCCAGGATCTCTACGATCGTCTTCATGGAAGAATAGCAGCCTGCATTGCTGCGAAAGGTGGATATACACTGTACTAGTGCCGACATTGTGCATGCTCTGTTGCCTGTGTCTATGTGCCTGTGGTTCTGTCAGTGTGATCATGTGATGTATCTGACCCCAGGAATGTGTCAATAAAGTTTCCCCTTCCTGGGACAATGAATTCACGGTGTTCTTATTTCAATTTCCAGGAGTGTATTTTAAAGTTTATTTGTGTTAATATTTGCTGTGAAAGTGACTTATTCGTTGATTTTCGTTCATCTTAGTCTTCCTTTCTGTGTCATTGATTCGAGTGATCTGGTATTCGTAGGTGTGCTTAAGTCGTTCATCCAAGTCTCAGGTCTCAGCTGTGTGGTTTACATAGATAGTGGTTGTGGGTGGAGCATGGAATAGTCTGGATACGGACGAGGAATATGTTGTAACTGGTGATCTGGTAAAGATAGCAACTAAAATAGGTGGCACCATTGTGCACTTCGTGCAAATGTTTCAGCGTCATGATAGGCCTCATCTTAATGCTTCTGTTGGCGTGTTAACATGGGACTCGAGAAGGCATTGATGTCGGAGGGGATCGCTCACATTGCAGTGGTGTCAGTTGAGTCTGTCAGTAGATCGGATTTCACTAGCCACGGGCTACACCTCAGTAGGCATGGAAAGGGAAGGCTGGCAAGGCTTATAGGTGACAGAGTAGTGTGTGATCGTGGGATCACTCATGGAAAAGTTCTTGTAGTAATTTCTGTTAGGGCTGCAACTTTTTTCGATTGAAGTCAGCTGATATATATACCTGCTTAAAGGTATCACCTTCAGAGGAAGTCAGGTATCCTAGTAGAGAAGGAATTAGCGTATTTCATTAAAATATAAGAAGTGTTAAAGATAAAGTTAGTGAAATGCTCACAGATGTTGACTATGACATTGTTGGTATATGGGAGAACCACCGAAATAAATGCACAGTTCTGAGTATTCCTTTACCATCATTAGATTAAGTGGCTGTTTTTCAAGTTCTTTGCGGAGTGAAGGAGTGGCCATGTACGTGAAAAACAGTTTTGCATTTGTGTCCGTAGACGGATCACGGCACTGTAGTGAACAGTTGCTTGAATGTTCTGCAGGGACAGTTGAATTTACATTTCTGCTCGAGCTAAAGAGAGTTCTTGGTTCGCTTTATAGGAAATACCAATAAATTGTTACATGTGTTGACTTCAGTATTAATTTTTATGTAATTGAGCAAGAAAAAGGATGTTGAAATATCTCCTAAACTCATATGATCTGATGCAGACTGTGTTTTTTCCAACCAGGGTGCAGGGGAACAGTAGCACAGCCATAGACAATATTTTTATTCACTCTCCATTAATAGATGGCCATCCCGTTAATAAAAGGATGACTGGCCTTTCAGACCATGATGCACAAATACGAATGTAATATATATACTTACAAACTATGTAGAAAAGCTAAATCAACGGCAGTAGAGAGTTTTTTATACCTCGTTAACGAACATCAATGGCAGGCTGTTTATAGTGCCGATAACATAGATGACAAACATAACGCTTTCCGTAACACATTTATCATGCTCTTTTAGAGTTGGTTTCCATTAGAACACTCTACACAGGGTACTACCAGCAAAACGCAGCCTGGGTGGTTGACTAGTGGGATAATAATAGAACAAAATAGGAATCATATCAAAACCTTAGCAGTAGTCACAATCAAGCTACAGTAGCCCATTACAAACAATATTCTAAAGTGCTTAAAAACGTTATTAGGAAGATATGCAAATTGAAAAGCTATATTCACAGGACAAAATTAAGGAAGTGTCTGGTCAGCTGATAAGGCAGATATATGTACAGTATTTAACAGTCATTTTCTGAGCATTGCTGGTGAATTAAATTAAAATTTAGTTTCTGCAGTGAATCATAAAACTCTCTTGCAAAATGCTTGTCCGATATTGATGTCTGAAATACTCCTCTGTGATACTGATGAAGCAGAGATTAAATCTGTAACTAAATCACTTAAGACTAAGGACTCTTATTGATGTGATGGAGTGCCTAGCAGGATACTAATATACTGTGCTGCACTTGCTGGCCCTATACTTAGCTATATTTGTAATTTTTCCTTTAAGAATGGTCAGTTTCCTGAACGATTAGAGTATTCACCTGTAAAGCCGCTTTTTAAAAAGGGAGAAGGCGATAAAGTAGACAATTTTAGACCTATTTCTATGCCATCAGATTTTGTTAAGGTTATTGAAAAGGCTGTGTATGTAAGGATAATTGATCATTTTATATCGCATAATTTACAATCTTTATATTGAGCAAGCAATGAAGGAAACAAAAGAAAAATTCAGAGTAGGTATTAAAATCGACGGAGAGGAAATAAAAACTTTGAGGTTCGCCGATGACATTGTAATTCTGTCAGAGGCAACAAAGGACTTGGAAGAGCAGTTGAACGGAATGGATGGTGTCTTGAAGGGAGGATATAAGATGAACACCAACAAAAGCAAAACGAAGATAATGGAATGTAGTCGAAATAAATCGGGTGATGTTGAGGGTATTAGATTAGGAAATGAGACACTTAAAGTAGTAAAGGAGTTTTGCTATTGGGAAGCAAAAATAACTGATGTTGGTCGAAGTAGAGAGGATATAAAATGTAGGCTGGCAATGGGAAGGAAAGCGTTTCTGAAGAAGAGAAATTTGTTAACATCGAGTATAGATTTAAGAGTCAGGAAGTCATTTCTGAAAGTATTTGTATGGAGTTTAGCCATGTATGGAAGTGACACATGGACGATAAATAGTTTGGACAAGAAGAGAATAGAAGCTTTCGAAATGTGGTGCTACAGAAGAATGCTGAAGATTAGATGGGTAGATCACATAATTAATGAGGAGGCGTTGAATAGGATTGGGGAGAAGAGAAGTTTGTGGCACAACTTGACCAGAAGAAGCGATAGGTTGGTAGGACATGTTCTGAGGCATCAAGGGATCACCAATTCAGTATTGGAGGGCAGCGTGGAGGGTAAAAATCGTAGAGGGAGACCAAGAGATGAATACACCAAGCAGATTCAGAAGGATGTAGGTTGCAGTAGGTACTGGGAGATGAAGAAGCTTGCACAGGATAGAGTAGCATGGAGAGCTGCATCAAACCAGTCTCAGGACTGAAGACCACAACAACAATTTACTATAAAATGCACAGTTCGGTTTCAGAAGTGGTTTTAACAACTAAAAATGCTATATACTCTTTTCTCTGTGAGGTACTGGGTGCATTAAACAAAAAGTTTCAAACTCTAGGCATTTGCTTTGATTTAACTAAGGCGCTTGATTGCGTTGATCACAAAATATTGCTCCAGAAGTTGGACCATTGTGGAATACAGGCAGTAACTCACAATTGGTCCACCCCATACTTTAACTGTCATTATTCACAATGTTAAGAATGGACGTGATGTGTAGTCTGAGTGGGGTACTGTCAAATGCGGGGGGGGGGGGGGGGGGAGGGGGGCGGATCTGTCCCAGGGATCCTCGCTTTGGCCACTTCCGTTCCTTATTTATGTAAATAGTATGCCCGCTAGGTAATTCTAAGATATTCCTGTTTGTTGATGACACTAGCTTGGTAGTAAAAGATGTTGGGTGCAACAATGGCTGTGTTTCAAATAGTGCAATTCATGGCCTAAGTTCATGGCTTGTAGAAAATAAATTACCGCTAATTCACAGCAAGACTCGGTTTTTACAGTTTCTAACATGCAATTCAACAAAACCCGATGTTTTTATTTCACAGTATGCGTATATGTTTAGTGAAACTGAACATACCAATTGTCTAGGTGTTCAGATTGATAGTAAACTGACGTGAAAAGCCCATGTTAACTATTCGAACGGTATCTGAAGTAAGTGTAGATCTTCACGAAAAGTAGTCTACTTTGCTTCTTTTCATTCCCTTATGTCGTATGCTATTAGGGTTTGAGGTAACTATTCCCATCTCAAGGGATACTTTTGGCTCAGAAACGGGCAATTCAAGCAATACGTCTGGATATTCAGACATTGATTTCTCAAGAGGTACATTCTTCACTGTTTTTTCTTGTCAACAATATCAGCTTATTGCCAAGAATAATGAGCTTTCACTCAATTAATGCTGGGCAGAAGTACCATCTTCATTTGGCTCACACTTCCTTGGCTCTTGTGCAGAAATGTACTGACACTTTTCTTGACCTTAGACATTTGGTTCTCAACTTCGTCCTAAAAAACTAGACGTGTAAAATAAATAAAAGTAAAATAAAAAAGTTAACACTGTCCCTATCTCCCTTCCCGCCTGCGTCCTTGAAGTGGTGCATGTTTCATAAAAGCTGTGTCGCCTGTATGGTGTCCTGTCTGGATTGTACCACGACCACGTGTAGTTAGATACGTGATTCTTTAGCACAGGACTCATGTTTCCATTGATACAGGCTCCATTCTCGCTAATTATAGTTCTATCTCCTCTGCAGTCGTACTTGACTATTCGAAAATTTTGAATCTAATTTAACTTCAGCTCCACTATTTATTGGTGTAATACGAAAGTGTATGCCGGACAGGGACTCGAAACCCGATTTTCTGGTTTACATGAACAACCACCTTAAAAGCTTAGGCTATTCAAGCACGTCTCCAGGACCGACCCAAACTTTCAACTGTCACACTTTTCCACATCTCCTAATGTCCGCACACATAATAAGCTATTTCCGCTGGAGAGCGACATTCGGTAACTTCGTCATTTTGAACAGTCGACGCAAATGATAGTTAAGAGGGGCATCCAATACGTAGCGAAACACGCTTTTCCTGAAAGCAGACTGCTTTTATTCAAGGTTTCAATACACCAATTTATTCTCCATTTGCTTGGCTACAAAACTCCATTAATCAACATAATCTCTATTCAACGCTACGGCATTGCGCCACCTCACTAGGAAGGCCTGTTTGCTGGTATGGTACAACTTTGTTGTTCGACGTCGTAGCCACCTTCTTGCTGGATCAGTAACCTCCCCGTTACATACGAGAACATACTGCTTCCCGCGGAGTGCATACTTCATTGGACAAAACGTATGAAAGCTGGATGGTGCGAGAGCCGGGCAATACAGTGGATGAGGAAAAAAGTCCAGACAAGTATTGCGAGCTTCTCTCGGGTGTGCAGACTTGTGTGAGGCCTAGCCTTGTTACGGGGAAGGAGAAGTTCATTTGCATTTTTATGGCGACGAACAGGCTGACGGAGTTTCTTCAGTGTCCTGAGGATAGCACAATGCTCTTTCGAGTAATCATTGCACCATGAGAGAGAATATCAGAATAACCCCTCAGGGCACCAGAAGGCCATCGCCATGACTTTACTGGCTTTGGGTGCGACTTTGAACTTTTTCTTCCGAGGAAAGGTGGTTTGGCGACACTCCATGGATTACCGTTTTGTTTCTGTTTCGAAGAGGTGGACCCATATTTCACGCCTGTGACAATGTTCGACAAAATATTGTCACAATCAGCTTCGTAGACTCCATGCAATTCCTCCCAGATGTACCTTAGTTGTTCTTTATGGTCTTTATGGAACCAAGCGGACACATAAATTTCAGTACCCCACCTGGCGAATGAGAGTGTCAGCAGTAAAAACAGAGATGTCCAGTTGAGCGGCGAGGTTTTTGATTGTGAGCTGTCGATCACCTTGCATAAGAGTTTCCGCACGTTCCAACATTCCAGGATTCATAGTTGTATGCGGGCGCACTGACTGAAGACTGGACAGGTTTGCGCGACATTTTTGTGATGATGACAGACGCCTCCCCCAACGACTCACCGTGCTTTAGTTCACTGCTTTATCTCCGTAGACATTCTACAAGTGCTATGAATATCTGATACGCTATGGTTTTCTACCAAAAATAGAAACTCAGCTCTCTGTAGACGGCATTCTGAAGGTTACTTATAGCGGCCTCACCTATCGGAACTTCGTGAAGAAGACCTGACGTAGGAATATTCTGCGATGACGCACCACAAATTCCACAATTTTTTCAACCGAAATTGGCCGAGAAAAAGAAACGTTATATTGCTTATTGAACGCCCACCTTATTGTATTATTGTACAATGTCTTCGTTGACAGTGTCTCTAGGAACACTGTATAAGGTGAATTTTCAACAAAGACATTGTGCAATAAATAATAAGGGGTTAAAACAGGCTTCACATCGAACATCCATCTCTGGTGCGAATCACGTAGTGTGTGTGTGTGTGTGTGTGTGTGACGGGTTAGGGAACTGGACAAGTGTGGCAAATGAAAGTTTGGGTCAACACAAGACGCGTGCTCGGATAGCTGTAACGATTAAGATGGTTGGTGCCATCACTCGGGAAATCAGATTTCGAGTCCCACCCCTGCACAGGTTTTCATATATCATCGCCAAATAGTACAGCTGAGGTAAATTTAGATTCGCAGTTTTCGAATCAAAGAAAAGTTTTGCATCACCTCACTTCCGCGAGTTCCAGAACCTGTACAGAAAATTGGAATAAAGATCAACTTAAACATCATTTCCGCCCTTTTCATTGCTCATGAAAACCACACATTGCATGTTGTACCACGATACAGAGAGACCTTCAGAGATGGATGTCAAGATTGCTGTACACACCAATACCTCCTATACCTAGCAGCACATTCTCTTGCATTGATGCATGCCTGTGTTCGTGGTGGCATACTGTCCCCAAGTTCATCAAGGCACTGTTGGTCCAGATTGTCCCACTCCTAAACGGCGATTCGGTGTAGATGCCTCAGAGTAGTTGGTGCGTCGCGTCGTCCATAAACAGCCGTTTTCAATCTATCCCAGGCATGTTCGATAGGGTTCATGTCTGGAGAACATGCTGTCCGCTCTAGTGTAGCGATGTCGTTATCCTGAAGGAAGTCATTCACAAGATATGCACGATGGGGCGCGAACTGTCATCCATGAAGACGAACGCTTCGCCAATATGCTGGCGATATGGTTGCACTATCGGTCGGAGGATGGCATTCACGTATCATACGGCCGTAACCGCGCCTTCCATGACCAGCCCACCATCGGCGTACGTTGGTCCCACCTAGTGCCACCCCAAAACAGCAGGGAACCTCCACCGTGCTGCACTCGCTGGACGATATGCCTAAGACGTTCAGCCTGACCAGATTGCCTCCGAACATATCTCTGACGATTGTCTCGTTGAAGCCATATGCGACACTCATCGGTAATGAGAGCGTGATGCCAGTCCTGAGCGGTCCATTCGGCATGTTGTTGGGCCCATCTATACCTCGTTGCATTGTGTGGTAGTTGCAACGATGGACCTCGCCATGGACGTCGGGAGTCAAGTTGCGCAACATGCAGTCTAATGAGCACACTGTGGCTGCACGGAAAGCATTATTCAACATGGTGGCGTTGCTGTCAGGGTTCCTCCGAGCCATAATCCGTAGGTAGCGGTCATCCACTGCAGCAGTACCCCTTGGGCGGCCTGCGCAAGGCATGTTATGGACAGTTCATGTCTCTCTGTATTTCCTCCACATCGCTTTGGTTCACTTTGGGACGCCTGAACACTTTCATTGTTGACAGTCCTTCCTGCTACAAAGTAACTATGTGGACGCGACCGAACCTTGGTATTGGCCGTCTAGGCATCGTTGAACTGCACGAGCAGTGTACCTCCTCCCTGGTGGAATGACGTGAACTGTCGTAGCCCCTCCGTCTAATACGCGCTGCTAATGCATGCTTATTTACATATTTGGGCCGGTTTAGTGACATCTCTGAAGAGTCAAAGAGATCGTGTCTCTGATACAATATCCACAGTCAACGTCTATCTTTAGGAGTTCTTGGAACCGGTGGGGTGATGAAAAACTTATTTTGATGCGTGTACTTAACGATCGGCTGTGGATCGTCACAATGTGTCTGTTCCGTCAGACATGCATGAATTTCTGAAGCAACGTGAATTGTCTACAAAGACATTACACAATAACATGAAAAATAACTGTCTCTGTTGTTGCATCAACAAGGGAACATGCAGTGGTCGTCCGCTGCGGAGCCTGATGTTCAACAAAGTGCGTTAATGGTTGTGCTCCGAAACACATATATCAGCATTAGCACTGTGCTCTGTATGGTCTGCCACAGATTTACAACTATTCTGCTTTGCACACGGGAGTGAGCCTCCGTACTGAACATTTTATGATGAAGCATGGGAGCCTATCATTACTGGCCTCACCGCCTTTCAACAACTTTCTATAGATACCACAATAGTTCGCGGAAAGCCGAGCAGCTTAGTTGTTTCCGAGTATATGTTCCCTGGCGTCGAGCCGTATCAATCGGCCTTTTGTCGAAGTCTCTTAAGTCATTCTATGTTCTCATTCATCTCAGAGATCCTTGAACCTCTTGCCCTGTACTGAAATTTCTCCATTGTACGTCATTTCTGGTGGAATGTGGGGCACTCTTGTTCTTTTACGGGAAGAAAGTATTCTTCACACTACCGCCAAAGAAATTAGATGCAGTTAAATAACAGAAAACGAGGACACTGCCAGGGACTTCGTTGCTGTCGTTATTGGCAAAATAACACCCCTTAAACCATTTGATATAAATACTACAGTGTGATTCTTATGGAAGTTTAAAGAACCCCGAAGTGACGTAGTTGAGAATGGTAAATGTCGAGAAATACCACAAGATTGGATGACAAATGTTGAACGTGTGACGTCACGGCATTACGCACTTCTTCGTACGTGTAACGGTTGAGCCTGTCAGTCTGTCGCACATGAGTACCCCAACGCAAGCCAAGAAATCCCGTCGGTGTCGACCTGGCCTCATGTGCGCGATTATAGGGCATGTGGCTCCGGGTTCGGGCCTTGCGTCTGGCAGGTAGTATTTTTTTCGTTGCCTTAAACAATAATGTGTTTACATTGAAGTAAGACTCATTATTTTATTACTGGTCTCACGGTCTCCTCTGGTTTATTGGAAAGTACAGTAGAATAAAATCCTAGCAAATTGCGTCACAAGTAAAAAACCTTCCAAATTGCGTCCTTACCAGTAAATGACCTACGTATTCTTTACTAAATAATGTCAGCAAATAAAAAAAGAATGGGCGCAAGGAAAGAAACACGAAATAAGGACAGTGGTATTTGCTTACAGCAAGGACAAAAATTCTGAATCTTCTACATTTACAACAGATCAGAAATCCAAAAGTGTTCGAAATTTGCAACGTTTCATCGAATGCAAGTATTGCATTGCTCAATTATCCCTTCACGCCTAGACCTAACCACTGCGCGCGTTGCGAGGTAAGTCATCTGGTGACATCACTTGTTGAATATTTTTCATCCACTTTTGGATTATTTCCCCACATTTGCGACTCCATGTCTCTCATATTAAATTACTTGTCTCAGCGTCAGCTACGTCGCTTCTGATGTTTCTAAACATGAAAAACTGTTATTCATTTACCTTTCATGACGAATGCCTAAACTCAAAAGTCAGACATTAAATACGAAACTGTATTCTGATGCACTGCAAAGAGTTTTTAAGCACCTGAAGAGAAGAAACGAACACCAGCTGTTGGAGTAACTACAGCGTTGATGATGGACGAACTTGAGAATCGTACATGTTTCATTCATCAAACTAGCGAATATTTTCAGTTCGTTTAGCCGGTACATGAGTGGTTTCCGTTCTCTTTTTACAGCTCACAACGTGCATCTATAAGCCAACACATGTTTGGAAGAAACAATAAAAGGCGATATTTTAGCTCTTGTTCCCTTCATGGAAATTTCTTTTCAATGGTATTCGCATATTCGCCGTTTGCTAATACATTTCAGAATTTAAAATGGCTGTAAATCGTCAGCATGCATGCGTGTCCGAAGGAAAATTACAGTGAACTAATGAGACGATGAAACATTCAGACATTGCACTACCGTATTCCAGGCCAAAGCAAGACAAACTGACGAGAAAACTAATGTCTCTCCCTATGTGAGAATCACATGAATCGTATTCGAACACTCTGGACCGTAGACATTACGACGAATGGAAGCTTGGTCAGTCTTGGACTCGAGCTCAGATACCTAAGTGTTAAGGTGACCGCTCACGACAACGGGGAATCCGGGTTAGAATCACCGTAAGGCACAAATTTTTGTTTGTTTCCAGCAGATCGTATAGCTGCTGTACAACATATATTCATGGTTCAAAATGGCTCTGAGCACTATGGGAGTTAACATCTGAGGTCATCAGTCCCATACAACTTAGAACTACTTAAACCTAACTAACCTAAGGACATCACACACATCCATGCCCGAGGCAGGATTCGAACCTGCGACCGTAGCGATCGCGCGGGTCCAGACTGAAGCGCCTAGAACCGCTCGGCCACTGCGGCCGGCAACATTATTCACGATTTGGGAATACATTTCATAGTGTTCCGAGAATCTAGGACGCCATATTTAGCACGGCCTTCGTCCCCTTCATAGAAGTGATCATTCCATTGACAGTACTGTAGTCTTGGCTCGAATTTACGAGTGCTGTTCCAGGGACTTGTCCAGCGGACGAGAGGTGCGCCCTGGAGCTGAGCCGTCCAGTACGCGAGTCGTGCGCGCTCTGTCCAGTCACTTGGCGTCCCGGCGCGGTCGATACCTCATCTCGCAGGCGAGCGAGGTGCTTCTGGCGCCCGCGGCTCTGTTATTGAGACAAAACGGCGCCCGGCGGCTGCGCCGCCTCTCGTCACGGCTTCTCCCCAGCTGCGGGCCAGGCAGCTCACGGATTGTTTTCCCTTGTCTAAAGAGCTGGAGCGGAAGCTGCGCGGTGTTTCGCCGTGGCCGGGCCTCACAAAACGCTCTGTTTACTGACATTTTAACAACAGGGTCGCTGAGAGTACCACAAATACTTCCGGATGATGCAGGTTTTCTTCGGTCGTCTACTGTCTGGTTCGATGTGACCCACAGTTTCTTCACCTCCAGTGCCAGGCTGTTTCATCTCAGAGTACCAAAAACACTCTACATCTTCAGCTATTTGTTCTAACAGGGGGAAAATTCCCTCGTCAGAGCGCGAAAAATGCGAATATATTCCTATTTGCGTATTTTGCGTGTACAAGTAGAATTAACTTCGAAACTCTGTACCATGAAAAAAATATATGAAGAAAATTTACAAGGTTGTTCAAGGTCTTGGCTTTAGGAATATTTCGTAAAAAATACGGCCATTTTCTATGCATAGCCAAAAATTAAGTTTTAGGGTTGTTTCTTGATAACGGATAAACATTGTTGAATGCGGAGATATGGCCTATTAGATAAATGCCTACAGAATACACTGTTAAAATCTGAGTAATTTGTTGCTGTTATTTATTAATTAGATTTCGCCGCATACCGGATTTTACCCTTAGGAACAGGGTAACTTTGAAGCTCTGTATCGTGGAAAAGGATATATTAGGTTGTCTGAGATAGAGATCGTAGGAATTTAGCATAGAAATTTCTAGCCGTCGGCTGTGTATTAGCCGTCTTGGAATCTTCAGCTGTGTTTTCGTCCGCTGGTGGCGGCCAAAACATACGATGGTAATCCCAAAAGTAGGGTCTCCTATTTTTTATAAGTACATAGACCTGTTTATTTCTACAGTGGTTTACATCAGTTTACAGTTTGAACATTAGGTATTTTTCGACATAATCACCATTTCTGTCTATGCATTTCTGTAGACGATGTGGCAGTTTTTGTATGCTCATGTCATACCAGCTCGCCGACATGCTGTTCAGAAAGTTATGAACCTCTTCTTTCACCTAGTCGTGGGAGCTGAATCGCTGGGGCCACAATTAGCGCTGACAGGTACTGTGAGACTCTGGAAAAACTCAAACGTGCAATTCAGAACAGGAAAGAGGAATGTAGAGCAAGGGCGTACACATTCTCCATGACAACGCTCGCCCACACATCACTCGGCAAACCGTTGCTCTCCTGCAACAGTTTCAGTAGAACATAATCACCCACCCTATGATCCTGACTTGGCGCTCAGTGACTATCACCGGTTCCCTAGGTTAAAAGAACATTTGAGCGGAAAGCGATTCAGTTTAGACGACGAGGTGAAAGAAGAGGTTCATAACTTTCTGAACAGCATGGCGGAGAGCTAGTATGACATGGGCATACAAAAACTGCCACAGCGTCTTTGAAAATGCATCGAGAGAAATGGTGATTATGTCGAAAAACAGCTGGATTTTCATGCTGTAAACTGATATAAACCATTGTAGAAATAAACAGGTCTATGTACTTATACAAAATAGGAGACCTTACTTTTGGGATACCCTCGTAGTAAAAAAATCCCGTTTTGTCGGGTTTTCCGAGAAACTGTTCGTGAACTAATGATTTCTCCATAAGTTCGATCAAGCACAAAGTAGACTACCTCAAGTGCAAAAGAACCAACCGGTATGCTCCATTTTCCCTAGCAAAAGAAAGTGTAAAATATTCATACTTTGATCCTGTACTATATGGAAATAGTCCCTAGCCCAAGAACTATTCAAAATACTTGATCCTACTTTTTTGTCACCATTAATACCCGAAGTATGATCACAGGAACATCCAGTTTTTATGTGCGTCATTTTAGAACATATTAAGTGCGCATGCTGCTGCGTGCATATCGATATATTCCATTGATAGGATTTGTCGACGTATGAGAAGCTTTCGACAGAGCATAATGTCGAAATTCTGAGGAAAACAGTAGTAAGCAACAGGGAAGGACCAGTAACATACAATAAGTATAAGGGTGAAGAGGTAAAATTATGGAGATGGATGTGAAGACTGAAGAACCCAAATTAGAAACGGCGTCAGATAGGGTTGAAGTCTTTCGTTTATTCTATTCAGTCTATATCGAACAAACTATGACAAAATACAAAAAAGGTTCCTGAATGGCGAAAAAATTCAAGGTGAAAGGATATCAACGACAAGACTAATAAAAATGCTAAAATCGTAACACAAAATGGCGAATGCGTACAGGACAGAGCTAGGGATTTAAATGAAAGGAACTAGCTTTTTGACACATCTGACAGCATCAAAGATATATTCGCGCTATTTTACTTGGCAGTATTAGTGCCCACGTCATGTAACATAATGTAAAGTAATATGATACGTGATTCACATCGTATAACAAAACACTTACCGTCATGTCACTCAACATTACATTTGTGATGTTGTGCAATATGACACAACGTGACATTAAAATTTAGGATGCCTGCATCCCCAGTCTGGGATACTTCATGTTAAACATGCCCTCCCCCGTTCTCGGATACTTCTATTTTGATGAATCCTACTCTCTGGAAGCACATAAATGTCTGTCAGTTTGTTCTTACATCTCTCCCCCTATACGTAATAGGGGGTTGGTCTAAGACAGCTCACTGCACTAAAGAAGTAAGGTTAACCCTTAAAAATGCTCCAATATGTTCTGATTAAAACGTCTTTGAAGTTGTCAGTGAAGTCGAAAGACTACTTCCCTTCATTTACATTCCTAACTGTGACCAGGACGTATTCATCATTTTTGTCATACGATAATTTTTTATTCTAGTTCCCAACATTTACTCTACCATAATTTTGACGTTCGACCGCCTTAGCTTGGCATCCGATATAGATTTTCCTTGACTTTGGATGTTGACCGATAAGTTATTCGTTATTTTATTGTCTTGCTTGTATCGTGAGAATGGGTGAAGTTTTTACAAAACAACATGAGGACCATTAATTACAAGTATTTGTCTACCACTTTACAAAATTTGAACTTATTCGCACAATTCTCAAACATAGAAGTGGCGAGCGTAAAAAACATCCAAATGGAATGAGCCTAGATTTTTGAAACAGAGTTTTAAATTTTGTTATAAGAACGCATTTTTGTTTATCTAATTTTTCGTATTACATTGAGCTCCAATTTAAACCATCATATCTCAACAATTGTTTTCAGTTTATCCGGTATCTTCCCGCAAGTTTGAACCGAATAGTACACGTCTGAAATATGGAAAACCTCCAACCAAATCCAGACGAACCAAGATTTTTGCAAACGGTTTACGCGTATCCTAGATCAAGGTCCGATACACCCATGGACCAAATACAAGCCATCGGTGTAGCTCCAGTCATGGATTATTTAAGGGTGACTGCTTTTTCACGTAAAATCCGAACGGTGGACACACAAATGGTACCATTAAACGAACATTACGTTCTGCTCAGTGAAGATCATTTCCAAAAGTATTCAATCGATTAGCACTCTGATTTGTCGTTTTGCTTAATATACTTTAACATACCTACTGTAAGACAGACATTCGAACAGATATAGAGATGGTCGCTGGTCCAGGCTAAACCAAAAGCTTTTACCCCATTGTCGTAGCTCAAGTAGGAACAGATCAGCAAGACCCAGCCCTCCAAACCGCGATTCTGCACTGTGCAGGCTGCAAATAGCTATTCAGTGGCCAAGACTGGTTGCTCCGGCCGGGTTTGGAGGTGAATGGACGATAGTAATCTGTTCCTGGAGTGACACAGAGAAGGGTAGTTGGATCCAAGTCCAAGAGACTCAAGGAGCCGCCGTGTAGAGCACTGCACGAAATGACCACGGTCAGGTGCGTGCTGTATGGACAACCGGGTGCGGCAGTTGCTGTCTTCGCTGGTCGGACACAAAGCCTTGTAGTGCAGGCTAGGCAGCGGCTTCAGAAAATCGAAATAGCACAACCTGAATATATTAACAGTTAATGATGGCATCTTGGGGACCTTGCGTTTGAGACGGAGAACAACGTTACGTTGAACATGCCCTACATGTGGCTATTTGCAAATAACTTTCTGAATGAAAACTTATGAGTACTGCTAAAAGCTTTTCTTTGTTTATGACAGGGCGTGTGACACAGCGTGTTGTGTGAGAGAGCAGCCCTGACTGGTCACTACACGCTACAAATTAAGAAAATTGTATAATGATTTATTGCTTCTGTGACGGCTGTCAGTCTATTGTTGCCAGTGATTTTATGAACTGATTCTTTGTTGGTGTCTCAAAGATATATTGTTTTTCAGTACGAGAGTGACTGAGAAGTGATTCTGCATTAATTTCATTTGTGTAAACTAACGATTCAGCTGAGAAACTCCTGATTTCTTTTCTTATCATTGAAATTACCTTTAATCTTCCTTTCGCAACAGCACATTTCCCACGCTTCGATTCCTTTCCTTCCCTGTGTTCACCCAATTTAAGATTCCCTTCCATTCCATGTTGTTCTCCAAAGATCTTTTCTTATAATTTTCTTCTTCAATTTAAGACCTGTATCTGACACCAGCAAACTTATTTTAGCGAGTAATGTCTTCTTCTTATGCGCTATTGTGCTTCTTATGTTCAAATGTGTGTGAAATCCTATGGGACTCAACTGCTAAGGTCATCAGTCCCTAAGCTTACACACTACTTAACCTAAATTATCTTAAGGACAAAGACACACACACCCATGCCCGAGGGAGGACTCGTACCTCCGCCGGGACCAGTCGCACAGTCCATGACTGCAGCGCCTTAGACCGCTCGGCTAATCTGCTTCTTATGCCATACTTGCTTCGTCCGTCTAGCGTTATTTCCGTTCCAAGATAGAACCCTTTCACTTTGAGTTCTTCGTGGTTCCTGCTTCTTATGTTAAGTTTATCGTTGAAGTGCTTTTCTTCCTATTTCTTCAGTTCTTATTCTGTGCGTATCATACTGTTTGAATGCGTTCATTAGTCCTGCAATTGTTCTTGAATTCCTGCGAGATTTGCGAAGCCACTAACGAATAGCAACATCAATAATCTCTTACGGTCTTCTATTCTCAATCTTCACTGTTGGGTTGCATACATATTATCAAACAGTCTCATTGTCGGTAAACTGAACCTAGCTATACTGGACGTCACATTTAGCGAGTCAGTGCAAAGCGCCACTGGGATTGACTCTAATCAATCTGTTTTGCCAGACATGCTCTCGAGCTGTAAGTTCTCCACTACAATCCAGATGTATGTAAAGGAATTGTGCGGAAGGAAAGAATTTGCAGTAAAAACTGGTCCGTAGTTGTGTGCGCTCATTTAACATTAATAATTACTAAGCAGTGATTGGGACTATCAGCTACTGTAATGAAATAAGGATTACGTATCACGTACATTTATTGGTTCCAAATTCAGTGACTGATCAGAACAAACAAGGATCAAACGCTCTTCATTGAAGAATGAGTGAATAAATGCATGTGAATTTGTTATAACTGTGGATCTTCAGAATGAAGGGACCATGAAATTTCTGATGTAATAAACCGAATGGCCAAGAAATAGTATCAACTGACTGCTATCCGTGAAACTAAATTCATGTTGATGACTGCGTTGGAAGATTAGTGAGTAAACCGAAACAGGCCGCCAGAGAGTAAAATCATAGGCGAGAGATCACCGTACAGTGACTGATTAATTAATTTGAAGCCACACACTTAACATCATGTGCGAATTCGTATGCCAAAATTTTTTTTCAGCTACAGGAGGCGAGGCGTGGCGAGGCTGCAGGTGGAGACGGATGCTGGTATGGCATGGTCCATCTGCTCATGAATCGACTGCTCCTGCCAAAGCCCGTTTCTCCGTCTACTACTGGAGGCGCAGATGTCTGATCCCTCCTCTGCGTGACGATGAAGTGTCCTGTCTACGTCTCCTGGCGAAGAAGTATCTGATACTTTGCTATCCTGCTCCTTCGTGGTGTGAGACCACTAAAACTGCTTTACTGACAAATCTGAGATCGTATATTTTATTTCTCCATTCCGTAATATGCTAAATATTTTGTACCGGAAGGTCGGTGAAGCGTTTCGGAAGATTGTGAAAGTCGATATGTACTCATGATTTGTTACAAGAACTTGCCAGTGCCGCTCTATGGCAATTCGTAGCTCCCATGGGTTGCGCGTTTTGAACTACTAAAAGGCGTCCCACCAGAACTTTATGTTAGTTGGCCTTTTCAATTTTTACGTTCGCGGCGCCAACGTATCATTGACACGAGACAAAAGACCCGCTTCTGAAGGTGCCCTGTGACTACTACAAGAAGTTCAATGTTATCGTGTAGGACATGCCATTTGCGTGGGTTGTCTGTTCCATCAAAGAAAACTCCGTATTCGCCCCTAAGGCGAGGCCTTCTGAGTACACTGAACTCAGCTCACAACTGCTTTCTTCCTTGAGCGTTACTAATCTTGTCAAAGACAGACGCCGCCCTTTGCTGCAGTGAATGCATCGGGTAGGAGTTCGCAGCACCTACGATGGCCCGTGTTTACCCAACACTCCCCACTCCCGGAATATGTGTCCGGTCACTCACCTAGCTTGCTGAGGACAGACGGATGTGAGTGAAGATTGCACTGGCCATGCTTTCACTCCCGCTAAATGCCAGAAGAATTTATAAATTAAACAGACCTATAAAATCGACGAATTAGGTGTGCTGATTGAAAAAGAATGAAACACGAGGCTGCCTACAGCCTGACACACCTCATGACGTCGTAAATGAAAGAAAACTAAAACAACTGAGCACTGATTTATTAGTATTGTTTCTATATTAATTTTTGGAATTTACACTCTGGCGTAGGTTCAACTGAACCTACAAAATAGAAAAACAGACCTCTGGCAATATTTATGTTGTGTCTATGGCAGTTTCGAATGTAGGTTTTGGTAACAAGCTGATCTTTAACTTAACTTGACGCCGAGGTTTAAGCTGACAGTTTGGTTGTGCTCTAATGAATAATGAGCTCCACAAGTTCTTTAACGGCACTACGGCGACTTGCGAGTGATTGAGGATGAAATGATGATCAAAGACACACAACACCCAGTCATCTCCAGGCAGAGAAAATCCCTGACCCCGCCGGGAATCGAACCCGGAACCCCGTGCTCGGGAACCGAGAACGCAACCGCAAGACCACGAACCGCGGAAAATATTGAGCGTATGGCATTGGTGGCCGGGAGAAAACTCGCGGGGCGGTTCGGCCACTGCTCCACAAGTTCTTTGACGCCACTACGGCGACTTGCGAGTGAATGAGGATGAAATGATGATCAAAGACACACAACACCCAGTCATCTCCAGGCAGAGAAAATCCCTGACCCCGCCGGAAATCGAACCCGGAACCCCGTACTCGGTAACCGAGAACGCTACCGCAAGACCACGAGCCGAGGAAGGTTGTGCACTGTGTAGCAAACAAATGGGTGTTGAAATACTAATCTGCAGTGTAGCCGCTGTTTACCTGACAATTGCAAACATCTGCCACTAACCTACGTTGCGCCACGTTTCGTTGCAATGCTGTTATATGAAAAGAAGTGTGTCGGGGGGGGGGGGGAGGGGGGAGGGTGGTTCTACTTCCCTTCCCCGTCCCTATCCCGCCCCCCTCCCAATGCGTATGGAGGTGGAGTACCCGGGTCCAGCTGCAGTGCGGCAGGCCAGCAGGTGGGTCGCGTCTATTATGGATGCGGCCGGGAGGAGCTGGATTTGTTGGCGTCACGGTTTACTGCACCCCAGGGCTCGGCGTGGAGTCCGCCCATCACATATTTACGTGGGCATCCAGCTGTCCCGGCTCGCTACTCCGGCGGCGGCCTAAGCTCTGTCGACAGGTAGGCCGTGCCCCTGCCGCTGCCGCAGTAGGCTTCCCTGCGGGACTTGCCCACCGCGAGACCAACTCCGCACACGTGTCGTCTCGTGTATAGCCCGCACTTGTTTTTAGTGGCCTAGGGCTTCTTGCATAAAACATGGACGTTCATGCCTCGGCACAATCTGGTACGGGGCGCAGGCAGTACCGAATGTGCTAGCCACAGAACGGGATTTAGGGTGACAATACAGCGTAACGTAGAGAAGATATGGACGCCGTATGTGTGGAACCGAATGAAACTAAGCGTTGACTTAATGACAACTATATAGAGAGCGAAGGGCTATGAGTAACTTCTGCATAAGCCAGACATCGAAAGTCACCAAAAGAAGCTAGCAGTTCGAAAGACAATGAGTGAGAGTTGTAGCGCGGAATTAGCCGAGCGGTCTTGGGAGGTGCAGTCATGGACTGTACGGCTGATCCCGGCGGAGGTTCAAGTCCTCCCTCGGGCATGGGTGTGTGTGTTTGGCCTTAGGATAATTTAGGTTAAGTAGTGTGTAAGCTTAGGGACATATGACCTTAACAGTTAAGTCCCATAAGAAGTCACACACATTTGAACACTCCGTGTTTTTCAGTTCGTAGCCGCGCGGGATTAGCCGAGCGGTCTGAGGCGCTGCAGCCATGGGCTGTGCGGCTTGTCCCGGTGGAGGTTCCAGTCCTCCCTTGGGCATGGGTGTATGTGTGTGTTTGTCCTTAGGATAATTTAGATTAAGTAGTGTGTAAGCTTAGGGAATGATGACCTTAGCTATTAAGTCTCATAAGATTTCACATGCGTTTGAAGCTTTTTTTCAGTTCACACATTGAGTAAACATATAAGAATAGCAGCAAAAGTTTCCAGATAAAAATAGAAGCAACTGTAAGTCTGAGGTTTGCCAATGGCACTGGAAGTCTGTCACAGACGGAAAAGACTGGATGAGCGGCTGAACAGAACATAGTCTCTAGCAAAGATATTATACGATGAGGTGACAAAAGTCATGAGGTGTCTGACATCATTTTGCCCGTTAATAGGTCTTTCGAAGTCCCCTACAGAAATATTGAACCAATCTGCATTTATAGCCGTCCATAATTACGAAAGAGTTGCCATTGCAGGATTTCGTGCAAGAACTGAGCTCTCGATTGTGTACCGTAAACGTTCGATGGTATTCATGTCGGACTATCTAAATGGCATAATCATTGTCTCGAATTGGGCATAATGTTCTGCCAACCAATTTCGAACAAATATGGCCCCCTTGTCATGGCGCACTGTCATCCATAACCATTCAGTTTTGTTCGGAAATATGAAGTACTTGAAAGGATGCAAATGGTCTTCAAATAGCCGAACATAGCCATTTCCAGTCAATGATCATTCAGTTTAAACGGAGGGCCCAGACTGTTTCGTGTACACACAGCCCACACCATTACGGAGCCACCTCCAGCTTGCTCAGTGCCGTGTTAACAACTTGAGTCCATAGTTTCATGGGGTTTGCACCACACTCGAACCTTACCAACAGCTCCTACCAACTCATACCAGTACACATCTTAACCGGCCACGATTTTCCAGTGGTCTAGGGTATACGATCACGAGCCCCAGAGAGACGCTGTAGTCAACATCGTTCTGTTATGTAAAGCATTCGCGTTCGTCGTCTGCTGCCAGAGACCTTTAAGCCGAATATCACCGCATTGTCTATGGGATTGTTCGTCCTACATCCCATGTTGACTTCTGCGGTTATTTCACGCAGTGTTGCTTGCCTGTTAGCACAGACAATCACCACTGTTCTCGATCGTTAACTGAAGGCCGTCGGCCACTGTGTTGTCCTTGGCGAAAGGTAATGCTTATAGCTTTGTGTACTCAGCACACTTTGACAGTGTGCATTCGGGATATTGAACTCCCTAACGGTATGTGCCCGTGGCCTAGGATTAGTGTCTGTGATTAGTAATAAAACATCTCAGTGCCGTGTTCGAAACCCGCCACCACTTACTGTTTCTAATCAGCTTTGGCGACCGAAGACTTCCGGTTTAAGAAGCCACCCTCATTCTGGCCACGGCCTTGTAATGAGCGAGGAAGAGAAGACAGAGTTTCAGGGCACTCTCTTCTCCTTGGGGTGAGAAACTTTCCCTAAAGACGGAACTATTAGCAATGGTCAACGGCTTGAGGATGCAGAAGGCAATGGATCTCACTGCATTAAAGCCACACAACGTGTATCGACAGGGACATGTGGCCTGTAGCTGAAAAGTGTCATGATGATCACTCCATAGGCGAAAGATTCCGGAAAAGTTCCCCACTCGGGTCTCCGGGAGGGGACTGACAAGCGGCAGGCGACCATGAGAAAACGTAGAGGATAACATGAGGATAATGTTCTTCGAGTCGGAGCGTGCAATGTCACAAGCTGGAACGTGGTAGGAAAGCCAGACAAACTGAAAAGGGAAATCTAAAGGCTAAGTCTAATTATAGAAGCGGTCAGTGAAGAGAAATGGAAAGACGACACGCATTACTGGTTAGATGAGTGTAGGATAATATCAACAGCAGCAACAAATGGCATAACGAGAGTAGGATTCGTTACAAATAGGAATGTAGGGCAGAGAGTGTGTAAATGGGAACAATTCAGTGATAGTGTTGTTATTATCAGAATCGACAGTAAACCAACACCGACATCGATAGTTCAGATATACATGCTGACATCGCAATCTGAAGATGAAGAGATAGAGAAGTATATGCGGATATTGAGGGTAATACAGTACGTAAAGGGAGATAAAAATCTAATAGTGTTGGACAGGAAAGCAGTCGTAGGGGAAGTAGAAGAAAGAGTTACAGGAGAATATGGGGTTGGGGCAAAGAATGACAGAGTAGAAAGACTAAATGAGTTCTGTAATAAATTTCAGCTAGTAACAGTGAACACGTTTTTCAAGAATTACAAGAGGAGGAGGTGAACTTGGAAAAGGGAGGAGTATACGGGAGGAATTCATTTAGATTAGATCACGGTCAGATTCAGAAATCAGATGCTTAATTGTAAGGCCTACACAGCAGTAGATATTTACTCGGATCACAATGTACTAGTGATGGAGAGAAGGCTGAAATTTAAGGGTTTAGTAAGGAAGAAACAATATGCACAGCAATGGGATACGGAAGTATAAGGAATGACGAGATACTCGTGAAATTCCATAAAGATATACATACAGCAATAAGGAATAGCTCAGTAGGCAGAACAGGAATGTACGTCTCTAAGAAAAGCTGGAAAGCTGGAAAGAAAAACATAGGTTGAAAGAAGGTAACTGCAAAGAAACCATGGGTGTTGTAAAAATACTTCAGTTGATCGATGAAAGAAAAAAGTACAAAAATGCTCAGGGAAATTCAGGAATACAGAAATACAAATCGCTGAGGAATGAAAAGACAGGAAGTGCATGGAAGCTAAGACGAAATGGCTGCATGAAAAATGTAAAGAGATCAAGATAGCAGTGATTGTCGGAAGGCCTGACTCAGTGTGTAGGAAAGTCAAAACAACCTTGGTGTCGAGTGACGCACTGCACGGAAGGAAAAAGTGGACAATAAACACTTCAGACACAAAGAGAGTCAGTCGGATATCTAATGAAGACGCCCAATATTTGACGGGAAGAAAAGAAATTTATGGCCCAACTTGAGTAAAAGCAAGGACCGATTGATGAGATATCTCCTGAGGAATCAAAGGATAGAAAAACAGGTAACGGACTGAAGTGTGATTGGGGAGGAAGGAGGGGGGGGGGGGGGGGGTGGATGGGCAACTGAGACTGCGCACAGTATGCAGGTTGAAGAAGATATATGCTGCAGTAGATATGCTGACATAAAGAAGACTGCGCCGTTCTGACTGGCGCGGACAGCTTTAACAAACCAGTCCTCAGAATTAAGACTAAATCAACAGCTTATGTCTCGCGATTGTCTGCAAGAGAAAAGATCAGTTCATGTCTGCTCAAAGAACTATCAGCACATTCCAACGGTGAAGCGAAGACATTTGAACTTTAAACATTTATTTTGGCATACACGAGTACCAAAATTGGCATGGGGAGGAAGACGCAAAGAAAATGGTCTTCACTAATTCACTAATGCTGGAGTAATTGTATCGGAGATGCTCAAAAAACTCCAGTGGCGGTCTTTACAAGATCGGCGTTGGTGTTGTGTATCACGAGGAAAGAAGTTACTATTGAAATTCTGAAATTGTACATTCGAAGAAGAGTCAGGAAACGTATTACTTCCTCCCAGATATGCCTCAAGAAATACCATCGACGAAAAAATAAGAAAATTAGAGATCACGTTTAAATTTGATCGCAGTGCTTCCCAAGAACTATTTGCGAAAGGAACAGAGAAAGGTAAAACTATTGTTGCATTAGAGGTACTCTCCGTGACACAATGCCGATGGTATGGGAAAGCTAAATAAAAGCGACCCAGAAAATGTTTATAAGACTGATGCGGAAATGACACCTCTTAATTGACAGAAATGTCCATGATACTTCCTGCCGGATTCAAATTGTGTGCCGGATAGAGAGTCAGAATCTGGAGCTTTGACTTTCGCGGGCAAGTGCTCTACCTCTTGAAATGCTCAAGCACGACTCAAGACAAGTCCTCACAGCTTTACGTCCACCAATATCTCGTCCCCTACCATCGAAACTTCACAGAAGCTCTCCTGTGAAATCTGCAACACTACCACTCCATGAAGAAAGGATATTTCAGAGACATGGCTTGGCCACAGTCTAGTGGAGTTTGCAAGGTGAAATTTTCATATCAGTGTGCACTTTGCAGCCGAGCGAAAATTTCATTCTAGAAATGTCCATCGTAAAAAAATGCAGGAAATCGTGATGTCGGTGCACGAATCGGTTGAAGTCACATGTTTGTCAATCCCAGCCCTGAATCGATGTGAATGGTGGCCATTTCCAGCATCTTCTGTGATGTTTGTTAATATCGGACAATCCTGCGTTACATTATAAATATGTTCCGGGTCACTAATATTTTGTCTGCATTATAGATATATCACCTTATCATCCACTTCATCGCTAGCGAAGCCTGTATGGCCTGTACAGGATGCTTCTGTTTTACTTTAATCAAATTTGTACCTGGGTAAGTCAATTATTATCCGCAATTTAGTTATATTTTAGTTTATTTTGGTAGTACTGTCGTTTTGCGTTGATGAATCACCTTGTTTCTTTGTTGTTGTATCCTCGCAATTTTCAAGCTGCTAGGTTAATTTCATTATCGCTGTCTATTTGCACCAAAGGAGAGAAACGTTCAGTGATCCGGTTTTAGTGGTCGGAAGGTGTATCGGGGGCCGAAATTCATCGCAGACTTTCGGTACAGTACGGGAAGTGTGTTGGCACAACGGAGTGTCTACGAATGGACTGAAAAATTCCGAAATGCTCGTACACGTGTTACTCACGATGAAGGAGCCGGACTACCGTTTACCGCTACAAATGAAGAGTCCGTTGAGCGTTCACTAGAAGTGATTCTCTTAGACAGACGATTAACTATTGACGAAGTTCCACATCGTCTGCAAATTAGTCACGGTTCGGCCAATGAAATCATCCACAACAGACATGGGTTTCATAAAGTTTGTGCAAGATGGGTTCTAGAACAACTCACACAGTAGCATAAACAAACGCGCTTGGACATTTGCAAAAAAACATTTGGATCGCTATGGTAACGGAGGTGATAACTTGTTACACAGGATCATTACTGCTAACGAAACATGGATTCAATTCACCATATCGATCCGGAGAGTAAACGGCAGAGTATGGAATGGAAACAACCAAATTTGTCGTGCAAGGAAAAGTTCAAGATCCAACTGTCCGCACTAAAACTGATGCTTACGGTTTTTTGGGACGCAGAAAGTCCAACACAGGAACAGTATGGGGAAAGAGGCACAACAATAAATAGTGTACGTTACAGTCAGACGCTTACTGCCAGGCTAAAGCCAACAATTCGAAGCAAACGCCTAGGATCACTGCCAAAAGGTGTTTTGTTGTTGTACGACAATGCCCGTCCTCATACTCCTGCCCACACTGCTGAAACGCTCGAGAAACTCAAATCTGAAGTACTGGACCATCCTCCATATAGTTCCGATCTTGCCCCTTCTGACTATCACTTGATTGGTTCAGTCAGACATTAATAAGCCGGTGACTTGCCTCGGACGAAACAGTGAAAGAAGTGGTGCATTCCTGGCTCGCAGCTCAGAGGAGAACCTTCTTCTATGATGGCTTCAGGAAGCTTGTACAACGATGGACCAAGTGCATTGAAACGCAAGAAGCTATGTCGAAAAATGATGTTTTTTTAAGTTTCCTATTTGATTACAATAAGGTTTTATAACTACTTTGCTGATAATAATTGACTTACCCTCGTATGTTGTTAACAGACTGTCACGCTTTCTCAATTTTTCACGCCACATAAGGCCATAAAAGCATGGTCATTTCCGAACGTACTTCAGACCAAAGAGTGATTCTGGAAGCTGGTGTTCCGGCGTAAAGTCAAGCGCCGGCACGACAGTCGCGAACGATAGAGCAGAGAGGGCTGTGAGAAGAAGTCAGCCAATAGCACACTGACCGACCCCTCTCCAAGATGACAACGCTACAGCAGCGGCCTCCAAGTGCAGAGGACAGTAGCGCCGCGACCGACTGGTCGAATTGCAGCTTCACGATTAGACACTTGTATAGTAGCGACTCAGGGGTCGTTTATACTGGAGAAGCTTGTGTATTTCGTAGGTCTCCCTTTGCTTGCGACACATCTGTGTAAGTTAAGCATTGTAATCTCTTAGCATTTGTAATAAAACTCATTAATATGATTTGTTTGAACGTTGTCTAGCGATCCGAGAAAGCAAGTTTCCTAGACATACCATATTTCGGGGACTAGGCAGGATTTAACAGCTGGAGTCCAAGATTTTCGTCAAACATACCTTTTGCGTTTTCCTCCAACCACACATATTTTTTTCATATTTAACGGAGAAATCTACCAATTTTCATAGATTTAACTTTAAAAAATTTTTAATCAACGAAACATTTTCTTACAAATTTTCACCCCTATTTGACCCCTTAAGGGGTTGAATTTCCATAACAATGAAACACATGTATCACAACATGCGTCTGGGCACATAAAGAGTGCTATGTTGCATAAGGCAGAGCGCCACTCGTAACACATTCCTGTAGCGAGCCAAGCCATAATCCAGGAACGCAAGCGGCACAGTACGACAGTAGCTCATGCGTCATTTTGCGAACCTCTTACTACGGAATCATAACATGTAAACTCTATGCTCAGCCGCTCTGATATACAGAAGATGCAAAGGCATGGAGAAAGTAGAGAAATGTAGACACCACGGTGGGTACAAGTCCACTGACACTCCCGGTAAATGACTTCCGACCGTGATGACGTTATTTCCAGTTTTAAAGAAAACCGATTCTGAAGCATTTCTCTTAGTGCCTGGTCATCCCGTCTGTATCTTTGATTCAGATGGAGTAATAGTCCTGCTAATTACAGAATAATGTAGCTGGTGAGTCGTGATATGATGCCTGCTGCCGAAAGGAGACATTGCCTCCGAAACCACAGGATGTGGTGAACACTACTGCTTGGCCTCTGCCCTGATTGAAGAAGCCCGAATCTGGGCCTTGGAGTGATTAAGGGCCATTCCACAATGAGGTTACAAACTTAGTCATGGGTTAGCGATAAGTAGATACACAGCTGGTGATAGTATAATGTAAACGAAGTGTAAAAGGCGTTGCAATGGTATATGATTCATGTGAAAAGTGTCCGACGTGACTATTTCCGCATGATTGGACGTAATAGACTTTGATCGCCGGAAGGTTGTTAGAGCAAGACGCATGGGACATTCCAGTTTGGAAATAGTTGGAAATTGCATTATTCGAAGATTCACGGTGTGGTGGTATCCCGCCAAATTTCATTGATTAACACTGCCAGTACAGTGGCCGGGAGCCTTCACTTAACGACCGAGAGCAGGAGTGTTTGTGTAGAGTTGTCAGTGCTAACAAATAACGAACACTGCTTGAAATAGTAGCAGAAATCAATGTGGGAAGTTCGGCGTTTGTAAGGTGTTGCAGCAAACGAGCGACGCAAGTGGCTTTGCTAACAGCACGACATCGCCTGTAGAACCTCTCCTGGGTGCAAAAATGGCTCTGAGCACTATGGTACTTAACTTCTGAGGTCATCAGTCCCCTAGAACTTAGAACTACTTAACCCTAACTATCCTAAGGACATCACACACACCCATGCCTGAGGCAGTGTGCGAACCTGCGACAGTAGCGGTCGCGCGGTTCCAGACTGCATCGCCTAGAACCGCTAGGCCACTCCGGCCGGCCCTCCTGGGTTCGTGACCATATCGATTGCACCCTAAACGACTGGAAAACTGTGGCCTGGTCAGATGAATCCTGACTTTAGTTGGTAAGAGCTGATGGTAGGGTTCGAGTGTGGTGCAGACCCCACGAAGCCACGATCCAAGTTGTCAACAAGGTACTGTCCAATGTGCTGGTAGCTCCAGAATGGTGTGGGTTGTAATTACATGAAATCAACTGGGTCCTCTGGTCCAGTTGAACCGATCATATGCTGAATGGAAATGGTTACGTTCGACTACTTGGGGACCATTAACAGACATTCATGGACTTGATGCACCCAAACAGCGGTGGAATTTTTGGGGATGTCAATGCACCCTGTCACTGGGCTCAATTGTTCGCATGAGTTTTAAGAACGTTTTGAACAGTTCGAGTGAATTATTTGGCCACCCAAGATCACCCAGCGTGAACCCCTATGACACTGCCACACACCAACTACTGCCATCTTAGAGTCTGTGACTGGTCCCAGGACTAATCCGCCACTATCACACAGCCTACGGTTCCATCACCAAGTTGTTTCCAGTGAGCGAGATAGCCCTGCCCTGGCCACCAGCCATCTCACTTCCGCCCCTCCATTCAGCCTCCCACCGCTGTCTCCCTTCGCCATGTAGTGGTAGCGGGGCAATCTTCTACCCTCCAAGGTGAGCCCGCGGCATCGGTGCGGCCGTGCTGGTGTGGTCAGGTCAGATGTTTGTCTCAGATGCGCTTAACTACGTTTGATCATGATTGTCAACAAAGTTTTCTGTCAATTGGCTGGCCACATTGATCGCCCGAACCTCCACCAACATCCAGCGGAGCACCCTTTATACAGCAGTTCCTTAAAAGTTAAGTTTTTCTAAGAGAGCAACATGATCTACGCAATCAAACGACTTGGAAATGTCACGAAAACTGCCAACTGACAGTATTTTATTATTTATGGCTTGCAGTTGTATAAATAGCTTTCTCAGTTGAGCGAACCTTCCGATACCGAAACCATGATATGCTGAATAGACTGTTTCTACTTGAGTGCGGCACATTAATTTTTCGAATATTTTGGAAAAAAATGACGTCAGTTACGAAACTGGGCGATAATGATTAATGTCCTTTGGTTCCTTTTCTTATAAATAGCTGCACCGTGAACACCCTATGAACTTTTTTTTTCAAAGTTTTATAATATCGTTAATTTCAGTGCAGGGTAATGGTGAAAATTCTGGTTGCTTAAACTTAAGTGGAATTTTTTTAAAAAAAGTATTCTCTTACTTTTTCAAGAGAACCAGTTAATTCTATCTTTGCAAGTACATTGAGAAGAGAATGGTTAAAAATACTTGCAATCGTGATTTACCAGTCACAGTGAATTAGCATCCATAATCCTGTCACTTAGTTTCATTGTTTTGTTTATTTTACACAGTCTGGTTGCCTGCAGTACTAATTTCAGTTAAAATGTGAATATTCATGGACTTTTCCTTAAAATCTCACAGTATTTTTTGTAGTATGCAAGTAATGTCGGATCTTGAGTTATTCTCACCGTCAGTACATTTTTCTTTCCCTTTACATGGGGATTTAATCAGTATAGTTATCATTGTCTTCCTCGTCTCTTTGCATTCTGAATAACGTCTTTGGTTAGCCACCTTCAAACACTGATCCAAATTTGCTATGGAATATATTCACAATTTCAAATTAACATCTCTTTCTACATTTACCTCATCATATACCATCTCTTTTAACTTATTCGTAAAACATTGTACATTGTTCACATTAATAAGCCTCACAGTTTTGTATAAATATGCCTCAGAGCTGTAATATGATACATCGTACATTTCCATTTTCATTGTATCATCGCCGATCAATGCAGTGTCGAAGTATTTAAAACAACAAACTCGAAATGTAGTTTTTATACAATAGTTTCCCAATTATCAGCCGAAAACGAGACAACAGGATCTGCGTAAGAGGTAGACCTAGGTTTTTCTAACAGTTTCTCAACGTAGTCCAGTCTGAAACGCCTCATGATTCCCATTGACATATTTCCACCAAATCCCAATTTAATTCAGTTCACTCTCTTCGTCGTCACTGCGGAAACTGCGCACCGGCTACCGAACAAGAGCTACAGCTAAAGGAGAGCAGTTACGAATAGGTGACCTTGCTGAAATATAAGAGTAGTATTCGTCTGTCTTTAAGTTATTGAAAGGCTGGAGGACAATTCCAGCGTCTGATCATTTTAAACTTGATGCTGCTGGAGACAGGCTCTGATGGACATCTCCCATTACTTGTACCGAGGTTTAAGATACTGTTAGTTATTTAAGACGTGTTAATGAAACATTCTTCATACTAAACAGGCTTTAGTTGTCAAATTTTACTCTAACCAGTCTGTACGAGTGGCAGTTACAGAAATCATAAACATGACAACCGTGAGGTATAGCCGAACAGAAATGATGCTTGTAAGGTGGAAGAAGAAAAGTACAAAAATTGAGACTATTCTGCAAAGTAGTAAGATATATACTAATTAATAATTAACTACTTCATTCCTATCAATATGAAACGAGTACTATAAATGTTCTACAGCATGTTATGACACGATGAATAAAGATTTCAGAATATGATAACGGTTTATTCATAGAAAAACTGTCACCAATAGTTTTTACGGATTTAAAATAACATTAGAAACTTTAGTGTTTCACATAATGTAGATTTCTTCCACATTTCATAACTATTAGCACACATCTTTCTGCAAGCGTTCAGGAAAAGCTCTAAATATTTGATTTGTGTCGACTCAGAGAAGATTGCGTTCGTAATTCTTGAATCTGAACGTGACATCTAACTCTTGGTGACGTTCCCTCGCGAATATAGTTTGTCATGATGAGGGAGCACACTAAATAAAAACAAAGTGCGTATGTATTACTTTGTACACAACAATTATTAGCAGATGGTTAGGTAACGTTCACTGAGCATGAACTATTACAGGAACCTCCCTCAACTCTTTTTTCAAAGAACAGAACAACCAATAAGACAAAATCCATGACATTGTTAGTAATCGAATGCTAATAAATCGATCCAATTTCCCTGGATAACTCTCATAAGATTTTTCCTAAGTGATAGTTGGGCTCAGTTGTAAGCAACTTTAGTATGATAGTTGAAAGAAAGTTTATAGACAAAATAAGCGAAGTATGTAGGATGACAGAAATTCGGGTGCAGAGGATTAAACGGACATAAAAACGGAGAACTGAAAATAGCCATAATTATAAATAAAAATATGAAGAACCAATAAACATCTACATTGCTACCATAACCCCCCCATGAACCATGGCCATTGCCGTTGGTGGGGAGGCTTGCGTGCCTCAACGATACAGATAGCCGTACCGTAGGTGCAACCATAACGGAGGGGTATCTGTTAAGAGGCCAGACAAACGTGTGTTTCCTGAAGAGGGGCAGCAGCCTTTTCAGTAGTTGCAGGGGCTACAATCTGGATGATTGACTGATCTGGCCTTGTAACACTAACCAAAATTGCCTTCCTGTTCTGGTACTGCAAACGGATCAAAGCAAGGAGAAACTACAGCCGTAATTTTTCCCGAGGGCATGCAGCTTTACTGAATAAAAACAAAACACTACAATAAAGAAGTTGTTTAGTGGAATACGACTAATGAGCCATCTATATTAAGACGGAACGAACGACATATTGAACAGAAAGTACTGAATGAAAGAGAGAGGACAATCCATGCATATGGATTTTTTTTTTTACTTACTTAAGATTCCACCTTTCAAACTCGTTTCCACTGGAACGTAGAGCAACTAAATTTTATCCAAGGAACAGACCGCGTAAAACCCGAACACTTCCCCTCCCTCTTTCTGATAGGACTCAAAGCAGTAACCGCTAAGCGGATTCAGAGGGCTTCTTGCGGTCAGACCATCAGCTGTTCATTTATTTGGCGTGGTCTTTTCGGTATTCCATTAAGGTTCAGCTGCATTTGTTGCAAAGAGAACAGGCGTCTTGTATCCGACCGTCAGAATCCTTTTCGACTTCGGTATCGTTTGCCTGCACCGACTAATGCATTTAAGCTAAAGCCATTTTAAGCCTTGTCCAAAATATTACCCCGAATTCATGTGCTTATTTTTCCGCTGGTCAGAAATCTCAGAAGTGTCTGTGGTTGTACAGAAGGTCTTTTTGTTAAATAATGTAACTTACTATTTTTACTTGAAGAATATCATGCTGTTACATAGCTTATTTACTGGCGGTCAACAATGAGTAAAATTACTAAGACTGTGAAGTAAAAGCCGGCCGCTATGACTGAGCGATTCTAGGCGCTTCAGTCCGGAACCGCGATGCTGTTACGGTCGTAGGTTCAAATCCTGCCTTGGGCATGGACATGTGTAATGTACTTAGGTTAGTTAGGTTTAAGTTGTTCTAAGTGTAGGGGACTGATGACCTCAGATGTTAAGTCCCATAGTGCTTAGAGCCATTTAAACCATTTTTGTGAAGTAAAACTACATAAAACATTTCGGAAAATACTTTCAGTCCTTTTTATCAGGGTGAAGTAGCCTATTATTCGAAATAATCGCAAACAAATTGACAGGGCAACGACAGCCTGAACACATATTTGGTGTTTCACTCCGGAAGTGATACTAATAAACTATTATTTTACTAGTGGTATGGAAAACCTCATATTAATTCATTATTTTTTATATTAACCGTTTTAGACTTTAGAAAGACATCTGTCACGGGAAAATATCAGGATAAATGAAGAAAGAAGTGTTACTGAAAAAATCCGAAGAAAATGTCGTAGTGAGGAAAGACTATTCACAGAATTTTACGATTTTATTTCCAGCAATGTGTGGTTCCAGTCTCATTTTAAATTACCCTCAGAAGTGAAACATGAAATTCTGTTTATGGTTAATGGTGCACCGCTGTTCGACTCTCTCTAACCTATGTAATCGTTCGTCTCAAACAAACAAAAATCTAATAAAAATTACAAATATCGACATTAATTACAGTATTAATGCACGTATTTACTTCGTAACTATAACAATATAATGCCACTACTTAGCTGCAATATATACTGCAATTCCGCATTTTTGCACGCCAGTTGAATGCTTATGCTTTCTTTTTTGACACCGCTTTTACTGCTGTGTGCGGAAATGTTACCTTTGAAGTGACAATGTTAGCTCGCTCTAAAAGAGGAGAATACATTCATGGAATTTGAATGATATTGTTTGTCAGTTTTTGCTTTGATAGCATGTCAGTGCTACTTTTAACATTCCATACTATTTTCACAATTTATTTTCCTATTACCTTAAAAGTGCATAAAGTGGCATTATCTGAGTTTGCACGAAATGTAGTATTTTCCACATGAAAAATGACGGCAGAAAATATACAAACCTACCTAGCGTTTCAACATTTACCAATAAACAGTGATTTTAATTCTGGGTTATTACATATAATATTAGTTTCAAAATCTGAAGTCTCACTTCCATTGCTCGATTCTGAGAAGGAATGGCCCCGTATTCCTAAGAAATATTAATTTTGCTCACAGTCAAAGTCCAGCTTCGTAAAGGATGCACTTGAGTGTTTTACCAGTAACAAGGCGTAGCAGTAATATTCTACATATTGTATTTCAGAATTACATTCCTAACTAACTTAAATGTTTGCTAACACTGAGCAAAGTTCCGACAGAAGTATTACGAGACGTAAACGAAACTACTCCACATTTCCTTTTATACGGCCAGTGTTATCACCCTTTTGATCTCTGTGAGGGGACTTTGTAAAGTTTGACGTTTGGATAGCTTCCACGTTTTGCATTTACTTCTAGAATTGTTGCGCTGTTGTTTCCTAAATAACGTTACCATGATAGTTCGAAACAGTTTCCCAGCCTAGCGGTAATGGTAGGCGTACATCAATTTCTTACGCGTTTTAGCAGACGAGTGATTTAGTTCTAGGTGGTAGCCTCTGTCTGCGTAGAGACATAACAGAACATTTGAAAAGAAAACATTATTTGTCTTTGAAATAATTGCTTTCATTTATTACTCTGATTGCATTCCACAAGAACCAAGGTTTCAACACCTTAAGAATTTCCAGTGACTTAAATAACTTCTTATCAGTTTGTCGTGTATTAGCCATGTTGTTAAACAAGTCGTTAACATTGTGTAACATTTGCTTTGCTGCAAAGCTGAAAAGAGGCGACAAAACTCATAAAAGACATTAGCTGGGTTATAAAATACCTGGAATGTTACAACTCGACTGAATTCGAAGTTTCACAGAAAATATGCTGAGGCTTCCATAGTTCATACTTCTATTTAACTTGCAGATGTTCTTTTCCCCAACTGGAGTCTCTCAAACCTTCAACTACTCGAGAAGTAAAACACACCTCCTCTTCTACATCCACCTTAAAAATAAAAAAGTATTTTATTACAGATTTAGATCTGAACTGACCTATGTACATACTGTGACAAAATTCATAACTTCGCGATTTTCTGTAACTCTGCCCCTTCTACTTCACGTCAGGTATCATTTACCATCGATTTCCTGCTCACTTCAGCAATTTTATCTCTAACGTCTGCTTTTGATCTGTCTTAAAATAAATAAAAAGTTGGAGGCAGATATGATTTGTCAGGTCCTAGGAGTAGTGAAGCTGTGCGGATGCTAAGAGGCACCCCATACCTTTTTGTGGCCGATGATTCTCAACATGCGTTGGTGTGAACTACATCAATTATTTAACCTGTCCACAACTTTTATATTTACATTGGAATTTTTTCCGACAGTCTCAAAGAACGAATAAAGTAAATAAATAACTAGTAATAATAACAACAATGTATTCTATGATAACAATTCAACTATTTTGACACCTGGAGTCTGCATTATTTATTTTTGAGGTGGGAAGCGTTTTGACTCACAGGACTCAAGATATGCAGCTTCCTACCTTCGAATTTCAGACAATCAAAGATAATAATTAGCTTTCGCCGTGGCTGAAATCACTATACAGCGAGATTTCGTCACACTTCTCTTTATTGACAGTACTAAACTACTGCTGCTGGAGGATGCAGTTGTCATTAAATGCCGATACGTTTACGGCGTTTATTGTGTTAGCGAATGGGTTAAGTCAAGAATGGTTTACAACTCGTTTCTTTTCTTCCGAATACTGCATTACCTTGTCGTGTAGACGAATTATGTAGAATGTAGAGTACGTTTGCTCGTCCCTCAATTGTTCTGCTTGTTTTCTGCTTCACTGTATGTCGTATGGCGTTGTAGGCAAGTATCAAATTTTCAACGTAATCGTTGTCACTAGTAACACGCCCGTTTCATTCTACATGTTAATCACAAATAATTGCCACTATCTCATCCTTTTATTGTGCATTAGAAGGTGTAAACGGTAACTGTTTACAAAGTACAACGGTGGTGTAGAGAATGTCGAGACGAACAATTTGATGAGGGACATTTGTGGTCAGTCAAGTTAGGGAACTGGGAACTACTTAAAAAAAAAAAAAAGCATTCTGTGATTGGAACATAGCTATCAGTATAAAATGCTCAACCGTACTTCTACGGATCTTGCTCTGTTTGTCGCCAGCAGCAGCCATAATGGCGGTGAAAAGCCTGAAGATGGTCTGAGGAAAGGGCCGAAACCGGTTGCTAAGAAATAAAAAGTCTAAAATTGCGATCGCCACAGTTTTATTTGAGTTTTAGTACCTACAAAAACTTTCTAAGTTACAGCAAATGGACGTCGAGTGAGAGTTTCAATATTTCTTCGCTCTCCTCACACAAGGAAATTTAATGAGACACGTCTTAGCTAGAGGTCATAGTATTCGAGTTTTTAGAGAAAAACAGTCCAAACACACCTCCATCCCCGCACTCAGATGCCACTGGTCAGGAATTTTGGTTAACTGTTCATTGCTGTCCCTCCTACCACAGTACAGAAATTTGCGGCTACACGAATCATTTTCCTTAACGCCCTCTTTTAGTCTTAATTGGCTGAGCTGAAAGCCAACTCCTTAGTCTACTATGTCGTTAAAATTATTAGATTAAACTTTCCCATGAGCGTAATGAAACAAAAAAGACATTTATAAACATTAGACAAAAACTAATTACGTTTTTCATTTCGATGGAAACTTAACATACACAGGTTCTTATTAAGAAATCCAAACAACTAAAACTCTTTACTTGTTAACACTCGCAATACGAAGGGGTGAGTAGTGGGGGGGGGGGGGGTGCACTTCAAGCCAACATTTTTGAAATAATGTAATCCAACCAGTTACCTTATATTCGAAAATTTTGAAAAACCTTGTATTGTTATTAATTAATTCTTCAATCAGATTTCATAAACGTTTAAAATTTTTCAGCTCAACTTCAACCAAAAGTTTTAGCCTTGGTAGAAGATATCAGTTTCCCTAGTGTATGTCGTATTCAATATTCCCAGGTTCAGTATCTTATTTAAACGTTAGTATCTTTTTAAAACTGATGTTGTGAATATAAAATCACGAACTATTACCGAAATTTTCATTTTTTGACGGTGGGTATAAACTATCGCCACCCCCCCCCCCCCCCTTGCCCTCACACCCCCCTTGGTAGTACATGCTATTTAAAGTGCTTCGATACTACTGAGTGTGTATGTTGTTAATATCAGTCATCAATTGAGGAATTTTTTCCGTCTTTTTTCCTAATTTTAAGATGGACATAAAGTCCCCTGCCCCCATGGTAATGGGTGTTGCGGACTATTGCTATGGTTAATTGTATGCACTTAAAATTCACAAAACTTTGAGCCGAAATTTACACAAACATCAGTTTTGTAAGTTTCAAGTGCACTAAAAAGCCGATAGCGTAAATAGCCCAGTCATTAAAGCCCAAAAAAATACAGACTATGGGAAATGATTTGTGTACTCGCTTAATTTTGTACCATGACAGGAGATAGTGCCGTGAGCAACATATTAAAAATCGTGACTGACGGGAGTTCATAGTGCGTTCCAAAGCTACTTTGTACGTTTTTCTAGAATAACTTGAAAGCTGCACTCTGTAACTGAAGTGTTTCTCACGAAAAAATTAAAGTAAATTAAATTTTCCTACAAAAATGGCCACATTCAATTTTTTCCTTTGGACCAATAGTTTGCGCACAGAGAGCGAAAGAGTACTGGAAATATCATGCGCCACTCATTGCATTGTAGTTTAGGTGGTTTTTGCATGGAAATTTCCGGTAGTTTCCATACTTTATGGACCACAAATGTTCTGTATCAAATTATTTGTCTATACTTCCTCCACGCCACTGTCGTACGTTATAAACAATTACCGTTTACACCCTGAAAGTGCATACACTCAAACAGATTTGAAACAACTGGGAAACAAGATGTGGCCCCCACCTCGTTCACTAGAGATTCTGCGTACGACTGATACCACTAGAAGACAAAAAGGAATGAACTAGGATGTACCTCCTTGCTGCGACAAAATATACCGTTATTTCCAGGTGAGGATGGTGCTTCACCAGTAAACTGCTTATCGATTTGAAAATTGTCTCTCTCGGGATGACTCAGAAAATATGACGTGTGAAGCACCCTGAATATATCTGTGACGAATAGCGTGGCAGAGCGATGCGTTCCTGTTACACCTTTTTCGCGGCACTCAGTCAATCAGTACACATAGAAGCGCAGTGGCCTGGTTCTACGTGGACGCTTCCGAACAAGTTATCTCCGATACGAGCGACGCTCGCCGTAGCGACAGCTTCAAGAGGTCTTCAACTGACAGCCGAATAACTTCACAACGGAGATCGATCTGATAAGAAAAGCCTTCAATTAATGTGCTTCTCAGGTTATTGCCGCGACGTCGTGTAACATAAATAAAATACGAAAATAATCATCCTTTTCGTTACATTCCAGCGGACAACATCGCGAAACACGTTTTATTTGTATATTTCCGCATCGTAACCCAATCATAAGTATTTTGAAGCAACTCTTGTCGAGCCGGCTGCGGTGGTCTAGCGGTTCTAGGCGCGTCCGGAAAAGCGCGACTGCTACGGTCGCAGGTTCGAATCCTGCCTCGGGCATGAATGTGTGTGATGTCCTTAGGTTAGTTATGTTTAAGTAGTTCTAAGTTCTAGGGGACTGATGATCACAGATGTTATGACCCATAGTGCTCAGAGCCCTTTGAACCATTTTGAACCAGCTCTTGTCGACTACTGAACCCCGTTTGCCCACAGAATGTTCCTCTGCTTTTACAAGTCGACGACTGGCTAGCCCTCAGAAATGTAACTCAAGTACAGGCTGCTACTAATTGTAGGGACGAACTTACTTATTGTTTATTTTTGTTTGTTAAATAATTGAGTATCGCCCGTCAGCGTGACCAAGGGGGACACATTGCTGTCTATGACATAAAACGGAAAAGTGAACACCTCTGTAAACGCAATGAAAGAAACTTATGGATACGAGAAAAGGCACAAAATCACGCTTCTAGGTGGACCATTGACCACTGACGACTTCTTGCTCTTTCCAATCGCTTGTCCGCAGCCCATTCCGCTTTCTGTCTCCACTTGATGCGATCTTGTAGTTGATCAGGGCGGGGACCTGTTATCTTGAGGATATCCAGAGAACGTTGTCTCGGCCGCCAGGAAGCACTGTTGAAACAAAGAGCAAATCAGCATCAACACAGAAAATAGTAAATGATGTTGTTTTGGAAGTTACTGAATCGTTTTGGACCTATGTGCCAGCTATAAACGTTGATATAACGAAGCTTATCGAGTTTGGTAGTGCCAAAAATGTACCCAAGAATGTCAGCTAGAAATAATAAACTGAACAAAAAGTTCTAAGTTCTGTGGTGTGCATCTTTATGATAAATTAAGCTACGAAAAGCACAAGGCAGATCTGTTAAATCGTTTGCGTTCGGCTACATTTCCCATAAGAATAATTGTCAACTTTAGTGATCCGAAAGTCTGGAAGTTGAAGTATTTTCATTCACTGATGGCTTATGGGATATAATTCTGGGATAATTCCTCACATGAGCAAAACGTTTTCACTGGAGAAAACTGAATTAAAATTATGTACGGAGTTCAGGCATCTTTTTTAAGAACTGGACATATGAACTACACACTTCAGTTCACCTGTGAAATTTGCTTCATACAATACGTCTGAGTTTGAAAATAACAGAAATAGTCACAACAGTAGAGGGAAAAATGATCTGCACTTCCCCTTTAGTGACCTTAACTTGGGTTCATAAAGTATAGAACTCTTCGACAATCTACCCAGTGGAATAAAATGTCTGACGGATTGTGAAAGTGTTCTCACATGTATGTCAATAATTTTCCTCCTTACCAAATCGCTCTGTACTACAAAGGAACACTTCAAAACAAATAATTAGTTATATATAAAAATCATAATGGTCAGCATACACATATAAAACTACGCTTTTTGTGATACAGGGGGAGTAATCTGTGTAACTGCAGTTTTTTCATATGTGGTACCCTAATATGTACGCATATCGCAGTGTTTGTTATTTTCTCTCTGTATCCTAACTGTCTTTCTACAGTCATGCCATAAAATTTATGATCTTTTGTTTTCTGCATGGCTGCACTTGGGCCACAATACGTGACGATATAGACTACTCATTTTGCAAACATTCGTCCTCACTTCAACACCTGAGATGCTGCGCAGGGGAAAATAAACAATGATTTTATCACATGCACTTGAAGGTACTACTCAACCTACAAAAATGCCACGTCTGTAATTATTAGTCGGCAAATGACGTAAATACTGATGTAATGTTGATCAGTACACCGCCTTCGTTTGTCAATAGAGATATGTGCACCTACATCTGGAGAAAGTGCTGGCCAGGGCAGCAGTCGAACATTTTCTCTATCCTTAAAGGTCCGTACAGGACCTGCAACATGCGGTCGTGCATTATCTTGCTGAAATGCAGAGTTTTATCAGGGATCGAATCCCGGTTAGAGTCGGCCGGAGTTGCCGTGCGGTTCAAGGCGCTACAGTCTGGAACCGAGCGACCGCTACGGTTGCAGGTTCGAATCCTGTCTCGGGCATGGATATTTGTGATGTCCTTAGGTAAGTTAGGTGTAATTAGTTGTAAGTTCTAGGCGACTGATTACCTCTGAAGTTAAGTCGCATAGTGCTCAGAGCCATTTTGAAGGGTAGAGGCACGGGTCGTAACACGTCTACTGTTTAAAGTGCCGTCAAAGCGAATAAGAGGTGACCGGGACGTCTAACCAATGGCACACGCCGGGTGATACGCCAGTATAGCGATGACGAAAACACGCTTCCAATGTGCGTTCACCGCGATGTGGCCAAACATGCATGCGACCATCATGATGCTGTAAACAGAACCTGGATTCATCCGAAAAAAATTCGTTTTGCCGTTCTTGGACCCAGGTTCGTCTTTGAGTACACCATCGCAGGCGCTCCTGTCTCTGATGCAGCGTCAAGGGTAACCGCAGCCGTGGTCTCCGAGCTGATAGTCCATGCTCCTGGAAAGGTCGGCGAACTGTTCGTTCAGATGGTTATTGTCTTGAAACGTCCCCATCTGTTGACTCAGCGATCAAAACGTGGCTGCACTGTCCGTTACAGCCATGCGGATAAGATGCCTTTCATCTCGACTGCTAGTGATACGAGGCCTTTGGGATCCAGCACAGCGTTCCGTATTACCCTCCTGGACCCAGCGATTCCATATTCTGCTAACACTCATTGGATCTCGACCAACGCTAGCAGCAATGTCGCGATACGATAAACCGTAATCTTGATAGGCTACAATCCGCCCATTATCAAAGTCGGAAACGTGATGGTACGCATTTCTCCTCCTTACACGAGGCATCACAACAACGTTTCACCAAGCAACGCCGGTCAACTGGTGTTTGTGTATGAGAAATCGGTAGGAAACTTTCCTCATGTCAGCACGTTGTAGGTGTCGCCACCGACGCCAACCTTGTGTGAATGTTCTGAAAAGCTACTCATTTGCATATCACAGCATCTCATTCCTGTCGGTTAAATTTCGCGTCTGTAGAACGTCATCGTCGTGGTGTAGCAATTTTAATGGCCTGTAGTGTACATTAATAGTGGCATGAGGGTGTAGTGCGACAAGTACCTGCGTAGTAATAGGACAATCGATCTCGCGGCTGCTGAAGGGTCAGCAGGTGGGGAAGCAGTCCACAGGCAGCAGCTGCGAGCCGTACAAAGCCGCACACTCAATGTTCCCGCCGGCCACATCGGAGCGCGGATCGCGTACCGCCGCCTACCACACCCTGCAGATTAGCGGCCGGCCAATGCATTTCAAATGAGTGCGCCGAGGCCGGCTTGGTCTGTTCATCCAGACTTTCCTCCTGGACTTCACACCGCGACGGAGCGCAAGACATGCCCACCACACTTTACACTGACTCTGTGTGTGTGTGTGTGTGTGTGTGTGTGTGTGTGTGTGTGCGTGTGTGCGTGTGTGTGCGCGCACTTGGTGCAATTCACTCTCAATCTGTTACAGATGCTTCTCGTTTAGTGACCTGCAGGGTGATAGAAAAGCATAAGGAGAAAGGTAAAAACATACAGTCCTACCTAATTACGACTTCCTCAAAAATTTATCTCTGTGCCAACAACGTACGACAGAGAGTACCATCAACAATCATGTCATTAAAAACGAAGCCTAAGCTGGATGGGGAAGGAAACTACCTGCTTGTATTACAGCATTTTAATCGTTCGTGTAATGTAATTCCTCAGACTGGAATTGGAAACCAGCCCAGCATTGGTCTAAGAAGTCGGTGAAATTAGTAAATTGTATGAGACCGGAAGATTGTAACACACAGAGGGTGAACAACCGTTATATACATGGCACATGGAAACACATAAAATCATATTGACTGTCTATTAAATCATCTAAGATCGTTTATAGGGCAGTCAGTATATATATATATATATATATATATATATATATATATATATATATATATATATAATTCCACGTACCATGTCTCATTCAGTTAAAGTGGTCATACGCTACTGGACGCCTAAAGTGACATCTACATATAAATACATACCGCACAAATCAATGTACAATGCCGTTTCAGAGGATACATTATACTGAAATTAACAATTTTTAATCCGTTCTATTCGCACACTCAGCGACAGAAGGCTGTCTGTATACTACTGTGCATGTGCTCATAATTACACTGCGGTGCAAAAACGTACGTGCAAAAGTAACTTACGCATGCTGTGTAAGTGACAACTAGCATAGTTTGGGGAATCTTGAACCAGACACAGCCACATCTGCTACAGCACCGTACAGTCGGTAACTGAAAGAAACACGGTCTGAGACGAACAGAAATCACTCGTCTATTGATAGATAGTAATTACATCGAAGATTTTGAACATAGCTGTGCTTCATCAACTTTGAATGGTGGAGCTTCAATCGATTGGAAATAACAGCCAATTAGCTAAAAAATACAGGTTTATTAAACCTGTTTTAAAACTGCCTTCTTCAATAGGTATTGGACATAGAATCTCATTATCAATATCCATTGTAGGAGTCAAAATGGTTTAAATGGCTCTGAGCACTATGAGACTTAACTTCTGAGGTCATTAGGCCCCTAGAACTTAGAACTACTTAAACCTAACTAACCTAAGGACATCACAAACACACATGACCGAGGCAAAATTCGAACCTACGACCGTAGTGGTCACGCCGTTTCTGACTGTAGCGCCTAGAATCGCTCGGCCACGCAAGCCGGCCTGTAGGAGTCATTGACTTTGTCTTGTACTGTAACATCCCACCCAGCACTTATCTGGCTTTGGCTTGTGTTCACCCCAGCTCATTGAATAAAGATCAACAGAGAATGCAAAACTGCCACAACATTGGATAACACAAAGAAAGTAATAAGGCCCTGTGACCCTGTGACTCCTGGTTCAACTGCGGTGGCAGTGTTGATATTAATTGATTCAGAATTGATGACTTTTAATTAAAAAGGAGTGCAACATTGATGTTATATTCAGCTATTGAACACCAGATGCAAATGTTGAACATAAAATTAATTAAGAAAGTGACTTGGGATTTTAACTACTTGATTGAAAACACATGCAGTCGATTAGCATAAACTTATTTTAACTCTCGATGTTCAATCATCACATTACATGACTCTCCTATCAGGCAGTGGTAATAAATTACATAGAGTAAGGCGTGATGAATCAAAATTGAATCATATCGACTGACCCAGGCGTAATGCAAAGTGTGAGAAGAATTCCCCAATACAAGGCCCATGAAACCCTCGCGGAAACTTTGCCGAAGTGATCCAACAAATTAATCAGTGGCCTAATTCAAGCCAGAGCAGGTGCAATATCACCGAATTCAGTGTGGTGGGGCGTCGTCATTCTGAGGACGTCTGCCGGCCTCGTGATGCTGCAAGGCTGTGCTCGTCTGTTCACTCCTAGCTATCCTGTTCTGTACATAGCTGATCCAAAACTTTCTATATCCAAGCTCAATCTTTCCATTTGCTAAGTCCTAAACTGCAGAGATGCTCACTCTTTCTCAGGCAAGCTGAGTAAGGAATGCTACGTTCGGACTCTAGGCAAGCTGGGAACGGAAGACCACTACGGAGACTTCTCCCAGTTAACTCTTCATCTCAGTTTCCCCTCCAGCAAAATCACTTACGCCAATTGCAGCACAAGTCCCTTTAATTATGCGTCGCTTCCCAGCGCCGACCAATTTTTCCGGAATTCTGACTCCCAGGAGAGTACTTCAAATTCCTTCATCCTACAATCCCATCGGAGGCCAGCATATTTCATTCTGTCGTTCTTCACCTGCTTTGCTTCAGACTCTGTGGACCGTGAATTCAGTGTGAAGTTGCTATAGTCACCTTACATGCGTATTTTGGGCTCTGTTGACCGCTCCAGCATAGCTTTGTGTGGCTTTCTCCCATGTTTCACTGAAAATGGGATGACGGACATTTATCAACAGGCGTACAAGTTCTCCGTCTGCTTCCCGGTACACCAGCTTGGGGTCAACCACCCACTCACTGTCACTCATCTTAAGGCAGCTGGAGACAGCGTCCCGTTACCACTTTCTCAGAGCATGAGCCACCCTAAGCTGTCTGTTGTCACTTCCCTTCATTGATCCCCAGCCAGCCACGGTCAACTCTGAATACTTCCCTGAGATAAACTGGCCTCCAGTAAATCGATGCGTTTTCACGAAGTTTTTATGTCGTGTGAATTACTTTAAAACAATCACCCGATATTAATTATTCCAATACGTCCATACTATACCCTCTACAAGATGCATTGCGTCATGTCAGTCATTTTTGGTCAGCCCTACTGTTCGCTCAACGTGAGTTAGGTGATCTTTAATGACTTCATGTAAGGGGCATGGTTCTTGCCAACTTACAGTACATGTGTGTACCATTCGGTTAGTCACCATTTAATTTGCATCATTTAAAAGTAATAGTTTGGTACTGTGTGATATTTCAATAAATTTCCAGACAAAGCTCTTCAGTAGAGAACTACTACTTTTAAACCATGTATTTTGAATGGTGATTAAGCTGATGACATACACATGTCCTAGACAGAGGGAAAGACTCCCACATTCGATATAGAGAATTTGATTTTACGTAAAACGCCTACTGAAGAAGGTCAAGATTTAGTAAACCTGTATTTTTCAACTGGCTGTCTGTTATTTCCAACCCATTCAAGCAATTATACCGAAGTCATAACTATTGATTTTTATGCCTTGGACATTATAAAAGGTGGCACATGGCTCTTAATAGAATATGTGATGACCATAGACGCCAATACATCGTCTACAACGTGGCATCATGCTGGCTTTAAGGTTGGAAAGGAGTTTTTGTGGTATGGCGTTCCATTCCTGCCCAGTCACTGTTGACAGTTGCTGGATGGTCATTGGTGCATATAGACGTGCTATAATGTCTCCGGGACGTATCCCACGCATGTTCGATGGGATTTAACTTCGAGGAACGGACAGGCGAATATCTTCTCGTTCCTGGAGCTGCCCCATCTGATGTGGTCGATGCCGCACGCACTGTCCTCAGTAAAAATGAAGTCAGGGCCGAGTTCAACCCTGAATAGACGCACATAAGGATGGAGTACAGTGTTACACTAACGTTGGACAGTGAGTACCCCATGTTCAATGATCTGGCGGGCAATGAGCCCACGTAACATTATGCCTCGACACACCGGAACAACTAGACTACCAAAGCGATCATTTTAGACAACGTTTCTATATGCATTACGTGCTGCAGCCTCTCGCCATTTGAGGGTACGTCTAAACCAACTGCTCAGACTGAACGTGCTCTCATCCGGGAAGGCCATACGACCCCACTCCTCGTTAATTCCCTGTGTTTCAGCAACCATCTATAACGTTGCCGCCGATGTGCGGGTGTTAGGAGCACGGCACATTTGTCGTTGGGTAACTATAGTATCCCAGAGCGGTCGTCGAGCCACTGTGCAGCGGGAGATTCCGTGTTTTGGAGTCCTCTTCAATGTGCCTACGATTGTGCCAACTGCTGGACGTCGGTCCCTTCTGATCTGATGAACAACGTGCCATTCACCTGCTACTTTCGTTCAGATGGTTCAAATGGCTGTGAGCACTATGGGACTTAACATCTGTGGTCATCAGTCCCCTAGAACTTAGAACTACTAAGACCTAACTAACCTAAGGACATCACAGACATCCATGCCCGAGGCAGGATTCGAAACTGAGACCGTAGCGGTCACGCGGTTCCAGACTGAAGCGCCTAGAACCTCACGGCCACAGCGGCCCGCCCCTGCTACTTTAATTGACCGTGGTCAGCCACCACCTACCCCTCGGGCAGCGGTGCCTGAGGTTCGAAATGATCTCCATGAACGTGAAACAATGCAATCAACCATAACAGGATTCTGAGCCAACCCGTCAAACTTCGTCATTTCCCTATGATTTTTCTGTGTTAAGTCATCCAGATGTTCATATAACGAAGGCTTTCACGGCGCATGTTGTCTTCACTTAACACAACCGGGCTGAGATTCCGTGGTCAGTACATAAAACTCTCCTCTGATGTTTCGCCTTTGACTGCGGAAGGCTTCCTCCGAGGATAGTTCGCCGATTGACCAAGGATGATGCCTTCCGCAGTCGAAGGCGAAACGTCAGGAGAGAGTCTTATGTATGGACCACGGCATCTCAGCCCGGAAGTGTTAAGTGCTGTCATCCAGATGTTGTCACGGGGCCATGTTGTAAAGAAGAATACAACAGTGCACGGTAACCGCTCTCAGTGAAACACATTGTCTTTTCCGACCCTTCACCTGCCTCGTGTTGTGGGGGCAGCTACAGTCATGTGACGTTCAGATTTCTGTGCATCGCTCTGGCAACATGCTCCCTCGCTTCATTTATTTCAATAGAGTAGTTAAGAAGTTATTTTAATTTATCTACGTCTTCCTTATGTTTTGAAGATTGTAGCGTTTGAAAAGGTTAATGGAATGCAGAAGAATGGTCATACAGTTAATACAGTTCCTCTAAATCATCCGAAGGTTCCCTCTTTTAAATTTCCCGAGCATTTCTGTTTTACTTGCATGAAGCTTATACCGTTCTGTTACGTCGTCAGAATAAAGTTAGAGAAATCGGAGGTCATACGGAAAGACTTAAATGTTCGTTTCTCAGTTCCCTGTTCGATAGAGGTACAATACAGAAATAATATGAAGGTGAGTCCATCAGTCCTCAGCCAGGCTATTAAAGGGTGAGTTGTAGAGCAATCATATGGATGTAGATGTACACTGAGAACATTAGAGGCCTTATTACGGTATCGTGGAGAGCAAGCCGTGCTATTTTCGTGACTGCAGAACATTCACTACACAGTACAACCTACTTCGTTTTATTAGTCAAATTTTCATCTAGACAGTTACATATCTGCGAAGCTGTTATAGGTGGCCGCGCCTCGATTAATAGATGGTCGTACTGTACACTGTCTAATGACTTTTGGAAACCTGTAAAAAGAAATACAGGCTGTTAGAGGTATAGGTACAGAGGATGTGATCACTGCTACTTTAATATGTATCCTTTTCAGTGTATTATCTGTCTTTTTGTCTGAGTCTCACGGTCTTCCCATATACTTGTCATACAATTTACTACCTGATTTTTCTGCATAGTTGAACCGAGTCACTAACTGGACTACACCTGTCAGTAAAGGCTAACCATTTTGCGTCTACACGTGTACAATAACTCACCTACTGAGCTGACGAAATTAGACATTAATGGCTTGCTCTAGCCACGAGTACTTGGAGGTACTAACAAACCTAAAAACATACTACTCCTATGGCTACAATTGTTAGTCTGCAAATGAAGTGAATACTGATGTAATGTCATCAATCATCAAGAGAAATATCTGCAGTTACAACCCTCAAACTCCGTATAAAACTTATATCCGTGATCAGACCCAGTAGACCACCCCTATGCCGACCGGCCGCCGTGTTGTCCACAGCCACATGACTGAGGAAAAACAAGCGTTGTATCATGGTTTGAGGTACAGAGGCGAGCGAGCGTTCCAGGGCTCCAGTTCACTATTACAAGCACCACGTGCACAATAAGCACCTGTGCGCAACCTACAAATGGTTGCACTATAATTGAAGAGTGAGACTAAAAATTAAAAAGCCTTTTCAAAACTTGATCGGTTAGGCAAAATATACGATCATCAGAAAAAAATAAGTGGCAGTGAATCATAAATCTAGAAACCTAAATATTGCTTAGAATATGCAATTGTATGTCAAAGTTAAAAGTTACAAGTCTCAAACTGATCAGAGCAATGTCAACGTTTTTACGAAAACCTGAAACCGCTAAATATTAGAGAAGGAAACTGAAAATTCTTACGTAGCCTCAGTTTCACGTAAAAACATTGAATTTGTGATACCAAAACGTTCTTTACTAAAAGACAAATTGGGAACGTTTGTGTTTGTAATAGAAAGTTATAATTTCAGCACTCGATTAGATTTATTAAATAATACAACTGTACCAACTTCACGATTGTATTCTAATTAACAATTGTCATAAGAAATCTTAAAGAGGTAGTTCAGTGGTCATGTTCCACTGTCAGTTCCGTTCTAAAAATTCTAGCTGGTAAAATTGAAATGCAGTCGAGCTAAAAATTTTATCAAACTTAACTCTGTTTGTATAAAAATTAAGAGGATTGTAAATTGTTAAAAGACTAGGCTATCAATGAATAAGTGTCCGAGAAAGGGACCATATAGATTTTGCTGCCTGCGCCTTGGGCGGTTGATAGCAAATATTTTGTTTGGCGGTCCACTGTGCCCCATTATAAATTCATCCAGAGAGGCAGGAGACACTTCCTACCGAGATATCAAACTGCCCGCGTCAGTCAAACGCCCGCGTGCGTTGTGCCTGGGATGACGTCAGAGCTGGACCGACGTGAATGCGTTTTCGTAAAAATAGGAAGTGAACTCGTGAGGACTGTACACCGTCCTGCATCGCTTAGATTTCAGGGCAGTAAATGTTTGTGAACTACCTGTAATGTTAAAAAAACCGTGTGTCAAGGGGCGAGACTACTTGCCGCTTTTAAGGCTAGCAATTAACTTTTGTTGATTATAAGTCCGGGCTAGAGACCATTTTATTTGAAACTTCCAGCAGAGGTCGTCCCTGAACTGTTAATAGTGCTTTATCCAATAGAGATATTAGTCACAATAGTAAGACTTACTTTTTGTGTCTGCGGACGTTTACAGAAAATATCAATCAGTTAAAGCACAAAACTTATATTTATAGTCACAGTGATCACAAAGAGTAATGTGGACTTTCAGACAGCAAATTATGGCCAGTATGTTCTCCATCGTTTTATGGCTGACTGCAAATATAGTTTCCAGGCTTTTGAAGACGTTGAAGGTTGGTGGAAAGGACGCAGAGACAATTTAAGTGCCTCTTCCTCACTTAAAATTTTCGGGCTGAGATACCGTGGTCCATACATAAGACTCTCCCCTGACGTTTCGCCTTCGGCTGCGGAAGGCGTCCTCCGAGGACAATTGGCGATTGTCCTCGGAGCATGCGTTCCGCAGTCGAAGGCAAAATGTCAGGGAGACTCTTATGTATGGAACACTGCATCTCTGCCCGGAAATGTTAAGTGATGACAACACTTGCCGTGAAAGCCTTCATTCTATGATTAAGTGTCTCTTCATAACGACATAAAGAAGTAACGACTATTTTATTACAACGCAGCCATGTTCAAAACTTTAAGATTGTTTTATTATTACCCGCCGTCCCACATGGCCTCATACAGATGCAGTCTGAGGAGCATAAGTTCATCACTAGGCTCTCGAGGCCGTTGTAAGCTCAATTTCAGACTCAAGTAGCTTCTAAATTGGCCTTACGAGGCTGACCGGATCCTTTTCCAGTCCTCCCACCAAGGAAAAATCTCGGGAATTGAACCCAGATCCCGTGTATGGCAGTAAGACGCTCTCAACAGTTACAGGGAGGACTGTTTATCTATATCTATCGATGGTGTTGTAACCAATACTGCAACATTTTAACCAACTTTTCTCGAACTCTACATCTACTCTAATGCAAAGTGTCACATTTCCCTTATTAAACTGCAATTGTTAGATGAATATCTGTGTCTGACATAATAGGGTGATTTCGACAAATAAAAATAACTCAAGAAACTCGATAGTTATGTATACAATGTGGACCTGGGTAGTAAGACGCTGTTAAAAAAAAACATTGTTCAAATAGTGACAACCTTATCTACTTACGGAATTTGACTCTTTACTGTTGAAGCAACTTCAGAACTAGCACGGCGCAGACTCTGGCAGTTGACCCTGAACGTAAATAAATGTAACATATTGCGCAAACACAGGAAAAGAAATCCACTACTGTACAGCTACACTACTGATGACAAACAGCTGGAGACAGCGTCTGCCGTAAAATATTTAGGCATAATTATCCAGAGCGACCTTCAAGGGAATGACCGTATAAAACAGATAGTGGGAAAATCAGACACTAGACTCAGATTCATCGGGAGAATCTTAAGGAAATACAACTCATCCACGAAATAAGTGGCTTATAAGGCGCTAGTTCACCTGAATTTTGAGAACTGTTCATCTATCAGGTAGGGCTGATAGAGGAGATAGAGAAGATCCAACGAAGAGAGGCGCGTTTCGCCACGGGATCGTTTAATTAGCGAGAGAGCGTTACGGAGATGCTAAACAAACTCTACTGGCAGACGTTACAAGAGAGGCGTTGTGCATTCCGAAGAGATTTACTACTGAAATTTCGGGACAGCACTTTTCAGAAGGAGTCAGACAACATATTACTCTCTCTCTCTCTCTCTCTCTCTCTCTCTCTCTCTCTCTCTCCTCTCTCCCTCTCCCCCCACCCACCCCGCCCCCCCACTCACCCACTCACCCAACGACATTCATCTCGCGGATTGACCACAAGAAGAAAATTAGAGCCAATAAAGAGGCTTACCGATAACCATTCTTCACACGCACTATGTGCGAGTGGAACTGGCTTGGAGGGATCAGATAGTGGTACCGAAAGTACCCTCCGCCACATACCAATAGGTGGCTTGCGGAGTAAGACGTAGATGTAGATACCTAATAGAGATGAGAATGGATCAAGAGGTAACGTGGACTATACGAACATTCTTCTGAATTTTCTATTTGTCTTGAAGCCTTCCTAATACCTCCCTGTCTGCTTCATTACGCCTGCTATTTAATGGTACCAGCCCGATGAACAACACTCAGAAACAGAGAGGAGGGAGTTTTGAAAAAGGCTAGAGTTTTGGTCGCGGAAACGATTTTCACTTGTTCGCAAACGGTTTAGTTAAGTTAATAAAATTTTAGGTTAGAACCAAGTTTCGTTGGGGTGAAAATAAGACTACATTCTCTGCTTACTCGATATCTTGCCAGAATCGAGTAAAGTGAACGAAGCTGAACAGGTGAGGATGTTACGTTCAGATTTATTACTAGACATGCTGACAAATCCCTGGCAGTGTACCAAGCCCGCAAAAAAAGTTAGCGAAACATTACATGCAGCTATGTGCGGTATGCGGATTCTAAATTTATGTTCTTTTCCTGTGGTAGTAACTGGAACAGCATTGCGTAAGTATTGAATACGGCAGTTAGTAAAACTTCATTAACCGATGATTAAGTAACTTTAAAATTACGTGTTTTTTACTAACCCATTGTCAGACATCTGTGAAACAGAGACTACATACTCACGAAATAACACCATTAGCAATGACATGGAGCGTCACAGAAACACACATAAGCTACACAAGCCAAAGACACATACCAACTACCTGTCGGAGACGGAATGATAACATATGAAATAAAGTTCAATTGGCAGATGGCGGTACTGTACCTTTAGTGGCGCTTCACAGCGTCGAGTAACAATCGAATACTTACGGGCTAAAATTCTAAAAAATATGCAAAGCCATATTAAAAGAAAGATCCGAACAACAATTTAAAATATATACGTAATTAATTGGCGGCTTATAAGTTCCAATATAGCAGACATAGAGATCATAAGCCAATTTTATCTAAGTAAAATAAAATTAACAATATTTTAAAAGGTGTACAGGCGCTTATAATTTTCACATTCCACAGTAACAAAAGTTATAACTGAAGATTCAGGTAACGGCGTAAGAAAACAGATACAGAATTACTGTTGGCTTACGAGCGCCAGTGTAGCAGACCTAAAAACGGAAGGTATTTTCATACAGTCATTGTGGAACGAGGACGATTTAAATGCCTGTGCCGCTTAAAAATCTTTCTTACTTTACTTATGTAAAATTGGCTCCAGATCCATACGTCTGCTATGTTGACGATTAATTATGTATGTATTTTATATTGTCTTTCTGGTTATAAGACTTTCTGTATTTTCAAAAACCGTAGCAGAGAAGTATTCAGTGGTCACTTGCCGCTGTGTATCGCCACTAAGGGTACACCATCTCCGCCTGCCCCTAGACTTTTCGTTCGTGTTGTTGTTATCATTGTGGAAACTTCTGTCTACATTTATTTGACAGTTACATACGTAACACAAAGCCGAAGTTCGTCTCTACAACTTGGTATACCTGGCATGTGTCCTTTACTTGTAATTCATGGATGTTTTTATGGTGCGCTACGTCATTGCTGTTGCTGTTATTACATGACTACGTATGCTCTGGTTCATAGATACGGGGTTAGAGGATATTCTGAAATCCATAATATTAAAGTCATTTATTCACCGATTGATGACGTTTCACTTAGTGGCCTATTCAGCATTTGTGCAATACTGTGCATCCTGTACGACCTCTTGTCACATGTCCAATTTCTGGTATTAAGTGGGATAAAGGGGGCGACGGCGGAGGAGAATACCTCGGCTGAAACAATATCTAGGTTTCGTGTAAGGCATACAGGAAAATTCAAAAGTTCATTACCCAATCACGGAACTGTTTTTTCCTATCTCCTAAACCGAAAACAACATGAAACAATATATAAAACTGAAATGTAGACTGTTGGACGATAGTTTTTTGGTAGTTAGTGGTCTAACGATCTACTTACCATCCTCCATTAATCTTCGACAACATTTTGATCTCAGAGTAGCAGTTACATCCCACGTCCTTTATTATAGACTGAATTTGTAGTAATCTTAGTCTTCCCCTGCGGCCCGTAACTTCTAGAGCTCTCTCGAGTGCCACGGAAATTAATCTCTGATATTTTAACGGATATCATATCACATCGTCCCTTCTTCTTGTCACTGTCCCCCGGATGGTCTTTTCTTCGCAGATTCTCATTAGAAACTCCTCCTTCCTCACCATATCAGTGCACCTAATTTTGAACACCCTTCAATATCAATATACACCAAAAATTTAAGTAACCTTCTTTTCCACTTTTCCCATGATGCACTACCAGACAATGCTGTGCTCCAAACACACATTCTCCGAAATTTCTTTTGGTTTTGTTTCTTGTTTAGACTTTTCAGTCCTTCGACTTGTTTGATGCTGTCCGCCACGAATTCCTCTCCAGTGCAAACTTTTCCATTTCAGAGTAGCATTTGCAACCTACGACCTCAATTACTTGCTTGATGTATTCCAACCTCTGTCTTCCTCTACAGATTTTACCCTCTACTGCTCCATCTAGTACCATGGAAGTTATTCCGTGATGTCTTAACGGATGTCCTACCATTGTGTTCCTTCTCCTTTTCAATGTGTTCTACATACTCCTTTCCTCGCCTATATAGCGGAAAACAGCCTCGTTGTTTACCTTATCAGTCCGCTTATTTTTCAACATTTCTCAGTAGTATCACATCTCAAACGCTGCAATTATCTTTTATTCCTGTTTTCCCACAGTCCATGTTTTACTACCGTACAATGCTCTACTCCAAACACACTGTCTTAGAAATTTCTTCCTCAAATTAAAGCCTATGTTTGATACTAGTACACTTATCTTGGCTAAAAATGCCTTTTTTTGCCTGGGCTAGCGTGCTTTTTATATACTCCTTGCACCGTCCGTCATGGGTTATTTTGAAGCCTAGCTAGTAGTATTTCTTAACTTCATCTACTTTGTGATCACCATTCCCGATATTAAGTTTCTCACTGTTCTCACCTCTGCTGTTATCCATTATTTTCGTCTTTCTGAGATTTACTCTCAGTCCGTATTCTGCACGCATTAGACTGTCCATTCAGTTCAACAGGTCATATTATTGTTCTTCACTTTCACTGAGGATGACAATGATATCAGCGAGTCTTATCACTGATATCCTTTAACCTTGATTTTTAATGCCACCCTTGAACTTTTCCCTTTATTTCCGTGATTACTTACTTGGACAGTAGGGGCGAAGGACTGCCTACATCCCTGTGTCACTAACGTTTTTATGATCACTTTGTTCTTCGTCTCCCAGTCTTATTGCTCCCTCTTATCTCTTGACTATATTACAAATTACCTGTATTTCCCTGTAGCTGACTCCTATTTTCCCCAGAATGTTGAACATATCGCACCTTTTGATATTGTCGAACGCTTTTTCCAGGTCGACATCTCTTCTAAAGGTGTCTTCATTTTTATTGAGTCTTGCTTCTATTATCAGTTGCTACTTCAGAATTGACCCTATGGTGCCTTAGCCTTTTCTAAAGCAAAACTGATCATCATCTTCTACAGCCCCCAAATTTCTTTTTCATTCTTCTGTATATTATTCTTGTCAGCGTCTTGGACGCATGAGCAGTCTCGCGCTTGTCGATTCTTGCAGTATTCGGAATTTTGTGGATGATGTTACGCCGAAAGAAAAATTTTATACCGCCAGACTCACACATTGTGTACACCAACGTAACAGTAGTTGTGTTGTCACTTCCCCAGATTATTTTAGAAATTCTCATGGAATATTCACTATCACTTCTTTCTTACTGAATACTAGGTTTTCCAAACTTCCAAAGCTTTTTAAAATCCTGATTCTAATACTGGATCCCCTATCTCTTCTGTATCTACTCCTCTTTCATCTTCTATCACTTGATAAGACAAGTCTCCCGCCTCAAAGAGCCTTCCAGTGTAATCTTTCCACCTATCCGATATGCCTGTTGCATTTAACAGTGCAATTTCCAGTGCACTCTTTATGTTAACTTCCTTGCTTTTGCTTTCAACGAGTGTTCTTTAGACTTTCCTATATCTTGAGTCAGTTCTTCGGACAACCACATCTTTTTAGATTTTACATTTTTTTTTTCATGCAGCCGTTTTGTTTTAGCTTCCCTGCACTTCTTATTTACTTCATTCCTAAGTGACTTGAATTTCTGTATTTCAGAATGCGACTGAATATTTTTGTACGTCCTTCTGTCTTTGATCAATGGAGTATTTCTTCTGTTACCCACGGTTTCTTCGTAGTTATCTTCCTAGTACCTATGCCTTTATTTCCAACTTCTGTGATTGCACTTTGGAAATGTCCATTCCCCTTTACCTGAACTGCCTACTGATCTCTCTCTTGTCGCACTAGCATCAGGCAACTTCAAGCGTATCTCTTCATTATTTAGCGATTCCGTATCTCACTTCTTTGCGCATTGATTCTTCTTGACTAGTCTCTTTGACGTTAGCTGACTTCTTTGAGCCAGAAGCACCCTATTTGCCTCTGACGTGTAGCTTCTGCGTCAATCATGTCTTACTTCGCTTCCAATGTCGCAAAATTCCTGCACTTTGTATATTTCGTTGCCACTAATTTGTATGTTACGTCTAAGAATATCTCATTTAGGGTACATCACATTAGTCGCACCCCTCTTCGGTTTCCTCTCGATCCAAATTCTGTAATCGTCATTCGTTGCTTTCAACAGGTCCTGTGACTCGTTCTGTCTTTCGCTGAAAATAGCGATGTCATCAGTTAATCTAATCATTGATTTCCTATCATCCTGAATTTTAATCGCACCATTGAAAAATCTTTTATTTCCGTTATTGTTCTTCGATGTGCAGGCGTATGACTGTATATATTCAACATCACTGTGTCGCTGCATCACAGTCTTCTTAGTTACAACACTTCATTCTCAGTTTCCCATTTTTATTGTTCCCTTTCGCTTCTTGTACATATTGTATGCTACCCGCCATGCCCTACAGCTTAGTCCAATTTTTCTTAGGATGTCGAATGTACTGCATCATTTAACATTCCCAAACATTTTTCCTATGTCGACAAATACTAACAAAATGTCCTGTATTGCTTCCTTTATGAAGCGCTTCGTCAGGGCTGCCTCTGTGGTATCCACCTTTTATAGAGCCTAACTGTACGTTATCTAATAGTAACTCAATTTTTCCCCCTCCTTGTACATCGTTTTGGCAGAAAATATGTATAAGCTGTTAAGCTGACTACGCGGAAGTCTTATTTGGTCTTGCTCTGTTCTGGATATTGTGGACTAAAATTTTCCGAAATTCTGATGGTACGTCTCAAGTCCCATAGACTCTACACACCAACTGGTATAGCCATTATATTGCGACTTCACGCAGGATTTTAGCAAATTTGGAAGAATGTTATCTGTCTCTTCTGCCTTACTTGCTCGCATGTATTCTAAAGCTCCTTTGACCTTCAATAATGGATCCACGATGTCTCCCATAAGAACTCCCATTTCTATTGCTATTACTTCATCGCTTTTTCCACCTACCCGCCCTCTTCTATGCATTTAACAGAGGAATGTCCTTGAGCACTTAATGTCTTCTCTCTTGCTTTTAATTTAACCTCACATTTTTTACTTTTCTCTATGTGGTATCAGCCCTTTTGACGACAATTTCTGTTTGGATTCCGTTATGTTTCTTCTTGCAGCCATTTAGTCTTGGCTTTCCCGTACTTTCTCTTCATTTCATTCAGAATTTACTTATATTGCTGTATCTCTACATTGCTGTAGCAGCGTCTTTCCATGAAAATTTTATGTACAGTTTGTATTATCCGCTGGTCGAAAAATCGAATACCACTTTATATCCATGCTAGAGGATTGTCGCAAAAGAAGCTGTGGTGTAGTGATTATGATACTACACTGTTGCCTGGAGGGCTGTGGGTTCCAAACTCACCTAAACCAAAAATTTTAATTTCTATATTCGGTTCGAGTACATTCTACAAATAGCCACAAATGTCAACAATCAATGTACTGGAATGTTCTGTAACTGTTTATATACCGTATGTGTTCTGACCGGAGGCAGTTTGCTCCGCGTTCTTGTATGTGCAAGTGCTGAATAAACCTTCGTTCAGTGAAGTTAGTATTCGTCATTCATCTAATTATACCTTCTTCTATGTGACAATATGCTTTATTAGTTTTCAAGAGCTAGCGAAAGTGCGAATTTTTTAAAAAAATTGATCCTTCTACAAAAATGTGATACTTCAGCTGCAGTAGTTTAAGGCTGGGGTATCTCTGGAACAAAAGTACAATGATGTTCACAAATTTGAAAACATTTTCAAATCGAAACCGGAAAATTTTTTCGAACATGTACTTGCAGCCATGTCTCCGCTATTTATTCAGTTTCCTCACTCCCAGTTAGTACCACTAAAAGTTAATATCCTAATATTTGTGCGCATTCGCCAATATAGAGAAAACACAGAGGTGACCGATAACGGTATTCGACTCTGTCTTTTATATTATTCTACATTAATCAAAAAAGCACAAAACATTCATTTGTAGACTCAATAAATACCATATAAACAAATAATATCACATTTTCGCGTAAAAATAATAACAACATGAGTCTTGATAATACTTTAGTTAAATTGAAAATTATCATTAGCTATCACTATATTATAAACTATATGCATAATTGGTATTAATCTTATTAACTTACTACATAGTTAGAACAAATGAAAAGTATTAAAATTAGTTCTGACCATGGATGCAGACCAATTGAAGGCGGCATATGATGTTTGTAATTCAAATACATATACAGTTCGAAATACACATTCTTGAGTTACTCAGCCATGCATTGAAGACTTGCACTGAGTGTGACAGCGGCATCTTTATAAGCCGGAAATAGTTGTTCGCACCTATAAAAGGACTTCGTACACTGATATCTGGATTGGAGGTACTTTAAGTATATTGTAGAAAAGACAAGATTGTCTGCGTGGTATGTTATTAAACGGTATAGTTTGCACACTTTGACTGTTAACAGTGAAGCAGGAGCGAAGATGGTTAAAAGTAATAATAATACCAAAAAGCATTAGTAGTCTCTCATAAACATGAGAACGATTAACAATACCAAATATTCACTTCAGTTGTAAATGCTGCTAAAATGTTACATTATAAAATCCGGAAAACGAGAAGCATCAAAGAACGCCCATTTCATTACCGTTTGCACACAACTTATTAAGATGTCGGTCCTTCCTTCTGCAGTAATATTAATTAAATGGCGAGAGGTCTTTTGCTTCTCTTATTTCGTCTTTATTTGATATCTAATGCTGGAAAAATTATCGAAAATGCACAGGAGCGGTGGGTATTGTAACAGGGGGAGAGAGAAGAAGCTACATTAATTTTTACTTAGCGCCAGCGCTTCGAACACGAAATGATACTCTTCTTTTTTCTTATTAATAACTCTTTTGATTCTCAATTTTTATTGCATCCTGTTTCAGAAACCGATGTCTCTGTCGAGCGTGTCGAATGGAAAGCGCCCACAGGACAGGATTAATTAAATGCGATGTCTGCCAAATTGTAATGTGGTTTAGACTTCGTGCCTTGTCCTGATTATGGCAGTAGCTGCTCCGTAGTATGCTGAGTAATGAATCACCAGCTGTTTACTCAGCAGCGTTCTGTTGTTCCAACATACTAGCTTGAGCTATCGAATTGTATTTCGTTGCTTTCTTTGAGAGACGGTACTCACGGCGAATAAAACGGTTTGGACTGTCTAACGACTGGAATTTTTTTGCTTCAAAACTCCAACCCTCGATTACAAAGTTTTCAATCTTTCGATGAATAATCGTCATTTATGACACGATGCTGTTTATACATTGCGAATGTTTATACCTTACGACAGTGATTGGTTTTGTGAGTGAGGATGATAGTAACGTAAAAAATAAAGTAATTCGTCTTAACAGCTGTCTAATTTCACCATGGCTTTCATTAAAATGAAATATTATTTTCTCTTACAGGAAATATTTTCGTTAGAGGTTTGTTTTTTTAATCGAAATGGTCTAGTTATTTATCTTCAAAAAGATGAATAATTTGCGAAGAACGAAATGTAAAGCTGAATAAGAAACACCGAACTCGTTAGAAAATAACTCCTATTTCAGGACACCAAGTGCTACATATTTATATAATGTCGGGCGCTCTAATTTTCGCTGTGATAAGGCAAAGCTCATATTTCCACCATATTACCATGACACTTGGTAAGTATTAGCTTTATATACATGAACTTGTAGACGCTAGAGAATGCATTGTCCTACAGTGGTTAAAGTACCGAGTGGGGACATATTAAGTTCTTACAGTGCCACGTCCTACATAAGAGCCTGTCATTACAGCAGCAATTTCCTGTCCTTTTCGTGGCAATGAAGAAGATTATATTAGTAGTAGTTTTAAGATATAACATAAAAGTTTTACGTATACTTTGAGATACGATGTTAGTTCCTATGTGGGACGTGTTTGCTGGTACTTCATTACACGACGTAAGTCTGTCGATTAGGCGACAATAGGACATTTTTGGAGCAATATAGGTCACTAACGCGCCAACATAAGTGCCTCTTGCACAGAGAACTATGCGAACAAAGACTATTCCGGTCGCTATTCTACAACGACTTCAGACATTTTTCCGTATTATAAAACTATTCTATTGGTTATCGCCAGAATATTTGATGTGGTCCATAACATGCGTATCTCAGTTATTTTAATTAGAAAAAACAGGGCGTACAAGTGCAAGATATTTTTCGTGTATCACGAATACACGTAAAGCATAATTATTTGAACGTGTCAGAAATAATAAAGGGATGGAGACTAGTTCCAATCATGCATATAGGTATTTTAAGGTTTTATTTCCAGCTATCGAAGTGTAACGTGAGTAAAAAGTCTTTGCTTTAGTGTTAATTAATTTCTCATCACCTTCGATCAAACCATTTTATGATGACGTAAAGATTAGTTAATATGCAAGTTATAGTAATAAATTTACGAGCCCTCCGCTGTTAAAGTACCTCTCCTACAATAATAGAAAAAATACTAGACGATATTAGCGAGTTACGAAGATGGTAAGCAGTCAGAAATCTTTAAATAAGAACTCTATGGGCAACTACTTCATTCTCAAGAAATATAGAGTATTCCAATTTTACATTATTTCATATATCTACATGCAGACCGTGCAGACCAAAAGCTACCACACTTTCATTGCTTCTCATTCACTGCTTTGGAATTCACCATATCTTATCTGTGAAACTTATCACAGACATGAATCTGTCTACAAGGAACTGTGGATACTATAATGTAGATATACATTAGTATACCTTTAACTTACTTTTGATAAGAGATAATCTTTTTATACAGTATGTAACAATAACACAAACTCCCAGTGGTGATACAGACGACCAAATGTATTTAAGCTAGAAAAACTAGTCGACTGACGACATGGTTGTTGTCCGTCGTTGCCACCAACTAAATCTAACACAATATTCTGACTTCAGCATCGTCTAAGGTATGATTTTAGGTAACTTAAGCTTCAGATGTAACGCTCTAGACCAGTTCTCACTTAATTTATTTGCAGTAACATAATTTTGCTTTTAGTGGGTGTATTATTGAAATGATATTATCACCGGGATTGAATTTGGTATTTATTTTTCCATGTTCAGTATCCATCTATTTGAAATAAAACAGTAAAGTAATGATTATCTGAACTAAGAATTTCTAAGAATTTCTTTTTCAATTAAAGGAGGCTAAGTTAATCGGAGCTTTGTTGCAGTTTTCAAAAGTAACAGACAATAAAGGGGCAGTAACTTTTACTCAGGTTCTAAGACAAAAGTAGAGCACCATTTCTCAAATACACCAGAATTTTATTTCACTATGCTTTTGCACTATACTACTGTTCATTTGCAGGCAGGTGCAATATATTTCAGTGTTCGTTTATAATCTATTGTGTTGCTATATGTTTTCCGCTAATTGTATAAATCAAGGTTAAAAGGTCAGTTCAAATACATTTTAAGCCATGTGACTTACATCTAATGTGACGCTGATAATTGTTTCTGCACCTATAAAAGACATTATTTTTTGTAGAGAGTATATGCCCACCATGATCTACCGTTAATCTTCTTTCTGTAACTAAACTCCATTTGGTTCCCTTTTACGCTGCTCTCTCTAAAAAAAGACTTCAGTTTTCTCTTAATCTGAGAATTAATCTAGTGAGCATCTTCCCCTAGTGATCTTCTGGAACGTCCCACATTCAACAACTCATGCCTTCTGATACAATTTTATTGTAATATTTTTTTATAATTCAGATGGCGATGCTCTGTTTTTTATGACTACATTTGCCTACAATTCGGATGGTGAGTACTATATTTGTTTCATCTTGGACTTAGGAATAAATAATGTTCCTTCTCGATATATCATACTGGGTTTAATATCTGTGGAAGGATAATATCGAGAACTGCTTTTCTGTCTCTCCTAAATTATAAAATCCTACAGCAAAAATGCGTTTTAATTAGATGAAGAGGGGAACAGCAAAATAAAACACTTTAGAAATGGAAAACGGAGTAACAGAAGTAAGAAATGAGTAAATAAGTATCAGATTATTGATTTTGAAAATTTGAACAACCCAGTACAAGATCTTGCTAACAGAGCTTGAAACAAAAGTCATCGATTCAACACACATTAATTTACTCTCTCATCTTCACTCATTACATCGCCTAATTTACTTTATTCCAAAACGACACTTGTACGAACAGAGTGTTACCAACATTTAGACATGTCCAGTGTACGTTCTTCGTTTTTGCTCAATCCCGATAGTCGATGAGATACAAAGTAAATTTTCTTTCCAGAATTCGTCATGCAAACAGGCTTCAAGACTTCATGACTCTTGCAGCAATATAAAAAAAGTAAACACACTGCAGTAATGAACATTTCAAAAGATTTATTTGTGACCAGCTGTTTTCGCGTGAACCTTAATTACCTTATTGGGGTTTTACATCCTACAGTGTCTACACAGCTACTTCTCATTAAAGGTGCAATGAGTTTTTAACAGCGAACAGAGACTAATCAATAGTCACAACGGATCATTGCACTAAATCATAGTGTTACAGGAGCGCCTATTAATTTTTTTACGATCTACCGGCGAAGAATGCCCTTGTACCTTATGATATCTTGGACGTAACATTTATTTTTAGTAACCTAAAACCTTTTACTATTAGTGTAGTGTGCACGAGATGACAAAGGTCATGACATACCTCCAAAAATCGTGTCGGACCTCATTTTGTCCGGTTTGGAGCACCAGCTCGTTGTGGCATGTACTCAACAATTCTTTGGAATTCCCCTGCAGAAATATTGAGGCATGCTATCTCTATAGCACTTAGTTATTTCGAAAATGTTGCCAGTGCAAGATTTTGTCTTCGAACTGGCCTCCTGATTATGTCCCATAATTGTTCGATAGATCGACAAATCATTGCTCGAATTGTCCATTATGGTCTTCAGTCTAATCGCAAACAATTGTGTCCATAAAATTTCCTTCGTTGTTGGGAAACGTGAAGCCCATGAATGGCTGCAAACGGTACCCAAGTAGGCGAACATAACCGTTTATGATCAATGATCGATTCAGTGGGGCCAAAGGACCCAACCCGTTCCATATAAACACAGCCCACGCCAACATGGAGCTACCACCAGCTTGCACGGTGCCTTGTCAACAAGTTGGGTCCATGGCAGCGCGGGGCTGCATCCAACTCGAACCCTACTATCAGTTCTTAACAAGTGAAATTGGGACTCCTCTGACGAGGCCACGGTTTTGCAATCATAAAGGGACCAAACCGATATGTTCACGAGCACAGGTCAGACGCTCCAGGCGATGTCGTGCTGTTAGCAAAAGAACTCGAATCGGTCGTCCGCTGCCATAGCCCATTAACGCCAAATTTGACCGCACTTCCCTAACGGATACATTCCTTGGCGTCCCACATCGATTTCTATCGTTCTTCCACACAGTGTTGCTTGTCTGCTGATACTAACAACTCTAAGCGAACGTCACTGCTCTCGGTCGTCAAGTGAAGACCGTCGGCCACTGCGTTGTCCATGATGAGAGGTAATGCCTAAAATTAGGAATTCTCGCCACATTTTGGACACTATGGATCTCGGAATTGAATTCCCTAACGATTTCAGGAATGGAACGTTCTATGTACATAGTTCCAACTACCATTCCGCGTTCAGTCTGTTAATTCTCGTTATTAGGCCACAATCACGTCGGGAACCTTTTCACACGAATCACCTGATCACCTGAGCACTAATGAGAGCTCTGTCAATTCACTGCTCTTTTAAACCTTTTGTATGCGATACTACGGCTATACATATAACTATCCGATGACTTTTGTCACGTCAGTTATAACACTTCATGGAATTGTCGAGGGAAAATAATAGAAACAGCTGGAACCTAATATTCACAAGAACGGTGAATGGCCCTTATGGTACAAAAGGTTTGATTTTAAGGACTTCAGGAAATTAAAAATGCAGTAATGAAACGAAAGGAAGGTAGAGCTAATTGCAACTGAATCTTACATAAAGCTTTCTAAAAAGTTGCCGGTGGCAGAAAGGTGAAGGTACAGCAGATATACACTCCTGGAAATGGAAAAAAGAACACATTGACACCGGTGTGTCAGACCCACCATACTTGCTCCGGACACTGCGAGAGGGCTGTACAAGCAATGATCACACGCACGACACAGCGGACACACCAGGAACCGCGGTGTTGGCCGTCGAATGGCGCTAGCTGCGCAGCATTTGTGCACCGCCTCCGTCAGTGTCAGCCAGTTTACCGTGGCATACGGAGCTCCATCGCAGTCTTTAACACTGGTAGCATGCCGCGACAGCGTGGACGTGAACCGTATGTGCAGTTGACGGACTTTGAGCGAGGGCGTATAGTGGGCATGCGGGAGGCCGTGTGGACGTACCGACGAATTGCTCAACACGTGGGGCGTGAGGTCTCCACAGTACATCGATGTTGTCACCAGTGGTCGGCGGAAGGTGCACGTGCCCGTCGACCTGGGACCGGACCGCAGCGACGCACGGATGCACGCCAAGACCGTAGGATCATACGCAGTGCCTTAGGGGAACGCACCGCCACTTCCCAGCAAATTAGGGACACTGTTGCTCCTGGGGTATCGGCGAGGACCATTCGCAACCGTCTCCATGAAACTGGGCTACAGTCCCGCACACCGTTAGGCCGTCTTCCGCTCACGCCCCAACATCGTGCAGCCCGCCTCCAGTGGTGTCGCGACAGGCGTGAATGGAGGGACGAATGGAGACGTGTTGTCTTCAGCGATGAGAGTCGCTTCTGCCTTGGTGCCAATGATGGTCGTATGCGTGTTTGGCGCTGTGCAGGTGAGCGCCACAATCAGGACCGCATACGACCGAGGCACACAAGGCCAACACCCGGCATCTTGGTGTGGGGAGCGATGTCCTACACTGGCCGTACACCTCTGGTGATCGTCGAGGGGACACTGAATAGTGCACGGTACATCCAAACCGTCATCGAACCCATCGTTCTACCATTCCTAGACCGGCAAGGGAACTTGCTGTTCCAACAGGACAATGCACGTCCGCATGTATCCCGTGCCACCCAACGTGCTCTAGAAGGTGTAAGTCAGCTACTCTGGCCAGCAAGATCTCCGGATCTGTCCCCCATTGAGCATGTTTGGGACTGGATGAAGCGTCGTCTCACGCGGTGTGCACGTCCAGCACGAACGCTGGTCCAACTGAGGCGCCAGGTGGAAATGGCATGGCAAGCCGTTCCACAGGACTACATCCAGCATCTCTACGATCGTCTCCATGGGAGAATAGCAGCCTGCATAGCTGCGAAAGGTGCATACACACTCTACTAGTGCCGACATTGTGCATGCTCTGTTGCCTGTGTCTATGTGCCTGTGGTTCTGTCAGTGTGATCGTGTGATGTATCTGACCCCAGGAATGTGTCAATAAAGTTTCCCCTTCCTGGGACAATGAATTCACGGTGTTCTTTTTTCAATTTCCAGGAGTGTAATTATACTTGCCCAATTGCCCATGGGATAATTTTTTAGAACTGTATTAGGATCATATTTGATAGTATTTAAAGCAGGAAGGCTCCTCGTCGCTATAGTCTGAAGACGGCGCTTTTCAGATGTGCACTCTGCCAACTAACAGAAATTGCTCTTATCCGCCGTCAATGACGTACTGAACACTGGGGAATCCGTAGACGGGTGGGAAATGGAAAAATTAATGATATCCGTAGAGTTAATAGCAAAGAATTGATAAATTTCTAAGTCATCCCTGATGCTAAAAAAATGATTCAAATGGCTCTGAGCACTATGCGACTTCTGAGGTCATCAGTCGCTTAGAACGTAGAATTAATTAAACCCAAGGACGTCACACACATCCATACCCGAGGCAGGATTCGAACCTGCGACCATAGCGGTCTCTCGATTCCAGACTGTAGCCCCTAGAACCGCACGGACACTCCGGCCGGCCCTGATACTAAACTTTTACTGCTTGAACCGCGAAAATGTGGTAAGGGATTACCTTTTTTTCCTTTCATTATGTTGTGGAAGATATCAGCTAGAATATGTTTCTAAAAGGTTCACAATCACGTGTAAAGTTTCTAGGATATCATTAAGTCATTTCACTCTCATACATTGTGTGAATGCTGTCTGGGTAATTTTCACACCATGAGTTATTTTGCCTCAAGACATATACACAGTTTCTAACTTTAATCTTTGACTTGCTGTGTTAAACTTTTAACGGGAAATCATATTCCTTTATGGATAAATTTTGAGAGCATTTTAAATTTTTAAATTCTGTGAATAAATATGTTAGGGATGTACTTACTAATGATTTTCCGTGTTTATATCTAAACAGTGTCTAAAGCGTTCCGGAGCTACAGCTCAATTTCAATGTCTGTATAGACATAATGGCCCTTACATCTGCTTCAGTTATTCACCTGGCAGTAACGGAACGATATAGTTGTTAGATATAACGACTTAACGGTCTTAAGTAGGATTAATGAGTGAAAAGTTGAGGAAATGAGAGAAATACACTACTGCCAACATATTACCTGCGTCTGACGACGTAACATTCGTCTTATGTGTTTATGAAAGCTTACACTTTGGCAGCTAAAGTTTCAACTATTTCACGTGTTTATGACAGTACTACATTATCTATATGGTACAAACGTAACGTATGTTGTAGTGATGTGATTAAGTTTTCGTATGACGATATTCATTTAGTGTGACTGCCATTTACATAGACTAACGAATAAAATGAGACAATTTAAAAAATTGCCTATAGGAATCTCCGATACTTTCGTTTCGTATTCTTACACACTCAGCAAAATTTCAGCTCCCCATGAAGACAATCAGAGCATACCACAAGTCCATATTAACATCAGTCGTAGGATATTGTGCGAGCATCTGGATTCGTAGACCGCAGCTGGTGAAACCAGCCTCAATAATGAGAAGTGCTACAAAGGCTAATGGGCGCCTACAGCACAGTCTCGAATGATGCTTTGTTAGTAATTGTAGGAATACGCACAATCAACTTGGAGTGTAGAAAAAAAAGGGGGTGAGTTTTACAAGTTAAAGAGAGGTACTCGAATGGAAGTACGACTGATGCTTGGAACTGAGGCCAATTCGAAAAATGCAATAAAAGATCGCATTACAACTGCAGCAAAGTGAATGGGACCCTTCAGGCACTGGAATGAGAACATACGAATTTCTCCCTAGCATAAGGGAGAAATTAGCGTACGAAACATTTTGTTTAATCAAAACTGTATTTCACAGAGAAAAGATAATATAGCATTTTCAGTTGCTGAAAGACTTTTAAAATCGAACAGTACATTTGACAGCAAATTATGTGAAATAAATTGATCAAGTGTCCTTACACAAACAGGCTTTTCAATAGATTTAGCAAACACTGGTAGCAGTGAAATAGGTCTTAAATTGCTTACATTTTCACTTTCTTCCTTTTTATAAAGCGGTTTTACTACTAGTTACTTTAATCGTTCAGGTAACTGACCATACTTAAAGGAAAAATTACAAATATGGCTAAGTACAGGGCTAACATATGCAGCACAGTACTTTAATATACTGCTAGGAACTCCATCATGTACCTGAGGGTCCTTCAGTGATTTAATTATTGACTCAGTGTTCCTCGTGTCAGCATCACAGAGGAGTATTCCAGACAACAGTCTCGGAAAGACATTTTCCAAGAGAGATATAAGATTCCCTATAGAAACTAAGTTTTTGTTTAATTCACGAGCAATGTTCATAAAATGATTGTTAAACAATAATATAATCTGTAATATAATCTGTCTTAACAGTAAAAGGAATATTTTTACTAGGAACTGACTTTATATCGTAAAACACTCCCTGGTCCCGTAGGATTAACTTTTTTAAGTAGTCCATAATTATATTTAACATTTGTTTGATTATAAAAAACCTTTTAGTGCTAAAATTTGTGTATCATGGTATGAAAGGCTATTCACCCTTTTACTAACAGAATGCGCATTTAGTAATGAGAAGTGAGTAAAAATTTTTGTCTGAGACTGTGCTACTGTTCTCCAGCATCCTAGTTGGAAAAAATATAATCTGTGTCAGATAATAAGAGTTTATGGGATCTACGAGCATCTTTTTCTTCGACAGTCACATGCAAAATTAATATTTAAGGCACCACACGTAACTAATTTTTGGTACTTCCTATAGAGTGAACCCAGAACCCTCTCTAACTTGAGCAGAAATCCTCTAGAGTCAGAGTTAGGGGATCTATAAACGACAACAACTAGAGATTTAGTTTCAGAAAACTGCCCAGCACAACATTTAAATACCTGTTCAGTGTCGTGCCTTGATACGCCTACTGTCTCAAATGGAATACTGTTCTTTACGTACATGGCCACTCCCCTACTCCGCAAAGAGCTGCCTGAACAACAGCTTAGCTAATTTCTATCCTGGTAAAGGAAGCCTCGGAATTGTCAAATTACGTAAGTGGTGCTCCAATATGCTAATAACGTCAGTGTCAATATCTACAAGCAGTTCACTAACTTTATCTCTAATACCTCTTATATTTTGATTAAATATGCTAAGTCCTTCTTTACAAGGATCCCTGACCACCTCTGAAGGTGATTCGTTTGTTAGAGGGACTTCCTTTAAGCAGGGATACCTATCAGCTGAATTCAGTCTAAGAAAGGTGCAGCTTTAACACCAATTACTACAGGAATTTTTGCATGAGTGATCCCACCACCACCCACTCCGCTATCACCTATAAGCAATGCTAGCCACCCTTTCCCATACTTATTGAGTGCAGGTCATGGATAGTGAAACCCAGTCTATTGATAGATTCTTCTGGGACCATTGCAATGTGAGCCATGGCTTCCACCATGAGTGCCTTTTCCAGCCCCACCTTAACAGTAACGTTATGATAAGGCCGATCATGACGCTGAAACAGTGGCACAAAGTGCACATTACTACCACCAGTTTGAGTAGCTATCTTTACCAGGCCACCACCTGCATCATACTCCCAGACTAGCTCTGCTCCACCCACAATCACTAACTGATCCTCTTTCGTAAAATTCCTACATAACTCCCCTATTTTAACAGTCACGTGAGCCAACCCTGCACCAGGCTTCACAGTGCTGGTGACCTGGTACTCACTCTCTTGCAACTGCTCACTCACACCTCTGCCTTGCGAACTACCTAGCAGCAATACCTCCTGACAGAACTTGCAGCTGACTTAGTCTCCCTAAATGCTGAGGACTTCTGCGGGTTTCCTACACCTACAGCTACCAACTGCCAGTTCCCATTCCCAGGCGCCCTTCACCCCCTCAACCTATCTAGTTCCTGAAGGGCACAGATCTCACGCTCCTGTTCCTTTATAAAGTTAATTCTGCTACAAATTCTGCATCTCCAGGAGAGGATCTCTCTAGAAAGCCCACTGGCTTCCTCACTGCATTCCTCCGAATGAAAATACATTGAACAAATCTCACACCGTAACCCATTACTCACAAACTTACGACAAAGCTCAGACTTCTACATCTACATCTACATTTATACTCCGCAAGCCACTCGACGGTGTGTGGCGGAGGGCACTTCACTTGCCACTGTCATTACCGCTATTTCCTGTTCCAGTCGCGTATGGTTCGCGGGAAGAACGACTGCCGGAAAGCCTCCGTTCGCGCTCGAATCTCTCTAATTTTACATTCGTGATTCTTCGGGAGGTATAAGTAGGGGGATGCAATATATTCAATACCTCATCCAGAAGCAAGATACCCCGCGATGCAGAGCGACTCTCTTGCAGAGTCTGCCACTTGTGTTTGTTAAACATCTCCGTAACGCTATCACGCTTACCAAATAACCCTGTGACGAAACGCGCCGCTCTTCTTTGGATCTTCTCTATCTACTCTGTCAACCCGACCTGGTACGGATCCCACACTGATGAGCAATACTCAAGTATAGGTCGAACGAGTGTTTTGTAAGCCACCTCCTTTGTTGATGGACTACATTTTCTGAGGACTCTCCCAATGAATGTCATCCTGGCTCCCGCCTTACCAACAATTAATTTTATATGATCATTCCATTTCAAATCGTTCCGTACGCATACTCCCAGATATTTTACATAAGGAACTGCTACCAGTGTTTGTTCCGCTATCATATAATCATACAATAAAGGATCGTTCTTTCTGTGTATTCTCAATACATTACACTATGTTAAGGGTCAGTTGCCACTCCCAGTACCAAGTGCGTAGCCGCTGCAGATCTTCCTGCACTTCGCTGCAATTTTCTAATGCTGCAACTTCTCTGTATACTACTGCATCATGGGCGAAAAGCCGCATGGAACTTCCGATGCTATCTACTAGGTCTTTTATATATATTTTGAAAAGAAATGGTCCCACAACACTCCCCTGTGGCACGCCAGAGGTTACTTTAACGTCTGTAGACGTCTCTTCTCACTCATGGTAAAATTTTAACGGTTACGGAAAAAAAATTAAACGTGTTCTATAACGGAGTTGAATTACAACAGTAGAACCGTTTAAAGAACTACAAACAGGGATTTCATAATTCTCACTCTACTAAGACAGCAGTTAATTTTGTTGAAAATACTAACCCACAACTAATACCAATAAAACCGAAATTTCACTTAATTTCTTACCTGAAACCAAAAATCCAAAAGGCAACTGGAACACTCATAGACATTAAAAACAGTGGATGTAAATTTTACAGAAATATTTTACTAGAAACAATAAGAAACGCCAACTGAATACTACCGTATGAAATTTAATAAATGACTTCAACGCACAAACAACTCTAAAAAAACACAGTGGGTGACAGTTTTCAAAAGAGTATTAAACCGATATTTCCCCAGAAACAGCACGAGGCACCGCTGGAAACTACTAAATTTAATAACAGGGTAACAGTGCGCAAGCAACTTTGTCATAACGTAACTAAAGAACCGCTACAGCAGCAACTACACGCCATGAAATTTAAACACGCTGATAATATTTGGCTGAACTATTGAAAACTACTAAATTAAATATTCGAATACAATAAACAAACAAGCTTGTCAGTACTCAGCTTTAGAACCACTACAGCTGCAACCGAACGCCATCAAATGTAAACACACTGCTGAGACTTCCATGAATGACTGAAGTACACTCAAGAATAACAGACAACTCGAATCAGTAACACCAAAATAAAGACTGAGATGAACGAAAACCCACTAATAAGTTACTTTTACAGCAAATATTACATCAATAAACTTTAAAACAGGTATCTGAAGGCTAAAACATTATCAAACATTGGCGAGCGATTTAAACACCAGTCCAGCACATTCTTCTACAAATCGGGCACTCTGTAGCTTAGGACGAGGAGGAGAGAGGGGAGCATCTTATGAGCTAAGCTTATCCCGAACACGAAGACATGTCAGAGCAGCTGATGTTATTGCATGTACGTAATCTGAATCACCATCAGTCATCATAACAACACTGCTGATATTTGAACATAGCCACAGATAATATCTGTCATCAATAAATATATTTCTAAACATAAAATTACATTCAAGGGCAGCTCACGACTTAATATGTACACTCCTGGAAATTGAAATAAGAACACCGTGAATTCATTGTCCCAGGAAGGGGAAACTTTATCGACACATTCCTGGGGTCAGACACATTACATGATCGCACTGACAGAACCACAGGCAACAGAGCATGCACAATGTCGGCACTAGTACAGTGTATATCCACCTTTCGCAGCAATCCTGGCTGCTATTCTCCCATGGAAACGATCGTAGAGGTGCTGGATGTAGTCCTGTGGAACGGCCTGCCATGCCATTTCCACCTGGCGCCTCAGTTGGGCCAGCATTCGTGCTGGACGTGCAGACCGCGTGAGACGACGCTTCATCCAGTCCCAAACATGCTCAATGGGGGACAGATCCGGAGATCTTGCTGGCCAGGATAGTTGACTTACACCTTCTAGAGCACATTGGGTGGCACGGGATACATGCGGACGTGCATTGTCCTGTTGGAACAGCAAGTTCCCTTGCCGGTCTAGGAATGGCAGAACGATGGGTTCGATGACGGTTTGGATGTACCGTGCACTATTCAGTGTCCCCTCGACGATCACCAGAGGTGTACGGCCAGTGTAGGAGATCGCTCCCCACACCATGATGCCGGGTGTTGGCTGGGGATTGGGTCCCTCCATTCACGCCTGTCGCGACACCACTGGAGGCGGGCTGCACGATGTTGGGGCGTGAGCGGAAGACGGCCTAACGGTGTGCGGGACCGTAGCCCAGCTTCATGGAGACGGTTGCGAATGGTCCTCGCCGATACCCCAGGAGCAACAGTGTCCCTAATTTGCTGAGAAGTGGCGCTGCGGTCCCCTACGGCACTGCGTAGGATCCTACGGTCTTGGCGTGCATCCGTGCGTCGCTGCAGTCCGGTCCCAGGTCGACGGGCACGTGCACCTTCTGCCGACCACTGGCGACAACATCGATGTACTGTGGAGACCTCACGCCCCACGTGTTGAGCAATTCGGCGGTACGTCCACCCGGCCTCCCGCATGCCCACTATACGCCCTCGCTCAAAGTCCGACAACTGCCCATACGGTTCACGTCCACGCTGTCGCGGCATGCTACCAGTGTTAAAGACTGCGATGGAGCTCCGTACGCCACGGCAAACTGGCTGACACTGACGGCGGCGGTGCACAAATGCTGCGCAGCTAGCGCCATTCGACGGCCAACACCGCGGTTCCTGGTGTGTCCGCTGTGCCGTGCGTGTGATCATTGCTTGTACAGCCCTCTCGCAGTGTCCGGAGCAAGTATGGTGGGTCTGACACACCGGTGTCAATGTGTTCTTTTTTCCATTTCCAGGAGTGTATTACTAATGGTTAATAATTAACTGACATGGTGAAAAATTTAGTTTTTATTTCCTCTGGAAGCCGTTATATTGGAAACCTCCAACCGGGACGGATGAGAGTATGGCCGTTTTAACAGGTTAGTAATATAGCTCCCATTATTGAAGGTACTTGTAATATTTACATCAGAATAACCAAAAATAAATTGCAGCGTTTAATTGTACAGCTGTTATTGTAATCTCATCGTAGCCTTAGAAAAGAAAAAAAGTTAGATTGGGCTTTAAACCATCCATCGCTAACAAAGTCATTAGAGATCGAGCACAAATTCGAAACTGGAATGAATGGAGAAGGAAAGAAGAACAATACCGACATTTTCCGTAAGTGACATATTGAAACAAAAGAAAATCTGAGCCTGAACTTAACTGACAGGAGGGGGATTCGAGCCAACGTTACTCCATATTCCAGTCCAGTTCCATACCACTACACTGCGTCTCTTTGTTTCAGAGAAGGTAGACCCTGGAGCGGTGCGATCTTTACAATTAAATAGATATTAAAAAACGCAGAGGACGTAACTTGCCGGATATATGACAGTTTCCGATTTCGAAAAAGTATACAACAAAATAGCAACATCTAATCTGTGGTACGTGCAAGAGGATTATATCACCCCCATTAATCAGATCCGTATACGAAGCAGCATCCACGATATTCACAGACAATAAGACGGGCAGCACCAAGCAGCCAAACGTTGTTGTGTACTTGTACATGATCCCAGGAGTATGACAAGGAATTAATAAAAAATTAATAGTCTTGTAGAATAAAAATTGTACTGAGAATATCCTAACAGACAACGAGATGCTGAGAGTAGTTTCAAAAGAGAACATTGAAATAAATGCAACAAAATTAGAAACCATTAAAATGTGACCAGCAAATAAGATATTTATAAATGACTAAAGTGATAGTAAACGAGAAAATAATTCACCCTATATATCCACTTAAAATAAAGAGTCACAACACTTCTGATTAAACGGCAATGCTAACAAATAAGCTAATACTCCGAAACAGAACAAAGTGAATGGATACATGAACGTTATCTTTTGAAAACATGTCAGGAAGTATCATAAGATCAGAATGCTTCAACCCAATGGGCTTCCTGGAAGTGAGCCATGGACACGAAAATATGATTATGAGACAAGGATAAAAGTATCATCTATGAAATGCTTGCGAGAGACCGAAGAATCGGCTTTACGGTATAACATCAGAAATTGTGATATCTGTAGTCACTATTAATAAAGTAATCGATGCTGGACACAACTATCAAATGTAATGGCTTCGATATTTACAACGGACGACCCAAACCTGTCTTCTGTTTGCAGCTATATATTTATCAACAGAAAACGAAACAAGTTTGAACGCAAGCTACACATGGTATTCATTTTATTACTTTCGGTACAGAATATTTTTTATCTGAGATTGTCTGTGAGGATAAGAAGAGGAATGAGAAGAAGAAGTGTGAATGGTGAGGTAAAATGGGATTCGAACACAGGGCTTCAGCATATCACGTGGAGTGTTCCATAAATTACTATGCCATTTCAAGCCTCAAGTTCAAAGTGTCTTCACCTTCGAAGCCTATTACGTAATAAACCTATTGGCAAGTGATGGTATTAACAAGCAATGCCATAGTATGAATATCATTAGCAATTTTCCTGATCATGCCGTTGCATCAGGGCGTGACTTCAGCTTACCTGGTATAGATTTGGAGTGTTATGCCATCAAAACTGGTGACAGATACAGGGATTCGTATGGTATAGTTCTGGATGTCTTGTCCGAAAATTACCTTGAGCAGATAGCTAGAGATCCACCTAGTGAGGGTAACGTCTTAGACCTCCTGGGAACAGACAGACCTGAACTTACTGAACCAGCTAACCTAGAGAAAGGTATCAGTGATCACAAGGCTGTGTAGCATCTATTACGACGCATCCTACGAGGAATGTTAAGAAAGGTGACAGGATGCAAATTTCAGAATATCTCAGCAGTCAGTTGCAAATATTTGGTAATGAGGACGAAGATGTGGAGAAGAAATGTAAAAAAATTCAAAGGTATCCTTCAATATGTCCTAAGCAAATATGTTAGAAGTAAGGTTTTAAGGGACGGGAGAGATCCACCATGGTATAATAGCCGTGTTATAAAAGCGCTACGTAAACAAAGAGCACATCATCTCAGATTCAAGAGAAGTAAAAATCTAGTTGACAAACAAAAGTTGAACGATAAGATAATGAGCGTAAGGAGGGGCATGAGAGAAGCGTTCAATGATTTTGAAAATAAGACGTTGTCAACCGACCTAAGTAAAAACCCTACGAGGTGTATGTAAAATCAGTAAGTGGGTCAAACTAATGGGAAAAAGCGCGGGTCATTCCCATTTTTAAGAAAGCACTTAAGACAGAGCCACACAATTATAGACCTAAATCGTTGACGTGAATCTGTTGCCGAATTATGGAACATGTTTTAAGCTCAAGAACTAAGACGTTTTTGGAAAATGAGCATATCCTCTATAAAAATCAACATGGGCTGCGCAAACAGCTATCCTAGGAAACTCAGCTCGCTCTGTTCCTCCATGAGATCCACAGCACAGTAAACAACGGAGCTCAGGTCACTGCCGTGTTCCTTGATTTCGGTAAGGCCTTTTACACCGTCCCTTTTTGCCGTTTAACGAGAAAAATGTGAGATTACGGAGTACTGGAGCAGAATTGCGATTAGATTCGAGACTTTCTTGCAGATAGAACTCAACACTCCGCTCTTAACGGGACAAATCCCACAGATGTAACTGTAATGTCCGGAGTACCACATGGAAATGTGACAGGACCTTTCCTGTTTACAAAATATACATAAATTATATTGTAGAAAGCGTCGGATGCTCGTTGAGGCTATTCGCAGATGACGCAGTTGTTTATCCCAAAGTAGCAAAGCCAGAAAATAGTAAGAATTTGCTGAGCCATCAGCACAGAATTAATTATTGGTGCAGGCTTTGACAGCTGACCCTTGTAAGAGGTCCATAATTAAAGAATTTGTTGCTAGCGCACTCGAATTGATGTAATTTCGATGTATTACTCACGCGCAGCCGGCGATGTGTAAGCTAGAAGAGAATCTGAGACCAAAGAGCAGTATTGACTGCAGTAAGGACTGCGTAGCAGTAGGAGTAAGTTGTTGCTAGCGAGCAGTCTGGTCTGGTGTATCGTGTTGGCTGGGCCGGTCGTGTGCAGCGATGGTGGAGCCTGAGCTTGGTAGGATAAGGTAAAAGCAGCCTCGCGCTTATGTAGTATTGTTACATCAAGTCCCATGTAAATGTTCTTAAAAAAAATCTGTTAATAATAATCTTTCTCATAAAAAGTAACCTTTGACATTTATCTCAATTTAAAGAATTCACTAATTTCTCCAATTCTTGGCAATCCCGATTATTGAAAAGAAAAGTCAGTTCTATCCTTTTTATAAGACAAATCTATCGGCCAGCATTGCACTTAGCTGCGCCAGGAAAATTTCTTATAGGAGCAGATATGTACGCGTTATCCGGCGATCTAATTAAGGTAAGATTTTTCAGTTTATTCAGAATGATCTATCAGGGCCATGACACAGCATTGCTGACGTCCAAAATTTACCAGGTTAAATTGACTGTCTATTATTGAAAGGTTATAGGTTTGTCACATTGTATTATATTTTCACTGTTGGGTAGTTACGCTAAATGAGAGTATTATTCATATTATTTTATTTTTGTGGGGAGGTTACACCCTGAACGTGAATAAATGTAACATATTGCGCACTGTACAGATATACTATTGATGATAAACAGCTGTAGACAGCGTCTGCCGTAAAATATCTAGGCGTAACTATCCAGAGCGCCCTCAAGTGGAAAGACCATATAAAATATGTAGTGGGAACAGCACACATCAGACTCAGATTCATCGGAAGAATGTTAAGGAAATGCTGCTCATCAACCAAAGAAGTGGCTTCTAAGGCCCTTGTTCGCCCGATTCTTCGCTGTTGTTCACCTATATGCGATGGCTATCAGATAGGACTGATACAGGAGATAGAAAAGATCCAACGAAGAGCGGCGCGTTTCGTCACGGGATCGTTTAGCTGGCGAGAGAGCGTTACGGTGATGCTAAACAAACTCCACTGACAGACATTATAAGAGAGACGTTATGTGTCAAGGAGAGATATATACTGAAATTTTGGAAGAGCACTTTTCAGGAGGAGTCAGACAACATATTACTCGCACCACCCCTCTCCCCCTCCAAATACATCTCGCGTACTGACCACGAGGAGAAAATGTAAGAAATTAGAGCCAATACAGAGGCTTACCAACAGTCATTCTTCCCACTCACTATTCTTGAGTGAAACATGGTTGAATGAAACTTACTAGCAGATTAAAACTGTGTGCCCGACCGAGACTCGAACTCGGGACCTTTGCCTTCGGCGGGCAAGTGCTCTACCAACTTTTTTTTAATTTTATTATTTTTATTATGGTTTTTTTCACCAGGAACAGTGTAAATGAACAAAAGATATTTATTGGTACAAACTTAAATACAAGAAAAATGCCATCCTTCCGGCGAAAATAACACAAGACATGATACTCGTACAAGGTCAGCAAGTTTTTTTAGTATGAACAAGGTGTAGGAAAAAAAAACAAATAATACTGATGGAAGCTAAGAGTTGTAAAGCAATTTACAGTGGAGTGAGGGAAAAACCAGTGTTTATCTGGTGTAGTGCATAAAAGGAGGCGCGTGTCCATGCACCTACTCCACTATGGGTTACAATGTATAAAGCAGCGCGAGGGGTCTCAGATGTCGGCAGGCGGGGCGGGAGTGCTGTCGGCGTGTGGTACCATCCAACTGAGCGGGGGTGACGTAAAGATCGCGTGTAGGTAATTAGCGAAGAAGGCGCGGTAGCGCGGTCGCTGTTCGACTTCACTGTGGGCGGTTTGTAAGTACTGCCAGAAATCAAGGCGTGATTTGTCGGCATCATTATACATGTAGGTGATGGTCCATCCCTTGACCCATACAATCGCATGATTTTTTGTGGCGGGGAAATAAGTATTCGCAGGATGGATAAAAGTCCATGGGTCAATCAAGTCCGGCGGAACACGGAGGTAACAGGCAACGAACTGTCGGGCAAGTTTCCAGACGTCACTGGTGGCAGCACAAGTCAGTTGATGGACATCGTCATCCATGAGGTGGCAGATGGAGCAGAGTGGAGAATCCTTTAGTCCGATGGCGTGAAGACGATGATTTGTGGCGAATTTTTCATTTGCAACCTGGTACCATGTTGCCCGGACGTTGGAGGGAAGAAAAGGCTGGTGGATGTGACGCCAAACCGTGGGCCAGCGCGTGGACGGATGTCGCAGTTCGATATTGTTGCTGGATATGGAACCAAGGAGTGGGGTGTAAAAATCTTTAGGTCGAGGAGAACGCGTGGTCGGGAAGTGTGTGTGAGCATAACTGAAGTCGACGATGAAATCAGAAATGTGCGTCAGATGGTGCTTGATGTGTCCGACTGGTACTGATGGTGTTATGGTCGCGGGCACAAGAAGTTCCAGCAAGCTGCGCGTAAGGGAGGTGCCCCCGTGCCACTGCTTATGCATGGTGGACATGTACAAGGACGCCGCGAAGAGTCGCACATTGACAAGACCGAGGCCACCCGCTCGCGGGGGAAGGGTGAGGGCGTCGTAGCGGACCTTAAAGAGCGTACCGGCCGTAAGGAAGTATCCGAAGGCAGCCTGGAGGCTGCGTCCAATAGTTGATGGCAGCGGGAGGACCTGTGCAATGTGGACCATTCTGGACGCCACATGTTGATTAGGTATTGGACACGTTGTAAAGAATCGAGTCGTCGGAGAAGATTTTGTCGCACCGTCGTGCGGATGGTTTGGAGCGCACGCCGAAAATTGATGGCAGCGGAGCGACGCACGGTCGAGGTGAAAATGATACCAAGGTATCGTAGTTTCTGTACACACGGGAGAGGTGCTAAGTCGTCGTGTGAGAGGCCGCGTCCAATGGGCATCGCCGCGGATTTAGTCACATTCATGTTACTGCCCGCTGCAGTGCCGTACGTTGATATCAAATCAAGTATCGTGTGTGTTTCACTACGTGAGCGGATCAAGAGAAGGAAGTCGTCCGCATACGCACGACATCGAAAACTGTGCTGTCGCAAAGTGAGTCCAGAAAGGTGGCTCGTCAGACTCCCGATGAGTGGCTCCAGGCTGATGGCATAGAGTAGGGTCGAAAGTGGGCAGCCTTGCCGTACGGAAAGCCGGATCGCCACTGGTCCCGCCATACGGCCATTAACCTGAAATAGTGATTAGGCGGTGCCGTACAGGCGCCGCATCACGTCGATAAAGTCTGGTGGAAAACCCATGCGGTTCATCACTGACAACAGGAAAAGATGCCGCACTTTGTCGAATGCGCTGTCAAAATCAATGGCAACCACTGCGGCGCGGAGTCTGCACGCCGCTGCCAGTGCAATTAAATCGCGACATTCTCCTGTGGCCGTTTGTATATCAACTGAGCCGCCCGGAGTTGTCTGTTCCGGGGATAGAATGCTAGGTAGGACCTTGCGGCATCGCGTTGCCAGGAGGCGTGTAAAAATTTTACAGTCTGCGTTAAGCAGAGTCAGGGGACGGTAATGTGCTGTCGTCACACCTGGTGTCGGTTTGTGGATGGGTATAATAATTCCCGTGACGAAGGACGGCGGTACGGCGTTCCCCATCGTCAGCAGTTCATGAAACATCGTTGTCCACCGTGACGCCATTAGTGTGAAGAAAGCGCGATAAAATTCTATCGGCAATCCGTCGACACCAGGTGACTAATTCAGAGCACCTTTTTTGATTGCATCGTGGATTTCGTCACGCGTAATGGGCTCCATCAGCTCATCCGCTTCGTCGCTGGTGAGGGTGCGAGTTACGTGTGGTAACACAGACTCCTCAGCGTGGTTGTTGGTAGTCTCCTCCTGGTACATTGTGCGGTAGAGGTCGACAAAGGCACTGACGATTTCAGCCTGGCAAGTGACGTGCTGGCCGCGACAGGTTGTGATCTCGGTGATGAGTTGTTGTCGCCGATGTTTCCTATCGGAGGCGATATGATGCATGGTCGGATGTTCCTCTTCTACCGAATCTTGATATCGGGTTCGCACCATTGCCCCCTGCAGTCGACGGCGTGTCAAAGTTACAATTAGGGCCTTAATCCTGCTGCGTTCCCTGTGGGTGTCGGGTGTGGGCGGTTGGGCGTCCAGGTCGCGGAGAACGCCGTAGAAATAGTCGGTAGTGTGCCGGCGCCACATAGCAACTTCCTTTCCATACTGAATCAAAGTACGTCGAATGGCAGGTTTGGCACATTCCAGCCACCAGGTCAAGGTCGTGCAGTATTTAGGTAAGCGACGTTCACAGGTGGTCCATGTCTCGGTAACACGTTGAAGACATTCGGGATCATGAAGATGGGAGGTGTTTAGCTTCCACGGTGCACGACTACGCCAGACCACTTGCTTGGGGAAGAGAATGTTGCAGATGTAGGCACAGTGGTCCGAAAAGGCCAGGGGCCAAAGTTCTGCACCTTGGACTGCAGGTGTGAGTTCCCGAGAGACGTAAATTCTGTCCAGGCGGCTCGCGGAGTGACTCGTCTGGTAAGTATGTCCAGGGGCGTCACCGTGCTGAACTTCCCAAGTGTCGCGGAGCAACAGATCTCGGACGACAAAACGCAGTTCTTGACAGGTGTTGTAGTGGGGCACTTGATCTTTAGGGTGCAAGACACAATTAAAATCACCCCCAAACAAGTAATGGTCGCAGCGTCCAAGAAACAAAGAAGCGATTTCTTCTGAATAGAAGAGGGCCCTGTCGCGTCTGCGGGTGCAACCTGACGGAGCGTAAATGTTGACGATACGCGTCCCCATGACGGTGACGGCCATGCCTCTGGCAGATGGAAGGTATGTGATATCGGTCACTGGAATGCCTTCTCTGGCGTAGATGGCTACGCCGCGTCCCAGGTGGTCACCAGGAGAAGGATAAGTGTTATATCCCGCGACGTCTGGAAGTGTGACCAAGTGTACTTCCTGTAGTAGTGCTATATCGACGTCCGACGCCCATATCATCTCTCGCAGCAGTTTAAGTTTCACGGGTGAGCTGATGGTGTTAGTGTTTATCGTTGCTGTTCAGTAGGTTTGGAGCCGTCCCCCGCAGTGAAGGAGAACTCCACCGGCGGAGGATGAAGAGGGGCGAGGCAACGGCGAGTCGTGCCGTGCGCCACCTGACGGCGTTATCAGCGGCGTAACGATGCTTCCGTCTGGGGTAACTATGTCCCCAGCGTGTGGTCCGGGTCCTCATCGACGTCCTCACTCCACACCATTGAGGGCGCTGTCGTTGTGATGGTCGTACGTTCCACTTCGGTCGTAGGGGCGGAGGACGTCTCGCGCGGCAGTCGCATCGGTGGAGTCCATTGGTTCAGGAGCACCTGAGCGAGCCATTAGAGTTGGCATCGAAACATCCACAGTCGGCGTCATGTTGTCGTCATTCGTATCGTCGTGTAGGTTCTCTGAGGCCTCGTCGTGTCGGACGGCTTCTGGAGCATCAGGGGGAGGTGATCCGTCTCGTTCCGAGACCGTACGACGCCTCCTCTTGCGCCTCTTAGGTGAACGTTGTTTGCGGGTTCGTCCCTCTGTGTCGGAAGACGGAAGGGAGTCGCGTCGCTCTGAGAAGAAGTCCGTCGCGGGAACGTCACATGAAAGGGTGTCCATATGTTCAGGCCGGTGGGTGTCGGAAGTCACGCTGTTGGTAGTGGCGCCGTAGTAGCGTCTGGCTTTGAGCGCGACATGTCGGCCCCGGCGGTGTCCATAGCAGCTGGAAGAGTCACCGGTACATGGTCCGATGAGCGGCGGCCGGTGGGAGGAGAAGAGAGTGCCGATGCGTAGGTGATCGGTAAAATCGTCGTCGGAGCCGTAGGTGTCACGGTAGCGCCTGGCAATTGGGTGATCCGTCGCTTAAGGCACTGAGGTGGCCTTCTTTTCCGCACCCGGAACAGGTGTTGGGTTGGCCGTCGTATATGACAACCGCTCGGCACCCGCTAATTTGCAGGTAAGATGGCACGTGGCGATGGAGGTCGATGGTGACCTGCCGTACACCGTTAAGAATGGGATACGTTTGGAATTGCGCCCAGCGTTCGGCAGTGTGGCCACGTACAGTGCCATAGGGGCGGAAAGCCGCGATAACGTCTTCCGCCGGTAGCTCGAACGGGAGTTCGAAAACTCGTATGGTGCGCATTCCTAAGCCGGCATGGTCGACAGTGACCGCTCCGACATTGCCGTCGGCGTGGCAAAAGCGTAATCCATGGTTGGTGTCACGAAGTATTCTTTCACACACCGCGTCGTTGACAACTTTTACGTACACAGTACTGCTTAATATGGACAAATGGATGCCCAAGATGTCGGAAGATGGGATCTTAGCAACGTCGCGTAGGAAGCGTTCCACTTCCAAGGCCTTTGGTCGTGCTTATTCGTTGCAGAAGTTGAATCGTAAAGTTGATTTTCGAAAACGATTGGCCATGGCTCTAGTGCACGTAAGCGACACGTAAGTGACGGCCGCTGAAATGTAAACAACAGCGAGCGCGCGCGCTCCGCAGCCGGAAACAACAACACGTCCGCACTGCACGGCGGCGAAAGCCGGACTGCCAACTGAGCTACCCAAGCACGACTCACGTCCTGTCCTCACAGTTTTACTTCTGTCAGTACGTCGTCTCCTACCTTCCAAACTTTGGATCAAATAGTGGTACCGAGGGTACCCTCCGCCACACACCATTAGCTGGCTTGCGAAGTTTGATGTAGTTGTAGCTGAAACCGTCCTAATTCGGTTCAAATAACTTACGGGAATGCAACCGGTTGACTATGTCGGCAATAGCTGATTTGTCGACAGGAGCGCACCCTGCCATTTTCGGGTCATAACTGCAGCAAGCAAGCATTTATACAAGAGAATTTAAAGTCTCGCTTTTCAGAGACATTCCGGAAATATCACATACACCCTCACTGTAAACACTAGCGTCATCACAAACCAAAAAAGATTTAAATAACGAGACTACTCCAGTTACTTATTTTTTATGCTTAACACAATGTGTTTCGAGAATTTGTTCTCATTTTCAATTACATTTGTGGATTTTTTCACATAAAAATATTTGGTGATGTTTGTATGTGTGATTTTCTACCTCCCTTGCCTCTTTTTGAGAGCAGAAAATCACACATACAAATATCACCATACATATTCATACGAATAAATGGACAGATGCACTTGAAAAGGAGAATAAATTCTCGAAACGCGTTGTGCTAAACGTAAAAAATAAGTGACTGCTCTCATAAATGACACAGTTGCAGGCATTCCTGAATCATCCATCTAATATGATGAACGAAATTAAATCAAAGATGACCGACGTCAGAAGTTATCTACAGTGAAATTAATAATTAGCTGGTGAGATAGCATTAACTCTGTCCCTCTGTTTTTTTTTGACAAGGAAGAGGGAAGAATTCCAACGAGAAATTAAACAAAAACCACCACGTCTTATTATCAGCTTACTTGCTAATTTCATGTCAACAGCTTCCTTAATAACTCCATCCGAATAGCTGGAAGTACATGCCAGAACGTCCTTGTTGATATACACTCCTGGAAATGGAAAAAAGAACACATTGACACCGGTGTGTCAGACCCACCATACTTACTCCGGACACTGCGAGAGGGCTGTACAAGCAATGATCACACGCACGGCACAGCGGACACACCAGGAACCGCAGTGTTCGCCGTCGAATGGCGCTAGCTGCGCAGCATTTGTGCACCGCCGCCGTCAGTGTCAGCCAGTTTGCGTGGCATACGGAGCTCCATCCGAGTCTTTAACACTGGTAGCATGCCGCGACAGCGTGGACGTGAACCGTATGTGCAGTTGACGGACTTTGAGCGAGGGCGTATAGTGGGCATGCGGGAGGCCGGGTGGACGTACCGCCGAATTGCTCAGCACGTGGGGCGTGAGGTCTCCACAGTACATCGATGTTGTCGTCAGTGGTCGGCGGAAGGTGCACGTGCCCGTCGACCTGGGACCGGACCAAAGCGACGCACGGATGCACGCCAAGACCGTAGGATCCTACGCAGTGCCGTAGGGGACCGCACCACCACTTCCCAGCAAATTAGGGACACTGTTGCTCCTGGGGTATCGGAGAGGACCATTCGCAACCGTCTCCATGAAGCTGGGCTACGGTCCCGCATACCGTTAGGCCGTCTTCCGCTCACGCCCCAACATCGTGCAGCTCGCCTCCAGTGGTGTCGCGACAGGCGTGAATGGAGGGACGAATGGAGACGTGTCGTCTTCAGCGATGAGAGTCGCTTCTGCCTTGGTGCCAATGATGGTCGTATGCGTGTTTGGCGCCGTGTAGGTGAGTGCCACAATCACGACTGCATACGACCGAGGCGCACAGGGCCAACACCCGGCATCATGGTGTGGGGAGCGATCTCCTACACTGGCAGTACACCTCTGGTGATCGTCGAGGGGACACTGAATAGTGCACGGTACATCCAAACCGTCATCGAACCCATCGTTCTACCATTCCTAGACCGGCAAGGGAACTTGCTGTTCCAACAGGACAATGCACGTCCGCATGTAATCCCGTGCCACCCAACGTGCTCTAGAAGGTGTAAGTCAACTACCCTGGCCAGCAAGATCTCCGGATCTGTCCCCCATTGAGCATGTTTGGGACTGGATGAAGCGTCGTCTCATGCGGTCTGCACGTCCAGCACGAACGCTGGTCCATCTGAGGCGCCAGGTGGAAATGCCATGGCAAGCCGTTCCACAGGACTACATCCAGCATCTCTACGATCGTCTCCATGGGAGAATAGCAGCCTGCATTGCTGCGAAAGGTGGATATACACTGTACTAGTGTCTACATTGTGCATGCTCTGTTGCCTGTGTCTATGTGCCTGTGGTTCTGTCAGTGTGATCATGTGATGTATCTGACCCCAGGAATGTGTCAATAAAGTTTCCCCTTCCTGGGACAATGAATTCACGGTGTTCTTATTTCAATTTCCAGGAGTGTATTAAACAGGATGACCGATGCGAAGACGGTGTTCTGTAAGGGCAAATTTGCTTGGCTATTATAAAAGTGTGTGCACTAGCCTCAGTACAATGGTCCTCAACAGATCTGATAATTTGACCAATATATTACAGGCCACCTCTGCAAGGAATGCGGCAGATACTCGCCTTACGCAAACCAAGTTTATCCTTTACGGAACTTAAGAGGACCCTGCTCTTAGACTGTAAGAAAATGAAACACCCACAGCCGTCTTTTTGATCTTCTTTATTGTGTAGCTACCAGTTTCAGTGCTTCAATGCGCCACAGTCGATGCTGAAGAGGTGATCACGATCAATTATCAATCGCCCAGTTGTTGGCTGGAATGCTGACACAACAGTTAAAGAAGATCTGCGTAAACCAGTTATGTTGGCCACTGATCCAGTGATCGTGATAACCTCTTCAGCATCAACTACGGCCTGAAGGTGGCGCATTGAAGCTCCTAAACTGGTAGCTATATAATAAATAAGATCGTAATGACGCCTGTGCAGTAGTGAACGGCCGTGTTATCCAAGACCTCCAGTCACAGGGATCGATATAAAAACCTGATCTTGTTTGGTGGCCGAAAGACGCCCTTCACATCATTTCTGCAAACACGGCCTATCTTCTTCGAAATGTTCTCTGCGTAAGGCAAAAAGGCCCTAGACTCTGGTGCCACCTCGATAATATCATCACTTACCCGGTGCACGCTTCATCGACAACGCAACGCACCTCTAACTCGTCTTTCACTACGAACATTCTGACGAAATGTGGCTTCGAGACGGTCTAACTCAGCTGACAAACTCTGAGGACCCATGTCGCTAACACAGGCTAAAAGGAAAATCTGCTGTTGAGTCTGAAGAAATGTCTTCTTTTATCCATTTATCACGAATTTTTCTTCCCGTGCCTCTTAGTTCTCTCATTATTTGCCGTACAGGACAGAGTATCCAACTCTGCATGAGTGGTTTCTTCAAAATCAAACAATGTTACTTTTTTATTCTACATCCGATTCTTCTAGCACTATATCAGATATACCACATTTTCAGTATCACTTTATGCGTTTGGTCGTTTACTCTACGATGGTTAAGAGCGTTATATTATTTGTGATAATAAAAATCAGTAAACTGCCAAATAACATTGTAAATTTAATAAAATTTCATCCGATTACACTGTAAGAGGTCCATAATTACAGAACATGTTGCTAGCGCACTCGAGCTGATGTAATTTCGATGTATTGCTCACGCGCTGCCTGCGATATGTAAACTAGAAGAGAATCTGAGACCAAAGAGTAGTATTGACTGCAGTAGGAACTGTGTAGCAGTAGCAGCTAGTTGTTGGTAGCGAGCAGTCGTGTCTGGTGTCTCGTGTTGGCTGGGCCGGTCGTGTGCAGCGATGGCAGAGCCTGAGCGTTATAGGATAAGGTAAAAGCAGCCTCGCGCATATGTAGTACTGTTAATCAAGTCCCATGTAAATGTTTAAAAAAACTGTTAATAATAATCTTTCTCATAAAAAGTAACTTTTGACATTAATCTCAATTTAAACAATTCAATAATTTTTCCAATCCTTGGCCATCCCGATTATTGAAAAGAAAAATCAGTTCTTCCCTTTTATATAAGACAAATCTATCGGCCAGCATTGCACTTAGCTGCGCCAAGAAAAATTTCTTATAGGAGCAGATATATACGCGTTATCCGGCGATCTAATTAAGGTAAGATTTCTCAGTTTATTCAGAATGATGTATCAGGGCCATGACGCAGAATTGCTGACGTCCAAAATTTACCAGGTTAAATTGACTGTCAATTATTGAAAGGTTACAGGTTTGTCTCATTGTATTATATTTTCACTGTTGAGTAGTTACGCTAAATGAGAGTAATATTCACATTATTTTATTTTGTGGGTAGGATACACTTGGCGACAACCGGCCAGATCGAATTTTTGTGAATTTCTGAGAAGTGGTCAGATATATATCTGCTCTAATTTACTTAATATTAAAAGTAGTTTTCATCTGGCGCAACGCATTTACTAATTTGTCACTTTTTCTTTCACAGATCATCGGCAATTTATTGCTCTTTGTTGTAACTGTATTTGTTCCATTTTTGCTTTGTCTTTGTTTGATTTTGTGCTTAACTTTGAGTTGTTAAAATGCCGCGAAAAACTGCTAACAGTACATCGCGAGTCGTAATGAGTGAAAAAGCCGACTTTAATAATTTGGCTGATAACACTAGCGACACTCAGTGTCTTGATGATAATCCTCCAGTTACAGACAATCAGTGCGTACCGTTCACTAGTAATGATTTTAATGCTAATGATGAGCAAAGAAATTCAATAGCGTCCTCTGTTAATTTAACGACAATTGATGACGCGGCACGTTCCGTTACAACGAACGCTGTCCAGTTTGAAACACCTGATTCGCAAATTTTACGTAGTGAACAGATAATTGTTTCTCACGAAGGTGACCAATATACACAAAGCACGTCAGATTTATTTGATTCCGCTGTAGTGACCAACACAGCACGTTCAATTAGCAAACCTTTTTGTGAATCAGACAATGACCAAATGGTTATACAAAACGTGACATATGCAGATACACCATCACACAGCACACAGAATACAGCAGCTAATTTTGGCATGGATCGAGTTATGGCATTATTCCTACAACTTAATGAATATCTCAAACAACAAATTAATGAATCGAACAAACAACTTAATGAAAAACTAGATAACAATTCCAAACAGTCGAATGAAAAACAAGACAACAATTACAAACAACTTAATGAAAAACTAGACAACAGTTCCAAACAGTCGAATGAAAAACACGACATGTCGATCAAAGAAATTACTGAGAACTTTAAACATATTAATGAACAGATTGCAGCCGTTGCCGTACAAAGTCATGATACTAAAGAACAATTACGTGAGGAAATTAAGGCTTGTGCTAGGAATAGTAGTGAAGAAATTAGATCCGTTGCACAAGAATTAAGTAATACACATGCAGCCACAACTAAATTACTTGGAGATGAAATTAGTGCAGTCGTTAAACAATGTTCTGAAAACGCAACACAGTTACGCGACGAGTTTAAATTAATGTCAGCCGAACTTTCACACACGCTGGACGCGAAAGTAGACAAGAAATTCGAACAACAGAACAGCCTAATTGACGAACGTTTTAATCACCACCTACAAAACATTGAAACGCGTTACCTTAAATTCTTACAGGAACAGAACAAAGTAAAGAAACAAGTCATGGAAACAATTACTGCACAGAGACAGGAAGATAAGCGTAAATTATTTACGAAAGCAAAAACATAGGTAGACAATAACATTGCTACAGTATCAGACGAAATCAATACTATTAAACAGTTGAACACCGAATTGCATGATGAAATCTCCGATCTTAAAACAAAAACAGACACACACACTGTAGACTTTCAGACAATGACCAACAGACTTGAACAATTAGAATTAATACAGGATCCCGATGCCATTAAAGCGGTCGTTAAGAAATTGAACAAAACTACCCGTAAAATCCAAAAACAAATTAATGCTTGTGACACTAAAAATGATGATCAGGTTAAAGCATTGACTGAAAAATTTGATGAATTGGCCAGTCGTATTGACGTTATCGAAAATAACAATGACACCAAATCAGACGATACGTCACCAGTTTTGTTTAATCAAACACCCGAATTCCAAAATTTACAGCAGACGATTAGTGAGATGGGTTCGTCCAATAATACATTACGTAGAAAATTTTCATCTTTACAGCACGAATTGACGGAGATGAAAAACATTTCAGCCTTTAACACATCACAGCATACGCAACTTTCCGAACATTTCTCACACTGACACAGCCAGTACAATTTAGGTAATTTACAGAGAGTACGTGACCTTGATTCCGGGCAGACACAGACAAACGGATTGTCATACAATCCTGAAAAAGTTCGCACATTCAGAGACGATAACGTTAATTACAAGCAATTTTTATCCGTAAAAAATCTAAGGTATTTAAAAATGACGGAACACAAATACATCCTTTGGACTGGATACGACAACTTGCTTTTGTATTTTCATCAGCTTGGCCTGTAATGCAGAAACTAGAATTGGCCTGGATACAACAATTTGCATTTGAATTTTCACCGGCATTGCCTGTAATGCAGAAACTAAAAATTATTTGCAGCGCGTAAGAGACCTCAGGGGATTCATTACACTTCGATGAATATGTGCCGTAGCGTGCACAGGGCCCCGAGCCGTAGTAGTGCTATTTTATCTTTAGTTTTCTGCACTGCTGCCTTCTCTTTTACTATCCTTTGTATCTATCAAAACAGCTTTTCAATTATCGACCTATCTAGGATAATAATGAGTAAAGACAACCTGGTACAAGTTTTACCTAAAAGTGACAGTTTTCATTAGACGGTCCAGGAATGACAACCACCAGAACTTTAAGAACAGACAAAATTTTAATTATCAGTATCCTCATAGTTATCAGCAACAGCAAAGACATTTTGGCAACAATAGACGCTTTTCCCCAGAACATCAACAAAACCAGTCGGTTAGCATACCTAACCAACAATGTAGTCTGCAAGGTCAACAAAGCTTTAATGTTTCGCCGCCTACACATATAGCGTCGGCTCCACCAAATACACTCCTGGAAATGGAAAAAAGAACACATTGACACCGGTGTGTCAGACCCACCATACTTGCTCCGGACACTGCGAGAGGGCTGTAGAAGCAATCAATGATCACATGCACGGCACAGCGGACACACCAGGAACCGCGGTGTTGGCCGTCGAATGGCGCTAGCTGCGCAGCATTTGTGCACCACCGCCGTCAGTGTCAGCCAGTTTGCCGTGGCATACGGAGCTCCATCGCAGTCTTTAACACTGGTAGCATGCCGCGACAGCGTGGACGTGAACCGTATGTGCAGTTGACGGACTTTGAGCGAGGGCGTATAGTGGGTATGCGGTAGGCCGGGTGGACGTACCGCCGAATTGCTCAACACGTGGGGCGTGAGGTCTCCACAGTACATCGATGTTGTCGCCAGTGGTCGGCGGAAAGTGCACGTGCCCGTCGACCTGGGACCGGACCGCAGCGACGCACGGATGCACGCCAAGACCGTAGGATCCTACGCAGTGCCGTAGGGGACCGCACCGCCACTTCCCAGCAAATTAGGGACACTGTTGCTCCTGGGGTATCGGCGAGGACCATTCGCAACCGTCTCCATGAAGCTGGGCTACGGTCCCGCATACCGTTAGGCCGTCTTCCGCTCACGCCCCAACATCGTGCAGCCCGCCTCCAGTGGTGTCGCGACAGTCGTGAATGGAGGGACGAATGGAGACGTGTCGTCTTCAGCGATGAGAGTCGCTTCTGCCTTGGTGCCAATGATGGTCGTATGCGTGTTTGGCGCCGTGTAGGTGAGTGCCACAATCACGACTGCATACGACCGAGGCGCACAGGGCCAACACCCGGCATCATGGTGTGGGGAGCGATCTCCTACACTGGCAGTACACCTCTGGTGATCGTCGAGGGGACACTGAATAGTGCATGGTACATCCAAACCGTCATCGAACCCATCGTTCTACCATTCCTAGACTGGCAAGGGAACTTGCTGTTCCAACAAGACAATGCACGTTCGCTTGTATCCCGTGCCACCCAACGTGCTCTAGAAGGTGTAAGTCAACTACCCTGGCCAGCAAGATCTCCGGATCTGTCCCCCATTGAGCATGTTTGGGACTGGATGAAGCGTCGTCTCACGCGGTCTGCACGTCCAGCACGAACGCTGGTCCAACTGAGGCGCCAGGTGGAAATGGCATGGCAAGCCGTTCCACAGGACTACATCCAGCATCTCTACGATCGTCTCCATGGGGGAATAGCAGCCTGCATTGCTGCGAAAGGTGGATATACACTGTACTAGTGCCGAAATTGTGCATGGTCTGTTGATTGTGTCTATGTGCCTGTGGTTCTGTCAGTGTGATCATGTGATGTATCTGACCCCAGGAATGTGTCAATAAAGTTTCCCCTTCCTGGGACAATGAATTCACGGTGTTCGTATTTCAATTTCCAGGAGTGTAGTAACGCACAGCAACAAGGAAATCACTACGTACAGAGAACACACCATTTTAACTCATATCGCAATGCGCCGTATAGAAACGGTTATTATGACAGACGTAAAAGTAACGAGCACAGTTTTCAGCGTAACAGTCGGTCTTACCAGCAGCAGAATCATCGGCAACAACAGATTATCATGAATGAACCAGACAGTAGATATCATCCCCAACGTAATACGTCAGGGAGAAATAACAGAACAGTACAAATAGTCGAAATGCCTCAACATCCTCCCGCAAATAACAGCACGTCAGATAGAATTTGACTAGTTTGACAGATTGAACCTTCCAGCGATGTAAGCAATACTTTTGATACACAGGCTGTTGTTCACGAAAATGGTATTACTTTTGACGACATCCGAGACACCCTTTTGCATGAAAAACCAGTTATTCAAAAAACCATTTCCCACCTTGTCATTGAAGTAAAGATTGGATCATCAACATTTTCGGCATTAATCGACTCTGGATCACCTATGTCAGTTATAAATGAAGAAACTTTCAACGAATGTAACGAAGTGAATACTTATCCTACGTTACCATTAGGTAAAACTAAAGTAAAAGGAGCAGTACCTGGTAAAGGAGTAGATGTAAAATTACAGACACTCTTATCATTTTGTATTGCAGGTCATACGTTCCACTCAAATTTTTGGATTGTTCCCTTATTGACAACAGACGTTATTTTAGGTACGAATTTTTTGGTACAACACGACGCAATTATCGACTTTCAAAATTCCTATTTAATGTTAAAGGATGAAGATGTACAACTGGCATTAGATTTTCAGCACTCTTTATCTGCAGAAGAACAAACAATTAATCGGACAGAGGTCATTTCTGCATCACGTAAAATAAACTGTCATTCCACATTTTTCACAGATACGTATGTTCACAACTACAATACACTAGACGAAGCTGACTATGACGTTATACAAATGATTTCGGATAAGGTTGAACAGAGCAGTGCAAATACAGACGACGAACGTACGCAACTACGCAAAATTCTTTTACAGCAAGCTCCAGTTTTTGACAACATCCCTGGTACTATATCCGGTTTTATGTATGAATTTCAAGTTAAACAGCACGACACGTTTAAAGCCAAACATTATCCCATTCCGTATATTCACAGAGAACAAATTAACAGAGAATTGCAAGCTATGCTTGACCAAGGTATTATTGAACCAGCAGTTAGTCCGTACATAAACCCGCTCCATATTGTTAAGAAAAAGGATGGCTCACTTCGCCTCGTACTTGATTCGCGTCACATCAATGACATTATTATTAATGAAACAGATCGCCCACAAACACTAGAAGAACTTCTACAGAAATTTCATGGCACTGCTATTTATTCCACATTAGATTTGATATCGGGATTTTGGCAAATTCAGCTCCATCCGAACTGCAGAAAGTACACGGCATTTCTCTGTTTTGGTGACTGTTATCAATTTTGCAAATTACCGTTCGGTTTAACAATTTCTTCAGCAGCGTTTATTCGCGGTTTGAATAGTATACTTCCGACAGAACTTAAAGACAGAGTCACAACGTATGTAGACGACATTCTTATTGCAGAAGCTAATTGGTCTGAACACAATTTGATTCTGGAACAACTGTTGCAAACTTTTCGTGCAGAAGGACTCACAGTTAATCTTAGTAAATCACACTTTGGAAAAACTTCTATAAAATTTCTTGGACATGTAATTTCAGCAGAAGGCATTGCGCCTGACCCGGAAAAACTTCAAGCTTTACGTGACATTACTGTACCAACGACGAAGAAACAACTACGCAGCTTTCTGGGTTTAATTAACTTTTTCCGTAAATTTATTCATTACTCTGCTTTAGACACCCCTAGATTATGCCAACTGACGGGTAAGAACACTATTTGGTCCTGGGATAGCCAAGCGCCGTCTGAATTTGTCAATCTGAAACAAGCTTTGTTGAATGCACCACTTTTATCACACCCAGATCTCACTAGAAATTTTTCCATTGCCACCGACAGTTCTAACACAGCTTTAGGCGTACACATTTTTCAGGAAATTGAAGAAGACAGTAATACAGTAATTAAAAACATCGCCTTTGCAAGTCGCATTGTGTCACCTGCTGAACGCAATTATTCTGTTACAGAACTTGAAACATTATGTGTTGTATGGGCATTTACCCGATGTAGGCATTTTTTTTATGGAAGACATACTACCGTTTACACAGACCATAGAGCTATCCAGTTTTTACTTTCCGCTAAATTTACACACGACAGATTAAGCAGATGGAAACTGTATTTACAGGAATTTAATTTTACAATTGTTCACATTCCCGGTACACAAAATATTGTAGCAGGCGCACTGTCCCGTTCTCCCTGCAACAATCAGCAAGACATCGCAACCAACTTCTGCCAAGCAAATTCTAGCGTCATGTATATTCAACATGTCGCATTTGAAAATTTTATTTCATCGTCATTACGAGACATAGCACAAGAGCAAAGTAAAGACAACGTATGGAAAGAAATTAAACACCTTTGGCAAGATAAGAATAACGTTACCATTAGAAACCATTACACGGTACGCAATAACATTCTGTTTCGCCGCTCTCACCCTGACGGCCACAACTGGTTATTATGCATTCCTGATGAACTTGTTAACAAATTAATTTGGTTTACTCATTTAAGTTACGCACATTATGGAGGCAGAAAATGTTTTCTTATACTGAGACAGAACTGTTATTTTGCCAACATGGAGAAACGTATTCGACGAGTTTTAGCGTCATGTAAAATCTGCCAGAAAGCTAAATCAGACACGACTTCACATATTCCTCCGTTACATCCCATTGTACCAGTTAAATTGAGACACATGGCCGCTGTAGACATTTTTGGACCGATTCCCAGAACTAATAGAGGTGTTTGCTACATTTTTGTGGCTGTTGAACTCACTTCGAAATTTGTTACCTTCACTCCGTTGCGCAAAGCTACTGCTAAATCTATTTCGAATGCATTTGTAAAACATTTTTTATTTCATGTAGGGCATGTATTGATAGTAATTTCCGACAATGGACCACAATTTCGATCTGCAATATGGACACGTATGTTACGAGCTAGAAACATTTCTCCGATCTATATATCCAAGTATCACGCTTCTTCGAACCCTTGTGAACGACTGATGAAAGAAATTGGTAAACTGTGTAGAATGTACTGCCATAAAAGACATATTGATTGGGATTCACACATACTCTCATTCCAGGATGTAATTAACTCCATACCGAATGAATCTACTATGCTATCTCCGACTGTTATATTGAAAAATGTTGAACCACCTAACAAAATTAAAGAATTAGTATCTTTTCCTACATCTCGTCGACTACGTCACCATGAAATAATTGACATTGCGCTCAACAACATCAAACGTGCCGCAGAGCCCCGGAGAAGACAGCACAAACAAGTTTGTACACGCCGTGACTTCCACATTGGACAGAAGATATTAATACGCACGCATTATTTATCCAACAGAGGAAAGAGTAAATGCAATAAATTTGAACTTCTATACGCAGGTCCATACAGAATTCGCAGCATTTCTCATCCCAATGTGGTACATGTTGAAACTTTGAGAACCAAAAAAGCAAAGGCAATCACCATGTCTCCAATATTAAACCCTTTATTGAATGAACTTACTTTACGATCTATCACACTGCACCACCATTTCCTGATATTTATATGACCACTCACGCAATTATATTTATGTGACTCTTTACTGATGATTATCATATTTTTTCCTGGCAAGTGCCCGGCACGGTAAGGTTAGCAGGTCGCTTTTCTTGTCGTTATACATCAGACCGTGCACATTTTCGATTTTTTGTGTATGTATGATTGTCTTCCTACCGAAAGTAGAGTTTTTGTCTGTATGCACTATGAAATGTTTAAGACGTAACAAACCCCAGTTGACATTGACATTTTTCATTATGTTATCTCAACATCTTGACTATTTTACATTTTTTTGCTACTACATTATGATACTGTGTGTCCATTTTTTGCACTTGGCAACTGACTATATTTTTGACCTAATACGTTTTCTGTCATGCTATACTGTATGCTTAATTATATTACTAGAAACAAGTTTTTATTTAATGTGTATATGAATTAAAAGCAAGATATTAATCCATAGTCATCATTTTTCAGAAAGCAATACCGTGTAAAAGAAATTAATTAAACAACCACAGTGGTTTACTATGAAATGGAAATTTTACCATCAGAATGAAGGAAAGAAAATGCAATATCTTGTCATGAAGAGTAAATGGATCAGAATTAACAAGCATTAACCAGAATATACTATACACATCGTATGATATCAGTCTTGACTAATTATTTTTCTTTCAGAATACAAGGCGATTGATGCAGACTGTCAGACAGAACTACAGATGTTAATTTTAGTGATGAAATATGCTAGAAGTAAGAAACTCAATACTATATGAAGTAATGAATGATAAATGTCTATTTTTTGCAGATGGTAATAAATGATGATGAATAGTTATATGAAGAATATGCTAATACGAATAATGAAGTTTTTCTTTGCAGGTGATGAATGAAGTTTTTCTTCGCAGATGACGATAATGATGAAGTTTATATATTTACTCTTAGTTAAGAAATGCTATGTAGTTATTTAAGTATTTGTTGCAGTTCCTTTTGACAGTATGTCTAATGTCGCATAATATAATGACTGAATGTTTTGGGAAAAACAGCTAGAGTACATACATATTAAGTACACGTTTCATTACCTGTTAATTCGAAGTTCACTACTTTTCAGCATAATATGCATTTCTTCTTTCAGTTCAATAATCCATTTTGTATTTTTCATTTCTTCTTTCAGCTGAATAATCCATTTTGTATTTTTTTCCAGGAGAAGCTTTTCAGGATATTAATATGCTATAAGCTGTTAGTTATTAAACCTGTTCTAGTACTTGCATTTTTTGTTACCCAGTTGTGTCTATCATTTATGAATGTGATCACATATACTGTACTTGTTTCATAACCTTGCTACAGTTGACTCATGACGAATGACGTTAATAATCCTTATTTCCAGCAATAAGTCAAAAGCAAATATTTTCATGCCCCAGCAATTAATTATCGATCCCAGTGCAATGCATTGCTAGCAAAAAAAAAAAAAAATATTATTACGAGTCCCAACTATTACCAGTATACAACTAAATAATGCTACCAGTTTAAGATATATTTTTAGTCCTAAATATAATGCAAATTTTCCATTTTCTGTGTATTGATTCCATTATGTCTATGTATTATTGGACTACCGACCTTGAGTAATAGTTCCAATGTCTTACATTTTAAATATGTCTTATGTAACTTACATAATATCGTATATAAAGACGAGTAACTTGATGCTACACTCAATAAATCCTGTTTTAAATGATGACTTGTGAATAACACTGAATAATGTTTTGTAAATAGCCAATGAATGTCAGTAACTCAATACCTCCTGTTTTAAATGATGACTTGTGAATAACACTGAATAATGTTTTGTAACACTATATGAATACTTTGTAACTGGCCAATGAATGCCACTGATTCAGTCAGATGAGTTATGAATAGTGTTTCGTAATACTCAATATTGTTCATATCGGTTGATACACTAGTGTAATTCTATGATGACTAGCATAAGACTTAATGTGTCCTTCACCTTCTGACCTAATTAGTGCAATATCCGTTTATCCTGTCCATCCTCATGATCATGGAGCACTATATTGGTTTTTGCACTAATTCTACATTGCTGTAAGAGTATGGATTCTACAAGAATATGGTGTTGACATATCAAGCTGTTCACCACCTTCAACGATGGAGATGTTATTATGGTCCTACTATTTATTGTACCTAATGTACTACCAAAATGATAACATTGAATATTAATACAACATTTCAGTGTCTTGGGTACACTGATAAATACTTCAGGGAAGAGAACTTCAGATTGTCTCACTTGGTGTTGTGCTTCTGTAGAAAGACATGGACTTTCAGTGCAGCTACGAGCAACCTACTGTGCTACAACCATGATGCAATCCTTCCCATTCCTTTCCTAGTTCCTGTAAAATATTAAAGGCTATACAGTGCATTTAAATTCTTGTAAAATGATATGTTTTGTACTCGGTGCGTGTGCACTCTATTTCGTTAATATATTTTGTACTCATTATGTATATACTTTGTCATTTCTGAATATGTTTTGTACTTAGTGCGTGTGAACTCTATTTTGTTAATACATTTTCTACTCATTGTGTAAATACTTTGTCATTTCTGAATATGTTTTGGTACTCAGTGCGTGTGCACTCTAATTTCTTAATATGTTCTGAACTTATCAATGATGTATATACTCTGTGATTGTAGCCTTAGTAAACTAAATAGATTATTGAAAAATATGTTGCTCATGGCAAGTCCAATTGACTCACCATCGCTGCCAAATTTTTGCCCCTCAGTGGAGGGTTATGTAAGAGGTCCATAATTAGAGAACTTGTTGCTAGCGCACTCGAGCTGATGTAATTTCGATGTATTGCTCACGCGCTGCCTACGATATGTAAGCTAGAAGAGAATCTGAGACCAAAGACTAGTATTGACTGCAGTAGGAACTGTGTAGCAGTAGCAGTTAGTTGTTGGTAGCGAGCAGTCGTGTCTAGTGTCTCGTGTTGGCTGGGCCGGTCGTGTGCGGCGATGGCGGAGCCTGAGCGTTATAGGATAAGGTAAAAGCAGCCTCGCGCATATGTAGGATTGTTAATCAAGTGGCATGTAAATGTTTAAAAAAACTGTTAATAATAATCTTTCTCATAAAAAGTAACTTTTGACATTTATCTCAATTTAAACAATTCAATAATTTCTCCAATCCTTGGCCATCCCGATTATTGAAAAGAGAAATCAGTTCTTTCCTTTTATATAAGACAAATCTATCGGCAAGCATTGCACTTAGCTGCGCCAAGAAAAATTTCTTATAGGAGCAGATATATACGCGTTATCCGGCGATCTAATCAAGGTAAGATTTTTCAGTTTATTCAGAATGATGTATCAGGGCCATGACGCAGCATTGCTGACGTCCAAAATTTACCAGGTTAAGTTGACTGTCAATTATTGAAATGTTATAGGTTTGTCACATTGTATTATATTTTCACTGTTGGATAGTCACTCTAAATGAGAGTAATATTCATATTATTTTATTTTGTGGGGAGGTTACAACACACATTTTCCCCATTACATCAATTGTAATATAAATAATGAAGAAAATGACTGTGTTGAAAGTAAAAAAGAACTAACGAACGGAACTCGATCCAGCGATTCAGCGGCTTGAACGCCAACCACTTTTTTTTTGAAAAGAAACATTTTGTTCTATATTATACGTTGGATTTGTTCAGGGCGGACGTCCGATAACACCCGTTCAGTTTGTTCGATGGTCTGTTCGCTCAGTTTTTTAATTAGAAACGGAAGCTAACGCTCTGACCGAACTCGCTAAGTATACCATCACAACTCGACTACAGCCGCTTCATCGTTCAAATGGCCACGCACAAATATATATTTGACGACCGAAATTATCTTGCGATTTTCTCAGTAACGCTTGAGAAGAACGGGCTACTGCTTACACATTTTGTTGTCCTTATGGAGTACTACGAGTGTACGAAGTTTACAGTAAATACGCGATCCAAACGTCGTGGCCTCCCCTTGTAAGTAAAATACGTTCAATAACACGTTGTGCCACTTATACAGACAGCTGTTCAAAGACTTGCAGCTCTGCAGTTTGCTGCTAACCATTTTTGTAACTATAGGTGTTCAGTATCTCTGGAACACATAAAGAAAAAGTTGCTTGAATGCATCAGTCCAAAGAAAGGGTCAGAGAAGTTATTAATTTCTGTAAACTACCCTTTATTTGAGTTTCGCGTCAAGAAACATTGCCTAGTAAAAGTTTAAAACGTTGTGAAGGCTTTTCCGTTGTTTTGTACCTGTACAGAGGCGGAGTACAGGCAATGGTGCAAAAACTAGTGGACACAGTAGTCACCTGCTGGAAGTTTACTTAGTAGCGCGGAGAGAACGCACGCACCACATGGAGCATCAGAGAAAGACGTCGACACGGCGGGCTGCTGACAGCGACGGATGGCCCGGCGGCGGGGGACGTGCTGACTGCGCCGGACCCGGGCGGGCCCAGAGGGGAAGGGGTAGTTTGCAGAAAGGGCCGGGCGGCCGCACAAGCTGACGCGCAAAAGTCCGGCGAGGTCGCCGGGCCTGGGCGGACACGGAGTAATGAGGCGGTGGCCGGGGCAGGCGGCGAGGTATTTCCAATTTCAGCATTCCTTGGGTGCGGGATCTTGTGGCGGTGCTTTGCTGCGAGTTCCTCACAGTTGGGACAATCTGACCGTCGGTGAGAGGGAGTGCAGAATGGCCGGCAGAACAGAAAGAAAAAAAAAAAGAAAATCCGGTGATACAGATCGACGCTGGCAATATCGCGAGCTGCGCGCACTTGTCCTCTCCTTCGTACTTTTCGTCCCTGCACTCGATTTCTTTGTTGATGGTTGTGACGCTGTTGTTGACAAGAACGGGCCACGTTGTAGGATTAAATTCTAAACTCACTTGTTTTGCGACGAACCGATTCTTTTTTTTTTTTTGTGCTTGCCAGCAAAGAATGTGAAGGGGCTAACGTGCTTGTCAAAGTGGTAACTAGTACGTGTGTTAAGGTGTTCGTCTACATTTATATCTACACTCCACCAACCACCTAACGTTGTATGACGGAGGGTAGTTCAGGAACAAGTATCTCTTTCCCGTTCCAGTCGCGTATCGTAAGCAGAACAACGATTGCTTGTAAGCCTCAGTGTGGTTTCGAATCCCTCTCATTTTACCTTCGTGTTATTTTCGCGAGATATACGTAGGTGGAAGCAATATATTGGTTGACTATTATAAGAATGTACGCTATCTTGCGAAGTCTGCTACTGGATTTGGCTGTGCATGTCAGTGACGCTTTCGCGCTTACTAAATTAACCTGTAACGAAATGTTCTGCACTTCATAGGATCTACAGCTACATCCATATTCCGCACCCCAACTGACGGTGTGTGGCGGAGGGTACCTTGAGTACCTCTATCGGTTCTCCCTTCTATTCCAGTCTCGTATTGTTCGTGGAAAGAAGGATTGTCGGTATGCTTCTGTGTGGGCTCTAATCTCTCTGATTTTATCCTCATGGTCTCTTCGCGAGATATACGTAGGAGAGAGCAATATACTGCCTGACTCTTCGGTGGAGGTATGTTCTCGAAACTTCAACAAAAGCCCGTATCGAGCTACTGTGCGTCTCTCCTGCAGAGTCTTCCACTGAAGTTTATCTATAATCTCCGTAACGCTTTCGCGATTACTAAATGATCCTGAAATGAAGCTTCGTTGGATCTTCTCTATCTCTTCCATCAAACCTATCTGGTGCAAATTCCACACTGCTGAGCAGTATTCAAGCAGTGGGCGAACAAGCGTACTGTAACCTTCTTCCTTTGTTTTCGGATTGCATTTCCTTAGGATTCTTCCAATGAATCTCAGTCTGGTATGTGCTTTACCGACGATAAACTTCATATGATCATTCCATTTTTAATCACCTCTAATGCGTACTCCCAGATAATTTATGGAATTAACTGCTTCCAGTTGCTGACCTGCTATTTTGTAGCTAATTGATGAGGGATCTATCTTTCTATGTATTCGCAGCACATTACACTTGTTTACATTGAGATTCAATTGCCATTCCCTGGACCATGCGTCAATTCGCTGCAGATACTCCTGCATTTTAGTACAATTTTCCATTGTTACAACCTCTCGATACACCACAGAATCATCTGCAAAAAGCCTCAGTGAACGTCCGATGTCATCCACAAGCTCATTTATGAATATTGTGAATAGCAACAGTCCTATGACGCTCCTATGCAGCACATCTTTAATGACTCTTACTTCGGAATGAGAATGACATGCTGCGTTCTGTTATCTAGGAACTCTTCAATCCAATCACACAATTCGTCTGATAGTCCATATGCTCTATTCTCTATCAAGAGAGTAACATTATAGTTTGGTCGAATCAGTTTTCTGTGTGTCACTTCGTTTGTGTATGGACATCGTTTCCTGAAGGTTCTTCCAATGAATCTGTCTGGCATCTGCCTCACTCGCAATAATTTTTATGCTGTCTTTCAACGTCAAATATTTTTATGGAAGTAACTGCTTTAATTCATTATTCTGCAATTAAGTAATCAAAAAATAAGAGGACTATTTGTCTATGTGTTGGGAATATGATACATTTGTTTTCGTTGAAGACCAACTGCCACTCCCTGCACTAAGCGTCGACCGTCTGCAAGTCTTCCTGCATTTTGCTGCTAGCGTCGCGATTTCTGCATATACAACAGCAGCATCAGCGGAAAGCATCATGGAATTTCCGACGTTATCTACTAGGTCTTTTATACATACTGTGAAAAGTAATGGTCCTACAACATTCACCTTGGACCTCACCGAAGTCAATTTCACGTCTGAAGATTTATTTCCGTTAAGGATGCTATGCTGCAGTTCAGTGCAACATCTGGCCCGATTTCAATACGCTCGTATTTTGAACATTAGGCTGCAGTGCGGAACTTTGTCGAGTGCCTTTTGGATGTCAAGGAACGCAGCTTCAGCATGAGCGCCTGTGTCTACTGCTTTCTCTTGCCACGTGGACGAACAGACCGAGCTGGGTTCTACACGATCGTCGTTTTCGAATCCCGTGTTTGTTCCTACAGAGATGATTTTCGGTCTTGACAGTGGATTTAAGAAGAACCGTTTTGCATGTCGTCCAACATGAATGACACTTTCATATCAGCTACGGACGTCCCCTCAATCTGACAGTGAGTGCAAAGTGTTCGGTTAATATGCAGATTGATTCAGTGCCCCTAGCTACAGGTTTTATGCAACCCGCAGCACCTTTAAATATCCCATACAAATTGTCTGTTCTCTCTCTCGCTCGCTACGTGCAAGCTATTGGTCCCACAATAAAAGTGAACAGGACATTTCTGTAGGAAATATAATGTAGTTAAATTTTGTGATGGTCTGATGCTGCAAAAGATGAAACCATTACAATTCCCCACCCAGAAGCGTGTACTACGTTCTGTCATTAGTACTTCCCAGCTGGTAAAAACTTCCTGGTATAGTCCGAAGACAACCTTTAGTGTTCGTATGAGGATGGCAGATAGTTCTTATGGAGATACCGTGTCATTCAATAATCTCCGAATCACGTTTTTGCCACGGCACATTAGAAAGAGTAAGTTTTTCTGCTAGCACATACTTCGCCCACGATAACAAAAGCATGCATTCATCGAACACAAAGTTTAACTCAACATATTTCCGGATTGGTATGCACGGCAAAGTCTCCGGACATGAATCGAATCGAAAACGTTTGTATACTGACGGTTCGACACTAAAACCTTTCAGGAATGTTTCTTATGAAGGCGAGCAAAGGAGACGAAAGAATATTTTTGGCCCATAGTTTCCTTCACTCCTGAAGACTCAAAGAAATATTAAACGACGCAATATAGTCGTCACGGTAAAGAGTTTTAATGTGTTATGTGTGCTTGCAGCCCGAATCAGGTTTGCACCCTTTCCATTTCATGTGTGGAATTTTATTGTGGGATAGTTTATCCACACCTACTGTAGCTGCGTGAAACTCATTAAGGAACTCATAACCTCTTGGTTCCCCGACGCTGATGTGCGGAGTACAGCGTGGTATATAGCAATTTTTCTTGTGATATTTATTAAGTGAATATGTGCTAAATTAGGTAACTGCTGGACAACGAAATAAAACAATCATTTCAAAACAAAGGAACAACCTAAGTCGTAAAATGACTTCCTTTAAGGAGTAAAAATGGAAATAAATAAAGAGCCACAATTTTACGATCAATGAGGATTTGTGGTCCTTACATAAATAGGAAACATGACAGGAATTTTTTATTTTTGATTTTTCGTTTTATGTGATTCGTAAAACACAGTTATTCAGTCACAATGATAAAGGAATTTTTCGTTGTTTTCCCGATCTCATTTTGATAGCAATATGTTTCAAGAATAACGACAACATTTCTCTTTGATGCTCATTTTTGCTCAACAATTACATAACTTGTTTCAGTATAACCATGTCATTATCTCGAACGTCTCTGATTCGTCCTGCACAGTGCTACACTTTGTGATCAAAAGTACCCAGACACCCCAAGAAACATACGTCTTTCTTATTAGGTGCATTGTGCTGCCACCTACTACCAGGTACTCCATATCAGCGACGTCAGTGGACAGTAGACATCGTCAAGGGCAGAATGGGGCACTCTTCAGAAGTCAGGGACTTCGATATTGATCAGGTGATTGGGTGTCATTTGTGTCATACTCTGTATGCGGTATTTCCACATTTCTAAGCATCTTTAGGTCCACTGTTTTCGATGTGATAGTGAAGTGTAAATGTGAAGGGACACGTACAGCACAAAAGCGTACAGGGTGACCTCGTCTGTTGACAAAGGGTGACCTCGTCTGTTGACAGACGGAGACCGCCGACAATTGAAGAGCGTCGTAATGTGTAATAGGCAGACATCTATCCAGACCATCACACAGGAATTCCAAACTGCATCAGGATCCACTGCAAGTACTATGACAGTTGGGAGGGAGGTGAGAACACTTTTATTTCATGGTCGAGCAGTTGCTCATAAGACACATCACACCAGCAAATGCCAAAAGACACTTCGCTTACTGTATTGGAGCGTATAAATTGGACGATTGAACAGTGGAAAAAACTCTGGTACCGCGCGCCGCGGAATTTGAATCCGCGCCAGACGTCATGGACGTCGAAGACCCATAGAGGTCTCTGCACCATCGCCCCGTAAGCTGTGGCGGCGCGCGCCTCCTGGCCCGCTTTTTGTGTGAGGGCTCCACAGTGAAACACGTGGTTACAGCGGCCTATATCGGCGCCCCTGATAACGTACTTAAGCGCTTGCCTCGCGCTCAGCCAGTTAGGCCGCACTACCCGCTACTTCCGCCTAAATGATTTCTACCTCACCATTTATGGCGGTCCTATCCACCTCACTCCTACCCTCAAATACCTTGGCCTCACAATTGATTGTCACCTCACCTGCACTCCCCATCTCCTTACCATCCAAAACACAGCTCACAACTGCCTCCGCCTCCTCCTGTCCGGCCGGACGTGGGATATGCATTCTTGCACCATCATTCACACTTACAAATCCTTGATCCGCCCCATCCTCTGTTATGCCAGCGTCGCTTGGATTTTCGGCCCTCCCCGGTTCTAAAAAGCCCTCCAAATCCTCGAACGTCATGAACTCCGCCTCGACTTCTGCATCCGCCTTCGGTCCCTCAGACGCGTCCTGTACGACGTCATCCCCTTCCCACACCTTCTCCTTTTCCTTGAACACACCCGCACACTATATACTGTTTGCCGTCTTAATCCCCCTCACACCCTGGTGTCTCCCTTGCTCTCCACCCCCAACCAGTTGCTGCGCCTTTACCGTTGTGTCCCACTACATCTCCACACCCTCCATCTCCTATCCCAACGTAACATCCACCGTCTACCCCTCCTGGATGATGGGTTTCGCCCTGACACCTACCCTTCCTACCAACTCTGACCCCATCTTCCTGCCTCCTCCTCTGGGCTCTCTGTCCTCCCCCTCTCTCCTCCTGAGTGGCTTCCCCCTCCTACTCCCCTCCCACCTTGTGCCCCCTTTCAGTGTCTCTGCACTCCCTCCTGCCCTGTCTTACCTCTTCATCTCCCACCCCACGTGTCTCCTGCCTCTCCTTGTACCCACTGACGCTCCTCCTCCCTTCATCCCGCAGCCTCCCCTGCTGCTCCTTGCTCTCCCCTCCTTTTCCATCCTCTATGACCTTTCCCTTGGTAGATCCCACCTGGAAGCTTTATTCTTCATCGTGTGTGCTACAAGTGGGTTGTTCTGGAGTGTTTTTAATACTGTGGCCGACTTTTAACCTGTGCATGTGCATTCAGTGTCTTCTCTGTGTTTTAAGAACCGCCAACTGTGTTTTTTAACTTTCTGGTGACTTTTTAACTGCCCCCCATGAACGTCTCCATGTCAGTCTGTTTTTACTTCCATTTTCTCCCTTTACTCTGTTTTACGTTCCGCTTTTCTATCGCCTTATGTATGTAACATTTTATACTTATTTCAGTTGACATGTCACTCGGCCGAAGAGTGGCGGATTGTGCCGCTGACACCCCTCCCCTCCCCATATGGGGCAGGGGAATGAAATCACGATAAAGAAGAAAAAATAAAAAAATAAAAAAGCTCAGCCAGCAGTCTAACATCGCATTGCGTCTCAGGACATATCGTCTCAGACAGCGTATTGACTTCGTGTTTCTATTCCAGTGGACGTGGTTGTCTTGTTTTGGTTCATTACTCTATTGTCTGTTCTTGTTGTGTCCTAAGGTCCCGCCGCGTTTCCCTCGCTAATACCCTGCGCTCGTTCCGGTCGCTGTTACAACAAAAACGTTGTGTGCAGTGACGAATCACTGTACACTATGTGGCGATCTGATGGCAGGGTACGGGTATGGCGAATTCCCGGTGAACCTCATCTGCCATCATATGTAGTGCCAACAGTAAAATACGGAGGCGGTGGTGTTATGGTGTGGTTGCGTTTTTCATGGAGAAGTCTTGCACTCCTTGTTGTTTTGCGTGGCACTATCACAGCACAAGCCTACATCGATGTTTTAAGCACCTTCTTGCACCCCACTGTTGAAGAGCAATTCTGGGATGACGACTGCATCTTTCAGCACGATCGAGCACCTGTTCATAATGAACGGCCTGTGGCGTAGTAGTTACTCGACGGTAATGGACTGGCCTGCGCAAAGTCCTGATCTGTATCCTACAGAACACCTTTGCAATGTTTTGGAGAGCGCCGACTTCGTGCCATATCTCACCGAGCAGCATCGATACCTCTCCACGATGCACCATTCCGTGAAGAATGGGCTGTCATTCCCCAAGAAGCCTTCCAGCACCTGATTGAAAGTATTCCTGCTAGACTGTAAGCTGTCATCAAGGCTAAGGGTGCGTCAAGATCATATTGAATTCCAGCATTACCGATGGAGGGCGCCACGAACTTGTAAGTCATTTTCAGAAAGGTCTCCGAATACATTCTAAAACATAAAAAACACGCATTTGATTTCTGGAGAAAAATCAGCAGCCTATGGCATTTAGTAATTAATTTTTTAAATTTATTATTGTTGTTGAGTGTTACGAGCCTAATATACCCCCATTATCATATGGCATTTTGAAATTGTTCACGTGTGCCAGATACGATTCTTCAACCAACAAACACGTGAAATGTATCCGGTGTAGGCTAGGAACTCAATTATTAACTATTGAATAAATAATTATTAATAGTTAGCAACACTGAAATGCTGGTCGCCACATGCAGAGATTTTTTCTATGTCATGGTTATGGATCTCTAAGGATACAGTCCATGATCTATTGACAAAGACACAATAATTCACTGAAATGAAATAAAACTGAAATACTAATATAATACAACAGCGTGATACATTAGCCTTTTACTAAAGAACTTTTCACCTATACTGAAAAAATAGTTCATGTTTAAATACAGGTACACAGATATTCCGATGGAAGAGGACAATAAACGAAATTGTTGCCTGTTCGTTGGCTACTAGAAAATATCTCAAGACCCTCCCGTGCGTTTTAGTAAAACGTTATGGAGCAATAATGCCCTCTATCATTCACATTACCCGAGGAAACACAGGAAGTAGAGACCCTCGTATTCTGCAGCTCTGACAGCGTCCTTCTGTTGTACACTGTTATGTTCCACGCCAGGCTCGTAGAGATTCCTTTTAAGGTGAGTGTACACCTCAACGATCATTAGAGATGTATGAAGGGTAGATTTCAGTGCCTGCTTAAATGATACATCATAAGTAATGGTCACATACCTATTCAGATATTCATGGTATCATTATCTACAGCCACGATAACATATTTTTCTTGCGCTGTTGTGTTTGTGAGGCAAAGTTTTTTGGTGATCAAAGGGTCTCAACACAAGTCAAGGATTTGGGTATATTCATTTAAAAAGAAAAGAGGAAAAATAGGTTTCTCTTGCTAGTTACACGTTGACTTTCAGACGTCGTCAATTAAATATGTGTTAGTAGTTTCAAAACCATTTGTAAAACTGATGTTATTTGCGAGGACAATGCCTAGCAGATTGAGTGTCTGTGTATAATTATTTTTTGAGGAAGCTTTAGTATCACAAAGGAAGGAAAGAAGACTTCTTTTTAACGTTCCGTAGCCATCGGGGACATTAGAGACGGATCACACGCCTGGACTTTGTTAAGGATGGGGAAGAAAATCGGCCGTGCTGTTTGAAAGGAGTCATTCCAGCATCTTCTTGGAAGGATGGAGGGAAAACACTCAAAACCTGGATCCCGGTAGCTTTATAATCATTAATTATCAAAAATGTAAGTATTACGTACCATGACGGCATGGTGGTAGGCGAAAACCGGATGTATACTGACCTGTAAAAGAAGAAAACTACTGTAATTCAGCACTCTAAAGAGTATATGATACAGGTACCAAGTGTACAATATTTGGAATGAGGGTTTATAAAGTGCTTACAATCATTCACGATTTACAGGTCATGCACGAACAAATTATAGCTAACCTGTAAACTCACATGGCAGGAACCAGTCGCAAAAGTTCTGATTTTTTGTGAGTTTACTCGTCAAATGTACGCTGCAATGCAAGTGTCAGTATTTTGTCTACAGTCATATGATTCCTATTAAACCTGCATTTGTCTTAGTATACAATTATTACATAGTCGTCGTTAATCGTAAGCAATCTCAGCCCCTGCTGACAAATTCCATCTGGTCTGTTGCTGTCTGCATTATGCTTAAAATATCGTTGTGTAGGATTTACTGCACTGAAAAAATCATTATTCTTTATTTAATTCTTGACAATATCGAGTTGTAGTTTGTTGGAAGACATTGACTAAAGACATTTTGTTGTAAAACTTAATGATGATACTTGCCGGAGGAAAGCTTATTGAATCTCAGAAGCTACCTTTTAGCGACTAAGGTGAGTTACTTTCCATTGCGCGAAGTCGAACCTACGTGTCTAATACACACGTATTTAGTATGGAAATAATTTCGTGCTTGTAAAGACGTATGTCGGTTTTGACAAGCTGCGTAATGGACGCGAATTGCACATGACTCGATAAAAGAATAAATCGGTCACGTCTGTGGTCACAAATTTTCATGTCATCGCACTACCAGTTTCAGTCTATAATGACCATTTTCAGATCTATTTTACAAAAACATGTCCCAATACACTGGAGCCACAACGGCATCGTCAATTGCTTAACACAAAATCAGCGCCAACATCATAAAACATATATAAATAATAGTAAACACAAGAGTCATCGTGTCAGCAGCACTACTGTTCAAAAGAAACATGTTAAAAGATTATTCAAACCCTAACATTTTAACCAGCGGAACGCTGTGGAATAACATCCACTTTGACAAATGAATCGTTGTTCAGTTGACAGGTGTGCCAGTCATTACACAACCCCCGCAGTACAGGCAATACTGCTGCATAAACTACCCTAGTCGAATGCCCTCCCTAACACAAACTTCAGCTTCAGGTTATTTTCCCTGTAGGTAGGGAATGAGGTAAAGAATGAGGAGGTTCTACGCAGAATCGGAGAGGAAAGGAAAATGTGGAAAGCACTGATAAGGAGAAAGGACAGGATGATGAGACATCTGCTAAGACATGAGGGAATGACTTCCATGGTACTAGAGGGAGCTGTAGAGGGCAAAAACTGTGGAGGCAGACAGAGATTGGAATACGTCAAGCAAATAATTGAGGACGTAGGTTGCAAGTGCTACGCTTGAGATGAAGAGGTTAGGACAGGAAAAGAATTCGTGGCTGGCAGCATCAAACCAGTCAGTAGACTGATGACCAAAAAAAAAAAATGGTAGGGCACTAGACAAGGGTACTCCATCCGCGCCGTGTGGCCGCGCGGTTAGAAGCGCCATGTTACGGATTGCGCGGCCACTCCCGCCAGAGGTACGAGTCCTCCCTCGAGCATGGGTTGTGTAGTGTTGTTAGAATAAGTTAGTTTAAATAGCGTGTAAGTCTAGGGATCGATGACCTCAGCAGTTTGGTCCCTTAGGAATTCCACAAACAGTCTTTTTGGGGTGCTTTGTGCACCTCTTTTACTAATACTGCTGTCGTAGTGTAATGCTTAACACACCTGTATACTAATCAAAGAGCCCTGGATTCAAGTCCTGGCTGAAGCAGAAATTTTCATTCGTTTTTCAGGTTCTAATAGCAACGTGAAACGATTGAAGAAGTAAGAATGGGGTAGTTCTAGAGGTGATATACCTAATGAGGACGTGGGAAAAATTGGCATGTCATGCTTGTAAAAGGTGTACAAGTCTGTATATTAAAAATTTCGCCATGCTTTGTCTGTAAAAGTAGTTTTATTCTGAAATGTTCAAAACTTCAAACTGTGCGCTTTACCAATGAAATACTAAAAGTCGTGTTTTAGATTTAATAAAATTCTAAATCTCTTGTCTGCTCACCCTAGACGACTAAAATTACAATCGACCCAGAAGTACAGATTCCTGCAACAGTTTCAGAGTTTTATTAAATCTAAAATATGCCTGTACTGAGAACGTCTTTCTGCACCGCTTTATTTTGTAGGCTTTAACAACAGTTCACTTGTTAAAATTTAATTTGTTATGAGCTTTGGACACAGCCTATCATCAGCATATCATAAAAAGCTATGTACTACACCGTATTGTGTCACATGAGGATGCATCTCATTTGAACACCAATGTTAAGACTGAAAACATTGTTTTCGTTCATAAGGCAAGACTTCACTGCAACATTTAGATAAAAAGTGACAGATAATAACTAAACAGTAGCGAAATGAAACGCAAGGCTACAAGGTGACTAAATCCCGTTAAAGAAATATATAATCCACTGCTCCACCTGATGGTGTGGTCATAATAACCCACTGTAAGAGATACCAAGACTGACACGGATAATTGTTGTCATTTATACTGTGAATTGTTAAGTAACATTTAACATCGTGGTCTTGACGAGGTCTCTAGCGACGGAACACAAGCTCAGTTGACAGAAGACTGACATAAGTGTCCACTTCAAATGAGCCGTCCTATTTTTCGAATTGAGAGCTTTTGCTTAATTATTGAAATATTAGATCTGGATGGCGAGATGGAATGTCCAGTAACTCACCGTCGTGCCACCTCCGAACTAATTGTGGCACAAAGAGGTGAAGATGTGCAGGATTTGTCTCCACTATAGATACAAGTACGTTGGAAAATAGTGATCTCCATTCTCAGGACAGATTCTATGTACTCAGTATGACCTAGTTGGGACAGGTCTGGTTGAATAATATTCCAAGCTGCAATGTTATGTCGTGGAAAGTTTGACGTTGATAGCCTTCAGATTTCAACAACAGCCGTGTAGAAAGTCAAAGCACTAACACCGCTGCAGCAGGTGTCCAGGTCGCGAATGTAACCGTAGATATCTGATACTAAGGAGACTGGCGGCAGAGCCGCGAGGCACCATAAAATTTTGTGTTAAGTTAGGCAAATTACCCAGTTAAACGTCTGATATTGGGAAAAGTGTTTATGGTAGCAATTGTTTAAGTCGTTCAGCTGTTTTTCTGTGGCGTGCTCTGTTTCTTGACGGCATGGAGGACACTGACGATGCACCGTGAGCATCAAAGCTGCGAACGAGACCCAAGGACGAAAATGTGTAAGAAGTTGTAGATGTGTTCACGACTCGTACAGACTCGGTCACGAATACCGAAAATTACTGTGGGCAGAATTTTGTCGGTGGGTTTGAGAGTAAGGATGGTCTGTTCACGGTTAGTTTGCCACGCACTCTCAGGGGATGAAAAACATAATAGAGTCTAACGCTGCAAAAATCTTTTGCAGGAAGCTGAAAGTGATACTGCTTCCACGAAACCGATTGTGATTGCGGCGAGACTTGGTATTTCCGATGGGAAGCTCTTATATATCGGAGGAGTGCAGCGTGGCTGAGCCTACAGAAGCCGAAAACAAAGAAAATGCGCTAGCAGAAGAGACATGTGAGTACAGTGCTGAAAGTTTTCTTCAATTCCAATGGAATAATTGACAAGAAATTTGTACCACAATGTAAAACCGTCAGTTCTGAGTATTATGTCGGCTTCCGCCATCGTTAGAGAGCAATAATTCGTCGAATTCGACCCGAATACCGATACGTAAGATCCTGGTCGCTCTTCCGAAATGCCCTGGCGCACAAAGCAAAGATGGGGCGCGAGACTATGGCTAGGAAACGGTTCACACTTCTGGATCACCAAGCGTTTTCGTGGGATTTGCATCTGGCAACAAAGGGCAACGTTGCGAAGCAGTTAATGTCAACCAAGAAAACTGTGCTGCAGTACCATATGCAGTTCCAACAAAGGACTACCGTGACTGTTTCAGAACACTGTTAAAAAGATTTCAGCTGTATACTGATTCAGGAGTAGAATACTTTGATTACATTCAGTAGTTTTGAGACCAAAATCTCTGCCTTCCTTCACAGCTGCATCTCAAACGGAACTGGGACATACCGTATATGTTACTAGGACCGTATTCTTACGCAAGGAATCTATTATTTTCATCATCCAGTTACGGAATTTGATTGAGCTTAGCGCCCACAGGAGGGGAATACTGTACAAGCTGAGTCTTGGGAGGGTAGCGTCGAGGTGGAGAGGAGATGAGTCAGGGGCAATGCGTGCACACGCGCCGCGGTGTTTGTGGAGTTAAAATTTCATTAAGGCCGCGCGGCTTATCTGCGGGGGCGAGGAGGGTCGGGGGCCAAGACGGAGGCGAGGACGCGCCACGCTACGAGGTGCCACCAGGAAGTCGCCTCACTGGGCCTGGAGCAGAGTTCTGCACTGTGCAGTCTCAAGACGTTTACTTCACTTCGGTAGGAGGAAATAATTTAATATGAAAAAGGAGGAGTAAGAGTGGGAAACTAAGACAGCAGTTTTGGGATTAAAATGGACGCAAGACATGGTTATATTTTGCCCTATGTTTCTAGGTGTAACGGGTATTAGGATACAAGCACAGATATATCCACTTTAGTATGATAGTTGTTTTTTGTGTGCACCTGTCTTCCTGCAGACACACCACAAACCTATTACCTGATGTTTCCGCACTGTGGTAACTGCACCATAAAGTTGATTATGCCTGTCAGTGTAGATTTGGTTTCAGTGCATAGCAACCCATCACGCATACAATATTGTGATTTCTTGAAATACTGCTGTGGCTGCAGTTTGCCATTCCTTATGTTCAAAATTCCTTATGCTATTTACGCCATCCTCATTTCCGTGCTTCTTTCCAGATTTTTTATGTGATGTCGAAATCAAACTCACTTACTCTTATTGCCCATCGCGTCAACCTATTAGAAGCATCCTCTAACCCCAACAACCATTTTAATGCTGCATGATCTGTTATTACTCTAAACTCTTTACCATACAGATAATATTTGAAACATGTGATTTCATAAATATGGCCTAACATCTCTTTACCCGTTGTGGAGTAATATCATTCTGCTGAATTTAGCTGTCTTTATGCCTAAGCTACGTGACGTTCAACGCCTTCCACCTACTGTGAAAATACACAGCCAAGTGTATGATTTTATGCATCACACGATAAAACCAATTCCCTATTAAAATTCGGAAATACCAATATTTGACAGTATGTTAAAACTTCCTTTACCTCCTCAAAAGCATGCTGGACTCTTCGCACCACATAAATTTAGTACCCTTTCTTAACAATCATGTCAACAGTCCGGCAGTATTGGGAAATCCTTTTACGAACCGGCGGTAATAGCTCGCGAGTCCTAAGAATGATTAAAACTCCTTTGCAGATTTTAAAACAGGAAATTCATATACAGCTCTAATTAGTATTGGGTCTGTTTTAACCCCATCTTTGCTTATGATATGACCAAGGTATGCTACTTCTTCCATTACCCAATTACATTTTTCCGTACTCAGTGTGAACGTCGCTGCTTCTAACCTTAGGAATACTTCTCTTAATCGCTCCATATTCTGTTCCATACCACTACCATAGACAATTATGTCATCGAGATACACTACGCATTGCCGTGGTCTTTGTAGTGTCACCGCCAGACACCACACTTGCTAGGTGGTAGCCTTTAAATCGGCCGCGGTCCGTTAGTATACGTCGGACCCGCTTGTCGCCACTATCAGTGATTGCAGACCCGAGCTCCGCCACACGGCAGGTCTAGTCTAGCGAGACTCCCTAGCACTCGCCCCAGTTGTACAGCCGACTTTGCTAGCGATGGTTCACTGTCTACATAAGCTCTCATTTGCAGAGACGACCGTTTAGCATAGCCTTCAGCTACGTCATTTGCTACGACCTAGCAAGGCGCCATATTCAATTACTATGAATGTATTCTGAACAGATAATACTGTGAAGCATGTACCATCAAGAGCGACGTTCATCATTAATGGATTAAGGTTAAGTATCAAACTAATTACCTCCGCTTTGTGAATTCTAATTCCTTGTCATGTTCCAGACCTCACGTCAGTATAGTCCTTCCCTCCTCACGCCAGCCTGCGTGAGCTAAAACGCGTGCATTTCGACCTCCACTAGTAACACGGTGTTGCCTCTTCATCCAACACTACAATCTTAATCGTCTGAGTTCTCCAGTCAACAATTTCTGAATATTTTCAGGTGCATTTTGTAACCCGAATGGCATTCTTCTACTGGCAAATGGTAGGTGTCCGTCATTGTTTCTCACATTGAGATGTCTATAATCATACCAAAACCTATATTTTCGTGTTCCATCTGTTGATTTTTGTGTCACGACAATTATTCCCGCCAAGCTTTGTCTGTCGTTCTGTTTCACTGTGATGTGGGGCAGGAATTCTTCATTCGGTCTGCCGCCAGTTGTGTCAGTTCATTTAGCGTTACCAAGGGTGCACCACATGGAGGCGAACTAACTTTGCACCACTGTATCCAGTGGCAGAATACTGTGCCCCAGTGTGGCTCAACAGCAAACACACACACATGGTAGATAGCCAACTTAACAATGCGTATTATATCAGGCACAATCAGGTCAACTCCTACAGTGTGGCTGCCCGTTCTCAGTAACATAGCCCCTCCTAACCTGCGCCGTGAACACGATCTGGTTAGAGAATTTAAAAAAATCATGACCAACCCTCAATTACAAATCCATGAAGATACTCACGACATCCAAGGAAACCGACTCCGGTCTAGGCATCCTCCACTAAATACCGCACAGGCTCTGCACCAAACCAACTTTCAAATAAATGACCGATGGAAAGAGGAACGGGAGAGCAGAACAGCAGTAAACTGCCACTGTATGCCATGCATCTTTAGTAAACCAAAAGGATTTGATGCCCTCGCAAAGTTTGGTCAACTCTTAATCGCATCAGAACCAGATGTGGGAGATGCGTCTACTCCTTTCACAGATGGGGTAAACTTCTTCGGCCGCTTGCGACTGTGGCCCTGAGAGACAGACGGTCAAACACATAGTGCAGGAATGTCCACTAAGGGCATACGAGGGTGACCCACAGGATTTCCTAATGGCGAACCAAGAGGCAATCGACTATTTATTATCTCAACTGGACGTCTGCTTGTGATTGCTCTTCTGTGAGTGTAAATTTACAATTGGCGGTATCCTTATATACAAACTGTTATTTATTGCTCTGATTATATATATTAGTTTTTTTAAATCGTGTTGTTTCTGTAATTTTTACTCTGATGTTATGAGCCATACGCTAAATAAATATTCCCGCCTATCATGCACTATTGCTTTATCCAATTATTTCATCTTTCAGTTGTTGGTTGAGATACTTTTAAAAAGTGGATGCAAGTAACTGGATATTTTGTATGTTTTACAGTAGATTGGTGATTCAGTTCCCATTGGTATGCAATGCTGTGTAATATTCTGGTTATGGCCCTTTTGGAAAAAAAAATAATACTTCAGTTTCAAAAGTAAGTTTTCCATCCACTGCCTATTGCTTCCCTCTGGGTGCTTCACTTTTCCTCATAATGCAGTTTTAATGGCGTCCTGGCTGACATCCCTCAGGTCCCATTCTTCTTCCTACAGGATACACATATTTAACATTCCTTTTGCTAATCCTGTGTCTTCAAGGTTAAAATTATCTATATAAACAGGTACTTTCTTTCCATCCTTTATTTGTTGTACGCATACAGTATCTCTTTTACTAATCAACCTGCCTGACATAATACTTCGCTGTCTCTTAATAGTTCCAACACAGCCGAAATTCCTACCAGCAAGACTCAACACTGACCCAAAGTGATTTCTCAGTACCCTTAGGTACACAATTGTGCGACTGAAGTCTTAGTGTGATCGTTCGTGGTTTAATCAGTTCGTCTTTCACATACGGATTCCACTCACAATATCGCTACACAGGTAATGGCTTCACATAACAGAAACACTTGCTGTCACGTCTTCGAATGAAGCAATTATATAACGATTGAATTCACGATATATAGTGTTTCATGGCGGCATACGACAAGTTCGTATACTTGGATAGAAGCAGTGGGGCCTGAAGATGGCATAATGAAATGCCGTAACTGGTCGCTGTCAGAATAAAATATAATAATATTTTAAAGTATACGTTGGGAAGTTTTATTGAGACTGACAGTTACTTAACCTGCCGATCTCCCCTGGCTATGATGGACCAACAGAGATTGCAACATGTTCGTGTCAAGTTCCGTCGTATGTTTCTTAAGATCGATTATGGCACACTGCTGAAATAAGGAGTCTAATCCTAGAGCCATGGCGTAGCCCTCACTTATATGTGACGCAATCTCTTCACATTGTTTAGATTGAGCAGTAGCCAGGCAATCCTGATGATTTGACATCTTTATGCTCCACTGCACGCAGTCTGCAACGTTTCGCCAGATCACTACTGGTGACCGACCTGTGTCCGATAGTATCGTGCAACACTTCTCCCTACTATTCCTCTCATCGCTCAGCCCAGCTTTGCGTAAGATTTCGCAGCATCCAATCTTACTGGGAGCGACCATAGATGGACTTAGGGGTCCTCTACCTCTAAAAGTATTACTCAGAGGCTGACGATACTGCGCACTCACATACTCTGTTCGTCAGCGCCGAAACCATTTCATACTAGCTGTAGATACTGTCCATTTACCTTGCACTCCAGTCGACAAATCAATATCCTCACACGCTGTAGCTAACAGCACTGCAATGCACAAATCTGTCAGACCCCACCCCCGCCCCACCCCCAAGGTCTGTACACGTCTTGACATTTCCGCCTTCAACCCTCTTCGAAAAGCATCGAGCGACGTCATCTCAGATTCTTGCACTGACCGCAGCATCCTGCACTAATTCACAGAGGCGTCCACTAATTTTCCTTATCTCCGCATATTGTTCCACAGTTTCCGTATTTCTCTTAGCTACTAAACCTCATTGGTCCCTATAAAACCACCACAGTAATCACTTCGTTAGACGCTCATGCGGAGGACCTCTCTGACGAGGTTTCCCTCATGACAAGACCTGCCGTATAGCAGAGCACAAAGTTAAAAAGTTTAGTTAAGTTCCCTACAGTGTCTCGCAGTGCCTCGTTTTTCATACCTCTATATTAACCTCTCTGTAAAATCTTCGAATGTTGTGCCTCCCTTAAGAGCTTCTGTATACCCTACTTAGCTAGCGATACACTGCCCCCCTCCTCCCCCACAAATACCACACCAGCCACTAAAGTAACAAACAACGGACAAAGAGTTCTAGATTAATCTCCTTTAAGACTTAATTTAAGGAACATTTCTCAGTATGTTTGTATGTGTGTTTAAACGCCTGAAGATCAACAGAACATGTTCGAAACGCGTTGCATTATATTAGATTAAACATGAAATAAAAAAGTGACTGGTAGCAGAAACTAGAAATAAATAACTACCTAGCTTCATCTGTTTGTCTCAGTTTTGCAACACTCAATACCTCATTATCAGACCAATCTTCCTCCTCAGCCAGATTTCTAAGACCTCCCACAAGGACCTTGAAATCCTCGGTTGCCTTAGCAGAAAAAGAAACAATTAAACATGCAACTGGCAAATCTACACCCTGTTATTACGATTGCGATTCTACCTACCTGAGCAGTTCTGTGTTATCCAGTATTAACTTTACTTCGTTCTCTAATAATATACGTACTGCTTCCGGCTCTGTCACATCTTGTATCTCTGGGTCTCTCGAAGCTTTGTTCTTTGCTACACTGGTTTTGAGAACTAAGACACACAAGACAGGAAAGCAAAACACATTAACTCATCTATGAGCCATTTCGACTTGATTTTTCTTTAGTCTTGCTTCCACTATCAACATCAACGTCACAACTGCCAAACTGGTGCTTTTAACTTCCTTAAAGCCCTCAGTGTACATTTTCCATTCTTCTGTATATTATTCTTGCCAGTGACTTGGAGCTGTTGAGTTAATTATACGATAATTCTCACAATCTTTGCTTCTTGCAATCAAGGGAATTGTGTGAATGATATATTTCCGAAAGTCTGATGGTATGTCGCCAGACTCATACATTGTACAAAACAACGCCACTTCCTATAAAGTTTCTACAAATTTTAATGGAATGTTATCTATCCTTTCTGCCTTAATCGATCTTAAGTCTTCTAAATCACTTTTAAATTCTGCTTCTAAGACTGGATCTCCTCTCTCATCTATATCGACTCCTGTTTCTTTTTCAATAACGTGATCAAACAAGTCCTTTATCTCATAGGGGCCTTAAACGTACCCTTTCCACCTATCCCCTCTCCTCTATGCATTCAACAGTGGAATTGCCACCGCACTCTTAATGCTACCTGCCTAGCCCTTAATTTCACCGGAGACTGTTTTGACTTTTCTACATGCTGAGTCAGCCCTTCCGACAGTCATTTATTTTTCGATATGTCACTTTTTTCTTGGAACTGTTTATCTTAGCTAACCTGCACTTCCTGTTTATTTCAATCCTAAGTGACCTGTATTTCTGTATTCCTGAATTTCCCTGAAGATTTTTGTACTTCCTTCTTTCATCGATCAATTGAAGTACTTCTTAGGTTACCTATGGCTTCTTCCTCAGTTACCTTCTTTGCACTTCATTCCAGAGTCACTGCAGTGGCATTCTGGTGATTTTCAGAGCCACTCCATAGTAATGTGTACTTCTGGGAGGGATAATTTAAGCAGGACGGATAAACTTTAGAACGGTCACCGTGGTGCATAACAGAAATAATGTCCTATTTCCATTACTTTTGTGGATTGTTATCTCCTTGTTCGCCATACTTATCGTCATCAGCAGCTTTACTTGGCGAAATTAACTGAAGTACAACATCGAACTGAATATCGCTACGACTTCTATAAAATTTGGTGTCACGTCGTCCAGGCAGAAATGTTGGTCAAATTCTGCATAGCATATGAAAATATCTCCTATGCAGACATTAAGATTTGTGACGTTTTTCCATTTGTAGTCGTGTGCCTTATATACTAAGAAGTGAGAATCATACACCCAACTTCATTAGGGCTATATTTTACTACTCTTTCAGCAAATATTATTTAATAGTGACAATAAAATATTATTCTGTTCCTGTTTACGTCAATTTAGAATTCTGATCACCCTCGAAGGACCACAAACCGATGTACAAAACAGTGCGTGACCCACATAAAACGACAAAATTCGTTAAATTGCGGGGACACGCATATCACGAACTGTAAACTGGACAAGATAACAAGACATTACTTTAATAAAGCTTTAAAGAGATTTAGAGATCTTCTCTGGGAACAAAGATTACATCAGTTTTCAAAACGGAGGTTATTTTATTTTTAATAAAGAATGAACAGTCATGCAACAGAAGAAAAGTGCGTACAGCAGAATTACGTCTTTGAGAAAGCCCAGTTGTTGAAGGCAGAAAAGGAAAATTAATGCACAAATTACCACTGAAAGGCAGAGTATTAGATAGTGATTACAGTGTTGTAGTTATAACTAACAGATGGCTCAAATATAATGGAATGCTAATGAATTATGCAAATGTTGCAATCACATGAGCTTAGAAAGGGAACACTGTTCCTCAATCAATAGAAAAAGGAAGAAGTGTCAATAAGAATACGGAAAGATGTAACATATTTACGCGTAGTGAAAAAGGAAAAACATCCTCAAATATGTTCTACATTTCGCGGCCCCGTCAGCAATTGTGTAAATATTAATTTTAATTTTAATAATTAATAGCCTCAGTTGCACCGTTTGCGTACAATTTACCTAGGTTTCAGTCGGGACAACCAAACCTTCTTCAGAATAACAATAACTAGCGTCTTTCTATAGTGGACATCGTCAAGCTCAAAATACAAAGCCATAAATTATAGTCAGACTGTAAAACTTAACTGGAACTGCCTCTGCCGCACTTCGTGACCGCGATGCGGCAGTGACGAGTGCTCTACTGGAACTGACCGAAACGTCATGAGGCCCGCCTAGGCGGACACAGTACCTTGCGCCTGCGCATTGACTGTATGTTAGTTAGTTGTTGGGACAAAACATGAACTTAACACCTGACCTTGAATTTACGAGTAAAGTGAAACATAAGGTACAGCTGAAGAAATGGGCGTGTATGTTAACCTGTGCAGAACGTAATTAGATCGACTGTCTTAACATTTATGAAGTATTCATTGGTCATGAAATGAGGAAGACGTGTGCTTAAAAAGTATGGCTTATCTAGGAAACTTTTTTGCTTAAGCACGAAGTTTAATCACCTAAGAAAAACTTAGGAGTGGTAATGATAATATAAAGCCAACATCGTCATTATTACGGATAGGTCTAGAAGTTTTTAAGAGGTAATCGTTAAGCACTTGCTTAGCTATGGTTACAACGCATGAACATCTTGCGCAGGTTAACATATACGCCCTTATCCTCAGCTGTACCTTTTATTTCACTTTATTAGTAAATTCAAGGTCAGTAGTTAAGTTCGCGTCTTGTCCCAACAAGTATCTATCACACAGTTTATGCGCAGGCGCAAGGTATTGTGTCCGCCTAGGCGGCCTTCATCACGCTACTGTCAGTTCCAGTATAGCATTCGTGGCTGCAGCATCGAGGTCGCGAAGTGGGGCCGAGGCAGTTCCAGGTACGTTTTATAGTCTGACCATAATTTACGGATTTGTAGTTTTAGCTTGACGATAGAGAAAGTGTATGAGGATATTGAAAGGGTAATGCAGTATGTAAAGGGGGACGACAATCTAATAGTCATGGGCGACTGGAATGCAGTTGTAGGGGAAGGAGTAGAAGAAAAGGTTACAGGACAATATGGGCTTGAGACAAGGAATGAAGGAGGAGAAAGACTAATTGAGTTCTGTAACAATTTTCAGCTAGTAATAGCGAATACCTTGTTCAAGAATCACAAGAGGAAGAGGTATACTTGGAAAAGGCCGGGAGATACGATAAGATTTAAATTAGATTACGTCATGGTCAGACAGAGATTCCGAAATCAGATACTGGGTTGTAAGGCGTACCCAGGAGCAGATATAGACTCAGATCACAATATAGTAGTGATGAAGAGTAGGCTGAAGTTCAAGACATTAGTTAGGAAGAATCAATACGCAAAGAAGTGGGATACGGAAGTACTAAGGAATGACGAGATACGTTTGAAGTTCTCTAACGCTATAGATACAGCAATAAGGAATAGCGCAGTAGGCATTACAGTTGAAGAGGAATGGACATCTCTAAAAAGTGTCATCACAGAAGTTGGGAAGGAAAACATAGGTACAAATAAGGTAGCTGCGAAGAAACCATGGGTAACAGAAGAAATACTTCAGTTGATTGATGAAAGGAGGAAGTACAAACATGTTCCGGGAAAATCAGGAATACAGAAATACAAGTCGCTGAGGAATGAAATAAATAGGAAGTGCAGGGAAGCTAAGACGAAATGGCTGCAGGAAAAACGTGATGACATCGAAAAAGATAAGATTGTCGGTGACATTAAAAGCAACGGTGGTAACATTAAGAGTGCAATGGGAATTCCACTGTTAAATGCAGAGGAGAGAGCAGATAGGTGGAAAGAATACATTGAGAGCCTCTATGACGGTGAAGATTTGCTGATGTGATAGAAGAAGAAACAGGAGTCGATTTAGAAGAGATAGGGGATCCAGTATTAGAATCGAAAATTAAAAGAGCTTTGGAGGACTTACGGTCAAATAAGGCAGAAGGGATAGATAACATTCCATCAGAATTTCTAAAATAATTACGGGAAGTGGCAACAAAACGACTATTCACGTTGGTGTGTAGAATATATGAGTCTGGCGACATACCATCTGACTTTCGGTAAAGCATCATCTACACAATTCCGAAGACGGCAATAGCTGACAAGTGCGAAAATTATCGCACAATCAGCTTAACAGCTCATGAATCGAAGCTGCTTACAAGAATAATATACAGAAGAATGGAAAAGAAAATTGAGAATGCGTTAGGTGACGATCAGTTTGGCTTTAGGAAACGTAAAGGCACGAGAGAGGCAATTCTGACGTTACGGCTAATAATGGAAGCAAGGCCCAAGAAAAATCAAGACACGTTCATAGGATTTGTCGACCTGGAAAAAGCGTTCGACAATATAAATTGGTGCAAGCTATTCGAGACTCTGAAAAAAGTAGGGGTAAGCTATAGGGAGGGACGGGTCATATACAATATGTGCAACAACCAAGAGGGAATTATAAGAGTGGGCCATCAAGAACGAAGTGCTCGTATTAAGAATGGTGTAAGACAAGGCTGTTGCCTTTCGCCCCTACTCTTCAATCTGTACATCGAGGAAGCAATGATGGAAGTAAAAGAAAGGTTCAGGAGTGGAATTAAAATACAAGGTGAAGGGATATCAATGATAGGATTCGCTGATGACATTGCTATCCTGAGTGAAAGTGAAGAAGATGTAAATGATCTGCTGAACGGAATGAACAGTCTAATGAAGACACAGTATGGTTTGAGAGTAAATCGGAGAAAGACGAAGGTACTGAGAAGTAGTAGAAATGAGAAGAGCGAGAAACTTAACATCAGGATTGATGGTCACGAAGTCAATGAAGTTAAGGAATTCTGCTACCTAGGCAGTAAAATAAGCAGTGACGGACGGAGCAAGGAGGACATCAAAAGCAGACTCGCTATGGCAAAAAAGGCATTTCTGGCCAAGAGAAGTCTACTAATATCAAATACCGGCCTTAATTTGAGGAAGAAATTTCTGAGGATGTACGTCTGGAGTAGGGCATCGTATGGTAGTGAAACATGGACTGTGGAAAACCGGAACAGAAGAGAATCGAAGCATTCGGATGTGGTGCTATAGACGATTGTTGAAAATTTAGTGGACTGATAAGGTAAGGAATGAGGAGGTTCTACGCAGAATCGGAGAGGAAAGGAATATGTGGAAAACACTGATAAGGAGAAGGGACAGGATGAATGGACATCTGCTAAGACATGAGGGAATGCCTTCCATGGTACTAGAGGGAGCTGTAGAGGGCAAAAACTGTAGAGGAAGACAGAGATTGGAATACGTCAAGCAAATAACTGAGGACGTAGGTTGCAAGTGCTACGCTTGAGATGAAGAGGTTAGCACAGGAAAGGAATTTGTGGCGGGCCGCATCAAACCAGTCAGTAGACTGATGACCAAAAACAAAAAAAAAGCTTGACGATGTTCACGATGGAAAGACACTAGTTACTGTTATTCTGAAGAAGGTGGGGTAAATTCTAGACAAACGGTGCAGCTGAGGCTCATTCAATATAATCAACCCCAATTGTTCGAAATCCTTCTAGTAGAGTTGATGACCTCAAAATATCGTAATTCTCTCAACAGCTTGTGAAGAAGTGACACTATAATTTCGTAAAGGCCTTGTGTATTGTATAAGTAAATAAGTCGTGTTAATTTCCGAAAACAATATGATAGACGAAGGCATGTGTGTATAGAATAAATTCTAGAGCCTCGGAATCTTAATAGCTGTCGCCACGGGGTGGAAGCCGGTCGCGTTGTTTCAAAGATATTAAAAAGCACTTCAGTGTCGTTCTCGTGCTGGGTAAGGATGGCGCAGCCGTAGTCTCCTCCACCCCACCCCTCCCTCCCTCTCGAGTCGTAAACAGAAATTTTAAAACTGAGGCGAGACTTCGGCAGCAACGGGAAATGGTGGCGGGCTGATGCTGGTGTGAGTGTTATCTGAGAAAGGGGGCGCAAGTCTCAGGGCGAAGGGTTTGCAGAGGAAAGGGTGAGGGGGTAGCGTGCGGCGGCGACTGCCGTTTTATGGGACGCCGGCGCAGCGGGTAATAATCCGGCGGTGTCGGGTAATACGGGAATGAAATATGTTTGAACCGTGATTAAATTCTGAGCGGCTGTGGGCCCACATCCTGCGACCCCCAGACGCCGCTGGCGCTTTAGGGGGCGACGAATCAATCTGCTGCGGTTCCGATTGCTTTAAACCTCGGCTCTTTGAACGCCACGTCGCCAACATAAACGCCCAGCAGTTCAACAGAACACATTTCTAAAAAGCACTTCAGAATTCCATCAAAAAAGAACAACACATGTGTAGGAAAGGGTCTTAAATGACGCCAGCCACGAGCAGCTCTCTTCTAAATGTGATAGCAAGAAAATATTTGGGGTATTTCAGAACAAACACAGTCTTGCTTGCGAAGTTATTTAATATCAGTTACGTGTTTCAATCTTTTGGGGGAATCACCACAATGTGCAAAAGTGCTTGCATACGTAACCCATCACTAGCAAAGCCATATAACATGGAAAATGGATGCCACAGCAACTGGATAAGTAATAAGCTCATAATAAAAACATATAAAACGCAGACTGACTTTGTACTGTGCCCAGCTTCTGACGCGTTTACTTTCAAACTTGGCTCTATTTTTTAGTGCTATTGCGGAGTTAGCTGTTGTGTCCAAGATCCAATTTTTATATTTTTATGACTGGTGTGTTATTTATCCGGTTACTGTTGCACCCACTGTCCATCTTATAAGGCTTGATGACGAACGGCTCATATATCCACCTACTTTTCACAATATGATGATACCCCAAAAGGGTGAAACGTGTCATTGACAGTAGACAACTTCGCATCCAAGAAAGTTTTTATTCTGGAATAATTTGAAACTGGTTGTTCTGGCACCCTGGCAGAACGGAATCAAGACATTTTTACATTTTAGGTACTTCACTCCGTTGCACCGCTTCTGCACGTATCAGGAACTCCAGCGAAACTAACTGTACTGCATTAAAAATATTTTTAATCCCAATTGCCTTCATCTCATTGTATGGGCTACTAACGAGTTGCCAGTTTCAATCCTTATGAGCCATCAGAACTAGTAATTTGTTACGAAAGAACCACATGAAATAGGCATTCAGCACTCATCTTGGTCACTTGAAATCCGTTTGGTTCAAATGGCTCTGAGCACTATGGGACTTAACATTAGAGGTCATCAGTCCCCGAGAACTTAGAACTACTTAAACCTAACTAACCTAAGGACATTACACACATCCATGCCCGAGGCAGGATTCGAACCTGCGACAGTAGCGGTTGCGCGGTTCCAGAGTGTAGCGCCTAGAACCACTCGGCCACCCCGGTCGGCCTGAAATCCGTTTGATTCCGACTGATTTCCAGTCGCCATCATTGGTGTTACGTGACTATCAAGTGAAAGACACTATTACTGATAATGGTTCATAAGAGTCGAAATTGGTGAACTGTTATAAGACCAGCCTATGCAATCAAGATAATTGTCGATACAAAATTTTTTCTAGACATACCACGTACCATGTTCAAATGTTAAAAAGATATCTTTTCAGACATCTTTTAATTATCTTCAATCTTCATCGCGTACGTGTATACGTAATTACCCCTGGTGCTCAACCAGTCTCATTTTTATTGAGCTGTTACACTTAAAAAAATACTGACCTTCCACCTTATACAACTACAGGTTATTGCATGATATGGTTATTACTTTTACATTAACCTAGCAATATTGGTTCTTTTATTCAGGCGATACTAGTGTTATAATAAATCCCATGAGAAAGAAAGCAAAAGAAGAGCTAATAAATAATATTTTCCTAATAATTATGTTCTGTACTGAACTGAGTTGCATCAATAAATGGTTTAGCACATGAACAGGAATCAGCAAGCCTGATAGGATGCGTCAAATGTTTGGGTGTACATGTTGATGAAAGCTCGAACTGGAAGAAACGTATTACTGAGTTTGTCATACAATTAAGTACAGCTACTTTTGCTCTTCGTATATTTGCTGATCTTGGAAACCATCGCCGGCCGATATGACCGAGCAGTTCTAGGCACTTCAGTCTGGAACCGCGCGACCGCTACGGTCACAGGTTCGAATCCTGCCTCGGGCATGGATGTGTATGATTTCCTTAGGTTAGTTAGGTTTAAGTAGTTCTAAGTTCTCGGGGACCCTTTAAATACATACTTTCGCGAATGATATTCGTCGTAAGTAATCCATTACAATTTGAGAAGAACAGTGGTGTCCATATCTGCATTACTAGAGGGAAATATGACCTTTATTACGCATTGTTAAAGTTGTCAGTGGTTCAGAGAGGAGGTCAATACGCAGCAGTAAAAAGTTTTGATCATTTACCCAATAACATAAAAAGTCTGACCGGCAACGAAATCAGTTTTAAATATAATCTAAAATAATCCTTCTATTCCATTGACGAATTTAGGCTTAAAAACTGGTAACAAATGAGCAGAAGTAAAATGATAACGTGTTCATTAACGTTAATACTAATCACGTACACACATCCTGTAAAGTGGCTCGTTACCATCATTTCGATAAAATAATCTTTCGGGAAATGTAACTGACCAGCTAGTAGGTTTTCGTTCAACTTTCGTCTAACACGAACATGGGCTGAGGATGGGTGTATTAACTACTGAAACTATTTAATCATCATATTTTTAACTCTACATAATCATAAGCGATCTATGCAATTAAAAGAATTTTAAAAAAGATTTTTTGTTACATTTCACAAATTATGTAAGATAAGTTTGAAAATACAAGGCGTTACCAGCCCTCGTACTCCAAACTGTCAATGTCGCATTGTACTGAACTATACAAAGGAGGTATACTTGGAGAAGACGATGCGAGAAGATTTCAATTACATTACATCATGGTCAGACAGTGATTCCTAAATCAGATATTGGACTGTAAAACAAATCCAGGAGCAGATATAGACTCAGATCACAATGTAGTAGTGACGAAGAATAGGCTGTAATTTCAGAGATGAGTAAGAAAGAGTCATTACGCAAAGAAGTGGAGTAAGGAAGTACTAAGCAATGAAGAAATACGCTTGAGGTTGTAACTTCTGAAATTTTCCCGACGTATTTCTTCTTCCAGTAATTTTCTTGTTTGCAGCCGAATCCCATCAACATTCTGCCACGATATATCAGCCCAGAGACGTCCGGCCATCCTCAGGTGAGTAGACGAAGTACTGAAGAGACCTGATGAAGTCATGGTATTTATAGTGAATTCTGCGCATGAGAATCGTACTGGGGGTTTACGGCGCATCCGTTAGAAGGTGACATGCGCGAGGCAGCCAAGATGTGTGTAATGCCGTCAGTAGTGAAGTAAGAACAAACTAATCACCGAGTATCGACTGAACTTGTCGATTCCGTGGTGACCGCATCATTTTAATAATAGGATTCCAATTTTTATCAAGCTGAAAGCCGTTGTCACGATTTATTAATTGTCAGCAAGACGTATTTCCACGGATTCTTTCATTACAGAGTCCCAAAGTTGGAAACTGGTGCTAAATTTTGGCATTATTGCATTGCATTGAATGTCCCATGGAAATGTAATGTTCTGCCACTGCTGATTTTAGAGGTTGTCGCAGACGAATGTGTCTTTCGTGTTCTACATAATATTCCTGGACCGTTCGTGTCGTCTGATATATATATGCAGAGCCACACTCACAGGCAATTTTATAAACACCCTCCTTCCTCAAGTATAAATGGTCTTTAACGGACCCAATTAAGGCCTTGCTCTTTGCTGGTGAACGGGAGATGATATTAATATTATTCTTCCTTAGCAATCTGCCTATTTTAGAAGACACGTTCCCGGCATAAGGAAGGAACGCAGTTGATTAAGTCACCATCGGTCTCCTCAGAGCGTTATTTCTTGTTACTATAATTGTGCATGGCCTTACGTATTTGACGCGAAACATAGCCATTCCTTTTAAAAACTTTTCCAAGATGCATTCATTCTTCATGCAGGCTATCAGGATCCGAAATTACAACGCGCCCTATGAATTAAAATACAGAGAGCACCGGCGGTTCGTGCGAGGTGGTGGCAGCTGGACGCCTGGAGATGTAGATCTATATGTGTGGTTTTCTGTACACCGAATGTCCCAAAGACCCATCATTCTTACGGCGAACTAACGCGTCTAGGGACGGTAAAGTCCAATCTTTCTCAATCTAGTGAACTTGATGTTCTCATGGAAAGACTTTAAATGATGAAGGAATTTTTCCAATTCCTGTCTGCCACGAAGCCTTACAACGCAAGTATCATTCCCCATGACGACACCGTCAGTTTGTTCAAAAAAAAAAGTCATTAAATAAAAAATAAGTAGACGAGGTGTGTGTTCAAAAAAAGCCGTCAAATCATCAAAATCATGGTTCAGATGGCTCTGAGCACTATGGGACTTAACATCTGAGGTCATCAGTCCCCTATAACTTAGAACTGCTTAAACCTAACCAACCTAACACGCATCCATACCCGAGGCAGGATTCAAAACCACGACCCTAGCAGTCGCGCGGCTACAGACTGAAGCGCTTACAACAGCTCGGCTACACCGGCCGGCCCTTAAATCATCACTAAACAAGTTACCAATAAGATGTAGCGAGTCGAATAAAAGCACTTTGGTAAAAAGTGAGACCACATCGAAGCTAATTAGTAAATCCCAGCTGCTCAGCTTTGCAGTCTTCAAACGATTGATAAAATCCTGGGAATTAGTATATGGTGGCAGGATTTACCCACATACTGCTTGAGTGAGAAGGCCTGACGTTTTGCAGTCGAATAAGTAGAATCACCAATATTACTCACTATCACTTGTAGTGGAACTCCATCCTTGTGAATCTTCGGCAGCCCATACAGTCTTGGTGGAACAGCATTGTGTGGTCTCAGCCTCTTGATAACTTGTTTAGGTAAGGAACGATCATCCAAAAGAGTAACCGTTTTTCTGCTGTTCACAACCGCCGTGAAGATATTGGTACGGTCGTATTCCCTGCTGATAAGGGTAATACTACGGTCGTTTTGACAAGGTAAGCCTACTTCGAGAAGATATAAAGTCAATTAAGTGATTCTTTATACCAAAAAATCGATAGGAACTCAACGAGCCGTATTTCCAGAAAAACTGTTACACTTTTGAATGATAGTTCTTTACCTAAACAAGTTATTAAGTGCATGCTGACTCCTTACACACGATTAATAATTTTAAAAGGAAAGTAAGAGTACAGTTTAACGTCCCGATGTTCATGGTATGGTACGGTAAAGGCGTATGTATGAATTTAGGGAAACTACAGAGAGTTAAATCCAGAGGAATGGGTAGTGAGTGGGGAGGGTGTATCCGACTCCTCGGCCATGTGAATCCAGTGTGCTGACATCTGCACCACGTCACTACACTAATAAGGAAATTTAGGAGACAAGGTTGCTTTCAAAATATCCAGCTTAATTCATACATTTTTACTAGCGTATAGTATTCGCGAATTAAAAAAAGGAAAAGGAATTGACACAGCACCCATTTGTCGGCAGCAGACCTTTCTTTAAGCTCTGTCTACAAGGCAGAAGTAATTATTTGACGCTACGACGCCATCATAAATGGGCGTTATGAGATTTCAGTTGGGGTAGCGTACTACATCATAAATCAACGACACAACAGTGGGAACCTTGCTGCCACCCACCACCGACAGGTCTCTCAGACATCTGGGTACAAGAAAGCATTTAACGCACTGAAACGCACTTGCCTCAGTGGTGCGCGGATCATAACCCTCTGGATAAACGGTCAAACCAGCGGCAAGCATGGCTTACATTACAGCTCAATGGCAGTTTTCCTTGCCTTGCCGCTAGATAATTTTCTCTCATCAAGTACTGAGTGGGAAAATAAAACAGGTTCAAATAATATTTCATGCACCTTAGGGTTGGTAAGGTAACTTACATCATCCGCACATGGGGTGGATGATGAAACTTGGGTTGCCTACCAAAGGGTATACTAATAAACACATGTGTACAAAACGTACGGGCGAAAGTAACTTCCGCACTTCGTATCACTGCCAAGTACCATAGCTCGACGAAGCATGGACCATACATAGAAAGAATTGCTTCAGTGTAGTACACAAGGTAAGTGAAGTAAATATGCATTGACACGAAAAGAAATTACACCTTTATTCAAAGATAATGCCCGCTGGACGTTACCAAAGGCCAGATATGGAGCAATAGGTGGTGACAAGCTTGGTGAAGAGTCCGCGTTGTAAGGCTTCATTCTCCCACCAGCGCTGTTGACAAGTGTTGGATGGTCGTCGGTGCCTGTTGACGTTAACCAATAGTCTCCCCAACCCAAACTACTTGTGGTCGATGAGATTTACATCGCGAGAACGGACAGTCCAGTACATTCGTCGAATGTCCTCCCGTCCTAAGAGCTTCTCCACATTCACTGTTCTATGAGGTCGCTCACTGTTATCCATAAAATTGAGTTCAGTGCCGAATTCACCTCTGAAAAGACACAAGTAGGAAAGGACTACAGTGTCACAATAATGTCGGTCGACCTGTGTACCGTGTTCAAAAATATGGGATTAGTAAGCCAACACGACATAACACCTCCCCACATCATAGCGCCTGGACGTTAAAAACCACCATGTTCGACAATGTTCTTGAGTGCTTTAGGTACGTCCAGGTCGAACGTAATTGCTAAGGCGGTCCAGGTGGTCTTCTTTTCGAATATCCTACAAATTTGCTATTGGGCTATATTAACTAGTTCAGCTCATTCACTCGACAACATTTCAGGTTCTTTTCAAGCCTTTCAAACTTGATGCGACTTCTTTAGTCGCTAAAAGGGAATGCTTTTCGTTATGTATTTTAGTTCATTACTTCCTGCTACTCATGACTGCCATGTATCTCTTTCTTTCTCTGCATCGAGTGAAATGCCGCATTTGTTAAAACTATAGAATTCACATTCGGCAGGTTGCCTATTTAAATCCATGAATAGACACTTAAGATTTGCATATTAGACACATTCTCTCACTCTTTGAGCTGGTTGAGTCTGACTTCATTCTCCGTTTTCGTTCTACAGCTGGAAAATTAAAAGCCGTCTGACGTGCCGTCTTCCATTTATACTAAATTTATCTTCACCTTGTCACGACTGACGATAGGTTGGAGGCTTCCCTTGCATCTACTTAAAAAGTTATTACGTTGAACTGTTATGGGGAAATGTATTTTACAGAATTGCAGAGGTCGTCGATAAAGGGGCTATTAGTTCCAGTCTGTAAATACATGAGAAATACGTGCTCTGAACGAGGCAGGTGTGACGTGGTTGCTCAGAGCTTTGTGTTGTCTTGCGCGTGCCAAGTGTCCACCCAAGGAAGATCTCGGAAGCTACCGGACCTTTTCACTAAGTCGTGGCAAGCGACCTGTGGCACGACTCGCCTCTTGAGATGTTTTAAGTGCTTGCTGGGACACAACAATTTATGTAGGAAACGTACAAGTCTATGAATGTGGTTTGGTCTTGGGAAAATTAGAAGTGTTAAACTATGCTCTGATTCGCCCATCCCGGCTGACGTCAGACAGGAATTTTTAGGACAAACTAGCGGGGAGGAAGTGCTCTGATTGACCCATGACTGATGAAATTCCGGGTTGGGAATTTGTTAAACGTGGCACTGACACGATACTGGAAGAAAACAATAACATTTTTTTGTGATTGGCTTTTGCTGCCAAATTGGTGCAAACTACCGAGTCGGGAGCTGGAGGAAGAAAAACGGACACACTTGGTTTTGAGGGTGGATGGAGGCAGATTGCTGGGTCGCAACGTCGTGGCGTTTGGAGGTGTCTAAGAGTGAGATTCTGATTCTCCACTCTAACTGTGGTCCTCTGACCTATGGCCAAAGCAGATTGGTGAGACTATACAGCAGTACGGCTCACTGGATGCGGATTAATATTTACATAGGAAGCGTACTAATGCTGCAGCTCCGATAAACCCAATTCATGCCTTAGTATCGTTTGATGTGGTATTCAATCGACCATTGGCGTTCCCACATTAAGCACTGGGTTGTATTGGATTAATGATATAATATGCAGCTAGGATACGGTAACCATCTCTCCATCTTTGCCTATCTTGTTAGCTGTCGTCAGCAATTAACTTCGTTTTTTCTTCGTAGTATGGTGATGTCAATACTTTTTAATTGGCTAATATAAGAAATAATCCGCTTATGTTTCATTAGCATTTTTTTATATGAAGGAGTATATAGTTCCCTCCAATTCACTGATTTATTCGATTGATTGAATGGATAGTTGGTTTATTGCAATTTCCCACCTTATGATTCAGTGTTAGGGCATTTTTAAGACAGCGATTCCGTTAAGTAATTTACAGCTAACACGAAGTCTTAAGGGAGTGTGATGGAGTCTAGGTAGGTCCATTACTCTGATAGGTTTCAAAGTATCACATATGGCGTTCTTCGTTCCTTGGGAAATTCTGTGGGTAGACTAACTTATTCTCTTGTAATATATAATTTACCTAGTAGGTAGATAAAGTATACAGTTAATTTTGTTATAGGTATTTTGCCAGCAATTGTGGAGACCTTTATTATATCTGTGCTAGTATTAGGTTAGCATTAATTTTCTGGCACCTACTTTTCATACTATGCGTGCCATGTATATTGATACCGTGGGTTCTGCACCACGTTTCTATGTCGTTTGGTGGTTATTCGTTTAAGATATCTAGGTAACTTCAAGGTAACCAGTTGCTGGCAAATCTCTTACGTCATGCAGTGAATTTTGCAATCTTCTCTATTAGTATTCGGTGTGAATGATCACACACAGTAAGGCCCAGGGACAGAAAGCTGTGGTAGAAGTTTAAACAACAGCCAATAAGGAATACCGTAAAACAGACATGAAGCGTGTAAGAGCTCACGTGCATGCAGAGGCAGACGTAAGCATGGAGGACAGTCACGGGCGAGAGGTTAAAATAGGTAGACGTGAACAGAAAAGACAATGAGCAATCTCAGGTTGATGGCAAAAGAAGAGTGACAGGCGTGAAGGGATTTGAACGATACTGCAAATCAACTTGTGCTCCGTCCCTAATGACTTGGTGTCGGGAGTATACTGTATTTAATCCTAGCCTTCTACGTTTCTCTATTCCACTCCAGACCTCCCCTGTACTCTCTCTCTCTTTCTCTCTCTCTCTCTCTCTCTCTCTCTCTCTCTCTCTCTCTCTGTCCCTGTCTCTTCCCTCCTTCCCTCCCCTTCTCTCGGTAGCTCAGATGGTAGAGCACTTGCCCGCGAAAGGCAAAGGTCCCGAGTTCGAGTCTCGGTCGGGCACACAGTTTTAAACTGCCAGGAAGTTTCACATCAGCGCACACTCCGCTGCAGAGTGAAAATCTCATTCTGGAACCACCATCTACCGGAACGTATGGAAATGAATACAACTATTATATATATATATATATATATATATATATATATATATATATATATATATATATATATATATATATATATATGGGCAGATAGCTCTGTGTAAATGAATACAACTAGCAAATTAGTTGTATTAATTTACATACGTTCCATTATATATGCAAATAAGCTGTATTCATTTCATGCGTTCCAGTATATATATTGCAAGAACTTCAACGTATTTTTATTAATGAATCAACTAATAAATTGTCACTAAATCCTCAACTAATCTTGTGCTGTGTGGAGCAGACATGGTGTTGATCAAGACATCTGTGTAACGAAAAATATTAGCCATCTGAAGATCGGCATGGTAGCCCGAAACCGGTTATGGCAGGAAAATAAAATATTCAAAATGTATTTGTGGCCGGTTGTGTTATTCACCGACTGTCCTCAACGGCCGCGGAGTTCACAAGATCCAACATGGATAAAAGAACAATATCTGTATAGTTAGAGGCAATATTCCTTCTGACTGCAAAGTCGTATTTCATGCCAAATACAAGGGTACCTGACGAAAAAATATATAAATAAGTCTCACCCCGTGTGACACTCACGTAATTGTGTGCACACTATTGTAAGGAGACACAGGGACATTCGGAGACCTGGGTTGGTCCTGGTAACGTGCTCGAACAGCCAAAGTGGATAAGGCGACCACTCGTGAAAAACAGTAAATCCGGGTTGAGTGCTGTTCCAGCAGTTGTGGAAGCGTATTTCACGATTTAATGAAGCGTATTTCACGATTTAATTTATCGACTACCAGCAGAATCTGCTCCTTCGACTTGCAGACGGTCCCAAGATAACATTTCGTGTGCTGTCATACTTATGAACAGCCTCCCGCGTGACCATGGGTGAGCGACCAACCTCAGTTTGGGCAGTAACCCAAACGGCCACAGTAGTGGATCGATCAGAGGACATGTGGGATGTGCTGAGCATCCCTTGGATCACGTTTGCAACCTCATCCCCCACAGTGATGCCCATTACATACAAAAGTCACAGTCCCTATCCACGCTAAGGACTGCTGAGCTACAAACTATGCAGTTATTCAACGATGGAATACTGTCAAACAAATACACAAAGACGCAATACGCTTAAGAATTAAAGCACTAAGCGCACAGGAAAATCAGACAAAGTCGCTTATAGTTAGATATTTTAAAACAATTTAGATGACCGGTGTATTCTCCTAGGGTACAACAGAAGCGGAAGCTGCCGTGTAAGGTGTCTTATAACTAAACTGACTCTTCAAACGAAAGCTAACAAATGATCATGGTGGTTCCAGTATAGGCGGCGGAATAATATACTACACAGTTACTAAAACGTGGAACTGCACCAAGCAAATACATAATCATCCAAACACTAACGAATTAAGCAACTGGGTTCATAGGTAAATACACTCATGGAAATCGAAATAAGAACACCGTGAATTCATTGTCCCAGGAAGGGGAAACTTTATTGACACATTCCTGGGGTCAGATACATCACATGATCACACTGACAGAACCACAGGCACATAGACACAGGCAACAGAGCATGCACAATGTCGGCACTAGTACAGTGTATATCCATATCCACCTTTCGCAGCTATGCAGGCTGCTATTCTCCCATGGAGAAGATCGTAGAGATGCTGGATGTAGTCCTGTGGAACGGCTTGCCATGCCATTTCCACCTGGCACCTCAGTTGGACCAGCGTTCGTGCTGGACGTGCAGATCGCGTGAGACGACGCTTCATCCAGTCCCAAACATGCTCAATGGGGGACAGATCCGGAGATCTTGCTGGCCAGGGTAGTTGACTTACACCTTCTAGAGCACGTTGGGTGGCACGGGATACATGCGGACGTGCATTGTCCTGTTGGAACAGCAAGTTCCCTTGCCGGTCTAGGAATGGTAGAACGATGGGTTCGATGACGGTTTGGATGTACCGTGCACTATTCAGTGTCCCCTCGACGATCACCAGAGGTGTACGGCCAGTGTAGGAGATCGCTCCCCACACCATGATGCCGGGTGTTGGTCCTGTGTGCCTCGGTCGTATGCAGTCCTGATTGTGGCGCTCACCTGCACGGCGCCAAACACGCATACGACCATCATTGGCACCAAGGCAGAAGCGACTCTCATCGCTGAGGACGACACGTCTCCATTCGTCCCTCCATTCACGCCTGTCGCGACACCACTGGAGGCGGGCTGCACGATGTTGGGGCGTAAGCGGAAGACGGCCTAACGGTGTGCGGGACCGTAGCCCATCTTCATAGAGACGGTTGCGAATGGTCCTCGCTGATACCCCAGGAGCAACAGTGTCCCTAATTTGCTGGGAAGTGGCGGTGCGGTCCCCTACGGCACTGCGTAGGATCCTACGGTCTTGGCGTGCATCCGTGCGTCTCTACGGTCCGGTCCCAGGTCGACGGGCACGTGCACCTTCCGCCGACTACTGGCGACAACATCGATGTACTGTGGAGACCTCACGCCCCACGTGTTGAGCAATTCGGCGGTACGTCCACCCGGCCTCCCGCATGCCCACTATACGCCCTCGCTCAAAGTCCGTCAACTGCACATACGGTTCACGTCCACGCCGTCGCGGCATGCTACCAGTGTTAAAGACTGCGATGGAGCTCCGTATGCCACGGCAAACTGGCTGACACTGACGGCGGCGGTGCACAAATGCTGCGCAGCTAGCGCCATTCGACGGCCAGCACCGCGGTTCCTGGTGTGTCCGCTGTGCCGTGCGTGTGATCATTGCTTGTACAGCCCTCTTGCTGTGTCCGGAGCAAGTATGGTGGGTCTCACACACCGGTGTCTATGTGTTCTTTTTTCCATTTCCAGGGGTGTAAAAATAAGTCGCTTCTGGTTGCAAACTCGTAAAATAATTAACGATCAAACCATACACAGTCGTGCTGTGCTGCAGGAACGGAAGTTGGCGACTAACTTTCAAAGAATACTGCTTCAACTTGTATCATTCGTATGACATTCCTGGTGTTTTGTTCGCAGATTAGAGTGACTTCTTTTACACACAGATCGATTCTGTCAGCGACCATGGTACTGAAACTATATATCGTCATCGAACTAATTTCGAATTCCGTCGGTTTGTCCAAAGTAATCGGTATCTGAACGTGATTGTAAGCTTCCTTAACGTCGATCAAGATTATACGCATAGAAATTTCACTGCAGTGACGAGATGACATTTAGTGAGCTTGTAGTCTGATGTAGAATGCAGCGATTACAGGTACATCACAAAGAATGTGTGTGCTGCAGATCTGTAAAGGTCGTTTTGCGATAAACCATCAGGGAATGTCACCGCAGTCAGGTCGCTCTCCGAGCTATGCACAGGCATTAGCGGTTCGGCACGCGTGAAATTCGATGCGCATCAATGATCGCATACCGCAACCTTCCCTGGCTGACCATACGTACGGGGTTATGCTGCATTACACGACACGTGTCAAAGAAAAATGCAGCCGCAGTTTGCAGCAAATGCCTCAGGTCAGATTTAAAGAATATTATTGGATTATAGAAAAGACAATGGTACCACGCACTAAATAAATGTCTCATTTCTTAAAACTTCTATTGGAGTACATGTGGCTCAAAACAAAAAAGTTTTATTATTATATTTTTGGATAAAATTAACTACATTTGTGAAACTCACTGTGTCTGCCGACAGGAAAGAAGTCTGTGCTTTAAAAAAAATTGTAATAATTTAAAAAGAGTTTTTTTGCCAGAAGGTTATTGCCACGTGTTTAGTCTTCAGGTAAGTATAACAGTAAAAGAATTCTCTTTAGTTTATCTGCGTTTTCATTTTCACGGTGTATTGACAGAAACATTAGATGCAGAATGGCTATTTCTTCACCATATTTCTAGAGTCTACTCCTCCGGCCACCTTCACACTGAGCTCACAGACTGAGTATTCGATGTTTTAAACGTAAGAGACGTGGCACTTCGGCTGCGGTCACAGAGAACACAAGCGACAGAGATTTTGTTCGTCGGCAAAGAGCTTTAAGCAAAAAAATCTGTAGCTGGACGCCAAATCCAGGCTAGGATCTCTATGTACCAATAGGAGCTGCGTTGTAGCAGCCTGTATTTGGGTTGATCAAAGAAAGCGCCGTATTCCATGATTGACACAGCCTGGAACTGCTAACTACCTTATGTAAATCCTTGAGTAAACGAATTTCCACTGCTTCCTTCACCATCGAGTTCAAGAACGATTAAGTGTAGCGTAGAATTTTGAGTGTTATATTGCAAAGAGTGGCAGTCGTAGAGGCAGTGCTCTGCCACAGAGACCACAAGGGCCAGAGATTTTATTCGTCGGCAAAGAGCTTTATGCAAAAATATCTGTGGCTGGACGCCGAATCCAGACTAGGATCTCTATGTAGCAATAGACCCTTGTGGTATCTGTGGCAGAGCACTGCCTCGACAACTGCCACTGTTTGTAAGGTGACACCCAAAATTCTACGCTAGACTTAATCGTTCATGAACTCTATGGTGAAGGAAGCAGAGGGATGACAGAGCCGGATGTACCATTGGTGAGAATTTTTTCAGTCGTAAATTCTACGCGTCGTCTGCGTGATTTACGAAAGACCACACTAACAACAGGTCTTGTTAACTCCAGCCTTGCGGGATGTCGAGTCACTAATGACGGAAACCACAAATGTTGCTGTCTTCGATAAAGACCGGAAGATTCTTTATACTTTGCTAGATATTTTCGGTAATATACTTTCCAAATGGCAGGTGGAAAACCCCTGCAAGCGAAAAGCTATCCGGATCCAGAAAAATAATTGTGAGCCAGACACTCTTCAGATCTAACCTAACAATTTTAACGTGAACAAATTTAACAGATAATGCTATTTCTAAGGTCCTAACTATAAATCTCAAAGCGGAAATCTATGCAAAACTTTATTTTAATATGAATGAGAGGTATTTAACAGTTACATTCTTTCAGTAAATACAATAATTAATTCAATAAAACGTAGTGAAAAGGTGAACAAATTATTCAAGACCTCTGAATGATTTATAGACTTAGTGCATATACAAGGGATTCTTGATGGTTTGCAGAGTTACTTCCCCAGTGTGGTAATAAAGCCCTTCTAATACGAAACATTGGTCGGAAAATTCGCTAACCTCCAACTAACGCCGCGTCTACTCACCTGCTGGTTAGTCAAGAGGCTCGTTAGCTCGATGCAGCAACCGTGATTGTGAGACAGGTTATCGTACAGAAATCACGAATTACAGATATCATGCCCTATCGAGAAGGTGCTGCAAATTCCTGATAATGTTATTTTAAACTGCGACAACCGAAGGTAGGTTTCCATATTTTGAAAGAAATAATACCAATTGTCTGCAGATCACATTTTATTTAAAGTCACGACCGGTTTCATACGTAGGTGATAAAGATTATTTTTAGTAAGTATCGCCGAAAGGTAACAGCCTTATAGCCACTCCCATCTTTCACATCAAGATGTAAATAAACAGCGCTCCAGAAACGGTAGTCCATATTTAAAACGGAGGGGATAGCGCAACCGCGCCGATAGCTGGAGAGGGTGATTAAACGGCAGCAGGCAAGACAGTACAGGTCGCGATGCAATGCGGAAGTATTCTATAGTCAGTGTGGATTACTTGTTTCAAAAAGCTGCAACTTCTGCTCACTGTAATGATTCGCGGACAGCTCTGCTGGACGCCACTGACGTGAAGATGACGCTGATGTAAAGAAACAGGGTGCGGTGCCAATGCGGCAACTATGAGCCCCGGTCGCCCGTGAATATTCGCTCTCCAAACTAGGACTGCTGATATTTTCAAAAATATTGGAAACACAATACATCGATATTTAAAAAGTATCGTTATAGGCTCTAGATATACAAATGTTAAGATATTTACATATATTGACGAAAAAAATATCGACGTATTGGCTTACAAGAATATCGGCGGCACATTGTAAATAAACTGCCTGTTTTAGATCTGTATATTCGAGTATTGTTTTATTATTAGATATTCTGTACATCAACAAGCTATCTGCCTGCTCATCTCCCTTCGATCAAGAATTCATAGGAAAACAATGCACGTTCACGCTTGGTGACAATGGTAACTGCATGTAAGTGTCACAATAAAATGTGTCCTACGGGTCGTCATTTTTTTTCGTCACACATCAAATTTGCCCATGATTTTTCATCTCTGCAAACGCTAGTGACCTACCTGTTGAAGTTTCCAAATTTCGTGGTGAAGTTAAGCGTTGATTACGTCAGCATTTCCCATCACACGTTTCCACCCACCGCAAAAGCCAAATCTTGTAATGTAGATTATAGTCATCCCCTTAAGAAACTGCTTTTGAAAAATGCCGATGTGAATAAATAGTTGTTATTTCATTCGCACTGCAATAATCCTCCTCCCCCCAGTAGAACTGGACTTCTTCTTTGTGCCACCTATGCTTGCTTTACACAGTCAAAGAGAGAGACTGGAGGTGATTTGAGCTCAAAATGTACTAACACTCCTTTATACAATGAAACTATAACCATGTTCTGCTACAGTTTCACAAGAACGGTTTCATAAATTTACTGAAAATTGCGAAAAAAATAATGCAAAATATCGGCTCTCGATATTGGCATTTCAGTATCTAAGTATCGTTGTATATTGAATAAATATCTCAATGTTTCGATATTTTCTTTAAAATGCATCACTATATCGACATGTCTGGTGGAACATCATGCATAGTTGAAATTTCAAACGCACAAAACAGAAGAAAATGTAACCAACGTGAAAAATATCAGGAAAACTTTCTCACAAATTATCAGGCAAACCAAGAGACAATCACAGAAAGATCTAATCGACTCAGTAGAAGAAAATTACCACAAAACCAAATCCAGAGACTTTTACACAATGTCTGGAAGAAAGTTACAATAATTTGCCCCTCCCACGTTAATGCCAGAAAGGGAAGATGGAGAAATGACACATAATGACAAGAAAAATACTGAAATCATGGCAAAAGCATTTAGTAAACTATTGAATTGTGAAGAATCCCAGGAACGTTTAGCTATTAATACAGACACACCCATCAAGACTCCACCTGATCTCATAAACCCACAAACAATCCAAGAGGTGGAAACGCCACTCAGACAGATTAAAAATTATAAGGAATGCGGAGAAGACCAAGTTTTTGCACAAATGTGGAAGTATGCCAGAGACACATTTCGAACATCCTTATACATAGCCCTGACAAAAATCTGGGTAACAGAGAAGTTTCCTGAACATTGAACCACAGCCATAATCCACCCACTCCACAAAAAAGGAGATAAAAGCAACCCATATATTACAGAGACTGCACATACAAGATTTTCTCACTAATCCTACACAAGAGGATCATTGAGCAACTAGAGGAAGAATTAGGTGAATACCAAGGAGGCTTCAGACCTCTTAGAAGCTGTGCAGAACACATCATCACTTTAAAATTAGCCATAGCATATTACGAGAAACGAAATAAACTTCTTGTAATAACCTTCTTGGACTTTAAAAAAGCGTATGACTATATCCATAGACCTTCAATGTTAAAAACCTTAAGAAACTTCAGGCTCCATACAAAATTAATCAGACTGATAGAACTCACCTTAACCAACACTGTTTCATAAGTCAAGTTCAGGGGAGAACTCCCTGAACCATTCATCATAAAAACAGGTTTAAAACAAGGAGATTTTTTGGTACCCCTGCTGTCCAACTGTGCTTTAGAATACATAACGAGGGAATGGTACAAGACTAACGCAAAGAACATCAAAATTGGAAGACCCAAAGGCAACATAAGTTTAAATTGTCTAGGATTTGATGATGACCTTGCTCTCTTGTCCAACAGTATTCAGGAAACCAAATAACAAGTTGTCTCACTATAGTAAACAGCACAGAAAATCCTATGAATAAAATCCTATGAATAAACAGTCACCATGTTAACTTATTCACCACTCAAAAACAAAATTGCCATAGGAAACCAAGAAATCAAAACTGTAGATAAATTTAAATATCTGTAAGAAATCATAACATATAACCTCAATGAAAACCCAACATGTCATAACAGAATAAACAAATTGACTAGAACACAATATATCACCAAGAACATCTACAACAAAACGAGCCTTTCAATAGCTACAAAATTAAAACACTACAAAACAGGCACTCTACTAGAAACAACATACGCAAGTGAAACCATCTCCAAACCAACTAACACTGCACAAATAGACAAAATACTCAAAATAGAGGGAAGAATAATCAGAACGTGCATCAACAAATCGTACCAGAAAGATGGACACTGGAGAGTAGCTACAAATGAAACTGTCCACAATGAATTAGAACCGGTAATGAGTACAATCAGGAAGAAATGCAATTAATTTTTCGGACATCTAATCAGAACACCAGAGAGCAGGACCATCACCAGAATAATAGAAAAATTGTGGAATATTAAGTGCAACATTAAGTGGATTATAGAAATCAAGGAAGGTATGGATATGCTATAGATTACATTGGAAGATCTAAGAAACAAAACTGACAAAATCAGGAAACTAGCAGACAAACAAACCAGACTGCAAATGAGAATCAACAAACATACAACAGGAAGGGTGATTTCCGATGAAGAAAGGAGGATGAGATCCGAGATAATGAAGAAGTGCTGGGCTGACAGGAAACTGAAAAATTATTTGTATAAAGTTGGCTGTAGTGGTCCAATGAAGACCATCAAATGTAAATAATAATAATATCGACATTTTATCAGCGCCCCTATTCCAGCCACGACTTCAGCATCCCAAACCCGTGCTCGGGACTCCGTCCACCTCTCTAGTTCACTAGACCCTTCCTACTCCTAGCTGTATTTTACCACCAAGCCCTTCATGTCCGCTAACAGTGAAAAGTGCTTGGTGTCTCTCTACCACACACAACCCTGCTAAGACAATGTTTCATAATCCCAAACCAATCATATTGCAAATCGCCTTCCCGCTTCTAAAAAATAGTCACTTCAGCTCTGTATCTGTAATGTCACTGACTAATTTACTAATAGCACGTTCTCCCACCCAGTATTTGCCTCGCAACAGGGGTCCTCTGAAATTACAAAGCTATACAGATTGCTAGGCCTGTTATTTCAGCATGCCATGTTTCTTTGGATAAACGAGCGAGGGTTGTCTACAAAAGCTTTTTATAAAACTTAGAAAGGCGGCGCCCTCCCATTATTTGTGTGGTGACTCGTCTACAGTTCTGCCGCTTGGCTGGCCCCAGGTTTTAAAATACAAAATAGCCTCTGGATGGATGGTTGTGATCCAAATTCCGCGAACACAGAAACCTGAGGCCGCAGTAGCCGCTGGTAGCAGTGTGTCCGTCCTGTCCCATCTACTGGGCGCTGTGCCTCTCCAAAAAAAGTCTTCGAGAAAATAGTCCGTTCCAGCATCAAATTGAAATAAAAAAACCGAGGCTGGAAAGAGTGTAATATGCCCTACCCTTTGGATTCTATGTACTTTGATTAACAGTGCCTGTGTAATCTGCACTGTTGTCTTTCTCTCTTCCGTTAATCGACTTCACATATAATAAAATGACTTGTGAAATTCTTGGCCACATTTTAAAGGAAAGCCTTGGATTCAGTTCTCTTTATTTCATATTCCTCATTTATTACGTCCACTGCGCCTTGTATATCTATTGTGGAGAATACCCATTTGCCTTCCTCATTTCTTAAGTCCAAGGCACCTTGCATATCTGTTATCGACAGTATCCATTTTCCATGAAACTGTTTGTAAGCGTTAAATCGTATCCTGTGTATTTCTCTCGTCACCAGTGCTACCCACAAAACTAAGGTCCAACGGTACCGACCGGCCGCCGTGTCATCCTCAGACCATAGGCGTCAATGAATGCGTATATAGAGGGGAATGTGGTTAGCACACCGCTCTCCCGGCCGTACGTCACTTTCCGAGAACGGAGCCGCTACTTCTCAGTCAAGTAGCTCCTTAGTTTTGAGTGCTACCCACATTGAGAATCAAAGTCTTAAGACCAACCATCGACTGGGAAGGGCGGGTTTCACATTGAATAATTTGAGCCAGGTTCCTACGGGCAAATTTAATGTCCCAAGTTGTCGTCATGCTTTCGATGAATCAAAATGAACGCGAATGGAAGCCATCATTCCAGATTGTATTTTACAGTGTAATTGAAATATTTAAATGGATGTTTAGATGGCTTAAAGTTCTTGTAGCTCTTTCCACCACGAGTCCACACTGCAGAGGTGTCATCAACATATCTCCCAAATTCTGTGGGCTTTAAGCTGTCAGAATCCAACGATATTTACTTGACGTTTTGTATAAACAAACTGACCACCAAGCCTGACTTTTCTTAAATCACAAAATTTGTGAAGAGGCTGCGTATCCGTATGTAGTCACTTGTCATCCTTGGCGGCTAAATCTTGCTGGGAGGACCTTGCGGAAAAAGGGCTCGAATCAATAACTTTGTAACCCAGAGTATTTTGGAGAAATACGGATGACAACTTCATTGTGTGACTCTGTGGTGTGAATGAATTAAACGAAATTTTAAGACATATGCGTTCCATCCATATCAATATTCAACAAGGAGGGACATGACGGGTAATTCCATGCAAAAAAAAAAAAAAATCTGTGTAGAATTAACTTCCAGGGAAGTTCCACTGGAACGGAGTGTCATCGAAGACTGTCGTGCTAGCACAGACGCTATAAACCGAAACGGGAGTAGTCACTCGCTCAATACGTGTTTCTTCCCTTCGCTACAGACTCTTCGGTTCGGTCTCTTTGACTTTGTTAGGAATGTGCTACTGGAAGTTGTGTCTCCGAGTCGGCCCTTAACAGACTTACTACTTGCTCGCTACTCCCTCTGTGTTCTCCAGCGTCTACACTAGGGCGAAACCTAGACGTTATTGCTCCTACTACTGCTGCTGGCGCTGCTGCTGTCTTCACCAGGGAGCGAGGGGAAAGAAAAAGTCCGCCAGCGGAACACGGTGGGGAAAGGCGCAGAAAAACCGGCTCCCGAAGCGCTCGAGGAGCGAGTGCGGAACACGCTACGGCGTCGAAAGTCATTCATCTTGGCCGCACTGGCAGGCGGAGAGGAACATTCTTGTACTAGGACGGGCTAAAAATATCGAGAGAACGAGCGGTGGGGAGAAGGGCCAGGAACTCCGAGACGGAAAAAGAGCGGCGGACAAGAAGAGTGCGCGGCGACCGTGACTTGCCGTCTCCTGCGGCGAGCGCGTCGCCGGGAGTCGACCTGCGGCAGAGAGTTAGCACCGGGGAATCCCCTAGCACAGTGGCGGTGGCGGCGGCGGCTTCTCTGTTTATAGCGGCGTCCTACTACGCCACGGCGTCACCGCCTTCTCTCGTTGCCTCCGAGCTACGCTCCTGTAGCTCATGACGTGCTGTCACTTTCCTAACATTATTTCAACGATGACGAATGTGGGGTTTGTGGGTCTCTTGGTGGTTGTAACATTCCTATCTGAACAGGTTGCGACTTTTTTTTACTTCCCTGGCACACAGCCACAAAATTTACCACCGTGGGAATTAATAATGATCCCGTTACAAGGCAACTAGTGAAGCTAGAATATTACGTAAACAACATAGCTATTGCTCAAAAGGGTAGAAACTAGACTTTACAGTTGTGATCTTCAACCCAGGGATTGGTTTGATTCAGCCCTCCGAGCTACTCTAGCCTGTGCAAGCCTAATCTCCGAACACCTACTGCAACCTACATTCAATTGAATCTGCTTACCATATTCACTCCTTGCCCTCCCACTGCACACTGCTCTCCAATATCACAGTGATAATTCCTTGATGCCTCTGAATGAATCCTAGCAACCGAATGCTTCCTTTAGTCAGGCTATGTCACAAATTTTATTTTAACCCAACTCTTCCCTTCCACGTGAGTTACGCCATCTATCTTTCTGATCTTCTGAAATTTTCTGTAGCACCAGATTTCAAAGATTTCTGTTCTCTTCTTGTCTGAACTGCGAACTGTCTGCGGTTCACTTCCATATAAGGCCACACACCAGACAAATACCTCCAGAAAAGACTTCCTAACACTTCAATTTATACTCATTGTTATCAAATTTATCTCTGGCCGAAACCCTTTCAAAATGGTTAAAATGGCTCTGAGCACTATGGGACTTAACTTCTGAGGTCATCAGTCCCCTAGAACTTAGAACTACTGAAACCTAACTAACCTAAGGACATCCCGCAGATCCATGCCCGAGGCAGGAATCGAAACTGTGACCGTAACGGTCGCGCGGTTCCAGACTGTCGCGCTTAGAACCGCTCGGCCACCCAGCCGGCCGAAACACTTTTCTTACCACTTTAAGTCTTCATTTTATAATCTCTCTACGTTGGCCACCTTCAGTTACTTTACTGCCCAAACAGCAGAAAATATGTACTGCTGTTTGAGCGAATAATGGCTCATTTTCGTGCCATCTTTATTTAACATCTTGTTTTTACCTTATAGCCGCCTCGTCATTTTAATTTCAATTCCTGTTGTCACTGAATTGCTGTCTTGCCTGCCCGTGAGTGGCAGTAGCAGCGCGTATCGATAAATACATTGTTCTATTATCTCTGGGTGACCAATAGTATCTCGGGTCGTCGTGCGTCTGGCTGTCAATTGGAGAAGCACCAGCAGGGCGGTCGCGACGCGGCACCAGTGCAGTTGGGCACACAGCCCCAGTGAGGACGGCACAGCCAGTACCAGTGGGGACGACCGTTGGTTGGTCGTTCGGACAGTCGTCTCATCAAAGGCATGTATTTTGGTAAGTTCCTTCCTGGGCAGAAATGTCGGTGGTGTTCCCTCTGCATGGTTGGGATTGAGCCAGTGTCTCTAGGACGTCGTCCGTCCGAAGGAAGTCAGGGAGTTGGAGATGGACCAGCAGGGCGGTCGCAACTCAGCACCAGTTCAGTCGGGCGCAGAACCTCAGTGATCTCCGTGCAGCCAGTACTAATGGGGAAGACGGTTGGTTGTTCATTCGATCGGCCGTCTCATCGACAACGTGTATTTGGGTCGGTTCCTTCCTGTGCAGAGATGTCGGTTGTGTTCCCTCTGATTGTTTGGGTACGAGCCAGTGTATCCGAGACGTCGTCTGTCCGAAGGAAGTCAGTTAGTTGGAGATGCACCAGCAGTGCAGTCACGATGGAGCAGCAATTGCGGACGGACCCACAGTCCAGCCGATCGGTTGGCGTGGAGCAGCAAGCAGGCCCTCGTCGTGCGGAGTCAGGCTGGAGCCGCTGGTGAGATGCACGTGCGGTTGGAGTGTAAGGTGTTGCTTGCGAGTGCTACAAAGTTGTCACCCACCGATCTTGGATGTGAAGGTTGAGTCTTCACTTACATTGACATCGAGCCTCAACTCTTTACATTTCTTTGTTTGATCCTGGTTATCACTTTTGGGGCATTCTCGCAAGCAACAAGATGCTTGTATTTAAGATGGCTAAGAATCCAGCCGTCTTCCTTTGGAATTTAACATAATTTATTCCTTGTTATTGAAGTTCACCAGCGGTATCTTCTGCTTTGTGGCCGTTGACGTTCCGGTTACCTGCCCTGGTCGTTGACGTAATTTTTGATAGTGCATTTTCCTCTTCGTGGTGTTGCTGACCAGTGTGGCGTGTAGTTCGACGGCTAAGGTGTTGTTGGTCGTTGTGGGAGCCACTATTTTGTGTGTCGTTGTATTGAAATATTGTGGTCGTTTTGCTGGTTGCGTCGAGTGGATCTGATTTGGTTGATTGGTCGTTCAGCTGTCTGTCAGTTGGGTTGCCTTCCGATTAAGATATTGTCGGTCAGGCTGCCTGTCTCGCCTAAAAGGGGCGTTTGTGTTACAATTCCAGGCTGATCCTTGGACCTTCTGAACGCCATTACGTGTCTGTTAGATAGTAACTTCCCTATTTTAGAATTTTGGTTGATGTGTGGCCTTCAGCCGAGTTTTAATATCTCTTAAATTAATGTTCTTGTCTTGCCCTTAAGGCATGCAGTTGTGATGTTTTGCATGGGACCTTCAGCCGAATTTGCTTCAATTGTTTTAAGATTGGTCCATCTGCCGTTGGATTGAAAAACTTCTTATTGTATAATATGAGGCCTCCAGCCAAGTTCCATTAAAATTAAATTACTAGATTGATGTTTAGAAAATATAAATGGGCGAAATCTCCAGAAGGACCTTGTATTTCAATTTAATACTTAGGATTTTGAGTTTGGCCTTCAGCCGATATAACGTTAACCAAAGGAGGTCTCTAGAAGAGCGAAGAGTTCCAAAGGATTGGAAAAGGGCACAGGTCATTCCCGTTTTCAAGAAGGGACGTCGAACAGATGTGCAGAACTATAGACCTATATCTCTAACGTCGATCAGTTGTAGAATTTTGGAACACGTATTATGTTCGAGTATAATGTCTTTTCTGGAGACTAGAAATCTACTCTGTAGGAATCAGCATGGGTTTCGATAAAGACGATCGTGTGAGACCCAGCTCGCGCTGTTCGTCCACGAGACTCAGAGGGCCTTAGACACGGGTTCACAGGTAGATGCCGTGTTTCTTGACTTCCGCAAGGCGTTTGACACAGTTCCCCACAGTCGTTTAATGAACAAAGTAAGAGAATACGGACTATCAGATCAATTGTGTGATTGGATTGAAGAGTTCCTAGATAACAGAACGCAGCATGTTATTCTCAATGGAGAGAAGTCTTCCGAAGTAAGAGTGATTTCAGGTGTGCCGCAGGGGAGTGTCATAGGACCGTTGCTATTCACAATATACATAAATGACCTGGTGGATGACATCGGAAGTTCACTGAGGCTTTTTGCAGATTCTTTGGAAGAATTCTTAGGAAATGCAATCCGACAACAAAGGAAGTAGGTTACAGTACGCTTGTTCGCCCACTGCTTGAATACTGCTCAGCAGTGTGGGATCCGCACCAGATAGGGTTGATAGAAGAGATAGAGAAGATCCAACGGAGAGCAGCGCGCTTCGTTACAGGATCATTTAGTAATCGCGAAAGCGTTACGGAGATGATAGATAAACTCCAGTGGAAGACTTTGCAGGAGAGACGCTCAGTAGCTCGGTACGGGCTTTTGTTAAAGTTTCGAGAACATACCCTCACCGAAGAGTCAAGCAGTATATTGCTCCCTCCTACGTATATCTCGCGAAGAGACCATGAGGATAAAATCAGAGAGATTAGAGCCAACACAGAATCATACCGACAATCCTTCTTTCCACGTACAATACGAGACTGGAATAGAAGGGAGAACCGATAGAGGTACTCAGGGTACCCTCCGCCACCCACCGTCAGGTGGCTTGCGGAGTACGGATTTAGATGTAGATGTAGATTAAAGTTTCGAGTGTTTTGCATCCTTATTGTAATATTGTGTGTGGACAAATAAAGTTTGTATGTTGGGGGCAACTGACAGCAACCTCATTTTGGCCCCTTTCCACAACCTAATCCACTGTGTCCTGCCTACCGGGTATTTCACTGTTACTGTCTCATTTCCTAATGTAGTTCACTCAGCATTGCCTGATTTAATTCGATTGCGTTCCTCCCCACTTGTTTTGCTGTTGTTGATGTTCACCCTATACACTCGTTTCAAGAATTTGTCATTCCATTCAACAGTTTTGCCAGCTCCTTTGCTGTATCTGACAGAATTTCAATGTCACCGGAGAATATCACAGATTTTATTTCATCTCCTTGAACTTTAATCCCTTCTCCAAATTTTTCTTGAGCTTCATTTACTCTTTGCTCATTGAACAGATTGAATAACATAGGTGATAATCTACAACCCTGCCTCGCTTCCTTATCAAACACTGTTTGCCTTTCACACCCCTTGATTCTCTTGTAACTGCCATCTGGTTCCTCTTTAAGCTTTAAATACCCTTTTTCTCACTGTATTTTACCCTAGCCGTCTTGAAAATTTCGAAGAATATATTCAAGTCAAGATTGTCTTCTGACCGATTTGACGTAATTTTTTTCCATTCTGGTGTATATTATGCTTCTAAACAGTCCCGAAGTCATGAACTGTTAAGGTGGCTGTGCGATAATTGGCGCAGTTATCAGCTCTAGCAATCTTCGAAATTGTATGGATGATGTTTTCCGAAAGTCTGATGATACGGGTATATCACTCATACATTCTACGCAGCAACGTGATTAACAGTTTTGTTATCACTACCCTCAGTGGTTTAGAAATTCTGATGGACTGTTATCTATTCCTTCTGCCTTATTCGATCTTAAGTCTTCTAAATCGCTTTTAAATTATGATTGTAATATTGAATCCCCTATCTCTTCTACATCGACTTCCATTCTGTCCTATCACGTCATCAGACAAATGTTTCACCTCATAGGGTTTCTTAAATGTATTAGTCGTACCTATCCGCTCTCTTCTCTGCTTCTAGCAGTGGACTTCCTACCGCATTCTTAATGTTACCACCCATGGTTTGAATTTCATCGAAGGTTGTTCTGACGTTTCTGTGTGCTGAGTCTCTCCTTCCGACAATCATTTATTTTGCTATTCCTCAACATTTTTCTTTGAGCTATTTCCTCTTAACTACCCTGCACTCCCTGTTTATTTCATTCTGAAGTCACTTGTCTTTCTGTATTCCTGAATTTCCCTAAACAATGTAATCTTTATTTTATTGATCAACTGAAGTTCTCCTTGTATTACCCATGGACTCTTCCCTGTTACCTTCTTTATACCTATATTTTTCGTTCCAACTTCTGTTATTGCCCTTTTCCAAGATGTTTATTCATCCTGGAGTGAAACGCATACTGAGCTGCTCTTTACCGTAGTATTTATAACCACTGAGAACTTCAAACGTAGCTCTGTATTCGTTAGTAATTCCGAATCTCATTTGTTTGTGGCATAACGTATTATTCACCATCTGTACTATCGATAAGATGAGCAGGTCAACACCTTCAATGCCACCCGCGGATTCTACACCACTTACTAATATAGATATTGCAGCGTAGGTCGATATCTAGTATCTCCGAACGGCATGTGCCACTGATCCGTAAATGTGACAATTTCAAGCATTCCGTATGCACTGTTGCTACAATAAATCTTCAGTGAACTGAAAACATCTAAAAGTGTGCCCTAGTTTTTTCCAGAAGTATTTATACACTCACTGCTCTCTCTAAAAATCAAGTTCCATTTCGCAATGTACGGTGTCAGTGAGATCAGTGAACGTGCAGATACAGCATCAATAATTCCGCGGAAATGTAGTCATAAGTAATACAATTTTTAGAACATACGCTCACTGATCTGAACGATGCGGAACAGGGCGAAATGGATGTCTGGTTCACAACTGTAATTTTTAGCCGACGCCCGTGAATGTTGTGTTTTGTACTTCTCTGTCCCATGTTTATGATGCAACTTTCCGATGACAGTGTCGTACTGAAGTCTGACTCGTACATCACACTTCATCGACAAAAATTAAACAACATTTTTCGTTCTGCGTGCCCTTGCAGCTTCTATCGGGCAAACGCAACGGGCAGGTACGTTTCAGAGCAGGCGGAACAATTTCCCGATGCGTGTAATTCAAGCCGAACACAGTCGACGAGTGAGAGCGGACAGCTACAGAAAAAGATGCGGTACATTATGTTTGCATCACCGTGCGGTGGCGCAATGGGAGGTGGCCGCTACACATTCACTTTCAGACTTTTTACGAAAGAGTAAAATTAACCTTTTGTATGAAAAATTCTACGAATTTCAAAGACCGGACAAACAGTAATTATTTTGTGGTTACGCAAACATTATAATTGCCTTTCGAGTGGGCGCCATGCGATGGGCGACGTAAGCACTTAACAACAAGGCTCTAGTAGCTAATTACAGGGAAATAGCCCGCAGCGTGGAGAAAAATGCTCGTTCTGTACACTTTTGTTCCTTGATTCCGCTTTAATGAAGGCATATATTTTTCTGTACACAGTGTTTGCTTCTGTGAGCTGACCGTTGGCCTCTGGTCGATATGGAGTAGACAAAAATATGGAAAAAACAAGGGAAATACACGGTTGTGCGTGAAACGTATATGCTAGCCAAGCTGCAATTTACACTACCCATTTGACCGCGAACGGCACCTGTGCGATGTGTTCAATACGTTGCAGGTGTCTATGGCGGTCAGAATACATTTCTATGTAGTTGTGAGTGCATTATATCGGAGCTCAGTGCATGCGAACGTGCGCAGAGTGTTTCTGCTCCGTAATCGAGGTATCCGAAGTGTTTTGTGTTTCAAGAGGCACCGTATCGAAGATTTATACTGATTCACGGAAAGCGGGAAAAAGTCACCCGTTAAGTAACAACGCAGACGAAAATGTTTGTTGACTGATAGTGACAGCTGCCGAAGTCACTACAGAACTCAATGTCGTTCTCTGGAATTCTGTCAGCAACAACGCAATACGAAGGGAGAACCATAAACAGGTAATAACTGGGCGAACTAGGGTTCCGAAACTACCCATCAATGATGCAATTGGCCGTAACAGGAAAACGTGCTGCCGAAGCCATAAAATCTGGACTGTGGAGGAATGCAAGAAAGTCATTTGGTCTAATGATTTGGGCAGCCACATCGTAGTATTCCAAGCAGCCCGTCGTTATCACCAAGAATTATTTTGGCTGAACAAGTATATAACATGGTACAATGTTTGTTTTCCAATTGTGATGCTGTGTTCCAGAAAGTCAGGGCCCGTAGTCAGAAAGTTTACATCGCCAGGATTGCTTTTGCGATCAGAAGGATGAATTTTAATATCTCACCCTGGCCACAATACTACTGAGCCTTCGTGGTCTACTTCGGAGAGGAGGATGTGTTATCGCTGTCCACCACTATCGTCGATACCTGATGTTGCCATTATTTTGAAGGAAGAATGTTCTAAGAGTATCTTGGAAACCATACATTACCTGCATTTATACGTTCCGGGCGAATGGAAGTTGTTTTAAAAGCCACTATCGTATTGGGCATCGTATTGGGATTTAGTCGGAAAAATTACTACACCAAGATGAAATGCACATGATAAACGCATATTCATTGGACAAAAATATTGTACTAGAACTGACATGTGATTACATTTTCAAGCAATTCGGGTGCATAGATCCTGAGACATCAGTACCCAGAACAACCACCTCTGGCCGTAATAACGACCTTGATACGCCTGGCCATTGAGTCAAACAGAGCTTGGATGGCGTGTACAGGTACAGCTGCCCATGCAGCTTCAACACGATACCACAGTTCATCAAGAGTATGACTGGCGTATTGTGACGAGCCAGTTGCTCGGCCACCATTGACCAGACGTTTTCAATTGGTGAGATCTGGAGAATGTGCTGGCCAGGTCAGCTGTCGAACATTTCCTGTATCCAGAAAGGCCCGTACAGGACCTGCAATATGGGTTCGTGCGTTATTCTTCTGAAATGTAGGGTATAGCACGCATCGAATGAAGGGTAGAGCCACGGGTCCTAATACATCTAAAATGTAACGTCCACTGTTCAAAGTGCCGTCAATGCAAACAAGAGGTGACCGAGGCGTGTAACCAATGGCGCCCCATACCATCAAGCCTGGTGATTCGCCATATGGCGATGACGAATATACGCTTCCAATGTGCGTTCACCGCGATGTCGCCAAACACGGATGTGACCATCATGATGCTGTAAACAGAATCTGGATTCATCCGAAAAAAAAAATGACGTTTTGCCATTCTGCACCCAGGTTCGTCGTTGAGTACACCATCGCAGGCGCTCCTGTCTGTGATGCAGCGTCAAGGGTAACCGCAGCCATGGTCTCCGAGCTGATGGTCCTTTCTGCTGAAACGTCGTCTAACTGTTCGTTCAGATGGTTGTTGTCTTGCAAACGTCCCCATTTGTTGACTCAGGGGTCGAGACATGGCTGCGTGATCCGTTACAGCCATGCGGATAAGATGCCTGTCATCTCAACTGCTAGCAACACGAGGCCGTTGAGATGCAGGACGACGTCCCATATTACCCTCCTGTACCCACCAATTCCATATTCTGCCAACAGTAATTGGATGTCAACCAACGCGATAGCAATGTCGTGATACGATAATCTGCAATCGCGATAGGCTACATTGCGACCTTTACCAAAGTTGGAAACGTGATAGTACGCATACCTCCTCCTTACACGAGGCATCACAACGGCGTTTCACCCGGGGGCCAACTGCTATTTCTGTCCACCGGTGACAACTGGAAATGAATGCAATTTTTTTTTCCATCTTTCATTCCTTCCCCTGACGGGAGAAGGCGGACACATGGAGAACCTAGTGTTCTTTGGTGCCTTAGCTTATCTTATGTTATGCTGTGTTGGCACATTTTATTATTTCAGAAGGGATTTGTCTTGCTATTTCTGTTCTTTAGCTCGTGAGAGGATGTTAAGACCCCGGCATTCGCCCAAGTGCTGGAGGGAAACCTCTCGAAAACCTCAGCAAGGGTCATTGTGTTGTTGTTTGCTGTGATGCTTCTGCCTTTGTTTAGGTTTGGCTTTCGTCTTCTATCAGGTGCTTCAGGATTTCTACTGTGGCGTTCTGTGGGTGGTTGTTTTCGATTGTGATGCACTCGTTGATTATTTTCGGTGGGAATGGATGTTTGTATTGTGGGAAGTTAAATTCCGTCGGCGTATAATTCAGGAGGTCTGTTGTCAGAGTTTTGTTTATTTTCCTGTTGTTGCCTATTGTCGCTGTTAGCGTGATCCATCTGCGTTTTATAGGGAGGACCCGCGTGTTTTCATATACTGTGTCGTTTCTTGTTCTTCTATCGAGACGACCTGCTATTCTCAGGATTTTCCTCTCTAGTGCCATGATTCTCAGCGTGTTGTGTTTACTGGCTATCCAGATTGGGGCAGCATATTCAAGCACCGGGCGCACGAAGGCTTTATAGGTGTGAATTAATGTTTCAGTGTTTGCTCCATTTGCCCTTCCTCTAATTAGTTTTATTAGGTTGCTTCTGTTGTTTGCCTTGTTTAATATTTTTTGTATGTAAGGCGTCCATGTCAGTGATTTGTCTATGACCACTCCGAGGTAGGTAGCCGTGTTTTTGGGTTCGATTTTTTCTCCTCATAACTGAATGTTCGTTTGAGGTAGTGCTCTATTTGCTGTACGTGAGAAGTGTTTGTGGTTGCAGATGAGCAGCTGGGTTTTTTGTGCGTTTGGTTTGATCCTCCACTTTCGCAGCCAAAGCTCTAGCTTGTTGATGTGGCTGTTTATTTTCCTGTTTACTTCTTTTATATCATTTGCGTGACACCAGTAGGCAGTGTCATCGGCGTAGAGGGCTATTCCCTCGTTCCAGCCTTTAGGGTGTGGGGTATCAGAAGTGTACAGGCTGTAGAGCAGCGGCGAGAGAATCGCTCCCAGTGGTACGCCTGCTTCAGGGTGGAAGGCCTCTGATCGGCTACCGTTGACGTATACCCTGGATGGCCGGTTGTCTAGTATGTTTGACAGAAGTGTGGTCAGTTGTGTTGGTATTCCTAACTCGTGGAGTTTGTAGTATAGTCCCTTGTGCCACACTCTGTCAAACGCCCCTTCTATATCGAGGAAGAGGGCTGCGGCGTGGTTTGTCAGGTTTACTCCCTCTGTTAGCCCGCTGCAGACTCGTAGTATGGGGTCTATTGTGGCATGGTGCTTTCGAAAGCCAGCCTGTGTTTTGGGGATAAGTTGCTTTCTTTCAGCATAGGTTATCAATCTGATGTTTATGACTGACTCAAATGTCTTCCCTATTACCGAGAGTAGTGTGATCGGCCGGTATGATTTTGGATTGTTCGGCGCTTTCCCTGGTTTCAGAAGCATGATTATCTTTGCTTCTTTCCAACTACTTGGCACTGTTGTCAGTCTAAGGGCGGCGTTGTAGAGGGTGCCGAGGCAGTCAATTAACTGTTTTCTTGGGGCCAGTCGTAGTTGTCTCCGCGTAATTTTATCTAGACCAGGTGCGTTGTTGGAGCCTTTTTGTAGTGCCTGCTCTATTTCCTCTGGTGTAATGGTGTTCGTGAGCTTTGCCTCTTCTTCTGTTGGGACGTTTGGTGTCGTTGGTAATGTGGCGATGGTTTTGTTTACGTGTTCCTCGTGGTCGGCATCGAAGTGTTGGTTGGTAGGGTGTTGGTATGTTTCGGCGAGCACGGTTTTAAAAATGTCTGCTTTGTCCTTGTCATTTGCTGTGATGTTGCCCTCGTATAGTAGCGGGGGATCAGCAGTGTGTGTAAGGCCTCCAATCCTTTTGAAAGTTTTCCAGAACTTTGTGCCTTGTGTGTGGTTGAGGTGTTGGCAGGCTTGTGTCCATCGTTCAGATCTGTACTCGTGGAGCTGGCGCTTGACTAGGGCGTTCAGCTGGTTCCATTCCTGCTTGTACTGGATGCAGCCTGTTCTCTTGAATAGCCTATACATTTGCCTTTTACCTTTGATGGTGTTGAGTATTCTTTGTGGGATTCGTTCTGCGTGTGGCTTGATGATTTTCGTTGGGGCATTGTTGCTGACTGCGTTGTTTATAGCTTGGGTTATGGAGTCGTTGTATTTGTTTAGTTCTTCAGAGTTGGTGATGTGTCCTGGTGTGGGTAGTGACGCTTTCAGCTGTTCCTCGTAATCTTTTATTTTTAGTTTGCTGGTCTCGATAATCGTCTGTCGTTGGTTTTGTGCTTGTGGAGCAGAGAAGAGTGATGTCTGAAATATGAGAGGAAGGTGGTCACTCCCCACGCTATCTCCATCCCAGGGGAGACTTATTCGGCCGATTAGTCCGTCACTGCATAGAACGTGGTCGGGTGATGAGGAGCCCCTGTGGTTGATGAACGTTGGTGCTTCAATTGCGAGCCTTGTTAGTTTTGTGTCTTCGTCCTCTAGGTATCATAGTAGTTCATGTCCATTGCGGTTTGTCACTGAGTCGCCGAAGGATTCCGCTCTGGCGTTGAGGTCGCCCATAAGTAGGCATTGTCCTAGACTGCTTATGTAGTTAAAGAAGTCTGTGGGGACCGGTTCTCTTGGGGGGTGGGGGGGGGGTGTAGATAGTGGCTGCATAGAAGTGGAGTTTTGATTTTGAGTACGATGGCTTGTATGTTTTCGTATGTGTCCGGAATATCGATTCTGATGGCAGGGATGTTCTTATTGTGGAAGACTGCTACTCCACCGTGTGGCCTGTTTACATTTGGAACGTCTTTTCTGTAGCAGATGTAATCTTTTGTTCTTAGTGGAAGGCTGCTGGCTTTCGTTTCTAGGACGCCAAAGATGTCTATTTGCTCTTTGTGCATAAGGTGTTCGAGTAGAGGTTGTTTGGGGCGGAAGCCATTGGCGTTCACAAAGCCGATCGTGGCTGATTTGGTCATATTGCCCGCCATCTTGAAGTCGGGGTTTGTGTTGGGCCCTTTTGATTTATGAGCTGGTCGGTTTGGTTTTGCTGTTGGGTCTCTTTTTTGGCGTGGTTTTCTTCTTGTGGTGGTACGTGTGGATTGCGGAGAGCTGGGGAGAGGGTCGGTGGTTCGTCCTGAGCAGTGGATGGTGGTTGTCTGATTACTGGTTGTAGGTGGAAATGCACATTGTTGTTGACGGGCACGGGGCTGATCTTGAGGGAGAAGAATTTCTTGGACACTTCGTTGATGGTGTCTGTGATCTTTGTTTTCCTTTCTGGTAGGATATTGATCAGTGCTGTTGTCATTACTCGCAGGAAGTCCTCAACCTTGACGAATTTTTCGTCTGCAGATTTGTCTGGGCTGGTGGTTGCTGGGGGGTCTATGCACTAGATTGGTGCTGTTTCCTCCGGGGATTTTGGTTCTGCTGGCCTTTTGGGGCATCTGATGTCCATTGCATGGTGTTCCCCATCGCAGTTTGCGCATTTGCGCGTGATATTTTCGTCTGTGCAGGCGTGTGTTGCATGTGGTCCGGCGCATCTTCCACACTTAGGGCCCTGGTTGCATTGTTCCCTCGTGTGGTCGAAACTATGGCATTTCGAACATTGGACTGGTTGTGGTGGTGGCATGTGTGGTGGTTCTACCTGATATATCCGCAGGTAGAACCTGAAATGTTCGGTAAGCAGCCGGTCGACTGTGGCCTGATCTCTAGTTATGACTCGAATCATGGGGGCCTCTCTTTGTGTTTTTCTTCATCGCACCCTAACTGCTCTGAGGAACGTGTAGTTCTGTTTGTGGAGCTCCTCTTCGACTTCTTGCGGTGTAATATCGAAGTCTACGTCTATGATAACAACGAACATCGTGGGTCCTAACCCAGGTCTAATCACATGGCCAGTAGTATATATCCAACAAATAGCAGATATTCGCCTGCGAGCGCTTTCAGCGCTTTGAATCATTCATAAATACTCTTTGTTTTTTACCTGTCGTAATCTTAAGCTGGTAATCAGCATTCACCCCTAATCGAACCAGTTTACGAAATAGTGGAGTTGTCTCCAGCGTGACTCTTTTTATCGCGGTACATTGTTAAAAGCCACCATCGCATAGAGTCTTATTTGGGTAATGTAGAAGCCATAATATTGATTTAAGAATTAACTACATGTATTCGGCTGTAGTAGAAAGATGTGGTCTAGGAAATATTATAGAAGTTCCTGAAACCATTAAAAACTTAGGTCCTTTAGAACTGATGAGAATTGATTTGGTGGACGTACTTGCTCGCGGCCACGAGTATCACCAAGAATTCAATTATTATCTTGCCTTACAATACCGATATTTATGGGATTACTAATCATTTCTAGTAGATTAAAACTGAAGAAACTGCAAAAAGGTGGGAATGTAAGGAGATGGGACCTGGATAAACTAAAAGAACCTGAGGTTGTAAGGAGTTTCAAGGAGAGCATAAGGGAGCAATTGACAGGAATGGGGGAAAGAAATACAACACAAGAAGAATGGGTAGCTTTGAGGGATGAAGTAGTGAAGGCAGCAGAGGGTCAAGTAGGTAAAAAGACGAGGGCTAGTAGAAATACTTGGGTAACAGAAGAAATATTGAATTTAATTGATGAAAGGAGAAAATATAAAAATTCAGTAAATGAAGCAGGCTAAAAGGAATACAAACGTCTCAAAAATGACATCGACAGGAAGTGCAAAATGGCTAAGCAGAGTTAGCTAGAGGACAAATGTAAGGATGTAGAGGCTTATCTCACTAGGGGTAAGATAGATACTGCCTACAGGAAAATTGAAGATAGCTTTGGAGAAAAGATGACCACTTGTATGAATATTAAGAGCTCAGATGGAAACCCAGTTCTAACCAAAGAAGGGAAAGCAGAAAGATGGAAGGAGTATATAGAGAGTTTATACAAGGGCGATGTACCTGAGGACAATATTGTGGAAATTGAAGAGGATCTAGATGAAGATGAAATGGGAGATACGATACTGCGTGAAGAGTTTGACAGAGCACTGGAAGACCTGAGTCGAAAAAAGGCCCCCGGAGTACACAACATTCCATTGGAACTACTGACGGCCTTGGGAGAGCCAGTTCTGACAAAACTCTACCATCTGGTGAGCAAGATGTATGAGACAGACGAAATACCCTCAGACTTCAAGAAGAATATAATAAATCCAATCCCAAAGAAAGCTGGTGCTGACAGATGTGAAAATTACCGAACTATCAATTTAATAAGTCACAGCTGCAAAATACTAACGCGAGTTCCTTACAGACCAATAGAAAAACTAATAGAAGCCGACCTCGGGGAAGATCAGTTTGGATTCCGCAGAAATGTTGGAACACGTGAGGCAATACTGACCCTACGATTTATCTTAGAAGCTAGATTAAGGAAAGGGAAACCTACGTTTCTAGCATTTGTAGACTTAAAGAAAGCTTTTGACAATGTTGACTGGAATACTCTCTTTCAAATTCTGAAGGTGGCAAGGGTAAAATACAGGGAGCGAAAGGCTATTTACAATTTGTACAGAAACCAGATGGCAGTTATAAGAGTCGAGGGCATGAAAGGGAAGCTGTGGTTGGGAAGGGAGTGAGACAGGGCTGTAGTCTATCCCCGATGTTATTCAATCTGTATATTGAGCAAGCCGTGAAGGAAACAAAAGAAAAAATCGGAGTAGGTATTAAAGTCCATGGAGAAGAAATAAAAACTTTGAGGTTCGCCAATGACATAGTAATTCTGTCAGAGACAGCAAAGGACTTGGAAGAGCAGTTGAACGGAATGGATAGTGTCTTAAAAGGAGGATATAAGATGACCATCAACAAAAGCAAAACGAGGATAATGGAATGTAGTCGAATTAAGTCGGGTGATGCTGGGGGAACTAGATTAGGAAGTGAGACACTTAAAGTAGTAAAGGAGTTTTGCTATTTGGGGAGCAAAATAAATGATGATGGTCGAAGTAGAGAGGATATAAAATGTAGACTGGTAATGACAAGGAAAGCGTTTCTGAAGAAGAGAAGTTTGTTAACATCAAGTATAGATTTAAGTGTCAGGAAGTCATTTCTGAAAGTATTTGTATGGAGTGTAGCCATGTATGGAAGTGAATCATGGACGATAAATAGTTTGGACAAGAAGAGAATAGAAGCTATCGAAATGTGGTGCTACAGAAGAATGCTGAAGATTAGATGGGTAGATCACATAACGAATGAGGAAGTATTGAATCGGATTGGGGAGAAGAGAAGTATGTGGCACAACTTGACCAGAAGAAGGGATCGGTTGGTAGGACATGTTCTGAGGCATCAAGGGATACCAATTTAGTATTGGAGGGCAGCGTGGAGGGTAAAAATCGTAGAGGGAGACCAAGAGATGAATACACTAAGCAGATTCTGAAGGATGTAGGTTGCAGTAGGTACTGGGAGATGAAGACGCTTGCACAGGATAGAGTAGCATGGAGAGCTCCATCAAACCAGTTTCAGGACTGAAGACCACAACAACAACAGTCATTTCTCGATAACAGTCTGTCATTGCTCAAGGACAGACAGCAGTGGATGTAATGTAGGAAGAATAAAGACTATTTAAAGTTTAGTGTCATCGCTTCCACTACAACGGAGGGAGTTCCATCAGATACTCCAGCACACAGAAAATCGACGCTAAAGACGTTCCTGTTCGTGGATCTACACTGAGATGGCAAAAGTCATAGGATGCCTTCTTTTGCCCGGCCTCGGCGTAACATGGACGCAAAAAGTCGCTTTAAGTCCCTGCTGAAATATTGAGCTATGCTGTGTCTATAGCCGTCCATAACTCAGGAAGTGTTGCCACTGCACGGACCGATCTCTCGATTATGTCCTATTAATGTTCGATGGGATTCATGACGGGCGACCTGAGTGGCCAAACCATTCGCTCGAACGCTCCAGATTGTTCTTCAAACCAGCCGCCAGCAGTTCTGGCCCAGTCACGTGGCAAATCGTAGTTTGGGGACATGAAATTCATGAATGGCTGCAAAGTAGCAGAACATAATCATTTCCCGTCAGTGATCGCTTCACTATGACCAGAGGATACGGTCTATTCCGTGTAAACACAGCCCACAGCTTACGTAGTGCCTTGTTAACGTCTTCGGTCCGTGGTTTCGTGGGGTCTGCTTCACACTCTAACGCTATCATCAACTGTTACCAGTTGAAATCGGGGCTTATATGACCAGTCCATGGTTTTCCAGCCGTCTATGGACTAACCGATATGGTTTCGAGCCAGGAGAGGCGCTGCAGGCGATGTCGTGTTGCTAGCAAAGGCACTCGCGTCGGTCGTCTGCTGCCATAGACCATTAACGCAAAATTTCGCCGCACTGACCTAACGAACACGTTCGTCGTATGTCCCAAACTGAATTCTGCGATTATTTCACGCAGTGTTGCTTGTGTGTTAGCCCTAACAACTCTACGCAAACGCAGCTGCTCTCGGTCGTTAACAGAATGCCGTCGGCCACCTCATTATCTGTCGTGAGAGGTAATGTCTGGGCTTTCGTAGTCTTGACATATTATTGACAATGTAGATCTCGCAATACTGAATTCCCTAACGATTTTAGAAATGGAATGTCCCACGCCTCTAACTCCTACTTCCATTCCGCGGTCAACGTCTGTTAATTCCTGGCTTGGGGCTATAACCACGTCGGAAAACACTTCCATGAACCACCTGAGTATAAATAATTACTTTGTTAAGGGACCAACCCTTTATATAATGTGTACGCGATACTGCCGCCATCTGTATATGTGCAAATTGCTGTCCCATGACTTTTGTCACGTAAGTGTATAGTCACGCCGTTTTTTATCACTTCCAAACCAGATCCTCTTTGTGATAGTATAGTTCCCAGTGAAATATTGGGCAGCATAATCGCAACAGCCTTGACAACTTGTAAGTCCGTCCACAGTTTCAGTCTCTACCTACGACATTTCGATAGTTCTGGAACCCTGATGAATGAATTCGTGCCCATTAATTTTATATGGACGAAGAGACGCACTCTTGTGCAGAATCAAGATTACATAGTTGGGAGCTCCAATGTTTGGCGCGTAATGGGGCCCCTTAGGGATATGGCGGCTAAGGAGGGGAAGAAATCCAGTGTGCACTCCATGTGCATTCCGGGAGGAGTCATTCCCGATGTGGAAAGGGTCCTTCCGGATGCCATGAAGAGCACAGGGTGTTTCAGATGGTGGCACATGTCGGCACTAATGGCGTGTGTCGCTTTGGATCTGAGGAAATTCTCTCTGGATTCCAGCGGCTGTCTGATTTGGTGAAGGCTGCCGGTCTTGCTTACGAGATGAAGGCAGAGCTCACCATCTGCAGCATCGTTGACAGAACCGACTGCGGAACTTTGGTGCAGAGCCGGGTGGAGGGTCTGAATCAGAGGCTCAGACGGTTTTGCGACCGTGTTGGCTGCAGATTCCTTGACTTGCGCCATTGGGTGGTGGGGTTTCGGGTTCGGCTGAATAGGTCAGGAGTTCACTACACTCAGCTGGCGGCTACACGGGTAGCGTGGACTCGGCGGTTTTTTAGGTTAGAAGGCCTCGGGAAAGTACGGGGTGGGCTGCAATGTCAAAGGGTGCATGGCAAATACAGGACGTGCTTGGATCAAGGAACAGTCGGAATTAAAGTTGTAAATTGTTGTAGCTGTGCTGGAAAAGTCCCTGAGCTTCAAGCGCTAGTAGAAAGCACAGAAGCTGATATCGTTATAGGTACACAAAGCTGGCTAAAGCCTCAAATAAGTTCTGCAGAAATTTTTACGAAGTCTCAGACGGTGTTCAGGAAAGATAGATTAGGCAGGAATGGTGGTGGAGTGTTTGTGTCTGTCAGTAGTGGTTTATCTTGCAGTGAAGTCGAAGTAGATACTCCGTGCGAATTGGTATGGGTGAAGGTTATACTTAACAGCCGAACTAAGTTAATAATTGTCTCCTTCTACCGACCCCCAGACTCCGATGATACAGTTGCGGAACAGTTCAGAGAAAGTTTGAGTCTCGTAGCAAATAAATACCCCACTCATATGGTTATAGATGGTGGGGACTTCAACCTTCCCTCGATATGTAGGCAAAAATACTTACTCAAAACCGGTGGTAGGCAGAAAAAATCTTCTGAGATTGTCCTAAATGCTTTCTCCGAAAATTATTTCTAGCAGTTAGTCCACGAAACCACGCAAATTGTAAATGGTTGCGAAAACACACTTGACCTCTTAGTCACAAACAATCCAGAGCTGATAGAGAGCATCATGACTTATACAGGGAATAGTGATCACAAGGTCGTTGTAGCTAGGCTCAATACCGTTTCTTCCAAATCCATCAGAAACAAACGCAAAATAATTTTATTTAAAAAAGCGGATAAATTGTCACTAGAAGCCTTCCTAAAAGACAATCTCCATTCCTTCCGAACTGACTATCCAATGTAGATGAGATGTGGCTCAAATTCAAAGATATAGTAGCAACAGCAATTGAGATATTCATACCTCATAAATTGGTAAGAGAAGGAACAGATCCCTCGTGGTACACAAAACAGGTCCGAACGCTGTTGCAGAGGCAACGGAAAAAGCATGCGAAGTTCAGAAGAACGCGAAATCCCGAAGATTGGCTAAAATTTACAGACGCGCGAAATTTGGCTCGGACTTCAATGCGAGATGCCTTTAATAGGTTCCACAACGAAACATTGTCTCGAAATTTGGTAGAAAATCCGAAGAAATTCTGGTCGTATGTAAAGTACACAAGCAGCAAGACGCAGTCAATACCTTCGCTGCGCAATGCCGATGGTACTGTTACCGACGACTGTGCCGCTAAAGCGTAGTTATTGAACGCAGTTTTCCGAAATTCCTTCACCAGGGAAGACGAATGGAATATTCCAGAATTTGAAACACGAACATCTGCTAGCATGAGTTTCATAGAAGTAGATACCTTAGGGGTTTCGAAGCAACTCAAATCGTTTGATACAGGCAAGTCTTCAGGACCAGATTGTATACCAATTAGGTTCCTTTCAGATTACACTGATACAATAGCTCCCTACTTAGCACTCATATACAACCGCTCGCTCACCATAGATCTGTACCTACAGACTGGAAAATTGCGCAGGTCACACCAGTGTTTAAGAAGGGTAGTAGGAGTAATCCATCTAACTACAGACCTATATCATTAACGTCGGTTTGCAGTAGGGTTTTGGAGCATATAATGTATTCAAACATTATGAATCACCTCGAAGGGAACGATCTATTGATACGTAATCAGCATGGCTTCAGAAAACATCGCTCTTGTGCAACGCAGCTAGCTCTTTATTCGCACGAAGTAATGGCCGCTATTGACAGGCGATCTCAAGTTGTTTCCGTATTTCTAGATTTCCGGAAAGCTTTTGACACCGTTCCTCACAAGCGACTTCTAATCAAGCTGCGGACCTATGGGGTATCGTCTCAGTTGTGCCACTGGATTCGTGATTTCCTGTCAGGAAGGTTGCAGTTCGTAGTAATAGACGGCAAATCATCGAGTAAAACTGAAGTGAAATCAGGTGTTCCTCAGGGCAACATCCTGGGACCTGTGCTGTTCCTGATCTATATAAATGACCTGGGTGACAATCTGAACAGTTCTCTTAGGTTGTTCGCAGATGATGCAGTAATTTACCTTCTAGTAAGGTTATCCGAAGACCGGTATCAGTTGCAAAGCGATTTAGAAAAGATTGCTGTATGGTGTGGCAGGTGGCAGTTGACGCTAAATAACGAAATGTGTGAGGTGATCCACATGAGTTCCAAAAGTAATCCGTTGGAATTCGATTACTTGATAAATAGTACAATTATCAAGTCTGTCAATTTAACTAAGTATCTGGGTGTTAAAATTACGAACAACTTCAGTTGGAAAGACCACATAGATAATATTGTGGGGAAGGCGAGGCAAAGGTTGCATTTCATTGGCAGGACACTTAGAAGGTGCAACAAGTCCACTAAAGAGACAGCTTACACTACACTCGTTCGTCCTCTGTTAGAATATTGCTGCGCGGTGTGGGATCCTTACCAGGTGGGATTGACGGAGGACATCGAAAGCGTGCAAAAAAGGGCAGCTCGTTTTGAAGTATCACGTAATAGGGGAGAGAGTGTGGCAGATATGGTACGCGAATTGGGATGGAAGTCATTACAGCAAAGACGTTTTTCGTCGCGGCGAGATCTTTTTACGAAATTTCAGTCACCAACTTTCTCTCCCGAATGCGAAAATATTTTGTTGAGCCCAACTTCATAGGTAGGAATGATCATCAAAATAAAATAAGAGAAATCAGAGCTCGAACAGAAAGGTTTAGGTGTTCGTTTTTCCCGCGCGCTGTTAGGGAGTGGAGTAGTTAGTAGAGAGATAGTGTAAGTAGGCTGTTTAGGTTTCTTTATTTGTAACACCACCTCTGTATGAAGATCACTGGCTGTGCTGCGTGCAGTCTGTGGCTGGTTGGCATTGTTGTAATACTCCCCATTGTAGCGTTGGGCAGTTGGCTCTTAGCAGCGCGTAGCGTTGCGCAGTTGGAGGTGAGCCGCCAGCAGTGGTGGATGTGGGGAGAGAGATGGCGAAGTTTTGAAATTTGTAAGAATGGATGTCATGAACTGCTTTAAATATATAATGACTATTAAGGTAAGTACATTGTCTGTTCTCTATCAAAATCTTTCATTTGATAACTATCCCTATCAGTAGTCAATGCCTTCTGTAGTTTGAATCTTTTATTTAGCTGGCAGTAGTGGCACTCGCTGTATTGCAGTAGTTCGAGTAACCAAGATTTTTGTGAGGTAAGCGATTTGTGAAACGTATAAGTTAATGTTAGTCAGGGCCATTTTTTTGTAGGGATTTTTGAAAGTCAGATTGCGTTGCGCTAAAAATATTGTGTGTCAGTTTAAGCACAGTCATGTATAATTTTTCTAAGGGGACGTTTCATATGTCGACCCTTAGCCGAGGATACTTCACTGGAATCTTCTGATTTTTTTCTTGTACTTTGTGTAACTAGTGTAGCTTTTGTCTATTGCTAGCGCGTAATTATAGAGAGAATTTCCTTTGTAGTTGTAGTTTTTCATTGTTGTACAGTAAAACAGTTGTGGCATGCATGTACATTTGCAGCAAGTATTTCGCAGCTGCGCTTGCAATTAACGAGATATTATTTTCAGTGCTACGTTAATGTGTTCTCTTATTTTTGCTCTTTAAATTGTGCTTTTGTGTGTTATCGTGTGAAATATTGTGACAATAATGGCGTGTGAAAAATGTAATACTAGGCTCCAAAGTAAACTGAGAAATGACAGTGAAGACGAAAGTAGTGTGTTAGCGCCACCGAGCAATGAATTAACTAATGTTCAAAGTGGTAATTTTGTAATTGTGCATAGGGAAATGGCGCGGGCTGCAAACAATGGTGTAGGCAGTGAAACAATTACACTCCTGGAAATTGAAATAAGAACACCGTGAATTCATTGTCCCAGGAAGGGGAAACTTTATTGACACATTCCTGGGGTCAGATACATCACATGATCACACTGACAGAACCACAGGCACATAGACACAGGCAACAGAGCATGCACAATGTCGGCACTAGTACAGTGTATATCCACCTTTCGCAGCAATGCAGGCTGCTATTCTCCCATGGAGACGATCGTAGAGATGCTGGATGTAGTCCTGTGGAACGGCTTGCCATGCCATTTCCACGTGGCGCCTCAGTTGGACCAGCCTTCGTGCTGGACGTGCAGACCGCGTGAGACGACGCTTCATCCAGTCCCAAACATGCTCAATGGGGGACAGATCCGGAGATCTTGCTGGCCAGGGTAGTTACACCTTCTAGAGCACGTTGGGTGGCACGGGATACATGCGGACGTGTATTGTCCTGTTGGAACAGCAAGTTCCCTTGCCGGTCTAGGAATGGTAGAACGATGGGTTCGATGACGGTTTGGATGTACTGTGCACTATTCAATGTCCCTCGACGATCACCAGAGGTGTACGGCCAGTGTAGGAGATCGCTCCCCACACCATGATGCCGGGTGTTGGCCCTGTGTGCCTCGGACGTATGCAGTCCTGATTGTGGAGCTCACCTGCACCGCGCCAAACACGCATACGACCATCATTGGCACCAAGGCAGAAGCGACTCTCATCGCTGAAGACGACACGTCTCCATTCGTCCCTCCATTCACTCCTGTCGCGACACCACTGGAGGCGGGCTGCACGATGTTGGGGCGTGAGCGGAAGACGGCCTAACGGTGTGCGGGACCGTAGCCCAGCTTCATGGAGACGGTTGCGAATGGTCCTCGCCGATACCCCAGGAGCAACAGTATCCCTAATTTGCTGGGAAGTGGCGGTGCGGTCCCCTACGGCACTGCGTAGGATCCTACGGTCTTGGCGTGCATCCGTGCGTCGCTGCGGTCCGGTCCCAGGTCGACGGGCACGTGCACCTTCCGCCGACCACTGGCGACAACATCGATGTACTGTGGAGACCTCACGCCCCACGTGTTGAACAATTCGGCGGTACGTCCACCCGGCCTCCCGCATGCCCACTATACGCCCTCGCTCAAAGTCCGTCAACTGCACATACGGTTCACGTCCACGCTGTCGCGGCATGCTACCAGTGTTAAAGACTGTGATGGAGCTCCGTATGCCACGGCAAACTGGCTGACACTGACGGCGGCGGTGCACAAATGCTGCGCAGCTAGCGCCATTCGACGGCCAACACCGCAGTTCCTGGTGTGTCCGCTGTGCCGTGCGTGTGATCATTGCTTGTACAGCCCTCTCGCAGTGTCCGGAGCATGTATGGTGGGTCTCACACACCGGTGTCAATGTGTTCTTTTTTCCATTTCCAGGAGTGTAGTTAACAGGGAAGCATTATCGATCTATCGGTCGGCAACAGGTCGTCTCAGGATTCCGAAATGACAGGACATAATCTTGCAAATACTGTAGATTCAGGTTTTGCGTCCTCACCGTTTTCTCAAATAAGTCAAGACACATTTTGCGCTTTTCAAACTGCGAATATTGCCGGTTCAAATGCATTGCCGAATAGCACAGAGGAACATGTTTCAGACACCAGTGCATTGTTATTACAATTAATCCAACAAATGGGACAAAAGCTTCAAAAGTTAGACACCATGGAATAAAATCTTCAAAAGTTAGACACGATGGAACAACACCAGAGACAAACACAGCAACAGTTAGACACAATGGAACAAAATCAGAGACAAACACAGCAAAAGCTTCAAAAGTTAAACACAGTGGAACAGCACCAGAGACAAGCACAGCAACAGTTAGACACAATGGAACAAAATCTTCGGATGTTAGACACCACACTTGAACAAACACGTCAAGATTTAACTACTGAGTTACATAACATTGAATCGAAATGTCAAAAAATCTGTAATGACGTAAAAACACAAATTTGTGAGCATTTTCGACGTATTTTTATGCGGCATGAAAATGCATTACAGAATCACAAAACCAGCCATAAAAGAACTGCAAAAAATTGTTCGTGAAAATCACGACACCTTGCAAGCTAAAATGGACTCAGTTGCATCCACCGATTCGGTTCCGCAACTTGCAAGAACTCAGGAAAACTTAAAGGACAGAGTAGATTCGATTTCCACACAAATGGACACTCTGAAACTTGGTTCAGAAAAACACTCTGAGGAAATGTGTTCACTATCGGAGAAAGTAGCCGAACTTTCGGATCAGTTCACTAACTTATCTACAAAGGTAGATGATGATATGAATGACACAAGACCTGTAGCCATCAGTGACACAGAAGAGTATGAACAAATTAAGAAATTCAAACAAAATCAGAATCAAATTAATACGCAATACAAAAGAGAAATCCGGGAAGTACAAGATCAGTTGACGCAGGTAATACAAAAATTACATATTTCAGAGGACACTCGCGCTCCAACACGGGAAGAGGAACTTAGAAATACGGAAAAAGCATAAAATAATAACACAGGGCATTTCGGAAATCATGAAAGAAATTGGCAAGGTGAGCCGAATTTTGAGATGGAACCGCCGATACGACGTAACAATGACCGATATGCTACTCGCCGACTCAATGATTTTGACTATAAGCTGTTCGTTACTGCACGTAAATTCAAAACATTTAAGAATTCTGGCAACGGCATTCATCCACAAGCGTGGCTCCATCAATTCTCTCATTGTTTTCCTCCCAACTGGTCATTAGAGCACACATTAGAATTTATGTGTGACTACTTGGAGAATGAACCAGCTGTAAGAATGCGATCGGTCATTCACGATTGTCACAGTGAAGGAGAATTTTATCATGCCTTCCTCTCAGCATATTGGTCTCAAGCTACACAAGACCGAGTAAAACATAGCATCATAATGATGAAACATTTCGAACAATCTGAATTTCCAGTCTTGTCAAATATTTCGAAGACATGTTACATAAGAATCAGTATCTTTCAAACCCATACAGCCCTTCAGAACTCATCCGCATTTGCTTAATCAAATTACCTGAAAATTTACGAGAGATTATTTTAGCAGGACGATGCAAAGACGACATTGAAGCTTTTCAGGGACTGTTACAAGAACTGGAAATTGACACTGACAACCGCGGAACTCGAAAACAGGAACACAACAATTACAGGTCACACCTGTCACAATTCCGCGATGACATAAATAATACACGACAAGGCTATTCCTACAACGTAAATCCTGACCAAAACAGACACCAACCGTATGACAACCGTTGGCAGAGTAGTAATAATTACAGGGAAAGATCACCTCTCCGCCGTAATGACTATCACAGAGACAGTCAGAGAAACAGGCAATTTGGGAACCAAAATAATTGTTATCAAGGGAAACAGAATAACTTAAGACGCAACGGTCCAGCGCGCAGTTACGATACAGGGACAAATTCTCCACCACTTGACCGACAAGAAAGAAACTATGGAATCTACCGACATGACGACAGACGATATAATCGGAACGACAGACCTGCATTGCAGCAGAACTGTCGGGATTCAAACAGGGCAGGGTCCTCTCGACAAGGTGAATTTTTTAGAAGTTAGGTCTCCAAATCCCAATAACGACGCGGGCCAACAAAGACACAATAGGCAATGACTCATACCGCTGGCAGCCACAAAACGTACTTTTGAAACTGATGACGCAGCTGCCGTAGATAGTAATTACGTAAAAATGGAAGATATTAGGGACATCTTACTCCGGAAACACGACGTAAAACATAACAACATTGCATATCCTGTGATTCACATTACTGTAAATGACGTAAAATTTACGGCAGTACTTGATTCAGGCAGTCCCATTTCAGTAATTAGTGAAACAGCTTTTAGCAAATGCAACAAATCGAACGATTGCCCCACACTTCCGTTACGCAAGATTAAATTACAAGGTGCAGTTATTGGAAAAAGTGTAGATGTATGCCAACAAACCAACTTAGAATTCTTTAGTCAAAGCCACAGCTTCTCTATGAACTTTGTTATTATTCCATTATTGTCGATGAAAATTATACTGGGAGTAGACTTTTTGAATGAATACAAAGCAATCTTAAACTTTCACGATGCTGAAATAAGTTTAGAGAAAGAAGGTAAGTCAATAACTTTGAAATTTGAAGATTGGCTCTCACACCATGACGAGGACAACAGTTCGGAATTTTCTACGGAACTAGACATTAACAATCACTCTGCATGTACTGACAGGGATGATATCGACCGCATATTTGAAACTAATGAGTTAATTCAGAATAAAATTCAGACAATTGAGAATTGTAATGACACTGATAGGCAGGACCTTTTTGAGATTTTACAAGCACATTCAACAGTTTTTTCTCACAAAACAGGAACAATCAAGGGATTCCAATACCAATTTCGTGTTCGTGAGCATACTACATTTTGTGTTATACCATACATTCCAGCACATTATAGGGAATGTGTTAGAACAGAAATACAATCTATGCTTGACGAGGGCATTATTGAGCCTGCAGTAAGCTCATACAATAATCCATTACTTGTGGTTGAGAAGAAAAATGGATCGATCAGACTTGTCTTAGATTCGAAACAAAACAATACCATCATTATTCCTGAAACAGACAGGCCGCAAACATTGGAAGAATTTCTTCAAAACTTTAATGGTGTAAAAGTGTTGTCTTCCATTGACCTCAGATCCAGCTTTTATCAGATAGAACATCACCCAGAATGTAGAAAATACACAGCTTTCCTTTGTTTCGGTGTTTGTTATCAGTTTCGGAAACTTCCTTTTGGTTTGAACATTTCTTCGGCAGCATTCATTCGCGGGCTAAATTCCATATTACCTGAGCTCTTAAAACGTCACATCACCTTATATGTGGACGATATTCTGATAGCAGAAGCCTCATGGGAACAACATAATCGCATCCTCAACAGCGTGTTAGGTATTTTTGCAGAATCTGGAATTACAGTTAACTTGGAAAAGTCTGAATTCGGTAGGACAAAAGTGAAGTTTTTGGGACATATTATTTCTTCTTAAGGCATTCAACCGGATCCTGAAAAGTTAGAAGCAATCAGAGCCATTCCAGTTCCAACAAGTCCGCAGCTTTCTAGGTATCGTAAATTTTTACCGACGTTTTCTGAATATGCAAATTCTAGTTACACCAAAACTTTGTTCTCTCACTGGAAAAAATCCTATTTGGAACTGGGACGAACAAGCACAGTTTGAATTCAATTCTTTGAAAGAATCGCTACTTAACGCGCCAATACTAGCTCATCCTGATCTGTCACAAGATTTCTGCCTTAGCACGGATTCTTCTAAAGTCGGTCTTGGTGCCCATTTATTTCAAGAAGCCATAGAAAATGACACTACCGTTCAGAAAACCATTGCTTTTGCTAGCTGAGTGCTAACAAAATCTGAAAAAAATTATTCCGTTACTGAATTAGAAGCTTTAGCTATCGTTTGGGCATTTAACATATTCCGTTTCTTTCTTTATGGTAAGCACGTAAAAGTATACAGTGATCATCGTGCATTACAATTTCTTATGTCTTCAAAATTAAATCATGCCAGGTTAAAAAGTTGGGCATTGTTTCTGCAAGAATTCCACTTCACAATAGTCTACATTCCCGGGAAGGAGAACATTGTTGCGGACGCACTGTCACGCGCACCGGCTGGGCTTGAGAAATGTAACACAGAAACCAACGTCGAGAAAAATTTCAGTACTCTATACACTCAGAATGTCGCCTTTGAAAACTTCATCACCACATCTTTAAAGGACATTGCTCATGAACAAGATAAAGATCCGATTTGGAAAGACATCAAAAGTAAATGACATGAAAAAACACACACACAGATTCGGCATTATTATCTGGTTAGAAACAACATACTGTTCAAACGATGCACTGTTGATGACAAGCTATGGGTACTTTGCATTCCAGACAATTTCGTTAACAAGCTCATTTGGTACATTCATTTCAGCTATGCACATTTTGGTCCACGAAAATGTTATCATATCTTCGAACGACTTGTTATTTTAACAACATGGAAAAGAGAATTCGAAGAGTCTTGTCTATTTGTAAACTTTGTCAAAAGGCGAAACCATCTACTGTCTCGCATCGTGCTCCATTGTTTCCTAGCATTCCTTCTAAATTAAAAGAATTTGCTGCTGTTGATCTCTTGGGACCGCTTGTAAGAACATCTAATGGATTTTCGTACGTTCTAGTCGCTCTTGAACTTACTTCAAAATTTGATTCTTTCACTCCTTTACGTAAAGCCACTGGACGGTCTGTATCCAATGCCTTTGTTAAAAATTTCTTACGTGAAGTTGGACACGTTAGTAAAGTAATTTCAGATAATGGACCGCAATTCAGATATGCTGTTTGGTCACGCATGCTTCGTAACCATAAAATCAAATCTGTTTTTATTTCATTGTACTCACCACATTGTAACCCGTCTGAACGGATTATGAAAGAAATCAATAAGCTTTGCAGACTTTATTGTCACAGAAAGCATCAGCATTGGGACAGATATTTACACTTATTTCAAAACGTGCTGAATGAAATGCTTCATGACTCCACTGCTTTACCACCTATTCTTGTACTGAAGAATAAAGAACCACCGAACAGAATCAGAGAGCTTGTACCTTTTCCGAATACACGTAAACTTTGACACAAAGACATAATTGATTTAGCTATTAAAAATATAAATTCTGTTGCAGACAAAAGGAGAAAATTACACGGTAAAGCAAATGCAAAGAAATTATATATTGGTTAGAAAGTTCTCATTAAAACTCGTTCATTGTCACATCAGAAGAAACACTTGAGTCACAAATTCTTTCTAGTTTACAATGGACCTTACAGAATCCGATGTATACCACATGATAATTGCGTTGAAGTTGAAACTCTGCGTACTAGGAAGAGTAAAGGTTTGCATCACATTTCACATGTAAAACCGTTTATTGAAATCTAATCTGCTTTTTAACTTTTTATTTGCCATATACCTTTTCACTTCACATTACTAGTATGCTTTGTCAGACTTATAATCTGTTAACATGCAACAATGTTTGAAGCTAAATATCCAATCAAGAACCAAGAGAACTTATTTAAACAGAAGTTACGAATGCATTGTTATAGTGAACAGACGACACAGTTTTATTGTGTGTGTGTACATTCTTGCTTGTTAGTGGCACGATTACGTATCGACTATAAGGCTCACATACGTAGAACATTTACCAGTACTACTAATGAAATTTTAATGCAACATTTTGGTTTACTTGAAAATACATTCTGGATTTAAAGTACTTTCTGTGAGATACCAGATGACACAGTGGTTAGTATATGTGACAGCTACACGATTATATCACGACGCTACTAATGAGTGACAATTTACAATGTTGCTTTTGCGGTGTATCTGTTTTATATCTGCACAGTTTTTCTGAATTATTCTGGAAAGTAAAACATGTTTTACTAGTAACTTTTGTGGTATAGCTACAATGAGACAGCCTTTTCTGTAGCACTTTCTTGATTACGATTAGGTACGAAATAACTACGATATCTATACGCATAGCATTTCACTTTTGTTTATCATGAGGTAAGTACATTGACTTCTGCAAAACTTAGCTTTCGGAGGACGATAACTACTTCACTTCCACAGAGATTATCTTACAACACGACGCACAGTTTATCGCTAAAGTACACGAATTTGAGTGATAAATTTTGCACTTAAAACATTTATTTTTAAAGATATTTGAAGTACAATGATACAAAGTTTTTCCGTGATATATTTCATTCCATTGCTGTACTCTGTATCACCTGAGGGTATAAACATTAATCCTCAGGGGGTACACCCTTACGTTGTGCACCATGTGTCTGGCAAGCACAAGGAGCCCTAGCTAATACGGTATTTGCTTATACAATTTTACACATCGGTACCATATTTCTCGAACACAGAATTACACAGCTCTCTGATTATTTAACAGAAAAAGAAACATTTTTTTACTACATCTGTGACAGATGTTTAGGTAATTACACCGTTGGGTAACTTCACACTTACGAAATTGTATTTTGTCTGCACTTTGTGAACTGTTCATTTTTTTTCAGAACCATTGTGATACTATGAGAGCTTTGAATGACATATTTGGTATGGGATCATGATTTTTAAATTACGTTTGAGGTAGATGATACTATTGACATAAGCAGAGAATTTTTTTACCTTTTGAAATTATTGGAGGAAGCTACGACGATTTTGAGACTTGACTGAGGTGTTAGGATGTTATTATTATGATAACGATGTGTATTACGCTGTTGCGGTATGTTTATGATCAATAGGTTGATGCTATGTGAGGAATTTGATAATGCTACGTATTTATTATGATGGAATATTGAAGAAGTGTCTACGAATATGTATATGTATAATAAGGTAAGGAATAATGAGTAGTATTTAGGGACTCTGATTTGTGGAAAAGGATGTTGGAAACCAAGAATTGTACTTTAAGAATTATGAAATGTGTGTACATGTGTGAATGTATTACAGTGCTGTCGAAAATTTTTTGGACACTGTCATATTTATATGATTTTGTTTTCTACACGTTTGTAACGCAAATTCTCAACCTGTGAAAATATTTTTACATGAGACTGTCACTGTAGCGGAAACTGATGTCGTCAATATTTCGGTGTGAAAGGTTAGTGACCCTGACGTAATGCGATGTGAGCAGCCAGGTGTGCCAGACGCCTTGAGAAACGTCATTAGTGTGTGCCTTTCAGAGGCAAAGGTGGAGAAAAAAGGAAGCCATTAACCTCGCTATTGACATTCCTTTGTAGAAAGCATCGCAAATACGACACCCTCAAACTTGAAAACGTGATTACACTGTAGACTTCTTAATTCATGATATTTACTGAAATGAAATGATGAGAAACGTTTCATGTCTATTGTCTTGCTAGTTGGAAGATTGTTTACTGCATTATGAAATGCCTTATTGCTAGCGAATGACGTTTCACGTCTTGCTTTGCCTATTTTGTTTAATATCTAGTTTCTAGCTGCACTGCAGCATTGATTAAAATAAAATTTTATAGATGTACTGATATAAATATTTTCTGTCTACAGATCCAGTAAATAATAATGTTATGATACGTTTCCAAAAAAATTGAGGGAGCGCAAAAAGACACTTCCAACTGCATACATAATTTTCTTTTCAAGTACTTAGTAATTTATTTCATTGAATAACTTTTTGTGGTGCACCACTTTAATTATATAGACATTAACATGTGAATATACATTTCCCTTATATGCGTTGTAGTCTTTAGTGTACTGTTTTTCTCTGCTTGTGGGTTTCTCATGTTTAGGTATAAGTTATTACATTTATTGCTGCTTGCCTTGCTTACTTGCATTTTTTTGTCATTTCTGTTTGTATTAATTGTTTTGTGCTGCTGCATTGCCTCATCCCTTAGTTTTGCACCTGAGCTCAGTAGATTTACGTTAGCTTAAGAGGGGATAGACTATGTAAGAGAATGAGTTGCGATGAATTGGAAGGAATGCATTGAGAAGCTATAAGAAAATGGTTTAGCCAAAAATAGTATTTTGAAAGAGAATAGGAACAAAAAAAGTAGGGTTTAGGGATAACAGGTTTAGGTAGGAGTTTCTTGGAAATAAATGATGAGGTAAGATAATGGAAAATAAATAATGAGGTAAGAAATATGTGAATGTATAAATACAAAAAGCATGCTTGGACAGAATTTTTTGGAGGAAACAAATGTTCAAATAAGACGAAAGATCTATGGAATGAAGTTTTGGGTTGAACTGCAGTACCAAATGTTACACTGAAAACAAACCCTGTCCTTTCCTTGTGCTATCCCACTGTGTGTTTGTGTACCCTTGTGTATTTATGTTCTTCCGGTCTTTATATGTTTATAAGACTTATGTTGGAGAATTTTTCTAATACTCAGCTACATGAACTATGATGAGGAATACTGTTATCCTCAAATATAATTTGCATTAATAATATGCTATTTACTTTGTAAAGATGTTAGACATTATTAATTCTGTGATGTTTTAATACTCATGTGTGAAGTTTATGTTTCAAAAGTTATTCTGATCTTTATGTATGTACTTATGTCATAATTTTTGTAACACTGATGTGCATGTTTATTTCTATTCTTTTGTAAAGCCTGTTTTACTACCAAAGTTATCCGTACTGTTATGTTCTTTAATGATATATTTTGTACCTTTGTTATTGTATTCTTATGTAATAAAATTGTAATTGACAGCAGTTCATCAAATTAAGTAACTTGTAAGTTACATTTCACTGCACACGTTTCGGTTGGTCATACTATATGGCCAACATGTGAGAAGTAGGGACTGATAGTGTTTGCATGTGTGTTAATAATTCAGCAAGGACTGGATAACAGCATTGCTGGTTCTAAGGACATTTCAAAAAACAATTTTTGAGTGAACAAGTAGTGGTTTATGGACTTGCTGTGTTCTCTTCAAGACTCTTCGACGGTGATCGTGCACCTGCACAGTCGAAACAGATGGCTGCTGGCCATCTCTACAAGGACTACAGTGGGTCTGCATCTCTGGTGGCCCACCAATACCGTAATCTCTACCGGAACTACAGTGGGCTTATTCTGTGATGATCTACCTAGCAATGGTCTTCAAAACATCCACTGACTCTACTGTGGGTTTGCTCTGTTGTGGCCCATTACCTGTCTGCATGTCAAGAGTCAGCACTGTCTGCCCGTTGGGAGGAAACACTACTTCTTCAAAACAGCATGCAAATCCACTACTTCGGTGTGCCTTTTCTATTACTGCTCAAACTTTGAGAAAAAACTGCAATCTTACTATGATGGATGATCAGGACTGTCTCTATGGACTGTGAGAAAATTTTAGCTTTTGACCAACATTGTATCAATAAGTGTGTGCATTTGATTTCTTTGTTATTGTAGTTATAATTATGAAAAACATTTTCAAATCTGTATTGGCCAGTGCCCCAAACAATTTGTAAAATTTTTTGTGGGGAGCGTGGGGGCTATGTAAGTAGGCTGTTTAGTTTTTTTTATTGGTAACGCCACGTAGCGCTCTGTATGAATATCACTGGCTGTGTTGTGTGCAGTCTGTGGCTGGTTGGCATTGTTGTAATACTCTCCATTGTAGCGTTGGGCAGTTGGCTCTTAGCGGCGTGTAGCGTTGCGCAGTTGGAAGTGAGCCGCCAGCAGTGGTGGATGTGGGGAGAGAGATGGCGGAGTTTTGAAATTTGTAAGAATGGATGTCATGAACTGCTATATATTTTATGACTATTAAGGGAAATACATTGTTTGTTCTCTATTGAAATCTTTCATTTGATAACTATCCCTATCAGTAGTTAGTGCCTTCTGTAGTTTGAATCTTTTATTTAGCTGGCAGTAATGGCGCTAGCTGTATTGCAGTAGTTCGATTAATCATGATTTTTGTGAGGTAAGCGATTTGTGAAACTTATAGGTTAATGTTAGTCAGGGCCATTTTTTGTAGGGATTTTTGAAAGTCAGACTGCGTTGCGCTAAAAATATTGTGTGTCATTTTAAGCACATTCGTGTATAATTGTTCAAAGAGGACGTTTCAATAGTATGATTGCGGTTCGATGAACCCTCTGCCAAGCACTTAATTGTGAATTGCAGAATAGTCATGTCGATGTAGATCCACAAATATTTTTCCATGAAGGCATTGATCATCTTGTCTCGTAGTGTGGTAAATGTATTAACAGTTATAGTGATTACTTTTGAAATAATAAACAGGTTGTTTACTTTTTTCTTCATCTGTGTCATTTTCATGTGAGAGCTAATTATATATTTACAAAATAGATCTGAATTTTTTTCTCTTAAGATAATGTTTACAACACTAACTCACATGTGTAACAAAATACTTCAGTCGTTCAGTGTATGTATATCATGTTGTTTATGAACAGAGCAGTTAAAAACCAAGATTATTCGAAGCGTTTGCACAAAGTTCATAAAGCGAAAATATCACCTGAGACATATACACTCCTGGAAATTGAAGTAAGAACACCGTGAATTCATTGTCCCAGGAAGGGGAAACTTTATTGACACATTCCTGGGGTCAGATACATCACATGATCACACTGACAGAACCACAGGCACATAGACACAGGCAACAGAGCATGCACAATGTCGGCACTAGTACAGTGTATATCCACCTTTCGCAGCAATGCAGGCTGCTATTCTCCCATGGAGACGATCGTAGAGATGCTGGATGTAGTCCTGTGGAACGGCTTGCCATGCCATTTCCACCTGGCGCCTCAGTTGGACCAGCGTTCGTGCTGGACGTGCACACCGCGTGAGACTTCGCTTCATCCAGTCCCAAACATGCTCAATGGGGGACAGATCCGGAGATCTTGCTGGCCAGGGTAGTTGACTTACACCTTCTAGAGCACGTTGGGTGGCACTGGATACATGCGGACGTGCATTGTCCTGTTGGAACAGCAAGTTCCCTTGCCGGTCTAGGAATGGTAGAACGATGGGTTCGATGACGGTTTGGATGTACCGTGCACTATTCAGTGTCCCGTCGACGATCACCAGAGGTGTACGGCCAGTGTAGGAGATCGCTCCCCACACCATGATGCCGGGTGTTGGCCCTGTGTGCCTCGGTCGTATGCAGTCCTGATTGTGGCGCTCACCTGCACGGCGCCAGACACGCATACGACCATCATTGGCACCAAGGCAGAAGCGACTCTCATCGCTGAAGACGACACGTCTCCATTCGTCCCTCCATTCACGCCTGTCGCGACACCACTGGAGGCGGGCTGCACGATGTTGGGGCGTGAGCGGAAGACGGCCTAACGGTCTGCGGGACCGTAGCCCAGCTTCATGGAGACGGTTGCGAATGGTCCTCGCCGATACCCCAGGAGCAACAGTGTCCCTAATTTGCTGGGAAGTGGCGGTGCGGTCCCCTACGGCACTGCGTAGGATCCTACGGTCTTGGCGTGCATCCGTGCGTCGCTGCGTTCCGGTCCCAGGTCGACGGGCACGTGCACCTTCCGCCGACCACTGGCGACAACATCGATGTACTGTGGAGACCTCACGCCCCACGTGTTGAGCAATTCGGCGGTACGTCCAACCGGCCTCCCGCATGCCCGCTATACGCCGTCGCTCAAAGTCCGTCAACTGCACATACGGTTCACGTCCACGCTGTCGCGGCATGCTACCAGTGTTAAAGACTGCGATGGAGCTCCGTATACGACGGCAAACTAGATGACACTGACGGCGGCGGTGCACAAATGCTGGGCAGCTAGCGCCATTCGACGGCCAACACCGCGGTTCCTGGTGTGTCCGCTGTGCCGTGCGTGTGATCATTGCTTGTACAGCCCTCTCTTAGTGTACGGAGCAAGTATGGTGGGACTGACACACCGGTGTCAATGTGTTCTTTTTTCCATTTCCAGGAGTGTATATGAAGCCATGATCAAGCACGCTAGATAACAAACGACAACCAGCTTAGTATATCCACAGGAATTGTGCATTCGGTAATCTACATTTTTAATGGGGGCTGAACTTAATGTTAGTTAAAATAAACGATAAGCAGATTGCACGTGACTACTGTGTTGGAATTGGAGAGGGTTCTGAAGGTAGTTAAACAGGTACAGATCATCTAATACTAGTGATATAGCAGTAATGATAGTTTTAACCCTATCCCGGAGGTCAGAAGCGAGGCCTGTGTCACTTTGTAGACTCGTTAATTAACGCAGCCGTGACAGATTTGCTAAGAAAGGCTTCTGAGTAAATATGTGGATCACATGTCGAGTAATTTCTTCTCTGATAAAAGTCAGAGATTCTAGTCGCGGCCGCGAATGGATTATCTCACACTTCGAGGACGAGACGAAGGGATTATTTCAGATTTTCGTTCAGATAAATAGCACTGAACTCTCCCCATTTAAGAAATTAGTAAGAAATCCGGTCATTCAGACTCAAATGAATTCTCTTGAAACGCGGAAAGCACTTTCCTTACTAGTTTCATCAATAATATTTATCATTCTGAGGGTAAGGATACGGAAATCGGTATAATATTGTTATTGATATTAAAAAAAACACGGTTACAGGCAGTAAGGTGTCGTATTATGAATGATTTTTGGGTGTGTGCCATCGTGCAGGACGCCTGACTTGAGACAGAGCGGCATAAAGTGCTTCGCTCAAGAGGGTTGGTGACCGATGGTGGAGGCAACGGCTTGGGTGGCTTAAGATTCTTGGATGTGAAATTGGCCTGGAACCCACATGGGGTGGCAAGCATAATCCACGCACACGACTACTGCCGGCTAAAGCCCGACAAAGGTTGTACAGTGACATTTGCAGGAGTCGGTGTGTCTTTTCCTGTTTTCTAACTTGTTTTGAAGATTAGCGTCTATCGCTTGTAGAAAACATAGACAACAGGAAACAAACTCCATTCTCGTAAGCGGTCATCTCTGAATTTCTCAAACCCAGTTGCGAGGCTATACTTGGCGGCAGATGTATGAAATGAACGCTTTTTGGTGATATGGGAAAGTTTCGTGTTTTTGTTGGAGGCTACAAATGACGCGCTGTTTTTGTCAGGATACTCTGTTGGAGGGAACACTCGCGATTGAGTGGCAGTAGCTCGTAATTCTGCGATTGTCGACTGGCACCATTTGGCGGCAAGGAATACGCAGGGCGAAAGCGAGCGCTGCAGGAGAAGCACTTGATGTTAAGACGCGAACGTGTCCGGATGCGAGGGTGTCCTGTTGAACTTAGAGTAGCAGCATTGTAGAATCTGGTACATCGGAGACCCATACAGGTGCTGAAGACTCCGTGAAGGGATCAGGATGTGTACAGCGCACAGCTCGGTGCAGCTCAGCAAATTTCGAAGCTCCAGCAGAATAGATCAACTTGAGGTCACACTTGCGAAAGCCAGGACGATCGACCTTATCTCCTTTTCTACTAGAATTGGATGTGTGAACTTCCGGGATTTAGTCATCAGATTCCCGTCGCTGTTCCGATAGAGTATTACAGGAGTGCAAAAAATGCCGTGTGACTAGGAAATCCCGTCGGGTAGACCGGTTTACGTCTTTAGAGTTGACATCACTTCGGCGACCTGCGTGTCAATGGGGATGAAATGATGATGATAAGGACAACACAACACCCAGTCCCTGAGAGGAGAAAATCTCCGACCCCGCCGGGAATCTCACCCGGGCCGTTAGGTACGACATTCCGTCGCGCTGACCATTCAGCTACCAGGGGCGGACTACAGGAGTAAATAGTTGGAAGTTATCATGACCATCGATAGTAAATTCTTAAGAGGGTAATAAATATGGTCCTGTTTTCCTTTTGATCTTCATGCCAATTTTGATAGACATGGTTGTCAAAAGTTCTTGATTATTCATTTTCTATGTTCATGCAGTAACAGTGTTTGTGAATAAATGAGACTACAGAAGTTAACCATTGTTTCTGTTCTACCCTTTCACTTACTTTAAGTTGCAGGCTTTTAATCTGCATCCAGGAAGATATTAGGATTAAGGTCGAATTATTTATTTTGCAATTTCTCCACTTCAAAAGCTACGTCTTGGGCCGTAATTTTCGCATTATCCATTTAACGCTGTGTTCAAGCATTCTGAGGTTAGTTGTTAAAGAGATGAGCTGCCTAAGTTTTTGAAGGGTGAAGGGAAATTCTACTACGTAGGGTTTTGCAGTCTCACTGACACATACCGTCCTTTAACAGATCAGACCTTCTCCGCGGTCTTCCCTGTCGAACTTTCATCAGAGTGCTGTCACAAAATTCACCAACAATGTAAATCATCTGTAATACTGAGTACAGAATTTTTTTAGCAATTAACAGATAAAATTATCGACCAGCAAAAAGGATGATCCTTTTTTGCTTTGCTCCTCATAATCTCCTGGATTTTTCGAAGAACTTGAAAATTTGTTGTTTAACAGTTAGCTTTCACTGTAGGAATATGTTTTCAAAATTTAATTGAAAATTAGTCCTGTGAAATGAAATAAAGTAATTAGTGGAAGTTAATAACATATTCTCCTGGCCATATGTTATTCAGCCCACCTAATTGGTCATGCGCTACATCAGTAAAAAGAGAAGAGCAATTTGTTTTGTGCTGAATTAATACAGCCGTAATTGGACTCCAATTGTTTTACATCAGAAAAAAATATAGGCCATGCAGCCAATGGAGCACGACCTCCATTACAAACGGCTCTGTAAAAACAGCGAAAACGAAAGATTACCTGGTAGATTTATTAGTTTCTCTGATTATATGCTCACAGTGATTCCTATTTGATTCCTCGACTTCTAAGAATGAATAACACAAAGTTTTAATACAAAGTATTTCTTTATATGAAGCGGCATCCTGGGAAATGACCGAACAAGGAGAATTAGGCGTGTAGTCGTGCATATGGATTTTTGGGAAGAACTTGTTCAGTTTCAAGGCGAGAGAAATCCCCAAATGCAGAAATCAGGAATCAATTGGAAACGACCACGAACATCACCGAACAGTTGGAGAAACGGCGTTTAAAAAGGTATCGGTATTTCAGAAATTAAATTAGGTATGTCCAGCGCTAACATTGGGTAACTTTGGTCATAATCTGACGGTATTTTTTCTTGCTAGGTCGGGTCGCGTCAGAGATATGAAGGTCAACTTGCTTTTATAAATGAGATGCTTTAGTTTGGTACTTATTTTCTGATAGCGGCTATAGAGGCAAATCCAGTTATGTGTAAAATTAAGGTCTATTAAGGTCAACGAAGGTCACAAAGATGGAATGAACGTCCATTTACGAAGGTGTTCGAAGTTCAAAATGGTTCAACTGGCTCTGGGCACTATGGGCCTTAACCTCTGAGGTCATCAGTCCCCTAGAACTTAGAACTACTTAAACCTAACTAACCTAAGGACATCACCAACATTCATGCCCGAGACAGGATTGGAAACTGCAACCGTAGCGGTTGCGCGGTTCCAGACTCTAGCGCCTAGAACCGCTCGGCCACCATGGCCGGCGGTGTTCGAAGTGATGACCATTGCAGTGCAGTGCTGCAATCGTCTTATCTTGAATTGAGTGGTATTTCTTATCACTTCGGCACTTATCGAAGCATATGCTCTGACAATTCTCTCTTGCATATCTTCAGGTGTAGTTGAAACATCTTTATAAACAATGTCTTTTAAGAGTCCCCACAAGAAAAAATCCAGAGACATCAAGGCTGTCGAACGAGCCGGCCACGACATATCTCCGCCACGTCCAATCCAACGATTAGGGAGTCTCTGCAACTCATTTCTAGTCATCAGCGAAAAATGTGTCGGACGCACATCGTGTTGATACCATATTCTGTTCCTTGTCCCTAAAGGTATTTCTTTCAATAACAGAGCAAATGCTTCTTGCAGGAATATGGTGTACTTCCTACGATTAAGATTTCCTTCGATGAAATACGGGTCTATAAATCTGTCTTTCAGAATCCCACACCATACATTCAAAGAACGCGGTTTTTGGTGCCCAACTTGCCGCAGGCAACATGGATTTTCAGTTGCCCAATGATGCGTGTTATGATAATTAATATTTTCGTGGTTCATGAATGTAACTTAGTCAGTAAATAAAATCAGATTAATAAATGCGTCATCCCTTTCAATCTGAAGTTGAGCCCATCGGCAGTATACAATGCAACGCATACAATCCCAACCAATTAATTCTTGGTGGAGACTAATGTGGAAAGCCGGCCAGTGTGGCCGAGTGGTTCTAGGAGCTTCAGTCTGGAACCGCGCGACCGCTAAGGACGCAGGTTCGAATCCCACCTCGGACGTGGATGTGTGTGATGTACTTAGAACTACTTAAACGTAACTAACCTTAGTTCTAGGGGACTGATGACATCAGATGTTAAGTCCCATAGTGCTCAGAGCCATTTTGAACTGATATGGAAAGGATGATATTTATGGCGATGCAGAACACGAACAACACTACTCTGGCTCATGCCAGATCCTTTGCTATTTGAAGCGAACTAACACAAGGATCTAGAACCACAGTGGCAAGAGTATCAATTTCCGTTTCCTCGTTAGTAACTTTCCTTTGCCGGATATGTTTCCGATGCGTTAAAGATCCAGTTGATCTCAGTTTATCATACACGTATTTAAAGGTACGACGTGCAGGGTGAGTACGTTGAGGATATCTTTCAGCGTATAAGTCTCTATCTAGCTCTCACTAAATTTCGTCGGCCTTCTCCGTAAATGAGAAGCGTATCGACTTGTTCTTCGAAGGAATACATCATTCACATTCGCTTGATTCGACGATACTAGCCTTTCAATTCCTATTATTTTTGTGTTGCTAAACTTTCGAATGGTGTTTACGTGTCAGTGGCACGTTAGCTGGATACGCTGTACCCGGCGAATATTTACTATTTGGGCGATATACGAGCGAGAATTGTCTGAGCATGTGCTTCGATAAGTGCCGAAGTGATAAGGAATATCAATCAAAGACCTTACTGTTACAACACTGGTTTCGTCTAGGTAGCCGCTATCAGAAAATAAGTACCAAACTATAGCATCCCATAAAAAAAAGTTGGCCTTGATATCTCTGACGCCACCCCACCTAGCAACAAAAAACCACCGTCATATTATGGCCCCCGTTGTCCCATGCATCAGTTGTCTCACAAACTTTTCAAACTATCGTACTTTCGGAGTCATTCTTGGATGCTATAGTTAGCGACTCACCTTTTATACAAGTTCCATCAATATAATGACACTGTATAACCAAGTACATTCAAACCGTAACAGATATGAACATTAACATCAGACATGCATGACTTGGGACATTGTGAGCTGAAATGAATTCAAAAACGATCAGTAACATACTAAGCATCTCGCCATATGTGCTACGAGTTTAATTACGCCTTGCCCATTCTTAAAACAATCTCACAATCCCATGTACTGAATCAGTGAAATAAAAGCAAAGAGAACTGATATTGAATCGTGTGATCAGTGAATAATATAAAAGCAGGTTAGTGTAATGTATCTTTAAATCGTCCAGTCACTGTGTAGATCTCACGACAGATTTCAAAACTGAATGACACAGGGACAATTTAATTTCTATGCATTATATACTTCTGTGAACAAAAAGTACGTAATATATAAAGCTGTAGCTTAGTGCAATCCACGGTAGAGATAATCATGACCTCTGAGTACCTGTGCAGGTTGAGCAATTTCTATCATAGATAGAAAAAGATATACAGGAAGGTGCTGATTGCTGCAAAAAAGTCATTTAATGACAAAATAATATCTAATGCAGAGAATAAAAGCAAAACAGAGATTTTATAAAAAAAGTAAACAGGGAGAGGCAAACAAACGCAGAATAACATGTTGCTAAGGAGGGGGATAAGGTAATAAATGATCCACAACACTCAGCAAACTATGTAAACTGGCATTTTTCAAGAATTGCAGAAAAGTTACAGCAAAAATTTCCCAAAACAAATGCAACACCTGTAAATAATGTTGCTCTAAATACAATGATGTTACTTCCAACCACAGAAAATGAAGTCAATAAAAATGTTCAAAAACTAAAAAGTAAAGTCAGTAGACTTAGATGAAGTACCAATGTGTGTACTGAAACAATTCATAGAGATTATAAAAAGCCCCTTAACAAATATAATAAATGAAACCTCCAGATCAGAGACATTTCCAGAGCAGTTAAAACAGGTAAGAGTTGTACCTTTGCTTCAGAAACGTAATGCAGAACACATAGAAAATTACTGGCCTATTACCCTGCTGTCACTATTCAATTATGAAAGACAGATGAATGAATTATCTGAATGAATACAATCTTTAAAGTGAATCACAGTTTGGTTTCTGAGGTGGCAAAAATATGGAGTCAGCCATAGTAGAATTCACAAAAGTCGTACTTGATGCTGTTGACAAAGATGAGTGTGTCACAGGCATATTTCTCGATCTTTCTCGGAACTTTGATACAGTGCACTGCAAGATTCTATTAAATGAATTAGAAGCATTAGGATTAAGAAAGGTAGGTAATGTCAGGTTTCGATCATACCTAACAGATAGCGTACAAAGAGTAGACATAATACATACCTCAAATAGATCCAAACACTGGGTGAAACACTTATCAGAACAAAAATAAATTAATATAGTGGTTCTGCAAAATAGCACATTAGGACCAACACTATTCCTGATATACATCAATGACTTTCCCAGTAGTGTTACCCACAGTAAAAAAATTCTCTTTGCTGATGAATGCAATATTATAGTCGCTGAGAAAACAAGAGAACTCCTTGCACAGAAACCAAATGAAACACTCAAGGTAGTTTACGATTAGTCAAAAGGCAATAAAGTGATATTGAACATAAAGAAAACTAATGCCATATATTTCAGTCATAAGAGGGCAAAATTACAATGTTAAATTAAATCTAGATGGCACCTCTAGAGACTGTGTATCAAATGCAAAATTTCTAGGAATGAATATTGATTCTCAATTGAAGTGGTGTGAACACACAAAGGTACTTGCAAACAAATTGTCATCAGCACGTTATGCCCTTACAATCCTATCATCAGTGTGTAACATGCAGTGTCTTTTGGTTATCTAATATTCATATGTACACTCAGTTCTTTGCTATAGCATTCTATTTTGGGGAACAAATGCACAAAATAAGAACACAGTTTTCAAACTCCATAAAAAGGCCATAAGAATAACCCAAAAATAGTAGTCGAGCTCATTTTAAAGATCTGTTTAGAACACCAGGGATTTTAACTGCTCCATGTGAATACATTTACCAGTCAGTTGTACATATCAGAAATAACATTGGCAATTATTGCACAAACAGCTCTGTCCTTGACCATGGAGCAAGAGCTAGACACAACTTACATTTAGCAATAAAAGATAAACATAAAACTCAAAACAGAATGTTCTACCAAGGAATAAAACTGTGCAATAAATTACCAAAAGAGATTAAAGAAATTGCAGAAATACACTTATTTAAAAAGGCAGCTAAAAAGCAACTGTTATGCAATACATTTTGTACATTGAAGCACTACTCAGATAAAACAGAGTAGGGGTTTGGTAAAAAAATTGTATACAAATAAATAATAATAATCATTTTAAAACATCCAACATTTCACATGACACCTTCACACTATGTTTTTTTCCTTCTTTTTCCCTTGTCAAGAAAAACTTACCCCCAAGCTATGCTTAGCACAATACTAACACCTCTTCCTCTTTCTGAGCTCAACATTTCACACATTATAGAGGGATATTGACTCACTTTTTTAGTATAGCAGCTGAGAATTTGCGGTACAGAAAATTCCCGAGATCACCAGTGTATGTGTCTGTGTGTGTGTGTGTATGTGTGTGTTTGTGCGTGTAGAGAGTGAAGTGTTATGAAACAATGTGTTTGTACTGTGTGCAGTTACTGATAGTGAAATATGAGTGAACAGTGTCTTATTACATTATTTAATAAGTTATTTGTAATAGAGGTATTGTATACCAGGGCTAAGTCTAATGATGGTTTCTAACTAGAAGTCTGTAAATGTATGTGTATACGAATTAGCTTATTTTAAATTGATCTAGGCTTGCAAATACTTTGACATGTCATATATCCTTGTAGCAGGAGATCTATGGATGAATAAAGCTACTATTACTACTACTACTACCACTACTGCTACTACTATTAGATATGTGCACTGCAGTAAGGAATACTACAGTAGGCAGTTCCTTTGATGATGAGTTGACATCTCTAAAAAGAGAAATTACAGATGCTGGACAGATAAAACTAAAGTACAAGGAAGGTAACTACCAGGAAACCATGGTTAGCAGAAGAAACCGGATTATGAAAATATACTAAGGAATTAAACGAGCGGGATATGCAAGGAAGCCAGGGCGAAATGGCTGCAGGAAAAATGCTAAGAATTCAAAAAAGAAATTATGTGACTCAGCATGTAGAAAACTTAAGGCCACCTTTGGTGACTTATAAGGGAGTAACGGTAACGATAAGAGAACAGTTCCACTGTTAAAGGCAGAGGAGAAACCGTATATTGGATGAGTACATTAAAATCCTCTGAGGGAGAAGAACTTCCCGATGACATGATAGAAGAAGAGACAGGAGTTGCTACGGAAGAGACTGGGGCTGCAGTTTTAGAGTCAGAAATTAAAAGAGCTTTGGGAGAGTTGACATTTTATAAGGCAGAAACGATAGACAACATTCCAAGGGAATTTCTAAAATCATTGAGGGAAGTGGCAATCAAACGACTACTCAAACCGGTGTACTGAATCCATGAGGCTGGACTTTCGGAAAAAATGTGATCCACACAATTACAAATACAGCAAGAATAACACAAAGAAGAATGGAAAAGAAAAATGGTTCAAATGGCTCTGAGCACCATGGGACTTAACTTCTGAGGTCATCAGACCCTTAGAACTTAGAACTACTTAAACCTAACTAACCTAACAACATCACACACATTCATTCGCGAGGCAGGATTCGAACCTGCGACTGTAGCGGTCGCGCGGTCCCAGTAGTAAGGAAAAAAAAATTAGAGGATTTGTTAGAAGACGATCAGTTTGACTTTAGTAAAGTAAATGCACCAAAGAGGTACTCCTGACATTTGGCTTGATAATGACACAATACCGTAGAGATATCAAGAAACGGTCATTCGATCTATCGACGTGAGTAAATCGTTCGAAAATGTAGAATAGTACAAGATCGAAATTGTAAGAAAGTAGGGGAAAGATGTAGGAAAAGACGTGGGACGTACGTAATGTACTATAACAATGAGGGCTCAATAATATTAGAAGATCCAGAAAGATGTGCTCCGATTAAGAATGTATACGACAGGGACGCAATCTTTCACGCCCACAATTTATTTCTTTATTTATCTTGTGTGTTTCGAACACCGACATTAAAATCTAGTACAGGTAAACTCTAATAAAATTTATAGTTCAAATATGTTTTGCCCAATAATCAGCTACACAGAAGGATTTATCAGTAACTGTAAATCTAGCGGGTTATAGCTTGTGCTGAACGTTGGGTCCATCAGTGGATGACCATCCGTTTGAGAACCTTCCAGGTTACGAAGGATTTGTTATTTCCTGCTGCAAGGTCTTCCTTCAGCTCCAGAATAGGAACTGGTGTTGCCTCCTTCTACAGCTGGTTCTGACATCCAAAGGAAGCTCTTTGGGGCGAAGCCGTCTGTGCTGTTGTTGGTGCCTGTGTAGAGGGTGACGATTATCTGTCACCTATTTCTTCTTTCTCTCCACCTCGGCAACTACTTGCTGCCCTATACGGTGGGGGTAGGGAACTATCCCCATGAGAGGGTAGATTGTGTCAGTCGTGATGGGCCTCAAACATTCTGATAAGATGCGTGATGACTCATGTACGGCCACTTCAAAGCGTTTCACGTGGACCGAATTATTTCACACTGGCGCGACATATTCAGCCGTCGGCAAACTGAGTGAAATGGCTGTTGTCCGAAGCACTTGTGAGTCAGCACCCCTGTTCGTGTTGGTCAGTTCAAATGTATACATTTAAGAAGTAATGGCAGAACTAAACGAATCGGGCGAAAATGCCGAATGAAAGGTATCAAGATTCACTTGATGACATTGTTATCCACATCGAAGATGAAGAAGACTTACAAGATCTGTTGAATGGAATGAACAGTCTACTGAGTGCAGAACATAGGCTCAGTCTTTACGGCAAGTGAGGTTGTAACTGTTGTAAGTTTTTCATTGGTCAGAACTTGGAAGGTCTACAGTGACTGGCTGACGAGAATCCGATGCTGGCAGCATCAGCAAGATTTTGAGCAACAAACCAAAAACACATTTCATCTCAGGTCTCTAGAAGGTTAACGTCTCCGTCTTGGACTTCCAAAGAGTGAGAAGCCCACACCTTACAGCTGTAGACACAGAGCTGATCATATAGGCTTGAGTAGAACTTATAACTCTCAGCTGTCACTGCAGCCATCCTGTGGCTATGAATTTTCTGGCCGTGGTCAGCATGAGCCGCGCTAGTGTGCGTCATGACGAGGGGAATGCGAAGTCGTTTGCTTCGTGCTGGAGTGATGCTTTTCTGAATTAATTCCTGCAGTCAAATGGTTGAACTAACATGCACCTAGGCCAGGGTGCTCGTGCTTATATGCAGTTCTTGGGATCATCTATTTGACCTGTTAACTAATTCAGCAATCATTGTGGGTTTCATGGACACAGCTAAATATATCATTTCATTTCCAGTTTCAACCACCTATACCAAAAGTTTATCAAGTACCTTTAATTCGTTTCAAACTTTGCCCACTTTATAATTATTTGGTTTGCCTCTTCAATGATTGGAATTAAGTTGCGCATCTTAGTAATAAACAGGATTTTGTGAACTCTGGTTTCATTTCGTAGTTCGATAAAAATCATTTCTCCTTATATCTATGTGAGCTATGGTACCCATATTTCACGTTTCATTGTGCCACCCTTGTTTAAATTCAGAAGTTTGTTGGTGTTGGGTGACTTTCACTTTACAACCCTTCACATATACTTATGGGGAGCGGTTTCTTCACAATATAGGTCACAGAATTCAGATTTTACTACCATCTGATGGGTATGCTAAATGCTCAGACATAGTCCCACAACACGAAAATTTATGATGAGGATGTACATTATGTTAACAAATTATGTTACCTTGATATGCTAAGGAGTAAGGAAGAATCACTGAAAAAAGGGACGTGCAGGAAACACTGATAAGAAGGGACTGGATAGGAGGATATGTATTAAGATATCAGAGGATAAATTCCGTTGTACTATAGAGAACTAATCAGTGTAAAAATTGTAGAGGAAAACAGAGATTGGAATATATCCAGCAGACAACTAAGGACGCAGATTTCAACTTCTAGTATGCCATGATAAAAAAAAATTATAAATTTTTGTGCCATCCTGTTTTAAAGTCTGTTATGAAACCTACACAGTAATTAGATAATTTTATGAACTATACCAATGTTACGCAAGGATGTTATTAGCAGAACCATCTGCAGTATGTTAGCGACATCTGACACAGCCGTTTCCATGTTGCTATTCAGTAGGTCTGGATATGAGCTAGTGTGCACTTACAGTTAGTAAAAGTAACAGCCGGCCGGAGTAGCCGTGCGGTTCTAGGTGCTACAGTCGGGAACCGAGCGACCGCTACGGTCGCAGATTCGAATCCTGCCTCGTGCACGGTCCAACTGAGGCGCCAGGTACTAGTGCCGACATTGTGCATGCTCTGTTGCCTGTGTCTATGTGCCTGTGGTTCTGTCAGTGTGATCATGTGATGTATCTGACCCCAGGAATGTGACAATAAAGTTTCCCCTCCCTTGTACAATGAATTCACGGTGTTATTATTTCAATTTCCAGGAGTGTATTTCGTTCACCAACTTGTCCGTCTCCCTTATCTTCCATTCACATATTTCCCATTATTCACGTGTGTATAACTTGATTCCTTTAGGTACTTAGGAACCACGTGTAAAATTTTCGTAGGAGTCTCCCTACCTCCCATTGTATGATTTGTACTTCGCAAATGCTGGTCAAAAGCAGTCTTGTTGTTCAGGCTGATATGTTGCTTACATTTGAGTATAAAATTCCGACCAGTGTTGTCTATATGGAAACCAGCGTTCGTGCAAGGATGTGTGTGATGCCCTTACGTTAGTTAGGTTTAAGTAGTTCTAAGTTATAGGCGACTGATGACCTCAGAAGTTAAGTCGCATAGTGCTCAGAGCCATTTGAACCATTTTTTAAAAGTAAGATGAGTGCGATCTCAAAAGTACGTGCAGCTGCAAGTTCAACTTTCTAATATTCAGTTTCCGGTGTTGACGGGTTCCTTATTATTTGCTTATTTTTTATCTTTAGTTCATCTGGAGGAGGGTATACGCCTACCGAGTTTAAAGAAGGGTTTGTCACAAACATATTGAAAAAGGAAGTTAGAATGAATGGGCAAATTATGAAGGTACCACAGTTCTCAGCTCCGTATCGAGACTACAAGGTACAACCCTACATACTAGGATTGAGAGAAACTGAGAAAGTAAAATATTGTTAACGAAACGTGAATAAAACATTTTCAAACATAGGTGTGCACAGTCAACAGCAGTGCAATAATGTTTCACTGTACGTAACATATTTGTTTTTACATCAAATATAACAAATGTTACTTGAGTGAGTTACAGTTGTCCTGATTCCTATGATATTAGATAAGGGTCTTTTGTTGCTTTTACATAAAAAAAACTGACAGGCGCCATCAGTTGTTTAATATGTACCCATATACTGCGTCTCTCAGATCATAATGTTACTATTAAACACATAGAAGCAGTAATGATAAAGGTTTCAACCACTGTCGCAATGTTTTATATAATACTGATACGCCAGAGGCTAACTGCTTTACTGAACTATCAATAATTTCTAAAAAGAGCAGAGAAGTTAATGTACGCTCCTGGAAATGGAGAAAAGAACACATTGACACCGTTGTGTCAGACCCACCATACTTGCTCCGGACACTGCGAGAGGGCTGTACAAGCAATGATCACACGCACGGCACAGCGGACACACCAGGAACCGCGGTGTTGGCCGTCGAATGGCGCTAGCTGCGCAGCATTTGTGCACCGCCGCCGTCAGTGTCAGCCAGTTTGCCGTGGGATACGGAGCTACGTCGCAGTCTTTAACACTGGTAGCATGCCGCGACAGCGTGGACGTGAACCGTATGTGCAGTTGACGGACTTTGAGCGACGGCGTATAGTGGGCATGTGGGAGGCCGGGTGGACGCACCGCCGAATTGCTCAACACGTGGGGCGTGAGGTCTCCACAGTACATCGATGTTGTCGCCAGTGGTCGGCGGAAGGTGCATGTGCCCGTTGACCTGGGACCGGACCGCAGCGACGCACGAATGCACGCCAAGACGGTAGGATCCTACGCAGTGCCGTAGGGGACCGCACCGCCACTTCCCAGCAAATTAGGGACACTGTTGCTCCTGGGGTATCGGCGAGGACCATTCGCAACCGTCTCCATGAAGCTGGGCTACGGTCCCGCACACAGTTAGGCCGTCTTCCGCTCACGCCCCAACATCGTGCAGCCCGCCTCCAGTGGTGTCGCGACAGGCGTGAATGGAGGGACGAATGGAGACGTGTCGTCTTCAGCGATGAGAGTCGCTTCTGCCTTGGTGCCAATGATGGTCGTATGCGTGTTTGGCGCCGTGCAGGTGAGCGCCACAATCAGGACTGCATACGACCGAGGCACACAGGACCAACACCCGGCATCATGGTGTGGGGAGCGATCTCCTACACTGGCCGTACACCTCTGGTGATCGTCGAGGGGACGCTGAATAGTGCACGGTACATCCAAACCGTCATCGAACCCATCGTTCTACCATTCTTAGACCGGCAAGGGAACTTGCTGTTCCAACAGGACAATGCACGTCCGCATGTATCCCGTGCCACCCAACGTGCTCTAGAAGGTGTAAGTCAACTACCCTGGCCAGCAAGATCTCCAGATCTGTCCCCCATTGAGCATGTTTGGGACTGGATGAAGCGTCGTCTCACGCGGTCTGCACGTCCAGTACGAACGCTGGTCCAACTGAGGCGCCAGGTACTAGTGCCGACATTGTGCATGGTCTGTTGCCTGTGTCTATGTGCCTGTGGTTCTGTCAGTGTGATCATGTGATGTATCTGACCCCAGGAATGTGACAATAAAGTTTCCCCTCCCTGGGACAATGAATTCACGGTGTTCTTATTTCAATTTCCAGGAGTGTATTTCGTTCATCAAATTGTCCGTCTCCCTTATCTTCCATTCACATATTTCCCATTATTCACGTGTGTATAACTTGATTCCTTTAGGTACTTAGGAACCACGTGTAAAATTTTCGTAGGAGTCTCCCTACCTCCCATTGTATGATTTGTACTTCGCAAATGCTGGTCAAAAGCAGTCTTGTTGTTCAGGCTGATATGTTGCTTACATTTGAGTATAAAATTCCGACCAGTGTTGTCTATATGGAAACGATTACACGTTACACATTGTAATCGATACATGTTAGATGCCTAACACTTTGTTTACATCTAAGTTTAAGCGTTGAACGACCAGCTGTTCGAAGTGCTATTTTGTAATGTTGTTGATAATTCTTCCGGGTTATGTGGCCGTGGTCCACGGAATTCATCTATTCCTAACGTTTCGTCCAATACTTCTTTGGATATCATCAGAGGTATGGCTGGTCCTGCTGAGTCCTGCCGACTGACGAGTCGGGCGTCGGAGAGCGGCCTAAATACCGGAGAAAGTGGGCGTAGTCCTGCTTGCACATAGTAGCAAAGAGAAAACTAGTCAAAGTTAAATGTAAATATCGGTAATTGTTCGTCATAGATAAAAATCATTTACCGATTCTCTAACGCCACTGTCCATATCTCACTTAATTTCAAGGCCTCTTCTTTTCTATTAAAATTATCTTTATGTTTATAAATTTCAATAGCCTCCCTATAAAGTCGTGGATAATAGTTCGTTGGATAATAGTTCGTCGTAGCACTTAAAACTGTAGTTTCATAAAACTTAACTACATGGTCACCTGACTGAAGTGCGTGTCCCGCAACGGCCGATTTATCTATTTTTCCCAGCCAGCAAAGACTTTTATGCTCCTTTAACCTTGTATTCACACTTCTTTTCGTAGTACAAAATATACACCTGGCCACACATACATGGATAATGGTGGTCTTCTATCTTTAACATAACGAAGTACTTGTCCTATTTTTCTGGTAGGTTTGTGTGGTGTGCGTACTGTAAGACATTCCATACACACACCATCAAATTATTTGACTTGTCGCTCTAACAAAGTAGGCGAGAGTCAGCAATATGTCTCGTGATCTTATCGTGGCGTGTTTATCTTCTGCCGTTAGGTCAGATGACAGAAATGCCACTTACACACTTAGAGTAGCAGATTGACAGTGACCAACTTTAAACAGAAGTTGATAATTTTCACACACATTTATTAAAATAACAAAAAAGCATAGACATTACGTAACTTGATTCTGGATGTTACTTACAATTGATAGTCAGAAGTTCCTTTGGTCTTGGTACGTTAATCTTATTCTCACATATCTTTGATATTTGACAAAGTGTCTATACATTTATCTTCATGGCTATGTACAGTAATATGATAATCTGCTTAGATGCAGACTGAAACTTGACTATAGACTGGTACAGACTAATGTAGACTGGTACAGACCGGTGCAGACAAATGCAGATTGACTAATCGGAGGTCTGTACACTCGCTATAATAACTCACGCATTCACATATCACTGCGCGAGTGTGATGCGCTAGGATAAAAGGTTCTATGTTAGCAGCGATCTCATTGGCTGTGTTATTTAATAATACGCGGATCAGCAGAAGCAGTATTGGGTCCGTCTCTCAGGCAGCGCCATCTCATAGTGCGGAGACGGACGAGCGCTGCGCCGGCGCTGTTGTGCTTAGCGGGGCGCGCTCTAGTGGGAAAGTTGTGTACGAGCTAACTACGCGGAACAATGTACACAACAGTTTGAATACCGGTTCCTCTCTATGTTTCAGCAAAATTTTGCCGATTGGATCTGTAACCTTACTAATGAAAGGTAAAGACACCCTGTTCTTCATTGCTGTGTACCATCCTTGTCCTTTGGCCTGCTCTAATTAGGTCTTAAAACTCTATTAATTTCATTGTTTTAGTACCCATTCTTTTCGAAGGCCTGTTTCAGATGATTCAGTTCCGTATCCAGATGTTCTGTCGTACAAATCCGTTTTGCCCTGTCCACTAAACTTTTAATTACACCTCTTTTTTTGTTGTGGGGGAGGATTGGAGTTCTTATGTTAGTATCTATCAGTATGTGTGCTCTTCCGAAACACTTTATGTTTTAGACTGCCATCGGTCTGTCTCATGACTAACATATCGAGAAACGAAATAGCCTGGTCTTTTTCCACTTCAATAGTAAACTGAATTTTAGGGTTTATGCTATTAAGATAATCAAAAAATTCGCCTAACGCTTTTTTACCTTGTGTCCAAACCACGAATGCGTCGTCTACATAACAATACCAACAACATGGTTTCTTATTTGCTTTATTCAACGCTAATTGTTCAAATTTCTCCATGTAAAAATTGGCAATCGCAGGGCTCAACGGGTTACCCATGGCAACACCATCTACTTGCTTATAAGACTCCTCATCCCACTGAAACTGGCTAGATGTGAAACAGTGTCTAAACAGAGCGGTCAAATCTTCAGGGAAAACTTCCGTTATGTGAACCATAACTTCATTGACCGTAATCATAGTAAACAGAGATACAATATCTAAACTGACCAGAATGTCTTCAATAGCCAAGGTTAGACCTTCAATTTTCTCAATAAAATGACGTGAATCCCTCACATAAGAATCAGTCTTACCAATGTATGGTTGTAGAAGAGTAGCTAGATACCTAGATATTTGATAAATAGGGGAATCAATCTCACTAACAATGGGTCTCAGAGGGAGATTTATTTGGTGAACTTTAGGTAAACCATAAAGTCTGGGACACTTAGCTTCACTCCTTAGTAAACTTTTTTATCGTTCTGTGGAATAGAAGTAGAAGACTTTATCAACGTATTAGTTTTCCTCAAAATAACAGCCGTCGGGTCTCTGCTAGGTTTATTGTAATGTCCCGCCACTAATAGATCTAAAACCTTACTCCTGTAGTCCCCTTTCTTCGTCACAACAGTGGCTTTGCCTTTATCAAGTGGAAGAACAACTATCCCTTCTTCCGCATTTAAATCCCTGAGGGCCTTTCTCTCCCCCGTAGTTAAATTACTCTCCAATGGCTTATTATGGCGTAAGACCCTTGTGACTTCAGTATGAATTGTATTAGCAGTTGCCTTAGGGAGGGTTCGAATCCCTGCTTCCACATTCGCAATAATCTCTTCCACTGGTACATGCGTAGGAGTAATAGCATGATTACCTCCTTTTGCGAGAACTGAAATCTCATCCTTAGAAAATGTTCGCGACGATTTGTTAATAAGCCTCTGCCATTACAGTGTTATTAGTACTCTGTATATTCGATCTTATTATATTGAACTTCTTATGCCTTTTGCTGGTCTCTTCCACTATACATTCTATTGATTTGAAAGTTAAACCATCTATTTTAATCCACAGATCTACCGATACATTGTTACCAATAAATACATGCAGTTGCAGTAACGTACGATCCACAGAGTCCATCTCTCATCTGGTAAAATGTATTCTTTCACGGAGCAACGCAGCTTCTGCGTAATCATAAATCCGTTGCACACGAGCTGTCCGAAACATCCTTCTAAATTTAAAAAAAAAATGATTTGGACGAGGAGTCTCTGCAACGTAACAGAAAAGTTAAAGTTCAAAGTAAATGTGCTTTCTTCATACCTGAAACTTCCAGAGGTCTAACTGATTTCGAGCCATTTTCCCCGTAGAGTCTTCATTTTATTTTTGACTAGTTTTCTCTCTGCTATTATGTGCAAGCTAGACTACGCCCACTTTCCTCGGTATTTAGGCGGCTCTCCGACGCCAGACCCGTTAGTCGGCAGGACTCAGGAGGACCAGTAATACCCCCGAGGATGTCCAACGTAGCATTGGACGAAACGTTTGGAATAGAAGAATTCCATGGACCACGGCCATATAACCCGGAAGAATTATCAACAACAGTACCATCCGGTCGTGAAAGCCTTCATTATATGATTAGAAGGCTATTTTGTACTGTTTAGAAAAAGCGTGCGCTATCTTTCCCGTAATACAGTCATAATATTTGTATGTGTAAATTATTTTTCCTCTTTAAGTTGGTTTTTCCGCTTTTATATCGATTGAGAATCTTTGTAACCAACTTCTCTTGAAACTATGGGCTACTCGAGCTTGTCTGAGGTTGCATAAACCAAATTGTATTTCCGTCTCATCTAATGGAAGCTTAAATAGGCGAGCTACCATGGCAAAGAAATAAGTCGTCTTATGCTGTGGTGGGTGATTGGAATCATCCTTTATAACATCTGAGCAAGTTGGTTTGTGATAAATGGAAAATTTCAACTTATTTTCTGTCCTTGTTACTGCTAAGTGTAAGAAGCTAATTTTCCTTTCACATTATTTCTCTGAGGAGTATTTAATAGTACGAGACTGCCGGTTAAGCCGGCCCAGCGGTTAAGCCCGGAAGCGCGTTGCTGCTACGGCAGCAGATTCGAATCCTGCCTCGGGCATGGATGTGTGTGATGTCCTTAGGTTGCTAGGTTTAAGTAGTTCTACGTCTAGAGGACTGATGACCTCAGATGTTAAGTCCCATGTGCTTAGCGCCATTTGAACCATTTTACTGCTGGTTAAAAGTGATTGCAGGATATATAGATCCTCCTACCATCCATTTATTACTTTAGACTGCAGCCGGTCATATATATAATTAGAGAGAATCATTTCAGGCAAGTGTGGAATCAACGAATAAATAAAACACACAACAGGATACGGAAAGTTGACAATAAAGCAGCTAGGCTCTATTATTCGGAATAAACGTACGTGAAAATTTGGAATAGCTGGTTACGCAAAACTTAGTTGAGAGCATTGCTCAGTATGGTGCTGAACTATGCGAAGTTTCCAGAGTCAATAAGAAGAAATTAAGGACCAAGGAAATGGCGTTTTGGAGTCGAATTTGTGGTACAGTGTGTGGCAATTACTAAGGAATAGAGATATTTTTGGACAGAAATAATCACAGGCAATGACGGACGTCATGAAACAGAGTAGGCCTACGTACGTAATACAGGTAGAGTGGTATATTTACAACGAAAAATGGCGTCGATTTCACAACACGGGTAAACAGGATAACAGATGGGAGTAACGTTCGTGACTGACATAGGTAACCCTAATCTAAGGATCGATATCGGTATTTCAGTGAGGAGCGTTCCCTCCTCGGTCAATAATATTACTCATAATGGATGGTTTGCTAATTGAGGAGTTCTTTGGAGATATTGTCCCACTCCTCTCTCAAGGCGATTTTTAGTTCTTGTATGGTTCAGGGAGAGTGCGTTCGTTGAGAAAGACGTCTGCCAATGCACTTTTGGGTTTAGGTTAGGGTGTATGCAAGCCATCCGTACGTTCGACATCTTCACTTCACAGTGATTCCGACATCTTAGCGGTCTTGTGTGCGGGGTCGCTGTCGTCTATAAACAAAAATTAGGAAGCTATCACAGCACTCGACAGACGTAAATGGTCAATAACCATCTCCTTGCAATATTGCTGTGCTGTAAACACACCTCAAGCAAAGATATGCAATGATGTTCGGTTAGTTTGCATAATGCCTGCCAATATCATTGCGCCTGGTCCATATCGAACCCTTTCATATGATGTATAACGTGTCCCCACCCCCTTCCTCTCTGTCTCCAATGTAACTGGCGGCCAGAATCGCTTGTCACAGTGAGGCAGGATTCGTCGTAGAATATCAGTCTGCACCACTGTTGCTAACCCACCAAAATGCCACTGCACCAACAAACTCCTTCTCAACGATGGCTTCTCTGAAGTGGGACGCATTTAACAGACTTCCGAGCATACAAATCACTCTCAGACTTGAGATGTCTGTTCTTTTTCTTCAATAGCGTTAGTAGGTGTCGTATTGCTGTGTGGTGGCCCATCTACGACCAGTGGCACGATTTCACATATCCTTTCCACCTTCAGCGACCTTTTTTTTAATCCCAAATCGTCACTTTTCTGTAAAGCCATTATTGCAGCCACAGTAGCATCACGTTGACCGACTTTTGGTTGTCGATCCGCTGGTCCACGATCGCAAGCACTCGAATGATGTCTGGCAGGCATGCGGTACCACACAAGATGTCGCACTAATCGGTTTCACAAAAACCTTCGTCAAACACTGTGTCACGTGAACTGTCGAATGAGTACAGAGCGTTCGTGCATAGGCTTCGCTGCAGCTAACAAGTCTCGCCCTCTACGTCTCCTTTATCTATCATTGGTCGGCTGTTCTGTAGTAAATTGTTGTTTGTTTTATAGCAGTTCGTAGTTGTTCCTTAGCAAGTATCAGTTTCTCCTTAGCAGTTGTCAAGAGGAGTAATAAGAAGAGGAAAAAGCTAGAAGTGACGTCTACGAAAACAGATGGGAGTTACCAAGGATAGTGTAGACACTTTTGAAAACATGTGGCTAACATGGTATGTGGCGTGTGGCAAAATCCGTCAAGCGCCGACCGCACATGGCAACACGCCGTCGTCGGGATGGTTGCCAGCTGAGCCCCTGCGACTAAATGACTTACCGACTCCACCATTTGCAGCGATCGTGCAGAAGACTTTCGCTTACACTGGACCACAGTACATTATTGTGTAGAGGTCGCTCACACCACGGACCTTTTACTGCAACCGCCAATGTCACGGGCAGCCGATCAGGAAGAAGTTTATCCCCGACGTGCGGGTATTAAGGACCGCGTCCGCAGACATCATAGTAGTTACAACGCATCCAGAGAAGAAGTATACTCCGGATCCAGCACCACCAACTGCAAGCCACCGTCGCCGCCAAGGTACCTCGGAACCTGCTCGTAGACCTGTTGGTATTATATCAGAGTCACTTGGCAAGAATATAGAAACTGTGAACATGTGCTAACCGTAACTTATATTCGAATGTGTTCTGGTCGAGGAGAGCGAGTACTTGACATGTGATAGTCAACTACTAGAGAACTAACTTCTTTGTTGGCCCTGTAAGAGGTCCGTAATTAAAGAATTTGTTGTTAGCGCACTCGAGCTGATGTAATTTCGATGTATTGCTCACGCGCTGCCTACGATATGTAAGCTAGAAGAGAATCTGAGACCAAAGAGCAGTATTGACTGCAGCAGGAACTGTGTAGCAGTAGGAGTATGTTGTTGCTAGCGAGCAGTCTTGTCTGGTGTATAGTGTTGGCTGGGCCGGTCGTGTGCAGCGATGGCGGAGCCTGAGCGTTGTAGGATAAGGTAAAAGCAGCCTCGCGCATATGTAGTATTGTTACATCAAGTCCCAAGTAAATGTTTTAAACAAATCTGTTAATAATAATCTTTCTCATAAAAAGTAACTTTTGACATTTATCTCAGTTTAAAGAATTCACAAATTCCTCCAATCCTTGGCAATCCCGACTTTTGAAAAGAAAAGTCAGTTCCTTCCTTTTGTATAACACAAATCTATCGACCAGCATTGCACTTAGCTGCGCCAGGAAAATTTCTTATAGGAGCAGATATATACGCGTTATCCAGCGATCTAATTAAGGTAAGATTTTTCAGTTTATTCAGAATGATGTATCAGGGCCATGACGCAGCATTGCTGACGTCCAAAATTTACCAGGGTAAATTGACTGTCAATTATTGAAAGGTTATAGGTTTGTCACATTGTATTATATTTTCACTGTTGGGTAGTTACGCTAAATCAGAGTGTTATTCATATTATTTTATTTTGTGGGGAGGTTACACTAAACGAGAGTATTATTTATATTATTTTATTTAGTGGGGAGGTTACAACCCAAGTACTTTTTATTTCCTTTATTGATTTTCAATTTCCCCCTGAAGGGGGCGCGCTGGCAGCAGCTTAGTACGCTGCTCTACAGCCTACAGACTTTTTTTAAAAAAGGAAGAAGAAAAGAAACAAGAAAAACAGGCGATAAAACGGTGACTTGAAGTGTAAAATGGCGGAAAAACGCGGAAGTTGAAACAGAAAGCAAAGGGGTTGGCAATGTTAATAAAATACACAGGAATAGTAGACACACAATTAAAAAAAAACATGGCGACAGTCTGATTTCTGTTCGCAAGAGATAAGAAAAAAATCACACCCAGCGACAGTATGATGCCCGTTCGCAACAATTCCCAAGAGATACAACACAGAACATTCACTGTAAAACACTGCACGAAAATAGCGGCACAAAGATGACACTCCCGAGCCAACAGCAAATGGGGGGGGGGGGGGCGGGGACCTGGAAGAGGGGGAAAACAAGGAGGGAGGAGAGAAAGAAACGAAAGGGGGGAACCAAGGAGGGAGAGGACTCATGAGGGGGAAGAGCAGCAGGGCAGACGTGAGAGGGAATGAGAAGAGGCAGAGGAGGGAAATGCAAAAGGACTCGGGGGAGAGAAGGGGCAGAGAGAGAGGAGGTGGGAAAAAAAGAGGATGGAAGGGGGGAGAGGGAGCCCAGGAAAAGGACAGAGGAAAGGAGGGGGAGTGAGAATGAGAGATGAAAGAAGGGATAAATAGAGGGAGAGAGGGTATCATCAAAGAGGGGAGCTGGTGGAAGCCACCTTGCGAAAGGAGAAGAAGGGTGTAGAGATGGAGGGTAGGGGGGACACAACAGTGAAGACATGGCAGGGGGCGGGGATGGGAGAGGAGAGGATCAACCAAGGGGTGAGGGGGATCAAGGCAGCGGGAGGTGTATAGGATGCGGACACGTTCGAGGAATAGGAGCAGATGGGGGAAAAGAATGAGGTCATAGAGCATCCGTGTGGGAGATGGGAGGTGTATACGGAAGGTGAGGCGAAGTGCATGATGCTCAAGGATCTGGAGGGACTTATAGAATTTGGGGGGGGGGGGGTGAGGGGGCAAATATCCAGGTCGGACTGGCATAACAGAGGATGGGATGGATTAAGGATTTGTAGGTGTGGAGGATGGTAGAGGGGCGCAACCCCCATGTCCGGCCAGAGATAAGTTTGAGGAGTCGGAGGCAATTGTGGGCTTTGGATTGGATGGAGCGGAGATGAGAGATCCAGGTGGGGTGACAGTCAATGGTGAGGCCAAGGTAGGTGAGGGTGGGGGTGAGGCGGACAGGATGGGCGCAGACAGTAAGGGATAAATCCAGGAGCCAGAAGGAGCTAGTGGTACGACCTACGCTGATTGCCTGGGTCTCGGAAGGATTGATTTTCAGGAGCCACTGATTACACCACGCAGCAAAAAGGGCAAGGTGATTCTGGAGAAGGCGTTGGGACCGTTGGAGGGTAGGAGCGAGGGCGAGGAATGCGGTGTCATCGGCGTGTTGCAAGAGGTTTACTGGAGGGGGGGGGGGGGGAGGGTTGGGGAGTATCTGTCGTGTACAGGAGGTAGAGCAGAGGGGAGAGGACAGAGCCCTGGGGCACACCTGCAGAGGGGTAGAAGGTGTGGGAATTGGCATTATGGATTGTAAAATAGGAGGGGCGGCGGGAGAGGAAGGAGGCCATCAGATGGATGGAGTTGATAGGAAGGACGTAGGTTTGGAGTTTAAACAGGAGACCGGGATGCCAGACACGGTTGTAGGCCGTTTCGAGGTCGAGGGAGACAAAAATGGCGGACCGACGCGAGTTAAGCTGGAGGGAGAGGAGATGAGTGAGGCGGAGGAGTTGGTCATTGGCAGAGAAGGAAGGTCGAAAGCCACATTGAGTGTTGAGGAGAGGTGGTTTTGGCGGAGGTGGTGATGGATGCGCTGGGAAAGGATGGATTCCAAGAGCTTGTTGAACACCGATGTGAGACAGATAGGACGATAGGAAGAGGCATCAGATGGAGGCTTGTTGGGTTTGGAGAACATCAGGATACAGGAGGTTTTCAACAGGTCAGGATAGAAGCCAGTGGCAAGGATGACATTGTAGAGGGTGGCAAGGACTGATAGGAAGGAGGGAGGGCAGGGTTTGAGGTGGCCAAGTACTTACTTCTAGTTGTGAACTTATTTACCTGTTGGAAGAGTCACATAGTCGGCTACTTGTTTCTTTTGACGGTAAACGAGGAACCTTGGTGTTGAATTCACTGTGTTCTTAAATATAAAGGGTGGTCCATTGTCGTGACGGGCCAAATGTCTCATGAAATAAGCGTCAATCGAAAAGACTACAAAGAACGAAACGTGTCTAGCTTGAAAGGGGAAACCATATGGCGCTGCCATAGGTCAAACGGATATCAACAACGTTTTTTTTTAAATAGGAGCCGCCATTTTTAATTCATATTCGTGTAATACGTAAAATAATATGAATGTTTTAGTTGGACCACTTTTTTCGTTTTGTGGTAGATGGCGTTGTAATAGTCACAAACATATGACTCGCAATTTTACACGAACAGTTGGTAACAGGTAGGTTTGTGAACTTATCATTTCTGTGAACGCATTCTGTTACAGCGTGATTACCTGTAAATACCACATCAATGCAATAAATGCTCAAAAGGATGTCTGTCAACCTCAATGCATTTGGCAGTACGTGTAACGACATTCCTCTCAACAGCGAGTAGTTCGCCTTCCTTTATGTTCACACATGCATTGACAATGCACTGACGCATGTTGTCAGGCGTTGTCGGCGGATGAAGATATCAAATATCCTTCAACTTTCTTCACAGAAAGAAATCCGGGGACGTCAGATGGCGTGAACGTGCAATCCACCTGTCATGAAATACGCTATTCAATACTGCTTCAAACGCACGCGATTTATGTGACGAACATCCATAATGTTGGAAGTACATCGCCATTCTGTCACGCAGTGAAACATCTTGTAGTAACGTCGGTAGAACATTACGTAGGAAATCAGCATACACTGCACCATTTAGATTGCCATCGATAAAATGGGGGTCAATCATCCTTTCTCCCATTATGTCGCACCATACATTAACCCGCCAAGGTGGCTGATGTTCCACTTGTCGCAGCCATCGTGTATTTTCCGTTGCCCAGTAGTGCATATTATGCCGGTTTAGGTTACCGCTTTTGGTAAATGATGCATTGTCACTAAATAGAACGCGTGCATAAAATCTGTCAACGTCCCGTAATTTATCTTGTGCCCAGTAGCAGGAAGAACTGTACACGACGTTCAAAATCGTCGTCATGCAATTTCTAGTGCATAGAAATATGGTACGGGTGCAATCGATGTTGATGTAGCATTCTCAACACCGACGTTTTTGAGATTCCCGATTCTCGCACAATTTGTCTGCTGCTGACGTGCGGATTAACCGCGACAGCAGCTAAAACACCTACTTGGGCATCGTAATTTGTTGCAGATCGTGGTTGACGTTTCACATGTGGCTGAACACATTCTGTTTCGTTAAATAATGTAACTATCCGGCGAACGGTCCGGACACTTGGATGATGTCGTCCAGGATACCGAGCAGCATACACAGCTCACTCCCATTGGATATTTTGATCATGATAGCCATACATCAACATGATATCGACCTTTTCCGCAATTGGTAAATGGTCCATTTTAAGACGGTTAATGTTTCATGAAGCAAATACCGTCCGCACTGGCGGAATGTTACGTGATAGCACGTACTTACACGTTTGTGACAATTACAGTGCCATCTGTCATAAAGCGAAAAAAGCAGTCTAAGTAATTCATATTTCTTTACGTTCTACACGAATATGAAATAAAAAATGTGGTTCCTATTTTAAAAATACGCAATTGATATCCGTTTGACCTATGGCAGCGCTATTTAGCAGGCCAACCATAGCGCCGTCTGGTTTCCACCTTCAAGCTAGACGAGTTTCGTTCTTTGTAATTTTTTTCGTTTGATGCTTATTTCGTGAGACGTTTGGCCCTGTCACTATCAATGGACAACCCTGTAGAGGATGAATTACATGTTCGTGAGTTTCGTGTAAAAATGTTCAAAGTTATGGATACTTGAGTACGGACGTCTTAGAGGAATGCCAAAGGAATGAGACCTGCAATTTACAGAAAAAGAGGAAGACCCGGCTATATGGACTGAGGCGTGCAATGCAGGACAATTATGAAAGACGAGGACTAGCAAGGTAGAAGGAGATGGAAACTTGGACGTGAGAGACACTGTGTGGTGCAGAAAACTCGCAGAAATAATAGGAAGAGTTGCTTTGACAGTGGTGAAATGCCGAAAAGCGCAGGGAAGAAGCATTTATAAGCCTTGCACGGAATCTATTAGGGTTTTACGAGGGGTGTCCAGAAAGTAAGTTCCGATCGGTCGCGAAATGGAAACGACCATGAAAATCGAATAAATCATTGCACAGATGTGTTGGGCAGTGTCTCTAGTATGACCATTGACAGCATCACGTCGCTATTCTGATTTCTGAGCTCACAGTGAGCGCTTAAAGGTGTCTAGAAAATAGTGCCTCCCGCCAAGTACGAGGGCCTGGTGAGAAATTTCACCTGAAGCTATGCAGCCAACATTACATAACTGTCGTGCCGTTACTTCTACAAGACAGTTCACAGCCGGATTCTGCAGGGGCAAAGAAGATGCTCCTCCATCGTTTTCAATTGGAAATGTTTGATTACCCACAGTACAGCCTGGAATTGTCTCCCACTGAGTTTCTGATCTGCTCACATGAACCGCTGGCTATAAGACAACATTTTGGAACAGACAACGAGCTGTAGGCCAGCGTTGAGAATTGGCGGAAAGCACTGGTGGCTGCCTTCTATGATGAGGGTATTGGAAAGTTGGTTCAACGCTACGACAAATGTCTGAGTCATAACGGCGACTACGTAGAGAAGTAACTGCAAGGTGTAGCTAACTATTACAAATAAAACATTTATGATTTTCAATGTGGTTTCCATTCCGCGATCAATCGGAACTTACTTTCTGGACAACCCTCGTATTATAAGAGCACAGCATGGGTGTCACATCTCGTAAAGCTTTTATGGTATGTATGTATCGATTTTATCTGCTTGGATGTATTTTGCTTTTATTTTTGGGTTTAATGGCATTCGGTACACACTTGGCTCGCTACCTCGTTTGTCGAACAGAGCACAGAGGAAAAAAGGCGACGCGCGGCTTTAAGCTGTATCCTGGCTGGCACGGCGAGCTCGCTACGACAGGTGTGGCGGGCGGCGAGCGCCGCCAAATATAGCGCCGTTGCGGCGGTGGCGGCGGCGGCAGGCAGTGTGTGCGGGGCTGGCTGGGTGTTCTGCGGCGGCCCCTCCCAGAGTCAGCGCCAGTCCTGCGGGATCGTCGCACGGTGCGTGCCGAGCCTCCACTGTGCGCTGCCGGCCGCCGCGCTCTCCTCTGGGGAGCCGGGACTGCTACTTTATTTCCGGCCCGAAAATTACATTGGGAACCGAGTTCTGCAATGCATTCATTACAATGTCGAGTAACGACCTAACCAGAACGGCACTCCACTGGCTTGTTTTCGCTGTGGCAACCAGTCCGTTTTCTCCTTTCGCTCTCGACGCTTCGTTGTCCGCCTATTTACTTTTCTATCTTTCACATGTACAGCACCACAATTCGCAATACAAAATTTTGGTGGTTACTCGTGGTTTCCCCGATATTTGTTGCTTTACATCTCACCCCTCTGTACTGTGATAGAAAGGTAGGTCGTTAAATGCTGTTCATTTCAATTCGACATTGACTACATAATACACTACTGGTGATTAAAATTGCTACACCATGAAGATGAATTGCTGCAGACGCGAAATTTTGCATTCACGAAGAAGATGCAAATCATCAGATTTTCACAGCATTCACACAAGGTTGGCGCCGGTGGCGACACCTACAACCTGCTGACATGAGGAAAGTTTCCAACCGATTTCTCATATACAAACAGCAGTTGACCGGCTTTGCCTGTTGAAACGTTGTTGTGATGCATCGTGTAAGGAGGAGAAATGGGTACCATCATTTTTCCGATTTTGATAAAGGTCGGATTGTAGCCTATAGCGACTGCGGTTTATCGTATCGCGACATTGCTGCTCGTCATGATCGAGATCCGATGACTAATAGCAGAATAAGGAATCGGTGGGTCCAGGAGGGTAATACGGCACGCCGTGCTGTATCCCAACGGCCTCCTATCACTAGCACTTGAGATGACAGGCATCTTATCCGCATGGTTGTAACGGATCGTGCAGCCACGTCTCGATCCCTGAGTCAACATATGGGGACGTTTGCAAGACAACAACCATCTGCACGAACAGTTCGAAGACGTTTGCTGCAGCATGGACTATCAGTTCGGAGATCATGGCTGCTGTTAGCCTTGGCGCTGCATCACATACACGAGCGCCGGCGATGGTGTACTCAACGACGAACCTGGGTGCACGAATGGCAGAACGTAATTTTTTGGGATGAATCCAGGTTCTGTTTGCAGCATCACAATGGTCGCATCCGTGTTTGGCGACATCGCGGCGAACGCACGTTGGAAGTCTGTATTCGTCATCGCCATACTGGCGTGTCACCCGGTGTGATGGTTGTGTTGTTGTGGTCTTCAGTCCTGAGACTGGTTTGATGCAGCTCTCCATGAGGTGCCATTTGCTCCACGTCTCGGTCACCTCTTGTTCGCACTGACGGCACTTTGAACAGTGGAGGTTACATTTCAGATGTGTTACGACCCATGGCAATACCCTTCACTCGATCCCTGCGAAACCCTACAGGATAATGAACGACTGCATTTTCAGGTCCTGTATGGGCCTTTCTGGATACAGAATATGTTCAACTGCAGCCCTGGCCAGCACATTCTCCTGATCTTAATTGAAAACGTCTAGTCAATGGTGGCCGAGCAACTGGCTCGTCACAATACGCCAATCATTACTCTTGATGAACTGTGGTATCGTGTTGAAGCTGCATGGGCAGCTGTACGTTTACACAGCATTCAAGCTCTGTTTGACTCAATGCCCAGGCATATCAAGGCCGTTATTATGGCAAGAGGTGGTTGATCTGGGCACTGATTTCTCAGGATCTATGCACCTAAATTGCGTGAAAATGTAGTCACATATTAGTTGTAGTATAATATATCTGTCCAATAAATACCCGTTTATCATCTGCATTTCTTCTTGGTGTAGCAATTTTAATAGCCAGTAGTGTATTATTACCTACACCTACATACTAGATCCCTAGTAATTGAAAAACGTGTAGGAAAGGAAGAAAGAAAAACTCACCACAAAATGACCCTCTGACCCTAAATCTTGGTGACCAGTAAACTTGGAACTGCTCAAGATTGCTGACCACTCCCATATTAAACCACTACCGAATGTTTCTGTGTGGTTCCACAGCATCTGAACCTTCGCATTACCATCTTGGTTCTTATGATCAATACACTGCACGGCAAAAAATAAAATATAATGATACATCTACCACGCAGAAGTTGATGATTACAATTTCAGAAAAATTGTGATTTCTTCAAGAGAAATACCTTACAAACAAAGCAATTAAATAACGTGATGGTCCACTTCTAGCTCTCATTCAAGCAGTTATTCGGCAGCACGTTGATTCATAGAGTTGTTGGATGTCCAGATGAGATTTATTGTGCCAAATTCTATCCAACTGGGCATTAGATCGTCAAAATCACGAACTCTTTGGAAAACCCTGCCCAAAGTGCTCCAAGCCTTCTCAGTTGGCTGTCCAAGTGGGCGTTGCATCGTCAAAATCACAATCTCATTTGATGACCCTGCCCAAAGTGCTCCAAGCCTTCGCAGTTGGCAGAGATCTGGCAACCTGTCCCAAATCTGCCAAGTCGGGCGGAACATCGTCAAAATCACGAGCTCACTGGAAGACCCTGCCCAAAGTGCCCCAAGCCTTCTCAGTTGGCAGCCTTGCTGATGAAGGTAAGGTTTGACAAGCACTGATAGAAACAGCAGAAACTCTCGCCATTTATGGGCAGGCATTATCTTGCTAAAATGTTAGCCCAGGATGGCTTGACATGAAGGGCAACAAAACTGGGCACTGAATATCATCCAACTACTGCTGAGTTCTACAGCTGCTGTGGTATAACCAAAGTGGTCCTGGAATGAAATGAAATGGCAACCCGTACCGTAACTCTTGGTTATTGCGCATAAAGCTGGATGACAGGTTGGTATACCATTGCTGTCCAGGGCGTCTCCAGTCCTGTCTTCCACCTGGAATCTCATTGAATGCCGTAGATGAGCCCTAATAACCAGCGACGTGTTTGGAGATGCCTCAGTCAGTGGTGGGATACCTACCTGACTATCACCCGTCATACGGCACAACAACCAGGAATGATGTTCTGGGGTGCCATTTCATATAATAGCAGTACCTCTTTGCTTTCATGCGCGGCACCCTTGCAGAACAGCAGTATGTGGACGATATTATGCGCACAGTTTTGTTGTCGCTAGTGGCAAGCCATCCTGGGCTTACGTCTCAGCAAGACTATGCCCTCCCTCACACGGCGGGAGTTTGTATTGCTTGTTTTCGTGCTTGACAAAACCTACCTTGGCCAGCAAGGCCGCCGAATTCCTTGCCAGTTGAGTTTTGGAGTATTATGGGCAGGGTCCTCTACCTCCTCGGGATTTTGACGATCTAATGCTCAAAACTTTTGTCAATCAATGCCAAGCCGAATACTTGCTTGTCTAAGGGTCAGATATAGACCAATGCTTTATTAACTTGCTCAATTTCTGAAGCTCTTTCTCTTGAATAAATCATACTTTTTTTTCTCAAATTGAATACTTAACTGTAAAAAGATGCAAATTGTCAAATTTGTGAACTGAAGCTATTATAGACAAACTGTCTGTAGTGCTTTGTGTTAATTATTTATTCCTCAAACTTTTCAGTGTTACAAATGAGAGAATCTTAGGTCACTGGGTACAAATAGCTTCGTCACCTACTTCCATCTCTCAACCAAGGCAAACTGAGAGTGACAGGGGAGGAAGCTGATTTCACTAACGAGAAACCATTGATCTATTCGTGTGAGCAACCCATTTGCTACCAGAAAGAGAAATACAATCATTCGATTCCTGTTTTGTGCAGCACAGTTGTCACTACAGCCGCTATCCCGTTGTTTAAAACTTCCAGAATGCATGACGGGACTTCATTCCACCTCTACCAGCGATACTCTCATCCCAAATACACATGTAAGATTGCAGGGTGTCACCTACAGATTCTGCCAAGATGTAACAAGATAACTGGCGGTGATAAACATCTCCGAGTGTTTTAGTGTGGGCACAAATATGACCTGCTGCATATCAGTCGACATGCAGCACATGTCACTGTCAGGGAACTGATGTCACTCTTCAGAAGGCTCTGTGGCTACTCAGACTTCCTACGGTGAATCTCTAAACGCACCTGTGACTGCGGTGAACCTGCTTTTGCTTAAATTTTCAGTAGGTCATCTGTCTTGCAGGTATCTTTCCTAGTTCTATGGAAGGAAAGGTTGGGAAATTCTTTCGGAAAGACTCTAGGATAAAAACTGGAACTTATGGTGCTTTCAGGAAACACCTTTTTAAAGTGAGAGTAAATTCTTGAAATATTCAGGTCAGGACTGCGGTATTCCTTGCTTGATCTTGCTCGGCTGTAATGGCTAACTTCCAGAGGAAAGCCATTTATGTACTGTATTATATACATTTGGTCTTCGTTGCTATATTGTGATTAAGCGTGTGTTATTCTGTGATCGGAGAATGTTGTCTGTCCAAGATTTTTCTTCTTGACAAGTATTTCCAGCCTATTCTTTTCAACAGCAAAAATATTCATAAAAGTGGTTTTGGAAACTGCAACGAGATCTCCTGTACCATTTGGAATAGAATACCGAATTCTTGCTTGCCAGTGACTTTCAACGGGATTATCATAGATTCCATGCTGACAACGGCGTACTGCTGCAAAGTCAAAAAATTGCGAAGTGTGATGATGCAACCAAGATTTTTTTCCGATTTCTGTTTCCGCAAACATCGAAGAAAAAAGCTTCTGGCGCCAGAACGTGGAAAAAACGGGAATATACGCACAACGAATGTCCATTTTTAACGTAAGCTTCTGGTGAAAAGCACTCTTAAATTAGAGAAATATTGTTACAGGACAACTACTGCGGAAGATGCCCCTGCAACAAAAATTTATTCTCATGTAAATTTTTTATTGATGATAGATACCTTTTGCCATTGTTGACTGGAATATGCTGTTTCAAATCCTGTATATGGTAAAGATACATTACAGTCTGCAGTTACGGAAGTCGACTTACATTACAGGAAAGTAGTAGTTGAGACAGGAGAGATACAATGAGCCTATCCCTGATGTGACTTAAACCCAGCGATGTGTGGTGGAAATCAAGGAGAAATTTGGAAAGGGAATTAAAACCCAGGGAAAAGACATAAAAACGTTGCTGTTTGCCGATGAAATTATAATGCTTTCAGAGAACGCAAAGGTTCTGGAGGATCAGCTGCACGGAATAGATAATCCCTGTTACCTCTTGAATCGACGTTGAGATATTAAAAGTAATACATAATTTTTATTATTTGGGAAGCATAATAAGTGAAGGTGGCCGAATGAATGAGGATGTAAAATGTTGACAGCTAAAAGAGAGAAAAATATATTTTGAAAAGATAAATTCAAATGTTAAAAGTGTTTTAAGAAGGTCTTTGTCTGTAGTGCTCCTTCTAAGGATGGCAAACGAGCATACACCGTTTATATAAGAAGAGAATGCAAGCTTTTGAAATGTGCTACAGAAGAATTGGGCTCTTGACGTCTGTACCAGATACTGGGACATCGTTGTTAGAGAGACCATCGAAATTCGAACCAATGACGATCTCATTAACGGTGACTGTGGCTATAATCTTAGCGATTTGGTTAATCAAGAGTAAATCGAGAAAACGTATAGTTGTGACGACCACGGCGGACAGAGCCATCAAATGGACGTCATCTCAGACGCCGTCGCAATCTGTTCCACCACGTGACCGTGGCGCGGGGCGCGGACAGCGGAGGGAGCGCGCCGCGGGCGGAGGGTATTTAAATCGGCCGCCGCCGCGAACCAAACCAGTTCCCTCTGAGCAGCCATAGCGTACGGTTCTCCGTGCCGGCTCGTTCACAGGAGCTCAGTCGGTCAGTTCACCTGATCATGGCGAGATGTATGATCGGCGAAATATTGTGGCCATTGGACACTGTAGATCGGCAGTACACCCGTGGATATTTTGATTATCAAATACGCAGGGATAAACTCAAGAAACACGTCACTAGAGATATTCAGATTTAGGTTATGACATGTTAGTTATGTCTACCATCATTGACGATGATGTGGCGCAGATGTATAGCGAAATTCTGTATGACCCGCTGAAGTTTCGGAACATCGATGCTGTCGATTACCTTCTGAATGGCAGTTTTCAGCCGAGCTATGATTTTGGGGTTATTGTTGTACATCTTGTCTTTAACGTAGCCCCGCAAAAAAGAGTCTCAGGTATTAGATCCGGAGAATATGGCAGCGGATCGAGACCCATGCCAGTGGCCTTTGGGTACCCCAGAGCCAGAATGAAGTCTCCAAAGTGGTCCTCCACGTCATCAAACACTCTCACGCTTCAATGGGGTCGAGCTCCACCTTGCATGAACCACATCTTGTCGAAACCAAGGCCACTTAGGATAATGGAATGATATCATCTTCCAAAACCTTCACATACCGTTCGGTAGTCACCGTGTCATCAAGGAATATCGCTCTGGTTATCCCACGACTGGACATTACACATCACACGGTAATCCGTTGAGGATGAAGAGACTTCTCGATCCCGAAATGCGGAATCTCAGTTCTCCAAAATGCGCCAGTTTTGCTTACCAACGCACCCAGCCAAATGAAAGTTGGCTTCGCCACTAAACCAAACCACACATTCTCATACTAATTCCCATAATGCTCCGCGGACAACTGTGCAGTTTGAACGTTCTATCGGAAAACGTTCAGAAGTTATGATGATTTTATTTCATATAGTTCAATAATTGTCACCCCGTGGATTGCAGTAATTATGCAGAAATGAAGAAGTTGTCACACGATAGATTATTTTTGACAGTTGCATCAAACTAGCCTTTTACTAAGTACATACTCCGCAAGCCACCTTAGTTGCGTGGCGGAGGGTACCTTGTACCATTGGAAGTCACTTACATTTCTGTTCCACTGATAAATACAGCGAGGGAAAAACGCCTTAGCTATATGTCTCCCTACAAGTCCTAATCTAATGTTATCTTCACTGTCCTTACACAAAAAGTGCTTTGGCGGCTTTAGAATCGTTCTGCAGTCAGTCTCAAATGTCGCTTCTCTAAACTTTCCGAATATTAGTTCAAATGGCTCCGAGCACTATGGGACTTAACATCTGAGATCGTAAGTCCCCTATAACGTATAATTACTTAAATCTAACTAGCATAAGGACATCACACACATCCATGTCCGAGGCAGGATTCGAACCTGCGACCGTAGTAGTCGCGCGGTTTCGGACTGAGGGCCTAGAACCGCTCGGCCACCGCGGCCGGCTTTCCAAATATTGGTCTTCGCATAGCACGTCGCCTTATCTCCAGTGATACCCAGCTGAGTTGCCGAAGCATCTTCCTAATACTCGAGTGTTGTTCGAATCTAACAAATCTAGCAGCTCGCCTCTGAAATGCTTCGATGTCTTGCTGAATCGGACCTGGTGCGGATGACAAAACTCGAACAGTACTCAATCTTCGGACGACAGACCACGAAAACTATGACGCCCTCTACCATTGAATTAACTTCATTAGCCATTACCTGTTCAAGGTCATTTCGAACTTGAAGAGAACCAGCTACTGCGCGTCAAAATTAGAAACTTTCCATGTCTTCGAACAGGAGGGATCGTTTACCGAGAGTAAAAACGGAGCGATAAAGTCTCGAGAAATTTGCTGCGTGGCTTAAACGAGTGAGTGCGCTGCTCGTACTGTTTGTACGGCCTCACAATACTATCTTACTGAATTACTGATGGTCCTTCACGCCTTGGATCACTTCTTACAATCACTGATGTAGGTTGAGTACTTGACAACAAAAGAAGAATCAGTCGCTGTCACTCACACTGAATTAATGGAAATTATGATGAGTGCAGAATCAGTCTTCCTCAGTCATGTTGGATATACACTCCTGGAAATGGAAAAGAGAACACATTGACACCGGTGTGTCAGACCCACCATACTTGCTCCGGACATTGCGAGAGGGCTGTACAAGCAATGATCACACGCACGGCACAGCGGACACACCAGGAACCGCGGTGTTGGCCGTCGAATGGCGCTAGCTGCGCAGCATTTGTGCACCGCCGCCGTCAGTGTCAGCCAGTTTGCCGTGGCATACGGAGCTCCATCGCAGTCTTTAACACTGGCAGCATGCCGCGACAGCGTGGACGTGAACCGTATGTGCAGTTGACGGACTTTGAGGGAGGGCGTATAGTGGGCATGCGGGAGGCCGGGTGGACGTACCGCCGAATTGCTCAACACGTGGGGCGTGAGGTGTCCACAGTACATCGATGTTGTCGCCAGTGGTCGGCGGAAGGTGCACGTGCCCGTCGACCTGGGACCGGACCACAGCGACGCACGGATGCACGCCAAGACCGTAGGATCCTACGCAGTGCCGTAGGGGACCGCACCGCCACTTCCCAGCAAATTAGGGACACTGTTGCTCCTGGGGTATCGGCGAGGACCATTCGCAACCGTCTCCATGAAGCTGGGCTACGGTCCTGCACACCGTTAGGCCGTCTTCCGCTCACGCCCCAACATCGTGCAGCCCACCTCCAGTGGTGTCGCGACAGGCGTGAATGGAGGGACGAATGGAGATATATCGTCTTCAGCGATGAGAGTCGCTTCTGCCTTGGTGCCAATGATGGTCGTATGCGTGTTTGGCGCCGTGCAGGTGAGCGCCACAATCAGGACTGCATACGACCGAGGCACACAGGACCAACACCCGGCATCATGGTGTGGGGAGCGATCTCCTACACTGGCCGTACACCTCTGGTGATCGTCGAGGGGACACTGAATAGTGCACGGTACATCCAAACCGTCATCGAACCCATCGTTCTACCATTCCTAGACCGGCAAGGGAACTTGCTGTTCCAACAGGACAATGCACGTCCGCATGTATCCCGTGCCACCCAACGTGCTCTAGAAGGTGTAAGTCAACTACCCTGGCCAGCAAGATGTCCGGATCTGTCCCCCATTGAGCATGTTTGGGACTGGATGAAGCGTCGTCTCACGCGGTCTGCACGTCCAGCACAAACGCTGGTCCAACTGAGGCGCCAGGTGGAAATGGCATGGCAAGCCGTTCCACAGGACTACATCCAGCATCTCTACGATCGTCTCCACGGGAGAATAGCGGCCTGCATTGCTGCGAAAGGTGGATATGCACTGTACTAGTGCCGACATTGTGCATGCTCTGTTGCCTGTGTCTATGTGCCTGTGGTTCTGTCAGTGTGATCATGTGATGTATCTGACCCCAGGAATGTGTCAATAAAGTTTCCCCTTCCTTGGACAATGAATTCACGGTGTTCTTATTTCAATTTCCAGGAGTGTAGAAATTATGCTGGTGACTGATTGTGAGGTGCTTGTGTCTAATGCTCGATATTCTGGCCGACATAGACGTACACAGAGCCGTTATCTGGCAGCCACAGGCGGCGTCGGTTGAGGCGTGGCGACTGCTGTGCTTCCCGCGAGCCGGGTCCAGCCCCCGGAGGCTTTCGCGGGTAATGAACACGTCACGGCGCCGCCGTCACAGGTGTGCCCTCGCGTCGGCGCCGTAATTTAATCAGAGACGGCTGCACGGAAGGGCTCCCTTTATGGTCCAAGGGCTGAATCAACAGCGAGCAAGCTTCTCTGCTACACGACACTTACAGATGGAGTGGCGATGAACATATAAACCTTCTTTCCTAAATGTTCCCGTGCTCTACGAGACTGGTAGTCGTGACTGCTTCCTTTCCTTTACTCAGACCAGTTACTTAGCGCAAATTTTCGATTCCAGACCATCACTCTTCATATTTTCTCATATAATCGTGTAAAACACACTATGTGTAGTGAACAAAAAATTTTTGTATTTGTGTTTAAATGTCGGATTACGTAGGTACGATACCTAACCAGTCGACTTTTGACTGTGATGAAATTGCACCGTTAACTATATTCAGAGCCACTGCAGGCTCATCATCATATTGAATATTATTTTTTGCACCACACAGAGAAAGACCACAGGCCGACATAGACGTGTGACTGTATCACATCTTCACATCCATAACAAATGCTTTTAGCCAACTAACACACACACACACACACACACACACACACACACACACACACACACACACACACAGTGTCCCCGAAAGGATGGTTTGACGCTAAAGCTCCAGAGAAACTGGTCTAGGCATGCGTACTCACATCCAGAGACACGAGTATGTAAACAGGTAGAATACGGCGCTGAGGTCGGCAACGCAACAAAAAAAAAAAAAATGGTTCAAAAGGCTCTGAGCACTATGGGACTTAACATCTGAGGTCATCAGTCCCCTATAACGTAGAATTACTAAAATCCAACTAACCTAAGGACATCACACACAACTATGCCCGATTCAGGATTCGAACCTGCGACCGTAGAAGTCGCGCGTTTCCGGACTGAAGCACCTAGAACCGCTCGGCCACAGCGGCCGGTGCGACGCACACATAATACAAGTGTCTGGCGCAGTTGTTACGTCGGTTACCGCTGCTACAATGGCAAGTTATCAATATTTAAGTGAGTTTGAACGTGGTGTTATAGTCGGCGCACGACCGATGGCGCACAGCATCTCCGAGGTCGCAATGAAGTGCTGAGTCTCCGACCATTTCACGAACGTCGTATTAATATAAGGAATCCCGTAAAACATCAAATCTCCGACATCACTGTGTTCGGAAAAGGATCCTGCAAGAACGGAACCAAGGATGAATGGAGAGAATCGTTCAACGTGACGGAAGTGCAACCTTTTCGCAAATTGCTGCAGATTCCAGTGCTGGGTTCTCAGCAAGTGTCAGCGTGCGATCCATTCAACGAAACGTCATCGGTATGGCCGTACGGAGCCGAAGGCCCACTTGTGTGCCCTTGATGACTGTACGACACAAGGCTTTACGCCTCGCCTGTTGTCGTCAACACCGACATTGGATTGTTGAAGACTGGAAACAAGTTGCCTGGTCGGATGAGTTTTGTTTCAGATTGTATCGAGCGGATGGACGTATACGGGTATGGAGACAACCTCATGAATCCAAGTACCTAAGCCTGGAAAATTCCTCATTTCACACCAATACCCCAAAAGGGAAATAGGAGTGACCCGCTGAATCACAGGCCGATGTCACTAACGCCGATTTGCAGTAGAGGTTTAGAACATATACTGTGTCTGGACATTATGAATTACCTCGAAGGAAACGATTTATTGACATGTAATCAGTACGGATTCAGAAAATATCGTTCTTGGAAAACACAACTAGCTCTTTATACTCATGAAGTAATGAGTGCAATCGATACGGGATGTATAATTGATTCCAAAAGGCTTTCGACGCCGTTCCTCACACTCGACTTTTAACTAAACTACGTTCCTATGGAATATCGCAATAGTTGTGCCACTGGATTCTTGATTTCCCATCATAAAGGTCACAGTTCGTAGAAATAGACTAAAAGTCGTCGATTAAAACAGAGGTAATATCCGGCGTTCCCCAAAGAAGTGTCATAGGCCCTCTATTGTTCCTAATCCTTATTGACGACATACGAGACTATCTGAGTAGCCCTGTTACAGTGTTTGCGGATAATGCTGTCATTTACCGTCCAGTAAAGTCATCAGATGACCAAAACGAATTGCAGAACTATTTAGATAAGGTATTTGTTTATTGCGGAAAGTGGCAATCGACCCTCAATAAAGAAAAGTGAGAAGTTATTCACATGAGTACTAAAAGAAATCCTCCTAATCTCGATTACGCACAAGTCACACAAATCTGAAGGCTATAAATTGAACTAAATACTTAGGGATTACAATTACAAGTAACCTCAACTGGAACGATCACATAGATAGTGTTGTGGGTGGAGCAAACCAAAAACTGCGATTCACTGACAGTACACTTAGAAGGCACAACAGGTCTACTAAAGAGACTGCTTACACTAAGCATTGTGCGCTCTATTCTGCAGTATTATTGTACGGTGTGGGATCCAAATCAAGTGGGAATAACGGATGAGATCAAAAAAGTTCAAAGAAACGAAGCTCGTTTTGTATTACCGCGAAATAGGGCAGATATGATATATGATTTGGAGGGGCAATCACTAAAACATAGGCGTTTTTCGCTGCGACGGGATCTTCTCATGAAATTTCAGTCACCAGTTTTCTCCTCCGATTACGAAAACATTCTGTTGGAACCCACCTACATAGGGCTCGCACAGGAAAATTTAAGTGCTCATTTTTCCCGCGAGCCGTTCGAGAGTAGAACGGCAGAGACAACTTGAAGGTGGTTCGTTGAAAACTCTGCCAGCTACTTTATTGTGAATAGCAGAGTAATCACGTAGATGTGGATGAGAGATTGCAGATACTGTTGCTCCCCCGTCCGGTCCTTGGCGCTTCAGTCCGGAACCGCTCTGCTGCTGTGGTCGCAGGTTCGAATCCTGCCTCGGGCAGGGATGACTGTGATATCCTTAGGTTAGTAAGTAATTCTAAGTTCTAGGGAACTCATAACCTCAGACGTTAAGTTTCATCGTGCTTATAGCCATTTGAACCATTTTGAGCTCCCCGTTCATGGGTCATTTAGCAACTTAAACCACAACATTGCTACAGACGACACATTTTCTGGTCGATCTGCAATGGAAACTAGTTAACAAGCAGTAGCGTAACGTGGCGTGATAGCTACCTTTAGCCTGTTCCCAAACCTTTTTTTCAGTTTAGAGGTTTCTGGGATAGTATTTAGAATCGTGTCAGTGTCAAAATTAACAAGCTCTGCATCAACATCTCGATTGATACAGTCCCATCAAACTCTCTACGGAAATTAAAGTATCTTGACCCCTTTCGGACGTCAATAAATTACTCCATTTGGGCATTACGATAACAACTGCACTCCCTTCTGCGTCCTCCCAACTCTCTTTACAAACCGTCCACAGGTAGAGCTACTACCTGCCGCCTATAAACGGTCATTATACCTTAACGTCGAATTTAGGCGATGGTCACGTTAATGTGAGCGGACTGTGTACACGCATTTCTTATGTGGACAGGAGAAATGACATATGACAGTGACTTTCAATTCTGGATTAAGGGTAGATATTTGGAGAAATGACTATCTATTTGATACTAAGTGATGGGCAAACATCTGGAACAAACATTATTGTACATACAAGCACTACGAAACTTTTAGTCCCATCTTAGCACTGTCCCACTGAACTACAGTCATGTGATTCAGTTCATAAAGGAAGTGTCGTAAAGCCACATTATTAAATCGTTACCTATATGAGATCAACAGCAACGTATTCCCATGACGTTTTAGATAGTTAATGAGAGCAGTTTAGAAACTTTTACTAGTATTAAAACGTGGATAAGTTGATCTACGAGGACCTGACGCAGTTTTTCAGCGTTTGAAGCTGGACCGCTAATGCCGCTGACATCATATCTGGTCAAATAAATTACGCAAATTATTTCAGTATACGACAAATAATTCTGTTGTATTAAGTGTTCACAACAAAATGCTGTAAAGTGTTTGTGTTTCTTTCTGTTTGTTTCACGTCCAGTGCGGAGACTTGGCATTGGTGAATGGAACTTCTGGCGTAGTTAGCAGACTTTGAGGTACCGGACAAAGTAATTTCCGTCCGGACAGCCATCAATGGTGACAAGATGCTTTTCGCTGTCTCAAAATTCGGCTGGCCATTGTTTCTAATGAAAAAAGTATGATAAATACAGTAATAACCTTGTGTCATTTCATGACTTGCAGACTTCGTCAAATAAAGTAATATTTTTACACGTGACAGAATACTGTACATCGCGACCGTGCAACAGAACCTTGTTATGAGCTGAAAATAAACCTGAAGCATAATGAAACTGTTATGGACGATCTTCTTCCTGAAATATGTGGAATTTGTTTACTAAGGAAATGATTTTCTATATGCTTTGTATAAATGTATCAATTGAAAATACGACGAAGGAATATTGCTACAAATGCTTGTCTATTCTGACAAATTTACGATGATTTGGATTTAAAATAGTTGATTTTTAATAGATCTACCACTTGCCCGTACCAAAGGCAATACGTTCAATTCTTAGGAAGTGGCTAGTGGAGGATACTAAAAGCTGATTGCAAGTCATTCAAAGGACTAATTTATATCCACAATCTGCAACAATTTGGGAATAGGACAGTGATCTGGAAAGAGTGAAACTAATTTCTTTTTTTTCTGGCTCTGATCACGAAATTGTTAGGTCCTTAGACTATCAGTTTCGGGTCAGCTATGACCAAATTCTGATTTGTATTAAAACATGTCCTAATATAAAGAAGCCATAGTAGCATCGACAAAAGATAAACATAAAATCAGCTTAGCATCGCACACATATTTAAAATGTGGTATATATTAGTGGACAGTGTTTGCGGAATCATCTTGTTAGCAGTATTATTGTTCGTGCTGCCACAGAATCAGATCAACCCTGCACGGTTCTGTTTGAAAATAGGCAGTGTTTCTACAAGTCGCTAAGAGAAGAATTTGACTGCTATTCTGAGACTGTTGTTACAAAACGATCGATAACATACCTTTAATTTGTAACATAGAGATTATTTAAAGTCACTGTGCTGAAGTTACCACCATTTTTTGATATCATAGCAACGCATTAAACAACAACACGAATATTACGCAACTTTGAGGTAAAAATTTTAATTTCAAAATACGCACATCAAAAAAAGTTATGCATCACCTCGGTTTCAAGAGTTCCGGAACCTGTACAGAAAATTGAAATAGAGATAAACAAAAACATCATTTCCGTCCTTTTTATTGCTCATGAAAACCACACATTGCATGTTGTACCACCATACAGTGAGAGCTTCAGAGGTGGTGGTCGAAATTGCTGTACACATCGGTACCTCTAATATACAGTAGCGCGTCCGCTTGCAATGATTTATGCCTGTATTCATTGTGGCATACTACCCACAGGTTCATCAAGGCACTGTTATTCCAGATTGTCCCACTCCTCAACGGCGTTTCAAAAAATGGTTCAAATGCCTCTGAGCACTATGGGACTTAACATCTTAGGTCATCAGTCCCCTAGAACTACTTAAACCTAACTAAGTACATCACACACATCCATGCCCAAGGCAGGATTGGAACCTGCGACTGTAAAAGTCACGCGGTTCCGGACTGAAGCGCCTAGAACCGCACGGCCACCAAGAAAGGCAACGGCGTTTCGGCGTAGATCCCTCAGAGCGCGGTCACGTCGTCCATAACAGCCTTTTTCAATCTATCCATGAATGTTCGATAGGGTTCATGTCTAGAGAACGTGCTGGCCACTGTAGTCGAGGGATGTCGTTATCCTGAACGAAGTCCTTCACAAGACGTTCACGATGGGGGTGCGAATTCTCTTCCATGAAGATGAATGCCTCGCCAATATGCTGCTGATATGGTTGTACTATCGGTCGGAGGATGGTATTGACGTATCGTGCAGCCTTCACGGCGCTTCCATGACCACCAGCGGCGTACGTCGGCCCCAAATAATGCCACCCCCAAATTTTAGGTTACCTCCACCTTGCTGCACTCATTGGACAGCCGTTAAGCCTGTGATGCCACTCATGAGCGGTCAATTTGGCATGATGTTCGGCCCATCTGTACTGCACTGCATTGTGTCGTGGTTGCAAAGACAGACCTCACGATGGACGTCGGGAGTGGAGTTGCGGATCGTGCAGCCTCTTGCGCACAGTTTGAGCCAACATGGTGACGCTGCTGTCAGGGTTCCTGCAAGCCATAATCCGTAGGTAGTGGTCAACTACTGCAGTAGTAGTAGCCCTTGGGCGGCCTGAGCGAGGCATGTAATCGACAGTTCCTGTCTCTCTGTATCTCTTCCGTGTCCGAACAACATCGGTTTGGTTCACACCGAGACGCCTGGACACTTCCCTTGTTGACAGCCATTCTTGGCACAAAGTAACAATGCGGACGCGATCGAACCTCGATACTGACCGTCTAGGCACGGTTGAACTACAGACAACACGAGCCGTGTAACTCCTTCCTGGTGGAAAGATTTTAACTGATCGCTGTCGGACCCCCTTCTTCTAACAGGCGCTGCTCATGCGTGGTTGTTTACATCTTCTGGCGGGTTTAGTGACATCTCTAAACAATCATAGGGACTGTGTCTGTGATACAGTATCCACAGTCGGTCTATCTTTAGGAGTTCTGGGAACCGGGGTGATGCTAAACTTTTTTCTGATGACTGCATAAAGAAATATTGTATCCATTGTTCTTTAAAAACTTTCTAAATACGAAGTTGCAGCCATCTTCAGTCTTCGGAAACATACTGATAAGGTGACACATTTAATAAAGGCAAGAATATTAGGGATAATAATTTCGTACAGAATCAGTGTTTTATGCGCCTTGAAGATAATAGTGTAGTAATATTATAGTGGTTCAAAGCACAAAGGTAGTGGAATAAATTCAATTAACGAAATTGGAATCTTCTCTAAATCGCTAACCATAACATTTTCGCAACGTTTTAAGTAATGGATGAAAACAGTCTGGAAATTTTTACTGGTGTTAAAAAGTGAAAAGGATGACCTACTCACATGTGTTTCAAAATACGAAGGAAGTGGTGTAAATTCAGTTAACTAAAACAAATACTATTTGAAATCTGTAAGCAACACACTCCCATGACGTTTAAATAACAAATGAATGTAATTACGAAGCATTTCCTGGTACTACAACTTCAACAGCCTGACATGCAGTCACATGTTTTCTTGCATAAAGAGAACATCAGTTTATGTAATTAAATCGGAATATGTATGAAATCAATAAGAACTTGAGTGATAATTTATATACGTTGCACCCAGAAAGCAAAACAGGGAAAATATACCAGAACCGCACGGACGACTAATGTATTTCCATGCAGACCCGCTGCAATTGAGTATACCATCGGGTGTGCCTGCACGGTAGCTCAGCGTGTTCGGTCAGGCAGCTGGTTGGCCTCTGTAATAAAAAACTGAATGGAAGGATCAACAAACGAACTTGAACGGATGTCATGTGACGTCAGCAACGACCAAACACGACGGTCCACAACGAACGAAATGCAAAAAAATAAATAAACAAATAAATAAATAAAAATAAATAAATAAAAAATAAAAAAAGTGCCGCCAAAGAGGAAGTGCTCTTTGGGGAACATGCCTTCACCTCAACTGAACGTTAGTCTTTCCTCGAACTATATGGAGCTCCCTCGTCTTTTAGAGTCTGGGAGAGTTTAATGTGGCTCGAGTTATGGGGCCTGTCGGCGCGTTAGTGGTCGTCACATCTCACGCTACACAAAATAAAATGGGTGTTACTGCGACCGCGAATCACCCTATATTATTTTACACAACTCATGCTGTATTATTTTACAGCCTGTTTCACCTACGCCTAAGTGCTGTCTCCGATGTTACGTGGAAACCAGTAAAGTTGGTCGGTTCACGGTCATCGCATGACACATCGGCAGGTAGACTACACAGTACACAGAGTACAGACTACACAGTATGGTAAGCAGAGTCTAGGCTTTAGCCGAGAATAAACTAGACTAATTAGGAGTGGTCTTAGGAAAAATTCCGAGACAGTCGTTGTACCATATACAGTGTCTGTAACATCTTCTCGCAGGGTTATGGACTGAAACCTTTCAAAATTATGCTAGTACATCGACTGACATATCAAATATCGTTTCCTGATATTCACCCTATTCAGTCAGGAACTTAGACGCCCTGACAGTCATAGAAAGGGATACAACCATTACACGCACAATCATTAGGAAGAGAAACTGCGAGGTGTACACTGCGTGAACCTGAACTCTTTCAGAAGACTCTGAGAAGAATGCGCTTTGATCAGTTACCATGTGAGAATGGCGAGGAACACGTGGGCCTTATTCTGTATTATAGTTACTTGACGAAATTGAAAAGTTTAGCTTTTATTAAGTCATGACTACGTATTCGCAGTAAAAGTGTAAATCCTTTACGATAATAGATATGTAGAAGTGTTGCAGTGTCTGTGTAGCATGTAGGACTGCAGCGCAACAACACTACTCAAGAACAAGAAATAGTACTTTATAACGACGGTCGCTAATTTCCGTATCTGCGTGATTAGAGTGTATGACTGCTACAACAGTTGAAAGTCTAAATTCTTCTGTCTGCCTACCGAACCCCCCCCCCCCCCTCCTAATCAGCCTCACCATCTTTCTCGTACTCTATTTCTCTCTGTGCCGGCCGGAGTGGATGAGTGGTTCTAGGCGCTACGGTCTGGTCTCGGCTGAGAGGTTCTAGGCGCTACGGTCTGGTCTCGCGCGACCCCTGCGGTCGCAGGTTGGATTCCCTTCCCAGTCCTTCCCTAACCCGAGCTTGCGCTCGGTCTCTAATGACCTCGTTGTCGACGGGACGTTAAACACTAACCACCACCACCACCATTGAGCTCATGTAATATCATCGTTATCGTGTAATAATTAGAGAGGGTGCTATCATTTCTCTGTACGAAAGTAACTAAACGGTCCTCGAGCTTCTACGTGTCACAATATAAGTCTCCCCACGCCATCCAAACGGAGGTTCTATCTCGAGGTTGTGAGATTACCTCATCGACGAGAATAATTTCCCCCTAATCTGTCACATTCATATTCCCTGACTTGTTGATGAGATTTAATCTTGTTTCTCCACATGTTTGCATTGCCACTGAGATGGTTATATGAACAAAGGAATCGGTAGTGTATTTTACCCAAGAACAAGAGATCCAGATCCGTTCGACGCAAAGTGTTAACTTTTATTAGTGTATTATACAGCATGGGTGGCCCCAATTCCACTCAAGTTTCATGCGGTTCTTGTTGACTTGGCATTGCTGTACACAAACTTTCGCTTAGACAATACTGTGCCAGCAGTTGGTAGTCAGATACTGTTCTGCATTTAAAAACACTCAAACATATCATTACAAGGGTGTAGAGTAATTATTTTTCATTTATCACAGAGTTTGTTAAGCCTTCATGACAAATTATGATTGTTTCATAAGAACATTTAGTTTAAAATACTCGCTCATTTCATGTGTCTGAAGGAACCCTTCCTAAATTACACGTCGTAACATAGAATCATTTTCGTGAAACGTCTAACCCGGTTGTGCAGCTGTCATTTTTCATTCCTGGAAAACCTACTTGCTATGGAAGACTATACACATGGGTAACTTAGGAAGACGCGTCTGCAAATCAGTGCGACTGCTTCTATGGAGCCAGTATTTCAGCATTATTTTACCGGCTGTAATTTATCACCACGGTTTGTTTCCTACTTTTTCTTGTTCTGCCAAAGCAATAACTTTGCTACTTTGTGTAAGTACTTCAGATAGCGCTACTATAGTGAGCATAATTTCATCAAGCTTTACGTACAGGCTAAACTATTGTACGTAAAGCTTGCTGAAGATTAAGTTTTTATGTTTATAAATTTGTACACATTTCCATTTTAGAACTATAGTTCGCAATACAGTCAAAGTCATTAAGTTACACAGATTATCATGTGTTAAACTTGAACGTCGGCAGCAGTTTGTAAACTTTATAAGAGAAAATAAATGTTTGACCGAAACTTTAAAATAATGTTGGCGGCTTTTCCGTGTACTCGAGGATACTGTTCGTGGGCTAACATTTTTATATGAGTCTTGTAAATTCCTAGAGTGGGCAAATAGGTCGCTGCGGCCGGTGCTACGTTTCACATCGGCTCAAGTCAGAAATAGTGAGGTATATCAGCAGTCAAAAGCGAGAGCGGCCTGTCAAATAAATCGAAATTAATCTTCAGTCGTGCGAAGTCTTGGAATCTCCATGAAAGGCAACGACGAGCTCCTTCAATTACCGAAAATTAGTAGTCCGCAGCTCGTGGTCGTGTGGTAGCGTTCTCGCTTCCCGCGCCCCAGTTCCTGGGTTCGATTTCCGGCGGGGTCAGGGATTTTCTCTGCCTCGTGATGACGGAGTGTTGTGTGCTCTCCTTAGGTTAGTTAGGTTTAAGTAGTTCTACGGGACTGATGACCATAGATGTTAAGTCGCATAGTGCTCAGAGCCATTTGAACCATTTTTTGAACCGAAAATTGGTCGCGTCTGGTGCAGGAATTGCAGGAAATGTTCGATGTAATGTAGTTGAAGATGATCTTTGCACAGGAATAATTTTTCTTTGGTACCATCTCTTCCCCTAGGAATTATGGTCTTTGCCGTTGGTTGAGAGGTTTGCGTGCCTCAGCGATGCGTACCGTAGGTGCAACCACAATGGAGGGGTATCTAGTGAGATACCAGACGAACGTGTGGTTCCTGAAGAGGGACAACAGCCTTTTTAGTAGTTTCAGGGGCAACAACCTGAATGACTGACTTATCAGGCCTTGTAACGTCAAACTAAACGGTCTTGCTGTCCTCGTACTGCAAAAGTACAAGATGAAACTACAGCCGTAATTTTGTCCCCAGGGCATCCTGGATAAACTGAACGAACCAGGGGATTGGGTGTTTCTGTGGTCCTCATCATTTCATCATCATCATCCGTGACAGAGGTTAGAAAGGACTGTGTACAAAAATTCGGCTGTGTAACAACTGGGAATTTGTACAGGCGCTGATGACAAGTTGAGCGCTCCACAAACTTAACATCATCATCGTCATCCAGAATATTCGTCAAAGCAATCACCAAGAACTCTGATACGTTGACAAGGGACATAGTAGTTGGAGTACCTGAAGTCAATTGTGGCTGAAAAAGGTCCCCAAGTAGAATAACATAACCATTTGCAGTCAACGATCGGATCAATTGGACCAGAGGACCCAGTCCATTCCATGTGAACACAGCTCACAACAATATGGAGCCACCACCAGCTTGCACAGTGCCCTGTTGACAACATGGATTCATGGCTTCCTGGGGTGTGCTGCACACTCGAATCCTACCATTAACTGAAATCGTGACTCATCTGACCAGGCAACGGTTTCCCAGTCGTCTAGGGTCCAAACGATACGTCCACGAGCCCCGGTTGCTGTGCCGTTGAGAAAGGCAATCGCGTCGGTCGGCAGCTACCATAGCCCATTAACGCCAAATTTCCCCTCACTTTCCTAATAGATACGTGCAGACGCTGGAGATATTGAATTCCCTATGATTTCCGAAATGTGATGTCCCATGCGTCTAGCTCCTGCTACCATTCCGCGCTCAAAGCCAGTTAATTTCCATCGTGGGCCAAAATCACCTCCGAAATGTTTTCAGATAAATCACATGAGTGCAGACAACAGCTCCAGCAGACCACTGCGCTCTTATACCTTCTGTACGCGGTACTATCCCTATCCCATGACCTTGTCACCTCAGTGTGTGTACAATGAAGAATTTTCTTGTTAATGTTATTGGTTGCGCTCCCGCATTACAGGAGATAACATACCACAGCTTAAGCTCACGCAACGCTGCAGCCAGACTCGGCCAGTCTGAGAGATACTAAAAGTAGATGTCCGGCAACAACTGTAAAAGAAATGACAGGATGTGTGTAGAGAATCAGACTGTTTTCAAGTGTCATGCAGTAAATCCGCTCGCCGGTTTGCGTGCAGTTACACGAGACGAAACTGCCCGTAATCGGGCGACAGACGCAGCCAATGTTCTCGGCGCCTCGCGTAATGCGGCCTCGCGACGGCCGAGACAAATTGTTCTCGCGGCGTGTCTGCCGCATCTAACGAGGCGCCGGCCCTCTCCCACTCCCGCTCTCCACCCCCTTTCCTTCTCCTCTCCCACCCCCCCCCCTCCTCCATCTCCGCCGTCCTAACCGCCCCCGCGTCCAGTAGCAGGCACGCGCCCACGCGCCTAGCCAGCGCCGCTGCCATTGATTCCTTCCGGGCGCCCAGCACCAGGCGTCACAGCACGGAGCGACGCTTTAAAAAATATTCCTTTTTCCAGCCTGGGAGAAATTGTCGTTTCCGCACGCAGCGGGCAGCTGCGGCTTGGGGCGACCTCCCCCCCGTCCCCCCTCCTCCCCCCTCCCCTCTGCTATTCACCGCCATCCCACGCTGACGACTGCGCCACCGTCTCGCTGTATATACATATATATGTGCTGCCCGGTGGGAAGTCGGTTCGGATGGAAGGACACGAGCGGACGACGCATGTTCGCCCGGTCGGCGGTTCCGGCGCGGCTTTTCGCGGAAACTGAAATAATATCCACCCTCCCTCCCTCCCTTCCACCACCCACCGGTGAACGCGGCCGCTGTAGCAGCCACGGGTCAGGTCGCCCGCGAAAGAACCCGCCCGCTTCCGAGCGCTCACCGCTTGTTTTTTCTCTCCCACTGTGCTTCGACGAGGTTCTCCTTCCCCTACAGCGTTTCCCGAACGGCGGAGATCTCGCGGAATGTTTTACTACGTTCGCCGACAGAACCTCCCGGCGACGTTTTCGTTTTCTGACGGCGCTGAGGAATATTACTATACTGCGGCTCGAAATACCGGTGATGTGATACGCGGAACTTATTCATGTGTGCAATGTCACGCAAGAAATATCTTGCTCACGAGCTTGAGACACTCTTTCTTGCGGAAGCCCTTTTCCGGACCCTTTGATGAAGAAAAAAAATACCCTACCACGAGGCACTGCTTTCCAGGGTTATACATGATATTTTCCTCCTTGTCACATATAATAGCGGTGTTGCTGAAACAGCATAGTACATGACATGAAGACATCTAATGCTAACATCATATCCACTAGCATAGCTACACAGTCTGATATGTAGTGAAGCACCCAGAAGACACTGTAACTTCGTACGCGTGCACACTTTGTATGGGAATGTAAATGATTAGTGTTGCTGTTCTCTGTAACAGGTAGAACGATCTCTAGAGTGAACTACTGTTTTTCAGTGTTTGGTGTATTTACCAGGCCCACTAACTTATATAAGGGAGCGGACAGAATGACGTGTGGAGTGATCTCTGCTTGGACACGGAGATGTCGCGTACTCGTGTGAGAGTATTTTAAAGCGACCTCATTGTGCTTCTCCATTTCACCGGCTGGTCGAACTGTGCAGTAGGCAAGATTTCTGGGACATCTGGATGTGACAGCGGCCCTTTATTAGAGTGTAATAACACTGTACCAACAGGCTTTATTGTGATGTTGTTTTACACTACTGGCCATTAAAATTGCTGCACCATGAAGATATGCAGATGATAAACGGGTATTCACGGACAAATATATTATACTAAAACTGACATGTGATTGCATTTTCATGCAGTTTGGGTGCATAGATCATGAGAAATCAGTACCCAGAACAACCATCTCTGGCCGTAATAACGGCCTTGCTACGCCTGGGCATTGAGGCAAACGGAGCGTGTGGTGGTACAGCTGCCCAAGCAGATTCAACACGGTACCACACTTTATCAAGAGTAGTGACTGGCGTATTGTGACGAGCCAGTTGCTCGGCCATCATTGAGCAGACGTTTCCAATTGGTGTGGGAACTGGAGAATGTGCTGGCCAGGGCAGCAGTCGAACATTTTCTGTATTTTCGAAAAAGACGGTCGTGTGAAACCCAGCTCGCGCTATTCGTCCACGAGACTCAGAGGGCCATAGACACGGGTTCACAGGTAGATGCCGTGTTTCTTAACTTCCGCAAGACGTTCGATACAGTACCCCACAGTCGTTTAATGAACAAAGTAAGAGCATCTGGACTATCAGACCCATTGTGTGATTGGATTGAAGAGTTCTTACATAACAGAACGAAGCATGTCATTCTCAATGGAGAGAAGCTTTACGAAGTAAGAGTTATTTCAGTTGTGCCGCAGAGAAGTGTCGTAGGACCGTTGCAATTCACAATATACATAAATGACCTGGTGGATGACATCGGAAGTTCACAGAGGCTTTTGGCGGATAATGCTGTGGTATATCGAGAGGTTGTAACAATGGAAAATTGTACTGAAATGCAGGAGGATCTGCAGCGAACTGACGCATGGTGCAGGGAATGGCAATTGAATCTCAATGTAGACAAGTGTAATGTGACGCGAATACATTTAAGAAAGATCCCTTATCATTTAGCTACAAAATAGCAGGCCAGCAACTGGAAGCAGTTAATTCCATAAATTATGTGGGAGTACGCATTAGGAGTGATTTAAAATGGAATGATCATATAAATTTGATCGTCGGTAAAGCAGATGCCAGACTGAGATTCATTGGAAGAATCCTAAGGAAATGCAATCCGACAACAAAGGAAGTAGGTTACAGTACGCTTGTTCGCCCACTGCTTGAATACTGCTCAGCAGTGTGGGATCCGCACCAGATAGGGTTGATAGAAGAGATAGAGAAGATCCAACGGAGAGCAGCGCGCTTCCTTACAGGAGTATTTAGTAATCGCGAAAGCGTTACGGAGATGATAGATAAACTCCAGTGGAAGACTCTGCAGGAGAGACGCTCAGTAGCTCGGTACAGGCTTTTGTTAAAGCTCCGAGAACATACCTCCACCGAAGAGACAAGCAGTATATTGCTCCCTCCTACGTATATCTCGCGAGGAGACCATGAGGATAAAATCAGAGAGATTAGAGCGCACACAGTAGCATACCGACAATCCTTCTTTCCACGTACAATACGAGACTTGAATAGAAAGGAGAACCGATAGAGGTACTCAGGGTACCCTCCGCCACACACCGTCAGGTGGCTTGCGGAGTATGGATGTAGATGTAGATGTAGATGTAGATATCCAGAAAAGACCGTACAGGACCAGCAACATGCGGTCGTCCATCATCCTGCTGAGATGCAGGATTTCGCAGGAATCGAATGAGAGGTAAAGCCACGGGTGATAACACATCTGAAATGGAACATCCAATGTTCAGATTGCCGTCAATGTGAGCAAGAGGTAACCGAGACGTGTAAACAATGGAGCCCCATACCATCACGCCGGCGATGACGACACACGCTTCCAATGTGCGTTCACCGCCATGTCGCCAAACACGGGTGCGACCATCATGATGCTGTAAACAGAACCTGGACTCATCCGAAAAAATTGATGTTTTGCCATTCGTGCACCCAGGTTCGTCGTTGAGTACATCATCGCAGGCGCTCATGTCGCTGATGCACCGTCATGAGTCTCCCAGCTGATAGTTCATGCTGCTGCAACCGTCTTCGAACTGTTCGTGCAGATGGTTGTTGTCTTGCAAACGTCCCCATCAGTTGACTCAGGGATTGGGACGTGTCTGCACGATACGTTACAGCCATGCGGATAAGATGTCTGTCATCTCGACTGCTAGTGATAAGAGGCCGTTGGGATCCATCACAGCGTTCCGTATTACCCTCCTGAACCCACCGATTCCATATTCTGCTAACAGTCATTGGATCTCGACCAACGCGAGCAGCAATCCGACGTTTATCAAAGTCGGAAACGTGATGATACGCATTTCTCCTCCTTACATGAGGCATCACAACAACGTTTCGCGATGCAACGCTGGTCAACTGCTGTTTGTGTATGAGAAATCGGTTGGATACTTTCCTCATGTCAGCACGTTGTAGGTGTCGCCACCGGCTCCAACCTTGTGTGAATACTCTGAAACCGTAATCATTTGCATATCACAGCATCCTCTTCCTGACGGTTAAATTTCGCGTCTGTAGCACGTCATCTTCGTGATGTACCAATTTTAATGGCTATTAGTGTATTAGGCAAACAGTTTCGATCTTCTAGTGGCGTCATCTTCAGGCCTGTTGCATGAATGACACCAAGTGCCACTCGTGCACGTATAAGAGAGTGCACCAACAGTCGTATCTCGTTCCAGGCGAAAGAAATGAATAAGTATTTCTGTCAAGGTCGGAATTGTAGTAGTTCTCTTAAAATCAGCTGATCCAATGCCGCCAAAGGAAGTTACATTGCTTCAGCAAGACAGTTAGAGCACTAACACTTCCGCTCCATTAGAAACGAGACGGAAAATATATTAATAATTATAGATCGATATCTCTTCTTCCTGTGTCACACAAAATTCTGTCTCAGTGTCTCCCTTACCGACGCCACAGCATCTTGCGAATTATCAGGCAGGAATCGCATATAGATGTTACCCAAAGAAAATTTTAGTTCCAGGCAACATTACAACATTCACAATAAGAAAATGACTTGTACCTTTTTAGATTTTAAAAGTATCGATCTTTCTTTGTCTCTTTCAGATCCTAATAGAACAAGATCTGGACCTGAAGACCACTGAGTCGTGGTAAAAACTGTTGTTTTGAAGAGCGCGCCGCAGCGCGTAGTGTGAAGCAGGTGCCCTCCGTTTCTGGCGGTGGCGCCGCTGTGGCAATCGCAGCTTTGGCGTCTCCCTCTGGAGGGCAAGGGGAAAGGTTGTCTGTTAAAGTGCATTTAAGGGGCGGTATGAGCCCGTCAGTCGATCAGTCTGCGTCAGTCTCTCGTCCCCAGCTTGCTAGTCTGTCTCTCGTCCACATTTGCTAGGCAGTTAGTGTCTGTCTGCCGTTCGGAGTGCTAGTATGTCTGTCGTTCGGATTAACCTTTAAAGCCGGCAAAATGAGAGTCTTCGCACTCCACCAGTAAGAGAACTCAGCGAGTGGTCGCCCGGTCGGGGCTTAGTTCCTGAATCTGAGTCTGCGCGTTAGGCTGCCAGTCTGCTCGAGTTTGCTCAGGTAAGGGTCACTGGCGGTTGAATCCATCGGTTGGACGGTCGCGCACTGAGACACAAGATGACTTGCCCGTCTTGAGCGTCGGCGCATGTGAGGTCGCCACGTAAGTCCAGTGGGCTGTGGCGTATAGCGAGGGGTAGTGACTTCGCGTTCGATACGAGAGTAACAGGAGTCAGTCTGGCCAGTGCGAGCTGCGACGATGTGAGACGGGAGATCTGCGCGCCTTCCTGAGTCCGTTGAAGCGGCTGGCAACTGACGGTTCCGGAGAGCGATTTGGGGGTGCTGCGCCAGGTCTTCTCGAGAAATCGCAGTTTATTAGAAGTTAAGTGATTGGTGATATCTTGTTTGATTTACTCTTGTTAAATTCTACTTGTTTTCTTGGTGACGTCTCCAGCCGCTTTGCTTTGGGATCGTCCCACTATTCTTCTCCGTTTCCCCACCCGCGGGAGGGTGGTTGTTTATAAATTGGGTGGTCCGTTTTTCCCTTGTGGAGTAGGGCGGGAGGGGGGGGGGAGGGTTAGAGCAACCTGCGGTTCGGGTTGTTCGGTAATCTCCCCATCAATCTACCGTACGTTAGTAGCTGCCTCTGTCATGTTTGTCGGATTTGGTGTGTTAATGAATTTACTGCTTGGAGTGTAACGGCCTAGTACCTGAAATATGTTTTGATCTTTGGAAACTTTGATATTATTGCCTATGATCTTGAGAGGCGGTATCTGTGTACTGTAGAGCATCTTAACTATTGTTTGGCCAACCTTGTAGAATTTCGTATAAGATTGCATTTAATGGGCTTTTATTTAAATGATAATTTTAGTATATAAAGTTGCCACCCTTTCACCGTAAGACTTTTCATAGAAGTTAAAATCAAGTTGCACCTTCGGTGGCAAGGTTAATATTTTATTTGTTAGTTTTTTGTACCATTTCCATCCCTCCTACAGGGGGTGCACAGTTTGCGTGCTGGTGTAAATTGTTAAAACTCTTAGTTTAATGTAATGTGGTGAGTTTCAGTTTTGTACCAGTGTAGTCTTTCAGAGGCTGTTATGAGCAGTCGTAAATACGGCCGTGTCAAAAGGGAGCGGCAAGGTTCTCTGCCCGAAAGCTCATACAGTCAAAACTTGTTTTCCTCTGCCTCTGAACAAACTGTAACTTCGATATTTAGAGGGTGCTTTCTGATTCTAATTTTTAATCTGTTTCATTAAAGAAATGCTTTTACGCACTATTAAAGTGAATAAAATTCCCATTTGTTACAACGAAGTAGGTTATGATTTCATTAGTTTCTCCCTGCGAACTACTTCCTTGCTTACATAGTGTGATTAACAATGAGCATATGGGATTGGTGGCCGGGAGACGCCTCGCGGGCGGTTCGGCCGCAGTTCCACAAGTTCTTTAATGCCACTACGGCGACTTGCGAGTGAATGAGGGTGCAATGATGATGAAAGACACACAATACCCAATAATCTCGAGGCAGAGAAAATCTCTGAGACCACGAGCCGCGGACTATAAATGTTCATGATGAATCGCTAGTAAATAAAATAAATTCTTAAGAACATTCTTTGAAAATAAATCACGGTTCAATCACTGCAGTCATTAGTGGATGAACAAGTAGTTCAAGATCCAAGGCACAATACACAAGAGGAATTTCGAAACATTTTGATCAAAATAAGGGTGAGATAAAGCGATGCGCTCCCTCCATTATTTTTCAACACTTACTTGTAACGTCACGGGTATTTAGAAGTGCAAATCGGTTGCCAAGTGCTGGTATAGGGTTGGGTGAATTTGTTGTGCTTTACACAACCCCAGGGCCGTCGACGAGCTGCGGCCGGTACAGAGGCAGCGACCGTTGTTGGACACCCCAGGTGCAGGCCCAAAGAAGTGGTCGGAAATCGGGAAAATCTCGAGAGGATTTTGATGCTCTAAGAAATAGCAAAATTCCTGACAAGCTGAGAGAATCTATAATAAATTACAGTCAAAAATATTAATGCAAATCAGAATATATCTGCGATCTCAGTAAAATGAGGAGCATGCACTGATACATGAATATTACAATATATCTCTAAAACTACAGAAGTTAACTGATACGTCTGTGTAAGCAGAAGAAACTAACGATAAAGTCCGAAAACAATTTATTGGACTGTTCAATTAACCAAAACAAATTCTCCAAGTATAACACCAACACAAAACAGTGATCCGTCTTCGAATCACAACTATGTACAAGAATAATATAGAAAAAAAACTGAAATAATTTCCTACTAGTCTCCACCAGAGACTTCCCTGATATACCAAGCCTAATCCAGAGATCAACGAGAAGATGCAAGACGGGATGCTAGGGCGGCAGATTTTCACTCTGCAGTGGAGTGTGCGCTGATATGAAACTTCCTGGCAGATTAAAACTGTCTGCCGGACCGAGACTCGAACTCGGGACCTTTGCCTTTCGCGGGCAAGTGCTCTACCAACTGAGCTATCCAAGCACGACTCACTCCCCTTCCTCACAGCTTTACTTCTGGCAGTACCTCGTGTCCTACCTTCCAAACTTTACAAAAGCTCTCCTGCGAACCTTGCAGAACTAGTACTCCTGAAAGAAAGGATATTGCGGAGACATGGCTTAGCCACTGCGTGGGGGATCTTTCCAGAATGAGATTTTTCACTCTGCAGCGGAGTGTGCGCTGATATGAAACTTTCCGGCAGATTAAAACTGTGAGACTCGATCTCGGGACCTTTGCCTTTCGCGGGCAAGTACATGTCTCCGCAATATCCTTTCTTTCAGGAGTGCTAGTTCTGCAAGGTTCGCAGGAGGGCTTCTGTAAAGTTTGGAAGGTAGGAGACGAGGTACTGCCAGAAGTAAAGCTGTGAGGACGGGGCGTGAGTCGTGCTTGGGTAGCTCAGTTGGTAGCGCACTTGCCCGCGATAGGCAAAGGCCTCGAGTTCGAGTCTCGATGAGGCACACAGTTTTAATCTGCCAGGAAGTTTCATATCAGCTCACACTCCGCTGAAGAGTGAAAATCTCAATCTAGTAATTAGTGCTTTACTAATATATTCGTAACACCAAAAATTTAATATCTGTTTAATCTATAGGTTCCTAGCAATTTCACTTGAAGCACTAAGAGACTAAAATGTTATGGGAACATAGGACAGCTCAAAGACGTCTGTTTCAGCAGGCTATCGAATCGGATATGTCCATCCTCATAACCAACTTAGGATGCAAGAGCAGATAGTGGTTTTCTTGCAACGCGGTTTTAGTGTTAGGTAGCATCCTTTTAGTGTAGTTGTCGCAAAGGTAAAGAAGCGTCGAAGCGTGCACTGACATCGAAAATGTACAGCAATTTGTTGTAGGTAATGTATACTGATAAGGCAAAACATTATGATCACTGACTGCCCATTGCGATCATGGATGCCGCCTGGTGGCGTTGCGGGTACGTGACGTGGTAACAGAAGGGATCAACCTAGCGACGATATAGGTTGGAAATCGCGAAATCAATTGACACGAGCGACTTTGACAAAGGGCAGATTGTTATTACGCAGAGTCTGTTATCGAATACCTCGAAAACTGCGGTACTGGTCGAATGTTCACGTGCTACTATCCTGAACATCTACCACTAGGCCCTTAATGGTTGGACACCCACGACTCTTCACAGAACATGGGGTTCGGAGGTGAGTCTGCCCTGTAAAGTAGGATAGATGGTAAGTAAGTAAGCATCATGTGACTAAGGCCTCCCGTCGGGTAGACAGTTCGTCCGGTGCAAGTCTTTCGATTCGACGCCACTTCGGTGAATTGCTCGTCGTTGGGGATGAAATGATGATGATTAGGACAACACAATACCCAGTGTCTGAGCGGAGAAAATCTCCGACCCAGCCTGGTATTGAACCCGGGCCCTTACTATTGACATTCTGTCATGCTGACCACTCAGCTTCTGGTGGCGGAAGGATAGATGGTGATCTGTCGGATCTCTGCTGGGAGAGCACAATGCTGTGCACGCACAAGTGTTTCGGAACACACCTTTCATCGTACATTGTGTAGCACGGGGCTTCGCAGCAGACCACACCTGTGTATTCACATGTCGATGTTCACATATTGATGTTTACATGTTGACCCAACGACGTCGTCAGCTGCAATTGGAGTGGGCATGGGACCATCGCTATTCGACCGTCGGTGAATGGAAACGAGTCGGCTCTTCGGCTGAATTACATTTTTGATTCATTAGGTCGATGGTCATCTCCACAAAGGCTCTCATTGAGGTGAAAGGTGATCCCAGACCTGCAGGGCGCCACGGATGCTGACTGGTGGAAGCAGTGTCATACTACGGAAGAGTTCTCCTGCACTTGCATGGGACCTGTAGTCGATGACCCGCTGACAGCTGCAAACCACCTGCATCCTTTCATGGTCGTTGTCTTCCCTGACGGCGATGTTTTTCTTTCAGCAGTATAAATGTCCTTGTCTCGGAGCCACAACCGTGCTACAGTGGCACGTTGATGCCTCGGCGACAATATTTTCCTGATGTAAATCCTATGGAACCCATGTGAGTCGTTATCGGGCGCCTTCAACGAGTACGCAGATCAGTGGACCGTTATTCACGTGAATTACATGACCTTTTCGTAGACATGCCTCCGAAAATCTACCAACAACAGGTTACCGATCGTTTCTGGGATCACTGACTGCATAAGCAGAATTTAAAGAAAAATGGTATTCAGACATCTTTCTTTAGTCAAAACAAAATAAAAGACTTTTTCCGACGGAAAACGGATGCACCTGATTACCTCCACAACGCAGGCGTCTATCAAGTGCCATGTGGCTGCGGCAAAGTGTATATAGGCGAAACGGGAAGAGCTGTTAAAGAACGCACTAAGGAACACGAACGGCACACGCGGCTAAATCAAAGTGCAAAATCGGCAGTAGCGGAACTGTTGCTCTGACATGAATTTTTATAACGTACGTGTACTGGCTAAAGAGAAAAAAACATTTATAGATGAAAGGTCCGAGAAGCGGTTGCACTTTCTAAGAATTCATCTAATTCCAATAGAGCGGACGGCTATAGGCTTCCGGCATCTGCGCCCCCCGCCGTCAAGGAAGTAAATACGCGGCCACGGTGAGTGAGCGGCATAAACAACGCGCTGCAAGTTACCTAGGCGGACAATAATATTTTGGGTAAACATTCCCCCTCTCTTGCTCTGTCCGTTTCGTATCTAGCCACTGATGACGACCAACCAATAGCGGTAGCAGGCATTTCAACCAGTAACGTTTCTCCAGCATGTGTGGAACAGTGCCTTTCTATCCACTGACCATGACCACCAATGGTATCCACAGGAGATGAGCTACCAAAGCCCCTTCTTCTGTATTAGCCTATGACTATAGCCCACCAATGGCAGCCAAATGAATTTTAACCAATACTATCACTTCTCCAGCACGAACGCCACAAAATTCCCCCTTTGTAATTGGACGCGACATTCGTCTCTGACAGTGTTCTAGCAGTAGTGGACACCAAAATATGCTGAGGAAGATCCCAGTAGAGAGGTCGAAACATGGAACATTTTAGAAGAAACATGACGCTCCCTAATAACCTAGAAGATCTTACCTTCACTACCAACAAACTGTCTCCACACATTCAAGCTATTAATTAGGTCGTCATAACAGTTGGGCTCATCAGTATCTGTGCAAGAAACCCCCGAATGAGATGGAAAATATGTATTTGAAGGTCATCGGTGGAAACCTGGCCAGAGAAGACGTCTTCAAAGCAGAAAGGCGATATCAGTGAAATTACTGGTCACACTACGTGTGGCTCTCCCGCTAGACTCCCTTCGTTATTCATATGGAGATGTGGATTTATACTCGCATTTCATCGGCTTAGCTCACTTTCACCGGAACACTAATTACTCATCGCACTTAACAAGAGAACTGAGGCGATTTCTTCAAAATGTGCCAACCCTCGTAATTGTGATTAAAACTCAAAAATTTTTTAATTGCACACTATGTAAGTGACAAGAGCCCAGCCCGGCTGGTGCTGCCATTAGATGTATTTTCTGAAAAGAGGAGTATACATATTGGCTGCAAAATAAGAATTTAGAAAACTATTTCAGAAAACATTCATTCGTCTTTGAGAATGCTAATGTCTGCAACAACTTCCGTATCTAATAGGAAAATCTAGGATCCAAGTCATGTGCAAAGTCATTATATGAGTGCAAGTCTTGAGTTCAGTCTCTCATATATCTGCCTGGTCTTGAAACAGAAGAGCAGAGAAATGAAGTAAACATATTTAATTCTTCAACTGAAAATGTATTCACACGTAAAAATTGTATAACATCAAGCTCTGACCATCATACAAATCACAGATTAGAGTTACCGGGAACGACACGTGATATAAAATATTTACCATCATTATTCGCAGAGATTAAGCACCAGTCGAAGTCCTGGTTCATATTTACAGAGAGAATCATAGCGGAGTGACTAACGACCTAGCAGTATTCAGACGTAATAAGCAACTATATTTTATAGCAATGTCATAGCATTATTCTGGTGTAGGGACACTACCGACGCAAACTGATTAAACTTTTATTTTCCACTGGATCGGCAGCTGAGTGCAGGAAATTAGTATCAACGAACTAACATCAAGTAATATAGGATAATGTAGGCAATAATTTCACTTGCCCAAGAGAGTGTAAAAGTATCAGATAGTAAATAATTACCAGATTCGTGCAAAATTTCCGTAGCTTCATTTCTGGTGCAATGTCACCGCCTCACAGACGGCAGGAAACCATGCTCACATTCTACCCTGAAATATAGTAATATTAATCATGTTCATAGGTGTTCAGCCGAGATGTTGATTTTCTTTTATCGGTACATTTCGACCACTGGTGCAGCCATCTTCTTCTGATGCTTCAAGCTGTTTTGCTATGAGTAATCGCCCCTTGGCCTGCAAAACGACAGCGAGTTATTGTTAGCGTTCCACTGATATTAAGAGAGCGACTCCCAGAGCCCTTAATGCGCTTTCATGCTAACTGATGCCGATTTGTTTTTCGGTGAGTGGACTGTTACTCTGCGAATCGCACCATAGCACAGAGTTTTCCAACCGTTGTATTTGAGATGGCAGGCGAGATCCCAATCACTTGTGTTTCAGATCCCAAGACTTGCTTAAAATGAAACTTTCATTCCTCTTTATTAGTTTTTCCGATATCATTATTTCGGAAGTCTCTTAAATTTTACTGTCTCAGAAAGCTGGCCGGGCGGGGTAGCCGTGCGGTCTCAAGCGCCTTGCCATGGTTCGTAAGGCTCCTCCCTTGGGCATAGGTGCGTGTGTTGTTCTTAGCGTAAGTTAGGTTAAATCAGATTAAGTAGTGTGTAAGCCTAGGGACCGATGGCCTTAGCGGTTTCGTCCCATAGAACTTACCACAAGTTCCAAATTCAGAAACTTGGATTTGCACGGTGGTACTGACCTCGTCATATTTCATATCATGATTACCCCTGAAGTAGTGTTCTGTGTGAGCTGAACTGATGCTCATTTTAGGCCGACGTTTCACTAATCTTTATTGCACCTTTCCTTGACTGTTCTAACACGTAGTCTGCCTCACACAACACATGCCACACTCTCGTAGAATGCGGTACATATTCGGCTCTCCGAAACCTAGGTAGTCTTTAAGGTTGTAAGGAAGACTGTTTATCTTCGTTGACATGAGAGAAATATGTTGGACGCCATGTTTCCGCCAGTCCACCGATATTTCCGGAAATAGTGTCAGCGTTAAGTCAGAAAAGTTGATTCTTAACTTTCGTTTTCTTTCTCAAACTCAATTTCTCCCTCTGGTGATGCTTATTTTGACGGAAACACAATGCAGCAGAAATGCGCGTTTCACAGAGTAACAGCGTGGTCTTCGAAAAACAAACGAGGATCAAAGGGAGTGGTGGTTGCTCGCACTCGAATTCTGACATAAACAGCCATTCGATACAGGCAATACTTCACCATCTGGTTGTAACTGACTCGTGGAAATACCATGCAGCAAATAGGAATAAACCAATGGTTCAACGCCCGAAAGCACAACACCAGTCTATTACTCCGAGAATACCTGAAATATCACATCTCAGTTACGTTAATTTTTCATTCAAAGGTATTATAATCTCCAAATACATAGAACACAAACACCTATGAGACGAATGACAAAAATACATTGTATTCATCGACAAACGCACACCAATCAACACAAGATAGCAAAAACACTGGAGTAATACAAAAAGCAGATAAATACCTAGGAGCCGTTATATACCAGTTGTAATTCCAAGACTGCAGATCAGCGTACCTGGGGAAGACAGGCCGGAAATTCAAAACTATGTACAAAGAACACATAAATACCTAGAAGCATCAGAATAGCTAATCAACCGTTTCTAAACATGTATCAAAGCGAGAGCATAAGCCTTCTAACACTGAACAGGAGGTGACAGGTATTAGAACGAACAATCACAACGGAAAAACTTAAGTTACAACAGAATTTTCACACGCAAAGAGCCCTTGCGACGAGAAAAATAGTAATAAATAATCTATTTCACGTAAGTAACTCACTGGTAGTCGTAGCCACAAAAAAATAACAAGCAAATTACACTGATTAGCCAGGACATAATGACAACCGACCTACTATCGATTTAAGCTTGTCCAGGTGATAGCAGCGTCACCTGGAGAGGAATGATTGCTAGTCAGACACACGCACGGTACAAGTGGTATCAGTCAGCTTTCTGTCTCTGTGTAGAATGGGGGAGGCTCACGATCTACCTGAGTTTGACCGAGGGCAGATTGTGATGGTCCAGAGGCTCGGCACCAGCATTCTGGACTCTGTATTACTTGTCGAGTGTTCTAAGAGTGCTATGGTGAGTGTCTTCAACATGTGGCGAAACCAAGGTGAAACCATGTCTAGACGTAACGTCGTGTAGTTGGGCGCTCACCACTCACTACAGATGTCGGACGTCGTAGGCTGGGGAGACTGGTAAAATAGGACAGGTGGCAAACTGGCGGAACTAACATCAGACTTTAATGCTGGACAGAGCACAAGTATGTCTCTGAAAGCACAGTCCACTGAAAACTCCTAACGAGGGCCATCCGTAACCGATGATCCATGCATGTGCCCATGTTAACACCATGACATCGGCAACTGTGAGCGAAATAGGCACGTAACCATCGACACTGAACGTTGGCGCAGTGGAAGAACTTTGCATGGTCTTACGAATACCGAATCCTTCATCATGCCGAGGGGAGGGCGTGAATCCGTCGTCTTCCAGGGGAATAGTTCCTTAACACTCCACTGCGGGACGGAGACCATCTGGCGGCGGCTCCAATATGCTATCTGGAACATGCGTGGGCATCCAAGGGTCAAGCTGAGCTCGTGCAAGGGACCATGTCGGACAAGGAGTATCGTACACTGGTTTCAGACCACTTACACCCCTTCATGGCGATCATGTTTCCCAATGGCTCAAATTCAAATGGCTCTAAGCCCTATTGGGACTTAATATATGAGGTCACTAGTCCCCTATAATTAGAACTACTTAAACCTAACTGATCTAAGAACATCACATAGATCCAGGCCCGAGGGAGGATTCAAACCTGTGGCCGTAGCAGCTGCGTGGTTCCGAACTGAAGTGCCTAGAACCGCTCGGCCACAGCGGCCGGCTTTCCCAATGGCGGTGGAGTTTTTCAGCAGGATAATGCGCCATGTTACAAGGCCAGGAATGTGGTGGAGTGTTTCGAGGAACGCAGTGGGGGGGGGGGGAGGGGGGGATGGAGTTCCAGTTGATGTACTGACCCCCCAAGTCGCCAGATCTGAACCCGATCGAACACATCTGGGATGTGATTGAACATGGCACCAGAGCTCATCGCACCCCTCCTCAGAACTTACTGGAATTACGTTACTTGTGTGTTCAGGTGAGGTTCCAGCTCGCTCCACCGACCTACCAGGGACTCTTTGCCTCCACGCCTCACTGTTTACGACGCGTCGTCGCTGTTATACGCGCCAGAGGTGACCATACCAGTTACTAGGTAGGTGATCACAATGATTTGGCTGATGAGTGTAAATAATAACATACTGAACATCCGCACCAGTGAGAAGTCCATTACAAAAAAATATGAAATCTTTTCCACTCATATTCCGCACTTGTCCCTGACCAGCGATCCCTGATCACAGGTAACAACACATGGTACTCCGCAACAAATAAATGAATATCAACATGTATACGGACAACACAACACAAACAGAATGATAAAAAAATCACACATGACATTTGGCAACCCTATATATAAAGATCCGCAAGAAAAACACGCTTTTAAAAAATAAATAGTCTGATAGGGAAGTGTTTATGTGAAATGAGCTTGCAAACACCGAGTATCCTGGTGTACACAAGAGAACAAGGTATAATTCTGGGACGACATGTGTGATAATGAAATCTCAAAAAGTCTGTAAGCAGATTCAGACATCGAATTAACCTTCCTTAGCGTGCGCTCCATAAAGTTATTCTTCACCTAACAATAAGAGATTAATGAAAAAAGGCATCCCTGTTGTTCCACAGTACTCCTATTTACCTGCCCTGTGTCACTGTGACTGTTTTCTTTTCCTGAAATGGAAGACTGTCTCAAAAGGACGTCATTTTGGGACTCTGGAAAACATTCAAAAGAATGTGATCGTCTTGTTAAACGTCGTACCAGTCGAAGCCATTCAGCGCTGCCACCAAGACAGGAAACAACGATTGCACCGGTGTACAGCAAACAAAGGGAACTACTGTCAAGGCGACAATATTTTTATTTGAAAACAATAAAAGCTTAAGTAAAAAATGAGTCTCATTTCTTTTCTCCGCCCCTCGTAAACACTCTAAAATTTTGTATACATTGATTTTTACCCTCTGTGTATATAGAAACAACATGTATTGGAGACCACTGAGGATACTTAGCGAATAAAATAAAGAGAAAAGCTTATGGCCTAAGAACAAATAGCTTTTAATTTCACAGACGGATCACTGCTCCAAGAAAAAATTAAAAATAAGTTTTCATATTTTGTACATGCTCCACTATCAGTTGTTGGCAACAAAGCTTTTCATCGGAGAGACGCAGTGACGCAGTAAACAAGAAAAATGAGCTATGAATCAAAAGAGAATGAAGGTTTCCTGTAAGGGTCCTCCACTGAAGTGTCGACCTCGGCAGCCACAGGAGGCTTTAGCGGTGAGGCCCGGGGTTATCCGGGGTGGGGACCCTGCGTCGCCTGAACAGATGACCGCGGCTGCAGGCGATGGCCCACTTGTTACCACACCGTGCAGCCAGCGCTTCTTGTGCTGTCCGCAGGCCGCGGGGCCAAAGGGAGGAGGCGTTGGCTAAGCAAGTCCTTACTGGGTAACCTCTATATCTATGTCTGCAACAGCACTCGACATACCACGTTGAAATGCATGGGGCAGGGTGCCATGTATTGACGTTTATTCACGTTCCGTTTACGTACGGAGGATTGCGGGAATATTTACTGAGGCCCATCAGACAGTGCTGTAATTAGCTTCCCCTTGACTTCGCGGTTCCTAAGGGAACAATACATACCTAGTCCAAATAAGGGTATCCCAAAAAACGATCGACAACACTTACAAGGGAACCTCCCCATCGCACCCCCCTCAGATTTAGTTATAAGTTGACACAGTGGATAGGCCTTGAAAAACTGAACACAGATAAATCTAGAAAACAGGAAGAAGTTGTGTGGAACTATGAAAAAAATAAGCAAAATATACAAACTGAGTAGTCCATGGGCAAGATCAGCAACATCAAGGACTGTCTGAACTCGGGAGTGTCGTGGTCCCGTGGATAACGTGAGCGGCTGCGAAACGAGAGGACTCTGGTTCAGATCTTCCCTCGAGTGAAAACTTTACTTTCCATTTTTCGCAAAGTTATTATCTGCCCGTTCGTTCATTGACGTCTTTGTCCACTGTAATAAGTTTAGTGTCTGTGTTTTGCGACCGCACCGCAAAATCGTGCGATTGGTCGACCAAAGTGATGTGCGTCTCCAAGGGGTACCGAAAACATTTGATCGCAAGGTCATAGGTCAACCGATTCCTTCACAGGAAACTACGTCTGATATATTCCATACGACACTGGTGACGCCTTGACAGGAATATGTTGTCAACCCACCTAACTTCTACACTTGGCGAATGGGTAAAAAGATTCTTCTACCTTGACCGATTTAGGTTTGCTTGTGGATGTGATAATCACTCAAAAAAAAAAAAGTGATGAAAACGTAAGAGTTTGTCACATAAACTGCAACAAATGAATGCAACGGTTCCACTGTTGCATAGGATCGACGGACGGACAGATAATAAATGTCTGAAAATAAAAAATTAAACGTTCCACTTCAGGAAAAACTTCAAGCAATGTCCTCTTGTTTCGCAGTTGCTCACGCTAACCACGGGACAATGGTGCTCCTGAGCTCACATTATCCTTGATGTTGCCTATCTTGCTCATGGACTACTCAGTTTGTATATTTTGCTTATTTTTTCATTGTTCCACACAACTTCTTCCTGTTTTCTCGATTGATCTGTGTTCAGTTTTTCAAGGCCTATCAACTGTGCCAACTTATAACTAAATCTGATGGGGTGCGATGGTGAGGTTCCCTTGTTACTATGTTGTGCCGGGTAGACAACCGACCGTTTATCAAGAAGGATCACTTATTTCAAAAGATATTAAAAATAATGTTTCAGACTGCATAGTATATTCATATTTTGTACATACTCCGCTCTCAACACTGCTGGAGAGCGTCGGAGTCTGAGAACGAACGATTCTGACGGTGTGCTCCAATTCCTTTTGGTGTCTGAATACGGAGGGGGCATGCAACCCGTTAACCAATTGTGTACTCGGGTGGAGAATCTGAGTTAAAAAATTTCCCAGCGCATGCCCTACATTCCCCCACACAGGCCTTGTGAGCGTCCTAATGTGGACTGCTATACCAGTGCAGTAACGTTGTTGACAGTAGTTTTATGAACAAGCGGATGTCGTGGCTATGAGAAGCCCCCTAAGTCTCGTAATTGCAAACTTCTTTATGGAGAAATTCAAAGGACAGGCCTTAGGTACTGCCAGCTATGAATCCAAATGTATGGTTCCTATACGTGGATGACACGTTTGTGCTGTGGAGACATGGAAGGGAGGAAATAAGCCTGTTCCACGAACATCTGAATAGTCTAAACTCGAGAATTGAGTTTACAATGGAGGAGGAGGGTGCTGGTTTTTAGAAACGAAAATGGTAGTTAGGGCCCCTCAGTATACCGCAAACCCACGCACACGGACCGTTATTTGCACCGGGATTCGAACCACCACCACAACAGAAGAGGGGCGTTATCAAGACGTTAGCGGACAGAGCTAGAAATATTTGTGAACCTGAGTTGCTCGACGCTGAGATGGAACATCTCCACAGTGCAGTAATGAAGGACGGATATTCGTCCGCCGAAATAAAACTTGCGTTGAGACAGCCACGCAGAAACCATAGTGACGTACAGGCTACTGCAAAATCTAATGTTTTCCTGCCGTTTGTTAAAAATGTGACGGAAAGAATAGCGAGGATCTTGACGAAGCGGAATATTACCGTAATTTACGAGCCCACCAAGAAGGAACAGGAATACCTTAAGCGTGCCACGGACGCTAGCAAACCAATGGAAAAAGCTGGAGTGTATAGGATCCCATGCAGCTGTGGAGATGTATATGTGGGCACCACTAAAAGAAATGTTTTCAAACCTTTGGAAGAGCACAAGGGGCATTGTAGAAGAGGAGAAACGGAACGATCATCTGTTGCGGAGCATACTCGCCAGCCAGGTAACCACCATATTCGTTTCAAGGAGACGCAAGTACTAGCGGCCACAAGCGGATATTACGAAAGGCTCTACAGGAAGGCAATCGAAATCGCCAAACAACCTAATAATTTCAATTGAAAGGAGGAGGGCGTGAAATTAAACGGTATATGGATGCCGATGTTGAAGAATATGTGTACCAACCGTCACTCTTGGGTGATGGTAACGGCGATCGACGGCAGTGGACAGCGGCCAATTGCACTGACGTTATCAGCGCGCGGACACGGAATTTAGCGGCAGTCAGTAGCGAGCCAGTGGATGTGTTGGACCTTCCATCGAGCTACAGACCCCCTTGAAGATGTCTCCCGCAGACGGGGACGAAACGTTGGGAATTGACACAGAATGTCAACCGACCACATCTTAACAGCCCGGATAATTATAATGGACATGAGCAGCGCAAAATGTACCAGTACACCGCTCGGGTAATGACCGACATGGTGCTTGTATGCGGTACAGAGAATTGCAGTGGAAGAACTGCTCCCAGATTCATTCGGAAAGTTTTAAAAAATAAGCGTACACCTCGTCCTAGCCCCTGAGCGACGCCTCAGGGAAGCCGGAAGGTTGAACACAGGTATTTTCTGTCTGTTGTGCTTGGTACCTTGTACTTGCGAATACCGTTCGCCCTCTGATTGTTGCTGCAATGTGCTGTGGACGAGGAGGACGTGCTGACAAAGATTGAAGAGAAGCCAGCCACCAGCCCTCGGCAGGTGGGATAGGTGCTGCATACTGGTCAATGTGCCACGTGGCGTGTTGTTCTTGAGCACCGGTTCCATCTAAACCAAGTGCAGAAAGTCCAGGGTTTATTGGAGGAGGACTACGCACGACGGCTACAATTTATGTAGTGGTATTTACAACAATGCGTACTGCAGCTGCAATTCCCGAGCTTGACACTACGAACGGACGAATTCATGTTTACTAGAGACTACATACTAAGCTTGTACAGCATGCATGTCTGGGCGGCGGAATATCCGCATGAGTAGGTGATTCAACATCACCAACACGTGGTCTGTATGAACACTTTGGGCAGGGATAATTGATGACCATGTAGTTGGGCCATACCTACTGCCAGAAAGACTACCAGGACCGATCTGCATCAGATTTATTAAATATATTTTGCCTACCATATTTAATGTATTGCTACTAAATGCTCGGACAGACATGTAACTGCAACACGACGGAGCTCCAGCATACTTTGATGCCATAGTGTAGTGTAGTATCGCCTCAAAGTCGGATATCCCCATCGATTGATTGGTGGAGGTGAATCAATTTGATAGCCAGCGCGGTCACCAGATCTGACACATTTAGACTATTTTCTGTGGGGTGGTATGAAGGGTATAGTGTATGGCACACCTATAATGTCAGTGGAGGATCTTATTGCTCGAGTCCACAGAGCGATTCAAGGCAGCTCTCGTATTGGCCCATGTCGGTGAGACCTAGTACAACCGAAGTAGGCTCTGCATCGATGTAGGAGGTGCGTAGTTCGAAGCCCACTTGTAATGTAGGCTGCGCGATGCGCTACATTTGTTGGGTCTATTGACGTAATGTGGAAAGCACATACGTCTCGGACTTCAACGCTCTCCACTGCTCAAGCCGTGCGTTTCCGGATATGGGTTTCTTCTTGAAAACCAATCAGTGTGCCTTCTCGCACAACATACCAAGCGTTGTGGGTGTTCTCTTTCGGACACCGTTCATAGTCCTAGATTCCACGTTCCTTGAATCTCTGTAATATGGCTCCCGTGGGTAACTGGCGTCAGTCTTCAATGTCTGATTATTTCAGATGTTTCAGCTTTTCAGTGACATACCGCAGTGGGTCAGTCGAATCATCGAAAATTCGTCATGCCACCCTCTGTATTCGTTCAACATACTCTGGAGACATTTCCACCAGAAACGACACGTTGTTTTTCGATCATTTTCATCAAAAAGTTATTGCACTGATTCGAGTCTCCTTAAGAGCAAACAAGCGAGTCACCTTCAATGTCGCTAAAAAGATGAGTTACCAATGCTAGTGGGGCGGTATGTAACAGTGGCTGGAGTAACAGAATGGCCGGGTGGGGAATGTACCTTGAGAGAAGCAGCGCTGATAGTAATGTGTAACTTAGTCTCAGGCCCCGAACAAATAACATCAGGAATGTAGTGATGTTTTAAAATGTTCATAATTTAGGAGGAAAAAACTCGTGGAAGTCTCAGTAATCATAAGAAATATGCCACAGAGATAAAAAACTGAAAATCTATACAGTTTAGCAAAAATAACAAGTGATAGTATCATGAAAACGATCACTCAGAAAATTTTATGAAGCTCAACGTTATAAGGATATCAATCTCTGAGCACTGGAGCGGGGTTGGGGGCGATGTGGTAACAGGAAGAGCATCCGGTCATCCTGTACCACTAATAATGCCTGATCGAAAGATTAAGATGGCGACCAGGAGAAGATATGGGATGAAGGCGAATAAAAGTAAGACTGTTGACAGTGCTGCCGAACACTTCTTATTTTGTTTGACGGCAAACTGAGAACTTTACAATTGTCTTCCTCCTCTTACTGTTAACCCGTCTAGTACGGTGTGGTCTGTGCCCAAATTTTCGCAGATTTATAAATTTATTTAACTTTGCGGACGTATGACCCTGATGCCGCCGCAGCCGACAGTCACCTTAGGAAGTGGAGTGCGCCCCCTGTATGTGAACTGTAGTCATAGTTTGTGAAACAGAAATTGGGAACCAGGCCAGTTTTCCTAAACGAGGGTGAGAAGCAGCACACAAAACGCACTCAGGCTGGTAGTGCACCAACCACAGTTGCTAACCCACCATGCTGATTAGATCCGGCTCCGGCTGACCTTCGTCTCTCGCAAACTTGCACACAACGCGCTACGTTATATGGTTGTCAAACACATACACTGATTGTGCTAAATGTTTTACTGGTATATATCAGTTTCAACAAAATTTATAGGACTTAATTTCCACTTGTTGACGTACAGGGTGTTTCAAAAATGACCGGTATATTTGAAACGGCAATAAAAACTAAACGAGCAGCGATAGAAATACACCGTTTGTTGCAATATGCTTGGGACAACAGTACATTTTCAGGCGGACAAACTTTCGAAATTACAGTAGTTACAATTTCCAACAACAGATGGCGCTGCAAGTGATGTGAAAGATATAGAAGACAACGCAGTCTGTGGGTGCGCCATTCTGTACGTCGTCTTTCTGCTGTAAGCGTGTGCTGTTCACAACGTGCAAGTGTGCTGTGGACAACGTGGTTTATTCCTTAGAACAGAGGATTTTTCTGGCGTTGGAAATCCACCACCTAGAACACAGTGTTGTTGCAACAACACGAAGTTTTGAACGGAGGTTTAATGTAACCAAAGGACCGAAAAGCGATACAATAAAGGATCTGTTTGAAAAATTTCGAAGGACTGGGAATGTGACGGATGAACGTGCTGGAAAGGTAGGGCGATCGCGTACGAAAACCACAGAGGGCAACGCGCAGTTAGTGCAGCAGGTGATCCAACAGCGGCCTCGGGTTTCCGTTCGCCGTGTTGCAGCTGCGGTCCAAATGACGCCAACGTCCACGTATCGTCTCATGCGCCAGAGTTTACACCTCTATCCATACAAAATTCAAACGCGGCAACCCCTCAGCGCCGCTACCATTGCTGCACGAGAGACATTCGCTATCGATATAGTGCACAGGATTGATGACGGCGATATGCATGTGGGCAGCATTTGGTTTACTGACGAAGCTTATTTTTACCTGGACGGCTTCGTCAATAAACAGAACTGGCGCATATGGGGAACCGAAAAGCCCCATGTTGCAGTCCCATTGTCCCTGCATCCTCAAAAAGTACTGGTCTGGGCCGCCATTTCTTCCAAAGGAATCATTGGCCCATTTTTCAGATCCGAAACGATTACTGCATCACGCTATCTGCACATTCTTCGTGAATTTGTGGCGGTACAAACTGCCTTAGACGACACTGCGAACACCTTGTGGTTTATGCAAGATGGTGTCCGGCCACATCGCAAGGCCGACGTCTTTAATTTCCTGAATGAATATTTCGATACTCGTGTGATTGCTTTGGGCTATCCGAAACATACAGGAGGCGGCGTGGATTGGCCTCCCTATTCGCCAGACATGAACCCTTGTGACTTCTTTCTGTGGGGACACTTGAAAGACCAGGTGTACGGCCAGAATCCAGAAACAATTGAACAGCTGAAGCAGTACATCTCATCTGAATGTGAAGCCATTCCGCCAGACACGTTGTCAAAGGTTTCAGGTAATTTCATTCAGAGACTACGCCATATTGTTGCTACGCATGGTGGATATGTGGAAAATATCGTACTATAGAGTTTCCCAGACCGCAGCGCCATCTGTTGTTGACAATTGTAACTTCTGTAATTTCGAAAGTTTGTCTGCCAGAAAATGCACTGGTGTCCCAAGCATATTGCAACAAACGGTGTATTTCTATCGCTGCTCGTTTAGTTTGTATTGCCGTTTCAAATTTACCGGTCATTATTCAAACACCCTGTATTACCCGTCGGCGTTCGTTTAACGTCAATCATTAAGTATGAATAGGTTCTCTACGGAAAAATAACTAGAGAAAGTGTATTTGCTAAGTAGCACATACACACAACACTCAAAATTTTTTATTGGTGTACATCAGACTCCTCAAAATTTGTAAGGCCTTATTGCCCACTTGTTGACGCATTACTTATTGGCATCGCCAAATTATGAAAACCACTGGTAGTGATTATACTGCCTATCACTCAAAATTGATTCCAGGCAGGTCACTCTTAATGCACACATTTTAAAATTCAATTGTGTGCAAAGTTAAGTGGATAACGCAAAATTAAGGCCCTCGACATAGACTTTAAAGTGAGGAGTTTGCATAAATTTGAATGTGATTGACGCTGTCTGACTGGAATAATGTATCTGCATATGTTTTAGTATGATTGAAAATATTTCCTTGAACATTGGTTTATTTCACATAGCTTGATGGAGTGAAGGTACGAACAGAAACACTGATTAATTAAATACTCAAATCTGATTACATATGCATCAGTTGATGACATATAGATCAATTTGTGAAACACGTTACAATTCTGTTGCCAAATTCAGGTGTAAGTTTAACATAACAGCAGTGTTACTTGCCCATCTGTGAATTTACTACCTGCCCGCCTGAGCAACTACACTCAAATAAAGAACAGTGATAATTCTACTCTATATAACCCTGCAAATTCTTGACTGAAACAGTGGAAATAGGTGACTTTCCCCAAAAGTACACACATTTAAACATGTGGGATAACCTTGAGACACGCGATCGTTCCACTTTCCACAAGCGTGAAACCGAACTGAACTATACCGCCAGTGCTGGGAATGATGCTTGAGTAGGCTGTGTTTGGCCACGTTGTACCCTGCAGAAGTGCTGCCCCGTCTTAAAGACAAGTTCGTCAGTGCCCCGTTGCAATGCGAAGATGTTGCAGGCTACGTGGCTAGACTTCCTTTCCTGTAGCCCATGGTTTCTACAGCCGATAGATGACTATCTTCAAAGGAGGTCTGCAAAACACAGAAAGGCGTCCCCGCCACCTGCACTAGGCGCCCGCGCTACTCGCCAACTGGAATTAAATTGTGCAATCGTAAAGGTGAACAGCAGCTTGCCGTCCCATGGGACGGGCTTTCCACCTCCATTCTAAGAATCACAGTCCCAGAGGCCAGTACCTGCTCCCCCCTCCCTTTTCTTCCCCACCCTCCAATGGCTAGTCCCATTCGGCCGTGGCGTTCCCTGCTTGCCGTTTCAAATCCATCGTGCTATTTATTTGCATGCACACTAGTGTGCCCGTCACCGTGTTCACAAAGGAAAGAAATGACAGTTATATACAGCAACGTATTAGCAGCCACCGTGATACAATCTCATCAACAAAATTTCTAATACTGATTTACCCTGTTGTCAGTGCCTAAGTTACTAAATCTCACTAATTTTGGTCGAAATGGCATGCTGAATGGACATCTGCATTTCAAGTAGAATAATTAAACATGATTAGACTCGTAAACTACAGATTGCAGCGATCAGTTGTCCTTTTTAAATTTTCTTGTACATATATGGATTTCGGCTGGAAATGCACTATTATTTTCGCTCAGTGCTTGTAATGCCTGTTGGTCGAGCTTCATCCACAGTTCTAGCCGAAATCTTGATCATCACAATAAAACTTAAAGAGGATGACTGTTCGCTGCAATCTGTAATTTACAAGTCAATATAACCGTCACTGAGTGCAACAGCTTTCGGAATGGAAGGTAGCCTGATGATGATTAGACTCTTAGCAGAAAAGAAACTAGCTCAAAGAGTATCTGCTAAGAAGCACACAGATCATCATGTACGAGGGTTATTTGGAAAGCAAGGAACGATCGGTCATGAAATGGAAAAAATAGTTAAAATTGGATGAAGCTTTGCACAGACGCGTTGGGCACTGTGCCCAGTATGCCCAACGATCGCATCATGTCGCTCTGTTCATTTCTGAGCTCACAGTGAGAACGTAAAGATGGCTAGAATTTAGCGTCTCCCGCCAGTTATGACGGCCTGGAGAAAGATGTCGCCTGAAGCTCTGCAATCCATATAACACAACTGTAATGCGGTGCGTTCTACAGGACAATTCTTGGCCGCACTCTACAGGAGCAATGAACGCAATGAAGATGCTCCTGCAGCGTTTTCGATGAGAAGTGTTTGACCACCCACAATACAGCCTGTAATTGGCTACCCCTGAGGTTCATCTCTGCTCAAATGAACCGCTGCCTATGAAGAAAATATTTGAACACAGACAACGAGCTGGAGTTCAGAGTAGAAAATTGCCAGAGAGCACTGGCCGCTGTCCTCTATAACGAGGGAATTGAAAAGTTGGTACAGGGTACGACAGATATCTAAGTCTGAGCGGCGATTGTGCAGAGAAGTAGCTGTAAGATGTAGCTAACCTCTGCAAATAAAACAGTTTTGATTTTAACGGTGGTTTCCATTTCGCGATCTATCGTTCCTTACTTTCCGAATAGCCCTCGTATGTGCTAAGTAGTTCAAATGGTTCAAATTGCTCTGAGCACTATGGGACTTAACATATGAGGCCATCAGTCCCCTAGAATTTAGAACTACTTAAACCTAACTAACCCAAGGACATCACACACATCCATGACCGAGGCAGTATTCGAACCTGCGACCGTAGGCGTCGCGCGGTTACAGACTGAAGCGCCTAGAACAACACGGCCTAAGTGGCAAATTCTCTCAACGCTCTAAATTTTTAATCACTGTATGGCATGTCAATCTCCACAAAAGAGGAAGATTTTACTGGCCACTTTTTGACGTATTACTTTTTGGCATTCGTTGAAGTTGAACAGCTAAATATGAAATGATTCTTCGTATAAAACTAACGAGAAAAACGTGTATGTGCTACGCTGCACTTGAACATTCCAATTTTTTCATTAGTATATATCGGTCTCGACTATATTTGCAGTCTTTATTCGTTGCTTGTTGATGTACTGCTTTCGTCTCGGTGCCTACGGTGAGTGTCTCTTTCACGAATTTTCTGATTAATACTTCAAAGATCCGCCTCAGTTGCGAAAAGTTACTGGTCTTTCCCAGGTTTCAGCTAGAGTAATCTAGCCTTCTTCAAAAGTATAAAATAAACTAATACATGCCAGAATAATGCACCGTCAAACATAAAATGCTAAAGTACCGTAGTACCACATCAAGCTACGCTACTTAGATGAGGAAAAGATCCGGCCCCACTCCATGGACAGCGGTCGGTTAGCCACGGACGCTGCGTTGGAACTAACTGGCATGTTATAGTTTATTTTATACTTTTGAAGAAGGCTAGATTACTCTAGCTGAAACCTGGGTAAAGACCAGTAACTTTTCGCAACTGAGGCGGATCTTTGACGTATTAATTTATCACAGTTGCTAAAAGGGCTGAGACATGTTAAAAATTCTTGAATTTTCTCATTTTTCGTCAACACAAATGGCTAGAATTGTCAGACAGTAACTCTCAGTTTCAGTCAGCGCACATGGACAGTGAATCTGTGATGATTCCATCCACTCCTGCTGGCAACACTTCAGAAAATTTACTAAACAAATTTCGGCCCGAAAATACCTAGAAAACAGCTAACAGGTACGTCTCACTAATCTCTGTCTTTCTCGACAGTTATTAACCTTTGCGGCCCCCTCTGTTAACATTAAAAGCTTTCCACTTACTCTTAATATATGTCGAATGACACTTCCTTTGTTCTAGTTAGTTTTCCACGAAGAACCTATTCCTATTTAATGATTCAACGTAATATTTAACATCCTTTAATACCACTACATGCCATACAGTGAAACTCCGTTATTTTCTTGTTTCGCACAGCTAATGAGTTAGTTCCATATAAAGCTGTGCTCCTAATGTACATTCTCATAAATTCCCGTTTGCTTACTGTCTGCGTTTCATACTAGCAAACTCCATCGTGCGAGGGATTGTTTCCTTGTCAATGCGAGGCTGTTTTTAATAACTTCCTTGCTTGGACCGTCATACGCTAATTGCTTCCAAGATAGCAAAATTTCTTTGCACCCATACGTTGCGGCTTACTAAAATTACGAGCTCGAGTTGCTTGTAACGACTTTTGTCCCGACGTAGAAATGGTCTGCAGTTTTGACAAAACTTCTTGTTCCAGAGTTCGTATATGGATTCTTATTGGTACCTCACGTGTTTAACCCCATTAATTTTGAAAGAGTTTGGGTAAATGTTAGCTCTGGAGTCCCCCGTTGATAAAGCGGGCAGTTAAGTGAGGTTTACTATATTTGGCCCGAAAAAAGCATGTTCTTTGAGAATTTTGTTCTAGGGATGTGATATAGATATCAATGTCAACTTTGCTCAGAATGTATGTTGATATTGCCTCTACAAACTGGAATTTTTTCGACCGAATCTGTCGAAGAGCAAAGGCGGACGTGCCGTTGGAACGAAACAAAACTTCGATGTAGAGGTCCAAGCGCGGTATGTCACAGGTCAGATGGCTCGTCTGAAATCAAAATTAAATTTACGTTAGCGAAGTATATAAGATTCTTTAGGAGTTGAACTCGCTTTAGTTATTTGGACTATAGGAAACAAAATGGCGACCATTTGAAAATGTTTGGTATTTTCAAGGATTTTTCGAGTTCGTCGGCCAAGTAAAAGTATTTATAGTAGATGGAATAAAAGTGGTACAACTCCTAGACAATGTAGTTAGCTTCGTCGGAAACAAAGAATCATGCCAATCGGTTCATTAAATTTGTAGTTACCACACCACGCGATGAAAAAGGCATTTCGAGAAAACCCCGTTTGAAGTTTTGACTACATATAAATGCAATATTATGCAACTTGCGTTCAATGTGCTATACCGGGTTCATAAACTAGTCCTTCCTCTTCCTCATAGAAGGTGTTCTGCTCGATCTGGGCCATCCTGCGCTGCTCCAGAGCCGCTTGTAAGGCCGGTGACAAGCGGTTTCGGCCGCTTGAATCCGGTGGTCGTCCGAATGCTTGGCGAACTGCGTCGAATAGCGTCCCAGGGTGACGTCCATCGTTGTCATGGTCTTCAGAATTGCTGAATACCTTTCGGTGAAGCTGCTCACTGCCAGGAAAGTCGCAATCTGCATAGTCTTCGCACCAGAATGCAAATGCTTGGGGGCTAACTTCCAAACCCACGCGTTCAAACTTTCATTTGAATTTTGTGTGTTTCTTCCCAAGCACCCGCACAATAACTCGTCCTCGGAAATAAAGGCCGATTTTAGGTGGGTTCACTTTTTTGTTCAACAGCGAATAACAAACATTTCCGTTCCGTATTCGGAAAAACCGTTTAAGGGATGGATTCTAAACACTTTTATGGATCCAAAAATGCAATTTAAAGAAATAGATTTTTTGAACCAAAAGATAGCAAACCTCCCCTCAAATAGCGAAAGGCCAATTGACGCAAAAGTTTTGCTACAAATACTGTTATGCCATGGGCAGTTCATCTTCAACAATAACTCTCTTGTTTCGCACATACTGTCAGTGGTTTGCATTTAACAGTTCAGCGTTTGAGAAATACGTTGCTACGTGAAAGACACACAAGCTGGGTTATGTGAGACAAGCCTAGAGATTGGTCCCGATTATTCCCACATTTGCTTTAAATATGATGATAAAGAATTGCAGGGTTTCTCTTACAATTAACCGGATACTGTCACTAGTTTGATGATGACTATAGATGTTTATTACACTGTCAAGTGGGTCGAACATCTGTGTGGGGCCACAGATTTGTCCTTATTTTCACGTGGAATTCGACTTGGGGTTAACTTTTTTCAGCTTTCGTGCTTATTTTCCAATAATGTCTCACTTGGTAGATCAACATAGGTAACATTAATTTCCTTCTAAATATATGTAAACGCACGTTCGGCTGGTGGTATTGGGCACCTGTTAAGTATTTAAGCAAAGTAATTTTTACTTGATACCAGGAGCTGCTGACAAAGGAATCCTTTACTTACAGTCAGTTTCTATCGAACTCTCTCTCTCTCTCTCTCTCTCTCTCTCTCTCTCTCTCTCTCTCTCTCTTTTTTTTTTTTTTTTTTTTTTTTTTTTTTTTTTTTTTTTTTTTTTTTTGGTAATCAGTCTACTGACTGGTTTGATCCGCCACGAATTCCTTTCCTGTGCTAACCTCTTCATCTCAGAGTAGTACTTACTTGCAACCTAAATCCTCAATTATTTGCTTGACGTATTCCAATCTCTGCCTTCCTCTACAGTTTTTGCCCTCTATAGCTCCCTCTAGTACCATGGAAGTCATTCCCTCATGTCTTAGCAGATGTCCTATCATCCTGTCCCTTCTCCTTATCAGTGTTTTCCACATATTCCTTTCCTCTCCGATTCTGCGTAGAACCTCCTCATTCCTTACCTTATCAGTCCACCTAATTTTCAACATTCGTCTATAGCACCACATCTGAAGTGCTTCGATTCTCTTCTGTTCCGGTATTCCCACAGTCCATGTATCACTACCATACAATGCTGTACTCCAGACTTACATCCTCAGAAATTTCTTCCTCAAATTAAGGCCGGTATTTGATGTTAGTAGATTCTCTTGGCCAGAAATGCCTTTTTTGCATTGCGAGTCTGCTTTTGATGTCCTCCTTGCTCCGTCCGTCATTGGTTATTTTACTGCCTAGGTAGCAGAATTCCTTAACTTCATTGACTTCGTGACCATGTTGAGTTTCTCGCTGTTCTCATTTCTACTACTTCTCATTACCTTCGTCTTTCTCCGATTTACTCTCAAACCATACTGTGTACTCATTAGACTGTTCAGTCCGTTCAGCAGATCATTTAATAAGGCGACAAAAAGTATTTATATATAGTTTCGTGGAATAACAACTGTTGTGCCACGAATGGTCAAAAGTAATTCTGCATTACTGCCTTTAACTGTAAAACTGGTTTATGCAGCTGGGAATTAAAATTTTATTTTTATACTGACGTCTCAGCAGAAGAGATGCCACTCAGGCTCTGCAACGCTCTGTTGTTGTCTAATGGCGATCAGATGGATGGAAACCTGTACCAAATAAAGGACAGTATTATCATCAGTATCTGTATATGTATCCTCTACAGAAATATGGTGATCAAGTTTCATTTCAAATTATCAGAACGGTAACGAAAACTCATTTAAGCTTAATAGTCTTCGGCTGATCAGCAACGAACAACATAGAACTATCAATTTGACGAACGACTGAGAACATTACTTGGACTCAACGGTGATTTAAAATTAATTACAATAGTAACAAAACGTAATCATTGACGTTGTTAGTTACGGTATTCGAATAAGGCCCCACGTACCACAGTCCTAGCACACCAGTTAATATACGACTGAACACACAAGTTTAGACTTTGCCCCAGGTAGAAACCACATAAAGTGATAGTGCAATCTGATAATTACGTACAAAAATTCCTCATTTACCAAACAATAACTGGGCTGTTTATAGGAAATGACCACTATATATGGCGTTGAGACAAAACACTCATCCAAACTCCCGATAGATTAACCTCCTATAAGTCGACATCATTATGTTCGCCCTCTCATCCGTTGTCCTCGGACGGGTGTAGCTTACCATCCAACCCAGAGCTCGGCGCCCATCGCAAAAGCTCACTTTTCCAGAGCACGTTCCCAGAGGACCGATGACCTCGCTGTATAGTCCCCTCCCGTATACCAATCAACCACCTAACACTCCCAGAGGCGAGCTTTCTATTAGCACCACCAAATAGCGTTAATCGGCGCCATTATAGAAGTAGTCCATTTGGTAGCGCAGGGACACTTGGAGCTTAAAAATCGGAGAAGGATACTAAGACTTCAACATATTAAACAGGATGAAACGGATTTAGGATGCAGCAGTAAGCAGGGATGAAAAAGCTTGCTCATTCTTTGCGCTGAAGACTATTATAAAGCGAATGACGTATAAATAGGTTTGAAAACTTCGCGAGCAGCGAAGTTTTAAACCCACTACCATTTTCAAATATTGGCATAAAGTTTCTTCTGTCTCTCATCTGCATTACAGAAAGACTTCAATAAATAGCAGCGCCACTTTAGAAATGAGATTTACCGTATCTCAAACGGAGGTGAGAAGGAATCATGAGCGTAATCACTTCTTGAGAAGTGCAGCTGATAATGAATTTTTATAATTTTGTACATCTACATCTACGTGATTACTCTGCCATTCACTGTAAAGTGCCTGCCAGAGGGTTCAATGAACCGCCTTCAAGCTTTCTCTCCACCCTTCCACTCTCGAACGGCGCGTGGGAAAAACGAGCACATAAATTTTTCTGTGCGAGCCCTGATTTCTCTTATTTCATCGTGATGATGATTTCTCCCTATGTAGATGGGTGCCAACAGAATGTTTTTGCAAAGGGAGGATAAAACTGGTGATTGAAATTTCATGAGAAGATCCCATCACAACGAAAAATGCCTTTGTTTTAATGATTGCCACTCAAATTCACGTATCATGTCTGCTGCGGATTCCACGCCGTACAGAAATACTCCAGATTAGGGAAAACAAGCGTGGTGAAAGCAGTGTCTTTAGTAGACCTGTTGCACCTTCTTAGTGATTTGCCAATGAATCGCAGTCTTTGGTTGCCTTTACCCTCGACATTATATATGTAATCGTTGCAGTTTACCGTACTTGTAATCCCTAAGTATTTCAAATGGTTCTAAGCACTATGGACTTAACATCTGAGGTCATCGGTCCCCTAGACTTAGAACTACTTAAACCTAACTAGCCTAAGGACATCACACACATCCATGCCTGAGGCAGGATTAGAACCTGCGACCGTAGCAGCAGCGTTGTCCCGGACTGAAGCACCTAGAACCGGTCGGCCACAGCGACCGGCCCCTAAGCATTTACAGTCTTCAGATTTGTGTGACTTATCGCGTAAGTAAAGATAAAAATTTTATTTTCCATCATGGTAATGATGGAAAATAATGGTAATGAATGAAACTGAACGTCAATGAAGGGTTATTCTGTCAGCTGCTTTTAGTGTCACATAAAGCTGACTCTCTGCAGCTGTAAACCGTAAATAGCTAATAAATTACTAGACAAATATTATAAACTATTCGAAAAAGAAACTTGCACTTAGAATTTTTAAACCTTTCTCTCAATACACTCTCCCAACATTGGCGGTGTTTCACAGAAACTCGAAACTTATCACGTACATCAATGCGAGATGGCTTTAATAGTTTCTACAATGAAATTCTGTCTCAAAATCGGGCAGAAAATCTGAAGAGATTCTTGCGGCAGCAAGACAAAATCAATACCTTCACTGCGCAATGGCTGTGGTAAATGTTACCACTGACAGCAGCCTGAAGTGGAGTTCCTAAGCACGGTTTTTCGAAAGTCTTACACCAGAAAGATTCAGTAAATATTCAAAAATTTGAATAAAAAACAGTTGTCGACATAAGTAATTTAGAAGTAGGTACCCCGGTGTGACGAAGTCAATAAGAGTGAGCCGAGTGCTTACTCGACGAAAGGTACAAGCTTAAAGACTGGAAAATTGCTCAAACCACTCTACTTATAAGGAAACAGAAGTAGTCCGCTGAATAATAGACCCATAACTTTGACAGCTATTTGAAGGACTTTTTTGGAACATATACTGTGTGCTGGCGTAATGAAATACCTGAAGAAAGCTATCTATCTACGCATAGCCAGCACGGATTCTTAAAATATCGTCCTTGTGAAACCCGAATTAGTCTTCATTCGCCCGAAGTAATAAATGTCATCTATAGGGGATCTCAAACTGATACCGTGTTATTATTTCCTGGCAGTTTTTGATATATTTTCTCACAATCGGCTTCTGATAAACTTTCGTGCCTATGGAAATCGTCTCAGTTGCGTTGCAGGTTCAGAGATCTCCTGTTATAAACGTCAGGTCGCACTATTTGATGGAAAGCCATCTGGTAAATCAGATGTGATATCTGCGGTTGCCCAAGGAAATGTTATAAGCCCTCTGATCTTAATCTAGACCTATGTAATCGATGTACACAGATTTTTTTGCTGATCATGCTGTCGTTGATCATCTAAATAAATCAACAGAAAATTAAAACGAGTAGAAAAATGATTGAGACAATGTATTTGCACGGTGCGAAAAGTAGCAATTTGGCTTACACAATGGAAAGTGTGATGTCCTCCACAGGAGATGGAAAAAAAAGCCTTCAAATTTTAGTTATATGCTATTTAAATTTTGTCATTTCAAGCAAATACCTACGTATTATTACAATTACCAACTTCAGTTATAACTATCAAATAAAAAATGTTGTGAAGAAAGCGTTTTATTGCTAGAGCACTTCCAAGATGCAACTAATCTGAGAGAGTGACTGCCTACGAGTGCCCGTTCTTTCTTGGAGTATTGCTGCGCGTTGTGGAGGAATGGGATCCTTACCGTATAGGATTCACTTAGAACATCCGAAAAGCTCAAAGAAGGGAAACTCGTTTTGTATTATAGCGAAAAAAAGCTGACAGTGTCACGGATATGATACGCACGTTGAAGTAGCAATCATTAACACAAAGGCTTATTTCGTCAGGCCGAAATGTTTGCATGAAACTTCAAAATGGTGCAAATGGCACTGAGCACTATGCGACTTAACTTCTGAGGTCATCAGTCGCCTAGAACTTAGAACTAATTAAACCTAACTAACCTAAGGACATCACACACATCCATGCCCGAGGCAGGATTCGAACCTGCGATCGTAGCAGTCGCTCGGTTAAAGACTGTAGCGCCTAGAACAGCACGATCACTCCGGCCGACATGAAACTTCAACCACTAACCTTCTCCCATGAAATCTAAAGCACGTTGTCGACGTTTACTTACGTACGGTGGCATGACCATTGTAATAAAATAAGAAAACAGTTCTCCCACATACTGTTCGAGACCGGTATGGTCTGAAATAGTCAGAAAGTAGTTCCGCCAAATGTCTGCCAAACATTTAAGTGTGTGTAGCAGGTAATGGTGTAGATGTAAGACAAGCTTCACCACCACCCTTTAAGAAGGGTTGTTGCAATCGTTGTTGTTGTTTCTGCTTCCTCCACTCCAGAAAATGGTTTGAGGTAGCTCACCCTGCTAGTCTAGCATGTGCTAGGCTCTTTGTCTCCGAGTAACGATCTCGACTAACACCACTGTGAACCGACTTAGTGTGGTGTCACCGCCAGACACCACACTTGCTAGGTGGTAGCCTTTAAACCGGCCGCGGTCCGGTAGTATACGTCGGACCCGCGTGTCGCCAGTGATTGCAGACCGAGCGCCGCCACGCGGCAGGTCTAGAAAGACTTCCTAGCACTCGCCCCACTTGTACAGCCGACTTTGCTAGCGATGGTTCACTGACAAATTACGCTCTCATTTGCCGAGACGATAGTTAGCATAGCCTTCAGCTACGTTATTTGCTACGACCTAGCGAGGCGCCATGATCAGTTTCTATTGATATTGAAAATCATGTACCGTCAAGAGCGACGTTCGTCATTAATGGATTAAAGTTAAGTATTCCATCAGCTACGTCCGTTTTTCTCAATTCTAATTCCCTTGTCATGTTCCAGACCTCACGCCAGCCTGTGTGAGCTAAAACGCGTGCATTTCGGTCTCCTGTAGTAACACGGTGTTGGCTCTCCTGCGAACCACAACACTTATTATATTCAAGCAGTGGTATCCCTCTATAACATCCCCTCACAATCTCTGACCCTCACACACACACACACACTCACACACACACACACACACACACACACACACACATACACACACACACACATCCTTCCACAACGAAATCGACAATTCCTTGATGCCTCAGGCTGTGGTCCGTCAAACGATCCCCTACTTCTCTTAGTGAAGTTGTAGCACAAATTTATGTTTCTACTTATTCGATTCAAAATTCACTCATATGATGTTCGACCCACTCATCCAATGTGCAGAATCCTTCTACAGCACCACATTTCAAAAGCTTTTGTTCTCGTTTTGTGTTTATCGCTGACGTTACACATCTATGCAAGGCTACACCCCATATAAATAAACACCTTCAGAAATTACTTGCTAACATATTTGTGCAGTATGTTTACGAAAACAATTTTCTTGTTAATATTTTGTTTGACAACGCATGAACCTGTGTTCAGTGTATGCCGCCTTTAGCATCTGAAGATGGTCGTTGTATGGCTGAAACAGGTTATGACTGTGTCATAAACAAGTGATTGTGTCTATAAATAAACAGAAACTTTTTGCAAGAGAATTAATCACTCACTGCATAGGCAAAATGTCATTTTTACAAAAGATTTTCTTGTTATTGACACTCCGAATTTTATATTCTCGCTGTTTTATTAACTCCTGCAGTTCCGTAGATAAAATTCAATTTTTCAGAATAAAATTCAGTTGTCAGTTGCAAATATATTTTATTACGCCTTACCGGTTTCGATATATTAATTTGTACTGTTCAGAAGCTTAGTATAGGTTTCGTAGGTGCCAATATCTTCTATATAAAAACATAATGCCATGAAATGTCGAGAAATGTACATATTATATGCCATTATTGTAAACACAGGTTGACAGTTAACGGTAACTCATGCACAGATGTGATTCAGTTACTGTAAATTTTGAATATGTTTTTACAATAATCACCTACAGTAAGTACATTTCTGGGCATATCATGGGGTTATGCTGCTATAAAGAAGATACTGACATCTACTAAAGCATTGTTCAGCTTCTGAAGATAACAAATTAATTTGACTGTATTTAATTCTGAAAAATATATATTACAGTTGTTGAAAATTACAACCATGAAGAAACGAACTGCAATAATGTATGTTAAGCTTGTATTTATATTGTCAAATCAATTAAGAATGTGATTGTAATACGACTCTTCCACATAATTACAATTTATCGTGCAAATGATCCTTGGAGCATGAAGGTAATTAACTAACCCTCAGTAACTTAGTTGCCCAAATTGCAGAAATCATTTACTGGCTTTAGTGTGTCATTTACTAAGTAAATCTCTGCAGCATCGCCTGATTTAATTCCACTACATTCCTTTACCCATATTTTACTTTTTCTTATGATCATCGTACATTCTCTTTTCAAGAAAACACCCATTCCTTTGAAATACTCTTCCAAGTACTTTGGAGTCTCTGACAGATTTTCAGTGTCATCCGAAAAGTTTTTATTTCTTCTCTCTGAACTTTAATTCCCCTCAAAAATATCTCCTAGGTTTCCTTCACTGCTCCTTCCATGAAAAGTTTGAACAGCAACAGCGATAGGCTTCTCAACCATTGTTTCCCTTTCACACTCTTCGACCGCTATAACTGAAGTGTAAATTCTGCAGAGGTTGTGAATAACCTTTTGCTCTTCCGTTTCTATGTTAAGCATTAAATAAGAGTGTTGAAACAGAGTTTCGCGGATGTAACAGAGCATAAGCAAATGGAAGTGAACCACTGTGCGCTGACGCACATCGCCTTTGGTACAAATTCAATTATTTTGTGAACTCGCACGTTTCAGAGTCGCCAACGGACTGTCATACAAGCGTAACTCAGCAGCAAGAGTATCTGCTATTTCAGGGGGTGGGGTGGATGGGGGTGGGGGAATAAAACAACAATGAAACTACTTGCCCGCCCACACACGGACGCACACACCGCGACGCACCTGAAAGCTTTCCCAGGCGTTGCTATGTAAATGTGAGCGCAGCGAGGATTCCCCACACAGAGGCGAGCAGTGTTTCCGGCGGAGGGCTCGCGACCTACACGGACCGAATTGGCAAATAAACCGGTACTTACAGGCTGGCCGGAGTCTCGGAGAGGCCATCGTAAACATAACGAGCGCGCGGGGACGGCGGCGCCGGGCGTCTGCCGTTACTGCCGGACACGCAGTAACGCCGCCGTTACAGATACAGATTACTGCCCCCGTTAACTGCATCTGTTACTGTCAGCCAATTGCGGCGCCGCCGCAGTCCATTCCTTCTTAGCTATTGGCGGTCAGCAGGTAAGTGGTACTTAATGTGACTTACACGCTTTCCCCGAGCGTAATCGTGCGGTCTCCACGTAATGTTTCGAGAGCCGGCTTAGGATTTCGCGGTTCAACGATGACTGTCACGATGTAATCGGGTGCCTTTGTTGAGCGTTGTGCGTCTCTCACACAATAGAGCTAAGGCCAATGAAAGGCGTGTATAGCGTCACCGGATACATTTTTCGCCAGCCGCTGTGACCGAGTGGTTCTAGGCGCTTCAGTCCGGTACTGCGCTGCTGCTACGGTCTCAGGTTTCCATCCTGCCTCGGGCATGCATGTGTGTGATGTCCTTAGGTTAGCTAGGTTTAAGTGGTTCTAAGTTCTAGGGGACTGATGACCTCAAATGTTAAGTCCCATAGTGCTTAGAACCATTTGAATCATTTGCAACATTAATCAGTCGCCCCCTTAAAAAAGAAAACTGGTCGCTAAAGGGAGGTATCGATGGAAGGGTCCTTTATTGTATTATTATGTGAGAGTGGACACTGGTAGCTGTTACTTCTGTAAAATATCAGGGAGTATGCGTACGGAACGATTTGAAGTGGAATGATCATATAAAATTAATTGTTGGTAAGGCGGGTGTCAGGTTGAGATTCATTGGGAGAGCCCTTAGAAAATGTAGTTCATCAACAAAGGAGGTGGCTTACAAAATACTCGTTCGACCTATACTTGAGTATTGCTCATCAGTGTGGGATCCGTACCAGGACCGGTTGACAGAGTAGATAGAGAAGATCCAAAGAAAAGCGGCGCGTTTCGTCACTGGGTTATTTGGTAAGCGTGATAGCGTTACAGAGATGTTTACCAATTTCAAGTGGCAGACTCTGCAAGAGAGGCGCTCCGCATCGCGGTGTAGCTTGCTGTCCAGGTTTCGAGAGAGGGCGTTTCTATATGAGGTATCGAATATATTGCTTGCCTCTACTTATAACTACCGAGGAGATCACAAATGCAAGATTAGAGAAATTCGATCACGCACGGAGGCTTTCCGGCAGTCGTTCTTCCCGCGAACAATACGCGACTGGAACAGGAAAGGGAGGTAATGACAGTGGCACGTTAAGTGCCCTCCGCCACACACCGTTGGGTGGCTTACGGAGTATAAATATAGATACAGATGTAGATGGTGTAGAAATCAGTCCAGATGGTCATGTGAGCATCTAGTGCTGGTGCAAGTCAAGGAAGTGGCAGAGTTTAATGGAATCAGCGCAGTAAAAGGCGAACTGAAGAAAACCTCACAAGGCTTTTTGTTACTAAAAGCATTTTAATAGGAGATCGGTTTCGAGATCGCCTCTCTCTCTCTCTCTATATATATATATATATATATATATATATATATATATATATATATATATATATATATATAACAGTAAAATGGGTTGACGTGACACAATGGCAGATAGGAGCTAATAGAAGCTAACTTGTTTGCATGTACCCATGACCACATCGTGTATGAATTTTCGGAAATTTTGGTTGGTTGGTTGATTCGGGAGAGGGGACTAAACAGAGAGGTCATCGGTCTCATCGAATTAGGGAACGATGGGGAATGAAGTCGGCGGCGCCCTTTCGAAGCAACTATCCAGGCATTTGCTGAAGCGACTTGCGGAAAATCTAAATCATGATGGCCAGACAAGGTTTGAACCCTCGGCTTCCCGAATGCGAGCCCAGTGTGATAGCCACTGCGCCACCTCGCTAGGTGGAATTGTTTTGCCAACTAGTATTATCCAACGTATCTGCAGGGAATAGTGTGGTACCCGCAGGCATGTAACACGACGTCGTAAAACAGGGATCGTAAAACGATATAGAATATATCACCAGTTCTGTTTTACTATGGTGTGACACAAAAACTATTCAAACATTGCGTTCGAAAGTGACAACTGATCTTGCGCAATAAAATGTGTCATATCGTCCACACGAGTTACAAAACATCCGGTAACATTTCGGTTACACGATAAATCACTCAAGCTTAAAGGCTGTGGATTCAACCGCGAACCTAACGGTTTCTGTTAAGAACAGATGTTGAATTCATTGGGTTGAATACTATGTGTTTACTTTGAGGTAATATTTGTTATTTCACTAACCAGTCTCGCGGTTCCCGCTCGTTTAATGCAAAGGACGATACAGCAAAGAACTAGAGTATTGCGTTACAAGTAAATGAGTTTAAGCTTCCCAATTTCGTTGCTACCAGTAAAATGATTTACGCTTTTTTAATGAATAATGTCTGTGAACAAAAGAAAGAACGACAAAAGTATATATACACAAAATAATAAAGTTTTGGATTGGTTACAACAGGGAAAATATAATTTTGCTATTTCGACGATCACAGTTACGAAAGGTGTTCGAAAAAATAGCAGGCTAGCGGAGCTATGTATACCACTGCCCCACCTGTGAGCGTAGAACCGACAAGCCCAAACGCTGCTCATGTGGCGAGGTACGTCATCTAGTGAGGTCACATGTTCAACATTTGTCATCCACTTTTCGAGGATTTACTGGCATTTGTAGCCGCACGTGTCTTGTCTTATATTAAATCACTTGTCTCAGCATCATCTACGTCGTTTCAGGGGTTCTTTAACGTTAATAAGAATCATCCTGCATAGAAAAAGTTGTGGAGAAGGCGAATCACCGACAGCGTTTTGCTGGTAGGATACTTGGAATACCAAACGTATGTACTAACGAGACTCTCTGCAATTCGCTTGTTCGTCCTCGTCTGGAGAACTGCAGTTTGGTATAGGATCCTTCCCAGATTGGACTGACTGCGAACATGGAAAAAAATTTTGAGAAGTGCAGCTGGGTTGGTACTATGACCAACTAAGGGTGAGAGTGTGACGGATATCAACAAAGTGGTTCAAATGACTGTGAGCACTATGGGACTTAACATCTGAGGTCATCAGTCCCCTAGAACTTAGAACCACTTAAACATAACTAACCTAAGGACATCACACACATCCATGCCCGAGGCAGGATTTGAACCTGCGACCGTAGACGGATATCATAAGCGAGTTTTAGTGCTAGTTATTGAAACACAGTTGTTATTCGTTATAGTGGCATCTTTTCATGTAAAAAACCTCACAAACTTTAGACTCCGAAAGGCAAAAATGTTTTGTTAACTCTTGCTTGTGCAGGGAGAAACGACCATCTTCGTAAAAGAGAGATCGCCAGGATAGTTTTAGGTATTGACTTTTCTAGTATGCTTTTCGAGAGTGGAACGATTAGTCCTAAAGTGGTTGTACGAACCATGTGCCAAATACGTAAGTGTGCACTGCAGTCATGTAGGTGAAGATAGATTGTGTGTAACGGGTATAAGTGCAGATATTTCTATTAGTGACTGAGGGCGATGTACTGAACAACATTACATCTGCTGTTTATGTCATTTGCAGACTCGTAGTTATAGCTAGTACAAGTCGTACGCTATTAGGTTGGATAGTACGTCAAGGGGCAAAAGCAAGCCAATAATGCTTATTTTCACCTGGGCAGCTGGACAGGTGTTAAAGTATGGATACGTGATGCAAAACGGGTGATCTATACTGACAGGAGTATTCCTCTTACTTGTGCAGTTACAACCACGCAGAAAACATTAGGTAGTAAATTATGTGACGTGTTTGCGGAAAGACTGTTCTACGCAGAGAAAAAGCAACCAACACAATGATGTGTATACAAATTAAGGAACCATACATGTAAATATCTGCACAAATACCCGTTAGAGCGTGTATATCCCAGCCGGAAAGAGCCAGATGTGAGAATAATATGATGTCAATGAAAACCAATGGAAGTACGGTAGCAATTTCTTCTGCCAGTGAATGTAGGTCTAGCTGAACCAGTGTGTGAGCGAACTTTGCGAAGGTGACTGCACGTTGGACGTTCGGCGTCGGAGAAATAAGTATAAACTATAAGGCGACTGCTCACGGCGGTTCATAAAGTCTCGCGTATTTAATGGACCAAATAACAGAAATTGGATAGACAGTATCTGACTCGTGGTATGGAGTGTGGTAAAATTAGTGGAGTTCTTTTCTCTTCAGGTGATGGAAGACTTCGAGTACACTAAAGGTCCAATGAGACGTGTAACCCCTAATGAATGGAGCGTTAGTTCAAGCTGGCTGTTGGTCGGTGATGATTTGGTACTGTTGTTTCCCGTACCATGACTTGAGCATACCAGTTCAGGTTACCGTGAATATGAACGGTGATATTTATTCGTCGATGAATTAGTGTAGCCCCTTCTTCTACGTCTTTCGCCTGAGTAATGCGAGGACACGTCTTCCAAGATGACAGACAACACCTGTATTAACGTGTACCTACATGTACCAATACAATATCTACATCAAGGCGAATACCTGTAAGGTGTCAGGCAAATCCAACAGATTCCATGAAAACCCTGACATGATAAGCAAATCCAGTAGTATGTGACGTAGCTCCGAATAAATCGTGACATTAAATTAACGAAAATAATACGAGTAACGAGTGAGCAAATGGAATACCACAGACTGACACAAGACTGCCTAAATGTATGTCATATCTTACCACCGTGAGACAGACGCAGTTCCGAGGGGAGAAACGGGGACAGAAGCCGAGAGCAGAACCGTGTTAAGTTAAAAGGCCATACGATAAGGGACGGACTGGACACCCACGTCGCCAGCTAACCACTAGCGCCACACCACCCGCAAGTTTTAGTGTGAGACTTTTTCACGTCTCTGTTACGTTAGGACCACCCCTCCCCCCGCCCTCCCAGCCCATGTTAAAAGATAGAGCCCTCCAGAAGAACAGTATAGATCTTACGATAACGCTAAAAGGACCACACCAGCATCAAGTTTTAGTGTGAGACTTTTTCGCGTCTCTGTTATGTTGCAAACTTTAAAAACATTTCCCCACCACGAAAAGTATAACGTTTCCTATTGGATAGACAGAATTTTTGTAGGCGGAGCTTAAGGTTAACATTGAGACCCTGAATCGTCAGATATTTTTTTTAAACTGACTTCAGTAAACGGTAGTAAGGAGAAGTTTGGGGAGAGTTAGTTCCGAGACGGCGAGCTGGATGGCTTCAGCGCCGGCCGGTGCCCCCCTGAAGCTGCCTAACCTACGACAAGGTAATGAACGCACGCGATGCCGCATAACAGCGCATATAGCTTCACTCAGAACTGCAGAAGTCTCATCTGTTACACCCCTTTTTTGCGTAATACTAGTGTCGATCGTTAATTAAAACTCATGGTGTTCACATTTGCCACTTGAAAAACAGATCTGAAACGCGATGATTTTTCTATTATATAGTTATTGAGAAGCCACATCAGCCACTGTAATTTACGACAAGTTAGATAAGTAATTAAAGATAATTGAGGGTCACTGTAGACCATTTTGATAGTTTTCTCTTTTGTGAAACTTAAATTAAACCTAGATTATAGATGTGATATGGCATAGGTCATCCTTCGATCGATTGTAGAACTTGGAAACCCATTCAGGGAATATTCGTTCACATTTTTGTTGAACGCATTTGGTTTTTACCATCCTCTATTAAAACATTTCCTTCTATCAATAGTGCAATTTATAAACAATGTTTTGTGAGTAGAATAAAATTTCCAATGGTAAACTTAACTGCTTTTTCGACGTTATTTTACCATCTAACTAAAAATAGGAAAGCCTTGAACCCTTTGAAATAAATTTAGTTAGTATTAAGATTCTTTTACTGGGAGTGCAGTGGAGCTGACGCTGAGATCATTTCGTATTTGGTTATATCATCGCTAGTCTCACTGAACTCTTCTGAATTCTACATTTCATGTGTGGTCTGGCGTCTCCTTACCAACAACAGGTCCCAGGTTCAAACTAGCCAATTCCCTAAAAAACACGCTCAGAGCGTCGTTGCGCGAAAGTGGTAGGGAGACACGGTATAGAACAAACAGACGTCACCATGAATGTTTATAAAATGGCGACCCTGCCAGGATGGTAAAATACCATGATTGAAGGTCGACCACATGCCTAACTAGGCCAGAAAAATATCCTGCTGAAAAATTTCCGTAGTAAATTTTTTTTCTAAAGTTATACATTGTCGAAAACAGTAGCTGCAGTGATATATAGTAAGAAAGTATTCAATAGAGACATTCTAGCAGAAAGAATAGCATAATTAAGTTATGAATTTTAATATGGTTAGAATTAAGTTTTCTCTCCAATGCAAGCGCACTGGTGGCGGATACATCGTTGACAAATTGGTTCTGACCCAACAAGTAAGTGAATTGTTTGCCAAATCGTGTGAACAAAAAGTTTATGAAACGCGAGATATGAGCGCATGTTGACGCGAAGTAGGGCGCGTGAATTGCTTTTAAAACAGAAAATAAGGGATTCGGAAAGATTCGCAATGGCAGATCGAGACCCTGACCGAATTGAGGTAGAGACCCAGCATGAAAATGGACAGAGAATAGAGGACAGTACAACAGACGATGCGGTATCGCGAGAAACAGGGCATATAACGCACCATAACGAGGATAATGTACGCCAAGGCACAGAAAACCTAGGTCAGCATACGACAGAGGAGCAGGAAAGTAGTGAGACAGGCGATGAGGATTCTAACTTGCGTCCTGAATACGTAGAACCCATAGTACAAGTAATCAGAGCTCCCTCACCACAGATGTGCAGTCGACAGAAGTTGAAAATAAGTTACGAGTGGGCACACAACCCAACGTATATAATGAAGGAATTTATACACCTACTATTATATCACAAATAGCACCGTTAATGAGCGTGGAAAGAAAGTTAAATAAAACATCCATTTACCATGATTAATAAAGCAGAAAACACAAACAGGAGTTTCCACGTGGGAATAAAACTGTGTAGTTAATTACCCAAGGAGATTAAAGACACGTTAGTCCACTATTGCTTGTACATGCCTGGGGTATATTGGAATATGTGTCCATATAATTAAGCTCATTCTACGAGACTGCTTGTAACGCACTGATGACAGCTGCACTGTAGGTTGAAACCTAGATCTGCAATGCAATAAAAGCAAAAAAAAAGTCATATTACGACCGATGCTGACCTCCTTTCTGTCCTGAATAATATGGTATATTTTTGTTGTTATATACATTTTCGCACGCTTTGGTGGGCTCATTTTATTCTCTCCGCCACTAATATTCGTTTTATTTGGTTTTACGGACACCTCCCTTTTTACCTATTTCACAAACGCTTCCAGCGCATTTTAATTTAACATTGGCGTGAAGGAGGGGGAGAGACCACAGAACAGCGTACAATAATATTGTAGACACAACTTATGTAAGTACCTAATGTATAGGACTGTTCTACTCCATATAAAAATATTTACTATCCAGTGAAAAAGGAAAAATTTAGACCATCCGAAGATGTGACTAAATTGGCATGAAATTGGTCGTAGTTTTAATAAAACACTTTCTTCAGCCGGAGCGACGTTTATTGCCTTCTTATAAAAATCAAGGAAAAGTTTAATAACTGTGCCATTTGCGGCCATGAAAGAATATATTTTATGAAATTATAGAAGTTACGTACGTACAATTATATGAAAAATATTAGCTAAACCTTCAAACATTAGTTTCTGGTAAAATCATTCAGTGATAATTATATTCAAGACGTCAGTGAAGAAGTCAGCCAGAAGCACGCATCGCTAACTAATACACAGCCTGAACTGTATCATATTTCAATTACAGCTAATTATGAAAATATGACAGAACGTGGTACCTCCACACGTAGATTCATAATAAATGGGGCGTTATGTACCTATAATCTTGTCCTCTTTTCCAATATGCCAACTGTATAACTCTTTGTTTTATTAATGAAGTAAAAATTCATTAGTTCAATAATGAAAACTCAAGTAATTTGAAAATGGTGAGACTTGCGTATGTTTCGAAAACACGATGAAAGTCCATAAAATGCCCATCCTTGTCAACAGAGAGTTATTTTGTATTTGTATATTTGTTTTCTTTGTGAGAAATGTTAATCAAATGTGCGTGCTACATTGATTATGAATGAACCATTAGGAAAACCGGACGAAGTGAGGGCCTGTTACGGGTAAGTAACATAATTTGAAGTGTAGAGAAATTTGTTCATACTTCCTATCGTTTATTGGTCTAGCGAGAGCATGTCAAACCGTGCACAGGTGCGCTGAAGATCAATTTGTTCCAATAGAGAGTAGCTCTTCGAGTTGCTTTGTGGTAGCCAACTGATAAAAAATACACTATGTGTTCAAAAGTGTCTGGAAATCCCCAAAAACAGACGGTTTTCATATTAGGGGCATTGTGCTGCTACCTATTTCCAGGTACTCCACATCAGCGACCTCAGTAGTCATTAGACATCGTGAAACAGCAGAATGGTGTGCTCCGCTGAACGTGATTGGGTGCCGCTTGTGTCATACGTCTGTACGCGAGATTTCCGCACTCCTAAACATCCCTAGGTCCACTGTTTCCGTTGTGATAGTGAAGTGGAAACGTGAAGGGACACGTACAGTACAAAAGCGTAAAGGCTTACCTCATGTGTTGACTGACAGAGACAGCCGACAGTTAAAGAGGGTCGTAATGTGTAATAGGCACAAATTTATCCAGACCATCACACAGGAATTTCAAACTGCATCAGTATCACTGCAAGTAATATGACAGTTAGACGGGAGGTGAGAGAACTTGGTTTTCATGCTCGAGCGGCTGCTCATAAGCCACATATCACGCCGGTAAATGCCAAACGACGCCTCGATTGGTGTGATGAGCGTAAACCTTGCACGATTGAACAGTGGGAAAACGTTGTGACAGGGTGTGAGTATGGCCACTGCCCGGCGAACATCATCTGCCAGCGTGTGTAGTGGCAACAGTAAAATAGGGACGCGGAGATGTTATGGTATAGTCGTCTTTATCATGGAGGGGGCTTGCACCCCTTGTTGTTTAGAGTGGCACTATCACAGCACAGGCTACATTTATGTTTTAAGCACCTTCTTGCTTCCCACTGTTGAAGAGAAATTCAGGGATGGCGATTGCATCTTTCAACATGATCGAGCACCTGTTCATAATGCAAGGGCTGTGGCGGAATGGTTACACAACAATAACGTCCGTATAATGGACTGGCCTTCTCAGAGTCCTGACCTGAATCCTATAGAACATCCGTGAAACCTTCCAGCACCTTATTCAGCGTATGCCTGCAAGAGTGGAAGCTGTCATCAAGGCTAATGGTGAGCCAACAACGTACTGAATTCCAGAATTACCGATGGAGGGTGGCACGAACTAGTAAGTAATTTTAAGCCAGGTGTCCGAATACTTTTGATCTTATAGTGTATACTTTAACTTTGGTGCAGAGTTTGTGAAAATTGCTAGCTGATTGAACGCAGAATTCGGCAATCAGCTGGAAATCGACTGGCGGACGTGATCAGCGCGAGTCTCAACATTATTTCCGCTGCTTATGATAAATGTTAATGGGAAGCCAGAAAACTTCATTAACGCTTTAGGAAATTTATAGTTTATTTAACGTGCTATTGCAATTTAAATGTTCGGCTTAGCTGTTGGTTTATAAATATTTAATGCGCTATGGGAATTCACATCACACGGAATGGCAATGAATGTTTGTCTATCGGAATCTTCCTGACTTGAATCGTATGTACAAAAAATTTTAGAGCACATTTACTACTATTGTCAATATATTTCGCGCTATATCTATTGAGGCCTGTTGGCCCGTTTTTACGTCTTTGCATACAGGCATGACCCGTCTCTGTCTAGTCGCCAGTTAGCTGCCTTCGTTTGTAGTTCCTTGGAGCAGCTTGTTGACCACATGGTCTGCAGTCGCTCGCAGTCAGGGCGAGTGAGTGAGAGAGATGTGAGACACATGTGACGTACTGTGGGCTGTTCAGGGAGCCTACGGGCGCACGATTGTCTAAGCGGCCGGTAGTACCTAGAGTCGTGTTGGTCGGCAATACTTGGGCCTAATGACTAGGCAGCCGATCTACCCTCGATTAGAGAAACATAGTTGCTGATGTGGTGTTGGAGTGCTGTTCATAGTCTGGTGCTATCTGATCTGTTCTTTGGGCGTTAATCGTTAATTAAGCATTTGCTCCAGTGCTAAAAGTTGCTCCTTCTAAGCTGATTTGCCTGTGGTTCTCCAACACTCTGAAGATTTGAATTTACCCCTTTGTGCCTCTGTTTCAAATCAAGTGCTATATCTGTGTATTTTAAAATTTGCTCTTAATTATGCCGGCCGGAGCGGCCGAGCGGTTCTAAGCGCTTCAGTCTGGAACAGCGTGAAAGCTACGGTGGCTGGTTCGAAACCTGCCTCGGGCATGAATGTGTGTGATGTCCGTAGGTTAGTTAGGTTTAAGTAGTTCTATGTTTTAGGGGACTGATGACCTCAGATGTTAAGTCCCATAGTGTTCAATATCTGCTTTTCTGTCAGTTGCGCGTGAAACTGTCATAGGTTCTAGGCCCCCACGTGTGTTAGCGAACACTCAGGTCGAAATTGAGTCTTGCCTGTTCTGGAAGCTGTTGCTCTCCTGACTGATGTAGCGGCTTTAAAATTGCCTACGGCTGTGGTAAGCAAACGCTAGTGGCCCAGTGAATCTTGACTCCGTGGGTAATTGAGTTCCATAACTCCGCTGAGATTTTGCCCATTTCAGGAAAATCAATATTAATATAACTCCTATTGTGGTTGTTTGAGCGTTAGTCCTCAAGATTCTTCTGTCACCTTTTAAGCCGCTTTAGTTAATGTCTGAGGGCTGTGTGATTTTCTGGCTATTACATTAACTCGTTATATTTTATTGCAAGATTAACCAGTTAATACATTTAGTAGTTCTTATTCTAAAATTCTTGTTGTTACACGTAATGATTGGTTGGGGTTTGCGGCCACGCTCACACTGAGCTTCTTGTCTTAGTCTGAGTATTTTCATATGTTCTATGACTATTATGCATGAGTTATAAGTTTGCTTGATTTCTCTCGGTCTTCCGAGCTGTTGGTAACGTTCGGAGGCTCTGCTCCACGGTGTTATTCCCTGTCTGCGTCGGCTGTGTACGTTCGTCGCTTCCCGCCCCTGGATTTGCTACGGCTTCCCTCATAATTTTAGTTTCTATCTCATAACAATCGGGCTTTAATTTAGCAAGTAGTGTCCCGCATTTTAAACCATCTTATTTAGACCTGGCCTGCCGTACCTGTCCCTTCGATCGTTTCCCTGTCTGGAGTTTGATTTTTGATGTAATATTTCAATACTTATGTAATGCTCAACTGTTTAATGGTATTTTATTATTTATCCATGTCAGTATCTTGAATATGTCCAAGTGTCTTCCCCGACCGAGCAAATGTTTTCAGAATTATGTGATTCAACTTTGGCCGGTATTATATACTGTATATATATTTTTATATTAAACCTATTCGCTTTCTCTTTACCTGTAAATGGGAATTGATGAGTTTCCATTTTTAATGTATGTCTGAAAAATGCTCTGTATTTATGGCGGTAAGATGGAATAAGGGAATTTTAAAAATATATTTTTTGACGGGTAACTGAATTATGATTTAACTGTGCAATAAAATATCGTTGGACTATTGTACAGTGATAAATGACTTGTGACAAATGGCCTGCACTTTTCCATGCGTTTAGTTGTTATTTTAACCTGGGGCGTCCACTGACATTTCACTAACCTGACTTCATTGTACTGAAAAGTGAGTGAAAAATAATCATTTCACGTAAACTTAAATTTTTGTCTATCTTAACATTTTTCCTCGTAAGCGATTTATCGTAATTACTTACCATTAATTAATTTAAATTACGTTTCATCTGGGAACTTCCCACACTTGAAAATTTCGACTAAAGGATCACGTGTGAAGTCTATTTTCAAGGAGGTTAGCTGAAGGTCATAGGTGTAACGGTGTACGACTCACCTCAATCAGAGGTAAACAGCAGTCATTACGAGCATGCATTTTTCCAACCACTGCAAGCAGGTGATCGGCGCTCATCAAGAATGAACCGATTGTGAATGCATTTAGTTTGTCAAAAGGAATAAGTGTCGCGCTCTATGACCACAGTATCAATGAGTCGCACTTGGACTCGGTCAAGTCATACAAAAGCCTCCGCTTGCAGTCTGTAGGGGTATGAAGTGGAACAACGACATACGCTCCATCGTGGGTAAAGCAGGTGGCAGACTTCTGGTCATTGGAAGAATACTAGGGAAAGGCAGTCAGTCTTCAAGTGATTATTTACATGGTTTGTGGCAATTCATGGAAACATTATTCTACAAAGTAACCAGAACTAAAAAACTAAATCTACAAATTAGCATGTACATTTTCCTCAGTTGAAGGCTGGCCTTGTCTCTTCAACGAAATCTTAGCGATTTCCATGGTAAGGTCATCTGCTAAACCTTATTACATTGTGCTTGATGGTCTGATGTTCATTGCTTCAGGCACAATGAAAGGATGAAGCCTTTGCCCATCGGTAGAGGCCTTCTGCACAGATGCCATGACCTTTGCGAATTATTAATCCTTTTCCAAGAACTTCTTGGTAATTCCATGCCCACTATTCTTGTGCCTCGTTTTACGAGGGCCTCATATTCCTCATGGGCAATGTTATTCCTCGTTTCTGACCAATTCCTACTGCTCCTGAAATACAATACTTGCATCAGTTCTGTCAGTATCATATGCTGGGTGATTGCCTGGTGTGATTGGCTTATTGTAAGTGCAAGAAGATCATAGCGGTTCGGAGTAGAGAAATTTTAATTACTTTTGATATTCCTGCAGGGAGGCATTCCGTCTTCGAAGATCTGATGGCGCAAAGTGGCTTAGAGGTGCTGACCAGTGAAAAGGAGTGTGTCTGAATCAACCTGTTTATTATCGTCATTGCCGCATTTAGGTGAACATCGATTTTTCTCACAGGTGAACTGTTAAAAGGGACACGAGCGCTACAATCGTCATGAGATAGAACAGATGAGTCATGAGATAGAACATCGTAGACTTGTACCTCTGGCACACCATGAGCTACCACTCTGCTTCTGCATGATGATACTGAGCGACCTTGGCTTTGTTCCTGTGTTTTTTATGTCTGTCTTGTACGTCAAAGTTCTATCAAGAGTTACTACTAGATATAGTGAGAAGAGTTTGTAGTGGAGGACTTGGCCATTAAAGGTGACATGAATCGCTGCATTTGCCATCCTGCTGTTAAGATGAAAGCATCTAATTTCGATCTTCATTGGATTTGGTGTCAGTCTCCATTCTTTGGTGTAGTCATGCACTGTACTTAGATGTGCAGAGACTATCACTTCACCAGCTTCAAGTCTTTTCTGTTTAGTCGCCAGAAAAGTATCGTCAGAATTAGTGAGCTTCCTCGACTCTATTTCAGGAAGATGAAATGTATAGCAGTTCAGTTCAACTTGTGTACATCTGTTCACCTTCAAACATGCAGGTGACTATGGGTGCAAGCCGCCCCTCACTTTAATCCTAAATGTGTCTGATGTGAGTGAAGCTAAATGTTTTTACATAAAAAAATTATTATCCGGTCAATACCTTCAAACCCTGGGCTACCTACATGAGTCTTCTACGTGAATTAGTCAATATACTCATGGCACTTTTTTCCCTTGCTTGTAATCACTTTCAGAAGTTAATCAACTGATTAACTAACCAACACAATAAAATAAAACCAGTGAATAATAAAGAAAGTATTAATGAAAACTGTGGGTTATTTATGTTTACAAAATAATAAGTTTCATTCAAACTTCAGCAACTACAACTTCCTGGAGAAGCAGCTCATAAATCTTACACAGAAACGACCAACAGAAATAAAGAATGCTGTTTGATAAGCAAATCACACATTGTGGTAGAAGCTACACAAATTCTCCTCTGAATTAAGTCCTTTTCCACTGCTATGTGACTTTGTTTACATGTACCCACTGTGCGGCCGTGTTATATTCAAATGGAATCAACTATGATCAGTTACGTCACAAACTATGGTTCGCCTGAGACCAGGGAGCTGTGAATATCATTGAATAATCCTACCTCGGTGCGGTAGTACTTTACTCTTTCCCCTTGATTCAGGCGGCAGCAGGACATGTTGCGTTACGGACGAGGAGCGGTCGCTGCGGCAGCTGTAACGAAAATATGCAAACTGGCGCTCTGATTATCAGAACACGGAAACTTTCATGTCAGAGCTCTGGGATCCCGACAGACTTCAGTGTGAGGTTCACCCCTTCGCTGGTCTCACCAAACCAGTGTGACTCACAGGCACGCCGTTGCCTGCTAGAATTGTGAAACATCAGACGACGGATTAAGGACGAACAGGTTCACCCTCGTGACACTTCCGAGATGCTATGCAGTGCCACTGACGGTGCTGTTGGAAGCTGCCACAGTTAGTCGCGTGAAATCTGAACTTTGGTGTACAATCCTTCCAAGTTCACTTCATATTTTTACCGGAAACACATTTGGTAGGTGTCGTGCTCTGGCGTCAGCCGAGGTAGAGCGTATTTAGAGGTTTGACTGACCCGATTGATAGGTAGGTGAGAAGTATCTCTCCTTCTGCCTCTCTGACCGTAATTATATATGGCCGCAGAGGACCGCCGAAAGGAACATCTGCTGTAGGCACAGGTATCAGCATCTAAATGTACGCTTTCTCAGACACGTATTAGTTAATACCTCTGTCGGGTCGTCCTGGCTAGGCTCCAGACGGCCGGTCTAACGGTCAAACCATCAGAGGTTACGCTGTCGAAAAAGCAAATTTCCTTTTTGGGCCATATCGTTTCGGGGCAGTCACTCCGGATCTATCAGGATGGCATGAAATCCTTGCGCGCCTTGCCTCCTCCTGAGGATAAGAGGGGAGTGGCAAAGTTCGTTGGTATGGTGAACTATTATAGGCGTTTCTTACCTTATTTTGCCTCCTTAGCCGCACTCTTGAATCAACTCCGTAAGAAGGATGTTCGTTTTGTTTGAGGTCCCACTTAGCAGGCTGCCTTTGAGCAGATTAAAAAGGCTATTGCCAACCCGCCGGTCCTTGGGGTTCCCGACTTTGAAAAACCCTTTGTTGTGCAAACGGACGCGTCAAATGCTTGAGTTTCGGCTGTTCTTTCACAAGAGTCGGAGGGAAAGAGACAACCTTTGGCTTATGCGTCTCGCAGGCTAAATGACGCTGAGTCGAAGTACTCAGTGTACGAGTGCGAGGCGTTAGCTGTTCTCTTTGGTTTGGAGACTCTTCGTTTTTATCTGGAGCATTAGCTTTTCCAGCTCGAGACTGATAGTCAGGCTGTAAGTTGGGTCCTGGCCAGACAGCGTAAGACGGGGCGGATCGCCCGGTGGGCAGTGAGGATCTCGGCTTTTAAGCTCACGGTCAAACATATTAGTGGTACCGCGAAAGTGGTGGCGGACGCCTTAGTCGAATGTTTGACCAGCAGCACGAGGGTTCGGGCGACGGACAAGAAGTTCAGGCCATGGTCTTGGGCGAGGTACCCCAGCTGTTCGCGGATCTTGCCGAGAATCAGGATCAGGATTGCCAAAAAGCACCGATTAAGCAACGGGTGAAGTCGCGTGAGTTAGTTCGGGGTTGTAGTATTAGGAAGGATTTTGTGTAAGGATGTGGGTCGAGATCGTCATCCCAGGACCTGCTTGCCCCAAGTGTTGATTCAACCCTAGTTTCGGTATTATCATTGTTCCTCGGTGGGGGGTCATTTGGGCACTTATAAAACTATTCAAAGGATTGAACAATATGTTACGTGGCCTCACCTTGAACAGCATGTTGAACAGCTGGTAGCCAAGTGTCGGTCTGCTAAACCTAACAATGCCATCAGGCAGGGTCTATTGCCGGAGGAAAGTAACTCTATGGACTGTTTATATATTGATTATGTGGGTCCGTTGCCTAGGACCAAGAGAGGCAATCTATATATATTAGTTGTCATTGATGCTTTCTCTCGGTTTACGTTTCTGGTTTCTAGCCGGAACGTTACTACTGAAGTCACTATCTCGCATCTAACCATCATCTTCTCTGCTTTCGGTCCACCTAATAGTCTGGTCAGTGATAATGCTCCCGCCTTTGTTTCGGCGAAGATTAAGGCCTTTTGTTTAGGGAATGTTGTTAAACATATAACCACTACCCCATATTACCCTCAGGTATGTTTTGCAGCGCGCGTGAATGGGAACTTGAAATCAGCCCTTATAATTTATCATCAGGTTAGTACGAGTAGGTGGGCTTCCAATTTGCCGTGGATAAACTTCGCATGTAATACGGCGGTACGTGCGACTGCTACGGTCGCAGGTTCGAATCCTGCCTCGGGCATGGATGTGTGTGATGTCCTTAGGTTAGTTAGGTTTACGTAGTTCTAAGCTCTAGGGGACTAATGACCACAGCAGTTGAGTCCAATAGTGCTAAGAGCCATTTGAACCAATACGGCGGTACACGAGGCGTTGAAAGTTACTTCGGCCTCTTTATTGTTCGTCTATCCGGTCAATTCCCTCTTGTCAAACTTGTGGCGGATCCAAGACCTACTCCCCGAGCGGGTAACCGCTGGTCTGATTAAGAGGAATTGGAATCAGATGTGCAGGAATATTGCTGCCGCTCATGGTAGACATGCTTTAAGGTATAATCATAATCGGCTGCCTTATAAGGGAAGACCAGGCGATCTGCTTTATATCAGGAATTTCTCTGGCCGGGGGAGGGGCGAAGGCACAGTGAACAAATTAACTCCCCGCTTTTTGGATCGCTACCGCCCTTGTACTATCATTCGGATTCTGGGTCCGGTTAACTTGCTGTTTAGGCATAATCAGTCTGGTAGGGAGTACTGAGTCCATTTGAACCAGGTCAAGTTGGCTTCCTGTTACCAGCGTGTGGTCACCTTTGGGGGAAGGGGGTGAGCTATAGTTGTGACCGGCTCTTCGAAAAGCGCGCCAGGTGGAGTGCTTTCGCTTCGCGTCTAGTGTTTGCGGTGGCGCTTTCGGTTTGGCGCTCTGTTTGGATCGCTACTGCCCTGTGGCGAGAGGTGCAGCAAGTGGACCGTCGCGTGGCGATCTAGGCATCACATACTGGGCGGTGACCGAGAGAGGTGGTGACGCAAGCGGGGCCCTCTTGTTGGGGGTCAGCAATTGCTCGCCTCGTGGTTCGGCCGATCTTTTGGCTGTCAGGGCTAAGTCTGCCTTACCTGCATGCACGTGGCTTATGAAGCTTACAAGCCGTGGTGCAGGAGATCAGCGCGTGGGACCGGGTGTCTTCTCATCGGCCGTTGAAACCACTGGCAGCGGTTGGCTCTGACAAGCATAAGGAAGTGCAACGTGTTCCCAGCGCTTTGGTGGAGTGTGAGAAGTTGAGTACTGTTTTTATACAACAGAGTATATATATATATGAATTTATTCTTCAGTGGTTTTGTTGGCGTCGTCCCACCACAGTTTTAGTTTGCCTGTCCGCAGGAATGTGGTAACTTCTTCTTGGTCGTGCCGTTTTCATTCACGTGATTTAGGGTCCGTGTCGCGGGTCTCTGTAGTTCGGAGTCTGTACAGGCACCGCCTTTGCTACATCTTCTGGTTTTGAATAACTCGGGGAGGTGGCGGCTTGTAATGGAAGTTTTGGGGCTGATCTGCTGTGGCCCTGTAGACTACCAGTAACTATTCCAGCTATTGTGATCTGGGACCCTTTACACGTGTCACTCCCTCACAGAGCTTAGGAAAATATTTATTATTGGGAAGTTGTTTACGTCATACCTCGCAATATCCTTTACACAGAGAAAATTTCCGTTATTTAAAAGGTTTTTTAAAAATTGATGTTAATATATATCAATTTTAAAAAAACTTATTATTGGGAATTTGTTAACGTCACACCTTGTAATCTTCTTTTCATAAAGAAAATTTGTCAGATATAGGAAATCGTTTTTGGAATCGTTTTCTCAAAAAACGCCACGCTTAAAAATGTATTATTCAGAATGTCATTTAAAATAAAAAGGTATCTTTAGCAGTTTGTATTATTTCACCAGCACCTCCTGGCACCTACTTCCACTATAAAGTTTTGAAATAACATGTGTACTTGAGTTGTTTGTGAACCGATCTAATAGATGGTTCAATACGATTGACCATGTAGATGGAGAAAAAAAAATGGTTCAAATGGCTCTGACCACTATGGGACTTAACTTCTGTGGTCATCAGTCCCGTAGAAATTAGAACTACTTAAACCTAACTAACCTAAGGACATCACACACATCCATGCCCGAGGCAGGATTCGAACCTGCGACTGTAGCAGTCGCGCGGTTCCGGACTGAGCGCCTTAACCGCTAGACCACCGCGGCCGGCATAGATGGAGAGAACTAGGCACATTGCACATGAGTCTCCTATACATACACAGACTACTATTCAAGAACAGAGGGTTGTATCGTTCTGTCCTCAACGTCAAACATAATTTCGATATATTAGTTACTTTTCATACACAGCAATGTTGTGTTGATGTGGTATACAGTCCACAGACTGGTTTGATACAGCTCTTCGTGCTGCTCTACCCTTGGCAAGCCGCTTCATCTCCGAGGAACTCCGAGTAACTGCTCCTTCTCAATCTGCTAAATGTATTCATATCTTGGTCTCCCTCTACGGTTTTTACCCTCCGTGCTTCCCTCCAATACTAAACTGTTGATCCATTGATCCTTCGGAACGTGTCAAATGAACCGATCCCTTCCTCACGTCAAGTTTTGCCCCAAATTCCTTTTCTCCTTAGTTCTACTCAGAGTTAAAATTATCGATACGCGAAGTCAATGCAATGCGTTTTTATCATATCAGATCCTTAAAAATTCGTGCAGTGATTTGCTTAACTGGATGCGGCACAGTAATTATGATGAATAAAGAAAAGATATCCAGTCACTTATCGAGCGAAGTTATCAGGCTGAAGGATGGGAAAGAATCAGTCATTATTAGTACAAATTTGCTTAAGTTATTTTTTTTATCATTCACTCTATGACTGGATTCAGGCCGAGACCCACTTGACAAGCTCGTCGGATCTTCGGAAACGGTCTAGGCGCTTCAGTCTGGAACCGCGCGAACGCTACGGTCGCAGGTTCGATTCCTGCCTCGGGCATGGATGTGTGTGATGTCCTTATATTAGTTATGTTTAAGTAGTTCTCAGTTCTAGGGGGCTGATGACCTCAGATGTTAAGTCTCATACTGCTCAGAGCCATTTGAATTTGACCCGTGGCTCTACCCTTCATTCGATCCCTGCTAAACCCTACTTTTCAGCAGGATAATGAACAACCACATGTTGCAGGTCCTGTACGGGCCTTTGTGGATACAGAAAATGTTCGACTGCTGCCCTGGCCAGCACATTCTCCAGATCTCTCACCAACTGAAAACGTCTGGTCAGTGGTGGCCGAGCAACTGGCTCGTCACAATACTCCAGTCACTACTCTCGATGAGCTGTTGTATCGTGTAGAAGCTGAATGGCCAGCTGTACCTGTAAACGCCATCCAAGCTCAGTTTGACTCAATGCCCAGGCGTATCAAGGCCGTTATTAGGGCCAGAGGTGTTTGTTCTGGGTACTGATTTCTCAGGATCTATGCACTCAAATTGCGTGAAAATGTAATCACATGTCAGTTCTAGTATAATATATTTGTCCAATGAATACGCGTTTACCATCTGCAATTCTTTTTGGTGTAGCAAATTTTAATGGCCAGCAGGGTAGTATTTGCAACTTTGGACTGGTTTTTCATTGTACTGATTAACTTAAGTTACTGACTCATAACTACTCCAGCATAATGGAAGTTCGTCCGTCATTTTCACCGAGTGCTTTTCTGAAAATCGGTTGATAAGTATTTCAAGGAGGACGGCACGTACGCCCAAGCGCTGCGTCTACAATCCGCATAACGCGGCTGCACTTCATAACCGCATGGTACAGTAGCTTCACGCTGGATCGTTAGAATATTTGCACGCTTCCGCGGCGCGCCGCGGAAGCGTCAGATTGCGAGAGGTGTAATGACTGGTACCCTTACGATGATCTTAGTGGTGCGGTGCGGTCTCAGACGCAGAGCCTGCGGTACGGCAGGTGGAGACGGGACCCAGCTGGCGTGCGCGCATCGGCCACGCAGCGCTGCGGCGTGGCCGCTCCTTTATTAAGAGCGCGGCGGGGGTCGGCAGACAATGTGGGGAGCGGCTGGCGGCGCGCCCGCCGCTGCTGCCAGGCGTGGCGTGACGTCACGTGACGTGGCGCGGCACGCGAGCCGCGGCGACGTGGCGGCTGCGGCGCGCACGCACGTAGCTGCCATTCCCCGCCCACACCTTCCGCTCGCCGACCGCCGCCTCACTGCGCGTCTCTGCTCTCCCGCCTTCCTATGGCGCTCTGCACATAATAAGGCGGCGGTGGGGCTAGGCGCAATAGCAAGGGGCCTTATATTACACTACTGGCCATTAAAATTGCTACACCAAGAAGAAATGCAGAAGATAAACGGGGAATCATTGGACAGATATATTATACTAGAACTGACATCTGATAACATTTCCACGCAGTTTGGGTGCATAGATCCTGAGAAATCAGTACCCAGAATAACCAACTCTGGCCGTAATAACGGCCTTGATACGCCTGGGCATTGAGTCAAATAGAGCTTGGATGGCGTGTACATGTACAGCTGCCCATGCAACTTCAACACGATACCACAGTTCATCAAGAGTAGTGATTAGCGTATTGTAACGAGCCAGTTGCTCGGCCACCACTGACCAAGCGTTTTCAATTGGTGAGAGATCCAGGCAATGTGCTGGCCAGGGCAGCAGTCGAAAATTTTCTGTATCCAGAAAAGCCCGTACAGGACCTGCAATATGCAGTCGTTCATTATCCTGCCGGAAAGTAGAGTTTCGCAGGATCAAATGATTGGTAAAGCCACGGGTCGTAAGACATATGAAATGTAACGTCCACTGTTCAAAGTGCCGTCAATGCGAACAAGAGGTGACCGAGACGTGTAGCAAATGGCACCCCATACCATCATCCCAGGTGATACACCAGTATGGCGATGACGAATACAACCTCCCAATGTGCGTTCACCTCGATGTCGCCAAACATGGATGCAACCATTATGATGCTGTAAACAGAACCTGGATAGATCCGAAAAAAATGACGTTTTGCCATTCGTGCACCCAGGCTCGTCGTTGATTACACCATCGCTGCCGCTCCTGTCTGTGATGCAGCGACAAGGGTAACCGTAGCCATGTTCTCCAAGCTGATATTGCATGCTGCTGCAGACGTCGAACTGTTCGTGCAGATGGTTGTTGTCTTGTAATCGTCTGGTGACTCAGGGATCGAGACGTGGCTGCACGATCCGTTACAGCCATGCGGATATGATGCTTGTCATCTCCACTGCTAGTGATACGAGGCCGTTGGGATCCAGCACGGCGTTCCGTATTACCCTCCTGAACCCACCGACTCCATACTCTACTAACAGTCATTGGATCTGGACCAACGCTAGCAGCAATGTCGCTATACGATAAACCGCAATCGCGATAGGCTACAATCCGATCTTTATGAAAGTCGGAAACGTTATGCTACGCATTTATCCTCCTTACATGAGGCATCACAACAACGTTTCACCAGGCAACACCGGCCAACTGCTGTTTGTGTATGAGAAATCGGTTGGAAACTTTCCTCATATCAGCACGTTGTAGGTATCGCCATCGGCGCCAACCTTGTGTGAATGCTCTGAAAACCAAATCATTTGCATATCACAGCATCTTCTTCCTGTCGGTTAAATTTCGCGTCTGTAGCACGTCATTTTCGTGGTGTAGCAATTTTAATGGCCAGTAGTGTATACGACACACCAACTAAAATCATCGTTGAGTCGCGCCCGCCCGTAGTGGGCAATTCTGAGCACGCTTTGGCCATTTAGCGTTGATTCACACGACACGTTAAAAGAACTTGCAGACATGTCTTCAGGGCATGGTGCAGGAGCATCCAAATTGCAAACAGGAGTCCTCAGGGGTGGTATATGATGACACCGACACCTCGAACAAAATATTGATGAAAGCGTGTATATTGAGCTAGTAAGCACGTCGCTCGTCAGTCTTCTGTTACGGTCAAAAATATTAAAAAACGAAAGGCATTGCTGGCAGGGAGGTCCCATTTGGGGGTAGTTCGGCCGGTGAGTGCGAACCTTATTTGACCCGACGCCACACTGGGTCACTCGCGTGTCGGTGATGAGGATGAAATGATGATGATAACACAATACCCAGTCCATGCGGAGAAAATCTCCAACCCGGCCTGTAATCGAACCCGGGTCCACTGCATGGGAGACAAGCGCGTTACCATATCTTTTGTTTGTTTGTTTGTTCCTTGTGGTTTGTTGTATTTCGTCGTAGCGAACGTCACATGACATCCATTGAAGTTCTTTGTTGATATTTTAACACAGTTTTTTTCAGAGCCAAGCCCGCTCTCTGACCGAACACGCTGAGCTACCGTGACCGTGCCGGCGCCTTCAGCTAAGCAGGCGGACTTCCAAAATGTAGTATTTGTGTTTATTAGAGCCGTCGGGGTGGCTGAACGGTTCTAGGCGCTACAGTCTGGAACCGCGTGACCGCTACGTTCGCAGGTTCGAATCCTGCCTCGGTCATGGGTGTGTGTGACGTCCTTAGGTTAGTTAGGTTTAAGTAGCTCTGATGACCTCAGAAGTTAAGCCTCATAGTGCTCAGAGCCATTTGAACCATTTTTGTGTTAATGTGAGGCTGCACAGCCTGAGTGTGTGCAGCATTTATCTCCACATAGCTGCGGATGGAATGTCTCACCACGTCCAAGGACATCGGTCTGCGGGAGCCACTCAGGAGCGACAGGCGAAGATTTGAGTGTACGACCCATCGTAGCTTTGACCAACGACCCTATGCAGGATCTAAAACTGGAGCACACATAATATTTCCAAATAGCGAATAATTGCAAATGGCGCTGAAATGTAATAGTATTTGGGGGAAAGTTTAACGTAAATGTAGCAAGTAATGGGATATTAGCGGGAAAATCAGTACAGCAAGAACAAGCTGTAGCTGAAATTGACAAAAAGTAATGCACCATGGAAGCGACAATATGAACTGAACTACACAGTTAAAAAAAAAGTTTTGCGTCACCCCTGTTCTCAGAACTCCTGAGGATAGACTTTCACTGTCGATATTGTGTCACAGACACAGCCCCTTTGACTGTTCAGAGATGTCAGTAAACCCACAGAAACAAGTAAACAACCATGCATGAGCAGCGCCTATTAGACGGAGGGGGTCCGACAGCCGGTCAGTTCCAGTCATTCCACCAGGAAGGAGATACACGGCTCGTGTTGTCTGTAGTTCAACCATGCTTACACGGTCAGAACCGCGGTTCGATCACGTTTGCATTGTTACTCTGTGCCAGGAATGGCTCTCAACAAGGGAAGTGTCTAGGCATCTCGAAGTGAACCAGAGCGATGTTGTTCGGAAATGAAGGCGGTACAGAGTGACAGGAACTGTCGATGACATGCCTCGCTCAGGCCGCCTAAGGGCTACTACTGCAGTCGATGACGGGTACCTACCGATTATGGCTTGGAGGAACCCTGACAGCAACGCCACTATATTGAATAACGCTTTTGATGCTGCCACAGGACGCCGTGTTACGACTCAAACTGTGCGCAATAAGCTACATGATGCGCAACTTCACTCCCGACGTCCATGGCGAGGTCCATCTTTGCAACCACGATACCATGCAATGCGCTACAGATGGGCCCAGAAACATGCCGAATGGACCGCTCAGGATCGGCATCACGGTCTCTGCACCGGTTGGTGTCGCATATGTCTTCAACCAGACAATCGTCGGAAACGTGTTTGGAGGCAATCCGGTCTGGTTGAACGCCTTAGACACACTGTCCAACGAGTGTAGCAAGATGGAGGGTCCTTGCTGTTTTGGGGTGGCATTATGTGGGGCCGACGTACGCCGCTGGTAGTCATGGAAGGTGTCGTAACGGATGTACAGTACGTGAATGCCATCCTCTGATAGATAGTGCAACCATATCGGCAGCGTATTGGCGAGGCACTCGTCTTCATGGACGTCATCGTGCTCGTCTTGTGAATGACTTACTTCAGGGTAACGACATCGCATGACTAGAGCGGCCAGCATGTTGTCCAGACATGAACACTACCGAACATTTCTTGGATAGATTGAAAAGATTTGTTTATGGACGACGTGACCCACCAGCCAGTCCCAAGAATCAACGCCGAATCTCCGTTGAGGAGTGGGGCAATTGGAACCAACAGTGCCTTGATGAACTTTTGGATACTATGCCACGATCAATACATTCATGGATCATTGCGAGAGGACGTGCTACTGGGTATTAGAGATACCGGTGTGTACAACAGTCTCGATCACTACCTCTAAAGGTCTCGCTGTATGGTGGTGCAACATGCAATGTCTGGATTTCGTGAGCAATAAGAAGAGCGGAAATGATGTTTATGTTGATCTCTATTCTAGTTTTCTGTACAATTTCCAGAGTTCTCGGAACCGAGGTGATGGAAAACTTTTTTTTGATGTGTGTATGGAGCTCAATCAGAGGGAGTGATATCAAACATAAGGTCTATAAGAATGCCACATTCGATAAAAGTACTCAAATATTTGTAGGCACCAAGATCAGAAACGTTATGACCGGACAAACTACAATCTTACGGCTATGACGGTGGTGGCTTTGACGGCTCAGGGAGATGTCTCATGCGAAATACAATACACGAAAATTTAATTCACTTTATTACTTAAATGGTCAACATATTTACTTAACTTGAGGCAACCGTCTGCCAAAGGAGTACTTGATAGTTAACAATTTTCATTGACTAATACAACATGGTTGGTGATACTATTACAAATCTTCTCTTGAAATATAACGTTCAGCATTTACAGGAAGTACATTTCCATTTGAGACTTGACTAACACTGGTCCTTTTCAATGCTGTTGACTGCTTCATCTGAAGTGATGAACGAGGCTAAGCACTTCCGAGCTCGGTTGTGCATTTACGTCGACACGAGGACGCTTATGGCAGAGAGAGAGAGAGAGAGTCTTCTTTAGCCTTTTCCATTCATCGTTGCAGACTGTAGCGAGACATCGGTGATGTCTGTGGTATTGATGTGCGTTGCTGACTGTAGCGTGGCAACGGGATCTTTGAACAATTATGATCTCAACTCGCTTCACTCACAACATTTTGAAACTGTACTCTTAGGTTCCTGCCCAACCACACACTCGGAAATCTCCACATGTTTAGAATAAAAAGCATAGTTTTCGCCGGTTACAAACACAACCACAGATAACATGTAATAAGCGGCCGCTTACGTCCTTCACATGATAAACTCATGACCCAACACATGACATCGTGTATGAAATACGAGAAAGGGAACTGCACATTAGAAATCACGCCGAAAATTGCGATTTGAGACGCTATTGCCGCACAGGAAACCACTCTGCCTGCTGGCTTTTGTGTAGTGATGTACACACTGTTTTCTCATGGATGATTCGGATCTGTGATTTCAGCATACTGTTTCATAATCTTGGATGAGTTCGCTGCATACTTTTGGTTTAGCTCGTGTATTTCGTGCGTGTTGCCACCGTTTGTTGTAGATCATATTACTTTATAGACATATTCATACATAATAAATTCTCGTTTCGCGTACTTGTGCAAACTACAACTGAAATCAGTGTTCCTTTGTGATTAGTTTGAACCCATGTCACCAAGTGGATAACGATATCCACTTGCAATTATTACACCCATAAATACCGATGGCTCTCAACATAGAGTAGGATGAACGATTTCATTGTGTTATTTTTTGCCCTTCTGGTATACGGACATTGATGATACATACATTATATGACCGTATTCTGATGTGTGGTGCTCATACAGAAAATACGGGTTGCCGACTGAACTACATAGATCTGAAGCTGATCGACGGAGACCGAAGCTAGTCATACTGGGAAAAAAAATTGCATCTAGTACTGAAAAATATACGACGTATTAAAATCGCTAAATATTGTGTAATAGTTGAAACAAATAGTAACCACCCACATGTCGTTATTTGCTGGTAAAGCATCCCTTAGAAAAACGGAACACATTTCTAACACAATTTGCATTCGTCTTTTCATTGCATTACAAGGCTTTCTTTTCTGAACTTGCAACTACGTGGGTTTATATGTTTGCACCTGTACTAGATTTCCTCATCGTCCGTCGTCCCATTTTAACTGTTGTCCTACGCTAAGAAATGCACTTGCTTCACTTCAACACGCACTCTTTCGTAAGCCTTGCAACAGTCAGATAATTTATGCAGTGCAGTTCGGACCAAAGACGTTGTCAGTTCAGTCTCCTCAAAATAAGTAAATTTAGCCATTCTTTGTTAAGATTTCTAAGTATATGTTACGTCTGCAGGAGAGACGCTCAGTAGTTCGGTACAGGCTTTTGTTAAAGTTTCGAGAACATACCTTCACCGAAGAATCAAACAGTATCTTGCTCCCTCCTACGTATATCTCGCGAAGAGACCATGAGGATAAAATCAGAGAGATTAGAGCCCATACAGAAGCATACCGACAATCCTTCTTTCCACGAACAATACGAGACTGGAATAGAAGGGAGAACCGATAGAGGTACTCAGGGTACCCTCCGCCACACACCGTCAGGTGGCTTGCGGAGTATGGATGTAGATGTAGATGTAGACAATTTCTATCAAGGAAAAACAAGAGTGTACATTTCTGGGGCCATAAAAATTAACAGCAGATGAGTTGACGCTTCGTTTGAAATTAAAGAAAGAATCGCGTGAAAAGTTAGAAAAGACCTCTACCACAATAAAGACAAGAGGGAAGATTTTATGTGGTCACATTAAAGGAATGGAATCGGTAAGTGTTACAGACAACACAATGGTTTACCAAGAGAACAAGTCGACACAAATTTTGTGATTAAAAGAAGTACATATGGTTTAGGAAAGCGTGGACCAGTCAAAAAGACATACAATGACGTGACAAAAGTAATAGGACACCTCTTAACATCGTGTCGGACCAGCTTTTGTTCGGGGTAGTTCAGGAACTCGACGTTGCATTGACCCAAGAATTCGTTGGAAGTGCTCTGTAGAAATATTGAGCCATACTGCTCATGCTCATGCTCAGAGCCGCGAAGGTGTTGCTGGTGAAGGATTCAGTGCATGATCTGACCCTTCGATTGTTGTTGTTGTTGTGGTCTTCAGTCCTGAGACTGGTTTGATGCATCTCTCCATGCTACTCTATCTTGTGCAAGCTTCTTCATCTCCCAGTACCTACTGCAACCTACATCCTTCTGAATCTGCTTAGTGTATTCATCTCTTGGTCTCCCTCTACGATTTTTACCCTCCACGCTGCCCTCCAATACGAAATTGGTGATCCCTTGATGCCTCAGAACATGTCCTACCAACCGATCCCTTCTTCTGGTCAAGTTGTGCCACAAACATCTCTTCTCCCCAATCCTATTCAGTACTTCATCATTGGTTATGTGATCTTCCCATCTAATCTTCAGCATTCTTCTGTATCACCACATTTCGAAAGCTCCCATTCTCTTCTTGTCCAAACTATTTATCGTCCATGTTTCACTTCCATACATGGCTACACTCCATACAAATACTTTCAGAAATGACTTCCTGACACTTAAATCTATACTCGATGTTAACAAATTTCTCTTCTTCAGAAACGCTTTCCCTGCCATTGCCAGTCTACTTTTTATATCCTCTGTACATCGACCATCATCAGTTATATTGCTCCCCAAATAGCAAAACTCCTTTACTACTTTAAGTGTCTCATTTCCTAATCTAATTCCCTCAGCATCACCTGACTTAATTCGACTACATTCCATTATCCTCGTTTTGCTTTTGTTGATGTTCATCTTATATCCTCCTTTCAAGACACTGTCCATTCCATTCAACTGCTCTTCCAAGTCGTTTGCTGTCTCTGACAGAATTACAATGTCATCGGCGAACCTCAAAGTTTTTATTTCTTCTCCATGGATTATAATACCTACTCCGAATTTTTCTTTTGTTTCCTTTACTGCTTGCTCAATATACAGATTGAGTATAATCGGGGAGAGGCTACAACCTTGTCTTACTCCCTTCCCAATAACCGCTTCCCTTTCATGTCCCTCGACTCTTATAACTGCCATCTGATTTCTGTACAAATTGTAAAAAGAGTTTCGCTCCCTGTATTTTACCCCTGCCACCTCCAGAATTTGAAAGAGAGTGTTCCAGTCAACATTGTCAAAAGCTTTCTCTAAGTCTACAAATGCTAGAAACGTAGGTTTGCCTTTCCTTAATCTTTCTTCTAAGATAAGTCGTAGGGTCAGTAACCCCGATTATGTGACATAAATGTTCGATGGGATTCATGATGGGCGATGTGGATGGCTATAAGCTCAAATTCCCCTGATTGTTCTTGAAACCAGTAGCAAATAATTGTATCCCAATGATATTGTGCACTATCGTTCACAGAAATTCCGTCGTTGTTTGAGTACTAAAGTCCAAGCATAGATGGCTAAAAATGGTCTCCAGGTAGCCAAACATGATCACTTCCAGTCAATGATCGCTTCAGTTGAATCAGAGTGCCCAGTGAACTACCTGCAAACACAGCCCACACCGTTATGGAGCCACCACCAACTTTTACAGTACATTGTTGACAACTTGGGTCCATGGCTTTGTGGGGTCTGCGCCACACTCGAAACCCACCATCTGCTCTTACCAATCCCATCTGACCACGCCACGATTGACCAGTCGTCTAGGGTCCTACCTTTGTGGCCACGACTGAACAAGAGGCGCTGCAGGCGATGTCGTGCTGTTAGGAAAGGAACTCACGTCGGTCGTCTGCCGCCAAGCCCATCCACGCCAAAATTCGTCCTCACTGTCCTAACAGATACGATCGTCGTTCGTCCCTTACTGATATTTGTGGTTATTTATCTGGCTGTCAGCACTGACAACTCTATGCTACCGCCGCTGCTCTCGGTCGTTAAGTGAAAGTCGTCGGCCGCTACGTTCTCCGTAGTACCTGAAACTTGGCATTCTCGGCACACTCTTGACACTGTTGATATCGGAATACTGAATTCCCTAAAAATTTCCGAATCGGAATGTCCCGTGCGTCTAGCTCCAATTATCAATCAGAATTCAAAGTCTGTCCTGCCATCATCACGTTGAACCCGTTTAACATGAATGACGCAAGCAAAAACGACTGCTCTGCCAAACCACTGCCCACTGATACCTTGTATGCACGATATTACCGGTATCTACTGTATACAGTGTGGTCCATTGATAGTGACCGCCGCGCGGGATTAGCCGAGCGGTCTACGGCGCTGCACTCATGGACTGTGCAGCTGGTCCCGGCGGAGGTTCGAGTCCTCCTCGGGCATGGGTGTGTGTGTGCTTGTCCTTAGGATAATTTAGGTTGTGTGTAAGCTTAGGGAGTGATGACCTTAGCAGTTAAGTTCCATAATATTTCACACACATTTGATTGAACATTTGATAGTGAGCGGGCCAAATATCTCACTAAATAAGCATCAAACGAAAAAACTACAAAGAACGAAACTCGTCTAGCTTGAAAGGGGGAAACCAGATGGCTCTATGGTTGGCCAGCTAGATGGCGCTGCCATAGGTAAAATGGATATCAACTGTGTGGTTTTTTTAATAGGAACCCCCATTTGTATTACATATTCGTGTAGTGCGTAAAGAAATATACACTCCTGGAAATGGAAAAAAGAACACATTGACACCGGTGTGTCAGACCCACCATACTAGCTCGGGACACTGCGAGAGGGCTGTACAAGCAATGATCACACGCACTGCACAGCGGACACACCAGGAACCGCGGTGTTGGCCGTCGAATGGCGCTAGCTACGCAGCATTTGTGCACCGCCGCCGTCAGTGTCAGCCAGTTTGCCGTGGCATACGGAGCTCCATCGCAGTCTTTAACACTGGTAGCATGCCGCGACAGCGTGGACGTGAACCGTATGTGCAGTTGACGGACTTTGAGCGAGGGCGTATAGTGGGCATGCGGGAGGCCGGGTGGACGTACCGCCGAATTGCTCAACACGTGGGGCGTGAGGTCTCCACAGTACATCGATGTTGTCGCCAGTGGTCGGCGGAAGGTGCACGTGCCCGTCGACATGGGACCGGACAGCAGTGACGCACGGATGCACGCAAAGACCGTAGGATCCTACGCAGTGCCGTAGGGGACCGCACCGCCACTTCCCAGCAAATTAGGGACAGTGTTGCTCCTGGGGTATCGGCGAGGACCATTCGCAACCGTCTCCATGAAGCTGGGCTACGGTCCCGCACACCGTTAGGCCATCTTCCGCTCACGTCCCAACATCGTGCAGCCCGCCTCCAGTGGTGTCGCGACAGGCGTGAATGGAGGGACGAATGGAGACGTGTCGTCTTCAGCGATGAGAGTCGCTTCTGCCTTGGTGCCAATGATGGTCGTATGCGTGTTTGGCGCCGTGCAGGTGAGCGCCACAATCAGGACTGCATACGACCGAGGCACACAGGACCAACACCCGGCATCATGGTGCGGGGAGCGATCTCCTACACTGGCCGTGCACCTCTGGTGATCGTCGAAGGGACACTGAATAGTGCACGGTACATCCAAACCGTCATCGAACCCATCGTTCTACCATTCCTAGACCGGCAAGGGAACTTGCTGTTCCAACAGGACAATGCACGTCCGCATGTATCCCGTGCCACCCAACGTGCTCTAGAAGGTGTAAGTCAACTACCCTGGCCATCAAGATCTCCGGATCTGTCCCCCATTGAGCATGTTTGGGACTGGATGAAGCGTCGTCTCACGCGGTCTGCACGTCCAGCACGAACGCTGGTCCAACTGAGGCGCCAGGTAGAAATGGCATGGCAAGCCGTTCCACAGGACTACATCCAGCATCTCTACGATCGTCTCCATGGGAGAATAGCAGCCTGCATTTCTGCGAAAGATGGATATACACTGTACTAGTGCCGACATTGTGCATGCTCTGTTGCCTGTTTCTATGTGCCTGTGGTTCTGTCAGTGTGATCATGTGATGTATCTGACCCCAGGAATGTGTCAATAAAGTTTCCCCTTCCTGGGACAATGAATTCACGGTTTTCTTATTTCAATTTCTAGGAGTGTAGTTGGGCCACTTTTTTCGCTTTGTGACTCAGGGCGCTGTAATAGTCACAAACCTTTAAGTACGTCGTATCATGTAAGATTCCGCTAGTGCGAACGGTATTTGCTTCGTGATACATTACTTGTGTTAAAATGGACCGTTTATCAATTGCGGAATAGGTCAATATCGTGTTCATGTATGGCTATTGTGATCAAAATGCCCAACGGGCGTGTGCTATGTATGCTGCTCGGTATCCTGGACATCGTCCTAGTGCCTGGACCGTTCGCCGGATAGGTACGTTATTTAAAGAAACCGGAAGTGTTCAGCTGCATGTGAAACGTCAACCACGACCTGCAATAAATGACGATGCCCAACTAAGTGTTTTAGGTACTGTCGCGGCTAATTTGCACGTCAGTACTAGACAAATAGCGCGACAATCTGGAATCTCAAAAACGTCGGTGTTGAGAATGCTACATCAACATCGATTACACCCGTACCATATTTCTATCAGGAATTGCATGGCGACGACTTTGAACGTCGTGTACAGTTTTGCCACTGGGTACAAGAGAAATTACGAGACAATGACACATTTTTTATACGCTTTCTATTTAGCGACGAACCGTCATTCGCCAACAGCGGTAACATAAACCGACATAATATGCACTATTGGGCAACGGAAAATCCACGATGGAACATCAGCGACCTAGGCGGGTTAATGTAGGGTGCGGCATTATGGGAGGCAAGATAATTGGCCCCCATTTTATCGATGGCGATCAAAATGGTGCAATGTATGCTGATTTCCTACGTAGTGTTCTACCGATGTTACTACAAGATGTTTCACTGCATGACAGAAAGGTGAAATGCTTCCAACATGATGGATGTCCGTCACGTAGCTTTTGTGCGGTTGAAGCGGTGTTGAATAGCGTATTTCATGACAGGCTGATTGGTCTCCGAAGCACCATACCATGGCCCGCATGTTCACCGGATCTGATGTCCCCGGATTTCTTTCTGTGGGGGAAGTTGATGGATGTTTGCTATCGTGATCCACCGACAACTCCTGACAACATGCGTCAGCGCATTGTCAATATCTGTGCGATCATTACGGAAGGCGAACTACTCGCTGTTGAGAGGAATGTCGCTACACATATTGCCAAATGCATTGAGGTTGACGGACATCATTTTGAGCATTTATTGCTATAATGTGGTATTTAGAGGTAATCAAGCCGTAACAGCATGCGTTCTCAGAAATAAGTTCACAAAGGTACATGTATAACGTTGTAACAACCGAAATAAAATGTTCACACTTACCTCGTTCTGTATTTTAATTTTAAAAACCTACCTGTCACCAACTGTTCGTCAAAAATTGTGAGCCATATGTTTCTGACTATTACAGCGCCATCTATCACAAAGCGAAGAAAGTGGTCCAACTGAAACATTCATGTTTCTTTACGTACTAAACGAATATGCAATAAAAATATGGGGGTTCCTATTTTAAAAAACCAGTTGATATCCGCTTGACCTATGGCAGCGCCATCTAGGGGGGCCAACCATAGCGGCATGTGGTTTCCCCCTTCATGCTAGACGAGTTTTGTTCCTTGTAGTTTTTTCGTTTGCCGCTCTTTACGTGAGATATTCGGCACGGTCACGATCAATGGACCACCCTGTATATGTGCGTACCGCAATCCAATGACTTTGATCACCTCATTTCATTCAGCAGAGACAAGTTTCTAGAAAGGAAAGCAAGAGTATGCTTCTTTGGAGCCATGAGAAGTAGCAGCAGGTGAGTTTAGAGTTCATTTGAAATCACACAAGGAGTCGTTGGAAAAGGTTTTCACCACAGAAAGGAAAGGAGGCTGGTTTTCTGTGGACACGTTAAAAGAAAGACAATGTGTTACAAATAATACCTTACCAAGAGACCAGAACAACTCATGTCCCACGAATGAAAGAAATACATTTTGATCTAGGAAATTGTGGGGTCTCTAAAGAAGGGATAGAGGACAGAGAGAAGTTGAGACCAAAAAATAATGGTAATCTTCCGTTAATCTGACGAGAAAGAAAGTACAATACGAGAAGTAATGTCACAATAAGAGTGTGCAGGAGTGAGTTACAAGATGAAGAAATAAATGTAAAGGGCTTAAGCCCTTGGGTATCCGAAATGATTACGGAGTCGTAATAAGATAAGTAATGAATGGACCTGTGCGCATTATGTTCTAACCCTGAAATGGGAATCTTGCAAGAAATGAGATAGTTTCATTTCAGAGAGAGCGCAAAGTTGCGCAATATTACGGGTCGAGTGAGTCAGTCGCTTTGCGGAGTGGATGAGCCCACGTGCCGGTGAGAGCGTAACGCCGGAAAGTTGCGCCGACAAATGGCAGCAAGCGTTGCTCGTCCCCCGCTCCACGCTGCGGGCGCACCAGCCGTAACGAGTCGGCTCCAGCGCTGCAGTGACCCACATAAATATCGCGGCAAGTGCCGGGCAATTGTTCGCCGCAGTAAACAAGGGCCGCGGCCGCGACGGCGACTGCGGAGCTGGGTAGAAGCAGGGCGCGCCGGCAGCGGCCGGGTGGCGTGTCGGCGTGCGCCCGCCCTTAGTCACCGGGTTATTTTCACAGCGGCGGAAAACAACGCCACCGCCACTGCCGTCGGCTATCAGGCCCGGATCCGGCCCGCCGCCAGCCGTGGAATGCCGCGATGGCCGCTCCACTACACGTGCTCTGTCGGCCAGCTACTGTGCGCTCGGCTCTTGTTTCGCAGCGCGCGGGCAACTGTTGCGCGACCGCCGTCTTTACCGATAATTATTTACAAGGTACCTAACGGACTTATCTCCACCGAAAGCGATAATATTTTGTTGACGCCTGCTTACGTAGGGAGAAACGAACATCATAATAAAATAAGGGAAATTGGACCTCGCACGGAAAGATATAGGTGTTCGTTTTTTCCGTGCGCTTTACGAGATTAAAATAATACATAATTATTGTCAAGATGGTTCGATGAACCCTCTGCCAGACCATGAATATGTAGATGTAGATTCAGAGCATGAATGTTCATATACAGGGTGTTACAAAAGGGTACGGCCAAACTTTCAGGAAACATTCCTCACGCACAAATAAAGAAAAGATGTTATGTGGACATGTGTCAGTAAACGCTTGATTTCCATGTTAGAGCTCATTTTAGTTTCGTCAGTATGTACTGTACTTCCTCGATTCACCGCCAGTTGGCCCAATTGACGAGAATGCGCACGCAATTGTGCAATCACGTCATCAACACAGATTTTCTGTGAACGTTTGGGCAGGCATTGTTGGTGATGTCTTGATTAGGCCCCATGTTCTTCCACCTCAATGGAGCACGTTATCATTATTTCGTACTGGATACTCTACCTGTGCTGCTAGAACATGTGCCTTTACAAATACGAGACAACATGTGGTTCATGCACGATGGAGCTCCTGCACATTTCAGTCGAACTGTTCGTACACTTCTCAACAACAGATTCGGTGACCGATGGATTGGTAGAGGCGGACCAATTCCATGGCCTCCACGCTCTACTGACCTCAACCCTCTTGGCTTTCATTTATGGGGGCATTTGAAAGCTCTTGTCTACGCAACCCCGGTACCAAATGTAGAGACTCTTCATGGTCGTATTGTGGACGGCTGTGATACAGTACGATATTCTCCAGGGCTGCTTCAGCGCATCAGGCATTCCATGCGACGCAGTGTGGATGCATATATCCTCGCTAATGGAGGACATTTTGAACATTTCCTGTAACAAAGTGTTTGAAATCGCACTGGTACGTTCTGTTGCTGTGTGTTTCCATTCAATGATTAATGTGATTTGAAGAGAAGTAATAAAATGAGCTCTAACATGGAAAGTAAGCTTTTCCGGATACATGTCTACATAACATATTTTCTTTCTTTGTGTGTAAGGAATGGTTCCTGAAAGTTTGGCCGTACCTTTTTGTAACACCCTGTATACGGTGTCTCAGAAATCTTCCGACAAACTTCGAAGGATGGTAGGGGTATTAGAGGAAACTGAAACAGCAATAATATGGCAATCAGGATCAACATCAATTGCAGGGAGCCAGAAGCGAAACGGCACGGGAAATAATGAGAGTGAGTCGTGAATGAAATGTCGAGAAGGAAAGACTCAGTAAACAGAAAATTAAAACTAACATTTCATCAAATTAAAAGCAAGGACGCCAATGAAAACAATGCAGAATCCTCTGCTGTCATCCGAAGAGAAAAGTAGGAATAGGTGGAAATTACGTCAAGGGCCTCTACGAAAAGGAGGAACTGTCTGACAACTTGACAGAACATGGAATGGTTGTTAATGTAAAGGGTATATGGGAGCAAATCTGAGAGGCACCAAATTAGCTATGACAGACTAGCAGTCAAGAAGGTTAATTTGTGGATGTGACAAATAAACAGTTATTCAAATCAATGTGTAGAATCTATGAGACAGGAGCATATCCCACCGGCCTCTCGGATGAATACCGTCCAATAATACCGAATAAATCAGGGACAGATAAATGCAAGAACGTCCGCAAAATCAGCTTATCAGCCCACGCATCCAAGTTACTGACAAGTACAACATCCAGAAAAATTACGGGAAAAATGAATATCTCCTAAATGTCCAGTTTCCACTGGATGCCTTATCATGCCTACCACTAACAAAACTGTAATTTTCCAATTTGATTGTTGGATGATTCAAGCCTCAAACTATGATTACAGTACGACTGATAAGTTACGTGTAGGCGAACTGATGTGTTCTGCAAAGATTTTAGTTACATTAGGAAATGACTCTGGTGGCCGATAGAAAGATCCATTACAATTTTATGACCATCTCTGATACTAAGTCTTGCCCAGACAATCTCACTCGAAGCTATAATTCAAAATGTTCAAATGTGTGTGAAATCTTATGGGACTTAACTGCTAAGGTCATCAGTCCCTAACCTTACACACTGCTTAACCTAAATTATCCTAAGGTCAAGCACACACACTCATGCCCGAGGGAGGACTCGAACCTACGCCGGAACCAGCCGCACAGGCCATGACTGCAGCTCCTTAGCCCGCTCGGCTAATCCCGCGTGGCTGAAGCAACAGTTTCTGTCTCGGTGGTTGTGACTTTCTCGTCTATTTTGGGTTCTTTATATATCGACAAATACACTGCCTGTATTTCCCATTAGAACGTGCTTTCAATACATACATAAATATTTCACCAAAAATATCATTGCTATCAGTTTTAGAGTACAGAATACGGGCCGAGAGTAAATCAAAGCCGGCCGCGGTGGTCTCGCGGTTCTAGGCGCGCAGTCCGGAACCGTGCGACTGCTACGGTCGCAGGTTCGAATTCTGCCTCGGGCATGGATATTTGTGATGTCCTTAGGTTAGTTAGGTTTAAGTAGTTCAAAGTTCTAGAGGACTGATGACCACAGCAGTTGAGTCCCATAGCGCTCAGAGCCATTTTTTAGTAAATCAAAGTTAGAAGTACAAAAATGAGAACAGTGAGAAACTGAACATCAGCATTGATGGTAAGGAAGCAGATGAAGTTCAGGAATTCTACTACGTAGATAGCAAGATATACAATGATGGACGAGGCAAGGAGGACATCAAAAGTAGACTAGCACTGGCAAAGAGGGCATTTCTGTCCAAGAGAAGTCTAGTAGTGTCCACACAGGCCTGAATTTGAGGAAAAAAATCTAAGAACACGCTTTTGGAGCACAGCATTGTGTGGTAGTAAAACATGGACTGTGGGAAAATTGGAACAGAGGTTAATCAAAGTATTTGAAATTTGGTGCAACAGACGAATGTTGAAAATTATGTGGACTGATAATCTAAGGAATGAGGAGTTAAGGAGTTTGTGCGCGGAGTCGGAGAGGAAACGAATATCTGGAAAACACTGACAAGAAGAAGGAACAGGATGAAAGGGCATCTGGACATGATAGGATATCTGTTACGACATCAGGGAATAACGTACATGGTACGGAGTTCGAAAGGCCAAAAACTGTAGAGGATGACAGAGATTGGAACACATCCAGCAAATAATTCAGGATGTATATTGCAAGTGCTACTCTGAAATGAAGACGTTGGCACAAGAGAGTAATTCGCGGCGGGCCACATCAGACCAGTAAGAATTCTAATCACTCCAAAACAAAAACAAAACAAAAACTAAAAAATTAGTCATCTCGTAGAATCGGGTGTACTGCCGGTTGTCCGCGTGTTCCCAACACGATATTTCGACGTCGTAACTCGGCGTCTTCATCAGGTGTTCCCTGAGACTGGTTGACAAGCTGACCTCGTCCCCTATTTATGCCTGGGCGGTGTGTGGTGCTACCTCTGCCGTCCGGGCCCGTTGTGGCCATTTCTGGCCGTGGTATCAATCTCTAGAAACTCTCTCTTTGCGCCCGTCGCGGCTCTCTTCTGAGGCAGCGGGCATCACAAGACGTTCCGTACTGGGTCCTCGCCAGATGGGCGCGATCCTAGCACTATCAGGGCTCTGTTGAAGTTCCTTATGCTGTCCGCGACCTCGACGAGTTTCTCTCGGCCGAGATATCCTCCTGGGCTTCTGAATCCGGTATGCGCCTGTGAGGTGCGCTTCCTGCGGCGTGCGGTTGCTGTTGCAGCTGCGTATTAGGATGCCCATCCTCCAAGGAGCTTGCTGCCGCCTGGTATCGCGTATGCCGTTCTTTTCCGTTACTAAAGCCCTTGGATGTCTGTAGTTCATTGCTGGAGGAGGGAACTTTCTTCCGTTGTTTCTGTAGTAGTTCCAAAGCAGGATTCCTCGCAGTACTGAGCTGATATCCTGCTTCCCAGTCGATCAACTTCCCCGCCATCTTGATTTCAATCGATTCATTAATGACACTAGCCCAGAATCGGGGAGTCTGAGCCAGCATCCTCGTTTTGTCATAATACTTGGTTTGTTCCGGAACCGTGCGACTGCTACGGTCGCAGGTTCGAATCCTGCCTCGGGCATGGATGTGTGTGATGTCCTTAGGTTAGTTAGGTTTAAGTAGTTCTAAGTTCTAGGGGACTGATGACCACAGCAGTTGAGTCCTATAGTGCTCAGAGCCATTTGAACCATTTTGAACTTGATGTTGGGGTGTCTTTTGTTCAGATGGTCCAGAAACTCATCCAGTCTCCTCTTGTCATGTGGCCAGATGACGAAAGTGTCGTCAACGTACAGTTGTCAGCCTGTAGATGTAATGTGTATTGGTTTCCTGTACACACTGTGGCCTAAGGTGTCGTCCTGAAATGAAGAAACACGTCGGCTGGCAGGCAGCAGTTGTAAGTGTATCATCATCGAATTTCTCTTAGAAAAATTAGGTTTCTGCCGTCTTTCTGTATACGAGCTTCACTCTTTTTTCAGGAGCGCTTAGGACTCTGGTACTTTGTTACGATGCTTCAGCAGGTTTTTTTTTTAAAAAAAAGTGTGTGTGTGTGTGTGTGTGTGTGTGTGTGTGTGTGTGTGAGAGAGAGAGAGAGAGAGAGAGAGAGAGAGAGAGAGAGAGAGTCCGAAGAGCCAGTGGTCATTCTTTCTCGCCAGCGATTATAGAAGCTAACAAATTATAAATATTCGTCAGTTGCGTCATGGCTACAAAAAAAGTATGCGTTTTCGTAACGTCAGATCGCATATCGAAACATCTGTGAGACTGTAGAAGAATGACGGAGAAAGTGCTGTGGCAGAATAGGGCGGAGTCTCAGAAATGCAAAGCGTGTGTGACGGCGCCGTATCACATTAGGGCCAGCGTCTACCTGCGCCAGAAGACAAAGGGCGCTCGTGCTATGCATATGCAACGCTCATCTGCGGCCGCATGCAGAGCGAGCAGCTGGGGCGACCGAGGAGGGATGCTGGAGAGAGGAAAAGGAAGAAAAAAGGGACAAAACAGCCGCTAGAGATAACAGCCCCTGTAGTTATCTCCTGAGTTATGGAAGGCGAGTCACACGCTGAAAACGCCAAGAACATCTTCAGAACTACTTCCACTTGGTGTGCGTTAGTTTTTTACTATCTGAATGACAACTCTTATTCTACGAACGCTTGGGTATGGAGATAAGTCAGTACAATATACGAGGGGCGTTTGGGAAGTCCGAGCAAAGACCACGAGATGGCACCACCGGCGCGTATCGAGGTCATGTTAAGTTAATAGCATCTTTGGAAAGAACGCACACCTAGTTTCAGGCATATTGGTCTATTGCTTTGTGTTTGGCATTCGTGTGAATCAAGGGAGCCGAGTGATTGTCAAAAAATAGACGAAGAAGAATTTCGTGTGGTGATTAAACATTACTTTATCGGAGGCAAAACGCCCCAGGAGACTAAAGAGAAGCTTGATAAACATTGCAGTAACTCTGCACCTTCGATCAGAACTGTTTATAAGTGGTTTCAAACTTTTCGGAGTGGGCATATAGACACAAGTGCTGCTGCACGTTCTGGACGCCCTGTGGAGGTTACGACTCCAGAAATCATTGATAAAATCCGTGATGTGGCGTTTATGACAGAAGAGTTAAGGTGTGTAAGACTGATAGTGCTGTGGGCATCTTGAATGAACGGGTCCATACTATTCTGCATAAACATTTGGACATGAGAAAGCTATCCGGAAGATGGGTTCCGCGATTGCACACGCTTTACCAAAAACTGAATCGTGTGAAGTGTTACAAGGATAGTTTGCAGCTGTTCAGGAAGAATCTTCGATACATTACTATATTGCTGAGACCATACAACAATCTAAACAATGGGTTACCAAGGCAGAATCTGAACCAAAAAAGGCGAAGACCATCCCTTCGGCCGGAGAGGTTATGGCGACTGTCTTTTGGGATTCACAAGGGATAATCCTCATAGACTATCTGGAAAAGGGTAAAACTATTACAGGCGCTTATTATTCATCTTTATTGGACCGTTTGAAAACCGAGCTGCAGGAAATACGCCGGTGATTGGACCACAAAAATGTCCTTTTCCATCACAAAAATGCACCAGCACACACCTCAGCAGTTGTGGTCGAAAAGTTAATGGAAATAGGATTCCAAGTCGTTTCACATTCCCCCTATTCTCCAGACTACTATTTATTCCCCAATTTGAAGAAATGGCTGGCGGGACAAAGATTTTATTCTCACGAGGAGATAATTGCCGTATCCAATAGCTAATTTGCAGACTTGGACAATTCCTATTATTCGGAAGGGATCAACAAATTAGAACAGCGCTGGACAAAGTGTATAGTTCTGAAAGGAGACTATGTCGAAAAATAAAAAAGGTTTACACAAAACACGTAAGTAATTTTTGATTTTTCAAGGACTTTTCAAATGCCCCTCGTAAATGGTGCAAGGAGATCTTCTTAGAAACATAGCTCTGTTTATAAATATTCAGGCTCCCACAGCAGATATCAAGGTAATTAAAATGCTCCTATCCATAATGCCTCATCACCTTATTAATTACTCAAGACGCTAAATCAATAAAAGAGCGGACGAAAAGTAAAATGTTTGGTCTTCGACGTTCTTTTTTATAAGATAACATAGCACTAAGGATTTTGATGAGGTATCCCCCTTTGTGGACATGAAAAAAGAAGTATTCTAAACATAAAACTAAGTCATTACATCATTTTTATGGGGCTGATGAATAAGACTACTAAGTTTTCAATAGGGAAAAAAACGAAATTCAGGCAACTGTCAATAGCAACGGTATGCTTGGAGAAATGCATGATTCTCATGTGCCGTCTTACACTACATATACATACTACCTGTTTCCATCACGGACCATCTTCACAGTGTAGAAGCATATTCTGTAATAACTTCACAATGCATACGTGTTACTATACCAATAAAGTATATGCCACTGCTTACTTGAAAGAGTAAGAAAATTTATACGTAACATTGTAATACAGGCTTAGCCAAGCAGAAAACAACGTTTATAACATGAAAACTGTAAGAGCAGTTAGCGCACAGAACCACTACACAGGCACAACTGTGAAGATGGTCTAGGATGGAAATCGGTAATGAATCATTCTCTTTTTTAACAGCTTCAGCCATTTGAAGGGACTTGCACTGCGCGCCTGCAGGAATCTGGATGGAAGTATCTACGGGTACAATGTATTTGTGTTGTGTCAGAGCTTTCAGGAGTTCACATCTACATCTACATGACTACTCTGCAATTCACATTTAAGTGCTTGGCAGAGGGTTCATCGAACCACAATCATACTATCTCTCTACTATTCCACTCCCGAACAGCGAGCGGGAAAAACGAACACCTAAACCTTTCTGTTCGAGCTCTGATTTCTCTTATTTTATTTTGATGATCATTCCTACCTATGTAGGTTGGGCTCAACAAAATATTTTCGCATTCGGAAGAGAAAGTTGGTGACTGAAATTTCGTAAAAAGGTCTCGCCGCGACGAAAAACGTCTATGCTGTAATGACTTCCATCCCAACTCGTGTATCATATCTGCCACACTCTCTCCCCTATAACGCGAAAATACAAAACGAGCTGCCCTTCTTTGCACCCTCTCGATGTCCTCCGTCAATCCCACCTGGTAAGGATCCCACACCGCGCAGCAATATTCTAACAGAGGACGAACGAGTGTAGTGTAAGCTGTCTCTTTAGTGGACTTGTTGCATCTTCTAAGTGTCCTGCCAATGAAACGCAACCTTTGGCTCGCCTTCCCGACAATATTATCTATGTGGTCCTTCCAACTGAAGTTGTTTGTAATTTTAACACCCAGGTACTTAGTTGAATTGACAGCCTTGAGAATTGTACTATTTATCGAGTAATCGAATTCCAACGGATTTCTTTTGGAACTCATGTGGATCATCTCACACTTTTCGTTATTTAGCGTCAACTGCCACCTGACACACCATACAGCAATCTTTTCTAAATCGCTTTGCAGCTGATACTGGTCTTCGGATGACCTTACTAGACGGTAAATTACAGCATCATCTGCGAACAGTCTAAGAGAACTGCTCAGATTGTCACCCAGGTCATTTATATAGATCAGGAACAGTAGAGGTCCCAGGACGCTTCCCTGGGGAACACCTGATATCACTTCAGTTTTACTCGATGATTTGCCGTCTATTACTACGAACTGCGACCTTCCTGACAGGAAATCACGAATCCAGTCGCACAACTGAGACGATACCCCATAGCTCCGCAGCTTGATTAGAAGTCGCTTGTGAGGAACGGTGTCAAAAGCTTTCCGGAAATCTAGAAATACGGAATCAACTTGAGATCCCCTGTCGATAGCGGCCATTACTTCGTGCGAATAAAGAGCTAGCTGCGTTGCACAAGAGCGATGTTTTCTGAAGCCATGCTGATTACGTGTCAATAGATCGTTCCCTTCGAGGTGATTCATAATGTTTGAATACAGTATATGCTCCAAAACCCTACTGCAAACCGACGTCAATGATATAGGTCTGTAGTTAAATGGATTACTCCTACTACCCTTCTTGAACACTGGTGCGACCTGCGCAATTTTCCAATCTGTAGGTACAGATCTATCGGTGAGCGAGCGGTTGTATATGAGTGCTAAGTAGGGAGCTATAGTATCAGCGTAATCTGAAAGGAACCTAATCGGTATACAATCTGGACCTGAAGACTTGCCCGTATCAAGCGATTTGAGTTGCTTCGCAACCCCTAAGGTATCTACTTCTAAGAAACTCATGCTAGCAGATGTTCGTGTTTCAAATTCTGGAATATTCCATTCGTCTTCCCTGGTGAAGGAATTTCGGAAAACTGCGTTCAATAACTCCGCTTTAGCGGCACAGTCGTCGATAACAGTACCATCGGCACTGCGCAGCGAAGGTATTGACTGCGTCTTGCCGCTTGTGTACTTTACATACGACCAGAATTTCTTCGGATTTTCTACCAAATTTCGAGACAATGTTTCGTTGTGGAACCTATTAAAGGCATCTCGCATCGAAGTACGTGCCAAATTTCGCGCGTCTGTAAATTTTAGCCCATCTTCAGGATTTCGCGTTCTTCTGAACTTCGCATGCTTTTTCCGTTGCCTCTGCAACAGCGTTCGGACCTTTTTTGTGTACCACGGGGGATCCGTTCCATCTCTTACCAATTTATGAGGTATGAATATCTCAATTGCTGTTGCTACTATATCTTTGAATTTGAGCCACATCTCGTCTACATTGGCATAGTCAGTTCGGAAGGAATGGAAATTGTCTTTTAGGAAGGCTTCTAGTGGTACTTTATCCGCTTTTTTAAATAAAATTATTTTGCGTTTGTTTCTGATGGATTTGGAAGAAATGGTATTGAGCCTAGCTACAATGACCTTGTGATCACTAATCCCTGTATCAGTCATGATGCTCTCTATCAGCTCTGGATTGTTTGTGGCCAAGAGGTCAAGTGTGTTTTCGCAACCATTTACAATTCGCGTGGGTTCGTGGACTAACTGCTCTAAATAATTTTCGGAGAATGCATTTAGGACAATCTCGGAAGACGTTTTGTGCCTACCACCGGTTTTGAACAAGTATTTTTGCCAACATACCGAGGGTAGGTTGAAGTCCCCACCAACTATAACCGTATGAGTGGGGTATTTATTTGTTACGAGACTCAAACTTTCTCTGAACTGTTCCGCAACTGTATCATCGGAGTCTGGGGGTCGGTAGAAGGAGCCAATTATTAACTTAATTCGGCTGTTAAGTATAACCTCCACCCACACCAATTCGCACAGAGTATCTACTTCGACTTCACTACAAGATAAACCACTACTGACAGACACCAACACTCCACCACCAATTCTGCCTAATCTATCTTTCCTGAACACCGTCTGAGACTTCGTAAAAATTTCTGCAGAACTTATTTCAGGCTTTAGCCAGCTTTCTGTACCTATAACGATATCAGCTTCTGTGCTTTCTATTAGCGCTTGAAGCTCAGGGACTTTTCCAGCGCAACTACAACAATTTACAACTATAATTCCGACTGTTCCTTGATCCAAGCACGTCCTGTAATTGCCAAGCACCCTTTGACATTGCAGCCCATCCCGCACTTTCCCGAGGCCTTCTAACCTAAAAAACCGCCCAGTCCACGCCACACAGCCTCCGCTACCCGTGTAGCCGCCAGCTGAGTGTAGTGAACTCCTGACCTATTCAGCGGAACCCGAAACCCCACCACCCTATGGCGCAAGTCAAGGAATCTGCAGCCAATACGGTCGCAAAACCGTCTGAGCCTCTGATTCAGACCCTCCACCCGGCTCTGCACCAAAGGTCCGCAGTCGGTTCTGTCAACGATGCTGCAGATGGTGAGCTCTGCCTTCATCTCGTAAGCAAGACCGGCAGCCTTCACCAAATCAGATAGCCGCTGGAATCCAGAGAGAATTTCCTCAGATCCAAAGCGACACACGTCATTAGTGCCGACATGTGCCACCACCTGCAGCTGGCTGCACCCTGTGCTCTTCATGGCATCCGGAAGGACCCTTTCGACATCAGGAATGACTCCTCCCGGAATGCACACGGAGTGCACACTGGATTTCTTCCCCTCCTTAGCCGCCATATCCCTAAGGGGCCCCATTACGCGCCTAACATTGGAGCTCCCAACTACCAGTAAGCCCAACCTCTGCGATTGCCCGGACCTTGAAGGCTGAGAATGATCCTCTGAAACAGGGCAGGCAGCTGTATCTGGCTCAGCCAGAGACAGTGCCTGAAACCGGTTTGTCAGACGCACCGGGGAGGCTTTCTGGTCAGCTTCCGGGGACGCCTTTCGCTGCCTGCCACGCCTTGGAACGACCTCCCAATCAACCACAGGCGAGGGCTCAGCCCCACTGCGGGCAGCAACCGGGGCAACCACAGCGGCAGACCGATCTGGGGACAGACGGGATGAGGTTGACATCCCCGTGATACCCGAGTCCGGCTCCCCACAGTGGTGCCCATTGGCAACAGCCTCAAGCTGCGCGACCGAAGTCAGCGCCGATTTCAGCTGTGAGCGAAGGGATGCCAAGTCAGCCCTCATCCGAACACAGCAATCGCAGTCCCTGTCCATTCTAATCGATGTTTAACAACAGTTACTGAAACACGAGTCGGTGCCTAGATAACGCAAGCGGAACACGCAAAGAATGTATCAACTAACCTGTACAAATGCCTAACGACTGCGCTACAATCTGCTGAATTTACGATTACAGTAACTAAAACTCGAAATTGCACCTCCTATACGAAACTCACACGCAATTTGAATAAGAATCTACGAAGTAAACACTAAAGCGCGATGCTACAACTGTCAAATACTATAATACGCCCGAAATATATGAATTAAACAATGCAAGTATCCAAAAACACGCAAAGAAATTAGTTAAACTATGTAACAAATAAGTAAGCTAGGGTTATACGGCTTGCTGCTGCAGCTGCTTATCCAACGGCGGCAGGGAGCACACTGACTGGCCAACCGACTGGCCGTTCACAACAAAAACAGAAGACAGACGACTACGCAAATTTGCACTATTCAGGTACTAAGGCGCGATGCTACAACCCTCAAATACTATAATACGCCCGAAATATACGAATTAAACAATGCAAGTATCCAAAAACACGCAAAGAAATTAATTAAACTATGTAACAAATAAGTAAGCTGGGGTTATACGACTTGCTGCTGCAGCTGCTTATCCAACGGCGGCAGGGAGCACACTTACTTCTCTATGGGTCATTCCCACACCTGTAGAACAAGGTTTGGACGTCCGTGTGCTATAGATGCAAGTCAAGTTCGATGCATTTTACGAGCTGTGATGGTCGATAGAACATCAGCCAGGGAAAGAATCCGAGGACGTGTTGCAAGCTGCTATGTCACCAAAGGACGAACAGAGGATACATCTGTGCGTTGCAGCCAGGGCCGGGTTCGTAGTTGCGACTGTTCGGCATCCCTTACTCTAACACGTGAATATCGCCTGAATCTACTGTCGTATACTCCTACAACGATAAACTACGCCTCACTTCACGTGTCAATAAAATGACCTTATCCTTGAGTCTATTGCACTTTTCTTCCGGCAGTTGGCAGGATAAAAGACATGGCATAAATAATATATGAAAAGTTGATTATTGTAGACGAGGGAGGAGTAGTTACTTATCTCCTTATTGTGAATATGTGTGTGGGTGGGAGGAGGGTGGAAGGAAAAATTTGTGGCACAGACGGGTAGTAGACATCGTCAAGTGGAATTTTTATAGCTTTCGGTTTGCGTCCACTGTCTTCCACTATTTCTGACGCGGCAACATATTGCGCCTGAACTCTTTACCGAATTCATGAGTATTTCTTTAATAACTACGATTTCAGCGTCACAGCTACTGTCAAGTACTCTGAAGGTCGTCTATGCGCATAATTTTCTGTTGAGGGGGTAGGGGACATCATACAGCTTTGCTTGTCACATGATATTCCTGATGCATGCCCAGTGGTAAACATGGGGTTGGTATTTACATGTTTGAAAATGAAGAGAATGTGTGAGGCTCCACGTCCACCTAGTACACAGGCAAAAAGTCATGAACAGGCACTGCATCTGAAGTTAACTGCTGTTCGCTCCTAAGCGAATCGGTCCGCTGCAATCCCTTAAATGACTTCGAGGTATATATTTTCTACGAAGTACTAGAATAGTTCTGTTGTGTACACCTTTGTGTGTGCTAATCGTGGTCGTTCTTGTGTAGTTGGTGCTCAGTTCATCGAGAGTAAACAAATATCGACAAGGTCAAAAAATGAAGTATTGGGCTGAGATATGGTGATTTGGGGAACCAATTCGCGGTCGTGAATTCACGACAGTGTTATCAGTTACATCTTAAAGACATATATGTTGTCCTTGTTTACCTGATTGTGGCTGCCTTAACAAATAGGATTTAATAATGCTCTAACAACCATCTGCATTTTACTTGATAATGGCATTAATGCTGAAATATGTATAGCACAAAAGATAAATATAGTAATACACAACATGTGTTGGCTTGCTCTTTAAAAAAAAAAAAAATGGCAGGGCACTTTGGCAAACGTTGCAGTGAACCATTTTCGGAAGCTTTCAGCATTTTAACTTTTCTTTTTAATATCAGTTTTCTAGAATGTTTTGCTTGCTAGTTTGTACGGAAAGAATGATGAGATAGGTGCATTTCTTTGGCCACTTTCACATTTACCCTGAGATTATGACAACGGTCATCTATATGGTTCAAATGGCTCTGAGCACTATGGGACTTAACATCTGAGGTCATCAGTCCCCTAGAACTTAGAACTATGTAAACCTAACTAACCTAAGGAGATCACACAACACCCAGCCATCACGAGGCAGAGAAAATCTGTGACCCCGCCGGGAATCGAACCCGGGAACCCGGGCGTGGGAAGTGAGAACGCTACCGCACGACCACGAGATGCGGGCGGGTAATCTATACTTAGAAAGGGTAAGACGGGGAAGGAAGAGAAAGAAGTACAATATTAAGACTGTTCTCGTCAATATATTGTGTGAGGAATTAAGCTTCAAATGAGAAAATTTCTTGAAGTATCCTGTAATATATACATAAGAACACAAGTAAGTAAAATGTTGTGACTTTCCTTGTATTTAACAAGAAACAAGCACCCGTCGAAGACAAGTAATCATAGAATAAATAACTTTAATAGAGAAAGTAACCGGTGGCTTCCTACACTTTCCACTTAAGCATTCTGTTACGAAACACTTTCTACCCTACGGACAAGTCTCCCGAGTAGAGTTTGTTTATGAATCGGTGTCCAAAAATATGACGAAGTGTTCCTGACACCAAAACATCACAAGAGAACATTAACACAACTCTACCGACCCTTGCGAAGGACAGACACATTTGACAGGGAACTTCCAGATTTTGTGAAACCGCCAGAGTACGAAGTTGTGTGCTTGAACAACGGGTTCTTCTTACAGCGGACGAAACCCTATCAGTACTGAACTGCGAGAAGGGAAACCAATAGTCACGTCACCCTCTGGAATCCTCTGCTTGAAAATCATTTCCACCTGTATCACCTTCAGTGGGTTCAAGGGTTAAATGCGGAGGACGTTAGCCAAGAACTTCGTGTCAATCCATGTTACAGCAGTGTGCTATTTTTCATACATTTCTTAGCACATATGATTATCACTCGTACTGCAGCGTTTACACGTGATGGTGACTTCGGTTATCGTAATAGTCACATCTGACTATATGAAAACCTCAATGAAATACGACCAGACAAACATCAACGGCGTGTGCGGGATGGAACCATTCACGATCTGCTTTTTGGTCCCTCTTTTTTGCCACAACATCTCAACGGATAAACTTCCTTAACGTTTCTCAGAAATGGTAGATCATTTAGGTGATAATATGCTTCTAGGTGTCATTAACGAAAGTCGTTTATCCACGGCGGTTTTCTACTTAACTCCACTCCAGTAGTTCGCCGTTATTTGGATAGCAAACCTCCGAATTATTTAAACTGTCAAGGATGACCCCTTGCCTTGTATTTCCAATCACCAGGCTTCAGACAATTGGAATTTTACCACTGTGAACATTTAAAATCCATAGCATTCAACTCCTGTACATTATGATTATGTTTTGAGGTTGCGTACCAAAAATGGATTTGACCAAATACAACGTACTCTGAAAGTTTTGAACAGAGTACGACAAAGCATGGAAACCGAAGCTGAGGGTACGCATCGAACCAGGAGGAGGAAACTTAGTACAATTTTTTGTAAATGTAAGAGGTTAAATATATTACATGTAACATTTAGCAACACACGCAACTGACACCCTAATACGGATTTTCGGACACGTTGTCAAATCGACTTCGGAAATGTTTCGGCATCACGAACGCGTCCCTACCATTACGGGCAACACTACATAAACACCATTTATGACAAGTTAATATTGTAAGAGAAAGAGGTGACATTCACATTACAAACTTGTTTAGTGGATTAAAGCGGTTCACTCCTATTACTGAATTACGTAACATCACTAGTTACTACGTTACATAAATATCAGACGCAGCATTATTCTCTATCTTTTTGCGTACGACAGACGGTGTGTTATTCTGTGCCTGTAAAATTAATTCCGTGTTTTAAAATTACTTCATTATTTATTTAATAGTAAAAACTAGCCTCCTAGAAACTTATTCACCTTGTAGTCTAGTACACATACAGTGTTATTTCATTGCTAACCAAATTATTGCAGCAGGTGTTTCTTCCCAAGTAAATGTATGCAAATAGCGTGTATCCGTCGTCATCAGACGCTGTTGTACGGAATCAGTTTTGCGGCTCTAATTGTGCGATTATTTATGTGATTTTTTGTACCACTCAGAGGCCTTTTCTAAGAAAAAAAAAGAAAAGCAAGAGAGCAAGCTGTATAGAAGGAACCAATTAGTGATCACTTTGTGAAAACAAAGGAAGCTGGTCTGGAGATTGTAAGCTGGCTCAGGATAGAAGATATTTCGAGTAGGCGGATTCGTGTGATGCTAATTGGCAACAAGCAAGCCAGACTCTTGGCAACAACATCCGAATCGTATAAAGCAGCAGCGCAACAATGTAGTCTTTTAGTGTCTACTAATATATTCGGATGTTTCCTCTAAAAGTTCTGAACGAATTTAATGAAAGAATGTTAGATTTTCAGAGCCTTGTACCCTCAGAGGCTGCAATATTTGCAGAGTGCCGTGCAACTTGGGAACGTGAAACTGTTACTCATTCTTTTCTTATGATTAAAGTTTCTTCTCTCAGGAAACGTTACTGTGTAAAAATAGAAATCCACTCTAAATATGAACAAGGTATAGTTGACAAGAACAGTAAGGATTATTTCATATTCCTACGGTATTCAAATTACCTAGTTACGATATTTTTGTCAATAGAACTCGCTCTCCCAAACCAGAAACTGAATTTGGAAAGCAGGACAAAAATCATAAGTTCATCTGATTTCGATAACGCTGCTATCTTCCTATTTATTCATCACTAGCTGTTCCAAAAAACGTGTTTCTGTGGCTCAGTTTGGTTAAATGAGAAGGGAAAGAGTCAGCATACGTTTCTAATACGTATGGGAAATGAATATGCGACCTAATCTCTTCCTTTTCAAACCCCTTCTGTCTATATCCAAATCCCTCTGTCTTTGTCTGTCTCCTCCTTCTTTCCCGCTGTCCATCACCTCCTCTCCTCTCTCTCTTTCCATCTTCTCCACCACTATCTCCTTCTGTGCTCCCTCACTCCCCCTCTTTCTGCCTACCACCTCCTCCGTCTTTCTCTGTCCATCTTGTCCTCTGCACTCACTGTGCATCACCTTCTACTCCCTGTCCATCATCCTGTCTCTTTCCATCACTCCATCCCCCCTTTCTAGGTCCAAAATCTAATCCCCTCCTCTCTCTCCATCTCCACCTGTAGCATCTCTCTGCCCACCTCCTCCTTTCCGTTCTCTGTGTCCATTTCCACACACCACTCTGTTCATCTCGCATTTGCTGCACGAGGTAGCCGCGCTGTCTAAGGCATCTTGTCACGGTCCACGCGGCGCCCCCGTCGGAGGTTAGGGTCCTCCATCAGGCATGGCTGTGTGTGTCTTTCTTAGGGTAAGGTAGTTAAAATTAGGTTCAGTAGTGTGTAAGCATAGTGACCGATGACCTCAGCAGTTTGGTTCCAAAAGACCTTACCACAAATTTCCAATTTTTCATCTCATGTTCCTCTTCCTTCTGACCTTGAGCCACGCTTATAATTATTGCAAACTCTGATTCTGTTGCAGGATTCTAATCATAAGCAGATAGGCAATATAAGTTTCCTATTTCCTTAGAGAATTTCACTATTGCATATACAGTAAAACTTGCTAAGAACGGAATAATATGAAACTAAAATAATTTTTTTAAATTGGACGAGTTTCCGGTTTAGACTACATAAAATTCAACAAAAAGCACTCATAAAGGTTAAATTTGTAATTACGCTTTTATTCATTTAGCTTCACTCCTGCACAGTAGCTGCTCATTTACTGTAGATTGCACTACAGAAAACAAACCCATCAGACTAACTGGTAAATAACATGGCATTTCTGTGTTTTTACTCTGCCTTGAAATTCGTCTAATGATCTATGTACATACATATTATTCCAGTGTTTATTTGCTTTACATTTCACTTTTTTTAACCAAATACCAAGGAGGGAAATATATTTTAATTCTATTCAAAATTGTCTTTTCTAAGCAGTTTTCTTGCCCTGTACAATATATCCAAAAGCTTAGGAGAATTTGTGTATGTAGTAAACAGCATAATGTCGTTTACGCATGCAACAGCTTCTTGAGGGGCATTCATTTTCTTCGAGACATCACTTTGCTCCTCTTCTTCTTCCTTTGTTTCTCCCTGAGCAGCGATTTAATAGAAATCTGCCGCTGAAGTAGAGGTAGTCTGAGGTGACTGAAATCACTTTGAATTTAGTCGCCAGGGCTACATGTTTTGCCGTTGAATTACACTACTGCATTAAAATTGCTACACCAAGAAGAAATGCAGATGAGAAACGGGTATTCATGGACAAATAAATTACACTACAACTGACGTGTGATTTCATTTTCACGCAATCTGGGTGCATAGGTCCTGAGAAACCAGTACCCTGAGCAACCACTTCTGGCCGTAATAACGGCCATGATACGCCTGGGCATTGGGTCAAACGGAGTTTGGATGGGGTGTACAGGTGCAGCTGCCAATGCAGCTTCAACGCAATATCACTGTTTATCAAGTGTAGTGACTGGTGTACTGTGACGAGCCAGTTCCTCGGCCACCATTCACCAAACGTTGTCAGTTGGTGAGAGATCTAGAGAATGCAGTGGCCAGGGCTGCAGTCGAACATTTTCTGTATCCAGAAAGGCCCGTACAGGACCTGCAACATGCGGTCGTGCGTTATCCTGCTGAAATGTATGGTTTCACAGTGATCGAATGAAGGGTAGAGTCACGGGTCCACTGTTCAAAGTGCCGTCAATGCGAATAAGAGGTGACCGAGACGTGTAACCAATGGCACCCCATATCATCACGCCGGGTAATACGCTAGTATGGCGATGACGAATACACGCTTCCACTGAGCGTTCACCACGATGTCGCAAAACATGGATGCGACCATCATGATTCTGTAAACAGAACCCGGATTCATCGGAAAAAATGACGTTTTGCCATTCGTGCAACCAGGTTCGTCGTTGAGTACACCATTGCAGGCGCTCCTGTCCTTTATGCTGCGTCAAGGATAACCGCAGCCATGTCTCGGAGCTGATAGTCCATGCTGCTGCAGACGTCGTCGAACTGTTCGTGTAGATGGTTGTTGTCTTGCAAATGTACCCATCTGTTGACCCAGGGGTCGAGACGTGGCTGCACGGTGCCAAACTTGTGTGAATGCTCTTTTGCATATCACTGGGTCTCCTTCCTGTCTGCTACATTTCGCGTCTGTAGCACGTCATCTTCGTGGTGTAGTGATTTTAACCGCCAGTGTAGTAATTCCGTAATTGCCGCTGCATTTTATTGAGCTTCGATGACCACAGAAGAATCTTCTCCGGGCTATATTTTCCATAGTGCTAAGTCACTCCAATTTACTGCATTCAGGACAGAAACTGATAGTAAAATAGTAAATGCACTTTCGGTTTCGCACTAAGGATAAGCGATTGCATCAGTAATCGTCTATAACGGAACTTCAGTGAGTAAATAATCCTCTGGTCTATGGGTTGACCCATCCACACCCACTATAATGCACACGATGATGTACCTAGTTTTGAAAATATCCAAACATTCTGTTGATGCCTTAACCTCCGTATTTCCGAGCTTACCGTCCGAACTTAGGTAAGTTTTTTGCCCGTACACTTAAGATCGATTTCCAAGCCATCTCTCTAACATTTTCATTCCACGTCTTCTTCGCTTCGTTTGCCTGTTGCCTTTCGTCCATTCATCCCGAATCTTATCATTGTTTCCTAAAGTATCATAAATTAGTGTATTACCACATTTGAAATGCGACATTAATTTGCACACAGAGGGTTTTTCTCATTCGCCTCTATTACCTTAAACTTTCCGTTAAGTGTTAGCGACACATATGTTTCGTTGGACATCATATCGACGACATAATATCACTAAAGCGGTAATAGTCAACTCTAACGGCCGAAAACTAATGTAAGTAGTGCATGCTCTAGAATGCCTGACCTTTCAGGGTAAAACCACTGTTTAACGGAATGACAGCCACCTCTTTAACTGCGCAGGTTGCAGCAGAGAGTTCACAGATGCGCAACGTTGCCCCAGTGTGCGTCTGCGAACTTCAGTAATCATGGAGTCCGAGAAACTCCGACAAACAGAGCCCTCGCGAACGAAACCATTTTCTTTGACGGACAGAGTCTGCACGTAACTTGTTCGTTACTGCACAGAGCGGTATGGTTCGATTTCCTCAACCGCAGCACCGCGCTGCACCCAACCGCTTATCTTGATTCTGCGCATCTTAACAGCATTGTCAGGGCTGACCGTTTTTGTGTTAAAAGTAACATCATAGGGTAGTGAGTAACAAATGAACACTGTAATACAGTAGGACAGTATAATCTCTTTCCCGCATACTACAATGAATTATTAATTAGGTCTTACATTTACCATTCAGTTTACGCGTTACACACGTTCCGCTTTATACAAAAAAAATATCATGTAAACGTCTACTAAATACTTGGGATTGAAATACATGTACGGTTTGGGCAGATTTCAGAACTATACAACTATCACTTTGATCAAGTTTTACTGTATGTAGTGCATGCATGTGGCCGTATGTTTATTATACACACAGGTAAAAAATTTGAAATAAGCGGGTCTAGCACTTTCGAGATTTTTTATAACAGGGTTTTCCCTTTCTATTTTAGAGGTATATTTATATATATATATAGAAAATATATACCCTACGTCCGTTCGAATGTTCATCAGAATATTGTACAAACTTTTGAAGTAAATGGGTCAACAACTTTCCAAGATGTTGGTAATATCTTTTCCCCTTTATATGTTACATATTTATTGATACATGCAATACTAATAAAAAACAGGTATATAAAACACACTCAACCGTTACTCTTACAAATATTTCTCACAAATGTCATCAAAATGAGAGATATACAAATAGGGCAAAAAATTAATTTTAGAAGTTGATGAAATAACACATCCATGTTATAAAAATAGATGTATGTATACATCCGTCTCTCTCTCTCTCTCTCTCACTCTCTCTCTCTCTCTCTCTCTCTCTCTCTCTCTCTCTCTCTCTCTCTCTCTCTGTGTGTGTGTGTGTGTGTGTGTGTGTGTGTGTGTGTGTGTGTGTGTGTGTGTGTGTGTCCTCCTGAACCACAGGACTGATTTCAACCAAACTAGGTGCACGAAACACTTACTGTCAAACTGTCAAAGGGTTAGGCTGGGGGTGCAAAGCTGTATCTTACCACAAGCGAATACCCATACTTTAGTCATCCAGTACTTAAGAATGGGAGCGCATAGAGACCTGCAACAAACTTTGCACCTAATGTCAAATCTTCACGAAATTTTTTCTCATTGTCAACCCCACAAAATGATGAAAGGAAAAAGTTTATCACTTACATTTTTTTTTCGCTACGCATGCAGTAAAACTATCGTATCAAGTATAACTTTTTAATTTATTACTTATATACTGTTAACTTTATTCGTGACACTCATTGCAGACAGTGTTCACAGAAACCACTGAAAGTACCAGAAAATTATATCATTGTATAACACACAGTTCGGGAGCTATTGCGTCATAAAGACTGAAATGTGTAAAAAATGCTGCATCATTCAAGACTTTCAGTTTATTAATTCTTTACTGCTAACTGTTAGCAAGACATGTCGCGGTCTGTATCCATATACGTGTCTGAATGTACCTACAGGAACATGTCATTTTACTACACGTGGTTTACGAGGTCTGATTTCAAACACTGAGATGTGTGAAAAACTCCAGCATCATTTATTACTCTGCTCACAACACACTTCCCAGACAGTAGGCACATGTACCACTGGATGTATCTGCGAAAGTATATCTTTGGATAGCACATAGTTCAGATGATACGATGTTATAAACACATAGCTGTGAGAAAATTAATCTTCAGGTTGAAAATCGCTAGATATAGAAGTGAATTATGTTTACAAATGCGTGTGAAATAGCTTTAACATGTGCGTGCACGGACAAAGCCATGGTTAAAATTCCGTTTGACGTTGTTGTTGTGGTCTTCAGTACAGAGACTGGTTTGATGCAGCTCCATGCTACTAAATCCTGTGCAAGCTGCTTCATCTCCCAGTATCTTCAGCAACCTACTTCCTTCTGAATCTGCTTAGTGTATTCATCTCTTGGTCTCCCTATACGATTTTTACCCTAAACGCTGCCCTCCAATACTAAATTGGTGATCCCTTGATGCCTCAGAACATGTCCTACCAACCGATCCCTCCTTCTAATCGTGCCACAAATTTCTCTTTTCCCCATTGTGTTCAGTACCTCCTCATTAGTTATGTGATCTACCCACCTAACCTTCTGTAGCACCACATTTCGAAAGCTTCTACTCTCTACTTGTCTAAACTATTTATCGCCCATGTTTCAATTCCATATATGGCTACACTCCATACAAACACTTTCAGAAACGACTTCTTGACGCTTAAATCTATAATCGATGTTAACAAATTTCTATTCCTCAGAAACGCTTTCTTTGCCATTGCCAGTCTACATTTTATATCCTCTCTACTTTGACCATTATCACTTGTTTTGCTCCACATATAGCAGAAATTACCTACTACTCTAAGCGCCTCATTCCCTAATCTAACTCCGTCAGCATCATCAGGTTTCATTCGACTACTTCCCATTATGCTCGTTTTCCTTTTGCTGATGTTCACCTTATATCCCCGATTCAAGCCACTATCCTTCCGTTCAACTCCTCTTCCAGGTCCTGTTATAATTGTTCTCAAAGTTTTTGTTTCTTATCTATGAATTTTAGTTCCTACTACGAATTTTTCTTCCGTTTCCTTTACTGCTTGTTCAATATACAGGTTGAATAACATCGGGGATAGGCTACAACCCTGCCTCACTCCCTTCCCAACCACTGCGTCCCTTTCATGTCCTCGACTCTTATAATTGCCATCTGGTTTCTGGACTAATTGTAAATAGCCTTTCGACCCATGTATTTGACCCCTGCCACAGTGTAACGATTTCAGCCCAATTTGTTACATATCACTATATTAGTTATAATGTGGAAAGAAATACTGTGGTTGGCAAGAACCACCTGCCACATATTGGGGTGAAAGTGATAAACTCGGGAGAGAAGGGGTGACGGGGAGGGGGGGGGCCCCATGAACCATGGACCTTGCCGTTGGTGGGGAGGCTTGCGTGCCTCAGCGATACAGATGGCCGTACCGTAGGTGCAACCACAACGGAGGGGTATCTGTTGAGAGGCCAGACAAACGTGTGGTTCCTGAAGAGGGGCAGCAGCCTTTTCAGTAGTTGCAGGGGCAACAGTCTGGATGATTGACTGATCTGGCCTTGCAACATCAACCGAACCGGCCTTGCTGTGCTGGTACTGCGAACGGCTGAAAGCAAGGGGAAACTACGGCCGTAATTTTTCCCGAGGACATGCAGCTTTACTGTATGATTAAATGATGATGGCATCCTCTTGGGTAAAATATTCCGGAGGTAAAATAGTCCCCCATTCGGATCTCCGGGCGGGGACTACTCAGGAGGATGTCGTTATCAGGAGAAAGAAAACTGGCGTTCTACGGATCGGAGCGTGGAATGTCAGATCCCTTAATCGGGCAGGTAGGTTAGAAAATTTAAAAAGGGAAATGGATAGGTTAAAGTTAGATATAGTGGGAATTAGTGAAGTTCGGTGGCAGGAGGAACAAGACTTCTGGTCAGGTGACTACAGGGTTATAAACACAAAATCAAATAGGGGTAATGCAGGAGTAGGTTTAATAATGAATAGGAAAATAGGAATGCGGGTAAGCTACTACAAACAGCATAGTGAACGCATTATTGTGGCCAAGATAGATACGAAGCCCACACCTACTACAGTAGTACAAGTTTATATGCCAACTAGCTCTGCAGATGATGAAGAAATTGAAGAAATGTACGATGAAATAAAAGAAATTATTCAGATAGTGAAGGGAGACGAAGATTTAATAGTAATGGGTGACTGGAATTCGAGTGTAGGAAAATGGAGAGAAGGAAACATAGTAGGTGAATATGGATTGGGGCTAAGAAATGAAAGAGGAAGCCGCCTAGTAGAATTTTGCACAGAGCACAACTTAATCATAGCTAACACTTGGTTTAAGAATCATGAAAGAAGGTTGTATACGTGGAAGAACCCTGGAGATACTAAAAGGTATCAGATAGATTATATAATGGTAAGACAGAGATTTAGGAACCAGGTTTTAAGCTGTAAGACATTTCCAGGGGCAGATGTGGACTCTGACCACAATCTATTGGTTATGACCTGTAGATTAAAACTGAAGAAACTGCAAAAATGTGGGAAATTAAGGAGATGGGACCTGGATAAACTGAAAGAACCAGAGGTTGTACAGAGTTTCAGAGAGAGCATAAGGGAACAATTGACAGGAATAGGGGAAAGAAATACAGTAGAAGAAGAATGGGTAGCTCTGAGGGATGTAGTAGTGAAGGCAGCAGAGGATAAAGTAGGTACAAAGACGAGGGCTGCTAGAAATCCTTGGGTAACAGAAGAAATATTGAATTTAATTGATGAAAGGAGAAAATATAAAAATGCAGTAAATGAAGCAGGCAAAAAGGAATACAAACGTCTCAAAAATGAGATCGACAGGAAGTGCAAAATGGCTAAACAGGGATGGCTAGAGGACAAATGTAAGGATGTAGAAGCTTATCTCACTAGGGGTAAGATAGATACTGCCTACAGGAAAATTAAAGAGACCTTTGGAGAGAAGAGAACCACGTGTATGAATATCAAGAGCTCAGATGGCAGCCCAGTACTAAGCAAAGAAGGGAAGGTAGAAAGGTGGAAGGAGTATATAGAAGGTTTATACAAGGGCGATGTACTTGAGGACAATATTATGGAAATAGAAGAGGATGTAGATGAAGACGAAATGGGAGATACGATACTGCGTGAAGAGTTTGACAGAACACTGAAAGACCTGAGTCGAAACAAGGCCCCCGGAGTAGACAACATTCCATTAGAACTACTGACGGCCTTGGGAGAGCCAGTCATGACAAAACTCTACCAGCTGGTGAGCAAGATGTATGAGACAGGCGAAATACCCTCAGACTTCAAGAAGAATATAATAATTCCAATCCCAAAGAAAGCAGGTGCTGACAGATGTGGAAATTACCAAACTATCAGTTTAATAAGCCACGGCTGCAAAATACTAACGCGAATTCTTTACAGACGAATGGAAAAACTGGTAGATGCAGACCTCGGGGAGGATCAGTTTGGATTCCGTCGAAATGTTGGAACACGTGAGGCAATACTGACCTTACGACTTATTTTAGAAGAAAGATTAAGAAAAGGCAAACCTACGTTTCTAGCATTTGTGGACTTAGAGAAAGCTTTTGACAATGTTGACTGGAATACTCTTTTTCAAATTCTAAAGGTGGCAGGGGTAAAATACAGGGAGCGAAAGGCTATTTATAATTTGTACAGAAACCAGATGGCAGTAATAAGAGTCGAGGAGCATGAAAGGGAAGCAGTTGTTGGGAAAGGAGTGAGACAGTGTTGTAGCCTCTCCCCGATGTTATTCAATCTGTATATTGAGCAAGCAGTAAAGGAAACAAAAGAAAAATTTGGAGTAGGTATTAAAATTCATGGAGACGAAGTAAAAACTTTGAGGTTCGCCGATGACATTGTAATTCTGTCAGAGACGGCAAAGGACTTGGAAGAGCAGTTGAACGGAATGGACAGTGTCTTGAAAGGAGGATATAAGATGAACATTAACAAAAGCAAAACGAGGATAATGGAATGTAGTCAAATTAAATCGGGTGATGCTGAGGGAATTAGATTAGGAAATGAGACACTTAAAGTAGTAAAGGAGTTTTGCTATTTAGGAAGTAAAATAACTGATGATGGTCGAAGTAGAGAGGATATAAAATGTAGACTGGCAATGGCAAGGAAAGCGTTTCTGAAGAAGAGAAATTTGTTAACATCGAATATAGATCTATGTATCAGGAAGTCGTTTCTGAAAGTATTTGTTTGGAGTGTAGCCATGTATGGAAGTGAAACATGGACGATAACTAGTTTGGACAAGAAGAGAATAGAAGCTTTCGAAATGTGGTGCTACAGAAGAATACTGAAAATAAGGTGGATAGAACACGTAACTAATGAGGAGGTATTGAATAGGATTGGGGAGAAGAGAAGTTTGTGGCACAACTTGACTAGAAGAAGGGATCGGTTGGTAGGACATGTTTTGAGGCATCAAGGGATCACAAATTTAGCATTGGAGGGCAGCGTGGAGGGTAAAAATCGTAGAGGGAGACCGAGAGATGAGTACACTAAGCAGATTCAGAAGGATGTAGGTTGCAGTAGGTACTGGGAGATGAAGCAGCTTGCACAGGATAGAGTAGCATGGAGAGCTGCATCAAACCAGTCTCAGGACTGAAGACAACAACAACAACAACATGTACGGAATGAGCACTTAAGTATGTGCGAAAAAAATGGTGCTCGTGAAACATTCTTCTAGCTCTGAAGTAGACACTCAGTAGCAGAGATCATTGAGGCGCTCTTTAGAGTGGCTCATGAATGATTTTCGTCGAATTTCGCGGCGTTCAATTCTAGACTGCTGGACTTTGAGCCGATGTCCATTCTTATCTCTCACATCTGTGATCAGTGTAATCCATCTGCAGGAAAAGAGCGCTAAGCTTTGTTGCTCGATAGACAGTCTTACGAAGGGAAAGCTACGTGTAGGCACTTAATTTAATCTTTAGCCCTCTCCCTCATCATCGGGAGCATAAATATGTTACCACATGAGTTTTCCCCACGGCACCCTCTTGAACTAAGCAAGAGCAATGAAGACTCTTGACAAGCTAGCTACATTAATTGTGAATCCTAAATTGACTTTGACAGACTGTGTTCGATAGGAATAAACAATGGACTCATATTATATTAATCTGTCCGTAGCATACAACCTCATCTGTTACACAGAAGGTGGGGGGTCATGCTCTCAATTGTAAAACATCTTCATCCTGGACGTCCGTAACACTTTATGAGGATACGTGTCCAGTAAGGGGACAAAGTCGCAACACCAAGAAACAAGTTATGCACAGTAATGAAATTTCGGGACTACATTCGTCTAAGTAATCTGCCAGCGCCGTAAGATCAAAAGTTAATGTTAGCGCGAAATACCCCATTGCAAATGCGAAATTCTGGTACATTAATATCCGGTATACCTGCCAAAATGCTGAATACAAGCATGCAGACGTACATGCATTGTGTCGTAGAGGTGCCAGATGTCAGTCTGTGGCTTGGAATTCCATGCATGTGCCGTTGGTCGATAGATACGGAGACCGGGAATGGTAACTGTAGATAAAGGCGGAGTTTTGTTCCAATGACGCAGCTCGATTAGAAACAGATCCGGTGAAAGCGAGCGTTGCCGTCTTGAAGGACACCCCCCAGAATGCTGTTCACGAATGGCAGCAAACTGACGTAAAAATTTGTTCTCAGGGTGCGAGAGATAACCACGAGAGTACCCCAAACATACGAAATCGTACCCCATATCGCAACAACATGTGAAGGTCCAGTGTGTCTACGCCGCAGACAGGTTGTTTGAAGCAGCTCTCCCGGGCTCCTCCTAACCAACACACACAGCAACGAGGCAGAACTGGCTTTCATCAGGAAACACAACAGATATCCCCTCCACCCTCCACTGACCTCTCGACTGACACCATTAAATCACAAACTTTGGTGATCTGGCGCCAGTGGAGTGCAGGCTACAGGGCGTCTGGCTCGGAGCTGTCCTTTAAGTAACTGATTAGGAACAGTTCGTTGTGTCACTGTGATGCCAGCTGCTGGTCGAATTGCTGCAGCAGACGCAGCACGATGTACCTTGCACGACGGTCTTTCCTCTCGGTAGTGCCACGTGGCCGTCTGGAGCCCGGTCTTCTTGCTACAGTGTCTGCCCGTGCCATTCCTGCCATCGTCTTCCGCAATAATGCAGAAGGAACGTCAACTTGCAGCCCTGACACAAATCGTTGAAACACAATGAGGTGTTGACAGTTTTCTCTTTGTCTTAAAGACAGTCTTCACTAACATCAACTCAATACGTCCTTTCTCAGTGGTAACAACCGGACTGCTACGGTGCGTACTTAAAGCCAACCTGTTTTGTATTATCTTACAGACTATCAGACCAATTGTGTTATTGGATTGAAGAGTTCCAAGATAACAGAAAGCAGCATGTCATTCTCAATGGAGAGAAGTCTTCCGAAGTAAGAGTGATTTCAGGTGTGCAGCAGGGGAGTGTCGTAGGACCGTTGCTATTTACAATATATATAAATGACCGTGTGGATAACATCGGGAGTTCACTGAGGCTTTTTGTGGATGATACTGTAGTATATCGAGAGGTTGTAACAATGGAAAATTGTACTAAAATGCAGAACGATCTGCAACGAATTAACGCATGGTGCAGGGAATGGCAATTGAATCTCAGTGTAGACAATTGTACTGTCCTCCGAATACATAGAAAGAAAGATCCTTTATCATTTAACTACAAAATAGCAGGTCAGCAACTGGAAGAAGTTAATTCCATAAATTATCTGGGAGTAGGTATGAGGAGTGATTTAAAATGGAATGCCAGACTGAGAATCATTAGAAGAATCCTAAGGAAATGCAGTCCGAAAACAAAGGAAGTAGGTTACAGTACACTTGTTCGCCCACTGCTTGAATACTTCTCACCGGTGTGGGATCCGTACCAGATAGGGTTGATAGAAGAGATAGAGAAGATCCAACGGAGAGCAGCGCGCTTCGTTACAGGATCATTTAGTAATCGCGAAAGCGTTTCGGAAATGATAGGTAAACTCCAGTGGAAGAATATTCAAGAGAGGCGCTCAGTAGCTCGGTACGGGCTTTTGTTGAATTCTCGAGAAGATACCTTCACCGAGGAGTCAAGCAGTATATTGCTCCCTCCTACGTACTCGTATATCTCGCGAAGAGACCATGAGGATAAAAGCTGAGAGATTAGAGTTCACAAGGAAGCATACCGACAATCTTTCTTTCCACGAACAATACGAGACTGGAACAGAAGGGAGAACCGATAGAGGTACTCAAGGTACCCTCCGCCACACACCGTCAGGTGGTTTGCGGAGTATGGATGTAGATGTAGCTGTAGATCTTTGTGACGCCACTGTCGCCAAATTTCAACAGACGTCATCTTTCGAATGTCGAAACATGCCTACCAACTTTCATTTATCTCACACAATTCCTTCCTGGTGCTGTGATGCTTTCTTCCGTCAGTGTAGATCACGCCAAGCTACGGTAGAGTCATTCGATTATTCGTGTCCTCTCACCTGTGGCAACAAATTACTCCAGCGTACCTCTGCACTAGTAGCATAACTGATATTACAGTGGCGTGCCAAAGGAGAAAAGTAACATCTGCATGCTGTGTCACGGCCAACTGACATAAGTCGATGAAATTTGCACCATACAGTGAAAAAACTGTTATAATATAGTGCAGTGCAGCATAGAATGTAACTCAAGGAAATACCAAAAGAGACGAACGACTATGACACTTTCTACATCTCATGGTCTACATCAACATCCATACTCCGCAAGCCAACTGACGGTGTGTGGCGGAGGGTATTTTGAGTACCTCTGTCGGTTTTCCCCTATAGTCCAGTCTCCTATTGTTCGTGGAAAGAAAGATTGTCGGTATGCCTGTGTGTGGACTCTGATCTCTCTGATTTTATCCTCACCTTCTTTCAAAGCCTCATCGACATTACAAACGATGCAGTATGGTTCTTAGTATGATGCGTGCTCTGCAACTTGCTCTGATGTTGGTCACCAAGGTAGTAATGAGTTTTTGTTGTAGGGCTTTGTATTTCTCGACCAGCGCGAATGGCAACGTATGAATGGTCACGCGGGATTAGCCGAGCGGTCTCGGCGCTGCAGTCATGGACTCTCCGGCTGGCCTCGGCGGAGGTTCGAGTCCTCCCTCGGGCATGGGTGTGTGTGTTTGTCCTTAGGATAATTTAGGTTAAGTAGTGTAAGCTTAGGGACTGATGACCTTCGCAGTCAAGTCCCATAAGATTTCACACACACAACGTATGGATGGTTGATGGCGCAAGTGCGCATGCTGGTGTATGTGTCATCAAGGCATCCCACCCGTGCTCGAAGGGATTTGGGAGAAGGGAAGGGACAGGCATGTACATTCGTCGAATAACTTCTCCTTCCAAGAGCTCTTCCATCTACGGAGGTCGACGTAGTCGTGCACTGCCATCCATAAACACGAAGTCAGGGCCGAATGCACCCCTGAAAAGACACAGATGGAGGAGTCATAAAGCGTCACAATAAGATGGACGATGTGCGTACCGCGTTCAGGGGTGTGCATGTCAGTACGACCGTACGATATTATGGCTCCCCACACCACAGCACATGGATCACCACAGCGATCATATTGGACAACATTGCTGGGTGCATTCATATGACGAGAGGTGTGAACATTTAACGCACCCAGGAACATTGTCAAACACGATCGTTTTCGTAGTCCATGTGTTAAAGTGTGTGGAGGCATAATGCTGAACTGAAATACTGACACCCAGTCTTTTGAACACGGTACTTTCACCGGCCAACGTTACCATGACACTGTACTCCTTCCCCTGTGAGCGTTTCAGGGTTGCATTCGGCCCTCACTTCCTTTTCGTAGATGAAAATGCGCGGCACTTGAACGGCGCAGGTGGAGCAGCTCGTGGTAGGAGAGTATCTTCGGTGAACGGACTGACATTGCCGTCTGTTGTAATCACAGACCCTATAAAGAACCACGCCCCCCCCCCCCCCCGCACCGGAACAATGTCGGATATTACCAGATGTTATGGTGTAGGGAGAAGTAATGTTGCCCGGGCGTACTGACACCAAATCTTTCAGCTCGGCACACTCACAGGCCAACGTTATACTAACAATGTACTCCATCTCTGTACGTCTTCCTGATTTCACTTTTATGGTTGCCAGTGCACGAACACCGAAGGTGCATGTGACTGTGCGGCTGGCGTTCTTGCCGTTCATAACTTGGCGTCTTGTAACAGCGGTAGTGGTGTCTCGTTTCCTTCTTGTATTAATCGTACCACTGAGTTTGCTATTATTGTTTGTCCGCAAGTTGCAGCAGCAGCAGTTATCGACAGCCAGTACTGTGGTACTAACTTTGGTGCTACCGCTGGTATTTCTCGATCGTCATGTGCGTGAGGCAGTTCGACTTCCGACAGAGCAGCGAGGAGGTCTGCAGGGCGAGGGCAGGCCGGGACCCCGGTACTATCGGAAAATGGCTCTGAGCACTATGGGACTGAACATCGATGGTCATCAGTCCCCTAGAACTTAGAATTACTTAAACCTAACTAACCTAAGGACATCACACAACACACAGCCATCACGAGGCAGAGAAAATCCCGGACCCCGCCGGGAATCGAACCCGGGAACCCGGGCGTGGGAAGCGAGAACGCTACCGCACGACCACGAGATGCGGGCGGGACTATCGGATCGCGGGGCTGTGGCGACGACCGAACCCACGACGTTTGAAGTTGAGTGAACCGTATCCAGTAGTGAAGCTTCCACTGTTTGAGATCTCGCTGTTGTTTGGATGTTCCTGGTCCCATGGTCGGTGAGACCAACCGCAGCAGGTGCAGTCAGTTAGGTTGGTGAAAGCTATTAGCCGCCTTCTACTGCTTGATATTAGCTTGAATTTAGTGTTATTATTGATGAAGTGCAACCAGCGGTATCGTACTGTCTAGTGGCCCTTAACGCCTCAGTTTTCTGCCTGGAGATTGGCGTAATTTGCGGCAGTGTACTTTTCATCGTCCTGCCGGTGCTGTCCGGTATCGCGTGTAATTTGAGAGCTTCCTTCATTGGGGTATGGATAATTGTATTCATTGTCTACCTTGGTTATAGTGGTTACTTCTATCTTTTGATGTTTTAAACACTGGATTCTGGAGACGCAGTGCTCTCGCCTGCATTATTCCATCGTTGTACTGGTTATCTGGCGTTAGGTGGATGTGCTAAGAAGGTTGATCGGCGTTTAAACTGTGTCTAGTTTGAGTTGCCCTCCGTAGGTGAACATTACTCTTGGCTGCCAGTCTCATCGCTTATACAGCTGTAGTCACCTTCCTCAGGACGATTCAGGGAGCACTGTCTGTGGATCACTCCATCTTACTTTGCCAAGTTGCCATAATTGATTAAAATTTAACGTAATGTTTTAATGTGTAAGTACCTTCCTCACTTGTTAATCAGGCCTTCAGCCGTTAATTGTGACATTGTTTGTGGCCTTCAACCGACAAATAATTTTCAATTCTATCACAATAAGGCCTTCAGCCATCACTATTGCCTGTTACAGTTTGTTAAGATTGTTCGAAAAGGGTTTTAGTATTTTTAACATGTAATTGCCGTTCTCACTTGTAATTCAGTCCTTCAGCCGTTGAGTATTCTGAAATTGCTTGTGGCCTTCAGCCGACGAATAATTTTGAATTTTTTTCTTAATCAGGCCTTCAGCCGTTGATTGTGTGTAACATTGCTATTGGCCTTCTGCCCACAAATAATTTTTAATTCTTTCTTAGTAAGGCCTTAGCCATCAGTGTCGTAAAATCTTTTAAAATGATTGTAGAAAATTATTTCCTCAAATAAAGTGTGTGTGTGTATACTGCAGCCAACGGTAGCTGATTACGGCCGCATCCACGATAGTTGCATTATCCTGCCTCTCGCTGACTACTACATCACAGTGGAGGGACCATCACAAATCGTGGCGACTTCAGTGCAATTATTGTCTTTGAATAAAGAAGATATTCCTGTTCGTCTCAATGCGCTATTTCTTTCAGGCACCTTGTGTTTCATACTGCAGTAGTTCTTTCGATTTGTAGTCTACGTTTCCTCGATAGCTGATACTTGGCAGTCCATAAGCGTATCTGCACGGCCAAAGTTATTATTTAGTGGGGCAGGGAGTGCAAGCAACCGAGAAGAGTATGGTGTCGGCAACCTGAGGCTTAAGTCATAATTGAAAAGGGGAAGAAGCGTAACCGGTGAAACAGGCGACCGTGGGTGACAGCAGTTTCCTAGAGCTATTTCTCATTACCATGCACATCAGTACGTAACGCACAGGATAGCTTCAAGTTATTAGTTTATGTGAGTGAACTAGGAGATGCAGAATTAGTTGTCGCTCTCGGGCAATTAGTTATTGTCGGTATTTACCGCTTCATTTCGCACCGCCCATTCGTTAACTTCGCTTACACATCGGAGCAACAGGAACTGATACCTTGCGCGGCTGGCGCCAGTACGTCGTTCTTGTAGTGTCATCTTTGCCATAGATTTCACTTTGGCCGGCCGCGAGTCGGTTGTTCATCGCGGGTTCGGCTATTTAATTCTGCAGCGTCCAGGCAGCAGCTCTCACGGTGTGGTCTGTCGGTTGCGGTTACGACGCGGTAGAGAGGTTGGCCCTTGCTTGGAGGGAGAAATGATAATCGTAATAAAATGAGAGAAATCAAAACTCGAACGGAAAGATTTAGGTGTTCCTTTTTCCGACGCACCATTCGAGAGTGGAATGCTACAGAAATAGTATGGTTCGATAAACGCTTTGCAAGGCACGTAAGTGTAAAGTGCAGAGTAACCATGTAGATGTAGATGTACACTGCTGGAAATGGAAAAAAGAACACATTGACACCGGTGTGTCAGACCCACCATACTTGCTCCGGACACTGCGAGAGGGCTGTACAAGCAACGATCACACGCACGGCACAGCGGACACACCAGGAACCGCGGTGTTGGCCGTCGAATGGCGCTAGCTGCGCAGTATTTGTGCACCGCCGCCGTCAGTGTCAGCCAGTTTGCCGTGGCATACGGATCTCCATCGCAGTCTTTAACACTGGTAGCATGCCGCGACAGCGTGGACGTGAACCGTATGTGCAGTTGACGGACTTTGAGCGAGGGCGTATAGTGGGCATGCAGGAGGCCGGGTGGACGTACCGCCGAATTGCTCAACACGTGGGGCGTGAGGTCTCCACAGTACATCGATGTTGTCGACAGTGGTCGGCGGAAGGTGCACGTGCCCGTTGACCTGGGACCGGACCGCAGCGACGCACGGATGCACGCCAAGACCGTAGGATCCTACGCAGTGCCGTAGGGGACCGCACTGCCACTTCCCACCAAATTAGGGACACTGTTGCTCCTGGGGTATCGGCGAGGACCATTCGCAACAGTCTCCATGAAGCTGGGCTACGGTCCCGCACACCGTTGGGCCGTCTTCCGCTCACGCCCCAAAATCGTGCAGCCCGCCTCCAGTGGTGTCGCGACAGGCGTGAATGAAGGGACGAATGGAGACGTGTCGTCTTCAGCGATGAGAGTCGCTTCTGCCTTGGTGCCAATGATGGTCGTATGCGTGTTTGGCGCCGTGCAGGTGAGCGCCACAATCAGGACTGCATACGACCGAGGCACACAGGGCCAACACCCGGCATCATGGTGTGGGGAGCGATCTCCTACACTGGCCGTACACCTCCGGTGATCGTCGACGGGACACTGAATAGTGCACGGTACATCCAAACCGTCATCGAACCCATCGTTCTACCATTCCTAGGCCGGCAAGGGAACTTGCTGTTTCAACAGGACAATGCACGTCCGCATGCATTCCGTGCCACCCAACGTGCTCTAGAAGGTGTAAGTCAACTACCCTGGCCAGCAAGATCTCCTGATCTGTCCCCCATTGAGCATGTTTGGGACTGGATGAAGCGTCGTCTCACGCGGTCTGCACGTCCAGCACGAACGCTGGTCCAACTGAGGCGCCAGGTGGAAATGGCATGGCAAGCCGTTCCACAGGACTACATCCAGCATCTCTACGATCGCCTCCATCGGAGAATAGCAGCCTGCATTGCTGCGAAAGGCGCATATACACTGTACTAGTGCCGACATTGTGCATGCTCTGTTGCCTGTGTCTATGTGCCTGTGGTTCTGTCAGTGTGATCATGTGATGTATCTGACCCCAGGTATGTGTCAATAAAGTTTCCCCTTCCTGGGACAATGAATTCACGGTGTTCTTATTTCAATTTCCAGGAGTGTAGATGTAGATGCGCGTGGTATTACTGAAGCGCTGCGGTCGGAGACGGAGGAAAGGTTTTGGGTTCCGGCACGAGGCGTAGTGTTTGGCTTTTCCGGCCACGCAATGCATATTGAGAAGAAGAGCTTACCGGAGCATCGCCTGGCATTAACCGTTCGCCTGGGCGTATGGTCTGTGTTCCATTTAAGCAGGTGCAGTTGTGTGCTTTTATACATTTGTCAATAGTTAATGTTGTCTTCAGTGACGAGTGTGACATATCAGAGTGATGTCAAAGGTGAAATGACAAGGTGGGTGCTACGGTCGCAGGTTCGAATCCTGTCTCGGGCAGGGATGTGTGTGATGTCCTTAGGTTAGTTAGGTTTCAGTAGTTCTAAGTTCTAGGGGACTAATGACCACAGCAGTTGAGTCCCATAGTGTTCAGAGCCATTTGAACCATTTGATAAGGGGGGTTTGGATTTTCCATCTTGGTTTACCACTTAATGACGGATCTGCAGTTTACGTAAGGAAACCCGCTGAGCTCCTCATTATTGAGTGATGGTATACCTAAAATGATTGTAAACTTGGTGATTAACTACCAAAATTTGCGCTTTTATTAATGAGTAACGAAATGCTGCCGGCCGCGGTGGCCGTGCGGTTCTGGCGCTGCAGTCCGGAACCGCGGTGCTGCTACGGTCGCAGGTTCGAATCCTGCCTCGGGCATGGGTGTGTGTGATGTCCTTAGATTAGTTAGATTTAAGTAGTTCTAACTTCTAGGGGACTTATGACCTAAGATATTGAGTCCCATAGTGCTCAGAGCCATTTGAACCATTTTCGAAATGCTATGTATAAAACTACATCAGATTCCATGAAAGTATACTTCTGGTGGTCTCTTGCCTGTTTAAGGTAATACTCAGCTGGTGCTGTTACGTTTCAAGGAACAAGCTTATTTACGAGTGTATTGCAGTGTTTAAATGAATTTTTAAGGGTTGAGTTTAAAAAGAAGAAAATTTGTTGTGCCTTCTTGTTGTAATGCTACGTTTTATTCTTTTGTGTAATATAAATATGCAAGTGAAATTGTGCTGTTGTAGTTGATCTATGTTTCAGATGGGCGGAGCGCAGTGTATTTCCTCACGTAAAGCGGGACGTGAAACCGAGGCTTGACGACTTGGCTGCTGCCAGTGGAAAAGTGTTTCGTTACACTGGTCTCCACGTTCCTCGCCATCTTATTCGACCTCGTCCTGAAGTTGACTACTGCTTTTCTTTGTTAATGGCTCTGTCAAGTTAAGCTTTGTAGCTAGTTCCTGCGCCGTCTGGACCGATGCACCTCTCGCTCAAAACATAAATTTACACTTGTAAAACTGGTTCCCTCTGTAATTAGTGCCTGATCAGATTGATGGAGGTTCCGCGTCATTAATTCTGTATTTCCTTATCTGCCATTTGTATCACATTTGTACATTGTATGGTAATTGTGAAGTTTAGTTCTTATAAAGGAGGGTTTCATGTGCGTATGTTCTCAGGGAATGTTTAGATACTGAGGTGCTGTTTTTTATTAATTGTTTGTTATTTCATTAGTGCCTGCTTGTACTGGCATCAACTGGATTATTCCTTGGTCAGAAGTTCGTGTGCCCGGTGTCTTCATTGCCGAGCGTTCAAGTTTTAGAAGTTGTCTTATTGTTACTTGTGTGCAATTTGTTATGCCTTAATGTCATACCTTGGTATGAATTTGTATATACAGGATAGTCTTGAGCGTTGAGAGTTTGGCAAGTTTTGATTGTATTAAGTATTTGCACGAACAGAAATTATCTTAATGTTTTATGCTTTGTTATGCAGATTTCAACAGGGGGTTTAAGAAAAATTTGTATCGTGGTTGTTAAATTTATCGATTTTATTGTATTTAAATTGTACAAGCTAATGAACACTGTTTAACTCAAGCTGTGTATGTTTGGTAATCATGTCCCTGCTGCTACCTGTCGTATTATTGGACTCGAATAGCACGTTCCAGGAACGTTAAGTGTAGTAAGGGGCGTTGCATTTCTCTATTATGAACACGGTTAAAAAATGCCTGCAATAGATCATGTCGCTCTTTTAACAGCCTCCGGCATAATCGATCATGAAGAAACGAGAGAAATTTTAGGTCAGTGTAGAATTAGAAAACGAGAAACTGGGTGTTACAACAGCGCCCTTCTTATGATTTTCGTAAAGCGACAATCACGTCCACGATATGGTAGCAGGTGATATTCCAGGGTGAACAGAACCAGACTTCTACTCACGAAATCAGAACATGCAAGTCCACTGCGGGCGAGACAATATCCTTTCCTCTAGACGCACGTAAGGAAACACACCTTGCCGATTGGGGAGTCTTAGTCCGTAGTTAGGGGGACGTGAGCACACGTTGTCCTCAGAGAAGTTCTTTTACTGACCGTTGGGAGCTGCAACCAGATGTGCAGAGGGGCGGCTCAGACGGAGGTATAAATAGGGCGCTTGTGCGGCGCGGCGACAGTCAGCGGTACCAGCCTCCATTTATCTGCGGCGGAGCCGCTTCTTGCCCACGCCGACTCCTCTGCGCTTTGCGGGCACCAGCACCGCTATTGTGTACACCTTACGAGACATTCAAGCAACGATACGGGGTCCCGGTGCTGCTGTGAGTCCCACGATGAACATGCGTGTACAGTCACATTAGTGACAGTTGCGACACGTGGACGAATGCATCTGAGATGGTCTGCAGCTCTTTATCCGCAATGGAGGCCGTAGCATCGAGGACTCTGCTAACGTTGCATACCGTGTATCTTAGCCACAGCAAGTACACTACTGGCCATTAAAATTTCTACACAAAGAAGAAATGCAGATGATAAACGGCTCTTCATTGGACAAGTATATTACACTACAACTGACATGTGATTACATTTTCACGCAATTTGGGTGCTTAGATCCTGAGAAATCAGTACGCAGAACAACCACCTCTGGCCGTAATAACTGCCTTGATACGCCTGGGCATTGAGTCAAACGGAGCTTGGATGGCGTGTACAGGTACAGCTGCCCATGCAGCTTCAACACGATGCCACAGTTCATCAAGAGTGGTGACTGGCGTATTGTGACGTGTCGGTTGCTCGGCCACCAGACATTCTCAGTTGGTGAGAGATCTGGAGAATGTGCTGGCCAGGGCAGCAGACGAACATTCTCTGTATCCAGCAAGGCCCCAACAGGACCTGCGACATGCGATTGTGCATTATCCTGCTGAAATGTAGGGTTTAGCAGGTATCGAATGGAGGTTAGAGCCACGGGTCGTAACACATCTGAAATGTGACGTCCACTGTTCAAAGTGCAGTAAATGCGAACAAGAGGTGACCGAAGAGTGTAACCAATGGCACCCCATACCATCATGCCGTGTGATATACCAGTATGGCGATTACGAATAGAATGCACGCTTCCAGTGCGCGTTCACCGCGATGTCGCCAAATACGGATGCGACCATCATGATGCTGTAAACAGAACCTGTGTTCATCCTAAAAAATGACGTTTTGCCATTCGTGCATCCAGGTTCATCGTTGAGTGCTCCTGTCTGTGATGCAGCGTCAAGAGTAACCGCAGCCATGGTCTCGGAGCAGATAGTACATGGTACTGCAAACGTCTTCGAACTGTTCGTGCAGATGGTTGTTGTCTTGCGAACGTCCCTATCTGTTGACTAGGGATCGAGACATGGCTGCCGCGGTTCTAGACCCGCAGTCCGGAACCGTGCGATTGCTACGGTCGCAGGTTCGAATCCTGCCTCGGGCATGGATGTGTGTGTGATGCCCTTAGGTTAGTTAGGTTTAAGTAGTTCTAAGTTCTATGGGACTGATGACCACAGCAGTTGAGTCCCATAGTACTCAGAGCCATTTGAACCATTTGAATCATGGCTGCACGATCCGTTACAGCCATGCGGATAAGACGCCTGTCATCTCGACTGCTAGTGATACGAGGTCGTTTGGATGCAGCACTGCGTTCCGTATTACCCTCCTGAACCCACCCATTCCATACTCTTCTAACAGTCGTTGGATCTCGACCAACGCCAGCAGCAATGTCGCGATACAATAAACCGCAATCGCGTAGGCTACAATCCGAACTTTATCAAAGGCGGAAACATGATGGTACGCATTTCTCCTCCTTACACGAAGCATCACAACAACGTTTCACCAGGCAATGCCAGTCAATTGCTGTTTGTGTATGAGAAATCGGTTGGAAAGTTTCCTCATGTCAGCACGTTGTATGTGTCGCCACCGGCGCCAACCTTGTATGAATGCTCTGGAAAGCTAATCATTTTCATATCACAGCATCTTCTTCCTGTTGGTTAAATTTCGCATCTGTAGCACGTCATCTTCGTGGTGTAGCAATTTAAATGGCCAGCAGTGTAGTTTTCTTTTTCTATAGTCGAGACAGCGTAATAAGATCACTGACAGGTCGGAGCGTTGTTTCCAGCTTTCAACTGCGAAGTGCTAACGGCTGCCGGAGAAGAATATTTGGGTTATTTTTAAAAGTTTTTTATGTAAATAGTTATTTCTTTTCGTGGGTGTCAAAGTTTCCAGTCGATTTCAAACATTGTGATGAGGTAACACCAGAGACATTTGTTAAAACCTAGCATTATTTCAGTTTCTTTTCATCTCACTCAACCAACGCATTGCCTTCTCCTACGATCACGTCAGGAGAAGACCTCGAAGTTAAAAATTAGAGAGACTCGAGCTCACATGATGACCCACAACAAACCGTTGTTGCCACGGAACATTCGCAATTTGCGCAGGGAAGGGGGAATGGCAGCACATCGAACAAGAAAGTGGGTTAATATTACACAGTCCGTTCTGAGTGAGCTATCTTGAAACTTAAAAGTGTCTGGTTCATCGGGATACTAGTGTAAAATCAACAGCAAAATTTGTGCCTAACAAAAAAATAAGAAAGCGACCTGATAATGATGTGTTAAAATAGTCTTCTATAGAGTTGTGACAGCAATGACGCGTTGCCATAGAGGCGTTTACAAAATTGCATTACGTAATTGTTTGAGGCAGGTACACGAAGCTGCCACAGCTAGTCCACTGAAACTGTCAAGAGTCAACTCCAACTGAGCTATAATACACTGCAGTCATCTGACACTGTAATATCATGAAGGTGTCATGCAACAAATCTAAAAAGTGCATGACCCATATGCTTCACTGTGTGTATGATTAACATTTCAATACAAACGTGCAAAGTAAGTAGGAGCAGTGCCATCTACATCCACACTAGTGCTATAAATTTGAAAGTAACTCTGCCTGTTGTAAGTAGGCTGTTTACGTTTTTATGTTGGTAACGCCACGTAACGCTCTGTACGAAAAACACTGCCTGTCCTGTGTGCTCCCTGTGGCTGGTTTGCATTTTTGGAATTTTTGCTATTGTAATGTTGGGCAGTTGGATGTGAACAGTGCGTATCGTTGCGCAGTTGGAGGTGAGCCGCCAGCAGTGTTGGATGTGGGGAAAGAGATGGCAGAGTTTTAAGATCGAACGATCTGGACGTATGTCCAGCTGAAAGAGTAAATTTGTAATACTGGATATCATGAACTGATACATATATTACGACATTTGAACATTATTAAGGGAAATACATTGTTTGTTCAAAATCTTTCATTTGCTATGCCTATCAGTAGTTAGTGCCTTCAGTAGTTAGAATCTTTTGTTTAGCAGGCAGTAATGGCTCTCGCTGTATTGCAGTAATTCGAGTAACGAAGATTTTTATGAGGTAAGTGATTCATGATACGTATAGGTTATTGTTAGTCACGGCCATTCTTTTGTAGCGGTTATTGAAAGTCAGATTGCGTTGCGTTAAAAATATTGTATGTCAGCTTAGTGTTGATAAGTAAAGAGAGAAATGTCTGAGTACGTTCAGTTCTGCTCAGCTGTTTGAAAATCAAATAACGTAAGTGGTTTATCAGCACAGTAATTGATTAATTTTTCTAAGGGGGATGTTTACTGTTACGTTCTTGTGACTATGTTGCTGAACCCATTTTGATAAAATGTGGCGTTGAGAGAGGTTGATTCTCGAACGTAGATGGCTTTAGAAAATAAAAATAAAAAAAGACCACTAAGTAGGTAAAGTAGGACATGGGATATCTTTTCTTAAATCAGTGAACTAAACGTTGTTGAAAATTATTTAATTTGTCGTATTAGGCTGGTGCGTAAATTTGTAGCGTTTTGCATGTTGTTTCCCGGTGGCTATGAGTTTAGTCATCGATCCTCAATTTATATTGTAGTTCTCTTCGGCTATTTACATATTGGTATTTGTTATTTCAGACAGATGCTAGAAAATGGAGTGTCAAATTGAGAAATAGTAACTTTTCTTACATATTCTTCTGTTTGAGTGTAATGAAGAGCTGACAGAGGCTGTGGTTTTCTCGTTTTCTGAAGGATTGTTTTGACAATAGTGACTCGCCAAATTCACAAAGAGCTTTCGGGTTTGATGAAAACCTTTCAAATGCATTAATCGAGAATGATCCACGTTAGTGTAGCCTAGTACTCAAATATGAATAACTGTGATCATTCCACCATCGTGCGACAATTGCACTCAAGATTCAAAAATCGGGTGTATGGGTACCGCATGCCCTAGAGCCAAAATGTCAAAAATCAACAGGTTGCCACCTGTGCATTTCTGCTTTCTCGTCATTAGTTGGTTTGTGAGCAGCTTCTATACCACAACGTTACTGGTGACGAGAAATGGCGAGCCGGCAGAAGTGGCCGTGCGGTTCTGGGCGCTGCAGTCTGGAACCGAGCGACCGCTACGGTCGCAGGTTCGAATCCTGCCTCGGGCATGGATGTGTGTGATGTCTTTAGGTTAGTTAGGTTTAATTAGTTCTAAGTTCTAGGCGACTGATGACCTCAGAAGTTAAGTCGCGTAGTGCTCAGAGCCATTTGAACCAATGAGAAATGGCGTCTGCAGACGCAATGCAAGAACAATGACCAGGCAGACTGCATGTAGTAATGCTGCTCCACGATAACGCCAGAACCCATTCCCCTAGGGGAAAAAAATCTACGTATATGGGGGTAAGGCTGGGGAAGTCATTCTGCACCAACCTTATGCACCTTTTGCGCCCTTTTCAAGGAACTTGCTTTCCGGATAAAAATGCGCTCCGAACATGGCTCGATGAGTTCTTCGACTGAAATCTAAGTGATTTCTACAGTCGTGCAATCGAAAAGTTACGCCAGCGTTGGCAGGTTGGTGTAGATAGCCAAGGAGAACGTCTCTAAGGTTAGCTTTTGTGTGTATTAAACGTATGGAAAATTGCTACGAACTTGTGCGCTAATCCAATATAGTGTAAGGTACTCAATTTATGTTTTTCTGCATCATTAGGACGCTGCAAGCTCACGCGCTCCCATCCGTGACCCTCCACATTCGCCGCTTGCTGACTTTTAGCAATGTAAATCGACCTAATTTTACTCCTCGAAACAGTCATGCATTTTAGAAGGTTATAGGGATTTTGTAATTTCCAATTTCGTATTTAGTTCTGACGATACATCCACAAACTAAATACTTATTCAGCAGTTTTTTCTTTTCTTTTTTTAAAATTTGTGTTACTTTCCGCTATGAATATTTTTTCTGACTTTTGTAAGTAAGGTTTAATAAATTAAGTAAGCAAAAGTCTTATTCCATTAAGCAGTTGTCCACCATTTAATCCTTTCTTTATTTCTATAATTACATTTATTTTTCGGCAATTACTGGAAGGTTTTCTATCTTTTAAATTTCTAAAACAATTAAGTGAATGATTTTTGAATCTTGCATGCAAATGTCGCTCGATGGTGTAATGATCACAGTTATTCATATATGAGTACTACACTACATTGACGTGGATTATTCTGGATTAATGCAATTAAAAGATTTTCATCAAACTCAATGTAATAGAAACAGTTTCACATTTTCATTATGTACAGTGGCACTACATACTTTTATGCATACATACATTTATGCATACGTACATAGATATCTACAGAACCATGTAACAAGATATTTATAAAGTACTCGATTCTTTACTCACCATTACTCATTGTAATGAAACTACACGTATGTGAGAGAGGTGTAAGTTATAAATATTACGCACCTTTCTTCTTAATCAAATTATTGTTTTAATGTTACTTATTGCTTATATTCTGATGTGACAAAGGTCATAGGATAGCAATGTGCACGTATGCAGATGGCGGTAGTTTCACACACTCAAAGAATAAAATGGCCATGTACTTCTGGAGTTGTTATTTGTGCGCAAGTGATTCATGTGAAACCGTTTACGAGGTGATTATGGCCGCACAAGGGGAATTAACAAACTTTGAATGCGGAATTGGAGTTGGAGCTGTATGCATGGGACACTCCATTTCGGATACTGTTAAGGAATTCTATATTCTGTGGTCCACAGCGTCAAGAGTGTGTAGAGAATACCAAATTTCAGGCCAGATAAACATCCGTACGGACAGCGCGCCGACGTTTGAAGCACAACACACTGTCTGCATTGCAACTGTGGACGTGACTTGCCCCGAAATGGTAGCAGTGGTGCTCCCAATGCTGAAATGCTTATCATTCACATATCCATGCACGAAATTATTCATCTGTCAGAGGTAGTCGGGGAGCTGTGTAAGTAAGTAAGTGGACCAGAGATGAACGCAGAATCTTTATAGCGACGACAAGGGCCAAAAATGGGGAAATATAATGTTATCAGAGTTTTATAGAAAGCTATTGGTTTGGAAAATTTGTATTCTTAATTGTGAATACGATTAGACTTAAGCTGCATAATTTATTGCTGACATACGAAAACTTTTGTCTACGGCCTTGCCACTGGGGTAACACCGGTACCCGTCAGATCACTGACGTTAAGTGCTGTCGGGCGTGGCTGGCACTTGGATGGGTCACCGTCTGGGTCTGCCGAGTTCTGTTGGCGATCTGGGAGCACTCAGCCCTTGTGAGGCCTATTGAGCGGCTACTCACTGAAAAGTGGCAGCACCGGTCACGGAAACTGACAACAGCCGGGTGTGCTGACCACTTGACCCTCCGTATCTGCATGCGGTGACGCCTTAGGGCTGAGGATGACACGGCGGCTGGTCCATACCATTCGGCCTTCAAAGCCAGTTTGGACGGTGTTTGTTTGTGTATGAAATTTACCCAGCTGCTACTCCTTACCGGATTTCATACTTTACGCATGCATTTGCATTCACCACTTCGGCTATCTGAGCATATCTCCCAGACAACCAAAACCCCTCTATCCCACTAATTCTCTACGTCCTGCACTCGCACAGTTCAAAATGGGAGTGATTTTATAATTCAGAGACTGACAACAAGGTAAATCGAAACAAGGTAAATTGGAACAGGGTAAATCGGAATAAGAAGGTTTTGTTATGCCGAAAGATAGTACCCCAGAAGACACAAAAATTTCGTGCAGGCTCTACCTTGACAGCTCCAGGAAGTCGAATCACCTGTGTCAATGACCAGTAGACTGCCCACTAGTGGCAAATGCTAAGTGAGTGCGGCATAAATGGAAGCTACTGCAGCATGGGACCATGAGGAAACGACTGAGAACCCATGCTTGCAAGGGAAGCGTAATGACATCATGTAATCCGAGATATACCGTCATATAGTGACGAACTGAACAGTGGTAAGGAAGGATAGGTAAAACGCAAGAATAAGTATTCAGGTGCCGAAGCAGAAGAAAAGAGCCTCTTAAAGGTGGCGTTGCGAAAAGATGAAGTCACCAGGCGAGCTGACAGTGAGGGAAAACTGGGACGTCATAGCCATCCCCACCGCCACAGAGCGCACAGGTAACGTCAACATAAATATCCCTTCTTCCTTAGCAAATGGCTGGTTGCTAAATGCTAGTAGCCTCCTGCCCAGTTTCCTTGTGTCAATTGCAGCTATCCAGCGAGAGCGGAAGCTATGGAGATCGACGCTTGGTATGACCAGCTGTCTTCAGTTGTCTACAGAACCACGAGTCCAACTGGAAGGACACTGCTGCTGCCAGCGTCACTGCCAACTTCAGAGGCAAAGCTTATTGGGGGGGGGGGGGGGAGGGGGTGGGGGGAGAGGCCGTCATCACCTTGCAGGTGTACTGGGTCCTTTACGTGGGTGACCAGGTGTGGTTTGTCATTCGCCTTCGAGAGAGAGGGCCACGGCTACTGCTCATCCTGTTCCTATATAGGAGCTGAGATCCAACACCTGCAGGCCAGAGAGTACTTCAGGTTCACTTGGGGGTGTGACTGCTGAGGTTCTTTCTTTGTTTCTCAAGCCCTCAGATGCGAGGCTAATGACATAGATGGGATAATGTGCCGTTGGTGCAAAGTTTTCATCAAGAATGCAGCTCTAAAGTCAATGTATTTTGACAGTCAGGGAGACGTTCACATTGTGATTTGGCAGCAGTGCTTCTTAATTTTGCAAATTGATAGCAAGAACTGTCTGGCAGTAAGGACTTACGAGGGCGTAAGTGAATGCTACAAGAGAGCCACTTTCGTTTCGGTCGCGGAAATGTCTGCATCAACTTGCAGCTCGATCGCAGTGGTAATCACATCATCGGGCGCTGTCATCGTAGAGGTGTTCGTATACAATACGTGGACGGTAACAGCAGAGGACGTATCGGCTTGTCGTTGCATCGTGGTTGAGCCTACCACATCTTCGAGTTGCGACAGGGTGCCAGTGACAACATCTGCACAAAGAGTGCATCTGTACTCGGGCTCATTCACTGCGTATTTTACACGTGGCTTATCTGCAAAGGGAGTTGGTGGTGAACTGTTGCATTTGCAATCCTATTGCTGAGTCATGTATTGGCTAGCCTTTGAACAGCAGTGAATTGAATACACAATTTTCTTACCACAACCTTGCGCAAAATGAGGTGCACCACACAAGTTCAGATTGAAACTTATTTACTTAAAAAACATTAAAGTTCACAAATAAATCCGATCTGGATAAATGATAATCGGTGCAATTCGTACGCGTGGTCTATTGCCTCACACCTACACACTTTGTAAGGTGGCTATAGTTTCGCACCTTACAGGAACTCATCCCCATACTTTTCCATGATTACAAACGCAATTAGGTATCATGTGATAGGTTGTACATCGTATGTATGAATATATAAAGGAGACTGACATTGTTACGTACGCCTTGCAAATAACTACTAACGCTTATCACATGAAAGGTGACGGAGTGTCTTTATTTTAAATACGGCGTAATGAATGATTGCCTATACTAGTAGAGGTTAGAACGCCAGCGGAGATGAAACGGCAGGCAGAACTCAAGCTCTGGGTGGCAAGCGCACACAGGTAGTAGGGCCAGAAGGATAACTGGATAATACTTTCAAACTTTGCAAATCTTGGATGCAGGTGAAAGAAGAAGCGGCACCTCGGAAACCACTCAGGCTGGGTTATATCTTAGGGTTTTTCTCAGAAGCGTACCATTGTATGAGTATAGGTATTTCCTCGCAAACTTTCCATGGTGGACGTCATAAGACGAAAATGTGGTTGGTCGGCGTTCGGAAGAATCTGTAGAGAGGAAGAATGTTCCGTGTTTTCGGGAATATGATTTGTTTTCGGAATTACGATGGTGGGGAGCTGAGCCTTGCTTGGAGGCCAGCGGTGGAGAGACGAAGTCTTCCGTTGTGAGCGCCCGTGTGTGACAGTTGCTCGATATCAGTTTTGTTGGTATGGACAGACTTGCAGTCTTTGCTCTCAGGAGAGTTTATGGTTAGAACAGTTAGGCACTGTACTGTTGCGAACCCATACGATTCTGGACTTCACCTCCAGGTTGGAAGTCGTCGTTGAGTACGCAGAGTTCAGTAATTGAGAGCACTACCTCTGCCTATACTTACGTTGAGATGTTAATTTTAATTATAATGTGGAAGAATATAAAAATATAAATTAGTAATACAAACTAGCATAGAACAGAATAATGTGGCTGAACAGTGCGCAACAAAATTTAGATAAATTAGAAAATTTTTGACTGACTTAGACAACGATTCAATCATTGCCTAAATTCAGTGCAAAAATTAAGTTCGAAGGGTGGTGATATGTAAGGTGTCAGGCAAATCCAACACCTTACATGAAAACCCTGACATAATAAGTAAATCTACTAGTATGTCACATAGCTCCAAATAAATCGTGACATTAAATTAACCAAAGTAATACGAGTAACGAGTGAGCAAATGGAATAACACAGACTAACATAAGAATGCCTAAATGCATGTCGTACCTTCCCACCGTGAGGCAGACGCAGTTCCGAGGGGAGAGACGAGGACAGAAGCCGAGAGCAGAACCGTGTTAAGCTAGAAGGCCCTACGATAAGGGACGGACGGGCCAGCCTACCTGTACGATCACCACCCGCACGTTTTAGCGTGAGGCTTTTTCGGGTCTCAGGTACGTCAAGGACCACCCCCAGCCCATGTTAAAAGCTAGAGCCCTCCAGAAAAGCAGTATAGATCTTAAGATAACACAAAAATGGCCACTATCACCCGCAAGTTTTAGCGTGAGACTTTTTCGCGTGTCTGTTACATTAGGACAATCCTCCAGCCCATGTTAAAAGATAGAGCCCTCGAGAAGAACAGTATAGATCTCAGGATAACGCTAAAAGGACCACACCAGCTGAAGGTTTTAGCGTGAGACTTTTTAGCGTCTCTGTTACGTTGCAAACTTTAAAAACATTGCCCCACCACGAAAAGTATAACGTTTCTCATTGGATAGACAGAATTTTTGTAGGTGGAGCTTAAGGTTAACAATGAGACCCTGATTGGTCAGATGAAAACACAGCCCGATACCTTTTTAAATCTACTTCGATAAATTGTAGTAAGGAGAAGTTAGGAAAGAGAGTTCCGAGACGGCGAGCTGGATGGCTGGTGCGCCGGCCGCTGTCGCCCTGACGTTGCCTAAACACCGACAAGGTAATGAACGCACGCGATGCCGCATTTTTGAGCGCATAAGGCTTCACTCAGAACTGCAGAAGTCTCATCTGTTACACTCCTTTTTTGCGTAATACTAGTGTCGATCGTTAATTAAAACTCATGGTGTTCACATTTGCCACTTGAAGAACAGATCTGAAACGCGATGATTTTTCTTTTATATAGTTATTGAGAAGCCACATCAGCCACTGTAATTTACGACGTGTTAGATAAGTAATTAAAGATAATTGAGGGTCACTGTAGACCATTTTGATAGTTTTCTCTTTTGTGAAACTTAAATTAAACCTAAATTATAGATGTGATATGGCATAGGTCATCCTTCGATCGATTGTAGAACTTGGAAACCCATTTAGGGAATATTCGTTCACATTTTTGTTGCACGCAGTTGGTTTTTACCATCCTGTATTAAAAAATTTCCTTTTATCAATAGTGCAATTTATAAACGATGTTTTGTCAGTAGAATAAAACTTCCAATGGTAAACTTAACTGCTTTTTCGACGTTATTTTACCAGCTAACTAAAAATAGGAAATCCTTGAACCCTTTCCACTCTATTTAGCTAGTATTAAGATTCTTTTACAGGGAGTGCAGTGTAGCTAACGCTGAGATCATTTAGTATTTGGTTATATCATCGCTAGTCTCACTGAACCCTCCTGAATTCTACATGTCATGTGTGGTCTGGCGTCTCCTTACCAGCAACAGGTCCCAGGTTCAAATTAGTTAATTCCCTAAAAAACACGCTCAGGGCGTCGTTGCGTGAAAGTGGTAGGGAGACACGATACAGTACAAACAGACATCACCATGAATGTTTAGAGCTGGAGTAGTTCCATCGTCGCAGACGTGTACGAGAACCATAAGTTCGAGGCACCGGACGCAGCACATACGGTGATATCGCAAATTGGTTCGCTTATTAGGGCTATAAAAGCTAAACAGCTGTGATCACGTTAGTTTATTTTCACTGAGGTTTCACAACACTGTAGATCATCTTTGAAAGTAGTGTCTTCTAGTGTTTGGTACGTAGATGATGTCATCATTTCGCGTTATTGATATTAGCCCGCGCAGTCATACTAAGGGGCAGAATTTGGCAACTCATTAGTAATTTTACTTAGGAAATATGAACTTTGTAATATAAACTTTTTTAATCTACAATAAATATATGAGCAGGAACAACGTTTATCATTTAGTAGATTTGTTGCCTTCATCATTCACTTACGTTTATATTGTAAATTATAGGACTAAGGGATCCTAAGATCTGCTTCAGGGCGTAGTGAGACAGGGTCAAACCTTGATTTTAGTGTTGATTATTCTCTGTTGAGCACATTCATTTTACATCCGCCTGGAGTAGCATCTTGGAATTTAGGCGTTGTTCCTTCGCTGTTTATTCTCATACACTGGCGTCCATGCTTACACTCGTGGCATTTTCCCGTTCCGAACTTACCACAACAACGGACAACGACCAATAGCCTCACTTTAACGCTCATATCCCCAGTCCTGAGTCGCGTCACGTGACACTACGTTAGTCAAAATAGTTCCTAAACATGGCCACAATACTTAAACCTAAATACATTATTTAATTTTACACATATTTATCACCACGTCATTTTATAATTCGTTACAATTAAAAAAACCAAAACACTATACAATGGAACTACGAGCGCTCATCAAAACACAAAACAAGTACTTTCATGTCCATTTTGTAGTATACTATTTTCACTCTGCATTTAATACATAAATTTGTTCTTAAACAAGAGAAATTAAAATCAGTACTAATTTAAAACGTGCTATCAGATTTACATAATTAGGAATAACTCCATGTTTTGGCACAGTTTCACCCCTGTCTTTTCATTTAATGACGTCTTTGCACAAAATATGAGACATACAAATACTTGTCTGGCACTTCAAAGATCTAAATTGAATTCTGTCTTCATAATAAAATAATGACTTACTTTGCAGTTGTTCTAAACATCCTTACAACTTAATTCTACTACGAAACGTTTTGATTGAAGTACACCAGCTCACCATATTATTTCTGCTGCTGTGCATTAAAATTAAATTACGAACTACTTGGAAGAGCTCGATTTTGAATGACTTCTATTTCAATGACTAGCTATCCAGCAAATCTAAGGGCTCACATCACAAACACACCCGTAATTATTTACTTAAGTGCAAAGTCATGTATAGTAATAATACGCAAATATGTTACAACGTAATTTAAACCATCTGAAACCGCGGAACACTACTTCCCTTTATCAGGGAAAGATGAGTCTCTAAATGTATTGACTTGTGTTTGTGCTTTTCACAGCCCATCCATTTTGTCATAGCAGGTATTTCCATCGCCACCAAAGTCGCTGTATGGCCATATTATCTCCCGCTACCTTACAAGAGGTCAGCAATGTTGCGATGTTCATCACATCTCGGCGAACATACCATCATATTTACGAGGAGCATAATTCGCAGCAGCGACGGAGTAGTTCAACTCCACACTTGTGGAGTGCAGGTTGATTGCCTCTCTCTAGTTCATCACACCTGTACTGAATGTCTGAACATGTGGGGATAATCACGAACTTCCAGTCAGCAGTTTGAAGTATTATATAGATGTATGTATGTATGTATGTATTAAACCGGGGATCTAGAAACGATGGAGAGCCTTAGTTCCGCCGTAGCACTCAGTGTTAACAACCCCACAACAGACCACAGCAGTCCACCCACACCACACCAAACAAAAATGTTCCAATGTGTGTGAAATCTTACGGGACTTAACTGCTAAGTTCATCAGTCCCTAAGCTTACACACTACTTAACCTAAATTATCCTAAGGACAAACACACACACCCATGCCCCCCGAGGGAGGACTCGAACCTCCGCCCATACCGAACCCAAGGTTATTGGTTATTGTGCTGTGCGGGCCCCAGTGGAACTCGCCCCCCCCCCCCCACCCCACCCTTCCACCCCCCTCCCGGAAACCTCTCATACCAGACGAATGTAACCCCAAATGTTTGCGTGATAGAATAATTATGGAGTACGCGCACGTGGAAACGGTGTTTGCGCAGCAATCGCTTACACAGTGTGACTGAGACCGAATGAGGGGACCCAGCCTGAATTCACCGAGGTAGATGGAAAACCGCCTTAAAAACCATCCACAGGCTGGCCGCCTCACCGGATCTCGACACTAATCCGCCGGGCGGATTCGTGGCGGGGACCGGAACGACGTCCCGGCGGCAAACGGCGGTTTTGACCACGCGGCTGGCCGCGAGGACATATTATACAGACGGAATTATCATTTTACTTTATTAGAGCGTAAATTCTCAAGTAATCAAATAATAAATTGATTAATGGGCATCCATTTAAACTTACACCTGAATTTGGAATCATAATTGTCACTGTTTTCGTAGTAGAATCCATACACTGGTTAGTAAATGGGCTTGGGAGTTAATTTCAGTATTTAACTAGATAGTGTGTCTGTGTGGTAAATTCACTATATTAAGTCAGATGCGATCAGCGAGATACTTTCAACAACAGTAAATCATACACCAATAAATATTTTTCCAGGTGGGTGGCGTCAATCACATTCAGATTAATGCAAATTCCCCACTTTAAGATCCAAGACGAGGACAGAAGTTTCTCGTTATTCGCTCAATTTCACTCACAATTTAAATTTAGATGCTAGACCTTAATTAACTAGCCTGCTCACAATTAATTTTGAGGACTTGGGAGTATAACCACCACCATTGTTTTACAAGCTGCTGTGATTCCCCCGCTGAGAGAGATTTATTTATTATTGTTGTAGCCTGTCTAGGCACATAATACTATTTTGCTGTGTGTGTAGTGTACAATGCAACGCCCTTCAAACATGCAAGGGTGTCTCAAAGAACAGATATTGCTACAATCTACAGATGTATGAAACAGAAAAGTATGAAATTCAGGTTCGGGTCCCAGTAAGGGGAAAGGTTTTGACATGTCACCAATAAAATGTGCAGCTGAAGTCAAATCGTATCCGCAATTGCGAATACAAATGTTTCAAATGGCTCTTAAGCACTGAGGGAGTTAATTTCTGAGGTCATCAGTCCCTTAGACTTAGAACTACGTAAACCAAACTAACCTAAGGACATCACACACATCCATGCCTGAGGCAGGATTCGAACCTGAATCCGTAGATTGCGAATACATTCCTTCTGTATTATACAGCTGTAGATCGTAAGACACATGCAAGTCTGAAGGACAATGACAATAGTTTGACATTATGGCCCTTCGGCTGGAAACTACCGTCTCGGAAACGGCCAAGTTGGTTGTCTGTTCACGTGCTACTGTCGGGAGTATCTGTGGGAGAAGTGTGAAACTACCAATAGGCCACAAAAGAGTGGACATGAGTTTTATAATTTTCTCGTGGAACTGAATGTTAAGACAAATTTCGGACTTGCAGCTGGTCGTCGTTGAATTCATCGTACCATATTTCGACTGGACTCCTGCCAGTCATCTTCAGGTGAGCCATAGATAACAGGCAAGAGCTACTCTGATCAATATATAGCGCGCTACGAGTATTCAAGTTGGCAAACGGCCGTTGGTGCTCTCATTCGTCTTCGATTAGAAAAAATCGTGGAGATGATGGGGTTCTACGTACTGTCTGGTAGCCACTACCGCTGTCCATCAGATTTTCCGCCGCACGTATCTCAACGGATTCTTCCATAATTGAGTCCCGAAAAAATTTAGCTGTGATCCGAATCATAGTTCTGTCAAACTCCATTGAACCCCCAGTGGAAACACAGTGTTCGGCAACGGCTGATTTGTATAGATGCAAAAGGCGAACGCAACGTTGCTGTCCCGTACAGGGTTGTTCCATAATGCGTGCGGTCTGTCTTATGTAAGTCATACCACATTAATAACGTATTTTGCAAAATCCGACTTTCCGCAGTAACAATTCGTCCTTCACTCATCCTAAGAGGTCTGAATTCTTATATGGCGAACGGAAACTCACTTTTATCGGGAATTTACAGCGGAGTCTTGCTATTTTAAACGAAATATTGTCCAGGAAAGGAGGAAAAGCTAAGGATTTTGCTGGCTTGTTCTCCTCTTTGTCCAATTCCTGATTTTTGGCTACAACAGCGCCCTGTTAATCTACTGGGTGGAATATTCATTTTTTAACACTGTCTTTAAGTGGGTGAGGTCTTTTGGGAGACTATCTAGACCTGAGACAGAGTGAGCTCTGTGTACGAGTGTTTTAAGCGCGCTGATAGTTCGTGACGGCTGGTGACAGCTTGACACTAGCAAATACAAATAATTATGTGTGGGCTTATGGCAAACTGAGTCCCCTAGAGAGCCATCGTTCTTTCGTCTGACCAAGACATCGAAGAAAAGCACACAACCATATTTGTCTATTTCCATAGTGAAGCGAATATTGTTACGAATGGAGTTGAAGTGGTGAGGAAACTCTATCACTTTATCGAAGATATATGTCGTAGCAACTGGCAGCAAACGAATATATATTTTATTTTCTCAAGGAAAGGACAGGTATTTTATTTCAGTTTCTATAATGATGTGTCACATCACCAACAACTTTAAGGTTGGCACAATTCAGTGCACCCTTAACCCATATGGACACAGACCCTGATTCATTTACTTTAGGACGATTCCTTGTCCTAAAAACCAACGACATTGTAGACATATAGTAAGACGAACCCCTATCTCTGTTATACAATTCACATATCTGAAATGTATGATAAGCAATGACGTCTCTGTTATTGTCTCCATTAGACAACACTATAGACTGCGACGCTTAATGACAGAATGTCCAGGACGGAGGTTTGCCCGCACTTTAAAGCAAGACAGATGGAGAGCTGTGACAATGGTGACGCAGGGTCACGTGTTTCGGAACAAACCGTTCACCAAACATTGTTAAACACGAAGCTGCTCAGCGGACGATCCCTGAGAACGTTTTTTGTTATAGTCAGTCAGTGTTGGTGTCGAGCTACACCATCATACAGGCGAACATGGTGTTAAGCAGGTGATCATAGTGGTTTTACTCTTTCAGGGAATATTAAAAGAAATAAAAGTAAGCTGATGAGTATGCAACGTCCCTGCTTTTACCACGTAATAAAACCGTAGCTACATGTCGTCAAACGTCTCTGTTTTAACTAGGATGAACGTGTTATGGTTTAATTTATGATATAGGCTATGTCTTTTTAGTGCTATCAAAGAAAATGGAAAGTGGGAGATGTTTAGAACTCATAGCATGTATGATATTTACATTGCGTAGATTAAACACGGATGGCAGTCCGTAAGAACACATGTTAGGTCAAAATGGTCAGAGTTCTTTTTTTTTCACTTATCAATAGAGGGTATGGGTCTGACACATGATATCTATTGCCCAAACCAAGTTGAAATTTCACTCTTTGTTCAGTATTGTAATAGTTATTATAACCTCTGACACTCTGAATATATTGTGATGATGCGGAAAAAATAATTTGTTAATGAACGAAAATTACACATGAGACATTAACATAGGATAGCGGCTTTCTTACGTAACGCTGAAGTGTACCTCACTGGACGTTTTAATAACGATTATTCAGAATATTAAATGTATCTGTCACGACTTAAATAATGATATTTCTCTTCAAACAGCGAACACACTAATTCTGTTGCAATGCTGTTAACAAAGACACTTTCCCAGAGATCTCAAACTTGTACAAGGCATAATAAACGCAACCGAACAGCCAGTACCCAGAGCATTAAATTGAGTAACGTATTGAAAGATTACGAAAAGAACCTATATTTTTCTATTTTTAAGGGCAGGTTATGGAACCTGAGAAATGAAATTTAGTATGTTATTTTAGTTTGTGATTGAACATCGATTCTTTCTAAGTAGGTGCTTGGTAATATTAAGAGAAAAGTGATAACCAATGAATGAATCGCTACAGAAGTCACATACAGGGATATATAGGCTATTAAAAAATTTATATTGTCTCTGGTCCTTCAACTTGAGACATGTCGATGGCAGAGACCTGTTTCCAGTAAAAAAAGTTTTGTATCACAACGGATCCCAGAATTCCTGCAGCTAGAGGTTGACTATGGATGTTGTATCAGAGACACAGTCCATTTGACTGTTCAGAGTAGTCACTAATCTCGCCCAAAGATGTAAACAACCACGCATGAGCCGCGCCTTTTAAATGGAGGGGGTCCGAGAGCCGATCTGTTCCAGTCATTCCACCAGGAAGGAGGTACACGGGTCGTGACGTCTGTAGTTCATCCATGCCTATATGGTCAGTACCGCGGTTCGATCGTGTCCTCATCGTTACTTTGTGGCAGGAGATAGAGACAGGAACTGTCGATGACATGCCTCACTCAGGCCGTCCAAGGGCTACTACTGCAGTGGATGACCGGTGCCCGCATCTCGTAGTCGTGCGGTAGCGTTCTCGCTTCCCGCGCCCGTGTTCCCGGTTTCGATTACGCCGGCCGCGGTGGTCTCACGGTTAAGGCGCTCAGTCCGGAATCACGCGACTGCTACGGTCGCAGGGTCGAACCTGCCTCGGGCATGGATGTGTGTGATGTCCTAAGGTTAGTTAAGTTTAGGTAGTTCTAAGTTCTAGGGGACTGATGGCTACAGATGTTAAGTCCCATAGTGCTCAGAGCTATTTGAATCGATTTTTGATGACCGGTACCTGTGGATTATAGCTCGGAGGAACCCTGACAGCAACGCCACTATCTTGAATATTGCTTTTCGTGCAGCCACAGGACGACCTGTTACAACTCATACTGTGCGCAATAGCATACATTATGCACAACTTCACTCCCGTCGTCCACGAGGTCCGTCTTTGTAACCACGACACCATGCGGCGCGGTACAAATGGGCCCAAAAACATGATGAAAGGATGGCTCAGAATTGGCATCACATTATCTTCACGGATGCGTGTCGCATATGCGTTTAACCACACAATCGTCGGTGACGTATTTGGATGCAACACGGTCAGGCTGAACGCCTTAGACACACTGTCCAGCGCGTGCAGCAAGGTGGAAGTTCCCTTCTGTTAAAGGGTGGAATTATGTGTGGCCGACGTACGCCGCTGATGGTAATGAAAGGCGCCATAACGACTGAACGATAAGTGAATGCCATCCTCCGACCGGTAGTACAATCGTATCGAAAGTTGGTGAGGCATTCGTCTTCATGGACGGAAATTCGCGCCTCCATCGTGTACATCTTGTGAATGACTTCTTTCAGGATAACGAGATCGCTCAACTAGAGTCGCCAGCATGTTCTCCATACATGAACCCTATCGAACAAGCCTGGGATAGATTGAAAGCCGGCCTGGGTGGCAGGTTCGAATCCTGCCCCGGGCATGGATGTGTGTGATGTCCTTAGGTTAGTTCGGTTTAAGTAGTTCCAGGTTCTAGGGGACTGATGATCTCAGATGCGCTCAGAGCCATTTGAACCATTTTTTATAGATTGAAAAGGCCTGTTTATGGACGACGTGACCCAACAACCACTCTGAGGGATCTACGCCGAATCGCCGTTGAGGAGTGGGACAATTTGGACCAACAGTGCCTTGATAAATTTGTGGATAGTATGCCACGACGAATACAGGCATGCAGCAATGCAATGGGACTTGCTGGACCACCACCTCTGAAGGTCTCGCTGTATGGTGGTAGAACATGGAAAGTGTGGTTTTCATGAGCAATAAAAACGGAGGAAATGCTGTTTATGTTGATCTCTATTTCAATTTTCTTTACAGGTTCCCGAACTCTCGAAACCGTGGTGATGCAAAACTTTTGGACGTGTGTATTTGTGTGCTCTATCTATTGTAGTGTATATCAAATACGAATGTGGAAAAGTTATTTCTATCTAATAATATATTATGATCGATTCAAAAAAGACCTACGCTTTTAGAACTCTAAGAATCTACATAATTCTAAATCCTACTGTTGTGAACTAGGGAAACGAATTCCTTTTGTCATTTTGTTCCGTTAAACAAGACTGAAACTTACGATTAGACGACCCTGTATTTTCTGTAGCTCACAGAACCCAGAGTTGAAAGGGTTTGATGCTGCATTACATCTCAATTTGTTGTTTATTCAGTTTACCTATATGGGAGTTAATAGGCCCTATTAGTCATCTTTCACTACATCAGGGTACCCCAATTATATTAAGAGAAATGAAAGTAATTTATAGCAAATAGTATTCAGTGTCGTTAACATTACCACAGCACCGTTTTATCAGTTCTCCGCTGCATTTTTTTTCCACGTAGAAAAGCAGATAATTTTTCACGCCGTCAACATCAAACAAGCGGTTCCAAGTGAAGGATTTAGAAAGCAATACCTGTAATTGTCACACACAATAATTTCCGAACAATTTCAGGACATAAACATCACCAGCTTTGAGGAATGCTGGTGAATTTGTATTTCGTCAGTCCCATGTGCATGAGTATGCAGTTTATTACTGCAGTGGTTATAGGTTTCGGGCTGACTGGTGCATTTGTCCATTCTCAAAACGAAAACGTTATTATTAACAGTCATCACCATCATCATCTGCTATATTAGCAGATCCTTTGCCTCTCGATTTTCTGCCATCCATTGCTGCTGTATATTGTACCGTCCATCACGTCATCCAGTATCTGAAATTTGTTCCTTCCTCGCCTCCTTTTCCCTTCTACATAACCTTCTAAAACTGTTTTTATCAGTCCATTATTCTTTCGTAAGATATGCCCAATCCAATTTCTTTATCTTATTTTTATTACTTCTAGTAACTGTCATTTCACTCCAGCTTTTTTCAGTACCTCTTCATTATTTACTCTGTCCACCCAACTTATTCTTTCCATCCTCCGCCATGTCCACATCTCAAAAGCCTCCAGCCTTTCACTGTAACAGTTACACAATATGGTGCCAAAAGACACGAACTGCTTCATAAATGAAACTCGAACTGTGAGCAACAAATATGCACACTGGCATATTTGCGAGTCTGATTTATCTTTCTAGTAAAACGGTAGACACTTGACTGTCATATCGATGAGAGCATTTGTTGCTAACAGTTCAACTTCCCTATCTGAAGCATTTCTTCCCTTTTGGCACTATGCTGTATAGCTAATTAAGGTTAATAACAAGGTGTGTGGTTTGAGAACGGGCGAGTCAGCTCTGAACCGGTAACGACGTCAGCAGTATATTGTATATTCATGCAGATGAGATGGATAAAATAGAAATTGATCAAAATTGCTCTGTTTTATTCAGCTGAGGAGCTAACAATGCGAAGCGGTATGCCTCAGATCAGCAAATTACCATTTCTGTTTATACGGAAGAAACTCGGCTCTACATCTTAATCTGATGAGTCGGCGGTCAGGGTGGGGCGGGGAGAGGGGGGGGGGGGGAGAGGGGAGTGAGCAAAATTTAGAAATTAGGTTGTAACAGAAATGTACAATATAAAAGTGAGCCGTTTTGCTGGCGTAAATTATCAGTGCGACAATATGCGAAGTTAAATACAATACGTTTATCATGATCATGTCCAAAGCAAATCTCAACCCCCCCCCCCCCCCCCTACATTTCACGAAGACTCCTGGGGACTCTTAAGACATATTGCTCCTGAGTTCACTGGGTTGTCTGAATCCATCGTGGTAAGGTAGCGAAGATTAGAGAATTTATCGAGACGTTCGGAGCGTCAGATAACGCTTACTTCCCCACTGACACCTATTCCGCCACCAAGATACGATACAACCTGTACGAAGTTACGGCCGATGTCGCCGGAACGTTATCACCTTCTCAAATTACGCTCGTCTGGCGGTGTTATGGATCCCATAATTCCGAAGTGTGGGGGCAGACAAAGCTAAAGGTCGGATGACAAGAGCGTGGCCTGTTGCAACGCTATCGCGCCGTATTTTCGCGTTATTGTACATTTAGCGTTGCAGCTCGCTATCGGTGTCAGCACGGCGCTGCAAGGAAGTTACTGCCGGCACTTTGTCGCGTTTCGGCGGCCGATGCGTTATGGCTGGGACGCGCGGGCGGGCCGTTCGTCAGGCCGACGCAGCAGATGCGGCGAGTCGCGCGCGTCAATTACGCTGCGCCGGTTCGCTGCTGTAATCGGAAGCGCGTGACAGGCGGGCTGCGTATCGCGCCTGCGGTGGAGGCCGGCGGAGCGGCAACGCCGCCGCTTATCCGGAAACGCGGCGCGATGCACTGTGCGTGGGTGGCGCGACCGGGCGGCGCCCACTCCGCTGGAAAATTGTTACGCGTGCCATTCCGATACTGCAGGAGCAGTCATCTGGCGTGCAGATAAGCAACTGGACTGCGTTCAGCCACAAATACACGAGCCAGAAGGCTGAATCCTGAGACTGGAAAAGCCGTGTTGCTTCCAAGAGCCTCTTAAAATACAGGGCCGAGATTTGCACCTTCACACAAGACACAAATCTCTTTTATTATTATTATTATAAGGTTAGTATGGTTTTTGTTTTGACTGTCAATATTGGTTGGTTCACATGGTTCTGAGAACTATGCGACTTAACTTCAGAGGTCATCAGTCGCGTAGAACATAGAATTAATTAAACCTAACTAACCTAAGGACGTCACACACATCCATACGCGAGGCAGGATTCGAACCTGCGACCGCAGCAGCAGCGCGGTTCCAGACTGTAGCGCCTAGAACCGCACGGCCACTCCGGCCGGCTGACTGTCAACTGACTGCTATAGATTCACTGTCATTTTTGTTTCTGGTTCACAGTTGCTACCTGAGTTTACGTACTGACATTATGTCACTTCTGGACGCTACAAATTGGAGTTCCATGTGGAGAAATCCGTACATTTCCGACATATTCTTGTGTCTGAGTGCAGTAGAAGGGTGATAGCGGCCGAGACAGCAAGAAACATTTGCGACGTGTGTGTGGGTCATGCTACTGGACAGAGCACGGTAAAAATGTGTGAAAGGTATGTGCTAAGGTCTGATCAGGGTAGGTCCAGAAAATAGTCGGTAGTTGCCAACCGCAAGGTGGAACGAGTATAATATCTTTGAGTAGGAGGATCTTTGATGGTTAGGAGAGCTGGGCGCGCGCAGTAAAATAACCGGGGAGGTCACAGGTAGGTGCCCGAAGGAAGCAAACGTGTGCAGACAGCTTTAAGGCTGGAGTCGCAGCTAGTTGCCCAGAGGAAGCAGAAGTGTGGTGACAGCGTTAAGATAGGTCGCTGCCCCTGACCAAACTTTAGCACGTAAATGAGAGGAGAAATATAATAATTTATAATTGGATTTTGTTAGATAATGTTCAGAGTTAGGATTTGTATGTCCAAGGTCTGACGCAGTAAGCGTTTTGTAAAAATTTTTCTAATTGTGATTCGTGCTACGAAAATGTTTGAAATAGTAGGTTTTGTGTATAACTTAAAATTTTGAGATCAACATTGTGTTAAATCTAACAGGCGGAATCATAATCCATATCCTTTGCTTGTGTTGAATATGAAAATGAGTAGTAAACTAAAGTGATCCACCAATGAAAGAGCCAAGTAAATATCAGGGCCAAAAGTTACTTTTCCAGTACCATCTTAATGCCAGTGCACAAATAGCAGGATTATCTTAAACTTGATTGCTGGATGAAATACATATTGCATTTCTGGAAAAATGGAGGAGTGCAAGAAACAAGTTCACAGATGCATTCAGATACAGGTTTGCTGAATAATTAATTTAGAACAATCTTATCGTTGATACCTTCACAGAATAAAAGGATGTGATTTTGGTTGAATACTTTCAAGTGGTTTACTCGTTTTAAGGAGGTGGCATTAGTGTCTCTCCACGTCCAGGAAGACCTAGGATTTTGATGCAGGTCGTTTAAACTCATTAACCCACGATGATCCACGTCTGTGTACCCGAGAACTTGCAAACGTGGTGAACTGTGATCATTTCACCATCGTGCGACATCTGAATGCAATGCGGAAGGTTCCAGATTCTGGTGTAAGCGTACAACATGTTCTCAGATAATATCACAAAAATTAGCATGTGGCCGTATGTGCATCTCTGCTTGCACGTCATCAATTGGTTCGTGAACAACACCCTTACACAAGCTTCCTGGCGGATTAAAACTCTGTGCCGGACCGAGACTCGAACTCAGGAACTTTGCCTTTCGCGGGCATGTGCTCTACCATCTGAGCCACCCAAGCTCGACTCACGCCCCGTCCTCACAGCCTCACTTCTGCCAGTACCTCGTCTCCTACCTTCCAAACTTTACAGAGGCTCTTCTGCGAGCCTTTCATATAACGCACACTCCGCTGCAGAGTGAAAATCTCATTCTGGAAACATCCTTCAGGCTGTGGCAAAGCCATGTCTCCGTAATATCCTTTCTTTCAGGAGTACTAGGTCTTCAAGGTTCGCAGGAGAGCTTCTGTAAAGTTTGAAAGGTAGAAGACGAGGTACTGGCAGATCTAAAGCTGTGAGGACGGGGCGTTAGTCGTGCTTGGTTAGCTCAGATGGTAGAGCACTTGTCCGCGAAAAGTAAAGGTCCCGAGTTCAAGTCTCGGTGCGACACACAGTTTTAATCTGCCAGGTAGTCCAATATCAGCGCACACTCCGCTGCAGAGTGAAAATATCATTCTGGGAACACTCTTATAGTTTCTATCCTGTTACAGATGACGAGGAATGGTGTTTTTACATTAAATAAGTAAAACAAGACTTTTTTAGCTGCTGAAAATTTTTCTTTTATATTTGTACCTGGTAGTAGTCGCCTATGTCTGGAAAACGAAAACGTTTTGTGCTCACGATACAGCAGAAATTGGAAATAATACACAAACTCGAAGAAGGTAGTTTTTATGTGCGGAATCTGACACTGATTTACAATGTCGGTGAAACTACGATCTGTGATATTCGAAAAAAGAAAAAAAGAAACGCAAAATTATTCAATTTTCCAGCAGTTGTGACCCATCCAAAGGTTTATCAAAGCGGAAGGCTATGAAATGTCTGTATACGAGGAAGTGGATAAAGCCATGTTGGAACGGTTGCAGCACAAAAGAGCAGAGGGTACACAAGTACCTGGCCCAATACCCGCCAAACAGCCCCACTGTTTCTTCAAAACATTGAGGACTGAAGCAGATTTTAATGTGTCTTCCGGCTGGCTAAAGTGATTTAAACAGCGTCATGCTATCAGCGACTTTGCCGTCCGAGGAGAAAACTTAGTGCAGATAATAAGGCTGCTTCTGAATTTTGTAATGATTTCCAGGAGTTTATTGCAGGAGAAAATTTAGAGCTAGAGCAAACATATAACGCGGGTGAAACCGGACTGTTTTGGAAGCTTCTACCAACAAAGGTTTCAGCTTGCGAAACACAGGATAGTGCGCCTGGCTGTAAATCAAATAAGGAAAGTATAACTGTGTTGTGTTGTGCTAATGGTACGGTATCACTTAAAGTTAAGGATGATATAATAGGTAAAGCTAGAAAAATGCGCTGTTTCAAAGGAAAAGAATTGCCCAACTTATCCGCCCACTATTTTCACCAGAAAAGGACCTTGATAGATCACACAATATTTCAAACACGGTTCCATAATTGCTTTGCGCTATAGGTGCGAGAACATTTAACGTTGAAGGGTCTAGCTGCTAGGGCTACATTTTACTGGATAATGAATCCTCGCGTCCGAACGTACTTGTTCTGAAATCAGATGGCAGGATGATATTTGTAAAATATTTACCCCCTAATGTGACAGCCAGTGGATCATGGTGTCACTGCTGCCACGAAGAAAATTTATGGCGGAAAACTGCTACAAAAACTTATTGATGAGGACAACAATGTTCAAACTTGCAGCAATGTTAAAACTTGTTGGAAACAATTGACTGTCTAGACGCAGTTTATGAAATTCGAAGGTGTGGCGTGAGGTAAAACAGTCATAATGAAGTCGTGGAAAAATATTAATTCTAAAATTGGTGAAATCATTGATTCTGGTGAAGACGACTGCTCATTAGCAATGTTAGCTGCCGTTTTGGAAAGTACTCCAGGGTGTGAAACTATTAACAGAGGAAATATTCCTGAATGGTTTGACGTAAACTGCACAGATCCGGGCCATGAGATGTTGAGTGACAGTACTACTGTTCAGCGAGTACTAGGAATATCCTAGTACATGGATAACAGTAACGAAGATGACAATATTCCTTTAATTCCACAAACAGTAGTCAGTCATGCATCAGCACTTCAATGGGCCAATGTGCTACTGGACTACCTGGAACAGCAAGATGCTCCACTTTCTGATAAGTTATGGTAGCGTAAAATCCGTAGTGCAAATATGTAAAAGACAAGCTACTTCATTGAGGATGACTGCTCAAACCCGCGTCCGACCGTCCTGATTTATGTTCCCCATGGTTCAAATGGCTCTGAGCACTATGGGACTTAACATATGAGGTCATTAGTCCCCTAGAACTTAAAACTACTTAAACCTAACTAACTTAAGGACATGACACACATCCATGCCCGCGGCAGGATTCAAGCCTGCGACCGGCCGCGCGGTTACAGACTGATGCACATAGAACCGCTCGGCCACACCGGCCGGCAGGGTTTTCCATGATTTCCCTAAAATCGTTCAGGCAAATTCTGGGGTGGTTCCTCTGAAAGGGCACGACAAATTTCCTTCCTCGCCCTTTCCCAATCCGAGCTTGTGCTTCGTCTCTAAAGACCTCGTTGTCGGCGGGACGTTAAACAATAACCTCCTCCTCGTTGTCCATCTCGCTGAGACAGATATCAGTTCAGACCTATTTTGTTTCAAATTGGTGTAGTGTAATGAGAAATTGGCTTCCACTCTGTTCTTTGAAAGTACTGTATTCTCACACGTCGTAAGAAGAATGAAGCAGAATTTATTATAACCATTATTTAAATGACTTTGTTTACGACATTATAATTAACTTTTGCTTTTAATTACTCTCATACATTACCACGAACATTAACTGCGGGTTATCCGCGGAATTCGATAATTCGCGGTTTTCGAATTCCCAGTCACCGTGGAGAATCGAGAGTACACTATATATTATTATTGTGTTATATCCATTTCATTTTTCAAGATTCCTTTATCTTAAATTTATTCTCTGTGCATACTGAACCATGCTGCGGGTAAGGATAGCTCGTACTAAGTTCCTGGATTCCACAGATTTACGCCCGAGGACGTCCGCCGCTATGGGGTGCGCACCGATCCCTATTAGCGTGACAGTAACCTGAGGCGGCGGTCCGTGTGGGGTAGTACGTGCTTGATTGAAGAGGAAAGCCGCCCCTATCAGCTGAAACGGCAGCTTTTCCTTCTGGGAGAAGACTCGCAGCCGGAGTTGGTGTTAGAGGGCGGCCTATTACACCGACTCCCAATGCATCAGATTAAGATCGTCCCTTCAGCCGAGCAGGCCGTGTGAGCAGCAACTCGCGCAAGAGGGAACCATCGGCTGTGGGAATACCGTCACAACATTCATACGAGTCTGCCAACAACGAAAAGAATCCTTCCAAAACGCGTTTTTGAACAGTATTAGAGTTGTGTTTGCTCGGCTGCACTGTGCGAACTAGAGTGAAATGAGCACTCCTCGGCATCTAGTTCCGGCGAGCATGTTGTGCGACTGGCACCTATTAGCGTTCTGAATTGTGTACCGTTGTGTCAGACACGTTTAACCTTTAGCTCTTAGTGCTGTATGGTTAAAAGAGTGTTAATCTGAAATATTCAGAAGTTTTTTTGATCCACAGTACAGCTCAGTCTCTCGCGGTGCACCTATAGTTGGTTCAAAAGGTTCTGAGTACTGTGGGGCTTAACATCTGAGGTCATCAGTCCCCTAGAACTTAGAACTACTTAAGGGGAGGTTTACTATCCTCAACACCAAAAAAAGCATGTTCTTTGAGAATTTTTTTTCGGGATGTGCTACAGATGCCAAGGTCAAATTTCGTCAAAATGTTTACTGATATTTCCTCTACAAACTGGAATTTCGTAGACCGGAAATGTTGAAGAGCAAAGGCGGAAGTGCCGTCGGAACGAAACAAAATATCGATGTAGACCTCCACGCGCGGTATGTCACACGTCAGTCGGCTAGCCTGAAATCAAAATTGAGTTGACGTTACCGAAGTATTTAAGATTCTTTAGAAGTTGTACCCCGCTGAAGTTATTTGGACTACCGGAAACGGAATGGCGGCCGTTTGAAGAAAAATAGGGTTACCACAGGAAACAGAATGGCGGCCACTCGAAGAAAAATAGGGTTTTTTTCATCGATTTTTCGACTTAATGGGCCAAGTCAAAATGTTTATAGTTGATCGGTCGGAATAAAAGTGGTACAACTACTAGACAATTTAATTAGCTTCGTCGGAAACAAAGAATCATGCCAATCGGTTCAGTAGATTTGAAGTTACCATATGGCGCGATAAGAAAAAGTCATTCCGAGAAAACCGTGTTTGAAGTTTTAACTACATATAAATGCAATATTATGCAACCTACGTTCAATCTGCTATTCCGGGTCCGTAAACTAGTCCTTTCTCTTCTTGATAGAGGGCGCTCTGCTCGATCTGGGCCGTCCTGCACTGCTCCAGAGCCGCTCTTACATCTACATCTACATTTATACTCCGCAAGCAACCAAACGGTGTGTGGCGGAGGGCACTTTACGTGCCACTATCATTACCTTCCTTTTCTGTTCCAGTCGCGTATGGTTCGAGGGAAGAACGATTGTCTGAAAGGCTCCGTGCACGCTCTAATCTCTCTAATTTTACATTCGTGATCTCCTCGGGAGGTATAAGAAGGGCGAAGCAATATATTCGATACCTCATCCAGAAACGCCCCCTCTCGAAACCTGGCGAGCAAGCTACACGACGATGCAGAGCGCCTCTCTTGCAGAGTCTGCCACTTGCGTTTACTAAACATCTCCGTAACGCTATCACGGTTACCAATAACCCTGTGACGAAACGCGCCGCTCTTCTTTGAATCTTCTCTATCTCCTCCGTCAACCCGATCTGGTACGGATCCCACATTGATGAGCAATACTCAAGTATAGGTCAAACGAGTGTTTTGTAAGCCACCTTCTTTGTTGATGGACTCCATTTTCTAAGGACTCTCCCAATGAATCTCAACCTGGTACCCAACTTACCAACAATAAATTTTATATGATCATTCCACTTCAAATCGTTCCGCACGCATACTTCCAGATATTTTACAGAAGTAACTGCTACCAGTGTTTGTTCCGCTATCATATAATCATACAATAAAGGGTCCTTCTTTCTATGTATTCGCAATACATTACATTTGTCTATGTTAAGGGTGAGTTGCCACTCCCTGCACCAAATGCCTATCCGCTGCAGATCTTCCTGCATTTCGCTACAATTTTCTAATGTTGCAACTTCTCTGTATACTACAGCATCATTACGGCCGGTGCCAGGCCGTTTTCAGCCGCTTGAATCCGGTGGTCGTCCGGTGCTTGGCGAACTACATAGAATAGAGTCCCAGGGTGATGTCCATCGTTGTCATGGTCTTCGGAATTGCTGAATACCCTTCGTTGAAGCTGCTCACTGCCAGGAAATTCGCAATTTCCACAGTCGTCGCACCAGAATGCAAATGCTTGGTCGCTAACTTCCAAACACACACGATGAAGCGTTCATTTAAATTTTGTGTTTTTCCTCGCAAGCACCGGTACAAATAACTTGTCCTCCAAAAGAAAAAGAAAAAACTGGTGGGTGAAAAACGCCAATTTCAGGTAGGTGCACATTTTTTGTTCGACCGCGAATAAGAAATATTTCCGTTCCGTATTCGGAAAAACCGTTTCAGGGGTGGATTCTAAACACTTTTATGGCTCCAAAAATGCCATTAAAAACTAGATTTTTTGAACTAAAAGATAGTAAACCTCCCCTTAAACCTAACTAACCTAAGGACAAGCCCGCCCGGTTGCTCGAGCGGTCTAACGCACGACTTTCCAGAGCGGGAAGGAGCGCCTGGTCGCCGTCACGAATCCGTCCGGTGGACTTGTGTCGAGGTCCGGTGAGCCGGCCAGTCTGTGGATGGTTTTTAAGCGGTTTTCCATCTGCCTCGACAAATGCGGGCTGGTTCCCCGGTAAGTGGGCTGTTTATGTTTTTATATTGGTAACGCTACGTAGCGCTCTCTAAGAAAATCACTGGCTGTGCTGTGTGCAGTCTGTGGCTGTTTGAATTGTTGGAATTTGCTACTGTAGTGTTGGGAAGTTGGCTGTTAACAGCGCGTAGCGTTGCGCAGTTGGAGGTGAGCTGCCAGCAGTGGAGAATGTGTGGAGAGAGATGGCGGAGTTTTGAGAGCGGATGATCTGGACGTGTGTCCATCAGAGGCAGTACGTTTGTAAGACTGGATGTCATGAACTGCAATATACATTATGACTTTTGAAGACTATTAAGGTTAATACATTGTTTGTTCTCTATCAAAATCTTTCGTTTGCTAAGTATGCCTATCAGTAGTTAGTGGCTTCAGTAGTTAGAATCTTTTATTGAGCTGGCAGAATTGGCCCTCGCTGTATTGCAGTAGTTCGAGTAATGAAGATTTTTGTGAGGTAAGTGATTCATGAAAGGTATAGGTTATTCTTAGCCAGGGCCATTCTTTCGTAGGGAGTATTAAAAGTCAGATTGCGTTGCGCAGATATGGACTTCGGTAACAACTTTTTAGTGATGAAGAGTAGGCTGAATTTGAAGAGATTAGTCAGAAATAATCAATATGCAATGAAGTGGGATACAGAAGCACTAAGGCATGACGAGATATGGTTAAAGTTATGTAAGGCTATACATGCAGCGATAAGAAATAACTCAACAGACAGTTGAAGAGGAATGGACGTCGCTAAAAGGGGCAATCAGAAAAGGTGGAAAGGCAAATATAAGTACAAAAAGGGTAACTGCGAAGAAACTATGGGTAAGAGAAGAAATACGTCAATTGACCGATGAAAGAAGGAAGAACAAACATGTCCAGATAAATGCATGAATACAGAAATACACATCACTTGCAACTGAAATAAATAGGACGTGCACGGAAGCAAGGCAAAATGAGTGCACGAAAAATGTAAAGAAATCGAAAAAAAGTCAAAGCAACCTAAGACGAAATTAAAAGGAAGAGCGGTAACATTAGAACTGAAAAGGAAATTAACGATGTGTTAGATGACAATCAGTTTGGGTTTATGGAAGGTAAAGGCATCGGAGGGGCAATTTTATCGCTGCGGTTGATAATGGAAACAAGAGTGAGACACGTTTACAGTATTTGTCAACATAGAAAGAGCGTTCGAGAATAGAATGGAGCAAGATGTTTTAAATTCAGAAAAAAGATAGATGTGATCTATAAGAAAAGATGGGTAATACACTACATGTATAAGAGGCAAGAGGAACAATGAGAGTGGAAAAACAAAAACGATACGCTCGTTTAAGAAAGGTGTAATACAGGGACTTTGTCTTTCGCCTGTCCTGTTCAGTCTATAGATCTAAGAAGCAATGGGAAAAATAAAAGACAGGTTCAACGTTAGAATTGAAATTCAAGATGAAAAGATATCGATTCGCTGATGATATTGCTCTCCTCAGTGAAAGTAAGGAAAAACTAAAATATCTGTTGAATGGAATGAACAGTGTAATGAGTACAGAATGTGGAATGAGAGTAAAGCTAAGGAAGACTAAAGTAATGAGAAATAGCCTAAATGAGAACAGCGACAATGTTAACATCTCGTTTGGTTATCACGAAGTCGATGCAGTTAAGGAATCCTGCTACCTTCGCAGCAAAAAGTTCGTTACGGACGGCGCAAGGCGAACATGATACCCAGGTTACATTGACCTTAACTTAAGGAAGAAATTTCTGAGCACGTACGTTTAAAACAGGTCCTTATATGGAAATGGAACATCGACTGAAGGAAACCGGAAAAAGAAAAGACCCAAAGCATTAGAGATATGGTGCAGCAGGAGAATGATATAAATTAGGTGTGCTGTTAAGGTGACGAATGAGGAGGTTCTCCGGAGAATCGATGGAGATAGGAACATGTGGAAAACACTGACAAGAAGAAGGGACGGGTGATACGACATTGTTAAGACAGCACGGTGTAACTTCTGTAGTACCAGAAGGAGCTGTAGAGGGTAAAACCTGTAGAGAAAAACAGAGATTTGAATACATCCAGCAGATGCTACTCTGAGATGAAGAGCTTGATACAGAAGAGCAATTCGTGGCGGGCGACATCAAACGATTTCGAAGACTGATGACACACAAAAGAAAGAAAATCGAAACTGGTAGACAGAGAGATGTGGTGCAGTTGTACAACATTGGACTGGACGTTCAATGGGGAGGACGACGGCTGAAATCCTTGACCATAGTTTCCCTAAATGGCTAAATTCCAACCCCAACCCTTTCTTTATTTTACGACTCTTTGGTACATTCTGCCACAGATTCTTCTCTTGTGACAACCCCTTTGTCACAGCAGTGAATTGCCATCCTATTTCCTTAATTAATTGTTGGATTAATTCTGATCTCTGACTTTCCCCTGCAGTTCCTCCAAGTACCATAAATATTATTCCTTGATGTTCTGTCATGTTATGCCTTCTTCTCAATATTCTTAAAATGTTCCACTCCTCGCCAATTCTGCGGAAAACCTCCTCGTTCTTTTATCTTGCCAGTGGATTTTAATTTTAACATCCCCTTAATAGAATCGCATCAAGAATGATTCCACTTTCCTCCTTTCCAGTTTTCTCACAGTCTACGATTCTCTTCCCTACAGTGACATGCTCCTCACGAACATTCTCGGAACCTTCTTTCTCAAACTAAGCTTCATGTGTGATACCATTTTTTCCATCCTGTGGCAATGTCCTCCTTGATCCGTTGGCCAAGTTTTACTTTTGTATCCGAGACGTCAGCATTCCTTCACTTTTACTTCATGGTCCCGAATTTTTGTATTAAGTTTACCGCTAATCTTCATTACTTTCGTCTTTCTTTGGTTTATTCTGAGACCATAGTTTGTGCTCACTGGACCTTCATCCCATTCAGCAGATTCTGCATTCTTCTTCTTTTCACTGAGGGTAACTGTATCATAAACGACAGTTATCTTTTGTATTATTTTCTGTTGAATTGTAATCATATTTCTGCACCTTCGTTTTATTTCGCCAATGGTTCTTCGATTTATAGATTGAGCAGTAAGGGTGAATGACTTCTTTTCTGTCTTAAAACCGTTTATGTGGACACCTCGTTCTTGGGCTCTGAATACAAAAGACCTGTATTTCCTTTGTTATAATACTGATCGCAGCATAGGTTATCATACTACTCATGTGCATAGGTCCCATATAAATAGGACTAATGACACGAATGGTTACAGGTTTGTTTGATACAGGGCAAAGTCTCAAGGAAATGCTGTGACAGAGCTCTCTACGGCGCCATCTAGTACCACGGAAGTTAATCCTTGATGCCTTAACCATGTCCTACCATCCTGTCCCAGTCTTTTCCACATATTCCTCTTCTCCCCAGTTCTGCTGAGAGTCCCCTCATTTCTTATCAGTCCATCCAATTTTTAAGAACCTGCCTAGATCTATGTCTCAGAACCTTTCAAACTATTTTTTTCGGAATACCCAATGAATTCATTTTACGAAGAGGTTTTCACTGCAATTACTTACGCTCATGGTTATTCCAAATGCAAGCGCTTTATACAGTAGACTGCGATTCGTGAACTCCATGATGCCCAGTGCTTCAACTATCTCATGAATGTTAATGTGTAACCCCTACAATGACGAAATGAATTGAATTCCGTTTCTGATAGTATCGACGTTGACGGTTTATTTACCTCGTCCTTATACAATCACTGGTCTTACTACGTCTCTAAGGACATGATCGCCATCGGGACGCCAACTCCCTCTCTACTGGCAGTCTTCTGAGAGCCGTCTTGAGGTGACAAATATCAATGCCTGTTTACATCTGGAACGGTGAGACTAAGGAAATTGTAGATGTGCAGCTTCTGCGAGATTCTGAAGTTGAGGTAATGTGGAAAATAAAATCACAAGACGTAATGAGTATATAAATATAAATTTAGAAACATTTACTTTCTGTCACTGGTAATAGCCTAAAAATGTTAGAAAATAGAAAACTTCAGTCTAAGAAAATTCGACTATGGACATAATTTGCAATAAAATTCCATTTCCCATACAGGTATTGTACGGTTTTCGGAGATGATGTGGGCTGAACGTTGGGAAGATCCGGATGACGCAGTAGTTGAGTATCATTCGGGCATACAGTGTAAAATTCACTGTCCCATTGTCGTTTAAAGATTACAACAAGTCATTATCAATTGAGCAGAATTTCGCTAAAGTGGCACACTGCTGGTATAGCTAATGAAACATCATTGTATCCTCTTATTTAAAGCGTACCAGTTTTAGAATACGACTTGATAGCTTAGCTTTCACTTATTTGTCCGAATTTATTAGCGTTGTTTTCGTGATATTCGACCAGAGACGTCACAATGAAAACCAAAAGGGAACGAATTAGGCTTTAATCTCCCACTGGATATTCAGCCAGCGATCGTTCCAGCGACCGAAACGTGGCCGGAAAATGGCATCGCAGCGCCCCCAGAAACTTCCGCGTGAGCGCGTTATGCCATTATCGACGCGAGCGCGGCTCTTTGTTTTCCCTTATATGAAGCATCCTCGCTACCGCCCGCCGGATGCAAATTCATTCATGTGCCGCGCCTATTAATCAGTGAGACTAATCCGATGGAACGCGGGCGCCGTCGACCCTCGTAATTCCTCTGCAGCTGACTGAAACTGTAGCACGCTGCAGCCGATAAAAACGAAAACAAGAAAAAACGTGAAAGGATGTCTCGGGAGCGAGCAGGAAAAGCATTCTGCAATGACGTCGTACATATGCTGTTACACAGAGAACTGGAATACAAGAATTGAAGCTAACATAGAAAAATTCAGAGTGTGACATGCAACGGAACATACCGTGACGTAACTTACATTTTGTTAAGAAATACTCATTGAAGCGCAAAGAAATTGACACAGGCATGCGTATTCAAATACAGGGATACGTAAAAAAGACAAAATACGGCGCTGCGGTCGGCAACGCCTGGTACAGTTGTTAGTCTGTTACTTCTGCTACAGTGGAAGTTTATCAAGATTGAAGTGAGTTTGAACGTGTTGTTATAGTTGGCTCACGATCAATGGCACAGCGTCTACGAGGTAGTGATGAAGTGGGGATTTTCCCGTACGACCATTTCACGAATGTAAGGTGAATATCGGGACGTCACAGCGGCCGGAAAAAAATCCTGCAAGAGCGGGACGAACGACGACTGAAGAAAATCGTTCAACAAGACAAGTACAACCCTTCTGCACATTGCTGCAGATTTCAATGCTGGGCCATCAACAAATGTCAGCGTGCGAACCATTCAACGGAACATCATCGATTGGGCTTTCGGAGCCGAGGGCTCTCTCGTGTAGCGTCGGCGACTGCACGGCATGAAGTCTTACGCCTCGCCTGGGCTCGTGAGCACCGACATTTGACTGTTGATGACTGGAAACATGCTGCCCGGTCGGACGTCTCTTTTCTAAATCTATCGAGCGGATGGACGGATGCAGGTGTTGAGACAACCTTATGAATTCGTGGACCCTGCTTGTCAGCAGGGGACTGTTCAAGATGGCGGAGGCTCTGTAATAGTGTGGGCGTGTGCATTTGAAGTGATATGGGACCCCTGATACGTGTCTGATGACCTTCATCCATTGCTGTCCATTGTGCATTCCGATGGAATTGGGCAATTCCAGCAGGACAATGCTACCCCCCACAAATGCAGAAATGCACCGAGTGGCTCCAGGAACATTCTTCTGAATTTGAACACCAAACTCCCCAGACATTAACATTATTGAGCATATCTGGGATGCCTGGAAACGCACTGTTCAGAAGAGATCTCCACCTCCTCGTACTCTTGCGGATATACGAACAGCCCAGCGGGATTGATGGTACCAGTTTCCTCCATCACTACTTCAGACATTAGTCGAGTCCATGACACGTTGGGTTGCGGGGCCCCTATACGATATTAGCAGGTGTACCAGTTTTTTTTTTTTTTTTTGTCTTCAGTGTGAATTAAATTTAAAAATCTAGCTTGCCAGTTTCCCTTGCGCTCGAGACGAGAGTGTGACGAAAACAGAATCCGACCACTCCCTACAAACAGGGGTACTTTTGGGTGAGACTGGTTGTAATGCAACGCCTTTCAAAATTTAGTTATTGGTTGTTACCAAGATGGTGGTGGGTGTAAGGCTACGGCCACACCCGACCAGCCACGCTTGGCGCCTAGATACCTTGCGACTCGTCAGGCAGCACTCCTTGCTAAATGAACAGCTATGAACTTACGACAGTGGCGACACTGAGCGCTAGGTGACTAAGGAAGTCGCTTGGCGTTTCTCTATGGACGAATGGTCGTGTCGCCTACTGGCTGCGACCGTTCTACTAGCGATATCTGATAAACGCTACTGATTATTGTCAATTGTTTCTTTTATAGCTTGGGTGACAAAGCACTGATAGAGCCAATTTTCAAAAGAGGAATGGCATGCTGAACCAATCCAAGATCTGCAAAATTTAAATTATGTATTTTTGCTTGGCAATATAAGATTTCGTACGGTGAAATTTCAACTAAGCTACCGAATTATGGAAAAAGGTAAGATGGTCATTTTAACGTCTATCAATCCGTTATTCTGTTATCGCAATCTGTTTTCGCTCAAAGAGTAACATCCGGTTCCCTTTGCTTTTAGAAGCAGGGGAACACATTTTTTGCTTCTTCTGTAGTTCTGGTGTGTTAACTTCGGAGACTGAACGTCTTGAAACAGCGTTCCACGTTCATCTGTTGATTGGCATCCACTTTATAAAATACTGAATCTCTGTCTTCGAAGTTCATTGTGGAACTTTAAAAAAAAAATTCACTGTTAAAAAAGAGCGAAAACCTTTGCCAATATCATCAGCTCTGTCGCCACTTAGCGGAGATATACTGAAGGGATGTATAGTCCTCCAATTAGTATTTGGTTTCTGTACATTTTCTGTAATAACCATGTGAAGGACCTCGAACGATTTTCCACTCATTCGTAAATAAGTTAAAAATTTATCTAGAAACTCCCAAAGTTGTTTGTACAACCAACTGCGCTCCTCTCTCAGTTGATAATCTGAGGTGACGAACGTCATGGGGTAGCGATATGAACATAGGTAGATAGCGGTAGTGCAGCGTACACAATGTATATAAGGGCAGTGCATTGGCGGAGCTGTGGTTTGTACACATGTGATCCGTGCGAAAATTTGCCCGGCGTGATTATGATAGCACAATGCGAATTGATGAAAACTGAAGGCGGAATCTTAGTAGGAGATAGAAGCATGGGACATTCCATTTCGGAGATCGTTAGGAAATTCAGTATTCCGAAATCCGCAATATTAACAGTGTGTGCAGAGTACCAAATTTCGGGCATTACGTCTAACCATGGACAGCGCAGTGATCTACGGCCATCAGTTAAGCGATAGAGAGCAGCAGCGTTTGCGTAGTGTTGTCAGCGTTAACAGACAAGCTCCACTGAGTGAAATAACCGCAGAAATCAGTGCGGGACGTACTCCGAACGTACCTGTTAGGACGGTGTGCCGAAATGTGGCGTTAATAGGCTATGCGGGCAGACGCCCGACCCGAGTGCTTCTACTAACAGCACAGCATTGCCTGCAATGCCTCTCCTGGGCTCGTTAGACCCTAAGCGACTGGGAAAGCGTCGCCTGGTGACATCAGACGCGATTTCAGTAGGAAGAGCTGATGGTAGAGTTCAAGTGTACGCAGACGTCGGGAAGACATGGGTCCAAGTTGTCATGAAATAACTATGCAAGCTGGTGATGGCTGCATAGTGGTGTGACCTGTGTTTACATGGAATGGATTGGATGCCCTGGTCCAACAGAACCGATCATGGACTGCAAATTGCTAAGTCCGGGTACTTGCACACCATTTTCAGCCAATCAACGATGGATGATTTCGAAAGTAAGACGTTGTCAACCGACCTGAGTAAGAACCCTAAGAGATTTTGGTATTACGTAAAATAAGTGAGTGGGTCAAAATGATCTATTCCTTCTCTCAGCGACCACACCGGCACAGAAACGGAAGATAACAGCGAGAAGGCCGAAATACTGAGTAAGTCCTCCGACGTTGTTTCACCGCGGAAGATCGTAACACTGTCCCTCCTTTGAATCGTCGTGCGAACGTCGAAGTGGCAGATATCGAGATAACCGATAGCGGAATTGAAAGGCAGCTACAATCGCTTGGAATTGGAAAGGCTTCAGGACCCAGATTAGGTACCTATAAGAGTCTATACAGGTTATGGGAAAGAAATAGCTCCCTTTCTAGCAGTAATTTATCGTAGATCGCTTGAGCAATGAAACGTACCTCACGACTAGAAAAAGAACCAGGTAATTCCCGTTTTTATGAAAGGCCGTAAGATAGATCCACAAAGTTATAGACCTATATCGTTGACGTCAATCTGTTGTAGAATTATGGAAGATGATTTATGCTCAATAATTATGACGTTCTTGAAAAACGAACAGCTCGTCTACAAAAATCAACATGGATTCCGCAAATAGAGATGATGCGAAACTCCGCTCGCTCTGTTACTCCAAGAGATCCACAATGGAGTGGACAACGGCGCTCAGGTTGAGGCCTTGATCCTTAACTTCATTAAGGCATTTGACAGCGTCCCTAATTGAAGTTTAGTGAAAAAAACACAGGCTCACGGAGTACTGAAGCATACTTGCGATTGGATTATAGACTTTCTTGCTGATAGAACTCAACACATCGCCCGTAACGGAACTAAATCGACAGATGTAGAGGTAATATCCGGAGTACAACAGGGAAGTGTGATAGGACAGTTGCTGTTCGCAATATGTATAAATGATCTAGTAGAAAGCGTCGGATGCTCTTCAAGGCTATTCGCAGGTGATGCAGTTGTCTATAGCTACGCCAGAAGATAGTAAGAATTTGCAAAACGACGTACAGAGAATTGATGAATAGTGCAGACTCTGGCAGTTGACCCTGAACGTAAATAAATGCATACACAGGAAACACAATGTACTGCTACACTATTGATGATAAACAGTTGGAGACAGCGTCTGCCGTAAAATATCTAGGCATGACTATCCAGAGCGAACAGGTAGTGGGAAACGTAGGCAAAAGACTCAGATTCATCGGAAGAATCTTAAGGAAATGTAACTCATCCACGAAAGAAGTCCCTTATAAGGCGCTTGTTCGCCCGATTCTTGACTATTGTTCAACTATCTGGAGTTCCTATCAGATAGGGCTGATTGAGGAGATAGAGAAGATCCAACGAAGAGCGGCGCGTTTCGTCACGGGATAGTTTAGCTGGCGAGAGAGTGTTACGGAGGTGCTAATTAAACCCCTCTGGCAGAAGTTACAAAAGAGGCGTTGTGTATCACGGAGAGATTTACTATTGAAACAGCACTTATCAGAAGTCAAACAACATACTACTTCCACCCCCGCACATCATCTTGCGTATCGACCACGAAAAAATTCAAGAAATTACAGCCAATACAGATGCTTACCTAAAATCATTCTTCCCACGCACTATTCGCGAGTGGAACAGGTTTGGAGCGATCAGATAGTGGTACCGAAAGTACCCTCCTCCACACACCATTAGATGGCCTGCGGAGTATGAAGTAGATGAACTATTATGGATGACAATGCGCTGTGACACTTCGACACAAGTGTTCGCGACTGGTTAGACGAAGATTCTGGACAATTCGGGCGAATAATTTGGCCACTCAGATCGCCCAGCGTGAATCCCTTCGATCATCTGTGGGATACAAACCAGAGATTATTTAGTGCACGAAATACTGCATGGGTGCCGTAGAGGCAGCATGGCTCATTACTTCTTCAGGGGACTTCCAACGTCTTGTTAAGTCTATGCCATGTCGAGATGCTGCACTGCAGCAGGAAAGAGGAGGTATCCCACGACTTTTCTCACCTCAGTGTACTATGTGCATAGCGTGATGTCAGTTTCCGCAACAGTTCATATTTCAAAGAAATATTTTCTTCCAGGAGCTTTTTCTGACTCTGCGTTGGTAGAGGTATTTCCAAAGGGCGGGCGAGAAACAAGCTCCTGTGTGGCCACCAAGTATCCAAACACTTGGCACCATGCGAGCCGAGGGCGAGGCGCGTCCGGTGTGGCAATAGCATAAGAAAGGTTTCTTGATTTGAAGGGCGTTAGGAGTAAAGAGACACCGTCATGGGAGGCAGATGGCTGTCAGGACCAGCCAGATAACGGCACCAAAACTGATCTAAACAGTTCTCTCAGAACTCGCTTGTAATACAGATATAGCTTAAAATATTTTTTTTTTTTAATTCAGTCTTGATCGCACCACATATGCTAAAAGAACATAGGTGAGCGGTTTCGGTCACATCACATGACTATCATCAGACCCATGACAGCCTTCGAGGGTGGTAGTTGGAGCACTCTTCTCAACTGCTGTGTTGACATCACAGCAGCTGAGAAAAGTGCTCCATCCTCGAAGGATTCCATGGGTCTGATGATGGTCATGTGATATGACCGAAACCGCTCACCTATGTTCTTGTAGCATACGTGGTGCGATCAAGACTGAATTTTGAAAAGAAAATTTTTTTCTTAAATTTTTGATCGCTGTTCCAAAACTGTTTATTAAAATTGTACGGATATAGCTATTTGTGGGTTCGGCCGTTTCAGGCAGCGGAGTTTTCAATATGACTCAGCATGGTCACTAATCCTCACTTTTGTCGGTGTCGTGGAGGAGTCGACATCTAGTCAGTGTCAAACATACAGGATTTCATGGCAGGCATCGTGATTTCTGTAAGGCCTCGTGCAGAGATGGCAGCAGAGAGAGCTTTCGAAGATTCCGTCTTCTATTCGCGAGTCGTAAATGATCAACGTGATTCACGCTGCTGGAACACAATCGCCAGCGCTGTCTGCATAATACGGCGCGATGTTACAGTCTAAGTAGCAAGATTTTGAGCCGAGTGCGCATTTTTATCGATATCTGGGACTTCTCTCTACCGGCTCGCAAGTGCACTCTCTTCTGTTTCAATGTTTGCTTGCTGCTCCGCATGGTAACTATGGTCGCATACGAAGAACTGAGAATGATTTCCCCATATTACGGATGGTGATGTTTTGCCCGAATAAAGGGTGCCTACCGTACGTGAAGAATTTCAGCTTCAGTCGGCCTTCGTGGCCACTTGTCTTATTTTATTTCTTTGGTTTGTGTATGCCAAGCTGTCAGTGCTTACTTTACAGCCAAGGACCGGATTAGAGAGAAAAACGATGATGACCTTCTATTACGTCTGACTGTAGTACGAACCGTGATACATGCAAACCCTTGTCCTTTGAGTGAAGCTTTGTTATACAGATGTAATTTGGTTTCTCGCGTGTAGCTCCGTCCAGTTTTGACTAGCAATCACTACATTTATGATCGTCCCCAGTGTAGATCAGCATTCCGAGTTACCAGTACATGCCGGTATTACTTTACGTCCACTGGTAGCAACCAAATAGAGTTTAGAGTTTAATGCTCATTGTTTTTGTGGACGTATTATTTATATATTTATGTCCTTAGAAAATAATGTTCTTTTTAAAACTCTGTGCTTTCTTTTAAAGGCCTATACGTTAAAACTCTTAGAAGAGGATAATCTTCAAAAGACTTTGTTCTCTTCTAAAAACTCATGTGTTAAAATTCCACCGTTATTTTCAGGACTATTGAGTAACAGTTGAAGCATGAGACGTTTTTATGAGATTTGTCGCGGTGTGGTTTGCAATTCATTTCTGTTGTTATCACCTTGTGGCTAAGTGGTTTCAAATTTTAGCTGCCTGTGTAAACTCATGCTTCAAAATAAACATAAACAATCACAACTGCAAGAATTTTCTTTTTTTAGGTTACCGTTTTAGGTGTATTTTAGACCATCTTCAGAACTTACACCAAGAATGGTAGGCGTGGCGGTGAACGGAGCAGGCGCTACGACTCCACGAATACTAGCTGCTCAGCAGTCATAGTACCTAAAACGGAAACCTCAAAAGAAAAGTTCTTGCGGTTTTGACCATTCACGTTCATTTTAGAGTAATAAAAAACCGCTGTTCTCCAAGAGATATGTTCTCAAAAATTACAATGCTCAAGCTGCTCACTTTTTAACGCAGCGACTTTGTCAACCAAACAATGCACCTGCCGAGGCAACAGTAACAAAATCAATCCTCTAATTCTCATTACCGATTTGAACTACCAATAAAATTCCGAGTTAATTAAAACCACACACAGACCGTCGGTTGATTAATTAACAAGTCCTCGATCTTAATTACTCAATTAATACTACTAGACTAATTTTCCCATATCCACAAACACTATTGAGATTTTGTAGACGTAAATAATAAGTGATTGAATGGGACAGCATAAGTTTTGCATTCCCCGTTTATTTAATACAGAAACAGCCCAAGGTGGCGAAACCTTGCTTGCTTTGCTTGCTGTTATTTCGAATGGCTGTTGAAGTCACTCAATGGCGGAGACAGACAAATTCTCCTGCGTTCTGGAAATCCACGCCATTTCGGCCCATCCGACTTCTAGGCAAGAACTCGGCAACTCGAGTCGCTACGGTTACACCTCCCACGGACTTCCACGTATATCGTGGAGGTGCACTGTAATTCAGCGGTCGAGTCTTTAAATAATCCGGAGAGCAGATCTCCGGTCCATTCCTTTGCAGTTACTAAATGTATCGACAGTGCGAGGTTCGTCGTGCAGCAGTTATCACAATTTTGAAGCATGTGTTTTCTTCCATTACCATGGGAACAGCCTTGTGTTGATCATCCATAATTTACTCTTGATGTTTAGAATTACGAAGCACGCTGCAGCTGCAGAGTTCCGTCTGTACTGCCGTTGCATTTGCACCACGAGATATTGGCGCTGAAAATCGACATGTAGCGTGTTAACTGTGAGCGCATTCTTAACTGTGACCGAATTACTAAGCCATAGCTACAATGATTCAAATTAATTTATTTTGTGCTCTCTTTATAAAGACTAGTCTTTTTACTAAGGATATTATTGTTTGTGTGAATTTTTGTTCTTTTGACTTGTCCTACAGCAGGCGCATTACTCGTCTACCCGCTGTTGTGTTATGAGTGATACGTTAGGAAACTTGTGACACGGTTACCCCTCACTTGGCTGTCCATTTCTTCATAGTTGCGTTGCCAGACTCAACTGAGTTTCGCTAGTCTGTAGCTTTTGTGAGTTCTTTATTAGGCGACGAAACACCTGCTGTAAGATACGAAGTCCGCTGCGTGGGACAAAGACCGACTGGTGAGTGATTTGCTAGGGAACAAAAATGGTTGGCACATCTCCGGAAACCATTTCTTTCAACTTCGAAAACTGCATTAGTTCAGACTCATAAAAGGAGATATGACAGAAACACCAGACGTAGCTACAGCTATTCAACAAACCAATAATCGCTACAGCCTTACGTCAACGCCTGACTGATAAACAGAAGTATTTGCCTCTGTACCTTGAATTACGATTGAACGTTATCAGGGTTTTGATTGCTTAAATTTTCTTAAACTGTAGCTTATCTCATCATCACCACCACCACCACCACCGCCACCACTGACACAACCATCACCACCTCAACCAGTAACAATAATCAACAACAGTATCAGTTTTAGAACTGTTATGAAGACATCTTTGCGCAAAATGACTATAGACGCAAAACAAAATCCATCCTAATCTCAATGAATCCTGCTTGGTTTTGTCGTTCATTATCCCAAAAATTTTGGTAATTCAACCTTTAATCCTAATTAAGATGGCGATTAACATCTCGTGATCAGCGAAGAGTTAAGGGCTCCGCACATAATTACCACTTGGAAGATGGCATTAGTATCTTTTTCACAATCTATAATAATGTGGGCCATTGTATAGTACGCCACTTGGGAGCTTAGTCCATACGATGGCCACAGTATCAATGTAAAGCTACATCCATCACCAGCCACATTAGCACAGCTCGATATAACAAAGGATCAGCAAGAGATGTTACCGAATAGATGCGGCAGACAACGTAGAACTGACACTGCAGAAGCCGCATAGCAGCTTAGCTAGCGATTGAAAAGGAAAAAGTTCAAAACATGGGCACAGAAACCTCAAGTGGCAAAGCGAAGATGTGGAACAAGCACTCACTGATCCTTTACCGTGTGCACTTGATCTCGTAGAAACCTCTTCACTAAGTGTAATAAAACCAGTCTAATCAGAGCAACAACAAACTTGAAAGAACTGCTAGAGCCCACCAAATATGTATCGAAACCCTGCATGCACCGTGAGTTTAACAAGTCTTCTCAGGTTGATTTACAATGGAATGACCGAGCGAACTATCAGAACACGAGTTAAATACGGCGAGCGTCACGTGCGATTCGATCAACATGATAAATCAGAAGTGTCTCAAGATCAAAATGTAGTATTAAAATATAGATGTTCACATGTTATCTAGGCAGACACTTGCTTTCGATAGAAAGATGGCGAAGTGTTCCTCCAACAGAACCTTGAAGACAGTTCCAGGCTGCTAACATCTCCGCTTCTACTAGTAGCTTACATAGGTACAGACTGCGCTCCCTGGATTGCCCCGTAGTACGCAACTGTAGATACTTCTGCCTGAAACATATAACGTTCTTGCTTAGCATAATTGCCGCCAGACACAGCGGCAGGAGAACTAAGTCATAAGAGCAGCTCACTTCTGAATCACCATTGTGGGATTATGGAATTCAGTTTTGATCTATAACCAATCGAGAACATTATGTATCTTTCTTTCCACTCCCAACATTCAGTCATGTACAGTAAACAGTCACTAATTTTTGATAGTTCGGATAGATAGCAAACCAGTAGTTGAACTGTCAAACGCAAGGTAAAATCTGTACACACAAATCAGCTTTACTGAATCTTGGTTTCCTAAAATATTGCTTTTCAGTGAAAGAGACACGGCAATAACGGATAAAAGAACCGACACAACGTAGTTTCATTCAAAAATAAATTCCTTCTTTGAGCCATTAATAACATACACTGTCCATCAGAATATTGCCATGGCTTCAATATCAGGTAGTAATGCCTCTCTGGCTGTTGTGGACATGTTAATGTATTCAGATGATTGTAGCAAATAACTAGTAAACTGCGTGTAATTATACAGGAATTGTAGCATAAAAATGTCAATCATAATGCAAAATTTTACTTTTGTGCCTCCAGAGTACTGCATATGTGCAGCACTGTATATATCAAGCTTGTTTAGTGTAACCTTTGAATATATTCGTCTTCTTCCAAGAGGCTGTGCCTTGTCTCTGCAGCCACAGCTTCCTATTTTCAGCAGTCCTCTTCATCTCCATGTATCAAGAACTTCCTATCCCATATGCATTGTAAATTTAATTTTTTTTAACCGTATGTTTCATTATTATTAAGTCATTACATCAGCTGCTTTAAAATGCGATACAATGTACAGCGTTTCATATAATATTACAGCGCTTCTACTTCTTTAATCCTACATCTACTGGATGTTATGCTCGTAATCACAGATTCGGGTACCTAGTTAACAATACTCTTCTAATCCTCTGTCTTTTAGTATTTAGGACTAGATCTGACCCTGATGATTTAGAATTAGTAAGGTTTCGCTTTAATAAATGTTATCCATACTTATTTAAGAAACAATGGATACAAAACCGTGCGAAAGGAATTGCACTGTTAAATGCATATGAGGAGATCAGATAGATGAAAAGAAAGCCTGTAGGGGCTCTATGAGGGCGAGAACAGGCTGCTGACGTGATAGAGAGGAAATGGTGATGTGGAAGACCTAGTGGATTCAATATTATAGCAGAAGTTGATACAAGTTTGGAAAACTAGTAAACAAATAAACCAGAACGTACAGGTAATATTCTTTCATAAATTTGAAATTATTAGGGGAAGTGGAAGCCAAACGATCATTCAGATGGATGTAACCATTTTAAGAACAGTAGGCTTTCAGTTTATTTGTTTCATGTACTATGCATAAAAATTTAAATTACTTAAGCCATTTTCAAGTGTCTGCAGTATAACACAAAAATTCAGTAAATGGGTAAGACATATTAATGGATAACATTACGCTCGCATATTGCAATTGTTGTTTAAATTACTTGCATGATTGTGGTGATGTTTGTTTCGTATTATCTAGGGACACACAAATTCCCATTTATACACACGTAGAATGTAACAGAAATGGTCTTGCACATACTAATCAGCTTACAAGGACAACTTTTACAACAAAAACAACAAAAATCTAACTAACAAGTAGGTTACTATCCAGTCACAATTGTTTATCAGCTTACCGTGTACATTTCCGCACTGATACATACACATAACTGGTACAAATCGAGGGAAACATACATAATCCTAGGAGCGTGCTAAGGCGTGTCATTTTGCAGAGACAAAGTTATCGCCAGAGGAGCTTTAGTCATGTGAACACAGTTTTGTACACACATTATTAATTCTTATTAAACTTCTTACATGATGGACTTTGATAATACTTAATTAAACTTCGATAATTGTTGGACTGATGCTACGTGGTCTTATTACATCCTTTTAAAAATTGCCTGAGGTTTATATGCCATCGCTGAAAATAACCTCTTTTCTTGTTGTCATTATACAAACCATAAAGTGGGACAACATTCCGGTCCCTTTCTATTGTAGTAAAGCAGTCCTTATATTTGATCACATCCCATGTCAGATCGATCTTTGTGACACCACATATGTGTGACACACACACATTACCAGTATTATATGAGTAATCTGAACAACAGTTGTAGTACTCAAGCGTACTGTTATCTACTACTATGTCTTACCTATTTACTGTACTTTTGATATTTGATTGCAGACATCTGATAACGGCCTAAGGTCAAAACTGCCCATTAACGTAATCTATATGCAAACTACCTTAAATGAATAAAACTGATTTCCATGGTGGTTACAATGATTCCACCATTTAGATTATACATTCACGCTGTGCTTTCGTTCATTAAAAGACTATTCAATTGATGAGAGTAAGCTATGAGACCGGACAGACACCACTAGACTTTCATCCACACAGTTCCAAAAATATCAAAGGCAGATAAATGCGAAAACCGTCACACAGTCAGCTTAATTGCTCAATCATACAGGTCGCTCACAGTAATATAAAGAAGAATGGAAGAGAGTGGAATGTTAGACGATTGTTTCGGCGTTACGAAAGATGAAGGTGCTGCAGACACAGTTAATACGTTGTGCTTGAGAATGACAACAACATTTAAGAATAGTCAAGACACCTTCATAGGATTTATCGAACTGGGAATAGTGTTCGATAATGTAAAACTACGTGCTACTGAAAAATTTAAAAGGGAAGTGACCTATAGAGAAAGACAAATAATATACAATTTGCCCGAGAACCAAGAGGGAACAATTAGGACTGAAGATGAAGAAACAGGTGTTCGGACTATGGATTATTTGTTTCTCCTCTACTGGTCAACCAGAGAAGCGAAAAAGCAATGACGGAAATTAAGGACAAGTTGAGAAGGCTATTAATGATAAGATTCGCCGATACCAGTGAAGACCTCTGTGTAAACAACGTAAAAGTACAGTATCTGTTGAATGTTATTAGCATATAATGCGGATCGACAGTAAACCGAATAAAGACGAAAGCAACGAAACGTTGTAGAAATGAGATCAGTTTTAAATTTAGAACCAAAACTTCCTCGCGGAAGACAGAATTTTCGTTAAGCCGTCAGGGAATAATTTCCATGGTATTCAGCTCAGCTGTCGATGACAGAAACGATACTGGAAGACACAAATAATCGAGGATATTTTGTGTGCCACTCTGAGACAAAGAAGCAAGCATATTACGAGAATTCGTGGCTAGCCACACCAAAAGTTTCAGGAGACTGATGACTCCAAAAAAATTGGAAGGGCAAAAATATACATACTACACTAAAGTAACATTGCCCCAACAGTGTTACGTACCTTGAGAAAGGTCACTTGCTATAAAGATCGAAACATTAGTTCATGCAACGGTAATATGCGCCCTACAAACTGGAAGAATGTTGTGGAAACTGAATCTCGCTGGAATAGACTAGAAGCAATGTAGCACTCTAAAATTTTTCTCTGGAAAGCTCACGATGCTTAGGTATAATGGTACGATAGACATATTTCATTGTCTCTTGCACATTTATCCCAAAGCACTCAAGGGTTAAAGATTTCCATACACTCTGCCTGCTTCACCTTGTGGTCAGCGTTAGCTGTTATATATCATCGTCGCCTTAGGACCATTACCGGAACAGCAGGTCACGAGCACTCGTTCTCATGAGAGCAAAACCTTAACTGCCTCGCTCAATTACGCAACCACATTTACCAAATCCTATCCCGTAGAAGTGTCCCGACTTTCGAATCTACCTCACATTATCGAAGGCTTCAGTCATGTCCAATGAAATCTTGAACAAAATTGATTATATCGGCCTTTGTTTTCTAAAACCCTTTTGAACAATTTCAACCTATTACCCTGCGTTTCCCACGAGGCCTTTGCTTTTTACCAAGGTCCATTTACATAAAACTCTTTCTTTGAAGAACGTACTCTGTCATGAAATCAGACTTTTGTACCGTTTCAAATGTCTGGGTTTGCATTTTGTACTGTCACTATTATTATTGGTACTACTACTACTAATACTACTACTACTAGTAGTAGTAGGAGGAGGAGGAGGAGGAGGAGGAGGAGGAGAAGGAGAAGAAGTGGAGAAGTGGTACCAGTAGTACGTATAGTAATAGCAGAGTACCAGTAGTAACGTTAATCTCTAGTCAGCACTGTTATTCCAAAAATGTCTGATATTATCGTTAAATTTATCATTTAACTTTCGTTATTATTGTTCAGAAATGTTCAAATGTGTGTGAAATCTTATGGGACTCAACTGCTAAGATCATCAGTCCCTAAGCTTGCACACTACTTAACCTAAATTATCCTAAGAACAAACTCACACACGCATGCCCGAGGGAGGACTCGAACCTACGCCGGGACCAGCCGCAGCATTATTATTGTTTGTAACGGAGTAATTACCATTATTTTTTTAAGTAAACTGTAATGCGATATGTTTTGTACACCCATAAACATCGGTCACCTCGAACAAATAAATTAATAAAAACAAAAATTAATAAAAAAAATTGTGAAGCTCAAAATGGTCTTGAACCTGATCGAACAACTGAATTAGACGGTGTTTTGGTCTTTAATGTGGACACGGAGAGGAGGAGAGAAGATGGCGTAATGTTCTTCACAACGCTGAAATCCCTTGTACCTCAGTGACGTTTCATACAGTGAAGATGTTCCGCCCGTTTGATGTCCCGAATAAGCTTGGTGGCCCTCTTAGTGCTAGCTTCGTAGGCAGTGTGCCCGCACTGAATTTTAGCCTAATTTATGCTTTCATTTCTATTGTACCCGCGACAAGATGCACGCATCATCACGCCGATATATTGTTGAGGTGTATTGCTGCTGTGGCTGATCCTGTACCTATCGAAAGATCATACCTGACGTTGTTTGTAAACAAACACACAGCTGCCATCAGTGCTGCATATTAATAGAACGCCGCACTGGAACTGATGGCATCATTTTAGTTGAAACACAAACAGGGACACATGAGAGACGTCTAGAAAACACTAGTGTGATCATCTATCATGTCATGAAGAACAATAGCGACGAACGTCTTGCGCAGAAGGCTTGTCAACCAGGAAGTTACTCGACGTGTACACTGGAGTCAAAGTGATCAGGTGCGGCCATGGAGTCGAGTCTAAATGACAGGTAGTGTAAATGAGTTACGCAGTGTGGGCCGTCCACATTGAACAGATACACAGGTTCATGGAGACCTACAACTTTTAAATCAAAAGAACCGTGGGCTACACAACTAAATTCGGCTTTCAAGGAGGTCATGGAGGACACGTTTCGCACCAGATTGGTAGGAGAGGGATACGTGATGCGAATCTCCATTCCCGATTACCATGAGGATCAGCATGTCTTACGATACAACACCACGGACCCTGTTACAGGTGGATAAGAAATCCCGCAGAACGGACGACCATGGATTGGCGTAGGATGTTGTTCACGAAGGTAACTCGGGCCTATTTGTAGTCTGATAACCGCAGACAACTTGTCTGGAGACAAACCGGTAGTATTGTCGGCCTTCAACATTGTGTTTCACACGTGCAACAATGTGTCACTGGAGCGATATTCAAGTGTGGCAGTATATGGCGACAAGTTTATCTTGCTAGATGATAACTCGGGTGCTCGCTGTGCTATTTTCGTGAATACGTCCCTTCAGGATATTAGGATTTCCAGAATGGATTGTCCTACCTGTTCTGCGGACATAAAACCAATCGAACTTGTATGGGGTGGAGTAAAATGAGATGATTTCAGAATTGTCACTGAAGAATGGGAAGGTTTGGACTGGGCTGGCTCTATGGTCCCATCGATGGTATGCCACTACATATTCAAGTTTACATATGATTAAGGGTCGTTCCACCAAGTACTGACACTGCTCAGAAGACAGGAGTGTTGTGAATCCTCTACCTGCCCCCTTCCTCCCCTCCCCTCCTTGGAAAATGATGAGTCTGTGCTTAAACTTTTTTTTGTGGTCTAGGACCTGGACATGTTTCAAATGAATGTACACCCATGCTTCAGAGCCAATTATTTCCTGTGCCACGAATTTCGAAACAAACACATGCTGCAAATCTGTTTCTGATGTATGTAATGTTATATAGAATACGCACCCATCACCTGTCACAAACACAAGTCAGAGGAAGGCGACGGGGTAGGTACCTTTAATTGGTCTGTAGCCAAGACAGCATTAAGGTTGCATTGTATCCAAGCCGACTGTTTTTGTTTCGACATTCAAGCTGGAAGTTTCCACTGCTTTCCGTAGGTGCTGTTCTAAGTTGTGAGCGTATTACAATTCAGTGTTATTAATTTGACAATCTTTCTACTTCAGCTCACAACATAACTCTTACTTTATGTGTTAGTTCTTGAAATTGCTTTGAGCTCAGAGGTAATAAAGCGGCAGACAAAAGCATTGCGATTCATTCGGCTGCATCGGTGCGTGCTCAAGACGTACTGAAACATACTTACCTCCCACCGTCGGCACGTGTGACTTGTCCCTGAGAATCTTGGCTTAAGGAGCCGATCGTATGTAACAGAATGAGGTCGACTGTCCAGGTTTCGCAAGTCACCTGCTTTTTCTGCATCACTGCCAAGAATATTTCTTAACTTTCCGAGTGCTGTCTCACGTTTAACGTTCTCACCATCCAGTATTAAAAGCTCTCCCCTTCCTACTATCTCCTCAGAGTTACCGTCTCACAACGACTCCTGTTCGTTGTGTCTTATTCAGCACCAGTTTATCAAACCTCACACGGGTCCTCTGGAAGCATTTACCTGCAGTTAAGTTCCGAGATAACAGAAGACAAACAGCATGAAACCAAATATGAGCAATAGCTTGTTGAGACAACGGAGAGCGACGGGTATCTCTCCTTGAGAGTAAGGTGAGACGACCTGATAACTGCGCGAAATTTGAAGCTAAAATTAAATACACAGATTGTTTCGGAAAATGATTAAGCACAGAAAACTCACTACGTTTAATGTTGCAAGCGACTGGAGGTGAGATAGTGGTGAATTTTTTCTAAACTCATCTGTGAGTGCATACAAATTACGTGAAAGAGTATACTTCTCTTTCTTTACATAATTAAGTCCTTTACCGTTGTAATGGCAGATGCATATGGATTGAATAACTGCTTATATGGTAACACTTATTAGCAGTAACGTGGCTCCATGAAACTCTCAGAAGCATGGTGTTGGAAGCTTAGGATTACTTCTAAAGTATATATTCGCGACTATTTACACCCCATACTTTATGATAGTAGCCATATCTTGATGTATCCTCTCTTATGTATTCCAGTAGTCGAATTATTCTCTGTTTCCCATTTTGCTGTTAGGCCCAGCTGACATGTAACACTTTCACAGTGAATGTCATACAACAGTTTCCAAAGTAATCTCTCATGTACAAGTGTGAACTACTCCTGTACTTTATCAACGATCCACAACCTTCATATTAGTAAATGCTTTCAAGATCTAGGGTCTATAATTACTTGAGACTACTCGATCATTACTAGAATTGTAAGCGTTTTGAAGTGCGTGGATGCACAAAACAGTCTGTACATTAACGATATTTCTTCAGTGATTCACTCCTGCAACTACCATCTTTATGCCGACGACATCCAACTGTACATAAGTGCAAGCCCCAAAAACATTGCTGGCGCAGTAGCGAGTATGAACGCAGATCTTTGCTCTGTTTCCCGATGGGCACAGAACCTAGGTCTGAAACTAAACCCCAAGAAATCCCAGGTCATACTTATATCTCATTCAAAGTTAATCAGCCTGTACTTTCGCGAAACAGTCCCTAAAATACTCCTCAATGGTACCCAACTACCATACCAAAAAACAGTAAAAGACCTTGGAATAATCTTGGATGAACACCTAAACTAGGAAGAACAAACAGTCACAGCTTGTCGGAAATCGCTATCCTCCCTACATGCAATTCAAAAATTTAGAAAAATATTTCCAACCCATGTTAAACAAAAATTATTCCAAACACTAGTCTTGCCTAATCTTTACTACTGCGATGTAGTTCAACACGGCACAAATAGTGAAAATTCTAGATGCCTCGAGCTAGTGATGAATGCTTGCGTTAGATACGTGTGCAATATTCGGTTGTATGATCATATCAGTCCGTCATACTCCCAGCTAGGTTGGATACGCCCACATAAGGCACGCGATCTCCACACGATGTGCTTACTTCATCGATTTCTTAGCCACTGGTGCCCCCATACTTATCTTCTCACATTAAACACCTATCATCATTCCACAATCGCAACACCAGATCGGATACGTCTATCATCTTGGCTGTACCTTTACATAACACAAAATCTTTCTCCGTGTCATTCTCCATCTCAGCCATACGACTATGGAACGCGCTCCCCTGTGATCTTCGTCTTATCCAGAACTACTCAACATTCAAGAGGGAACTCAAGTCTTACATATTAGGGACGGTGTAGCCACCATTGTTGTGCCCCTCCCATCTCTTTCTTTCTCCTCTCCATCACAGCTTCGACTTTTACCGTTCTATTTCTCTTCCTCTAACCTATCTACCTCTTATATATCTGTGTATTCATTTGATTTTGTTTTTGTTTGAATTTTCTAATTTGTTTATACTCTTCATTGTCAGTGAAGGCTACAGGTCTTGTGTCTTCAGGTCATCATCTACCTTTGTAGATAAGTTAGTGAACTTATCTGAAAGTTCAGCTACTTTATCCAATACTGAAATTATTTCCTCTGTGTGTTTTTCTGAACCAAGTTTCAGAGTGTCCATTTGTGTTGAAATCGAATCGACTGTGACCTTTAAGTTTTCCTGAGTTTTTGCAAGTTGTGTATCCGAATCGGCAGATGCAACTGAGTCAATTTTAGCTTGCAAGGTGTCATTTTTATGGACAATAGTTTGCAGTTCTTTTATGGCTGCTTCGTGATTCTGTAACGCATTTTCATGACGCGAAAAAATAGGTTGGAAATGCTCACAAATTTGTGTCTTTACGTCAACAATGGTGGATGGGCGGAGAGAGATGGCGGAGTTTTGAAATCTGTAAGACTGGATGTCATGAACTGCTATATACATTATGACCTTTGCACACTATTGAGGTAAATACATTGTTTGTTCTCTGTCAAAATCTTTCATTTGCTAACTATCCCTATCAGCAGTTAGTGCCTTCAGTAGTTATTTAGCTGCCAGTAGTGGCGCTCGCTGTATTGCAGTAGTTCGAGTAACAAAGATTTTTGGTGAGGTAAGTGATTTGTGAAAGGTATCGGTTAATGATAGTCAGGGCCATTCTTTTGTAGGGATTTTTGAAAGTCAGATTGCGTTGCGCTAAAAATATTGTGTGTCAGTTCAAGCACAGTCGTGTATAATTTTTCTAAGGGGACGTTACAAAATAAAGAAACTGACATAACCTATAATGCGGAAAGGAAAAGAACAAAGCGCGTATTATGAATCTCACCTGCAAAATGTGCTACTGGCAGTAACAGCACCACAGTAAGACTCAACAACGCAAAAAATTACTAAAAACTAACTACAGTTGAGCCAAGTAAATCGGGTTCATAATCTTATCAGTGAATGCCAATGAAACACATGATTCACTTTAAGTTCCGAAATTTCAGTTAGGAACGAAATTGTCAAAAAAAAGAAAAGAAACTATTATAGACTATAATATGATAATTCATTTAGTATAACAATTTCCTTGGTATAGTAAATTAACTCTGAAGCTTAGTCAATAAACTAATTATCAAAACTCGACTGTGAAGAGTGTGAAGTTGACCAACAATACATGTCTAAAAAATAAAAATAAACATTTTACCTCATCAAACCATACCTCGTTCTTCATTTCAAAACCTTCCATTGATCGTATGCTATCCAACCACTGCTGCGAGTTATCATTCCTCCTCGTAACAATTCTGCAACTCACATAGTTTCAAATGTGCGTCCATGCATTACACTGTACACTCGACGAATCCCCGTCAACTGCTCACTGCAGCTTTTCACTACAGGCTCTCAAAGATTCTACGTCTCCACAGTGGTTCCTTTGCGGGCGCATACTGTTGCCTAACCACTTTTTCCTATGATCACAATTCGTTACACATATCTTTTACCTTCACAAATAGCATCATCAAAAAAAAACCATCTTATAGAGGATACAAGGTGACTTTGACAAAACTTCTAGTCTGTGTAATGAATGGTAGCTAGCTCTTAGGTAATGTGGGTGGTGAAAAGCAAACCCGCAATGTTCAGATACGGCATTGGTAATGTCCTGCTCGACACAGTCATGCCTTTTCAGTATTTGGGCGGAACGTTGCAGATCGATACGAAATGGAACGGGCGTATGAGGCTTGTGGTACGGAAGGCAAATGGTCGATTTCGATTTATTGGGAGAGTTTTGGGGAAAGGTGGTTCAACTGTGAAGGAGACTGCATACAGAACGGTAGTGCGACCTATTCTTGAATAGTGTTAGGGTATTTGCTTCCATATCAGTTTGAATTAAAGAAGATATAGAAGCTGGGCTTCTACATTTTTTACCGGTAGATTCGTACAACACGCAAGTGCTACAGACATGTTTGGGGAGCTGAAATGGGATCCCTGGAGGAAAGGCGACGTTCTTATCGAGAAAAACTATTGAGAAAATTTAGAGAAACGGCATTTTAAACTGACTGCAGAACGATTCTACTGTCGCCGACAAACAAGACAATGACCTTAAGGTACGAGAAATTAGTGCTCTTACAGAGGCAAATTATAGTCATTTTTGCTTCACTCCGTTTAGAAGTGAAACAGGAAATGAAATGATTAGTACTAGTTTAGGGTACCCTCCACCACACAACGTACTGTGACTTGCTGAGAACGTATGCAGATGTAGAAGCAAATGAATTTTGGTATTGTATTCCCCTTCTACATGAGAAACGACCGCGGAGAGAGATTCACTTGTTTCTGTTTTGCAGATAAAAAATGGTTCAAATGTCTCTGAGCACTATGGGACATAACATCTGAGGTCATCAGTTCCCTAGAACTTAGAACTACTTAAACTTAACTAACCTAAGGACATCACTACATCCATGCCCGAGGCAGGATTCGAACCAGCGACCGTAGCAGTCGCGCGGTTCCGGACTGAGCGCCTAGAACCGCTCTGCCACCGCGGCCGTCTTTGCAAATAATCATCGAAACCTGTGTCACCGGGTGATAATGCGCAGAATTTTTTGCCGGATGGATACTCATACGTCTATGTAATTTGCCTTCGGTTGTCCAAAATTCATTTTAAAAGAACTACCGCGTTTTTCGCGAACTTGTGACCGCCCGTGGCATGAGGAGACACTCTTTGGTGGGTTTGCTATAAATGTGTGGCTACTAATTCTGGTTAAGAATTATGTTTACGCTTTGAAACTTCCTGGCAGTTTAAAACCGTGTGCTGGACCGAGACTCGAACTAGAGACCTCCGCTTTTCGCGGGCAAGTGCTCTACCAGCTGAGCAACCCAAGCACGACTCATGATCCGTCTTCACAGCTTCAATTCTGCCAGTACCTCGTCTCCTACCTTCCAAACTTCACAGAAGCTCTTCTGGGAACCTTGCAGAACTCGTACTTCTGGATGCAAGGATATTGCGGAGACATGGCTTCGCCACGGCCTGGGGATACGTTTCCAGAATGAGACTCTGGATGTTAACATTTTCATTGTGTGTGTGTGTACTGATGGGTGACAGCAATTTAAGTTTTTCCTTCACTGTCTCGTGTGTCCTCCGGTCTCTTTCGTGCTATGCGATTCTGGCGTAAATCATGGGTGCGTTAGTAAGTCGATGTCTTATTTATTGTTTCTTGTGTCGGTAGATCACGTGTAAAGATAATTATCACGAGTAAAGGCCTCCTGGTTTGTCGAATATTAAACCACAAATATAATTGACCTCTACAGGAGGTATGAACCTTCGCAGTGTTATGTTTTGTGTTTAACGTAACCATATTCATAAATGACTTTAAAAAGTTTTACTTAAAATTTATCAAAATTGCTCTAGATTAAGGTCCACGTAAAGTCCTATCCAACTCCTGGTGAGTGGTGCCCCTTTGTTTCTGATATCGATTCAGGGAGAGTTGTAACGTACTGTTGGTAAGGAATGGTAACGAAAAATAGCCTTGCTTAAGATGCGTATGTTTAGAACGCTAGTTTTTCCTTCATGTTTACTCCCCTATGTTGCCCGTTGCGCATTCTAGGAGCAGGAACACGTCTCACAGGACTAAGGTGCTGCAATTTGTTTACAACTTAATTGTATTAGGGACGCGGACACACAACAAGTGTGATGACAAATAAGCAATGCGCGTGTCCAACAACAGGAAATTGTGTTCGGAGAGCAAGGCAGATAGCTATTACTGACCAACAGAATACTTTCAGTGTGACACTCGAAATCGTAGGGAACCGTGCTAATCAGCAGTAACATTTGCTGTCGTTATGAAGAAATACTCCAAGTTCTTACCTATGAGAGCGTGATGAAAAGTAATGCCTCCGAATTTTTTTTGTGAAAACTCTAAGATTTTTTATTAACATTCTATATCTTAGTTTTTCATGTCTACATATTTATTTCCGAACTGAGTTACCCTGGCGAAAAACTCATTTCTCCCAACGCAGACCAGTTTGTTAATACCACCTATGTACAATGTTTAACTTTGTTGATAGAATAAACGTCAACTCTGCTTTCACCGCTTCATGACTACCAAACTGAAGTCCTTTAAGGTGATCTTTGAGTTTTGGAAGCAGATGAAAATCGGGTGCGGCCGTGTCTGTATAGAGAATGATCGATGACAGTAAACCCAGGGCGTCGGATTTATGCAGATGTCACAGCGCTTGTGGCATTATCATGGTGAAGGAGATGGTGCTGCATATGTGGACGAACTCATCGAATTCAAAACTCAACTTACAGGACGCTGTTTCTCGCGTACCTACATACTTACGTTAAACACAGCCGTCTTACATACCACATATCGGATCCCTTCAGCTACAGATGTGAAGTGTAAAGATGTATAATGTTAATAACATTTGTCTTATTTAAAAACCTTTGAGAGTCTTCGCATCAAAATTTGGCGGCATTACCTTTTAACATGCCCTCGTAGTAACAAACACAAACGATTGATTAACTTCGAACTTTGACACGTTGCGGTGACGAGGCGATGCTGTGACACTTGAGGTGGGTTGGTCTTAGACACGCGGGTCAACGGTACGGAGGTAGTAACGGCGACAACTTAGCCACCGCCACAGACCACAATGACCAGTGGCTGACAAGTCGTGGGACAGCGACGGTCTGTGCTGAAGCGCTGGCTGGTAACTTTTGGGTCTGGCGTTGCTGGCCCAAGTACACGCCATGTGCAGGCGTTCGGTGGAGAGCGAGTTCACTGATGGTCCACGAGTGCGACGGAAACAGGTAAGAGACTGGAACTCGTTGTGCCGTGTAACCAGGCAGCATGTGTGGTGCCGTAACGGTGTATACATAGTGTGTTACAGTCCAAACTGCTGTGGCCGGTCGTCTATGTGTATTCTTATGTTTCTTTTTTTAGGCTGTAAATCATGTAAAACTGTGCTGACTCAGAAGGCTGGCTTCAGCACTGCAGTGCTTTACTAGGCATGGTGGAGAGCCCCTGATTCCTCCCAGATCTGACCAGACATATACAGACAGTTAGAGGGAGAAGTGCGTTTCACCGCATTCTCCGCAACACAGTGCAGCTTGACTTGGCAACGTTGTCATTTGTTACTGGTGAAAGAAACAACACCTAACGGAGAAATTCGTAGAACCAACCAGGGATCGAACTCTAAGCCTTTAGTTTAGATGCCTGAAACTCAAGCCACTGAGCCACAAAGCCACGTTTCAAATTAAACCATTAATAAGTTCTTTAACTACCATGGGAACAAATACTAGTTCTGTACAAGAAGTAAACAAAGAAAATATGGTGTCATCGTTTGGTATTCGTTATCTAGTTTAGAGATAATATTTTGGCGGATAAATTTGTTTGAATGGTCTACTTATTCGAAGAGTTATCGAGTTAAAAGGCTATTTGAATAATACCCATCTCCCTTCACCTCTACTCTCTACACTTACTTTCTGTTTATATTCAAATTGTCAACTTTAACGAGGTCTATTAGTTCATTTGCTCGAATTACTCAGGAAAGCCTACGGTGTAGCTGCTGTTTTGTTAATTACATAGTAGACGATTCCGTTGTAACATCCCTCAACAAAAATATTTTTCATTGTTCTATTCAAAATATGTATAAATGTCAGTGCGATTTTAGCAGCTGACTGAAAGCGAACATTATTTCATCTGCTATTACTTTACGGAAATACAAAGTTCCATAGCTAAAACAATGACATTCAATAACGTTCCGTATTCGGTCATCACTTTAATTTTCTTTATACTGAGGTAACACTTGTTGATTCTCACGTATACGGTCGTGCGGTAGCGTTCTCGCTTCCCACGCCCGGGTTCCCGGGTTCGATTCCCGGCGGGGTCAGGGATTTTCTCTGCCTCGTGATGGCTAGGTGTTGTGTGATGTCCTTAGGTTAGTTAGGTTTAAGTAGTTCTAAGTTCTAGGGGACTTAAGACCATAGATGTTAACTCCCATAGTGCTCAGAGCCATTTTTTCACGTATACGGCTCAAACCTTCTTCTTAAAAAAACATGTAAAATTGACAGCTAAAAAGAAATTTTTATTCTAAATGCATTCTAAAGCTTGCCGAACCCATTAGTGCCGCTACGTTGTGTCGATGCTGCGTAGAGTGTAGAGTATATATTTCCTTAGGCACATGGCGGGGCTACACGGTCCTTTCCCGCCACTCCCTGAGTGAACGCTGCTTCATGCCGAGTCCTTCCGCGTGTGCATACAGAGCCATTGATGTACACAAATGCTACTCAAAAGGATTCGCCACACGGAGGTAGTGTTCTGCTAGGAAGCGAAGACGCGTCCCGAGCGGCACAGTGCTGCATACGATCGCAGGGGGCACCATAAAAAGTTGGAGCACGAATGCAAAGCACAGCGACTACATCAGCTCAATTGATCGTCGTAAACGTTGGAAACTCATTCTGCTCACCGGAGAGTTTGACAAACTGCCTGCTGGCTTCTGTCGACGTCTGTTGGATCACTTTTCTGATATTTCGCCAGGATGAGTGGCTGTCATTGTCAGACCTTCACCCTCAATTGCTAGTGTTGGTCTGGAGTCGAGCCGGCGGTCGCAGATTATACAGTATGTACCTTTCGCGACAACGTTCAAAGGCTTGTCCGTTATCGTTACCACTGCAGTCCTAATCTTGCTACTTCCAACAGTCGTTCGCTGCAGCGAGGAAATCCGTGATTCCTTAACGTTGAGGTTTTTTTTCTTTCTCGTTGAAACTGTTGTCATACTTTTGCATTTCTACAGCTTCCCTGAACAACCAAGTGTGATAGCTGATACAGAAGAACTAACACACCTGCTAGTTCAGGGCATCTATAGAAATACACAAACCTGAGAACAGCTTCAACGAGAAAGAAGAAAGCGTCAAGATGAACGAATCTTGAATTCCCATGATGCAGCGCTAGATGTTGCAGGTAGCAAGGTTCGAACCGCAGTGATAACGATCACTGAAATAACGATCACGGAAATAATGATCACGGAAAAGGCCGTGGATGGTCCCGTGCCTGGTACATATAGTTTGCGGCCACGAACCCGGCTACAGTCCACCACCAGCAACTGAGGGTGAAGGTCTGACACGTCAGCCATTTGTGCTGGCTAAACGTCAGAAAAACCATGAAACAAACGTTGGCCGCAGAAGCAGAGACAGGAGCCAACAGGCTATTTGTCAACAAGTGGCTGCGGTAGCTATAAAATTTTTGTACTGACGAGTTTTCTGGAACATTCCGTTTCGGAACATAAGTCTCCGGTTCCTCTAAAATGTGTTCAACTTTATGTCAAGTTTTAACTGTCCGACAGTGCTTCACATGTATTTTAATACCTCTTTGCTTAGCTGAGAGAGCTACTTTAATAGCACTTTATGTATCTCACAAGTAGACCTAGTTTAAAAATTTTTACTTGTTGTAAGGCCTTCCTGAAAGTTTTATTGCTTTCTGTAGCATCTGAAGACGGTCAGTGTAGCTGAAACCGGCTGCGATTGTTTCATAAAGAAGTGATTGTGTCAACAAATGAAAATTATAAAAAGTCAATCACCGTATAACGGTACTTTGCGGGCAGGCGTGTCAATTAACATCATATTAATTAAAATCGGGGATAAGTAGACTTTATTTTGGAAGAATTAAACAGGGGAAAGTAATACGAAACTTAATTAACAGCACAGTATTGCTAAGAAGCAATATAATGAAAAGTAATAAAAAGCAAAGTTGCGAAGACAAAGCGGGACAGAAAGATATAGGGACGCGTTTGTTTTTTAATACATATAAAAGAACATGTAACACGTTATTGAGCTCTCTATCTTCAGTTATTGCGATCGGGCTAGTCGATGAAAAAGTGGTACGCGACTGCGAAATTCGTTAAGGAGATTATTCAAAGACTCTTCACGCACGTTTAAAACATATTACGTGTGACGACGTGATCAGAGACGTTTATTGTCGGGTGAAGTGAAAACGATTCCGACAACATAATTCGAACTTTGTATTATCTGGGAAAAATACTCTTGGGAAACTATTACGGTTGTGCAACCCACGAAAGTTGTACGCAACGGAAAGCTGTAGTTTACGTAATTCGGAATTTTATCAAATTGTGAAAAGCGTGTGCGCGGAACATGAAGAGAATCTTATCCTTTGTCGGATGCGGGGGTAACTGATACAAACAACGCGCCAGCATAAAAATATTTCACTTATTAACTACCAGATATTAATCAACGGGGACATAAAATGCTAAAAACAGTGCATGCACCGTTAAATTGAACCCTGCGTGTGAAAGACAATCACATCGAAAATTTTGAGAGCGAAGAATACGATATCGACCATTCTAATACTGAAAAGAAAGATAGGATTATCACCTCCAATCCTGAGTCATATTTCATATTTAGTTAGTGAAAATAAAAGTTTTAATAAACAAACTACATTTCAATTTTATCCACGATTTTGGCTTCATTACGTAGTCTTGACTACATGATAAACAATATCTGTGGAAGTTGTATACAACGTATCGTTATAATATTTAGCCAACCAATATTGTGGGACACCAAAAATATAAATGCATGAAATTGTTCTTACAGGAGATCTATAATGTGTGAGTGAGACGAAGTATATTGAGAAACTGAACGTCCATTACGTACTTCCATGTTTATCTGCGAAAATGGTCCTTATCGGTACATCAGCATAGAGTTCGAATAGAATCGCTGGATCATTGCAAACCGTTCAGATTAATCGAACACCTAAATACGCATAATGCTGGTATCCCCAGGATGTGTTCTGTTGTGTTTGCAGAAGAGCCAACACCGTGTTACGATTGGAGGGCGAAATGCACGCGTTTTAGCTCAAGCAGGCTGGCGTGAGGAGGGAAGAACTATACTGACGTGAAGTCTGGGACATGACAAGAAATTAGAATTCAGAAAGCGGGCGAAATTAGTTTGATATCTTCAATCCATTAATGATTAACGTCGCTCTTGATGGTACATGATGCACAATATTATCTGTTCAGAATACATTCTTGAATATAGTAATTATAGTAACTGAATATGGCGCCTTGCTAGGTTGCAGCAAATGACGTAGCTGAAGGCTATGCTAAACTGTCGTCTCGGCAAGTGAGAGCGTATGTAGACAGTGAACCATCGCTAGCAAAGTCGGCTGTACAACTGGGGCGGGTGCTAGGGAGTCTCTCTAGAATAGACCTGCCGTGTAGCGGCGCTCGGTCTGCAATCATTGATAGTGGCGCCACGCGTGTCCGACGTATACTAACAGACAGCGGCCGATTCAAAGGCTACCGCCCAGCAAGTGTGGTGTCTGGTGGTGACACCACATGTTCTTTTTCCTCACCCCCGTGGCAGTAACTGAATTAAAGAGTCAGCCGGGAATAATATTTACATCAATTTACGACCATTGAGCTAGCGTCACGAATTTTCAAACCTCCACTGCCACGTGTGAAGGCGAATAACACCACCAGTGCTAACGTCGATCGAGGGGTGTCGTCGTGGTCGTAATGAATGACATTGGGCGGTCACAACCTTTAACGAATTGTCGTTTTTTCCAAAAACCAGTTTAAGTCTGGATGTAGTGTTGGAGTGTGCATATGTCGATGCACAGGTAGATCTCAATTTGCTTAGAGGATTTCTCTCTGGCCATCACATATCCACGTGTTCAAACACTGGGGCATCCTGTGCTAGAACAGGAGAATGTATAAGTAACGCGCTCGCTGTAGGGATAGAAGTCGCAGTAGGGAGCAGCCCTTCCCTTACGCGGCCCTACTGCGTCATTAGCACCCTTGAGGCGGAGGTGTAAGGCACCGCTGCGTGTGCAGCGCTGTTGCACGAAGGGCAAGCAAGGGCCGGCCGAGAACAATTAAAGCGCGGGGCGAGGTGGATAGCCCGTCCAGCGGCTGCCGCACGCTCCCACGTTCGCCGCCCCTTGCCAGATCCAATTTTACTCTCGAGCGCAAAACAGAGTGGCAGCGGCTGTGGTATGGGTCGCTAACCTCCTGGGCTAGAGACCCGCGCTGCAGAACCGAGGGGTGGGTGCCAGCCTCTCGGTCACAGGCAGCCGCCAGTAATTGAAAGACGACGCTAGCAGCGCCAGGTTGCGACGAGCTCTCACCCCCCCCCCCCCTCCCACTTCTCCTGCACCCGCTCACCCTCTGGCCTCATCCTCCTCTCCACCCATCATCGCAATTTAATCCCTTTCCTTACTTCGCACCAGCTGGAAGAAAGGAAAGCAATCTCCAAATTCGTGCTGCCTGTGACACTCACACCCTCACCCCACTGCTATTCCCGCTATCCCCCCCCCCCCCCCCCACTCCACACCTCCTGAACCTCACATTTTTCTCTTTGTCAGCGACGTCCGTCGCTTTTGGCGTGTTCACGGAAGGAGTACCGGTCGAGTGACAAAGTTTTCCTATTTCCTTTTTCTTTGTTGGACGAGATGTCGGTCTACCTTTTTCCCGGTCAGAAACAAGGGACTTCTCGCACAACAGGCGCTTTCGATCACAACTTGTAGTCGCTCGCGATGCCACTCCATGTGAAAGCGGAGCCATCGGTGTAGTATCTAACGATCACTTCCCCGCAGCGCAACGTAACTCCCTAACATAAGTGTTCGTACTACAGCAGTACACACTCGACATCAGCAGATCATCATACATAGTCGACTACTATCCAAACAACACTGAGACTGATCTTAAGATCTTCAGAAAAAACGATAGCTTCTATCAAAAGTTAACAGCAGAGGGAACTACAATACAGAAAAGGCAATGATATAGGAAAGAAAGTACATACTGAAAACACAACATCATGGAACAAAACACTTTTGGGAACATTCAATGAGCTATATAATGACTCTTCCTTCAAATATCTAATAATATCCTACCTTAACCTCTGGCCGCTTTCCAGACCTCTCTTCCTCCCTCCCTCTCTCTCTCTCTAACACACACACACACACTTTCCAGATCTCTCTTCCTCCTTCCCTCTCTCTCTCTCTCTCATACACTCTCATTTTACACACCAACACACACACACACACACACACACACACAGAGAGAGAGAGAGAGAGAGAGAGAGAGAGAGAGAGAGAGAGAGAGAGAGAAGAAAAAGAAACCTACCACCCAAACAACACTGAGATTGAGATAGCAATAGAATCTATCAAAAACACTCAGTAGAAGAGAGAGAGCGAGAGAGAGAAGAAAAAGAAACCTACCACCCAAACAACACTGAGACTGAGATAGTAATAGAATCTATCAAAAACACTCAGTAGAAGAGAATAACCACATACAAAAAGCGATAATACAAAGAAAAAAAGTCTTGAATGAAAATACAGACAAGGAACATACTACCCATATAACACTGAGACTAATCTTAAGAGATTGTAATAACCTCTAACAAAAACACGCATAGAAGAGAACACCCATATACGAGAAGCAAAGGCACAAGGAAAAAGTTTTTGAATGAAAATACAACACTGTGGGACAAAACACTGCTTGGAACACTCAGGGAACGTTTTGTACATCCATGCTTCTGATTGGAGGTTAGAGGAACTTCGGACGTTCAGTTACGTTTTAAAATGGAACAACTACAGCCGTCCTCCCGGTGTTATTTATTTTATGGGTACCAGTTTCCGTGCTTCAGTAAAACAAAAAAATCGTTCAAACGGCACTGAGCACTATGGGACTTAACATCTGAGGTCATCAGTCCCTTAGAACTTAGAAATACTTAAACATAACTAACCTAAGGACATCACACACATCCATGCCCGAGGCATGCGCCTAGGACCGCTCGGTCACACAGGCCGACGCAAAAAAAAAACACCTTCAGGCCCTGCGCGGGTTAACTCCAATCGTGGCCAACATCTATAAACAGGTTTACACAGATCACTTGTGACAATGGTGTTGTGCCTCCAACCATCAAGTTAATTAACGCCTGAAGATGGTATACTGAGGCACCGAAACTGGTACCCACAGAATGAATAAGTAACTTCGAGAGAACGGCCGTAGGTGTTCCATTTTATTACTCACTGAACACCCCCCCCCCCCCTCCACGTAAACCATGTAAAACTAGTAATCAAACATCTGTTTCTCAATTCTGTCCTCCCACCCCCGTTTCCAGTTTCTCTCTCTCTCTCTCTCGCTCTCTCTCTCGCTTTCTCTACCGCATTTTGTGGAACGTACACACACACACACACACACACACACACACACACACAGACCATAACACACCACATCACATACGTTCTCCACCAACATACAAAATACATATCACATTGATTCTCTCAAAATATCCGGCCGTTGTGGCGACGCTGTTCTAGGCGCTTCAGTCCGGAACCGCGCTGCTGCTATGGTCGCAGGTTCGAATCCTGCCTCGGGCATGGATGTGTGTGATGTCCTTAGGTTAGTTAGGTTTAAGTAGTTCTAAGTTCTAGGGGACTGATGACCTCAGATGTTAAGTCCCATAGTGCTTAGAGCCATCTGAACCATCTGAATCTCTCAAAATATTCAAAATTAGCGCTACACTGAGCATAAGCCAAATAATGAACTAGTAACCAGCGACAACAACGTAGCTCCTCTCAATAAGTATTGCGTCATAAACGACTGGTCAAATTAAGTTTTATGGAAAATACGTGTGAAGTAATGATGAGAGTGAAATTATGTAATAAAATGAGAAAACTGAGTACACAACAGAAGTAGAAATAGATATCCACCAGAAATGCACAATAGGACGGAAAGTGAATGCACAGTGACACACATAATCACTACCAACAAAATATATTTAAAACTGCACAAACTTCTGCACGACTACTTTATAGTGACATGTTCTCAAAACAACAAAAAAGAGCAAAACAAAGATCTGTGAAAATTTAATTTTCATTAAGAATTTAATTTTCAGGAGAGCAAACGAAACCAACCAATCTAAATTCACATGTTTCAATATTGGACCTACATCAGATGAACGAACGTAAGCTTTGTATGATCTTTTACAGAAATAAATTTGACCCACAGAAGATGACACATAGGTGTCGAAATATACCTGAGTGACCAAAAATAAACAAATTGTAAAATTTCCTGGCAGATTAAAACTGTGTGCCTGACCGAGACTCGAACTCGGGACCTTCACCTTTTCCGGGCAAAGATCCCGAGTTCGAGTCCCGATCCGGCACACAGTTTTCATCTGCCAGGAAGTTTCATATCAGCGCACACTCCGCTACAGAGTGAAAATTTCATTTTACAGAAAGAAATTGTATTTTTGCAGAAAGCAGAATTAAAAAAAGAACCCAAATTTGAATTCGCAAACACTGAAAATAGCATCAAAAGGAACTTCCCACCGGAGCAAGATGATTCGTACTACTTCTGCCATAAGAATAATTGCCAGCTTTGGGATTATGGAAGTGTTAAATGTTTCTTGGGATAATATTAGGTTGTGACTCCTCACTCAGACAAAAAGTATTCATTGCACAATCACAAAAAATTTTAATTATCTGTGGGGTTCACACACATACATGTCGCAGGCATCTATTTAAGAAGCTAGAAATGTTAACAACGTTACAGCACTTTTATTCACTTGTGAAAATTATTAGCAGCAATCCATCTGAGTTTCAAAGTAACGGAGATATTCGCAAATATAACACCGGAAAGAAAAAAAAAATCTGCTGTTCTCTTTAAGGGCTGTTCTGTTTAATGAACATGCATTTGGCGCAGAAAGGTGTGAAATAGGTGGCTATAAATCTCTTTCACAGTCTACCAGTAGAAATAAAATATGTGACAGATAGCGAAAGTGTTTCAATTGTAGATGAAAGATGTTTATCCGTAGGTACTCCTTCCACACCATACAGAAACATATTGTCCAAAAATTGAGTATCAAATTGCCTATAGACTTACCTTTTACATACTGCATTTTTTTAACGTATAGTTCTGAAAACGCGCATTTCACAAGAATGTTCTTATGCGGTACCGGAGCCGATCACGTTCTGTTGACGGATCAATTACTGTAGTAAAACAACTATAATCATCAGAAGATCGGCATGATATATCAAATACGGTCATGGCAACAAAATAAGGCTCCATAAATATTTTTGGCTGGTTACGTTCTGTATCAACAATCTTTAATTAATAATCCCAATAAGCAAGAAAAGAAACAGTCTCTGTTGCAAAAGGCTTTATTGCAGATTAGGGGTTTCGCGTGGTTTGCGCATCTTTAGATTATCTGAGTTTGAAGATAACCCAGTGGCCCGAAACCCATCATTAGCGATAAATACTTCTGCAAGAAAGCCTTTTTTCTTCTTTTTGGAAGAATTAACTACTGGAGGGTCATGGAGTGGAGCGATGCGAGTTAAATTAATTAATTTTTGACACTAATGTCAACTAAATTCAGCAACGTGAAGCCTGAATCTAACAGAAGTCCATCACTACTATATGCTAATTAATTTCTGTCGAATTACATACGCACTGAAGAGCATAATAGGAGGTAAAACTGTAGAAAGCAGCGTATATCTGGAATATACACTATTTGATCAAAAGTGCCCGGACACATGGCTGAAAGTAACTTACACTTTCGTGGCGCCCTGCATTGGTAATGCTGGAATTTAATATGGTGTTGGCCCACCCTTAGCCTCGATGACAGCTTCCACTCTCGCAGGCGTACCTTAAATCAGGTGCTGGATGGTTTCTTGGGGAATATCACCCCATTCTTCACGGAGTGCAGCACTGAGGAGAGTTTTCAATGTCAGTCGGTGATGCCTGGCACGAATTCGACATTCCCAAACATCTCAAAGGTGTTCTAAAGGATTCTGGTCAGAACTCTGTGAAGGCCTGTCCATTACAGGGATGTTATTGTTGTGTAACCATTCCGCTACAGGCCGTGGATTATGAACTGGTGCTCGAGCGCGGTGAAAGAATTAATCGCGATCCCCAAGTGCTCTTCAACAGTGGGAAGCGAAAAGGTGCTTAAGTCAAAATAGGCCTGTGATAGTGTCACGCAAAACAGCAAGGGGTGCAAGCCCCTTCCATGAAAAACACGACCTCACCATAACACCACCGCCTGCGAATTTTCCTGTTGGCACTACATACGCTGGCAGATGACGTTCACTGGGCATTCGCCATACCCATACCCTGACATCGGATAGCTACATTGTGTACCGTGATTCGTCATTCCACACGTTTTCCTACTGTTCAAACGTGCAAGGTTTACGCTGATTACACCAATCGAGGCGTCGTTTGGCATTTACCGGCGTTATGTGTGGCTTATGAGCAGCTGCTCGATCATGACTTCCAAATATTCTCACCTCCCGTCTAACTGTCATAGTACTTGCAGTGGACCTGATATAGTTTGAAATTCCTGTGTGATTGGATAGATGTCTGCCTATTACACATTACGACCCTCTTCAACAGTCGGCGGTCTTTGTCAGTCAACAGACGAGGTCGGCCTTTACGCTTTTGTGCTGTATGTGTCCCTTCACGTTTCCACTAATTATCACATCGGAAACAGCGGACCTAGGGATGTTTAGGAGTGTGGAATCCTCTCGTACAGACGTATGATACAAGTGACACCTAATCACCTGACCATGTTCCGTGAGCTTCACGGAGCGCCCCATTCTGCTCTCTGACCATGTCTAGTGACTACTGAGGCCAGTGATATGGAGTACTTGGTAGTAGGTGGCAGCACAATGCACCTAATATGAAAAACGTATGTTTTTGGGGATATACGGATACTTTTGATCACATAGTGTAAAATAAACTTCGTCACATGCACCATGAATGTTTCGGTACATATATGAAAAGACTGGTACCTTATCAATACAAATAAGTGTTGTGTTCAATGGCTTCAAAACTATACTGTAAAGCAGTGAGCTACTTATAGAATAGTCTGGCAACGACCGTGATCAATTCCATGTTCTGTCCTTGTGTTAATCTCAGCTAAGTGTCAATTCAACATTAGAGGTCAATGAGTAATACACGAGCGCATGAAGACAAAATGTCGAAAAAGCTATTTACGGTAAGGTAAATCATTTGAAGAGGCAGAAATAAGTCGTTGGGAGGATCGACAACGCCGTATCTCTGAAGAGCCTGAAAAAGTGTATTGGGAAGCTGTACTGGGCTAGCTAACAATTCACAAAGAAAGTAGGCAGCTGTACATATAGAGGAGGGAGTGAAGGATGGGGAAAGATGGTGTGACAAAGAGAAGGACAGGTAAGGGGGTGGACAGCATGGAAGGGAGAAATCTGACTCTGTAAACGTGATGACAAAGTAACTGGAGATAATTAGTGATGGTATACCATTACAAATTAGCAAAATGTCACGAGTAATAGGTAATATTGAAGATGGAAACATATCAGAATTTAAAACTAAAATAGGTCTGCAGAAATAAATCTAAAAAGTAAGTTGGGAAGAGGCACACCGAGCACAGAACCTTACGGATTTATAGGGAAATTATCACGAAATTGGCACTGCCCGACAAATAAAAAATTAAGTAAGCAGAAAACATGTATCAGTGTAACTTCTCACACGTACTCACAATCTGCGGGTACGTAAATGATTAAAGATACATTTTCTGTGACGAGTAAAACGGTCACCAGAGTATGTTAGTGCTGTTCGTGTTTAGTATTGTCACCTAATATGGTTGGGCATGTAAGGAGCGCGAACAGCGTCAGATGTTGAGAAATCGATGTGAAAGACACGGAGATGTCGTATACTGGTGTGAAACAGAATTACCTTCAGCTGACAGAGTTTGAAAGTGCCTCATTGTAGGTCTCCATTTGGCCGGTTGGTCGAATCGTGCACATCCACATTTGTGATGTATTCGGATGGGACATTGTCCCGACGTTGACTGGTCAGCATGAGAGCTTACAGGCAGGCATAGTCTTAGTATGAAGGCTTTCACGACCGGATGACATATCTTCTGGTAAACCTTCCGGGACGTAAGGTCATGGTCCATGAAACTCTTCAGCTCCTAACGTTTCGTCCAGAGCTGCGCTGAACATCTTCAGAGGGGTGTTTCTCTTCCGGTGAGTCTTGCCGACTGACGGGTCGGACGTCTGAGAGCGACTTATATATCGTAGAAAGTCGGTGTGGCTAGAGTTACATATCTTTGCATATCACTAACTCTGGCCACGCCCACTTTCTACGATATATAAGTCGCTCTCAGACGTCAGACCCGTCAGTCGGCAAGACTCACCGGAGGAGAAACACCCCTCTGAAGATGTCCAGCGCAGCTCTGGACGAAACGTTAGGAGCTGAAGAATTTCATGGACCACGACCTTACATCCCGGAAGGTTTACCAAAAATAGGCTTAGTCTTAGTCAAGGCTCTGCCTGACCACATCTGACAACGACAACTGAAGACCGTCGTTTTGTGCACACCATCTGAGACCAAATAATAGACTTCTGCAAGATTCTGGGTGATCCCGTACCGTTGCTCGCTGGCAGGCAGCATTCGGACTAGGTAGTTCCAGCCCCATGCGTAGGCTGCCGTTAACGTCACAACAGAATTGGCTGCATTTGGAGAAGTACCGTCAGCGGGGAGGATGTGCTGCTGATGAAAGGCGTCAAGCTGCGTTCAGCGATGAATTAGTGTTCTACGTCACCGCAGGTGACCATAGTCGGTGAATATGGCACTAACCTAGGGTCAATCCTATTTTTCTATCGTTATGGAGAAGCTCAGCCGTCTTACTCATGGCGTCCTGGTGGAGGGAGCCATAGGGTGTGATTTCATGTCACGTCTGATACTAACTGAGAAAACTGCTGGTACAGCTGCATGTCACGGACATCCTGCATCCCAATGTGACGGTATCGAGGTGCCATTTTCTAAGTGGACAATGTTTATTAATATTACACTACTGGCCATTAAAATTGCTACACCAATAAGAAATGCAGATGATAAATGGGTATTCATTGGACAAATATATTATACTAGAACTGACATGTGATTACGTTTTCACGCAGTTTGGGAGCATACATCCTGAGTAACCAGGACAACCACCTCTGCCCGTAATAACAGCTTTCATAGGCCTGATCTTGGATGGAGTGTACAGCTACAGCTGCCAATGCAGCTTCAACACAATACCACAGTTCGTCAAGAGTAGTGACTGGCGTATTGTGACGAGCCAGTTGCTCGGCCACCATTGACCAGACGTTTTCAGTTGGTGAGAGATCTGGAGGATGTACTGGCCAGGGCAGCAGTCGAACATTTCCTGTATCCAGAAAGACCTGTACAGGACCTGCAACATGCGGTCGTGCGTTATCCTTCTGAAATGTAGGGTTTCACAATGATCGAATAAGGGGTAGAGCCACAGGTCCTAACACACCTGAAATGTAACGTCCACTGTGCAAAGTGCCTTCACTGCGAACAAGAGGTGACCGAGACGGGTAACCAATGGCACCCCATACCGTGACGTATTACTCTTCTGAACCCACCGATTGCATATTCTGCTAACAGTCATTGGATCTCGACCAATGCGAGCAGCAATGTTTCGATACGATAAACCGCAATCGCGATAGGCTACAATCCGATCTTTATCAAAATCGGAAACGTGATGCTACGCATTTCTCCGCTTTACACGAGGCATCACAACAACGTTTCACCGGGCAACGCCGGTCAACTGCTGTTTGTGTATGAGAAATCGGTTGGAAACTTTCCTCATGTCAGCTCGTTGTAGGTGTCGCCACCGGCGCCTACCTTGTGTGAATATTCTGAAAAGCTAATCTTTTGCTTATCACAGCATCTTCTGCCTGTCGGTTAAATTTCGAGTCTGTAGCACGTCTTCTTCTTGGTGTAGCAATTTTAATGGCCAGTAGTTATAATTCCAGTCACTCACCACAAATGTTTGTAAACCTGATTTGTAAATGTTATCGACCTGTGACAGGAAATCCAATAAAAAAAATTTCCTGGATCGCTGTGAACCTTCACTGTGACTATGTGGAAACTTATGAGAACGATGTCCGTCCACATCTGGCAAGTGTCTCTATGAAGTATCTTCGTAATATAAACGTACTGTCATGGTCAGGAAGATATGTCCCCAATATACACCCCCGTTTAATTCATTTACTTGATTTTGTGTAATTTACCAAAGCCGCCAAACAGTTAATTACACTCCTGGAAATTGAAATAAGAACACCGTGAATTCTTTGTCCCAGGAAGGGGAAACTTTATTGACACATTCCTGGGGTCAGATACATCACATGATCACACTGACAGAACCACAGGCATATAGACACAGGCAACAGAGCATGCACAATGTCGGCACTAGTACAGTGTATATCCACCTTTCGCAGCAATGCAGGCTGCTATTCTCCCATGGAGAAGATCGTAGAGATGCTGGATGTAGTCCTGTGGAACGGCTTGCCGTGCCATTTCCACCTGGCACCTCAGTTGGACCAGCGTTTGTGCTGGACGTGCAGACCGCGTGAGACGACGCTTCATCCAGTCCCAAACATGCTCAATGGGGGACAGATCCGGAGATCTTGCTGGCCAGGGTAGTTGACTTACACCTTCTAGAGCACGTTGGGTGGCACGGGATACAGGCGGACGTGCATTGTCCTGTTGGAACAGCAAGTTCCCTTGCCGGTCTAGGAATGGTAGAACGATGGGTTCGATGACGGTTTGGATGTACCGTGCACTATTCAGTGTCCCCTCGACGATCACCAGAGGTGTACGGCCAGTGTAGGAGATCGCTCCCCACACCATGATGCCGGGTGTTGCCCCTGTGTGCCTCGGTCGTATGCAGTCCTGATTGTGGCGCTCACCTGCACGGCACCAAACACGCATACGACCATCATTGGCACCAAGGCAGAAGCGACTCTCATCGCTGAAGACGACACGTCTCCATTCGTCCCTCCATTCACGCCTGTCGCGACACCACTGGAGGCGGGCTGCACGATGTTGGGGCGTGAGCGGAAGACGGCCTAACGGTGTGCGGGACCGTAGCCCAGCTTCATGGAGACGGTTGCGAATGGTCCTCGCCGATACCCCAGGAGCAACAGTGTCCCTAATTTGCTGGGAAGTGGCGGTGCGGTCCCCTACGGCACTGCGTAGGATCCAACGGTCTTGGCGTGCATCTGTGCGTCGCTGCGGTCCGGTCCCAGGTCGACGGGCACGTGCACCTTCCGCCGACCACTGGCGACAACATCGACGTACTGTGGAGACCTCACGCCCCACGTGTTGAGCAGTTTGTCGGTACGTCCACCTGGCCTCCCGCATGCCCACTATACGCCCTCGCTCAAAGTCCGTCAACTGCACATACGGTTCACGTCCACGCTGTCGCGACATGCTACCAGTGTTAAAGACTGCGATGGAGCTCCGTATGCCACGGCAAACTGGCTGACACTGACGGCGGCGGTGCACAAATGCTGCGCAGCTAGCGCCATTCGACGGCCAACACCGCGGTTCCTGGTGTGTCCGGTGTGCCGTGCGTGTGATCATTGCTTGTACAGCCCTCTCGCAGTGTCCGGAGCAAGTATGGTGGGTCTGACACACCGGTGTCAATGTGTTCTTTTTTCCATTTCCAGGAGTGTAGATGTATGAGGTCAGCTCGAACTTCTCCCCAATGTCAGTATCGGGGATGTTACATACCAGTTCAATAGCCGTGGGCCACGTTGATTTGGGACACAAAGACAATATGACACCCTTTTCAAACGAATCAGTGCGTGCATCCAAACCAGAGAGAGTGCAGCGCCATGCTGGTAAGAGGGCTGTTCTTTTGTAAATTTGACTAGATTTTCTAATCGTTGCAGTAAGATCATTTATGTTCTCAACACGTGTAGTTTAATTTCGCTTCCTCCGTCCCTTCTTGGTGCTTCAGGTTTTGACAAGTAGTGTATTTCAGACAATAAAAGTCACGGAAATTTGCTCTGAACTTCGTAAAATCAATATGGTACTCACCATGTTGTCTTCTTGGGAGACTTAATCCTAGATCTCAAAACGACCCATACCTGAAACAAAAATGAAGTAGAATATTAGAGTGCAGATAAAGATTGAGATGGGTTGGGCGACGGTCGTTAGAAGAATTTAATTTAAGGAATATAGTTAATCATATTACAAAATGAAAGAGGAAATACACATACGATAAAAACGTCTTTCCTATTTATTGTTTATACTTGTTCTTGTTTTGGCGCCCAAGCGTACCGTTTTTTAGTCATAATTAATTCCTTTACTGCTTTCAGTTCAATCAGTTTCAACGAGTTTGGTTCCGTACAAAGTATTTTATGAAGCTCTTTGCAGTTTTCTCGAGGTTTTTGCACTTTATCAGTGAAGACAACTGCACCAGTGTACTGCTATAGAAGGAGATAATTTGGTAGGACTTTTTTACTTGCTGTACTATCCAGATCCATCCAGATTTTTACTGCCAGAGTGCAGCTCACTGGCAACTGCGAAGTTTCAGCCCTTATGTAATTTCCTCCTAATCTGAAATCACATAAATATCTCATCTCACTTTCTTAGCAACAGCCATAGTTTATGGATCTATTACAGAATCACTATTGTACTGTGTGGGGATCATACCATAATGAAATCCCAGACAATAAAACTGTTGCCAGAGATATACATGATCTCCATGCTTACATGCAGCATCCTGAAATAATCAATAATGAAAGTAGAATACTGAAGGAGTTTTCTCCTCTTTGTGTATGCTTTAATGGTAGTGCTGGTGAACACAGAGCCAGTAACAAGATTAAAGTTAAACGCTCTTGAAAAGTTGGCAATAACAGCGCGATCTTCGGCGCCTCTTGTTGGTTTTTGCGGCTATCCCGGTGGAGGTTCGAAACCACTGAATGTAAACTAAGCATACTTCAAGTAATCCATAGGAATGCTAAACCACATCTTAGTCGAGATTTTATTCACTCTATTATTATGTCCATATTCAACAAAGTAATTACATATACGAATTTAATATCTTCCGTCTTTACTGATATGTGTTACAATCTTGCGTCACCAAATGGCTGTCTCGCACGAATCTGTTTAAAATACTCGTATTGGCGTGATATGGTCCTAGAGTCGAGCTGTGCGCATTTTGCTTTCTTGCACAGCAGCTAAACTCCCTGCAAAATTGATTGAACTCGTGTTCCTGTACTCTGAATATTCTAAGTGTTGCCAGTTATGCGAAATTAAATTAATATTAAACAAATAATAACAAATCAATATAAATGTTTTATACTTTTATTCCGACTAATAAATAACAAAAGTAGTTAAGAAGATGGAATGAAATAATAATAAAAATCTACTTCAGTTAGGCTTGCTTATTTAAGTAGGAGCAGATTCCTTAAATAGTAAGTAAAGTAGGAGCAGATTCCTTAAATACTAACCAAATTTCAGTGGATAGAAAATACAAAGTCCCATTCTGCTAAACTATACACAAAATAATCACCACCTCACAAATAAATAAAGTTCAATAGGGCCATTAACATATGTAAACTGGTAGTTTAGTAGTAGATTCCAACAGCTTAATCAGTAGTTGATCCAAAATTGCAGCCTAAATAATTCAGAGCACAATGCTGTCTTTCACATAACACTCGCTTAATTGTAGAATTTCAACTGGTTCAAACATTCTAAATCCCATTCAGCCATAAATACTTCTCAATACGAATGTAATTTAATGTATTAATGCGGCCAGTTACCCCTCAAGATCTGTCACATTACGAGTCATAAAGCAAGCCAACGGCTCTCCAACACATACGACACCTCAAATCTCCGCTCAGCGCGGTAGGTTCAAATGGTTCAAATGGCTCTGAGCACTATGGGACTTAACATCTATGGTCATCAGACCCCTAGAACTTAGAACTACTTAAACCTAACTAACCTAAGGACAACACACAACACCCAGCCATCACGAGGCACAGAAAATCCCTGACCCCGCCAGGAATCGAACCCGGGAAGCGCGGTAGGACCGGATGAAGCAGGACTACCAGGAGCGACAGTTCACGCTGCCTTATAAGCCCTTAAGCCCTTCAATTTTACGATCCATCACAAAAATACATGAAATGCATCACCATTAAAACAAAAGTGCTCATCATTTTAGCGAGTATTCTATGGCTGGCGACGATTCTCTCTTCCCGTATTCCATTTCCTCCGATCTCGCCGCCCTCCTTTCTCGTGGTCCTGTGGTATCCTTCGCGTACCGACCATCGTCTCAAACCCAGCTGCTGCTTAATCACCCACGCTTTCTTTCTTGCACTGAAGTTCACTGTCGCACTTCTTTTGACTATCATTTCAGACGTTTCATCTCTAAGGTGTCTATTAATGGTTTAACGAAACCCATCGCGTCCTATGATGTTGGTACAGCTTGGAGATGCCACAGGCTCACCTCCAGAACGTCATCTGTAGCATAAGCAACTCGTCCCGCTGACGCTTGTTCACTTCTCTTGTTTCTGCTCTGTACTTAGAGGTGTTTTCAACAACTGAATTATGTGTCACCTGTTTGGTTCTGTTAGTTATTTGGTTTTTCGAAAGTGATTCTGCTCTATTTTGTTATTTATGTAATTTTCTCTCTTTCCGTTCAGTGATATTGTAGCCCCCAGACATTTAAAAGAGTTTATATCCCTGACCTTGCCTCCAGATACCCTGTGGTATTGATGCCTACCTGCAGATATACTGTTTTAGAAAAACTAATGTGAGGCCATAACTTGTTCCTCTTTTAACTTCCGAAGCAATTACTCACCATCAAATGCTTCAAATGGCTCTAAGCGCTATGGGACTTAACATCTGAGGTCATCAGTCCTCTAGGCTTAGAAGTACTTAAAATTAAGGACATCACACCCACCCATGCCCGAGGCAGGATCAAACCTACGACCGTAGCACCCGCGTGGATCCGGACTGAAGTGCCTAGAACCGCTCGGCCACCAAGGCCGGCTTTACTCAGCATTATTCTCGTCTCCTGCCTTGAAATTTGCTCCTCCAAGCTTTACAGTATATGCACTGCACAAATACGACAAATATGTCAAAAGAATTGTTTTTCGTTGATAGCTCCTCTCAAGCCATACAAGTCTACTATTTTACCCACAGGTACGTAAAACAGAAAATTTCTGCACACTCACTCAATATGTATTGTTGTTAATGGTTCAAAAAATGGCTCTGAGGACTATGGGACTTAACATCTATGGTCAGCAGTCCCCTAGAACTTAGAACTGCTTAAACCTAACTAACCTAAGGACATCACACAACATTCAGTCATCACGAGGCAGAGAAAATCCCAGACCCCGCCGGGAATCGAATGTTGTTGATACATGCTAAACAATAAAGATGGTGTCCTCTGTTCATACATTTTTATTTTATGTATATAATACAACTTTTAAATGAGGGGTGTCTTTCTTATACGTCACATTACCTTGTAATTAATTAAATACGAAATTAATTTGAAAACTACACATATCGTACATGATTACATGGGGAAAGGTACAAAGGATAACATGCTATATTCATTTTCTGTGGAAGTGTGGGAAATACGCTGTTCTGGCACATTTTCATAATTAAAAAACATGAAGTATTGAACAGTTCAATAAATACAACATAGACAGGTGTTTGACTTCCTGTGATGACAGCTAGTGACAAGCTGTTATGCAACGCCTTGGTCGTAATGATCACATGAAGTGCTCAATAAGTATTAATTTATAATTGTTTGTGTTAAATAGAACATTTACTGAGCCACTGTAATTTTTACAATACGGCTAATATTTAAGTCTCAATATATGGAACTCAGTGGAGTGATTATGCCCATGTTATTGGTTTTGTAACACGACGAATTTCTGAATTATTATCTAATTTAAAAATATCTCTTCACAGTCATTCGGAGTAACTTAGTACCACGTTTTTTCAATTTTTTTCAAAATACTGGGCACAAAAAAAATTAGATATCGCAATAGACATTATACCATTTTGGATCTAGAGTTAGTGAGTGCTCGGGAAAGAGAAACTGTGCCCTAACTATGCTCTATTAGAGTAATGGCACAAAGTTACGCTGCCATTTAGGGTAGCTTAAGACCAGTTTTCAAAAACATAGTGTTTTTCATATATCTAATATTCTAGGTAAATTTGGATTATGCGAGAAGGAAATGAGCTGTTAATAAAAAGTAGAAGCAAACAGTGCTAATTCAGTCTTGCATGTTTACTTATAAATGTAAAGATATTTGTGTAGACCTGGTATTCTGTAACTTAAATCGCTGTCGCCAGGGGCTCTCTTCACAGCCAGTCAGTTAAAGGATAATCACAAGCCTGAGAGCTTGTGAGAAGGTGAAAAGACAACTAAAATGCTAACTTGAACCAAAGACGTAATAAAACTGTTACATTTAGTACAAAATAGTGCAAGTAGTTGGAGCAACAGCCATTTGAAACAAAATCAATACAAGGAACAAAGATACCCTGATTGGTAAAATGTCATAATAGTAAAAAGTTGTCGTTTCGGTGATTCCGTCATGTTCAGAGCCACAGTTTGAACCCAAGCGGTCCAATATTTGCCGTCAAATTTAACTGACTCTACCCCGTCCCTCAGGGCGGGGGGAAACCCGACTCCTTTTCGGCCACTGTATCGAAGATGACGGAGGCTATGTACTGACTTTTACGATCATTCGAGATGCTGAACTGTGGTACCCATTCTTGCAGACGAATTAACGGGAGTAGCCCATTACATCTTCATTTCGTATAGCTCATTGAACTACCATTATGAATTGCATTGAATTACTACAAGTCACTGGAAGGTTCTTGTGTTTGGTCTTTCTTTGGTTGTGGGAATCTGTCAACTGTACAAGAAAGAACTGACAATATTATTTGTAAGTGATAACTTTCTCAAGTGTAGTGTCATCATGGATCAGACAAATAAACGCTGAAGTGCGATGGTAGATATACTTTTCCAAACCTACGGAAATGCGATTTTTTAAATGTGGTGTTGACGACAATATAATAGGTTGATGACAATGCATGCAAGATCTTTGATCAAATACGTTTTCTCAACAGCCAATTTCAAGTGATTATACTCAGCTGACAATATTTCCAAATGTTCTTTACATCAGTAAAATGCTAAGTTTTCTTAATTTTTCTCCTTCGGTACCTATTTTCCACAAGTTTTAAAATTTGCACAGTATTTTCATGAGATTTGTCAAATAATAAAGAATGCTGGATAGAAGAATTCTGTACGCGTTAAATGTCTAATGAAACAGAATGAATATATTAAATTACTATAAACAATTATATATGTGGCAGGCTATGCCCTTCAGCGTCTAAAAGCGGTTCATTGTGTTATGTGTGTCAGGGCAGACTGCTTTGATTACATACACTGTCATCAATTAAATGCTAAATTTTTGGACCAAGCGAGGTAGTGCAGTGGACACTGGACTCACATTCGGGACGACGACGGTTCGGTCTCACGTCCGGCCATCCTCATTTAGGTTTCCCGTGATTTCCCGCAATCGCTCCAGGCAAATGACGGAATGACGGAATGGTTCCTTTGAAAGGGCACGAGCGACTTCCCTCCCCATCATTCCCCAATCTGATGAGACCGATGACTTCATTGTTTGGTCCCCTCCCCCAAATCAAAATGGTTCAAATGACTCTGAGCACTATGGGACTTAATATTCTGATGTCATCAGTCCCCTAGAACTTATAACTACTTAAACCTACTAACCTAAGGACATGACACACATCCATGTCTAAGGCAGGATTCCAACCTGCGAACGTAGTGGTTGCGCGGTTCCAGACTGAAGCGCCTAGAACCACTCGGCCACACCGGCCGGCTCCCCACGAATAAACCAAAATAAACTTTTGGTTTTATGAAGAATATCCAAACTACCTACGTAATGTAGGAATTTGTAATAAGTATACCAAATAAATAAATAAGCCAAAGTCATCAGTGTAGAAATTTTGACACCCTTTTTGAATGTAATTTAAAAAAAAAATATTGATGATTACCTTACAAGTAACACTTTCTTTTGTTTGTAATTTTTCAGAGAAACGGACAAACTTTCACATTGTGACATTTTTATTCGTCGAACATGTCCGAACACGGCGGAGCACATAATCGCTACAGTTTGATCTCGTCAGGTTTAGCGTGGACTCCATTCCATACAGAACCTTCGTGGAAATATGTGTATCAACTTCGAAAGTCAGATTTGTCGTGGATTCAAGCAACAGAGCACTTACCACTTGTAGCGCTGAACGTTCCAACTGCAGATATGCAGAGGTGCAAACAATACCTGTAAGACATTCGATGTACACCGCTAAGCAAATCAGCTGTTACTTAGCATTGCCAGGAATATAATTCTAAAGTGCGACACGACTGGAGCAGAACTGCACTTCACTTCCTATGTTTTGGTGTAGGTTACTGAATGAGTCCATAAAAATAAGGGTAGTGTTTTTATTTGAAGGTCTCAGGAATTGAAAGAAATACTTCAGCTGCTATTGTTTCCAGAAGTCTGACCACGTCTGTACTTCTCACTTTTTCTTTAGTGTGGTACAACGGTGAACAGACGTGCAGAACGAGTCACGCGCAGAATAGGTGGCTCCAGATAGCCAGGTGCATGTAGTTTCAATGCGATCTGGTAGAGGTCTTTAGCTGATGCACACTGAGCACCAGCCAAAATACTGTCATTTTCATTTGCAGTTCCGCCTGTTTAATTTTCTAATTGTTTACTTGTTACTACTATAAGTGAGCATAGTTATGAGAGTGAAGAAATGTGTGAATGTGAAATAATGTATTGCGTAAAGTTTTGATGCTTTAAATTGGAGTAACTGGTCTCGTGAGCGATGTTTGAGGATGATGTGTGAGTTGGTCATTCCTACCGGGGAATTTCTTATAAACTATTTCGGCTCTTCATAGTACTGGGTAAATGAAATTACGATTTCCTTAAAGTAGTTCTGTTAAGAGGGAGTTAATTTTATATTTGTGGGTTTTCAAAATATTTATGTTAATTTACTCTTTTGTATATATGCGCGGGACTGGGTGGTTTTGATGCTGTTTTCCTATTGGGTGTGACGTTTCTCCGCCAATGAGAAATTAGCTTATTCGTGCGTATTTTGGGAACCAGAAACTTCTTTTGTGTAGACTCGGGCCTTTGATCTCATAGTTATCAGACCTATTGGCAGGTACTCCGGCGAAATTATTAATATTGCCATGTTTCAGTAGCAAAATGTTTGAATGTGTCGTCTAGTGTGCAAGAGAGTTCGATTTAGTGGTGGCATTATAAATAATTAGATTCCGCGTGGCTAGTTGCTTACTAGCGAACGTGAACATTTTGCTGCGAGAGACTGATTACAGCAACATTTGAGCGAGCTATTCTAAAAGAGACAATCCGTTTGTAAATCTTCTGTGAAGGATGGCTAATAATTAATTATGAATGACGTGTGTGTGTGGACTTTTCAGACTTTGTGCAGCTTAGATTATGATTCGGTAGTAACTGGTGTATGCATGCTTTCCGTAATACAGAGCGTTTCAAAAAGAATATACGTATTTCGAATGAGTATATTCATTAAACTTTAAGACATACGAATGTGAAACTTAACACACGTATTTATGAACCTATCAAAATCAGCTCACAGATGTTCAATATGTCCTCCATTAGCGACACGATCAATATATAATCGATTCTGAAATTTCTCGCATACTTGCGCAGGCATGTCCTTCCTCACTGATGTTATGTCAATACGGATCAAGTTCTTCAATTCTTCCAGGTTCTGTGAGAGTTGTGGCACATAAGCGTTGTCTTTAACGAAACCCCACAGGAAGAAATTACAGGGTTTAAAACCCGGTGACTGTGGAGCCCAGATGAGACATGCTGAGTCGCCACCTCCTTGACGACCCATCCAACGGTTCGATAGAGTTTTAAGTGATTCAAATGGCTCAGAGCACTATGGAACTTAACTTCTGAGGTCATCAGTCCCCTAGACCTTAGAACTACTTAAACCTAACTAACCTAAGGACATCACACACATCCATGCCCGAGGCAGGATTCGAACCTGCGACCGTAGCGGTCGCGCTGTTTCAGACTGTAGAGCCTAGAACCGCTCCCCACCCCAGCCGGCGGTAGAGTTTCATTCAGATATTCACTCACTCGGCGACTGCACTGAGGTGGTGCCTCGTCTTGTCTTCGTACAGCCTCGGAAACAACCAGTTTTGTAACATAGCGAGCTACTGCTGACCGTTAATCGTGTTTCCATCAAAGGAGAAAAGGCCGTAAACTGATGATCGGGATGTCGCACAAAACACATTGACTGTGGGCGTACCTCGTGCATGTTCAGTGGCTGCATGTGGGTTCTGTAGGCCCCAAATTCCAACATTGTGTTCGCTTCATCACTGAACACGATGCATTGTGCCAAAGTGTCATCATTGTCAATAGCATCAAGAATCTTGTTTCAAAATGCCACATGTTTGCGTTTGTCGTCAGGACACAGAGCTTGTAACAGCTATAACTTCCACGGCTTTGTGACAAACCGACATCTCAAAACACAGCACATTGTAGATATAGGCAGTTGTAGCTCACGACTGGCAAGACGAGTTGATTTTGAAGGACTACTTTGCAAAGCAGTTTGAATTTCTGCAACATTTTCTTGAGGAACGCGAGGGCGACCAGGACCCTTTGCTTTGCATTTACATCCTCTATCTAGAAACTGTCGATACCATCTTCGAATGTTCCACCCATTCGGAGAATCAATTTGCTACCTTAACCTGAAACGTCTTTGCACTGTAATTACGGAATTGAACTTCGCAAACTCGAGAATACAAAATGATTTCTGCTGCGGAGTAGCCATTTTAAACATAAGACGGTTACCAAGCAAAACAGAAGACAACTGATATAAAGCGGCTATTAATACAAATTAGACTATACTGAACGAACTGCAAAAAGGTGGGAATTAAAGGACATGGGATCTGGATAAGCTGAAAGAACATGAGATTGTACAGAGTTTCAAGGAGAGCATAACGGAACAATTGACAGGAATGGGGGAAAGAAATACAGTAGAAGAAGAATGGGTAGCTCTGAGGGATGAAGTAGTGAAGGCATCAGAAGATCAAGTAGGTAAAAAGACGAAGGCTAGTAGAAATCCTTGGAAAACTGAAGATATATTGAATTTAATTGATGAAAGGAGAAAATATAAAAATGCAGTAAATGAAGCAGGCAAAAAAGAATACAAACGTCTCAAAAATGAGATCGACAGGAAGTGCAAAATGGCTAAGCAGGGATGGCTAGAGGACAAATGTAAGGATGTAGAGGCTTATCTCACTAGGGGTAAGATAAATACTGCCTACAGTAAAATTAAAGAAACCTTTGGTGAAAGGACAACCACTTGTGCGAATATCAAGAGCTCATATGGAAACCCGGTTCTAAGCAAAGAAGGGAAAGCAGAAAGGTGGAAGGAGTATATAGAGGGTCTATACAAGGGTGATGTATTTGAGGACAATATTATGGAAATGGAAGTGGAGGTAGATGAAGATGAAATGAGAGATACGATACTGCGTGAAGAGTTTGAAGGAGCACTGAAAGACCTGTGTCGAAACAAGGCCCAGGAGTAGATAACATTCCATTAGAACTACTGACGGCCTTGGGAGAGCCAGTCCTGACAAAACTCTACCATATGGTGAGCAAGATGTATGAGACAGGCGAAATACCCTTAGACTTCAAGAAGAATATTTTAATTCCAATCCCAAAGAAAGCAGGTGTTGACAGATGTGAAAATTACCGAACTATAAGTTTAATAAGTCACAGCTGCAAAATACTAATGCGAATTCTTTACAGACGAATGGAAAAACTGGTAGAAGCCGACCTCGGCGAAGATCAGTTTGGATTCGGCAGAAATGTTGGAACACGTGAGGCAATACCGACCCTACGACTTATCTTAGAAAATAGATTAAAAAAAGGCTAACCTGCATTTGTAGTATTTGTATACTAAGAGAAAGCTTTTGGCAGTGTTGACTGGAATACTCTCTTTCAAATTCTAAAGGTGGCAGGGGTAAAATACAGGGAGCGAAAGGCTATTTACAATTTGTACAGAAACCAGATGGCAGTTATAAGAGTCGAGGGGCATGAAAGGGAAGCAGCGGTTGGGAACGAATGGAATAACTGGTAGATGCCGACCTCGGCGAAGATCAGTTTGGATTCCGCAGAAATGTGGGAACACGTGAGACAGGGTTGTAGCCTGTCCACGATGTTATTCAATCTGTATATTGAGCAAGCCGTAAAGGAAACAAAAGAAAAATTCGGAGTAGGTATTAAAATCCATGGAGAAGAAATAAAAACTTTGAGGTTCGCCGATAACATTGTAATTCTGTCAGAGACAGCAAAGGACTTGGAAGAGCAGTTGAACGGAATGGACAGTGTCTTGAAAGGAGGATATAAGATGAACATCAACAAAAGCAAAACGAGGATAATGGAATGTAGTTGAATTAAGTCAGGTGATGCTGAGGGAATTAGATTAGGAAGTGAGACACTTAATGTAGTAAAGGAGTTTTGCTATTTGGGGAGCAAAATTAATGATGATGGTAGAAGTAGGGAGCATATAAAATGTAGACTGGCAATGGCAAGGAAACTTTCTGAAGAAGAGAGATTTGTTAACATCGGGTTTAAATTTAAGTGTGAGGAAGTCGTTTCTGAATGTATTTGTATGGAGTGTAGCCCTGTATGGAAGTGAAACATAGACGATAAATAGTTTGGACAAGAAGGGAATAGAAGTTTTCTAAATGTGGTGCTACAGAAGAATGCTGAAAATTAGATGTGTAGATTACACAACTAATGAGGAGATATTGAATAGGATTGGGGATAAGAGAAGTTTGTGGCACAACTTGACAAGAAGAAGGGACCGGTTGGTAGGACATGTTCTGATGCATCAAGGGATCACAAATTTAGCGTTGGAGGGCAGCGTGGAGGGTAAAAATCGTAGACGGAGACCAAGATACGAATACAATAAGCAGATTCAGAAGGATGTAGGTTGCAGTAAGTACTGGGAGATGAAGAAGCTTGCGCAGGATAGAGAAGCATGGAGAGCTGCATCAAAGTAGTCTCAGGACTGAAGACAACAACAACAACATATATTCGTTTCGCCAATAGCCCAGCCGAGAGAGCGATCCATAGTTTGGAGAAAATAATACTTTTTAATACGCATATTCTTTTAGAACACCCTGTATAGTGAAATTTTACGCATATAAATACTTTCATTTAATTATAATTAACCTTCCGTCGACAAAACAATCTTTAGTTCATTTGCGGTTACGAGGTATAAACATATTTTTTCTATAATAATTTTTTGGCTGGGAAGTGCATTTCAGTGACTTCAGGGTGGTGTGCGTGTGAGAAGAGATACATCGCAAAGTGAGTGAAAGCAACGCACTGCGCCGCCGTAGTAGGCGTAGTATTGTTCCAGACTTTTGAAGTTTTGAATTTGCTACTTTTGCAGTAAATACGAGTAGTTTGGAGTAGTCTACATGGACACAGTGTTGTGCGCAAAATTGCAAGTGATAATTGGCAACTAAACAATTATTTTTCGAACCACTCACACTCATTGTCTCAGGGTTTGAGTTTACGCAGGAAACACGTCGTGAATGCTAAACCGTAGTTCCTGTCGAAAGTGACAAATACGATTGACCGGGGGCGGGGGTTCACCGAGAATGGCCAGAACAATAGTAGATTTGTGGCCCCCGAAAACACGAGTGAAAACAGCACAAATCAGCCCTACATAAACGCAATAAAGACTAAACAGTTGAAACAATCGGATAGTGATACTACCATCCACAGATGAATCTCCACACGTTCCGTAATGGCTTACTTGATCTAAGTGGAAATAGTAACGGAATCTTGGCTGAGTTAGAGTAAAGTTAATCGCATTTTAAAGTCCACAGCAGCCGAGAGCGACCATTACAAGATCTGCGCTCCACGGCGGTGCGTGCCGCCAGTCTTTGAACTGACACTTCATTCTTATCTGTGAGGCCACAACAGGCTGCCGCCTGTTAGCCGTTTGTTGAAATACAGGTATAACTTTTGCCAACTGCCAAATCAATGGTACAACTAGTCAGAATTTTTTCGCAGTTTTAATGTGGAAGAGTGCTGCATGTTATGATACTACCACGTTCGTTACGCTGATTTATTTGTGGAATTTTGTGTAAAAATTATGAGTTGCTAACGCCTCATTTTCTGTAGTACTATATTGTCAGACTCTTGCGCCTATGGATTCTAATGGGTGCTTGAACAGTAGTGTTGTGTGTTCGATAAGAGGGTACAAGAAAACGCCTGAGGTACCGATATTTGTAGTGTCGATTCATGAGAGGTTTTCAGATGAGAATAGATGTTTGCGATCCCAAAAATATGAGGGTAACTGAGAGTTATGGAACATAGTCTTTCAAAGACACACACGAGAAGAAAGTTAGTTGATTCCACAGACTGGCTTTGCTTCCTTAGGGAACACAGTGACTGTTTCAGAATAAATATTTTTAATTACCGTATATATACGCTTACGGTCACGCAGAATTCATCTTTTCCAGTTACGATTTCCTTCATGTTATCATCAGATGTGTTAAATAATAACTCAGTCACGTATAGTTGCTCACTAACTTTACGTAGCGTATTCAAATTTTAACTAATGGACTTTTCGTGACCTGACCCAGCACCTGTCAGGCTGCCCAGTCCCAGAAAACAAATAGAGAGGTTGAAATCAAATTAATCTGTAAAATTAGAGATTTATAATGCTGACAAAAGGCCGAGTTTATTGGTACCAAACATGGGCCTATTAACTCTGCAACTAGAAAGCTCACTAATTAGATAAATCAATTTGTGTACCAAAAACAATTTTCTCCGGCCAAAACACGCCACCGATATCATGTTTGCAGGGCGGACTGTCAACAGGAGGGGAAAAAATATTTTTTACCCTCCACCTCTCAGTTAATATTAAAATCGATCAAGATGGCGAATTTTGTTGGAGGCGTTGCTTTCAAACCTGGCCAAATGGTACTCCGGTACAATGGGGCACCGACTGCGCATAAGCTCAAAAAAAAAAAAAAAATGGTGCCCGAACAGGACCGGTAACCTTAACTTCATCGACAGCTACATCTGCATCTACATCCACATTGGCACTCCGCGAGCCTCCGTATGGCGCCTGGCGGAGGATACGCTGTACCACTGTAAGTTATTTCCTAAACAGAGAACGGCCGAGCCTCTCTGCCCGTCTGGGGCCATAAGAATCCTTAGCGCCTCCTCCCCCCAGTTATGAAGGCATCGGGCACTTTCTCGCCTCCTGCGGAAGCTTGCTATGAGGCGGCACACGAAGTAACAAACCCACGATTAACCTACCTCCTCGCCCTCATTGTACGCAGTCGGTTGAAGCTGTAGTCAGAAGCCGCAAAGTGGATGTTACCATTTTTGAACACTACCGTCTCTCCATCACCTTCGAATGAGCTACGTGTATGCATCAACTAGGATAACATTGTAGGTAGTCGGAAGCATGCGACAACTAGAGTGCCTGCATATCGTGCAATCGCACCGACTGCGTCGCTCTAATTCAGCAGTGAAAGTCCGTGGGCAGTAATGCAGGTTTAACGAGCCGTCTTTTTTCTGCTAACGTACCTGTGTCTTGAGTGCCGTGGATTTCCTTTCTCATTTTCGAGGTTCAGCCCTCGACACCATCTCTCTCTCTCTCTCTCTCTCTCTCTCTCTCTCTCTCTCTGTGTGTGTGTGTGTGTGTGTGTGTGTGTGTGTGTGTGTGTGTGTGTGCGCGCGCGCGCCTGTGTGTCTGTGTTGTGTTGTGTTGTGTTGTGTGTGTGTGTGTGTGTGTATGTGTGCGCGTGTGTAGGTGCTGTTCGTCGATGACATCTGGTGCCCCGTGGTCTAGGGGTAGCGTCTTCGTTTAGTGAGCAAAACGTCTTGGGTGCTGGGTTCGAACACCCCACAACTCCGTTCCACTGCCTCAGTTTTGAACAAAAATTATAATAAATTGTGGCCGACGACTTCCAGCGTAAGAAGTCAACCCTATTCTGCCTACGGACTTGTCATAGAGGGCGGGGGAGCGGACAGACATTCAAGGCACTCTCTTGCCCTTGGGGTGGGAAACTGCCCCAAAAGAAGGAAGAATCAGCCATGATCAATGGCATGAGGATGCAGTAGGCAGTGAAAACCACTGCATTAAATAAACACAACGTGTAACCACAGAACATGTGGCCTGTGCTTGAAACAATGTCATGATGATCTCCACATTGGCAAAAGATTCCTGACTAGTCCCCATTCCGATCTCCGGGAGGGTACTGCTGAAGGCGAAGTGTCCATGAGAAAAAGGTGGAATAACTGACGAAAGCATATCATTCTACAGGTAGGGGCGTGAAATGTCAGAAATCTGAACGTCGTAAGAAAGCAAGAAAAATGCTAAGGTTCAGTCTTGGTATAATTAGTCAGTAAAGTGAATTGGATAAAAAGCAAGTCTCTCTGGTCAAATGAAAATCGGATAATATCAGCTGAGATTGTATAACGGAGTAGAATTTGTTGATTATAGGACGGTTTGACAGGGAGTGATAGGGCTGTTCTCATCAGAATTGACAGCAAGCCAACTCCGACCATGATAGTTCATCTATACATGCCGACGTCGCATGCAGAATATGAAGAGTCGGAGAAAGTATATGAGGGTACTGAATCGATAATTCACTACATAAAGGGAGAAGAAAGTCTAATAGTCGTAGGAAGTTGTAATGCGGTTGCAGGGAAAGGAGTAGAAGAGTTGTTACAGGACAATACGCCCTTGAGAGTAGCAGAAAGTCCGCCCCCGGTAGCTGAGTGGTCAGCGTGACGGACTGTCAACCCTAAGGGCCGGGGTTCGATTCCCGGCTGGGTCGGAGATTTTCTCCGCTCAGGGACTGGGTGTTGTGTTGTCCTAATCATCATCATTTCATCCCCATCGACGCGCAGGTCGCCGAAGTGGCGTCAAATCGAAAGACCTGCACCAGCCGAACGGTCTACCCGAAGGGAGGCCCTAGCCACACGACATTTCATTTCATTTCAGTAGCAGAAAGATTGCGTTCTGCAATAAATTTCAGCTAGTAACAGCGACTACTCTCTTCAAGATTCACAAGAGGAGCAGATATTTTTCGAGAAAGCCGCAAGATACAGGAAGATTTCTGTTAGATTATAACATGACCAGGCAGAGATTCCGAAATCAGATTCTGGATCGTAAGGCGCACCCAGGGGTGGACATAGACTCAGATCACAGTGTGGTAATAAAGAAGAAGAGGCTGAAGTTTAAGAGACTAGTGCGGAAGAAACTATGTGCAAAGAAATGGGATACGGATGTAGTAAAAGGTAAAGAGATGCACTTGATGTTCTCTGAGGCTGTAAATACTGCGATAATGAGTACCTCAAGTGGAAGAGGAAAGGACACTCCTACAAAAAGCAATCACAGCAGCTAGAAGGAAAATGTCGGAAAAAGGAAGGTAACTGCGGACAGATCATGGGTAACAGAAGAGATACTTCCGTTGATCGACGAATCAAGGAAGTACAAAAATGCTCAGAAAAATTCAGGAATACGGAAATACACGTCACTTAGAAATCAAATAAATGGGAAGTGCAGGGAAGCTAAGGCAAAATAGTTATATGAAACGTGAAGAAATCTACACTCCTGGAAATGGAAACAAGAACACATTAACGCCGGTGTGTCAGACCCACCATACTTGCTCCGGACACTGCGAGAGGGCTGTACAAGCAATGATCACACGCACGGCAAATCGGACACACCAGGAACCGCGGTGTTGGCTGTCGAATGGCGCTAGCTGCGCAGCATTTGTGCACCGCCGCCGTCAGTGTCAGCCAGTTTGCCGTAGCATACGGAGCTCCATCGCAGTTTTTAACACTGGTAGCATGCCGCGACAGCGTGGACGTGAACCGTATGTGCAGTTGACGGACTTTGAGCGAGGGCGTATAGTGGGCATGCGGGAGGCCGGGTGGACGTACCGCCGAATTGCTCAACACGTGGGGCGTGAGGTCTCCACAGTACATCGATGTTGTCGCCAGTGGTCGGCGGAAGGTGCACGTGCCCGTCGACCTGGGACCGGACCGCAGCGACGCACGGATGCACGCCAAGACCGTAGGATCCTACGCAGTGCCGTAGGGGACCGCACCGCCACTTCCTAGCAAATTAGGGACACTTTTGCTCCTGGGGTATCGGCGAGGACCATTCGCAACCGTCTCCATGAAGCTGGGCTACGGTCCCGCACACCGTTAGGCCGTCTTCCGCTTACGCCCCAACATCGTGCAGCCCGCCTCCAGTGGTGTCGCGACAGGCGTGAATGGAGGGACGAATGGTGACGTGTCGTCTTCAGCGATGAGAGTCGCTTCTGCCTTGGTGCCAATGATGGTCGTATGCGTGTTTGGCGCCGTGCAGGTGAGCGCCACAATCAGGACTGCATACGACCGAGGCACACAGGGCCAACACCCGGCATCATGGAGTGGGGAGCGATCTCCTACACTGGCCGTACACCTCTGGTGATCGTCGAGGGGACACTGAATAGTGCACGGTACATCCAAACCGTCATCGAACTCATCGTTTTACCATTCCTAGACCGGCAAGGGAACTTGCTGTTCCAACATGACAATGCACGTCCGCATGTATCCCGTGTCACCCAACGTGCTCTAGAAGGTGTAAGTCAACTATCCTGGCCAGCAAGATCTCCGGATCTGTTCCCCATTGAGCATGTTTGGGACTGGATGAAGCGTCGTCTCACGCGGTCTGCACGTCCAGCACGAACGCTGGTCCAACTGAGGCGCCAGGTGGAAATGGCATGGCAAGCCGTTCCACAGGACTACATCCAGCATCTCTACGATCGTCTCCATGGGAGAATAGCAGCCTGCATTGCTGCGAAAGGTGGATATACACTGTACTGGTGCCGACATTGTGCATGCTCTGTTGCCTGTGTCTATGTGCCTGTGGTTCTGTCAGTGTGATCATGTGATGTATCTGACCCCAGGCATGTGTCAATAAAGTTTGCCCTTCCTGGGACAATGAATTCACGGTGTTCTTATTTCAATTTCCAGGAGTGTATAAAGAAAGTATTGTCGGAAGGACTGACTCAGCGCATAGAAGTCAAGATAATATTCTGTGCAATTAAACGCAAGGACGGTAACATTAAGAGGGCAATGGGAATTTGACTATTAAATGCAGAGAAGAGAGTGAATAGCTGGAAAGAGTACATTTCAGGCGTCTATGAGGGCGAAGACTTGTCTGATGAGATGAGACATGAAGAGACTGGAGTCGATACAGAAGAAATAGGAGACCCTGTTTTAGAATCGGAATTGAGTAGAACTTTTGAACACTTAAAATCAGATAAGTCTGAAGTGATAGATCATAATCCATCAGAATTTCTGTGAGCCGTGCGCGCCTCGTATTCATGCCGTTTATTGCTTGTCATCTTGCCTTTACGGTACTGCCGCTTCGTTTCTTATTCGATTTACTGGAGTCACTAAATTGCTAACTTGCCTGACCGTATCTGGCAGTAGCAGCGCTTGTCGATAAGAGCACTGTCGTACGATCTTTGGAGCGACCGCTAGTATTTCCGGGTTGTCGAGCCTCGGGAGTTAGATCTGGATGGAGCTCCAGTGAGGTCTGGACAGCCAGTATTCGCCGGGCCGCTGGGGACGCACACATACACTGTCCGACGGAAGGTGACTTGAGCGGCGACGACCGATGGTTGATCGTTCGGTCTGTCGTCTCATCGGACGACGTGTGTTTGGTCGCTGACCGCTTCTGGGTGATCTGTGTGTGTTGACTTGTGATTCCTCCTAGTTGTTCCACAGTGACTGGTTTTAATATTGTTCGAGTTGTTTGTGGAAGTGTTCTCGCGGAACCGTGTGTGGCTTGTGTGGTTTGACTGAGCAGTTATTTTAATTCTGTCTACGAGCTGTATTGGGGTAGTCGGCTGGGAGCCAGCAGCAAGCACGTCTCCGCGGCGGAAGGGCAGGCCGGGGATTATTAAATTGACTGTCACTTACCAGGGAAAGGTACCAGCGGTATTTTCTGCCCTGTGGCCGTTAACGCTCCAGTTGCCTGCCCTGGTCGTTAGCATAGTTTGTAGGCAGTGTGTCTTTTCCTCGTCGTGTTGTTGCTGTCCAGCACGGTTGTAATACGACAGCCTTTCAAGCTGTTTCGTTCGTATTTCCTTAGAGTGGTTATTGTTCCCCTGGCTGATTTTAGACGCCAATTTCTGGACACGTAGTGCTGTTCGTATTCTCGCCCTCGGCCGATATTCTCCATCGTTGTGTCGTTGGTCGGACGGAAGCGAATTGGTTAAATTGTAGGTAGGTCCTTGGGCCGTTCTTTGTTTGGGTTGCCATCCGATTACCTAACTTCAGCTCTTGGCTACCTGTCTCACCTCACCCTACGTTTGAGCTACCTTTCCAGGCCGACCCTTGGAACAGTTCTAAGTACCACTTGTTCTGTTTGTTTCAAATTGTGATTTTCATTATAGTTTAATTATTGTGCGAGGCCTTTGGCAATGTATTAGTAGTGTTTTTTTTATTTATAAAGGCCTTCAGCCGTGTTAAATTAAAATTCTGAGCATTGATTGTTTTAGAATTTTTTTTATTCTTGTTCTATCTGAAATTGTTTGAAGTCCAGGGTCTAAGCCGTTAGTTGCCCTATGTGTTATGTGTGGCATTCAGCCGAGGATTTGCGTGAACCCCTTAATAAGGCCTTCAGCCGTGTGTATTCTTTAAGGGAAAGTTTTTTGTCAGAAGCAAGGGGTTTAGTCTAAATTAATTGCCTGACTTGTTGTTCAGACCTTCAGCCGTTTTTTCAGATTTGTTTGTGGCCTTCAGCTGTGCAATAAGTTTATCAGGCTTCGGCCGTTTTGATGCAAGTTTAAAACGAAATTTTCTTCCTTAGAAAAAATTATTTATTAATGTGCCTTAATTATTGTTGGCCTTCAGACGTGTAGTGTAGGCCTTCCGCCGTTAATTGTTTTCATTGCCTAGTTCTTTTAGTTTTTAACTTCTGTTTTTAATTGTTTTCGATTTCTAAGCCTGGCCTTCAGCAGTTCTTGTGTTTACTGTGTGGTTTTGGGCCTTCAGCCCAGGAAGCATCTTAAGTTTTCTTTAACTAGGCCTTCAGCCGTATTGTTTAATTGTGATCCTTAATCCAACGTGTAAATAAGTGGCTCTTAGAAAAATGAAGTTGTGTTTCATTGTGCAACTCACAGTAAATGTTTACAGCCCCATCCACAACCTTAACCTTATCCTGTGCGCTCTCTGACTACCTACCAATCAGGTTTCATTCTGTAATCATTGGGAAAAGTGACAATAAAAAGGTTATTCACGTTCCAGTATAGAGTGTATGAGACTCGCGAATACCATCAGATTTTCTGACAAGCATCCTCCACACATTTCCGAAGATAGCAAGAGCCGTAAAGGGTTCGAATTATCGCATAATGACCTTAACAACTCATCCATCGAAGTTGATGACAAGAATAAAATACAAATGAATGGAAAAGATAACTGAAGACCTCTTACATGACAAGTTGTTTGTGAAGGCCACCGGAAAGGAGTATCTGACGTTGCAGTTAATAATGGAAGCAGCCCCCCCCCCCCCAAAAAAAAAAAAAACAAGGACACTTTCTAGGATTTCTCGACCTGGAAAAATTGTTCGACAACGTAAAATGGTGCAACCTGTTCGAAATCCTGCGAAAAATAATGGTTAGCTTTAGGGAAGGACGGAGAAAATACAATACGCACAAGAACCAAGAGAGAACAATAGGAGTCGAAGACAAACAATGAAATTTCTCGGAGAAGCAAATATGGTAATAAAATAAAAGTTCAAGGGCAGAATTAAAACTGAAGGTGAAAGGATATCAATGGTAACACTCGCTGATGATACTGCTATAATCAGTGAAAGTTAAGAAGGGTTACAGGACCTGCTGATTGGAATGAATATTTTAATGAGTACAGAATATGGTCTGAGGATAAATCAAAGAAAGACGAAAATAATGAAAAGGAGGAGGAACGAGGACTGCGAGAAATTCAATATCAGGATTGATGGACATAACCATGACGGGCGGAGCAAGATGGATAAAAAAGCAGACTAGTACTACAAAACTAGCATTCCTGGCAAAGAGAAGGCTACTAGTATCAAACATAGGTCGTAATTTGAGGAATAAATTTATGAGCCTCTACAGTTGGAGCACAGAATTGTATGGCAGTGATACTCGGACTGTGGGAGAAACGGACAGAAAAGAATCGAAACATATGAGGTGTGGTGCTACAGAAGGATGTTGAAAATTAGGTGGACAGGTAAGGTAAGAATTGAGGAGGCTCTACGCAGAATTGGCGGAGAAATGAATATATGGAAAAACTGACAAGATAGAGGGACGGGTTGATAGGAGATCTGTTAAGAGATTAAGGAATAACTTCCTTGCTACAAGAGGGATCTATAGAGGGTAAAAACTGTAGTAGGAGACAGTGCTTTGGATACATTTGACGAGTAATAGAGGACGTAGGGTGCACGTCGTACTCTGAGTTCAAAGGCTGGCAAGGAGAGGCGAAAAAAGGCTCGGCACCTACTGTAGCTTTCCCATGTCCGTTTTTGTATCAATTATATCATCGAATAGACAACCAAAACATGCAATACGTGACGAAGACGGATTCCTGAGCAGTCAAGGGACCGAAGGTCAGGGCGAGTTATTCACTTGCTTCCTGATAAGGGACAGTTGTTAGGTCGTTCACTATTCTTTTCATTTCAGTCGCCAGTGACGTAACGACAGCCACAATCATTGTAATACCCCGTTAGAACCAAGTGATAAAACCTACAGTCGCTAGAAAATCATCTGAACATAACTTGCTAATAAACTGGTACTGATACTACATCATTAATTTTGAGCTGAAATGTATAACAAAAGAAACCGTAGTTTAGTTCATTACGGTACCAAAGCAAAGACATATGTTGATACACTTCGTGGATTTTCAAGAAGTACGAGAAGATATCGATGGGCACGAAGGCATTGATCGCTTCAAGTAAGTGTCCAGTGTACGATGATCAAGCCTTACCAAACGATCGTGACATTACAGCCCAAGAAGAAAATTTCGAAATTGTTTAGCAAATGTTGTACATAGCCAAAGCCTTTGGTTAGATTTGAAACTTGGTTCCGAATAATATTGTTCGTAGCCGCTGCCTTCTGCTCCGTGTTCGTTATAATGCTTCCTACACCTGAGTGTCTTGTCCTGTGTCATTATGAAGAAGCAAGCGCCTTTGCTACCTGGCAACACTGCCGAGGTTCAAGAGAGAGGGACTTTCCCTCCTCTTCCTATTCAGACACATGATCAAACCGGGCCTACTTCTACTTGTGTTTGCGGTAGAAAAAGAGTTATGCATCGGTGCCACACAAGATTTTAAACTTAATGAATTCGTTAGTAGAGTGGTGTGGAAGTATGCAGAAGTAAGGAATACTGAGTTGTAACATAATCAAGAAAGTAGTTTCTCTAAAATTCGTTATTCTACGTAATTTTGTATGCGGCATGGTTTAAAGATGCAAGGCTTAATTTTGAGAATGTATGTATTCTGAAATGAAATATGATCAAAAAATAGGCGGAAAATGTGAATTTCACGTTTGACGGAGAAAGGTTCATGTCTTTGATCAATTCAAGTGCCTAGGAAACTGGTACAATAGTTACAACCAAATAAACATAGACGTAAATTTAAAAAAAATTCTCCTGGTTCCAGATCCTATTACAGATACGTTGAAGACTTAAGTCATACCACATGCTGTTCTCTATCGGTCGGATGGCTAACTAAAAAGGAGAAGCAAGCACTTATATTATTTAAAAGAAAGGCGATGGGTTGAATCTGAGACCCGGTGAGAGCGGCAGATACTTTGAGAGCGTCAAAGAGGAATGAAATTCATGATCAATCAGACCACCGTTTTACAATACCAAAAGAGCAGATGACTCCAATGGGCAGGTCATGTAATACGCATATCACAGAACCGACGTTCTAAGCAACCTTTCATTGCCCACATAACAATAAGTCCCCTGCGTAGGCTATTAAAGAGATGGGAAGACGACTCAAAGGATGATGCGAAAGCTTTCAGTTTAGTTAGTTGTAAGTAAACAACAACTGACAGACTGCAATGGAGGGTGATTGCTGGCGCAGTGTATGGACTATAGAACTGAACAAGCTAGTAAGTTGTCTTCGATGTTGTTAGAAATTTTGTAGAAAATTAAAATTTAGGACTTAAGTCAGAAAACCTTAGTAGATTATCCTCTATTTAGATATAAGCTAGAATATTGTGATTACAGCATCATATTCTGAATGTAACATGATGACGATGTACCAGGATTGTGAAGACAGAGTTAGACCCGAGTTTTTCCCGGCGTATACAATGTTCAGACAACTTACGGGAATGCAGCCAGTTCTAAATACCCGTGGATAAGTGATGGCTTGCTGCAGTTTTGACTTCAAAATGCCAGCTTATGCTCCTTCCGAAATATCGGTGGTGGCCACCATCACCGGACTGCATTACCGGAAGTTACATGAATCAAATAGAGTTAGTTTAATAGCGATGACAGATTGGATGGGGTGAGACCACTTAAAGCTGCATTTTAAAATTGTACTAACTACGATTTAAAAATGAAATTGAAGTGAAATGTTTCTCAAACATGAATTTGTGGTATCATAAATTAGAGAGGTGATACAATCCAAATTGGGAAAGTTATTAGTAATTTAGTGCGGCGAGAGGGCACATTTTGAGTGCTGAGGCAGGGGCTCAAGCGAACTCGAGGCGAGTGTTCTGTTTGACGGTCCGCTCCCGACCGAATCGAAAGTATATGAGCTTCCTTGGAGTTTCACTCGCTCAGAGCCTTTCCGTCAAGAGTGTGTATCGCTGTCGGATAAGTCGGTGCCGAGCTTAGCGATAGAGTGCGTTGTGATGTTAACGCAAACGGGAACGCGAGCGTCGGATGGCTGTGTACGTACTCCCCTTGAGTAATAACGAGAAACTTTAAAATGACACTGTCATAGAGCTCTTAGAAATTGAAGTTTCCAGCGAATTGCGAGTAATTACAAGCCTCTCTCGCTTTGGCCTGGGGTGTTTTGTGCGTCGCGCTTGTTCTAAACTCGCGTGGCGAGTGGCGTATTAAAAACTACTTCGCTTAGGCGAGAAATAATGAACTCCGAATTGGTAGAACAATTTGTAGCAGGTCATGAATTTATTCATAGCAGAGTTTTGAGGATATATGGGATCTGTACTGTGCAAAGTGTTGATAGGGCAGTAAATAATTTATATGCCTTATTGTGAAACAAAAGATTTTTTAATATATTTGATTATTGCAAACGCAGAACCTTTCATTGTTATTCGTCATTTCCCCAGTCCCTTCAAAATAGGGAGTATAAATCTATTTTCAGACCTAGTGAGCTGAAACGTGTACGAGTGGACTTCTGATTTCGAGTAACACGTTTCAGGACTTTTTTATGGCTACTCATACAAGTAACTTTTGGAATCTGAAAACCTACGTGGCCTCACAACTCCAGGTTATTTTGATTCGGGGCGGTGTTCTACCTGGATTCGCAGAATTCTGGATGCTGGTTTGATTTCTGGTAGCAGACTGGCAGTTCTTTCGGCTGCACGAATCTCTGTTACAAACGTAGTTGCGCCAGTAGGACTAAAACATAACGTACTCATTTATATTAACAGTAACACTAGTCACATAGACATCCTACTCGTTCCACGTCATTTCGATAAAAGAATCGTTCATCTAACTGACTAGTTAAGGGTGCAATCTGTGGCGTCCTTCCACTGACACTGGGAATCAGAGCAAAGTTACGTGCAATCGTATAAACGAGTATGCAAGTCATCTCGCAGATTATGCCACCTTGAATAAGCGGATGTAGCACAACTTTAACATCACCAGCTTACTAAGATCGACGCCATTAGACAAGATATCGACACTATTGATACTAGCATCCAGTAACGGCGTGAGGCAGTGAAGCTGCTTACCGGAAAAAAAACATAGTTTCTGCCACTGAAGTACGTTCACCACACGTGCAACAACCTGAGAAACGCCCCAAGTCGAGGAAAATATATATGCTCTTAAACCCAAGGTCTGGCTGGTTCAGCTGGCCTCTGTCGCCGAACGGTTCTAGGTGCTTCAGTCCGGAACCGCGCTGCTGCTACGGTCGCAGGTTCGAATCCCGCCTCGGGCATGGGTGTGTGTGATGTCCTTAGATTAATTAGGTTCAAGTAGTTCTAAGTCTAGGGTACTGATGACCTCAGGTGCGAAGTCCAATAGTGCTCAGAGCCATTTGAACCATTTTCTGGCTGGTTGAGCTCAACAGACCACGCTAGACCTACGGCGAGCATGGAAATTTGACTGGCGCCTTCCGAGCCACATGAAAGTAAAGAGACGAGGTCGACAGACCTGGCATGCAAGTGGCTAGATACAGAGCTGAAAGAATGAGACTGGCCCTTATGTACTATTAAGTTTTGTGGCAAGATGGAGGAAAGTAAACGACCGTGCCGCGTATGAATCTTCAATTACGTCTGTAAACCTGTTTATTTGGAGACCAACAACTAAATACGCCAAATGTGATCTAATCGAAAGCAATACAGGTACAGAAAGACATATTCGATATACCTTTGTATCTCTGTATTAGAGATTTGCTTCCTATTTCACACACACACACACACACACACACACACACACAGACACACTTCATTTCATTACGAAACGGACGTTTCCTTAATGTTTAAGAACGTACCCTGTCAAATCACTTCATCTTTTAGTCAGATTTCTTTTTCCCTACGTCGCCGCGTGGTCTCAGGCGCCTTGCCACGGCTCGTGCGGCTCCCCGCGTCTGAAGTTCGAGTCCTCCCTCGGGCATGGGAGTGTGTGTTGTCCTTAGAGTAAGTAAGTTCAAGTTAGATTAAGTAGTGTGTAAGCCTAGGGACCGATGACCTCAGCAGTTTGGTCACATAGGAACTTACCACAAATTTCCAATTTTTTCCCTTATTGGATTCGGTACCTCCTCATTAGTTATTCGAGCTAGTCTCTGACTATTCACAATTTTTCCGTAGTAACACATTTCGAAAGCTTCTGTTGTCTTCTTGTATGCGATCGATCGTTGTTATGAACTTTCTCTTCCGAACAAGACTGCTTGCCAGACAAATACCTTCAGAAAAGCCTTCCGAACACATAACATATATACCAATTTCGAAAATTTTTCTTTTTCATAAATGTTATCTTGCTATTGCTTTCCTGAATTATATACTTGGGGATAGTCACCTATTTTGCTGTATAAGTAGCAAAACATATTTACAAGTTTTAGTGTTTCATTTTCTAATCTAATTTCTTTAGTAAGCATGATTTAGTTCGACTATATTCCATTACATTATGTGCGAATGTTTGCTCTCGCAGCGACGTCCATTAATAAAATATTCTCAGATTTCAAGCCACATCAGTTAATTAAGTGCCTTCGAGTTTTCGGCAGAGATCTCCTATGTCAAGTGCTTATATAGCACAGTAGCGGCATCTACACGACAGTCAGCTGTTTGACAACGGCAGACAAGGTCACTGCCGAGAGCTCGTGGGCAGCTAGCCACTTGACACTGGTTGAAAGCCGGCCGGAGTGGCCATGCGGTTCTGGGCGCTACAGTTTGGAACCGAGCGACCGCTACGATCGCAGGTTCAAATCCTGCCTCGGGCATGGATGTGTGTGTTGTCCTTAGGTTAGTTAGGTTTAATTAGTCCTAAGTTCTTAGCGACTGATGACTTCCGAAGTTAAGTCGCATAGTGCTCAGAGCCATTTTGAGCCACTGCTTGAAACCTGGGAATATTTTATTAATCCCTTGTATTTGCCTTACTTTTATTGAAGTTCATCTTATATACTCTTTTCAAGACACTATCCATTATGTTCAAGTGTTCGTGGCAGATTTACGGGTAGAATTACAATGTCATCAACATAGTTTGTTTTTATTTCTCCCTGAACGTTAAGTCCCATCCCAAAATTAGTTGATTCCTTCATATCTTGTTAAGTCCACGGGTTGAATAACGTCATGGATAACTTACAAACATGTCTCACTCCTTTTGTCTCTCTTTACAGCTTCTATAATGCTTCTTAAACTAAAAATTAGAATAGTTCTTACAATGAAATTAAAAATGGAAAATGAATTAATGTTTTCTTTTTAATTTACGAGATTATGGCGTGACTTACCCAGCACAGCGAGACTGGTTTGCCTGCTACTGGCTGAGAAACGCGTCACCGCCATTAGGGGCGGAGTCAACAGCACTGTACGCACGCATGAGCCGTTATAGCGCTGCGGCCTTAGCGATTGCAGTGCGGTCTGCAGCGCCGTGCTGCGGCCGAATTGTTGACTGTGACGGGTGGCGGCGAGTAGCCTGCGGAAGCGGCGCAGATGTGGCGGCGCTTTGATCTTCGCGCAAACGGAGGGCCAAGTTTGTTTAGGACTATGATGACCCCGGCCCCAAAGGCCGCAGCTGATCGCATTTCCTGCCCTCGGATCCAACCCCCACCCTAACGCGCACACCCCTGCAGCCGGACGTGGCTCATTCCGCGCACGTCTGTGGACGCAGGCGTGCCGACATTTAGCACCCTGTCCCACCCCGTCCCTCTTTAAAGCTACGGCTTAGGGCCACATCTACTGGTCAACGTACGTAGCGCCAGCGAGGGCTTCAGTGTCCCGCACACATACGTTGCGACATGCTTCGAATGGCGAACAGCAATTAGGGTGGCCTCACTCTACGCAGTTCCGTTGCCGCATTCGGCATTTCGGACGCATTCTGATTACTGTCCCGTTAGCTGTGGCACCGCTTCAGGTTGAAATTAAACGCGGGAGAGTGCTCCGGATTTCCGTTCAAAATCGGACGTTTCTAGGAAACCCTACGAACACACCGCTCCAAAGCTGGAAAATTGGACGAAAGTCGTCCATACATTATATCTTTCCAATTTTTAAAATCTAAGAGATAAGAAATAAAACAGAGTTGCCGAATAACTGGGAGATGGGAAAGGATTTTTCTTATCCTCCGCACCCGCAGGCATCTTTAATTCGCGAAATATGAGAGCTCTGTTAAGAGTAGATGAATGTAGCTACCTTCACCTTTATCTGATATTATCCTTCCGTAAACAGTGCTGCACAGCGTCAATGTATTTAAAGAACATCCAATAATTAAAATTATATGTTACAGGAAGCTTCATTTGGCGTCAAATACATGCTTGTTATTAGTTGCAGCATTTGTCACGAATACGTTCACGTATTATATATTTTTCACTTCGTGGTTGATGAAAAGTATGTGGACACCTTCTAGTGGACGCTACTATGAGGTGTTCCCACCCCTCTCCTTCAAGTCGGCTTGAACTCTGGAGATACTTTCAGTGAGATGTCTGAAAGTTGGGCGGTGCTTGCAATATCGTACTCATCCGCCAACAGGGGACAAGCTACTTTCAATAAAGAAAATTGTCTGTGCTGTACAGGAATATACACTGAAGAGTCAAAGAAACTTGTATACCTGCCCAATACCGTGTAAGGCCTCCGCTAGCACGCAGAAGTGACGCAGCACAACGTGGCATGGAGTCGACTAATGTCTGATGTAGTACTGGAGGGAACTGACACCATGAATCCTGCAGGGCCGTCCATCAATCCGTAAGAGTACCAGTGGCGGAGATCTCTTCTGAACAGCACGTTCCAAGGCAATAATGTTCATGTCTTGTGAGTTTGGTGGCCACCGGAAGTGTTTCAATGCAGATGGGTGTTCCGGGTGCACTCGGTAGCAATTCTGGACGTGTGGAGTGTCACATTGTCCAGCTGGAATTGCCCAAGAAGGCACAATGAAAATGAATGGATGCAGGTTATCAGACAGGATGCATACGTACGTGTCACGTATCAGAGCCGTATGCAGACGTATCAGGGGTCTCATATCACCCCAACTGCGCACGCCCCACACCATTACAGAGCCTCCACCAGATTGAAAAGTCCCCTGTTGAAATGCAGTGTCCATCGATTCATGAGGTTGTCTCCATACGCATACACGTCCTTCCTCCTGATACAATATGAAAAGAAACTCGTCCGACCAGGCAACATGTTTCCAGTGATCAACAGTCAAATGTCGCTGTTGAAGGTCCCAGGCGAGGGGTAAAGATCTGTGTCAAGCAGTCATCAAGGTTACACGAGAGGCCTTGTAAATCCCATGTCGTTCATGTTTCGTTGAATTATTGACACGCTGGTACTTGTTGATGGTCCAGCTTTGAAATCTGCAGCAATTTGCCGAAGGATTGGACTTAAGTCACGCTGAAATATTCTCTTCAGTCATAGTTGGTGCCATTATTGTAGGATCCTTTTCCGGTGGCAGCGATGTCGGAGGTTTGATGCTTTCCCGGATTCCTGATACTTACGGTATACTTGTGAGATGGTAGTTCGGGAAAATTCCCACTTCATCACTACCTCGGAGATGCTGTGTCCCTTCGCTCGTGCACCGACTATAATACCACTTAAATCTTGATAACTTGCAATTACAAAAGCAGTAACCGATCCAACAACTGCGCCAGACATTTGCTGTCTTACAGGCGTTGCCGACTGCAGCGCCAAATTCTGACTGTTTACGTAACTCTGTATTTGAATACGCATGCTTATGCCAGTTCATTTGGCACTTCAGAGTACATAACGAAGGTAACAGTGCAGGTTGCAGACACGAGTCTGGCAATGACACGTGTTCGGAATGCCTAATTATAAGGCGATCGCTGGCGGTGGCGGGAAACACGGGTTCGAGTTGCGGTTCCGAGCGAAGTTTCATTGTTGTAATTCCATTATACATCTGGTATTCGGAACTGCGAATACATTTCATTTGTTCATACCCTTCCGCTTTTTGCGTTTTTTAAGGGAACTACACCCTGCCTCGGGCTAGGATGGGTGTGATGTCCTTAGGTTAGTTAGGTTTAAGTAGTTCTAAGTTGTAGGGGACTGATGACCTCAGATATTAAGTCCCTTAGTGTTCAGAGCCATTTGAACCATTTTTCTCTGGCCATTAGGCCACAACCTTGTAAGAGAGATTTCAGACTTCTTTTGCGTGTCCCTTAGAGATAGACAATAACTCCTGCCATTATTTAGTTTCAATAGAAACTACTTGCATTTGTAATCTCACAACCTGCAGCCATCTCCTAAACGCCGGACGCGCATCCGCTTCTGACATACATCCTTTCGGCCAAACCTATATGTTCTTGAAGATAACAAGTGTCTGGCGCAGATGTTAGATCTGTTACCGCTATTATAATGGCAGGTTTTCAAAATTTAAGTGAGTTTGAACGTGGTGTTACAGCCGGCGCATGATCGGTGGGACACACCATTTCCGAGGTAGCGCTGATGTGGAGATTTTCCCGTACGACCCTTTCACGAGTATACCGTGAATATCAGGAACCAGGTAAAACATTAAATCCTTGACATCGCTGCGGCCGGAAAAAGATCCTGCAAGAACGGGGCCAATGACTACTGAAGAGAATCGTTCAACGTGGTGGAAGTCCAACACTTCCGCATATAGCTGCAGATCTCAGTGCAGGGCTATCAATAAACATCAGAGTGCGAACCTTTCAACGAAATATCATTGATATGGCCTTTCGGAGCTCAAGGCCAACTCGTGCACCCATGATGACTGGATGACAAAAAGCTGTACGCCTCGCCTGAGCCACTCAACACAGACATTGGACTGTTGATGACTAGAAACATGTTGCCTGGTCGGACGAGTCTCGTTTCAAATTGTATCGCGCGGATGGACGTGTAAGAGTATGGAGACAGCCTCATGAAACAATGGACGCTGCATGTCAGTAGGGGACTGTTCAAGCAGGTGGAGGCTGTGTAATGGTGTGGGGCTTGTACAGTTAGTGTGATATGGGACCCTTGATGCGTCTAGATGTGACTCTAACAGGTTGCAGCGGCGAGGTTCTTTCCGCCCCTTTACGACGGACCTGCACCTACCTCTGAACATTGTCTCAGCAGATCATCAGTAGGAAAGGCGAGTGAAACTTACTGTACTTCGACGTGAACCAGGCTGCATTTAAAGTCACTAATCTACGTTTCGAGAGAAACACGAAATGAAAGGTTGGAAATTTTGTCCTCAGTTAATATATTCTGAAACTTAGGTGAACAAGTATCACTGCCAAGTCAGCGCTAGTCTTAACACAGTAACTCACAATTCCTTTCAGTCACGTTAGTAAGTTTATGGTGTTGCATTTCCCGAAAACGTAATAGCTACAAAATACTGATTGTTTTTGATTGGTAATGCTCGTCAAATATTAAGTATGTCAGTATGAAATGCAGTCACAGTTTTTAGCCACCGACCTGCTCAATACGCCACGCGGAATTTAAGTCTTTTCTCGTCACAAAATTCTTTTAAAAATTCCGAAATTTCTACACACACATCGGAATAATTATGCCGTCACTTTCCAACAGTTCTGATTTATGAAACATTGCTAGATTGGCAACTTATCAATTCCATCGGAACTACTACTGCACACGTCCGATCTCTTTCATGGCTAGGCGTCGACTCCTCTCTAGAATACTCTGTCTTCTCTACCAGTAGAGAAAGGCGCGCGAAGAATATTGCTTTACCATTGGTCAGTTTACTTAACAGCCAATAGCAAAACAACATTCTCCCGCATCAGTCCGCGCTGTTCATCCATAACCAATCGGAAAATAGTAAACCTCATGACTGCACTTTTTACCCACGTAATTATCTAAAATGCTTAAGTTTTGCTTATGCATAAAGTTATTTACTGTTGTTATTTATGTCTTAATTAACTTTCCCTTTACCATAAACTTACTTTACAAAACTATTCTACAAAAATCCCCTTTGTTCATACCCATACTTCTTTGAAATGTTCCCACACTAAATCCTACTACATAACTCGTTAAACAACTATCTTCATATTAACCTTCACCACACTCAAGCATCATTCATTCTGCTAAAACACATTTATAATATTTTACATACACAAAAAAAACACTTTATGAAAATACTAGAACAGTTTATGAGAAACATTCTATTACTTTAGTGCTATCTAGTGGTCACAATCGAAACTAAAATTACAGTCCCCCTATCCAACACTGTCCTCTATCGGCTGATACATAAACTACGTGTGCGTCCAGTCTCACGTCACCATCTGTCACTATCCAGCTCTGAGACACATCTCCCACTTTACTGCCTCCAAGGCAAGATCGTTACATGGCGCTATGCCTCAAGGTGAAACGTACGCAAGCATCCTATCTGATAATCTGCATCCATTCATGTCTATTGTCAGTTTCTAAGGACTTGGGCAATTCTAGCAGGAACTATGGATACCTTCGCAGTCACATTCATGTAACCACTTGCGCAACTAGCAAGTAAAGGTAAATATTGTGGTTGTGTTTCAGATCCACTATAGTATTATCCATTTGCGCGACCCTCACCAGTACAACTTTGCCGCACTTATATTGTACTAATTAACTGTATCAGTGTTTGTTTGTGGTTTGATCTCATTTTTCCATCAGACTTCGTGATACCTAAATACTGCATATAGTTGACCTTATCTGATTATATACAGAGAAAATAAGTGTTGCAATTTCACTGTGCCATGACTTTAATGTAAGTATTTGAAAATTCTACCCCATTTGATGTTGGGCGTTGTAAATGTCGAGATATCGACAGCAAAAACCCAATTACTTGGGTCCATTTTAATGTCATTTAAATGGTTCGAATGGCTCTGCGCAGTATGGGACTTAACTTCTGAGGTCATCAGCCCCCTAGAACTTAGAACTACATAAACCTAACTAACCTAAAGACACTACACACATCCATACCCGAGGCAGGATTCGAACCTGCGACAGTAGCTGTCGTGTGGTACCAGACTGTAGCGCCTAGAACCCCTCGGCCACTCCGGCCGGCGATGTCATTTAAATAATTACTTTTCATTAAACTTAATAAGTGGCTGAGTTCATAGGCAATGTCTGTCACATATGATCTGGCGGAGCATACACTTGTTATTGAACTGTGGTTCAGAGTTCGGTTAGTATGTTGTGGATTAGCGTTACATCAGGTTAAATATAGGTGATTCCATGATCTTCTTCTCTGCACTTCTTATGTTTGTTATCAAATATAAATTACGTACAGAGCAACGTGCTGCGTATTTGTCCACGAATCTCTCCCTTTTGCTTATATTCTCCAAATAACATTTAGAATCATCCACGTTTCACTCCGCACTTCTTATTTTCCTCTGCAGACGATATCTTGAATATTTAGCCTCGTTTCCTTTCTGATTTTCCTACCGTTGGATAACTTTGAGCTTACGAAAGTTCATAATACTTTACAAATGCGTACGAAATGGAAAGAGGAGTTCATTTTATGTGATATCAACCTCAACAAAGAATTTGTATTATTTTTGTTAATGATCTATTGGTTCACGTGAAAAATAGCCTGGCCTGTCTGTTCGATATGATGATGTGCATGGGGAAGAAGTCACCTGTCGAGTGACTACACGAGCATTTAGGGTAACTCAGACAGCATTTACATTTCGGGCAATTAATGTACGTGTAGTTTAATGTGAACTGAGGGAGAAACATTTCTCTAATGTTCCAATATAGTATTAGTATTTGCTGATGCTGATTGTGTTTTAAGGTGACTCAACGTCTAAAGTCACCAGCCTCCTATTCACCACCCCCCCCCCCCCTCCCCGGGACGAAATCAGAGTAATCCACCTGTCTTTATGTATTAATTGCCTGATATAGGCACATATATGTAGATAATCTGGACTGAGCTCTACGATCGGTGCAGGTAGAGTTAGGAGACATGAAGCAATCAATTCGCGGATAGATATGATGTCCGTAAAGATGCGAATTACCAGATGTAAAGCTAATGTTCTCAACGACGAGAAAATATCGCAAAAATTTCAAATAAAAAAAATCCGAAGGAGTTGCAAGGTCATGACAGTGTTACAGAAGTGGGGCGGTGCTACGGATTTCATATAGAAACAACATGTGCTTGCTCGCTATGTGGTCTCCTTATTTATGCTAAGATATTGGCATATCATCGGGACCACTTCACTGCTTTGATGCATCGCATGTGTGTCGATCCGAAGGCATTTCCGATCTCTATCATGTTTTGTTCAAATGGTTCAAATGGCTCTGAGCACTATGGGACTTAACATCTATGGTCATCAGTCCCCTAGAACGTAGAACTACTTAAACCTAACTAACCTAAGGACATCACACACATCCATGCCCGAGGCGGGATTCGAACCTCCGACCGTAGCAGTCACGCGGTTTCGGACTGTGCGCCTTAACCGCGAGACTACCGCGGCCGGCCCATGTTTTGTCTCTCATATGATATGGGAGCTGCATCTGACGCACTCAAATGAATGTTGGTCCCTTATTGATAAAAAATTTAACATTTAAAGTAAATGTGACCAACAGAGCTAAAGGTTTGACATAACTGAATCATCGACGAAGCGCTTGACTGGCTCAATGTATTGGTCATCACATCTGGCTAATGAGACATATGTCACAACTACAAAATAGCTCCTTCGTTCACATTTGTCTTTCTTCTTTATATGCAAAATAATAGCTACCATTTTTTGTTATTCGTTGGGCCTGACTCTAGATTGCTTTGAACATTCTTAGCTCTCTTTCCCCTGTTTCTCTAGCAGTATCTCTCTATTCTTTCACTGTGTTTCTTTTTGCGTTCTTCAGTCCATTCCGAATTTTGTCAGATAAGCTTCTCAGAAAATATTTATTTGTAAATTACGTTTTTACACTTAGTTTTATCTTGAATAAACTATTTATGAGTGCCATTTTATTTTAGAACATCATCAACATCAGTTGTTGTGGTTTTCATCGGCACAACATAGTTCGCAGTTTTTTCTGGAATTTCATAACTTTCTGTCATTTTTTTCATCCAAATGCAATTTTATAAGTTTGTTCTAGGATTTTTCGGAGAATTTTCCTCTCCTGTTTTACGACTTCTTTTTCTTTTTTTGTGTCTGCCACCACTAGGTGACTTTTGGCGCTCCTAATGGTTTTCATATGCGTTCTTTGTGAGCTTTCCCACTTAGACCCGCCATTCCTATATTTACTCCTTTCCTTTGGTTGGTGACTGTCTGTTTGAGAGGTTTTGCCTTATTTGGCGATTAATTGTTGACTGTTGTATTCTGTGTTCGTCTCTCCCGGATAGTGCGTCTTCTCGTATGAAAACAGGAGCCAAAATGTGGCTACTTTTTCATGGAGTTTCTCTTCAGATAGCGTTGTTTCTGATCTGAGTGTAATGTCATCAACAAATGCTTGACAAAGAAGACGCATTACATTTTTCAGGTTTCTGGCAGTATTTAAATCTTTACTTTTATTTGATATTTTTGTTGTTCTTCATCTTAGTATAAACAATATATTTATTTTCACGTGTGATTACATTTGATGGGTTTTAAGTCTGTCATTATCGTAGAAAATATTAATAATTTGAATTCCGTGTCAAATCAGGAACTGTTAATAAATGTAATTGCGTATCAGATCATAACCAGAAGCAGATACACCCTATCAGGCGCCTGGAACAGACCTGTGACAAACAGGATGAAATAACGGCAACAGAAAGCTGTTTCCTTCTCAGCGGCTGATGATGCACGTCAGTGAGGATTATTGTTGATGGTTCGCCAACGCGCCGATACACGTAATGAAGATATTTGTAGTGGATGTTAGAATGATAGTCAAACTTTAAGACCATCACATGTCGAGGAAAGCTTCCTAGGGGGTATTCCCGACAGATGGTGCAGAGGGCACGGTACACCCAGAATTAATGTAGAACGGAATGAAAGCTCAGAGGAGGACAGATTAAAAGAGAGTAGATATTCAGCGTGCAGTCAGAGCAGCCAGATTTCAACGACACTCCTCAGCAGCACATGATGGAGAAATAGGCACTTCACCTACGAGAAGACGGTCATCGTCTTTGGTTGACACTCGTCAGTTGCATGCTTAGTAGCAGTTTTCAATATTCATCGGCACTGCATTGAACAGAGAGAGCCTGTCTCTGTCTCAAAGAATTAAGTTAGAGGAATCTGAGTGAATAGCAGGAACAAATTACTGATAGGTCTCCTGTACTATAAAGCAACTGGCCCTTGATAGATACTGAATTATTTCAACATGATTCATAATTTAGGGCCAGTGGCCAGTAGTTAGCAGACCGAGTGCCAGTGAAAGCACTCGTCACTGATAAAGCATCTGACATTAAACGAATTGACTAAAAGTAAGCACTTGCTACTTTAGCAGCTCTATCCTCCAACTCCACGAGAATTACCCACCTGTTGTAACTAAACTCCCATCCCAACCAAGGACACTGCCTTCCTCTCATCTCCGCTATCAAGGTTGAGAAAGAAGCTACTAAGCTCATATTATCGTCCTGACTGCACCACTTAGGTAACAGCGAAGCCGAAAGAAAAAAATATATGGTGTAAGGAAACTGCCGGGAAGCGACAGATCCAGTCCATGTTGCTTCTTGCCATCTTACAGTTAGAAGTAGTACAACAAACTCAGATGACTTTTACAGTACGTTTCGTTACGTCTCTCAATATATTATCACATAATCTTATAGTTGGTGTTATTATAAATCATTCAGGAATTAAATCTAACAAAAGGGACAAACAAGTGCCTTGTCACGAAGAGTATGTGATAAGAAGGGGACGGCGCCTAATTGGCTAGTTCGTCTGAAAACATGTCGCAACAAAATGTACTGTGGTACCTTTCCGGAAGCGTTTGGTGTCGCAAAAGAGTTCGCCTTTTTCATTTTATTTTATTCTTTTTTTTTTTTTTTTACCACCTCAGTTCATCGATCTCGGAGCAGATGGGGGAGGCTGTGAGGCAGCAAATAGCAGGATACCGCACGACAATGCGGCCATCAGACTTGGCGACGAACGCGCTGTTTGTTTACCGCTGCCTAGGCGGAGTCGTCCGCCCGTATGTGTAATACGCTTCATTTAATTTTCATTCAGGGCCTTCCACGTAATTTATACAGGAGAGCGGACACAATCGGAAAAAACGAAAAAAAGGGGTTTGCTGCGCAGCTACCTGTGCGCACGCCCACTTATGTGTGTGTGTTAGTTAAAGAGGGGGAGGGAGAGCGAAAGAGAGGGATGGGTAAATGGTATGGGAAAAGGAAGGGTGGGGGGAGAGAGAAGAGAAATGAGGGTAGAGGAGGAGGCGTGTTTGTTCACATGTGTGTGTGTGTGTCTGTGTGTGTGTGTGTGTGTGTGTGTGTGTGTGTGTGTTCACGCACGCCTCGGTTCCGCGAACAAGTGCGTGGCGTTGGACACAGCAAATACGTAAAGTGACAGTAGAACTGCGTTAATTTAATGGAGCTGCCTCACTGACGCGGCCGATTTTGTCAGTGAGGGAAAAATTGTCCACGCTCGAGCGGTTTAGCCGAATTTGCGGCCAACACTTCAACACTCGGCTGACTTCCTGCCTCCCCATTAGGTGACACTCGATGAACACGCTGTATCGCGTGGAAAGGGGTGCACGCACGCTTATGTTAACTATTTCCCCACTTCTTTCCTCGCACCGTATTTAACATTTTTTCACAGTCTATGAAATTCTCGAAAACAAATTAAACCCGCCTTATTGCGGTTTCTTATGTGCTACTCTCTGCAGGTACGCTTGTTTTATAGAAAACGAGATCTCCAATGACAGAAAGTGGGTAAAAAATTTGCTACTTACTTACTTAGTGTTTGTGTCAGTATCAATGGAATACACTAAAGTCTTTTTGAATAAAATTCTGTCGGATGTAGGGCAGCGTTATAATGAAACAATAAAACAGGTAAAGTCGACGTTTCGACCGTCTTTGTTGCGGCAGTCTTCAGGGTGAGGAGGAGGAGGATATTAGTGTTTAACGTCCCGTCGACAACGAGGTCATTAGAGACGGAGTGCAAGCTCAGATGAGGGATGGATGGGGAAGGAAATCGGCCATGCCATTTCAAGGGACCCTTACCGGCATTTGTCTGAAACGATTTAGGGTAATCACCGAAGACCTAAATCAGGATGGTCAGATGCGGGTATGAACTACCAAATGGGTTCAAATGGCTCTGAGCACTATGAGACTTAACATCTGAGGTCATCAGTCCCCCTGCCGGCCGCGGTGGTCTAGCGGTTCTAGGCGCTCAGTCCGGAGCCGCGCGACTGCTACGGTCGCAGGTTCGAATCCTGCCTCGGGCATGCATGTGTTAAGTCCCATAGTGCTCAGAGCCATTTTTTTTCATCAGTCCCCTAGAACATAGAACTACTTCAACCAAACTAACCTAAGGACACCACACACATCCATGCCCGAGGCAGGATTCGAACCTGCGACCGTAGCGTTCGCGCGGCTCCAGACTGAAGCGCCTAGAACCGCTTGGCCACACTCCCGAATGCGAGTCCAGTGTGCTAACCACTGCTCTACCTCGCTCGGTAAGCGTGATTAAATTGGTGTATTCTGAGACTGTCTTCCCTGTAAATAGCACCCTGCTTCAGTTACCATGTCACAACTGATGTAACTTTCCGTTCGTTTGACATAACTAAATCAAAATTACTGTGGCGGGTGTAATATCTTGAGTTACTCTCTGTGCTACAATAACATGTGACTGAAAGACAACAGCGAAACGGCAGCTGTATCAGTATAACTTAGACAATAGCTTTGTAGTCCGACAAGAAGCGATTTTGATTTGTTTTCAAATGACGCTAAGCATCATGTGCCTCAGCGTCCCAATAAGGCACTTAGTCGACCCTCTGCTAAGTTGTATTGTAGCCCGTTGATTCTTCCGTAGTGTTTAGCGGTGGAGTGGTCGGGCAGAGGGAGGAGGGTGTTATTCGTACCGCGACTGGGGACTGCTCATTCAGATTAGCGTTAAAAGGATCCAGGAAGTCTATTTCAACACTGTGGGTGACCAAGTGCCGCCCGTCTTTTTATGTCTTCCTTATGAGTATACTGCGGACACTCTCATCTTCCAAGATTACAGAACCGGTGATCACGAAATTCCGAGCACAATTTCGTAGGTTGGAGAACAATCTGGCACCTTAATGCACGTCGATTAGCCTGGCAAATCAATCGATCTCAATCCTATAGAAATTGTCATGGATTGTTTAGATTCGTTCACGCTACTGACAGGTGTAGAGGCAGTGTTACACGATATCGGCGTCAATTCTGCTAGTGTGACAACTTGGTTTCATTGTCCAGTGTAATTCTCGCTCAAAGAATAAAACGCAGTTCGAAAAGCTCACAACATCCAGATATCTATGGTACGAGCAATAAATCTTGTGTTCACATGACCAACTTATTCACTCTTCCCTTCACGATTATCCATCAAAGTTAGCAAAGATGGAACTCAATTTACATTGCGGTATCAGGGAATCAAAGAAGCTGTCTTTGTATTGTGCGCAAGGTTATATATCTGGAACTGGCACTACACACAGGGCCAAAACTGGAAACTTTGGTCAATACAAAGAAGTACAGCTTCTCTATAGATGTAAATGCCATCGTCCGAGTCGTAATATCTTTTATCTTATCTCTATATTCCTCGCCTAACATGTATGTTGGTGTCAGTAGAATCGTTCTCCAGTCTGTCTCAAATGTCGATTGTCTAAACTTTCTCAATCGTTTTGCACGAAACAAACGTCTTTTTCCCTCCAGGGATTTCCATTTTAGGTCATGGAGCATTTGCATTATACCTGATGTTTTGATGTATCATACGGTTTCCAGGGACATCATCACACTGCTGGAATTTGTTTTAGGTGCTCCACCCGCTTTTCCACCCACTTCGTATCATTTACCTTAATTTATTTCCAGAATAATAACCTCCAAACGCTATCACCCGTATACTCATGATCTCTGCGCGAAGTTCACCTAATAATTCCCCTTCCCCCCCCCCCCCCCACTCTCTGTCCATCACTCTCATCTGCCTGTAGATTTGATCAACGAGCGAGCAAGCGAGTACTACGGAAATGCTCCATGAACTCTGATGGAAATACCTGGATGACGTTCGTTTCGTGTAACACGACTGAGAAAGGTTAGAGAGCCGACGTTTGAGACACGCTGCAGAACGATTCTACTGCCACTAACGTACATGTCACGCAACGACTTTAAAGACTAGATAAAAGAAATCAAGGTTCGTACGACAATGTACACAGTGTCACTTTTCCTCGCTCCATCTGCGAATGAGAGAGAAAAGGGAATGACAACAGAGGTACCAGGTACCTTCCGTCAAGTACGTTATGGTGGCTTGTGGACTATATACAAACTGGGTAGTGCCGTCGTAATATTACAGACTTTCATACATGATGGAGAAGGGCAAATGTATCAATATGAGGTAATGGATTCTGGCCCGGAAACGAGCGACTCGAAAGTTACAAGCAAAAGTCGTTCTGATATTTCTGACTGTGGAATTCATGTACCGGTATTGTTGCTGCTAATGCTGCAAGGTAGACAAACTTTCGGAGGTGATAGTATTGACCAAAACACGAAAAAAAATGAAGTAAACATGGGCTATAAAATGCGTTCCTTAAGAGCTATGAGCACTTGTTCAACTTCGATACAGCAAACGCTTTGGTTTCCATATTTTTGAGGATGTAAGATGGACTAAAACAAAAAAACTTTGGTAAGTATAGACTCTAAAACAGTACCTTAAGTGCTATGAGCACGTGTTCATCTACGCTACAGTCAAACATCTCTTCTACTGAACAAGCGGCTTTAGCTCTTTATGACTGGCGACACCACAGCTCATTCCCGGTTTCATAAAGGATCGCCGAATAGACGCATAAAATTTTGGGTCAAATTTTATGCTCGTTACTTATGATATTTCTGGAGACCAAAAATCTCCTGCGGTGGAATCAACATGGGATCCGAAAACGATGATTCTGTGGAACCCAGCTTGCTCTGTTAGTCTCCAGGCCCAGAAGGCCTCCAACTAAAAAACTAACTGACTCACGAACCTAATTTGTATTAGATTATTTAGTTAATGAGTTCGCTCGTTAGTAAGTAGGATATTTGGTTAGTTAGTTAGCTAGTTAGATGATTTGTTTGATAATTAAACGTTGTGTGGCATCATGACCTCGAAAAAAAACCAGAACTTACCCGATTCTGCAGAAAAAAAATGAAAATTACCAGTTTGCTTTTGTTCTACAATATTTTAGAACAAAAGCAAACTAGTGATTTTCATTTATTATAATGTTGTTCTACCAAGAAGCGACGGAAGATTCTGTTAATATGACAAAAAAGTAATATTTGGGTCAACATTGGTAAAACTCTAACTCCTCTCTCTCAAACCCCACTCTACGGGGAGAGCCGGCCACGGTGGCCGAGCTGTTCTAGGCGCTACATTCTGGAACCGCGCTACCGCTATGGTCACAGGTTCGAATCATGCCTCGGGCATGGATGTGTGTCATGTTCTCAGGTTAGATAGGTTTAAGTAGTTCTAAGTTCAAGGGGCTGATGACCACAGAAGTTAAGTCCCATAGTGCTCAGAGCCTTTTGAACCATTTGAACCTATGGGGAGAGATGAAGAGTTTTTATTTTAGCGAACCAAAATTTAAGAAGTAAATAGGTATTTTTTATTTATCCGTAACCATTTTCCGCGCAAAAATGAGAACATGGATTTTCTTGAATTACAGCGCTAACTAACAAGAATCGAAACAAATGTTTAAGACAAAATGTACGTGGTTTTTTGTGTAGAATTTGATTCTGCAATACAAAATGAGGTTTCCCATTTGAAATTTTTAAGTTGCCTCCCGCCCCACCTCCAGCGGGCTGTGGTGGCGGGCTAAACTTAGCACCAGCAGATGTCCCCCTCGAAAATATCAACTTTGGATTCTACACGTTTTTTCATGTGAAGCTTATTTTTTGAGTTAATCTTATTTGTCAACTTAAAATTTACACCCATAGTATCACATCAGTTGCCAGCATAACTGGATACGCTGATAACGTGTCAGCATTCCAACCGTCGACTGCAATTGAGCTAGGTGCATGAAACATTGCATTTCAGAAATCGTTTGGGAATTCAATATTCCGAGATCCATAGTGCCAGGAGCATGCCGAGAATACCAAATTTCAGCCATTACCTCTCACCACCGACAGATCAGTGGCTCTCCATTAAACTGTTGAGAGGATCGGCATTTGCCCAGAGTTACCAGTGCTAATAAACACCCAACAATGAGTGAATTAACCGCGGAAATCAATGTGGGGCGTACGACAAACATGTAGCAATATGGTACATAGACTTTGATGATCCTGAAGCCACAACGTGTGAGAGCCATACCTTTGGCACAAGGGAAGTAGGCAACTCGATCAGTGTGGGTACCGTCATTTGGGAGAATCGCCACCCCACTACCAGCAGGGGAAGCAGGGGAGATCTGTGTAATAAATCCAAGGAGATTACAAAATGTTTCAACATGTGCCTCAGGAAGGAGAGCAACGTCAGTCCCCCAACGTACAGCATTTCATGGAGTAAAGCCAGTTTGTGGCGTGCGGATATGGTATTGATATTGACAGTGGCTACGCGATAAGTTTGGAAAATTGCCATCACAGGGAGGACGGGTGATGCAAACACAGGGGAAGCACAGTTAGCTCTCTGTTGCGCCCCCTGGAAGCGGACATCACTGTGACGGGGAGGGAGCCGACCCCACGGGCATCCACCCCTCAGTACACCTGCAGAACTTCCAGCCTCAGCAATGACGTCCTCCGCCCAGGAGATAGACGTCTCACTGGGCCGGTTCAGTGGAATACTATCAGGGATGCTGCCACAGGTAGCCTCACAGAAAGTGAGGCAATCGAACTAGACGCAGGTGGAGGAAGTTGGTGTCTGTAGCTGGCTAATGACTGGGGACGCAGGCGGGGAGACACGTCACTTAGTCTGGTACCAAGTCATCAGAGGACAGCGCATCGTCAGAAGGACGATAGTAATCCTGCGCATACAACCGATGGAGGCAGTCTTCAGAAGGGATGTGGCGTTATCCCTTCGCTTCCTTGACGATCTTTGCTTCCTAACGTGTCGTTCCGTGTCGTATGATGGGCGGCTGTCGTCGAACATGTGACCATACGGCAGAAAAGCAGAGGACCGTACAGCTTCATGGTCAACGACCGTGGGGTCGGACAGGTGGCTTACGTCTGTTGAGGCCATCGTTCGTTGGTACTGCCTCCGGCGGTAGTGTAGGGATACAAGCAAAACAGGTGCCGACTGATGCCAAGATAGGGGTAAAACAATGTACGCCTCAGGGAGATCGACGTCTCCGATCGTCGTGGGCCCCAGTCTACGTCAGAGTCATTCGAAACGTACATGGTCTTCCATGCCACAACCTGAACGAGTGCGCTGCTGGCTATCGTTGCAGTTCGCAGTAATCATGTAGCAAAGCACGTGTTTCATCAGTTCAATTTTGGTCTGACGGACACCATTGAGGACAGCTTATGTTTCGAACGTATCCAGCGGTTCAGCAACGTGACCTTCGAAGTTGCCGTACAGTTTAAGTGTGGTCACCACGACGTCCGATGGCACCTGAAACGGGAGTTCGAAAACCCTCAACATTCTGAGGCCAAAACCGGCGTGATCAAGCACGACAGTCCTCGTATGACTGTCAGAGTATTCGAACTTGAGATCATCATCATGACGCTGCACAACGTCAGCGCACGGCGCTTCATTCGCCAGTTTCATGTACACAGAAGTACTGAGGAACGAAAACTGAATTCCGAGAAAATCTTGCGGCGAGAGACGCATTCGTCGTCTATAAACCGAAAACGCCATCTGGTCAATGAGGTAGGACTCTAACACAAGTCGGTATGCGGAATTAAAGAAACGCGATCTGTCTCGCAAGCACCACAACAGGCGAGACGCAAACAACGCGTGCACGGCTCATCACTACCAGCGGCAGACTGACCAGAAACACACGTCTAAAAAAGTTTTGCATCACCCCGGTTCCGAGAGTTCCGGAACCCGTACAGAAAATTGGAACAGAGATCAACGTAAAAATCATTTCCACACTTTTTATTGCTCTTGGAAACCACACAATGCATCTTGTACCACCATACAGCGAGACCTTCAGAGGTGGTGGTAAATATTTCTTCACGTCCTTTTTCATTGATGCATGCCTGTATTCGTCGTGGGATACTATCCACAACTGCATCAAGGCACTGTTCGTCCAGATTGCCCCACTCCTCAACGGCGATTCGGAGTGGATCCCTGAGAATGGTTGATGGGTCACGTCGTCCATAAACAGCCTTTTTCAGTCTATCTCAGGCATGTTCAATAGGTTCAGAGTCTGGAGAACATGCTGGCCACTCTAGTCGAGCGATGACCTTATCCTGAAAGAAGTCATTCACAACATGTGCACGATGAAGGCGCGAATTGTCGTCCATGAAGACGAATGCCTCGCCAATATCCTGCGATATGTTGCACTATCGGTTGGAGGATGCCATTCACGTATTCTACAGCCATTATGGCACCTTCCATGACCACCAGTGGCATGCGTCGGCCTTACATAATGCCACCCCAAAACTTCAGGGTACCTCCGCCCTGCTGCACTCGCTGGACAGTGTGTCTAAGGCGTTCAGCCTGACCGGGTTGCCTCCAAAAACGTCTTCGACGATTCTCTGGTTGAAGGCATAGGCGATACTCATCGGTGAAGAGAACGTGATGCCGATCCTGAGGGGTCCTTCCGGCTTGTTGTTGGGCCCATTTGTACCGCACTGCGTAGTGTCGTGGTTGCAAAGATGGACCTCGGCTTGGACGTTTGGAGTGAAGTTGAGCATCATGCACCCTATTGCGCACAGTTTGAGTCGTAACACGACACCCTGTGGCTGCACAATAAGCATTATTCAACATGGTGGCGTTGCTGGCAGTGTTCCTCGGAGCCATAATCCGTAGGCAGCGGTCATCTACTGCAGTAGTATCCCTTGGGTGGCCTGAGAGAGGCATGTCATCGACACTTCCTGTCTCTCTGTATCTCCACCATGTCCAAAAACATCGCTTTGATTCACTCCGAGTCGCCTGGACACTTCCCTTGATGAGAGCCCTTCCTGGCACGGACGCCATCGAACCGCGGTATTGACCGTCTAAGCATGGTTGAACTACAGACAACACGAGCTATGTACCTCCTTCCTGGTGGAATAACTGGAACTGATCGGCTGTCGGACCCCCTCCGTCTAATAGGCTCTGCTGAAGCGTGGTTGTTTACATCTTTGGGCGGGTTTAGTGACGTCTCTGAACAGTCAAAGGGACTGTGTCTGTGATAAAATATCCACGGTCAACGTTTATCTTCAGGAGTCCTAGGAACCGGGGTGAAGTGTGTACTAAGCCATTGAGACGCAGCGATCATCGCAATTGTACGGACTACCCTAGCACGCTTCCCGTCACCCTCAAATTCGCAATTTATCAACACTCTAACAATTAAGCGCCGTTTGCCTGTTATTACCCGCGGCATTTCGTTAGATCCCTTAAGAGTTCGTGCCTGGTGGGCATCCACACTGAAGCGATCATTGGGCGTCCTCACCTTAATTATATGTAGGATGAACGTGAGTAAAGTCGAAGTATTACAAGGACGAATTCCTGAGTGGAAATGGAGGGAAAAAGGTCCCATGAACACGTGTACAGAACTGGACGGTGTATGTCCAACGACAACAAATCGTCCCTGATCATAGTACAGAGCTGCATCCCATCCACGCCACAACTGATCTTCAGAGTGGCCTCCATAGGATGCAATGCTCGCCTTCACACGTCGGCAAAGAGGACTGTTGGCAGAAATACAATACCATAACTGTTATGGTCTGGTGCAAAAACTATCGACAAAATCCTTCCCATAGAGTGACATGCGCTGCTGATATTCCTTGCACTCGATGCAGTTGATAGGGATATTAACGGTTGTCATGCGCAATACACGTAATCCTACTTTTATACTAGGTTGGAAGGCCCCTTTCCTGGAGCTTGTACTAGGGTTCACCTTAATATCCTGTTGAACGATGTTCTCCAAATCTGATGTACCCACAGTCCGCTGCGTCCCTGCATATTCGTCCGTGCAAAAGGACCCATGATCATACAAAAGCTCTAAAAGAGATTTAAATATTGTGGGAAGTGGTTGGTGTCTGTGAAGGTACTTGTTTTGGTATAGCCGTGCAACATGTCATGTGTTCAGGCTAAACTTCGCCAGCTCCTTCTACCGTGGCAAGGATGCATTTCCGTACACATGTTCATGGATACATGTCTCTTCATTTCGAGTCAGGAATCCGTCCCAGCAATTTATCGGTTTTGTTAATGTGGTGTCTGTTCTTTCGGTATGTCCGAAAAAACAATCGCTACATGTATATCTATCGTTCTTTCTGAAACATGTTGCAGCCTTAGCCAAAGGCAGCCAAGGAGACTAACGCACGCTAGTGGCTAGTCTGTTCGTATCCATCAGTGAAGAGGTTTTCTCTATCAGTAATGGAACGGACAGACATGTGAATGCGAATGTCCTCGACCGAGTGGAATCTTCAGTATACGTTGAGACATTTTTATCGAGAGGAGCATGTCATGTGTTGATAACGTGTCCTTCAACAATCTTTAAAAAAAAATGATTCAAATGGCTCTGAGCACTATTGGACTTAACGTCCGAGGTCATCAGTCCCCTAGAACTTAGAACTACTTAAACCTAACTAACCTAAGGACATCACACACATCCATGCCCGAGGCAGGATTCGAACCTGAGACCGTAGCAGTCGCGCGGTTCCGGACTGAAGCGCCTAGAACCGCTCGGCCACAGCGGCCGGCCAACACTCTTCACTCATTAGTATCATATAATTCACTGGCTGACTCGTGACCATCTGCTGTAGTCCTGGTCGATCCATGGTACGTGACTGCAGCCTAGGGATTTGTTTTCTGAATGAGTCTTTCCCCTTGCAGCGAAGTGTGAAGTTGTAGAACGTGATTATCAGTTGGACAGTACATCAAGTTACTGTGTTAACTAACATTCTGTTGATTTTTTATTTTAAACTGTTACTGCTTTGTTTCTTTATTCTTACAGTTATATTCAACACGGGTTAGAAGAACAGGAATTGCTATACAAGTGATTTCTTTATATCTGTATTCAATATGTGCCTAATATCTGGACATTTACACATTAATCACTGCTATCTATTTACACGTTAACTTTCAGGTATTCGTTTGGGGATGGCTTCTTCCTCCAGTAAGCAAATACTCCGAAACAGCATTCCTCACAGATGTTTTGTAGATATAATGTGTCCTCGAACCATGTTTTCCTCAGTGAATCTTTGATCTTGTAGTAAATAAATTTTCCTCAGCTGCATTCCTCGTTTGCTCCGCGATGTTTTTGTAGCATCTGATAGGGGACAATGTTCCAGAGAAGTGAGAGCCATGAATATTTGATCTTGGACGTGAAGTTTTTAATTTCTCTCTTGACGACTGCTGTGGGATGAGTCATTTCCATTTTTCTTTTATTATCCCACTTGGCAAACGCTATCTTACTGCAAAGTGTTGTAATACTACATATACGCGTCTGTCACATACCACTTTCACAGTCACTCGGAGATCGAAAAAGTCGCACTGCAAATGCAGTTCGTTTAGCAAAACTACTAGGTATTTGTATGTTTCTTATACAGTACTAAGCTCCGGAAAATACTTCATTTTTAATTAACAAACTTGACCTGATGATTAGGGTGAGAATCCAAAGCGATACCACTGAAGAAAGTGCTGTGCAGTCGTGCCGGATACAAATTATAGTGGTTGTCGCTTATTACAGAGAGTGCGCACAGCTACACTCGCTCAACCAGAAAGTTATCTGTTCTCTATAACGCGCAATGAATATGCGTTCAGAATCCAGTCGTTATCGTTTCTAATTTTTGTTGTTCTGATTTTCAGTCACAGCCTCCGTAGCACAATTTTCAACCACATTCCGGTAACACACTCTATCTGCAACTACTTCGTAAGTCTGGAAACGTCTGATCATAATTCCCACTAAAACGTGTATGGACCTGCATCATTTCATCCCTCTTTCGAACGTTTTCGTCAGTGACTACTTCTTTCACCCAGTTTCTTCTTACTTATGTAGTAACTATCTCACAGAGAAAATTCTGCACTTGAGATTTGCGATGAAACCTTGCACTTATATCTCGCTTTCCGAGTGATAAGTGGAAAACGGTGAGTCGTCATGCAAGTATTACAAGGAATTGCGTTTTCCACCAATTGCGCAGAACAGTAAATTGTTTTTTATTATACCTGTGGATTTATTAACAATCTAGCTCTCAGAATATACCATAATGGTTTGTACAGGAGGAAAGCCTGTTGCTGGATGTGCAAAGTGAGTAAGATAGCAACTCGAATCAGAAGGAGTGCACGGGAACAATGTGTAACGTTGTGGGTATTTCTGGCGAGACTACAGCGTAAGCCTTACACCTGTTGCGCAAGAAACGCGCCGTAACTCTCATGGTTTAAGGCAGGCTCTGTCGGTCCAATACTGAATAGCTTAACGAAACACAGAATTACGTGACAAATGGCGTTTCATGTGAATATTACATCTTTTGTAGTAAAGAAGACAACCATCTGAACTTATGAGCGATTGAGAAGATGAATATTTCGAAGGAGAATTAAGTGACAAGATTTCACCATGTACCTCTGCAGCTGTCATGAAATTCCTGTGAAGTAGTGGCATTCACCATTACGAATCTGGTAAATCACATTCTTCATACCAAAGAAAAAAGTTACCTCTTGCTACTTATTGATGAGAAGTAAGGGTAAGTTAGGCATTCACGGTTCCAACAAAAATGAGATAGTTACCTCTTGTACTAAGGTTTAACTGTTCGTCTTTCACATCCTAGTATTTTTGTACATAACATGACATCACAATCCGTCTTAAAACATCCGCTGATGTTGAGTCACCATTAACAGCACCTTGTTCCTTCATTCTGAAAGACACAAGTGCGTAATTTAGAACATTATTCAGTTCGCAGGCGCATAATCTTGTGTCATGATTAGACAAAATACACCTGTTCATGAATGGTGATCCTTGCGTTATTGACAGTTCTGCTGAATTTGGTGGTATGTAGATTTATTCAGTATAATAATAATTTCACGTGGTGGCTCCTCACATTGTTTGGAGATGAAGACCAGATTAAAATTCAGAGTGAAATATGCAAGGTCCGTTAGTGATTAGATCCTGTGACCTTTTGATTTCCAGTCAAGTGCCTTACTGCTACACCTAAAATACACTCCTGGAAATTGAAATAAGAACACCGTGAATTCATTGTCCCAGGAAGGGGAAACTTTATTGACACATTTCTGGGGTCAGATACATCACATGATCACACTGACAGAACCACAGGCACATAGACACAGGCAACAGAGCATGCACAATGTCGGCACTAGTACAGTGTATATCCACCTTTCGCAGCAATGCAGGCTGCTATTCTCCCATGGAGACGATCGTAGAGATGCTGGATGTAGTCCTCTGGAACGGCTTGCCATGCCATTTCCACCTGGCGCCTCAGTTGGACCAGCGTTCGTGCTGGACGTGCAGACCGCGTGAGACGACGCTTCATCCAGTCCCAAACATGCTCAATGGGGGACAGATCCGGAGATCTTGCTGGCCAGGGTAGTTGACTTACACCTTCTAGAGTACGTTGGGTGGCACGGGATACATGCTGACGTGCATTGTCCTGTTGGAACAGCAAGTTCCCTTGCCGGTCTAGGAATGGTAGAACGATGGGTTCGATGACGGTTTGGATGTACCGTGCACTATTCAGTGTCCCCTCGACGATCACCAGAGGTCTACGGCCAGTGTAGGAGATCGCTCCCCACACCATGATGCCGGGTGTTGGCCCTGTGTGCCTTGGTCGTATGCAGTCCTGATTGTGGCGCTCACCTGCACGGCGCCAAACACGCATACGACCATCATTGGCACCAAGGCAGAAGCGACTCTCATCGCTGAAGACGACACGTCTCCATTCGTTCCTCCATTCACGCCTGTCGCGACACCACTGGAGGCGGGCTGCACGATGTTGGGGCGTGAGCGGACGACGGCCCGACGGTGTGCGGGACCGTAGCCCAGCTTCATGGAGACGGTTGCGAATGGTCCTCGCCAATACCCCAGGAGCAACAGTGTCCCTAATTTGCTGGGAAGTGGCGGTGCGGTCCCCTACGGCACTGCGTAGGATCCTACGGTCTTGGCGTGCATCCGTGCGTCGCTGCGGTCCGGTCCCAGGTCGACGGGCACGTGCACCTTCCGCCGACCACTGACGACAACATCGATGTACTGTGGAGTCCTCATGCCCCACGTGTCGAGCAATTCGGCGGTACGTCCACTTGGCCTCCCGCATGCCCACTATACGCCCTCGCTCAAAGTCCGTCAACTGCACATACGGTTCACGTCCACGCTGTCGCGGCATGCTAGCAGTTTTAAAGGCTGCGATGGAGCTCCGTATGCCACGGCAAACTGGCTGACACTGACGGCGGCGGTGCACAAATGCTGCGCTGCTAGCGCCATTCGACGGTCAACACCGCGGTTCCTGGTGTGTCCGCTGTGCCGTGCGTGTGATCATTGCTTGTTCAGCCCTCTCGCCGTGTCCGGTGCAAGTATGGTGGGTCTGACACACCGGTGTCAATGTGTTCTTTTTTCCATTTCCAGGAGTGTATGTGTTGTGGTCTCGCTCAGAGTGGCCTTTATAATGGATAATTTGCCGTTTGAGTAGCTCTGATCACTAGACGGACTGTTCTACTTTAAGACCAGTTTTCGTAGAACAACATTAACAGCCGAGAAAGCAGTCATGTCGAGAATGTGAACCTCTGATCTAGTCGTTCAGTGGTGTCTTTGGCAGAGGGTAAAGAATCTAATCGTGGACAGTAGAATAAACCATAGGATAATTCTGTCTAAAATTTCGTTCTAAATTCTTCTTTTTTAAGGCTTTTCCTGTTCTCCATCTTTCCCTATATTGTGTTGATCTTTACATATGTGCGTAACTACGACACGCAACTTTTGTGTAAACAGTTTTGCGTATTCTACTCTCTGTCTGCGCTTACTAGTTTTTCTCTTCTGCTGTCCCTTGCAGCGTGAAGTGCACTATTTCTTGGATGCCACAGAGTGCATATCACTAATCAGTCCCTTTTTCTGGCCACGGTCTTCCGCAGACTTCCTCCGTCTACTCTTCTTAGAACTGCTCTATTTTGTACTTTGTCTGTCACCCTCCGTTTTTAAAATTCTTTGAGAAATGTAAGTTTCAAATGTTTACAGTTTGTTCTGCTCCGGGTACCCGATACTTCATTGTTCTCTTCCATGTATTTCTGAGCTTCAGACGTACACATTCAGAGATATTGCGCCATTTCCATAAATCGGACAACCGTGATATTTTTATGTACTCTTTTGTTTCTGAGTATTTTCCCGGCTCTTTAATGGAACGCTGAAGGGGGAACGGTGTACTGTATCCCACTCCCTTTGAATAAGGTCCTGAATCAAATTTAATCATGACTATCGAAATCGAACCCAGGTAAATTGCAAATTCCAGTCATTGTCCGACGTCGCACAGCGGTTACAGGTGCTGCTGCTACTACTGTTACTACTCCGTCCGAACAGATCTCCGAAGACCCTACGGTGCTGAACGACCGCCGCGTCATCTACAACTGACAAGTGTCTCTAGATGCGGATATGGAGAGGAATGTGGTCAGCATACCGTTCTCTTGGCCGATGTCAGTTTTAATTGCCAGAGCCACTAATTTTGAATCAAGTAGCTCCTCAATCGGCCTCATGAGGGGTGAGTGCATCCCACTTACCAATCACACCTGCTAACAACAAACGGTCACCTGTCCAGGTGCTGGCCAATCCCAACTGCGCTTAACTTCGGTAATCTGGCGGGAGCCGGTGTAACCACTGTGGTGAGGCCATTGGTACTGCTCCAACAACAACAACTGCAAGGTGGTCATGTTATTTTGATTAATGTGGGTTATCGATGTGCACGTCACAGAGAGACCAAGTTACGTTTCTGTTAAACACTCTTTGCTCTTGCTGCATAATCTTTGCCTCTGCGCAGTCTGCTACATTTTTAGTTGAAGTGTGGTAGGTGATGGATGTATTTGGTTGTGCTGTGTTGCCTTGCGATGGTATGTATTAGATGAAGAGAGATTAATTATGAAGGACAGCAAAGATGAGTAAGATGAATACATTAAAAAGCGAAAAGATATGTATTTAGAATAATGTTAAACTTCCTGGCAGATTAAAACCGTGTTCCCGACCGAGACTCGAACTCGGGACCTTTGCCTTTCGCGGGCAAGTGCTCTACCATCTGAGCCACCGAAGCACGACTCACGCCCGCAGACAGCTGAAGCTCAGATGGTAGAGCACTTGCCTGCGAAAGGCAAAGGTCCCGAGTTCGAGTCTCGGTCGGGCACACAGTTTTAATCTGCAGGAAGTTTCATATCAGCGCACACTCTGCTGCAGAGTTAAAATCTCATTCTGGAAACCTCCCCCAGGCTGTGGCTAAGCCATGTCTCCGCATTATCCTTCCTTTCAGGAGTGCTAGTCCTGCAAGGTTCGCAGGAGAGCTTCTGTGAAGTTTGGAAGGTAGGAGACGAGATACTGCCAGAAGTAAAGCTGTGAGTACGGGGCGTGAGTCGTGCTTCGGTAGCTGAGATGGTAGAGCACTTGCCCGCGAAAGGCAAAGGTCCCGAGTTCGAGTCTCGGTCGGGCACACAGTTTTAATCTGCAAGGAAGTTTCATATCAGCGCACACTCCCCTGCAGAGTGAAAATCTCATTCTAGAATAATGTTATTATTTTTCAGGAGAATAAATTTGAGAAAAGACCGCAGCACTGCGCAACGAGGATCGATTATTGTCAACTAGTTAACTTGCTCAGAGCTGAGAGAAAGACCACGCTGAGTCATGCATTAACGTATTAATTGAATAAGTTGTTAAACTTTTATAGTAATTCTATGTTAACATTGTACCCTCTTTAAATTATTGTTCACGTTGTCGAACGTGATATTGTTCAGAAATACGTTACGTGCGAAGATCACTCCAAGTTTTACTCTGTCTTTTCTGAATATATAATTCATTATAAAATCGTTGTCTGAGAATATAATTTCATATGAATGGTTACCATCGCCAACGGCTTTGCCGCAGTGGTAACACCTGTTCCCGTCGGATCACCGACGTTAAGCGCTGTCGGGCTGGGCTAGTATATGGATGGGTGACAGTTCTGTCTGCCGAACGCTTTTGGTAAGCGGGGTGCACTCAGTCCTTCTGAGGCAAACTGAGGAGCTACTTGACTGAGAAGTAGCGGCTCTGGTCTCGGAAACAAACAAACTGCCGGGAGAGCGGTGTGGTGACCACATGCCCCTCCACATCCGCATCCAGTGACGCCTGTCTGCTTAGGATGACACGGCGGCCGGTCGGTACCGTTGGGCCACTGGCCTGTTCGGGAGGAGTTCAGTTTTTAGGTTACTCTCCCAATCCCACTGTTTACCATTACCCATTACCACATCCAACAGTTTGCATATGTATTTAGAAACACAAATCTAGCTGAGCCGCTTTCTGCTTGCTGCTTGCTGCTTGCTGTTGTCAAGGCGAGTGGTAAGTGAAAATTTTTATTTAGAGCAGACAATTGCTTTACTTCAGTTGTACATTTTATATAAGGAAATGTTGCATTCCAGTAAGTTACAGCCTACTTCAGATTAGGTTCTGTTTAGTCATAGGCTAGCATGCGAGTTTAAGTTGAATGACAGTTTGTGCGGACATTGTTTTGGAAAATCCGTAGATTTTATGGAGTGGGAGATAACGTTGGGTTAAATTTCCGACAGATACAAAAATTAGTGGGGATGTCACACTATTATTATTATTATTATTATTATTATTGTTAGTGGTAGTGTCCTTGTTGTTACTCGTCCATGGATCACTTTTAGAAGTATACTTAACCCACCATGTTAGAGCAAATAAGTATAGCCCTAATTCTGACGTTTATGTCCTGTTCGACGAGGATGGACAGATCACAAGGTAGACGCAGTCTCAACTTTTATGTAAAACAATTCAGGGAAGTCCAAGAAAACGCAGATCGGGATGTCCAAGTGGGGACTGGAGATCCATCACCCTGAATACAAACCAGTCTTGCAACTCCGATATTTCATAATGTAATGTGCTCCACTGTTCCGTCATTTTCCAAGCACTGTACACACTGCACAAAAATAATGCATATGAGAAATCATCTTGCGAATGTTGCAGTTCTTCTTTCCATGGTTATTAAGAAAACTGGAGAGGAATTCCGCCTCATGTAAGACACCTTTGTTGTTTAGTTTTCACTCAGGCATGTTTCAGCACTTTTTTTGTTACTATCCGCAGTGGTTAAATCTGGTTATTTTCCTTCTCGAAATTGTTACGCGTTACCCTTCAAAGAAACTCTGCGTACAAAATATTTACATTTGCAAAATGAACGATTATTGTTAAATACCTTTACAGTGGTTTGCGTACAATACAGAGTTCAGACACGTATAACTGAGATGAAGCATTCTAAGTTGCTTATTTACGATATGTCTAAAATTTATAGTTTTATAGTGTATTTGGAAATAAAGTGGATGTATGCATTTGTACTACTACTATTATTGCTGTTATTATTATTATTGTTAGTGGTAGTGTCCTTGTCCACCCCCCCCCCCCCCCCCCCCCCCCCCATGAACCATGGACCTTGCCGTTAGTGGGGAGGCTTGCGTGCCTCAGCGACACAGATGGCCGTACCGTAGGTGCAACCACAACGGAGGGGTATCTGTTGAGAGGCCAGACAAACATGTGGTTCCTGAAGAGGGGCAGCAGCCTTTTCAGTAGTTGCAGGGGCAACAGTCTGGATGATTGACTGATCTGGCCTTGCAACATCAACCAAAACGGACTTGCTGTGCTGGTACTGCGAACGGCTTAAGGCAAGGGGAAACTATAGCCGTAATTTTTCCCGAGGACATGCAGCTTTACTGTATGATTAAATGATGATGGCGTCCTCTTGGGTAAAATATTCCGGATGTAAAATATTTCCCCATTCGGATCTGCAGGCAGGGACTAGTCAGGAGGACGTCGTTATCAGGAGAAAAGAAACTGGCGTTCTACGGGTCGGAGCGTGGAATGTCAGATCTCTTAATCGGACAGGTAGGTTAGAAAATTTAAAAAGGGAAATGGATAGGTTAAAGTTAGATATAGTGGGAATTAGTGAAGTTCGATGGCAGCAGGAACAAGACTTTTGGTCAGGAGAATACAGGGTTATAAATACAAAATCAAATAGGGGTACAGCAGGAGTAGGTTTAATAATGAATAAAAAAAATATGAGTGCGGATAAGCTACTACAAACAGCATAGTGAACGCATTACTGTGGCCAAGATAGACACAAAGCCCATGCCTACTACAGTAGTACAAGTTTATATGCCAACTAGCTCTGCAGATGATGAAGAAATTGAGGAAATGTATGATGAGATAAAAGAAATTATGCAGGTAGTGAAGGGAGACGAAAATTTAATAGTCATGCGTGACTGGAATTCGTCAGTAGGAAAAGGGAGAGAAGGAAACATAGTAGGTGATTATGGATTGGGGCTAAGAAATGAAAGAGGAAGCCGTCTGGTAGAATTTTGCACAGAGCATAACTTAATCATAGCTAACACTTGGTTCAAGAATCATAAAAGAAGGTTGTATACATGGAAGAATCCTGGAGATACTAGAAGGTATCAGATAGATTATATAATGGTAACACAGAGATTTAGGAATCAGGTTTTAAATTGTAGGACATTTTCAGGGGCAGATGTGGACTCTTACCACAATCTATTGGTTATGACCTGTAGGTTAAAACTGAAGAGACTGCAAAAAGGTTGGAATTTAAGGACGTGGGCTCTGGATAAGCTGAAAGAACCAGAGGTTGTACAGAGTTTCAAGGAGAGCATAAGGGAACAATTGACAGGAATGGGGGAAAGAAACACAGTAGAAGAAGAATGGGTTGCTTTGAGAGATGAAGTAGTGAAGGCAGCAGAGGATCAAGTAGGTAAAAAGACGAGGGCTGCTGGAAATCCTTGGGTAACAGAAGAAATATTGAATTTAATTGATGAAAGGAGAAAATATAAAAATGCAGTAAATGAAGCAGGCAAAAAAGGAAAACAAACGTCTCAAAAATGAGATCGACAGGAAGTGCAAAATGGCTAAGCAGGGATGGCTAGAGGACAAATGTAAGGATGTAGAAGCTTATCTCACTAGGGGTAAGATAAATACTGCCTACAGGAAAATTAAAGAGACCTTCGGAGAGAAGAGAACCACATGTATGAATATCAAGAGCTCAGATGGACACCCAGTTCTAAGCAAAGAAGGGAAAGCAGAAAGGTGGAAGAAGTATATAGAATGTTTGTACAAGGGCGATGTACTTGAGGACAATATTACGGAAATGGAAGAGGATGTAGATGAAGAGGAAATGCGTGATACGATACTGCGTGAAGAGTATGACAGAGCACTGAAAAACCTGAGTCGAAACAAGGCCCCCGGAGTAGACAACATTTCATTAGAACTACTGACGGCCTTGGGAGAGCCAGTCATGACAAAACTCTACCAGCTGGTGAGCAAGATATATGAGACAGGGGAAATACCCTCAGACTTCAAGAAGAATATAATAATTCCAATCCCAAAGAAAGCAGGTGCTGACAGATGTGAAAATTACCGAACTAACAGTTTAATAAGTCACAGCTGCAAAATACTAACGCGAATTCTTTACAGACGATTGGAAAAACTGGTAGATGCGGATCTCGGGGAGGATCAGTTTGGATTGCGTAGAAATGTTGGAACACGTGAGGCAATACTGACCTTACGACTTATCTTAGAAGAAAGATTAAGAAAAGGCAAACCTACGTTTCCAGCATTTGTAGACTTAGAGAAAGCTTTTGACAATGTGGACTGGAATACTCTCTTCCAAATTCTGAAAGTGGCAGGGGTAAAATACAGGGAGTGAAAGGCTATTTACAATTTGTACAGAAACCAGATGGCAGTTATAAGAGTCGAGGGACACGAAAGGGAAGCAGTGGTTGGGAAGGGAGTGAGACAGGGTTGTAGTCTCTCCCCGATGTTATTCAATCTGTATATTGAGCAAGCAGTAAAGGAAACAAAAGAAAAATTTGGAGTAGGTATTAAAATTCATTGAGAAGAAGTAAAAACTTTGAGGTTCGCCGATGACATTGTAATTGTGTCAGAGACGGCAAAAGACTTGGAAGAGCAGTTGAACGGAATGGACAGTGTCTTGAAAGGAGGATATAAGATGAACATCAACAAAAGCAAAACGAGGATAATGGAATGTAGTCAAATTAAATCGGGTGATGCTGAGTGAATTAGATTAGGAAATGACACACTTAAAGTAGTAAAGGAGTTTTGCTATTTAGAAAGTAAAATAACAGATTATGGTCGAAGTAGAGAGGGTATAAAATGTAGACTGGCAATGGCCAGGAAAGCGTTTCTGAAGAAGAGAAATTTGTTAACATCGAATATAGATTTATGTATCAGAAAGACGTTTCTGGAAGTATTTGTTTGGAGTGTAGCCATGTATGGAAGTGAAACATGGACGATAACTAGTTTGGACAAGAAGAGAATAGAAGCTTTGGAAATGCGGTGCTACAAAAGAATGCTGAAGATAAGGTGGATAGATCACGTAACTAATGAGGAGGTATTCAATAGGATTTGGGAGAAGAGAAGTTTGTGGCACAACTTGACTAGAAGATGGGATCGGTTAGTAGGACATGTTTTGAGGCATCAAGGGATCACCAATTTAGCATTGGAGGCCAGCGTGGAGGGTAAAAATCGTAGAGGGAGACCAAGAGATGAATACACTAGGCAGATTCAGAAGGATGTAGGTTGCAGTAGGTACTGGGAGATGAAGAAGCTTGCACAGGATAGAGTAGCATGGAGAGCTGCATCAAACCAGTCTCAGGACTGAAGAGTACAACAACAACAACATGCATTTGTTTACTTACCTCACTTGAAACTACTGGATATTTATGCTAGTAGATTTTGTATCCTACGCAATCTGCAGCTTGTAATCTGGAAACACCAAAAAATTATTTTATTTTTCTGTTTATTATACATTTCCGACCGAGAATAACTATATATAGCGTTGTTTAGCATGTTACAGTTTACGACATTGTGGTAACACGCTTATATCTTACACTTTTTCTACGGTATGTTCGCCAAGCACAAAGTTTTCGCTCCCGTATGTGTTGTTGTCGCTCTGAAGTGTTCACATCTTTCGTGGCATGTTTGTTTGGGATGTGCCACGCGTATTTGAAACGCTGTGGACGTTTGTGGTGTTGAGGTCGGAATATGCAGTTGGCTCTGAGCACTATTCGACTTAACTTCTGAGGTCATCAGTCCACTAGAACTTAGAACTAATTAAACCTAACTAACCTAAGGACACCACAAACATCCATGCCCGAGGCAGGATACGAACCTACGACCGTAGCGGTCGCTCGGTTCCAGACTGTAACGCCTAGAACCGCTCGGTCACCCCGGCCGGCAGTATGCAGTTCTAGGCTAGTAGTTATTCATGCAGTTCTTCTTTTGTGGCAAAGAAGGTTTTATTACAGTGAAATATATTCTTTCCTTGGGCCATTGATTTTTTGATGCTGTAGTTTTCTTCTGTTGTTAATTTTTGGTGTACGCCGTGCTAGTTTTAAGGATTTTTAAGTTGGTTACTACGTATATTGGGTGGTGATTCTGTGGTGTTACGTGATCTGCGGATGTTAAGTGTGAGCTCCGCCAACAAGGTAGAAGGATAACCGATCTCACCATCCAGTGCAGCTAAACTACCAACCATTAGTGCCGTGTGGAGAGTGCTGCAAGCTTTTTCTGTGAGGTGTAGGAAAGCAATGTACATTGCACGAGTAACACGAAAACACAGATTCCCGATACATTACGTAGGTACCGCTACAAAGCTTTCCAATGGTGTATAAAATATTACACCATTAACACAAAAAGTTTATGATAAACATCTTTTTCTTTCAACCTCAGTTTTCTCAACAAGTTATCGTTAGTGACCATGCTACAAAATGAGCTTATTGGACACTTTGAATAAAATGCTGTTTAGAGTAGAAGGTTAGGTGTCATGTATATGAAAGTTGAACGTGGAAAGGCCACGGAATGGTGAGCCCGAAAGTCTGAGCAAATGGGAATCATACGTCGAACAGTTAGTAGTATACATCTGCAATGAGAAGTTGAGTAGTGATATTCGATGTAATGGTCTTCTTTAACAGAGTTAATGTAGAAAAAATTACATCAGTACCCGTCCACCTATACCGAGAGAAATAGCGTGCTATAACCTGAAGCCGAATGATTGAGCACCTGCAAATCGTTTCGCAGTTAGCAAATATGGATAGTGTTACACCGTTAACATCTTGACCAAAAGCTACCAAACTTATACACCAGTAATTCAATGTCTGTGAGATAAGTCGAGTGAAACATAATCATTATATGAGCTTACTTTCAGCATTTTCATTAATGAAAATATTAGTTCCTACAGATGAAGAACGGTGAGGATGGGTGATGCGTGTGTCTAACGTTACAGGAGCTCTTCAGGCAGAGATCGAAGCACAACTCACTCCGAGGTCGTGCATATCTCACCTTTCTTACTCGGAGAAAAAGTCGGATCACTGGCATCAGAGATACGTGACCATCATATCGATAGCTTGCAGACAGTTGTCTGTAGTACAGAAACTGGAGAATTAGTGGTGCCGAGAGGGACTGCAGACAACGGAGAGACAAGAAGAGCCTGTACGGTTCCTTACACAAAGGTTCGTAGTGCTATTCCACTGGCGCTGACGAACAGACGGATGACAACACCAGAAATTCGAGCAGATGTTACAGGCAGAGTGACGCCGTGAAGTACTGGGATCACATTGTGCGAAGCTGGAACATTAAGTGGAATTCTGTTGAGTTGAGAGATGAGTCTAGCAACTGTTTGTGGGCGGCTACAGCAGGTCTGTCCTGGTGAAAGGTCACTGGAAGCAGCGGTTCGGCAACTCCTATATAAAACTTCCTGGCAGATTAAAACTGTGTGCCCGACCGAGACTCGAACTCGGGACCTTTGCCTTTCGCGGGCAAGTGCTCTACCAACTGAGCTACCGAAGCACGACTCACGTCCGGTACTCACAGCTTTACTTCTGCCAGTATCCGTCTCCTACCTTCCAAACTTTACAGAAGTCTCGGTCGGGCACACAGTTTTAATCTGCCAGGAAGTTTCATATCAGCGCACACTCCGCTGCAGAGTGAAAATCTCATTCTGGAAACATCCCCCAGGCTGTGGCTAAGCCATGTCTCCGCAGTATCCTTTCTTTCAGGAGTGCTAGTTCTGCAAGTTTCGCAGAAGAGCTTCTGTAAAGTTTGGAAGGTAGGAGACGGATACTGGCAGAAGTAAAGCTGTGAGTACCGGACGTGAGTCGTGCTTCGGTAGCTCAGTTGGTAGAGCACTTGCCCGCGAAAGGCAAAGGTCCCGAGTTCGAGTCTCGGTCGGGCACACAGTTTTAATCTGCCAGGAAGTTTCATATCAGCGCACACTCCGCTGCAGAGTGAAAATCTCATTCTGGAAACATCCCCCAGGCTGTGGCTAAGCCATGTCTCCGCAGTATCCTTTCTTTCAGGAGTGCTAGTTCTGCAAGTTTCGCAGAAGAGCTTCTGTAAAGTTTGGAAGGTAGGAGACGGATACTGGCAGAAGTAAAGCTGTGAGTACCGGACGTGAGTCGTGCTTCGGTAGCTCAGTTGGTAGAGCACTTGCCCGCGAAAGGCAAAGGTCCCGAGTTCGAGTCTCGGTCGGGCACACAGTTTTAATCTGCCAGGAAGTTTCATATCAGCGCACACTCCGCTGCAGAGTGAAAATCTCATTCTGGGAACTCCTATATACCTTTGTGGGATTTGATATGACAAGAAGACTGAATTGGTAAGGTCACTGGAAGCAACGCTTCTCCAACTCCCTTATAACTTTGTGGGACTAGATGAGACAAGAAGACTGAATTGGTAAGTGCTGACCAGATGCTGAATGCTCGTCAGTAAGTAATTTCCCGTGGCATAGTGTCGAAGGTCACTAACGATAACTTGTTGAGAAAACTGAGGTTGAAAGAAAGAGATGTTTATCATAAACCTTTTCTGTTAATGGTGTAATATTTTATACACCATTGGAAAGCTTTGTAGCGGTACATACATAATGTTTTGGGACTATATCTTTTCGTGTTACTCGTGTAATGTACATTGCTTTCCTGCACCTCACAGAAAAAGCTTGCAGCAGCCTCCAGAAGGCACTAAAGGTCGGCAGCTCAGCTGCACTGCATGGTGGGATAGGTTACTCCTCCCAGCCTTGTTGGCAGGGGCTCACAAAACTGTCTGTATCCCTTGTGAGTGTCTCACAAGAATCTCGTCACTGGCTAACTGCTAGTTCTCCCGACCTGAGCTCGAAAACAAAACATGCAATATTCCCAGTCACAATAGATATTGTTAGCAAATATAAAGACATTACTTGTGTTCGTAATCACTGATATCGTATCTGTAATCAGTATCAAATTGAACCCGATAGGAAGTGACTGAATGAGTATAACAAAAACGAGATGTGTGAAGCCAGGGACGAACTGAAGCCCTTCATAAAAATGGTTCAAAGGGCTCTGAGCATTATGGGACTTAACAGCTTAGGTCATCAGTCCCCTAGAACTTAGAACTAATTAAACCTACCAAAGCTAAATACATCACACACATCCATGCCCGAGGCAGGATTCGAATCTGCGACCGTAGGGGTCGCACGGTTCCAGACTGAAGCGCCTAGAACCGCTCAGCCAATCCGGCCGGTAAGCCCTTCATATGAATTGGAGAGGAATTCCGCATAACACCTTAGAGGAGCACTGAAAAGGAAGAGCTCACACTCAACATTCGCAGGTCACCTAACAGCACAAAATCACCACCGAACCAACGTAGTAAACAACTTAAAAATCCTTAAAACTACTACAGCGTATACGAAAAATTAATAACAGAAGAAAACTACAGCATCAGAAATCAATAGCCCAAAGAAAGAGAGTACTTAAAGAGTATATGTCACTGCAATAAAAGCCTCTTTGCGGTAATAGAAAAACACTATGAATAACTACTACCCCAAAACAGCGTATGTCCGACCTCAACACCACAAACGTCAACGACATTTCAAATTCGCTTGGCACATCCCCAACAAACATGCCACGAGAGAAATGAACACTTCACAGCGACAACAGATAACGGGGTCGAAAACCGTGTCCTTGCCTAACATATCGTAGAAAATGAAAGTATCACGCCAAAAATGTAAGATATAAGCATGTTACCACAATGTCAAAACTGTGAATAACACGCTAAACAACACGATGTATAGTTATTCTCGGTCGGAAATGTATAATAAACAGAAATATAAAATAATTTTTTGCTGTTTGCAGATGCCAGACACCGATGTCCAATAACCGCTACCACACATCAGATGGCAGCACTAGCAGTGGAGGATATATAAATCGCATCGGGGGGACGCGGGAAAAATGTAATCGCTGACGTAATACGGAACGGAGGAAAAGGACATGATCATTGGCTTTCGGGTCAAGGATGGTGGTCTTATTAATGTGAGTGAACCATGTACTTGGCTGTGTAACCTGTTTGTTGACCTTAATTATCAAAGTTACCTACGTATAAGAAATATTGGGTGGTTACCCGTCAACTCTTTGGGATAGAATAAGCTTGTTGCGTCAGCCATAAAATTTAATTCTTATGGCATGACACATTTCGAAACTGACCAACTCATTTGCCCTTCCCTCTCCCTCCCAACCCCACCCCCTTCTGGGCAAATATCTGCAGATATCCATTTGCTCATGATCAAAAGGCAAAATACATTGAGAGACGCAGTTGCACATAATCAGCGCTTATCCACTACTCTGGGATACCTTGTTACTGGAAATGCTTTCTTTTTGTTCTCCTACTTCTTCTTCTTTTTCTTGTCATTTTGTCCCACACTGATGCAGAGTCGGCATGGTTAGTTTATGCGTCCTACGTGAGCGTCAGAAGCGACCGACAGGGCGCGAGGTCTGGATACGTAACACTCCAGCAGCAAGCGGCAGCTTCCAGTGATACGCTCGGGTGTCTTGCGTGAAGCGACGATCTCCCACTATGAGATGGCTACTGGATATGACCAGCTGCTTCTATAAAACAGCACCCACAAACAGTAGAATATTGTAGCTCAAGAGAAAAGCAACAAAATTAACTTTACTTAGGAAAATACGTCAATAAGGAGCGCTGTGGATGAACTTGACAAAGAGAGAAATCTTCTTGGAGAAATTCATACTTTATATGATCAGCTGCTAAGATCACCAGAGATATGTTCAACTATCTCATCAATAAATTTAAGACGTGTATTCCTCATGTGACAAAGAACTTTCAACAGCCTATAAGTGTGGAAGAATGGCTAATGAAGGAGAATAACTGGCTAAGGTAAATACGGAAGAATGAGTGACGTTTCCCGGAAGGTCTCTGCGATGTAATGGTAACGTCTTAGGCTAGTAGTCTGGATTGTCATGGATCCCGGCTACTTGTTACGTTTGAACTGACTCATATACAGTCCTCTCACCTGTTTTGTGAACAGTTTTAACTGTACTCTTTTCACTACATTTCAAGTATATTTTTAAGGTCTTGCTGAAATACTTCATCTTCGAGTCTATCACACACATTACATTCCTAGTAAAACACGTTGAACAGCTATGAAATCTTTTATTGTGGGGAACGTAATTCCACAGCACTCATTGTTAACACGAAGCATTTCAATTAATCTAAATAAAGCATATAAATTTTTTGCAAAGAAAGTCAAACCTTTTGTGAAATGATTTGTTTGAAAGCAAGAACTAACTCTGATTAGACAAATATTTTACGCACCTCATTTGCTGCATATGAACTTGAGTATCATTCAAAGGCACATCAAACGTTGATCTGATCTATTTTATTTCCTTTAGATGAATCATTTGACAAAACATAACTGATTTCTTTAATTCTTTTATATTAAGTTTCATTCAGAAATTACGATCTAATTGACACTTCACTTGTGTTCCTAGAGTATTCTGTCCACGAAATTTCTAAATTTAGTACCCGATTCCAATGAAGCCTTTATGATATTTGAATATCACTCCAATCTATCTTTCTGTGTGTAAAATAGTTTGGTCTAGAAGATATGACCTTCTTGGCCATTTGCTTATATACACATAAGAAAAAATTATTTCATCACCTCGGTTCCGAGAGTTTCCGAACCTGTACAAAAAATTGGAATACTGATCAAAATTAACACTATTTTCACCCTTTTAATTGCTCATGAAAACCACACATTGCATGTTGTAGAACCAAACCGGGAGACCTTCACAGATGATGGTCCAGATTTCCGTACACACCGGTACATCTAATACCCAGTAGCACGTCCTATTGTATTGATGCATGCCTGTATTTGTCGTGGCATACTATCCACACCTTGATAAAGGCACTGTTAGTCCAGATTGTCCCACTCCTCAACGGCGATTCGGCGTAGATCCCTCAGAGTGGTTGGTGGGTCACGTCGTCCATAAACAGCCTTTTTCAATCCATCCCGGGCATGTTCGATAGGATTTATGTCGGGAGAACATGCTGGCCACTCTAGTTGAGCGATCTCGTTATCCTTAAAGAAGTCATTCACAAGATGTGTACGATGGAGGCGCTAATTGTCGTCGGAGGATGGCATTCACGTTACGGCCCCTTTCATTACCATCAGCGGCGTACGTCGGCTCCACATAATTCCACCCTAAAACAGAAGGGAACCTCCAGCTTGCTGCACGTGCTGGACATTGTGTCTAAGGCGTTCAGCCTGACCGGAATGCCTCCAAATACGTCACCGACGAGTGTGTGGTTGGACACACATGCGACACGCATCCGTGAAGAGAATGTGATGCCAATCCTGAGCGGTCATTTCAGCATGTTTTTGGGCCCATTTGCACCGCGCCGCATGGTATCGTGGTTGCAAAGATGGACCTTGTGGATGTCGGGAGTAAAGTTGGGTATAATGTAGCCTATTGCGCACAGTATGAGCTGTAACACGACGTCCTGTGGCTGCACGAAAAACATTATTCAACATAGTGGCGTTGCTGTCAGGGTTCCTCGAAGCTATAATCCGTAGGTAGTGGTCATCCACTGCAGTAGTAGCCGTTGGGTGGCCTGAGTGAGGCATGTCATCGACAGTTCCTCTTTCTCTGTATGTCCTCCATGTCCGAACAACATCGCTTTGGTTCACCCAGAGACGCCTGGACACTTCCCTTGCTGAGAGCCCTTCCTGGCACAAAGTAACAATGCGGACACGATCGAACCGCGGTATTAACCGTATAGGCATGGATGAGCTACAGACGACACGAGCCGTGTATCTTCTTCCTGGTGGAATGACTGGCTCTCGGACCCCCTCCGTCTAATAGGCGATGCTCATGCATGGCTGTTTACATCTTTGGGTGGTTTTTGTGACAGCTCCGAACAAACAAAGGGACTGCATTTGTAGTTCTATATCCACATTCAAAGTCTATCTTCGGAGTTCTGGGAAGCGGAGTGATGCAAAAGTTTTTTGATGTATGTATCAGCAGCTGATCGTGAAATATTTCTATTTTTCTTTAGTTCACTAATTAAGTTTTCCGCAATTACCCTGATTGCTTTCAAGCAAGTAATTTTTTTCCAAAACTTGAAAATTCGGACAAAATCGCATTGCGCAGTTTGTAGGGAGTCATCATTTCCCTCCGCTCAATCATTTTAACAAAACGTATCTAGTGTTCATCATACGAGAAAATACGTCCACTTTGTTTGTTGTCATTTGCATTAAACTTCTTTACTATATCTAGAACCGTTTGTCATTTGCATGAAACTTCTTTACTATATCTAGAACCGTTTATTAAATAAGACGATTTTCGCGACCTCATGATTCCCAACGCACAGGAAAGGATTTAGGTTCACCGCTGGTGAACAGTCCGCAGGTATGAGAACAAATATCTCCAGATTGAAAAAGAGGTTTCATTCCGCTCTCTACTTAATTATAGTTACGATATGTTGACTACGTTTCATATGCAGTAATATATGGCCAAAAATGAACTGTACGCATACTCTAAGCTGTGAGTTTTTACTTCTGCGAACTCTTCAAAGCTTTATGCAGTCATTTACTTAGTTTCATGCAGCACAGTAGCTATGGTGAATGACGAAAGTTAATTCAGTTCTCATCGAGCGAAGATATAAGGCTGTAAGATGTAGAAATTCAATTTTTTTCACAGAATAGTTTTCTTAAAATCGGGTGATAAGCGTTAGTTAGTAGCCGGCGGGTCCAACTTAGGGCTTTGCTTGGAGAACTCATTGCTACGAGTATTGCTCTCAAACTTGCACGTGTTGCAGCGATAAGATTCAAACACGCTGAATTCAAAAGTCGCAAGTTTTAGCAGATGACTGGCAGTGTCAAGGTACCCAGCTCAGTTACAGTAAATGATTCTAGAACATGTAGAAAGGTTTCGTTCACTTCAGCACGAATAACACTACATGCAAACAGTTGGGGTACACATCTACGACACTTCCGTAACGATGCCTGCGGTTGTGTTTTGTCAACAGAAGTCGTCGCCCGCTGCCAGTAGCTTCTGTTGCTTACGTAGGACATGGCCTAAGGGTTGGCCAGACACAATTCTCTGTCGTCACCCCGTTATCCCCTGGATGGAATACGTGTGCCCCAACTGTTTGCATGTAGTGTTATTCGTGCTGAAGTGAACGAAAGCTTTCTACATGTTCTAGAATCATTTACTGTAACTGAGCTGGGTACCTACTCAGTATTCACCGTGTGCGACGTGATAAGCTACCTGAAAACCACATGCACACTGACCGGCAACTTTTCCTTGTCCTAAATCCGACGGGCACATTTGATATGTTGCCGGCACACCTCTCCTGCTCCGGGAGCTGAACACTTTTCTAAAATTATAACTGGCTTTCGAAATGTGCCCATACAACCATCTGAACTCTAGAAATGTTATATTGCAGTTTGTTTTGACGAGTTCAAGTAAACACTAGCTTAAATTATACCCTGGTACGAAGTTACATGAGCTTAATAAAGGACAGATCCCGACACGAAACATATTTTATACCCACAGTATACTGAAACGAATAAACACAGGATACACTGAGGTGGTATGCCATAAAAATCCTGTTGATAACACAGTAAGAACAATATATCGCCATTGGTACACATCTGAGATATTACCAGTTCAATACATATTAAAGAATGTATTAATTTAATACTGAAATATTATCTGCTATGTTCTGTAAGAATTGTGGCAAATTATGCGGACAAGGATCTGTATATTTATTCAAATCTGTAAGTACTATCTAGACAGAATTGGAGAACAGTATACAAATACCAGATTTGGATAGCTACGTAGCGACATACGTTTTTATCCTGAGCATTCCATATCTTACTGAGAAACACGTGGCAATATAATGATGTTGCTGTAATTTGGTGTTCCACTGGCATTCTAATCATTAAGAGTTTTAAATTAGCAGTGCAGGGAGCTATATCGGGATGATGGCACCGTTAACGAACTCGTATAATATTTTATGCTTCACCATACCGTTCGATGCTAACAAAGTTTGGAGGCTACTTTGACAATGATGACCAAGAGCCTGAAGATTACCTGAAGGCTGTTTACGTGATACAAGTTCTTTCTCTCTGCAAATACATAATGGGGTGGCGCTTAAGTTGAGCTGATAGAAGCTTTTATTGAACTTACAATGAGTAAATTTCAGCCCTGCTATAGCTGTCGTGATGCTCGTCGATGTTTGCCTCTTATTATACCATGGTACTCATGGAATTGTGGGATTAATTAGTGCAATTCTAAATGTGCTCGGCCATATCTCTTCCCATACCTATGCCACTGAAGTGGCGCTTTAACATGGACGACTACCCATGTGGGTGCCACTGACAGTTCTATCAAACACTTGAAATTTCAAGAGAAGTTTCACCACAAAGTATTCAGTCTTAGGTATCGTAAGGTTTCATGCAGAATATGTACAGTAAAGGACTATTTTCCACTAAGAAATGTATACATACTGATATATACCTGTACACACCATTATTCATATCTTTGCATTAATTAAATTTTTAAGGTAACTCCCACCATCTCCATCTACTGTGTTTCTTATGCCCCCCTTTTACCCTCCCCCCCATTTTTTGTAAGCGTTCCCCTTTCATGTATTTTGTAAAATCGTTTGCCTGAAGAGTGGTGGACTGTGCCATTGCCAGTCCTCCCATGTCCATATGGGGCAGGGAAATGAAATTACAATAAAGACAAAAAATTTAAAACTTCCTCATGGGTGTAGGGGTACCATTCAATCTATATTCTTAACTCCAAATGATAGGATTCATCATTAACATTTATATTTTTTTACGGATCTGCCCTAACATGTCACTGTAGTGCAATGATTTATACATGTCGAACCACTTTAAGAAGAAAGTCCTTTTTCTTGTCTTGAACTCATTTTCAGCACAATAACAACAATGACCAAGGTACACGAAGATATCAACGAACTGCAGCACGTGAGTGATGCAAGGATATTATCAGTAGTGCCCACAGATGGCACGTTATTTCTGGGCAGTGCAATATACTTCAAAAGTTTTCTATCTGCTAAATATTGCTGCCATCTTTCAGTCTTACACACACCCGTCCTATACACTGAGCTGACAAAACTCATGGGATAGCCATATGCACATGGTGGTTGTGTCGCGCACACAAGCCATAACAGTGCAGTGCGTTGGCGGAGCTATCATTTGTACTCAGGTGATTCACATGAAAAGGTTTCAGAAGCGTTTATGTCTGCAATACGGGAACGCCGAATGGAAGTAGGAGTTATGCGCATGGGACATTCCACTTCGGAAATCGTTAGTGAATTCAGTATTCCGAGATCCTCAGTGTCAAGTGTGTGCCGAGAATAGTAAATTTCAGGCAATACATCTCTCCACTGAAAACGCAGTGATCGGCAGCCATCGCTTACCGACCGAGAGCAGCGGCGTTCGCGTAGAGTTGTCGGTAACAGACAAGCAACATTGCGCGAAATAACTACAAAAAACAATGTGGGACGCATGTCGAATGTATCCGATAGGTCGTGTTTCAGAATCTGGTGTTAATGGTCTATAACAGAAGACGATTGACGAGAGTGCCTTTGCTAATAGCAAGACATCACCTACAGTAACTTTCCTGGGGGCGTGACCGTATCTGTTGGACCCCAGACGACTGGAAAATCGTGGCTGGTCGGATGAGTCCAGAGTTCAATTGGTAAGAGCTGATGGTACATTTCGAGTGTGGTGCAGACACCACGAAATCTTCGACCCAAGTACGATATTGGAGTGCCTGTGTTATTTTGATTACGATGCAAAGTTCCTTTGGACATGCATGCATATCCAAGGGAACACGCAAAGCAAACAACCACAGCTGTAACGAAACACATCGAATGAATTCAGAATAGCGACTTTCAAATACAACGTCCGATCTGTACGGGAACATACACAACGGATGAACGAGTACAGGTTATGGACGCGTGATTGACGACACATGGAAGTTTGGATCTGCCTGTGAGTCGTGCAAAGATAGCCAAACGGTAAGACGATTACTCAAGATAAGCGAGAGAAACGAGTTCGAATCCCGGTCCGGTACAAATTTTCAATGCCGTCATTCTATTCTACAGCTGATGCAAGTCCTTATTCCCTATTCCGAATTCATTTCATGGGTTTCATAACAGCTGTGGTTGCTGCAGTGCCTGTTCCTTCGGTTGGTTCAAATGGCTATAAGCACTATGGGACTTAACATCTGAGGTCATCAATCCCCTAGACTTGGAACTACTTAAACCGAACTAACCTAAGGACATTACACACATCCATGCACGAGGCAGGATTCGAAACTGCAACCGCAGCAGCAGCGCGGTTGCAGAATGAAGCGCCTAGAACCGATCGGCCACTGCTCCTTCGGACGTGCATGCATGTCCAAAAGAGCTTCGCGTCGTAATCACGAGTAACATAGTAATGGCAGTATCGTATTTATCCGCCGATACCAGGCAAGCGAATTTCAAGTACAGTGTCTAATGTGCACGGGAATATACATAACACATGTGCGAGTAGAGGTCGCGGACGCATGGTTGATGAGATCTGGAAGTTTGAGTCGAGCCCTGATTAGTGTACGGATAGCGAGATGGTGAGGCGAACGCTCGTAATAAGCAGATAATCGTGGTTCGAATCCCAGTTCGGCAGAAATTTTGAATGTCGTCATTCCATTCTACTACTGCTGGATGTATTTATTCGCAACTGCGAATTCATTTTAAGTGATAGACTCAAGTTGTCAACAAGGCACTGTGCAAGCTGTTGGTAGCTCCATAATGGAGTGGTCTTGGTTTACACTGAATGGAGTGGATCCACTTGTCTAGCTGAAATGACCGTTGACTGCCAAGTCGTTATATTCGTCTGCTTGGAGACCACTTGCAGCCATTAATGGAATTCAATTTTTTATGGATAACAATGCACCATGTCAGTGTGCGGCGTTTGTTTGTGACTTGTTTGGCGAACTTACTGGACAACTCGAGCATATGATTTTACCTCCTACATCGCCCTACATGAATCCCATCGAAAATTCGCGGCACGCAATCGAGAAGTCAGTTCGTCCAAAGCATCCCGCACTAGCAATACTTCAGCTGTTATGGATGACTGTAGAGGCAGATTGGTCCACTGTATCTGCAGGGGGACTTGAAACGATTTGTTGACTGCATGCCATGTCGGGCTGATGCATTACGCCGGGAAGAAGGAGGTGCGACACTATGGTAAGATGTAACCCATCGCTTTTCTCGTTTCAGTGTATGTGTACAGGGTGGTCCATTGATAGTGACCGGGCCAAATAGCTAACGAAATAAGCACCAACCAAAAAGCTACAAAGAACGAAACTCGTATAGCTTGAAGGGGGAAACCAGATGGCGCTATGGCTGGCCCGCTAGATGGCGCTGCTATACGTCAAACGGATATCAACAACGTTTTTTACAAAAGAAACCCCCATTTTTATTACATTTTGGTGTAGTACGTAAATGAATATGAATCTTTTAGTTGGATCACTTTTTTCGCTTTGTGATAGATGGCGCTGTAATAGTCACAAACGTATAAGTACGTGGTATCACGTAACATTCCGCCAGTGTGGACGCTATTTGCTTCGTGATGCATGACCCGTGTTAAAATGGACCGCTTACCAGTTGCGGAAAAGGTCAATATCGTGTTGATGTATGGCTATTGTGATCAAAATCCCGAACGGGGTGTGCTATGTATGCTGCTCGGTGACGTGGACGACATCATTCAAGTGTTCGGACCTTTCGCCGGATAGTTACGTTATTTAAGGGAACAGGAAGTGTTCAGCCACATGTGAAACGTCAACAACGACCTGCAACAAATAATGATGCCCAAGAGGGTGTTTTAGCTACTGTCGATGTTAATCCGCACATCAGTAGCATACAAATTGCGCGAGAATCGGGAATCTCATAACTTCGCTATTGAGAATGCTACATGAACATCGATTGCACTCTTACCATACTTCTGTGCACCAGGAATTGCATGGCGACGACTTTAACCATCGTGTACAGTTGTGCCACTGGGCACAAGAGAAATTACGGGACGGTGACATATTTGTTGCTCACGTTCTATTAGGCGACGAAGCGTCATTCACCAACAGCGGTAACGTAAACCGACACAATATGCACTACTGGGCAACAGAAAATCGACGATGGCTGCGACAAGTGGAACATTAGCGACCTTAGCGTGTTAATACGTGGTACGGCATTATGGGAGGAAGGATAAATGGCCTCCATTTTATCGATAGCAATCTAAATGGTGCAATAAATGCTCATTTCCTACGTAATGTTCTACCAATGTTACTACAAGATGTTTCACTGCATGACAGAATGGCGATGTACTTCCAACATGATGGATGTCCAGCACATAACCCGCGTGCGATTGAAGCGGCATTGAATAGCATATTTCATCTGAGGTGGATTGGTCGTCAAAGCACCATACCATGGCCCTCACGTTCACCGGATCTGACGGCCTCGGATTTCTTTCTGCGGGGAAAGTTGAAGGATATTTGCCATCGTGATCCCCCGACAAAGCCTGACAACATGCATCAGCGCATTGTCAATGCATGTGCAAACACTACGGAAAGCGAACTACTCGCTGTTGAGACGAATGTCATTTCACGTATTGCCAAATGCATTGAGGTTGACGGACATCATTTTGAGCATTTATTGCATTAATGTGGTATTTCCAGGTAATCACGCTGTAACAGCATGCGTTCTCAGAAATGATAAGTTCACAAAGGTAGATACTATCACATTGGAACAACCGAAATAAAATGTTGAAACGTACCTACGTTCTGTATTTTAGTTTAAAAAAACCTACTTGTTACCAACTGTTCGTCTAAAATTGTGAGCCATATGTTTGTGAGTATTACAGCGCCATCTATCACAAAGGGAAGAAAGTAGTCCAACTAAAACATTCATATTTATTTACGTACTACACGAAAATGTAATAAAAAAGGTGAATCCCTACTTTAAAAAAACGCACCTGATATTCGTTTGATAAGTCGGGTGATGCTGAGGGAATTAGATTAGGAAATGAGACACTTACAGTAGTGAAGGAGTTTTACTATTTGGGGAGCAAAATAACTGATGATGGTCGAACTAAAGAGGATATAAAATGTAGGATGACAATGTCAAGGAAAGCGTTACTGGAGAAGAGAAATTTGTTAACATCGAATATAGATTTAAGTGTCAGGAAGTCAATTCTGAAAGTATTTGTATGGAGTATGGAAGTGAAACGTGGACGATAAAGAGAATAGAAGCTTTCGAAATGTGGTGCTACAGAAGAATGCTGAAGATTAGATGGGTAGATCACTTAACTAATGAGCAGGTATTGAATAGAATTGGGGAGAAGAGGAGTTTGTGGCCCAGCTTGACAAGTAGGAGGGGCCGGTTGGTAGGGCATTTTCCGAGGCATCAAGGGATCACCAATTCAGCAATGGAGGGCACCGTGGAGGGTGAAAATCGTAGAGGGAGATCAAGAGATGAATACTCTAAGCACATTCAGAAGGATGTAGGTTGCAGTAAATACTGGGAGATGAAGAAGCTTGCAGAGGATAGAGTAGCATGGAGAGCTGCATCATACCAGTCTCAGGATTGAAGAGCACAACAACAACAACAACAACATCCGTTTGACCTATGGCAGCGCCATCTAGCGCGTCAACCATAGCGCCATCTGGTTTCCCCATTCATGCTAGACAACTTTCGTTCTTTGTAGATTTTTCGTTTGACGCTTATTTCGTGAGTTATTTTGCCCGGCCACAATCAGTGCACCACCCTCTATATGTCTTTGGTATTATAGATAGAGAAAATAGTGCTCAGTGTTATTGCTCAATCTCTCAGTCTTACGCCTACATGTAGTATCTTAATGCGCATCCCCAAGTACGACGTAATAGGACAGATCGTCTAGGGGCGACTTTAAGATAGCGACAAATCTTCCACCTCAAGCGGTAACCCTCGTTGTCGTTCTCCAGCTACTTTTTCGGTAAAGACGTACCTGCTACGCAACAGCCACAGCTGAGACCTGTTACACGCTCCATTTCAGTGCTGGAGAAGGAGTCAACAGCCATTTCTGGCGAGTAGAACCTCCGTATCACCTGACGCGGTCGCCACTCTGCGCGCAGCAGGCACTCGACCCGGCGGGAGGCTTCATTAATGGCACAGTGGTGGGCGTAGCGTGGCGAGGCGCGGCGCGGCGTGCAGTCGCTTTCGCTGCCTGTTGTCTGGCTGCGGGCACGCAGGAAGGCAGGCGCACAGCAGTAAACAAGAGCCGGGCTGAGCCGCCGCCAGGAATATCCAGGCGACGCTGCCAAGTAGGAGGGAAAGGGGGGAGGGTGGCAGGAGGGAGGGCAGCTGCTGCGAGCCACGCTTTGTGCGTCGCGGCCGCGATGCCTCGGCGAGGCACCGTCCCCTTCCAGCTGCGGAATAGCTGGCACATGCATGAGGTAATCCGGAACGCATTTGTACACCTAATCTGTAGCCTCGTACCGGTTCTGTCGGATTCACACTATTCCCACATGCGACGAGAGGATGTGTCAGTGGAATTGGTAACATGATGCGTAGCCTACATAAACCTATATTTAAAAAATCTCACTGTGAAGGTGCCGCCTTATTCGAAGCCAACTGGATATTTAACCGCCATGTTTTTTAACATCAAAATGGTTCAAATGGCTCTGACCATTATGGGACGTAACATCTGAGGTCATCAGTCCCCTAGAACTTAGAACTGCTTAAACCTAACTAACCTAAGGACATCACACACATCCATGCCCGGGGCAGGATTCGAACCTGCTACCGTAGCGGTCCCGCGGTTCCAGACTGAAGCGCCTAGAACCGCTCGGCCACATCGGCCGGTAGCAACATCATGTTGAGGGATACTAGCCAAGTGCTAGCGCGGAATCATACAGTTTTGTTTTTTATACAATGACATTTCCTGCTACCAGTACGGATTTTTCATTTGTCGCCTGTATTTCGGGAAATAACAGCCAATATGAAGTTGCGTTTATCGTGTACTATGACATCTCAAGCCATTAGAACATCAGTTTTATTGCAGCTATGATGCAGTATATTAAGCAACGTTTCAAAGACGAATCGGAGCTGGAGTCCAGCAGATTGAGTGAATCGATTAATGTCTTTTGCAAAAGATTTTAATTGGGCTGAAATTAATGCTCAGCTGATGCCACAGATGAAGCACGACAAGGAATCAACCTCACCGATCTCGTGGTACCGACGCATGAAATTTTATGCCACGTCAGTCATTCGGATTCGTTAATGAGCAGATCGATGTTCAACGGCTCTGTTGTTCTTGTGGTGTATGGGTGGGGTGTTGGTTTAAATGAGGAGCTAGCTGCCTGCCTTACATTTTAGGACACTGCATTAGCAATGTTGCCGCCGATATCCCAGATCATTGTACAGAATCTACTTAACATCGAATATTCCAAGCTGAGTTACTTGTTACATAGCAACAGACGCTTCCTCGTACAAAGGAGACACTCAAGTATTTAGTTGTGGCGTTCCTTCTTTTCTTTCTGATTCACGCAAGTTCTTGGCAGATGGGCCTTAGTGTGTGGCACTCATGGAGCACCCACTGCTTTCGGCAATATAAGGTCGCTTCTTGGAAGGTGCTTGCCCATAGCTGGAGCAAGGCAACAGTCGGAGTTCGTTCCTTGAGGTCGCCTCTGTTTGAGTTGGTATTTTATTCCAGGGCTGGGAGAGCCTCGTAAGAATGGATAAATTAGAACGGCGACCCATTAAGGCTGCCTGATTTTCGTCTTCGAAGGAGCACTACTCGATCTCGATCAACACTACCGCTGGACTTTGGTGAAGAATCGCCCCAACATGTGAGCAGATTCTCCACATGAGGCAAGTACACTTCGTCATTACCTTCCTTTTCTGCCTTACATTTTAGGACACTGTATTAGCAGTGTTGCCGACGATATCCCAGGTCATTACCTTCCTTTTCTGCCTAGTTTATAGTCTAAACTCTGGATAGGCCCTTTATAAATTACGCCTTTACTAGCTGTGGAAGCCGGCCAAGGTGGCAGAGCGGTTCTAGTCGCTATAGTCTGGAACCGCGCGACCGCTACGGTCGCCGGTTCGAATGGTGCCTCGGGAATGGATGCGTGTGATGTCCTTAGGTTAGTTAGGTTTAAGTAGTTTTAAGTTCTAGGGGATTGATGACGTCACACGTTAAGACCCATAGTGCAAAGAACCATATTTGTGTGTGTGTGTGTGCGCGTTCGCGTTTGAGCTTATGTGTGTGAGTGAGCATGCACTCCAATATACGAGTGTTGTTTCATTTAATTAATGCATCCTTTGCCCATAGGTAAGTTCCACTTGTAATACAGTGAACATGATTCTCATAGGCCAATTTCAATTACATTCTCCCTCTCAAGGCATTATTGTAATGTAAATTTGACTTTCTTTGTGTTGAAAAGTGCCGGCCGAAGTGGCCGTGAGGTTCTAGGCGCTGCAGTCTGGAACCGCGAGACCGCTACGGTCGCAGGTTCAAATCCTGCCGCGGGAATGTATGTGTGTGATGTCCTTAGGTTGGTTAAGTTTAACTAGTTCTAAGTTCTAGGGGACTAATGACCTCTCAGAAGTTGAGTGCCATAGTGCTCAGAACCATTTGAACCATTTTGTTGAAAAGTACAGGACGCGGTCCCCTCCAGCGAAGTCAAAATTGCTGTGGAAAGCAGAAGCGATGTTTATTGCCATCAACACATCCTAGAACATTATTTTTCCATGGGATTCCACCATCACTTCCTCCTCAATAGTGATCAAAATTCTTTGACGACAAAAACCGTTTTTAAATACTTCAACCTTAAAATAAAAGTGTTGTTCATAATGTAAGTTTGCTGCATTGCTATTTGGATATCTGTTTTGCATTATTAGTTACGCTGACTTTTTTTAATTGCGTAATTCAGACATATCGCACCGGCTATTTGAGTGGATAAATAAACATTTCAGTAGCTCACTCGATTGTCCTCGTTGAGCACTTTCGTGTGGTAGGATGATCTTTTCTGCGACTTAATTAGAATTGTAGCGAGGGGTCGCGTTCTGATCAGACAATTGAGCAAAGAGTGGGTGTGTGTGGTCCAGCGCACGCCTGGAGGCGTGATACAGCATTGTCTATAAGAACGTACATTGGTCAAGCAGAGTTTACAAAGAGCCGCAGGCGGCAGCCGAGTATGAGCACACGTGCCGCAAAGCAATGATGACGCCTCCTTACGGAGTCTTGACACTACCGCTGCTGCAGGTCAGCGTCATGGGTGTGTGTTGTGCTGGGAGAGGAAGGCGCGGCCCGCCCGAACACACTGCGATAGCCCACTGCTGCTACCAACTCAGCACTCTCGAAAACAGCCCACAGTGCACTTAGGTGGAGACTACCGACTGTGGTCAAGGATGCTGGTTGTCGTGAAGACTAGGTTCGGGCCACGCACCATGGATCGCCCAAGGCAGCAACAGATGCTCAAGAATCGGGCAGGGCGCCATGTGGACGCTCCTCGCCTGGTCGTTATGAAGATGGCTGCGCCCTGATTATCTGAAATGATTCAGCAGTGGAGGAGAGCTGTCTGCTCATCAGTCTTCTCATCCGCAATGGCCCAGTAGGCGGCAGTAGCCGACCTTGGCGGTGATATGCATCAAGGTGGCTGCGTCTCGGTGTTGAAGTCAGCTAGCAAGAAGCAGACTGGCCATCACCGGTCAGTGTGCCATAGTTTCACTGAAACTCTGGTTCTAATGACGTGAACAGAATGGGAGCATGACAGAAGGTGTCCTTGAGCACCAGAAGCGTCTCTGTTTAACGGGTCGAGCCTGCATCTATGACGTAATGGCTGTGTTTGCGTGAGTTTGTTTCTCCCCATTTGTCAGAGCCGTCGGCACTCCTTACCTCGCTTTGGTAATTTCAGTAACGATTTTGGTTAATGAGCTCAGTTCTTTCTGTCTACGTTTGACTTCGAAGTGGTATTTTGTCGGTGAAATTACATGGTGCTACTCCACAGCCTCTGTTACGTGGTGCTTGCGTTTCTGTGTACCCTGATCCGAGGTTTGCGGCATCGGTGGTACGCTGTGTTGATATATCGGTCTTCATACTAGCTCAGCGGTAACCTTCTTTGCTTAGGGATCGCCTGTTAGAGTTGTAATAAGATTTCAAGCCTGCTAAATACTCTAATACTGTATCAGCGTAATTACACTTACTGCAGAAAGCCTTTACCTGCTCCTTTTCAATTCACCAACAAATTGAATGTTTCACTTCCGTGGTCAGTCTATACAACAAAATAATTGTCTCCTTGAGCAGATTTATTTAGGTGTGTAGTACTCTGCAGTAGATTTAGTGACTTATGCTCTATTTGTATAAATGTGTGTCTCGCTTACTGTCTTTGAGTGAACTGCTAATGACAGTTGTAACGTCATGCTAACACACTGGCAAATGTGATAGACGTACAACGACACACTGTACTCGCGTTGGTAGAACAACGGTTCAATCCTTTAGGTTTCCCGCGATTTCCCTAAATAACTCCAGGCAAATGCCGAGATGGTTCCTTTGTAACGGCACGGCCGACTTCCTTCCCCGTCCTTCCCTAATCCGATGAGACCGATGACCTCGCTATTTGGTCTCCTCCCCCAAACAACCCAACCAACCCGACATGCAACGAGCAAATGAACGGCTGCCTACGGAAACCAAAACAAGTCACCTTGGAGCTCTTTTCAGTCTATCAAGTCACGCCGTGCTTTCATCGCCAGGCTGTTGACATTCAACTTGTAAAACAAACTAAAACAAAAAAATTATTGGACAGTGATTCCTCATCTTAGGTGCATCCAATCACATCACACATCTTAACCGCGCAGCAGGCTGCGCCTTGTTCTGCTCCTGTGGGTATCAAGTCTCCACTTGATGCCACTCCTGTCGCACGAAAGTAGTCGTGAGCTGCTACGCCCAAGGTGGCTCGAAGCATTTACAGCACGTGTATGTTCCCAAGGCTCTAGGCCAGTCTCTAGCCATAGTTCCTTGGAACAGTGTATATTTATAAACATTCTTCCGAAAAACGGAATCCGCGCTGTTTAAAAATTTCGGTATTTTGTCATTCACATTCCCTCAGAACACCTCTGTATGTGAAAATGTCTATGGAACAGGTCACACCTGAAACGGTATAAGAAATGACTACGAAATCCTACTCATGGAAAAGAAACGATGAAAACTTGATTTGCTTGACGAATTAGAGGCAACCATTTACGAGATGTATGTTAACAATATTCCTATTGTCCAAATGAATAACAGAACGAATTTTTAACAGTTTCTGGATTTTTTAAAATGCTGATTAATAGCTGTAAGTAAAAGTAAAGGTAAAAGCTGGAGACAGGGCAAATAAAGTTTTGAAATACGTGGTAGAGTCACGCCAATGTGACCACCGCCTGTGTTCGAAGTAAACGTGCAATAACCACTCAAACGCGCCAGATGACAGCACCAGCGTTGGAGGGTATATGAAGCGCGTCGCGGAACGTGGAAAACAATACAGTTGTTGTCGTTGTGCGGAAACAGGGCGATTTACCCGACGTCCAAAAGAGCTTTACTGTTGCCTTTCGGGACAAGAGTGAAAGCATTTCCGAAACGGCTGGGTCTGTAAACTGTTCAAGTATATCGTACATGGGGAAATGGTTGTACCCAAAATAAGCACCGAGGCAGCTGTGATGCACCACAGGACATAGATGGCAGGGGTGGTATTTGGAGTGGATGGATAATTGGAGGACCCACAGTGCCTTATGTGTATTATTTTATTTTATTTGTGTCATTCATTAAATTAAATAAAATAACAAACTGAGTTTCAGTAATCTGATGACTAGAGCATTGTCACTGTCGAAATTCGTAATTGAATTTTGATCAAGTAAGGCAGGGGCTTGTAGCTTGAGTCGGCATGTTCCTTGAACCAGTTTCATATCCCTGATCTTTACTCTCTAATTTCAGTCTTTATCACACCAATGGTTATCTATAATGATGTGAGTGTAGGCAAGTGTAGACAGCTGTTGTTAGAGGACCAGGGAGCAATTATTTCGGTTTCCTATGTATATCTTTTTTTCACCTAAAACTTCTGTTTTTAATTCAGTAGTATTCCAACCATATATGCAGAAATAAAATCAAACTTAAAAGGTTTGTCATTATAACACGTATTTATTTTAATAACTATGCTGGGAATTTTCTTACTATTTTATTATTTTAGTTGGTATTAACCAAATATTGAAGTGGGAGGAAAATTGTACTCCGAGTCAGCTGGTGATAGTGCATCACGATCATGGCCTAAGGTATACTTTGTAATAGAGATATACAATATGGAACAAGAAATTAACAATATAGAAATGCTATATAGTATTAAATTAATTTGTCGCTTTTAAATTTTTACTGACATGTATCTTAAGTCCAATTTGATAAATAGAAAAATTACTTTTATGTGTGTATATATCTGGACATTCAGTTTATTAGTTCTCTCTTTATATGCAGTTAAGTATATTAATAGTATATAACTTGCTCACTTATTTCAAGCTGTGGTTCATTGTACACACTTTGTACAGCCCTTTGAAAAATTATGTCTACGATGCAGCCTTCTGATGAACTGATTATATTAAATTGTAATTCATGTGATGGGAAATAATACAGGTGATGAAATGATTAAATAGGCACGTCATAAACTGAGATTCTGAGCCCGTGGCTATGTATAAAATATAGGTTGGCTCTTACGTAGAAGATAACAGTAACCATTCACTTTTTACAATGCTTTTTACTTATTTAAATATTGCCGTTACTGGTTTCAAATGACAGGTTCATCTTCAGATGACTTGTTCACTTTTTACATTGGATTTCGTGTTTTGTTTTACCAGTTTAGCACACAGACAATGGAGACTGTTCTCATATTAAACAAAGAGGCATTTTGTTTCTGATCAAAATGCTGAAAGTAATATTTCCACGAGAGCTTTCCTGTGCCTTCCCTAGCTTCAGAAGCAGCAATTTAAATGTTCCGCGCGATTACGTTCCCTTGCACTGGAACGCAACGGAACGGATTTTTCATCGGCACCAGCACCCCAAGGAAATGTTATAAACTAGGAAAACAAAAGGCGAAAGGTAATGTAAAACGTGCACTACCCGTCTGAAGATGAACCTGTCAGTTCGAAACCGGTAACGGCACTATTTAAATAAATAGATAGTATTGTAAAAAGTGGCTGGTTATTGTTATCTTCTATGTAAGAGTCAACCTATATCAATTACAGTGTCTGCTATGACAGTCCTTATTGAAGACGTTGAATACAGATTGTTATTACTGATTAAGTATAACAACAGATACCTCACATTCGAATAAGGAATAATATGAAGACTTTCACCATGATCTAAATGTAACTGAACCCTCGAAATTACAGGGGTTGGACTTAATCGCGAAAAATAACATATTCATATTTTCAGGTTCAGGACATTTCTTACAAATGTGTATAAGTTTAGACAGTATGTTCCGAACGAAAATGAACGATAGTAACGTAATTTGCGTTTTTTACAGTTTTTGTAGTGTTCGTAAAATACCCCTTCACTCGATGTACACTTCACGGAAAATATATCGGAGTTACTAAATCTGAGCGAAGGTGTATATTATTAACGTTCTGTACCCTAGTAATACATCATTATCTACTTAAAATGTAAAAGTAAAACACATTTAACAAAATTTGTTTCCTTCCTTAGTCTTTTTTGGGGTGGGCACAAAGTACCTCCCCCCCCCACCTCTCCGCCCACAACTGGAATTATGCATTACGGAAAATCAGTTGGTATTGCTACGGTTAATATACCGACCCTTCCGATTCGTGGTTTGGACACAGCTGTCATACCCGCCACATGTGACAGTGTAGGAGTAACCGGAAAGGGGCGTGAAAACTGGGAACCCTGGTTTACCCACCAGTTAACCACATCCCTAACCGACTCGGCGAGCTTAATTCCGGTTACCGTAGAGCAGACTCGACGACGCCTTCCGCAATGCGGTTCGCCCGCCTTCCGCCCCTCGCGTGGCTTTTTTCGTCGCGCCTCTACGCAACGCAACAGCATGGCCATTAGTGCCTCGCTTGCGGTCGCGCCGCGGGCTCTGCTCTTTCAGCATCGGACGAAACTCACACTCTTAACGCGCCTCTGTCACGGGGACCTGGAGAGCTTCCTGCTTTTAAGTCGCGACGTCCCGTTGCCTTTGTAAGCCTTGCCGAAACAAAGGGGGGCGCGTAATGGGACGATCTTCTTCCTTCGTAATGACGTCTCCAAAGAAATGACATCCGGGTGAACGCATTAAAAATTCCGCTGAAGTTTTACCATCGCCTCGGTACGAATAGTTGATGAGAGAGCTTGGAAAAACCGGTAGGAAATAATGAGGGGGAATATTGTGCGTTCATCTTATTAGGCTTGAGTTCCTGCGGCTACATTTGCTCAGAGGACGACAGTAGCAATTTAATTATGTTTTAAATGGGGCCTGGATATACAACGTTGTTTTTTTTGTGCTACACTGAATCTTACTAATTCTGTGACTAAATCAGTTTATCGACCGATTACCTTAAACGGGCATTCTGCACGATGGAATGAATTTCTGAAATTATCTATTTTCCGTAAAATCGCAAATTTAATGACGTCAGTCACCATTAAATCAACCCATTTCGAGAGAGGTCAGCTCTTAAGGCCGGGCGTACAAAAAGTTTATCATCGGTGAGGATGGTGGAGAACGCAACAGGGGAAAATTCGCTGTTCAGAAAGCGACGCAACACGAAGGAATTATCCTAATGGTACTGAAATTGGTACAGATAAACATGTACAGACAAATTAATGATAACAATTTAAGAAAAGTGGATGATTTATCCAAAAGAAAGAGTTTCACAAATTGAAGAAGTCAAATATTGGTCCACCTGTGGCCCTTATTCAAGCAGTTATTCGTCAAGTCGTTGGTAGAATTGTTGGACTGTATAGCTGGTGACAGTCAGGTTGGTATCCTGCTGGTGTTCGGGGCATCGCCAAACTCGTCTGCGGACTGGAATCTCATTGACGGGAGTAGAATTGTCCTCAGGAATGTTTCTGAGGCATCGGTGCTATACCAATTGACTGTCTCCCGCCATACGGCCTGACAACCGGGACTGATGGTCTCATGGTGCCATTTCTTTACATAGCAGGCCCACTTTGGTTGTCATCCGCGATAGCCTTACATCATAGCGGTGCATCGACGGTATTCTACTCACTGTTTTGTTGCCCTTTATGATAAGCCGATTTGACCTTACATTTCAACAAGATAATGTCCGCCCATACACGACGAGAGTTGATACTGCTTCAACTCGCGCTTGCGAAGTCCTACCTTGGCCAACAAGTTCGCTGGATGTCTCCCCAGTTGAGAACGTTTGTAGCATTATGGGCAGGGCCATTCTACCATCTCCGGATACTGAAAATTTAACGCACCGCCTTTGACCGGAACTGCCGCGATATCCCTCAGGAGGGCATCCTACAATTCTGTCAACTAATCTCAAGCCAAATAACTGCGTGCATATAGACCAGAGGTGGACCAACGAGTTACTGACTTCCACAGTTTGTGAAACTCTTTATGTTCAGTAAATGATCCAATTTTTCTGAAATTCTGGTCAGTGCCTGTACATGTACATCACATCCACAGATTTCCATCCCATTTGGATAATTCCTTCGTGGTACGTCGTTGTTTTTGTCTTAGCGTGTGTAAGTGGTTGTATTCGGCGTAGTCAGTGCCCTGACAAGGGGAAAATCTCAGACACTGCCGGTCGATTTGACTCTTATTTGACAGGTCGCTTGTATTTCTTCGATTTACTGTCAATCCACCTTCTGTATCCATTAGGCAGTTCATTCCGTTGAACAGGTCCTGTAACTATTCTTAACTTCCGCTGAGGACAGAAATGTCAGCATTGGATCTTGATATCCTTTCACCTTCGAATTTAATTGCGCTCTTGAACCTTTTTATTTCCGTCAATGCTTCTTCGATGTGTGTATTGAACATAGAGGCGAAAGACTATATCTCAGTGTTACATCCTTTTTAATCAGAGCACTTCGTTGTTGGTCTTCCGCTCTTATCGTTCTCTCTTTACTCTTGTACGCATTGTACATTATCCTTCTTCTCTATAGCTTACCCCTATTTTTCTCAGTTGTTTAATGCTTACGGGCGCTCAACGCCGAGGTTATCAGCGTATTTTTCTCAGAATTTCGAACATCTTGCACATTATGCTTTGTCGAACGCTTTTTCCGGTTAGACAAAACCTATGGACATTTGTGATTTTTCTTTAGTCTTGCTTTCGCTAATAATCGCAACGTCAAAACTACCGTGCCTTTATCTTCCCTAAAGCGAAACTGATCAATTTTCTTTACCAGTCTTTCGTACATCATTCTTGACAGCAACGTGGATCCATCAGCTGTTAAGCGGATTATGCGGTAATTCTCGCACTTGTTTTTCCGGAAGTCAAATAGCGTATCGCCAGACTCCTAAGTTCTACCTACCAACGTGAATAGTCGTTTTATTGCTTCTTCCGCCAGTGACGTTAGAAATTATAATGGAATAGTATTTATCCCTTCTGCTAAGGAATGTTAACTGGTAGCATGTTTTGACTCATCCATCGGCAAAGAAGTATTTATACTCTGTCGATAATGACCTCACTCGGTATAGCAACTAAAGAATTTACGTGATCATTTGACTGAGAAACTTTCTTGTTATAGCCATAGTGATCACTAATATAACACAGCAGAAGATGACATAATCTGAGAATTACTTTCGCTCCACGCTCTAGGAGCTAAGTGACATTTCAGAAAGATTTGCTAGTGGAGTGTGACAGATACTTTAGTTACACTCGCTAGGACGTAAGAGGTGTTTAAGAATGATTTGCTTGAGGTGCATGGGCTGCTTCAGGAAGAGTTGTGGATGGTTGGAAGTCTCAGACGAGAGGAATATCCCAGCAGTTTCTTCGAAATACTTCCCAGGCTTGCAGACTCACAAATTTGTTCAGTTTGCTGTGTCGAGTGTCAGTATAATATGGAAAACATTGTACACACAACGACTCCAAATAACGTGAGAGACATATAGTCACTTACAGCTCGTCTAACTGTTCCACAGTCACTTACAGCTCGTCTAACTGTTCCACGTAGTGCTATCTGAGTTTTGATACTTAACAATTGCGTCACGAACAACACCGTAAAAGAAATATCGTAATTCCAATTTCTAACCATTCACCCCGATTTATTCTCTCTGCATATTTCTTTATTATCTTCGGGCTGTCCTTCCACAGTACAGTGTGTTCTCTGTCTATAATAATGCTGTTCTTGACATAAAGTCAACGTACAGTATTCTGTTCTTGAGACCAGGAAACTAGGCTCTTCCTGCAAGGCCAAATGAGGGTTGGTGGTGGAATAGGATATCCGAAATATAGGCCGATCTCGTAAAATTTCGCAATGGTGCCCTAACTGAGGCATGCATGGGAATGTCAAATCATCTTAAGGCGGAAGAAGACATCAACAGTTCAGGGATGGCTATAGCAATTCTCAAGCTGGACGGCTTGCAACATCGGAACTGTAATAGGGGAGAAGTGACATAACTCAGATATTTAAAGAGAAAAGATTAATAAAGTCTTAAAATGGGTATTATTTTGTCATGAACTTATTCTTATGTCGAATCAGTTTATTCTGTTGTACACAAATGCTGTAAAGGATGTTCTAATAAGTTTCTAACTAAAGGAAACACATTTTACAGTATCTTCTTCCCACTGCTTTCCTCTTTATTTTTCAGCTTTATGAGACATGTGACCCCAAAAATATTTCATCCCATCGCGAGTCTCTTTCGCGATGATTTTACATTTTCTTTGTTTTCTTTGCAGACATTATTGTTCCAAGAATGAACTCGTAATCTCAAAGTATTGCGAACTGTATGACACTTAACTTTCTTGGCTGTTCAAAATATTTTCATTGCTGGGAGACCGTATCTAACCATTTTAGAATCCATGTTCTCACAAATGAAACAAAAGTGAAATTGAAACAGAAATAATACAGCAAACGTGAAATAATAACGGATGATGTTGATTCTTCTATGTCGTATGCACCAATGTACGTCGTAACATGCTTGAAGAATAATGAACTATAACCTTTCAGCGACGCACAAACGAAATTTATTAGTCACTGCACTGGTAGTCCCATTTTCCGTAGTCTACACGAGACAATTTGTAACGTTGTGGTTAAAACAGGACATGCATTGTTTCTTTCTGGAATTTCCGCGATGTGTTGGTTGCTGAGGGATGGTACTGACGTCACTCCACATTACGGCAAACTGTATCAGAATAGAATGTCCGAGTATAAATACAGCAAACATTTACACATGCGAAGCAAACAACATTCGTGATGGCGCTCTCAGCAGTACAAACTCATAAAACAAACAGCATTACCCTCAGAGCAATGATAAATATCTGTCGACCATCGCACAGTTTCTCTCTTTGCTCAATAAAGCGCGGACGTCCAAGTCTGGGAAACCTACACCCACAGCTGTTCAGCCGTCTAAAGGGAGGCAGCTGCAATTGCAGAATATCACAACAATGCAATTGTTGTACGCCACTATTGTTTTCGTAACATTATTATTTGAACGTTTCCTTCAATGGCTCCGGCAAAAAGTTTAGATGAATAACAGACTTATTTTGGTTTTTGTTGTCTAGAATATATTATTTACTGGGAACAGACTTAGTTTACCTCTCCTGTATCATAAATACATGATTAATCAAAAACGAAGAATAAATTTCAAAATGTTACTTCGTAAAGTGCATAGATCGTTAAAAATGTAAACTCGATTCCAGCGTTGCTGAACAGTAAATGTTCAACGACCCTTGCACATCCGAAACTGTAGCTCATACCTTGGCTAGCTACTACATGTTTAATTGACAGGATGGGTAATTTTGTATTGTAGATATTGCAGACCCGCAAGTATGGGTGGGAATCGCAAAAATCTCGTGACGCAGAACCGTATGATGCTACCGATCATTTGTATGATAATTTTCACTTCTTCCAATTCAGCGTTCTGGAACGGCATTATGCATGCAAAGCTAATGGTTTAGTGGAAATCTGGGCCTGTTTTTCATACGAGTTCTTTCCATTATATGGAATCTAAATTACGTATGTAGTTTTTAATAAGTGTTCGCCATACAACGATGATGCTTGATGTCATAGTGTTTACTTTCACATCACTGCGTATTGATTTCAGCATGTATGTTCTCCGCTGTTCCTAAGTGATGTTTTTAACACCTTATTTTATCAATTCGTATTACAAATTAAAGATACCCGCTGCCATTGTCTGTTTGTATGTGGAGGCCAATCTTAGTAAATACTTCAAAGACTTTGATAACGTTTTTACTAATTCACTCAGGAGAAAGGTTTGCACAGATAATTTATCATTGTAATAATGATGAGCATGTAATAAACCTACTGTTATCGGTTTCATATTAGATTGGCGTTTACGGTGACATCTCCTGGCAATGATAGGAGATAAAAGCTGGTCAACTGCAGGGTACGCTGTATCTGGATCGAAAAAGATTAAGTAAATAAACGCCTCAACTTTGCAGAGCAGCGAACCTTCACCAGAATTTATACGTATCTGTCACCACGTAGGACTAGCTATACAATGGCTCTGAGCATTATGGGACTTAACATCTGTGGTCATCAGTCCCCTAGAACTTAGAACTACTTAATCCTAACTAATCTAAGGACATCACACACATCCATGCCCGAGGCAGGATTCGAACCTGCGACCGTAGCGGTCATGCGGTTCCAGACTGAACGCCTAGAACCGCACGGCCACACCGGCCGGCTAGCTATACAAATAAGTAAGTATTTTCTGAGATTAGCCCCCCAAATACAAACAGACAAAAGCGGCGGGTGTGTTTAATTTGTAATACGACTGATAAAATAAAGTGTTAAAAACATTAAGTTATTGTCCCGCACCGTGTTGTCCTGTCTGCATGTGAAGGCTAATCTCAGGATATACGTAGGGATTTTGATAAGATTTGGACTGATAGATAGACTGATTCTCTAGAAAGGTATATGTTTATATATACGTGACCTGAAGTTCCCCCATTGTTTTTTTTCTGTCTGTACATTAGGATAAAAAGCGTCGCGATGACAGATTGGAATACATCCAAGAGATAATTGAGTATTTTTGTTGCAATTGTCACTCCGAGATGTAAAGATTGTCGCAGTACAGGAAATAGTGGCGGGTCGCGTCAAACCAAACAGAAAAAAAATGTGAAGGCTACTCTCAAGACCTATTTTACGATTTTGATATAATTTTGACCAATTAACTGAGTCACGATGGTGGTTTGAGTAAGTAAGTTGTTACTGCTACGCCAAATAATTCGTCCAGCCTTAGGTACTTCGTGATGTCCCACATTTCATGTCACATACCTGATGATGGAATTCTCCCGAAACGCAACGAGACAAACAAAATAATTTCGACACTCAAAACTTGTGACTTACCATTTGTATTACACATAACGTTGTTTCGGCAACAAAAGAACTGCAGGTGGAGTACGGGCTTTAACAAAGAGAAAACAGAAAATGATGAGCGAGCGACCAACTGTGGCGATACCTGTAAGACACCGCTAGCCCACGCCTCTCGCGGTGTGCGTTTAACCCCATTTAAATGACGCGCCAAGCGCGCGCCCAGCGGCTGTACGATTAATTAAATAATCGGCGTGTTAATCACAGTTGAAGTCTCTGGTCCAGAGGGACGTGAAGAGGCTGTGGTCCAGAGAGAGAGTAGAGTCAGTCGAGTCTTGTTCAGTCTTAAGAGTCAGTCGAGCTAGAAAGTGTCTTGTGAAACGATCATTCTGTGGATAATATTAGTGTGATGATTTCTTTTATCTGTGTTGTGTTGTCTTCTTCGATGAGTAAAAAAAAAAAAAATATAGGTAAAATAAATTTTTGTGATGTCCATCAATAAGTTCATTCCAGTAAAATAGAACCACTTCCCTTCACCTTTATTCACCCTTTTTTTTTTAATTCCGGACATCACACAACGAAGAGGTACACAACAGAGTATTCTCAACACAAGGAAATTCATACTTTGTAGAAATTTGAGCCATGCGCCGGTTCCTGTCAATACCTTATGAGAGCGGCCAAATACCGTTTTGCTGCACGACGGTCTTCGCCAGGGCTCAGTAGGGGCAGCGGAAGTGACGGTTTAGCGCTGCACGGCAGATGGAGAGGTAGGTCTTGCTGGCGGGCGTTTCGCTAGAGCTCTGATGTGCAAGTGTGCGGAGGCGCAACGCATTGCTGTGTAGTGGCTGTTATTCGGGGTGTGATGCATTGTGATGAATGGTGCTATCGAGTAGTGTCGTCCGGCATTATGTTGCGTCGCTATGGTTGGAAGATCCCTGCGCGGCAAGGATTAAACTCGCAACAGGTTGCTGAGGCGGATTCACTGGTGATTTACTGCCATCTTGTCTGCGCAGTATTACTGAATATGTCGAGCGGCTCGTTGACGCTAGCGGTATTCGTAACTTGTAACGCAAACACACCATGTGGACGGAGTCAAGCTTATTTGTTGTGTTGAATCGGTGCCCTTGCTGTAGAGGAGCTCATTATGAATTGTTATTGGTGTTGAATCCAGTCGGCCTAACAGTCTTCCTAATGACCAGCTATTTAAAGCCGTGATTGTAGTGCGTTACTTTATTCATTTATTAGTTGTAAAACTGTTGTGATGATTGTAATTGCTTGGTTCAAGCTGTAGCCTTAATGGTTAAGACCTTCAAAATATTTTTTTTTATTTGAGGCGCTGAGAACCATAAGGGCCTAAAACACACTGTCATCGATTTTAATATTCTAGTATGGATCCTCCTGACATTTGATAGGCCTATTGTGAACCAGCTTTATCTGTATCTGTAGCTCCAGACTGTGTAAATGAACATTCAGGAAAACCTGGCTCGTATATTTCTCCTATATTCGTGTCCGTATGGGCCCAAAGCACAAAGTATAATTTTATTGCTCCTCACTGCTCAATTATTGTTTAGGTGTACACAACATAATTTAGCGTTTACATCACGTACGTCGTAGTAATACGCCATTGTCGGAGGTGTATTGCCGGTTTTATCTGAACTTCGGTCCGCCTGCTTAACTGAGTCAGCCGACACGATAGCTCAGCGTGATCGGACACTGGGCCGATTGTCCTCTGTAATAAAAAACTGAGTGAAGGAACCAACGGTCGACTTTAACGGATGTCAAATGATGTCCGCCCAGATGAAACGAAACGAGTAATACCGAACAAAATTGTATATTAAAAAAAAGTATCAACGTGTTTGCGTACCATGCAGGGAGGGGGGGGGGGGGCAGGGTTCCATTCCCGGCAGGGTTGGAGATTTTCCCCGTTCGTGGACTAGGCGTATCTGAACCTCAAGCCTCAGAATATGCTCAAAGGAAATGATGATAATGAAGACCATGACGTGAAGGAATATGTCGTAAGTGTGTGAGTGTGTGTGTGTGTGTGGGGGAGGGGGGGGGGGAGGGCAGAGGAAGGGGGGTCGTCTGTTCCGTATGTACTTTGGCCGTTTCTGGTTCTGAGTACATCATTTAATTTCAGTTAATTTCAGTTGAATGAGAGTATTTTGTTTAAACTGTATTAAACCAGTTGGAATACGTCTTTTCAAGGATAGTGCCATATGTCCTTTGTGGAGACCTCTGGAAAATAAAACTCAACTTTTTTTTTATTAAAACCCTTCTCTACTGGAGCCCAGTACCTACCACCCTTCTGCTCCATGCAGTTGCTACCATAGTAAACAACCATAACCACATCTAAATTACTTACAAAAGCAGAAAAATAAACAAACAGGACATGAAGCACATGACTTATGAAGAAAAAATTATGTCAGTTATGAATTTAAAAGTTAGCCTCCATAGCCGAGTGGTCGGCGCAACCCTGGTCTAGTACTGCTGCGGATTTTTGCTTGGTGGAAAGTCAGGACTGCGGTGTATTCAACCTCGTGACGCGAGTTGATGAGTTACCTGACTGAGTGGTAGTAGCACCAAAACCAAAACGTCGACTACGGCCAGGAGTGCGGTGTGCTGACCCGATGCCCCTTCATAGAGCATTCGACGATGTATGATCGAGGGTGACATGGCTGTCAGTCGACTATCTCGTGGTCTTCTGGGCCTGATCGTGAGGTTTCCTTTTAATTCCTTTCCTTTTCATGAATATGAAATGATGGTAGGCGTTACAAGTAACCAAGTGTATGGGTGTTAATTGACCAAGAAAGTTCTTCAGTGGACTTCAAGACGTAATAAAGTAAGTGACCCCTAATACAAGATTGATGACAAAGAAACACCGAACTCACCTAGCTGAGAACAAACAACAGGGGAGAGTGTTGTACATTGACAATAGTATACCTAGGAACACAAAGTCTTTCCTGGATTGCTGCTTCACCCCATTGACGAGTTATAGAATCGCGTGAAAGAATGTGCACTAGAGACCACCCTAAGCAGTTCCCGACCTTTTGTTGTCGTTGTTGTTCTTGTTGTTGTTGTGAGGCATGAGGTCGTGTTCTGAGCAGCTTCTGTGAATATACTGATGGAAAAGAAATCGAGACGCCAAGAAATACCTGCGTAACATAAAAGAAAGTTTGTAGTGGTATTTCTACATTTGGAAGATTATGCCTATTCAAAATTCGCGTCAGTCGTTTAAGAGTGGCGCTAGTTGTGCCACTATGGGTATGCAACTCAGGTTATCTTTCAATATACGCTGCAACGGCCATGAGCGTTAGAAGTGGTGAGTGGATGGTAGTCAAGAATGTCTTTAAGGCGAAAACGAAGCCATTATCAACACTTCACTCATCCAGCTACGATAAGCTGAATGTTCCGTCAGCGATAACGCAGAAACTCTTGGCAGAAATGTAGGCACTGTACATGACTGATGGCAGGCGTGGTCCCGAGAATGTACGATCTTAAGGAGACCGGGTTTCGGACAACCACATGGCGCTGCCGAGAGGGAACACCATCGGGTTCGGTGTATGGCCCTGGTGCATCGTACTGCTTCTGCAGCAGAAATATGAGCCGCAGCCGGCTCCACAATTACACAGCGAATTGTTACAAATCGGTAGCTTCAAAAACAGCTCTGGGCCAGACAACCTGAAACGTACATTACACTGATTCCAAACGACTGCCACTTGCGAATTCAGTGGTTTCAAGCGAGAGCTCAGTTGAGGGCTGCGTCAAGGGTCTGTTTTGTTTTGTGATAAAGCTGGTTCCGCTTGGATGCCAATGATGGCCATGTGTTGGTTTGAAGGAGGACAGTTAAGGACCCACAACGATCTGTCTGTGTGCTACACACGTTGGATCTAGATATGGAATTATGGTGTGGGATGCGTTGCGTACAACTGCAGAAGCAGTCTCCTGATTAGCCCACGCACCTATATTTCAAATTTGTACGTCAGTCTCTTAAGTCGACCTGCTGTGTTGATGTTCATGAAAGTTTTCCAGGGGGGTTTTCCTATAGGATAAAGGTCACCAATATACTGTTGTTGTAACCCAACATGCTCTACAGACGGTCGACATGTTGCTTGGGACTGCTCAATGAGCAGATTTGTCTCGAGTCGAGCACATATTACACATCATTTGACTAGAACTCCAGTCTCATCCATAAACAGCATTAACAGTCCCTGTATTGACCGACTAATTGCAACACATATGGAATTACATTCCACAAACTGACACCCGGCACCTGTACAAAGCGGTGCATACAAGTTTGCATGCTTGCATTCAACATTTTGGCGGTTACCCGGTTATTAATGTACCAGCATTTCACATTTGCAATGGATTACCTCACGCTTTCATTAATCTGTAATATTCCAGTGTTAATCACTTAAATATGTTATCGAGAGGAACGTATTCCTAAAATGTTACTCTACATTCGATATTTTTTGTTTTTTTTATTTTTTCCGTCGGTGTATTTTCAGTACTACACACTTAACTGTATTAAAGCTACTTGGAAGGCAAAATTTATTCTTCAATCACAGAAGTTTACAAGCTGAACCGCCAAAGAAACTAATATAGGCATGAGTATTCAAATACAGAGATACGTAAACACGCAGGAAACAGCGCTACGGTCGACAACGATTATATAAGACTACAAGTGTCTGGCCAGTTGTCAGAGCGGTTACTGTTGCTCTAATGGCAGGATATCGAGATTTAAGTGAGTTTGAAAGTGGTGATACAGTGGCCCCAAGAGCAGTGGGACACAGCATCTCCGAGGTGGCGTACGACCATTTCACGTGTGTACCGTGAAAAATTCGATAAAACATCAGATTTCCGACATCGCTACGGCCGGATCCTACAAGAACGGGACCGACAATGAGCGAACAGAATCGTTCAGTGTCAAAGAAGTCCAACCCTTCCGTAAATTGCTTCACATTTCAATCCTGGGCCATCAATAAGTGTCATCGTGCGAACCAATAAACGAAAGCCGAAGACCCAATCGTGTACCCTTGATGACTGCACGACACAAGGCTTTACACTTCGCATGGGCCCGTTAACACCGACATTGCACTGTGGATGACTCGAAACATGTTGCCTATTTGGACGAATCTTGTTTCAAATTGTATCGAACGGATGCATGTTAACGGGTATGAAGAGAGCCTCATGAATCCATGGACCCTGCATGTCAGGAGGGGTCTGTTCAAGTGGTTGGAGGCTCTGTAATGGTGTGGGGCGTGTGCAATTGGAGTGTTATGGGACCCCTAATACGTCTAGATACGACTCTTACAGGTGACACTTATGTAAGCATTCTGTCTAACCACCTGCATCGATTTATATGCAATGTGCATTCCGACGGACTTGGGCAGTTCCAGCAGGACAATGCGAAACCGCACACGCCTAGAATTGCGACTGAGTGGCTCCAGGAACACTGTTCTGAGTTTAAACAATTCCGCTTGCCACCAAACTCCCCAGACATAAACATTATTGAGCCTATCTCCGCTCAGGGACTGGGTGTGGCGTTGTCCTTATCATCATCCTTTCATCTCCATCGACATGCAAGTCGCCGAAGTGGCGTCAAATCGAAAGACTTGCACCAGGCGACCGGTATACCCGACGGGAGGGCCTATCCACACGGCATTTTCAATTTTACCTGTCTTGAAAATGGACATTTGTGTCAATTTCTATTAACTTCTGTTTCAGAATGTATGTGACTTGCTACTGGACTATGCTGATACTTCTAGTAAAATTATTTCATTTCTGGATGTTTTGCGGGTGGGGGAAGGGGGGGGGGGGGTTAGTAGGGGGGGGGGGGAGAGTAAAAATATAACAATATAACACATTGATCATGTTGTGCCATGGGATATTTTTCTGATTTGGAAAAACCTTATATTTTTACGAATGTTTTGTTATTTCAGAAAAAGGCTGCAACTCTGTTGCAGGGCCGGCTGGAGGCGAAAGTCTGAAAAGTGTTCCAAGGTACAACATGCTCTCCTACTGAAAATGATGTTATGTTCGTGTGTTGTTGTTGTGGTTTTCCGTTCACCATGCTACTCTATGCTGTGCGAGCATCTACATCTCCAAATAGCTACTGCAACCCACATCCTTCTGAATCTGCTATCTGCATTCATCTCTTGGTCTCCCTATACTCTTCCCTCAAATACTAAATTAGTGATCGTTTGTGCCCTATCAACCGAGCCCTTCTTTTGTTCAGGCCGAGCCAAAAATTTCTTGTCTCTCTAATTTAGTACCTCCTAGTTAGTTACGTGATCTACCCATCTAATCTTCAGCGTCCTTCTGTAGCACCGCATTTCAAAAGCTTATATTCTCTTCTTCTCTAAACTGTTTATCGTCCATGGTTCACTTCTATATAAATATAAATACTTCTTGACTTATAATTCTATACTAGATGTTAACACATTTCTCTTCTTCAGAAACGCTTTCCTTGCCATAGCCAGTCTATATTTTATATCCTCTCTAATTCGACCATCATCAGTTATTTTGCTTCTCAAATAGCAAAACGCATTTACTACTTTAAGTGTCTCATTTCCTAATCTCATTCCCTCAGCATCACCGGATTTAATTCGACTTCATTCCATTATCTTCGTTTTGCTTTCGTTGCTGTTCACCTTATATCCTCCTTTCAAGATACCCTCCACCCGTTTAACTGCTTTTCCAAGTCTTTTGTTGTATCTGACAGAATTACAATGTCATCGCAAATGCTCGAAGGTTTTACTTGCTTTGCAAATGAAACTGCCTTTTGTTGCTCCTAGCAGATGGTAAAGGCAGTTTTATTTACAAAACAAGTATTTATATGCTTGCTGCGGAGGATGGCCACACAAACAAACTCGAAATTGTATTTCTTCCCCTGGACTGTAATTCTTTTGTTTCCTTTACTGCTTGCTCAATGCACAGACTGAATAACGTCGGGGGACAGGCTACAACACTGTCTCACTCCCTTCTCAACCACTGTTTCCCTTTCGTGCCCCTTGTAACTGTTTCTGTACAAATTGCCAACAGGCCTTCACTCTCTGTGTTTAACCCCTACCACACCAAAATTTGAAAGAGATTATTCCATTCAACAATTTCAAACGCTTTCTACAAATGCTAAAACGTAGATTATCCTTTCCTTAAACTATCTTCTAAGCCGTAGGGTTAATATTGTCTCGCGTGTTCCAACATTTCTACAGAATCCAGACTGATCTTCACCGAGTTCGGCTTCTACTAGATTTTCCATTCGTCTGTAAAGAATTCTACTGTTCTGCAGCCGTGGCTTATTAAACTGATAGACCGAGCGAGGTGGCGCAGTGGTAGCACACTGGACTCGCATTCGGGAGGACGACGGTTCAATCCCGCGTCCGGCCATACCGATTTAGGTTTTCCGTGATTTTCCTAAATCGCTCCAGGCAAATGCCGAGATGGTTCCTTTGAAAGCGCACGGCCGACTTCCTTCCCCATCCTTCCCTAATCCGATGAGACCGATGACCTCGCTGTTTGGTCTCTTCCCCCGAACAATACAATACAATAAACTGATAGTCCGGTAATTTCCACACTTTTCAACACCCGCTTTCTTTGGGAGAGGAATTATTATCATATTCTTCTATAAATCTGACGGTATTTCGCCGGTCCAGTATATCTTGCTCTTCAGATGGTAGAGTTTTGTTATGGCTGGCTGCGTCAAGGCTATCAGTGGTTCCAATTGAATGTTGTCTACTCCCAGAGCCTTGTTTTGACTTCGATCTTCCACTGCTCTGTCAAATTATTCACGCAGTTCCATATCTATCATTTCATCTTCATCTATGTCCTCTTCCATTTTCGTAACATTTCCCTCAGGTACATAGTATTTGTATAGACCATCAATACACTCCTTCCACCTTTCTTCTGTCCCTTCTTTGCTTAGAACTGGTGTCCGACCTGAGCTCTTGATATTCATTAGGCAGTATTTGTTTTCCCCCTACATCCTATCATTTTCGACTTTTATCGGTTAAACTCAATGTATTTTATGTCGCCCAAGGATTCCTAACAGCCCTCGTCTTTTTACCTACTTGATCCTCTCTTGGCTCTAGTATTTCATTTCTCAAAGCTACCCATTCTTCTTCTACTGTATTGGTTCAAATGGCTCTAAGCACTATGGGACCTAACATCTGAGGCCATCAGTCCTCTAGAACTTAGAACTACTTAAACCTAACCAAACGAAGGACATCACAAACATCCATGCCGGAGGCAGGATTCGAACCTGCGACCGTAGCAGTCGCGCGACTCCAGACTGTAGCGCCTAGAACCGCACGGCCACCGCGGCCTGCTCTACTGTTCCGGTCATTCGTTTCCTAATGATCCCTCTGAAACCCTGTACAGCCTCTAGTTCTTTCAGTATATACATCCCCAACTTCTGAAATTCCTGCCTTTTTCCAGTTTCTTCAGTTTCAATCTGCAGTTCATAACCAATAAGTTGTGGTCAAAGTGCACATAGGCCTCTGGAAATGTCTCTAAATTTAAAATCTGATTCCTTAACCACTGTGTAGCCATTATATAACCAATATGAAACCTTACGGTGTCTCCAGGTCTCTTCCACGCATACAAACTTCTCCCATGATTCTTAAACCATGTGTTAGCTCTGATTAAACTACGCGCTGTGCAAAATTCTATCATGCGGCTTCATCTTTGGTTCCTTTCCCGCAGTTAATATTCACTACAACTTTTCCTTCTCTTCCTTTACCCACTATCGAATTCCAGTCCCCCACGACTATTGAAATTTCGGCTCCCTGAACTAACTCGGTGATTTCTTTTATCTCATCATAAGTTTCCTCAATCTGCTCTTCATTTACGGAGTTAGTGTGGGATCCCTGTCTATCTTGGCTACAATAATGTGTTGATTACGGTGTTCATAGTAGCTTAACCACGTTCCTATTTTTTTACTCATTTTTAAACCTATTCCTGCATTACACCTAGTTGATTTTGTTCCCTTATACTAAAAATGTCTCCGAAATATTTTTTTCCAGGAGTGACTCCTTAATTCTGTACTACCAGTAATTCTTCTGAATAGCTCTTTTCCTTTTTTAATCTTTCACAGAATGGGAATACAACTCGGCTGTGTAACTGGAAGCACACCTTTAATATCTGAGAAACGCTTAAATACTAATGTGTGTCTCTGAAGACCATCGTGAAGCTTTTTCAGCCATAGAAAATTCGTTAAATAATACGTAGATTGAATATTCTATCAGGTGATTTCCACTGCAGCCGTAATTTCACAACGAGAAAAATCACGTAGTGGAACATAAGTAGTAAGGCCATGTAACGTCATATACAACTGTTACAGGATCCTCGGAAGTGAATGTCTGCTTTTTTTACATATTAGTAAGGAAAACCTTCTTTCGAAATACTGTTTACATCACTGTTTACGCAGATCAGTGTGATGCATAGTGACATTATTTACAGACCTGTGAAATAATAATTACTACAAAAGAATCGATCTGAAGCGCACAGAATAATTGGAAATAATTTACAGAGAATAATAAGATAAATTAACGGTTTGGAACTCATATTTCGACGAAGCTGAACTCTTAAAAGGCATATTAACTGCCTTCAAGATAGATAACATATTAAAGAACGCTGACAACCACCAAGTTAATCAGTACGACTTGTTCATATCTGTCACTTGTTTTATAATTGTTTTACACAGTTTTATAATTTTTATACTGTAGTATCCATGACCACTTGAATTATGTCTCTTCGAATTTTCAGCTGCAGCTATGTTTCCATTATTTTCCATGAACTGGCTTGACTTGTTTGTAACTACCCGAAAGCTTTATTATTTATGTCCTCGACACTCTATTTGTAGGAATTCGTCTTAACGTCTCAGGCAGATGTTGCGTAACGTTACCACCTGGCAGGTCTCACAGTAAGACCTAGACACGAGGCGCCTCACGTGCCACTGTGTCAATTGTAAGAATGTCTTGGCAACGAAAGGCGACAGCTGTCCTTCGATATTATGGATGTTCTCCACGTTGACCTATGCCGATGGCAGGAGCTTTAGCCACAATTCCGTTGTAGCTACACGTGTAAAGGCAATAAAGGGACAAAGGAGAGAAAATGTATCGAGATAAAAACTCAGATATCGCAATGTCGTGCACAATTTCGAGTTCACATCAGTACACAGGGTGTTTATAAAAATTGAACTGACTTTGATACTTTTCTGCCGCCAACGAAAAACAGGAAAATATATCCATCATTAGTGGATGTGCGTGGTTTTCAGGTTTAGCACAGTATGCGTAGAAGTTCAATGCAATGTCCCAGTGGCATGTCGCTTCCCTGTAAATGAACATATATGTAACGTCCCCTTGAAAAAAATATACAAAACTGTGCTTAAACTGACACACAGTATTTATATATATGTACAATATTTACATATATGTAACGCCCCTTGGAAAAATTATACAAAACTGTGCTTAAACTGACACACAATATTTTTAGCGCAATGTATCGATCGAGTACATGTGACCTGCAAAAGGGAGGATAGCAGTATTTTTCACCAAGAACTTTGTAATCCCTCTACATTTCCGCCTGCCATCTGGGATCAAGCAATGGTCACCCTGCTACATTCTGTGTCATCCCCCACAATTCTTCGAAGCTTAACAGCAGCCGTACAAGCGAAACTGCCATATCTTGCTTGGTTGTCGTTAACGCCAGAACAACAGTGGATGCGACTGCAGTTGTGCCATGACACGGGAATCAAGGAGTGCTGATGAATAGCGCATCGTGTGCAACGACGAATCGCGTTTCTCTACTACCTGGATACCCATCTTCATTGAGTGTGGGGGTGATGTCGGAAGAAGTCTAATTCTTCCAATGTCGTGGAGAAGCACAGCGGTGTCACACAGCGGTGCTGCTTCTGGCGTCATCGTATGGGGATCCATCGGATATGACTTCAGGTCACGATAACTGTACATGACACGAGAATCCTGCGTCTTCATCTGTTTCGTCTATTGTGACACCAACTTGGTGCACTTTTCCAACATGCAAATGCTCGTCCACCCATGGCATGACCAACGCACCCATATCTGTTCACGATAAAACGTGTGGGTCCAGTTCGGACGTCAGCTTCATCTCATTGGCAGTTTCCAGGGTAACCATGACCTGCTACAATTGTTGCTGGCCAAGACTGCCTCAGGAGAGAATACAAGGGCTTTATGACACCTTCTGCAGAATTAATGAATACATTCTGAGTTCGAATCTAATGAATGGCCTTGAGACGGTAAAGCTTCAGTCCAACAACAAATCAGCATGGAATTAGTAAGCATTGCTCGTCCAAATTCATTCTCCTTTTTTCTCGCATGATAACCTGGATGAAGCGCAACAGACAATTCCTAGATTTCAGAGAAGTTTTTGACACGATGCCCCACTGCAGAATTTTGACAAAGTTTCAAGCATATTGACCGAGTTCCCAGAAATAAATGAGTGGCTCTAAGACTTCTTAAGTAATAGAACCTAGTATGTAGTCCTCGACAACGTGTGTTTATAACCAGCAAGGGCATTGGCAAGAATGCGCCTCAGGTTGGTCTGATAGGACCGCTCTTATTTTCTATATATGTGTGTGATCATCTGGACAGGGTGAGCAGCAGTTTGCGGCTGTTTGAAGATGACGTTGTGGTGTACGGGTAGGTGTCGTCGTTGAGTGATTGTAGGATGGGGGATGACTTGGACATAATTTCGAGATGACTTGGACAGAATTTCTGTTGGTGTGATGAATGGGAGCGTGCTTTACAAGGGGGAAAATGTAAGTTAATACTGGTGAGTAGGAACTGTTACGTTGGAATTCAGCATTAGAAGTGTGCTGCTTGACACAATCAGATTGACTGAATATCTAGGCGTAAAACTGCAAAGCGATGTGAAACGGAACCAGCAGGTCAGACTGGTAAAAGAAAGGGGGAGTGGAGGAGAATAAGCGGCATCGTTTTGAGAATGAGATTTCCACTCTGCTGCGGAGTGTTCGCTGATGTGAAACTTCCTCGCAAATTAAAACTGTAAACCGGATCTTTGCCTTTCACGGGCAAGTGCTCTACCAACTGAGCTATCTAAGCGCGACTCACGACCCCTCTGCAAGTTTTGCAGGAGAACTTCTGTTAAGTTTTAGGGTACGAGACGAGATACTGGCGGAAGTGGAGCTGTGAGGACGGGTCGTGAATCGTGCTTGGATAGCTGAGTTGGTAGTACACTTGCCAGCGAGTTCGAGTCTTGGTCCGGCACACAGTTTTAATCTGCCAGGAGGTTTTATATCAACGCAACTCCGCTGCAGAGTGAAAATCTCATTCTGGAAACGTCCCCCAGGCTGTGGCAAAGCCATGTCTCCGCATTATCTTTTCTTCCAGCAATGCTAGTCCTGCAAGTTTCGCAGGCGAGCTTCTGTGAAGTTTGGAAGGTAAGAGACGAGGTAGTGGCGGAAGTGGAGTTGTGAGGAAGAGTCGTGAGTTTGGCTGGTGTAGCTCAGTTGGTAGAGCACTTTCCCGCGAGTTTGAGTCTTGGTCCGGCCCAAATTTTTAATCAGCCCGGAAGTTTCGGGATCGTTTTGTTGGGAGAATTTTGGGAAAATATATTTCCTCTATAAAGGAGACGGCTTATACAACTCTTGTGCGACCCATTCTTGAGTAACATTGGAGTGTCTGGGATCCTCACCAGGTCGGATCGGATTAAAGGAAGCCATCGAAGCGATTCAGATGCGTGCTGCAAGATTTGTTCCTGATAGGTTCGACCAGCTCGTAAGTATTACAGATATTCTTCATGAATTCAGATGAGGAAATGAAGAGAGCCAGCATTAGAAGCCGACCGCAAGATGGTTGTACTGGACGTAAGGACCACAAAGGTAAGATGAAAGAAATTAGGGCTCGTATGCAGTCTTACAGATTCTCGTTCCTCAGTCACTTTATTTGCGAGTGGAACAGAAAAGAAAGTGACTCGTAGTGGTAAGTGGTACTGTCTGCATGCAGTGAAAGATGATTTGCGGAATGTGTATGCAGATGTGGAGTACGATGTGCCCTTCAGAGTTATCAGTCAACATTTTCGCCGTTCACTTTCCATATGTACCGAACCAGGTCTCGTAACAACACTGAACACGAACGAGGTTACAGCAGTATGGTGGTCTTTCTGTCTGCTACAGAACATTTGCAACTCCTATCATTTACGTTCCAGCTGATGGTGTTTGTATGTAGAAAGCTACAGTGACATCTGACCTTGTCTTCTGGTTGATTATATTTTTCACGTGAGGCAGAGTTGTAAGGTGGCAAGATTTTGCCAACATACATTTAATATACTTGTAGATTTATATCAGGTCATACATAAGATGCATACTCGGATTATTAATCATTTCCTAGGCTGTTACTGGCTAGCACCATGTACTAACGATTTCTGTGGTACTGGATGCCTGGGAGTTAATTAGTGCTGAACACTGGAATAAAGGGCCAAATGGCCTCGCGTTCCTCAGAAGCCGGTGTAGAATAAGAGAATCAGATAAGTGTCACGTCGTGCTCCCAGAGAGCGAACATATACTGCCCTGAAAGAGAGCAGGGCGTGGCGATTGTGGTTACGATTCTAACGGTTGCAGAACCTCAGTAATGAGAACAGTGTGGGAGGGAAGTTGCTGTTTGGTGAGTAGTGAAAAAAATTTTCAGAATAGCGTACCTGAAGAGAGAGCTTTGGGGACAGAAGATGGCGAAAGGAAATTCCTTTAGTGCAAAGGAATGTACAGGGCCACATACGGTGGTTACGAGTTGGCTTCAAAAGAACCTTCTCACGGGAAGTGCAAAAAAGCACAGACCCGTTGTTCTTCGGCAGAGTGATACCGATGCAGGAGAGGAAATGGAACCTTTTAGAATTTCTTCTGAATGGAGTGTGAGCTTCAGGTGGTTAGCTGACAGGTTCATTAGCTATGTAGTGGGAGGTAGTAATGTTGTAACGGTCGCTGCTATTCGTCACCTGAGCACATAGGTAAAAGCCACTTGTCCGATAGGGAGGGGGTATGGCGTGAGGACGCACTTCCCTCGAGGGACTGATAGAGAATACTTCCTTCTGCGGAACGATCGACTACACTTCCCTCGGGGGATTCATAGAGAGTTCTTCCTTCTGCAGATAGATCGACGGCACTTCGCTGGCGAGAGCTACAGCAGAGAAGGAAGCTGTCAAATTTTGGGAGTGCTGCTTTCGACAAAAGGAGCGTGTGAACTTGTTTCTCTGTGACAGTTGTTACTCGAGTGAAAGTTTTTTAGCTCACTTTGGAGTCTGACACACATTCAAGCCCTCCTTTATGGGAGAATACTTGAGCAGATTTTCTGTTCCTGCTTACTGAGCAAACAAAGTTCTGGACTGGTGTTCTGTCTTATATCGAGGAAATTTTAGCTCTTGAAGGTTTTGGACGGCATATTGCGTCCACTGAGTAGGCAGGAATTGCAGGTAAACCAAATACATTATCTGCACAACGGCCAGCGCTTCAAGGGGCAGATCGTTGGAGTGGTACACCTGCTCTCCTTACTTCAGTAGGTGATATGCACACTGCGGTTCGGCAGATATGAACACTCACAGTAATGTGTTGAGTTCAGTTTGTTTGTACACTGAGCGTTTTCTGAAAGTGACAGTAAGGTAGGTGTTAAATTTCTCACTGCTAAGCAGTACTAGCCAACTCTGTCTGTCTAATAACAAGGGGCGTGGTCTAAAGCCATACATATGGTCTGCCAATCCCGAAATTAGATGAAGGCTAGAATCCATTATTGTGTAATTCATATTTGTACAGTTATTGCATTCAAATGCTTTTTGTTGAGAGCAAACGAGTTACATTTTCCTGTCGTGATTCATTCTAGGAACAACGCGATAAGAATGATTGGCTTTATGTGGTAAAGCGAAGTACAACCGCAACACGATATTTCGTTTTATGGAAATCCCTTGTGGTAGGCTCTCAAAATACTAACACGAATTCTTTACAGACGAATGGAAAAACTGGTAGGAGCCGAGCTCAGGGAAGATAGTTTGGTTTCCGTAGAAACTCTGGAACGCGCGAGGTAATACAGAATCTACTACTTATCTCAGATGATAGATTAAGGAAAGACAAAACCACGTTTCTAGCATTTGTAGACTTGGAGAATGCTTTTGAAAATTTTGACTGGAATACTCTAAAATTCTGAAGGTGGCAGGCGTAAAATACAGGGAGCGAAAGGTATTCACAATTTGTACAGGAACCAGATGGCAGTTATAGGCGTAGAGGGGCATGAAAGGGAAGCAGTGAAAAGGAAGGGAGTGAAACAGGGCTGTAGCCTATGCCCGATATTATTCAATCGGTACACTGAGCAGTCAGTTAAGGAAACAAAAGAAAAATTTGGAGTAGGAATTAAAATCCATGTAGGTTTGCCGATTACATTGTAATTCTGTCAGAGATAGCAAAGGACTTGGGAGAGCAGTTGAACGGATGTGTCCATCTGGAAAGGAGGAAATAAGATGAACATCAACAAAAGCAAAACAAGAAGAATGGAATGTAGTCGAATTAAATCAGGTGGCGCTGAGGGAATTAGATTAGGAAATGAGTCACTTAAAGTAATAGTAGATGTGTTTTGCTATTTGGGGAGCAAAGTAACTCACGATCGACGGAGTAGAAAGAATGTAAAATATGAACTGGCTATGGTAAGAATAGCGTTTCTGAAAAAGAAATTTATTAACATCGAGTACAGATTTAAGTGTCAGGAAGTCTTTTCTGAAAGTATTTGCTTGCAGTGTAGCCACGTATGGAAGTGAAACATGGATGATAAATAATTTAGACCAGTAGAGAATAGAAGCTTTCGAAATGTGGTGCTACAGAAGAATTCTGAAGATTAGATGGATAGATCACGTAACTAATGAGGATGTACTGAATAGAGTGGTGGAGAAGAGGAAATTGTGGCAAAACCTAACTGAAAGATGGGACTGGTTGGTTGGACACGTTCTGAGGCATCAAGGGATCACCAGTTTAGTACTGGAGGGAATCGTGGAGTGTAAAAATCGTAGAGGGAGACCAAGAGATGAATACAATAAGCAACCTCAAAAAAATGTAGGTTGCAGTAATTACTCGGAGATTTAGAAGCTTGCACAGCATAGAATAGCATGGGGAGCTGCATCAAATCTGTCTGTGGACTGAAGACCACAACAACAACAACAACAACAACAACAGGCTCTCATTATCAGGGTCATTTGAGTAATTTGTAGGCGTGAGAATTCCATTGTGGTGACAGCCAGACATAGACAAGCTATAAGTTACGTGCCTCACAGGCGTTTAAAGAGTATGTAAAATGAGACAAGAAATGAAGTAGCTATCGCTGAACATCGTGTGGTGACTTGCGGAGACTTCACATAAATAACTGGCTTTCGGTAACACATTTCGGCAGTTTAGGACTCGAGATTATGAGCAACTGGTAGTTCGGTTTCGACGGAAGCCGCCGAGCCGGAGTAAGAAGCGCGGCCGCAACGAGTTACTTCTCTGGAGGGCCGCCCCCCCCCCTCCCCCCACTTGCTACTTGTTAACCACTGCAAGTGGGGGCGCCCGGCACAGTTTGCAGCGCAAAACAGCTTCAGGGTCGGCGGAGGCGGCTGTTGTGGCGCCGACGAGGGGGGCGGTCCGCTGCCACCGGCGCGGCGTCCCGTTCTCAAGTCGTCGTCTGCGCTGGCGCCTTGGCGGCCTATGACGGCAGCGGCCTGATTGAAATTAATGACCAGGGCGCCGCTCCTGCAGACGTACACTCCGTAGCGACGGCGCTCCACGGCTCGACAGACAGCCGCTGCCCCTCCCCCTCTCCTTCCCCCCTCCCCCCTCACCATCGCTCTCTCAGTGATTTATGAACCCGACCGTTTCTGCCACGCTACTACAGAGAGAAAGAGGGGGGGCGGGCAGGGTAAGGGGGTGGCGGGGGAGACGAGAGGAAGGGGTGTGAGGACCTACAACCAGGGCACCCTACCCATCACTCGCATTTGAATGCGATTCTGTTTGCTCCCGCTTTGGCTGCTCGGGCGTTTAATTACGGGACGTGAATTTAAAATTCTAGTGAGTCGATATGGGGCTCCGCCGGTGAACAGAGTGGGGGCGAGTGGAAACTAAAATGTTTCTCTCCGATTCATTTTCGCGCATTTTAAAGTGAAATTTAGTCCGTTTGAGAGGAATGAAGGTTAGCTGTGACAAGGACGTGACGAGCTATGCAAGTGCCAATAGAGAGTCCTTTTTTTTTTGCCTTACCCCAACTACCTCTATAAACTGGTAGGTAGCGTGAGAATTAACGACTGCGTGAGAGCTTTTATTACACATCCCGGAATTTTAAAATTTATGGGCAGAGCTACATTCACAATGACACATAAAATTAGCATACTGTGCCTCGTCTCCGTATTGCAGACGCAGTCCTTTCTGTTGTCCTCTTCATTTCTTCCTGTTCCGGAAGATTTTTCTACACTAATAAATTGAGCGTGAAACACCTGATACTTGACGCATAGGATGGCTGCTCTTTCTGGAATTTTATGTCCGTCACGCTGACACAAAAATTAGTTACAAAAATAAATTCGCCGGCCGCGGTGGTGTAGCGGTTCTAGGCTCGCAGTCCAGAAGAGCGCGACTGCTACGGTCGCAGGTTCGAATCCTGCCTCGGGCATGGATGTGTGTGATGTCCTTAGGTTAGTTAGGTTTAAGTAGTTCTAAGTTCTAGGGGAGTGATGACCACAGTAGTTGAGTCCCGTAGTACTCAGAGCCATTTCTGAACCAAAAATAAATTCCAAGAAATGATGCGTGAATCCACGATGTTGTTATTGGTGTGATCTGCACTCCGAAGACTGGTTTGACGCAATCCCCGTGCTACGTCATCTTGTACGAACATTTCCATCTCCGAATAACTTCTGCAACCCACATCATGTTGAATCTGCTTACTGTATTCATCTCTTAGTCTCCTTCTGCGGATGGTACCTCCCTCCTCCCTCCTCCCCCCCTTCCCACATATCCCTCTAATACTAAATCTGTGACTACTTGATGTTTCAGAATGTTCTACCAACCAGTCGCTTCTTTTGGTCAAGTTGCGTCACAAATTTCTTGTCTCCCCAATTATGTTCAGTGTCTTTTCATTAGCTATGTGATCGACCCATCTAACCGTCAGCACTTTTCTGTAGCACCACGTTTAGAAAGCTTCCATTCTCTTTTTCTCCAAATAGTTTATCGCCCATGCTTCTACATCTACATGACTACTCTGCAATTCACATTTAAGTGCTTGGCAGAGGGTTCATCGAACCACAATCATACTATCTCTCTACTATTCCACTCCCGAACAGCGAGCGGGAAAAACGAACACCTAAACCTTTCTGTTCGAGCTCTGATTTCTCTTATTTTATTTTGATGATCATTCCTACCTATGTAGGTTGGGCTCAACAAAATATTTTCGCATTCGGAAGAGAAAGTTGGTGACTGAAATTTCGTAAAAAGCTCTCGCCGCGACGAAAAACGTCTATGCTGTAATGACTTCCATCCCAACTCATGTATCATATCTGCCACACTCTCTCCTCTATAACGCGATAATACAAAACGAGCTGCCCTTCTTTGCACCCTCTCGATGTCCTCCGTCAATCCCACCTGGTAAGGATCCCACACCGCGCAGCAATATTCTAACAGAGGACGAACGAGTGTAGTGTAAGCTGTCTCTTTAGTGGACTTGTTGCATCTTCTAAGTGTCCTGCCAATGAAACGCAACCTTTGGCTCGCCTTCCCGACAATATTATCTATGTGGTCCTTCCAACTGAAGTTGTTCGTAATTTTAACACCCAGGTACTTAGTTGAATTGACAGCCTTGAGAATTGTACTATTTATCGAGTAATCGAATTCCAACGGAGTTCTTTTGGAACTCATGTGGATCATCTCACACTTTTCGTTATTTAGCGTCAACTGCCACCTGACACACCATACAGCAATCTTTTCTAAATCGCTTTGCAACTGATACTGGTCTTCGGATGACCTTACTAGACGGTAAATTACAGCATCATCTGCGAACAGTCTAAGAGAACTGCTCAGATTGTCACCCAGGTCATTTATATAGATCAGGAACAGTAGAGGTCCCAGGACGCTTCCCTGGGGAACACCTGATATCACTTCAGTTTTACTCGATGATTTGCCGTCTATTACTACGAACTGCGACCTTCCTGATAGGAAATCACGAATCCAGTCGCACAACTGAGACGATACCCCATAGCTCCGCAGCTTGATTAGAAGTCGCTTCACTTCCATACATGGCTACACTCCAAACCAATAACTTCAGAGAAGACTTCCTACCACTTAAATTTATGTCCAACGTCAGAAATGCTTTCTTGACAGTCTACATTTTATATCCTCTCTGGTTTGGCTTTCATCACTTATTTTGCCGTCCAGATAGCAACTCTAGCATCACCTGACTTCATTCGACTATATTCCATTACCCTTGATTGCTTTTGTTGAAGTTCAGCTTTCTCTCAGCCGATCTTCCAGATCCTTTCCTGTCTCTGACAGAATTACAATGACGTCGAGACCAATCTCAAAGTTTTAACATCATCTCCTTGAATTGTTATTCCTCCCCTAAATTTTTCTTTGAGTCCTTTACTGTTTGTTCGATGTACACACTGAATAACATATGGGATAAAATACAACCCTGTCTCACTCTCTTCTCAACCAATGCTTCCCTTTCACGCCCGTTGACTTAATACTGCCGTCTCTTTTCTGTAACAGTTGTAAATAGCCTTTCACGCTCTGTATTTTATCTCTGCTGCCTTAAGAATTCCAAAGAGATTATTCCAGTCAGCAATGTCAAAAACTTTCTCTTCAAATGCTGTAAATGTAGATTTAACTTTCCTTATCCTGTCTTTTAAGATTAGCCGTAAGTTCAGTATTGTCTCGCGTGTTCCTACTTTTCTTGCTTGTAGCCCTCTTGTCATTCTTCTGTAAAGAACTCGTATTAATTCCTTGCAACGATGCCATATAAAACTGATAGTTCTGTAATTTTGACGCCTTTTAGCATCTACTTTCTTGGTAACTGGAATTACCACATTCTTATTGAAGCAAGAGGACGTTTCTGTTGTCTCATACATCTTGCACACCAGGTGGCAGAGTTTTGCCTTGGCTGGCTCTCCCAAGACTGTCAGTAGTTCTGAGGGATTTTCGTCTACTCCCGGTGCCTTGTTTTGACTTAAGACTTTCAGTGCTCTGTCAAATTTTTAACGCTGTATCTTATCACCCACCTCATCTTCATGTACATCCTCTTGCATTTCCATAATATTGCCCTCAAGTACATCTTCCTTATATAGGTCGTTTATATACTCTTTTTCACCTATCTTCTTTCCCTTCTTTGCCTAGGACTGGTTTTCCATTTGAGCTCTTGATGTTCATACAGGCTCTTTTCTTTCCTCCAAAGGTCTCTTTAATTTTCCTGTAGGTGGCATCTATCTTACCCCCAGCGATATATGCTTCTGCATTCTTACATTTATCCTCTAGCCATTCCTGCTTAACGATTTTGCACTTCCTCTCAATCTCATATTTTAGACGTTTTTATTTCCTTTTACCTGTTTCATTTGGTGTATTTTTAAATTTTCTGCTTTCATCAGTTAAATTCAGTACCTCTTGTCTTGTCCAAAGATTCCTACTAGGCCTTATCTGTTAGCTATTTCATCATATGCTGCCTTCAAAATGTCATCTCTTAATGCTACCCATTCGTCTTCTACTGTATTCCTATCCCCTGTCAACCGTTGTCTGGTAATCCCCCTGAAATTCTCAACAACCTCTGGTTCTTTCAACTTACCTTTGTCCCATCCCCTCAAGTTCCTACCTTTTTCCAATTTCTTCAGTTTTAATCTACAGATCGCAACCAATAAATTGTGGCCTCTGGGAATGTCTTACGATTTAAAATCTGATTCCTAAATCTCTGTCTAACCATTATATAACCAATCCCAAATCCTTCTGCGTCACCAGGTCTCTTCCACGTATACAATGTTCTTTTATGATTCTTAAACCATGTGTTAGCCACGATTAAATTACGCCCTGTACAAAAAACTCTATCAAGCGGCTTCCTCTTTCATTCATTTCCCCCAATCCATATTCACCTACCACTTTTCCTTCTCTCCTTTTTCCTATTATCCAATTCCATTCCCCCCACAATTACCTTTTCGTCTCCATAAACTGTCTGATGCTTTTATCTCATCATACATTTCTTCAGTCTCTTCAACATCTACGGAGCTAGGTGCCCTGTAAACTTGATCTACTGTGACAGGGGCTGGCTTCGTCTTGGCTTTTCCCTTTTTAAATTTTCTAACCTCCCTAACCCGATTAAGGGATCTAACATTCCAAGCTCCGATCATTAGACTGTCAGTTTTGTAACTCCTGATGATGATATCCTCCTGAATAGTCCCCGCCAGGAGATGTACTATGTCACTTTATCACTTAGGAAAAGGCGGTACAAATGACCTACGGAACCTAAGTTAATTGCTTATCCTTGATGAAAGGACCTGAGTTGGAGTCAATTCTGATAAAGGCATATACTTTTACATCCGTACAGAACACCATTAATCCAGTCGAAAGACTGATCACACAAAATAAAGCAAATATGTATTCTCTATCCGTTGATTGTTTCGGTAAGAGACACTAAAACTGTGAGCAATTCACAGTGTAGAGTAACGCAACATCAGAAGAACTATTCACGTTGACACGACGTTGGAGTTACTTATTCCATGTCAGTGGCATAATACAGCAGTAGTACTTCTTTCAAATACTGATTTCCCGTAGGACCCAAAGGTGTGATAGACCTGTGGGTTCTGTTTTTCTACCACTAAATCTGGCCTTCTCAACCAGCATTGGAACATACGAACTTGGAGCACCTGAGGGAAGAGACAGCGTAGTCACTCCGCTCCGGATCATGAAAGATAAGCGGAAGGTAGGTACGTTCGGCTACGTCTACAAACAGAGTCGAAGCCAGACCTATTCAAATTTACGCAGACTGCAGTAAATCAGCCGTTTTCTGACATATCTTATACTTTGCTGATTGCATTACGAACAACGAACTGGAAGCGATATTGACGCTATGATAGAAACAAATAATCAACATTGTTCATTTCATCAGATAAGCACTGTATTACTAAATTCTTTCCCTGCTTTATCAATGTACTGCGTGTTGAAGTGATGGTCTACGACTCTACACTCTCTAAAGGTCTCCTTCACTGACAGTGCTCAACCGGTGACGATAACTGTCTTTGGGTCACTGTACTGTAGTTAATATCGATCTGTCAAAATTTGATGACACCTCTCCGTCTTCTGCGATCACCTTAGGTGACTATCACGGCAGACTGAGAGACATTGTAAGACTCCTCAGGAAGTGTAGTTAACCCACAAACGAGTAGCTTACAGAATTCTCGTTCGATATATACGATAATCCGCAATTTTTGTCAGTAAAGGACCTCTATCGGATGGGGTCGATAAGGAAGATCCCACTGAAAGTATGTCATCCTGTCTTAGGTTCATTTAGCAACTATGAATGCTTCATGCAGATGCGTCTCTAATAATACGGGAAGATACTGCAACAGCTGTGTTGTGAATCACGTAGTGGTTTGCTGTTGAAATTCCAAGAGTGTACGTCCCTCGAAGTGTCACCAAATATATTGCTTCCTGTTATCTACTATCTTGTGTAAAACCATGAAGGTGAAATTAGAGAGACTGAAACTCACTCGTGACCTTACTAAAAGTCGCTTTCCTCGCACACCATTCGCGACAGGAACGGGAAAAGGAGGAGATGAGTGGTTTACAAAGTATCCTCAGTCACGTACCATAAGATGGCTTGTAGGGGACATTCCTAGATATCCGTGCATTCTAGTGGTAATAGAATGCAGTGGTTTTTTTATTGTTTACCTGGACACATGGGATGGGCCTATTGCCTATGTTATTTATTGGTCAAATATTAGATCACCATCTGTCATCGGTGTTGCCTGATACACTTGTTTTACGAAATGGCCTGCATATCTATTGGCAACAGATACAGCTCAGTTACAACTTGAAATAGGAAAAGGAGTTCACAAGTAACTTCAGAGGGTCACATTCCCTTTTTTTATCAACGTACTGCGTTCTAGTTGGATCCACTCTGCATAATTACGCCGCAGGCCACTATACGGAGGGAACCTTGTCCCTGCACCAGTCATTCCCTTTCCTAATCCACTTGCAAAGGAACAAGGGAAAACGTCTGTGTGCCATGGAACGACCCCAAATTTCTCTTGCCCTGTCTTCTCGCGCCTCATGAGAAATACGCATTGGCGGCAGTAGAATTGTTCTGGAGTCAGCCGCAAACGCGGGTTTTCTAAGTTTTCCCAACAGTGCTTCGTGGAAATAACCAAGTCTCCCCTCCAGGGGTTCCCATCAGAATTTACGAAATCCATAATTCTTCCGTGTTGATTAAACATGGCGGTAACTAACCTGGTATCACTCTGCTGAATTGCTTCAATGCCTTTCTTTACTTCGATCTTCCGTCTTCTGGATCCCAAACACTCGAGCAGAACTCGAAAATGGGTCACACTAGTGTTCAATACGCGGTCCGCTTTACAGATGAGATACATTTTCCTTAAATTCTGCAAATAAACCGACGACCTTCATTACTGCTGAAATTACACGCTCGCTCCATTTCATGTCGCATTGCAACGTTACTCTTGTGTGTGAGTGTACATGACTGTGTCTAGCAGCATGTAACTTACACTGTTTACGAGCGCTACTAATCTTTATTTATCTATATTGTCCACATATAGAGAAAGCTGTCATTGGTCACATCAAATAGCAATTGTATCCCAATAATCTTGTCCTAGAGTCACTTTAACGTGACCTTCTCCCGTACACTATATTGTCATCAACAAATAGTCACACATTGCTACTCACTCTGTCCGTTAGGAAATTTATGTACGTAGAGATCTCTCTGATGAACACTCGCCGTCGAGGACAACCTACTGATTTCTATTACTTAAAGTCTTTGAGCCCCTCATATATCCGAGATATTCCGAATGGTTTCGTTAATCGTTTGCAGCGGGGCACTGTGTCAGACGCTTTCCGGAAGCCAAGGAATATGTAATCTGCGTATAGCCCTTCATCCATGGTTCGCAGTATCTCAAGAAAGTCACCAAAGAGCAGTTAAAAGTAGCAATAACAGCAGTACACTTTTGGTTATCACATCAGAATGCAAGGCGAAGCTGTCGTGAGCATCTGTGGAGAGTAATGAAAGAAAGGTGAGCCCACGAGTTGAAGGCAAGGAGTTGGATGTCCACGCCTCAGCACAAAAAGTCTCAGCACAGATGGTGGAGGTCGGAGGGTTTCCGTTCTCTAAAACTGGACAGGCGTCGGTCTGTGACAGATACAACGACGGCATACAACACTAATGAAGGACATAAGTGGTTCAGAACACACCTTTCGCCTCAGACTGTTAAACGCAGGTTTCCACAGCAGACGTCTGTTGCGTGATCCCTTGTTGACACAATGACATTGTTGCAGAGGGCACGGAATCATCGAGACTGGAGCGGGGATCAATGGAAACGTGTCGGCTTGACGGACGAATCACACTTCTTATTACACGAGGTCGAGGGGCTTGTCCGCATACGCTGTCATCCAGGCAAACAGCTGCCCGAAACATGCAACGCGCCTCAGGTGCAGTCCGTTAGAGACAGAATTATACTATGGGAGACAATCTCTTTCATGCAAACTGTCGTAGTAATCGAGGGCACTACGTCAGCTGCAGACTACGTGAACAGTTTTGTGGGCCCGCTCCTGACTTCCATGCTTGATGTCTTTCCCAACGGCAATAACACCTTCTATCAGGATGAGGGTCCGCGTCTAGAGACCAGATTCGGGCTACAGTGGTTTCATGAACATAACAGCTACCTGACTTGTGGTCTTGGCCATCGAACGTGCTTCGTATGAACGCTGTTTAACAGATCCAAGCACTATCGGACCCCAGCTTCGCACTCACAAACCATTATCCCATCTAGCTACCTGTGCGCTGTCCTGTGCCACATGCTTTCGGAAATGACTTTTCGTATACGTGCCACGTTGCTGTACTGCATCACAAATGTGACCCAACTTGCTATTAAACTGTTGATAGTAATGTTTTGGCTCATAGCGTAATTCAATAATTATATGACCCAACAAGCCGAAAAGAGAAGGAAAATGGAATTAGATATAGAGGGTTTATCAAAGCAAAATACATGAGGACAGAAGTCTGTAGGTTGAATCACCATATCCGGTTCGAATGTGAAAATGTGCGAAAAAGGATCTTTCGACTTAAAAACGTCAATTATTCTTAATATAGTAAACGTTGTGTTGTTGTTCGTGGAACTACAATGACTCTAGGTAAAGGTAGTTGTCGGATTCGAACCGAGGCTGCTTACACAGCTATTCATACAACAGAAGTTTGTGTCAGCAAACGATAACAGTAAAATGTCTAAGACCATAGAATGGAACGGCGTGTGTTGGGCGGCAGTGCAAATAACATGTTTAACGATTTATGTTACCTTCTAGTTGTTATGTTTCCCAGTGTACCTACTAGTCTTCAAATCAAAGGTACAAATAATGTGAGAGAATACACTTAATTTGTAATTGTAAGGGATCAAATTCAGTTTCAATGGTACTCATCGTGTTCGTGCAGCAGTGAAGAAACAAACAAAAGAGTACTTCAGGTTATATTAGGCAGCATGGAGAGGTTATTACGAGGGCGTGCTGAGGAATAATGCCTCCTGACTTTTTATCTGAAACCTCTCAAAACTTATTAAACAAATCAAAATTTTATTAACATTCCACGTCTATATTCTTCCCGTCTACATATTTGCAGTCCTCTGCCGCCAGAGGGCTCCGAACCGTAGCCTGTAGCATTGCAGTGTGTTAGTTAACTATGTCATGCTGTAATTGAGTTCCGAATTCGTAGACTTCGTCTACACATGAAAACACTCTCCTTAAGTCTGACAACGCCAAACTACACACGAGCGCTGCAACTTATGCAACAATCAGATCCGCTGCGTTCACCGTCATCGATCAACCGTCCCATATAATTCCGACTTGACCCCATCCAGTTTTCATCTGCTTCTAAAAATTAAATTACTCCTTCTCTTTATAGTGATGAAGCAGTGCAAGGTTGTTGCTCCGTCAACAAACACTCTATAGTGACAGGTCTCTCGTTGAGGTAATGTGTTCACCGAAAGAAGGACTGTGTTAATAAATAAATCTATGCACACGAATAGTAAAAATGTAGAAGGAAAATAACGTTCGTTTTATTTAAAAAGCTTTAAGAGTTATCAAGAAAAAATGATTGGAGGCATTAATTTTTAGCAGCCCTCGTAGTTCATTACATTAAACAAGGAAAAATAAAACCTTTTAAAATTTTTGACAAATTAAAGCTACATGCTCCACTGAGACTCTAATCAGGACCCTTTTCTCGAGCGTAATATTCATACCAATTGTGCTATCCACATGAGTCAGCAGCTACTTTCATAGAATTAACTATCCATGTCTGAAAAACAGCAACTCCCCTTGTGTACATATGTATCTGTTCTGAAACAAACCAATTTATGGCCAAGAAATACTGGCACTGACCACATAGTACAGCTGCCGAATCTTCCCGTCTTTATAAAATTAACGGCAAAAAAAAAGGGTTCAAGGGTTCAAATGGCTCTAAGGATTATGGGGCTTAACATCTGAGGTCATCAGTCCCCTAGACTTAGACCTACGTAAACCTAACTAACCTAAGGACATCACACACATCCATGCCCGAGGCAGGATTCGAACCTGCTACCGTAGCAGCAGCGCGGTTCCGGACTGAAGCGCCTAGAACCGTTAGGCCACAGCGTCCGGCAGTTAACGGCATCTGTAAAAGTAATTTGTCATGATTTGTGACTGACCCGACAATATGTGAGTTTACAATAGCTGCAAAATATCGGGTACTTTGGACCACGTAAAAATGAGACGTTCCGAGTATCATGTAGCAGAGGAGCAGAGATGACATTCTGCCGTACATAAATACACAGCAGGCAGTGAAAATGGCAGTACCGATTCAACTGTACTGTCACACAGCAGCAGCTCAGAGCTTAATTATTCATCCACGCCTCGTAAATCACGCTTTTTTTTTCTCGTAGTATCAATGCAAATTTATCTAAATTGCAGATTAATGTTGATATTACTCCAAATACATGTTCAATTAATTACCTACAGTGATAATCGATTGTTGTAACCTGTAGGCTATCGAAAATACAGTGTCGATGAATTATGTCCTATGTTTAACGGTCCCAATCTAGCTGACGTTGCATGATTTAATATATGCTGTACTGCAGTGGCAAGGGGTGGCGGTTAATTGTGCACCGTATCATCGCAATATGTGAATTCGCTCATCTCGTAAAAGTCCATGAGCCAGAATGTGCCTAATTAGTCATTGTGTAATTATGAAGAAATTGTCTTCTGAGCAGTAGTAATAACGGAGCTTCAGTCTTTTCCTTCGACATCACAGCAACACATTCGAGGATCTGTAATAATGGAAGAAGACACAACGAGAAACTCGCTTATGCACGTAAGATAAAGTTTAATTTTTGGGCATTTCTACTTTTGGCATATTGTACTTGATTTCCTCAACGCGAAGCCAAAAGGTGTTACGGCAAATTACATCCGAAAACTGTGACATTAAGTAATACAATTGACGAATAGATAAGATACTTGATTATACAGTGCTAATATTCACATCGGCACAATAAAGTTATATAATATTTTTGTCTGCAGATGTCTTAGTTATGATACACATTGAAATTTTCGCTCTACACGTAGCGTCACAGCAAACTACTGTAGGAGAAAAAACAAATGGCGTAGCCCGTTGATGAAGTCGTGAATCTCGGTTTAACGAACACTCCGTTACTATCGTATTCTTCCGTTTTTTCGCCCAAATCTTCTTCCTCCGTGTATTTTTTATCTGATCTGGTCCGTATGATACTAGCTGGCGATCTGGACTTGCTTCTTGACGAAAATAATCGTACACAGTTGTTAATGTATTATTTTACGTATTATTGTAGGTTTAAAAGAACAAATTATGTTTGTTCAAACTATGGTATTACTTTTCTAAAAGTTTGATAATGGTCACTGATCGAAACTAGTAGCGAACTGTGCAAAATAAATGACAGCTGAATGTTTCAGCATGAATTTTAACTCTGTCTAACCTGCGGTTTATTTACCCCAGCCAATGATTGCAACTCTTACATTACATCAACATTGGTTTTTTCAGGAGTTCATACATCCAGTTGTGTCTCACGTTTTCAAAGGCCCAAAACTGGAGGACCCCAATACATCTTAGGGATGTTCAGCTCTGTCACCCGGTTCTTTCTGGAGAAAAAGGCAACTTTTTACATTTGAGCTCAATTGTGCCTTCTGCCAAAAAGCGAAACTTCTCACTCCACTCCCAGGTTGCAAAATGTTTTCGCCATGTGTTTGCTCCATGGTAGACACTAGTGGTGTTCATTCAGAACAAAACTGGATGCCACGGCACGGCATCACAAAAGCATGAGTGATAAAACCCACCTCTCTCACTAGGCAGGCGTTCTGTGAATCTGCTCTATGGATGGCGGTTGACTACTGTCCTCCCTGGCGATCTGTGTGCATTTTCTATCGCTCAGAATGCTTTCTGTGTTCTCTCGGATCTGTGAGACATGCCAATCAGAATCAAGAGAAAAAGAAAAGTAAGTTTGCACTGGTCAGTTACCGACAATCTTCAGCACTGCTATTTACCTGATTCCTCGGCATCAATAAATATTCCGATCAAACTGTTCTTTCATTATGAATTTACATATGTTAGCTGCGTGTTCCCGGAAAGACATGTAACAGCATACCTAGAATCATGATGGGGCTATTTTCGAGGTATAAAAGCATACCCAGAATCATGACGAGGTTATTTTCGAGGTTTAACCTTTTCTGAATTTACTGTGACAGAGGTCTGTGCCAAGTCATCCATTGTAGGATGGATGAATACGTATAGAAGTGCTAAGTCAACTGCCAGATTTCGTGGTCGCAGCTCTTTTTCCGAAGTGATAATTATAAATTTATGACTATACCTGTCGATATCTACAGCGTTATAAACAGAGCACACAACCTGACATGAGAATTGCACTTCGATTACTGATAGGTCGATATGAGTTCATAAAAGATTTTTCCAGGCCTGATATATCTGAGGAATATGTTATGTTACAGACTTCATCTGCATCATCATGGCACTTGACATGTTTGATTATATGGTCTTGGGTGTAGCACCTTAAAATGTGTGCAATTTGTGGGTGGCACAATGGTAAGTACTCTCTGCCGTCTACTTCACAGTGGTTTTCAGAATCTGAGGTGGGACGATGTAGTCACATTGATGAAATCTGGTTTCGAGACTGTCTACTCAGTATGACACACTCATTCAGTAATATGCTCAATCAGTGCAAAATCAGTGCAAATATCACATAAACTGACCAGTAAGTGTTGAAGCGAAATGCACAGAGCGATCATTGTCTGTGCGAAAATATTGCTCTCAACATATTTTCTATATAGATATCCCGTATTGAAATTAATGGACAACTTTAAGGTAGTTACTAATGTATAGCTGCACTAATAACATTATCATCCCTCATTGTCTTTACATATCAGGCCATTGCAAAAGACATTTGCAAGCACTTTCTGTTGATTCTGGTTTGTATCATAGTCAAATGACCGAGTCTGTTATAACTGTTACACAGTGTTGTAAAATAAACCGACAGATAATCATTACAGCTCATTTGTTGGGTTCAACTATGTAAATATGAGTGAATGTGGTCAATTTACGAAAATATGAGCGTATGGTAATTTCAGAAACCTTCGTTTTGAGACTATATAATTGAAACTTTAATCTGATCTAGTTTTTCAAAAAAATCTTAACCATATATTCATCTTGCTCGGCATGCCACCTTACCCAACGCTTTTTCATTCAACTAGTGTCAGTATTGCACCTTAGAAAAGACTGATTAGCAGACAATATCGATCCAACTTTATAAACCAGATTTCATGTCATACAATGAAGGCTTTCACGACCGGATGGTACTGTTGTTGATAATTCTTCCGGGTTATAAGGCCGTGGTCCATTGAATACTTCTATTCCTAACGTTTCTTCCAATACTACGTAGGACATCCTCAGAGGTATGGCTGGTTAACCTTAGGAATAGAATTATTCCATGGACCACGGCCTTATAACCCGGAAGAATTATCAACAACAGTAGCATCTGGTCGTGAAAGCCTTCATTGTATGATTAGAAGATTCTACGGGGAGAATGTCTCGAAATCAGTTAGACTTCTGGAGGACCAGCCATACAACGTAGTATTGGACGAAACGTTAGAAATAGAAGTATTCCATGGACCACGGCCTTATAACCCGGAAGAATTATCAACAACAGATTTCATGTGTTGTAGATCGCTGTGGAATCTCAATAACTGTTGAGGAATGGTACAGGCACTCACTTCGCATTCAACATCAAACTTAATCTATGTTTCCTGACAACTATTTTACCAAATGTGGGTGACAATATAGTCAGGTACTATGAATACTACTATATACTGCTCTGGCGTTTCATTTCATTGCAATAGAATGAGTATATATATATATATATATATATATATATATATATATATATATATATATATATATAACTTTCTTTTGACTGGTGGTTTGATGCCACTCTTCATCTCTTCTTATCTTGTCCTAATGTTTTGACAACGACCTCGTTAAGGCGGCAAAAGAATTTTCCATCATATATTCATTATTCATTTATATTACACTAAAGCGCCAAAGAAACTGGTATACGCACGTATATTCAAATACAGAGATAAGTAAACAGACAGAATAGGGAGCTGGGATTAGCAACCCCTATATAAGACGATAAATGTGTGGTGCAATTGTTATATCGGTTACTGCTACTACAATGGAAGGTTATCAAGATTTAAATGAGTTTTAAAGTACTGTTATAGTGGGCGCGCGGGCGATAGGATGCAGCATCTCCGTGATAGCGATGAAGTAGGGATTTTCCCGTACGAGCATTTTACCAGTGTACCGTGAATACGAGGAAACCAGTGAAACATAAAATTTCCGACATCTCTGCGGCCGGCAAAAGATCCTGCAAGAATGGGACTAACGACGTCTGGAGAGAATCATTCAAAGTGATATAAGTGCAACCCTTCCGCAAACTGCTGCAGATTTAAATGCCGGTCCATCAACACGTGCCAGCGTGCGAACCATTCAACGAAACATCATCGATATGGGCTTTCGGAACCGAAAGCCCACTCGTGTATCCTTGATGACTGCACGACACGAAGCATTACGCCTCGCCTGGGCTCGTCAACACCTACACCGGACTGTTGATAACTGGAAACACGTTGCCTGATCGGACGAGTCTCGTTCCAAATTGCATCGAGCGGTTGGACGTGTACGGGTATGAAGACAACCTCGTGAATCCGTGGACCCTGCATGTCAGCAGTGGACTGTTCAAGTTGGTGGAGGCTCTGTAATGGAGTAGGGCTTGTGCAATTGGAGTGATATGGGACCCCTGATACGTCTAGATACGACTTTGACAGGTGACATAAGTACGTAAGGATACTGTCTCATCATCTGCATCCAGTCATGTTCATTGTGCATTCCGACGGACTTGAGCAATTCCAGCAGGACAATGCGACACCCTACACGTCCAGAATTGTTACAGAGTGGCTCCAGGAACACTCTTCTGAGTTTAAACACTTCCGGCCGCCACCAAACTCTCCAGACATGAACATTATTGAGCATATTGGGATGCCTTGCAACGTGCTGTTCAGAAGAGATCTCCACCGCCTCGCCAAGTTGCGGCACTTCTGCGTGTTGGGGGGGGGGGGGGGGGGAGGGTGCACAATATTAGGCAGGTGTACCAGTTTCTTGGGCTCTTCAGTGTAGATCACTATTTGTGATACATAATTCGATTGCTAATCATATCGTTGGTTGATAGTGGCTAGCACGATATATTAATTTTTTTTAGGACTGTATGTCTGCAAGATAGTTAGAGCTGAGCACTGACAAACATTCACAGAAGCTACTATCGGCTAAACAGGAGCTGGGAAGAGACATGTCGTGTTCTTCAGGGGCGGTCATTTAACTCCTGCAGAACACGACAAGGTTGTTAACATCACTGGAGGACACAGAACACCTGTAGCACGGACAGAGTCGGTGGGAGGTTGCTCTCTGGTGGTATGGAAAAAGCTTCAGAATAGCATACCTGGAAAAAGATCACCGGGGATGCAAAAAGGCGAGAAGCCATTCGTTTTGTGTGAAGCATGTTCGGGATCACTGCCGATTGTTGCAAGCTGACCTCCGACGAATCTTCTCACAGGAAGTGCAGGGGCATTCTTCCTGCTGAAAAGCATAGACACGTTATTGATTGGTTGAGTGCTAAGGATATAGGGAGGAAAATGGGGACTTCCAGTAAATCCTCTGAAAGTAGTACCGCTACAGGTCATTGACTCACAAATCAATCACCCATGTAGTGGGAGGTAATGTTTTTGTTACGGCTGCTGGGATTTATCGCTTGCGCACAAATGTAGACGCCGTGTTGTGGGGCGGCGAAGAAGTCGTCGAATGAGTTGTTTGAATGTTCATTTCACGTAACAGACTATTGCCGATGCAACATATGTGAGACGGCGAAGAAGTCGTTTAATGTTGAATGAAAGTTGAACATTGCCACCTTAAATCACGCGAGCCTGGCAACTAATTTGGTGGCCAGTCAGAAAGCGAAGGGAAACTTACTGACCTTAGTTCCCAGTCTGCACGGCCACATTCCTGTACAGCCCAGCTAAACGAAAAATATCCATAGTTCTTCACGGGATTAGGGCTGCTTCAATAAAATTTAAAGTTCCAAACAAGATTTTATTATCTTAAAGGCTCACACAAATTACTCGAAACTTCTGAAAATGCTAAAGACATTAAATATTGTTAATTCAGCCAATCGTTTAATAGTTCAGAGGCGACTTCTACAGCAAGTTCCTCCCGAATAGTTCATTACTCTAACTAACGGTACTCTATTAATAGTTCGCAATAATGTTAAAAAAAAAAATTAATGCTCGCCTTAAAAGTGGAGTTAGTCACCACTTGCCACGCGGAATTATACTTCACACGGACGGCACAATAACAGTTTGTTACCGAAGTCTAAACGATCCAGGACGGTGTACAGTCCTCGCGATTTTCAATGTCCGTTTACATTGCTAAGTACGCACATGTCACAGCCCGCTATGACGTCACCCGAGGCGAGGCGCGATCGGACGTTAAGCTCGCGTGGACTAGGCGTTGGTCTAATGCGGAGTGAGCTTACTACTGCCTCTGCCGCTCTTTTTATATAGCTCCGGCGCGTACCGCCAAGAGAGCATCTGTTCTTTTCGTTCATATGCAGATGCCTGCAGCCTTCAAATGATCGCTATCTCAGGCACATAATCTTAAATATCACATTTAATAATAGCTTTACAAACTTCTCAATTTTTGTATACATACATCTGAGCAGTACAGAAGCACGTAGAAAATCTCAGCCCGCTAAAATTAAAACTTTACTCTCTAGAATTTTTACAATGGAACTAACGGTAGATTGTTACCTCTGAACCATAGCTTTATCAAGACTTGTATCAGCTGTTAATTATGCTACAAGACTAAAACTTGGTGTAGCTTTGTTAATTGTCCTATCTGATCATTGGTCTTAAAGAATTTGTTTTATCATTAAAATTTAAAGTACTTAATCTATAATGCTTATGTACATTTTACTCACAAAAGTAGTTTTTACTAAATTACTAAAAAAACTAGAAGAGGTAACTGATTGTGGTATTTCCATTATTATTATTAGGGTGAACTGAAGCATCCTACCAATTTTCAATATTGTAGCTCTATTATTTCGCGCCTCTGATTTTTCCGAAAAACGCGGATTCTGGAGTCAATTTTAGTTTTATGGTTTTGGAAACCAGCACCACTCATTAATGACTTCTTACTGCACCTTCTCACCAAATTTTGGCTTCCTAGCGTCATTATTTAGCGCCTCCTATTTTTCTTTCAAAACGTGAATTTTACGTAAACTACTAATTTTATAACATTAAGATTTGTTACCTGAAACATTATTACATAGAACTATACTTTAACAAAGTTTTACACACAAATCTTAATTTTTACTTTTATGTTAAATGTGGTGCAATACTATATGCAGGCGCGTTACGATGACGTGACGCTACTAGCAGTGAACTAGGGTAAGTCCCGTGCACTCGCTCGCCTCTGTATCTTATACATGATACAGCGCTTGCTTTGCTTCAGTGTGTCCGGGGGTAGTTGGGTATGGTGTGGAGAGGATACTAACCTCTGGGCATCAATTGAGGGCTCTTCCATCCAGCGACTGATTAAGCGCGCTTCCATATCATGATCTATAGAAGAAAATTCTGTCTAGGGTTGGACCTAGAGACTCATCTGGCCAGGGACACACTGGTGAATCTGGCAGCTAAATTTTGCGTTGATTTCGACACAGACAGTGACTGAAGTCATTTCTCTGTGAAAGAGTTGGTATTCTGTTTACTCGAGTGATGATTCTTTAGCTTTCTGAGGTGTCTCACAGAAAATGAAGCGCTTCTTTTTAGGAGTATACTTTAGCCCAATTTTATTCCTGGCTGGTGAGTGAACAGAAATTTGACTCATGTTCTGTATTGCGCTGAGACAATTTTAGGCCTAGGAGATTTCGGGTGGCATATTGCGTCAATTATATAGGCAGAGAATAGCGGGCATACCACGTACATCATCTGAACAGCAACCATTGTCCCAACGAGCAGATCATCAGTGCAGCAGAACTGCTGTCCTCGTTATTCTAGGTGATATAGGCAGTCCATTTACTAGTAAGAGTTTCCCACAGGTTTCATTGTTGACATAATACATTCAGTAGCTACTAATTTCAGACGGTACCATCCTAAATTTCAATACTATTTGTTGGCACCACATATCAAATATTTTTAATGATCTTTTCTGAATTTCTCATGGTCAAAGTTTCTGTTACGTAAAACCATCTCCATTGCCGAGGTCGCTAACTCATAACTGAGGGATGGCGATTGACTTGGAAGAAAGTTGGTTCCAATCCTGGTGATGGATGAAATTTTCTCTGTCAGTATTTAGTCGGAAAGGAGAGGCGGCGGCATAAGGTGCCTGATCAACACATCTTGGATTCAGTCCGGTACATTTCCAAAGTCAATTATGAACTGATGGCGTGTGAATCCGTCGTTGGTGATCGGTACGTCGGATAGGGACGTTAAATCTTGCTATCCTTGAGGAGTAGGCTACTTGCTAGCACCTGCTTTCACCCTCTCCCTTCTGTCATGATGATACAACACAAACGTAACAACACCGTATGCATACATCCAGTTAGATTCACCTTCACTCTACAAATCACCATAAGGCACAACTTTCACATAACTGCAAGTAAAGAGATTTCTTTGCTCTTGACATCCGGTGTATGATCAAAATCTACTGAAAGTTTTATTATCCAGCTGACAGTTTCGACAATGTAGGTCTTCATTTGGTAAAGCGTAGAGCTTAAATTATGCACATCACAAATCGTGCGATATACATCAATTTACACTTTAAAGTCTGCCAGATGATGACGTAAAGAATGCACCAGCATCTCCCCACGCCCTACTAAAATATTAAACGGTCTTTCCTCTTCACCCGAAAAAGAAGTTTATACTTGCAGTTACTGATTACAGCGCTGTTATTATGCAAGGCCTTTCTCAGAAAAACTCACGCCGCTTAGAACTGGTTATGAATGCCTGTGTTCGTTGTATGTGTGGTGCTCGACTGTTTGATCTCATTTTACCACCATATGCACAGCTATCCTACAAGCGAGCATGCAAGCTCAGGTATTTACATATTCTCTGTCCTCTCTACCGTCTTATCAATGGAGGAGGAGATTAGTTTTGAATGTCCCGTCGAAAACGAGGTCATCAGAGACGTAGCACAAGCCAGAATTAAGGAAGGATGGAGAAGGAAAGCGGCTGTTCCCTGTCGAAGGGACCGTCCCGACATTTGCCTTAAGCGATTTAGAGAAATCACGGAAAAGCTAAGTCAAGTTGGCTTGACCCGGGTTTGAACAGTCATCCTCCCGAATGTGTGTTCAGTGTGGTAACCACTGATTTACCACGCTCGGTCTTTCTAAGCAGTGAACGCCGTCCGTCTTACCTCTCCTCGACCTTAACGATTATCTCTGAACAACAAGGCGGAAATACCCGATCCAATCGTAAGAAAAATACTTTCTGTTACACTCCATAGCTCAGCCACCTCCTTAGAGTCTCGGAGTGCTGCTCTGAAGCAGCAAACCCGACTCTGACACAACCTCCCACATTATATTAGAGATCTGAATAACAACTACAGCTGCAGAAGACATGCACCTACGTATCTACTGAAGTTACAATAAGATTACCCTTGTTATCCTTGTACGTATTTCTTTCCAGGCTGATCTTCCCTATTTTCCAGTATTCTTAGATTACGCAATCTCCTGAAATTTCCTTTTCCTAGAACTCGCTATATCAGAAAATATACATTTTGTAGACCTGTGAATTCTTCATATATCTTCCAATGTCATATTGTTATTATTACATTACTGTTATTATTATTATCACTATTAGTGGGTGCAGCTGCAGTAGTACAAGTAACGCCAGAATTAAATTTGTTAGTTCATCCTGGGTATAACTTACTCTCAGTGCCACTTCAGACATTTAGATCATTTTATTACTAATTGAAACTTTAAAACTCTTATTTACTAGGTAATTACGATGTAATGCATACTGTACTTGTGAAACCATGGACATACGTAAGGCCGGGGGGGGGGGGGTGGGGGGGTGGGACGGTGGGACATCAAATGGGCCGACTTGGAGCAGGAGAGGCAGCACAGGATATTTTAATTTCCACTGTCTATACTATTACAAATTAATTCATAGAACTTTGTCAGCATGTCCAGGAGGGATTCAGACTTCACACTAACAGCAGTGGAAATTCAAGAACATAACAAAATAACCTTATTTAAATGTGAAATGTCATCATTTTTACACTTACTAGTGGTTGCATTTGTTGCTACAATTACATTTTCCTTCATAAGTAAGTGAGATTCTTCGATGAGTTTTTCACAGCATACAAACCTTACTTATAGGTATATGAAACATTAGAATTTTCCCAAACCTATTAGAAACTGCCGTAACAATTGAGGCAATTAACTATAAAATTTGAGTTTTCTCTAAACATGAAGTTTAAATGTAACAGTTCATTCATTTCTTCATTAATTAAATAAACTCTAGAGTTTCATACACCTGTAAGTGTGGTTCGTATGCTGTGCAAAATTCATTGAAGAATCCCTCTTCCTTATGAAGAAAAGTATACCTATAACAAATAATGCAGCCAATAGTAAGTGAAAAAATTATGAAATTTCACATGTAAAAAATTATTTTGTTATTTTTTCGAACTTCCACCGCTCTGAGTGTGAATCCTGAATTCTTCCTGGTCATGCTGACAAGGGAAAGTGTGGTAGGTCCGCTGTTGTTTCCTATCTACATGAATGATCTTTTGGATAGGGTGGAGAGGGTGGAGAGCAATGTGCGGCTGTTTGCTGATGATGCTGTGGTGTACGGGAAGGTGTCGTCGTTGAGTGACTGTAGGAGGATACTTGGACAGGATTTGTAATTGGTGTAAAGAATGACAGCTAACTCTAAATATAAATAAATGTAAATTAATGCTGATGAATAGGAAAAAGAATCCTGTAATGTTTGAATACTCCATTACTAGTGTAGCGGTTGACACAGTCACGTCGATTAAATATTTGGCCACAACGTTGCAGAGCGATATGAAGTGGGACAAGCATGTAATGGCAATTGTGGGGAAGGCGGATAGTTGTCTTCGGTTCATTGGTGGAATTTTGGGAAGATGTGGTTCATCTGTAAAGGAGACCGCTTATAAAACACTAATACGACCTATTCTTGAATACTGCTCGAGCGTTTGGGATCCCTATCAGGTCGGATTGAGGGAGGACATAGCAGCAATTCAGAGGCGGGCTGTTAGATTTGTTACTGGTAGGTTTGAACATCAAGCGAGTGTTACGGAAATGCTTCAGGAGCTCGGGTAGGAGTCTCTAGAGGAAAGGGGGCGTTCTTTTCGTGAATCGCTACTGAGGAAATTTAGAGAACCAGCATTTGAGGCTGACTGCAGTACAATTTTACTGCCGCCAACTTACATTTCACGGAATGACCACAAAGATAAGAGAGATTAGGGCTCGTACAGAGGCACATAGGCAGTCATTTTTCCCTCGTTCTGTTTGGGAGTGGAACAGGGAGAGGAGATGCTAGTTGTGGTACGAGGTACCCTCCGCCACGCACCGTATGGTGGATTGCGGAGTATATTTGTAGATGCAGAAGTTTTATGAATTTATTCGTAAAATTGTAGACAGAGGAATTAAAATGTCCTGTGATGCCTCTCCTGTTCCAAGCCGATCCGTTTGACGTCCGACCCCTTAAGAGACGGTCTGATGGCCATAATCAGATCAGGTCAACTAATGAAATAAAAGTAAATAGTTGAATCCAGTTACTAAATAGTAAAGGTTTTTGCGTCCGTGTAATACATATATTCGTTTTTTATCATTCTTGTTGAGTACAAGAAATTTTGTCATCACCTTAAGAGCTGAAATACAGAACCAAAATTCAAGGAACGTTCTTGCCGCACCGCTCTTCGTGTGTGTGTTTGTGTGTGTGCGTGTGTGTGTGTTGTGCATGTGAGAGTACGTGCGCCCTTGTTTGAGATAAGGCAGCACCAGAAGGTGTGGAAATGCACTCGCGGAAAGAACTTGTCACTGCCTAACGTGCGGGGAACAGCTGCGTCACAAGAGCGGGTTGACGGTACAATGGGCCGCCGCAGCTGCCAGCCACAGATGTTATTTAACCTGGAGGAACGACCGCTTGCCAAGATTTTTTACGTAACCCCGTTTCACGGCAGCCGCTGTGTCCAGAGCCCAAGCAGCGCCAGCCCGCTAAGCGAGCACATTCAACTCCAGGAAATCGCCCAAAGGTGACAAAATGCTTTTCAGATTTTTCCCAGTGACAGCAGTAAATACAATGTAACACTTTCTACGCTACAAAGAGTTTGAAACACTCGTAGTTTAATATTTTGCTTTGCCTGCTGACAGTTCCATCGGAATTTCTTGGAACATGTTTTAATTTCATCTTTCATGAAGTATGTTTTAGAGGAGACAGCAACTGTATCTATAATGTCGTATAGAAAAAAAATTCTCCTTCAGCTACGTTTTTTTCCGTTCGTAGCACGACCCGCACCTAGAATTTATTCCGATCTTCGAGTGCTGTGAGAGTTTACGTAAGATTTGCATGCGTTGTCTCAGTGTGTGTTCTGAGTGTCTTTACGTGATGTCGCTCTCTAACGAACTCAATGTATCGCAAAACCGGAAATATAAATCTTGAAATTTAGTTGTCAGTGTTACAAGATAGCATTTTCTATACGTCTCCTTGTGGCTATTGTGCTTCCTTCGTTAATAACATTGGACACCGGTTCATAAACACAGAAGAGGGTCTTCAAATACTTGAACATATCAATAAATAGTATTTCATGGTTTTGACGGAGGCTCAGAAATTTTTGTGCTCCAAAAATCGTCCGGGGGGAAGCATTCTTAATGCCAAGCTAGATACTGAATCCATTATTCTACTCAGATGTTCTTCTTCTGTATATTATCACACCGTCAGGTGGCTTGCGGAGTATGGAAGTAGATGTAGATGTTAATCAAAAATATTTAATATTTTTGCAAACTATATGTAGTATGTTACAATTACGGCACAAAATGAATGATCTTTTGCAGAGTAGTACAAAACGTGGCATACAAAGAGCTTTGTTGTTTCTGACGGCATCTGTACGAGACATTGGGGCCGCGCCGGGCATGGATGTGTGTGTTGTCCTTAGGATAATGTAGATTAAGTAGTGTGTAAGCTTAGGGACTGATGACCTTAGCAGTTAAGTACCATAAGATTTCACGCACATTTGAACATTTTTGACATTAGGCACAGTAAAAAGCTGTGACTATTGACTAAAAGAAATATTTCATCTTACCATGGTCGTCGCTGTTTCACCCGATAGTATGTCGGGACAGCACTAAGTTACTGAAAAAATAGGCCACTATATTAGGCCATATGTGACCGTAAGCTGCCTATTAGGTGGAGAGAACTGTCCCAATATCTTTGTATTATGGTATTATTTATAGGAAATAAAGATTTCGGTCGAAGTAGACAGGATATAAAATGTAGATTGGCAATGGCAAGGAAAACGTTTCTGAAGAATAGAAATTTGTTAACATCAAATACAAAATTAACTGTTCGGAAGTCGTTTCCGAAAGTATTTGTATGGAATGTAGGCATGTATGGCAGTGAAACATGGACGATAAATAGTTTGGACAAGAAGAGAATAGAAGCTTTCGAAATGTGGTGCTACAGAAGAAAGCTGAAGATTAGATGGGTAGATAACATAACTAATGAGGAGGTATTGAATAGAATTGGGGAGAATAGGAGTTTGTGGCGCAACTTGACAAGAAGAAGGGACCGGTTGGTAGGACATGTTCTAAGGCATCAGGGAATCAGAAATTTAAACTGTTACAGGCTCGAAAATACGGACAGATTCTGGATGTGTGTTGTGTTATGAAAGAAAAAACTTAACTGGTTCAGTAAATACATGATTACATAATTAACTCTTTCACTCTACTTGAAATCTTTTCATGCCTCGTAAGAAATGCTCACGGTTCGATTCACGACATTACTGCAAATTGATGCTGTCATTGCCTCGGCGAAAATTGTATAAAATGAAGATTGGCAATGGCAAGGGAAACGTTTCTGAAGAAGAAGAATTTGTTAACATCAAATATAGATTTAAGTGTCAGGAAGTCGTTTATGAAAGTATTTGTATGGAGTGTAGCCACGTATGGAAGTGAAACATGGACTATAAATAGTTTGGACAAGAAGAGAATAGAAGCTTTCGAAATGTGGTACTAAAGAAGAAAGGTGAAGATTAGATGGATAGATCACATAACTAATGAGGAGGTATTGACTAGAAAATGTATAAGTCATCATATTCAGTACCGGTTTAAACTGTTACAGGCTCGAAAATACGGACAGTTCTGGAAATGCGTTGTGTTATGAAAGAAAAAACATCACTGGTTCAATAAATACATGATTACATAATTAACTCTTTAACTCTACAAGAAATCTTTTCATGCTTTGTAAGAAATGCTCACGGTTCGATTCACGACATTCCTGCAAATTGATGCTGTCATTGCCTCACCGAAAATTGTATAAAATGTAGATTGGCAATGGCAAGCGAAACGTTTCTGAAGTAAAAGAATTTTTTGACATCAAATATAGATTTAAGCGTCACGAAGTCGTTTCTGGAAGTATTTGTATGGAGTGTAGCCATGTATGGACGTGAAACACGGACGATAAATAGTTTGGAGAAGAAGAGAATAGAAGCTTTCTAAATGTGGTGCTAAAGAAGAAAGGTGAAGATTAGATGGGTAGATCACATAACTAATGAGGAGGTATTGACTAGAAAATGCGTAAGTCATCATATTCAGTACCTGTGTAAACTGTTACAGGCTCGAAAATACGGACAGATTCCGGAAATGTGTTGTATTATGAAAGAAAAAGCATCACTGGTTCAGTAAATACATGATTACATAATTAACTCTTTCTCTCTACTTGAAATCTTTTCATGCCTCGTAAGAAATGCTCACGGTTCGATTCACGACATTACTGCAAATTGATGCTGTCATTGCCTCGCCGAAAATTGTGTGATGAAAAGAGCTGTACAATAGCTTGGTGTTACGGTGCAGTGGACGCTGTTCGTCGACAGACTTCATACCTTCCTGCCTAGTCCTCGAATATACCACTTTCTGGATCTATGCGTATGTGTGCACATGTACATCTGCAAACATAATTAAATTAAAAAGAAACGTCCGATAATTGTGAGAAGCGAAGTGGTGAACCTTTTAGTGCTCATCAATGTTTTAGGTTGCTTGCTGTCGCCCACCAAGACTCCCTCTGCTGCGCCAAACACTTCATCTCGGAGTAGCCCTTGCAATCAAGTCCTCAGTTCGTTGCTGGATATGTGCCAGTCTCTGTTTTCCAGTATAGTTTTCGTTCTCTACGGCTCTATCTCTCTAAAAATTTTCAGCTTGTAGCCTTTATAAGAACGCGATGTGTTAGGAATATGCTGTTTAGGTACTTTCTCAAAATGAAAAACTTTTCAGTGCTGACCTCTCTTAGAACATGGATTTCGTACACCTTCCCTACCAAAAAAAGAGATTTTGGTCTGGTGTACGTGACACTGGCACTTCACACTCATGATAGTGCCCCTCCCAATAAATTATTTTGCAATGGGTTCAGTTTTTTCTTTCTTTCACTTTTATCACCCCATCCGTTGCTTGTCCGATTTTTGCCTGTGCTCGCCCCTGAAGAACAACTTACAGAGAAATTGGGAGTGGAACTGTAGGCAAAAATGGATAACACTCGATTTAAATGTGACCCCGTCACCCCTAATTAATCTGCGGTGGTAGTGTTGACGATAAATCACACCTATTTTTACTTCCAAACATGAACGATCACGAACACTTAGGCTGTTCAATGAGATCAAACACATACACAAAAATAAAATAAATCAAAAAGGTGAATTCAGGATCAACTACTGAAGGTAAAGACTGTAGTGAATCACCATAATTCTATTATAACCTGCAGATCAATGCTGAATAATACACAATGAACAATTTACGAGCTATCCTTCTAACTGTCATTGGCAGTAACTGTGTTAAAATCGGTCCAAACCGCGATCTCTTATAACATATATAGGAAGAACCACTACACTCCGAAGTACCGTGAAACCTCTGTGAAAACAGCAATTGCAATTGATCCAACTATTTAACGTTACTCCTAACACAGGCCGAAGCAGGAGCGATCTCACCGTAATATTCGTGTTGTAGCGGCGGTCTCCGACAGCGACGCAGCGGCCGTGCGGTCGGCGTGTGGCGTCTCGGAAACTACAATCCTACAGTATTCGAACACCAGACTGCTGTCCATAAACTATTCTAATTGCGACAATGTTTCCATCAGCAATGAGCTGGAGTGGCTAACGTCCTCTCAGAACGAGAGACCAAGAGGGGAGACGACTTGGCTAACGTCCTCTCAGTACAAGAGCCCAGAACGGAAAAACCGCTACTAAAAGTCGAGCAAGATCGCTCTTCACCTTTGTTTTCTCACCTCATCTTTTACCGAGCGAATCATATCACTAGAAGCTCTCAAAATACCCAGTTTGCAGTGCCGACCAATGTATGGCCTTGGAATAGAACTCCTTTCCACAATTCTTTTATTTCTACAAAATTTCACAAGTAAACTCCGCCCTCGCCGGCTCGGAAGAATCACAGCTGTGGGCAATAACACGTTTACTGGAATTATTCTCCCAAGAGACCACTCAAGATTTTTCCCGACGAGGTTCCCCGTTGTAGCGAACACAGATTCTTGCATTGAAAGTTTGTTATGCGGAACTCCTGGCCTGCCAAACTTGCGTTACTCGAAGGTGTAAAATTAATGGGACATAGGCGAGAGCAAGCACAGAAAAGCCCGTCCAACTATCCACTGCTCTGAACACCTGCAGCCGCACTTCCCTCAGAGGTTGGCGGCCGCTGTGGCCTCTCTGACCGGATTACAGAAATAGTTCACCATTCATACCGTCAGGCTATGGCCTTTGGCGGCTAGGCGGGGACGTAGCCGAGCTCTATCTTTCGTACTGCCTTTCCGCAAAATCTTATAATCACAAAATCGCGGAATTCTCGCGGTGCCGACGCTTTTCCGGATAAATTTCCTACACCGTAATTTAGAGTATTACTCCAACAAAACCTGAAGTGTCACGTTAAATGGACTCATGTAAGGTGCAAGGCCGTTGCCACCTTACACACTGTGGAGGTGAAAGTCATGCATAGTATTCTTGAAATAGATCCGCTTCCTAACTATTTTTATTTTATTTATCTTTCGTTTTTGCTACTAGATTTGAGTTTGCATCCCCATTTTCAAGCTATCATTCCCGTCATAAGCCAAGCTGTAAGGTTGGGATCCGGCACTATCACTGATATACATCTACATCTACATCCATACTCCGCAAGCCACCTGCAGGTGTGTGGCGGAGGGTACCTTGAATTTCTGTATCGGTTCTCCCTTCTATTCCAGTCTCGTATTGTTGGTGGAAAGAAAGATTGTCGGTATGCCTCTGGGTAGCCTCTAATCTCTCTGATTTTATCCTCATTGTCTCTTCGCGAGATATACGTAGGAGGGAGCAATATACTGCTTGACTCCTCGGTGAAGGTATGCTCTAAACTTCAACAAAAACCCGTGCCGAACTACTGAGCGTCCCTCTTTCTAAGTTTTCCACTGGAGTTTATCTGTCACCTACGCTTTCGCGATTACTAAATGATCCTATAACGAAGCGCGCTGCCCTCCGTTGGATCTTCTCTATTTCTCTTATCAACCCTATCTGATAAGGATCCCACACCGGCGAGCAGCATTCAAGCAGTGGGCAACAAGTTTACTGTAACCTACTTACTTTGTTTTTGGAGTGCATTTCTTTAGGATTCTCCCAATGAATCTCAGTCTGGCATCTGCTTTACCGACGATTAATTTTATATGGTCATTCCATTTTAAATCACTCCTAATGCCTACTACCAAACAATTTACGGAATTAACTGCTTCCAGTTGCTGACCTGTTATATTGTAGCTAAATGATAATGGATCTTTCTTTCTATGTATTCGCCGCATATTACACTTGTCTACATTGAGATCCAACTCCCCTTCCCTGCACCATGCGTCAATTCGTTGCAGATCATCCTGCATTTCAGAACAATTTTCCATTGTTACAACCTCCCGATGTACTACAGCATAATCCGCAAAAAGCCGCAGTGAACTTCCGATGTTATCCACAAGGTCATTTGTATATATTGTGAATAGCAACGGTCCTACGACATTCCCCTGCGGCACACCTGAAATCATTCTTGCTTCGGAAGACTTCTCTCCATTGAGAATTATATGCTGCTTTCTGTTATCTAGGAAGTCTTCCATCCAATCACACAATTGGTATGATAGTCCATATGCTCTTACTTTGTTCATTAAACGACTCTGGGGAACTGTATCGAACGCCTTGCGGAAGTCAAGAAACACGGCATCTACCTGTGAACCCGTGTCTATGGCCCTCTGAGCCTCGTGGACGAATAGCGCGAGCTCGGTTTAACACGATCGTCTTTTTCGAAACCTATGCTTATTCCTACAGAGTAGATTTATAGTCTCCAGAAAAGTCATTGTACTCGAACACAATACGTGTTCAAAAATTCCATAGTTTTGCACTCCTGTACGACGTCTCTTCTTGAAAATGGGGATGACCTGTGTCCTTTTCCAATCTTTTGGAACCCTACGCTCTTCTAGAGACCTACGGTACACCACTGCAAGAAGGGGGGCAAGTTCCTTCGCGCACTCTGTGTAAATCGAACAGGTATCCCATCAGGTCCAGCGATCTTTCCTCTTTTGAGCGATTTAAATAGTTTTTCTATCCCTCTGACATCTACCAACTTGCCATCTGTGCGACAATCTAGAGAAGGAACTACATTGCAGTCTTCCCTTGTGAAATAGCTTTGGAAAAACCAGTTTGTGTATGATTGTCGGACGTCAGCATGATAACTTGTTTGATGGCGGGAATTATTGCTTGGAAATGGGGCTACAGACGTACTATATCATACCTGCCTATAAAATTCTTCTTATAATTTAATGTAGAAGTTCGCGAGGAATCCAATGTACTGATCATAGAAACAGGAAGTACAACGGTATTTAACTCCCCTGACAGAAAAGTTCAAAGACGTCTACAGCGTTCCTCTGATTTTCTTGCGACAAATATCACATTACCATTTCTGTTGACAGTATGCATCTTTCTCCTTGGGTTGTTCAGGGTGCCAAGAACAGATATAAACATAATATTAACACGGTGCGATTTCGATGATATCTTCAATAGGCCATGCCCTATAGAATACTTACGATCTTGATCAACATTACTGCCTTTTTCACCCACTAGTACTATTTTGCTTTCCAATGTGAAATCTTCACACAGTGACCGTACATACTATATCATCTGATCCATAGTAGCACTTCTTTCTTTTAGTGGTCAACCCTGAGGTTGGTTTACAGCAGAGCGCCATTCCTCTTTTCTGTCTTCCTTCCTCTTCATTTCCACGTATGTCTTACATCTGAAGTCATTCATTATCTGGTACATGTATGATATCCTTGGTCACCCCCGCCGATTCTTTCCCCCAATAGCTCCTTCTGTGATGTTGTTGTGTCGTAGGCTGTGCCCTACAAGATTGTCTCTTCCTGTTTGGATGTGCCTCTACAGAGATCTGCTTTCCTGTACTCTTCTAAGCACCTCTTCAATTGTTACTTTGTCTCTCCAGCTGATGTTCATCACCCTTCTATAGCACCACATGTCCAGGGCCTCTAGCCGTCTTTTCTCTTCCAATTGTCCAAATTTCACATCCGTATGGGGCCACACCCCAAACGAAACCTTTCGTAATACGTTTCCTTATTTTCAGACTGATGTTGTTGCTGGTGAGTAAGTTTCATCTCCGATTAAATTCAATTTTGGCCTTTTGTATTCTGCTCGCAATTTTTTTTTTCCGACTTCTACCATCCCTTGTGATTTTGCTTCCCAGGTACGTAAATTCTTCTGTCACTTCCAGCTCCTCCTCTCCCAATTCTCATTCTCAGAGGTTCTTATTCTGCTCCTGTACTGCATACCATCACTTTGGTCTTTTTCTTGTTTATTTTCATTCCATACTGATTGCATAGAATTTTTTCCATTATTCTGAGGACTTCCTCGAGATCTCCTTTTGTCTCCGTGACTATAGGAATATCCTTCTTCACCCCATTAATTTTGATCCACACCTAAGTAGTTTCTCGAAATTGGTCTATAACTTCCTGGATGTAAGCATTGAATATAAGAGGGAGAGTGCTTGACTTACCCCTTTTCTAATATTTTCTTCTGGTTGCTGGTGACAGTTCCTAATCACTGCCGCCTCATTCTTATAGAAACTGAGTACACATGGATGTCTTTGTACTTTATTCCACTTTTCCTCAGCACTCTAAACATCTCATGCCAGTTAACGTTGTCATATGCCTTTTCCATGTCTACAAAGGCAATATAAGTTGGTTTATTTTTCTGTCATTGCTTTTCGATAACGAGTCTCAGTGCCAGAAAAGCCTTTCTTGTTCCCAATCCCCTTCTGAAACCAAACTAGCACAAAACAGCACTAGGATTATAAAAATAGCTGACGCGATAATCTGATCCTAGTTTTGTTTTGGAGCATACATCTTATTTTAATACCAATGATCCAGTGAGCTGTGTTTATTGTTTACTTTACTTGCAAACTATTTCGGTAGCTTTTATGCCTTTATCTTCAGACACTTACACAGAGCTGTCGAAGCGAAATTAGTAAAAACTATACATTGTTATGACCTAGGTCTGTGTCGATCCAACACAGCTGTGGTTGGCCAACAAGATACACTTCCGGATGGATTTCCTTTCGGTAACTATTTCTGATTGGCTGTGGATGAAACTATAAAAGTCTTCGAAATAGTTTGCAAGCAAAACAAGAAGTACAGCTGTTCGTATTAAAATAGCTTGTGTGATCGAAAACAAAATAATTTGCACCCGAGGAACTCATTATTCAGCTCAATGGAATCTACATGATTCTACCCTGCTATAATTCGCCAACACGTCTTTGACGTATGTTAAACACAATAAACATATTTGAACAGTTTTAAAATATCAGCGCTTAATGTATCACTTGAGTGACAGGTATAGTACGGAAAACATACACCAGGATGACCCTTGGTTGCTTTGTAACAATGTACTTAGAAATAGCAATGCCGTGATTGGCCTGCATATGTCTTCCTGTAACTTAAAAAGTAAAATAACAAGAAAATGTTGATCTGAACGAAGTAATATATACAGACAGTGCACAAGAAAAACCAGAATGGAGACACGGACCTTTCTTCGTTGCTGAATCCTGGCTAGCTGTAAAAGCATTTGCTAATGAGGATATGACACCTTCAACGTGTGACATTGTGGTCTTACAACATTTCTCTCCTCGTTTCGTTTTGTAGACGCTGAGTGTATGGCGCTACAAGGAAAGAAATACGCGACGGGATGAACTTAACACTTAAGCAACCGAATGTGTGGACTGCAGCCAGTGTTCAGTGCAATATGCACTCGTCTTACTCATTCATTACTTCCTCTATTTCACTGCAGACAACACGTATCTACTCCCATTTTTACTAGAGATGCAGTACTTGTGAGGTGCCTATTTTAGGTTTATTCTGCTGCATCATGGCAGAACACTGAGATTCAGTATATCAGCCAGTCAGATTATCCGACTAATAAATTTGTGAGGCGGCTGCCTCTTTCAGGCCTTTGTTCTCACATATTATCCTATGTACACACTGAATTTGAGCACGAGACTCCCATGCTTGTTTTGCGACTCAGTTTTTACGTGTCAACTGTTGACCTGTATTGTGTGCTGATTAAGGGAGTGGTTAGGAGGTAGCTTGCAGCAACGTAGGTTACCCATCTCTCTGAACGTAACCAAACATTTCATTCTTGTAATATTTTTCCCATTAAATGCTTCTGGTCTTGTCCGGGTGAACTCTTTTTCGCTGGGGTGAAAACAGGAGGAACTTTTGCAACGCTCTGGAAGAGCTGCATGTCATTCAGAAGGGAGGTACCATGCTAGGAGACCGCACGGACAGTCGGTCGAGTCTTTCAGAGATTGTCCTTCTGGTTCAGCCTCCACAATGGCGGAACGGAAAACTGATATGACTTCTATCGCAGAATGGGAAACCACTGGTGGAAGGTGTGAGAGCTCTGCTTGTTTGTAAACTCTGGGTAGAGTCCTCAGCTGTCCACTTGCCATTATCGTACTGTGTGTGGTCTCCAGACAAGCATTATGAAAAAAAAAAAAAAAACATGTAACCCCTAGTGTGTTGCCAAATTTCCGAACTTTGTCTTTCCTGCAGAAGCGCTGTGCAAAGCTCTACAAAATTTTCAGGATTAGCATCAAAAAAGTCTGGACGTGGGAAGAGGCGACACATGTCCCCGATTTTCGTAACTCATTGGCGGATATACATATCTTGAACTTTATGGTGGAACCTAGTGAAGGGGCTTTCACGTCCCCTATTGGACGAGAGCTTCACATCTACATCTACGTGATTACTATGCTATTTACAATAAAGTCCCTGGCAGAGGGTTCAATGAACCACCTTCAAGCTGCCTCGCCTCCGTTCCACTCTCGAAAGGTGGGCCGAAAAACGAGCACTTACATTTTTCTGTGCGTGCCCTTATTTCTCTTATTTTATCGTGATGATCATTTCTCCCTGTGTAGGTGGGTGCCAACAGAATGTTTTCGCAATCGGAGGAGAAAACTGGTGACTGGAGTTTCATACGAATATCCCGTTGCAACGAAAAATGCCTTTATTTTCATGGTTGCTACTCCAATTAACGTATCACGTCTGTGGCACTATCTCCCCTATTTCGCGATAATACAAAAGCAGCTGCCAGAGTCAGAACTTTTTCGATATCATCCGTCAGTCCCATCTGATGCGGATCCCACAGCGCACAGAGGAACTCCAGAATAGGGCTGACAAGCGTGGTGGTCTCTTTAGTTCTTTAGTAGAGCTGTTGCACCTTCTAAGTGTTCCTCCAGTGAATCGCAATCTTTGTTTTGCTCTACCTACAACATGAACTATGTGATCATTCCAGTTTAAGTTATTTGTGATTGTAATCCCTTAGTATTTTGTTGAATTTACAGCCTCAAGATTTGTGTGACTTATCGCGTAATCGAAACTTAGCGGATTTCTTTTAGTACTCATGTGAATAACTTCACACTTTTCTTCACTCAGGGTCAACTGCCACTTCTCGCACCATACAAATATCTTACCTAAATCATATTGCAATTCGGTTTGGTCATCTGATGACTTTACAAGACGGTAAATGACAGTATCATCTGCAAACAATCTCAGACGGGTTCTCAGATGTCTCCTATGTCGTTAATATAGATCAGGAACAATATAGGGCATATAACACTTCCTGGGGAACACCGGATATGGCTACTGTTTTAATCTATGACTTTCCGTGTATTACTACGAACTGTGACCTCTCTGACAGGAAATCACGAATCCAGTCGCACAACTGAGGCGATATTCCATAGGCAAGCAGATTGATTAAAAGACACTTGTGAGGAACGCTGTTGAAAGCCTTCTGGAAATCTAAAAATATGGATTCAATTTAACATCCGCTGTCGATAGCACTCATTACCTCATGAGTAAAAAGAACTTGTAGTGTTTCACAAGAACGGTGTTTTCCGAGTCCGTGTTGACAAAATGTCAATAAATCGTTTTCTTCGAGGTAATTCATAATGTTCGAACACAGTACATGTTCCAAAACCCTACTGCAAATCGTTCGTTAGTGATATGGGCCAGTAATTCAGATGATTACTCCTTATTCTCTTTCTGGGTATCGATGTGACTTGAGCAATTTTCCAGTCTTTAGGTACGAAACTTTCTGTGAACAAGCGGTTGTGTATAATTGCTAAATATAGAGGTATTGTAGCAGCATACTCTGAAAGGAATCTGACTGGTACACAATGTGGACCGGAGGCCTTGCCTTTATTAAGTAATTTAAACTGCTTTTCTACACCGAGGATATCCACTTCTATGTTTCTTATATTGGCAGTTGCTCCTGATTGGAGGTCGGGAATATTTACTTCGTCTTCTTTGGTGAAGTTGTTTCATAAAACCGTGCTTAATAATTCTGATTTAGTGGCACTGTTATCAGTGACTTCACCGTCGTTATAGCGCAGTGAAGGTATTGAATGCGTGTTGCCACTGGTGTGTTTTATGTATGACCAGAATCCCTTTGGGTTTTCTGCCAGATTCCGAGAGAGAGTTTCGTTGTGGGAATTATTAAAAGCATCTCGCACTGAAGTACTCGCTACATTTCGAACGTCTGCAAAAATTTGCCAATCTTGGGGGATTCTGCACTCTTTTACCATAATTTATTAATTTATGTGGTATATATTTCACAACTGCCGTCGATAATATCACTCTGAAATCAATCCACATGTTTTCTACGCTCGCATGATCAAATCGGAAGGAGTGGAAACTGTCTCTTAAAAAGGCCGTAAGACCATTTTTATCAGCTTTTTAAATAGCTATACTTTGCGTTTCTTTTTGATGGTTGTAGGTGTTACGGTATTCAGCCTAACAAAAACGGCCTTGAGGTTGCTAATCCCTATATTCGTCATGATACTCCCTATTCGTCCACGATTATTAGTTGCTAAGAGGTCAAGTAATCTTTTGCAACCAAATGGTTCAAATGGCTCTGAGCATTATGGGACATAACATCTATGGTCATCAGTCCCCTAGAACTGAGAACTACTTAAATCTAACTAACCTAAGGACATCACACAACACCCAGTCAGCACGACGCAGAGAAAATCCCTAACCTCGCCGGGAATCGAACCCGGGAACCCGAGAGCGGGAAGCGAGAACGCTGCCGCACGACCACGAGCTGCGGACAATCTTTTGCAACCATTTACGATTTGAGTGGGCTCATCAAGTAACTGTTCAAAATAATTTTCTGAGGTAACATTCACTACAATTTCGGACGACGTTTTATGCCTGCCTCCGGCATTAAACGTATAATTTTTCCAGCATATCTAGGATAAATTAAAGTCATCACCGACTATAATTGTTTGAGCGGGGTACCAATTTGAAATGTGACTCAACTTTGGTTTAACTGTTCAACAACTATAACTTCTGGGTCGGAGGGTAAGTAAAACGAACTAATTAATAGTTTAGACCAATTGTCAAATACAACCTCTACCCTACCTGTTTCGCAGGAACTACCTACTTCAATTTCACTACAAGGTAAACTACTTCTGAGAGCAATAAAGACTTCACCAGCACCGTTACATAATCTATCGTTTCTGAACACTGCTAGGTAATTTGAAAAAAAAAAAATCGGCTGAACTTACTTCTGGATTCAGCCACATTTCCGTACCTATAACTATTTTGGCTTCAGTGCTTTCACTTAGGGCTTGGAGGTCTGTTTCTTTCCCAATACAGCTACGACAATTTCCAACTACTATACCGATCGTTTTTATAACTACCTCAGTGGGTTTTACCTGTCCCCTTTTAGACGGATGCCCTTTCTGTGGTTACCTGAGACCCTCTAACCTAAAAAACAAAAAAAAAAAGAAACGCCCAGTCCCTTTACACAACCCGTGTAGCCAGTTCCTGTGTGTAGTATGTACTTTGGCCATTTCTGGGATTGGCTAGAAGGATTTGCTGCGTGATTTTCTGGGGAGTCTAGGGAGACTATAAAAATTTAGAAAGGCATCCGAATTCAGATTCGAACTGCAGCTTGGTGATTCTACTCTGGACTCAGCATTCGTACGTGTTTTTCAATCACTTCGGCTTTCAGGCAAATCTTCGAACTTCCACTTTGAACTTAGGTGCATCTATGATATGAGACTTCGGAAATCGCGATATACTGAGAGAGGAGTACTTTCCCGGTTTCTATTTTTAGTCTTCATAAATTGATCTACGCCCCTGAAGCATTACTATGCTTGTTTTTTGCAGTAAAAGTCTTGCTAGAAAAGGGATCTTTTCCGTAAACATTCATGTTTTGTTTCGTTATAGAGTTAAATTCACGGCAGCTCACCAGTCTGACGATGATTATTTCTAGAATGAAAATTTCACTCTGTAGCAGAGTGTGCGCCGATATGAAACTTCCTGTCAGATTAAAACTGTGTACCGGACCGATACTCGAATCACAATCCTGGAGTCATCCCCCAGGCAGTGGCTACGCTACGCTTCCGCAGTATCCTTTCTTCCAGGAGCCCTAGTTCTGTAATGGCTGCACGAGAGCTACTGTGAAGTTAGGGAGGTAGGAGACGAGGTACTGGTGGAATTGGAGCTCTGAGGATGGATCGTGAGTCGTGCTTAGTTTGTTCAGGTGGTGCAGCACTTGCAGAAGTCCCGAGTTTGAGTCTCGGTCAGTCACACAGTTTTGATCGGCCAGGAAGTTTCATGATTATTTCTATTTTCTTCCTTTATTCATTGTCTGTTGTGTATTCTTTTCAACTTCATACCCTTCTATTGGTGTAATTTTATTTTATTTTTGTGTAATTTTTATTTTTGTGTAATTACGGTAGAAAGTGTAATTCGTGTCCTTTTATGTATTTCGGCACCATCTAAACCTAATTGTACAGCATAAAGCTTGTGGCAGCCGTAATAACCATTCATTTTCTTATCAATCTTGTTCCTTAATTAAGTAATTGTTTCCCAAATTGTTCTATAACCTCGACGTTTATGTATCCTGAGTAATTTTCTCCGGTGTTTGAATAAATATTATTTTACCATATCAAACTATACCATTAAAGAATCATTAAAGTAAATTATTCAAAGGCCATGTCCTCCAAACACAAACAGTAGGCGAGGCCCATGTCGTGCTTAGGAACTTACCAAATAAGGATACTGATGTGTGGGGCAGTTGATTTTTCAATCAGTCTGTTAGTTTCAGGGGCTACTCTGACATTTTATATAATATGGAGTTATAGAGTAAACAATACTTTGATCGGCGTACCCACAAGGCAGCTGATGAGGAAGAGGTCGAGTTCACAGCACACCAGGCTTCTGGCAAACTGTCGGAATTTCACACGGAATGGGAACTGATTGTACAATATGTCATCTGTACTACCTCACTCCGCTTCTTACGTCACACATCACCTACTGCAGTCTCAGATAAAGTGTCAGGTGAAGTTTAGGGTAGAATGTTATGGCTTCAAAAGCCAGAAATGTTGCAAGTGTAAGAGTCGTTGTATACAGAACAGAAGGAGAGCTTCCATTAGGTTTCCCCGGGCCTGTAGGCTGTTTCCCATCATTCGCATTTCCTTCGTATGTGACATTATACATTATAGCGCCATAGATACTGGTATAGGCATGATGTGTAAACAGGCAGTATACGGCTCTGCGCTCGAAAACGCCTGTATGGGACAAGTGTCTGGCGAAATTGTTATATAGTTACTGCTGCTACAATGGCAGGTTATCAAGATTTAAGTAAGTTGGAACGTGGTGTTATAGTCCGCGCACGAGCGATGGGACATAGCATCTCTGAGGTTGGGATGAAGTGGGGATTTTCAAGTTCGACCATTTCCCGAGTGTACGTCAATATCAGTAATCCGGGAAAACATCAAATCTCCGACATCGCTGCGGCCGGAAAAAGTTCTGCAAAAACGAGACCACCGACGACCGAAGATAATCGTTCAACTTGATAGAAGTGCAACCCTTCCACAGATTGGTGCAGGTTTCATTGATGGGTCATCAACAAGCGTCAGCGTGCGAACCAATTAACGAAATATCATCGATATGGACTTTCGGAGCCGAAGGGCCACTCCTTGATGACTACACGAGACAAACCTTTACGCCTCACCTGGGCCTGTCGACACCGACACAATAGAAACAAGTTGCTTGGTCGGAGAATTCTCGTTTCAAATTGTACCGACCGGACGGACGCGTACGGGTTTGGAGGAAACCTCATGAGTCCATGGACACTGAATGTCAGCAAGAGACTGTTAAAGCTGCTGGAGACTCTGTAATAGGTTACGGTGCGTGCAGTTGGAGTGATATGGGATCCCTGATACGTCTAGATACGATTCTGACAGATGACACATACGTAAGCATACTGTGTGATCACCTGCATCCATTCATGTCCACTGTGCATTCCGACGGTCTTGGCCAAACCAGCAGGACAATACGACAACCCACACGTCCAGAATCGCTACAGAGTGGCTCCAGGAACACTCTTTAAACACCTCCACTGGCCTCCAAACTCCTCAGACATTAACATTATTGAACATATCTGGAATTCCTTGCAACGTGCTGTTCGAAAGAGTTCTCCACTCCCTGGTACTCTTACGTATGTATGGACAGTCCTACAGGATGCTTGGTGTCAGTTCTCTCCAGCACTGCTTCAGACATTAGTTGAGTCCATGCCACGTCATGCTGCGGCACTTCTGCGTGCTCGCGGGGGCTCTACATAATATTAGGCAGGTGTACCAATTTCTCTGGATTTTCAGTTTATGACGAAATACTAAGCAGCCAGTTGCCTAAAAGAAATTCCTTTAGCTGTTTCGTGCACTTGCGCCCATCTTCAGAAGGTTATACCCACTGCATTATTTTGCGAGTGTCGGCAATAAGATGTGTGCAGAAAATACCATGGTCATGTGATTCATAGTGATTGTACAGCTGTTAGCTGATTAGCAATGTGTCTGTACTTCCTGTTTAGTTTCTTTATACTAACTTTGTAGAGACACTATGAATGACATGACCATGGTATTTATATACTGAGATGGTATCTGTTTTTTCAGACATGTCCGAAAGAACAGTTACCATCTTAGTATATATATAGTTACGGCTCATCGGTCACTTGACCATCTTCTTCTTCTGTGCGAATGCACAAACAGTGCCCGAACTCTTACAGGAAGCGGCAACGGTCCGCGAGTAATGAGTATAATGGGCGGGGGCACTACGAATGTAGTGCGGGACAATACGTTGAGAATGTGGGTTTCGCGGGAAGCGTACCAGAGAAAAATCCCTGCAGTCGCGCTATCCTCTGTGTCCTCGGTGGCTCAGATGGATACAGGCGGCTCTCAGCCGTGACACCGTGCGGACGGGCTCGGCGCGCCGGGCAGTGCTCCGCAGGTGTTGTTGTTTACCCGCTAGCGCGCGGTCGCGTCGTTGTATTCTTTATAGTACCTATACCGAGCCGCCATGGCGTTCTCATATCGTAAAGCTACAATCAAACTAACGTTCAAAGCATCGTACACGAGACCGAAGGCCCATGAAATTGAACAGTTTCTACGAGACATCATGCACATAGAACCACAGGAACTGATAGGCATTCATCTGTCTATTGTAACAAGCACAGTGTACCTGAAACTGATTGACGAAGCGGCCTGCGACAGATTACTCCAACGAGCTGCAAACGGCTTTCGCTTCTGTCACGCAGACGGTAACGTGAGCATGGTAGGAGTCGACCATGCTGGTCTGGGGGTGCGTACCGTGCGCGTCTTTGAACTACCGTTCGAAGTTCCTGCCAACCTAGTCGTTGATGCGCTGCGGTCATACGGCACAGTTCTGAGCCACACAGAGAAGAAATGGAACACATTCGAAACGTACCCTGTCCTTAACGGGGTACGACAAGTGCGCATAGAACTTAAGAAGCACGTTCCATCATATAGTGTCGTTGGTTGCTGCCGCGCAATTGTTATATATGATGGACAACTGAGGACCTGCTCGGGCTGCGGCCAGGAGGGCCTCGTTAGAACTGAGTGCCTGCAGGGACGCCCCGTTCAGGTGCACCGCAATGAACTTCCCCACCAACGATCCACTATGACCTCTCTCCCCCTAACATATGTGGAGGCGGCAAGACATGGTGTGATGGATGATCAAAACCTGCTACCTCCTCAAGCCGCTGCCAGCTCCGTTGGAGAGTCAGCGCCGTCGACGACGCCGCAGCCCATCGGTGCAGAGGTTCCTACAGCCTCTGCCCACCGCAGCGTCGTGGGCACCCAGCGACCGTCACTGTCGGGATCGGACACAGGGATTCCTGGCGACCGAGACTGTGTCAAGCCCCGCCTTCCAGTGGATGTCGAATCTCGGACCCGAAAGCAAACGTCACCCAAGCGACACAAGAAGAGGCGATTGTCAGTTGAAGAACAGGGCGGGGATGTGAAGCCGGTGGAAGACATCGACTTCGTTGACTCGTCCACAATTGCCACGGACTCCAAAGGCATGATTCACCAGAAGGTGCCTGAAGACAAGAAGCACTCTCCTAAATTTGGTGGCCCAGAAAACGTGGCGCATTACGTCGACTCCCAAAATGTGGGCTCCTGTGAACCCGACCAACCACCAATGACATCACAATCGTCTACTGGTGATTGGGTAGACGATATGGAGGCAGATGATTCACAGCAAACATCGATATCTCCACCAGAGCCCATGGCTGACATTGAGCCCAGAGAGCTTAGCCAGACAGGGACTCATACGGCACAGTAAAGCACAGCATGCAGATGGATGGCTGTGTGATGTGTGAGATCACTGTGGGCTTGCACCTGCACACTGCCTCAGCCACTTGATATGTCTCAGTCATACCATGTGGGAACAGTCAATGTAAATGGTATCCACGCCACTGTCAAGACCCGAGTGTTACACGACATGATCAGAGCGGCAGACTGGGACATTGCCCTTCTCCAGGAGGTCCGTCCCGAGCTGCGTTTAGACCTATATGGCTACACCACCTACACCCTACCCTTAGGTGATGGCGCAGGAGGAACGGCCATCCTTCTCCGAGATGGCATAGACGCGACGGACGTGACGTACTTGCCGAACGGGCGAGGCATCGCACTCACCCTTGGCGCAGTCCGCCTCATTAACGTCTATGCTCCCTCCGGTAATTCGCACCGTGGTGACAGGCATGTCTTCTATTCGGAGGAGGTAGTCCCACTTTTGCAAGGAAATATGGACCATTACACAGTGGGCGGCGATTTTAACAGTGTTCTGCGGCCCGAGGACCAGATACCGCATTATGTCCCATGCCCGGCTCTACAAGCATTGATACGTGACCTCGCGCTCCACGACACATGGCTCTTACATCATGGGACCCAGAGTGGATATACGCACTTTACCAGCCATTTTGCCAGTTGTCTGGACCAGATATATGTCTCTCGTGGCCTCCGCACACCAACCTGAGATGCAGAACTCTGACCGACGGCCTTCACGGACCATCTCGCGTACATCTGCACTGTCACCTTGCCCCGACAACTCACAAGACGCAGCAGGGGCCCGTGGACGCTGAACGTCTTCCTCCTTCGCGAGGAAGCGTGTCGGCAAGCAGTCACTGACACGTGGCGTCGATGTATCAGACGCATACCCATGTATGCTTCCACGTTGATGTGGTGGTTGGGATGTGTCAAACCTGCACTCCGAAAGACCTTGCTGGCCTACGGGCGTGACAGATCGAACTGGCAAAGGGCAACATCGGGATTTTACTATACAGCGTTACGTGAGCTGGCGACGCAACCGCCGTCTCCCGAACGTCAGATGTCCGTACAACAAGCTCGTCTACTCCGCATCAGGACAGAGCACCTGGAAGGTGTCCGTATCCGTGCGCGAGTGCAAGACTGTATCCCCAACGAAACGGTGTCAGTGTATCACATTGTGCGCGAGAGGCGCCACCGCAAACGTCACCACATTACGGCGGTAAACACGGAGGAGGGCGGCTACGCTGTGACACAAGCGGACATTGCGCACACGTTTGCCAGACACTATGGGACCTTGTACATTTAAGATCTGCGAAATGTATGTGATTATGACGAGCTGTTGCACGATTTTCCCGCCCCTCGGGACGTGGCACCCGGTGATAGTCTGCTGTTGCCCATTACACCCGACGAACTGAGATCGGCCTTGGCATGTGGAGCACCGAACAAGTCACCTGGACGGGACGGTTTACCCCTGGAATTCTACCGCACTTTTTACGGCCATATGGGCTACAAGTGGCTCCAAATGTTTCAAGACCTGATCCGACCTGATTTCACTGCCCCCACAGAATTCACAGAAAGCATCTTGATCCCAGTACCGAAACCGAATGGTGGTTGTAGGTAGTAGGACTTTCGCCCACTCACACTCCTCAACAACGACTACAAGATCTTCGCCCGTATCCTCCGCGCGCGTCTCCACACCGCTATTGGGAAAGCCATCCTCACCGATCAGACATTTTTAGGTGGTGTCAGCAACATTCATATGGCTTTAGGAGCATACCGCGACGTAATTGCTTTGACGGCGGCCTGCAAAGTACGAGGCGCCCTTGTCGCCGTAGATTTTGACCATGCATTCGACCGCATCGACCACGGCTTCTTACGCGCAGTTTTGCAACACATGGGCCTCTCTCCAGTCTGCACAGGTGGTCCTTCGACTGGTCCATGGAGCGTGCTCCCGTATGATAGTAAACGGTTATCAGTCTGGTCACATTGTTGTTGGACGGTCAGTGCGACAAGGGTGCCCCCTGTCGGGTATATTATTTGCTGCAGCGCTTGAACCAGCCTTACATGGTCTACGGCAGCGATTAACTGGTATCTCCTTGCGGGACGTGACCTTTCGCTGTGGTGCATTTGCCGATGACGTGGTGTTCCTGGCCAGATCAGAGGATGAAATACATATGGCGCTACAGTGGCTACGCCAGTACGGGGCGGTCGCTGGGAGCGTCATCAACGTGAAGAAGACAAAATACATGGATGTCGGAGGGGGGCTTTCCCACACAACGGCGGTGCCCTTTGAGAAGGTGCCCGTACTCAAGTCTTTAGAAGTGCAATTCCATAGCAATGTCCGCCGCATGGCGGCGGCTACGTACCGCCGGCTCCTACACCAGACACGTGCTCTGCTGCAGGACAACAAACTGCGTCGATTGGATATGCTACTCAGAACACGTTATGTTAACACATATCTTGTCTCAAAACTTAACTATTTTGCGCATATCCTTTCTTTGACGGCTACGATGGCCGACAGATTTCAAGCAGCATATGGACATTTCGTAAGCACCGGTCTTGTTTTTAAAGTCCGATACGCCACCCTGACACTACCGCAGCGGGCTGGCGGTATCGGTTTAATTCATGTATATAACCGCGCGCGATCGCTTTATCTCAACACTGTGCGTCGCACATGGACCTCTGCCCACGCGCCTCTGACGGGCACCCTGATTGCGGAAGTGGCACCAAACTCTCTGCATCCCCCTGTTTCTGTAGGACACATTTCACCGGCACTCACCCACATCAGAGAGTTCTTGATAGACTTCAGCTACTTACGGTCAGAACGTCCGGCGACACGGAAGGCCGGCACAAAAGACTATTATCGCCTCTATCAACAGCGGCAACCTGTAAATACGGTCGCCACAAGACATCCTGAAGTTGCCCGGAACACGGTGTGGCGAGCGGTACACACACCTTTTCTACCTACGACGGTGCGTCCATTGTGGTACGTGGTTGTGAATGGGAAGTTCGCTACTCGTCAGAGGCTCCATTCCATACATCTGACGGACGACCCCTTGTGTCCGACATGCTCAGTCGCTCACTCGGATGCACACCATCTGACTTGTCCGCGACCAGCGAGTGCTGGCTACTGACGCAGCGCATGCTGGTGTTACTCTTGCGGCGATTGCCGGAGTCTATCCCCCCTGATGATGTATTGCGCCCCGACGGCGTATACTTTCCATCAACCAGAACGAACTGGCTAAAAGGCATGGCCTTTTTCTACATATTTTGCGATGCTTCCAAAGGCACACTCGACTTTTGGTCCCTATTGATGACGGCACATGCAGCTTTCAGCCGCCACCCGAAGTACAGAACTCGTTTCGCAAATTATTTAGGTTCATTATTAGTGGATCCTCCTGCTCACTGGGGCGTTCCGGGTATGAGATGCTGGAAATGAAGAAGAATCCTGAAGCATATTGATCCTCTATGGACGGAATAGGGGGGAACGCCTCTCATCAGAGGAGAAGACGACTCGGACGCTCGGCTACAGCAGTTGTAGGATCTTTCTTTGTTATGAAACAAAAATAAATCTATAAATACAATACAAAATGAAAAAAAATAAAAAAAAATGTTCTAAAAATTAAACAAATAAATAAATAAAACAACAACGACAAACCCACTACATCCCCTTCCTGATCCTTCGATCCTCGAACTCGAACATGGCCGTGGCGGCGGGATGGCCAGGCTTCGGGTGTCGACCCCTGCGCTACCCGTCGTCCTGCTCCTGCAGCGGTTCATAAAAAAAAAAAAATGAAAATGGATAGAGCGTCTGCCATGTAAGCAGGAGAACCCGGGTTCGAGTCCCGGTCGGGGCACACATTTTCATCTGTCCCCGTTGACGTACGTCAACGCCTATAAGCGGCTAAGGGCGTTCATTTCATTGTAAAACCATGGTATTTTTCTGTATGTATCCTATTGTTGATATTCACAATAATGCGATAGATATCACCATCTGAAGAAGGGCGCTAAGTGCCCAAAACTGGTAAACAAATTAAATTTCCTTTATGCGGCAGGTTTGTTATTGTTTCGTTATGTACGACTACAGTTGCTTACGGTGCATAAAATACTAAATATCTGACATTGATTGAAAACTGCTTTCGATCTTGATAATATCACGTTGCTAACCTCCCCCCTCCTCCCACCCGCGCCTCCGGCTTTCACATTGCTCTGTGAATAGAAATGCGGTGTTGAGAAAACTTTCCCGGGTGCACGGCTGAGCGCTGATGGGGAGTACAGAATTCGATGTACAAGGGTAATAAAGGGCAAAACGCGATGAAGAGACTTTCTGGAAACATTAGCAAGCTGAATAGCTTCGTTAAACAGGTATGCGGCAGTAATAACAGACACGGGATTCGTCGAGGTTGCAATAAAGGTTACAGCCGCTACGTGCGCCGTATCTGGGCGACACGCAGGACCGACTTTGCTGAGGTGTAAAGGCCTGCGGATGGTAATAACACAAGATTCCGAGGGGTGCTGGAGCACGTAATAATAGCTCCGAGGTTGCTGTTACCAATACGCCCTCGAGGCTACGGCGGCGTCAAAAATTGAAGCCTCCTCTTCTCCCCCACCCCCCTCCACTCACCCCATCCGTGTCATGTTTCACCCCCTTTACCTTGCCCTGCCGCTAACCACCTCACTCATTTTTTTCCGCCGCCGTTGGCGCAGACGCCGCTCTTGCCCCCGCGGCGGCGAAGTTCAACTGGTTGGAAAGGGGTGAAGTAGTCTCGGAGAAAGGTAGGCGGCGGTCGGGGCGCTTCTTGCGGGCAGAGTTCAGATGAGAGAGCGTGTAGGGCGTCGGCGGGAAGGATGGGTTAGGAGGGGCCGAGGGGAGTTGGCGCTGCCGGCCTGCGGTGCGGTACGGGGAGGCCGAGAAAAATTGCACAGGTCAGAACTTTTTCTCTCGCCGGGAAATTCCTCTAGAGCGGAAGAACAGGGAAACAGAGCGGCGGCGAAACGTACGGGAGCCGGCGCGCTTGAGCGGAAGCGGCGCTGGCTGTGTGTAGGGACGCGGAGGATCGGAAATGCAGATGAAATAATTTTTTTTTCCCCCTCGTCTTCCTGTCGCTTTCCTAGTGCGTTCACATGTGTATAGAGGATACAAAAGAGGCCACCGAGAAAAGGGCGGGATAAATTCGGCGTGGGACGTGGAAAATGTTAAAAGGAAACTACTGGAAGCTGGGGAGATTTAACTCGAATGGTAGATGCGAGAGTGGTAAAAGCTCGCAGAGTCAGCATCCCCACTGACTCTCTCTCTCTCTCTCAGGGATAGTAAGAGGTTTAGCCGTCTTTTGTGGCCGCAAAAAGTCACTCGTGATGTTAACGCTTTTATTTACGTAATTCATGCCTCTTATCCGTTTCGTGCCAAACAGATACGCTGCAACTCTCCACATTGAAGCGTCATCACAGCTGTCTCTGCGAGAGGTTTATCACATACGAAAGGGAAACAGAAAGGAAAGCTCCGCCGTTCCGTCTGCAGACACATCGTCATGTCATCCTAAGGCATCCGTGTCATTTTGATCAGGTGTGGAGGGACGTGGGATCACCACACTGTTCTCCTGGCCGTTAGTTGCTTTGAAAACGGTACCTGCTACTTTTCATTCATGTAGCTGCTGAGTTAGCATTAAGAGGATGAATGTAGCCTGGTCGACTGCTCCTGTCACAGATAAATCCCAGGCAGTACCAGGAATGAAACCTGAATTCTCCACAGCGTATTCAGCCGTGCTGACTACACTGTTACGCTGGCGAAAAATGTTACAAACGTAACACGTACTTACTGTCATAAATTTTGTACTAGTACTTTCATTTAGAACTTGGTCCGTAGTCAAAATTTTTAAATGAAATTAATCTATCACACTTTGGATTACACTATCTTTTTTTTGTGCTTTTCACTACTACATAGTTCCGGCGGTGTAGCAATTTTCAAGTGTATCATACGCCTCATCAAACGCCAAGACCGTAGGATCCTACGCAGTGCCGTAGGGGACCGCACCGCCTCTTCCCAGCAAATTAGGGACACTGTTGCTCCTGGGATATCGGCGAGGACCATTCGCAACCGTCTCCATGAAGCTGGGCTACGGTCCCGTACACCGTTAGGCCGTCTTCCGCTCACGCTCCAACATCGTGCAGCCCGCCTCCAGTGGTGTCGCGACAGGCGTCAATGGAGGGACGAATGGAGACGTGTCGTCTTCAGCGATGAGAGTCGCTTCTGCCTTGGTGCCAATGATGGTCGTATGCGTGTTTGGCGCCGTGCAGGTGAGCGCCACAATCAGGAATGCATACGACCGAGGCACACAGGGCCAACACCCGGCATCATGATGTGGGGAGCGATCTCCTACACTGGCCGTACACCTGTGGTGATCGTCGAGGGGACACTGAATAGTGCACGGTACATCCAAACCGTCATCGAACCCATCGTTCTACCATTCCTAGACCGGCAAGGGAACTTGCTGTTCCAACAGGACAATGCACGTCCGCCTGTATCCCGTGCCACCCAACGTGCTCTAGAAGGTGTAAGTAAGTCAACTACCCTGGCCAGCAAGATCTCCGGATCTGTCCCCCATTGAGCATGTTTGGGACTGGATGAAGCGTCGTCTCACGCGGTCTGCACGTCCAGAACGAACGCTGGTCCAACTGAGGCGCCAGGTAGAAATGGCATGGCAAGCCGTTCCACAGGACTACATCCAGCATCTCTACGATCGTCTCCATGGGAGAATAGCAGCCTGCATTGCTGCGAAAGGTGGATATACACTGTACTAGTGCCGACATTGTGCATGCTCTGTTGCCTGTGTCTATGTGCCTGTGGTTCTGTCAGTGTGATCATGTGATGTATCTGACCCCAGGAATGTGTCAATAAAGTTTCCCCTTCCTGGGACAATGAATTCACGGTGTTCTTATTTCAATTTCCAGGAGTGTATGAATAACTCTCAAAAAGGGTAAAGATGTGATAACAGAGAATATCTGAAAATGAGTAGAATCAGTTGAAAATGGCAACAGCTACACGTAAGAGAACTGCGTATTCAGATATAGTTGTTACGATTCTGTGTACTGCGGGATCAGCTAAAATACATATTTAAATTTTAGTGTGCTATTAACTGTACAGTGTTTCGCAAAAATTTGCAATTATGAGACCATCTATGAACTCTTTCGCGCAGGTATTCTTCTGAAGCGGAAGGACAAGGAAACGCAACGGCGGAGGAATTTGTCGAACTAGGGAACTCGCGGGGGTGGAACAGCCGGCGCTGCTACACCGTAAGCGTTTCTCTGGCCGATCAAATATTGACAGAAGATGTTCAAATAACGTTTCGACACTCTTCGTTTAGAGCAGGCAACCGCCAAGCGCTATTTTATCTACCTGTCACACCGTTCTGTTTCGTTTGCCTGTCGATTCAGTCTTGCAGGGACTGACGAGTATTTCTCACTCTCCTATTTTCTGCGAGGAAGCTTTTCACCCTGAAATTCTGGATGCTGGAGAACGGTGACATTTTCCAACTGAAGTGCAATGTTTGAAGCTCTTGCGCCGACCAAATGTCCCACTCTTTGTTGGATGACCGGCCGTTGTGGCCGAGCGGTTCTACGTGCTTCAGTCCAGAACCACGTAACTGCTACGGTCGCAGGTTCGAATCCTGCCTCGGGCATGGATGTGTGTGATGTCCTTAGGTTAGTTAGGTTTAAGTAGTTCTAAGTTCTAGGAGATTGATGGCCTGAGATGTTAAGTCCCATATTGCTCAGAGCCATTTGAAATATTTTTTGTTGGATTTTTTCAGTCATTTCAATTTATCCAACATGATAAGGCTCCCAGATTGGTGAGCAATACTCCGGTGTATATCGAACTAGTGTTTCCTAAGGCAATTGTTTCGCAAGTGACATACATTTCTTCAATACTCTACCTGCGACTCCTAGCCTGACATTTGAATTTCCTACAGTAGGCTTTATGTGGCTGTTTTACTTGAGGTCTGTCCAGATGGGTGCTCCGAGGTACTTTACAGTCACTATGACTTCTTAAAGGTTATTGGTCTATGCTCAAATAACTTTTGGTTACTGGTCATATCGTTTTCGAATCTTCAGTCATAGTCAGTAGCTCATTATGTTTCTTACCAGTTGGCTGCGCCAGAACGTAGAAGGTGTGAGTATTGGCTCAAGATTCTTACTGGTAGGAGCTCCGACGACCGTTGTGAGTCAAAAGAGAATTCCTTCGGTGGAAGACATACACCTCGGATTCGCAAATATTTAACCCCGCTTTGTTGACCCTATAAGTCGCACGAAATTGGAGATGGTATGGTAAGGTGAAGTACTAGGTCTGCCAAAACCAAGTGATATTTAATTTAATACAGGATTACGCTAAGCATAGCCGGAACTGATTCACTTCCAACTATATAATTTATCTGATGCTAGTGGTGCGTGGATGTAGTTACTTCCATCAGAATGATTATCCTAGTCCTGTTGTTGTTGTTGTTGTCTTCAGTCCTGAGTCTGGTTTGATGCAGCTCTCCATGCTACTCTATCCTGTGCAAGCTTCTTCATCTCCCAGTACCTACTGGAACCGACATCCTTCTGAATCTGCTTAGTGTATTCATCTCTTGGTCTCCCTCTGCGATTTTTACCCTCCACGCTGCCCTCCAATGCTAAATTTGTGATCCCTTGATGCCTCAAAACATGTCATCCTAGTCCTAGAGAATGGAAACACGCGGCAAACAAGAATAAAGTACTTTCCATTCGATTTCCATAGTTTTTGAGTCCTGAAGGAAAACATTCTAGGCCGTCGATTTGTTTCATACGAAAAAGTGCACTCCTGGGAACTTAATGTAGATATTTAGGCCTTTACCACATCCTTGGTATACTCCCTAAAATTACCTTTACATCGGTCTACGATTTCATTAACAACGACGCCTTGGAGCCCGTATCTCGTGGTCGTGCGATAGCGTTCTCGCTTCCCCCGCCCGGGTTCCCGGGTTCGATTCCCGGCGGGCAGGGATTTTCTTTGCCTCGAGATGGCTGGGTGTTGTGTGATGTCCTTAGGTTAGTTAGGTTTAAGTAGTTCTAAGTTCTAGGGGACTGATGACCATAGATGTTAAGTCCCATAGTGTTCAGAGCCATTTTTTTTTTAACGACGCCTTGAACGCAGGGAAGCCCAAAATCCAGTCACAAAACTGGGATAGTACGCAGTAAGCTCGTAATTTCTTCGGTAAAGGGCATCGTGAAACTGTATGGAGTGCCATCCGAAAGTCTGGGGCCACCTGGCGCCGTTGTCTCTGTCGATCTAGAACTGAGCTGTTTCACAACAATTTTGATTCTGGAATCCATACTGATTTTTATAAATATACTTTCGCTATCTAAAAGAATCAGAAAGTGTAAACTACGTATTCCTCTCCATGACCTTGGAAAGAGACTTCAAATAAGGCTCCTACCGCACATCTGGAATCTGGTCAAAGAGATACTAGATAAAAGAGCAGTGCACCAGCGCCCACTCATCAGGGGAAGAAGTCACACAACCGACTGTCCTACTGGGCGAATGTAAGCAAACAGATAACTCAGTGTCAGTAGCTCTAAACTTTGAAAGTTACTTAGCTGCATCAAAAAACTGATCGTATTCTTCGCTGTAGATTAGTGAAAATCATCACTCGATGTGAGTGGCGAGGTGTGTCGTAGCTGCGTCACGTACACGTATATGATCAGCTTCAGTGAACGCACTTTGGTAGACACTCAGCGCTAGGAAATATTGTCCATTCGTTGAATTAACTAGGCATCCGCCAGGCTAGGCGACAGCGCTAATGCGCTGCTCCCTGGACTTGGGTAGGCGCGCCGGCTCCTGGTCGAATCCGCCTGATGGATTAACGATGTGGGCCAGTGTGCCGGCCAGCCTATATGTGGTTTTTAGGCGGTTTTCCACATCCCACTAGGTAAATAACGGGCTGGGCCCCTCCCCCCCCCCCTCAACCCCCCCCCCCCCCCCCCCCATCCCGCCATTCCATCTCAGTTACACGACTCGCAGATATTTGAAACACGTTCGCACTATTTCGTGGTTTACACTAGACGCAGACAGCTGGGGTACACTGATTCCGTCCTGGGGTGTATGGGGCGGCAGCAGGAAGGACAACATCCGGCCACCCCCATCCACTAACGATGCCACATGCGATAGTAACAATGCTGATCCTGCGAAAACTGTGGGAAAAAGGCACAAGCCAAAGAAGAAGAAGTTGAATTAACTAGGCACAAATGGCTCTGAGCTTCGCCGAATATCTCTCGTTCCAAGAGGTCCTCCGCCTTCACTGTTCGATGCAATCGCGGATTGTTATCCATAGAAATGAAGGCAAGTACGAATGCACTCCTGAACAGACGACGCATTTTGGGACGGAGTACAGTCTCACAATAGTGGCGACCAGTGAATGTATCGCGTTCAAAGATTTGTAGGTGTCTACGCCCATGGAACACTATGTCTCCACACGTCATGTTGTTATTGTGGTCTTCAGTCCTGACACTGGTTTGATGCAGCGCTCCATGCTACTCTATCCTGTGCAAGCTTCTTCATCTCCCAGTAGTTACTGCAACCTACATACTTCTGAATCTGCTTAGTGTATTCATCTCTTGGTCTCCCTCTACGATTTTTACCTTCCACACTGCCCTCCAATGCTAAATTTCTGATTGCCTGATGCCTCAGAACATGTCCTACCAATCGGTCCCTTCTTCTTGTCAAGTTTCGCCACAAGCTCCTCTTCTCCCTAATTCTATTCTATACCTCCTCATTAGTTATGTGACCCACCAATCTATTCTTCAGCATTCTTCTGTAGCACCACACGTCATAGCACATGGACTGTTAGAACGGTCATGATCTACAATGTTCCTGGGTACATTACGTGTCCCCATCTCGCACAATACCAGCGTGTGTGACGCACGCAGAACACTGTCCATCTTAATCCAGTAGGTGGTTCAGGTGTTATGGGGTGGGAAGGCATAATGTTGCCTAGGTGTACTGAGCTCCAAATACTTGAACGCTGCACACTCACTGGTAAACGTCATTCTGACACTGTACTCCTTCTCCACACCCCTCTTTTCAGTGGTGTATTCGGTCTTGACATTTTTCTGGATGACAATATGCGACCGCATCGAACACAGCAGATGGACGAGCCCTTAGAACGAGAAGATATTCAGTGAATGTAGTGGCCTACCTGTTGCCCCGAATTAAAAACCACCGTGTGGGAGGCGGTGGAGAGACGTACAACAGCAAGTCCACAATTACCAACGACCATCCAGCAGTTGCCAACGGCGCTGGTGCAGGAATGGAACACCCTACCATAAGAGCTCCTTAACAGCCTTGTGCTCAGCAAGGGGGCACGTCGCAGAACATGCACTGCCGTCCGTGCTGATCGTACACCATATTAAGGTCCACGACTCACCTTTAGTAAAGCCCAGAGGTCCACTATTAGTCGGGGTGACTTCAGTGTAATTATTGTCTTTGAATAACATTGTCATTTCTGTTCCTCCCATTTCCTTCAGTTGCTTTCTGTGGTATACTGTAGCAGTTTTTGCTACGCGTGGCCCAATGTTAGTTGTTATTTTCAAGTGATGCATGAGACTAAAGCTACTTGTGTTTTGCACATCAGTGTAATGTAACCCGTTACAAATCTTAGAATAACAAACACATCGCCTCGCGAAGCCTACTCGACTACGTCCCACAGTACGAAGTCTCAACTGAAGACCAAAATACATGAAACTTTCTGCCATATTAGTATTGTGTGCTACGTGCGGACGAAAAACCCAGAACCTTACCTTTTGCGGACGTCCCTCTTCACCGACTGAGCTTTTGGTGAGAGCATTTATACAGAAGGCGAAGGTTTGGCTACACGTCCCAGTCCAGCATACTGGTTTAATCCGTTAAGAAGTGTCGCCATCCCACTCAGTTGCTGAGTGGCAGAGGAACCAATGAATGAAGTATGTTCAGTACAGTACAGGAGCATACACGCAGCAAAGGAGAGCAGATACCGTCACGCAGTGTTACGCGTAGCGAGGAACCCAGTAGCATACGGAATTCGAGTAGCCATCGGGTTTTTGGTTTACTATGTGGGTATGAAGAACAGCTCAAAACATCGATGCACTGTATCAAGCGACATTACGGCGGAAATGGTGCCTTATCGCCACTCCCACCTGATTCTGTCGTAATCTCCACAAGAGCTATGTATAACGTTAGGTAGAACTGACGTCTGAGGAATGCTCCTAGGATGAGTGACAGGACAACTCTTGATCTCTGTACACTTAAATGATCCGACGGATAGGGTGAACAGCAGTCTGCCTCTGTTTGATGATGACACTGTAATGTTCGGGAACGTTTTGTCTTTCAGTGACTGAGGCAGAAGACAGGTTGATTTGCACAGAATTTCTACTTGGGTTACAAATCGTAGGTTTCTCTAAATTGCGGAAAATGTAAGTTAATACAGGCGAGTAGGAAAAGCAATTCTGTAATAGTAGGATAGAGTGTTAGCTATGTGCTGCTTGACACGGTCAAGTCGACTGAATATCTTTCAGATCATGAAGATGGCAATACAACTTCGCTGAAACTAGTAATCAGTACCAATCGGAGCAATAAAACTTCTACTTCGTAAGCTTCCTTTACATAGACATAGAGATCGCTATCCTTCTCACAACGTCAAGTAATTACAATTACAAGAAGTTGTAGCTCATTTATAAAGGAGGCAGTGTCCGTAACACTTATTTTACCCTTTTTTGAGTATAGCTCTGTAGTCTGGGATGCCCATGACATCTGGTTGATGTAAGACAACGAAACATTTGTGAAGCGTTCTGCTATATTTGTTATTGATAAGTCCGACCAACACGCGCGGTTGTTGCTGAAGTTCTTTGTAAACACAGTGACAATCCTTGGAGGTAATAAGATGTTCTTTTCGTGAAAGGCTATTGAGCTAGTTTAGAGAAACGGTATATGCAATAGACTTCTGAAAGAACCTAGTGTCAGAAACTTGTAAGGTCCTGCCACATTACTGCGACCACAGCCTCCGATCTGCGTAGTAAGGAGGAGATCCTGTATTCGAATCCCGCCCTGGTACACATTTTCACTCGTCGCAACTGATTCCGCTTAATGTCCCAATGGAGCTGCCATGAGTAAGCCCTTCCCTTCCCTTTTGTTTCTCCTCCCCTCCAACTTCAGTTTACATATCATTGACTTTCGGTCCAAGGGTAGAAGAATTTTCGAAAAGGCTAAGTTTGTAAGCCATTCGTGTGCCGTGCTGGGTAAGGAATACCATGCATGAGAAAATGGCTCTGTCTAAAACTAGCGTCGACGCAACTGTGGTTTGCCATGGGCCTTAGAAGACAATGGTGAACTAAGGCTGTGGATACGTGTACGGCACAGTCGTGAAACTGTAGAGCAACTGACCTCCTAGATGAGCCAACGGGCTACGAACAGCGTCTCCTCGGGAACTGCTTAGATAAAGTTGCTGCGTATGTGTCTGGTTCATGCACCCATGCTGCCTATCTCTCAGTAATCCAATCCAACTCTTATCGCTCTAATCGCTCACGCACAAACGACGCACACCAAAATGAATTCTTTTGTGCAACAATATTCCTAGTTGATTACAATGTTAACAATGCTATACACTTTTTAAATTATGGATTTTTTTCGGTTCACTATCGTGGCTTCTAAAGGGAAACGGGTTATCCTAGACCTCAAGAAGAAACTCGAGATTAGAACTAAAAGGAACTGAGGTTCTTTGCAGAAAGTCGCTGCTGTTGAGCAACTGTTGAACGAGCAGCTGTTTACGACCAAGAGATCAAAGCATGCAGGAAAGTTATGATGAAAGTGATGAACAAGAGGAGGTATGAGAAGAGAACATGAAGATATCTAACACTGCTCGTGCTGAAATTATAGACATCTTCCCATTGTTCGCTATGCAACATAAAGTACCGATGTAATGATAGGAAAGCGGCTGTGTGATAAAGCGTACTGCCGTCACGTATCATTACGGTAAAAAGTAAAAATTTGGGACATGTTCCATAGCGTGTGATATGATTGCATACATATACATTCAAGGACAAAGTTATCTTTGAAAATGATTCTATTGTTGTCCACCTCCGGTAACTGAGAGGTCGGCACGACAGAAAGTCAATCCTAAGGGCCCAGGTTCGATTTCCAGCTGAGCCGGAGATTTTCTTCTAATGTATCGCTAAGAGCCATCCCTATGTGTTTGTACTAAATTTAAAATATTCTCAATGACTCAGCAATTTTGATAATCCTGCATCAATAAGTGCAAGGAATGGCCTGATTAGCAATAGTCTATTGCTTGTTAATAACATATTTCGTATATATATATATATATATATATATATATATATATATAGTTACGAAATATGTTATTAACAATCTGAACGAATTCAAAAGTAATATTAAATGGCTACAACACTAGGAGAAAGGATGATCATTACTCAAGGTTAAATCTAACTTTTGCTCAGAAGGGGGTAAATCATGCTGACACAAAAGTATTTGGTCACTTACCTAAAAGCATGGCAAAGGCCTTGCCGCAGTGGGTACACCAGTTCCCGTCAGATCACCGAAGTCAAGCACCGTCCGGCGTGGCCGGCACTCTGATGGGTAACCATCTGGCCGCCATGCGTTGTTGCCATTTTGCGGGGTACACTCAGCCTCGTGATGCCAATTGAGGAGCTACTCGACCGAACAGCAGCGGCTCCGGTCAAAGAAAACCATCATAATGACTGGGAGAGTGGTGTGCAGACCACGCGCCCCTCCCATCCGCATCCTCAGTTAAGGATGACACGGCGGTCGGATGTTCCCGGTGGGCCACTTGTGGCCTGAAGTCGGAGTGATTTTTTTACCTAATAGCATGAAAAGTCTGATAGATAGCCATGTAGCTTTTAAAAGGAAATTAAAAGAATTTCTGAATGACAACTCCTTCTACTCATTAGATGAATTTTTGAATATTGTAAGTGGTAACTAATGAGGAGGTATTGAATAGAATTGGGGAGAAGAGGAACTTGTGGCACAACTTGACTAGAAGAAGGGATCTGTTGGTAGAAGATGTTCTGAGACATCGAGGGATCACCAATTTAGTATTGGAGGGCAGCGTGGAGGAGAAAAATCGTAGAGGGAGACCAAGAGATGAATACACTAATCAGATTGAGAAGGATGTAGGCTGCAGTAGGTACTGCGAGATGAAGAAGCTTGCACAGGATAGAGTAGCATGGAGAGCTGCATCAGACTCAGGACTGAAGACCACAACACAAGAAGTGAGTAATGTCGCCACCCCTCACCAAAAAAAAAAAATTAAGTGTCATGTAATATTTTGTTTAATGTAATATCTTGTATACACACCATTTATTAACCTGACACATTGCATGTGATTACAAAGTGTCGTAATCATGATCTATGCAACAAATACTAATCTAATTTAAGGCACACTGTGGCATGTTCCATATGGTGGCATGCAAAGTGTGTATACAGATGTAGATGTAATACTGGTATCAGCAGACTCCAGCACAAATTACTATTCTGTAACCCCTCTGATGGATTGGATGAAGTGCACTCCATCACCCCATTCACACGGTTAGATTGTGTGCTGATGTGTGTGGTGTTTCCTCACCACTGATGGCTTAGCACGATGCTGTCCCATAAACAGGGCTCTATGTTTAAGAACTCATAAAAGTAAACTCTGATGGTGCAGAGTTGACGGATTTGCGAGACAGAGCTTGTCTGACGGATGAGGACCTGGCCGGCCTGACACAATGATTTCCCCGTACACGGGACAGCCTGCAGCTCGGGGCAGCCCGCGCGAGGCCTACGCAGCGGGGGCGGCGCCGGGAGGCGAGGGTATGGGCGTAGCAGGTGCGGGTGGCAGCCCTGCCAGGTACGGCCGGCCTCATCAGCAGGGGCTCACATGTTGTTGCTGCCAGGGTGCAGTCTGCAGGCCACGCAGTGATCAATCACCCTCCCGGCAGCCGCACCGCGCCGCGCTGCCTGGCACCGTCGATAACACAGCCGCCGCCCACCCCCTAGCTCACCTGCCCACCCCCTGACTCACCTGCCCACCCCCTGCACCGCTACACCTGCTGGGCTGGCAAAACAGCACCCCTGTCTGCTGCTATTAATGAAAATGAGTCGCTCATAGCCTATCACATTTGTAATTGCTTATTCACTGCCCTGCCGTGAAAAGATCCGTTCAAAATATGCTACGGCATTTAAGTGTAATCTGTTTCTCATATTTTTCAGACAAAATTCCACTCCAGTTTTACATGTACAGGGTGAGTCAGCTGTCCCTAACGACAGGTTTTACGCAACCCACAACGCCTTCGAGTACCGAGCACAAGATTCTCAGATTCTCCCACTCGCTATGCACAAACTGTTAGTCCTGCAGAAAAAATAAACACGACCTTTCTTTTGGAAATTTATTGTAGTTAAACTTGTTGCTCGTATACATTTTCACCGGCGGCCCCAGATTTCGAAAAATTGACCTTTCTTGAATAACTCGAAAACGACTGTCTCTAGCGAAAACGTATCACAGTAGAAAATTTAACTACATCAAATTTCCTACAAAAGGTCCTGTTCATCTTTTTTGTAGGGCTAATAGGTAGCACGTAGCAAGCGAGAGAATATTAAAATGCCGCTCGTGGTTTTTTAAGACGTTGTGGATTGTATAAAACTCATCGACAGGCGCAGCTGAAAATGACTCTGAGCATTATGGGATTTAACATCTGAGGTCATCAGTCCTAAACCGAAGTAACCTAAGGACATCATAAACATCCAGGCCTGAGGCAGGATTCGAACCTGCGACCGCAGTAGTCGCTCGGTTCCGGACAGAAGCGCCTAAAACCGATTGGCCAGAGCGGCCGGCGGCTCATCTGAACCACCCTCCATAATACCCGTTACTATGCAACCACAGAAATCAAACCTCTAGACTACCAAGTCTACATCTACATCTACATTTATACTCCGCAAGCCACCCAACGGTGTGTGGCGGAGGGCACTTTACGTGCCACTGTCATTACCTCCCTTGCCTGTTCCAGTCGCTATGGTTCGCGGGAAGAACGACTGTCTGAAAGCCTCCGTGTGCGCTCGAATCTCTCTAATTTTACATTCGTGATCTCCTTGGGAGGTATAAGAAGGGGGAAGCAATATATTCTATACCTCATCCAGAAACGCCCCCTCTCGAAACCTGGCGAGCAAGCTACACCGCGATGCAGAGCGCCTCTCTTGCAGATCCTGCCACTAGACTTTGTTAAACATCTCCGTAACGCTATCACGGTTACCAAATAACCCTGTGACGAAACGGGCCTCTCTTCTTTGGATCTTCTCTATCTCCTCCGTCCACCCGATCTGGTACGGATCCCACACTGATGAGCAATACTCAAGTATAGGTCGAACGAGTGTTTTGTAAGCCACCTCCTTTGTTGATGGACTACATTTTCTAAGGACTCTCCCAATGAATCTCAACCTGGTACCCGCCTTAGCAACAATTAATTTTATTTGATCATTCCACTTCAAATCGTTCCGCACGCATACTCCCAGATATTTTACAGAAGTAACTGCTACCAGTGATTGTTCCGCTATCATATAATCGTACAATAAAGGATCCTTCTTTCTATGTATTCGCAATACATTACATTTGTCTATGTTAAGAGTCAGTTGCCACTCCCTGAACCAAGTGCCTATCCGCTGCAGATCTTCCTGCATTTCGCATCAGTTTTCTAATGCTTCAACTTCTCTATATACTACAGCATTATCCGCGAAAAGTCGCATTGAACTTCCGACACTATCTAATAGGTCATTTATATATCCATTTATATATATTGTGAAAAGCAATGGTCCCACAACACTCCCCTGTGGCACGCCAGAGGTTACCTTAACGTCTGTAGACGTCTCTCCATTGATAACAACATGCTGTGTTCTGTATGCTAAAAACTCTTCAATCCAGCCACACAGCTGGTCTGATATTCCGTAGGCTCTTACTTTGTTTATCAGGCGACAGTGCGGAACTGTATCGAACGCCTTCCGGAAGTCAAGAAAAATAGCATCTACCCGGGAGCCTGTATCTAATATTTTCTGGGTCTCATGAACAAATAAAGCGAGTTGGGTCTCACACGATCGCTGTTTCCGGAATCCATGTTGATTCCTACGGAGTAGATTCTGGGTTTCCAAAAACGACATGATACGCGAGCAAAAAATATGTTCTAAAATTCTACAAGAGGTCGACGTCAGAGATATAGGTCTATAGTTTTGCGCATCTGCTCGACGACCCTTCTTGAAGACTGGAACTACCTGTGCTCTTTTCCAATCATTTGTAACCTTCCGTTCCTCTAGAGACTTGCGGTACACGGCTGTTAGAAGGGGGGCAAGTTCTTTCGCGTACTCTGTGTTGAATCTAATTGGTATCCCGTCAGGTCCAGTGGACTTTCCTGTGTTGAGTGATTCCAGTTGCTTTTCTATTCATTGGATACTTATTTCGATGTCAACCATTTTTTCGTTTGTGCGAGGATTTAGAGAAGGAACTGCAGTGCGGTCTTCCTCTGTGAAACAGCTTAGGAAAAAGGTGTTTAGTATCTCAGTTTTACGCGTGTCATCCTCTGTTTCAAAGCCATCATCATCCCGGAGTGTCTGGTTAGCTGTTTCGAGCCACTTACTGATTTAACGTAAGACCAGAATTTCCTAGGATTTTCTGTCAAGTCGGTACATAGAATTTAACTTTCGAATTCACTGAACGCTTCACGCATAGCCCTCCTTACGCTAACTTGGACATCGTTCCGCTTCTGTTTGTCTGAGAGGTTTTGGCTGCGTTTAAACTTGGAGTGAAGCTCTCTTTGCTTTCGCAGTAGTTTCCTAACTTTGTTGTTGTACCACGAAGGGTTTTTCCCGTCCCTCACAGTTTTACTCGGCACGTACCGGTCTAAAACGCATTTTACGATTGCCTTGAACTTTTTCCATAAACACTCAACATTGTCAGTGTCGGAACAGAAATTTTCGTTAGTACTTCGCCTATGAACTGCTGGTGCTAAACTGTTCGCATTGACCCTGTGCCCATAATCATGTTGTACAAATGGAGAATATGTCTTAATTATTGGCTGCGCCTTTGGCACAATTGTTTTGTTAATCTCCATTGAAGGATGTAATTTTAGATTTTTTACTTATGATGAAGGTATGTTTTTATATACCGAAACCTTGGTCAAGAATTTTAATAAATCTTTATCCTGCAACTGTTTTTGGCTGTCATCATTTATCGTGAAGAATTTGAATAGTTGTTATTTCAGCCATGTTTAAAATCTTGAAACAGCTAAATGAAATAATGGTCTCTACAGAATCAGATTTATTACAATTTGCAATGTACTTCAGGTCAAACACTAGTACACGACGTCATGAAATCATCAAATTCATTCAGTACTAATACAAGTTTACAATGTAGTGGACAAAGGTTGGATAAGGAAGTGGTGGTGAATGCGTGAAGGTCAACACAGTATTAACGGGAGCAGTTAAATTCTTAGAAGTCGCTCAGTAATAACCGAATGTTAACGCACCCGCTATTTTGAATGAAAGATCAAGAACGATGTTCTCGGATTAGGAAGGGTGTAAGACGGTGATGTAGTATTTCACCCCAGTTGTTGAATCTATAAATTGAAGAAGCGATGACGAAATTAAAAGAAAGGTTCATGAGAGGAATTAAAATGCAAGGAGAAAAATATCAATGGTAAGATGCGCTGATGACATTGTTGTTTTGAGTAAAGGTGAAGAGGAATTACAGGACCTGTCGAATGGAGTGAACGGGCAAATGATTCCAGCATATGGATTGAGAGTAAAGAAAAAAAGACGATTGACAAGTAGCAGAAATAAGCACAGCAAGAAACTGAACAGTAGGACTGATAATAGCGAAGCAGGTGAGGCTAAGGTACTATGCTACGTAGGCATCAAAATGACCCATGTAGGACGGTGTGAGGAGTACATAAAGAGCAGACTACCACTGGGAAACAGAACATTCCTGGCCAAGAGAAGTCAACTAGTAATAAACATAGGTGTTAAATTGAGCATAAAATTTCTGAGAATTTACTTTTGGAGCACAGTATTGTATGGTAGTGAAATAAGGACTGTGGTAAAATCGGAACAGATGAGAGTCAAAGCATTTGGGATGTCGTGCTTCAGAAGAATGTTGAAAATTAGTTAGACTGATAAGGCAATGAATGAGGATGTTCTCCAGAGGATCGGTGAGGAAAGGAATATATGGAAAACACTGACCAGAAGGATGTACAGTGTAACAGGTCACCTGTTAAGACATCAGGGAATAGCGTCCACTGGAAGGAGTTGTAGACAGTGACTGAATATATTCTGCATATAACTGAGAACGTACGTTGCAAGTGCTTCTCCGAGATGAAGAGATTGGAACAGGGCAGGAATTCTTAACGGGCTCCATAAAACTAACCAGAAGATTGATGACTCAAAAAGAAAAGATTTTGATTGAGCACATGTTGAGTTTGAGATCATTAACAGTGTACTTTGAGTAGAAATGTAGAGATACTAACGTCAAACTCTAAACCCTGCATAAATTATTTCGCTTGTGTCTTTTGAAATGAAATTTATTCCTTAGTTTCAGATATGTTTCACCTATTCATGTTAGGTATCTTCAGTCTCATTCCTTTTTGTGTCATGCTGATGCAGCAATTTGGAGTTCTCTGTTTGTTGAACGCACTGCAAGCATGTGCAGTTTCCTACAGTAACGGTTATGTGCAAAGAAAGACTTCTTCGAAGAAGCCTATAGCTCGAGCGTTTAGCACATACAGAGCAACAAATGGCTGCATGAAAAGAACACAAAAATGAATGCCACTTAATTCGTCTGACATAAATAAGTGAAACGTCTCATGTACTCAACAGTAAATTTCAGTTGCAACAGAAGGACGTTACCTTTATGATAGAACAGAACTGAAGTTATTATTAGCAATTGAGGAAAATGGTTGCAAATGGCTGCGTATGGAAGCGATATTGGTTGAAAAGTCAAAGCATCTGCACTGCCTCAGAGCACATTCCATCTCTAGCTGAAGTGAGTCACGGTTGCAAGTAAGTTTCACAGGGCTCTCTCTTCAAGAAGCAGAATTGATTTTGAACACTAATGACAGCCTTCTGAACATTGCCCAGCCTGGTTGTTTCTAGTACTGCAACAATCTCCCTTCAGTTAAAACGTAACTAAACAGTCACATGAGTCTTTAGCGTTGGAGTACAAAACAAACAGTCCCTGACCCTACCATCTACCCCATCTTGCGTTTATAGGCAATCAGGTCTTCTGCTCGTAAACACACCGGTTCCTCTCTTCCCACTCTGGATTTTATCCGCATTATGAAATGGTAGCAGCTCTTTCTATTTTTTAACAGAGCCAACAACAAAGCTATTTAACTTGGTGCCACCCTGACAGCTGCGGCCCCTTGTTCTCAAACACAAAAACAACGGGTGGTCCTCCCGTCTCATTTTATTTCAGATATTTCTATCTTTGTCCTGCTTTCGATCAAGCATTGTGTGGAGTGCCGACTTCCTGCCGAGGGCAGGGTCAGCAAACTGTATTCTTCTATTGTGTGCTGAAATGTGCCCTATCGTTCGAGAAAGTTCTTCAAACGAGCAATCGGCCAGCTAAACGATACTGAAACATGTAGATGCCTTAAAAGTTTTACGTGCGTACTTTGTCGCATCGGGAAGACAAATTCCAGCAGAGGTGGGATTATTTTTTATACTATAAATGGTATCAATACCTATTATAGGAATTCTGTATTGATCTGAAAAGATAAAAAATATCACTGGTAGTTATTCCCAGCGCCATTTAGAAACATGTATGTCTGAGACCGATGCATTTTGCTTGTCTTCCATCATTGTTTAGTTCCTCTTGACCGTGAAAGTTCAATAAATTTCTTAAACTGAAAACATGTTAAAATTAATGAAATTAGACTTCGATAGTGTCAGGGAAAAATTGTTATCTGAATACAAACCTTTGAATACGGCCTTCTAAAAATCGTAAAAGCTAACTTATCCAAAAACGTTATTCAGATAAAATATTTCATCTGATACTGCGGTGTTACATAGGTAATTAATGTTCTACTTATTATTTTATAAGCCGGCACAACATAGAACTTACATGTTGCTACTACCATGATCAATAAGATGAAGAAAGGTTAGTAATGATGGAAGCAATAAAGAAAGCTTGACAAAAACAACATAAAGTACCCAATGACTTGCCTCTCAGGCTCGTCTACTTGAGTAGTAAACCTTGGTATTCAGACATCGAGTGATTTCAGTTTTATTCTTGGACTTAAAATACCACGTATACATATAAATAAATAATTTTGTGAGATATTTTAGTTTGGTGTTAGAAATCAATGCTGTACTGCTCACAGTGTGTCCCTCCATCTCGAGTGGACTCTTCATGTTAAAAATTCATACTACAGCTTTCTGTCATTTAGGATGCAACATAGACGACTCGTTCGTCAGATTTTAGACCACATGCAATCTACGGTTCCGACTTCCTACTTGTCCTTCTCATGCAGCTGCCAGCTCTTGGTCTTTAATGATGCCTGTGGCTCAATTAATAGCCAGATGCTGGCTACATACCCTGTGGAAGTGTCCTCTTCTGAACCTGCGTCTCAATAAAACTCGGAGCTATATTTAAAAAGACTGCCATTAGAAGAATTTATTATAGAAACCTAATAACTGGATGCAACAATCACTGATATTAACTTTAATCAAATTTGTACTCTTGTTTAAATCTTGGGGTTGCCTGTAATTGGCTAGACGTATTAATTTATTGGAATTATGGTAAGTGACAGTTTTGCCAAAAATTGTCATGCACCAATATCATTATCCTTGTTAATGATATCAGCACGTCACTTCCAAATTACCCTTGCCTATAGCTAACCAAAATCCAATATGGCGGAGTAATTGTGTTAACAGGCAAAAATTCAAGATGGAGTAACTAGCTCTATTGTATTTTATATCTCAACCCCTCCTCACCGACCAATAACAGTGAAGATTAAAATGAGACAGCCAGTCAGGAAATAGCTTCAACAATACAGAAATTAATTAATTAATTAGTTAATTAAAAGATGAAAGACGGCTGATTCAGTCCACTGTGGTTTGTACCCTCTCCCTCAGGAAGTACCGGCCGCTGTGGTCAAGCTGCTGCTACGGTCGCAGGTTCGAATCCTGCCCCCTGCAGGGATGCGCGTGATGTCCTTAGGTTACTTAGGTTTAAATAGTTCTAAGTCTAGGGGACTGGTGATCTCAGATGTTAAGTCCCATAGTGCCTAGAGCCATTTGAACCATTTTGAACCTCAGGTAGTCGCGTAAAAATGGTGCAACACTAGATGATATGCAGCAAAAATTACGTAACCTTCGCTTATACAGGCAACAATGTCAAACAGATCTATTATTTTACTGAAAGCCAAAGGCATTTGAGTACATATAAAAGACTCGGTACTTAATCAGTTTGAGATTACAGCGATGCCTATAAACTGTGGCAAGTAAATAATGGTCAGTTTGCAGTTGCCCACCAGTGCCATACATAATATTAGTTGTCCCAAAGGCATATGCACATTGCATGTACCTCTGTAAATACTGTAATGCCTTATAATTCAATTTTACCTCACAAAGCACTACCTGTCTCTGTTCCCACCTGTCGCACCACAAACTTTTTTCTCACATGTATGTGTACACAAAATATTTCTGCATAGCTATGATTTACACTCCCTAGTAAATTCCATATCTTTCCACCTCTGCCTTATTATTTAATGTTATCTCTCACATCTCTCATATGTGACCACAAAACGTTATAAAAGTCCTCCTAGACGTTGACACCCACTGCACGTTTATAAAAGGTACTGACTCAGGTTTTTGAACCATGTTAAAAAGTACAAAACTCTAGCTTTATCAGCAGTAATACACACTTACAGACACACACACACACACACACACATGCACACAAGCTCATAGTATGGACATAGTGTATCGCCTTACTAGGAGAGACAGAGTACAGTGCAGGAGTTGTCCCCTCACGTCTTAGGTCTCCTGATTACACAAAGCACAGCAGGGTCTGATAAGACACAGAGAGAAACGATGCACATAAACTCGCTAATGTTACGTTGTGTGAAGCACAAACAATGTTTTATAGAAGAAAGAAAATCTCAGACAAATTATGCTTTAGATATAAAATTTATTGTAAATACTTATTTCATAAAAGTTTTTTTGAAATACAACACATTTACGTTCAATGATTTTACATAGAATGGTTTTCACTGTGTGGGTCAGCAAACTTTGGAAAGCAACATCAAGATAATGGCGATATGAGTATGTTAATTCACATAAATTAAAATGTTCGTATTTCAGGTTCTTTCATTTTTACATTTTTTTCAGTTATTTACATTATCTACATGGTTACACTCATTATCATTTTCATGCGGAATTTGCCACAAGCTATTGTATTGATGTTGTCAGGAAGTATTTACTAGTGTGTTGTGGAGATCTAGCAAATTTTCTGTAGATGTCGTCGCTGTTGTGGTCTTCAGCTCAAAGACTGGTTTCATCCATTTCCTCATGTTACTCTATGGCGTGCAAGCCTCTTCATCTGCAAATAAGTACTGCATTCTTCAGTCTTTTCAACCTGCCTACTGTTTTCATCTTTTGGTCTCCCTTTACAATTTTCACCCAGCCCAGCAAGGCAAAATGACATGAAACTGAATTGTGTGAGAAGGAAAATGAATTCTTTTTAGCTAAAATAAAAGTCCGCAATACAGGAGAAAAAACGAAGCCACAATGTGTGGGAGCAGCATTTTAGTCCATTAGAGGCAGCTGGAATGTTTGTTCAGATTTTAGTATTAGGTGCTCCTGTCAGGTCAGAGTAAGTGTCTATCAAGCAGGGCCAACTTCGTACACATATATACTAGCTACAACTGACAATCTGTCATTTTGTAGGAGAGATTTTGTGGCTTCTTCTCCACTCTATGGGAGAAATATACATTATTGATGAAGCAGGACCATATCCACAACAGTGGTAAATTGTGGAACTTGTTTATTAAATCATCATTAGTCAGATATCACGAGTTTTGCTACAATTGGTTGGTGAGATTCTGACATGGACATAACTAGCTAAGTCTCTTGGAGAAGGGAACACGCTTGTCTCAGAGACAACACACTTCTGAGAACGCCGCAGACGATACATGTTCCAGGTTTTAGCCAGTATACTGTGTCTTAGAGCTCCAGAGTGACATGTGTTCGGCTTAGGGCAGCATACAGAGGCCGAGCTGAACATAGAATTTTCAGCCACTACTGCAGTCCTCAACTGCCCCTGCACATCTTAAGAGTGCAGGACATGGACCAACATGGCGCAAAAGTCGAGTCGAACCTTTTCAAATGGTGTTGAGATAAGATTAGATTAGATTAGATTTTCGTTCCATAGACCCGTGCTAAGCAGATCCAGATCCTCGTGGATATGGAATATGTCAATTTTTTTAAGCTGAAATAACAACACTAGTTATATGAATATATACAACATATTATTTGATTCTATAAAAAAAATCGTCAATGGAGTAGAAGGAGTCGGCAACTAGTAAGTTTTTCAGGCTCCTTTAAAACTGATCTTTATTTGTAACAATTTTTTTATGTTTGCAGGAAAATTGTTGAAGATGAGTGCTCCAGAGTAGTGGATCGCTTTTTGAACTAAAGTAAGTGCTTTTAAGTCCTTGTGCAGATCATTTTTGTTTCTGGTATCATATGTATGAACTGAGCTGTTTGTTTGAAAAAGAGATATATTATTTAGAACAAATTTCATTAAGAAGTAAATATACTGAGATGCAGTAGTTAGTATACCCAGTTCTTTGAAGAGGTTTCTACAGGACATTCGTGAATTTACTCCACAAATAATACGTATTACAATCTTCTAGACTCTGAAAACTTTTGTTTGACTTGAAGAGTTCCACCAAAATATTATACCATATTACATTTGGAATTAAAGTAGGCAAAGTATGCAAGTTTTTTCATTTTCATGTCGCCTATGTCAGCTGACACTCGAATTGCAAATACAGATTTGTTAAGGTGTTTCTGCAGTTCTGTGGTGTGCTCCTCCCAGCTGAATTTATTATCAAGTTGTAATCTCAGGAGTTTAAGACTGTCAACCCCATCTATCTGCTCTTCTTCATACTTTATTTATATGCTGGGTGGAAACCTCTTACAGGTTCTGAATTGCATATATGAGGTTTTTGAAGTTTAATGTCGGTGAGTTGACGTTAAACCATTTATTAATATCCATGAAAATATCATTAGCAGATCTTTCTAGAACTACACTCGACATACTATTTATTGCAATACTTGTGTCATCTGCAAACAAAACGAACTCTGCTTCTGGCAGTGTAACTGATGAGAGATCATTAATGTACACAAGAAAAATCAATGTCCCTAATATAAATCCTTGTGGGACACCACATTTAATTTCTTCCCATTTTGATGATGTCTGATGACTTAATTCACTAGTCCCTTGCACTGACACCCTTTGTTTCCTGTTGGCGAGGTATGACTTGAACCATTTTGGAGCACTGCACTTGACACCATAGAATTCTAATTTATTTAAAAGGATGTTGGGTTTCATACAATCAAATGCCTGTGAAAAATCACAGAAAATACCTGCTTCTTGTAATTTGTTATTTAATTAATTAAGTACATTTTCACTGTAGGTGTAAGTAGCCTTCTCTATATCAGAACCCTTGAGAAATGCAAACTGTGTTCTTGATAATATGTTATTTGTGGTCAGGTGGTTTTGAAGCTGCCTGTACATAACAGTTTCTAAAATTTTTGAGAATGCTGGCAAAAGTGAAATCGGTCTGATGGTATCTCTTTATCCCCTTTCTCGAATAGGGGCTTAACATCTGCATATTTTAGCCAGTCAGGAAATGTTCGAGTTATAATTGACTGGTTACACACGTAACTTGGAATTGTACTAAACTCACAAGAACATGCCTTAATTATCTTTGTTGATATTTCATCGTAACCACTAGAATGCTATGTTTTCAAAGATTTTATTATGGAGGTTATTTATTTTGGTGAAGTGAGTGACATATTCATGTACCTGAAGCTATTTGTAAAGGCTAGTAGAGTAACATGGAGAGCTGCATCAAACCAGTCTCAGGACTGAAGACCACAACAGCTACAATGCCACCCTCTAGTCTGAACTTATGCTTTCAATAGATAAATTTGTCAAATAGCTGCAGGGGAACATTTCAATGGAACAGATGCTACGTATTCCAAAGTTTCAGGAAAATCGTCAGCAAATTATTATATCAATAAGCGTTTCGGCTACAAGTTGCGTCATGTTTCTACCGGCTATTTTGCATATTTTATTTCTCTAACGAATGCAGACACTCGTAGTCTACAAGTCAACGAATGCTTGAGGCGCCAGTCGACAGATTAGCCGGCATGGGCTGAGGGTACAGTTTATGAAATAAAAACCTCTGTTGAAAGTGGTATAATGATTATGTTATGTATTTTGACACGGTGCTGAATGCTGCACTCAAGAGAGTAAACTCACGTTAGTGGTGGATAAGGGAGAACCCATCTGGGCAGCTAATGGGTAGAACTGGGTGCTTCTGTCAGCACGTTAAAGAGATTTTTGTGTTAAAATTAATTTTAATTGATGACTTGTCTTGGAAGATTGAGGCCGAATGTTTTGAAAGAGGGGAGGTGCGCGAAACCCCATAAAAATTTATCATGTGAATTGTGAATTTTTAAAGGTTTATTCTTACTGCATTCAGGCAGTAGAGGCCAGACAGCCGATATGCTAATCAAATAAGCCACTGGATGGTAATATTGACACAACGATGAAACACTCTGAGCAGTTGGTGGTTTGTGACACTAGTCAGTGGTCGAATGCATGAAATACAGAACACATTGTGACCAAGGGTGGAGTAACATTTTGTAGCTCAGACACCTGTGAGCTACAGAGAAATTCACATTTCAAATTTAACTTGGCGTAGCAACCTCTGCTAGGGACAGAAAGATCTATGAAGAGGTGACAGGACAAGTAACAGGAAGAAAAGTTATTCATCCCGCCTCCAGTAGGACAACATCAGAAGTGTAGTTGCAAGGCTATAAATAATTGAACTTATGGGCTCAAAGCATTCAATCATGCTGTCATTCTGTCTGCTCCTGATAAAGAAGAAAATGAAGGGCTTTCGAGGTATGGAGAAACCACAGCTCACCAATAGCAATCAGCTGACTACATACCCACCGATTGCTTCATCGAGTCCCGGGAAGTCATGTCTACCAGTGGCGTGGCGGCTGTGTGACTTGGGAAACTTCACCACTGCAGGCAGCTAGTGTGTGACCATCAGCAGCCCTCTGAGGGACCTTGGCAAATGGACTGCAGGCTGCCTACGACCCATCTAGAGGAGGCACGCCCTTGCAGCCTCTGACCTATCGGGTCATCACATTGGCCATCATTATGATTGACTCTTGGGGGGGAGGGGGGGGGATTTACCCCAAGCATTGCTGCTCCAGGACAGCACCTAAGTGCATCACGTGGGGACTATGAGTCTGAGGGTGCATAGCAGACAAAATTCTGGAGGACCTGGGTGGACCACACTACTTCTGAATGCTGGTACCAAGCATGGTTTCACCTGCCAGTTTGGTGCTCAGCATTCTGGTAGGTGCCACCCACGGTCCAGGACAATGGCCATCACTTTCAGATTGGGGCATTAGTGCATATAAAGGATACTGTGCACCAGAGAGGATAACTGGAGTGCTCTATAAGGCTGCTTGAATAAACACCCTTCAATACTGCTACTGCTTGACTGTATGCAACAGCGTGAATCTGCCTCTTCCTTCACTAGTTCTCACACTCATCAGAACAGTCCATGTTGTTACAGATGTATGGTGCTAACCACTGCAATTTTTTGATTCTTAAATGTAAAAGAATATAAAATGAAGGCAATTTGTTAGACTTATCTTATAACATAGGGAAACTTATTACAGTTTCAAGGGGCAAATTGTACAGTTTTAGGGCAAGTTATTAATTTCTGGTGGCAAGTTGATAGAGGGCCAGTTTGATACAGTGGAAATTTGTTTCAAATGGCTCTGAGCACTATGGGACTTAACTGCTGAGGTCATCAGTCCCCTAGAACTTAGAACTACTTAAATCTAACTAACCTAAGGACATCACGCACATCCATGGCCGAAGCAGGATTCGAACCGGCGCCCGTAGCGCCTAGAACCGCTCGGGCACTCCGGCCGGAACAGTAGAAACTTGTTACAGTTTTGTGTCTGCTTTCTGCGTAGTCAGCCAAGTCCTGACTTGACAGTTAGCCTTCTCTAACCATGTGCAGATGTGTGTGTATGTGTGTGTGTGCACGTGTGTGTGCGTAACTTATAGGTAAATATCTTATGTAAATATCTTATGTAAATATCTTATGTAAATATCTTCGAGTTTCATGGAAATAACGCTACCGATGCCGTTCTTGAACATCACTTTAATATTACTCGATTTAAAAACAGAGGCTCGTATTAAATGAAACAAGTTTACTGTTAGCAGTCACTGTTTATTTATCCCCACGATGCCTTTCAAAGGTCTAAACCTTCATAATCAGGCTGATTTACATTTTTTAATCTGTGTATTGTGTTAAGATTTTTTTTTTTTTTTTGGAGGAACGTGTGGCACTGTCTAGAGGAGAAAAAAACCACTATTTCAGAACATAGTTTTGGGTTTCTTTTGACAAAAAATTGAACGTATATCTAACTGTTAACATAAAATATGTAAAATAGAGTACCTCCAGTTGTCACAGGTTCCTTTCACAGTCGTAACACAGAACATATATACTGTCATATTTCGTAAACAAATATGGCGTCTGGAAGCTATTGGGTGCATGGATCGTACAGCACAAGAGGAAACATTATCACAAAATAGAAAGAATATACATCGTAACAACATTATTTAAGAATAAATTTTAACGGATTTGGAGGTGTTTCTTTTGAGGTGTCGAATACATGCGCTGAGACACATTGTACCTTTATGCAAGTATCCTTTACTTTCAGAGAAATAATGCAGATATTTGCCCGTACATCTATTCAAGTGAAGGCTACTTAGTTTCTATCTGCATACCTTCGAATGTGGAGCCATTTTTACGCAAGTGGCTGTCTGACGTTAATAATTTTGCGGTGAATAGCTGGAGAGTGGGAGGTATAAAACATAACTGAGCAAGTTCCGCCATCTCGGATTTTTTTCCCCACTGGAACAAATTGGTTACGCCCGTCATCTTGGATTTTGGTTGGCTGAAGGTTAGGGGGAAAGGGGATGTGGCTTGATGGCACTATTGGTGGGGATGATGATGTCACTATTAAGAGTGGTGACGTCACCGGTAAGAAGCACTAGGGTTGTGACATCACTGATAAATCAGTATCTTCAGTCGTGTGATGTATATGAAGTAGTCCAGAACAGAGCATATAAAAAGCAGTGGGCTGGAGTCGCCGTAGATTTACTATTATTTCATTCAGTTACAGGATCTGATGACGGCATTACGCGAAAGACGTCTGCAGTGTTGTAAAAATAAATATATGTCAAGCGATCTAGAAAGGATTGTTCGTAAAAACTGATAATGACTGCAGATGAACACAAGATATTAATTTCCTTTGTTTTTTAAAAATATCATTACTTCTTGGCACGCTCTTCACAATTCCCTTCGCGTACATGGCAGTATACATGTAAACTGTAATAAAAGCTCCCTTGGTGTGGGCATTTTTCTAACAATGCTCGTAAACGTAACTGGCGTTTCAGTAATATTTCACACCAGTTCTGCTTAGGCGGCTGGTCTGTCTGGAACACAGAGGGAAGCTGCGTACGTTAAATTTGGTTCCACTTCACGACTGCTCAAAGACAGCCTTGTTGTCAGGATGCACTGTGACGCACTCGCGTTGGGCTGACGTATGGGACACCAGATATTTACAGCCCCTGCAAAAGCAACAGAACAGGAGGATGACGGGTCAGCTATAGCTGAAACGCCTCAACACGGGTGAGCTGCCAAAACCTGGCAGTTGTATCCTTCTGGTGATAAACAAACGACACTAAGACTATAGTGACGACAGCGACGTTAAGAGCCAGGAATGTGCGCCGTATTCCTGCTATCTCTCTCTTTCTCTCTCTCTCTATCTGTCTATCCGTGTTTGTGTGTATGTGTGTGTGTGTGTGTGTGCGTGTGTGTGTGAGTGTGCGTGAGAGAGAGAGAGAGAGAGAGAGAGAGAGAGAGAGAGAGAGAGAGAGAGCGCTTCTGGGTGAGAGACACCGTGATTTCAGAGTCTGAGTGGGTGGAAGAATGTATAATGTGAAGTCGATACAGCTAACTGTTATACTACTGACGGTTTCAGTCGAAACGCATGGTCATCTTCTTGTCAGAACCCATCTGATACTGGCCTGAAGAGAAATACGATCAGATTAAAGTCAGGAGCTAAATGCTGGATAACCTGACGAAGATAATACGAGAATACTACTACACACTATGGCATTCCTGTGCCATTGTTATCGTAGATGGTGTTGAGCAATGGGTCGCAATGTGGCACAATAGGATGATCTGCAACTTGCCGGACGCCACATAGAGATAAAAGTTCTTGTGAAGATCATGGTTGGTGTCAGGCAGCTTTGCAGCTTTCGCCCATTATGGAGAGCATACGGCTAATCCTCCAGTAAAAACAACCGTTTTCAGTACGGTGTAGTGTATTATATATAATATACAGCCGTTTGTCTTTCACTGATTACTACATTTTTATCCTTTAGCTGCTTCGTTCATACCACCTCAATTTGCTCGTGCATTGGGTGAGAAGTTTATCGACATACATTTACTATCCACAAGCCAGTGTATGTTTAACCACTGATAAATTTTCACCAGTCTCAAAATATTTCTACACGACTTTACGTCATAGCCAGGGGGGAACGAACCACATGGTCACAGGAGTAACTCCAGTTTTATATATAATATTCATTACACTTAAAGGTTATTAAAAGTAGGCATTTTATTACTTACAGATAAGGTCTTAAAAATAAAATATAGAATTAAATATTTGAAAATGCAGTTAAAAAAATTTTGCATTGCTACTTGATCTGCCTTCTTGAGACAAATGTTTCTACCATATCTGCGGAGAACTAGGTTTTTTTTTCTTTGTCTGTCACTTTTTATTATATTTTCAAAAGTAGAACTTCCTTCTGCCACATATATAATGGATAAGAGACAGCGATCTCGTGGATGATCTTCTCATGCTCCTTGTTAGTTTCAGTAAATTCGAAATACAGTCTACTATTGTCTCGTCACACTTTACGACAGCCAAAAAATATATTATTGCTTACGATAAACGCGGAATTGGGATACTGAAGTACTGAAGAATTATGAGATGCATTCGAAAATGTCTTATAGTTAGAGTGAAGATAGGAAACCACAGCAGAAAGTTCAGTTGAGGAGTAGTGGAAATCTCTAAGAAGTGTAATCAAAGAGGATGTCTGTGGACGGTAACTGTGAATAAATTGTCAGTGCCAAAAGAAATACGCCAAATGATCCATGGAAGAAGGGAATAAAATAACGTGCGGGAAAGTACAGGTATACTGCAACATTGTTTATTTAAGAAGAGATGCAAAGTGAAAATGGCTGTAGATAATACGGTTTCTAGACAATGGAAAGGAAATGCTAGTTGAGAGTACAGATTCAGCGTACAGAAAAGCCAAAATAACTGTCACATAATTTAAAAGAGAATATAGTTCACTCACTGACAACGTGATCAGTGATGAAATTGGAGTCGATTTAGAGCACCATAAGGGTCGATTTTTCGTGTGACACAGTTTATAAGATTTGCGGTCAAACGTTCGTGTACGGACTGATAATATTCGGGCAGAATCTCTAAAATTGTGGGAGGAAGTGTCAACCAAGCGATTATTCAAGTGAATGTCTACAATCTATGAGACTGATGACATACACTAGGGCTTTCTGAATAATATCATCGAGATAATCGTGGCATAGAAATGATGTCGCACAATCACCTTGACTGCTCAGATCAGGACCATAGACTCAAAAATGGAAAGGAAAATTGAGGATATATTAGACTCATTTAGCTTTACGTAAGGTAAGTTCAGGTCTTGACAGTTTGATCTGATTTTGTATGTAATAAAGGAAGAACGGGTTTACAACTTTTTTGGTATCCGGTAGCTCTATCGTTACAGATTGGTCACAAACGTCTACGCAGATGGGGGCTGTGCGCCAGACGGTGCCGCACCGACACTCCAGAACGAGGCGATTCCGTTTTAAGTCTCCACACATGGGCTTGGCTAATCGCCACATACCAATAGTTACAGGGGGGCGCTACAGCGGGATGAGCTCTTTCATGATACTAAGCCTTTGCAAGTAGTACCCTTTAATAACCGTAAGTTTTAATTATTTATTTCCAAGAATAGTATTTTCAACACAGAAATAAAAATTGTTATTAACTGATTGTGCGAATTCATCTTTTTTAAATGCGACCAACATGCTAGACGTCACCTATTGGGATTAGCCTCTTGAGATGTATTAATAACGTGAATTCTACCCAAGCAATATTTTATCCTTTTTTGCAATACATAAATTCCACTGGTAAGTTACACCTGTGGCTCTTGCAACCGGTATGATCAGGTACGTCGTGATACATTAATGTTTGACGACGTTGTATTTCTTAGGCCATTTGGAATTTTGAAAACGTCTATAGGTGTGATGATGATTCATGCTGAACCTGAATTGGTCATTTTAAAAACGTAATGCAAACAAGGTGCACAGTAAAAACTATTTTGGCAGACAGTGATTGTGGACCTTCTCCAAGGATATTACGTCAATTTATGCAAAATTTCTACGCTATGTGTCAGTCTTCAAGAAGATTCATAATAATCTACCGCATGCCACGACTTGATACTCACAATCTGAGGTGTTAATAGATAAGGAGGAAAGAAACGAATGGGTTGTTCCATTGCCTCGCTTCCCAAGAACAAAATAGTCCAAAGAATGGAGATACGCAAAAGGCCTGGATAAATTATCGAAGTGTGCCCAAGCTAGAAAGTTAATGGGAGGAATGCTCTATAATTTGAAGCAAATGATTTGTGTTGTTAATGACACACCCGATGACATCTGTTATGCACAAAAGAAACAAAAAGTGGGAACATTCAGGGTCATACAGGATAGTACGAACGCCACATGTCCGTAGCTGTCTGTTAGCTGACGCCAAGACAAATAAAGGGTTTGTATTTCAATGGCTCTGAGCACTATGGAACTTAACGTCTGAGGTCATCAGTGCGCTAGAACTTAAAACTACTTAAACCTAACTAACCTAAGGACATCACACACATCCATGCCCGAGGCAGGATTCGAACCTGTGACCGTAGCAGTCACGCGGTTCCAGACTGAGCGCCTAGAACCGCGAGACCACCGCGGCCGACGTTTGTACCTGAAAAAAGATTTAGAGTAGTTGTAAGTAGTCAATATAAGTGTAGAATAGTAAGTGTTCTATTAATCATTTTCATGTGAACGTGTATTATGTTTAGTATGTGAGTGTATATTACTTGGGCGTCGGCCTGGACTGAACATTTGCAGGCAGAGGAAGAACTGCCTTCAGCGTCATAATGTACAGTAGTTCGCCAAAAGAAAGTGGACCTGGTAGATACGCCCTACTATAGGTAGAAATGAATATGCAATTGAAAAGTAAATTAAAGTGTGTTAGACAATAATTAATACGCTTCATCTGAATTTTCACTATACGTTTATGTTATGTTTGAATGCCACATAGGCAGAGACAATCGGAGTTTGACACTCATATGTAGAGGTGTTATATGGTAAGACCCAGATATCTTCTGTTCATTGCACAAGGGTAATACCGTATATGAAAGGTGTGTGCCTTATCCACGACAACTTGATAAGGAAGTTTTGTTTCATGGACGAGTAGCCATGTTTCTGTAGTTTCAGGATGAGCGTGTGTTTTATAAAAAGGAACACACCTCTCCGTCCTAACGAAGTAATCTACGACTGGATTTAGCTTCTCGCAATAATTACAATTAGGATATGACTGTGTGGTAAATATTATTGTAAAGTCAGGCCAGGATCCGCAGCCAGGACGCAGGATTCCTGTGATCCGCTATTTGATGTGGGGTGAATAAACAAATAAAGCATATATACCGATGTCAGCATTACAGAACTGTGTGTACTGTGTTTATAAAGAAGTTAGATAAGGAAATTAAAAATTATTCGCAGTCTGGTGACCAACGAAAACTTGAAACGAAACGTGTGTTAGTGACCAGAAAGTGTGAGAGGTAATACGTGTGTAATGAAGAACGCACACTCCTTGGTACGATGCCGTGCAATACTGAATATTACGTGTAAAAACCTCGACTACGTCACAACGTCGATATAAACCTGCTGTGTCGTGTGACCAAGCTGTGTATTAAAGATATTGTACAAAACCTCTGTCAGAGTGACAGTGGAAACTATATAGGCAGTGGTTACGTACAGGTACTTTGAGATTCAATCGCAGACGACAATTCGCATACCTCGTTAACCGCCTGCGAGGCAGCTCAGGCAATGTACGGTCGTAGCACTGAATGTTTGCAGAATGCAGTGAAACCGCGAGCGTCCGCGCTCTGTGAATTTACAGCTGACAGATAAGTCACGTGACAACGGTGTGTTTACGTGTATAAAATTCATCGTAGCGCAAACCGAGGCATCTTCAATAAACGTAGAAGATGTTTGAGAATAAATCGCTAAGCCAAATAATATTCAGAGCTGGTCCTGAGTAAACAATAATGATGCGTAATCCTCATGTGTTTCATCCTGTAGCATCCAACGTCTAAGTTAATCATTGTGTAATTTTATATTCCAAAGATTTTCATGGCCGCACATGATGGAGTTGAGCGGCCGAAAGCAAAGTTAGCGGGAACGATGTACGACAACTTGGCGTCAGCAGCTAAGAAATCGTCGCTTGGGGCTTCGGAGTTCGACCCAGTGTTCCTGCCGGGCGTTTCTCAACATCTATACCGTGAAAACAACGACGCGGCAGCTGAACTTCGCCTTCGTTGTTGGAGATTCCTACGATGAAGGATATCCCGGAAAAAATTTAAAATATTTGCATTCTATAACTGGAAAGAGAAAATCTTGGGAGAAATTTTGTAAAACGTCATGTTGTAGCAAGAGTTCATGTTTGATCTGCATGTTTATACTGCTCTCATTGAATCAAATGTTTTACAAATGCTAGACATAAGAAATATCTGAGCAAACCGGCAGTTTAAACAGGTCCTTCCCTGGTTTCTCGAGCCGTTTTCCCAGTGAACCGCTGCTGATGGGAAGACTACAAACTTCCTAACGGCTCAAGCTATTAAACCTCCGCTCAAAACAAAATTAGTTTGTAAAAACAGCTGCAAAACTGTGTGCAGCTTAAGAAAGGAGACGCCGATTAAGATACAATAATATACATTATAACAAACAGCAGCAAACACTAGTTTCTGAGATTAAAAAATGTCATGCATCTTTCGTAAACTGAACGTTAACTAACGAGCTACATAGATGTTATGTGTAAAAGTTTGTGAACAACGATCGTTCTATGAACTGTTAGTGAATGTGAACCCAAACCGTTGAGATACTATTTATATGATGCGTGTGTTATAAAACTATGAAACTCTAGTGGAATGCCCATTACAGACAATATGCAACGTCCCCATATATATTCGTCATGAACATATTTATATTGAAGCGCCACTGTGTCTGCGTCACTCTCCCTGCATTCTCTCTCTCGCACTCTTTCTCTCACACTGTCGTCATAAGACTGCTCTGCGTCTTCGCAATATTTGTGTGGGACTTTGCACTGCTATACGACTACAGTTTGAAAAATCTTCCAATTATAGTCGTTTACACTGGCATAGTTGATTTTTGTGGTGCGAAAATAGGAACTTACGTAGGCTTAGTTCGGACGCTTATCTACAAGAGATTTTTTTTTCCTTGGTCGATGATTGTAAGAGAATTTCGACCATACAATCACAATAATTTGATACAAGACTCAATTCACGAGTATTAAAGTAAATGTGGCTAAGAATTGTTCTGTAATTTACGTCCCAAACTGAAGTGTTAGACTTAGAACACATGCATTATTTTAAGTGCTTGTTTTCAAAGAATATTTGGATTTATTCAATGAAAGCTATAAAAGCAAATAATTACCAAAAACAAAAATGATCCTCAAACTCGAAACACCACAAAGAACTAATAGAGAATCTCTATCGTCACATGTTGCCACAATTTTACTTAAAAATTATTCTTTTCGACAAGACGAAACGGAACCAGACGACTAGAGGTTGAAAATCAGCTACAGTTGTAAACTTCTCATATTATCATGACCGGTTTCGGGCTCTCATAAGGCCATCATCAGGTATCGCTACTGTTCTGTGGCACCTGATGATGGGCTTATGAGAGGCCGAAACCGGTCGTGATGATAAAAGAAATTTACAACTGAAGCGGAGCTTCGACCTCTAGTAACATGCTCAATTCCTGATGTTCTTCCAACTGGAGCGTTTGAACCAGAGGAATCAGACAGGATGTTTAGACGTGCAGATAGGCTATGAGGAGGAAGGTCGATGCCCACGGCAGTCGAGTCGGGGAGGATCTCCCCAAGGAGTCGCCGACTCCGTGGCGCTGACAAATGAAGTGATAATTAGGCGTCTCTGGGCGAGTAATGGCCCCGAGTCCCTGCGCTGCACACAGAGGGAACTGATGCCCGGATGTTTCGCTCCATGGAACACTATACGAGGGAGGGTTTTGTCGGAGGCTGATAGTGGGTATCGGGAGGGGGGGATATGGAGTTCGTGGCGGATGACAAAGGTGTCAGTTTTCGACCGCGCGCTAGTGTGTGTGTGTGTGTGTGTGTGTGTGTGTGTGCGTGTGAGTGCACAAACTTGGTAGTGAGTTCTGAACGTATTGCTCTGTAATTTGGTCACCCTTTTTATTTCAGTACTTTTAACAGCGTGTCTTCAAGGATAAGACGCTGGTCCCGCATACGAGGAATTTGGAGTTTTTCTCTTCTCTATGGAGACTTAGCTTAAGTTTATCTTTATTTATGTCAACTACTTCACGTCAGTGTCTGGATACTCTATTCTAGGCCCTTTCGTTTTACACCTGCGCTTATACACTTTTTCTGGTGCCTTCCACGTCAACTATTTGTGTAAATTTCCTTTATCAGTAACTTAACTGGCTGTCATCAGCCTGGTAAAAACACAGCTTCATCATTACGCATCAACTGTCCTAATCCCTTCACAGTTATTTAGAAAAACGGTTTTTTTTTACATATAAAGAAAATACATGAAGAGGCCCTTCAAAAGGCAGAAGAAGTATTGCGATGATTATTATCGAAGAAAACACGACACAATAATGAACATGTTTGAAGCCCTTAGTCATATTGAATGAGCTGTCCCACAATAATGGCGAGTCTGTGTTGAGGTCTGTAATGTTAAATTACGTCCAGCCCTTCTCCGATTATCAGAGTCCACAGCTTCCCTCTCCTTACCCATAATGAAGAGCCTGAGGATGTGCACAATTTGCGAATTAAGAAAATGATAAATAACACTTTATGGCTATATGAACAATACAAAAACGGTACCTCTTACAACTGCGTAAATCGTAACCATACAATACAAACTTTTACGGGTGGTATTTACGTCCTCGATAACACCAAATTCTTCGGAATTAGTGCTGCGATCTGAGGCCTGTTTCTGTGCATAACCTTCGTTCCCACGTATGGGACACTTCCTCAGAGGCTGTTAGAATGTAGTTAGTTAATTTTTAAATGTAATCTTGTTTCGCTCAGTTGAATAATTTTATATGCATGGTAATCACCTAAAACTTGCACCGCAAAAGTGCTGTTGGCGTGCACCTTTCACAGAATGGATTGATAGTGTTTCTCAGTGTTGGTCAATCTATAAAGTGTAATAATACGTAGAATCTATAAAGTATAATAATACGTAGAATGTGTATTTTCTGTGCACATTTACATTTTGTTTAAATGGACCAATGCCTATTGACATTAGAAAACTAAAATTAGGGTAAATTACTATATTAGTGGTGTCTACTGTAGGATTGTAGTGCCAGTCGTTTCAACATGTTGAACTTTGAAAGGTTCTCACACCGACACCTCTAAAACACATGTGGCAGCACACACTAAAGACAACACAAGGGTATAACCTAGTTCTGTGAATTCTGACCACTAACGAGACAACTTATCATAGCAGGTTGTGTTCAGAATGACCACTGACAGCGGCAATACACGCTTCCAGTCAGTTACGGAACGACTGCCGCAAACGTGCTAGCAGTTCAGCGGAAATTTCCAAGGAGGCTACGCAGTATGTCTTTGCATGTCATAGATCGTAGTTGGTATGTCATAGTAGACAGCGTCTTGCAGATTTCCCCACAGAAAAAAGTCCACGGGTGTCAAATAAGGGTAACGGACCAGCCAAGGTTCACTGCATCCAGTCCAACGATTTGGAAAGAATTCGTGAAGACATGCTTTAGTATTTTGCGCATTATGAACTGGACAACCATTGTGGCGGTACTGCAGGTTCCTCCTAGTCTGCACAGGAATATCTTCTAGAACCCGTAGAAGATAGTCTGTTAGGAGGTTGCGATACCTGTGTGCGTTCACTGTTCTGTCTATAAAAAACAGGCCTATAAGTTGATGGTTCACTATCCCACACCACGCGTTTACACTCCAAGGACGCTGAATTTCAACCTGGCGAAGGCAGCGGGTATTGTCAATAAACCAGTAGTGCAGGTTTCAACGGTTTACCTGGCCAGGATGGGTAAATGTGGCTTCATCACTACACAAGATACTAGATAACACGTATGTTTTTGGATAGGGTCCTCCTTTAGTGTGGCTTCATCACTAAACATGATACTAGATAATCCGTATGTTTTTGGATACGTCCTCCTTTAGCAAAACACAATTTGGGTTTTTTACCCAAACATGTTTCACTGCAGTTGCAGCATCTGCAGTGGGTTATTATTTTTCATCTGTTAATTATAAAGTGTTCTTTGTTGTTTGTATACATGTAGCTACTAGTTTTTAAATAGTGATTACAGATATTTGAAGGAACACAAAAATTACGAATGTATACCTTTTTACCACATGGTGTGATTTTTCTGATGAGTTGTGTTTCTACAGTGACCTTATTGTTCCACAGTTTGTCATCTGCAGCCACTTATACCTTAAAGTAGATAAATTGATTAAGCCAAAACTACGATTTAAAATCTTGTTATTTCTATGCCTGAAATTATTTAATTCTCTGTGTGTGTGTGTGTGTGTGTGTGTGTGTGTGTGTGTGTGTGTGTGTGTCTGTATGTGTGTGTGTGTGTGTGTGTGTGTGTGTGTGTGTGTGTCTATATACATAATGTTTCACTTACATTTTCCTTTTAATCATCTTCATCACTGTCCAATAGTATATAATGAGTTGCCACTGTCACTGTCATTGTAACTGTTTTACTGCTTTACCAGCTGTAAAAACAAACATGGCGTGCAGTGGAAGAACTGAATGTGTGAAAACCAGATGGCTGCCAGTGGAACAGTTGAAGGTGTTTCTGGCGGTTGTTCTGAATCTTTCAGAGGTGTCTGTGATTTTTAATCTTTTATGTATGTGTGTGAAAATGGAGGGAAGGGTAAGAGAGAGAGAGAGAGAGAGAGAGAGAGAGAGAGAGAGAGAGAAGAGAGAGAGAGAGAGAGTTTGTGTGTTAGTAGGTTTAAGGATTTTTTTGTGTGTGTGTGTTGTAACGTTACCTGGCAGCACACATACTATTAATACAATGAAATGACATTTAATTGTTCGATGTACGCCGCTATAAGCAATTCGTATGTACTGTAATTGTTTACCAAAAAATGTAATTTAATTTTGTGTAAAGGACGTTGGTTATTATTGTAATATTTTCTGTAATAATATTCTCGATGTATTTATGATTGTAATATTTCTATACTCACAATGTAATTACGAAATACTTTAATACCTGCGACGAAAAAATGTAAAATGTAGCCACAGAGGAAAATAATGTTGTAAGAGACATTCACAATCACCAATAATATAAATAGCGCTACATAATGTGTATTCTTGGTCGTCTTCCTCGAGAGCAGAGAGAGAGAGGAACCTGTGACGTAGCATTATATGAATGAGTAGACTTCGTTTGTCTGTATCTATCTTTAGCCGCCATTAGAGGAGAAGTCATCCAGGTGTGTAATTTTGATTATTGTTATGGTCTAAATACATTATTATTTATCAAAATCGTGTATTACTAATGTAAATTAGCTTGCCCATGTCATCTATAATATTTCTTTAAAGAATTTTCAGCACTTTTAGCGATTATCGTTGGTGTTGCTGGACTGTGCCGTGACCGAACAATTTGCAGCGGCGGCACATTTAAAAAATTGTTCCGCTATAAACTTAACAAAACCCATAAATCTGGAGCAGGTAAAATTAGCAGTGAATTACGAAATATTTTTCTTTTACAGCGATCCAGAGGCTGACTGAATTTATTACTGGTTTTACATTTGTGCATTCATAGGCGGATAATTAACGTTGAAGTTGTTAATCTGTTGGTTCTTTCCATTTCTAAAGCAAATACCTTAAACGTATAGTGAAGTGTGTTTTGTCAATGATAATTAAACGTTCAGGTCGGCTTGGCAATATTTACCAATTTTATGCAAGCAGAGACAGTCTTGTGTTCCATAGCTAACGCCGAGAAAGAATTCAGTAAATATTTAAAAACCCACTGCATCTAGAAAATGTGTGCCAAGTCCGAAATACGTAAAAATATTTATTTAAATAAGTTTCAAATAAATGTTATTAATCAGTTAGTTTGAATTTATCAGCATGAAAGCGTTGCTAAGGTTCACGTAATTTTAAATGTGCTTAATTCTGTCTAAATGGATTTTTATTACCACACGTAAATAAGGGATTTCGTACTGAAAGAGCAAATAACATAAATAATGAAAGGCATTTCTTCCCCATTTTTTCATCCATTCATTCATTGTTACATGATAATAAATACTTCTTTTTTTATTTTCTCGTTAAAGTGTGGACTCTCTCTCTCTCTCTCTCTCTCTCTCTCTCTCTCTCTCTCTCTCTCTCTCTTCCTCCATCCCTCCCTCCCTCCCTTTTCACACACACTGTAAGATGGCAAGAACTATTCCCCTTACATGAAGTCATTAAAGATCACCTAACCCACGTTGAGCGAACAGTGGGACTGAACAAAAATGACTGATAAGGCACAATGCATCTTGTAGAGGGTCCAGTATGGGTGTACTGGAACAATTAATGTCGGGTGACAGTTTTAAAGTAATTCACACGACATGAAAACTTTGTGGAAATGCGTCAATTTATTGGAGACTAATTTATCCCAAGGAAGTATTCGAGTGACCATGGCCTGCGCGGGAGCGGCGAAGGAAATTGACAATAGGCAGCTTAGGGCAGCTCAAGCTGTGAGAAAGCGGTAACGGGTCGCAGTCTCCAGCTGCCTTAAGATGAGTGACAGTGAGTGGGTGGTTGACCCCATACTGGTGCACCAGCAAGCAGACGGAAAACTTGTACACCCGTTGATAAATGTCTGTTGTCCCGTTTTCAGTGAAACATGCGAGAAACCGTGCAAAGCTCTGGTGGAGTGGTCAACAGAGGTCAAAATATGCGTGTTCGTGACTATAGCAACTTCATGCTGAATTGACGGTCTGCAGAGTCTGAAGTAAATCAGCTGAAGAGCGACAGAATGAAATACGCCAGCCCCCGATGGGAGCGTAGGACCAAGGAATTTGAAGTACTCTCCTGGGTGTCACAATTCCGGAAAAATTGGTGTTTGTGCAGATGCTAACCTTCGTGGGCGCCCTGGGAGGAGCTAAATAGCGGAAGTTGAGAGGAAGGGAAATTTTGTGGGAATTTGTTCACTTCCCAGAGCAGGCATTGGTCGGTGCTGGGAAGCGATGTATAATTGACGCTACTTGCGCTGCAATTGGCGAAAGTGATTTTTCTGGAGGGGAAACTGAGGCGAAGAAAGGACTGGGAGAAGTCCCCTTAGAGGTCTTCCATTCCCAGATTGAATAGAGTGTGGACGTGGCGGTCTTTACTCAGCTTGCCTGAGAAAGAGTGAGCATCTCTGCAGTTTAGGACTTAGCAAATGGAACGATTGAGCTTGGAGATAGGAAGTTTTGGTTCAGCTCTGTACTGAGCAAGATAGCTGCAAGTGAATAGATGAGTGCAGCCTTGCAGCACAACGAGGTCGGCCGACATCCACACAACGACACTGCTCCGCCACGCTGAATGTCAGCAAAGTTTCCATGAAGGTCTCATGGGCCGTGTATTGTAGAATTCTTCTCACACGTCGCATTACACCTGGGTCAGTCGATATAAATTACTTTTGATTTATCACTCGTTACTCCATGCAAATGTAATTTGTTACCACTGCCTGTTAGGAGAGTCATGTAGTATGATGATTGAAGGTCGCATGTTAAAATAAATCTGTGCTAATCGACTGCATCTGTTTTCAACTAAGTAGTTGAAATCCCAAGTCACTTTCTTAATTAATTTTATGTTCAACATTTGCATCTGCTGTTCGATAGCTGAATATAACATCAATGTGCACACCTTTTTAATTAAAAGGTATCAATTCTGAATCAATTAATGCCAACAATGCCAACACAGTTCAATCAGGAGTCACAGGGCCTTATTAATTTCTTTGCATTATCCGATATTGTGGGAGTTTTGCTCTCTCTGTTGATGTGTTAGTCAATTACCTGGGGTGAACGCACACCAAAACCAGATAAGTGACGGTGGGGTGTTACAACACTAACACACACACACTCACACACACACAAACACACACACACAAAAGAATAAAAATCGCAGACGTCTCTGACTGATTCAGAACAACCTCCAGGAACACCTTCAGCGGTTCCACTGGCAGCCACCTTGTTTTAACACATTCAATTCTTCCACTGCCCACCTTGTTTTGTTTTTTTTTTCAGCTGGTGAAGCAGTGAATCAGTTACAGTTACAGTGACAGTGGCAACTCAATATATAGTCTTTGACAGTGATGAAGGTAATTAAAAGTAAAATGTCAGTGAAACAATATGTAAATAGACACACCCACACACAGACAGAATTAAATAATTTCAGGCATAGAAGTAACAAGCTTTCAAATCATAATATTGGCTTAAACAATTTATCTACTTTAAGGTATAAGTGGTTGCAGATGACAAACTGTGGAACAAACCGGTCGCTGTAGAAACACAACACATCAGAAAAACTACACCATGTGGTAAAAAGGTAAGCATTCGTAATTTATGTGTTCTTTCAAATATCTGTAATCACGATTTAAAAACTACATGTATACAAACAGCAAAGAACACTCTTTCTCTTTAACAGATGAAAAATAGAAGCCCACTGAAAATGCTGCAACTGCAGTGAAACATGTTTGCCTTAAAAAACAAAACTGTGTTTTGCTAAAGGCGCATCCTATCCAAAAACATACCTGTTGTTAAAGTAAACACGGAAGAAAAGAGCTTGAACCCCAAGATGATAGGATACGTGATACATCTCTAGTATCCTCTCTTAACGCCCATGCACAGAAATCAACATGATTGTCATAATCGTGAGAGAGATGTGACATGGCTAGAACTTGTGTAGATTGAGAATGCACAAGAACAGATGCCTGATCATACTATCTCGCTGTGAGATTGCGCGGGAGGTAACCTACGAATCAGCTGCAACAACAGCAGGAATAGTAATCTCGCCCTTTTCTGTCGTCGATTGTTTCCTTCTGTTATACTGTTAGGTGTTACAATATCACTTTCACGTAACTCGTTGCAGAGACTTGTAAATAACTGACGAGATGTTTGCCGTATTTTGGGATATCTTGCCGCATACACCAACAAGAACGAACTGCATTCTTTCTACATTCTACATAGACCATCAGTATATCCGGTTTTTTGCATTGGTAAAACCCATCTTCCACTCACGACCTGCAGCTTGGACTGTCGCACACTAACTGACCAGCAGTCCCAATACACACAAGGAATGTAAAAGCACACTGTAAGAATCATAACATCTTACCTAGCAACTACGCAGGTTGAATGGTGCAAACAATTATTGGTGTGGAATCTTTTAAAAATACGATGTCCCGTAAACGACCTCGCACTGGACTCTTGCAACAAACACCACTGACATTCTAATTTGCCCTACGTTTAGTCGTTAATTTCAGTAGGCATTGTCCCACTTTGAAAAAGGGTATATTTGCCCAAAAATACACATTTTAAATATTATTACAACCTTTATATTGGCTAACAATACGAACCCCTGACTACCAGTCCATTCTGTGAAAACCTCATATCAATAGCTCATCATTTATTTCCGCAATATTGGCTGAGCAAGTTATAGGTAATTCACCCTGTATAACTACCTGCGTCTTTATAGCCTCTGACTGTACCTCAAGTATAATGGGTACATAAATATACCCTAGAGTACTGCTTAATGCCCGAAAAATGAATGATGATAGAGGTTATCTCCCCACTATCCTTTTAATTGGAACCCTCACTAAGGTTTTCAACATATATTTAACAGATGTGCTAGGTACTACAGACGTCTCATAATTCCCATTACTCACATAATAAATAATCACTAACGTATATCATATGGATAAACGACGAGGAATTGCTGGATAACAGGGCCTTTAGCTGTTGATGTGCCCTAGACTGTCTTATTCTGACTATGGAGCAGAAATCCTGTGACGCTGTCGGTTGGTGTGAAGGGCTACTATAGTTATGCTGCATTACGTACGGTATTTTTCTTTTCAACCACCGATCGGTTGCTAAATTAGAAATGCAGTAAAAATTCCGTGGAAGTTTACACAGATGAATTGCGCAGTGTCTTTAGTACGCCAGTCTGCCACGCCACTTCGGACTTTTCGGTTCTGAGCACGTAGTGAGCACATAAAAATGCTTACAACAGTAGTCTGAAGTGTCTTTTGAAGGGTTCCGCCTGATTTTGTGCAGCACACATAACGTGACTGTCATTCGTTTCTTTCTGCATGACAATCTCGGCAGTACACTGAAGGTGCAGTGAAGAAGTTCTTGCAGCGTTTTCGGTAGAAAGTATTTGATCACCTACTGTACAACATGGATATGGCTCCCACTGATTTTCATTGCTTCACTCACATTAACTACTCGCTTTGAAGACAGCATTGTGGCACAGACAATGAGGTGCAGACCAGCGTAGGGAATTGACGCAAATCAGACTAATATGTTAGTCTTTGGTTTGAGCTCGATAAGAACAGTCTTTCGTTAACATGCTGCGAAGTAAGTTTGTCTTTGTGCTATGGAGAGAAAGTGCACCACATACGACTTTTATAATGTAAACTATGATTTATAATTGGAAATTTATCTGTAATGTATAACTAGATTGTTAAATGACAACAGGGAATATTATGAAATCTGTGTAAACTTAGAGGAAGACCCTCTTTAGCAATGTGCAAGAGTTTGATACATACGTTCCGTAGTTTTCCGTGTGTGGATGGGTAATAAACCCCTATATCATAAAAATGTGAATAAGTATAATTGGTTACGTTTAAAAGCCTGGACCCTTACATCGTCCCCTGGACAGCAAGAAGACGTCGTTTGGAACCACAATTACATCCACGGGACAAGAGTATTACTTAAAGTTTTCGTTTATTGCAACAACCGTACTAGAACTGTTTTTCTACTCCGTAATATAGAACTACAAATTTGCATAGCTGCTTAACTAGCTGAAGGAATGGTATGCTTTATCATCAAACTGCACAGTAATAGCTTTTGTATAGGATGTATGGAACGGTAGTGCTTGATCTAGTTCGATAAAAACGGAGTAGATAGGCGACTAGTACGAACAATCAATTCAGACATTTTTGAAATTGTCTCACATATATGTCAGTGAACCACAAACAAGCTATTCTCTTTCGTCCTAGAAATCATCGTACCGTATGAAATCCACTGCTGTTTAATATTTAGGAAATTTATTTTGTTTTAATTTCATAGCCGGATGCTTTTTCTGTCGCCATAACCGTGAGTTAACCGACCGTATGGAGATCGTGACTTCCATCTGTCTGTGAACTGTTAAAACTTTGTTCTGTGTGTTATCGTATTTTGACAGTCTGTTAACTGCGTTTTCTCAGGTGGAGGTAGATAACCATTCCAACAGTTGCTTACGAGGCTATGGAAATCCACCTGAAATCTTGGGATATCCGGGGCACCAGATCGTCTGCTGTTCACCCAACGTACTGTTTCGATCTGTATCTGGCTCCTCTTCCGTTCTCGCAAGTTAATCTGCTACGTGTTAAGATATAGGCTACGTACGGGCAAGTCAACCACAAATAATATCTTCATTTATATGTAATTTTCCAAGTAGAATTTCGATAGAACTATAGGTTTTGCGAGATGGTTATCCTGCAGCAAAATCCAATTTTCATACCTCATTGTCAAGCAACACACAAAGAAAGAGCTATTCCGTGAGGTCAGCAACTTTTATTGTGCCTGGGAAGGTGTGGAGACGGAGCAGGTAGTTGCTGTAACCGACTTGGTCAGCTCCACGCACGACTAGCTTTATCTCCCGGAGTCAGAGACAGGGTGGCTGTCGTAAAAAGGATAAGTGGCCCTGGAGAGCCATCCCTGCTCTTAACTGCACCTCCCGTTAAGCTAGGGGGCCGTCCGCGGGCGACACGCAAAGTGCTTTGTCGACCTGCCGAAGCACCAGCGCCGCCGCTGCTTAACTTTTGCGACGTTACGGCTTCGGACGGGTCTCCGGAGACCGTAAAGACGCTGGACGCTACGCAGAGCTAGTTCGTCTCCTAATAGAGACGGTCTTGCTACAGTGCAATGGGGAACGAACAGACTGGAGCCTTACCTGAACATCATTAAGAATAGAGAGACAAATATTGCTGTTGTGGTCTCTCGTTTTTTTTTTTTTTCTGCGTAATTAATTCATACTGAGCTTTCGGGATGACAGACGGGTTGTCCTCATTTTATGCACGATATATCGCAGGCGAACCAGTAGTCTATTTCTGGGTGCTGCGAGTTCCGCTGTTATCGCAGAAGAGTTCTAGGATTGTTTCACAGAACTTTTTAGGCACGTTCTGATAGCTGTTCGATGGGAAATATTATGAACACTGTGGTGCCGTGGACGGGGAGACTGTTATCGCTTATCATTACAAATTTCTGCGTAGAACCCTTTGAAACAAAAACACGAGAATCCGCCAAGTTAAAACCAACGCGATCTTACCAAAATGTTTGTGGTGTCACCAGATGAAATGGAAATGTTCCTGGAACACTTGCTCTCTATTTATCCTAATGTAAAATTCATGACGGGACTCCTCTGCCTTTCCTGGATCGAAGTATATATAGAAACCCCTGGAACCATCATTCGTCACAGAGAGATGGGGTACTGAAGACTCTTCTCTGTGGAGGTCAAACTCTTTCAGACAAGGAGAGCGTGAAACTGTGAAGTTAAATAAAAAAACCCTGAAATAGAGGTTAAGACTGAGACAGAGAAAACGGAACTACAAAATTGCTTAGCAGCCTTATGCTGTCATACGGAAACATGGCATACTGCGTATTATATTCCAACAACAAAGATGAAAAGTCTTCTTCGTAATGTTATAATGTTACAGCCGATCTAGTTCTCCAAAAGCCAGGTGTGTACCGCATTCCACGCGAATTTGGCATGTCTTCCTTGAGGCAGACTATTACAACAATCGAGGAAAGATTTAAGAAACATCAACGACACACTTGACCAAAACCTCAAAACAAAACATCTGTCACTATGGAGGGCGGGTACCAGTTGCAGAACAAGGCGACCCTCTGTTCTCTTATGTAAAGAAATCAGATAGTCACTCTAGCTCTCCTTACACAAACAAACTGCTCACTTGCGCCACGTTTTGTATGTTTGTTTTTAACTAATGGGCAACATTATCATGATAGTTACAATTAATGATCAACAACTTCATATTAATCGCTATAATTTATAGGCAGCATGGCAGCAGAACAGGGCACTTGACCTCGTGTTTACGCAACTGTTCAAATATTTTCAGCATGAAGTCATAACAGTCGTTTTAATGACAGTAATTTATGACACAAAAGGGTGTGTCCCCGCCCCCACTACTGCAGTGTACTCCTCCCACACCCCTGCCTCAAGTGCACTCCTACTGGTCATTCCCCCACCACCGCTTCTTAGTGTCCGTAGCATCCTGAAACTTTTATTCGTAGCATGGACCTCACTCGAGGAGCAACATCAGTAAATTCAAATGATATTAACAGTTTCCTGTGTAGTGTAGCATCCATTGTTACTCACCAAGTTCTTATGAATTTTTGGCATAGTGCCAGACTCAGCGCTACATTCTGCAACACACAACACTATTTGCGGTTTGGTGGCTAACTCTTACTGATTTTTTCTTTAGAAGACAGACTTAAATACGAGATTCATTGCCATTTCCTCTATTTCCACGAAATACACCTAATTACATAGCTTTCAATGTTTAATAGTTATCAGCACCAAAACATGAAATTATTTATAGTTTTTCTGCAGTTCGTTAACATGTAGCCACTTGTTTCAGAAAGATCACAACACGAAAAATGCAACCGGACTACATTTTGCTTAAAATAAACATACGCACCCATACTTTTAACCCTTGATGTAACTATCACCTACTCTATTACTATATGATTACACTGGAGAGAGAGGTACACTCATCAAAAAAAGTTTTGCATCACCTCGGTTCCGAACGTTCCGGAACCTGTGCAGAAATTTGAAACAGAGATCACCATAAACATCATTTCCGCCCTTTTTACTGCTCATCAATACCACACATTGCATGTTGTACCATAATACAGTGAGACCTTCAGAGGTTCTGGTCCAGATTGCTGTCCACACGCATACCTCTAATACCAAGTAGCATGTCCTCTTGCTTTGGTACAAGCCTGTATTCGTCGTGGCATACTATCCACAAGTTCATCAGGATTCTGTTGGTCCAGATTGTCTCACTCCTCAAAGGCGATTCGGTGTAGGTACCTCAGAGTGGTTGGTGGGTCAAGTCGTCCACAAATAGCCTTTTCAATCTATCCTAAGAATGTTCAATAGGATTCATGTCTGAAGAACATGCTGGCTATACTAGTCGAGCGATGTCGTAATCCTGAAGGAAGTCCTTCACAAGATGTGCACGATGGGGGAGCGGATTGTCTTTTATGAAGACGAATGCCTCGCACAATATGCTGCCTATATGATTGCACTATCGGTTGGAGGATGGCATTCACGTATCGTAAAGCCGTTACGGCGCCTTCCATGACCACCAACGGCGTACGTCGGCCCCACATATTGCCACCCCAAAACAGGGTCACTCGCTGGACAGTGTGTCTAAGGCGTTCAGCCTGACTGGGTTGCCTCCAAACACGTTTCCGACGATTGTCTGGTTGAACGCATATGCGACACTTATCTACGAAGAGAACGTGACGCCAATCCTGAGCGGTCAATTCGGCATTTAGTTGGGTCCATCTGTACCGCGCTGCGTAGTGTAGTGGTTGCAAAAATGGACCTCGCCATGGTCGTCGAGAGTGAAGTTGCGCATCATGGAGCCTACTGCGCACAGTTTGGATAGTAACACGACTTCCTGTGGCTGCACGAAAAGCGTTATTCAACATGGTGGAGTTTCTGTCAGGCTTCCTCCGAGCCATAACCCGTGGGTAGCGGTCACCTACTGCAAAAGTAGCCCTTGGGCTGCCTGACAGTTCCTGTCTGTATCTCCTCCATGTGCGAACAACATCGATTTGGTTTACAACGAGACGCCTGGACACTTCCCTTGTTGACAGTCCTTCCTGGCACAAAGTAACAATGCGGACGCAATTGAACTGCGGTATTTACCGTCTAGGCATGATTGAACTACAGACAGCAAGAGCCGTGTGCCTCCTTCCTGGTGGAATGACTGGAACTGATCTGCTGTCGGAACCCTTCCGTGTAATAGGCGCTTCTCATTTGTGGTTGGTAACACCTTTGGGCGGGTTTAGTGACATCTTTGAGCAGTCAAAGGGACTGTGTCTGCGATACAGTATCCACAGTCAACGCCTATCTTCAGGAGTTCTGGAAACCGGGGAAACGCTAAACTTTTTTGTTGTGTGTATATAACTCACTTACATTCTCCACAGCTTGGATGCTACCTCTGGGACAGGGTTAGGAGAGCTGTGCACTGTACTTAAAAACAATAACTTTCCAGCTGCACCACGGAAGCCTCTAGGTCTTCGCTGCTCACTGTAGACTTTATCTCAACATGAGAAGCAACCTTGGCCAAGAGCTGCCCTGCATAAAATAAGCAGTAATCTCCCATTTCCCCGCCTTGCACAGAGTATTACAATTATAAATTAGATGTGACCATCCCCCCCCCCCCTGCCCTGTACAACGCATTTCAGATGACCGCATGCGGTATGTGCGAATTTGATTCTACCTGGTTGCTTGTGTAGCATTTTCTTTCACCCTAGAAAGTCAGCGGCATATCGCTTATATGAAAAGTGGTATTTAAGACTTTGTTTAATGTATAGCTTTAACTGTTGATCACTGAAAATATCTACGTACAGCACAGAGTGTCTACAGTATCTTTCCTGTTTCTTATCTGCAAACAAACGTCCTTGATCAATTCATGATATTTGCCGGTTACGATTGTAACGTTCATTCTCAGGATAGCGCTAGAAAAGCTGGTTGGGGTTTTCCTTCATAAATTAAACCTTTTTCTTTATCCTCTCTAAGTGTCCAAAAAAATAAGTGCACTTACCTAGAATTCGTATCACTCTAGAGTGTCTCTTTTAAAATCCTACCACGCTTGTATTTTACAGTGTAATCTTTACACATTAGCCGCGCAGGATAGCCGCGTGGTCTAGGCCCCTTTCACTGTTCGCGCGGCTCCCCCCGTAGGAGGTTCGAGCCGGGCATGGTTGTTTGTGTTGCCCTTAGCTTAATTTAGTTTAAGTAGTGTGTAAGCCTAGAAACCGATGACTTCAGCCGTTTGATCCCATAGGAACTTATCGCTAATTTGCAAACTTTACACATTATTTCATCACTTCACCCCACTATTTCTTCGTGGATAAAATCCCCCCTCGTCCCACTGTATGGTATCTGCTTTTCCTATTATATGCTATATGTTGTCGTTATATTTTAAATAGCTGTGGATGCTTCCATCCAGAAATGTTTAACATCTCCAGTGGCATAATATAACAGCAACAGTTTCCTTCATTTCCTGCATGCTCTGCATCACGTTCAAAGTTCATACATGTATGCAGCTGGTATAGCACAGACGGTAAAGTATTTGCAAAATGTGAAAGGGTAGTTGACTCCTATTACCAGCTAGTTGAGGTAAATCGGTCGCACATTTGATGTGATAAAAAGTAGATGCAGTTGAAAAACGAGTCTGTTCTTATCTGCAATCTTCACCGTGCAGTTTAATAGGAGATGGGCCATCAACTATTTTCCACGTACGAGGGCTGCTCTTTCATGGATGATACCATTTTTTGACATACTCTTGTCTTTAACATTTCCCCCATTAAAGTAAAATTTCCAAAATTGATTTGTAGTGTACAACATAGCAGTAATATCACCTGTTTTTCCTACATCACCCTATTTATGGAGAAAACATAGGATGCCATGTGTTTGCTCAGAACGCTTAGAAGAAACAGTAAATAGTCTACCTCTTAGCCCCCCCCCCCTCTCTTTCCTCAGACTATTGCTAATGCACCATATTTTCACCATTCGTAATCTTCGTGTTTGAAAGATGGCATGACAGGTAAAGCTGGCCCTCGATGTCCCCAGCCAAGTCACAGAGCACTTCTAATTCTCTCGAAATTCCATCATCTTGCCACAGCACTGCGCCATCATTCAGAAAGCTGTCGAGCCCTTTACCCCTCACTGGATATGTAGGGAGCTGAGACAAAATAGTGCACTAATGTACAGGAAGAAACAAACAACTATGCAAGCTCTTATGTCCACATTCTTTACGATTGTTACAGTTTCTAGTAATTTGCAATCAATAGTGTAACAGAACATTAGCATATTTGTTCGGATATTTTAGATTCAGTAGTTGTATTTATCTACACTCTGCTCCAATGCACACTAAATGTCAATCTTCGCACATTGTTGTAGCCTACCAGTGCTTCCATAATAAACTATCTAGTGAATAATTTACACTGGTGCAACAGCTATGCAGAAGTCAAAACCATTTGAATTTCAGAGTTACTGTAAGAGCGTGGGAATACTTCTGGTTTAATCGGAATATTTTTCATTCTCTACATGTCTACATGTGATATTCGGGCATGGAGTGATCATAATACAGGATTCTGTGGCTGGATCAATGTGCAGTGTGCACATGTGTCGTTTTTTTTTTTGAGTGGTAGTTTTTTTTTAGAGTAGAGTCCATAGGTGGGAACTGCGGCTGCTTGCCTGCCACACGATAGTCAACCGTCAGTTCCTAGTGTTTGGGTGACTTCCCTTAAGATGATGCAAATGATTCTGAGACTTACATGTGCATTTACTTCGCTTGGCTACAGATATTGGCTGGGGTGGGAGATTATCTCCCCTCAGGGACTGGGTGTTGTGCTGTCCTCATCATCATTTCATCCCTATTGTCGACGCACAAGTCGCCCAATGAGACTTCACACGCAATAAGATTTACACTTGGCAGCCGAACTTCCCGCCTGGGAACTCCCGTCCATACGATCATTTCCATTCTAAGGAAAGCTTATGGTTTATTTATGTATGGAAATAGCATGAATTTGTGGAACATGCAAAACATACAGCTCACTAATTCTAGAATTTAGCTCCTCAGAAGGGGCTATATCTACTGTGCCATAAGGATAGGTTGCTTTCGCGTAATTCAGCTGCGAAAAAAGTGACAAATGTTATTCTTTCCTGATGACAATGGTACACAATAAATAAATACATTTAATGACTCTCATTTGCATTTGACAAAGTTCTACTAACCTTTCTATGCCTCTGTTCATAGTCAGTATTTGGGATCAGCTGCTGTGTGTCACTGAAAACAGTGTCTGTCATTTGTGCCCATCTGTTTACATAATTTTATTTCTTTGATTGATGTTTTGAGATGTTGACTCCTAGCTAACAGAACTGGTTTATTGTTCCACCTAGAGAGATTTTCTCAACATTGTGCTTAACAAACAGCATATTCCACTTTCCACCGATGCCGTACTAGGTTCCTCTGCTTGTTTTCTGTCTTGCTTTTGTTGAAAGCACATGTAGGACACAACATTAAAGACCACAACATTAAGTCTGACAGAAATATAGAAATAAAACTAATAGTATAATCAAAGATGTGCTGCAGTATCAGACCGGCCTAAAGACTGCTGATCCAATATGGAAAAAAAAGTTTTCATTCATTTTCGTCACTCTGAAAAGCTGTAAGGACCAAAACAAGACGCAACACCGTCGTCTAGATCAAAATGCAGAACCAAACGTTATTGTGTATCGAATCCATTACTGTAATTAAAAATGTTAGCTATCTTAAGATGGGCATGACGTGCCACAGCAATGCCTCTGCGACGTGCATGGCGTCGTCGCTGGCGGCGCAGTGTACCTGTGTATCGCAGCTTGAAGGCTATTGATATTGACCTTGCTGGTCAATTTAATAAGCAGCAGTTAATTGGAGGTCCCAATGTGTTTGGTGGACTGCATCTGAACTTTACCTGTGATGTACAGGCAGTGTTTGGAGGTAGTACTTGGCTCACACTTGCTGTTGTGTGGGGCAATCAAGCAGGTTATGGTGGCCTTGAAGCTTTTCCTGATGATAATTTTCTCACTTGGAAGACATGGAGTATTTCGGAGACTGCAGGACTGTTGGCTAAACAGCCTTATGGTACTCTAGTTCCAAGCATGCCATTTGTTTTGAGTACTAGGAAGAAGAAGAAATTAAACGCTGATGAGTACTTGTTTATATGGGCCAAAGTTGGTAATGGCAATTGTAAAATAAAGATTAACGGTGGTTGTATGATATATTATAGACAATAAAGTTCCTTATCTCCTTTCCTTAATTCGTAATGGCGTAAGACTAAAGCTTTTTATAAGTATTTGAAGTTGGTTGTTTTCTTCATCTATTATTCTAAATCTCCCCAAGATCCAGCGTGGATAAAATAATAAAGAATTAAAAAGAAATACATGTTAAGTACGCAGTATTTACAGAACCACTACTTATAACGCTTTGTCAACAAAAGCGAAACGCGTCTAGTCCAATACTCTCTTAAATTCCCGTAAGCCTGAGACATGAGTCACGGTCTCTAGTGATTCGTGGCAGAGTAATGCCTTTTCGCTTGAATTTTTATCCACACCTATCTTGGTATTACACTGAAAATATCCGCAAATATGCAAATGCCAATGGTATGTTCTGAGGCTTTCGTTTGAAAACAAACTTGCTCAATTCATTTGTGGAACTTTCTATTAACAATACTAATGCCCACATTACTCTTCGCCCTTAAACTTGCATTCTGTAGAACTCTGTTCTGTCCCGAACTTGTCTTCAGGCGGTCTTAGTTGTATGTTAGACGTCGCAGTGTATATGTTACTTGTCGTGCTTTACACCAACGGAACAGCTTGAACATACTGTAATAATAGTTCACTTCTATCGTCTAAAGGTTGTTTCATTACCCTATGTTTTTCGTTGCACGTTTTAGTACTCCTTCTACCGAATTACTCAGCAAACATCTTCGAGTGACCTCCGAAATTTAATCGTTAGAGCCCAAATTCATTCGATACGTGGTGTATCGCAGCAACCAGGGGAAACAGAAACGTGTGAAAATATGAGATAGTAGAAGCAAATATCCTCGGTAAACATGGGTTCGTTAACAAACCATTTGCTAGAAAACTGTAAGTTTTTCGTTACAAGCCGGAACTGACTTTATTATGAAATATTGTTCTAGTTAGTACAAACATCTACATCTACGTTTGCATGGATACTCTGAAAATCACATTTAAGTGCCTGGCAGAGGGTTCATCGAACCGCCTTCGCAATTCTCTATTATTCCAATCTTATATAGCGCGCTCTGATTTCCCTTAATTTATCGTGGTGATCGTTCCGCCCTATGTAGGTTTAAACGATAACTTTTCGAGTAAGTCCTCGTTGGGTGCAGATTTCGTATATTGTCCTTGGATAGGGAGCGTGGTAACTGCATGATGACGCTGTCACATAATGCCGCTAATGTAGCACAATATCTGAAGCATCCTTACAATTCAAGCTGCGTAGGATGGTCAGGGCCGATTTCTTGGTCTTCAAAATCACCTGACCAACATCCTCTACATTCTTTTGTCTGGAGTCATTTCAGAAGTGTGAGGGTCAACACTAGCGTTGATATGCTTAGCGAACTGGAGCTGCGAGTGGTAGTCTTGTCAAGATTTACGAGATTACTCGTGAGTGTTAGAAGTAACTCCTGACTTACGGCAAAAGCGAGTGTATTAGTGCATCGAACTGGAAGCAAAACGTAGAACACCTCCTTTAACACGTAATAGAGTGAAGTTAATTCTAACGTGCTGAAGCAGTACTGTATTGTCATTAAGGAGGGAGCGAAATTTGAGGTGACATGATCGAGATTTTTACATCTATTTGCAGGATAGTTAAGAGACTGTGTCACATAATCCTACAGGAAACCTATGAGAATAGTTCCTATAATAGTCTATAGAGAAACCGTTTCCTGCTGAGATGGGGGACATTTTATTGTGATGAATAATGTGTAGTATTCAGTGGTGCAGTCAGGACTGACAAAAGGCGGCATAGTAAATTACCCCAAAACGCATGTGAGGGCAGATGCAAATCCTCCAGCAGTCATGGAGCTGAACCATCAGAATCAATTATGTGCAGCATCTATCAGGTAGACTGATACGGCCATATGGTTCACCAAATATTAGCAGGTGCTGTGTATCGCCGATTTCAGAGTGATGAATTACCAGCGCTGTTGGATAATGTATCCCTTGCAACAAGAGTGGTCTATGTACGGTGCGACGGGAGCCCGTTGTCTATGGTTCAAATGGCTATAAGTACTATGGGATTTAACATCTGACGTCATCAGTCCCCTAGACTTAGAACTACTTAAACCTAACTAAGGACATCACACACATCCACGGCCGAGGCAGGATTTGAACTTGAGACCGTAGCAGCAGCTCGGTTTCGGACTGAAGCGCCTACAACCGTTCGGCCACAGTGGCCGGATGTTGTCTACGGATCATGCGACAATACCTCATCACAGCTTTTCATGCGTGATTGATTGGTTGAGAAAGTCCAGTTCCATGACCTCCCATTCAACCCGTCGACAATGTGAAGTAGGTAGAGGAGTGTGTGACCACTACATATGATACCATCCAAATGGAGATAGGCGTATTTGAATGAGTGCTATGAAGAAGGGCTGAAGAGTGTGTCTTAATGTGTGATAACCATTTGTGACACTGCCTATGGTTTCAACTTCTAAATAACATACAGATGGGGATGAGTCGAAACATCATCCCATATCTCAAAAAGAAGTGTCTTTCAGGTATTTCATTACAGGAATTTCTCTTCTACTTTTGTCTAACACTCGTTTTTGTTGGAACATGTGACACTGTATTTGTACTAATCTGGACCATGTTTCATGCTAAAGTAAGAGGCAGCTCATAACCACATATCTGCAGTTATCTTTCAAAAGATTTGTTTGTGGTCTCAGGTGTGCTGGAATGTTTTCCTATCTCCTATCATATACTTTCACCCATATCAGTTTTCTCAATCAATCGTAATATACCTTGCGTAACAGATACTGAGTAAGATGATCATCTAAACAAAGAACAAATATTTGGGGAGAAAAGCATGTAACAGATGCCTTACTGAAAATTTTCTTCGCGTCCGTCGACGAAAATGTGTCCTCATGAACTTGAATAAAAAGAAAAGAATGGTCCAAGTTGACAGGTTGTTCCACTGCAGAGATCAGTTTTCTTGCGATAGGACGAGGAGGAGAGAGAGAGAGAGAGAGAGAGAGAGAGAGAGAGAGAGAGACTGGTGTGTGTGTGTGCGCGCGCGCGTGAGTGCGCATGTGGGTGTGTGTGGGTGGGTGAGTGAGCGTGCATGTGGGTGAGTGGGCGAGCGGATGTGTATATGAGAGAGGGGGAAAGAAAGCGCTGACTGACACACACACGACGCCCTGCTACGGCACTGTGCGGCTAGCGGGGGATTAGTGAATGGCGAGTCGTTAGCGGTAGCGAGAGGCGGGCCATTTCCTCGCAGCGGGCGCCGCCGGAAGCTCTCAACGTATTGATAAAGCCCTCCGCGACACCCACCGCCCTCGTCTGAGAAAGAATTCCAGCCCTGGCGGATATTGATGATTTCGAGATAATCGAATTGGCACTGGCAGCAAGCTCCGGCTGGAAGAAGCGCCCTCCAGCGCCGCCTCGCGGGGCCGTCGTAAATTAAACGGCAAGTGCCGGCGGCGCGGCTCCCGCAGGGTTCTGTAGCGGGGCCGTATATCTCCATCAGCGGTGCTCCGACGTTCCGGGAGAGCCTGTTAATACAGAGTTTAGCGTCTCGCTGCGTTAACGCTTCACAAGCTACAATCAGTGCGGACCCTCCATAAAGGCCTTTTAATATCCAGAGAATAGAGACGGCTGGGGAAATTTCGTCTGCCATCCCAGTGGGCTTAATTTGTTTCCTTTGAAGTTCTTTTTGCAGATCCTTATGGCCTCTTCGTAAGATACAGTGATACGTTTTGCGCAACTGATGGTGATAAATTGCAGTTCTCAAAGAATTCATTAAATGCTAATGAAATTTAGTCTGCACATTACTTACATTAACACAAAGAAAAATTCTGATGACGAATATTACTCTGATCCACATAGGACGCCATTATGAAATTTTGCAACCTATAATTATAATATAATTGCAGTAGCGTATTTCATCAGCTGCAGGAGTGTGAATACATTTTCTGACGCATATTTACTTTCACAAAGGAAATTTAGCCCATGGCTATTAAGTTAGATTACCTTCTTCAGTTCACTGACATTGACGGAAAAAAATCGAACACGAAAAAATAATTACTGTAGAGCAGTGGTTCCCCACAGGTGGTCCGCGGACCCCCAGGAGTCCACGAGCTATGGCAGAGGGGTGCGCAGGATGCTATTACAATAAAAAATATATTAAATGTATTTCGTATGATAACAGATTTTTTGTTTTGGATGAGCAGATTTTTAGCGAACGCTAACTTCTGCGTCTAGCGTCTTCCTAGAGCCAACAGACACTAGCACACTCTAGCGCAAAACTACCATTAGACAGAGGCAAATAGTTCTGCTGTATGTCTACTCAATGCAATCTCAAGTGTAGTACACTTGAAAGACCAATACACTCAGTTTTAATTTTTTCCTGTCATTTTCAATTCATACTGAGTTTTTATTTTTTTAAGGAGTTTCTTTTATTAAACACCCAGATTTGATGACAAATCAAAAATTTAACAAAAACAATAAAGGCTAAATTGAAAACGTTTTAAGCTCAATATTTTTCAATAATGTATATGTCAATGTTTTTCTAAGTACCGAAAATAGAAAACGTGTGAATAGAGTTTTAATTTGGCTTTTTTAGGTACTTGATACTGTGATATAACAAGGTACCAATCATGTTCGATGAGGGGGTCCCTGAAAAAGTTTTGTTGGGAACCCTTGCTGTAGAGTATTGAAATTTGGGGAAAACATTCCTCAAGGTAAATATTTAATTGCTTAAAACTGTAAGATCAGTGCGAGATAAATTATTGAAGATGTGAAATTCTAGCGCACTAACAACCGCTGTGACCTCCAGCGTGTTAAATACAAGCATGCAGATGGCATGAATTGTGTTGTACAGGTGCTGGATGTCAGTTTGTGGGATGGTGTTCCTTGCATGTTGCACATGTTTGGTCAATACAAGGGTGGATAAATCTGGTTGTGGATGATGCTGGACTTGTCGGACGATGATGTCCCATATGTGCTCGATTCGTGGTAGATCTGAAGATCGAGCAGCCCAAGGAGACGTGTCGACACTCTTAGAGGATGTTGGGTTACAACAGTGGTACGTGGGCGAGCGTTATCAAGTCCAGATCGTCCGCTCTCAAAACTCTGGCATCTGTGTCCCCACATTCACCAGTGCTGGCGGCTCACCTCCAACTGCACAACGCTACGCGCTGTTCACATCCAACTGTCCAATACTATACAAGCGAATATTCCAACAATGAGCCCAGCCAGCCACAGATTGCACTCAGCACAGTCAGTGATTTTCATACAGAGCGCTACGTGGCGTTACCAATATAAAAACCTAAACATCCTACTTACAAGTCATACTTTTTAAAACCGTAATATCTGTTTTCTAATCTGTTTCTTTGTTCGAGATCACACTCTGTACGACCAGAAGCAACCAAGAAGTTAACGCAAAGCACGAAGTCAGGACGATCTCAACGGCTGCGTCTGAGACATCATCTTGGCGAGTCTTGCGAAAGGATTTGGGCCTGTATCCATATAAAACTACATTAATTTAAGAGTTCAAGCCACCACTATTGGACTGCGTGATTAACATTTGGAGCCATCGTGTGCATAACTACGTCCAAAGCAGCAGTGAACATTTTTTCATAACAAAAATGCAATTCCTATTTTCAAAATCAAGCACAATCGACTTTGATAAGTTGATTTTCGAAGTATATTGGGTTTGATAAGTTGATTGTTGCTTTGAAAAGTTGATTGTCCTCCCATGAACCATGGACCTTGCCTTTGGTGTGGAGGCTTGCTTGCCTTAGCGATACAGATAGTAGTACCTTAGGTGCCACCACAACGGAGGGGTCTCTGTTGAGAGGCCAGACAAACGTGTGGTTCCTGAAGAGGGGCAGCACCATTTTCAATAGTTGCAGGAGCAACTTGATGATTGACTGATCTGACCTTGTAATATTAACCAAAACGGCCTTGGTATGCTGGTACTACGAACAGCTGAAAGCAAGGGGAAATTACAGCCGTAATTTTTCCCGAGGGCATGAGCTTTACTGTATGGATAAATGAAAATGGCGTCCTCTTGGGTAAAATATTCCGGAGGTAAAATAGTCCGCCATTCGGATCTCCGGGCGGGGACTACTCAGGATGATGTCATTAGCAGGAAAAAAAAATGGCGTTTTATGGATAGGAGCGTGGAATGTCAGATCCCTTAATCAGGCAGGTAGTTTAGAAAATTTAAGAAGGGAAATGAATAGGTTAAAGCTGGATATAGTGGAAATTAATCAAGGAATAAGGCTTCTGGTCAGGTGAATACACGGTCATAAGTACAAAGTCAAATCGCGGTAATGCGGGAAAACGATTAATAACGAATAAAAAAATAGAAGCTGGAATAAGCTACTAACAACAGCGTAATGAACGCATTATTGTAGTCTAGGTAGACACGAAGCCCAGGTCTACCACAGTAGTACAAGATTATATGCCAACTAGCTCCGCAGATGACGAAGAGATTGAAGAACTGCATGATGAGATAAAAGAAGTTATTAAGATACTGAAGGATGATGAAAATTCAGTAGTCATAGGGAACTGGAATTCGATAGTAAGTAAAGGAATAGAAGGAAAAGTAGTAGTTGAATAAGGAAAGGCGGAAAGAAATGAAAGAGGAAGCCTCCTGGTAGAATTTTGCACAAAGTGTAACTAAATCATATGTAACACATGGTTTAAGAATCATGAAAGAAGATTGTATACGTGGAAGAGGCCTGGAGACACTGGAACGTTTCAGATAAATTATCTAATGGCAAGAAAGAAATTTAGGAACCAAGTTTTAAATTGTAAGACATTTACAAAGGTCGATGTGGACGCTGATCACAATCTGTTAGTTATGAACTGTAGATTAAAACTGAAGAAACAGCTTAGGTGGAGATGGGTGCAATGAAGGCAGCAGAGCATCAAATAGGTAAAAACATGAGTGATAGTAGGATTCTTGGGTAACAAAATAAATATTGAATTCAATTGAGGTATAAGAATATATAAAAATGCAGTAAATGAAGCAGGCAAATAGGAATACCAACGTCTCAAAAATGAAATTGACAGGAAGAACAAATGTGACGATGTAGAGGCATAAAGCACTAGGTCTAAGATAGATACTGCCTGCAGGAAAATTAATGAGAACTTTCGAGAAAAGAGAACCACTTGTACGAATATCATGAGCTCAGCTGCAAAACAAGTTCTAAACAAAGAAGGGAAGATTGAAAGGTGGAAGGAGTTTATAGAGGGTCTATACAAGGACCATGTACTTGAGGGCAATATTACTGAAATGGAAGAGGACGTAGATGAAGATGAGATGGGAGATACGATACTGCGTAAAGGGTTTGGCAGAGCACTCAAAGACCTAAGTCGAAACAAGGCCCTCAGAGTATACAACATTCCATTAAAACTACTGAAAGACTTGGGAGAGCCAGCGCTCACCAAAAATCTACCATCCAGTGAGCAAGAAGTATGAGACAGGCGAAATATCCCCAGATTCAAGAAGAATGGATTAATCCCAATCGCAAATAAAGCAAGTGTTGACATGTGTCAAAATTACCGAACCATCAGTTTAATAAGTCACGCCTGTAAAATACTAACACCAATTCTGTACTGACGAATGTAAAAACTGGTAGAAGCCGACCTCAGCGAATAACAGTCTGGAACATTTGAGGCAATACTGACCCTACGACTTATCTTAGAAGAAAGATTAAGGAAAGGCAAACCTATGTTTCCTGCATTTGTAGACTTAGATAAAGTTTTTGAAAATGTTCACTGGAGTGCTCTCTTTCAAATACAGGGAGCCAAAGGCTGCTTAGAATTTTGTACAGAGAACAGATGGCAGTTATAAGAGTCGAGGGGCATGATAGAGAAGCCGTGGTTGAGAAAGGTGTAAGACAGTGTTGTAGCCCTTCTCTGATGGTATTCAATCTGTATATTGAGCAAGCAGTAAAGAAAACAAAGGAAAAATTAAGAGTAGGAGTTAAAACTCATGGAGAACAAATAAAAACTTTGAGGTTTTTGACAACATAGTAATTCTGTCAGAGACGGCAAAGGACTTGGAAGAGCAGTTGAACGGTTGACAGTGTCTTGAAAGGAAGAAATAATATGAATATCAACAAAAGCAAAACGAGGACAATTGAATGTAGTCGAATTAAATCAGGACACGCTGAGGGAATTAGATTAGTAAATGAGATATTTAAAGTAGTAGATGAATTTTGTTATTATGGGAGAAAAGTAACTGATGATGGCCGACGTAGAGAGGATATAAAAAGCAGACTGGCAATGACAAGGAAAGCGTTTCTGAAGGAGGGAAATTTGTTAACATCGAGTATGGATTTAAGTGTCTGGAAGTCGTTTCTGAAAGTTTTTGTGTTGAGTGTAGACATGTATGGAAGTGAAACATGGACGATAAATAGCTAAGACAAGAAGACAACAGAGGCTTTCGAAATGTGATGCTACAGAAGAATGCTGAAGATTAAATGGATAGGTCACATAACTAATGAGTAGGTATTGAATAGAATTGGAGAGAAGAGAAACTTGTGGCACAACTTGGCTAGAAGAAGGAATCGGTTGGCAGGGCATATTCTGAGGCATCAAGGGATCACTAATTTAGTATTGGGTAAAAATCGAGAGGGAGACCAAGATATGAATACAATAAGCAGATCCAGAAGGATGTAGGCTGTAGTACGTACTGGGATATGAAGCAGCTTTCACAGGTTGGAGAAGCATGGAGAGCTGCATCAAAACCAGTCTCAGGAATGAAGACCACAACAACCATAACTTGAGAATTTGATCCAGGATGTTCCCTCTAAAAGAAATTCACAAAGGTACCTGATGCTCTTCAGATGGCAAAACTGTAAATCAGATTGATCATGGTATGGCTTGCAAGTTTCTCATTAGAGATGTCAGAATTTACAGGGTGTATATTTTGGCTCATATCAGTTCCTAGTGGCAGGAAAGATGAAAATCAAGATGATTTGGCATCAACAACAAAAATCTATGCCAAAATCGTAAGTGCGATGTAGAAAGACTGATGGAATTTTCTGTTAAAGAAACCTACGTGATTGAAATCAATAACCAGTTTATGACATTGCAAGATGCTGGGGATGAAAATAGGGATGGGAAGGCTTGGGAAAGAGTAAAGAGAGTAGTAATAGATGCCGCAGAGAAAAGATAGGGCAAGGAAAAAAAACTGAAGAAACAGAAATGGTTCAAGGGGAAGTGATAGAGATCAATGGAAAAAATGAAAGAAGCCAGGATGCTGCGGTATCATAATAAGGAGAATGAGGACAGAAGAGGCACTTTCAAAACAGTGCGAAGAGAGGCAGCAAGAGCTCTACGAACAGAAAAAAGGAAATATCTAACTGGAGTCCTGAAATCGATAGAAGCGAAAAGCAGGAATAGAGACACAAAGAAGCTATTTCACAACACAAAAAACAGAAAGGGGTGATACCTAAGTGAAAACCTATTCATTAAAGATAAAACTCAAAACATGCTAATACAGCTGTAAGATATTCTAGCATGATGGAAAGAGTATTTTCCATAAATATTAAATTGTATTGACCCTCACATAACAGTAGTAATACTTACGAATACACCGTTACAGAGCAGTAAGCGGTACACACCATTCGAAAGCTGAAAAATAACAAAGCTGCAGGCGAGTACCAGATATTAGCAGAGGTGGAAACAATCTACTCAAAGAAATTTATAACTGTATCAAAATGATCTTGGAAACTGAAATACTATCTGAAGTACGGAGAACTGCAGTAATCTTCCCCATGCACAAGAAAGGAAACAAAGTTGAGTGTGGAAATTATAGAGGAATCAGTCTGCTGAACATGACATACAAAGTTCTGTCAACGATAATTTTCAGCAGAATTAAGTGTTACATAAAAAATGTTATTGGGGAATACTGTGATGTACACTCCTGGAAATTGAAATAAGAACACCGTGAATTCATTGTCCCAGGAAGGGGAAACTTTATTGACACATTCCTGGGGTCAGATACATCACATGATCACACTGACAGAACCACAGGCACATAGACACAGGCAACAGAGCATGCACAATGTCGGCACTAGTACAGTGTATATCCACCTTGCATTGTAGGCTGCTATTCTCCCATGGAGACGATCGTAGAGATGCTGGATGTAGTCCTGTGGAACGGCTTGCCATGCCATTTCCACCTGGTGCCTCAGTTGGACCAGCATTCGTGCTGGACGTGCAGACCGCGTGAGACGACGCTTCATCCAGTCCCAAACATGCTCAATGGGGGACAGATCCGGAGATCTTGCTGGCCAGGGTAGTTGACTTACACCTTCTAGAGCACGTTGGGTGGCACGGGATACATGCGGACGTGCATTGTCCTGTTGGAACAGCAAGTTCCCTTGCCGGTCTAGGAATGGTAGAACGATGGGTTCGATGACGGTTTGGATGTACCGTGCACTATTCAGTGTCCCCTCGACGATCACCAGAGGTGTACGGCCAGTGTAGGAGATCGCTCCCCACACCATGATGCCGGGTGTTGGCCCTGTGTGCCTCCGTCGTATGCAGTCCTGATTGTGGCGCTCACCTGCTTCATGGAGACGGTTGCGAATGGTCCTCGCCGATACCCCAGGAGCAGTGGGAAGTGGCGGTGCGGTCCCCTACGGCACTGCGTAGGATTCTACGGTCTGGGCGTGCATCCGTGCGTCGCTGCGGTCCGGTCCCAAATCGACGGGCACGTGCACCTTCCGCCGACTACTGGCGACAACATTGATGTTCTGTGGAGACCTCACGCCCCACGTGTTGAGCAATTCGGCGGTACGTCCACCCGGCCTCCCGCATGCCAACTATACGCCCTCGCTCAAAGTCCGTCAACTGCACATACGGTTCACGTCCACGCTGTCGCGGCATGCTACCAGTGTTAGAGACTGCGATGGAGCTCCGTATGCCACGGCAAACTGGCTGACACTGACGGCGGCGGTGCACAAATGCTGCGCAGCTAGCGCCATTCGACGGCGAACACAGCGGTTCCTGGTGTGTCCGCTGTGCCGTGTGTGTGATCATTGCTTGTACAGCCCTCTCGCAGTGTCCGGAGCAAGTATGGTGGGTCTGACACACCGGTGTCAATGTGTTTGTTTTCCATTTGCAGGAGTGTATTTCGACCAAACCGTCCCACAAATGACAATCTATTTACTGTACGCAGAGTTTTGAGAAACACTGGAGATTTAACAAAATTTTTCACTATCTGTTCATTGATTTCCAGCGAGACTGTGACAGTATCCACACAGAAGTAACCTCCACAACGCACTAGAGAATTTAGGGTATCCAGCAAAATCATGGATGATACAACTGTGCATGGATGACTCACAGGCAGTAGTGAAGTTCAGAGAATCCATATCCCCAATCAGAGCAGGCTTACGAGAAAAATATGCCCTTTCATGTGTTCGCTTCAACCTTGCGTTGGAGAAAGTGGTTCGAGGGTGGTATTTACATCCATACAATGGTCTCCGATTCGAGCGTAGTGAAGTAAAACTCCTGGATTACGCAGATGATGTTGTCTTACTTAATGGAACAGAAGAAGAGATGAAGGACATTTACAGATCTCTAAAACACAGTGCAGCAAAATGGAACTTTTGATAAACGAAGAGAAACAGAATATGTGGAAATAGGTCAAGTCATAAGCCCAAAATACGTTTTGAAATTGACAAACATTCTAGATTCATCGTTTTAAATACACTGGATAGCACTTCATCACTAAAAATATCGTCACGCTGGATGTAAATGAGAGGACAGCCACATGATCAAGAAATTTGTATGCTCTCACCAACCCTCTCAAAGATACAGCTTTGTCAGTTACCACAAACATGAAGATATATAACACCATCATCTGCCAGGTAGTACTGCATCGTTTAGAATGCTTGACTCTTACGAAGAAAAAAATAGAAAACTGAATGTTTTCAAAAAAAAAAGCGACGACAAAAATCTGGAGACCAGTACTGGAGAGTTGGAAAAAACACTGAAATTTTTCAGTTAATGAAGCAATGTGCCAACGCCCAGAAATTAAAAAGTAGGAGACTGCAATGGCCTGGGCGTGTGGGTAGGTCGCAAACCAACACATTTCCTAGGAAGGCATTTGAGGACACTCTCCAAGCAACAAGACCATTTTGCCGACCTCACACACCGTGGAAAGATGACACAGTGAAGGACGTCGCAGGATTATGAATTCCCTCAATGTGGAGAGAGACAACAAGAGATAGAAGAAGATGGAAGCAGATCGTTAATGTTGAGCGTGGTCTGCAGGTCCTGTGATCGACGAAAAAAGACGATCATTCTTAATGAAAGAGCCTCTATAATGTAATAAATTGGGAAGAATGATTATGATTTAACGTTTCATCGACGACGGGGTCATTAGAGACGGAATACAAGCTCGGATAAGATTTTGGAGTGGGAAGGAAGTCAGAGGTTCATTTTCAATGGCCGGCCTGTGTGGCCAAGCGGTTCTATGGGCTTCAGTCTGGAACCACGCGACCGCTACTGTCGCAGGTTCGAATCCTGCCTAGGGCATGGATGTGTGTGATGTCCTTAGTTTAGTTAGGTTTAAGTAGTTCTAAGTTCTAGGCGACTGATGACCTCACATGTTAAGTGCCATAGTGCTCAGAGTAATTTTAACCATTTTAAACCTTTTCAAAGGAACAGATCAGAATTCGATTTAAACAATGAATAAAAGCCTTAGATATCCTAAATCTGCACTGCCCTCATAAGGCAGCGATATGTATTCGAACATTTATTTTAACTTGCCACAAACGGTTATCGAAGCAGATACTTCACATAGAGTAAAGTACTGATTCTCAGTAAATATAGTTCTTCTATAACTTCCACTTCTTCTTCTCATTCGCCGTTTCAGCATTTCTTCAACTTTATGGTGTGTGTTTTAAATGACATTTTTTGTTTATTCTTCTTATAATAGTCATCGTACACACGTTTAGGTGAAGATTCACAGTCGTCAGTGAGTTTGATGGTTTTCTTAATATCGTACACCAGAATTTGTATGGCTGTCTGCCAGTCACTGTAAAGCTCATAATTTGTTTCATCTAGTCATTACTTTGCTGTTTCCACGTTTAAAAGATTCAGTGCAAACTGTACTTTTTAACAGGCGCTATGTCACTATTTAGAGGTATTCACTTGCTCCGCCACGCTATGGGTAAACATCCCCAAACAGTTAGAAAGTCTGAGCCAGTAAGCACAGTTTACTTAAGGTACGGAAAGGTGAAGTTCTTATTTCTGGCCTAGACTGACCTATCGTGTCCGAACGATCTCCGAGTCGGCCTCCACTAGTGGCGTCATTGGATGCGGTATTACAAGGGGACATGCGTTCAGAATACCGCTTTCCGGTCTTTGTGAGGTCTCTTGAACTTGAAACCGCTCCTAATCGGTTGAGTAACTCCACAGGTGGTCTTAGGACACTGAGGATACCGCATACCACTCCTACCTCGAGGGAAAAGTCCTTGGCAGTACCAGGTATTGAGTCCGAATTCTTCGAATGGCAGTCAGCCTGACTGACAACTTTCCTTTTTATTTATTTTTGTCAGTGTGGCCTCTCGGTTTCGAAGGCAGTTGTTTATTTCTCTTTCTTATACAAAATATATGCACTAAATAGGCCCATGAGGGGGAGGATTTGTACGATTACATGACAGAAGAGGAAACGGAAGTCGACAGTGAAGGGACACGGGATCCAGTAATAAAATCAGAATATAAGACAGCTTTGGGTGACTAAAGATCAACTAAGGCAGAAGGGATGTACAACTTTTAATTGGAATATCTAAAATCATTGGGAAAAGTGGCAACAAAATGAGTACTCTCGTTGGCGTGTAGACTATGTAGGTTATGTACCATCAGACCTTCGGTAAGATATCACCGACACAACTCACACAATTCCGAAGACTGCAAGACCAGACAAGAGCGAGAATTACCGCACAATCAACGTTTCGTCTCATGAATCCAGGTTGCTGAAAAGAAAAGTATTCAGAAGGAGGGAAATGAAGACTGAGGATCTGTTAGTTTACGATCAGATACACTTTGGAAAGGAAAAGGCACCAGAGAGAAAGATCTGACGTAACGGTTGATAAAGAAAGCAAGACTCAAGAAACATCACATACGTCCATAGGATTCGACGTCCGGGAGGAAGGGTTCGACAAGTGCTGAGATTGTGACTAAAATACGGGTAATACACTACTAGCCATTAAAATTGCTACGCCAAGAAGACAAATATATCATACTAGAAGTGACATGTGATTACATTTTCACGCAATTTGGGTGCATAGATCCTGAGAAACCAGTACCCAGAACAACCACCTCTGGCCGTAATAGCGGCACTTATACGCTAGGGCATTGAGTCAATCAGAGCTTAGATGGCGTGTACAGGTACAGCTGCCCATGCAGCTTCAACACGATACCACAGTTCATCAAGGGTAGTGACTGGCGTATTGTGACGAGCCAGTGGCTCGGCCACCATTGACCAGACGTTTTCAATTTGTGAGAGATCTGGAGAATGTGCTGGCCAGGGCAGCAGTCGAACATTTTCTGTATCCACAAAGGCCCGTAAAGGACCTGCAACATGTGGTCGTGCAGTATCCTGCTGAAATGTAGGGTTTCGCAGGGATCGAATGAAGAGTAGAGCCACTAGTCGTAACACATCTGAAATGTTATGTCCACTGTTCAAAGTGCCGTCAATGCGAACAAGAGCTGACGGAGACGGGTAACCAATGGCACCCCATACCATCACGCTGGGTGATACGCCAGTATGGCGATGACGAATATACGCTTCCAATGTGCGTTCACCGAGATGTCACCAAACACGGATGCGACCATCATGCTGTAAATAGAACCTCGATTCACCCGAAAAAATGAAGTTTTGCCATTCGTGCACCCAGGTTCGTCGTTGAGTACACCATCGCAGGCGCTCCTGTCTGCGGTGGAGCGTCAAGGGTAACCGCGGCCATGGTCTCCGAGCTGATAGTCCACGCTGCTGAAAATGCCGTCGACTGTTCTTGCAGATGGTTGTTGTCTTGCAAACGTCTGCATCTGTTGACTCAGGCTGCACGATCCGTTACAGCCATGCCGATAAGATTCCTGTCATCTCGACTGCTGGTGATACGAGGCCGTTGGGATCCAGTACGGCGTTCCGTATTACCCTCCTGAACCCACCGATTCCATATTCTGCTAAGAGTCATTGGGATCTCGACCAAGGCGAGCATCAATGTCGCGATACGATATACCGCAAACGCGATAGGCTACAATCCGACCTTTATGAAAGTCGGAAAGGTGATGGTACGCATTTCTCCTCCTTACACGATGCATCACAACAACGTTTCACCAGGCAACGCCGATCAACTGCTCTCTGTGTATGAGAAATCGGTTGGAAACTCTCCTCATGTCAGCACGCTGTAGGTGTCGCCAACGGCGCCAACCTTGTGTAATGCTCTGAAAAGCTATCATTTGAATGTCACAGCATCTTCTTCCTGTCGGTTAAATTTCGCGTCTGTAGCACGTCATTTTCGTGGTGTAGCAATTTTCGTGGCCAGTAGTGTATATAGGGAAAAGCAGGTAGCTTACAATGTGTACAAGAGCCAAGGAGAAATAATACGAGTGGGAGCCCAAGAACAAAGTTCTCGGATTAAAATGGGTGTGAGACACGGATGATGCCTTTCAGCCCTACTCTCCAGCCTATACATCGCAGAAGTAATGACGGAAATAAAAGAAACGTTCAAGAGTGGGATTAAAATTCCAGCTGAAAAGATATTAATGACAAGATTCGCTGATGTCATTGCCATTCCGAGTGAAAGAAAAGAAGGATTGTAGGATCTGCTGAATGGAATGAATTGTCAAATGAGTACAAAACAAGGATTGAGCGTAAATTGAAGAAAGATGAAAGCAATGAGAAATAGCAGGGACGAGACTACAGAATTGGTTATCACGAAGTAGATGCTGTTAAGCTGTGCAGCTACCTAAGCAGCAAAATAACCCACGACGGACGGAGCATGGAGGACTTAAAAGGACTAGAACTGGCAAAAAGGGCATTCCTGGTCAAGAGAAATCTATTAGTATCAAATATAGACCATTTGAGGAAGAAATTTAGAGTGTAGGTTCGCAGCACAACATTGTACTGTAGTGAAGCATGGACAGTGAAGAAACCGAAACAGAAGAGAATCGAAGCATTCGAGATGTGGTGGTACAGAGGATGTTGAAAATTAGGGTGAATGGTTAGGTAAGGAATGAGGAGGTTCTTCGCAGCATTGGCAAGGAAAGGAATACATGAGAAACACTCAAAAGAGGAAGGGACAGGACGGTAGGGCATTTATTACTCATCAGGGATAAACGTCCATGGTACTAGATGGAACTGCAGACTGTAGAAACTCTACAGAAAGACAGAGACTCGAATACATCCAAGAAACGATTAAGAACGTAAATTGCAATTGCTACTATGATATTAAAAGTTTTACAGAATAGGAATTCATGGCAGGCCAGCCGCATGAGGCCAGTCAGGAAACAGATGACACAAAAGAAAGTCTCGAACCCGGGTCCCAGCACGTTTTGATCATCAGCTACTCTACCACTTTTTTCCCTTTTCTGGGGAGGGGGCATGGGAACAGAGCGACATTATCTTCATCACTATGTGCCTTTTTTCTTCTTCTTCTTCTTTTCTTTCCTTTCTTAATTCCTTGGTTTCGTCGACTTTCATTCCCGCAATCTCTCGGTTTACAGGCACGTGCTTAATGGCATTTTTTTTGTTTTTCGAAAATATCTTGTGAATAGACGTTTCTCGATTGAATTACCCATCACAAGTCAATTGTATGAAATTATGACAAGTGCAGAAGAAATATATCTTTGAAAACAAGACAAACTCGATCCAGCAACTGACCGATTACGGAGCTCGATCGCAAACCACCATAATGCTGCCATTCCATTTTTTTTGCAAAAACTTGATCGAACGAAAATGGAGCAGGAGTTGTGGCAGTCTAATGCCTTGATCGCTGCTTTTTAAAGGAAACTAATGAGGCCACAGTATTGAACTGCGAAACAGTATAAATGAAACGACGCCGTGACTAGAAAGCCACAAGGACCGGCTAAATCTGCCGATAACTTGAAGACGAAATAGCAGGTTCAACATATTGGGAAACAACTCGCAATTCGGTGGCAGGCGCAAACACTTCTAATATGCAGTGGCCGTACACTGGCAGAAGGCGAATGGGTCCGTATCGCAGTTCCAACTACAATGTGATGTACGTAGCGTACCAACAGCCAAGCAATAGTATTTGATTTTGCGTTTGGAAAGTAGGAACAGTCTGGACACAACAAGATGTCAGCCGAAAAGGCGGTCTTCAACTGATAGTGTTAGAAACGCTAATTGTCATATAAGCACGTGTCTGTTCGCTTCGAGACCATGGCTGGCAAATCCATGTTGTACGATGCCTACAGCGGGACAGCGACAGCATGTGAACCGTGACGCTAAGTCCAATACGACTTGGTGCTGTTGGATAGTAGGCTGTGGACCACAAGATAGTACGAGAACGCCGCCGCCATCGGTAGAACAGGAAGGCTGAGATGAAAGCACGCCGCCTTCCAGGATGTTTGTGGCGATGCCGTGCAAGAGTCGTCGTACAGTCACTACCTGCTCCTGGCGTAAACAAAAACTTGGTTGTGAGATGCGGTCTCTGTAGATTATTAGCCCCCAAGTGACTGACAGCAGTATTAAATTTAGCGATATGTTTTAACTGAAAATTCAATCGACCGATATTTACAGGCAGATAAAAACTGCCCGGCCGCAGCCAGTAAAATTACAGAGAAGTGAATGTGTGGATTGCGGAAGAGATAGTCAACACAGTGCTCTGAAAAAAATATCTACTCAGTTCCGGGGGCGTACTACAGTTTACATAGAAGCTTGAAAAACAGCGAAAAAAAAGACTAATTTTACTGCAAATGACAGACAGCTGCACAAACATTGATAAGTCTTATTAAGAAAATAAAATAAACCCACTGACAATGGTGACACAGTACCGAAACTTGTATTTGTGCTAAATAAGAATATGTGTTTGCTCAATTTAGAATAATATGACGTAATACAAACTTGTGAGAGCACCTCGTAATCCTTCTCTAAATGGATAGGAAGCCCATACGAAAATTTCGGAATATGACATGTATCCAGTGTCCAGAATAGTTCTTTAACAGGTAATCTATGGATTTTAGGAGGTCAGTGTTACTGCAGGAGTCTACTTTCATATGCAGGGCACTGTTAAGTGGAGCGTTCCCCAAGGGCCGGTGCTGGCGCCACTGCTGTTTCTTATTTATATAAATGATATGCCTTCTAGTATTACATGTGATCCAAAAATATTTCTGTTTGCTGATGACACCAGCTTGGTAGGGAAGGATCTTGTGTGTAATATTGAAACAGTATCAAGTAATGTAGTTCATGAAATAAGTTAGTGGCTTGTGGAAAATAATTTGATGCTAAATCACAGTAGGACTCAGTTTTTACAGTTTCTAAGTCACAATTCAACAAGAACCGATATTTTGATCAGACAGAATGGGCATATTATAAGCGAGACGGAATAGTTCAAGTTTCTAGGCGTTCGGATAGATAGTAAGCTGTTGTGGAAAGCCCACGTCCAGGATCTTGTTCAGAAACTAAATGCTGCATTATTTACCATTAGAACAGTATCTGAAATAAGTGACAGTTCAACACGAAAAGTGGTCTACTTCGCATATTTTCATACACTTATGTCATATGGTATTATTTTTTGGGGTCATTCTTCTGATTCAAAAAAGGTATTTTTGGCTCAAAAACGGGCTGTTCGAGGTATATGTGATGTAAGTTCGAGAACCTCTTGTCGACCCCTATTCAATAGTCTGGGAATTCTGACATTGTCCTCAAAGTTTTTTTTCTATAATGTCGTTTGTTGATAGCAATATTAACCTATTCCCAACAGTTAGCAGCTTTCACTCAGTTAATATTAGGCAGAAATCAAATCTGCATGTGGAATGCACTTCCTTGACTCTTGTGCAGAAAAGAGTACAGTATTCTGCTGCATCCATTTTCAATAAGCAACCACAAGAACTCAAAAATCTTTGCCGTAGCCCAAACTTTTTTAAGTTCAAACTGAAGAGTTTCTTCATGGCTCACCCCTTCTATTCTGTCGAGGAGCTCCTGGAAGAGCTGAAAAATTAAGCGAATTCCAGTGTTAGATTGTTGATTTTCTTTATTTAAACTTACGAATTGTCGCCTGAATTATGTTTCTTATATTTCCTTTGATCTGTTTCTACTATCGTGTTGTAATTGCATGTATTTGACTCGTTGCATGACCATGGAGACTTCTCCTTAATTTGGTCCCACAGAACAATACATAGAAAAAAGAAAAATAATATGTCATGAGAAAAAAGAAGTCCAGAAATGCTACGCTATCAACGGTCATGCATTATATTTATCGTTTTTTTTGTGACTACTCCAGTATTTCGTGCTAACGTGTCAGGAGGTCACAAGGTAACTGAAGTGAGACAATGCATCCCACTGCAGAAGTACATAGCAGAGACGTTAATGAGTTCACTAAGAGACACCACGCTCCAGTTCCAACCGGTCTCACGGGACAATCCGGCGAAGTGCCGACCTCTCCCGCACGAGCCTGTGCGCTGCAAACATTCATTTCACTTGTCATAAAGTCGGAATGCAATAACAGTTCGTCCTCCCCTCAACCTCCGGAGGCTTCGAGCAAGGACAATAAGGCAGAGGATCGTCTTCCGGCGACCCCTTCTTCTCTCCCGGCACCAGGCAGGTTACCTCCCCCCACCCTTCTCACTCCCCCTCCACTACCACTTGCTTCCCCTTCCCCTCTTTCCGCTGCTGCTGTCCTTCCCTCACCTAGCGACCCAGTGAACAGAGACAGCCCCCTCCTTTCATTTTCTCTCTCTCTCTCTCTCTCTGTCTCTCTGCTTTGCCAGAGAGAGAGGAGGGTGCCGGAGGAAATTACACACCTGTCGGAACTGCAAAATACAAGACCGGATTGAGAGGAGTGGCGCCGACAGCGGCGGATCCGAGAACTCGCCGGCGCGCTAGCTGCTTTTATTTGCCGGCTCTCGCTCACAGGTACGGTACGAAAGCGCGCAAGAGCGAGCACCGTGTAGTCTTAGTGCTGATGACGAAACTGGAACTCTCCTACCTGTAAAAGTTCCCCGCTGCCTCCGAGAAGTAATAACGTGGACGAACTTTACTCGCGCCAAACACAGCCGCTGGTTCCATCACTCACTCACTTTACACGTTTCTAGCTGAGGGTGGAAACGTGTGATCACGAGCAGAGCATTACATGACGCAATGCTTAGGTTCTAAAAAGCTTTCACTTCTTGTTTCAAACTATTCTCCCTTCACAGAGTTTGTTTTTCCTCGTACTTAAAACTGTTGGACCATTTGCAAACTACGAGCGTTAATCAGAAATAAGAATCTCCCCGAAATAAGAATCATACGAATCACCCCCCAAAAAAGTTACGTTGTTATCTTTCTGTGTGTTTGCAGGTGCAGTAGATGTGTACGCCTACAACTACATCCACACAAATACTCAGCAAATCACACGTACGTGCCAGGCAGAGGGTTCATCGAACCACCTTCTCTATCACTCCACTCTCGAACAGCGCGCAGAATAATGAACACATATATCTCTCCGTGTGACTCCTGATCTCCCTTATTTTATTATGATGATCATTTCTCCGTTTGTAGGTCGGAGTCAAGAAAATATCGTCCTGTTCAGAGTTGGAAGTTGGTGATTGAAATTTCGTAGAAGATCCCGCTGCAACGAAAAACGCCATTGTTTTGATGATATACACCTCAAATCTTCTATCATATCTGTGACATTCTCTCCCTTATTTCTCAATAGTTCAAAATGTGCTGCAATTTGCATGAAAATATTCTGATACGACGTTGCCATTTGGATGCACTTTTAATAACTTTAGTTTCATCTAGACCACACTTTTAATTTTTCAACATCCTTACGTTTTCCGACTTTCCTTCATTTTCAAAGGCTACAGAATACAAAACAAAACTGGTATCAGAAGACAGGAAATATAATTCATTTCAACACTGATAATAGAGATAATACAACGTTCAGAATATGGCTTCCTAGCTTACCAGTATTACGTCCGTCATATAAAATCATTATATTAATTGTATCATGTCAACATTCTCGATCACGAGACAACTGCAAACTACCAAAAAATGGTTCAAATGGCTCTGAGCACTATGGGACTTAACATCTATGGTCATCAGTCGCCTATAACTCAGAACTACTTAAACCTACCTAACCTAAGGACATGAGACACATCCATGCCCGAGGCAGGATTCGAACCTGCAACTGTAGCGGCCTAGAACCGCACAGCCACACCAACCGACGCAAAGTATCACGAAGCGAAAATTTTTGGTAGACATGTGGACTAAACCGCTTGGCGGTGTACTGCAAATTGTTTTTTGTTTACAAGCGCAATTTTCATCGTAACAAAGCATAAAATATTTTCACCAATCAACATGGAAATCACAATGTTTTTGACAAAATTGCTGTTACTTTACAGAACAATGTGTAATAAATTTTTTTATCTAATTCTTTGGAAGAACGCTCTGTTTGGCGCTGGGGCCAACTGACTACATTATAAAATGTGCTGCTCTTCTACGCATTTTCTGCATATACTCCAATTAATCCTAACTGGTATGGATCCCACACCGCGCAGCAGTACTCCAAAAGAGGACGAACAAGCTAGTGCAGGCAGTATTTTTAGTAGATCTGTTGCATCTTCTATGTGTTCTGCCAATACATCGCAGTCTTTGTTCCGGCTTCACCACAACATTTTCTATGTGTTCTTTCCAATTCAAGTTGTTTTTAATTGTAATTCCTTGGTAATTAGTTGAGTTTACGACTTATTGATTTCATATGATTTATCGTGTAACAGAAGTACTACGGATTCATTCAGCACTCATGTGGATGATCTCACACTTTTCATTATTTAAGGTCAAACGAAATTTTCGCACCATACAGATATCTTTTCTGAATCGTTCCGCAATTTGGTTTGCTCTTCTGATGACTATACTAGGCGATAAACGACAGCATCACCTGCAGACAATCTAAGATGGCTGCTCAGATTTTCTCCTAAATCGTTTAAATAGATAAGGAACGGTAAGGGCCTATAATACTACGTTGCTCAGAAATGTGTGTGAGTTCCTAAGGAACCAAACTGTGGTAGTCATTGGTCCCTAGACTTACTCACTACTGAAACTAACTTACGCTAATAACAGCACACACACCCATGTCCGAAAGAGCACCCGAACCTCCAGAGGTAGGGGCCGCGCAATCCGTGACATGGCGCCTCTAACCACGCGGCCACCCAGTGCGGCACACTATATGGTGAAACGCTAGAAATCGCTCCGGCTTTTCTCGATGAAGTTCTGCCAATGACTACGAATTGTGACCTCTCTATTGTGACCTTGCTCACGGGACATTACGAATCCAATCGCATAACTGAGACGCCATTTCATTAGCACGCAATATAATTGACCTCAGCAGTTAAGTCACATAGTGCTCAGAGCCATTTGAACAATTTTGTGAAGGCTTCCGCGGCGAGAGGCTGATGATGTAAGACTTTTCTGTGCATTGGAACGCGTCGTAATGAAAAAAAAAACTGTTCTAGACAAACCCACGTTTCAGCCACGGTTACAGCGGCCTTCTGCTGGGCCTACTAACAGTGTAGTTTTCTTCAAAATATTTCAGAGATAGTCAGCTGTTCCACTACATTACGGGTGAACATCTAGGACAGTGACGAAATGTGAATTAGAAAACACTGTTTGCATAGAAGAATGAAAACGTGTAAACAGAAAAGATGACTAACTGGAGCAAAACGTCGGCTGTAATGCAAGTACTGAGAGTTTCTTCAGCTAATATACTAATTCTCTTTTTTCTGTGTTTATATTACGACGTGTTACTGCACTCGTAAATCTATAATGTAATTGAGTGCACTCTGTTCCGTATCAACGAGAGAGAAACATTAATACTATCATAAGAAATTTAATAACCATAATAAAATAAAATTACGTAGCTAACTTTTTGTGTGTTTGCAGGTACATTAGAGGTGTGCATTTCTAGTTCACACAGAAATCCCTACACCTCACTACCGTAGCACGCTGCTGTATGACTAAAAAAAAACTGACAAATCCCAGTTAAGATTCACTACGTCATATTTCTCTAGCGACGCACTACGGGACTGGGGCGCGGGGATTTCAATGTCTAGTAGAAATGTACGAAGAGAACGATCTATTGATACACGATCAAGATGGATTTAGAAAACATCGTTCTTTACTCAAACGAAATGTTGAATGCTACAGACAAGTGATTTCAAATAGATTCCGTGTTTCTAGATTTGATGAATGCTTTTGACACTGTACCTGAAGAAGCCTTGTAATTATATTGCCTACAGTCCGGAGCTACGCAGACTGTAGCGCCTACAACCGCTCGGCCACTCCGGCTGTCGAAGCCTTCACAATTATGCTGCAATAAATGTTCGCCAAGCTGAATCTGTCTTACCATGTATGTGTTGTTTAGCTCCAAGTTTTCTATAATATGACATAAGTATCTCATCCACAGGGAAATACAAGTTTTATAAACAAAAACGAGTCTCATTAGTGACAGCCACAGGTTCCAGACTCCATACAATTTTTTGTTCATCTCACAGTAGCAGTTGAAACCTACATCCTCAGTTACTTCGTGGACATATTCCTGCCTCCGTCTTCATCTACAGTTTTTACTCTCAGCATTATTCCCTGATATAGTAACACATGTCCTATCATCTTGTCGCTGTCTCTGGTCAGTGTTTTCATATAAACCTTTCCTCGGTGATTCTGCACAGAACCTCCTTATTCCTTACCTTATCACCAATCTAATTTTCTCCATTTTTCTATAGGACACATCTCAGAACCTTCTATTGCCTTCTCTGTCTGTTTTCACACCGTTAATGTTTCACTACCAAGCAATGCAATGCTCCAAACGTAAATTCTCAGAAATTTCTTGCTCAAAATAGGCCAATGTTTGATACTAGTAGACTTCTTTTAGCCAAGAATGCCATTTTTCCTTTGCAAGGCTGCTTTTTATGTCTTCCTGGCTCAGTTCATCATATGTTATTTTACTGACTACGTAGCAGAATTCCTTAGTTCCATCTACTTCATTACCATCAGTTCTGATATAAAGTGTCTCGGTATTCTCATTTCTGCTCCTTTTCATTCTTTTTGTCTTTCTTCAGTTTCCTCTCAATCCGTATTGAGTTCAATGGATCCTTCGTCACTTTCACTGAGAACAGCAGCATCACCAGCGAATCATATCATTGGTATATTTTCACCTTAATTTTGATCCCACTCTTGGACCTTTCTTGTATACCCGTCAATTCTTCTTCGATGAACAGACTGAAGAGTATGGGCGGAAGACTATATACGTGCCCACACTATTTAATTCAAGCCCATCGAACTTCTTCCCCAATCTTATTGTTCCCTCTTGGTTCTTGTATGTATTGTATATTATTCAACTTTCCCTTTGGTTACCCCTGTTTTTCTCAGAATTTCGCACATCTTGCTCCATTTTACATTGTCGACCGCATTTTCCTGATTGACAAAGCTTATGAGTGTATCTCGATTTTGCTTTACTCTTGCTTCCATTATCAACAGCAACGTCAGAACCGCCTCTGTACTGCCTATACTTTTCCTAAAGGCAAACTCATCGTCATCTAATAGACACACTCAATTTTATTTCTATTCATCTGTGTAGTACTCTTGTCAGAAACGTGGATGCATGAGCTTTGAAGATGACTGTGCGATAATTCTTGTAATTTCCAGCTCATGAATCATGTTTTACTGAGACTCTGATGGTACACCGCAAGTTTTATACCTGGATAGTCGTTTTGTTGCCACTTCCTGAGAGGATTTTAGAAATTCAGATGGAGTGCTATCTGTCCATTCTGCCTTATTTTATCTTAAGGCTTCCAAAGATCTTTTAAGTTCTGATTCCAGTACTAGAACCCCTACTTCTTCACTGTCGACCACTGTTTCTTCTTCCATCACGTATCAGACAAATATTTCCCTTCATAGAGTCCTTTTTCTACCTATCTCGTCCCTCATCTGTAAGTAACAGTAGAGTTACAATTCTACTCTTAATTTTATCATCCTTGCTTTTAATTGCATTGAAGGTAGTTTTGACTTTTCCATAAGCTGACTCAGTCATTCCGATAATCACATTTGTTTAATTTTTTTGACATATTACATGGAGTTATTTCGCCCTGCACCTCATTCCTAAATGACTTTTATTTTCGTGTTCCTGAATTTCCCTGAACATCTGTGTACTTATTTCTTTTGTCGATCAACCCAAGTACTACTTCTCTTACCCAGGCAATCTTCGCATTTAACTTCTACATCTACATCTACAACCATACTCCGCAAGCCACCTGACGGTGTGTGGCGGAGGGTACCCTGAGTACCTCTATCGGTTCTCCCTTCTATTCCAGTCTAGTATTGTTCGTGGAAAGAAGGATGTCGGTATGCTTCTATGTGGGCTCTAATCTCTCTGATTTTATCCTCATGGTCTCTTCGCGAGATATACGTAGGAGGGAGCAATATACTGCTTGACTCTTCGGTGAAGGTATGTTCTCGAAACTTTAACAAAAGCCCGTACCGAGCTACTGAGCGTCTCTCCTGCAGAGTCTTCCACTGGAGTTCATCTATCATCTCTGTAACGCATTCGTCATTACTAAATGATCCTGTAATGAAGCGTGCTGCTCTCCGTTGGATCTTCTCTATCTCTTCTATCAACCCTATCTGGTACGGATCCCACACTGCTGAGCAGTATTCAAGCAGTGGGCGAACAAGCGTACTGTAACCTACTTCCTTTGTTTTCCGATTGCATTTACTTAGGATTCTTCCAATGAATCTCTGTGTGGCATCTGCTTTACGGACGATCAACTTTATATGATCATTCCATTTTAAATCACTCGTAATGCGTAATCCCAGATAATTTATGGAATTAACTGCTTCCAGTTTCTGACCTGCTATTTTGTAGCTAAATGATAAGGGACCTATCTTTCTATGTATTCGCAACACATTACACTTGTCTACATTGAGATTCGTTGCCATTCCCTGCACCATGCGTCAATTCGCTGCAGATCCTCCTGCATTACAGTACAATTTTTCATTGTTACAACCTCTCGATACCCCACAGCATCATCTGCAAAAAGCCTCAGTGAACTTCCGATGTCATCCACCAGATCATTTATGTATATTGTGAATAGCAACGGTCCTATGACACTCCCCTGCAGCACACCTGAAATCATTCTTGCTTCGGAGGACTTCCCTCCATTTAGAATGATATGCTGAGCTCTGTTATCTAGGAACTCTTCAACCCAATCACATAACTGGTCTGATAGACCATATGCTCTTACTTTGTTCATTAAACGACTGTGCGGAACTGTATCGAACGCCTTGCGGAAGTCAAAAAACACGGCGTCTACCTGTGAACCCGTGTCTATGGCCCTCTGAGTCTCGTGGACGAATAGGGCGAGCTGGGTTTCACACGGCCGTCTGATTCCTACAGAGTAGATTTCTACTCTCTAGAAAAGTCATTATACTCGAACATAATACATGTTCCAAAATTATACAACTGATCGACGTTAGAGATATAGGTCTATAGTTCTGCAAATCTGTTGGACGTTTCTTATTGAAAACGGGGATGACCTGTGCCCTTTTCCAATCCTTTGGAACGCTACGCTCTTCTGGAGACCTACGGTACACAGCTGCAAGAAGGGGGGCAAGTTCCACCGCGTACTCTGTGTAAAATCGAACTGATATGCCATCGGGTCCAGCAGCCTTTCCTCTTTTGAGCGATTTTAATTGTTTTTCTTTCCCTCGGTCGTCTATTTCGATATCTACCATTTTGTCATCTGTGCGACAATCTAGAGAAGGAACTACAGTGCAGTCTTCCTCTGTGAAACAGCTTTGGAAAAAGACATTTAGTATTTCGGCCTTTAGTCTGTCATCCTCTGTTTCAGTACCATTTTGGTCACAGAGTGTCTGGACATTTTGTTTCGATACACCTACCGCTTTGACATAAGACCAAAATTTCTTTGGATTTTCTGCCAAGTCAGTACATAGAACTTTACTTTCGAATTCATTGAACGCCTCTCGCATAGCCCTCCTCACACTACATTTCGCTTCGCGTAATTTTTGTTTGTCTGCAAGGCTTTGGCTATGTTTTTGTTTGCTGTGAAGTTCCCTTTGCTTCCGCAGCAGTTTTCTAACTCGGTTGTTGTACCACGGTGGCTCTTTTCCATCTCATACGATCTTGCTTGGCACATACTCATTAACGCATGTTGTACGATGGTTTTGAACTTTGTCCACTGATCCTCAACACTATCTGTACTTGAGACGAAACTTTTGTGTTGAGCCGTCACGTACTCTGTAATCTGCTTTTTGTCACTTTTGCTAAACAGTAAAATCTTCCTACCTTTTTTAATATTTCTAGTTACCGCTTTATGATCGCTTATTCCCTGTTCTGCGTTAACTGTTTGAAATAGTTCGGGTCTGTTTGTCACCAGAAGCTCTAATATGTTATCGCCACGAGTCGGTTCTCTGTTTAACTGCTCAAGGTAGTTTTCAGATAAAGCACTTAAAAAACTTCACTGGATTCTTTGTCCCTACCACTCGTTATGAACGTTTGAGTCTCCCAGTCTATATCTGGCAAACAGCTGCTGAGCCTGGGGGCCTATAGGGACATCCAGTTACCATGTGTGAGCCTGCTTTAACCGTGACCTTCACCCAAATCATATCACATTTCGGATCTCCGTCAATTTCCTTCCTTGTACCTGTGTTCTTTTTTCATTGTTCTGTGATTCCTCCTTTTAGGGATGTTCAGTCCTTTTTAACTCATCTGCCTACTGTGCTACGCCTTATCGCAATGCCTACTACATAAGAGAACTTCAAGCTTATCTCCCCATTCCTTTCTGTTTACGTATTTCATTTCTTTCGTCATTGATTATTTTTGAGTAATATCTTCAACTTCTGCCTACTCTTCGTCATTAAGAAATTGTGATCTGAGTCTATATATGCTCACGAATTACTCCTTATAAACCAATACCAGATACCAAAATCTCTTCCTGACCATGACGTAATGTTTCTGAAATATTCTCGTACCTCCTTGTCGTTCCCAAAATGCCTCCTCCACTTGTGGTTTTAGGACAGAGTGTTCGCTATCGCTAGCTGATATGTATTTCAGAAATTTTAGTCTTTCTCCCGTCTCATTCCTACCAGCAAGCCCATATCGTCCCGTAATCCTTTCTTCTACTCCTTCCCCTACAACCGCATTCCAATTCCTCATAACAATTAGGTTTTCGTCTCCCTTTACATACTGAATTACCCGTTCTATATTCTCATATAAAATCTCTATCTCTCGATCTTCTGCTTACGAAGTCGGCATGTGTAACTGAACTATAGTTATCAGTGTTAGTATGCTGTCGATTCTGATGAGAACACCCCTCATTATTGAATTAATTACAGTGACTCACTCTCTGTCCTACCGTTCAACCCCTGTTAAACCATTTTCTGCCGCTGTTGATATTACCCTATGCTCATCTGAGCAGATATCCTTATCCTTTTTCCATTTAACTTCACTGACGCCCCCAGTATCTAAACTGACCTTCCGAATTTCACATTCAGATTTTCTAGCTTCCCTGCCACCTTCTGATATTCCACACCCCGACTCGTAGGACGTTATTCTTTGGCAATCTTTCCCTGGAGATCCGAAGGGTGGCTGGCCTGGAACCTTCTACCAATGAGGAGATCATCATGGCACTTTATCGATTACAAGTCCTATGCATGTACAATATGTGTCTTTAACGCAGTGGTCTCCATTGCCTTGTACATTCTCATGCCATTGATTATTACTGATTCTTCCAATAAGGCCGCTGGCACGACGAGGATGGCTTCTTAGACCGAAAGTTTTCGTCCGCCTTTTCCGATGTTTTAATACAACATTTAAGCCGTTCCTGCATTCAAACAAAGGACTGAGGACGTTTTGCAGTCAAAGACTCTACCCCTAGATGGTGGGTTAGAAAAACATCTTTTTTTACGGAGATGGGACTGCCTCTGCAGTTTGTCTTACCTGACCTTCCACAATGAATCCAAAGTCAGTAATGTAAAAGGGTCCCGGTCGAACACCCTGTTCAGGAAAGTCTTTACTTGACTGGGAATTAACTTCATGTGGTGTTCCTCAAGGTTTCATCTTGGGTCCATTGCTTTTTATTGTGTAAATGAATGACCTCTCATCTGTTACATTGCCAGATGCTAAGTTTGTTTTGTTTGCAGATGATACAACTTCTGGAATAAGTAGCAAGTCAAGTACTGATTTAGAAATAGGTACTAATCAGATTTTCACTGACAATAAGTGGTTTACAGCAAATTCACTGCCATTAAACTTTGAGAAGACCCACAATATGCAGTTCAGAACCTGTAAGAGATTTCCGTCCTGCATGAGAATAACATATGGAGACAAGCTGATCGAAGAGGTTGACGGAGTTAAATTTCTGGGATTACAGCTCGGTAATAAATTTAGTTGGGAAGTTCATATCACATTAATTTTAAGCGCCTAAACTAGTCTCTATTTGCTGTGAGAATTATGTCATGTGTAGGAGATATAAATATAAAAAAAAACTTGCTTACTTACCTTAGCTTCATTCTACTATGTAATATGGGATCATATTCTGGGGTAACTCATGAAACTGAGCAAAAGATAATCGGGTGCAAAAGCGTGCGATAAGAATCACCTGCAGCTAAGCAACCCAGTTACAATATCCGCAATGTGGCTGCTTTCGCAATTGGTCTCACACATCTCGTCAGCGATTTGCAGTCATAAATTGACGCTTGCCATATCACAAACGAAGCCTATATTGAGCACCTGCAGTGTGAGTTACAAACTTGGAGAGATGCACAGTCCACTGATGTGTGTCTGTTTTCTGCATGTCCTGTATTTATTGTGCCGGCGTGTTCTGAAACACTGCAGGTACTTATGATTAAATCCATTATGGCCTGCCCTCAGCCCCCTCCCAACCCTCTTGCAAACGGAACACCGGAATATATTCTTTTCATATTGTTACTTCTGACTAAGACATGAATTAAATTAGCCGCATATTAGTGCGGTGGTTGGTACGAAAATCACTGAAACGTTCCGAAAAGATGGCACCATCACTCGGCTGATCACCCGAGGAAATAACTATACATTAATGTTTTGAAATAAATTGGTAGTCAAAGAGCTAAAGGAGTGAACCATTTAGGCGGTAAATTCAAGCCGCGACAAGAAAAAACTTCCCACACACACTTATTTCACTTACTTTTTATTTTGAATAACGGTCCTCTCGCTTTCCCCTACCTACGAAACATTTCTTCATTGGATTTGTTTCTTATCTGTTTCAGGTTGCAAGTTCATAATAACAGAAGTAATGTTCCTGAAATGACCGCCTTATGTATCGGAAAGTTATGCCAGTGAACCCGGAACTACCTACAGTGCTAGTGGAAACCCGTCTGCCGGTCGACATAACTGCTAACTCCGACTGTCCTTCTGTTTACTACATGTGTGCTCGGTCAAACGCGTGCTGGTTCTGCGCTATAAATTACGTAAGGAAATGGCCTGCTGTACCGTAGCTGCGGACGTAAGCACGAGGTAGGACTGCCGGGTCCACTGGCATGACGTACGCGCGTTGGCGCACGTTACCCCCGGCAAAGTGCCAGAATGCCAGCCGCGGTAGCCCATGTGACTCAGACGCGAGGACATTGCCTGAGGGATCCACGACTGCATAGACTCCTGTTTTTAATAAGACATTCTTTATGAGGCATAAAAATTTCCTTCTTTTTGACACGTCCACAGTATCAGCTGGTCTTCTCCCATCACGTTAATTTCAGTTTCCAACTATGCTTGTACAAATCAACGAAATTTCGGTCCTATAGGTATATAATGTCGACATCCTGCTACGATACTTCGGCTGATAGTCGTTGAACCCTCTTCGTGTGGGTTTACACCGGAAATAGCTGATGCAAGTCGCTGACTTGATACCGAAAATTGCCACGGGGCTGGACTCGCATAGATTTTCCCTGCATCACAAATGGTTCAAATAGCTCTGAGCACTATGGGACTTAACTTTTGAGGTCATCAGTCCCCTAGAACTTAAAACTACTTAAACCTAACTAACGTAAGGACATCACACACATCCTTGCCCGAGGCAGCATTCGAACCTGCGACTGTAGCGGTCTCGCGGCTCCACACTGTAGCGCCTACAACCGCTCGGCCACTCCGGCCGGCTCTCTGCATCACATCCCCCTGACGAATTTAACTCCGTCTATGCACAGAGGTGATAAAAGTCTGGTTCAAAATTTTTCAAATGGCTCTGAGCACTATGGGACTTAGTTTCTGAGGTCATTAGTTCCCTAGAACTTAGAACTACTTAAACCTGACTAACCTAAGGACATCACACACATCCATCCCCGAGGCCGGATTCGAACCTGCGACCGTAGCGGTCGCGCGGTTCCAGACTATAGCGCCTAGAACCGCACGGCCACTCCGGCCGATTACAAAAGTCTAGCATAGCGATACGAACATTTACAGATGGCGGTAGTATCACATACAGAAAATATAAAAGTGGAGTGTAACGGCGGAGCTATAATCTGTACACATGTGGTTCATGTGAAAAGTCTCCGACGTGATTATGACCGCACTACGGCAATTAGCAGACTCTGAACTCGGAAACATAGTTGGAGCTAGATGTATGGGACATTCCATGTCAGAAATCTTTAGAGAATTCAACATTCCAAGGCTGACAGTGTCAAGAACGTGCCTAGAAAACCAAATTTCAGGTATTACCTATCACCACGGACAACACAGTAGCTGACGGCCCTCATTTAACGATCAAATGGTTCAATTGGCTCGGAGCATTATGGGACGTAACATATGAGGTCATCAGTCCCCTAGACTCATAACTACTTAAACCTAACTAACCTAAGGACATCACACACATCCATGCCCGAAGCAGGGTTCGAACCTGCGACCGTAGCAGCAGCGCGGTTCCAGACTGAAGCGTCTAGAACCACCCGGCCACAACGGACGCCACTTAACGATCTAGAGCAGAGGTGTTTGTGTAGAGTTGTCAGTGCTAATACACAAACAGCACTACATGAAATAAAGGCAGTAATCAACGTGGGAGTTATCCATTAGGACACGCGGTGAAACATGGTGTTAATGGGCTATGACAGCATACGATCGACGTGAATGTCATTACTAGCAGCACGACTGGCCTCGTGAACATATCAGTTGGACCCTGTAAGACTGAAAAACCGTGGCCTGGTCAGACGAGCCCCGATTTCTGATGGTATGAGCTGATGGTAGGGTTAGAGTGTGGTTCAGATCCAAGTTGTCAACAAGGCACTGGGGAAGTCGGCGGTGGCTCCTTAATGGTGAGGGCTGGGTTTACGCCGAATGGGCTATGTCCTCTGGTCCAACTAAACCGATCACTGGCCGGGAATGGTTATGTTCGGTTACTTAGAGAGTCATTCATGGACTTCGTGTTCCCAACAACAATGTCATGTCACCGGACCAGAACTGTTCGCGATAGCCGGCCGTTGTGGCCGAGCGGTTCTAGGCGCTTCAGTCTGGAACCGCTCGACCCCTACTGTCACAGGCTTGGATGTGTGTGAGGTCCTTATGTTAGTTAGGTTTCAGTAATTCTAAGTTCTAGGGGACTGATAACCTCAGATGTTAAATCCCATAGTCCTCAGAGCAACTTTTGTTCGCTATAGTTTTGAACATTCTGGACAATTTACCCAAATGATTTGGCCGTCCAGATCACCTGACATCAATTCTGTCGAACATATATGGGGCATAATCAGGGCCAGTTCGTTCACAAAGTGCTTCTCCGCAATGAAGGGCGACTATGTTGGCAGCTTGGCTCAATATTTCTCCAGGGCACTTCGGCGATAGAGCAGAGTTAAAATCAGTTATGAAATTAATAAAATTAATTTTTGCCTTACGTTTCATGAGCGTAATAATTTTGTTTTCTCAAGATGTCAGGGAAACCACCGGTTCCCAAGCCGAATCAAATAGATAGTCACCTCAAGATCAGTAACATGTCCCATAAAATTCATTTCGAGAGGCATCCAAGTATTGAACCTCTGGATGATCTCGTCGCGGCCAACGTTTTCGTGGCAAAATAATCCAAGTCTAGCAGAGTTACTGTGTTCGGCTATGGCTTACTGGGCTGCAAAAGCGAGTGTGCAAATCGTTTCACGCGCCTCTAACAAAATGTGCGTGTGATTTGACCAATGTAAACAGAATAGTTTTTTCAATCAAGTTGTCCGATATTTGGTGCCGTATGCTTCTACTACCTACGTGTATGGAAGTGCGTTTTCAGAACTGTTGTGCATTAATACTTGTGATAAATACAGAAGTAGACTTAGTATTGAGGATAGCTTGAGATGTAAGATGAGGTCATTTGAGCCAGACTTTGAAGCTCTAAAACATAAAGATGTTCTTTCATCAGAATCTACATTTGAAAAGCCACTAATGCTTAGTTTATTAGTGTCGCACATATACTTCGTATTATTTCTGATGTAAAAGCTTAATAAATAACTTAAATGTCATTCCTCTTTTACTCATTGAATATTTGTATTAGAACAGGCTCAATTTAATTTCACATTATTTGCTGCAAATAGGTACCACATGTAAACATGAACGACTCTGTGAAACAGTGTTTCCCCGAAGCTTTATTACTGATGTCCGTCACATCTTGCCATACGAACGACGGCTGTTCGGAAAATAAGATCCGATCAGTCGCGGAATGGAAATCACAGTAAAAATCTGAAATGTTTTAATTTCAGCAGTTAGCTGTACATTTCAGCTTCTTCTCTACGTAGTCGCCGCTCTGGCATAGACATTCGTCATAGCGTGGTACCAACTTTCCAATACCCTTGTCACAGAAGGGAGCCACCTGTGCTTTCCGCTGCTTCGTTGTGCTGGTTTGCAATTTGTTGTCTGTGCCAAAATGTTGTGTTCATAGCCAGAGGTTCATGTGAGCAGAGTTGAAACTCAGGGGGAACCAATTACGGGTTGTAATGTGGGTAGTCAAAGACTTCTATCGAAAACGCTGCAAGGGCATCCTTACTACCCCTCCAGTGAGCGTCGAGAATTTTCATGAAGAAGGAAATGCGTGACAGTTCGAGTATGTGGAATTGCTTATATCAGGCGAATTCGCTCAGCGCGCACCCACGCCTAGCGTGAGATATTATTGTTCTAGCCATCTTTACGTTCTCAGCGTGTGCTCATAACTGAAAAGAGGGACGTGACGTGATCGACATGGGTACTGCAGACACTGCCGAACATATGTGCACAAACCTTCACTGCCGTTTCCATTTCACGATTTATCTCACTTTACCTTGCGAATAGCCCTCGTAATAGTTGATAGGCGCGAGGCAAAAATCGTATGTGTTTTGTTAGCACCGAGGAAGATGGCGATTATCATTCACCCCGTACCTTTCTTCAGCGCTGCGGCAGTGGTCGCTCAACCTTTCGCATCTGCCCTCCTCCCCCTCCGCCCCCCCCCCCCAGCTCCACCATACTCCTCAAACACTTCATTGCTAAAAAATGAACAAACTATAGCGATAAGCAAAAATTTCTGAAATTGTCAAGTAGTACGAAGTGACAATATGTTTGGGAATTTCCGCAGGACCCTTGTGAAAAATGTACAAACATCAGAATTTGCAAAAAAAAAAAAAAAGTTCGAATCGTTTAGTTATAGAGACTATAGCATATATGCTTCGCTTCCTTGCACAATACTTCACATCTGATTGTCATCTGAAATTTCTGCACCACAACTCGTTCCTCCAGCTTCAAGCTACAATGCGTTCTGTAGGTGACCTGTGCACTGTTACATAGACGAGGGAATCTCGGAAGAATTTACTTGTTCACAACGAGGACACGTAAGGAACGAGCAGCAGATATAATGGAAAATGATATCATGTGCTTAAGAGGGGAAAATATTGGTACGACCTCAAAGTGTGAGTTTTGGCAAGATCGCTGCAATGACAACCAAATGTAAATAAACGGTATGTTTTTCATTTCCTGGTCTCAGCAAGCAACAGAAGTCTTAATTGTGGAGCACTACAGCGAACATTACCTCGTCTGTGGCGCACCGCATTCCTTGTCAACACGAGCAAACTACCGGCGAAACGTGTATCCACTTGAAGGAGCTGCGGTTGCGGGGGATGACAGCGTGTCTGGAATAGTTGGCCAAGAATTTTCGGCGTAACGCTGCCAACTTAGCGCTAGTTAGCACCCTTTAGAGTCAGATGCTGTTGGCGAAGTGAGTGACGTCACTGGCACCAAGGCCGCAGCTGTTGACGTCGATTTCATCGCGAACATCCTTAATATGATGTGACCTATGGAGAACAGTTGCTGAAGTATTCATCAATTGTTCATTTAATTACCCACTGAAAGGCCACCCCAGGTCCCAATACACTGACGGAAAGAAAATCTTAACACCAGGCAACAACTAATTAGGAGCAATGAGATTTCGGAAATAAATTTGCTTAGGTAAAATATTTAGGCTATAAATTTTGCAATATCACAGGTTAAAGTGGGTGCAAAAAAAGAATCTGTTTCAAATGTAAAATTCTGGTACCTTAGTAACCTGTGTACCAGCCAGAATGTTGAATGTAAGCATGCAAAGGGGCATCCATTCTGTCCTACAAGTGCCGGATGTCAGTTTGTGGGCTGGAGGTCGTCACCTGTAGCATTATGTCGGTCAACACAGGAACGTTTAACGCTGGTTGTGGATGAATCTGGAGTTGTTAACCGATGATAACGCTTCCGCGCTCGACTGGTGACAGATCTCGTGATCGAGCAGGCCAAGCAACATGTCGACATTCTGTAGAGCTTGTTAGTTGCAACATCGCTATGTGGGCGAGCGTTATCCTGTTGGAAAGCACCCCCTGTAATGCTGTTCACACCGAGCGAGGTGGCGCAGTGGTTAGCACACTGGACTCGCATTCGGGAGGACGTCGGTTCAAGCCCGCGTCCGGCCATCCTGTTTAGGATTTCCGTGACTTCCCTAAATCACTTCAGGCAAATGCTGGGTTGCTTTCTTTGACAGTGCACGACCGACTTCCTTCTCCAGCATTTGCTAATCCTGTGGGACCGATGAAATCACTGTTTGGTCACTTACCCGAATCAATAAAACAGTCAATGCTGTTCATGAAATGTCAGCACAACAGATCGAATCAGTCGCGTACAAATTTGTAGTCATGGTGGGTGGGATAACCACAAGAGTGTTCCTGTTGCTATCGCATGGCAGTCCATAACTCCAGGTACAGGTCCAGTGTGTCTCACAAACAGCAAAATGTTCAAATGTGTGTGAAATCTGATGGGACTTAACTGCTAAGTTCATCAGTCCCTAAGCTTACACACTACTTAACCTATATTATCCTAAGGACAACACACACATCCATGCCCAAGGGAGGACTCGAACCTCCTCCGGGACGTCGCAAGCAGCCAGATTGGTTGCAGGATCTTAGTTGGCCTCCTCCTAACCCACATACCACCACTGTAGTCGCAAAGGGCAGTGATTCGGAGTCAGTGAAATACACCCCAGAGGGCGTCTGGCTCGGAGCTGTCCTTCAAGTAACCGACTTGTTACAGTTCTTTGTGTCACTATGGTGCCAACTACTGCTCTAATAATTGTTGCAGACGCTGTACGACGTGCTACAGCCAAACGCGGAAGACGATGGTTTTCGCTGTCAGTATTGGCACGTGGCCTTCCAGCCTGCTCTTCTTGCTACCGTACATTCCCGTGACGGCCGCTACCAGGAATCATACACAGTGGCTACATTATTACCAAGTATTTCTGCCGTATCGTGCTTTGAGCTTCTCATGGCTCTGTTACACGAACTCGTTCAAAGTCAGGGGGCTGTTGATAACGGCTTCTTCGTCCGCTTAAAGGCATTCTTGACTAACATCAACTCCCTAAGTCAACTAATGCTCGCGACCGCTACAGGACGTATTTGAGGGAAGCCTCATTCGCATCCACATAGTGACACCACTATCGCCACTCTGATATGACTGGCGGGAAATCCGAATAGACGGTACCTTTCAGACATAGAAACACGCCTGACAACCTTCTTTTATCTTGGAGCACTCCGTCTTGGCGTTGGGACTTTTCTTTCCATCAATGTATATCCGTTTTAGGTTTCCGTACCTCAGTTGGTAAAAACTGAATCTTTCTCGGATCATCTTGTTGTTCGTCTGCCTGTCAGGCCATTAAAAAGGGTTCAGATGGCTCTGAGCACTATGGGACTTAAAGTCTGACGTAATCAGTCCCCTAGACTTAGAACTACTTAAACCTAACTAACCTAAGGACACCACACATATCCATGCCCGAGGCTGGATTCGAACCTGTGACCGCAGCAGCAGCGCGGTTCCGGACTGAAGCGCCTAGAACCGCTCGGCCACAGCGGCCGGCCTTCTTCTCAGGAGGCGGTGGGCATATCGAGTTGAAACGTATGTCAAACAAAAAGATCTACAATCCTGTGACGATTGAAAGAATTTAAGCTTCTGCGTCAATGCAATCAAAAGAAACGGTCATTTATGTCATATATTTTGCTATTCGCAAAGTCAGCCACTCAGCGCACACTCCGCTGCAGAGTGAAAATCTCATTCTGGAAACATCCCTCAGGCTGTGGCTAAGCCATGTCTCCGATATATCCTTTCTTTCAAGAGTACTAGTTCTGCATGGTTCGCGGAAGAGCTTCTGTAAAGTATGGAAGATAGGAGACGAGATATTGCCAGAAGTAAAGCTGTGAGTAGCGCGCGTGAGTCGTGCTTCGGTAGCTCAGATGGTAGAACACTTGCCCGCGAAAGGCAAAGGTCCCGAGTTCGAGACTCGGTTGGGCATACAGTTTTAATCTGCCAGGAAGTTTCTCAGCCACCAAAATTTATAGGGTACTTCGTGTTTACGCAAAATGATGAAATTTGGCAAGAAGCAAGGTTCCACAGTAAAGGCAAAAGTCTGAAAATTGTCAATTTGTATTTATTGTTAGCTATTTGTTTTCCGTCTGTCTGTGTCTCTGTTAAGATCCCTTTATCTCTGAGGAATGGGTAGAGGCCTCAGGCTGAAACTGATGTCAAATATTAAGGTGTGCGGTCCTTTGACAGTGTGGAAGATTTAAGCTTCTAATTCAACGTGAAGAAACTCGCGGCTGTCCGTTCGGAAGACTTCCTCTCGGGGACGGGAAGAAGTATCAAGTTGAAATGTATTGTCAAATTCTAAGGTTTACGCTTTTTTGCCGGTGTTAAAAAAAGCGTAATATTCTAAGTCAATGTAGTTAAAAGATATCGCTATTTATGTTAAACATTTTGATACTCGCAAACTCACTGGTGATTAGCTATAGATGAACTGTCTATGTACATAATTTAGTATGTACGGAATCCTCAAGTTTGTACTTGCCGGATTTTCGTTTCTTTTTTTTTGCGACAGGTTTCGAGCTTCGTACTCTGACATTTTCAAATGGATCTGAAAATTATTATATGGTGAAGTAACGTCGCATGATTAAGAAAGCAAAAGCTGGTTACATTTGTCAGTATGAATAACTCCAGTATTGTACGACGTATGAAAGACCGGTGCACATTGCCCATAGAGCCACGATGGATAATTCGTATTATTTCCTTAAACTGCAGTTAGAATACGTCACAGACAGTGGAAGTTAGTAGCAACTATCTCGTCGTCTTTCCAGAAAAGCGTTTATTATTAGTAAAAGATTTACACAGTTATCAGAATTAATCATTTGATTCATCATTCGTCGGAATTCATGTAGCTGTTCGTCAGCCACTTTGGCATTATTACAATACTATATATAATTGTCTATTTGGATGGACGGATGACTCCTCTATACGTTTCTTTTCTGAAGATTTGCAACTCATGAGAAAATATTTTTAGTACCGTTTCTAATAGTTGAAAGCTTTTGCTAGCGAAAAATACAGGTATTACTTGCCACAGATTGTAATTAAAATTAGCAGACACGTAGCACGAAATACAGACTTGTAGTATCATGTTACAGAGAAACGTGTTTATAGTCTCCAAGTTAAAAGGAACAAGAATATTGACTACTTAATTTAATTTTGTACTCTTTTTGTTTTTACTGTGCGGATCTGAACCAACCGTCTCTATCCTGGAACTTATCACCATTTACGGATTTTGTATATCTCTGACTTGTCTATTTGCACGTAGTGCACCTGTGCCTTCGTCATTGGATTACATTGAGGTACCTTATTCGGCATGAGTGTAACCTATGACGGATCACGAGACTGCACGAAGGGATGGTGACAGTTTAACATTCTGTTATCGTTTGTTCGGTCTGTCACTTATTCTTCTTTTATTTTGTATTTTTCTCATATATCTAGAGGATCGAAGAAGAAACAACAATGAGTTTTAACAGAAAATTTCCCACACCTGAATACGCGCACACACGCTCTAAATGCTACAGTTAATAAGAAAATGAAAATATTTTACCGTGTATTTTACGCATATGTACCATCGGAGTAGTTAGCATTTCTACCTATATAGAATTGTGAACACTTGTGTTGTGTACTACTTTGGACACGATGTAAGGAGAGGTGGTCTATAAGTGGTGCAGCAGTTGTCATGGTAAGGACATTGCAATGGAGCAGAAACGATCAGTGAACAGGCAAATACAGTAAACAGAGGTTTTACTTTACTTGTAGCTTTCTCCAAGCGTTGTGAAGAAACTTCACAAAGGAAAAAAAATGGAAATGAGCGTTTGGCGTCATTAGACGGGAGGCCCCTTACAGGGCAGGTCCGGCCGCCTTGGTGCAGGTCTTATTACATTCGACGCCACATTGGGCGACCTGCGCGCCGGATGGGGATGAAACGATGATGAAGACAACGCAACACCCAGTCCCTGAGCGGAGAAAATCCCCGACCCATCCGGGAATCGAACGTGGGCCCATAGGACGGCAGTTTGTCAGTGAGCTATCTTTCTTTTTTCAAATTTTTTCGGTATTGATCGTTGCGTTTGGGGTGGGCGGACGTCACAAGACATCCGTTAAAGTTTATCGTTGGTTCCTACACTCAGTTGTTTTTATTACAGAGGGCGAGCAGTTCTCTGACCGGACATGCTGAGCTACCGTGCCGGCGACAAACTAAAATGTGTCATGCATAGTGAACCTTCTGCTACTAATACATGACCAAACTGTGGAAGACTACTAAGACAGATGACTATCGAAGATTGCCACTGGAGCTTTGGCGTGTATCTGTCGCAGGCCATTCCATTCCGCGGCGACAGAGGGCACTCGTAGACAGAGCCGCAGAAGGCGTGGAGGGCAGTAATGCGTCACTGAATCCGCCGTGTCCACGCGCGACCGCCGTTGGCGTCTTGAAGACGTACGTTTCCGTTGTCAGCTGTTACACGGCGGGAGAGTAGTATTGGTGTATGATACCATAATTCCATCTTTTGCGGAGTCGTTCGGTAATCAGATAATGAATTATAGCCGCTTGTTAAATGCTTAATGTTAAAATCAAATACATCATGCATAAAATCCGTACAAAGCTACGTGGGTAGAGACTTGACAAACCACTCACTAAGGGCTACGCTTTTTAGAAAATACAAACACGTTTTATAGGTGTGACATTAACTTCATAGGAAATGCACAAGTTACTGTAGGTGTAGATTATTTTCGCACACTGTAAAGACAAAATTCTAAGATATTCCGTAGCAGATGGGCAGCAACAGTCGTATGAAAATAAGTAAAAAATAAGTCAAGTTCCATCGCTTGTTTTCAAATGATATTTTTTCTTATTATTATCTTCATTTATAGTTATACTTGGAAGAGCAGTTGAACGGAATGGACAGTGTCCTGAAAGGAGGATATAAGATGAATATCAACAAAACCAAAACGAGGATAATGGAATGTAGTCGACTGAAGTCGGGTGATGCCGAGGGAATTAGATTAGGAAATGAGACACTTAAAGAAGTAAAGGAGTTTTGCTATTTCGGGAGCAAAATAACTAATGATAGTCGAGGTAGACAGGATGTAAAATGAAGACTGCAATGACAAGGAAAGCGTTTCTGAAGAAGGGAAATTTGTTAACATCGAGTATAGATTTAAGTGTCAGGAAGCCGTTTCTGAAAGTATGGAGTGTAGCCATGTATTGAAGTGAAACATGGACGATAAATAGATTAGACAAGAAGAGAGTAGAAGCTTTCGAAATGTGGTGCTACAGAAGAATGCTGAAGATTAGATGGGTAGATCACATAATTAATGAGGAGGTATTGAACAGAATTGGGGAAAAGAGGAACTTGTGGCACAGCTTGACTAGAAGAAGGAATCGGTTGGTGGGGCATATTCTGTGGCATCAAGGAGTCACCAGTTTAGTATTGGAGAGCAACGTGGAGGTAAAAATCGTAGACATAGATTCAGAAGGATGTAGGTTGAAGTAGGTACTGGGAGATGAAGAAGCTTGCATCAAACCAGTCTCAGGACTGAAGACCACAGCAACAACAACACATAGTTTTTTAATTTATTTTGTGTAAATTAATATCTTTATTACTACGAAATTATAGTTAAGAATTTAAAAAATACATTATTATGTAGAGAACAGAATATATATTTTGTAAAGAACAGAAGACTGTAGGTCTTCAGAAAGCAATAAATAATTATATTCACGGCAAATAATGTCATTGAGCCATATGTCGGCTCATGAACATACTACTGATAGATAAACTTCGCTCTATTGTATTTTTGCTCGTTGTAGCCCAGCAACATGTGCTGTCGTATCGAGTACCCTGCCAGTACAGTCTCGCGCTGTGTGTGTGTGTGTGTGTGTGTGTGCGTGTGTTCCTCGCTAAGTAGCTTCTAGCTCCAAGTGTGTCTAGCCGCAGAACCGTTAGCAATGCTGATTCAAGTACTTCGATGGTGACACAGGAACTTCTTTGTGCTATATGCAAATCCAAATGTCTCTGTCTGCCTTCTGTCAGTTTGAGACACACGGGTTCCATGCTTCCACCATGCGGAGGCCCACTGGAAAAGAAGCCCTCCGCATATTGCATTTTAGGAGTCGTTACAGTCTAAGGGGTCGGGCTAGTGCCTGACCGACGGCACACACGCGGAAAACAATGGCGGTTGTCCGCTTCGTTCGCTGCACCTGCGAGCGGAGAACCGAACGAAATTTAATCCTGCGCAAAACATCTTACAACACGGCGGAGTGACTTGTGTGCTACCGTGGATGGTCGTTGGAAGACTGACCTTTGCTAACTTCTTCTATTTAACTAACCTAGTTCTTTCAGTGTAGTTGCGAAGCTGTCTGGCAAAACCATAAAAAAATTACGTTATGAAATACGACTGGCTCTGTGGTGATTACTTGCGAAAGTTATTACTGCTATTGGGTTTAAGAAGTGTTTCTATATACAGTAGATGTGTAGGGACACATACACAGGCACACTAGGTTATCTGCTATTCTGATTATGTATTAATTACTGTAAGTGCTGGTTTTATTGTACTTAGTCTGAAAGTCGTTCCACTTTTGTGCTTACCTCTAATAGTCCTCTTATTTAATATCGTCAGTTAACCTGGTTTTATAAACATACACTACTGGCCTTTAAAATTCTACACCACGAAAACAGACGCGAAATTTAACCAACAGGAAGAAGATGATGTGATATGCAAATGATTCCCTTTTCACAGCATTCACACAAGGTTGGCGCTAATGGCGACACCTACAACGTGCTGACATGAGGAAAGTTTCCAACCGATTTCTCATACACAAACAGCAGTTGACCGGCGTTGCCTGATGAAACGTTGTTGTGATATCTCGTGTAAGGGGCGAAATGCGTACCGTCTTGTTTCCGACTTTGATAAAGGTCTGATTCTAGACTATCGCGATTGCGGTTTATCCTATCGCGACATTGCTGCTCGCCTTGGTCGAGATCCAATGGCTGTTGGCAGATTATGGAATCAGTGGGTTCAGGAGGGTAATACGGAACGCCATGCTGGATCACAATAGCCTCGTATCACTAGCAGTCGAGATGACAGGCATCTTATCCGCACGGCCGTCACGGATCGTGCAGCCTTGTCTCGATCCCTGAGCCAACAGATGGGGACGTTTGCAAGACAACAACCATCTGCACGCACAGTTCGACGAGGTTTGCAGGAGCATGAACTATCACCTCCGAGGCCATGGCTGCCGTTACCCTTGACGCTGCATCACAGACAGGAGCGCTGTGATGGAGTACTCAATGACGAACCTGGGTACAAGAATGGCAGAACGTCATTTTTTTTGATGAATCGAGATTCTGTTTACAGCATCATGATGGTCGCATCTGTGTTTAGCGACATCGCGGAGAACGCATATTGCAAGCGTGTATTCGTCATCGCCATACTGGCGTATCACCTGACGTGATGGTATGGGGTGCCATTAGTTACACGTCTCGGTCACCTCTTGTTCTCATTCACGTCACTTTGAACAGTGAACGTTACATTTCGGATGTGATAATACCCGTGGCTCTGCTCTTCATTCGATCCCTGCGAAACCCTACATTACAGCAGGATAATGCACGACGGCATGTGGCCGGTCCTGTACGGGCGTTTCTGGATAGAGAAAGTGTTCGACAGCTGCCCTGGCCAGCACATTATCCAGATCTCTCACCAACTGAAAACGTCTGGTCAATGGTAGCCGAGCAACTGTCTCGTCACAACACTCCAGTCACTACTCTTGCTGAACTGTGGTATCGTGTTGAAGCTGCATGGGCAGCTGTACCTGTGCACGCCATCCAAGCTCTGTTTGACTCAATGCCCGGGCGTATCAAGGCCGTTATTACCGCCAGAGGTGGTTGTTCTGGGTACTTATTTCTCAGGACCTATGCACCCAAATTGCGTGAAAATGTAATCATATGTCAGTTCTAGTATAACGTATTTGTCCAGTCAATACCCGTTTGTCATCTGCGTTTCTTCTTGGTGTAGCAATTTTAATGACCAGTAGTGTATTTCTAGTCAATGGTCCATGTAAACACAGCCCACACCATTATGGTGCCACCACGAGCTTCCAGCGTGTCTTATTGACAACTTGGTTCGTTGGGTCTGCCCAGCAATGGAACCCTTCTATCTGCTCTTACTATCCGAAATTGCGGCTCATATTAGCAGGCTACAGCTTTCCAGTCATCTAGGGTCCAATCGATGTGGTCACGAGGCCACCAGATTCGCTGCAGGTGATGTCGTGCTGTCAGTATAGGCACTCGTGTCTGTCGTCTGCTACGATAGCTCATAAACGCCAAATTTCGCTTCACTGTTCTCTCTGCGGTTATTTTACGCAGTGTTCCTTGTCTGTTAACACTGCGAACTCTACGCAAACGGCGGTGCTCTCGGTCGGTAAGTGAAGGCCGTAGGGCACTGTGTTTTTCACGGTGAAAGGTAATACTTGCAATTTGGTATTCTCGTCACATGCGTGATACTGCGGATCTCGGAACGGTGAATTCCGTAACGATTTTCGAAGTGGAGTGTCGCTTACGTCTCGATCCAAGTACCATTCCACGTTCAAAGTCTATTAATTAACGTCGTGTGGCTGTAATCACGTAAGATGACTTCAATCATCACAGTACAAATGACAGCTCCGCCATTGCACTATCCTTTTTATACCTTATGTTGGTGATATCGTGTATGTCGCTATCCCATGTCACCTGAGTGTAAGCTGCTCCTTCGTTTATACAGGATGGTCCATAGATAATGACCAGGCCAAATATATTTCGAAATAAACGTCAAACGAAAAAAACTACAAAGAACGAAACTCGCCTAGCTTGAAGGGGGAAACCAGGTGGCGCTTTGTCTAGCGCGCTAGATGGCGCTGCCATAGGTCAATCGGATATCCATTTTTTTTAATATTAAGCCCATTTTCATGACATATTCGTGTAGTACGCAAAGAAATATGAATGTCGTAGTTGGACCACTTTTTTCGCTTTGTGATATATGGCGCTGTAATAGTCACAAATGTATAAGTGCGTTGCATCACGTTACATTCCAGTGCGGACGGTATTTGCTTCGTGATATATTACCCGTGTTAAAATGGACCGTTTACCAATTGCGGAAAAGGTCGATATCGTGTTGACGTATGACTATTGTGATGAAAATGCCCAACGGGCGTGTGCTATGTATGCTTCTCGATATCGTGAACGACATCGTCCAAGTGTCCGGACCATTCACCGGATAATTACGTTATTTAAGGAAACAGGAAGTGTTCAGCCACATGTGGAATGTCAACCACGACCTGCAACAAATGATGATGCCCAATTAGGTATTATAGCTGCTGTCGTGGCTAATAAGCACATCAGTAGCAGACAAATTCCGCGAGAATAGGGGACCTCAAAAACGTCGGTGTTGAGAATGCTACATCAACATCGATTGCAGCCGTACCATATTTCTATGCACCAGGAATTGCATGGCGACGACTTTGAACGTCGTGTACAACTCTGCCACTGGGCACAAGAGAAATTACGGGACGATGACAGATTTTTTGCACGCGTTTTATTTTGCGACGAAGCGTCATTCACCAACAGCGGTAACGTAAACCGGCATAATATGCACCATTGGGCAACGGAAAATCCACGATGGCTGCGACAAGTGGAACATCAGCGACCTTGTCGGGTTAATGTATGGTGCGGCATTATGGGAGGAAAGATAATTGGCCCCCATTTTATCGGTGGCATTCTAAATGGTGCAATGTATTCTAATTTCCTAAGTAATGTTCTACCGACGTTAGTACAAGATGTTTCACTGCATGACAGAATGGCGATGTACTTCCAACATGATGGATGTCCGGCACATAGGTCGCGTGCGGTTGAAGCGGTATTGGATAGCATATTTCATGACAAGTGGATACTGTACCATGGTCCGCACGTTCACCGGATCTCACGTTCCCGGATTTCCATCTGTGGGGAAAGTTGAAGGATATTTGCTATTGTGATCCACCGACAACGACTGACAACATGCGACAGCGCATTGTCAATTCATGTGCGAACATTACGGAAGGCGAACTACTCGCTGTTGAGAGGAATACCAAAAGCATTGAGGTTGACGGACATCATTTTTAACGTGGTATTTACAGGTAATGATGCTGTTACAGCATGCCTTTTTGAGAAATGATAAATTCACAAACGTACATGTATCACAGTGGAACTACCGAAATAAAATGTTCAAACGTACCTACGTTCTGTATTTTAATTTAGAAAAAAACCTACTTGTTCCCAATTTTTCGTCTAAAATTGTGAGCCATACGTTTGTTACTATTACAGCGCCATCTCTCACAATGCGAAAAAAGTGATCCAACTAAAACATTCATATTTCTATAAGTACTACACGAATATATAATAAAAATGGGGGTTTGTATTTAAAAAAGAAACGCAGTTGATATCCTTTTGACCTATGGCAGCGCCATATAGCGGGTCAATCATAGCGCCAACTCGTTTCCCCCTTCAAGCTAGACGAGTTTCGTTCTTTGTAGTTTTTTCGTTTGACTCTTATTTCGAAAGATATTTGGCCAGCTCATGATCAATGGACCACCCTGTATATCTGTATACACAACTGTTCTTCGCAAACCAACTTACGGTGTACACGCTGAGAACTACCACTTATCCTCTTTTCTTTTGGAGTAGAATTGTGCGGGGGAAGAACAACTGATTGTCAAGCCTTGGTCAGCTGCTTTAGTCTTACCGATGACAACATGTTCATTAAAATAGTCTGTAATGAAAAGAAATGGGAGTGAGAATAGTCTCGTAACAATTTCTCCGCCGTACCTGCTCGTGACATGTGGTGTGAGGAGAGTACTGAGTGATGCCTCTGAGATTCCTTTCCAGTCGAAGCACGAGTTGGTGTGAAGAGATTGTTGCTTCTAAAATGCTGCTTCTAAGAAATTGTATGTATACGTAGGAAGGCCGAATTTTCCCGTTTGAATAATATACGACGCTCAAAGTTGATAAATCCAATCTGGCTGGCGAGCGTCTGAAACTTGGGCTGCAAGTTCGAGGCTTGTGGTTTACGTAGGAGACTGCGCACCAGATGAAGGGGATTAAAGCGCACGCTCAGAGTTTCGATTACCTGCAAACTGTGCCAGTAATCACTCTAGCAACTTGTAGCTACACGATGCTATAGATGCCGGTTCACCTGCGCACCGCCTGATTTTCAGAATATCGATTGAGAAGACAATGCATCTTTACCAATTTATTACACGATTTACTTGATACCAAGCCGTCATAAAACTCCCAGATAATTACATTCTTCGGTAACATTTCTAAATAATACACGTGTCTGTCTCAGTAGTAACTCCGCTTCTATCGACAAACTGCCGCAATTGTGTAAATGGCTTTAGGACTCAACGGTTAAAGCGAATTGTGAGGAGCATTTGCAAGAATATGGAGAGAGACTTCGAGCCGATCTATGGATCACGGCACAGACTTATAATTTCTCCGGTGTATGGAGTCAATCGAATTTAGTATGTAGGATATTGAACTATTAGCGAACGATGAGGTTTTAATGCATCGATAGTCACGAAAATATTTACATGTACGACGTATAAACATAACTACTCAAAACAGCGTCAGAGTGGCATCCAAAGTTTGTAAGGATGAACTAGAAAGAAACTATTAGATTAATGTGTTTGAGACTAGTTCAGACGAATTTGTACCGGAATGAAGATGTTCTCTTATTAATACTTCACAAATTGACATGGAAAAGACAACACGTATGAATCGACAAGCGTTTTCATTTACAAGCGCGATCGTGATGCATCTTTCTCCACATGACATAATTCTTTACTTTACCAGTTCTCTTCTGAGAAAACGGGCGCTGAAGACCTTGCTGCCGTGCGCCCAAAACTCCTCTACTACTACTGCTACTCTTCTGAGAAGACGGAGAAACCATTGTGGGCAATAGTGTACGAACCGGGATATGACTAAAGACGTGTCACACCACTGATTACGTCTTAAAGAAGACTTAACTGACAGTTTTCAGCATCTTTGTAAACGTTGCAAGGAGTAAATGGAGGTCACTGTGAAATATTTTGGAGGTAAATAATTGATCTGTAATTGCTAATCCGTAAGTAATGCAGAAAGAAATTTTCAGATTACAGCAGAGTGGAGCTGTTCTGCGATTTCATTGAAGAGTAATACAGTTTCCCAGATCAGATATCGAAGCCGGAAACTTGTCTAGGTAGAATCCTTGTTTTCAGAAAGAGGCTTTCACACTGCTGAGGAGTGGAAGGTTCTGAGGTCAAGCCTAGTTTCAGCAACTGTTTTAATCCGCCAGGATGCCTCAAATTTCCTGCAGTTATGGTAACAGTAACAAAGGTTGGCCTAGCGCTAAAACATTTCATGTACTTTAAGGTAGGCAACCAAGTTACATCATGCCTACCCAGGGTGCATAATGCAAGCTGAGTTGCCTGTCTTAAGGCACACGAAATGTTTTCAAACACATCTCTGTTTCTTTCTTTCTCATTTGACTCAGATTCTCATACCAATACTTTGATATTCCTTGGGTGGTTTGTGTAGTGATTTTGTCGTATGTTCACAAACGATATCAGTGATTGTGGCCAGCCAGAGTGGGCGAGCGGTTCTAGCGGCTTCAGTCTGGAACCGCGCGACCGCTACGGTCGAAGGTTCGAATCCTGCCTCGGGCATGGATGTGTGTGATGTCGTTAGGATAGTTAGGTTTAATTAGTTCTGAGTTATAGGGGACTGATGACCTCTGATGTCAAGTCCCACAGTGCTCAGAGCCATTTCAGTCATTGTGGTGAATCCACTTACGGAGGAGTGTATGTTTGCTGTTGGGTGTGAATGCTGGGAAAGCCGAAACCTGCGGCCGGCACTTCACTTAAATCTTACTATGAGCACGTAGGATATCCCCGATTCTGACGTCCTTAGATAGGGAAAATATCGCCCTTCACTCTACACTCTTTCATGAACGTTTCACGGAACATTACTGAGAAACTTGTGTTGTAATCCAGAGTTTTAGTGGAATATCACATGATTTACAGATCAGTTCTGACGATGAATATTTATTTCTCGTCTTGGATTGAAACCTCCAAGGTAAGGAGTGGGAGACATTTAGTTGGTGACATAAGCCCTTGGAAACCTAAAATTAATTTTGTGATTAGTAAAGGACTTTCAGATACTCTGGACGTGTACGAGAACATCGTTTCACAACAGACATACCTCTACCAAATTTTATCTGCTAATAATAGCTAGACATAAACTATTAGGAAGCCGGCTTCCTTTGATCGTCGTTCGTTGTTTTGAAGTTCCAACAGCATGTTAGCTAGTCTTTCAAACGCCACACATCTCTACGAGCCGTATGATGCTGTTGAGCACCCATGTTTACCCACGTTTCACCTTGGTTCCTTTAATGTTTCCTGTGTCTTTAGGAAGGAACTCTACCATGAACGGGGCTGCCACAAAGATTTTAGAGCGATCCTTGCAGATTTTCGATGTGATAGCCGACAGTTAAGAGAAATGTCTAAGTTTCGAAACTTGTGGAGCTAAGTGATGTTTTTAACGTAAGATTTTCGTTGACGTGTATTCCACCTTGCACCACTGAAAGCAAAGAAGGAAATATTTTCTTCATGTTATTCGAAAGGGAGTGTAATTGAAATTAAAACTCCTGTTAGAAAGTTGGTTCAGTTGGCTCTGAGCACTATGCGACTTAACTCCTGAGGTCATCAGTCGCCTAGAACTTAGAACTAATTAAACCTAACTAACCTAAAGACATCACACACATCGATGCCCGAGGGAGGATTAAAACCTGCGACCGTAGCGATCGCTCGGTTCCAGACTGTAGCGCCTAGAACCGCACGGCCACTCTGGCCGGTCCTGTTAGAAAGGATACTTTACCAAATCGTTACCTATGAAACCTTTAAAGTATTAACAGAAATGAATATATCTTCGTAAATAAGAATTTAGTTAAAACGTACACAAAAACACAGGAAAATCACAGTGTGTGGTGAAGAGAAAGAAAATAAAAGCCCACTGATAATGTTGAAACTTTAGGGAAATATGTCTAAGAAATGAAGGAAAAGATAAAACAGTGTTTTGCTCACGACGGACCCCCCCCCCCAAAAAAAAAAAAAAAATCTGTTTGCAAAGCAAACACTGACAGAAGAGTTTCGACCTGAAGACGGTTCTTGAATGCGTAGTTTCGGAACACCGTGTAACCCTCACAACGAGTGAATTGAGCATAATTAGCAGGTCACAAACTGGCGATTACAAAGTAAAAGGTAAGAAATGAGAAATAATGCCAAGGAATTTCACATCCAGATACATAACGAAACTGCCAGACATGTACTTTACTCACACTTCGGGAGTGCAATTAGGAACTTGTAAGGGATCCGTGATCCGACGAACATAGATGCTAGTATCCGACGCCCAGGTCGATAGTAGACACGAGTCGATTGTCGAGTGCTGCAGGAGGCAGTGAGACGAATGTTGAATGCGTAGTAGTACTGGAGAGTGTCGAGTGAAAAGGAGTGCGGGAAAGACGGGCAAGAATGGTGGTGGAGTGAGTTGTAAACGGTAAAAAAATTTCACCGGAGTATGGCGAGTGAGCACGTCTCCCTGGGGTTGACCCTCACTAATACCGATTCGCGAGTGATATGAAACCGAAAGTGATAAGTGCCGGATTACGTGTTTCGAGTCAACAGCGTCGGCCAGCGACAACCATGGATTTCAATGAGAATTGTTGTGAATGTTAACCATCATCATTGCGTGGGACGAAGTACTGAAAATCAGCAACCAATAAAAAGTTATAACCGTAATTAGACGTGTAAGGCGACGATAGTAACTGCCTCAGAATTTGTGTGTTATTAGGAAATATATATCAGTTTGTACGTCGCAACGTTTGTGGTCCTTAATAATAGACAAACTTTGAATCATTCCACTATTCAATCTCAGAAGAGTCGCACTCGGTTGAAATACCCCCGAAACCACAGCAGAAAAGCCGATAGCTTTTCATCCACTAAGCACACGGTCATAATACACTCCTGGATATGGAAAAAAGAACACATTGACACCGGTGTGTCAGACCCACCATACTTGCTCCGGACACTGCGAGAGGGCTGTACAAGCAATGATCACACGCACGGCACAGCGGACTCACCAGGAACCGCGGTGTTGGCCGTCGAATGGCGCTAGCTGCGCAGCATTTGTGCACCGCCGCCGTCAGTGTCAGCCAGTTTGCCGTGGCATACGGAGCTCCATCGCAGTCTTTAACACTGGTAGCATGCCGGGACAGCGTGGACGTGAACCGTATGTGCAGTTGATGGACTTTGAGCGAGGGCGTATAGTGGGCATGCGGGAGGCCGGGTGGACGTACCGCCGAATTGCTCAACACGTGGGGCGTGAGGTCTCCACAGTACATCGATGTTGTCGCCAGTGGTCGGCGGAAGGTGCACGTGCCCGTCGACCTGTGACCGGACCGAAGCGACGCACGGATGCACGCCAAGAACGTAGGATCCTACGCAGTGCCGTAGGGGACCGCATCGCCACTTCCCAGCAAATTAGGGACACTGTTGCTCCTGGGGTATCGGCGAGGACCATTCGCAACCGTCTCCATGAAGCTGGGCTACGGTCCCGCACACCGTTAGGCCGTCTTCCGCTCACGCCCCAACATCGTGCAGCCCGCCTCCAGTGGTGTCGCGATAGGCGTGAATGGAGGGACGAATGGAGACGTGTCATCTTCAGCGATTAGAGTCGCTTCTGCCTTGGTGCCAATGATGGTCGTATGCGTGTTTGGCGCCGTGCAGGTGAGCGCCACAATCAGGACTGCATACGACCGAGGCACACAGGGCCAACACCCGGCATCATGGTGTGGGGAGCGATCTCCTACACTGGCCGTACACCTCTGGTGATCGTCGAGGGGACACTGAATAGTGCACGGTACATCCAAACCGTCATCGAACCCATCGTTCTACCATTCCTAGACCAGCAAGGGAACTTGCCGTTCCAACAGGACAATGCACGTCCGCATGTATCCCGTGCCACCCAACGTGCTCTAGAAGGTGTAAGTCAACTACCCTGGCCAGCAAGATCTCCGGATCTGTCCCCCATTGAGCATGTTTGGGATTGGATGAAGCGTCGTCTCACGCGGTCTGCACGTCCAGCACGAACGCTGGTCCAAGTGAAGCGCCAGGTGGAAATGGCATGGCAAGCCGTTCCACAGGAGTACATCCAGCATCTCTACGATCGTCTCCATGGGAGAATAGCAGCCTGCATTGCTGCGAAAGGTGGATATACACTGTACTAGTGCCGACATTGTCCATGCTCTGTTGCCTGTGTCTATGTGCCTGTGGTTCTGTCAGTGTGATCATGTGATGTATCTGACCCCAGGAATGTGTAAATAAAGTTTCCCCTTCCTGGGACAATGAATTCACGGTGTTCTTATTTCAATTTCCAGGAGTGTAATTAACTGTTTGGCGGCTTTGGTAAATTACACAAAATCAAGTAAATGAATTAAGCGGGGGTGTTTCAAACGTTAGCTTCTCGGCTCTTCGCAGCGTTTTCTCCCCCTAACTGTGCTGAAATACGAGAAAGGGCGGTGTAAATTGGTAGAGTGCAGGTAGTGCAAGATCGCGAGTCTCATACACTGGCTCTCCTTATAGAAACAGTGTACGATAGTTATGCATCGTCCCCGTACCGCGCGCAGTCGTCGAAGTCATCCTCACTTCGGGTGCAAGAACGGTAGCGTCGTATCGCACCGCCGATTTCGGTAGAGCAAGGGCGCTAAATTTACCGGTTCACTTAATCCAGCAGCAAGAACGGTGACCCGCAGGACCACCACAGCAGCAATAGCACGATAGACGGTATCTTGCGCCCGCCTCCAGGGCTAATATCGAGACGGCGGCCTCCTACAGGCAGCAGTGTGATCCCAGGAGTGTGCTGCCGTTTGCGCGGAACGGAGCCCAGCAGGTGGTATGCGGTGAGCGTCGGAGGTCTGGAACCCAACAGCGTAACGTGCTCGCGGCCACTGCAGACGGTGGGGATCCCAACGCCCAATCATCTCGCCTCACCCTATCCTTGAATTACGTGACCGGCTTCCGGTCTGCTCCCTCCACCATCCGACCCGGGCTCGATATCTACTTCAGCCGGCAGCCGCGCCAAGAATTCGCAAGACGGTGTTTGCGCAATGCCAGGTCCGACAGCAAAAGTAAAGGTACACCGAATTCTGTTTTCTGGGCTTTAGTAAGCGTAATAAGCATTGCGGGTAAGTTTCTTAGAAGCGGCGTCATATGAATGTAGTTTTCTCACAGATCGTATACACTATGTCACCAAAAGTGTCCGGACTGTGGTGTGCGTACTGTAAGACCTTCAGTACACACACCATCAGATTATTTGACTTGTCGCACTAACGAATTAGGCGAGTGTGAGCAATATGTCTCGTGCTCTTATCGTGGGGTGTTCATCTTCTGCCGTTAGGTCAGACGATAGAAATGCAACTTGCACGCTTAGAGTATCAGATTGATAGTGACCAACTTTAAACAGAGCATGATTAATTTTCACACACATTTATTAAAATAATAACAAGCATAAAAATTATTTAACTTTGATCTGAATGCTATTTACAATTGACAATCTGAAGTTCCATTGGTACTGGTACGTTAATCTTATTCTCACATATATCTCTGATACTTGACAAAAGTGTCTATACATTGCTATGTGCAGGAATATGGAAATCTTATTAGGAGCAGACTGAAACTTGACTATAGACTAGTGTAGACAAATGCAGACTGGTACATACTAATGCAGACTGGTACATACTAATGCAGACTGGTAGAGACTAATGCAGACTGACTAATCGGAGGTCTGTACACTTGTTATAATACCTCGTGAGTTCATGTATCACTGCGCGAGTGTTACCTGCGAGGAGAAAAGGTTCTACGTTAGCAGCAATCTCATTGGCTGCTTTACATATTAATACGCGGATCGGCGGAAGCAGAACTTGGTCCGTCTCTATAGCAGCGTCATTTCGTAGTGTGGAGACGGACGAGCGCTGCGCCTGCGCTGTCGTGCTTAGCGGGGTGCGCTCTAGTGGGAAAGTTGTGTACGCGCTGATTACGGGGAACTATGTACACAACACGGACACTCCCAGAAACATACGTTTTCCATACTAGGTGCATTGTGCTGCGACCTACTGCCAGGCACTCAATATCAGCGACTGCAGTAGTCATTAGATATCGCGAGAGAAGAGAATGGGGCGTTCCGCGGAATTCGCGGACTTTGAACGTGGTCACGTGATTGGTTGTCACTTGTGTCACACGTCTGTACGCGAGACTTCCACACTCCTAAACATCCCTAGGTCCACTGTTTCCGATGTGTCAGTGAAGTGGAAACGTGAAGGGACACATACAGAACAAAAGCGTACAGGCCGACCTAGTCTGTTGACTGACAGAGACTGCTGACAGTTGAAGAGGTTCGTAATGTGTAATAGGCAGTCATCTATCCAGACCTATGCACAGGAATTTCAAAATGCATCAGGATCTACTGCAAGTACTATGACAGTGAGGTGGGAGATGGCAAAACTTCGATTTCATGGTCAAGCGGCTGCTCATAAGCCACACATCACGCCGGTAAATGCCAAACGACACCTCGATTGGTGTAATGAGCGTAAACCTTGCACGATTGAACAGTAGGAAGACGTTGTGTGGAGTGACGAATCACGGTAAAGAATGTGGTGATCCGATGTCAGGGTGTGGGTGTGGCGAATGCCTGGTGAACACCAGCCAGCGTGTATAGTGCCAACAATAAAATTTGGAGGCGGTGGTGTTAGGGGTGCCGGCCGCGGTGGTCTCGCGGGTATAGGCGCTCAGTCCGGAACCGCGCGACGGCTACGGTCGCAGGTTCGAATCCTGCCTCGGGCATGGATGTGTGTGATGTCCTTAGGTTAGTTAGGTTTAATTAGTTCTGAGTTCTAGGCGACTGATGACCACAGATGTTAAGTCGCATAGTGCTCAGAGCCATTTGAACCATTTTTTTTTTTTTTTTTTTTGGTGTTACGGTGTGGTTGTGTTTATCATGGAGGGGGCTTGCACCCCTTGTTATTTTGCGTAGCACTATCACAGAACAGGCCTACAATGATGTTTTAAGCACCTTCTTGATTCCCGCTGTAGAAGAGCAATTCGGGGATGGCGATTGTATCTTTCAACACGATCGAGCACGTGTTCATAATGCACGGCCTGTGGCGGATTGATTACACGACAGTAACATCCCTGTAACGAATTGTCCTGAATCCTATAGAATACCCTTGCTATGTTTTGTAACGCCGACTTTGTGCCAGACCTCACCAACTGACATCGATACTTCTCCTCAGTGGAGCACTCCGTGAAGAATGGGCTTCCAGCACCTGACTGAACGTATGCCTGCGAGGGTGGAAGCTGTCATCAAATCTAAGGGTGGGCCAACACCATATTGAGTTCCAGCATTACCGATGGAGGGCTCAAGAACTTGTAAGTCATTTTCAGCCATGTATCCCGATAATTTTGATCACGTAGTGTATCCACATATGTGGCAACTGAATATCGGTACGTTGAACAAATTTAGTTTAAAAGTCAGTTATCTAAGCTGTGACGGCTTTAGTAGGTTAATTTCATGTGGTTCATACTAAAGACGATGTGGATACGTCTACATCTACATCTAGATACATACTCCGCAATCCACCATACGGTGCGTGGCGGAGGGTACCTCGTACCACAACTAGCATCTTCTCTCCCTGTTCCACTCCCAAACAGAACGAGGGAAAAATGCCTATATGCCTCTGTACGAGCCCTAATCTCTCTTATCTTATCTTTGTGGTCTTTTCGCGAAATATAAGATGGCGGCAGTAAAATTGTACTGCAGTCAGCCTCAAATGCTGGATCTCTAAATTTCCTCAGTAGCGATTCACGAAAAGAACGCCTCCTTTCCTATAGAGACTCCCACACGAGTTCCTGAAGCATTTCCGTAACACACGCGTGATGATCAAACCTACCAGTGACAAATCAAGCAGCCGGCCTCTGAATTGCTTTTATGTCCTCCCTCCATCCGACCTGATAGGGATCCCAAACGCTCTAGCAGTACTCAAGAATAGGTCGTATTAGTGTTTTATAAGCGGTCTCCTTTACAGATGAACCACGTCTTCCCCACAACTGCCATTACATGCTTGTCCTGCTTTATATCACTCTGCAATGTTACGCCCAAATATTTAATCGACGTGACTGTGTCAAGCGCTACACTACTGATGGAATATTTAAACATTACAGGATTCTTTTTCCTATTCATCTGCATTAATTTACATTTAACGTCTTTCAGGATTCCATACATACAGGGTTGCAATTAGTGCACTATATAAAATTAAATCGTCATAAATTCTGAACGGTTTGCGTTAGGACGTTCAAACGATACGGTTGGCCGCGGAGTATGATGGGAAATGGTATGCGCATTATGGTTCAGTGACGAAGCTCACTTTCATGTGGGTGGGTTCGTCATTATGCGAAACTGGCGCATATGAGGGACTGAGAATCCGCATTTCGCGATCGAGAAGTCTTTTCATTCTTAAAGGGCGACTGTGTGGTGTGAAAATGTCCAGTCACAAAATAATCGGTGCGTCTCTGTACATGTAGCCGCAAATTTGTGCTTCATTGTTAACTTAACGAACAAAATACACTGGTGTGTAAAACCTGACTGAAGCTACTATCACATGTGTGTCACTGCCAGGTAACATAGCTCAATGCGTCCCTTATGCCTTGTATTTGTTTTTCTTGTCTTTTATTCAATACACCGGAATAACTTCCATCTAATAGAGCTGCCAATGGGACTGTTTTATAACACTACAGTTGTGTCTGTTCCACAGATACGTGCAATCATACTATATTTTACAGCCAAGAGAGTTAAAATATTTTACTTGTTCTATAGCTTTTTCGTCAGCTACCGTCTTCGTTCTTCCTGAATAATGTGCCATTGCTTTAATATTATGTTCTGTACGTTATTTATTTATTTATACATGCATAATATCTGTTATTTATTTCTTTTCATCATGTATATTGTATTTAGTTTATAAATAACTTTTTGAAAATTCTTTTGTAAACGTTAGTGTAAGGTCATCAGCATATAGGAGTGGTTTTAGCGCCAGCAAATTGTTTAGTTGTATTGTATCCCACTGATTTAAAATTCAGCCTGCGAGCTGCATCGTGAGTGTATATACTGAATAACCTACAGCCTTTTCTCACTCATTTATTTACTTGTGCTGATTCTGGGTATGTGCCTTCTACAGAAAAGACTACTCGGGTTTCACTATACTGTTTTGTGATATATGATATACACTGTAAGGGTACAACGACGTATTAGTAATTTCCTCTTTTTTTCTTGTTTTAAGAAAACTATTTTATTTTGGAGCAAATACGATAGTACGACTAGAAATGTGTTATTTATAATGAAGAAAAAACATGTGTATATGAGACATTCAGTCATAATGCGAAAAATCTGGAGCAATCAATTTAGAAAATGTAATTGCTGTAAAACAATACCCGTCTTTGGTCTGACATACTTGACTTGTTACTTTATTATTCATCTTCGCTACTCGTAGCTGCTATCTGTTTAGAGGAATGTGTCAATGTAAATTTCTTTAAGTCTGAGTAATTACTCATTTTTGTGCCAGTATTGTGTAATATTCTTTCATTTTATACCATTAGTACGCTTGTTATGTTATTGACAGGTTTTACAGTGGACGAAATCCTATTTGCTAGTGCTAATAATTTTGGCTCACTTCAGAGATTCAAAGCTGAGTATAAGAAACCAAGCCAGTTATTCCGGCAGCTTACAGTATATCGTTTACAGATATAAAAAGGGTAACATCTGTGCTCCATTATTCTCCATAACTTTTCACTAACGACATTATGAAAAGCTTACTCCAAATCGATATAGGCAATGTGTGTACGTCCGTTGAACTCTCTGCTTTACAGTAATCTGTCGTAAAATACTTTTTTCCCATTCTCATACATCGATTTCCCTTTTGCTTTGTCCGCGTTTGGTCGTACGTCTTTTTGCTTGTGGCACGTGTTAAGCAGATATAATATTTCAATGGTGACAGTCATCCATATTACATTAAATCTGCATTAATAGCATCCAAACCAACTGCATTTGGATTTTTTGTAGTTTCCAAGGCTGCTGTGAGTCCTTTTATTTGTTATGTAATATAGGTATTTTACTTCTATTTCTGGTTATTTTTCTTTCTGATCATCGTTCCGTAGGTATTTTTAATTTGTTATCCACTCGTGCGTCGTAATGTTATTGAAACGAATAGTGTCATTTTCTGTTTTATTTAAGCTTTTCAAAGTCTTATAAGCTATATGTTGGTGACCTTGAATATCACGTTCTGTGTTACAATGTGTCTGTCCAGTGCTTTCTGGTGGGCTCTCTTCACTATTCCTTAACTGTACTTCCTCTACTGATTACTGAGTTGTTTATTTTCAGGGTAGTCTTTGAACGTTACATTTGTATGCTGTTTATTATGTATTGCTACTGCAATTTCTGTTAGTCATATTCTTAACCCATACCCTTCTTGAGTGTTTCTCTTTACTAATCCCTCGTCTGCAGTTTTTTATTCTTCTACAGTACGTATCCGTTCTTCTTCAGTTGCTAATGGCTAATTGTTGTTGTTAGTTCAAATGGCTCCGAGCACTATGGGACTTAACATCTGTGGTCATCAGTCCCCTTGAACTTAGAAATACTTAAACCTAACTAACCTAAGGACATCACACACATCCATGCTCGAGGCAGGATTCGAACCTGCGCCGTAGCAGTCGCGCGGTTCCGGACTGAGCGCCTAGAACCGCGAGACCACCGCGGCCGGCTGTTGTTGTTCTATTTATTTATTAAAGACGTTGATCTATTCTTTACCGAGTGCTTTTTGAACATCGTAACGTACTACAATCTGTGCTTTATACGTTTACGAAATGTAGATTTTACCTGACATGGTTCCTTTCGAATAAGCTGACTAACATTCCTGTTGATGTATATGATAAGGACTCAAACAAAAGGATCAACTTCAAAAGCACTAAAAAAAAAGAGGAAGGTGTTATTATTCTCATTTACATTAATAATTGTTCTAAATAAAGATTATTTTGAGTTTGAATAAAGTTGAGTTTTTGGATTTACCACCTTGAATGGAAGTTACGTTTAGGCCAAAACTGTCATCGTTCGTTAACGGCGCGTTTGGTTACAAATAACTATGTACGTAGTTACTGTTCATACACAGGAAATTATTTTGTAAAAAGGTTAATAGGACTTCGAATTAAGATGTAGGATAGACCTAAAAAAATAAAAGGTCGATCCTACATCTTACTAAGTAAGTCGCTTCCAGATTAAATTATAAGGACACAAATTAATTTCAGCGAATAAGTAGAACAGGAAAAGAGGTAGGCTGTTTATTTAAAAAAAAACTGAAAAGAAAAAAATTAAACACAGTGGTCCAGTTATCATCGGTGAAACGTTACAGTGAATGTACTTTAATCTGTATCGTACCTTGCCAGAAAGGGAAAAAGGAATCAATCTAATGTCGCCTTTTTCGTTGGTAAGATTATTGCATCTTCTTAAAAGAAAGATTGGTACAACGTCAGGAGTTTACAGATGTTAATTTTCGTATGACTTTGGCTTTTTTATAATACAACTGTAACACATAGGTCTTTTACAATATAATTAAGGCAGCTGCACAGTTTGATGACTTGTTCGATGGATATGTCTTGGTAAAATAGGTAGTGAAGGACATTATCTAGCAATATACTCAGCCCTATTTCTTGTCGTACGTTATTCATCCCCCATTTCCAGCATGGTATTGAGATTTTTCAATGTCCATAACCGATGAATTAAAATTACCTAAGTGGTGAAACTGTTTCTGGGCGATATGAACAACTACAGCAACTGAAAATGACTTTCTTCTTCGTAGTTGTACCGATATACGCCTGTTAAAAAATATAGCTGGCCACATAAATGGCAGCCGAATATTTACCCAAACATATAGCAGATAGGTAAAATAATGTAAACACCTGTACTTCCATGGGAATGGTTTATTAAAAAGGGATTGTACCCACATTTGCCTGTAATACATCTGCGCTTCTTGGGGTACTGGCATATAATCTACATCTACGTTTATACTCCGGAAGCCACCCAACGGTGTGTGGCGGAGGGCACCTTACGTGCCACTGTCATTACCTCCCTTTCCTGTTCCAGTCGCGTATGGTTCGCGGGAAGAACGACTACCGGAAAACCTACGTGCGCGCTCGAATCTCTCTAATTTTACATTCGTGATCTCTTCGGGAGTAGGGGGAAGCAATATATTCGATGCCTCATCCAGAAACGCACCCTCTCGAAACCTGGACAGCAAGCTACACCGCGATGCACAGCACCTCTCTTGCAGAGTCTGCCACTTGAGTTTGCTAAACATCTGCGTAACGCTATCACGCTTACCAAATAACCCTGTGACGAAGCGCGCCACTCTTCTGTGCATCTTCTCTACCTCCTCTACCAACCAGACCTGGTACGGATCCCGCACTGATGAGCAATACTGAAGTATAGGTCGAACGAGTGTTTTGTAAGCCACCTCCTTTGTTGATGGACTACATTTTCTAATGACTCTCCCAATGAATCTCAACCAGGCACCCGCCTTACCAACGATTCATTTTATGTGATCATTCCACTTCAAATCGTCCCGTACGCATACTCCCAGATATTTTACAGAAGTAACTGTTACCACTGTTTATTCCGCTATCATATAATCATACAGTGAAGGATCCTTCTTTCTATGTATTCGCAATATATTATGTTTCTCTACGTGAAGGGTGAGTTGCCACTCCCTGAACCAAGTGCCTATCCGCTGCAGATCTCCGTGCATTTCGTGACAGTTTTCTAATGCTGCAACTTCTCTGTATACTAGAACACGATAAGCCGCATGGAACTTCCGACACTATCTAATAGGTCATTTATATATATTGTGAAAAGCAATGGTCCCATAACACTCCTCTGTGGCACGCCAGAGGTTACTTTAAAGTCTGTAGACGTCTTTCCATTGAGAACAACATGCTGTGTTGTGTTTGCTAAAAACTCTTCAATCGTGCCACACAGCTGGTCCGATGTTCCGCAGGCTTTTACTTTGTTTTTCAGGCGACAGTGCGGAACTGTATCGAACGCCTTCCGGAAGTAAAGGAAAATGGCATTTACCTGGGAGGCTGCATCTAATACTTTCTTGGTCTCATGAACATACACTCCTGGAAATGGAAAAAAGAACACATTGACACCGGTGTGTCAGACCCACCATACTTGCTCCGGACACTGCGAGAGGGCTGTACAAGCAATGATCACACGCACGGCACAGCGGACACACCAGGAACCGCGGTGTTGGCCGTCGAATGGCGCTAGCTGCGCAGCATTTGTGCACCGCCGCCGTCAGTGTCAGCCAGTTTGCCGTGGCATACGGAGCTCCATCGCAGTCTTTAACACTGGTAGCATGCCGCGACAGCGTGGACGTGAACCGTATGTGCAGTTGATGGACTTTGAGCGAGGGCGTATAGTGGGCATGCGGGAGGCCGGGTGGAAGTACCGCCGAATTGCTCAACACGTGGGGCGTGAGGTCTCCACAGTACATCGATGTTGTCGCCAGTGGTCGGCGGAAGGTGCACGTGCCCGTCGACCTGGGACCGGACCGCAGCGACGCACAGATGCACGCCAAGACCGTAGGATCCTACGCAGTGCCGCAGGGGACCGCACCGCCACTTCCCAGCAAATTAGGGACACTGTTGCTCCTGGGGTATCGGCGAGGACCATTCGCAACCGTCTCCATGAAGCTGGGCTACGGTCCCGCACACCGTTAGGCCGTCTTCCGCTCACGCCCCAACATCGTGCAGCCCGCCTCCAGTGGTGTCGCGACAGGCGTGAATGGAGGGACGAATGGAGACGTGTCGTCTTCAGCGATGAGAGTCGCTTCTGCCTTGGTGCCAATGATGGTCGTATGCGTGTTTGGCGCCGTGCAGGTGAGCGCCACAATCAGGACTGCATACGACCGAGGCACACAGGGCCAACACCCGGCATCATGGTGTGGGGAGCGATCTCCTACACTGGCCGTACACCTCTGGTGATCATCGAGGGGACACTGAATAGTGCACGGTACATCCAAACCGTCATCGAACCCATTGCTCTACCATTCCTAGACCGGCAAGGTAACTTGCTGTTCCATCAGGACAATGCACGTCCGCATGTATCCCGTGCCACTCAACGTGCTCTAGAAGGTGTAAGTCAACTACCCTGGCCAGCAAGATCTCCGGATCTGTCCCCCATTGAGCATGTTTGGGACTGGATGAAGCGTCGTCTCACGCGGTCTGCACGTCCAGCACGAACGCTGGTCCAACTGAGGCGCCAGGTGGAAATGGCATGGCAAGCCGTTCCACAGGACTACATCCAGCATCTCTACGATCGTCTCCCTGAGAGAATAGCAGCCTACATTGCTGCGAAAGGTGGATATACACTGTACTAGTGCCGACATTGTGCATGCTCTGTTGCCTGTGTCTATGTGCTTGTGGTTCTGTCAGTGTGATCATGTGATGTATCTGACCCCAGGAATGTGTCAATAAAGTTTCCCCTTCCTGGGACAATGAATTCACGGTGTTCTTATTTCAGTTTCCAGGGTTGTATAAAGCTAGTTGGGTTTCACGCGATCGCTGTTTCCGGAATCCATTTTGATTCCCACAGAGCAGATTCTGGGTTTCCAGAAATGACATGATACGCAAGCATAAAATATGTTCTAAAATTCTACAACAGATCGATGTCAGAGTTATAGGCCTTCAGTTTTGCGCATCTGCTCGACGACCATTTTTGAAAACTGGAACTACCTGTGCTCTTTTGCAATCATTTGGAAACTTCCGTTCCTCTGGAGACTTGCGGTACACGGCTGTCAGAAGGGGGGCAAGTTCTTTCGCGTACTCTGTGTGGAATAGAATTGGTATCCCGTCAGGTCCAGTGGACTTTCCTCTGTTGAGTGATTTAAGTTGCTTTTCTATTCCTTGGACACTTATTTCAACGTCAGCCATTTTTTCGGTCGTGGGAAAATTTAGAAAATGAACTGCAGTGCGGTCTTCCTCTGAGAAACAGCTTTGGAAAACAGTGTTTAATATTTAAACTTTACTCGTATCATCCTCTGTTTCAAGTCGGTACATAGAATTTTTCTTTCGAATTCACTGAAAGCTTCACGCTTATGCTAAGTTTGACATCGTTTAGCTTCTGTTTGTCTGAGAGGTTTTGGCTGCGTTTAAACTTGCAGTGAAGGTCTGTTTGCTTGATTGTATAGTCTCCAGTGGAATGTTATACCACTCTTCCGTCAGAACCTCTTCTAACTCCTGTAGTGACGATGGAGGTGGATATTTGCTCCAGAGTCTGCGCTCCTATACCATTCACAGGGGTTTTATAATAGTCAAGCCCGGGTACTGTGTCCGCCAGGGAATACGCTGCAGTTCAGTTACATGCTTCTCATACCACGATTTTACTGACTTGGCTGTGTGATTGGGTTCATTATCGTCTTAAAATATGTCATCATTTGAACATTTGAATCATGGATGCACCTGATGATCTTAAATGTTCACATAATGGTTGGCTATAATGATGGAATCAGCAGAATACCATGATATGGCTACGCATACCATCACACCTCCACCTCCATGCTTAACCGTTGGAATCAAACAATCAATCTTATAAGTTTCTTTTCGCGTTCTTCAGACGTGAACCCGTCCCGATGCTGGAAATAACGAAAACGTTGACTCGTCGGATCATATGACGTGTTTCCACTGATCAGTTGTCCAGGCTGACACCATGTTTTACGCTTATTTGCCTTGGTTATCGTCACTAATAGTTTTGGTATAGCATCTCGTCAGTGAATATTCGCATTATGGAGTTCTCGGCGACAGTGTCGATATATTGGGGGTCTCGAAGATAGCTATTGAGCTCTGCGGCCACTTTAGCCGCCGTAGTTTTGTGTTGTTTTGACACAATTCGTGACAACGTACGACGATCTCTGTCATTTAGTTTTGAATTGTCCCCACTATTACGTATACACGATGAGGTCTTCCCATGTTTTGTGAAGGCTGTCATGACTGTTGAACCAGTTACTCTTGAAACAGTCAACAGTTTGCCTGTCTTGGTCACTGATGCTCCAACTATTCGGACCCCACAAAATCTGCCCTCTACGGAACTCTGTTAGGTCTTTCATTGCTCGTAGACATCGGCCTCTGAATACAAATACGAAGGGCGCACTTCTCGTAAACAGCCCTTACCGGAAACACATAGTCCCATCGCGACATATGCCTTGACTGCGCTGTTGACAGACAAACACAAAAAAAAATGGCTCTGAGCACTATGGGACTCAACTTCTGTGGTCATCAGTCCCCTAGAACTTAGAACTACTTAAACCTAACTAACCTAAGAACATCACACACATCCATACCCGAGGCAGGATTCGAACCTGCGACCGTAGCAGTCGCACGGTTCCGGACTGCGCGCCTAGAACCGTGAGACCACCGCGGCCGGCGACAAACACAAACAACCCATTACTACCACTGTTCACATTATTTTGCCTATCTCCCTGTACGTAATACCATGAATGAATACCAATGAACAATCACATCAGTCCTCACCTGTGCTCCGCAAGCCACTTTACGATTTGTTGCGGAGGATACTTTCCGCAGTTGGCGCGATGGAAGAATTTCTGAGAACTTCTGGTTGCGCTCATTTCGCGAGACGTACGTAGGAGGGCGTAACGTGTTGCCTGATTCTCCCCGTAACGTACACTCTCTGAATTTCTGTTGCGAGCCTCACCGTGATGTACAACACCTCTCCTGTAGCGTAGATCACTGTAGTTCGTTAAGCATCTCCGTAATGCTCTCGCATCTACTTAACAATCCCGTAGCGAAACTCACCGCTTTTGTCTGGATCTTACCTGTTCCGTCTGTTAATCCAAACCGGTAAGGGTCTCAGGATGGTTAATCCTGACGTTGTAAAGGTGTTCCTCAGTTAACATTTCGTTATTGTTCTTGACAGTACCAACGTCTCACGACGAGGATTACCAAGAAGAAAGCTAAGCAGTGAAAATATCCTACGTTTTTGGTTACGACAGTTAAGACGAAACATCTGCAATAAGACAAGAAGCCTACAAATGTTGTCTCTGTTGTCATTGCTTCCATGGTGTAATAAAACAGTACCTTTCAGCAAGGTTTGCGGTTCCGTGTCACAGAGTATAGGAGAGTGCCATACAACAGCTTACGTAAAGTAATATGACGGTACACAGGTGCACGCTCGAAGGCGGAGGTTCCTTTGGAAGGAACAGTACGTGGCGTGCGTGTGTCGCACATGCGAGCGCACGGAGCGCGGTGGAGCGTCGCAGTCGGCCCTAGCGGCTATCGACAGCTCAGTAAATAACGCGGAGCGGTCGACGTCGCTGGCCTAGTTGCAGTGGAGACATTTTTAATGGAGCGTGTCGCCGTAAATCTGCTATCAAGCAGCGCGACCGCAGGCCCGGTTGCTGCGGCACGCCCACCCTCTCGCTAACGATGCGCGACTCCCAAACATCGACGTTCAATTGTTTCCTATTTCCTACTCCCAGTCTCGAAAAATTCTTGTCTGCTGGTTGTGTTTAGCCGATTACGCCCCCTTGTATCATTTTCGGAAACTGAAGTAACATATCATTTATATAGTGAATGCCAAACTGAACTGCTAATCACTGTTGTGATGAACTATTTTATTTATGTTATCGGTTTCAGTGGTAAGTAATCGCCATCAGGTATTGGTATTTTTATCTTGAAGGGTCGGAAAAAAGTCCCGTGGAACTTCGAATATACGGTGAGGTGACAAAAATACACTAGACATAAAAGGGCAGCACATAGCGGAGTTCTCATTTGCACTCAGATGATTCATGTGGAGAGGTTTCCGACGTGATTGTGGCCACCTCTTCCTACGCCTTCGACGACCTCTTCACGCCATTCTCGGCGGGAGGAAGTCGTTTTGGCCCGGTTACGAATTGGACACTGCCGGTTCAGCCATTGCCATCTGCTGACGGCTGCGCCGGCGTCGTTCTGCCCATGTGTGCAGTTGCTGACTGTACACCACATTTTAACGTCCTGTCCGAATTTTAATACACCGAGTGTTGATCTTGGCCTGCCATGTACTCTGGATGCCATTTTAGCGGATGACCCAGGAGCAGCTGCTCGCGTACTTCGTTTTATCCGCTTGACAATCCCGTCTAAGGACATTTGATTATGCTGTTTTCTTTTAATCCCTTGCCTGTTAATATGTCTTTTATAGTGTTGTCCCTTTTAGTTGCTGTTTTAACCTTGTGCCTCGCAGTGCGTTCCTAACTTAGTCTGAGCGCTAATGACCATTGTAGCTGTGCGCCCTAAAACCACAAAAAACTAAAACAAAAAACAAAAAGCAGTGGGAATTAACAGACGATGAACGCGGAATGGTAGTTGCAGCTATACACATGGAGCATTCCATTACCGTTACCCACAGAGTCAAGAATGTGCCGATAACATCAAATTTCAGGCAATACCTCTCACCAAGGATAACGCAGTGGCCGACGGCCTTCACTTAGCGATCGAGAGCAGCGGCGTTTTGTGCAGTATTGTCAGTGCTAACAGACAAGCAGCACTGCATGAAATAATTGCATTAATGAAGTACGACGAACGGATGCGTTAGGACAGTGCAGCGAAATGTGGAGTTAGTGGGCAATCGCAGCTGACGACCGATGCGAATGTTATTGGTAACAGTACATCGCCTTCAAAGCCTGCCCTGTGGTAGTGCCCATATCTCTAAGACACTAGACGACTGGAAAACCGTGGCCTGGTCAGATGAGCCCCGATTTCAGTTGGTGAGAGCTGATGGAAGAGTTCGAATGAGGACCAGACCCCAGGAACCTGTTGACCCAAGATGTTAGCAAGACACTGTGTAAGCTGGCGGTAGCTCCGTAATCTCGTGAGATGTGTTCACATGGAACGGAGTGGCTCCTCTGGTCCAACTGGGGCGATCATTGACTGGAAATGGTTGTGTTCGGCTACCTAGAGATCTCAGCGATACAGATGGCCGTACCGCAACCACAACGGAGGGGTATCTGTTGAGAGGCCAGACAAACACGTTTCATCCTGAAGAGGGGCAGCAGCCTTTTCAGTAGTTGCAAGGACAACAGTCTGGATGATTGACTGATCTGGCCTTGTAACAATAACCAAAACGGCTTTGCTGTGCTGGTACTGCGAACGGCTGAAAGCAAGGGAAACTACGGCCGTAATTTTTCCCGAGGGCATGCAGCTTTATTGTATGATTAAATGATGATGGCGTCCTCTTGGGTAAAATATTCCAGAGGTAAACTAGTCCCCCATTTGGATCTCCGGGCGGGGACTACTCAAGAGGATGTCATTATCAGGAGAAAGAAAACTGGTGTTCTGCGGATCGGAGCGTGGAATGTCAGATCCCTTAATCGGGCAGGTAGGTTAGAAAATTTAAAAAGGGAAATGGATAGGTTAAAGTTAGATATAGTGGGAATTACTGAAGTGTGGTGGCAGGAGGAACAAAACTTGTGGTCAGGTGACTACAGGGTTATAAACGCAAAATCAAATACTGATAATGCAGGAGTCGGTTTAATAATGAATAGGAAAATAGGAATGCGGGTAAGCTACTTCAAACAGAATAGTGAACGCATTATTGTGGCCAAGATAGACACGAAGCCCACACCTACTACAGTAGTACAAGTTCATATGCTAACTAGCTCTGCAGATGACGAAGAAATTGAAGAAATGTATGATGAAATAAAAGAAATTATTCAGATAGTGAAGGGAGACGAAAATTTAATAGTCATGGGTGACTGGAATTCGAGTGTAGGAAAAGGGAGAGAAGGAAACATAGCAGGTGAATATGGATTGGGGATAAGAAATGAAAGAGGATGCCGCCTGGTAGAATTTTGCACAGAGCATAACTTAATCAGAGCTAACACTTGGTTTAAGAATAATGAAAGAAGGTTGTATTCTTGGAAGAACCCTGGAGATACTAAAAGGTATCAGACAGATTATAAAGTGGTAAGACAGAGATTTGGGAACCAGGTTTAAATTGTAAGACATTTTCAGGGGCAGATGTGGACTCTGACCACAATCTATTGGTTATGACCTGTAGATTAAAACTGAAGAAACTGCAAAAAGGTGGGAAATTAAGGAGATGGGAATGGATAAACTCACTAAACCAGAGGTTGTACAGAGTTTCAGGGAGAGCATAAGGGAACAATTGACAGGAATGGTGGAAGGAAATACAGTAGAAGAAGAATGGGTAGCTTTGAGGGATGAAGTAGTGAAGGCAGCAGAGGATCAAGTTGGTAAAAAGACGAGGGGTAGTAGAAATCCTTGGGCGACAGAAGAAATATTGAATTTAATTGATGAAAGGAGAAAATATAAAAATGCAGTAAATGAAGCAGGCAAAAAGGAATACAAACGTCTCAAAAATGAGATGGACAGAAAGTGCAAAATGGCTGAGCAGGGATGGCTAGAGGACAAATGTAAGGATGTAGAGGCTTATCTCACTAGGGGTAAGATAGATACTGCCTACAGGAAAATTAAAGAGACCTTTGGAGACAAGGGAACCACTTGTATGAACATCAAGAGCTCAGATGGAAACACAGTTCTGAGCAAAGAAGGGAAAGCAGAAAGGTGGAATGAGTATATAGAGGGTCTATAAAAGGGCGATACACTTGAGGACAATATTATGGAAATGGAAGGCGATGTAGATGAAGCTGAAATGAGAGATATGACATTGCGTGAGGAGTTTGACAGAGCACTGAAAGACCTCAGTCGAAACAAGGCCCCGGGAGTAGACAACATTCCATTGGAACTACTGATGGCCTTGGGAGAGCCAGTCCTGACAAAACTCTACCATCTGGTGAGCAAGATGTATGAAACAAGCGAAATACCCTCAGACTTCAAGAAGAATATAATAATTCCAATCCCAAAGAAAGTAGGTGTTGACAGATGTGAAAATTACCGAACAATCAGTTTAATAAGCCACAGCTGCAAAATACTAACACGAATTCTCTACAGGCGAATGGAAAAACTAGTAGAAGCCGACCTTGGGGAAGATCAGTTTGGATTCCGTAGAAACACTGGAACACGTGAGGCAGTACTGACCCTACGACTTATCTTAGAAGAAAGATTAAGGAAAGACAAACCTACGTTTCTAGCATTTGTAGACTTAGAGAAAGCTTTTGAGAATGTTGACTGGAATACTCTCTTTCAAATTCTGAAGGTTGCAGGGGTAAAATACAGGGAGCGAAAGGCTATTTACAATTTATACAGAAACCAGATGGTAGTTATAAGAGTCGAGGGACATGATAGGGAAGCAGTGGTTGGGAAGGGAGTAAGACAGGGTTGTAGCCTCTCCCCGATGTTATTCAATCTGTATATTGAGCAAGCAGTAATGGAAACAAAAGAAAAATTCAGAGTAGGTATTAAAATCCACGGAATAGAAATGAAAACTTAGAGATTCGCCGATGACATTGTAATTCTGTCAGAGGCAGCAAAGGACTTGGAAGAGCAGTTCAATGGAATAGACAGTGTCTTGAAAAGAGGATATAAGATGAACATCAACAAAAGCAAAACGAGGATAATGGAATGTAGTCGAATTAAGTCGGGTGATGCTGAGGGAATTAGACTAGGAAATGAGACACTTAAAGTAGTAAATGAGTTTTGCTATATGGGGAGCAAAATAACTGATGATGGTCGAAGTAGAGAGGATATAAAATGTAGACTGGCAATGGCAAGGAAAGCGTTTCTGAAGAAGAGAAATTTGTTAACATCGAGTATAGATTTAAGCGTCAGGCAGTCATTTCTGAAAGTATTTGTATGGAGTGTAGCCAGGTATGGAAGTGAAACATGGACGATAAATAGTTTAGACAAGAAGAGAATAGAAGCTTTCGAAATGTAGTGCTACAGAAGAATGCTGAAGATTAGAGGGGTAGATCACATAACTAATGAGGAAGTATTGAATAGGTTTGGGGAGAAGAGAAGTTTGTGACCCAACTTGACCAGAAGAAGGGATCGGTTGGTAGGACATGTGCTGAGGCATCAAGGGATCACCAATTTGGTATTGGACGGCTGCGTGGAGGGTAAAAATCGTAGAGGTCACTGATTGCGCGGCCGCACCAAAAATGTTTAAATGTGTGTGAAATCTTATGGGACCTAACTGCTAAGGTCATCAGTCCCTAAGCTTACACACTACTTAACTTAAATTATCCTAAGGACAAACACACACACACACACACACCCATGCACGAGGGAGGACTCCAACCTCCGCCGGGGCAGCCGCCTGAGACCGCTCGGGTAATCCCGCGCGGCATTTGTTATTGCGGTTCAGTGGAAATTAAAGTTGACAGGTGCTAGTTCTTGAAATCAACTAATTCAGTTAGAAATTAGATTAATTATATAGTAAATTAAATTATAATTCATACATATTTCATATCCATTTGAGAGCAGACACACACACATAATATTCCTAGTCTTTCTCAGCGACACATATCGTAGAATACATAAAACTCAAAACGACGATAAATATGAGTATATGTGTGGCTGACTGATCATGCAGCATATTGTTAACTACCCACTAGTTAACAAATAGTTTCAGCCTTCCTGCATCCAGTGGTGACCAAAACTTACGGACGAAAGGAACGTTCGCATGACGCATCACTGACAATTAAGATAGCTCGATGAAAGCCAGACCATACACAGAAAAACTATTACAGTACATTACTGTAGTTACCTGAAAGATGTACGAGATGAGACGAATAGAAATGACCCCTTTATTGAAAGATAATAATTACATTGCGATTGATGGTGTTCCCCCTACATTGTAAAAGACTGGTTGATTTGGGGGAAGACATCAAACAGCGGGGTCATTGGTCTCGTAGGATTAGGGAAGGAAGTCGGCTGTGCCCTTTCAGTGGAACCATCTAGGTAGTTGGCGGAAGCGATTTTAGGGAAATCGCTGAAAAACTAAATCAGGAGGGGCGGACGCGGGATTGAACCGTCGTCCTCCCGAATGCGAGCCCAGTGAGCTAACCACCACGCCACCTCGTTCGGTGCAAAATATTCTTAGTAGGGCCCGTGATCGCCGCAAACGGCAATGTATGCACTGTAACGCACACTTGCTGACCACAACGTTGATCTGTGGTTAATGTAGTACGGCGCTCGTTTCCCTAACAGTGTGGATAACGACTGCTAGACGTCGTGCACATGTGGAAGTGCGACACTACCTCTTCTGCTCGAATCCCCCATGTGATCGATGGGATATACACTACTAGCCATTAAAAATGCTGCACCAAGAAGAAATGCAGATGATGAACGGGCATTCATTGGACAAATATATTATACTAGAACTGTCAAGTGATTACATTTTCCCGCAATTTGGGTGCATAGATCCTGAGAAAACAGTACCCAGAACAACCACTTCTGACTTGATACGCCTGGGCATTGAGTCAAACAGAACACGTACAGCTGCCCATGCAGCTTCTACACGATACCACAGTTCATTAAGAGTAGTGACTGGCGTATTGTGACGAGCCATTTGCTCGGCCACCATTGATCAGACGTATTCAGTTGGTGAGAGGTCTGGAGAATGTGTTGGCCAGGGCGGCAGTCGAACATTTTTGTATCCAGAAACGCCCGTACAGGACCTGCAACATGCGGTCGTTCATTATCCTGCTGAAATGTAGTGTTTCGCAGGGATCGAATGCAGGGTAGAGCCACGGGTCGTAAACAGAACCCGGATTCATCCGAAAAAATTACGTTTTGCCATTCGTGCACCCAGGTTCGTCGGTGAGTACACCATCGCAGGCGCTCCTGTCTCTGATACAGCATCAAGGTTAACCCCAGCCACGGTCTCCGAGCTGATAGTCCATGCTGCTGCAAACGTCTTCGACCTGTTCGTGCAGATGGTTGTTGTCTTGCAAACGTTCCCATCTGTTGACTCAGGGATCGAGACGTGGCTGCACGATCCGTTACAGCAATGCAGATAAGATGTCTGTCGTCTCGACACTAGTGATTCGAGGCCGTTGGTAGCCAGCACGGCGTTTCGTATTACCCTCCTGAACCCACCGACTCCACATTCTGCTAACAGTCATTAGATCTCGACCAACGCGAGAAGCAATGTCGCGATACGATAAACAGCAATCGCGATAGGCTACAATCCGATCTTTATCAAAGTCTGAAACGTGATGGTACGCATTTCTCCTCCTCGCACGAGGCATCACAACAACGTTTCACCAGGCAACGCCGGTCAAGTGCTGTTTGTGTATGAGAAATCGGTTGGAAACTTTCCTCATGTCAGCACGTTGTAAGTATCGCCAGGGGCGCCAACATTGTCTGAATGCTTTGAAAAGCTTATCATTTGCATATGACAGCATCTTCTTCCTGTTGGTTAAATTTCGTGTCTGTAGCACGTCATGGTGTAGCAATTTTAATGTCCAGTAGTGTAATAAGAGGGAATGGGCAGGCCACTCCATTCGTTCGAAGGGCTCCTCCACATACATTGTTAGATGGGGTCGCACATTGTCAGCAAAAAATGTAATTCACGGCAGGATGTGTGATGTCAGAAGATCTCAGTGCCGCAACAAATTCGGCAACGCGAATCGATACCACAGATATTACTGAGGGTACACTGCAATGCGCAACGAGGTATGGGAGATGTTCCAGAAGACTATGCCTCTCTCTCAGCAACATCAGCGCCATCGTACTGAGGTCAGTACGATGTTGAACATACTAAAGCTCAACCCAGTTAGAGAACTCAGCTGCAGTGATCAACACCATCCAGTAGGCCAGTGGCAGTTAATTTTTCAGATGATGTGTACTTCCATTTATATAGCATTTTGTACGGCAAGAGAACAGTTTTTTAATATGTGCGTCAAGTGGTGCTTCACTAGTCAGTGGCAGTCGTAATTTATTCAGCAACCTCGTCTCAAATAAATGTGTCGAAGTTAACCATATCTTTTCTTCACTCACGTAATAATGTACTGATGTAATGAGCCTTCTCCTAGAGCAATCAAGGAGACCACAATTGTTGCCAGAAGATTGTAGTTTCGTCAGGTCTCAACAAACGGCGACGATGATCGGCCTGCCTGCCTCTTATATCTTTCTCTAAATTTTGTTGCTCTTCTTCTAGTCACTTGCCTTGCCGTGTGTCCTACAGCATTTCACCATATGCGAGCTGCCACATTACAAGTCTCTCAGCGACCTTGCCCACTTTCAGGCGCAGTAGATAGAACGTCTGCTAGTCACTGTCACCCAGTTCATATCAATACTCAACAAAGGGAGTTCCACGAGAAATACAGGCCGTGATGAGGATAGGGCTGAGATCGCTTACTCATTCAGCTCAACAGAAGAACTGCGTTTCTAAACCTGTTAACTCGTAATTGGTTGTTAAACTACTGACCAGAATTGTATTTTCTACTGTAATGTGCTATTTTGGAGTCATACTGGTTACTAGTACTACAACAAAATACACAACTTCGCAACATAGTGTAAGTTAAGATCCTTGCTCGACATCTATGGTATAACGGCTTGTTGTAGCATTCAGTTCTCATTTTTTAGAAAATGTGTTGTCTCACGCATCTGATATTCATTTTGGCATGATTTATTTACCCAGTACAGCTATAACAATTTATTAGAATGCCAATGGACTTCTTGTCATCCTAGGACTAATAAACAGTAAGACTGCACAATAGCGGATCCAGTGAAAGCTGATATTCTTGTTTGTACGTAAATATCAAATTCACAGTTGTAGAAATACGCTCTGGTGAGCTGAGCGACCGAGCGAGCTCAGACCTACCTTCATGACGTAGGCGCCGTGGCGTGTCTTTCTCGTAGGCCTCGTCAACAAACAAGTATCGCCACCGCGAACGGTAGGTGTTCCAAAATTTCGCCATATCACAGCCATGACGAAGTGTGATCGTATTACAGGGAGCAAGTAGAGGCACATTTTGTGGCCTACAAATAACTGGTATGGAGCGCAACGCATATTTCTTGTCCAGCTGCGGTCTTGACGTGTATCCCCTGTATATTAAACTACGTCGGGAAACTGTTCCCCAGGAAGTCGAGTACGACGACCTTGTGAAATTGTTAGACGAATATTGTGACTGTCAAACCCACTTAGCAGCTACTCGGTTCAACCTTTTTCTTCTGAAGCAGCAGCCTGACAGTGGAAAGCACAACTCACCACACATTAACTATAGTAGCGTGATATTACGTGATGCCATTACTCGCAATGTATGTGATGCACGCTTTCACGCTTCAATTCTAACACTGCCTGACCTCGATTTGAAAACAGTACTATCTACTGTGGCACCTCAAACAATTGTAGACTAAACACAGGTTGCTTTAGAGTCTTCATGTGTTTCGTTTGCTTTTAGTGCACGGGACACTCAGTCCCATGGACTGAATAGTATTCAACAGCTGAAACAAAAAGTTAAAATAGTAACAACAGGGGAAGCAAAAATTGTCAGCCTCATAAAACACACAAAACTTTGGGAAAAAATTCTATTCTAACTATTTTCCTTGGCATGATCGGAAAAATCGTTCGTGCCGTAACGCTCGTTGCTTTCAGTGTGCGCTTGAAGGTCACCTTCAAGCTGCGTGTTTACGCGGAAAGCATGACAAGGACACCAACTGATGTCATGCTGCTCACGCCGGGCACAGCTTCGCAACAAGTGTTCACTATGCAGGCGATGCCACTCGCAACAAGTGTTCACTATGCAGGCGATGCCACTCGCAACAAGTGTTCACTAGGCAGGCGATGCCACTCGCTTAGACGCTAGCCGAATCAAGTACTTCCACATCACGGAAATCTTCTGCTGCAATATGCAGGCAGAGGAACAATCTTTATCTTCAATTCTAAGTGGGACAGTGGACGAGTAAGTTGCAATAGGATCTAGTTGCTTCTGTTTCCCTGACAAATACGCCTACGCCAGAATCGGGAGCCCGCCACTACAGCGGCCTACTGCTATCTTGTCTGACGAAAATGGAAAACAAATTCAAGTCCTTGGCGTGTATGGTTTGTCAGCAATGTTCCACGGTGTGACACAATTTCTTTTCATGTAATAAGTTCTAAATATAGTACACTCATTTTCTGGACAAATTTACTTAATTTTTTAAATTTTGTGCTCTCAGGAAAAGTATTACAAATCTTTGTATCCTTTAACCACACTAACGTTTTTGACTTATTGAGTGAGTAAAAGGAATTATTTGAACCAGATACTGGAAACGATAAAGAGAGCACAGCCTCTCTTTCGCAAGATCTGTCCCCGATGCATGACTTGAACAAGTGACTCACTAATTGCAAAGATGTTAAGACAATGGGGATATCTAATCCGAACTTGCAAGCCAGTGGGCATCGCCCTTGTTCCTTTGGAAAAGCGTTCAGGTGGTTTGAGTTTGTGCGCAGACTTTAAGGCAACGGTAAACCCACAAATAGCAGTGGATTACTTTCCTCTTCTATGTGGAGAGGAATTAATGGACGGAATGGAACAGCGCAGATAATTTTGAAAGACAGAGTCGTGAGACGCGTATTTATCTTTATCGATGGACGAATAGTCCGAGCAACACTTTGTGATAACACTCACGTAGGTCTTCTTTAGTTTCAAAGAATAACATTTGGAAGTGTTTCCGCTGCTCCAAATTTTCCAAGTTCCTGGAACAATTAACAGCCGAAGTCTCTTCAGTTGTTTGTGATCGCTGATCGTGTGCCTACTGAACATTTAGTAAATTTAGATTGAGTTTTTTCAAGTTCTTTCTGCTGCTGGCGTAAAGTGCAACAAAAGAAAGGGCTCCTTCTTCCAGGAAGAATGGACTACTTAGGAGGAGGAGATTAGGACATAGGTGTTCAACGTCCCCCCGACAACTAGTTTATTAGATATGGAGGATTAGGGAAGGATGGGGAAGGAGATCAGCTGAACTCTTTCAAAGGAACGGCATTTACCTGAAGCGATGTAACGAAATCACGGAAAACCTAAATCAGGATGGTTGCACGTGCGTTTGAATTGTCTTGAGATAGTTACGTCATGTAACAAATTCACATGGTATACATCCAGCTATATCGGCTGCGATTGGAGTTACGCTGCCGAACCGTAACATTAAGTAGCTGTAATCTGTCATGGGGCAGCTCACATATTATACAAAATTTATTCCTAACACTGCGCAAACTGCTGTACCACTTAACCGGCTACGCCAGAAAAATTTTTCTATTTTGTGGTCAGAAGTGTGCCAGAACACATTTCAGCAATTGAAAGAGACCACTGACGTTTGATTCACTTTGATCCAGCGGATTATGTCGTGTTACATATGGAAGTGTGGATGCACCTTCTTATGGGATTGGAGCAGAGCTGTCCCATAAGACTACTTCTCCTACAGACTTGTTACATTTGTCTCGAAAACTCTTAACTAAGTGCAGTTTAACTATAGTAACCCAGAAAGAAACACACATGGTGTTATGAAATTCCACCAGTATTTTTACGGTCGGAGGTTCTATATGCTTACAGATCATCAACCGTTGATGGACGTGTTCAACCTTCAAAGCTTGTCTAACCCTGGAGAGCGCTAAATTTGCAACATTGGGCTCTGATATTGTCTAATTATCAGTATTTGTTGTACAGGACCACAGTCCAGCATTCTAACGGTGACATGTAGTCTCACTTACCGATCAGTACCGACACAGCATACGCTTCATGTGAGGAATCATGCTCTCAACTTGATTCTCAGGTTATTAAATGTCTTCTAAAGCTTCCTCTCGACTGACGGCGTGTTGCTTATGACACAGCTCTACAGATTAGTTTGCAATACATGCGCCGTGGGTGGCCACGCAGTTAAAAAGAATTCATCACCCAGTGGCTCGACACTATTATTCCATCGTCACGCGCCTTCGACGTGAACAGACATTGTGCTATTGCACATGGAGAAAGACAATTAACGATTTGTGATTGCTCTTTCCCTGACCTCTAGTTGCAAAGTGAGAGCAGAAAAATCAGTTAGTTCAGCCGCAACACTTTTTGAGTGACCGTGTCCGCCTGGAATGTGGCAGCGCATTCATACTGGTTTTTCAGGTCCATTATGGAACAGACAATGGTTGTTAGTCGCCGGTACTATAAGTATGCTTCCTTTGTTGTTCCTGTGACGTCCACTACATCTGCAAGTACGGTCTCGTCTTTGTCCTCTATTTTTTGTCTTGAAGGTATCCCTGAGGTCATTGACTCGGACAGTGAGCCACAATTCATGTCAGGCGATCTGTAACAGCTTTATGCTGCCAGTGACATACACTCTGTGACCACATCACCTTTCCATCCACAGTCTAAGGGTGAAGCTGATCGGTTCTTTTAAATGTTCAAACGTCACTTGGGAAAACTCCTTTTATCCCACCTTTCTTTTATTTCCTTCCTGCTTCTTCGATGTACAGATTGAATGGGAGGGACGAAAGCATGGAGCAGGCACTGAAAATTTATCTGTCTTCCTACCACTCTTTACCACATGACGGGAAGTCTCCAGCAGAACAGTTGTACAGTGGAAGGCACCGTACCCTGTTACATCTCCTGTGGCCGCCACGGTAAGAATTCTTTCCACCGGGTCGGACAAAGTTTCAGCTGCAGAATGGTCTTTCACATAGAGTTTGTCAACAAACAGCATTGGGAACCAGGAGCCGTTAACAAAGAGATCGATTCTCATTTCATGTTGTTCACTGTTCTCTTGGGCTACTGCGGCACCATCACAACCATATGCGCCGCTTGTACGTGTATACCAGTTATTCTGCAAAAGAATGTTTGTCCACAGAACCAGAACGTCGTTGGGGTCCTCATCTGCAATCGCAGATCTTCGCCAGTCGAGGCGGGCACCTTCCCCTGTAGTGCCCAGGGAGATCGTCAGCTTGGGATTGCCGTCTGAGGACGAGCTGTCCGCGGAAGGTCATCACGCCGCTCCAGAAGGTCCCCTTGTCGTCAAGCCGCACACAGTATCTACGTCTCTGGACGTGGGCATGCGGCCTCTGTCTGGTTTTCGGCTGGTGTTACCGGACAGGCTCAAAGTGAATACTAGAGTATGGGCAGGGAGCCATCATCAGCCACAGTCACCTTCCATGACTCCTCTTCTGCTTAACATTCAGTCCTCCCAATCCCCTGATCCCCCCTCTCTCCCATCATCACATGCGTCTGTCATACATGATGATATTATGAAAGTAGCACGGGAAGGGGGAAAAGAGGTGGCGGAGGAATGTGGATTTGTCCAGAGTTTGCGAAGCAGTGTCAAAGTTGGCAATGCGAATCGATACCGCAGACATTAGTGAGGGGTCACTGCAATCTGCAGTGACGTATGGGAGGTGATCCAGAAGATAACGCCTCCGTCTCAACAGCAGCGTCCTCGCACTGAGGTCAATCAACTGAGCATGCACGAGCTCACACAAGAACGAGACCTCAGTTATAGTAGTCAACATCGCCAATGGGGCAGCGACAGTTAAAGTTTCAAATGAAATTTTCTTTCATAAATATTTGACTTTGTAGTGCAAGAGAGCAGTTTATTCAACTGTGCATCACGTCATGCTTCCTAGTGATTGATAGTTGTAATTTATCCAGAAGGCCTGTGGCAAAGAAGTGTGTCAGTGTTACTTAAATCTTCAATTGATTTAGCTAACAAAATGAAAGAATATTTCATTTGTTCTAGTATGATGATGTTTGGCTGTAATGACACCCTGATGACTTCTCTGTAGTTTAACTATTCCAACAGCCGGTTTCCATGCTTTGTCCAAATTAAAACAATTGCCTGTAGTTATTAAATTATTAGCTAATGTAATCTCTACAGCTTCCCTGAAGACAAAATCCAAAAACGAAGAGGTGCAAATTAGAATCTTCACACCAAGTTAGAATCTTTTCCCAGAGCAATCAAAGAACCCACACTTGTGGCCGGATGATTATAGTTTCGTCAGGTCGCAAGAGAGTACACCCCTGCAGACACGTACATGAGGAAGAAGCATAGTGTCAGAATAACTTGACTGGTAAGAGATCAGTGTTCAAAGATCTGGAGTCAGTACGCCCACGCACCATTATGCCTCCCCACACCATAACACCTGTAACCCAAAACGATAATACTCCACTATGTTGCATATACCCTCCTTACGGCAAGATGTGGGAACACTTAATACAGACTGACGAACGTGATCGTTTTGATTAAACAGATGATAGGGTGTGGAGAGGCATTACCTTGTATGGAGTCCTAACTTCCAAATCTTTTCTGAACGCGGTACACTCACTGGTCTATTGTGACACTCTACTCCTTAGTCAGCTGCGTCTTTTCAGGGATGTGTTCAATCCTCAGGTAATTTCTATGAACGACAACGTGTGACTGCATCCAACTGCTCTTGGAATGAGAGGTTATTCAGCGAACTGATTGGTACGCCCGTTCTCGCGACTTAAAACCCATCGCGCAAGCGAGAGACGAGAACACGTCCACATGCACTAAAGACAATCTAGTAGTTTTCAACCGCACTAGTGTAGGAATGGAACGTCCTGCCACAAGAACTCCTTACCAGACTTTCAGATAGCACGGGAGCTCGTACTGCGGTCCGTACTGATCACACACCCTATTAAGGACAATGTCCTGGGGAGCACTATGAATCGCGATGACTTCAGTATAATTATTGTCTTTGAATAAAAATGTCATTTCTGTTTGCCTCATTGCGTGTTTCAGTTAGTACCTTCTGTACTACGATGTAGCAGTTCTATCTAAGTATGATCTAAGATTCAACGGGCTGTGTTACTTGTCAATAACACATCACGCCAAAGTTACTTTTGTCCTTACGTTTTGCACACCATTGGAGGATATTTTATACAAGGAGCCACATCAGTAACTGGTAATATTTTTATCGTTAGTCATCTAGTGGATTTTAATGTTCTTTCATGCACTATTTGAATTTCAATTTTCTCTATATCGAGCAAGATAACTATACTTATTTGGTACACAGCCACCATCTTTCGAGTTCTTTGGCCTCAGAAATCGCTGCAATGTCACCGAGCACACTAGCCGAGGTGTGTTGTGTTTTGCATCTGATTTCTGGTTTTCATATGTCTGCCTGCTTAGCTGAGTGGTAACGTAATTCCCTCCCATGCGGCGGGATATGGTTCGATTCTCAGCCGGGTTGGAGACTTTCTCCGCTCGTGGGCTGGGTATTGTGTTGTCCTCATCATCATTTCATCCTCATCATGGGCGCCCAAGTCGCCCAGTGTGGCGGCCGAACTTACCGAATGGGGCCTCCCGGCGCACGATGCCAAACTCTCATTTCCATTTCTGGTTTTTGTACTTTCGTAGTAGAGGTTCCAGCGATTTAGAAAACTTAATAGTTTTGGTGTTTTTGTCGTATTTAGATTTAAGCAAGCTGCCGTCTTCCTAGGTTCTATATTTTATTGATATCTCACCAAGTGTCGTGGCAGTGGCTTCGGCTCCTGACGAAATCTTGTTCCAGGCAGCTTGAGCTGCCTCGCTTATTTCCGAATACCTTGCACTGGAGTTAATATGGGCGTCGAGTGAGGAGCAACAAGGACGCCACCAGTTTTATTTCACACATTTTACACAGATACGTGTAGTAACGCTAACATGAGCACATCACAGTATCGCATTACAAGAATTATTTCTTACAGTGTTACTAGGGTTACATTTCACTATTCTACAAGCATGTGAATACTGAGAAGCGCATTGTAACACTGCTGATGCAGTTTGTGGATCAATATTGCCTCACCAACGTATTTTTCTGCCAAATAGTTAGCTTCTTTATTAAAACCATTGGCAGGAAAATATATTCACCACATTCGTAATTCTATGGATTTTTTTCACAGACTCAGGAATGTCAGGCTACATAGTACGGATGTGCTCGTTAGTTTTGACGTGGTATCATTATATACCAAGGAACCTTTAAAGGACTCTTTATCTCTTGTTGGCCAACGTTTTGATGAAAACATCACGGCCTTATTTGAGCAGGTACTTTTGTCATCTTATTTTCAGTTTAATGATGAATTTTATGAGCAGATTGATGGACTTGCTATGGGAAGTCCCCTCTCCCATCTGGTAGCTAATTTATTCATGGAAGACTTTGAGAACAAGGCACTGGACTCAGCAAGTTTTAAACTAACGGTCTTGTGGAGGTACATGGACAACACATTTGTAGTATGGCCGCATGGGATGGATGAATTACATCGATTATTTGAGCATTTAAATTCAATCCATGCTAGAATTAAATCAAAGAAAAAGACGGCTGCCTCCCCTTTTTGGATGTTGTTGCTCACCGTGAAGTTGATGGCACATTAGGACATGCCTTATATCATAAACCTACACATACAAATCTATGTCTACATGTCAGTAACTGCTATCACCATTCACAAACCATAGGTGCCCGAAGACCTTTGTGCATAGGGGCATTGTATATCCGATAAAGATAATTTGCAAGAAGAGCTCACATACCTCAAGAGCATTAATTTTGTCCGTAACAAATTCGTAGAGCATTCAACGTAAAACCTATAACGCAAGTATGTGATGGGGAAGAAAATAGTAATTCATTCAGATCAAGTGCATTTTTGCCCTATGTGTTTGCTCTTTCCACGAAGATAGGCGGTATTCTCGAGAAACACTGTGTTAAGGTGATCTTCCGGCCTTCCACGAAGATTGCAGTTGTCTCCGCTCTGTAAAGGGCGAGTTATTGCTTCGTAAGGGGGGTGTGTATCAGATTCCTTGCGGAAAACTTTGTGTGAAGTCATAGGTCAAACAACACGCATCGTTAATGAGAGATGTGTGGAACATCAAAGATACACACGCTTATCACGGCCAGACAAGTCAGCTGTGGCCAAACGTTGTACTGATACAGGGCATTCCATGAACTAAGTGGTTTCAAGATTTTAACTTTCACCTCTGCCTTTTTGGATTTTGTCTTCATGGAAGCTGTAGAGATTACAGTAGCTAATAATTTAATAACTACAGGCAACGTTTTTAATTTGGACAAAGCATTGAATCCGCCTCTTGGAATAGTTAAACAACAGAGAAGTCATCATGGTGTCATCACAGCAAACATTCATTGATAAGTAAACAGAATGTCTGTAGGCCTTCGCCACAGGTAGCGCGTGCATAAACGTATCTCTTTGCTGCCGAAGAGAGTCTGTGACTCGCAGGCACGAACCGCTTCGCAACTTGTTCTCATTTCATAAGAAACTTTGCATTGCTACCAGAACAACACAAGCACTGCAAAACCGTAAAGTACTGTTTTTTTTTTAAATAAATATCAATCCTAGCATCAACAGTATCGAATGAAACAGAAGAACGCGTGTGAAAAGAGAGAACACATCAAAACTTAATAGAATATCGATGTCATTCAAACTCGTTTCCTGTAATAGCCGTCAGAAATTCTCAGAGATCTTAATGTGGTGTTCACACCGACCTACTATAGGGACGAACAGAGTAGCAAGGTGTTTGCTACAAGATATGTCGCAGTACCAACGTTACTTGCAATCGGACAAAGAGGAACCCTTTCTTTGTGGATCTCCGGAAGGATGTATAACCTAGGAGGAACAGCACAAGAGGTATTAGGACTCCTGACAGTCTTCTACAACAAAACACTTTTCTTCACGAGACTGTTAGTTTTCCTCTAAACACTTCTTGTTGGGTCAGCACCGATCCTGCGATACACTGAATCAGATAGCCAACAGTTTACGCTTTGAACGTAATTCTCCTTGTCCAGGATAACTGTAGCTCTTCCCTTGTCTGAGGGTAAAATAACTCTATCCAGATCAGCCCCAAATGAACGTAAAGTAGCCATACCTGCTGCTGCTTTATTACTCTTGGGTGGACGTGCTCCAGTCAGCAAAGGAAATGCCTTCCATCTAACCACCTCTACAGCCTCGGAAGATGGTTTGGAAACGGTCTGTTCAACATAACTAATAAAATTAACTACTGACAAACGCTTGGGCATCTGTGCAAAATTTAACCCTAGTACGGATAAAGACGCGTCGTCAAATGCTTTCTACGTGAGATTTGTCACAGAACATCGAGGTATAGTATTAGACTCCGAGCCGTAGGAACGTTCAATGAGAGTCTCAGTCAGACTACGAAGCAGTGCACCGCTAAGTGAGCAGAGAGTAAAAGCAGGCTTGAAACTGATGAAAATATGTAGAAAGGGGAACAGTGGTTTATGAAATTTAAGATATGATGGACAAGATCTTTCTATGAGATGAAATAAGAGTAGGTGATAAAGAAGGAACTCGTCGACTTGGTGCAGAGAGAAATTTTTCAAAAACTTCGTCTGCATTAAACCATTCTATGGAAATCAAACATGGTATCACAAAGAAGACAAAAATATACTCAGTGTTCGAAAAGATATTCCTTCCAGAAACTGAAATCTTCTGCACAGCTCTACATGCAGATAGTGAGTAAAGAATTGGAAGAGGCGAAGACGGTGCAATCTTGGGAACGGATGACATATTTCAGGACGAGTCCTACTTTCATTTAGTCAAATTTTAGGCTTGGAACGACAGAATAACTCAGTTTCTGAAAAATATTTGTTTAAGATTAAGTACGGAAGTCGACATTAAGGTACGGAAATAATACAAGAAACCAATTAACATGATCCAATGTACAGCAAAGCAAGTGATGAATAAGATCTTTTGAATATAAATTCCTGAGTCCTTTTTTTGAGGATTACTAATGAGAGGTATTTTTTCCCTGATTATTTGTCTTCGCATCTAACAGGATTTTTCCATTTTATTATTTTTTCTAACTTCAGTTTTAAGTTTCAGTGTCAGTCTAACATTACTGACATATGTATCAAAAGCCTTTTGGGAATATTTGTAGTTATATAGCCAAACCTATACGACACTCTGGATTCAGTCATGTACACATGCAATTTAGGAAAGTTAAGACATATTAGAGAAACAAGTTGTGCTTTGCATGATCTCATAAAATGTACTCACTTTTTAGTTATGAAACTAATATACCCCTAAAAATTACTGAATATACAATATTATTCCTTTGAGGCATTATGAGTTTCGTGTGTCTGCTGTAAAAATTAGTTCTTACTGCACATATTCCGACTCACCAAATTATATAAAAAAACGTCAAGTTTGGCACCTTACACGCTCTCGGATAATTCCTTTGTTGCAAGGAAGTCAATTAATGTGAGTTATCAAATTCTCAAGAGTCCTTTAAATTGTTACTAAGTTAACAGCAAGGCGAGAACATAGTGAAAAGAAAAACAACGAAGAGCATTCGATCGTGTTTTTTTAGGGGTTTGTAAGAAACGTACAGAAATTTATTACGCTGTTTTTAATTACTATAACCGGCATTGTATCATCCCCGTTTACTTGATAATTATTGCTAATTGATATTAAAAAACCAATGTAGTTTTTAAGTGGTCCACAGCTGAAGAAGAACTATGCGTAATTCAGGAATAAATCAAGCTCGATGCTTTCGTTGTAATAATTCTGATGCCTTCCCATTCTTTGCTTTGAGCTTTCGTACTTTATCAGTCCAGTGGAACAATGCGTTCATTCGATAGATGGTGGTTTCTTTTGAATCAACCATAATTACTGCTATGTGGAAATAGATGTATGAATGGTGAGTACCGAAAACGTTTTTCCCATAACTTTTAGGAAAAATGTAATTCCTGGATATAAGAAGTACAAGTTCAAAGTATTTAGTAAATTACATGTGTGTACAATGAAATGGTGCGGAAGAAGATACATCTGTAGTAGAGAATTATCTCGCGGTTTACATATTCAGTAGGTTTGGATGAGTTACAGCAAGCTGCACAGGTGGGCTAGCAATATATCTTGCAGTTGGTAGCTGCGGTTTGGCTCAGAAACACTGGCCTCCCGGCTCATACTGCAGACGACGCGAATGAAACAATGAGCTACCTGGCGCGACTGCAGGAAGCACTTTGGGTTCACAAAGCCAGCGAACAACAGCAGTGCGTGCGTTGCCCCCTCGCATGTGCAGAGTAACTTCGTCGTCAAACAGGTACTGTTTTCTTCATTTGTAACACGATACACTGACGCTGTTACAACAGCGCATGGAGTTTTCCAGCATAGATTTGTGTTCTAGGTTCTTTTTCTTCTGATAAATGAACGCAGTTGAGAGATCCTGTTTTAAATCGAGAGGAGAAAAGCAAGATATTAAATTAAGGAAATGGGACCTGGATAAGTTGAAAGAACCAGAGGTTGCTGAAAGTTTCAGAGGGAGCACTGGGCAACAATTAATTAGAACGAGGAAAGGAATACAGCAGAAGACGATGGATAGCTTTAAGAGATCAGATAGTGAACGCAGTAGAGGACTAAATAGGCTAAAACGAAAAAGCCTAGTAGAAATCCTTGGATAGCACAAGAGATATTGAATTTAATTGTGAAAGGAGAAAATATAAAAATTCTGAAAATCAAGCAGGCAAAAGGGAATACTAAAGTTTAAAAACTAAACTGCACAGATGTGCAAAATGTCTAAGCAAGATTGGCTAGAGAACAAATGTAAGCATTTAGAAACATTTTTGGCTAGGGGAAAGATAGATACCGCCTACAGAAAATTATAGAGAACTTTGCGTAAAAGAGAAACAACTGTATAAATAGCAAGAGCTCAGATGGAAAACCAGTCCTAAGCAAAGAAGGGAAAGCTGAAAGATGGGAGAGGTAAATACAGCGTCTATACAAGAGAGATTAACTCGACAAGACAATATTATAGAAACTGCGAAAAGAACTTGACAGCGCTCTGAAAGATCCAAATGGAAACAAGGACCCTGGAGTGGATGATATTCCGTCAGAAATATTGATAGCCTACGGAGAGCCAGCCATGACACGACGCTTCCATCTGGAGCGCAAAATGTATGAGACACGAGAAGTAAACTCAGACTTCAAAAATATTATAATAGTTCCATTTCCAATGAAATCAGTTGCTAACAGATGTGATAATTACGAAACTAGCAGTGTTATAAGCCATAGTTGCGGAACACTAAAAATAATTTTTTACAGAAAAATGAAAACACTGGTAGAAGTCGATCTCGGGGAAGATCAGTTTGGATTGCCGAGAAATGTAGGAATACGCGAGGCAATACTGCCCCTACGACTTATCTTAAAAGATAGGAGTATTTAGCTTTTGACAATGTTGACTGGAATACTTTCTTTGAAATTCTGAAGGAATCAGGGGTAAGATACAGGGGCGAAATGCTATTAACAATTGGTACAGAAACCAGGTGTCAGTTAGAAGAGTTGAGGGGCATGAAAAGGAGGCAGTGGTTGGGAAGGGAGTGAGGCTTGGTGGTAGCCTATCGCCGATGTTACTCAATGTGTGCACTGAACAAGCTGTAAAGGAAACCAAAGAAAAATTGGAGAAGTAATTAAAGTTCAGGGAGAAGAAATAAAAACGTTGATGTTTGCCGATGATATTGTAATTTTGTCAGAGGTAGCAAAGGACTTGGAAGAGCAGTTGAACAGAATGGACAGTGTTTTGAAAGGAGGATATAAGATGAAAATCAACAAAAGCAAAACAAGGATAATGGAATGTAGTCGAATTAAATCAGGTTGTGCTAAGGGAATTAGATTACGAAAAGAGACACTTAAATTAGTAGATGAGTTTTCCTAACTGATAATGGCCGAAGTTCAAAATGGTTCAAATGGCTCTGAGCACTATTGGACTTAACTTCTGAGGTCATCAGTCCCGCCGGCCGGAGTGGCCGAGCGTTTCTAGGCGCTACAGTCTGGAACCGTGCGACCGCTACGGTCGCAGGTTCGAATCCTGCCTCGGGTATGGATGTGTGTGATGTCCTTAGGTTACTTAGGTTTAAGTATTTCTAAGTTCTAGGGGACGGATGACCTCAGAAGTTAAGTCCCATAATGCTCAGAGCCATTTGAACCATCATTAATCCCCTAGAACTTAGAACTACTTGAACCTAATGAACCTAAGGACATTATACACACACATGCCCGATGCAGGTTTCGAACCTGCGATCGTAGCGGTCGCGAGGTTCCAGACTGTAGCGCCTAGAACCGCTCGGTCACTCCGGCCGGCTGTGTGGTTCTGATACAGTCGCTATGATCTGCTGACGCTAGAGCTTACTCGTAGATCCAAAAGTGATCAAAGAAGATCGAAATTTGTCATGTTGTGAAAAAAAATTAGTAACTAGAATTGAAAAATAAATGATGGATTAAAATCGTTTTAAATATCAACACACTTCCTGTTTTCTCGTGACGAATACACTGTTATTAAAACGGCCATGCTATAGCGATATGCGCAAACACAGACGGCAGCAATAGCACGTACATAAGGCACTAATGGGCAATGCATTGGCAGAGCCGCCATATGTACTCAGGTGATTCATTTGAAAAGGTTTCCGACGTGGTTATGGCCGCAAGACGGAAATCAACAGATTCTGAAAGCGGAATGGTAGTTAGAGGTAGACGCATGGCAGATTCCATTTCAGAAATCGTTAAGGAATTCAGCATTCCGAGATCTATAGTGTCAAGAACGTGCATTACCTGTCCCCAAGGACAACACAGTGACGACGACCCACAGTTAAAGACCGAGAGCAGCGGCGTTTGTGTGCTAACAGACAAGCAACAGTGCGTGAAATACCCTCAGAAATCAACGTGGGGAATACGATGAACGCATCCGTTCGGATAGTGCGGCGAAATCTGACTTTGATGGGTTAACGCAGCAGACTGCCTTTGCCAGCAGCACGACATCGCCTGCAGTGCCGTTCCTGGGCTCGTGACCATATCAGTTGGACTCTAGATGATTGGGAAGCCGTGGCCTCGTCAGATGAGTCCTGCTTTCAGTTGGTAGGAGCTGATGGTAGGGTTCGAGTGTGCCCGAGACCTGAAGAAGCCATGGACCCAGGTTGTCAACGAGGCACTGTTCAAGCTGGTGGTGGCAACATAATTGTGTGAGCACTGTTTACGTAGAATGGATTGTATCCTCTGGTCCTAATGATTTGCTTCCAAATCACTAAGACTATTAATACATCAATCACAATTAGAAAACGTCGCCGGCCGCGGTGGTCTCGCGGTTCTAGGCGCTCAGTCCGGAACCGCGCGGCTGCTACGGTCACAGGTTCGAATCCTGCCTCGGGCATGGATGTGTGTGATGTCCTTAGGTTAGTTAGGTTTAATTAGTTCTAAGTTCTAGGCGACTGATGACCACAGATGTTAAGTCGCATAGCGCTCAGAGCCATTTTAGAAAACGTCGCTCCTGAAATCATGATAATCTGTTCCTCACAAAAGCGTTTTGTATTCTTTTTTTCCTTCCCTGCCTCCCTCTCCGCAATCAGGGACCGACAATTGCTTGATCAGAGTAGCAACTGTCCACCATGGCTTCACTAAAACCAGTGATATATGCGATCGAGCAACGTTTATTGTAAATTTAAGTGAGTACGATTCACGAGAGAAACGCGGACTCTCTCTTTGTGTTATAAGACGGCGTAGCACTCCAAGCAATAACAGACAGTAAAACTTTTACTGCTGTTACAATGGCAGGTTATTAAGATTTAAGTGAGTTTGAAAATGCTAAAGTCGGCGAACGAGCGATGGGACATAGAGTCTCCTTGGTAGTGATTAAGTAGAGATTTTCCCGTGAGACCATTTCATGAGCCTACTGTGAATATCAGGAACCAGGTAAAAAGAAAAAAGATTGTGCAAGAACGGCACCAACTACGACTGAAGATGATCATTCAACGTGACAGAAACAGAATCCTTTCGCAAATTGCTGGATACTTCAATGTTGGACAATCAGTAACTGTTAACGTGCGAACGATTCAACGAAACATCGATATGGGCTTCCGGAGCTGAAGGTCCAATCATATACCCTAGATGACTGCACGACACTAAGTTTTACGCCTTCCCTGGACCCGTCAACATCGACAGTGGACTGTTGACGACTGTAAACATGCTTCCTGGTCGGAGGACTCGCGTTTCAAATAGTATAGAGCAGATGGACGTGTACGGGCATGAAGACAATCTCATGAATCCATGACCCTGCATGTCAGCACGGGACTGTTCCAGCTGATGGAGGCTCTGTAACGGTGTGGGGCGTGGGCAGCTGGAGTGATATTAGACAACTAATACGTCTAGATACGACTCTGGCAGCTGACACATACGTAAGCATACTGTCTGATCACCTGCATCCCTTCATGTCCATTGTGCATTCCGAAGAACTTTGGCAATTCCAGCAGGACAATGCAACATCCCACCCGTCCAGAATAGCTACACAGTGGCACCAGGAACACTATTCTGACTTTAAACACTTCCGCCAGCCCCCAAACTCCCATGACATTGACATTATTGAGCATATCTGGGATGCCTTGCAACGTGCTATTCGGAAGTGAACTCCACCTCCATGTATTTTTACGCATTTATGGAAAATCCTGTAGGATCCATTGTGTCAGTTCCCACCAGGACTACTTCGGACATTCGTGGAGTCGGTGACACGTCTTGTTGCACCACTTCCTCGCGCTGGTGGGGGAGGGGGCTACACGATATTAGGTAAGTGTACCATTTTATTTGTCTTTTCAGTGTATTAATCCTTATACTGTGGCCATGCGATGTGTTCTGTAATTCATCCTCAGGTTCACCGAATGTAGCGATGGCATCAGCGAATCTTATTACTAGCATCGTTTCATTCTGAATTTTAATCCCAACTCATTACTTCTTTGATTACTGGATAAGTCCCTGTTTTACTCCCCCTTATAATCTCTTCTCTCTAGGCCTTCAGTTTCAGTTTTAATTGAGTCTTCTTGGTACTCGTGCATATTTTAAATTAACCATTCTTCTCTTAGTTTATAACTATTTCCCTAAAAATGTATAACCCTGGCGCAAAGTAGCACTGTCGAACGCTTTTCCTAAGTGTATTTACTTTGGCGGAGATGTTTCTTTCAGTTCGATGTCGTGTGGCTTTGGAATACTGCTTCATCTGCCAAGTCACACCATATGTGTGATCAGCTGTTCAGCGGTAAAAGTGGCTAACTGTTTATATCAACGAGTACTCTGCTTTCACTGTCTATTTTCACGTTATGAGAATGAATTTTGCTGCAGGTCCTGCTGTGAGCGGTGATCTGGCCCAGAGATTCATACGGTGACGAACGGATGATGTCTCATCACCTACCGTAGTGCTTCACCTGGATGCGGTGGGGCCAGGTATGAGGTTAGGTTGCAGATCTCGCAGCCGTTCTCTGCTTTCTAGAACCTGGACTCGCCACTTTCAGTTAAATTTCTTCACAGCATTGGCGAAGTTCACGCCGTTTCTATCCTGCCAACAAGCTATAGGTCAGCAGTTCGGAGGATTGAACCCATAAACTCCACACTTGCAGTCATTCATGGTGACTGCCCCCACCAACAATCTAAAACAGTCAGCAGTTCGGAGAATGGAGCCCAGAAACTCCACACTAACTGTCATACATGTGGACTACTCAGCCGAAGAGAATGAAGAGGGATTGTATTAGGCTAACGTCTTTTATCACCTGCAGGCACCTGGTGTCAGCAACTGACGCAAATAATTGTTGACCGAAGAAATTTTCTCATATATTAATAGCACATTTTGATTCTAGGTGATGGCTGAAGGGTGTATTCTAAGATGCATAATCAACGAATTTTTGTCTTGTGACATTGAAGAATAATAAGATGCTTTTTCGCAGCTCGCAACGCAGAAGAAATGCAAAAGATTTTAATAAGGCACGTCGCAATGGATAAGTGCTCTTACAATATACATGGGTGGCACATACTTGGATATTCCCCGTGTTGTCCATTTCGACGATTTCCATTAATATATGAATAGCTGCCAGTATTGTATGAAAACTATCATCGAATTACTGATTGAATATGCGATTCACGGATACATACTCTCCTTAATAGAGACAGTAATAGCTTAAGTGTTACTTGTAACATTATTACAAACTTCCAAACAATGCTAACTATTCTATTCCAGCATATATACAGGATGATTCCATGACGACTTTACAGTCTTTCAAGGATTATCAAGCAGCGTAGATCTATCAATCTGATGTACGGTACTCCAGGCCTGAAATCAACGCCTCGAAAGTTATTTGCGAGAATCTTTCTGATGCTTATGACAACTTGTACCTGTACTGTTTTTTTTTTTTACTTTTTTATTTTTTTTTAATCAGAGACCCATACCCAGACTCATGGAATATATCCCACTTGTTATAATCGGGTGCCATTCCAACATGACGGAACCCCAACACAGTTTGGACTGAGAGTTCGTGAACACATGGATCCGCCATTTCCTGAAAAGTGGATAGGCAGAGGAAGTCTTGTTTCGTGGCCGGCACGTACCTGCTCTCATCAAAATTGATTTTCTCTTGTGGAGCCACATGCAAAGTTTTGTGTAGCAGACGCCTATCGAGGAGGGTCTCTTGGCAAAAATTCTCCCTGCCTGCGACATTATTCGAACACCTGTGATATTAGAACGGGTATGACAGAACTTTGTACGTCGATGCAGTGCCTGCAGTAATACTGTGGACCCCATTTCGAACAACCGTTGTAGAAGCAGCAGCTTGTGGAACTTCTGCAGGTAAATAAAAATCATTATTAATGTACCGTAGACTTAGGATTTTCGGTGTCACTGACATAAAGTTTCGTGCGCCGGTACTTGTCCATCAGCAGAGAAATTGGGGAGTATTCAGTGGGAAATTCTGTACGTCATGATCAGGACTCGGAAGTTGGTGCCCCTGGATTGAGCGCTGCCGGAGGCTAAGGCGGAGTTTGAGTAGATTTTCGCTGATGCACTACTGACCATTAAAACTGCTACACCACGAAGATGAAGTGCTACAGACGCGAAATTTAACCAACAGGAAGAAGATGCTGTGATATGCAAATGAGCATCCACAGAAGGTTGTCGCCGGTGGCGACACCTACAAAGTGCTGACATGAGGAAAGTTTCCAACCCATTTCTCATACACTCTCGTGTAAGGAGGAGAAATGCGTACTATCACGTTTCCGCTTTATCGTATTGTGACATTGTTGCTCGCGTTGGTCGAGATCCAATGACTGTTAGCAGAATATGGAATCGGTAGGACGAGGAGGGTAATATGGAACGACGTGCTGGATCCCAACAGCCTCGTATCACTAGCAGTCGAGATGACAGGCATCTTATCCGCATGGCTATAACGGATCGTGCAGCCACGTCTCGATCCCTGAGTCAACAGATGGGGACGTTTGCAAGACATCAACCATCTGCACCAACTGTTCGGAGGACGTTTGCAGCAGCATGGACTTTCATCTGCATGGCTGCGGTTACCCTTGACGCTATATCACAGACAGGATCACCTGCGATGGTGTACTCAACGACGAACCTGGGTGCCCGAATGGCAAAACATAATTTTTTCACATGAATTCAGGTTCTGTTTACAGCCTCATGATGGTCGCATCCGTGTATGGCGACATCGCGGTGAACGCACATTCAAAGCGTGTATTCTTCATCGCCAATCTGGCGTATCACCCGGCGTGACGGTATGGGGTGCCATAGGTTATACGTCTCGGTCACCTCTTGTTCGCATTGACGGCACTTTGAACATTGGACGTTAGATTTCAGATGTTTAACGACTCGTAGCTCTACCCTCCATTCGATCCCTGCGAAACCCTACATTTCAGGAGGTTAATGCACGAACGCATGTTGAAGGTCCTGGATATAGAAAATGTTCGACTACTGCCCTGGCCAGCACATTCTCCGGATCTCCGTTATTACGGCCAGTGGTGGTAGTTCTGGGTACTGTTTTCTCAGGATCTATGCACCCAATTGCGTGAAAATGTAACCACATGTCAGTTGTAGTATAATATATTTGTGCAATGAATACCCATTTATCATCTGCATTCCTTCTTGGTGTAGCAATTTTAATGGTCAGTAGTGTACATTTAGACTCGCTTGTTTCTGAACTAGGCTCTGTCATCTCAGATCAGTACATTTATCCTTTCCCAGCACCCCTGAGTATTTGAAGAATTATCACGGAATCACGCTGTGTATTGCACGAGCACAGTATGCTTATCATAACCGCATACTGTGACCAGCGGTGAGCAGGACCTAGGGGCAGCACCTACTCCTAAGCAAGAAGATTAATCTGTTGGCAGAATCCAGGTCCCAGCGATGTCAGTGACGGCGAACGAAACTTGAGATAGGAGGAGAGTGGGTAGAATCATACATGGGCAGAATCAAGCACGAGGTTTCAATATCTGCCTTATTCAGGGTGTGCCAGAATTGTCGTGATATACTTCGAGGGTTTTATGTACAGGGTTTCTAAACGAACAAGTGGAGAACAGAAACCTGTGCCCGGAAGCCTCGTCCAATAACGCCACAGCGCGTCGAAGTTATTTGTGCTGGATCTTGAGACAGTGCTTACCCCTTGAGCGGTAGACGCCACTTTTCCGTGAAGGACCGTGGGCGGAAGGTCTGGCAACTGACTGTGACGGATTGCCACGATCTCCAGCTGAGAAAAAGAACAACAACGCCACAGCGCCTTGTCTCCTATTATTTTGATGTTTTCTTGCCTCGGTGGATAACCATTTCGGACACGATTTACCAATATTTTTCTCATCGGACACTGTAATACCACCTGTGTTCTTCGGTATACAGGAGAAAAATAAACTTCAGATAGAAAGCCGTGTCAGAAACCAACATCCACCAAGGAAACAGAGCATCGCATTCAACGGAGGCAAGGCCCCTCTACGCAGTAGCGAACTTAATCTTCTCTACTGACGATCGTGTTAATCAGCCGTGATTACTAAGTAATAAACAACATAGCGAGACTTCCGTCAGCGTGCAAATTCACGTTTGATGCCGAAGGGGCAGCAGGCACTAGCTTCCGTGACTTGGACGCTATGTAGTGTCAATGGATGCCGTTTCCGAATACGGATTCCTGTCCATGATATGTTCATCAAGACACCGTCTACAAACACTCTAAGTTTGTCGGAACACTTCTGGGATAGCCTGTATACAGAACTGGTCGAGAGGAACCGCTCAGACCTCTCGATTTCCCCGGTGTTGGTCGGAACTCACTAAAGATCAGCAACTCCCTCTCGGTTATGTTCCAGTCATGCGGGAATTAACGCCATGCTGGAGGCTCCACGTTTACCGCTGCTGATTGTATACTTGCCTCGGCGGTGCACTCTTTGCGCTTGTCGTCTGACTCAGGAACTAAATTCTTATTAACTTACTATCTTTCTGGCATGGATTCGAGAGTAACAGAAGCAGTTACGTACAGCCGTATCACATCGTCACGAACATCACCCATATTGTTCCGTGAAATTGCGGTCGAACTGCCGGATGTGTGTAACCTGGTGCCACCAGACATTCGATTGTTTGACCGAAATTCGATTGAATAATCTTTGCTCAAGGAAAGCTTTAAATTTCGCATCATCCTTTGCGTAAGTGCAGTGTATAGCTAGAAACACTGGTATATACACATAAAGTGCTCATGCAAAAAGATGACACCCATGCCACCGACTGTGTTTCCCGAGGACAATAAAGGAGGTCTTATGTGGGTCCATAAAGCGAATACGACCCTAGAGGTTTCCCGAAAAACGGTCAACCGTTTCTTGTAATGCACCCTTCACGCTGTTTGACTCATTACTTTGTCTTGTCAGGAGATCCTCTTTACTTGTGTGCACCAATAAATTCCACGTACGGAAACGCCATCCGGTGGAAATCACTTTCATCTGCATCTAAAATGAAGATACGAAATACTCTGAACATCGCACTGTACCCCTTACGTATCTAACTTGATAGAGCACGCTGGAAGATATAACTTGAATAAAGTACACTGCCGACGTACGATGTTGCATTTGTGCCTGAAAATTTACCTCGGATGGATGGTGTTGACTTTTTTTCTAACAGAGCTGTTGAATGAACTATTATTCAGTACATAATTAGAAATACCATCAGTAATATTGCAAAACCGTCACAATTATTAGAATATGGAATTATGAAACTTTAGTGTTATCTTCAACAGAGTGCTTCATCAGGTCCTCAGTGCCTATTTTTACATGACTGGAATGGGAGAAGTTTCGTGTAAACGTAGCATCGTACACCAGCGGAGTTCCGGGGCTTCGAATTTACGACATGCAGATTAATGACCCTTTGAATCACGTCGTTACAAAATTACAGCTGGTCGACTGTATCCCTATACCAAAGGGCAGTGTGTGTGTTGTTAAGCTCTGGTTACCTACCAACAGCTAAAGCTCTTTCTTCTGTTCAGATATTACTAAGAGTACGTCGCTACTTACGCGTCAAAAAAACTAAAAAAACTGGCGCAGCGTTCGCCGTCTCACGCAACAGACCCAGCTAATCTAACAGAAATGGAATTTGAAGGATAACGAAGCTTTTTCCAAAACATTTTACAAAGGAATTCTACGCGTAGGTCCGAAATCAGACGAAGGTTACGCTATTCAGAGCATTCGCCTATAAATGGTGTTTGACGCAAAAGGTGCCATTTCCATTAGGTTTCTGCACTAAAGAGTCAAAGAAACTGAAAAACCTGCCTAATACCGAGTAGGGCTCCAGCGAGCACGCAGAAGTGCCCCAACACGACGTGGCAAACCTCGACTAATGTCTGAAGTAGTGCTGGAGGGAATGGACACAATGAATCCTACAGGACTGTCCATAAATCCGTAAGAGTACGAGGAGCTAGACATCTCTTCAGAATATCACGTTGCAAGGCATCCCAGATGTGCTCAATAATGTTCATGTCTGGGTAGTTTGGTGGCTAACGGAAGTTCTTAAACTACGAAGAATGTTCCTGGAGCCACTGTGTAGCTATTCTGGATGTGTGGAGTGTCCCATTGTCCTGCTGGAATTGTGCAAGTCCGTCGGAGTGTACAATGGATATAAATCTATGTAGTCTCCGTCGGTCAACTATGGCCAGAGGACACCAGGTGGTTCATACCTTCCAATTCAATAAACTTTACCAACAGCCGTATACTTCAGCTTCTTTTATTTTATGTCGAACGCAATTCACTTTGCCACCTTCAGGCCCCATACGCTTTTTCGAATCTACGAGCTTGTCGTACAGCGCCTTAAAACTAGATATCGCGAATCCCAATCGTTGCACGACGTGCCACAGATTGCGCCCTAACCTGCTGCACTGAGCAGGCTAACTTTCGACATCGAAGTTCTGTGATGATTTGTGAACACCTAATATTAGCCACCTACTCAACGTTTCACAGTCCGTCGACCACTTTCCATATATTTTTAACAATGAAACTACTTTACTTTCGCTACCAGTTTCGGCAGTTCATTATGAATAATCGATATTGGCTTACTGGGGCCATATGCTTCTGGATTTCGTGAAGTACTTCCTTCGAAGACTTTACTTGAGTTGCAGTAAAATCTCCGAAAGAAGCACTTGAGAATTCACGACATCCAGAAACATACGGCGCTAGTATGCCAATATCAACTGCTTTGAGAGGTGCAAATGGTGGTTAAAGGTGGCGTAATTAAATGCCGAAACTGGTAGCGAAAATGAAATAAAATAACTTCTCAATTGCACGGTTGTTTGGTGAATATCATTTTTTAGTGTTTAACCAGCCGTAGTCTTATTTCCACAATGGATGAAATGAGATTTTCCATAGATCTCCGGACAGTGGCACGCGGAAAGCCTATCAGCTGCCATCGAGATGCTCCTTCCCAACCACCGTGATATTACAATCAGCCCTTCGTAAACATTGTTTATGTCAGCGCATTTCCTCAGATGTGGCAGTACCGTCGGTAGAATGATTCTCCATTCGTCACTGTTACACTTATATACAGTACATTTCTCACAGCATTAGTTGCCCGCAAAGTCAGCAGGTTGCGTTCTCTTTTTCGATGGACAGTGGTCATAATGTTTTGACATTTTTAATTTGCCAGGAAGTTTCAAATCAGTGGAAACTCCACTGCAGAGTAAAAATTCATTGTAGAAAGTCTGGAATGGAGTGACTGCTAGGGTCCGGCGGCGAGGGACAAGCATCTAGGAAACAGCAAATCTGGTTGGCACTTTGCGTTCTGTTGTCCTGAGGATCTACGAAAAGTGGATGTAGTACAGTGGAAGCACGAGTATGTGATAAGACGTAGAACATCCGCACCTCATCATAAAATGGGGAAGTCAGAGACATGATTTCTCCGTAAAGTGGGATAGGTGGCGATCTGCGGTAGAACTCGCGGAGTACAATGCTTGTTGAGGAACAGGTGTTTGGGGACACACCGTTCGGTGCATTTTGTTGAGCGTAGGGTTCTGCAGCAGACGACCCATTTGAGTCCAATGTTGACCCAACGACGTTGTTAGTTACGACTGCAATAGTTATTATCGATACGGATCCATACAGACGTTTCTTGTTTCAGGCTCGTAGTAGCAGCCAGATATGCCGACTTTCGGCAGAAAGGTTGGTCCTGAAATACAGATTTGTGTGGGTAATAATATACCACGGAGAATTGCTTTTGCTTTTTTTACTGCTTTTGTCCCGCATCGTGCGCAATTCGGCAGGGGTACGTACGGAGTTGGCCTGGTTAAGTTTAAGAGGTGGCTGGGTGCTCTTCCTGCCACCACCCCATCCCCCCTCTCCCCCCGAACAGAATTAGTGTACCCAAGCTGTCTGCGTCCAGTGTAATTCATGAAATAGTGCAAATGTGTTTCAGATGTCTGCGAATCGTGTAACGGACACTGGACTGGGGGACCAGTATTCACCTAGTGGGATGTGGAAAACCGCCTAAAAACACATCCAGGCTTGCCAGCACAGCGGGCCTCGTCGTTAATCTGCCGGGTCGACTCGATTCGGGGCCAGCGCGCCCACTTGAGTCCAGGAAGCAGCGCATTAGGTCTCTCGGCGAATCTGGTGGGTCAATTATACCACGGAGATTCCATCGAAAATACAGAGTAATAATATGGACTATGACCACTTTGAAGTAGGCCTACGTCAGTATTACAGCTGTATCTCTACATGCTTGTATCTCTTACATGTCTGACACTAAATAACCGTGCGTAAATGATTTATGATATGTCGCGGTCATTTAGTTGCACTATAATAAGACTTTTGTGTTGACCACAGTTTTCATTGACTTCGTTACATCTTAGCGCTCTCCGGAGTATCTAATAACGTTGTAAAGAGTGAATTATAGCAAATTCACTATAAACTGTGGTCAAAACAAAAGTGTTAAGCAAATATCATCTGAATTATGATGTAAGACGTGGAGTGAGGTGCAGACATATATTCGTTTAATAATATTTCTTGAAGACAACTAATTAATATTTGGTTGCCAGTTATAGAAGCGATCCCCCACAGCAAGATATCATATAAAGTATTCAGATTTCCTTTCTTACTTATCGTATTTGGTGACTCTATTGTTGATTAATAGAGACGAAGACCTTCGTGCTCCTTCGGCGGGCCAACAGTACCAACAGAGAGAAGTGTTTCAGACTGACTACTGCAGTCGAGTTCTGGATGGGTCAAGTGAGTGCTGTTGATGAGAGTGGCCGCACGATTCGGCAGAGGCGAGGCAACATATTTAACATCCTAGCTGCGTGCCGACTGTGTAAATAATGTATTGCGACTTGTAAATAGGCGGATTATTGTGTTATGAGATTCACTGCAAGCATTTCGGAGTACAATCTTATAGTCATTGACTTAAACTGCATCGTGTGACACAATAGTAGAATATTCATTACACACTTTGTTAGTAGTTTTTGGCAATATCAGTGAAATTCACCATTGCCGTGTATCTGAGATGTTATTTTATTTTATTTTGACCATAAGTTTCGCCGTTCCACTTCAGGTCGCATATGGATCTCTCAAAATAATCTATATTGTCAAAAAGTACCATATCATGAATGTCTTGAATTCAAACCGTTTCGCAAGTGCTTTTTTCGAAGAAACATTCGAATGAGAGACTTCTGAAACGGTTTGAATTCACGACAATCAGGACTATATGGCACTTTATGACAATATAGTTTATTTTGAGAGATGAATATGCGGCATGAAGGTGGCATCGTAAAATGGTGAAACTGGTAGTCAAAATAAAATAAAATAAAATCTCACTTACACGGCAATGGCAAATTTCATTGATATTGACAATTACTTGACCAACTGATGTCCCCTGTCCATGATGGATCAACAGAGATTGTTGGAAATTTGCGCCTTTATTTGTTACGTGACTTATTTGTTAAAGAACATTAGATGAATTCACAGTTGTGAATAATGTCTACCATCAGCTGTAGAATGGAATGACGACAATGAAAATCTGTGCCGCACTTCCATATGCCGTCAACCATTCGTCTACGAATCGCACATCCATTATGTGTATTCCCGTACAGATTAGACTTTGTACTTGAAAGTAGCATCACCGGTATCGGCAGATAAATACGATATTGCAAACGTACGGGAATACACAAAATGGATGTACGAGTACAGATCGTGGGCGCATGGTTGACGACATATGGATGTTCGTGGTGCACGGATAGCCAAATGGACGACGACACGGTAGCTCAGCGTGTTCGGTCAGAGGATTAGCTGCCCTCTTTAATAATAATAATAATAATAAAAACTGAGTTAATCGATCAACAACGAACTTTGCTTTTCCTTGAGCGGATCCAACGAACAAAAGCGAACAAAATGAGATAAGAAAATGGTAAGGCGACCGTTTGCCATAAGTAGGAAATCCGCGTTCAAGTCGCGGTCGTTCAAAAATTTTCACCGTCGTCATTCAAATGTACAGCTGATGGTAGTCATTATTTGCAACTGCGAATTCATCTGAAGTATTTCATAACGGCTGCTGTCGCCGCAGTGCATTGTCCTCTCATAATACAATATCGTATCCGTTAAAACGTCACTGGCCTCACTATTTTAATTTTCCAGAATGAGATTTTCACTCTGCAGCGGAGTGTGCGCTGATATGAAACTTCCTGGAAGATTAAAACTGTGGGCCCGACCGAGACTCGAACTCGGGACCTTTGCCTTTCTCATTTTGTTTAGGTTTGTTCGTTGCACCTTCTCGGGGCGGACGTCGTAAGACATCCGTTTAAGTTCGTTGTTGATCGATTAGCTCAGTTTTTTTTATTACAGAGGGCTGCTAACCCTCTGACCGAACACGCTTAGCTACCGTTCCGGCGAGAGTTTAGACTAAACGAACCATATGAGCAACCGAAGCACGACTCACGCCCGGTACTCACAGTTTTACTTCTGCCAGTATCCGTCTCCTACCTTCCGAACTTTACAGAAGCTCTCCTGCGAACCTTGCAGAACTAGCACTCCTGAAAGAAAGGTTCGCATGAGAGCTTCTGTAAAGTTTGGAAGGTAGGAGACGGATACTGGCAGAAGTAAAGCTGTGAGTACCGGGCGTGAGTCGTGATTCGGTAGCTCAGATGGTAGAGCACTTGCACGCGAAAAGCAAAGGTCCCGTGTTGGAGTCTCGGTCGGGCACACAGTTTTAATGTGCCAGGAATTTTCTTATTTTAACTTTATTTCGCATCTTACAACCTCACGTGAAGAGTACCAAACATCGCTACCTACGTACTCAAAAATTGGCTCAAATGGCTCTGAGCACTATGGGACTTAACACCTGAGTTCATCAGTCACCTAGACCTTAGAACTACTTAACCGGCCGGTGTGGCCGAGCGGTTCTGGGCACTTCAGTCTGGTACCGCGCGACCGCTACGGTCGGAGGTTCGAATCCCGCCTCGGGCATAGATATGTGTGATGTCCTTATGTTAGTTAGGTTTAAGTAGTTCTAAGTTCTAGGGGACTCATGACCTCAGATGTTAAGTACCATAGTGCTCAGAGCCATTAGAACTACTTAAACCTAACTAATCTATGGACATCACACACATGCATCCCTGAGGCAGGATTCGACCTGCGACCGTAGCGGTCACGCGGTTCCACACTGAAGCTCCTAGAACCGCTCGGCCACAACGGCCAGCACCTACGTACTGATTCTGTGCAGGGACATCTCAAAATGTCTCAAATGGGTATGAGCACTATGTGACTTCACTTCTGAGGTCATCAGTCCCCTAGAACTTAGAACTACTTAAACCTAACTAACCTAACGACATCACACATGTCCATGCCCGAGGCAGGATTCGAATCTGCGACCGTAGCGGTCGCGCGGTTCTTGACTGTAGCGCCTAGAGCCGGTCGGCCACTCTGGCCGGGGCAGGGACATCTGCAGAAGTCACCAGCTGGATAGATATTTAGAAGCTTTGTGCTCTACCTTCATGCGACAGAGTACAACTATGCCCCTAGCACACCACGAGTTTAAAGTGTTAATTTGGACAGGAGAGTGTTCATACAAAGGAGGCAATAAATGGGACATTTATTATATCTAACACTGACTCTTGTCTCCATTCTGCTGCAAAGGTTAATCAGCTTCAAAACAATTAGCGTACACTTGTTGCGGATTGCTCTGCCTTAATGTCATCTCTGCACCTACCACCAGGATAACTGACAGTGTCACAAGGCCAGTTTGATGCTACGATGGTACGAGGAGCATCAAACTGAACTCAAATTCGCCTGAACTGAAACCTAATAAACTTGCCTGGGGCAATACTAGACACTGGCACTGTGCTCATAAAGCCACTATTTTTTAGTTTACCAATTTAGGTGTCCTGTGCGTAGACATCTATTGCAACGTACCATTGGAAACAAAGGACTTGTCGAGCCCATGTCACGCTCAATCGCTTTTGCACTGCATTCCGAAGATGGATCAACACGCATTTACAATGGGTCGGGAGATTACTGTATTTCCCACACGTATGAACAGTTAAGGAGTTCATATACACCTTCATCTACATGGTTACTCTGCAATTCATACTTAAGTGCTCGGCCGAGGGTGGTGCGAAAGCGCGTGCCTACCTTGCTGCGGGACGTAGATGTTGAGGTAGAGGCAGTCCTCGCTGGTGTTGGAGAGGTACGGCAGGAGGCGCTTGAGGTAGTTGTAGCGCTCGTCGCTGACGTCCTGCATATTGGGTGGCCGCTGCGGGCAGACGGGCGCGTAGCTGAACGCCTCGCGCAGGCCCTCCCACGGCGGCGGCGCCGACGGCGGCACGAAGCGCTTGGAGCCGACGGGCGCCAGCGCGTACGGCACGCCCAGGAAGGCGTCCACGGGGCCGAGGTTGGGGCTCTGCAGCTCCATCACCAGGCCCTGCAGCCAGCCCTGCTTGATCCGCACCTCGCGAGTCACCATCGTCTGGGCGCCGCCGCCGCCGCCTCCACCACCACCCCGGTACCTGTCGCGCGTCCACGAGCCTACTCCTGGCCCCGGGACCGTCGCTGTCATTATCAGCAGCGCCAGCAAGGCGCCGCACACTCTGGACCTCATGCTACTCGGCAGCAATACTCTGTCACGCGCACTCACTCACCAGGCTGCTCCGGCACTCTTCCCTGCATTCCAAAGGAACCACCTTCGCCACCTGTATCCAGAATCGGCACAAATTTCCTCAATACTGACGGTCAAAGCTATCTTCGGACTAGCACTATTTTGCTACTGCTTCATACAAACATCTGACTCCGACAACCGCGAAACGTTATGCCTGAAAGGCAAGCGTTATCCTCACACTCACACCCAGACCAACAATTCCCCTATAAATCCGCGGAGTGAAACTAGAAAGCTGTCTTTTCCGCTTCAACCTGACCAAAAGTTACAATACCGACAAAAACTAAAGCGAACGCCGCAGAAATGCACTAGATCCGACGCGTAAACAATGAGCACAACGTAAAAATACTGCTTTACAAATTCAAATGCAGAGAATACTAGCTGATATCTAAAATAGTCGATCGACCTACGTCGTGTGTTCAGTAAAACAAATTCGTAACTGGTTATTCGTCACACTCGTGCTTTCGAGTTGGACACACTGCTGACCAAGTTGACCGCCCAGAGTCGGTTAAGGCACTTAGTAAAACACCACGGTGATAACACAAGCAGCTGTTAGAAGACGTGTCAAAAGGTCCCTCAAGGCGCCGACGTCTCTACGGGAGTGACTTGCTGTCAGCAGCCAAGACGGAAGGCACCTGCAAAGACAAATAATTTATTATCTGTTAAGTGGCCTATATACAAGGTATTAAAATGAAGTTTCGCAAAAAATGGTTCAAATGGCTCTGCGCACTATGGGTCTTGACATCTGCAGTCATTAGTCCTAGAACTTAGAACTAATTAAACCTAACTAACCTACGGACATCACACACATCCATGCCCGAGGCAGGATTCGAACCTGCGACCGGAGCGGTCCCGCGAATCCAGACTGAAGTGCCTAGAACCGCTCGGCCACACCGGCCGGCGAAGTTTCCCACATTGCAAGAGATCATAATTAGTAAACCACGTTCAGATGTCTGAAGACAAGTTCTTTCTAAGGGTATGACACTGGAAAGGCTCAGCACTGCTTCCATTCGTGACACTTGTTCACTGGAGGTACACAACTTCACGCTCATTCAATAGCGATGGAGCCCTCTTTAATTCGGCTTAAGGAACCAAGAACTACAACAACAACAATAAATGTAGCACACGTTCCTCTGGGTCAGCGACGCCGTTCACTCCTGCTTGTTTCCCTAAGATACAGGTAATTTCGTCCGAACAGTTCATCTGGCGGTACTCTGCGACATGTCCAGTTGGAGGAAATGACCTGTTGGGTACCTAGTTCAAACTATATAGTGATTAATACGACTGTGAGTCTATAATCTAAATTTCTTCTGAATAAATGATTCGGTTAAGACACTCAACCATATACGAGCCAAGAAACATAGTGCATAATATTCGGAAGCATGTGGTTTTTCACAAGTACCACACACAATCACACAGCACCAAGTGACAAAAAGACACTGTAAGGAAAAATATTTCAATGAAAAGTTTTGTGGCCGTTCTCGAGACCTATATGTCGGTGCGGGTGACGTGAAGAAGCATCACTAATTTCAGAAGGGGAAAACAAAGAGAGTTGTTGTGGTTGTTGTTGTCTTCAGTCCAGAGACTGTTAATACAACAGCTGATTCCTCAAACTGGGGGGCTATCAAGTACGGAGTCCCACAGGGTTTGGTCTTAGGTCCTTTACTGTTCTTGATATACATTAATGACTTAGCATTCCATATTGATGAAGATGCAAAGTTAGTTCTTTTTGCTGATGATACAAGTATAGAAATAACATCCAAAAACCAAGAACTAAGTGATGTAATTGTAAATGATGTTTTTCACAAAATTATTAAGTGGTTCTCAGCAAACGGACTCTCTTTAAATTTTGATAAAACACAGTATATACAGTTCCGTACAGTAAATGGTACAACTCCAGTAATAAATATAGACTTTGAACAGAAGTCTGTAGCTAAGGTAGAATTTTCAAAATTTTTAGGTGTGTCCATTGAGGAGAGGTTAAACTGGAAGCAACACATTGATGGTCTGCTGAAACGTCTGAGTTCGGCTACGTATGCTATTAGGGTGATTGCAAATTTTAGGGATAAGAATCTCAGTAAATTAGCTACCTATGCCTACTTTCATTCACTGCTGTCGTATGGTATCATATTCTGGGGTAATACATCGTTGAGTAGAAAAGTATTCATTGCTCAAAAACGTGTAATCAGAATAATTGCTGGAGTCCACGCACAGTCTTCCTGCAGACATCTATTTAAGGATCTAGGGATCCTCACAGTAACCTCACAGTATATATATTCACTTATGAAATTTGTTGTTAATAATCCAGCCCAGTTCAAGAGTAATAGCAGTGTGCACAGCTATAACACCAGGAGAAAGGATGATCTTCACTATGCAGGGCTAAATCTGACTTTGGCACAGAAGGGGGTAATTTTTTTGCCACAAAAGTCTTTGGTCACCTACCGAACAGCATCAAAAGCCTGACAGATAGTCAACCAACATTTAAAAATAAATTAAAAGAACCTCTATATGACAACTCCTTCTACACATTGGCTGAATTTTTAGATATAAATTAACGGAGGGAAAAAAATTAACTTAAGCATTAGTGTCATGCAATATTTTGTGTAAAGTAATATCATGTACAGACATCTTTCTTTAACCTGACTCGTTCCACATCATTACGAAGTGTCGTATTCATGATCTATGGAACAAGTATTAATCTAATCTAATCTAATCTAGACTGGTTTGAAGCAGCTCTCTATCCTACTCTATCCTGTGCAAGCATCTTCATCTCCCAGTACCTACTGCAACCTACAACCTTCTGAATCTGTTTAGTGTATTCATCTCTTGGTCTCCCTCTACGATTTTCACCCTCCGCGCTGCCCTCTAATGTTAAATTGGCGTCCCTTGATGCCTGAGAATATGTCCTACCAACCGATGCCTTCTTCTAGTCAAGTTGTGTCACAAAATTCTCTTCTCCGCAATTCTGTTCAATACCTCCTCATTAGTTATGTTATCTCCGCATCTATTCTTCAGCAGCATGAACAAATTATTAGTTTCGCTTGTGGATTAGAAACTCAGAAAACACATGTTTTGGACACCACCATAATCATAAAAACAGTGAACTCATGCTCAGCATTTACAAAAAAAGAAAAAGAAAAGAAAACCCCCTGCAGATGTAGATATCGATGCTTTTCTCAGCTGCACACACACGCAGGAATTAACAGCTCGTAGATCTGTGTTGTATAGAGCACACTAAATACCATTACGCAATGAAATGTTCCATAATGAAAACGACATCATTAAACAGATACCAGCTGCGAATACACTGCTAAAAATATCTAAGAAAGTTAAGAAAGGAATAAACTGAAATATAAACAAGAACAACAAGCAGACAGGCACGAGGACTGTATGCCTTCCATACTTTGGTACTATTTGAAAAAATAGATTGCTAATGAACTGAGGCTATACAGGGTGATTCACTAAGATACGCAGATATTTTAGTATGTTATTCTACAAGTAAAAGTAAAGAAAAAAATCATACAGACATAGGAGTAACGTCCAATAACAGATTTATCATGAAATTTAGCGACTTCGCTAATATGAAGCCATCACAAAAGTGTTCGTGGATCAAATAGAGTACGAGTTCCATTTAATTTGTTGTTATGGATCTGGTGAATATAATGAAACATCTCATAGTTGTGTATCTGCATTAGTTTTCCAGAACATCAAGAGAAGCACTAGACGAAATTAAGAACAACCCTGTGAAACTGAAACGAACTACAGAATTCTGTACCCTGGAACGTATAGTAAATAACTCTATCACTGTTTAAAATTTATAATCTTAGTGTCATATTACTCTAACAAGTGCCTATTACACGTTTTCGCAACAAAATGAAACTAGAACGAACAACTGGCTTCAGCCGACTACCTGTTACGCAACATATTATCATTGTTCCACCTGAAGAGGACGTTGTAAACCCCTCGAAACGCGTCTTGGGATGAAATGAAAGAGTGGCTTACGCAGGTAATAGTTTCATTTGAACTTTATTTGTCATAAGCAGCCGCAGTTCCTTACAACAATCCAAGATGGACGACATGAGGTTAGTATCAGCGAAACCGAGTGGAAGACAGCGATTTGTTGGAAGTACTTTTTGGAAAATGTTGTGCATCTGACAGAAATCGTATACAAGAAGTGACCAACTGTGGTGAAATGTTTCGGCGTTTGGAGTTTATAAAAAATTGCCATTACAATCGATATCGAAAGATAACCGAGCCGCACTGTTGGGATTGTCGCAGCGAGCCCGTGTAGGCTGTACGTAAGTGTAGTAGAAATCATATCTTAGGAAATTTAAATCGGGTTCTTTGAATTGCAGACGACATAGTCCTTGCAAAACCAATTTGGGTAACGGATAAACTGTGACGCATTTATGTAGCCACCATCGTGTACCAAGTTTGCGCTCAGTAAAATCAGATAACATTTGGGCACCTACAGAAAGCCCTTTCTTTCCCATCAATCAGTACGTAAATGGAATAAGACCAAAAACTGGCCAAAGGCAAGCTAGACTTGCGCTCTGAGTGTTCCGAAAAAAATTAATTACATATATTGAAAGGGCTCTGTTGGATTCCTTTCATGGTAATTTCTTAAATCTTTTGTCATTTACGGCATAAATTCCTCTTCTAAATTTACTTGGTGTTCCTGACTCTGTCTGGGAGGAGACTGAGCAGTGGAACGTGTTACTTTTACACGTAAACAAAAACGATGTGTCACACTACTACACTATAAAACACAGTATATATGTAGTTCATGTCACACAGTCTCATACGGAACCTACATCCGCTTTCTTTTATATACTGTACATGATAAGATACTGCCATCCCTCTTCCCATCTGTGTGAAAGGATGAATGAGCAATGTATTTCTAGTTGCGTGCTTGATGGTAGCAGACAAGCCATTCTGCTAGTAAAACAGTGGGATCAACGTCGGAACAGGTAGCTATGATTTCTAAAAGCAAAGAGGTTTCTATTGTTGGTATGGTCCTGTCCGTCCTTTGTCATGTTGGTATAGGAAGCTGGGTCTCTGGTCACTTCCGTTTTGTATCTGTGAAGCACCCTCGGCAGGGGTCCACGACAGTCTGTCCGCGGCGAGCGTCTGAAGTGGTAAGCGCGTCTCTGCTAAGCCCGTAGGACAATGGATTTCTTACGTTCAGCCTAACTGAAAATTTAATCACCTTTATTTCAGGTTTAGATCTAAAATATCTAATGTTATCTTAAATTGCAACGCAGTGTAATTCGAGTGTGAAGTTCATAATATCTTCCAGTAGTTGCTTTTTCACTACTTTGTGAGTGAAGTGGAACCACGTGTTGATGATACGTAACTCTACCTAAGATCATCAATCTTAAATGCAAATGTGAGTGAGATTCTAACGTCTCGTCTTGACAATATTTTTTTATATAGAAACTTTTCTTTATGTTCAACCCACGTGGGATGTACTTTGTGAGATCAGTACCACGTCCTTTTACAATTGTCAGACCCATCAGGTTAATAGTAAGACGATAGTAAGCAGTTCGAGGCTTTTCTTTTGTAAGTTAGGTTTCGATGTAATTTATTTTAATTATCAAAATTATTGTGGAATTACACTCTTTGTGTAAACCAAGTTGACCACGTGAAGCATGTGGTGTAATCATCAAAGTTAGTATGAATTTAGTATAGCAGTGTGTGGTAATTTCATGACGGACAGGATTGCTCTACGAGTTTAACTTCTTTGGGTGACAATTGATTCGACAGTTTGCGGTTAATTTCCTCTCGCATATGTTTCAACATTCTTCATGTGTTATTTTATGAATAGAGCGTGGTATGCAGTCTCCCAATCTTGGCTCCATATTTGATGAGTTCCGTAAGATTACAAACTCACATTTTCACAATCCTAAATAAGGCATCAGTTTAGTTATGAATCAAGTTTAATGTGCTGAAATTTTAACGGAACAATGATCAATGTTAAAACAAATGTCCAATTAGTTGCCGTAAGATGACTATTAAAAGATTATAACTAATGTTAGTCTGGTTGGGAATTTGGTAAGCTAGACTGAATACCTGGTGAAACAGTTGCTCAGTGATGCAAGGTTAACTTCTCCAAATAGCTCACAGCTTTTAACCCACTTTTATTGGCTTGATTATCAGCACCGCTTTCAGAACAACTTAATGCAACAACATTACAATATTGATAGTCCATCCATCCCGGGAATCGAGAATCGACGATTTTTATCCATTTATCGATATCGAAATTTGCAAGTATATTGGTCCTGGAAATTACAATACTTACGACAAAGTTTTAATTTCAAGTTTTTAGTTTAAATTTGTATGTTAATTTCGTCTTTGCTATTCTAATTCCTGGGGAAATGGGGGTCTAAACAGACTGACAGACTGTGAGCCAGGTAACGAATGACAACAATTGTTTTCATGTGAAGTAAATTAGCAGTTTTCTGGGTTTTCTTTTACTTGTATTGTGAGACCTTGTTTCTTGCCAAATTTCATGATTCTAGGTCAACGGGAAGAGCCCTATTGGTTTTGATGAGTGAGTTTGCGGGTATCAAAATATGCATCATAAATGGCCGTATCACTGGACTGTACTGAGTGAGAAACTTAATCATTTTATACCGTCAAGGGACCATAGACCTTAAAATACGACATAAATTTCAACTTTACACGTCTACCCATTCCTGACAGAAGGATAGGTAGACGGATTACAAAGCGCTCCTATAAGGTAAAATCTGTAATAGCAAGGGAAGTGCATAACATGGAACGCCAAGAATTGCACGGACATCTGCAGAGACTATTTATCGATAGAGATCGGATTATATGCATTTACATGTTGCATATACATTTGCATATTTGTCTGCTTTTCAACGGTTACAGCACATTTTAACTAAAAACTAGTGGCGGTGCATATTTTCGCTCTATGTTTACCAGATTTTGAAAATTTTGAAGGGCGTTCTCTAGCTCGATCTAGTTTAGATGTCTCACAGATTGACCGCGACCGAGACTGCTTGCAATCGCTAACCGAAACGCCAATGCCTAGCGAAATCATTACAGAAGACGAACAGAAACAGGCAAACAGACTAAATGCCCCAGCCACAGCACCCCCGCTTAATCCCCTCCGCTGTCATACCATACCCGTCGGCAAAAATTAAATTAAACTACGCAAGCCTTTAGTCGCACGTTCATAGTTTCAGTTTGGCTATTTACTTATTTGTACACAGTTGATCGTGTTTACTACATGTAGTGTGTAACGTGTTGTGCCCCATGCATGCCGCCCGAAAAAAAAACTTCGTCTCGTGGATAGCTGGCCATCCAGGAGCATTTACGTATGAAGAAATTATTTTATATTGTCTAACTTGTTAGAAAACTGTTTCCCACCAAAAAAAAAGCTTCAAACTGACCAGTATGTAAGGCAAGTCATTATATCGCAGGACTGTAGAAGAAATGACCACGACAACAAGTTACAGTAGCAGGTATTTGTCCAAAGGTTGTGTTGTTGTTGTGGTCTTCAGTCCTGAGACCGGTTTGATGCAGCTCTCCATGCTAATCTATCCTGTGCAAGCTTCTTCATCTCCCAGTACCTACTGCAGCCTACATCCTTCTGAATCTGCTTAGTGTATTCATCTCTTGGTCTCCTTTTACGATTTTTACCCTTCCCACTGCCCTCCAATACTAAATTGGTGATCCCTCGATGTCTCAGATCATGTCCTACCAACCGATCCTTTTCTTCTAGTCAAACTGTGCCACAAGCTCCTCTTCTCCCCAATTATATTCAATACTTCCTCATTAGTTATGTGATCTACCCATCTACTCTTCAGCATTCTTCTGTAGCACCACATATCGAAAGCTTCTATTCTCTTCTTGTCTAAACTATTTATCGTCCACGTTTCACTTCCATACATGGCTACACTCCATACAAATATTTTCAGAAACGACATTTAAATCTATACTCAATGCTAACAAATTTTTCTTCTTAAGAAACGCTTTCCTTGCCATTGCTGTTCTACATTTGATATCCTTTCTATTTCGACCATCATCAGTTATTTTGCTCTCCAATTAGCAAAACTCCTTTACTACTTGAAATGTCTCATTTCCTAATCTAATTCCCTCAGCATCACTCGACTTAATTCGACTACATTCCATTATCCTCGTTTTGCTTTCGTTGATGTTCATCTTACATACTCCTCTCAAGACACTGTCCATTCCATTCAACTGCTCTTCCAAGTCCTTTGCTGTCTCTGACAGAATTACAATGTCATCAGCGAACCTCAAAGTTTTTATTTCTTCTCCATGGATTTTAATACCTACTCCGAATTTTTCTTTTGTTTCCTTTATTGCTTGCTCAATATACAGATTGAATAACATCGGGGAGAGGCTACAACCCTGTCTCACTCCCTTCCCAGCCATTGTTTCCCTTTCATACAGCTCGACTCTTTTAACTGCCATCTGGTTTCTGTACAAATTGTAAATAGCCTTTCGATCCCTGTATTTTACTCTTGCCACCTTCAGAATTTGAAAGAGAGTATTCCAATCAACATTGTCAAAAGCTTTCTCTAAGTCTACAAATGGTAGAATCGTAGGTTTGCCTTTCCTTAATCTTTTTTCTATGATAAGTCGTTGGGTCAGTATTGCCCCACGTGTTACAACATTTCTACGGAATCCAAACTTATCTTCCCCGAGGTCGGCTTCTACCACTTTTTCCATCCCTCTGTAAAGAATTGGCGTTAGTATTTTGCTGCTGTGACTTATTAAACTGATAGTTCGATAATTTTCACCTGTTTTCTTTGGGATTGAAATTATTATATTCTTCTTGAAGTCTGAGGGTGTTTCGCCTGTCTCATACACCTTGCTCACCAAATGGTAGAGTTTTGTCAGGACTTTCTCTCCGAAGGCCGTCAGTAGTTCTAATGCAATGTTGTCTACTCCCTGGGCCTTGTTTCGACTCAGGCCTTTCAGTCCTCTGCCATTTCCATATTATTGTCCTCAAGTACATCGCCCTTGTATAGACCCTCTAAACACTCCTTCCACCTTTCCGCCTTCCCTTCTTTGCTTAGAACTGGGTTTCCATCTGAGCTCTTGATATTCATGCAAGTGCTTCTCCTTTCTCCAAATGTCTCTTTAATTTTCCTGTAGGCAGTATCTATCTTACCCCTACTGAGATAAGCCTCTACATCCTTACATTTGTCCTCTAATCATGTCTGCTTAGCCATTTTGCACCTCCTGTCGATATTATTTTTGAGGCGTTTGTATTCCTTTTGTCGTGCTTCATTTACTGCAGTTTTATATTTTCTCCCCAAAAAAATCGGTTTAACATGGATCTATGTGAAGCATTCTTTGCAAACAGTATTCCCCTTCACAAACTTACAAATCCTATCATCAGAGACTTTATGCGTAAATATCGCTTAAATCAACATATACCAGATGAATGAACTTTGCGTAAAAAGTTACGTACCGACAATTTACCTAAATGTTCTAGAAGAAATACGAAATGAACTTACGGACAGCATATCTGGATTTCAGTTGACAAAACTACAGACACTTATGACCGTTACATCGCAAACTTTTTTTAATTGTTAGTGCCTTAAAAGAAGAGCCTACTGCTTCCTCTTTCCTGTCCTGCTAGAAACTTGAAAAAGTAACTCATTCTACGATCGCTAGATTTGTAAATGAGGGTATTAGAAAAATATTTTCAGAATCTTCTGCCGATGAAAGGCTGTTTGTGTTTATTTCAGATGCTGTTCCCCATAATATGATCAAAGCAGGAAAAGTTCTCCTAGTATTTGATCCCAATTTGATTCATGTGACGTGCTCTGCTCATGGAGTACATCGCCTTGTTGAAGAATTGTGTTCCACGTTTGTGAATGTAAATAAACTGATTTCATCCACAAATAAACTGTTTCTAAAGGCTCCTGCTCGCATCAACACTTACAAAGAAAAAGTATAAAATTTTCCTTTACCTTCAGAACCAGCGGTGACTCGTGGGTTACGTGTGTCGAAGCCGTGCTGTTTTACAATGAACATTTCGAAGCCATCAGAGGGGTAGTAAACGACTTCGATATTGCTGAAGCTTAGGCAGTTTGCAGTGCAAGGAGGCTTTTAGTGATTACAGTGTTAAAAAACACATTGCTGTGATTAGCAGTCATTTTTCCCATATGCGTGCAAGTTTTAAAAAGTTTGAAACTCAAGGTCTGGCGTTCAATGGATCTATTCAGTTAATGAATAAATTTATTCTAGTAACTCCTCATTCACGGAGGTATTCCCAGGAAAACTTAAAGAAAAGATTGAAAACATTTTAAAGAGTAACACAGGCTTTTAACTCTTACACCAAATTGATAGTTTTGTTAATGGGGCGGATGAAATTTTACCAGAAACAGTAAGTGCCAACATAGCACTCAAATTCAAATACTTCCCACATATCTCAGTTGATGTAGAACGGTCCTTTTCTGCATATAAATATGTTTAGAGAGATCGAAGACACAATTTTACCACCAAAAATGTGGAACAGTACGTGGTCGTATGTTTACAATAGTAGAATGATGTAAATAAATTGTAAATAATGCTTTGATCCAAGGGCATAAATTAAAAGTTAACGCTGTTAAAAAAATCATGACTTTCGTTGTTTCTTAAATAGGATATTACGGAGTTTTTGAGCGTGCTCTCTGCGTGCGATATGTCTTGAAGTGGGTCCTGTACATATCGGTTGTTTCTCTGCAACTGCCACTTGGTTTGAGGTGCCATGTCCCGGTTCGCGCGGCTCATTCGGTCGGAGGTTCGAGTCCTCCCTCGGGCATGGGTATGTGTGTTGTAGTTACCGTAAGTTAGATTAAGTTAGTTTAAGTAGTGTGTCAACCAGGGGACCGATGATCTCATCCATTTGGTCCCATAGGAACTTACAACAATTTTCCAATTTTTCGCTGCGACTCACTCGCATCGCATCTGCCTGTTACAGTAGCAAAGAAAAAACAATAATTGGGAACGGTATGCGTCCCCATTTTGTAAATTTTTAGAAAATAATGCCAAAAAGCCCCCTTCCTAATCTCTATCAGAAAGTACTTAGAAATTGATATCAGAGTTCTTAATGTACCGATTTCCTTCTCATAATTGATATGCACAGGTTCGACTTTGAGATATAACGCACGCAGTAATTACCACGTTTTTTTTTATTTGATCTAGTGTGTTTCGACACTTTTCATGCATTTTTAAACATTTTTCTTGCATATTTGCGCTCATGTTGTTAGGTTTTTATGATGCATATGATATGGTCTCTATTTATCGCCCACCCCAAAATCTGTGATATGTCATTCGCATACAAAACTGCAGGTATTAGCACTGACATTTGAATAATCACCTGGTTAAGAGCTACAGGAGGAGATTTGAGAGGAAATTTGGTAACACCCAGAAAACTATCGATATTATAGGACGAAAAACACACATATTTCATTGCTGTGTCTTCTTGCTGTATTTCCCTTTGCTTAAAATAATTGCTCTGTGTGAAAAACCAACTTCTTCAAATGATAGTTTTGCACACGTACACCATCTTCAAAGTACAGGCGTGGTTTGAAAGAAGTGGAGAAAGCAAAGTGGAACAATATTCATTAATAAAATCTTTTCGGTTTACAAGCCCCGTTACTTGGAGTAAAAGGTTCCGATAGCTGTCCCTGTCATCGTCATCAGGAGTTATAATTATTGACAGTCAGGGCTGACGCGATGTTTTGCTTATACAGACGTAATGGTGGCGTCTGGAATTGGATATTGAGCAAAAGCAAAGACTTAGGCTTGGAGCTTGCAGGTAAGCGGGAGTGGAAATTTAAAACGCAGCACCAGCCCCTCGAGCTATGTGACGTCACTCTGTCCCGCGATAGGACGCAGCTGCCATAATCACTTCATCATAAGAATAAACCTGATGTAAACAAACACAAACGCGATGATTGGTCATAAGCCGCAGCACACGTACACTGGTGTTGTTATGCTCTAGAAAGTAGGTCCTACTTATATATTAGATACGATTTTCTTAATAATGCTTTAGCTACGTAGTATTTATTTCAAAATTCTGTATAGTCACAGCCTCTGCTGCGTTGTGCGCCGATTGTCGCACTGTTAATGCGCAATATGAATGTCTGAGGCTGCTTTCTGTTCCATAGTGGAATACACAAGTGGAACACGGTTAAAAAATGCCGAGAAGTAGGCTGTTATTGATGTGTCTCATAGATTTACAGAGATAATCGGCTTAGAAGTTTTCCCATTGATAATTTATACAATACAGTTTAGAAAAATATCCACCTTGGACGTATATCGTAGTGGGAGGCCTAATGGAATGTGAACACAATGCAGTTATTTGTTCGTTGGTTCAAATTTCCCCATCGTCAGGTCATTTTCTTGTTCAATTGGAAATACCTACGTCTCGTAATTATAAAATTCATCATCTATTTTTAAGAATAATGCATGTACTCTTGTTTCTAATTACATGTTGGAATTCGAAATATCCGTTTCCATTTAAAACACAAACTCTTAATCATCGATTCTTATAAAAGATTGTTCATAAAAGTAGTTTAAATTAAGGAAACATAACAATTTAACTTTTTAAGGCAAAAATGAAAAATCAAATCCTCTTTATTTGGACTAGGTCCATCATTTTATACCATGGAGGTGGATAAGTATCATAGACACAAGAAAAATAATCATTTTCACAGCAACGAGCACATCATACAAATGCTGCATTTTTACATTTGCTACTGCACCGTTAGATATGAACCTAACAGAACTGGTCTAGAGCCAAGCTGCGGGACTTGGCCCGAGAGTTAACAAGACTGTTAAGCTGCCAGACGTACTGAAAATAACGCACGCTGTTTTTTTTTATATGTCACTGCCGAATGCTGGTTGGATATAGAACGGCTCGTCATAAAAGATAAAGAGAAAATGCTGCGCCTGGTTGGCTTCGAGGATTCTGTTCTTGATAGACCGTTATCACTGTAGCAGGTGACACTTCCAGAATTGAAATGTATTTCTCGGATTCGGAAATGGAAGGAGATAATAGATTACCAGACGAGTGACTGTAAGTAATGCATTCAGGGACATCAACATTTACCTGTACGGTGAAATCCTTCAATGTTCTCTTACATTATACACAGCTTATGCAGAAAAATTACCCTGTGGTTAAGTCAGGAATTTTCATCAAAAACGGCTCTGAGCACTATTCGACTTAACTTCTGAGGTCATCAGTCGTCTAGAACTTAGTACTACTTAAACCTAACTAACCTAAGGACATCACACACATCCACGCCCTAGGCAGGACTTGAACCTGCGATCGTAGCGGTCGCCTGGCTCCAGACTGTAGCGCCGGCCGGCTAAATTTTCATCATTCTTGTTTTCAATTACAATAGTACGCTAACTAAAAACGATAACGTGTTGCGATTTTCGTCTAAGGAGCGTACTGTGGGAGATCTGCAGTGTATTATTTGTTTCTTCTTAAAATTAAATGACATTCGAAGCTGTATTGTTACTTTTCTAATCTATTTTTACGTGTTAACTGCAGCTGTCCACGTCACTGCAGGCTAGCTGTTCGAGCTGCACAGCCAGAGCTGTGCATTTTAAATGCGCTAATAAAGCTGTTGTCCCGTATTATACCAAAGTCGATGTGCGCTTAACGCACAGCACAAAACGTACTCTTATTATCGTACTCGACAGTACTCGAGACAGCCTGGCTGCAGTCCCACGTGATACAGACATTCAATGAAGTACCAGCAAACGCGGAAGAATATATAGTGCAATGTTTACATCAGGTTTATTCTTATGAAGAACCGATTGTGGTAACTGCCCAACTTGCCTTCCACGCATGCGTCAGTGCGGCCTTTTCTGGAACGTTATAGACACTGTCACTACATTTCTATAATGAGATGACGAAAGTCATGGGATACTTCCTAATATCGTGTCGGACATCCTTTTTCCTGCCTTAGTGCGGAAGGTAGACTATAGCCTCCATAATTACGGACACGTGGCCGGTGCAGGATTTCATGCATGAACTGACCTCTCCATTGTCTCCCACAAATGTTAGACGGTGCACATGTCGGGCGATATGGGTGACCAAGTCTTTCGGTAGAATTGTTCAGAATGTCCTTCAAACCAATCACGAACAGTTGTGACCAGTTGGCATGGCGCACTGTCATTCATAGCAATTGCACCCTTGTCCGGGAACATGACGTACAAGAACGGCTACGCGTGGTCTTCAAGTAGCCGAACTATTTCCAGGCAAGGATCGGTACAGCTGGACTAGAGGACTCACTCAATTCCGCGTAAACACAATCCACACCATTGTGGAGCCGCTATCAGCTTGCACAGTGCCTTGTTGACAACTTGGGTCCTTGGCTTTGTATGGTCTACTCCACTCTCGAACCCTACCATCAGCTGTTACTAAATGACATCGGAGTCAGCTGATCAGGTGACAGTCTTTCAGTCTTCAGGGCTGCAACCGATATGGTCTCCAGCCCAGCAGAGGTGCCGCAGCTGTACTGTTAGCAATGGAACTCGCTGCAGCCGTAGACCGTTACCACCAAATTTCGTCACACTGTCCTGGTCTGCGTTGTCCGTGATGAGAGGTAATGCCTGAAATTTGGTATTCTCGGCACACGCTTGACTCTGTTGAGCTCAGAATATTGAATTTCCTAATTATTTCCGAAATGGAGTATCCCATGCGTCTAGCCCAAACTACCATAGCAGGTTCAAAGTCTGTTATCCCATCGCGTGCCTTAACCACGTCGGTCGCCTTTTCACAGGTATCACCTGAGTACAGACGCAGCTACGCCAGTGAAGTGCCCTATTATACCCTGTGTGCCTAATACTACTGCCATGTGTCTACGGGCACGTCGTTGTTCCAGAGTATAAGCAGAACACCGAGACTGTCCAGACAGTCTAAGCGGTCTGGCGACGAAGGCGGAGACGGATATCGTAAGTTCAAATGGTTCAAATGGCTCTGAGCGCTATGGGACTTAACATCGATGGTCATCAGTCCCCCAGAACTTAGAACTACTTAAACCTAACTAACCTAAGTACATCACACAACACCCAGCCATCAAATCCCTGACGCTGCCGTGAATCGAACCCGGGAACCCCGGCTATCGTAAGATTGAGTGTTTTATTCGAAGTGACGCGACTCGAAAACCGCGAAGATTGTATTAAAGGACGCCACCGCAAAAACACCGAGATTGGAAAACAATATCCACATCTGACTAAAGCCACCTTCTCACTTCTAACATTACATTTGCGTTCAAGTGGCACATTTTTTTATTTATTATTATTATTATTTTTTTGTATGTCACTGCAGAGGCAGAACTTTACTGTATTTGACTGTTGTGAAATGACTTGACTGAAACAATACCTGCTCTGTGAACACTGAATAGATGTTAAACGATATCAGGTCAGCAGAAAAAAGTTTATTGCTGTGACAGCGTACTTATTTTTAGCAGAGAAAAAGATAGCAGTAATTCACGGCAGTGACTTAGGTCTGTTTTTGGATCTGTTACATCGATATTTTGTTTCTTCTAGTTATCGAAGTTTCTCCATCAGACCTCGAATGGGTAATCATTAAAATGAACCTCGTGGTAACACGCGGTTTTGTATGCGATTGACTCACATCACTATTTTTGGAATGATCGATTCATGCTGTTCCTTCTCTATATAAACGGTTTGTAAGGCAATCTGAGGAGCCGTCTTCGGTTGTTTGCAGATGACGCTGTCGTTTATCGTGTAATAAAGTCATCAGAAGATCAAAACAAATGCAAAACGATTTAGAAAAGATATCTGAATGGCAGTTGACCCTAAATAATGAGAAGTGTGAGGTCATCCACATAAGTGCTATAAGGTCCTCGTTAAATTTCGGTTACACAATAAGTCAGTCTAATCTAAAAGCCGTAAATTCAACTAAAAACTAAGTATTACAATTACCAACAGCTTAAATTGGAAGGAACACATAGAAAAGGTCGTGGGGAAGGCTAACCAAAGACTGCGTTTTATTGACAGGACAGTTAGAAAATGTAAGAAACCTACTAAGGAGACTTCCTACACTACTCTGGTCCGTCCTCTTTTAGACTACTGATGCACGCTATGGGATCCTAATCAGATAGGACTGACGGAGTACATCGAAAAAGTCCAAAGAAGGGCAGCACATTTCGTATTATCGCGAAATAGGGGAGAGAGTGTCACAGAAATGATACAGAATCTGGGATAGACATAATTAAAAGAAGTCGTTGCGACGGAATCTTCTCACGATATTCCAATCACCAACTTTCTCCTCCAAATGCCAAAATATTTTGTTGACACTGACCTTGTTAGGGTGGAACGATCACCACGATAAAATAACGAAATCATAGCTCTAAGATATAGGGGTTCATTCTATCCGCGCGCTATACGAGATTGGAATAATAGAGAATTGTGAAGGTGGTTCGATGAACCCTCTGCCAGGCATTTAAACGTGATTTGCAATGTATCGATGTAGATGTACTCTAAGCTCATTTCTGTTCGGTTCTCAGCGTTAACGGTCAGGCAAAGTGCAAGACACAGTAGCTTGCGGAGTATACATGGCCATGTAGATCAGAGTGTGGCCCTGCCAGTGGATTACGCCATTGTGCATGCATTGAGACTGACGGTAGTCACTTTGCTGGGTTCCTGTGAACTTTCGACAGTTAAAGTATGGGTCTTCCTGAATATTAGTAGCAAGTTACCCCTATAATGTGTATGTTTATGTGGCATGGAAAATATTTACAGCCAGGTGGATGTCATTTAAGACCTTTTTACAATATACTTACGACGAGAAGCAACACACGCACGGCGCAATGATGACCTTATTCAGACACACAAAGCTGCTTCATTGAAACCGCGCGGTCGGCCTGACCGATAACTCTGACCCCACAGTACATACGGAACAGAGCAGCGGACCGTAAAACAAGTGGACTTCAGGCGGGAACGCCGTCTAAATCCCAGAGTGGCATGCGCGGCAAGTGCTACGCGCAGCAGACGAGTAACAGGAGACGGCGCGTGCGACCGCCGGAGCGCTAAACACTGCCATAATTCCGCTGGTTAAGCGCTCAATAAGCCACGAGGTCGTAACTGTACACGCGAGTGACTAACTGATTTCGAGGAACGCTAAGCTGAGCTAAGCGCCGTCCTCAGTTGACGCTGTGAAGCGCGACAACGGCGCTAGGAAGCTTCGTAACTGCGCACGTACGCAGTTGGGCTGTTCAGCAATACCGTGAAAAAAGTTACTGCGCGTTTTGTACAACGTTCGCCACCTGGGGAAGGCCTCAGATCCAGAGGAACAGCGCACGAAAAGGATTCGAAATGCTTTACTCTGAATTCGAATGGGACGATGAATATAAAAGTATGTGGCAAGCCACGATAACCTGGAACCACGAAATTCTTGACAAAGCATCTGTCACAGTTCCAGGTTTTCATCGTTCTAGGGAGGTGTGCGTTTAATAGATTCCGAACTGGAGAAGGTATGTTCGAATACAGCTTACCCAAGTGGGGCATTTACAGTACACGTAAGTGTGCTAATATTCAGACAATGTACCACATTGTTAATGAGTGACTCATCAGAACATTCCACTGTATCAAGCATCCGATAAGGAGCGCCACTGAATTGAGTTTTCTGACTTTCATGTGAAGTCTGTGTTGTCGACTGTTTATATAGCGTAAATAGTTGTTTATATAGTGCAAATGGTTGCTTGTATAGTGTAGTTTCACATGTATATTCTGTGGTTAAACATGTATAACACTTTAATTTTTTATAGTTCAAGCGTCAGATAATAATAATAACCGTGTACATCTTCCATGGAAACTGGTAGGCTCGCTACTTACTTCGGATGTGTTTAAACAACGTCGAGGCCAGCCGGTGTGGCCGAGCGGTTCTAGGCGCTTCAGTCTGGAGCCGATCTTCCGCTACGGTCGCAGGTTCAACTCCTTCCTCTGACATGGATGTGTGTGATGTCCTTAGGTCACTGAGGTTTAAGTAGTTCTAAGTTCCAGGGGACGTATGACCTCAGAAGTTAAGTCCCATAGTGCTCAGAGCCATTTCAAACAACGTCGAAGAGGATAATTAAGAGTTTTTCTACAGAGTATACGGATTTTATATGTCTGATCAGAGAAACTGTTCTTCTTTCCAGGGGGATGGGGGGTGGGGCAACTTGTAGTTTGAAGCATAAGATAGAAGATATGCTATACTTTATTAATATCCGTGTAATTCACATGTTCAACAAATTTCGAATGAAAAAGAAATCTGATATTAATATATGGTCATGTTGCCAAAATAACAAACAAAGCTTTCGCGACGGTCAGATTGTAATATTCCTGTTCGGATCCTAAAGTAACAGGAGCATGTTCCCTGCGGGGAAGATGCAGTAGTGACGAGTCTTCGCTCCAGGTTCCGTTAGCACGCTGCATGAAGTACAGGTCCACTTGCAAAATTTCGAAGGTTTTTCAGGGATATCGGCTGAGTATTTTGTTGTAAGGTACCCACAGCCTCCGGTGCCTCGTTACAGAGTAATAATGTAATTATGTTTTTTTTCAGTTTGTTATTCCAATTACTTGAAGGCAATATTACAGAAAGTGAAGAGATTACATGAAGATGAGATAGGAGATATGACAATGCTAGAATTTGACAAGGCTCTGTACCGACTAAGTCGAAACAAGGCCCAGGGCGTAGACGATAGTCCGTCAGAATTACTGAAATATTTGGGAGAACCAGCCATGAAAAATACATTCCACCTGGAGTGCAAGATGTATGAGAAAGGGGAAAAACCCTCTGACCTCAAAAATAATGTAGTAATTCTAGTCTCAATGAAAGCAGGTACTAACAGGTGTGAATATTATCAAATTTTCAGTTTAATAAGTCAAGGTGGCGAAATATTAACAAGAATCATTTACAGCTGGATGGAGAAACTGGTAGAAGCCGCCCTAAGGTAAGATCCGTTTGGATTCCGTAGAAATGGCGGAACACACGACGCTACGACTCATCTTACAAGATAGGTTAATAAAAGGCAAACCTCTCTATACAGCATTTTTAGATAATAACACCTCAAAAATCTAATGTCAGCAGGACTAAAGTACATGGAGATAAAGGCTGTTCACAGGTTTTGCAAAAAACAGACAGCAGTTACAAAAATCCAGGAAAATGGAAGGGCATCATTGGGTGACAAAGGAATGAGACATAGCTGTAGCCTGTCCCCAATGTTATACAATCTGTACATTGAGCAAACAGTAAAGTAAAGCTAAGAAAATGTTGAAGCAAGGATTCAAGAAAAAAATTTGAGATTTACCGATGGCACACTAATTCTTTCAGAGGAAGCAAAATAAGAAAGTTAAGAGGAATGGACCATGACATTAAAAGAGGGTGAAAGATCAACATCAACAATAGCAAAACAAGAATAATGGGAAGTAATCGATTTAAAACAGATGAGGGAATTAGATCAGGAAACGAGACATGTAAAGTGGTAGTCATGTTTTCCTATGACGTCCTAAATATAGGGGATATAAAAAGTTGGTAGCCTTGTATGGAGGTGTAGGGTACGCGATAAACATTTCAGAAAATAAGAGAACAGAAATTTTTGAAATGTGGTGCTAGGGAAGAATGCTGCAGATGAGATGGGTGGATCATGCAGCTAATGAGCATCTACTGAATAGAACCAGGGAGAAAAGAAATTTCTGGCATAACTTGACTAAAACAAGGGATGGGCTGGTAGTAAACATTCTGGAACATCAAGACATAAGCAGTTCAGTGCTGGAGGCAAATGTGTAAAAATTGTGGGGGGAAATCTAGAGATCAAAACGATAAGCAGGTTCAAAAGGATGTAGGTCCCAGTAGGTATTGCGAGACGAAGAGGTTTGTAAAAGAATACAGTAACATGGGAAGCGGTATCAAACCAGTCTTCGGAATGAATACCACAACCACAACAACATCAACATTTCAATTGTTTCTGTGAAAAAACCTCACAATAGTGAAGAAACTGTACTACTCAATCACCAGAACTTAGAACGTGAAAGGCAAACTAATACGAGAACCTTCATTGCTATGACATCGTTCCCGTCGCTGTGGCAACAGCTCACAATAGCGTCGTCATGCTGCTCTTCCCCCCCCCCCCCCCCCCCAATGAACCATGGACCTTGCCGTTGGTGGGGAGGCTTGCGTGCCTCAGCGATACAGATAGCCGTACCGTGGGTACAACCACAACGGAGGGGTATCCGTTGAGAGGCCACACAAACGTGTGGTTCCTGAAGAGGGGCAGCAGCCTTTTCAGTAGTTGCAAAGGCAACAGTCTGGATGACTGACTGATCTGGCCTTGTAACAATAACCAAAACGGCCGTGCTGTGCTGGTAATGCGAACGGCTTAAAGCAAGGGGAAACTACGGCCGTAATTTTTCCCGAGGGCGTGCAGCTTTACTGTATGATTAAATGATGATGGCATCCTCCGGGTAAAATATTACGGAGGTAAAATAGTCCCCCATTCGGATCTCCGGGCGGGGACTACTCAAGAGGATCTCGTTATCAGGAGAAAGAAAACTGGTGTTCTACGGATTGGAGCGTGGAATGTCAGATCGCTTAATCGGGCAGGTAGGTTAGAAAAGTTTTTAAGGGAAATGGATAGGTTAAAGTTATATATAGTGGTAATTAGTGAAGTTCGGTGGCAGGAGGAACAAGACTTCTGGTCAGGTGACTACATGGTTATAAACACAACATCACATAGGTGTAATGGAAGAGTAGGGATAATAATGAATAGGAAAATAGGAATGCGGGTAAGCTACTACAAACAGCATAGTGAACGCATTATTGTCGCCAATAGATACGAAGCCTACACCTACTACAGTAGTACAAGGTTATATGTCAACTATCTCTGCAGATGACGAAGAAATTGAAGAAATCTGTGATGAAATAAAAGAAATTATTCAGATAGTGAAGGGAGATGAAAATTTAATAGTCATAGGAGACTCGAACTCGAGTGTAGGTAAAGGGAGAGAAGGAAACGTAGTAGGTAGATATTGATTGGGGCTAAGAAATGAAAGAGGAAGCCACTTGGTAGAATTTTGCACAGAGCACAACTTAATCGTAGCTAACACTTGGTTTAAGAATCATGAAAGAAAGTTATTTACATGGAAGAACCCTGGAGATACTAAAAGGTATCACATAGATTATATAATCGTAAGACAGAGATTTAGGAACCAGGTTTTATATTGTAAGACGTTTCCTGGGGCAGATGTGGACACTGACCTCAATCTATTGGTTATGACCTGTAGATTAAAACTGAAGAAACTGCAAAAAGGGGAGAATTTAAGGAGACAGGACCTGGATAAACTGAAAGAACCAGAAGTTGTACAGAGTTTCAGGGAGAGCATAAGGGAACAATTGACAGGAATGGGGTAAAGAAATACAGTAGAAGAAGAATGGGTAGCTTTGAGGGACGAAGTAGTGAAGGCAGCAGAGGATCAAGTAGGTAAAAAGACGAGGGCTAGTAGAAATCCTTCGGTAACAGGAGAAATATTGAATTTAATTGATGAAAGGAGAAAATATAAAATGCAGTAAATGAAGCAGGCAAAAAGGAATACAAACGTCTCAAAAATGAGATCGAAAGGAAATGCAAAATGGCTAAGCAGGGATGGCTAGAGGACAAATGTAATGATGTAGAGGCTTATCTCACTATGGGTAAGATAGATACTGCCTACAGGAAAATTAAAGAGACCTTTGGAGATAAGAGAACCACTTGTATGAACATCAAGAGCTCAGATGGAAGCCCAGTTCTAAGCAAAGAAGGGAAAGCAGAAAGGTGGAAGGAATATATAGAGGGTCTATACAAAGGCGATGTACTTCAGGATAATATTATGGAAATGGAAGAGTATGTAGATGAAGAGGAAATGGGAGATATGATAGTGCATGAAGAGTTTGAAAGAGCACTGAAAGAGCTGAGTCGAAGCAAGGCCCCTGGAGTAGACAACATTCCATTGGAACTACTGACGGCCTTGGGAGAGCCAGTCCTGACAAAACTCTACCATCTGGTGAGCAAGATGTACGAGACAGGCGAAATACCCTCAGACTTAAAGAAGAATATAATAATTCCAATCCCAAAGAAAGCATGTGTTGATACATATAAAAATTACCGAACAATCAGTTTCATGAGCCACAGCTGCAAAATACTAACACGAATTCTTTACAGCCGAATGGAAAAACTAGTAGAAGCCGACCTCGGGGAAGATCAGTTTGGATTCCGTAGAAATGTTAGAACACGTGAGGCAATACTGACCCTACGACTTATCTTAGAAGAAAGATTAAGGAAAGGCAAACCTACGTTTCTACCATTTGTACACTTAGAGAAAGCTTTTGACAATGTTGACTGGAATAATCTCTTTCAAATTCTAAAGGTGGCAGGGGTAAAATACAGGGAGCAAAAGGCTATTCACAATTTGTACAGAAACGATATGGCAGTTATAAGAGTCGAGGGACATGAAAGGAAAGGGAGTGAGACAGGTTTGTAGCCTCTCCCTGATGTTATTCAATCTGTATATTGAGCAAGGAGTAAAGGAAACAAAAGAAATTATTCGGAGTAGGTATTAAAATCCATGGAGAAGAAATAAAAACTTTGAGGTTTGCTGATGACATTGTAATTCTGTCAGAGACAGCAAAGGACTTGGAAGAGCAGTTGAATAGAATGGACAGTGTCGTGAGAGGAGTATATAAGATGAACATCAACAAAAGCAAATTGAGTATAATGGAATGTAGTCGAATTAAGTCTGGTGATGCTGAGGAAATTAGATTAGTAAATGAGACACTTAAAGTAGTAAAGGAGTTTTGCTATTTGGGGAGCAAAATAACTGATAATGGTCGAAGTAGAGAGGATATTAAATGTAGTCTGTCAATGGCAAGGAAAGCGTTTCTGAAGAAGAGAAATTTGTTAACATCGAGTATAGGTTTAAGTGTCAGGAAGTCTTTTCTGAAAGTATTTGTGGACAAGAAGAGAATAGAAGCTTTCGATATGTGGTGCTACAGTGGAATGCTGAAGATTAGATGGGTAGATCACATAACTAATGAGGAAGTATTGAATATGATTGGGGAAAGAGAAGTTTGTGGCACAACTTGACCAGAAGAAGGGATCGGTTGGTAGGACATGTTCTGAGGCATCAAGGGACCACCGATTTAGTATTGGAGGTCACCGTGGAGGGTAAAAGTCGTAGAGGGAGAGCAAGAGATGAATACACCAAGGAGATTCAGAAGGATGAAGGTTGCAGTAGGTACTGGGAGATGAAGAAGCTTGCACAGGATAAAGTAGAATGGAGTGCTGCATCAAACCAGTCTCAGGACTGAAGACCACAACAACAACAACAATGCTGCTCTTCCAGTTTGTTGGCTATCGGGAGGTGATCAACAGCAGAATATCAGGTGCGACGATGCAGACGTAAGAACAACACAACACCCAGTCCCGTACGGAGAATACCTCCGACCCGGACGGGAACCGGACCTAAGCACCTTAGCTTGGCTATCCGCCGTGGTGACCGCGTAGTTACCGATTCGAACCCGTCAAATCTTCAGCAATACATTATCCATTCTTCCATCTGTCACTGTTGACGTACAAATAACACTGCTGTATACTTTCCGAATAATTTGATCAACCAACGTCAGTTTATATTTTTTTTTATGTGAAGATTACTTCTCGTGTTCAACTGTTTTCATTCCCGCAAATGACGGAAGAGCCAGGTCTCTTAATTCTGGCAGGTTGAGGATGCGTTAAGCAGGCAAACATGTCTACGAATGGTGTTCCCTGTTTCAACAATTGGGGGCTGTCCGCTGAAGATGAAACGCTGATTTGGTTCCAGAACGGACACAAAAAAACCAACGATACACCTTATAACACAGTACATTAATTGGAGGAACTAAGTAAAATGTCGTGGAATCACATTTTGTCAGAAAAAGTGAAGCAGGATCGGCACATATTTTCCGACAGATGGAGAGCCACGTGAATGTGTCCCAGTAACTAGAGGAATAGTCACATATTAATTTTGAATAGCCGTTAAAAATCGTTACTGGTGAGATACACAGTGTAATGAGTACGATCCAGGAGAAGAACTGCAATCGAGACATCGGAAGCCTAGTTCATTAACACGACCGAAGGAAGCACAACAGGCCATAACCGTCGAGAAAAATATTGTTTTTTCATCAAGGAGTGGAGTGTCCGTCACGATTTTACCATCCAGGTATCACATCACAACCGTTTGCTTCAGTCCCTGCAGAAAACTGACCAGCATAATAGTGATAAACGCTTGGAAAGTGAATCACAATCATTCGTCCGGTTGCCCAAAATTGAGTGTCAAGTAGAGTTGGCCGACCAGTGTGGCCGAGCGCATCTAGGCGCTACAGTCTGGAACCGCGCGACCACTACGGTCGCAGGTTCGAATCCTGCCTCGGGCATGGATGTGTGTGATGTCCTTAGGTTAGTTAGTTTAAGTAGTTCTAAGTTCTAGGGGACTGATGACCTCAGATGTTAAGTCCCATAGTGCTCAAAGCAATTTTTGAACCAAGCAAAACGTTGACGGTTTCAAACCCAGCGTATTAACCACAGGCTTAAAAACGAGAAGGAAGAGATGAATTGAAAATAACTGTAGACAGTCCACAGAATCACTTCGGACTACTTAACAGCTGTTTCAGGTGTGGCGAAAATTTACAATAAATACACTGCTAACACAGCTGATAAGGTTGTAGTTAGAGGATTAGCATTCCCACCTGATTCTCCCATCACAGTTTCTATAGCTTTTAGTAATCTTAGCCAGTCAGCGCCTCACTGATAATGGGACGCTAAGTGAACAAAAATACTGCAACGACATAACGAAAGTGAAAAAACAAAAGTTAAATATATTTTTACACATTAAGAACGTTCTCAATGATACGTAACATAAACTAGTATGGTTCATCTTCTCGCCTTACGTTGGCTTTCGCTGCTTTCAGTTAACTGCATTAATGCACATCGAAAATGCTCTATCTTTTTTATACGAATTCTTTTTCAACTGCACGTCTACCAACTACAAACCAGGTCCCTGTAGAGTCCAGATCTTATATAATGGTAAAAAGTGACTGGGTATCAGCGGTAACCACGTGTATAGTGGGAAATTTATGTTCCTAGATACAGAATACGTGATAGGATACTGCAGTAGAAGATTTCAAGTGACGGCATAGGACACAAAGCTGCTTTGATTGACATGTACTGATGTTTTTATTGAGAATATTTTTTCCATTTGCCATTTTCTTAAGGAACATGATATATGTAGTAGTGGTATGGCCGTTGGTGTAGCGCAAGTCTTTCGATTGATTAATACTTCAGTGGCTTGCTTTTCATTTCACAGATGGTTTAAACCAAGCAGTGTCTTATTAGGCCTAACATAATTGACTGAAGTTTGTTACTGACCTTTACATCTTTCGGTAATCGAACTCAGTAACTACATGGTAATAACTAAACAGCGAAGATAAGGATGGCCTATTACATAGTTGACTAGTTGTTTTTTAAACGCGACAGTTTTTCTTTAATAGCAAATTACTAATGAAAACGATGAAGGCATAATGAAGCGAAAGGATTCCCTATTCTATGTTTCTAAGATGGTTGTGTAATCATTAAAGTTATCTGTAGATATCTACTGCAGTGGACAAAGAGTAAAATTTGCGTTTCAAAATGAAGGAAATGATTAGCGTATAACATTCGGAAGACATCAACTGTGAATTAGAAATCCTTTAATACTTTTAGGTAGACGTCAGCTGTTCTATGCACGAATGTAAAGAAGGTCTGGCCGCGCTGCTGTTTGAAAGTTTGAGTCTGCGCTATATATCAGTATGCTCTACACATAAAAGTTACGTAAAAGATCGCTTAGGGAAGCGGACAAATACTCCAATAAAAAATTTCCCATTACGTAGGGGATGCTGAGCTGTATAGACATCGTACGTTTAGCCATTTAGGAAACTAATTATAATTGATTAAAAAAATTTAAAACGTGATGTTTAAAGAGCACTAATATTTGTGACGATGGAGTTCATTAGTTAGTTACTTACATATCTCATGGATCATTTCATCGATTCCTTTATCGAAATAATGGGGAATGAGTCAGTTTACAGGATACGTATACGTCACTTATGTTGCAACGGGGTTAGGGATTTTCTCTGCCTCGTGATGGATGGGTGTTGTGTGATGTCCTTAGGTTAGTTAGGTTTAAGTAGTTCCAAGTTCTAGGGGACTGATGACCAGAGATGTTAAGTCCCATAGTGCTCAGAGCCATATGAACTTATGTTGCTATTAATTAACACACTATTATTTTTAGTCCTACTCATGCAACTAATTTTTCTTTACTGGTTACAAATTTATAAACTGTAATTCGCCAGTGTAATTGAAGGAATTGTCCAGGAGAAATGACTTTATATTCGATTTAAAAGTTACATTGCTACCTGTCTAACTTTTAATGTAAATGGACAAACGAACAAAAATTTTGTTGCTGCGTATTAACTCCTTTCTGTGCCACTGACTGGATAATGAAGGTAATCTTTTTCTCTAGTGTTGTAGGTATGGACAACTATATTCTCTCAAATTGTGATGAATTACTTATAAGTAATTTCATTAGCGAATACATGTATTGCGACGGCGCAGTTACAATGCCAAATTCTCTGAAGAGATACCTATGTGACGACCGTGGGTGAACACCTCATATAACTCTTACAGATCGTTTTTGTGCAATCAATACCTTGTTTCTGCGTTATGATTACGCCATAAAATTATTCGGTAAGATATTATTGAGTGGAAACATGCATAATAGAAGGTTGATACGCTTGTTTTCAAGATTAAAGATCATAGGACGAGCAAGAGTAGTTTAACTGTTCAAGAAGCACAGCAATAACCTTCTTCCAGTTTAAATTTTCATCAGTATGTCACCTAGAAGTCTAGAGCATTCTACCCTATTTGCAGATTCCAGTTTATTTGCTACGGTACTACAACAGTTGATACGACTCTGTTTGAAGTATTATATCGAATTTAGTTTGTTTTCTCATAAGTTAGGGAAAGTCCCTTTTCAGAGAACCACTTAATAATTCTGAGCCGCGGCTAGCTCATGTTATGCGTTGGATTGAACCTTAATTGCTATTCTATTGTTTAGTCTCCCGCAGGTATCGCGATTATGCTATTATCCTCTCTCTCTGCGAGTGGCAGCAGCGGTGTGTATCGATATTTGCACCTTGTACTGTCTTTCGCCTGGCGGTTATACACTCCTGGAAATTGAAATAAGAACACCGTGAATTCATTGTCCCAGGAAGGGGAAACTTTATTGACACATTCCTGGGGTCAGATACATCACATGATCACACTGACAGAACCACAGGCACATAGACACAGGCAACAGAGCATGCACAATGTCGGCACTAGTACAGTGTATATCCACATTTCGCAGCAATGCAGGCTGCTATTCTCCCATGGAGACGATCGTAGAGATGCTGGATGTAGTCCTGTGGAACGGCTTGCCATGCCATTTACACCTGGCGCCTCAGTTGGACCAGTGTTCGTGCTGGACGTGCAGACCGCGTGAGACGACGCTTCATCCAGTCCCAAACATGCTCAATGGGGGACAGATCCGGAGATCTTGCTGGCCAGGGTAGTTGACTTACACCTTCTAGAGCACGTTGGGTGGCACGGGATACATGCGGACGTGCATTGTCCTGTTGGAATGGCAAGTTCCCTTGCTGGTCTAGGAATGGTAGAACGATGGGTTCGATGACGGTTTGGATGTACCGTGCACTATTGAGTGTCCCCTCGACGATCACCAGAGGTGTACGGCCAGTGTAGGAGATCGCTCCCCACACTATGATGCCAGGTGTTGGCCCTGTGTGCCTCGGTCGTATGCAGTCCTGATTGTGGCGCTCACCTGCACCCAAGGCCGAAGCGACTCTCATCGCTGAAGACGACACGTCTCCATTCGTCCCTCCATGCACGCCTGTCGCGACACCACTGGAGGCGGGCTGCACGATGTTGGGGCGTGAGCGGAAGCCGGCCTAACGGTGTGCGGGACCGTAGCCCAGCTTCATGGAGACGGTTGCGAATGGTCCTCGCCGATACACCAGCAGCAACAGTGTCCCTAATTTGCTGGGAAGTGGCGGTGCGGTCCCTTAAGGCACTGCGTAGGATCCTACTGTCTTGGCGTCCATCCGTACGTCGCTGCGGTCCGGTGCCAGGTCGACGGGCACGTGCACCTTCCGCCGACCACTGGCGACAACATCGATGTACTGTGGAGACCTCACGCCCCACGTGTTGAGCAATTCGGCGGTACGTCCACCCGGCCTCCCGCATGCCCACTATACGCCCTCGCTCAAAGTCCGTCAACTGCACATACGGTTCACGTCCACGCTGTCGCAGCATGCTACCAGTGTTAAAGACTGCGATGGAGCTCCGTATGTCACGGCAAACTGGCTGACACTGACGGCGGCGGTGCACAAATGCTGCGCAGCTAGCGCCATTCGACGGCCAACACCGCGGTTCCTGGTGTGTCCGCTGTGCCGTGCGTGTGATCATTGCTTGTACAGCCCTCTCGCAGTGTCCGGAGCAAGTATGGTGGGTCTGACACACCGGTGTCAATGTGTTCTTTTCTCCATTTCCAGGAGTGTAGTTTTCCGCTGTGCTGTAGCGGGCAGATGGTCGGTTGGCGTGTCATTTCGATTTCGTCGTCGGCTGTTGGGACATTCCTAACAAGAACGAGTGTTTTCAAGTTGGCAAATTTTAGCCACCCTCTGGTGAAGTTTAACTGTGCTTGGTTATTTTGAATTGAAGTGCACCAGCGAAATTTTCTGCCTGGTGGCCGCTAATGTTCCGGTTATCTGCCCTGGCCGTTGACGTAAATTCAGGCAGTGTATTTTCCTCATCGTGTTGTCGCTGTCCAGCACAGTGTGTAGTTTGACAGCTCAATGTGTAATTGGTTGTGGGCGCCAATACCTTCTACATGGTTCCGTTGAACTCCCTGTTGTGTGCTGGCTGGGTGGAGCAAAAGTTATCTTTTCAGTGCGGCCACTGACTGTCTGTATGTTTGGTTGTCGTGGGATCGAGAATGGTTAGGCCGACTGCCTGTCTCACCTAAGCGAGAGTCAGTGTTTGAATTCCAGGCCGACCCTCGGAAACTTCTGAGCGCCGTTGGGTGTACTGCCTTTTCTTATTTGTTCTTATTGTTTGTATTTTTATGGCTTCTAGCCGATTTTTAAATTAAGGTTGTTTGGGCCTTCAGCCTAATTAAAGGACTGTTTTAAGATAAGGCTTTTTGGCCTTTTAAAAATTTATTTTGGTTTGAGTCTTAAGTGATGGGCCTTGAGCCATTTAAAAAAAAATTAAAGTTGTTTGGCTCTTAAGGTGTGAGGTTGTTTGGGCCTTTACCCTAATTGAAAGAACTTCTGCCTTTAAACTATCTGATTTTGGTTTGAATCTTAAGTTATCGTCTTTCAGCCGATTTTAAATTAAAGTGGTCTTGCCCTTAAGGCATGAGATTGTTTGGTGAATTCAACTAATGATGTGTTTTTAAAAAATTATCTTGGCTCTTATAATGTTTGGTCAAATAAATAAAGTTGTATGTTCGAGTGTAACTGACAGCCGCTTATTTTTGGCCTTTTCCACAATTTAAACTACCTGTCCTGTGCTGCAGGTTTAGCTGGGCGTCTCAAATTGTTTGTAAAATATTATTTCCCAACTCCTTAATAGCTTATCATAACGGTAGCATCGTCTTGAGATTGGATTCCATCGGAGGTTTGCGCACCACGCCACACATAAATACTGCAAACATCAGAAACTACGGCGTGGGGCTTATAAATCTGAGTCCTTAATTATTGTTATTATTACATATCGATTTCAATTTAAGTGAGATCATCTTCAGTGAAAGAATAAGTCCTGTGGACTCATATAACATCAAACAAAGGTGTTTATCGTGACGAAATGGCCGCTTTAAATATTACTAGCTAATTGGCACATTCACCTTTCTTAGAAGCTGTATTTTGTGTGTCATTGTTTGAGTCCATGAGACAGTTTTGCACTAGATGATCGCTCTGTGATTGACACAAGTATGTAATAATAATAATAATAATAATAATAATAATAATAATAAAACAGCTTCAGATTTACAAAACCAGTGTAGGAGTTTCCATTGTTTGCAGTACTAGTATCATCTGCAAAATGCGCCAATTTTGCTTATTGAATGTTAAGCTGAAGGTCATTCACATACATCAAGAACAGGAGTGTACTCAAAGTTTAACTACGTGGGACTCCCACTGTAACTTTTCCCCAGCCACTGTAATTCTCAGCCTTTCTGACACGTTCTAAATTATTCAGCACAACATTTTGCATTCTGGTAAATATGATTCAAACGAGCTGTGTGCACAGCCATCAGTTCCACAAAACTCGAGATTTTGTGAGAAAGTAGTATAATCTACACAATTAAAATCGCAAAAAATACCAAATGGCGATATATTTCTATTGAAGGCTTGTTAAGTAAACGTATAAATGGTATTCTCAGTCGAGCAACCCTTCTGGAATCCAAACCGTGATATGCTAGGTTGTAAGGTGGCTATAATTTTGTACCTTATAAGCACTCTTCCACATACTCATCCACATACTTTGCCACGATCTACAAACACAGTTAGATATCGTGTGATAGGTTGTACATTGTATATATGTATACATGAAGGAGACTGACAATGTAAAGTACGCTTTGTAAATAATTGTTAACACTTATTGCATGAAAGGTCACACATTGTGTTTATTATCATACTAGTAGAGGTTGGAATGACAGAGGAAATGAAACGGCATTCCGAACTCAAGCACTGAGTGGAAGGCCCACACATGTGTGTTCGTCCTGCTTAAGCACAGGAAGCAGCAAGACGGAGGTTGGGACACCTGAGCGCTGGGGCACAATAGAGTCGCCACCGGCTGGTCGTAGCCGGACAGGAACGATTATACATTGGAAACTATGAAAATCTAAGACGCAGCTGAGAGGAAGGAGGAAGCGTCACATTGAGAATCACGCAGGCAGGGTTATTTCAGTGGATTTTTGCTCAGAAGCTGGATGACGAAAGACTAAGATATGGTTGGTCGGCGTTTGGAAGAATATGCAGAGAGGGAGAACATTCCGTGGTTTCGGGAATATGATTCGTTTTCGGAATTATGATGGTAGGGAGCCTAGCTTTGCTGGGAATCCAGTGATGGAGAGACAAGGTCTTCGGCTGTGACCGCCTGCGTGTGACTGCCGCTCAGTATCAGCTTTGTTGGTACGGAGAGACTTGCTGTCTTTGCTCTCAGTAGAGTTTATAGTTAGAATAGTTAGACACTGTACTGATGCGAACCTATAAGATTGTGGACCTCACCTCCGGGTTGAGTGCGCATCATTCAGTAACTGAGAGCACTTCTTCTAAATATACTTACGTTGAGACGTAGATTAGCCAGAGTATCACCTTCTGCCGTCCTAGAGTTTGGAAGATTCTTCCATCGACACAGTCGTGCACGAAAAACAGCACGCTGATGCACCAGATGATTTCGCAAATTGCTTCGTTTTATTAGGGCTATAAAGCTAAACAGCTGAGGTACCACACCACTGTAAATCATTTCGAAAGTAGTCTCTGACAGTGTTTGGTACGTAGATGATCTCTGTCATTTCGTGTTCAAATGGTTCAAATGGCTCTAAGCACTTCTGAGGTCATCAGTCCCCTAGAACTTAGAATTACTAAAACCTAACTAAACTAAGAACATCACACACATCCATGCCCGAGGCAGGACTCGAACCTGCGACCGTTGTGGTCACGCGGTTCCAGACGGTAGCACCTCGAACCGTTCTGCCACTCCGGCCGACCATTTCGTGTTCTTTATGTTAGATCGCATGGCTTTAAAAAGGGGCAGAGTGAGCAACTGATCTGCAATTTTAGTTAGGAAATACAGAGAATGGTACTTGTTGTTGTTGTTGTTGTTGTCTTCAGTCCTGAGACTGGTTCGATGCAGCTCTCCATGCTACTCTATCCTGTGCAAGCTTCTTCATCTCCCAGTACCTACTGCAACCTACATCCTTCTGAATCTGCTTGGTGTATTCATCTCTTTGTCTCCCTCTACAGGTTTTACCCTCCACGCTGCCCTCCAATGCTAAATTGGTGATCCCTTGATGCCTCGGAACATGTCCTACCAATCGATCCCTTCTTCTAGTCAATTTGTGCGACAAACGTCTCTTCACCCCAATCCTATTCATTATATCCACGTGAGTTATGTGATCCACCCACCTAATATTCAGCATTCTTCTGTAGCACCACTTTTCGAAAGCTTCTATTCTCTTCTTGTCCAAACTATTTATCGTCCATGTTTCACTTCCATACATGGCTACACTCCATACAAATACTTTAAGAAATTTCCTGACACTTAAAGCTATACTCGATGTTAACAAATTTCTCTTCTTCAGAAACGCTTTCCTTGTACTTGTACTTAAAGGGGTGATTTTGATCTATAATAAATACATTGAGCAACATCGTTTCTCATTTAGCAGTATTAATTCCCTTCCTAATTTATTTATGTTTAGATTGAAATTTATGTCTTAAAAAGAACAAATAGATCCTATGATCTGCTTCAGAGGGTAGTCAGACAGGGCCAAATCATCATTTTACCGTCTATTATCTTCCGTTGCGCACATTCGTTTTACACCCCCCTGGAGTAGCATCATGGGAGGTAAACTGTTTCCACTGCAGTGTGCTGCTACTACTGAATACATTGCTTTTCTTTGAATATTCTGGAAAAAGATGCCAGGAAGGAAATTAGAAGATAATAGTTTAAGACCGTGCTCTGTCGGGTTTACCACCCTCTCTCGAATATTGCTCCATCTGAGCTGCCTAAATGCATGCTTAGTGGTGTTATAGCAAGCACGGAACTAGTCAAATTGTGGGCCAGCAGAGTTACGACTCGTAGTCGAATAATAGAACTGGCCGGTCATTAGGCCTGAAAGTTTCTTCTTCCCGAAGATATTAAACAGCTTATCGGATGCTATGCCTTATCAAGTTGAAAGTCGTCGTTATGATTAACAATAGCTTCAGCCAAACGGCTTTCCATATATTCTTTGATAACTGATCCTCTGAAGGATCTCGTTGTAGCCCAAATATTCGAGATAGAATAACGACTAGAGGATCCCAAGGTGACGAAATGCTCCTCTGTGGCTGACACGCTGTGTTGCGAAAGGTGAAAGCTGCGATGATATACCATGCACCTTTCCAGTTTTGTATGTGTGTTCTCGACAGGACACACTATGGACTATTCTGCCACCAAAGTCTTGGCCATGACGACACCCTCCTGGGATTCAATTATCAAACAATCCTTAGAAATACATTTGGCGGTAGATAATGCTGATCATGATTGTGACTTTCTATTTGATAAGGCACGAGTCGCCGGCGTTTCTAAACTTCACTCCTAATGGCATGTCTAGCGACACTTTATTCCATTATTTTGATTTATGAATTTTAACTCCGCGGGCCCGCAATTTGGCAAAGGCCATGCATGCAATAACTTCATTGCGTGTGCCCTTGAGCGCCTCAGATGGAGAAATTTCGACAGAGAGCGCTGAACTCAACAGAGGGCTACCTTGCAGCTATGCATGCATGACTGCACCGATGTTGGGGTAGAAAGTTTTCGACGTACACTGCGATAGTGTAAAATTCACTCAAGGTTGTTAGTGAAATAAGAAAATACAAGAATGCAAACGAGAAGTGTGCACAAGATCAGAATAGATAACTGGGATAAAATAGCTGAGGAGAAAATAACTGAGAGCAATGTGTTAAATGAGAAATAATAGGAGAGATATGGGACAAAAATAAAAGATAACTGTCGTAGTAAATATCGACTGTAATGAGAAATTCACAAGATATATCAATACAGAAATATCCGGGAAAATATGGTGTGGTAATCTTTTGTCTAAGACTACAGCTTCTCGTCACTTATCTTCACGTAGAATCGGAAATGAATATTAAGGTGAAGTGTCCCGTCGACACTCAGTCATCAGATGCAACGCATAACCTCAAAATGTGTCACGATGTCCTCTTCAGTCCAGTAGTGGAAAAACATGTTAAGCCCCAAATATTTCTATTAGATGTGAATGACGACAAAGAGCACAGAAAATTTTTGCAGTAGCTAATGTCATCTAGCGGAAGGCGAGTAAAGCATTGGCGCATGTATCTTTGGTGTTAATGGTTCGATGTACATATAAGAGTCTCCAGTTCCATGTATCGTGTACGACACGCAGAAAGCGAAGAGGATATGGAAAGAACTGTTTCAGCATTTCGTTATGCCTTTTAATGAAACCATACCTTTTAATTAAACCTTGATACCCCATTGCTCCGAAACAGTGTAGAGTGTTTTAAGCCATTACTCCACATTTTTGTGTTTGATATCAGCGGAGGACAACAGTTTCGTTTTCTATACCCAGTCCTCTAAGAAACTGACCTTAATTCCATGGTATGTTTGTTATTTTGGGGATTTCAGAGAAGTATCGTTAAGATACGACGGACATAAAAGTGTCAAAGGAAAAAGCTCTTTGTAACTAAAGTAAAGGGTTTTTGCTACTGGGGAAGTAAAAGTACGTTTTATGTATTGCTGCGCTCAATATCCTTAACTTCCCTGAGGAAGCCGCGGGGGCAGCGAAAGGGTCGTAAAACTTGAGAAGTCAGAAATTATATTATATACACGACACCGCGGAAGAAATAAAAGGCAGCTGAATAGAGTGATCAGTTTTGGAAGAAAAGAGCTGTAAGCTTCCCAAACTCAAATATGAAGTAATAAGTTTTATTGAACTAAAATTGTGCCGCACGACCGACTTAATATATTGCAATTGTTAATGCAGTAAGAGCGTATTGTTTCAACGCTGAACGACAGTGAGTAGGATATGAGGGTAAACCCATGGGATATAAGAATTAGAAATTCTTTCCGTAGCATTTAATGTAAACAGCCTCAAACTAGTGATCTTTATTTAAAAATCTGCATTTTCCCTGGGCCACAAACGCTTACAGAGCTCGAAAAACGAACAGGAACAAAGCTTCTAATATGCTTTCGTCATACATGTCTTAGATGTTTAAGACCTTGACAACTAACATGACAAGTTTCTCGATTATGATTTGAAAGCCAAGCCATAATGCTTCATATTTCTTCTAGGAGATTTGACTGAAAAACAGAGTGGCATTTGTGGAGGGGGGGGGGGGGGCGGCGAGGGGGGAAGTAGTACTACGTCCCTGATAGTTATTCGACCTCATTTCTGTGGTCACTTAGTCTTCCTATTATAAATACGTTCTTTAATTCGCTTTGGTAGATAATCAAGGCTCCTAATCAACGGTCGTTAGTGGAGCATCTTGGTTGCAACAGAGTACAATCTTCCTGTTCCAGAATGTCCTACAGCACTTGATACAAGCGAGAGGATACAGTTCTAAATATTTCAAAATTGAATCATGTGTATTATACCTCAAACAGACGTCAGATATTACAAAAAAAAAACAGACATCTTCGTTGGTTCAAAGCGATTTCAGTTATTGTCATGTCTTTTGGTGTATTTCTGTGAGACGTATATTGTGTACTAATATTTCATGGTTAGCGGTACAGTAAAATATGGGGCTTCCTATGGAAGTAAGAAATTTGAATTATTTGGCTCAAATAATGTGTATCCCAATATTAAGAGTAGTGTGGTGGTATTTAAATACTCTGAGTCTCCCAATGATTACCCTTTGATCATAGTTAACCTGGAATTCAGTTCAGTACTAACAGTAAGAATTCACGTAAAAATCCTAGGCCGAATCTCTTCTGCTTCATACTGGTTAGACACATGCTACACACACTATAACATTGTTGAAGGTTTTATCACAAACAGTTGTTCCAGTAGCTGGAAAAAATTCACTTTTTATAAATATCGACCTGCTTATCTAAATTATCTACATATTATTTCACATCCCTCTTCCTTACGTTTTTAATGCAAACAACCACGCTGTTTGTATATGGACGCGTAACGACATTCTTGTCAGTAATACTACAAAATGATAACTGGTGCACAACTTAATTAAAGCTGTATTGAAGAATACATGGTAACAAGATTAACATTTTTGTGAAATGGTGGTAGTTGTTTGAGTAACAGACGACTGTGGTTTGTGGAAAACAAAGAGAGACTGTAATGAAAACTGATGAAATTCTTTATGTGAAATAAAATTTGAACACAACACGCCTATGAAGAAATTAAATGAAGTAGACAAATTCCGTGAAGATCAAAAGATGTCTAGCATAAATGTACAGTACGTGAGTGTACTGTTTATACCTACTATAATTTGTTAAAAAAAAGGCAAGGCGGAAAATTTCTTGGAATGACCCTCTAGCCTGTCCACGACATACAGTAAACACCTTCGTAAATATAATATTGTATTACAAGTAAAGGAAAACTGTTCTTATCAAGATCCGCCCCTGCTTATGCAATCGACAACTGTTAGTTATTAATGTTTACATCTAATAATTATAAATAAGCTTGCGTTTAGGATCATGTTCAGTTTTGACAGAAATGTAACGTAATTTTATAGATGTGCAAACATTCACAGGTGTCTAGCCCTTTCTGACCCTGTGGATACAAATTGTGTACATTAATTTTCACGACATCTTAAGTGCAATAGAAATATTTTTCCTCAATTTGGAGCTGATGTACACATTTGTGAATGTTCATTCTTTTCACTATGCACCTGTGCTGCCATCTGTTTAGCAGCGCTATAAACATATCAACACATTAATGTAGCATTGGAGAGCAGTTTCTGACCTTTAAAGTACCTGGTAGTTTTTGATAAGCTATGACGCACAGTATAGTTGAGTACCAGTATTGTTGTTTTGCATGAACATTGTAGAATGTTCGATTTATTTATTACAACAATAAATATTTCAAAATCATTGGTTTTAGTCAACAAAAAGAAGCGATGTTTTTCTGTGTGCACAATTGTAGCCATGGGGTCTCAAGAACAATGTCTTACATAAGTTTGAGTGTCTTGTGTTTCCTTCATATGAAATGCTTGTTGGAACAGTTTCTTTTTATCCTTACGATTGTATGAGTTTTGACTGGGAATTATTCAAAACAAATGAAGTATGTTGTATTAGTAGGTATTGTTATGGGTAACAATCAGGGAAATAGACATAGCGTTGAAGCTCCAGTTGATGACACTGTCATTAGGTCTACTGTAAATTTTTATTTTAGGCAAATACCACTACTGATATTATTATTTGTGAATATTTCAGTTCTCTTGATCATGTCGAAGAAACAGTATTTCAACATTGAGCGAGAAGCAGATGCCATTTTAGAGATGCTGCTGAATGGAGAGGTGTCAGTTATCGATTTATCATTAGATGAAGAATCATATCCTGATGTAGAATCCTACTGTACTTCAAGAGAGAAGGAAGTCAGAGTCAGGGCTGACAAAATAAACAGGGGAGGAACCAATGATGAGTCAACCGCAAATAATGAAAGTGATGTGTGCAGTGACAATGATAACAACGATAGTGTTAGTCAAGACAGTGATCCACTTACCAACAATGAGCTCAGTGATTTAAATCCATTTTGTCAGAAAAAAAGACATCAAGTGGCGTCATCATCCTCTCTCTATACTGGATTCATATTACTAATGGGAACAATGTATTGAAGAACAGGAAATACTTTCTCCTTCAACTTATTGCAGCAAGTACATTATCAATGACCTGTTCAGTACTATGGCTGTTATGACAAACCTATATGCCTTGCAGAGTGGAACAACTAGCAATTTCAAACAAAATACGCCAGCGGAATTCCAAATCTTGTTTGGGCTTCATATAATTATGGAACTCCAAAACTTCCTAGAGCCCGAATGTATTGGGACACAACATTGAAAATGCAATTATTCTTGGGCAGTATGCACAGAAACAGATTCTTCCAACTCAGAACAAATTTACATCTTGTTAACCACATGGCTATACCAGCAGACAATAAAGACAAGTTCTATAAAGTTCGGCCTATGTATACTGCCATCTGTAACAAGATTCCTCTAATAGAAAACGAGGCCGACCATCTGACACTCCTCCAGATGCTCCTGTTCAAAGACGACGAGGAGAAACTAGGCCGCCTGAAGATATTCAGTTAGATGGAACACAACACTTGCCTCTTAAAAATACATGAAAGTTGTGCACTGCCTACCAGGTGCAAATTTCAAGGATGCAAGGGATGTTCATGAATAAAATGTGAAAAATGTAATGTACATCTTTGTTTGTCAAAGGAAAAAAAACTGTTTCCGGTCATTTAATCTCAATTAGAACCACATAATTCCCGACTGATTTCATTTTTAATTAAAACTATGGTGAATGTTGCCTGTATTTTGTGAGTAAATGATTTCAAATTTATGTGTAATGTTTAAATAATGATTTCAGTGTTGATTGAGACCCAGTGTACACAAAGGTGTACAAAATTTTTTTCGAAAATGGTAACATATCCTTTTATAAACGTTGCTTCTAAAATTATTAAAAAATCATCCAAGTTCTTTAGAGTATTTAAAAAAAATTTCCTTCTTCCAGAAATATATTGGGTCTGAAAGGACTACCATTGCACTTCAACTGACAGTGTCAACAACACTACAACGCACTTTTGCCAAGTTTCTGCGATCAGTTTCTACGGCGTACGCCTAGAGGAAGCCGTCCGGCAATATTTCGCAGTTTTGCGATGACACAGTCCTTCTCCGTAATGACTACTATTTTTTAGCACGGTTCAGATGTGTTGGTGAGCACCATAAATCGTTGGCTTGGGTGTTCATATATTTCCGGGGAGAGAGTACAAGACAAATCGTCACCAACGACATGAGCTACCGCATCTCAAAGTGGCAAACAGACAGGCGTACTTCCGGGCAGTGTTGCCTTTGATGAGTACCTTGTGAAATTACAGGCTATTACTCAGGCTTGCCTAAAGTGGGAGAGGGGTGGGATAATTTGGAAACACGTCATTGCCGCTGATGTATGACGTAGTCGGGAATGAGACGCTCCGGTGGCGCGAAACGAACGCTGGCACGTGGCTTTGCTCTGGCGCACGGCTGCCAACTTGACGGTCCGCAAAAACAGACACGCTAACCTGTTAACATTGCGGAAACGGTGCCAAGTATTTCCGCCGCCCTTCTCAGGACCGGAGAGCGTCGTCCGTGGAAGACCGAGAGTAGCGCGAGGCCGCATATGATTCGTGAGACGAAGCATCTCGTACTGGAGAAAGAGAGCGACAGCGTATGTAACTTAAGGTAACGTTAACCCTTTTCTGTCCAGCCATTTTTAGAGTCGTAAAACGGGCAGTAGTTGAATTCATGCACTGGAATTCTGTTGGAACGTCTGTGAACCTCCGTTGTAGCACAGGAAACTCTTCTGACGTGTTAGTTCCGTATCACTGCCCACAGAGGATAGAAAAAAGCGACGGACTGTCTATTTCATGGAGGTATTATAAGGGGAGATGAAGCTACAGACTGTCGCGGCAAGTTGCTTTGAAGCCGCCGCCGCAATTTTAGAAGCTTCAGAACATTAGCAGATTACTGTGTGCGATAGTTTCCTGTTGTTCATTTCAGTTGTTTTAAATAGGAAGCGCTTTCGTGAATAAAACAACGGCAGGACGGTATTTGCAGACATTTTCCAGATCTTCAATGCATATTTCTTCCACCAATACAAATCATTTCACCTGTTTTATCTAACTTTCATTTCGTTATGCGTTTTGAATAACCAAGAAGAGACTTGTGATTTGGAAAGGGTGCTTTCGGAATCCAGCATTTTCCTTGATACGGACTGACGAAACGGGTGTTCCCTGTTAGCCTCTACCCGAAGATGTTGACTGAGGACATATTTTGCTAAGATTGGTCGGTTTCATAACTTTTCTCTCACAGATAGCTTTCAGAGTTGGGCTGATAGGAAATCTAAAATCAAATGACAGAAATAAAACTTTGGTAGTAAAAGTAAACAGCATAAATGAAATTTATGTACTATCCGAAAATTACCTCGAGCAATTAAACAGAGAATCGACTCGTGGAGATAACATCTTGGAGCTAGTGATCACAAAGAGAACCGAACTTTTCGACTCTGTACGCGCAGAACAGGGACTCAGTGATCATAAGGACGTTGCAGCATCCCTGAATATGGAAGTAAATAGGTACATAATAAAAGGAGACAGATTTAGGACTAGCTAACAGATCAAAACGAAAATTTCTGTTTCGACACTAACAATGTTGAATGTTTCTGGAAAAAGTTCAAGGAAATCGTAAAATGTGTTTCAGACAGGTAGGTCCCGAGAAAAACTGTGAGGGATGGGAAAAACACACAGTGGTTCGACAACAAAGTTAGGAAACTACTGCGGAACCAAAGAGAGCTTCATTGCAAGTTTAAACGGAGCCAAAACCTCACAGACAAACAAAACCTAAACGATGTCAAAGTTAGTGGAAGGAGGACTATGCGTGAAGCGTTCAGTGAATTCGAAAGTAAAATTCTATGTACCGACTTCACAGAAAATCCTAGGAAGTTATGGTCTTATTTTAAATAAGTAAGAGGATCGAAACAGCATATCCAGACACTTTGGGATGATGATGGCATTGAAACACAGGATGACACGCGTAAAGCTGAAATATTAAACACCTTTATCCAAAGCTGTCTCACAGAGGAAGGTCGCACTGCAGTTCCTTCTCTAAATGCGCGCACGAACGGAAGAATGGCTCACATCGAAATAAGGGTCCAGGGAGTAGAAAAGCAACTGAAATCACTCAACAGAGGAAAGTCCACTGGACCTGACGGGATACCAATTCGATTCTACACAGAGTACGCGAAAGAACTTGCCTCCCCTTCTAACAGCCGTGTACCGCAAGTCTCTAGAGGAACGGAAGGTCCCTAATGACTGGAAAAGAGCACAGGTAGTGACAGCTTTCAAGAAGGGTAGTCGAGCAGATGCACGAAACTATAGGCCTATATCTCTGACATCGATCTGTTGTAGAATTTTAGAACATGTTTTTTGCTAGCGTATCATGTCATTTTTGGAAACCCAGAATCTGCTCTGTAGGAATCAACATGGATTCCGGAAACAGCGATCGTGTGAGACCCAACTCGCTTCATTTGTTCATGAGACCAAGAAAATATTAGATGCAGGCTCCCAAATAGATGCCATTTTCCTTTACTTCCGGAAGGCGTTCGATACAGTTCCGCACTGTCGTCTGATAAACAACGTAAGAGCCTACGGAATATCAGACCAGCTCTGTGGCTGGACTGAAGAGTTTTTAGCAAACAGAACACAGCATGTGATTCTCAATGGAGAGACGCCTACAGTCATTAAAGTAGCCTTTGGCGTGCCACAGGGGAGTGTTATGGGAGCATTGCTTTACACAATATATATAAATGACCTAGTAGGTTGTGTCGGAAGTTCCATGTGGCTTTTCGCGGATGATGCTGTAGTACACAGAGAAGTTGCAGCATTAGAAAATTGCAGTGAAATGCAGAAGACGTGCAGCGGATAGGGACTTGGTGCAGGGAGTGGCAACTGACCCTTAACATAGACAAGTGTAATGTATTGCAAAAACATAGAAAGAAGGATCCTTTATTGTATGATTGTATGATAGCGGAACAAACACTAGTAGCGGTTACTTCTGTAAAACATCTGGGAGTATGCGTACGGGACGATTTGAAGTGGAATGAGCATATAAAATTAATTGTTGGTAAGGCGGGTGCCAGGTTGAGATTCATTGGGAGAGTCCTTAGAAAATATAGTCCATCAAGAAAGGAGGTGGCTTACAAAACACTCATTCGTCCTATAAGTGAGTATTGCTCATCAGTGTGCGAACCGTACCAGGTCGGGTTGACAAAGGAGACAGAAAAGATCCAAAGAAGAGCGGCGCGTTTCTTCACAGGGTTATTTGGTAAGCGTGATAGCGTTACGGAGATTAGCAAACTCAAGTGGCAGACTTTGCAAGAGAGGTGCTCTGCATCGCGGTGTAGCTTGCTGTCCAAGTTTCGATAGGGTGCGTTTCTGGATGAGGTATCGAATATATTGCTTCCCCCTACTTATACCTCCCGAGGAGATCACGAATGTAAAATCAGAGAGATTCGAGCGCGCAATGAGGCTTTCCGCCAGTCGTTCTTCCCGCGAACCATACAACACTGGAACAGGAGAGGGAGGCAATGACAGTGGCACGTAAAGTGCCCTCCGCCACACACCGTTGGGTGGCTCGCGGAGTATAAATGTAGATGTAGATGTAGATGTGGCTTCGTCAGAACAGGCCCCGGAAAGTCCAACAGTACGGATTGAGCGCCGTGCCATCGTTGGCCGATAGCGGTCACTGGCTGCTGATATCAAGGAGCATGTGTTCTGCACACCCTCTCCCAGCCGTTGTAAGTTTTCGTGAACGGAGCTTCTACTTTACAGTCAAGTAGCACATTAACTGGCGACACAAAGTGTAAGTGCACCTCGCTTACCAACAACACATTCAAAGGGCCGGTGTTCCCACGGTTGCAAAGCCGTCGGCAGTCCACATACGAATGAAACGTAACTCCTTTACACATTAGAATATAACCAGAACTATTAGTGTACCTGTAAAAGCACAAACTGGGATTTTTAATCGAATCCACCAGAAATTATTGTTTGGGGGAACTAACATGGCGGGCGTCGACCTAGAATCTGTGACGTTATGACAGTTTCCCTTTAGAAACCACCGTGGTCGTATCGCTTTGTTATTCATTTCTTGATAAGTTCGTGGAGCCTGCAGACGCGAAAGGACAATATTTTGTTTGGATCTTCATAATATTTTTTCATATTGTATTTGTTAATGAAAACTGTTATTACAGTAGGTAAATAACCCGACCAAGTAAAATGGGACTCAGAATTCTACAGTGCACTACTCTGCTGTTTGTTGCTTTGGTAATATTGTCCCTAGATAATTTGGTACAGTTTTTCGTAGTTTGGATAGGAGAGGGTCTTCCATTGCAAATCATTGTCTTTGGATAGCCTAACGCGGTTACTGTATCATCTAGGGTGTAGTCGCTAGGCACACAGAGTCAATCAGAATGCGACTGAGAATATTTTGGAGTTAATTCAAGGACATTCTAAGAGTAATTTAGTATCTAGCATGGAGCCGTGGTCTCTGGTCGCTCGTTGAAGAGTATTCGCTTCCTTTTGATTTATTGCCCCTCTAACAATATCAGCACAACAACGTAAATGTCGACGGCGTGCGCTGATGTCTTGATTGGGAACAAAAGCTGTTCCAATCACGCACGCTATTTGCTGTTAACAATAGTAATGCAAAGTCTTCGCCCTCAAGGTTGCATTCAGTATCCCTGGATTTCGTCTCGGCCGTTCTTTATGGCAGTATTGCAAGTACGTCAACAGGGACATGTAGATCAATTAGCTAATGAATTGCTGGTGATATCCAGTGTTCAGTGAATGCAGTGGAAGAGGCAGTTGGAGTAGGATATTGAGTACATCGTCAATGCATTGTTTTTCTGTTACAGGCCTCTCGAGATCACGTGTTCCGCATACCATCGAAAATCACCAGTCCATTACACTGAAACAGATAATATCCCTTAGCACCAGTTTTTTGGTGGGAGTAGGGTTCACCTCGGTTTTCTTGGTAAGATATAACGTTCTGCTATTGATTTCATAAGCTTTTAGTGCACAGGTGCTACGCTAGTAATTTTTTATCACTTCTTGCGCAAGGGAAGAAAAATCATACTCTTTACAACGTACTACAGAATGTGATCACATATAAAGGAACATCTCAAAAACCATGTCTAATAGATGACGACCGTGAGAAACAGAGGAAAAGAGATACACCCTAAGAGAAGAATAGATGTTTTCAGCAAACGAAAGAGGTTAGAGGAATGAAAGCTGAGCGAACAACATATTACATAATACTCAGTAACAATATTTCATACTGAACACTGATGCCAGAGGTAAGTACTTGATATATGTGCCGTCTATTTCTTATAACTACAGATTCTTATTAAAAACAGAAAAACGCAGTACTGATGTTCCACAATAATAATTATTTTATAGGTCGTTGTCTGAGGACTGCCTACAAAACCGGTTCACAACGGATAATGGAGTAAATATTGAGAGACATCAGTACTATGTATCTCAGTTTTAATATGTATATTTTCCGCTAAGCACCAACGGAATGTTGCATAAATAAAACTAATTTCAGCCATGGATATTTCGATGCCATGAAATAAGATACCCGTCTTAACTAAAAGTGCAAACCCCACATTTAGTAATTAATTATCAGCCACATAAATGCATTTGGCCTGAAACAAATTCCACAACTAAGATTGAAATATGCCTGTATATATGTACTCATTCCATCGATAGTGTAATGCACTACAAATTTGCAATAGCGTTCGTCCGCTCTCGACTTGATGACCACACTTGTTCTACTCATGTTCCATTGACACGTAAGGTTATGAGCGCATACGCTAGTAAGTTCTATACCTAGCTCTTGCAGAAATATCATGACATCATTCTCAACGAATAAGGTCTGATTCTGACGCGTGGTTATTCACTATTAAGGTGAATTTAATTTAGTACCTAACCTTTATCCTATTGCTTAACCATCCCCTAGACTCTAGTCACAGCAGTGACCTCTCGGCATCTCGGTATGCCCACTTTAATTCATTAACGTCGATAGGCATTGTTCCATTAAAAAGTAAATGCTTGCACAAAAATTACAATTTCTAAATATTATTACAACCTGTTGAGTGGCTAACAAAACGAGCCCCTGACTACCAACCCATTACGTAAAAACCGGGTACCAATAGCACTTTCCATTTCTACAATAAATGAGGCGCAACTCTTAGGTGATCCACCCTATAGATATATGCTCCTAACGCAGTCGTTGTATACAATCCGCAATGTTATATCTGGCCTTCGAAAACTACGTGCTAGATTTTAGTATTGTCTCCCTTCCAACGAGCAAACTGTCAGTTCTACAGAAAAGATGAACAGTAGTAAATGTAATGTAGCTAAATTTTGTAATTGGATACATTTTCGCTGGAGGCCAAGGTTTTCAAATTATTCAAACAAACGTACGGAAGTGACCTATAAACTCAACTCCATTCCTACACGCATTCCTCACCAGTCAGGATTTCTAGTATTGTTGTTCGTGGCAGGCCCTCCTAAAATTGCACAAAAATTTTCGAGTACACGAAGTATTCCCAATGTTCGAACTATTTGGCCTATATTGTCTAAGCCACCATCATAGCCGACCTTTCCGTTACGGTTATTGATTTAAACGTGTCCGTGACGGTAATGAAGTGTCAGGTCCATTTGTAAAGTTGGGGGAGGGGGGGGGGAGGCTCCTTAAAGGCTGGTGATCGCAGCGTCATCCGTTTTCCCTTGCGGCACGAAACAAGAATGTGTTCACCGATGCAAGATTACAGCACACTCTCTTTATTTGGCGGAAGAGGCTTTCGTAGATTTGTTCTACGTATACATACCCTGCTTCATCAACATAATGATTCGTGAGAGCAACATACGAAAAATGCAAATGAACTTCATTCCGCCATGTATTAGATTACTTACCAGTTTTTAGATGCAGTTGCGTCTGTGAAATGTGTATCACTTAAAACTACCCATATTTGTTGCTACGTGCGAATGGAATTCCGTGAATAGTAATAACTGCTGTTTTAAATAACTTATATTTCTCTGAAGCAACGACATCTGAAAACGGCCGAAGGCCGAAACTGGCCACTAATTTAATATACGATGCAGTAATGTTCAAGTGTAAAAGAAAAAAAAAATGAAAAAGAATTTTAAAAAATCAGATATTCTACGATAGACATATAAAATGGTTTTATCATTGAGTTACAACTCACAGTTCGTGGTTTTGATGATATGTTGCATCCTTAAGAGTGACTGTATGAAATATTTAAGTTACTGATATGATTGCATTGCTGAGATAGTCTCCACTGACAATGTTTTTGAACCACAAGGCATAATGTAGCGGGATAATATTTTTTACGATCGCGTTATCACTAATTGTTTATATTAACACAATTCATGAAGTGCAACGGATTATGGGTCAAACGTATTCTCAACGGAGACGTACCTTGGCAGTATATTCTTGCGAATAATGTAAGTATTTAAAAACAATGTAAACCTGCATGTGGAACATACACTGAGAAGCGTGTAACAGGATGTATAAACTCTCCGGCAAAGGCCGAAAATTTTATTTTGGTTCACCCATTTTGCGCATTCTATATGCGGAAACGAACTGGTTTCAGAAGATGTCTATATAGTACCTACACCTAAAAGATAAAAAGTGTGAAGTCTTCAAATAAGTACAGAAAATTCTTAAATGTCTTTTCACGATGTATTACACAAATTTAATGGTTTTTAGCTACTGAAACATCACATAGAAAGTGTAATGGAGAAGATGAACCGAATACTATGTTTTATAGGCAGAAAGAGGATGCAACAAATATGCTAAAGAAGCTGCCTCCACTACACTTGTCAATCCTCTTCTGGAGTACTGCTATGCTGTATTCGATCCTTGTCAGACTGGACTGTCGGATGATATTGAACACGTTCAAAGAAGGGTAGCTCGTTTAGTGTACTCGTAACTGCAATGTACAGGAGAGAGTGTTACTGATATGACACGTCAGTTGGGGTGGCAGTCATTCAGACATAGCCGTCTTAGTCGCAGTGACATCTGTTTCCAAAGTCTCCATCAGCATCGTTCTCCTTAGAACGAGAACGTATTATGTTAACTGTCACCTACAAAGGGATAAATGACAATCGCAATAAAATAAGAGCAATTTTTAGGTTTTACTTTTCCCATGTGCTTTTCGAGAGAGGAATGCTTGAGAAATAGTCTGAATGTGGTTGTATGAACTTCTGCTAAACAGGTAAGCAAAAACATTCTAAAGGCAAGTGTGGACAGATATTTCTTTATTTACAAGAACAGTTTTCGCCAGACTTTGCTGACATCTTCAGGTCTTCATAAATTCACATTATAAAACGCACTCAGTTCAAGTTGTAAGCTCACGTCAAGTTGTCAGGTTAGTGGATGAGAAATAGCACAAGACAACTAGACGTCACGTAATAAAAGGAAAACCAGCAGCCGTCTTTCTGATGTTACTTTATTGTACTGCTACCAGTATCAGTGACCCAAAACGCCATCATCTTCAGACCTTAACTGACGCTGAGAGGGTAAACTGCAATCGTATAGACGATTCCACCAGTAACCAACATCTATGAGCTGGCTGCCGTTAGGATACTGTAAAAGTGATGTTGCGTGTGCAATCATCAACTACTAACACAACAACGATGATGTGTCTGCAACCGTCAACTGCCAAAACAACACACACAACATCGCTTTTACAGTGTTCTACAGAAGCCAGTTCAGAGATGTTGACGACTGATGAGATCGTGAATACGATTGGAGTTCACTTCTTCAGCGCCAATTAATGCCCTAAGATGCTGCACTGAGTTACTGAGCCGCGTGGAGTAGCCCAGCGGATGTAGGCGATACAGTCTGGAACCGCGCGACCGCTACGGTCTCAGGTTCGAAACCTGCCTCGGGCATGGATGCGTGTGATGTCCTTAGGTTTAAGTAGTTCTGAATTCTAGCGGTCTGATGAGCTCAGAAGTTAAGTCCCATAGTGGTCAGAGCCATTTGAGTTACTGCAACTAGCTGCAATGCGATTAAATAACATCAAAACAACGGCTGCAGAGCTTTCGTTTTATCAAGTAAGTGAACGGCCGTTATACCGCAGGACATCAGTCACAAGGATGGGCATACCAACATTTGGCTTGAGGTACCAATTCAGCTCTGTAACTGAAAGAATGCAGAAAGTTGAAATAAGTGGTTCATGTAATGTTAAAACAACAGCTGATTCCTCAAACTGGGGGGGGGGGGGGGGGGCTATCAAGTACGGGGTCCCACAGGGTTCGGTCTTAGGTCCTTTACTGTTCTTGATATACATTAATGACTTACCATTCCATATTGATGAACATGCAAAGTTAGTTCTTTTTGCTGATGATACAAGTATAGTAATAACATCCAAAAACCAAGAACTAAGTGATGTAATTGTAAATGATGTTTTTCACAACATTTTAAGTGGTTCTCAGCAAACGGACTCTCTTTAAATTTTGATAAAACACAGTATATACAGTTCCGTACAGTAAATGGCACAACTCCAGAAATAAATATAGACTTTGAAAAGAAGTCTGTAGCTAAGGTAGAATTTTCAAAATTTTTAGGTGTGTCCATTGATGAGAGGTTAATCTGGAAGCAACACATTGATGGTCTGCTGAAACGTCTGAGTTCAGCTACGTATGCTATTAGGATTATTGCAAATTTTGGTGATAAGAATCTCAGTAAATTAGCTTACTATGCCTACTTTCATTCACTGCTGTCGTATGGCACCATATTCTGGGGTAATTCCTCGTTGAGTAGATAAGTATTCATTCATTGCTCAAAAAGGTGCATTCAGAATAATTGCTGGAGCCCACCCACGGTCATCCTGCAGACATCTATTTAAGGATCTAGGGATCCTCACAGTAGCCTCACAGTATATATATTCACTTATGAAATTTGTTGTTAATAATCCTACGCAATTCAAAATTAATAGCAGTGTGCACAGCTATAACACCAGGAGAAAGGATGATCTTCACTATGCAGGGTTAAATCTGACTTTGGGACAGAAATGGGTAAATTATGCTGCCACAAAAGTCTTTGGTCACCTACCAAACAGCATCAAAAGCCTGACAGATAATCAATCAACATTTAAAAATAAATTAAAAGAATTTCTAGATGACAACTCCTTCTACTCATTGGCTGAATTTTTAGATATAAATTAAGGGAGGGGAAAAAAAACTAACTTAAACATTAGTGTCATGCAATATTTTGTGTAATGTAATATCGTGTACAGACATCTTTCATTAAACTGACACGTTCCACATCATTACGAAGTGTCGCATTCATGATCTATGGAACACGTATTAATCTAATCTAATCTAATCTAAGGGTTACGGGGATGTGTGGGGAACTCAAATGTGAATCCCTGGAGGGAAGGCGACGTTCTTTCCAAGGAACACTATTGAGAAAACTTTAGAGATGCCGCCAAAATACACTGCGCTTAAGGACCAAGAAGATAAGATACGGGAAGGCATATTGACAGCAGTTTTTCCCTCGGACTATTTGCGAGTGAAACAGGAAAGGAACTGAAAAGTGGTGGTACAAGTTAGCGCCAGCCAAGTGTCATACGGTGGTTTTCAGAGTATCTATGTAGATGAAAATGTACATTTAAAGGTAGAAACTGAACACGTTTTATAACAAAAATATCTGAAAACAGTGTAAGTAGGCTGTTTAGGTTTTTATGTTGGTAGCGCCACGTAGCGCTCTATATGAAAATCACTGACTGTGATGTGTGAATTCTGTGGCTGGTTTGCATTGTTGGAATATTTGCTATTGTAGTGTTGGACAGTTGGATGTGAACAGCGCGTAGTGTTGCGCAGTTGGAGGTGAGCCGCCAGCAGTGGTGGATGTGGGAAGAGAGATGGCAGAATTTTGCGAGCGGACTATCTGGACGTGTTTCCATCAGAAAGAGTAAATCTCTAACACTTTATATCATGAACTGATTATATATGCATGACGACTTTTGAATATTATTAACGTAAATACAATGTTTGTTCTCTACCAAAATCTTTCATTAGCTAACTATGCCTATCAATAGTTAGTGCCTTCAGTAGTTAGAATCTTTTATAGAGCTAGCAGTATTGGCGCTCGCTGTATTGCAGTAGTTCGAGTAACGAAGATTTTTGTGAGGTAAGGTATATGTTATTATTCGGGACCAGTCTTTTGTAGGGATTATTGAATGTCAGATAGCGTTGCGCTAAAAATATTGTGTGTCAGTTTAGCCTTGATCAGAATAAGTAAAGAGAGATATGTCTGAGTACGTTCAGTTCTGCTCAGCTGTTTGACAATCAAGTAACGTAAGAGAATCAAAATATCCACAAGAATCACAAGTAACGTAAGAGGTTTATCAGTACTGTCATTCATCAATTTTTCTACGGGGAGGTTCAACATGAAGAAGACAGGGAAGTCTGTCGTAGATCAGGAAATAGTTACACCACCATCTTAGATTTAGAAAGTTTTTACCAATTAAATCAGAGCGCTCCTTCTGACTTCTCAACATGAGAAAATTCATTCAAATACGTAAGACGTATGAGACAGGCGAAATATCCTCAGACTTCAAGAAGAATGTAATAATTCCATCCCAAAGAAAGCAGGTGTTGACAGATGTGAAAATTACCGAACTATCAGTTTACTAAGTCACGGCTGCCAAATACTAACGCGAATTCTTTACAGACGAATGCAAAAACTAGTAGAAGCCAACCTAGGGGAAGATCAGTTTGGATTCCGTAGAAATATTGGAACATGTGGGGCAATACTGACCTAGGGGAAGATCAGTTTGGATTCCGTAGAAATATTGGAACACGTGAGGCAATGCTGACCCTACGACTTATTCTAGAGGTTAGATTAAGGAAAGGCAAACCTACGTTTCTAGCATTTGTAGACTTAAAGAAAGCTTTTCACAATGTTGACTGGAATATTCTCTTTCAAATTCTGAAGGTGGTAGGGGTAAAATATAGGGAGCGAAAGGCTATTTACAATTTGTATGGAAACCAAATGGCAGTTATAAGAGTTGAGGGGCATGAAAGGAAAGCAGTGGTTGGGAAGGGAGTGAGACAGGGTTGTACCCTCTCCCCGATGGTTTTCAATCTGTATATTGAGCAAGCAGTAAATGAAACAAAAGAAAAATTCCGAGTAAGTATTAAAATCCATGGAGAAGAAATAAAAACTTTGAGGTTCGCCAATGACATTGTAATTCTGTCAGAGACAGCGAAGGACTGGGAAGAGCAGTTGAATGGAATGGATAGTGTCTTGAAAGGAGGATATAACATGAACATTAACAAAAGCAAAAGGAGGATAATTGAATGTATTCGAATTAAGTTGGGTGATGTTGAGGGTATTAGATTAGGAAATGAGACATTTCAAGTAGTAAAGGAGTTTTGCTATTTGGGGAGCAAAATAACGGATGATTGTCGAAGTAGAGAGGATACAAAATGTAGACTGGCAATGTCAAGGAAAGCGTTTCTAAAGAGGAGAAATTTGTTAACATCGAGTATAGATTTAAGTATCAGGAAGTCGTTTGTGAAAGTATTTGTGTGGAGTGTAGCCATGTATGGAAGTGAAACATGGACGATAAATAGTTTACACGAAAAGATAATAGAAGCTTTCGATATGTGGTGCTACAGAAGAATACTGAAGATTAGATGGGTAGATCACATTACTAATGAGGTGTTGAAGAGGATTGGGGAGAAGAGAAGTTTGTGGCACAACTTGACTAGAAGAAGGTAACGGTTGGTAGGACATGTTCTGAGACATCAAGGGATCACCAATTTAGTATTGGAGGGCAGCGTGGAGGGTAAAAATCGTAGAGGGAGACCAGGAGATGAATACACCAAGCAGATTCAGAAGGATGTAGGTTGCAGTAGGTACTGGGAGATGAAGAAGCTTGTAGAGGACACAGTAGCATGGAGAGCTGCATCAACCCAGTTTCAGCACTGAAGACCACAACAACAATGTAAGTAGACAAGCGGGTATAGATTTACGGAGATGGACAAGTGTGAGATACATTTTGCTTGACGAAAACATCGACTCACCCCTGACGATTCCGAGGTAGCAAAGTGACACATGGTGTGAACCCTTATTTAGATGCACATTCGAGGTCAGCTGAGCGTCACACACACATATGGTTGTTCCCGTAGCAGATACTAACACTGGGTGGCGGGAAACGTGTTAACTGCAGGCATCCGGTATCCCTTGGCGGCAGTGGTTCCACGCCGAGTCGCTGTGTGAGAGGGACCAGAGTCGGATCGGAGGCGTGTCGCGGCTGGACCGCTCGCGGTGCCCACAGCAGCAGCAGCAGCTGCTGCTGCCGCTACATGGCGGGCCGATCGGCGTTGACGTCACAGCAGGTGCCGGACGGAGGGCGCGTCGCGCAACAGGGTTCGGGAGAGCGCGGCTGCGGTCGCGGTCGCGGGCATAGGCGGCGTCGGCGTCGGCGTCGGCTGCGCGCACACACACTGCGGGCGCCGGAGCTGTCGCCGGAAAAAGAGCGCCTAGGATCGGGGAGGGGCGCGAGGCCGGCCGCGCCTCGGCGCCCAGCGCCAAAATGTTGGTTCGTTCGGGCTCAGAATTATTCCCGAGGTCGGCGCGACTATAAATAGGTCCCCTCTATCGTGAGCCAGCCAGAGGCTCGGGAACAGTGGCGGCGGCGGCACACGGCAGAGGAGCGGCGTGCTGTGGCCGCTGCCTCCGTGGAACAGGACTGGCAAGGTCCGGATGGGAGAGGGGGATTGGGCTGACACGAGAGAGTGCGGCAGAGGAGCAGGTGGGGGGGGGGGGGGGGGGGGAGGGCACGTCGCATCGCGGCGCGGCCGACTACTGTGCGCTTGGCAGCCGCCGCGAGAAACAAAACACGCGACGCACTCTCTTTGCGGTGTCGCGACTTTTTCTTCCTCTTCCTCCTTCGGAGCTCGGGAAGGTAGGAATTAGAAGCGGCGTATTCATCTTTCGGCGGCGCCGTGACAGGCATTATGAGGATCTGCTACTGAGGCACGTCGCCCGTGGAAGGCAGCCAGCGCACACGCGGCGCCCATCACGACGCGTCGACAGAGGCCGTGCTTTATATTCTCCGGAATGAGCGCAAGATTTTCCTGGCCGTAGTTATTGGCGTGTATCAGATTTGGCAGGCTACAGGACTTCACAGTTAAACAAATATCTATGATATTGGAACAAATAAGCCCTCGGTCACAAATATTAAGTTAGAATTGACTCGGTTTCGACGCTGCTATGAGCGTCGTCTTCAGAATTCGACCACCTGTTCTAAAACATATTAGGTATATGGTACATTAGTAAAATTGAAGTTTGTACTGACTGCAAAAGATGCAGTACGTACAAGTCACATATTAAAAATGATCTGGGCCGGAAAGGCGACGTCATGAACAGTTGTGAGATGGCGAGCCGCTAAGGGCTGCTTGTACTGTGAATAAGGGTTGCTACCTAATATGTTTTAGAACAGGTAGTCTAATTCTGAAGACGACGCTCACAGTAGCGTCGAAACCAGGTCAATTCTGACTTAATATTTGTGACCGAGGGCTTATTTGTTCCAATATAATTCTGACACCGTCACTGAACCTTAGCAGCTATGTTCAAAGTTTTAAATATCTATGAAATGCGGTAGGGAGCTGGCGTTGAATGGTGAGGCACAGAGCCACAAATCTATTGACAACTTGAATAAAAGATAAACCACCTCATTGCCACATCAAAAAGATTTAAAAAATATAAGAAACTACCACAAAAATTTAATTAACTAGTGACTTTTCTTTTTTCCAACGAGTTAACCGGTGTTAGAATGTACAAAACCTCTAAAATAACACTGAAGAAAAAATTTTATTATAACGATCTTAAGTAAAATTATTTGAAATATTATATTAAAACCACTGATGCTTAAAAGATCAACAATGTGACGTTTAACAACATATTCCAATTTTAAACATTATAAATCTACAGAAATGATTAACAGGCTACTAAAACAGATCGCATGTATAATTGCGTAGTCTTCCGCGGCCTGTGTCAGTCGACATAAAAGTTTTCTGGGTAAGGTACCGCGTCTACCGGTAGACTCAGAAGAAGGCCGCTGCAGCCATGGCTGAAACATTGGTTTTCTCCAGCAGTAGTTTTATGCAATATGACGCGGTACCATATACAGAAAACTTTTATGTTGATGGCATGTAACTAGGAAAAACAAGCAAACCAAGTAAATAGGCTGCCGACGAGTTTACATAAAATACAATCAGTTAATCGTGCATACAAGGCGCCCACTTGCGGTTTGAAACAACCCTCAACGCGGTTCGTCAACTGTATTTTTAGGCTCTCACTTCAGTGCAGTTAACAGAAACAGAACAGAGACTGACCATTTATTTTATTCAAGACCATTTTACCGGAGATTACAACATAAGCCACATGTATACTCACACTATGCTGTAACATACAGATTACGAGTTAACAATAATTACAACACCAAAAGACACGGAGTAAGTCTGGAAAAAGCGAGTTGTGAACTAAAATCGTTTTATGTACTACTTAATTCAGATAACACCAGTTAGCGCGGCCAACTCAAAAAAAAAAAAAAAATGGTTCAAATGGCTCTGAGCACTATGGGACTTAACTTCTGAGGTCACCAGTCACCTAGAACTAAGAACTACTTAAACCTAACTAATCTAAGGACATCACACACATCCATGCCCGAGGCAGGATTCGAACCTCCGACCGTAGGGGTCGCGCAGTTCCAGACTGTAGCTCCTGGAACCGCTCGGCCACCACGGCCGGCCGGCCAACTAAGGCAAGACACTTCTACAACGACAGTTTAATAGCGAAAACCATACAGGAAAATGACTTTAATAGGTTCACAAGAACTGTTTTACAAACGAGGATGGATAACCAGGATGACAACTAAGAGAATAGCCTTTTCCCGCATCCACCATATAGGTTGAGACTGGAATAATTTCCAGACAGTACGAATGTAAGTGAACAGTGGCCCGATCAATGGGTGCAAGCGGTTGAGTATAAGCATCACTCACCCCCCTGTTCAATCCTGTGGAACTGTCTGATAGGAAACCAACCAGGCACTACAATGTTGACAAGCTTCTGCCGAATAATCCAAACCCAAGTACGTGTCCAGACAACACACCGAAAAAGCTTCAACATCGGGCAGTCTCTACTGATCTGGCCCAGCACGTAACTCTCTTTGACTGACATTCAGAATGCAGCAGCGAGCCATGGAACTTATCGGTCACGATGTCATGACACTTACTACCTGCAGGCGCGAAACGTCTTGACACCCGATCACTGAGAGAGAGCACTCGTCCCCGCGGTCGCGCTGAAACCGACCTTATCGTCAGTGCACTTCACTCTGGCGGCGAAAAATCGCTCTGACTCTACGATCGCCAGTGATGCTGCAAACCGGAGGGATCTACCGATATCGAATCGTGCCAGAGATTCCCGCACGGCACAATCTCCTAAAATGGTGTATTTTGAACGATAAACACAACTGCATCGGGCAACTATCCTGCTAGTGTATTAGTGTATTTTGTGTTCGTGGTATCTCACGGATCGAGAAAAATACATTCAGTATTTGAAACGGGAATAGCTTTTGATAAACACCTGATTCGACCCACAGCTCGTTTCAGTTACTATGTAACACAAATTTTCATTGAAGAATGTAATGAAAAATAACTATTATAAGAAATAGCCCAGCTTCATAAATACGTGTGCTGTTTTATACCACCAATATACATCGTGTCACAAAAAAATTGCAGCACCAATAAGACACCGTTCGATGTTAGTGTAACTTCGTACACTTATACACCATCGGCGAGTATGTCATTGATTAGAATAGCAATTCTCAATGACCGGTAGAACCGTCGCCACAGTCCAATGAAACAATACTGCAATGCCTGTGTTGTTCAGAGATACGATACAGCGTAAGTTGGGTTATGCATGCATATCCGAAGGCAGAAGCACTGCCAAACCTATTTATCCGCCGACACCGGGCAAACGACTTTGCAGTAAAATATCTCCTTGTACAGTGATACACATACTGGATGTACGAGTGCAGTTTGTATACACGTGGTTGACGACATATGGAACTTTGGGTCTAGCCGTGAGTCGTGCTGCGGTAGTCAAATAGTAAGGCGACCGCTCGAGATAAGCGGGAAAGACAGGATCGAGTCCCGGTCTGGCACAGATTTTCAGTGTCGTCATTCCACTGTACAGCTCATGGTTTTCCGTATTCGCAATTGTGAATACATTTCATGCATAGTGCAATAGTATCGTTCGTGATTTGTGTTCTTACCACGCCTTATAGGGCATATGAAGGGCGTAAACTGGGCTAGATGTCTAGCGACCATTTTTAAATACATAGGGATGCCAAGCACTCGATTATTGTTAAATAACATAGGGATCATTGTTAAATACATAGCGATGCCACGCACACGTGTGAGACTGCATTATCAACACGTGACAGAGTTGGACAGGGGCCACATTGTTGATCTCCCGTTGACTGGCTGGTCGAATTCTGAAAAGTCCAAATTTGATTGCCATTCAGATGTGACAGTGGCCCGATGTTGGACTGCATAGGGCCATGATGGCAGACGTACCTGCCAAACTCCGGGTCAGCCACATGTGACCAGCACAAGAGAGGATCATAATATTGTCCACCAAGCACATCGTAACCCCTTCACATCTGCGTCTGTTGTTTGAGGATTAGTCCAGGCTGTGTCATCTTGCACCTTTGGTTGAAGGCCCACAGCAACCGGACTAGGGAACTACCGTCTCACGTGTAAGATAGCGTTAACATTACAGCACAAACTGCTGCATTGGGATTAGTGCTGTGACCGGAAAGCATGGACAGCTGCTGACTGGCATCGCATGATTTTCAGTGGTGAATCATGGTTCTACGCTGCTCCAATCGCCCACCTGAGGAGAGGTCTCTTTCTTTGAATTTTTGTGGACAGGTGCAGTGGCGTTACTTCTGGCGTCATACTGTGGCGAGCTACGCTACCAAAACATTATCACCTCAGCGAAGATCTGACCTGCTAATGGGGAAATCCATTGAGATAAGCAACGTTAACGAAGGGCAGATTTATATTATTACACAGAGCCTGTGAAGTAGTATCTCGGAAACGGCGAAGCTGGTCGAACGTTCACTGCCGTTAACATCTACAAAAACGGGTAGAAGGACAGTGAAACTACCAGTAGGGGATAAATGGTTGGACTTGCCTTACTCTTCACAGAACGTGGAGTTTGGACGCATGTATGCTCCGTGAAGTAGGACAGATGTGATCTGTGGATCTTTGCCGAAAGAGCACAATGCATTGTATGTTGTTGAACACTGAACTCCCTAGAAGGTCACGCATAGGTATTCACATATTGACCCAATTACAATTATGATTCGAGTATATCTTCTACCATTGGGATTCGACTGTTGATCAGTGGAAAAGTGTCACCTCTTCGGGTGAATCACACTTTTGCTACGCTACTCTTACGCTGTAGGATAGCGTTTTTCCACCTGTGGGTCATTTAAACAATTGCAGCAATGAGAAGAAACACTATCGATCTCTTCCCACTTCTGCGGAATGGAACTAGGGCGGCGAGAGTCACCAAGTCTTATACGGATAGTGTTTACCTCTGAGAGGTTTGCAGGGAGAGGGAAAGGACCACATCAACTTAAGGCTGGAACTGCGGTGCAGTGGCTGCGGCTTGTGTACTACTGACAACTTAGTTTACGTGCCGGCCTGCTGTGATAAAAACATCATGCGGAAAGAGAACAATTTATGAAAGCGCATTTAAAATATGCTCACGTTCAGATGTGATACAAAATGGCTCCAACAACACGCACATAGCTCATGTGCAAGATTTGGCACCACGGTTATTAAAACGCATTTCAGTAACGAACTTCGAACCAAACAATAGATCGCTAAGATTGGCAGCAATGAGACAAGGCAGGAAGTACAGCAGTTCTACTTAGTGGATCAAGGATGCCTGACATCAATTCAGACTTTAATTCACACACTGCATGTTGACGTTGTTTTTAATTTTCTAGTTCGGTGGCCTCATCGGGATTCCCACAAAATCCTTGTTGCTAGTTACCTGGTTAATTTCTCATTCCTTTCGTGTATTTAATTGTGGTGATTGCCGTGAAGTCAATCATTGTTTTTTTGATAGTGCTTTATAAAGGAGCTGAGAAATATCTTACAAAAAACTAGTACCATCATTTGCAAAAATATATACTATGTATTCTCCTAACTAATTAAAAAGAAATGTTGTCTTCGTTTGAAATTGAATGAAAGTAAATGAAATAACCCACCTGCTACATGTCTCAAAACTAGGGGTTCTGAAATACAAACAGATATAACTATCGAAAATGGTATTTGTTTATTAAAATTACGAAGTTCCTTGTTTAACATTAATTCTCAGTTGAGCATAATGTAGATTTTTTCATAATGAATACATCGTGTTAGCGATAAATAAACGCAAAACTGGAGAACTATTTTCAGGGACAGATCGATAACTAAATGAAGAAGATCCAATATGTAGCTGTGAGATATTCGAAACAAGATCTTTTTCTTTACAGATTGACTATACAGAGGGACGTCTTTTAGCAAGGATAATTTAAATCTCTTACCTGCATTGTGAAACACTCGTTATGAGAAAGATATTTTTCTGTTGGCATTCACGTAAAAAAGGGTAATGCATTCCATTTCCAATAAATTATAAAACAGTTTATGAAAAGTAGATCTTTTTTTTTACAAGTAGTCGTCTAAAGACTTTTTTTTAGCTTGTGTTCAAAATGAGTCATAAACACAGAAGGCGGATAGCTGAATGAAACATCTGCCTACGTATTGGTTAAAGCGCAGCTTTATTGAATTCGTATTGGTTAACGGAGCCATATCTAAAATGTAATTCTCTAAGTTCCATGAAGTATCATGAGTCTTCCTTGCAACACCGTTACAGAGAATCTGCCAACAACGTTGAGGTGACCTGAGCGGAGGTATCGATTACAATAATTATTGCAACGTGAGGAGTGTCGGCTGAGTACTGCATTGTCGCCAGCGTAGTATTTGTCGAAGCGTCTAATGTACTTTGCTCGTCGTAATAATAATAATAACAATAATAATGATAATAATAATAAGCATAATCATATCACTGATATAAAACATTGCGTTTATTTTTTCCTCAGCGTTTTCTGTTATTTTATTGTTATTTTTTCCCCGCGGAGCATAAGCTATACAGTCAAGTGTAAAGTCAATAACAATAACGGTACGTTCAAGCGATTATACGCAAATGCGCAGCGCTTTATCGGCACAACTGCAATTTAATGCCTGATGAATAATGTCCCTCATTTGTATTATTAAAAAGCATACTTGACACTTACTAAGATCTTATTGTTTTGAACAGTTTTTGTTCATAGGGCGACACCGGTGATATCTGTCACGGGTAACAGCTAGATGAAAGTAAGCAAGGGTTATAGGTCCTAGACTACAATAAAAATACTATAGTTTCAATGAGAAGGGTGTGCCTGTTTATTTATTAATAATTTGTCAAAACGGGGTTCTATTTTTGAGACACCAATCACCAAATCATTTTCTAGTTGAAGCCTATTTCTGTTCTTAATTATTATGTTCAGTATTGAAGAGAGCACTAATTCACAAATCTAGGAAGTGGCGAATGGCCCTAATAATTTCAAAGCTTCCTTTGCCAGCTGTCCATTGTCTTCTTTTCTCTTCATCCAGAAGACATCAATCTCTTGCTAATTAAATTCCGTTTTAAGCATCCCGTCACCTGCTAAATCTGTAAGTGGCTCTTGCGTCATCGTGCTTAGTTGTACTGACGTGTCTAAAAAAGGATCTAGTAGCTATCTGTGACCGTTGTCAGCGTTTGAGTTCTCCTGCTCTTGCATGGGACCTGTTGTAGTGATCGAAGATACCCTGACAGCAGTGAACCATCTGCATCCCTTTATGTTTAGTGGCTTCCTGGACGGCGATATAATCTTTCAGCAGTATAATTTTCCATGTTTCCGAGCCAGAACCGTGCTACAGTGGTTTGAGGAGCATTATAGTGAACTCACGTGGTTGTTTCGGCGATCAAATTCGCCTGATGCAATTCCTATGAAACCTGTCTTTGTCGCTATCGGACGCCACCACCGCGTAAAAATACCAGCAGCCCATTATTTACGCGAATTAATTGGCCTGTGCTTAGACATCTAATGCCAGATACCTCCACAAACCTACCAAGAAACTATCGGATCCCTGAAACGCATAATCATGTATTTATTTCTAGCCGGTCGCTGTGACCGAGCGGTTCTAGGCGCTTCAGTCCGGGACCGCGCTACTGCTACAGTCGGAGGTTCGACTCCTGCCTCGGGCATGGATGTTTGTAATGTCCTTAGGTTAGTTAGGTTTAAGTAGTTCTAAGTGTAGGGGACTGATGACCTCAGAAGTTAAGTCCCATAGTGCTCAGAGCCATTTGAACCATTTGATTGAAGGAACTCGGCATTAACGGTACATCACGGACGTACGGCGTCCTCATGTGTTACCTCTCAGGCGTCAGTACCGTTTTTCAAAAGAACAAATGCTCGTCCACACATGGTACGTCTTTCTATGATCTGTGTGCGTGATGTTGACGCGTTCCCGTGGCCACCAAAATCCTCACCTGACCCATATAGAATATATGTCTGACCAGCTCCAATGCCAGTTCTGTCTGTTCCAGTGCAGTATCAAGGATAACAAGGACAGTTATAAGAAATGTGAATATCTTTGCATTATGAGACGATGCAACGGGTTTATGACACGCCTCCCCACTGAATGAGTGCGTGCATCAAGAGCAGAGGCGGTGAAACGTCATACTGGTAAGTAGATTCTTAATGCCAAGAGCTTTAGTTCATTCGATATTGAACTCACTTTACACCACGTGCCAGACCAAAAGTGAGAAAAAGTCAAACTTTTGGAGCAAGTATCTGAAATGGTAGGGAGCTACGTTGGTGAGCAGTAAGGCGCTGGATAAAATAAACTGTTTCAATTATTTTATTTAACAATAACATTAAACTTCAGAACAGAAAGACAATTTACCAAAGCAGTTGTGGTCGTCCTGGTGTTATTATAAAATTGCCCGGAAGAGCCAAAGAAACTGGTACCCCTGCCTAATGTCGTTTAGCGCCCCCGCGATAACACAGAAGTGCCACAGCACGACGTGGCATGGTCTCGATTAATGTCTAAAGGAGTGCTGAAGGGAACTGACAGCGTGAATCCTGCAGGGCTGTCCATGAAACAGCACGAGCAGGTAGAGGCCTCTTCTGAACAATACGTTGCAAAGCCTTCCAGATAAGTTCAACAATGTTCAGGTCTGGGGAGTTTGATCGCCAGCGGATTTGTTTAAGTTCAGATGAGTGTTTCCGGAGCCATTATGTAATAATTATGGACGCGTGGGGTGTTGCATTGACCTGCTGGAATTGCCAAAGTCCATTGTAATCCACAATGGACATGAATGCATGCAGGTGATCAGAAAGGACTGTTACGTCACCTATCAGAGTAGTATCTAAACATATCAGGGATCTCACATCACTCCAACTGCTCACGCTCCACACCATTACAGAGCCTCCAACATCTTGAACAGTCTCCAGCTGACATGCGAAGTTCATGGATTCATGAGGTTGTCTTCATACCCGTACACGTCCATCCACTCGATACAATTTGAAACGAGACTCGTCCGACCAGGCAACATGTTACAATCATCAACAGTCGAATGTCGGTGTAGACGGCTCCAGGAGAGGGGCTAAGGCTTTGGGTCGTGCAGTCATCAAGTGTACACGAATGGGCCTCCGCTCCGACAGACCATTTCGATGGTGTTTCGTTAAATGGTTCGCACACCAACACTTGTTACTTGTTGATGGGCCACCACTGAAATCTGCAGCAATTTGTTGAGGGACCGCACTTCTGTCAATTTGAACAACTCTCTTCAGTTGGCGTTGGTCCCGTTCTTGCGGGATCTTTTACCGGCCACAGCCATGTCGGAGATTTGTAGTTTTACCAGATTCCTTATATGATCGTGTGGGAAAATCCCCGCTTTACGCTACCTCGGAGTTTCTGTGTTCAATGGCCCGTCGCACCAACCATGAACCCACGTTGAAACTCTCTCTCCCTCTCTCTCTCTCTCTCTCTCTCTCTCTCTCTCTCTCTCTCACACACACACACACACACACACACACACACACACACACACACACACACGCCACAACACATACACAAACAAAATAGGAACTGTAAGTGATTTGAAAGCTGAAGAAAAATAGAACTGGAAGATTCCGCTCAAGCTAAAGTATTTCCCGAATATAAGTGCGGACTGCATGATATTTTCCATGTTAATTAATACCATTATTCATTTTTATTCGATCCATCGGTCTTGTGACTGCTTAGATGCGGTCCGCCACAATTTCTTTTCGTATGGCACACTCACCATCCCAGGGTACCACATGCAACCTACGTCCTCAATTATTTGGTGGATTTATTCGAAGCTCTGTCTTTCTCAACGATTTTTACCCTCTAGAGTTCCCTCTAGTACCATGAAAATCTTTCCCTCACGTCTTAACTGATGTTTAACATCCTGTCCCTTCTCCCTACCAGTAGTCTCCACATATTCATTTCTTCTCCGATTCTACACAGAACCTCCTCACTCCTTATCAGTCCATCTATTTTTTAACATTCATCTGTAGCACTACATCACAAATGCTTTAATTATCTTCTTTCCGGTTTTCCCACCGACCATGTCTCACTACGACACAATGCTGTACTCCATATATACACTCTCAGAAATTTTTTCCTCCAATTAATTGCTGTGTTTGATATTAATGGAGTTTTCTTGGCCAAGAATTCAGTTTCAGCCAGTGCTAGTCCGCTTTTTAGTCCTCCTTACTCCCTCCGTCATGCCTTATTTTGTTTCCTAGTTCGTAGAGTTCCTTGCCTTTGTCTACTTCTTGATCATCATCCCTGATCTTAAGTTTGTCACTGTTCTGATTTCTAATACTTCTCATTACTTTCGTCTTTCCTTGATTTTCGCTCAGTCCGTATCCTATACTCATTCGATTGCTCATTCCCTTCATCAGTTCCTGTAATTCTTCTTCACTTGCTCGGGGTAGCCGCACTGGCTGAGGCATCTTGTCACATTCCGAGCGACTCTCCCCTGTCGGAGGTTCGAGTCCTCCCTCGTGCATGGGTGTGTGTGTTAATTTAAGTTAGGTTAAATAGTGTGTACGCTTAGGGACCGATGACCTTAGCAGTTTGGTCCCGTAAGACCTTACCGCAAATTTCCAATTTTCTTCTTGACGTTCAGTGAGGATAGCAAATTCACCACCGAATCATTGATATCATTTCACCTTGAATTTTATACCCATTCTTGAACGTTTCTTTTATTTCCGTCATGGATCCTGCGCTCTACAAAATAAACAACAGGGGCGAAAGCCTACATCCCTGTGTTACACCATTTTTAATCTGAGCACTTGTGTCTTTGCCTTCCGCTTGTTTATCTCCCTCTTGGCTTTACGTGTTGTATAATACCCGTCTTACTCTTTAGATTGTCCCTGTTTTTCTCATACATTCGACACTGTCGAACTATTTTTCCTGGCCGACAAACCAAACGAAGTTGTCTTTATTTCCTTTAGACTTCCTTCCGGCAGAGCTGCCTCTCTTTTGCCTTTACATATCCTAAAGCAAATTTATCGTCATCCAGCACATCCTCAGTTTTCTTTTCTATTCTTCTGTGCATAATTCTTGTCGGCAACTTCGATGCATGAAATGTTAAGGTGATTGTGCGATAATTCTCGCACATGTCAGCTTTTGAAATATTCGAAATTGTGTAGATGGTGTTTCTTCGTAAGTTTGGTGGTTTATCACTCGTCTCAAGCGTTCTACACACCAACGTGAATAATCGTTTTATTGCACATCCCCAGCGATTTTAGAAAATCCGGTGGAATGTTACCTATCCCTTGTGTGTGATTAGATTTTAAATCTCCCAAAGCTCTTCTAAATTCTGTTTCTAATACTGGATCCCCTGACTCTTCCCATCGATTGCTGCTTCTAGCGAGTCATCAGATAAGTTGTTTCCACCATAGAGGCACTCAGTGTACTCTTTCCACCAATCCGCTCTCTCCTCTGCGTTTCACAAAAACATCAAATGGCTCCGAGCACTATGGGACTTAACATCTGAGGTCATCAGTCCCCTAGAACAGAGAACTACTTAAACCTAACTAACCTAAGGACATCACACTCATCCATGCCCGATGAAGGATTTGAACCTGCGATCGTAGTGGTCGCGCGGTTCCAGGCTGAAGGGCCTAGAAACGTTCGGCCACACGGCAGGCTGCGTTTAACAGTGGAATTCCCATTCCGCTCTTACTGTTACCATCTTTGGTTTTAGATTCACAAAAAGTTGTTTTGTCTTTTCCGTATGCTGATTTCGTCGTTCGCACAGTCACTTCTTTTTCAATTTCTACACCTTTTTTAGGCAACCATTCCTCAACGACTTGTGTTCAGTGTTCTTGAATTTACCTGAACACTTTTGTACTTTCTACTTTCATCGATCAACTGAATTATTTTTTTTTGTTACCTACGGTTTCTTCGCAGTTACCTTCTTTGGGCTTACGTTTTACTTTCCTAGTTTTGTGATTGCCCTTTTTAGAGACTCTATGCGACCAACTCAAACGGCAGTCTCGAGGCACAGCAATGTCGGTAGGACTCGATCCTGCCGTGTGAAAGTCTGACATTGTCAGTAGGCGTATGTTCTTCGTCAACGAAGTCTAATAAGTTCTTCTCAGAAACAACCAACAAAAAAGAGGCGACCTTACAATAAGAAAGCCACTACGCAATCTCTTCTTTTCACAAAATGTAGTTGTCTCGTGTGCCTGCTTTATGTGCCTGCGCTGATAAATTAATCATCTCCATACTCAAGGTTGTGGATAGGTCAGTATTATTTTTGTTGCATGCTCTCTTCATGGCGGTTGCAAATTTAATGGCCAGCAGTGTACAGCGCTAATGTTGTGTTGCGCCTTCTTTGGGCAGGCGTAGTGCAGCAACTCGACGTGACATGGAGTTAACACGTTTTAGGAAGACCATGCAGATATGTTGAGCCATGCAGCCTCTGTAGTCGTCTGTAACTGTGAAACGTTTGCCGGTGCATGATTTTGGGCACCAACTGACGTCTCGATTATGTCCCATAAATTTTCTATGGTATTCATTTCGGGCGGCCTGGGAATTGTCCAAAATGTTGTTGAAACCAGTTGCGAACGACTGTGGCGCGGTGACAAGGTGCATTGTCATCCATAATAATTGCATCGTTGTTCGGCAACATCAAGTTCATGAATGGCTGCAAATGATCCCCATGTAACGGAACATTACCATTTACAGTCAATGATCGGTTTAGCTGGACAAGATTGATTGATTGATTGATTGATTGAGAGGGGTATGGAAGCAAACGGCTAGGTGATCAGTGAGGCGATTCCAAAGTGAGTTACAGAAGAAAGAGGGTCTGCTAAAAGTGGACAGATTCAGTTAGGGGAGTGAAATTATGAAATAATGAATATTAAATACAGTAAAAGCATAAAAGGTGAGATCAAATCTAAAAACAGGAAAAAGGGGGCGGCGGTCATGGGGTCACAGACGGTGAAGACTGCAAAAGAATTCCCAACCAGGACCACACCGCCCCTGCTCCAAGACTAAAGGAAAACCTATATTTCGAAATAAAGACCACTTTCACAGAGGAAACCGAGGACCAGGTCAACCATCCGTGGATCGTCTGCTAATATTAAATTAAAGGAAGCAGGAAGACCATAGTCAACATGAAGGGCCGACAGAAGAGGACATGCCGCCAATATGTGAAATATCGTCAGTCTGCTGCCACAACCACACTGTGGGGGTGGTTCGTTGGGTAGGAGGAAACAGTGGGTGAACTGGGAATGACCACTGCGTAAACGGCTTGAAACAGTGGACTCCTACCGAGAGTAGCGGAAAGAAGAGTGACAAACTGCAGTAGACTCATTGATAGTGCAGGGTTTATTACTATGAGCTGTAGCGCTCCAGATGACATTCCACTGTTGGGGCATGACACAGATCCGGATATCCGCAGCTAGAATTATGAAAGAAAATGGGGGGTAAGTAGTCTGCTTCTCTGCCGGCCGGAGTGGCCGAGCGCTTCTAGGCACCGAATCCTGCCTCGGGCATGGATGTGTGTGATGCCCTTAGGTTAGTTGGGCTTAAGTAGTTCTAAGTTCTAGGGGGACTGTTGACCTAAGATGTTAAGTTCCATAGTCCTCAGAGCCATTTATCTGAGTCCGTAGCCAAACGGTCAACCAATTCATTCCTTGGGATGCCCACATGACTTGGGACCCAGAGAAAGACGACTGAACAGGCAGCAAGCTCAAGGGCAGAGAGAAGGTCATGGAAAGCAAAGACCAAAGAATGACGAAAGTAGCAGCGATCGATAGCCTACAGGCTGCTCTTGGAGTCGGAACAAATTAAAACACTGTGAAGGGAGACCAGAGAAACAAGGAGGAGGGCCCTGTGAAGGGCTAAAAGCTCTGCTGTGAACACATTACATGATCCCAGCAACGAATGGTGCTCGAAGCCAGTAGGAGACGTGAAAGCGTACCCATCTTACCAGTAGTATTAGAAAAATAAGTTTAAATAATGGTAGCATCCTGGAACTCTGCAAGGATGGCACGTACTCGACGGAGGTAAACCATAGGAGCAACAGAGATCTTAGGACCTTGGAATAGATCGGTCCTAATCTGTGATCTAGGCACCATCTAAGGGGGGCTATGGGAAGTAAGACACGGGGTGCAGTCCAGTGAGTGCAGATGGAGATCCTGACAGATTGAACTGAGAATCATGCCAGCAAGCAATCCCGCCCATCGGTGTGTGTTACGAGGGAGACATCTCTCACTGATGAAGAGCACAGGGTACACAGGATTGTCAGGGAATTGGCGAATGGCGACTGCATAAGAAACAAGGAGCTGGCTCTGTCAAATGTGTAGAGGGGAATCCTGCTTCTGTGAGGAGACAATCAACACCACTAGTGCGAAAGGTACCAATAGCCCCATACTGATGGACAGGGTCAAGGAGTTTCAAAGTGGAAAGAGACGCTGAGCCATAAACCTGACTTCCATAATGTAGTCTGGACAAGACCAGAGCAAAGTAATGATGGAGTGAGTGAAACGGTCTGCATCCCAAGACGTTTCGGCCAGGAGGCAGAGAGCATTAAGCTTCCGCATGTTTGATATTAAAAATAAGGTCAAAGAAAAGCGACTGTGCTACAACATCGGGGAGCTGGTTTCCTAAATAAAGTTCTGGATCGGGGTGTACTGTGGGTCGACGACAAAAATGCATAACCCACGTTGGAGGAGGAAACTGGAAGCCATGGGTGGTGGCCAACGCAGAGGCCCGTCAGATAGCGCCTTGGAGCTGGCTCTCAGCAAACGCTACCGAGTGGGAGCGGCACCAGATGAAATAATCAGTCCCTATCGGTCCATAAAGGCCAGCGGACAAGGGCTGCCACGTATTTCTCGATTCAAAAAACTATCCCAAAGTCAAAATATTTTGGTTTATTTTATATCTTAAATGCTACCAGTTTCAGCAACTCAATATTGCCAATCTTCAGACCCCAAACGCTATTTTCCTATTAAAAGGCTTATCGAATGGTGCCATAAAACTGCAACCGTTAATCCGAACCCTTATTGCAACTGATTCATATGGAAGGTTCATATCAATCAGTTGCATAATGGTTCGAATTTACGGTTCCAATTTTATGGCGCCATTCGATAAGCTTGTTAATACGAAAAAAGCTAATGGGGCCTGAACATGGCCATAACGAGTTGCCGAAACTGGTAGAATTTCAGATACATAATAAAATAAACAAAAATATACGGGTTTTAGTAATGTTTTTTTGAATCAAGAGATGCAAAAATCGTCAATGTACAACACTGGGTAAGCAGAGGCCCAACAGAGATCACAAACCCATTGATGGCAATGAGGCACAGTGTGAAACTTAGCACAGAACCCTGTGGGATGACACTCTCCAGAATCTGAGGGGCGCTGAGTGAAGTGCCAACTCAAAACCAGAAGAGCTGGCTGGATAAAAACTCGCGGATAAAAATTGGAAGGGGACCACGGAAGACCCAGTCACGCAAATCAACGTAAATGTGGTGGTGGCAAGCCATGTCATACGCCTTATGTAGGTCAAAGAAAAGTGCGACAAGGTGTCAGGGGTGAATAAAAGCCTGTCGAATGGCTGTTTCCGATCGGAGTAAATAGTCAATTGGAGACCTCCCTGTCCGGAAGCCACACTGATAAAGGCACAAAAAGCCCTGAGATTCGAGTACCCAACATAATCTGAAGTTCACCATCCTTCCTAGCAGTTTATAAAGTACATTCGTTAGGCTAATGTGGCGGTAGCTGTCTAAAGACGTTGGGTTTTTCTCAGGCTTAAGGCTGGGGCAGCTGTACTGTCTCGCCATTGTGATGGAAAAGCACCCATGAGGCAAATGAGGTTGAAGACCCTGAGAAGCTGTTGCATCTGGAGAATTTCCAAAGTGTTGGATTATGTGACTGTGAATTGAATCAGGCCCTGGGGCTGTGTCTCGTGAAGAGGTAAGAGCCTGCGCCAATTCCAATTCAATGAAAGGTGCATTACGTGCCTCAATGTAGTGTGGGATGAAATGGAGGGAGGGCTGTTAAACTATGCGTTTCTGCTGGAGAAAGGTAGGATGATAAGAAGAGTATGACGATGCCGTCACTTAGTGTGTTTCAAGGTGTTCCGTGAGAACCAATGGATCAGTGCACAGAGCGCCTTTAAGTTCAGACCTTGGACACTTGACTGTTGCTGGCGGCCCAGAACGTTACAAAGCTTTGACCAAACCTACGATGAAGAGGCATACGTCCCCAGGGAGGAAACATAGCGCTCCCAGCATTCCTTTTTACTCCACTTAATAAGGTAACGAGGCTTAACACGGAGACGCTTAAAAGTGAGGAGGTTGGTCTCGGAAGGGTGTCTCTTAAATCGCTGCAGCGGCCGTCTGTGGTCCTAGACAGTGACTGCGACATCCTCGGTTCACCATGCTAATGGCTGACGACGAGGGGGCCCTGTGGATAGTGGGACAGCAATGCTAGAAGCATGAAGAAGAGCGGCAGAGATGCCTTGCACAACTACATCAATGGAATTTGAGAGGGAGGTGTGAAAGAGGACGACAGGCATGTATAAATGCCAATTGTTTACAGCAGAATGCACAACTGGGTACTTGTCTGCCTGGCAGCAGCAGGGAAATGATAGAATCACTGGAAGGTGGTCACTGTCACAATGTTCATCATGGGATGACCAATGTAGGAAGCCACGAGGACAAGGGAGGAGATCGCGAGGTTGATAGCAGAGAAGGTGCTATGAGTGGCACTTAAGAGGGTATGAGAACCATCATTGACGAGACACAAACTGAGGTCCTTGATACCCCTACCCACTGAAGTGACACTCCCCTACAGTGGATGGTGGGCACTGGAGTCCCCAAGGAGGAGAAGTGGGGGTGGGAGTTGCTGGAGTAAGGTAGACAGTGTAACTAAAGCAAGTGGCCTAATGGGAGAGAAGCAGACACTGCAAATGGTGATTGCCGGAATCTTTTGCACTCTAACCACTATCGCTTCCAAGGTGGTACGTAGCGAGATCCAGTCACTATTGGCATTGGAGCGAACCAAAGTGCAGAGCCCACCAGATCCTACCCCGGGGGCCAGTGTGGTTCCGACAGAACGATCGATTACCGCAAAAGGTTACTCAGTGGCCATCACAGAAATGCATTTCCTGAAGAGCGAGACAGAACGCATAATAAGAGGAGACAAGACGTTGCATTTCCGGTAGGTGGCGATAGTATCCATTGCAATTCCAGTTCATGATCATGTGGTGCGAGTTCAAGACAGACATGAAGAAGCCAAGGAGGACGTGAGGTCAAATACGTCAGCAGTTGTCACTGACAAGGATGGGTTGACACCCATAATTAAGATGACAGTCTCAGCTTCTGAGGGGGGCACCGGGGGCACCTTGTCTTGGGATTTATATTTCTTCTTCTTCTCTTTCTTAGGTGGAGGAGGGCAGAGCACAGGGCGAGTACAGGCTTCTGCAAGATTTGGAACCAAAAGAGAGCAGGCGACCTTGGGGCTCAGTGGTGGTGAGAGTCCTCTGGCCTGAGAGAAGCTGGGGTGAGGGGTCCCAGGAGGGAGCACGATGACTGGCACATGCCAAAGAAGGGGGGCACACTCCAAGTCTGGGGAGTGGCTCCCTGGTGGATATCATTCATGGGAACTACAGGGGAAGTGGAGGGGAAAATGAGGTTGGACTTGGGTAAGGAGGAGGAGGAGGAAGAGGAGGAGGAGGAAAGGAAGTAATAGAGGTAAAAGTTGAAGATAGTGTCACTGGATGGAGTGTCATACATTTGGCTAGCCTCAGCATAAGACAAGTGAGCCAAGGCCTTGTATTCTTTGATCTTCTTTTCTCTCTTGTAAGCTGGGCAATCCAGCAAGCGAGAGGAGTGTCGGTCAGCGCAATTGACACACAGGTGGCGGAATGCAGGGGCCACAGTCACCAAGAAAAGGGTCCACCATACAGTGGGAAGACACATGCTCAAAGCGCAAGCACTGAGAGCACTGCATACCTGGAGGGATGTACGACTTCATGTCACATCTGCAGCACATAACCTTGACTTTCTCTTGGAGGATATCCCCTTCGAAAGCCAGAATGAAAGCGCCAGTATCAGTGCGGTAGTCTTAGCGACCCTTTTCCACATGTAGAATGAAATGAACGCCACGCCACCCCAGATAAGCCTTGAGTCCCTCATCAGTCTCCAGTACGAGGCCCCTATGAAAAATTACTCCCTGGACCATATTCAGAGACTGGTGTGGAGTGATAGACACCTTGACATGCCAACACGATCACAGGCATAAAGAGCTGCTGACTGGGTGGGAGAAAAAGCTTTTGTCAGCAGGGAACCTGACTGCATATTACTAATAGACTCCACCAGACTTGTCTTTGATAATTACCAAGAAAAATAATGGTTTTTTGGCGGTAAATGTGCCCCATCCATCCTAGTGCAGAGGGAGCAACAGGAAAAGATTTTCATTCCAAGATGGCGAGCCTAGCCCTCCTCCCATGGTGTAGCCAGGGAAGGGAAGGTTGCCAGGTCATACGTGGCAGCATTCAAGGATCCTTCACCATTTGAAGAGACAGCCATTTGAGAATGGTCAGATTTTTGATGCTTGATACGCTTCATGCACCAAGCATCGTCCCAAATACCAGCCACTCCGACCAGCGGCTCTTCCCATGGGCGCCACCCAGCCACAGCAAGGGCCATTTGGCATGGCGGCAGTTGCCAGGAATTGTGATGCTCGAAAAAGATAAGCAACCACTCTTTGGCGTACATGGGGAGGGAACAGCTCAGGTAACAGTCGCGTGATCCCTGTGTTGTCAGGGGATCTGCCATATAGGTATATAACAGGCCCCCCCCCCCCCCCCCATACGGGACGACTACATGTGCTGGTGACCTAGAATGGTCGAAAGGGGCTACAGTGGGAAAAGGGGGTGGAGGTATCCACACCATAGATGGATGCTAGGGAGGGAGTTCTTCCCCGTATGGTTCTCACTAAAAACAGGAAATTTTGGAGGTCAAACTTCAAGTGAGGACCAAAATATCAAAAAGGTGAAAGAACAACCAAAAGGAACAAAATCGCAACCAATATAGGATGCCAGGAGGACAGCCAGGTCGACATATATCAGAAAGTCGAGAGAGGGGAAGGAGGTGGCAACGAGGAAGAGCGAGGATAAGAAGGGAGGGGGCAGGGTGAAGGAAATGCAGCCAGGGAATGAAGAACCGGTCACAATAGCTCGAGGCCCCTTTGTGTGCCATGCACGAACTCACGAAAGAGCCATGAGCCTCCTGGGGAGACCTGGACCAGAGAACCCAGTCCATTCCCCGTAAACACAGTCGACACCACTACGGAGCCATCACCATCTTGCACAGTGCCTTGTTGATAACCTGGATCCACGGCTTCATGGAGTCTACGCTACTGATGAACCCTATCACTAACACCATATTTCATCACACTGTCCTAGCGGATACGTTCTTGGAACGTTCCACATTGATTATTTCAATCTGTGTCGCTTGCCTGTTAGCACTGACAACTCTACGCAAGCGACGCTGCTCTCGTTCGTTAGGTGAAGGTCGTTGACCACTGCGTTGTTCGTGATGTGAGGTAATGCCTGAAATGCGGTATTCTCGGTAAACTCTTAACTCAGTGGATCTCTGAATAGTGAATTCCCTAACGATTTCCGGAATGAAATGTTCCAGGCGTCTATGTGCAACTACCATTCCGCGTTCAGAAGTCTGTTAACTCCCGTTGGTGCAGCCATAATAACGTCGGAAATCTTTTCAACGAATCACCTGATAGCAAATGACAGCTCTGTCAGTGCACCGCCGACTTACGAGGTGCATTCAAGTTCTAAGGCCTCCGATATTTTTTCTAATTAATAACTCACCCGAAATCTATGAAACTGGCGTTAGTTTTCGCCGTGCAGACGTTCACATTTTTCACAACGCTGACGCCATGATTCCATGGCAGCGGCGAAGGCTTCTTTAGGAGCCTGTTTTGACCACTGGAAAATCGCTGAGGCAATAGCAGCACGGCTGGTGAATGTGCGGCCACGGAGAGTGTCTTTCATTGTTGGAAAAAGCTAAAAGTCACTAGGAGCCAGGTCAGGTGAGTAGGGAGCATGAGGAATCACTTCAAAGTTGTTATCGCGAAGAAACTGTTGCGTAACGTTAGCTCGATGTGCGGGTGCGTTGTCTTGGTGAAACAGCACACGCGCAGCCTTCCCAGACGTTTTTGTTGCAGTGCAGGAAGGAATTTGTTCTTCAAAACATTTTCGTAGGATACATCTGTTACCGTAGTGCCCTTTGGAACGAAATGGGTAAGGATTACGCCCTCGCTGTCCCAGAACATGGACACCATCATTTTTTCAGCACTGGCGGTTACCCAAATTTTTTTGGTGGCGATGAATCTACATCTACATCTACATCTACATGACTACTCTGCAATTCACATTTAAGTGCTTGGCAGAGGGTTCATCGAACCACAATCATACTATCTCTCTACTATTCCACTCCCGAACAGCGAGCGGGAAAAACGAACACCTAAACCTTTCTGTTCGAGCTCTGATTTCTCTTATTTTATTTTGATGATCATTCCTACCTATGTAGGTTGGGCTCAACAAAATATTTTCGCATTCGGAAGAGAAAGTTGGTGACTGAAATTTCGTGAAAAGGTTTCGCCGCGACGAAAAACGTCTATGCTGTAATGACTTCCATTCCAACTCGTGTATCATATCTGCCACACTCTCTCCCCTATAACGCGATAATACAAAACGAGCTGCCCTTCTTTGCACCCTCTCGATGTCCTCCGTCAATCCCACCTGGTAAGGATCCCACACCGCGCAGTAATATTCTAACAGAGGACGAACGAGTGTAGTGTAAGTTGTCTCTTTAGTGGACTTGTTGCATCTTATAAGTGTCCTGCCAATGAAACGCAACCTTTGGCTCGCCTTCCCGACAATATTATCTATGTGGTCCTTCCAACTGAAGTTGTTCGTAATTTTAACACCCAGGTACTTAGTTGAATTGACAGCCTTGAGAATTGTACTATTTATCGAGTAATCGAATTACAACGGATTTCTTTTGGAACTCATGTGGATCATCTCACACATTTCGTTATTTAGCGTCAACTGCCACCTGACACACCATACAGCAATCTTTTCTAAATCGCTTTGCAGCTGATACTGGTCTTCGGATGACCTTACTAGACGGTAAATTACAGTACCATCTGCGAACAGTCTAAGAGAACTGCTCAGATTGTCACCCAGGTCATTTATATAGATCAGGAACAGTAGAGGTCCCAGGACGCTTCCCTGGGGAACACCTGATATCACTTCAGTTTTACTCGATGATTTGCCGTCTATTACTACGAACTGCGACCTTCCTGACAGGAAATCACGAATCCAGTCGCACAACTGAGACGATACCCCATAGCTCCGCAGCTTGATTAGAAGTCGCTTATGAGGAACGGTGTCAAAAGCTTTCCGGAAATCTAGAAATATGGAATCAACTTGAGATCCCCTGTCGATAGCGGCCATTACTTCGTGCGAATAAAGAGCTAGCTGCGTTGCACAAGAGCGATGTTTTCTGAAGCCATGCTGATTACGTGTCAATAGATCGTTCCCTTCGAGGTGATTCATAATGTTTGAATACAGTATATGCTCCAAAACTCTACTGCAAACCGACGTCAATGATATAGGTCTGTAGTTAAATGGATTACTCCTACTACCCTTCTTGAACACTGATGCGACCTGCGCAATTTTCCAATCTGTAGGTACAGATCTATCGGTGAGCGAGCGGTTGTATATGAGTGCTAAGTAGGGAGATATAGTATCAGCGTAATCTGAAAGGAACCTAATCGGTATACAATCTGGACCTGAAGACTTGCCCGTATCAAGCGATTTGAGTTGCTTCGCAACCCATAAGGTATCTACTTCTAAGGAACTCATGCTATCAGATGTTCGTGTTTCAAATTCTGGAATATTCCATTCGTGTTCCCTGGTGAAGGAATTTCGGAAAACTGCGTTCAATAACTCCGCTTTAGCGGCACAGTCGTCGATAACAGTACCATCGGCATTGCGCAGCGAAGGTATTGACTGCTTCTTGCCGCTTGTGTACTTTACATACGTCCAGAATTTCTTCGGATTTTCTACCAAATTTAGAGACAATGTTTCGTTGTGGAACCTATTAAAGGCATTTTTTGTGTACCACGGGGGATCCGTTCCATCTCTTACCAATTTATGAGGTATAAATCTCTCAATTGCTGTTGCTACTATATCTTTGAATTTGAGCCACATCTCGTCTAACTTCGCATAGTCAGTTCGGTAGGAATGGAAATTGTCTTTTAGGAAGGCTTCTAGTGGCACTTTCTCCGCTTCTTTAAATAAAATTATTTTGCGTTTGTTTCTGATGGATTTGGAAGAAATGGTATTGAGCCTAGCTACAATGACCTTGTGATCACTAATCCCTGTATCAGTCATGATGCTCTCTATCAGCTCTGGATTGTTTGTGGCCAAGAGGTCAAGTGTGTTTTCGCAACCATTTACAATTCGCGTGGGTTCGTGGACTAACTGCTCGAAATAATTTTCGGAGAATGCATTTAGGACAATCTCGGAAGACGTTTTCTGCCTACCACCGGTTTTGAACAAGTATTTTTGCCAACATACCGAGGGTAGGTTGAAGTCCCCACCAACTATAACCGTATGAGTGCGGTATTTATTTGTTACGAGACTCAAACTTTCTCTGAACTGTTCCGCAACTGTATCATCGGAGTCTGGGGGTCGGTAGAAGGAGCCAATTATTAACTTAATTCGGCTGTTAAGTATAACCTCCACCTACACCAATTCGCACAGAGTATCTACTTCGATTTCACTACAAGATAAACCACTACTGACAGACACAAACACTCCACCACCAATTCTGCCTAATCTATCTTTCCTGAACACCGTCTGAGACTTCGTAAAAATTTCTGCAGAACTTATTTCAGGCTTTAGCCAGCTTTCTATACCTATAACGATATCAGCTTCTGTGCTTTCTATTAGCGCTTGAAGCTCAGGGACTTTTCCAGCGCAACTACAACAATTTACAACTATAATTCCGACTGTTCCTTGATCCAAGCACGTCCTGTAATTGCCAAGCACCCTTTGACATTGCAGCCCATCCCGCACTTTCCCGAGGCCTTCTAACCTACAAAAACCGCCCAGTCCACGCCACACAGCCTCCGCAACCCGTGTAGCAGCCAGCTGAGTGTAGTGAACTCCTGACCTATTCAGCGGAACCCGAAACCCCACCACCCTATGGCGCAAGTCAAGGAATCTGCAGCCAATACGGTCGCAAAACCGTCTGAGCCTCTGATTCAGACCCTCCACCCGGCTCTGCACCAAAGGTCCGCAGTCGGTTCTGTCAACGATGCTGCAGATGGTGAGCTCTGCCTTCATCTCGTAAGCAAGACCGGCAGCCTTCACCAAATCAGATAGCCGCTGGAATCCAGAGAGAATTTCCTCAGATCCAAAGCGACACACGTCATTAGTGCCGACATGTGCCACCACCTGCAGCTGGCTGCACCCTGTGCTCTTCATGGCATCCGGAAGGACCCTTTCCACATCAGGAATGACTCCTCCCGGAATGCACACGGAGTGCACACTGGATTTCTTCCCCTCCTTAGCCGCCGTTTCCCTAAGGGGCCCCATTACGCACCTAACATTGGAGCTCCCAACTACCAGTAAGCCCACCCTCTGCGATTGCCCGGACCTTGAAGGCTGAGAATGATCCTCTGAAACAGGACAGGCAGCTGCATCTGGCTCAGCCAGAGACAGTGCCTGAAACCGGTTTGTCAGACGCACCGGGGAGGCTTTCTGATCAGCCTCCGGGGACGCCTTTCGCTGCCTGCCACGCCTTGGAACGACCTCCCAATCAACCACAGGTGAGGGCTCAGCCCCACTGCGGGCAGCAACCGGGGCAACCACAGCGGCAGACCGATCTGGGGACAGACGGGACGAGGTTGACATCCCTGTGATACCCGAGTCCGGCTTCCCACAGTGGTGCCCATTGGCAACAGTGTGCTTCCATTGAGCTGACTGCTGCTTTGGTTCTGGATTGAAAAATGGCATCCACGTCTCATCCATTGTCACAACCAACGAAAAGAAAGTCCCATTCATGCTGTCGTGGCGCGTCAATATTGCTTGGCAACATGCCACACAGGCAGTCATGTGGTTGTGCGTCAGCAATCGTGGCACCCACCTGGATGACACTTTTCGCATTTTCAGGTCGTCATGCAGGATTGTGTGCACAGAACCCACAGAAATGCCAACTCTGGAGGCGATCTGTTCAACAGTCATTCGGCGATCCCCCAAAACAGTTCTTCCCACATTCTCGAACATGTCGTCAGACCGGCTTGTGCGAGCCCGAGGTTGCTGCGGTTTGTTGTCACACGATGTTCTGCCTTCATTAAGCTGTCGCACCCACGAACGCACTTTCGACCTATCTATAACTACATCACCACATGTCTCCTTCAACTGTCGATGAATTTCAATTGGTTTCATACCACGCTAATTCAGAAAACGAATGATTGCACGCTGTTCAAGTAAGGGAAACGTCGCCATTTTAAGTATTTAAAACAGTTCTTGTTCTCGCCGCTGGCGGTAAAATTCCATCTGCCGTATGGTGCTGCCATCTCTGGGACGTATTGACAATGAACGCGGCCTCATTTTAAAACAATGCGCATGTTTCAATCTCTTTCCAGCCCGGAGAATAAAAAATTGGAGGCCTTAGAACTTGAATGAACCTCGTACACCTTGTGTACTAGATACCACTGCCGTCTGGATTCGTGCATGTCTTTTTTTTTCTCCTCAATGTGTAGTGAGTGTTATAGCTTTAAAGTTGTCCAGTGTAGTTGCAAGTCTTACTACAGAATTATTTCACGTGTTTCTTGCTCGGAGATTCACTGTAATGGAAGACGTCTGTACATACCTGTCGATTTCTGAAAGCATAACTATCTTTGGGACGTCAGTAAGCGTTGTCGAAAGAACACTCTAAGTTTCGGTTGCACAAGCGAACGATATTCATGCACGCTTTGAAACATTCTGGGTTGAGTGTGTTCCATGTGTTTGGGTAGTTCGCTGTATGAGAAAAGAGAATTTCTGCCTGGTAGTGCAGGCGCTGAGCGCATCTGGAGTACAAGTCTGTCAGTCATTCACAGATAACGTGTCCCGGCGGAGGTTCGAGTCCTCCCTCGGGCATGGGTATGTTTGTCTTTAGGATAATTTAGGTTAAATAGTGTGTAAGCTTAGGGACTGATGATCTTAGCAGTTAAGTCCCATAAGATTTCACACACACCGATTAAGTGTGGTTTTCGCTTACGTATTTTCTCGGTTTCATCACGAGTTTAGAAGCGGATGATTGGAAGCAAATTTTTCATAGCTCTAAAGCGGGTTTCTCGCATGGAGATGCTATATTTGCGATATTGTGAAGACAGTAGACTTTTGTGCACGATACAGATTCTGGTCGCTATTACTGCAATCCATTCAAATCGTAGAACATTAACATTCGTCAATGAGCGTAATTTTGCGCTTTTGTGAGGAATGTAGACTTCGATCTATAGTACATAACCGGTTTGCTGTCAAGCTATCAGAATGGTAAGACATTTAGATTTGTTACACTCTCTACCGATCACCATTATTCTTTGTTTTATATTGATCTTCTTTTGTTTCAAGTTATCATGTTGTGAAGCACTTTTTACCATGTGCCCTGAACACTAACCATATACTGCATGTGACATCCTAGCTCAAGTTCATTTTGGAGAAAAGATATACACTTCTACTTAAATATTTTGTAAATAATTTAGATTTTCTTACCATCGCTTTGCTATGTAAATTAATTTATGACAGGTGACACTTTCTAGTCAGCACAATACCACTCGATACAGTGTGCAATACTTTGCCATCAGGAGAGGTAGTACTTTACAGAAATCATTCTATGAATAATATCAAGTCTTCGACTTTGAATATTACACATCGTCATTCTACGCATGTCTTTTCAGAAATATAGGTTTGTTGTCACAAGTCTGGCGCAATCGAAAATACAACCTACAGCTTCATACGAACCCCCGTGGATAGGCAAATAAATGCACTCGCCAGCATTACCATTGCTTACCAGAAAGCGGTAGCACATCTTCATGAAACACTAAGAGTGATCGTTAATATAACTGTGATGCTTGCAGGAATCGTTAATTTAAATCCTGTAATTATCAGGGGGCTTGCTTTCGTGTTTCTAGTTGGATGGCTATGGCTGTTTAATTATAAAATTGATGTGAATGCCTGAATCAAAGAGCCCGATCTGCTCACAACACACATTTATTGATCCATGAATAACACACGACAATAATATTTTTTAGACATTAACTAATAACACAGTTCATTGAACAAATTATTTAGAGAAACACACTATGGTCACCATCTTCGTGTTGCTGGACAATAATGACTGAATTAATGTTCAGTTATTATCAGATGGCAGTTTAATTCAGTCGTAGTTTACCTTCAAAATATTCCAGAAAAAAGCAAGGATATGAACTGAGTATACAAATTCACTATGAAAATAAGGAGAAGAAAATAATCGAAAAGCATAATCTCAAATAAATTGTTCATTATTTCAAAGGCGATACGTGGATGGTGTTTAACCCTTTCACTGCTTCGGACAAGCTGTTTGTTTTCGGTACTGAGGCTACTTTTTTGTGACTGCACAGCTAGCTAAATGGTGATGCCTTTTGAAAGACGGCATTTCGGAAGATATTAAATACTTATCATCAGATTTTTCGATAACTATTAGGTGAATTTGTACCAGATGGCAGTAGTATAGTTCTAGGGGGACGAAAGAGAAGCAGTGATTGAGAAGAAAGTCAGACAGGGTTGTAGCCTATCCCCGATGCTACTCAATCTGTATATTGAGCAAGCAGTCAAGGAAACAAAAGAAAAATTTCGATTAGGAATCGAAATTCATGGAGAGGAAGTAAAAACTATGAGGTCTGTCGACGACATTGTAATTCTGTGAGAGACAGTAAAGGACCTGGAAGAGCAACTGAACGGAGTAGACAATGTCTCGAAAGGAGGATATAAAATGAACACCAAGAAAAGCAAAACAAGGGTAATGGAATGTACTCGAATGAAATGAAGTGATGCTGCGAGGATTAGGAAATGAGGTGCATAATGAAGTAAACGAGTTTTTTATGTGGGAAATAAAATAACTGATGACTGTCGAAGTAGGGAGGATATAAAATGTGGACTGACTATGGCAAGGAAAGCGTTTCTGGAGAAGAAAAATTTGTTTACATCGAATATAGATTTAAGAGTCAGGAAGTCTTTTCTGAACGTATTTGTATGGAGTGTAACCATGCATGGAAGTGAAACATGGATAATAACGACTTTACACAAGAAGAGAAAAGAAGCTTTCGAAATGTGGTGCTACAGAAGAATGCTGAAGATTAGATGGGTAGATCGGGTAACTAATAAGGAGGTGCTGAATAGAAATGGGAAGAAGAGGAATTTGTGGCACAACTTTAAGAAGGGTTCGGTTGGTAGGACACTTTCTGAGGCGTCAAGGGATCACCAATTTAGGATTGGAGGGAAGCGTGGAGGGTAAAATTCTCAGAGGGAGACCAAGAAATGAATGCACTAAGCAGATTTGGAAGGATGTAGGTTTCAGTAGTTATTCGGAGATAAAGAGGCTTGCACTGGATAGAGTAGCATGAAGAGCAACATCAATCCAGTCTCTGGACTGACGACGAAAACAACAACAACAACAACTAGGTGAAAAACTTTGATATTTGCACATATTAATATCTTGTATCTTCACTCAGTAAATAACTGAATTCGCTTTTGTTGTCCTTCAAACTTACTGCACTGCATCAAATTAAGTACAACATAGCATTAAATTTCAAGGCGTTCACAGAGATAAAAAATAATGCCGTAAATTCTGTGTATGCTCGATTGCAGCTCATAAACGGCAAGGAACGATATGTAAATAAAATATCGAAATTTAATTTCAAATTGAGAGCAGACGGATGTCCCATTTCGTTCTTGAGTTATTGGGTCTTATATCCAAAGACAGTCGCACGCGGCTTGCTCATTCGTGTCGTTCCGCATCGCTCATTATGTGGTCACAAAAAACGTCATATCGCATAAACTATTCAAGACATCGAAAGGAGGTTTCTGTAAATGATGGCACACAATGAGGCACATATGTTGCATGAAAAATACTCGAAGCTTTTTTATTCACCTAGATATAGAAGCAACTCTTCCGCAGCACTGCGAGGTCGGTGGCTCAGGACGCATTCAGACGTCTACAGCACTGTAGAAAAATCGAAGCTAGATGCATAAACACGTCAGCAACACCTAGGGTACGGCGTAGTAGGATTTGTTAACGTGTCCAGTGCAGCGGAGGGCATAGTTGTAGTTTTCCGTAAATTGAACGTGACAGGAAAAGAAAGAAGTATGCAAATACACTCCTGGAAATTGAAATAAGAACACCGTGAATTCATTGTCCCAGGAAGGGGAAACTTTATTGACACATTCTTGGGGTCAGATACATCACATGATCACACTGACATAACCACAGGCACATAGACACAGGCAACAGCGCATGCACAATGTCGGCACTAGTACAGTGTATATCCACCTTTCGCAGCAATGCAGGCTGCTATTCTCCCATGGAGACGATCGTAGAGATGCTGGATGTAGTTCTGTGGAACGGCTTGCCATGCCATTTCCACTTGGCGCCTCAGTTGGACCAGCGTTCGTGCTGGACGTGCAGACCGCGTGAGACGACGCTTCATCCAGTCCCAAACATGCTCAATGGGGGACAGATCCGGAGATCTTGCTGGCCAGGGTAGTTGACTTACACCTTCTAGAGCATTTTGGGTGGCACGGGATACATGCGGACGTGCATTGTCCTGATGGAACAGCAAGTTCCCTTGCCGGTCTAGGAATGGTAGAACGATGGGTTCGATGACGGTTTGGATGTACCGTGCACTATTCGGTGTCCCCTCGACGATCACCAGAGGTGTATGGCCAGTGTAGGAGATCGCTCCCCACACCACGATGCCGGGTGTTGGCCCTGTGTGCCTCGGTCGTATGCAGTCCTGATTGTGGCGCTCACCTGCACGGCGCCAAACACGCATACGACCATCATTGGCACCAAGGCAGAAGCACTCTCATCGCTGAAGACGACACGTCTCCATTCGTCCCTCCATTCACGCCTGTCGCGACACCACTAGAGGCGGGCTGCACGATGTTGGGGCGTGAGCGGAAGACGGCCTAACGGTGTGCGGGACCGTAGCCCAGCTTCATGGAGACGGTTGCGAATGGTCCTCGCCGATACCCCAGGAGCAACAGTGTCTCTAATTTGCTGGGAAGTGGCGGAGCGGTCCCCTACGGCACTGCGTAGGATCCTGCGGTCTTGGCGTGCATCCGTGCGTCGCTGCGGTCCGGTCCTAGGTCGACGGGCACGTGCACCTTCCGCCGACCACTAGCGACAACATCGATGTACTGTGGAGACCTCACGCCCCACGTGTTGAGCAATTCGGCGGTACGTCCACCCGGCCTCCCGCATGCCCACTATACGCCCTCGCTCAAAGTCCGTCAACTGCACATACGGTTCACGTCCACGCTGTCGCGGCATGCTACCAGTGTTAAAGATTGCGCTGGAGCTCCGTATGCTACGGCAAACTGGCTGACACTGACGGCGGCGGTGCACAAATGCTGCGCAGCTAGCGCCATTCGACGGCCAATACCGCGGTTCCTGGTGTGTCCGCTGTGCCGTGCGTGTGATCATTGCTTGTACAGCCCTCTCGCAGTGTCCGGAGCAAGTATGGTAGGTCTGACACACTTGTGTCAATGTGTTCTTTTTTTTTCCATTTCCAGGAGTGTAGTTTAGTGAAGCAGATGCTGAATTGAGAAAATAGCTGAAGCTTAAGCGTAAGAATGAAACCCTCTCTCCTTGAACAGTAGAAATTCACGCCGTCCATCAGCCTCAGTGCAGTGCGGGCTTATTGCGTTTGCAAAGGATCTACTTGATGTCTCCGTACGGCGGGCCGCTGTTAGCGCCAGAGCAGGTTATTGAGGCTATGTCTGCGGGATCCACTCATCTTCTCAGAGGCTGTCTCGAGAACTGCTAAGTCAAACTCCGGCGATTCGACATCAGGCCGAAATCCAGCTCTGCTCATCAAAGTCCTGAGAGTAGCGCCCTGGGCCTCGCATCCATGGGTCTCCCAGTATCTTTCTCCAGAAAAGAGCCTAACTTCCCTTCAAACCTCCTTATCTCCGCTCGACCACACACACACACACCCACACACACACACACACACACCCACACACACATATATATATATATATATATATATATATATATATATATATATATATATATATATATATATATAGCGTGTTTCAAAAGTGATAGTCAATATCCAGGTCAATATTCAGAGATATGACAGGAAAGATCACTCAAGCAAACATGGGATCTAAGACGCATACCTCAAGAGATACCAGCAATACTTGATCGTAGATACTGTGAAACAAATCTCTTCTGCAGCAACCTCTTTGCTTTCCATATTTTGGGAACTGGAAGTATAGACTAAAATGAGAAAAAAATGTCCAGTAACCATGTGCTGTATAACACATACCTTAAGAGCTGTCGGCACTAGTTCATCTTCACTACCATGGAATACAACTAATCTAATGAACAAGCGCTCATAACTTTTAAGGTATCAGTTTTAGAGCAGATGTTTACTGGCTTTTTTTTCTTGTTTTGGACCATACTACTACTTCCCAAAATATGGAATACAAAGAACTTTCAGTAGAAGAGATTTGTTTCACAGTATCGAAGATCAAGAATTTCTCAGAGCTCTTAAGGTATGCGTTTTAGAGCCCATGATTACTTGACTTTTGTGTTTCGAATGGTCATTCCTCTCATGGTCCTGAATATGGACAGTCACTTCTGAAACAGTATATACGAGTTCGCCAACATTGTGTACATACTTCCATGTGGTCAAATTTATTTGTGAGTGGGTGGTGTCTCAGATTATGTGTATAAATACACTTAAAAATGTGCATCATATAGTCTTCGTTGCTGAATGTTCACAGGCAGTCAGCAGTTGTGACCGCTCATTGTCACTGTATACGATCACGACCACACTCCTCGATCGACGTTAGCACTTGTGCTGTCACTCGCCTTCATACATGGCAGTGGACGTTTGAAAATTCGTGACGCCAGCTCAATGGTCGTCAATTGTTTTAAATGTTATTCCCGGCTCACTCTTAATGCGATTACTGTCACGGGGGTGAGGAGAAAGAACACATCCTGGTGACGCGAGCATTATGCGTATCTAGATGTTCGATTCATCTGAATGATTTGCAATGTTCCAGCGATTCTACTCGAACTCTATACTGATGTATCGACAAGGACTATTTTCGACGATAAACATGGAAGTACGTATTGGATGTTCAGTTTCTCAATATAGTTCGTCGCACTCACACATTATACATCCGTTGTAAGAACAAAGTCATGAATTTATATTTTTGGTGTTCCACAATATTAGTTGGATAAATATTATGACGATACGTTGTATGCAACTTATCTTGTAGTCAAGACTACGTAATGAAGCCAAAATCGTGGATAAAATTGAATTGTTGTTTGTTTATTAACACTTTTCTTTTCACTAACTAAATATGAAACATGAATCGGGATTGGAGGTGATGATCCTATCCTTCTTTTCAGTATTAGAATGGTCGATATCGTGTTCTGAATAACGCGTGTCATATAATGTTCAAAATATCGACACGACGCAGGCTCCCAATTCGGCACTTAAATGTCAATTCTACGCTCTCGAAATGTTCGATGTATTTGTCTTTCAAACGCAGGGTTCGATTTAACGGTGTATGCACTGTATTTAGCAATTTAGGTCCCCATTAATTAATATCTGGTAATTAATAAGCGAAATATTTTTATACTTGCGCGTTGGTTGTATCAGTAACAACCGCAACCGCCCAAGGATAAGAATCTCTTAATGTTACGCGCACACGCGTTTCACAATATTATAAAATGCAAAATTTCGTAAACGATAGCTTTCCGTTGCGTACAACATTCATGGGTGCCACAGCCATAATAGTTTCCCAAGATTATTTTTCGCACTAACACAAAGTTCGAATTATGTTGTCAGAATCATTTTCACTTCACCCGACAATAAACGACTGTGATCATTTCGTCACACTTAATGTATTGAAAACGTGCTTGAAGAGTCTTTAAATAATTTCCTTAACGAATTTCGCAGTCGTGTACCACTTTATCATCGACTAGCCCGATCACGATAACTGAAGGTAGAGAGGTCAATAATGCGTTACATGTTCTTTTATATAATTAAAAAACAAACCGCGCCACTATATGTTTCTGTCCAGCTTGGTATTTTCTACATAGCTTTTTTATTACTTTTCAATATATTGCTTTTTAGTAATACTGTGACGTTATTTAAGTTTCGTATTACTTTCCCCTTTTTAATTCTTCCCAAATAAAGTCTATTTTTCCCTGATTTTAATCAATATGGTGCTAATTGACACGCCTGCCCGCAAAGGACCGTTATACGCCCCCTAGAATGTTGGCAGATTTCTTGTATGGACAATCGGGTAACATTCTACCTTACTATTGACTTGTTCCTGCTTTAGGGCTGTTAAGTTGGTATAACATTGTTTATTGGTGATATGACTTTGATCTTTCTTTTGCCGGTCGCGGTGCTCTAGCGGTTCAGGCGCTCAGTCCGGAACCGCGGGATTGCAACGGTCGCAGGTTCGAATCCTGCCTCGGGCACGGATGTGTGTGATGTCCTTAGATGAGTTAGGTTTAAGTAGCTCTAAGTTCTAGGGGACTGATGACCACAGATGTTAAGTCCCTTAGTGCTCAGAGCCATTTGAACCATTTTTTTATTTTTCTTTTCCTTTTATTTTTGGGTTTGGGCTCGCCTTCTTTGACTTAGATTTTTCATTGGGGATTGAGGTAGGGACAACAACACATTTGGTGTTTAGTTTTCCTTTTCTTTGGGTTAGATGTTTCTTTTGTCATTGGGGTTTGTTGTGACCTGCGAGGCGGGAGCAGCCTATATATTTTGCTTGGTAGGCACCGAAGTGCTAATCAATGATGTTGGTTGAATGTGATTGATGGAATGATACATCGAGTTATACATCGAATAATACATGTCTTAATAACATCTCAGTTCTCAACACAGTACTTCTTAGGTTCGAATTAGATTAGCACTTAAATATTTCATTTTTAGTCTACTTTGCAGAATAAATCCTCCTATCATTGTAAGACGTCAATTTTACAATCTTCTTTGAGACGTCTTCATCCTGTTGTACCAGCTGTCTATGACCCTTGGCGCCAAACTCCAACCCGCCGAACTTCATCTTCTTTACGCCCTAATTTTCGCAGATCTTCGCCTCCTAACGCGCCGAACAGTGAAAATGCTCAGCGACTCATCTTCTTCTCTGACAGTTAACAAGTCACCTCGTGAATGGCTAGTGACTTGACTAAGGTGAACCTCGGTCTCCGTTGTCAAATACGTTCATTTATTCTAGCCACCTCTTCTATACCTTGTGACTTGCAACAGTCTGGATCGTCTGGACGATTTGGTGACATTAACATCGACTGAATGCGCTGGTGCTCGCCTCTTCTTATAATTTGCGAACCACCGAGATAATCAGTCCCCGAAAGTATCCAGAGAATGTTATTCGAACATGACGATAAGATCTCTGACAACTTCTGCTCTCACCGAGATGTCCGCCAGGTGTGCGCGGTTCACCATACTGCCAGATGTTGATCTCAGACCTCTGGACTGGTAGGCTCCAGACGACGAAAATGTCTGCGCTGCTATAAGTGATACCGCTCGCCCCATCGGGTAGGTTATGCCACAACAGCATGATCCAGCATCACGTGGCAAGTAGCGGTTCATACCATTCAGCAACACAGCACATGAAACAAAAATGAGAGCATCGGTTTCTGCAAGACATGCACATTGTTTCGTCACTCCTCTCCTTAATCACCTGCTACGAAAGTTGCACAGTACTCTGTTCATCATCCGTCCAGTATTGGTATCAAAAATGTATCAACAATTCCTTCCGCCACGCCCCTTACACTATACACATCATTAAAATATTCATTTAATATCAGTAGCATTGGCACCATACTAATTCAAAACGTTTTTCACGTAGCTGTTCTCAGTCTATCATAGTCTTCAATACGATACCCATTACGCAAGACCATGCGAGCATAACCTTTTGTAGTCATACTTTCCCCACATGAAACGTACCACGTAGTATATAATTATCACATATAGGATACTCTAGTCTGTGTCCGTAACTAGCTCCATATTCCACACGCTATAAATGTGTTATCAGTCACACGTAATCTCAGTCTCGGATTCTGTCCGTATGCAGTTCCTCGACCGCAACGCACTCTCTTATTTGCCATTCCAACTACTAGCAACAAGTGTATCCGTCAGTTATCGTTTATCTTTGACCTCCATCACGAACATCTCTGCTTTTCATGCAACATCGGTATTATTCGTGCCGTGTTACAGCATACGTCAACCTTTATACGTCACATGTTTGGTATTTCACTCACTGTATTGCACACACGTGATAATAGAATTTTATAAGTTTTTTAATTACGGAAGGATAGGAAGAAACTAACGTTTTATAGTTGCATCAACCTCGCGACGTTAAATCCCAGACACACGCTTCCAGATAATCATTGAACTTTTACATAAAACATGTACTCATCGGTACATGATAACATACATATTTATTCATACAAACACATATACATATATACAACCGCATATTGACTTTTATAAAGCGGCTTAAACTTAATTAACTAATTTTTTCAAAAACCTAATACTACGACGAACAACGATGAAATCTTCTGTCGCTCATAACGATGACTATCAGGAACACATCATATACTACTCGAACACAATAACAACGAAACACTATACATACCTTGAACTTTTTGATTTTGTTCATTTGCATTATATGTAGAAATTAGAAATTCTTATATACTACGTTCTATTGTACTAATACTAAATAACGTCATTCACTTTTCTCAATTCCAAAATTAGACTCACTCATAAAATCTCTTCAAGTCTTTATGCGGATACAATCCACCTGTTTTATAGTCTCCACTTACATCTCGTAACAAATAACTGCCGGCATGTGGGATGTCGATTATTTGGAATGGACCCACGTACAAATGTTGCCACTTTTTGTTAATCTTCATTACAGATAACGACTTTACATGCTTCTTCAACGGGACCTTATCGTAAATTTTATAAACACGTACTCTAGATAACTTCTTATCTTATTTTCGTTTTCGTAACTCTGCTTTTTTATTTAAAGCCACTTGGACGTGTTCAATGACATCTGCATAGTACATCTTACTATCTAAGATACGTGGTAAACCTTTAATCCAGTTACAACTAGGTTCTCGATGAATCATAACTTCAACTGGAGAAAAACCAGTCGAGGAATGAGGTATTTCAGTATGTATCGTTTCAAAAACTTTCACATAATTAATCCAATTACAATGGTTCTTTTCAAGATACGTTCTCATGAACCGGTTAAGGTCACGAAACAGTCTCTCTACGGGTGAATATTCGGCATGATATCTGGACACAAAAATATGTTTGATGTTAAATTATTCCATGCACTTATTCCATGATTTACTAGTATAATAGGATGCATTATCCGTTAATATGACTAAGGATTTACCCACATTATGAATAAAATCCTTAATCAATTTTGTTAAGATAGGTCAAGCAGTTGTTGCTCTTGACAGATACATTCTGACATGCTTAGTGAAACAATCACAAAAAGCTACAATGTACTTAAATCTACCCTTCGACATAGACAATGCATCCACTACGTCACATGATACCAATTCCAACGCTCGAGAAGGTATGATTGCGTGTAGCCAAATTTTTGTGGAATAATTGATAGGCTTAACCTTTTGGCACAGCTTACATTGTCGTAGGATTTCACGAATTTTTCGTTTCACATTAAACACGAAGCAATGTTGTTTCAGAAATTCTGTGCATTTATTCGCACTGAAATGTCCCCATGTAAAATGAGTATACCATGCAAGATCATTTAAACACCTTCCGGAATACAAACACACCATTTCACGGACTGACCATCACCATTCAAAAAAGTATACCATTTTCTAACGTATACTTATCTACCTAGACTCAAATATACCTGATTCCAACTTATCAATAATGACTCTCCAAATCGGATCTCGACGTTGTAAAATTTTCATATTTTTTCCTAGTTGACCTATTTCCTTCTTGTACGGCACATTTTCTATTACCATAACCTTAAAATTATAATTGGTATCCTCAGCTCTTCCACTTACGTCGCTACCTCGTGGTAAACGAGATAGAGCGTCGGCTATGACGTTACCTTTTCTCTTTACGTATTTAATGCTTATCTGGTATTCCTGTAACAATAACGCCCAGCGCATCAACAGTGTATGCATGATCTTACATGTGGTCAAAAAAGTCAAGGCTATGTGCTCACAATATATGTTAACCTTCCTAGCGAACACGAAATACCGAACTTATGCAACGCCCGTACAACGGCCACATTTCTAGCTCCGTTGTGGTATAGGCTCTTTCACAATTAGATAATGTCCGACTGGCAAACGCTATTATTTTTATATCATTTAATTGATCTTCCTGCTTTGCCTGAAACAGAATCGCGCCAAGCCCCGAATTTGCAACATCAATCAGTATATAAAAATCTGCGTTAATATCAGGGTGTGATAACAATTCAGCATTCAACAAAGCATCGTGACTCACGTCAAAAGCTTTGCTATGCCTCTCATCCCATCTCCATGGTGCATTCTTCTTTAAGATCGCCAACAACAAGTCATTGTTAAGCAAGCCACTAGGTACAAATTTTCTACAAGAAGAAGCTAAACTCAAAAAGGACTTCAACTGCTTTTTTGTTTTAGGGTACGGACAACATCGTATAGCCTCCAATTCCTTAGGATTTGGTAAAATACCATCTGGTGAGTTAATGTGTCCAAGAAACTTTATTCAGTCTTTTCCAAACTTAGATTTACTTAAGTTTACTGTAACATTATACTCTCGAAATCGACTCAATACTTCGTGTATAACATCTATGTGCTCTTCCCAAGTCTTAGTAGCAATTAGCAAGTCATCCACGTATGTGGTTACTTTCTTCCTCAGATCTAACCCCACTACCGTATCCAAAGCAGTTATAAGAACCCCTCCACTGACATTGAGTCAGAACGGCATTACTCTAAAGTGATAACTTCGACCTGCAGATATAAACGCCGTATACTTGCTAGATTCTTTAGATAATTTCGTCTGCCAATATGAAGATCTCAGATCTAGCGACATCAGATATCGTGCACCACGAAATCCCTGCACTAATTCTTCGAGATTTTCTGGTTTGGTTCGTACTGGCTTAATGATTTTATTAATCTCTCGTGCATCGAGCACCAATCTCAAACTACCATCAGCCTTACCCACAACAACTAACGGACTATTGTAGGATGAAGTCGAGGGTTCAATTAGGCCTAAATTTAACATTTTACTTATTTCCGCGGCCACGCTCTACCTCTGGGCCCACGGTATAGAATAAGCTGCCTTACAGTAAGTTTGGTGGGGGTATACTTCCATGTGATATACGTAATCCTTGATAACGCCAGGTTTAACATCAAACACTTGCACAGATTCATTTAGTACAGATTCTAATTGCCTTTTCTGTTCTTCCAGCAAATACTCAGACTCGTTAGTCTTGGTTGAAATTAATTCTCGCATCTCGGACACCGCATTACAATCTTTACTCTTTAGTACAAACAGCTATTTTGAGACAAATACAAAACTTTTGCTTTCCGTTTGGTAAAACATACTTTGCCATTAAGGTTCGGCTGATACTCTAACTTCCGGATTAACGGTATGGTAATTGTCTTTCCAAGATTGCTTAAGATACACTGACCGCCTGCGAAGTCGAGCATTGCGTCTCGTGCCAGTAAAAAATCAATACCCCAGATACAATTATGTGACAGGTGGGGAGCTAGCAAGAAGGCACTTTCTATTAGCTCTCCTTGTACTTCCACCTCTACTAGTACTTGAGACTTAATCACGACGGACTTTGTTCCCAACGCTCTTGATAAAGTACAATTAGACACGGGTAAAACTGCCAATTTCTCCTTAGTCATTATGTATTTACATAGCCCAACACTCATAACACTAAAAGCTGCTCCTGTGTCCAACGAAATCTCAATTTCCTCGCCACAGATCCATACATTCACTATAGCCTGCACAACATCCACCAAGCTACCCTGAATTTTTCCTGGATTGTTCAATAACTCCTGGTACATATCTTCCCTTTCGTAATATCTCAAGACGCATATTCTATTTTCATTACAGCCTCCCCAAACTTCCCCAGCCACGCCAGGAGCGCGTAGAGTAGCTGGCTTTAGTTTGTTGCATTACTGCTGTTGTTTGGCGTGTCACTTTCCTCAAGCACCACAATTCTTACCCCCTATCCTTGCCCACGAAAATCAGAGACATTATTATCACCTCGCTCTTCCTGTTTAGGGAGCACAGGTGTTGGTACATATTCTGCATTAGCAATAATTGCGTTCGTCGCTGCCCCCCAGCGTGCAGTTCGTTAACTTTCCCAATTTCAATCGCATTCGTACGTTGTCTTGTTCTCAATACAATGTTCATCAAGGCTTCTTTTTCGATTCGCTCCTTCCATATTATTCATCTGTGCACGTCTAACATCACGACTATCTCGCTCTTATCGGCAATTCCTAGTGTCGTTTTTCCCGTTATATTATTCCCATTCGGCATGAAATGTCCCTTTTCAATTGCATTATGATTATTATTACGATAGTCACATCCTATTCCATTATTGCCATAATAATTTCCCATGCTTTTAGCATCTTCCATTATATCATCTAACGAATCAATAATCGCTAAAAAAATGATCTACATCATTTACGGGTACGTTAATTAATTTCTCACTTAAATGTATGGGCAACTTCCCCATTAATATTCTTAACACTTCACAAGGGCTCATAGGATTGTTCCAATAACGTGTTTTGTTAATATATTTATCAAAATATCTCCTACGCGTGCCTTTTTTCTGGTTGAAATACTCAGGCGTATAGATCTGATTTCGTAACCTATCTTGTTTACTCTTTGACCAGTACTTTGCTACAAATAATTGTTTAAATTCGTGGCATGAACGACACTTTTCAGCGATTTCAGGCTCCCACAGGGCTACTTCCCCACTGGTTTTAGACACAATAAACTGTATTTTGTCCCGTTCCCTCCAGGAACAGTGAAATATATTTTTAAAACTATTTATGAAAACCATAGGGTGTACCAAGTTACGCTTATTAGAAAATATCTGAAATTGTCTTGACTTAAAAACACTGTGCTCTATTTTAGCTAATTCTACACCCCCCCCTATCTACACAACTTATCTCGTTATCCCATTTCTCCTTATTATTAGTGTTAATTCCCATTCCATTCACCGTAAAATTACGATTCCGGTCAGGTGATACCGGTGGACAACTACCTTCACACATTTCATCTGTATAATATGGATGACTTAGGGGAATATTACTTGCAGTTAACCTGTTATCTACACTCTCCTGCCACATGGGTAATTCAGACATTACTTTATCTCTAATTATATTAAATTCTTCTTTAAACTTACTCACAAAGTCTGATTCTTTCGACTGTGAGGCATCAAGCCTACATTGTAGTACGGTAGTACTGACAGCCTCAGTAACCTCCGTTTGAATTTTCCCCGATTTTGCCTCGATCCATTCAGACATTTCTTCCTCAAACTTTTTTGTGCGCTTATGCAAATAATCGTCTACGTAATTTTGCCCCGAGATTTCCAAGTTCTTTACTTGCTTACGAATCTGTGCCGTTATTAATAGCTTCTACCTTATTCTCTAAACCGCACACAGATGTCTTTAAGGTGCTCACTTGCTTATTATTAGTCTCGACACTTAAATCTAAGTTCTCCATTTTATCAGACAACAACTTATGACTATTCTTACTTTCCTTTTCACATTTTGCAACCAAGTCTCTCATCTCTTTCTTACATTCACTAAGCTGTTCATCAACTTTTGCAAACATTAATTCTAACTATCTATCTACTAATTCCGCCATAGCTCGATTTTGTTCTGCCATAGTTTGAGCTTGTTCTACTTTTGCTTCTGCGAACCTTAGATCTAGGGTCTTAATAAATTCTTATCTCGCTTGAACTTGTTCTACTTTGGATTCGTCAAACCTTTTATTTAACAATTGTAATATTAATCCAAGGTCAATTGGAGCTGAAAACTCTGTACTTTCCTCAGATTGAGTATGTGTTCTAGGCACCTCTGTTACATGTAAACTATTATTATTACTAATGACACCCGAAACACCAGTCACTGCAGTATTACTGGGAATAAAACTAGTTCCAACCGATTCCATAGTATTATTATCTCCTATCTCTTCCAATCGACCAACATCACTAGATAATTCAGTGAGTTCACCCATCGACGAAGTGTCATTAGCATACCTCAATAAGTAGTTACACTTCATGGTTCTAACTTTAACCTCGCAATCTACCCCGACAAATGACTATTGAAATTCACTCGACACTTCCTTACAATCTCTAGTTTAACCACTATCCTACTGAGCTAAGTACAATGAGAATCAGGATCTCGAACCAACTATACCCGATTTATAATACAAAGTCCTCACCACGAGAATAAAGTTAGTTAGTTCCTACCTCCTTGTCTCTGCGCGTGATGATTTGTAGCGAGGACACGAGTGGCTGCTACCCTTCGCAGAGACGACAGCGCCAACTGAGATCTGCGCGCCGGACGATGTCTCCAGACTCGCGACGTGGAGTCACCGTTGTAGAACACGGGTTGATGTGATGATGACGGCCCGTCGTGCCGAACGATGTCTCCGTGACCGCGACGTAAAGTCGCCGTTGTGGAACACCTACTATTGTGGTGATGACGGCACGTCTCAGCCTTCGTAGTTGCGTAGATTTCTGCTTCGACGGTTTTTTTCCCAAAGTAAAGCCCTTGAGTGACCACACTGCCGCACACGGCTTTTCTTCGTAAGACTTCACTTCCTTCCCAACATCACGCACTTTCTTACTTCGTCTAGCTTTCTTCTCATTCGCGCCCCTCGTTGGGCGCCATTTTCTTGCTCCCTTCTTCGTGTGTGACCGGTCAATGTTATTCAATACGATCACGACGACACCCCTCGATCGACGTGAGCACTCGTGCTGTCACTCACCTTCATACATGGCAGTGGACGTTTGAAAATTAATGACGCCAGCTCAATGGTCGTCAATTGTTTTAAATGTTATTCCCGGCTGACTCTTAATGCGATTACTGTCACGGAGGTGAGGAGAAAGAACACATCCTGGTGATACCAGCATTATGCGTATCTAGATGTTCGATTCATCTGAATGGTTTGCAATGTTCCAGCGATTCTACTCGAACTCTATGCTGATGTATCGACAAGAACCATTTTCGCAGATAAACACGGAAGTACGTAATGAATGTTCAGTTTCTCAATATAGTTCGTCGCACTCACACATTATACATCCGCTGTAAGAACAATGTCATGCATTTACATTTTTGATGTCCCACAATATTAGTTGGCTAACTATTATGACGATACGTTGTATACAACTTCCACAGATATTGTTTATCATATAGTCAAGACTTCGTAATGAAGCCAAAATAGTGGACAAAGTTGAAATGTAGTTTGTTTATTAACACTTTTCTTTTCACTAACTAAATATGAAATATGAATCGGGATTGGAGGTGATGATCCTATATTTCTTTTCAGTATTAGAATGGTCGATATCGTGTTCTGAATAACGAGTGTCATATAATGTCCAAATAGCGACACGACCCAGGCTATCAATTCGGCTTTTATATGTCTTCGCTCTCGAAATGTTCGATGTGATTGTCTTTCACACGCAGGGTTCAATTTAACGGTTTATGCACTGTTTTTAGCATTTTAGGTCAACGTTAATTAATATCTGGTAGTTAATAAGCGAACTATTTTTATGCTGGCGCGTTGTTTGTATCAGTAACCCCCGAAACCGTCCAAGGTTAAGTATCTCTTAATGTTTCACGCACACGCGTTTCACAATTTTATAAAATGCATAATTACGTAAACTATAGCTTTCCGTTGCGTACAACTTTCGTGGGTTCCACAACCATAATAGTTTCCCAAGAGTATTTTTCCCAGCTAACACAAAGTTCGAAATATGTTGTCAGAATCATCTTCACTTCACTCGACAATAAACGTCTATGATCACTTCGTCACACGTAATGTGTTTTGAACGTGCTTGAAGAGTCTGTAAATAATTTCCTTAATGAATATCGCAGTCGCTTACCACTTTTTCATCTACTAGCCCGATTACGATAACTGAAGGTAGTGAGCTCAAAAAGGCGTTACGTTTTCTTTCATATGATTAAAAAACAAACGCGCCCCTACATCTTTCTCTCCCGCTTGGTCTTTGCTACATTGCTTTTTTATTACTTTTCATTATAATGATTTTTAGTAATACTGTGCAGTTATTAAAGTTTCGTATTACTTTCCCCTTTTTAATTCTTCGAAAATAAAGTATATTTATCTCCGATTTAAATTAATATGATGCTAATTTACACGCCTGCCCGCAAAGTATCGTATACAGTGAAACGTAATGCCGCGGTTTTTTCAATCTAAGTAATGAAAACGTCACCACTAGTATAATTTGTTTACGTCATTTCAAATCGTGATGCACAAATACTGTCACATATCTTGTTTTGGTTGTAGGACACCACCACCCCAAGGAAATTTCATCATTCATGAAAACAAAAACTTAAAGCTCATGTAATGTATCGAAACGTGTACTAGCCGTCTGAAGATGAACCCTTCGGTTCGAAAGCGGTAACGGCGCTATTTAAATAAATAAATAGCACTGTAAAAAGTGGATGGTTGCTGTTGCCTTCTTTGTAACAGTCAACCTATATTCAGTACACAGCCACGGGCTCAGAAAGTGAGGTTTCGACAAAACAGCACTTTCATTCAACCGGTCACCGAAGACGCCCAAGTGTCCTGCAGGGAGAGGACTCCCATCGAGACCGCTGATTCCCACCAACAATCTACATACCAGAAGGCCATTCAGAAAACTACTTTTGCATCCAGGAAAGGCTCGAAACCACGTTCACGCGGCAAGAGAAGTATTTTGGAATTTCTCGTGAATTTTGGTATTTTTCGGTCTTTGCTTTCCACGGAAAACTGTAGTGGAAATTTACGCACGTACAGTTGCGCAAACATATCAGAATTTGAAGCGCTGTCCAGCAACAGGGCGAAATGGTTTCAGCACATGGTCGCCCGTACGGTCTGAAGCAGGTTAGGAACTAAGAGGCTTCCGGCCCTCCATGTTCCTAAGCCTTCCGTTCTGTATCGTCTGAACTGGACGCTCACGTCCACCTGTCCAGTGGAGCGTTTTTGTCCTGCCCGAGCCCGGATTAGGCTGACTGAGTCGACACGTGTTTACTGTTGCCAGTGGGGTGAACACTTTTTCTGAGCTGGCGTTAGCGTGTGTGGCCCCGGGAGGAAAGGCTGATTCTTCGCCGAAGCTGGAGGTTCCCGTGAGCGAAAAGCAGCAAGATGCAGGCCTTGTGTTCTCAAGTAGTGACAGGTTTCCGCGGTACCAGCATTACGTGACCATGATCACAGGAATCGTTAGCAACAGTATTTCTCCAGGAACAGATCCCGCCCATTCACACCCCTCCGCAAAAAGGCACTAGTACCGGAACGTGTCCCTCTCTTTCATCCCCTCCACGGCGACTAAGTGCACCCAAGTACATTCCTTGCGAACTTCCCATAGAGTACGTAGTCTTTGGTCTTCATTGCATGTTTTCAGTTGACCCACGTGGTTTACTGCGTTTGTATGCACACTACTGTAGCGAGCAGTGTTTTACCGCTTTGCAATAATTGTGTCTTTGGAGTGTTTGTGTATTTGCAGTATTTGTATATTTAAACGCATTGCCTTGGACGTCTTAGGAGTGTTTTATCGCTTTTACGTGGGCATTTCACGAGCATTTGTGTTTTATCCGGATTTCGTTTGTGACTTTTGTAGCGTCTCCGTCGTCGTCGTAACACTGTTGTACCGCTTGTGCTTCTACGTTGCAACAGTGTTTTGAAATAAGTGCCTTTAATTCTGAACTTTGAGGAAACGAGTACAAAAACCGCAGGCCTCTGAAGCGGCATATTTCCAGAGCGAACCCACAGAAGGTGAGCGAAATAATGCCTCTTGTTATAAATAATGAACGTTCTTCTACCTACGAGTGCAACTTATACGCTAAGGATGTTACTTAAGGTACTTAACAATATGACCAACAAAGTAAATTATTCGTGGAGAAGGGCAACGGAGAGGTTTGAGTGTACAATGTGTGCTTTTGAAACTCATATGAAACTGATTCTAAAAAGTGCTGAATGGATCCTTTCCAGTCTTCACATGAATCATGTGTGAAATGAAGATACCTAGAACTCTCCAGTGAAGACAATTTTTTTAAATGGGAAAGAGAAATGGAACGTGCTGCACATTCCATTCTTTCCTTGAACCACGCTAGTCTCACTGTCTTTTTGGAAAGTGTGCCAATAATGATATTTGGCTCCTTGAAACAACAGTAATCATTTAATTGGAGCTATAACTTGTTTCAAAACATTAGAGAAAGATTTTAATTTTAGATGAAACTGGGACACATGCTTTTATTCCTTTGAAATAGTTTTTTCTCACTGTAGTAAACACTGAAGGTCTTTTCCTCATCTATAATAGAGGTAACAGAATGAAACCATTCATAACCATTGAACTTTATCATTGCTTTTTAGCACATCTCACTACCAAAACCAACTGTCAATTTGAACTATTAGATATCCAATTGTATGTCACCTTCTACTTGTTTCCGCATTTGCTTTGTTCTAATGTATTAAGTAGTTTTAATAAGCCAATAAAAGTAAATCAATATAGAATTTGTTGTATTTATTACATTGCATTGACAATGTTGACTGGAATATTCTCTTTCAAATTCTGAAGGTGGCAGGGGTAAAATACAGGGAGCGAAAGGCTATTTACAATTTGTACAGAAACCAGATGGCAGTTATAAGAGTCGAGGGACATGAAAGGGAAGCAGTGGTTGGGAAGGGAGTGAGACAGGGCTGTAGTCTATCCCCGATGTTATTCAATCTGTATATTGAGCAAGCAGTGAAGGAAACAAAAGAAAAATTCGGAGGAGGTATTAAAATCCATGGAGAAGAAATAAAAACTTTGAGGTTCGCCGATGACATCGTAATTCTGTCAGAGACAGCAAAGGACTTGGAAGAGCAGTTGAACGGAATGGATAGTGTCTTGAAAGGAGGATGTAAGATGAATATCAACAAAAGCAAAACGAGGATAATGGAATGTAGTCGAATTAAGTCGGGTGATGCTGAGGGAATTAGATTAGGAAGTGAGACACTTAAAGTAGTAAAGGAGTTTTGCTATTTGGGGAGCAAAATAACTGATGATGGTCGAAGTAGAGAGGATATAAAATGTAGACTGGCAATGGCAAGAAAAGCATTTCTGAAGAAGAGAAGTTTGTTAACATCGAGTATAGATTTAAGTGTCAGGAAGTCATTTCTGAAAGTATTTGTATGGAGTGTAGCCATGTATGGAAGTGAATCATGGACGATAAATAGTTTGGGCAAGATGAGAATAGAAGCTTTCGAAATGTGGTGCTACAGAAGAATGCTGAAGACTAGATGGGTAGATCACATAACTAATGAGGAAGCATTGAATCAGATTGGGGAGAAGAGAAGTTTGTGGTACAACTTGACCAGAAGAAGGGATCGGTTGGTAGGACATATTCTGAGGCATCAAGGGATCACAAATTTAGTATTGGAGGGCAATGTGAACGGTAAAAATCGTAGAGGGAGACCAAGAGATGACTACACTAAGCAGATTCAAAAGGACGTAGGTTGCAGTAGGTACTAGGAGATGAAGAAGCTTGCACAGGATAGAGTAGCATGGAGAGCTGCATCAAACCAGTCTCAGGACTGAAGACCGCAACAACAACATTACATTGAACATAATTGCAAAATTAGTCACTGTGCTGAAGATTTGAGGTGGAACCATCGAAATTTCAATTTAGTTTTGAGTTGATATTCAGTGTAAAATCAGTCTGTCATGTTTCTTTCTACATGAGGAAAATCTCAAATCTTAGCTGATTGATTATTATTCTCTTGGTAACCTATTGATATTGAACTGTAATATTGTGGATTGTCACAGAAATTTTACACTGTACAGTTAAAAATTACACACATGCAGACTTGTTTATTATGTCATGCAAGAAAGAAAGACCTCTTTGATGCAAATGATTACTTCTGCAATAATATGACATGTTTGTGATTTTGTTCTGCATAAAAGACAGTAGTAGCTGAAGACACTTATTTTGGTAAGTATTGTTATTTGGGGCAACAAAACGTTTAATAACCATTACTTTCTGTCAGTCAGTTTCATAAGATTGCCATAGCACAAGGTGCAGTCATAGATAAAATGGTTCAAATGGCTCTGACCACTATGGGACTTAATAGCTGTGGCCATCAGTCCCCTAGAACTTAGAACTACTTAAACCTAACTAACCTAAGGACATCACACACATCCATGCCCGAGACCGGATTCGAACCTGCGACCGTAGCAGTCGCACGGTTCCGGACTGCAAGCCTAGAACCGCGAGACCACCGCGGCAGGCCATAAATAAAAAAAAAAACCATTAATCATGTGTGAAAGCTTTTGACATTGCATTCATGAATTATGAGATACGTTCGTATTCTTGCATCTGAAGTATACTGCTGTAAAGAATTAAATATTTGCTTTCCAAATACTTATCCCCATCATATCAAATGGTTCAAATGGCTCTGTGCACTATGTGACTTAATTTCTGAAGTCATCAGTCGCCTAGAACTCAGAACTAATTAAACCTAACTAACCTAAGGACATCACACACATCCATGCCCGAGGCAGGATTCGAACTTGCGACCGTAGCGGTCGCTCGGTTCCAGACTGTAGTGCCCAGAACCGCACGACTTACCCAACATAATCTCATTAGTTTTGAAGAAATGGAAGTGCTACACAAGATCCTTTTTATATGGTGTAGGTGGCGTTTGAAGTAATCTGATTACTAAACATTTCGATATTCTCGAAATCTTTTACTACCTGCACATATACTAGTGTGTACCTCAATGTCAAAGCTTTTATTTGGCACTAACAAGAAACACTTTTTTTGGCACTTGGGACATCACGAAAAGGCCCTTTGAAGGGATGTGGCAATACTTGTGATGTTTGTTTACATACGACGTGGGACTAGACTTAATGTTTCGTAAACGTGTTTTCTTGTTTTTCAGCAATTTGACTTACTCTCGCTAAGGTACGTTTTTTACGATGAGTGAAAAGTGCCTGATGTGTCGCAGAATTGTTAGCTCCGGGGTTTGGTATGATGGCTGCAGTAGTTTCTTCCATTGGGGTGACTGTAGCGGCGTGGGAAATTGGGAAGTGGATCAGACTCATCAGTGGTTCTGTTGGATATGCCGTAGACATAGGAAAATAGTGGAACAGGATGGGAAAATTGCTGCCCTTCAGGTACAGTTAGAGCAGGCTAGGGAAGATCTGAACAGGTTAAGGAGAGAGAATGGTAAAGTGAGAAGTGGCAACAGGCAACAAGAGGAACCGACCTAGAACTTTGTCAGACAGCTTTGTGGTGAATGTGAAGAATAAGTTTGACCTGTTGCTTCAGTTTCTAACAACTGATGAGCCTCAGACAGAGGTAGGTGTAGAGGGGGCACAACAAACTTTCAGTAGAAAATTGAACTACAATATAGGGAACTCACCAGAGAGAAAGAAAATTGTGTCATTTGATAGTCCACATGCCAGAGGTGTAGACCAACTTTTGTAGCACCAGTTAGGACCAGAATACCAGGTCACAATTTTTTTAATCCTAGTGCTGGTCTTGGTCTGGTGACAGAGGAATTAGGTTCACCCTGTAAAGATTTTACCAAGGAAGACACTGTGGTTATTATGGGTGGGCCGTGCAGTTAGTTAATCATTTAGAGAGCAAAAAATTTCATAAAATATTTGGGAACACTTCTTTACATTTTAGAACTACCATAATTTTATATTTAACATGGTGACTGTCAAAGGCTGTAGCAAAGCCTGGTGCTCTTTGCCCACCAGTGTGGTATGAAAACCCATCAATGTGCATGCTGCATTCAGGAAGGAAACATTAGAGTGCTCTCCGCATTAATTTAAGTGAGAATTTTAGTGTTCATCAGTAAGAGTTGAGGATCATTCACTGACATAAAAAACAAATCACTATTTACCTATGAGTGGTTTACACAGTTACCACTCCAGTTTAAGTACCTGAGTATGTGACTGACTGCTACATGAGAAGCTGGGTGTTCATACCTTTAATCGGAAAAAATACTTCAGGAGAAAAAACCTGGAGTGGTAGAAAAATTCTCTGGTGGAACCAAAGCATCATGTTTAGCAGCTAGACAAACGTCTATTACTGATTGCACATCTTTTCTACAATGTACAAATTCCCTAACTGAAAATTATTGTGACAGAAGTTTCAGTGGAGGAGGTAACAAAGTCATGCTGGGAAGGTACATGTGCAATGGAGTAATATCAAACAGTGAAGTGCACAATCCCTTCACCATCAGGAAATATACAGTTTAAATAAGATTGTTGTGTGGCAATGGCATACACTTCCTGTTCATACTTAATGTAAACCAGAGTGTTCAAGAAGAGACACTCATAGCTTCTTTCATTGCCTCTTGTACTACTGAGAACTTTTCATCATTTAATGAACAGTGGTTTATTATTAGACTTGATTCTGAATGAGAATATTTGCACTAATTTGTTGGACAAACTGCCAGGAAGCAAGGTGAAAAATTAGTTAAATTGCTTGACAAGAAAGGGAATTAATTTGTATCGCCAGAAAAGCATGACACAAGTAAAGATGGAAAGAGACTGTCACACAAACTAGGAAAATAATACGTTTTTCTGTACCAAAATTAAATGTTTCAGACTAAATCTGCTATCTTAATGGTCTTCATTTATTCATAAATGTGACAGTGCACAATCATTTTAACATTTTTAAGTACACTTCTTCACTGTAAGTTAAGTGGAAGTATTGTTTGTGAGATTAAAATTTACATACGTAACTTTTAACACACTGACTACTATGAGGCCCCAGCAAAAACAAAAGTACGAGTTAAATGTCTTATTTTGTATTAACACTAATTTTTAATTTTATAAATGGAAAATGAACACAGACTGCATCATCTGATTTTGAATGTATGCTCATATGAAACTCTGTCTACACAAAATTAGCAGGTCTCAGATTTTATTTCCATGTTAACATCTGTGCAACTGAATGTGAAGAATTATGTCCATAAGAATGGAAATGTCCATACGTGTTACACAAATTTAAACTTATACCACCTGAACCCGCTCACACCCTGTCATCAGAACTTGGTCAGTGAAACTAATTTAATAATTAAGTGGAATATTCAATGACAGAAAACACAGTGGCAATTGCTAATATATAACAACAAACTATAAGAAAGGAAAATACTTCTTTAATTACATTGTAGTGAAGTATACATGTACAGTTCAGTAGTTTTTTCAATTACTAAAAAATTAATTTTAGGTCATAAATGTGAAATTTCAATACACTTAAAAGCTATGCAAGTGCACAGAAGAATTGTAATACTTTTTGTAGTGAATGTTAAATTACTGTTCTTTTGCGTGGTAAGTTTTGCTCATAAACTACAAGACACATTACCAAACACCTGCAGATTTGGCCTCAGCTGAACTGCGTACTTCCACAGCAATCACAGGCAAAGACAGCTTACCACTATATTCTTTACTCAGTATTTAGGTGAGCATCCTATGAAGGAACAGACCTCATTGTCAAAAAAGTAATCCAAAGCTAAAACCAAGAAACGTAGCATCGAACAACAATGTGAACTTAGAGAAAGTGCGACGTGCAAATAAATATTACACATTAATAAGCTGTCATGATCCAACAAATCCAGATAAAGTTGAAAGCTTCTAGGAGTCACTTGAACATGATCTATAAAAGATTAGTTTGAACAACATTAAAATACTTTTATGGGACTTTAATGGACAGATTGGGAAGGAAATAAAGTTCAAGAAAACTATTTTAGACTCTCTAGCACACAAAAGAATAAATAAAAATGGTTAAAGACCAATAGAGCTATGCAGAGGCTTTAATATCAAATTAATGTCCACAAATTTTACGAAAGTACAGAGGGAACAGACAACTTGGATATCACCTAATACAAACCTAGGAGAATTTCAGATTGATTGTGTACCCGTACCTTTCAACACTTAAAAAGAAGCCATGAATGTAAAAGATAGAAAGGATGCAAATACTGAAACGGATTACTATCTAACCACAATAACAATGAAATTTATTAAACGAACAAGGATTCCAAATCAAGTATGTAGGATTCATAAAGTAGATATGGAATCTTTGAAACTGAATAAACAAGGGTTTCAGGAACAGCTAAATATAGACTGAGAAGACTGCAAGGAGATTAAAAGAATATTAATCAAAACAACCCTTGAAACAGCTCCATTCAAAAAAACACAAAACGCCCAGATGGTAGGATGAACAGTATTAAAATACACTACAACTCAGAAAAAAAACCGGCCAGAAATCGTACTCCACAAAAATAAGTGAAAACTTTATGAACTTTAACAACAAAGGTCTCATACGTCAAAAATGATGTGCGCAGTCAAGAGGAAGTTTGAAAGAATCAAACTATCACTAACTGAAGAAGACTTCCAAAATATCAATTCTCAGAACTACTGTAGAACTTTTAAACAAAACCTCCAAACGTATCAACCATCTGCCTTGTGCTTCAAGAATGAAACACCAAATAACAAAGAAAATTCTGAAATATTACGAAACAATTTCAATAAATTGTTGAATTGTGAAGAACCAAGCGGAAAATTTCCAGAACCAAATCCAGGATATACTCACACAAACTCAGCATGGATGAAATGCAAAATGTCATTAAAGATCTGAAGAATGACAAGGCTCTTGGGGAAAAGTAAGTAAGTGCTGAAATGTGGAAAACTGCAGGTGCAGAGACAGTCAAGAAGCTACATAGGGTCTTTAAAAAAAACTGTATCAGAAGATTTGAAATCGGCATTAATTCACTCAGTCCACAAAATAGGAGATAAAGCTGACCCCAACATCTACAGAGGAATATCCGTCCTTCCAGTGACTCACAAAATTCATCCAAAATCACAACGAAACAGGCAGGAAAACCAACTGGATCAGCAGTTACGAGAGAATCAAGGAATGTTTAGAAGAGGACGATCCTGTGCGGAACAAATTTTAAATCTGACATTCATAATCATGTATAGAAAAATGACACCTAAAAGCATTTATATACTATCTGTGGACTTCAAAAAACATATATTACATTTGTAGACTTAAAAAAACAAGTAATTCAATTGACATGAAACATTATTAAACACCTTAAAAGAGCTTGGAACTTACAACAAATCAATGACAATGATAAAAGACACACTAACAAATACAAAATGCAAAATTAAATTATTAGGCGAATCAAAACTTGCGTAAGTCCCCAATGCTGTGCAAATGTGTGCTAGAAGAGGTAATCAGGGAACGGAGGAAAAACAACGGAATAAGAAGGAATTAGAAACGACAACTGGGAGAAAAAGGGTAGTCTGAGTTCTGATCGTCCGGCTTTTGCATATGATCTTGCTATCTTTGCTGAATCTGTGGTAGATGCAATCTCGTACAAGAGGTAGCTTCACAAGCAGACCTACATTCATCGTTTAAAAAAAAGAGTGCATGACAGATGTGAAGGAGGCACTTAAATATATAGAAACTGATTATGGCAGAATATAAAAGGCTACAAAATTTAAACATCTAGGAGAAATAATACCACCAAATGCCTTATACAAAGAAGCTAACTTAGCAATGGCAAAGAAAATGGAGGTGGATTTTCAACTAACAGAAAACCTCTATAAGAAGAAATCTATTTCCATAAATACAAAACTTCGGCACTACAGTACTGTAGCACGCCTGTATGCATCACAATGCTTTTCGTTAAATACAGCCAAACAATCAGGTGAAATAGAAAAGAAAGAGACGAAAATAATTAGGAAAATCTTGGGGACCAAAATATGAGAATGGGAAACGGAAATTAAGAAGTAATAAATACATGTAGAGCGAATATCAGACACGGTGAGGAAGAGAAGAGTGGTGTTCTAAGGGGAACTAAAACGACTGGAAAAGAAAACAAGATAGCAAAAAGAATTTTTAACTTCTTTTACAGAAAACGCAAAACATCAATAACGTGGATAAAAGAAGTTGAAGCAGAACTGCGGGAAATGGAAATAATGGAGGAAGAAACATAAGAAAGAGAAAGGTTCACAGCAAAAGTAAAAGAATTTGAAGGGCTTCTAGGAGAAAACAAAGAAAAAGACAGGTGTCCTATGGGCAGAAGAAAGATGAGAAAGAGAAAAGGAAAGAATGAAAAATGACTAGATTTACTGGAAAGAAAGAAAGGAGAAAAGAAAGGATACAAAAGTTATTTTATGTGGTCCTTAGTAAGCCAAGCAAATTAAAAAAATGACATAGTAAAGAACAACAGAGGAAATATTCGATTAAGCACTGAACCGAATACCTATTTGTTAGGTACAGAAGATATGAAGTGAACAGAGCAGACGTTTATAACAGAGAACATATACTGGTAAATGCAAAATTTCCCTGCACGAAATGTCAGTATTAATAATATATTCAGAGCTACTACGCCGTGGTCGGATGAATTTCGCATTAAAACCCAACGTTTCGTCCCAGACTGTGGAGGATATTTTGAAGGGGGATCGTAGCTGCTTTGAGTATCTCATTCATACTCTGGCTCGCTACTGACTGCAGCAAAGTTACATTTACGCAAATTCCCGCGCAGCGGAACGACGTCACAAGCTTTGAATAACCGAGCGTATTTGGATGATGTCGGTTTCCGTCGTCCGCTGTTGCTCTCACCTCAATGTGAAAGTTTATTACGTCTTCTTCAGCACCAGGTGCCAGACGTCAATCAGTTTCACACCGTTATCCTTCCTACTGAAAGTTATGGGATGTTTAACTGTGCCTTTAGCCTTCGTGCATAGCCTTTCATGGTATCCCCTTGTCGCTGTCAGTACTTGAGTCCCATCTACATAAATGCTGAGGTCTCCTGCCTCCAAAACAAGTTTTGCAACAGCTCACTTGTCAACCTCTCTCCGTCTACAGTCGCCCCTGAGCTCTTCCAGTCGTGTTTTGACACTTATTTTACAGTACCCACGTACACCTCCCCACAACTACACGGAATCCCTTAAACCGATTTTTCCAGTCCTTTGTGAGCATACCTGACAATTTTTTAGTGATTCTTTATGTTCCGGAGGAGATTGTAGATCACCACGTATTCCGTTTTGTCAGAATTTTCCTGCTCAGCCAGTAATGTCCTCAATGAAAGGAAGGAAAATTTTAGATTTCACATGCTCTTGTGCATCACTATGATTTTTGTGCGGCGGTCTGAACACTCACTTTACCTCAGCGGATGAACAGCCACTCTTGAACAATGTCTTTGTGAGTTGTTTTAATTCTGAGTCAAACAGCTCTGTTTCGGAAATGTTCCTTCCCCATAAGCCAATATTTTTATGATGCCTCGCTTTTGTTGGGTGGTGCTTCGAATCCCAGTGTAGAAAACGGGTCTTTGGTAAACTCCATAGCCTAAGCTTACATACCAAGAAAATTTAGTCTACTGCATGTCTGCCTCTCCTTGTTAACCTGAATCTTTGGATTAATCCCCTTGACATGATTTTGAAATCGACCCAGTTCCTTTCTGCCATGCCTCCACAAAACAAACATGTCATTTACGTGGCGTATGTCAGTTTCCAATACCTGCCCCACGACTTTTTCCATAGAGAAATTCGCTATAACTGAGCTTAAGGGACTTAAGGTGCCTTCCATAGCCATGCCATTCATCTGTTCATAGAACTCAACGTCCCATTTTAAAGACGTGGTCGTGTGGCAATATTTAAACAGTTCTGCAATATACAGAGGAAACATTAGCTTCTGTTGTTGAAACACGTTATTGAGTGGTGCCGTAGTAAATAGCAATACCACATCAAAACTAAGTAATATATCATGAGGCTGGACCACTATGACGGTTAATTTACTGATAAAATGTGCCGAATTCTTAATGCAGGAATCCGGTCGGCCCATACACAGTCACAATATTGCTGTCAAGAACTTGGCAATCGAATAGGTGAGCAAATCAATTGCTCTCACTTAGGTCTCAAAGGAACATGTTCTTTACGAACCTTCAGCAACCCAGAAAGCCTTGGTGGTAGTAAAACAATTGAAAAGATTCTTCTTAACGCTCACTGCGAGAGAGATTTTTTTTTATACCAACGGAACAGTCCTAAGATCTTTGTCTTTGCCGTCATTATAGTGCTTCCTGTATATCTGCCGTTATAATAAATCTTTAATCTTATTACGATAGTCTGTCACGTTCAGAACTACCGTCGCATAATTTTTGTCAAGACAAAAATTACAATACTAACGTCCGCTGTAGAGAAGCGGAAAGAGTACTGACTCGCGCAAAACGTCCAAAAACTAAATTAACCTGAGTGGGGAGAATGCTATAGAACGACCGAATGATATAATTAAGTGATCAGTTGAAAGACTCCAGAGAAAAACTCGTTTCGTATTTCGAAAAATGCGGAAATGAAGATGAAGAGCATCTCGGAACGTTTTACTCAGTCGGAAAAGCACCCTTAAAGCTGAAATCCCGAAGCTAAGAGAGACGATGAAGAAGTGCAAAGGCTGAAAAGAAGAAGCTTCTCGGATTTGTCAAAACTGGAGGACAATATCCGATACACGTCGAGGAGAACCTCAGACCTCGAGCGGGTCGGCAGGCAGACGGTCCGTTGCGGTGGCTCAGCGCCGGAATTACGCTTAAAACTGCTGTAATGAAGTTTACGCAAGCGCTCGCGCGAAAGGAATTGGTGTAAAGTAAGTTGCCACTTGCCGCTCTTCTGTGGGGGGGAGAAGGGACTAATTCCGGAGCCAAGGCGCAGTCGGTTTGTTGACGGGAGTCTTTGCGAGCCCTGCAGATTAGTGCATTGTAATGGAATTATAATGCGCGGGCGGACTCCCGGGGTAATAGGATCGTTGGTGGCGCTGATGCCGCACCGTTACTGCCTTCCCCCGCTGTACGGCGCCGTGTACTTGGGGGTAAATGTAGCGCTGCGACTCCCAGCCATTCCTGTTGCTTCTGCGCGGGCCAGAATGTGCTCTCCCCCTGCGAAAAAAGGGGTATACATTGCACGTAGCGGAACGGCTAGTTGCGTGGAAGCTAGGAAAATCACATGGGACTAATTTCCTATTAAATGCTACAGGTTAGCGTTTTCTGGTATCATCTTAACGTTTCCTTGCAGGTTACTGTGTAGCTGCCTTTGGACAATGAGGTCATTAAGACGTTCCGCTTTGATGCAATTTAATTAACTTCTTCTTCTCTTCGTCTTCTCTGCATGTAAGGGACAGTAAAACGTAAACGAGGCCAATGGAGAAAAAATATTTCAAAAGTAATCGCCATAATTGTTAATACATTTATCCAACTGTGAGACACAGGAAAACGTTTGTGTCAGCGGGCCCAAATGTTGCCAAGGTTATCTCCCCTAAGCTGCATAAATTTCACTGGGAAATTATATGAAGTTGATGATACTCTTAACTAACGTTGTTCTCTGATTCTCATGTGTAACAGCGCAGTGTTCCATAAACAAAATTAAACATTATAACCGTACCGGTGATGTTTGTTCCGGCCATATACAAGGGTGATTATACTGCTCCTACCGATATCGTTTTATGCAATCCGCAGTTCTATTTCAAGCCTTCAAAATCGACGCGCCAGATATTCGTATTCCCTCGCTCGCTACGCGCGAACTTTCGTCCGACAGAAAAAATGAAGAAGACGTCCTTGTAGGAAAAGTAGTGTAGCTAAATTATGTTATCGCCAGAGGCCACGGCTTTCGAGTTATTTAAGAAAAACGTGAAAAAGTGACCTTCAAATGCACCTTCACCCCCCTCACTAAGCCCTTACTAATCAGTATTCCCTGTGTGTTGATCGTGGCACACCCTCCTACCACTGCAAAAAAATTTCCGGCTGCACCAACTATCCCCGATATTCGAGCTCTTTTGATCCCTATTGATTGGGCTACATCGTTAACATTATTAATTTAAACATACTCGTGTGGATAACGAAAGAAAAACCACGTTTGTAAATATAGCGCTAAAACTATGTAGACAATACGATCCAGACTTAACGCTTACAAGCACAGTAGTTTCTTAGTGAGAAGACCTGACGAATACAATGATATAATTATTTATTTTGTGCTGTTAACATTCAAAATGTTGTTAGATAAAATTTACACACATGACAATCATACAATTTGTCAGTGGGGACTAAGCCGGTGGCATCATAAGGCCAGTCAGTGAAGACCAAAAGTGGTCGAATATGGTAAATAATTCTTGCGGTCACAAATTTAGGCACAGAGGTAGGAGGGAGTGCCGTAAGCAATATACTAGAACGCCTGACCTATGGGGCTGAGCATGGAATTGGAGGCGCATTTGAGGAGCACTTTCTACGTTTTTTCTTGAAAAACTCGACAACTATTGCCTTTAGTGAAAACGTACCCCAGTACAAAGTTTAAATACATTACATTTCCTACAAAACCGTCTTGGTTATTTTTTGCTGTAGGATTAATAGTTTACAAGTAGCGACTGAGAGGATATGAATAATTCACGCATGGTTTCTGAAGGCCAGATGTAGATTTCTGGGCTGCAAAGAACGACACTGAAAGGGATGACTGCATCACGTTGTATGCAGGGCGTTTATAATTTTATTTCCGATACTTGGGAAGACCACCATGATACTTCAGATTTCCAAGTAATTCGAAGTTCCGAATCATGTTCTTCAACTGCTGTGCGAAAAGAGAACCTCTCCTTACGCCTTTAATGCGCTGACGTTGGAGAACAGCTGCACAACTACTACACTTATTTTGATAAAAAAAAGCCTTGTGACTTGGGCGCTGCTCACCGTGTCCAGACACATTTTGACCGTCTGCAGCAGTGAAGCACACTAATGCTTGTTTTCAACCCTATCACTCCGTACCAGTACGAGCACCTACCGGCAAGTAGTGCCACTTATTAACGCGTTTCCTGCAGCGTACAGTTTCAGCGTCATTCCTGTAAAGTATGGTACTCTAAAGGTAAACAGTTTTCCGTCTACGCTTGCTCTCAACGAAAGTTTAAGTATAATCACCCCGTACCTTGCGCTACCCGTGTAAAACCGTGGCGGGGTCGCTAGTTCCTTTAATAAATCAAAGTTAAAATCGTGTTCATGTGTTTCTTTCTTCCCTGTAACTGCTAGAACTAGTTTCTTATCGGTAAAACAACATTGTAACATAATTTTGCGATGGCGCTAAGTATGAAGGGTGACCAAGGAGTTTCTGTACGAAGGCCGCAGAGTTCAGAGTAGGTATGCCAATCAGCAAAAATCGCCATCAGCACTGAGGCACTCACTGACCGTTGCACCAGGCTAAAAATACCCGTTTAGTAAAACACAGTCTTCTGCTGCGTGAAGAAGACGTAACTACCTGCAGCACATCCGGGTCCGACAGCAGTCGTCCACCCTTCAAGGCCATTTTTAAAGGTTCGTAAGTCTGATATTCCCATGGTCAGAGACCTGGACTTCTGGTGCTCGAGTGTTCCCACTTGTCTCCCCCAGTTGAGGCGGGCCCCCGTGATCAACCGGCGTCTTATGCTCAATCGCGACCAGCAAGCAACTTGAAGCATCATTCCACAACATTGTGGTACTTTTCAACAGACTTGCTGTCCGATATGCACTGTTTACTTTCCGATGGATGTCTATCTCTGCTTGTCCTTCAGCAGCCAAGAAAAGACTAACAGAATGTTGATCCTGTTTGGACCTATTGGGTAATATGTTAAAATGTGTGTGAAATCTTATGGGACTTAACTGCTAAGGTCATCAGTCCCTAAGCTTACACACTACTTAACCTAAATTATCCTGAGGACAAACACACACACCCATGCCCCAGGGGGGACTCGAACCTCCGCCGGGACCAGCCGCACAGTCCATGACTGTAGTGCACCAGAGAGCTCGGTTAATCCCGAGCGGCTATTGGGTAATATCGTCAGCATACTTAACGTTTCCGCATTTGCCGCACGGTTTTCCAAAAGACACGACTGCCAATCTTATCCCTTGCCTACTTTCGTGTTTATATACCTACATCGGCGTCGCGTTGTGTTGCATATACACTGTAGCAAACCCTCCAAACAGAAACTCTTTGGTCACCTCTTATACTTTTGCCTTTAAGTGAATTCAGAAGTGTAGCCTGCCCTGAAGGGATTCACAGTGTTTACTCACAACGTCACACGATTGAGAAAATCCATAAAAAAATTCGTTACACTATGCATGTCAATGCTGTGCACAGAGTTGTTTAACCGTATTATACTGACAAACTGGGCCAATCCTATTATGTCTGGCTGCAGCTAACAAAAAAAGAAAAAATATTGATTCAAATGACTCTTACGAATTCTAGAATTATGTACACAAATTTGCTACCATGTCTGGCGTATCACAAAGTTCGTAAATGAAAATACGAAAATAAGCACACTTAGTAGTAATCCTTCCCCCTTCCCACTTACAGCAGATTCTACCTCTCTAGTAACTAGTTCAAGGACTTAGACGTATAACTGAAAGCACCGCGCTTTTCGTCAGTAATAAGCAGTTCGTAAAAATAAATGGTGTTTAATAGTGTTGAAGACTGACACAGAGACTGTACAGAGTGGTATGAACTGCAATGTAACACAAAAGGAAGGATAGTTTGATCTAAAGGAGTATGATATGAGGGTTGGAACTTAAATAATGGCAACGATTTATTCACAGCCGATGCAAAAGAGTTACATGTTTGCACCTGTTACTGTTCTTCAAATTAGTCACCAGCGTTGTGTGGAACCCGCGATATGGAAGGCGTAGTATACCGATAGCAGAGCCTGTTCTGTTGATGGTGCGAAAGGAGCGGTCTACTGCCTGTAGAATCTCTGGAACAGTTCTGAGGCGAATGACACGAAGTGTCTCCTTCATCTTCGGAATCAAATCAAAGTCGCAAGAACTTAAGTCCGGGGAGATGGTGGATGGTACAGTACTCCCACCGCTTCTTTCGTCCGGCCCCGGTAGCTGAGCGGTAGCCGGCACGGTAGCTCAGCGTGTTTGGTCAGAGGGTTACCTGCCCTCTGCAATAAAAAACTGAGTGAATGGATCAATAACGAACTTCAATGGGCGTCAGGGCGCGTCCGCCACGAACAATTGTAACGAACAAAAAAAACAAAAAACAAGAAAGTGGTCAGCGTGACAGAACGTCAATCCACAGGGCCCGGGTTCGGTTCCCGGCTGGGTCGGAGATTTTCTCCGCTCAGGGGCTGGGTGTTCTGTTGTGCTAATTATCATCATTTCGTCCCCATCGACGCGCAAGTCGCCGAGGTGGCGTCAAATCGAAAGACTTGCACCAGGCGAACGGTCTACCCGACGGGAGGCCTTCGTCATACGACGTTATTATTATTACTTCTTCTTTCGCAAAGCTGATCGCAGGTGATGCTCCAGAAACGAACAATAATACTGTGCATTGAACGTCTGCCGTGGAGGAACGTAATGCGTTAGGATAACACCATCACCGTCCTACACGAGATTCACCATAACTTTAGACCGCTCCATTCTCACCACCAGCAGAACAGGCTCTGCTAACGATATACTACGCCTTCCACATCGCTGGCAACGGGTTCTACACAATGATGGTGACTACTTTGAAGTACAGTCACAGGTGAAAACATGTAACTCTTTTGTATCGGTGTTGAATAAATACTTGCCACTATTTAAGTTCCAACTCTTGTATTTATAAGCAGACGAGGAATCAAGCAAAAGCAAGTTATTTTGACCAGATTTAGGCAAAGAGCAGTGATCATACGATGGTTGTAGTCCTCTTTCGCCCATTTTCCCACTTTTGCATGCTATGACGTAAATAATCCCTACTGCCCATGCAAGATCCCATGCATTAGAAAGAACTGTAGGCGGCAGAAAACCTCCACCTTCTCGCAGCACAGCAAAGAACTTTCCTGCCATGTTACCATCCACATTAACATTATACGAATGTTTAAAGACATTAAAAAATCAAATGGCACTGAGCAGTATGGGAGTTAACATCGGAGGTCATCAGTGCCTTAGAACTTAGAACTACTTAAACTAATCTAAAGACATCACTCACATCCATGGCCGAGGCAGGATTCGAACCTGTGACTGTAGCGGTTGCGCGGTTCCAGACTGAAGCGCCTATAACGGCTCGCCCACAACGGCCGGCTAACCGACGTTTAGTACGGATGTTAGAGACCAGCTCCTTAGCCGCCCGCAGTGTGGGTTCAGGAGAACTCGACTCATTGTCGAGAACCTGAGTCGACTAGAGGTAGTCATTCAGCAGGCATTCCTGGTGTATTTTTTGACCATAGTAAGGCGTACGACACTAGCTGGACACACAGTACTTCATGGCAGGTCCGCTAGTGGAACTTCGTGGCCTCTTACCCCATGGCCGTACGATCCTTCCTACCTAAGCGCTTTATTTATTTCCAAGTGGGTGGCGTGCTGTCGGATCGTTTGGAGCAGGAGAGTGGTATTCCTTAGGACAGTGCTTTAAGTATTACCGTTTGCCGTAGTCACAAACAGTATTATAGCGACGGTAAGGGGTTCAGCACAGTGCTGCTTATTTTTGAACATTCTGCTGTTTTCCGTTCCTTCTCTAGTGCTGCAACAGCGACTCGTCAGTCGCAGTTTACACTGCGGAGGCTGCAGGAGTGGGTCGTAAAGAAAAGTTTCCATTTTTCTTCATACAAGTGTGTGTTTGTGTGTCCATTATACTTGTTCCTGTCACATGTTTAATTCATCCGATTTGCATATTAGGGACACCATATTACATTTGAAGAACTCATGTTTTACTCCAAAAACTCGTGGTTACAACATCTGAGAGACATGAAAATAAGGACACAGAAGGCACCGAATACCGTAAAGTGCCTTAGCCACAGGTCTTGGGGAGCGAACGGAGGAGCGTATGCACCAGTTTCATAGGGGTTTTGTGCTATCGTGCCTGGGCTCTCGGTGCACAGTGTACGTGTTGTGTACATAGTTCCACATAGTCAGCGCGTACACAACTTTCCCACTAGAGCGCGCCCCGCTAAGCACAACAGCGCAGGCGCAGCGCTCGTCCGTCTCCGCACTACGAGATGGCGCTATCTTAGAGACGGACCAAATTCTGCTTTCGCCGGTGTGCGTATTAAAAAGTAACGCAGCCAATGATTTTGCTGCTAATGCAGAACCTATTCTCCTCGTGGATCACACTCGCACAGTGATACCTGAACGCGCGAGGTATTATAACGAGTGTACATACCTCTCATTAGTCAGTCTGCACCAGTCTGCATTAGTCTTTACCAGTCTGTATTAGTCAAGTTCCAGTCTGCGCCTAATAAGATTATCATATTCCTGTACATAGCCATGAAGATATATGAATGGTCACTTTGTCAAGTATCAGAGATATGTGAGAATACGATTAACGTACCAAGACCAAAGGAACTTCAGATTGTCAATTGTAAACAACATCCAGAATCAAGTTAAGTAATTACTATGCTTTTTATTATTTTAAGAAATTGTGTGAAAATTAATCAAGTTCTGTTTTAAGTTGGTCACCGTCAATCTGCTACTCTAAGCGTGCAAGTGGCATTTCTATCGTCTGACCTAACGGCAGAAGATAAACGCGCCACGATAAGACCACGAGACATATTGCTGACACTCGCCTACTTAGTTAGAGCGATAAGTCAAATAATCTGATGGTGGGTGTACCGAAGGTCTTACAGTACGCACACCACAGTACGAATCTGCGACGCCTTCTTCTCTGAAGATAATGAGCTAATTGGGATCTGGTGCTTTCATGGCCAGCCCCCTATCCGTGCTGAGACTGGGGAACTACTACTCACCATCGCTGGCAGCTCTTCATGGTGCATCAGGCGGGTAAGTTTTTCGGCGGTCTGAATTAGCTTGCTCGTCCGTCTCTGGAACGCCTGTTCTCCAATCGTCCACGAGCAACAAGGCCGTTCAGGATCCACGTGCAGTATCTGCTAGAGTCACTTGGTGTGGAGCAGGTACAGCCCCATCTCCAGGGTTTTAATCACCTGTCACTCTGGTTACTGCAGATGTCCAGAATAATTTTGGGTTTAGTGGTTTAGTGGAGTGATGAAGCAAATTTTTTGTAATACGATATTTTATGGCATTTTAGCTGAGCAGCACAACTCTAGAGCGATCCTCAATCATTTCAGTGTGCGATCCCATTACATACTGTCAACTCGCTGTTGAGCTGCAGAATCATGTGTCGATGGAAACGAGAGTGGTAGGAAGTGACAGATAATAAGCTGCGTCTAGTAAATTCCTCAACACGGCAATGGCGTACCTCAATCCTGGCAGGCATGCGAGATGAGGTCCTCCTTACTCGTCTTGTCATAGGCCACAGCCAGCTTCTTGCCCCCATGAGAGGACTTTCCAGTGTGTGACGCTTGTGGCGCGCAACATTTTACTAGAGTATGTTTTATTTACTCCACCTGCCCTGCCCCAATGGTAACACCGGTTCCAGCCAGATCACCGAAATTAACTTCTTTCGGGCTTGTCTAGCACTTGGATGGGTCCACCGAGTGTTGTTGGCAAGCGGGGTGCGCTCAGCCCTTGTGGGGCCAGTTGAGGAGCTACTTGATTGAGAAGTAGCGGCACTGGCACGAAAACTGACAGCATCTGGAAGGGTGGTGTGCTTATCACATGCCCACCTGTATCAGCATCCGATGACGTCCAAGGGCTGAGGATGACACGGCTGTTGGTCGGTACTGATGGGCCTTTCAGAAGGTTTTTATTTTCGGACCAGCGGTAGTACATTTGCCGACAGATTTTCCGCTATTTTAGCTGACAATCAACTGAGGGTGGTGCGACTTTTAAAATTCTGTGAATTATTCGAAGCGTTTTAATGTGTTGTCATTAGTGATTATTGTAAGTAATGAAGCAGCAACATATTGCTGTGAATCTATTTCAGTTTCCGTCTTGTCTTCCTTAGCTTCACATAACAGTTTCAGTACATCTGAACTCTTTCAACGCTATCTTCCATGAGATAGTGTGATTTTTCGGGTTGTCGTGGGCGAGATTGGTGAGAGTAAATGCGATTTTATTACACACTGATTTTTATCTATTTTCTTGTTTTTCTCAGAATTAATCACATTCCCTTCTACTACTTTTGTAAGGGCGTTAATAGCCTCGTGGTTGATCGCCAGTCACACACACACACACACACAGAGAGAGAGAGAGAGAGAGAGAGAGAGAGAGAGAGAGAGAGAGGAGCCGCCTGATACATGTTTTACAATGCTACTCTCACAGTGCGAAAGGGTACTCTGGCACCATGACTCACGGCGTGTGACAATAAAGCTTCTGTCTCATCCCCTACCCGTGATGTTTATTGCTAAACCTCAGTTTCTCAACAAAGTGCTACACATTTGTCCGTCTCTTGATGAACTTGCTATTTCCGACCTTTTAGAAGCTACGTTATGGGCCGAAAGCTTACATTTACATAGGTGCTCCTTCGTCGAACAAAGATGGTGAAAATCAGTTAGAGGTAAGTCATGGCTGTATCATGGGTGCTCCAGCAGCTCAAAAACAATATCGCCATTGAAGACTTACTGTAACATACTGCGATCACTTTCAGTGTGCGGAAAAGCCACACAGCCTAGGTCACTTTTTGTTATTTTATGGGATTAGCGGCTTTGAACATTTTTCAGTTTATCCTCGGAGCCATTAATTACTATTTACCGCTAAAAGCGGTCGTCAGCTGACAGAGATTCAGTTATGATTATTGAAATTACAACTGAACAGGCTAAATGTGCAGTTTTGCCTACTGGAGATCTGTGCTTCACGTTAATTGTAGTTAAATATCTCAGGATAAATTAAAAAAAAGATCCGAAGCAGGTTAGCCTGAAAAATAAAAAAGTGGCCTTTTGGAGTGTAAAATCGTGAGCGGATTTTTTGTATCCCAAAAGGACGCTTTGCTTTTGAACTATTTGGCTGTATAGGAAGATTTCTGTTTCCAAACTATGCTGCGCTGCAAACTCCCATCAACTGCTCTGTATTGAAAGCGCGTTAAATGTGATATAGAACTTTCTGAATGTTCCACTTTGTGTTCGTCGCTTGATGATGTATGCTACTGACACAAACCTAGTGTAGGAATTCACAGGCGACTGCTCAAATTGTACACTAGTTAATGTTCGACTTAACCACAGTATCATCAGATCTGCGTCGATGATTGTCACAGGTCATTCGTTCAAGTCGATTCAATTCTCCTACTCGATTTCAAACTGGATGTTACACGAAAGCTCTTTGCTCTCCTCTGTCTGTCGCAAGCGCTGGGAGAAAGTATGAGCAATAAAGATGTTACAACTGTTCAAATTATCTTTGGAGTGGCTGGAAGCACGTTGTGAGAGCGCAATGTCAAGATCATTATTGAAAATGGCCAGTGAATTAGAAGGTGGATGAAGGCCTATACCTTAGAGCTTTTGACACCCTTCCTCACAAGCGACTTCTAATCAAGCTGCGGACCTATGGGGTATCGTCTCAGTTGTGCGACTGGATTCGTGATTTCCTGTCAGGAAGGTCGCAGTTCGAAGTAATAGACGGCAAATCATCGAGTAAAACTGAAGTGATATTAGCTGTTCCCCAGGGAAGCTTCCTGGGACTTCTGCTGTTCCTGATCTATATAAATAACCTGGGTGACAATCTGAGCAGTTCTCTTAGGTTGTTGGCAGATGATGCTGTAATTTACCGTCTAGTAAGGTCATCCGAAGAACAGTATCAGTTGCAAAGCGATTTAAAAAAGATTGCTGTATGGTGTGGCAGGTGGCAGTTGACGCTAAATAACGAAAAGTGTGATGTGATCCACATGAGTTCCAAAAGAAATCCGTTGGAATTCGATTACTCGATTCATAGTACAATTCTCAAGGCTGTCAATCCAACTAAGTACCTGGGTGTTAAAAAATTACGAACAACTTCAGTTGGAAAGACCACATACGTAATATTCAGGGGAAGGCGAGCCACAGGTTGCGTTTCATTGGCAGAACACTTTGAAGATGCAACAAGTTCTCTAAAGAGACATCTTACACTACACTCGTTCGTCCTCTGTTAGAATATTGCTGTGCGGCGTGGGATCATTACCAGGTGGGATTGACGGAGGACATCGAAAGGGTGCAAAAAAAGAACAGCTCGTTTCGTATTATCACGCAGTAGGGGAGAGAGTGTGGCAGATATGATACGCATGTTGGGATGGAAGTCATTAATGCAAAGACGTTTTTCGTCGCGGGGAGATCTATTTACGAAATTTCAGTCACCAACTTTCTCTTCCGAATGCGAAAATATTTTGTTGAGCCCAACCTACATAGGTAGCAATGATCATCAAAATAAAACACGAGAAATCAGAGCTCGAACAGAAAGGTTTAGGTGTTCGTTTTCCCGTGCGCTTTTCGGGAGTGGAATGATAGAGAGATAGTATGATTGTCGTTCGATGAACCCTCTGCTAAGCACTAAAATGTGAATTGCAGAGTAGTCATGTAGAGGCAGCGTATTGATGGTGCACGTTGTGTGACTGGAGGGACTACCTAACTACGAGGTGTGTTAAGTAAGAATTGCTTTAAAATGAAAATAAAACAGTAGACATTTCTTAGCAAATTTATTTTTTCGTCAAAACCTGTATTTTAATCTGCTTTGCTACATAGTTCCCACCGATATTAAGGCACTTATCCTATCTTACAGCCATCTTTCCAATACCATCTTAATAAAAATCTGTTGCCTGATTAATCAACCATTGCAGTACATTCGTTTTGACATTTCATCGTCGTCCTGGCTTTTGACATACAGGAATATGAAGTAGTTACTGGGCGTTAGGTCGAAGTTGCATTGAGGGTGACCAAGTTGTTCCCAGCAAAATGATCTCATCAGCTCTTGAGTTCGGGTGCTCGCATGTAAACTGGTATTGTCATGAATCAAAATGATCTACTTACTGAGCGTGCTGTGCCTTTTGTTTCGGATTACGCGGTACAGGTTTTTAAAGGTATGACAATAAGTCGTAGAATTTATGGTTTCACTACGAGGCAAGATGTCCACAGCAACAAACCTTTCCTGTCCCAAAAACCGATACATGTGATAATTCACACTGAAAATGTTTGCTTTAACTTCATTTTCTTCGGTGGTGTGGAATGCTGTTATCCGTGGATTGCTGCTTTGATTCTGGTGCAACGTAAGCCACCAGTGTTTTGTCCCCTGAGACAGTTAAGCTGAAAAACTCGTCACCCTCTTCACTGTACCACTCTACGAAAGTCAAACGACTGGTTTAACGTTCGCTTTTATGCATCTCAATCGGCATTTTCGATATCCAGCGTGAGCTCAACTTCTGATAATTTAAACGTTCTGTAACAGTGGCATAAATCACACTTTTTGACATTTGAGGCACTTCATCACATAACGCTGAAATCGTAAAGCGTCTGTATTCTCTCACTTTTTCAACAACATTCTGCACCAAATCACCAGTAATGATTGAAGGTGGCCCACTTCGCTCCTCCATTACGCACATTCGAAGGACCATCTCATAATGGTTTCTCCAAACACTTCACTCTTCTGACCATTCATTTCAGCCGCTTTCACGCCTTTAGCACTAAGAAAACAAGTCACAGCGCGTATTTCGCAGTCGGAGGCATTCTCAGTCGGAGAAGGAATTTGAAATTCAAACAAACACAGTCACGCCGCATGGCTCTATAATGAAGTGGATGGCTTGCCAACCGTGCGGTACAGAGAGCGCATGCGCCGAATGCCAACCGTGGTGCTACAGTGAGGAATTTCAGAACGGTTCTTACCTTAAGACACGCCTCGTACTAAGAAGCTCCAAAGTAGTAAACATCAGGTCCGTAAATTCATCTTGCAATCAAATGTTACGCCAACGGCCGTGGCGCAGTGGTAACACCAGTTCTTGTCAGATCACTGAAGTTAAGCGCTGTAGGGGTGGGCTATCACTTGGTTGGGTGACCATCTGGTCTGCCGAGCGCTGTTGGCAAGCGGGGTGCCCTTAGCCCTTGTGAGCTGAGAGTGATACGGCGGCCGGTCGGTACCGTTGGGCCTTCATGACCTGTTCGGGAGGAGTTCGGGTTTCTAGTTTTTAATCAAATGTTACAGTTTCAAAGACTTTACTGATCCCATACAACTTTATGTATGTGGCGAGCGAAAATTTGCACCAAAGCCGGGAATCAAAACCCGGTCTTCTGCTTACTAGGCAGGTGCGTCAGCCACTAAGCCACTTTCGCACTGTGGTTCACACAATTGCACGGATTACTCAGGCACTCCTCCCCCGTCGATCTAAATTCTCACTAATGGCCTAGTCTACTTCAAAATTTCCACCGTACACCGGAACACATTTGCCGAGTCTCTCTATTTTCTGGAATTATCGAACGTAAATATCTGTATGAGACCAGTAAATTCTCTGGAATTGTGTCATTTCATTTGTGTAAGTACCACGGTGGGTCCCCATTTACGTTCGATGCTGAGCTGCTATTCTAGAACGTGGAGAGCCTCGGCAATTCTGTTCGGGTGAGAGGGGGAATTTCAAGTGAATAGGGTCGGCAGCCAGAATTTGGTTCGAGGAGGGAGGCGTGCCAGGGTAATCTATGCACTTCTACCGAAGTGGCTTAGTGGCTAACGAGTTTGCCTTAGTTAGTTGGACGCCCAGGTTCGGTCCCCGGCCTTGCTACAAGTCTTCTCTCGCCGCTTCAGGTGTTTTGCCCTTAAAGAGCGCATTTGGACTAAACTACACGGCCAGTTCCTCTTGCTGCCTTTCTTGCTGTCCAAACTGCCCTCATTCGCTCGCTGTGTTTCTGTTTCCGGCCCTCTGACCATGCTTCTTGTCAGCTTTGTGTCTTTGGCTTCATCTTGATTGCCTTTTTGGCTCCCCATATTTCTTTCATCTTCTGGCTGTGATCTTGCTTGCGTTCTTCAGTCCATTTTATGCCTGTTCGTTTGTCACATTGTATCTCATGTAGTTTACTTTTCTTAATTATGGTTCTGAATTTTATTCTGTCGTTTATTGTGTCTGCTGTTATGTTGAGTTGGTTCAGGTCGTTTTGTACCTCTGCCACCCATTTGTTGTTTCTAGTTGTTACCCAGTCAAAGATCTGTTTGGTCAGCCTGTGTGATGGCATTCTGAATAGGTGTCCATAGAATTGTAGTCGGCGTTTTCTAATCTTTTCTGTGATTGTCTCAATATGTTTGTATAGTTCCTCTGTAGGTTTCTTGATCCATATTCCACTGTTGTTAGTTGCGCCAAATATTTTCCTAAGTATTTTCCGTTCTACTTTTTTCTAATTGTCTGATACGTGTATGCCCTGGGATTCGTGTGGTCTCTGCTGCATATAAAGCCTCGGGGAGCACCACCGTGTCGTAATGGCGTAATTTGGCTTTTTGTGAGATAGACTTCTTGTTGTAATGATTCCACACTAATTTGTATGCCTTGTCCAGTTTAGTCTTTCTTTCTTCGTTTGAGTCTCTGTTATGTCCACTAATTTGTAGTGTTTCACCGAGGTATTTGAAGTTTGCCGTTTTGTAAATCGTGCCATACTTTGCGTTCAGAGATGAGAGTTTCTTTGTGCTCATAAACTGAGTCTTTTCGTAAGAGATAGCTGCTATATATACATCATCTTTGAATTATGTTATTATACAAAATATCATATCACGTATATGATTAGGATGTCATACTGAAGCACTCAAAAACAATTATGAGTCAAATCATTATGACGACTGTTCCCCTGCGAGGTTCAGGAAAGTTTGTAAGTGGAGTTGAGGCGAACGGAGAATCATTCTAGCGTCGATAAGGGCCTCAAACCATGAAATGCATTGAAATAAGCAACTTTAACAAATGGCAAGTGCTAAGGCCCGGCGCCTGGGAACGAGCATTGGGAAACGCCAGAGCTCGTTGACTTCGCGTGCTACTGTCATCAGCAACTGTGGTAGGTGATCAAAGGCGACGAGGTGTTAGACGTCCATTAGTCGTCACAGAACGTGGAGGTTACCAGCTTTGCAAAGCAAGATAGAAAGTAAAACTTTGAACATACCTGCTAAGGTTCAGTGACAGTGTCAGAATTATATTAGAACAAATAAGCCTTCGGTCACAAATATTAAGTCAAAATTGGCCAGGTTTCGACGCTACTATGAGCGACGTCTTGAGAATTAGGCTAACTGTTCTAAAACATGTTAGGTATATAATACACTAATAAAATTAAACTTTGTACTGACTGAGAAAGATGCAGTGCTTACAAGTCACACATTAAAAAAGATCTAAGCCGGAAAGGCGGCGTCTTGAATAGTTGTGAGATGGCGAACCGCTAAGGGCTGCTCGTACTGTGAACAAGGGTTGCAACAAGACTGAGGTGCCCACTTTAGAAAGTGTGGGCTAGTAAACATGGTATTGCTACGAGGGCCATGTAGTAGCCACAAAAACAACTAGGCTACTGTACATTCAAAATTAGAAGCATGAAATTCTGATGCAGCTGATTCAGGCATGAAGTACGAGTAAGCACTAATATTAATAGGATGAAGTTACATATTTATATGCTTTAAAAAGAGGTAAATTTTATAACATAAAAAACGTTACTTATGACATAAAAGAAAACAGCAAAGATGTGACAGGAAAAGAACATTTCGGTTAACTACTTAAGGAATTCTGAATCAAAGATCAAGCAGTGGCTTTATACAGTCGAAAAAGTTTTTATTTCGCAGCTGCAGCTGTTCGTTGAGAATGAGGCCATCATGACGAGAGAGATGTTTGAAAATCTCCAATTCCTGTAAGACATCTAACCTACGCCCCTTCTTTTCTTTATGCAGAAGGTTGTTATCGCCCATGGCTTTAGACACGTGCCCAGCAATTAAGAGATGATCGGTAAAGGATGAATTTAGGGGACTGGTGCCGTTCTATCTCAAAAGATGTTCTTTGTATCTGATGGTAAAAGCACGTCCAGTTTGCCCTATATAATAGGAGGAGCAGGTATCGCAGATGATCTTATAAACGCCAGAACTTTCTGTAGGGGAGCGTATGGATTTCAAATTATGAATGAAGTTTTTCTTTAGATTACTATTAGTAGAGAGGGCAACATTGCAGTTGTATGTGTTGCGATGCATGCGCTGAATCTGATAAGAAATGAGTCCTATCACAGGAATAGAAAAACGTTCTTTTGGGTTAATTTCTGTGCATGAGGTGTTGGGCGTGGTAGTTCTTGCAGTTTTCTTTTTTAGGATATCGTCCACTATGTTAGGCGTATATTCATTATTGACTGCTATGGTTTTAAGTAAATTAATCTCCTCATTAAACTTTTCTGTTGAAAGTGGTATGGAGGTGGCTCGGTGGATGGCAGTGTGCAAAAAGACCATTTTTTGAAACTTTGGATGAAAAGAGGAAGTAGGCACGATTTTATCAGTATACGTTTCTTTTCTAAAAATATTGAAAGTGATGTTATTGTCTTCTATTGTAAGCGTCAAGTCTAAATAATGTAATTGGCGGTTTTCGTTTTCGCGTTTAATAGTGAAAGAAATTTTTTCACGGAGGTCGCCAAAAAGTTTAAATATATCATCAATGCTATCGGTGGGTCCATTATAGATGACTAGAATATCATCAACGCATCTTTTGTAAGAAAGAATACCTATTGAAGCGGCTGCGAAACGGTTAAACAGCTTTTTTTTCCAAGGAACTGATAAAGATGTCGGCAAGGATGCCGGCTAAAGGGTTGCCCAGAGCGAGCCCATCAGATTGCTGGTACAGTTCTCCGTTGAATTCAGACTACTTGCATTTGACAACAACATTAATGAGATTCAAAAATCAGTAATCGGTTCATCTGATATATCTTTTTTTAAATTGACGTAAATTTTCTTCCACAATCATGAGCCGGGACATTGGTATAAAGATTTTTAATATCTAGGGAAAAGAGCTTGGTGTCTGAACTGCATATTAAGTTTTTAATATTTTGGACCAAAACGTAGCTGTTGGGAACTGAATAATTATTTTTGAAAACGAAAGAGTTTTTCGAAGTTTCGTGTAGAAATCGGGCCAAACCGTGATATGCGCTATTCATGCTATTGGAAATTGGACGTATTGGATGATTAGATTCATGAATTGTGAACTGGGACCAAAGTTTAGGGGCTGAGGGTTCATATTGATGAGTAGTTTCTTTTGGAAAGGTTTTATAAGAAATTTTGCATTGTTAATGGCTGACCTTACTTCTTTCTGTAATTTAGGAGTCGGATCATCATGCAGCTACGAATGATATTTTCACTGAAGAAATTTTCAGTTTTAGAAATATACTCAGAAATATAAGCAGTGACTAGACAACAACCTTTATCGGATTTAATTATTAAAGCATTTGCTGTTTTAACTTTATTATTACTGGAAATTACTAAAATTCTGTCGTTATGCGTAGCATTAGACAAAGTAGCTGAATTTTTATCCAGCATGCGGGTTACATCATACGCGATTCTGGCTTGAGAAGCATTATCTATCTTATTATTATCGAGACCGATTTTTAAATCAACAAGAATATTTTCTCTCACATTTCTGTCTGACAGGTTAGGCCTGACATTGTATTTTAGTCCTTTTCCTAACAGTACTTTTTCACTCTCAGTAAAGACGATGTTGGTATTATTTAAAATTCTTTCATGAAAGACGCGGCTGCTTTTTTGAAATGTATTCTGAAGGCAGTTTTCATTAGCAAGCAGACAAAAAAGATTGCTGAGCTTCTTCTCGTGTTTCTGCACTATACCTGTTTTACAAATCTCTAAATGTTTGTTAATTTGCGTCCAAATGTCATCAATATTAAAATTATAGTTAACACGATATGTGTTTGTAATATTTAAGTACTAATGGTATGAATCTTCGTTAAGACGGTCTTTTTTTTTAGCGTACAGCTCTTGTACCCTATTACAAATAATGTTCTTAATGATAGGTCCAAAGGATTTTGGATTTTTATTACATACAGGAAAATTGATGTAGGCTTTTCTATAAGTCGGGACAAGTCCCCCTTTTTTACACTGCTTGTTAAAATAGATAGCCATACTTGTATTTAAAATTTTCTTTTTTAAATCTTTATATTTAGAAGCAGCCTTAGATACCTAGGTAGGTAAGAAACATAAGACTTTGAACGTAGCTGCTAAGGTTCAGTGACCGTGTCAGAATTATATTATACACTCCTGGAAATGGAAAAAAGAACACATTGACACCGGTGTCAGACCCACCATACTTGCTCCGGACACTGCGAAAGGGTTGTACAAGCAATGATCACACGCACGGCACAGCGGACACACCAGGAACCGCGGTGTTGGCCGTCGAATGGCGCTAGCTGCGCAGCATTTGTGCACCGCCGCCGTCAGCGTCAGCCAGTTTGCCGTGGCATACGGAGCTCCATCGCAGTCTTTAACACTGGTAGCATGCCGCGACAGCGTGGACGTGAACCGTTTGTGCAGTTGACGCACTTTGAGCGAGGGCGTATAGTGGGCATGCGGGAGGACGGGTGGACGTACCGCCGAATTGCTCAACACGTGGGGCGTGAGGTCTCCACAGTACATCGATGTTGTCGCCAGTGGTCGGCGGAAGGTGCACGTGCCCGTCGACCTGGGACCGGAGCGCAGCGACGCACGAATGCACGCCAAGACCGTAGGATCCTACGCAGTGCCGTAGGGGACCTCACCGCCACTTCCCAGCAAATTAGGGACACTGTTGCTCCTGGGGTATCGGCGAGGACCATTCGCAACCGTCTCCATGAAGCTGGGCTACGGTCCCGCACACCGTTAGGCCGTCTTCCGCTCACGCCCCAACATCGTGCAGCCCGCCTCCAGTGGTGTCGCGACAGGCGTGAATGGAGGGGCGAATGGAGACGTGTCGTCTTCAGCGATGAGAGTCGCTTCTGCCTTGGTGCCAAAGATGGTCGTATGCGTGTTTGGCGCCGTGCAGGTGAGCGCCACAATGAGGACTGCAGACGACCGAGGCACACAGGGCCAACACCCGGCATCATGGTGTGGGGAGCGATCTCCTACACTGGCCGTACACCTCTGGTGATCGTCGAGGGGACACTGAATAGTGCACGATACATCCAAACCGTCATCGAACCCATCGTTCTACCATTCCTAGACCGGCACGTCCGTATGTATCCCGTGCCACCCAACGTGCTCTAGAAGGTGTAAGTCAACTACCCTGGCCAGCAAGATCTCCGGATCTGTCCCCCATTTAGCATGTTTGGGACTGGATGAAGCGTCGTCTCACGCGGTCTGCAGGTCCAGCACGAACGCTGGTCCAACTGAGGCGCCAGGTGGAAATCGCATGGCAAGCCGTTCCACAGGACTACATCCAGCATCTCTACAATCGTCTCCATGGGAGAATAGGAGCCTGCATTGCTGCGAAAGGTGGATATACACTGTACTAGTGCCGACATTGTGCATGCTCTGTTGCCTGTGTCTATGTGCCTGTGGTTCTGTCAGTGTGATCATGTGATGTATCTGATCCCAGGAATGTGTCAATAAAGTTTCCCCTTCCTGGGACAATGAATTGACGGTGTCCTTATTTCAATTTCCAGGAGTGTATTTAAAACAGAAAATGCTCTAATAACTAAATCCGATAAAGGTTGTTGTCTAGTCATTGCTTATATTTTTGAGTATATTTCTAAAACTGAAAATTTCTTCAGTGAAAACAACATATCGGAGAAGCATGATCATCCGACTCCTAAATTACAGAAAGAAGTAAGGTCAGGCACCCCGCTTGCCAATAGCGCTCAGCAGACCGAATGGTCACCCATCCAAGTGCTAGCCCAGCCCAACAGCGCTTAACTTCGGTGATTTGATGGGTGCCGGTGTTACCACTGCGGGATGGCCGTTGGCGAAGAAAGCTGAACTGTAGATGACAAATGACATACCTAAATGTCATCCATAAAAATTAATAACAAACATGAAACACAATAAACGAACTTAAAATGATAGATACTTATGAATATTTCATGTGTTGACTTGTACAGAATGGGCTGCAAAGTGGGATCTATATCAGATAAACATTTTTCCCTCAGTCTGTTGAGAGCTTAGATGCCACTGCCGAAGCCTCCATCGCCTGTGCCAACCTCATAACCTCCATGTATCACGTGATTATTTGTCAGACCTTACTGTTCCCCTGCAGTTATAGGAGGCTTATTTTTGTACCATCGAAGTTAACACGTACGCTACCATCCTGTCCTTTCTTCTAGTCTCAACTCTGATTACGAACAAATCTCACATCTTACCTCATTAGCCCACTTAATTTTCAGCATACAAGTGTAATGGCACATTTCAAACCCTTCGATTTTCTTCCTGTCATGTTTTCTCACATATCAGGACTCTCTATTTGCGGTTTGACTACTACGCACAGACAAATTAACATCAATGTAAAATCAGAATAACGTGGCGTGTGTGTGTGTGTGTGTGTGTGTGTGTGTGTGTGTGTGTGTGAGAGAGAGAGAGAGAGAGAGAGAGAGAGAGAGAGAGACAGTTGAAGGACAATAGGCAAGTGGAGGAAAAGGGGGCATAAAACATTACAGAAAAGGACAGTAACAATTAATATTTGTCTCCGAATGCTAACATTCAACACGAACTGTTAAGGCGCTTGTGTGTCTGGTCTGCTACCCTCAAAAAACAATAAACGTTACTTAATAAGGACATTGATACGAGCAGTGGTGTGGAAAGAAATATATGTGCGAGAAATGTAAGAACATAATGCATGGAAGTCAGTGTAATTCGAAACAAACGGTAATTTCAGTTCTAGCCCAACTCCCTTTCCTACCAGAAATCCAACTACAGATATTTTATTTTCATAAACTGTTCTATCTCAACTATAATCACTCTTTTTTGTGCCATACATGCTGTTATAAAAGAAGTTAGTGATATTTAAAAAGAAGGAGTTGCCATACTGGATACGGCAGAGGCAACAGGACTGGAGATCGCAGTATCACTGCCCATATTCATACGTCAGGAGACAAGTGTACAGTTGTGACATCCATATTTGGTCACACGTTGCATGGACCGAAAAGCATTTCAAAAATAAACTGAGCCGCGTGTGCATCCAGAGTGTACCAAGCATTAACATTGTGAAACAAATACCGATTAAAGACTTCATTCTCATATGAAATGTAACAAATGAATTTTCTTGGGCGTGTAAATGAAAATATATTTTTAAGCAGCAATAAATTCACTGTCCAAGTCTAGCTTAACATTTCTGTTCGTAGAATATCGAACAGACGAGATTTCAGATATTATGGTAATGACAACTATGAATGTTGTTCATTGGGATGAAATCTGGATGGGCATTTTCATTGCAGTTTTACACCGAAGGAAATATTTGCGACGGTAATACAATGTTCTCAAACGAAAGAAAGAAAAGTAATAAACAGTTATATACTGTGCTTCAGCTGCAAAAATTTCTACTTCATATTAAAAGCTATGTTCGGTACCAGTAGAATTGTTTTAATTAATGTCACAATTGAATGTGCTAGTTTGTTTCTTATATCTTCCTTGCTTCGACCTTTATTGGTTAAATGGAACAACAAGTTCACTGTTACCAGTCACCGTTTTATTTATTTCCACCACGCGTTTCGAAGGTTTAAAGCTCCATCATCGGGTGGATTTACATAAGTAAGTATTACATTTGTGTGTGTGTTGTGTTACGATTTTTGGAGGAACTTGTGACACTGCCTAGTGGAGAAACAAGACACTATTTCAAAATATGGTTTAGGATTACTTTTGACAAAAAAATTAAACTGATATCTAATGGTAAACATTAAATAAGTAAACTACAGTACCTTCATTGGTAAAGGTTCCTTTTGCTGTCGTAGCACATCACATGTATACTGCCACATTTGTAAACAAATATGGCGTCAGAAATAAGCTGGGTGTAAGGATCGTATAGCAGAAGAGAAGACATAATCGCAAAGTGCAAAGAGTATACATCGTAAAAACATTATTACAGAATAATTGCTTTAAGCATTGGGCGGTGTTTGTTTTGAGGTGTAAAATGTATGTTAATGAGTTAAAGGAATAAAATGAAAAATTTACCCAACTCATCAATCAGTCATTCACACATCGCGTGTGAACCTTAATATATGATACAATATAAAACTCGCTCATCTGCTCTTTGAGATTCGCATGTACAGTGACGCAAAATCAAGAGGGAGTTTTGCTATACAAACACATCACAAAAAGTTTTTCATCATCTCGGTTCCTAGAGTTCCAGAACTTCTACAGAAAATTAGAATAGATATCAACATAAACATCACTTCCGCCCTTTTTATGCGTCAGGAAAACCACACATTGCATGTTGTATCACCATACAGCGACATCTTCAGAGGTGGTGACCCAGACAGCTGTACACACCCAATAGCACTTCCTCTTGCATTGATGCATGCCTGTATTAATCATGGCATACTATCCACAAGTTCATCAAAGCACTCCTCAACGGCGATTCGGCGTAGATCCCTCAGAGTAGTTGCTGAGTCACATCGTCCATAAACAGCCCTTGTCAATGTATCCAAGATATATTCGATAGGGTTCATGTCTGGAGAACATACTGGCGACTCTAGTCGAGCGGTGTCGTTATCCTGAAGGAAGTCATTCACAAGATGTGCACGATGCGGGCGCGAATTGTTATCCATGAAGACGAATGCCTCGCCCATATGCTGCCGATATGGTTGCACTATCGGTCGGAGGATGCCACTCACGTATCGCACAGCCGTTACGACCACTTGCATGACCACCAGCGGCTTACGTCGGCCCCGCACAATGCCACCCCATAACAGCAGGGAACCTCCACTTTGCTGCACTCGTTGGACAGTGCGTCACAGGCGTAGAGGCTGACCGGGTTGCCTCCAAACACGTCTCCGACAACTGTATTTTTGAAGGCATAAGCGACACTCATCCGTGGAGAGAACGTGAAGCCAATCCTGATCGGTCCATTCGGCGTGTTGTTGGGCCCATCTGTACCGCGCTGCATGGTGTCGCGGTTGTAAGATGGAAGTGGCGAATGAAGTTGCGCATCATGAAGCCTATTGCGCACAGTTTGAGTCGTAACACGATGTCATGTGGCTGTACGAAAAGCATTATTCAACATGGTGGCGTTGCTGTGAGGTGTCCTCCGAGCCATAATCCGAAGGTAGCGGTCATCCAGTGCAGTAGTAGCCCTTGGGCGGCCTGAGCGAGGCATCTCTTCGACAGTTCCTATCTGTGTCTCCTCCATGCCTGAACAACGTCGCATTGGTTCAATCCGAGTCGCCTTGAATCTTTCCTTGTTGAGAGCCCTTCCTGGCACAAATCAATAATGCCGACGTGGTCGAACCGCGGTATTGATCGTCTAGGCATGGCTGGACTACAGACAACACGAGTCGTGTACCTCCTTCCTGGTGTAATGACTGGATCTGATCGGCTGTCGGACACCCCCCCCCTCCCCCTCCCCGTCAAATAGGCGTTGCTCATGCATGGTTGTTTGCATCTTTGAACAGGTTTAGTGACATCTGTGAACAGTCAATGGGACTGTGTCTGTTGTACAATACCCACAGCCAACGTCTGGGAACCAGGATGATACAAAACTTTTTTTCATGCTTGCAGATGAAAGATAATAGGCGTCTCTTTACGTCTGAAAGATGACGTCTATTCAAATTTCGCACCAGTCGCATAAGAGTGGCACTAGTTGCACCACTATGAGGATGAAAATCTGGTTTTCTTTAAATACATTTCATAACGGCCGTGAGCGTTAGCTACCTTTGCGATTCGACGTAGTGAGTTGTTGTTAGTCAAGGATGCCTTTAAGGTGACAAATGCGCTATTATCAACAACACTTTCAGTATAATCGAAGTCTTGTAATACGGCTACTAGAAACTCGATGATCCTTCTGCGATACTGCAAAAGTACTTGGCAGGAATGTAGCTGCTGTGGACGGTTGCTAGCGGCGGCGGTCACAGGAATATACGGTCACAAGAAGACCTGCCTCCTGACGTCCGTGGGGCACTACCGAGATGGAGGACCATCGTGATCGCCGTATGACTCGGGGTCAACGTACTGCATCTGCAGCAACAGTTTGAGCAGCAGTTGACGCCACTGTGACACAACTAACTGTTACAAGTCAGCCGGCCTACGTGGCCGAGCGCTTCTAGACGCTTGAGTATGGAACTGCGCAACCGCTACGGACGCGGGTTCGAATCCTGCCTCGGGCGTGGATGTGTGTGATGTCCTTAGGTCAGTTGGGTTTAAGTAGTTCTAAGTTCTAGGGGACTGATGTCCTCAGATGTTAAGGCCCATAATGCCCAGAGCCATTTGAACCATTTTTTGTTACAAGTCGGTTACTTCAAGGACAGCTTCGAGTCAGACGCCCTGTAGCGTGGATTCCACTGGCCTCAGGTCACGGCCATTCGCTACTTCATTGGGGTCAGGCGAGAACTCACTGGAGGCAGGGTGGCGGTCTTTTGTGTATCCCTATGAAAGCTGGCTGTGTCTTTGTGCCATTGACGGCCCTGTGTTGCTTAGAAGGTGGTCAGTTGAGGGCGTTCAATCAACGTGTCTGCGTGATAGACACGGTGGACCTACAGGACAACTTATTGTCTGAGGTGCATTGTCGTGTGACAGCAAGAGCACTCTCATGGTACTCCCACGCACCCTGACTGAAATTGGTACGTCAGTCTGGTGATTCGACCTGTTGTTTTGCCATTCGTGAAGGGCACTGCCAGGGGTGTTTTCCAACAGTATTACGCTCGCCTGTGTACTGCGTTTGTAACCCAATATGCTGTACAGGGTATCGGCATGTGGCCTTAGCCTGCTCTATCACCAGATCCGTCTCCAATCGACCATCTATGCGATATCATCACACGACAAATTGAGAGTCAACGACAAACAGCATTAACCGTTACTGTATTTACCGACCAAGTTCCACAGGCACAGAACTCTGTCTCACAAATTGAAATCTGACATCTGTACAATATAATGCAAGCCCGTCACGTGCTTTCATTCGATATTCTGGCTGTTACACCGGTTGTTACTATACCAGCGTTTCACGTTTAAAATTGCTTATTTTTTGCTTACATCACCCTGTGATCTTCTAATGTTCATCACTTAAATATGTTACAGACAAACGAATTCTTGAAATTTCATTACTCTACATAATGTAGATCACCAGAAGAAAAGGAGGAATGAAACCTCTCGGGTTGACAGTGAATATGATGTTATTTTAGTGACCGAACCAACTTATTAAGAACATGGCACTATAGCTCACTTATGCGTGTGACGTCGCACCCGTTTGGCTTGGATGCATGCACTGATTCGGTTGGGAAGGGCGACAAAAACTTCTCTATGGTCTCTTGAGGCACGCTGGTCCACAACCGTTGTAACTAGTACTTACTGCCGTGGATACTGGGACTGTGACAGCTTTAAAGACCGACAAAGATATCTCACATCTTCTATCAGGGACATACGTGGGGATCTCGCTGGCCACAGGAGTACCTCAGTATCACGTTAACAGTTCATACGGATACGAAGATGTCCTTGAAGTAACTGACTTGTAACTGTTCGTTGTGTCACTGTGGCGTCAGCTGCTGCTGAAACTGTTGCTGCAGATGCAGTACGTTGTCCCCGAGTCATACGCCGATCACGATGGTCTTCCCTCTCGGTAGTGGTCAATGGTTGTAAGTAAGCCGGTCTTGTTCATGTGTGAACGAACCTTTGTCCGTTTGAAAACCGGCAACACGTTATATATATTGGATGGTTCCCTACATCATGACGCCATGCCTTTCCATTACATTGCCAGAACTGGACCTCCTCCAGATCACTGCAGTATTCCTGGGTAGTGCAGAACCGTGATTCATCGTTGAATACAATGGGACACCATTTGTTTGCTTCCCAGTTTCAAGCTCACAGCACCACTTCAAACACAGCCGTTGTGTGGTGCTGGTAACGGCAGCCTACGGAAGGGACGTAGGTCCGGCTATTAGTCTCCAACATATGGTGCGGGATGACAGAGAATGTTGCTGGGATTCCGTTACAAGCGAAGATGTGTTTACGATCTGTTTAGTGACAATAAGGCGATCACTCCTTGGGGTGGTCAAACGTGAACCGGACCCTGACTGACGATGAGTACGCCTGCTCTCATATTCCAAAGATAACCATCGGCCCAGTGTCAAATCCGAATGATCAACAAATCTGAATACTGCAAGATGTGGCCTCATTGAAATTGTGCCTGGTACTGATATCGTCTCAAAGAGCACATCGCATTTCCGTATTCTTCGCAGTGATCACTCAACGTTTGAGCGATTTCAGGTTCTTATATAGCTCACGAGGCCAGGCAATAACAGTGAGCAGCACAACCGAAATGCTCTTATCATTAACATAACACCGAAAATGCTGATACGAAAATCAACTGCAACTACTCTAATACAAGTCATTGTAGCCTTCTGTATAATGAATATTTTCTGTGAATAATTCGGTGAGCAACGGTTGTGTCAGAGCTGAAATTATAAGGTATCCGCCTTTACTTTCAGTCTCTATAGAGTTGCCGTAGCGACCGACTGCAATGAGAGAAGCCGTTCAGTAAGTAAACAGCTAGCTGCAAATCGTTATATAGACTTTAAGTTGTGTATGTGCGTGGTGATATCAGTTCGTTTACAGTCGTGTATTTCCACCACAAGAATAATGACTTTAAATGTCGGTGCGTTGCCGAAGTTAAATACTTCGTCAGTAGATTTCTGTAACACGAGATTAAGAAAAATTTATCTGAAGTTTAAGGTTCCTGGACCCTTCGTAAGAAACGTAACAACTCACAACTTTCTAATCTAGAAAATGGTTAACAGAAATTCCCTAAACCTTGCTGCTGCTTGGAGTTCTCTCGTCGTCAAGGGTTACTTTTGGCTCCCTGCTGCTTCCGCCTTTCACATGTAGACCGCGTGTGTCGTCTAAAAATACGCACCATCCTGTTGTTGGCGGATCTCTATTGACGCAGTAGTAGGTCAGTCCTCAGAGGAATCGCCTTCATCACTTCTCACAATAAAAAATGTTACTACTGTATAAACTAGTAACTGGTTTAGAGCAATTTTACTGTCAGTTACGCTCATCGTAATACCAGGGCGAGCTGCAAAGTTTTTCTTCTGTTGTAACTTCCTGTTAATTTAAAACTGTGTGCCGGACCTATACTCGAACTCGGGAAGTTTGCCTTCTTCCGTTTTCAATATCGGTTGAGGTATTACATGCATACTATTCGGTCGACTTTTTCGCTTCGCTGACGCAAGCTGCAATCCTCTGACACTAGAGGCCTTCAAACTATACCTTGTAACACGGCGTTGTGTAACATAATTACATCGCTGAGTGACAAAGTGCAAGTTGTAATCGAGTTTCTGAAAACACGAAGTCGAAGAGTTTGTACAGACATAGAACACCCTCTCCTTCAGCATGACAACGCTTGATCACACACGAGCGCTGCGACATCTGTAGCAATTCGATGTCCTGCGTTCGTTGTCATCGATCATCCTACATAGACCCATAAGTTGGCCTAATACAGTTCCAAAAGTGAAAGAACATTTTGGGTAACTTCACGATAGTGATGGAGCGGTGTAAACAGAGGTGAGCTTGTTGCTATGTCAACAGCGTCAAACATTGTACAGTAACAGTATCAGCAACTGGTCTCTCTTGCGGAGAAATATGTTCGTCGCGAGAATGATTACGTTTAGAAATAAATACGTAGACATAAAGAAAAAAGATATAGAATGTTAATAAGGTTTGTTTTATTGAAAAAGCTTTAAGAGCTTTCACATAAAAACTTCGGGGAATTACTTGTCAGCACGCACTCACACAACTAAGATTGTGATGTTTGTATATGATGCTTTTTATTTAAGTAGCCTACTCATTAGTAATGGTACCGATGAAAAAATTTTGATGGTTTCTTATGTAAAGTTCTGGTATTCAGAGTATTCAGAGAAAATATTGAACTTTATCAGAAATGTGTTTCACAATCCTTCGACAACAGCGCATTTCGTATTACAACTTCGTCTATACACCTTTAATTGTGTAGTGTATTAAGTTCTTTTATCAGTTATTCACGGTGGGTACTACAGTCATATGTTCCAGATGTTGTTTAATTTTCAACTGTTGAATTTATTTCAACAACAATGTTTGTTTGTCTACCTAACTGTATCGTATTATTTTTTATGTTCATTTCCTGTACAAACGATATCAAAAGTACATACTACCAACATCATTTAGAAAACACAACTAAAAATTGAATGTCTTAAGTACCACAAGTGTTTATCCAGGACAGAAGGACAAAATAAGAAAATAAGTCCAAGAATTCCACACTTCCCACAGAACGTATACCAAAAGCAGCAGGATATTAAAGAGCCGGGTACGTAATCTGACTGATACTATCTGCTAAATAACAAATCTATAAATGATTCAGATGGCTCTGAGCACTATGGGACTAAACATCTATGGTCATCAGTCCCCTAGAACTTAGAACTAATTAAACCTAACTAACCTAAGGACAGCACACAACACCGAGCCATCACGAGGAAGAGAAAATCCCTGACCCCGCCGGGAATCAAACGCGGGAACACGAGCATGGGAACCGAGAACGCTACTGCACGACCACGAGATGCGGGCAATAACAGATTTATGTAATTGGTCCTATAACTAATTTCTGGGATACATAGTACAGTCCTTGTGTTACCGTACCTGACTCTCCGTCCAAGAAACCGTGTTGCTTTCTACCTGTCATTACCTTCTCAATCCAGTAGCATATCTAGTTCGGTATCCAATTCGGGGACACTGAATTAACCATTTACACTGCCGAGGTGGGATCCTTGCGCGCCTCAGTGACACTGATAATCGAATGGTAGGCTTAACCACGACGGAGGACTACCAGTGGAGTGGACAAGTTGCGTAATATGAGCCTTTTCGGTAGACATAAAATTTCCTGGATCTCATAGCGCGTCATAACGTAAAAAACCTTACTGGAGATATCGTATCATGAAATAAAGTTGTATATCTGGAAGAGACCGTTGGACTGATAGGTTTTAGGGTGGTTGTTCATGGTAAGACAGAGATTTCTAAACCAGATTTTCATATGCAAGAAATTTCCATGGGCAGGTGGCGAGAATAATCTATGGATTATGAACTGCAGACTAAAACTGAAGACACTGTAACACACTAGAAACTTAAGGTGGGATCTAAGGACTTCAGTGTGCATATGCTGACCCCTGTTTGGATTTAAAAGTGGAGGTGGAAGTTTTCCAGCTCATCGGTCAGGGGTCGAAGATGGCGTAACGAAGCGCTGAAACTCGTACCATAAATAAAATAGATCTGGAAATTTAGACTGCTAAAGGTGTTTTGTTTTGACATTTTCTTACAGAAGGTTTTAAAATGGCATATTTCAGCCTCTCTGGAAAATGCGTCTTGAGTTAGTGATGCACTGTGTATTTCAGACAAGGAAGTGCTTATTACACTCCTGGAAATGGAAAAAAGAACACATTGACACCGGTGTGCCAGACCCACCATACTTGCTCCGGACACTGCGAGAGGGCTGTACAAGCAATGATCACACGCACAGCGGACACACCAGGAACCGCGGTGCTGGCCGTCGAATGGCGCTAGCTGCGCAGCATTTGTGCGCCGCCGCCGTCAGTGTCAGCCAGTTTGCCGTGGCATACGGAGCTCCATCGCAGTCTTTAACATTGGTAGCATGCCGCGACAGCGTGGACGTGAACCGTATGTGCAGTTGACGGACTTTGAGCGAGGGCGTATAGTGGGCATGCGGGAGGCCCGGTGGACGTACCGCCGAATTGCTCAACACGTGGAGCGTGAGGTCTCCACAGTACATCGATGTTGTCGCCAGTGGTCGGCGGAAGGTGCACGTGCCCGTCGACCGTCTCCATGAAGCTGGGCTACGGTCCCGCACACCGTAAGGCCGTCTTCCGCTCACGCCCCAACATCGTGCAGCCCGCCTCCAGTGGTGTCGCGACAGGCGTGAATGGAGGGACGAATGGAGACGTGTCGTCTTCAGCGATGAGAGTCGCTTCTGCCTTGGTGCCAATGATGGTCGTATGCGTGTTTGGCGCCGTGCAGGTGAGCGCCACAATCAGGACTGCATGCGACCGAGGCACACAGGGCCAACACCAGGCATCATGGTGTGGGGAGCGATCTCCTACACTGGCCGTACACCTCTGGTGATCGTCGAGGGGACACTGAATAGTGCACGGTACATCCAAACCGTCATCGAACCCATCGTTCTACCATTCCTAGACCGGCAAGGGAACTTGCTGTTCCAACAGGACAATGCACGTCCGCATGTATCCCGTGCCACCCAACGTGCTCTAGAAGGTGTAAGTCAACTACCCTGGCCAGCAAGATCTCCGGATCTGTCCCCCATTGAGCATGTTTGGGACTGGATGAAGCGTCGTCTCACGCGGCCTGCACGTCCAGCACGAACGCTGGTCCAACTGAGGCGCCAGGTGGAAATCCAGCATCTCTACGATCGTCTCCATGGGAGAATAGCAGCCTGCATTGCTGCGAAAGCTGGATATACACTGTACTAGTGCCGACATTGTGTATGCTCTGTTGCCTGTGTCTATGTGCCTGCGATTCTGTCAGTGTGATCATGTGATGTATCTGACCCCAGGAATGTGTCAATAAAGTTTCCCATCCCTGGGTCAATGAATTTCCGGTGTTCTTATTTCAATTTCCAGGAGTGTATATGGGAACAATCAAAACCAGATGAACTTTCAGCCTTGCGAGAATATATATATATATATATATATATATATATATATATATATATATATATATATATATATATATATATAATTCGAGATGGAGGACTCGGTGTTACTTTCATACACTACTGGCAAATAAAATTGCTACACCAAGAAGAAATGCAGATGATAGACGGGTATTCATTTGACAAATATATTTTACTAGAACTGACATGTGATTGCGTTTTCACGCAATTTGGGTGTATAGGTCCTGCGAAATCAGTACTCAGAACAACAATCGTTGCCCGTAATAACGGCCTTGATTCGCCTGGGCATTGAGTCCAAAAAGGCATGGGTGGCGTGTACAGGTACTACTGCCCATGCAGCTTCAACATTATACCACAGTGCATCAAGTGTAGTTGAAACGTCCCCTTAGCAAAATTACTGAATTACTGTGCTGATAAACCTCTTACATTATTTGTTTTTCAAACAGCTGAGCAAAACTGAATGTACTCAGACATTACTGTCTTTACTTATTCTGATCAACACTAAATTGAAACACAATATTTTTAGCGCAACGCAGTCTGACTTATAATAATCCCTACAAAAGAATGGCTCTGACTAATAATAACCTATACCTTCCATAATTCACTTACCTCACAAAAATCTTCATTACTCGAACTACTGTAATACAGGGAGCGCCAATACTGCCAGTTAAATAAAGCAAATGAAAGATTTTGATAAAGGACAAACACTGTATTTAGCTTAATAGTCTTCAAATGTCATAATATATATAAGTTCATGACATCCAGTCTTACAAATTTACGGTCTCTGATGGACACACGTCCAGAGCAGCCGCCCTCAAAACTCCGCCATTTTTCTCCCCACGTCCACCACTGCTGGCGGCTCACCTCCAACTGCGCAACGCTATGCGCCGTTTACAGCCAACTGCCCAACACTACAATAGCGACTATTAAAACAAAGACTGCACACAACGCAGCCAGTGATTTTCATACAGAGCGCTACTTGGCGATGGCGTTACCGATATAAGAACCTAAGCAGCCTACGTACATAGTGACTGGCGTATTGTGACGAGCCAGTTGCCCAGCCACCACTGACCAGACGTTTTCAATTGGGGAGAAATCTGGAGAACGTGCTGGCCAGGGCAGCAGTTGAATATTTTCGGTATCCAGAAAGGCCCGTACAGGACCTTCAACATGCGGTCGCGCATTGTCTTGCTGAAATGTAGGGTTTCGCAAGAATCAAATGAAGGGTAGAGCCACCGGTCGTAACACATCTGAAATGTAACGTCCACTGTTCAAAGTGCCGTCAATGTGAACAAGAGGTGACCGAGACGTGTAACCAATGGCACCCCATACCATCACGCCACGTGATACGCCAGTATGGCAATGACGAATAAACGCTTCCAATGTGCGTTCACGGCGATGTCGCCAAACACGGATGCGACCATCATGATGCTGTAAACAGAACCTAGATTCATCCGAAAAAATGACGTTTTGCAATTCGTGCATCCAGGTTCGTCGTTGAGTACACCATCGCTGGCGCTCCTGTCTGTGATGCAGTGTAAAGGGTAATCGCAGCCATGGTCTCCGAGCTGATAGTCCATGCTGCTGCATACGTCGTCGAACTGTTCGTGCAGATGGTTGTTGTCTTGCAAACGTCCCCATATGTTGACTCAGGGATCTACACGTGACTGCACGATCCGTTAGAGCCATGCGGATAAGATGCCTGTCATCTCGACTGCTAGTGATACGAAGTCGTTGGGATCTAGCACGGCGTTCCGTGTTACCCTCCTGAACCCACAGATTCTATATTCTGCTAACAGTCATTGGATCTCGACCAACGCGAGCAGCAATGTCGCGATACGATAAACTGCGATCGCGATAGGCTACAATCCGACCTTTAGCAAAGTCGGAAACGTGATGGTACGGATTTCTCCTCCTTACACTAGGCCTCACAACAACGTTTCACCAGACAACGCTTGTCAACTGCTGTTTGTGTATGAGAAATCGGTTGGAAGCTTTCCCCATGTCAGTACGTTGTAGGTGTCGCCACCGACGCCAAACTTTTATGAATGCTCTGAAAAGCTAATCATTTGTATATCACAGCTTATTCTTCTTGTCGCTTAAACTTCGCGTCTGTAGCACGTCATTTTCGTGGTGTAGCAATTTTAATGGCCAGTGGTGTATAAGTGAATTTTACGAGAGTTACTTTTTCAACACACATCTATGATTGTTCTATTGAAATGTTTGTCCCTCTGTTTAATACTATATTTAAGAAATTATTTATTAAACAATTTTGTACCTGTGACTCATCATATATAGCTATTCTGTTCATTTAAGTAATGATGTCACCCTGTTCAGTTGCTGGTTGTATTGTCTATCGTTTCACTAAATTCCATATAATACTTGTTTTCTTAGCAATTTTGAACAGTTTTTGTAGTGTGCAAATACTGCAGATCAATATTTGTCCCTGCCAAGAGGTACATTTCCCTTTTCCTATCAGAAGATATTTTAACCTGTCTAGTAACCCATGGTTTTCGTAATGACTGTTTAGTGTCCTTTCTGATTAGCTTATGGAGAAAGCAACTATCAAATAACGGTATGGGTTTGTCGTGGGATGGATCACATCTTTACGTTATCAGTTCCTCTCAGCTAATCCCTTCTAAACTAATCTCAGAAACACATCAGAAGGAGCATTTGTTGCTGGATAAAAGTTAATTTTTTGATTTGACCTTATATATAGAAATATCTTATTTGTGGGTCCATTGTGGCTTACACCAAGTGTAGACCTACAAATTGGAATGAATTACTATCTTCCAGTAGCTGGCAGTAATCCATACTACCTGCTCGTTTATGTACATAGCATAGTGCTTTAGCCAACACGAGTTTTCTACAGTTTGTTACAATGCCTCACTTGGCCTAACATGAAATAATGTGTTTCCTTAGTTATTTATAACCATTTACGAATGAAAATAGCACTGGGCTAGATAATTTTAGAGTTCGAAGTCATATACCAAGCAGCAGGTTTGTACAGATGTTTGTGTGTGTGTGTTTGTGTGTGGAAAATAAAATTGTGACACATGACACAAACGATGCACTTTTTGTGTTGCTGACGTAGTTTCGCAGACAGTTTGGTTGTGGGAAGAACTTTTTGACACTTGACAAGCATCGTAAAGCAATTTACAAGTGGAAACTATTTAACATGAGGCTCTGGTGTGTCTTAATGAAGTGTAGTGCAATAATCGAGCTTTTCAAGTACTGTCTTACTTGTAGATCTGTGTGTGTGTGTGTGTGTGTGTGTGTGTGTGTGTGTGTGTGTGTTTGCATATGTGAGTTTACTGGCATGTGTATGTGCAAGTGCATATGTGAGTTTACTGACGCATTTTACATGCGGAAATACTGCAAGAGTCATTCTTTATATATTTTCTTATGCTTCAGTTGCAAGTTCGGTATTTTTTATTTTATCATGAACCATTTTACTCATGTCAGCTGAAGGTTCAGTACTTTTTTTTCTATGAATATGCCAGTGGTATTACAACATCGTGGCCACATCTTGCTCGATTTGATTCTTTTTAATGACATTGAACTACTGCACTGTGACTGGCTACGTCGTGGTAAATCAGTGTACTAAGACTGGAGGAGAGGGGCATGGCTCATTGCCATCTTGGTTTGTATCACAGAAAAGAGGGACGTGGCTTTTCGAGCGACAGCTAAGGGGGCGTTGTTTGCCTTAATCTTGCATTCTAGAAACTCCTGCCACTGCCAATGACAGCAGAGCTACCAAGCAGAGGTTGCTGGATTGGTATAGCTCGATTGTTATACCTACTGCAGTGCCAACAAACAGAGGCTTCCTAAACTCAGTGTGATCCAGTGTAACCATTGTGTTTCTACTACTCGTTGTAATTGTAACTGCCAACGCGGAACGAAACGATAACAGCAGGCTAATAAAGATGTTGTAATACGCAACTGTGTAATTTAGAGGTATTAGCAGTCAGTATATATTTCGACGGGCTACGTAAAGTTATTGAGATAGGACAGTGTTATAATAATTATAGCACATATACACGTTTTATATATTTACAGAAAGTTCAAGTAATAAACACGTAAGTAATAATGGATCTGTGGTACATTATTTACATGACATCCAACGCAGTACATCTTTCCTTACATGAAGTTTGAGATGGCTATTGGCTTCGCCCCTAGTGTAACTTCACAGGTTGGTACCACGAACTGTATGCCATTTTTACGCTAGTGTTTAAGCGATAATATGCAATAGTTCCCTACCAGTGATACCAAATATACTCGACTAGCCACAATTGTCACACTTTCTAATGCACCGTCCTAAGTTGATCAAAGTGAGGTTCCCACAGTCTGCGACATGCAGAGTTAAGATTTACTGCTCATCTATATAATTATTATTTTTTGAGTCGTTAGATTTCCTCTCCTGTGTCAACCTCTTCATTTCACAGTAGCACTTGTAACCTACGACTTCAATTATTTGCTGCATGTATTCCAGTCTCCATCTTCCTCTACTATTTTTGCCCTCTACAGCTTCCTCTAGAACAATAGAATTCATTCTGTGATGTCTAACAGACTTCCTACCATCCTGTCTCTTCTCCCTGTCAGTGTTCTTCACATATTCTTTTCGATTCTGCGCAGAACCTTCACATTCCTTACGTCCACCCGGCCTCCCGCATGCCCACTATACGCCCTCGCTCAATGTCCGTCAACTGCACATACGGTTCACGTCCACGCTGTTGCGGCATGCTACCAGTGTTAAAGACTGCGATGGAGCTCCGTATGCCACGGCAAACTGGCTGACACTGACGGTTGCGGTGCACAAATGCTGCGCAGCTAGCGCCATTCGACGGCCAGCACCGCGGTTCCTGGTGTGTCCGCTGTGCGGTGCGTGTGATCATTGCTTGTACAGCCCTCTCGCAGTGTCCGGAGCAAGTATGGTGGGTCTGGCACACCGGTGTCAATGTGTTCTTTTTTCCATTTCCAGGAGTGTAGTTGGGCCGACTACCTATCTCCACTTAGCGAACGTTAATATTTCAAGTGCAGACGGATCCCGGGAATTTCTCAGACCCGCTGGCTGTACTGCCATTTCTTAATGGTGTTTAATTGTGTATTTTAATGACTCACAGCCAATGGTTTGAATTTGTATGCCTTTGGTTGGGATTTAAATAGTGAGCCCTCAACCGCATCAAAACTGAAAGTTCCTTACTTGTCAAGTCTTGCATTGTTTCGGCCTTCAGCCTCATTTAAAATATTTTTTGAGTAAAGCTTTGGGCCTTCTACCTTTTGAAAATTGATTGTAGTGGTGATTTACAATCATGGGCCTTCAGCCATCTTAAAATTAAAATTCCTTACTTGCTAAGTCTTAGATTGTTTGGGCCTTCATCCTCTTTTAAAACATATTTTTTTTTCTGGATAAAGCATTGGGCCTTCTGCATTTTGAAAATTTATTGTAGTTGTGCTTCTCAATCATGGGCCTTCAGCCATCTTAAAATAAAATTCCTTATTTGCTAGGTCTTAGATTGTTTTGACCTTCAGCCTCATTAAAAAAAATATTAAAGTGTCAATCCTTGGGCTTTCTGCCTTGTAGAACTTAAAATGTGGTTGTGTTTCCAATCGTGGGCCTCCAGCCGTTTTATAAGTAAATTTACTTACTGTTAAGTCTTAGATTATTGGGACCTTCAGCCTCCTTCTTTAAAATTATTTAAGAATAAGGCTTTGGAACTTCTACCTTTGAAACTTTACTTTAGTTGTGTTTTTAAATCTTGGGCTTTCAACTATTGTAAAATTAAGATTTCTTACTTGTCAAGTCTTACATTGTTTGGGCCTTCAGCCTCATTTGAAATATCATTTAAGGATAAGACCTTGCGCTTTCTACCTTTTGAAAATTTATTGTAGTTGTGTTTTAAATCATGGGCCTTCAGCCGTTTTAAAAATTAAAGAGGTTGTGTCCATAAGATTGTGACATATTCAGTCGGTAGTTTAGCTCTTAAATTTGCGCTGTAATGTTTGGGCAACTAAATAATGTTACATGTGTTCGAGTGTAAGTGAAAGCCGTTATTTTTTGCCCCTTTCTACAATTCCAACTACCTGTTCCGTCCTGTGGATTTAACCAGGCGTTTCACTGGTAGCAGAGCGTGGTTGCGCTTTTGCTTGCCATTCTAGTTGTTGTCAGTTTCTCTCTTGTTGCTGATTGTGTCTGGTGGTACCATATTGCTTTGGCTGTGACTTGTTTCAGGTGCTTGTCAAAATGGCAGTCACACAGTGTCCGGTGATCGGTCTGCTCCGGGAAGACCACCTTGTCTACGAGTTGGCGATAGGGCCCCAACCGATTGAAGGAAGTGTTCCGGAATTGGTAGCCCGTTTGCGCACTGCCTTGCTGCAGCCGGTTGACGTGACGTACGCGGTGGTTGTTGAGACAGGAGCGGCAGTTCAGTTTTTGTTTGAGGCTATTAAAGGCGTTGAGGACACTATTTGTCTTCTAGATGGAACCCGACCTAATGACAGTCAGCTGGCTCGGGTGCGGTCACAGTTGATGCATTTAACTAACTGGGGAGCCGATTTAAGTACATTAGATTTGTGGGATCATCACAAAAAATTAACCGTTAAGTTGGGAAATTTTGTGAGAGCATTACAGTTAAAGCTTACGTGTTTACAACAGTTACATGGGAGGAAGATTGAAGACAGCGACTCGCACTATCAGCTAGAGCTTGAGAGCCAGCACGGGGGTGGCACTGTTCCATCGGCTGTGAAGTTAGATGCAAGTTAGAGGCAAGTTGGCAAATAATGTAGCCTAATTTTTCCTAGATATTACCGAATAGGTTGTACAGGGACTTGATCAGGTGGAAAAATTATTGTGGTTACTGGTTCGCCTAGAACATCACGCAGCCGCATTTCGTGTTCCACACCAAGTAATACTGTACTGTCGTTGTTGTACCCGCTAGCTAGAGGAGAGTTGCAGAACCTCCTCTCGGGAGCCATGGCGGAACAGTTTTCCTTGCAGTAATTGAGGAAGCTCGTAATTAAGCAAAGGTTCACCACCAGGGTTCGTAAACAACTTGAGTGTCTTCGTATTTGGGAAGTGCAGCGTGGTGAATAGTCACGTCAGTATGTCGATAGACTCCAGACAGCCTCGTTGGCCTTATTCATTGATTTACCTGAACAAGAATTAGTCTCTATCGTTCTTAATGGAATACGTGCGGGGGATAAGTCACATTTTGTTTTCCATAAGCATCGTACAACCTGGGGAGACTTCCGTACTGTGGTCATAGCAGCATCTGCATTACCACTTGAGAACCATGTACGTCAGGAGGGTAAGGAACGCGACGTCGGCTTCCTTTTCATTATTAAGTTTCATTATTAAGATTTTGGAATTTGGGCATCTTATGAAACTTCATTCAGTCCCTTCGCCGGTGCAGAGATTTTGGGTGGCCAATGGCCAGGTGTTACCTCTGCATGGCTGGGTCCGGGAGAGTGATTTTTCAAGGCCTATGTCTTTAGCCTTGGTTAAGGAACTGCCTGTTAATCTACTTTTTGGTTGTGATTTCATCAATAAAACCGGGGTGATCCTGAATTATTCCGGACACACCTTTTCCTTTAAGTTTACTCTTAGGAAGAAGTTTGGCCTTCGCGAGTGCGCTAAACCTAGTGCATGGCAAACTGTTGGAGCCTTGGCCACTCTGGCCGCAGCTAATGAATGTGATTTGGCCCATCTCTTGCCCCACCAGGCTTCTCAGTTGCGCGGTTTGTTGCACAGTTTTCCCCAACTGTTTAGTGATAACCTGGGTGTCACTAGCGTTCTCTAATATAATACCCCTCTGTCCAATGATATTCTGATTAGGTAATCTCTTAATCAGATTCCTTTGGATGAGAAATGTAAACATGTTACTGCGTTTTGTACTGATTGGAACTTGTTCGAGCTTAACAGAGTTCCTTTTGGGCTAGCAACCGGAACGGCGGTGCTTACTCGTTTGTTGGATGATATCCTTGGGGACTTAAAGTTTGTCTGTGTTTATAATTATTTGGACGCCTTGGTTATCTATAGCAGTTCGTTTGAGTGTCATTTGGAGCATATTCAACAAGTTCTGTTGAGATCACAGCGAGCCGGTCTAACTGTTAAGCCTAGTAAAATCACGCTAGCTATGCAGGAGGTATCTTTCTTAGGCCATATAGTGTTGGGCCCAAGTATTCGCATTGACCAAGAGCGAACTAAGGCCTTGTGGGAATTTCCTCCTCCTACTGATAATCGAGGTATTGCTAAATTTATAGGCATGGCAAATTACTTTAGTCGTTTTGTTCCCAATTTTGCTCAGTTGGCGTCACCCTTAAATCAGTTACGCCGAAAGGGCGTGAGTTTTGAATGGGGATCCGCCCAGGAGGCTGCCTTTGAGCACATTAAGACAGCGATAGCCAACCCGCCTGTTCTTGTGGTGCCCGACTTTATTAAAAGGTTTATTGTACAAACTGGCACTTCTGATATGGGTATTTCAGCTGTTCTCCTCCAGGAGTTTGACGGGCACAGAGAGCCATTACCCTAAGCGTCTCGTCACTAAACTGATGCCGAGATAATTACTCTGTCTACGAGTGCGAGGCTTTGGCCGTCTTATTAGTCTTAGAGAAGTACCGCTTCTACCTTGAAAATCGGGTTTTCCAATTGGAAACCGACAATCAGGCTTTGAACTGGGTGTTGGCTAGGCAACGTACAACTGGCCGTATTGCTAGGTGGGTAATACATCATTTCCGCATTTTAGTTTGAAGTCAAACCTGTGAAGGGCTCTGAAAATGTCCTTGCAGATGTCCTCTGTCGGATGTTCACCGAAGCTACATCTAGTGAGAGAAGTCAACAGGTAGAGGGTGATAACCTTAATTGTATGGTGTTGGGTGGAATTCCCCTTTTGTTCGAAGACGTTGTTTAGCATCAGGATCAGGACCCTGTTTATGCTGGTATTAAGCAACGTGTGTTAGCAGGAGAGCTGTCATCTGAGTATGTTGTTAAGAGGGATATTCTCCGCAGGAAGATTGGCAATGCTAAGCAGTTTAAGATCTCTGTGCATGCAACCTTGGTGCGTCCGGACTTTCGTAATTTTCATGATTCGTTGGTGGGTGGTCATTTAGGAACTTATAAGACTTTTAAAAAAATCAAGGAGCATTTAACTTGGCCCTCCATGGACCGGGATGTGAGACAAATTATATTCCAATGCGGCTTGTATAATGCAGCCAAACCCAGGAATGTTCTTCAACAATGTTGCTTGAGTTCTGACCAGAGTCCTGTCCTATGCACAAGCTCTTTATTGATTATTTGAGGCCTTTACCTCATACTAGAAGGGGTCATCGATATGTACCAGTTTTGATTCTCCAGATTTACTTGGTTCCTTCACAGCCTTAATGTTACCGCTGCCATCACTATTAACCATTAAACTAGTGTCTTCTGTGTCCTTGGACCACCGAAGCAGCTAGTTCGCGATAACGCTCCTTCCATTCTTTTGGCCCCTTTCAAGGCCTTCCGTTTACAGAACGGTGTCAAGCATGTCACTACCACCTCGTATTATCCCCAGGGGTCCTTTGCTGAGAGAGTTAATCGAAATCTTAAGACCGCTTTGATTATTTATCATCAGAAATCCCCCAGTAAATGGTACTCCACTCTTCCCTGGCTTGGTTTTTCTTTAATACCTCCAGTCATGAAGCCTGCATCCTTGAACTTTTCCTATCCACTTAATTTCCCTCTTTCGAACTTGTGAGGAATTCAAGATCTTATTCCAGCGGATATTAATCCTTGTGTCATCAAGGAAACAGGAACCGGGCCAGGTGTAATATACTAAGAGCCCATAATAAGTAAACCGAGCGTTATAATCGTAATTGGTAAATCTTTAAGGGAAGGCTGGGGGGACCAAGTTTATATCAGCAATTTCCAGGGGAAGCATATGCGCGGTGGGAATTTTAGTACATTTATTCCTCGTTTTTTGGGGCTTTGCACTATCATCCGTATATAGGGCAAATTGAAACTGTTGGTCAAGGAGAACAGCTCAGGAAGCAATATCGGGTTCACCTTAGTAAAGTTAAGTTCAAGTAGCTCAGTGTTTGGATTACCCCCACCCTGGGTTAAGTTTGAGGGAGGGCAGGGTGGAATGTTGAATGTTGAATCGTGCTACCCCCGGCTTATGCGTTGGTTTGAACCCTGACTGTTACTCTGTGTTTAGTTTCCCACGGTTATTGCGGTTATGCCGTGGTTCTTCCTCTTTCTACGTGTGGCAGCTTAGGCGTGTATCGATATTCGCAACTTGTACTATCTTTGGACTGGTGCTTATAGTTTCCAGCTAGCTGGTGTGTGGCAGTTGGTCGGTTGGTGTCGATCAGCCAGGAAATCTCCGTTCGGCGCAGTGGGAAGGGCCCGCTAGCGGTCTCAACGTAGTGTCGGAGTGTGTTGGGGTTGTTCCGATTGCTACGAGGCTCGTGGCTCACCGACCTAGGACATAAAAGTTGAGTGATGATTTAATTACCGAAGCCAGTCTGTTTTGCCATTGTGCCGTCAGTTTTCAAGGTTGGCTGTTGAGGGTATTCCTGTGAGCAACAGGGATCGTTCGAGTTGGCGAAAGCTTGGTCACCATCCGGTGGGGTTTAACTGTATTTTGGTTATTTGAGGTCCAAGTGCACCAGTGGTATTTTCTGTCTTGTGGCCGCTAGTGTTCCGGTTACCTGCCCTGGCCGCTGACGAAAAATTCAGGCAGTGTCCTTTCCTCACTGTGTTGTCGCTGTCCCACCCGTGTGTCTAGTTTTGACAGCTTATGCATACTCGGTTGTAGGCGGCTACGCCTTTTACGTTTTGGCTGTGGAGTTCCTTGTGTACTGATCGGGTGGAAGCAAGTCGTCTTGTCGCTGGGTCCGTTCACTGTCTCTTGGTTGGGTTGGCGGCGTATCGGATATATTTGGGGCGACCACCTGTCCCCCGTAAGCGCACGTTATTATTTAAAGTGCAGACCGGCCCTCGGAAAGCTCCTAGAGCTGCTGGCTGTACTGCCTTTTCTTATTGGTGTTTGCCTCTGTATTTCAATGGCTCATAGCCGATGGTTTGAATTTGTATGCCTGTACTTGGGTTTTAAATAATGGGCCTTCAACCGCTTTAAAACTAAAAGTTCCTTACTTGTCTAGTCTTTCATTGTTTAGGCCTTCAGCCCCATTTAAAATACTTTTTGGATAAAGCTTTGGGCCTTCTGCATTTTGAAAATTGTTTGTAGTTGTGTTCTTCAATTGTGGGCTTTCACCCATCTGAAAATTTAAATCCCTTGCTTGTCAAGTCTTAGATTGTCTGGGCCTTCAGCCTCTATTGAAATATTATTTAAGCATAAAACCTAGCACTTTCTGCCTTTTGAAAATATACTGTAGTTGTGTTTTAAATCGTGGGCCTTCAGCCGTATTAAAAATAAGGAGTTGTGCCCTTAAACCATAAGATTGTGACATATTTAGTCGATAGTTAAGCTCGCAAATTTGCTCTGTAAAGTTTGGGCAACTAAATAAAGTTATGTGTGTTCGAGTGTCTGACAGCCGTTTTTTTCCCCATTCCACAATTCCAACTACCTGTCCTGTCCTGTGGATTTAACCAGGCGTTTAAATCAGTCTTCTGACTGGTTTAATGGAGCCCTCCACGAATTCCTATCCTGTGCTAACCTCCTCATCTCGAGCAGCAGTCGCAACTTACATCCTCAATTATTTGCTCCATGTAGTGCAATCTCTATCTTCCTGTACAGGTTTTGCCTTCTATAGCTCCCTCTATTATCATGGAAGTCATTCCCTCATGTCCTAACAGATGTATCATACGGTCCCTTCCCCTTATCAGTGTTTGCTGCCTAGGTAGCAGAGTTTCTTACCTTCATCTCCGTCATTACTATCGATCCTGACGTTGAATTTCCCGGTGTTCTCATATCTGCTACTTCTCCTTTCTTTCCTCCTACTTCGGTTACTCTCAATCCTCATTTTGTATTCATTAGACTCTTCATTTCATTTAGCAGATCATGTAATTATTCTTCACTTCCACTCAAAATAGCAATGTCATCATCAGCTATTCGTATCGTTGATATCTTTTCACCATGAATATTAATTCCACTCTTGAAACCTGATATTATTCTCATAATTGCTTTTCGAGGAACAGACTGAACAGTAGTGCAGAAATCCTACGTCCTAATCTTACACCCTTTTCATTCCGAGCACTTCCTCCTTGGTCGTCCACTCTTATTTTCCCTCTTGGCTCTCTACATATTGTATACTACCTGTCTCTACGTATAGCTTACTCCTATTTTCTCAGAATTTCGAACATCTTCCAGCATTTTACATTGTCGGCGGCTTTTCCCAAGTCGAAAAATCCTATAAACGTGTCTTGATTTTCTTTAGCCTTGTTTCCATCGTCAGCCGCAACATCACAATACCCTCTCTGGTGCCTTTACCTTTCCTAAAGCCAAATAGACCATCATCTAATACATCTTCTGTCTTCTTTTGCACTCCTCTGTGTATTATGCTTGTCAGAGATTAGTTCTTGGATGCACAAGCTGACTGTGCGATAATTCTCGCATTTCTCGACCCTTTCAGTCTTCGGAAATGAGTGGATGATATTTTTCCAAAAGTCAGATGGTAATGTATATAGCCAGACTCATACATTCTACACACCACCATGAATAGTCTTTTTGTTGCCAATTCTCCCGATGATTTTAGAAATTGTGATGGAGTATTATCTAACCCTACTGCCTTATTTGATCTCAAGTTCTCCAAAGCTCTCAAATATTTATTCCTGTACGGTATCCCATTTCTCCTCTAAATTGACTCTTGTTTTTTTCTACTATACCACTGTCAAATCTTTCCCTTCATAGGGGCCTTCATTATACTATTTCCACCAATTTGCTATCTCCTCCGCGCGTAACAGTGGTAGTCCTGTAACATATTTAATGTTACCACCGTTGCTTTTCACTTCACCGAAGGTTGTTTTGACTTTCCTGTGTGCTGAGCCAATCCTTCCAACAGTCATTACTTTTCCGATTTCTTCACATTCTCCATGCAGCCATTTCGTCTTAGCTTAGCTGCGATTCCTATTTGTATCACTCTTCAGCGACTTGTATTTGTGTATTCCTGAACTCCCCTGAACATTTTTGTACCTCCTTCTTTCATCGATCAACTGAAGTATTTCTTCTGTTACCCATGCTTTCTTCGCAGTTACCTTCTTTGCACATGTACGTTTCTTTCCAATTTCTGTGATTGTCCTTAGAGATGTTCATTCCTCTACAACTGTTCTGCCTACTGAGCTATTCCTCATCGTTGTATGTACAGCCTCAGAGAACTTCTAGCGTGTCTGTCATTCCTTAGCACTTCGTTATCCCACTTCATTCTTTCTGACTAACCTATTAAACTTGAACCTACTCTTCATCACTGTTAAATTGAGATATGAGTCTATTTCTGCTCATGGGTAAGCCTTACAACCCAATATCTGATGAAGGGAATCTCTGTATGTCCATGATGTAATCTAACTGAAGTCTTCCTGTATTACCCGGCCTTTTCTGAACCGAGTATTCGCTATTACTAGCTGAAATTTATTACAGAACTCAATTAACCTTTCTCCTCTCTCATTCCTTGTCCAAAGTTCGTATCCTCCTGTAACCTTTTATTTTACTCATTCCCTACAACTGCATTCCAGCCCCCCTTGACTAATAGATATTCATCTCCTTTTACGAACTGTATTACCTTTTCGATATTTTCGTATAGATTCTCTATCTCTTCATCTTCAGCATACATCGTCGGACATGTATACCTATATTATCGTTGTCAGTGTTGGTTTGCTGTCGATTCTGGTGAGTACAATCCTATCACTGAACTGTTCACAGTAACTCACTGTCTGTCCTACCTTTCTATTCATAACGAATCCTGTTCCCGTTGCCCCGTATTCTCCTACTGTTGGTATTACCCTATACTCGTCCATCCAGAAATCCATGTCTTTTGCTATATCTTGACTGGGCTATTACATTCCTCTTTTGATATTTTCTAGTTTTTCTAACAGGTTCAAGTCTGTGAAATTCCACGCCCCGCCTCGTAGAACGTTATTCTTTTAATCAGTCTATTTCTCTTCGTCACCTTCCACTTGGCAGTCCCCTCTCGGATATTCGAATAGGGTGATATTCCAGAATCTTTTGCCAGTGGAGAGACCATGACATTCTTTTTAAATTACAAGCCCCACGTCCTGTGGATAAACTTTATGTGCCTTTAATCCAGTGTTTTCCGTGACCTTCTGTATACCCATGCCTTTGAACATTGCCGATTCTTCCACCCTTAGTGACAGTTTCCCACCCTAATGACAAGAGAGTACCCTGAACTTCTGTTTGCTCCTCTTTCTTCCTTGACAAGTCGGAAGTGTTCGGTCTCTAATGCTGATTATTAATCAAAATGTTAAGCAGTGGCGAGTTTCGAACCCTGGGACCGATGACGTTTTTCTTACTAAGCAAAGACGCTACTGTTAGGCAACTGGATTTCGATTGTTAGTCAGTTTTACGTGCATTCATTTGCGAGCCAATAAACTCTGCTCGTTAGTTGAGAGAAACAATAGGTCACATCCATCTAAAAATTGGATAGTAGAGTCGGTTTTCCGAAAAAAACAATCGGACAACATCTTTGAAATCCATCTCTTGTAGAAACTTAGGTTATTTTCTGAACTTAAAGTTAATGTGATATCTTAAACTGAATGACCTTCCCCATACCAGTCATCGTATATTCTGCAAATATAGATCATGAGATATCCAACTCGCACTTTTCTCATGTGTCGTCCTCAATGAAGTATACATAGGGCTTCGGATAGAAGCGCCAGCTCTTGGTAGCGAAGAGCTTTTCTCAGGAACTGAAACTGCACCCCGAAAGAAGGCCCTTCCTCGGTTATATTTAATTGCTTCATGATAATGATTGAGGTTAATAATTAAATATTTTAACGACTTTATATATCCTCCTAGTCAGAATTCATGTGACTCTCACGAGTTCTTATTCAAATTGGGATGAAAGTTGCAGAAGGCTACGTGCTTGTTAGCAGTAATGCCCTGCTGAAGAAAGTTTTATGTCACCCAGAAAATTACGTTCCCCTTTCGCCATCTTGTGTCCTGTTTCACCACGCAGTCGGCGCTCAGATGGAACTTCTAAGTCGGCCCACTTTGAGAAGAAGGCTTCTTGCCGAAAAAGAAACTGTAAACTACTTGAGATGGAAATGCCGCATTAGCTTAAAAGCCGGTCGTACAACGCAAACTTTCTTTGTTACACGAGAAAAGAAACAGACCTGAAAGAGGCTGATACGACGACAAAGGGATATAAGGCATGCAGAAAAGTATTATAGTAATTTTGTTCTTCTTCGAAGTGTACTGACTGCGAATAATGTACCTGAGCTCCGAACGCTTGATGCTGCCACGAGGCCATTCTCTCGGAATCTATTGAGATGGTTTCAATGGGCTCATTCAGCTAATTTGTCTTCGGATGTAGAAAATTGTTTCTTTCATGTGCTGTAACGTTTTTTTCTGTTTATTTAGTCAACCTCATCAGTGATTTAGAGCCAGAGAGATACTTAAGTATATCAGTTATCAGTTGAATTTACACGATATAATATGTAGGGAAAATAGTTTAGATTTACTGAAGATGTAATAATCGAAACCACTTTGTCTTGAGAAAAGAATAAATTCTTGATTCTAAGAATCACAAAAAGGCAGAAAGAAGATCAATCATGATACCTTACTTTTCAGCGGTGCCAGTGATCTCTTTTGAAACTTTAGGCTGAATACGTTATTCGATATTCCGGGGCCATTGGCACAGTGACAGGCATCCAATCTATAACACCTTAATATAATTAGAACAATGAGTGAGAGATTAGCATGACAAGGGATAAGACTCGAATTCTAATTATCATTCTATTCATGCAAAACTGAATTATTAAACATGTGATGATTTTTATTTCAAGCTAAGACCGTTTGCGTGGAAATGAGTACCATGTAAAGAATTAATAATTAAATAACGCTGGACAATTATCTTACATGCACGAAAATAATCCTGCAAGACGTATTCGTATTAGGATTGATGAATGACGGGGTTGAAGATCTTAGTCACTGTTCACATGGTTCACATGGCTCTGAGCACTATGGGACTCAACCTCTGAGGTCATTAGTCTCCTAGAACTTAGAACTAGTTAAACCTAACTAACCTAAGGACATCACACACATCCATGCCCGAGGCACCATTCGAACCTGCGACCGTAGCGGTCTTGCGGTTCCAGACTGCAGCACCTAGGACCGCACGGCCACTTCGGCCGGCTTAGTCACTGTTACTTGATCTGTAGAACATATAAACGTTTCAAAGTTTACTGATAAGACAGGCCATCTTGGCATAATGAAAATTAAAGGCTAAGAAGGAATTTTGAGAGAGACTTGTTACTGTTTTCAGAATATGATTTAGTAAAAAAATCTGCGTTAAGTGAACATGAGGTAGAAAAACAGAGAACAGAAAGTAGTTAAAGTCGAAACTGCGAAGGACGTATAATTGAAGAGGAAGCATTTTGGGCAAGTAGATTGTGTAGTATAGTATACTTCGGAGCGGAATTACTGCAAAGATGTAATTGGCTTTCACCAAAAAATATCAATGAGAAGCTGAAGATAAAAATGTTCAAAATTATACCTCTGCTCTAAGCGTTACAAAAATGTGACGCACAGACGGTGGGGAAATTGGGAAAGAGAAGACAAAAGCATACGAAACTAGCTGTTAGAGTTGGGTATTCAAATCACTTTTAGGTGCTAAATAATGTAGAAGAAATTTTTCAGGAATCATAGCTAAGAAGGTAAGTTTGGTAAAACTGCTAGTAGCACTGGTGAAACTATTGAAATACTTCGGCACTTTCTACAACGAATCCGGGATTAAGCGATCTTGTTCCAAAAAGACTCAGGAAAAAGAAGGAAGATTGACGTTTAATGTCGCGACGATATTCAGTTCGTTGGAGACGCACCCAAGGTTACAAGTGTGGCCAAGGAATTGGCAATGTCCTTTAAGAGGAATCATCCCAGCATTCACCTGGAGTGATTTAGGGAAATCACCGAAAATTTAAATATGGATGACCGGAGTCATATCTGGCGTCTGAACGGTCGTCCTCCAGAATGCAAGATCAGTGTCCTAACCTCTGCCCCGTAAGGTTCGCAAAGAACCGTAGATGATCGTCGTTACAAATTGTTGGAGCTTAGGAAAAGTAGAATACATAAATTCCATTTTGTCGTTACCAGGTGCATAGTTCAGCACAAAATGTAATTAATACTGAAAACTTTGTGGTATCCGCATACGAGATTAATGATGTAGAACGTTGTTGTGTCGGAGCTATAGCCACGACATTTTAATTTGGTTACCAAACTTTTGAGTAACTTAAATGTCAGAAAGTAATCCTGCTACAAGTCTGAAGATGAAATTGTTCCTTGGGCTACGTTAGTACTGTTAATTATGCAGTCAGTTATCGTTAGATGTAACGGATAATCGTTGAGTGAGGCGTGGAACGAGGTACTGGGCAGCGGTGCAGCTGCAGGCAGAGTGACGTAAACATGATATTCGAAATACTCGCACTGGTTGGACTGCAAAACAATAAGGTGGGTGCTGACGCTAGACATATTCTTCAGCTATGGCGGATTGATACACAATAGAGGCTATAGTTTTCACTTTCTGACGTTTAAATTACTTAAAAGTTTGGTAACCAAATTAAAATGTCGTGGCTATAGCTCCGACATAACAGCGTCATGCATCATTAATCTTGTATACGGACACCACAAAGTTTTCAGCGTTAATTACATTTTGTGCTGAACTATTCACCTGGTAACGACAAAATGGAATTTATGTATTCTACTTTTCCTAAGCTCCAACAATTTGTAACAACGCTCATCTACGGTTCTTTGCGAACCTTACGGGACAGAGGTTAGGACACTGATCTTGCATTCTGGAGGACGACCGTTCAGACGCCAGATATGACTCCGGTCATCCATATTTAAATTTTCGGTGATTTCCCTAAATCACTCCAGGTGAATGCTGGGATGATTCCTCTTAAAGGACATTGCCCATTCCTTGGCCACACTTGCAACCTTGGGTGCGTCTCCAACGAACTGAATATCGTCACGACATTAAACGTCAATCTTCCTTCTTTTTCCTGAGTCTTCTTGGAACAAAATCGCTTAATCCCGGATTCGTTGTAGAAAGTGCCGAAGTATTTCAATAGTTTCACCAGTGCTACTAGCAGTTTTCCAAACTTACCTTCTTAGCTATTATTCCTGAAATTTCTTCTTACATTATTTTGCATGAAAAATTAATTTGAACACCCAACTCTAACTACTAATTTTATATGCTTCTGTCTTCTTTCCGAATTTCGTCACCGTCTGCGCGTCACTGTTATGTAACGCTTAGGGCAACTGTATAATTTTGAACATTTTTATCCTCAGTTTCTCATTGATATTTTTTGGTGAAAAACCATTACACCTTTGCAGTAATTCCGCTCCGAAGTGTACCATACTACACAATCTACCTGTCCAAAATTCGACTTTAACTACGTTCTATTTTCTGTTTTTCTACGTCATGAGCGCTTAACGCTGATTATTTTAATAAATTACGATGGCTATCCACATAGTACATTAACTTTTGGAATTAAAAATAAAGGAAGTATTGGAATTTTTTATGGTATACATATGAAAGCCACACTTAAATACTACTTTTCTACATAGTTGCCATTTAAATTAAGTCACTTATCGTAGCGATGGATGAGCTTGGAAATTCCTTCGTCGTAAAATTAGGCCGCCTACGCCTTCAACCACTTGGCGACTGTCTTTTGGGACTTAAAAGGTGTGATTTTTGTGGATTTCCTGGAAAGAGGCACTACAATAAACTCTCAAAGGTATTGCCAAGCTTTGCACAACCTCAGAAGAGCAATACAAAACTAGCGCAGTGGAAAGTTGGGCTCAAACATCTTGCTGATTCACGACAACGCCCGGGCCCATACGGCAAATGCCACTCGTGAAGTTCTCGAATCTTTTAAGTGGGAGTTGTTTCCTCATCCGCCGTACAGTCCCGACCTGACACCGAGCGACTTCCACTTATTCCCAGCAATGAAGAAGTGGTTGGCTATCTAGCGTTTTGATGACGACGCACAGCTTCAAGAAGAGGTAACCACGTGGTTGAAGGCGCAGGCTGCTGAATTTTACGACGAAGCAACATTCATCTGTATATAATCAAAAAAATTCCAATACTTCATTTATTTTTAATTCCAAACGTAATGTACTTTGTGGATAACCCTCGTACATTCTCAAGTCAGTAACAAGTCTCTTTCAATATTCATTGTAAGCCTTTTATTTTCATTATGCCAAGATGGACTGTCTTATTAGTAAACTCTGAAACATATTTATGTTCCACAGATCAAGTAACAGTGACTAAGAGCTTCAACCCCCTGCTGCACCATTCGAGTCTCCACTGCGAAGTATGTGTTTCGTACAGATACAGTCACCCTAAATAGACAGGCTGTTAGGAGAACAAGTGTAGATATTGTGATCACTGGTACTTTAACGTGCACCCACGCTACAGCGCCTGTTTATTTCTGTTCATTTAATAATCTTCCCGGAAACTGGTCGCATAATTTATACCCGATATTTTCTGCGTGGGTGTAAGTGCACCAACATGTGGACTACGCCTGTCAGTACAGGTTGAACGGTTTGCGTCCATGTGTCCACACATGTCGACGGGACGTTAAATCCTGAACTTCACTCAGCAGTCACCAACCCCTGACACCCTGTATAAATGCTACCTTGAAATACACGTAATCACAAATCATGTGTACTCATGAGCCAAAACAATGTGACCAGAGTCCAGTTTGAGACTGAATGTCGCCTGGAGACGTTGCGGACGCGTGTCCGGTAACGGAAATCTATAATCCGAGTAAAGACGACTAGGACTCACCTGATTGACAAACGCCGAGAAAAGGCAGGCTGTCACGGTCTTGCACCTGGAAATGAACATTAGTTCAAGCATTACAGACAGTTGATTGCAAAAGTTATTAACTGAACACAAAAAAGTGTGAGCGTATAGGAAACTAAATTTTAAAGAGTTTCATTTTCATGAAACTCGATCGAAGATGGTGATCATGGCCAAAAAACTCGCGAAGTTGCAGAAAACGGTTACTCGTGAGTGAGTAAAAGACTATGCTGTGAAAAAAATATTGATGGAGAAAATTGTAGCTCTTAAAAATACGTCTCGACTGCTTTTTTAGAAGTGCCGATTGCCATATTACATTTCGAGATACATCAAAAACAATTGTTAAAATCGTTAAAAATAGGGTTCTCTATACCTCATTAACAATGCTTGCTGTTTACTGTCCTCATAGCCTGCAGTAAGTCAAAAAATTGCTCGTTTGAAAAAAAAAAACAATTATTTTTTCTAGATATATCGACTTTTTTTTTAAAGCGAACTTCCCTATATCTGGTTAGATCTCGTGAGCGTAAAACACTACAGTAACGCTTTTGAGTGTACTTCTTTGGCAAAGGGTGGTGCTACGATGCTAGTAAATAATGTCAACGATTTTATTAATTATAAATATCAAAAACGACTTCGAAAACTTGCACTTTTGGCCTGGTGTAATTTTTAGCTACCTCAAAACATCGTTCTGCCGGTCGCTATTAGCTTCAGTGCACTCCATTTGCCAACAGCTCTTAGCCGACTCAGTTGGTCACCCATCCAAGTGCTATGCAAGGCCGACATCGCTTAACGGCGGTGTTCTGAGGAGAATCGCTGTCACCACTGCAGCAAGGGGACCTTTTGAGGCCATAATGAAGAACAACTCGGTTTAGAAGTATGGCACAGCAAATGGAGATAAAAGCTGCAGGTGGTAAAGACGGTCACGCATTGTTCCTGATGGCCATGATCTTGAACGTGATTTTCAAAATGATTTTGAGGTTAAAGTGATTTTTTAAGGGACAAAGTGTTTTCTTTTAAATGGGAGCCCTAATAATAGATTTAAATTTTATAATAATCTGCAAATTTTACGTATATAATGGTACAATATTCATGGTAGTGGCAACGTTCAATGAAGGTGAAATAAGTAAATTTGTTTTTGGTTCTAGTAGGGATTAACTTGGAATAGAGGAGGAAGACAGCAAATGGTGGTCTCTTTGAGCACATACATAATGATAAATTTCAAGATGAAAATAAAAGGCACAAAATGGCTCTAAATCAAGATCACCGAGGAACGAAAGACGAGGGGACCTACTCAGTGACTTGTAAAGCAAAGATCCATGTTTTATTTATGTGTGTTCTGTCTTGTAAATATCAAAGTAACATTTACACCTGCTGATGTATTAATACTAGCCAATAAACACGTTAATTATAACTTTAATCTTTCCAAATCCGAGGCGATAAATAGGTGTTTCCGTGGAACAAAACTTAACCTCTAAATGATCTTCGATAATTACCTTAAAGACCAAGGCTACTGGTAATCATACGTGACCTTTTACGTGTAGGCCCTTCCAATATGAGTATAGCATTTGTATTTCGCTGTATCCCTCCTCTATTCCGAGTTAATCTCTACTAGAACTGAAAACATATTTGCTTATTTGACCTTCATTGAAGCTTGCCATGACCTTGAATAATATAATATAATATAATATAATATAATATAATATAATATAATATAATATAATATAATATAATATAATATAATATAATATAATATAATATAATATAATATAATATAATATAATATAATATAATATAATATAATCTTATTCATAAAATTTGCTGCTCTTTACGAATCATAAATCAGGTATTAGGGTTCCTATTCAGGAAATTCGCTTTAAGTAGCAAATCACCTTGAAAATCACTTTCAAGGTCATGGTCATAAGTAGAAGTACGTGAACATCTCTGCCACGTAAAGCTTTTGTCCAATACAGTTTGCTGTTTCTCACCTTCATCTCGAGTTATTACCCATGAAGGATTAAAATGGTCCATAAGCAGGGTGTAACAAAAATGTACGTCACCAATTGCAGGATACATTCCTCGCAAGTAGATGAAAAAGTTATGTGAATATTGATCTGGAAATGCTTTGTTTCCTTGTTACAGCACATTTTCTTCAATTCGCCGGCCGCGGTGGCCGAGCGGTTCTAGGAGCTACAGTCCGGAACCGCGCTACTGCTACGGTTGCAGGTTCGAATTCTGCCTCGGGCATGGATGTGTGTGATGTCCTTAGGTTGGTTAGGTTTAAGTAGTTCTAAGTTCTAGGGGACTGATGACACCAGCTGTTAAGTCCCATAGTGCTCAGAGCCATTTTTTTCTTCAATTCATTAATAGTGGGAAACAGACAACAACAGAACGTAAAATCATGGGGTACATGGCCTCTTGATGACGTCTGGTTACTTTGGGCACTGACAATGTTTTGTTGTACATGTCCTGTTTTACATGAGACTTACGTCATTGCTTGTTTACAGGAAATATCAATTGTTGCAGTAATCAGTACGAGCGTTGGCATCATGGGTGTTATTACATACAGCTGATCACAGACTTGGCCCGTGCAATGCTAGTGTTCATGAGTCACGAGATGACAGACCCCCATTTGATGTGTCGATTAGCTGACGGCAATGGTGCACTTTTGTACCTTGAGAGACTTCCCGGACGAAAGCGCCTCAACAGGAAAAGCCATGGATCGTCGTCTTGGGGATCATGGGGCATTTAAGCCTGATGCTCGCGACCAGGGGATTCCTATAAGAACAAGGACAACACAATGGGAGGAGGCAGTTCTTCATGCATTTAACGACGACCCTAGCGTCAGTACAAGACACGTAGCTGCAGTACTGAATATTGGCCACACGACCATTGAGCTACTGTTACACAAGGACCAGCCGCATCCACACAATTTACAGAGTCTGCAGCCACTGTTCGTGTGTGTTTCCCATGATTAACGAGTTGGAGGAAATCAGTTGAAATACTGAAACAAAGTGTTGTGGGACCTAAGTTCACATGACATAATTTTTTCGCCTGCTTGTGAGGAATGTGTCCTGAAAATTGTGGCGTAAATTTTGGTTACACTCTGTGTATACTGGTAATCCAGTGGACGAATTTAACAGTTCACAGCGATGTGTTTGATGGAGGTTTATATTGATAATTACATTTCTCAATTAAAAATTACTGATATTTTAGTATTAGTAACTGAGTAATAAAGTGAAGCATGCACATGCTGATGGCATAAGTTGGAGCGGGATACCGGGCGCATTCGCTCTGACCACCGATTCTAAACGCCACTAGCTAACGTAATCTTTGATATCTCGGTTTCTTATTGCTGCTACAAGGTATAATAATAGATTATAAGGTTGAATAGAGTTTTGCAGGGGAGTAAACTAAAGAAAAGTATGTGTAGACAATCTTCGTGCATCAGAATTCCGGAAAGAATTTATTCGTGTAGAAAATTATGCGTGTGTAGATCATTTTTATTAGACCTGTTGTTCCCAGTCTTTCAGTGTCCATTAACCCCTGAGCACCATCATATATCAACTAGTACCCCAACCCCCCCCCCCCCCCCCCAATCCTACCTTGCTCCTCCATTATCAACTTTAGAATCTTTGAACACTTTCACTTCTAAAATGACAAAAGGTAAATGATATTTAGTATTTGCGGGTGTTTTATTAAACCAAGAACTAATCTGTCAATTGGTACCGATTGTTCCTAACAGCTTGTTTATACAGAACAGTGTAGCACTTGTCAGTGCGTTCCTAGTTTTACCTAGAACTCCTCCTCAAAGAAGAAAGCTAACTATCCACTTTTTGCCAAATATGTTCCCCTTCCGCCTCTGACCCGCTTAGCGATACTTGAAGCACCTGCAGACTGTGAATAACGAAGTAATTTTTTCGTAATTAAAACTCGGAGAAGGCATTTTCATGAGATATTTAAGTATAGGCCCCACGTGATGTGTATGTCTCAACCTTACCGCCAGCCGCGGTGGCCGAGCGGTTCTAGGCGCTTCAGCCTGGAACTGCGCGACTGGTACGGTCGCAGGTTCGAATCCTGCCTCGGGTATGGATATGAGTGATGTCCTTGGGGTAGTTAGATTTAAGTAGTTCTACGTTATAGGGATATAGTGGGGGTCAGTGAAGTGAAGTGGAAGGAAGGCAAGGATTTCTGGTCAGATGAGTATCGGGTAATATCAACAGCAGCAGAAAATGGTATAACAGGTGGAGGATTCTTTATGAATAGGAAGGTAGGGTAGAGGGTGTGTTACTGTGAACAGTTCAGTGACCGGGTTGTTCTAATAAGAATCGACAGCAGACCAACACCGACAACGATAGTTCAGGTATACATGACGACGTCGCAAGCTGAAGATGAACAGATAGAGAAAGTGTATGAGGATATTGAAAGGGTAATGCAGTATGTAAAGGGGTACGAGAATCTAATAGTCATGGGCGACTGGAATGCAGTTATAGGGGAAGGAATAGAAGAAAATGTTACAGGAGAATATGGGAATGGGACAACGAATGAAAGAGGAGAAAGACTAATTGAGTTCTGTAACAAGTTTCAGCTAGTAATAGCGAATACTCTGTTCAAGAATCACAAGAGGAGGCCGGGAGATACGGGAAGATTTCAATTAGGTTACATCATGGTCAGACAGAGATTCCGAAATCAGATACTGGATTGTAAGGCGTACTCAGGAGCAGATATAGACTCAGATCACAATATAGTAGTGATGAAGAGTAGGCTGAAGTTCAAGACATTAGTCAGGAAGAATAATACGCAAAGAAGTGGGATACGGAAGTTCTAAGGAATGACGAGATATGTTTGAAGTTATCTAACGCTATAGATACAGCAATAAGGAATAGCGCAGTAGGCAACATAGTTGAAGAGGAATGGACGTCTCTAAAAAGGGCCATCACAGAAGTAGGGAAGGAAAACATAGGTACAAAGAAGGTAGCTGCGAAGAAACCATGGGTAACAGAAGAAATACTTCAGTTGATTGATGAAAGAAGAAAGTACAAACATGTTCCAGGAAAATCAGGAATACAGAAATACAAGTCGTTGAGGAATGAAATAAATAGGAAGTGCAGGGAACCTAATACGAAATGGCTGCAGGAAAAATGTGAAGACATCGAGAAAGATATGATTGTCGGAAGGACAGACTCAGCATACAGGAAAGTCAAAACAACCTTTAGTGACATTAAAAGCAACGGTGGTAACATTAAGAGTGCAACGGGAATTCCACTGTTAAATGCAGAGGAGAGAGCAGTTAGGGGGATAGAATACATTGAAAGCCTCTATGAGGGTGAAGATTTGTTTGATGTGATAGAAGAAGAAACAAGAGTCGATTTAGAAGAGATAGGGAATCAACTATTAGAATCGGAATTTAAAAGAGCTTTGGAGGACTTACGGTCAAATTAGGCAGAAGTGATAGATAACATTCCATCGGAATTTCTAAAATCATTAGGGGAAGTGGCAAAACAAAGACTATTCACGTTGGCGTGTAGAATATATGAGTCTGGCGACATACCATCTGAAGTTCGGAAAAGCATCATCCACACAATTCCAAAGACGGCAAGAGCTGACATGTGCGAGAATTATCGCACAATCAGCTTAACAGCTCATGCATCGAAGCTGCTTACAAGAATAATATACAGAAGAATGAAAAGAAAATTGAGAATGCGCTAGGTGACGATCATTTCGGCTTTAGGAAAAGTAAAGGCACGAGAGAGGCAATTCTGACGTTATGGCTAATAATGGAAGCAAGGCTAAAGAAAAATCAAGACACGTTCATAGGATTTGTCGACATGGAAAAAGCGTTCGACAATATAAAATGGTGCAAGCTGTTCGAGATTCTGAAAAAAGTAGGGGTAAGCTATAGGGAGAGACGGGTCATATACAATATGTACAACAACCAAGAGGGAATAATAAGAGTGGACGATCAAGAACGAAGTGCTCGTATTAAGAAGGGAGCAAGACAAGGCTGTAGCCTTTCGCCCCTACTCTTCAAACTGTACATCGAGGAAGCAATGATGGAAATAAAAGAAAGGTTCAGGAGTGGAATTAAAATACAAGGTGAAAGGATATCAATGATACGTTTCGCTGATGACATTGCTATCCTGAGTGAAAGTGAAGAAGAATTAAATGATCTGGTGAACGGAATGAACAGTCTAATGAGTACACAGTATGGTTTGAGAGAAAATCGGAGAAAGACGAAGGTAATGAGAAGTAGTAGAAATGAGAACAGCGAGAAACTTTACATCAGGATTGATGGTCATGAAGTCAATGAATTTAAGGAATTCGGCTACCTATGCAGTAAAATAACCAATGACGGACGGAGCAAGGAGGACATCGAGAGCAGACTCGATATGGCAAAAAGGCATTTCTGGCCAAGAGAAGTCTACTAATATCAAATACCGGCCTTAATTTGAGGAAGAAATTTTTGAGGATGTACGTCTGGAGTACAGCATTGTATGTTAGTGAAACATGGACTGTGGGAAAACCGGAACAGAAGAGAATCGAAGTATTTGAGATGCGATGCTATAGACGAATGTTGAAAATTAGGTGGACTGATAAGGTAAGAAATGAGGTTGTACTCAGAATCGGAGGGGAAAGGAATATGTGGAAAACACTAATAAGGAGAAGGGACAGGATGATAGGATATCTGCTAAGACATGAGGGAATGACTTCCATGGTACTAGAGGGAACTGAAGAGGGCAAAAACTGTAGAGGAAAACATAGATTATAATACTTCAAGCAAATAATTGAGGACGTAGGTGGCAAGTGCTTCTTTGAGATGAAGAGGTTAGCACAGGAAAGGAATTCGTGACGGGGCGCATCAAACCAGCCAGTAGACTGATAAAAAAAACAAAAAAAAACGAGTGAATGTATCAGCAACGAACTTCGACGGATGTCACGTGATGTCCGCTACCACCAAATACAACGAACAATCACGACTGCTCGCGATAAGCGGGAAATTCGGGTTCGAATCCCAGTCCGGCACAGATTTTCAATGCTGTGATTCCATTAGACAGCTGATGGCTGTCCATATTCGCAACTGTGAATACATTTCACGCTTTAATAACCTCAGTTAGAGGAGAGGCCAGAAGACAACATTATGTTCCTCTACTATTGTTAAAATCTCATCATATGATGGTTGTCTGATGTTTAATGAAGACAACGCTGGAAGAATTGGGACCCACTATGGGACTAGGATTTGATGTAGATTGCTTCACTGAAAACTTGTTGAAGAATACTGTGATGTGCGTATTGCTGTTTCTGAAATGGCAGTGTAGCATATTGCCAAAAGTAGACGGCAGAAGGACTTTAAGAGAAAAGTAATGAAGACCAAACAGACCAAATATATGGTTATGGGAAACATTAAGGTATTTGTTTCTGTCATTAAGCTCTATAATTGTTTTGTCTTTATTTCCTGCAACTTTCATTTTTCATTGTCTTACTAACATCACTGCTAAACTATAGCAAACTATTTCAAAGTGTATTACTGTCAAATTTATTGAAATTTGTTTGAAATAAAAATTCCTATACATCATACAGATGAATTAAAAAATGAATTCGAGAGTTCTAAGACTGAGATTAAAAAGTTGTTACACTGATTTGCTTCTCTGATTGCTAATAACAGGCAATCACATTTTGAAACTGTTATGTAAAGTAACTCTTGAGAAATTGTTACTCATGGGATACTATATGTTCTAAAAGTAACCAGCAACTTCCTCATCAAATTATTTTACAAGAAACTGAAAAAGTTATCCACATTATAGCTAATAACACAACGACAGCATAATCAAGAGTTGGTTCATATCTCTCTCAAACAGTAAATATTGCATTAGTATTCACCAAATAGCGGAAATGCTGTGTCGCAGATAGGCACAACAAAAAGACTCAAAAGCTTTCGGCCATTAAGACCTTCGCCGAGAATAGACACACATACGCACACACACACACACACACACACACACACACACACACACACACACACACACATTCACGCAAACGCAACTCACACACACGACTGCAGTCACAGGCAACTGGAACCACACTGTAGCATTCCATCCCGGATTCTCCATTTCTTGAAATATTACTTTAGCTTGTATGTACCTTTGTAATTTCATATAACCCCCCCCCCCCCCACCCCCCTCCCACCACCACCACCTAAGTTGAAACACCTTAAATGGAAACACTGCTCAAATGAAACATAAATAGGTGAGACATTGAGGTATAATATGAAGAAGAGTAGAATATATCGCATAAAATGTACCCACAAAGACCTGACGACGCCATGTCCTACACTTGTGAATAAGGGATACACTAGTTTCGTTTTTCTGTGCCATCATTTTTTCTTAGCATTGTTTTGACTATAGTAGCTTCTCCATATGCACTGCGTCAAAAAGTAGCTTAGTTAAAAGTCAGTGATAGGAAATGTCAGAAGAATATTTTTTTCTATACAGTGTGTTTCATATTAGTAGAAGGGATAACACTGATCAAAACTAAAGATAAACATGAATGAAAAATAAATGTTGAAATAGGACTAATTTTACTTACATTGAGAGCGATCAGCACTCAGGGAAATTGGCTGCCTTCCTGTTGACACTGGGTGTGCTCCTCTCTGTAGTTACTGCTCGAACTGTGATGCTAATCAGACATGTCACTAACAGTGGCACCTGCCATTCTGTATGTCAGGTTGTGCTGCAGTCAGATCAGTGTTAGTGATTTAGTAGAATGCAAAAAGCGTGTTCAGGGAATTAACGTCTTATTATTCATGACGGGAAATTACATCATGCTGTTCTGTTGTGGTTTAGCCAACGGTATTAATCAACAGCCACATCTACATCGAACAACATCCTCGTTGTCACATTATATCCGAAAAAGAAAAACGTTCATCAGATTGTTTCAGCGACTTGCGGACACGCAAGAGATCGCGATGTACCTCATACAGTTCGCACCTCAGATGGGTAAGAGTGAGTGTTGTTGCTAAAAGAAGTATAGTTATAGTAACGTATTCCTTGAGAGACATCATTTTCTGCGTTGGCTGTTTTAACGAAGGGACCCATCAAACGTTGTAACAGAACTGGTGGACACTAAAATAGTTTGATTTATTGCCATTTGACATCAAACAGGATGACAGACTGAATCAAATACACCAACATTTTATGAGAGGACAAGGCATTATGCGATCACCCAGCCTTGCCACGGTTGGGTGGGTGCGTTAAAAGCTTGGGATAAAAATATGTTGCAAATGCGGTCTATGATTTCAGAAAAGTTGGGGATTTATAGGTCTCAGGAAAGCATCAATGAACAACAATACTTGCACCAATGTGCACGCTGGCTGCGAAAATTAGATCTTCGAAATGAAACTCTGATGCAAATTAACTAATGTCACACATCTCTCGCCTTCGTGGCTCCAAAAACAGCACATGCTTAAGCTGTGCAATCCTCGAAGACCGGCTCAGTAGTAACTGCAACTTTGAAGTTCAGCTCGTTCTTTGTACTCCGCTCTAAGTCGTAGCTCCGTGCAAAAACCTGGGGCAAGTGTGTTCTCAACGGCGTCACTTAGCGAAGTCTGTTATTACTTTAGCTGGTTCTGTCACCTTTGCAATCTCGCCCGCCAATTGTAGCAAACCAGCGAGTTTCAACCAATGCTAATTCCTTAACCAAGTTTAAAAATTTCCCACTCTTCTGAATTTTGTCATGATTAACGAACAACGTATGGTGCGGGGGAACAAGATTCACACTGCGTGACATACTTTCGGTCACGGCCCATATAATGTCCTCTGTGTCTGTACTGGCCGGAACTACCCGTTCTAACGAAATGATTGCTATGAACTAATCAGAAAATCTCTTGAAACTTCCTGGCAGATTAAAACTGTGTGCCCGACCGAGACTCGAACTCGGGACCTTTGCCTTTCGCGGGCAAATGCTCTACCATCTGAGATACCGATGCACGATTCACGCCCAGTACTCACAGCTTTACTTCGGGCAGTATCTTGTCTCCTACCTTCCAAACTTTACAGAAGCTCTCCTGCGAACCATGCAGAAATAGCACTCCTGAAAGAAAGGATATCTCTTAATAGAATCCGAACAAACATCCCAGGGGCACGCCAGAGCTCGTTGACTGCTCCCACACTATGAAATCTCATGCCGTCACTGGTCCTTCAGATTGTTATGTAGATAAAGAGGATTCATTTTCGCATCTCACGTAGCATAGATTTTATGACGAGCAGATCGTCCTTCTGGATACACCAGACTGTTTTACCTTCTTGTGTACCTGCGCGCAGAATAGCTTTCAGCGGCAAACAACTCCACAACTGTGCTGTTAACTTCCTTTCCATTATCTACATCCATACTCGGCAAGCCACCTTACGGTGTGTGGCGGAGGGTACCCTGAGTACTTCTATCGGTTCTCCCTTCTATTCCAGTCTCGTATTGTTCGTGGAAAGAAGGATTGTCCGTATGCTTCTGTGTGGGCTCTAATCTCTCTGATTTTATCCTCGTGGTCTCTTCGCGAGATATAGGTAGGAGGGAGCAATATACTGCTTGACTCCTCGGTGAAGGTATGTTCTCGAAACTTCAACGAAACCCTGTACCGAGCTACTAAGCGTCTCTCCTGGAAAGTCTTCCACTACAGTTTATCTATCATCTCCGTAACGCTTCCGCTATTACTAAATGATCCTGTAACGAAGCGCGCTGCTCTCCGTTGGATCTTCACTATCTCTTCTATCAACTCTATCTGCTACGGATCCCACACTGTTGATCAGTATTCAAGCAGTGGGCGAACAAGCATACTGTAACCTACTTCCTTTGTTTTCGGATTGCATTTCCTTAGGATTCTTCCAATGAATCTCAGTCTTGCATGTGCTTTACCGACTATCAACTTTATATGATCATTCCATTTTAAATCACTCCTAATGCGTACTCCCAGATAATTTATGGAATTAACTGCTTCCAGTTGCTGACCTGCTATTTTGTAGCTAAATGATAATGTATCTATGTTTCTATGTATTCGCAGCACATTACACTTGTCTACATTGAGATTCAATTGCCATTCCCTGCACCATACGTCAATTCGCTGCAGATCCTCCTGCATTTCAGTACAATTTTTCATTGTTGCAACCTCTCGATACACCACAGCATCATCTGCAAAAAGCCTCAGTGAACTTCAGATGTCATCCACCAGGTCATTTATGTATATTGTGAATAGCAACGGTCCTATGACACTCCCCTGCGGCACACCTAAAATCACTCTTACTTCGGAAGACTTCTCTCCATTGAGAATGACATGCTGCGTTCTGTTATCTAGGAACTCCTCAATCCAATCACACAATTGGTCTGATAGGCTGTATGCTCTTGCTTTGTTCATTAAACGACTGTGGGGAACTGTGTCAAACGCCTTGCGTAAATCAAGAAACACGGCATCTACCTGTGAACCCGTGTGTATGGCCCTCTGAGTCTCGTGGACGAATAGCGCGAGCTGGGTTTCACATGACCGTCTTGTTCGAAACCCATGCTGATTCCTACAGAGTAGATTTCTAGTCTCCAGAAAAGTCATTATACTCGAACGTTACTCAGCTAAAAGCCCCCGCAAGGCTGTCGAAACAACATGATCCCTTACTCTGTCAACAGGAAAGGAGAAAAAGGAATAACTGGCAATGGAATCATTGGGGGTAATGAATATTGCTTACAGTTTTAATGACATGTGGGATCTGCATATTGAATTATAAAACAACTTACCTGACAACTCTGGTAAATGTGCCATGTAACAGTATTTTAATGTGTTGTTCGCTGACACAGTGACAAGAACCATAAAGGCTCACTTTTATTTCTTTTTCCGTATATAACCCTGAGGCAGTTGTGCCGTTAACTACCATGATTACAAGATATTTTTAATACGGACGACATCGGACGCTCTTTCCTCCATACAGATGTGAGGAATAAAAGAAGCTAAAACAGGTAGCTTGAAAACGTCTAAGGGATCGAAATTAGCTGAGAGCTGAAGAGTGAAACAGAGAGATCATTGAAATAATTAATAAACCAAGACAAGGAAATTCCTTCCTTCAAGAAATTTACAGCGACTGTGGATCCACGGAAACAAAAGACTATGAAGTGGATTGCTGTGTTTGTAACTTATATTTGCAGCCAATTTCGAAACAAATGCGGCTTCATATTTGGGCACATAAGCACTGTAATCGATATGCTGCAATTAAGGTAGTATATAACATCAATCACAGTAATAAAGTACTTTGAAGATGAAGCCGAAGTCACTTCTAATTCAGTAGCAAAAAAATAAAAAGAAACAATCAAAACTGAGTACAGGAAAATCAGTAAGATAATGACACTTATTTTACATAAAAAAATGTTACAGCTGACATCGTTTCCAGATTTGTGGAAGACAGAAGATGAAAGAAAATCTCTGAACTGATAGGCCTACTGGTTGACACAGTGATATTGATTAAATATCTGCGAGTAAAGTTGTAAATGAAGTTGAAATGGAATGTGTATATAATGTTAATTATAGAGATGGCTAATAATCGTCTTTCGTTTATTGGAAGGTTTTTAAGAAGGTGTAGATCATCTACTGAGGTGACCTTGTACAGAACACATATACAATCCATTCTAGAGAACTGCTTGAGTGTGTATCCCTACAGGTCGGATTAAAAGAAGACAATGGAACAATTCGGATGAATACTACAGATTTTTACAAGTAGGTTCGATCAACCAGCATATTACGGAAATGTTCCGTGAACCCTAAAGGGAAACTCTGGAGGTAATAAGAAGTTTTTACGAAACAGTGTTGAGAAAATTTCGAGACCCCACATTTGCGGCTCACTACAGGATGATTCTACTGCTGTCACGAAAATTTTCTGCAAGGACCAGTTGACAAGAGAAATTAAGGTACTTGTGGAGGCATATACGTATTCTCTTTTTCCTTATTCCATTTCCGTAATGGAACAACAGGAAAGGGAGTGACAAGCGGCAGTGTAAGGTACCCTCGTCCACTCACTGTGGAGGGGCTTGCAGAGTATGGATGTTCATATAAAACTACTTGTTACGGTGGACAAGTTAGTTTTAGCTGTACCGAGAGGATTTCTTCGTCTGCAGTTGATCTTACTGACGCACCATAGATACTAGTATCAGTGTACAAATATTTACAATTAGTTATGACATTTGTAATCACTATTCTACCCAAATAACTTGTATTTTTCTCTCATGGAACTGACTTCCCGCTACCCGAAGTACACCACCCACTAAATAATATTTGAAAGCAAACTTTATTACTGCTGTCCTTGAATTTTACAAATATTATAGCTGTGTCCATACTACTGCTCTTTAAATTACTGATACCGAATATCTTTCACGCTCATTTATTTGTCCCCTTGTAGAACCTTGATTCTGATTCCCTTTATTATTATTCTGGATCATTTTATGTGAGAGAGCATGTGAAAGTGAGTAATTCACAGCTTCACTATCTTTTCTTCATTTCTATTCTTCCTAAACCCTCTTTATTAATTCACTGTGTTTTACCTACCTTTAGTCTGTCTATTTTCTCCATGTTGTTTCTTACGCTGGGCCATGGTGAAAGTCCTCGTTTTTAATTTTACTTCTGAACTGTTCTCTGTCATCTGTCCATAATTTTTTCTTCTGATACTTTCAGTTGTTGCGAGTCTTCTTGTGTTTTTTTTTTTATTGAATTGATCTTTAATGTTATTGCATTGACGATGTTAAAAATTTTCTTAGTGAATTTGTTTTCTTCCATCCAGCATAGATGCCCATAGAACTGGTGGCGTCTTTTCCTAAATTTCTCTGTGATGTTGTCTGCATGTACGTAGAGTTCTTTTGTAGCTCGCCTGATGAAAGTTGTTTTTCGGATTACAGCGCCGTAGATGTTTCTAAGAATTTTTTATTCTGGTTTCTCTGTCATAAATTTTTGTCGTCCCTCCAAAAACTGTCGTTTCTACCGCGTACAAGGCATCTGGTAAAAGAACTATGCTGTAGTCCCGTAGTTTTGCGTTACGAGATATTGTTCTTTTGTTATAGTGATTCCGTGTCTTCACCTTTAGCTGTTTAATATCGTTCGTATGTTGGAGGCTGTGTTCAGTCGTGTGGGTGGGATGGTTTCTCTTACGTACGTGAAATGAGTGACGTGTGAGATTTTTCCACACTTGCTTTCAGTGGAACTTTTCCAGTTGATTTGGGGTCCATATAGTGTCTTTTCATATGAAACTTGGAGTTCGGTGTTACAGGTAATTTCATGTAGTTTATCCAACGCTAGTTTGGGTTCATCTCTGTTGTTTGTTAATATAGCCAGGTCATCAGCAAAGGCCAGGCATTTCAAATGGTTCAAATGGCTCTAAGCACTATGGGACTTAACATCTGAGGTCATCAGTCCCCTAAACTTAGAACTACCTAAATCTAACTAACCTAAGGACATCACACACATCCATACCCGAGGCAGGATTCGAACCTGCGATTGTAGCAGCAGTGCGGTTCCGGACTGAAGCGCCTAGAACCACTCGGGCACAGCAGCAGACCAAGGAATTTCACATTGACTCTTTGTCCTTTCTCTTTTCCATTCTGAATATCTTTGATCTGCTTTTTCCGTTGTCTGGTTATTTTTTCCAGTGCGGTGTTGAACAGGACTGGTGACACTCCTCTTCCTTGTCGGACTCCTGTGTGAATTTATGATGTGTCTGAGATTTCTCCTACGGATTTCACCCTTGATGTAAGGGTCAGGTAAAGTTGCCTAAATAATGGCTCTACTCCTTCTATCGACACCTTATTCTTCTATGTTACTAAACAGCGTTTATCTGCCAACAGAATGGGAAGGTTTTTTGCAATCCACAAGTGTGACTGGTGTTCCGGCACCGTCTGTTGTGTCGTGTGGTTTTGAGGTGCAGAACTGTTCAGTTCAGGATCTCCCTCTCTTCAATCCCGCCTGCTACTCGCCAGTCTGCGGGTCCGCTTGCAGCTCAAGTCCCTTCTGCAAAGCTTTAAATAAAATTTTATGTTACTGGAAGAAGTGAGGTTCCTTAGTAATTGTTCGGGTCTATTTTGCTGCTGCCTTGTGGAGTGAAACCACCAAGGCACTCTTTCACAGTTTTGGGATTTTCTCTTTTTTCTAGATTTCTGACATTATTCTATGAATTACTGGTGTTATGTACTGTTCGTCGACTTCCCATATTTCCCAAGTGCTCTGTTATTATTTAATGATTTGACGATTTTCTCTGTTCCTTTAATTTAAGGTGAAAGCGAATCAGGATTTGGTGCTGGTTTTACTAATCAGAGTTTTGCAGATGGCTCTTCACGAATGTATTTTGATCGAATTTCACAATTATTTTTTGTATTAGTTTCCAGGGACCCATCAGAGAAAGTTGGCAGCCAGCTAAATTATCTCTGAAGGTCTTGTAATAATTGTTGGTCTTGTTCTTGGTAACGTCTTCATCTATTTCGAACAACTTCTTACTATCGTATTTTCGTTTTTCTCATCGAATATTTTTAGAGGCTTTTCACCGTACCTCTCCAATTACCTGTCACTTTTCCGCTGTTTTATAACTGTTGAAATCCTTCCATGGTTTAATCCGTTACTCGACAACTTAATCGCGTGTTGTGTTACGCCACAATATTTTATCCTTCTCGAGGGTTGACCTTATTTTTTTGTCTGGTTCACTTTATCCGCGGTTTCATACCCGTTTGTGGTAGCTATCCTATGGATTTCCTCAGTGATTTTCTTCTTGTTGAGTTCTAGGTATTCAAGATCAACCCGGAAACTCAGGGTTCATCTAGTCCGTTTTCTGCTTGGCTAAAATTTATTTTGATTTGAAGTATATAGTGGTCTGACTCGAAGAAGCCTCCTCTGGTTTTTACAATAAGGACTTCTTTGGTGTTCCTTCTGGAGATGGTAACTTGGTGAGTGTGGAGTTAGCGAGTGTGTTTTGGGGGGATTTTCATATCTTTGGTTTTCTGTGGATTTATTGAGTTGTAGTGACATAATTTTGAGATTAATATTTTGGCAGAAGCTTATAAGATGTTCAGCATTTTTATTAGTCTTGTTAGGACCGGTTTAGAATCTTGTGATTCTCCTACGTTTCTTTTCTTTTCCTAACTGCTCACTGAAGTCGCCTACTAGAACCTTCACCTGATGATTAGGAATTTTGTTCGTGAATTTTTCCAGAGGTTCGCAAAAGTCTTCTGCTACCCGTGGGTTTTTCTGTTGTAGTCAATTGTTGTTGTGTGCCTTGTTCCCTGATTTTATTGACAACGCTGAAAATCTTTCTGAAGGTGACGTAAAATCAATGACTAAACACGTGATGGACCTGTGTACTGCAAAACCTGTGCGAAATTCTTTCGGTCCTCTGTTGATATGCACTACTGAGTTTCCTTTACAGAACCTGTAATTCTCAGAGTCGAACTGAATTTAATCTGTAAACGGGATTTATTGCAGTGCCATAGTTTCGAGGCTGAATCTGTCCAGCGTTTTCATTAGGTGTTTCAGTTTCCTAGGCTTCAGGCAACTGTTGACTTTGAGTGTCCCTATGAAAGTTTTTTGCTTTGTTCGGAGAGGTTTTGAGAAGATCCGGACCTTGAATGGGGTTTTTTAGTTTTAAAAATATGTGCACCAGGTGTGCTATTAAACAGTGCCACGACTTAAAATGATCCACACAGTCGGGTCTAGCCGAATGCATTCGAATACTGAAAAGTGCAACGCCCAGTCTTGCGAAATCCTCTCAGCTGAGCACAGTGCTGTATCTCTGTTGTCGTGTACGTAAATCAGTTGACTTTCTGCTCCTCAGAATGCAACATATGAAAAGGCTAACCCCAAAGAGAAACTCACAGAAATTTTAGAGCAAGGCAATACATCCTTTATTCGTCCCTGATCAGTAAGTGATTGTACACAACCACGATATTAAGAACGAAATCTGTAAGAAACTCTGCAAAATTATATGATAAAGAACTTCTGAAATAAAAACATTAACTAGTGGTATCATTATTTATTACAGTAAAATATCACAACCTCCATTAAAATTGAACTTTCACAACAATATAAGACAACAGGAAAAGCTACAGTAGTTTTTCAGAAAACTGATCACTCGTAGCTGGCGAATGCAAAAAGGGAAAATAAATTACTTATGTTTCCCCAAAGATTACTACAAATAACACTAACCAATATGACTTAAATTGCAAAGGGCTACAGACGTAACGGAACGGACTATCCCTAACTTTAGTGAAAAACTGTGGACTTCAAACTCTTTTCTACCCGTTGCATTGTGTGAATTATCTTACCTATTCTGCACGAGGACTGCGTCACACGACAGCATGCTGACATGCTTTTCAAGTGCTGCAAGTGCGCCAAGAATCAATCAGTTCTGCGCCAACACCCCGAATGAAAATTTCCGTCCTCGCACCTAGTCGGCTGCAGTTGGAATGCCGGTCTATCAGCGAACAAAACGTGTCTTCATTGTACGCGTCTCGCCTACACAGCCCGGAAATTCACACCACAACAGAAAATTATCTTTTCATAGAAGGCCGCGATAATGGCAGAATTATTGCATTTCCAGAAAATTCCAGCTCACTTCCTATGCACAACACTCGGTAAATGGGAACCACGTTCGCAACTCTGGAACGAATTTCAGTGCAGTACTCCTGAGGTCACAAGGTGACTGATGAATGAACTCTAAATCAGGACGACAAAAGGAGAAACAAAACGCCACCCACAGGCTCCAGCAAGACGCCCCCGCTTTCGTTTACAACAGAGCCCGACAGTGTGCTTGTTGGGAAAAAGAGGCACTAATGTACAGAATTCCACTTTTGCTGGTCATCTGCTAATTTACGGACAAAAACCGAAAAGCGTAGAAGAAATTTCCATTTTACAGACAGAAAAGAAAGATCATGGGCTCAATGTACTCGAAGAGCTGGAGATTTTGAAGCACATTTCCAGGAACGATGGCCTCATACTCAATGAACACTTACAAGAACGTACCAGAGTTTCTCCAGTGGTTTCAATCCACACACCCCTAACAGCTGTCGAAACCGGTTGGCTTTAGAATCCCGTTTTGAGGCCGTGGAAAGAGTTTTGTGTCACAGAATGCGCATCACATATTCTGGGTATTAATCTAGAAAATTACCCGTGCTTAATCGTACTATCCTCTGTCGCATACATAGTAAGTATCACTTCTGCCCCATTAAACTGGAATTTCGTGCCAATTGTCCTGTACTTGTGGCATTTCTGAGTTGTGATCTCAAAACGTTTACTTCTGTTCGCTAATCTTGCAATGTTTATCACCAGCCTTGGTGGTTCAAACACCATTGCTTTGCCTTAAACTTTAATGTCCTTTACCCCTCGTTTGATGTTTGCCTTGTCAGATGTGTTTATACATTTACTTACATGTCAAGTTCCGTCGGACCACACTGAAGAGCAAATTTCCAAGGTCGAGGAATGTGTAAATACAAGAAATTACGACATATAAGTAATAACAGATAAAAAAAAAAACATCTCTGTGAACCCAAAAAAAGTCAATCAATGAGTTTAAGTAAACGAGATCAGTAAGGTAGCATGAGAATCAGCTTAATATTTCAAGGAACTCCTCAAGAGAATTGAAGGGGCGATCCATGAGGGAACTCTTCAGTTTCTATCTGAAAGCGTGTGGATTAATGCTAAAATTTATTAATTCTTGTGGTAGCTTATTGAAAATGGATGCAGCAACATACTGCACACCTTTCTACAAGTGATTTCAGAAAGTCCGATCAAAATGTAAGTTTGATTTCTGCCGAGTATTAACTGAATGAAAGCTGCTTATTCTTGGGAATAACCTGATATTGTTAACAAGAAACGACAGTAAATAAAATATATATTGAGAGGCCAATTTCAAAATATCCAGACTAGTGAACAGCGGTCGACAAGAGATTCGCGAACGTACACCACTTACTGGTTGAACTGTCCGTTTCTGAGCCAAAGATATCCTTTTGGATTGGAAAGAGTTACCCAAGAATATAATGCCATACGACATAAGCAAATGAAAATAAGCAAATTAGACTAATTTTCATGTAGAACGATCCCTTACTTCAGATACCTTTCGAGTAGCAAAAATGGCAGCATTAAGTCTTTGAACAAGATCCTGAACGTGTGCATTCCACGATTGTTTACTATCTGAACGCCTATAAATTGGAAATGTTCTGTTTCACTAATCATATTCCCAATTAAAACGTCGGGTTTTGTTCCATTGTGTGTTAGAAACTGTAAAATGTTAATATTATTGTGATTTAACGTTAGTTTATTGTATAGAAGCCATTAACTGTGAAACCGAGTGAATGTTGCACACAACATCCTTCACTACCAAACTAGTGTCATCAGCAAAGAGAGATATTTTAGAATTACCTGTAATACTAGAGAGCATATCATTTACAGAGATAAGGAACAGGAATGGCCCAAATACTGACCACTGGGACACCCTCCACTACACTTTACCCCACTCAGACCCCACATCACAGCCATTCTCAACACTGTGAATAATGACCTTTTGCTATCTGTTGTTAAAGTAAAAGGTGAACCAGTTGTGAGTTGCTCCGCGTATTCCATAACGGCCGTAACTTCTGGAGGAATATTTCGTGATCAACAAAATCAAACGGCTTTGTTAAATCAAAAAATATGTCTATAATTCGAAATCTATTGTTTAACCCATGCAGTACGTCACAGAGAAAAGAGAATGTAGCATTTGCAGTTGTTAAACGACTTCTAAAGCCGAACTTGATAACAAATTGTGTGATATAAAATGATCAATTATCCTTACATATACAGCCTTTTCAATAACTTTAGCATACACTGATGGCATAGAAATAGGTATAAAATTGTCTACATTATCACATTTTCCCTTTCTATAAAGCGGCTTTACTACGGAGTATTTTAATCTCTCAGGAAAGTGACCATTCCTAAAGGAAAAATTGCAAGTATGGCTAAGTACAGGGCTAACACGTGCAGCACAGTACTTTAATATTCTGCAAGGCACACCATCATATCCATGAGTGTCCTTAGTCTTCTGTAATTTTGTTATTGACTCAATATCAGCCTTGTCTGTATCACAGTGGAGTATTTCAGTCATCGATCTCAGAAAAGCATTTGCCAAGAGAGTTAGATAAATACCTGTAGAAACAAAATTTTTATTTAATTCAGAAAATGAGGGTTCAGTGCTGTAAATGTATTTGATTTATCAGTAAAAGAAATATTGTTACTACGAACTGACTTTATATCGTCGACCTAGTGCTGCTGACCAGACACGTCCTTCACAACTGACCATATGGTTTTAACTTTATATTGTGAATTTGCTACTCCATTTTCGCACCACATACTCTTTGCCTCACTTATAACATTTTTAAGCACCTTACAATACGGTTCGCGATGACCTACTGTATCTTGATTGTGACTACTTCTAATATTTTGGTATAGTTCCCGCTTTTTTCTACATGATGTCCTTATCCGACTAGTCAGCCACCCAGACAGCCTTTTACTATTAGTCACCATTTTAGAACGTTGTAATGGATAGCAACTCTCAAAGAGCATGAGTAATATGTTAAGGAAAGCATTATATTTGTCATCTATGTTATTGGAACCATAAACATCTTGCCACTCTGGTTCCTTAATGAAGTTTAAAAAACTCTCTATTACCATTAACTTTCCTACATAGTTTGTAATTATATATGACTTTTGCTTGAGTACAAAAGCCTTTTAGTGTTAAAGGCCATTCACCCTTTTACTAATAGAATGCCAATCTAGTAATGAAGAATCAATTAAACATTTGGTCCATGGCAGTGCTACTGTGGCCCTGCACCCTGCTTGGAAAAAGAAACAGCCTGCATCAGATCAAATGAATTTAGGTGATCTACCAACATCCTTTTTCTTGCAAAATAATATACAAAATTAATGTTGAAGTCATGACATATAAATAATTTCTGGTGCTTTCTATACAGTAAATCAAGAACACTCTCTAGCATGAGCAGAAATTCTCTGACGTCAGCGTTAGGGAACCTATTAACAACAAAAATTACAAGTTTAGCTTCATTAAGTTCAACTGCCCCTGTACAACATTCAAATATCTGTTCCGGGCAGTACCTTATACGTGAATGAGATCAAATGGAATACTATTTTTTACGTACAAGGCCACTCCCTCACCTCGCAAGGAACTCCTTGAAAAACAGCCAGCTAATATGTGGAGGACTGGCACCGCAACACAAAGCAGTTGAGGGAATCTGTAAGGACAACGTGTATTAGCCACTGTGCAGTTAAAGGACTGCGAAAGGACAACGTATGTCACTCAGTATGCATTTATGGTGCACCGTTGTGGAGTTCTCCATCACATGACCTGGTGATAACATACGTATGACTTCACATGGCGAAGAATCATCGAGAAACTGCGAAAGTACGAAATGTGACAAGAGTAGCCCAGAAGTTTGGCATTGTTCACAGCATAGCTTCGCGTGCATAGGGAGCGTTTAGAGCCACAGGTATTCCTGATCGAAGGAGAAGAGATGGTTGACAATCGTCAACAACACCAGCAGATGACCGCAACACTGTGCTGTCTCCTCTTACTCTGCCACGTTCCGAAATCACACCGGAGTTATGTGGGCAGCCTGCTTCCAAGATGGCGACAACAAAGGCTGGTGCGTTCTTTTGACAGTCAGATGGCAACCCAAGCACTGCCAGAGGTTGCTGGCCCCAGAGACATTTCCCAGGCGACTGGAAGGAAGATCAACTGTGCCCTGGCGCTGAGGCTATATTTTCGTTATGGCACTGGCTTTGAGCGACAGTTTACTCCGAGTGGGCTTCAGGGGCTAGATGCTGAATGCAGACGCATTCCATCATTCAGGAACTTACTTTGGAGCCGCAGCAATGGCAACAGAGAGTTTCGTGTTAGTACTTATGCTAGTAAACGTGTAAGAATTCTGGACTTCAGTTATAATATTTGACTGTACTTCAGGGATTTTAAGTTGACCTGAGCCACAGTTCTCAAAATTTAAGCTCGGTACTGCCCTGTCCGGACTTCAACTTGTTCTTGCGTAGTGCTTTGTGTACTTACTCGTTAGTAATACTTACTGGTTAGTAACCTTCCACAACAATGAAAGTTCCTGGCAGATTAAAACTGTGTGCTGGACCGAGACTCAAACTCGGGATCTTTGCCTTTCCCGGGCAAGTGCTCCACCAACAGAGCTACTCAAGAAAGACTCACGATCCATCTTCACAATTTTAGTTCCGCCAGTACCTCGCCTCCTACCTTCCAAACGTCACAGAAGCTCTCCTGCGAAACTTGCAAGACTAGCACTACTGTAAGAAAGGATATTGCGGAGACATGGCTTAGCCACAGCCTGGTGGATGTTTCCAGAATGAAACTTTCACTCTGGAGCGGAGTGTGCGCTGGTTTTGAAACTTTCTGGCAGATTAAAACTGTGTACCGGACCGAGACTCGAACTCGGGACCTTTGCCTTTCACGAGCAAGTGCTATTCTACAACAATGTTGTTTTTGATTATTTCTAGATATCCTGTGCCTTCGGATTACATTTTCGTTAGTTCCTTGTTGTCACCAACTACACCGAGCTTAGTTCTGGACTGAGTCCGTTTCGATATTTAATTGGGGTACATTAAGTGTGAAGACGTAAGTTGTGAAATTTCTTTGGTTACTTGAGATATCACTAGCCTTCAGCAAACGCAGCCGTTTAGTGTTTGCTTCAGAAGTTTTTGTTTCGTTACTGGTTACGAACTGATCATGACCTGAGGTTGTTGTGTTAATTGTGTCTCAATAAAACTTGAGATTCATTGTACTCACTTCTAACAGGACCGAAACGCACGAAGTCTCACACTCCACAGTTGCATTGCTTCTTCTTAGTGATAGTCTCTTTGCCCGAGAACCTGTATGTTGTGTTCTTCTTACATAGGTGGCACCGTTCGCGATGATTCCAAGAGGATAAGGATCCGTCCAAAGATGTGTGAGAGCGCTTTCCCTCCCGGAATGGGAGGATGTTGAGTCCTAGTAGTGGTTCAAGACGTATCCTGATATGGAGATATGTTGGAACGCGTAATTCACCTACAATTTTGTCGAATATTATCGTTTTGGTGGTCCAGATGTTTTGGCGTAAGGAGGCATAAAGTTTCATGAGCGTACTGTCCTCCAAACCTTTGAAAACTGTACACTCACAGGTCCACGCTATTGCAATAATGAACTCATTTCCCATGTGCGTCTTTTCAGTGGTGACTTCATTTCTCTGCATGGCAGTGCACGATCGTATCGAATAGCAAGGGTGGAGGAGCCTTTGCAAGAAGATGTCATTGGGGAATGATTTGGCCTGCCCGTTGCGCGCCTTAAATCTCACAGAGCACGTGTGGGATTCGTTGGGGGGGTGGGGGGGGGGGGATGTACGAGGTGCATTGAAGTTCTAAGGCCTCTGATTTTTTTTCTCCATGCTGGAAAGAGGTAGAAATATGCGCATTGTTTTAAAATGAGACTGCGTTCATTGTCAATACGTCCCAGAGGTGGCAGCACCGTACCGCAGATGGAATTTTACCGCCAAAGGCGAGAATGAGAACTGTTTCATATACTTAAAATGGCGACGTTTTCCTTACGTGAACAGCGTGCAATCATTCGTTTTCTGAATTTGCGTGATGTGAAACCAATTGAAATTAATCGACAGTTTAAGGAGACATGTGGTGATGGAGTTATGGATATGTCGAAAGTGCGTTCATAGGTGCGACAGTTTGATGAAGGCAGAACATCGTGTGACAACAAACTGAAACAACCTCGGGCTCGCACAAGCCGGTCTGACGACATGATCGAGAAAGTGGAGACAATTGTTTTGGGGGATCGCCGAATGACTGTTGAACAGATCGCCTCCACAGTGGGTTCTGTGCACACAATCCTGCATGACGACCTGAAAATGTGAAGTGTCATCCAGGTGGGTGCCACGAATGCTGACGGACGATCACATGGCTGCCCGTGTGGCATGTTGCCGAGCAATGTTGACGCGCAACGACAGCGTGAATGGGACTTTCTTTTCGTTGGTTGTGACAATGGATGAGACGTGGATGCCATCTTTCAATCCAGAAACAAAGCGCCAGTCAGCTCAATGGAAGCACACAGATTCACCGCCACCAAAAAATTTCAGGTAACCGCCAGTGCTGAAAAAATGATGGTGTCCATGTTCTGGGACATTGAGGGCGTAATCCTTACCCATTGCGTTCCAAAGGGCACTGCGGTAACAGGTGCATCATACGAAAATGGTTTGAAGAACAAATTCCTTCCTGCACTGCAACAAAAACGTCCGGGAAGCTTGTGGCCCGCATGAGAGCTTACATTTCTGTCCATGGTGGTCACATACGCTACGAAGAACCATATCCCGCCTTTTCTATTGTCCAGAGGAACATCAAAAATCGTGGTGAATAAAAAAGTCATTTTTGTATGTCTCATTGCGTATTTCTATCAATTACGTTCTGCACTATACCTTAGCTTTTCTACGTATGTTTGGTGCAAGTCTAATCCAGCTATGTCAGTCGTAGGTGAAACATCACGAGAGAGACACTTCCGTTCCTATTCATTCAGAGGTTGAAGCTCTCCTGTCCCTGTTTGCAATTAGATTCGTTTTTAGGGAGGGTCCGCCTTCAACAAAACATAATTTTTATCTTTTCTTTTATTTCCCAGACTTGTTTCGCAGCAGTTTCAGCACCATCAGTGGGCTTTTCCCATCTGTCTATAAAACCGGAAAAAAGGCTCTTTAATACTTGCACGCGTATAAATTTGAGTTTGTAAAACAGTTCTTACAAATTTCAAACACCGGCAGTGCTTTTTGTATATACCTTGATACCAAATGCTGGGGTCTTGTGTATACTCATGTTTTTCATCACAGCTGTTCCCTTTCACAGCTTTTCATCTGAAGCCATACAGAATTTAAAGTAGAACAATTACTGAATTTGAAATCTTTGGGCTGAGAGTGTCATAATTATGCCTAATATTAACTATTTCTATGTGGAATGGTGTGTGTGTGTGTGTGTGTGTGTGTGTGTGTGTGTGTGTGTGTGTGTGTTTGCGGTATCTTTCACCTTACTTTTCTGATTTCTTCCATTATTGATTGTGAAGATCTCCGCTACGTAACTTTCACAGTCACTTTTACGAACTACAGAACTATATAAAACACTCAGTTGCACCCAACTCCACAATAATATAAACACAGTACGCCCAAAAACAGAATTTACTTTAGAAAGAGAAAATGACAAAATGTTAAATTTCATTGATGTCACAATATAGAAAGACGATAACCAACACGAATTCCACACATTCAGAAAAGTCACCAACACCAGCACATTCATACACAAATGCTTTAACTATCGACTGCGAAGAAATTAACTATTTTCCATTATAAGCTGTACAGACTAAACAAAACTCCACTCACTGAAGTGAACTAGAAACTTTAATTACAACCAGTAAAACAAATAGTTACAGAGAATAGATTTGTTACAAACGTTTAGGAGAATCCGAATCACAAAATCAAAACAAAAGTAAACTGGTAACTTAGCGCACAAAAACAAACAATCATTCAAAAACAAACAATCCATCGCAATCCTACAAAACAAACACACCAAACTTAGTCACACTTAACGCAAAAGCACAGAATACTAACCTACAAAACACACAGCCACACACGAATAAAAACACTCATTACAATAAGCAAGTGGTACACTCTCACATACAACAACAAAGCAGTCCATAAAATAGATAAAAATTGGACGGCCGGTGTGGCCATGCGGTCCTAGGCGCTTCAGTTGGGAACCGCGTGACCGCTACGGTTACAGGTTCGAATCCTGCCTCGGGCATGGATGTGTGTGATGTCCTTTAGGTTTAAGTAGTTCTAAGTTCTAAGGGACTGATGATCTCAGATGTTAACTTCCATACTGCTCAGAGCCATTTGAACCATTTTTTTTGATAACAAGGGCTAAACAGTAGCCTACAGGGCAGACAAATCAATACAGAGATAACTAAGGGCCGCTGATACAAGCAGATAGACACAAGTCACATCTGGTATTTACCAAATGACATGGCAGGACTGTAAATCAATTTATAGAGGACAGACAAACAGAAGCTTCCTATCATTCTGCATTTACTGAACACAACCTGACAAACATCTACATTGAAGCGAAAATCTCAAATGGAGTAAAGGCAACCCAATATTGAATATAAAAAGCAATAACTGAACAAAAACAAACAGTAAATGAATATGCAGTTCTCTGGAATGGAATTCTGTTCTCTGCCCTCAAAGAATTATCAGACAGCACTAACGCATGAACACCCCAACCTCCCCCCCCCCCCCCCCCCCCGCCCCATTTCAACACCCACACACACACACACACACACACACTCACCCACCCACCCAACCACCCACCCACCCACCCACACACACACACACACACACACACACACACACACACACAAAGAATGAAAACTGCGCCCAGAAAACATTCAACTGTTCAGCTGTCCGTCATATTGTTTCTGTAATTTGTAAACAGTGACAGTGAATTTAGGTTAGTCTACCTCTTCACAGTGAAGATAACTAGGGAAATCAGAAAAAGTAAGTGAAACATATGGCAAATAAAGACAGGCACACACACACCCACACACTCACTTTCACATAGAATTAGTTCATATCAGGCATAGTCATAAAATTACCAGCTGTAAAATTTCAAAGTCAATACCTGTTGTACATTATTACTATATAGCTGCAGATGACAAAGTGAAAGAAAACAACTGCAATGAAAAACATAAATGTCCAGAAAGACCACACCATGTTATAACAATATACTAAACATTGCCTGGTTTTAAAATTTATATGACCTCTTTTACAAACTCAAATTCATATGTGCTGAAGTAATAAAGAGCATTTGTCCTGTTTTATAGAAAGATGTAAATGCCTAATAATGAGGCTGCAACTGCTCCGAAACAAGTCTGGGAAATAAGATAACAATTTTGTTTTGCTCATGGTGAACACCCTACGAAAACTAATCTTTTCGTTCTTAAGTTTTGCACTCCGTTGTATATTAATATGTGCCGTGTGCCAAGACCGGGCTTAGTCAGGAGTATCAGAACATATTGTCTGCTGCCCTTCCCACTATCGCAAGCAGTTACCTAAAATATCTGAAAAAGAGCCGTAGCAAACAGTACTTACGTTCAAGAACAGTGACCTTCCGATCCCAGTGTGGCTATCCAGATGCAGGTTTACCGTTGTTTCCACCAGCTAACGCGAGTGAAATGTACACTGTTGATGTTTTTCATTGTCGTTGTCCACGATAGTAAGTTACGACTCTACTGGCCACGTCGTTAACTGTACGCTAATGTCCGTTGTTTCCTCTTTCTGAAGTGAGTAGTCAGCTAATCAAATCAGAGGTTACTCAGAGCGGCCGGGAATACGGAAGAATACCATTAATTTATAACATCCGGTGGAGGCGAGGATTATGTAAAATTAAAATGAGTGAGAGTTACTGTCTCCTCCTGCCACTAATGATATATGCGCGAGATGTTAGAATTCCATATTAGTTACCAGCTGAATAAATTTGAAACATGTGAGAAGTTTTAATTGGAATAACTTCTCAACACGATTGCATGCACGCTCTCTCTTTGACTCGCTCAGCCATGTTCTCTCTTCCCTCTCTCTCTCTCTCTCTCTCTCTCTCTCTCTCTCTCTCTCTCTCTCTCCCTCTCTCCCTCTCTCTCCTTCTCATAAAATGCGCTCGCTCACACACGCACACACACAATCTGAAAATGGTAATACATCTATATCTCACAACACACGTTGCTCCTACAGCACCCTTTGCATGGTGTGAAAGTATTCAGCAGCTGCTGAGCACTATAAGACAAAACATTCCGTGTGACAGAAACCAGATCAGTCGGCTGAATTCCAAAGTATGTGACGCTAGGGAGACACAGAATGCTCATTACCACCTCCCCAGCGGTGACAATCAGCCTAGAGCTATCCGAAGCGATTCCTGACAGTGGAAGTAATATTCCTCCGCTTGCAGTAGGAGGAAAGTTTTGGTATACAGGGTGAATCACCTAAAATTTGCACCGCAAGTAATGCGCAAATGGAGAACGCTATTGATGTACGGTTTTCACACAATGGGTTGGTAGTCAGGGACTCGAATTGTTAGAAAATGCAAAGACTGTAATAATGCTTAGAATGTTTACTTTTTGTGGAGACATACACTCTTTAAATGGAACAATGATTATTGACATCAACGACCTAAAAGTAAAGTAAATTAGAATATCTGTGGTGTTTGTTGCAGGATTCTAGCGCGAATCGTTTACGAGATACCGTATTTCGGTATGTTCTCACACCGATGCTTCTACAATACCTCTGGCAGCACACATTAAAGAACAACATAAGTGAGTACACTAGCTACGTGGATTCTGACCAGAAACGAGAAAACTGACCATCACAGGTTGTGAGATTCAACGGTGGCAGAAGCGATACTCGCCTCCAGTCTGGCATGGAACGTCTTCTGCACACGTACTAGTATTGTGGCGGAGATGTCCGAACAAGATCCAGTAATATATCGTTCCATATTATAGGGTTAAGTTGGTATGTCCATGTAGACAGTATCTTTCAGCTTTCCCAACAGAAAAATAATGACTGGCGTCAAATACGGGGTACGGGCTGGCAAAGGTAGAGGTCCTCTGTGTACAATCAAACCATTTGGAAAAAACTCCTGATGACATACTGTGGTACTTGGTGGACTATGCGCTGGACAGACATCACGTTGGTACAGACGTTCCACGTGATCTGCAGAGGAAGGTCTTACAGAATCCGTGGTAGATGGTCTGTTAGGAGCCTGAGATACTTGTGCGCGTTCAGTGTTCCGTCTATGAAAAACGGGTCTATGACCTGATGATTAATCGTCTCACATCACACGTTTACACTTCATGGACACTGACGTTCCACCTGAAGAAGACAAGAGTGGTTGTCAGCAGACCATTAGTGCGTATTTCGAGGTTTTTTTTTTCTAGCAGTGGTGAGAAAATTAGGCTTCATCACTAAACATGATACGTGATACGTCTGGAGTTCCTTTCCTTGATGGCCATGTACAGAAATTAATACTATTGTCATAATCGTTTTCGTGGAGCTCTTAATGGAGAGATGTGATAAGGATGGAACCGATGTCTATGGAGAATGCGTCGGACACTTGTCAAACTCATGCCACGTCTTCGTGCGATTTCGCGGGAGCTAAAAATAAATGGCTCAAACGGCGCTGAGCACTATGGGACTTAACATCTAAGGTCGTCAGTCCTCTAGACTTAGAACTACAGAAACCTAACTAACCTAAGGACAGCACACACACCCATTCCCGAGGCAGGGTTCGAACCTGCGATCGTAGCAGCAGCGCGGTTCCGGACTGAAGCTCCTAAAACCGCTCGGCCACAGCGGCCGGCGCGCTGGAGCTAATGTGCGAATCAACTGCAACAGCTGCAAGAACGTTAATTAACCCTTCTTCCGTCGCCACTTGTGTCTTTCTGTTGCGCTATCGAAGTGTTAAACTACCAAAAACTTAGCTGACAGAAAATACTGATAAATAACTAACGAGATGGTTGTCGTCTATCGGGATACCATACATGAACGAACTGCATACCTCCTTCACTCCCCATAACCCATGAGCAGTCGGCCTTTTCTGCATTAGTAAATTCCATTGCCCACTCACGACCTACTGCTTGGACTGTCGCACACTAACTGAGTAGCAAGTCGCAGTGCACTCAAGGAGCACATAAACACCCTCTCAGCAAACATAACGACGTTGTTCCTATCAAGTGCGCTGGTTGAATTGTACGAACAACAGTCGGCGTGCAAACTTCTCAAAATACGATATCCCGTAATAAATACCCCTAATATTCTAATTTACCCTACTTTCAGTTTGTTGATGTCAATAGGCATTGTTCCATATAAAAAATTGTATGGTTGCATAAAAGTACACTCTCTCTCAGTATTATTACAATCTGTTTATCGGCTAACAGTACGAGCCCCTGACTACCAATCCATTCTGTAAAAAGAGCACATGAACATCACTTTCCATTTAGGCAACATTTTCGGTGCAAGTTTTAGGAGATTTGCCCCCTATAGTTTATTAACATTACATTAATCATTTTGTAATACCTCAGTATCAGCAGAGTATGAAATTACTATTAGAATTATTGCTGAAATTACTTACGGTTTTAAAAATTGTAGACTGCTTATCCAAAAGAGGTTGTGCCATGTATGAAGTGCTAATGACCGTCGTGCTAAATTTCTAAAAGGGTCTGCGACCACAACGAATAATTTGTGGACGAAACCTTTCAGACCACCAAATACTTTCTTTACCTAAAGTTTCATTTCGACATTGGAACCATCACATCTGTAAATAAGATTATAGTAACGTAAGAATGAGAGAAAATAAAACACACAAAAAAGTTAACAATTCACTCATTAAAGAACTTGTGGTGCAACTTTCAGTGTCAGTATCAGTAAAACAATGCCAAAGTCAACTCGTCTCAAAATATTTCAGGGATTTGTATGCTGTCGGAGAGGTGGCGTTTGTGTGTGGTACGTTAAGTTCAATTATTATATTTCCTAATTTTGTCTTCTGGTCATGCTTGTAAAACGATCGACAGTCTTTAAATTAATAACATTCGAAGTTTAATTATATCACCCGATTTTGATGATGTATTTGAATTTTCATAAGGTTAGCTTCTCACAAGGCAACATTAAGCCCACCTGGAGTTCACCTAAATTAGGCAACAAATATTCATTAAATCGACTTTAGAATGGTACCCATCAATAGCTCATCCAAACACATTGGGGGGGGGGGCAGCGACGTAACCTGCAGTTTGCGAATGGAAAAGTGGTATTAAAAGCACATATTGCGAGAGTAAATGATGTCATTAAAATGACGATAGTAGTGCTGATGCGAGGAACTACTCCTAGACACTGACTAGCAGAAAGTGATGTTGATATCATTTCTTGCTTGAAAAGTCTGTCCACGTTATGGGGTTACAGGTAGGTGTAAACTCATGATGGAGTGTGGACGGAGAATGAGAATAGGGAGGTGAAATTGAGGTTAAGTAGAAGGAGCGAGCGTGGTTTTGTGAGGTTGCATACTGTGGGGTTGATTCTGCTGCAGAAAGAGTCTAGTTGAGAAAATAGGGAGCTATTCTTGGAGTATGTGGTAGTGACATTTAAGTGGATCATAGACTGGCCAGCCAGGATGGTATGATGGGGATGTGCAGCCGTTAAAATGGGTGGATGTTTCTAAGGACAGTGGTGACGGAGCGAATGATGTAGTCAATATTGGGAGCCGGACTTACGGAGTTGTTTGGGTCACGTAGTGTGCCGACAGGGCAGACTGCGACCATCGGTTAGAGGGGATTTAGCTTTACACATACAGGAGTAGGTGGAGTGGAACTGGAGCTGTGGTAGGACTGGAAATTAGGACAGTGATGGTAAATTTGGTTTACCTGACAGTGGGGGCATGTGGGTCAGTTTTTAGCGTTAGAAGTGGAATGGTGATTGTAGATGAGGCATTTTTGGCACTGATTGGCCTGTGCTTGTGTTCAGTAGAACCCTGCTTTGTGTTGCTGTGGCATATGCAGGCTATATTCTGTGATATCTTTTCAGAGAAGAATGAGGAATGGGAGACCAGAGTGGTAGTGAATTCCGAAACAGCAGGGAGCATGGACTAGGAGTGAAGCACTGGGTTGTTTGAGAGACGGCTGGGTGGACAAGTTTTCAATCTTTTCTTTTATTTCCTTTTCAACACCGAATCCCCAGATGCGATGCCAATTAGGGGCGCCCGACGTCCATGAAGTGAGTCAGGTTCCGGACTATGAACCTCTCACCCTTATGGACCAATGCGACTTCAGTGGCTTGCTCTGGAACAGTAACTTCCTACCCGCCATCCATGTGGAGCACGTGTTGGTCTCACCGCGGACTCGTAGACTGAGCCACACACAACTGATTTCATGCGTTGACGCAACCTCGAAACTAGTAGCGAAGTAAATATAAAATCTTAAGTACAGCTGGAAGAATTTCATTTTTACTGAAAAACAAAACACAAAAAAAATTGTCTTATACGATTGTATTCTTGCTTTACAATTGTAGGCCTGTACCTATTCCTTCATTATTGCTTCAGTTAACACATTGATAAGTTGTTTTGTCATACGTCCAAGTGAGCTCGCAGTAATATAAAATAAACAACAAGCTCGGTGAGAAAAATTTACGATCCATTCAACGAGAAAGTGACCTAGATTCCGACGTAGCAGCACAATCTCACACTGAGGCACTTAATTACAAGATAATTAGTAATCAAATAAGCCACTGGCAGCAACTTCATCCAACAGTTCTGTTTAATGTTTCCAATGGGTCGATAGTGTGAGGTAACTTACGCAGCAAGAGAGTGATCTAATAGATGTTCATTTTATCATTGTTTAATTAAACAGCGATTTAGCTCATATAATGTAAGTTTCTTTCATCGTCGTTTAATTACACCAACATTAAACTGTGATTTTGCTAATACCCTTTTACCTTGGTTACCCAATGACAGCTATTCTGTACATATCTTCAAAGTAGGCTCGGGTTCCCGGGTTCGATTCCCGGCGGTGTCAGGGATTTTCTCTGCCTCGTGATGGCTGGGTGTTGTGTGCTGTCCTTAGGTTAGTTAGGGTTAAGTAGTTCTAAGTTCTAGGGGACTGATGACCATAGATGTTAAGTCCCATAGTGCTCAGAACCATTTGAACCATTTTCAAAGTACGCTGCACACCCACAAGTGTTACGGAAAACAGCATGGGTGCGCATGGGTTAATGCATCCATGTGAGATATGGCAGCCATACTTTCGGGGATGGCCAGCCCCCTGTAGGTTTTATTCAATATTATATTACCCATTGTGTGACGTTTGTATCTTAAGTTTACAAGGTCTAATGGAAAGCTTTCCTTCCCTGTAGGCCACCAGGAAGTAGGCTTGCAGCGTCTTAGGGGTCATAGGCAAGGCATATGAATTTTTTGCTGGTGTGGTGGAGACTGGTGTAGTTCTGACTGCTGCTTCTGGACGCTGATGTAGTGATGACATGGTTGTTACAGTGCGGTGGTAAGTGGTGGTAATGTTATAACTGGTTGAAGACCTATTCAAGTAGGGGAACATTGGGGAAAAACTGGGAAGAACAAGTGGAAATAGCGAATAAGCGGTAAAAGAATAACTGAGAGTGGGAATGGAGTACATGTATAAATGGATGATTAAGGACATTATAGTCGTGGGGTAGTGCATTAAAGGTTTTAAGGGCAAAAAAGTCACTTTAGCAATTCCCAGAAAATCATATAAAAACAGTTTGGGATAAGTTAGGTCTGTTAGTTCAAAATGATTTGTGGAGATCTGTTTTTATGGATAAAATTTTCAAAATTTTCCTTTGCATTTGAGGTATATCAGTTTTGTGGCTCTGTATAATACTTGCCTGATTTGCGTTTGTGCATTTTTAAGTATGTGAACAGTGTGCTAATAATCCCATCACAGGAGTACTTACGTAAATCTTGTCATTCGCTTCCTCCCAGTTAGCCTGTATAAAAAACTTTCACAGAGTTGCAATTCCTTTTATGCACTTCTCAGTCACTCTCAAACCTTTGGTTTGAAACCTGTACTGGCAGCTGCTTTCTTAAAATGTGCAGAATGCTTCCACAATCTGCATTAGCTTTTATCATTCTCCAACAGCTCTGTAGAGTAGCTTTTCTGATGGACTATGATAATGATCCAATGAATTCCTGATTTGCTTCTCATGCCTTGCATGCTATTTTTGTGTACCTACATCAAACATTTCTCAATTTTTTTGGGTACTGGTAATAGCTTTAAAGATCTCCAGAAATTGCCTGATTAGTAACCGTAGATTAAACACTTTAAGATTACGCAGCGATTTATGTTTCAAGATTCACTGATCTTTAATTTGATCCGCATCCCCTCATTAATTCTCTTTCGTTAATTTTGAAGAAGCTGCATTGGTTTTAATGTTAAGTATTGTATAAGTGGAAACAATCTCATAATGTATAAGAAAATGCATAAATGTATAGATTAAGAGAATATTAGCTGATCAAAATGGGTTTATTCAAAAAACGCTCAGGACAAAATTTAAGTAGTACTGTACCTCTGAAATTTTGAATTTGAGTTCAGCCGCTTGTGACAGATGTACATCGTTCTGGCGATTCGAATTTGCGCGTGGTCTTGGCAACTGTCGCACTTGTAAGCGCTGCTCGATAATTAGCTTCTACCATGTCAAGACTATCGTGTGGCTAACATGCGGCCTTAATACGGAAAAGTGTTAATCGTTGGTGTATGTGGCCACATCGTTGATCTGGAGTTCCTGCCCCTTTCTTTTTGCAAGATTTGTTGAATTATCTGATAGGAGGGTGCTACAATAAGCTGTTGGGCGTTGATGTAAAAGACAAATACATGTTTATTGAATGAAGACCCTTTATGTTGTGCTGATTGGTTTTGTCATGTGCCTGTGGTTTGCTATTGTTAGAGTTCAGCGTTTTCACTGTAGTTTTCTCTAGACACGCTTTGGTCCGTGAAAGTGTGAATGGTGTGCAGTTAGGATTCTTTCCAGCATTGCCTTTACTGCGAGCTCCTTGGCTTCGCTTTCTTGGCGAGTGCTCAGTATTGGTTAGAGCAAACGTCTTATTCTTATAATGAAAAGAGATGCTATTGCGTGTGTAATAACCAGGACTGCAGTTGCGTGGAAGCTCCTGTACAACAGATTGTTCCATTGTTGTCGTACGGTACTGCTGTTATTCCGTTTGATTTGAGGTAAATAGCAGTCCGCGGCTCGTTAATTCTCTCTCACTCTGTGCTCATTGCTATAAGTGCATTACTGTCATATGTTACAGTCCTGTGAAGGGACGTGATTACAGATTTGTGCATGTGTAACGATCGTGCAAGATTTTATTAGTGATTCTTATTCAGACATTTTTCTCTGGGAACGTATGCGAGGTAAAAGCGGCAGTGCCTGTGAAAGTATTACACGGTTTGTGTATCCTAGTGATATAAAGGGTGAGGAAAAATTGCCGCTGTTGGACATCCGCATGCGAATCCTCATCCAGATTCAAGAGAAAATACAGATTCAAAATCAGAAAGTTTACATTTTGAAAACACCTGTATGAAATCGAGGAGCTGCCAACACTGTTAGAACTTGCAACGCAATGGAATGTGCAGAGGAACGTGTAACCAACCTGCAGTGCCATCCCAGCCGTCGTAGCTCACAGAGTAGACTGCTAGGGGAGGAGGAGGTGGAGAGAAAGATTGGGAGGATGAAATGGACAGTGAAAGAGAAGAAGAAACGGACAGAGAAATGGGACGAGGGGATAGACAGAGAGAGGGGACAATAGGAGATTAAGGTATTGAGGAGGCGATTGAGAGCGCATGTGGAGATGGACCAAGAGGGGTGGGTAGGAGGTGGACAAAGGCGGAAGGAGCAGCTGGTCAGAAGGTGAGGGAGCAGATGGACAGACTGGAAAGGAACAGGCTGACAGAGCATGGGGACCAGCAGATGGAAAGAGAGAATGATAGGAGGAGATGGACAGGGTAGTGGAGAAGGTTCACTAGGAGAGAGGGAAAAGGTAAATGGACAGAGTGAAGAGCGGAGGAGGTGGATAGAGAGAGTGGGAGAAGGAAATGGGCTAATAGAACTGGAATAAATAAGTACCCATGGAACGCTAGGTGCTCAGCTAGATATCATACAAAGTCATACACTAGTTGAAATTGATATTAAAAAAATGAAATACACCAGAGCCTAAATCATAAAGAGGTTACAAATATTCTGTATGAATCTAAAGCTAATTTGAATCCTAGTGGACTCTTTCTTTGTTAGCTTCACTGCCCCCTCCCCCCATCTTCGCTTATTGAATAAATAAAACTCCCATGTGTATAACAGCTTCAAATGTCTCATTCCTTTGTGAAGAGTTAAAACTTTACTTGTCCCACGTAAAATATTTGTTGTTGAAGATTAAAATCTCTCATTGTGTTGGCTTTATTAGTTTTGGATTCTTCACCCTTAGAATAACGAAAAAGTTCGGAGGTGGTAAGAAGTCTATTTTAAGTTTGTTGGAAATCGCTAACCGCTCTCATTATCAAACCCAGGGTAAATATAACGTGGGTAACAAGTTTACTTGTGTGGTCATCATCCACAACATGCACAAAAATTTTAGTTTTGAAAGTAATAATTTGCCCTCCGTTTCAAGAAAAGCTGGTTTTTCGCATATATCAATGTTCAAGACGTCATATGTCTTGAACTATGAGGCGTACAACGACATAAATATGCAGCTGTATTCAATGCGGAGCAGTTCTGTTTACACGCAGACTAAAACTACTGCGCGAACACCAACACAGTACACAGATAACACTACATACACGCCCAATACGTTTCCAAGAGAAAGTCAGATATCTCGGTGTGTGGCTCCACACGAAAGTTACATGGCGGGACCACATCGAATACGTTGCCAACAGAGCGCACCGCGAGGCTCAAACGATTCTACCCTATGCTCAACAGGGAAAGCACACTGAATAGGAGGGTGTCGAGGTCCATACACATGACACTGATCAGACCTCCGATGACGTACGCAGCTCCCGTCTGGGGATATGCAGCTCCTACACGACTACGCCGCCTGCAGATCTTCGCAATGAATACCGCCTTGGAACCCTCAAGGATGTATTCAAAATGCCCACCACACGACTACATAGGAACTCGAGACACTCGAACAATTATTTCATCCTTACCCTGGGAAACTACAATCACAACCACAGGTGGAAGCATAAGCGGCCGAAGACATTACTAGCAAGGGCATAACCACCTGTGGCAAACTAACATACGCCCCCTTTTTTTTTTTGGTCATCAGTCTACTGACTGGTTTGATGCAGCCCGCCACGAATTCCTTTCCTGTGCTAACCTCTTCATCTCGGAGTATCACTTGCAACCTACGTCCTATATTATTTGCTTGACGTATTCCAATCTCTGTCTTCCTCTACAGTTTCTGCCCTCTACAGCTCCCTCTAGTACCGTGGAAGTCTTCCCTCATGTCTCAGCAGATGTCCTATCATCCTGTCCCTTCTCCTTATCAGTGTTTTCCATGTATTCCTTTCCTCTCCGATTCTGCGTAGAACCTCCTCATTCCTTAACTTATCATTCCACCTAATTTTTAACATTCGTCTATAGCACCACATCTCAAATGCTTCGACTCTCTTCTTCTCCGGTTTTCCCACAGTCCATGTTTCACTACCATACAATGCTGAAACTCAGAAATTTCTTCCTCAAATTAAGGCCGGTGTTTGATATTAGTAGAATTCTCTTGGCCAGAAATTCCTTTTTTGCCATAGCGAGTCTGCTCTTGATGTCCTCCTTGCTCCGTCCGTCAATGGTTATTTTACTGCCTAGGTAGCAGAATTCCTTAACTTCATTTACTTCGTGACCATCAATCTTGATGTAAAGTTTCTCGCTGTTCTCATTTCTACTACTTCTCATTACCTTCGTCTTTCTCCGATTTACTCTCAAACCATACTGTGTATTCATTAGACTGTTCATTCCGTTCATTCACTTTCACTCAGGATAGCAATGTCATCAGCGAATCGTATCATTGATTTCCTTTCACCTTGTATCTTAATGCCACTCCTGAACCTTTCTTTTATTTCCATCATTGCTTCCTCGATGTACAGATTGAAGAGTAGGGGCGAAAGGCTACAGCCTTGTCTTACTCCCTTCTTAATACGAGCACTTCGTTCTTGATCGTCCACTCTTATTATTCCCTCTTGGTTGTTGTACATATTGTATATGCCCCGTCTCTCCCTATAGCTTACCCCTACTTTTTTCAGAATCTCGAACAGCTTGCACCATTTTATATTGTTGAACGCTTTTTCCAGGTCGACAAATCCTATGAACGTGTCTTGATTTTTCTTTAGCCTTGCTTCCATTATTAGCCATAACGTCAGAATTGCCTCTCTCGTGCCTTTACTTTTCCTAAAGCCGAACTGATCGTCACCTAGCGCATTCTCAATTTTCTTTCCCATTCTTCTGTATATTATTCTCGTAAGCAGCTTCGATGCATGAGCTGTTAAGCTGATTGTGCGATAATTCTCGCACTTGTCAGCTCTTGCCGTCTTCGGAATTGTGTGGATGATGCTTTTCCGAAAGTCAGATGGTATGTCGCCACACTCATATACTCAACACACCAACTTGAATAGTCGTTTTGTTGCCATTTCCCCTAATGATTTTAGAAATTCTGATGGAATGTTATCTATCCCTTCTGCCTTATTTGACCGTAAGTTCTCCAAAGCTCTTTTAAATTCCGATTCTAACACTGGATTCCCTATCTCTTCTAAATCGACTCCTGTTTCTTCTTGTATCACATCAGACAAATCTTCACCCTCATAGAGGCTTTCAGTGTATTCTTTCCACCTATCTGCTCTCTCCTCTGCATTTAACAGTGAAATTCCCGTTGCACTCTTAATGTTACCACCGTTGCTTTTAATGTCACCAAAGGTTGTTTTGACTTTTTGTATGCTGAGTATATCCTTCCGATAACCATATCTTTTTCGATGTCTTCACATTTTTCCTGCAGCCATTTCGTCTTAGCTTCCCTGCACTTCCTATTTACAGGGTGTTTCAAAAATGACCGATATATTTGAAACGGCAATAAAAACTAAACGAGCAGCGATAGAAATACACCGTTGTTGCAATATGCTTGGGACAACAGTACATTTTCAGGCAGACAAACTTTCGAAATAACAGTAGTTACAATTGTCAACAACAGATGGCGCTGCGGTCTGGGAAACTCTATGGTACGATATTTTCCACATATCCACCATACTTAGCAATAATATGGCGTAGTCTCTGAATGAAATTACCCGAAACCTTTGACAACGTGTCTGGTGGAATGGCTTCACATGCAGATGATATGTACTGCTTCAGCTGTTCAATTGTTCCTGAATTCTGGCGGTACATCTGGTCTTTCAAGTGTCCCCACAGAAAGAAGTCACAGGGGTAAATGTCTGAAGAATAGGGAGGCCAATGCACGCCGACTCCTGTATGTTTCGGATAGCCCAAAGCAATCACTCGATCATCGAAATATTCATTCAGGAAATTAAAGACGTCGGCCGTGCGATGTGGCCGGGCACCATCTTGCATAAGGTGTTCGCAGTGTCGTCTAAGGCAGTTTTTACCGCCGCAAATTCACGAAGAAGGTCCAGATTGCGTGATGCAGTAATCGTTTCGGATCTGAAAAATGGGCCAATGATTCCTTTGGAAGAAATGGCGGCCCAGACCAGTACTTTTTGAGGATGCAGGAACGATGGGACTGCAACACGGGGCTTTTCGGTTCCCCATATGCGCCAGTTCTGTTTATTGACGAAGCCGTCCAGGTAAAAACAAGCTTCGTCAGTAAACCAAATGCTGCCCACGTGCATATCGCCGTCATCAGTCCTGTGCACTATATCGTTAGCGAATGTCTCTCGTGCAGCAATGGTAGCGGCGCTGAGGGGTTGCCGCGTTTGAATTTTGTATGGTTAGAGGTGTAAACTCTGGTGCATGAGACGATACGTGGACGTTGACGTCATTTGAACCGCAGCTGCAACACGGCGAACGGAAACCCGAGGCAGCTGTTGAATCACCTGCTGCACTAGCTGCACGTAGCCCTCTGTGGTTGCCGTACGCGGTCGCCCTACCTTTCCAGCACGTTCATCCGTCACGTTCCCAGCCCGTTGAAATTTTTTAAACAGATCCTTTATTGCATCGCTTTTCGGTCCTTTGGTTACATTAAACCTCCGTTGAAAACTTCGTCTTGTTGCAACAACACTGTGTTCTAGGTGGTGGAATTCCAACACCAGAAAAGTCCTCTGTTCTAAGGAATAAACCATGTTGTCCACAGCACACTTGCACTTTGTGAACAGCACACGCTTACAGCAGAAAGACGACGTACAGAACGGCGCACCCACAGACTGCGTTTTCTTCTATATCTTTCACATCACTTGCAGCGCCATCTGTTGTTGAAAATTGTAACTACTGTAATTTCGAAAGTTTGTCCGCCTGAAAATGTACTGTTGTCCCAAGCATATTGCAACAAACGGTGTATTTCTACCGCTGCTCGTTTAGTTTTTATTACCGTCTCAAATATACCGGTCATTTTTGAAACACCCTGTACTTCATTCCTCAACGACTTGTATTTCTGTATTCCTGACTTTCCCGGAACATGTTTGTACTTCCTCCTTTCATCAATCAACTGAAGTATTTCTTGTTACCCATGGTTTCTTCGCAGCTACCTTCTTTGTACCTATGTTTTCCTTCCCAACTTCTGTGATGGCCCTTTTGGAGATGTCCATTCCTCTTCAACTATGTTGCCTACTGCGCTATTCCTTATTGCTGTATCTATAGCGTTAGAGAACTTCAAACGTACCTCGTCATTCCTTAGAACTTCCGTATCCCACTTCTTAGCGTATTGATTCTTCCTGACTAATGTCTTGAACTTCAGCCTACTCTTCATCACTACTATATTGTGATCTGAGTCTATATCTGCTCCTGGGTACGCCTTACAACCCAGTATCTGATTTCGGAATCTCTGCCTGACCATGATGTAATCTAATTGAAATCTTCCCGTATCTCCCGGCCTTTTCCAAGTATGCCTCCTCCTCTTGTGATTGGTGAGCCAGGTAATTTCTATTACTACCTGAAACTTGTTACAGAACTCAATTAGCCTTTCTCCTCTTTCATTCCTTGCCCCAAGCCCATATTCTCCTGTAACCTTTTCTTCTACTCCTTCCCCTACAACTGCATTCCAGTCGCTCATGACTATTAGATTTTCGTCCCCCTTTACATACTGCATTACCCTTTCAATATCCTCATACGCTTTCGCTATCTCTTCTTCTTCAGCTTGCGACGTCGGCATGTATACCTGAACTATCGTTGTCGGTGTTGGTCTGCTGTCGATTCTGATTAGAACAACACGGTCACTGAACTGTTCATAGTAACACACCCTCTGCCCTACCTTCCTATTCATAACGAATTCTACACCTGTTATGCCATTTTCTGCTGCTGTTGATATTACCCAATACTCATCTGACCAGAAATCCTTGTCTTCCTTCCACTTCACTTCACTGACCCCTACTATATCTAGATTGAACCTTTGCATTTCACTTTTCAGATTTTCTAGTTTCCCTATCACGTTCAAGCTTCTGACATTCCACGCCCCGACTCGTAGAACATTATCCTTTCGTTGATTATTCAATCTTTTTCTCATGGTAACCTCCCCCTTGGCAGTCCCCTCCCGGAGATCCGAATGGGGGACTATTCCGGAATCTTTTGCCAATGGAGAGATCATCATGACACTTCTTCAACTACAAGCCACATGTCCTGTGGATACACGTTACGTGTCTTTAATGCAGTGGTTTCTATTGCCTTCTGCCTCCTCATGTCGTTGATCATTGCTGATTCTTCCGCCTTTAGGGGCAATTTCCCACCCATAGGACAAGAGAGTGCCCTGAACCTCTATCCTCTCCTCCTCCCTGTTTGATAAGGCCGTTGGCAGAATGAGGCTTACTTCTTATGCCGGGAGTCTTCGGCCGCCAATGCTGATTATTTATCAAAATTTAGGCAGTGGCGGGGATCGAACCCGGGACCGAAGACGTTTTGATTATGAATCAAGGACGGTACCCCTTTTTTTGTAATCTCATTTTGTTCGCTTTTGGTCGTTGCTTCTGCTCGGGGCGGACGTCGTAGGACATCCGTTGAAGGTCGTTGTTGATCGATTAACTCAGTTTTTTTATTACAGAGGGCAGCTCTCCCTCTGACCGAACACCCTGAGCTACCGTGCTGGCTGACCCCTAGACCACGGGTGTACTACCCCAACAAGCCTCAAGTGTCGGCAGGCCCCAGCATATGTAGCTCCTATTAGAGCCGACCATCAGGCCACAACAGGGAAACAGACGAGCTCGCCCACTGACGCACAAACAAATCGCCGTCGCCCTACACTGTGCATCCGATATATGACCTTCGGACACAAAACAGTGATAAACCTAACTGTTTCAGGCTGATCGAGAGTTCAACACCGGCACCCAGCGGCAGCCGCCGAGCAACAGCACCGCACAATGTCAAAGGTATCGACATGCATGATACCCACCCTTGCAAGACCTATCGCAGGCAGCAAGACATCCGCTCCTGCTCTATCGCACAGGTTTTCCTTCCCTTGGCTCTTGCCTTGGCACTTTTCTTCCCCTGCCCTTCAAACCGCTTCGACCCAATCTATCTCCAGATGAGCGCGTATTAATGGTTAACCTTAACCAGACGTACGCAAACATTGCAGTACCCACATCCTGCGACACCTCACTCTACTGAAAACTAACTGTTATTCAGAGATGGCAGTAGACCTTTTGAGTTGGCCATCATGCCCGTGTGGGCGTGGAGGGCTCCTCCTCTTTTTTTTTTTTTTTTTTTTTAAAAAAAGGGGGGATATGTGGTTACTGGATGCAAAATGTGTAGCGATTAGAGTTAGTAATAAATACGTTATAAATTGAAAACGTCGTGTGTCGTGTTTGATGCTAAAATGTTACTTTCACTATTCTCGGGGGAAGAGAGATTTTTCACTTTAATACTTGTCTTATTGTGTATGATTATGTATCTCTTGCAGAGTAGATTATGACACTATTAAAATTTTTTAAAGTCGCACGCTTTTTTAGTTAAATAGCCAGAAGTTCAATTTTGACACATTGCATCGGTTTACCTGTTTAGTAATGTATAGGCTGAAGCTGTCGAGAGCACTCGTGGACACGTCTCGCTACGTGCCAACGTGGGCTTGGGTCGTTGTGTCAAAAACAGAACTGACAAAAGTCAGAAAAAGCTCACCTAGTGTCATGTCGGACATTCTTTTACCCGGCGTTGTATATCAACTCCACGTGTTATGGACTTAACAAGACGTTGGAAATCCCCTGCAGAAATATTGTGCCGTACTGCCTCTATAGCCGTCCATAATTGCGAAAGTGTTCCTCGTGCAGGATGTTGTGCACGAACTGACTTCTCGATTATGTCCCATAAGTGTGCGATGCGACTCATGTAGGGTGATCTGGGTGACCAAATCATTGGCTCGAACTGTCCAGAATGTTGCTGAAACCAATCGCGAACAATTGTGGCTTGATGACATGGCGTATTGTCATCCATTAATATTCCATCGTTGTTTGGGACATGAAATCCATACACCGTTTCAAGTGCTCTCAGTTGGTTCAGTTGGACTAGTGGACCCAGTCCATTGCATAAAAATTCAGCCTACACCACTATGAATCCACAACCAGCTTGCACAGTGCGTTTATGACGACTTTGGTCGATGTTTTCGTACAGCCAACAGAGCTACTTTGAAAGGGGTCAACGTGTAGCCTTCTGAGTGGCGGGATGGCCCTTCTGGAGAATTGCCACATAAGTTTGAAGTGCTGCGTCAGTTATGCAACAATGCTGGTACCAGTGGTCACAACAATGACGTGCAGGGTTGGACTGGTGCCGTCAGATGATCACTTGGAAGATGGAATGGAGCTCCATGGTCTTCAAGGACGAAAGCAGATTGCGCCTGCACGTAATTAATATTCGTTCGACGTACACCTTGTGAGAGCTATGTCGTAGACTACTATCTTCCAAAACGCACGACCCCACACCAGGCATTATGCTCTGGGGTGCGATAAGCTACAACTCTCATACATCTTTGGTATTTCAGAAGAGGGCGCTAACTAGCGCTCGATACGTGCAGAATGTCGTTAGATCCTTTCTTTTTCCGTGCTTGTAAGAGGAAGGTAATGTGTTTGAGCCGTGTACGGCTCGCAGTCCAACCATTTGGTATTTAACACCCTGTTTTAACGTATTTCTTAAAGTCTTAAACATGGCGGCCACTGAGTGACGCGCGTTTCTTCGGCTCGCGAGTTTTTCCGCTCATTGAAGGTGTTACAGAGAAGTGCGGCAGTCCACAACGTGTGCATCTGACTAAACAAGTGTTACTTGCCGTGGTGTATTGTTCTCCATTGATTACCACAAGTGATAAGTGATAAGTGAGTGAAAAATGGGAAGAGCACGAGTAAGCGGCAGCAGGCGAGGCTACAGGGGCGCAGGCAGCGCGGGCGCCCGGTCTCCGGCGGCAGGTGAGGCCCCGCTTCCCGACATCGGGGAGCTCGTCCGGTCCCAGGTGAGTGCGGCGCTGCACAGCAAAGACACGCTAGACGTTATCGTGCAATCCATCACGGACTCCGTGACGGCCGCGGTCATGGACAAACTACAAGAGTCTGTCGGGCGCAACAGCACCGAAATCCAGTCTCTTAGAAAGTCCCTGGCCGCACAAGAGAAAAAAGCCGCCGACCTAGAGGCTAAACTGTCTGCTGCCACCGATGAAATTGAGCAGTATCAGCGAAGGAACAGCTTGCGCTTGTTCGGGGTAGCTGAAAACGATCGCGAAAACACCGACGACCTGGCCATTAGCCTCGTGCGTGAGAAACTTGGCGTGCAGATCGACTTGGGCGATATTGACAGAAGCCACCGTGTTGGGCGCAGGATACCAGGTGCCATGAAACCCAGGCCCATAATAATTAAATTTGTGTCTTACCGGAAAAGAGCTGAAGTGTTTGCTCAGAAAAGAAAACTCGCCAAGAGTGGGGTTACCCTGAGGGAAGATCTGACGCGCGAAAGACTAAAAGTTTTGAACGCTGCGATCACACAGTTTGGCCTTCAAAATGTATGGACCCAGGATGGCAGGATCGTAATCAAGACGGAAGGAGGGAGGAAAACGGTGACAAACATGTTCGAACTGAAAGACTGAGCGAAATCTCGCGAGACACAAAGTCTCATATTGTAATCTGTCTAATATAAGTTAATTTTTTATTCTTTCTTTTCATTTTTTTAGCTTAAATACTGCTCCGTTATTTCTATAAGTACCATAAGTACTCTATTTAAAATCAGTCAATTGTTTCACAAAAATATTGTTTCTTTATTTGTCTATTATAAGTGCTCATGTATATTCATATTGTCAGTCAAATGGGAATTAACATTCTCCATTAACAGGAATCCCCTTACAACCGCCTTTCTATATCTGTTATTTTCATCTTCGCCACCACCACTACTACTACTATCTTTTTCGTAACTACTACTGCCACTTTCCATCTTTCTTTTCACTCCCTTCTTCGATACTTCCAGCGTGTTTTTCACCTTTAGTCCACAGACGCTTGAGTCAGTCACGACCTTGGACACACCTGTAAATATGTCTTGCCCCGCGAAATCCAGCTTTTGTCCCTCTTCCGGCCAGCAGGTAAACGGAGCGCGTTCGGTCCTACAGGCGGCCACAATGGGACGGACCGGTTCCGGCGGCGGGCTCTTTGTGGCCCACGCGAACGCGCAGTCGCTAACGGCTCACTTCGACGAGTTCTGTGACCTGTTCTGCCAATCGCTGTTCCACATTATCCTCGTCTCTGAAACTTGGTTGAAACCAAACATTTCTTCCGACGCTATCCGAATCGCTGGTTACTCTCTCCTAAGGGCAGATCGTGAAACACGACGCGGGGGTGGTGTGGGTGCCTATGTTCGCTCTGATCTGACACCTACTGTGCTATGCACATCGGATGCAAAGGGCGAAGGAGAAGCAGAGTTCTTGTTTTTCGAAATAAATACATCAAATCAGAAACTGCTAATTGGAGTAATCTATAAACCTCCAAACATCGGTGCCATGTCCTCCTTTCAGTCTGCCCTGTCCTCACTCGTGACACAGTATGAACACATAATCATTATGGGCGACACAAACATCGACTTACAGTTAAAATCTCCCTCTGCCGAAAAACTAAGGCGACTGTTCCACTCCAATGATATGAGTTTAACACCGCTGGACCCAACTCATCACACGCCACACAGCCACACAATCATAGATATAATAGCAACAAAGCGACCAGATAAAATAATCCGCGCCAATCAGACATCCGCTCCGGGACTCTCTGCTCATGACGTGATATTTTTAAATTACTCAATGCATACTACCAAAGAAAAATCTCACCTGGTAACCTACAGAAACTTAAAAAATGTTAACCATGACGCTCTTCAAAAGGATTTCTCAGACATCCCTTGGCATGATATAAGCGATGAACCGACTTTAGACGAAAAAATTCGGCAATTATGTCGCAAAATTATTGCACTGTATGATAAACATGCTCCTCAACGCACTGTTAAGGTAAAGAGAGCTCCCGCTCCGTGGCTCACCACTGCATTACGTCAGTTAATGAATAAACGTGATGCTGCACATAGGGCCTTCAAGCGTAACCCAACTCCCGAGGCGTACGAAGCTTATAGGAAACTCCGAAACAGAACCAAGCAAAGCGTGAGGAATTCCAAAATCAGACATGCCCGCTCTGTCGTATGCGGCATATCAAAACCTGCTGCACTGTGGAAAAAGCTGCGCAGTTTCGGTATAGGGAAGCGAAGATCTGACGCTGTTTATCAAGCGTCTGCAGAAGAATTAAACGATTTCTTCTCAACAGCTGCAAACTGCCACGCAGCGACAAATTACCAGCCCCAAGATATTAATCTCTCGAGAGACAAGTTTTTCCTAAAACATGTCACTACCGGCACAGTACACAAGGCAATTATGAGAATCTCTTCCGAGGCAGTAGGAAATGATGGAGTGAGCATTGGCATGATTAAGAACGTCGTAGACACTATTATTCCAGTTATCACAGACATCTTCAACCTGTCTCTTGTCAGTAGTACATATCCTACTGAGTGGAAGCAAAGTTTAATTAAGCCTATACCCAAGACTGACAACCCTAAGTCGCCAGGTGACTACAGGCCGATCAGCATACTACCTGCAATTTCTAAAGCCCTAGAGCACATCGTCCATGAACAACTGACGGATTACCTCAAAACTCATAACATCCATGACGAATATCAGTCAGGCTTTCGAAAGCACCATAGTACAGCAACCGCATTAATCAAAGTAACTGATGACATTAAACATGCTATGGACAGACGTGAAGCTACTATCCTAACACTGCTTGACTTTAGCAAGGCTTTTGACACAGTTGACTTCGATATATTACTAATTAAAATGAAACAGCTGAATTTCTCAAACAGCGCAATACAATGGTTCGACAGCTACCTCAAAAACAGAAGTCAACAAGTCATCTGTGGGTCGGAAAAGTCATCATGGAAAAGCGTGCACTCTGGAGTTCCCCAAGGCTCCGTCCTTGGTCCACTACTCTTCTCACTGTACATTAATGATATTTCTTCAGTGATTCACTCCTGCAACTACCATCTTTATGCCGACGACATCCAACTGTACATAAGTGCAAGCCCCAAGAACATTGCTGGCGCAGTAGCGAGTATGAACGCAGATCTTTGCTCTGTTTCTCGATGGGCACAGAACCTAGGTCTGAAACTAAACCCCAAGAAATCCCAGGTCATACTTATATCTCATCCAAAGTTAACAGTCCCTAAAATACTCCTCAATGGTACCCAACTACCATACCAAAAAACAGTAAAAGACCTTGGAATAATCTTGGATGAACACCTAAACTGGGAAGAACAAACAGTCACAGCTTGCCGGAAATCGCTCTCCTCCCTACATGCAATTCAAAAATTTAGAAAAATATTTCCAACCCATGTTAAACAAAAATTAGTCCAAACACTAGTCTTGCCTAATCTTTACTACTGCGATGTAGTTCAACACGGCACAAATAGTGAAAATTCTAGATGCCTCGAGCTAGTGATGAATGCTTGCGTTAGATACGTGTGCAATATTCGGTTGTATGATCATATCAGTCCTTCATACTCCCAGCTAGGTTGGATACGCCCACATACGGCACGCGATCACCACACGATGTGCTTACTTCATCGATTTCTTAGCCACTGGTGCCCCCAATACTTATCTTCTCACATTAAACACCTATCATCATTCCACAATCGCAACACCAGATCGGATACGTCTATCATCTTGGCTGTACCTTTACATAATACAAAATCTTTCTCCGTGTCATTCTCCATCTCAGCCATACGACTATGGAACGCGCTCCCCTGTGATCTGCGTCTTATCCAGAACTACTCAACATTCAAGAGGGAACTCAAAACATACATTTTAGGGACGGTATAGCCACCATTCTTGTGCCCCTCCCATCTCTTTCTTTCTCCTCTCCATCACAGCTTTGAATTTTACCGTTCTATTTCTCTTCCTCTAACCTATCTACCTCTTATATATCTCTTTCACCCCATTCTATCGCCTTATGTCTCTGCTCGATGAGAATAACTCACAAGCTGCAAGAACATAGCGAGAAAATTCCCAACTAACAATGTGACTGACATTCAGAAAAGAAAAGTATGTTTACTTTCATATACATAGTCATTATTATTATTATTATTATTATTATTATTACTATTACTATTATTATTATTATTACTATTATTATTGATTGTTATAATTATTTTTTATTGTTATAATTATCATTGTACTACTGTTATGATATCTATTTTTTTTTCTTTAACATCAATACTGCATAATAGGCTATATGTCCTTAATGTTAAGTAGAAACTGTAACTCGTTCAATCTGAGTATGCCTGGTTAGGTGTAAGAGAGGGCCTGAAGGCCCTAATCTTGCCAGGTAAAATAAATGCATAAATAAATAAATAAATAAATAAATAAATATTTCCATCTCACCACGGTGATTTAAATTACTGGCGTTGTTGAGTCGCTGTTTTGCCTGACCGTCATCGGCGCTAGTAGCGCGTATCGATATATCTCCTCTGGTAGGATCTTTGGTGGGCTGCTATTACTTCCCAGTTGTCATATGTCGTGGAGTCAGTCGGAACGTGCGAGTAGGAGAGTTCACGGCGGCAGGTCGGGTCGTGAGTTGGGCCCTGGTAGTCCGTTCCAACGCTTTTCGAGCGCAGCCCGGCCCAGCCAGTAGCCGGCTTGCAGCAGCAGTGAGCCCTGCGTGGACATCGACCGTCCGACCGTTGCCGCCACGCATCAATTAAGGTGAACTGTTGATCGGTCAGTTGGTCCGAGGACGTCTCCGTGCGCCGTAGTCGACTGGGCCGCTGACGGTCTCTGCGCAGTGTCGGAGACTGTCTGGAGCTGTCCGATCGGTACAAGCATCGTCGCTCACCGACTCAGGACGTGAAGGTTGGCTGATTTTGAGCATTACCTTGTTGGTTCCGGCCTTGCTGTTGTGGAGGTTTTCCTGTGAGCAACAACTAGTGAATTTTCTACCTTGTGGCCGTTACTGTTGTAGTTACCTGGCCTGGCCGCTAAAGTAGTTTTTAGGCATTGTCTTTCCCTCAACTGTTGTTGCTGCCCAACATGGTGCGTAGTTTTGGCAGCTCAGTGCACATACGCGTTTGTTTGGGGATAGTGATACTTGCAAATTTTGGGGGCCTTGAATTCTCGTGTACTCCGTCGTGGCAAGCAAGCTGTTGGTCGGTCGGTCCGTGACTGTCTCTTGGTTGGTTTCACACGTATTAAGTGTAGTTGTACTCACCACCTGTCTTGCCTGAGCGAACGAAGGCAGACCGATCCACTGGAGACTCCTGAGTGCCATTCTCTTAATTATCCTTTTGGCAGTGTTAATGTTGTTGTAATTTAACTGTATTTTATATTTTTAATTTGGAAATGTTAGTTGTGGGCCTTCAGCGCTGGAAACATGTTCTCAGAGTTTGCTTCAACTCCAAACATTATCGCCTTCTCCTCTTGGAAGGTTATTGTAATTTCTTTTGAAAGATTTTTAAAGTTATTGTGGGCCTTCCGCCGTTGGTGTTGCAAAAGGAAATTTTTAAACTTAATGTATTGTTTTGCCGATTGTTGCAGTATACATTTCCTTAATTTGCAGAATTTAACTCTGTGTCCTTCAACCATCGTTTTGCGCTTGTTTACCTCTTTCTGTGCACCTTGTGGGTCATTAGGCCTGTTAGCATCTTATAACATTTTGGCCTTCAGTCTTCAGTAATCATCATAGTATATTTGGAATTTTGAAGATTTAATCGAGGTGCCTCCAGCCGCTCCACATGCTGATCTCATATATGTATACGATTTATCTTATTCGTAAATTTAACTGAGTGTCATGTCTCTTCAAAATTGGACTTATTCTAAAGTAGTTGTTTGGAGGCCTTCATCCGCGAAGCAAATTTAATTCTTTCAAAAGTGTATTTGTGAACTAAATGGTAATAAATTACAATTGTGAAATGAATCCGACCGCAACTCCCTTGACCCTTTCCACAATACTTATTACGTGTTAGCCCTGCGTTATTTAGCGGGCGTTTCAGTGTTGCTCCAAGGAGATAATTTTGACCTACACACTGCTCGTGAAACTCAACGTGCTCTGCAAGACGAGCAGCAACTTCTCAGGCCAGCACGATCTGCAGACTTGTCTCCAGTTCATTAAGTATGGCACCTGTAAGTGACCTGAGCCACTCATCAACGAAAAGCACTTACAGAACTACATCAACAGGTCGACCACATATGGCGTAACGTATCCCAAGACAGTTTTCTCCATCTGTACGATCCACCGGGTGCTAGAGTCAGTGTTTGGATTGTTACCCGGCGAGGCAACACCATATTGGAGTTGCAGCGTGGGTCGATACCCGGTACGTCAGAAACAGTTTGGTATTGATCTGTAAATCATTTCAGATATTCCACATGCGACAACAAACCTTGAGTGAGTTGGGAACCTCTAAAGGGTTGTATTAATTTTTTTCCAGCGATTTATGTGTTAGGACACGAGGGGAGTATTTTCATCTCGCCCAATTCAGCGGAGTTTCCCACTGCGCTGTTAGATGGGCAGATGCGGACTCGGGCAGACGTTTCACCGGTATTTCCGCCAGTTCGACAACTAGCACACTGGCGTCCCAGAGGTCGTCAGAGGCGTGACCCGCGAGCTAAAGCCGGCGGCGGTGGCGCGGAGCCGTATTTTCATACGCAAACAAGAGGCGAGCGTGCAGGGTGGACGCACGGGAGACGAGAGGCGGGTGTTTGCCGATCCCCGTATCTAGCAGCCGTAGCCGGCACTCAGTGCGCGCTGACGCCCCACCCGCCCTTGCAGCAGCCCATCTCCGCCACTGGGACGCCGCCTCGTCCGCTTTTATTTACTCGCTTTCCGGTGCGCGCCGGCGACTTCGGCACACAACGCGTCCGCTGGCGGCAATTGTCCCCTATCACCGGTGGGAGCTCCAAAAGTGTCATCATTTGTTTCGATGTGCCTGTGTATTCTCTCTTATCGCCAGCCGGATTTAAACGCGTCGTTTCCTTTTCTCGTTCGACACAAACTCCTGAATACGATAACTACTGAGTTTATTACCCTTGTGTCTGCGCAAGTGATTCGGAAAGGAGTAAAGCAAAATCAACAGGATCTTACGGCGTGGAATAAAGACCATTACTTGGTCGTGCTGGCGGAATATGAAGTGATACAGAGATTTCTTTGCCGCCTACACGATGTGCGAAACTATAGATAATTAAGTCAGGTTACCTTCCATTCGGGAAGTGGATGCACTCAGCGACTGTATATGACTTACAAATTATGGAGTACAGAAATCAGCCATCCATTTTAGATTTTATTATGCAAATCCAGATTTCGGCTAGTAGCTAGCCATTATCAATGCGATATTTTTAATTCTCAATGGATTTAAGTCCCTGATATTCGGGCGTCAGTCACACTTCTTTGAATACTCATCTGAGCTGTGATTGACGCCCGAACAACAGGACTTTCTTACACTGAGAATAAAAAATAGCGCGTTGACAGTGAATAGCTACTAGCCGAAATCTGGATGTGCATAATAAAATCTAAAAAGGATGACTTATTGCTGCAATCTATAAGATTAATAAGTATTTATAAAATTTTCTCGGAGAACGAGCGTTTCGCTCTCATTTAAGTGTATGGCCGAAAGAGACAGCCTTCCTGGAATTGTGAAACGAATCCTGTGGTCCAGGACCGTGTGCCACATAGAGGGCATATTTGCCACGAGATATGGAAATTTACAGGTGTCTATTGTGCTGAATGAGGACAAGCAGATCAGGCTTAAGCACTGTAGTGTGCGAGTGAGACAGACGAGAACCAACATCATAGGGCAAACTCGTAGGAGCTGTTTGTGCCCAGGTAGTGGTATTAGTATTAAATATGGCTGACCTAAGACAGGCGATAAAGATAAACATATATGAGAACTATTTAATTCTGTACAGTAATTTTAATCTACCATCTGTTTTAAATTTTCATGGTGATCCCAATAAAACTTGAATATTGATCATATCTATAATAGTTTAGGACTTACTGTTAAAGTGAAATTAACACATTTTGTAACAAAAAACAATTCGCTAAAATCTGACCGATTTGGTCCATCTTAGCGACCTACATTTCATATAAAATTGCATCATAAAAATAGCAAAAGTTGTATATATCAACTCTGTAAATTTGTTTAAACGATATAGTAAGTTTAAATTATCACTTTTTTCGTTGAATCATCAGATCATTATTTCCTCCATACAAAACACATTGAAAGATGATAGCACGACCTTATTGAGTCATTAGGTAATAAAATATTTATTGTAAGGTTCAGCGTATAATAATTACTTTTGTTCTTTATTTATTTATGAGAAAGCACACTGGTGCAAGGCTGCTGGACGTGACATTCAAAGTTAAGAAGGAAACTGTATTGGTTTTATGTAAAAGAATTTAACGTTTATTAGGTAATAGATATTATAGTTACTTTATTTAGAACGTGAAAGTGGTCAAGCTTTGTTTATTTAAATATGTTAAAATGTAAAATAAAGTAGACTAAGCTGCAGCCAATCAGATGGACGGCTTCAGAGAAGGAAACTGCACTAATCAGTAAAGCGACGATGTTCGGCACGCGGGAGATACGACCGTGTACGGGCAGAGGGAGAGTGCTGGTGCAGACACGAAAGCGCTCGTTTCGGCTGGAGACACCAAAGTGAACAGGTCTGGTCTAGACATCAAAGCGTACAGTTCGGATTCAGACGTGATAGTGGACAGTCGGTATTTAGGTATGTAGGAAGTGAACCGACTTAGAAAATTTCGCGTTGTGTCACTGAACGGTGAGCAGCTGCGAGCCTGGTGTGAACTCAAACTTTTCGCGTAGTTAACGAGGTGGAGTATTGGACTTGTATTTCGTGATGAGACTCTGAATGATCGAACTGTGTTAAATGGATATGCACTCAAATGTAACAGTAACTCTAAATACTACTACTTTCGCTATTGTTTTGCTTTCTGAATAAATATTGTTTTAAACAAATCGCAACTGTGTGGCCTACATCATTTATGGGTCGTTAATTTAGCTCCCGGTATAATTATTATATGTCATATTAACCTTCATGTTTCATACAATTTCGCAAACATGCCATCAAACAGACAATTTAGCCAAAGAGTAACAAGTGTCTAATTTAATGCGACGCGTGCCGTTCAACGCCTTGACGAGTTTGTGCGAAAATGTTTCTACGAAGAGGAACTGAATGTGAGACCGAACATATTTTGGATGTTAGCTCGCAAAATTTTAAACAAATTTCGGGCTTGAAGCCTGTTGTCGTTTAATTCATTGCACTTTATTACACGGTATTTCGACTGAGGATCTGCCAGTAATGTTCTGGTGAGCCGACGAAGATTGACGAAGACATGCTGCGTTCTTCCCTACATGTCTCGCTGCGAGTGTTCCACTCATACTTGAAAATTAACGTTGACATGAGGACCCCAAGTCCCGGCGGCAGCGCCTTCGCTGGTACAATCGCGGGAATCTGCTGTCCTCTGTCTTACCGCTCGCCATGGCTGTTAACGCAGTCTGCTGTCTTCGATTTGGACAAATAATGGTGATGATGGGTGTTCCATGCACTGTCCAGATGACAACCGCTATCATGGTTCAACTGATAACCCCCCCCCCCCCCCCCCCCCCAGACACACACACACTCCCCCAGGCGTATTTCCTTGTATTTACTAGTTATAATGAATATCGTCGTCGCAATTCGGGAGACTGCAGAGAGAGATGCAAGCAATTTCTACGGTACAATGAGATACGTTTCTGATGGATTCAAGTCGCTCAGAGGAATAATATACAGAATGGAAAAGATTATCGTTTTTGTTGTAGATCGCCACTTGCTTCAGCAAATATAAAGGCACCAGAGCGCTACTCTTTCGTTGTGCCTCACGATAGGTATAGGACTTCAGAAAATTTATAGATTTACCAACTTATAAAAAAGGCTCGTCTGCTAATTAGGGTTCAAGCGTTTAAAATTCTCAGAAAAATAAGTTCAAGACATAAGGAAAGACTGGTAGGTAATACGAAATTCGTAAAAGAACCAAATGGGAGCAATAACAATACAGCACCTAGAGTGAAGTGCACGGATTAAAAAAGTGTCTAAACCAGGGATGCTGCTTTTCCCCTCCCCTGTTCAATCTGTGTTTCTAAGAATCAATAATGACAATAAAAGAAGGGTGGACCAGTGGGACTGAAATTGAAGCTGAAAGCAAAAGAATGAAAATATTCGCTGTAGACATTGCTGTCAGCAGTGAACTAAATTAAGGGTTCTACTGATCGCGGAATATGGATTCAGGCAAAAGCAAAAATAGACCGAAACTACTGAGATTACGGATGCACTAATCAAAATTTGGGCCCACATAGTGAACGAAGCAAAATAACTCAAAATCTCTGCAGCTTGGAGCATAAAAGACTTAGTCTCGCACAGGTAAAGTGGAAACTCCCGTCTATGAGAATTCTGTTTTTGACAAACTTAAGTTGGCTGAATGCACCTTTGGAACATAGCATCACATGGAAATGAATCGGGGCTCTAAGAAAACCAAGAATATTAGGCTTCTGCATGAGCTTGTGGCATTTTTCCGTAAATTTTACAAACCCAGGAGATCTACATAACAGAGACCTTATTCGTCAATAGTACACTACTAGCCATTAAAATTGCTACACCACGAAGATGACGTGCGACAGACGCGAAATTTAACCGACAGGAAGAAGATGTTGCGGTATACAAATTATTAGCTTTTCAGAGCATTCACACAAGGTTGGCGCGGGTTGCGACCCTACAACGTGTCGACATGAGGAAAGCTTCCAACCGATTTATCATACACAAACAGCAATTGACCGGCGTTGCCTGGTGAAACGTTGTGATGCCTAATGTAAGGGGAAGAAATGCGTACCATCAAGTTTCTGACTTTGCTAAAGGTCGGATTGTAGCCTATCGCGATAGTGGCTTATCGTATCGCGACCTTGCTGCTCGTGTTGGTCGAGATCCAATGACCGTTAGGAGAATATGGAATCGGTGGGTTCAGGAATGTAATACAGAACGCCGTGCTGGATCCCAACGGCCTCGTATCACTAGCAGTCGAGATGATAGGCATCTTATCCGCATGGCTCTAACGGATCGTTCAGCCACGTCTCGATCCCTGAGTCAACAGATGGGGACGTTTGCAAGACAACACCCATCTGCACGAATAGTTCGGCGACGTTTGAAGCAGCAAGGATTATCAGCTCGGAGACCATTGCTGCGGTTGCCCTTGATGCTGCATCACAGACAGGAGCGTCGGCGATGGTATACTCAACGACGGACATAGGTGCACGAATGGCAAAACGTCATTATTTCGGATGAATTCAGGTTCTCTTTAAGCATCATGATGGTCGCATCAGTGTGTGGCGACATCGAGGTGAACGCACATTGGAAGCGTGTATTCGTCATCGCCATACTATCGTATCACCTGGCGTGATGGTATGGGGTGCCATTGGTTACACGTCTCGGTCACCTCTTGTTCGCATTGACGACACTTTGAACAGTGGATGTTACATTTCAGATGTGTTACGACCCGTTGCTCTAGCGTCCATTCGATCCCTGCGAAACCCTACATTTCAGCAGGATAATGCACGACTGCATGTTGCCGGTCCTGTACGGGCCTTTCTGGGTGCAGAAAATGTTCTACTGCTGCCCTGGCCAGCACATTCTCCAGATCTCTCACCAACTGAAAACGTTTGGCCAATGGTGGCCAAGCAAGTGGCTCGTCACAATACGCCAGTCACTACTCTTGATGAACCGTGGTATCGTGTTGAAGCTGCAAAGGCAGCTATACCTGTACACGCCATCCAAGCTCTGTTTGACTCAATGCTCAGACGTATCATGGCCGTTATTAAGGCCAGAGGTGCTTGAAAATGTAATCACATGTCAGTTATAGTATAATACATTTGTCCAAGTAATGCCCGTTTATCATCTGCATTCCTTCTTGGTGTAGCAATTTTAATGGCCAGTAGTGTATATTCTCCTTCACTATTTATACAGTCTGCCAATCGAGGGGTGGGAACCACGTGGTTTTGAGATGAAGATCTCGTCGAGCCATGTCTGGAGTGCATTTTCATCCAGAAAGGATGTTACTTGAAAGCTGTTAGGTAGAGAGCAGTAAAGGTGAAAATCTCAGGGCACAATAGCAGGCGAATAATGTAAGTGCAAAATGTCATTCCAAACCATTTCCTGTACAGTATGTTTTGGCAATCTAGCAGAAAGTTGGCTTGCGTTATCGTGGAGTAACACCACTTCACGCAGTCTTCCTGAGTAGTTGTTCTTTGGCTGCGGCTGCAAGAGATCTCAGTTGCTGACATTAAATGTCAGAAGTGATGGTTACACCACTTCGAAGCAATTCGTGGTACAGTATACCATCGCAGTTCCAGGAGATGCGTAACTTTATCCTATGTGGAGGCGCGCATGTCTTTGTACGGGGAGTTGCTGCTTCGTTTGGGTTCAGTCATTCATTTATTTTCCTTATGCTTGCAAAGAGACACAATTTGTCGTCACCAATAACGGTATAGGGTAGGAATGGTCGGCGTTGTTCACGAGCCAATTGCTGACGAGCAAGCACAGATGCTCATATGACTAGCCACTGATTCCGCAAGATGGTCGAGCACATTTCCCTGTAACTAACACTTGAAAACACTCACATAAATTAAATACAATGTTACCTCTTTGCCGGCCGGAGTGGCCGAGTGGTTCTAGGCGCTACGGTCGCAGGTTCGAATCCTGCCTCGGGCATGGATGAGTGTGATGTCCTTAGGCTAGTTAGGTTTTAGGTAGCTCTAAGTTCTAGGGGACTGATGACCACAGAAGTTAAGTCCCATAGTGCTCAAAGCCATTTGAACCATTTGTTTACCTCTGTAGCGTATTGACCATATTCGATCGTAAAACACGCCAGAGCCACAGACATGCAAGAATGTTATGCACCGTGTTGTAAAACAGGATGATAGGCGTTATCAAGCAGATCCATCTGGTCATACTATAGCATCAGCAGCTGCTACAACATGCTAGCGAAAATACGGAAGTCTTTCCTCACTTGCCTCCACGGATGTGTTTAGAGTATGTGCCTTAAGCCATAAACGAACATAGCCTGGAGCATATAAGTACTCAGCCATCTCGAAACTGACACCTCGAGAAACGGTAGCAGCTCTAACCAATCCAAATTCGCCCGAGTTACCATCCCTCCTAAACAAGACGCCAGCGCCCCCACTATGGCTAGTTTTATGTGTGACGTCCATTCCCACAGGGCGAAACTTGCTGCATCAAACGTGTGGGTCGATGAACTCTGAACTTCGGGTCCAGCCTTATGCACAAAGCGATCCCCGGTTATTTACACGATGTTATCTATGGACCTTACTACAATCTAGAAATTCCAAGAACATCCGGTTTGTTCATCATCCCGACGCCAGACCTATTGTAGAGGGAACTGCCATACGGCCTACAGGAGATCGCGTCAGAAGCGGCACTGGGTCCAGGAATTTTAGGATAAGTCAGAGCTCCACACCACTCTTGACAGCAAGGCCGGCCATACACAAAAGACTAAGACAAAATGACACAAGAGGAGGGCCAACAGAACCTCCATTGTACAGGAGACCCGGTTACCAGAAGAGGCACGTATGTGACGCACCATCACATTCATCTCTTGACACTCACGCCCTGCTGATTGCCGTACCATGACAGACAAACCCAAGTGCAAATCAAAGTGCAATTAATGGAAAAATATTGTGTTACAGGGGTATAATAACCTCCGAAATCATGAAATTTTGGTATCAAAACGTAGATTACTGGTAGAGGTTGACCTCGGGGAAGATCAGTTTGGATTCCGTTGAAATGTTGGAACACGTGAGGCAATACTGACCCTACGAATTACGTTAGAAAATAGATTAAGGAAAGGCGAACCTACGTTTCTAGCATTTGTAGACGTAGAGAAAGCTTTCGACAATGTTGACTGGAATACTCTCTAATTCTGAAGGTGGCAGAGGTAAAATACAGGAAGCCAAAGGCTATTTACAATTTGTACAGAAACCAGATGGCAGTCGAGGGACATGAAAGGGAAGCAGTGGTGGGGAAGGGAGTGAGACAGGGTTGTAGCCTCTCCCCCATGCTATTCAATCTGTAAATCGAGCAAGCGGTAATGGAAACAAAAGAAAAATTCGCAGTTGGAATTAAAATCCATGGAGAAGAAATAAAAAATATGAGGTTTGCCGATGACATTGTAATTCTGTCAGAGACAGCAAAGGACCTGGAAGAGCAGCTGAATGGAATGACATGATGTTGAAAGGAGGATATAAGATGAACATCAACAAAAGCAAAACGAGAATAATGGAATGTAGTCGAATTAAGTCGGGTGATTCTGTGGGAATTACATTAGGTAATGAGACGCTTAAAGTAGTAAATCTGTATTGCTATTTGGGGAGCAAAATAACTGATAATTGTCGAAGTAGAGAGGATATGAAATGTATAGTAGCAATGGCAAGGAAAGCATTTCTGAAGAAGAGAAATTTGTTAACATCGAGTATAAATTTAAGTGTCAGGAAGTCGTACTTGTATGGAGTGTAGCCATGCATGGAAGTGAAACATGTACGATAAAAAGTTTAGACAAGAAGAGAATAGTAGCTTTCGAAATGTGATGCTACAGAAGAATGCTGAAGATTAGATGGCTAGATCACGTAAATAATGAGAAAGTACTGAATAGAATTTGAGAGAAGATAAATTTATGCCACAACTTGACCAGAAGAAGGGATCGGTTGGTAGAGCATATTCTGAGGCATCAAGGGATCACCAATTTAGTGGTGGAGGGCAACGTTGAGGGTAAAAATCGCAGAGGGAGACCATGAGATGAATACAGTAAACAGATTCAGAAAGATGTAGGTAGCAGAAGGTACTGGGAGATGAAGAATCTTGCAGAGGATAGAGTAGCATGGAGAGCTGCATCAAACCAGTCTCTGGACTGAAGACCACAAAAACAATAACGTAGATTACACTAGTATCAATGTCAAAAGTATCTCCTGATATCTCGATTATATAACCAGTTCGATGAGAATGAAACCAGCAGGCTGAATGCAACCTAAGGCAATTCACTACCGCAGTTCTGATGAAAGTCCAGGAGATAGTTCCCCAGAATATAACATTGCCCCCATTCGCAACAGCCGTTCGCTGGACCTAGTTTAGCAAAAAACGTAATTCATCCGCCCAGGCTACACGTTGCCATCGATTCACAGTCAATTCTCGATGATACAGTGCTCAGTGCAGTTGCAATTGACTAATTCGTTTGGTCAACATGAGACCATGCTGCGAAGCCCCCATTTAAGAGTGTGCTATCGGAAGCACTTGTTCCGTCATCAGCTTTGTATTCCGTCACTTAATCTGCACAGCGTAGGCACATACCCGACCATCGCGTTGTAGTACGTCGGGTGGGTGTCCGATACCTTGTCACCTACTTGCGGTTTAATCGACCTTCAACCTCTTTTCGCAGATGCTCATGACAGTAACAGGCAAACAGCTGATCATGTATGCCATTTTCGAGAATCTCGTTCCCAGCTGCGCGACCGTAACAGGCTGTCGCTGTTTCAAAGTCGCTTATGTCTATGGATTTCTCCGTTTACGGTTGGCACAGTCGCTGGAATGATTTCACTTTTGTCTCTCTTCCACCTCCCGTACTTACTTCCCCGTGTCACATACTCATCGTGGCACTACGGGGTATTCACTAGTTTCTTATTTCATGCTTTGTCTGTCCCATTAACTTTTAACATTATTCCATTGCAACGTATTTCAAATCCTTCCTATTTTTTCTACTCTGGAGTCTGGATCGTCGTCGAATTATTTCGATAGATTAGTGTCTCATGAAGTCAAATGGAAATAAAAGTATTATTGAAACGAGTTATTTTAATGAAGAAATTTTTTTTTGACATTAGCGATCTACATCTACATTGCTGAACCAAAACGTTATGACAGCTGCCCACTCACACTATAGCCTTGTTAGTGATATCTTCAACATTTGAACTGCTCGTTCCCAGAATTCTCGCAACAAATCTGTCATCCGTTTAACACAGTTTTCACGTGTTCATCACACTTTGTACATCTTTGTGACGTTGGTGCCATGTGTTACAAACCTGATAGTTTATCGACGTTTGAAGAGATTTGCGAATTAGTACTCTAAGGGTGAATATCTTCTAAACCTGTCTACATTTCCTTGTAAATATCCAATGATGATACCTTTCTGTTGATAGTAGTAATATGAGCGAATCCGATCGGAATGCTGCTGGCTCTCTCTTACAGATTTTCATGCATATTGAGAACATTAACGGTTAAATTAGGCTTTTTTTGTGGTATACTCAACTTAACTTTCACTTTAGTCGGAAACTTCCGGTATATCAGGTAAAAATTCATCGAGAAAATCATCTGTTTGAATGTAATCTGTATGTTAGACTCATAGGTTATCAGTCTGATATCATGGTACCTCGCCAAAAGCAGTTCAAAAACTGGAAGCGTAAGTATTATATTTCGTATGATTACTAAATATACTGAACAAACCGTTTGGTGACTGGCGGAGTAGATGTAGATATAGATGTAGATTTAAATACAGCTTTCATCGATCGCGATTTTCTATGCGATCGAAACATTTGTTTTTTTCTTTTTTATCACTGCATTGAAGAAGTTTGTCCGAGACCAGCTTTTTCTGACCTTTTTGCTATGTTGAACTACAATCTTACTTTTATGTCAAATAGTTGTGGACACAAACCAACAGGTATACTGTATGTCCACATAACATATTTTCTTTGTTTGTGTGTTAGGAATGTTTCCTGAAAGTTTGGCCGTACCTTTTTGTAACACCCTGTATAAATATACAAGAGATACAAATATGTCATAAATTACCTGTTTACCTCAGGTAGTTTGCACATTAAACTTTCATACATGAAATGGCGTTTCATAATTAAGTAAATAATGTATCAGTATGAACTAATTCGTGAATTCTTATTAATACTGTCAATACATGAAGACTAACTCAAATCATACTTCACGCCATGCATACGTTATAAGTAACTGGAAGCCATGAGGGAATGTTCGCCCGCTATATTCTGACATCCTCTTTATGAATGGAGCAGGAGGGTAACGATAAGTTGACATAGCAGGAAATACTGTCTTTAAAGTAGTTATAAATTGTCTCCTTTGTAACCTGTTGATATAAAATCGGATTACCTAAATCTCAGTGGGCAACTGTTTTCTCCGCGTCCGGTTTTGCCTGTAAAGATTAAATCTTTTCCAGCTTTTTAAAGTCCTTTCAATTTTCCACCTGACGCAGTTTCCGCATTATATGGCTGGGTCCGCGACGGTAATGCGCTTTGTAAAGTTCTCTCCGCTATCTCGCGGCCCTGCTTTCCTCTGAAATCTGAGGTGTGCCGTTACTCATGTAAATGAATTGTCCTCTATTTGGCTCCTAGTAAATTCAATCTAAGCCTCATTCAGCCAGAATACAATTAGGGTATACTTTGGAAGCTTGTTCCAGCAGATATCAATCTATCCGTTTAACAACTATGCGTATATACACAAACCAAAAAGAGTTTTGTATCACCTCGGTTCCGACAGTTCCGAAACCTGTACAGAAAATTGGAATAGAGATCAACATAAACATCATTTTCGACCTTTGTATTGCCCATGAAATCCACACATTGTATGTTGTACCACCATACAGCGAGACCTTCAGAGGTGGTGGTCCACACTGCTGTACACACCGGTACCTCTACTACCCAGTAGGTCGTCCTCTTGCATTGATGCATACCTGTATTCGTCGTGGCATACTATCCACAAGTACATCAGGGCACTTTGGTCCAGATTGTCCCAATCCTCAACGGCGATTCGGCGTAGATCCCTCAGAGTGGTTGGTGGGTTAAGTCGTCCATAAACAGCCTTTTCAATCTATCCCAGTCATGTTCGACAGGGTTCATATCTGGAGAAGATGTTGGCCACTCTAGTCGAGCGATGTCGTTATCCTGAAGGAAGTAATTCACAAGATGTGCACGATGGGGCACGAATTCTGGTCCGTGAAGACGAATGCCTCGCCAATGTGCTGCTGATATGATTGTACTATCGGTCGGAGGATGGCATTCACGTCTTGTACAGTCGTTATGGCGCCTTCCATGACCACCAGCGGCGAACGTCGGCCCCACATAATGCCACCCCAAAACATCAGCGAACGTCCACCTTGCTGCACTCGCTGGAAAGTGTATCTAAGGCTTTCTGCCTCCAAACGTGTCTCCGACGATTGTCTGGTTAAAGGCATATGCGACACTCATCGGTGAAGAGAACGTGATGCCAATAATGAGCGGTCAATTCAGCTTATTGTTGTGCCCATTTGTACCGATCTGCATGGTGTCGTGGTTGCGAAAATGGCTCTCGCCATGGACGTTGGGAGTGAAGTTGCGCCTCATGTAGTCTATCGCACACAGTTTGAGTCGTAACACGACGTTCTGTGGCTGCACGAAAAGCATTATTCAGTATTGTGGCGTTGCTGTCAGGGTTCTTCCGAGCCATAATCTGTAGGTAGCGGTCATCCATTGGAGTAGTAGCCCTTGGGATGCCTGAGCGAAGCATGTCATTAACAGTTCTTGTCTCTCTGTATCTCCTCCGTGTCCGAACAACATTGCTTTGGTTCACTCTGAGACGTCTGGACACTTCCCCTCTTGAGGGCTCTTCCTGCTACAAAGTAACAAACCGCGGTATTGACCGTCTAGGCATGGTTGAACTACAGACAACACGAGCCGTGTACCTCCTTTCTGGTGGAATGACTGAAACTGATCTGATGTCGTACCCCTCTGTCTGAGAGGCGATGCTCATGAATGGTTGTTTACGTCTTTGGGTGGGTTTAATGATATCTCTGAACAGTAGGAGGGACTGTTTCTGTGATGCAATATCCACAGTCAACGTCTACCTTTAGGAGTTCTGGGAACAGGGAAGATGGAAAAAAATTTTTATGTGTGTATATAAACATAACGATATTCTGTCTTATATAATATAGTGCTCTTTCGTGATATTGAAACAAACACCATAATTGAACCCACCACAGTTTCGATAACAGAAACTAACAATAAATGACATAATCAAAGTAATGGCATGTCTATGTGTATGGATTCATTGCGGAGGGTACAGACAGTGATGCGAAATGCGTTTTTCCTTAAAATTGTCTTTAGGAGCTAGCTCGGCAGGCCGCCAAGCAATGGAAATATCTTAGACCTAGTAGCTACAAGTAGGTCAGACCTTGTCGACAATTCCAGTATAGAAATGGGGATTAGCGATCATGATGTCATTATAGCAATGAATGTCAATAAATCAATCAAGAAGGCTAGGAGAATGTTTCGGCTAGACAGAGCGGATAAGCAGTTATTAACATCCTACTTAGACAGCGAAGTGGCAGCACTTAGTTCCAGTAAGATGGATATAGAGGAATTATGGGCGATGTTTAAACAGATTGTAAGTAGTGGTCTGGAGAGTTCCATTTCTAAAGTAAATAAAGGATGTAAAAGCTTCACCATGGGTAAATTAGGAAATACCTAAGATTCTGAGGAAGCAAAGAAGGCCGAGCGGTTCTAGGCGCTACAGTCTGGAACCGCGTGACCGCTACGATCGCTGGTTCGAATCCTGACTCGGGCGTGGATGTGTGAGATGTCATTACGTTAGTTAGGTTGAAGTACTAAATTCTAGGGGACTGATGACCTCAGCTGTTAAGTCCCATAGTGCTAAGAGCTATTTGAACCATTTCCTTTTAGCTGAGGCTGACTCAAAGCGGACCAGCAAACAACGACAAGGGGAGGTCGTGAGTCTGTGAAAAGATCTATGCGTGAAGCATACGCCAACTCCCATCATCACATCTTAGCAAAAGATCTGTCAGAGAACCCGAAAACATTCAGGTCGGATGTAAAATCTCTAGACGGGTATAAGACTTCCAATCATTCCTTTATTGACCATTCTGGTGTGGCTGTTGAAGACAGCAAAACTAAAGCCAAAGTTTTAAATTTCACGTTCAAGAAATCGTTCACGCAGAAGAACCATACAATCAGACCTCCATTTGACCATCGGACAGATTTCCTGTAAGGACGACATAGGAATAAGGCATACCTGGCGTAGAGAAGCAGCTAAAGGTTTGAAACCAAATAAATCACCAGTTCCGAATGGAATCCCAGTTGGGTTTTTCAGAGAGTACTCTACGGCATTGACCCCTTACTCGGCTTGCATTTATCGTCAGTCTCTCATCCAGCACAGCGCAGGCGACTCAAGTATATAAGGAAGGCAAATGAACTGACCAGCAAAATTACAGACCAATATCCCTAACTTCTCTTTCCTGCACAATCCACGTACACTTTCTCAATTAGAATACAATAAACTTCCTTGAGGCTAAGCAGCTTATGCCCACGAATCAGCATGGTTTAGAAAGCATCACTCATGCAAAACTCAGCTTGCCCTTTTCTCACATGATATACTGAGAACTATGGATTAAAGGCAAAGGCAGATTCCATTTTTCTAGATTTCCGAAAAGCATTTGACACGGCTCCCTGCAGGTTGTTAACGACAGTACGAGCAGATGGAATAAGTTCACAGATATGTGAATGGCTGGAAGACTTCTTAAATAATAGAACGCAGTATGCTTTCCTTGACAGCGAGTATTTATCAGAGAGAAGGGTATCGTCAGGAATGCTCCAGGGAAATGAGATAGGAGTGCTGTTGTTCTCTATGTACAAGGTGATTATAATTAACGTTAAACTTTCAAAACTCTTTAGAAATAACGCTGCTGGTCAGAATGATGTCAAATTGCAACGGAATATTATCGGAGAAGGGGGGAAAAAGTATGGCAGAAGAAAAAAATAGTGTGATAATTGATCAATAGATGGTGCTGTATGTGTCAGCATACGTAAGTGAAAACACCTGTCATGCCCACGACCCATTGAAGTTAGTATAAACCCGCCGGATAAACGGCTTTTCCTCGTTTCGCGTCTGCGACGTTCGCCATGACTGTCTCAGTGCTGGATTGTGCTCTGCTTGTCATGCTGTATTACAAGAATGATGACTGTGCAGACGTCGCACTGCTGAAGTTACGGACGCTGCAAGGTTTGAAAAAAAGCGTTGGTCCGAAGACTGCTGTGGGTCTGGAGGAAATGATTCGGAAATTCTAAAAGACGGGTTGTTTTAGTGTACAACCTGGTAGAGGGAGGAAATGAATTGAGCCGACGTCAGTGGAAGCAGTAGCAGACGAGTGGTGGTGAGCAAACGTGTAGTGGACGGAGAACTGCTCGAGCTTGGACATACAAGTGACATGGTGCGTAGTATTCTGCGAAACATCCTTCTTTGCTATCAATTGAAAATTATCCTTGTGCATGGGTTGCTTCCTGTTGACCTGCCAGCAAGAGAGAACTTTGATTTAGAATTTTTTACTCGCATAGAAGTGGACAATGATTAGCCCTGGAAGATTTTGTGGACAGATGAAGCCCACTTCCATCTGACAGGATATGTCAACACACAGAATTGTCGAATATGGGCAACGGAAAATCCACACGCAAATCAACCAGTGTCACTTCATCCGGTCACTGTGTGGTGCGGGTTTACAGCATAATTTATTATAGGGTCACATTGTTTTCAGAGAGACAGGTGCTTCCGGTCCTGTTAGATGTACCATCACTGGTAAGCGCTATGAGTGTCTTTGGGGCAACCTCGTCATACCACCTCTCCAACAGCGTGGATGTGTGGATGGAATGAATTTTATGCAAGACAGTGCACCTCCGTACATTGTAAATCCAGTTAAGCAGCTGCTGGATCGCCATTTCGGAAATACTAGAATTATCAGCTGCCATTTCCCTACAGCCTGGCCGTCTCAATCAACTGATCTTAATCCGTGTGACTTCTGGCTGCGGGGCTACTGAAAGATGCAGTGCTCCGACTGTAGTTTAGCTGCAGTGAAGGCACTCATTACACAAAACATCCTGAACGTGACCCCTGAAACGCTTCGACCACTTATGGAACATGTTGTTTCACGATTTCAACTTGTTGCAGAAAACGGTGGACAGCATACTGAACATGTTTTGCGCATTTCGCACGGAAATTAATAATCTTATTTGATTCCGATTGATGCTTTTTATGCGGTTTTTGGCCTCAGGACAATTAAAAACCGATTGTTCCCATCCGATATCGTATGACCTATCCGTGGTGGATGGGCGTACGTAACTAACAGTTTTCACACCTGCACACCCATGCACACTGAGTAGTACAGTTTGTTAAACGTTAAACGTACACCTTAGGCATTGTCGTATAATTCAGTTGTCATTTGTCATTTGTAGTCGCCACTACTAAATTATGATGCTTACAGTGTCATCTATTGCTACATTTTGTAACTATTTATTTTGCGTCTGCCATACGATTTCCCCCTTCTCCAATAATTTTCCATTGCAATTTGACGTCATTTTGACCACTGATATTATTTCTACTGCGTTTTGAAGGTTTAACTTTAATTATAATCACCCTTTACATAAACGATTTGGGTGACAGGATGAGCAGCAATATGCTGTTATTTGCTTATGGTGCCGTGGTGTACAGGAAGGCGTCACAATTGAGTGACTGTAGGAATACAGGAGACAACCTAGCCAATATTTCCAGTAGGTGTGATGAATGAGAGCTAGATCTAAAAGTGAAAACTATAACTCAATACGGATGAATAGGAAGAACAAACCTGTAGTGTTCGGATACGTATTATTAGTGTATAGTTGACACTATCAAGTCAGTATATGGACGTAACATTGCGAAGCTGTATGAGGAGAGAAGAGAGTGTGAAAACTGTGGTAGGGAAGGTACATGGTCGACTTCAGTTTATTGGGAGAATTTTAGAAAACAGAGGTTCACTTGTGAAGGAGGCCGCATATAGGAGGTTGGTGCGACCTATTCTTCAATACTGCTGGTGTGTTTGGGATCCATACCACGTAGGGTTGAAGGAAGACATCGATGCAATTCAGAGGAAGACTGCTAGATTTGTTACCGGTAGGTTCGAACAAAACCTAAGTGTTACGGAGATGCTTCGGGAACTCAAATGGGAATCCCTGCCGGGAAGGCGGCGTTCTTCTCGGGAAATTCTATTGAGAAAATTTAGAGAAACGGCTTCTGAAGCTGACTGCCCAACGATTCTGCTCCCACCAACATGCACCAAGCGTAAGAATCCACGAAGATAAGAGAAATTAGGGCTCATACAGTGGGATACAAACAGTCGTTTTTCCCTCTCTCTGTTTTCAAGTGGAACAAGAGGGAAATGAGGAGTGGTACACTGTACTCTCCCCAATGCACCTTACTGTGGCTTGCGGAGTATCTTTGTAGCTGTAAACATGACGTTAAATAACCTGTGCTACTATGATAAAATCAAATAGCACAACGTTTCCCTACAAGGGAAAGAAACGGTTTCGTAATAATGCAAAATTTTCCTTTGAACAGTGAAAAGAAATAGCGAAAAACACAATGAGACAAGATATGGAAGGTTTTTGTACTGACTTATCAGTTGGGGAAAGCTATAAGGCTGATAGTATTACGGCGTAAAGTCAAGCTCTGGCACGCCAGTCGGGAACGACACAGAAGAGAAGGCTGTGAGAATAAGCCAGCCAATCGCAAGCTAACCGGCCCTCTTCCAGGATGACAACATTACCGCAGCGACCGAATAGTGACGACCCACTTGGACGGCAGCTTCAACGTTAGGCAATTTGATAGCATTTAAGGAAAGACTTTCGTCAGTTAGAGATCAGCAGTCACTGCAAAGACTGATTATTTCCTAGGTCACCCTCTGCTTACGACACATCTGTGTAATTGCCAAAATTGCCCTCCTCTGAATTTTTCTTATTGTAATAAAACTCAATAATACGAGTTGTTTGTTTGTGTAGCGAAACGAGTATGCTGGCTTCCTAGACACAACACATAAGTATTTTGTCTAAAACTGACATGGTGAGACCGTGGCTGTATACAATTAATGTAGGTTGATTCTTACAAAGAAGAAAACAGCAACCAGCCACTATTAATGTACTTGATGTTGAGGATTGTCTTTGTTAGGTTTATTTTGCATCTTTTGAAATTATGAACATTTCTCAGCACCTGGCGAGGTATGCCTGAAGCTATTTTGTCTAAAACTGACATGGTGAGACCGTGGCTGTATACAATTAATGTAGGTTGATTCGTACAAAGAAGAAAACAGCAACCAGCCGTGGCTGGCTGCTGTTTTCTTCTTTGTAAGAATCAACCTACATTAACAACACACAGTATTGTTGTCCCGCCAGGCAAGCATAGGGCCTTAGACACTTTGCTGATTGGCCTGCCACCCGACATTTGTATATGCTTGAATCTGCAATGAAATCCAGAAATTAGCTGCTTGTAGGCGTTGATAAATATCAACTCGGACAGCTGAAATGTGTTCCCTGCCCGGAACTCTAACCTGCTTACATGGTAGACGCTCCATTCGACTGAGCCATCGAAGACACAGATGATAGTTCGACTGCAGGGACTCTTCTCTGGCACGCTCCCCATGAGACCGACATATCCATCATATAGTCCGCATACTACATTTATAATGCCCCTGTCCACCTTACTCATTAGTCACGGCAGTCAACCTGTCAACTCCTGTAAGAGTTTTAGCAATGTGAGTGCATTCGCATCGAAGACAATTATTGGCCGGTAAGCCTTCTGTACAGTCGTACTCAAAAGTATCTGAACGACTTGAATTGCATTTCGCCTGATTCGCATACAACCCTCATAACGCAGCTGTCTAGCAGGTTCTCTAATCGCTCCTCGGTACAGTCGTTTGACTATTGAAAATGGTTCCAAAATTCGCACTAGAAAACACTGCTTTGTATCGCAATAACTCAAGGTGTAAGGTAATACCAAGGTCCTACAAATACCAGGGAACCCCTTATCACAGATAAGACTGTCCTTAAGGGTTGTAAGCTCACAGTTATTACAATAAATGACGTACCTCAAATGTTACCAATGTCACTATTATATTAGATAGGTAATGCACGTAATAAGTCTGTCATATTAATGGTTTCCTCTTCCAAGTAACATACCGTACTTATTATTTTATACAAAATGACATCAAAAATTTAAGGTTTTCAGGAGCTGCTAGTTGAGAATATCTATGAACTTCAAATGACGCACGTTCTGCATATGGACTCAAACCCAGGTCATGCAGACTATGCAAAGATTTCGTGACTGACAGAAACTAACAGTCATTCCTGACTAGGCATACAGAGAGAGTTATGCCTCTATTTTAGTCAGGACTTTAAATTACATAACGTAAACATTTTTAAAGGACGCCAATTCCTACCCAGCAGCTATTGTCCTTGTTAACGAACTGCGAGAGAAGTTAAATATTGCTTCTTCACAAGTAAAGTACTTGAAATGCCGTGAGGTACAGGTTTTTTTTGGAAAGGGATTCGAACCCAGAATATAATCGGATTGTTATCGAAGCACAATCAATTGTGACATATCGCATTTTCCCTGAAGTAGCTAGATGTTTTAACTGAAATGACGAGACGAAACATTAATTATTCCCTGCCCAGGACTCCAACCCGGCACCTATCGCTGTCATATTCTAGAGGAAACGAACGTTAAATATAGGTTTGTTACACCAGCAACAACATGTCAACATGTTTGAACTAGAAATAATATGTGTTCAGTGCTGACTGGCAATCGAACCCCACACATATCTGGTTGGCTGCAAACAAAGACACGTCAGCTACCGAATTTTTCTCCACCAGCAGCGCGGAATAACCTCCTTGAACATACAGTGATCTCGCAAATAGTTCAGTGTCTCACTGGTCATCAAAAGCGTCAGATATCAGTGTTGACAACGAATGAAAATACATTAAAAATCTAAATTATTATCCACCAGCAGATAGGTGTTCTCATGCTAGAGCTTGATAATACATAATGAAAAATTTAGTGCCGGGCCAGGATTCGAACCCATTCACGCGCAGTATGTGGAGATTTTGCGGAATCTGCAGTTTGAACAAACAACAAAATATAGTCGAGCTGTATTGTCACGAAGGGATCGAATTCCGCGTTAAGGGCGGTCTGAGTTGCATTCCGAATTCAGAACCAATTTTATCGACATAGAGAAGCTCAAATAAAAGATGGATAAGTGTCCTGTGACCCTACATAGCGTTCGTTTCGTCTCTAGAAGTAAATAACTAGTATAAGAAAGATTACTGCTGATAGAGTTTCTACGTGACGCGCCTCCTGACTTTATTGTGGTTCAACCTAGCGTCTACTTGCTAGAGAAGGAATATCATGTTTAACGTGAATTTCAGACCACAATGCCATTATACCTTCTTCACTTGGCTTAGCCAGAAGAGAATAGAATCTGTCTCTGCCTATCAAAAATCATCGGAAAAAGTTGGAATTGAACCCGGACCGTGAATATAAGAACCTGTCAGCAACCCAACAGTCCACCAGACACGCATCTCTGTGGCTCATTTTTCTATTGTAACACCATTGCGACACACTGGACGATAATTCGGAGACACAGGCTCCCTGTGGTGGTTTGGAGCACGTTCAGTACATTCATTAACTTGGTTGACCGAATCGCCAAGAACTAGTTGCCTCGGCTACCCAGTGCATACATTCGACTCTGTTTTATAATCACCGAAACTAAATCACGTAACTGACACTTACACAGAACTGCCAACAGTGTAGGATGCAGAAATTTAAATAGGAAGTGTTCCTTTCCATCTGAGCAACTCTATTGCGCTATCTGTTTGTTGAAAGCGTCGTGTAGTGCAAAAGAATACCTGTAACTGTATATCTCCCACAAGTCTACATCTGCCAATATCCATAATCTCACAACGCCATGGAATGCGGTATGATTTGTGGTTGACTTCTTGAACTGTATCTATGGTTCAGCTGGTAGTGTAGCGATGGGTGTAATGCACTGTAGAGAAAACGTCGCGAGTTCAAATCCAAAAACATTTTTAAAACGCAATTCTGCTGTCTGCTAAAGTTATCAGTCTAATGGAACTTTGAACGTAATTCCCTTCACTTCTAAACTCAAAACTAGCATGTGAAAAAAGGGCAAACTACTGCGACATTTTGTTCTTTTCACGTTTAATAGAAAGCCAGGCAGTAGATGCATCTCGAAACTTTTGTATTCTGTTTGGGGAGAGCGCATCGTGCAAAAATACGTCAGATAAGTATTTTCTTAATTAGCTGTCATGTGGTACTGGAATTTTATTCTTCTTCAAACGTTGTTTGACAACTTTAATTCAGAACAAGTGTTCTACATGCATGTAATCAATAAACTGCATATGCATTGTCAGACTGTTATACCTAACGTTAGAGAATTCGCATATTTCGTTGGCGATTAATTTCTCTCTCATATTTACTATTGTTTAAACACCACTAAAAGAAACCCTATGAAAATTGTGCACAGTATCATAAGAAATAAAATAAATCTACCCACAATAACCTTACGACGAAAGTCTGTTTTAATAAAGCTGAGTATAATACTACTCACTTGGATTTCGACTGATTCTGTGTGTAATTGGTATGCTGTGTCATACTCAAGAGGTATGCAAATAAAGCGTTTCATGAATAAAAATATGTATTCCTAGAAACACAAAATTTGCTTGTTAGCAACGGAAAGAGCCATTATCTGTTGTGCAGCATTGTAAGTTTTTCATCATTGCACTATGAGCCGAATGTATTTTCTTGCGATTTCCTTATCGATGTTTGATCTGACTGCTTGTAGCACTTTTACAGAATTGATAAGAACGTCACAGTCATCGAGACTGGAACCGCAACCTAGGACAGACGCTTTTTTAGAGAGCAGCATATTACCACAGAGCTATCGAAGACATATACGTATGGGATTCCTGTTACGGAGCCAATAGTGAATATAACTCGGAAAATGCTATTCAAAGGACCAGATTAGTTACGAATTCCACGTGCAACGACTTTCCTAGGCTGGAAACCGTAAATTTACAGGCTTTTCTTACAGCCCAAGCGATGATAACTCACATTATTTAATGGCAATGGTAGGAAAATCAAGTGAACGTTGAAGCTTAATTCCGTGCACACCACGAAGTAACACGTTGATCACAGAGTTGCCAAACATACCTTGCTTGTTGCCAAATCTCAGTTACTGTACCAGGAGGAAAAGACGAACCGATGTGTACCCTACAGAGGGCTGACAAGTGACCATAGCTGGCATCTCAAAGACGCGGCTGGCACGGCCTGGGATGTGTCTGATTTGCATTTCTGTAACTAGGTGTAGGGACTGGGGCGTAGTTACTAATAATAATCAGAACTGACTGTCAACTAAGCAACATAAATCAGTAACTCTCATAGTTGTTTATATATTCCTTTCGTAATTGTACTCAAAACTAAGAAACTTATTGATGGCCGTTTTAGTGCCTCGCCGATAGTCGAGCACAACAAACAAGAAAAATAAAAAACAATGTGTGTGTGTGTGAGAGAGAGAGAGAGAGAGTGAGAAAGAGAGACAGAGAGAGATAGAGAGAAATACGGAGAGAGATAAATATTTAAAAAATGAGAGAGAGAGAGAGCGAGAGAGAGAGAGAGAGAGAGAGAGAGAGAGAGAGAGAGAGAGAGAGAGAGAGTAAATTTTGTTGTAAAGGAATTGCATCATGGTATGTAAAGAAATCTTTCATTAAAATGACACGTTCCACACTATTACGGTATTTCGTATTCATGATGCATGGAACAAATGTTAATCGAATCAAATCAAATCTAATCTTATTGCTGACTAGCCACGAAGAGTCATGAATTACCGAAATATAAGCCAATATCGGTAACGAAATCTATACTTGAAAATAAAAGACCACAGTTTTGTTATAAACCGTGACTCCTATCACGACCCTTTCGTCTCTGTTAACTAACCACGAAATATGTCTGATACACTTCAATTCAGAAGTAAGAAAGTGTGCATGCATTTAAAGATGGAGCGCATGATGTGTGGTTCTGTGGCGGAGATACGAAACCAACACCTAATCGGATTATTAACTAAGTAAAATCAAATGTTATGTATCAGTTTTTGTTACCAGCTGCTAGGTGTTTCAATCTGAAATAATGATCCAAATTTCTGTGCCTGAGCGACAATCGAACTGCACACTTACCATCCTTCTCTATCATCCACGAATATGGCGTAAGTTACTCACCGACAGTAAGATGTGTGCGTGTCTGACCATAAATAACGATACCTATTGCGTATGTTGGCAACACATGAACAGACATTAAAAATGCATATTAATTTTCACTAGCAGGCCGGTATGCACGTGATAGGGCTTAAAATGAAATTATAAACATTTTTGAATTGTATCGGTATTCGGACCCACATACTTAGCTTTGGAGTAGACCTAGAGGAGACTGCAGTCTTGGGGAAAGGAACGAAATGACTGACCTATACTGTTTCGAGAGATTCAGATCCTCGAGAGGGGACATTCGAATTCGAATCACAGTCCGGCAGCAAATTTTTCTATGTCTGCAGTCCTATCAAGTACAAGTAACGTAAGATCCCTGTTCCTTTGCATTGCTATCGGTTTATCAAATAAAATAAAATTTTCTAACGAAGTATTTCTGTTTACCATTTATTCCGCCTATGTCATTTCACAACGTAAACTGGCTCTGCCCAGTTGGTAATGAAGGAACGTGATGTTTAATGTGGATTATGAATTATAATGTCTTTGTCTTGAGTTTACCAGAGGTAAAGTAAATCTGTTTGTGCATCTTTAAAGTAAATGCCTGAACCCACGCCTATGTCATTTCCTAACGTGTCATTCTCATGTCAGCAGGGTGTAAAAACTCTTCTAGGCATCATATCCTCGATGTGAAGCCATTTTGAAATTTTCACTAATTGATTAAATTTCTTAGTTTGAGAAAATCCACTGTGAAGTGCGAAGTTACCGGATAATCCGAATATTACCGTCATTATTACTATCATTCTCTTCATACCGCTGCTGGAACACGTGTGCTTGAACATCGTCTAACGCGTTTTGGTCGTTATAGAAGTAGTTGCCAGGAATAGGTTCATTTCCTGTCTACGGAATTGTATTCATGGCTCTGACCACTGTGGGACTTAAATTCTGAAGTCATCAGTCCCTTAGAACTTAGACCAATTTAAACCTAACCAACCTAAGGACGTCACACACATCCATGCCCGAGGGAGGATTCGAACCTGCGAACGTAGCTGCTTCGTGGTTGCAGTCTGAAGTGCCTAAAACCACTCGGTCACTTCGGCCGGCTATTCTTTTCATATTAAAATCAAATATCAGCAATTGGTCTGAGATTACATAAAAACTGAAGTAATTGCTAAAGACGTCACTGGATAACACAAACGCACTGTCTTTCTTCATTTACTTACGCCTAGAAATGGCTGTCGAATACTGCCAAACCAAAAGCCAAGGGATCTTACTGCCTTGCGATATACGTCGCTGTCAGTTCTTCCTTATGATTTGGTCGACGTGACCTGTTTCAAGTTGTGTATTATAGAGAATGTTGCAGAAAATCAATTATTTTCCTTTGCAATATACAGAAAGATTTTCATTCTAAACTACCGAACTTGAAAACTTTCGCAATATCAGTTCAAATTTAATATTCGCTTCTGTAATGTGGGAAAGTATTTCGCAGTTGCAAAACCCGCATCCGACCATTGACCTTACGCTAAGTCGCTGACCATAAATTATAACTCAGAGTGACACCAGTTATGTAACCTAATGTAGCGAAGACTGTTTGCCGGTGCTTTTTGTCACCGGAAAATACGCAGTTTCCCCATTGGGCTCCATAAGTACACTGTAACAATAATTTCTGTGTGTATGCAATGCATACGGATTGTAAAATTTAGCGGTGCTCTCTCTTCCACTTCCATATACAATATGCCTGATCTGAACAGTCCTCTTATCATGACAGGCCTTGGGCAGTGCAACATTATAGTGACAACAGTAATGTTCTTTTACTGACAACCTCACTGTTCGTTTTACCTGATTTGGTGATCATTTAAATAAAACAACATGACCTTCCAGTAAGAGACATTTCGTCCCCCTTTTCCTTCTGTGAAATTTGTCAGTAAGCTTTTTGTCTTCCAACCAGCGAAATGCGGCAGAGTACGGTTGGTAAACGATTCACAGGCCACGATTTAGTGCCGTTAAGACGATTTCTTTAAACATTGTCGTAGCTGAAGGAATTTAGTTTCTTCGTAAATCGTCTTATGCAGCAACGTTCACAGATATCTCAAATAGGAAAAGCCCTTTATCCAGGTACGAAGGTTGTAAAACAAACTTCCCACAGTTTGTGTCAGATTGATCTTTTCGTCAGATAGCACTACGTAAGTATTTTGTCTAAGAGGTATCACAAGCAGTGTTCATGTAGTTGGGGGAACCTTTGGTTGAAAACGAGTTTCACACTCTTCTCTCTCTCTCTCTCTCTTACACACACACAAACACGTTCTCTCTCTCTCTCTCTCTCTCTCTCTCTCACACACACACACACACACACACACACACACACACACACATTGTTTCTTTATTTCTCTTGCTTGTTGTGCTCGGCTATCGGCCAGGCACGAAAACGTCCATGAATGAATATCTTAGTTTGGAATACATTTACGAAAGGAATATACAAACAACTATGAGAATTACTGATTTATGTTGCTTAGTTCACAGTCAGTTCTAATTATTATTAGTGACTACGGCCCAGTCCCTAAACATAGTTAAAGAATGCAAATCAGACGCATTCCATGCCGTGCCAGCCGCGTCTTTTCGATGCCAGCTATGGTCACTTTTTAGCCCTCTGTATGAACACATCGGTCCGTCTTTTCCTGCTCGTACTGTAACTGAGATTTGGCAACAAGCAAGGTATGTTTGGCAACTCTGTGATCAACGTGTTACTTCGTGGTGTTCACGGAATTAAGCCTCAACGTTCACTTGATTTTCCTGTCATTGCCATTGAATAATCTGAGTTATTATCGCTTGAGGTGTAACAAAAGTCTGAACATTTACTGTTCACAGCTCAGGAAAGTCGTTGCACGTGGAATTCGCAACTAATCTGGTCCTTTGAATAGCATTTTCCGAGTTATATTCACTATTGGCCTCGTAACAGGTATCCCATACGTATATGTCTTCGATAGCTCTGTGGTAACATGCTGCTCTCTAAAAAAGCGTCTGTCCTGGGTTGCGGTTCCAGTCTCGATGACTGTGACGTTCTTATCCCTTCTGTAAAAGTGCTACAAGCAGTCAGATCAAACATCGATAAGGAAAACGCAAGAATATACTTTCGGCTCATAGTGCAATGGTGAAAAAGTTACAATGCTACACAACTAGTAATGCCTCTTTCCGTTGCTGACAAGCAGATTATGGGTTTCTAGGTATACATAACTTTATTTATGAAATGCTACATTTGCATACCTCTTGAGTATGACACAGCATACCAAATACACCCAGACCCAATCGAAATCAAAGTGAAGAGCATTTTACTAATTCGGATCGATAGAGGCACGCTTACGTACAGATACTCAGCTTTATTAAAACAGACCTTCGCCATAAGGTTATCGTGGGCAGTTTTATTTTATTTCTTATATTACAGTGCACAATTTTCATAGGGTTTCTTTTAGTGTTGTTTAAACAATATTAAACATGAGAGAGAAATTAACTGTCAACGATATATGCGAATTCTCAAGATTTGAAGAAGAATAAAATGCCACAATCACACGACAGTTAATGTAGGAAATACCTTTGTGGCGTATTTTGGCACTATGCGCTCTCTACAAACTTGATACGAAATTTTAGAGATCCATCTGCTGCCTGGCCATCTATTAAACCTGACAAGTACAAAATTTTGCGGTAGCTTCCCCTTTCTTCTGCATGCTAGTTTTGAGTTGAGAAATGAAGGGAATTATGTTCAAAGTTCCATTAGACTGATAACTTCTGCAAACAAGAGAATTGCGTTTTAAAAAATTCAGCAGTGGATGTATTTGAAGTCGCGACATTTTTTCTACAGTGCATTATACTTACCGCTACACTACTAACTGAACAGTAGCTACGCTTGCTCCAGAACTCAGCAACAAATCCTACAGAACTTCCGCATTCCACAGTGTCGTGAGATAATGGACATGGGCGGAAGTAGACTTGTGAGAGATAGACAGTTACAGCTTTTCTTTTGCACTGCATGACGTTTTCAACAAACAGATAGCGCAGTAGAGTAGCTCAAGTGGAAAGGAACAATTCCTATTTAAATTTCTTCATCCTACACTGTTGGCGGTTCTGTGTAGGTAGCAGTTACGTGACTTTATTTGGGTGATTAAAAAATAGAGTCGATTGTATGCACTGGGTAGCCGAGGCAGCTAGTTCATGGCGATTCGGTCAACCAAGTTAATGAATGTACTGAACATGCTCCAAACCACCACAGGGAGCCTGTGTCTCAGAATTATCGTCCAGTGTGTCGCATTGGTGTTACAATAGAAAAATGAGCCACAGAGATGCGTGTCTGGTGGACTGTTGGGTTGCTGACAGATTCGTATATTTAAGGTCTGGGTTCAATTCCAACTTTTACCGGTGATTTTTGATAGGGACAGATTCTATTCTCTTCTGGCTACGCCAAGTGAAGAAGGTATAATGGCATTGTGGTCTGAAATTCACGTTAAACATAATATTCCTTCTCTAGTAAGTAGACGTTATGTTGAAACACAGTAAAGTCAAGACGCGCGTCACGTAGAAACTCTGTCTGCAGTAATCTTTCTTATACTAGTTATTTATTTCTAGAGACGAAACAAACGCTATGTAGGGTCACAGGACACCTATTCCATCTTTTATCTGAACTTCTCTATGTCGATAAAATTGGTTCTGAACTGGGAATGCAACTCAGACCGCCCTTAACACGGAATTGGATGCCTTCGTGACAATACAGCTGCACTACAATTTGTTGTTTGTTCAAAACTGTAGATTCCGCACCGCAACACCTGCACATACTGCGCGTGAATGGGTTCGAATCCTAGCCCGGCACTTAATTTTTCACTATGTATTATCAAGCTCTAGCATGAGAACACCTATCTGCTGGTGGATAATAATTTTGATTTTTAGTGTATTTTCACTCGTCAACACTTACGCTGTCTGACGTATTTGACTCCTCGTGAGACACAGAACTGGTTGCGAGATCACTGTAAGTTCAAGGATGTTATTCCGAGCTGCTGGTATAGAAAAATTCGGTATCTGAGGTCTCTTTGTGTGTAGTCAACAACGATATGTGTGGGTCATATTATTTCTAGTTCAAACATGTTGACATGTTGTTGCTGGTGTAGCAAACCCTTTTTTACGTTCGTTTTCTCTAGAATATGACAGCGACAGGTGCCAGGTTGGAGTAGGGGCAGGAAAAAATTAATGTTTCGTCTCGTCATTTCAGTTAAATCATCTTGCTATTACCGAGAAGATCCGATATGTCACAGTTGATTGTGCTTCGATAACAATCCGATTATGTTCTGGGTTCGAATCCCTGTCCAACACTAGTCTTTACCTCACGGCATTTCATGTAAGGTACTTGAGTAGAAGCAATATTTAATATCTGTCGTAGTTCGATAACACGGACATCTGATGCTGGGTAGAAATTCGCGTCCATTAAAAATGTTTACGCTATTTAATTTAAAGTCGATATTTCCTAACTGATGCTGTGTAAAATCGAGGTATATCACTCTCTGTATGCCTAGTCAGGAATGATTGTTAGTTTCCGTCACTCACGAAATCTTTGCTTAGACTGCATGACCTGGGTTTGAGTCCATATGCAGAACGAGACGGTTCGTCGTGTCATTTGAAGTTCATACATATTCTCAAATAGCAGCTCGTGAAAAACTTAAATAAGTACGGTATGTTACTTTGAAGAGGAAATTATGAATATGACGAACTTATTACGTGCGTTACCTATCTGATATAATAATAACAGTGGTAACATTTCAGGTACGTCATTTATTGTAATAAATGTGAGCTTACAAGCCTTAAGGACAGTCTTTTCTGTGATAGGTGTTGCATAATATTTGTAGTATCGTGTTACTACTTTACATCTTGAGTTATTGCGATACAGAGCAGTGTTTTCTAGTGCTTATTTATTGGAACCATTTTCAACAGTCAAACGACTGTACCGAGGAGCGATTAGAGAACCTGCTAGACAGCTGCGTTATGAGGGTTTCATGCGAATCAGGTGAAATGCAATTCAGGTCGTTCGGATACTTTTGAGCACGACTGTACTTCGGTCAAAACGGCATCGTGTAGTTCACCAGCGGCTTCGTATGTGTGCTTACAAAGTGCAAATTCTGCAACATCTGACGCTGAACGACAAATCACGCCGATAACAATTAGCTGCGGAAAAGCTGCAGCGTATTGATGAGGATGTTTATTCTCAGATGAGGCAGCCTTTCATCTATCAGGAAGGGTTAATAGGCATTATGTTCGGATTTGGGGTTCGCAAGATCCCCACATTGTTATTGAACATGTTCGTGATAGCCCTAAACTAAATGTGTGGTGTTGGCTATTGCATGACAGGAGTTTTGGACCGTTCTTCTTTGCGGAAAAAACATTGAATGGGTCAGTGTACATGTTGGAGCAGTTTGTGTGCCCTCAGATACAAGACTCCCAACACAACATTATTTTTCAACAACATGGAGTTCCGCCACATTGGTCAATAGCTGTTCGCAAGTTCCTGGAAAGGAAATTTCCCAGTCGTTTGATCTGACGCGGTGGACCCATTGTCTGGCCACCACGTTCTTGAAGAACCGACTGTATGCAAACAAAGTGGACGATATTCCTACGTTGCGACATCGTATCACTAATGGGATTGCAACAATAACAGAGGAAATAATGTTACAAAGAAATTGGCAAGAAATGGGATACAGACTCGATATTCTTTGTGGTACAGATGGTTTACAGTAGGGGTGTATTGATGATAAATAAATTATTTGCGATGCTCTACAGTGTGGTGCATTTTTCATTGTCGTATCTACTGTGATTTTCTTTTCCTGTGTCTTTGAAATCAAGGAGGTTTGAGTGGTACACCCTGTATTTTATAGAGGCGTGGAGGAGTAACAATTCTCAACCAAACGCCTGTATTATTGCTGCCTTGGCATCAGCTTCAAGGAGAAAAGGGCGAGAGGCTGCCAAGCGTAGTTTGCATATTATTGTAGTAGGGCGCCATTTATGCACTGGCTCACGTCAACGACAGTCTCAAGTGGTTCAAATGGCTCTGAGCACTATGGGACTTAACATCTGAGGTCATCCGTCACTATCAACGACAGTGGCTCGCATCAACAACAAGCACTAGAGGAGCGTCCAAAGCAGGAAGTGCTAGTAGCACCGCCTCAACTATGACCACATAAAACAAATAGTGGGACAAGCAGATGCCGTACTCAGATTCATAGGAAGAATCTTAAGGAAATGTAACTCATCCACGAAAGAAGCGGCTTATAAGGCTCTTGTTCGACACATTCTTGAGTATTGTTCATGTATCCGTGTTAAGTGTCAGATAGGACTGATAGAAGAGAAGATCCAACGAAGAGTTTCCTCACAGGATCGTTTAGTCGGCACGAGAGCGTTACGGAGAAGCTTAACGAACTCCATTGGCAGACGTTACAAGAGAGACGTTGTACATCACAGAGGGACTTACTATTGAAATTTCGAGAGAGCTCTTTCCGGGAAGAGTCAGATAACACATTACGTTCCCCTACATACGTCTCGCAAAAGGAGAAAATTCGAGAAATTAGAGCCAATACTGAGGCTTACCGAATGTCATTCTTCCCACACGCGAGTGGAACAGGGTTGGAGGGCTCAGTTAGTGGTACAAAATGTACCCTCCGCCACTGACCATTAGGTGGCTTGCGGAATATGGATGTAGATGCTTAACTTCGCCGTCAGCGTTTTTAGATCCCTGCTGCATGGGACAAGTGGCAACGATAAAAGTAGAGGACCCCTCAGAACCAGGACAATTTCATGGCCATTTCTGATCGAGCTATGCTGGGGATAGCCTCTATCTTTTCTGGCAGCGAGCGTGAGCTCTCAGAGAAAATAAAGTATCCCAAGAATGTAATTTCTGCCCCAGCGAACACGCACTTCAGTGTATTCAAAACGATTCCAAACTCGCCCTTGTCAAACCGTTCAAACTTCTTAACTAATACAGATCGCATAACACGCTGCAGTACGGAGCTTTACCGACGATCATTTCTTTCACGTACGTTTCGTCAATGGAACAGAAAAAAGGAGAGGGGAGAGACAGTGGCAGTGGTGCAGAAAGTACCTTCCACCACGTACCACAAGACGTATTGTGGTATGTCGACGTGGGTGGATATGTAGACTGTTGAACAAGCTTTCTTTTTAGTTTTATATCGTGCTGATCGCGAACCAGCATAATATTCTTCTAAACTGGTTGAGAAACTTCCAGGTTCGGTACGCGGCTTAGTTGAAATGCAGCTGTCAATAATACTACGCTCTTATTCGATTCAAGATAGTGTCATTTTCTTGTTTCGCATGGCAAGTTTTTTACTCTATAAGAACAACAGATTCTGTAACTGAAAAGCAGTGGCTCACGATAAGAGCAACGGATTCTGTAACTGAACAGCAGTGGCTCACGATAATGAGCTCATTTTGTCGTCTTGGTACTGCCCACTGTAGCTGGCTTCTGACTATGTTACACATGTCTCTTTTTTTTTTTAGCTGTTATAAGGAAATTTAAGACGCATACATAGTACATAACATAGAGTATGGTACTGAGACAATGAATGTAGGGGAGTAGATGTAGCATCGCCTTCATGGACAAACTTCTAATGGTGGTGGTTTGCCAATGCCTTCCTCTGACCTGTTATGAAGTGCCAAGTGTGCAACTCTCCGCCGGTCAAATATTAGCTGTGAAAATATTCTAACAGGATTGTAACATTACAGCTTGGCCCGAGTAGAGCGCCATCACAGTAGCATACGTTAGCGTTCTCTGTTACGGTGAACACTAAGCTAAATGGACAGACTGCGATTTTTTCGAAGCATCCGAATTAATTGGTTTACGAAGACTGAATAAGGCTTACCAGCTCCACCGGGAACATAGTTTACTATGTTCACAATGGAGACACACGTTTGCTTAGCTCCAGTGGGAATCTACACGTACCGTCAGCATAACACGTTCTGATACAGAAAACGCTTGCTGTTTTCTGGTGCGGCATCTCGTCACCAGTAAAAACCGGACAGTCAGAGATTGTTATAAATAGGTTACACTTGAAGCTTCTATACGATCTGAAGAGTGGAGTATTAAAAAACTGTTATCACTGATCGTTAAGAAAGCAGAGTCGTATGTCTCAATGCTACGCTGACGTTAGGTTGGCGAGGAAGATAGTAAGTGGCAATCAATTTTATGACAAAGTGGCAATCAATTTTATGACAACATAAAAGAAATCTAAGACATAGTAATTTTGCTGCATTTTTCCCCCCTCTCTATCGCTCTCGTGCGTAGTAATTTTGCTGCGTTTTTTTCTCTCTCTCGCTCTCGTGCGATTTGTATGTCTGTGTCTTTCGAAAGCTGTTTGCTCCCCTATTGTGGCGTCGACGGATCTCACTTCGTGAACCACAGCTTCATGCAATGCTGTAGGAGAGCCATTCACCGTAATCACAGGCGCAGTAATGGGACTGTCGTGTCAAAATTGAGTAAAAAGACAAAACAAGGCAAAGTAAGGTTATAGTATTTATTTTGCAATTTCTTCTGTACATGATTTATCTCTGTATCAATGGGAGGGGGGTAAGCAGTTCCGGCATTTGCCTTACAACCAAGGAAAACCCTCCCGAAAACATTGGTCGGAACTGAGGGTCCGTAGTCAGCTGGACGCACTGGATGGGGCGGCGACGCTAAGCATCTATCATGTGGAGGTGTCATGGGTGACTCAGGCGCGAACAGTCGGTAGAGTCCCTCTCTGCGTAGCAGACTATCACCGGCCCGCAGCGTGGTGTCGCACTGTCCATGGAAAACTGTCCGTTTCGTTCCAGCAGGAGAGGGCAGCACGGAGTGACGGCAGCTTCACACAGCAAGAATTTTTCACGTAACAGGCCTGCCGACGAATATGCCTCTGCGACTCACGTCTGCGGCTCTTACATCTGCGAATCACACGCCTGCTCGACTACACATTGGCAGCTATACGCTTCTGTCGTTCAGCACGTCTGGAACTACTCCTCCGTGATTCCTACACGTATGGGGCAGTACATCTGGGACACAATTTTTGCACGCAGGGTTGTGACTCACGCATTTATGACTACATACCTGACCCTCCTACGTGTGTCATGTAGATGAATTCGCAGTTGTCGGGGACGCTAAGCTGCGCATCTGAGAATCTTCGCAATGAGTCCACGCTCTGCGAGTAAATACTAGGCATCCAAGGGTCTAAGCGTAAGCGACTCTACATTGCACGGCCAAGAATCTAAGCTAAGTAGCCTACGCTACACGTACACGAGACTGCACTTTGTCCTCACTCGCCAACGGTCAACCCCGACAGTCTGAAGCACTAACCGTAAAGACCATCCTGCGAAAGACAGACGAACGGTCCAGCAAGGCAACGCATGGCCTAGAAGGTCCAGCGCCAGGTCTTCTGGGTGTTACACGTGGAAGGACTGGCATCGCGGCTATAAGGCGTTTGCCATTGCCCTTGGAGTGTTCTTCTCCTGACCGAAGCATCGCGTAGGCTCGAGGACACACAGTGTAGGCTCGTGGACGTTTAGTGTAGATGCACAGCGTAGATTCACGGGCGCGTAACTACTTAAAGAATAGCAGATGCGTAGACTTGAGAGGCACAGCTCAGACTCGCAGACCGCGTACTGCTGTAAAGATTCTGAGACGCGCCGCGTGGAGTCCTAGATGTGGATTCCCAAATTCGTCCGAGTCTCAGTCCTGTAGGCAAAAATGATGAAGAGTCCCAAACGTACTTTCACACACATGTAGGTGTCACAGAAGAGTAGTCCCGCACAGATATGGTGAACCACAGAGGCGTACAGTCGCCAGCGCGTATCGTGCAGGAGTGTAACTCAAATGTGAAGAGTCGCAGACGCCAAGACCTGTAGACACGTAGTCGCCGAGCAACCTGTCGAGTCACAGACTTGGCTACACTCAGGTGAAAACTCGCAGCTGCCGTCACCCCGTGTTGCCCTCACCTGCTGCTGAACTGGACTGAATTTCGTGCACAGGGAGCCTCCTTATATAGCCATCGCGGCTCTGTTGAGCTGCTGTTTCCGAGGAAACCCGTAGCGATTTTGTTGCCTCGCAGCCCTGGTTCTAATGTTACAATAATCGGTAGCATATTTCACGTGTATACTCCTTATAATACCTATTAAGACACAGTGGTCCAGATCTTTCCGAGAGTGTTGCTTTTAGCAGTTCTGGCGTATATCATTACTGGTTCCGATTTGGAACCTCTAAGCAGCTGAAGAAACGTGTTCTCTAATCTCGATATCCACCAACATTTTGCGTCATCCGTTAGGATTTTCACCCCGAAAGCAGCATACCTCTGTCCGAGATTCTTTTTTTAGGTCATTGGTCTTCTGACTGGCTTGACGCGAGCTGCTACGAATTCCTATCCTGTGCCAAATTATTCATCTCAGAGTAGCACTAGTAACCTACGTCCTCATTTATTTGTTGAATGTATTCCAATCTCTGTCTTCCTCTATAGTTTTTTCCTTCTACAGCTCCGTGTAGCCCCTTCTCCTTCTCAGTGTCTTCCACATATTCCTTTCTTCTCCGATAAAGACGCCATTGTTTGCACCTCAGTGGGTTTGAACAAAGTCGTATGATAAGATACGAGAAGCTGGATGTTCCTTGTGCGATACTGCACGAAGACTTAGCCACTGTACATGACTGCTAGCAGCGGTAGTCACGGGAACGTATGGTCGCAGTATGACCGGGCTCCGGACGGCCACGCAGCACTTTTTTTTCAGGCTGGTTTGATGCGACCTCCCACGAATTCCTCTCCTGTGCCAACCTCTTCATCTCAGAGTAGCACTTGAAACATACGTCCTCAATTATTTGCTGGACATATATCAGTCTCTGTCTTCTTCCACAGCTCCCGCTAGTCCCATGGAAGTTATTCCCTGATGTCTTAACAGACGATCTTATCATCTTGTCCCTTCTCCTTGTCAGTGTTTCCCACATATTCCTATCCTGTGCGATTCTGCGCAAAACCTCCTCATACCTCACTTTATCAGTCCACCTAATTTTCAACATTCGCCAGTAGCACCGCATCTCAAATGCTTCGATACTCTTCTGTTCCGATTTTCTCACAGTCCATATTTCACTACCATACAATTCTCTGCTCCAAACGTACATTCTCAGAAATTTCTTCCTGAAATTAAGACCTATGTTTGATACTAGTAGACTTATCTTGGACAGGAATACACTTTTTGCCAGTGCTAGTCTGTTTTTACGCCCTTCTTTCTCTGTCCGTCATTGGTTACTTTGCTGCATAGGTAGTAGAATTGCTTAACTTCATCTACTTTGTGGCCATCAATCCTAATGTTAAGTTATTTTCTCTTCTCATTTCTGATACTTCTCATTACTTTTGTCTTTCTTTGATTTACTCTCAGTCCATATTCTGACTTTCTTTCAGGATACCAGTGTCTTCAACGAATTGTATCACTGATATCTTTCCCCTTGAGTTTCAATTCCATTGCTCAAACTTTCTTTTATTTCCATCATTGCTTCTTCGACGTACAGGCTGAACAGTGTTGGTGTCTTACACACTTTTTAATGCGAACACCTAGCTCTTGGTCGTCACAGAGCGAGGTGGGGCAGTGGTTAGCGCACTGCACTCGCATTCGGGAGGACGATGGTTCAAACCGGCTTCCGACCATCCACATTTAGGTTTTCCGTGATTTCCGTAAATCGCTTCAGGCAAATACCGGGATAGTTCCTTCCCTAATTGGAGCTTGTTTTCCGTATGCAATAACCACGATGTCGACGGGACGTTAAACACTTATCTCCTCCTCCTCTTCGTCGTCCACTCTTATCATTCTATCTCGGCTCTTGTACGTATTGTATGTTACCCCTCTCTCCGTATAGCTGACCCCTATTTTTCTCAGAATTTCAAACATCTTGCACCATTTAACATTTCCGAATGCTTTTTCCAGGTCGACAAGTCCTATGGACGTGTCTTGATTTTTCTTTAGTCGTTCTTCCATTATCAACCACAATGTCAGAATTCCGTCTCTACTGCCCTTACCTTTTCTAAATTCAAACTAATCGTCATCTAGTACATCCTCAATTTTCTTTTCCATTATTGTGTATATTATTATTGGCAGCAACTTGGATGCTAGAGCTTGTTAATTCTCGCTATAATTCTGGCACTCGTCAGCTCTTGCAGCCTTCAATTTGTGTGGATGATTCTACACTACAACTTGAATAGTCGTTTTGTTGCTGCTTCAATGTACTCTTTCCACCTATCCGCTCTCTCCTCTGCATTTACAGTGGAACTGCCGTTGCAGTCTTCAATCTAACCTCCCTGGCTTTTAATGTCAATGAAGGTTGTTTTGACTGTACTATATGCTGAGTCAGTCCTTCCGACAATCATTTCTATTTCGATTTTTTCACATTTTTCATACACCAACTTCGTCTTAGCTTCTCTACACTTCCTGTTTATTTCATTGCTCAGCGGCTTATATTTCTGTAGTACTGAAATTCTCTGAAAATCGATCAGCAAACTTATTTCTTCTGTTACCTATGGTTTCTTCGCAGTTACCTTGTTTGTACCTATGTTTTTTTTCCAATTTCTGTGATTGCCCTTTTTAGAGACTTCCATTCCTCTTCAAATGTACTGCCTACCTAGCTATTCCTTATCACTGTACTATGGCATTAGCGAACTTCAAGTGTATCTCTTCATTCCTTAGTACTTCTCTATCCCACTTCTTTGCGTATTGATTCTTCCTTACAAATGTTTTAAACTTCAGCCCACTCTTCATCACTACTATGTTGTGATCTGAGTCAGTATGTACTCCTGTGTACGCCTTACAATCCAGTATTTGATTTCGGAATTTCTGTTTGAACTGATGAAATCTAACTGAAATCTTCCCGAATCACCTGGTCTTTTCCAAGTATACCTCTTCCTCTTGTGATTCTTGAACAAGGAATTCGCTGTTACTAGCTGAAATTTATTACAGAACTCAATCAGTCTTTCTCCCCTCTCATTCATTGTCCCAGTTCCACATTCTCCTGTAACCTTTACTTCCACTCCTTTCCTTACAACTCCATTCTAGTCCCCCATGACTATTAGATTTTCATCTCCCTTTACGTCCTGTATTATCCTTTCAATGTCCTCAAATACTTTCTCTGTCTCTAAAAAAATCCTTATTATTTGGATGTTTTGAACGAACAAGAAATACATCATTCTATCTGCAATCTTTTTGAAGTGAAATACCCCATCTTAATTAATAATGTTTGCACCTGCTTTCATTTCGTTACACACGAAAAAATGAATACTTTTATAGACACTTAGAAATGCATCAATTGTTACATGGCGAACACAAAGCCAATATAAACACGTACTTCTGTTTAATATTCTGGAACCCTTATAGATATTTCGGTGCGTGAGACGATGACTGTGTAACACGTCAGAACATGGAGTCCAACGCTCTACCACAAAAACGAATTCCTGTAGACAATGTACAGGGAATGTGACGGGGTACAACAAGAATACAACAACGCCGAAGCTACAGACCAATCATTGGACAGATTACATGCGCAGAGAGTGGCAGAAGATGTTGTTCTTCGTATCTTTTGTCTTAGGACTTGATGTTGTGATGGCTCTTGGGAGTACCATAGAAACCGCGAGGAAGTTCTAATATTGTCAGCTGTTTCCTGTAGCGCCTTACGAAAGTGTTGGAATATCTGTGAAATAACTATTGTCGAAAAGGTGTTACATGTCCGCAACACATCGATGAAAATGGAGTTGTAATTGTTACCGTTGTGTGATGCAGAACATGTAGCAATTTGAGGCTGAACTGATAGAGAGTTACAATGCTAGAGGCAGAAAATTCGGTTTTGGATAGTGAATCATGGAATCTGTTACACCAGTAACTGGCCGTGTCGGAATTCCACGGCTTCTACGACGTTGCCTATTCGAGAAATGTACCTTGCGGCAAACTCCGATGGCTGCAGTGTTACCCTATGAGAAACATTGAAATGTGATACTATCAGAATGCAGAACAGCTGACATAGACAGAAGTAATATTATCTCTAACCTTTTGAATCCATTAATGAATTATGTCGTTCCCCCACGGCGCTGCATTTTCCAGAAACTACTGTGATTATTTTTGTTTCCGAATTTGAGGAGCGTCTACAGAATCCAATACGTCTAGGATGTCACAAGATTCTAAAGGCTATGCCAAACGGCTTGCAGTTGTTTTGGACACCAGAGGTAGGGCAACATACGCTGGGTACCTGATAACATAGTGGCAAAACACCGTAAAGAGTTTGTCTATTTACAGCAAGTACTTGAAGTTAGGCCAGCCTTCCGATAGTCACCCACAAGGACAGAATAACCGCAATCGTATTCTGAATAAGTCTGAAAAGTAGTCGAGAAGTACTGGTGCTTGTTGGGAAACGTACCAGGATAGCTAATTTAGGAAGAAAACTGGCCACGAAAGGGAAGGTTCCGTTTGGAGATCTGGACCAGCACATAGTTTCAATCCGTAAGCAAGTTTCGCAACAGTACTCTGAAATGTAGGCATATTTTCTAAGGTTGTGAGACAGGTATCATGAAATTAACGGATTACAAAGGAAGGTAAATTACCGTTTTCAACTCACTGACTTTACGGCTCATACGTCTCGATAAATGTTCTAATTTTAGAAGAACAGGCTTGACCAACATTTATAGATAGTCACATCTCTTAGGAAAGGTATCTATTCAGATGGCAGGTAAGGTAGTTTCCTTTGCTTTCTTATTAACTTTTTATTTTTACTGTCACGACAATTCATTGACAGTAACCAGGATTAGGATTTGAAGGGCTTTGTTGAAGAAGCAGCAGCTTGCACAGGGCATGGACAGGTCAGTGTCTTTACATCTGCGTCAGCGTAGTTGTCCTCTGAGCTACCTATCCGTATTTTCCTTATCACAAAATCATGTAAGAAAAGCAATAAATAGTTTTCATTTCATGATTATTTCTGATTTCCTTACTCAACTTGGCTCTACAGCTTTACCAAATAATATCTTTCCGAAGAAGTTTTAGACAGTTCATGACAATGACGTTATCATAAACGACATTATTATAAAAGACGTTATTATAAATCTTTCCGATACGACTACGAACACCAGAAAATATTACTCAGGTGTGGGACAGTTTTGCAAAAAATTGCAGCAAAATCGCAACCCCGGTTTACAGAGCAAGTGGGAATCGAAGGATCGTCATGTCAGAACGTTATCAAACAGGATCTGGGCATTTACTCCCACATGTTTGCTACTGCTCATGAGTTAAATGTTCCAGACCAACAGTGCGTGTTTAGTTCTCACCGTGGTTTCTGAATGGAAAACTATCGAGGCATCTCGACCCCCATGTTTTCATCTCTTTAGATAAGGATCGGATCAGAGCGTTCGGGTATGTGTACTCACCGAATACATTCCTCCATGCAAATCCTCGGGAAGACTTTGATAAACCGCTGCATATTGTTGAGATTAGTGTTTCTAGTGCAACATCTCAGTCAGTTTCAGTTTTCCCGTTAAGTATCTATAGTAATAATAATTTTAAGAAACTTTGATACATCATATTACCGTAAGAAACTTTCTTCTGGATTTATCTACGGCTCAGACAATACCAGTTTACATGAATTTCGGCGGTTCTCTCATTTACAAGGGGACCAAATCCCCGTCTTTTCCGGTCAACTGCATTGAGATTCAGTCTTTTTGTGTCGAGTAGGGGTCGCCAGTTTAGAGAGCATGTGGATATGGTCTTAATCGAGTCAGACCGCTTGGTTATGGAATGCCTATCACCAACTCCAGTCCCAAAGATCGACGCCTTGACCGGTATTGCACCTCCTTCTGTAAGACGCGGAGTGATAGGTAACGCGAGTGCTGCAAATTAATCTGAAAGTCGCTTCAGGCTCGTGTATGGTCGTTTAAAAGAGCAGTGATAAGAGCTGAATGAGAGGATCACTTATTTAGTGACACGGCTTCACCGTAAGGCACTAATTCATTTTACAAGCTACGGCGAAATAAAGAGTACTTCGGTAAAAACCCTATCAGCCGAATAACACTTCCCTGGTTCTCTTCTCACATCGTCAGTATTGTAACGACAAGAGTGAATCCACACACGTAAGAAAGATTCCTATGTAGTACTTATAAATAATACTTTATTACAAAAAGTAGGAAATGAACTCATTAGCAAACAATGTCTTCGGGGTCGCAACTCCATACGGTGTGAACGCACAATTTGTAATCTTCCAGATTTTTTTGATACAAAAGAAATTGTAAGTCTCTGAGGTTGTATTTCGCTAACGCTAAGCAATAACTCTGAAATTATTGTTTGGTCGGAAGTCTATCACTGATGACCCACTATCACAAAATCAAAACACCACCACCGTATACCGTCCAAGGAACACGGTTTCACACTTTGGCCGTGTTCAGTAGAGGTGATGGTGTAACACCAATAATCGATAGGTTAATGTATAATCCGCGCACGGTCTCTGCGGACATTGTACTCTAGTGTATCGGCATAGTCAATATCATTGGGTGTGTAAATACACAGAAGAGCCAAAGAAACTGGTACACCTGCCTAATATTGTGTAAGGCCACCGCGAGCACTCAAAAAAGCCGCAACACGAAGTGGCGAGGACTCGACTAAGGTTTAAAGTAGCGCTGGAGGGAACTGACACCATGAATCCTGCAGAGCTGTCCATAAATCCGTAAGGGCACGAACGTGTGAAGATCTCTTCTGAACAGCACGTTGCAAGGCATCCCAGATATCCTCAGTAACGTTCGTGTCTGGCGGGTTTGGTGGCCAGCGGAAGTGCCTAAAGTCAAAGCAATTCTGGATGTGTGGGGTGTCACAGTGTCCTGCTGGTGTTGCCCAAGTCCATCGGAATGCACAACGGACATGAATGGATGCAGGTGATCAGACAGGATGCTTACGTACGTGTCACCAGTCAGAGTCGTATCTAGACGTACCAGGGGTCCAATATCACTCCAACTGCACACGCCCCATATCATTACAGAGCCTCCACCAGATTGGACAGCCCCAGATGACATGCGGGGTCCATAGATTCATGAAGTTGTCTCCATACCCATACACGTCCATCCGCTTGATTCAATTTGAAACGAGACTCGTCCGAGCAGGCAACATGTTTCCAGTCATAAACAGTCAAATATTGGTGTTCACGAGCCCAGGCAAGGTGTAAAGCCTGTGTTGTGAAGTCATCAAGGGTACATGACTGGGCATTCGGCTCCGGGAGCCCATATCGATTATGTTTCGTTGAAAGCTCTGCTCGCTGACCCTTGTTGATGGCCCAGCTTTGAACTCTGCAGCGATTTGAGGAAGGCTTACACTTCTGTCACGTTGTACGCTTCTCTGCAGCCGTCGTTGGTCCCGTACTTGCAGGATCTTTTTCCCACCGGAGCGATGTCGGGGATTTGATGTTTTACCGGATTTCTAATTTTCAAGATACACTCGTGAAATAGTCGTACGGTAAAATCCCCACTTCATCACTACCTCGTTGATGCTGTGTTCCGTTGCTATTGCTCCGACTATAGCACCACGTTCAAACTCATTTACATCTTGACAACCTGTCACTGTAACAGCAGAAACCGATCCAACAACTGCGCCAGACACTTGCTGTCATATAAAGGCGTTGCCGAACGCGACGCCGTATTCTGCCTGTTTCATATCTCTGTATTTGAATAAGCATGTCTATACCAGTTTCTTTCGCGCTTCAATGTATGTGATAATCATGATATTTATTTTGGCGTTTTAAGAAATTATGTTGCAATTACACCTCTGTTTTTATATGTAATAGTCTGTGAATGTAATAATTTGTAAAAACTCTGTATATTTTACTGGTCCATAAGTAGGGAAGCTAAATATAAAACCTGTATCAAAGCCCCGCCGCTACGGAAGTAGTTCCACGAGACTGGAAAAGGTGGACTTGCCGAGCAAGGCTTTGATACCTTCGTGGCGAGTTATTGGAGCTCTGACTGTGTTACTGAGTGGTCAGAGACACTCTTGGTCAGCTGCTGTGGCATAATTTGAGGTACGAAGAGCTTGCGAGCGTGTAAATTAGCCTCGGATGGAACGTAAAGTGGTCTATCGACCATGGTTTCATTCTTTACCACGTTTGGTTAAATTTACGATGCCCAGAAGAGCTATATCTCTCCGTGGCTAACATCAAGACCCATGGCTGCTATACCGACAATTTGACAAACACTGTAGTTTGCCACAAGGGCTGCCAGTTCCAGCAGAATTCTCATCTAATTATCTACAGTCGTGCTCAAAAGTATCTGAACGACTTGAATTGCATTTCGCCTGATTCGCATGCAACCCTCATAATGAAGCTGTCTAGCAGGTCCTCTACTCGCTACTCGGTACAGTCGTTTGACTATTGAAAATGGTTCCAACATTCGACACTAGAAAACACTGCTCTGTCTCGCAATAACTCAAGATGTAAAGTAATACCAAGGTACTACAAATATCAGAGAACCCCTCATCACAGATACGATTGTCCTTAAGGCTTGTAAGCTCACATTAATTACAATAAATGGCGTACCTCAAATGTTACCAGTGTCATTATTACGTCAGACACCATGCACGTAGGAATTTCGTCGTATTCATGATTTCCTCTTCAAACTAACATAGCGTACTTACTGTTTAACACAAAATGACATTAAAAATTTTAGTTACTGACGAGCAGCTAGTTGAGAATATGTATGAACTTCAAATGACACAGCAAACCATCTCGTTCTGCATATGGATTCAAACCCACGACATGCAGACTAAGCAAAGACTTCGTGACTGACGGAAACTAACAGTCATTCCTCACAAGGCATACAGAGAGTGATATACGTCTGTTTTAGGCAGTATCAGTAAGTAAATATCAACATTAAATTACATAACGTAAACATTTTTAACGGACGCGAATTCCTACGCATCATCTATTGCCCTTGTTAGCGAACTACGAGTGACGTTAAATATTGCTTCTTCACAAGTAACATACCAGAAAAGCCGTGAGGTACAGCTTTCTGCTGGGCAGGGATTCGAAATCAGAATCTAATCGGTTTGTTGTCGAAGCACAATCAACTGTGACATATCGGATTTTCTCGGCAGTAGCAAGATGTTTCAACTGAAATGACGAAACGAAACATTAATTTTTTCATTCGAAGAACTCCAACCTGGCACCTATCGCTGTTGTATTCTAAAGAAAACTAACGTTAAATATGGGTTTGTTACACCAGCAGAGATATGTGAGCATGTTTGAACAAGGTATAATATGAAGAAGAGTTCAGTGCTGACTGGGAATAGAACCCCACACATATCGTTGTTGACTGCACACAAAGAGACGTCACATACCGAATTGTTCTCCACCAGCAGCTCGGAATAACAACCTTGAACTTACACTGATCTCGCAAATAGTTCTGTGTCTCACTGGGCATCATAAACGTCAGTTAATGTTGACAACGAATGAAAATACATTAAAAATCTAAATTATTTTTCACCACCAGATAGGTGTTCTCATGCTACAGCTTGATAATACATAATGAAAAAATTAGTGCCGGCCCAGGATTCGAGCCATCCACGCGCAGTATGTGGAGATGTTGCGGGATCTGCAGTTTTGAACAAACAAGAAGTTGTAGTCGAGCTGTACTGTCACGAAGGGATCGAATTCCGCGTTAAGGGCGGTCTGAGTTGCATTCCCAGTTCAGAACCAATTTTATCGACATACAGAAGCTCCGATAAAAGATGGAATAAGTGTCCTGTGACCCTATATAGCGTTTGTTTCGTCTCTAGAAATAAATAACTAGTCCATGAAAGATTACTGCTGATAGAGTTTCTACGTGACGCAACTCCTGACTTCATTCTGGTTCAGCCTAACGTCTACTTGCTAGATAAGGAATATCATGTTTAACGTGAATTACAGACCATAATGCCATTATACCTTCTTCACTTGGCGTAGCCAGAAGAGAGTAGAATTTGTCTCTCGTTATCGGAAATCATCAGCAGAAGTTGGAATCGAACCCAGACCGTAATTATATCTTCAAGCCAATTTACCACCATATCCTCTTCTCTGTGACTTATTTTTCTATCATAACAACGTTGCGCCAGACTCTATGAGAATTCTGACACATAGGCTACCTGTAGTGGTTTGCAGCATGTTCAGTACATTCATTTGCTTGGTTGACCGAATCGGCATGAACAAGCTGCCTCGGCTACCCAGTGCTAACATTCGACTCTATTTTGTAATCACCGAAATAAAATCTCGTAAGTGCCACCTACACAGAACTGCCAACAGTGTAGTATGCAGAAATTTAAATAGGTAGTGTTCCTTTCCATTTGAGCAACTCCATTGTGCTATCTGTTTGTTGAAAACGTCGTGCAGTGCAAAAGAAAAGTTGTAGCTGTCTGTCTCTCAGAAGTTATCAGTCTAATGGAACTTCGAACATAATTCGCTTCACTTCTCACCCCCAAATATTCTCATGTTTAAAAAGGGCTAACTTCTGCGACATTTTGTTCTTTTCAGGTTTAATAGACGGCCAGGCAGTAGATGCATCTGGAAACTTTTGTTTTATGTATGGGGAGGGGGCATCGTGCCAAAATACACTCCTGGAAATGGAAAAAAGAACACATTGACACCGGTGTGTCAGACCCACCATACTTGCTCCGGACACTGCGAGAGGGCTGTACAAGCAATGATCACACGCACGGCACAGCGGACACACCAGGAACCGCGGTGTTGGCCGTCGAATGGCGCTAGCTGCGCAGCATTTGTGCACCGCCGCCGTCAGTGTCAGTCAGTTTGCCGAGGCATACGAAACTCCATCGCAGTCTTTAACACTGGTAGCATGCCGCGACAGCGTGGACGTGAACCGTATGTGCAGTTGACGGACTTTGAGCGAGGGCGTATAGTGGACATGCGGGAGGCCGGGTGGACGTACCGCCGAATTGCTCAACACGTGGGGCGTGAGGTCTCCACAGTACATCGATGTTATCGCCAGTGGTCGGCGGAAGGTGCACGTGCCCGTCGACCTGGGATCGGACCGCAGCGACACACGGATGCACGCCAAGACCGTAGGATCCTACGCAGTGCCGTAGGGGACCGCACCGCCACTTCCCAGCAAATTAGGGACACTGTTGCTCCTGGGGTATCGGCGAGGACCATTCGCAACCGTCTCCATGAAGCTGGGCTACGGTCCCGCACACCGTTAGGCCGTCTTCCGCTCACGCCCCAACATCGTGCAGCCCACCTCCAGTGGTGTCGCGACAGGCGTCAATGGAGGGACGAATGGAGACGTGTCGTCTTCAGCGATGAGAGTCGCTTCTGCCTTGGTACCAATGATGGTCGTATTCGTGTTTGGCGCCGTGCAGGTGAGCGCCACAATCAGGACTGCATACGACCGAGGCACACAGGGCCAACACCCGGCATCATGGTGTGGGGAGCGTTCTCCTACACTGGCCGTACACCTTTGGTGATCGTCGAGGGGACACTGAATAGTTCACGGTACATCCAAACCGTCATCGAACCCATCGTTCTACCATTCCTAGACCGGCAAGGGAACTTGCTGTTCCAACAGGACAATGCACGTCCGCATGTATTCCGTGCCACCCAACGTGCTCTAGAAGGTGTAAGTCAACTACCCTGGCCAGCAAGATCTCGGGATGTGTCCCCCATTGAGCATGTTTGGGACTGGATTAAGCGTCGTCTCACGCGATCTGCACGTTCAGCACGAACGCTGGTCCAACTGAGGCGCCAGGTGGAAATGGCATGGCAAGCCGTTCCACAGGACTACATCCAGCATCTCTACCATCATCTCCATGGGAGAATAGCAGCCTGCATTGCTGCGAAAGTTGGATATACACTGTACTAGTGCCGACATTGTGCATGCTCTGTTGCCTGTGTCTATGTGCCTGTGGTTCTGTCAGTGTGATCATGTGATGTGACCCCAGGAATGTGTCAATAAAGTTTCCCCTTCCTGGGACAATGAATTCACGGTGTTCTTATTTCAATTTCCAGGAGTGTATGTCAGAAAGATATTTTCTACACTAACTGTCGTGTGGTAGTGGCACTTTCTTCTTCATCAAATCTTGTTTGACAGCTTTAATTCAGAAGAAGTTTTCTACATGCACGTAATCAATAAACCGCATGTGCATTGTCCAACTGCTATAGATAACATCAGAGAATTCGCATATATTGTTGATGATTAATTTTTCTGTCTTGTTTACTATTGTTTTAACAACACTAAAAGAATCCTTACCAAAATTATGCACTGTATTATAAGAAATGAAATAAAACTGCCCACGATAACCTTACGACGAAACTCTGTTTCAATAAAACTGAGAACCTGTGAACAAGCGTTCCTCTATCGGCACAAATTGGTAATATATTATTTACTTGAATTTCGATTGGGTCTGTGTTTGATTGATATGCTGTGTCATACTCAAGTGGTATGCAAATGTGGCATTTCATAGATAAAGTTATGCATCCCTAGAAACGCAACATTTGCTTGTTAGCAGCGGAAAGTGGCGTTACCTGTTGGGCAGCATTGTAAGTGTTTCACCATTGCTCTATCAGCCGAAAGTATTTTCTTGCGATTTCCTTATAGATGTTTGATCTGACTGCTTGTATCTCTCTCATAGAAGGGCTAAAAACGTTACATCAGCAAGAATGGAACAGCAAACAATAACAGACGCTTCTTCACAGGTCACCATTTTACCACAGAGCTAGGGATGATGCATGTGTCTTCATATCCTTTTACGAGGCCAATAAAAGCAAGAACTCGTAAACCGCTATTTAAAGGAGGAGATTAGTTACCATTTTCACGTGCAACGACTTTCCTCGCCTGAAAACCGAAAATTTACGTTCTTTTGTTACACTCAAGCGATAATAACTCAGATTATTCAATGGAAATGACAGGAAAAAATCAAGTAAACTTTGAGGCTTAATTCCGAGCACACCAGGAAGTAACTCGTCAATCACAGAGTTGCCAAACATACCTTTCCTTGTTGCCAAATCTCAATTACATTACCAGCAGGAAGAAAACGTACCGATGTGATACAATAGCGGGCTGGGAAGTGTCCAAAGCTGGATTCTCAAAGACGCGGCTTCTTCATTCCAATGGCGAATCTATTTCAATTGCGATCAGTTGCGCTGTTTTACGGTTGCTATCTGTGCGCATATTCAACCTCCCATTTGAACTGAAGTTCGATCTCATTAAAGAAGCGTTAACGCCTTAAGGAACGGTTTTGCAAGTTACTGGTGAGAAATAGACGGGCAACAAACATTTTAATGTTGACAATGGTGTGTGAAATGTCACAATTGATCTTCATAAGCATATCCCGTCGTATATTAAGGTTCAAATCTTCAGAGCCTTGTTGTTTATGATGGCCAACCAAGGACCTGCGTAGTATTTGGATCCACAGATCATCTTAAGGCAACCTGCCCCTTGTCACTTACGGACGGGTATGCGTCATCAACAAAAACTGTCGTATGCGGAGATCTTGTCAGCCCGATCACAGGAAACTGGGAATGGGCAGGGCCCTTACAAAAATTGGTTCTGTGCACTATGGGACTTAACTTCTGTGGTCATTAGTCCCCTAGAACTTAGAACTACTTAAACGTAACTAACCTAAGGACATCACACACATCCATGCCGGAGGCAGGATTCTAACCTGCGACCGTAGCGGTCGCGCGGTTCCACAGTGTAGCGCCTAGAACCCCTCAGCCACCTCGGCCGGTGGGCCCTTGCATATCACGTCAGGGAGAAAATGAAGGAAATTAGAACTGCACATAGCATATTAGCAAATGAAGAGAGTTCAAAGGTTACTCTACCAAAATGCTTGAATCAGGCCTCTGCAGGAGACACTAATACCCAGACCTTAGACAGTAGCAAGACACTTGGAAAGAAATTACTATGCCTGTTATCCATCGCGAGATACCGCTAGATTCCAATTCGGATAATGTTCTACTGTCACCAGGAGGTAGTGACATGCTAGTAGACGAGGATACAAACCCAAACAACTCAACATTCAGCGACCGGCCCGATCACCTGGTATCAAGTAAGGACAATTCAAAAAAGTTGTCTAAACAGACGAAACGGCTTCCTAGACTACAAAGTCAGGAAGAGACACAGGAATTAGAAAGGAAAAGAACACACACAAGAGATATCCTTAAGAAATCCCAGACAGGGGAAACGGCATTGGCTGATGCAATCAGGGTAATGGCTCCCACTCGGAATGAGAGCTTCCAGATGGAATTAGACAATCACATGAATACAACCGTGTGAGCATCTTTCGAGTCTCACCCAGTTCCGAGCACGCTTTGGTCGGGAGATACTGAGCAGTAGTAAAGAGTTATGTGTTGACTTAAGAGCTGGCTACAGTTAATGTCTTTCGGTTAAGCTCTCGGAGGTAAAGTTACAATGTTTGAAAGATTATCTTTAGGCCGCTGCCATAGATATTGCCATGTTACAAGAAGTAGTCACAACTAAACTAGCGGATATAGAAGGTTATGAAGCCATCATCAACATCGGAAATGAAGGAGGAACAGCGGTTTTATTCAAAGAGGGTATCGCATATCGCGCTCAAGCTCTTTTAAAGACTGGTCGGGGTATAACTGTCGAACTTCATGACCTCATTTTAACTAACGTATATGCGCCATCTGGGACTAATGAAAGACGGCACAGAAGTAACTTTTATCGGAATGGAATAGTTGAATTGTTAAAGAACACTGGGCCTGCCACCACGCTTGCCGGAGATTTTACCTATGTTTTGCGCCGTGAAGACCTGACACTCAATTTTAATACTTGTGAAGAGCTACAAACGTTGGTGACTGCGTTAGAACTGCAAGACAACTGGGTGTACTTGAATCTCCACCATACCGGATATACTTATTCACTAGAACGTCAGCAAGCAGGTTAGCTCAAATCTCTGCTACCAAAGAATTCATGCGCAATATTGATGCTTGTGAGAACTGGCCCATAAACTTCTACGACCATTGTGCATATCACATTTCAGGTACAACATACAAAAAACCTTTAGTGTACGTGGAGTATGGCAACTTAACGTCTCACTATTGCATGATGTTGAAATTAAGTAACATATTAGACAGACTTGGCACAAATGCTTGCTCTCCCAAACGAGCTATCGGGAGCGTATCATTTGGTGGACCGAATATGCAAAACCCGTACTTCGAAAATGCATTATACAGTATGCAAAAGCCCAAGACTATTGGCGTAAACAAACGTCGGAATATTATTTCTCCTGTTTGCAAGACCTTTATCAACAACCAGATGGCCTTTCGGCTAACATACTCAAACTGAAACGCTTTATGTCGAAAATAGCCGCCCTAGACCGACAGCGTCTGGGTGAGGTGCGTACGTGAGCTCGAGGCGAGAAACATCTTATGTAGCAACGTACGTTGTTATACCATGTAATAAGAGAGACAGAGAATAATAGCCTCGCTGGTGAACGATGATGGAGGAGAGTACACTACTCAGACCGCCATAAAACAATTTGTGGCGAACTATTATAGGAATCTCTTAAGCTAGAACGGAAGTAGATAGGCCGGACGGTGGAGAGCTTTAAGCAAACGTTACGACGGGAATACGTGAGGAGGGTAATGCCAGTCTAATCGAACTTATAACTTAGGAGGAAATGAAAACCATAATTGACGACGCTACGAGGAAGAAGTCAGCTGGTCCCGATGGGCTAACGGTAGAATGTTATGTTTTTAGGTGGGACGTAATAGGGAATGAGCTCACAGATATGTACAATACGTTATTAACTAACAATGCCTTCCCTCCTCTATTTACGGAGGCAATGATTATGCCCATTATTACAAATCAAGCAGCAACAACAGTCAATATTTAAGACCACGCAACTTACTCACCGCTGACTTTAAGTTTCTCAAACGCATCCTGAGCAGGATGAAGCCCTCCACCAACTGCAAAATGTCATAGGTCCTTACCAAACGAGTGCTGTACAGGGTAGATCAATGCCAGATACCTTATATAAGTAAAGGGACGCCATAAACCTCACTCGGATAAGTAACAACAGTCTTTCCTTATTGTTGTTACATTTTGATATATCCTTTGATAGGATCAATCATTGTTTCTTATTCAGCACCATGCAGAAAATGGGTTTCAACGACCGCTTTATGACTGTCATGTGAGCGGTGTTTCTTTAAGGATTAAAATCAATGGACAACTGACTGAAACATTTCCAGTTCAACAATCAGTACATCATGGATGTCCACTGTCTATCACATTATATGCGATCGTCGCGGAACCTTTGGTTTCGACAATACACCAGAAATTGAGAGGACTACAGGTCTTCAATATTAAGACAGTTTGTCACGGTTTTTCTAAATAACGAATTGTTATAGTAAATGCGAATAGTGAGGCTGATGAAGTGCGTCGTCTGGTACACCAGTACACACGATCCTCTGGCGCAAAGTTGAATCTTCAAAAATCCAAAATAATGCATCTTGGTTCTTACAGTGGTGCACTGGTTGGATGTAACTGAAGAGACACTCCGACTCGGATTGTGGTTTAAGGGCGAATCCCAGGCTCATGGCTATGAACAGTTGGGAGCGGCAACTCAATGTCATCAGAGCCTTGCTGAAGGACCATAACATGCGATCGTTAGACTGATTGCAGTAGGTTCAGTTTATAAATACATACACAATTAGCAAAATACGAGTATATCATGTCGCAGCAGTCGTACCGATACTGCAAATCATCATGATGATGATCATCATCATCATCATGTAAGACTAATTATGCCTTTCAGCTTTCGGTCTGGAGCATAGTCCCCCTTAGAAAATTCCTCCATGATCCCCTATTCAGTGCTAACATTGGTGCCTCTTCTGATGTTAAGCCTATTACTTCAAAATTATCCTCAACCGAATCCAGGTACCATCTCCTTGGTCTGCCCCGACTCCTCCTACCCTCTACCGATGAACCCATCAGTCTCTTGGGTAACCTTTATTCTCCCATGAGTGTAACACGATCCCATCATCTAAGGCTGTTCGCCCTGACTGCTACATCTACAGATTTCATTCCTAGTTTTTCTTTGATTTCCTCACCCTCCTGCCATTATTCCCATCTACTAGTACCTCCAGTCATCCTAGCTACTTTCATATCCGTAACCTCAGCCTTATTGATAAGGAAACCTGAATCCACCCAGCTTTCGCTCCCATACAACAGAGTTGGTCTAAAGATTGAACGGTGCACAAATAACTTAGTCTTGGTACTGACTTCCTTCTTGCAGGAGAAAGTAGATCGTAGCTGAGCCCTCACTGCATTAGCTTTGCTACACCTAGCTTCCACTTCTTTACGTATGTTGCCATCCTGTGAGAATGTGAATCCTAAGTACTTGAAACCGTCCATCTGTTCTAACTTTGTACCTCCTATTTGGCACTCAATCCGTTTATATCTCTGTCCCACTACTACTTTAGTTTTGGAGATGCTAATCTTCATACCATAGTCCTTACATTTCTGATCTAGCTCTGAAATATTACTCTGCCATCACAACTAAGTCATCCGTATATGCAAGACTGCCTATTTTGTGTTCACATATCTTAATCTCACCCAGCCAGTCTATTGTTTTCAACATATAACCCATAAATAATATGAGCAACAGTGGAGACGGGTTGCAGCCTTGTCTTACCCCTGAAACTACTCTGAACCATGACCTCAATTTACCGTCAACTCTAACTGCTGCCTCACTATCTATGTAAAGACCTTTAATTGCTTGTTAAAGTTTGCTCCTATTCCATAATCTAGTAGAGCAGACAATAACTTCCTCCAAGGAACCCGGTCATATGCCTTTTCTAGATCTATAAAGCATTGGTACAATTCCCTGTTCCACTCGTAACACTTCTCCATTATTTGCCATAAGGTAAAGTTCTGCTCCTGACAACCTCTAAGAGGCCTAAACCCACACTGATTTTCATCCAATTTGTCCTCAACTAATACTCGCACTTTCCTTTCAACAAAACCTGAGAAGATTTTACCCACAACGCTGATTAAAGAGATACCTCTGTAGTTGTTGCAAACTTTTCTGTTTCCACGTTTAAAGATTGGTGTGATTACTGCTTTCGTCCAGTCTGATGGACTCTCACGCCATTTGAATTATCCTGTGTAGCCATTTAAGACCTGACATTCCACTGCATTTGATAAGTTTCCACCCCAGCTGCTTTATTGCACTGCACTCTAATAACCATTTTGTGCACTTCATCATATGTGATCCTATTTCCATCATCATTCCTATCCCACTCTACATCGAAATCTGAAACATTACTGATCGTATTTTCACCAACATTGAGCAACTCTTCAAAATCATCGTACGAAAAATACTATCTTCAGCGTGTTGGTATGTGTGGAAACAAAATATCTTCAAAGTATCCTTCCATACGGCGACTTCACAGAGGCACAAAGGGGACTGGGAATTAAAGACTTTGAATCTAGATATGACGCACTGTTTCTAACTCATGTTTTTAAATTAACACATTCCCCTAAGACAGGCCTTACGAAACTTCCTCTCGTTAGACCCTGGGGACAGGGACGCTCCTGTTAATGTAGCACATATAGCTGCCAGCCTAGATTACGTCCGGAAGTACTATGTCCATTGGAGCTATGTAAGACTTCCACAAGCACAAACTAACACTAGAACCGTCTGTGACTACTCGTATATTACCTAAATTGTCTTCATAAGCCAATTCAGGTAAAATATCCTGCAAAAAACTGGATGAACATTTGGAAAAATATCAACAGTAAAGTTCCACCAACTAGAGTCGGTACTGTATGGTATGACGTCGTGAACGTAATCATGCAGCGGAACGATTATGGAAAATCAAATTGAGACCATCTCTATACTGCGACACATGTCACTTTGTAGAAACTGTACCGCACAAGTTCTTACGTGGAAATAAAATCAGAATTTGGAACTGGACTAGGAAGAAATTAGCACTTATCAGCAGAACTGCAGAAAGTCATATACCGATAACTGAAGCTTTGTAACCCTGTTGTAAATGTTACCCGTCCGCAAAGAACGACAGTTATTCGTGGCTTCTGGAACAGTTCGTGTTTAACTTAGAAGAGTACATGTTTTATACTGCAGAAGAACATTTGAAGCTGAAGAAGAATAACTAACAGAAGAACTGGTTTCAAAATTTTTATCTATTGCTTTATGTGAGCTACAAAGATGAAGACAGTATTATCGATTAGAAGGAGGATACTTATTCTTTCTTTCCTATTATTTCGGGAATCTTTTTTATGTTGGTTCTAAAATGAGACTGCTCTAATTTGTCAAAATGCCTCCAACTCGAATTTCCTGTCATTTGTTGAAAAATATGTGGCTTCCTTACAGACATCATGCCCCCAGGGCATAATAACTTAAATTGTGAAATGTTTTTGAAGGAATGTTTGTTATGGACTTTTCCGTCACCTTTATGCATATTATGATTTAAGTCCTACAAGGTGCTCACGCCACTGGAAGTGGCATTCGGTTATTTATTTTACCTTAATTTCTACTTCAGTTCTACGGCTTACTGGATGTATGGGAATACATGGAAATATTCGAGCTACTCAATGACAGGTATGGGGGAGGCATTGTGGCCAGGCCTCGGATCTTCGACTCCTGCCCTCTTTGCCTCCACCTGCCTGGTGCTGACAGTCTTCAGAATATATATATATATATATATATATATATATATATATATATATATATATATATATATATATATATATATATATAGTAAGCAGGTAATGGCCTGGATTTCATTGTAATTTCATTCCTCGAGACCTGCACGATCTCCAATGGTATCTGTTCTTTCGAACATATACCACCTTCATATATTTCTAGCAACGCTCTGGCAGGTACCGTGAATGACAATCACGGTGCCGTCAAGTTAACTCTAGTTTCAGAGGTGATTAACATAGCGACAGTGGTTCGTGGCAAGCGAGGTGTGTTTTCTGCTTACATCAGATACTGTAGGTGGACGATGAGAGAATTTCATTGAAAATGTCACCAGCCTGTGTGAAAATTGCGGTGTGGTTGGACATGGGCGGCAGAATTGTAGTAACAGCAGACAGAATAGGTAAAGTTGAATGTACACATGCTTAAACGCAAATGGAAATCTCGAGCCTGCTGAATGCCATCCCCGTTAAATATTTAAGCTATAGCTACAGTTATAAGCAAGCTGCCACTAGAACTGCATCACGAATGAGACTGTAGCAGCTAAAGGGGGAAGAGAGACTAGGAGCAGGGCCTGTGACCAGCAACGATCATAAAGCAATACAGAATTCCAATAGGGAATGGGGCACCTGCGTGTCGAAAACTATATCGTGTACCTGGGATTTACAGTCAGTTACGGAGGACTTCATTAATCACCTACAAGGCGATGGAATAACATTGACGAGCACTAACTCAACGGAACAGCTCTCATAGTCGTAACCGACAAGCAGCAGACAGTTGAAAAAAACTGCAGTTTCTGTTGCAGCTATCCACATATTAGTATTAAAGTGGTAATAGATGCATACTTAGTAACTAGCGTCGCGGAGTCCGTCGATATCTTGAGATAGTGCCAATACTTCTTTGTGAGAGATTCAAGAAATGGTTACCATCAGATGGAAGTTCTGCTGGAGGAGCGGCCAAAGATGGCAGTCGCAGTTCCCTTGAATCATTATCAACACCAAAAAATGACATTTGTATTAAACCAGTCGACCAACAACATTTCAGCGGCTGTTGGATAGAGTACTAACGACTCTGACAACTCGACAATGCATGTGGTTCCTTAATGGTATAATTTTGTTCATGATGGATATGAAGGACCATATTCAAGTTATAATAAGAATGGTTTCAAACCTTTCTATGCTGCATAATTTACCTTAAGCACTGAAATGTAAACGTCATTTTGCCATAAAGGATGTTGGTTCTTTTTGTCTTTAATTAGCTGAGAAGGGCTAATAGAAGCAGTACAAATTTTCCGACTCCTAGAAGAAGCATGGTGCTACAGTCAACTTTGAACTTGGCCAATTACTGTAGAAAATTCGTAAAAGTGTTAACAGATAATGTAGAGGCTCTTACAAAACTGCTAAAGGGAGGAGCAAAATCGTGGAGGCAAGAAAGTGTCAAGCTTTAATGACTATCAAAAAGAGTTTTTACTATCATGTGACCCTTCCAGTTAGGCATTGATGGGTCAGGTGATAAATGGAAATTAGCATCCTGTGGTTCACGCTTCATACAAGTTAACATTTGGATAGGAACCGTATTTAACTGCGTTCTGAGAAACAACCGACTTGGAGATGGATTGAGAATTGGAACATCTGTCTGTGGGGCGAATGTCAATTTCTTCTCGCATATATCAAGCCATTGTTTAATATTAGGATTTAGCTAAAAAATGAGAGAGAATGAAGTTCGTCTATTGGTTGTTGGGGTATAAGTATATGTATCAAGCCAGGAATAATCCTCAGAAGAAGGACACAAATGCAAATCCTGACAAGCCCAGTTGTATGCAGGATAGAATAAGACAGCAATAAAATCAAAGAGAAGTACCAGGGGAGTGAGAGGAGGTAAAGTGGACGAGCTGCTCTGCCCAGAATGCAGTTTGAGGTCCCTCGAGTCTGCTGTGTTGTGGGAGATTCACCCTCTGCATCCCACCAACGCTGCATCACAATCTGTTACTCCAAGAAGACGAGGGGCCCAGACACGAAAATAAAGGTTCAGGATGGATAAAACATTGTTGTTGTTGTTGTTGTTGTTGTGGTCTTCAGTCCTGAGACTGGTTTGATACAGCTCTTCATGCTACTCTATCTAATGCAAGTTTCTTCATCTCGAAGTACCTACTGCAACCTACATCCTTCTGAATCTGCTTAGTGTAGTCATCTCTTGGTCTCCCTCTACGATTTTTACCCTCCACGCTGCCCTCCAGTACTAAATTGGTGATCCCTTCATGCCTCATAACATGTCCTACCAACCGATCCCGTCTTCTGGTCAAGTTGTGCCACAAACTTCTCTTCTCCCAAATCCTATTCAATACTTCCTCATTAGTTATGTGATCTACCCATCTAATCTTCAGCATTCTTCTGTAGCACCAGATTTCGAAAGCTTCTATTCTCTTCTTCTCCAAACTATTTATCGTCGATGTTTCACTTCCATACATGGCTACCCTCCGTACAAATACTTACAGAAATGACTTCCTGACACTTAAATCTATACTCGATGTTAACACATTTCTCTTCTTCAGAGACGCTTTCCTTGCCATTGCCAGTAAACATTTCATATCCTCTCTACTTCGACCATCATCAGTTATTTTGCTCCCCAAATAGCAAAACTCCTTTACTACTCTAAGTGTCTCATTTCCTAATCTAATTCCCTCAGGATCACCCGATTTAATTTGACTACATTCCATTATCCTCGTTTTGCTTATGTTGATGTTCATCTTATACTCTCCTTTCAAGACACAATACATTCCGTTCAACTGCTCTTCCTAGTCCTTTGCTGTCTCTGACAGAATTACGAGTCATCGGGGAACCTCAACATTCTGTTTTCTTCTCCATGAATTTTAATACCCACTCCAAATTTTTCTTTTGTTTCCTTCACTGCTTGCTCAATACACAGATTGAATAACATCGCGGATAGACTACAGCGCTGTCTCACTCCATTCCCAACCACTGCTTCCCTTTCATGTCCCTCGACTCTTACAACTGCCATCTGGTTTCTGTATAAATTGTAAATAGTCTTTCGCTCCCTGTATTTTACCCCTGCTGCCTTCAGAATTTGAAAGAGAGTATTCCAATCAACATTATCAAAAGCTTTCTCAAAGTCTACAAATGCTAGAAACGTAGGTTTGCCCTTCCTTAATCTAGCTTCTAAGGTAAGTCGTAGGGACAGTATTGCCTCACGTGTTCCAACATTTCTACGGAAACCAAACTGATCTTCCCCGAGATTGGCTTCTACTAGTTTTTCCATTCGTCTGTAAAGAATTTGCGTTAGTATTTTGTAGCTGTGACTTATTAAACTGATAGTTCGGTAATTTTCACACCTATCAACACCTGCTTTCTTTGGAGTTGGAATTATTATATTCTTCTTGAAGTCTGAGGGTATTTCGCCTGTCTCATACATCTTGCTCACCAGATGGTAGATTTTTGTCTGGACTGGCTCTCCCAAGGCCGTCAGTAGTTCCAATGGAAGGTTGTCTACTCCGGGGGCCTTGTTTCGACTCAGGTCTTTCAGGGCTCTGTCAAACTCTTCACGCAGTATCGTATCTCCCATTTCATCTTCATCTACATCCTCTTCCATTTCCATAATATTGTCCTCAAGTACATCGCCCTTGTATAGACCCTCTATATACTCCTTCCATCTTTCTGCTTTCCCTTCTTTGCTTAGAACTGGGTTTCCATCTGAGCTCTTGATGTTCATACAAGTGGATCTCTTATCTCCAAAGGTCTCTTTAATTTTCCTGTAGGCAGTATCTACCTTATCCCTAGTGAGATAAGCCTCTACATACTTACATTTGTCCTCTAGCCATCCCGGCTAAGCCATTTTGCACTTCTTGTGAATCTCATTTTTGAGACGTCTGTATTCCTTTTTGCCTGCTGCATTTACTGCATTTTTATACTTTCTCCTTTCATAAATTAAATTCAATATTTCTTCTGTTACCCAAGGATTTCTACTAGCCCTCGTCTTTTTACCTACTTGATCCTCTGCTGCCTTCACTACTTCATCCCTCAAAGCTACCCATTCTTCTTCCACAGTATTTCTTTCCCCCATTCCTGTCAATTGCTCTCTTATGCTCACCCTGAAACTCTGTACAACTCTGGTTCTTTTAGTTTATCCAGGTCCCATCTCCTTAAATTCCACTTTTTTGCAGTTTCTTTAGTTTTAATCTACCGGTCATAACCAATAGATTGTGGTCAGAGTCAACATCTGACCCTGGAAATGTCTTATAATTTAAAACCTGGTTCCTAAATCTCTGTCTTACCATTATATAATCTATCTGAAACCTGTCAGTATCTCCAGGCTTCTTCCACGTATACAGCCTTCTTTAATGATTCTTGAACCAAGTGTTAGCTACGATTAAGTTGTCCTCTGTGCAAAATTCTACCAGGCGGCTTCCTCTTTCATTTATTTGCCCCAGTCCATAGTCACCTACTACGTTTCCTTCTCTCCATTTTTCTACTACCGAATTTCAGTCACCCATGACTATTAAATTTTCGTCACCCTTCACTATCTGAATAATTTCTTTTATTTGATCATACATTTCTTCAATTTCTTCGTCATCTGCAACGCTAGTTGGCATATAAACTTGTACTACTGTAGTAGGTGTGGGCTTCGTATCTATCTTGGCCACAACAATGCGTTCACTATGCTGTTTGTAGTAGCTTACCCGCATTCCTATTTTCCTACTCATTATTAAACCTACTCCTCCATTACCCATATTTGATTTTGTGTTTATAACCGTGTAGTCACCTGACCAAAAGTCTTGTTCCTCCTGCCACCGAACTTCACTAATTCCCACTATATCTAACTTTTCCCTTTTTAAATTTTCTAACCTACCTGCCCGATTAACGGATCTGACATTCCACGCTCCGATCCGTAGAACGCCAGTTTTCTTTCTCCTGATAACGACATCCTCTTGAGTAGTCCCCGCCCGGAGATCCGAATGGGGGACTATTTTACCTCCGTAATATTTTACCAAAGAGGATGCCATCATCATTTAATCATACAGTAAAGCTGCATGCCCTCTGGAAAAATTACGGTCTTAGTTTCCCCTTGCTTTCAGCCGTTCGCAGTACCAGCAGAGCAATGCCGTTTCTGTCAATCATCCAGACTGTTGCCCCTGCAATTACTGAAAAGGCTGCTGCCCCTCTTCAGGAACCACACGTTTGTCTGTCCTCTCAACAAATACCCCTCCGTTGTTGTTGCACCTACGGTACGGCTATCTGTATCGCTGAGGCACGCAAGCCTCCCCACCAACGGCAAGGTCCATGGTTCATGGGGGGAGGGATAAAACATTAGAAACGACAAACATAAAGCAACAAGGATAATAAGACGTAGGGACCAGCAGGGGCCAGCCACATAGCCAAACAATGGATGTCATGGGACCTGGGTAGCAGAGTAGGCGAGAGGTGCCCCTCAAACCTCTCAGGTGACCAGTGAGGCTGCAGTACCCCCCTCCTCACCTCACAGATACGAGTAGAAACGTAAAATGAAGTCAGCCATTTTGACACCATCCACTAGTACCAGAAGTTGCGTGTCACAGAGTTTAAGATATCGACAGAAGGCAGTCAAGTTTGTCATTCTAGTAGGATCTGGGCCACCATCAGGTGAGCAACACAACCACAGTATGGTGAGTCCTCAGGTCAGGGAATGTGGCTGTGGATTTCCTGCAACTCATGAAGGGAGGAGTACCATGTCGTCATAGTCTCAATTACGAGCCAGTCCGATTTCCGGATATCTGACAAATGATGGTGTACAGTCGACCAAAAGTCCAGTTCTGGGACCTCCATTTCCAAAATCAGCATTCTGGTAGCTAACTTTGCCAAGCAGTCAGAATATTCGTTCCTAGATATTCCAACAGGTCCAGGGGTCCAAACAAAGACGACTGGCCGTCCAGCTTGGTGGAGATCGTAAAAAAGGTAGCACAGGTCTATTGCCTGAAGGTTGCTCAGGAAGTCGCTGCAGATTGGAAGCATCTTGCCAGTGCAAGAACGAGCATGTCTAAGGGCCACCAATTCACAGTGAAGACAGCAAAGAGAGTAGTTCACTGCACCTTACATCCATGTATGCAAAGCTGGTTCATCCAACGACAATTGAGGCATCAGTGTGTATCACTTCCGAACCTGTAAATGCGTTGAGGACAGCTAGGAACAAATGGTGAAACACCAGGGCTCAGCTAAACCTTTCAACCTGAAGGATAAATCGTGACAAATCTGAGGTTGGCTTACATGCCACGGGTGTGTACACAATTGTTCCCTGGCAAGAAGTGAATCAGGGCAGAGACACGGAAGTTGAATTGCAACAGTGACCCCAGTACTGGGTTTCTGTTATGGGACGTGGATCTCACTACAAGGAAAAATAACACACTATTTTGGACAACTAAAACATAGCCCTGCAGGACGCCATTCTCTTTGATATTGCAATACCGTGGGAAACACCAACCTGAACATGGGAAGTATGGTGTAAACAGAAGTTCTACACAGAAATCGGACGTAGTCCTTGGAGATCCCACGTACATAAGCCAGCGAGGATATGGTGTCGCCACGTGATGTCATATACATGTTGCAGGTCGAAGCGCGGAGTGTCGGAAGCTTCAACGTGGTAGAGAAGCTAGAAAATGTGAAAAGGAAAATGCAAAGGCTTAGTCCTAATGTAGCAGGGGTAAATGAAGTGAAACTGAAAGAAGACAAGGATTTCTGGTCAAATGAGTATAACGTAATATCAACAGTAGCAAAAAATGGTATAACAGGAGAAGAACTCGCTATGAACAAGAAGGCAGGGCAGAGAACGTATTACAGTGAACAGTTCAGTAATAGTTGTTCTTTATCATAACCGACAGGAAACCAAAGACGACAGCTATAGGTCAGGTATACAAGCCGACGACGCAGGATGAAGATGAAGAGAGAGAAAAAGAATATGAAGAAACAGGAACAGTAATACAGTACGTAAAGAGAGGCGAAAATCCAATAATCTTGGGGGCTTGGAATGCAGCTGCAGAGGAAGGAGTGGAACAAATGGTTACAGAAAAATATTGGCTTGGGGTAAGGAATGAGACAGCAGAAAGACTAATTTAATTCCGTATTACGTTTCAGCCAGAAATAGCGAATACTTTGTTAAAAATCCACAAGACCAGGAGTTATGCTTGTAAAAGACTGGGTGATATGGAAAGATTTCAGTTACAGTACATCTTGGTCAGAGAGAGTCCGATATCGGATGCTGGATTGTAAGACATACCCAGGAACAGATATAGATTCAGAGCACAATGTAGTAATGACGAAGAGTAGACTGTAGTTTAAGAGATTAGTCAGGAAGCATCAATACACAATGAAGTGGGACACAGAAGTACTAAGGGATAATCAGATACGCTTGAAGTTCTGTAAGGCTATAGATACAGCAATAAGGAATGACTCAGTAGGCAGTACAGTTGAGGAGGAGTGGACATCTCTAAAAAGGGCAGTCACATAAGTTCGAAAGAAGAACATAGGTACAAAGGAGGTAACTGCCAAGAAAGCATGGGTAACAGTTCAGTTGATCGATGAAAGAAGGAAGTAGAAAAATGTTCAGGGAAAGTCATGAATACGGAAATAGAAGTCCCTGAGGAATTAAATAATTAGGAACTGCCAGGAAGGTAAGACGAAATGGCTGCAGGAAAAATGTGAAGAAATAGTAAAAGAGATGATTGCTAGAAGGATACACTCCACATACAGGAAAGTCAATAGAACGTTTGGTGAAATTAAAAGCAAGGGTGGTAACATTAGAGAGAAACGGGAATCCCACTTTTAAATGCATTGGAGACAGCAGATAGGTGCAAAGAGTACATTGAAGGCTTCTATGAGGGGGAAGATTTGTCAGATGTGATAAAAGAAGAAAAAGCAGTCGATTTAGAAGAGATGGGGATCCAGTAAGAGAATCAGAATTTAAGAGCATTTCGGATTGCCTAATATCAAATAAAGTAGAAGGGATAGATAACATTGCACCAGAATTCCTAAACTCATTGCAGGAATTGGCGGCGAAACGTTTATTCACGTTAGTGTGTAGAAAGTGTGAGTCTGGCGACAAACTAAGTGACTTTCCCAAAAAAGTATTATCGACATTCTGAATACTGCAAGAGCTAACAAGTACGTGAATCATCGCAAAATCAGCTTAACAGCTTATGCATCCAAGTTGGTGACAGTAACAATAGAAGGAGTAGAACAAATGGTTACAGAAAAATATTGGCTTGGGACAAGGAATGAGAGAGCAGAAAGACTAATTTAATTCCGTATTACGTTTTAGCCAGAAATAATAGAAATAATAGAAAAGGTAAAGACACCAGAGAGGCAATACTGACGCTGAGATTGGTAATGGAATCAAGACTAAAGGAAAATCAAGGAAGTTTCATACGCTTTGTAGACCTGTAAAAAGCGTTCTACAGTGCAAAATGGTGCAAGATGTTCAGAATTCTGAGAAAAATAGGGGTAAACTATAGTGAGAGGCGGACAATACGCAATATGTACAGGATCTAAGAGGGAATAATAAAGGTGGACGACCAAGGAGGAAATTGTCGGACTAAGAAGGGTGTAAGATGGGATGTAGTCTTTCACCCATACTTTTCAGTCTGTAGTATATCGAGGAAGCAATGATGGAAATAAAATAATAGTTCAGGAATGGGATTAAAATCCAAGATTAGAGGATATCAATGAAATGATCCGCTGACGACATTGTTATCCTGACTGAATGTTAAGAAGAATTACAGGACTTGCTGAATGAAATGAACAATCTAATGAGTACAGAATATAGGTTGAGAGTAAATCGAAGTAAGACAAAAGTAATGAGAAGTATCAGAAAAAAGAACAGCGAGAAACTTAACATCAAGGTTAATGGTCTTGAAGTAGATGAAGTTAAGCGATTCTGCTACCTAGGCTGCATAACATCGAATGACGGACAGAGCAAAGAGGACGTCAAAAGCATACTGGCAGCAGCAAAAAGGTCATTCCTGGCCAAGAGAAGTCTACTTTTATCAAACATCGGCCTTAATTCGAGGAAGAAATTTCTGAGAATGAATGCTGGTTCTGTTTGTAGGTTTCCGTCCTCTGTTGGAGGCCAGACCTATCGTTTAGTTGTAATGGTTGCAGTTGTTTGTCTTCTCGTAGTGACTGGCGCCACTCAGTTTCGCAAGCGTTGCCTGTCCGCTAGTGGCAGAAGTGGCGGTTATCGATAGGTAGTAACTGTTGCCCTGTCTTTGGGGCGACGTCTTTGTTTTGCCGGGTCGTGTGAGTGGCGAGTTCGGTTGGGGACTGAGGTGAAGCCTGGTACACGCAGTGCGAGAACACGCCGGGACAACTGGCGACAAGCATGGACTGCCGGATGGAAGGGCAGTGGTCACAGGGTGCACAACTACGTCGTAAACTGGATTCAGTGAGCTCAAGATGAGTGCATTTAAATCCAAGTAGAGAAACCTCCACCATTGTGATATCTCGCAATTCTCCAGTGACTTGGGTTCGTGTTGCTGCTCGTAGTGATGCCAAGGCTAAGAGCAGCGAGTGGATTGCTTGGGGAAGGCGGATCTGATTAGCTTTCTTCGACTTCTTATTACTATTTACTGCGTTCAACTTGTTACTATTTGTTAAGTTCAACCAGCAGTAATTTTTTTTGTCTTGTGGGCGCTAAATCCCCAGTTACCGGCCCTGGGGGTTAGTGTATGTAACATTAGTGAACATCTCCTCGCCTTGCCACTGCCGCTCAGCAAGGCGTTTACGCAGCTTTCTTGTTTATAGGCCGGTTGGTGATTCCTCTACTCTGGTGGTAATGATTCCTATCTCGTTCCGGAGGCTCTGAACACAGTACGCTGGATATAATGCCGACCACCGGTTCTGGCTTTGGCATATTGTTGCATCGTTGCATTTGGTTTATCTGACATCAGGTATCTTCAGCAAGATTATCATTAGTCATTCGTTAGATTGCGACTAGTCTGAGTTACCATGTTGTCAAGTGAATGCAGCTCTTCGAAGCCTATCTCATCGCTTGCGAAAGTGTTTGATGCCAGACCTTCTCAGAGGTCGATTCCTGGAGCCCCGTCTGGATCATTTGCTTGTTTCTTTAATTAAATTTTACTATTGTATTTGCTGTCTTACACCAGTTTTCAAAATATTTTTGTATTATTACCGTTCCTGGCGTGTAAGGCCTTCAGCCGTGATTGTGATGGCTAGCGTTAAAATTCTAATTTGGAATTTGTATTTCAGGTTTTAAAATGTTTGGATCATGGAAATATATACTAATGAAAAATGGACTGTGGGTAAACCGGAACAGAAGAGTATCGAAGCATTCGTGATGCGGTGGTACTGACAAATGTTGAAAATTAGGTGGACTGATAAGGTAACGAAAGAGGAGGTTCTGCGCAGAATAGGAGAGGAAACGAATACGTGGGAAACACTGACAAGAAGAAGGGACGGAATGACAGGACATCTGATAAGACATCAGGGACTGACTTCCATGGTACTAGAGGGAGCTGTAGAGGGTAAATCTGTGGAGGACCACAGAGATTGGAATACATCCAGCCAATAATTGAGGACATAGGCTACAAGTACTAGTCTGATATGAAGTGGTTGGCACAGGAGAGGAATTCGTGAGGGCACACATCAAAGCAGTCAGGTCACTGATGACTCAATAAATAAAAAAAAACAGGACAGGAATAGGGTTCTCAGTTCAGTCAAAGTTGTCTAGATGGCATTTAAGGTAAAGTAAATTGTATAAAATACAACTGCATTGGTGAAAATCACCATGGCTTTGCGGCAGAAGGCCTCAAGGCTCAGGAAGCCGACGCATAAACTAGCTCCCCATGCTTTGCAATTTACAGGGAACATTGGTTAGATTAATTGGACGAAAGCTTTCCGTCTCTAGGGGATTATTTTGCGGTTTCAGTATTGGGATAATGATGTGCCTCTCCAATTGAGATGGGAGCTCTCCCACAATCCAAATTTGGTTCAAGACGGTAAGGAGATGACGCTGCTAACACACTGACAGATGTTAGAGCATCTGACTGTGTATAAAGTCTCTCCCTAGGAGTATTTCAGGGCAAAGTTATGGGGCACTGAAGAATTTCCACTCACTAAATGGGAGTTGTACGTCTCCAGGTGACTTGCAGTGAATGGTAAGTGCGGTCACTCAGTCCCCTCCCTAAGGATACGCAAGACAGCTTGATAGATCTCAGATGCAGAGGACTGAGCGTAATGCAGTGATAAACCTGCTGCTATGGTGTCTGAGTCAGTAAAACAGCACTGTTCAAGGAAATACTCATCTCACCTACAGAGGACTGGTGTCTGTTGCCCACTGTTTATTGGTGTGTAGAGGGAGCCCAGTCATAAATCTTTTGTAGGACGAAGAAGAAAATTATAAGTTGGTGTCGTTGGTCAAAATTTCTCCTCAGGTAAACCAAATTATCTGCTCTAGAATGGCCTTGGGGAAAATCACCATGGCATGGAGCCAGAAGTTTCAAGGAGCCAACACAAGAACTGTCTCTCCATGCTTTCAAGAAAGTTACACAGAACACAGGTGAGAATAATTGGGCGATAGCTATCTCTAGGTGTTCTAGCTCGGTTTTAGTACTGGGATGGTTTTGCTCAAATGCCACAGAGGTGTCAGCTCACCCTAGCTCTGGATGGTAATTGGATGCCCACGCTGACAATCCACTGACAGGTATTTGAGCATTTGACTGTATATGCGGTTGTCCCTAGGGCAAAACACTGGAGCACAGAAGAATTTCCACCCTCTAAGGCAGCTTGATAGCTTTGAGATGCAAAATCCTGAGCATAGTGCTTAGTGCAGAATCTGCTATGACGTCTGGCTCAATGAACCCAGCACCATTCAAGGAAATAGCAAGTTTATCAGCATAGAGCTGGTATCCATTGCCCTCAGTTTGTTAGGGGAGTCCAGGGAGTCTCGACATAAACCTTCTGAAGGTAGAAGAAGACAGAAATAAGATCCTAACGTCGTTCAAAGGGTATCTGGATGGCAGAAGAATGGCCTTGGGGAAAATTGCCATGGCATGGAGCCAGAAGCCCTCAAGACAGAAGAAGCCAACCGAGCAGCTGGTTCACCATCCTTTAAAGCAACTTACAGTGAATATTGGTGAGATCTATTTTGTGATAGCTGTCCATCTCCAGGGAACTCCTATCCAGTTTCATTATTGGGACGATGGTGCTTTCCTGCCATTGAGATGGGAGCTCACACTCACTCCATAGATGAACATGGTAAGGAGGTAAAGTTGACAATACAGTGGTAGATGCTTGAGCATGTGAATGTGGATGTAACCTGTCCTTGTGATTGTTGTCAGGGTAAAAGGCTGGGGCACTGAAGAATTCCCAGTCTCTGAATGGTCACTGTATGTCTCCAGATGACATGTAGAGAAAGGTATGTGCAATCGCTCAGTCCACTGTCTACAGGCATGTAAGGTAGCTTGATAATTCTCAGGCGTAGAGGCCTGAGCATAATGCACAGCAAAATTTTCTAATGCATCTGAGTAAGTGAAAACAGCACCATTCAAGGAGAAGCTAATTAAGCCTTGCACATAACTTGTATCCATAGGGTATCTGATCTTCACCTAAACCTGGAAAAGGTGGTGTGCGTGGTCCAATGTTTGAAGTGCATTCTTCCTAACATTCTTGCTTTCATCAGATTCTTTAGTGGCGGACTGGGGCACGGAACCATTAAAAGAGAATGGGGGGCTCCACTGATGGATGACAGTTCTGTCATTGAAAGGCCCACTATGGGTTCTAATGGCCCTGGTGATTTCCCATGTCCTCCAAAGAACTACATTCTGATGAGGCAGTCCTGAACAATATATGATCAATAAGTCTGCTGCCAAGAGAATGGCTTCATCGATGTCTGCATTTATTAGGGAGCATAGAACGTCAGTGAACCTGAGAACATTGCAGTTGGCATTTTGGAGAGCGTATCTATGGGCGGTCACGGAACTGACGCTGTGGGGGGAACAGGAAGACTGGGAAGTGGTCAGTACCTCACAGGTCGTCGTGGATCCTCCAGTGGATGAGTGGAGAAGGCCAGGGCTGTAAATAGTAAGAACAAGAGCTGAGTAAGTACAGTGTGCCACAGTGAAGTGAGTGGAGGCACAAGTGTCCAAGAGACAGATGTCGAGATTTTCCAGTATAATTCCAAGTCTTCACTGAGGCCAGTGTTTGTCATTCCACACCACAAAGGGGTTTTGGTACTGAACTCACCCAAGATTAGGAATGGTGGGGTACAGCTGAGAAACCAATACAGACAATACATTCTGAGGCACTATGTGGCTGAGAGAGAGATAAACATTAAAAATGCTAAAATTCTGAAATACCCTTCCTGAGCAACCACAGCCTCCAAACTTGTGTCAAGGGGCACAAGTTCGCTACATACAGAGCACAGAGCATCTGTGTAAGTTCCCTTTTATAATCAATACAATTCTTAAAATTTCCCCAGCAGCCATAAAGGGAAGGTGTCTGTATTGCTGGAAACCAAGTTTGCAGAAAGCAGGGTATGAGCTTAAGAGGTTTCATAGTTCAGCCAGGTGGTGGGAAAAGAACTACAATTCCACTGGAGAATCCTGCTCTCAATATATTGTGGCAGCATAAAGTGACCAAGGAGGCAGTTTATGTCTCAGGGTCACCTGCTGCCACTGTTTGAGATGGTATGATATCAAGACATGAAGATGCGATCTGGGCCTCAGGGCCACCAGGATTGTTGCCATGGCCACAGAAGCACAACATGTGGTATCTGGTGTCATGGGGACTACTGAATTTCCTTCATCTTGGAATACATCCCTTTGTCTTTATTTTCATAGATTTGGATGACTGGCATGGCTCCAGTGAAGTAGTTTCAGGGACTGGAGAAGACTAGCAGCCTGTGGCTCCTTCAGCCACTGGCTAGTATCTTGTTTCAGGCCAGCAGAAACCGTGGAGTGGAGTTTTCTAAGGGACCCCCTCCTGGTATGAGAAGTTGGACGAGGGTGATATGTCTCCAGCTGGGGGAATGGGATTGGTGTTCATGGTGTGGAGGGGGGAGAAGCCATTATTCTCAAAGTAGGTGTGGAGGAAACAGCAGGAAGAGAGCCCCCAAACATCAGGGGGACAGGCATGGTTGCAGGCTCGCTGTAGGAAGCATACCAGGTTAATCACCAGCATTGAGAGATAGCTGTAGTGTACAACATTATCATGTGTACTGTATGTAGATGCCCATTCTTTCTCTTGTATCTTGACATGTAAGTCTGTCCAGAGTCTTCTATTATTGTAATTTCTTCTTTCTCTGAAAGATAGTGCTGTCTGGTTAGGAGCGAGAAGGTTGCTGTTCACATTTGATGCATACGAGGGAGCACAACTAATGTTCCAGTGTGATGGTTCTCCACATCCTACAGACTGGGCTGGGGTCACAACAGCAAGACATGTGCCCAAATGTCATACATTTGAAGCATTGTTTGAGTGTGGTGGGAGGCAGACATATACTATTTCATGTCACTTTGGTATACCACGACTTTTGAGTTAGCAAATCGCCCTCAGAGGCCAAGATAAATGCCACAGTAGCCACTATGGACATGACAGACGAAGAGTACATACTGTGGCTCCAAGTTGGCATGCAGATCATGATCACACCGCAGGAGGATGTCGCAATGCAAAATGGTACCATGGATAATGTTTAGACTATTTTGGGGTGTGATATTCATCGGAATGTTACCTCCTTCTTACAAGCAAACAACACCTGTGACTGAACAGGGATGCTGTTGTAATCAAAACGGCCCAACCATTCATTTTGGAGATGGCTGAAACATGTCCACTATAGACTCTACAAGGAATAAAGAACTTGTGAGCTAAATCCTCATCTCTCCTTTTTCTAATCACGAATTGGGGTGTTGGTGGGAGGGAGGGGTGGAGAGAGTATTCCTCTGCTTGTCGCCTAGCCCAATGTTCTCCCATGTAAGGATACATTTTGGGGTCATGACTCTCGATGTTGAACTAGTTCTTTCCTTCCTTCTAAAGAGGATTGATCTGACTGTGTGACCACCAGGGGAAGAAAGCTTCTTCCACTTCATATACAAGTTATCTACCGTGGTACTACCCGCTCGAAGTAGGCACTTTCCCCATTGACGCCGCCCAGCCGCAGCAGTGGCTTCCTGGCCAGTACTCCACAGCATTCAACAACTGTGGTCTAAGAGACTAGAGGCCTTTCGGCACCGCCGGCGGCACGGACGTCTTCCTTACGTCCTCAACACGCAGCTCGCTGGCGGAGTTGTCTTACGTGATTCTGCCGTCGTAGGGCGCTATATTTTCTTCGAAAGAGAATTGCTTACGCCCACAGAAAATCGACACTGACGATTAGATTTTCATCTTAATATACCCTACCAAAAGCACTTGAAGTCGAACAGTTTGTCAGAGACGAACTCGACACTGATGGCAACGTACATGTTGGCATCCACCTCTCTATAGTGAGTAGTGTTGTGCATGTGTATGTGAATGTGGTTAGCGAAGACATATGTGACAAGTGCAACTCAAAGTGGTCTTAAGTTTGATCACTCTGATGGACACATCGGTTACTTAACTGTGGAACATGCGGAACTTGGACTGCGGACGATTCGTATATTTGAACTCCCTTTCCAGGTGCCTTCGGAGGTAGTGGTATCTGCATTCTGCCTCCTTTTTTTTTTTTTTGTGTCGTCAGTCTACTGACTGGTTTGATGCGGCCCGCCACGAATTCCTTTCCTGTGCTAACCTCTTCATCTCAGAGTAGCACTTGCAACCTACGTCCTCAATTATTTGCTTGACGTATTCCAGTCTCTGCCTTCCTCTACAGTTTTTGCCCTCTACAGCTTCCTCTAGTACCATGGAAGTCATTCCCTCATGTCTTAGCAGATGTCCTATTATCCTGTCCCTTCTCCTTACCAGTGTTTTCCACATATTCCTTTCCTCTCCGATTCTGCCTATATCGGAAAATAATTAGTCATACAGCTGAAAAGTGTATTCAATTCACTACATACCCGTTTCACAATGGTATACGACAGATCTGCTAACCAAACATGTGCAGTCCTACTTATATATTGGAGTCTGCCGTGTCATTATAATTTATGATGACCAACCGAAGACAAGCTCGGGATGTGGCAAAGAAGGACATCTCCGTTTCAGCTGTCTGCAATGGAGAATCATACAGTTAACGCCTCGGGACCTGCAGGCCACGACGCTTCCACTGATGTTTGTCGAAGTTCTCCACAACGACCCCCGACAGCGCTCACCACTGTCTCCTACTACTGACACATCGTCGTCTGCGGTAATGCCTCAGGCTGTTGTTGAAGGACCAACGCCCTTGCCTCCTCCTCCCGTCATGAACAGTAGTGAGAAATCTCTATTGCTGGGGATGGCCCTTGACTCCATGGTTGTACCTACCGATGCTTTTGTGCCAAACAATCCGGATCCCCAGCCGTCTTCGGACACTGAAGATCACGTTCGCAAGCAACGGTCGCCGAAAATACGTCGTAAATGGTGGATCGTCCGGTCTGACGCCTGCAAGACGCCGTCTCAAGACGAAGAGGATCAGAACTCTCAAGACGTTCCCTCGATGGACCATTTCGTGATGGAAGCAACAGCCTGCCCCCTGTCGGAGGTACAACCGTCTTCTCATGCACCAGGCTCTGTACCTATGAACAGCAGCTGAGCCAGCACCACTCTTCCATCGCCGACGTGACGCTCCTTGTGACTCCACGGGACTCCACTGGACGTACACCATCGTATGACGATGTGGACGACGAGACACCCACCGTTGTGACAGCAGCGAATGCTGCTGCTCCAACTCACGACTGCTAGTCGACTGTGTTACTGGATGGGGATGTAATCCCTGCTGGGTTAAAGTTCCTGTTCACTGCTGCTCGTCATCCGTCCATGAGCATCCTAGTAGTCGTAACTCTGCAACAAGCTTGCAGGATTGGCTCCATCAATGTCAACACCATTGGCACGCCTCTCAAACTGCAAGTGCTCTGCGAAATGTTGAGGGCGTCGGACCTCAGATGTTGCCCTTTTGCAGAAGTTCGCCTAGCAACGTCCTAATATCTATGGCTAAGTTTCTTACCTCACGCCGTGTGCTGACGTTGGTAGTGGGACGGCTTTTCTTTTAAAGGAAGGCATTGAGGTGGACGACGTGATTTACTTACCATCGGCTAGTGGTCTTGCTGTGACTTTTCACGGTGCCCGAATCATCAATGTCTACGCTTCATCAGGCAAGGCCAACCGCCGGGAACGGTCGCGATACTATTGAGAACAGGTCTCTCCTTTGTTCGTGGGCCTGCGGAAGCTTAATGTCGCCCATGTCAAGAATCCGGAATGCACGCAGGTCGTACAGACAACTTGGGATAACTGTTTGAGGACCTCAAATCGTGTCCTTCAAGATTCCGGTGGTGGCTCGACTGCACCTAGCCTACTTTACGTAGTTTGGTGATGAATTATGGTAGCGATAAAATGCTGTGCCAACGACATACCATATAATACTATTCCACAATTGTCCGCGAACTCTCAAAGCGTGCCTCCTCTGTTCAACGACCGGTTGAAATTCAACGGATTATGGTGCAGATAGTTTCTCTTTTAAGTCACCGTCATGAAGACACAATAGTACACGTAAGATGTCATGATTGTGTAATAGCAGAACCACTGTTCATGCATTATATTAACGGAGAGAAGCAGCGGTGTCGGAGAAAGCTGGTCAACGCCCTCGACATGCCATGTGGTCAGCGACTGACGTCACAGAACGATATCGTGAACGCCTTTGTGGGTCACTACAAACAGTTCTATACAGCAGAGGACCAGAATATGGTTATAAGGACTGATGTCCTCCGTTCCTTGACAGGTAGTCTTGACGGGGCTGCTGCGGAGATTCACACAGCGTCAATCACTGCTGATGACGGCGATGATACTCTCAATAAAGGGGCGGCGAACAAAGACCTAGGTCCCGAGGGTTTTCCGCTGGTGTTTTACCGCACATTCCACATCATGGGCCCACGCTGGACTGCGATGTATGAAGAACTGATGAACCCTGGCCTTCCCCTCCCACCCGAATTCGTAGAAGGCTTACTTATCCCGGTCCCCTAGTCTTCAGGATGTCGGGGAGTTGGTCATTATCAGCCGTTGACCATGATAAATTATGACTTCAAGATTTCTACCCGGATTCTTGCCGCTCGCCTTCGGCGCGTCATCCTTCAAGTCATTTCTTATGATCAAACTTACTTTGGTGGTGACAGTAACATTCACACGGTACTAACCGATTACCGTGACGTTATAACGCTGGCCACGACCCGCAGCAGTCGCGATTTCTTAGTGACATTGGACTTCGACCACGCCTTTGATAGAGTAAGTCAAGACTTTATAGAAAACTTGCTCCGACGGATGGACTTCCCGCATAGATTAATGCACATCGTCTTGCGACTCTTCCGAGGTGCCACGTCACGAGTGCTGGTCAATGGCCGTTTGGCGGGCCGTATTAATATCACACGGTCGAACCGTCAAGTCCACTGTGAATGCTCCTTTTCGCCATCGCCCTTGAGCAACTTCTAAACGGTTTCAGGACTCGGTTGACAGGGATAACAATGAGGGGGCATACTTTTATCTGCCGTGCCTGTGCAGACAGCGTGGTGCTCGTGGTCCTAACGGAGGATGAAGTGCGAGAGGCACTGGCATGGACCAACCAGTAAGGAACTACTGCGGGTAGCCATGTGAATCTGACGAAATCTAGTGCTATGCTCGTCGGTAGAGGTCTTCCAGCTTAGAGAGTGGCCCCATTGCCATTAGTGGATAAGCTCAGATGTTTGGTGATAACATTCATGCTTGATATAACTATAAACGCCGGCTTCAAACTGTCCGAACAAACATTCGTGGCAACCTCCTGAGAGCACTGGACATATTACAACGGGTGGAAATTGTTAACGCTCACCTAGTCTCGCCACTACCCCATTTAGCACTGTTTTCACCGATGCCAAAAGCAATGGCACACAGACTGCATGCGGCGTTCGGCTACTTTGCAAGCGCAGATCTTAGCTTCAAAACCCGTACGGCACGCTGACACTTCCTCCACGAGATGGCGGCCTCGGCTTTGTCGACGTTCAAACGAGAGCAGCCGCCCTTTATGTAAGGAGGATGGTCAAAGCGTGGACCCGCAGCCGACCCGGATTATCAGGAAGGCTGGTTGACGAACTGGCGCCTCCCTCTCGAGTGACACCCGTTTCAGTAGCCCATATTTCTTCCTCTCTATCACTTCTTCACAGAATTAATTTATGTCCATGCCGACTTTCCTAATACCAGGAACCCTACGACACGTGATGTTTATCGCCTAAAGATGAGAAATCATACTCGGAATGTAGTGGAACGCCGATATCCTACGATCACATGGCCCGTGGTTTAGCGTCGTGCACTCGTGGGACCCGGTATCTGGTCCTTAATGGAAAATACATGCCACAACTTCGTCTTCATGCCATAAAAAGGACAGATTCGCCGCTGTGCCCGCGTTGTCACACGCTTTATGCGGACGAACATCGGCCGATGTGAGGATCTTCTGCAGATGTGTGGCAGCTGATTCAGAAGATGCTTGCCTTTCGTCTACGTACGGCTCCCCATGCAGTTACACCGTAATCACTTCAGAGACTTATTTCCAACGCTGTAATCTGGATAAAACGCCTCTCTATCTCTTATTTGTTCTATGAAGGTGATGAGAGTGTTCTTGATTTTTGGACGTTCCTGCAAGATCGCTTTACTAAGTCAACTTTTTGGGTAGTACCTTCATCGATCCTACTTGCAGCTGGGATGTCGCAGGTATGAGAAGGTGATTTCAATATGATTGTGTAACATGAGGACTCGGTCCAATGTACCGGCAAACTGGAATATTCTTCCCGAAGAGATGCCTGGGACATGCCTGACTGCTTTGGGCTTCACAGTGCGTCTACCCAAAACATTTTGTTTCTTCAACCAAGAGAGCGTTATCTTTAATTCCTTTTATGTTTTATCTGTTATTGATTCTAATTACACATCATTATTTTACGCCTGGATGGCGTCCTATGTGATCTAAACAAATAACAAAAAATTTATATGATACATGAACTGAAAAACAAACTGATGAAACAGTATACTTATTTACGTTTTCAAGAAGTATTTTTTATGAAGAAAATAGTCATTTATTTTAGAACACCAGACATTTTTATTAGCTTCGTCATTATCTAAAACATAAAAAAATGGTAGAGCATTAATGAAAAGGAAAGGAGAGAGCATCTTTGATTTTTAAAAAAAAGAAAAAGTAGAGTAGCATCTTTGATTACTAATCAAAACGTGACTTTTCCCGGGTTCAAAACCCGCCACCGCTTAAAATTTGTTTAGTAATCAACATTGGCATAAGAAACCACTCTTACTCTGCCAATAGGATAGTCAAAAACGATGGAAGAGTGGACAGATTTCAGGACCCCTCTTGTCCTTGGGGTGGGAAACTGCCAATAAAGGAGGAAAAATCAGCAATGGTCAACAGAATGAGGATGTAGAAGGCAGTGGAAACCACATCATTGAAAAAATAACGTGTATCCACAGGACATGTGGCCTGTAATTGAAGAAGTGTCATCATGATGTTTCCATTAGCAAAAGATTCCGGAATACTCGCCCGGTTGTGTCTCCAGGAGGGGTCTGCCAAGGGGGAGGAGACTATGAAAAATAGATTGAATAATCAACGAAACGATCACGTTCTACGAATTTGGGAGTGGAATGACACAAAACTGAATGAGGTATGGAAGTAGAAAAGGCTGAATATAGATATAATAGGGGTCCGTGAAGTGAAATAGAAAAAAGAGACAGGGATTTCTGGTCACATGATTATAAAGGTAATATCAACAGCAGCAGCCGGCCGCGGTGGTCTCGCGGTTCTAGGCGCGCAGTCCGGAATCGTGCGACTGCTACGGTCGCAGGTTCGAATCCTGCCTCGGGCATGGATGTGTGTGATGTCCTTGGGTTAGTCAGGTTTAAGTAGTTCTAAGTTCTAGGGGACTAATGACCACAGCAGTTGAGTCCCATAGTGCTCAGAGCCATTTGAACCATTTGAACCAACAGCAGCAGGAAATGATATTAAGGCAGTAGGATTCGACATGAATAGAAAGCCAGGGAAACTCTGTTTTACTGCGAACAGTTCAGTGATAGGATTGTTCTTGTCATAATAGACAGCAAACCAACACCGACAACAGTTGTTCAGTAATACAAGCCGAAGTTTCAAGCTAAAGAGGAAGAGATAGAAAAGTACATCAGGCTACCCAAAGTCTAATACATTACGTAAAGGCCGGCCTTGGTGGCCGAGCGGTTCTAGGCGCTACAGTCTGGAACCACGTAACTGCTACGGTCGCAGGTTCGAATCCTGCTTCGGGCATGGATGTGTGTGATGTCCTTGGGTTAGTTAGGTTTAAGTAGTTCTAAGTTCTAGGGGACTGATGACCTGAGAAGGTAAGTCCTACAGTGCTCAGACCCATAGGAACCATAACATAGAGGGAGATGAAAATTTAATAGTAATGGGGAACTGGAATGCGGATGTAGGGAAACGAATAGAAGAAAAGATTACAGGAGAATATAGGCTCAGAACAAGGAATGAGAGAGAAGAATGACTAATTGAGTTCTGTAATAAATTCCATTCAGTAACAGCGAATATTCAGTTAAAGAATCAAAAGAGGAGGAGTTATACTAGGAAAATACCAGGTGCTACGGGAAAACTTCCGGTACGTTACATCATGGTCAGGCAGGGGTTGCGAAATCATATAGCGGACTGTAAGACATACCCAGTAGCAGATAAAGATTCAGATCACTATGTAGTAATGATAAACAGTAGGCTGATGTTAAAGAGATTAGTGAGGAAGTATCAATACGCAAAGAAGTTGGATACAGAAGTATTAAGGGATGACGAGAGTTCCCTAAGGCTATAGATACAGCTATAAGGAATAACTCGGTAGGTATTACAGTTGAAGAGGAATGGACACCTCCAAACAGGGCAGTCACACAAGTTGGAAAGGAAAACACACATCCACAGTAGGTACCTGTGGCGGGAACGTGGATCACAGAAGAGTTACTTCAGTTAATCGACGAAAGAAGTAAGTACAAAAAAGTTCAGGGAAATTCAGGAATACATAAACACCAGTAGCTGAGGAATGAAAGAAATAGAAAGAGCAGGAAAATTAACAGGAAATGGGTGCAGATAAAATGTGAAGAAATCGAAAAAGGAATGATATTCGGAAGGACAGACTCAATATATATGAAAGGCAAATCAACATTCGGTGAAATTAAAAGCAAGAGAGGCAACATTGAGGCCGTAACGGGAAGGCCACTGTTAAACGCAGATGAGAAAGCGGATAGGTGGATAGAGTACATTGAAGGCCTCTTTAACGGAGAAGATTTATCTGATGCGATAGAAGAAGAAACAGGAGACGATTTAGAAGAGAGAGGGGATTCAGTATTAGAATTAGAACTTTGGAAGACTTAAGTTCAAAAAAGGAAGACGAGATGGGTAACACTCTATCAGAAATACTAAAATATTGTGGGAAGTGGCAACAAAACGACTATTCATGTTAGTGTGTAGAATGTGTGAGTCCGGCTACATACCATCTGACTTACGAAAAAATATCTTTTACACAATTCCGAAGACTGCAAGAGCTGGCAAGTTCGAGAATTATCGCACCATCAGCTTAACAGCTCACGCATCCAGTCACTGACAAGAAGAATATACAGAAGAATGGAAAAGAAAATTGAGGATGTGCTACATAACAATCAGTTCAGCTTTAGAAAAGGTAACTGCACCAGAGAAGAAATTCTGGCATTGCTGTTGATGATGGAAACTAAATAAAAATCCAGTCCGTTTCATAGTGTTAGACAATGAGAAAAATAGGCTTCAGCTCCAGGGAGAGAGAGGTCACGTACAACATGTACAAAAGCCAAGAGGGAATAATGAGAGTGGACGACCAAGAATGCAGCACTTGGATTAAAAATATGTAAGACGTAGATGTAATCTTTCCCCCCATCTACATCTACATGACTACTCTGCAATTCACATTTAAGTGCTTGGCAGAGGGTTCATCGAACCACAATCATACTATCTCTCTACTATTCCACTCCCGAACAGCGAGCGGGAAAAACGAACACCTAAACCTTTCTGTTCGAGCTCTGATTTCTCTTATTTTATTTTGATGATCATTCCTACCTATGTAGGTTGGGCTCAACAAAATATTTTCGCATTCGGAAGAGAAAGTTGGTGACTGAAATTTCGTAAAAAGCTCTCGCCGCGACGAAAAACGTCTATGCTGTAATGACTTCCATCCCAACTCGTGTATCATATCTGCCACACTCTCTCCTCTATAACGCGATAATACAAAACGAGCTGCCCTTCTTTGCACCCTCTCGATGTCCTCCGTCAATCCCACCTGGTAAGGATCCCACACCGCGCAGCAATATTCTAACAGAGGACGAACGAGTGTAGTGTAAGCTGTCTCTTTAGTGGACTTGTTGCATCTTCTAAGTGTCCTGCCAATGAAACGCAACCTTTGGCTCGCCTTCCCGACAATATTATCTATGTGGTCCTTCCAACTGAAGTTGTTCGTAATTTTAACACCCAGGTACTTAGTTGAATTGACAGCCTTGAGAATTGTACTATTTATCGAGTAATCGAATTCCAACGGAGTTCTTTTGGAACTCATGTGGATCATCTCACACTTTTCGTTATTTAGCGTCAACTGCCACCTGTCACACCATACAGCAATCTTTTCTAAATCGCTTTGCAGCTGATACTGGTCTTCGGATGACCTTACTAGACGGTAAATTACAGCATCATCTGCGAACAGTCTAAGAGAACTGCTCAGATTGTCACCCAGGTCATTTATATAGATCAGGAACAGTAGAGGTCCCAGGACGCTTCCCTGGGGAACACCTGATATCACTTCAGTTTTACTCGATGATTTGCCGTCTATTACTACGAACTGCGACCTTCCTGACAGGAAATCACGAATCCAGTCGCACAACTGAGACGATACCCCATAGCTCCGCAGCTTGATTAGAAGTCGCTTGTGAGGAACGGTGTCAAAAGCTTTCCCATGCTATTCAATCTGTTCTCCATAGAAACAATGTTGGAAATATCAGAAAGAGTCATAAGTGGAATTCAAATTCAGGTGAAGGGATATCAATGAAACGATTCTCTGATGACATTGCCATCCTCGGTGAAAGTGAAGAAGAATTACAAGATACGCTGAATGGAATGAAGTCTTATTAGTACAGTACGTGGATTGAGAGAAAATCGAAGAAAGACTAAAGTAATGATAAGTAGCAGAAGGATGTAGGTTGCAGTAGGTACTGGGAGATGAAGCAGCTTGCACAGGATAGAGTAGCATGGAGAGCTGCATCAAACCAGTCTCAGGACTGAAGACAACAACAACAACAACAACAACAACAAGTAGCAGAAATGAGAACAGCGAGTATCTTATTGGATTGATGGTCACGAAGTAGATGAAATTAATGAAATCCGCTACCTAGGCAGCAACTTGCGTCTTAAGAAAGCTGATGTATTATGCTCTCCAGCCTTCCTAATACGCTATTGTGAAGAGAAGACCATTCCACGTTTTACCTTCGTGGGCCTCCATATAAGCACTGCCGCACCCAAGAGGCTGTTTCGTCGTGCAAATCTGTGCGCCAATCTGAGGGAAAGCATACATCACTGGAGAAAGCTGTTGGATACAACGGCCGCGATATAATGATGGCCCAATTGCGGCTGACGAGGTCGCTCTCAGCTTTGGACTGTGGAATGATGCAGCTACAATAGCACACAAATGTTGTCGCAGAGGAATGGATATTGAGCCGTGTTTAACAGCAATGGTGTATGGCAGAACGGAGAACAACTAAAAGCGTTGTTATGAACATGGCGTCCAGAAATATCGACCGGATGCCATTTGGTTCTTAAGAAGGGATTTAATTTTGCACCATAGCCGTGGAGTATCCACTTCTCAGACGTAACAAGTGATGTGGAAAACGCAGTTCGCGAGGTGCTCAGTGAAACTGCAGAAGAAATTCATCGAGAAACGAGCCGCATTCTTTCAATATAGAAGTCGCCAACCTCGAACTCTTGAGCTGAGGGGTAATAGTCTTAGCGAACTCCGCAACGATCCTCTCCATGTAGTCCCTCCATCTGACAAAGGCAATGCAGCCATCATTATGGAAGGAGCCGACTATGATCCGAAGATTTGTTTGATGGTGAAGGAGGAGACATATTAAACTTTACGAACGGACCCAACATTCAGAATAACGAAGGTGGCGCTAGACCTTCCAAGAGATCTTCACTCGAAGAGAAAGTCATTAAAAATCTCCGTCCTCGGGCACCTCGGCTACCTACATGGTATGGCGTTCCGAAGGTTCACAAGAAGAACGCACCTCGGCGTCCCATTGTCAGCACCAGTGTATCGCCGACTTACAGACTCGCGAAACATATGGCCGGTCTCCTTACTCCGTAGGTTTGTCACTGTGTGCACCACATGAAGAATATGACTCACTTTACCAGTTAAATTAAATGCCTAACCCTTGAGAAAGGAGATACTATGGTTAGTATTGATGTAATGTCGCTACTAAAGCGAGTTCCCATTAAAGATTCTAAAGATCTCGTCTCCCACTAAGCACACTCTGATGTCGCATTTTTCTGGATGATGGAGAATATTTTGGCCACACTGACGGCTTCCCGATGGGGAGATCAATAGATCCAGTTATAGGCACCCTGTTTCTGGAGAACTTTGATGACGTCGCCCTGGACAGAGCTCGTGCGAAATCTAATTTCTTTTGTCGTTACGTCGATATCACGTTCGTTGTCTGATCTCATGGACGTGAAGAGTTGAGAGACTGCCTGAACCACATCAGTTATATCCATGACAACATGAAGTTCACGACGCAGGCAGAGACAGATGGTGCACTGCCGTTCTTTGACGTCCTTGTTCAACAAAAAGAAAATGGCTGCCGCAGTCACAGATCGAGCGGAAGACGTCTCAGCGGCAGAAAAACAGCAAAGTGAGCGAGCCACTGAGGGATATCACTCAACGGAAACGGCTACAACAACTGTCAGATTTCGCAACTCATCTTTCCGAAAACACGTGAGCAGAAGGAAGACGATGTGCAGTAAAAATAGTATACCAAACAATAACACCATACAGAAATGCCTAAAGAAGGGAGGACAAAGTGACATGTAGCAATGATCTGGCATTTACGAACTGCTGTGGAACAGCTGAGGTGCTTTATACGTACGACAGACAGGTAGAACATTTGAATTAGGGCATAAGGAACACAAAATAGTGTGGGAATATGGCACTGGTCCTTCAAGATTTGCAGAACACCTCCGACATGAAAAAAGCCACCTTACCACAGTAGAGCAGGTCATGAAAACCGTCAGCTTCAGCAACAAGAAATACCTCCCAAACCCACAAGACAATTTCCTAATTTAAAAATAATAATAGAGAAAAAACTCAATAAATTCCCAGACAAACAATATCAAAATGGTTCAAATGGATGTGAGCACTATGGGAATTAACTGCTGAGGTCATCAGTGCCCTAGAACTTAGAACTAATTAAACCTAACTAACCTAAGGACATCACATCCATCCATGCCCGAGGCAGAATTCGAACCTGAGACCGTAGCGGTTACGCTGTTCCAGACTGTTGCGCCTAGCACCGAAACAATAGCAACCAGATGCTCTTTAAACTAATGAAACATATTTTTGAGAAAGAACAAACTCTCTAGACACTAGCAAATAATATCATGAACTAGGTAATTTCTACTCCATTGATCATCCATCACTATACCATAGTGAGGATATAGCTTACACACATAGAAGATAGGACATTTTAACTCCCCTGACACACACACACACACACACACACACACACACACAAATAAACGCGGATTATCATCTCCACTTTCAAATAAAATTAAAAGACGAAATTTACACTGACACACACACACACACACACACACACACACACACAGGTATGCATTCACTCTTTCTATCCCTCCCTTTCTCTCTCTCTCTCTCTCTCTCTCTCTCTCTCTATTCCTCTCCCTCTCAATAATCAGAAAAAATAACATATAAAGACACAGAGCGATAGCAGATGCTTCCACTGCTACCAGGACAAACAAAACTCAAACGCTTCCTGCAATAGCAAAACAAAACACAGAAATGGCTAGGGGACAGTGTCACTCCCAAACAAAGAAATATGAATATATTTAGTGCAGTGAAACTGCTGCGTGGAAATTCTCATCTCGTAAAATTTGCATGGCGAAGAAGAACGCAGTAAAACACCGTGAGTAACGAAAAGAATAAATACTGTATATTATTGCAAGTGATGCATGCGAATGGTTTGTGTTTATAACAAACACAATTGTAAGAGAAAATAACCATATTGTTGCAGTGACCACTTATGATGCTTTAGAATAAAGCGAAATACAACTGGTCTTAATATGAATTTTATTACAGTTGCAACAGACGACAGCTAACCTTTACAACTTTCATTTGTAAGCCCCATTTACGGACTTCTGTGGAGTCTACAAAGTAAGAAAGAAGTACAGGCAGTATTAAAACTTGGAAGGCGGGTCTTTAATAGTGGTCAGCTGACAAGATTAGTGACCGTAAGAGACAAGTTAGGCGTCTTTGTTCCCGTATAGCACTGCTGTTTTAGTAACATTTTCAACAAAGTTCACTCTACAGTTCAACGAACATGCTGTAAGTAAAACAATTTGACAAACAACCTGTTACCTTACAAAGGTGATTGGTATGCTGATTACCATTTGTAGTTGGATGTACAGAATCTTTCTCCGTAATTGCAGTATTGCGTAAGTACTACCCTATCATTTGCATTGTTCTCCGAAACTATTAGTCAAGTGTAATAGATAACTGCAATAAATTTAGCGGTTCTGCTCCATAATATATCTGAAAATGAATGACCTCCTGAGGCATGATTCGGTATGTCATCAAACACTTACAAGCCATTACTCCAGCTGTTAGTTTCTGTTTGTACAAGAAGTCTTGAGCATCATAAGAATTTTTCTCTCGTGTTACGAGCTGGGCCAAACACATACCTTTGCAAGTCACGTGCAGACCGCATGTTAATTAGTGTCTGCTCCTGTCTCTGTTCTGACCGCTTTAACCTTTTGGTACAAGCTAGTGAAATAAACAGTGGCTATGCTCTCTTCCCAAGAATAATATTACTCTCATTCTTAGTATTCAGACTAAGGACTGTTTTCCCTTACAAAATTGTCTTGCTACGGGGAATTCAAGTTTTTTAATTAATTTTTTGTTATTATGCGAATAAGGAATCCACGAATTCGTCCGTCGGAATTCTTAGAAATGATGAGCAAACATTTGCAGAGCAAGGAATCTACGGCGCTTTAAGCAAGTGATACGAAAAGCGATTATTTACTCTTATTTTCTGATTTTCTATGAAGTACAGTTAGGCTATTGTACACAAAATATGTACTAACGCACTAGGAACATACACTAGATGTTGCTCGGGCGGTGAGTGTATATCCTATGTTGTTATATGATGCCTAACGACTCGTGTTAAACCAAAGACTGAACTTACGTTGCACCAAGATAAGTTACCCAAACGATTTTGGAACCATATACAACAAGGGCACAGACTGGCATTGAACCATCCGACAGGAACATAAGTCGTCTATTACTTCCTGCCATTGTATATCTACTACGTCAGTCACTTTTTAAAAAATTAAGCAGGGTTCCTTTTCCTATAACCTTCTGATAGCCTACAATGCTAGATTATCGGACAGTTGACAGGAAGTAGTAAAATCGTAAAATCGTCTTAAGAAAGAGGCTTGACGTATATGTTGGATGCCATAAATCTTAATAGTTTCACAGCAAAGTGACTCCGAATCAAATGACAGAAGAACTGGAATTTGTGTGAAAGGCTGGTAAACAGTAAATGCCTACTTCGAATATTATTGATGGTCAGTCTAGTAAACCATGAAGTCTGTTATTACGAAGAAAAACTACCAGATCCTATATCTATCCACTTTAGTGATTAACTGTTGAAACTATACCATCGCAGTCACACCGTGTTCAAATGCAGTTTGAATTTGTGGCATTCTACATATCGTCTAGATGTCTACTTTTTAATAGATTTTGTAATAGGACATAGCCCTATAATGCTACCATATCATATTAGCTACACCACTGTCTTGAGATGACAGAAATTATTTCTGTTTGATAATGACGTAATACCGAGATTATCAAAGGAAAATGAAGCTTCTACAGCCATAAGTGGAATATAACGTCTGTTGCAATTACTCTTACGTGCTGTGGATTCATTTTACATGTCGTAAGTCATTCATAATATATAGGAAGTTAATGTATTACTGTTTCTGTCTTACATCTACTTGGTAATTAGGAGATACTGAGTGTAAGAAGTTTCTTACCTGTTAGCCGCATAGGTATTGTGTTGTATATGTGAGTTTTGTAGACTTGTGGACTATGGAGAAAGAAAATGTTAATTAGTAAATACACATATCAGAAATAGGTTTTGCTTCACCCCGGTTCCCAGAACATCTGGATATTTTATCACAGACACAGTCCCTTTGACTGTTCAGAGATGTCACTAAACCCGCCCAAAGATGTAAACAACCATGCATGACCAGCTCCTGTTAGAAGGAGAGGTCCGACAGCCGGTCATTTCCAGTGATTCTAGCAGGTGGGACGTACACGGCTCGTGTTGTCTGCTGTTCAACCATGCCTAGACCGTCAATAATTAACTTCGATCGCGTCCGCATTGTTATTTTGTGCCAGGAAGGGATCTCAACAGGGGAAGTGTGCAGGCATCTCGGAGTTAACCAAAGTGATGTTGTTCGGGCATGGGGGAGGTACAGAGAGACAGGAACTGTCGATGACATGCCTCGCTCAGGACGCCCAAGGGCTACTACAGCCACAGGACGTCGTGTTACGACTCAAACTTTGTGCAATAGGCTGCATGATACGCAACTTCACTCCCGACGTCCTTGGCGAGATCAATCTTTGCAACCACGACACCATGCAGCGCGATACAGATGGGCCCAACAACATGCCGCATGGACTGCTTAGGTACTCTTCACCGATGAGTGACGCATATGCCTTCAATCAGACAATCGTCGGAGACGTGTTTGTTGGCAACCCGGTCAGGCTGAACGCCTTAGATACACTTTCCAGTGAGTACAGCGAGGTGGAGGTTGCCTGCCGTTTTTGGGGTGGCGTTATGTGGGGCCAACGTACGCCGCTGGTGATTGTGGCAGTCACCGTAAGGGCTGTACGATACCTGAATGCCATCTTCCGACCAATAATGGAATCATATCTGCGGGATATTGACGAGGCACTCGTCTTCATGGACGACAATTCAAGCCCCCATCATGCACATCTTGTGAATGACTTCCTTCAGAATAACGACATCGCTCGACTAGAGTGGCCAACATATTCTCCACACATGAACCCCATCGAAAATGAATGGGATAGTTTGAAATGGGCTGTTTATTGACGACGTGACCCACCAGCCACTCCGAGGGATAGACGCTGAGTCGCCGTTGAGGATTGGGACAATTTAGAGCAACAGTGCCTTGATGAACTTGTGGATAGTATGCCACGATGATTACAGGTATGCATCAATGCAAGAGGACGTGCTACTGGGTATTAGAGGTACCGGTGTGTACAGCAATCTGGACCACCATCACTTAAGTTCTTGCTGTAGGGTGGTACTACATGCAATGTGTTGTTTCCATAAGCAATAGAAAGGGCGGATATGATGTTTATGTTGATCTCTATTCCAATTTTCTGTACAGGTTCCTGAACTCTCGGAACCGAGATGATGCAAAACTTTTTTTGGTGTGCTTAGTACAGCACAAACTGTTGTATGTAGAGTTTTGGAACACATGATGTCTTTAGTCGGTTATTCCATGCAGTGACTGAGTTTAGAATACCACGAAAGAAAGCGGGCTAGAGAGTGCCATCAGCAGTTTCCACCATTTTTTACTCTTCTTGATGTTCCTAAATATGAGGTTGTGTTTTGCGCAGAATTTGTAACTATTTCGTGTTCTACAAATTTAACTGCTATATAATATAGCCAGACTGTCAGACCAGGTAACTACATTGTTACAGAAACTTACGGCAGATAAAATTCTGTGCTTTTTTTTTTTAAAAAAAAATTGGTTCATAACATGTGAACTGTAACGAAATACTTCACTGGACGTGCAACATCTTACACCTTGACAGAGAAAGTTTTCACCGAGGAAAGTGGAACACAAGCAAACTAACTGAATTTCATTTATGTCTTAATACATTCATCTATTTATAGCTTGACGCTCTAAAGCTATTTAGCTTGTAATTGGTTTTTCACGATACATCTGTTTAACTGTACTATTGGGGTGTAGTAGAGTAATCTTGTAAGAGAGAGACGACCAAATATAGCATTGACAAAATATTCTAGACTGCATTGCACTTAAATTTCTTTGAATATTTGTCTATAGGTACACGATAATGTTGTATGTTGGAATATCCTTCTACATTTGGTAACAAACCTTAATCCACCGTAGTAGTTTTTGTCATGCCAGAAAAAGGCTGAAGCATGAATGGTGTCAGCTAAAAAAATGGAATAAGAAATTAGTTTGACTTATATTGCACAGCTGGCTAGGGGCGACAATCTGAAAGGTATCACTGCGTCCAACAGTCGCCCCGTCTCCCCTCTGTAGTTCCGCGTGGATTTATAGATAGTGTCGCACTGAAATATGTGTGCCAAGTATAATATTCGGCAGCAAGAATACTCAGAAAATCTTTTTCATCTTGCGTTGCATTAAGAGATTGATGTTGTTGAAGAAACCTCGAGATTTTACTTCATATATGGTTCTAGCGCCAAATAGCTGTGCCGTCTCGGTTCGTTTCCCAAATATTACCTAAAAATTACTACATAAAATAATTTAAGGAGCCATCGTTGTTAACTGAATCATTAACATTATTTAGCCACAATCATGCATAAGTTAACTTCCGTAAGTCACTCTTAGAATCAATTTAACGATTGGTCTTCGAATTTCGACCGGTTAAGTTTTTAGGCATGTTACTGCCTATCATGCATTTTTTTCTGTTTTATGTATTTTCCAATTATTGCGACACTTGCGTTACGTACGTTTAGTTTCACTTATTGATGATCATCTGCACACAGTTATCTATGAGAAATATCAAGTCAATTACGCGTTGGTCCACCTATGGTCATTACGCGAGCAGTTACTCGGCTTGACAGGGTTGTTGGGCGTCTTCCTGGGGGATACCCTGGCAAATTATGTTTAGGTGGCATCTTTTACTTTTCAGTTATCAGTCTTCTGACTGGTCTGATGCGATCCGCCAATAATTCCTCTCCTGTGGTTCAAATGGCTCTGAGCACTATGGGACTTAACGTCTGAGGTCATGAGTCTCCTAGAACTTAGAACTACTTACACCAACCTAAGGACATCACCCACTTCCACGCCAGAGCCACGATTCGAACCTGCGACCGTAGCGGTGGCGCGGTTCTAGACTGAAGTGCCTGGAACCATTCGGCCACAACGGCCGGCTCCTTTCCTGTGCCAAGCTCCTCATCTCCGAGAAGTACTTGCAACCTACGTCCTCAATTATTTGCTTCATGTATTCTAATCTCCGTCTTCCTCTACCGTTTTTGCCCTCTACAGCTTCCCTCTAGTACCAAGGAAGTCATTCCTTGATGTATTAATAGAGGTCTTATTATCCTGTCCCTTATCCTTTTCTGTGTTTTCCACATATTCCTTTTCTTTCCGATTCTGCATGAAACCTCCTCATTCCTTACCTTATAAGTCCACCTAATTTTAAACATTCGTCGATATCGCCACATCTCAAACGTTTCGATTCTCTTCTGTTCCGGTTTTCCCACAGTCCATCTTTCACCTTCATACCGTGCTGTGCTTCAAACGTACATTCTCAGAAATTTGTTCTCGATATTAAGGGCTATGTTTGATACTACCACACTTCTTTTTTCCACGAATGCCCTTTTAGTCAACGCTAATCTGCTTTTGACGTCCTCTCTGCTCCGTCCGTCATTGGTTAATAAAATTCCGTATCTTCATCTACTTTGTGACCATGAGTTTCTCGCTGTTTCCATTTCTGCTACTCCTCATTTCTGTCGTCTTTCTTCGATTTACTCTCAGTCCATATTCTGTACTCATTAGACTGTTGATTCCATTCAGCAGATAATGAGAGTCTTCCTCACTTTCACTCAGGACAGCAATGTCATCAGCGAATCGTATCGTTGATATCTTTTCACCTCGAATATTAATTACACTGCTGAACTTTTCTTTTACTTCCATCATTGCTTCATCGATGAACAGATTCAACAGACATTATTCCCTCTTGGCTCTTGTTGATACTGTATATTACCCCACTCTCACTATAACTTAGCCCTATTTTTTTCAGAACTGCGAACATCATGCACCATGTTAGATAGTTGAACACGTTTCCCTGGTCCACAGTTCAGACGAACGTGTCTTGATTTTTCTTTCGTCTTGCTTCCATTGTCAACCGCAACGTCGGAATTGCTTCTCTGAAGCATTTACATTTCCTAAAGCCAAATGGATCGACATCCAACACATCCTCAATTTTCTTTTCCTTTCTTCTGTATATTATTCTTTTCATCAACTTGGATGCATGAGCTTTTAAGCTGATTATGCGATAATGCTGGTACCTGCCAGCGGCTCAAAATCCCTTGGTCAGAGGGCTCTAAACGTTCCCAGTAGGGGAGAATTCTGGCGAAATTGGTGGCACAGGTAGAGTTAGGTAATCACGAAGAGAAGCAGTAGAAACGTATTTGTTTGTCATCGGCACTCAGTTTAAAGCTGAACTCATCTCTGGAGCCATTATAGTCCAGTCAAGAAGATTATAAGCTGAAGACGTATCTGGAGATGCCCTCGACAGCGGTGGTTCATATATGGTTCATATGGCTCTGAGCACTATGGAACTCAACTGCTGTGGTCATTAGTCCCCTAGAGCTTAGAACTACTTAAAGGACATCGCACACATCCATGCACGAGACAGGATTCGAACCTGCGCCCGTAGCAGTCGCAAGGTTCCGGACTGCGCGCCTAGAACCGCGAGACCACCGCGGCCGGCAGACAGCGGTGGTATACCAACCTTATTCTCGTCCGTCTAATGGACAACAACCAGGAATGATATTTGGGGTGCCATTTCTCTTCAAAGCAGGACCCATTTGATCGTCATCCGACGCACCCTTATAGCAAAGAGGTACGTCATCGATTTTGTACGCCCATTTTGTTGTCCTTAGCGGCAAGCCATCCTGGTTTTACGTTTCAGCAAGATACTGCCCGCCCATACACGACGAGAGTTTCTACAATTGTCTTCTTGCTTGCCAAACACTACCATCTACTCTACATTTACATCTACATACATACTCTACCTTGAGTACTTCTATCGGTTCTCCCTTCTGTTCCAGTATCGTATTGTTCGTGGAAAGAAGGATTGTCGGTATGCCTCTGTGTGGGGTCTAATCTCTCTGATTTTATCCTCATGGTCTCTTCGCGAGATATACGTAGGAGGGAGCAATATACTGCTTGACTCTTTGGTGAAGCTATGTTCTAAACTTCAACAAAAACCCGTACCGAGCTACTGAGAGACTCTCCTGCAGAGTCTTCCACTGGAGTTTGTCTATCATCTTCGTAACGCTTTCGCGATTACTAAATGATCCTGTAACGAAGCGCGCTGCTGTCCGTTGGATCTTCTCTACCTCTTCTATCAACCCTACCTGGTACGGGTCCCCACACTGCTGAGCAGTATTCAAGTAGCGGGCAAACAAGCGTACTCTGATCTACATCCTTTGTTTTCGGATTGCATTTCCTTAGGATTCTTCCAATGAATCTCACTCTGGCATCTGCTTTACCGACGATCAACTTTATATGATCATTCCATTTTAAATCACTCCTAAAGCGTACACCCAGATAATTTATGGAATTAAATGATTCCAGTTGCTGACCTGCTATATTCAAGCTAAATAATAAACGATCTTTCTTTCTATGTTTTCACAGAACATTACAATTGTCTACATTGAAATTCAATTGCCATTCCCCGCACAATGCGTCAATTCGATGCAGATCCTCCTGCATTTCAGTGCAATTTTCCATTGCTACAACATCTCGATATACTACAGCATCATCCGCAAAGAGCCTCAGTGAACTTCGCCGGCCGCGGTGGTCTAGCGGTTCTAGGCACGCAGTCCGGAACCGCGCGGCTGCTACGGTCGCAGGTTCGAATCCTGCCTCGGACATGGACGTCTGTGATATCCTTAGGTTGGCTATGTTTAAGTTGTTCTAATTTCTAGGGGACTGATGACCACAGGTGTTAAGTCCCATAGTGCTCAGAGCTATTTGAACCATCAGTGAAATTCCGATGTCATATATATATATATATATATATATAGAGAGAGAGAGAGAATAGCAACGGTCCTACGACACTCGCCTACGGCACACCTGAAATCACTCTTACTTAGGAAGACTTCTCTCCATTGAGAACGACATGCTGCGTTCTGTTATCTAGGAACTCTTCAATCCAATCACACAACTGGTCTGATAGTCCATATGCTCTTACTTTGTTCATTAAAAGACTGTGGGGAACTGTATGGAACGCCTTGCGGTTGTCAAGAAACACGGCATCTACCTGTGAACCCGTCTCTATGGCCCTCTGAGTCTCGTGGTCGAATAGCGCGAGCTGGGTTTCACACGACCGTCTTCATCGAAACCAATGCTGATTCTTACAGAGTAGATTTCCAGTCTCCAGAAAAGTCATTACACTCGAACATAATACGTGTTCTAAAATTCTACAACTGATAGACGTTAGAGAAATAGCTCTATAGTTCTGCACATCTGTTCGACGTACCTTCTTGAAAACGGGGTTGACTTGCGCCCTTTTCCAATCATTTGGAACGCTACGCTCTTCTAGAGACCTACGGTACACCTCAGCAAGAAGGGGGGCAAGTTCCTTCGCGTACTCTGTGTAAAATCGAACTGGTATCCCATCAGGTCCAGCGGCGTTTCGTCTTTTGAGCGATTTTAATTGTTTCTCTATCCCTCTGTCGTCTATTTCGATATCTACCATTTTGTCACCTGTGCGACAATCTAGAGAAGGAACTAAAGTGCAGTCTTCCTCTGTGAAACAGCTTTGGCAAAAGACATTTAGTATTTCGGCCTTTAGGATGTCATCCTCTGTTTCAGTACCATTTCGGTTACAGAGTGTCTGGACATTTTGTTTTGATACACAAACCGCTTCGACATAAGACCAAAATTTCTTATGATTTTCTGCCAAGTAAGTACATAGAACTTTACTTTCGAATTCATTGAACGCCTCACGCAAAGCCCTCCTCACACTACATTTCGCTTCGAGTAATTTTTGTTTGTCTGCAAGGCTTTGGCTATGTTTATGTTTGCTGTGAAATTCCCTTTGCTTCCGCAGCAGTTTTCTAACCCGGTTGTTGTACCACGCTGGCTCTTTTCCATCTCTTACGATCTTGCTTGTCACATACTCATCTAACGCACACTGTACGATGGTTTTCAACTTCGTCCACTGATCTTCAACACTATCTGTACTTGAGACAAAACTTTTGTGTTGAGCCGTCAGGTACTCTGAAATCTGATTTTTGTCACTTTTGCTAAACAGAAAAATATTCCTACCTTTTTTAATATTTCTACTTATGGCTGAAATCATCTATGCAGTAACCGCTTTATGATGGCTGATTCCCTGTTCTACGTTAACTGCTTCAAATAGTTCAGGTCTGTTTGTCACCAGAAGGGCTAATATGTTATCGCCACGAGTAGGTCCTGGGTAGTTTTCAGATAAAGCACTTAAAAAAATTTCACTGGATTCTTTGTCCCTGCCACCTGTTATGAACGTTTGAGTCTGCCAGTCTATATGCGGCAAATTAAAATCTCCACCCAGAACTATAACATGGTGGGGAAATCTATTCGAAATATTTTCTAAATTATCCTTCAGGTGCTCAGCCACAACAGCTGCTGAGCCAGGCGGTCTATAGAGACATCCAATTACCATGTCGTAGCCTGCTTTAACCGTGACCTTCACCAAAAATATTTCACATTTCGGATCTTCGTCAATTTCTTTCGATACTATTGCACTTATTATCGCTACAAACACGCCTTCCCCTTCACTGTCCAGACTGTCTCGGCTGTATACATTCGAATCTGAGTTTAGGATTTCATTACTGTTTACGTTTGGTTTCAGGCAACTTTCTGTCCCTAGCACTACGTGGGCATTGTGACCGTTTATTAATGAGAGCAGTTCTGGGACCTTTCTATAGACGCTCCTACAGTTTACTATTAGCACATTAGTACTGGTATTCCCTGTTGCATTTTACCTACTCCTACCGTGCCGCGTCTCAGGACGCGTCTTGTCCTAGGTAGGGAATTCTCTAACCTAAAAAATCCACATGTGCACTCCACGCGTATTCCGCTACCGTTGTAGCCGCTTCCTCCGTGTAGTGCACGCCTGACCTATTCAGGGGGAACGAACGTTTCTCCACCCGATAGCAGAGGTCGAGAAATTTGCACCCCAGATCTCCGCAGAATCGTCTGAGCCTCTGGTTTAAGCCTTCTACTCGGCTCCAAACCAGAGGACCACGATCGGTTCTGGGAATGATAACACAAATAGTTAGCTCAGATTCCACCCTTGCTGAAGGAGCGGCCACATGTCCACTCACAGGCAGAGCGGGCGATGCCACACGGCCAGCCTCCACATTGGCCCTCCGCCTAGTGCGCCGCGAACGTCGCTGAACCCGCCGCTCCCCCTGTGGAGAGGGTCGACCAACACTCCGAGCCAGCAGCCTGTAGACGGCTGACCGCGGCCATCAACACGTTCAGCTGTTCGCGAACAGGGACCAGCTCCTCCTGCGTCCGTACACAGCAGTCACACATCCTATCCATCCTAAGGAATCAATTTACTGTAGAGAGTGAATCAACTTTTAACTAGACTGCTGATTCACTAAAGTCGGCTGATAGTTGACGAAACTGTGGTTAGTAGACACTTCTTGTAGAAAACAACGAAAATAGCTCTACCTGTCTCTGGACTGTATTCAAAACAAACACTAGCACTACTGGCACTATGGCTGACTAAAGGGACTCTCTCTGACTGTATTAAAAACAAACACGAAATCTATGGAACACTATTACTAGCACTCGACAATTAAAACTCCCTAAAAGCAAAATCACACGGAAGAAGAAGTGAGAAGTAAGAAACATACAGTTAATACTTAAATTAACGTAGTTCGCTGCACGGCTGACGTGACGCAGACGCCAGCAAGGTCATCGGATCTCCTCTAACTGAGAACATTTGAGGCATTATGGACCGGGCCTTACAACGAACTAGGGGTTCCGACAATGTATCGCTCCAATTGGAGGATATTTGGCAGGATATCCTTTGAATGACACCCAACAACTCTGTCCATCAATGCAAAGTCAGGTAACTGCTTGCTAAGTGCCAGAATTGGACCAACGCATCATTGATTTAACCAAATTTCGCAGTTTGTGAAGTTATTTGCCTTGCATAAATGATCCAACTTTTCAAAATTGTATCCATTGCCTTGTCTGTTCATGTTCATCACTTATACAGATTTGCGTCCCATTTGGATAATTCCTTCGTGGAGTTTTTTTTCTGTTACGATACATTATAGTCCCCTACAGAATAATTTAAGAGAGATGTAGATTGGTGAGAATATAGGACTTTCCGGGGTATACCACTCAGATACTCTGGGTTTCTATCCAAGTAGCATTGCTAAAATACCCAACGTTTCTAAGGGTGTCATACTCATCATCTTCTGGTGATGATCGCCACTGTTCCAAAAGAAGCGCTACTGTAACACTGTCTTGATACTGGAAAGCTGGCAACTCTAGAGGTTTTCGTTAGTCTAAACTGGTGACTGAACTTGGATCTTTTATGATGCAATAATTAATAGAAAAAATAATTTATTCCACTAATACGACTAACAATTATTTCTCAGTACCGTTGGATCGTGAGTCTAAATACGAGAAAAGATACTAACAGTCATTTTAAATCATCTTAAATTAATTACGTTATAGGGTTGTAACCTAAACTTTTCTGCAACATACTACATGTTACATTGTTTTACATTTACCTAATCACTTACCTTTAGCAGTTTCGTGCAGTGAAGAGTCTGACAAACTATAAGCTGAAAGAATAACGTTACTCGAAATTCATTCATGACTTAACGCTCCTCGAGTAACGATCTACCATCAGACACCTGTAAACTTTTACCTTTGTTTACGGAGATATCTCCTCGATTCTCTAGAAATCTGCATCCCAATTGCTTCAACTGATATCGAAGGAAAATAACATGCTCCATAAGCAACCTACACTTCAAAGAACATCTTTAACACTTTACTATATATATCCTACATTACTGATGAAACCTCCTTTTAAGTTAAAAAATTATGACAGATACCTGTATCTAAGCTGCTGCAGCGAGATGAGACTCATTTGTCGTCCTGACGAGCTAGTGACGAAAGCTCGCTGGAAAACACCAAATTACTTTATTAACTGCAATTCAAATTAGCCACCAGTATTCGGTTGCCCTTTGGTTCTGATAATAACAGCATGCGAAGAGTTTGTAAGATGATACTGTGCAGAGTTGAAAACTTTCTTATAAATTAAATTAGATGCACATGAAAGAGCGCTCCGAGAGACTTATGTTGCATCCAGTCCATTAGAAAGAAGCTGAGAAAAGAAAAGTTATAATGGACGACGGAAGCAAATTTTATTATAAAGTTTTCTTTCGTAGTTGGTACACAACTTGGCCTGACAGTTCATTTTGTCGTTGAAATGTTTACCGGAATACGTAACGAAGTTTCAAGCACTGCGTTTAAGGTATGTTAATGAGTTATTCAAACAGTAACGCTGCCTGCTCGTTGTGGAAATGAGATTTTCTCACAGCTATTTAGCAACTGAAAAATACTTCGCAAAGCAATGAAAGATAAACGGGTTTGTCCAAACAATTAAATCAAAATGGAAATTTAAAATAGCTTAGTAATGAGGAAGGAGGAAAACACTTTGTCAGATGGTGGCAATAAAAGTCTCTTTTTAGAAAAGAGATAAATGGTTTCCATTTTTGTATTATTATTGTGGCTATTATTTACTTAATCGTCACTTCGATATAACAATATGGGTGAAGAGTATTTGTACTTCTCGTTTGCTATCGTAAAATAAAGAGCAGTAATCTTCCGTAGCTACGTAAAAGGGACTAACCACATGAAGCTAACTGTAGGTAAAGCTGTTAGTAGACTGAGATGTATTGGCAGATTCTTAAGGAACTATAATTCATTTACAAAACACTTTGCCAACAAAATAGTTGTTATAACGATTCTTGAGTGATGCTCGTCAGCTTGAGACCCTAACCCGGCTGGAAGAAAAGAGAGGGAAGATCCAACGGAGGGCGACAAGTTTCATCAATTCGTTTAGTCGACACGAGAACGTTACCGAGATGTTGAACGAACTCCTCTGTCAGGCGTTACAAGTGACTCATTTTGAGTCGCCGAGAGGTTTACGGTTGAAATTCCGGGAGCGTACTACTCGCGAAGAGTCAGATATTCTGACAGAAAAGTCTGGTGTAATGATCACAACGAGAACATCACAGATATTAAAAATCGTGTAGGTTTGTCGACAAGGATTGTTCACACGAGTCATTTGTGAATGGAGCGGGAGAGGGTTCGGGGTAAAATGAGTGGGGAATGGAGGAAACACATTTACTAGATGTAGCTTCCCTGACTAACCCCTAAGGTGGCTTTTAGAGCGTATATGTAGGTACACCAACCTATTCTATGTACTTATCCCTATTAAAAACCTCCAAATGGCTTTCGTTGTTGTTGTAACACAGTAGACTTCACGCATACTAGAAAAGTGTGGGTATGAGAGGAAACTCGGGTTAAGTTGTCCTACGACCATCGTGAATCGCACCACAGTATTGGTCGTATTCTGTGGAAATACGGGGTGAAGTGTGTTTCCCGACCACCACCTAGGAATGAGGCCCTTATGGGGTCTGTAAAGAACTGTCGTGATTTGTCTCCGTTGGGTATCCACCTTATTCCTTGAAGTTGATGCATAGATAATCAAGACCGTGGAGGGTCGGCGTCACATAAGCTCCAAACGCGTTTACAATGGCCTAACAAATCTGAAATTGTAGAACACTGATTTCGCACCGGGCATTCTATGGGATATAGAAACAGAGAGATCCTGGCGTGCACGTACAGCCAAGGGGATAGTGTAATTAAGAAAGCAGTTCAGCTTAAACTGGGAAGTGAGCTTATAAATAGAAACGGAGATTGCTATGTAAATTCTGCTTGTAATCCTGCTCTCTCACTGGTCGAACAACACAGCGTGAGGGGTTATGGTACTTACTCACCGTTTGGTAGTTAATTTTCACAATGAACAATATCTGACGCTGATCATTCTTGATTGCATGGTGGTAGTCGTTCACGCTGTGTATGTGTGTGTGTGTGTGTGTGTTTGTGTGTGTGTGTGTGTGTGTGTGTGTGTGTGTGTGTGTATGCGAGTGCGTGCGTGCGTGTGGGCGTGCGGGCGTGTGTGCCTATGTGTGTGTGCATGTGTGTGTTTAGTTTTTCACAATTTAACAAATGGCTCTGAGCACAATGGGACTCAACTGCTGTGGTCATCAGTCCCCTAGAACTTAGAACTACTTAAACCTAACCAACCTAAGGACAGCACACACATCCATGCTCGAGGCAGGATTCGAACCTGCGACCGTAGCAGTCGCACGGTTCCGGACTGCGCGCCTAGAACCGCGAGACCACCGCGGCCGGCTACAGTTTAACAATACCGATGCATTTGTGCCTTGAAAATGAGGGATGTTCTACTGTAGAAGTATCCACTGCAGCAGCACCGTGTAAGTTGCTCAGCATTTGATAGGCCAAGAGAAACTCAAGTGTTAAATGAATTGTTATTGGTATGAGGAAAATTCCGAATATCAGCACAGTATTTTGTCCGCTGAATAAAAATGAGATCTCTTCAGAAGATGCGAAAAAATTAACTGATTCTAGTTCGTATCTTCACCATCCCGTACGACTTTCAAAAGACATCGTCTAAGAGTGCTCACTGTAAGTGGCATTGACTAGCCATTGTAACGCTGTATATCGACAGAAAGACTTGTCGTTCGCTGTTGCTCCTCCACTGTGTCTTAGTATCCAGAAGGAAAGGGATTTAGTTAGGATGTAAACTAACATATGCACCTCGTAATTCAAGCCCTAAACAGTCACGGCAGTTTAATTTTATGCGTTGTTTGCTGGTCTGCATGGTATTACTCCACATTCACGCGGTAGCAGCTGTTTGTCATGGATCTAGCAGTACATTTGTCAACTAAGTAGCTCTCGGGCAACAGTACTCACCACAGTGGCGGTTTATTCAAAAGAGCCTACTGCTCTACAGCAGCAGTACATAAGGCAGTAATAATCAGTTCGCATTCCATGCTAACGATTATTCGGAGAAAGATTTTGTTCCTTCTAGTCTAACGACAAGAGACGAAATTGGAGTTCAGATCATCGAGGTTAGTGACACGTCTGGAGCCAGTGGTCAAGCGAAGTAATTCCAGCCAGGAAACCGATGCTAAATTCACTCAGCTTACAGCAGGGAACCTAGAAACTAAACACCGGACATCCTATCCTCATCATGGGTGAAGAATGTCTTCGAACAAAAGCAGAACAGTAAGGAGGGCAAGGAGAAGGTAAGGGAAAAGAGAAACAGAAAACAGAAAGAAATATAGTCCTGGAATAAGGAAATTCTTTATAAAGCAGTCCGTCTTCACTCCACAAGTGGCCCATTGGGACCATCCGACCGCCGTGTCATCCTCAGCGTGTGGTCAGCACACCACTCTCCCAGTGTCTATGATGCTTTTCATTGACCGGAGCCGCTACTACTCGGTCGAGTAACTCCTCAATTGGCATCACGAGGCTGAGTGAACCCCGAAAAATGGCAACAATGCATAGCGGTCGGATGGTAACCCATCCAAGTGCTGGGCACGCCCGACAGCGCTTAACTTCAGTGATGTGACGGGAACCGGTGTATCCACTGTGGCAAGGTCGTTGCCCCAAATTCTTTATAGCTCATCAGGAAAGAGATTCTTCTAACAGAACTGCTTTTGCCCAGGCCGTCGATGTGATTTTGACTTTGACTGGGTGCCGCATTATAGATATAAAGAATAGTGCCATCAGAAGTGTACAGATTTTGAAAAATTTCTGTTGGAGCCACTTGCCTAGCTCACTACGTACTCATATCCTCCTGTGCCGATAACAGAATGCAGTTAACACTTTAATATTCTCACTATTGCTACTTCGTCGAAAACTGACATTCTGAGCTCGTGGCTGTGTACAAAATACAGGTTGACCCTTATAGACATGACAACAGCAACCAGTCGCTTCCTACAATGCTATTTACTTAACTTTAACAGCACCGCTAGCGGTTGCGAACCGAAAGGTTCGTCTTGAGACTGATGGTTCCCGTTAAGATACATTTTACATTAGCTTTCACTTTTTGATTTTCCAAATGATTAAATTTCCTTTGGGTGGTGGTATCCTAGAACCAAAATAAGACATGTGACAATGTCTTTTTAAATGTAATTGTTTGGTTGTAGGACTCCACCACTACAAGGGAAATTAATAATGTGGGAAAACTCAAAGCGATCAAAACCGGTAACGGCGCTATTTAAATAAATAAACAGCACTGTAAAAAGTGGCTGGTTGCTGATCTCTGAAAAAGTTAACCTGTATTTTTACTTTTAATTGTGTGTCTAGGAACTTGAACGAAAGACTGCTGTGTAATTTATTAGATTACAATGAAACAGATACAAATTATTGGAAAGGATGTATGTATATATGTGTGTATGTATGTTACACCTCTCTACATAAATCACTGGACAGATTTCAACCAAACCAGGTACATGTATACCTTACTGTCAGACTGCAGTCGCGGTGGGGGTAAGAACGACCTACCTATCAAAGGGGTGGGGATGAGGCTGACAAAGTAGGGCAGCGAGGATTGAGTTCCCAGACTCCATTCAGCCAGATTTCAGAAACAAAGCGCCTAGCGACTTGAGATAAACATTAGTGATGATTTTAAAACTTTACGAAATTTTTTTCTCAAATGACTCTGAGCACTATGCGACTTCCGAGGTCATCAGTCGCTTAGAACTTAGAAATAATTAAACATAACTAACCTAAGGACATCACACACATCCATGACCGAGGCAGGATTCGAACCTGCGACCGTAGCAGTCGCTCGGTTCGAGACTGTAGCGCCTAGAACCGCACGGCCACTCCGCCCGGCGAAATTTTTTTTCTCATTGAGAACCACTACAGAATAATGAAAAAGAAAAATATTCCACTGAATGTAAGTGCAAAATTATACTATTATAAACAAATAGTTTAGGAGACATGACGTCATAAAAATGAGATGTGTGAAAAGCTAAACCATCACGCATGATGTTTAAATTTATTACTTCTTTGATATTAATTCTATTCGGTATAGGCCCGCCCAGTTGGCCATGCGGTGTAACGCACGGCTTTCCGGGCGGGAAGGAGCGCTGGTCCCCGGCATGAATCCGCCCGGCGGATTTGTGTCGAGGTCCGTTGAGCCGGGCAGTCTGTGGATGTTTTTTAGGCGGTTTTCCATCTGCCTCGGCAAATGCTGGCTGGTTCCCCTTATTCCGCCTCAGCTACACTACACCACCATTACTCTACCACGCAAACATAGGGGTTACACTTGTCTGGTGTGAGACGTTCCCTGGGGGGGGGGGGGGGGGGGGGGGTTCACCGGGGGCCGAACCGCACAGTAATCCTGGATACAGTGTGGGCGGCGGAGGGGTGAAGTGGACGGCGATAGTCGTCGTGGGGTTGCGGACGACTGTGGCTGAGGCGGGGACGGAGACTCTCCAGCTTTTCTAGGTCCCTGGTTAACATAACATATTCGGTATAAATTTCGCCGCCAGTATCTATACGTGCTGTTGAATGTGCCTACAATATTATATCATTGTATGACACATAATCCAGCATATATTACGTCATAAGTAGTAAGATGCGTGAAAAACAGTCACATCGTGCGTGACGTTTCAATTTATTTCTCCTTTGCTAGTAATTTTATTCGCGCAACGCATTTTGCTGACAGTATCCTCATAAGCCGCTAAAATGTACCTACTAAATTGTATAATAGTACGACACATGTTTCAGGAGATATGATGTCATAAATATTAAGCATAGGTCCAGACGCTGCGTTATGCGGGTGTGGACGTACAGCTGTCAATAAATACCTGGTCAACGCCGCGTTTCTTCTCTAGTGTTAAATAGAGATCGCCTTTTCTGCTTAGCTAAGTACTGCTACTCGAACCTGCCTTACATGATAAGATAAAATCGAGTTTGCATCATTTCTGAGTTACACTTCCGCACTCGCTTGCAAGAAATTTAAATTTTCTTCCGTCTCTAATTTTGAAGACACTTCCTCACATTTCCACAAAGCTTACACTCAATGCTGCATTCTAAAATACGCAACTGTTCTCTTTAGTTTCCTCCGAAGATCGTTGACAGAGAGATCCGCTGTCAAGAAGGAAATGCGTGTCTGCTCCAGCAGAGGCGGTCGCGTCTGATAGCGTACCTGTCTCAGCCCATTAAAACTTCAACAGCGTGCCGCCCCAATCAGATACGGCCGGAGAGCCCCTACCGTCTTTCCTACTTTAGGTCTTTATCTCGCCCCGCCTCTCCCTCCGCGCACCGTCTGTGCAAGACTTCCCTAGTTTTTATCGGTTTCTCGATTTCCTCCGGAGAGGACTTAGAAAATTGATTTCTACCACGGCGCCAATTAATAATTTGTTTGAGAACCGAGCAACTGAGGTTTCGAACTTCAGAACGCGCGGAGCTACGTAACAGCCTTAATGGATACTCTGAAAAATAAGAGGATTCTCTGGAAAATAAGAACTTAGGGAAGAGGCTTCAAGTGAAGGACTTAGTGCCAAACTTGTGAAGGGTACTACACATTTTCATGCGTAATGTGCTAGTCTTGTGTAATTTGCTATCGACAGTACTGAAAAAACTTAGAAGGGGGTGGACACATTATAGCAGGACAACACTAGGCAATATACAGTGAAGAGACAATGAAAATGTTATAGGCATGCGCATTCAAATACAGAAACGTGTAAACAGGCAGAGTACGTCGCTGCGGTCGGCAACGCCTATATAAGAAGAGTGTGTGGCGCAGTTATTAGATCGGTTACTGCTGCTAAAATTGGCAGGTTACTAAGATTTAAGTGAGTTTGAACGTGGTGTCACAATTGGCGCACGAGCAATGGGACACTGCATCTACGAGTTAGAGATGAAGTAAAGATTTTCCTGTACAACTATTTCACGAAAGTACCGTCAATATCAGAAATACGTTATAACATCAAATCTCCGACGTCGGTGCGGCCGGAAAAAGATTCTGCAAAAACGGGATCATTGACGACTGAAGGGAATCGTTCAACATGGCAGAAATGCAAACCTTCCGTAAACTGCAGCAGATTTCAATGCTGAGCCATCAACAAGTGTCAGCGAGCGAACCATTCAACAAAACATCAACGGTATGCCTTCCGGAGGCGAAGGTCCACTCGTGTAACCTTGATGACTGCACGACACGAAGCTTTACTCCTTGCCTGGGCCAGTCAACGCCGACATTGGACTGTTGATGCCTGGAAACATGTTGCCTCGTCGTAAGAGTCTCGTTTCAAATTGTATCGAACGGATAGACGTGTACGGGTATGGAGCAACCTCATGAATCCACGGACTCTGCATGTGAGCAGGGAACTGCTCAAGCTGGTGGAGGCTCTGCAATGAGCGTGTGCAGTTGGAGTGATGTGGGACTCTGACACGTCTAGATACGACTCTGACAGGTGACACGTAGGTAAGCATCCTGTCTGATCACCTGCATCCATTCGTGTCCATTGTGCATTGCGACGGACTTAGGCAATTCCAACTGAACAATGGGACACCCCACACGTCCAGAACTGATACAGAGTTGCTCCATCACCACTCTTCTGAGCTTAAACACTTCCGATAGCCACCAAACTCCCCAGACATGAACATTATTGAGCATATCTGGGATGCCTTGCAATGTGATGTCGAGAAGACATCTCAATCCCCTCGTTCTCTTACTGATTTATGGACAGCCGTGAGTGAATCATGGTGTCAGTTCACTCCAGCACTACTTGATACATTAGTCGAGTCCATTGTGCATCATGTTGTGGCACTTTGCAAGATGGGATTAGCCAAACTCGACTGGGCCTGTTATGTTGATACAGTGCTCGTGGTAAATTCTACAACAGAAAGAACTTGCTTTCTGGTTTGGTGCTATAATGAAAGCATGTCCACCATCCAAATCTACTGTTTTCATTCATCAATAGTAAATTAATTAATTTTCAAATGTAGTCAGATATGACAAGGAAAACACTCCTGTATCTTACTGTTAAGAAGTATGTGGAAAATCATGCCATAGTTATCTCTACATAAACAATATTCATGTACTATTTCGACTCGAATATTTCGTGCATCACAGACGTTGTAACAAGTGACTGCCCAGCGATGTCGTTCACACCAAGTAGTAAGCGTTAAATCTGATCGCATGGCGTTTGGAAGGGTGAGGCTAAGCACGAGCAGATTACGAGTTCCAGAATGCTTACTTCCTCTTGTTACATTAGAATAATTAGGTATTCTTCAATCATAAATTCATAAAGAACTCGATTTCGACCAACGAGAATGACGAACACTCAACACTGTAGAGCTCTTGAATAAAACGTTCTCGGTTTTCCAGCCGCGTCAATTCGAATAAAATGCTCGAGCTTTCGATGGCCATCTCCGCCATCGTCGTCAGGAGTTCACTGACTGCCAGGCCTGGTTTTTTTGTTTATTGTGATTTCATTCCCCTGCCCTTTATGGGCAGGGGAGGGCTGTCAGCGGCACAATCCGCCGCTCTTCAGCCGCTGGGGCTGTTACGGTCTCTCGGTTATATAGGCATGATGACATCATCAGCAGCCAATCAGATCCATCCAATGTGGTGTGCGCGCGTAAGTCGACCCGGGCAGCTAGCGGAGCTATTGCCCGTGGCAGCAGCGGTGACGTCAGGTGGCGCCAGGGGCAGGCGCCACGTTTGAGACTGCCGCTCCCCTGTCGCGCATCTGTCTCTGCTTTCTTTCGATGTCCGACGCCCGTCCCCATGCCCTGTTGTGAGTTTATCCCTGGTCTCTGTTGAAATTATTGTATTTTAAGCGAATCTCGGCAGCTTCCTTTATAACGAATATGTAGACGCATGAGCCAACACTTTTGTATTTTCGAACTTCTATGGCCCTTCTTGTCAAGCTCCCTTGTTTTATATGGCGCTTGTGCTCAGTACAACACTCCGCAACCGTGCGAATTGTCTGTCCAATGTATATGCTGCCACATTCACAGGGTACACCACACACACACCAGACACTCGTCGTTCTTAACAGGGCGCAACATATCTCGTATCTTGTGGGCGGGCCGGAACACTGGTCTTAGCCCATGTTTCTGCAGCAGACGTCCTAACCTACTTCTAGCTGCTCCACAGTATGGATGGAATACAGTCCGTTTTGCCTTTTCTTCTGATTAACCCGGTGTCTTCCGTCGGCGGCCCTTGAAAGCGTTTGCTATGTCTCTCTAGCTCTATCCATTTTCCCTGAAAACACGTTTTAAATTCTGCAATTCAGACTGTAGGTGGTCGCCGTCAGAGATAATCTTGTCTCTATGAACCAACGTGTTAAGGACAGCTTTCTTGTGTACAGAGTGGTGGAAACTATTGGCGTTCACGTACCTATCAGTGTGGGTTGGTTTCCGGTACACCGAATGATCACGCTGGCCTCCTGCCTTCCGCTGAACCAAAACATCCAAGAATGGTAGCTTGCCGTGCTTCTCCATCTCGACAGTAAATTTAATGTTTGGATCCAAACCATTTATATGATCGACGAACTGCTGTAGTGTATCTTCACCATGAGGCAATATCAGGAAGGTGTCATTAACGTATCGTAGAAAGCCAGATGTTTAGCAAGTCTGTAGGTAGGCGAACTGATTGCACTAACAATGGGAGTCAGGGGAACACTTTCCTACCTCCAGTAATCCATCAAGCCTGCGAGGTCTGGCCACACGAGGCGTGAATATCTTCACCACTTCATCTGGTAACCTAGAATCCTTCAATAACTTCCCTTTCTTTCTGACAATGGCACATAAACTATGCACCCCATAGGAGGGATGGAAATAGTACAAAACACTAACATTAAAAAAATTATCTTTCCACCGAAGGTGCAACTTGATTTTTTTAAAATTCTTACGGTGGAAGGGTGGCTACTTTATAAGCCAAAATGCCCATTTAAATAAAAACCCATGACATGCAGTCTTGCATAAAATATACAAACACGCTCTACATTACACATATCCCGCCTCTCAAGATGATAGGCAAGATAAGAACATATTTCAGGAATTCGGCCGTTACACTTCAAGCAATAAATTCGTTAACACCGAATCCGACAAACATGACAGAGGAGGCTATTAACGTATTGCAGGTTGACAGGGAGATAACTGAACAACGCGAAACGCGAATTGTTCTAACCCACCCCAACCCCACAAAGGAAAACGGACCACCCAATTCATAAATAAACACCTTCCCGCGGGTGGACAAATGGAGAAGAATGATGGGACGACCCCAAAACAAAGCGGCTAGTGACTTCACCAAGAAAATAAGTACAATTTAAAAAAGTAAATAAAACGACATATCTTCAATCGCTTAACTTCTAGTAAACCGCGATTCTTGGCGAAGACCTGGCGCAGCACCCCCAACGCTCTCCCGAACCGTCCGCTGCCAGCCGCTTCAACCGACGCAGGGAGGCGCGCCGATCTCCCGTCTCACGGCATCGCTGCTCGCACCGTCCAGCCCGATGTCGTGGGTTGACTTCTGTTGCTCTCGTGTCTACGGCGAAGCCACAACCCCTCGCTATACGGCTCGGCCCACTGGACTCACGTGGCAACCTCAGATGCGCGGATGCTCAAGGCGGACAAGTCATCTTGTGTCTCAGTGCGCGACCGACCAACCGATCGATTCAACCGCCAATGACCGTTGCCCGAGCAACTCGAGAAGACTGGCGGCCTAACGCGCAGACTCAGATGCAGGAACTCAGCCCCGACCGGGCGACCACTATCTGAATTCTGTTACTGGCGGAGTGGCAAGACTTTAAAGTTCGGTCCAAACAACAGACACACTAGCACTCCGACCCCAGACAGACACTAACTGCTGCACAAATGCGAACGAGAGGTACACCAGCAACTGGTGACGCGAGACTGACCCAGACTCACTCCGACTGATCTTCCGCCATTGGCGAGCTCATAGCGCCCCTTAAATCCACGTGAACAGGCAACCTTTCCCCTTTTCCACCAGAGGGAGACACCAAAGCTGCGATTACCACAGTGGCGCCACCGCCATAAACGGAGGGCGACTGCTTCACACAACGAGCTGCGGCGCGCTCTTCAAAACAGCAATTTTTTTCCACGGCTCAACTGACTCTTTGTGTGTTTATTTCTACTGTCCAAGAACTGGTACCACTTTTTAAACTTTTAAGTGGATATCCTCTATATCTTCTATGTCACTGTGCCCGTGGTATTGTCTTTGATGCATAATCAAAACGTTGTCGGTCCCGGGTTCGAATCCCACCTCAGCTTTCATTCTGTTTAATAATCGGCATTGGCGGCCGAAGACTTGCGGCATAAGAAGTCACCCTCATTCTGCCAATGGCCTTGTCAAAGAGGGCGGAGGAGCCTCTAAAGGCGGAAGAATCAGCCTCTGAAAGGATGGAGCTGGAATGAAAAAGTGACTAATTACAAGAACCGTAAGTAAATGTATTTCATCCATGGAGTAGATGGATTATAAAACGCACATTTTGAAGCATTTTTAGGTCTGGTGGACTGGAACTCTTCAATAAGGGAAGGAGCAGAAGGCGGGAATATTCCAGCCAGATTACTTCATGGTCAGTTACAGATTCCGAAATCAGCTACTGGTTTGTAAGGCGTACCAAGTATCAGACATTGGCTCCGACCACAACTGAGAAATGTTGACGACTAGGCTGGTATTTAAGAAATTCCCTTGGAAGAATCAGTTCCAAAAAGTGTAGGATGGATGAAGTACTGCGGAGTAGTAAGATGCGTTTCTTAAGCCTGGAGATACTGTGATAATTAATAAAGCACGATAATTAATAAAGCAATTCATGTTAAGTAGACATCCGTCTTCTAAACGGGCAGTTACAGAAGTTGAGATCAGACATAGGTAACTAACTACAGTGAAACATTTCACTTGACCAACAAAAGAATGAAATTAAAATATGTTCTGGGAAAGATAGGGTGCAGCCTAAGTTGACACATAGGTCACCAACCCGTTGTCTAGAGTTAGCCTCTTTGACTAGTAATGAAAACGTCCCCATTCCAGCGTTCCAATACGGCCACTGCTTAAATTGCGATTAAATATCATCAGCAATAACGGACCGAGATTTGCGACTAAGAAGTCAGTGAGATTCAGGGCACTCTCTTGCCCTTGGGTGGGAAATTGTCGGTAAAAGGCGGAAGAATCAGCATTGATCGTCTGCAGGAGGACTCAAAATGAAATGGGAATCCCTTCATTAAAGACAAATAATGTATACTCTAAGCAAAATTTGGGAGGATATTCAACGAGTTATGAAGTACGTAGACGGAGATGAAAATCTGTCATGGGGGAAGTGCAATGCGGTTGTAGGGCAAGGCGTAGAAGAAATGGTTACGGAAAATAAGGGTTTGGTAGTAGGAATGAGAAAGGAGAAAGGCTAGTTGAACTCTGCAATAAGTTTCAGCTTATAAAAGAAGCACAAGAAAAGGGAGTATTTTTGGAAGAGACCGGGAGATATGGGGAAGATTCCAGTTAGACGATATCATGGTCACGCAGAGATTCTGAAATAAGGCAGTGGATTGATAGGCGTTCCCTATATCAGACAACAATTTAGTAGTGATGAAGAATAGGCTGAAATTTAAGAGACTAGTCGGCTAGTCGGGAAGAACCAATACTGTGGTGTACGGAAATACCAAAAAGTAAAGAGACCCGCTTGAAGTTCTCTGAGATACTGCGATAAGGAATAACTCAGCTGCAAGTTCAGTTAAAGGGGAATGGAAATCTCTAAAACGGGCAATCGTAGAAGTCTGAAAGAAAAACGTAGGCACAAAGAAGGTAACTGTGAAGAAATCATGGGTATCAGAAGAAATACTTCAACTGGCCAACGAAATAAGGAGGTACAGTAATACTCAGGGAAATCCCCGGATACAGAAATACGAGTAACTTAGGAATGCAATATTCGAAATGGCAGAAAAGCAAACGCGAAATGGCTACGTGAAAAATGCGAAGAAATCGAAGAATGAAGGACTGACTCGACACACAGAAAAGTCAAAATGATCTTCTATGAAATAAAAAGCAAAAACTGTAGAACTACGTTTCTAATCAGAATTCGATTGTTAAATGCAAAGCACAGAGCGGACAGGTGGAAAGCGTACATTGAAATCCTCGATCATCAGGACATTGAGCACCCGTGGCATAGGAATGAGAATGCCATCGACCCGTGTTCGAACCCGAGCAGTGGTTAAATTTTTATTAATAATCAACAATGGTAGCCGGAGACTTTTGGCACAATAAGTCACCCTCATTCCTCAAAAGGACTTATCAAGGAGGGCAGGGGAAGCGGACAGAGGCTCACGGCACTCTCTTGTCCTAAGGATGGGAAACTGCCCCTAAATTCGTAAGAAACTGCAATGATCAACGACATGAGGGCGCTGAAGGCAATGGAAACCACTGCATTTAAGACACACAACGTCTATCCACATGACATGTGACCTGTAATTGAAGATGTGTCTTATGATCTCTCCATCGCCTAAACATTCCGGAGTAGCCCCCCATTCGGATTTTTGTGAGGGGACTGCCAAGAGGGAGGTGGCCATGAGAAAAAGACTGAATAACTAACGAAAGGATAACGTTCTACAAATCGGAGCGTGGAATTTCAGGAGCTTGGACGTGGTAAAGAAGCGTGATAATCAGAAAAGAGAAATGCAAAGGCTCAGTTTGATATAGTAGGGGTCAGTGAAGTGAAGTGGAAAGAAGCCAAGGATTTCTAGTCAGATGAGCATAGGGTAACATCAACAGCAGCAGAAAATGGTATAGCGGGAGTAGGATTCGCTATGAACAGGAAGGTAGAGCAGGGAGTGTGTTACTGCGAACACTTCAGTGACAGAGTTATTCTTATTAGAATCGAAAGGAAACTAATATCCACAACTGTAGTTCAGGTATACATGTCGATGTTGCAAGTTGAAGATGAAGAGATAGAAATAGAGGATATTGAAAGGGTAAAACAGTACGTAAAGGCAGATGAAAATCTAATAGGCATGGGGGACTGGAATGCAATTGTAGGGGATGGAGTAGAAGAAAAGGTTACAAGAGAATATGGGCTTGGGATAAGGAACGAGAGAGGGGAAAGAATAATTGAGTTCTGTAATAAATGTCACCCAATAATAACGAATACTCTGGTCAAGAATCATAAGAGGAAGAGGTATACCAGGATAAAGCCAAACGATACGGAAAGATTTCAGTTAAATTACACGATGGTCAAGTAGAGATTCCGAAATCCCAAAATCAAATACTGGATTCTAAGACGTACCCAGAAGCAGATACAGACTCAGATTACAACGTAATAGTGATGAAGAGTAGGCTGAAGTTTAAGAGATGAATCAGAACGAATTAATACGCAAATAAGTGGAACACGGAAGTACAGCTGAAGAGGAATGGACATCTCTAAAAAGGGCAATGACAAAGTAGGAAAGAAAAACAGAGGTACAAAGAAGTTATCTGCTAAGAAACTATGGGAAACAGAAGAAATACCACGGTGTCCAAAATTTATAAATAAAACTGTGATTTCCCCGTCCTTTGTCTAATTCACGATTTAATCATAGAAAGTGTCAACAGTTTTCGTTACGATCGTTTTCTACGCGGAAGATAGCATTCCAGTCAACAGACAAACATGCCAGCAATGACGTACGGCACCTGTCGGTGAGGGTAGTGTTTGCGTGGTATCTCACATCCACAATCGCTGTGTACACACCCATAGACGTAAAGCGTGCCACAAAGAAGACACTTACAGACTCTCTGCTATAGAGGGCCATAGGAAGACTGGAAGCAGGAGAGTGGCACACTGATGGGGTTCGACGGTTTGATGTGACTCGTTCTGTTGTTTCTCGGATGAGGCGACAGTTCATAGAGACCGAAATTGATCCCGGAGACCAGTGCAGGACCGACCACGTATGACGTCAGAGAGCACCGTTATTTGGCTACAAGGACACGACAGTACCGCCTAGTACAGGTCTGCAACTGGCATCTGACCTCGCATCGTCCTCTGGACATGTTGAACTGAGGCAAACAGTGTACAGATGGCTTCGGCGATTCGTCTTTATTTTTGGAGACCTGCTGTCTGTTTACCTTTGTCATGTCTTCACAAAAGAGAACATCTAGAGGTGAGCTATCAAGATGCCACTTGGGCGGTCGAATCGTGGGCGAATCCTATTTTTACACATCAGTTCCGATTTGGTCTGGAGGGTGATTTTCGACGATTCACATATGCAAGTCACATAGAACACGATTACGGGACTCAAACATCGTAGGAAGACACCGATATCGAGGATGATCACTAATGATATGGACAGTGACTATATTGGAAATTTGAAGAGCCATTCATGAAATTGTAAGGGTAAATGAGCAAGGTTTGACTGCAGTGAGGTACCGTGAGGAGATCTTGGGATCTCATGTGCGGTTGTTGCGACGTTCTGTGGGCCCAAACTTCGAACTGACTGGACGATAATGCTCGACCTCATAGAGCACGGGTGGTTGATGTTGATAATGAAAACGAAAGATATTGCACGCATGGCGTGGCCTGCTCGCTCTCCCGATTTGAATCCCGTAGAGCATGTCTGGGAAGCGCTGGGAAGTATCACATCAGTATCGACCAACCACTCTCCAAGACTTATCAGTAGCTCTAAAGAAAGAATGGGCGTTATTGCCTCAACGTGAGGTTTATGACATTATTCACACCGTGTACCGCGTTGTTTGGCCTGCATTGGTTCCATACATAGCATATTAACCAGTTGTCAGAAGGTGTGTGCAAATCCATTAAGCTGAAAAAAAAAACACTGTTTTGTGGCAAAATAAATCCAACCTTACAAAATTTCCGTTTTTTTTTTTTGCTTTAATATAGTCCACCAGTTTACTTCAGTTGATCCATGAAAGTGGGGGTACAAAAATGTTCAGACAATTTGAGGAATACAGAAATACAAGTCACTAACGTACGAAATAAACAGGAAGTGCAGGGAAGCTAAGATGAAATGAAAAATGTGAAGAAACCGAAAAACAGTTTCCAGAATGAGATTTTCACTCTGCAGCGGAGTGTGCGCTGATATGAAACTTCCTAGCAGATTAAAACTGTGTGCCCGACCGAGACTCGAACTCGGGACCTTTGCCGTTTGCGGGAGAGCTTCTGTAAAGTTTGGAAGGTAGGAGACGGATACTGGCAGAAGTAAAGCTGTGAGTACCGGGCGTGAGTCGTGCTTCGGTAGCTCTGATGGTAGAGCACTTGCCCCCGAAAGGCAGAGTTCCCGAGTTCGAGTCTCGGTCGAGCACACAGTTTTAATCTGCCAGGAAGTTTCGAAAAACAGTTGATTGTCCGACTCAGCATATAGGAAAGTTAAGACAACCCTTCGTGAAATTAAAAGCGAGGGTGGTAACATTGAGAGTGCAATGGGAATTCCACTGTTAAATGCGAAGCAGAGAGTGGAAAAGTGGAAAGAATCTATTGAAGACTTCTAGAGAGGCTAGATTTGTTTGATATGATAAAAGGAGAAACAAGAATCGATTTATAGGAGACAGGAGATCCAGTATTAGAGTAGGAATTTAAAAGCCCTTTCTAGTATTTAAGATCAAATAAGGCAGAAGGGATGGATATCATTCCATCAAAAATTCTGAAGTCACTGGGGTAACTGGCAACGAAACGACTATTCACGTTGGTGTATACAATGTATCAGTTATCAGTTTGGCGACATACCATGTGATTTTCGGAAAAAAAACATCACCCACACAATTCTGAAGACTGCAAGAGCTGACATGTGCGAGAATTATCGCATAGGCAGCTTAGTGACTCATGCATCCAAGTTACTCATAAGAATAATGTACAGAAGAATGGATAAGGAAATTGCAGATGTGTTCGTTGACGATCAGTTTGGCTTTAAGAAAGGTAAAGGCACCAGAGAGGCAATTACGATGTTGCTGTTGATAACAGAAGCAAGAATATAGAAGTCAAGACACGTTCATAGGATCTGTGCACGCGGAAAAAGCATTTGACAATTTAAAATGGTGGAGGATGTTCGAAATTCTGAGAAAACTATGGAAAGCTACAGGGGAGACGGGTAATATACAATTCGTAAAATAACTGAGAGGGAATAATAAGAGTGGACGACGAAGAACGAAGTGCTCGGGTTAAAATGGGTGAAGGAAGGGATGTAGTCTTGCGCTCCTGCTGTTCACTCTCTATTTCCAAGACGTAGTGATGGAAACAAAAGTAAGGGTCAGGAGTGGAATTAAAATTCAAGGAGAAACGGTATCATGATACGATTCGCTGGAATTGCTATCCCGATCGTATGTGAAGAAGGATTAGGTGATCTGCTGAATGGAATGAACTGTCTACTGAGTGCAGAATACCGACTGAAAGAAAATCGAAGGAGGACAAAAATAATGAAAAGTAGCTGAAATGAGACCAGTGATAAACTTAACATCAGTATTGGTGGTCACGAAGTAGATGATATTAAGGAATTCTACCACCTAGGCAGCAAAACAACCAATGATTTACGGAGCAAGAAGTGCATCAAAAGCAGACTAGCACTGGCAAACAGGGCATTCCTGGCCAAGAAAGGTCTACTAGTATCAAACATAGCCTTAATTTGAGGAAGAAATTTCTGAGGATGTACGTCTGGAGTACAGCATTTTATGGCAGAGAAACATAGGCTGTGGGAAAACCCGAACAGAAGAGAATCGGAGCATTTGAGGTATGATGCTACAGGCGAATGTTGAAAATTAGATGGACTGATAAGATAAGGAATGAGGAGGTTCTGAACAGAAACGCAGTGGAAAGGAATGTGTGGAAAATACTGACAAAGAGAATGGACAGGATGGTAGGTCACTTGCTAAGACATCAGGGAATGACTTTCATGGTACTAGAGGAAGCTGTAGAGAGCTAAATCAGTAGAGGAAGACGGAGATTAGAATATATCGAGTAAATAATTGAGGACGTAGGTTACAAGTGCTACTCTCAGACGAAGATGTTGGCACAGAAGAGGAAATCTTGGCGGGCCGCAGCAAACCAATCAGAAGAGTTTGGTTTGGTTTGGTTGTTTGGGGAAGGAGACCAGACAGCGTGGTCATCGGTCTCATCGGATTAGGGAAGGATGGGGAAGGAAGTCGGCCGTGCCCTTTCAGAGGAACCATCCCGGCATTTGCCTGGAGTGATTTAGGGAAATCACGGAAACCCTAAATCAGGATGGCCGGACGCGGGATTGAACCGTCGTCCTCCCGAATACCAATCAGAAGACTGATGAACAAAAACAAAAAAAAGGGGATAGCTAGAACTTCTCTGATGACGTGACAGAAGAAGAGTCAGGATAGGGAAGAGACAGACGATCCAGAATTAGAATCAGAATTTAGTAGAGCTTTGGAACTCCTGAGATCAATTAATGCAGAAGAGATGGACAACCTTTCGTCCGAATTACTAAAATCACCAGTGGAAATGGCAACAAACCGACTGAATAGTTCACTCAGTCAAGTTACTGACAGGAATAATATATAGCAGAACGGAAAAGAAAATTGAGGATTTATTAGAGACGATCACTTTCGCATTGTGAAAGACGAAAGCATTGGGGAAACAATTCTGTAGTTACGGTAGAAAAGCAAAAGAAGAAGCAAATCAAAACACGTTCATAAGATTTGCTGACCTGGAAAAAGTAATCGACAATGTAAAATTGAGCAAGACGTTCAAAGTTATGAGAGAAATAGGGGTAAGCTGTAGAGAAAGACGGACGATACGGATGCGGTCTTTGACCCTATTGTTCGATCTATACATCGAAGTAGCAATGTCGGAAATAAAGGGAGGGTTCTAGAATCAGGTATAAATTGAAGGCTAAGAATATTAGTGTTAAGTTTCCCTGGTGACACTGCTATCCTCAGTGAAAGTGAAGAAGCATTACAGGGTATGTTGAATGGAATAAACAGTCTAATCGATACAGAATATGGAATGAGAATAAATCGAAACAGACGAAATTAAGGGTGAATAGCAAAAAAGAGAAACGCCAGAAACTTAACAGTAATGGGTAAAACTAGAAGCCCCGAAATCGCCAATAATGATTTTTGTGAATGAACTGGACACCAGGTTTCAGATTCTCATTCACCATGTATTGCACACAAAGTGATTTATTCAGAAGAGTTTTCAGAATTAACACAAGCAATAAACTTTAAACAAAAAAACAGGGTGTTACAAAGAGATACGGCCAAACTTTCAGGAAACATTCCTCACACACAAAGAAAGAAAATATGTTAGGTGGACATGTGTCCGGAAACGCTTACTTTCCATGTTAAACCTCATTTTATTACTTCTCTTCAAATCACATTAATCATGGAATGGAAATACACAACAACAGAACGTATCAGCGTGACTTCAAACACTTTGATACAGGAAATGTTTAAAATGTCCTCCGTCAGCGAGGCTACATGCATCCACCTTCCGTCGCATGGAATCCCTGATGCGCTGATGCAGCCCTGGAAAGTGGCGTATCACAGCCGTCCATAATACGAGCAAGAAGAGTCTGAACACTTGGTACAGGCGTGCGTAGACAACAGCTTTCAAATGCCCCCATAAATGAATGTCAAGAGGGTTGGGATCAGGAGAGCGTGGAGGCCATGGAATTGGTCCGCCTCTGCCAATCCATCCGTCACCGAATCTGTTGCTGAGAAGCGTACGAACACTTCGACTGAAATGTACAGGAGCTCCATCGTGCATGAACCACATGTTGTGTCGTACTTATAATGGCACATGCTCTAGCAGCACAGGTAGGGTATCCTGTATGAAATCACGATAACTTGCTCCGTTGAGCGTAGGTGGAAGAACATGGGGCCCAATCAAGACATCACCAACAATGCCTGCCCAAACGTCCATAGAAAATCTGTGTTGATGACGTGATTGCACAATTGCGTGCGGATTCTCGTCAGCCCACACATGTTGATTGCGTAAATTTACAATTTGATCACGTTGGGATGAAACTAAAATGACCTCTTCTAACATGGAAATTAAGCGTTTCTGGACACATGCCCACATAACCTTTTTTCTTTATTTGTGTCTGAGGAATGTTTCCTGAAAGTTTGGCCTTACCTTTTTGTAACACCCTGCTTAATGGTTTGTTAAATTTAAACAAAGTTTGCGATTTTGAAACAAGAATTCAACAATATAAATCTTTCTGGTAGAAAAACAATAATTTAATTTAAAGCAGCGTAACAATTTGTTCGCATGACGTAGACAAGAAGTCCTTAGAGGGAGACAGATCATTAAGTTTCACTTCATTTCACATGATACACTCTTAACAGTTAACAAATTAATAAAGACAATTCACAAAACTTATTTACAACAGCTGACAAGCCCAAAGGGGCTCAATGATACTATTCACAGTTCGCCCAAAGAGGAAACAAGATGATGGCAACTAATAGCAAGAATCCGATTCAGAAAAACGAGGGCGTTTGACCCCAGCTTATTCAAATATTTTTGAACAATACATGATAACCGCTATTAGCGGGGCAGGAGGGACCCAGTCTCGAAGCGAATACCACAAGTGAAATTCACGCCTAATAACATTTTTCGGAAAGCATTGACATATGAACATGTTTCTTTTAAAAATATGAAAATACAACAAAAGCAAAAAAACTCCAACCTCAATATATAACACAAATATATAGTAACATACAAAATTAAAACCCTGTTTCTTAACATCCATTCGTAGCTTGGAGAGGACGAGCTATTAAATCAAACACTCCAAAGATTAAAACAAAGACTCTGATGTACAATAAGAAACAAATAGAACTTATTTTAATTCCGTGCACGGATTGTGCTCGGATAACACAGTCGCACACAACGCTAGACATAGGTAACGCCTCGTTAGCCCGACGGCTTGCCGGAAAAGGGACAAACAGTGTACTTCTAGACTACGGGCGTGGGAAAGAAGGACCACAAGCCCCAACCAAGGTCGAACGCATACGTCAGCGCGTAGCACCACGAGGTCCCCAAGCTACCCACACACCTGGGATACAGAGTATACACGCATTACATTAAACAGACCCCAATAGCTTGCACAAAAAAATCATATTAACACGACTAAACCCAGGCACCCAAATAATGTCCAAAAGCGATGACACAATTTAAACTCCGAGTGTACGAAATATAAATTACAAACATACTGCGGGCTACATCCAAATCAAGTGAGTAACCGAAATAAATTTCAACCTTAAAACGCTTGCGCCAAAAGTGCATTAAATTTCCATAAAACTAGTTCACCCAATGCAGAGGCAGCACATAAAACTCCCCAGAAAAAATCTGAGAGAACGGCAATACACAGAAATACTCGGCAATAGACAGCACTGCCTGGAACAAACAAAATGCCAGTACTGAGAGAGGGTAAAACAACAAAGCCCCACAATGATCACAGATTTTCAAGGTAAAAACGTCTGTGAAACAACTGATACCCTGGCGCAGGTTAACTTGAATTGCTATTCAGAACCACTCGGAACTTTACGGATCGTTACACCGACCAGTGCAATAAATCATGAATACTGAATCAGATGGTTCAAATGGCTCTGAGCACTATGGGACTTAACATCTATGGTCATCAGACCTCTAGAATTTAGAACTACTTAAACCTAACTAACCTAAGGACAGCACACAACACCCAGCCAATACGAGGCAGAGAAAATCGCTGACTCCGCCGGAAATCGAACCCGGGAACCCGAGCGTGGGAAGCGAGAACGCTAACGCACGACCACGAGATGCGGGCACTGAATCAGAAACCAACAGCAAAAAGTAACCTGCACTAATAAGGAATAAACACACCTGCAGATACAGAAGTCAGAAAACATGTTTAAATAAACGACGCGACCACAGCAAAATCACTTTGAAACATTACTAGGAGTCCGCGATGGACAATATAAATTCTCCAGTTGACAGATACATGAGCCAGGTCCAAATAGCAACAGCCGTCCACAGCTCCCGAGTGCCTAGGCTCCCCGGGTGGTCCACAACACCACTCTAGTACCTCTGAAGCCTGCCAAATCCACGATCGCTTCGAAATGCACTCGCTAGGCTCATACTGTTCCCATCTCTCACCGGCAACCTATTGTCTCTCCCAGAGCGCGTTACTTGGAGCTCGAGTCGCAACGGACGACCAAAGGAGAAAACAGCAGACAAGGGTCGATATCCATATAGCGGCCACGGCTCATTAACATCAAGTCTGGTGATCGCGAAGTAGATGATGGTTGGAATTCTGCTACCTAGGCAGCTAAATAGCCAATGACAGGCGGATCAAGAAGTACACAATAGTAGACTGGCACTGGGCTAAAGGACATTCCTTGCCAAGAGAAAGCTACTAATATGAAACCTAGGCCTTCATTTGAGGAAGGAATATCTGTTAATGTACGTTTGGAGCACAGCATTCTACGGTAGTAAAACATGGACTGTGAGAAAATTTAAATAGAAGAGAATCGAAGTATTTTAGATGTTGTGCTACAGACAAATGTTGAAAATAGGGTGTACTTATAAGGTAAGGGATATGAGGTTCAGAATCGTGGAGGAAAGGAATATTAGGAATGTACCGACAAGAAGAAGGGACAAGATGTTAATCAGGGAATATCTCCCATCTAACTAGAGGGAGCTGCAGAGGGCAAAAACTATATAGGAAGACAGCAAATAATTGAGGACGTAAGTTTTCTACTCTGAAAAGGCAGGCAGAGGCGAGGAATTCGTGGCAGGTGGCATCAAACCAGCCAGAAGAATTGATTCAAAAAAAGCGTGACTCGAGGAAAAAAGGGAATGGTACAAATAGGAAGAATATTAAAGGTAACATGAGATCTCGAAAACTGTGAAGAAATTGGAAAATAAATGGTCGTCAGAAGGACTGACTCTGCATGTAGGAAACTCTTAAACACCTCGCAGGGTAACTAGAAGGAAAGGCAGTAACATTAAGAGCATAATGAGATCCCACTGTTAAATACATACGACAGAGCAGATGGATCGAAAGAGTGCACTGAGGGCCTCTAAGAGTGGAAGAAATTGTCTGATGACTTGATGGAATGGAAATATTAGTCGGTATGTAAGACATAGGGGATATGGTATTAAAATACAGTGTTGGATTTGGGTAGAGTGAGGTTCGGGCTAGGGGGTTGTGCAGGTATGGGCTCAATTTTTCAAGCAGCTTAATGAACATAAGAACTCTTTTTAACAAGAGACAGGTGGTAACAAAACAGAACATAATTTACAACCCAACACAGTTCTAGAAAACAAAATTGAAATATACTGTATTTCGCCACAACAAATAAAACTGCGCCAACACCGTCCTTAGTTTAAACATATGCCACCCGGTGACAGGCAGAAAAATGACGATACATTTAGCTTCTGCAGTTAACCATAGAACATCAAACGTAAGACAAATGTGCCTTAACTTTCATGATCAGCCGCGGGTGTTTCAAATGCGCGCCACTGGCGAACCAGTGATGGCTGAGCAAACCATTGACAAGACGCCGCAGCATACGCGCCTTCGTGAGGACTGTTGGAGTTTGGTGTTGCAGTGTCAAAGGACAAAAAGTAGCTGGGAGAAACCAGTAGAGGAGACGGCCGTTGGATTTGACAGCAATTCATGGCTAACAGGACCTGGAGCCAGCGAACACGCTTGTGTGAGTGTTTTCAGAGACGGGGCTGGTCTCTACTGGTTGAGTGTTCACTGATGTTATAATACACAAGTTGTCGGCTGTTGTATGTGCTGAGTGCAATTCAGCCTGGTCAGCACATTTAATACTAACAGCATTCGCTGCTTAATTTGTGTTCTTTTGACCGTCTTTCAGTTTTATGTCATTAGAGCCTTCACTCTACTTTTCCGCAACCCATCCTGCTTTATAATTAACTGCGAAAATTCTCATGAACTTTTTGGAAGATTTCCTAAGGCAGTAGCTGTATTAATAAGTGTTTTGATCGCCTGCACATTTCCCCCTGGATTACGTTTCTTATGTTCATCAGTGGGCAGGAGTTTTTACCTGCTTTGGTGTGTGTTTTGTTTCAACATAATTATGTATTTCACTTTAAAATTCTACGTAGAATTTGCTCCTTGCAAAATTGAATTCGTGTCTGAAGTAAATTGCTGTCACATTTGTGAGCAAGTTATTGCGAAATATGTAACTTTCCTTCTTTGGCAAAACTTGTGCTATTGTGTTTGGACCCTTTCGTAAATTTATTCCACAGACAGATTCAATTGCGGTCACTGTATTGTCTTTCGGACGTTATATTGTTAAGATTGAAGTGAACTACTGACTTAATTTTAATTGGTGTTAACAGTGAAGCAGCAGTTCATGTACCGTCCATTGTAAAAGGTTAAAACTATTTCTATAGTATGTGCTCGTTTTAGCAGAATGATTTGTTAATCTGCTACAGAGTGACTTGTTACTCAATGATGAACTAGTTCTCGTTCTGGTAAGTGTTAAATGCCTTACTAATTACATAAATTTATTATATGTTTTGGCACAGAAATATTTCAAGCTTCCTTAAATAAAATAAAAATTATTTTTGGCTGGGGTAAAAGCAACTGCCCTCTAATTCAGACCTACCACGGCACGTAAAATTGCTCAGAACGGGGAGATTCCTGCGGAATGACTAAAATCATTTGCTACAGTGGTAGTGAAATAACTATTCAGATTGGTTTGTGGAATCAATGAGCCTCGAGACGAACCACTGTATTTTGGAGATAGATCATTCGAACAGTCATATATAAGGGCAGAAAACTGCCGGTCCTGTCATACAATCACCTTAAGACCTAATGTATCCAAGTTTCTGACAATAATAGTATACAGAGGAATGAAACAGGAAGCAAAAGGATCTCTTGGACGTTCATCAGTGTCCCTTTTGGGAAGGTAAGGGTGTATCATTGCAATTGACAACGAAAGCAAGAGAATAACAACTAGACGAACGTCAGACCACGCATAGCAACCGCTGGAAATGTGGGCATGGAGGCACTCTACAACAACAGAGAAATTAGACTGTCGGATGCCCTCAGCTCACTTAAGAATAGACACCTCGCTTAGACCCTGTCGGATAATGAGAAACGTGTCGATAATTCATAGATCCGTGAAAGCACTAAAATAAATCGTAGGCAGAAGAACGTGAAGAATGCGCATTTGAAGGCGTGTGAAACTCTGAAAAATTAGCATATGGAGACTTGTGAAACTCCTGGCTGACTGCAACAGTTTTTGGGCTACCTGGAAAAACGAGAAATGTTCCAATAATTCAAGAACCCCTGCAGGCACTGAGACGGAGTATTGAAACAAGACGTCATGAATTCGCAAAGGGAAACCTGTGAAACAGTGGAACTGTGGAAGAAGTCAACCTGCTTAAAATAATGTTTGCTACACAGTAAGAAGGTTGCTTATAAATCACGAACGCTAGTAGATTCGTAGACAAAAGCGTGCATGGTAATAAACTTTGCAGGCTTCTCACAGAGACAGACGTTGTCAAGATGTGTTGTGTGACTGCTTTCGCAGCAGCTAAGGAATAGTGAAGAACTTCAGGACAAACAAAATAACGTTGGAAAAAAAAACGCCAGTCCCGAGTCACACACCCTCCAAGTGAAGATGGAAAAATCTCCGCCGTAACTGGGGGCCGACATGTCACTGGATGGCACTGTAAATTTAGTCCGCCAGGGAGTGACAACGTCGATAGGAGGAAATATTGGAGTCAGTAAGCTAAGGAGAGTAGGGAGGTTAGAGGAGAGTCAGTGACTAAGATGACGTCGAGGCTTTTCCAGCTGTCGCCTGCTTAATATGCTGACTTTGATTCTTATCCTAACGCCCATTCAAATATTCATCGTCACTTCATGATTTACTATATTCCTGTCTTTACTGCCTAATGGTTGGGAATAGGGCACTCTCTGAGTTTTACACTATCCTTGCCTAATATATGTCTCAGAACACCGTAATAACGCTGCTACGAAACCCACGGTGAGACCAATGCGGAGCCTCACTAAAAAGCCGCGAGTGACTGGTTAGTGCTGTTGGCTCATGGTGCACAGCCCCAGACGATGAACCGTCTGGATTCAGCTGTTTGTGACGTTGATATATATATATATATATATATATATATATATATATATATATATATATATATATATATATATATATATATATATATACCTGTATTATCGTCGAATCTGATGAGAACAACACTATCGCTGAACCGTTACAGTAGCTCCACTCTCTGCCTTTTTTCTTATTTATAAAGGATCCTATTCTCTTTATACTATTTTCTGCTGCTGTTGATAGTATCCTATATTCATCAGACCAGAAATCTTTATTTTCTTTCCACTTCACTTAACTGACCACACTCCCTTTAGATTCAGCCTTTGCATTTCCCTGTAAAGATTTTCTAGTGTTCCTATTGCATTGAGACTTCGGACATTCCATGCTCTGAATCTTAGAAAGTCATCCCGTCGTTGGTTATTTCATGTTTTCCTCAAGATAACCCCATCCCCCCCCCCCCCCTTCTGGCCTACGACCCTTTTGGCAGTCCCTTCCCAGAGATCCGAATGGGAGACCAATCCGGAATCTTTTGCAAATGGAGAGATCATCATGACAATTTTTTAGTTGCAGACCACGTATCCTGTGGATAAACATAATGTGTCTTAAAGCACTGACTTCTGTAGTCTCATGCCGTTGATCATTCCCGAGTCCTCCCCATTTTCGAGTCAGTTACTCACCCCAAGGGTAAGAGAGCGCCCTGAACCTCTGTTTGTACCTTCACCCTCTTTCACAAGGCATTGCTGGTTGTAGTGTGGAGTCGGGCTTGTGGCCGCTGATTATATGAAAGCTATTCGGAAATTAAGGTCCGACGGTTCGCGAAATGTATATCACCGTGAAAATCATAAACTTTTTATTTTATACAGGTGGCTAGACATTCCTGTAAATTCTTTACATTCTCGCCGCTCCGACTTAGACTGTTCTCGTAGCGTTGTACCAAATTTCCAGTACCCTCCTCATAGAAGGCAACTGTCCGTGCTTTCTGTCAATTCTCTGCACTGAACTACAGCTCGCTGTCTGTGGCAGAATGGTGTATTCATAGTCAGCGGTTCATGTGAGCAGGAGAGCCAATTACTGGGGGGACGGGGGAGGGGGGTGAGGGGGTACTGTGGATGCTCAGACACTTCGCAACGAAGACGCTATAGGAGCAGCTTCATTGTCCTTGCAGAACGAGACCGGGGATTGTCACGAAGAAGGAAACGCACGGCAGTTACGGTATGTGGGCTGCGTGACGGCAGGCTGAATGTCTCGCTAGCCCTCATACTTGCCGGGAGGCACTATTTTCTAGGCATCTTTACATGCTGACTGTGCGCCTAAAATTGAAAAAAAAAAAACGACGTGACACGATAGACAGGCATACTAGAAACACTGCCCAACAAATCAGACGGGCATTCTAAAGACACTGCCCAATACATCAGTCTCATGTTTTATTGGATTTTCACTGTGATTTTAATTTCTCGACCTATTGGACCATACTTTCCGAATAGTCCTCTTATGTTCCTGCGCGCCAGTCTCCGAGGACTTCTCCGTAGTCATTACCGCTGTGGTACGTGTCATCTGCGACCGCGAATTTGCCTCCAGTCCACCAGGAGCAGTAGATGTTGAAGATTTGACAACGCCAGCCACTCGTCGGCGAAACGTCAGAAGAACCCGAGAAAGAAGTCATCAGGCAGTTTATCAAGAAGTGGCCACGGAAGCCGCATCCCTTACGGGAAGGAGATTTGTAAATTGTGCCGACCTCTTGACCAACGACGGAAGAAGAAAACGAATTGGCTGTCTTCTTTCATAGTTCTGTTGCGATGCAGTGGTGGAGGAACTACACTAAAGTTTTTGAAATATGAACTCCTGATCATCACCGTCAAGGCACATAGCATGTGTTGGAGACTGGAACGAGCTTTCCTTCGTGAGCGAATCCATGCGACATGGAGAAACGGCAAGAACGGATGAGACGCTTTTGCACCTTCTCTATTAACTCAGTGGCAGAAAACAGGAAGATAGCTGGGACAATATCGACAGCTTCACTCATAGGACCGTAAGTTACGAACTCACGAACTCAACCACTGTTCCGGCTAATAAAGAAATATTTTGCAAGTCGCAGGAAGCAGATTGACAAGTGGGTCCCGAGATGTCACAGTAGGTGGTCAACCTTAGTGAACGACCATTAACGAAAAAGGAGCAGACTGTTATTCAATTTCGCTATCATCCCGAAAACTGTACCAGCGGTGTAAATCATTGTAAATACAGAACCAGCCATTTGGAGCCCTTCCTTTTGAAAGACATGAAGAAATTAGCACTGAAACCACCAGGATACTGTACCGAGTAAAATCACCAGCTTTCAATCTGAAATGAGAAGAGTTACAAGCTATGAGGAGCCTTAAAGCCGACGAAGGTGTATTGATGTTGCTTGCTGACAAGGAAAAGGCGATCGCTGTAATGAAAATCGAAGATTATGAGCAGAGAAGCTGGGACCTATTACATCCAACAACGTACCGTACCGAAAACAAAGAGCACATCCGTCGCCGTGTACCACAAAGCATACGAATCGCTTGACGAAGGCTTCGTTTCTCTCGGTGGACGTACACAGAAACCTGCACAACACAGTCGCCCTAGAACCTCAGCTGCATGGATTACCAGAGATCCATAACGATAATATTCTACAAAGACCGACTGCAAGCGCTCTTGGCTCTTAGACGTATAAACTGGCAAAACACTTGGCCTCTCAGCTTCTTCAGCAGCACGTAGCAAAGACTGACACGTACTCAAGACATTTCATTGAAAAGTTGAAGAAACTAAAACTTGGATCAAACGACATTCTGGTCAGCTTTGATGTTGATTCTCTATTTACCAAAGTACCAGTCAGCTATTCTCTAGAGTATACCGCTTCCATTTTCCCGCAAGATATCACCAATCTCTTCCGTGCATGTCTCTCCAAAACCTGTTTCACGTGAAATGGCAACATCTACGAACAGCTGGAAGGCGTCGCCATGGGTAACCTTTTTAGTCCAGCGGTGGCCAACTTTTTCGTGGAACATTTCGATGCATATATAATGGGCTTGCCTCATTGTAAGCCTAAGGTGTGGTTCACATACGTCGCCTATACCTGGGTTGTGTAGAGCTACAGTAAGGAACAGCTCGGTGATTTTCTGGGGCACCTGCACAGTATCCATACCAACATAAAACAGCTACCGTTTCAGGATGTGACAGTTACAAGGGATCTTGAAACCCTGGGACACAATACCAGCACAAATTGTCAAATCAGCACCCAAGCCAGAAAGGAGGCATGATTAATACGCTCGTAATGGGCGGAGACTAATATGTGGGCCGTAGTCCCTCAGATTCGAGATGCAACACCTTGAAGGCGTTCTGTGGAGCAGTGGTACCAGTTAAATGAGATCACAGAATCAAACACTAGGTGAGGTGACACATCGGAAGAAGAAATGCCGGTTGCGGCCTTTTTGCCATAGGTTCCCAGAGTAACGCGTAGAACCGGCCGTGTATTGCGCAACGCGGCATAAAGACTCAGGTAGGTAAAGGGGAACGCGACTTGCTATGTCGAGAATATACCGCATATCATGTACATGCGGAAAGGTCTGTATTGGAATGAGTAAACAATCAATGAACGCCATGGTCACCGAACGTAAGCGAAATTGCATATGGGGGCATGTGAAGAAAGTAGCCGTGGCGCAGCACACGTTATGAGAGACCGAGCACATCATAAAATTCGCTGACACCGAAGTTCGTGCTGTGGAGGAAAGCTACCACACCCACTTATTCAGAGAAACTATAGGAATCCATTAAAATGACAGTAGCATCAACAAGTAACAGGAAAGCCTCAGGTTGAACGGAACCTGGACTCCTGCCCTGCAGCTAACGACCGCTGCAGGTGAAAAGCGAGAACCGCAGCAATAATGACCATGGAAAAGCCCTCGGAGGTTGGCGCGCCAGATATACATAAGCTTTGGGAGCGAGCTCGACTCCAGTCCACTACGAGCAATGGGGACGGGTATCTGAATCTCTGACTATGTCAGCCAATCGTCTACCGAAACGACTGAAAAATCATCAATCCAACGTCGGCCGAAGAACACGGAACAGAAACCAACAGGCGGTTAGTCAAGAAGCAGGCACGAAAGCCTCAAAGCTTTGGAATTGCTCTGCTGCTGAGTAACGAAATTCCGTGAACCACTCTCGTTATATCAAAGTACGAATGAAATGTTGCTCAATTACCGCCGAAATTTTTTCTTTGAAAATCGCATTCAATTTGCTAAATGGAGACAAACTATGGAAAACAATTCCTCAGAACATAAGATGCAAAAATCGTCATACCGACATAACGATATCACAGACATCTTGAATGTGTTGATCCAGTGACTGCACGTCCGGGATATCCTCCACATACACGATTCCTGCCAGGTATCCCCACAGGTAGAAATATAAAAGGCTGGAGACAGGAGACGGGGCTGGTGATGCGACTGAACCTTCTCGTCCGATCCGTCGGCTGGGGAGGATGCTGTCGAGATTCCACCTCACGAAAATGTGGAATTGAGCTGGATCACCATCATACAGCAGGCACATTACACGTCTTACCACCAAAGGCGTGTCTTCTAGCAGGTTAGTCATGGTGTCTCGCACGAAATGCAGATATGCTCCGCCTATGTGGGTTCATTGAAGGGTGACTGGCCTCAGGAGGCTATCGCCGAAAATCTCCACCCACACATCGGTGCTGTACCAGTGCTGATGGTTCGCTGCCATCATACCACGTGTGCGCTGTGAAGATCACAGAAACCGGTTCATTAAGGTAGACTCGTCAGTGAATAGGATGAATGTCAGAAACCCCAGCAACTTATGCGAGAACCAGCGTCAAAACCGTCGCTGCAGAGACAACTATATAGGTATTAATAATATGTTCTCCACGCGTTGTAAGCTATATGTGTAATGACAATATTCGTGTAGAATGTTCCACACTGTCATCTGACTTACCTCTTGCTGACGAGCTACCTTCTTGTTCCGGATTCGAGGTCATTTGCTATATATTCGTTTCTTCGAGGCCTTATGTATACATTGAACATACCCTTCGTTCGTGGTTACACAATCTCCTTAACGAGCTTGTCTAGGCATGTGTAGCACAAACAACGAAACACTGTTACAAACGGAAGTATGGTGTGGTTGCTGTCGGCGGGGATACTTCTCCTTGTAAAATCGTGCTACCACCCATCCACGGCCTTTTCCCTGTGTTTTCATGAAGACCATGTCGGACTGTCCCTGGTTTGCATAACGGAATGCTGCAATACACGGTACATTTCCAAAACAGTGAGAGTTGGAAACAGCATTGAGGCGGATGCCTCCTAGTTCTGATGTGAGAGATCGCAGATATCATAAACGACATTACTGGCAACATGATCGTGGAGCTGAAACGCTAGTACAGACAGAACAATCCCACTTGTTTGGCGCGTCATCTTGTACACTTTAAGTCACTGAAACCAGTACTGTTAAAGATCATTCATCTGCATCTTCAAGTGGTTGTACCTATCATGGAACATTTAGAAAAATCCTCCTGTATATTGTGGAGGAAGAGGACTCGTCTTGGTACGTCAAGGGTACATTACGCAAAGGAAGGAGCTACGGCGGCAGCAGAGTACGTGTGGAGGGGCCCTCTGGCCTAGGCGGCAGTTCGGGATGTTGTGATGAACGGTCGCCAGCCGATATGCAGAGTGAAGTTAGACCGCGTGCAACGTAAACAGACTTTGACAGCAAAAATTAACGATCAAGAGCAGTGTCGTTTGCTTAGAGTTATCAACATCAACAGTCGAGCGACACTGTGAGGATGAACCGTAGAGCCGGCCGAAGTGGCCGAGCGGTTCTAGGCGCTACAGTTTGGAACAGCGTGACCGCTACGGTCGCAGGTTCGAATCCTGCCTCGGGCCTGGATGTGTGTGATGTCCTTAGGTTAGTTAGGTTTAAGTAATTTTAAGTTCTAGGGGACTGATGACCTCAGCAGTAAAGTCCCATAGTGCTCTGAGCCAGAAATCAGTGTGGGTGGTACAATGAACGTATCCGTTAGGATAGTGCAGCGGAATCTAGCGTTAATGGGCTGTGGCTGGTGACCTTTGCTAACAGTACGATATCGGCTGCAACACCTCTCCTGGGCTCGTGACCATACCAGTTGGATCATAGACTACTGGAAAACCATACGCTCGTCATGTGAGTCCCTCTTTCAGTTGGTAAGGGTGGATGATAAGGTTCTAGTGTGGCGCAGACCCCACGAAACCGTGGAGCCAAATTGTCAACAAGGCACTACGCAAGCGGGTGGTCGCTCTATAAGGGTATGAGCTGTGTTAACATGCCATGGACTGGATACTCTGGATGTTCGGATACGTGGAAACCATTTGAAGCCGTTCATGGACACCATTTCCCGAAACAAGGATGGAATTTTTAGGATGACAATGTGGCATTTCACGGGACACAAGTGTTCGTGGTTGGCTTGAAGAACATTCTGGACAATTCGAGCGTATAGTTGGGCCAACCAGATCGCCCCATCGAAGATTTGTGGGACATAATCGAAAGATCAGTTCGTGCACAGAATCTTGCACTATCGACACCTCCCCCCTTAGGACGGCTGTAGAGGCAGGATACTTCAGTATTTCTGACTTTTTGAGTCCGTGTCTCGTCGAGCTGCTGCACTGTGTCGTCCAAAAGGGTAAACATCATAGAAGGAGACCAATATATGAGTACACCAAAGAGATTCAGAAGGATGTTGGTTGCAGTAGGTATTGGGAGATGAAGTAGCTTGCACAAGATAGAGTAGCATGGGGACACGACATTACAAGGCATTCTATGAATTTTTTCACTGAGTGTATTCTGACCATCGAGGTGGAAACGAAGAAATGATTCAAATGGCTATGAGCAGTATGGGACTTAACATCTTTGGTCATCAGTTCCCTAGAACTTAGAACTACGTAAACCTATCTAACCTAAGGACATCACACACATCCATGCCCGAGGCAGGATTCGAACCTGCGACCGTAGCAGTCGCGCGGTTCCGGACTGAGCGCCTAGAAGAGGTGGAAACAGATTATAACTGTGAAGTTATCGGAAAGAGAGTAAAAGGCGTAGGTGAACTCAAGTTAATTAATGGATTTGTTTACCGGCTACATGTTCCGCTGTGACAGTTGTAGCATCATTCACAGGAAGTTTTCCCTCAGTGGCGTGGAAATACCCATAGCATGCAATATTAATTGGAGGTGACTAACTTACCGAGTATAGACTTATATGGATTTATTGTAGGTAGTACGGACTCACAGTCTTGTTAATTAGTTTTTAATAGGCATTCCGAAAACTGTTAGGAGTTAACAGTTCGAGTGTCCATATGCAATGGATCTTATCCACAGTATCATTGTAGAGGCAAGAATTAGTGATCATGATGTCATAAAAAAGGCCACAAAAGAATTTCTGCTGGAAAGAGCAGCTCAGCAATTGTTATTACCCCATTTAGACAATGAATGTACGTAATTTAGTTTCAGCATGATGGACATAGGGGAATTATGGATCAACTTTAAGCTGATTGTAAATCGTGCACTGGAGAAGTGTTTGCAGGGTAAATGGAGTAAGATCAGAATATATTATCGTGTTTTAATAACAGAGTTCTGAATATGCTTAGGAAGCAGAGAATTTTGCTCTCTCTGTTGAAAGTAGAGCGCTCAGATGATGAAAGGAGATAGTTAGTAGATATTAGTGCTTCCGTAAAAAAAGAAAAATAAAAGATAAAGAAGATGAGGGAAGCGAGCAAGAACTTTACATAGTAGAAGATCTTGGCGAGAGCCCGAGAAATTTCTAATACTACACAAAGTCGCTAAGCGCGTCTGAGACTTCTATCCAGGCAGTCTTTGACAGTCAGGTGTGCAGTAGAAGACAGCAAAAGGAAAGCCGAAGTTTTAAATTGCATGTTTAAGAAATAGTTTTCGCAGAGGACTCGTACAAATTTACCGACGTTTGTCCGTTGCAGACGGAAATAGTAGTAAGTATCGATGGCGTAGATAAGCAAGTGAAAAACTTGGAAACATATAAATCACCAGGCCCGGATGGTTCAGCGTTTCACAGAGAGTATTCAACGGCATTGGATCTTTAGCTATCTTGAATTCTTCCCGAATCTCCAGCCAAGCGTGATGTCCCGAGAGGCTGGATAAAAACGCAGGAGAGTCCTGCATACAAAAAGGGTAAAGGACCGGACCCCCAAAATTACAGATCACTATTCTTAAAATCCATTTTCAGTAGAATTCATGAACGTATTATAACTTCGAATAAATTTTGTTGCGACGGAAAAGCTTCTGTCCACAAATATGTACGTATTTTCAAAGCCCCGCTCTAGCGAAACTCAGACTGCATTTTCCGACGTATTATCCTGTGAACAATGGACGAAAAGCAGTAGGCATATACCTAGATATCGCGAAGACGTTTGACACAGTGTCACTCTGCAGACTGTTAACAGTGGTTCCAGCACACGGGTTAAGTTCTCAGATATGTGAGTGGCTTGAACAAATCTTATGTAGTACAATCCAGTACGTTGCCCTCAATGCAGAGAGTTCATCAGAGACAAGTGTATCGTCAGACGTGCCCCATGGAAGTGTAATAGATCAACTCTTACCCTCTTTCGTAAACACAAACCGATCCATCGTAATCTTGTATTAGCTCTATCGCGGGCACTACCGTGCCTTGCAGATAAAAATGAATAGAAGTGAAATGTAGTGTAAGGAGGGCTATGCTAGAGGCGTTCAATGAATTCCAAAGTAATGTTCTGTGTACTGACGCAGCAGAAAATCCTAAGAAATTTTGGTCTTATGTCAAAGCAGTAGGTGGATGAAAACAAAATGTCCAGACAGTCTGTGACCAAAATAGTATTGAAACAGAGGATGGAAGACTGAAGGCCGAAATACTAAATGTCTTTTTCCAAAGGCGTTTCAGAGAGGAAGCCAGTACTGTAGAACCTTCTGTAGAGTGTCGCACAGGTGGCAGAATGGTAGATATCGCAATAAATGACAGAGGGATAGAAAAACAAATAAAATCGCTCAAAAGAGGAAAGGTTCTCAGAACTGAAGGGATACCATTCCGATTTTACACAGAGTACGCGAAGGTATTTGCTCCCCTTCTTGCAGCGGTGTACCGTAGGTCTCTAGAAGAGTGAAGCGTTCCAAAAGATTGGAAAAGGGCGCAGGTCATCCCCCTTTTCAAGAAGGGACGTCGAACAGATGTGCAGAACTATCGACCTATATCTCTAACTTCGATCAGTTGTAGAATTTTGGAATACTTAATACTTACTATGTTGTAGTATAATAACTTTTCTGGAGACTAGAAGTCTACTCTGTAGGAATCAGCATGCGTTTCGAAAAACACAATCGTGTGAAAACTAGCTCGCGCTATTCGCCCACGGGACTCAGAGGGCCACAGACACGTGTTCCCAGGTAGGTGCCGTGTTTCTTGACTTCTGCAAGGCGTTTGATACAGTTCCCTACAGTCGTTTAATGAACAAAGTAAGAACATATGGACTCTCAGACAAATTGCATTATTGGATTGAAGAGTTCCTAGATTACAGTACGCAGTATGTCATTCTCAACGGAGAGCAGTCTTCCAAAGTAAGAGTGATTTCAGATGTGCCGCAGGGGAGTGTCGTAGGACCGTTGCTATTCACAAGATATATAAATAACATCGGAAGTTCACTGATGCTCTTAGCGGATGATGCTGTAGTATAACGAGAGGTTGTAAGAATGGAAAATTATATTGAAATGCAGGAGGATCTGCATCGAATTGACGCATTGTGCAGGGAATGGCAATTTAATGTCAATGTAGACAATTGTAATGTGCTGCGAAAACATAGAAAGAAAGATCCTTTATCATTTAGCTACAATATAGCAGGTCAGCAACTGGAAGCAGTTAATTCCATAAATTATCTGGGAGTAGACATTAGGAGTGATTTAAAATGGAACAACTATATAAAATTAATCGTCGGTAAAGTACATCCCAGACTGAGATTCATTGGAAGAATTCTAAGGAAACGCAGTCCGAAACCGAAGGAAGTAGGTTACAGTACGCTTGTTCGCCCACTGCTTGAATACTGCTCACCGATGTGGGATCCGTACCAGATAGGGTTGATAGAAGAGATACAGAAGATACAACGGAGAGCAGCGCTCTTCGTTACCGGACCATTTAGTAATCGCGGAAGCGGTACGGAGATGATAGATAAACTCCAGTGGGAGACTCTGCAAGATAGACGCTCAGTAGCTCACTACGGGCTTTTGTTGAAGTTTCGAGAACATACCTTCACCGAGGAGTGAAGCAGTATATTACTCCATCCTATGTTTATCTCGCGAAGAGACCATGAGGATAAAATCAGAGAGATTAGAGCCAACACAGAGACATAGTGACAAACTTTCTTTCCAAGAACAATACGAGACTGGAACAGAAGGGAGAACCGATAGTGGTACTCAGGGTTCCCTCCGCCAAACATCGCAAGGTTGGCTGAGGAGTATTGATGTAGGTATAGGTCACATAGGATAATGTGAGAACGAAAACGGAGTAGCCTAGCTGAGCGATGTGTAGCTCTACTCCCTACAGGGAAGGCTAATATCGACAAGCCCAGCCGCTGCACATGCTACGAGGAACCTCATCTGGCGACGTCAGATGTTCAGCATTTTATCTTCCACTTTTGGGCTATTTCCCGACATTTGAGGCCCCATCTGTCTTATATATCATTATTTGTCTCAGAGTCATCTACATCGTTTTGGGAGTTTAAAGCGTGAATGAGAATCACCTTGCATATACACTGCTAGAAATTTAAATAAGAACACCGTGAATTCATTGTCCCAGGAAGGGGAAACTTTATTGACACATTCCTAGGGTCAGATACATCACATGATCACACTGACAGAACCACAGGCACATAGACACAGGTAAGAGAGCATGCACAATGTCGGCACTAGTACAGTGTAGATCCACCTTTCGCAGCAATGCAGGCTGCTATTCTCCCACGGAGACGATCGTAGAGATGCTGGATGTAGTCCTGTGGAACGGCTTGCCATGCCATTTCCACCTGGCGCCTCAGTTGGACCAGCGTTCGTGCTGGACGTGCAGACCGCGTGAGACGACGATTCATCCAGTCCCAAACATGCTCAATGGGGGACAGATACGGAGATCTTGTTGGCCAGGGTAGTTGACTTACACATTCTAGAGCACGTTGGGTGGCACGGGATACATGCGGACGTGCATTGTCCTGTTGGAACAGCAAGTTCCCTTGCCGGACTAGGAATGGTAGAACGATGGGTTCGATGACGGTTTGGATGTACTGTGCACTATTCAGTGTCCCCTCGACGATCACCAGAGGTGTACGGCCAGTGTAGGAGATCGCTCCCCACACCATGATGCCGGGTGTTGGCCCTGTGTGCCTCGGTCGTATGCAGTCTTGATTGTGGCGCTCACCTGCACGGCGCCAAACACGCATACGACCATGATTGGCACCAAGGCAGAAGCAACTCTCATCGCTGAAGACGACACGTCTCCATTCGTCCCTCCATTCACGCCTGTCGCGACACCACTGGAGGCGGGCTGCACGACGTTGGGTCGTGAGCGGAAGACGGCCTAACGGTGTGCGGGACCGTAGCCCAGCTTCATGGAGACGGTTGCGAATGGTCCTCGCCGATACCCCAGGAGCAACAGCTTCCCTAATTTGCTGGGAAGTGGCGGTACGGTCCCCTACGGCACTGCGTACGATCCTACGGTCTTGGGGTGCATCCGTGCGTCGCTGCGGTCCGGTCCCAGGTCGACGGGCACGTGCACCTTCCGCCGACCACTGGCGACAACATCGATGTACTGTGGAGACCTCACGCCCCACGTGTTGAGCAATTCCGCGGTACGTCCACCCGGCCTCCCGCGTGCCCACTATACGCCCTCGCTCAAAGTCCGTCAACTGCACAAACGGTTCACGTCCACGCTGTCGCGGCATGCTACCAGTGTTAAAGACTGCGATGGAGCTCCGTATGCCACGGCAAACTGGCTGGCACTGACGGCGGTGGTGCACAAATGCTGCGCAGCTAGCGCCATTCGACGGCCAACACCGCGGTTCCTGGTGTGTCCGCTGTGCCGTGCGTGTGATCATTGCTTGTACAGCCCTCTCACAGTGTCCGGAGCAAGTATGGTGTGTCTGTCACACCGGTGTCAATGTGTTCTTTTTTCCATTTCCAGGAGTGTATAAATAAGCCAACGGACGGGGTGAGCAGCTGTCTACGTTCGTTTGCTGATGGCGCTGTGGTGCACGGGATGGTGTCGTCATTGAATAGTAGAATGCAAGGGGACTGAGACAATATTTCTAGTTGCTGGTGGATATGGTGTTATGGGCGCTCAACATTGTAGTCTTTAACGGCCGAACGGAAACAACAACGGACGAGTGTCACTAAAATGCAGCAAGTGCAAAAATAGGACTAAAATTATAGGTGAAAGGCTACATAGGCAGTTTGCACGTCAACAGTTGCAAAGTGGAATGCAGCACATAAAGAGGATAACTGCAAGAGAACGTAGGGGAAAGGGTTAAAATGAAACACATAGCACATGTTTGGAACAGTCCTATTACAAGTATAAAAAGGAGTGGTAAGCCACTCGGCCACACACAAAAAATTCCAACCTAAAATTTTAGGCTGAAGCCCAGAAACATCACAGTACCTTAAAACTTTTTTGACACTCGCCTCGTCATCGGTTAAAATCGAGGGCAGATCCCCACTGATATTAACTTTCGCCCTGACAGAACGATATAAATCACACTCAACTAAAATGTGGCTTACAGTGATTCGTACGCCACAGGCATCACACAGCGGGGGTTCCTCTCGCCGTAGTAAGAAGGCATGCGTAAGAGGACAGTGCCCTATGCGAAGACGTGTAAGGGTCACTTCGTCCCGCCTAGGTGACCGGCAGGAGGAACACCACGGCTCGATGGTGGGTTTCACCAACCGCAGCTTATTTTTCCCTCACCGCCAGCCATTCCTTCTCCCACAATTGCATAGACGTCCGCCGCAGCAATGAAACGACACCTTGCAAAGGAATAGAACATTGTGTCACCTCCGGTAATCTTCAGGCGTCCTTGGTGGCTCGATCAGCTTGTTCATTTCCCCGTATGCCCACATGCCCCGGCACGCAGCAAAAGGACACTTGCTTGCCCTGTCGTTGGAGGATGTACAGTTGGTCGTTAATCAGCTGTTCCAACATCTGCGCTGGGTACAGGTTCTGCAGTGACTGTAATGCGCTCAGTGAGTCAGAGCAAATTAGGAAGTTTTTTCCCTGAGTACACCGTATCTGCTCCAATGCCTTCAGGATCGCGTGAAGTTCTGCGGAAAAAACAGTGTATTCCTGGGGAAGGCGAATCCTGATGACACGTTCGGGGAACACTACTGAGCAGCCAAGAAAATCCCCCTGTTGGGATCCATCAGTGGATACTACTGTAAAATAACGACGTGTATCTAAAATGTTAAAAAATAAAGATTTGAAAGTAAAATCCGATGTACTGTCTTTCTTAAAATTTTCCAATCTAAAATCAGTCTGGGCCTCTGGAGGAGCCAAGGTGGATATTTGCTCCAACCTCGACGTGAAACATTAAAACCGGCCACACCCATCTCTAAAATACAATCCTTTGCACGAATCCCATAGGGCCTTGTTGCTCGTTGCCGGTTGCGAAAAAGCCTTTCCAGTGGAGGCGGAGCAAGAGTGTGGTATGAAGGCGTGTATGGTGCGGATAATATTTGATAGGCCTGGCGCACCATTGGTAGACGCCGCCGGAGGTGAAGTGGCGGTTCACCTGCCTCTGCACACAGGCTCTGTATGGGGCTCGTTCTGAACGCCCCAGTGGCCAACCGAATCCCCTGATTGTGCACCACATCCGACAGCTTCAAATAAGTGGGTCTTTCAGACCAATACACCGTGCATCCATAATCAAGCCGGGACCGCACGAAGGCTCTGTAAAACCGGAGCAGACAAGTCCTGTCTGCTCCCCATGTGAGGTGACTAAGACATTTTAAAATAGACAGTGCCTTAAGAGACTGTGTTTTCAGTTCCTTAATGTGTGGCAGCCACGTAAGCTTAGAATCAAATGTGAGGCCCAGGAACTTCAACGTGTCTTTAAAATTCAGAACGGTGTCCCTCATCCTCAACTCAGGCAAGTCAAAAATGGAACGAGAACGGTTAAAAAGAACACACACCGACTTATCAGTTGAAAACTTAAAACCACTCTTCTGTGCCCATTCCTCCAAACGTCGGAGAGTGAGTTGCAACTGTCGAGTAGTCGTTGTAAGGCTTGAAGAAGAGCAAAATACAGAGAAATCGTCCACAAACAAGGAACACCGCACAGGACATTTCACAACAGACGTAATACTATTATTAGCAGTAGCAAAGACCGTCACACTTAAAACACTACCTTGAGGGACACCGTTCTCTTGTTCAAAGCGAATAGACAGAACGTCTACTCGGTACCGAAAATAACGTGGCGACAGGAAGGTCGGAATAAAATTCGGAAGACATCCACGAAAGCCCCATTCGTGGACCTGCCTGATGATAAGATGCCTCCAAGTAGTGTCGTATGTCTTGTCAATGTCAAAAAATGTTCCCAAGAGGTGATGCTGGCGCAGTAAAGCCTGTTGTATGGCCGCCTCCAGGAGGGCCAGGTTATCAAAGGTGGAGCGATACCTCCTGAACACACACTGAGAGCAACTAAGGAGTTGTCTGGATTCTAACATCCAGTCAAGGCGGTGGTTGACCATCCGCTTTAAGGTCTTTCCCACGCAGCTAGTGAGGGCAATACTACGGTAACTACCCGGGCACGTGCGGTCTTTCCCGGGTTTTAAAAGAGGAATTAAAATTGCTTCACGCCACGAGTAGGGGAAGTGACCGGACATCCAAACTAGATTAAAAAGTCGGAGGAGGATTTCTTTATTTCTCCCTGTGAGGTGCCGCAGCATGCTAAAGTCGTTTCTATCCTGACCAAGGGATGTATCACGAGCCCCACACAATGCAGAATCCAGTTCCCATATGGAAAACCGGCAGTTGTACTGTTCTGAATTGGGTGAGCGGAAGTCAAAACTGCTCCTCTCAGCAGCCACTCTGTGGGGCTCGAAAGCTGGATTCTGACTGGCAGTTGCAGTAATAGCTGCAAAATGAGCCGCCACAGACTGGGCAATATCTTTTGGGGTCATTTGGAGAGTACCATTCCACATTATAGCAGCCATAGGGCACCTCCCACCTCTCACAGAAATCCTCCTGATGGTCTCCCATGCAATGGAACTTCGTGTAGAACGATTAATGGTGTTAAGGAACTGCTGCCACAACCTCTTCTTGCTCTCTCGTATAATCCGACGACATTTTGCCCTCGCCACCCGAAAAGCTGCAAGGTTCTCTACAGTTGGCCGGCATTTGAACCTACGCAGAGCTGCCCGCCTAGCCCTGGTTGCACAGCGGCATTCGTCGCTCCACCAAGGGACAGGCTGCCGCTTCGGTTGTCCCGTGGACTGTGGGATGGACGCTTCACTAGCGCCGTGGATCACTTCAGTAATATGATCCACCCATTCCTGGACACTGACCCGATGTTCAGACTGGGTGAGTTGACTATACAGTGCCCAGTTGGCTCTGCCGAGCACCCATCGAGGCGGTTTCCTTTCCGGTTCCACTGCATTTGGCAGGTGAATCCGGATGGGGAAGTGATCGCTGCCGTGTAAGGCATAAACCACTTCCCATGCAGCAGTGTGGGCGATGGCTGGAGAGCAAAGCGATAGATCAATGGCAGAGAACGACCCAGTTGCAATGCAAAAATGCGTGCTTTGACCTGTATTTAGCAAATAGGAACTGGGAGACAAAAGAAGCCTCTCAATTGCTCTACCCCTGGGGCAAGTACTCACAGAGCCCCAAAGCATATTGTGTGCATTAGAATCACCACAGAGGATGAAGGGGTGGGGGAGCTCTGTAAGAAGATCACTGAGAGCCTCTTCGTCAAGCACATCATGTGGGGGCAGGTAAAGCAAACATACTGCTAGCATATGGCGCACATGTACTAATATTGCAACTGCCTGTAAATCCGTCGTGAGGGAGAGAGGCGAGGAGTGGTAGTCGGTGTTGACGAAGATACCTACTTCTCCTCGAGCTCTCTCTCCACTCAGGTCGTCCTTTTTGTGGAGGACATAACCACGTAGCTCAGGGGTGTATGTTTGACTGAAATTTGTCTCTTGCAGACATACACACATAGGTCTATCCTGAATCAAGAGACGTAGTTCCTCCACATGTGTCCTGAACCCTTGCAGATTCCATTGTAGTATGGGAGCCATCACGGTGGTTGTATTTTCTGCCTCTCTTTCCGCCGAGGTGGGGAGACTGCAGCGGGTGGAGGCTCAGTCTTGTGGCGAGATGATTGCCCCATATTCTCGGACTCCATCAGCTCTGGGGAAGAGTCTGATGAAGCGTCTGGCGGGACCACATTAACATGATCTGAGGGTTTACCAGCCGATTTAATCTGTTGGTGCTGCTTCACATGTGCTTTCCTTTGTTTAGAGGGCTTTGCTGGAACTGGAGCTGGGGTGTTTATGACCATGCTGGGCTTGGGAACAGCCTCAGCAATCGGAGATGCCTGGGGCTCTTCAATGTTAGCTAATGTACTTTTCTCTGCTGTTGTAGGAGGGGCTACAGGCTCTGATGCACTTGCTGCCCTGCAAGTGCACTGACATGTGCAGGTGTTCGTGCCAACACTAACAAACTCCGTCTGTGTAGATGCATCGACCTTCAGAGGCGGCTTCTGAACAATGGAAGCAAAAGACGTAACGAATGTGGGGGGCTGCATGGCCTTAAAGATCTCTTTGGCTTCACTGTAGGGGATACGCTTTTTTTTTTATTTCTTGTATTTTACGTTTCTCTAGGAAGATTGTACAGTCCCTATTCCAAACAAGGTGTCTTTCAGAACATATTATACATCTGACAGGCGACGAACAGTCAATTCCGTCATGGGCAGCCTTACTACAGTTGCCACGCATCGCTTCTCCTTTACACCCTAGAGTTGAATGCCCAAAACGCTGGCACTTAAAACAGCGCATTGGGTTTGGGACATACGACCGGACGTTTAGTCGAAGAAATCCTGCCTTGACGTGTTCTGGGAGTTTGGGGGTATTGAAAGTAAGAATGAAGGAGTCAGATTTCACCAGGTTCCCATCCACCCTTTTCATGACGTTCTGAAAGTCAATTCCCTCCTGAGCCCACTCACTCTTTAATTCTTCTACAGGAATGTCAACGAGATCCCTACAGGTTACAACACCCTTACTGGAGTTCAGGGTGCTGTGAAGCTCTGTATCGATAGTGTATTCCCCCAAGCTTTTAGCTGTTTGAAGGTTAACTGCTTGCTGAGCAGTTGATGTTTCAACAAGCAGTGTCCCATTCCGTAAAGGCTTCACTGATTTTAAAGTTCCAGCTATTCCTTCTAGACCCTTTTGGATATAGAATGGCGCAACCTTTTCAAAGGAATCGTCTTTCCTTTTTATTATTAAAAACACTTTCTGGTTTTCAGTATGTGCTCTGTTACTCAGAACTGCTGTACGTTTGCTGATGCCGGAGTCAGGAGGACTGGCTAACCTAGCCCTCTTGTTGGATTGGGCGGTAGTGCCTACCAGCGGTCCACCCATCCCACTGGCCAGCGAAAAATTAGAATGAGGAAGAATTCGTGGTATTCATGGTCGTCCCACGAGCAGCTAGGGAAACTTACGTCCATCCAGACAGAGCCCCGCATGCCTGGATAAGCCTTGTACAACTGAGGTGCGGCAGAATCCCCAGAGGTTGCCCACTAGTGACACACCTCAACAGCCATGCATCTTATCGGCGCGCAGCACACCTTAAGATTGAACGTTTTTTTTTATAGAGGTATGTACCGTCCTCGCGAACCAGGCAATCATGCCAAGATGCCCGGTCCCTAAGACACACAACGTTCCACCGTTGCGCCACACGGTGGTCGCTGAAGCATACCCAGAGCTTACGGTATCAGCAGACTGGCGGCGCTCACCAGTCCACAGCACGAGGACCCCGGTTTCGCCAAGCCCGTACCCAGCAAATGAATGCTGAGTCCCCTGAGGGAATTTCTAGTTGTTATGATAAATGAGAACTTGTTCTAAATTTAGAAAATTGTGAGTTAATGCAGATGAATAGGAAGAGAAATTCCTTAAAGTTCGAGTACAGCATTAATGCTAGACTGCTTGGCACAGTTACGTCGATTACATCCCTAGACATAACATGGCGAGGAGCACATAAGGACGGGAGCAAATTGTCGAGTAGAACCTATTGGGATAATTTTAGCTAAGTGTAGCTCACCTATAAAGGAAACAGCGAGCAGAACATTAGTGCGACCTATTTTTCAGTGATGTTCGAGCAATTGGAATCCCAAACACGTCGGATTAAAGGGAGTCGTCGAAGCCATTCAGAAGCGTGTTGTTAGACTTGGAAAACTGGAAATTGGTGGTAAGGTCTGTGATACCAAACTGCTGAGGTCATCGGTCTGTAGGCTTCCACACTACTTAATCTAATCTAAACTTACTTATGGTAAGGACAACACACACACCCATGCCCGAGAGAGTACTCGAACCTCCTACGAGGGGAGCCGCGAGAACCGTCACAAGGCGCCTGAGACCGCACTGCTACCTCGCCCCCGCGTGACAGACTTGTTACCGGTGGGTGTGGTCAACATGCAAATATTGCATAGATGCTCTGTGAACTCAATAATGAGATGTCTGGAGGGAAAGCGTTGTTCAATTCGGGAGACACTGTTGAGGAAATTTTGGAGAAACGGCATTTGAAGCTGACTGTAGAGGGATTCTGCTGCCGCCAACGTAAATTCAGCGTAAGGACCACGAAGAAAAGAGAAATTAGAACTCGTACCGAGGCATATAGACAATCATTTTTCCCTCTCCCCATCTGCGAACGCAGCGATAAAGGAGACGACTAACAGTGGGACAAGGTACAGTCCGCTATTCACCATATGGTGGCCTGTGCAGTACGTATGTAGAAAACCATTGATCCCTCTCTGTCACGTTTATACTCCCACCCTGTCCACGACTCTCTCAACAAGTGTGGATTTGTCGATGATAAAATCACTGTAAAATGGTTTTTATTCCAGTCACTGATCGCAATATGAATTCTTTAGACGATGACCGGTTTCAGTCTGTAATGACGATCTGAGGATGGTCATTACAAACTGAAAGCGCTCATCGTCTAAAGAATTCATATTGTGATCAGTGCCTGGAATAAAAAAAAGCATTTTACAGTATTAGATCACTGTTTGTATACGCGATTATGCTGCAGTTGGTGAAGATCCCTATATTTGTAAAAATTAGGAAAGCGCTACCCGGTTTCAGCACATATTTCCCATCTTCAGGTATACATTAAAAAGTGAGCCCATGAAGTTGAAAATACGTTAAAACAGTGTATCCCTGGTACGTGGCATACAAGAGAATATCGTCTTCATTTCCAAGTCTGCCAGAAACCTTCTCACAAAGGAGTACAACGGTCCAGGCTTACGGGCTCGTCACTCATGGGCCCGTATGAAGACAGGTGGGTGATCTTTCGAACAAAGAGCTGCCTAGACACCCATCAGACAAGTCCGAAGGAGAGCCAGTGGTTGGAAAAAAAAATAACTTTCGGTTGCGCTTATTACTGATATGATGGGTGTCTGTGGAGCATTGTGTTCGCAAGACTGCCTGTCTGCCTTCATGCGGATTCACTTGCTGAGCTCTCCTAAGCCTGGACTGTTTTCCTCCTCTGCAAGAGGCTTTCTGACAAGCCTAGGATTGAAAATTATATTCTCTTGCGTCCCATGACCAGGATGCACTGTTTTAATATATATTAATCTATTTTAACTTTAGTTATGCATTCTTTGTGGACTCACATTTTATTATACACCTGAAGATGGGACAAATATCCTGAAACCGAATAGTGGTTTCCTTTATGAAAATAATTTTTCAGCTGTAGAGGGTTTTATCATTTAGAGTGAATAAAAGTTGTGGATGTCCAGTCAAGAGAAACAGAGTGTGGCTCTGACATGGTAATATCCTTACAGACAGCACCATTTATCTCTTCAGATGAGTGGCTATGCGATGACTCGAAAGCCCATATTACCGTCCCGTGACAGACAGGGCTATTAGAACCAGGCCGATCTCAGTGCGCCGAGTCGGGCGAGACGGCCGGGGAGGGTAACGTGGCCGCGGTCGGCGCGACGCTCCTGCCGCCCGCCCTTGGGAGGGCAGACGTCTATAATAAGCGGCAGTCATTACGGGCGCGTCTGCGGTGCCGGCTGGGGTGCCGACAACAGCAGGGCGTGGCGTGGCGTGGCCATGCGGGCCGTCCCGTCTCGCCAGGCCGCGCCTCCGTTATTTCCGTCCGGACGTGCCAGCGCCGCGTCTGCGTCACCGTCTGCCGCTACGCATCCTCCCAGAGCGGTGTCGAGGACCCGCCAGCGGTGAGCCGCGGACCGCCGTCTCCGTGTCTAGACGCTCGTCTGTCTCTCGTCCAGTGTTACAAGCTACAAAGCGGTCAACATCTCGTACGATGGCTTCTGCGCCTGAATAGACGACTGATACTGATGCGCAGAGCACGCATCGTGGGCCCAACAGGCCGGTGTAAGAGCAGTGAAACCCTGCACCAGCCAGATCTTATCCCTTACCGAACACGTTGAGGAAGGACATGAAAGTAAATGAGTAACACAATTAACCTTTATGAAATTGAATGCCGGAGTCATTCTGATGACGACGCACTGCGGCGATCACGACCGTTGCCAAACACATCAGATGAATTCGCAATTGTGAATAGTCACTACCAGAATGGAATTACGTCAATGCAAATTTGAGTAATTTCCAAGAATGATTGCCTACCGATATCGCTGGGTCCAAACGATACATATAGAACGTGCTATCGTAAATCGATCATGTGACACCGGTGGCGGGCGATGTGATCAGTTATTTGTACTCGTATTTTTATCTGTTTTCTGTCGTTCCTTGACTTGCTCTAAATTACATACCTCCGCGAATTATTTGTGAGTTGCTGGGGAAACCCAGACGATATATGTCGTTAGTGACTGGGATCTCTGGTGTTCTTGGCGGATTCTCTCACATGGAAGAATCTAATTCCATGTTTGTCCAGCGTAGAAAATTGGCGATTTTTTGTCGCAAATATGGTGAAATATGGTTCACTACCGGACGAGGAAAGAAGGGACATTGTCTAGACTGTGGTGGTACGAAGTTTTGTGTTAGCAGAAGAGCCAACACCGTGTTACGAGTGGAGGCTGAAATATACGGGTTTTAGCTCACGCATAGGAGGGAAGAACTGTACTGACGTGAGGTCTGGAACATGACAAGGAATGAGAAATACAGAAAGCGGACGTAATTAGTTTGATACTTAACTTTAATCCATTAATGATGAAGTCGCTCTTGACGGTACATGGTTCACAATATTATCTGTTCAGTATACATTCTTGAAGTAATTATAGTAACTGAATATGGTGCCTTGCTAGGTCGTAGAAAATGACGTAGCTGAAGGCTATGCTAAACTGTCGTCTCTTCAAACGAGAGCGTACATAGACAGTGAACCATCGCTAGCAAAGTCGGCTGTACAACTGGGGCGAGTGCTAGGGAGTCTCTCTAGACTAGACTTGCCGTGTGGCGGCGCTCGGTCTGCAATCACTGACAGTGGCGACAAGCGAGTCCGAAGTATACAAACGGACCTCGGCCGATTTAAAGGCTACTACCTAGCAAGTGTGGTGTCTGGCGGTGACACCATACCAGTTGTGTAAAACTTCGTAAGAACAATTTCGTTGGTGAAATACCGTTACAATTTCATTGCAGACTTTGCGGAAAACGAACGAGTATCAGGAAGAATACATGGTTCGACTCTTCCAAATTATCCATCAAGACGACTGTAATGGACTTTCGCATGATGACAACACCGACGACGAGTAAGGTAGGTCGTCTCCTTTGCAATTAGAAGTACTTTTGTAACGCTCTTCTTTTGTTGTTACTGTACTGAACAACGTAAACATAGTCATAACGCCCGCAACTAGAGGCGCATGATCGATTTATGATCGCACGTTCGATACGTATCGTTTAGACCCAGCGACTTCGATAGGCAATCATTTCCAAAATTTGTGCCGGAGCGCGAAATCAGGGGTCGAGTCCCGCTTCGACAGAAAACTTCATTGTCGCCATTCCATTTTACAGCAAATGGTCGTCACTATTCGCAATGGCGAATTTATCTGATGTAACCAACATTTGCTTAATCTATGCCCTTAATACACTGAGGTGAGTGGCCTATAGCTTACACAAGATATGACAGGGCAGCGCATTGCTGGAGCTGTCATTTGTACTCAGTTAATTGTGGCCCGGTGACATGTCATCATTGTCTGGGAACATGAGGTCCGTGGATGGCAGCAAATGGTCTCCAGGTAGCCGAAGATCACCATTTCCAGCCAATGATCGGTTCAATTTGACCAGGGTACACAATGCATTCTGTGTAAACATGGCCCACAACCCTATGGAGCCTTGCACAGGATTTTGTACAGAGCTCGGGTCCATGGCTTCTTGGGGTCGGCACTACACTAACTCTACCATTGGCTCTTACCGTCTGAACCCGGGACTCATCGACGACACCAAGGTTTTCCAGCTCCACCAGTGCACTGACCTTTTATACACTGTGTGAGCGATACTACCGCCCTCTACATTTGTGCATATCAATCTCTCATGTCTTTTGTCAATTGAATGAATTAAAATTGTCACAGTACATCCTAATTACAATGCAGATGCAAGACAGAAACAATCAGTAAGACCTGAACTTCCTATCGCTTATCTAATGTTTCCGGCTGGGAAAGCGGTTACCTTATGTTTCCGGTTGGGAAAGATTACATTTTACAATTACACGGAAAGAATCACAGTGTCGAAAAATGACTAAATCACTAATAAAAAACCTACTAATCTGTGTTTGAAAGTAAAAAAAGGCCGTTTCATCTAAGTATACCGGCTAACAACATAAAATTTTGTTTATTTTTTGACAGTCACTATATTATGAAATACTGGTAACCAATTTCGGTCCAAAACAGCAATATTCAGATGCTACAGGTGGCATTTGGTGAAGAAACGTTCATGCGTCGCAAAACTGGTTTCATCTAGGTCGGCCTGGAGAGTAAAAGAGCTGTTGGTAACTGTCGAGTGGGCACAAGTGTGCTTAAACTATGGTTGAGTATTAGGGAGGTGTTCAGAAACCGAAATTTCCAGACGCTTGATAATGATTTCCATTGTACATTCCATTTCAGAAATCTTGAAAGACTAGTCTTCACGTACCTTTTCACGAAATTTCAACCTCCTAATTTCTTGAGGTTATCCATTACGGATATTTTAGAATCCGTAACTGTCACTGAATGTAGCTTCACGAAACTACAACTAGTCGTTTTTTGATTAATTGTTTATTATTCCATGAATCGGTTTGCAAAATGTTTCGGGTTCATCTTCAGATTGTGTCTGTAATTTAACAACATTAAGCAAGAAATAATGATGTAACTTCCAGAAAGCATCTGAAGATAAACCCGAAAATGTTTGAAAATCGTTTCACAGAATAATATATAATTATACAATAAAGTGACTGTTTGCATTTTTATGTATTTACACCTACTTTTTTCTCCGAATGTGAAAGAATTTGTTCGCCTCTGCCTACACATGGAGAATACTCACCGTAAAAAGTGAAAGAGATGTTCGGGAGAGTGGTGCGCAACATAAATAGCTTGAAGGTGGACAGTTGTCAATTGCAGAGTACTGATGTAGATGTAAATTTAAAGACATGCTCCTGCAGAGTCATCGAAAACAAAATTAGGCTAATGACAATGGGCAAAGCATCATCTGAGTAATGAACCTTCCACGGCTCCGTTCGCGAAAGTTATAGCAAAAAGTACCTACCGCATGAACTATACAGTGGTTAACCGAATATGGACTTTTAGATGTTTAGACTATCGGATTAGTATGGTAGGAGAGGACCTAAAAGGCATATGTTTTTCAGGCGCTCACTTAAAATGGAAGATAGGCGGCAGGAAGAGCCGCAGGATAAGCCGAAATAGTTCCCCTTCAGCCTGCATACCAATGACCATCCAACATTGAATTACACGACCCTCTCCATGTACGCCGACGATATGACTATTCCAGCTCGAGTAATTGCGAAACATTGATGGTGCTGTATTTTACAACTGAAATGGTAGAGTCACGCTTTGAGAGGTGTTAATGAAAGAAAGGCGGCGAATTGTAGTTTAAAATGGAACACGTTGGATTTGTGCTTGTGTAAGGAAAAAATGGCACCCAGTGCAACACGAGTGTCAACAAACGGTGAAAATGTCGGTGGTGTTGAAGGTCAGAGAGTGAGTGTAGTGCTGCTTTTGAAGGTATCGTGGACTAAGAATGCGTTTGTTCTCTACAAACTACTCTCACTTTACCATAAGGTCCTCTTGGGGTCTTCATTTTCACAATTGTTTTATGTGGCATTGTAGGGTACACTCTTCAGTGTCAATTACTTCACCTCAGAGCAGCACTTGCTCTAAAATAATTCAGTTGTAAGTAACCTTAACAGGAACAGTATAGGCAAAATAGTAACTTTTTTTATTGAGTTATCAGTCATTTTGCTGGTTTAATGTTGTCCGACATGAATTCTTTTCGAGTGCCAACTTCATCTCGGAGTAGTACTTAGGAGAATCTTCTTCTTCAGTAGCTCTGCAGCCCTTGGTGAGGCTTGGCTTCTTCAACAATCTTCCTCCACACTTCTCGGTTATTTTCTACTCTTTTCCACCCGCGGACTCCCATATTGCTGCTATCCATTATTACCTCATCGATCCATCTTCTTCTAGGTCTCCCTTTTCGCCTAACTGAATGGATCATACATTTCATAATTTTCTTTGGAATTTTATCCTCTGCCATTCTCTCCAAGTGTCCTACACATGCTATTCGCTGTGATTTCACAAATTTTGCTATGTCCCTGCCTTGTATTAACTCTTGCAATTCGGCATTGTAGCGTATTCTCCATCCTTCTTCCTCCCTTATTGGCCCATAGATTTTGCGTAGTATTTTCCGCTCATTCCTTCTTAGCGCACTTTTATCGTGTTCAGTCAACGCCCATACCTCTGAGCCGTATATGATAACTGGGCGGACTAGGGAATTATATATTAGCAATTTAGTTTTTCTTATAACAAGGCTATCTTTGAAAAGCTGCATATTTGCAAAGTAAGCTCTATTTCCTGCTTGTATTCTTTCCCTTATAGCCTTTCCAATACTGTTATCATTTGTTATTAGGGCTCCCAAGTAGTTAAAAGAGGACACTCCACTGAAGCATTTCCCATTGATGTTTAGGTTTTTAGGGGTTCTTCTGGCCTCAGATTGTGACATTACCATATATTTTGTTTTCATTTACTGAGAAGCCAGTTTTTAAGGCTTCTGTTTCCATTGCCTGGTATGTTTCTAGGAGTGTATTGGTATTTCTTCCTACTATAGCAATGTCATCAGCGGCCGGCCGCGGTGGTCTCGCGGTTCTAGGCGTTCAGTCCGGAGCCGCGCGACAGCTACGGTCGCAGGTTCGAATCCTGCCTCGGGCATGGATGTGTGTGATGTCCTTAGGTTAGTTAAGTTTAAATAGTTCTAAGTTCTAGGGGACTTATGACCTCAGCAGTTGAGTCCCATAGTGCTCAGAGCCATTTGAACTATTTTTTTTGTCATCAGCATATGCATATATCTGGCTAGTTTTCATAAATATGGTGCCTTTTTTGTTGATTTTATTTACTGCACTATACAGGGCTATATTGAATAGGACAGTGGAGAGACTATCCCCTTGCTTCACACCTTTATTAAAGTCAAAGCTTTCACTTGTTGCGCTAACGACCTTTACTTTTGCTCTTGTCTCTGTCATTGTCACTCTGATTAGCCATTAAATTAGCACTTATACCATCTTCTTTCAGTACTCTGTATAGCTCTTGCCGATTTATGCTGTCAAAGGCTTGTTTGAAATCGATGAATAAGAAATGCATATCTATATCATATACATAGAACTTTTCCATCATTTGCCTTATCACAAATATTTGATCAGTTGTTTCTCTGCCCAGTCGAAAGCCCCACTGATATTCCTCTAGTATGCCTTCTGCACACTTCCGTATCCTTTCGTTTAATATACTTGTGAAGATCTTATAAGCTGTACTTAGGAATGTTACACCTCTATAGTTTTCACATGCTGTTCTGTCCCCTTTCTTATATATGGCGACTATTATTCCAATTTTCCAATTAAGTGGCATAGTTTCTGTTGCCCATATATCTGATATTAATGTGTGCAGTTCCTTTATTACAGCCTCACCACCAGTTTTTATTAATTCAGCAATTATGCTGTCTTCCACAGGGGCTCGATTGTTTTTTGATCTGTGCACAGCCTGGGAGATGTCTTGTAGTATTGGCGTTCTTGCCTCATTGGTTTAATTGTCTACTTCCAGCTCCACTCTTCCCTCCTGTGCAGCTGTCTCTTCATCTTTTAGGCTAGCGGTTAGTGTATCTTTGAAATACTCAGCCCATCTTCCCACTATCTGTTCTTCCTCCCTTACGATTTTCCCATCTTTACTGGAAGAGGCCATTGTTTTGGTTGGAATCTATTCCTCATTTTGCCTATGGCATGATAGAACTTTCTTATTTCACTCTGTTCCTTTAGTTCTTCTAGTTCTTGAATTTTCTTCTTATTCCACTCTCATTTCTTTCTCTTGCACAGTCTATTAGCTCTTCCTCTTAATTCTCTACACTTTTCCACATTATTTCTGGTTTCTCTCTGTAGCATTTTTGTTCTTGCCCTGTTCTTTTCCTCTACTGCTCACCTGCAATCTTCATCAAACCACTCCTGGGTTCTTCTGTTCCTTCGTATGCCTATTATTTCCTCTGTAGCATCCTCAATAGCTTTCTCAAACCTGTTCCACCTTTCATCTACTCCTGCTGTGGTCTCTTCATTGCTCAACTTTCTGCTTAGTGTTACTTGGTATTTTTTTACTTCATCAGGGATGTTCAGTTTGTCTGTATTCTATTTCATCATCTTTCTCATTCTGTTGCCATTTGTTAGTGACAGTTTCTCTCTCAAGACTGATTTTATCAAAAAGTGGTCTGAATCACGGTTTGGTCCTCTGCAGCTCCGTACATCCGTAACCTATGTGGAGTGGCGTTCAATCACTAAAATATGGGCAATCTGATTGAAAACGCCATTGGCTGCAGACTTCCAAGTACCTAGATGAATCCTTTTATGTGGAAAGCAGGTACTTTTAATAATCATACTATTCCTTGCAGCGAATTGGCATAGTAAGTCTCCATTCTCATTGTTTTCTTCATGTAGTGAATATTTTCCAGAAACTCCGTACAGATGTTCATTCCTCCATATATTTTCATTAAAATCTCCTATTACTAGCATCAGGTCATATTTAGGTACTGCACAGTATACTTTTTCCAAGTCTTCATAGAACTGTTCTTTAATTATATCCTCTTTTTCCTCTGTTGGTGCATGTGCATTAACTATTGCTATATTCCTAAATTTACCTTTTAGTCTGAGTCTGCACATCCTTTCATTTATGGGTTAAAATTCTAGAAGGCTTTTCCTGACTTCCCTAGTTATTATAAACCCTGTTCCAAGTTGGCCTGTTCTTTCTTCTGGTCCACTATATACCAATGAGTACTCAGGTTCATCTATCTGCCCATTCGCCTGCCATCTTATTTCCTGTAGTCCTGCAATATCATATTTGAATTTTAAAATTTCATTGGCTATTTCTTTCATTTTTCCAGGCTGAAGCATTGTCCTCACATTCCATGATGCTACTGTTAGATCCTTTATCCGTTCCCTTTGCCGGGGTCGTGATACATGCTTTCCATCCAGTTTCCTAGGCTTCTGTTGAATTTCCGTAATATTCTTTTTTTTACAGTATGGGGTTATTAGCCCCATGCCCAACCCCCAACCTGGAAGACCAGGATTTGTATGTTTACTCCTCTAGGGAAGTTGGCTTCACTACGCCCCTAGAGCCCTCCCTGCCCTATGTTGTGGGACACACTTTGTGTGGCTCCTCTGCCGAGGCCAGTTCGGCTTGGGAGACCCTGCCAGTAGCTGTGCTACCACCGACATAGCTCTCTACTTCACCGAAGCACGCAAACCCTCCCGCCCGGCACTGAAGGTGCCTACTATAAGGCGGTATCCCCTGGGAGGGGGAGGAGAATCTCCTCATTAACGCTTCCGAGTCTCTCGTTTCTTCGATTCGCCCCTCCACCCTCCCCACCACCTCCACTGCGTGATACACGACCGTCTCGAACTGCGCTCCAAACTATTTCTTCCTCAAATTAAGGTTTATGTTCGATACTTGTAGATTTATTTCAGCTAGTAATGCCATTTTCGCCTGTGCTGGCCTGCCCTTTATGCCCTCTTTCCCTAGTCCGTTCAAACCCTGAACTTAGTATACCTTGTGGTCACCGATTTCACTGGTTTCTCGCTACTAACATTGCCATTACTCGTCACTACTTTCGGCTTTCTTCGATTAACCCTCAGCCCTTATTCTATACTCGCTAGACACTTCACTCCCTTCGATAGGTTCTGTGTTTCTCCGTGACCTGAGTACGAGGAATAAGAAAAACAAAAGTAGTGGTCTCAAAGCAATTTTTCCTTGTCTTACAGCTGCCAAAGTTTATTGTTGTGTAATATTACTGGTATTGCAGGTAGAATATGGTTATGCATAAGACTGACACGAAATCGCAAAGAACTGCCTTAAAGGATTGTAATGTAGCGACAGTATTCGTATAAAATCAAGGAAGTCTTAAAAGTACTCTTATAGGGCTACATTATCTGTGTAAAATATAAAGATTACTGCAGGTTTACAACATTTTCCCAATCTGCGGTGGAAAAATTTGACATGTTCTGGGAAGATAACAAACGGGAAGGCACCAACATTAACCCATTCAGGTGAAAATTCTAAAAGCAGCTTACGACATTGTGTTACTAGTTACCTACTTTCATTTCAACCTACTGTATGAACAAGTAGTTTTAATGTCTCATTATTGTAGATAATAATTTTATAAAATCTGTTAAGCAAAGACTGCAGAATGTAACGAATTTATTATACGAATTTGTTACACAATCTAGTTCACACCTGGGATGCCACATATTCAGACAGCTAACAATTAAACGTCGTTTTCTGGTTACATTAATCTGTATTTACTGCTAAAAACGTAAAATTTGATATGGGCGTTACAGCAACTTTTAGAAATTATCCACTGATTGTAGTCTGGGACACAACAGCAAGCCGAGGTATCCATGAAACTGTTTCCAGTCTCTAGCGTTCTTTTACTGTCCAAACATCGTTAATGCCAGTCTCACATGCTTCATGAAACGTACTAGGCAAGAATTCTTACTGACTAGGTTTATGACGTATTTTCTGTTGTATTGCTTGTGTACAGAAAATGAATTTTTCGATCCCTAAATTCGAAATAAGTGGTACTCTGAGACAGTGGCCCCACATTCTGAAGGACATTGTTTCAAAATTCACAACATGTTTGTATTTTCTTGGTGTCTCTAAATTCACTTGAGTACCGGGATGGCTGTGTTCAAAATTTCGTTAGTGATTTACTTCTTTAATCCGTGCTGAAAGGAGTGACAAGAAGGAGGTGACCATTAGAAAGTGACTGGAAACTCATCGCGAAGGAACCTTACACGAGTCGGAGCTCGGAATGTGAAATATCTGTATGTGGTACGGAGAATATAAAATTTTGAAAATAAAATGTAGGTGTTAAATATTCGTATAGTATGTTTAACTATGCTGATACGGAACTAAAGATTTTTTCTGAGACGTCTATAAGGTAACTTCAACAGCAGTATAGAAAATATAAACCAGGTAGGATTCGTTATGAACAGAAAGACAGGCACCGAGTGAGTTATTGGGAAACACCAACAACAGTAACAACATCGTCTACACAAGTAACCCTCAAGCGATGCACATTGCATGATGGATGTTATGTCATACCAATATGATTGATTTTATTATCTATTCCATTTACGTGTTGAGAGCGAGAAAGGTAACTCTTTCCCTCTGCACGGGTCTCAATCTCTCAAAACAGCTACACGAGATATGCGATACTGACGCGTAAGTCTCGCACTGGTTTCTTACAGGTTCTCTGAGTTTACCCAGAAAGTTCACCGCCCTTCTACCAAAGATTCCCATTTAACTTCCCTGAGCGCCTCTCTTTCGTTTGGAGTGTGTCGTTTCGTATGGAGTGTGTCGTTTCGTATAGAGTGTGCCGACATTTCGTTATACATGCTGACCTCACATGCATAAGATAATGAAGTAAAGACACTATGTCAGGGAATTCATCGAGTAACCCTGCATGCAAAGTCTAATAAAAATCTAATAATAATGGGAGTTTGGAACATTATACTTAGTTGGGGGAAGAACAGATACTGCGATTGTAGCAGCGGGAATAACAGAAGTGAAAGGCTCCTTGAGTCCTGCAATAAATTGTAGCCAGTAGTAACAAAAGCACTCTTCAAGAATCAAAGGGAGTATTCTTGGAGAAGTCCAGCTAGTGAGACAGATATCATAGCATCTGATATTGGACTGCGGGATGCAAACTGGAGTAGATATATCACAATTTCGTAATGATGGAAAATAGGTCGAAGTTTAAAAGCCCCATTACGACGAATCGATGTGTATCGCAATGGGTTTCCAAAGTATTAAGGAATGATGATGTGGTGTGGCACTCTTTGAGATTGTCGCACAACAAAGTGAATACCGTAACAGAAACTTAGTTTATAGAGAAACTGACATATTCAAAAGAACAATCACGAAAGTTTGGCGGTCATGTATAAGTACAAGGATCGTACCTGCGAAGAAGCGTGTTATCAGTAGAAATGCTTCAATTTACTGAGGGACTTAAGAAGTATAAAAATGACTAGGAGGTGGAAAGAATACTGCGATGTAAGGTCGAAAAAACTCGAAGTTCAGGGAAGCACACATGAAAGGGTTACAAGAAAAATGTAAAATAATTGATTAGGAACTGGTCGTCAGATTCAACATACAGAAAAATTACAGTACTTTCGATAAAATTAATAATATAGGCATGGACATAAATACTGACGTTCAGAAGAAACAGAACATATCGAACGACTAGTGATAGGACGTCCACATTCACAGGAAATACATGTTAGTACGTTCTGCAGATATAATTAACATTTGAACGAAGTCGGCCCGCGTGTTCAATGTCAGCATAGATATCGCGGCGCAACACCACTTACCGGTAAAATGTGCCTGCGGCTCTCGTTGTCTCTACAAACCGAAGGTGATGGATCAGTGTGACGTTCCCACACCTGCAGGATGAGTTGCAGACGTATGCGCGAACCGTACCGTCAAATCAGTGTGTTTGGAAGAGGGTGCATTATTGGCATGAGAGAATGTGGTGCATCTATCCGGGAAATTGCTGGTAGTGTGGGACGGAGTGTATCGGTAGTGCAATGGGTGTGTGCAGAATGGTTCACGGAAGGCCGTAGAACACGACGAGATCGGTTAGAGATGGGTCAGGTCGCACCACCCAGACCACCCCACGAGAAGATCGACATCTCATCCAAATGGCATTGAAAGACAGATCTGCGTCCTCCTTGACTCTGGCGCAACAGTGGAACACTGTAACACATCGTACATTATCTGGGGTGACAGTTCGTCGCCGTTTATTACAGCATGCGTTACGTGCACATCGTCCTTTCTCCGCCTACTTTTGACGAATATGTAGAAAACAATGGTGTATGGAACGACGTCCCTGGGGGCAGAAGTGGCATCAGGTAGTGTTTTTGGACGAATTCATGTTTTGTTTGAAAATGATGGCCACTTTTTGGTTTGCCGCAGTCAGGGGGAGCGGCACCGCAGTAACTGCATTCGCACTAGACATACTATGCCAACTCAAGGCCTTATGATGCGGGTTTCTTCTGGATACAATCAAAGATCACAGTTGGAGCGCGTCCAGAGCACTGTGACCAGTGTGACATACGTGAATGACATCCTGCGATCCATAACCATATCTTTTATGCAAAACACGCCAGACGCTATTTTTCACCAAGACAATGCACAACCACATGGTGTTGCACGAACACGTGCCTTCTTGGAGTCACAGGATGTCAGCCTTTTGCTCTGGCTTGCCGTGTCACCAGACTTATCGCCAATCTAAAATGTGTGGGGTATGGTGAAGCGACGTGTGCAGCACTCTGACCAGTTCCCACAACCACAGGTGAACTTTAGAACAAGGTGAATGCAGCATGGACATAGTCACGCCTTATACGACTCGTTACCATCAGGGTCCATGACCTGCTAGGCAACAGAACACATGCTGATCCGAGGTGACTGAAATGCTAATCATATTGCAGAACACACTAACGTCCATGTTCTCTGAATATGTCTAGTGGTTCAAGGAGTTTCGCTTTTTCTGAACATGAATATAATTCTGTTGTTATACTCAGAGGAGAGGGCGCATTGTTTGAAAGAGTGAACTCAGTACGCACACGATGGAAAGGGGAGGGGGAGGGAGTATTATACCTACGTGTTGATGTGATGACAGAAGAAATTGTGTAGACTTGAGTATGTAGAATCATAATTAGGGTCTCACAGAGCCGTAGCAGACTTGCCATCAAACAAGGTAGAATTCGTAGATCCCTTTCGAAATTTCTAAAATTGTTAGGAGTGGCAGTCAAACGGCTATTCAAGTTAACGTCTATGAAAATGAAAGTATCCCATCAAACTTTCTGGCGAATATAATCCAAACTATTTTGAAGATGGCGGATAAATGAGAGATTTATCGTTCAATCAGCTTTACAGTCCAAGCATACAGCCGGCCGCGGTGGTCTCGCGGTTCTAGGCGCGCAGTCCGGAACCGTGCGACTGCTACAGTCGCAGGTTCGAATCCTGCCTCGGGCATGGCTGTGTGTGATGTCTTTAGGTTAGTTAGGTTTAAGTAGTTCTAAGTTCTAGGGGACTAATGACCACAGCAGTTGAGTCCCATAGTGCTCAGAGCCATTTGAACAATTTCCAAGCATACAAGTTGATAAGAAGTAAATTATGTAGAGTAATAAAAACAAATTTGAGGATCAATTATCTATGTGTCGACTTTAGAAAGGAAGAGTCACCAGAGGGGCTGTTCTGAAGTGCATGCAAATGGATGTAAGTCACCTTCATATGAGTTGTCATCGTGGAAGAAGTGTTTGACAAACATTAAATGTGCAACAGGATCAAAATTTGTATTAAAATTGGTATGAGGTATAGGGAAATACGAGTAATTTTCATTCAGTTCTGTAACCAACAGGAAACAACAACAACGTTAAGAGAGATGTGCTCGAATAAAAAAAGGAGTAAAGGAAACATAGATTCTGTCTCCACTAGTGTTTGACCTGGACATCTAAGAAGTAATGACGGATTAATAGAACAGTTTCGGTGTGGGATTAAAATTCAGGGTGAAATGATGTCAGTTGCAAGGTTCGCTGATATTGCTACTGTTATTGAGAATGAGGAAGAATCGTAGGACCTATTAAGTGACACGGAATGATCTGACAAGGACAGAATATGGACTGACAGTCAAAGACGAAACAGACGAGAAGTGGTTTTTACCTGTTGACGATGCCATCCTAGCTTTATTGTCGTTTTAAAAAGATTTAAAAACCGCCACTGGCGGAAGTCAAAAGGCTGAGGACAACATTTTTTGTCAATACATGTTGGAATAAGAGAAAAATGTTCTACACACATTCGAAACGGGTTGAGAATTTAAGTCCCTTGCCTTTTGAGCTGAACGTGTAGCGTCTCCTAGAGGGATGGATTCACCATCTACATCTGCATCTAGTCTATACTCCATAAGCGTAAGATGAAAGTTGGACAATACTTCGTAAAACGTTACTTTTATCCCTAATTTATTTTTCCATTCTGACCTAGCAACGTGACGCACTGGTTAACACAGTGGACTCGCATTCGGAAGGACGACGGTTCAAATCCGCGTCCGGTCATCCAAATTTAGGTTTTCAGTGATTTCCTCAAATCGGTCCAGGCAAGTGTCGGGATCGTTCCTTCGAAAAGAGTACGGCTGATTTCTTTCCACATCCTTGAAATATTTCGAGCATGAGCTCAACTTCTAATGATCTCGACGTCAACGGGACTTTAAACTCTAATCTTCCTTCCATCGTTTCTCCATTTGCCCAAGTACATGGGATATCGACATCTCCTACTTCAAATGTGTTTTATGTTTGTGTATTATGCTGATTTCAACGAAATGTTTTCAAAACTCCTGTACAATCAATATGTAACGGATCCTCTGCTACCCTGTACGAAGGATAGTTATAATGTTGTAATAACTACCTCGAAAAAACTCAAGTTACGCAATGAAATATTCTCTTGTTTGCCAATACATACCTGCTGTCTTGGTATACAATGAAATCCCCTAGTCGCGTTACTGTTCCTAGAAGAACGTAATCAAAATAGAGCAACCCAGCCTCATGAGTCGTATGGACAATTTTGTTTGAATACTCTTGCGGTATGCACGGTACTGTGACTCAGGGCTTTCCATGTGCACCAGCTCTACAGAAATTTACCCGAAAAAAGAAAGAAATATTGCGTATCTTCAGTGTTTTCGAGATGATAATTAAAACTTTTTGACTATCCCTCATATGTAGAATTTCAGGTAGATACTTGTCTTCCGGTACGCATAACAATAGAGCGTGGCCAGCTTTCCGTTAACTTTCAGTTTAACATCTGTAGCGTAAGCAATTTTTGTATATAAATGAGAACAGCTGTATGAAAATGCTACCTCACGTCTGAGTGAATAGACGGCGCGGAACACGTGTTTTGATTTCACGGCACTTTTATTGTAAAAGTTTTAAAAGGTTTTTCGTATGCGGAGAACGGAGCCCGCTACTTTGCGCCCGTGCGCGCGGCGCATCCTCTACGGCGGAAATAACTGTGGTAGCCCCCCGTCACTGGTTTCCTTTTGCCTGCTGCCGCAGACGCAGTGTCTCCCTCTACTCTGTTGGCAGTTGCGTGCCGGGTCTCACAGGGCGTGCGGCGGCGCTAGCTGCCACGTTACGACCCTACTCAAACTTCTACGGCACCCTCCGCGGCGAGAATATTCCGCACTAAAATTTAATAAGGACGACTTTGCTGCTAGGTGCTACTCGCCGAAGAATTCCTCCGCGCGGACGGCGGCTTTACGATCTTAACGCCTCTCTGGTCACAAGTGTCATAGAAATTATCGACTCCTTTCACGAAGCGAACGTCGCTCTTGGCCCTGGAATACGGAGCTCTTGATGAAATTCTCCTGTTAGTTAAAGTTGAGAGCAAAAGACCCAGTGACATTAATCTGGTGTATCATAAAGTACAGAAAAACTGACATGTCTTAGATAGATGCAGTCGTGTTTTGTAAGAACTGTTTATTACGACTTACGGAAACTACAACATATGGCTGAAGGATTTTTGTACCCTTGTTGTACAAATTTCCAGTCGCTTATTGACCGAAGGTGAAAAGATTCTTTATACGCCTACCTTATGTGCACTCTTTTATATTGCTCTGACAAAAAGCAGTTATGTGCGTTCATGTGAACGTCAGCATTTTCCGGAATGTTATTCGAGCAGAATTCGTAACTTTTGTTTTTAACATTTTCACTTTTGTTATCATGCCGAAGAAGACAAGAATTGTATTATATCTACATCCAAAACTACATGCCGCTAACATTTTGAAGTGCATGGTAAATGATATTTCACACTGTACCATTAACTCGGGCTAACCCTGTTCCATTTACTTAGAGAGATCGGGAAGAACATTATTGAAACATTCCCGTGTATGTTGTGACATATATAATTTCTTGTTCACAATCACTACGGGAACTACACCAGAGGATTGCAATGTATTCTTTGTTACATCACCTATACTAGGTTCTTCTTAATTAGGCTTTCATGGGAAAGTTGGAAACTCCCTTCAACTGTTTGTCAGTAAGTTCTGTCTGCATCTTTGTATCCCTCTCTCCTGCATCGAAGAAACCCGTAACTGTTCGCGCTGATATTTGTATGTGTTCAGTATCCCACGTTAGTAGTATCAGGTAGGGGATCTACATATACGAGCAATCTGGTTCAAATGACTCTAAGCGCAATGGGGCTTAACATCTGAGGTCATCAGTCCCCTAGAACTTAGAACTACTTAAAACTAACTAACCTAAAGACATCACACACATCCATGTGCGAGGATAGATTCGAACCTGCGACCGCGGTCGCGCAGTTCCGGACTGAAGTGCCTAGAACCGCTTGGTCACAGCGGCCGGTCGTTGACTTTATGATACACGAGGGTGCTCGAACTTTCTTTCAAACAGGAGGTATGTTCGAATATCTACGCCATATTACGGTTAAAACAAGGGCTTATACTCTACTTGTCCTGTAATCCCAACGATAAGATCCCATGGCAGTGAAACAAAATTGGCATGTCATCTAGATACTTGTCACAACAAAAATTACATTCCTTCTCATATCTGTGTTCAAGGTCAGAAAAACAACACCGGGCTGGATAGTGAAGAGTTCAATGCTAAACCGAACTCTCTAACCTATGATACACTGCTTACATCGAAGTACCACAACATGGAGCAGACAATATCTTTTAAACACATAGTAGTGCCATGTCGGACAGCATACGTAAACCAAGTTGTTGTGCCATCGTTGTCCACTTGATAAAGGTATACACACACCACAAGCCACCATAAGGTCCATGAAGGAGGGTACCTTTTACCGCTACTAGTTGTTCCGTTTCGTGCTATATTTGCAAATATAGAAACGGAGAAACGTCTTTCTACACGCTTCCATAAGAGCTCCAGTTTTTCTGATCATGTCTTAGTTGTCTTTGTGCCAAATGTACGTTCATAGCAGTACAATCATTCTGCAGTCAACTGGAAACGCAGTTTTCTTAGTAGTCTTTCAGGAGAAAAACGTCGTCTTCCCAGAAGGGATCAGAATTTGAGTCTACATTATTCATTCATGTGTTGATCGAGCTTACCGGTAACAACTGTAGCAGCTCGCCACTGAACTGCTTCGGTGTCTTCCTTTAATCCTGTCGGATTAATGGTGGAGATGCCAAACACTCGAGCATTGCTCATGAATGCGTCGCAGTAACGTTTTATACGCCTGCTTCTCTCAAGAAGAGCTACTCTTTCCTGAAAGTTGAACCATTTAACGGAAGTCGACTATTCGTCTTCCCTAACACCGCCATCAAGTGGATCGTTCCATTTCATATTGTTTTGCAACATTACTTCCAGATATTTTATCGACGTTATTGCTTCAAGCAGCGCAACACTGACTCTGTATGCTGACACGACAGTACTGTTTTCACTATACATCTGCATTAGCTTATGTTCTCCTACATTCAGACCAAGTTACCATTCATCGCACTAGACAGACGTTGAGTCTGTCATACAGTATCCTCCGACAATTACTCAACGACGACACCTTTCTGTGTGCTGCAGCTCGGCCCTCCATTCAGTTCGTTTATGTGTATGGAGAACAAGTGCAGTCGTATCACACTTTCCCGGGGCCCTGTAACTATACCCATTGTAAGCAGCCTGTTTATGTGTTTGTATGTTGGCAGCGCTATGTAGCGCTCTGCATTAATAAGTCTGACAGCACTGTGCGTTCACTGTAAGAGACTCTGTGGCTGTTTGGAATAGCAGTTGGAGGAGAACAGCCAGCAGTGATGGAAGTTGGGAGTGAGTAGTCAGCAGTGATAGCAGTTGGAGGAGAACAGCCAGCAGTGATGGAAGCTGGGAGTGAGTAGTCAGCAGTGATAGCAGTTGGAGGAGAACAGCCAGCAGTGATGGAAGTTGGGAGGGAGTAGTCAGCAGTGATAGCAGTTGGAGGTGAACAGCCAGCAGTGATGGAATTTGGGAGTGAGTAGTCAGCAGTGACAGCAGTTGGAGGTGAACAGCCAGCAGTGATGGAAGCTGAGAGTGAGTAGTCAGCACTGCTGGAGGTTTGAGCTTAATAATTAGCAGTAATTGAAGTTTGCAGTATAATCTCTTGCGGATCGTCTGAATGTGTATCCGTCATGGAGATTTATTAATGATGATTACTTTTTTTTTTTGACTGGTTGTCACTTGATTAAGGTGAAATCTGCTAAATACATTGTCTGCTCTGCAACAAAATCTTTCCTTTGCTAACCACATGTCTATTAGTAGTTAGAGTCTTCAATAGTTAGAATCTCTTGTTTAGCTGCCGGTTTGGCGCTGCGTTGCTGTATTTCATGTAATGAAGATTTTCTGTGAGGTAAGTGACTTATGATATGTATGGGTTATTGTTAGGATTTCTTTTATTTCAGGGCCTTTCTTTGGTATTAATTGTTTGAAGTCAGGTTATCGTTCTTTTGAGATAATTTTAAAGCAGTCAGATCGCGTTTCCGTTTAATATCGTGAGTAATTAATGAATAGGAAAAGTTTGAATTCTGTTTGTCAGGGAAAATTCTGTAGGTCAGTTTTCTGATGATTAAGACTAACAAAGTGACACTTGCATTCAATTTCACTCAGCAGTTCAGAATTAAATAAATTAAGAAGTTTCATATTCTCAGTTGTTGCAACTTAAGTAAATTACCAAACAAAGAAATTTCACCATGTCTGTGTTAACCACTCGTCTTCCCTTAATGGGTTATTTTACTTAAGTACATGTTGAGACATTTATATATCTGAGAACCTATTTCATAAGTTTAGTGCGAAAAGTGGCCAATCACAGAAATAAAATTATTCGCACAGAATTTAGTCAAAAGGTTATCACAGAAAGTTAGACTGAAGCTGTCACGATAACACTGTAACAATTATACTGAAGCAGAATGTGTATTAAATGGCTCTGAGCACTATGCGACTTAACATCTGAGGCCATCAGTCGCCTAGAACTTAGTACTAATGAAACCTAACTAACCTAAGGACATCACACACATCCATGCCCGAGGCAGGATTCGAACCTGCGACCTTAGCGGTCACTCGGTTCCAGACTGTAGCGCCTAGAACTGCACGGCACTCCGGCCGGCGTGTATTAATAAACCGACGATAGGCTGTGTGTAGTCGCCACATTGTTGGAAATGTCATTACAAGGTATATGGTCCTCACATGGAAACAGGACTCACAACAGCTACCCATATCAGGCAGTCTATTTTGACTTGCGGTAGTTCCTCAATAGACAGATCCTCGTCAGGTCTGCAGTCTCCCGCGTTTGCAGTGATACAGCATTTCTATCCTTGAGAATCATGCATGGTTTTTCGAATTCGTTTTGGATCTCCTCTTGTTATAAGTACTCGCCCACCACTTCTGTGGTCAGGTACAATCATCCAGAAAAACAGGTTCATGTACCACCACATTACGTCGTCACAGCACTCTACACTCATCACACTGCTATAAATTTCGAGCAGTAGTATCGCATATGTGTTCTTAACGTGATGTCGACGTCGTCCCAGATAAGAATGTTCACCGATTGCAAACGGTTCAAACTGGTCTCAGAGTTGCGCCAGATGAACAGATGATGGGAATTAGTATTTACGTAAAATAATGAGTCACGTTTACTGAGTCCACTTAACTACGTTTAATGTATCAGTGAATCACAACGTACCTGCAAGCGTTTAGGGACGCTCGCGCCATCTGGGCCAAGTGTGGTAGGAATTGACCAGTGGATGAGGGTACGAGCGCCAGAAGCACCAACCAGAATACTAAAATTAGAGGACACTGCCAGGCGGTTCTAATGGTTATATATCTTTTTGATCTAGTAATGGGGTACCTTAAAGTCACTATGATGAATTAACATATGTACACTTTTAAGCAGCCAAATATAGTAGAACTCCAACCAACCGGATGACAGGGGCCTGTAAAAGATCCGGACAGCCAAATGTGTGGATATTTGGATAAGTCATGAAAACAGATCATTTCTTTTCAAAAACAAGCCAAATTTGTGCACACATACTACAATGATATTAATTTAATTATTACTAACCGATGTTATTTTGATATAATAGAGTACTGTACTTACATACTGTCTCAGTTCATGAAAGTACCCATTAGAGTCAGTTATTTTGTTGTGTTCTGTCATTTCCGTGTAGCCGAGTGTCGCATCCGCTTGACGGTGAACAGCTGTACATGGTCACACTCAGGTTGCCGCTCCATCATGTCAGCGCAGTGTCAAGACACGCAAACACCTCGTCGTCTGACTGTTTCGCGTCTGGTTCACTGACAATGTCGTCCCCTTGGCCATCAGTTTCTTCTCTCACACTTTGCATCATTTCATCGTCACTGAGAATTTGGAATCCAGGGTCCGAAGAATCAAAAGCGAGCCGTACTTCTATATCCTATGCACTGAAGTCGGACCGTACAGGAAATTTCAAAAGGATCTTTGTTATGTCCTCAAACGATATTTCGTTCTCTGCCACTTCTCTTTCTTCCTCTTCCTTTTCACGCTTCTTCGCTTCATCTTCCTCCTTCGGTACTTCGTCTTTGATTGAGATGTCTTTCAATTTACTCTCAACTTTTTCTAATGTGGTTATCTTCACCAAATTCCATGCTTTCAACACTATGTAAGAGCAGCCTGTTAAATTCAGTTTTTGATGCAGTGTCACAATGTGTTCTGTTGTGCCATACGAAAATACACCCACCAGTACAACGGTGGGTTCTTCGGTTTGCTCCAGTAGGAAACTGAGTGTAACTATTAGTTCACTTTATTACAATATAGAAATGATAATTAACTTAATTTGGACAATCCATTTTCGCAGGAATGTTCTGAGTCAAAGTAGCTCCAGAGAGAAATTTATAAGACTCTTCCCTTGAAGAATAATGGACATAAAGTTCTATATCGAAGTATTCGGCAACATGTTGCATAAAAGAAATTTGATTTCTCAACCGGTTTCAGACATTTAGTGGACTTCTTCAGAGGATTATAACTATCACATTATGTACGAGTGTCAACAGTAAAATGCGGACAGCACACTGCTGTCGTCATGTGGTTCATAGTGCTTGTATAAAAATGCTACAAAGCAGCCAGAGAACAAAAACAGACATCAAAGTCGTAGTCACACATGCCTTGGTTGATTCTTGTAAATAACGGGAAGTTTTTAAACATCTGTGATAGCCCATGGGTTTTTCGATTTATCTGTCAACAAAAGGGGCATTTTGAGATTTCCTGTAGATTTAGCACAGTTCAGCATGCTAATACAGTCTTTACTTACCTTATCGGGTTTCTTTTAGAAGCTAAATTTGTTTCAGACGAAGACTTTCATATAACACCTGTTCACCTGCGATGTATAAGAATTCAGGATCATTAGATCCTGCTTAAGTTTAGAATTTTTCAATAAAATTTTCTACTGCCCTTGGGTCTGCTAACAGTTTTTCACCACTTACATTCAACTCGTAAATACCGTCTCTTGCCTTGAAATTCCACAACCTGCCATAACACGTCCTCTTCAAGCACTTCGATTTTCATCGTTTTCCTCGAGGAACTCACATCGCCATTCCCAAGGGCAGACATAATATTTGAAGCAGAATACGTTGTTTTATGTTCATGTTCCCACCCTAAACATCTCACCAACACGCTTACCACTCACACTTTTGTCTAGTTGTTCAAGGAATTTTATTTGTTCTTCCAACAATAGGACAAGTCGTTACCTTTCAGAAGACATATGCTGTACAGTAAATCAAAACATACGCCCAAAAAGAAACAAAAATATGGAAGGTGTAACATATAGCGACGCATTACTGTATATGATGTCACGACACAGACTGATGTAGGCAGCACCGAATGACAGGTACTACAAACACAACAATGTGCTTTATTGCGCCAACAATACTGTGCGTACTGTATTCATTGCTCCGTGGAAGACTTTATCTTTTAATAGGTTCACTGCTCATTAATTTCAGAACGACACTGAAATAACTACGGAACAAAACCAGCGACTTTAGTCTTGTTGTTGCGGTCTTCAGTCCTGAGACTGGTTTGATGCAGCTTTCCATGCTACCCTATCCTGTGCAAGCTTCTTCATCTCCCAGTATCTACTGCAGCCTACATCTTTCAAAATCTGCTTAGTGTATTCATCTCTTGGTCTCCCTCTACGATTTTTAGCCTCCACGCTACCCTCCATATTAAATTGGTGATCTCTCGATGTCTCCCTTCTCCTAGTCAAGTTGTGCCACAAGCTCCTCTTCTCCCCAGTTCTATGTAATACCTCCTCGTTAGTTATGTGAACAACCCATCTAATCTTCAGCATTCCTCTGCAGTACCACATTTCGAAAGCTTCTATTCTCTTCTTGTCTAAGCTATTAATCCTCCACGTTTCACGTCCATACAGGGCTACACTCCATACAAATACGTTGAGAAACGACTTCCTGACACTGAAATCAGTACTCGATGTTAACAAATTTCTCTTCTTAAGAAACGCTTTCCTTGCCATTGCCAGTCTACATTTTATAGCCTCTCTACTTCGACCATCATCAGTTATCTTGCTCCCTAACTAGCAACACTCCTTAACTACTTTAAGTGTGTCATTTCCTAATATAATTCCCTCAGCATCACCCGACGTAATTCGACTACATTCCATTCTATTCGATTTGCTTTTGTTGATGTTCATCTTATACCCTCCTTTCAAGACACTGTTCATTCCGTTCAACTTCTCTTCCAAGCCTTTAGCTGTCTCTGACAGAATTACAATGTCATCGGCGAACCTCAAAGTTTTTGTTTCTTCCTTTACTACTTGCTCAATACACAGATTGAATAACATCAGGGTAGGCTACAACTCTGTCTCACTCCCTTACCAATCACTGCTTCCCTTTCATGTCCCTTGACTCTTATAACTGCCATCTGGTTTCTGTACAAATTGCAGATAGCCTTTCACTCCCTGTATTTTAACCCTGCCACCTTCAGAATTTGAAAGAGAGTATTCCAGTCAACATTGTCAAAAGCTTTCTCTAAGTCTACAAATGCTAGAAACGTAGATTCGCCTTTCCTTAATATAGTTTCTAAGATAACTCATAGGGTCAGTATTTTCTCACGTGTTCCAACATTTCTACGGAATCCAAACTGATCTTCCCCGAGGTCGGCTTCTACCAGTTTTTCCATTCGTCTGTAAAGAATTCATGTTAGTATTTTGCAGCCGTGGCTAGTTAAACTGAAAGTTCGGTAATTTTCACATCTGTCAACACCTGCTTTCCTTGGGTTTGGGATTACTACATTCTTCTTGAAGTCTGAGGGTATTTCGCCTTTCTCATACATCTTGCTCACCATATGGTAGAGCTTTGTCAACACTGGCTCTCCCGAGGTTGTCAGTACTTCGAATGGAATGTTGTCTACTCCGGGGTCCTTGTTTCGACTCAGGTCTTTCAGTGCTCTGTCCAACTCTTCAAGCAATATCATATCTCTCATTTCATCTTCATTTACATCCTCTTCCATTTCCATAATATTGTCCTCAAGTACATCGCCCTTGTATAGGCCCTCTATATACTCCTTCCACCTTTCTGCTTTCCCTTCTTTGCTTAGAACTGGGTTTCCATCAAAGCTCTTGATATTCATGCAAGTGGGTTTTCCTTTCTCCAAAGGTCTCTTTAATTTTTCTGTAAGCAGTATCTATCTTACCCCTAGTGAGATAAGTCTGTACATCCTTACATTTGTCCTCTAGCCATCCCTGCTTAGCCATTTTGAACTTCCAGTCGATGTCATTTCTGAGACGTTTGTACTCCTTTTTGCCTGCTTCATTTACTGCATTTTTGTATTTTCTCCTTTCATCAATTAAATTCAATATTTCTTCTGTTACCCAAGGGTTTCTACTGTCCCTCGTTTTTTTTACCTATTTGATCCTCTGCTACCTTCACTATTTCATCCCTCAAAGCTACCCATTCTTCTTCTACTGTATTTCTTTCCCCCATTCCTGTCAATTGTTCCCTTATGCTGTCCCTGAAACTCTGTACAACCTCTAGTTCTTTCAGTTTATCCAGGTCCCATCTCCTTAAATTCCCACCTTTTTGCAGTTTCTTCAGTTTTAACCTACAGCTCATAACCAATAGATTGTGGTCAGAGTCTACATCTGACCCTGGAAATATCTTACAATTTAATACTTGGTTCCTAAATCTCTGTCTTACCATTATATAATCTATCTGATACCTTTTTATATCTCCAGGGTTCTTCCATGTATACAACCTTCTTTCATGATTCTTAAACCAAGTATTAGCTATGATTAAGTTATGCTCTGCGCAGATTTCTAACAGGCGGCTTCCTCTTTCATATCTTAGCCCCAATTCATATTCACCAACTACATTTCCTTGTCTCCCTTTTCCTACTGACGAATTCCAGTCACCCATGAGTATTAAATTTTCGTCACCCTTCACTACCTGAATAATTTCTTTTATCTCATCATACATTTCATCAATTTCTTCGTCATCTGCAGAGCTAGTTGGCATATAAACTTGTACGACAGTAGTAGGCGTGGGAATCGTGTCTATCTTGGCCACAATAATGCGTTCACTATGCTGTTTGTAGTAGCTTACTCTTACACCTATTTTTTATTCCTAATTAAACCTACTCCTGCATTACCCCTAATTGATTTTGTATTTATAACCCTGTATTCAGCTGACCAGAAGTCTTGTTCCACCTGTGAACGAACTTGACTAATTCCCACTATATTTAATTTTTAACCTATCCATTTCCCTTTTTAAATTTTCTAACCTACCTGCCCGATTAAGGGATCTGACATTCCACGCTCCGATCTGTACAACGCCAGTTTTCTTTCTTCTGATAGCAACGTCCTCTTGAGTAGTCCCCGCCCGGAGATCCGAATGGGGGACTATTTTATCTCCGGAATATTTTACCCAAGAGGACGCCATTATAACTTAATCATACAGTAAAGCTGCATGGCCTCGGGAAAAATTACTGCCGTAGTTTTCCCTTGCTTCCAGCCGTTCGCAGTACCATAACAGCAAGGCCATTTTGGTTAGTGTTACAAGGCCAGATCAGTCAATCATCCAGACTGTTGCCCCTGCAACTACTGAAACGGCTGCTGCCCCTTTTCAGGAACCACACGTTTGTCTGGCCTCTCAACAGACACCCCTCCGTTGTGGTTGCACCTATGGTATGGCTATCTGTATCGCTGAGGCACGCAAGCCTCCACACCAACGGCAAGGCTCATGGTTCATGGCGGCGGGGGGAGGGGGGGGGGTGGGTGTTCAGTATTACAATATAATTTTTTTCTCAAAGCGACACGGATAATTTACAATGCGAATAGTTGGAGTTTGGATAAATGTAACTCTGCTGTACTTGTAAAAACTTGTATTTAGAGAGAGCAACATAATTATGTATGAAAGGCACTATATTGTGTATTTTCTACAGAGTTCTGTAGAACGTACTCACTACTGTGCTTTCCATTTATTAACTTCAGGACAATTTAGCTCGTACTAAATGATAGGTCAATGTTTGCATAGAGTTGGGAGCTCTATGAATATTAGAGACTTTGGGAGGTGTGCTTCGTCGGGCGGAAGGTACAGGTTTATGGCTCGAGGAAGTGTTAACATGTCTAGAGAGGTGAACACTCGCTATGTTTTGTTGAGAACGTTGTTTAAACGTTTATCTGTGAAACTTCCGTTTTTACCTATAGACGAAGTATGTTTTCTCTAGCTGTCGAGAAGCTTGTTTTATTGGAGGGAAGATTTTGCTGAGGATCCTAAGATGAGTGAAGGAGCCAGATGTACTTTTTGTGGGTAAATAAATGAGCTCTGTGTTATGTACTATTGCAGGTTCTCTGAAGAGTAAGTTGCATAACGAAGATAGCCTCACTGCACCTCAAGATTGGTATTACAACGTTACTTATGGCAGAATAACTAATCTGATATGTGTGATTTTCGTGCCTTTAGAGTATATAACGCAGGTTTTATGAAATTAACAGTGAGTCAAACTAAAAGTTCGTTTAGTATTTCCTTACGGTTCCTGTCTCTCACAATATGTCGTTAAGATTTTATAATAAATGTTTCGAGTAAAAGAGAGACTTGATTAAATTTGTCCATTTTTACTAATGTAGAACTTATTCAGTGCACCAAAGGAAAGATGAATATGTCATGTTTTTTTATGACAAAGTAGCGGATCTGTCCGGTAAGCAAATAATATGAATCGCTTTCACATAAAATGACAGCCTACGACGACTCATATGAAAATTGCCGCAACGAACAGGTACTGTGGCTGTTTTGAAGCACAATCATTTCGACTGAGCTTAAACACCAATTCTACATTGACTCAATTAACACTCTCAAAAGTGGAATTGGTATTAATTGTAATTTACTCATCAGTCCTAGAAATCAGTTTTCCAAAGAGTTTTGGGCTCTTCATTAGTTTGTGCATGTGAAACACTAAATGCCCATACCTTATAAACTGTTAAACTAGTGGTTTACTAGAAAAGATATGAGCAAGATTAGCTTCTGGATTACGATTCAGATAACTGATGGATGAGACTCTATTTTACTGTGTTTTTGTTGATTTTTACTACAGACATTTCATAAGCAATGCACAGGTTGGTATGACTGTAGATTGTTTGGCGCAACAACAACGAAAATTACTTCAGAAGAAGTTGGGAGTTTGAGGCAGAACCACGGGGTTTTGTTTTTTGACTGTGTGTGAAATTAACGAGAGGAAGATAGTGCAACTTGGAGAAACTCTCTGAAGTTATGGGAATTCTCCCGGTGTCAGTATTCCATACTGTTACACATGATTTGAAGAAGAGAAACATTTCTGCGAGATGTGCCCCACACTGTTTAACCCTCCGCCACTCGCACTGCTTTTGAGGACAAATGTACTCCACCACTTTTGTTTGTTCAAGCTACGTTTCTTCTGTATTTAATTATTTTATTTATTTCTTACATCCTTTGGGGCGCATGAGAAAATTCGTTCCTAATACTTTTGAAACGAGGGAAGGATTTAAACACTTGATTTTTTAAGCTCAAAATCAGTTTTTGTCACTCCACCCATTCATTATTCACAACATGCTACATTACACAAAAAGTAATTAAACTATTCAAAATAACTGTAATAAAGAAGCTCAGAATACACACAGTAGATATGTACAAAAGGAAATCACGTACAATTCTTACAAACAATGCTAGTTGTCGAATGTTCAACACACACCAATTCGTTACATTTTGCCCACACTCCTCATGTTGATTTATTCCTTGATCTGCCGCATATTTTACAACACCCCTCGCCCTCTTTTTTTTGTTTTTGTTTAGCTATTTCCATTTTTTCTTCTGAGTCCTCTCCTAACAACATCAGTTCTCGAATTTTACTTGTCTGGGTATCAAGGACTGTTTCGTGCGTTCATGAATCTGCCGTTTCATCATTTGCTAACTGATTTCATCAAGGAAATCAGTTCGTTTCACTTTGATATAGGTTTTGTTGCTGAATAATACGTAAAGCATTGACAGCGGCAATAGTTAAAATATTGTAAAAAACTGCTATTGGCCATCTTTGAGTAGTTCTTGTTGTATCATAATTTGAACAAAGTTGATCGAGTACATCAACTCCAACTTTTGTGCGATTGTAGACTCTAACAATTTATGGTTTGTTTTTTCAACTGGTGGACTCGTCAATCGCTACATTATTTTGCACGCCGGCTAGTTTCCACAGTAAATTTCCATATTCACAGTATACACTATTCTACAATCCACTAATGCAAACACCTTCAAGCCATAACTAGCAGGTTTGCTACAAACTGTCTGGATGGACATCTTCCACGAAAACCAACCAGCTGCTCCTCAATTATGAGGTACCCCCCAGGAGTATAGTACTTCTGAAAGTTTTCTAACACCAAATCCATAAGTTCTGGTATTAGTGCCAATTTGCAGAGCTTTATTCTCTCTTTCTGGAGTTTACATCATCAGATCTGAGGCAACGAAGCAAGAAATGAAATATATTCCTCGACATAGTCAAATAGACTCTTTCAATACCTCTGCCTTCCTCATTGTCTCTTATTTTGCAAGTTTTCAACTTGGAAGACTTTAGCATACCAGTGAAAAAAATTACACCAAGAAAAGCACGCATTTCACATTGATCTGTAAATTTCGCATCTCGTTCTCTATAAAATTTGTCCCTGATTGTTTCTACATAAATACTGATACTTTTCACGATATACTCTATTATTCTGTCATCAATAATAAAGTTAATACAATCGATTTCAGATTTTGCATTTTTTGCTTCTCCTTTTGGACCAGGAACACAAAGAACGACATTGGTGGACTTTGTCTTAACATTAAGACGGGGCGCTAATTTATTCCATTTTGTTTTATCTTTAACAAAAATAAAATCAAATTCTTCACTTGCCTTGAGGAAGTTCTCTTCCTTGTCGACATTATCGTCTACCGATTTCTGTTCTTGTAGAAGTTCTCTTCCATGTCCTCACTGTCTTCTTCCTATTCTTCCACGACATGGTTTCGATCATCATCCTCTCTTGTATATCCATCGCACAGATCAGAATCACAATCGGAAGGCTCATTAGTCTCCAGTTCTTCCTCCAGCCATTTCCTCTAAATCCTTTCATCAGAAGTGCGATCTGCAATTACACCTAAGTAATAACAATAAATGAATACTACAATAGCAATCCAAACATATTTCAAATATAATGAAAATTAAAATTTTTACTTACCCGATAAAATATGTGCTGGTTCTTCGATATTCACGTGTAGAATACGTATGTGCGCCAAACACGACAGGGAACACTCACGACTTTCCTATGAGAAGATCCGTGCAGGACGGCGCATACTACTTACTGCAAGTACAGCTTAGAAAAGTAACGCCAGACTCTAAGGATTTCAGCGCTGCCACTTTTGCCAACAATAAGAAAATAACGTTTAGAACGACAATGGAGTACATTTGTACTCCGCGCGAGTAACTGGGTGTTAACTGCTGAAGAGAAGCAGAAATGAATGTCCATATCAACCTTGTTCAATCAACGATAGAACTGTGAAGGTCAACGTCCTTTGTGTTGAATTGTCGCTATAGATGAAACATGAATTGGAGACTTTGAACCGGATTTGAAATCGCTATCCAATAAGTGGAGACCTTGCGAGTCTCCAAGTACAAAAAATTTCGATGCGCTGAATGAAAGCTCAAGATAGTGAAAAACTTTTTCTTATGAACAACAAGGAATCAATATGACCGATAGAGTTCCATGAACAATAAGTGTCGCAGCAGCGTATTATCATAACTTCATGCAAAATGCGCTCAATCAAAGCGCAAGCAAGTGATAATTTTTTCTTATGATATCATGACAGATAGAGCGTCATAGGGAATAAGGGCCCACAGCAGAGTATTATCGTAACTTCATGCAAAACCTACCCAGAAAAAGGCAGAAATACAACCTCAGTTGCTGAGACTCCAGAGATTGGGCCACTTGTTCTCCATGACAATACTCGCCTGCAGATCGGTAGTTTTGTATCCCAAAAGCTGCTCGAAAACGGATGGGATGTGTTGACGAATCCTTCCTACAGCCCGGACATGCGTCCACCAGATTTCGAGTTGTTAACGAAGTTGAAAAAACCTATGCATGGATGTCGTTATCTTTCTCTGGAAGACCTTTCTACCACCGTTACTCGAACCATTCGACAGATGGACAGTAGTGGTGCCCTGGATGGAATATTTGAGGTTTCAAAACGTTGAGACTGAATCATTGAGAAGCAGGGAGACTATATTGGAAGACTGTAAAGAGATGCTGAAAGAAAAACGTGTAAGCAAAAAAAAAAAAAAAAATGGTACAGATTGCTTATGAGGCGTCCCTCGTATGCCGATTGTCCTTTTGTTAAAGTTTATTGTTGTAAGTTTTACGTTAATCTTACGAACTGTCAAGCTGTTTATAGTTATGTCAATTCTGAGAACACATATTCATTTGAGGGCATAACGTGGGAAGTCCTTTCATTTATAGATACGCGTACACTAAGTATTTTGAATCTGTAAGTGGTTAAGAAGTAATGTCAATGCAGTGCACTACACTGTTTAGCCAATTAACTAATTAAAGCAACTAAATCATTAAAACAGTGTGCAGCTATGTAACAACCAGTTCCAGTCACAGTCTGATACTTTAGAATTACATGAGTGACATTTACTATTTGAATAATACTAATGATATCCTAGAACAGCATTTAATTATTTCCAAATTTCATATCAAAGTAAAGGTTAGAAATTGAAAAGGGATATGTTACATTGCGAGACACCACCTTTACGTTTATTGTGGGAACGCGAAAAGCAAGGAGTCTTCACACGTCTCTTTAGCATTGCTAAAACAGAATGATTCATTAAAGAACTTCCCAAACTTATATTTCAGTTCTCTTGTATGTTACTGAAACAATTTAATTTTTTAAAACTGCATCCTTATTAATTTAGTTAAATTACACGGGTTGCTCAGCAAGGAAGAATAGAGTTGAATGTCCCGTCATCAGGGTGGGCGTAAGAGACGGTGTTGATCTATATTTGCCTGTAAAAAGGGTAACACTGCAAGACATTACCAGATAATAAGTATATAGTATGGGAATATGAGTGTGACAACTTTCATAAAATAAGCTTAATAATTCATGTACCGAAGTTGCCCACCAGAAAATTATACAGATGAATGGGGAAAAAATTAAGACCTATTAGATGACGAGTTGGAAAGTTGAAGGCGCCACATTGGCGCTTCTGACGATAGGCTTAATAATACACGTAGGACAGGAAAGAAGTTGAAACACTATCATAAGATCTCGGAAGCCTAGTGTGTGAAGTTAGAGATGTCAAGAGACTAGCATGAGCAGAGCCGCTGACAATATGGTGTTTTCAAAATGTTCGTACTCTGCGCGGATGTATAGCTGCGTGCAGGGGGACCCGCACTTTTTCATATCAATAGGAGTAAAGCATTTTTCTCAGACTTGAGATATAAAAGTTCTGACTACATCCCTACCCGTTCATTTTCTCCTGTCGCTTCTACAATGCAACAGTACAACTGTAGAAAGCGTGTTTTTACGTTCCCAGATTATACGTTTTCTCGCCATTTACTTTATTTTGTGTTCGTCCCGTAGCCCTATTCTTAAAATTAACTGATTTTCTGCCGTTAAACACATTACCCGTATTTTGCGCTTTGAACCTCCACCACAAGCTTCAAGATCGATTTTCAGATCGCTTTGTGTGGAAACTACTTTGTGTTACCACTCGCACACATTCTGTAAGATGATACATAACGTAAAACTGTAAAGTTTGTTTCAGAATAAATCATTTGGGTTTGACAAGAAACGTAGGTGACACTTTGAGAAATATAATCATAAACTTCCCTCAATGTTTCGTTTACCTGACTGTATTCTGAAGTGCAATAAATCATCAGTTCGTTTTTCCTCTTAAAATCAAGATCTGTAATGCACACAACGATACAAAAGATGACACTGCTTTCGACATAGCGCTGTTAGGTTCTACTAATTCAGTAACTGACACGTTCTTCTTCTACACTCTTGGTTTCGTTCGTCATAAGATTAACAAAATAATTAGACTTTTCAGTTGCACCTGTACCCTATTTGGAATTAATATGCCTGTTTACAGATTTTCTAACCTTTTTGAAGTCAGGTACTGGACAGCTTAAAATGCTTCACGATGACTGCCTTGCATTATGCATCGTCGGGAAAGCACATTCAACTTTATAAACAGCACTCTTAACTGCTTCAGACGAACCAGCCATGGTTATAATGACAGCCAGACCAAATGAAACATTCTCTTTATGCCATCTACGTCCATTTTGAAATTATAATTTTTATCAAGTTGGAATGGATTGGCTGAAATTCTATACATTAGGGAACCGTCAGTCTCCTATTCTTTGAACATAATTACCGACATGGGATGTGCTCCCTCTAAGACTACTACACCTTCCATCAAAGCACTTGAGGCAGGCAGAGGTAGGGATGGAAAAACCCGAACGTTTCAAAAAATTATCAGTTTTTTCTTCTGAATAATCGATATTTTTGGTATTTGTTTGGCCTCAATTAAAAAGAGACCTTTTCTTTATTTCTTACTGAAACTGCAATAAAAAAGACATATCGATTAGCCTTAGCAATAGTGCTAAAATTTATCGCATAAAAATATTTTTTAAAGGAGTTATTTTTGTTTATAAAGTAACATTGATTTGCAATACTGTGTTAGTATAGACAACAGGAAAAGCGATTAGTCCTATATTAATAACACTCCCAGAAGAAACGAGCAACAAACACATGGCTGAAGAATTGGTACAGCATTGTTAGCACAATAATGTTCGTAATACCGTGTGTAATGGCTGCAGGCACGAGTGCACATACAGTGCGAAAGACTTGCCCCCACCAGGTCGATACTGTGGTTTCTCTCTGCCGTCGCCAGACATCCATTGTATTGCAGACGGGCACCAACGCTAATATGGAAATATTTTTACAAAGTGACGTAGCAATGAATACAGTGCTTTATTTGCTTCAAAAGGTTAAAGATTTGTCTCTGATATCTATGAAATAATAAAAGAGGAAGGAAAGAATTGTAACAGGAATAAATTAAAAATTAACAACAATTCATTCCTAGCATAAAAAAACATAAAGTATCTGATCTACTGCCTGTGCCTACGTAATATTTCTTTGCCTAATAGAAGCCCTTGAAAACGAACAAATTATTGTTCTTATTGTTATGGTCTTCAGTCCAGAAACTGGTTTCATGCAGCTCTTCATGATACTCTATCTTGTACAAGCTTCTTCATCTCCCAGTAACTACTGCAGCATAGTTCCCTCTGAATCTGCTTAGTGTATTTATCTTTTGGTCTTCCTCTGCAACTTTTACCTTACACGCTTCCCCCCAATACTAAACTGGTGTACCCTTGATGCCTCGGAACATGTCCTACGAACCGATCCCTTCTTCTAGTCCAGTTGTGCCAAAAATTTCACTTCTACCCAATTCTATTCAATACCTCCTCATTAGTTATGTGATCTGCCCATCTGATCTTCAGCATTCTTCTGTAGCACCACATTTCGAAAGCTTCTGTTCTCTTCTTGACCAAACTATTTATCGTGAACGTTTCACTTTCATACATGGCTACACTCCATACAAATACTCTCAGAAACGACTTCAAGACATTTAAATCTGAACTCGATGTTAACAAATTTCTCTTCTTCAGAAACGCTTTCCTTGCCAGTCTACATTTTATATCCTCTCTATTTCGACCATCATCAGTTATTTTGCTCCCCAAATAACAAAACTTATTTACTACTTTAAGCGTCTCATTTCCCATTCTAATTCCTGCAGCATCACCCGTTTTAATTCGACTACATTCCATTATCTTTGTTTTGCTTTTGTTGATGTTCATTTTATATCCTCCTTTCCAGACACTGACCATTTCGTTCAACTGCTCTTCCAGGTATTTTCCTGTCTATGACAGAATTACAATGTCATCGGCAAACCTCAAAGTTTTTATTTCTTTCCGTGGGTTTTAATTCCTACTCCAAATTTTTCTCATGTTTCCTTTACTATTTGCTCAAAACACAGATTGAATTACATCAGGGGTAGGTTGCAACCCTGTCTCATTCCATTACCAACCACTGCTTCCCTTTCATGTCCCTCGACTCTTATATCTGCCATCAGGTTTCTGTACAAATTGTAAATAGCCTTTCGCTCACTGTATTTTACCCCTGCCACCTTTAGAATTTGAAAGAGAGTATTCCAGTCAACATTGTCAAAAGTTTTCTCTGAGTCTACAAATGCTAGAAACGTAGGTTCGCCTTTCCTTAATCTTTCTTCTAAGATAAATCGTAGGGTCAGTATTGCCTCACGTGTTCCAACATTTCTATGGAATCCAATCTGATCTTCCCCGAGGTCGGCTTCTACCAGTACTCTCCGAAATACCCAAGTAGTGTTCTGATCCCTAATCCCAAACATGAATTTTGAGCAGAGTTTCAAGCAATTGGAATCAACAGGAGAGTATAGGCGATTTTTTGTAGTATTCACCCACCTGTGGGGCGTCGGGTGGAATTTTTTTTGTTAGTAATAAATGATAAATGTCATGTAGAAAAGACCCATTTCCCGGGCGTTTTGCAATGTATTTGGGGCGGCGGATGCAATTTATTGTAGAATGAAAAATAATGTGGAATGTCTTTGCCAATGATGCACCATATGTGGGGCGGCGGGTGGAAATATTTCTTGAAAAATAAATGTTCCTATGATTTATTTAATGCCGTTGTTTGCCGTTCTCAACACTAGCTCTCTAACCACAATATTGGCAACCAAAAAGTGATTAGCAAAACGTGAAACCTGTAATTAGAATTCCTGGTGCCCACTTCAACTGAGAAATACACTTAAAGATACAGTTTATAGCTCTGAGAAATTAGGAGATTGTCTGGGATTCACAATGAAAAACGATTCTTTCAAAAATGTTCACTATATTCTGAAAGTCACACACCAAAAAGAATCCACGCAATCCAACTACCAGAGCAGTTCAGAGTCTAATGCGCTGATGCAACTATAACTATTCCTTTTTAAATGTTTAAGTGAATGCTCGCCACAATTTGATGATAATGTTCATCAAACGCCACGCTAAATAATGGTAGAATGTCTGTCCCGAGGTGGCACGTGAAAATACGACATACGCAATCTGAAGATAGATCATTCAAGTCATCCCAGAATCAACACTTCACTCGAAAACGATTTCATGGTTACGCGTATCCCGAGTAACTTATTACGGCATCTGAGGCTGTTTATAGCAATGACACCGACGCGACGCGACTATCGGGACAGGTGGTGCGCTGATCAGCGTCTGGAGAGAACCCGGGCCTCTCTTTGTCCCGCAGCGTTCTTATATATAAAGCCGCGGTGCCGACGGCTAAGGGAACGCCTGATTAAATCTGCTGTCCCTACTAGCCGCTGGGCTAGTAATGCACCACTTTAAGTTATCAAATAAATCATTGCTTCCTTTGCTGATGGCCAATGAAGCTCTCAATTTAAATGTGCAATCAGCACACAGGTAAGTAATCATAATAAAAGTCTGACATGCCTAAGTCCAATTTATTGGTCGAGAGAATTAATTTAATTACATTACACGCAGTAGACGAGCTCTGAACTAGCCCTTTGGAGATACGCTATCGCTACAGTTTTATAGTTATCCAGTTGAAACTTCTCACATCTTTATGATTATAGCGGATCTCCCTTCTACTTAAATTTAAACATCCTAGTCTTATTTATTCGCCGACTTTATCTATCTTGCTTCCTTAATTTTTAAGACAAAAACCAGAAAATCATGACTTTCAACTAAAATTTAATTTGTGAGATCCAGAATACTGTTTCTACTAAATTATTATGCAAAAGGAATCTAAATATTAATTTTTACGTTTCTCTCTTTTCTGTTGCGCCAATGGTTTTTACAGAAAAACGTTCAAATTTCGAAAGTGGTTAAAGTTATTGAACTGATATTCAACACATATTGATTTAGTATTACTCCTGACATCCTAGAAACGTTTCAGGTTAATTGCTTGATTTCTAAAGTATTGCGCAACATTTATGATGTCGGAGCTAATTACAGTGGACTGGCTGGCACAGAATTTAAAGACTGATGTGAATCTTATACTGCTTCCCTACATCACCCTCTACTTAATTTTTTTAATGAAAAATAAAAAGAAATTAATTACAAAAAGGGAAGCAAGAGTACAGCTTAACTCCCTATGAAAAATTAAATTTTAAATGTAAACATATAGAAATATTAAAAGAAAACTGATTACCTACTTCCATAATTTAAATTTCTGGCATGTTCACTGTCTAATAAGCAACATTATTACTTAATATATAATCAAAATCAATGAAACACTTTGGCATACATATTGCCTTAGACAGACAAACACATAAAATATGTAAAAATATGAAAATCTGAAAACTATGAAATACATATTTACATACACAAATTCAAAGAAAATAACACAGTTATTCATGATACATAAACAGATTATTGTATCTTAGCAGTCTTTTTGTAAACCCGAAAGAGAATTTCAAAAATCATGACAATTTTATTTTTAGACGTGTGGTTGTAGCTGCTTTGGCTGGCGTTCTACACTTCCATTCACAAGGGTAGAGGAGGGGAAGTTGCTATGGTGTGTGTCCTTCACCTTCACTCTAAATTACATGGGGAAAGGGGAGAGATCACTGTGAGTTGTGTCCACGTAACTCCACGCTTTCACGCAGCTACCAGGGTGCCATTATATGGTTTGTCCTGTAAAAAAAAAAAAAAAAAAAAAAAAAAAAAAAAAAAAAAAAAAAAAAAAAAAAGAGTGCCTCAGACTCTGTCCACTTAATATCTAGGGATGGGTCACAATGAAATGGTTACATATAAATTTTATCTTTCAATATGTTACTGGAACAAAGTTAACAGAACTTTTACAATTAATTTAATTACACTACATGCAGTAGACGAGCTCTGAACTCGTCCTTTGGAGATACGCTATCGCTATAGTTTTATAATTATTCAGTTGAAACTTCTCACATCTTTATGAATATAGCGGATCTCCCTTCTACTTACATTTAAACATCCTATCCTTATTTATTTGCCGACTTGATCTATCTTGCTTCCTTAATTTGTAAGACAAAAACCAGAAAATAATGACTTTCAACTACAATTTTAATTTGTGAGATCCAGAATACTGTTTCTACTAAATTATTATGCAAAAGGAATGTACATAAAAATTTTGAAGTTTCTAGCTCTTTTCTGTTGCGCCAATGATTTTTATAGAGAAACATCCAAACTTCGAAAGTGGTTAAAGTTATTGAACTGATATTCAACACATATTGATTTACTATTACTCCTGACATACTAGAAACGTTCAGGTTATTAACTTGATTGTGCAATATTTATGACGTCACAGCTAGTTACAGTGGACTGGCTGGCACACAATGGAAAGACTGATGGGAATTTTATATGGCGTGAGTAGGCTGCTTCAATACACACACTTCGTTTTCGAGGAAAACAGCGACCAGTGGATTTTCTTTTATTCGCCTCTTTAATATTTTGATTCTGTGTTTTTTGAAACTGAGTAAAATTTTCTGGTCTTTGTTCGACAGCTAACTTTTTTACAGCAAATAATAAGAACAAAAAATTGAAAATTGGCTGTTGTAGAAAACCGTTATTTCTAGCGGTGTTAAGTCACATTAAACTTGTGTGGAAAACAACCGATATTACCCAACATCGTTTGTTTCAGCGATATTCTCCAGTGCCATGCAGAGGTAGTGGCCAGGTGAATATTTTCTCTTTGAGTACCCCTCATGTGACTTTGAAACGCCCCCTTAGAAAAATTATACAAGACTGTGCTTAAACTGACACACAATATTTTTAGCGCAACGCATTCTGACTTTCAAAAATCGCTACAAAAAAAATGGCCCTGACCAACATTAACCTATACGTTTCACAAATCGTTTACCTCACAAAAATCTTGGTAACTCGAACTACTGCAGTACAGCGAGAGCCACTACTGCCAGCTAAATAAAAGATTCGAACTACGGAAGGCACTAACTACTGATAGGGATAGTTAGCAAATGAAAGATTTTAATAGAGAAGAAACGATGTATTTACCTTAATATCATGAAAAGCCATAACATATATAGCAGTTCATGACATCCAGTCTTACAAATTTCAAAACTCCGCCATCTCTCTCCCCACATCCACCACTGCTGGCGGCTCTCCTCCAACTGCGCAACGCTACGCACTGTTAACATCCAGCTGCCGCTGCCCAACACTACAATGGCAGACAACAATGCAAACCAGCCACAGACTGCTCATAGCACAGCCAGCGATTTTCATACAGAGTGCTACGTGGCGTTACCAATAAGAAAACCTAAACAGCCTACTTACATAGCCCCCATGCTCCCCACAAAAAATTTTACAAATTGTTTTGGGCAGTGGCCAAGACAGATTTGAACAAATTTTTCATAATTACAGTAAGAAAGATATCAAATGCACACACGTATTAATACAATGGTGGGCAAAAGCTAAAATTTCCTCACAGTCCCATTAAGACAATCATGATCATTCATCACAGTAAAATTACAGTGGTTTTTTTTCTCAGTCTGTGTAGTAAAAAAGAATGCACACGGAAGTAGTGGATTTCTATGGCATCATGAAGTAGTGTTGTCCTTCCAACGGAAAGACAGTGCTAACTCTTGACATACACACAGGTAATGGGCAACAACAGAGCAAACCCACAGCAGAGTCAGTCGAAGTTTTGAAGAATATTGGTAGGTAGGACATCACAGAGAAGACCCACTGTAGTCCTGGTAGAGAGTATGGTATTGGTGGGCCATAAAAGATGCAGACCCACTGTAGTCGTTGTAGAAATAATGGTATTGGTGAGTCATCAAAAGTGTAGACCCACTGTAGTCCTTGTAGAGATGGCTAGTAGCCAACTGTTGCGACTGTGCAGGTGCACAATCACCATCGAAGAGTCTTGTTTAGAATATAGCAAGTCCATAAACCACCACTTGTCCACTCACAAAGAATTTGTTTGAAATGTCCTTAGAACCAGCAATGCTGTTATCCAGTCCGTTGCTGAATTATTAACACACGTGCAAACACTATCAGTCCCTACTTCTCAAATATTGTCCATATACTATGACCAACAGAAATATGTGCAGTGAAATGAAAGCTTACAAGTTACTTAATTTGATGAACTGGTGTCAATTACAATTTCATAACATAAGAATGCAATAACAAAGGTACAAAATATATCATTAAGGAACATAACAATACAGATAACATTTTCAGTAATACAGGCTTTACAAAAGAATCAAAATAACAAATACATCAGTGTTACAAAAATTACAACATAAGTACATACATAAAAGATCAGAATAACTTTGAAACATCAACTTCACACATGTGCATTAGAACAAAAGAGAATAAAAAATGTGTAAACATCTTTATGAAGTAAATAACATATTATTAATGCAAATTATATTTGAGGATAACAGTATTCCACATAATAGTGAATGTAGCTCAGTATGAGAAGAGAAAAAATTCTATGAAACAGTAAACAGAGACAGGAAGAAAATAAATACACAAGGGTACTCAAACACACAGTGGGGTAACACAAAAGGAAAGGACAGGGTTTGTTTTCGGGGTAACATTTGGTACTGCAGTCCAACCCAAAACTTCATTCCATAGATCGTCCCTCTTATTTCAACATTTGCTCCAGCCAAAAGAAGTTCCTATCCAAGCATGCCTTCTGTATTTGGTTCACTTCCTTTTTCAAAAATACTTTTTCTCCACTGTACACTACTTTTTTGGCCAAACCATTTTCTTATAGCTTCTCAATGCCTTTCTTCCAATTCATCATAGTTAGTTTCTTATATAGTCTACCCCTCTTAAGCTAAATTAAACCTACTGAGCTCAGATGCTAAACTAAGGGACGACGCAATGCAGCAGCACAAAAAAATTAACACAAACAACAATGACCAAAAAAATGGAAATCGGCAAAGCAGATGCAATATTATAACTAATACAAGGCACTGTGCAACAAACAAGAAAAAGAAATCCGTAGTAAAACTGGCTTAACAGAGTAATACAAAGTGAAATTCAGTAGCACTATGCCTGGCACACAGCAGCAGCAAATGCAATAACTTATACCTAAACATGACAAAGCTCAAGCAGAAAAAATATTACAGTAAAGACCACAATGCAGATAAGGGAAATGTATATTCACATCTTAATGTCTATGTCATTAAAGTGGTGCACCACTAAACTAATTCTATGAAATAAATTACCAAGTACTTGAAAAGAAAATTATGTATGCAGTTACTAGTCCCTTCTTATTGTTCTTTCCTTTCCAAGTGCTCCTTTTTTTTTTTTTTTTTTTTTTTTGAAGAATGTGGATCATAAAGTTATTATTTAACAGATCTGTTGACAGAAAGTTTTCACATTACCAAATGCATTTAATTTTATTTTATAAAACCAATGCTGTAACACAGCTGGAAAACAGATATCAAATGAAATAAGCAATTATACAAAGTAAAGAATAAAAACATCATTCAATAGCTATGTGGCATTTCATAAGTCAGTAGACGTTCTCTCAACTCTCGTAGAAAGACCCTTGTCATAATCAGGTGTGCAGATGTAAGAATGTTTCCAAGAAATGAGCATATCGTATTTGCGGTGCTTTCTCCAAAGGAATCTCAATACCGAGGATAATGCCTCTTTTTTTTTTCTCCACCTGTGCCTCTGAAAGGCACACACTAATGGCATTTTTCCGGGAGTCTGTCGCGCAGCTGGGTGCCCACGACGCATTACGTGAAGGTGGTCACTTAACTTTATTACTAAAATATTTACGATACCAGTTTCCACTACAGTGGCAGTCTCATATAAAAATTTTCACACGTCAAGAATTTGCGTTACACATCTGTAGAAACAATATCCTATTGATATAACAGTGTACAAAAAATTTTTGTCGGCATTGTAATCATTCACGCATTTACATACTTTTCATAACTCTTAAAGTACTATTCTTGGTTTCTAACAACCTTTTTCACAAACCAGAGTACCTAACCACTCCTCATTATTCCTTACCTTATTCGTCCACACTTCTTCAATATTTCATCATGACAGATACGTAGCATAATCAAATAACTCATATAGCATCAGCTTAAACATACCTCAGCAGCATAATTCACATCGTCGTCGTAATAATAACATCATAACACCTCAGTCAACTCTCAGAATCGTCGTACATTCCTCTAATAATTTTAAAACCTAAAAAAATTCTCTTCTCAAGTCAAAAGTGTCATCTACCTCAAACGTACTTAAAAAATCATGATCTCATACCAAATACATCATTCAAAGCTCTCATAGTATCACAATGGTTCCGAAAAATATATGAACAGTTCACAAATTACAGATAAAATACCATTTCGTAAGTGTGAAGTTATCCAACGGTGTAATTACGTAAACATGTGTAACTGACGTAGTAAAAAAATCTTTCTTTCTCTGTTAAATAATCAGATCGCTGTGTAATTTACGTGTTAGAGAAATATGGTACCGATGTGTAAAGTTGTATAAGCAAATACCATATTAGCTAGGGCTCCTTGTGCTTGCCACACACATGGTACACAAAGTAAGCGTGTACCCCCCTGAGGATTAATGTAATTATATTCTCACGTGTTACAGATTACAGCAATGGAATGAAATGTATCACGGAAAACCATTGTATCATTGTACTTCAAATACCTTTAAAAATAAATGTTTTAAGTACAAAATTAATCACTCAAATACGTGTACTGTAGTGCTAAACTGTGCGTCTTGTTGTAAGATAATCTCTGTGGAAGTGTCGTAGTTATCATCATCCGAAAGCTAAGTTCTGCAGAAGTCAATGTACTTACCTCATGATAAACATAAGTGAAACGCTTTGCTTATAGATATCGTAGTTACTACGCTTATTGCCGTGATGAAGTAAGTACTGTACTGTAATGTATTGTTGTGCTACAGAAAAGGCTGTCTCATTGTAACTATACCACAAAGTTACTACTAAAACATGTTTTCCTTTCCAGAAGAATTCAGAAAAACTGTGCAGATATAAAACAGATACCCCGCAAAAGCACAATGTAAATTGTGTCACACATTAGTAGCGTCGTGATATAAGCGTGTAGCTATCAAAGAAACCAATTGCTAAGTCATCTTTAAACTCACAGAAAGTACTTCAAATAAAGAATGTCTTTTCAACTAAACCAAAATGTTGCATTAAAATCTCATTAACAGTATATGTTCTAAGTATGTAAGCCTTATAGTCGTTATGTAATCGTGCAACTAACAAGCAAGAATGTACAAATAACAACACTATGTCGTCTGTTCACTATAACAATGCATTCGTAATTTCTGTTTAAAAATGTTCCCTAGGTTCTAGATTATATAGTTAACTTCAAAACATTGTTGCATGTTAACAGTTTCTCAGTGTGACAAAGCATACTAGTAACGTGAAGTGAACAGCTTTATGGCAAATACAAAGTTAAAAAGCAGATTATCTTTCAATAAACGGTTTTACATGTGAAATGTGGTGTAAACCTTTACTCTTCCTAGTACGCAGAGTTTCAACTTCAGTGCAATTATCATGTGGTATACATCGGATTCTGTAAAGTCCACTGTAAACTAGAAAGAATTTGTAACTCAAGTGTTTCTTCTTATGTGACAATGAATGAGCTTTAATGAGAACTTTCTGACCAATATATAATTTCTTTGCATTTGCTTTACCGTGTAATTTTCTCCTTTTGTCTGCAGGAGAATTTATATTTTTAATAGCCAAATCAATTATGTCTTTGTGTCGGAGTTTACGTCCATTCCGAAAAGGTACATGCTCTCTGATTCTGTTCGGTGGTTCTTTATTCTTCAGCACAAGAACAGGTGGTAAAGCAGTGGAGTCATGAGGCATTTCATTCAACACGTTTTGAAATAAGTGTAAATACCTGTCCGAATGCTGATGCTTTCTGTGACAATAAAGTCTGCAAAGCTTATTGATTTCTTTCATAATCCGTTCAGACGCGTTACAATGTGGTGAGTACAATGAAACAAAAACAGATTTGATTTTATGGTTACGAAGCATGCGTGACCAAACAGCAGATCTGAATTGCGGTCCATTATCTGAAATGGCTTTACTAACATGTCCAACATCACGTAAGAAATTTTTAACAAAGGCGTTGGATACAGACCGTCCAGTGGCTTTACGTAACGGAGTGAAAGAAACAAATTTTGAAGTAAGTTCAACAGCGACTAGAACATACGAAAATCCATTAGATGTTCTGACAAGCGGACCCAAGAGAGCAACCGCAGCAAATTCTTTTAATTTAGAACGAATGATAGGAAAGAATGGAGCACGATGCGAGACAGTAGATGGTTTCGCCTTTTGACAAAGTTTACAAATAGGCAAGACTCTTCGAATTCTCTTTTCCATATTGTTAAAATAACAAGTCGTTCAAAGAATATGATAACATTTTCGTGGACCAAAATGTGCATAGCTGAAATGAATGTACCAAATGAGCTTATTAACGAAATCGTCTAGAATGCAAAGTACCCATAGCTTGTCATCAACAGTGCATCGTTTGAGCAGTATGTTGTTTCTAACCAGACAATAATGCCGAATCTGTGTGTGTCTTTTCATGGGATTTACTTTTGATGTCTTTCGAAATCGGATCTTTATTTTGTTCATGAGCAATGTCCTTTAAAGATGTGGTGATGAAGTTTTCAAAGGCGACTTTCTGAATGTAAATAATACTGAAATTTTTCTATAGGTTGCTTTCTGTGTTACTTTTCTCAAGCCCAGCCGGTGCGCGTGACAGTGCGTCCGCAACAATGTTCTCCTTGCCGGGAATGTAGACTATTGTGAAGTGGAATTCTTGCAGAAACAATGCCCAACGTTTTAACCTGTCATGATTTAATTTTGAAGACATAAGAAATTGTAATGCACGATGATCACTGTATACTTTTACGCGCTTACCATAAAGAAAGAAACGGAATTTGTTAAATGCCGAAACGATAGCTACAGCTTCTAATTCAGTAACGGAATAATTTTTTTCTGATTTTGTTAGCACTCGGCTAGCAAAAGCAATCGTTTTCTGAACGGTAGTGTCATTTTTATGGCTTCTTGAAATAAATGGACACCAAGACCGACTTTAGAAGAATCCGTGATAAGGCAGAAATTTTGTGACAGATCTGGATGAGTTAGTATTGGCGCGTTAAGTAGCGATTCTCTCAAACAATTGAATTCCAACTGTGCTTGTTCGTCCCAGTTCCAAATAGTATTTTTTACCAGTAAAAGAACAAAGTTTTGGTGCAACTAGCATTTGCATATTTAGAAGACGACGGTAAAAATTTACGAGACCTAGAAAACTGCGGACTTGTTTTTTTGGGGATGGAACTGGAATAGCTCTGACTGCTTCTAACTTTTCAGGATCCGGCTGAATGCCTTCAGAAGAAATAATATGTCCCAAAAACTTCACTTTTGTCCTACCGAATTCAGACTTTTCCAAGTTAACAGTAATTCCAGATTCTGCAAAAATATGTAACACGCTGTTGAGGATTCGATTATAGCAGTTCATGACATCCAGTCTTACAAATTTCAAAACTCCGCCATCTCTCTCCTCATATCAACCACTGCTGGCGGCTCACCTCCAACTGCGCAACGCTACGCACTGTTAACATGCAGCTGCCGCTGCCCAACACTACAATGGCAGACAACAATGCAAACCAGCCACAGACTGCACACAGCACAGCCAGCGATTATCATACAGAGTGCTACGTGGCGTTACCAATAAGAAAACCTAAACAGCCTACTTACAACCTCTAATGGGGGTATTTCAGTTTGGCTTCACCTTGAAGTGTGATATTTCATCGTAGGTATTATTATCTCGTATTTATTGAGTCTCAGATCCGTTTTGGTTTTAATACACATATGAGGTATAAAAAATCACTAATATTTTGCATTTTCGCTCGCTGCATCTCAAAATGCGCGAAATCTCAAGTAAATCGCATTCATGCGCCACTGCTCTCTCTTCTTCTACTACTGACAAAACACGAGGCTGAGTTTCACGACAGCACGATACAGAGACTACGTGCTCAAATGTAATGCTTTCGTGCGTTAGTGATTATGAAATTGGTTCCATGAAGCCTGCTGTACAACTATTACTCACTGAGCGTCACTCACGGTAACATCGTATTGGTAGGTAATAGTCCCAAAGTCGACAATTTCCCACTTCTGCAGAAAATTACCTATCTGCGGCCATGAGGCACTAATTAGCAACTTTCAGTAAAGGATAATATAACACAATATGCTACTTTAAATTGGTACCTGTCAGCTGTTTACCATTTCTTGAGCTTTTAAGGAGTATGTTTTCGTAGAGAGTATTTTTTCATACAAATGTTTGGCTACACCAATAGCCATTTGACTGTTGTGAAAATGTGCGCACCTAGTTTCGTCCCGTTGGTAAAATTTTCCTGTTGAAACACTCACCATGGGTACCCTTCTTAATGAAATCGCAAATACATGCATACGGTTTAGTACCAGTCGATTGGCATATTCACTGTTTGATATTATAGCTTATTAGTAACGATGGAGTTGGGTGACAAGTAATATTTCACTTCCTATGAGAAACGCAATATACCCAACACTAAAATATCTACTATACTTCCTATAGAAATGTAATGAAATTTAATTTTACAAGGATGATATTCCTTTTTACGATCTTAATTCATTTTTACACAACTGAAATTCATTCTTTTAATGTTAACAAGTACGAACAGTGCACATAGCTCTATCAACAATGCAGAATGCTACTCCATATATAAGGAGCCTGGAGATAGTGACAGGTTTCAGATAGATTATAAAATGGTAAGACAGAGATTTAGGAACCAGGTTTATAATTGTAATACATTTCCAGGGTCAGATGTAGACTCTGACCACACTCTATTGGTTATGACCTGTAGATTAACATGGACGAAACTGCAAAAAGGTGGGAATATAAGGAGATGGGACCTGGATAAACTAAAAGAACCAGAGGTTGTACAGTTTCAGGGAGAGCATAAGGGAGCAAGTGACAGGAATTGGGGAAAGAAGTACATTAGAAAAAGAATGGCTAGCTTTGAGGGATGAAGTAGTGAAGCCAACAGAGGATCAAGTGTAGGAGATCGCTCCCCACACCATGATGCCGGGTGTTGGCCCTGTGTGCCTCGGTCGTATGCAGTCCTGATTGTGGCGCTCACCTGCACGGTGCCAAATACGCATACGACCATCATTGGCACCAAGGCAGAAGCGACTCTCATCGCTGAAGACGACACGTCTCCATTCGTCCCTCCATTCACGCCTGTCGCGACACCACTGGAGGCGGGCTGCACGATGTTGGGGCGTGAGCGGAAGACGGCCTAACGGTGTGCGGGACCGTAGCCCAGCTTCATGGAGACGGTTGCGAATAGTCCTCGCCGATACCCCAGGAGCAACAGTGTCTCTAATTTGCTGGGAAGTGGCGGTGCGGTCCACTACGGCACTGCGTAGGATCCTACGGTCTTGGCGTGCATCCGTGCGTCGCTGCGGTCCGGTCCCAGGTCGACGGGCACGTGCACCTTCCGCTGACCACTGGCGACAACATCGATGTACTGTGGAGACCTCACGCCCCACGTGTTGAGCAATTCGGCGGTACGTCCACCCGGCCTCCCGCATGCCCACTATACGCCCTCGCTCAACGTCCGTCAACTGCACATACGGTTCACGTCCACGCTGTCGCGGCATGCTACCAGTGTTAAAGGCTGCGATGGAGCTCCGTATGCCTCGGCAAACTGGGTGACACTGACGGCGGCGGTGCACAAATGCTGCGCAGCTAGCGCCATTCGTCGGCCAACACCGCGGTTCCTGGTGTGTCCGCTGTGCCGTGCGTGTGATCATTGCTTGTACACCCCTTTCGCAGTGTCCGGAGCAAGTATGGTGGGTCTGACACACCGGTGTCAATGTGTGTGTGTAAGTACGTGTTTTCCGATAACAGACGTTCCCTCACTTCTTTCGAAAATCACTGCATGTTGGCTGTCATACTTTGCAAGGGCTTATGTTTTTATACATATTCAAAGAATGAGCTTTCGTAGAGAATTATACAGCGATATTAACCATCGCTTCACTGCCAAACGATTATAAAGCTTTTCAGTTACTGCATTTTGTAACTTACTTGGCATCCGTATCTTTTACACAATTTTACTACATTTTATCGATATTTTCAGGTGATTTTAGTGATAATTTTCAAAGTACGCCAGGTCGTAAAAATCGGTGCCCTTAGGTTACAGTGACTTTTTTTTATATTCGTAAACTATATGAATACTCACTACGATCAGTGGCGCAAAAGACCACCTGCCTCAACTTCCTTGTTGGCACCTATAGCTGGCTGAAGAACTTACTTATTCTACTAACGCAATTACCTCGCAGTAACTCAGAATACATAGCCCACTAAACAAAAAATTGTCAATAGCACTTCTCTATCTATCGTGTTGAATTAATTCATTCCCAGACATGGTAGCGTGGCAGCCAGCCATATGTGGTACGTACAGAATACCATAAAAATATGCAAACTTTTACAAGTATATTACTTCAGTAGAATTTATTATTATATTATAAAACAGAAATAGGAATCATCGTTAGTTTAGTGCCATATAACGTCGTGGGACAACATCAAAAAAGGATTTTATTCTGATTATACAATTATTTCGAATAAATGTATAGTGATGGATAATGTCATTAAAGAATTAGAAAACTCCCAGAACTTTGCTTGTACACTTGAAAGGAAAATATTGTGGATTATTTCACGGCGATGAATCCCAAAGTGTTCATAATATCCGCAATTCCTTCACGAGATTCTGCAATCCTATCAGCAGTCGCTGGATAAGGTGTCGCAGTGCAGCAACTCACAACAATTCTGTCAAAAATGGCCGTAGAAGACCTAGTATTATATTTTAGTTGCTGACACAAATTATTTTACTTGGTATGGGTCAACAGTCGGATTGTAAGTCCTTTCAACTCACTGTCAACAAATATTTGTGAAAATGAAATGTGCAAAATGCTCCTACAGTTACACAGTCCAAATGCATGTAACTAAATTCATTTTCTATGCCTACTGCCTACAAAGCTATATTTATGTCCGAACTTGTTCTTGAATTTCGGTGTTCCTGTCCTACGTATATCCGTCCGAAGATGTGTTTTTGCGAATAGATTTCGTATTAGGACACTGTAATACAGTCTCAAAGGTACAAAAAGCTTCCGTAAGGAGACAGAGAGCCATTTCATATCAGACTTAGAATTCGTACAAGCCTTCTGGATCATTTACCGGACACAGCTTGCTTAGATATAAGGAAAAGAAAGAAATGCGGAACTACTAATGCTCGATCGTTTACGTATTGCAACGAATGATGAAACGAATATAAAACACAAATACGTGATGAATGAATATCTATTGTTTGCCAATCTCAATAAGTATCACGTGACGCAGTGCGTTTACAGGCTTTTATTAGCCTGTGCGAGCTATCTATTCTCTCAAAGCAGTCGCTGAACTTCTATGCTCGCCAATTATTTTAGCCCGTGGCGTCGGCTGCCTGCGCGCATATGAAGCAAACACATAAAATTCCCGGCAGATCCATAGCCGTCCGGCTGCTTTGTTTATTTGTTAACGCAACAAAGGGTACACAGTTTTATTGCGTTTTGCTATCCATTATTGTACAAATTTAGTACCGCCGCAAACTACATATGCATTGCTTCAATATGAAGCTTGGAAATCGGAATATTGGTATTGGAAACTTGTCTATTGCATCAGAGAATTAAAAAATAAATAAATAAAAACAGGCCTCCACCGATTGCGATGGTCAGGGACATAGCAAAATTTGAAGCGGAACATGGAAGGCATCCCTTCAACTATGTTTCTCACATAAATGTATGTACTGACCTAAATGGTACAGACTTCCCAGTATTAAATACAGACTATTTAACAGTTGCATAGGCAAGAGAAAGCAACGTAAGATCTACCTGCAAAAATTGGGTATATCGTGCACTATACAGACGGCCTAATAAACATTTTTCGTCGTTATTTTGCACATCTAGTTTTTCATTTAAAGTTGTCTTAAAAACTGCAAGATTTTGCTGATTAAACGTGGTTCTCGTTTTCGTCTTCAAATATACATGAGTTTGTCTTCGTAGAAGGACAGACAAAAGCCGAATTAAAAATCGTTCCTCAGTGATGACTAATTGTATGTCCGTCATTGTCTGTCTATTTTCTACATAAGACTATTGGACTTTCGTTGGTGGTATAAAGTGTATACCTGTTCAGACATCAGATGCTAGTCAGGTACCATCGAAGTACGTAAATTATAATACACGTACAAGCGAAGGGCTTAAAATCATAAAGGTAGTTCAAATGGTTCAAATAGCTCTGAGCACTTTGGAACTTAACTGCTGAGGTTATCAGTCACCTAAAACTTAGAACGACTGTAACCTAACTAACCTAAGTACAACACACACATCCATGTCCGACGCAGGATTCGAACCTGCGACTGTAGCGGTTGCGTGGTTCCAGACTGTAGCGCCTAGAACCTCTCAGCCACTCAGGCCGGCGCCGTGAAGGTATTGCCTGATGAATCTTAATACTACAATCTTCATCTACATCTACATCTATTTCTACATGGATACTTTGCAAATCACATTAAGTGCCTGGCAGAGGGTTCATCGAATCACGTTCTTGATGAGCTTCTTGATGAACTTCCACCACAAAACGGTATTATACATAGAAATGTTTCGGCATAATACAGTCCTACTAAAACGTTACAAAACCTTACTTTAAAATTATTGTTATTTCTTCAGTTTATCAAATGATCGATTATCGGTGACTGAAACCTCTACGTAAAAAGTGTTTGAATTCGTAAATGATGTGCTTTTGCAGCTTTCCTTCTCAGCAGCATTATAGGTTTATAAAAGGAAGAAACGTAACGCTTCTCACCGTTATTCTTTTGTGTCCATGCTTGTTTGTAATTACAGGGTGTTTCAAAATCAATACTCACCTTTAAAGCTTTATATAATTTATTACACTCAAATTTCAGCAAAAAAATGATACATAAAATGAAAGACCAACTGAAGCAGTTTTCGTTAAAGGTATTCACTGTGGGCACCATTCATTCAACTTGGGCGCCATTCGTCACACATCGAGTCGACAGGCAACCTCTTCCCAAATATTGATTAGTGTGTTTGGAGCAATTGTTTCAACAATGCTGTTTCTAAGGTCGTGTAGATCAGCTAGTAGCGGAGACACATACACATGATCCTTATTGAGCCCGCGACGGTAAAAATCGCATGGCGTGGCGTGAGATCGTGTGTGAACGTGGAGGTCATGCAAAACAAGCTCCATCATTCGACCCCTTGTTGGAAGTCGAGCCGTAGGGTACAGCTTAGTTTAAACAATCGCATACTGAGTTGTGCCAGGGAGGCGGCTGCCAAATAAAGTTTTGTGGTTCAGCTGCTTTCTGTAGTTCAGCCATAGTGGCATTGCATCGAAATAAGAAACACCAGTTAACAGTCGCTTCACCGAAAAAGCAGCGCCAGTAAACTTTCCTCCGGGGTACAGCACAAAAAACATTCAGTTTATTAGAATACCGTTGTAACTTGACCGTCTCGTGGGGTTCAGCAAATCCCACAGGTGTGCACGTTATGTGTGTTTATTTTTCCATTTAAATGAAATGTCGATTCATCACTGGAGACGACACGGTCCAGAAAATCTTCATCGTCATGCAGTAACATTTCGTTTGCAAAGTTAACAGTAGTCTGTTGGTTCTAGAGCTAGTAACAACAATAAACAACAAGGCAGTAGTTGTAAGCGTCTCCTTCAAGTCTACATCTATGTCACTGGAAGAGCTAAATCACGACCAGCATTCCGAAACGATTTCTTGAGGCTACGTTTGGAAGACTCTTACCTATTCAACAAGTTCTTCAGTCAATCTTGGTCGTTCCATAATCTTACTTTTGCGCTCACGTACATAAACAAGACTGAACTGCCCCTTGAATTCACCTATTAATTATAGAAGTTGAATATTATAAATGCCGCAAAGCTTCAAAACCCGTATATTCATTTTGAAACACCCTATATTAAATGATTCTTAGGCACTATTGCAGACAGTACGTTGCACAAAAAAGAAAAAGAAGAAGGAGAATCTTGACTTTTAAAAGTGCACGTCGGAGCGGAAATCGTCTGCTATTCCAAACATAGGTTTCCGTCCTGCCCTTCCAGCTGAACAACATCTACATATCACTAGAAACGCTCTTGATGATTTGACTACAGGCAACTTATTTGGTGAAAGAATTATTAACATCTCCGATTTTACGATGACACCGTGCTTTCAGCTATCAGCGAAGACGAACTTGATGAGCTACTAATAAAGTTCTGGGCTTAAAACTGTCACAGGGATTAGATATCAGTCCCACCAAATCCCAACTCATGATGATTAATCGAGGAGCACGAGTCCAACTCACAGGCCGACTAAAATAACTGAAAGTCCGCACTCTTTCAATTATATTGGGTCAACCTACTCTTCCACTGGAAGCTGTCAATTTGAGATAGGAAAACGGATCATGCTACAGCGAGTGGCTACAAAGAAGCTCCCTGAGATCTCGTAGAACAGGGAGATATCGAATAACACAAAGAAGCAGTTTGTTGAAACAATAGTGCTTTCCGTTTCCTTTTACGATTGCGAAACATGGACGGTCAAGGCCAGAGATATGTAGCGAATTGGCATGTTTGAGCATTTGCGCAGCGATACTGGACCAGCCGGCTATGAATAAAATGGCCTGAAAGAAGATCTAAAGTGTCCATTTTGACCACCTCTCGGTCCCTATCGTCTCATGTTAACCAAAAACTTTCTCCAATTAGTTGGACATAGATGGAGATAATCCAGGTAAAACAATTAAGGAAAGGACGAGACCTTGGGGAAGAGCAGTGATCTGGTGGATGGATCTAATTAAAAATATTGTCAGACCATCTCTTTAGCAGGCTCAGAAAAATGGTATCAGTCCGGGTTCATTGGGTTAGGACGTTGAGCAGTAAGCACAATAAAGTATGATGATGATAATGAGCACTCCTGAGAGAAATGCTATTGGATCTGAGCAAAGTGGAGTTTCCTGGAGTAAATAGGTCACTGACAGGCTCCAGTTTTGCGAGTGCACCTGAGGAATGCTCTGATCGATCAACCTGCATCGACTACGACCCCTCCCCCCCCCCCCCCCCCCCCCCACCTCCTTAACTGATCTCCCGGTTCCGCACATAGGAACTACTACTAGTAATATGAACATACAGATGTTTACAAACAGACTCCAACGAGCACTGTAGCAGAATTCTCTGCACTCCATTTCATCCATTTCATGGCCTTGCTCAATGGGATTTCGTTAGTATTCGTAGCATATAACACAATAAGCATTTCTGCAATACAGGAGTATGTAACTCAGTGAGTCACATTTTTCACTCTCGCATGAGCATCTAAGGTCGTATACATATAAACCTCTTTACTCGTTATTAGAATCATCATGAGGTTAAGAGTCGAATTTTTACGTTGAAATTTGCGATTGTTTTTGAGTTTTCCGTGAATGCTTAATTTTTTACATTTCCCCGCTTCAGTACAGTGAAGAATAGGGAGTCCTTGAGCTTAGTTTTACTTAATCATCTGAGGCGGAACAAGAAAAAAGAAATATAATAAATATAGGCTTAAATTATCTTTACGAGTAATCTCTGCTAACTCTGACAGCAGTGACATTTATCATCTCATAGCATGGTACTCTTATGGACAAACTGAAATTAAAACTAGTACACAAACCTTTTGATCAATGTAATTTCTAGTCTTTGCCTGGATACTACGTACCATCTACATAATTATGCTACCTGCTGGGGCTGCGAGGTCTAAGCGTCTTGCAATTGCCCGCACGGCTCTCCCCGTCGGAGGTTCGAGTCCTCCCTCGGGCATGAGTATGTGAGTTCTTCTTAGCGTATATTAGTTTGTTAGCTTAAGTAGTGCGAAAGCTTAGGGACCGATGACCTCAGCAGTTTGGTCCCATAAGACCTTACCACAAATTTCCATTTACTACTGGCTATACAAATAGGATTCCAGTAACAATTTCTCTGCTCTTACCAAAGTATAAGCAACGGTGAAGTGTTTCCGACTAGTGCGAACTGTATGCAGTACTGTGTGGAAAGACACGAGTTTTAAGTGAGGAGAGACATTGTGCAAAATGAGATACGGTCATTGGAGAAATAACTGATCAATTAAGCTCTTGCATTTTCTCGTGAAAAGAATTAAAAGAGGTTTCAAAATGTAATTCCCAGTTATGCAAACCCGTGCTGATTACATTTTGTCTGTATGTGCACTCGCTGCAAGTGATGACGAAAGAAAGCACCCTGCTTATGATCTTCAGTACTACAATATGTAACTTTCGTATCTACGTGTAACGTGATCCTCCAGAATATCTGATGATGGAAATATACGAGACCCGTTACACTGGAGTAATAAATACAGTTTGATCCGTTAATTGACTTTCTCCTCTTGCAGACCGAACATATGCGTTTGCTCCTTTGAACAAAGCCACGATAAATTGTTACTCATACCGTGTAATCACAGATGCAAGTGAAAAATTTACTTTTCTGTTTCTCTCGCAATCGAAATTGTTCTAAGTTTCATAGAATATTGCCTTTTGGAATATTCATTGTCAGAGATTGATTACCACAGCTGAACCATATGAGCACTGAATTTAAAGAATGATGTTGTATATTACCAACAAAGTCTTATTTCAGTGCACAAAAAAAGAAATGAATCAACTTAGGCAAAAACAAAGCTACGCTGAAAGAGATACTTTGCAGTTCTGATCAATATGGAAATTCGGTATGCATATTGGTAAAAGTTACTCTCCTTCCTTTATACAATTTCGTTATCATTCTGTTGTAAACGATTTGTATTCACAAACAAATGTACAAACTGAAAGAAAGGCGTTATACATTTCTCATAGTACTTCGCACGTTTTGACTTAGAAAAATACTTTAGTCCCACAAGTCATAACCAATAATGTTAGCTGTGGGTATATAGCGTTATAGTGTTGTTTCTGCGCACTATAGAGTGAGATGCTCTAGTAGTATTGCACGCGCCACACTGTACTCCATTCAAGCGGTACACAGAAGATCGTGCAAACTTCGGAAATCTGAGACGCGTTTACATGAAGTCGGTTTAAGCTTCATTGCGGCATCACATGGAAAACCAGTTACGACAACCATAATGAATTGATAAAATTGTTCCATCCGTGCCACAAATTTTAACGAGTGCAGTCATTTGAGGCACGTCATCTCATTTGCTAAGAGGAATTCACATAGCGAGAGATGGCAACTGACTCCGATCGCTACCTATATAAAACTTTACTCGTCCCGTTTAATATATAGTGACCTCCGTATGGATCATCCGCGATTCTTTTACGATTCCTCTGCTGCCCGAGAACGATACGGTCAATGCCCACTGACGCAGACGGCATAGAGAACAGCCGTCTTTATCACACAGCCGACTGAATATTCTCGAGGATGGAATTTAGATGTCGTAGCTCTCCTCTGTTGTGAGGCTGTGTTTCAAAAGTATCATCTAAATATGACCAGAAGACGTTTCGTTTCAGCTTTAATATTGTGGACCCGTAATTCTAAACAAGGCATGCATGCAATATCATCGTTACGAACTACGGGGCTCATAGGCAACATTTGACAAAGGGATATAAATTGGATATGCACCTCGATACAAATTATAGGTCGAAATCCAGTGACCTGCACCAGTAAGATTCAACGTAGTACGCGGCTAAATACAGCTGAATGAGGTCGGACGTCAGATAACATAAAAGACCGATATCTCGTGCAGTAGTTCCGATTTTTCTCTTGGAAGTCTCTTTCTTAATCTCCCTTTTTATCATTGGCCATTGCGTACAGCCAGCTCGACCCTGGAATAACAGTAAACCTAAATTATCATTGAAGTTCGTTAGACCACGTGGTGTCTCCAGTTGTAAATGGGGTACTGTGACATGTGTGCCCTTTCCCGTCTGTCAATGTTGTATTCGCGGGTTTGGTTATGAGATTTATTATCCAATGTCCGTCAGACATCAAAACTTGTCGTATTAGTCTTAATGCAGTTACTGAGATACTTACTTATAAAAAAGCGTCAAAAATTCAATCTCCTGATCTCTTTCCTTTATTTACACATGATCGGTCCCAGGCCATCTCGCCATTTTCAGATAAACTATTACGGTTACCGTGTAGCCTGTCGAATGTGGAACTGAAGGTTCACTGTCAATGAGTTCTGAAGATGAATAGCGGACCCGAAACAGGTCATATGGAAATAAAGGTAAGAGGTCTGGAGAGTGAATTTGGCCACTGTTTTTCTTTCTGAGAAGTGAAGTGTACCGTTCGCCATAAGAAGGAATAATTCTGTTTCGAGTCCCGGTCCACCACAAGTTTTCATTGTCACTATCCATTGTGCCGCAGAAGTCAAATGGTAATCGCAGTTGTGAATGCATTTAATTTTGTCAACATACTTCATAGGGTCGTTTCAGTCTTTATTGTGCATTGCCACTTCAAGACATGAAGTATTTCAGCACGGAAAGTTATTCGCTGAACAAGATTTCACCACAGAATCGTCACTGAAATATTCCACTGAGAACGTTGGCAATCTCCCTCTTAATGGACAACCGTGATTATCAATACCAGCTGATGGGTGCTGTCAACAAATTAACTGATCTTACGTACTCTGACGAGAGTACAATGAACTGTCTTTTTGGAGACAACAAGGTTTGTGGTGCTGACCAAAATAGCATAAAGTAGCATCTGACAAGGGAACCTCCCCATTGCACCCCCCTCAGATTTAGTTATAAGTTGGCACAGTGGATAGGCCTTGAAAAACTGAACACAGATCAATCGAGAAAACAGGAAGACGTTGTGTGGAACTGTTGTTGTTGTTGTTGTCTTCAGTCCTGAGACTGGTTTGATGCAGCTCTCCATGCTCCTCTATCCTGTGCAAGCTGCTTCATCTCCCAGTACCTACTGCAACCTACATCCTTCTGAATCTGCTTAGTGTACTCATCTCTCGGTCTCCCTCTACGATTTTTACCCTCCACGCTGCCCTCCAATGCTAAATTTGTGATCCCTTGATGCCTCAAAACATGTCCTACCAACCGATCCCTTCTTCTAGTCAAGTTGTGCCACAAACTTCTCTTCTCCCCAATCCTATTCAATACCTCCTCATTAGTTACGTGATCTATCCACCTTATCTTCAGTATTCTTCTGTAGCACCACATTTCGAAAGCTTCTATTCTCTTCTTGTCCAAACTAGTTATCGTCCATGTTTCACTTCCATACATGGCTACACTCCAAACAAATACTTTCAGAAACGACTTCCTGATACATAAATCTATATTCGATGTTAACAAATTTCTCTTCTTCAGAAACGCTTTCCTTGCCATTGCCAGTCTACATTTTATATCCTCTCTACTTCGACCATCATCAGTTATTTTACTTCCTAAATAGCAAAACTCCTTTACTACTTTAAGTGTCTCATTTCCTAATCTAATTCCCTCAGCATCACCCGATTTAATTTGACTACATTCCATTATCCTCGTTTTGCTTTTGTTAATGTTCATCTTATATCCTCCTTTCAAGACACTGTCCATTCCGTTCAACTGCTCTTCCAAGTCCTTTGCCGTCTCTGACAGAATTACAATGTCATCGGCGAACCTCAAAGTTTTTACTTCGTCTCCATGAATTTTAATACCTACTCCAAATTTTTCTTTTGTTTCCTTTACTGCTTGCTCAATATACAGATTGAATAACATCGGGGAGAGGCTACAACCCTGTCTCACTCCTTTCCCAACCACTGCTTCCCTTATATGCCACTCGACTCTTATGACTGCCATCTGGTTTCTGCACAAATTATAAATAGCCTTTCGCTCCCTGTATTTTACCCCTGCCACCTTTAGAATTTGAAAAAGAGTATTCCAGTCAACATTGTCAAAAGCTTTCTCTAAGTCTACAAATGCTAGAAACGTAGTTTTGCCTTTTCTTAATCTTTCTTCTAAGATAAGTCGTAAGGTCAGTATTGCCTCACGTGTTCCAACATTTCGACGGAATCCAAACTGATCCTCCCCGAGGTCTGCATCTACCAGTTTTTCCATTCGTCTGTAAAGAATTCGCGTTAGTATTTTGCAGCCGTGGCTTATTAAACTGATAGTTCGGTAATTTTCACATCTGTCAGCACCTGCTTTCTTTGGGATTGGAATTATTATATTCTTCTCGAAGTCTGAGGGCATTTCGCCTGTCTCATAAATCTTGCTCACCAGATGGAAGAGTGTAGTCAGGACTGGCTCTCCCAAGGCCGTCAGTAGTTCTAATGGAATGTTGTCTACTCCGGGGGCCTTGTTTCGACTCAGGTCTTTCAGTGCTCTGTCAAACTCTTCACGCAGTATCGTATCTCCCATTTCGTCTTCATCTACATCCTCTTCCATTTCCATAATATTGTCCTCAAGTACATCACCCTTGTATAAACCTTCTATATACTCCTTCCACCTTTCTGCCTTCCCTTCTTTGCTTAGAACTGGGCTGCCATCTGAGCTCTTGATATTCATACACTTGGTTCTCTTCTCTCCAAAGGTCTCTTTGATTTTCCTGTAGGCAGTATCTATCTTACCCCTAGTGAGATAAGCTTCTACATCCTTACATTTGTCCTCTAGCCATCCCTGCTTAGCCATTTTGCACTTCCTGTCGATCTCATTTTTGAGACGTTTGTATTCCTTTTTGCCTGCTTCATTTACTGCATTTTTATATTTTCTCCTTTCATCAATTAAATTCAATATTTCTTCTGTTACCCAAGGATTTCTAGCAGCCCTCGTCTTTGTACCTACTTTATCCTCTGCTGCCTTCACTACTACATCTCTCAGAGCTACCCATTCTTCTTCTACTGTATTTCTTTCCCCTATTCCTGTCAATTGTTCCCCTATGCTCTCCCTGAAACTCTGTACAACCTCTGGTTCTTTCAGTTTATCCAGGTCCCATCTCCTTAATTTCCCACATTTTTGCAGTTTCTTCAGTTTTAATCTACAGGTCATAACAAATAGATTGTGGTCAGAGTCCACATCTGCCCCTGGAAATGTCTTACAACTTAAAACCTGGTTCCTAAATCTCTGTCTTACCATTATGTAATCTATCTGATACCTTTTAGTATCTGCAGGGTTCTTCCACGTATACAACCTTCTTTCATGATTTTTAAACCAAGTGTTAGCTATGATTAAGCTGTGCTCTGTGCAAAATTCTACTAGGCAGCTTCCTCTTTCATTTCTTAGCCCCAATCCATATTCACCTACTATGTTTCCTTCTCTCCCTTTTCCTACACTCGAATTCCAGTCACCCATTACTATTAAATTTTCGTCTCCCTTCACTATCTGAATAATTTCTTTTATTTCATCATACATTTCTTCAATTTCTTCATCATCTGCAGAGCTAGTTGGCATATAAACTTGTACTACTGTAGTAGGTGTGGGCTTCGTATCTATCTTGGCCACAATAATGCGTTCACTATGCTGTTTGTAGTAGCTTACCCGCATTCCTATTTTCCTATTCATTATTAAACCTACTCCTGCATTACCCCTATTTGATTGTGTGTTTATAACCCTGTAGTCACATGACCAGAAGTCTTGTTCCTCCTGCCACCGAACTTCACTAATTCCCACTATATCTAACTTTAACCTATCCATTTCCCTTTTTAAATTTTCTAACCTACCTGCCCGATTAAGGGATCTGACATTCCACGCTCCGATCCGTAGAACGCCAGTTTTCTTTCTCCTGATAACGACATCCTCCTGAGTAGTCCCCGCCCGGAGATCCGAATGGGGGACTATTTTACCTCCGGAGTATTTTACCCAAGAGGATGCCATCATCATTTAATCATACAGTAAAGCTGCATGTCCTCGGGAAGAATTACGGCTGTAGTTTCCCCTTGCTTTCAGCCGTTCGCAGTACCAGCACAGCAAGGCCGTTTTGGTTAATGTTGCAAGGCCAGATCAGTCAATCATCCAGACTGTTGCCCCTGCAACTACTGAAAAGGCTGCTGCCCCTTTTCAGGAACCACACGTTTGTCTGGCCTCTCAACAGATACCCCTCCGTTGTGGTTGCACCTACGGTACGGCCATCTGTATCGCTGAGGCACGCAAGCCTCCCCACCAACGGCAAGGTCCATGGTTCATGGGGGGGGGGGGGGGGTTGTGTGGAACTATGGAAAAAAAAAACAAGCAAAATATAGAAACTGAGTAGTCCATGCGCAAGATACGCAATGTCAAGGATAGTGTAAGCTCAGGAGCGCCGTGGTCTCTTGGTTAGCGTGAGCAGCTGTGGAACGAGAGGTCGTTGGTTCAAGTCTTCCCTCGAGATCACAGTTTATTTTTTTTTATTTTCAGACAGTTATCAATGTTCAGGCACTCACACATAATCAACTTCGGTCTCCAAAATTCCAGGACATGTTCATGTTTGCTTGGACATATGCAGGATTTGACGGTCTACACACGGAAAAATTTGAAAACCTCACTCAACAGTCATTGGCAGCAGTATCGTTGCCAAATAGTTGAGCTGTAGTAGGTGAAATTGTAGTAGTAACAATTCTATGGCTAGCGGCAGTTACCTGCCCATTGTTTTAGTGAAGGACAACGGATTACCAACACCATAACGCTATTATAATTGCAGGCGCCCTTGAGAGGTGAATCTTGTTCACTAGGATCGAGAATCCAGCGAGAGGGTACAGAGACCTTGCAGTGCGCCTTCCTGTTCTGCAAACCGATCTCCTCAAGGTTACTAATCACCCACAATGTCCCACCATCAAATGCAGTACTGTGCTATCGATGGAACTGTGCACTCCCTCCCCCACCCACCTCCCCCCTCCGAACCTAACGTATCCTAGGCATTGAGGACACAAGTTTTCAATATCTTTGGGGGGTAGGAGGAATGGCATCTAATCGCAGAGCACATCAATCGCAGAGTGGTTTCATGACTCCAGCTTGAGTACTATACTGGACCAGTTTTCCGAGATAGAAGTCAGATCGTCAGTGAAATCACTCAGTTGAATACTACACCACACCCACGACTACGATGCAGTAAATGAATGCTGGCTGGGGTGGCCGAGCGGTTCTAGGCGCCACAGTTTGGAACCGTCTGACCGCTAAGGTCGCAGGTTCGAATCCTGCCTCAGGCATGGATGTGTGGGATGTCCTTAGGTTAGTTAGGTTTAACTAGTTCCAAGTTCTAGGGGACTGATGACCTCAGAAGTTAAGTCCCATAGTACTCAGAGCCACTTCAACCAGTAAGTGAAGGATCCAGCTATGTCAAGCTCTTAAGAATATACAGTGCTGGCCATTAAAATTGCTACACCAAGAAGAAACGCAGATGATAAACGTATATTCATTGGACAAATATATTTTACTAGAACTGACATGTGATTACACTTTCACGCAAATTGGGTGCATAGATCCTGAGAAATCAGTACCTAGAACAACGATTTCTGGCCATAATAACGGCCTTGATAAGCCTGGGCATTGAGTCAGACAGAGCTTGTATAGCGTTTACAGGTACAGTTGCCCATGCAGGTTCAACACAAATTCCATTAAGAGTAGTGACTGGCGTATTGTGACGAGCCAGTTTCTCGGCCACCATTGACCAGACGTTTTCAATTGGTAATAGATCTGGAGAATGTGTTGGCCAGGGCAACAGTCGAACATATTCTGTATCCAGAAAGGCCCGTACAGGACCTACAACATGCGGTCGTGCATTATCCTGTTGAACTGTAGGGTTTCGCGGGAATCGAATGAAGGATAGAACCACGGGTCGTATCACATCTGAAATGTAACTTCCACTGGTCAAAGTGCCGTCAATTCGAACAAGAGGTGACCGAGACGTGTAACCAATGGACTCCATACCATCACGCCGGGTATGGCGATGAAGAATACACGATTCCAATGTGCGTTCACCGCGATGTCGCCCAACACGGATGCGACCATCATGATGCTGTAAACAGAACCTGGATTCATCCGAAAAAATGACGTTTTGCCATTCGTGCACCCAGGTTCGTCGTTGAGTACACCATCGCAGGCGCTCCTGTCTGTGATGCAGCGTCAAGGATAACCGCAGCCATCGTCTCCGAGCTGATAGTGCATGCTGCTGCAAACGTCGTCGAACGGTTCGTCGAGATGGTTGTTGTCTTACAAACGCGTTCGGGAAATTCCTTCGATGTATGTCTTTTTTCTCTTAGAGCATGTGTAACGTAACGAAAGACGGGTTCTAGTAATTTCTGACTGAAAATTCTAAAGAGGGATCTCTAATTAGTTGTACGTTTTATCGTTGCGGCCTCGTCAGGTTATAAAATTACGGGTAGCTACCATCCTGTCTGCCTACGTTCCACTCCTTGCGAGTGCTAGGAGGTCATTGCATTCCCAGCGCTACAGTGAGAAATCCACTGCGAAAGCGCTTACTCGCTCCGATGCAGTTCCTCCGAAATAAAGGACTATTGGCGGCCCTCCTAGGGCAAATTAATTAAGGAGAAGGAGTAGCTGCCGGGGTTAAATTCCTCCATCACGCTACTAAAAGGCTGCGGAAACTAATGCTGCAATTTTGCGCTAAAACACGGCAATCAAATTATTTCCCTTTAACTTCGGTCCAATTTATCCCTTATTTTCAATTAAACCTTTGCTGGAGACGATGCTGCAGGCTGATCTCGTGACGTTGATTCCATGCCTGGAAATCGATGTTGGCGTCCGTTGGCTGCAAGGAGGATCCCACCGAGCAATGGAAAAGGGTGCGCTAGTTCCCCTGTTTCACTGCAGACCTTCGTTGGTCATCTCACTCGTGGATGCTGTCTCTGATCTCAGCTTTATTGTTTTCGAGCAGAAGTTTCTTAGTGAAAGGTTAAATAGAAAAATATTCACCCAATGAATTTTATCCATAGCGGATGCTGACGAACTCCATGACTGTTGCTTTACAGGGTGTAGAAAAATATCCGCTACCAGTCACATTGTGATCGGTAGCAGATATTTTTTCTACAACCTATAGATTTACCCAAAGTGCACTTCTCATTTAGAAACCCTGCCTATGACCATCCCGATCTAGTGTTAGCTCATTTATGTGGAAACTTTAAGACTATGCTAAATAGCGATAGTCACAGCAACACTGAAAAAATCATTTCTAACGCAATCCAAAGCGCATAAAGTCTGGTTGACAGAACACCCGCTACTGAGCATGGTGGGATCAGATAATAATCAACTGCAGTTAAAAACCCATTGTGGGGTTAAGTGTTTGTTATGTAGTTTCTCCAACATGCCGTAGGATCTTGTAAATTACTTTTATGTGCATCCAGAAAGTAACCCGAAACGTGACCCTTACCATCTATGTACATTCCACAAATTTACATCCCATCTCGCCTAGACTGAAAAATAAAGCTAAATAAGGAAATAACGGCGATTATTTAAAATGTCATTTTTTTTGTCTTTATTAAAAAACCTGTAGTTTCTTAGCCACAAAATATTTTATAAAGCACGAAGTACAGTCTCATTTCGCCTGAAAGTGGTAAATTTCAATATTCCACATGCCACGTTTAATTAGAACACGACAGGCAATGCACAAACCATATTATACCGAAAAGAAAATAACATATCAAGTGTTCGCGCGAATGTGCTCTTCTGCCAGCTTATAAATGCTAGATTTTCAAGTTTCAAAATATCGCTAGAAGATGTTCGTACACATCCATCCGATGCCTTGCCTTCGTGGTGAAGGATTACATGCCAACATACTCCCTCACGGAGCTCGCCACTGGCCTGTCTGGCATTGTCATGCTGAAGGACAGAGTGCTCAATGTTTGGGCGAACTCTTCGATTTGGAAACTACACTACTGGCCATTAAAATTGCTACACCAAGAAGAAATGCAGATGATAAACAGGTTTTAATTGGACAGATATATTATACTGGAACTGACATGTGATTACATTCTCACGCTATTTGGGTGCATTGATCCTGAGAAATCAGTACCTAGAACAACGATTTCTGGCCATAATAACGGCCTTGATATGCCTCGGCATTGAGTCAGACAGAGCTTGTATAGCGTTTACAGGTACAGCTGCCCATGCAGCTTCAACACAAAACCACAGTCATTAAGAGTAGACTGGCGTATTGTGACGAGCCAGTTGCTCGGCCACCATTGGCCAGACGTTTTCAATTGGTGAGAGATCTGGAGAACGTGCTGGACAGGGCTGCAGTCGAACATATTCTAAATCCAGAAAGGCTCGTACAGGACCTGCAATATGCGGTCGTGCAGTATCCTGGTGGAATGTAGGGTTTCACAGGGATCGAATAAACGGTAGAGGCACGGGTCGTAACACATCTGAAATGTAACGTCCATTGTTCAAAGTACCGTCAGAGCGAACAAGAGGTGAACGAGACGTGTAACCAATGGCACCCCATATCATCACGCCGGGTGATACGTCAGTATGGCGATGAAGAATACACGTTTCCAATGTGCGTTCACTGCGATGGCGCCAAACACGGATGCGACCATCATGGTGCTGCAAACAGAATGCTGTAAACAGAACCTGGATTCATCCGAAAAAATGACGTTTTGCCACTCGCGCTCCCAGGTTCGTCGCTGAGTCCACCATCGCAGGCGCTCCTGTCTGTGATGCAGCGCCATGGGTAACCGAAGCCATGGTCTCCGAGCTGATCGTCCGTACTGCTGCAGACGTCGCCGAACTGTTTGTGCAGATGGTTGTTGTCTTGCAAACGTTCCCATCTGTTGACTCAGGGATCGATACGTAGCTGGACGATCCGTTACAGAAATGGGGATAATATACCTGTTATCTCGATTGCTAGTGATACGAGGCCGTTGGGATCCAACACGGCGTTCCGTATTACTATCCTGAACCCAACGATTCCCTATTCTGCTAACAGTCATCGGATCTCGACCAACGCTAGCAGCAATGTTGCGATACGATAAACCGCAATCGCGATAGGCTACAATCCGACCTTTATCAAAGTCGGAAACGTGATGGTACGCATTTCTCCTCCTTACACGAGGCGTCACAAGAATGTTTCACCAGGCAACGCCGGTCAACTGCTGTTTGTGTATGAGAAATGGGTAGGAAACTTTTTTCATGTCAGCACGTTTCAGGTGTCGCCACCGGCGCCAGCCTTGTGTGAATGCTCTGAAAATCAAATAATTTGCATATCACAGCATCTTCTTCCTGTTGGTTAAATTTCGCGTCTGTACCGCGTCATCTTCATGGTGCTGCAATTTTAATGGCCAGTAGTGTAGCTTACAGCACGCTGTTTCTCACGCACCGAGATAATTAGGTTATATACCGCCATATTATAAGCCATATTATAATCCTCTCGCGTCAGAATGGTACAAGTATGTAGACATGAAGAATAAAGAAGTAGAGCATTTGTTGTGCTTAAAAACTTTTAAGAACTTTCACATAAAAAAATCGGAGACGTTACCTTTCGTCACGTCCTCTTATATCATCGACACCATTCTGGTGTTGGGAAGGACAGATAAGTATGAAAATTATCGCACCATTAGCTTAAGTTCTAGTGCATCCAGGTACCTATCCACAGTAATACACAGTAGAATTGAAATAGTTGAGGTTCTCTTGTAGACTTAGAGAAATTTTTTTACAATGTTGATTGAAGTACTCTCTTTCAATTTCTGAAGGTGGCAGGGGTAAAATACAGGGAGTGAAAGGCTATTTACAATTTGTACAGAAAGCAGATGGCAGTTATAAGAGTCGAGGGTCATGAAAGGGAAGCAGTGGTTGGGAAGGGCGTGAGACAGGGTTGTAGTTTATTCCCGATGTTATTCAGTATGTATATTGAGCAAGCAATAAAGGAAACAAAGGAAAAGTTCGGAGTAGGTATTAAAATCCATGGAGAAGAAATAAAAATTTTGAGGTTCGCCGATGACATTGTAATTCTGTCAGAGACAGCAAAGGACTTAAATGGACAGTGTCTTGAAAGGAGGGTATAAGATGAACATCAACAAAATCAAAACGAGGATAATGGAATGTAGTCGAATTAAGTCGGGTGATGCTGAGGGAATTAGGTTAGGAAATGTGACACTTAAAGTAGTAAAGGAGTTTTGCTATTTGGGGAGCAAAATAACTGATGATGGTCGAAGTAGAGAGCATATAAAATGTAGACTGGTAATGGCAAGGAAAGCGTTTCCGAAGAAGAGAAATTTGTGAACATCGAGTATAGATTTAAATGTCAGGAAATCGTTTCTGAAAGTATTTGTATGGAGTGTAACCATGAATGGAAGTGAAACATGGACGATAAGTAGTTTGAACAAGAAGGGAATAGAAGCATTCGAAATGTGGTGCTACAGAAGTTTGCTGAAGATTAGGTTGGTAGATCGCATAACTAGTGAGGAGGTGTTGAATAGAAATGGGGAGTAGAGGAGCTTGTGGCACAATTTGACTAGAAGAAGGGAGCGGTTGGTAGGACATGTTCTGAGACATCGAGGGATCACCAATTTAGTATTGGAGGGCAGTGAGGAGGTTAAAAATCGTAGAGGGAGACCAAGAGATGAATACACTAAGCAGATTCAGAAGGATGTAGGCTGCAGTAGGTACTGGGAGATGAAGAAGCTTGCACAGGATAGAGTAGCATCGGGAGCTGCATCAAACCAGTCTCAGAACTGAAGACCACAACAACAACAACAACGAGGTTCTCTTAGGTCACGTTTTGTCTGACTTCAGGAAAGGTTAAAGCATGAGAGAGAAATTTCTCATGTTGAGCTAATTGGTGGAAGCAGAACTTAGAAAACATTAATACACTATGAAAAGTTAGACAATTTAAAATGGGGCAAGGTGTTCAAAATTCTTGTAAAATAGAGGTAACTTATGGGACGAACGGATATTACGTGGTATACAGGATAGTTTAGTGAGGATTTAACCAAATTTAAGCGATAATGGAGAAGATTGTAAGTATCAGTTTGAGGTAAGAGTGCTTTCATCGGAAACCGAGTCGGTAGTAATGAGCACAATTAGGTTTCTTGCCTGTGACAGTGGAATACGTGTACCTACGTCTGACACTGGAATTCATGTGTCGAGATTGTTGTTTCAAAGTCTGATGGGTAGCCAGCTTTCAGACGTGATAGTGTGGACGAAAACAAAATAAAAAGATATCCAGTAAATACTGTCTCTAAAACGAATATCTTAAGTGATATGAGCAGTTATGCAGTGGAAGAGCCGGTTTTCACACTAGCGAAGATGAAAATGAGCTCATAGCTCTGAAGATATATAATACAGAGACTATGCTTTCTAGATATGTTTTTATTCTTTTGCTCTATACTGCCACATACGAAATTTCCCTGCCATGCAGTCTAAGCAACAACAGTACCAGTAGATGTGCTCCCCTGTCCGAGGTATCAGAATGATTTTCGATCATTCTTTTCGACTTGGTCGTTTCAGGAGCAGGCGTACATTTACCCTTTCCTTCATCCCTGAGACTGTGTAGGATCCTTTCTCCCAAACGCATATCTTAAGTGATATGAGCAGTTATGCAGTGGAAGAGACGGTTTTCACACTAGCGAAGATGAAAATGAGCTCATAGCTCTGAAGATATATAATACAGAGACTATGCTTTCTAGATATGTTTTTATTCTTTTGCTCTATACTGCCACATACGAAATTTCCCTGCCATGCAGTCTAAGCAACAACAGTACTAGTAGATGTGCTCCCCTGTCCGAGGTATCAGAATGATTTTCGATCATTCTTTTCGACTTGGTCGTTTCAGGAGCAGGCGTACGTTTACCCTTTCCTTCATCCCTGAGACTGTGTAGGATCCTTTCTCCCTTACTGTTAAGTCTGTACTTCGAAGAATCAGTGGTGGAAATAAGCATCAGCTGCTGAAAGGAATTTCATTCAAATCAGGACACACAATGGACTGAGAGTAAATTGTATAAATAGAATTGACAAAACAAATCAGATATGGGGACCACGAAGCAGACGATTTTAAGGAATTTTTCTGCCTTAGAAGGATAATATCACACGACGGACTATGCAAGCAAGACATGAAGGGCAGACAATCACATGCAAACAGCCCTCTCCTGGCCGTAAGAATTCCACAATAATCAACCACCCGTCTTAGTTTGGGGAAGAAATTTATGAGACTGTAAATCTGGAGCATAGCACGGTGTTTTAGTGATTCGTGGACTGCGAAAAATCTAAAGGAAGAGAATCGAAAACTTTCAGATATGGAGAATTAGAAGGAATGATAATAAACGAGAAGGCACTCTGTAGAATCGTAGAGGAGACGAATATATGTCAAACACTGATAAGAATAAGGGAGAAACTATGTAAGATGTGTTAACATTTCGAATAATAATACTCGAGATAGCTGTATATGGTACAAACTGAAGAGGAAGACATTGATTGGAATATATTCAACAAACATTGAAGACTTTGCTGCGTATATTACTGTGAGATAACCAGCTTGACACGTAAGAGGAACAGAGAGAATGTTTCGGAGATTTTGAGCAAGGTCACGATTGTTATTCATTAATTCTGAATACAATTCATATCACTGTTGGGTAGTATTGAAGCTGGTTACTTTCAAAATAGGGACTTGCCAATTGTCATTGTCGAAGAATTAGAATGTTGACTAACAATTAAATATTATTATCAAATTGAGGATCAACAGCTATTTTAAAATTATCATGTTGGTAACTTGGGATAAAACTCAACATAACAACTAATGGAAAAAAAGGAATTTTATCTAGATGAAGTTTTCTGCAATCGTGCCATTACTTATTTCTCTGCATATGGTTCCACGACATCGATGAAATTTGGAAAGAAGACTACTTCCGCTTTTTGGGGTGAATTTGTCTGTTTAAATCTACGATTTTCGAAATCAAGCCGTGATGATATTCTCAAGGAAGACTATGTACCTTGCATTAATGCGTGGTATGCAACAACTCTGCTGAAAAAAGAAACAACGGAAGATAGAGGTTTAACCAATCAGCATATGACCTAAGCGCATTACGTTCTACACTCCTGGAAATGGAAAAAAGAACACATTGACACCGGTGTGTCAGACCCACCATACTTGCTCCGGACACTGTGAGAGAGCTGTACAAGCAATGATCACATACACGGCACAGCGGACACACCAGGAACCGCGGTGTTGGCCGTCGAATGGCGCTAGCTGCGCAGCATTTGTGCACCGCCGCCGTCAGTGTCAGCCAGTTTGCCGTGGCATACGGAGCTCCATCGCGTCGTCTCACGCGGTCTGCACGTCCAGCACGATCGCTGGTCCAACTGAGGCGCCAGGTGGAAATGGCATGGCAAGCCGTTCCACAGGACTACATCCAGCATCTCTACGATCGTCTCCATGGGAGAATAGCAGCCTGCATTGCTGCAAAAGGTGGATATACACTGTACTAGTGCCGACATTGTGCATTCTCTGTTGCCTGTGTCTATGTGCCTGTGGTTCAGTCAGTGTGATCATGTGATGTATCTGACCCCAGGAATGTGTCAATAAAGTTTCCCCTTCCTGGGACAATGAATTCACGGTGTTCTTATTTCAATTTCCAGGAGTGTATTTCAGTCGATATGTGAACACACACAAGTGTATTTTACTGATTGTTAAATATCCTGCAGTGATTTCCTGACACTTACCGGTTGTTTAACCCTTCACCACGTTATTTCATTTCTGGTTTGCATGTGGTACGGTATGGTTGATTATATTTTATTACTTCTATGTACATCCGTTTGTTGGAAATTTGCATAGTGTTAGAAACTGGACAACCGAGTTTATGAAAGAAACTATTTTTTTTTCAAAGAGAACCATACATTCGCAAAAAGACAAAAATTTTCTTGAATCTTGACTACACAGCTTTCATGAAATAAATTTTTAAGCAAGGTGTTCGAAAATTTCCACCACTAACTTCTATAAATTGCAGAGGGGAGTGATACCATAATATCTTTAATAGGAACCCGTGTCCCGTAACATCACCCAACGATACTACATAGCGTCAAAGCTATAGTCGCCGGCGTCTGTAAGTGCATGTATATAAACGATGATTCAATAAGGGTCTTACAAACTTTCTACGACGATGGAGAAGGAGAAATGTATCAATTTAAGGTAAGAGTCCTGTACTGGAAACTTATTGACGAATATCATTCTTATATCTCTGAGGGGTGGAATATATGTACTGGTACCACTGATTTGCTGTTGTAGGGTAGGGAACATTCAGACATGGCAGTATGGACCAAAACAAGAAAAAATGTACAATAGGCATGGGCTCTAAAATACTTACTGGAAGAGCTATGAACACTTGTTCATCTTCGCTACTGTGAAACACGAATCCTCTATTGAACAAGTACTCAGTAGCTCTTAATGTATGAAATTTAAAACTCACGTTTACTAGATAGTTTTCCTTTGTTTGGACCATTCTACAATTTCCCTGCCGTACTGTCTTATCAACAATAGTACCACTACATGTATTCCACTGTCAGAGATATCAGAACGGTTTTCCCTTACAATTTTGGACACTTTCGTTCCCGGTACGGGACTCTTACCTCGATTTTATACATTTATCCTTCTTCATCATACTAGAAAGTTTGTAATATCGTCACAAAATCACCCTTTTTTTACATACATTTACAGGTGCTGGCGCCTGTAACTCTGACGTGCTGTAGTGTCAAATGGTTCAAATGGCTCTGAGCACTGTGGGACTTAAAATCTGAGGTCATCAGTCCCCTAGAACTTAGAACTACTTAAACCTAACTAACCTAAGGACATCACACACATCCATGCATGCAGGCAGGATTGGAAACTGCGACCGTAGTGGTCGCACGGTTTTAGACTGAAGCGCCTAGAACCAAAAAGGTTCAATTGGCTCTCAGCACTATGGGGCTTAACAGCTGTGGTCATCAGTCCACTAGAACTTAGAACTACTTAAACCTAACCAACCTAAGGACAATCACACACATCCATACCCGAGGCAGGATTCGAACCGGCGACCGTAGCAGTCGCGCGGTTCCGGACTGCGCGCCTAGAACTGCTTGGCCACACTGGCCGGCCGCTGTAGTGTCGTTGGATGACGTTTCAGGGCTTGATTCCCTATTAGAAATATTATGTATCACTCCCCCCTACGTGTCCTATTATTTTGTAAGAGGAATTTTCGAATACCGCGCTTTTGCCATCAAGAATTGATACTAAACATTGTTTTGCAAATAGTTTATCTATATTTAGCGACGATAAGGCTTAAAATGGATTGGACACGTGGTATTTTTCTACATTTAGGTTTTTTGTTTATTGTTGACTAGTAGTGGATTATACTTTGGCTCTTCATTCCAAGAGTTTATCGATTCGTCTTATCTCTACGTTCTAATCTTAAGAGCCAAAGAAACTGGTACACCTGCCTAATGTCTTGTAGGGCCTCAGAGAAGACGCAAAAATGCCACAACATGACGTGGCATGGACTCGACTAATGTCTGAAGTAGTGCTGGAGGGAAATGACAGCATGAACCTGCAGATCTGTTTATAAATTCGTAAGAGTTAGAGAGGATGGAGATCTCTTCTCGAAAGCACATTGCAAGGCATCCCAGATATCCTCAATAATGTTCATGTCTGGAGAGTTTCGTGGTCAGTGTACGTGTTTAAACTAGTAGAATGTTTCTGGAGCCACTCGGTAGCAATTCTGGATGTGTTGCGTGTCGCATTGTCCTGCTGAAACTGTCCACGTCCGTTGGAACGTACAACGGACTTGAATGGATGCAGATGATGAGACAGGATGCTTACGTACGTGCCACAGGCCAGAGTCGTATCTTGAAGTATTAGGGGTCCCATATCTCTCCAACTACACGCACCTCCATCAGTCCGAACAGTCCCTTGCTGACGTGCAGGGTCCATGGATTCATGAGGCTGTCTCCATATTTGTACACGTCCATTCGCTCGATACAATTTAAAACGAGACTCGTCCGACGAGGCAACATATTTCCAGTCATCAACAGTCCAATGTCTGTGTTGACGGGTCCAGACAAGGCGTAAAGCCTTGTGTTATGCCCCCATGAAGGGTACACGAGTGTTTCTTCTGCTCCGAAAGCCCATACCCATGATATTTAGTTGAACGGTTTGCACGCTGGCGCTTGTTGATCACCCAGCATTGAATTCTGCAGAAATTTGCGGAAACCTAACACCTCTGTCACATTTTACGATTCTCTTCATTCGTCGAAGGTCCCGTTCTTGCAAGATCTTTTTCCGGCCCCATCGATGTCGGACGTTTCACTGGATTCCTGAAGTTTACGACTTATTCGTGAAATGGTCGCTACCTCGGAGATGCTGTGTCCTACTGCTCGCGCGCCGACTGTAGCATCACTTTCATATTAACTTAAATCTTGATAACGTGCCATTGTAGCAGCAGTAACTTGTCTAACAACTGCGCCAGGCACTTGTCACCTTATATAGGCGTTGCCGACCGCAACGCCGTATTCTGTCTGTTTACATCTCTCTGTATTTGAATAGGCATGCTTATGAAAGTTTCTTTGGCACTACAGTGTAAATCGAGAGCTTTTCTGTGTTAAAGTCTGGGATTCACTCTATCGCCTTCGCACAAAACACCGAGCGCGGTGGGGCCATGGTTGACAGAATTCGCACTCGGAAGGAGTTGGGTTCTTGACATATCCTACCGTTCAGTCTTAGGTTTTTATTGGTTTCCATGAACCGAATGGGGACAATACTAAGATGGTTCTCTTCCCCTTCCTTGCTTACAACATCTCTAATGCTCTTAGTACTTTGTTTCCAAAGAGACTGCACCTACTCTCCTCTCTTTAAAGATGTGACGTCAGTGTACAAATTAGTAGGATGATGCCAGTTAGAGAAATGAATGGGTGGTGTGTAACAAATTCTTTCGTACGAAATAGATGCTTAAAAGAAATTGTGTTTGAACTACCAAACTTACAGAGGCCAGTTTAAACGGAAATATTGCAAATTGCTATAACAGATAGTCACCCCACTAAATTATGATTCATGTTTAATTTCGCCCCATCAGGGGCGACGTTGATGGCACATATATTTAATTCAATGCCAATGGAAAAAAGTGAGCAGGAAAGCTGTTACATCTTCTTAGTGGGGGAAAATCTGCGCCAGTTTCGAGCATTACTAGAACGGGTAGATATTTCACGACTGTCCAGCGCAGAGTGTGAAATGCACAAGACGTCCGTTCATTCCGGCACTGTATAGCCACATTTTGCCAACTGTGGGAGGTGCTTCTTCTATTTTGCAAGGCAACAGTCGGGGATGGTTCCTGCGGATCTTCCCCACTTGAGATGGTATCCTGATCCAGATGGTGGGACAGCCGATCAACGAACAAATATGAACGCCGTAGCCACCAGTGTCTCGTTTCGAGATAAGTTCGTCCACTGCTCTCACTTCGTATCGACCAATGACACTGCGCTAACATCTCAGCAGCTTTTCCTCATAATACTAGCCAGTCTCTTTACCCCTCACGGCTGCACACTTCATTAACCAACACGCATTAAATCATTGATGAATTACTCCTTGATGTAAATACCTTTAATGAACAATGTGTCGGTTATCTCTAAAATGTGTGTGTGTGTGTGTGTGTGTGTGTGTGTGTGTGTGTGTGTGCACATGTATGCGTGCTCCAGTGTACAGCTCTATTTAATTTCAAGGTGCAGTCATTTAATGACATAAGCAATTTAATGAACATGTATGGCCAACCGGAGTGGCCGAGCGGTTCTAGGCGCTACAGTCTGGAACCGCGCGACCGCTACGGCCGCAGGTTCGAATCCTGCCTCGGGCATGGATGTGTGTGATGTCATTAGGTTAGTTATGTTTAAGTATTTCTAAGTTCTAGGGGGACTGATGACTTCAGAAATTAAGTACCATAGTGCCCAGAGCCATTTGAACCATTTTTTTGAACATGTATGTTCTCACTATTAAAGGCTCCAATAAACTCCAACTACTCATTACTCTTTTATAAATATTATTGTTTTGTGATGAGTAATTGCGAAAGGAAGGAGATGACAAAGCCTTTGCAAGGCGCCGTATATAGTATATCCGCCATCTTGAAAGGTATTGAATATGAATCACTGTTACAAGTAAGCAAAGAAGTCCGAATTATTGTGTGTGTGAAATCTTATGGGACTTAAAACCTAAATTATCCTAAGGACAAACATATACACCCATGCCTGCGGGAAGATTCGAACCTCCGCCGAGACCAGCCGCACAGTCCATGACTGCAGCGCCTTAGACTGCCGAATTATTAGTGAGAGTTACAAGTAACACAACTTCACACTGCAGCAACACGTCCTAGATGACTATGTCAGCATCAGCTTCCACCCATTTCGTGGAAGACTATTCCTACAACCACTTGTACAGTACCCTTCTACCAGCCCCCTCCCTCTCCCCCAACCACCATTCCCATCCTTCTGCACACGGTATTGGAACTGCCAGCTGACCTGGTGAGAAAATCACTCTTGTACGAGGAACAACAAAAGGACGTTGCAAAGTTCCACCTTTCTTTTGTAATCATGACTTTAATAAAAATGGAAAGATGATGATAATCTCGCTTTCGGCTAATTCGGAACGCAGGTACTTCCCTATGAGCCTCTGAAACCCTGGTGGATTCCAGTGTGCAGGTGGACCCGTTTGCTGGTCTGCCAAACCAATTTGACTCCGTCCCACGACTATACATGACGGAATATGTCAAATGTTTAGACAGCCAACTCAAATAAGTACATCCCAACATCACTCGTTGTGTGCATGATACTAGATGCAATACCTTTGACGGTTCAGAAGGTGACTGGCACAGGTTCTGAGAGGCGCACTAGAAAAGGGCACAAGTCTCACCAGCGAAGTGTCAGTACAAGAGGGTCCACTTCTGTTTCTCTCCGCGTTCCTCGGCAGCTCAGTAGCTAAGCTCATTTACATCTTAGACTACCTCTATTTTGGCACAAGTCAATCACGAGCTGGAAATCTGCATTCAAAGATGGGAGACTGCCCCTTGCTCTGCATGCACAGATTTGACCTATCAGAGACTTCAAGGTTAATTGGAAGAAAAGAAAAAAAAACATTCATCTTCATGGCCCCTTTACCACGTGTTTACGCCATGTCTTTTGCTAACAACATCACCAGCATGGAAAAACAGCCCTATATAAAGAGATTGTAATTTCCCCTGTTCTGTCTATTTCGAAATTTCCAAAGAACGTCCATAGACTTGTCAAAAGCCTTGCGCCTTTAGTAATATGTTTTATAACAGAGTCTCTTCGTCTGGTCACCAGTATCCAGTCCCACAGAACATTCAAAGAAAGCTCACAGTTGTCTCGTCAGTTTCCTGCCTAATAAGGGCCCATCCTCTGTTTTATTGCCGATCTTCAATGGTTTGCCCACTGTGGCGCAATCTTCTCGGGGCTAGTCAGCTTCCCTGGACGCGACCCCCCACCGACCGCCGCCATCCAACGCGTCTGCACAATGAGACTGCAAACTCAGCTGTCCGGAAATGTTTTCACCAAGGTTCCACAGAAAAAACGCTCCCCTCGGCCCTCAGTCGCCATATGCTTTTACTCCAGTCGTTTAAATTTGCACCCTACCCATTTGAACGTAGGAAAAACTTCCCACAATTCCTTCACTAGAGCCTACAAGCAAGAACATTAACTACTGCCCACCATTTCATCTTGAAGTATGAAGTCAGACTGTAATAAAGATCATCTTCCTAAGAACATTATGCGGCATAACACTGAATCAGAAGTGAGAGTGCCCTGCAATCCCTCACAGCTTCCCTGTTCCTCTCAAATTGATTAATAGGGAGTGTAACACTTTAAAAGGCTAGTGTGACATGGAACAGAGTAAATTATGACATTCTAGTTGGTTCATTAGCTATGTGGAATGCGTTTGCCAAGAAGTGTTACCCCTTTTACTCAGCATGTACAGTACAAGCAGCATCCTCTGTGTGGCACGATCTTGTCTGTGGTAGCAGTCAGTGGCGTCTCGATTACTGACCATCTTGGATGGCATGGTGGACGGCAATGCATTGCTGCTGTTGAAGACGATCATGGGATGACCCAGGCAGCATGTGGACACAGGTTTGAAGTGAGTCATGTCCCACCGTCTGTGCCAATACGTGTCTCCAGACGTGTCTCCATTCAGCGTTCCACAGTGTGTCCAGCTGTGTGGGGCTCGTCTTTTCATTCAGCAGTAGGTCCCTCAGGACCTTGGAGTGGGAAGTGGTGGCGAAAGTGCTTGCATGGTGGCAGGACAACATCCCATTGATGACAGCTCCTGGCGTGAAGAGGCTCATTTGCACCTACCTTTCTTCATGTAGCCCAAAGACGTCATGTCGACCAGCTGGCCTGCAGTCACTCTAGCTATGGGCCACCACCCCCTGGGGAGAGCTTCATCCCCTTCATCTCACAGGGATGGCGGACGATCGTGATTGGCCTGTCTGCCCAGCTGCTACAGCCGCTCTGGTGTCTCCAACTGTCTGATACATCGCATCAACTCAGCCACACATAGGCTACATAATGCTTACATGCAGACATAGTGCTGTGTTTTTACAAATGTGTTTACAGCGTACATGCAGTGAATTATTATGAAATTGTAAAGGATTGCTATACATGAGTACTCCAAGGATAAAAATAAAATAAAATGGTATACAGAGCTCTTTGGCAAAAATATGTTTCTATTCTATTCCAGAAATATTTTGATATTATAACAGCACTAATTTTAATTGTTTCATTCCCTGTGTCTAAATCTTTTTAATCTTAAGCAGTTCTGAGGTGTTGTACTGTATGATAGTGTAGTGTTAATTTCCCATAACCTTTCAAGCACTCAAAGTACTAATCCAGCTTAACTACATATTTACTTCAGTCATTCTCATTCCATCTATGTCTACTACTTATTCATGCAACTCAACTACTGTAAAAGACATACGAACTACTAGACTTCCCATTGCATAGTTTTTCGTTATGGTGGCACTAACGCTGGTGTATGGCGTACATCTAAATGAGTGCCGACGTCACTGTTCTGCTCGCTGTCCTATGTGAGAAAACAACTGATGTTAAATTCTTTTTTTCCTGAAATGGACACATAGTTTTCTCAGGTTGGTTTATAAATTTCCCACTGCAGTTCCTGAAATAAAAGCACAAGGTATTATCGACAGCTGACTGCAAAGCTACATTTCTTCCGTTCTTCTCTTTCTCACAAATTGTTGGTGTACCTCAATTACTCTGCAAAACGTTCGCAAGTGACTCGCACATTCCATGCTCTCACCACAAGTACAAACTATCACCCAAGGTTTACCACTCAGAAGCCTGCGAACTACTCATCATTGCACAACAGTGTGGAAAACCACATGTGATAACCACAAGCGAATAACCACACTGAGCAACAATCGCATAAGACGCGATAGCTCATATGTGTAACCGCACTCGAATAAAATATCCCATTCGCGAGAAATATCGCATCAAAGGCGACATCCACAGAGGAAAAGTTTTGCAGGAGAGCTTCTGTAAAGTTTGGAAGGTAGGAGACGAGGTACTGGCAGAATTACAGCTGAGAGGAGGGGGCATGAGTCGTGTTTGGGTGGCTCAGTTGGTAGAGCGCTTGCCCACGAAAGGCAAAGTTCCCGAGTTCGAGTCTCGGTCTGGCACACAGTTTTAATCGGCCAGGAAGTTTCATATCACCGCACACTCCGCTGCAGAATGAAAATCTCACTCTGGAAACATCCCCAATGCTGTGGCTAAGCCATGTCTCTGCATATCCTTTCTTTCAGGAGTGATAGTTTTTGAAGTTTCGTGGGAGAGCTTCAGTAAAGTTTGGATGGTAGGAGACGAGGTACTGGCAGAAGTAAAGTTATGACGACTGGACGTGAATCGTACTTGGGTAGCTTAGTTGGTAGTGCGGTTGCCCGCCAAAGGCAAAGGTCCCGAGTTCGAGTCTCTGTCCGGCACACAGTTTAAATCTTCCAGGAAGTTTCATATTAGCGCACACTCCACTGCAGAGTGAAAATCTTATTATGAATCCTATTTTTGGTTGTTCATACATCGATCTACCAAAAGAAATTAAAGATAAAATTAATGTTAAAGATAGAGACGAAAAATGTGATCTATATTCAGAAAGATTGACTTTATATGCAGCAAAATATGACGTAAGCAGTGTTAACAATTATAAAACTGTTCATTTAGAAATTGAAAATTTTTGGAAAAGAATAAATTAATTTTCCTGTACAAGTAATAGACATTGGAAAACTTGAAAAGAATGCAATCGTTCATTCGTTATTTTTACCTTTGACAAAGAATTTGATACATGCCTTCTTTACTTCACAAAAATGTAAAAAAGGAAAACACGATAACCTTCTTTTAATCAGAGAAAAGTATTTTGAACTATTCTTGGATAAAAGATTTACAAATTTTTTTAGTTTCCAAACAACTGAAAATAGATAAAAAATGCTCTTGTCATAGATGTTTAATATTTCGTTTAATTCTTATAGAAAATTGAATATCCTCGAAAAAAGTAGTAGGGAGCAAAAAAAGGAGTAAGAGTAAATATGTCTGTACAAGGAGAGAAAATTAAGTTTGAATGCTATAATTATTCATTAAGGAAATCCTCTGTAATTTATTTCGATTTTGAAAGTTTATTAATACATATTACTTCTAGTCAACCAAACCCTTATAAATCATATATTAATAACTATAAAAAAACATTTACCAAATTTTATGGTTGTTAAATAAAATATTCCAATAGAGACTATACATACCCCATAAAACATACTGATATTAATGTGTCAAAAAAATTTGCAGAAATTTGAAAACAAGATACTATAGCAATTAAGGATGTATGTAAAAAATGTTCTAATAATAATGACAAAAGAAAATAAAGTAAATTCTAAAAACTCTATACCCTTATTATTCATGAAGAAGTATGTATTGTTAGAGAAAAAAGTAAGAGATTACTGGCATTTACCAGAAAATTCTGAGTGGCTGCCCACAAAGGGTAATTATAACAATGTTTCTTTTGTTCCTTTTTATCTTATAATTTAACAAATTATGATGCAATTTGCTTAGATCAGTGTTACAAGTAGATAATAAAGATATAAATGCATTACCAAATAACTAACATCAACATATTTCTCTTAGTAAAGTAGTTGAATATGCTATAACTTTAATGTTTTTTGATTCATTTAGACTTGTAACGTCACATATCGTTAAGTTATTTTCTAATCTTAAAGATAAAACATTCATAGATACATCAAAATGTTTGAAAGGCAAAAAATTAGATCTCATTATCAAATAAGTTGTTTGGCAAGACATATATATCGATTATAAAGAAAAATTAAAAGAAACGAAATTACATAAGAAGTTTATTTTTAATTGAGACTTAATAAATTACATCAATCTGGTGAACGTGAATTTTGTTTGGGGAGGAATATATTATTAAAAAATTTAGAAGAACACATGAAATAGCATAATACATTCAATGTATAAGTATTAAGATATATTTTTCTAAATTTTAGAGATAATTTTATTAAATCTTGTAAAATCGATCCTTCTTGGCATTGTACTGATCAGGGTGTGTTTCAGGAAGCAATGTAGCAAAATTACTAAAATTCAGTTCAGTTTCTGAGACGAAAATGACGTGATTTTAAAGTTAGAAAATGGAAATAAGGGAGAGATTAATCTCAAATTCATTGATGTTCTTAATATGATATTTATTGTAGAAAAAGAAATGGAGGGGTATATTCTAATCTCAAAAGGCCTATCACATGTTGTAAGTAATTTTCACCCACCTTGTTACCTCCCTTCGTATTTTAACATCAGTCAAAAATTATTGTCCTGTGTAGCTGATGATTATTGGCTTTAACTTGAATTGCGTTTGTTTAATATTGTTCATTTTCAAAGGACATTGGTCTTAAAATTATTCACTTACAGAGATTAAAAATGCAAAAAAGAAATTTATAAACCCCAACGATTACAATCGAGTCTTGTGAGAGCTGATGCATTGCCAGTTTCCGATTAGCGTTAATTTCTTTTTACCAAACATTTTTCCTCCAGCTGTGGTAGCAGCTAATTTTTCTCATATGAAGATTTTTCGACATATGTTACTTTTTCATACTTAATTAAAGTTTCTTCTGATTCTTTATTACCATTAAAAATATTATATTTCCTGTAGGCTGCATCTATTTAATTTTTTTCTGGTTCACCTCTAGCCAGTCTTTCTAATAATTTGATTCCTAGACCATACTAATTACAAACAGGAACATGCATTTACAATGGTAATTTTTTGCTTAGACTATAAATACCTTTTACATATATTTGTAATTCCCAAAAATTATTAGTTAAATTACCAAAATTCTAATTAAATATGGAATTCCTTTTCGATTATTGATTCTAAAATCCTTAATTTTTGTTGTTCCTATTTTTTGTTAAAACATTAATTTTCAGCCAATTCTTCTAAATTAATGAACATTACTCTGTTGATTGAATATCTGACACCATTCATCTCAACACGTATGACAGGTTTTACTGTATATAGTTTCATTAAACCTTCACAAATTTTTCTATCTGAACTTGAGTCTAAATTTACTGATAAATTTAGAAAATAATCTTTGAAATTTTCTTTTATAAAATATGTATGCTTATCACTGATACACTATTGTATTTTATTTTTAGTATCATCAGAAGATAATGCTAGTGAATGGTACCAAATATCTGCATAAGTTGATAAACAAACAGCGTCAAACATTTTACCCCTCTCATCCATCATAATCAGTTTTTCAGTTAAAAGATTCAATGATCCATTAGCACTTTCCTATTTGCTTACACCAACTTTTATCTCCATGGAATTCAATGGTACTTTACCAACAAATTTAAATGTGGTGATAGGTCTTAATCCCAAAGCTTTATCATCACTATTGTTGCCATATTCTAGCACTCTTTCGGTTATAGATATTTTTTAACATCACCTTCCTTTATTTTCTTAATATCACACAAGGATTTATCTTTTAAGTTATCATCTGCTTCATATTTTGTCAAAAAGTCTTCTATTTCGGATTCACTTGGCATGTAATCACACTGTCGATTTCCATATTTTCCAATAGTGGTATGTTACTGAATTTTCATGAATAATAGCGATAAGAAATGGTAGGAACCATTTCTTTTTCTACTTCTCTATTTTGTTCTATAGTTTTAGCACATTGTTGCATAAACTTTCAGGTCCCTCTTTTACCTTTTCTATAGCATCACTAACAGGCTGATCTACATTTTCATGTTTGGTATTATGTTCCTGGGCATTTCTTCAATTTTTTTAATCATCTCTTTTCCTCCTTTCCTTCCAACTTGTTGTAAACATTCATTAAACATAAAAATCACTGAACCTTTGTATTTACATTACTGTTAAGCATTTCTGTTGTACATTCCACTTTAATATTTATGATTTATGTTCATGTTTAACACCTATTCAAATACTGATGTTACAATGCTACTGAAACTTTAATAATATTTTACAAAATTTTTGTTTAATATCCACATTTTCAATAAGCAAGCACTTTTTACCCCCACACATTTTGAAACTTTTTTTAACTTAAGTCCATATTTCTCTTCATTATGTTTCTTGGTCATGTATATCATAAGAAATCAAAACTGATCCTAATTCACATGTTTACTACACACTTATTTATAAATCAAAAAATTTTTAATCAACATCTACAAACTCATTGTAAATATGTTTTAGATTTGTGTGATCCTGTCTAAAATATTAAGATAATGTAAATTATATATTAGTAATTGTTTTGGTATTTCAGAATGTGTCTTACCCAATAAAAATAATCTGTTCTTTTTTGGTGTCATCTAAAAAAATATTCTCCAACTACATCCTAATTTTCGAGAATAAGATCATCAGATTCACTACAACTGAATTATGTTAACTTTCATCCAACAGTTTATTTTCATCATTATTCTCAGTAAAAATAGTAACCTACTAATTAGTTTCATCTTCCATTTTTAGACATTATTATAAATTCCAATTGAATATATATATATATATATATATATATATATATATATATATATATACACAAATTTATCTCCATTTAACCACCAAAGAGCTAAAATAGTGCGAATCCTTGACATAGTCTTGCTACAACCTCTTGGTCCTACGATGGCAAACTGAATAGAGTTTGGTCTAAGCTCAACATGTTTAATTTATGATTCCATCTCCCACTGGTTAATACAGGGTGTATATAAAGTCTGGGAAAACATTCACTTATTTATTAAACAAAACTAAATATTGTACAGATGTTATACAAATTATATTTCTAAGTGAAACTCTGAAAGTTGTTTTACAAACATTCACTATACAAACCATGAGTGACCCAGCATACATCAATAGAGTAATCGAATTCTTGTCATATTCGTCCCAGAGTTGCATTGTTGACTGTGGGGTCACTTATCGTATTCTCTCCTGGAGCTCTGCAACAATATGTGTTAGAGGCGGTACAAGCATCAAATCGTTAATGTGTCTCCACAAAAAAGAGTCCACAGAGTGAGTTGTGGTGCCTGGGGTGGCTATTTCATGGAAAGCTGCTGCTCACCTTTGTCATTGTCATTGAGCTTCTGCACTAGCTCCAGTTTGAATTGTTATATAGACAGCTCCTGTTGCAGGACTTTCCACACTATCATTGGAGCCATTTAGTGTTGACAGGATGCACAATACGCCAATTTCTTTCAACTCTTTATGTCTCTCATGCATGCTCCACATTGTCTTTACTTACACTGGGATATCCGCTGCTCTATGCCGGTCACAAGCAATCAATCGTAACAAATGTGTTGTGCCAGAGGTATATGGCCTTCCTCGTTGGTGGCTTCTTACCATACTTGGTTCTAAACTTCCTCTGAATAACTGTAGCACACTTGTTTTTGTTGAACCCTAACACACAGTAAGTGTGTATATATTTCTGTACAATGTTTGGTTGTTGTGCAATAAATAATTGAAAGTGTTCCCAGACTTTGTGTACACCCTTTAGAGTTTTAAATATTTTGAAGAATTAATACCTATTATTTCTCCAATGCAGTATTATTTAATATATTTTTAAGTATAATTTCGAGTTCAAAAGTCTTTTGACTATCTCTTATAGGAACAAATAATCTGTTTTTGACATAGAATACTTAACACTTAACTACAAAAGATGACTTACTTAATAATAATTATTATTATAATTATAATAATAATAATTATTATTATTATCAATATTATAATAAATTTTATAATTTGGTGAATACTGATTGGGAGCCAAAAATAAGAATTCCAGAAATGGAATGGAAAACTTGATTACTAAAATCAGAACCTTGTCCAGTACTATCATTTGTATCCATATCAATATATAATTTAGCATCTTGCTCCGGACACTGCGAGAGGGCTGTACAAGCAATGATCACACGCACGGCACAGCGGACACACCAGGAACCGCGGTGTTGGCCGACGAATGGCGCTAGCTGCGCAGCATTTGTGCACCGCCGCCGTCAGTGTCAGACAGTTTGCCGTGGCATATGGAGCTCCATCGCAGTCTTTAACACTGGTAGCATGCCGCGACAGCGTGGACGTGAACCGTATGTGCAGTTGACGGACTTTGAGCGAGGGCGTATAGTGGGCATGCGGAAGGCCGGTTGGACGTACCGCCGAATTGCTCAACACGTGGGGCGTGAGGTCTCCACAGTACATCGATGTTGTCGCCAGTGGTCGGCGAAAGGTGCACGTGCCCGTCGACCTGGGCCCGGACCGCAGCGACGCACGGATGCACGCCAAGACCGTAGCATCCTACGCAGTGCCGTAGGGGAGCGCACCGCCGCTTCCCAGCAAATTAGGAACACTGTTGCTCCTGGGGTATCGGCGAGGACCATTCGCAACCGTCTCCATGAAGATGGGCTACGGTCCCGCACACCGTTAGGCCGTCTTCCGCTCACGCCCCAACATCGTGCAGCCCGCCTCCAGTGGTGTCGCGACAGACGTGAATGGAGGGACGAATGGAGACGTGTCGTCTTCAGCGATGAGAGTCGCTTCTGCCTTGGTGCCAATGATGGTCGTATGCGTGTTTGGCGCCGTGCAGGTGAGCGCCACAATCAGGACTGCATACGACCGAGGCACACATGGCCAACACCCGGCTTCATGGTATGGGGAGCGATCTCCTACACTAGTCGTACACCTCTGGTGATCGCCGAGGGGACACTGAATAGTGCACGGTACATCCAAACCGTCATCGAACCCATCGTTCTACCATTCCTAGACCGGCAAAGGAACTTGCTGTTCCAACAGGACAATGCACGTCCGCATGTATCCCGTGCCACCCAACGTGCTCTAGAAGGAGTAAGTCAACTACCCTGGAGAGCAAGATCTCCGGATCTGTCCCCCATTGAGCATGTTTGGGACTGGATGAAGCGTCGTCTCACGCGATCTGCGCGTCCAGCACGAACGCTGGTCCAACTGAGGTGCCAGGTGGAAATGGCATGGCAAGCCGTTCCACAGGACTACATCCAGCATCTCTACGATCGTCTCCATGGGAGAATAGCAGCCTGCATTGCTGCGAAAGGTGGATATACACTGTACTAGTGCCGACATTGTGCATGCTCTGTTGCCTGTGGTTCTGTCAGTGTGATCATGTGATGTATCTGACCCCAGGAATGTGTAAATAAAGTTTTCCCTTCCTGGGACAATGAATTCACGGCGTTCTTATTTATATTTCCAGGAGTATATATATATATATATATATATATATATATATATATATATATATATAATAGGGTGATTATAATTTTAGTTAAACAGGCACAATTCTAAATGTTGGTCAAAGAAGGGAGCTAATGGGTGTGAGGGGGGTTGGGGGGAATGAAATATCGCTTAACAAAAGGAAAGTTTGGATCCTCCACTGTCAAATTGGTAAATTTTTTCTTATGCTTGGTGACTGTTTTGGAGTTCGGGGTAAAAATATTAATTAATGAATAATAAGACATCCATTTAAGTTAAATGATATTTATTGGTTTAGACAATAAGTGACTTGGCGCTCTTACTCTTTAGTTTAAATGTGTTTCAAAGAAATGGCAACTTGTCTTGATACATAACAATAAAAATTATAAAATCTGTCGGATTAATATATTTGCTGATTTCTGAAGCCATTTTATCCAGTGTAATATGATTCTCCATTGAGAGGGGGGGCCTATTCCTCTTGCCACCATCCTTGTAGTTAAACTTTCAGAACGCTGTAGAGATAACACTACTGTTCAGAACGAAATCAAACTGAAACAAAATATTATCGGAGAAGGGGAAAAACGTATGGCAGAAGAAAAAAGGGTTGTGTGATAATTGATCAATAGATGATGCTGTATGTGCCAGTATATGTAAATGAACACACGTCATGTGGACGACCCACTGAAGTCACATGGAAGTGAACAATGATCGGCCTTGGAAGTTTTGTGGTCAGATGAAGCTCACTTCCATCTGACAGAATATGTCAATACACACAATTTTCGAATATAGGCACCGGAAAATCCACACGCAAATCAACCAGTACCACTTTATCCTGTAAAGGTTACTTTGTGGTGCGGGTTTATTGCATCATTTATCACAGGACCATATTTTTTCGAGAGATGTTTCCCGTTCTGTTAACTGTACCGCCAATGGTAAGCGCTATGAGTGTTTTCTGTGCAACCACGTCATTCAAGCTCTCCAACAGCGTGGATATGTGGATGGGATCGTTTTTATGCAAGATGGCACACTGCCGCACATTGAAAATCCAGTTGAGCAGCTGCTGAAGCGCCATTTCGTAATTGCTAAAATTATCAGCCACTATTTCCCCACAGCCTGGCCGTCCCGATCACCTGGTCTTAATCCGTGTGACTTCTGGCTATGGGGTTACCTGAAAGTTATTCTATTCAGTGTTGCGTTTGGCAACTTAGCTGCACTGAAGGCACGCATTGCGTAACACGTTCTCAACGTGATCCCGGAAACACTTTGTTCATTTGTGCGACATGCTGTTTCTCGATTTCAGCTTGTTACAGAAAACAGTGGACAGCATATTGAACATCTTTCCGCCAGTCACACGGAAATTAATAACCCGATTTCATTGACGCTTTGTTATAACGTTTTTAGCCTCAGGACCATTAAAAACCGAGGTGATTGATCCTTATTGTGCGGTCTTTGGCCCGAGGACAATTCAAAACCAATGTGTGTGATTCTTTTTTCATTCAATATGATATGTCCTTGTCTTGACCGAAGGGCTTGCGTAACTAACACTATGACACCTGTACACCCATGCACACTCTGTAGTATATTTTATTTAACATCAAACGTGCACTTAGGCACTGTTATGTGGCTGATCTGTCATTGGTAGTCGACCACTACAAAATTATGATGCTTACAATGCCATCTATTGCTACTTTATGTAAGTATTTTTCTTCTGCCATATTTTTTCCTCCTTCTTCGGTAATATTGCAGTTTGAAATCATTCTGACCAGTGGTGTTATTTCTACAGCGGTTTTTAGGTTTAATTTTAATTATAATCACCTTGTAGAAGATTGTCCATCATCCATTCAAAATTTGCTGGTGCATTACGCAGACCAAAGGCATTATCTTAAACTCATACAGGCCCTCAGGGGTGATAAATGCAGTTTTCTCACGATCAGCTTCATCTACCTCGATTTGCCAGTATCCCGAGTACGTGTCCATGGTTGAGAACAACTTAGCCCCCTTCAGACAATCAAGTGTATCGTAAATTCATGGAAGCTGGTAACCGTCTTTTTTAGTTATCTTATTAAGTGTCCTGTAATCAATACAAAAGCGTCAACTGCTATCCTTCTTATTGACGGGAACCACTGGTGTCGACCATGGGCACTGAGAAAGCTGAATGACGTCATTCTTCATCATTTTCTTTACATCGTCGCGAATTATTCAACGTTCCATTGATGACACATAATGTGGCCTCTCGCTTATTGGTTGATGGTCTCCAGTGCTAATCCGGTCCTTCACCGTCGATTTGTCTAATTTGCTCTTCACATGTGGATTGAAGCATTCACAGTACTCTTGAAGAATGGCATGTAGCTTCTTCTGTTGTTCCTTAGTGAGATCTGGTGATAGTCGAACTAGAAGATCTTGTCTCGTAGTGTTAGCGCTAATTTCGGCCACAGACTCGGATTGGGAGGTTTCTGTGACGCTCAGCTGTTCTTCAGTTGACGGCTCAGCATTTTCTACGCAATTGCGTCTTGAAAGGATCTGTGGTTCCCAGCAACAGTTAACTATACACAGATCACGGAATATGTTATCAAAAGAGACGACAAAGGCTGGAATGACCAAGTTATTCTTCAATGGTATGCTTCTCTTACATTCTTCTATAAGATCCATGGGTCAATGCCTGGCACGACATGTGGCAGTTACGTTTCTAGTCCCGACTTATGAATGATCACTTCATCCAGCACTTCATCCAGCCTCCACACACCCGGATGCGCATCATTCTGTCCACAGTATCTCACCTCGTCTAGCATAATCTTCCATCGACCACAATCTATAATTTCCAGAGAAGCTTTCAAAAAGTCTCATCCGAGAATGACGTGATGTCTACACTCTTGTAAGACGATGAATTCTAAGGGATGTGTATGGCCACTTATACCCACACGAATGGTACATCTTCCAATAGGTTTTACATATTTCCCATTAGCCACCTTCAACATAGATATTTTGCTGTCGACGAGTACGGTTTTCTGCAACTGGTGACTGTACTTTTCCGAAATGTCTGAATATGATGCCCCAGAGTCCACATAGAGCTTGGGATGGTCGGCAACCTATGAGGACATAGACGTAGTTTCCTATCATTTTTGTAGTGATCGACGACGTAGGATTTTTCTCTTCGGCTGCCCCACCTCCAAGGAAGGTCGCACCCTTTAGTTTTCCAGGTTACGGTGGCTAGCGTGATCGGCTGGAGCCTCTAAACGGCGATGGAGACCTTGATCGGCGTGTTGGGTGTGGGGCGGCGAAGAAGTTGTCGAATGAGTTGTTTGAATGTTCATTTCACTTAACAGACTATTGCCGATGCAACATATGTGGGACGGCGAAGAAGTCGTTGTTTAATGTTGAATGAAAGTTGAACATTGCCACCTTAAATCACGCGAGCCTGGCAACTAATTTGGTGGCCAGTCAGAAAGCGAAGGGAAACTTACTGACCTTAGTTCCCAGTCTGCACGGCCACATTCCTGTACAGCCCAGCTAAACAAAAAATATCCATAGTTCTTCACGGGATTAGGGCTGCTTCAATAAAATTTAAAGTTCCAAACAAGATTTTATTATCTTAAAGGCTCACACAAATTACTCGAAACTTCTGAAAATGCTAAAGACATTAAATATTGTTAATTCAGCCAATCGTTTAATAGTTCAGAGGCGACTTCTACAGCAAGTTCCTCCCGAGTAGTTCATTACTCTAACTAACGGTGCTCTATTAATAGTTCGCAATAATGTTAAAAAAAAAGATTAATGCTCGCCTTAAAAGTGGAGTTAGTCACTACTTGCCACGCGGAATTATACTTCACACGGACGGCACAATAACAGTTTGTTACCGAAGTCTAAACGATCCAGGACGGTGTACAGTCCTCGCGATTTTCAATGTCCGTTTACATTGCTAAGTACGCGCATGTCACAGCCCGCTATGACGTCACCCGAGGCGAGGCGCGATCGGACGTCAAGCTCGCGTGGACTAGGCGTTGGTCTAATGCGGAGTGAGCTTCCTACTGCCTCTGCCGCTCTTTTTATATAGCTCCGGCGCGTACCGCCAAGAGAGCATCTGTTCTTTCCGTTCATATGCAGATGCCTGCGGCCTCCAAATGACCGCTATCTCAGGCACATAATCTTAAATATCACATTTAATAATAGCTTTACAAACTTCTCAATTTTTGTATACATACATCTGAGCAGTACAGAAGCACGTAGAAAATCTCAGCCCGCTAAAATTAAAACTTTACTCTCTAGAATTTTTACAATGGAACTAACGGTAGATTGTTACCTCTGAACCATAGCTTTATCAAGACTTGTATCAGCTGTTAATTATGCTACAAGACTAAAACTTGGTGTAACTTTGTTAATTGTCCTATCTGATCATTGGTCTTAAAGAATTTGTTTTATCATTAAAATTTAAAGTACTTAATCTATAATGCTTATGTACATTTTACTCACAAAAGTAGTTTTTACTAAATTACTAAAAAACTAGAAGAGGTAACTGATTGTGGTATTTCCATTATTATTATTAGGGTGAACTGAAGCATCCTACCAATTTTCAATATTGTAGCTCTATTATTTCGCGCCTCTGATTTTTCCGAAAAACGCGGATTCTGGAGTCAATTTTAGTTTTATGGTTTTGGAAACCAGCACCACTCATTAATGACTTCTTACTGCACCTTCTCACCAAATTTTGGCTTCCTAGCGTCATTATTTAGCGCCTCCTATTTTTCTTTCAAAACGTGAATTTTACGTAAACTACTAATTTTATAACATTAAGATTTGTTACCTGAAACATTATTAAATAGAACTATACTTTAACAAAGTTTTACACACAAATCTTAATTTTTACTTTTATGTTAAATGTGGTGCAATACTATATGCAGGCGCGTTACGATGACGTGACGCTACTAGCAGTGAACTAGGGTAAGTCCCGTGCACTCGCTCGTCTCTGTATCTTATACATGATACAGCGCTTGCTTTGCTTCATCACCCCCTTTTTAATTTTCGTGAAAATCTATTTTTGAACAAAATTAAATTTCTAAAAGAACAAACAAGCGATGGATTACTTTAGTATACCTCTTTCAACTTAAGTTGCTTCTTCTTAGGAAATTCCTTATTACTACATACACAAAATAACCATACTCATATACACATAGAAAACCTAGTACAGAAGACATTCACAAATTATTTACATACATTTACATGGAAATATAAATTTTTCAATGGTTACAAAATAGTTATTTCTTTTTTTTCTTTAAAATCAGTCTCTTCCTGAAAAAGAAAATACACACGACTTTTATCACTGCAACGCACTCACATTTTTCTTTTACTATAATACTCGGCACTGTGGTGGGTGTCCTATTGTAACACTCATTTAATTTCACTGATTGACAAAATTGTGGGAGGAAATTGTATTCACTGTGGTTTGCGTCTCTACTTCCAATCTCCCTACCGCTTGTTGTCAGTCATTCATGCAGCCTGCATGTCCCTGAGAAACAGACAATACAGTCTAAGTTTCTGTTTTCAACTTATATCTAAGGTAGGACAAAGTACATTTTATAGTTTATATTCTGGCACTATTTTACTAATTGTGAAGTTGTCAGAAAGACATTTAGCACTAAGTCGTATCTGATACAATAGCTCCTACTTTCTTCTTTCATAAATAATCTTTTAGGTTCCTAAATAGTGAAAATTCTTTTAGCAAATTAATATATTAAGATCTTGCTTCAACTTAGAAAATTGAGTAACCTTTTAGTTTTAATGTACTCTGGCTTAATTATCGTATGGATTAGTTCATCAAAGAAGTCATTTGCTGACCAGCACTTTGCTTTATTGTATGAATTACTAAAGAAATTAGTTATTTTCAGTATACCGATTCCAAATTTCTGCATTTTCCAATATTTGTGTGTTTCCGTTGTCTGTTTAACTATTTGTTTGCCTCAAGCAAGATTTAGCGTTTTTCACCATTTCACGAGACGTGAGGGAATTATTCTTTAATCCTACATCATTTACTTCAACTTACTTACTTCACTTCTTCACCTTATTCATTTTCTCCCTTTTCTTCCAGATTCAAAATACTTCATTTCTCCACTTCTTTCTCCCTTTTCCTTTTGTCAGCCTATTGACGTCCTGTTTCTATATATTTGGTGCGATCCTCACACCACTTCCACACATCTCCATTTATTTAATTCTAAAACGCCATTGCTTGCCTCTATGAGCATTACTTTCTTACGCTGTTTTCCTTCAGACAACCTTATTTCTAGCAACATACTACCTTCTGCATAATCTCATGGATTATTCATATTCATACCGTACTTCGTATACTGCAAAGTGTCTCTCTTAGTTGTAGTTTCTAACCCTTTACAATTACATGAAATATTTTAATTTATTTATTTTAGCCATGTTTGCCTCTTATTGGTACTCAGACTTTTGTTTTGCCATTCACTAGGTAGATCCTTACTAAGAATACTTAAAACCTAATAGCATATATACAACATGAAGACATATGTGATTCTTACCTGTTATGATAGACCAGAAGAAGGGAATAAAACTTGAAAAGGAAATAAAGTTTCACCCAGCTGGGACTGCACGGTACGCCAAACCGTGTATCCGCCAAAGAGTGGCAGACTCCCTACAGTAATTAATTACTGTTAATTTTAAATTCCTTTAGATCCACAATATTTCTTAGACCTAGTTCTCTCTTACTCTTTGGATATTCCAAACGATAGGCATTTGCATGAGGTTTACTTACTATTCTAAATGGTCCATGATATACATGCATAAACTTTTTAGTTTCTGCAGAAATTTTCTTTGATTTTTCTTTTGTTTTGACCAGCATTAGCTCACCAATTTTAAAACTAGTGGGGGAAGCCCTTGCATCATGTATTGGATAAGGCTTCTTAAAAAATACCTTCCCAGGCTTGATATTCAAATGGCATTCATAACCTTTAACTTCACCAGGTGCGTTTGAGAATACATTACTATGCTTAGTTAACACACTCTTTAACTCTGATCTTTGTTCGTCAGCAATTTGCTTTGTTGATTGTACCTTTTTCTCTATTTCCTTTAGGATGTGTCTCTCTTCACCCTTAGCACTTACCTCATTCTCACTGAAAACCAAATTTTCCTGCAAGTATCCTTTATTCTTTATTACTCTAATAGGCAGTTCCCAAGTTTCATTACTACCGCCTATATGACTTCCTATAAAAGACTCTCTTATCACTTTAGAGTCAGGTAAAGTTAAAATTAAGTTGTTCTGATCAAAATTGATCTTTCCCTGGTACTTTGATAAGAAATCAGTACCAATCAACATATCAACACTTAAGCCTAGCACAATCAAACAAGGATGATCTATTACTACGTCATTTATACCAATGGGTATCAAAGCTTCGTGTTGAACTGGTCTAGAGACTTTTCCAGTAGCACCTATAATCTTTAAGCCACTTACTTTCATAACTGTTAACTTCTCTTTATTGGGTATGGTGTCAAAAAATGTTTGTGATAAAGCACTTGCTTCACTGCCACTGTCAAGCAGACAACGCACAGTGACTCCTGATATGTTTACTTTGATAACAGGGTGAGTTACTTTACATTGAACAGGTTGCTCACACACCTCGTCTAATAAATCTCGTTCTATGTTCTTCCAGCTAAAGTAATTCTGATCAGTTGCAATTACATTTACATTTACATCCTGGGGCTCATCATGCTCTATAATCCTAGATGCTTTCTCTAATCTGTCCACTAACTTTAAATCGAAGCATCTGACGACTTTTGCTACTTTTGTTTGCTGCACATCAGCCAAACTATCCTCTACCTCTGAGCAACTGCGTCCCTGCGCAATATTGCTGTTCATAAGAATGTCGTCACCTTCAACCATTTGTGGCACGTTTACACAGCTACTAGATTCTTTCACCTCGTTACTATTTCTACCCCCTTCATTCATCATTTCCTCCTCTCTAAAGTTTTGCAGTACTGATTCTACTTCTGCTACTTCTACTTCAGCTTTTAGATTGCCATTTTCATCGAAGATGTAAGCTTTTACTTCATCATTATTCCCATCAGACTCAAATCCATTATCTATTTCTTCCCCATTATCTACCTTGAGTTCCTGTTCTTCCTTGACCCATTTTTCTAGTGTATCCAAAATACTATCCACTATTTTGTGAGAGTGACTTAACACATCACTGGTATTATCTGTATTTATTTCGTCATCCATGTTGTCTGTCTGTGTATGTTGGCTGATTGTCTGTGTTTCCGTTACTGGCTGTGTTACTGTTACCGCCTGGTGAGCGCCAGTTTCCTCATAGACGGGATTTAGTTTCCCACACGCGGCCTGTTGTGTTCATCTGTGACACCACTAGATATAGTAGCATCATGACTCCCTTCTTGTCTTAATGGCATAATATTTACTTCTCCACTTTCGTCATAGTAGTTGTTACGAAAGCGTGGTGAGTATCTACCCCCTCTTCCTCTGCCACGGCTTTGGTTTCGATAGTTTGTTTTGGTGTGCCTAACTTCCATATTTCTAACGTTCACGTTTCCATTATTTTGTACGTGATTGTTAGAAGATTTGTTATTCTGCTGCACCTGCTCCTCAGCAGCAGCTACTCTTTCCACTCTTTCCAGATATTCAATAAATTTGTCTATATTATCTCTAGGGGCGGAAATGATCCTTTTCTGCCAGTACCACGGCAGCTTACCTTCTAAACCCATAATGATCATATCTGGCTTCATCTTTTCTGTCAAATGTGACAGTCTTGAAACCCACTTCCTAGCGAAATCCTTTACTGATTCACGCCCTGGGAAAAACTTCTTACCACTCCAGAATTCCCTTAACACATCATTTTGTTTGTTATGTGACCAGTATTCGTTGACAAATGCAGACTTAAATTCAGATAAAGTTTTACATTTGATCATTACATCCGCTGACCATCGCAAAGCATCACCTGACAAATGACTTCTTATAAATGAAATTTTTTCTCTTTCTGACCAAGTGTTGGGGAGAACATCCTCAAAGTCATTCCAAAATTCAAGAGGGTGAATGTACTTATCAGGATCAAAGCGCAAAAACTGTCGACACCCTATAAAAGCGGCGTCAACTGAAGTCACATGCTGTACAGTAGAATGACTAGAATTAACAGAGGTTACTCTATTTTCTAGGTTAGCAATGTTAGTATTTAATTCCTCTACTTGTGACTCTACTGCTTCTATCCTGGCAGAACATCTTTGTTCCACTGCACCACGAATTTCGGTACAGGTTTCTTTTACTTTCTCAATGTTTTTCTGACAAGTATCTACTTTAATTTGTACCTCTTTAACTTTGTCAGAGCAAAGTTTGGACTCGTTGCTCAATCTTTCGGACAACCTCTCTTCCAAAAGTTCATCTGCCTCTTGATAATTTTTTTGAATTTGATCTATTTCACATTTGAAAGTACTATGCATTTTAGTTAACTGTTGCCCTACTTTTACTTGAATGTCATGATGAATAGCATCTATCTTATAATTCAAACTATTCCATTTTGATTGCAGTTCTTGTTTTAGTTCTTTATTACTATCCTCAATTTTAGCCTCAATTTTATTTTCCAACCCTTTATTACTAACCTCAATTTTATTCTCCAACTCTTTATTACTATTTTCAATTTTATTCTCCAACTCTTTATTACTATTTTCAATTTTAGCCTCAATTTTATTTTGGTTTGATTCGAGTTTGGCAAACAGTATTTGCATCCAATCCGGAGCTTCTACCTTGATACTTTGTATCTCTTGACTTGACTGAGCTGGAGATATATTGAGCTCAGTTTCACTTCCTGACAAAGTTAGCAACTCTACTGGCTCCCTTTTGACTTCTATTTCACTTATTGATTGCATCCCTGCACTCTCATTTAAATTAAAGTCATAATTTACTGGTGACAAATTACGTTCTAGTTCAATATTTGATGGATTAATGGAACCATCCTCATTAAACTCAATTCCTGATCCTGAGGATTCTTGGTCAGAGACCGGTTCCCTTCTGAAATGTACACTACTTTCCATATCTTTTAGTTTGTTAGCAGCAGTTAATAAATATTTTAAAAGTCTTTGACTTAACTTAAATGCTTGATTTCGACGAATGATGTCGTCGCGGTATACCAGCAATCGTGATGCGACGCGTCGCGACGTATTGAAGGCAGCAGCAGCAGCTGTAGCGTCGAGTACCGCCACAGGAATCGCCTACTGCAATAGCTCCAGGGGGGGGGGGGGGGGGCAGCAAGGCACCGTTGACCGCTCGGCGCAGCCGGCAGCTGTCTCGCAGATCAGCGCAGCTCCGCGATGACGCACCGTCTTCCTTTAGTCTCAGCGCCGTCGGCAGCCGCGATCCAGCATCGTCGCCTTCCTCACCATCGTCACTAACCAACGTACAGCGGTAGACACTTATTGTTTATACACTACACCCGCCTTTACTGGTAACACTGTTCCCACACTAGTTCAACTCAGTGTCCTGTTATTGCCTACCGAGTTCGTTAATTTATACCAATCGCTTTCACACATCGAGCACTTTTATTTGCTTTTAATTCAGTTTTCCCGGCCGATAAGCACCATATGTGGGGCGGCGAAGAAGTTTTCGAATGAGTTGTTTGAATGTTCATTTCACGTAACAGACTATTGCCGATGCAACATATGTGGGACGGCGAAGAAGTCGTTGTTTAATGTTGAATGAAAGTTGAACATTGCCACCTTAAATCACGCGAGCCTGGCAACTAATTTGGTGGCCAGTCAGAAAGCGAAGGGAAACTTACTGACCTTAGTTCCCAGTCTGCACGGCCACATTCCTGTACAGCCCAGCTAAACAAAAAATATCCATAGTTCTTCACGGGATTAGGGCTGCTTCAATAAAATTTAAAGTTCCAAACAAGATTTTATTATCTTAAAGGCTCACACAAATTACTCGAAACTTCTGAAAATGCTAAAGACATTAAATATTGTTAATTCAGCCAATCGTTTAATAGTTCAGAGGCGACTTCTACAGCAAGTTCCTCCCGAATAGTTCATTACTCTAACTAACGGTGCTCTATTAATAGTTCGCAATAATGTTAAAAAAAAAGATTAATGCTCGCCTTAAAAGTGGAGTTAGTCACCACTTGCCACGCGGAATTATACTTCACACGGACGGCACAATAACAGTTTGTTACCGAAGTCTAAACGATCCAGGACGGTGTACAGTCCTCGCGATTTTCAATGTCCGTTTACATTGCTAAGTACGCGCATGTCACAGCCCGCTATGACGTCACCCGAGGCGAGGCGCGATCGGACGTCAAGCTCGCGTGGACTAGGCGTTGGTCTAATGCGGAGTGAGCTTCCTACTGCCTCTGCCGCTCTTTTTATATAGCTCCGGCGCGTACCGCCAAGAGAGCATCTGTTCTTTCCGTTCATATGCAGATGCCTGCGGCCTCCAAATGACCGCTATCTCAGGCACATAATCTTAAATATCACATTTAATAATAGCTTTACAAACTTCTCAATTTTTGTATACATACATCTGAGCAGTACAGAAGCACGTAGAAAATCTCAGCCCGCTAAAATTAAAACTTTACTCTCTAGAATTTTTACAATGGAACTAACGGTAGATTGTTACCTCTGAACCATAGCTTTATCAAGACTTGTATCAGCTGTTAATTATGCTACAAGACTAAAACTTGGTGTAACTTTGTTAATTGTCCTATCTGATCATTGGTCTTAAAGAATTTGTTTTATCATTAAAATTTAAAGTACTTAATCTATAATGCTTATGTACATTTTACTCACAAAAGTAGTTTTTACTAAATTACTAAAAAACTAGAAGAGGTAACTGATTGTGGTATTTCCATTATTATTATTAGGGTGAACTGAAGCATCCTACCAATTTTCAATATTGTAGCTCTATTATTTCGCGCCTCTGATTTTTCCGAAAAACGCGGATTCTGGAGTCAATTTTAGTTTTATGGTTTTGGAAACCAGCACCACTCATTAATGACTTCTTACTGCACCTTCTCACCAAATTTTGGCTTCCTAGCGTCATTATTTAGCGCCTCCTATTTTTCTTTCAAAACGTGAATTTTACGTAAACTACTAATTTTATAACATTAAGATTTGTTACCTGAAACATTATTAAATAGAACTATACTTTAACAAAGTTTTACACACAAATCTTAATTTTTACTTTTATGTTAAATGTGGTGCAATACTATATGCAGGCGCGTTACGATGACGTGACGCTACTAGCAGTGAACTAGGGTAAGTCCCGTGCACTCGCTCGTCTCTGTATCTTATACATGATACAGCGCTTGCTTTGCTTCATGGGGAGCTTCCTCTCCAGTGGCTGGCTTGTGGTAATGGTGAACTACGTCGTCCTGCACAAACATCTGCTTGTTCGTTTTCATCGACCTGGAGTTGGTGTCGGCTAAGATCGTTCTGCTGGCGTGGGCCTCGTCAAATATCCGCCGCATTTTCGACAATATCGTACCATGTGTCTCGTTCGTCCTCAGTGAAAACAAACAGGTTGGATATCCTGGATCCTCCAGACGTTAGTCTTCCTTGGTTATCAAACAGGTTCGTCATGGTACATTCTAGGAAAGTAAGTCCGCCTTTGTCTCGATTTTCTCACAGTTTCAAAGGCAAATTAAGGATGAGGGATTAGGTTCAATGTCTATTCCACTTCCTCCCTTATGACCTCTTGAAGTGTCTCCATTTTCTGCTCGCTGTGCGATCCAAGTGCATTCTGAACTTCCTCTCTCACTATCTGACGAAGAACACTTCTGAAATCAGTTGCTTCTTCCATCACAGACATCGATACGACGTTTGGACGCCGTTCAAATTTCTCGCATGTAATTCTTTTTTGATGGATTGTCTCGATATACTAGTACCATTTTATGAAGTCGTCTGCTGTCGAAATCTTCTTCAGGAGTAGGACCTGATACATCATGTCCTCAGCAACACCCTTCATGAGATGTGCTACCTTATCTTCCTGCTTCACTATAGGATCCACTATCTTACACAGCTCCAAGACATCTTGAATGTAGAAAGCTGTAGTTTCTCCTCGACGCTGTGCCCCGCAATTTAATTTATCTCAAGCCTTGCCTTCTGTCGTTGTGTGTTGCCGAAATACTAGTGCAGTTCCACGTGGACTACTTCTCAGCTTGTGAACTTCTCCTTGTTGTTCTCATACCATTGCTTGGAAGTGCCCTCCAAGTAGAAAAATATGTTAGCCAAACACATGGTGTCATCCCATTTGTTAAATTCGGCTACACGCTCATGTACCTTCAGCCTCTTGTTTGGATCTTGGCCATCGTCACCAGAGAACCCGGAAGGATGTCTCATGTGGTGTTACACTGTTGCTGTCATCGTAAAGTCCTCTTCTTCTTCTGTCTCCAGTAGATTGCGATCTGTTGAAGTTGGTTCGAACTCAGATTTCTCGCCACGTAAACTGTGGTTCTGTCGTAGCCTGATGGGAACCACTGTGTCGTCGATAATGTGCGCTAGTTCCAATACCAAGCTTCTCCACCAGTCACGTAGAAGAAAGTGTAATTAGATGAATGACGAACACTAACTTCACTTATCGAAGGTTTATTCAGCACTTGCACATACAAAAGCGCGGAGCGAACTGCCCCCAGCCAGAACACATACAGTATATATACAGCTACAGAACATTCCAGTATAATGATGCTTGACATTTGTAGATACTTCTCGAATTTACTCGAACCGAATATAGAAACTAAAATTGTATAGTCCTGGCGATTTTTGTATCCACAACCCTCCATGCAACAGTTTAGTATCATTATCACTACACCACAATGCTACACAACTTCTTCTCCGACAATGGATATACAAAAATAATACTGGAAAAGCTTTGGCTTTTGTAATCAAATTGTTGAAGCTAGCAATAAACCATTGCTAACAATGCTCCTAAAATTATTCCATTTGAATTAAATACATAAATTTAAGTCTGGCTGATATATCTTTTGGAAAACACACTCATCATTTTCATCAAGAAACTAACGTTATTGCTTCATTCAAACCTACTGCCAGTTTCGATGGGTCAATAATTAATGAACCAAATTATCCTATATATATTCAAATTTTTTATGTTATACAGGATTTAGAAATGACTGTAACTGGCTAAATAGATAATTTTGTTAACAGTAATGATGCTGCTGTTGCAGTTGTTTTAAAAGGAATAGATTCAGACCTGTCAGTTTTGCTCATTCCTTGTGAATGAGGAAGCCAAAAATAATCGAAATTTCCCCAATGGGGAAACACAGGTTAAAACAAATATTGGTGAAAGTTGAATTCATCCTAATTATACCCAACTTTACATGAGCTTCATTATTACTGAAACTGATGATAAAGTTTTTCCGACAAGGGATGGAAAATCTAATTAAAAATTAATCGATAATAATGTGGCAAAACTTTTCATGGTAGTCACGATAAGGAAAGGAAACGACATTTTGTCAAGAATGAACATTCATTTATTTCATCATGAGCCACTGTTTGATTAACTTTGCTCTAGTCTAAGAGTTAAACATAGAAGGCTGTATTTTTAATAATGGGAAGAAAAAAAGTAAGAAAATTTAAGCACTCTATTCTTTAGATTTATTTGGTGGATATTTTTGAAAGATTATGAATAAATACTGTGGGAAGGAGACCTAACTGTAATTTTTACTGGGAATTCTGGTGTAAACAATCCCATTTGTGACAGGGCTGACCATAATCAAGCAAAGGTTGAAGATATATCACCACATCCTAAGGAAGAAAGAATAATTGTAGACGTGATGGAAATCTGTGTTCCTGGAGTTAAATATGAGTATTCACTGGAGCTAGTGCAAGAAAGACTTAACGTTTCCACTATCTTTATTTGAATAACAAACCACAGAAATTGTTTATGTTAAGTGGAAACGAAATTTTGTGACAGATGTCACTAATTACCATAATTGTATAGAATTTGATATCCCTTGCTCCATCTCTGTTATTTTTCAAATGAATTGCAGAAATGAATAGTTCATGATTCATCTTTATTTGATCATGTTTAATTAAAGAATAGCTATACAGGCAATAGATGTAGTGAAATTTTTCCTCAGGAATTGTAGAATATGGATCCTGCAAACGTTTCTCTGGAGGTATATGACACTTCCTGAGATTTTAAATGAGTCATACATTAAAATTCCAATATTATATAAATGTATACCATTTCATAACAAATTATCCCTTCTGTGTTATAAATGGTCCAGAGGATGAATGCATTAGCTACTCAAAAGCTACTTTAAAACTGTGTGCTACTTTAATGACAAAATTCTTAATGATAGGTTAGCATATATATTTTTCTAAGACAAAATGAATTTAATTTATGAAGCTCAACACAGAATTCCAACCGAAATCTTTTAGATAACATTTTATTATAACAATTAGGAAATGTTATTATGGCAATATAAAAATTTTATTCCTGATTATTTTATGGATAGTCCTTTACATCTACCTTACGCTAGATTTTTGAATTTCTAAGGTTGATGAACATTTGTTTCATAGATAAATGAAAATCGATCTCCTCAACTGAGTAGTTGTTTCGTGAATGACTTAGCGATATTAAGGGCTGCTACAGTAGTTTCCTCAGTGTGAGCATCAGAGGAAATGAAATCAAGATATCATCACAGCTGGTGTGCTTTCTTACAGATTTGAGATAGCTAAGCACCAAGGTGAGTGGATTCGAATCATGAAATGTTTGCTGGTGGCGTTTAATGGTGTAAATCCTGCTCAAGTACTGAGTATGTTTTAAAAATCCTGGGGTGGTGTGGCCCAAGGTTTCTCCATAGAGACAGGAGTTACGTGGAAAAAAGAAAACAGTATTTTCAGTAGTAAATTTCCAACAGAATGTATTTTTTTAAAAAAAGGTTGAATCTGGGTAGCTGAAAATAAAGTAAGTGAACTTTTACAAAAAACTGACCAAGTTCAACGAAATTATTGTTTCAACTTTATTAGATGTTAAAGATGTAAATAAAATTTTCAAATATAAAAAAAGTAATCAATAATCAGCTATAATACTTAAGAACTGTTACATAAGATTTCAGTAACGGCTCTGCAGGAGGATTTACGAAATTAATAGAATTGAAAAAAGAAATAAATCTTGAATATTTCATAAGTCACAGTTATACTAACTTAATTTCGTCGAACACTAACATTAACTATAGAAGACATATTTAAAATTATACTTCCAGACTTTCACACAAAAATAATTTTAGAAGATGAACATAAACTAGAGCCTAGTTAGTTTGCAATTTATATGTCAAATTAAAAAGAATTAGAGCTCATTCTCTTCATTTTTCTGAATTTAAATAAGTTGTTTAGAATTATGTTTATTTTTAATTTCTTTAATTCTTTAATGTCTCAATTTTGAAACTGTTTTATTCCTTTGCATTTTAAATATTTTCTTCCTTAGTTCTAAAGTTTTAATTTTAACCATGTTAGAATTAATGTGTTAGGATAGGGAATTTCTTTAGATTGAAATACGGTAAACCTAAAAATTTGAGTTTCTTTCTCAGAAAGATTTTAAATTTGCCTTTTGTTTTAAGTGGTTCAAACTCTCTTAGTTATAACTACTTATTTGCACCTGTATTGCACTATTTTAGCTTTCTTTCCTCTTGAATGAGACCCACCTTATTCCCTTTATTTATTTGTATTAGCTTTCTGGCCAGCTTCACTAGCATCTTTTCTAACTACTCATTCAATATACTATTTCCTGTCTCCAGATCTTCCCTACATCCTTTTGTATTAAATTCCACTGTCCTGTGTATGGCTTGTACCAACTAAATTATTTAATAATTTCACAATCTGTTTTTCAGTCATAACTACGAATCCATTGTTCAACTGGAGCATGACCAGCAGCAGAAGCTGCAGACATTTTGACCATAACATCAGAAGTGCTAGTACATTAAGTGGCAAAGCTACTTCAGAAACAGATGCCCTATCGCTCATAGTAATATAACTAGCTCCTTGAGTCACAACAGTAACACCATTGTCCCCAGCACTCTCAAAGTGACTGATAAACATACTAAGTGAATCACCACAAGATATATTTCCTGCACCTTGACGTGTAGCAGTATTTGGGAGACCACCATTACTGAAGAGTTATCTTGTCTATGTGGCGCTAGTGGGCAGTGGACACCAGGGAATGGGTAAATTACAAATTCCAATAACCCATACTTTTATTTTGATAACGACTTCTGCGAAACCTATCAGATGAAAATAAATTCCACAGATTTCTCCTTAGAGCGTTTCAGTCTCAAAACAGAACTCGTAAGCAATCAAAACACAATGCTTAAAAACAACAGCCTTCTGAAAACACGAGTTAATAGTAGTAAATCCAATATTTAAAAGAGAATTTCAGAGTGATTATCAATAATCAATTACTCAAGAAAGGTAGCTTCCCTTCACTGGTGGTTCTGGGTTTGTCTTTAAGACATTTTGCTCAAACCTGGCTGCTGTTAAACATCCACCTGGTTCCACTAAACATGCAGACTGGTTACATCATAACTTTGGCTAAAAATCAAACATTATTAGCAAATTGAATGTGTATAAAAATTGATTGCTCAAAGGTTTACCTGTAAGAGTTTAGTGTGCGAGACAAGGCACACTGTGTTTACTTAAATTTTTGTGAAGTTAAACAGTCTTCCATTGTGGCACTTAACCTGATTGCTAATCGACAGGTCGTCTACCAAAAGAAAATAAAACTGTTTCCAATAAACTAAAAAGGTTCAGTCACTGTGGTTAAGGGATGGAGGAATTAGTAGAACATCGCCTTACAGCACCTGACCGAAGCTACGAGTAGCATTCTAGAAACAGTATAATCACATATACTACCAGGTTACGATATAATGTACCGTGTCCAAAATGTCAGAAATCACAGCCACAGTGGCACATTGAACACCAGCGAACTACACCTTCCCAAACGAGGAGTGTGTATTCCGCCAGATAGGACAGGTAATGCCTTCACTTTTGTCACATGCACTTCCACACACTGCAGTTAACAACCCAGTACTTAGATAACTGCAAATTCCTCATCACATTTCGGAGCCGCAAGGTATCATCGTTTCCGCCAGAGGGAACATAAACCATCTTTGCCCAGTGAATCATACAACTAGAGAAGTACCCATCTTTTTTTACAAGAACCAAAAATCGTGCAACCCTTGGCACAACTCCTGCCAGTTCTAGTCATTCTAGTCATTCTATTCGAGTATTCACTGAACAACAGCAGCACTAAAGGGATGAATACTTTTTCAAAGAAACACACTGGCACATAGGTATACAGAAAAATTACAAAATTACAATTGGTACCACCATAGGCATCTGCATGGGGAGGGCCAGCAGGGGACTTGCCCCCTGGTGAAACCTAGCTACAGCTAGCTCACCTATCGATTTTCTAGCAGTCACTCTCTGAGACTCCACTAAACTGGAGATTTAACATTTTGGACAGTGATGAGAAATAATGCAGCCATATCAATTACTACATGTATTAGAATTCCCTGCTTGTCGCTCTGTACATCAGAAAAGACGCTGACAGAAAGAAAACGCAACACCAAAAAGGAGTTGGCGCCATAAACGAAATAGTAGGAGTATTTCTACATCTGAAAGATGATGCCTCTTCAAATTTCGCACCAGTCGCATAAGAGTGATGCTAGTGTCATCACTATGAGTTTGCAGATCAGGAGTGCTTTAAAACACGCTGTAACAGTCCCGAGCGTAATTTACGTCTGAGACTGGACGTGGTGAGTTGATGATAGTTACGAATGTCTTTATTGTGACAAAGACGTCATTATCAATATCTCACTTTCAACGAGAAGCTGGATTTTCCATATTCGATACTGCAGAAAGACTTAGTAAAGAATGCAGTGGCGGTACATTACTGCTCGTATCGGTGGTCAGAAGAATGTATGGCTGCAAGAAGACTGGGCTCCAGATGGCTACATGGCATTACTGAGAAGACAGACCATCGTGTTTGGTGTATGGTTTTGACGAATCGTCTTTCAACTGCAGCAGCAATTCGAGCAGCACTTGGCACCACAGTTACACAACAAACTGTTACAGATCGGTTACTGCAAGGATAGAGCGAACCAGATGCACTCTAGCGTGCATTCCAATGATCCAAAACCACTGCCATCTGAGAGTTCATTGGTTTCAAGAGAGAGGTCATTGGAGGGATGAATGGAGGTCTGTTGTGTTTTCTGATGAAATCTGGTTCAGTCTTCGGTGTCAGTGATGGCCGTGTGTTGGTCTGATGGAGGCTAGTCGAGCACCAGCAACCAACCTATCTGTGTGATAGACACACTGGACCTACACCTGGAGCTGTGGTCTGGGATGCTATTCTTAACAACAGCAGGATCACTACTGTGGTGGTCCAAGGCACCCTGACTGCAAATTTGTACGTCTGTCTGGTGATTCGAGCTGCTGTGCTGCCATTCACGAACAGCATTCCAGGGGGTGTTTTCCAACAGGATAACGCTCGGTAATTGTAGCGTCATCCGCAAACAGTACTGACAGATCAAGGGTGCAACAGGTAGTAAACTCCATTCCATTTCAAATCGTGTCTCTTGGTGGTTCTTTCTACCACTATTCTTGAAGATATGCCGCCAAAATATGGTGATAATTCCAAAATATGGCCATTGTAATGGATGCCTCTAAGTCTTCATTTGCATCCATACTCTGTACTTACTTAGAACACAATGCACGGTATATGGATATAGATGTTCTGCCGAAACACTGTTCTTAGGTTTTGTAGCTCACCTGGTAGACTGTTAGTATCTGAAATCACTTTCTCTCTTGTACCACAGAGCATAGGACACCACATCCTAGTTCAGGATGATGAAAGCTCCTGGCCACCATATATAACTCTGTGCGAGATGGTTTGCAATAGACACTATGTCCTATTGTACTGTCAGTCTTTTTCTAACCATGACATCCAGGAATGGTAAAACTCCTTGTTTCTGCACTTACATTGTGAACTGAATATTTTGATGGAGCGAATTCATATGCTCGAGAAACATATGTAATGTCTCCGTTCTGTGGGGCTGAGGGACGGCAGGTGGAACAATTGTTAAATGTTCCTATTATCAAATTTAATGCTGTTGTTTTCCGTTCTCAACACTGGCTCTCTAACTACAATATTGGCCACCAGAAAGTGATTATCAAAACGTGAAGCCTGTAATTAGAATTCCTAGTGCCCACTTCACGTGAGAAATACATTTATAGCTACAGCTTATAGCTCTGAGGAATTAGGAGATTGTCTGGGATTCATAATCAAAAACCATTCTCTCTAAAATGTTCACTATATTCTGAAAGTCACAGACCAAAAGGAATCCACACAAATCCAACTACCAGAGCAGTTTAGAGTCTAATGCGCTGATGAAACTATAACTGTTCAAATTAAATGTTCAAGTGAATGCTCGCCATAATTTGATGATAATTTTCATCAAACACCACGCTAAATATTGGTAGAATATCTGTTCTGCGGCGGCACGTGAAAATACGACATACGCAAACTAAAGATAGATCATTAACGTCATCCCAAAATTAACACTTCACTCGAAAACGATTTCATGGTTACGCGTATCCCGAGTAACTTATTACTGCATCCGAGGCTGTTTATATCAACGGTACCGACGCGACGCCACTCCCGGCACAGATGGTGCGCTAATCAGCATCTGGAGAGAACTGGGGCCTTCTTTTCGAGCAGCGGTCTTACATATAAGGCCGCGGTGCGGACGGCTAAGGGAACGCCTGATCAAATCTGCTCTCCCGACTAGCTGCTAAGCTAGTAATGCACCTCTTTAAGTTATCGAATAAATCATTGCTTCCTTTGCTGATGGCCGATGAAGCTTTCAATTTAATTGTGCAATCAGCACACAAGTAAGTAATCATAATAAAAGTCTGACGTGGCTAAGTCAAACATTTTTGGCGAGAGAATTAATTTAATTACACTACACACAGTAGACGAGCTCTGAACTTGCTCTTTGGAGATGCACTATCGCTATACTTTTATAGATATTGAGTTGAAACTTCTTACATCTTTATGATTATAGCAGATCTCCCTTCTACTTAAATTTAAACATCCTTGGTTCACATATCCGCTTACTAAATCTATCTTGCTTCCTAAATTTCTAAGACAAAAACCAGAAAATCATGAATTTCAACTAAAATTTTAATTTGTTAGATCCAGAATACTGTTTCTACTAATTATTATGCAAAAGGAATCTAAATATAGGTTTTTAAGTTTCTATCTCTATTCTGTTGCGCCAATGATTTTTACAGAAAAAATCCAAATTTCGAAAATGGTTATAGTTATTGAACTGACATCCAACACATGTTGATTTTGTATTACTCCTGACATGCTAGAAACGTTTCAGGTTATTTATTTCATTTTAAAGTATTGCGCAATATTTATGACGCCAGAGCTAGTTGCAGCACACTAGGCAGGCACACACTGGAAAGACTGACGTGAATTTTATAAGGCGTGAGTAGGCTGCTTCCCTACAGGGCCACACCGCAAATATATGTTCTACATAGCGACGGAAGCAGGAAGGTTGGAGACTTGCTGACTGCAGTGCCTTTTCCTCGAAGTTCACTGTATAACAGGTAGCGAACATGGGAAACGAAACGGAGGGCTTCTCATAGCGACACCGTCCACTTGTTCACAACATTGCTTACTGAATACGAAATAAGTCGAAGTAAGCACTTATTTAAGCAATGGCACAGTGACTTCCTTAAACTTGCTTATGATAAACTCTAGTGAGTCCTGCATAGTTACTTTCGTAAATAAAGACACAACATCGAAGCTAATCAAACAATCCCACGTTTGTAGTTGAAGCGACTTCAGGCGTCCTATAAAGACCTCTGAATTTCAGATGCGATGGTCACATTTGCCTGTGAGATGTCCCAACAGTGAAGGAAGGTGTTTAGCCAGGAAACAGGTATGAGCTCCAATGTTTCTCACTACCGGGTAAAGAAGAGACCCTTCCTTATGTACCTTTAGTAGGACGTACCGTTTTGGCGAAATGGAAGCTTATTTGCATAGGTCTTTTATGACTTTAGTTGGAATAGAAACCTTCCTGAGAAGATCTAATATTTTCTCTGTATCTTGCCTGTAGGAACTTCTCCCAGCTTGCGATAAGACCGGCCCACTCTCATTTTTCCATAAAGAGAGTTGTCAAGCATCACCTCTGCTTTGTATTCAGCTAGTCAGAGAAAGACAGTGGCTTTCCCCTCGTCGACAGGTAAAATATGAGTTCTTTCTCGACCCTCAATTCATGCAGAGCATTTCTTTCCCAGACTAAAATTAAACTTTCGTCAGAGCTTAGGTTAAAATTTGGCTGGTGCCCTTCTAATGCCTTCTACAACAACACTGGGAAGTATGTAAACTGTTTGTTCTAATTCCGGTAACACTTCTCGGGTTGTAAATGTCCCAGGTTTCGGTGCATAGTTCAAAGCTTGCGCGTGCACAGAAATCCTGGCATCATCCAGGATACTGTCCGTGGGATGAAAGACCGTTGCATTTGGCCCTCGAGACAAGCATATGTGGATATTTGGCGAGCCTTGGTTTGTTTATTTCGACCAGTCAGCTGGCGCGCAGGTGGCGCAATCAATCCAATCCCAAGATAGAGCTGATTTGTCCGAAGAAGTCTTTAGATGAACCGACAGTAATTTCTTGGACAACATGTGCTGACACTGTCTGTATGATGTACCCTCTCTCTCTCACACAGAGGTTGCACCTGCTCGTCGTTTAATTCTAGAAGCAACCGAAGAGACAATATGATGTCTAAATTCAGCAACCGTTGTGATAATTTTGTTAGACGACCCAAGGACTATAACCGTAGAAAGTGCAATGCGTCGTCAAGACGACAGTAGATATTTTGGCCGTAATACATCAGGAACAGCTTGGTGGAGGCGCCCAGTTGCCTTTCACGTGAAGCAATAGACGTCTGGCATTTCTGACAGTGGAAAGAGCGTGGCCTAGAGTGGTATTTCTGGAATGCCACTGTCAGCGACATCTCAGGTTCCTTGTACCTATGTTCGTCTTTCCAATTTCTGATTGCCCATTTAGAGATATCCATCCATCTTCAACTGGACTTCCTAAACTGACATTCCTTATTTCAGTACCTACTCCTCAGCGAACTTCACCCGCATCTCATCATTCCTCAGCACTTCAGTATCCTACTTTCTTCGGGGATAATACAGAAGGGTAAATGTATCAACCTGAGGAAAGATACCCTGGCCGGAAAAGGCAGAACTCAAAGTTATATGCGAAAATTTTTCTGATACCTCTGACAGTGTAATACATACACGGATGCTACTGTTGCTAAGATTGGAGTGCAGGTAAATTTCAGAGGTAGTTTCACCAAAAACAGAAAGAAATGTCTAGTAAACATGGGCACTTGATTGCATACCTTAAGAGCTATGAGTACCGCTTCATCTTCGATACTGTGAAATTAACCTCTTCTACTGAAAACTCTGTTCTTTTCATATCTTTGCACCAAGGAGTATGGACCAAACCAAGAAAAAATATCCATTAAATACGTCATCTAAAATGCAGTCATTAAAAGGTATGAGTGTTTGATCAGTAGAAGAGATGAAGTTCCCAATATTGAAGCGGAGGAAGCGCTCGTACCTCTTAAGGTGTGCATTTTCCAGGACATGTTCCCTAAAACTTTTTTTCTGGTATTGATCTATACAAATATCTCAAAAAGTTGACAAGCCTACAATCTTAACAGAAACAGTACCGATTTCCCTATCAGAGGTACTACAATGATTTTCGCGTTTATCAGGGTCTTTCAGTATGTCATGCAACAGCTTTTTGAGAAAGTAGGTTGTTTTATTCATAATTCCAACATATCAGATTATTCCCCACTCTTTTGGCTACAAAAATCTATTTTTCGACATGATATCAGTTTACTGAGACAGCCGTACGCCACGTTATTAGGAAGGCCTGCATACACGCATGGTACCCCTCTACTTGTCAATGTCGTAGGCAAAGTCTTAACGTGCCCATCATCCACATACTGCTTCCTGCTTTTTTTTGGGCCAAATAGAACTCGAAATATGTGAGATACGGGTAGTGGAACGGCTCGGGAACCACAATCAGCTGAAGTTACCTGGTCTCCTCTCGTTTGCTCCGGCCGCGGTGGCCGAGCGGTTCTAGGCGCTTCAGTCTGGAACCGCGAGACCACTACGGTCGCAGGTTCGAATCCTACCTCGGGCATGGATGTGTGTGTTGTCCTTAGGTTAGTAAGGTTTAAGTAGTTCTAAGTTCTAGGGGACTGATGACCTCAGGAGTCAAGTCCAATAGTGCCATTTGAACTTCTCGTTCGCACAGATTTGTGTGACGCCTTGCGTTGTCATAGAAAAGTATAATGTCGTTTGCATCTTTGTTACGATGAATACGCTGCAGTTTTCCTAAGGGTAGCACAGTACATTTCAGAGTTCATCGTTGCACCGTGAGGGTAGACATTAAATAGAATAACACATTCAAACTCCTACAAACACGTCGCCATGCCTTTACGTAACGAAGAATGTCCGCACGTTCCAATACAGCAGGAGTTTTTTCTGACACGTGAGGGATTGGACAGATTTGAGCAACCTTGGTGCAATGACGGAAGACGCCATGCCCAGAGAGTCGCCGTGCTTATTGTAAGTCCCATGTCTCCGTAGATAGTCTCCACACATCCTTAAAAATCTGAGACGCTCTAGTTTTCCGGCAACAAAAAAAAGTTCAATGATATGCCTCTGCTTGGAGCACACCTCCGTTACAGACCCATTTTGAAAACTACAATATAGGGTCGCCGCCTATCAGAAATTCATGAAACTATAGATGCTGAAGTGGGAATATTCCGCGACGTCCCACAAGAAATTTCGCCCTTTCTTTCAACCGAGATTATTGGAGAAAATGATGTGTCGCGTTGCTTATCGAATACCCTCATACGTTAATGATAGTCCTCATATTTTTGCCCTGACACTATTACTGCAGTTCATATAAACTACGGTAAGGAGCACGGTTTAACAATGTTTACTTGCTTAAGCAACTGATTAGCGACAACTTTTGAAGCTTATTAGCATTCGAACATCTCCAAAAGAACAGATACCACACATTTAATCAGTACAGATGCCCATAAGGCTCGAACTCTTATGGAAATCAGCGAAATGCGCAAGTAATGAGGATAGTGAGCAGCTGGCACTTCATTAGCAGTGTTTGGATAAGTACAGATTTTAGAATTGCAGGCTTTCTCGGGCCAACGGTTACCGCCAGATCACCGAAGGTAAGCGCTGTTGGGCTGGGCTAGCACTTGGATGGATAACCATCCGGTCTGCCGAGCGCTGTTGACAAGCGAGGTACACTCAGCCCTTGTGAGGCAAACCGAGGAGCTTCTTGATTGAGAAGTAGCGGCTTCGGTATCGAAAACTGTAGTTCGGCCGGGAGAGCGGTGTGCTGACCACATGCCCCTCCATATCCGCATCCAGTGACGCCTATGGGCTGAGGATGACACGGTGGCTGGTCAGTACTGTTGGGCCTACATGGCTTGTTCGGGAGGAGGCTTTCTCGGTGTATTTCAGCTATGAAATCCTAACGAGTTATCAGCCGAGTGGCGTCGTCTTCTAGTCCCAACATTCCAATGGATTGCGTATCCATCATCTTCAGGCGAAGACTAGAAGACGACGCCACTCGGCTGATAACCCGTGAAGATTTCATAGTAGAGATTTTGGGTCTGACGGGAGGCGTGTTAGGACAGTTGCGTGTAGCTGCGATGATCACGGTGTCCGTATGTCCACAGCTCGTGGTCTAGTGGCTACGGTTACTGCCTCTGGATCACGGCGTCCTGGGGTCGATTCACGGCCTGGTTGGGGATTTTCTCTGCCTGGGAACTGGGTGTTTGTGTCGTCCTCATCATTTCATCATTATCATTAATGACAGTGGCTAGATAGGACTGTGAAAAAAATTAGACTGTGTAAGAACTTGGACTCTGCACATGCACTGATGGCGACGCAGTTGATTGCCCCCCAAACCATACATCATCATCAGTGTGTCCGGATGGCGCAGTGGTAAGTGCGTTTGCTCAGCAAGCAGGAGATCTCGTTCGAATTCCAGTAAGGCACAAATTTGCAACTTCACCTACTGATGAAATCAATACGCACTGGCAGCGAAGGTAATTAATTCCTTTGTGTCTTAAGCCATTGTGGCTGCGCGATAAAAATGGCGTCTACTCTTTCGGACACCACCTACATACTTTTGGATGAACCTGCTTTTCTGGTTACAGCCATGTGGACGAAATGGCTGTTTGCTTTGCTGAGGTCATATTGCGTGGCCCAGTACCTACGTATGACCCCCTCCTATCCACTGGCTCCACACCACATCACCTGTCGTAACATCGTGCACCGTGTAGGTTTCAATGTCACTCCACGACAATCTCGTATGTCGGAGACCATTTACGCTGCGCTGTTCGAAATAACTCACTTTTTGATGCTGCTTCCTTGGACATCAACGAGGCATGGCGGCACCTGTTTGCACTTTTCTTTCGAGAGCTCTACACCGACTCTGCTTGACGGAACGATGTCCCGTAGGGCTCGGGTCAGATAAAAGAGGGCGCTGCTGTGTCTACTTGTACGTCACCTCTCTGCGCTCCTCTGTTTAACACACCATGCGATTTTTGTGTGGGTTTAGACTTTTTTTCTGGACGTTGATATTTCTATATTTTTCCAGGAACAAAGACCGTATTACAGACCCTTAAATCGCGCGTGGCATTCACTAGTAGCGCTGTAACTTTATACAAGTTTCACATGAAATTTGTTGTATATGTTTAACTTATTGCGATATTTCATGCGTTTTAATGGGCAAAAACGTATACAATCCCTCCAACTGCTGCCATATAATGTCTTCACCTGCTCCAGTATAATGTAGTCGCCTACTGCTGCGTAGTGTCTTCATAGCCATTAAGTTAAACTGTATAAAAACAATGTGTCCAAAACAGAGTGATCACAGTTGACGGAAAAAATATTAAATATTGACATAGCTTGTATTAAAAATGTCTATATTAACGCTCAGTGCTGAACTGCAAGTACTGTATGATGGATGAGCCTTCAACGTCATATAATATAGCCAACACAACCAATTAACATACATTGTGTCATCTACTTCCCCTGTCGCTATAAAAATATATTTTGATATCAAAATGAATAAATTGTAAAATCCATCGGCTTTAAAGTAATTTCAGAGTACTAATTAAATACCACCATTATCAGGGAAATTAAGTGTAATTCAGGCAGCGCGACAACTCACGGTCTTTTGACAGGTTGCTGATGAGTAACTGCCACTGCGTAGTATATCTTTTTTGAAGTCAACATTCAAAGAGAAACAGCGTGCGACGTAATTATAAAATTGGTGTTTTCTCAGTTAATAAGCCCTTAGCGTGGTAATCAAAAACTGGCATTGCTGGAGATCAAGCAACATGGTTCAGGTGTTACATTTTTATGATACCTGCCTCAGCAGTTTCATTTATTCAGAATACCATGCTGTGGATTATGGTACAAAATACTCGTATAACAATCAAGAATTTGCCTTCAGCATCAATAATTTTGATACCTCATCGGGGGTTCGTATTTAAGATCTAAGCGCTCAATATATGCTTCACAATCAGGCTGTTGTCGGAACACAGACACTTAAAAAACCTTTTCATTCCAGTGCTGTGTAGTAAATACTGCATAAGTGACATACAAGCCTTCCTTCACAGTTTATGTGTAAATATTTCTGACAAAGTAACCATCAAACGAAGAATGAATATTCGGACATCGAGAAACGCTATTGTAAAATTATTACCTTGATAAATTTCTGTATTTTTCTTATCATATAAATAACGCCGGAATCATATTTATCTGCATGTAGTAGAATGTGTTCCAAGGAACTCTTACATATTGTTTTCTCCTGCAATTAAATGGTTCAAATCAAATGGCTCTGAGCACTATGGGACTTAACTGATGAGGTCATCAGTCCCCTAGAACTTAGAACTACTTAAACCTAACTAACCTACGGACATCATACACATCCATGTCCGAGGAAGGATTCGAACCTGTGGCTAATAGCGGTCGCGCGGTTCCAGACTGTAGCGCCTAGAGCCGCTGGGACACTCCAGCCGGCTGCTATTAAATGCTGAGATGCAGTTTGATATAACACATGATCAATATACAGTATTATTAGTACCTGAAACTTCCTGGCAGATTAAAACTGTGTGCCGGACCGAGAATCGAACTCTGGATCTTTGCCTTTCACGGGCAAGTGCTCTACCAAGTGCTCTAATTTGCCCGTGAAACGCAAAGGTCCCGAGTTCGAGTCTCGGTTCGGCAGACAGTATTAATCTGCCAGGATGTTTCATATCAGCGCACACTCGGCTGCTGAGTGAAAATCTAATTCAGGATTATTATCACCTGTTTCGAACCATAATGAGTGCCATTTGCTTCATTCACAATATCTCAAGGTAAACAAAGAGACTCAACTAACAGTTGTGATCTTTTTGGGGGGGTGGGGTGGGTGTATGTGTCTGGAGGGTATTTATGGAGTCAGAAGCATTCATATGAAATGTTGAGAATAAAATGAGTTGAGTAACATCAGAGAAATGATAATAGTGAATATGGGCGATAATATTCACAAACCACAGCCTACTGATACAAGCGGAAAAGAGAGAGAGAGCGAGACAGAGAGAGGTGGGGCCCCTCCACGCCCTCACCAACGTGGTGACCAAACCAAAAGTTCTACTGTCACCTCCGTAAACATGTTATTTATCTAATAGGTGGACCACAGGATGCTGGGCTGTGATGTTATCCGTGCGTCTGGGTAAGACTACGCATTAACACGGTCCATCAGGTGATAGATAGTGGACGAAACGCGAGTGAGGGTAGCGATTTGAAGAGCAGAGGGAAAAAAATGCCAAGGCTTGTGCCGTGGGGAAAAAAAACGTGTGCGCCAGTAGGGTGGACAGTAAGAGCAGTAGTGGCTTACTAGCTGCGATAGTTCCTGCAATGTTGGGTTTCTTTGTAAGGGTATCATGCATCATAACCGTGGCAGGCGATGGGGATGCATCCAAGTTTGCTGCACCCGCTGCATTCCTGGAACAATCAGGATTGTTATATATTAGTGAGATATCGGCCATAGATCATCTCACTGTGTGGGGTGTGTGTGTGGAGCTTGTCTGCATCTAGTGTACGGTACGGCTTCCCTGTGTGGGGCCAGTTATTCGGCAGCTGTGTTCCAACTGGATATCCAGTGATGGTGGCTAATTAACGGGGTCTCACCTGTACCGTTGTGTTTGCGTCTACTTGGCCACAGATGTTAGGACCTTACAAGTATGTCTATTGGTGTTTTATGTTTCCATCTATGGTTGTAGTCGTAGTTCCCCAGATTCAGAATAAACGGGTTCTGCGAATGTCTGGAGTTTCTGTATAGTCTTGTGGTGAGTTTGTGGATTACTTCCAAGAGAGTGTCAAGTCGGTGTTGCCGGTGAAGGTCCGCGATGCGTGTGTATCGTAAAGCATTGCTTATGATTTTGAGTACTTTGTTTTGTATGATCTGCAGACGGCGCAACCCTATGGGCGCAGCGCATCCACCGACAGGGGCTGCGTACGTCATCAGGAGTGCAATAAGTGTCATGCACATGGACTTCGACACCCTTCTGTTTAGTGAGCTACGGCGGAACCATCAAGTTTCATTTCTTAAGTAAGGTGTCCGGATACTTATATAGAGAAGGTATAGTATTCAAAAGAAGCGTAGAGGTTCTCGACGGATAATGCAGTAAGTAACTGCAGATACACTCCTGGAAATGGAAAAAAGAACACATTGAAACCGGTGTGTCAGACCCACCATACTTGCTCCGGACACTGCGAGAGGGCTGTACAAGCAATGATTACACGCACGGCACAGCGGACACACCAGGAACGGCGGTGTTGGCCGTCGAATGGCGCTAGCTGCGGAGCATTTGTGCACCGCCACCGTCAGTGTCAGCCAGTTTGCCGTGGCATACGGAGCTCCATCGCAGTCTTTAACACTGGTAGCATGCCGCGACAGCGTGGACGTGAACCGTATGTGCAGTTGACGGACTTTGAGCGAGGGCATATAGTGGGCATGCGGGAGGCCGGGTCTCCACAGTACATCGATGTTGTCACCAGTGGTCGGCGGAAGGTGCACGTGCCCGTCGACCTGGAACCGGACCGCAGCGACGCAGGGATGCACGCCAAGACCGTAGGATCCTACGCAGTGCCGTAGGGGACCGCACCGCCACTTCCCAGCAAATTAGGGACACTGTTGCTCCTGGGCTATCGGCGAGGACCATTCGCAACCGTCTCCATGAAGCTGGGCTACGGTCCCGCACACCGTTAGGCCGTCTTCCGCTCACGCCCAAACATCGTGCAGCCCGCCTCCAGTGGTGTCGCGACAGGCGTGAATGGAGGGACGAATGGAGACGTGTCGTCTTCAGCGATGAGAGTCGCTTCTGCCTTGGTGCCAATGATGGTCGTATGCGTGTTTGGCGCCGTGCAGGTGAGCGCCACAATCAGGACTGCATACGACCGAGGCACACAGGGCCAACACCCGGCATCATGGTGTGGGAAGCGATCTCCTACACTGGCCGTACACCTCTGATGATCGTCGAGGGGACACTGAATAGTGCACGGTACATCCAAACCGTCATCGAACCCATCGTTCTACCATTCCTAGACCGGCAAGGGAACTTGCTGTTCCAACAGGACAATGCACGTCCGCATGTATCCCGTGCCACCCAATGTGCTCTAGAAGGTGTAAGTCAACTACCCTGGCCAGCAAGATCTCCGGATCTGTCCCCCATTGAGCATGTTTGGGACTGGATGAAGCGTCGTCTCACGCGGTCTGCACGTCCAGCACGAACGCTGGTCCAACTGAGGCGCCAGGTGGAAATGGCATGGCAAGCCGTTCCACAGGACTACATCCAGCATCTCTACGATCGTCTCCATGGGAGAATAGCAGCCTGGATTGCTGCGAAAGGTGGATATACACTGCACTAGTGCCGACATTGTGCATGCTCTGTTGCCTGTGTCTATGTGCCTGTGGTACTGTCAGTGTGATCATGTGATGTATCTGACCCCAGGAATGTGTTAATAAAGTTTCCCCTTCCTGGGACAATGAATTCACGGTGTTCTTATTTCAATTTCCAGGAGTGTATACTAGCGTATTAAGAATGAAGAAGGTAGCAAAAGTTAACAAAAGTCGAGAAAAACTGCAAGTGACATAAGGTTATAACAACAGCGTTTCAGAGAAGCGTTCTCCTCGGGAGGTATAAGTAGGGGGAAGCAATATATTCGATACCTCATCCAGAAACGCACCCTCTCGAAACCTGGACAGCAAGCTACAACGCGATGCAGAGCGCCTCTCTTGCAGAGTTTTCCACTTGAGTTTGTTAAACATCTCCGTAACGCTATCACGCTTACCAAATAACCCTGTGACTAAACGCGCCGCTCTTCTTTGGATCTTATCTATCTCCTCTGTCAACCCGACCTGGTACGGATCCCACACTGATGAGCAATGCTCATGTATAGGTTGAACGAGTGTTTTGTAAGCCATCTCCATTGTTGATGGACTACATTTTCTAAGGGCTCTTCCAATGAATCTCAACCAAGCACCCGCCTTACCAACAATTAATTTTATATTATCATTCCCATTCAGATCGATCCGCAAGCATACTCCCAGATATTTTACAGAAGTAACTGCTACCAGTGTTTGTTCCGCTATCATATAATCATACAATAAAGAATCCTTCTTTCTACGTATTCTCAATACATTACATTTTCTATGTTATGGGTCAGTTGCCACTCCCTGCACCTAGGGCCTATCCGCTGCAAATCTTCCTGCATTTCGCTACACTTTTTTAATGCTGCAACTTCTATGTCTACTACAGCATCATCCGCGAAAAGCCGCAAGGAAGATGCGACACTATCTACTAGGTCACTTATATATATTGTGAAAAGCAATTGTCCCATAACACTCCCCTGTGGCACGCCAGAGGTTACTGTTGTGGTTGGCAGGAGAGCCAACACAGGGTTATTAAAGGAGGCCGAAATGTACGCGTTTTAGCTCACGCAGGCTGGCGTGAGGTCTGGAACAAGACAAGGGAATTAGAATTGAGAAAAACGGACGTAGCTGGTGGAATACTTAACTTTAATCCATTAATGACGAACGTCGCTCTTTATGGTACATGATTCACAATATCAATTGTACGGATACTAGCGCCTTGCTAGGTCGTAGCAAATAACGTAGCTGAAGGCTATGCTAGCTATCGGCTCGGCAAATGAGAGCGTAGAAGTCAGTGAACCATTGCTAGCAAAGTCGGCTGTACAACTGGGGCGAGTGCTAGGAAGTCTCTCTAGACCTGCCGTGTGGCGGCGCTCGATCTGCAATCACTGATAGTGGCGACACGCGGGTCCGACGTATACTACCGGACCACGGCCGATTTAAAGGCTACCACCTAGGAAGTGTGGTGTCTGGCGGTGACACCACAGTTACTTTAACGTCTGTAGAAATATCTCCGTTGATAACAACATGCTGTGTTCTGTTTACTAAAAACTCTTCAATCGAGCCACACAGCTGTTCTGATATTCCATGGGCCATTACTTTGTATATCAGCCGACAGTGCGGAACTCTATGGATCGCCTTCCGGAAGTCAAGGAAACTAGCATCTACACAGGAAGCCTGTATGTAATATTTTATGGGTCTCATGAACAAATAAAGCGAGTTGGGTCTCACACGATCGCTATTTCCGGAATTAATGTTGATTCCTAAAGAGTAGATTCTGGTTTTCCAGAAAAGACATGATATTCGAGCAAAAAACATGTTCTAAAATTCTACAACAGATCGACGTCAGAGATATAGGTCTACAGTTTTGCGCATCTGCTCGACGACCCTTCTTGAAGACTGGGACTACCTGTGATCTTTTCCAATCATTTGGACCCTTCCGTTCCTCTAGAGACTTGCGGTACACGGCTGTTAGAAGAGTGGGCAAGTTCTTTCGCGTACTCTGTGTAGAAACGAATTGGTATCCCGTCAGGTCAAGTGGACTTTCCTCTGTTGAGTGATTCCAGTTGCTTTTCTATTCCTTGGACTCTTATTTCGATGTCAGCTATTTTTCCGTTTGTGTGAGGATTTAGAGAAGGAACTGCAGTGCGGTCTTCCTCTGTGAAACAGCTTTGGAAAAAGGTGTTTAGTATTTCAGCTTTACGCGTGTTATCCTCTGTTTCAATGTCATCATCATCCAGGAGCATCTGGATATGCTGTTTCAAGCCACTCACTTATTTTACGTTAGACCAGAACTTCCTAGGATTTTCTGTCAAGTTGGTACATAGAATTTTACTTTCGAATTCACTGAAAGCTTCACGCATAGCCCTCCTTACGCTAACTTTGACATCGTTTAGTTTCTGTTTGTCTGAGAGGTTTTGGCTGCGTTTAAACTTGGAGTGAAGCTCTCTTTGCTTCCGCAATAGTTTCCTAACTTTGTTGTTGAACCACGGTGGGTTTTTCCCGTCCCTCACAGTTTTACTCGGCACGTACCTGTCTAAGACGCATTTTACAATTTCCTTAAACGTTTTCCATAAACACTCAACATTGTCAGTGTCGGAACATAAATTTTCGTTTTGATCTGTTAGGTAGTCTGAAATCTGCCTTCTATTACTCTTGCTAAACAGATAAACCTAGATAAACCTTCCTGCCTTTTTTTATACTCCTATTAACTTCCATATTGAGGGATGCTGCAACGTCCTTATGATCACTGATTCCCTGTTCTGCACTTAGAGAGTCGAAAAGTTCGGGTCTGTTTGTTATCAGTAGGTCCACGATGTTATCTCCTCAAGTCTTATATTTGTTTAATTGCTCGTGGTAATTTTCGGATGGTGCACTCAGTATAATGTCATTCGATGCTCTGCCCCTTCCACCCGTCCTAAACATATGAGTGTCCCAGTCTATATCTGGTAAATTGAAATCTCCACCTAATACTATAATACGCTGAGAAAATTTATGTGCAATGTATTCCAAATTTTCTCTCAGTTGTTCTACCACTAATTCTGCTGAGTAGGAAGGTCGGTAAAAGGAGCCAATTATTAACCTAGCTCGGTTTTTGAGTGTAACCTCCGCCCATAATAATTCACAGGAACTATCCACTTCTACTTCACTACAGGATAAACTACTACTAACAGCGACAAACACGCCACCACCGGTTACATGCAATCTATCCTTTCTAAACACCGTCTGTGCCTTTGTAAAAATTTCGGCTGAATTTATCTCTGGCTTCAGCGAGCTTTCTGTACCTATAACGATTTCAGCTTCGGTGCTTTCTATCAGCGCTTGAAGTTCCCGTACTTTACCAATGCAGCTTCGACAGTTTACAATTACAATTCCGATTCTTGCTTGGTCCCCGCCTGTCCTGACTTTGCCCCGCACCCTTTGAAGCTGTTGCCCTTTCTGTACTTGCCCGAGGCCATCTAACCTAAAAAACCGCCCAGTTCATGCCACGCAACCCCTGCTACCCGTGTAGCCTTTTTCTACGTGTAGTGGGCTCTTGACCTATCCAGCGGAACCCGAAACCCCACCACCCTATGGCCCAAGTCGAGGAATCTGCAGCCCACACGGTCGAAGAACCGTCTCAGCCTTTGATTCAGACCCTCCACTCGGCCACATCTATGGTCATCAGTCTTCTAGAACTTAGAACTAATTAAACGTAACTAACGTAAGGACATCACACAACATCCAGTCACCACGAGGCAGATAAAATCCCTGACGCCGCCGGGAATCGAACCAGGGAACCCGAGCGCAGGAAGCGAGAACGCTACCGCACGAGCACGAGCTGCGCACGCAAGTGTTTCGATTGGACGCCACTTCGGAGACTTTCGCGTCGATGGGGATGAAATGATGATGATGATCAGGGCAACGCAACACCCAGTCCCTGGGCGGAGAAAATCTCCTACCCCGCCGGGAATCAAACCCGGACCCTTAGAATTGACATTCTGTCGCGCTGACCACTCAGCTACGGGTGGCGAACATCTGCCTAGTGTCCATTCGGGCCTCAAAAGTAGCCTATGTTTTTAAAATTGTTTGGGACATCAAAGAAATATAACTACTACTTAAATATATTGTTGTACACATTTGGAATCAGATCATAATTTCCATTCACATATCTATTTTGCTACTGTAATTTAGAAAAAAAAGTGGCGTGCCGGCATGGTACCACTGCACTGGTGAATGCCGGAGCCAACGTCTTGCTGCATCAAACACGTCCCCATCATTCACTACTAAACGCGGAGTGTATTCTCCATTAGACACTGAACTAATGTTCAAAGTAGTAATTTGGTAATTGTGCATAGGGAAATGGAGCGGGTTGCAAATAATGGTGTAGGCAGTGAAACAATTAGTGAACAGGGAAGCATTATCGATCGATTGGTCGGCAACAGCTCGCGTCAGGAATCCGATATGACAGGACACAATCTTGCAAATACTGTACATTCAGGTTTTGCGTCCTCACCGTTTTCTCAAATAAGCCGAGACACATTTTCTGCTTGTCAAACTGTGAATGTTGCCGGTGCTAATGCACTGCCGAAAAGCATAGATGATCAAATTCCAGACACTAATACATTATTATTGCAATTAATGCAACAAATGAAACAAAACCAGAGACAAACACAGCAACAGTTAGACACAATGGAACAAAATCTTCAAAAGTTAGACACAATGGAACAAAATCTTCAAAAATTAGACACAGTGGAACAAAATCAGAGACAAACACAGCAAAAGTTGGACACAATGGAACAAAATCAGAGACAAACACAGCAAAAGCTTCAAAAGTTAGACACAGTGGAACATATGCTTGAACAAACACATGAAGATTTAACTACTGAATTACATAAAATCGAATCGAAATGTCAAAAAGTCTGTAATGACGTAAAAACACAAATTTGTGAGCATTTACAACCTATTTTTTCGCGGCATGAAAATGCATTACAGAATCACGAAGCAGCCATAAAAGAACTGCAAACAATTGTTCATGAAAATCATGAGACCTTGCAAGCTAAAATTGACTCAGTTGCATCCACCGATTCGGTTACGCAACTTGCAAGAACTCAGGAAAACTTAAAGGTCACAGTAGATTCGATTTCAACACAAATGGACACTCTGAAACTTGGTTCAGAGAAACACACTGAGGAAATGTGTTCACTATCGGAGAAAGTAGCCGAACTTTCAGATCAGTTCACTAACTTGTCTACGAAGGTAGGTGATGATCTGAATGACACAAAACCTGTAGCCTTCACTGACACTGAAGAGTATGAACAAATTAGGAAATTCAAACAGAATCAAAATCAAATCAACACACAGTACAAAAGAGAAATGCGGGAAGTACAAGATCAGTTGGCTCAAGTAATACAAGAATTACATATTTCAGAGGACACTCGCGCCCCAGTATGGGAAGAGGGACATAGCAATACAGAACAACCACAAAATAATAACACAGGGCATTTCGGAAATCATGAAAGTAATTGGCAAAATACACCGAATTTTGAGATGGAACCGCCGAAACGACGTAACAATGACCGATATGCGACCCGCCGACACGATGATTTTGACTATAAGCTGTTCATTACTACACGTAAATTCAAATCATTTAAGAATTCTGGCAATGACATTCATCCACAAGCGTGGCTCCATCAATTCTCTCACTGTTTTCCTCCCAACTGGTCACTAGAGCACAGATTAGAATTTATGTGTGGCTATTTAGAGAATGAACCAGCTGTAAGAATGCGATCGGTCATTCACGATTGCCACAGTGAAGGAGAATTTTACCATGCCTTCCTCTCAGCATATTGGTCCCAAGCCACACAAGACCGAGTAAAACATAGCATCATAATGATGAAACATTTCGAACAATCTGAATTTTCCAGTCTTGTCAAATATTTTGAAGACATGTTACATAAGAATCAGTATCTTTCAAACCCATACAGTCCCTCAGAACTCATCCGCATTTGCTTAATCAAATTACCTGAACATTTACGACAGATTATTTTAGCAGGACGATGCAAAGACGACATTGAAGCTTTTCAGGGACTGTTACAAGAACTGGAAATTGACACTGACAATCGCGGAACGCGAAAACAGGAACACAACAATTACAGGTCACACCTGTCACAATTCCGCGATGACAGAAATAATACACGACAAGGCTATTCGTACAACGTAAATCGTGACCAAAACGGACACCACCCGTATGACAACCGTTGGCAGAGTAGTAATTATTACAGGGAAAGATCACCTCTCCGCGGTAATGACTATCACAGAGACAATCAGAGAAACAGACAATATGGCAACCAAAATAATTATTATCAAGGGAGACGGAATAACTTAAGACGCAATGGTCCAGCGCGCAGTTACGATTCAGGGAGAAATTCTCCACCACGTGACCGACAAGAAAGAAACTATGGAATCTACCGACATGACGACACACGATATGATCGTAACGACAGACCTGAATTGCAGCAGAACTGGCGGGAATCAAAAAGAGCAGGGCCCTCTCGACAAGGTGAATTTGTAGAAGTTAGGTCTCCTAATCCCATTAACGACTCGCGCCAACAAAGACACAATAGGCAATGACTCATACCGCTGGCAGCCACAAAACGTACGCATGAAACTGACGACGCAGCTGCCGTAGCTAGTAATTACGTAAAAATGGAAGACATTAGGGACATCTTACTCCAGGAACAGGACGTAAAACATAACAAAATTGCATATCCTGTGATTCACATTACAGTAAATGACGTAAAATTTACGGCATTACTTGACTCAGGCAGTCCCATTTCAGTAATTAGTGAAACAGCTTTTAGTAAATGCAGCAAATCGAAAGATTGCCCCACACTTCCGTTACGCAAAATTAAATTACAAGGTGCAGTCATTGGAAAAAGTGTAGATGTACGCCAACAAACCAACTTAGAATTCTTTTGTCAAAGCCACAGCTTCTCTATGAATTTTCTTATTGTTCCATTATTGTCGACGGAAATTATACTGGGATTAGACTTTTTGAATGAAAACAAAGCAATCTTAAATTTTCACGATGCTGAAATAAGTTTAGAGAAAGAAGGTAAGTCAATAGCTTTGAAATTTGAAGATTGGCTCTCAAACCATGACGAGGAAATTAATCGGCTTTACCTTCTGTTTGACAACAGTTCGGAATTTTCTACGGAACTAGACACTAACAGTCGCTCTGCAAGTACTGACAGGGATGATATCGACGGCACAATTGAAACTAATGAGTTAATTCAGAATAAAATTCAAACAATTGAGAATTGTAATGACACTGATAGGCAGGACCTTTTTGAGATTTTACAAGCACATTCCACAGTTTTTACTCACAAAACAGGAACAATCAAGGGATTTCAATACCAATTTCGTGTTCGTGAGCATACTAAATTTTGTGTTAGACCATACGTAATTCCAGCACATTATAGGGACCGTGTTAGAACAGAAATACAATCTATGCTTGACGAGGGCATTATTGAGCCTGCAGTAAGCTCACACAACAATCCATTACATATTGTTGAGAAGAAAAATGGGTCGATCAGGCTTGTCTTGGATTCGAGACAAATCAATACTATCATTATTCCTGAAACAGACAGGCCGCAAACGTTGGAAGAACTTCTTCAAAATTTTAATGGTGTAAAAGTGTTGTCTTCCATTGATCTCAGATCCAGCTTTTATAAGATCGAACTTCATCCAGAATGTAGAAAATACACAGCTTTCCTTTGTTTCGGCGTTTGTTATCAGTTTCGGAAACTTCCTTTTGGCTTGAACATTTCTTCAGCAGCATTCATTCGTGGGCTAAATTCCATATTACCTGAGTTCTTAAAAACGTCACATCACCTTATATGTGGACGATATTCTGATAGCAGAAGCCTCATGGGAACAACATAATCGCATCCTCAACAGCGTGTTACATATTTTTGCAGAACAGTTAACTTGGAAAAGTCAGAATTCGGTAGGACAAAAGTGAAGTTTTTGGGACATATTATTTCTTCTGAAGGCATCCAGCCGGATCCTGAAAAGTTAGAAGCAATCAGAGCCATTACAATTCCATCCACAAAAAAACAAGTCCGCAGTTTTCTAGGTCTCGTAAATTTTTACCGTCGTTTTCTGAATATGCAAATTCTAGTTACACCAAAACTTTGTTCTCTCACTGGAAAAAATACTATTTGGAACTGGGACGAACAAGCACAGTTGGAATTCAATTCTTTGAAAGAATCGTTACTTAACGCGCCAATACTAGCTCATCCAGATCTCTCACAAGATTTTTGCCTTAGCACGGATTCTTCTAAAGTCGGTCTTGGTGCCCATTTATTTCAAGAAGCTACCGAAAATGACATTACTGTTCAGAAAACCATTGGTTTTGCTAGCCGAGTGCTAACAAAATCTGAAAAAAAATTATTCCCTTACTGAATTCGAAGCTTTAGCTATCGTTTGGGCATTTAACAAATTCCGTTTCTTTCTTTATGGTAAGCACGTAAAAGTATACAGTGACCATCGTGCATTACAATTTCTTATGTCTTCAAAATTAAATCATGACAGGTTAAAACGTTGGGCATTGTTTCTGCAAGAATTCCACTTCACAATAGTCTACATTCCCGGCAAGGAGAACATTGTTGCGGACGCACTGTCACGTGCACCGGCTGGGCTTGAGAAAAGTAACACTGAAAGCAACCTCGAGAGAAGTTTCAGTATTCTTTACATCCAGAAAGTCGCCTTTGAAAACTTCATCACCACATCTTTAAAGGACATTGCTCATGAACAAGATAAAGATCCGATTTGGAAAGACATCAAAAGTAAATGGCATGGAAAGACACACACACAGTTTCGGCATTATTATCTGGTTAGAAACAACATACTGTTCAAACGATGCACTGTTGATGACAAGCTATGGGTACTTTGCATTCCAGACGATTTTGTTAATAAGCTCATTTGGTACATTCATTTCAGCTATGCACATTTTGGTCCACGAAAATGTTATCATATTCTTCGAACGACTTGTTATTTTAACAATATGGAAAAGAGAATTCGAAGAGTCTTGTCTATTTGTAAACTTTGTCAAAAGGCGAAACCATCTACTGTCTCTCATCGTGCTCCATTGTTTCCTATCATTCCTTCTAAATTAAAAGAATTTGCTGCTGTTGATCTCTTGGGACCGCTTGTCAGAACATCTAATGGATTTTCGTACGTTCTAGTCGCTGTTGAACTTACTTCAAAATTTGTTTCTTTCACTCCGTTACGTAAAGCCAGTGGACGGTCTGTATCCAATGCCTTTGTTAAAAATTTCTTACGTGAAGTTGGACACGTTAGTAAAGTAATTTCAGATAACGGACCGCAATTCAGATCTGCTGTTTGGTCACGCATGCTTCGTAACCATAAAATCAAATCTGTTTTTATTTCATTGTACTCACCACATTGTAACCCGTCTGAACGGATTATGAAAGAAATCAATAAGCTTTGCAGACTTTATTGTCACAGAAAACATCAGCATTGGGACAGATATTTACACTTATTTCAAAACGTGCTGAATGAAATGCCTCATGACTCAACTGCTTTACCACCTGTTCTTGTACTGAAGAATAAAGAACCACCAAACAGAATCAGAGAGCTTGTACCTTTTCTGAATACACGTAAACTTCGACACAAAGACATAATTGATTTGGCTATTAAAAATATAAATTCTGCTGCAGACAAAAGGAAAAAATTACACGGTAAAGCAAATGCAAAGAAATTATATATTGGTCAGAAAGTTCTCATTAAAGCTCATCCATTGTCACATAAGAAGAAACACTTGAGTCACAAATTCTTTCTAGTTTACAATGGACCTTACAGAATCCGACGTATACCACATGATAAGTGCGTTGAAGTTGAAACTCTGCGTACTAGGAAGAGTAAAGGTTTACACCACATTTCACATGTAAAACCGTTTATTGAAAGATAATCTGCTTTTTAACTTTGTATTTGCCATATAACTTTTCACTTCACATTACTAGTATGCTTTGTCAGACTTATAATCTCTTAACATGCAGCAATATTTAAGTTAAATATCCAATCAAGAACCAAGAGAACTTATCTAAACAGAAATTACGAATGCATTGTTACAGTGAACAGATGACACAGTGTCATTGTGTGTGTGTACATTCTTGCTTGTTAGTGGCACGATTATGTAACGACCATAAGGCTGACATACTTAGAACATTTACCAGTACTACTAATGAGATTTTAATGCAACATTTTGGTTTACTTGCAAATACATTCTGGATTTAAAGTACTTTCTGTGAGATACCAGATGACACAGTGGTTAGTATATGTGACAGCTACACGATTATATCACGACGCTACTAATGAGTGACAATTTACAATGTTGCTTTTGCGGTGTATCAGTTTTTCTGAATAATTCTGGAAAGTAAAACATGTTTTAGTAGTAACGTTTGTGGTATATCTACAATGAGACAGCCTTTTCTGTAGCACAACAATACGTTACAGTACAGTACTTACGTCATCACGGCAATAAGCGTAGTAACTACGATATCTATACGCAAAACATTTCACTTATGTTTATCATGAAGTAAGTACATTGACTTCTGCAGAACTTAGTTTTCAGAGGACGATAACTACGACACTTCCACAGAGATTATCTTACAACAAGACGCACAGTTTAGCGCTACCCTTACACGTATTTGAGTGATTAATTTTGTACTTAAACATTTGTTCTTAAAGAGATTTGAAGTACAATGATACAAAGGTTTTCCATGATACATTTCATTCCATTGCTGTAATCTGCAACACCTGAGGATATAATTACATTAATCTTCAGGGGGGTACATGCTTACTTTGTGTACCATGTGTTTGGCAAGCACAAGGAGCCCTAGCTAATATGGTATTTACTTATACAACTTTACACATCGGTACCATATTTCTCTAACACATAAATTACACAGCTATCTGATAATTTAACTGAGAGACAAACTTTTTTTTACTACATCAGTGACAGATGTTTACGTAATTACACAGTTGGATAATTTCACACTTATGAAATTATATTTTGTCTCTACTTTGTGAACAGTTCATTTTTTTCGGAACCGTTGTGATATTATGAGAGCTTTGAATGATGTATTTGGTATGGGATCATGATTTTTAAAGTACGTTTGAGGTAGATGACACTTTTGACATGACCAGAGAATTTTTTTTAGGTTTTGAAATTATTGGAGGAAGCTACGGAGATTTTGAGAATTTGACTGTGGTGTTATGATGTTATTATTACGACGACGATGTGAATTATGCTGCTGAAGTATGCTTAAGCTGATGCTATATGAGTTATTTGGTTATGTTACGTATCTGTTATGATGACATATTGAAGAAGTGTCGACGAATATACATATGTGTCATAAGGTAAGGAATAATGAGTAGTGGTTAGGGACTCTGGTTTGTGAAAAAGGTTGTTGGAAACCAAGAATCGTACTTTAAGAGTTATGAAATGTATGTACATGCGTGAATGTATTACAATGCCGACGAAAATTTTTGAACACTATTAATTTTAAATGATTATATTTTTACAGATTTGTAACGCAAATTCTTGACCTGTGAAATTTTTTTATATGAGACTGCCACTGTAGCGGAAACTGGTGTCGTAAATATTTCGATAAGACAGTTAAGTGACCACCTGCATGTAATGCGTCGTGGGCACCCAGCCGCGCGACAACCACCTGACAAAAGAAAGCCATTAGTGTGTGCCTGTCAGAGGCACAGGTGGAGAAAAAAAAAGAGGTCATTATCCTCGCTATTGAGATTCCTTTGTAGAAAGCACCGCAAATACGACACGCTCATTACTGAGAAAGATACATACATCTGACACCTGATTATAACAAACGTCTTTCTACGAGAGTTGAGAGAATTTGTACTAACTTATGAAATGTCACATGACTATTGAATGATATTTTTATGCTTTGCCTTTCACAGTTGCTTGTTTCATTTGATATCTGTTTTCCAGCTGTGTTACAGCATTGTTTTATAAAATAAAATTAAATGCATTTGCTAATGTGAACACTTTCTGTCAACAGATCTTTTAAATAATTATTTAATGATCCACATTCTTCGAAAAAGGAGCTCTTGGAATGAAAAGAGCAATAAGAAGTGACTAATAACAGTAACTGTATATATAATTTTCTTTTCAAGTACTTGGTAAATTTTATGGTAGAATAAGTTGTGGTGCACCACTTTAATTGCATAGACATTAAGATGTGAATAGACATTATCCTTATCTGCATTGTTGTCTTTAGTGTAACATTTTTTCTGATTGAGCTTTGTCATGTTTAGGTATAAGTTATAGCATTTGCTGCGGCTGTTTGCCATTCATAGTGCTACTGAATGTCACTTTGTATTACTAGGTTAAGTCAATTTTATTACTGATTTATTTTTCTTGTTTGCTGCGCATTTCCTTATATTAGTTGTAATATTGCTGCCTTTTTTTGCCAATTTCCATTTTTTAACATTGCTGTTTGTGTAAATTGTTTTGTGCTGCTGCATTGCCTCATCCCTTAGTTAAGCATCTGAGCTCAGTAGATTTAAGTTAGCTTAAGAGGGGGTAGCCTATATAAGAGAATGATTTGCGATGAATTGGAAGAAATGCATTGAGAAGTTATACGAAAAAAGTACAGAAATTAGGTATAGATAGGACTTTTTGGAAATAATGAAGAACGAAGGGAGATCTCCGAGAAGTAAAGAAAGTTTTGTTTGCAAAATACTGCAGTAAAACAAACCCTGTCCTTTCCTTGTGTTATCCCACTATGTGTTTGTGTACCCTTGTGTATTTATGTTCTTCCTGTCTTTATATGTTTATCGGATAAGACTTATGTTGCAGAATTTTTCTAATACTAAGCTACATTCACTATGATGAGGAATACTGTTATCCTCAAATATAATTTGCATTAATAACATGTTATTTACTTTGTAAAGATGTTTACCCATTATTTATTCTGTTTTGTTCTAATGCTCATCTGTGAAGTTGATGTTTCAAAAGTTATTCTGATCTTTTATGTATGTACTTATGTCGTAATTCTTGTAACACTGACGTATTTGCTATTTCGATTCTTTTGTAAAGCCTGTACTACTGCTGATGTTATCTGTATTGTTATGTTCTTTAATGATGTATTTTGTACCTTTGTTATTGTATTCTTATGTTATAAAATTGTAATTGACACCAGTTCATCAAATTAAGTAACTTGTAAATTACATTTCACTGCACACGTTTCTGTTGGTCATAGTATATGGACAATATGTGAGAAGTAGGGACTGATAGTGTTTGCACGTGTGTTAATAATTCAGTAAGGGACTGGATAACAGCATTGCTGGTTGTAAGGACATTTCAAAAACAATTTTTGTGAGGGCACAAGTGGTGGTTATGGACTTGCTGTATTCTCTGCAAGCCTCTTCAATGGTGATTGTGCACCTGCACAGTTGCAACAGATGGCTGCTGGCCGTCTCTACAAGGACTACAGTGGGTCTGCACCTTTGATGACCCACCAATACCATTATTTCTACAAGGACTGCAGTGGGTCAGCACCTTTGATGACCCACCAATACCATTATTTCTACAAGGTCTACAGTGGGTCTGCATCTCTGGTGACCCACCATTACCGTAATCTCTACCAGGACTACAAGGGGTCTACTCTGTGATGACCTACCTACCAATATTCTTTAAAACTTCGACTGACTCTGCTGTGGGTTTGCTCTGTTGTGGCCCATTACCTGTCTGCATGTCAAGAGTCAGCACTGTCTTTCCATTGGAAGGACAACACTACTTCTTCAAGACTGCATGGAAATCCACTACTTCCAAGTGCAATTTCTTTTATTGCTCAGACTTTGAAAAAAAAAAACACTGCATTTTTACTGTGATGAATGATCAGGATTGTCTATATGGACTGCGAGAATATTTTAGCTCTTGACCAACATTGTATCGATAAGTGTGTGCATTTCATTTCTTTGTTATTGTAATTATGAAAAAATTTTTCAAATCTGTATTGGCCACTGCCCAAAACAATTTGTAAATTTTTTTGTGGGGAGCATGGGGGCTATGTAAGTAGTTTGTTTAGGTTTTTTTTTAATTGGTAACGCCGCCGCCACGTAGCGTTCTGTATGAAAATCACTGGCTGTGCCGTGTGCAGTCTGTGGCTGGTTGGCATTGTTGTAATACTCGCCATTGTAGTGTTGGGCAGCGGCAGCTGGATGCTAACAGCGCGTAGCGTTGGGCAGTTGGAGGTGAGCCGCCAGCAGTGGTGGACGTGGGGAGAGAGATGGCGGAGTTTTAAAATTTGTAAGAATTGGTGTCACGAACTGATTTATATATTATGACTATTAAGGTAAATACATTGTCTGTTCTGTATTAAAATCTTTCATTTGCTAACTATGCCTGTCAGTAGTTAGTGCCTTCAGTAGTTTGAATATTTTATTTAGCTGGCAGTAGTGGTGCTCACTGTATTGCAGTAGCTCGAGTAACGAAGATTTTTGTGAGGTAAGTGATTTGTGAAAGGTATAGGTTAATGTTAGTCAGGGCCATTCTTTTGTAGGGATTTTTGATAGTCAGATTGCGTTGCGCCAAAAATTATTGTGTGTCAGTTTAAGCACAGTCATGTATAAATTGTTCAAAGGGGACGTTTCAAGCTGTGTGCAGCTGGACAGCACGTGGGGGATCGTAAAAGTTTTGAGCCCCAGTGTTGCGATGATGTCAGACGCCGCACTCAGCGACTCGCCACGTCATTGATAACGGTCAGTTATCCATAAACTGTTTGCAAGCGCCAATGAATATCTGGCGTGCACTAGTTTCCCGTCAAAAGAAACACAGTGACAGCTCTCTTGCTGGAATGCACCTTCGCTACAGATGCCGTTTTGAAGGCTACATCTACATCTCCATCTACATGTATACTCTGCAAATCACATTTAAGTGCCTGGCAGAGGGTTCATCGAACCACCTTCACAAGTCTCTATTATTCCAATCTCGTATAGCACGCGAAAGAATGAACACCTGTATCTTTACGTACGAGCTCTGATTTCCCTTATTTCATCGTGGTGATCGTTTCTCCCTATGTAGGTAGATGTCAACAAAACATTTTCGCATTCAGAGGAGAAAGTTACGGACTGGAATTTCGTGAGAAGATTCTGTCACAACGAAAAACGCCTCTCTTTTAATGATTTCCATCCCAACTCGTGTATCATATCTGCCACACTCTCTCGCCTATAACGTGACAATACAAAACGAGCTGCCCTTTTTTGCACCCTTTCGATGTCCTCCGTCAATCCCACCTGGTAAGGATCCCACACCGCGCAGCAATATTCTAACATAGGACGAACGAGTGAAGTGTAAGCTGTCTCTTTAGTGGACTTGTTGCATCTTCTAAGTGTCCTGCCAATGAAACGCAACCTTTGGCTCGTCTTCCCCACAATATTATCTATGTGGTTCTTCCAACTGAAGTTGTTCGTAATTTTAACAGCCAGGTACTTAGTTGAATTGACAGCCTTGAGAATTGTACTATTTATCGAGTAATCGAATTCCAACATCCTTTTGGAACTCATGTGGATCATCTCACACTTTTCGATATTTAGCATCAACTGCCACCTGACACACCATACAGCAATCTTTACTAAATCGCTTTGCAACTGATACTGGTCTTCGGATGACCTTACTAGACGGTAAATTACAGCATCATCTGCGAACAATCTAAGAGAACTGCTCAGATTGTCACCCAGGTCATTTATATACACTCTTGGAAACTGAAATAAGAACACCGTGAATTCATTGTCCCAGGAAGTGGAAACTTTATTGACACATTCCTGGGGTCAGATACATCACATGATCACACTGACAGAACCACAGGCACATAGACACAGGCAACAGAGCATGCACAATGTCGGCACTAGTACAGTGTATATCCACCTTTCGCAGCAATGTAGGCTGCTATTCTCCCATGGAGACGATCGTAGAGATGCTGGATGTAGTCCTGTGGAACGGCTTGCCATGCCATTTCCACCTGGCGCCTCAGTTGGACCAGCGTTCGTGCTGGACGTGCAGACCGCGTGAGACGACGCTTCATCCAGTCCCAAACATGCTCAATGGGGGACAGATTCGGAGATCTTGCTGGCCAGGGTAGTTGACTTACAGCTTCTAGAGCACGTTGGGTGGCACGGGATACATGCGGAAGTGCATTGTCCTGTTGGAACAGCAAGTTCCCTTGCCGGTCTAGGAATGGTAGAACGATGGGTTCGATGACGGTTTGGATGTACCGTGCACTATTCAGTGTCCCCTCGACGATCACCAGAGGTTTACGGCCAGTGTAGGAGATCGCTTCCCACACCATGATGTCGTGTGTTGGCCATGTGTGCCTCGGTCGTATGCAGTCCTGAATGTGTCGCTCACCTGCATGGCGCCAAACACGCATACGACCATCATTGGCACCAAGGCAGAAGCGACTCTCATCGCTGAAGACGACACGTCTCCATTCGTCCCTCCATTCACGCCTGTCGCGACACCACTGGAGGCGGGCAGCACGATGTTGGGGCGTGAGCGGAAGAGGGCCTAACGGTGTGCGGGACCGTAGTCCAGCTTCATGGAGACGGTTGCGAATGGTCCTCGCCGATACCCCAGGAGCAACAGTGTCCCTAATTTGCTGGGAAGTGGCGGTGCGGTCCCCTACGGCACTGCGTAGGATCCTACGGTCTTGGCGTGCATCCATGCGTCGCTGCGGTCCGGTCCCAGGTCGACGGGCACGTGCACCTTCCGCCGACCACTGGCGACAACATCGATGTAATGTGGAGACCTCAAGCCCCACGTGTTGAGCAATTCGGCGGTACGTCCACCCGGCCTCCCGCATGCCCACTATACGCCCTCGCTCAAAGTCCGTCAACTGCACATACGGTTCACGTCCACGCTGTCGCGGCATGCTACCAGTGTTAAAGACTACGATGGAGCTCCGTATGCCACGGCAAACTGGCTGACACTGACGGCGGCGGTGCACAAATGCTGCGCTGCTAGCGCCATTCGACGGCCAACACCGCGGTTCCTGGTGTGTCCGCTGTGCCGTGCGTGTGATCATTGCTTGTACAGCCCTCTCGTAGTGTCTGGAGCAAGTATGGTGGGTCTGACACACCGGTGTCAATGTGTTCTTTTTTCCATTTCCAGGAGTGTAGATCAGGAACAGCAGAGGTCCCAGGCGCTTCCCTGGGGAACACCTGATATCACTTCAGTTTTACTCGATGATTTGCCGTCTATTACTACGAACTGCGACCTCTCTGACAAGAAATCGCAAATCCAGTCACAGAACTGAGACGATATTTCATAAGCACGCAATTTCACTACGAGGCGCTTGTGTGATACAGTGTCAAAAGCCTTCTGGAAATCCAGGAATACCGAATCGATCTGAAATCCTTTGTCAATAGCACTCAGCACTTCATGTGAATAAAGAGCTAGTTTTGTTTCAGAGGAACGATGTTTTCTAAACCCATGTTGACTGCGTGTCAGTACACCGTTTTCTTCGAGGTAATTCATAATGTTCGAACACAATATATGTTCCAAAAACCTGCTGCATATCGTAGTTAGTAATTTAGTGGATTACTCCTACTACCTTTCTTGAGTCATTAAGCGCCGACACCTACTGGAACTTCATTTATCCATCGGAAGTGAAGCGAAAATATTCCATGATATCCCACATCAAATTCCGAAAGTTTTCAACCGAAACTAGACTAGAAAAAAGAAGGTGTAGCATTACTCACTAATATGTGGAGGAAACAATTAACACTCGAAAGTGCGAATCAAAACAGGCTCTTGAGTATCATAAGGAAGCAGCTGAATGTGCTCAAGATTTCTTTAGTTCTCATAAAAAAGTGAACGAGGACAAGCAGAGATCGCTAACACTTATTGAAATAGAGACGTCTTAATGCGACATCGTCCGTGTCATACACATGCCCGAATCGTTGCGCTACAGCTATTTTACTTGGTGTGGCTGAATAAAATGAAACCTAATGGAAACATTTCAGATCGGGGCCGGCCAGGCGAAATTACGTCACGGGCAACGTGCTTATACCACAAGTACTGTTACCCCAGCGTCTGACAGTTACCTCACTATCCTGCTCACCGCGGAGATCATCAGACACAGAAGAAAGGCAATGTTGCAGTGGCCATGGCTGTTGATAAATTACCAATAAATCGGTATAACGACATTTTTAAAAAATATGTCGATAAGTATCGGCGGTATTTTCCACATATTGATATCAAAACAGCAATACCTGGTGCCGATATTTTTATTTTACATCATATTTTTTTCACAATTTTTGGAAAATATGTTTGAAGTTGATCTTTTGAAATTTTAGTAGGACATAATTGTACTTTCACTGTGTGAAACACTCTTGCTACTTTTCGAGCTTTCGTCACGTCCAATCTTTCTCTTTGACACTGTGGGAAGCAATTATATGTGGCAAGAAAAACAGGAACTCAGACTGCACTTGGGAGGGAGGGGGGAGGGGGGGGGGGGGGAAGGTGTGAATGTAATAACAATGTTTCCGATGCGAAGAAACAGCACAACAGTTGCGGCAAACAACAGTCAGTTTCTAACGCATCTAGTGCGCTGTTTCTTCACATCACCGTTCTTCGAATATAGCTGCTGAAAATGATGGACAAAATTCTAAGTGACCAAATTGGTCGTTTCCGTGGGCGGAGACGTTGTGAGGGGAAATGATGACGTAATTGGCGCTCGCACTACTAACAGAAACTGCAACGATTAGTTTCACCATCTAATTTTGACACTACAACAGTTAGGTCGCTGGCGTCTGCAGAAACGAAAAAACAGGAAGACAACATGAAGTGCTCCGGACAGATCCGAAATGTGGCGAAACCGAACGATGGACCTACCAGGCACCTTTCATACCGCCGCTTACATGCTGTTTCCACTGACAGCAAAGTGGTTTTCGCCAAGCTAGAACGTGTATTGTTTTTTTTTTTCCACTTCTTGCTCTAGGAAGGACAGGCAGGCTGCTAGCTTGTTGATTTACAGGATATCTAATAATAAATCAAAACTTAAATATACAGCTCTAAAACCGGAAGTATATTTAGAATGTGCAGCCGATAATTTTACAGGCGTATACGTCGATATTTTCTCCGCCTATGTATCGAAACTTCCACTCGATATGTCGAGAGACAATACTGAAATTTTTTTGAAAAATTAACATCTGATTCCCGATATATTGAAAAATTTCAAAAGTCCTAGTTGTGGCTTGGGTGACCTGATTGCTTCACGCCCGACCTTTGCTCAGTTGTGGCTTACATGATGAGACTCGATGCTTCTGCAATACAGAGTCGACCCTAGTCCATGTGAATACTATTTCTACCTAGACCAAGTACACAGGGTGGTCCACTGTTAGTGACCGGGCCAAATACCTCACTAAATAAGCATCAAACGAAAAAACTAGAAAGAACGAAACTCGTCAAGCCTAAAGGTGGAAACTAGATGCTTCTATGGTAGGCCCGCTAGATGGGGCTGCATTAGGTAAAACGGACATCAATTGCGTTTTTTTTTTTAAGTAGGAACCAACATTTTTTATTACATATTCGTGTAGAACGTAAAGAAATATGAATGTTTTAGTTGGACCACTTTTTTCGCTTTGTGACAGATGGCGCTGTAATAGTCACAAACGTAGAAGTACGTGGTATCACGTAACATTCCGCCAGTGCCGACGGTATTTGCTAGGTGATACATTACCCGTGTTAAAATAGACCGTTTACCAATAGCGGAAAATGTCGATATCGTGTTGATGTATGGCTATTCTGATCAGAATGCCCAACGGGCGTGTGCTATGTATGCCACTCGGTATCCTGGACGACATCATCCAAGTGTCCGGACCGTTGTCCAGATAATTATTTAAGGAAACAAAAAGTGTTCAGCCACATGTGAAACGTCAACCACGACCAACAACAAATGATGATGCCCAAGTAGGTGTTTTAGCTGCTGTCGCGGCTAATCCGCACACCAGGAGCAGACAAACTACGCGAGAATCGGGAATCTCAAAAACGTCGGTGTTGAGAATGTTACACAACATCGATTGCACCCGTATTATATTTATATGCACCAGGAATTGCATGGCGACGACTCTGAACGTCGTGTACAGTTCTGCCAGTGGGCACAAGAGAAATTACGGGACGATGATAGATTTTTTGCACGCTTTCTGTTTAGCGACGAAGCATCATTCACCAACAGCGGTAACGTAAACTGGCATAATACGCACTATTAGGAAACGGAAAATCCACGATGGCTGCGACAAGTGGAACATCAGAGACCTTGGCTGGTTAATGAATGACGCGGCGTTATGGGGGAAGGATAATTGGCCCCCATTTTATCGATGGCAATCTAAATGGTGCAATGTATGCTGATTTCCTACATAATGTTCTACCGATGTTACTACAAGATGTTTCACTGCATGACAGAATGGCGATGTACTTCCAACATGATGGATGTCCGGCACATAGCTCGAGTGCGGTTGAAGGGGTGTTGAATAGCATGTTTCATGACAGGTGGATTGGTCGTCGAAGCACCATATCATGGCCCGCAAGTTCACCGTATCTCACGTCTCCGGATTTCCTTCTGTGGGGAAAGTTGAAGGAAAAATTGCTATCGTGATCCACCGACAACGCCTGACAACATGCGCATTGTCAATGCATTTGCGAACATTACGGAAGGCGAACTACTCGCTGTAGCGAGGAATGTCGTTACACGTATTGCCAAATACATTGAGGTCGACGGACATCATTTTGAGGATTTATTGCATTAATGTAGTATTTACAGGTAATCACGCTGTAACAGCATGCGTACTCAAAAATGATAAGTTCACAAAGGTACGAGGGTCAGTCAAAAAGTAATGCCTCCTATTTTTTTTTCTACATTTAATTGTCAGGAAAATTAAATGCAATTACATAGGTTGAAAACCACAACATTGAGGATCATTATGTCATTTTTCAATGTAATCTCCGCCCATATCTACAGTTTTGGTCCATCTTTAAACAAGGGCATGTATCCCAGCACGGTAAAAGTCACAGCTCTGCTTCCTAAGCCATTGACGCACAGATGTTTTGACGGCCTCCTCATCTTCAAAATGAATCCCAGGATGAGCTTCTTTTAGTGGCCCGAACAGATGGAAGTCTGATGGTGCAAGGTCAGGGCTGTATGGGGGATGAGGCAAAACTTCCCATCCAATTTTGACAATCTCGTCACAGGTGTGACGACTGGTGTGTGGTCTTGCATTGTCATGCAAAAGAAGAACATCTGCCATTGATTTTGTTGGGCGAACTCGCTGAAGACGTGCTTTAAGTTTTTTGAGGGTTGTGACGTATTGAACAGAATTTATTTTGCATCCCTGCTCCAAAAAATCAATCAGAATCACACCCTCTGTATCCCAGAAAACTGTTGCCATAACTTTCCCTGCCGATCGCACAGTTTTGAATTTTTCTTCCTCGGCGAGCTTGTGTGACGCCACTCCATTGACTGCCTCTTTGATTCGGGTTCAAAAAAATGCACCCATGTTTCGTCCCCAGTCACAATTTTTTTCAGAAACTCATCTCCCTCCAAACGGAAGCGCTGCAAGTGTTGGGAGGCTATTGTTTTCCTTGCCTCTTTATTCTGATCGGTTAACATTCTTGGAACCCACCGTGCACAAACTTTTGAGTACCCCAATTGTTTAATAATCGTGATCACACTGCCTTTACTAAGAGAAATAATGCGACACACTTCATCTGCAGTCACCCGACGGTCATCACGAATGATGTCATCAACTTGCTGAATGTTGTGTGGAGTCACTGCACTCACCGGCCTGCCGCTCCGCTTTTCGTCAGTCAACGGTGTTTGCCCTTCAGCTTCCTTACAACGACGAACCCATCGTCTAACAGTGCTGACATCCACTGTCACAACACCATACACCTTCTTCAGTCTTTCATGAATGCGTATGGGCGTTTCACCTTCTGCATTCAAGAATTCAATCACACAAAGCTGTCTCAAACGAACATCGATGTCGGCCATCTTACAAACTTCTGCTGTGCTGCCACCTGTTGACACAGAAAGTTACTACTGCAGTGGATTGCAGAAGAAGGTTTGAGGAATGGCGCCAAATTCAAATTTTTCACTTAACTTAATTTTTTTAAGTAGAAAAAAAATGGGAGGCATTACTTTTTGACCGACCCTCATACAAGTATCACATTGGAACAACCGAAATAATATGTTCAAACGTAGCTACGTTCTGTATTTTAATTTAAAAAACCTACCTGTTACCATGTGTTCGTCTAAAATGGCGAGCCATATGTTTGTGAATATTACATCGCAATGTATCACAAAGCGAAAAAAGTGGTCCAACCAAAACATTCATAGTTCTTTACGTACTATACGAATATATAATAAAAAATGTAGGATCCTATTTAAATTAAACAAAAAACAAAACAAGAAACGCTGTTGATATGCGTTTGATCTATGTAAGGCAGCGCCTTCTAGCGGGCCAACCATAGCGCCATCTGGTTTCACCCTTCAAACTAGACAAGTTTCGTTCTTTGTGGTTTTTTCGTTTGGCGCTTATTTCTTGAGATATTTGGCCCGGTCACGATCAATAGACCACCCTGTACAATCTGACAGCCACCAGCTGCGAAGAGGAACCGTCGCTGGTTTAATAGGCTGCACGTATCAGCTATGCGTCATCTCTGTATTCTGCCGTTGCTAAATGCGGCCCTGCTTCTAGCGCTGAGTCCGATGCTGCCAAGTGCCCTACAACTACTGGACGACCTCCAGTCGCTGCCAGCCTCAGGCCCTGGCGGTTTACGGTTCCAACCTGCGGCAGTGCAAGTCTCCAACCTTTGCAGCCTGCCAAGTTCTCCTTGCTGAGATCTGCATTCTCCCCGCTGGCTCCACGGCCAGATACTGCGCTCTCCGGAACACCCAGCAAAGAGACGTGTAGATGCCTCAGTTCTGTGTAGTGAAGCCCACTGCGAGAGTCAGCACCCTTACCGAGTCGCTGCCGTCATCATTTCACTGGCAGAACATTTGAATTAGAGCGCCAAGGAAGCGTAAAAAACAGTTGCACGTGACTGTAGCGCCAGAAAATAATCCCGCATTACGAGAACCTTACATATTGTTTTTGCAATATGTCGTGTAGGTCAGAATCATGTGGCTATCTCACCAACAGATTTGCAGCAATATGAACAATGAAACGGTTAATGGTAACGTCAGACTGTTTACAGATGATACAGTTATCTATAGTGAAGTACTGTCTGAAAGAAGCTAAATATTCAGCAAAAAAGTGACACGAACTCAAAGTAGTGCAAAGATTGGAAACTTTCTTTAACACTTTCAGTACCAGCAGTTTCTGCCTGAAGCACCGTCTTATTAATTTTGCTTTGAAGTAGCAGACCTTTAGCGTGAAAACAGCGATGCAGTTGCGACACAGAGACATCTAGTGGTACGCTGAGGTACTTTTTCGAGTCTAGAGCGTTGTAGCAGTCACTTAACAGCGTGTAAAGCGACTGCCGTTACAGAGATTGAGCTATGTGATTGCAGGACATAGTGAGACAACGTTTCGTTTCTTTTTTTTTTTTTTTATAGCAGGCGTATTGAGGAGACCATTTGACGTTGAATGTAGGTACATCTATAGTTGCTGTAACGTAAAGTCTAGTTTGTACTACTGCTTCTACGAGCAATGGCGGATTTACGTATACGCCCCCTAGGCTCGGGCGTAATGGGGCACCTTAAAAGGGGGGGGGGGCGCACTTTTGCTCTGTACTCATTTTAACCTTTTACATCTTAAAATAACTGTACTTAGAAACGACAAAAAATTTTAATCTTGTCAAACAACTTGCTAGTTTAAACAAGCCTTAAGAACGAAATTCGACAATAGAAGCTTGGAAATATACATAGTTTACTTGGTGACTGAATGGAAATTTAACATTCGGTTTCTGTCTGATAACATCTTCATGATTGTTCGAATTATTTGGAAAAGAGCTACCAGGACGGCAATCTACAATACAATATCTGAAACGTTAATATTACGAGAATGTTGTCGGCTTCTACTTAAACCTAAAAGATTTTCCCCGTGAAAATACCGGGACCCATGAAAAGCTGTGATAAACTAATTAGTAGTTTCTTAAATAAAGTAACATGTGTTGGCCTCAGTATGTAAAATCTGACTCTACTTAAATTTCTTCTAGACATAACTGGGAAGTATCAAATCAACCCTCCACTACTATAATTAATGTGAAAGCTCAGCGGTCTTCAATATATGAGCTTTGATTTAATGGCACCCATTTAACGAAACATGTTGATTCTGGGAATGTTTTTCATTTATAAACACATGTTTATATGAAAAGAACTTCAGCAGAATATATACTAATGTTGAAACGTCCCCTTAAAACAATTATACAAAACTGTGCTTAAACTGACACACAATATTTTTAGCGCAACGCAGTCTGACTTCCAAAAATCCCTACAAGAGAATGGCCCTGACTAACATTAACCTATACGTTTCACAAATCACTTACCTCACAAAAATCTTCGTTACTCAAGCTACTGCAATACAGCGTGCGCCACTACTGCCAGCTAAATAAAAGATTCAAACTACGGAAGGCACTAACTATTGATAGGCATAGTTAGCAAAAGAAAGATTTTAATAGAGAACAAACAATGTATTTACCTCACTAGTCATAATATATATAGCAGTTCATGACACCAATTCTTACAAATTTCAAAACTCCGCCATCTCTCTCCCCACGTCCACCACTGCTGGCGGTTCACCTCCAACTGCGCAACGCTACGCGCTGTTAGCATCCAGCTGCCGCTGCCCAACACTACAATGGCAGACAACAATGCAAACTAAACACAGACTGCGCACAGCACAGCCAGTGATTTTTCATACCGAGCGCTAAGCGGCGTTACCAATAAGAAAACCTAAACAGCCTACTTACAATGTGTGAAATACACTTCACAACAGTTTAAAAATTTTATTTATTTATTTACTTAGTTACTTTTTCTGGTGAAAAACGAAGAAACCAACTTTCGTTTGCCCCATTTATTGTGCTGCAGTCTGCACGATATCAAAGATCCCATTCTGTGTAATCGAATAGTATGTGGCACTGCAAATTTTATATTAAACTTCTTAACTAAGCTTTTTTTATTTGAGGAATGGTTACTTTTGTTTTATGTAGTAACAAATGCTGCATTTGGGTGTAGACATAACAGCAGTGTTCACACAAACAACATACCACATCAACTGCCAACAAGACTACTTAAACTTTGTAGTCTGACTTCTATGCCTAAACTAACCGCTAAAATGTTATAAGAATAAGTGGGATAAGGGTCAATCCAGCACACCTCACTGCAAGAAATTGTAAAAATTATTTTCTTTTTAAATTAGAAACATGGTACCAAGAATATTCACAACAAATTTGCGTCCCAGCTAAAATTCCGGCGACGCGAGAAACAGAAGCGAAAAAGGGACTGTCCCGTTTTCTCTACGAGATGAATTCCATCCGGCAGGTGCGCTTCTACTGTTCACTGACAACAGAGAAACCGGCGACAGTGAAATTATATTATTCCGCGTTGTCGTTCTTTCATGGCACAGTTCCGTCGAGTAACCCGAGTTGGTTAGTTCATCGCTCCGTGGTTAAAAGAAAAATCTTCGTGCTCGTGTGCCGCATTTAAAGCAAAAAGCTTTGTGCTGACGTGCGGTGTAGTACGATTGGAACTGGATACAGTCTTTCTTTCTTTTCTTTTAAAAATTTTTCTTTTCTTTTGACTATTGATTAACAATTTTGTGCATGCCTTAACACGAATAACAGTGAATAAAAGCAAACGTGCAAAATTCTGCGGGGCATCATTTCGTAAATTATCGAAGGAAAGGCAAGAACGGGAAGCCAATGTTCTAAAAACGCTTGGCAAAGTAGATAAATTTTTCGCAAAAATGTTGCTGGGTCGACTTCGAGTTCCAGTACTATGGGTGATATTTCTGGCACTGTAGCTGTCTTAAAATAAGTAAATACATACGAAACAAAAGTTAAAAATAAAGAATTTTTTTTCCTGACTTAGAGTTTAACGAAAAGCTAATTGTCGAGTCAGACATTACTAAAAGAAATAACCTGGTTAGTGATGATCATGCAGAATAGTGTGTCTATAAATCAACAATCGACATTCTCTTACAAAGTGGCATTAACCAAAATTATAACGGTGATGTTATTTATTTATGCATTTATTTTACCTGACAAGATTAGCGCCTTCAGGCCCTCTCTTACACCTAACCAAGCATACTCAGATTGAACGAGTTACTGTTTCTACAGAACATTAAGGACATACAACGTATTATGCAGTATCGATGTTAAAGAAAAAAATAGAGATTATAACAGTAGTACAATGATAACTATAACAATAAAAAATAATTATAACAATTAAGAATATTAATGATTATAATAATAATAGGAATGACTATGTACATGAAAGTAAACATACTTTTCTTTTGTGAATGTCAGTCCTATTGTTAGTTGGAAATTTTCTCGTTATGTTCTAGCAGCTTGTGAGTTATTCTCATCGAGCAGAGACATAAGACGATAGAATGGGGTGAAAGAGATATATAAGAGGTAGATAGGTTAGAGGAAGAGAAATAGAATGGTAAAATTCGAAGCTGTGATGGAGAAGAGAGAGAAAGAGATGTGAGGGGCACAACAGTGGTGGCTATACCGTCCCTAAAATGTAAATTTTGAGTTTCCTCTTGAATGTTGAGTAGTTCTGGATAAGTCGCAGATCACAGGGGAGCGCGTTCCATAGTCGTATGGCTGAGATGGAGAATGACACGGAGAAAGATTTTGTGTTATGTAAAGGTACAGCCAAGATGCCAGACGTATCCGATCTGGTATTGCGATTGTGGAATGATGATAGATGTTTAATGTGAGAAGATAAGTATTGGGGGCACCAGTGGCTAAGAAATCGATGAAGTAAGCACATCGTGTGGAGATCGCATGCCTTATGTGGGCGTATCCAAACTAGCTGGGAGTATGAAGGACTGCTATGATCATACAACCGAATATTGCACACGTATCTAACGCAAGCACTCATCACTAGCTCGAGGCATCTAGAATTTTCACTATTTGTGCCGTGTTGAACTACATCACAGTAGTAAAGATTAGGCAAGACTAGTGTTTGGACAAATTTTTGAATTGCATGTAGGGAGGAAAACGATTTCCGCCAAGCTGTGACTGTTTGTTCTTCCCAGTTCAGGTGTTCATCCAAGATTATTCCAAGGTCTTTTACTGTTTTTTGGTATGGTAGTTGAGTACCATTGAGGAGTATTTGAAGGACTGTTCCGCGAAACTACCGGCTGATTAACTTTGGATGAGATATAAGTATGACCTGGGATTTCTTGGGGTTTAGTTTCGGACCTAGGTTCTGTGCCCATCGAGAAACAGAGCAAAGATCTGCGTTCATACTCGCTACTGCGTCAGCAATGTTTTCGGGGCTTCCACTTATGTACAGTTGGATGTCGTCGGCATATAGATGGTAGTTGCAGGAATGAATAACTGAAGAAATATCATTAATGTACAGTGGGAAGAGTAGTGGACCAAGGACGGAGCCTTGGGGAACTCCAGAGCGCACGTTTTTCCATGATGACTTTTCCGACCCACAAATGACTTGTTGACTTCTGTTTTTGAGGTAGCTGTCGAACCCGTGTATTGCGCTGTTTGAGAAATTCAGCTGTTTCATTTTAATTAGTAATATATCGAAGTCAACTGTGTCAAAAGCCTTGCTAAAGTCAAGCAGTGTTAAGATAGTAGTTTCACGTCTGTCCATAGCATGTTTTCCTAATTCAAGAAGATCAACAGGCGATAAAACCAGATATTTGAACAAAAATGTATTTTACTGTAAAATTTTAAATGGTGAATCAGTTTTGCGTGATTTTCTAGTATATCCTGTAGCACCGGTGCTATTTTTTGAGCACCCTGTAAATTGTTCGGAGATAAGGCAGCGATTGCTACTCATAGTATTGCAAATTGGAAAAATATTTCTAGTATTTTATCTCATCATGAGAATTCACTTGAACACAAAAATTCTGAGTTATCACTCTTAACAAGAAAAAAGTCACTTGAAACAATAGGTAACCATTTCGAGTCATATGTAGAGACAGAAAAAATGTATGCAGTGTGTTGAAAACGGAGTTTGCAGTAGTGAAGAAGCTGACAAGTTATGGACTTCTCTTACGTGGACACGATGAAAGATTCCATCCATTACGTAATGATCAATTTATGATGTCTCTTCAACTTAAAAGCCGAGTTTGATCCTTTTCTCGCATATCACACAGAACTATATGGAAATCCAAGGCGGGGACATACAAGTTATCTTTCTACAACCGTCTGTGATGAAATAATAGAGCTTCTTTCTGAACGATTGAACAGAATTATCATAAGTGAAATAAAACATGCCAAATATTTTTCTACACTCCTGGAAATGGAAAAAAAGAACACCGTGAATTCATTGTCCCAGGAAGGGAAAATTTTATTGACACATTCCTGGGAATCTACTCCTACCTAATTATTGCTCCATGGCTCCCGCGGAGATCGTGAGGACAAGATTAGATTAATTATAGCGTGCGCGATGGCATTTACACCATTATTCTTCGAGAATTAGTCTTAACGGGAATAAATCCTAATAATTGGTACAATGCGATGTACCCTCCACCACACTCTTTAGCGTAGTCTGCAGGGCATAGATGCAAATGTGTAAGTAAAACTGTCGACTGCATACGCGACCGGAACAAAGACAGAGACACGAGAAGAACTGACACTACTCCACTTCTAATTTCAGCTTGCCGCAATAGCGAAATCTTGCGTCAAGCGTCTCATTGGACGCCGCAGCTAGAGAGCCTCCCGTGAAAAACGACACCTGTGAGCTACATGTGACAGTGTAGCACTGCTACCAGCATATATACGTCCTTACCTAATTTGGATAAACAGAATAGCACAATGTTTCAGTGAAACAAGTCAAAGCGTAAAGCAGACAAGTTCCAATATGTATGTCTGGTTCAGATTACACGGGATCATTGAAAAGCTCTGGTTTCTCCACCCCTAACCCATCCTACCAATCAGCAAGTTTATTTGTCAACCCCGCAAGCCCCTAAGAAATTTGTTGGAACGCCATTGGATGTAACAAATCGTTCAAGGCTACGAGATTACTTAAATCTGATTGCGCCAAGAAAATTCTACCACGAAATTACGTCCAGTTTTATCAACCTTTTCGAGTTTTATATCTGTGAAGAGGATACATGATTATATAACTGCGATGGTGAATCACGAACATGATTAGACAAGTCCCGACATAAACAAAAACAAATACAAGTTGTACAGGTTAATTACTGTCTTTTTTTTACTGTAGTGATGGTGTTATTAAGACCAAACAGGTTTTGCTTTATTCTACAGCATCTTCAGTGGTCAGGAATTTTTATTGTTTACTTCACTGTTGAAACTTTCTGCAGATTAAAAATGTGTGCCGGACCGAGACTCGAACTCGGGACCTTTGCCTTTCGTAGGTAAGGCAAAGGTCCCGAGTTCAAGTCCCGGTCCGGCACACAGTTTTAATCTGCCAGGATGTTTCATATCAGCGCACACTCCGCTGCAGAGTGAATATATCATTCTGGTACTTCATTCTTGTTGCTCTTTTACTTGTATAATTTGGGTATTCAGCACACAGCACTTCCACTGCAGTAAATATTTACGTATCTCTGCTGAGAATAACTACGCTCCTACTAAATAACAGAAAAACTGTCTACTGAAAATGCTTTAGAATAAAGCGAAAAGCGTCTGGTCTTAATAACACTTTCTTACAGTTGCAAAAGACTGCAATTGATCTACACAATTTGTGTACATGCAACTGCGGAAAAAAGAGGCTGAAAACAAGGAAGACAGTATGTATAGAATCAGGTTATAATGTATGCGCAGGGGAAGTCAACCCGTTACGAAGAGATTCCTCGATCTCACAATATTATTTTTGAACGTCGGCTCCACCCTGGCCGGCGCTTACCACAGACATGATGAATTGGCTTGTGTCATCGTAAGACTGCCTGGGTGTGGTCGAGGGGTGGTCGGGGTGCAGGGACTGGGGATAAGAATGGCTGAGGGGTGTAGCCAGTGGGTGGTGGGAGGAACGGGGTGTGAGTGAGGGAGAGTGGGCGAATGGCTCAAGAGCTGCTGGGTTCCGAAAAGAGAGGAGCTAAGCTTTTACTTTGGACCATTTAACAAACTGAAACAACCATCCTGCACCACCGCGGGGACCGCCACAGCCGCGTCGGGCACTTTTTCTTCCTCCGTCCTGTCGTTCCTCCCACACCTCTCCCCTCTCCTCCTCGCCCTTTCCACTCACACTCGGTCCGCGCCGAGTCCCTTGTGTTCTCCGCTAAACCGTATTCTTACTGACACCCGGGTGAAGCCACGAGCCGCTAACGAAATACATGCTAAACACGTTCCCTCCCCAGACGCTTATCTCCTCCCCTAAGCCTCCTATGTCTCCTCTCTCTCTCTCTCTCTCTCCCTCTGTCTGTTTCTCTTTCAGCCCTTCTTTTTCCGTTTCTTCTTCTCCCCCCATCTTGTTCCGCCGGCGAGGCCCGAGTCGTATTTTGCGGGCGTTGTCTCCCTGCCCTCTCCCACGGAGCTACCTCCCGAGCCCACAGCGCGTCTCCCCGCACTCCTTTGTTTCAACCCGCGCTCCACCTTCGCGCCACCAAGTTTTTAACCCGACATGTAGTGGGGTATCACTACAAAGCGCCTCGGAACTAGGAAACGCGCGGTATAAATTTTGCGCGCGCCCGCGGCGCCGCTACGTCCGTCGACTTTAAAACAGCGCGCCCGGCCGCCTTGTTTAGCATTAAAACACATTACCCGACGTTCCGCCGCCGGCGCTGAAAACCCCCCGGGAATGCTTCCAGAGGCATCAGGCTTGACAACCCATTCATTACCGGCGGTTTACAATAAATGTAGTCCACCTAACCGAGACCGAGATATTAAAAAATGGCAAATTGCCTTCGAGCGCCGCGCACAGTTTCGCCGAAATTAATCGCCAGATAGCGTCCTGCCGCCGAGTAGCATTTGTCTCGGCAGACAGCTGAAGAATTATCGAGTAACGTTGGAAACTAGGAAGAGTTAAAGCGCTAATCCAGATGAGTTACAGTTACGATCCGTTCTTCACTGGCGTGCAAAACTTGAGGAGGAACTAATTTTCTCGTGATGTATCACTGCTAAGTAACATACCATATACACCATACGTAGAAAAAAAACTACTACAGTATAGCACAGAACAAAAATGACCAAAATACACAACGAGAAAAGTCAATTTTATTCAAAGAAAATAATTACAATGGAGTCACAATGAGACATATTGGTCCCCTGGACATTACAAATGGCGGGACATGGATCTTAATGGGGAACGTGATCACCGTGCACGGCGGTGCGTGCACTGCAACGTCCTCCTACACTGGCTACAAAGTTCGTAGGAAGTTCTTTAGTCGGTCGCTCTATGGTTGACAACTGCTGGAATTGACGCATACCGATAAGAAGTACCGGCTGATCAGAAAGTCAGTATAAATTTGAAAACTTAATAAACCACGGAATAATGTAAATAGAGAGGTAAAAATTGACACACATGCTTGGAATTACATGGGGGTTTATTATTGGTGATGATCGTGTGCTCAGCCGCCACTATCGTCATGCTTGGCCTCCCAGGTCCCCAAACCTCTGTCCGTGCGTTTATTGGCTTTGGGGTTACCTGAAGTCGCAAGTGTATCGTGATCGACCGACATCTCTAGGGATGGTGAAAGACAACATCCGACTTCAATGCCTCACCATAACTCCGTACATGCTTTACAGTGCTGTTCACATTATTCCTCGACTACAGCTATTGTTGAGGAATAATGGTGGACATATTGAGCATTTCCTGTAAAGAACATCATCTTTGCTTTGTCTTACTTTGTTATGCTTATTATTGCTATTCTGATTAGATGAAGCGCCATCTGTCGGACATGTTTTTAACTTTTTTTGGTTCCAATAAAACCCCATGTAATTCCAAGCATGTGTGTCAATTTGTACCTCTGTATCTACATTATTCCGTGATTTATTCGGATTTCAAATTTATACTGACTTTTTGATCACCGGTAAAGTAAAGGAAATACTAGTAACCCATTGAATTACAGACCCATATCACTGACCTCAATTTGCAGTAGGAGTTTGGAGCATATACTGTACTGGAACATTATGAATCACCTTCACGAAAATGACTTATTTGGTACATAACCAACACGGATTCAGAAAATATCGTTCTTGTGCAACACAGCTAGCTCTTTATTCCCATGAAATAATGAGCGCTGTCGACATGGGATCTCTGCTCGATTCCATATTCCTCGATTTCCAGAAGGCGTCTATTAATCGAACCGCGTGCATATGGAGTATCGTCAGAGTTGTGTAACTGGATTCATGATTTTCTCTCAGAGAGGTCACAGTTCTTAGTGATGGACAGTAAATCATTCAGTAGAACAGAAGTGATATCAGGCGTTCCGCAAGGTAGTGTCACAGGCCCTCTGCTGTTCCTGATTTACGTAAATGATCTAGGTGATAATCTGAGCAGCCCCTTAGATTGTTTACAGATGACGCTGTAATTTACCGTCTAGGAAAATCATCAGACGATCAATTCCCATTACAAAATGACCTACAGAGAATTTCTGTATGGTGCGAAAAGTGGCAATTGGCACTGTTCAAAGAAAAGTGCGAAGTCATCCACATGGATACTAAACGAAATCCGGTAACTTTTCGGTATACGATAAATCGCACAAATCTAAGAGCTGTCAATTCTACTAAATACCTAGTTATTACAATTACGAGCAACTTAAATTTGAAAGACCACAATATTATCTAATATTGTGAGGAAGGCGAAACAAAGACTGCGCTTTGTTGGCAGAACACTCAGAAGATGCGACAAACCCACTAAAGAGACAGCCTACATTACAATTGTCCTCTGCCAGAACATTGTTGCGCGGTGTGAAATCGTTACCAGGTAGGACTGACTGAGGACATCCAAAAGTGCAAAGAAGGGCAGCCTGTTTAGTGTTATCGCGCAACAGGGGTGTGAGTGTCACTGATATGATACGCGAGCTGGGGTGGCAGTCACTAAAACAAAGGCGGTTTTCTTTGCTGCGAGATCTGTTTACGAAATTTCAATCACCAACTTTCTCTTCCGAATGCGAAAATATTTTGTTGAACCCACCTACGTAGGGAGAAATGATCATCATAATAAAATAAGAGAAATCAGAGCTCGAACGGAAAGATTTAGGTGTTCCTTTCTTCCCACGCGCCATTAGAGAGTGGAATGGTAGAGAAGTAGTATGAAAATGGTTCAATGAACCCTCTGCCAGGCACTTAAGTGTGAATTGCAGAGTAACGATGTAGATGTAGAAATCAGTATGTCAGGAATTGCCGGGAGATCCCTAACTTTTGGCTTTCTTTCCGCTCATAGGCACCTGTCGTTCGCAATGTATGGAAGCTGTGTGCGAAAGTGTTCGCGATTGTAAAGAATGTCTGGGTAGTATAGTGTCTTGATGGTGATGATGAGTGTAGCGAGAATGTGAAACCCGGTATCAGCATGTAGGCTACTCCTCGTGAAGAGCATGGAGACCACAGAGCTTGTCTCCATACGACGGGCGGACCACCGTCAATGCTATCGCATGCCCCCACTTAACGAGATGCTGCGGAGGATTTTGGAATTTAATCCAGTACATAGCGTATAGACTGGCGATTATTCCCCTCTTCAATAAAGGAAAATGTGTCAAGAGGTGAGCGTGCAACCAGGCAGCCACCCATCCAAGGGCTGGGAGCGCTAAACTTTGGTGATATGAATGGACCCAGTGTACTTTGTTCAGCGAGAATGTTTACCTTGAGCTCAGTGTTACAATAATGATGACCAGTGGTTGTGTACAGAGATTAGGACTTCAGTACAGCCATGCAACTTCATGCCTACCCACTCTGTATCACCTGGACCATCAAACCGATCACCTTCGACAATGAGGTACCAATCCTAATGGGCAAGAGGCGGGAGCAGGTAATAAACATAGTCGAACATGGTCGTTTTCATGATCCAAGAGTTATGATATGGGGAAGCGTAACGTCATATGGTTTTCATTCCTTTTTCTTTTTGTGGTGGTAAGTTCCTATGGACCAAACTGCTGAGGTCATCGGCCCCTTGGCTTACACACCACTCAATCTAATTTACACTAACTTACGCTAAGGGCAACACACGCACCAGTGTCTGAGGTAGGACTCTAACCTCCGAGGAGGGAAATCGCGCGAACCATAACCTCCGAGGAGGGAAGCCGCGCGAACCATGGCAAGGCGCCTCGGAACGTGCGGCTACCCCTCGCAGCCGCATGTGTATTCTGTCTTCCAAATCTCTGAACACGATACACTCATCTGTCAGTGCTGATGTAACACTCTGCTCCTTCCACATGTGCATTTTTTTCAGAGGTTCATTCGCCGCCCGCTACTTATTTATGGATGAGAATGCTCAACCGCATCGAACTGTGCGATTGGAGCAGCTAGTAAACGAGTGGATACTCGTGAATGGACTGACTGCCCGATGCCCAAAATATATCCCATCGAGCACATATGGGATGCGTTGGGAAGACGTACTGGAGCACGTCCACATGCACCAACGACCATACAGCAGTTGTAAAGCACATTAGTGGTGAATGGGACGCCCTACCATGAGAACTCCTTACCATCCCTCTGGTCGGCATGGGGGCTCGTTGCAGAGCATGCATTGCTTTCCATGGTGATCACCCATTCTATTAAGAACCACGTTTGGCCTTTTCTAATACACAGGGGCCCATCATTAATCGCAGTGAATATATTCAGTATCATTACAGTCTTTGAATGAAACTGTCATTTTAGTTCGTCACTTTGCGTAATTCTTTCAGCTACTTTCCGTTAGATACTGTAGCAGCTTTTTTTTTTTTTTTTTTTCTATCTACTCTCCAAGTTTAATCAAGATATGTTGCCTGCGAGAGGCAGTGTACATCTAGGACTTAGGCTATAGAAAACTATTGTTTGACACGTTAACAGATTAATAATGATGCTTGATTGCTTTATCCGAAAATTTACTGACATCTTATAGTGCATCATTATTCTGAAATTCGTTTCATTCCTACTGTTGATATCTTCAAGACCACGTAGCGTTACTCGACAAAGCGAACTGGAAACCCGTCCGTAGCAGCTATTATATCGGGTAAGTGTCTAGGTACTCACGTTCAGTTCACAACAGTACGCGTTGCTACGGAGAAACTTCATAAATTGAGTTAGACATGTAGTCCCACGCTAAGACATGAGACTCGCAGTGTCAAAAGAGAGCAGAGTATCCCAATTCCATTAGACGCAATTTTGATACTAACAGGTGTATCACATTGTACGATTGAAGTGGTGCTGCAACTGGAAATGTACTCTGAAGATGAGTTGAGCAAAATATGTAAACTGATAATTCTGGCGATATACGAATCAAATGCGTGTCGTACATGTCTACAGTTTTACCAAGGTCGCACAGAAATGGGTGATGCTGATTGGAAAGTCAAGATTTTGCACCATGCTCCTTCCATAGTTTCGGCAAGGTGAAAGGATAATTACAGGTGAAGAGATTTACCAACAATGAGGAAGTTCTCAAAGCGGTTCTGGCGTGGCTCCGTGGCCAAGGTGCGGATTTCCTCTCTTGAGGAACTGAACGATTGTGGTAGTTCACGGGAACGTGGTGACTATGTTCAAGAACACTGTGATGTCTCCATGTCAATGTAAAGTAAAGTGTAGCACTCAATTGAACTTACTTGGCCTGCCGCAATAATTCGTAACTTAATTTTGGAAGTCCCTTCGTGCCGTGCAAGCACGGAAACTGATAGTGGAAAATGCTTTCACAGGTAGTCGCGAATTCTTGTTGTTTAGATCATTAATTTATTGGTGATGAAAGGGAGAAGGGGGTGACAGTGCTGACGGCAAAGGAATGAAGAAACAAAATGTTAAAGTCGAGTTACTGGATGGTTGGAAATTATGAAAGCACACTCACGATTCAAGTATCTAGATCGAGTAACAGGAAAAGTAATAAATATCCCATTAAAGAAATGGATAAATGTATTACCCGGCAGCAATTTTAAAAGTACTCTAAATATCAGAAGGAAAAGCCAACTTTCCGAAATTTCCACGATAGTCATTTCACAGAACAAAGCTAAACAGAAAAGCGAAAAAATAATTATTTTGGAAGAGAATAAGCGAGTCATGACTTGTGAACGAGGTGACACAGTTTCAAAAATGGGATTAAATCGTACAGATTGAATAGCACCGCAATTATTGCAGAAATGGAAAGTGCTACTGATGTGTGGTTTTGACAGCATGGATTGGTAGTCAGTGGCTCGTATTGCTAGCCAATGCACAGATTGAAATAACATTTCAAAACGATATTTTTTGTAGAAATATACACGTTTCTGAATGGAACAATACCTGTTAACATTAACAGACTAAGAGTGGCGTAAATTAGAATGTCACTGATGTTCGTTGCAGGACACTATTACGAGTCGTGTACTCATCGACAATTGTTTGTGCCATTCGACCTGCTTAGTTCCTAGGTTCGATGTCATGTTGTATGTAGCACTGCGGAAAAGCCAGCATTCTCATGGTGTGTGGAGAGTGTAGGAAGAATGCAGTCCTTTCGTGTATGGTGAATGAGGCAAGGTGACCCAATGGAGGTCAGCCATCTTGGCAATTATTTGTTCAAATGGTCAAATGTGTGTGAAATCTTATGGGACTTAACTGCTAAGGTCATCAGCCCCTAAGCTTACACACTACTTAAGCTAAATTATCCTAAGGACAAACTCACACACCCATGCCCGAGGGAGGACTCAACCTCCGCTGGGACCAGCCGGGCAATTATTTGTCAACGTCTTCAATCACTAATGTGAAAGCGTTAGTGTAACACTTAGACAACAAAACAGAAAGAAAGAAGTGACGGCAGAAGAGGGGAAATTAACATGCTTGCTGCTGTTGCATTCCATTGGAACGCTAACTCCCGCTACGTGAGTGGCATGCGTGCGACTTCTACGGTCGCAGGTTCGAATCCTGCCTCGGGCATGGATGTGTATGATGTCCTTAGGTTAGGTAGGTTTAAGTAATTCCAAGTTCTAGGGGACTGATGACCACAGATGTTAAGTCCCATAGTGCTCAGAGCCATTTGAACCATTTGAGTGGCATGAGTGAAGCAACGGTCGAACGCGTTCTCCATTGACACACGCTACACCCCTACCACAGCCCTCTCCGTCACTAACTGCACGGAAACGGCTATGAGTATCGTGTTAACTTCCTTACATGGGTATTGGGACAGGATATTCCATATGTATCGTGTATCTTGTTTAGTGGTGAAGCAAACTTACAAAGTATGACAAGGTAAACCGCAGAAACATACACTGTTGATCTGATGACAGCCCCCGTAGGTTCCGTCAGGTGGAACGACAGTGCTCATGGAGCTTAAACGTATGGTGCGGCATAGTGAACCATCAGGCTATAGGCCTGTTCTCTGTACTCGGAACAATGAACGCGCACAAATATCACGGCCTTCTAACAGCCCATCCACCACGGAAGAGAAGACGTTTCCCTGCAAACTAGGAGGAACCTGTAGTACCAACATGATGAATGTCCAGTACATAGCGCACAAAGTACTACAGCACGTCATCACGAATTGTTTCCAAATCGGTGGACTGGACACAGTGGACCCGTACCTTAGTCGGCCAGTTCAAATGGTCCAAATGGCTCTGAGCTCTATGGAACGTAACATCTGACGTCATCAGACCTCTAGAACTTAGTACTTAAACCTAACTAACCGAAGGACGTCACACACATCCATGTCCGAGGCAGGATTCGAATCTGCGACCGTAGCGGTCGCGCGGTTCCAGACTGAAGCGCCTAGAACCGCTCGGTCACAACGGCCGGCAGTAGGCCAGTTCCCCGTATTTGACACCTGTAGACTGTTTTCTGTGGGGAAAGCTGAAAGACGCTTTCTACAAGGCTATTCCGCTACACACGATCATATGCGACGACCTATTACCGCCGCGTGCTCTGACATCTCTGCTGAAATGCTAGTATGTGTGTGGCAGTTGTTCCATACCAGAATGGAAGGATATATTTCCGCTACCAGGTGTCATTTTGAACACATCCTGTGATGGGCAGTTGTTACTTTACTTGTCAGAACCCACATAACTAGAGTATGCACTGTCGTTGTTCGTTAGTGTGTGCTACCGCATGTACTGCACAAGTGTCGGTGTGGGAACTGTTCAAAATATGATACCTGTTATCGATTCGAACTAGAATATTGCAACAAACAAAGCTAATTTTAGTCATTTAATATCAATAGTTACTGTCCCACTTAAAAAAGAGCATATTTGCACGAAAAATACACTTTTTAAGTGTTTTTACGATCAGTTGATTGATTTAGAATATGGGCCCCTGACCATGAATCCATTCTGTGAAAAGCCCACTTCAATAGCACTTTTCATTTCTGCAATATTTGCAATGCAAGCTTTAGGTGATTCTCCATAAAAATCCACAAATTACCATTACTAGTGCTTTTAGCACACATATTACTCTGTTAATAAATGCTTTCACATTTGTAGTGTTCGAGGACTATTTTCAAACGGAAATGTAAACTCGTTGTGCTATGCAGCGTAAGACAAACGAAATCTACGCTATTAGATCTAGTACCTGACCTCCGTGTTTATCTGGCTTAAACAAGGTAATGCTGCCGTTGGCGACTTGTGTACCAGATCCTCCGTAAATTATGCAGTAAACTACGAGAAATCGCCATCACTAGGCCGTATGTGCACAGGAATACAATGAGTTGACAAATGTCATGGGCTAGCGATGTGTCGATATATGGAGATGGCAGTAGTACCCAGTACACGAGGTATAAAAAGGGGCAGCGAATTGGCGGAGGTGTCATTTGTACTTAGATGATACATATGAAAAGATTTAATATTTGATTATGGCCACAGGACTGAAATTAACAGACTTTAATTGCAGAATGTGTGTTGGAGCTAAACGCATGGTACGTTACATTTCGGAAATCGTCGGTAAATTCAGCAGTGTGAGATCGATAGTATCATGAGCATGCCGTAAATAACGAATTTTAAACATTACCTCTCACCACGGACAACGCATTGGCCGACGGTCTTCAATGAACTAACCAGAGTAGCAGCATCTGTGTAGAGTTTTCAGTGCTAACAGACGCCGTGTGAGGTGGCGCAGTAGTTAACACACTCGTCGACTCCATGCGAAAGGACGACGGTTCAAACTCCCGTCCGGCCATCCTGATTTAGGTTTCCCGTTATTTCCCTAAATCACTTGAGGCAAATGGCGGGATGGTTACTGTGAAAGGGCATGGCCTATTTCCATCCCCATCCTTCCTTAATCTTATGGGACCGATAACCTCGCTGTTTGGCCTCCTGCTCTTCCCCCCCCCCCCCCCTCCCACCCCTCCCCTCCGAAACAAGCAACAAAAACAAGCAACACTATATGAAATAACCAAAGAAATCAATGTTCGATGTACGACGAATATATCACTTAGGGCAGTGCTGCGAAATTTGACGTTAATGGAGGTTGAGGAGAAGAATAGTGTTTAACGTCGCGTTGACAACGAGGACATTAGGGACATAGCAAAAGCTCGAATTCGTGAGGCAGGGGGAAGAAAGCGGCCATGCCCTTTCGAAGGAACCATCCCGGCATTTGCCTGAAACAGGAAATCACGAAAAACCTAAATCAGGAAGGCCGGAGACGGGTTTGAACCATCGTCCTCCCGAGTCCGAGTCCAATGTGCTAACTACTGTGCCACCTAGCTCAGTTGACGTTAGTGACCTACGACAGATGTCTACCAAAGCGAATTCCTTTACTAAAAACACGTGATCATATCGGTTGACCCTAGACGACAATAAAATCATGGCTTCGTCAGATGAGTTCCGATTTCAGTTGGTAAGAGCTGATGAGTGAGTTACAGTGTAGCGCAGACCCCACGAAGCCATGGTCCCAGGTTTTCAACAAAGCACTGTGCAGACTGGTGATGGCTCCATAATGGTGTGATCAGTGTCTACACGGAATAGACTCGGTTTTCTGGTATAACTGAAATGACTGGAAATGTTTATTTTCGGGTAACTGGATACCATTTTCAACCAGACGTAGTCTTCATTTTCTCACGACAATGCGCCATATGTCACCGAGCCACAGTTGTCTGTGATTTATTTGGAGATCATTCTGGACCACTCTAGTGAATGATTTGGCCACTCAGATCGCCCGACGTCAGTTCTATCGAACACATATGGAACCGTCAGCACTTTTGCGATTATGGACGAGGAAGCATGGCTCCATATTTCTGCAGGGAATTCCAACGACTTCCGTGCCACGTCGAGTTGTTGTACGATGCTGGGTGAAAGGGTTCCGACATGATGTTAGGAGGTATCCCATGACTTCTGTCAAAGTGTTCAAATGTGTGTGAAATCTTATGGGACTTAACTGCTAAGGTCATCAGTCCCTAAGCTTACACGCTACTTAACCTAAAATATCCTACAGACAAACACACTCACACACACCGATGCCGGAGGGAGACCTCGAACTTCCGCCGGGACCAGCCGCACAGTCCATGACCGCAGCGCCTTAGGCCGCTCAGCTAATGCCCCGCGGCTGACTTTCGTCAACTTGTTGTAATTGCACATGCAGTGATGCGGTGTACGAAAGTGATCAGATATTTGTTTGACATTAATAATACTAAACGTGAAAGAGTTACCAGGCATTCTGAAGAATGTTATTTATTTGATCATGAATTGACTTTGTCTTCTCAGCGAAAAGAGGCTCCTCTTATGAAAGTTTTGATTGTAAGAATAAACACAACATTGTTTTTCATATTCTGTTAAATGTAACGATTACCAAAAAAAAGTTTCAACCATTTTTATTTTTTTTCTAAATACAACAATTTCTTTGTTACATTGACAAAATAATCCTTTCCAGAGCAAACACCGTTTATCTTATCATTTTATATGGCATTTGTATGTACATCAGTGAAATCAGTGGAAATTGCCCGTCATCGTAATCATGTCTGCAACATTCAATTAAAACATGACGATCGCATAAGAAGGGGAAGGTCGGTTCGTCATTAAATACATAATATTTTTCGCAATATCAGGAAAGTTATATTCTTGTCAAGGAAATGTGGATAATGTGGCAACACTATCGTTCGTGAAGCGTCTGGTACAGTTTTATAGTAGAAAGAAACTTTTCATTTTGTCGCACGAAAGACTACGCACTGGGTTCAGAGTTGGAAGCCAAGAGGCTCTACCCAAAATATCAGCTAAATCTCAGACATGAATCTGTTTGTCATCCTTTATTATACACTGAGGATCCAAAGAAACTGGTACACCTTCTTAACATCATCCTGTAGGGCTCCCGCGCGGTCACAGAAGTGCCGCAATACGACGTGGACTCAACTCAACTAAAGTCTGAAGTAGTGTTGGAGGGAACTGACACCATGAATCCTGGTCTCTCCATAGATTCGTAAAAGTACGAAGGTGTGGAGCTCTTCTGAATACCACGCTGCAAGTCGTGACTAATATGTCCAATAATGTGAACGTCTGGGGTGTTTGATGGCCAGCGAGTGTTCCTGGAGCCACTCTGTAGCAGTTCTGGAATTGGGGGGGGGGGGGGTGTCGCATTGTCCTACTGGAATTTCTCAATTCCGTCGGAATAAACAATAGACATGAATTGATGCAGGAAATCGGACAGGATGGGTACGTACGTGTCACCTACCCCGACGTATCAGGGGTCCTGTACCACCCCAACTGCACATCCCCCAGGCCATTTCAGAGTCTCTTCCAATTTGAACAGTCGTCTGCTGATATGCAGGGTGCATGGATTCATGAAGTTGTCTCCATACTTGTAAACGTCCATTCGTTCGATACAATCTAAACGAGACACAGTACGATCAGGCAACATGTTTCCAGTAATCAACAGTCGAAAGTCGATGTTTACGGTCCCAAGGGAGGCGTAACGCTTTTCGTCGTGCAGTCATCCTTGGCACACGAGTGGGCCTTTGCCCCCAAATCCATTATCGATGATAACTCGTTTAATAGTCCACACGGTGACACTTGTTGATGGCCTAGCACTGAAATCTGAAGCAATTTGCGGATTGGTTGCTTCTATCACGTTGAACGATTCTCTTCAGTTGCCGTTGTTCCCGTTCTTGCAGTATCTTTTCGCGGCCGCAGCGATGTCGGAGATTTGATGTTTTATTGGACTCCTGATATTCACGGGACGCTCGTGAAATTGTCATACGGAAATATCCACACTGATGCTGTGTCCCATCGCTTGTGCACCGACTATAACGCTCTCTTCAAAATCATTTAAATCTTAATAGCCTGCCATTTTAGCAGCAGTAACGGTTCTAACAACTGAGCCGACCGGAGTGACCGCGTGGTTAGAGGCGACATGTCACGGACCGCGTGGACCCTCTCGCCGGAGGTTCGAGTCCTCCTTCGGGCATGTGTATATCTATTGTTCTTAGCGTAAATTAGTTTAATTAGTGTGTAGGTCTAGGAACCCATGATCTCAGCAGTTTGGTCTTTTAGGAATTCACACACAAACACACAAATGTGCCAGACCGTTGCCGATTGCAGCGCCGTATGCTGCCTGTTTACCTGTCTCTGTATTTGAATAAACATGTCTATACCCGTTTCTTGGGCGCTTCAGTGTAGAATCAGTAGAAATACGCCTGGCGAAAAATCTGATGAACATTGACAGCGGATACCAGTTGGACAGTGCGTGTATTGCCATCATCTCCACGACTTTTTCTTAACGAAGGCGGGTGAATGCGCCATGGCCGCGGCTGGGATAGCACATACGACAGCTGAGCTCCGCGGTGTGGTCCGTTCGTCAACTTAAGCTCTGACGCATGCGCGGAATATTTGCACCACGCAACATACGGCGGAACAGAGCAAGTCTTCTTAATTCTCCAATGTCTCATCTGAAGATAACTGATGGGTGCCAAGTCGGAATATCGTGCAGTGAGTTCACCGACGACCGGCTCCAACAAAGCTAAAATGTCTCTACCAATCGGTCTGTGTTAGAAACAATCTTTTAATAATCGTATAACAACTTTTTTCGGCCATACGTTGGGCATCTTCAGATTTAGTTTGAAGTAGAAGACGAACAATAACCCTTCTAACGTAACTGCGTCTAAAAGAAGCTGAAGTGTAAAATCATTCTTTTCCAAAGAATGTATTTCTTTCCAAAACATCCAGTTCCTACAGCCGTTTGAACATTTCTTTTACATGTTTCGATCCACTTTTCCATTTAATTACACATATGCACACACACACACACACACACACACACACACACACACACACACACACACACACACACACAGTCAGAGAGAGAGACAGAGAGAGAGAGAGAGAGAGAGAGAGAGAGAGAGAGAGAGAGGGGGGGGGGGGGGAGGGAGGGAGGGAGGGAGAAAGAGAGAGACGAAAGGTTTGCGAGAGAGAAAGAGAGAGAGACAGAAACAAAGGGGGCTTCCATTTCCCTAACAGAAGAGAGAGACTTAGGCAAGAAACTGTTACCGATAATTGTTTGCTAAGACTTTCTGTGGAGCCTAGAAAAGTGCAGGGGAAAACATTCCATATTAGGTGCTATACTGTGTTGAAAATCTGATGGAACACTGTTTATGCTTTGTTGTTGGTGTGGTCTGTGTTTAACTGAACATGAATAGTTAACATACTACAGCAGCGATCATTCACAAATTATTTGGGACAATATGTCGTAGATACCCAGAATAACATTACAGGAAAGTGCAATAAGTGTGCACAAAACAAGCACGCCTTCATACGGTTGTGAAACAGAAGACAGGAAATGCATCCGGTGCTGCAAAATGTAGCCTACGGAATGCACTAAAAATTGGATAATTCTTCGACATGAGTGATGCGTTTTATATAAGCATTCTATATCATTTCGACAACTATCTATTTAATCTGGTCTCTTAGTTGACGATGTTCAAAATGCATGACACGAGTGATTAAAAGATTCCCCACACAGAATTTGTAGGACACATAAGACTTGAAGACAATGGAAACTACAGATTTTTTCTGTAACACGAAATGGGAAACTCGGTGAGCGGTTTGGGCCTGCGAGGCATGATTCCACACTTTTTTTTTTTTTTTTTTTTGTCTACTGACTGGTTTGATGCGGCCCGCCACGAATTCCTTTCCTGTGCTAACCTCTTCATCTCAGAGTAGCTCTTGTGCAACCTACGTCCTCAATTATTTGCTTGACGTATTCCAATCTCTGTCTTCCTCTACAGTTTTTGCCCTCTACAGCTCCCTCTAGTACCATGGAAATCATTCCCTCATGTCTTAGCAGATGTCCTATCATCCTGTCCCTTCTCCTTATCAGTGATTTCCACATATTCCTTTCCTCTACGATTCTGCGTAGAACCTCCTCATTCCTTACCTTATCAGTCCACCTAATTTTCAACATTCGTCTATAGCACCACATCTCAAATGCTTCGATTCTCTTCTGTTCCGGTTTTCCCACAGTCCATGTTTCACTACCATACAATGCTGTACTCCAGACGTACATCCTCAGAAACTTCTTCCTCAAATTAAGGCCAGTATTTGATTTTTGCAGAATTGTCTTGGCCAGAAATGCCTCTTTTGCCATAGCGAGTCTGCTTTTGATGTCCTCCTTGCTCCGTCCGTCATTGGTTATTTTACTGCCTAGGTAGCGGAATTCCTTAACTTCATTGACTTCGTGACCATCAATGCTGATGTTAAGTTTCTTGCTGTTCTCATTTCTACTACTTCTCATTATCTTCGTCTTTCTCCGATTTACTCTCAAACAATACTGTGTACTCATTAGACTGTTCATTCCGTTCAGCAGATCATTTAATTCTTCTTCACTTTCACTCAGGATAGAAATGTCATCAGCGAATCCCATCATTGACATCCTTTCACCTTGTATTTTAATTCCACTCCTGAACCTTTCTTTTATTTCCATCAGATTGAAGAGTAGGGGCTAAAGGCTACAGCCTTGTCTTTTTTTTTTTTTTTGGTCATCAGTCTACTGACTGGTTTAATGCGGCCCGCCACAAATTCCTTTCCTGTCCCTTGTCTAACTACCTTCTTAATACGAGCACTTCGTTCTTGATCGTCCACTGTTATTATTCCCTCTTGGTTGTTGTACAAGTTGTATATGACCCGTCGCTCCCTATAGCTTACCCCTACTGTTTTGAGAATCTTGAACAGCTTGCACCATTTTATATTGTCGAACGCTTTTCCAGGTCGACAAATCCTATGAACGTGTCTTTATTTTTCTTTAGCCTTGCTTCCATTATTAGCCGTAACATCAGAATTGCCTCTCTCGTGCCTTTACTTTTCCTAAAACCAAACTGATCGTCACCTAGCGCATTCTCAATTTTCTTTTCCATTCTTCTGTGTATTATTCTTGTAAGCAGTTTCGATGCATGAGCTGTTAAGCTAATTGTGCGATAATACTCGCACTTGTCAGCTCTTGTCGTCTTCGGAATTGTGTGGATGATGCTTTTCCGTAACTCAGATGGTATGTCGCCAGACTCATATATTCTACACACCAACGTGAATAGTCGTTTGGTGCCACTTCCCCTAACGATTTTAGTAATTTTGATGGAATGTTATCTATCCCTTCTGCCTTATTTGACCGTAAGTCCTCCAAAGCTCTTTTAAATTCAGATTCTAATGCTGGATCCCCTATCTCTTCTAAATCGACTCCTGTTTCTTCTTCTATCACATCAGACAAATCTTCACCCTTATAGAGACTTTCAATGTATTCTTTCCACCTATCTGCTCTCTCCTCTGAATTTAACAGTTGAATTCCCGTTGCACTCTTAATGTTACCACCGTTGCTTTTAATGTCACCAAAGGTTGTTTTGACTTTCCTGTATGCTGAGTCTGTCCTTGCGACAATCATATCTTTTTCGATGTCTTCACACTTTTCCTGCAGCCATTTCGTCTTAGCTTCCCTGCACTTCCTATTTATTTCATTCCTCAGCGACTTGTATTTCTGTATTCCTGATTTTCCTTGAACATGTTTGTACTTCCTCCTTTCATCAATCAACTGAAGTATTTCTTCTGTTACTCATGGTTTCTACGCAGCTACCTTCTTTGTACCTATGTTTTCCTTACCAACTTCTGTGATGGCCCTTTTTAGAGATGTCCATTCCTCTTCAACTACGTTGACTACTGCGCTATTCCTTATTGCTGTATCTATAGCGTTAGAGAACTTCAAACGTATCTCGTCATTCCTTAGAACTTCCGTATTCCACTTCTTAGCGTATTGATTCTTCCTGACTAATGTCTTGAACTTCAGCCTACTTTTCATCTCTACTATATTGTGATCTGAGTCCATATCTGCTCCTGGGTACGCCTTACAATCCAGTATCTGATTTCGGAATCTCTGTCTGACCATGATGTAATCTAATTGAAATCTTCCGTATCTCCCGGCCTTTTCCAAGTATACCTCCTCCACTTGTGATTTTTGAACAGGGTGTTCGCTATTACTAGGTGAAACTTGTTACAGAATTGAATTAGTCTTTCTCCTCGTTCATTCCTTGTCCCAAGCCCATATTCTCCTGTAACCTTTTCTTCTACTCCTTCCCCTACAACTGCTTTCCAGTCGCCCATGACTATTAGATTTTCGTCCCCCTTTACATACTGCATTACCCTTTCAATACTCTCATACACTTTCTCTATCTGTTCATCTTCAGCTTGCGACGTCGGCATGTATACCTGAACTATCGTTATCGCTGTTGGTCTGCTGTCGATTCTGATTAGAACAACCCGGTCACTGAACTGTTCACAGTAACACACCCTCTGCCCTACCTTTCTATTCGTAACGAATCCTATACCTGTTATACCGTTTTCTGCTGCTGTTGATATTACCCGATACTCATCTGACCAGAAATCCTTGTGTTCCTTCCACTTCCCTTCACTGTCCTCTACTATATCTACATTGAGCCTTTGCAATTCCCTTTTCAGATTTTCTAGTTTCCCTACCACGTTCAAGCTTCTGACATTCCACGTCCCGACTCGTAGAACATTATCCTTTCGTTGATTATTCAATATTTTTCTCATGGTAACGTCCCCCTTGGCAGTCCCCTCCCGGAGATCCGAATGGGGGACTATTCCGGAATCTTTTGCCAATGGAGAGATCATCATGACACTTCTTCAACTACAGGCCACATGTCCTGTGGATACACGTTACGTGTCTTTAATGCAGTGGTTTCCATTGCCTTCTGCATCCTCATGTCGTTGATCATTGCTGATTCTTCCGCCTTTAGGGGCAATTTCCCACCCCTTGGACAAGACGGTGCCCTGAACCTCTAACCGCTCCTCCGCCCTCTTTGACAAGGCCGTTGGCAAATGAGGCTGACTTCTTATGCCGGAAGTATTTGGGCGCAAATGCTGATTATTTATCAAAAGTTAGGGACCGAAAACGTTTTCATTATGAATCAAAGACGCTACCCCTAAACCACATTGATAGCCACGTAAATTGTCTAAATTAATGCATTTCAACTGTGGGAAATCCGCATCAACTTCTCGAGCTACTTGCAATGTGCAATGTCTGCAAGCAATGCATCTGCTCAACCATTTAATGCACAGTGATGAGGAGTAGGGTTCTCAAATGTTTTCTGCTATTGTAAATAATTTACTTCTACTGTACTGGGAAAATGATATGTGAACACACTCCATGAGTTGTGAATAAGATCCTTGACTCGGTGCTCAGTTTTATCTGTGCTACACTTGTTACTCTGTTGTGCAGCACTTGGACATCCTTAGATGAGGCACAGTAGCGAGAAGTTGAGTTTCCCAAAGAAAGATATCTGTATTCGTGAAAGTGGGAGAAACTCTCTGGAATATTTTATTATCGAGAGGAAAACTATAGTATAATACATTCTGCTTCTTATAATGACGGAGAAAATTTTGGAGGAATTTTAAAGGGTATGTTTGAAGTTTCTTTGTAATCAGACAATTTTGTAACTGTTCGTGTCTTCTTATGTTGTGCAGTCTCTTTGTCAGTAGTCGGAATTTGATTTATTAAAAACTATTTCTTTAGAGTATAATCTAACTCTATGAATCGTAGCAAAGTTTTGAATTTTGTCGTATATGCATTGCAGCTTGGGCCGCACCCAGCAGCAGACTGTTAGTGACAAAAAAAAATGGGGGCAGGGGGAGAAAGTTACTTATGTTTAGTTCCTGCATCTAATGATACATATTTGCTATCTCGAGCGTTGGTAGTCCAGACACTAAAACAATACGCAGAGCAAGAAATATGTCACTTTTGTTCAGTGCAGATCTCACCTTGCGTTCTTGAGTAAACAGTGTCTCGTCGGAATTGTCAGCCGTCGTGCTAGTAAGCAGATTAATATTTCCTTTCTTCAGAGCAAAATACAGCTCACTGAATCACTCAAAACTTTTTAATTTTGCCGTGTGTTCACCTTACGCCACACGCAGCAACAGATGGACTCTGACAGGCAAAAAACATTAGAGTATATTATTGATCTTTAGCTGCTGTAACTGTTGATTCGTATTTGCTTCATGTTGAGCAAGGGGTAGGTCATTTTTATTTCAGACCAGATCTCGCCTTGCATTCTTGAGCAAACAGTCTTAATCGTCAGGTGCCGTTCTAGCAAGCTCAATTCATGGTGGTGTCTATTTGTTCTATATCGTGTCTCCCTACCACTTTCGCGCAACGATGCTCTGAGCGTGTTTTTTAGGGAATTGACTAGTTTCAACCTGGGACCTGTTGCTGGTAAGGAGACGCCAGACCACACATGACATGTAGAAATCAGAAGAGTTCAGTGAGACTAGCGATGATATAACCAAATACTTAATGATTTCAGCGTCAACTCCACTACACTCCCTGTAAAAGAATCTTAATACTAAATAAATTTAGTGGAAGGGGTTCGAGGCTTTCCTATTTTTAGTTAGCTGGTAAAATAACGTCGAAAATGCAGTTAAGTTTACCATTGGAAATTTTATTCTACTCACAAAACATTGTTTATAAATTGCACTATTAATAAAAGGAAGTGTTTAAATCAGGATGGTAAAAACCAACTGCGTTCAACAAAAATGTGAACGAATATTCCCTGAATGGGTTTCCAAGTTCTACAATGGATCGATGGATGACCTATGCCATATCACATCTATAATCTAGGTTTAAATTAAGTTTCACAAAAGAGAAAACTATCGAAATGGTCTACAACGACCCTCAATTATTTTTAATTACTTATCTAACTTGTCATAAATTACAGTGGCTGCTGTGGATTTTCAACAACTATATAACAGAAAAATCATCGCGTTTTATATTTTTACTTCAAGTGGCAAATGTGAACACCATGAGCTTTTAATTGACGATTGACACTAGTATTACGCAAAAAAGGGCGTGTAACAGATGAGACTTCTGCAGTTCTGAGTGAAGCCTTATGCCCTCAAAAATGCGGCATCGCGTGCGTTCATTACCTTGTCGGTGTTTAAGCAGAGTCAGGGCGGCGGCGGGCAGCACAGCTCCGCTCACCTCGTCATCCTGGAAGCAACTACCCTCTCCTAACTTCTCCTTACTACCATCTACCGAAGTTGGTTTAAAAAAAAAAACTATCTGGTTGTGCTTTCATCTGACCAATCAGGGTCTCAATGTAAACTGTAAGCTCCACCTACAAAAATTCTGTGTATCCAATGAGAAACGTTATACTTTTCGTGGTGGGGCAATGTTTTTAAAGATTGCCACGTAACAGAGACGCAGAAAAGTCTCACGCTAAAACTTGCAGCTGGTGTTGTCCTTTTAGCGTTATTGTAAGACCTATACTGTTCTTCTGTAGGGCTCTATCTTTTAACATGGGTTGGGGGGTGGTCCTAACGTAACAGAGACGCGAAAATGTCTCACACTAAAACTTGCGGGTTGTGTGGCCTTAGTGGTTAGCTGACGGCGTGGGTGTCCAGTCCGTCCCTTATCGTAGGGCCTTCTCGCTTAACACGGTTCTGCTCTCGGCTTCTGTTCTCGTTTCTCCCCTCGGAACTGCGTCTGTCTCACAGTGGGAAGGTATGACATTCATTTAGGCATTCTTTTGTTAGTCTGTGGTATTCCATTTGCTCACTCGTTACTAGTATTACTTTGGTTAATTTAATGTCACGATTTATTCGGAGCTATGTGATGTAGTACTGGATTTGCTTATCATATCAGGGTTTTCGTGGAAGGTGTTGGTTTTGCCTGACACCTTACAACAATAATTTTCAATAAACAGCATTGGTAATTTTAGACATTTTCTTCCGAGTAGAGCGTAATTTTTTGTGAATATTCTAGGTTTGACATTTCATTTCATACCACGCTGCGTTCATAATGTATGTCGGTACTGAGTTGTAGTTACATAGGTTTCACTGTATGCACAAATGGTTTTTTGAAGTAATTAAATGCATCATGCATCTCCTTTGTTATAATTTTGCGTTCACAAAGCTTAAAGTTTTGTTTTACACCTATGTTCACATGTGCGACACAGGGCAACTAACAGACAGTTTTGCTCAGAAATTGAATACTAAACCGTCACATGAAGGTAATATATTTTTCAAATCAATACATTCAGTTTCCTCACTTTCAGGCAATATTTCTAATAGGAAGCTTATACAGGGAGCACTGCATACAGACCTGAACGCTTCGCAAGCACTATACCTTAATAATAGCTCCAGTAACTGTGATTTCATTATTACCACACTACAATCCAGACAACTAAGATCTCACAGACACTGTTGTTCCGTTTCTTTCGTGAACGAGTGATTTCGAAGGGAATGTGATCTCCAAAATATTATTTATCTTCACTTAGAATACCCGTCCTTGCACAATTCATGAACTGTGGAAAGGAAATCGACTTCAATTAGCTTCAGTTCCTTGTCAAACGCTGCAAAATACATTCAGCGACCGGTAGTGTAGATCTACAGTATGTAAACCCCTTACAGGAAGGCACTTTCAACAGAATTTGTAGACTACATATTTGTTACAGAGATTTAAACAGTGTGTGCACTTTCTGCATTAAGTGTCAAAACTTAGTCATTATTCCTTACACAGTTGTAACACTTTCATTTTAACCCTAGCGAGTAAAATAACTAGTGTTTCGCGTCTGTTTAACATTCTAATAGCTTAGTGAATAGGAAGAATTTGTAAAGGAACGGGTCCAAGCTTTTTGAGATAAATCTTTTTGGCCTTTGTCTTCGGAGATATGTGGAAACTCCTTGTAAATAATTAACTCTGCTGAAAATTAAGTTAAGGTGTTTTGGATGTAATAGTAATCAAATGAATGGATGTATGTTCAGAAGATAACACATGAATGCCGACAACGCCATAAGGAAACAAACCATCAAATAAAACAAGAAAGTGGTACAATTTAGATAAAGAAAATATCATATGAGAGCTGGTATACTTGCGAGAAAAGCTCCGACGCCTGTAGTGGACTTCTAAGAAATAGGTTCACCTCAGAGAAGAAGTGGAATAGCTAAGGAGAGAAAATTCCAAGGTGAATGGAAGAACAGCAGCTGTTAATGAAAAAAGTTTATCTGCATTTTAAGAAAACTATTGATTAGAGTTGGCATATAATTGCCTTATCAAATATGGACGAGAGACGAACGGTATAAAATACATCTACATCTACAGTTATACTCCGCAAGCCACCCAACGGTGTGTGGCGGAGGCCACTTTACCTGTCCTGTCATTACCTGCCTTTCGTGTTCCAGTCGCGTATGGTTCGCGGGAAGAACGATTGCCAGAAAGCCTTCTTGCGCGCTCGAATCTCCATAATTTTACGTTCGTGTTCTCCTCGGGAGGTATAAGTAGGGGGAAGCCATATATTCGATACCTCATCCAGAAACGCACCCTCTCGAAACCTGGACAGCAAGCTACACCGCGATGCAGAGCGCCTCTCTTGCAGAGTCTTCCACTTGAGTTTGCTAAACATCTCCGTAACGCTATCACGCTTACCAAATAACCCTGTGACTAAACGCGCCGCTCTTCTTTAGATCTTATCTATCTCCTCTGTCAACCCGAGGTACGGATCCCACACTGCTGAGCAATGCTCATATATAGGTTGAACGAGTGTTTTTTAAGACATCTCCATTGTTGGTGGACTACATTTTCTAAGGGCTCTTCCAATGAATCTCAACCGGGCACCCGCCTTATCAAAAATTAATTTTATATGATCATTCCAACTCAAATCGTTCCGTACGCATACTCCCAGATATTTCACAGAAGTAACTGCTACCAGTGTTTGCTCCGCTATCATATAATCATACAACAAAGGATCCTTCTTTCTATGGATTCGCAATACATTACATTTGTCTATGTTAAGGGTCAGTTGCCACTCTCTGCACCAAGTGCCTATCCACTGCAGATCTTCCTGCATTTCGCTACAATTTTCTAATGCTACAACTTCTCTATATACTACAGCATCATCCGCGAAAAGCCGCATGAACTTCCAACACTATCTACTAAGTCATTTATATATATTGTGAAAAGCAATGGTCACATAACACTCCTCTGTGGCACGCCAAAAGTTACTTTAACGTCTCTAGACGTCTCTCCATTGAGAACAACATGCTGTGTTCTGTTTGCTAAAAACTCTTCACCCAGCTACACAGCTGGTCTGATATTCCGTAGGCTCTTACTTTGTTTATCAGGCGACAGTGCGGAACTGTATCGAACGCCTTCCGGAAGTCAAGGAAAATGGCATCTACCTGGGAGCCTGCATCTAATATTTCCTGGGTTTCATGAACAAATAAAGCGAGTTGGGTCTCACACGATTGCTGTTTCTGGAATCCATGTTGATTCCTACAGAGTAGATTCTGGGTTTCGAAAAACAGCATGATACGCAAGCTACCGTGTAGTTTTGTGGAATTATACCTGTGAACGACGAAGAGCAGTATTTACACAAGATAATCCGATAAATCGGCTGGAGAGGGATGTATTTTAAATTGGGAAGACAAAGAAATAATATGTGACTAGAGTTTTAAATCCCACGACGTATTAATGTACTGTTGTGTGGACAGACAATGGAAACTTATAGTCAACATAGCAGTTTCAATAGAAAAGAAGAGGGGAAAAATGGATACTAGAAACTTTAACGATACATTGCTGGCTATGAAGAACGATGTCACCTATCAGAAACTGTCATATATGTTGTGGCACGGCCAAGAGACGTTGGCCATCCGGCCAATGGTGTCGACGATGAGTCGCCGAAAACCAGCGATGAACGAACAACAAGACACCACGACAGAACGACGAGTCCGGAATGGAAACCAAACCAGGAGCCATTCATGGAGCAATATCAGGAACCAAGCAATGCTGCATATAGTGAACTAATGAGAGCGCAGTCGGAACACGACTGTTGTCCAATTACTTATTGGTTTACAAGGCTACTCGTAATAAGTACAGTGCAAAAATGTATTCTTATTTTAGCAGAATTTACCAAAGAAAATCCCAGCGCGGGTGCACCTAACAGCCCCACCAAAATATTTTGCAAGGAGTTAACTAAAATTATTACAGTGAAATGCACTCTGATTAACTTAGACCTATCTCATAAAATGTTTTACAGCTGCATAACTGAAACAATTACTGTGTAAAGGCACTGTGATGAAATTAGACTAACTCATCTAAAATGTTTTGCAAGTACTTAACTAAAACGGTTACAGTGAAAAAGGCATTCTGATTTAGTTAGACTTCACTGTATTTAAAAGGAAGAACAGACACAGTTCATTCCTTAACATGATTCACGGTAAGCCACTAGAAATATGGCCAATTTAAACAAGTAGTTCTGATTAACGTAACTCCACTAGCTCTGTAACACAGATGGCGAAAGTTTCAAAGTTTTGCAAACAGTTGCGACTACCGCCTGCAATGAAACAGAACTGCTTCCATTAAGGTAAATGTGAGTTCTTTCGGAGCGAATCCCCATAAACAGCAAACAAAGCAGACCTTCCACAGAAAGAGTCCTACCGAAAATATTTGGTGAATCCACAGCTAAGTGGCACTCAAACTCTCGACACACTCGGCACAGGAAAATTTCCAGAGTCCCATCGCCACCACAGCCAACCCGAAACACCGCCTTCGCAGGATGAGGTCTGTGCTGTGAAAAAGGCGTTTACTATCGCCTGAAGACAGCAGAGATAAATCGGCCTCGGTCTCCACAGGAGCTCCTTCCAATACAGGCGTCAAATTCCACCTTTAACCTTCGCACTGGTCAAACTCGTCGGAGAACCACCAAAGATGTTGCCCCACTACAGCGATCTAGCGATTTATCGATGGATTCCGACACGGCTCACGTGAAAGTCTACCAGGGTTGGTGTCCAGAGGCGAATTAATGGGGTTATAGGATTCAGAGTCTGCGGTTAGTATAAGAGATGGAGAGGTGCTCCATGTGGGTGAGGAAATGGAGGAATTTAATATGCTGGTATAGAATTCATGAGGGGGAAGTTAACGTGTGCGACAGCGAGACTGAATGCACAGCATTCTAGGATCTGGAGGGACCTATGGATATTCGTGCATTATTTTCAGAGGGTCGTATCAGGATTTTGTAGGTGTGGTGAATAGTGGAGGTGTGTAATCCAAACGTTCCGCCTGTTAGTACAATGGTGTCTAAAATTAAAGCAACAAACTCCTGTTTTCCCGTCTTGTGTCTAATTCACGACATAATCATACAAAATGTCAACAGGTGTCTTTACGATCGTGTTCAGCACAGAAGATGGCATTCCGCAGCAATGAGGTCAGGGCGTTTACCAAGAGGGTTAGTATTTCCAGTATAGTCCCACATGCACAATCGCTGTTTACATAGATACAGACGGTGTAGTATGGACAGAGAAGAAGGCTACAGACGCTAGGCTGTGGACAGGTACAGGAAGAACGGAACCAGGAGAGTCGCAGATTGATGTGGCCTGATGGCTTATTGTGAATGGTTCTGTTGTTTCTCGGATGTGGTGACAATTTATAGAGACCGATACTGTATACCGGAGAGCACGACAGGGCCGGCCAAATGTGACATCAGAAAGAGTGGACCGTTATTTGGCTGGATGGGCACGACGATGCCATCATAGTACTGTGTTGCAACTGGCATCCCCTGGACGTCTATAGAGGAAAGCGGTGTACAGAAGGCTTCAGCAGAGTGGCCTATATTGTTGAAGACACGCTGTCTGTTTACATCTGGCGTGTCTTCAAAGAAGTTGTAAGCGTACTGTCATTTCGCTGGCTTAGTTGTGGAGTGTCTTTGCGGGCAGCCGCGTCTCTAGAGAGTCGAGCGCGGGACTCTGAACTGTTATATTGTGTAGAGTGTAGTTCTGCATGAGAGAGGCATTGGTAGTATGGAAGTTAAAGTTTTGCTACATGGGCTGTTATAGTAAAGTGATGAAATATGAAAATGGTTCAGAGGAAAGTGCGTCAAGAAGTAATATAAAAATGAGCAGTGCTGTTGATAACGTATTTGTGTATCCTCTAGAAGCGTGTCGTACCGTACTGTATCAATCATTCGCACCGTGTTCGGTCTCCATGAATGAACTAACGTGAATCAGTAGTATTATTTTTTACAGAAGAGAGCATTTGAGTGCCAGTGTCTTGTAGCGAGCGTGAGAACGTGCGTTCGATCATTGCGTTCCGCATCATCAACAAGCAGCCGTGCCGAGACGGTTACGCGCACGCTCGTACAACACAAAAACTGTGAACTGTAAATATAACCTTGTGAATAGTGAAAAAATTTATTACTAGTGTCAAGGAGGACTGGTACCAAATATCTGTGTATGCGTGTCGAGCGTAAGAACTTTCGTGCGACCATTCGACTTCCGCATCATCGACAATCATCCGCGCCGTGTTTGGTACGCGTACGCTCGTCCAAGTGGACATATAATCATCAAGACTGTCAGTTGGGATAAACATTTACGACTTATAGTGTAATTAGTGCAACCTGTGATTTCCATATCGTCTCATAATATAGATGTTCATACCAGACGTAGAACAGCGTTGTGCTTAACGTAGAGTGGCTCCCCTTATTCGCTTGCATATTTCGATAAATATTTTCAGGCAAGCCAGCAGCAATGTGGAGCAGAACAGTACGACCGCACCGCGATTACCAGGTACGTGGTGTGGACAGGGCGCACGGTCAAGAAATGATTCAGAAACGAAGAAAAGTTTAAGTACCCCACCCCTCCCCGCCCCCCCCCCCCCCCCCCCACTCACACACACATTAGTACTCCCGGGCGTGTTTAATGGCGACTTGTATTCAGGACCCGCAATTTAGGATAAGAAGTATTGTGTATAATTAATTTGGAGAGTGTAATATTTCTGTATAACTGTTAGTCTGGATTGTTGAGTAACGTCACGCTAGCTGTGGGATGTGTACGTCAAAGAACTAGTGACACAATGTATGTACTCGTCCGATCCGTGACAGTGCAAAGAGCTTGTGTTAAGAAGTAAACATACTCCACAGTGGTACGCTTTTGGATACGCTAGCCGCATCTATGTGCGAAAGGGAACGGTTATTAGACTGCCATTACGGAAAACGACGCTGGGGGCACCTATGGGAAAAAGTGAAAACCTTTTAGCAGACATCACCGTATACGACGTGTGCGGCGCCTAGGAGCGACGCAGCAAGTATTACCACGCTTTGCAGAGAAGGTGCGGTACTGATAGCCGGACGGCGTCAGCTGAGTTGGCGCTACGCAACAGCCGCGACCACGGAGCCAGAAGGCAACACAACCGTGTGGGCTACAGATTCCTCGACTTGCGCCATAGGGTGATTGGGTTTCGGGTTCCGTTGGATAGGTCAGGAATCCACTACACGCAGCAGGCGGCTACTCGGGTAGCAGGGGTTGTGTGGCTTGGAGTGGGCGGTTATTTTAGGTTAGATGGCCTCGGGCAAGTACAAAAACAGCAACAGCCTCAAAGAGTGCGGGTATAGTCAGGACATTCGTGGACCAAGCAGCAATCGGTATTATAATTGTAAACTGTCGAAGCTGTACCGGAACTTCAAGCGCTGATAGAAAGCACCGAAGCTGAAATCGTTAGAGGTACGGAAAGCTGGCTAAAGGCAGAGGTAAATTCTGCCGAAACTTTTACAAAGGCACAGACTGGGTTTAGAAAGGATAGATTGCATGCAAACGGTGGTGGAATGTTTGTCGCTGTTAGTAGTTGTTTAACCTGTAGTGAAGTAGAAGTGGATAGTTCCTGTGAATTATTATGGGTGGAGGTTACACTCAACAACTGAGCTAGGTTAATAATTTGCTCCTTTTACCGACCTCCCGACTCAGCAGCATTAGTGGCAGAACCACTGAGAGAAAATTTGGAATACATTTCACATAAATTTTCTCTGCATGTTATAGTCTTAGGTGGAGATTTGAATTTACCAGATATAGACTGGGACACTGAGATGCTTAGGATGGGTGGTAGGGACAGAGCATCCAGTGACATTATACTGAGTGCACTATCCGAAAATTACCTCGAGCAAATAAACATAGAAACGACTCGTGGAGATAACATCTTGGACCTACTGATAACAAACGGACCCGTACTTTTGGACTCTGTAAGCGCAGGACGTGGAATCAGTGATCATAAGGCCGTTGCAGCATCCCTGAATATGGAATTAAATAGGAATATAAAAAAGGCGGGGAAGGTTTAGCTGTTTAGCAAGATTAATAGAAGGCAGATTTCCGGCTACCTAACAGATCAAAACGATAATATCTGATCGGACACTGACAATGTAAAGTGTTTATGGAAAAAGGTCAAGGCAATCGTGAAATTCGTTTTAGACAGGTACGTGCGGAGTAAAACTGTGAGGTACGGGAAAAACCCACCGTGGTTCAACAACAAAGTTAGGAAACTACTGCGAAAGCAAAGAGAGCTTCACTCCAAGTTTAAACGCAGCTAGAGCCTCTCAGACAAACAGAATCTAAACAATGTCAAAGTTTGCGTAAGGAGGGTTGTGCGTGAAGCGTTCAGTAAATTCGAAAGTAAAATTCTATGTACAGACTTGACAGAAAATCCTAGGACGATCTGGTTCTACGTTAAATCAGTAAGTGGATCGAAACAGCATATCCAGACACTACGGGATGATGATGGCATTGAAACAGAGGATGACACGCGTAAAGCTGAAATACTTTACACCTTTTTCCAAAGCTGTTTCACAGAGGAAGACCGCACTGCATTTCCTTCTCTAAATCCTAGCACAAACAAAAAAAAATGGCTGACATAGAAATAAATGTCCAAGGAACAGAAACGCAACTGGAATCACTCAACAGAGGGAAGTCCACTGGACCTGACGGGATACCAATTCGATTCTACACAGAGTACGCGAAAGAACTTGCCCCCTTCTAACAGCCGTGTAGTGCACGTCTTTAGAGGAAAGGAGCACCGGTAGTCCCAGTCTTCAAGAAGGGTCGTCGAGCAGATGCTCAAAACTATAGATCTATATCTCTGACGTCGATCTGTTGTAGGATTTTAGAACATGTTTTTTGCTCGCGTATCATGTCGTTTCTGGAAACCCAGAGTCTGCTCTGTAGGAATCAACAGGGATTCCGGAAACAGCGATCGTGTGACACCTAACTCGCTTTATTTGTTCATGAGACCCAGAAAATATTGGATACAGGCTCTCAGGTAAATACCACTTTCCTTGTTTCCGGAAGGCGTTCGATAGAGTTTCGCACTGTCGCCTGATAACCAAAGTAAGAGCCTACGGAATATCAGACCAGCTGTGTGGCTGGATTGAAGAGGGGAGTTTTATGGGGCCATTGCTTTTCACAATATATATAAATGACTTAGTAGATAGTATTGGAAGTTCCATGCTGCTTTTCGCGGATGATGCTGTAGTATATAGAGAAGTTGCAGCATTAGAAAATTGTAGCAAAATGCTGGAAGATCTGCATCGGATAGGCATCTGGTGCAGCGGGTGGCAACTGACTCTTAACATAGACAAATGTAATGTATTGCGAATACATAGAAAGAATGATCCTTTGTTGTATGATTATATGATAGCGGAGCAAACACTGGTAGCTGTTACTTCTGAGAAATATCTGGGAGTATGCGTACGGAACGATATGAATTGGAATGATCATATAAAATTAATTGTTGGTGAGGCGGGTGCCCGGTTGAGATTCATTGGAAGGGCCCTTAGAAAATGTAATCCATCAACAATGGAGATGGCTTACAAAACAATCGTTCGACCTATACATGAGTACTGCTCATCAGTGTGTGATCCGTACCAGGTCGGGTTGACAGAGGAGATAGATAAGATCCAAAGAAGAACGGCGCGTTTTGTCATAGTGTTATTTGGTAAGCGTGATAGCGTTACGGAGATGTTTAGCAAACTCAAGTGGCAGACTCTGCAAGAGAGGCGCTCTGCATCGTCGTGTAGCTTGCTCGCCAGGTTTCGAGAGAGTGCGTTTCTGGATGCAGTACCGAATATACTGCGTCCCCCTACTTAAACCTCCCGAGGAGATCACGAATGTAAAATTAAAGAGATTCGAGCGCGCACGGAGGCTTTCCGGCAGTCGTTCTTCCCGCGAACCATACGCGACTGGAACAGGAAAGAAAGGTAATGACAGTGGCACGTAAAGTGGCCTCCGCCACACACCGTTGGGTGGCTTGCGGAGTATAAATGTAGATGTAGATGCAGAAAGTAAGTCGCGCATCACAACGTTACCTCTCGCAACTGAAGCAACGAGAGTAATTAACTGGTAGTGGAGTTTGCATTCTATAATTACGTAATTACAAACTGTGACAGTTGAAATTCTTTTCTATCATTAAATAAATGTTTCGAGACAATCCTTACCTTGCCGATAGTACAGTAAAGTAAATGTCACAGTCAACCCCTGCCTGCTTAGTTCTCTAATTTTTTAACAACTGTTAATACAATTGAAGAACTATAAGTTCTCTCATATTTACTTTTTTTCGTTTTTTTCTGTAATGTGATTCTGTATGTTATGTGTGTTTCTGAGCTTGAATTGCATCGTTGAATGCGTAGCGAGTTGTAATTTGGTTGTGGTTATCGGCATCCATTCTGTGCTACGAATGGTGTTGTGATTCTTTTATTGCTTGCTTGAGTGATTTATCTGTGGTTCAATATGGCAAGTAATGAGCTTGGTGCAACTGCGATAGACAAGGATGTAAAAGCAGTCTCTTTAGGTGAAAGTAGTCAGTTGGAAGCAAAAACAGAGGCAAGTAGTTGTGAAATGTCGAAGGATTCCGGTATAGGTGACAGTAGATTATTAACAGAGATGGGAAGAGTCCTAATGCATTCTCGTCACCAATCATGGAGACGCCCAAACGAGATGACTGTATACTTAGGCCTGACCTGTCTATCGTTGACGTGTTCAAAACATTATTGAATTGTAAAAAAACAAATAGAGGAAGACATTAAGCATCAGAGGGACGATATTAGGCAATCGGTAAAGTAGATAAACGAACTACTCAGTAAAAAGATTGATGAGAGTAATGAGGCTCTGAGGAAGCTGGTTGAGTCAAGTCATCAAAGAATAGATGAACGTACAGTTCGGTGAGAACGTTGCAGACAATACTAAACATTTTGAAAAGGTAGATCGGATTTCAAAGAAGTGAAGGAAGAACTTACTAAAAAGGTTGAGGTTTACGACGGGCAATTCGAACAACTGGATGAGGAAGTTAAACACTGTAAACACAGGATATCAGCTGTTGCGCGAAACCAGGATGTGTACGCATGGCGGGTAGGAGAGGCGTACAGTGAGGTAGGAAAGACTAAAGAACAGGTCGGTCAGCAGCAGCAGATGAAGAGTGAGGTGAAATCACTATTACGTGATGGAAGCATTGCTGGAGGTAGCTTAATTGGTATATAAAATGACGAGGTCTTCCTTGGCATAGGGAATATTAAGAACTTCGAACCAAATGGAAGGTGGCATCCTAAAGATTTCTTAGATCAGTTTAAGGGCGTGTTACGTGAATTATGGGACGTGCAAAGAAAGGTACGCTTCGTTAGAACAAGATTGGAAGGTGAAGCGGGTTCTTGGGGTATGAGAATAGAACATAAGTATACAACATTTGCTGAATTTGAAAAGGAATTTTTGCAACAATATTGGTCGAGACTGGAGCAAAATGAAGTACGTAACAGTCTATACCGAGGTAGAAGGTTTGAGAGAGGTCGTGACCAGAACGTAAAGAAGTTTTTCCAAGAGTATTACGATAGTAACTTGTATTTAGATGAACCGATGACGACAGAAGCAACAGTGCCCCTGATCATAAGTGAAGAACCAACTGGAGTTCAATATAAGTTGCTAGCAATCCCTAGAGATGACATAGAGGCTGTGAAGTCAGCCTTAGGACAATTAGACACGTTGTATGATTCACGAATAACAGGAGGAGTAGAAAGTGATAGTAGAGTATCAGAGAACAATAAACCCTAACAGATATCCATTCAAACCATGCCAGAAAAATAATAATGACAGGAGACATTACGGTGGTTTCTGTGGCCATGGTGGTCATAGAGGCGACCTTGGTGGCTACAGATATTAGAACTGAAGGCATGATGCATCGGATGACCAGGTGCGAAACTGGAAACATAGCAAGTGGAATGAGTATATTACCTTTTTAGAGGGTGCCATCAACAGCATACCTCATGACACGAGGGCAAACACCTTGTGGAAAACATTAAACCATACCATAGTGAGCAATATTAATGGCTGTTTGTTCTATGTGACATGTGGGAACTGTACACACGTCAGCTGCTATTGTCCTTAAGTACGTACATTAATTTCTGATTTTTATGAGGTTTCATGAGGACACTCTGATCGAGTAACATTTAACTAAGATGTGTTACTGCCATACCACATGCAATATCATTTTTTTCTTTTCATTTCCTATCTGTTGAATCTAGATTACAGGTATTACATTTCTTCTTGCCCACACAGTGTTGTAGTTTGAGTGATTACTAATGTCTAGTGTTTATAGGTTTTGCTATCCAAAAGATTTTCATTTGAACGTTTCTTACAACTCCTGCTTGATGATTTCTATTATTTTTGGTATCATTCACTTAAGAACTAAATTTAACTTAGCGGAGATCCAAATAGCTTATATTTTTTATATACTATGTCATATAGAACATTGGAATGTTTAATAGTAACGGATTATGAGTAAGTTGGATAAGCATTGCTAGGACAACACTGAGAGCGTCATTAACCTGTTTCATGTACGCCAATGGACGGATTACCGCGAGGCGAGAGTGGCGAGCTGACGACGATACTGCACAGCATCGACACTACAGTCACTCCCCACCCCTTTCAATGCAAACAACGCTCCCTTGTGATGCAGTGTTGTGAGTAGTGAAACAATTTTTTTCCTGGATTTTGACGGCCTAGTGCTGATGGAGGTTCTTTAGTTTTTGCCTAATAGTGATATTGTATACTTGGTGTAGTAGCGAACGCAAGTGTTGTTGTACAATTTTTTTTATCTCCTTTCAGGCAGCTGTGTATCGTGTTTAACCTTTTGTATTTGTAAACTTTTCTATTTCACGGACTTAATATTTTTGTGTCTTATTGTATTAGCTCCTTGTTTATGCGCTGTATTGTAACTGTGTTTTGCTACACAGGTTGCACTGTAGGTAGGGTTCTTTTATTACGTAAAATTTTGCATATTTCACAACTGTTCTTTACGTTTCCATAATTATGTGTAACTCATGTGTGGTCCACAATGTGGCAATGGTATATTACTGTGGGATGAGGCAGTATACCCCCCTCCCCCGCCACATCATCTCTTAAACCCCCTGCAGTAGGGAATTATCTAGATTTCGATATTCTCTTCGACGATTCTACAACATTTCCGTGCTGGAATCTAAGCGTATTGTCATATCGCTGGCTTCGTTGTGGAGTATCTTTGCGGGCAGCCGCGGCTGTAGAGAATCGAGCGCGGGACGCTGAAATGTTATATTGTGTAGTGTGTAGTTCTGCATGAGAGAGGCATTGCTAGTATGGAAGTTAAAGTTTTGCTACATGGGCTTTTATAGTAAAATGATGAAATATGAAAATGGTTCAGAGGAAAGTGCGTCAAGAAGTAATATAAAAATGAGCAGTGCTGCTGATAACGTATTTGTGTATCCTCCAGATGCGTGTCGTACCGTACTGTATCAATCATCCGCGCCGTGTTCGGCCTGCCAGAATGAACTGACGTGAATCAGTAAAAAGTTAGTCACCATAAAAGAGTGCAGTCAGGTGCCAGTGTCTTGTAGCGAGCTTGAGGACGAGCGTTCGATCATCGCGTTCCTCATCACCAACTATCAGCAGTGCCGTGACGGTTACGCGCTCGCTCATACAACTGAAGAACTCTGAACTGTAAATTTAACCTTGTGAACACTGATAAAATTTATTACTAGTGTCAAGGAGGACTGGCACCAAATATCTGTGTATGCGTGACGAGCAACTTTCATGCACCATTCGGCTTCCGCATCATCGACAATCATCCGCGCCGTGTTCGGTACGCGTACGCTCGTCCAAGTGGACAAATAATCATCAAGACTGTCAGTTGGGATAAACATTTACGACTTATAGTGTAATTAGTGCAACCTGTGATTTCCATATCATCTCAGAATATAGATGTTCATACCAGACGTAGAACAGTGTCGTGCTTAACGTAGAGTGGCTCCCCTTATTCGCTTGCATATTTCGATAAATATTTTCAGGCAAGCCAGCAGCAGTGTGGAGCAGAACAGTACGACCGCACCGCGATTACCAGGTACGTGGTGTGGAAAGGGCGCACGGTCAAGAAAAGCAAAAACGACAACCAGTTTAAGGTACCACCCCACCCAATTGTACTCCAGGCCGTGTTACAAAGTGAACGTCTAGAATGGAGCCGTCAGCACGCCACCTGGACGATGGGACAATGTTCTTTTCACAGATGAGTTCCGATTTGGTCTGGAGAATGATTTTAGAGGGATTCGAATCTGGAGGACACGTTGAACACGATTTTGGGACCCAAGAATTGTGGAAAGAGATCGATATCGAAGAGGATCCCTAATGATGTGATCAGGGGTTATGTTGACCACTCGAACACTTCTTCAGTAAATTATATTCGTGAGTCAGCCAGATTTTGTGACCTCGTGCGCGGTTGTTGCGATTGCTGCGGGCCCAGATTTCGTATTGATGAACCTCGAAGAGCACAGGTGACTGACGTTTTTTTCGTAAGTGGAAGATACTGTGTGCATGTCGTGGCCTGCTCTCTCTCCCTATTTAAATACCAAAGAGCATGTCTGGGATGCACTAGGGAGACGGGTTGCATCACGTCAGTGTCGACCAACACTCTCCAAGACTTATGAGCAGCTCTGCAGCAAGAAAGGTCTTTATTGCCTCAACATGAGATTGTTGACATCATTCATAGCGTGTCCGCCGTTGTCAGGCCTGTATTGGTGCCGGAGTGGGTTGTCAGAATGTCTGTGCAAGTCCGTTAAGTTAGAGAAAAACGAAATACTTTATTTTCTACCATTATGAATCTTGAAGTTGATTACGTTCGGTAATGTTTACATTGTTTCTACCTTACTATCACTTGTTTATACAGTTTTGTGGCAAAATAAAAGCAAGCATGTAAAATTTTCTTTCGTTGCTTTAATTTTCGTCACCAGTGTAATTTTAGTATCTTGTGGGCTTTTTGTTCAAAATGGCTCTGAGCACTATGGGACTTAACTTCTGAGGTTATCAGTCCCCTAGAACTTAGAACTACTTATACCTAACTACGAGAAAAAGATTGAATAATCAGCGAAAGGATAATGTTCTACGAGTCGGGGCGTGGAATGTCAGAAGCTTGAACGTGGTAGGGAAACTAGAAAATCTGAAAAGGGAAATGCAAAGGCTCAATCTAGATATAGTAGGGGTCAGTGAAGTGAAGTGGAAGGAAGACAAGGATTTCTGGTCAGATGAGTATCGGATGATATCAACAGCAGCAGAAAATGGTATAACAGGTGTAGGATTCGTTATGAATAGGAAGGTAGAGCAGAGGGTGTGTTACTGTGAACAGTTCAGTGACTGGGTTGTTCTAATCAGAATCAACAGCAGACCAACAACGACAACGATAGTTCAGGTATACATGCCGACGTCGCAAGCTGAAGATGAACAGATAGAGAAAGTGTATGAGGATATTTAAAGGGCAATGCAGTATGTAAAGGGGGACGAAAATCTAATAGTCATGGGCGACTGGAATGCAGTTGTAGGGGAAGGAGTAGAAGAAAAGGTTACAGGAGAATACGGCCTTGGGACAAGGAATGAAAGAGGAGAAAGACTAATGAAGTTCTGTAACAAGTTTCAGCTAGTAATAGCCAATACCCTGTTCAAGAACCACAAGAGGAGGAGGTATACTTGGAAAAGGCCGGGAGATACGGGAAAATTTCAATTAGATTACATCATGGTCAGACAGAGATTCCGAAATCAGATACTGGTTTGTAAGGCGTACCCAGGAGCAGAAATAGACTCAGATCACAATATAGTAGTGACGAAGAGTAGGCTGAAGTTCAAGACATTAGTCAGGAAGAATCAATACGCTAAGAAGTGGAATACGGAAGTTCTAAGGAATGACGAGATACGTTTGAAGTTCTCTAACGCTTTAGATACAGAAAAAAGGAATAGCGCAGTAGGCAACACAGTTGAAGAGGAATGGACGTCTCTAAAAAGGGCAATCACAGAAGTTGGTAAGGAAAACATAGGTACAAAGAAGGTAGTTGCGAAGAAACCATGGGTAACAGAAGAAATACTTCATTTGATTGATAAAAGGAGGAAGTACAAACATGTTCCGGGAAAATCAGGAATACAGAAATACAAGTCGCTGAGGAATGAAATAAATAGCAAGTGCAGGGAAGCTAAGACGAAATGGCTGCAGGAAAAATGTGAAGACATCGAAAAAGATATGATTGTCGCAAGGACAGACTCAGCATACAGGAAAGTCAAAACAACCTTTGGTGACATTAAAAGCAACGGTGGTAACATTAAGAGTGCAACGGGAATTCCACTGTTAAATGCAGAGGAGAGAGCAGATGGGTGGAAAGAATACATTGAAAGCCTCTATGAGGGTGAAGATTTGTCTGATGTGATAGAAGAAGAAACAGGAGTCGATATAGAAGAGATAGGGGATCCAGCATTAGAATCTGAATTTAAAAGAGCTTTGGAGGACTTACGGTCAAATAAGGTAGAAGGGATAGATAACATTCCATCAGAATTTCTAAAATCATTAGGGGAAGTGGCAACAAAACGACTATTCACGTTGCTGTGTAGAATATATGAGTCTGGCGACATACCACCTGACTTTCGGAAAAGCATCATCCACACAATTCCGAAGACGACAAGAGCTGACAAGTGCGAGAATTATCGCACAATCAGCTTAACAGCTCATGCATCGAAGCTGCTTACAAGAATATTATACAGAAGAATGGAAAAGAAAATTGAGAATGCGCTAGGTGACGATCAGTTTGGCTTTAGGAAAAGTAAAGGCACGAGAGAGGCAATTCTGACGTTACGGCTAATAATGGAAGCAAGGCTAAAGAAAAATAAAGACACGTTCATAGGATTTGTCGACCTGGAAAAAGCGTTAGACAATATAAAATGGTGCAAGCTGTTCAAGATTCTCAAAACAGTAGGGGTAAGCTATAGGGAGAGACGGGTCATATACAATATGTACAACAACCAAGAGGGAATAATAAGAATGGACGATCAAGAACGAAGTGCTCGTATTAAGAAGGGTGTAAGACAAGGCTGTAGCCTTTCGCCCCTACTCTTCAATCTGTACATCGAGGAAGCAATGATGGAAATAAAAGAAAGGTTCAGGAGTTGAATTAAAATACAAGGTGAAAGGATATCAATGATACAATTCGCTGATGACATTTCTATCCTGAGTGAAAGTGAAGAAGAATTAAATGATCTGCTGAACGGAATGAACAGTCTAATGAGTACACAGTATGGTTTGAGAGAAAATCGGAGAAAGACGAAGGTAATGAGAAGTAGTAGAAATGAGAACAGCGAGAAACTTAACATCAAGATTGATGGTCACGAAGTCAATGAAGTTAAGGAATTCTGCTACCTAGGCAGTAAAATAACCAATGACGGGCGGAGCAAGGAAGACATCAAAAGCAGACTCGCTATGGCAAAAAAGGCATTTCTGGCCAAGATAAGTCTACTAATATCAAATACTGGCCTTAATTTGAGGAAGAAATTTCTGAGGATGTACGTCTGGAGTACAGCATTGTATGGTAGTGAAACATGGACTGTGGGAAAACCGGAACGGAAGAGAATCGAAGCATTTGAGATGTGGTGCTATAGACGAATGTTGAAAATTAGGTGGACTGATAAGGTGAGGAATGAGGAGATTCTACGCAGAATCGGAGAGGAAAGGAATATGTGGAAATCACCGATAAGGAGAAGGGACAGGATGATAGGACATCTGCTAAGACATGAGGGAATGATTTCCATGGTACTAGAGGGAGCTGTAGAGGGCAAAAACTGTAGAGGAAGACAGAGATTGGAATACTTCAAGCAAATAATTCAGGACGTAGGTTGCAAGTGCTACTCTGAGATGAAGAGGTTAGCACAGAAAAGGAATTCGTGGCGGGTCGCATCAAACCAGTCAGTAGACCGATGACAGAAAAAAAATAATACCGAGGACCTGATGTTTTCTTTTTCCTTTATTGTTATTTCATACCCCTGTCCCATGTGGGCAGGAGTTTGCTGGCACCGGCACCATTCGCCTCTGTTTGACCAAGAGACTAGACAAAATAACACAGGAGAGCAGTACATACATAAAATACGAGGATAAAAGATGAAGTTTACACAACAGAAGGGGAAATAATGGGCGTTAAAATACACAAAAACGGGTAGTTTCACGAGGCACGTTTCTATATAATCCACATATAATTAAAACGACACTCGACAAAGACGGAGCATATAAACACTGGCGGCACGATGAGCACATTTAAAAATGGCTATTACAGTAATGAGAGCCACACGGGACGACGACATTGAGCACACACTGCACTAATGTTATATACACGGCGAGCACGAAAACACGACAACGTTTCTGTTCCTCGTCCCTGAGCTTGGAGCTTCATAACGCGGCCGCTGGCGCTGATAGCTTGTTGCACGGGACGTGGCTCGCATCTAGCGCTGAGGGGGTTGCCGGCACGGTAGCTCGGCATGTTCGATTAGAGGGTTTGCTGTCGTCTGTAATAAAAAAAAAACTGAGTTAACCGATCAACGACGATCTTCAACGGGTGTCTTACGACGTACGCCCCGAGTAGATGGGACGAACGATAACGAAGAAAATGAGATATATAAAAAAATGGGGGGCGACAGCAGCGCTAGCAAATATTAGGAGAGCCCCCTAGAAGCTTTCGTCTAGATCGATGTGTTCTGGCCGGCTCTCGAACTTATCGGGCAACGACACTAGACATTCTAAATTATACTCCTTCTATGAATTTGGAGTATCGTGAGCACTCATCATAATTGCCAGCGCTTTGTTTCCAAAATTGCTCGCAGAATACGTGGACGAAACATTAGAGAATAGTTTCAAGCATCAACCATAGCTTCACACCATGTAAGTTTCAAAATGCGTTTTATATAGTTTACTTATTGACGCTATATGGCAAAAATGGTTCTGGGTTACGAGACTTTGCTTTCAGCCTTGGGTAGGTATCGAATATTTTCTCTCCTCAGTGTTTTGGTTCGTACAGGCCGAAGGGACCCCACTTATCTTGGAGAAAGTGAAAGCATCGTGTAATATCTCTATGATTTCTGTCAGTATTCATAAAATGACTTTTCCTGATAACGTTTGCTTCGTTTTTACATTGTGTTAACTGATCCAATAACTAACATTTTTATCTGCACTGTGTTTGAATGATTGCGAGATGTTATCATATTTATCATCCTTTCATACCTTTGTTTACCCGGAGTAAAATATTTAGAAATGGAAAAAAAATACATTTTTATTTGAAATCCGTAGTGTTCCGACATCAATTATCCTTGCAGCAGTTCTCATGTTCCTCGATACTGATGATATTTCGCTGAGCGGATAGTCATTTCTGTCAATAAAACAGTGCTCGATTACATGGAACTGGTTATGTAGTGGAATTCAGGATGCAGTGGTTACTGTATCGTCCTAGTGGAGTATTCTGTTCCACAGTGCTCCGGATGTAATGACTGACTGTGCGTACTCTTATTCAGTGCTATTAGTCTGTAGTTGTAAATGATATACAGTACTGGAAAGTGCTTCTCGTAAATCAGAAAGCTGCCACCTCGAAATGGCGTATATCCCATCCACTGATGTTCACGTCGTTCCAATAAATGCATAGTAGCACTTAAATTCTGGATGAAATACGGGCCATTATATCGGTATCAAATGTAACCACATTCTCTACATAAATTGTAGCGTGAGTTTCACGGTATTTGGCTGTTCATCAGAAGAGAACTGGTAAGCTATCCCGTTAGTTATGAATCGAGTTCTACGAACTAACAGTACCGTCCGATATTGATGAAAAACAAGAAGGAGACGAAAACCTCTACGTCCTGCAGAGAGTGCTCAAAGCACATCTCGCTACGGAAATAAATTCAACCGGCAGGTATTATATGAGGTTTACAAAGTACTTTTCATTGAACGCAAAGCGTTTTTCAGAGACTAATCTTTGAAGACGTTGACATCGGTGGAAAATACAGCAAAACGACTCAAAATGTTTTTCAGAGAGGGATGTCTACAAACTAGTAATTTCTAATGTCAGATTCTCACTAATGGAAGCCTAGTCAGGACGAGCGCATGTGAACAGTGGTGATATAATAATGTCGTGTGGCTAGAGCCTCCCGTCGGGTAGACTGTTCGCCTGGAGCAAGTCTTTCGAGTTGACGCTACTTCGGCGACATGCGTGTCGATGGGGATGAAATGATGGTGATAAGGACAAGCCCCCCCCCCCCCCCCCCAATGAACCATGGACCTTGCCGTTGGTGGGGAGGCTTGCGTGCCTCAGCGATACAGATAGCCATACCGTAGGTGCAACCACAACGGAGGGGTATCTGTTTAGAGGCCAGACAAACGTGTGGTTCCTGAAGAGGGGCAGCAGCCTTTTCAGTAGTTGCAAGGGCAACAGTCTGGATGATTGACTGATCTGGTCTCCTAGCAATAACCATAACGGCCTTGCTGTGCTGGTACTGCGAACGGCTGAAAGCAAGGGGAAACTACGGCCCTAAATTTTCCCGAGGGCATGCAGCTTTACTGTATGATTAAATGATGATGGCGTCCTCTTGGGTAAAATATTCCGGAGGTAAAATAGTCCCCCATTCGGATCTCCGGGCGGGGACTACTCAAGAGGATGTCGTTATCAGGAGAAAGAAAACTGGCGTTCTACGGGTCGGAGCGTGGATTGTCAGATCCCTTAATCGGGCAGGTAGGTTAGAAAATTTAAAAAGGGAAATGGATAGGTTAAAGTTAGATATAGTGGGAATTAGTGAAGTTCGGTGGCAGGAGGAACAAGACTTTTGGCCAGGTGAATACAGGGTTATAAATACAAAATCAATTTGGGGTAATGCAAGAGTAGGTTTAATAATGAATAAAAAAATAGAAGTGCGGGTAAGCTACTACAGACAGCATAGTGAACGCATTATTGTGGCCAAGATAGATACGAAGCCCACACCTACTACAGTAATACAAGTTTATATGCCAACTAGCTCTGCAGATCACGAAGAAATTGAAGAAATGTATGATGAAATAAAAGAAATTATTCAGATAGTGAAGGATGTCGAAAATTTAATAGTGATGGGTGACTGGAATTCGGTTGCAGGAAAAGGGAGAGAAGGAAACGTAGTAGGTGAATATGGATTGGGGGAGAGAAATGAAAGAGGAAGCCGCCTGGTAGAATTTTGCACAGAGCACAACTTAATCATAGCTAACACTTGGTTTATGAATCATGAAAGAAGGTTGTATACATGGAAGAACCCTGGAGATACTAAAAGGTATCAGATAGATAATATAATGGTAAGACAGAGATTTAGGAAACAGGTTTTAAATTGATGAAAGGAGAAAATATAAAAATGGAGTAAATGAATCAGGCAAAAAGGAATACAAACGTCTCAAAAATGAGATCAACAGGAAGTGCAAAATGGCTAAGCAGGGATGGCAAGAGGACAAGTGTAAGGATATAGAGGCTTATCTCACTAGGGGTAAGATAGATACTGCCTACAGGAAAATTAAAGAGACCTTTGGAGATAAGAGGACCACTTGTATGAACGTCAAGAGCTCAGTTGGAAACCCAGTTCTAAGCAAAGAAGGGAAAGCAGAAAGGTGGAAAGAGTATATAGAGGGTCTATACAAGGGCGATGTACTTGAAGACAATATTATGGAAATGGAAGAGGACGTAGATGAAGATAAAATGGGAGATATGATATTGCGTGAAGAGTTTGAGGGCGCACTGAAAGACCTGAGTCGGAACAATGCCCCCGGAGGTGACAACATTCCATTGGAACTACTGACGACCTTGGGATAGCCAGTCATGACAAAACTCTACCAGCCGGTGGGCAAGATGTATGAAACATTCGAAATACCCTCAGACTTCAAGAAAAATATAATAATCCCAATCCAAAAGAAAGCCGGTTTTGACAGATGTGAAAATTACCGAACAATCAGTTTAATAAGTCACAGCTGCAAAATACTAACGCGAATTCTTTCAGACGAATGGAAAAACTGGTAGAGGCGGACCTCGGGGAGGATCAGTTTGTATTCCGTAGATATGTTGGAACACGTGAGGCAATACTGACCTTACGACTTATCTTAGAAGAAAGATTACGAAAAGGCAAACCTACGCTTCTACTATTTGTAGACTTAGAGAAAGCTTTTGACAATATTGACTGGAATACTCTCTTTCAAATTCTGAAGGTGGCAGGGGTAAAATACAGTGAGCGAAAGGCTATTTACAATTTGTACAGATGGCAGTCATAAGAGTCGAGGGACATGAAAGGGAAGCAGTGGTTGGGAAGGGCGTAAGACAATGTTGTATCCTCTCCCCGATGTTATTCAATCTGTATATAGAGCAAGCAGTAAAGGAAACAAAAGAAAAATTCGGAGCTGGTATTAAAATCCATGGAGAAGAAATAAAAACTATGAGGTTCGCCGATGACATTGTAATTGTGTCAGAGACAGCAAAGGACTTTGAAGATCAGTTGAATGGAATGGACATTGTCTTGAAAGGAGGATATAAGATGAACATCAACAAAAGCAAAACGAGGATAATGGAATGTAGTCGAATTAATTCGGGTGATGCAGAGGGAGATTAGGAAATGAGACACTTAAAGTAGTAAAGCAGTTTTGCTATTTGGGGAGCAAAATAACTGATGATGGTCGAAGTAGATAGGATATAAAATGTATAATGGCAATGGCAAGGAAAGCATTACTGAAGAAGAGAAATTTGTTAACATCGAGTATAGATTTAAGTGTGAGGAAGTTATTTCTGAAAGTATTTGTATGGAGTGTAGCCATGTATGGAAGTGAATCATGGACGATAAATAGTTTGGACAAGAACAGAATAGAAGCTTTCGAAATGTGGTGCTACAGAAGAATGCTGAAGATTACATGGGTAGATCACATAAATAATGAGGAGGTATTGAATAGGATTGGGGAGAAGAGAAGTTTTTGGCACAACTTGACCAGAAGAAGGGATCGATTGGTAGGACATGTCCTTAGGCATCAAGGGATCACCAATTTAGCATTGGAGGGGAGTGTGGATGGTAAAAATCGTAGAGGGAGACCAAGAGATGAATACACCGAGCAGATTCAGAAGGATGTAGATTGCAGTAGGTACTGGGAGATGAAGAACCTTGCACTGGATAGATTAGTATGGGGAGCTGTATCAAACCAGTCTCAGGACTGAAGACCACAACAACAACAACAACAACAACAACAACAAGTACAACACAACACCCAGTCCCTGAGCGGAGAAAATCTCCGACCCACCCGGGAATCGAACCCGGGCCGTTAGGTGTGACATAACTCCGCGCTGACCACCCAGCTACCAGGGGCGGACAACAGTGATGATGACGAGGTCTCATACTCAGAGGAGCGTAGGGAACGATGCGGGAGAGCCGCACCGCCGTCTAGGCAAGGCTCTAACGGAGGTGGTTTGCCATTGCCTTCCTCCGACCGTAATAGGGATGAATGATGATGATGATGACGACACAACAGTACACCGTCATCTCGAGGTAGGGAAAATCCCCGTTCCCGTTGGGAATCGGACCTGGGACCACGTGCGCGGGAAGCGAGAACTCTGCCGCAAGACCCTGAGGTGCAAACTATGGACAGTGGTAAGTGCCAAACACACGGCTTCCTATAATAGTGACGTATACTGTGTTACTTCCAGGAAAATGCTTTTCAGGACCATTTGTAAAAATCCGAGGATGATGTGCCTGACGATGATTTGGATAAGTGCCCAAGCCAGTTTGTCAGTTCAAATGAGCTTCAAAAATTATTGCTTATCATATAAATGTCAATAATTATTTAAAGAAGTAAGCAATGTGGAGCCGTGTCCCATAACATAGCTTATGTGAAGGAAGAAATATCGCGGCAATCCTTAACATATTAGGGGCATTCAATAAGTAATGCAGTACTCTTCTCCCGACCAATTTAGGTTGGAGCAGTGAGTATTTTGTTGTGGGTGTTGTGGGACATTGTGGATTACTCCATCTTCAGCCCCTATGGCTTCATGAAGTTCCGATTGGTGACACCGCAGCACGTAGCATTCAAAGTGGCATCTGTAACGGAGGTTCGCTCCAAGCAGAGAGTTGTCATTGAGTCTTCTTGGCGGAATACCAGAGCATAAGCACTTGCAGAATGTCTGTGGAGACCTGGCAATGAACAAAAGCACGGTGAGTCGTTGGGCGAGGGCACTATCACCATCGCAACAAGTCGTTCAAACCGGTCCGATCTCCCGCGTCCCGGTCGGCCGCAAACAGCTGTGTCTACCGCAGTTCCGGAACGTGTGAACACTCTCATTCGAGGTGATCGGCGGATCGCAATCACACATCTCGCTGCTGAACTAGACGTCTCTGTTGGTAGTGCTGACTCAGTTGTCCACGGGTTGGTGTACTCAAAGTTGTGTGTCTACTGGGTTCCTCCTCACCCAACAGAAGACCATAAAGAGCACTGAAGTACCCTCTGTGCGGAATTTGTTGTGTGTTACGAGGCTGATCGTGTTAATTTGTTGTCAAACATTGTCACAGGTGATGAAACTAGGGTTCATCACTTCGAACTTGGAAAAAACAGTAGTCCAAAGAGTGGCGCCCACTACTTCTCCGCCTTTCTCTATTTTTTTTATGGGAGAAACTTAATATTTAATATTTTAAATATTTGTCGTTACCCAAGAAATATTTATGAACAATCACTCACCTAAATATAAAAATCACAATGGATCTTGTTTATGAGATTTTATTGAAACATAATTGCGCTATTTTTCCTAAAAATCAAGTTGCCCTTACCACTGTTTACGGCCGAGGTTATCAAATGTCATAGAATATAGAAAATATTTTAAATATACACTCCTGGAAATGGAAAAAAGAACACATTGACACCGGTGTGTCAGACCCTCCATACTTGCTCCGGACACTGCGAGAGGGCAGTACAAGCAATGATCACACGCACGGCACAGTGGACACACCAGGAACCGCGGTGTTGGCCGTCGAATGGCGCTAGCTGCGCAGCATTTGTGCACCGCCACCGTCAGTGTCAGCCAGTTTGCCGTGGCATACGGAGCTCCATCGCAGTCTTTAACACTGGTAGCATGCCGCGACAGCGTGGACGTGCAGTTGCCGGACTTTGAGCGAGGGCGCATAGTGGGCATGCGGGAGGCCGGGTGGACGTACCGCCGAATTGCTCAACACGTGGGGCGTGAGGTCTCCACAGTACATCGATGTTGTCGCCAGTGGTCGGCGGAAGGTGCACGTGCCCGTCGACCTGGGACCGGACCGCAGCGACGCGCGGATGTACCCCAAGACCGTAAGATCATACGCAGTGCCGTAGGGGACCGCACCGCCACTTCCCAGCAAATTAGGGACACTGTTGCTCCTGGGGTATCGGCGAGGACCATTCGCAACCTTCTCCATGAAGCTTGGCTACGGTCCCGCACACCGTTAGGCCGTCTTCCGCTCACGCCCCAACATCGTGCAACCCGCCTCCAGTGGTGTCGCGACAGGCGTGAATGGAGGGACGAATGGAGATGTGTCGTCTTCAGCGATGAGAGTCGCTTCTGCCTTGGTGCCAATGATGGTTTTATGCGTGTTTGGCGCCGTGCAGGTGAGCGCCACAATCAGGACTGCATACGACCGAGGCACACAGTGCCAACACCCGGCATCATGGTGTGGGGAGCGATCTCCTACACTGGCCGTACACCTCTGGTGATCGTTGAGGGGACACTGAATAGTGCACGGTACATCCAAACCGTCATCGAACCCATCTTTCTACCATTCCTAGACCGGCAAGGGAACTTGCTGTTCCAACAGGGCAATGCACGTCCGCATGTATCCGTGCCACCCAACGTGCTCTAGAAGGTGTAAGTCAACTACCCTGGCCAGCAAGATCTCCGGATCTGCCCCCCATTGAGCATGTTTTGGACTGGATAAAGCGTCGTCTCACGCGGTCTGCACGTCCAGCACGAACGCTGGTCCAACTGAGGCGCCAGTTGGAAATGGCATGGCAAGCCGTTCCACAGGACTACATCCAGCATCTCTACGATCGTCTCCATGGGAGAATAGCAGCCTGCATTGCTGCGAAAGGTGGATATACACTGTACTAGTGCCGACATTGTGCATTCTCTGTTGCCTGTGTCTATGTGCCTGTGGTTCTGTCAGTGTGATCATGTGATGTATCGGACCCCAGGAATGTGTCAATAAAGTTTCCCCTTCCTGGGACTATGAATTCACGGTGTTCTTATTTCAATTTCCAGGAGTGTAAGTCGTTACCCAAGAAATACTAATGAACAATCACTCACCTAAATAAAAAAATCACAATGGATCTTGTTTAGGAGATTTTATTAAAACATAATTTTTCCAAATAATCAAGTTGCCCATACTATTGTTTACGGCTGAGGTCATCACATGTCACAGAATATAGAAAACTTAAAATAACATTAAAACAGATAGATATTTCGCTGTAACTTGATTACGTGTAGATCCTTGGTCCTCTTGATCATTTATAGCAAACATTACAAAGCATGTCAGTCTCAACAGAGAGAAATCTTCAGATGCAATAGTAACTTAGGGCATATGTCAAGGGAGTGTTAAAGCTTCATTACTTAACACACTGTGTATAAGTGACTCCGGAACCGCGCTGCTGCTACGGTCGCAGGTTCGAATTCTGCCTAGGTTAGATACTTTTAAGTAATTCTAAGTCTAGGGGACTGATGACCTCAGATATTAAGTCCCAAAGTGCTTAGAACCTCGTTTTTTGTAGGTGACTTAGTGAATAATGTCGGAACTTCCATGAGGATTTTCTCGGATTTTACCGTAGTACAAAGTAATGTCCTAACGCTTGAAACTTTTGCGGAACCTCAGGGAGACCTGCAGACGGTCGGCGATCAACGCTAGACGCCAGGATTGGCAGCTGCCATTCAACATACACAAATGTAACCTATTGTGCAATAAATATACAGAAATACCCAGTTTGGGATGATTACGCGATTTCAAGAAATCAGTGGACGCAGTCACACCCACAAAATGTCTCATTAGTGTGAGACCAACAGCCTTGCAGCAGTGGTAACACCGGTTCCCGTCAGATCACCGAAGTTAACCGCTGACGGAGTGGGCTAGCACCTGGATGGGTGATCATCTGGTCTGCCGAACGCTGTTGACAAGCGGGTTGCACTCAGGCCTTGTGAGGTAAACTGCGGAGCTACTTGGTTGAGAAGTCCTGGCCCCGGTCTCGTAAACTGACATACGGCCGGGAGAGCGGTGTGCTGACCACATGCCCTTCCATACCCGAATCCTGTGGCGCCTGTGGGCTGAGGATGACACGGCGAACGATCGGTACCCTTGGGCCTTCCAGCTCCTGTTCCGACAGAGTTTAGTTCTAGTTGTATTAGTGTGTGTGTGTACAAAACGATTTAAACGAAGCGACTACATAAAAATATACGTAGTTGAGGGAGGTATCAGACTGAAAGGCATTGCAAGAAACTTCAGGAAGTGTAGACCACCCTCAAAGAAGATAGTTTACAAAACAGTTGTTGAATCAATAGTCGAATAATGTTCGATCCGTACGAGAAGGGAGGGATTGATGGAGATACGTTGTAGCGAATTTCCAAAGAAGAGTAGTGCGTATCGTTGCAGGTTCGTTTAGTAAACGCGACAATTCCATGGAGTCACTCAGCAAACTCATGCGTCAGACGCTGCATCATATAGTGGACTACTGTTAAATTCCGAGTCCATATATTCTTGGAAGGGTATTCCTATGGATACTTCTCGAAAAGACAACGAAAGTAAAATTAGAGAGATTAGACTGTTTTTGATAATATTGCTGGATAACAGCGAGGACAATGTAATATTGGAAATTAATTATAATACAGACTATAGACTATAGACATTTGAGCTCACACAGAGGGTTGCCATGAATCGGTCTTCCTGAGAAATACTCGTGTCTGGAACGGAAAAGGAGAGTGGTGACAGCGGTACGTAGTGTACGCTCCACCGCACACGTTAAGGTGGTTTGCAGTTTATAGATGTAGATTTAGTGGAGCCTCGTCTTCTTGGTCATCGATTATGTGTGCTTCCTATGTCACGACGCTGCAAAACGTGCACTATATAAATGTGACATAGGTCAGTTCCGACGCCAGGCGATATGCATGGCTGCAGTGTGAGTGATTTCAAAAGACGCCGTATTAACGTGCTGCACCACCGACGTCAGTATTCGGAAAGAAAATTCCATTGCCAGAAGAGACAACTAGCTAACCGTAGCTAATAGTAGATTAACACCGTCGTATGAACCATGGACCTTGCCGTTGGTGGGGAGCCTTGCGTGCCTCAGCGATGCAGATAGCCGTACTGTAGGTGCAATCACAATGGAGGGGTATCTGTTGAGAGGCCAGACAAACATGTGGTTCCTGAAGAGGGGCAGCAGCCTTCTCAGTAATTGCTGGGTGAACAGTCTGGATGATTGACTGATCTGACCTTGTAACACTAACCAAAACGCCGTGCTGGTACTGCGAACGGCTGAAAGCAAGGCGAAACTACAGTCGTAATTTTTCCCGAGGGCATGCAGCTTTACAGTATGGTTAAATGATGATGGGATCCTCTTCGGTAAAATATTCCGATGGTCAAGTACTCCCCCATTCGGATCTCCGGGTGGGGACTACTCAAGAGGATGTCGTTATCAGGAGAAAGAAAACTGGCGTTCTATGGATCGGAGCGTGGAATGTCACATCCCTTAATCGGGCAGGTAGGTTAGAAAATTTAAAAACGCAAATGGATAATTTATAGTTTGATATAGTGGGAATTAGTGAAGTTCGGTGGCAGAAGAAACAAGGCTTCTGGTCAAGTGAATACAGGGTTATAAATACAAAATTAAACAGGTGTATGCAATGGAGGAGTAGGTTTAATAAGGAATAGGAAAATAGGAAGATAAGCTACTACAAACAGCATAGTGAACGCATTATTGTGGCCGAGATAGATACGAAGCCCACACCTACCACAGTAGTACAAGTTTATATGCCTACTAGCACGGCAGACGACAAAGAGATGGACGAAATATACCATGAGGTAAAAGAAATATTCGGACAGTGAAGGGAGATGAAAATTTAATAGTCATAGGTGACTGGAATTCGATAGTAAGATAAGGAAGATAAGGAAACATAGTAGGTGAATAGGGAATGGGAGTAAGGAATGAAAGAGGAAGCCACCTGGTAGAATTTTGCACAGAGCATAACTTAATTATAGCTAACACTTGGTTCAAGAATAATACAAGAAGGTTGCATACATGGAAGAAGCCTGGAGATACTTGAAGGTCTCAGACAGGTTATATAATCGTAAGACAGAGATTCGATAACCAGGTTTTAAATTGTAAGACATTACCAGGGGCAGATGTGGACTCCTACCACTATCTATTGGTTATGAACCGTAGATTAAAACTGAAGAAACTGCAAAAAGGTGGGAATTATAGGAGATGGGTCCTGAATAAATTGAAGGTAACCAGAGGTTGTAGACAGTATCACGGTGAGCATTAGGGAACGATTGACAAGAATTTGGGAAAGAAATGCAGTAGAAGAAGAATGGGAAGCTTTGAGAGACGAAATAGTGAAAGCAGCAGAGGATCAACTGGGTAAAAAGAGGAAGACTGAGGGAAATCCTTGGGTAACAGAAGAGGTATTGAATGTAATTGATGAAAGGAGAAAATATGAATGTGCAGTAAATGAAGCAGGCAAAAAGGAATAAAAAAAGTCTCAAAAATGAGATCGACAGGAAGTGCAAAATGGCTAAGCAGGGATGGCTAGAGGATGTAGAGGGGCATAGAACTAGGGGTAAGATAGATACTGCCTAAAGGGAAATTAAAGAGACACTTGCATGAATTTCAACAGCTCACAAGGAAACCCAGTTTTAAACAAAGAAGGGAAAGCAAAAATGTGTAAGGAGTATATGGAGGGTCTATACAAGGACGATGTTCTTGAGGACAATATTATTGAAATGGAAGAGGATGTAGATGAAGATGAAATAGAAGAGATAATACAGCGTGAAGGGTTTCACAGAGAACTGAAAGACCTAAGCCGAAACAAGGCCCCACGAGTAGAGACATTCCATTAGAACAAATGACAGCCTTAGCAGAGACAGGACTAACAAACCTCTACCATCTAGTGAGCAAGATTTATGAGACAGGCGAAATACCCTCAGACTTCAAGAAGAATAGAATTCCAATTCCAAAGAAAGCAGGTGTTGATAGATGTATAAATTACCGAACTATCAGCTTAATAAGCCACGGCTGCGAAATACTAATACTAATTCTTTACAGACGAATGGAAAAACTGGCAGGTGTGTGTTTATAAATAATTTTCTCCCTGTCAGTCACGATTTTCTTTCATTTATATTTTACACGACGCGTTTCATGTATGTAATCTGTTTGTACTACACCATTTTTACGTAACGTTTCTGATGTGTGAGATTCTGCTTTGTTTTGTTGCTGTATTTACTGCACATATAAAGAAAATGCGCAGTTTTTAGTGGTTGTTGTTGTTGCCTTCAGTCCTGAAACTGGTTTGATGCAGCTCTCCATGCTACTCTATCCTGTGCAAGCTTCTTCATCTCCCAGTACCTACTGCAACTTACATCCTTCTGAATCTGCTTAGTGTACTCTTGGTCTGCCTCTACGACTTTCACCCTCCACGCTGCCCTGCAATGCTAAATTTGTGATCCCTCCATGCCTCAAAACATGTCCTACCAACCGATCCCTTCTTCTAGTCAAGTTGTGCCACAAACTTCTCTTCTCCCCAATCCTATTCAATACCTCCTCATTAGTTACGTGATCTATCCACCTTATCTTCAGCATTCTTCTGTAGCACCACATTTCGAAAGCTTCTATTCTCTTCTTGTCCAAACTAGTTATCGTCCATGTTTCACTTCCATATATGGCTACACTCCAAACAAATACTTTCAGAAACGACTTCCTGGTACTTAAATCTATATTCGATGTTAACAAATTTCTCTTCTTCAGAAACGCTTTCCTTGCCACTGCCAGTCTACATTTTATATCCTCTCTACTTCGACATCATCAGTTATTTTACGTCCTAAACAGCAAAACTTCTTTACTACTTTAAGTGTCTCTTTTCCTAATCTAATTCCCTCAGCATCACCACCTTTAATTTGATTACATTCCATTATCCTCGTTTGGCTTTTGTTGATGTTCATCTTATATCCTCCTTTCAAGACACTGTCCATTCCGTTCAACTGTTCTTCCAAGTCCTTTGCCGCCTCTGACAGAATTACAATGTCATCGGCGAACCTCAAAGTTTTTACTTCTTCTCTATGAATTTTAATACCTACTACAAATTTTTCTTTTGTTTCCTTTACTGCTTGATCTATATTCAGATTGAATAACATCGGGGAGAGGATACAACCCTGTCTCACTCCTTTCCCAACCACTACTTCCCTTTCATGCCCCTCGACGCTTATGACTGCAATCTGATTTCTGTACAAATTGTAAATAGCGTTTCGCTCCCTGTATTTTACCCCTGCCTCCTTCAGAATTTGAAAGAGAGTATTCCAGTCAATATTGTCTAAAGCTTTCTCTAAGTCTACAAATGCTAGAAACGTAGGTTTGCCGTTTCCTAATCTTTCTTCTAAGATAAGTCGTAAGGTCAGTATTGCCTCACGTGTTCCAACATATCTACCGAATCCAAACTGATCCTCCCCGAGGTCCGCATCTACCAGTTTTTCCATTCGTCTGTAAAGAATTCGCGTTAGTATTTTGCAGCTGTGACTTATTAAACTGATAGTTCGGCAATTTTCACATCTGTCAGCACCTGCTTTCTTTGGGATTGGAATTATTATATTCCTCTTGAAGTCTGAGGGTATTTCGCCTGTCTCATACATCTTGCTCACCGGCTGGTAGTGTTTTGTCATGACTGGCTCTTCCAAGGCCGTCAGTAGTTCTAATGGAATGTTGTCTACTCCGGGGGCCTTGTTTCGACTCAGGCCATTCAGTGCTCTGTCAAACTCTTCACGCAGTATCTTATCTCCCATTTCGTCTTCATCTACCTCCTCTTCCATTTCCATAATATTGTCCTCAAGTACATCGCCCTTGTATAAACCTTCTAAATACTCCTTCCACCTTTCTGCCTTCAATTCTTTGCTTAGAACTAGGTTGTCATCTGCGCTCTTTATATTCATAAAAGTGGTTCTCTTCCCTCCAAAGGTCTCTTTAATTTTCCTGTAAGCAGTATCTATCTTACCCCTTGTGAGATAAGCTTCAACATCCTTACATTTGTCCTCTAGCCATCGATGCTTAGCCATTTTGCACTTCCTGTCGATCTCATTTTTCCTGTTTGCCTGCTTCATTTACTGCATTTTTATATTTACTCCTTTCATCAATTAAATTTAATATTTCTTCTGTTACCCAAGGATTTCTAGCAGCCCTCGTCTTTTTACCTACTTTATCCTCTGCTGCCTTCACTACTTCATCCCTCAGAGCTACCTATTCTTCTTCTACTGTGTTTCTTTCCCCCATTTCTGTCAATTGTTCCCTTATGCTCTCCTTGAAACTCTGTACAACCTCTGGTTCTTTCAGATTATCCAGATCCCATGTCCTTAAATTCCCACCTTTTAGCAATTTCTTCAGTTTTAACCTATAGGTCATAACCAATAGATTGTGGTCAGTGTCCACGTCTGCAACTAGAAATGTCCTACAATTTAAAACCTGATTCCTAAATCTCTGTCTTACCATTATATAATCTATCTGATACCTTTTAGTATCTCCAGGATTCTTCCATGTATACAACCTTTCTTTATGTTTCTTGAACCAAGAGTTAGCTATGATTAAGTTATGCTCTGTGCAAAATTTTACCAGGCGGCTTCCTCTTTCATTTCTTAGCCCCAATCCATAATCACCTACTATGTTTCCTTCTCTCCCTTTTCCTACTGACGAATTCCAGTCACCCATGATTATTAAATTTTCGTCTCCCTTCACTAGCTGAATAATTTCTTTTATCTCATCATACATTTCATCAATTTCTTCATCATCTGCAGAGCTAGTTGGCATATAAACTTGTACTACTGTAGTAGGCATTGGCTTTGTGTCTATCTTGGCCACAATACTGCGTTCACTGTGCTGTAGCTGTAGCTGTGCTGTAGCTTACCCGCACTTCTATTTTTTTTATTCATTATTAAACCTACTCCTGCATTACCCTGACCAGAAGTCTTGTTCCTCCTGCCACCGAACTTCACTAATTCCCACTATATCTAACTTTAATCTATCCATTTCCCTTTTTAAATTTTCTAACCTACCTGCCCGATTAAGGGATCTGACAATCCACGCTCCGATCCGTAGAACGCCAGTTTTCTTTCTCCTGATAACGACGTCCTCCTGAGTAGTCCCCGCCCGGAGATTCGAATGGGGGACTATTTTACCTCCGGAATATTTTACCCAAGAGGACGCCATCATCATTTAATCATACAGTAAAGCTGCATGTCCTCGTGAAAAATTACGGCTGTTGTTTCCCCTTGCCTTCAGCCGTTCGCAGTACCAGCACAGCAAGGGCGTTTTGCTTAATGTTGCAAAGCCAGATCAGTCAATCATCCAGACTGTTGCCCCTATAACTACTGAAAAGGCTGCTGCCCCTCTTCTGGAACCACATGTTTGTCTGGCCTCTCAACAGATACCCCTCCGTTTTGGTTGCACCTACAGTACGGCCATCTGTATCGCTGAGGCACGCAAGCCTCCCAACAAACGGCAAGGTCCATGGTTCACTCGGAGAGTTTTTAGTTATTTATAGATTTTTACGCGTAGATAACATCGAAGTTTGGTAAAACTTGAAGTTACAGGTTTCTTATGGTCCATTTGTGCAAATTATCACACACGTTAAATATCACACGGAACTTTCAGTCCACAGTATACACTTAGAATAACTACCGTTAACAACAGTCACAAAGATGTTTTCAGATACAGTTCACAGAGATAATGTTGCTGATCTTTAACTGAGTATCTCTGTCAACTACATCTAAAAGCATCTTTGCAACAGTAAATAGTCTTCACGGGTTTGCCGCCGGGTCACGTTGTGCCAATTTCACAGTTGTGTGGAATTTGCACAATGTGATCAAGCGGAAAACCCGTGAAGACTATTTACAACATATCCGCCGGGAAAGCTTGAAGAGTCACATCTTTGCAACTGATTTTTATGTATATTATTGTCAAGGTATACTGTGCACTGAAAGTTGTATGTGATTAACATATGTGGGGCTTCGCGCAAATGGAGCGTAAGATAACTGTAAATAATATTTCTTCAATATTTCGCCACTAACTACATATTAAAAATTTATGACCAACAAATTTGCCTTTATATATATTGGTGGAAAGTAAGTAAAACAAAGCAGCACCTCACGCATACAAAACATTACTTAAAATGGCATAGTACAAAGAGAAAACACTCTTTATAATAGGAATCATTTCCCGAAAAGCGTCGTGTAAAATACGAATAAAATAAAATCGTGACTGTTAGCGGGAACATTATTTATTAACAAACCCAGTATTTTCGCAGTCGAAAGCTTTCGAAAAGTCATTTGTAATCGATAAAATCAGACGCTTCAAAAACTGTTCAAATGTGTGTGAAATCTTATGGGACTTAACTCTAAGGTCATCAGTCCCTAAGCTTACACAGTACTTAACCTAAATTATCCTAAAGAGCAACATACACACCCATGCCCGAGGAAGGACTCGAACCTCCGCCGGGACCAGCCGCACAGTCCATGACTGCAGCGCCTTAGAAAAAATCAGACTCTTCACAGTATATTTACAAGTCTAGACATCAAGAGACCTTAGCAGTTGAAACTGAGTTTCTTGTCTCTGTGTAGAAGTATTAGGAGCAGTTTCTTCTACCCTCATACAGTTTGACTTTTGCAGAGGAAGTAACAATGATTTGAGAGCTTCTCTGATTTGGTCACTATAAGGGTCTCAAGAAACTGCTGATAGTAGCAGTATCGTAATGGAAACTACTGAAAATCGAAAGTAGAATACTAAAAACAGCATTCAAATATTTGAAATTACACGAGGATCACTGCAAAATAAGTTGAGAGATATGAAAATTTTCTTTCCATGGATCGCAACTCATGTAGGACGCTAATAAGTTCCATGGTACGAACTTCTACGAACCGTGGTTCAACTCCTTTCCACTAAAATTGCTCAGGCATGAAAATAACCCTCCATGCGACTTTCAGGAGGAATATGGTGTCATAAACCACCTGCTGCTTCACTGCATTTTCCTCAAAGCACAGCAAAACCGCTTATTGCAAAATCTTGTGACATTAAGGCTGCTCCTTCAAACAAGTGCCCGCTCTTTTATCGAGTAATGGAGATAATACACAACGCATCACTTTTATTTCAGGGGATAAAATAGCATGAGTATATACAATTTCGTGTACTATCTGTAGTTGCATAAACACTCAAATTAAAGTGTAAGGTTCCCAGTCTCCGTTATTTATTACACTCAGTTGTCTATACAGGATATTACAGTATTGCTGTAACTGGCTTGAAGGTGTTAATAGAGGGGATTTACCAGATAAAGTTTTGTTAAGGAACCGAAAATCTGTGGTCTGGATATAACATAAGTTTGAAAATCGAGTTACTTTCCAATATCCCACTTAACGGTATGATATGTAATGACAGAGCTGCACATCTACATCTACATCTACATGACTACTCTGCAATTCACATTTAAGTGCTTGGCAGAGGGTTCATCGAACCACAATCATACTATCTCTCTACTATTCCACTCCCGAACAGCGAGCGGGAAAAACGAACACCTAAACCTTTCTGTTCGGGCTCTGATTTCTCTTATTTTATTTTGATGATCATTCCTACCTATGTAGGTTGGGCTCAACAAAATATTTTCGCATTCGGAAGAGAAAGTTGGTGACTGAAATTTCGTAAAAAGGTCTCGCCGCGACGAAAAACGTCTATGCTGTAATGACTTCCATCCCAACTCGTGTATCATATCTGCCACACTCTCTCCCCTATAACGCGATAATACAAAACGAGCTGCCCTTCTTTGCACCCTCTCGATGTCCTCCGTCAATCCCACCTGGTAAGGATCCCACACCGCGCAGCAATATTCTAACAGAGGACGAACGAGTGTAGTGTAAGCTGTCTCTTTAGTGGACTTGTTGCATCTTCTAAGTGTCCTGCCAATGAAACGCAACCTTTGGCTCGCCTTCCCGACAATATTATCTATGTGGTCCTTCCAACTGAAGTTGTTTGTAATTTTAACACCCAGGTACTTAGTTGAATTGACAGCCTTGAGAATTGTACTATTTATCGAGTAATCGAATTCCAACGGATTTCTTTTGGAACTCATGTGGATCATCTCACACTTTTCGTTATTTAGCGTCAACTGCCACCTGACACATCATACAGCAATCTTTTCTAAATCGCTTTGCAGCTGATACTGGTCTTCGGATGACCTTACTAGACGGTAAATTACATCATCATCTGCGAACAACCTAAGAGAACTGCTCAGATTGTCACCCAGGTCATTTATATAGATCAGGAACAGTAGAGGTCCCAGGACGCTTCCCTGGGGAACATCTGATATCACTTCAGTTTTACTCGATGATTTGCCGTCTATTACTACGAACTGCGACCTTCCTGACAGGAAATCACGAATCCAGTCGCACAACTGAGACGATACCCCATAGCTCCGCAGCTTTATTAGAAGTCGCTTGTGAGGAACGGTGTCAAAAGCTTTCCGGAAATCTAGAAATACGGAATCAACTTGAGATCCCCTGTCGATAGCGGCCATTACTTCGTGCGAATAAAGAGCTAGCTGCGTTGCACAAGAGCGATGTTTTCTGAAGCCATGCTGATTACGTGTCAATAGATCGTTCCCTTCGAGGTGATTCATAATGTTTGAATACAGTATATGCTCCAAAACCCTACTGCAAACCGACGTCAATGATATAGGTCTGTAGTTAAATGGATTACTCCTACTACCCTTCTTGAACACTGGTGCGACCTGCGCAATTTTCCAATGTGTAGGTACAGATCTATCGGTGAGCGAGCGGTTGTATATGAGTGCTAAGTAGGGAGCTATAGTATCAGCGTAATCTGAAAGGAACCTAATCGGTATACAATCTGGACCTGAAGACTTGCCCGTATCAAGCGATTTGAGTTGCTTCGCAACCCCTAAGGTATCTACTAAGAAACTCATGCTAGCAGATGTTCGTGTTTCAAATTCTGGAATATTCCATTCGTCTTCCCTGGTGAAGGAATTTCGGAAAACTGCGTTCAATAACTCCGCTTTAGCGGCGCAGTCGTCGATAACAGTACCATCGGCACTGCGCAGCGAAGGTGTTGACTGCGTCTTGCGGCTTGTGTACTTTACATACGACCAGAATTTCTTCGGATTTTCTACCAAATTTCGAGACAATGTTTCGTTGTGGAATCTATTAAAGGCATCTCGCATCGAAGTACGTGCCAAATTTCGCGCGTCTGTAAATTTTAGCCCATCTTCAGGATTTCGCGTTCTTCTGAACTTCGCATGCTTTTTCCGTTGCCTCTGCAACAGCGTTCGGACCTTTTTTGTGTACCACGGAGGATCCGTTCCATCTCTTACCAATTTATGAGGTATGAATATCTCAATTGCTGTTGCTACTATATCTTTGAATTTGAGCCACATCTCGTCTACATTGGCATAGTCAGTTCGGAAGGAATGGAAATTGTCTTTTAGGAAGGCTTCTAGTGGCACTTCATCCGCTTTTTTAAATAAAATTATTTTGCGTTTGTTTCTGATGGATTTGGAAGAAATGGTATTGAGCCTAGCTACAATGACCTTGTGATCACTAATCCCTGTATCAGTCATGATGCTCTCTATCAGCTCTGGACTGTTTGTGGCCAAGAGGTCAAGTGTGTTTTCGCAACCATTTACAATTCGCGTGGGTTCGTGGACTAACTGCTCTAAATAATTTTCGGAGAATGCATTTAGGACAATCTCGGAAGACGTTTTGTGCCTACCACCGGTTTTGAACGAGTATTTTTGCCAACATACCGAGGGTAGGTTGAAGTCCCCACCAACTATAACCGTATGAGTGGGGTATTTATTTGTTACGAGACTCAAACTTTCTCTGAACTGTTCCGCAACTGTATCATCGGAGTCTGGGGGTCGGTAGAAGAAGCCAATTATTAACTTAATTCGGCTGTTAAGTATAACCTCCACCCACACCAATTCGCACAGAGTATCTACTTCGACTTCACTACAAGATAAACCACTACTGACAGACACCAACACTCCACCACCAATTCTGCCTAATCTATCTTTCCTGAACACCGTCTGAGACTTCGTAAAAATTTCTGCAGAACTTATTTCAGGCTTTAGCCAGCTTTCTGTACCTATAACGATAACAGCTTCTGTGCTTTCTATTAGCGCTTGAAGCTCAGGGACTTTTCCAGCGCAACTACAACAGTTTACAACTATAATTCCGACTGTTCCTTGATCCAAGCACGTCCTGTAATTGCCAAGCACCCTTTGACAATGCAGCCCATCCCGCACTTTCCCGAGGCCTTCTAACCTAAAAAACCGCCCAGTCCACGCCACACAGCCTCCGCTACCCGTGTAGCCGCCAGCTGAGTGTAGTGAACTCCTGACCTATTCAGCGGAACCCGAAACCCCACCACTCTATGGCGCAAGTCAAGGAATCTGCAGCCAATACGGTCGCAAAACCGTCTGAGCCTCTGATTCAGACCCTCCACCCGGCTCTGCACCAAAGGTCCGCAGTCGGTTCTGTCAACGATGCTGCAGATGGTGAGCTCTGCCTTCATCTCGTAAGCAAGACCGGCAGCCTTCACCAAATCAGATAGCCGCTGGAATCCAGAGAGAATTTCCTCAGATCCAAAGCGACACACGTCATTAGTGCCGACATGTGCCACCACCTGCAGCTGGCTGCACCCTGTGCTCTTCATGGCATCCGGAAGGACCCTTTCCACATCAGGAATGACTCCTCCCGGAATGCACACGGAGTGCACACTGGATTTCTTCCCCTCCTTAGCCGCCATATCCCTAAGGGGCCCCATTACGCGCCTAACATTGGAGCTCCCAACTACCAGTAAGCCCAACCTCTGCGATTGCCCGGACCTTGAAGGCTGAGAATGATCCTCTGAAACAGGGCAGGCAGCTGCATCTGGCTCAGCCAGAGACAGTGCCTGAAACCGGTTTGTCAGACGCACCGGGGAGGCTTTCTGGTCAGCTTCCGGGGACGCCTTTCGCTGCCTGCCACGCCTTGGAACGACCAAGGCCAATGCGTGTTTTGAGAAAGTTTTCGGATTGTCTCAGTCCTTACCCTAAAATTTCTTTTCGATGCAACAGCGGCTGCGTAGAACTGGTACATTACAGCATAGACGCACACTAGGGTTTGTATACCATTTTAATACAAAATGTCGTGTGACTAGGGCCTCAGGTCCGATAGATCGTTCGCCGAGTGCAACTCTTTCGATTTGAAGCCACTTCGGCGACTTTCGAATCGATGGGGATGAAATGATGATGATGAGGACAACACAAACCCAGTCCCTGAGCGGAGAAAATCTCCGACCCAGCCGGGAATCCAACTGGGGCCCTTAGGATTGACATTCTGTCACCCTGGGCACTCAGCTACAGGGGACGGATACCATGTTAATGAAAGCGTGTGTCGGACGTAACACCTACGCATGAAGAACAGCAGTTCCTCTAGAGCACACAGGTCGCAGTTCATTGTCTCCGCTGTGAGCGTACCGAGCAGCGGGATCTTCGGACCTAGATTACTGGCAAACGATATATTTCCGTGCCTATCTTGATCACCTAATACTCTCGGCAACCTCTAAAAGCCAGTGATAGGAATTATATACCAAGATGTAGTTCATATGTAAAGATTCTTTTGTTGTAAGCATTGTACCAACATGGACACAGTAAAATAAATTATATTGATTTTATCTACTATTTATTTTGTGTGCGTGTTGAGCTGCGAGCAGTAAGCTGGGCAACATGGCACGACTGAAGAGAGCAGACGCAGTGCTGCAGCACACACTCAAAGCAAATTCCGTGGCTGCGCTGACAGCGGCTGACAGGTGAGCTGGAAAACGCTGGGTGAAGATTCCAATCCTCATCGGTCTGCTACACAGGACGTAAAGGGGACTGCAGCTGAGGGTGAAAAAACGGTGACTCTTCATTTTGTATCCATTTGAAGAGGCAGAGGAAAGAATCAGGTTCAAATGGTTGAAATGGCTCTGAGGACTATGGGACTTAACATCGGAGGTCATGTGTCCCCTAGAACTTAGAACTACTTAAACCTAACTAACCTAAGGACATCACACACAGCCATGTCCGAGTCAGGATTCGAACCTGCGACCGTAGCGGTCGAATTGAAGTGGAACGCCACTTTGTAAGGGGAAACAAACAGGTAAGTCAAGCCAAAATGACGCAATAATTCTATAGCTAGTATAGCCTGTATTCTAAATTAGACTAAGCTTGTTTCTAAAGTAACGGAAGTCCATTGTTAAATATATAATTGTAATTTATTCGTATGCAGATTCTTAGTTATTAACCAAACACTGCCTTTTAAGACAACAACTGAGTTATCATTATCGACATGCACTTTATTTCTATTATTTTGTCAATGCAAAAATTGTATCTCTCTACCTCTTCGTATTTCAGTCTGACCCGTTAGTGTTCTTCTTCGAGGCATAGCCTAAAATATAATAACGGAAGCTGTAGCTATTCAAAACGAGGAAACTGGAAGTGAGGAGCGTACTTCAGTTTATATGGTAACGACGGCAAATGGGGACACAGTTAGTTCCGTTTGCCCACCCGGTTAGCGTTCCATCTAACGCACTGCTTTCCGGATGGGAAGGCGTGCCGGTCCCCGGCACGAATCGGCCAGGCGGATTAGCGTCGAGTTCCGGTTTTCAATCTGCCTCGGCGAATGGAGGTTGGTTCCCCTTATTCCGCCTCAGTTACACAATGCCGGCGATTGCTGCGCAAACACTTTCTCCACTTGCGTACACCATCATTACTATACCACGCAAACATTGGGGTTACACTCATCCTATGTGACATTCCCGGGGGGGGGGGGCTATCCACTGGGGGCCGAACCGCACAATAACCCTGGGTTCGCTGTGCGTACCACTGCGGGCTAAGGCGGTGACGAAGCCTCTCCGTCGCTTCTAGGACCCCAGTTCCATACAATACAATAGTTCTATTTACACTTACGCATAACTAAGTGAACAACCACGCCAATAGACAAAATGTTCACAGGTTGTGTTGTTTTCTAAGAATTAAGTTGTCAGAGAAGTCATTCCTTCATACTCAAGAAGAACTTTCTTATTTGTTTTGAACCGCCAACGGATCGCAGAACTTAGATTTGTGAACATAAACTGATTGTTTCAATAAACTGATTTTTGGGTTTAATCAACTAATTACCGTGAAAATGCACCAAGCCGCATCACTTGGAATAATACTTCTCGAAACATGTGGAACTTACACTGATATGCCAAAACATTATGACAACATCCCATCGTGACGCTGAGTTGAGATCACGTGACGCGGTAACAGAGGCATGTAAGCGGAGCAGACACGGACAGGGATCACCCTAATGAAAATGTGGGCTGCAATCGGCGAAATCTATTGTCCGTGTCTCGTAGCCTGAACCGTGGTACAGTGGTTTAAGGAGCATTTGACTGAACAGTGAACTCACGTTGATGTATAGGCGACCAATTTTCCTGATGTAAATCTTACGGAATCCATCAGGGTCGCTATAGGGCACCATCACCGCATACGTAAATCAGCGGCCCGTTATTTATGCAAATTACATGATCTGTGTGCAGGCATCTAATGCCACATGCCTTTACAAATATACCAACAAACTGCTGGATCCCTGATAAGCAGAATCAGTAAAGTATTTTGTTACAAAGACCGCAAACAAGCTATTAAACAGTTGATCATAATGTTTTAGCTAATCAGTGCATTAGTAGGTAAAACCTGAATATATGTATTGTGACACAGAATCAATTCCACAAGTCCGAAAGTCACTGATTTGAAGGTACACAATCAGAAAACATAAGGCCCCAAACTGGAAATGACACGAATCGATGAAGTAATTGTGAACAAACAAGGAGGCTGTTGTGTTAAAAAATTTTATTACTTTCTAGTGAAAATGGTTCAAATGGCTCTGAGCACTATGGGACTCAACATCTTAGGTCATCAGTCCCCTAGAACTTAGAACTACTTAAACCTAACTAACCTAAGGACATCACACAACACCCAGGCATCACGAGGCAGAGAAAATCCATGACCCCACCGGGAATCGAACCCGGGAACCCGGGCGTTGGAAGCGAGAACGCTACCGCACGACCACGAGATGCACTTTCCAGTGATGCGTTTCTCCTTTATTTAGGCATTTTCGGATTTTCTGATATTTGGTAGCGATGGGTACATGAGATATCGCGCATAAGTAAAATCGCAGTAGGTAACTATCCTTTGTCAAATCTTCAAAAACACGGTGTGGTGGAAAAAAAAGGCTCAGGCCTACTGTAAGCCTTTACATCACAAATATGCCGGGACTGTACAGCAAATTTTTGCTCCAGATATTAGACCGCATTGGCACTGGACTGTGCCGAAATGAAACACCCGCAGTGTGCCTAAATCTTTCTACATCTACATGAACATTCATACTCCGCAAGCCACCTGACGGTGTGTGGCGGAGGGTACCCTGAGTACCTCTTTCGGTTCTCCCTTCTATTCCAGTCTCGTATTGTTCGTGGAAAGTAGGATTGTCGGTAAACTTCTGTGTGGGCTCTAATCTCTCTGATTTTATCCTCATGGTCTCTTCGCGAGATATACTTAGGAGGGAGCAATATACTGCTTGACTCTTCAGTGAAAGTATGTTCTCGAAACTTCCACAAAAGCCCGTACCAAGGTACTGAGCGTCTCTACTACAAAGTCTTCCACTGGAGTTTATCTATAATCTCCGTAACGCTTTCGCGATTACTAAATGATCCTGAAACGCAGCGCGCAGCTCTCCGTTGGATCTTCTCTATCTCTTCTATCAACCCTATCTGTTACGGATCCCACACTGCTGAGCAGTATTCAAGCAGTGGGTGAACAAGCGTATTATAACCTACTTCCTTTGTTTTCGGATTGCATTTCCTTAGGATTCTTCCACTGAATCTAGGTCTGGCATCTGCTTTACCCACGCTCAACTTTATATCATCATTCCATTTTAAATCACTCCTAAAGCGTACTCCCAAATAATTTATGGAATTAACTGCTATTTTGTAGCTAAATGATAAGGGATCTATCTTTCTAAGTATTCGCAGCAAATTACACTTGTCTACATTGAGATTCAATTGCCATTCCGTGCACCATGCGTCAATTCGCTGCAGATCCTCCTGCATTTCAGTACAATTTTCCATTGTTACAACCTCTCGATACACCACATCATCATCTGCAAAAAGCCTCAGTGAATTTTTGATGTCATCCACAAGGTCATTTATGTATATTGTGAATAGCAATGGTCCTATGACGCTCCCCTACAGCACACCTGAAGTCACTCTTACTTCGGGAGACTTCTCTCCAGGCCGGCCGCGGTGGTCTCGCGGTTCTAGGCGCGCAGTCCGGAACCGTGCGACTGCTACGGTCGCAGGTTCGAATCCTGCCTCGGGCATGGATGTGTGTGATGTCCTTAGGTTAGTTAGGTTTAAGTAGTTCTAAGTTCTAGGGGACTGATGACCACAGCAGTTGAGTCCCATAGTGCTCAGAGCCATATGAACCATTTTTGAGACTTCTCTCCATTGAGAATGACATGCTGCGTTCTGTTATCTAGGAACTCTTCAATCCAGTCACACAAGGGGCAGTTACCGGAGCAATATTTTTATGCCCGGTATTCCATGTACCCATTGACACCAAATAAAAGCCAATCCGAAGATGCCAAAATAAAGATGAACCGCGTCATCGGAAAGTAAGAGAAAATTTTAGCACTGGAACCAAGACTGCTTGTTTCTTTATATCACACATACTGGGTGTTGTAACAGCCCGGGAATGAGATGGAAAAGGTATTATGAAATAATTGGTGCGTAAGAGTTTGCTAGTGTCCTCGACTGTAAGGCACCGTGTTTTCATTATTTTATCTCTACTGTAATTGTTCTCTGAGAAGAGTAAAACCCATATTACGGTACATGTATTGCTCCAGTTCGACACAAACCTTTACGTAAGTTCCCAATAATTACTTAGAAAACGTATCATGCAAAACCATTTTAATTAACATTTAAGAAGATCTCTTACAACCATAGGTATATTTTGATAGTTAATAATCAACTGAAGTGAAATAAACAGTCACAGCTTGTTACTGTTTATACATAGCAATGGACACATTCAATTATTAAACGTGAATCTAGAAATCTAAGAAAAACCATAGAGTAAATATAACAAAAGTTTCGTGAAGAAGCTACGATTGAAACGTACAAATTAATCCATCCCGCTGTTCTGTAGGGACAGCGTCATTACCTATACAACGAATCATAATATAGAGACTCTGATTCCGCAAGCACCCATCATAAGATTCTCTTCCCTTACCGATGTCGGTCATCCAAATAAATCAATATGTAACAGTTGCTACCACTATTACTACAATATACAGGGTGAGTCACCAACTACTGCCACCAGGAGTAACTCCGAAAGTGTGATAGGAGCTGAAAAGTTAGGTAGAAAAGTTGCATAGGACAACCGGGACCATCATATGACGTTGGGGTTTTGCTGCTGGGTTGGGTCACTTCAGAGATATGGTCAATTTGGTTTTTCTAAATGGTATTCTATAGTTTGGTCCCTAATTTCGGACGGCGGCTATAGAGACGAATCCAGTGACGTGTAACAATAAGGTCTTTGACTATCAACGGAGGTCGAAAAGGTGGCATGATCGTGCATTTACAGAAGGTGTTCGAAGTGATGACTATTGGTATCAATGCAATGCTGCAATCTTCTTAACATGAACTGAGTGATATGGCGTATCACATCGGCACTTATCGAAGCACATGCTCTGTCAGTTCTCTCTCGCACATCTTCAGGTGTCGTTGGAACTTCTTTATAAACAATAACTTTTACGAATCCCCACAAGAAAAAATCCAGAGGCGTCAAATCCGGCGATCGAGCCGGCCACAACATATCTACTCCGCGTCCAATGCAATTATTTGGAACTGTCTCTGCAACTCATTTCAGCCATCAACAAAAAATATGTCGGACACCCATCTTGTTAATACTACGTTCTGTTCCTTGTTCCTAAAGGTATTTCTTCCAGTAACAGATCTAATGTTCCTTGAAGGAATGTGGCGTACTTCCCACCATTAAGATTTCCTTCTATGAAATAGGGGCCTATAATTCTGTCCTCCTGTATCCCACACCATATTTTCACCAACCATAATTTTTGGTACGCAACTTTCCGCAGCCAAGATGGATTTGCAGTTGCCCAATTATGCATGTTATCAAAATTAAAACTTCCATGGTTCGTGAATATAGCCTCATTAGTAAATAAAATCAAATTAATAAATGTGTCATCCCTCTGAATCTGAAGTTGAGCCCATCGGCAGAATTCAATGCACCGCGTGCAATTCGTACCAGTTAATTCTTGGTGGAGCCTGATATGGGAAGGATGATATTTATGGCGATGCAGAACACGAACAACACTACTCTCGCTCACGCAAGATTCCCTTGCGATTTGACAAGAACTAACCCAAGGATCTTGAACCACATTGGAAAGAGTACCAATTTCCGTTTCTTTTCCGTACATGTTTCCGAAGCGTTAAAGATCCAGTTGTTCTCAATTTATCATACACATATTTAAATCCACGACCTGCAGGGTAAGTACGTTGACGATATCTTTCAGCGTATAAGTCTCTAGCTCTCTTTGAATTTGGTTGGCATTCTCCTTAAATGAGAAGCGTATCGACTTGTGATACAAGGGAATGCGTCATTCACATTCACTTGATTCGGCGATACTAGTCTTACGGTTGAAATTGGTGTTGTATTGCGAAACCGTCGAATAGTGTTTACATGTCAATGGCACGTTAGATGGATACGCTGTATTCGGCGAATATTTATTATTTACACGATATACGAGAGAAAATTGTCAGAGCATGTGCTTCGATAAGTGCCGAAGTGGCAAGGAATATCACTCAATCCATGATAAAGAAGACTGCAGCACTGCATTGGTACCAGTGGTCATCACTTTGAAGATCTTCTGTAAACGGACGTTCATGCCACCTTTTTGACCTTCGGTGACATTCAAAGACCCTCTCTTAAACATCATTGGATTCGTCTTCATAGCTGCTATCAGAAAATAAGTAGCAAACTACAGTACCCCAATGTTGACCTTCATATACCTCATATTATGGCTCCGTGGTCCCATGCAACATTTGTCCCTCTAACTTTTCAGCTGCAATCATACTTACGGAGTTATTCTAGGTGGCAGTATAGTGCTACAGCTGTAACAGCTCCTTATGTCTTATGGCATACGGGAACAAAAGTCTCGGAAAAAGTGCCCGAGGAGAAATTCACAGTGTTCTTAATAATGTAATGAAGAGAAAGCAGAAAGCAACACAACTTCCCAATTCCTCTTGACACGATAAAAGCATCTCATAAAGATACGTGGGATACAATGTTCGTAACTTGTAGAGGGATAGGGTTAAAATACAAAGACAGAGGCTAGGTGTATTCAGTATGTACGTCACTCGCAATCGACGTACTCAAACATGAAGAAACATACAAGTTAGAGACTGCAGTTAATTCTATAAAATCAGGACTACTATAGGCCAGTATTGTTTCTTTCTGCTTGGTGGCTTCGCTTGACAAACTATCAGACGAAAAAAAGGAGCGAAATCTGGAACGACAGTATTGTGCTGTGCTCTGTAACGTCTTTCATAGGGTTCAGGAAATGCATTAAGCAAATTTTGGTTTCTCTTTCTAATCTCTGAATTTGTTGTTGCAGATATACTGCATTACATTGAAGCGACAGGTCATGGGATAGCTATATGCTTATATAAAGTTGGCGGCAGTGTCACATGCACAAGGTAGGTTCCCCACGTTATTATGACCGCACGACGTGAATTAACAGTTTTTGAACATGGAATTGTAGTTGGAGCTAGCCGCATGCGATACTCCATTTCGAAAATCGTTAGAGAATTCTATATTCGAAGACCAACAGAGTTAAGAGTGTACCGAGGATACCAAATTTCAAGCATTATCTTTCACCACGACCTTCACTTAGCGACCGACAGCAGCGGTTTTCGCGTAGAGTTGTCAATGCTAGGATACAAGCAACATGGCATTAAGGTACAGCAGAAATCCATGTTTGAAGTACGACGATAGTATACGTTTGGAAAGTGCGGCGAAAACGTGTTAATGGACTATGGAAGCAGACGACCAGCGGGAGACCTTTGCTAACAGCACGACATCACCTGCAGCGCATCTCCTCGACTTGTGACCACACTTGTTGGATCCTAAATGGCTGGAAAACCATCGTCTGGTCACGTGCGTCTAGACTTCAGTTGTCAAGAACTGATGGTAGGGTTCAAAGATGGCGCAGACGCCCCGAAGCTAAGGACCAAAATCGTCAATAAGGCGCTGTGCAAGCTGATGGCGGCTTCATAATGGTGTGGGCTATGTGTACATGGCATGGACGGGATCCTCTGATCCAACTAACCGTTCAGTGATGGGAAATGGTTACGTTCGGTTACTGGTACACCATTCTTATGGACGACGATGCGTCATTTCACAGGGCCACAACCGTTCACGATTGCTTTGAAGAACATTTTTGGTAATTCGAATGAATGATTTGCTCACCCATCGAACATTTATGGGACACAACTGAGACGTCAATTCGTGCACGAGATCCTGCACTGGTAACAATTTCGCAATAGCTGACGGCCATAGAGGCAGTATGGCTCGATATTTCTGCGGCTTTCCTAAGTTACAAATACATTGTATCGAATAGTTTGACATGTGTTTTTTTTAATGTTACTATATTTTTTCTGCTTTGGCACTGGAAGAACGTAACTTGTGTGGAAATTCATTAAATCCGAACTAGATAACAGCGGCGAAACCCTTAGTGCCGCCATGAGGTGATGATATCCTACAAACCTCCTCCATCCTGTTCCAGATCTAAGCAAACAAGTAAATTAGTATCCGGACATTCGTTTATGCATTTGATGGTCATTAATTTAAAAAAATGTTCAAATATGTGTGAAACCTTATGGGACTTAACTGCTAAGGCCACCAGCCCGCCGGCCGGGGTGGCCGAGCGGTTCTAGGCGCTACAGTCTGGAACCGCACGACCGCTACGGTCGCAGGTTCGAATCCGGCCTCATGCATGGATGTGTGTGATGTCCTTAGGTTAATTAGGTTTAAGTAGTTCTAAGTTCTAGGGGACTTATGACCTCAGCTGTTAAGTCCCATAGTGCTCAGAGCCATTTGAACCATTTTTGAAGCCATCAGTCCGCAAGCTTATACACTTCTTAACCTAAATTATCCTACGGACCGCTCGGCTAATCTCGCGCGGCCGCTCATTAATCGCGCTATGCTGTTGTAGCCATCAGATATCCTGCTCGTGAAACTATTCTCACATTCAGGCTGTACACGACAGTCGAAAAATGGGATATGATTTCCATGTATGGCAAATATTGCCATATGTATGAATTAGGTTGCGGTTGCGTGCTGAAAGCTATCACAATTGTGACGATGTCTGACGACGTCCCTATTCAAACATTCTTCAGAATATTCTAAACTTGGAACTACGTCGAAATCTTCTTCTACTTGTCGTGGGGCTCTGTCCCATATGGATGCAGGGTCGGCATCGTTTAGTAACGGATTTGTCATTGTAAATTCTAGAGGTGGCCGGATGTCCTTCCTCTTGCCATACCGTTACCCCACCCTAAAACCGCGGAATATGCGCACCTCAGCAGTGCCTTTCATTAGGTACCGGCTCGGTATTCAGCTAGTAGGATGTTGGAACCCGCCTAGAAACCACATCCAGGAACACCGAACTTCGTCGTTCGTCATATGGGTAGATTAGATCCGGCGCCGGCCCACCTGTAAGTCTCGGAAGCGACGCTTTAAGACGCACGGCTACTCTGGCGAATGCGCCATCGAAAAAGAAGTGCGACTGATTACAAAAACGCAACTAATATCCTAGTTGCGGTAATACGTAATCCATATGTCACTATGTGGCATCTTGAATCTGTCAATGGGATCAGCTAAAGACGTTATCTCCGAAAACTTCTTTCCAGCATGTTCGGTTCAGCATTAAAATTGCATCATGAAGATGTTACCCCCGTATATCAACTTGGCACGAGATTTAGTCTTAGTTGAAATAGAAATATACGTAAAGAAGTTTAACTTCTGTGAAGTTTGGAAGGTAGGAGATAAAGTGCTGGCAGAATTGAAATTGTGAGGGCGGGTCGTTAGTCGTGCGTGGGTACCTCAGATGGTAGAGCACTTGCTCGTGATAGGCCAAGATCCCGATTTAGAGTCTCGGTCTGGCACAAAGTTTTAATCTACCAGGAAGTTTCATATCAGCGCACACTCCGCTGCAGAGTGAAAATCTCATTCTGGAAGATTAAAATATAATTTAAGTTTTTGACGTGTAGCGTCTTTGCACGAACACGATGTGGAACTTGACAACAATTCTTTCTTTGCTTGCGTTGTTACGTCGCAGATGAAGCTGGGAACATGGAATTCTAGGGAGAAACGACGAAAATGAAATATTCTTTACTAATTGTGTTTTTGTCTCAGCAGCTGAATTACCGGCATCTCAGACATGCACATTACTAAATAAGTGTGACTTTGAACCCCTTTTCCGCAGTGTAACTCAGATAATTACGCCTTTTGTCATAACAGATAATCATATCTGACAGAGCTCGACAGAGAAATGCCGATGAAAGACAACTAAGATCTCTGTCATTGTCTTCGTCTCCGCTGAGAGGAAGGCAACTGAACGCCCAAAAAATAATGAAGGTAAAAAAAGAAAGGAATTGTCATTAGTCGACATCTTAAATAGCCCAAAGCGTTTTGTTCACCGCATTTATACCTCCACGGTTCACCGCAATGTTACTTTCCCCTGACGTCACACTGAAGCTCCCGTGCCCGTTTCGACCAACGGGAATATCTGTCGCCTTCGTGGTCGTATCCCAAACAGCATCCGGTGCTTTGATCGTGTGGAAGCGATGTTGTTTCATCATAAATGCCATCTTGTGTCATATACGGGTGAACTGATCTATCCGATAGCAATCTGAAGTTTAACGGAATCAAGTTTCATTCGTAAATGGAACCGTTCAAGCCATACTTTCTTTTATTTAGATGTATTTACTTTAATTGTATTGTTTTTTTTTTTACCCTGTAAATTTGTATTACTGGCCACACACTGAATGACGCACCACAGGTAAGATTTTAGTGTGAGAAGACGTATAAGCGACAGTGAAACTGTACTGACACTCTGATAAAACAAGAATTTTTTTTCTGCCAGGAAGTGTACATCTGCGTTCTGTTTCTTTGGCATTTCAATAATCGTTCACTTTGTTAACATGCACAAGCCACAGTAGCATACCTTGCTTTTTTCCTCACTGTACATGTTTAGGGCCAATAGAGAAGTTGTAGGTAAGTATTTTGCAAGCTTAGTAGTTAAAAATGTTGAGCGTACGAGTTGAAAGCTGAAACTGTAACGAACAAGAAGCAGTATCGTAAGCAAACAAGCATATTTTCCGGAGTTCCAGCTTCGTTTGCTGTTGATACAAATACAGAAAAATTCAAATTAAACTTCTTAAGAAAGCATCCTTTTCACATAAAATCCTGCTCTTCTTGGTTATTCGAGGTATATCAGCAAAAAGAAGTTACTTTAACGAGGCCAAATGTTTCGTATTACTAGAGCAAATACATGTTCAAGAGCAGAAAAATGTTCGAAATGCTCTGCTTGACACTGCTTCATTCATGTAAGCACTATAAGTTTTTGCATTTAAGACAGTTGTTGCACACTACAGAAATAATGAACAAGAAACAATAGTAAATACTTGTCTGCTAAACTTTTGAGCTATTTAAGATGGCGGCAGGCCCCGCGCATTCTCGCTTCCAAACAACGAATAGCGTAAGTCTTTAGTGCTATCTCCCTTCTTGTTTTACCTCCGAACAAAAGAAAACATGAAATAAAATTAGGTTAGCTTCCCTTAGGAACGTGGAGGCACTCAACGACTGTGATATGACTTCCGAATAATAGAGCACAGCAATCAGTCGTCCCTCTCTTGCAGGTTTTATTCGATAAATCTAGATTTCGGCTAGTGCCTAGCCATTGCCAATGCACAGTTTCATAGTACCAACGCATGTTCTAGTACATCAGCCCCCTGTTGTTCGGGATTCTATCAAAGTTCTTTCAAGACTTAAGTCATTTGAAATAAAATAAAATAAAAATCTTTGTTTTGCAAAGATAGGCAGGAAACAACATCTCTAAATTATATCCTAGTAAAGTGAACTTTCTACGCTGGAGGCGTAAAATGTGCAACTGACATACTACAACATGTATTAAATACTTGGATATGTGAACAGCACCAATTTGGTAGAAATAAAGCCATATACATTTTGTATTTAAGGTATTTCTTGTTTGTGATATGATCGTGCGGTGAGAAACATCTACCATAACGTGTCAGAATTCATCACCAGCAGCATCCTGACCTAATGAGACTTCGATTTATTGTTACTTGTGCTTGTTGCCGACTATCGGCGGTATCACTCGGCTGCCATGCGAATAACGAATCGAAGTGTTCTGAGAGTTATGACCGACGCCATTTAGGAGCTGAGCGAACGCGCATGACTAGCGCCCTAGAAGAAGAAATATTGTTCTCGCGGCCCAGTAGTATCACAGAGCAACTTCACGTAATTTTAGCCAGAAAATGCCCTTGTTAGCACCGAGTCAACTATCCATTCGGACAGTGCATCTACGTATACAGCATCAGAATCTGCCGTATATTTAGTTTCACCAAGAGACTGCTGCAATTTTGGTGGAAAACAGGTAAGGCATTCATGTCATTTTGATTTTTGTGTGTCATCCATGTGCAGGTAAGGAAGAGAGGAAATAACGTTATTATTATTAACTATCTTTGATCTTGTCGCGGAAAATTTTTTGCCTCCGCTCAGTCTGATGCATTCTTATTTGAGGTGTGGTAGATGATGGACGCATTTAGTAGTGTGGACTTGCGATTGTATCTGTTAGATGAAGAAAGAACGGCAAGGATTAGTATGATGGGTACAATGGAAAATAATAGGAATATTTGTTTTGAATACTGTCATTATTTTTGAAGAGGAGAAGTTTGAGGTAAGATGCAGCACTGCTCAGTTAGTAATGACTATTGTCACCTAGTTAGCTTGGTCGTATCTGAGAAAAGACCATCCCACTGCAAGAATCATGCATTTGCACATTAATTGATTAAGCCGTTTGATCTCTATAGAAATTTTCTGTCAACTTTGTACCTTTCTTTAAAAGCATTGTCCACTTTAACCATAGTATTATTCAGACCCATGTTATGTTTGAAGATCACGCCAAGTTTCATTCTGTTCTTTTGAATACATATTTCATTCTAAAACCGTTGTCTTGTAATATCATTTCACAGGAATATTTACTCTCCCCACTATACTGTTTATCATCACGCCTTACCACATGCAACAGTTCGAATATGTATTTAGAAACAGAATTCGTCCATAGCTGTTGCCAGCTTGCTGTTTGCTGTTGTGCTTTCGAGAAATTTGCAACGCTGTTATCAAGACGTGAGGTACGCGGAAATTTTAATTATGGCTTGTTATATTTAAGTTGCACATTTAGTACAAAGTCAATCTGAATTCTGATCAGTTACAGTTCAGTTCATAATAGTTTCTGTAAGTTGGGCTAAATTTCAGACGGAAACCAATACTGAGTGCAACTTACACACGTCGACCTTTCTGCCAGAACAGTTCGCTGGTTCTTTTGGTGGTAGGCAGTCGGATAGTGTTTTATGTGTAGAAAGCAAAAGTACCGCTGCGCAAAATTTTATTAATATACTTCTTTTATACGTAATTCATATAAAATTTTGTTTTCAGTTTGTGAAATTCTGCGTCGTATGACAATTATCGATTAATTTGTAGCCTAAGCAGTTGGCATAATAGTACAGGAGCTGTGAGTTTTTCTTTCCTTGTTGAGTACTGGCGTGCACAAAAGCAAAGTTCTGCTTCTGTTTGTCTGGTAGTTGTAGCAACATTTTTCTGCAAGAAATAGTGTTTCATCATGTTTGACACTACTGACAACAATATGAAACTCCGTCGATAGCACAAGACAACAGAGGGTGTTGCAAAATAAAGAGTCCGCACAGGATAAAATAAACCATCTTGATCAATTAGCAAATACCAGTAGTTTACATAATATTGCAGGAAATTACTTGGATCCACAACTGTTTACCAGTTTGGCGAACAATAACGAAATGGAACAAAGGCTGAGTAATGAACACGTAAATCGCCACAGTCTAGCGAAAGCGTACAAAAGTCGCCAGACACATCAGAATCAGGTTTTGCGTCAGTGTCTTTTGAATGAAAACAACATACATCACCTTTAGTGAACAGCGGGGTAGCAGTACGGTCTTAGGAACCTTGCCACGGTTCGCGCGGCTGCCCCCGTCGGAGGTTCGAGTCCTTCCTCTGGCATGGGTGTGTGTGTTGTCCTTAGCGAAGTTAGTTTAAGTTACATTAAGTAGAGTATAAGCTTAGGTACCGATAAATTCAGCACTTTGCTCCCATAACACCTTACCACAAATTTACGAATTTCCACACTGTGTGACTCCGACAGATTTCCTAGAATCAGTTCGTCAAATATTGTAAAGAAACACAATACGAAAATAGAAAATCACAGAAAAAACTGGAATTGAAAATACAAAATTTATCATTTGCCATTGTTTGAAATCTTGGAATTATTTTTAAATGCTCTTGTGGATATGGTGTGCGCTAAGGATTCTCGATGAGAACATTTCATTGTCAATGTGGCCGTACTTGAGTGATGTGTGTCGACAGACAGTTTTGATTCTGGTACTCACGGAGCAAATATAGGTCATTCAAAGTGATTCTATTAGTAAGGTCATACTGAAAGTCCTTCACCACAGTGATTTGAACAAGCTTTCTCTGGATCGAGTGATATGGCATTAGTGTGTATTAAAGATCCCGGTTACGAATGTTCGTTGCACGGTCAAAACCAAATCGGCTACTTTTATCACGGTATCAAAGAATGCAACTTACTGTTGCAAATTTACGGTGTTCCCCAGTAACGCATGATAGCTCCTCGATTTGCAGACCATAATGATCCATCAAGCTATTTTAATGGCAGTGACAATAATTAGATTTTGACGGGTTGCTGGTAATTGTGCGTACTAAGGGCGTAGAACAATGTAATTTCAACTTTAATGAATGAAATAAAAACGAGGATCGCCAAACACAAAGAGGAACAAAATAGTGCTATGTATGCAACTGTTATCTCCACGTTCATCCTAATGCAGTGGCGCTGTGATGACGTAAGCAGCCGCATTACGTCGCTTTATGTTGCCAATAACCAGTTAACGCATCGGCCGTCAGGTGTGTAATCAAATCGAAAGCTCTAAGGACACAATTTACGTATGTGGAGAATGGTAGGGAGCATTCCAATACATGCTTTTCGCAATACACGAATGATAGCTTCGATGATAAATGTGGCGGGCTGTTGGCATCTCATAATGTTAGGTTAGTCGAAGCAGCTCTTCGGCAACATATCACGTCGAAAATTGATATAAATAATAAATAAAAATGTGCCTATTAATCGGTTCTTTCTTTAATGCTTTCTAAAAATGTCATATTTATAAACTCAAAGTCCTAAATTTTGGTTGTTTTACAGTGTAATTCGTAATACTTACGTATACAAGGCACTCTGTGTCTATAGTATTTAATAGTTAAAATGTATATTCAGGTGGATTATGATTTATTTTTCCTCATACTGTCTTCAACTTACACCTCAACTTCACGCACATTCATTGGGTTATACTGTCATTTGCAATTTGCAATTAACATTTATTTGAAATATCCATTTTCACTTTCATTACAATGGCGAAGTGAAATAAAACTTTTTTTTCTCACTCACCCTGTGTATTATACGTCAGCAACGTTTCTTGACGGTATTGTAATCAGGTAATAGTAAGTTGTCGTTTAATGATATCTTTGTAAGCCAAAATCCGGTTACACAAATATATACTTTAGAATTATCAAATTAATTTCAGTCAATTCTGACTATATTGCGTAGAAGCTATAGCGGTTTCGACGGTCTAGTCATTATCTACAAAAAGAAGAATCCGAATAAGAGAGAAAAAAATAAAATTACATCGAAAAACAAAAAATTATCTAACAATACTATATCAGATTTGAAAGCGATACCATGAATATTGCTGCACTAATGGCTGCGTTAGCAATTACTAGGAATTAACATTTTATTGTGGCTCCTACTAGACGACTCTACGTGGAATGTATCAAATTTTATTTAAGGTTTTTTGAAATTTTTAGTTTCTCACTTTAATGTCATCACATATGTTCATTTGTAGTGTTTCTCAGTACAGGACGCCGGTGTAGTCATTAAATGTTTAGTGAAAATTGACTGAGAGGATGTTTATAGTAAACTGGCAACCTGCCCCGTCATCGTTGTGAATCAGTAAGTAATTACGACAGGACGATTAATATGACACAGCGATAATAAGAGCTGGTTGCTTTTTACAGGATGTTAGTTTTCAATAGAAATTCGTTCATAGAACGAAGGAGCTGTCCTGGAGAGATTTAAGATTGGCTTTGCTTTTTGCTGTTTGCTGTGTTATAGGGCAAATAAGCAAAAATTTTTCTTGCTGCAGAATGAACTCCTTTCTGAGCCACTGACAGCTTCAATATGGGGTTATAAGGGTCACCCGAATTTGAGGATTTTGGGACTCCCTTTGTGATTTCTCCCTAGTTACTAATCCCCCTCTCCCCTTTTGACATTGTTGTCATAATTCAGCACATATTTATGTTGTGCATTTGGAAATAATGATTCAGACCAGCAGTTTGTAACGCCAACTGTTCCATAAACAACGTTTTTATAAAAGAGTACCATGACCCACACAACCAAAGACCTTAAGCAAAAAGAAACTATCAACTGGTTTTATTTTATTATTTAAGGTTTTTAATACTTGATGGGTCAGTGAATGTTTAAATAACAGTACCAGTCGAGATACATTCTGGTATTCAAAGGATGTTATGAAAATAAACTATTAGTACTTATTTGTGAAATTGCTCTCGAGTACTGTACATTACGGTTTCCAATATTTTCAAAAAAGACGTCACTACTGAAATCGGACGATAATTATATAACTTTTCCCTCTCGTCTTTCTTACAAAGAACTTGCACAGTTGCACACGTTAATAGGTGTGGACAAATTTCCTGTACAGTGATGCGTCACATCTATCATTACGTAAGGACTTTAGCCTAGTTATTAACTTAGAACAACGTTTCAGAATTCCGTTTATTAATTTCAGTGGAGGATTTTTGCGTAACTACTAGCCCCTTAAGGTTCTGAAAGGTTTTCTTGAATTTTTAACGGAACCAATTAATCTTACTTAATATTCATAGCGTTCATCTCCCACCCACTTCCCTGTTACAGTAGACTGCAACTGAAGCGTAATGTTCAAGGTTCTTGCGAAGGATGGCTGGGTTGTCGTTGAGAATTTTACTGGAACTGTGTTACAGAGATAAATGTGGTGGGAAAGCAGAAAAACGAATCACAGTGGCTGAGATGGTAATAGTACCCGCCATTCACATGTAGCTTGGAGCATGATAATGAAGGCACCTACCACATGAGACGCTTTAGTGATTGGTACCTCATCACAGACACTACCACCTACAGTGACACATGCATTTGTGCACAACACAAAACATCCAAATTAGATACACAAAATTTTTATTTTTCAAGTTAAAGTAGTTTCCATACCATGGTTGAGAGCTAGTTAGTCACATGGTTCAGATGTCATTTTGACGATTCTCTTGTCGAAAGGATGTGGAACAAATAAATTTACGAGATATGTGTACATCATTAGCGGTAACATTAATGAAGAAATTATCTTTTAGTCCTACTCATGCAACTACACTTAAAAGAGGTTTATTATGTATTTGTTTTGTTTTGCTTACAGGATATGCGTAAATCATTACAGGATACTTATGCATCGTTAGTGTTAACATACATAAAGACGTTATTTATTAGTTCTAGTCATGCAACTGTACTTAAATATTTTGTCACAGGCTACCAGTTTGTAAACAGAAACGTGTCCACGAAATAGAGGAATTGTACAGGAGGAATGATTTTAGATTAGGTTTAAAACTTCTGCTTGTCAGACATTATACGTTATCGGAAAATTATCAAAAACTTTTGTTGCTACATATTGAACTCCTTTCTGAGCCACTGACAGCTTTCTTAATGAGTAATAAAGGTCACTTTTTCCTCCAGTGGTTAAGGTAAGCATTCGCTATGTTTCTAAAATTGTGGCAGAATTCTTACAATGAAATTCGTGAGGGAATAAATGTATTGTGATGGTGAAGTTAAAATGTCTAAGTCCTTCGTCTGCATGCCCTACATGAAGACTGCAGGTGTACAGCAGATATTATACTTAAAGCTTGTTTGATCACCTGTTGCCTCCATGCCCCTCCATGCCCCTCCATCTGTTGTCGAACAGTACGCACTCATTCGTCCGGAGGACTGTGTTTTCCTGCAGCAAAGACTCACGCAATAGTCTGAGTCAAAGGCTGGACAGTCGTCTACCTTCATGAAGTCGGGGACAAATCGCGACACGATCTTTGAACTCTCCTACAGAATGAGCACACAGCGACTGAAGGATGTCCACTCTCCCATGTCTATTTCGCAGGTACCTCTGTGGGGTTTGCGCGACGCCCCGCTCAGCTGGAATGTGCCTGGAATGGTAGGCTCGATTAAATGGTAGGTTCGACTACTGTCGCGGTGCACTACCAGTACATCCCTCACTTAGCTTCAAGCGCCCCATACCTAACTGTCCTTGTTTCCTTTCCTCGTCTCCCATACCTACCACTGGTATGTCACACGATGAAATTTCATGGTTAATAGTCTCCTTCCTTGACTGTCCCTTTTATCGCCTTCCAGTTGGTTGGTGGTGTCAGAGGCGCCGTGGCCAGGCCTCGTGTCGCTAACCATGCCCACCCCGCAGCCACCCCCGCCCCCCACCTCCCGCTCCCCGCAGTGCCACCGAACCAGAGGGGACTTGACACTTACTCGTATTCCACCATACCTAACTAGCGCCTGCTTAAAAGAAACAGTCGGTTTCTCCCTCTGCTAGGCCGATTTGCTGTATTGTTGATAAATAAAGTTCATGTTACCATCACAAGTTCTGAACCAAATAAAATGAAAAACAAAAAATAAACTAAGAAAAGTTTGTAGATTGGTAGACGGTCGAATGAAACAGAAAATGGCTGAGTGGTTAGGCTGATGGTAAAAACAAAATGGCTTCTAAATGGACGAAGAGGTCACGTGTTCGACTCCTGATGGGGTCATAAACTTTTAAACGTTTTATACGAAATACGCAAATAAAAGAAGAAACAGAGCGCTTGTCTGTGAAAGGCAAGTTCGAATCCAGCACATAGTTTTAAGCTGCGCGGAAGTTTCGCATCAGCGCGCACTCCACTCCAGAATTTCGGTGTGTGGCTAAGGCACGTCTCCGCAGTATCCTCTCTTCCAAGAGTGCTATTCCTGCACGCTTCGCAGAAGAACTTTATGGTGTTAGAAAGGTAGGAAATGACATACTGGTAGAAGTAAAGTTGTGGGATCGGGTCGTGGGTCGTGTCTGGGTTCCTCAGAGGGCTGGCAACCCTCTATGCTAACAACAGAAACCAACTGAGTGTGCAGCGAGGAACCTGAAAGTATGTCTTGTGACGTCCGCCCAGACCAATTGTCTTGAGCAACGAGGAACAAAATTAAAAAAAGAAAAGAAAAAAAAACCGCTGTAGGAAACTTGTCAGCTAAAGGCAAAGTTCCTGAATACGAGTCTCTGTCTGGCACACAGTTTTAATCTGCCAGGAAGATTTGTGTCAGTACACACTCCGCCGCAGAGTGGGAATTTCATTCTGGGAACTTTAGATATCCAGACTGAATCTTTTATTGTGCAGCAGAGTATGTGATGTTTTTAAAGTTCGAGGGAGAGTAAAACTGTTATTTATCACGGTTCCAATCCGCAGCAATGACTTGCGGGGGCGTTGCTTCCACCGACTGAATGGTCGACAAACGATCCATCATTTTCCCTTAGAATTTAAATTTGATCAGAACCTATCTCCTAATTTTCAAACGTCTAGCAAGATTTCTGACATGTTTTGTGGACGAACAATACATTTTGAGTGATTGTGATTATGCTGCAGTTTTGTGTGATCCTGATTATGCTTCAGTTAGCTCTCAACAATATTCTGCTTTAAATTCGCTAAGTGCACCAACATTTCCTGAGATTTTCAAAACAGAATATAAGCGATAGTCAGTAATATAAATGCATACTCACTGCAGGCCTATTCAGACTATAATTAGTAAGTTACTTGTCAGGAGTAATAGCAGAAGATTTCTTCCAACGAGACAACACTGCCATTTGCGTTCCGCTCACTGTAAAATTTTGGTCACTGCTTCATACGCATGATCTTGGCAGCAAATAGAGGTTATCTGAAAAAATGTTTGAGAATAAACAGATAAACACATGTTGCTTATGTCCGTTTATTCACTCCGGAAGATGTCATAACATTTAATGACATCGCGAACAGAGTCTCTGTTGTACGGATTAAGACTGCGTCCTACAAAAGCTTCCTGTCATACGGCACAACACAACGAATTACCCTTTTGTTTTCTTTTCTTTTTTTTTCAATTTTCCTGTTCGTCGTTTTCCGTTTGCCGTTGCCTGTAACCTCAAAATAAAGCTGCTAACCACGCTTTTTCGCTGAAACTGTAAATGCAGTGTCCACAGTGGTTGATGAAATTATCAATTATGTAATTCGCCACGCCGTGAACATGCCAGCCTGCTGTGCGAGGGAAATAAAGTAGCATCGACGTAAAATTGCCTCGTCAGCCGCAGAGCGCCGTTCCCTGGGCTGTCGATGATGAGAAAATCTCGCGAGCTTACTTTGCAAAAGCTGAATTGCAAAAAAACTCCGAACATTTTTGTCAGTATCCATATGTTAATGATGTAGTCTGCCGCTTTCAGTCGCATTGTACATAGAATCTCTAGCCATCTAACTTACTGAATGAGACCACGTGTAGAATACGAACTTTGCTGGATCTGTAACGCCTCAACAAGTACTTTTTGCAATTAAAGCCATAAACTGACCTCAGTTCTGAGTAAAATGCTTTACGCTCGATTTCTACACAAGAAGCAAAACACACTGGACTGTGTTTGGGATAGAACAGTTACTAACCTGAATGAGATTTTCACTCTACAGCGGAGTGTGCACCATTATGAAACTTCCTAAAAGATTAAAACTGTGTGCCGAACCGAGACTCGAACTCGGGACCTTTGCCTTTCGCGGGCAAGTGCTCTACAAACTGAGCTACCCAAGCACCACTCCCGACCCTGGAGATTAAAACTGTGTGCCGCACCGAGACTCGAACTCGGGACCTTTGCCTTTCGCAGGCAAGTGCTCTACCAAGTGCTCTAATTTGCCCGCGAAAGACGAAGGTCCCGAGTTCGAGTCGTGGTCCGGCAAACAGTTTTAATCTTACAGGAACTTTTTGTTATTAACCTTTTTTTGTTAAATGCAATAAGAATTTTGGTAATAACAGACATGCAAGTCGGTGCGTTAAAACATGGATCAGAGGGAAAAGATACTGTTTACGGCAAAAACAGCATATTTTCCGACGACGGGGAAGTGTTCTTAGTGTGGTAGACTCGTAACAGGTTGGTTGTCGGAACAGGTATGTGTTAACACTTGGCCAAATGGCTCTGAGCACTATGGGACTTAACATCTGAGGTCATCAGTCCTCTACAACTTAGATCTACAACCTAACTAACCTAAGGACATATCATACATCCTTGCCCGAGGTAAGATTCGAACCTGCGACCGTAGCGGTCGCGCGGTTCCAGACTGAAGCGCGTAGAACCGCTCGGCCTCAACAGCCAGAGGTCTCAATACTTCTTGCTGCATTAAAACTATATGTGGGATCGCTACAAATTTTCTTCCAGAAATGACAGTTCAGTTAGTTACGCAGGGCAAGAGCAAGGATAAGTAGAAGTAACGTACCGAGTGAGGTGGAGCAGTGGTTAGCACACGGGAATCGCATTCGGGAGGACAACGGCTGAAGCACGCGACCGGCCATCCAGATTTAGGTTTCCCGTGATTAACCTAAATCGCTCCAGATAAATGCCGGAAATAGTTTACTCATACTGAGTATTAAGATGCTTTCTTAGGAGAAGAAAAACGTCTTAGCCAAAGTCACAGTAAACACTGTATTGTGGATAAGTGGTTTTAGTAAAGCTATGTTACTACCATAACCTCTACGAAGATCTGATGATGGTAACATAGTTTACCGAAACTCGTCATCCAGAAAGCAGTGTTTATTGCGATATTTTGGTTAAGACTTTTTTTTCTCCTAAGAAATGCCGGGACGGTTCCTTTCAAAGGACTAGCTCGATTTGCTTCCCCATCTCTGACAAAATCCGAGCTTCTTTTCCGTCTCTTATGACATCAATGTCAACGTCACGTTAAACCTTAAACCCAATATTAATTTTCAGAAATAATGAAAAGTATATGTAATAGTACAGGCTTGAGGAGAAGCAGTGCAATGAGAGTATGGGATGTGGATTACAAGTTCTTATCTGCTCTGCCTGTCTAACACTTTAACATCCTCGTTGGCTCTTCGTATTTGTTTTTGTGTACGTCTAAGAAAGTAGTGCTCAGTGTCTGTAGCATAATCTGAGGCCTTATTCTCCCTCCGGCATCCTTTCCATACTGTAATATATCTGTTTATTATAATCATTTGTTTTGATATCGCGAGCTTCCCTATGCAGAATGACACGGATGTAAGTGATTTATAAGCCTGGCATCTCAGATATTAGAATGCCCACCAAAATAATGAATATGAAAACTTATGGGAACTAAACAAGACGTGAACCACAATTTCTTTCATTTATTCCTATGAAATTCTTCACAAATCAGTGACAAACGTGGCAATATAAATATGATGCTGCTCTGAACTATCTGACTTAGTGGTCGGGGGAAAGATACTAACCACTACGCAAGAGAATTACAATCGGTTTGTGTCTAGTGACTATCGTGATGTTAAAACAGTTAGTACTACAAAAACCACACCTGTGGGTGGAGTTGGAGGCATACTTTTCATTGATTCAAAAACAAGTCTTTAAAGTGAAGCGTCAAGTAATCGAAATGTTAGAAAATGACTTTCGTTTCCACCTCCTCCTTCCTCCTCTCTGTCCATCGTCTCCTCTTTTCGTTCCCTATCCTCATTTCTTTTTCTGTTAATCTCTTCCTCTTCCCTCTCAATGCCTATTTCCTCATCCCACCCTGCCACTGTCCGGCTCCGCCGTCTCTGTCCCCCTCCCCCATCTCTCTCTCTCTCTCTCTCTCTCCCTCTCCCTGTCTATCTAGGCTCTCCTCCACTCCCCTTCCCTCTCACCCTTGTTATTCTCAACCTGACTCCAGCAATTCTTTCCAGGTAATGAGTAATATTTGAGTTGAAATCGATCTAGGGGCTTAGGAAGAGGTTTCCACCCATTGCTTTGGATGCGTTTGTACATGTCTTCATGCCCCCCAGCCCCCCTCCTATGAACCATGCACCTCGCCGTTGTTGGGGTGGCTTGCGGGCATATACTGCAGTTGCAACCACAATGAAGAGGTATTTGTTGAGAGGCTAGAAAAGCGTGTCGTTCCTCAAAAGGAGCAGCAAACATTTCAGTAGTTACAGAGACTACAGTCTGGACGATTGAGTGATCTGGTCTTGTAACATCAACAAAAATGGCATTGCAGTGCTGGTACTACGAACGGCTGAAAGCAAGGAGGAAATACAGCAGTAATTTTTCTCAAGTGCATGGAGTTCTACTATGTGGTTAAATGATGATGTCAACCTTTAAGTAAAATACTCGGGGTTTAAAATAGTTTCCCATTCAGATGTCTGGGCGCGAAGAACTCAAGAGGACGGAATCATCAGGAGAAACAAAACTGGGGTACTACGAGAGGTAACGGGGAATATTAGATTCCTTAATGAAGCTGGTAGGTCAGAATGTAGAATGGGAAATGGATAGATTGAAGCTCGATATAGCGGGAGTTAGTGAAGTTCGGTAGCAGGAGGATCACGACTTCAGCTTATGTGAATACGGGGATACGCACTGAAGTGACGGAAGTCGTGGAATACCAATATGCCTGTTTACAGATAGCGTTAGTACCACGTACACGCCTGGCCGGTGTAGCTGAGCGGTTCTAGGTGCTTCAGTCTGGAACCGCGTGACTGCTACGGTCGCAGGTTCGAGTCCTGCCTCGGGTATGGATGTATGTGATGTCCTTAGGTTAGTTAGGTTTAAGTAGTTCTAAGTTCTAGGGGACTGATGACCATAGTGCTCAGAGCAATTTGAACAATTTTTTAACCGCGTATGCAATGTATAAAAGGGCAGTGCCCAAAAGGAATTGTCATTTGTACTCAGGTTATTCATGTGAAAATGTTGCCGACGTGAGTACGTGAATTAACAGACTTTGAAGGCGGAATGGTGGTTTAAGCTAGACGCATGGTAATTCAATATAATGTTATCAACAGCGTCAAGAGACTGCCGAGAATACCAAATTTCAGGTGTTACCTCTCACCACGGATAACGCAGTTATCTACGACCTTCACTTAACGACCGAGAGCAGTGGCGTATGCATAGTGTTATCAGTGTTAATAGGCAAGCCACGCTGCTTGAAGTACAGCAGAAATCAATGTGAGACGCATCATTAATGTATATGTTAGGGCAGTGCGCCAAAATTTGGCGGTAATGGGCTATGGCAGCGCCTTTGTTTAACAGCACAGCATCGTCTGCAGCAACTCTATTGCACTCGTGACCATATCGGTATAATCCTAACCGAATGCAAAATCGCGGCCTAATCGTATGACGCCCAATTTCATTTGGCAGCAGCTGATGGTAGGGTTCGAGCATGGTGGAAACCGCACGAAGCCACGGAGACAGTTGACAACAAGACCGAGTTCTTGCTAATGGTAACTCCATGATTGTGTGGCTCTGGAATGGACTAGGTCCTCCGGTCGAACTGAACAGATCACGAACAGTAAATGGCCATGTTCGGCTACTTGTGAAATTTACAATCCTTAAACCAGACACAAAGGGCAATCACCAGAAAACGCAAAAACAGAGCTGTAGTTCACAAAAATTTATTACTACACAAATCCCAAACATTTTTACAAAATCTTTTCAAAACCGGCCTTACATATCCACCGATAAAAAATATATTTAAAAGTATTACACAGGCTTTACAAGAGTATGTGAAATGAAACAAGTTAAGTAAAGATCCTTCCTTTTTACTAAATAACAAATAGCCCCAGAAAAATATAAAAGACATGCATATTTTCCCACAAATTTAACAGGAATTTACCGGGGCTAAATCCCCATTGAAAAAACAATCAACAGTACAGAATATTAAATAACAAATTTTAAGTAAAGGAGTAAATTCCCCAATGGGAATCTTATACCAGTAAACAGAACATAGAAGAATGGAACTCCACCATTTATGTACTGACTTATTCCACTGAACTCACTCGTGCAATCATTTTAGAGTATAACAACAATATTTAGGCAGAAAAGACAGTTATCTTAATAGATAAGAGTGCCCAAACTATTAGGAACAGCGGACGCACCTTGGCGCAGCTAGAACACATTAACAAGAGGTATCTCATGAGATAAAAGAAATTATTCCGGTAGTGAAGGGAGACGAAAATTTAATAGTCATGGGTGACTGGAATTCGTCAGTAGGAAAAGGGAGAGAAGGAAACATAGTAGGTGATTATGGATTGGGGCTAAGAAATGAAAGAGGAAGCCGTCTGGTAGAATTTGCCACAGACCATAACTTAATCATAGCTAAAACTTGGTTCAAGAATCATAAAAGAAGGTTGTATACATGGAAGAATCCTGGAGATACTAAAAGGTATCAGATAGATTATATAAAGGTAAGACAGAGACTTAGGAATCAGGTTTTAAATTGTAGGACATTTCCAGGGGCAGATGTGGACTCTGACCACAATCTATTGGTTATGACCTGTAGGTTAAAACTGAAGAAACTGCAAAAAGGTGGGAATTTAAGGACGTGGGATCTGGATAAGCTGAAAGAACCAGAGGTTGTACAGAGTTTCAAGGAGAGAATAAGGGAACAATTGACAGGAAGGGGGGAAAGAAACACAGTAGAAGAAGAATGGGTAGCTCTGAAGGATGAAGTAGTGAAGGCAGCAGACGATCAAGTAGGTAAAAAGACGAGGGCTGCTAGAAATCCTTGGGTAACAGAAGAAATATTGAATTTAATTGATGAAAGGAGAAAATACAAAAATGCAGTAAATGAAGCAGGCAAAAAGGAATACAAACGTCCCAAAAATGAGATCGACAGGAAGTGCAAAATGGTTAAGCAGGGATAGCTAGAGGACAAATGTAAGGATGTAGAAGCTTATCTCTCTAGGGGTAAGATAGATACTACCTACAGGAAAATTAAAAAGACCTTTGGAGAGAAGAGAACCACGTGTATGAATATCAAGAGCTCAGATGGCAACCCGGTTCTAAGCAAAGAAGGGAAGGCAGAAAGTTGGAAGGAGTAATAGAAGGTATATACAAGGGCAATGTACTGGAGGACAATATTATGGAAATGGAAGAGGATGTAGATGAAGACGAAATGGGAGATACGATACTGCGTGAAGAGTTTGACAGAGCACTGAAAGACCTGAGTCGAAACAAGGCGCCCGGAGTAGACTACTTTCCATTAGAACTACTGACGGCCTTGGGAGAGCCAGACATGACAAAACTCTACCAGCTGGTAAGCAAGATGTATGAGACAGGCGATATACCCTCGGACTTCAAGAAGAATGTAATAATTCCAATCCCAAAGAAAGCAGGTGCTGACAGATGTGAAAATTACCGAACTATCAGTTTAATAAGTCACAGCTGCAAAATATTAACGCGAATTCTTTACAGACGAATGGAAAAACTAGTAGAAGCCGACCTCGGGGAAGATCAGTTTGGATTCCGTTGAAATCTTGGAACAAGTGAGGCAATACTGACCTTACGACTTATCTTAGAAGAAAGATTAAGAAAAGGCAAACCTACGTTTCTAGCATTTGTAGACTTAGAGAAAGTTTTTGACAATGTTGACTGGAACACTCTCTTTCAAATTCTGAAAGTAGCAGGGGTAAAATACTCCCGAGCGAAAGGCTATTTACAGTTTGTACAAAAACCAGATGCCAGTTATTAGAGTCGAGGGTCATGAAAGGGAAGCAGTGGTTGGGAAAGGAGTGAGACAGGGTTGTAGCCTCTCCCCGATGTTATTCAATCTGTATATTGAGCAAGCAGTAAAGGAAACAAAAGAAAAATTTGTAGTAGGTATTATAATTCATGGAGAAGAAGTAAAAACTTTGAGGTTCGCCGATGACATTGTAATTCTGTCAGAGACGGCAAATGTCTTGGAAGAGATGAACATCAACAAAAGCAAAAATGTAGTCAAATTATATCGGGTGATGCTGAAGGAATTAGATTAGGAAATGAGACATTTAAAGTAGTAAAGGAGTTTTGCTATTTAGGAAGTAAAATAACTGATGATGGTCGAAGTAGAGAGGATATAATATGTGGACTGGCAATGGCCAGGAAAGCCTTTCTGAAGAAGAAAAATTTGTTAACATCGAATATAGATTTATGTATCAGGAAGTCGTTTCTGAAAGTATTTGTACGGAGTGTAGCCATGTATGGAAGTGAAACATGGACGATAACTAGTTTGGACAAGAAGAGAATAGAAGCTTTCGAAATGTGGTGCTACAGAAGAATGCTGAAGATAAGGTGGATAGATCACGTAACTAATGATGAGGTATTGAATAGGATTGGGGAGAAGAGAAGTTTGTGGCACATCTTGACTAGAAGAAGGGATCGGTTGGTAGGACAAGTTTTGAGGCATGAAGGGATCACAAATTTAGCATTGCAGGGCAGCGTGGAGGGTAAAAATCTTAGAGGGAGACCAAGAGATGATCACACTAAGCAGATTCAGAAGAACGTCGGTTGCAGTAGGTACTGGGAGATGAAGAAGCTTGCACAGGAGAGAGTAGCATGGAGAGCTGCATCAAACCAGTCTCAGGACTGAAGACAACAACAACAACATCTAATAATTACAAGAGAGAATGCTAAACTTCTGTCAACTACTGGGGCTAGTATCGAGTCTGATACGATGCAGCTAAGTCACGGCGAGAGGCAGCAAAACGTAGCTGGCCGAGCTAATGGCGCCCGAACATATTTCAGTCAAGGCGTCGCCCACTGTATTGGTCAATCGGGAACTGTTTGTGCCCGTCGCTCGTAGTTCACTGTAGGATAAAAAAAGACAAAGGACAGACAACCAAACCAAAGCACACAACAAAAGCTCTCTTATTTCAGAGTTATGGGTAGCTTTAAATTTAATACTTTTAACACAAGCAAGACCTCAAACAAATACCATGGAAAATAATTCTTTAATGTTACAGGCAGACCTCAATAAAAGGCATAAAGTCTGGAAAATTTAACAGCCTGCCGAATGAAAAGCATAAAAACCCATAGTACAAGACACCAAAGTCGCATCCCCTTCAAAGGGAGACCACAGAATAAATCATAAGTGATTCAGGTAACACTACAAGCACACTGTCTTAACACTAAACGTGGGCTGCGCACTTTCCTCGAATGACTCATGCAGCATTCACACTACTAACACTTAGTGCTCCAGTCAGTGAGCACTGTTTTATGCTCTTAACATCACTACTTTACATATGCCGGAACGAAGAGTGACTTCCTTATTCAACCACGGAGGGGATAATAACATACAAATCTCGGTTTCCGGCTGTGATCACAAATTACTATCAGACTGATCACAAAACACAACTTCAAAGAAATAGCAGATGTCCACCGTTAGTAGCAGCAAACGACGGGATTACACATAGGTATCCAGCATCAGGTAATACAATATACACACTTCCTAGTGCATTGGAGGACATCACCACCAGCCCGCCGCCCTCACAATCCTCAAGGCATAACAGAGCGCCGCTAGCAACCAACGATCCTCCAAGACTCGCCAACAACATATGCCCAAGCAAAGGGCAAGAAAGACCAGTTGCGCCCTGAAGCGCAAAACTAAGAGAACGATAGCCGGAAGTGCCGCTATTAAATAGCGACTAGAAGAGGAAAACCAAAGCGAAAACGCGTATGCCAGATGTAACGGGATTACTGCCTTACTAGATAAGAGAATCACTGGCGCCAGCACTCCACCACAGGCTCTCCAGTCTAACTACTTGCAAGTGAAGTCAGTCTCAGTACAGTTCCCAGTCACCAACCACACATGCCAGAACTTCTGCCAGAAGACACTTTCAGACCAAAGCCCAGAACACGAGTACCTTGCTCCTCTCCAGATAAGAACAATGCCGTTTTCTCGCAAAGCGCACGAACGACACCGCCTTCACCCATCTTGAGCCAATCACAGGGCTTTAGGGGTGCTAAATCTTCCCTCCTACACGATAGCACAAACACATGTTGGACCAGTGCAAGGGTTTAGAAACCTATGTCTAGGAAAAACATAAATAAACCACCAATTACTGGTGGAGGAAGAAGAAGTTTTCTCTGATGTTGCGTCGTTTCCTGCACCAAGTGAACACATACAATCGTAATATCTTAATCTAAATATCCTGTGTCTTGTCTCATGTTAGTCCTAGCTATGAAGTGTCATAAAGATTGAATCTCTAAACCTTTCTCAGATGCCAGAGTTTTTTATACGACTGAGGCAGCCGATGGACGTGGGTTACAGGCCTATTTGCAGTATCGGCGAACACGAAAAGTTGTGGATTTTTATTATGCGTGGCTCTGCACACAATGCCTGATTTATGAATCCACTGTGTAGATGCATCTCTTCAGTCCGTTGCCCCCAGCCCAGCCCTCGATTGACGCCAAGGCAGGTGTGGTGGCATTGTCCTGCTGGAGACCTTTCTAGACTAGGGGGTGCTCTGATAGCCCTGTACACTTGTGGGCCTGTCTGGCAAGATGTTCTGAGAGATGGGCTCCCCACCAATTGCTTTCATCTTCCAACATGTCATTTCTAGGAACCGCCCTACCAGGCTCCATCCTCTGCTCAGGCTATTAATTATCTAGAGTCTCGCTCAAGGTGTGTAAAGTTGCAACAAAATCTTTAATTTTCTATGTACGAAAAATTGTTGAGAGAATAGCTTGTCCTCTCTTAACTAGTTTAGTCCACGTCACATCGAGCTGCTGCACGACTCGTGGGAAAGGAGGTCCAACAAGGTATTAGGAGATATCCCATGAGTTTTTTTCACCTCGCAGACCCAGAATCAAATACGAGCAAGGAAGTAGTAGGTTTAATAACGGACAATTAATGAAAATGCTTGTGAGGATTACAGAACAGTGAGTTCGAAACAGATTTAAAATTGTAAGATATTTCTAGGTGCGGAAGTGGACTCTGACCACCATTTATGGGTTACGAATTAGACAGCGATTGACTCGAAATAGGGGAGGTCTTAGACAATCAAATAGGCAAAAGGAAATACCGAATTTAATTGATGAAAGGAGAAAACGTAGAAATCCTGCAAATGAAACTGGCAAAGTTAACATAAATTCCTAAAAAATGACATTGACAGAAAGTGCAACATAGCTGGAGAACAGATGTAGGATTCAGAAGCGTATTGTAATTGGGGTAAGATAGATACTGCTTACAGAAAAATTAAGGACGCCTTTGGAGAAAAGAGAAGCAGCTGTATGAATATCAAGAGCATAGATGGAAAACCAGAACGAAGCAATGAAAGGAAAAAAGAAAGCCTGAAGAAGTAGATAGTGGGTCTTCGCATAAGGGATGAAGTTGAAGGTAATTTTGTAGAAAGACACGCAGATGATGACTAGAACAGGGTTATAATAATGCCGATAGAATTTGTCAGGGCAACTCAAAGACCTATGCCGGAACAAGGCCCCTGGAGTTGACTACGTTTCATCAGAGGTATTGATAGCCATGATCAAACTATTCCATTTGGTGTGCAAGATGTATGAGGTACGAGATATACATTCAGACTTCAAGAATAATGTAATAATACCAATTTCAAATAAATCAGGTGCTGGCAGTTGTGAGTACAACCGAAATATCAGTTTAATAAACATTGGTTGCAAAATACTAAACGAATTCTTTACAGAAGAGTGGAAAAACGGGTAGAAGTCGACGAAACTGGTAGGATTCCAGGGAAACGTAGCAACACACGAGTCAATACTGAACCTACAACTTCTCGTAGAAGATACGCTAAGGGAAGGTAAACATGTTTTTAGCATTTGTGGACTTATTGAAGGCTTTTGACAATGCTGACTGGAATACTCTCCTCGAAATATACTATGTGATCAAAAGTATCCGGACATCTCAAACACATACGTTTTTCATATTAGATTCATTGTGCTGCCACCTACTGCCAGGTAATCCATATCAGCGACCTAATCGCCTCGCTAGTTTACGACAGTCAGTTTTAGCCCAGACGACGACCATGGAGGTAGTGGTCGAAAGCTTGGAGTTTCATTCTGACTTGACGTGGCATGAACACCAAGAGATGTATATTGAGCGACCTCAGTAGTCATTAGACATCGTGAGGGAGCAGAATGGGGCGTACCGCGGAACTCAGGGACTTCGAACGTGGTCAGGTGATTGTGTGTGTGTGTCACTTCTGTCAAACGTCTGTACGCGAGATTTCCACACTCCTAAACTCCCTAGGTCCATTGTTTCCGATGTGATAGTGAAGCGGAAACACGAAGGGACGCGCACAGCACAAAGGCGTACAGGCCGACCTCTTCTGTTGACTGACAGAGACTGCCGACAGTTGAAGACCGTCATAATGTGTAATAGGCAGATATATACCCAGAGTATCACACAGGAATTCCAAACTGCATCAGGATCCACTGTAAATACTATGACAGTTGGATGGGAGATGAGAAAACTAGGATTTCATGCACGAGCGGCTGCTCTTAAGCCACACATCACGCCCGTAAATGTCAAACGACGCATCGCTTGGCGTAAGGACAGTAAAGATTGGACGATTGCACAGTGGAAATACGTTGTGTGGGGTGACGAATCACGGTACACAATGTGGCGATCCGACGGCAGGGTGTTGGTATGGCGAATGTCCGGTGAGCGTCATCTGCCAGCGTGTGTAGTGCCCACAGTAAAATTCAGAGGCGGGAGTGTTATGGTGTGGTCTTGTTTTTCATGGAGGGGGCGTGCGCCCCTTGTTGTTTTGCGGGGCAGTATCACAACACGGGCCTACACTGATGTTTTAAGCACCTTCTTGCTTCCCACTATTGCAGAGCAATTCGGGGATGGCGATTGCATCTTTCAACACGATCGAGCCCATCTTCATAATTCGCGACTTGTGGAGTAGTGGTTACGCGACAGTAAGCTCCCTCCAACGGACTGGCCTGCACAAAGTTCTTACCTGAATCCTACACAACACTTTTGGGATGTTTTGGAACACCGACTTCATGCCAGGACTCACCAACCGACATCGATACCTTTCCTCAGAGCAGCCCTCCCCAAGAAACCTTCCAGTACCCGACTGAACGTATGACTGCGAGAGTGGAAGCTGTCACCAAAACTAAGGGTGGGCCAACACCATATTGATTCCAGCATTATCGATTGAGGGCGCCACGAGCTTGCAAGTCATCTTCAGCCTGGTGTCCGCATATCAAATAGTGTATGAAGGGAGCAGGATTGTAATGCAGGGAGAGAAAGGCTGTGGACTGTGGCGTCTGCGTCTCCTTAGAGTTGACACGACTCGATGGTGATGGTTGTTCCAGTCTGTATGACGTGGAACGGCGCTCGTCACTGACGACAACTCCACCCTGTAACTAGTAGAAAAACACAAACTCTTCGCGTGGTTTGGTCATATTTCAGATACTGTCTTTCGTGATTAATATCAATATTTCGATAGAGCATCGAGTCAGAATGTGTAAGCCGCTCTTGCTTCTTCGCTGATAAACTCGTCAATTGCACCACTCGATGACGCGATGACCTGAAATGATGACTACCAATTTTCTTTTATTGTGAGTCCGCGACAGACTTTTCAGCTTGCGCTAACTGGCTAACTGCAATTCTTGTTTTTATTATGCCCGGTTAGATAATGGATATTGAATATTAATAATATAAAGTCTTGAATCTTCAATCCATCACCCAAGTTGAGGCCACATTATAGAATTGCGAGGATGTTAAGTTAGTGAGTTGTTACTCCGTCGTGCAGACGTCGCTCCGTCGTGTGTTCAATGACTACACGACGTAATTCCAGAGATAGCATATACTTACGCAATGTTCAGAATGTGTCATAATCTTGGGATAAATAGATGACTGTTCACTGTTAAATAATCATGAATTCACTATTCACTTCATACAACTCAAATAGTCAATTAACTGTCACTAATACCCATGATAATATCTATTAAGTTATGTAGGCGACATGAAGAATTAAAGTTTGAATCCAATTTTTTAGTTCCTTGCAATTAATTGTCCCTACGCTTAGCACGCACACTGATTTCTCACTCAGGGAATTGCTTCAGTTTGTATCAGTAATCGCGTCGTTGAAAACTTCTGACAACTGGGTGCAATTGTACGTTCTTCGTGTTTGCGTTTGTCTGTTATTAATAATTGTTTCTCTGAAGGCGATCTTTCTTCTTCAATGTCCCTGAATTATGGTGCTTATTCAGTATCACAATGGCTAAGTCCCATCACAAATCTCACACGATTTCACTTTGTCGCGAATCTCCATATCGCGTTGTCTTGCTAAGGGTAAAGATGACTTTGCTGTAGTATAACTTCTGAATAATACTTCAGTCTATATTGCAAAACTTTCAAACTTCCGAATAGTTTGCTACTGTCGCAAAAGTACTAGAGAGCGATTAGGTAGCAACTGAAGCTAACATTTCCATTTCCGAGTTACATTGAAGTCACATTTATGAAAAGCCCCTTAGAAAAATTTATGAATTATTTTGCTAATAAACGTATTACATTATTTGATTTTCGAACACCTGAGCAGAACTGAACGTACTCAGACATTTCGCTCTTTACCTATTCTGAACGACACTAAACTGACACACAATATTTTTAGCGCAACGCAATCTGACTTTCAATAATCCCTACAAAAGAATGCCCTTGACTAACATTAACCTATACCTTTCACAAATCACTTACTTCACAAAAATCTTCGTTACTCGAACTACTGTTAAGGCACTCAGTCCGGAACCGCGTGACTGCTACGGTCGCAGGTTCGAATCCTGCCTCGGACATGGATGTGTGTGATGGCCTTAGGTTAGTTAGGTTTAAGTAGTTCTAAGTTCTAGGGGACTGATGACCACAGATCCTAAGTCCCATAGTGCTCAGAGCCATTTGAACCATTTTGAACTCGAACTACTGCAATACAGACAGCGCCAATAATTCCAGCTAAATAAAAGATTCAAACTAAGGAAGGCACTACTGATAGGCACAGTTAGCAAATGAACGATTTTGATAGAGAACAAACAATGTATTTACCTTAATAGTGTTCAAAATTCATTATATATATATATATATATATATATATATATATATATATATATATATCAGTCCATGATATACAATATTACAAATTTCCTCTTTCAGCTATTAACAGCCAACTGCCCAACACTACAATAGCAAATTCCAACAATGCAAACCAGCTACAGACTGCACACAGCAGCACTGTCGGTGATTTTCATATACAGCGCTACGTGGCTTTACCAACATAAAAACTTAAACAGCCTACTTCGACATCGAACTTCCTTTTCGAAGCGGCTACATTCTCTTCTATGGTAAATGTTATTTTTGGCCAGTTTACCATCTCGACTTTAACCTTCGTTATTATACATTTTGCAATTCTTTCTTTGATGTTTATGTTGCATATCCTACCATATTCCTTCATTAAGTCTCCATTTAATGATAAATATTATTATTCACATGACATTCCTGTTCATCAATCTATCACAAGTGTAAATTTTGCCGTCACTGTCAAGACGCCCAATTTTCCTACTTCTTTTACAACAAAGGAGTGTTTATTAGGGTTTCTGTAATTGGGGTGTTACAGTACATCTTGTACAGAAACTAGACGGCAGAGTCGTGGGGCAGGAAAGGGAAGCAGTGGTTGAGAAGGGAGTAAGACAATGTTGTAGCCTACCCACGATTTATTCAATCAGCGCGCTGAACAAACAGTGAAGGAAACCAAAGAAAAATCTGGAGTATTAATTAGTGTTCAGGGAGAAGAAATAAAAATTTTAATGTTTGCCTGTGGCATTGTAATTCTGTCAGAGACGGCAAAGGACTTAGAATAGCAGTTGAACGGAATGGATTGTGTCTTGAAAGAAGGATTCAAGATGAATATCAACAATATTAAGACAAGCACCACTGAATATAGTCGAATTAAATCATGTGCTGCATAGGGAATTAGATTAGGACACTGCTGATTCCGATTATGGGGAGTAAAATAAATGATGATGAACGAAATTGAGAAGATCTAAAATATAGTCACAATGATAAAAAGGAGTTTAAGACGAAGAGAAATTCATTAACATCGAACACAGATTTAAGTGTTACGAAGTATTTTCTGAAGCTATTTGCCTGGAGTGGAGACATGTATGGTAGTAAATATGGACGAGAAACGGTTTATACAAAAAGAGAGAAGACATTTTAGAAATGTGACATTACGAAGAAAGCGGAAGATTAGATAGGTAAATCGCCTGGCTATAAGGAATTCAAAATGGTTGAAATGGCTCTGAGCACTATGGGACTTAACATCTGACGTCATCAGTCGACTAGAAATTAGAACTACTGAAACCTAACTAACCTAAGGACATCACACACATCCATGCCCGAAGCAGGATTCGAACCAACGACCATAGCGGTCACGCGGTTCCAGACTGAAACGCCTAGGACCGCTCGGCCACTCCGGCCGGCAATAAGGAGTTATTGATAGCGTTGTGGCACAACTTGATGAAATGAAGTGACTGATTGATTGGACAGTTTCTGAGACCAGTTTCGTACTGGAAGGAAGTAGGGGGGGGGGGGGGAGTGAGGAGGGGGAGAGGTAAAAATCGTAGAGGGAGTTTAATACAGTAAGATGGTTCAGAAGGATGTAGGTTGCAGTAGTGGTTCGAAGAATCCTTGCAGAGGATAAAGTAGCATGGCGAGTTGCATCAGACAAGTCTTCGTGCTGAAGAGCATAACAATAACAACAACAACAACAACAAAATGCACTGTCACAAATATTTCTCATATATTTAACGTGTTTCACACATATTCAGCTATATCTCTATCTCTGCATTCGATTCACACAGCTAAAGATTTATGACTTCACATGTCCTGCATTACGAGTCGTACAGTGATATAATTTTACATGTAGATCCAGTGGAGTTGGCAGTCGAGAAGTAATATATTAAATCGCATACGGCAATTTTTCATCCATCTCAGCGTTTATGACATTATGTCTTCTGAACAATGTATCATACAATACAAAGGTATATTCCGTGTTATATGTGAAAACTGACTGCAAAGCAGGATTAGTAGGAAAGAAGTAATCAATAAAAAGGTCAATCCTGATGCGGCAGTTTTACTGCATCAACAGTGGATAAGACTAAGCCTTAATATGTTTCCCTTTCGTCACTTTGTAGTGGTAGTCAGCGAGGAAAAGTATCGTAAAGGATTGAAATTACATGCAAGGCTGGATCCAAGTAACTAAGTGCTCTCATACGTAAATACTGGGTGAGTATCAAGTATGGTCTGGCTATTTACGGCTCGTTGTCTGCGCTTCTTTTTAATCCCTTCCATTTTTGAGGTAGTCGGTTCCTACTGCAACACTAGTTCTTTCCAAGCTGTAAGTGATGTGAGTACCAAGTTTGGTTAAATTCGATCCATTGGTTTAGGAGGCGATGTGGAACTTACATACATCCACTCTCACAATACGTGTGAATTAAAATAAGAACCTGACTACGAAGTCTTTCGCGACGGAGTCCTTGAATAAAGAGTTCTGGGTTTACTTGCCGTGTGAAATTTGAATAAAATCCCAAGCTTTCGATGACTACCTCCATCATCTTCGTCAGGGGTAGAACTGACTGTCATGGACCTGTGAGGCTTCCGCTTTTGATAAGCAGTGGACAGCTTCTCATTGGCTGGATGACGTCACGGTGAAAACGGTGCTTACCGAGGTGGCGGCCTCTATACCCATAGATTTTGTTCGGGCGCTTTATCCACCGTTGCTTGCAGCGTCATCCATCGCAACAGGCGGAGAACTGCGATGAATGTAAGAAGTCTCCCTCTGCGCTCTTTCTTTATCAATAGCGCGCTTCTATGCATTGCTGAGTGAAAAACCGGAGTCTCTGTTGAAATTATTTTCACAGAGTATAATTTCAACTGCTTCCCTGATGACAGAGTCCCAATAGATTGAAGCGTGAGCAAGTAGTCATGTTTCATTGGGTAAAATCTTATGTTTATTTAACAAACTGTGCTCAGCCACCGCTGATTTATCTAGATACCTGTATTTCAGGTGACGCTGATGTTCCACACAGCGATCGGCAACAGTTCTTATAAACTGGCCCACACAGTTTTTGCCTCATTCGCAAGGAATGCTGTAAATTCACGGTACCCTCAGGCCAAGATTATCTTTCACGGGTCGCACCATTTCCTTAATCTTCCTGGGTGGCCGGAAGACTGGTCTGATTCCCTGCCGGCTCAGCTCATAATCCTTTGAAGGGGTTAGAAGGCATTGGAACTACTTGGAGGCAACCTTAGTACCGTTCGCTCGGCTCATCTACGTTTTTAAGTTAGAAATTAAAAAATGATTTATCCCAACCAATACGATGACGCTATCTAAATAATTTGATTATTTTACCACATATTCCCCCCCCCCCACCCCATGAACCATGGACCTTGCCGTTGGTGGGGAGGCTTGCGTGCCTCAGCCATACAGATAGCCGTACCGTAGGTGCAACCACAACGGAGGGGTATCTGTTGAGAAGCCAGACAAACGTGTGGTTCCTGAAGAGGGGCAGCAGCCTTTTCAGGAGTTGCAGGGGCAACAGTCTGGATGATTGACCGATCTGGCCTTGTAACAATAACCAAAACAGCCTTGCTGTGCTGGTACTGCGAACGGCTGAAAGCAAGGGGAAACTACAGCCGAAATTTTTTTCGAGGGCATGCAGCTTTACTGTATGATTAAATGATGATGGCATCCTCTTTTGTAAAATATTCCGGAGGTAAAATAGTCCCCCATTCGGATCTCCGGGCGGGGACTACTCAAGAGGATGTCGTTATCAGGAGAAAGAAAACTGGCGTTATACGGATCGGAGCATGGAATGTCAGATCCCTTACTCAGGCTGGTAGGTTAGAAAATTTAAAAAGGGAAATGGATAGGTTGAAGTTAGATATGGTGGGAATTAGTGAAGTTCGGTGGCAGGAGGAACAAGACTTCTGGTCAGGTGACTACAGGGTTATAAACACAAAATCAAATAGGGGTAATGCAGGAGTAGGATTAATAATGAATAAGAAAATAGGAATGCAGGTAAGCTACTACAAGCAACATAGTGAACGCATCATTGTGGCCAAGATAGATACGAAGCCCACACCTACTAGAGTAGTACAAGTTTATATGCCAACTAGCTCTGCAGGTGACGAAGATATTGAAGAAATGTATGAACAAATAAAAGAAATTATTCAGATAATGAAGGGTGACGAAAATTTAATAGTCATGGGTGACTGGAATTCGGTGGTAGGAAAAGGGAGAGAAGGAAACGTAGTAGGTGAATATGGAATGGGGCAAAGAAATGAAAGAGGGAGCCGCCTGGTAGATTTTTCGCACAGAGCACAACATATCGTAGGTAACACTTGGTTCAAGAATCATAAAAGAAGGCTGTATATATGGAAGAAGACTGGAGATACTGACCGGTTTCAGATAGATTATATAATGGTACGACAGAGATTTAGGAACCAGGTTTTAAATTGTAAGACATTTCCAGGGGCAGATGTGGACTCTGACCACAATCTGTTGGTTATGACCTGTAGATTAAAACTGAAGAAACTGCAAAAAGGTGGGAATTTAAAGAGATGAGTCCTGGGTAAACTAAATGAACCAGAGGTTGTATGGAGTTTCAAGGAGAGCGTAAGAGAGCAATTGACAGGAATGGGGGAAAGAAATACAAAGAAGAAGAATGGGTAGCTTTGAGGCATGAAGTAGTGAAGGCAGCAGAGGATCAAGTAGGTAAAAAGACGTGGGCTAGTAGAAATCCTTGGGTAACAGAAGAAATATTGAATTTAATTGATGAAAGGAGAAAATATAAAAATGCAGTAAATGAAGCAGGCAAAAAGGAATACAAACGTCTCAAAAATGACATCGACAGGAAGTGCAAAATGGCTAAGCACGGATGGCTGGAGAACAAATGTAAGGATGTAGAGGCTTATCTCACTAGGGGTAAGAGAGATACTGCCTACAGGAAAATTAAAGAGACCTTTGGAGAAAAGAGGACCACGTGTATGAATATTAAGAGCTCAGATGGAAACCCAGTTCTAAGCAAAGAAGGGAAAGCAGAAAGGTGGAAGGAGTATATAGAGGGTCTATACAAGGGCGATGTACTTGAGGACAATATTATGGAAAAGGAAGAGAATGTAGATGAAGATAAAATATGAGATACGATACTGCGTGAAGAGTTTGACAGAGCACTTAAAGACCTGAGTCGAAACAAGGCCCCTGGAGTAGACAACATTCCATTGGAACTACTGACGGCCTTGGGAGAGCCAGTCCTGACAATACTCTACCATCTGGTGAGCAAGATGTATGAGACTGGCGAAATACCCTCAGACTTCAACAAGAGTATAATAATTCCAATCCCAAAGAAAGCAGGTGTTGACACATGTGAAAATTACCGAACTATCAGTTTAATAAGTCACAGCTGCAAAATACTAACGCGAGTTCTTTACAGACAAATGGAAAAACTAGTAGAAGCCGACCTCGGGGAAGATCAGTTGGATTCCGTAGAAATGTAGGAACACGTGAGGCAATACTGACCCTACGACTTATCTTAGAAGCTAGATTAAGAAAGGGCAAACCTACGTTTCTTGCATTCGTAGACATAGAGAAAGCTTTCGACGGTGTTGACTGGAATACCCTCTTTCAAATTCTGAAGGTGGCATTGCTAAAATACAGGGAGCGAAAGACTATTTACAATTTGTACAGAAACCAAATGGCAGTTATAAGAGTCGAGGGACATGAAAGGGAAGCAGTGGTGGGGAAGGGAGTAAGATAGGGTTGTAGCCTATCCCCGATGTTATTCAATCTGTATATTGAGCAAGCAGTAAAGGAAACAAAAGAAAAATTCGGAGTAGGTATTAAAATCCATGGAGTAGAAATAAAAACTTTGAGGTTCGCCGATGACATCGTAATTCTGTCAGAGACAGCAAAGGACTTGGAAGAGCAGTTGAACGGAATGGATAGTGTCTTGAAAGGAGGATATAATATGACCATCAACAAAAGCAAAACGAGGATAATGGAATGTAGTCGAATTAAGTCGGGTGATGCTGAGGGAATTAGATTAGGAAGTGAGACACTTAAAGAAGTAAAGGAGTTTTGCTATTTGGGGAGCAAAATAACTGATGATGGTCGAAGTAAAGAGGATATAAAATGTAGACTCGCAATGGCAAGGAAAGCGATGCTGAAGAAGAGAAATTTGTTAACATCGAGTATAGATTTACGTGTCAGGAAGTCGTTCCTGAAAGTATTTGTATGGAGTGTAGCCATGTATGGAAGTGAAACATGGACGATAAATAGTTTGGACAAGAAGAGAATAGAAGCTTTCGAAATGTGGTGCTACAGAAGAATGGTGAAGATTAGATGGGTAGATCACATAAGGAAGTATTGAATCGGATTGGGGAGAAGAGAAGTTTGTGGCACAATTTGACCAGAAGAAGGGATCGGTTGGTAGGACATGATCTGAGGCATCAAGGAATCACCAATTTAGTATTGGGGGGCAGCGTGGAGGGTAAAAATCGTAGAGGGAGACCAAGAGATGACTACACTAAGCAGATTCAGAAGGATGTAGGTTGAAGTAGGTAATGGGAGATGAAGAAGCTTGCACAGGATAGAGTAGCATGGAGAGCTGCATCAAACCAGTTTCAGGACTGAATACCACAACAGCAACAACAACGACACCACATATTCTTAGTTGTCTTCATTTACTTCAACTATGCTGAGCTGAAATACTGTAAAGGCTGAGTTTTCACTACAAGTCCTCGGTGAATTTTCAACTCAACTAACTATGCTATTATTTTTATACAGTACCTAAAAGGTGGAGGTTATAGGACATTGCCACGAACAGAAAGAAGAGGGGCCGGGTGGAGGGAGCAGCTTCAACCCTCCCACTCAGTAACCTGCCTTACGCCTTCAGGAAAACAGGTCTTCGCAAACCGATATAGCATGATGCTCGCCAAACAGAAAAATGTATCAATTTAGTGGCAACTGAACTCGGAACAGCCTGTCGTGAAATCAAACTATTTCTCAGTTCAGCAAGAAATTTATGTGAGTTGTCTCCTCCACACATCTTTTCCTTTTCACCCGGCTGCCCTGTCGGATCCGTGATACGTACTTCTTATTGGACACTGTACTTCTAGTACTCAATTTTGATGTATTTGAATTCCGTGCAGCATTACACAATTAGATATAAAAAGGAGTGGTGGAGAAGTAAAAATGAACAGGTTCAAAAAAGGGCTGGTCACCATTGGACTAGTTACCGAAAATGAACAAATTTTCCCGTACCTACATCTTATACAGGGTGAAACCGACAAACTCTGGAAGGTTGTAGGGGACATCAAAACAAATATTTTCCGTAATGTAATTTTTTGCCTATGAGGAGTATTTAAACCGGAGTGGAAGATTTATCTGGCCGCAAATTAATTAAACCAACAAAACTTTTCCATTTTTATGACAAAGGATCGAGTAGGCCATGGTACAGGACCACCTCTACCAATCCACGTTTCTGTGAACCGTCGGTCCAGGAATCGACGCACACGAAGACTGAAATGTGCCGGCGCCCCGTCATGTTGGAACCACATATGTTTTCCAGCAATTCTGGCAATGCTCTGGCGAGAAAATTGTAATAGTGCCTGCCATTTAATGGCGTAGGTAGCAGTACGGCCCAATTAAACAGTCCCCAACATCACTGATCCACACATTAACGAAGAACCGCACTTGATGAGCGCTACTAACTGTGACATGTGGGTTATCCACACTCCAAACATGTGAATTGTGCATGTTGAGCACTCCAGCACGGCCGAACGTTGCTTCATCGTTAAACAACACACAGGATGGAAATGTAGGATGCGTTTCACATTGTTCCAGGTACCACTGCGACAACCGTGCTGTGGGTAGATTATCAACTGGTTCCAGGTTGTGGAAACGCTGTAAGTACAATGGACGTAACAATTGCTCTCGAAGGACTGTTCTTACATTCGTCTGATTCGTCCTCATGTTACGTCCAATTGTACGAGTACTGATTAAAGGATCCCACTCCACATGCTGCAAGACAGCTTCCTCAAATTGCAGCGTTCTTATCGTGCGACTGCGTCCCTGTCCAGGTAATCTGCTAAATGACCCGGTCTCACGCAGACGCTGGATCACAGCAGCAAAAGTCGTATGATGCGGGATACGGAGATTAGGATATTGTTGTTGATAAACCCGCTGTTGCAGCTCGTCCGTTGGGGTGCGCTGCGTAGTACGCACCAACCATGTCAGTGTACTTACTCTAGGTGTATCGCTCCATTAGTAAACAGAGACAATGCACTACTACACTGGTGGACACCAGTTGCCTACAAATGAAGAGCCCTCTAACAACTAAAGATCGTAATACGGCCTCTAACAACTGAAGAACGTAATACGGCCTCCACCGCTTTAAATAACCCTCATAGGAAAAAATGACATTAGGGCGAAATATTTGTTTTGATGTCCCCTACAACTTCCCAGAGTTTGTCGGTTTAAATACTTTTCACTCTGTAGATATCATTTTGTATCTACTCTCGCAAGGAAGTTGTTGTTGTTGCTGTTGTTGTGGTCTTCAGTCCTGAGATGGTTTGATGCAGCTCTCCATGCCGCTCTATACAGTGCAAGCTTCTTCATCTCCCAGTGCCTACTGCAGCCTACACCCCTCAGAATCTGCTTTTGGTGATCCCTCTATGTCCCAGAACATGTCCTGCCAACCGATCCCTTCTTCTAGTCAAGTTGTGCCACAAGCTCCTCCTCTCCCCAATTCTATTGAATCCCTCCTCATTAGTTATGTGATCTACCCATCTAATCTTCAGCATTCTTCTGTAGCACCGCATTTTGAAAGCTTATATTCTCTTTTTGTCTAAACTATTTATCGTCCACGTTTCACTTCCATACATGGCTACACTCCAAACAAATACTTTCAGAGACGACTTCCTGACACTTAAATCTATACTCGATGTTAACAAATTTTTCTTCTTCAGAAACGCTTTCCTTGCCATTGCGAGTCTAAATTTTATATCCTCTCTACTTCGACCATCATCAGTTATTTTGCTCCCCAAATAGCAAAACTCCTTTACTACTTTAAGTGCCTCATTTCCTAATCTAATTCCCTCAGCATCACCAAACTTCATTCGACTACATTCCATGATGCTCGTTTTGCTTCTGTTGATGTTCATCTTATACCCTCCTTTCAAGACACTGCCCATTCCGTTCAACTGTTGCTCTTCCATGTCCTCTGCTGTCTCTGACAGAATTACAATGTCACCGGCGACCTTCAAAGTTTTTATTTCTTCTCCATGGATTTTAATACCTATTCCGAACTCTTCTTTTCTTTCCTTTATTGCTTTCTCAATATACAGATTGAATAACATCGGCGATACGCTACAACGCTGTCTCACTCCCTACCTAACCACTGCTTCCGTTTCATACCCCTCGACTCTTATAACTGCCATCTGCTTTCTGTACAAATTGTAAATAGCCTTTCGCTCCCTGTATTTTACCCCTGCCAGAATTTGAAAGAAAATATTCCAATCAACATCGTCAAAAGCTTTGTCTGGGTCTACAAATGCTGGAAACGTAGGTTTACCTTTCCTTAACCTTTCTTCTAAGATAAGTCGTAGGGTCAGTATTGCCTCACGTGTTCCGATATTTCTACTGAATCCAAACTGATCTTCCCCGAGGTCGACTTCTACTAGTTTTTCCATTCCTCCGTTAACAATCGTGTTACTATTTTGCAGCCGTGACTTATTAGACTGATAATTGGCTAATTTTCACATTTGTCAACACCAGCTTTCTTTGGGATTGGAATTATTATATTCTTCTTGAAGTCGGAGGGTATTTCGCCTGAAACTTCCTGGAAGATTAAAACCGTGTGCCGGGCCGAGACTCGAACTCGGGACCTTTGCCTATCGCGGGCAAGTGTTCTACCAAGTGAGCTACCCAATCACGACTCACGCACCGTCCTCACAGCTTTACATCTGCCAGTACCTGGTCTCCTACCTTCCAAAGGTCCCGAGTTCGAGTCTCGGCCCAGCACACAGTTTTAATCTGCAACGAAGTTTCATATCAGCGCACACTCCGCAGCAGAGTGAAAATCACATTCTTGGAATTTCGCCTGTCTCATACATCATGCTCACTAGATGGTAGAGTTTTGTCAGGACTGGCTCTCCCAATGCTGTCAGTAGTTCAAATGGAATGTTGTCTATTCTGGGGGCCTTGTTTCGACTCAGGTCTTTCAGTGCCCTGTCAAACTCTTTACGCAGTATCATATTACCCACTTCATCTTCATCTACATCCTCTTCCATATCCATAATATTGTCCTCAAGTACATCGCCCTTGTATAGGCCCTCTATATGCTCCTTCCACCTTTCTGCTTTCCCTTCTTTGCTTACAACTGGCTTTCCATCTGAGCAAATGGTTCTCCTTTCTCCAAAGGTTTCCTGTAGGCAGTATCTACACTCCTGGAAATGGAAAAAAGAACACATTGACACCGGTGTGTCAGACCCACCATACTTGCTCCGGACACTGCGAGAGGGCTGTACAAGCAATGATCACACGCACGGCACAGCGGACACACCAGGAACCGCGGTGTTGGCCGTCGAATGGCGCTAGCTGCGCAGCATTTGTGCACCGCCGCCGTCAGTGTCAGCCAGTTTGCCGTGGCATACGGAGCTCCATCGCAGTCGTTAACACTGGTAGCATGCCGCGACAGCGTGGACATGAACCGTATGTGCAGTTGACGGACTTTGAGCGAGGGCGTGTAGTGGGCATGCGGGAGGCCGGTAGGACGTACCGCCGAATTGCTCAACACGTGGGGCGTGAGGTCTCCACAGTACATCGATGTTGTCGCCAGTGGTCGGCGGAAGGTGCACGTGCCCGTCGACCTGGGACCGGACCGCAGCGACGCACGGATGCACGCCAAGACCGTAGGATCCTACGCAGTGCCGTAGGGGACCGCACCGCCACTTCCCAGCAAATTAGGGACACTGCTGCTCCTGGGGTATCGGCGAGGACCATTGGCAACCGTCTCCACGAAGCTGGGCTACGGTCCCGCACACCGTTAGGCCGTCTTCCGCTCACGCCCCAACATCGTGCAGCCCGCCTCCAGTGGTGTCGCGACAGGCGTGAATGGAGGGACGATGAGAGTCGCTTCTGCCTTGGTGCCAATGATGGTCGTATGCGTGTTTGGCGCAGTGCAGGTGAGCGCCACAATCAGGACTGCATACGACCGAGGCACACAGGGCCAACACCCGGCATCATGGTGTGGGGAGCGATCTCCTACACTGGCCGTACACCTCTGGTGATCGTCGAGGGGACACTGAATAGTGCACGGTACATCCAAACCGTCATCGAACCCATCGTTCTACCATTCCTAGAACGGCAAGGGAACTTGCTGTTCCAACAGGACAATGCACGTCCGCATGTATCCCGTGCCACCCAACGTGTTCTTGAAGGTGTAAGTCAACTACCCTGGCCAGCAAGATCTCCGGATCTGTCCCCCATTCAGCATGTTTGGGACTGGATGAAGCGTCGTCTCACGCGGTCTGCACGTCCAGCACGAACGCTGGTCCAACTGAGGCGCCAGGTGGAAATGGCGTGGCAAGCCGTTCCACAGGACTACATCCAGCATCTCTACGATCGTCTCCATGGGAGAATAGCAGCCTGCATTGCTGCGAAAGGTGGACATACACTGTACTAGTGCCGACATTGTGCATGCTCTTTTGCCTGTGTCTATGTGCCTGTGGTTCTGTCAGTGTGATCATGTGATGTATCTGACCCCAGGAATGTGTCAATAAAGTTTCCCCTTCCTGGGACAATGAATTCACGGTGTTCTTATTTCAATTTCCAGGAGTGTGTCTTACCCCTAGTGAGATAAGCAACATCCTTACATTTGTCCTCTAGCCATCCCTGCATAGCCATTTTGCACTTCCTGTGGATCTCATTTGTGAGAAGTTTGTGTTCCTTTTTGCCTGCTTCACTTTCTGCATTTTTATATTTTCTTCTTTCATCAATTATATTCAATATTTCTTGTGTTACCCAAGGTTTCTACTAGCCCTCGTCTTTTTACCTATTTTATCCTCTGCTACCTTCACTATTTCATCCCTAAAAGCTACCCATTCTTCTTCTCTGTATTTCTTTCCCCCATTCCTGTCAATTCTTCCCTTATGCTCTCCCTGAAACTCTGTACAACTTACGTAACTCTTATGGGGCATTGTACTTCTAGTACTCGACTTTGATGTATTACAGGTACGTGTAGCATTACTCAATTAGATATAAAAAGGAGTGGTGGACAAGTGAAATTGAAACAGGTTGAAAAAAGGGCTGGTCACCAGTGAACTAGTTACCGAAATTCAACGAATTTTCCCGTACATAGAGTTTATAGATATCATTTTGTATGTACTCTTGAAAAGAAAATAAAGAATGAAAATCTTTACTTTCATCGCCAATTGGACACCGAAATCCAAATCTTTGCTCTACAAGTTAGTCACGGCCATATCTCTGTATTTCTGGTCACCAGAAGGTATTTACGTCAGTAGCAATATGACTGGAAAATTAGCCACTCTTGGACAGTCGCTATGTTCTTTCCAGGAGCGGTGCAGATTGTCCAGTGATATCGCGGAGGCGGTATTGTGTGTGGGACGATTGGCGCAGTAAAGCGAATTACCCGTAGCCTGGAAAAGGCCGCCGGCTTCGTGGAGAGGTAGCTCCAGCCAGCATCGGCCCGCAGGCTTCCGGCGCTCCAAGTTTTCTGGAGACTCGGCTCGCGTGCCGCTCCCCCTGGCCTCCTGATGCATTTCCTGCGCCGCTCCGGGCGGCCTGCTCGCTTCCTGGCCCGCGCGTCTCTGTAGCCGCCATTATTTACCCCCGCCCTCTGCCAGCCGCCGCCTTCCTCCCCTCTAGCCACACGGCCTGCTCCTCACACCACTGCCACTCCACCGCCATACGTCGCGCGGTCGCCGACCGCCCCACACAGCCAGTTGCTGCGTGTTTGTTGGCAAGTCGCGAGCGGACCTACCTAGCTGCAACGCAAAAGTTTTACTCGTCTGCTGGCGCAAATGTAAATAAATAAAAGATGAACCTGTAAATGGCAGAGCCGCCCGCCTCAAAAAGGGAAACCTCTGCTCCTCTCTCTCTCTCTCTCTCTCTCTCTCTTCCCATTCTCCACTCCCTTTTTTCTCACTTTCCGTAGCTCTGCGGAAGGGACAAGCGGCTTGCAAGGTGTTAATCACGACCGTCGTGATGGAGTACGTTTATTAGAGGAGGGTAAACACGGGCAGAGGTACCAGCGTCCGGTAATAGAAGGTTAAATGGTCACCCAGCCGTAGCTGGCCACAACCGACTACTCTTTTTCTCGCCCCGGCTAAGAATTCCCGTCTATTGCGCAGTTTCTTTTTACTCTTCTCTCTCTAGAGCTCCTCTTCCACTCTCACGCTCTCGTTAAAAAACTTCTCGTTCTTACAGTGCAGCAAAGACGAGGATATCATAATGAGATTTATTTCGTAAACAGAGCTGCGATCCTCGATAATGGTTCGTAGAAATGCAAGTTTTTATCCAAAAAGCGCTCAGGGATAACGGGGCACAAGTTCCAGGCATCGCCTATCCTCTCCTTTCTGCAGATCATTTCTGTGATTATTATACTACTTGTGAAATTTGCCTGCCACGGTGGCCATGCGGTTCTAGGCGCTACGGTCGCAGGTTCGAATCCTGCCTCGGGCATGGATGTGTGTGATTTCCTTAGGTTAGTTAGGTTTACGTAGTTCTAAGTTATAGGGGACTGATGACCTCAGATGTTAAGTCCCATAGTGCTCAGAGCCATTTGAGCTTTCCACACATAAAATAATTGTTTTAGTTTTTCCTGTATGTAATAATATCGCTGTCATTAGTTTTAAGTGAAACGCTCGTTTGTGAAAGGACGGAAGTCAGTGTTTGGTGAAATTCAGTTATTCGTGGACGTCATTTCTGGGATTGTAAGAACCTAGGCCTGATGGCTTAGAATGGTACGAACAAGCCTGCACTTGAAACTTCCTGGCAAATTAAAACTGTTTGCCCGACCGAGACTCGAACTCGGGACCTTTGCCTTTCGCGGGCAAGTGCTCTACCAACTGAGCTACCGAAGCACGACTCACGCCCTGTACTCACAGCTTTACTTCTGCTTTACTTCTGTCAGTGCCGGGCGTGAGTCGTTCTTCGGTAGCTCAGTTGGTAGAGCACTTGCCCGCGAAAGGCAAAGGTCCCGCGTTCGAGTCTCGGTGGGGCACACAGTTTTAATCTGCCAGGAAGTTTCAAATCAGCGCACACTCCGCTGCAGAGTGAAAATCTCATTCTGGAAGCCTGCACTTCTTTAAAATTTCTTTATTTAACATCTCCTGTCAACTGAGTTACACGCTTTATAAATAAACAAAAAAACCTAATATATCAGGTTCCATGTAATGAACGCGTGGAATTGTACAAAAATGCGTTTCTTCAGTTGTACGCTGTAAATGGAGAGTCTGAGTAGATCTCAGACTTTATTAATCGCTCTATAATCGCCAACGGACAGATAGACCAATCAAGGAAACAGAGAACATTCCAAACAGAAGCTGTGCAACAACTTAAGGACGCATAAGCTTCTTCCCGCAAGCCCTAGTCAAGAAGCTTCCAATGAAATTAAATATCTTCATTGAGGTCTGGATATTACAAAGACGTATTGTATTTTTAAGGAAAACCTTTCCAATTCAGAGGTGAGGTGTTCATTCTAATTCACATTGTTCAAAGATGCTTTGATTTGTGATTTGATAAGCACAAGTTTATGCCTATGATGTTTATGAACAGCTGAAAGTTAAAGAGCTCTGCTTTTAAAGACACTGCAAAACATGTGCCAGCTGCTGAACCAACAGTCCATGAAGTAAAAGCAAAGAAATATTTACAGTAGGGTACGAAACATTGAACATCTATGTAAAAACAATGACAGAGTTATGAGTTTCACGTTTTGGAGCATGCAGAATTTATATGTGTCACGCATTCCAATTCAGGAGATGTATTACCGAAGACAGATTTCTTTTTTCCCATTTGCAGTACATGATATAAGACTGGAAGTGCTGATTTCTTCTTGTACTATGAAGACAAACGCAAGAAAGCCACAAATGAAACAAGTTCTTTCCGTTTTAGGTATATGAGTTAGCATGCCTCTGCAAAAGATCAGAGAACTTCTTTTTAACGATTCCTGTGGCGTGCAAATCAAGAACCACTGCATGGTAAGATTATTTCCAGCCTTCACAGACAGAGAGAGATTTAACAAAATCGTTTATCGCTTTCCATTCCGCCATTACTCATTGTTTCCCTGTGACGGTGATTTTGGTCTTGTAAAGCGAATACTGCGAATGAGAGGCAGGCACTTGAGACTCCCTGCTAAACCCACAGGACAGGACAGGTAGTTTAAATTGTGGAAAGGGGTCAAAATAAGCGGCTGTCAGTTACACTATAACATACAACTTCCGTTATTTGACCAAAAATAATAAAAAAGTTTTCACAATAGCTAAGTCCATATGTCTTATGTGTAAAGCCAAGAAAGAGCATATGACGATGAAAAATACCTATAAATCAAGATAAGCGACATGAAATACATGGCAGACGAATATAAAGAGTTTTACAGTTCTCTCCTCCACACTAGTTCTACTCGGTAATTACCTTTTATAACTTACTGGAACATTACATGACATTATGTATACTTTATACCATTTATTTATTCTAGAAGAAATGAAAATAAAGCGTTATTACAGGGTATCTTACATTATTCAATACTTTTTTCTAAAATATGTGATTTATTTACGTGGAGGCGTAAGTGAACAAAAATTTCAAAACTTCATTTCCTTTCTATTTCACTACATTGTTCATGTACGAAAGCTTCTCATTAAACTATTCTATATTTATGGACAAATAAATTAACGAAAAATTAAGCTTTTCTTCATTGCCCAAAACTTTGCTTTTCTGAGTTTCGTCCTTTCACATATAAACGATTTAGATATTTGTATAGGCCCTAAAGTAGTTCGTACTGGAAAACTATTGTCTTTGAAAAATCAAATTATCATTATATATTTTTGCTACTGGTACCACGTTCAGATTAGGCATCAGACTTGTATTAGTGGTTTATAATTAACCTCTGAGAGACAGGTATGGGACGCACGTATGTCAGAGGACGTTGGAAAGCCGCGGCATAGAGGAAGGACAAGAAGAAGAAGTCACACGTGCATGGCGCTTTCAAGTTTAACAAAGCTTTTTATGATGAAACTAAAGGAACAGATCATTATCTCAGTTCAACGATGCACAACACTTGGAATGATGTTACCACTATAATATCGCGTGGACGTCGCCAACTGTACCCGACTGCAATACACAAAAGTGGTTTGTACGTGTATTTTTTAAAATAAGAGAGGCTTTACGTAAATAACGCAACAATGTTTTTCCGGCCAGTTTCGGTTGAAAGAATGAGGAATTTGTTGTGGATCATCGTGGAACATTCCCGGTTCAGCCCCTATAATTTCATGTTGTTCCAACTAAACGTAGACTTCTAAGTGATGTCTCCTACAGAGGTACGTTCCAATCAGAGAGCTGCCATTTTTCCTCTTGTTACAAGACCAGGTAATCGCATTTATTCACAGGCCATTGCAGAATGTCTTCTGAGACACAGCAGGCACAAAAGCACTGTGAGTCGTTGGGCGAGGCGTCTGTCCTATCTACCGCGCGCCGGTCTGCCTCACACAACTGTTGACCCCTGCAATGTTGGAAGGTGCAGACACCCACATCCGAGGTGATCGAAGGATTACAGTCAAACACTTTGCTGCAAAAATGACGACTCTCTTGGTAGTGTCGACGTACTCGTCCACCAGATGAGTTACTTATAGGTTTATGCCCTCTGGGTTTCTCGCCGCCTAACAGAAGACAATAAATAGCAACTAGGGACCATCTCTGCGGAATTGCTTGCTGATAGTGACAATATTCTATCGAACATGGTCGCAAGCGATGAAACCTGGGTTCATCACTTCAAATCGAAAACAAAACGTCGATCTATGAAGTGGCGTCGCACCACCTCTGCCCCGAAGAAAAGGTTCAGTGCCGCACCCTGTGGCGATAGAGTCGTTACGTCAGTATTCTGGGAGTCTGAAGGGTTTATTTCATTTGACGTTCTCCGTCATTGCGGAACGAGCAGCACGGAAGTGTGTTGCACTACCAACAGGAAACGAAGAAACGACTCAGCATAGTCGTCGCCACAGAAATGCAAACGAATTTGTCCTTCTCCACAATAATGCAAGGCCTCACACAAGTCTACATACCCGAGATAAGCTCACGAAACTTCACTGAACTGTTCTTCCTCATCCACTCTACACCCCGCATCTCGCACGTTTAGACTTTCATCTGCTTGGCCGAATAAAGGATGCATTCGGCGGGAAGCCGTAGAAGGATACCATTACAGCAAGAAGTTGGCTCCGAAGTCGACCATTGGGTGGTACCATGCGGGAATATAGGCCTTCACAATAAGATTGAGTGAGCGTGTCGCCTTCAACGGAGATTAGGTTGTAAACAGGGATTTTGTAGCCAAAGGAGTGGGGAATAATGTGGTGCATTGGAATCCTGAATAAAACCAACATGCTTACAGAAAAAAGGTGTGTAGCATTACTTATTGAACAGTCTTCGTAGTACTATCCACAGCCTAGGAACTCACCAAAGGTAAAGTGAAAAATAATTGTGAAACTGCAGCTGAGAGCCGACGGAAACTTAGACTTCCTGCCGCACATCAGCGTAGCCATCCGTAATAAGGTATCATCAGTTGCATAAAAGTACTGGACCAATGAACGTTAATCAGGGATGACATACTAATTGACTGTGTATCTGTAGATTAATTCCTAACGTGTATCATAAGATCAACATGAGGTCTCTTATTTTGTTCTTAAATGAGCTGCAAGTCAGTAAAACATATAATTCCGGAGACATATATTCCGAATAATTTGGAAATAGTTGTCATGCTCTTCCGTAATTCAGTCACTGTAAATAAAATTTAAGGGTCTCACAAACTGATACCTGCAGAATGTAAATATGGATGTTTGTCATATTTTCCAGTTCTAAAGTGAAACGGAAATGTTTTTCTTTTTCTTGTTATTATTAGCACTGCATAAATATAGTAGCAGCACAATGTGTTCTATATGGAAGGATGTCCAGGCTATCTGCAAAAAATACACACTTCAAGAAAAGTTTTGCGACACCCGGTTCCCAGAAATCCTGAAGATAGACACTGACTGTCGATATTGTATCACAGACACAGTCCGTTTGACTGTTCAGAGATGTCACTAAACCCTCCCATAGGTGTAAACAACCATGCATGAGCAGCGCCTAGTAGACTGAGGTGTCCAACAGCCGATCAGTTCCAGTTATTTCACCTGGAAGGAGAACACGGGTTGTGTAGTCAGTAGTTCAACCACACCTAGACAGTCAATAATGTGGTTTGATCTCGTCCGCATTGTTATTCTGTGCCAGAAAGGGCTGTCAACAAGGGAAGTGTCCAGGCGTCTCGGAGTGAACCCATGCGTTGTTGCTCGCACATGGAGGAGATACAGAGAGACGGGAACTGTCTATGACATGTCTCGCTCTGACCGCCCAAGGGCTACTACTGCAGTGGATGACCGCTGTCTACGAATTATGGCTCGGAGGAACCCTGACAGCAATGCCAACAAGTTGAATAATGCTTTCGTGCAGCCACAAACTGTGCGGAATAGGCTGCATGATACGCAACTCCACTCCCGACATCCATGGCGAGGTCCATCTTTGCAATCACACCATGGAGCGTGGTACAGATGGACCCAAAAACATGCGGAATGGACCTCTCAGGATTGGCATCACGTTCTCTTCACCAGTGAGTGTCGGAAATTCCTTGAACCAGACAATCGTCGGGAACGTGTTAGGAGGCAACTCGGTCAGGCTGAATACCTTAGACACACAGTCCATCGAGTGCAGCAAGGTTCCCTGATCATTTGGGGTGACATTATGTGGGGCCAAAGTATGCCGCTGGTGGTCATGGAAGGCGCGGTAACGGCTGTACGATACGTGCATGCCAACCACCGACCGATAGTGCAACCATATCGGCAGAATATGGGCGAGGCATTCGTCTTCATGGACGACAGTTTGCGCCCCCATCCTGCACATCTTGTGAATGACTTCCTTCAGGATAAGATCGCTCGACTAGAACATGAACGCAATCGAACAAGCCTGGGATAGATTGACAAGGGCTGTTTATGGACGACGTGACCCACCAGCCACTCTCAGGGATCTACGCCGAATCCCCGTTGAGGAGTGGGACAATTTGGACAAACAGTCCCTTCAGGAAGTTACAGTATGCCATCACGAATACAGCCATGTATCAATGCAAGAGGACGTGCTGCTGGGCATTAGAGGTACCGGTGTGTACTGCAACCTGGACCACCACCTCTGATGGTCTTGCTGAATGCTGGTACAACAAGTAACGTGTCGTTTCCACGAGTAACAAAAAGGGTGGAAATGATGTTTAAGTTGATCTCTAATCCTATTTTCTGTACAGGATCCGGTACTCTCGGAACAGAGGTGATGCAAAACATTTTTTGATGTGTGTATGTCGCAAGGAGCCAGAAACTATGAAATGAAAATCGCTGACAGAATTTCAATGACACTGCATGCGAAAGAAGGTGCGGTCCCTATGAAAACGCTGAGGTCCGAAGTTTTCTACTAGAGGTACACGGGAGAACATCCACATGAAGGTAGAGCTAGCGTCGACCATCCTCTGTACTCAGTCATGTTGAAAGCAGTGGTATAGGGCTTTCAGAATAAGAGCAAAGAAATGTAACGCACCTCCTGATAGTTGAAGAAGTACTGGGAACGAAAATTTATTGGAGTGTCACTAGTGTACCGTGAGCACTGCATGCTGTTAGCGAGGTTCGAGGCTCGGTACAAGTGATTCGTGCAAGGACGGTTGTTGCTGGTCGATAATACGAGTTCCGGAACGTCATACCGTGTTACTGATTTCACTAAGTGCGTGCCAAATGGATGTCCGAGAGTCTGTATTCAGCACAGGATGCATTTCGTGTGAGACTCTTAAACATCTGCATTACTATACTAGGTGAGGGAATGAGTTTCTGTCACAAGTGATTGCTCCAAAAGAAACGTGATGTCATTACTTCGAACTGGAGTCCAAACGATAAAGTATTCAGTGAAAGTATACAGGGTCACCGCCACCAAAAACATCACCCACCCAAGTGCGGAAAAGTTTCTGCTTACCATCTTCTTTGACCAAAATGGTCCCTTCTTTACCGAATTCTTGCATCACGAAACAACAAAGAATATGCAGCGATACAAACTTTTCCACCCCTCGCAAAACTATTAGTTCAAAACGACGAGGGCAACTCACCTGTGGGGTTATTCTACTTCATCCCGATGCAAGATGCTATGCAACAAGTACTGTCAAGGACCTCGTGTAAACATTCAAATAGGTGGCGTTGAAGCACCCTTTATACGGATCTGGTATGTCTCCCTGGACTAAGGAAGAATATGAGAGGCAAACAATTCACCACAGACGAGGATATCAAGCATTAATTTCCGTAAAGGTTCTCAACGAAACCCCAGGAATTGTACAAGCCTTGTGTCGCTTTGGACAATTGGCAATACTTTCGAAATAAAGATATATGTTTTTGACTTCTTCGAAATACGTTACATTTATTTACTTCAGGGTCATTGCCGGTACCTGCACGATTCATCGATCCTCTACAGACCTTCTCCCATTTCACTTCAGTCTTCTGTCGTTACAGCCATTCTACAGACAACAGCGTCGTTTAAAAATACTTCACGCAGCCTCCAACGTAGTTTACTTCATCATTACCATACATTGTAAAAGTAACGGCCCTACAGCATTCCTGTGGGATATCCCCGAAGTTACGTTTATATTTTTCCGTTTTGTTCCACCTTGAACGTCTTGTTGCATTATATCCGGAAGGAAATCCTCATCCAATCACAAATATGGGCCGACATTCGGTAATCTCGTATTTCTGTCTCTAAGTGAGAGTACGTGAGTATATGGAACGTCTTCCAGAGCTCAAGGGACACGTCATGAATCTGAGTGCTGACGTGTACGGTACTCCGGATCTCATTGACGAACAGCGCGAGCTAAGTTTCGCAAGTTTTACTTTTTCGGAATTCAAGCCGATTTTTCCACGGGCATCTTTCGTTCTCCAAAAGCGTAATTGAGCATAAAACTTGATCTACAATTCTACGTCACCGACGTAGGCCTACAAACATATGCGTCTGTTCGACGACCCTACTTGGAATCGCGACTGTCCAGTGGTTAAGTATTTTCGTTGCTCCAGTGACCTACGAAAAACCACGGTTACAAGGGGAGCAATTTCTTCGGGTAGTCTCCGGAACCTACATTTGCAAGTACATCTGCCCCACAAATGCCTGGGAGAGAGTTCGTCGAACCGCTTTGATTCTATTTACTCACCGTTACACTTGCGCGAGAGAAACGAGCGCTTAAATCTTTTCATGCAACATCTTGTTTCTCTTCATTTATTACAATGAACCTATCTCCATATGTAGCATTCGGTGGAGAACGTTGGAGGTTGAAATTTCATGAAAAGATCTCTCCGAAAAGATAAACGCCAACGTTTAACGATTGACTCGCCGACTCGTGTATCATATCCGTGACACTCACTCCCCTGTTTTGCGCTCAGGAAAAACTCGTAGCTGCCCTTTTTTTAAACTTCTTCGATTTCCTCCGACACTACTATCTGGTAAGGATCTAATACCGCATAGTAATACTCTAGGAAAGGGCGGGAAAGCGTATTTAGGCAGTCTCTTTAGTAGATCGACTGAATGTTCTGCCAATAAAACACATTCTTTGGTTTGCCATTCCCACATCATTATCTATGGATCGTTCCAATATAAGTTGTTCGTAATTATAACTCCTAAGTATTTCGTTGAATTGGCAGCCTTTAGATTTGGGTGATTTATCGTGTAACCGAAATTTACCCGATTCCTCTTGGTACTCATGTAGATGATGACACTTCTGGTTCTTTGGTGTTCGCACCATTGACATAATTTGTCTAAATCATTTTGCAGTTGGTTTTGATCTTCTGACGATTTTACCAGGGGGTAAACGACAGCGAAATATGCAAATCATTGTCTGCTATATTGTTTATGTAGACTAGAAACCGCAGAAGGTCTATAACACTTCCTCGGAGAACGCTAGATATCACTTCTGTTTTACTCAGTTTCTTTCCGTCAATTACTACGAACTGTGACTTTACTGACAGGAAATCATGAAACCTGTCACAATAATAAGACGATACTTTACAGGCACGCAACTTGATTAGAAGCCTGTTGTGAGGAACTGTATTGAAAACATTTTGGAAACATAGAAATACGGAAACAATTTGAGATATCCCGTCGATAGCACTCTTTACTTTCTGAGAATAAAGTGTTAGCTATGTTTCACAAAACGACATTTTCCGCATCATATTGACTGTGTGTCAACAGATCGTTTTCCTCGAGATAACTGGAAATTTTCGAGTATAGTACATGTTCCAAAATTGCTACAAGTCGACGTTAGCGATATGGGTCTCTTACTCGCCAGAATGCTCTTAAATCCTTATTTGACTGTTGGTCTGACTTGTCCATCATTCTAGTCTTTAGGTACGATCTTTGGTGGGGAGAGCGCTTCAAGGTGGTGTTGCATCAACATGCTCTGAATGAAATCAAATTTGTATTCAACATGGAGAAGAAGACTTGGGTTTATTAAGCGACTGAAGCTATTTTGGTACACTGAGGATCTCTATTGCCAAGTTACTCACGTTGGCAGCAGTTCTTGACTCGAATCCTGGAGTATTTACTTCGTCTTCTTTCGTGAAATAATTGTAGAAAATCGCTTTTGATAATTCTGCCTTAGTGCCACTGTCATCGGTGACATTACCATTGCCAGGGCATAGTGAAGGTATTGATGCTCTCTTATCGCTGGTGAACTTCACTTACTACCAGAATCTCTTTTCAGTTCCTGCCAGATTTTGCGACATAGTTTCGTTGTGTAAGGTATTAAAAGCATCTCGCACTAAAGTTCACACTAAATTTCAAACTTCTATAGAACTTCGCCAATCTTGGAAATTCTACGTTATTTTAAATTTGGCATACTTTTACCTCCTAGGTATGTAATCCAGTCAAATGCAATTTCCAGTGTTCAACACTTTTAGTCAATTTTCTATTCCGTTCCCTCCTATAAAGTGACTACCATTTTGTGCGATGACTGCAGGGAGGTATTAATCGTATTACTATCTTTCGTGGTGAAACAAATATTCACAAAGTATGTATAACTGACATGAAATCACGAAGTATAGGTATCTGGCCAAACAGATGCAGAGATAGCAGGCAAGTCCGACAGAACCAAACCCCAGACTGTTTCGACAATTGCAGTTTCCTGTATGAACATGGTCATCAAACGCAGGTACGCGCAACTTGACAGTCGCAGTTTTGCTGTAGTTGCAACTTGTATCTTAGAAGCATCCGTGTGTCTGTTTGTTAGGGTTTCGCGCCAGCTTTTTCATAAAAGTCTAAATAAAACTGTTCTCGCCATTTTTTGAGAGCATAATTTTTGTGATAATATAATCTAGTTATCTGAATGACAATTACATGTCTCACTGGCGGTCCAGAGTTAATTAAAATATCGTATAGCTGTATAGCCGTATTCAGTTGAGTCTGAAATACGTGACAGGTGTGACAATGTTCAAATAGTAATATGAAACCACCACTGGTAGTTTAGTTGAAAGATTAGAAGGAAATAGTGTCAGGTTACCGTGCATTAGGAAAGTGGGTGCACTCAGCGACTGTTATGTGGCTTATAAATTATAGAGTGCAGCAATCAGTCGTCCTTTTTTTAGATTTTATTGCGCAAATCCAGATTTAAGCTAGTGGCTAGCCATTCTCAATCCACTACTTTCTATTCTCGATGCATCTAAGTCCCTGTTGTCAGAAATGTGACTGACGCCTGAACAACAGGGACTTACATGCATCGAGAATAGAAAATAGTGCACTGGGAACGGCTAGCCACTAGCCTAAATCTGGATTTGCGTATTTTCAGTCTACTGACTAGTTTCATGCGGCCCGCCACGAATTCCTTTCCTGTGCTAACCTCTTCATCTCAGAGTAGCACTTGCAACCTACGTCCTCAATTATTTGCTTGACGTATTCCAATCTCTGTTTTCCTCTACAGGTTTTGCCCTCTACAGCTCCCTCTAGAACCATGGAACTGATTCCCCCATGTCTTAGCAGATGTCCTATCATCCTGTCCCTTCTCCTTATCAGGGTTATCCACATATTCCTTTCCTCTCCGATTCTGCGTAGAACCTCCTCACTCCTTACCTTATCAGTCCACCTAATTTTTAACATTCTTCTATAGCACCACATCTGAAATGTTTCGAATCTCTTCTATTCCAGTTTTCCCACACCTGGCACCCATGCTCTAGGGGTAGCGTCTTTTATTCATAATCAAAACGTTTTCGCTCCCGGGTTCGATCCCCGCCACTGCCTAAAATTTGATTAATAATCAGCATTGGCGGCCGTAGATATCCAGCATAATAAGTCAGCCTCATTCTGCCAACGGCCTTGTCAAAGAGGGCGGAGGAGCAGATAGAGGTTCAGGGCACTCTCTTGTACTAGGGGTGGGAAATTGGCCCTAAAGGATGAAGAATCAGCAATGATCAACGACATGAGGATGCAGAAGGCAATGGAAACCACTGCATTAAAGACAAGTAACGTGTATCCACAGGACAGGTGGCCTGTAGTTGAAGAAGTGTCATGATGATCTCGCCATTGGCAAAAGATTCCGGAATAGACCCCCTTTCGGATCTCCGGGAGGGGACTGCCAAGGGGGAGGTAACCATGAGAAAAAGATTGAATAATCAACGAAAGGATAATGTTGTACGAGTCGGGGCGTGGAATGTCAGAAGCTTGAAAGTGGTAAGGAAACTAGAAAATATGAAAAGGGAAATGCAAAGGCTCAATCTAGATATAGTAGGGGTCAGTGAAGTGAAGTGGAAGGAAGACAAGGATTTCTGGTCAGATGAGTATCGGGTAATATCAACAGCAGCAGAAAATGGTATAACAGGTGTAGGATTCGTTATGAATAGGCAGGTGGGGCAGAAGGTCTGTTACGTGTATGATACACGTTAGTTTTTGATACTAAAGGAGGTAGTTTAATTCTATCTTATGTAATTTTAAGGAAGGTAATTTTATTTACTTTATTTGCCCTATCAAGGTAGCCCTTTAATCAGGCACTTCATTTATTTAATATATAAATTGGAAGTTTTTTTTTTTTTTTAAATTCGGTTATGTATTATTTTTGTTTATTACGGATTGACCAGGTTGTTCTAATCAGAATCAAAATCGACAGCAGACCAACACCGACAACGATGCCGAAGATAAACAGATAGAGAAAGTGTATGAGGGTATTGAAAGGGTAATGCAGTATGTAAAGGGGGACGAAAATCTAATAGTTATGGGCGACTGGAATGCCATGTCTCCACAATATCCTTTCTCTTAGGAGTGCTAGTTCTGCAAGGTTCGCAGGAGAGCTTCTGTAAAGTCTGGAAGGTAGGAGACGACGTACTGAAAGAAGTACAGCTTTGAGTACCGGGCGTGAGTCGTGATTCGGTAGCTCAGATGGTAGAGCACTTGCCCGCGAAAGGCAAAGGTCCCGAGCTCGAGTCTCGGTCGGGCACACAGTTTTAATCTGCCAGGAAGTTTCAGCGGTGGTAACATTAAGAGTGCAACGGGAATTCCACTGTTAAATACAGAGGAGAGAGCAGAGAGGTGGAAAGAATACATTGAAAGCCTCTATGAGGGTGAAGATTTGTCTGATGTGATAGAAGAAGAAACAGGAGTCGATTTAGAAGAGATAGGGGATCCAGTATTAGAATCGGAATTTAAAAGAGCTTTGGAGGACTTACGGTCAAATAAGGCAGAAGGGATAGATAACATTCCATCAGAATTTCTAAAATCATTAGGGGAAGTGGCAACAAAACGACTATTCACGTTGGTGTGTAGAATATATGAGTCTGGCGACATACCATCTGACTTTCGGAAAAGAATCATCCACACAATTCCGAAGACGGCAAGAGCTGACAAGTGCGAGAATTATCGCACAATCAGCTTAGCAGCTCATGCATCGAAGCTGCTTACAAGAATAATATACAGAATAATGGAAAAGAAAATTGAGAATGCGCTAGGTGACGATCTATTTGGCTTTAGGAACAGTAAAGGCACGAGAGATACAATTCCGACGCTACGGCTAATAACGGAAGCAAGGCTAAAGAAAAATCAAGATACGTTCATAGGATTTGTCGACCTGGAAAAAGCGTTCGACGATATAAAATGGTGCAAGCTGTTCAAGATTCTGAAAAAAGTGGTGGTATGCTATAGGGAGAGACGGGTCATATACAATATGTACAACAACCAAGAGGGAATAATAAGAGTGGACGATCAAGAACGAAGTGCTCGTATTAAGAAGGGAGTAAGACAAGGCTGTAGCCTTTCGCCCCTACTCTTCAATCTGTACATCGAGCAAGCAATGACGAAAATAAAAGAAAGGTTCAGGAGTGGAATTAAAATACAAGGTGAAAGGACATCAATGATTCGATTCGCTGATGACATTGCTATCCTGAGTGATAGTGAAGAAGAATTAAATGATCTGCTGAACGGAATGAACAGTCTAATGAGTACACAGTATGGTTTGAGAGTAAATCGGAGAAAGACGAAGGTAATGAGAAGTAGTAGAAATGAGAACAGCGAGAAACGTAACATCGGTATTGATGGTCACGAAGTCAATGAAGTTAAGGAATTCTGCTACCTAGGCAGTAAAATAAACAATAACGGACGGAGCAAGGAGAACATCAAAAGCAGACTCGCTATGGCAAAAAAGGCATTTGTGGCCAAGAGAAGTCTACTAATATCAAATACCGGCCTTAATTTTAGGAAGAAATTTCTGAGGATGTACGTCTGGACCACAGCATTGTATGGTAGTGAAACATGGACTGTGGGAAACCGGATTTTAGTAATAAATTCTAAAAAAAAGGGCGACTGTTTGCTGCACTCTATAATTTATAAGAAAATAGTGTATTTACATAGCAAAACCCCTAAGACTGAGATCTTTACTTTACAATCATTACCCCCACCTAGTCATAATCCGTAAAAAGTATAGTGGATGATCTATCATGAAATAAACTTAAGCACAAGTAGAACTAAATAGTGAATTGCACCCAATAACGGAGAACATAATGTATTAAAAAAGGCATTTCAACTAATCAGTGGACTTCAACACCAATAACACTTTGTTGGTGTAAAAACATTACGGCTACGAATTTTGTGACCAATCGCGCCTGCATTTCTTTAAAATGAATTGCTTCATGGAGTAACAATTATATTGACTTCATAAAGCCTGAGATTCAAAACTTCCTGTGACAGTAGAATTAACTTGATATTATTGGATATGCACAGTCGGATTTAAAGAAATTGCAGATCATCGCCAACAACGCCAGAGCTTGATACAACTGCTACACTTTCCAACAATTTTTAAATGTTCTTCTGGAACTGTAAGTTAAATCTTCATTGACCGGCATCACAAAAGTAAGAACGTACAAGATATAATTAAGTTGTATTCGAAATCCTTAAGCACCCCTGAGCAATGGATCAATTACTCATTTCACTCCAAAACTAATGGTAATTGTCTGATAAATCGTGTTTTCCTATTAGCCGAAGCATTGTTGTACGTCACTGCATGTCTGTCTAATGGTGTTGCGGACTAGTGTGACAAGTAGCAGGAAAGTCCCTATTTCTTCATAATCTTTGGTTTGCCTCACTTTCCATCCGGGTGCTGGACAGCGCAGACAAGCGATTAATTTGCTGTTGGTCATTACCTGCTTCCTCAGCAATGCCGTGGTCCAGTTATTCGGAAGCTTCGATTTGTTTACGCTCCAAGTTGGGACCACGTACGAGTGATGTATTTCTAATGAGTGAAGATACTGCAGAAACATATCAGCAAAAGAGCAGAAGGTGCTATATTTCAGCAGCATAATGTACTTTAGTAGGCTACTCCAATTTCGGTATCGCGCACGGCCGTTGATGGATGTAATGTTAAATCAGGAGAGAGGACGGACAGTTTAATTGCCAAGTAACACAGCCCGCCGATTGGGGCACCAAGCTGAGAGATACTTGGGAGTCGCTGAACTTACGATTTCTATACAGGACATATAACAATTAGTTGCAGCCAGTTGGGGCGTAAAGCTGAGAGGGTCGCTAGGAATGCCCAGGTACAAGATTTGGGTACAGTGCTTACCACAATTAGTAGAGAACAAAAGGTAAAAGGGGGGAGGTGAGGGGAATCGAATGAAAAGATGCTTGTATACAAAAGAGTTCTTGAACCGGTCCTGGGAGACGGAGTATGCTAGAGTAACCGTAGTATTTCTCATTTCATAAAGGCAAACAGTAATAAACGTAGGACGTTTTAGGAGCCTGCGGCCCCCGATATCATTTAAAGTGTTCTAAAACTACCCTCACCAACGACTCTCTTAATTCCATATAAAATATCTTATTGGTTCTGTTTGTATAAGTTTATTAGATTTAGTAAGTTTCACTACGTAATTATTAACAGGAGGAGTCAATAGAACTGTGGAGTGGAACGAGCAACGCAGTCTCTTGCCACATACACGGAGCTTCTGCAATCTACAGACTGAGGAAGCAGAGAAATATGGCTCAGCGTCGCACCACAGTACTTTGATGTTTCCTCGAAGGCAGCTTCACGAATACGGGTTGGATAGTTGATGGAGCGATGCTCTTTTGCGGCGTTGTTAGACGAGTATTCTAGTCCTCGCAACGGAGGTGGCGCTGAAGCCAACCGTCCAGTACAGGTGACCTCTAGTGTTTGTGAAGGAGTGCTGCCCGTTGCAACGTGTTTTCCTTCCTTATTGATCACTTCACTACCCACTCCCCGTACGGTGGTCGAACTCCCAGCAATTATGTTGCTGCTCTCATGCTTACTAATGTAAAAATACACAGCACAAAAGAATTAAAGGGTCACTTTTTTAAACCCAGTTATTTTTCCCATTGATAAACGAGGATTGAAATTTGGCTCAAAGGTGCCTACATCTACATGACTACTCTGCAATTCACATTTAAGTGCTTGGCAGAGGGTTCATCGAGCCACAATCATACTATCTCTCTACTATTCCACTCCCGAACAGCGAGCGGGAAAAGCGAACACCTAAACCTTTCTGTTCGAGCTCTGATTTCTCTTATTTTCTTTTGATGATCATTCCTACCTATGTAGGTTGGGCTCAACAAAATATTTTCGCATTCGGATGAGAAAGATGGTGACTGAAATTTCGTAAAAAGGTCTCGTCTATGCTGTAATGACTTCCATCCCAACTCGTGTATCATATCTGCCACACTCTCTCCCATATAACGCGATAATACAAAACGAGCTGCCCTTTTTTGCACCCTTTCGATGTCCTCCGTCAATCCCACCTGGTAAGGATCCCACACCGCGCAGCAATATTCTAACAGAGGACGAACGAGTGTAGTGAAAGCAGTCTCTTTAGTGGACTTGTTGCATCTTCTAAGTGTCCTGCCAATGAAACGCAGCCTTTGGCTCGCCTTCCCGACAATATTATCTATGTGGTCCTTCCAACTGAAGTTGTTCGTAATTTTAACACCCAGGTACTTAGTTGAATTGACAGCCTTGAGAATTGTACTATTTATCGAGTAATCGAATTCCAACGGATTTCTTTTGGAACTCATGTGGATCATCTCACACTTTTCGTTATTTAGCGTCAACTGCCACCTGACACACCATACAGCAATCTTTTCTAAATCGCTTTGCAGCTGATACTGGTCTTCGGATGACCTTACTAGACGGTAAATTACAGCATCATCTGCGAACAGTCTAAGAGAACTGCTCAGATTGTCACCCAGGTCATTTATATAGATCAGGAACAGTAGAGGTCCCAGGACGCTTCCCTGGGGAACACCTGATATCACCGTTTTTGTTCCTCTGTGATGGTGCAAAAGCGTGGCGTCCTGCGACGTCTCCCTCGGGCTCTGCGATGCTTCAGACAGCAGCGTGTAACAGCGTGCGAAGTAATGGCCAGAACTCAGATGTTCGTGTCAGGTGTTGGTTCTATTACTGAGACCTCATTCACACCAGATTTCTCACAATTCTGTCGAGGGCGACTGGGACATGATGACAAGGCCTTCACTTCCCTCCATATCCACATCTCATTCCATCTCTTGACGCCTGTGCGATGAAGATCAGAATCGTAACGCCAAATGCCGAATAAAAGCAATTTTCTCATGACTGGCAGAGGAAAACATTTCGGACACCCCATAGATCAGAACCACTACGAAAACGCCTAAGGAGGTGAGGCATCAATGGAACCACTTCTTACCGTCAGACTGTCATTTCCATACACTAAGCAGAACGACGTTCTTGACAGGCTTTGACAATAAGGACACCTCCCAGATGATTATTCCCTCTCTAACGACGTTGTGGATCTGCGAGCCCATTGAACGACACTTGACCGCTTTGGAGTGTAATGTGACCGCTAATTTTGCCCTAGTATACAGAATGAAACCACCAGGGACCGTTTAATACCATCTGACGAAATTTGAACATTATCCGAATCAGCAGAGGGTGTTTACGGTTTTTCAGCCCTGCTGCCGCACACACTCCAGTGACTTCATCACAGAGTGTGCGACATTGACATATGCATGAATAAAACTGCAAAGAGTCTCTCTGAACCTCCCCCCCCCCCCTTACCTCCCAGCCATTGTTCGGTGAGCACACTCAATGCCATCAGCGAGGCTTTTCTGAGCTCTTTAAAAATATACCTGTACAGAGACAACCATTGACCGATTTCTAGCAAAGTGCAGGCGGGCAACAGCTTCAGCACCAAACTGGCGAGAAGCGCTACTTTACGGCTCTAGCGACTCCTTGCTGGCTTACTGTATCTGAGAGGTGTCAAAGGTGACGATGTGGTGGGAAAATTAATGTGGGTGTAGTGGGTTGTGGTTTCTCACAATACAACGGCTTTTATTCCTAAACCGTTTATGTTCTAGTGTGATTTTATATAATATACCATCAGGAGCCTTTCGTGAACTCCGGTAACCGCACCCTTTACTAAAGTATCTTCGCATGTTTTTTTGTGAGTTCGGCTATTCTTTTTTCGCTTAACCTTTCTACGGTGCTAGCGTCATTTTCTAATTTGAACTGAGTTTTAGAAAACTTCAGTTTCAGCTAATATTTGTATTGTGACTTTTTCAATCATTAGAACAAATAAATATCTGATAATAGTAGTCTTGACGTAGATTACAAGATATTTGTTTATGCACTTTTAAGATCAATTTAAAATATGTTAGGAGGTGTTATCGAATTATATATCCTATCAGTATTTTAGTTGATGATGAATCCAGAATCCAGAAGATGGCCGTTATATTCAGGTTACAAACGCATTTTATACTCACAGAACCTATTCACTACTTTTCGGTAAATCACTTGCTGTCTATTCTGCTTTGATAACATTATATCAAGCCACAAGTAAAACACCTGACTTCTGTTATCTCCTAGAAAGTATGAGTCGTAATGGAGTCAAACGTGCCATAGTTAAATAAATATCATTTGATAGTAACTTGATTCCTTACATGAATCAACATTAACGCAGGTGATATATGTTACCGTATGAAGCTGATTTATGAATTAAAAAGCATATTAATTGGTGCAAATCGTCTACCTCACAGAACGACGAGGGTCCGTCTATTTTCAGTGAATTATAGATTTTTCTGAGTCGAGCGTAACGAGTAAATATGTTCATAAGCCAACCGACAGGTAGATTATTATTTTGGGTACTGATACACTATTAGTCATGCCTTTCTTGACGACAACACGCTCTTGCATATAAATTATGTAGATAATACTATATTTACGTCAGTTTCAATTAACAGGCTAAGAAATACAGGGCACGTTATTAATGTAAATTATTGTGTTTTAATACTCCGATTTATCTACAGTTTCCTGCACTTGGCGAAAAATGTTAGTGTTGTAATTACGTTTCCTGTTAAAACATCGAAGTGATATGACTGCTTCATATGCTTTTGAGTCCCCTCTGCTGAGCGAAGTACCTCCGTAGAGCGCTGTCTGCGCGTGATAACTGGTTTGTGACATTCTGATGAAGCGACAATAACGATATTGCACGTTGCAAGCGTTTCATCCCGTGATGATACGAAAATTGCGAAGTGTCCCATAGGAGACTACGCTGTAATTCAAACAATAAAAACAAGCCGTGTGACATTCATTTACCTGTATTAATTCATTAAAATGCTGTAACTTTAAAGTAATTAAATTTTCCACTTTCGAATACAGCCACTTAATTAGACAGAAAGTATTAGTATTCGGTTTTATTAGTTGTCTGTTTGCGGTCTGCGGTCCGATCTATCAGGCAGAGTACCATTGCTGTTAATTTGGGATAATTTGGTGACACTACCTGTACTCTCGGCCCTTCATTAGAGGGGTTTCGGAACAGCATCAACGTCATATTTAAAGAGGCACTGTACTTTTACATGGCTTTTCTCTTTCTTTTCAGATGCAGAAGAGAAACTGGCACGTGAAACTTGCTTCGGTAATGTGACAAGAAGTTTACTGTTCACAATCTGCTGAAGTGTTTCTTCGTTTCTAGGTCCAGCGTTTAATATAGATTTTTCACGAAGCATTTATGGCTGCGTCTGCTTCAGTAAAGAAAGAAAAGTTTATTATTTCACTTCCTTCGGTATTTTAGGCAAGCTCCTGTTTATTTGTCAAATTTTTTAAATTAATACTTATCTGACAAATAGAACAGTCGTTTGAGAAATGAAAATACATAACTGTCAGTGCAGTAATTTTGGGTAGTTGTCATGCACTACGATTTATTCATTTATTTGCTGAAGCCATGTAGGATATTGGTTGCAGAAATCTACAATAGACAATACAAATTCTGTCTCGTAATTATATCCATGTACTTGAGACCAACTGCAAGGTTGTCGGGAAAAAAGACAAAACCATCACTGTGTGGATCCTCATAACCCAAGGGTGCAGCTAGTACAGTGCTCTGACGACAGTAATTGAACAATTGGTGTTGCAGTCTGATTCTGAAGCAACCTACCTACGTAAACAGAACATTAGAGATCTCTGTCTTGATATCGTAGACATAATACGCCATTCGTAAAAATCAACGTTGGACCAATTCTTGAGGACTATTCTTCAGTCTGGGGAATTTGACACGTTCTATTAGCCGATGAGGTAGATAGAAACGGAAAGAAGAGCTGCACGAAGCTGTAGGGTAAAATGTCATGACTGTGTTATAAGTGAAGTTCTTAGAGTAGCTCTTACACTCAACGCACTCTAGTATTTGTTGAATATGTTAAGATCTTATCCTTCCCACTGTAGTTTTTACGTATAGATATTAATATGTCATCTTTGGTTTCGATATAAGAGTGCAACACGCTGGGCTCTTCTAGCAGTTCATTGTCAAAATGAACAAGATTATGGACCTTGCTGGTAATGCAGAATGATGGTACTGACTGCTAACTGTGTACTGGAAGCTATTACCACTGATCCATCGGCCAATAGTGTCAGTACAGCCATTTAATCACCCTTAGGGAAGAACACAGACAGCACAACTTCCGTATATTTAAGATATCTGCTCACTCCAGATACTCTAGATAATCTAGAAATGATTATCCTCAAATGTGTTAATCGTCTTCAGCTGAAGCATTATGGTTTCGACGAAAAGGAAGTTTTTACTACTTTGTTACATGTACAAACAGGTGGATCAAGAAATGCATGTACAGTACTTTTTGGCATTCGTAGGAAACTTACTGAGAGACGTCACTGAGTGCTATTTACTATCATTTGCTTCCTAAATAACATACATAAGTGTTCGTGACGTTTCACTTATATTTAAAAGGTTCAAGTGTTCCTGTGAACCCTGCTATGAAGATTGTGATGTGAATACAGAATGCCAGAATGACAGATCTTCTCCTATCAAATTTTACTGTGTTGATGAACGAAGTAAATGAGTTTCTTCTCTATGTACATTTCCACTTTAAGAAATACACTACTGGAAATGGAAAAAAGAACACATTGACACCGGTGTGTCAGACCCACCATACTTGCTCCGGACACTGCGAGAGGGCTGTACAAGCAATGACCACACGCACGGCACAGCGGACACACCAGGAATCGCGGTGTTGGCCGTCGAATGGCGCTAGCTGCGCAGCATTTGTGCACCGCCACCGTCAGTGTCAGCCAGTTTGCCGTGGCATACGGAGCTCCATCGCAGTCTTTAACACTGGTAGCATGCCACGACAGCGTGGACGTGAACCGTATGTGCAGTTGACGGACTTTGAGCGAGGGCGTATAGTGGGCATGCGGGAGGCCGGATGGACGTACCACCGAATTGCTCAACACGTGGGGCGTGAGGTCTCCACAGTACATCGATGTTGTCGCCAGTGGTCGGCGGAAGGTGCACGTGCCCGTCGACCTGGGACCGGACCGCAGCGACGCACGGATGCACGCCAAGACCGTAGGATCCTACACATTGCCGTAGGTGACCGCACCGCCACTTCCCAGCAAATTTGGGACACTGTTGCTCCTGGGGTATCGGCGAGGACCATTCGCAAACGTCTCCATGAAGCTGGGCTACGGTTCCGCACACCGTTAGGCCGTCTTCCGCTCACGCCCCAACATCGTGCTGCCCGCCTCCAGTGGTGTCGCGACAGGTGTGAATGGAGGGACGAATGGAGACGTGTCGTCTTCAGCGATGGGAGTCGCTTCTGCCTTGGTGCCAATGATGGTCGTATGCGTGTTTGGCGCCGTGCAGGTGAGCGCCACAATCAGGACTGCATACGACCGAGGCACACAGGGCCAACACCCGGCATCATGGTGTGGGGAGCGATCTCCTACACTGGCCGTACACCTCTGGTGATCGTCGAGGGGACACTGAATAGTGCACGGTACATCCAACCCGTCATCGAACCCATCGTTCTACCATTCCTAGACCGGCAAGGGAACTTGCTGTTCCAACAGGACAATGCACGTCCGCATGTATCCTGTGCCACCCAACGTGCTCTAGAAGGTGTAAGTCAAGTACCCTGGCCAGCAAGATCTCCGGATCTTTCCCCCATTGAGCATGTTTGGGACTGGATGAAGCGTCGTCTCACGCGGTCTGCACGTCCAGCACGAACGCTGGTCCAACTGAGGCGCCAGGTGGAAATGGCATGGCAAGCCGTTCTACAGGACTACATCCTGCATCTCTACGATCGTCTCCATGGGAGAATAGCAGCCTGCATTGCTGCGAAAGGTGGATATACACTGTACTAGTGCCGACATTGTGCATGCTCTGTTGCCTGTGTCTATGTGCCTGTGCTTCTGTCAGTGTGATCATGTGATGTATCTGACCCCAGGAATGTGTCAATAAAGTTTCCCCTTCCTGGGACAATGAATTCACGGTGTTCTTATTTCAATTTCCAGGAGTGTAATTACATGTGCAGGCACTACAACTTAGTGAGTGGGTTGGATTATGGTAATGCGACTGTATTTACTAATGAAACACGGTACTCACGCAGCCAAAGTGACTATATCTTTCCATAAACGCTTGATGCACAGTTGAATACTGATAACCGCTGTCGGAGACGGAGGTGGAACTACTGCAGATGGACCGTTAAGAAGGTATGCATAAAGTAACAGATCCTGGTGCTGAGGCTTTCGACATATGCAAGTCCTATATCTGTCTACATCGTGGTCAGACCCTGTTGCACAGACGCCAACTTGTACAGAGGCAGCAATTGGAGGCGGTCGGAAGTGGCTAGAGGCGGTGGTGGCGGCGAGTGCTTGTATGCGCTAACCAATGGTAAGTAGCAACAATGTTTTGTTTTTGGAAGGATATTGATAGGTCTCTTTCTCGAAAGCTAAGGGACAAGATCAACAGGTGATTCTTTATTTAAAAAAAGAAATGTTTTGTTTGATTTACAAACATAAATTTTTGAAGTCATTGCTTTGCACGATACTGTGCACACACTTGTCTCCCATATGCCTTAAAATCGGCCTGAACAGCATGCGGTCCAACAGGCTTACAACGTAGGCAGAAATACTGCCAGTGATTACCGCCCCTATGGACATTACACTGAGGTTACAAAAATCATAGGGTACCTCCCAATACCGTGCCAGACCACATTTTGATCGCCGTAGTCCATTGGAAGTCCATTGGGGAAATACTGAGCCATACTGCCTATATAGTCGTGCTTATTTGCAGTGTAGGACCTTGTAGGTGAACTGAACTCTCGATTATGTGCCATAAATGTTCGACTGCATTCAAGTCGGCGAGATGGGTGGTCTTACCATTCGCTTGAATTGCCCAAAATATTCTTCAAACCATTCACGAATAACTGTGGCGCGGTGACATGATGCATTTTCATCTATAGAAATTCCTTTGTTGCTTGGGAACATAAAATCCGTGAATGGCTGCAAATGATCACGAATTGGTTCAGCTGGACCAGAGGATCCTGTCCATTCCATGTACTCACATTATTATGGAACCACAACCAGTTTACACAGTGCCTTGTTGACAACCTGAGTCCATGCTTTCGTGGGGTCTGTCCTACACTGGAACGCTACCATCAGCTGTTGCCAACCGAAATTAGGACTCATCTGATGTGGCCACGGTTTTCCAGTCGTCTAGCGTCCTAATGATACGATCACAAGCCCAGGAGAGGCGCTGCCGGCGATATCGTGCCGCTAGCAAAAGCATTCCCGTCAGTGGTCTGATGCCGTAGCCCATTAACAACAAATTTCCCAACACTGTCCTAGCGGGTACGTTAGTAGTACGATCCACATTGATTTCTGCTGTTACATCACACAGTGTTGCTCGTCTGTTAGCACTGAGAACTCCACGCAAACGCCGCTGCTGTTGCTCTTTAAGTGAAGGCCGTCGGCCACTTCGTTGTCGGTGATAAGACGTAATGGTATTCTCGGCACACTATTGACAGCGGATCTCAGAATATTGAATTTCTTAACGATTTCTAAATGGAATGTCCCATTCCGCGTTTAAAGTCTATTGATTACCGTTGTGTGGCCAGAAGCGTGTCGGAAACCTTTTCACATGACTCGCCTGAGTACAAATGGTTCAAATGGCTCTGAGCACTATGGGACTTAACGTCTGTGGTCATCAGTCCCCTAGAACTTAGAACTACTTAAACCTAACTAACCTAAGGACACCACACACATCCATCCTCGAGGCAAGGTTTGAACCTGCGACCGTAGCGGTAGCACGGTTCCAGACTCAAGCACCTAGAACTGCTCGGCCACATCGGCCGGCGTGGGGGGTGGAAAGGGTGCTGATGATAGTATGTTGCTTTATGCCCATCCTGCAAAAAGTTAAAAAAATCGTTACTTACTGTTTACGTACATTAACTACATACTTTTTAAAGAGGTACTGATGTGTAAGCAGGGTCGCCAACCTGAAAATACCTTTCAGCACACATTTAACAATATTTATGCATTGTCAGCAATGTGTACGTTGGTACTTCATGACATTAAAAAATGCAAATTATGTTAATTGTTGTTGACTCTTACTCACAACATTTTAAAGAGATACTCATGCGTAAGTAATTTCCTCAACCAGACAATATGGGATGTGACATTTATTGTGGAAAGGGACATCTACTGGAAAGACTGAAATTTTTGATTGAGTTTAACTGAAAATTTAAAACTTTTATTGAGCGTGGTAGATGATTTTTCGAAATATTAAAATATTAAGCAACTTACTAGATAACGATATTTTCAAAAGGTTTCGTAAAAAACACCCCCTCCTGCTTCCTTGGTATTGCGAGGGTTAACCCTTGGGTGCATGAGTGTCTGGTCTCACAAAAATGCATGATTACATAAGACCCTTCGCGAAAACATTACAAAATGTAGGTATTAAAAAAATATTATATAATTATGAAGGAGCTGGTAACACGAACCAATGAAAAATCATTTATGACGCTATTGAGAACCTTATTTTAGTATAATGTCAAATATAGTATTATAAATTACGTTATCATTTTCCTGAGACAGAGTAACTGTCTCTTTTACCAATCCGCAACAGAAGATCAGTTCATAAAAAATAACGTCCTTCATAAACAATTTCCCTACGATCTTTGCATATATTTTTTGCGCTTTCGTAGAATGATAGGCTATTTTTCTGTCTTACCGATTTGGGCACTTGAAGAATCTTCCTTTTGATGACCTTCGAGTTTTCATAGTCTTCGTTTGTTACGGACCTGTGGCCTCGCTACAAAACCTTCTCTTCTCCATAAGAAAAAACTTTATCTTTCGTCAGATCTGCCTTACTCGTAGTAGGAGATTTGTTGTAAAAATAAGCATAAGACATTTATTGCTACTACATCTAATCTGTTTCTCAATAAAACATCAGTGTTCTCTACTCCTTCTTTCAAGCACACGTACCTGCCATCTGATCAAGAGAATCAACTTGTGATTTACGGTCGTTATAAAATAAAACATTCTCTCACTTGTTTTTACGTCCTTCATCTACAGTGACGCTATGGTGCACGAAAATTAGCAGCAGCAATTTTTGTTCTTTTTTGTCCACATAAAGTATGATCGTCAAACTGTCTTTCAGATCAATATGGTGACTGTAAAACTTTCCTAAAGTTGAAGACTTCATTTCAAATGCAGTTCCCTTTCTGTTTTGTCACACTACCTCTTAATCGATTAGGAGTAATTTCCATGATATGTATCCATATGCTGCTGATTGATGGCAGTGATTCGCTTTACTGAGTCCAATGATGACCCGTAGGGCAATCAAGAGTTCTGTTGTCTGTATCATCTAATTCTTCTCTGCTTGCTTCACTTGATGCGCTAGAAGACGCGGATCGACTATCCTGAGGACAATCAATGTCTGAATCTCTTCTTTATTCCTGATCAAAGAGAACTTGAAGCCATTCAGTAATAATTGATTCAGAATTTTGATCACGTGTATAGACTTCAGATGATGTTGTTTTGTGTCTTACAAGTATAGTGATATCCCTCCTGTAACTAAAGAATACAGGTAGCTTACATAATTATCTGATAAAGAAATGAAGCTTAATTTCATATTAAAGTATTTTGACAATAAGAAATACACTTACATTCAAAAGAGCACTTTTTCAGTATTTTTGATGTCTCAACAACGAGTATAACAGCGTAGAACTGATAAATGTTGTCACTCACTTGCTATTTTCTCGCGCCAATGAGATCAATGAAAAACTGTTGGAAAGAAGGCATGTTTGCTAAGTAGTCTGGAAGACCACTGTTATGCGTTACTGATATACGATGAGAAAATTTGTAAAATATAATAAGTGACTTGACTCACAACCAACAATAATTTTGCGATGAAAGTGAAGTGCATTTTCCAGGATGACACCGAACATCAACTTAAATAAATAAATTTTAAAATAATTTATTGAAAAAATGAAAGGTTTCTAGGTGTTAAAAGACCCCTTTAAGCATCCAAGGCTTATAGTTCTGTCGGCTTGCACTAGTGACAAAAAAAACTTCTAATAAGATAAAAGTTACGTAATTCTGTGAATCACGCCTGAGACCCTCGACACGTATCAGGCTCAAACTTTACTCTCCCCTCCCTCCCCCCCCCCCCCCTCCAACTAGAAATGCTATAACGGTTTCTTATAAGCGAAACATTATGATTTAATGGAAACTGTCTTTCTCGTACACAGACGACGTTAATATAAAAAATGATTTAGGCCGCCAGCTGAAAATCGTTTTGTCACGTATGAGTGAATAGATTTAGTCTGCGGCAGTTTGCAGAAGTCCTTAAATCCCTTTATATGTGAGAAGCGCTACGTCGTGCTGTACGGCAACAGGTGGTTCTGGGTCTGTGCAGTACTATCCGGTGAGTGCAGTTCAGGTTTCTAGGTGACAGTTGAGAAGAGATGCAGTAAAGCAAGAGATTTTCTTGAATGACAAAAACAGTCAATCAGAATCTTCGGTACACGTCCCAACGAGCTTTACATCTGGCGGTTGCGTGTGACTCACTAGCAGGGTTAAACGATTAGGTCGAGGACAGTATGTGTATCTTTAATTATCAATGAAAACCTCAGTAGCGTACATATTGTACAACAGTAATTATTTTGTTCACTGGTTTTCGGTTTACGAGGGCTTATTCTTTGATTCAGTAAATCATTAAATTTTATGGACCACTCATTACTTTTGCGCAAGACTGAATGTTATGAGTGCAGCGGCTGCGACTTCACGTTGTAGCCCGATATGAGAAGCAAGGCAGTAAGGGGTAACTGTGGCTACCTCGGCCGACCTGCCAAAGAGAATAACAACAACACTAGCCACAACATGCTGCCACGACCTACCGGGTCACCAGACAGGCTCACTTCGATACGTATGATAGAGGGGAACCATCACCACGTGCAGGCGAGTCTCGCTTTCGGCTGCCATCACGCTCCCGTGGCCGCAAATACTACGCGCGGCATTTATTACTTAGAAAGGAACTTAAGTTAGTTCCGCTGGAGGCGCTGGTGACCAACCCATTGAAGTAACTGGCTTCGAGACATTTAGTTGTTGTTCAGTGAAGGTCACGCGCCTCGTCAATCCATATTACCCAGCGCATCTTGCGTTCATTCCAGACCTACGCCATCATACAGGTGGATGTTCCAGGTAAGTGTAAATACTTGCCCGCCGCTCAGACTGATATTCCTAACCTCGCACTATTTTGTCCATTGCCTCACAGGCGGATATTCCATGTTATTCGTGGTTCAAATGGATCTGAGCACTATGGGACTTAACATCTGTGGTCATCAGTCCCCTAGTACTTAGAACTACTTAAACCTAACTAACCTCAGGACATCACACACATCCATGCCCGAGGCAGGATTCGAACCTGCAACCGTAGTGGTTACGCGGTTCCAGACTGAAGCACCTAGAACCGCATGGCCACACCGGCCGGCTCCTTGTTATTAATTAGGTCCTTAGGCGTTCCGTTTTTCGTTCCTTGAGTAAGTTAAATGTTTAAGGGAGTTTTTTTACTATATTTGGTGAATTATTGAGCCGTTCTGCGGCTCGCGTTGGTTCTGTTGTAGGTTTCCGACCCCAATTGGAGGCCAGACTGTATGGTTTAGTTGACATGGTTGCGGTTGTTTGTAATCTTCTTGTGTTGACTGGCGCCACTGGGTTTCGGAAGCGTTGCCTGTCAGCTAGAGGCAGCAGCGGCATTATCCATATGTAGCAACAGTGGCCCTATCTTTGGGGTGACGTCGTTCTTCTTCCGGGTCTGTGAGTGAGCAGTTCGGCTGAGGATTCTGAAGGAGCCAAGCGGCAGTGTGAGGCCGCTGGCGGCACGCATGCACTGCCGGATGGAAAGGCTGTGGTCGCGAGGGTACACGACCTGGTCGTCAACCGGATCCAACAAGCTTAGATTTGAGTGGATTTTAACCCAAGGAGTGAAACCTCCAACATTGTGAGATCTTGTGGTTCTCCAGTGACTTGGGTTCGTGTTGCTGCTCGCAGTGTCGCCGAGACGAATAGCAGCGAATGGAGTGCTTGGGGAAGGCGGATCTGATTAGCTTTCCTCGACCTCTTGTTACTAATTGCTGCATTCTGTGTATTACTAATTGTTAAGTTCAACCAGCGGTATTTTTCGTGCCTGGCGGCCGCTAACGCCCCAGTGACCTGCCATGGAGGTTAGTGTATGTAACAGCAGTGTACGTTTCCTCGCCTTGCCGCTGCTGTCCGGTAAGGCGTTTAGATTTGACAGTTTCCTTGATTTGTAGGTCGGTTGGTGTTTCCCCTACTCTGATAGTAGTGGTTCCTTACTCCTTTCGGACGTTCTAAACACACCATTCTGAGACGTAGTGCTGACCGCCGGTTCCGGCCTTGGCGTGGTGTTCCATCGTTGCATTGGTTATCGGACGTTAGGTAGCTTCGCCAGATTATCATTAGTCATTCGTTAGACTGCCTCTAGTCTGAGTTACTATCTTGTCAAGTGAATCCAACTCTTGGCTGCCTTTCTCATCGCTCGTTACAGTGTTTTTGGCCTGACCTACACAGAGGTCGATTGCTGGAGCACCGACTATGACTAGCACTTGCATTTTATTATTTTGTTATTATTGTATTATTGTATTACCTGTTTGGTGATTACATGCTTGTTCTTTTGAATTAACCTTGTTATTATATTTGCTGTTTTATTGTATGTTTCTAAATTTTTTAAATACAAACGCCATTCTTGATGTTAGAGCAAGTTGAAACGGTTGTGCTACCAAGTTTACTATCATTTTGTCTCACCTGCTTGGTGATCAGCTGCCGGTCTCTTAAATTAACTTTTACTATTTCCTTTCTGTTGACACTGTTTTTCTTAAATTTTTTATGATAATTGCCATTGGTTGCGTTAAGAGCCTTCAGCCGTGACAGTCGCTACTTGTCTTAAAATTCTAATGTGGCAATTGTATTTTAGCAGTTTACCTTTAAGACCTTGGTGATTTGCTTTCAATATTTTAATAACTGTAGTTTGTAAGCGGCAACAAGTTAAAAAATTCTTAATTTATGGTCATTAAGGCCTTCAGCCGTGAAACAATTCTTAATTTACTGCCATTAATGCCTTCAGCCGTGAGTGTCGTTACTTTTCTTAGAAAAATTAATTTGTCAACTGTATTTTTGCAGCGAGCTTTAAGACCTTGGTCACTTGTCTTTTATATTTTAATATATGGAATTGTAAGTTGCAGCTAGTTTAAGCAATCCTTGATTTACTGCGATTAAGGCCTTCAGCTACTAAAAGATCCTAAATTATCGCCATTACTTTTAATTTGTTGTTGATTTTAAATAAATTGAGTGTGACTAAAAGAAAAGCCGACCAATATTAACTTATTACGGCCCTGGCCACAATCGTAAACGAATCCTTCCTTTCTTGACCACTAGGTTTTGCTCGCAAAAACATGACTGTCAAATTAATTAGTTGGAAATTCACTTGCAAATTATTCTATTTTATTCCTTTTCTCTACGTAGAATAATAATCGTTACCTTTCAAAATAATTTCTGAACTCTTTAGTTACTTTTCAAAGTCATTTTGTTATTATATTATTCGGTTTGGTTTTTATTCTCGATTGTTATTATTTCTGTTTATGAAGACAGATAGGTAGATATATGTGTTTACAATTCTTTCTGTCATTACATTTGTGAGCGTGCGATTGATCTGAGACGTTATTCTGCGCAACCGATTAATCTGAGATGTACCCTTCACCCTGTGGCTCCTGCAAGATGCAATTTCCACCCCCACACTACAACAGAAGTCAGACTGACGCTCCTAACACTCTAAAGAGAAATGCCTGAAAAACTTTCAGCAATATCTTCTGAGTCGTCCACTGTAATGAAATGACACAAAATTCACAAAATTTCTTACGTAACTATTGGGATACTTGAGTACTGGAGTAGTGCTAGTTAGTGTAAGAAAAACATGAAACTAACGAAAATTATTGTTTATTTTGCAAAAAATCTGAGAAATCACAGTGGCACTTTTAGTTATGGATTTAACAAGTTATATCCTGGTTCTTTTTGGAATGTGAAGTTACCTCTCAAGGATAGGATTCGCTAGTGAAATTTCTATACAAAGTTTAAGATTGTTATTGACTTGGCAGAATGGCTGAGAGCCGCATCTTCTCAACTTGAATAATTATCCATTAGAATTTTGCTAGGTACGGTCGAGGCTGTGGTGTGTGAAATGCAGTGAAGTGTACTGTTGTGGAGGAAATATGGGGCTCGCAAGAGCTGTAGCGCATGATACCGTAAGGTGCGGTGACTGCTGTCTGCGCCGCTCGCTGCTGACAAATAGGATAACTCTGGTTCAATCTGGATTGACCTTCGCCAATCAAACTCTCCCTACCCCTTGATGAAGTCAAGGACTCCTATTCGCCCCTAGTCTAACTATTGGCGTGGTACAACAGTCAGATAACCAGTCCACCACGATGGCATTCAAAAATTCGCTCACAGGCGTTTAACTATGTCTGTTCGCACCACCCAATAAGTGTGTCGGCCAACACAGTGAACAACACTTAATCGCAAGGACTCAGTACAGAGTCGCACTTCGATTCGCTCTCCACAGAGGTGCTCTCCCAGTGAAGTACTGAGGAGAGACTTGTTCCTCCCTCTTTGAGTACGCATACGAGCGAGCACGCTCTCATTACGTGTTCTCGCTCCTTCAGCTCAAGGAGCCAGAAATATCGTCTGCCAATCAACATTGCTCTTCTAAAATGTGAGAATGACGTTTCGTTTAAGGTGACCTATCCGAAAACTTGTAGTATCTGCGTTTGGCATTTGCTCTCTCCCTGTGAAAATCTCTGAAACTGCGTGCTATGTGTAAAGAATGCGTAGGCTGGCCGCTCCCATACAATGTAGTGGAATTTGCTTTTAAGCCAAACACGGGGTCGTTCCTCCTTTCACTTGGGCAACTGCTTTCTGCTCTGTGGGCGGTCACCGGCCGATGTAGACAGGCTGGGTCATCCTCTGAAGGGACCGGCCCCCTGGCATGCGGCCTGCCTCTCTCGATCTAAAGGCTCCTGTGACCGTCGTGTCTGGAATGTATGTATGTACACCAGCCTCAAGTATTTCAACCCCGGTGCACTTACTTGTTATTTGCATATCGATTACATGAATTGATACAACACTGACTTTATCTTATCGAGTTTGGGTTCGAATGCAGCGTCTTGATGTGCGGAATATGTGAGGGCGGAATATGTAAGCAATGAAGGTCACGAGACCACGACGTCTTACACATTCAGTAAGAACGTTTTAGCGTGAATTTTTTCTCATTCAGACTTTTTGTTTTAGAGAGGGGAATGGATGTAAAAATAACAACTACTGTTTCAAAAAGAAGTAGGATTACGGAGATGACAGAGGTGATGTTTTCTGAAGTTGACTCTGGTGACTCCTATGTTCCTGACGAAAGCGATGAACATGGAACTGGTCAAGAAATACCTGAAAACGAACTGGATCAAGAAATTTATCAAGAAGAGAATGAGGACAATCCAAGTGAAGTTGATCAGCAACATTCAACAGTGACTATGAGCAATCTCAGTTCCCACGATAATGTGCCACGTACAAAATGCACATAACGTGGCCCTTTAGCTCACAACTCTTCTTCTGGTTCATATCAGGCCTACCAAAGTCACTCTGTTCCTTATTTCCAAGGTAAAACAAACTGTCTTACTTGGAGTCCAGTGCCCTAGTGAGCTTATAAGTGTAGATCAGCTGACAAAAAACACAACAATAATTCTACGTTCAAAACCCACTGGTCCAGCTCTCACTTTAGGGGAAAACCCAGTTCCCATTGTAATATGGCACTGGTTTTTTACTGATGACATCAAGCAAGAAATTGTTCTCAGAACTAATGAGAAACTGGAATGAATACGTTTGCACCTGAAAAATCAAGAGGATCTTTCTTATAAAAATACAAACTTTACAGGACTCACGCACTCCTGGGAGTTTTGCTGTTTTCTGCATCTTCAGATCATCTCGAGAATCACTCTAATCGCTCTTTTATACGACACCCACTGAACGACCCATATTTAGATGCATGATGCCCGACAATCATGCGACAAAATATGGAGTTCACGTATTAGATATGAAATGCAGCAATTACTATGTCAATCGAAGAATTCGTTGATGGCAATTACCATTTAATAGCCGTAGGTTGTTTCTAAGAATACGTAATTTACTCACATTTCAGAAAGGAATACACATCAAGGTTTGATTTCTTGCATCAGCTTGGACTTTCTTTCTTAAAGAACATCTGAAAATACGCGACATTACCGAAGAACTGAGAAATTTGATCAGTACAGATGACGCAGAAAAAAATTCTTCGAAAACGGGGTGCTCTGCCAATGCATGTACGACCTCGTCACTAACTGCAACTACAATGAAGAGTGAAAATTTTCAAGCTCGAAAAAGTTGCCGTTATTGTCGTCACCAGAAAAACAGTGTGACGGCTTACAAGTGGATCAACTGCAACAACCCAAACTGCTTGCAGTGTTCCAAGAAATTTTGTAATGTTTGCGTTATGAACCTGGGGACAACAGATACAATGAAGTACATTTATTATTTTTTTGTTATTGAGAATGTAGCTGAACAATTATTTTATGATAAGAAGCTTTGATAGCCGGCCGGAGTGGCCGAGCGGTAGTAGGCGCTACAGTCTGGAACCGCGCGACTGCTACGGTCGCAGGTTGGAATCCTGCCTCGGGCACGGGTGTGTGTGATGTCCTTAGGTTAGTTAGGTTTAAGTAGCTCTACGTTCTAGGGCACTGATGACATCAGAAGTTAAGTCCCATAGTGGTCAGAGCCATTATTTTGATACCTTGTTTCTTTACTAACAGTGCATTTGTAATATGGTTCTAGATGATTGATCTGTTTTCATTTATTGCGATGTCTTAAGGTTTTCAAGTTGTAAACAAGTTATTTCACAATATTTAATTCTTTATAGTACTGATCTAAGCGATGTTAGGTCAACGAAGTTCCTAAACAACGTTTAAATGTAAAAGATTGTACAAGACTGATAAAAGTGTATTTTACATTAATGTACTTTCTCCTTCAAATACCTGAAACGTACTTAATTGTCTGAATTTCTAGTATTTATTCACTGTCAATCATTAACTCAATGAAAATAAAGAAATTGTTCAATTAGATAGCTACACAGGATAATTGAAATGGCCTGGGAGTCGGGACAGATTCCATCAGACTGGACAAAAGCAGTAATCACACCATTCTTTAAACATGGAAACAGAAAAGATTGTAACAACTACAGAGGTATCTCTTTAATCAGTGTTGTGGGTAAAATCTTCTCAGGTATTGTTGGAAGGAAAGTGCGAGTATTAGTTGAGGACCAATTGGATGAAAATCAGTGTTGGTTTAGGAGTCTTAGAGGTTGTCAAGACCAGATTTTTAGCTTACGGCAAATAATGGAGAAGTGTTGTGAGTGGAACAAAGAACTGTATCTATGCTTTATAGATCTAGAAAAGGCATATGACCGGGTTCCTAGGAGGAAGTTATTGTCTGTTCTACGAGATTATGAAATAGGAGGCAAACTTTTGCCAGCAATTAAAGTTCTTTACATGGATAGTCAGCAGGAGTTAGAGTTGACGGTAAATTGAGTTCATGGTTCAGAGTTGTTTCAGGGGTAAGACAAGGCTGCAACCTGTCTCCACTGTTGTTCATATTATTTATGGATCATATGTTGAAAACAATAGACTGGCTGGGTGAGATCAAGATATGTGAACACAAAATAAGCAGTCTTGCATATGCGGATGACTTAGTTGTGATGGCAGATTCGATTGGAAGTTTGCAAAGTAATTTTTCAGAGCTAGATCAGAAATGTAAGGACTATGGTATGAAGATTAGCATCTCCAAAACGAAAGTAATGCCAGTGGGAAAGAAATATAAACGGATTGAGTGCCAAATAGAAGGAACAAAGTTAGAACAGGTGGACAGTTTCAAGTACTTAGGATGCATATTCTCACAGGATAGCAACATAGTGAAAGAACTGGAAGCGAGGTGTAGCAAAGCTAATGCAGTGAGCGCTCAGCTACAATCTACCCTCTTCTGCAAGACGGAAGGCAGTACCAAGACTAAGTTATCTGTGGTCCGTTCAATCTTTCGACCAACTTCGTTGTATGGGAGCGAAAGCTGGGTGGATTCAGGTTACCTTATCAACAAGGTTGAGGTTACGGATATGAAAGTAGCTAGGATGATTGCAGGTACTAATAGATGGGAACAATGGCAGGAGTGTGTCCACAATGAGGAAATCAAAGAAAAACTGGGAATGAACTCTATAGATGCAGCAGTCAGGATGAACAGGCATAGATGGTGGGGTCATGTTACACGCATGGGAGAAGCAAGGTTACCCAAGAGACTCATGGGTTCAGCAGTAGAGGGTAGGAGGTGTCGGGGCAGACCAAGGAGAAGGTACCTGGATTCGGTTAAGAATGATTTTGAAGTAATAGGTTTAACATCAGAAGAGGCACCAATGTTAGCACTGAATAGGGGATCATGGAGGAATTTTATAAGGGGTCTATGCTCCAGACTGAACGCTGGAAGGCATAATCAGTCTTAAATGATGATGATGATCATGAATTAAATGGGTAAAATATATATAGATCTATGCCTCATAGGCAGATGTTGTAACTACCGAACCGCCTGTTAGGCGAGCGTTCGCCAGAACGCCCCGCAAAATCATGTTCCCAGTTAAATATTGAACCAGCTCGGAGTCCGCCGCGGTTTAGTGGTTTTTTTGTTTTTTTGTTTTTGTAACGTTTATTGGACTTGATTGCTAATGTCATAAGTCCCTAAGTTTACACACTACTTACCCTAAATTAACCTAAGGACAAACACACACACCCAAGCCCCAGGAAGGACTCGAACCTCCACCGGGACCAGCCGCACAGTCCATGACTGCAGCGCCTTAGACCGCTTTTTTTTATTGTTCTCATGTTGTTCGATTTTGTTCGTTGCATTTGTTCGGTGCGAATGTCCCAGGACACTCATTCAAGTTTAGTTTCGAGCTGTTGACTCAGTTATTTGTTACAGAGGGGAGCTAACCCTCTGACCGAACACGCTGAGCTACCATGCTGGCAAAAAAGTGCCAGAGGAGGAATCGAACCAAAGACCTTTGCCGTAAAAGTCCGAGTCCAAACAATTTTTTTAATCTCATTTTGTTCGTTTTAGTTCGTTGTATCTGCTCTGGGCGGACGTCGAAAGACACTAGTTTCTGTTTATCCATTAGCTCAGTTTCTTTTATTACAGAGGGCAGCTAGCCCTGTGACCGAACACCCTGACGTACCGTGCCGACCGCTCGGCTAATACCGGGCGGCGTTTAGTGTTAACTGGGACTTCCTGTTAACATTGTTATTTAGCAAATGACTGACTGAGCTGTGGTCCGGAAGCTTGGCATTTTTCACAATCGTTTGGCTTCTTGGGTAGCATTTTCTTGGCGACAAAAAAAGTATTAAAGAAAAATTGTTTTAATTGAACTAACATTTCAACAAAAGCTACAGTATTTAATTGGATTAAATTAAAATGTGCAACAAGCGAACTAAATCTTATTTGGTGTGTGTTCTGAGTTGGTCAGCAGACACACATGCAAGACTCAAAGCACAACTACGAAAAATAAACAGTTGAGAGCCTTACTGGATTCGCTGTTACAGCGTAGTATAGTATCACAACTTCACAACAATGCTCTTCTGAACAAAGCAGACTTCGTTTTACGCAGGATGAATCAGACGTCATGCGCTTCACAGCTGCAATAAGCAATGTGCCAGTGACTGAACTGAGGAAAAGATCAGCAAACTTCTGTTCAGCGCAGTAGATTGCTAAGCGTAGGAATGAATGTTACATTAAAGTGCAGATATTGTGAAGTTTGCTGTGTAAGCACCTAGGAGAGACATTACGTTTTTATTGTGAGAAAAAGGACGATATGCGAAAGAAACTAACTCGCAGATGTTTATTTAAATACATTTTCGTGTCATAATATGGAGGTTTTAAAAATGGGCTCGTATGTAGTACGCATTTCATAGAAATAAAATCTCAGGTTGTTATATCTACATTCTAAATACCAGTTCATCAAGAACTTATTTCTCTAAGGAGATGCACAAGGCACACATCTAACACCTCTAAATTTTTATTCTTTTGTGATTTCGTATCTGGGTTTTAAAACCGTTCAAATGAAACGGCGTACGCGCATTTAAGATACGATGCAAAACTCTGTGTAACAATTATTTCCTGAATATGTTTTAAAGTGAATTATGTGTGTAATATGAGCAAATCTGAGTAAATTATTTTTAAGGAACTCGACTCCAAAGTAAAAAGGCCCGTCAAAATAACATGAATTATGATTACATTTTGACTATTCTGTTTACAGAACTTGATCAAATTGTCCTTCATATAGTTTCAATTATCCAACAATATATACCCTGCTCGATTTTTGGATGTGTCCCATCCCCCCCCCCCCCCTTCTCGCCCTATCTAGTTCATTACCTTAAGCACTATAATTATGGCAAAACTAAAATTGCACAATAATACACTCTATTTTGTTTCAGATTTTTTCTGGCTCTTTTCGTAGTCACGTTTAGCTTATTTCATTTTGGAGAGCTGGCAAAAATGTGACCCTCAGCACATCTCGCTTCGCTGCGCTAAACTGCTACATGTGGCAACGACCGAGAGTTACGTTCATGGTACGAATTCAGGACTAGCATTTTGGTAGAGTCTATCATTGAAATGCCTACCCTTGGCTGGATTAACTGGACGCTGTTTATCGGAACGGTCTTTGATTTGTGAACTGGTCTTGTAGTGTTTTCATAGTGTGTGTAGTAAATTGTTCAAATGGCTCGAAGCACTATGGGACTTAACAGCTGAGGTCATCAGTCCCCTAAACTTAGAACTACTTAAACCTAACTAACCTAAGGACATCACATACATCCATCCCCGAGGCAGGATTCGAACCTGCGACCGTGGCAGCAGCGCGGCTCCGGACTGGAGCGCCTAGAACCGCACGACCACCGCGGCCGGCCGTGTGTAGTAAATATACGGCAGCGATTGAATGTGTGTTCAGCAAGTCATAAGAAGAGAAATGGTGCAGCCTAATACATATACGAATCACGTATACGACCGTATTGGTCAAGTGATCATTCAACAGATGACAGCGTCGATCATGGGTGCAATGTAAACTATGACGACGACATCCACAGCCACCGCCCTTTTCTTTGTTTTACGAAGCTGATGCAGAATGGAATTCATATAAGAAATGTATTCGCCAGCCCTTCGCAGTCTTTTAGGTAGGAGATCCGGACATGATCAAATCAATTTTCCACTCGTGGTGCTAGACTCAAATGTACACTGAAGAGCCAAAGAAACTGGTACACCTGTCTACTATCGTGTAGGGCCACTGCGAGCACACAGAAGTGCCGCAATACAACGTGGCAGTGACTCGACTAATGACTGAACTAGTGCTAGAGGGACCTGATACCATGAACCTGCAGGGCTCTCCATAATTCCGTAAGAGTACGAGAGGTTTGAGATCTCTTCTGAACAGCACGTTGCAAGGCATCCCAGATATGCTCAATAATGTTCGTGTCTGGAGATATGGTGACCAGTGGAAGTGTTTAAACTCAGAAGGGTGTTCCTGGAGCCACTCTTTAGTAATTCTGCATGTGTGGGGTATCGTATTGTCATTCTGGAATTGCCGAAGTCCGTCGGAATGCACAATGGACATGAATGGATGCAGATGACCAGACAGAATGCTTACGTACGTGTCACCAGTCAGAGGCGTATCTAAACGTATCAGGTGTTCCACGTCACTCCAACTGCACGCGCCCCACACCATTACAGAGCTCCCATCAGCTTGAAGTGTTCCCTGATGACTTGAAGCGTCCATGAATTCCTGAGGTTGTCTCCACACCCGTACTCGTCCATCCACTCGATACAATTTGAAACGAGACTCGTCCGACCAGGAAACATGTTGCCAGTCATTAAAAGTCCATTGTCAGTGTTGACGAGCCCAGGCGAGGCGTAAGGTCTTGCGTCGTGCAGTCATCAAGGGTACACGAGTCGGCCTTTGGCTGGAAAGCCCATATCGATGACGTTTCGTTGAATGGTTCTCATGTTGACAGTTGTTGGCCGCCCAGCATTGAAATTTGCAGAAATTTGTTGAAGGGTTGCACTTCCGTCACGTCGAACGATTCTCGTCAGTCGCCGTTGGTTTCGTTCTAGCAGGATGTTTCTAGAATCTTTTTCCAGCCTCAGCGAATTCGGAGATTTGATGTTTTACCGGGTTCCTGATGTTCACGGTACACTCTTGAAATGGTCGTACGAAAAAATCTCTACTTCATCGGTACCTCGGAGATGCTAACTCTCGTGCGCCGACTATAACACCGCATTCAAACTCACTTAAATCTTGATAAACTGCCATTGTAGCAGCAATAAGCGATCTAACAACAGCGCCAAACATTTGTCGTCTTGTATAAGTGTTGCTAAATGCAGTGCCGTATTCTGCCTGTTAACATATGTCTGTATTTAAATGCGCATGCCTATACCAGTTTCTTTGGCCCTTCGGTATATAAACTAGTGGGTAAATCTGCACCGTTCACAGATCGGAGTTTTAACTTTTAATGAAGTATATGCGTTTCTGAGTGAATATTATCAGCAACAGTATCACGTTGATTCGACACGGATAGAATTTTATCATTGCAGAAGGCTTCCTAATCGAGGACGGCCAAACTTCACGAGCTTAGTAGAACACGAACTTCTTCATTTAGCGAACCCCACGTTATAACAGGTGCTCGCGCTCGCCCAATCAAAAGAGTTTCGAATGCAGCCGGGAAATATTGTAAACATTGGTGGATTTAGTACCAGTCAATCACGACCGAGAAAAACCGTCTACCCGGGACCAAGACGACAAAGTAGAAGCGATTCAATCTCCCCAGCAACGGCGGGGAGCAGAAACATTGGATGAGCAACGAACTTCTCAAATAAGGTCCAGAAACCTAGGCTCACGTACGTAATGCCGTGATTGTTTAAAGAAATATCGTTGGGTTGGCCGCCCAGACTGGTGGGACTTCCTTGATTTTTGCTACCAAGAGGGACACACAGCGTCTGTAAGCAAAGTGAAAGCGCACCACCCTATTTCCCTGGAAAGCACACCCATGTACGTCAATAAGATTTAGGAAGGTATTTCATTATCGACTAAGCGTTTTATCGATCTTGTAACTGAGGATAAGACAAACGAGCTTCAGGTGGACACTGATTCTGAGGTCAGTTTCACCAGTTACACGAAATATGTCCGACTGGTATCATCAAAAATGACCCCATATGCTCGTCACATCGTCTGCTACAATAAACAGCGAGTACCGTTAAAGACCTAAATCACTGTTTCGGCTTCTTACAGAAACTTAGTCTGGCAAACAACTTATTTCTTGGTAAATAGCAACGTCACTGAAAATTTATTTGGCGTAGGGGTCTTCCAAAGTTTCGGCTTGTCAATGCAAGATTCTGTACGTCTGGTGTCTTAAGACATCCCATTTAAAGAAACGCACACAATGTGTCAGGCCTACCACCAAATTTTCGCTCATGGACTGTGAAAAGACAAATCGTTGGAAGCTCATTTAAAGTTCAAGTAGTTGCCATTTTCCCTTCGGTCGCAAGTAAAGGACGAACTAGACCGTTTGGCCCAGTTTTATGGCATTGAATCAGTCGCATCCAGCGAGTGGGCCACACCGCTCGATGTAGTGAAAAAGCCCTCCGGGTAGCTACAGCTCTGCGGAAACTTCAAGGTGCCTGTAAAATGTCAGAGGGGCAAGTGCTTCTCAAAAATCGACCAGGCCTCCCCTAGACAAGGTCTCTAAAAAAATTTAAGATATAGGTCTTTAGCACCTCCAGTGCACCGACCATCTTCCAGAAGTTTATGCAGAACTTTGTGAGAACATGCCATCTGGCATAAACTACTTGGGCGCAGTTTTTTCGAACCACAAATCGAATATTTGGGACACATTATATTCGCTGCTGAGATAGAAGCTCTAGCCGTGTTCCAGAGGCCAACAACGATAAAGAATTTGTAGGGAAAGTGTCTGAGACGCCATGCAAAATCCGCAGGACGGGACAAGTAGTAGAAATTGTGGAAGGGGGTCAGAATGTTCGGCTGTCAGGTACACTTCAAACATAACACTTAATTCAGTTGTGCAAACATTACAGCGCAACTTATAAGCTTGACTATCGACAGAAAACGTCTTTAATTCTGAAACATCTGAAAGCGTATGCATTACATACAGCTGCTATTTTTTTTTTTTTTTTTTTTTTTTTTTAGACAGAGAGCTCTAAGCTTTATCCTTAAATAGTATTTAAAGCCAAGCGATGTAAGACTTCACTCGTCAGATAAATAGATAAATTAGGTTTTTTAAATGTTGCTGAAGGCCGATAAATTTAAAACAACATAACTACAGTAACCTTTCAATACGCAGAAGTCCCAAGCTTTATAACCATAAGATGCCCTACTCCAAAACGGCTGAAGGCCTTTGTTTGAAAAATAAAAAAAATTAAAAATTAAAAAAACAACTGCAACCAATTTCCCAAGGAGAAGGTCCAAAGCTTTTAACGTTGAATAGTACTTCTGCCCAATTGATGTAAGACCTGATAAGTAAGAATCAAAAATTTTAAAGCGGCTGAAGGCCCATAAAATTTAAAGCAATACAACTACAATAAATTTTCAACAGGCAAAAGGCCCACAGCGTTATCTTGAAAGGATGTAACACTTGATAAATAAGAACCTTAAAACTTCAAGCAGCTGAGAGCCCATGCTCTTAAAAACAATACAACTACAATAATTTTTCAACCGGCAGAAGGCTCAAGCTTTATCTTCAGACAATGTAAGACTTGCCCAGTTCAGAAAAACTTACTTACTGAAAGCCTCTGATTTTAAAAACACAATTACAAGCACACAAATTCCAACCATTGGCTATGAGCCATTAAAAATACACAGTTGAACGCTAACAAGAAAGGCAGTATAGGCAATGGCCTAGAAATCTTAACGTTCGCTTACGTGAGGCAAAAAGTGGGCCCAACTATAATCGATCTGCTGGCAACACATCCAAGAGATAGTCGGGGACACACCGATAAGACGACTTGCTAACCACCGACTAGTAAACGAGAATTCCAAAGCCAAAACGTTAAGACATAGTCGCCCACAACCAAAAATACATTAAGCTGTGAAAAACTACACACCATGTTTGACAGCGACAACAGGTGAAGAAAGGACACTGTCTGAATTGACATCAGCGACCAGGAAAGGTAACCGGAACACTAACGGCCGCAAGGCAGAAAACTTCGCTGGTGCACTTGAATTTCAAACAGACAAATCTTCACCAACTTGAACACTCGCTGTTCCTCCCAGGAATACCACCATCAGCGAACCATCAACCAAGTGGACAATGTGAACAGACGTGGCTTTGGTAATTAAATCACCACTCAAGTTTCATGTCCTGCGTTGGTGAGCCACAAACCTTGTGGCACTTGGAACAGCCCCCACATGCTACGACACTACATAGAGACCGCCAGCGGGCCCAGCTGACAGCGCCGCACGGAGATTTGCTCTCCAATCCGCTCCAACCGACCGACTTGGTGCCCACGGCCAAGCCGGAACCATAAACACCAGATCAAAGATGGCATACAGTGCAAATATCGATACACGCCACTGCTGCCACAAGTAGAAAGAAGGAAGAACCATGGTATGACCTCAATAACTGCGGGAAACCAAACACAGAGTAAAAGCCAAGTCTTAAAGCAATGCATAAGCTGGGGTCAGCACGGCTCATTGTCAGACTACTGGAAGTTCATGCGAGTTGTGGCGGACAATACGCGACCACTGCATAAGCGGTGTGAAACAGGCACTCTGTTCCAGTAGATCAACCAATGTGAACATGCATTCCAAACGGTAAAACAGCAATACATCCTGTTATCGACCGGGAAAACTGTTGATCGTAGTACCTCAGGCAACGGCGTGGTGGCAGTACTCGCCCTTAAAAACCCTGGCGGCTCAGAGCATCCAATGATTTTGAGTCCATATTACTGAATGCCGCACAGCAAGGATATTCTGAAACAAAAAATGAAGTTTAATTAAAAGGAAGGTCAGCGTTGACCGTAATATTGATAGTTTATTGATAGCAAAATCGTTTTTCTATCACAAAGTGATAATCGATTTTGCTATCAATACTACGGCTAACTCTGGCCCTCCTTTAAATGTAACATATATGGTCGTTGTGGGTACAGCACTCCATGGAGTCGCCAATCAAGAAAATGAAGCACTGACAATCGTGTGTACACTTAAAGAGATTCCTGTCTACTTCTACGGGAGTACCCTTCAACTCTTCACTGACCACAACCCACTGGTCACAGTGTTCAGTCCGGCCGCCTAGGTTCGTGACCTCGATTTCAATCAATAGAACTCCTGGTTATTTATATAGAGAATGACTTCCAGACAACCGTAGACGAATTTTCACTAGCCAGCGAATTAATCCAAAAAGAAACTGGAACACACCCGATACTTCCAGTATTGCATAAGCACATCATAAAAGTTGACTGGAGTCGATACTGCAAAGAGACAATGAACAACTGCGTCATTATTACTTGTTACACCATCGACTCTTGTTGGTGACCGTAGTATTACTACTGAATACTGAGCATTTTAAATATGAATCATGGTCCCACCAAGGCTTCGCCAGTGCATTCTGGAGATGCTACATCAAGGACACTGAGGAACTCCCAGAAAGAAAGCCTTAGCCGGCCGTTTTCCATAGTGACTGGGGACCAGCCTCACATCGAGAGCGTAATACAAACTTTCCATAACACTACAGGGCATCTTGTAGCTTCATGCTAGACCTTTGCCCCATGGCAAGTAGCCACACTGCTATGGGAATGACTCCAAAAAGATCTAGCAGGATCATTTCTTGATACCACTAGACTTGTCGAGTTTGGCTTCGAATGAAGCGTCTTTACGTGCAAATACGATTGTGTGGACGGAATATGTAAGAAATGAAGCTCAGGAGACCACGCCACCCTACAAAACCTTGATTGCTATTCTGTGTTTAGTCTCCACAGGTCATCGCGATTATGCTGTTATCCTCTCTCCCTGTGAGTGGCAGCAGCGGTGAGTACCGATATTCGCACCTTGCACTGTCTTTGGCCTGGCGTTTATAGTTACCGGCTGTGTGCGAGCAGTTTCTAAACATTCATGGTGGTGTCGGTTTGTACTATATCGTGTCTCCCTACCACTTTCGCGCAACGACGCTCTGAGAGTGTTTTTTAGGGAATTAACTAGTTTGAACGTGGGACCTGTTGCTGGTAAGGAGACGCCAGACCACACATGACATGTAGAATTCAGAAGAGTTCAGTGAGACTAGGGATGATGTAACCAAATACTTAACGATCTCAGCGTCAGCTCCACTGCACTCCCTGTAAAAGAATCTTAATACTTAGCTGGTAAAATAACGTCGAAAAATCAGTTAAGGTTACCAATGGAAATTTTATTCTACTCACAAAACATCGTTTATAAATTGCACTATTGATAACAGGAAATGTTTTAATACAGGATGGTAAAAACCAACTGCGTTCAACAAAAATGTGAACGAATATTCCCTGAATGGGTTTCCAAGTTCTACAATCGATCGAAGCATGACCTATGCCATATCACATCTATAATCTAGGTTTAAATTAAGTTTCACAAAGGGGAAAACTATCAAAAAAGGTCTACAGTGACCCTCAATTACCTTTAATTACTTGACTAACTTGTCGTAAACTACAGTGTCTGATGTGGCTTCTCAATAACTATATAACAGAGCAATTACCGCGTTTCAGATTTTTACTTCAAGTGGCAAATGTGAACACCATGAGTTTTAATTAACGATCGACACTAGTATTACGCAAAAAAGGGGGTGTAACAGATGAGACTTCTGCAGTTCTGAGTGAAGCCTTATGCGCTCAAAAATGCGGCATCGCGTGCGTTCATTACCTTGTCGGTGTTTTAGGCAGCGTCAGGGCGACAGCGGATGGCGCACCAGCCATTCAGCTCGCCGTCTCGGAACTAACTCTCCTCTAACTTCTCCTTACTACAATTTACCGAAGTAGTTTAAAAAAACTATCTGGCTATGTTTTCATCTGACCAATCAGGGTCTCAATGTTAACCTTAAGCTCCGCCTACAAAAATTCTGTCTATCCAATGAGAAACGTTATACTTTTCGTGGTGGGGCAATGTTTTTAAAGTTTGCAACGTAACAGAGACGCTAAAAAGTCTCGCGCTAAAACGTGCCGGTGGTGTGGTCCTTTTAGCGTTATCGTAAGATCTATACTGTTCTTCTGGAGGGCTCTATCATTTAACATGGGCTGGGGGGTGGTCCTTGACGTAACAGGGACGCGAAAAAGTCTCACGCTAAAACGTGCGGGTGGTAGACTTAGAGGTAGGCTGCCGACGTGGGTGTCCGTCCCTTATCGTAGGGCCTTCTAGCTTAACACGGTTCTGCTCTCGGCTTCTGTCCTCGTTTCTCCCCTTGGAACTGCGTCTGTCTCACGGTGGGAAGGTACGACATGCATTTAGGCATTCTTGTGTTAGTGTGTGGTATTCCATTTGCTCACTCGTTACTCGTATTACTTTGGTTAATTTAATGTCATGATTTATTTGGAGCTATGTGACATACTACTGGATTTGCTTATCATGTCAGGGTTTACATGGAAGGTGTGGGATTTACCTGACACCTTACAAGTTGGTCGGTTGGCGAGGAGCAGCGAGGAAATCTCGACGGTGAGTAGTTTGGCCGAAGTTGCTGGCAATGTCATGAACGGTCGGAGTTTGTGGTGCTCTTCCCATTGCTACGTAGCCGTTGGCTCACTGATCCTGGACAAGATAGTTGAGTTGTGACTTAATCTACCAGATTAAGTCACATTGTGTCGTTTGGATTTCATTTTTGTCTGTTGGGACATTGGAGCGGAATTTATCTTGTCGTTGAGTCCATTGACTGTCTGTCGGTTGGGTTGTCATCGGATCGAGAATGGTTGGGCCGACTGCCTGTCTCACCTAAGCGAGCATTTATGTTCGAATTCCCGGCCGACCCTCGGAAACTTCTGAGCGCCTTTGGGTGTACTGCCTTTTCTTATTTGTTCTTGTTGTTTGTATTTGTATGGCTTCTAGCCGAATTTTAAATTAAGGTTGTTTTGCTCTTAAGGAGTAAGCTTGTTTCCGCGTTCAGCATAATTAAAGAACTGTTTTAAGATAAATCCATTTGGCATTTTAAAAATTTATTTTGGTTTGAGTCGTGAGTGATGGGCCTCCAGCCGATTTTTAATTAAAGTTGTTCTGCCCTTAAGGTGTCAGACTGTTTGGGCCTTCAACCTAATTGAAATAACTTATTTGAGATAAGGTCGCCATTAAAGTGGTCTTGCCCTTAAGGCATGAGATTGTATGGCACATTCAGCCGGTAATTAAGTTCCAAACATTAATGCTGTGTGTTTTATTCTCTTGGCTCTTGTAATGTTTGGTCAAATAAATGAAGTATCTTCGAGTGTAGCTGGCAGCCGCTTACTTTGGACCTTTTCCACAGTTTAAACTAACTGTCCTGTCCTGAGTGTTTACCATGCCGTGTCATTCGCTTATGCCTTCAACCAGACAATCATCAGAGACGTGTTGGGAGATAGCCCCGTCAGGCTGAACGCCATAGACACACTGTCCAGAGACTGCAGCAAGGTGGAGTGTCTTTGATGTTTTGCGATGGCGACGTACGCCGCAGGTTGTCATGGAAGGCGCCTTAACGGCTGTACGATACGTGAATGGCACCATCCGACCGATAGTGCTATCGTATCGGCAGCATAATGTCGAGGTATTCGTCTACACGGACGACATGTCGACCCCCCCCCCCCCCGCGCCCCCATGGTGCCATCAGAATGATTTCCTTCAGGATAACGACATCGCTCGACTAGAGTGGCCAGCATGTTTTTCAGACATGACCCCTATCGAACATGCCTTGCATAGGTGGAAAAGGGCTGTTTATGGACGACGTGACCAACCAACAACTCTGAGGGTTCTACGCCGAATCGCCGTTGAGGAGGACGCTATAGACCCACAGTGCATTGATGAACTAATCGATAGTGTGCCACGACGAATAAAGGCTTGCATGAATGCAGGAGAACGTGCTTCTAGGTATTAGAGGTACCGGTGTGTACAGCAATCTATAGCGCCACCTCTGAAGCTCCCGCCGATGTGTGGTGGTACACTATGTAATGTGTGGTTTTCATGAGCAATAAAAAGGGCGGAAATTATGTTTATGTTGATCTCTATTCCAGTTTTTCGTACAGGTTCTGGAACTCTAGGAATCGATATATATATATATATATATATATATATATATATATATATATATATATATATATATATATATATGGTCGTACTGCTGGGGGCCATTGGATTTAACTTCAGTTCTCGTCGGGTTGTGAATTACGCAGCTCTTACGGCACACTGGAACGTCACAGACGTACTGCATTCTCAAGTGTTCGTCTCATGCAGCCATACTGTGTTCCCATATTTGTACAGGACAACTCTAATATCACGTGTCATTATGAGTTATCTGTGTCCCAGAAAGATCCCCAGCTCTCTTCCTGATGGTACATGTACGGGAACATTTCGGACAAATTATAGTAGGTGAATATGGATTGGGGAGGGGGGGGGGGGTAAGAAATGAAAGAGGGAGCCTTCTGCACAGAGCATAACTTAATCATAGTTAACACTTGGTTCAAGAAGCATAAAAGAAGGTTGTATACATGGAATAATCCTGGAGATACTAGAAGGTATCAGATTATATAATGGTAAGGCAGAGATTTAGAAACCAGATTTTAAATTGTAAGACTTTTCCAGGGGAAGATGTGGAGTCTGACCGCAATCTATTAATTATGAACTGCAGATTAAAACTGAAGAAACTGCAAAAAGGTGGGATTTAAGGAGATGGGACCTAGATAAACGGACTAAACCAGAGGGTATACAGAGTTTCAGGGAGAGCATAAGGGAAGAATTGACACGAATGGGGGAAAGAAATACAGTAGAAGAAAAATGGGTAGCTCTGAGGGATGAAGTAGTTAAGGCAGCAGAGGATCAAGTAGGTAAAAAGACGAGGGTTAACAGAAATCGTTGGGTAACAGAAGAAATATTGAATTTAATTGATGAAAGGAGAAATTATAAAAATGCTGTAAATGAAGCAGCCAAAAAGGAATGCAAATGTCTCCAAAATGAGATTGACAGGAAGTAAAAAATGGCTAAGCAGGGATGGCTAGAGGACAAATGTAAGGATGTGGAGAGTTACCTTACTAGGGGTAAGATAGATACTGTCTACAGAGAAATTAAAGAGATCTTAGAAGAAAAGAAAACCACTTGCATGAATATCAAGAGCTCAATGGAAACCCAGTTCTAAGCAAAGAAGGGAAAGCTGAAAGGTGGAAGGAATATATAGAGGGTCTATACAAGAGCGATGTACTTGTGGACAGTATTATGGAAATGGAAGAGGATGTAGATGAAGACGAAATGAGAGATAGGATACTGCATGAAGAGTTTGACAGAGCACTGAAAGATCTGAGTCGAAACAAGCCCCGGGGTAGACAACATTCCATTAGAACTACTGTTGTCCTTGGGAGAGCCAGTCCTGACAAAAATCTGCCATCTGGTGAGCAAGATGTATGAGACAAGGGAAATACCCACAGATTTCAAGAAGAATATAATAATTCCAATCCCAAGGAAAGCAGGTGTTGACAGATGTGAAAATTACCGAACTATCAGTTTCATAAGTCACAGCTGCAAAATACTAACACGAGTTTTTTACATACGAATGGAAAAACTAGAAGAAGCCGATCTCGGGAAAGTTCAGTTCTGATTCCGTAGAAATATTGGAACACGTGAGTCAATACTGACCTTACGACTTATCTTAGAAGAAAGATTAAGGAAAGACAAACCTACGATTCTAGCATTTGCAGACTTAGAGAAAGCTTTTGACAATGTTGACTGGAATACTCTCTTTCAAATTCTGAAGGTGGCAGGGGTAACATACAGGGAGCGAAAGGTTATTTACAAGTTGTACAGAAACCAGATGGCAGTTATAGGAGTCGAGCGGCATGAAAGGGAAGCAGTGGTTGCGAAGGGAGTGAGACAGGTTTGTAGCCCCTCCCCGATGTGATTGTCTGTATATTGAGCAAGCAGTAAAGGAAACAAAAGAAAAATTCGGAGTAAGTATTAAAATCCATGGAGAAGAAATAAAAAGTTTGAGGTTCGCCGATGACATTGTAATTCTGTCAGAGACAGCAAAGGACTTGGAAGAGCAGTTGAACAGAATGTAAAGTGTCCTGAAAGGAGGATATAAGACGAACATCAACAAAAGCAAAACGAGAATATTTGAATGTACTCGAATTGAGTTGGGTGATGCTGAGGGAATTAGATTAGGAAATGAGGCACTTAAAGTAGCAAAAGAGTTTTGCTATTTGGGGAGCAAAGTAACTGATGCTGGTCGAAGTAGAAAGGATGTAAAATGTAGACTGGCAATGGCAAGGAAAGCGTTTCTGAAGAAGAGAAGTTTGTTAACATCGAGTATAGATTTAAGCGTCAGGAAGTCATTTCTAAAAGTATTTGTATAGAGTGTAGCCATGTATGGAAGTGAAACGTGGACGATAAATAGTTTGGACAACACGAGAATAGAAGCTTTCGAAATGTGGTGCTACAGAAGAATGCTGAAAATTAGATGGGTAGATCACATAACTAGTAAGGAGGTATTGAATAGAAATGGGGAAGTGTTTGTGGCACAACTTGACTATAAGAAGGGATCGGTTGGTCAGACATATTCTGAGGCATCAAGGGATCAGCAGTTTTAATATTTGCGGGCAGCGTGGAGGGTAAAAATCGTAGAAGGAGACCAAGAGATGAATACATCAAGCAGATTCAGAAGGATGTAGGTGCAGTAAGTATTGGGAGATGAAGAAGCTTGCACAGTATATAGTAGCATAGAGAGCTGTATCAAACCAGTGTCAGGACTGAAGACCACAACAACAACAACAACAACAATCAAGGATCAGTTACAACCGTTATGGGCCAGATTGCTTCAGGATGGGATACAATGGCTTTATGACATCCTTCTCAGCCGAACCAGTCCATACATCCATAACAGAGGGAGTGCACTGTCGTATTTATAAGTTATTTCAGTCTCCTAAGGTGTTTGTAAATTTGACCTGATATAGTGGTTGTTAAAATTACATTACTTACTCTTTCTATTCGCGAAGTTTCATTTTGTTTTCCGTCCTTTGCATGATTCCTTGTGTTTCGTTCGGCGGCTTAAATTATGAATCAAACACGCTAGTCAGTAACATCAGCATGTAGCCTTAAGTGAAAAGTTAATGTTTAACAGCAGCAACACGGAGTGCTTAGACATTCCAACAAGGAGCTCGCTGATAATGTTGCATTTGTGGGGCGCTGAACTGAGCGGTCTTGAGCGACCGTACAAAGTCCTAAATTTTACGCAATCCAAGGTTTTGTCAGCCCATCTAACAACTATCAGGAATGACGATGATGAAATGATGAGGACAACATAAACAACTTTTCCCCGGTCAGAGAAAATCCCCAACCCCATGGGGAATCGATCGCGGGAGCTCCCTGAAATGCAAAAAATGTGGTCGATAAGTCAGTGAACTCGACGATTTTACATTTTTAGGGCTGACGATAGATTGAAGCCTTTCTTGGGAATATCGAGTTCAACACCTTGGACAGAAATAGAGTATTCACTATAAAAGTTCACCTTCTCTGACACTGAAACGCCAAAGTCTTTTTATTTTCATTACGCTCACTCTATTACATCGTATAGCGCTACAACTTCATACACTCAAGAAGTACAGTCTTATTACAGTAAAGAGCAGTCAAATTGATCTGCAATGTTAATTCGCCATAATCGTGCAGGGCATTATTCATGCGTCTCTGAATTCTAGCTATGCCAGATTCCATCATAAGATTTGTTGTTGGCAATAGTGGACTGAATGGAAGAAACTGCGGAATTTATTCGGTAAACATTAGACGGAAAGACAATGTGCACTTGGATACCATTCCCTTAAGCAATGTGTGCACTATTAAGCGGATATCCAGCAATACTGAAAAGACTGAGTGATAAACACCACGGATTAAAAAGAAATTGAAATGTTTGCCTATAGCACACATCTTGTGTTATGAACTAGATTTCCTCACAGTTGAGAGCTTTCCAGTTTAAACTACACCTAAACTCATCCACAACTATTTGTGTTTTACAATTTTTCGTTAATAAATTTTCTGATCAGCATTCAATAAATTAAGTTCTGATTCGTTCGACGGAAACCATTGTTTGGCTTTTGTGATCCCGTGGAACATAGTAAATACACAAATAATGCCTGGAACAGTTTCAAAAACATTATTTGTGTTTACTATATTTATATTTTTGCTTCTTTCAAAATGGATGTTTTATTTTTTTTTTTTTTACAGAAAATTTGTCAGACATGGATCATGGGCAAATTTTATGAAGTGTAAAAATTGGAACTAGTGATCTGCTGTGCTTTGTTACAAAATAATGGTGTTTCCTGAAAGGAGATGTTTGTCCGTAGTGCAGAATTAGCTAAAGGAAATGCTGTGAGTTGTTCCTTTAACCTATATCCCATGCAAGCACACCAACTGCAACTTTGTCTGGTGTTATTCGTACCTTAGGTAATGAGGCAGTGGACGGCCCTGTTTAAAAAAAGAAAATAAAAAAGAAACGCAGCTCGATAATGTCCTTCGGTCAAGTCTCCCTTAGCAGACATCTACTGCCAAGCCCAACAGCTTACTTGTAACAAATAATAATATGTAGCTGTGATCATGCAGTAAAATAGTCTATACATTGGCTATAATTGCGAATTAACGAAATGAAAGATAATTAAATAATAATAAAATAGATTCTTTAACTGATGTACGCGGCACAATTTGTTAAATAATTTTTATCCAAGAAGGTATTCTCAAACAAAATGCGATAGGCAGTTCTAATACAGACAGAAAATTAAAAAGTAGTGAAATTCTGTCGAGAATGTTACGAAACCGTAGTAGAGTCCCCAAGTTAAGTACTCATCCAAGGCGTGGGATAAAATACGTCCATTTAGTGATCAAAATACACGAAATATTCACCATATCAAAATGTATCAGACTTCAGCATTAAGATTTACACAATAACACACAAGAGATAACAAGTGCAAATACTCTGTAATGTAAGCCGAAAATTAAATTTCGGCACTATGAGCGCATTCGGACCACGCCAACATTACAATCCCTTCAAAAGCAAAAGTATTTAAGCGACCTTACCCGACCCAGAAACAATCACTTTCTTGACCGAATAGCCCATGCTACCACAGCCATATCGTGTTCCGCCAATGGCATCTTCCCTATGGGCCATGTCCAACAGAAACAGATAGTTCTTGTGTTTCACAGTCGTGATTGTGTCACACCTACATTAGCGTAATGTTACAGTAACCTTTAGATGAAGTATAACTCGCACTACAGGAGGGTGATGTATTTGCACATTGCGTACTCCAGGGCTTAATGAGTCAGTGAGTCGCAGGACATTGTCGTACGTCATCAATCCTCTCAATGTTTGGTTGCGGCCTTCTGTAACTTCCTCTCTTGCGAGAACCCATTGAACCCATCAGCTTCAGTTATTTGTGGGATACTCCGTTAGTTTGAGAATACTCAAATTTCCGTGTCCCCCTACAGATTTGTCCGTGTGCAGCACCCTCTAGCCTCACTCAAGCCGTCCGGTGTGGTCGAGCGGTTCTAGGCGATTCAGTCTGGAACCACGCGACCGCTACGGTCGCAGGTTCTAATCCTGCCTAGGGCATGGCTGTGTGTGATGTCGTTAGGTTAATTAGGCTTAAGGAGTTCTACGTTCTAGGGGACTGATGACGTGAGATGTTAAGTCCCATAGTGCTCAGAGCCATCTGAACCATATGAACCTCACGGAAATGACTGACTTCTTAGTGCACGTAGTATCACCCGGCCCTTCTCCTTCTCAGTGAATTCCATATAATACTTTCCTAGTGTGTTATGCAGAGAACGTCCCATTTCGAATGTAACCAATGTTAGCACCATACCTGAAACATTTGCAGTCTCCTCTTTCCTGGTTTTCCTGAGGTTTCTAACTCGCTTTCAAATGGTGCAAACGGCTCTGAACACTATGGGATTTAACATCTGAGGTCATCAGCCCCCTAGAACTTAGAAATACTTAAACCTAACTAATCTAAGGACATCACACTCATCAATGCCTGAGGCAGGATTCGAACCTGCGACCGCAGCAGTCGCGCCGTTCCGGACTGAAGCACCTAGAACCGCTCAGCCACCGCGGCCGGAAATTCACTTACTTACCACGCTCTATTCCATATGTACTCTATTAGGAATTCACTCCTCAAATTAAGGGCTATGTTTGATGCTATTAGATTTAGTTTGGCCATGGAATTTCCTCTTCGTCTGTGATGTTTGCTTCCACATTCCTTTTACGTTTTCCGGCGTGAGTTCTTTTCTTCAGGAAGTATCTACATTTCGTGTACTGTTTTTCCCCAGTTTTGATGTAAAGACCTTAGAAATTTCTAATAGCATACTTAACATCAAAGGTTTGTAGAAGGCAACGATACTGATACATGATATTATGTGCAGGCAGCCCAGAAGAAATATTCAGTGTTCAGAAACATAAAAGGAACAATCATTCTAAGCGAAAAAGTCTTTTAAACACGTGCTCTAAAATCCATACCCTAAGAGCTATGAGCACTTTCTGGATAGAAGACCTGTGTTCCACAATATCGAAGATGAACTGCTCATAACTCTTAACGTACGTATTTTAGATCTCATATTTACTGGACTTCTTCTTCGTTCGAGAGATCGTTCCTGTCATATCTCCAAATATTGACTTTTGCTCTATTGCTCTGTGTGTTGTTACCTTAGACGATAACAAAAATGGAGGCACCAACTTTTCGGTTCTTAATCTTATGTCCTTACTTCTTATTCCGTTAAAACTAGTGAACGACAACATATACGTTCTGCGTGACCAGTAAATGATATAGTCGTTATTAGTAGAAGCGGGAGATGGCGTGGGATTTCTGTTTGAGAGAGTTCTCGCACCAAAGTAGAAATTCAGACCACCAGGAATTTTCTGTTCTGCCCCAAAGAGCCGACATCTGTCATTTAGTCACATAAGCGAAGTTACAAAGTGCTCAGTGGTCACGAAATGATTCCTGCTTCGTATTCGGCCTACAATTTGACAGTACACCCGCTCATAATGAAATAGTCGTCAGCAGAGTACACATTAAACAGAGAAGTAATTGCAGTGCGCCCAGCTGCAAAATACGAAACGACGTTAGCTGAACTCCATGTGCGCAATTGTGGCCCCTATGGCTACTGGGCCCTACAATGCTCTCATAATGCACCATCTCACGTTGCCAAAACGCAGTTCACTCCGAACTGCAAATGCAGTGTGTTAACTATCTTACGTGACGTCACTGTAAAGCTGAACAGAGGACGATAGACTACGTTGTTCAGAGCTATCGACATTGAACAAGACATACCAATTCCTATAATAACTTTGGTAAATTAATGATTTCGCTTCTGAAACAATTTAACTTTTTTTTTTTTCACAGAAGCGTTTGTCCCCTGTTCATTAAGGCATCGTCAGAGGCCTGATTAAACAAATATTTTCGCTTGTATGCAAGACGTTCAACCGAAATATTATGCCGCTCTATATGTTAAGTTACAGTCTGTTCTGACCTTTCGCTCAAAATATGTATCATTACACTGTATGTGTGTTATTATTCGTGGACATGTGCTCTTACTATACCGGTACTGCTGGTGAAGCAGTAATTCTGCCAAGAGCACTAAAAACAATTTTCAGCACAAGATACAAACTTCACGCATATTTTTTCCACTAAGTTAACCTGCTTATTGTAATGTAGTGTTGCCAGATGCTTCACAAGCGGTACAGCAAGGAACGTGTAGAGCAATACACAGGAAATAAATACAGCAAATAACAATGCGTATTTCGAACAAACGGTGACTAGGCCAGAACTGTTTGTAGGTTATATGCTTAATAGAGGAATATGAATGTTGAAGGTGCATAAGGAAGTGAAGAGTTGCATGTGTTTTAGGCGACTGATGATTTCTTAGTAAATTGATGTTAAACGCACTTGACAAAACGAATATTCCCTATATTCATCTGTGTACAGGCAGTCCTGAACTGAAACAAAAATAATAATACATCTGAGGATTCGCTGATCAACCACATTAATAATCGTCACACAACAATACCCTCTCTTCTTCGGAACGTAAGTTATTACCCAGTAAATTTCCAGTTTTTAACTACGTAGTGTTTCATTTGGACTGTTTTTGTAAACTGTTACTTTCGCTTCAATGTTTCTTTTGAATGTTGCGGGAAAGTAGCGGTCCAATATTCTTCTCTTCGGAAAAGAAAACTTAAGAGCAGAAAGCCGATGCAAAATATTTGAGGAAGGTACGATATTAAAATTGGTTTCAAAATTATTGTTTGCACAGATGATATTATTGTGCTATTAATTTGTATCCTTGTTTACGCAGCTGGGTAAACTCATCGTTTCCATCAGCCCAGCCAGACTCGCTATGAATAACATTGTACGTGGTCATATTTTATTAGGCACTTAAAGACATGAAAGTAAGGTATAAATTCCAAAAACTCGAACATCGTCAACTTAGTTCTGTTAACCGAAATCTTCCAAGACTCGTGGCGGTCGTGAGGCAGACGGTAGAAACGAACCGGAAACAGGTAAACTGTACAACCTTAGCTAAGCATGAGAGCGTCTTGGCTACCCTTACATGCTGATTTTGTCATAATATTTCTGAACTCCCCATTACAGGTGACAATTAGAGTTTGTAAACATCCGTACAGGCGGTTTCTTTCGATTAACGTTTAAAAATAAATGAACCACACAGTACACCAGCCACCAGAGTCATATATAGCAAGATATTAGTAAAAATATCCCTGAACTACCTCAAAAATACTTTTTGAAAAAGTAATGTTTTCTTCTGCAGCCCTTTTTACTGCATCACAGTTACACGTAGATTAATCAGAAGTTTGATGATTATTTTTTGACTTCGCCAACGATGTTATGAACTCAGAGTTAATCGTTTTTACTGAGAATTTATTTGTCTGGCACACAGAGAACAAAAGTATGCGCCTCGAAACCACTTGGCCCTCTCACAGTTAGACGTTTATATTTCAAAAATTGTAGATGTAATTTTAATGCACCTGGTGAGGGCATCATAATGCCGAAACGTGTCGTGATGATATATATACTCGTATACCAGTGAATTACATATGACATGAATAAATGTAAGCTCAGAAATATTGTCGTTGTAGTTCGGTTTCGTCGTGTATAACCTAGTTTCTGGTCCGTATAACATGTTTTAACTCAGAAAGAGCAAGGAGTGCCTGAGGGTATAGTCACAAGTATGGGTATATGTTAAGCACCGTATCTGTAAAAGCACTGACTTGGAATAGCAACAGCCAATGGTAGGACTCCCATGTAGGTACACAGTGTTAGTCAGCTACGAAGCGCAGTGGTCCCATTTTTCAGTGAGATCCTCATCTTTGAAATCCTGCCCATTTCAGCAACATCGTGCGCCGATGAAATTAAACTTTGTGAGCTGAATGATGCAACACTTGATACTATGAAGAATGAAACATTCCTATAAGCAGTGTGTGTGTGTGTGTGTGTGTGTGTGTGTGTGTGTATGTGTGTTTGTTATTGTTATTAGTAATAGTGTCTATACTACAAAAATCAGAAACAAGCACAGTGAAATGTCTAAAAACATTAAGAAGAGCTAGAATACATTTTTTCTGTTGGTAAAGTAGGCCACGCGGCCATGACGTACCTCAGTTCGGACGTACAGCCGAAATAATATCCTTTTCACTCGTCTTCATAAAGGACACAGCCCTGTGACGATGGTATCCTGCTCCAGAGGGGTGACTCTCCGAACGTCGTATTTGCATCGCAGAGGTCAAAGTACGCCACAATTTGGATGAAGATGTTTGCGATTCAGCCTAGAGGACCCCAGGTAATTTACCCAAAGGTGTGTCATCTATTCGAGCTGTCTCTGAGTCGAACGTGATACAGTTCTTGAGATTGTGCTAAATGTCGGCAAAAGTTATTGTGTTATTAGAGCGGATGACTCAATCATTTCTGTTCTCTTCTGCAAGTCATCATTCAGCCATGGTTCCTGGGTGCCATTATATTAAACTCTTACTTATGTTGCTTACCTTTTCAAAGAACATTTGAACACTTAGCCGAATTTACGGTATGTTGAAGGTTAAGATGAAATACTAGGAGAGAGTGAGTCGTATAATATACGCCAATCCAAATTGTCTTCTCTGCCATGATATTTATATATATAATGATGTGATTGTGTGAATGATGTGACATGGACATGAAAGGGAAAAAAACAGTAACGAAGCAGCTGATGTATGTCAGATTCGAGTTAAAATTCTTCTTCTAAAGGTGATACGTTATAAATTACTGTCTGAGTGAACTAGTACCTACTAGAGGGGCCCTACATATTAAAATATCTCCTCAACGTACTGACTCTGTCTACAGAAAAGTGTACACTTTCAAATAAAAGCATAATTGCAGCCGAATAACACATAGGGAAGGCTGTGTGTACCACCGTAATTTCATACAGCATGAGTAACGATTTTCGCCTGGAATTCGTTGCTTTGACGCAGTTTATGACCTGCTACTTTATATCCGTTTTTTCGGACGTGATGATTAAATGCAACGTCGTACAGGAAACACAGAGAGCAACTCATCTCGCAAACGAACCCAGCGCTGCGAATGACGCCCCAGTAACAACACTCGCATCGCTGCGCAGTGGCGGAAACCGCCAAAAAGCCTTTCACAAGAACGAGGCGGAAAAGTGTGACGAAAATTTCAAGTGAAGGGCTATTTGTCAGGCAGTGGGCGGCGGCTGGCGCAGCCTCTGCGGCAGCAGCGGGGCTGTTGTTTGTCGCTGGTCGGCCGCAGTGGGGCTGCAGCGGTCGACGTTTTATCACCGGCCCGTTAGGAATCTGGCCGTGTAAATGTGCTCCGCGGTGTGCATGAGGAATTTTTTAATTTGTGTGTCGCGCCGCCCACCGCCCCCGGAGGCTGTGTATCTTCCACTGCCGCCTGCGCCCCGCGCCCCCGCCAGTTTCCTGGCTGTACCCTCCCACACGCTGTCCGTTCCCCGTGCCGCCAGCCGCCTACCGCCCCCAGCCACCACCACCACCAACAACCACCCGCCGCCACCCACACTGTGCGTTTCTTCAGATATCACGGCCCCCGCAGGGCATAAACCTTGCGCCCCCTGCTCGGCCACTCTGCCCGTGTCTCTCCCCTCCGTTGTTTGTTTTAAGCGGTAGGGTCGGAGCGAGGGTGAAACTCTTTGCCGGTGAGTTAAGATAGGTCGAGATAAGAATTTAAATTCACTGCACCAGGCCTGTTTCGTCGTTTAAGCTTCGTTGCTATCGTCTCTTACGGAGAAGAAAATGCCGTGCAACTTAAGAGTCCAGTTCCAGCTGTCCACGAGTGTGATTAACAGAAGACGAAGGACCTCGCCTGAAAGATCAACGGCTGTCTTAAAACGCCACCACAGGTTTCTTTTGTCATCCACTTAATGCTTCCCCTCTTTGCCAGTCCATTCATTAACGCTAGAACTATTTAGAGATGTTGCGTTCCTCGAATATTAATGAAAAAAGCCTTCTTGCAACAAAACTGTAAATGAAAGCATAGGCCGACAGAGTTTTCCTAAATAAAATAAAAATGAAATTAGTTCTGTATACGCGGGAATTACCTGCTAGAAACTAGGAGACCATAAAGTATATGTGTATAGATAAACAACCTTAGGAGCCAATCTTTTTTGTTTTTACTAGCTCCGTTCAGTACATGTGAGTATATTCAGGAATTAAGTGCTGTGATAACAACGCTTTATAGTACCAAAGCTGTCTTCCTCGCTATCCTCAGCACAAAGTCTTTTGAATTGGATTCTTACACCACTTTCTGTTGAACATAATGACGAGCGGAGCATTGAAACTTTAACTTGTTGTCAGCGGGACAGTGAGAAATTGACGGCTCTTACATCTGCAGGGAGACTCTAGTAATAAAGTAAATATCGCTGGAACTGTGGTGGTTTGCCTGTAAAAAAATGTTCTCCTTTGCTTCCTTATTCTTTACCAGTACCTCCTCCTTTATTCACGTTTTCTTCTTTCTTGTGTCATTATAGTATGAAACTTTTTAAGAATTGTGCAGTATTTTCCGTGGTCATCCATTGCTTAGATTACATCTGTCCTTCGCGTTTCTCGATTTATTTGTTTTATACCGTAGTCAAATGGTTCAAAGGGCTCTGAGCCCTATGAGACTTAACAACTGCGGTCATCAGTGCGCTAGAATTTAAAACTACTTAAACCTAAAGAACCTAAGAACATCACACACATCCATGCCGAGGCACTATTCGAACCTGTGACCGTAACGGTCGCGCGGTTCCAGACTGAAGCTCCTAGAACCGCTCGGTCACTCCGACCGGCTATTGCATAGTCCTGTAAGAGATCTTTTATACTTGGTTTATTCGATTCCGTTGTTCCTTCCTACATTCCTTTCCAGTATCTTGTTGTTACACGTCAGTCCCCTCACAAAACTCTCTTTTTCGTGTATTGAGTCATCTCTCTTACCAGTTCCTTAGAATTCAGTCAACGCTCAGATACATTAGGACAGTGAAACTGCACCGAATGCCATTACAGTAAAAAATTAATTCCTAATTTGTGTACACATCGTCTTCACACTTACTATAGTAATACTAAACAAAATAAAATTATCTGCCTGTGATCACGTCAGCAATTCTGTTCCGTTCATTTATCTAAAATCAGAAATATTGACAGAGGGGCACACAGCAGCCTCAGCCTAATTTGTACAAAAGCTAGACATTTGAAGTTTCCTGCGGGCGGCCGATCTTATTATAAGCTGCATTTATTTCGTTACCCCTGCTTGCGTTGCCTTTCGTTTACGCTACAATATTAGCTCAGCTTACGTCTGACATGTGTGAGAGCTTGAGTCCACACACTCGTATTCCTTATGACAGTTATTGGCAATTTCTTTTTTCTTTTCCTTTCTTGCGCGTTTTGCTTTTTATGAAAGACGTCTCCCTATGATTTTCTTCAGGTAATTAACATTGACCAGCCTTTACAAGTTAGGCTTTTAATGTAATTCTACCACGCTTTAATCAAAATTTTTTTGCTTTAGTATGTGATAGTTCAGCTGTTAGGAATAATGTATTAGTAAAATTATGCTAGTTGTGTGATTAGTCTACGACATACATGCAAAGCAACAGGTATTTAACCGTTTAAATAACAAGCACCAAACGTCACATTACAAAGTGATACTGGAAGATTGTATCGGAAACCTCAAATGTCTCTTCAAACCAGTTAGAGATATTCAGTTGATACTACTCTGTGATGCAATGTTCGTCTGACGACTAGTAATGCAATTCTGAAAGGAAATTACACCACTAAAAACAATGTTTTATGTGCTTTACCAAATTAATCATGATGAAATTTGCGAGCTAACATCGCAAAGAAGTTCGGGCTCACACACGGTTCCTCTTCGTGGAAATCTTTTGGCTCAAACTCGTCTAGGGGTTGAACCGAACGTGTCGCACTACACGCCCTAAATTCGACACTTATGACGCTTTGGTTAAATTGTCTGGCCGATGGTAAGTTTATGAAATACAAAGTTAACGTAACATGTAATAACAGTGATAAAGATATCGGGAACTAAATTAACGACCCATAAATATTTTAATCCTGAAAGTAGCGATTTTGTTAGAATAATGCTTATTTAGAAAGCAAACTAATAGCGAAAGTGGTCATATTTAGAGTTACTGTTGCATTCGAGCGCATATCCGTTTGACACAGTTCGATCATTCACAATCTCATCGTGAAATACAAGTCCAGTACTCCACCTCGTTTATTATGCGAAAAGTTAGAGTTCACACCAGGCGCGCTGTTGGTAACCGCTTAGCGACCCGCAATATCACACAACGCGAAATGTTCTAAGTCGTTTCAGTGCCTAGCTGCCTAAAACCGACCGTCCGCTTTCGCGTCTCCACCTGTACTGTACCTTTTGGTGTCTCCAGCCGAACTGTACTCTTTGGTGTCTAGACCAGCGCTGCTCTCTGCCCGTCTCCGACCGTGTTTCCCGCTCGCTGAACATCTTCGCTCAACTGAATAGTGCAGTTCCCTTTCCTGAAGTCGTCCATCTCATTGGCTACAGCTTATTCTACATTACTTTGCACTTTAACATATTTAAATAATTAACGCTTGACCACTTCTACATTCTAAATAAAGTAATAATAATATCCATTACATAATAACGGTTAAAATCTTTTACATATACCAATACCATTTCCTTCTTAACCTTGAATGTCACGGCGAGTAGCCTTGCACCGTTATTTTTTCTAATAAATAAAGAAGAAAAGTAACTATAATGCATTAAACTGTACAACAAATGTTCTATTACTTAATGATTCAATAAGGTGTCATGCTGTCATCGTTCAACGTGTTTTGTGTAGAGGAAATGGTGATCTGATGCTTAACTGCAAATGCTGGTAATTTTAATTTACTGTATCTTTTAAACAAATAAAGTTACAGAGCTGATATTTACAAAATTTGTCATTTTAATTATGTGCCTCTCTAAGAAATGTCGAACGTTAAAGTCGACCAAAGCGACCAGATGTTAGCACTCAGGGCTTTGTTAGAAAACTTGTTAATTTCACTTTATCAGTAAATCCTAAACTATTATAGATATGTCCAATATTTAAGTTTTAGTGGGACCACCATGAAAATTTATGGTGAATGGCACATTAAAATTACTGTGGCTTCATTCCCTGGACTACTACAGAATTAAATAGTTTTCATAAGTGTTTCCCTTTATGGCCGATTTGAGGCCCGCCACATTTAACACTGCTACCTGTCCTTGTCCACAACAGCCTTCTACTGGGTTTCCCTATGACGTACGTTCTCGTCTGTCTCACTCGCGCACTACAGCGCTTAGTCCTGAATAGACAATAGATGCCTGTGAGTTTCCCCATCTCGTAGCGAATCTGCGCCCTTTGTGGCATTCGGTCCAGCACGACTGGGTTCGTTTCAAATACCTATAGGATAACTTTTTCGGCCATATATTTAAATGACAGCGAAATGCTCGTTAACTCACAAGTTTATGAAATAATTGTTACTTTCAAATGCTAACTCGTTAATATATTTACATTATATTCAGTATGATGACCTTCCATTTTTATTCTAAATTCTCTCACAGTTTTGTTTGAATTTCGTAAAACTAACTTAAAAATACCCGTCGAACTTTGCTTAAGAGTGCTACTGCGAATATAAAAATCATTGTATTTCAACTGCAGTAATGTTGCTGATGTGTACTGTTTCTGCTGAATGTAATGACGAGAATAAATAAATACTAAATTCAAATATAATACTCCCACACAGAGGGGTTAAAATATCGTACCGCTTGTGACAGGCCAGTAACTGCTCAGGGCACTTTAAAAATTATGCTGCCTCAAACCAACTACGCTTGAAATCACTGGTTACATAGAGAGACGGAAATCTTCCGGATTTGGCATGGACAAAGTACAGTTTTAGAAGCTGCCCTAAGTGTCAGAATAGCTCACAGAGATCAGAGTATCCTGTCCTGATAAATCCTTAATCGAATTAGGTGTTCGAAATGTTATTTTAACAAGGAGTTACCGTGATGACCACACAGAGATATTAGTTATAATATTGCAACAGAGAGTTCTAAGAAGCCATAAATTGTCTCAAGCTGAAAATAGTCGCATACTCAAAAGGCAACAAATGTACTTTTGTATGCATTCGTGTGTATGTGTGTGTGTGTGTGTGTGTGTGTGTGTGTGTGTGTGTGTGTGTGTGTGTGTGTGTGTGTTTGTGCATGAGTGTGTGTGTGTTTGTGTTTGTGTCAGTGTAGGGTGTGTATAGTACTCATGAAATTGTGTAAAGTCTCAAGATACGATTCTGGTGTATTAGCGCGGAACTTTCGTCATTCCGCTAATGTCGAATTTTATCACCTTGGAGAGCGCTTCAGAAGCATGGTCTGCTGTGAAGCGACGTATAGTGATTCATTTCTGACACAAACTTTGAAAAACTAGTTTAATGCCACCTGGTGGCATTGCGGGCACATGACGCGGTGACAAAAATATGTAAGCGGAGAAGAAACGGACGGGGGACCACCCAAGCGAAGATATGGGCTGTAAATGGCGAAATCCATTGAGAAAAGTGACTCATACTATGTGCTGATTATTATTACGCGAAGTCTGTGGACTAAGGCATCGAAAACGGCGAGGCTGGTCGAATGCTCACGTGCTACTGCCGTGAGCGTCTACCGAGAGAGTTAGAAGGAGAGTTAAACTACCACTAGGCGCTAAATAGAAGTCCGTGGCTCTTCACAGAGCGTAGGGCTGAAGGCTTGTCTGCTATATAAAGAACGGTAGATGGTGGTCGGTGGCATCTCTCCCGAAAGTGCACAATGCAGGTGCACGAACAAGTGTTTTGGAGCACGCCGTTCATCGTATTTGTTGATCATGGCGTTCGCAGCAGACTATCCCTCCGTCTCCACATTTTGAACAGACGACATCGTCAGTTACGATTGGAGTGGGCACGGGACGATCAGGATTCGACCCTCAATCAATAGAAACGTGTCTGCACTTCGAGTGAGTCACATTTTTTGCTAGACTAGGTCAAAGATCGTCTCCGAGGTGAACAACGGATCGAAACGTGCAGCGCGCCACGGTCGCAGGCTGGTGGGGGCAATATTTTGCTTTAGGACCCATGCCCGCCCGGTTAGCCGTGCGGTCTAACGCATGTCTTTCCGGATTGGGAAGCAGTGCCTGGGCTGCCGCACGAATCCCCCCGGCGGACTTGTATCGAGATTTACATCTGCAGTTACATAGATAATCCGAAGCCAACGTAAGGTGCGTGCCACCGCCTGTCATTTCTCCTCCTGTTCCACTCGGAAATAGAGCGAAGGAAAACGAATGTCTGTACGCTCCGTAGAAGCCCTAATTTCTCATATCTTATCTTCGTGGTCCTTGCGCGCGATGTATGTTGGCGGGAGCAGAATCGTTCGGCAGTCACCTTGAAATGCCGGTTTTCTAAATTTTCTCAATAGTGTTTCCCGAAAAGAACGCCGCCTTCCCTTCCAGGGATTCCAATTTGAGTTCCCTAAGTATCTCCGTGAGAACCTACCGGTAACAAATCTAACAAACCTGAACTGCTCGGATGTCTTCGTTTAATCCGACGTGCTACGGATCCCAAACACTCGAGCAGTACTCAAAAAGAAGTCCCTCCAGCATCCTGTATGCGGTCTCTTTACAAGTGAACCACTGTTTCCTAAAATTCTCCCAATAAGTCGAAAATTTGCCTTCCCTACAACAGTTTTCACATCCTCGTTCTACTTCATATCGCCTTGCAGCGTTACGCCCATATATTTACACGGCTTGACTGAGTCAAGCTGGACACTAGTAATACTGGGTCAGAACAATACAGGTTTTATTTCCTACTTATCTCCATTAACTTACATTTTTCCCCACGTAGGAATTTTGTCTAAGTCGTCTTGTATCTTCCTACAATCGCTCAACTTCGACATCTTACCGTAGACCACGGCATCATCAGCAAACAACCGCAGAATGTTGCCCACTCTGTCCGCCAATTCATTTATGAACGTAGCGGTCCTATCCACACTTCTCTGGGGCACTTGTGACGACCCTAGTCTCTGATAAACACTCTCCGTTGAGGACAACATATTGATTTCTCTTATTTAAGAAGTATTCTAGCCTCCCACATACCTGTGAACTTATTGTATAAGTTCGTACATTCATTAAAAGCCTGCAAAGGGGTAGCGTGTCAAAAGCTTTCCTAAAATCTAGAAATATGGAATCTTTAATTTTATTAGTTTTAGATATAGCTACTAAATTAAGACAAGTTCTTGAATAAAGTTCATTTCTGTGTTACCACTCTTGGTCTACAAAGAATGCTACCGACGTTGCTGTAGCCCACGACTCCAAAAATGAAAGTACGATACTAACCACAGTTTGTACCAGTTGTTACAGACTTACGGTACACACTTTCTCTCACTAGAAGTCAGGTATGAACGTACGACCTGTTATTCACAGAAACACACTTTTTATCAGTTAATAATCAATTTGTTAATTAATGTGGTGTTTAATGGCTGATAGTGCTCCCTCATATGCTACGCTCCTCGTCACATCTTAGGACGAGATGATCACAACTGTGACAGCATGCAACACGAAATTCACACACTTAGAAACAAAGTCTCCATTGACAATAAAAATACTCCAAGTATCATCCATGGCTAGTCACAAATCTTTAAAAATTCAACAGATTCTCCATAGAAAAAATTTATCAGAATCTTCACAAAAATGATTAGAGCTTCGCGCTACATTACCTCGTAAGAGCGGGCCAGTGATTCCCAGAGAAGAAAGGACGAATTCCTCTCTGTCTACCAAATAGTGGTTTGAACGATCTCTCCTCCGACTGGCAGAATAAAGTGGTAGTCAGTCAGCTTTCTGTTTCAAATTATGCTACCCGACAGTCTCCGACGTTTATCCAATATCAGTTCGGAAATCACTGTCAGTACATATCCAGATTAATATATTCCTAAACAAATAAAATGGAAATCAACCCATCTTTACTTGTCTAAAGGACCAACGTAAGGACTACTTTACTAAAATACCGGAAACTGGGAAGTCTGCAGAGATCACTTTCCGCTTATGGATGTGACCCACACCAAGACCGCAAGAACTGATTCCCAAACTCAACTCACACTTAGTGGTCAACAGTTCCAAAGATTCATATTTCGTATACATGCTTTATTAATCCCTTCATTCACTCAGACAGTACAACAAATTAAAATAATGGCATCCAGCAAACGAAATAGACGCTGTCTGGAAGTGAAAGAATTACGAAATTGTAGCTTTGTAACCATAGTGCTGTTTACTCGGTTGTTTAACGATGTTTAATTAAAGTTATTCACTGACTAAGTAGAGTAGCTTATCATCAAGTTAACTGTCATGGAAAGTCGTAATTTCTTCATTTTTGGTTTGTATTTTAGACATTGCCTTAGATATTACAATAAATTGCGTTAACTATTACCACTGCACAAAGTGATACAAAATTTCATTGCAATTGGTTTATCAGAGTTCCTATCGTGCACTGTGGGGTGAAACACTGAGTTTGACAGGAAATACTGAAATACTCAGATTCCTTTCTGACTGTGTTACCGCACGCTTACCGGCAGAAGATGTTCGTACACACATTGTAAGAAGAAAATTTTATAAAGATTACATAGACATATTTTGTAATAAACTATAATATGGAAATACTCATGGCCTCCAACTGCCTCACAGTTTGAATGATATTGCGCTCTGATGACGCCAAATGTAGTATTGCGGACTGTCGCAACGTTTAGGTTTTTTAACTTACAGACATTTATGTAAAAGAGGATATTTTTGTCAATGAACAATGTGATAGAATACTTTATAACGTACACACCACGTAAGAAAGAAAGTACAGCAGTAGAACACAAAAAAGGACTATGAGATTAAAGAAGATATCCAACTTATTATACATGGATGACCTGAGGCTATACAGAAAATGTGAAAGTAAAATCCTATTACTGACGAGCCAAACTGCCACTAAATAAGGCCAAAATCTCCAGAAGTGGTGGCACTGAAATGCCTCTGGACTTTCCATCAACTGACACAAGTCAGATGACTTCAAACGACTAGATATTTTTCGGATGAACAACATCATTTATGGGAATGCGATAATGGTGAGCAGCAAAAATGTTTTGAATGAAATCTGATTGGCGGCAGTACCACCAAGGGAAACTATACTTTGGCCGTATCCATCATCAGATACACTGATAATATCGTAAGCTGGACCAAATCACATCTAAATAATCTAGATGGAAACGGAATAGAACTCACGAAAGTTCACCATGCCCCGATCCTCGCTGAAACGTGAAAAAAATCAAAAAAATCTGGCTTTTAACTGTAGCTGCTTGAGTAGGAATAAAATGATTGTGTGTTCATTAATATAACACTAATCTTACATACATATCCTGTAAACTGACTCGTTCAACATCATTTCGACAAAAGAATCGTTCAAATTATCTATGGAATATGCAACTAACTGAATAATTGTACTTAGCAAGGAAAACTGGTAGTGGAGAAGACTTTCAAGTGAAGCAGACAGTGGTAGAAGTGAAGTAGACATATGAAAGTTTGCCAAAACTCTGCTCTGACTGAGGAGCTTTGTGTAGTTGACTTCAGTCAGAGCATAGCTTCTCAAAGTACAGTAAACCAAGAATCAGTACCGAAAAGTGCAAACGAACTACTGGCGAAGCTATCTGCAGGAGTGATTTTTGCTACACAGGAACAACACATCAGTACTAACGCTATCAAATGAGAATCTAGAAATCAACGGAAGGTCGAAAGACCACACTCTACCAAGAAATTGGTGAAATAATCGATCACATCTTTAGCTGCTGGAAAAATATAGCTCAGTCTTGTACAGACAGAAGCATAACGTTATTGCACAAAAAAGATCCACTAGAACTTCCGTCAAAATTACTACGTGCTGGCGACAAAGAATTGGTAGGTCTACAAGCAAGTAAAAAATGTCAAAAATAAATTAAGCGGAGCCTCTGAGTTCAGGCAGATAGATTCCTGGAAAACATTGCTAACAGAACTAGAAGAACTTAGTGGAGCACTTGAAAACCACTGGCTTTGATAAAATATATATCTGCCCGGTACAAGAAGCCACTTTGCTGGGATCTGCAGGAATTATCCATCGATACATTACAAAGTCGTAAACGCTTGGGAATCACCGAAGTTCTTATTTGAGTAAAAGACAATATTCCTCTCTAAACGTCGTTAAATATTTGCTACAATTTCGTTTTTATGCGCTCAGTAACCCTTTAGACTAGACACGTGGAGATTTCTTAATCTTAAAACAGCGCAATATCCATTCTGGAAATGACTTGAAAAGTTCCAGGTATTGCTTTCCGTTGTTTTGACAAAGTTTTTGACAGACTTCAGGACTGATACAAATAACGTGATAATGTGGATCTAATAGTCACATAAATAGCTTCTCGTTACACGTGTAAGTTTGACATTATAGTTTCATGATTTTCAGTTGGTTCACTGCGGATACCACTCTTCACACTGAGAGAAAAATAGATGATTCCCACTGACATAAATGCGAATCATTAACTGTGTACAATAATTCATTCGGGAGATACTAAAACGAGGGTTCTGGCCGATACTGCTATTACCTTAGTAGATATTCAGAGAACGCTCTGAACACTGTGAAGGGATAGCTGTGTTTTAGAAAATGTAATACAACCTCTAGAAACATTTCGACGGTTTCGTGTTCTTGGATCTCAGCTTCAACTCAGCGTGCGAGACTTCCTGTCTTCATCAATGTAGCCAGTCACTCACAGGAGTAGAGGATATTCTCTCAGTAATCAGCTTTACATTTTTTTATCTTAGGAGAGATAATAACATTCATAAGAATTTATGAAATCATTTGCGAGGCGTAGCAACTAAGCGAGTATTCGGGTTGGTGTGCAGAAGATCTGAGTCCTTAACATACCATCAGATTTTCGGAAAACTGGCACATACACAACCCTGAATCTTCAAAGGCAATTAAGTGCGAGAATTTTCGCTCAATCACCTTAATGGCTCATGAATCCAAGAATCTGACTCGAATAATAGTCATAAAAATGGAAAATGGAAAATAAAATGGAAGACCTATTAGATGACGATTTTGGGTTTCAGAAAGCTAATGACGTCAGAGATCCTGTTCTGCAGTACCGACTGATAATGGGAGGACGACATATGATATATAATGACACACTGACAGAATTTTCGAACATGACAAGCTGACACTATAAAATTTTTGAAAATATACGGATGAGCAACAGACGAAGACGGATAATATACATATCTACAAGACCAAAGAGGGAACACTAATGGAAGAACAAGAACGAAATGCTCGGATTGAAAAGGGCGTAAAACAGGGATGCAATTTTTTGACAACACTGTTCAGTCTATGCATTGAAAAAGCACTGACAGGTGTAAAAGAAAGGTTCGAGAGTGGGATTAAAGTCAGGGTGAATGGATATCAAAGTTTGGATCCGCTGATGACACTGCAGACATAATTAAAAGTGAAGAAGAATTACAGTACGCCTCAAACCGAAAGCACAGTATAATGAATACAGATATGGAGCGAGAGTGAACCCAATAAAGGCGAATGTAATCAGGAGCAACAAGAATGAGATTGGAGGTAACCGTAACTCAAATTTGAAGAGCAGGAAATAGACGAAGCTAAGGAATGCTGCTACTTTGGGAGCAAAATAACACATGACAGACGAAGCACGGTGGAAATAAAAAGATTATCGTAGGGGTAGGGGGCATTCTTGGTTAAAAGGATTCTGCTTGTATCAGACATAGGACTTAATCCGAGGGAGAAATATCTAAAAATGTACGTTTGCAACACAGCTTTTTAAGGTAGTGGAAATTGAAAAAGAGGAGAATCGAAGCGTCGATGTGGTGTTACAGAAGGGTGTTGAAAGTTAGTGGAACTGAAAAAGTAGGGAATGAGTACGTTTTCTGCAGTATCGGCGAAAACATGAATATTCGAAAAACAACTGACAAGACAAAGTAACAGAACGCTAGGGCATGTAAAACATAAGGAGTTACAGATCTCAGAAACTGTAGACGAAGTCAGAGATTCGAATAAGTTCAATAAACAATTGAGGATGCGGCATGTGAGACATCAGAGAACAGCTCCCATGAAACGAGAGGAAAGTGGAGAGATTAAAACTGCACATGAAGACAGAGACTAGAATATGTGCAACAAATAAATGAGGCTCAAATGGCTCTGAGCACTGCCACACATCACGAGGCAGAGAAAGTCCCTGACCCCGCCGGGAATCGACCTCGGGAACCCGGGCGTGGGAAGCGAGAACGCTACCGCACGACCACGAGCTGCGGACAGTAAATGAGAAAACAGTGTGAGCACGCTATTCTGAGACGATGAAGACGCCACGAGAGATGAGTTCGTGGAGGGCTGCAGTGAACAGTCGGAAGAGTAACGACTTTAGAAGACTGATGATGTCAAAACAAAGGACTCTGCTCCAGCGCTAAATTTTCAGTTGCAGGTAAAAGAATCATATGCAACACTGTCCTTTCTATGCTACTTACAAGATATTCATATGAATTCCTTTCCCCACCAATAATATTATTTCGTTTATAAAGCTTTAATTGTTATTGCTCTTTCGAGGCTACTCTCCCAGTGTTCTCAATTCCTTCAACGGAGCTCTAGTGTGGTAATATTTCAGTAATGCTCGGGCCACGGAAATATCCGACAGATTCTGCAAAATTTGGAGGTCACGCCTGTGTGGTAACAGTGGCACGAACTACAGTTCTCGGAAATAATGATGACGCTACATCAGCTGGGAGCACTCGTGCCGATTTCTATAACGGGCTGGATGATCCATGAGTTTTACTGTGATTTCAGGTGACTCTAAATTTCATTTACTACCACTGTGGAACAATGGTCAATTCGAAAGACTTATATAATGATACAACGAAATACACTGAGGTGTGGAAAGCTTTAAGCATTATCGCCGGGGTTCCTGTTACTTCGAAGATTACATAAGATTGGATTAAAAAAACTAATTTTAACTGATCTCCGTCCGAACACCTCTCGGAAGGCTCAATGGTTCCGACCGACCGCCGTGTCATTCTCAAACCGTGTCATCCTTAGCCCATAGGCGTCACTGGATGCGAAAATGGAATGGCGTGGGATCAGCACACGGCTACTGTCAGTTTTCGTGACCGGAGTCACAACTTATCACCCAAGTAGCTCCTCGCTATGCCTCACCAGGGCTGAGTGCACCCGCTCGGCAGATCGAATGGTCACCCATCCAGCTGCTAGCCAAACCAGATAGCGCTTAACTTCGCTCCAACGGGAACCGGTGTGACTAAGGCTGCAATATTGGATGGGTATGTCGCAAACTCATGAGGAAGTGCCTAACCAAAGACATTTATGGCTAGCTTGAGTAAAAGTAAGGACGACATTTACTCCCTAAGTGTATGCTACGTTACATTTAATCACTTTAAGTTGTACAATATGCAACTCTGAGCAGCAATAATTAGTGTAAATGCGAGCAATATGCAAATAAGTGAAAGCAGTAATCTAATGAGTCGAACTTATACACACTATTGAAAAACGTGTGGAACGGAAGGGCAGGAGGGAAAGAGATGAATATTGAGATGTTGAGAGCGTATGTAATTTTATTTCAGTGATTGTAGCGTTGAGAAAATTCACAAAGAATCTGGTAGTACGAGCCAGCTCGTCACTAAGTCTTTGCTCCTCCTCTGGTCGGGATTTATGTGCTGATTCGGTTGGGAACGGTCTCGTAAGGGAGTTGTACACTCCTCTGAGGCAAGATGGTCCACATCTGTTGGGACCAGTCCTTGTTGTTCTGAGTTCAGATGCTGGTCTTCGTCTATTGGTAGAGAATGACACAGAATGTAGCCGGGAGTCAGTTACTTCTTCTCGGGTGGAAGGGCTGATATGAAGGGGTTATGATTAACTTGTGCACGATAAAGCTATCCTGACTTGCTCTGGTGATACGTGGTCGGTCGGCATCTTGACGACGAATACGGCTGCACTCACTTCCCTATGCAGTGCGTCATCCAGCCAATGTCACATCCACATGCCACGCAAATCTAGACACTGCTCCTTCGAACAGCCTACAAAAGCAAGACTCTTGAAGAAATCTCTTTGAAACTCCGTGCCGTGACGAGTGTGCGATATATCTGCGTCCTTCAGAGTGATCACTCAGTATTTGACCCTGTCGACATCCCTCATGCCGGCCGGTGTGTCCTAGCGATTCTAGGCGTTTCAGTCTGGAGCAGCGCGACCGCTACGATCGCAGGTTCGAATCCTGCCTCGGGCATGGATGTGTGTGATGTTCTTAGGCTAGTTAGGTTTAAGTAGCTCTAAGTTCTTGGGGACTGATGAGGTCAGATGTTATGTCCCATAGTGCTCAGAGCCATTTAAACCATTTTTTTTTGACATCCCTCATGCACCCTAGAAAGTATAACGCATTTTTTTTATTCGGCAGCTAGAAGTCAGTGAAATATTTCGATTTTTATAAAAATATTACAATGCATGAATAAAGGTTTACCTCGCAGTCGGACGGCACAGATGAGCTGGCACGATGAATTTTTTAATAGTATGGCATATAATGGGATGCAATCAAATTTTTTACTGTCCTGAACCATCGTCACTCTAATATCTAGGTCGTCACTTATCATGACCTTTTGATGTGCCAGGCCTTCGTGGCTATTTATCATCATCACTATTTGAAGGCTTTTTTGAGCGTAAAAATACTATTTTGATCTCCACGTCAGTAGTAGTAATAACTATTAATTTGTAGTTCTCCACTGTGGAGAGGTATCGATATCGGTCGGTGATGCCTGGCACGAAGTCGGCGTTCCAAAAACATCCCAAAGATTTTCTGTAGGATTCAGGTCAGGACTTTGTGCAGGCCAGTCCATTAAAGGGGTGTTATTGTCGTGTAACCACTCCGCCAAAGGCCGTGCGTTACGATCAGGTGATCGATCATGTTGATAGATGTAATCGCCTTTCCCGAATTGCTCTTCAACATCGGGAAGCCAGAAGATGCTTAAAACATCAATGTAAGCCTGTGCTGTGATAGTGCTACGCTAAACAACAAGGGATGTAAGCCCCCTCCATGAAAAACACGACCATACCATAACACCACCGTCTCAGAATTTTACTGTCGGCACTGCATTGGCTGGCAGATGACGTTCACCGGGCATTCGCATTACCCACACCCTACCATCGGATCACCACATTGTGTATCCTCATATGTAACTCCTCACAACTTTTTTCCATTGGTCAATCGTCCATTCTTTACGGTCGTAACAAAAAGCGAGGCGTCGTTTGGCGTTTACCGACGTGATTTATGGCTTACGAGCAGCCGCTCGACCATGAAATCCAATTTATCGCACCTCCCGCCTAACTGACATACTACTTGCAGTGGATCCTGATGCCGTTCGGAATTCCTGTGTGATGGTCTGGATAGATTATCTGCCTATTACACATTACGACCCTCTTCAAATGTCGGCGGTCTCTGTCAGTCAACAGACGAGGTCGGCCCGTACGATTTTGTGCCGTACATATGACTTCACTTTTCGACTTCACTATCCCACTGAAGAGAGTGGACTTAAGGACGTTTAGGGGTGTGGAAATCTGGGGTACGAACATATAACACAAGTGACACCCAATCACTTGATCACTTTCGAAGTCCGCGAGTTCCGCGTAGCACCCCATTCTGCTCTCTCGCGATGTCTAATAACTACAGAGGTTGCTGATAGGGAGTACCGGTGGTAGAAAAATGCACCTAATATGAAAAACGTATGTTTTTGGGGGGTGTCCGTATACTTTTGATCACATAGTGTACCTCTTAATACATCGAGATCTGAAACATAATCAAGTATTCAGAAGAGGAAGTCTCAGTTTCTTCTTACATTGTTGGTTTCTCAAAAACCATTAATGTAACGTAGAGGATACTTATTTTGCGTTATTCATACTGTTTTACTACCACTGATATCACATATGCATACTGTTATGTAAGAGTTTCTTATAGGTGATGGTTTCTTCGTAAAAGTAATAAAAACTGAAGCATATTGTAATATGATACTTTTCACAAGCCTCGTATCAACACTAAACACAAATTTTGCCATCTGGTGGCTATTCTACCTGTCACAGAGAAGTGCAACTCTAACCATGTACATCATTACCAATTGTGTTTTCGTGTACGAAACTACATTGATATTCGACCATGTCTTCTGGGTTCTTCACTGTTTTTGGCAGGCAGTGAAGTTATTTACGGGGTAGACCCTTTGCAGAACGATGCGAAGAAAGCAAACAAATAAAGCTAGGCCTTAGCAGTCATTTACACCGAGAGGGAATGTAGTGTTGACTTCGAGGTGAAGCAGGGCGTCGGAAAAAGCTGAGTGCTGACAGTAAAGACGTCTCGGCGTCTCCTGTTGTGATGGCGCTGACATATCGAACGCGCCCCTATTCTGTAAGTACGCAACGGTGTTGCCGCGGTGCCGTTTGATGGCCAGCGCAGTGGACGGGCCCGCCTCTCTGAACGCACTCTACAAGCTGTGGCCACCCTAATTAGCAAACCGCGTAACCCGGTGCTTTGTATGGTGTACTTTCAGATGTCTGCATTCATTCCGAAGCCCGCTTTCACGTCCGTCATGCGTGGGCAATTTGGTGGTAGAGGCACTAGCTTTCAAGGCCTTGACGAAACACGAATTTAATTTTAGGTATAAACGCACACACTTGACTTAGCTACACGAATATCTCGAAAGTTACACATAGATGAAAACCTGTCCTTACATATTATGAACTGAAGTCCGGCGCCACATTATATATATATATATATATATATATATATATATATATATATATATATATATATATATATATATATCACAAGAAATACAATAGGTATTTTGAGAGTATTTTTTAACTTGTTTCCTCTAATAGATAGACGGATTAAAGATGAATGTCTGTGCATACAGTTCTATATTATAAATAAGTCGCTGGGCCATCCGAAGACTGAGCGTGTCACTAGTTCCAAAATAAACAAGTACAAATCAATTCCGCGATTGGTTACTTCCTTGTACATTTCGAAGACAAGTTCTTTCTGTTAAATAGCGATTATTACATCCCCAAAAATGTGACTATTGTGACTATGCCGAGCTTTATTGCAGAAATTTAGTTTAATGAACAGACGAATCGAAAGCTCAGTAAGTATTTACAGTGACAAACTAACTTAGCACAAGCTGCTTCGCTCGTGTAGACTATGGGTTGCACAGACTCTATTCTGTTTTTCTTTAAACAAATGTTTATGTTCTTCACAAACTGCTAAACCACCTGAACTTTTCGTGCCAATTAAGGCCACAGAAGCATCGTCTTTTCCGAATGTATTTCTGACCAAAATGTGAATCTCGTAACTGGAGTCGTAAGAGTTCGCTAATCATTCCTTTCGCGTCCTTGTGCTGTGATAAACCTTCATCCTCTAAAACACATTTCTTTCTTGCCTAACCGACAAGTGAACCATCAGTTTTCGTACTTTTAGCTTAATAACTTTTTAATGTTTACGAAATATTTCCTTAAAAATATTCATCCTCTGTTACACATACTTAAGGATGTATTTCCAGAAACACTGAAACACGTATTTGTTTTTAATTTCCATCAAAGAAGCCAAGAACAAATTTTCATAGATTTAGCTTTCGTCACGAAATAATTTCTTAAATCTCTTCCTCCCCAATTTCATTCTCTTAGTGGGCTGAATTTCCAGAAATACGGAAACCAGTATTTTATTTTTATTTCTGTCTCAGAAGTCGGCTTCAGAATTATTTAGTAGTTTTTTAATAACGATTTACTTTCAAACAAACCTTCATCCATTATTTTACCCCCTTTAGTGGTCGATTCTTCACAAACTCTGAAACAATTTTTTTTTTTTCTGAATGAAAAATCAAGTATCACTGTTGGTTGTGATAACTTCAAAATTGCCTTCATAGCGACATATTTTTATAAGCCTTTCATCACCTATTTCAGCTCATTAAGATTGGAATTTCAAACAATCCCTTCTTTAATGACGCCTACAGTATAAGAGCTAAGCCATCAAGTTTCCTTGCCTTAGCAGTATGGGCAGCGCCATGATGTGTCAGTGAATCAGTCTGTCCATTTCATCCCATTAGAAGTTGCATTTCCTAAAGCAGTGAAATACGCATATTTTCATTTAAAACGGAGAAGAAATATATCAACTTTCAATGATTTAGTTTCGAAATGCTTTCACAGTGAAATAGTATGTAATACATTTTGCAACATTACTGGCACCTACCAAATTGGCAATAGCCGGTAATGTTAAACTTCTGGGAAGTGTTTAGCCTGACTGTGACTGTACGTAATATGTCCGCAGCTCGTGGTCGTGCGGTAGCGTTCTCGCTTCCCACGCACGGGTTCCCGGGTTCGATTCCCGGCGGCTTCAGGGATTTTCTCTGCCTCGTGATGACTGGGTGTTGTGTGATGTCCTTAGGTTAGTTAGGTTTAAGTAGTTCTAATTTCTAGGGTACTGATGACCATAGATGTTAAGTCCCATAGTGCTCAGAGCCATTTGAAATGTACGTAATGGAAAAAAGTTAAAGGCATTGTTATGGTTGTAATATGGCCATCTTTGTATACATATCTCCATGTGATGAATATTATTAGTGTGTGAGTGGTGCTTTTCATTATGTGTATACGTATACATATAAAAAGAACTGTTTTATACAGTTTTCGCTGCACTGGAGCATAATGGGACGAAATTGCCCTCGCCACCACCACCATAAGGAAAAATGTGAACTAGCCTTCTGAAAATGAACCTGTCGGTTCGAAACCAGCTATGGCGATGTTTACATAAATAAATAGCACTGTAAAAAGTGGCTGGTCGCTGTTATCTTCTATATAAGAGTCAACCTATATAAAAATGCTTTCACACTGACGTATTATGTAATGAATTTTGTAACACTACCAACACTATACATAATGATATCAAAAGTATCCAGACACCCCCTAAAACATACGTTATTCATATTAGGTGCATTGTGATGCCATTTACTGCCAGGTACTCCCTATCAGCGACCTTCGTAGACATTAGACATCGTGAGAGAGCAGAATGGGTCGTTCAGCGTGATTCACGGACATTGAACGTGGTCACGTGATTGGGTGTCACTTGTGCCATACGTCTGTACGCGAGATTTCCACACTCCTAAACATCCCTAGCTCCACTGTTTCCAATGTGATAGTGAAGTGGAAACGTGAAGGGAGATGTACAGCACAAAAGCCTACAGGCTGACCTCGTCTATTGACTGACAGACACCGACGACATTTTAAGAGGGTCGTAATGTGTAATAGGCAGACATCTATGCACACCATCACTCAAGAATTTCAAACTGCGTAGTACTTCCACTGGAAGTACTATGGCAGTTAGGCGAGAGGTGAGAAAAGTGGGACTTCATGGTCCAGCGGCTGTTCATAAGCCACACATCACGCCGGTAAATGCAAACGACGCCTCGCTTGGCGTGAGATGTTTAAAGATTAGACAATTGAACAGTGTGAAAAAGTTGTGTGGAGTGAGTATTCACGGTACTCAATGTGGCGATCCTATGGTGGGGTGTGTTTATGGCGAATTCCCGGTAAACGTCATGTGCCAGCGTGTGTTGTTCCAGCAGTAAAATTCGGAGGCGGTGGTGTTACGGTGCGGTCGTGTTCTTCATGCAGAGGTCTTGCACCACTTGTTGATGTGGGGGCACTATCACAGCACAGGCTTACATTGAAATCTTAAGCACCTTCTGGCTCCCCCATGTTGAAGAGCAATTCGGGAATGGTGATTACATCTGTCAACATGATCGATCACATGTTCGTAACGCACGGCCTGTGGCGGAATGGTAACATGACAGTAACACCCCTTTAATGGACTGGCCTGCACAGAGCTCTGATCTGAATCCTATAGAACACCTTCGGAATGTTTTGGAACGCCGACTTCGTGCCAAGCCTCACCGACCGATATCGATACCTCTCCTCAGTGCTGTACTACGTGAAAAATGGGCTGCCATTCTCGAAGAAACCTTCCAGCACCCGACAGAACGTATGCCTGCGAGAATGGAAGCAGTCATCAAGGCTGAGTGTGGGCCAACACCGTATTGAAGTCCAGCGTTATCGATGGCGGATGCCAAGAACTTGTAAGACATATCCGGCCAGGTGTTCGGATACCTTTGATCATGTAGTGTATAGCGGTATATACACATGCGGTCGCCAGCCAAATTAGCCAATACTATATCTAGTTCTATGGCAAAGCGGAGATAAACTTCACCTACGAAAACTTACCTCTCTTGATACCCTAACTAGCCTCTTCTGAACTCAGTGCCCTAACAAACAACACAACATCTATAGCTTATGCAGAACACAGAATCGCCAGTAAATTCAGGAACACACATTGTCTCACAATAATTTTTGCTATTGGTAAAAAATGCTGAACGACATATGGGCCTACTAACAATGTCTGACTGGAAATAGCACGAAGTATCATAAAAGAGATCACGATTTGAAATAGTACAGATTACTAAGGACATCAGAAATTTTCACATGAAGCTATTCTATACAAATGGACAGTAGAGGTATTATTTATAAAAAACTTTTGGTGCAGTATAAATTATTGTATTGGGTACTGCACTTGCTGAGAAAGAGCCTTTACTTTCATTCCTCACGAAAGTTAAGTAGCTTATGTGGTCCCTTAAACAACATGGTATGAAGACCCATCATCAATTGTAAATGATAACGCACAAAATTAAAAAATGGCAATTACATTTAGTAACAAGTTTAAGTACAATGAATAATGCAAAATTAGTTAACAGCTAACAAGGGGACCTACCAACTAGTCTCTCTTCGGACACAAACTGGCTTTTAGATGACTGCACAATTAGAAAAATCACCTTAAAGTAGCATATACAAAGAAAGAAATACACTCCTGGAAATTGAAATAAGAACACCGTGAATTCATTGCCCCAGGAAGGGGAAACTTTATTGACACATTCCTGGGGTCAGATACATCACATGATCACACTGACAGAACCACAGGCACATAGACACAGGCAACAGAGCATGCACAATGTCGGCACTAGTACAGTGTATATCCACATTTCGCTACAATGCAGGCTGCTATTCTCCCATGGAGACGATCGTAGAGATGCTGGATGTAGTCCTGTGGAACGGCTTGCATTGCCATTCCCACCTGGCGCCTCAATTGGACCAGCGTTCGTGCTGGACGTGCAGATCGCGTGAGACAACGCTTCATCCAGTCCCAAACATGCTCAATGGGGGACAGATCCGAAGATCTTGCTGGCCAGGGTAGTTTACTTACACCTTCTAGAGCACGTTGGGTGGCACGGGATACATGCGGACGTGCATTGTCCTGTTGGAACAGCAAGTTCCCTTGCCGGTCTAGGAATGGTAGAACGATGGTTTCGATGACGGTTTGGATGTACCGTGCACTATTCAGTGTCCCCTCGACGATCACCAGAGGTGTACGGCCAGTGTAGGAGATCGCTCCCCACACCATGGTGCCGGGTGTTGGCCCTCTATGCCTCGGTCGTATGCACTCCTGATTGTGGCGCTCACCTGCACGGCGCCAAACACGCATACGACCATCATTGGCACCAAGGCAGAAGCGACTCTCATCGCTGAAGACGACACGTCTCCATTCGTCCCTCCATTCACGCATGTCGCGACACCACTGGAGGCGGGCTGCACGATGTTGGGGCGTGAGCGGAAGATGGCCTAACGGTGTGCGGGACCGTAGCCCAGCTTCATGGAGACGGTTGCGAATCGTCCTCGCCGATACCCCAGGAGCAACAGTGTCCCTAATTTGCTGGGAAGTGGCGGTGCGGTCCCCTACGGCACTGCGTGGGATCCTACGGTCTTGGCGTGCATCCGTGCGTCGCTGCGGTCCGGTCCCAGGTCGACGGGCACGTGCACCTTCCGCCGACCACTGGCGACAACATCGATCTACTGTGGAGACCTCACGCCCCACGTGTTGAGCAATTCGGCGGTACGTCCACCCGTCCTCCCTCATGCCCACTATACGCCCTCGCTCAAAGTCCGTCAACTGCACATACGATTCGCGTCCACGCTGTCGCGGCATGCTACCAGTGTTAAAGACTGCGATGGAGCTCCGTATGCCACAGCAAACTGGCTGACACTGACGGCGGCGGTGCACAAACGCTGCGCAGCTAGCGCCATTCGACGGCAACACCGCGGTTCCTGGTGTGTCCGCTGTGCCGTGCGTGTGATCATTGCTTGTACAGCCCTCTCGCAGTGTCCGGAGCAAGTATGGTGAGTCTGACACACCGGTGTCAATGTGTTCTTTTTTCCATTTACAGGAGTGTATTTACAAGCTTACAAATCTGTTTAAACCGAAATAATACTCATGTCTTTTTATAACATTTAGTTACAGGCAGCTATAAGAATTTCGTATTTTTATTATTGATTATTTTAATGGCAGCTTCTTATTTAAAGAAAAGCCTTCTTCATGAACACACTTTAGTAAATTATGTGATGAAAAATTATGTTGAGTAAATCATTTACTACTGTACAGAGAACTAACCAAACTTCATATTGTACATATTTAATGGAACTGCAAAATGTTTTACTGCCAAAGTGAGTTTAATAAGAACAGGATACTCGGAATTAATTCACTTGGAAAGAACCCTATCTATCAATGTGACTGGGGACAATCACTGGTGTACATACGCGAGTTGTAAGTTCCACAAAAAGTTTTTTGTAATATCTGTTCCATTCGATGTTAGTATTTAGATAACAGTTACGCTGAAGGTGGTGGCACTTGTTGCAAAAATAACAGTGGCTTTAAAACTGGCAGAAAAGCTACGATGCCTCTTCGTCTTAGACACGCACTGATAAAACTCTTCTTGGAGTGGTAAATTTAACAAAAGAGGGCCAGTAATAATGCTATAGTAGATAGGTCACTTTACATTCCATCCGAGGGTAATTTGTAGGCACGCAATCTCTTCTTGATTCAAGTTATACATCCAAATTAACCACAACTGCTGATCAACCCTACCGCTGGCTACTCAATATCACAGTCAGAACTCGAATATGCCACTCGACACAGAGAACCAAGCACCCTGGCCACCAAGTACACCTTATCCAATTCCGCCAAACTACTTCCGTAGCGGCGAAGCTTTACTACAGGTTTTACATTTAGTTTCCCTACTTCTGGACCAGTAAAATATACACACATTTTACAAATTTTTACATTCACAGAATGTTAAATATAAAACCAAAGGTGTAGTTAAATTGCAATTTCTTGAGACCCGAAATAATAAACTTAATTTTTTATATTTATAGAAACAAAGGTCCTGACTATGCAGATACACTAGTGTACAATGTCATCAGAGAACTTATACAGAATATACATAAATCTACCGATTACTGGTGTTACGACTTCACAGCTTTCACCCTATTAGGCGTTGAATTTCCGAAAACAGTGGTGCTGTATGTATTTCTTCATTTCTAACAAAGAGGTCAGATATTAATTATCATAGATTTAGCTTCAAAAATGCTTATTTTATGAAATTTCCATAAACATTTTATGCTATATTTCACCCCCATAGGGGCTAAATTTTCAAAAACATTGAAATGCATACTTTTTGATTTCTAGAAGAGAAGCAAAATTCAGATTTTCATAAATTTATCTCTAAATATGCTTTCAAAATAGAATGATATCACAAAACGTTCCATCCCCTATTTCACCTCCTTAGGGCTTCAATTCCAAAAGCAATGAAACATTTAATTTTTATTTAGTAGTCATATTCCTGTTTTCATCTATGGAGCTTTAAAAATACTGGTGTCCTTTAAGAATGATTTAGTTTCAATAAATCTTTCATCCCATCTTTCACCCTGATAGCGGTTGAATTACCAAAATGGAAAAACGTATTACATTATTTATGACTGAGAAACCAGATACCAACAATCTTAGGTCTAGCTTCAAAATTCCCATAAAAGTGACATATTTTCAAAAATTCTTTCGTCTCCAATTTCATTCACTTAGAGGAAAAATCCTTGTCAGACCAATGCAGATTTTAAGTTTATGTCCTTAGTGGTTTGGCTGAAGGCGATAGGTTAGTGAGTGACTCCGTCAATCGTATAATGAATTTTATATAAAAGATAGAGCCTCGTAATAATATAACTCGAAAAAATGTGAGAACCAACGGTAAATATATTTTTTTTCTAAAGTAGTAATTCATTTATGTTGAGAGACAAACAGGCAAAAAATTCTTTAATGATCCGAAATGTATTAATGATCCCACAAATATTAAGTTACTGTAATAGTTTCATAATCAAACATCTTGAAACTCTTTAAATAAACAAATTTAATTTAGCTTCTTGGTTCTAATTAGTGCTATTTACATGCAAAGTATAAGGAAATTTACTAAACTCTAGATAGTAGTGTATTTATAGCCACTTAAAATTAACATTTGAATTAAATTTAGTCTCACAGCAATAACTGTAATTTGTAGTGCCAAAGTATCGACCACCAGGCTCTAATGCAAGTAATGTTGCAGATATTCGTCACTGAAGATGAAAATTTATTCCTTATATTTACACAAAAGGTACCAAAAATATTGTTTATTACGAAATAAAACCTAATAGAGCTACAGTCACGTTCTTTAAAACCTCTCATTCATGAATCGGGAAACAACAAGTGCCATCAAACTAAATTTTAAAGTGTTCTATGCTTCTCTTTCCTAGGGTGAGGTCTAATTTAGAAAACGATTTAGCACATGTAGTGTTTCAGGCAAAGACATATGTATCACCATTGCTATGCTGTTCTGACTTGGATGTTCGAGTGTCAGTAATATGAACTTTCACTTTATTTATAAAGTAGTATTACTATGAGGTTACGTCTATGATGCCAAGTAAGCAGTCAGCGGCCTAACCTTTAAGTCACAAGCAAAACGGCTCTGTCTTTTACCTCTAAGTATCAGTAACATAAATTTTCACTTTATTTGTAAGTAGGAGGGGCATAGAACATTTCTTTTACGTTTGTAACGTCACATGATCCAGTCAGTGACGTACTCAGGAGGTCAGTAGGCACACATATATCTGTGACGTAAGCATTGAGGTATCACAAAAATCATCTCTTTCTCAGTGACGTCACCAAGATGACGGATTGAGGTAAAATAAAAAATTGAGGAAGGTGGATGGTGGAACATTTAAACATCAAAGATGTGGGATGGTGAAGAATTAAAGAAAATTAAAAAATGCAGAAGATTATAAATTAAACAATCTAAAGCTGGCAAATGCCAAGAATTTTAAAAATTAAAAAAGGTAGATTGAGAGAAATTTTAAATTTTAATGATGGCAGATATCGAAATTTTAAAAATTAAAGACTGTGGATTGTGGAAAACTTAAAAATTAAACAAAGAAAAATGCGAAAAGTTCAAAAATAAAATATGGTAAAGTCGGTATATATTTTTGACTAAAGTCGGCCATGTTCAAAAGTATCCACAGCACTGTACTTCCACATCTGTTTTATTTACCAAACATATGTAAGGATTTAAAAGTCTGCCTGATCAGTATCTTTATTGCTGTCGTCTGTTTTATATACCACTAAATAAATTTTTATGCCAAGTACTTTTACTGCATTATCAATAGATTTTATGTCTCAGTATAATATTTCACTCAAAATTTTAATAATATGTTTGATTGTTCTATCTTTGTAACGGTTATTTCAATGAGGAACCAATATTATGGAAAAGATAGTGACGGGAGGGATAAAATCCTAATAAAATACTCTAGATATAAATTTTATTTACCTTTACACCATAAATAAGTATTTCTCGAACATACTAAAATCACAGTTACCTAGTTGGCACATCGTTTCAGTTAGACAATTTTTTGTCATACAGACCATGATCAACAAGAAAACCCAGGCCGATCATTGACGTCATCTGCGAAATCTCGCAAGTGACAGTCACCCCAGCTCGATTCCAACAATTTCATATCTAGCTTGTTTGTGTCTGTCAGTCTGTCAATAAACATTTTCTATCAAAGGGCTGGAAGTGGAGGCAGTTCTTGTTCTCAATATTTCCCACGTCTTATTCTCCCAACAAGTCTTCAGTCCACTTCAGTTTCACCAACGATTCCAAGAGCGTTGGGGTATAGCAGTTCACAAACACAAAGGAAATTCACAACAATTATAGTTCGACTGAAATTTAATCACTGGAAATTCAACAAACCCTTCTATCGGCTCAGCCTAAGCGCTGCTCCTCAGTGAGCTAGCGGAGAGGAAGAAGATCCAAATCATTTATTTCTACGACCACCTCGGAACGCGTATCGCATAAATGCCCTTGCAAGTAACTTCAGGTTCTTGATCCTCAGTTCCGAAACAACGATGTAACAACGTATAAGCTGTTGAACGAGTTCATCAACAGTGCAACATCAAGACACAGCTTCCTGCGCTGCTAAACTCATGCTCCTGGTACTCTGGACGCCACCAGGAAGACCGAAAGCTCAGCTAACTGACTAATATCCCCAAGGGCTACTCTGCAAAATAAGAAGCCCTCAGCGGTTAGATAGATGTCAGTATATACCTCCTATCCAGGGTGTTTCCGTAAGAGTGTGCAAAAATGTAGCAGTACACAGAGAACTCTCCATTGAACAATTTGAGTTAGCAACGTGGGGTTGCAGAAGCCAGCTTAAAGGGATGTGGAAGTAAACTTCTCTACTTGTGGAACAGCAGGAATAGCCCTGTGTGGACTGAGTCTCGCCCTCAAGTACGTTTTGCTGTGAATATCTAGGCCGGTATTTTAAGTGACAGCCTAACTGAGCTACATCTTATACCTGGCCGTCTGAATGAGCATCTGTATTTGAGATTCGTGCAAAGAGTTCTACGTGAGTTTTTGGAGAACGTAACCTTGGGTGGACGTAAAAGGATGTGGATAAAACATAACGGTGCATCCCCTGGCTTCAGGGTGAATGTCCACAACCATCTGAATGCTGCATTTCTAAGTCGTTGGATTGGAAGAGCAGGTCCTATTCCATGACCTGCAAGGTCACCTGACCTAAATCCCCTTGGTTATTTCCTATGGGGATATCTAAAGTCACAAGTGTATGAGACCCTAGTGACTATGGAGATGGAATTAGTTGCCAAAATTGCAGCTGACTGTGAAATGATTCGGAACAGACCAGGGATATTTGTCAGGATACGAGAGAATCTTGTTCGCCGATACAATGCTTGTAAGATACAGTACAGATGGTACATTAATTGTGTCAATGATGATATTTGCAGTTAACTGCAACTAATATAAATTTAAAAATTAAGTTGTATTTGTGGGAATCCACAGCCTCCAAATGCTTAATAAACTTAAACATCGTCAAGCACATTTGTAACATCTCTACTTCATGCTAGACAATGACGACAGTCGGAATTTGCTAACCGCACAATTAAATCAAAATTGCATTACAGCCTACTACGCACCTTGTTTACCTTTTTTATGTAAATAGAAAAGTACATGATAATGTGATTTTATTCCTATTATCTGATTATGCTGGATTCTCTGAGACCCGGTTCCCTAGCTCAAATTATTCAGTGGGGTATCCTCTGTGTCCTCATAAAAGTGGACTACCTATACATGTGACTAACAAACAACTCTGGGTCTTATAAACTGATCTCCTGTTCTCTCTAGATGGTACTTATACACTTGCACATACAGTAGATTCTCTCTCCGCACTTTTAAAACATTTCTCACAGGACACACCAAGAAAAATTAATTGTTAGTTTGGGTGTATATTCATTATTATGGATTGAATTGGGAGTATCCCAAATGAGTACCAACGGTGATGCATCATTTCTTTTTGTGTAAGAAGTAAGAGTTTTGTAGTGTCCTACCACTGTATGTCCTCTGTTACATTTTGGTATTTCTCACTCATTTTTGTATACTCTGACTATAGATCTTGTTTCATGTCGAATCAGTCCTTTGTTGATCCGATGTAAAACCGCTCGAGGATATCAGTTGAAATATCTGCCATGAATCGTCAAAACAATCTGTAATATAAGATTTCCTGGGTTGAGATGGCTGCGTGCGCATATTCCGTAGGCCAGTAAATTAAAATAAGAAAAAAGTAATCCAAACCCTTCACAAAGACACGTGACTGAGGCAGAATAGCTGAGCGTATGCTATTAAGTGATGTCTTCAACGACACCCATCTGAACCCAAAATGTGACAGTGGTGATTTTCTGTTAACCATTTCGCAGGAGCTATATCCATGTAATAGTAGGCGTTGTTTGCTCTAGAATGAAAATGCCAGAAGCAACTACTTTACCTCGAGCACCATTCAACATCTGAAATGAAAATTCCTCTGGAACAAATCGATTGTCTGTAATGTTGAGTCCCTGGCAATCGAAGACGGCGTCGTGTATGTTTCCGAAAAAAAAAAAAAAAATACGGATCAGCGAATAATCTCACATGTGACATTCCACAAAAGCGGATGCTTTCTCGAATTACGACAGGCAACTGACAAGCAAATATAAACTTTATTTAGGAGGTGCGTATGAGAGAGAACTTTTTTATATGGGAACTCTGGGCAGAACGGGATAGCGGGGCACAAAGTGAAATTGCCCTTTTATAGACTACACAGTGCTGCAACCTGTTGTATGGGCATGTAACTATTTCTCCGAATGGAAGGGAAGTTAGGGCAGCCATTTTTATTTAGCTTTAAGTGCAAGATATAAGTGAATTGTTGTCTGTCACGTTACCACTTGCATTGTTCTAAAGTTTGGTGAATTTCAACGCCAGGTAAACTATTAATTGTTAACTGTATGCCCTAAAATGACACATTCCCTTAAAGTGTATGGCATTTGTTACACTTTAGTTATTTAATGCGTTTAAATACGTCAGTTATTACACTCTGTAAAAGTTGCTAACCTCAAAAGTGCTCTTGGGGCAGAACGGAGGGGGCAGAATGGGATAGTGTCCCGTCCTGCCCCATCATATTTTGATACAAGTACAAAGCAAACTAAATTATTTTTTCTTTCCTCCTTGCTGTTCCAGATGGTACTAACGTACATGAAAAAGACTGATAGACAGTAATGGGACGTAAAAGCGATGGAAATGGCAGTTTCAGATGATTCCTCTTCCTAACTGGGATTTTTAAAAGTACTTAAGCAGTTCAACGTACCAAAATGAACATTTGAAAAATATGTGCCTAAAGCTACGCATTGACAAATCAGGTGGGATATTTAAAAAAGTGTTCACTGCAGAACAAGAACATGAGCTGATAACGTTTCTCAAGTCAATGGGAAGTAGACATTTTGGTCTAACAATGAAAGATATCAGATCACTAGCCTATCAAGTAACCGAAAGAAATGGCTTGCCACGCAGATTTGACAAACAAACTTGTCTAGCTGGGCAGGATTGGGTTAAAGGATTTATCACGACGCATCCAACACTCTCTATTCGCAAGCCAGAAAATACCTCTGGTGCTCGAGCAATTGGATTCAACAAAGTAGCAGCTTCACAGTTTAATTCTCCCAATCAGCTATGTTCACAGAACAACTCGGTTTTCCAGATATCGCTCGAGGCTGTCATTCCAATCCAACTAATCTGTAAAAATACACGGCGGACTACAAGACGAAAAGGGAAAACCGTCGTATTAACAGATTCTCCTCATAAGAAGGAACTGCAGAATGCAGTCGCACGTAAAGTAGGTCTACAGAAAGGAGGAGGATGCACAAATATGAACAATGTCAGGACAGAAACGTCAGGTGCAATGCAACTTACGGCAAAAATATCAAACTGTACAAAAAAAAAAAACAGAGGACAAGACCTTAAGAAAAATAAAAGGAAGAAGATGATGGAGAAGAAATAATCAGAGAGAGGGAGAGGATGCAGGGTGCCTCTACTGTGTGGACTTCTAATCCATTTCTAATGAGGGCCGGATCGCATGACTCAGGTGTGACTCAAATGGGCACATAATTCATTTACTGGCATAGATAGTGAAGATGAAGAGGAAATATTGATTTGTGACTAACGTCGAAAGGACTAGTAGTTAGTGGTTTAGTGGTTAATAAGCATTGTACGTTTTTCAGAATGACACTGAAATATTCTCTTATTTTGAAGAATGACTTTTCAATTGTTTAAGTTACACATGCCTGAGTCTAAATTGCCTTTTATCCAACATGTTGTCATAGTTTAATACGACATAATGGCACTGAAATATTCTCTTATTTTGAAGAATAACTTTTCAATTGTTTAAGTTACACATTCCTGAGTCTAAATTGCCTTTTATCCAACATGTTGTCATAGTTTAATATGACATTCGTAATTCAAATTCAACGTTTATGCAATAACTTAAGAAAAAACAACCTTATCCCATTCTGCCCCGTGGGTGGGGAAGAACAGCAAATATGCAACACTTTCTTTGAAAGATTTATTGTTTTAAGTGATTTTAAAATAAGGTACACTAGGTTACACTACAATGTGTCTTTTTATAATTGTAAGAAGTGTTTACTTGTGTTCCCTTACTTTATACACACTGTTAAACATTAAGTATCCCGTTCCGCCCCGAGTTCCCCTATTTCTGATAATTCTTTCGCGCTTGCACAGAGGACAGAAGCAGCAGCAACATCAGTGACTAACTTCCTACTAATAGCTGTATAATATTTACACACAGTTTCCTGCTGATACAGCAATTGCAGAAGAGTTTCAAAAACCGATAGTTCTAAGAGAGCCAACACATTCGCAATCTTCAAGCGAATCGTACAATGCCGACTCGACAAAAATGCGTGTGTGTTTTTTTTTGGACAAGTTGAGGGTTCCAAATGTATAGCGAGTGAGTTCAGGTTAGCCGATGCCTAATCGGCATGTAGGTGTCACACTACGCCATGCTGAGAGTTAAATGCATTGGCGAAAACACTGAGTCACCCAGTACTTTTCAAAATGTTTTGTATACCAACACGCATTATTTCTTTAAGCATTAGCTATATAATTAACTTACGTCCATAATATGAATGTTGATTACGATAGACAGTTATTAAAACATCCCAACGATCGTTCGAAAATGTTTTGAACATAACAATAAGATACGCAGCGTCCACATTGTTTGGATGGAAAATTTCAACATGATGAACGATTCAAATACTTCTGCACATGACAGGCTACGGACAGCTTGCCTGCGGTGAAGTACTGCGCCTCTGCGTGTGGCACGCGTGTCTCTCATATTCCAATCGGAGTTCCGCGTGCCTCGCCAGTTCTATAGACTGAAAGCTACCAACGGCAGCACGCTTATTATGATACCTTAGTTCAGTGACGGCTTCCTACAAACTGCTTGTTTACTCCTTGTATGTACACCAGATGATATTTTTGTTTACAAACTTCGTAACCCACATACTGCACTGTAATATGCAAACTGCCATCTCTGACTGCGATATCAACATAGTGCACCTCAGCAAAAATCTGTTGATCTTGTGATTGGAGTGCATATTCATGTCACATCATTTCAAAAACGTAACCAACAATATCTTCCGCATTTGTGCTTTACAATGTACACTCCTGGAAATTGAAATAAGAACACCGTGAATTCATTGTCCCAGGAAGGGGAAACTTTATTGACACTTTCCTGGGGTCAGATACATCACATGATCACACTGACAGAACCACAGGCACATAGACACAGGCAACAGAGCATGCACAATATCGGCATTAGTACAGTGTATATCCACCTTTCGCAGCAATGCAGGCTGCTATTCTCCCATGGAAACGATCGTAGAGATGCTGGATGTAGTCCTGTGGAACGGCTTGCCATGCCATTTCCACCTGGCGCCTCAGTTGGACCAGCGTTCGTTCTGGACGTGCAGACCGCGTGAGACGACGCTTCATCCAGTCCCAAACATGCTCAATGGGGGACAGATCCGGAGATCTTGCTGGGCAGGGTAGTTGACTTACACCTTCTAGAGCACGTTGGGTGGCACGGGATACATGCGGATGTGCATTGTCCTGTTGCAACAGCAAGTTGCCTTGCCGGTCTAGGAATGGTAGAACGATGGGTTCGATGACGGTTTGGATGTACTGTACACTATTCAGTGTCCCCTCGACGATCACCATAGGTGTACGGCCAGTGTAGGAGATCGCTCCCCACACCATGACGCCGGGTGTTGGCCCTGTGTGCCTCGGTCGTATGCAGTCCTGATTGTGGCGCTCACCTGCACGGCGCCAAACACGCATACGACCATCATTGGCACCAAGGCAGAAGCGACTCTCATCGCTGAAGACGAGACGTCTCCATTCGTCCCTCCATTCACTCCTGTCGCGACACCACTGCAGACGGGCTGCACGATGTTGGGGCGTGAGCAGAAGACGGCCTAACGGTGTGCGGGACCGTAGCCCAGCTTCATGGAGACGGTTGCGAATGGTCCTCGCCGATATCCCAGGAGCAACAGTGTCCCTAATTTGCTGGGAAGTGGCGGTGCGGTCCCCTACGGCAGTGCGTAGGATCCTACGGTCTTGGCGTGCATCCGTGTGTCGCTGCGGCCCGGTCCCAGGTCGACGGGCACGTGCACCTTCCGCCGAGCACTGGCGACAACATCGATGTACTGTGGAGACCTCACGCCCCACGTGTTGAGCAATTCGGCGGTACGTCCACCCGGCCTCCCGCATGCCCACTATACGCCCTCGCTCAAAGTCCATCAACTGCACATACGGTTCACGTCCACGCTGTCGCGGCATGCTACCAGTGTTAAAGATTGCGATGGAGCTCCGTATGCCACGGCAAACTGGCTGACACTAATGGCGGCGGTACACAAATGCTGCGCAGCTAGCGCCATTCGACGGCCAACACCGCGGTTCCTGGTGTGTCCGCTGTGCCGTGCGTGTGATCATTGCTTGTACAGCCCTCTCGCAGTGTCCGGTGCAAGTATGGTGGGTCTGACACACCGGTGTCAATGTGTTCTTTTTTCCATTTCCAGGAGTGTATATAGCATTAGCTATGACACATATACATTTTACAGTTTCAAAGCATATGTTCCTTCTTATCACTTACGAGCCTTAAAAACGAAAAAGTACTCAAATCAGTTTTGCGTCACCTCGGCTACGAGAGTACCGGAACCTGTACAGAAAACTGCACTAAAGATCAACGTATACATTATGTCCGGCCTTATTTTTGCTCATGAAGACCACAAATTCAATTTGCACCATCACACGCCGAGACCTTCAGAGGTGGCGGTTCACATTGCTGTACACATCTGTATCTCTGATACCCAGTAGCACGTCCTCTTGCATTGATGCATGCCTGTATTCGACGTACTATACTATTTACAAGTTCATCAACGCACCGTTAGTCCAGTTTCTCCCCCTCCTCTACGGCGATTCGGCGTAGATCCCTCAGAGTGGTTGGTAGGTCACGTCGTCCATAAAGAGCCGTTTTCAATCTGTTCCAGGCATGTTCGATACGGTTCATGTCTGGAGAACATGCTGGACACTCTCGTCAAGCGATTTCGTTATCCTGAAGGAAGTAATTCACGAGATGTGCACGATGGTGGTTTGAATGAAGACGAATGCCTCACCAAATGCTGTCGATATGGTTGCTCTGTCGCTCAGAGGATGACATTCACATATCGTGCAGCTGTTACGGCGCCTTCTGCGCGCACCAGCGGCGTACAGCAGGGAATCTCCACCTTGCTGCACTGGCTGTACAATGTGTATAAGCCTGACCGGGTTGCCTCCATAAACGTCTCCGACGATTGTCTGGTTGAAGACATACGTGACACTCATCGGTGAAGAGAACATAATGCGAATCCTGAGCGGTCGCTTTGGCATGGACGTCGGGAGTGAAGATGCGCATCATTCAGCCTATTGCGCACAGTTTGAATTGTAACACGACAACCGGTGGCTACACGAAAAGCATTATTCAACATGGTGGCGTTGCTTACAGGGTTCCTCCGAGCCATAATCCGAAGGTAACGGTCATCCACTGCAGTAGCAGCCCTTGGGCGGCCTGAACAAGGCATGTCATCGACATCTCCTGTCTCCTTGTATCTCCTCTATGTCCGAACAACATTGCTTTGGTTCACTCCGAGACGCCTGGACACTTCCCATGTTGAGAGCTCTTCGTGGCACAAAGTAACAATGTGGACACGATCGAACAGTGTCATTGACCGTCTGTGCATGGATGAACTACAGACAACACGAGCACTTCCTTCCTGGTGGAATGACTGGAACTGATGGGCTGTCCGACCCTCTCCGCCCAATAGGCGCCGCTCAAGCATGGTTGTTTACATCTTTGGGCGGGTCTAGTGACGTGTGTGTGCAGTAAAAAGAATGTGTCCGTGATACAACTTCCGCAAATGTCTTCCTTCAGGTGTTCTGGAAACTGGGGCGATACAAACTTTTTTTATGTGTGTGCAGTGTGTGCCAAGAAGAACGACACGATTTTAACTTCTTATAATATTGAGACATGTCACTAGCCAACTGAAACAGCGCTAGGTGTAATCGATATGGTCTAGAGTTTCAGAAAAAACCTGCTAGATGCGCTACGAGAGCTGACCTGACCAATCACGGGCAATACGGCGTCCGCGCAACAGAGGGCGTTATTGATCAGAGGGTGGTACTGAAATTAGTCGTACTCAGTCAGTGATTGAAGTTCTGCGGGAGTTTTATAACCGATTTCGGGCTAAAACACCATCACCAAAGAACATTCGACGGTGGTATAAACAGTTAGAAGACACCTTATGCTCAGTTTGGGATGAATTCGGGTATCGGCTAGATGTCGTCTGTGCAGCCATTGGAAGACATATTTAACAATTATGATGGATTTTTATAAACTTCTCCCTTTTCTGAGTAATTTAGTATGCAGTTTGTTGGTGTTAAGCCATTCTTCCCAATAAATAATTATATTTAAAATCGGGTAATTCTTTTTGTGACGAGCTGTGTAATGCACATGATAATAAAAACGTCTGAAATACTTAAGAACTATTTAGTACACGGTGAAAGGGTACAGTACCGCCCGACATTGAAAATAGGTACAACATTCTTCGTTATTCTTGTCAGTACAACACATTTTTTCTAATAATAACTCAATTTCAGTTAATATAGCCAAGCTGGATACCAGTGTGCCAAAGAATGTGCACTCCCACAAAATAAATCCCTACATCCAGTTTGGTGAGATCTGTGAAAAGAATGAATGTCTGGTCGTCTGTTAACTGCAGATAGAGAATGTGAATATATGATCATCTTTAATACATTACTTTGGTCACCTATGGTGGAAGCAAAGAGATGAAACTTGCCGGAGCTTTGAGCGCCTGAAACGTGGCTGACCAATACGGTAGCATGGTCTTCCCACACCTCGACATAGATGCGAGATGACCTGAAGAACGGAGATGTTTCAGCACTCTGCCGCTGGATCTAGTGTTGGTATGACCTGTCTTAGGTGTGCTCAGTAAAGACAAAAGAGTGGAGACATGGTATGCATGTGATATACTTAAGAGTAGTTTGAATAATAATTTCTCTATTTCAGGAACTTTTGTGGGGAGAATTAAATGTCAGGCAGGTAATATTAAGGGGTTCCTAGTAATCTTTGGAAGTGACCAACAGTCGCAATGAAACCACGTGTAGCAATAAGTTGAAATACTTCCAAGTGCTTAAGTTAAGATGAATTACTAGCGTGTTGGAAATATTTAAGGAATGGCGTGTGCAGGACTTGAAATTAGAGAAGAGTACTTCCCCGTGGTGAGTACTAAGTGAGTCTCAATCTGTGTGTGAGACAAAGGATAAGGAGAAGTACTCGTCCATGGTATCAGTTGAGGACTCGCTTGTGTGATGAATGTGTTCTTAATATTACTTTGCGTGTTATGTTTCCGTGTTACGCTTGATTCAAACTATAATACTCTGAGAGAGAAGCAACGTGAGTCAGCCGTCTATCCAGCAACGCCACTTGGCTTGTATCGTACAGGAAGACGTACATATATCCTCCTGAGTTCATAGTAGGAATGAAAAGTTAAGAAGTGGGGCAGTGTCGTGTGAAAGTGGGATAAATACTAATTGAAGTGGGAAAGCTGGAACTATTGTGATTATAACGTTGAGACTATGCATGTTCCTTTTGGTACCGCTCAGTCCTGAGGAAATTTTCATGATGATGGGTGTGAGAGTCGAAGTGTTAGATATAGCGAAAGATCCACCATCCTATCCAGAAAGTGCACGGTAGCGTTAAATAATTACGGGACCATAAGATAGAGAATCACCAATGTAAAGCGGAATTTCTCATGTGTTATTGTTGTGGGTTATAGAATTTGTGTGTTTAGTTTATAGAATTTATCGGAATAAATAAGATAGCGAAAAGAAAACGTTCATGTTACTCGATAATTAAGAATGAGTCCACTCGCTTGGCAGACGACTCATCTTGCAGGCCTGACTGCTTGATGCCACAGTATGAGCAAGGCATGTGGGTGCCTCTCATAATTTCGATCCTGCCAGAATTGTGCTTTTAGGGTTTACTGTTAAGATTTTTTTTGATGGGATATCTTGTGATAGCGCTAAAAAGTTAAATGTTTTGTTTGCATTTTCTTTCTGGATTGGTGAGCATCTTTTATTTTTTTTATGTCATTCATTGCTACGTCGTCCAAGGCTGGAAGATCGTTGTTTTAATTTTTTTTGCGTAATGTCCGTAGTAACTAGGTCGCAGTCGAAAAGTGTAGTCACCATGGAGGAGGGTGATTCTGCGGTGAACGTAGCAGGAGGATTAGTGGAGCAGGAAGTTATTGACGACCTTGGGTTAATGAGCGAGAATTCAGAATGGGCTGAATTGGTAAGCGGACCACGTCTAGAAGATCCGTTGTGCTGCGGGCTTTGACCGCCATCGGGGCTTTTCCCGACGACGCGGGCGAGCAGGGACTAGGTCAGTTATGCAGTGAAAGTGTAGCTACCCTTAGCGAAGCTCCGGTTTCTCAGGCGAACGAGGTGAGCGCACCGAAAGTATCAAAAGACAATGTGCTATTACAGTTTTTACAGAGGATGGATAGAGATAATGAGAGAGTTAGGGAGAATAAGGAAAGATTGGAAAAGGATACGGAAAGATTGGAAGCGATGGATAAAGACAATAAGGAAAGATTGGAAGCGATGGATAAAGATAGTAAGGAAAGATTGGAGGCAGTGGATAAGGGAAATAAAGAGGCAAAGAGGGAGCTGCGTCTGCCTGCAGTTAATAATCGGTTAGATGATGGGGAGAAGAATCTGGGTGCGTTGAAGCAAGTATGTGATGCCGTGAAAGAAAAAATCCCATAATTTGGAGGTACGAATAATTGCAATAGAGAGTCATATTACAGACTCTAGGGACGTGTTGCCGAATGAGCGAATCAAAGAGGTAGTGGAGGACTTAATTGCAGATAAACAAGGGACATTAGACAGCGTGGAAGCTCAAGTCACCTGGCAGGAAGTGGCGCTAAATAAAGACAGGGATGAAGTTGCACAGGTAGTGGTCAGAAAGAATAAGATTAGTGCAGATGTAGAAAAGATCAGTATAAGAGGCGAGACAGGTTCTGACAGTAAGCAGCGAGAGGTTTATGCCGACCAGGAGGAGATACAATCACTATTACAGTTTAAAGAGGCACAATTAGAAATAAATAGGAAACAAAGGGAAGAACTAGCACAGTTGCAAACAACGTGCAGTAGCGAAGGTGACACACCACCAGGTAGATTGCTGACGTAGAGTGAGATAAATTCAAAAAATGAAAATAGGCAGAAAGAGGAAGACGAATTCAGAGAGTCGGAAGAACGGTTGTGTCGGATAAAACAGGTGGCAAACCCAACTGGGTATAGTCCAAGGCTGTCTCAGTTTCAAGATTCATTCCGTTCATCGTGGGGACCGCTCCTCAAAATGAAGTTTGTGTGTAATCATTTGAGGGACGAGGCTAGATCGAAAATGCAGGAAGTTATTAAAGATTGTAGTGGCTACCAGATATTTTGTGACAAGTTTTTAAATTTAATTCTGGTCGAAAAGTAAGCAGAAACAGGTTAAGCAAAGCATATTGATGATGCCAAAATGTAACGAAGGTGGCATAAGAGATCCAGTGGCGTGCTATCAGGAAATGCTGAGACGAAATAGGTATTTGGATGTGCCATACGAACCTGGGGAGCTCATTAGGACCTGTATAACGAAGTTTGCAGTGAAATTGGGCAGAGATATAACAATAGCACGCAGAGGCTTAGACGATTCTTCGTCATTTCAGCAATTTCTACAAGAATTGTGTAATGAGAGCAACATCGTTAACGGAGACACGACTCATAGGCCAGACAGTGTCGAGATTAGGAACGGCAGAAACTACCAGAACGAAAGGAGAGCATGGAATCCTGGCATTTCATTCTTGTCATAATGGATTGACGGATAGGAGAAACTAATCCAACGTATCAGCCCTTAGCATCTTGACTTAAAACACATGCCGCTGGCACTGAAAATGGTCTATGTAGCAGACATACTCTACTGATATGTAGGAATGCAAATACCATACTTCAGATCATAGAATAAAACACCAGTAATGGCATCTGTTAGGCTGGTCTCTCAGAGCAAAAAGATATTAAGGCATACAAAAATTTGCAAATTTTAATTTGGAATACTAAAGTAAAAGGACTGTTTCCTCAACAAAGAAAAACAGTTGCTAAAAATGTTATATGTTATGTAATAATGCCAATGAGTCCAGTTTAATTAGTGCGATTTGACTATTGCAGGTACTTAACACGTAATGTACAAAGTCAACATGGTGATCGAAGTTTTTAGATTAACTGCCATCTGATCTATAGTATGTCATTGCCGTGGTGACAGATATAATGAAGTGCTGCGTATGGATGTTCAGAATCTGGTCTTAAGGAAAGAGGCCACTGGCATCAGAGTTTCTAACACTTGTGCTGTCCCTTTCTCTCAGATTGTATATTCTCTGCACACATTTAATTTTCATGCAAGCACAGATTCCTAACTAGCAAATTCTTTACTGTGTAAAGTGGACCATTCGGACTGAGGCGGATTGTCCATGAAATTGCTGTACTGATTGAGATGATCAAGGGAAAACAATCACGTGGCCTTCATCACATTTCTAACATCAAGTTATGGAAAAGTTAAGGATAGATCGAAAGTAGGCAAGTTATGGTAGATAGTCAGTGTATTTATTTGTGGTGTGTCAGGAAGTATGACGGAATAGACTGGTCGAATGAGTCATGAACAGGAGTCGACAGAGTGGTGTATGTATGTCTTTTTTGCCATATGAATAAGGATCAAGCGGAAATGACGTGATGATTAATGAATGGATACAGATGGTAGATAGAGAAGCGACGTGATAAGTAGTAGTGGATAGGGGTGATATTTAAGGAGAGAAGCGACGTGAAGCAGTGTGATTAATAAAGAGAGATTCGACGAGATGAAACAGTGGTAAATGAAGGTGAGTAGAATTGATATTGGGGAGATGTCTTAGATGTATGCTACAGAGAGGCCTGAGTATGCTGCAATCGAGATTGATGCCAATGGCGAAGGAAGACCAGGAAATGATGGAGTAATGGACGGACGGAGAGCCGAAATACGAAAGAAGAGATGAGGACAACTGCACAACGTGATGGGACATAAAGGGAGTATGAGATACAGATGGTGAACGTTGTGGAATACTGACGTAAGTTGTAATATAAGTGTAAATCTAATTCTCACCATAACATTTGCAATATCACAAAAATAATTTTTGTTGTTGTTGTTGAAGCCTGGTACCTGTATATCTAATCAAAACGGTACCAAGAATGAGTACAGTTGTTTTGCAGGATGAATAATTTGTGTATTTTTTGTTCATAGATGAAATGTCGCAATTCTAAGTTGATATTTAGCAGGATGAATAATCGGTCAAGTGAATACAGAGGTAAGCCGATGGAGAGAGGTGCCAGAGTAAGAGGACGAATTCGGAGACGGGAATGCTATCTCCGAAACAACTCCACGTGTTATGTGGTTGAGTGTAAGGGAGCAAAGGTATGGTATGTTGTCGTGAGTGTGGTGGTGTTAAGGTTAGCTGACTTCTAGACCTATTCTGTTGATGTATTAATGGACTGAATGACAAGGAAAATGTGGTGTCAGTTGAGTGAGAGTCGTAGAGTAGTATGATCAACACGCACACTCCTGTAAAGGGGATGCTACCGATCCATAACTAAAACATTATTGTGCTTTAACTTTTGATTTGGACGAACCTCGATAGCAGGTCAGGATATGACGTCATGTGGATGGTACATACATGTCCTAGAAATGTTGTAATATATAATAAAAGGTAAAATATGTAAAGAGATACAAATTTCTGTCTGTCACAAGCATTAAAGTGCATTGTATGTTGTAGATTTAGAGTCATCAGTTTCTAAAATGTTTATTGCGTTAGAATGTTAAAGTAGTTTACTATTTAACATTATGTGGTAGGTAATTGAGAGCTTTATAGATTGTTTCTTATTTTTTTGTTAGAACACTTTCAAGGGGTATTAATTTCAGGCTGTCACAAGTACAAAGGTGCGTTGTATACTGTAGTTTTAGAATCAACAGTTTCTAATATTTTCACTGTGATAGGATGTTAAAATAGTCTACTATTTGATATTGTAATTATGAGCTGTATAGACTGTTTCTTATTCCTTTTTTTGAACACTTTCATTTTTTGTATGAGAGACGACAGGTACAATCACTAGCACAAGTGTGGGCTGTATATAGAAAAGAGATAAATGTTGATGTTGTATGTGTAGAAAACTAGGGTGTATGAAGAAACTGCAAAAAGGTGGGAATTTAAGGAGATGCGACCTGGATAAACTAAAAGAACCAGAGGTTGTACGGAGTTTCAAGGAGAGCATAAGGGAGCAATTGACAGGAATGGGGGAAAGAAATACAATAGAAGAAGAATGGGTAGCTTTGAGGGATGAAGTAGTGAAGGCAGCAGAGGATCAAGTAGGTAAAAAGACTAGGGCTAGTAGAAATCCTTGGGTAACAGAAGACATATTGAATTTAATTGATGAAAGGAGAAAATATAAAAATGCAGTAAATGAAGCAGGCAAAAAGGAATACAAACGTCTCAAAAATGAGATCGACAGGAAGTGCAAAATGGCTAAGCACGGATGGTTAGAGGACAAATGTAAGGATGTAGAGGCTTATCTCACTAGAGGTAAGATAGATACTGCCTACAGGAAAATTAAAGAGATCTTTGGAGAAAAGAGGACCACTTGTATGAATACTAAGAGCTCAGATGGAAACCCAGTTCTAACCAAAGAAGGGAAAGCAGAAAGGTGGAAGGAGTATATAGAGGGTCTATACAAGGGCGATGTACTTGAGGACAATATTATGGAAATCGAAGAGGATGTAGATGAAGATGAAATGGGAGATACGATACTGCGTGAAGAGTTTGACAGAGCACTGAAAGACCTGAGTCGAAACAAGGCCCCCGGAGTCGACAACATTCCATTGGAACTACTGACGGCCTTGGGAGAGGCAGTCCTGACAAAACTCTACCATCTGGTGAGCAAGATGTATGAGACAGGCGAAATACCCTCAGACTTCAAGAAGAATATAATATTTCCAATCCCAAAGAAAGCAGGTGTTGACAGATGTGAAAATTACCGAACTATCAGTTTAATAAGTCACAGCTGTAAAATACTAACGCGAGTTCTTTACAGACGAATGGAAAAACTGGTAGAAGCCGACCTCGGGGAAGATCGGTTTGGATTCCGTAGAAATGTTGGAACACGTGAGGCAATACTGACCCTACGGCTTATCTTAGAAGCTAGATTAAGAAAAAAAAACCTACGTTTCTAGCATTTGTAGACTTAGAGAAAGCTTTCGACAATGTTGACTGGCATACTCTCTTTCAAATTCTGAAGGTGGCAGGGGTAAAATACAGGGAGCGAAAGGCTATTTACAATTTGTACAGAAACCAGATGGCAGTTATAAGAGTCGAGGGACATGAAAGGGAAGCAGTGGTGGGGAAGGGAGTAAGACAGGGTTGTAGCCTATCCCCGATGTTATTCAATCTGTATATTGAGCAAGCAGTAAAGGAAACAAAAGAAAAATTAGGAGTAGGTATTAAAATCCATGGAGTAGAAATAAAAACTTTGAGGTTCGCCGATGACATCGTAATTCTGTCAGAGACAGCAAAGGACTTGGAAGAGCAGTTGAACGGAATGGATAGTGTCTTGAAAGGAGGATATAATATGACCATCAACAAAAGCAAAACGAGGATAATGGAATGTAGTCGAATTAAGTCGGGTGATGCTGAGGGAATTAGATTAGGAAGTGAGACACTTAAAGAAGTAAAGGAGTTTTGCTATTTTGGGAGCAAAATAACTGATGATGGTCGAAGTAAAGAGGATATTAAATGTAGACTGGCAATGGCAAGAAAAGCGTTTCTGAAGAAGAGAAGTTTGTTAACATCGAGTATAGATTTAAGTGTCAGGAAGTCATTTCTGAAAGTATTTGTATGGAGTGTAGCCATGTATGGAAGTGAATCATGGACGATAAATAGTTTGGACAAGAAGAGAATAGAAGCTTTCGAAATGTGGTGCTACAGAAGAATGCTGAAGATTAGATGGGTAGATCACATAACTAATGAGGAAGTATTGAATAGGATTGGGGAGAAGAGAAGTTTGTGGCACAACTTGACCAGAAGAAGGGATCGGTTGGTAGGACATGTTCTGAGGCATCAAGGGATCACCAATTTAGTATTGGAGGGCAGCGTGGAGGGTAAAAATCGTAGAGGGAGACCAAGAGATGACTACACAGCTGATTCAGAAGGACGTAGGTTGCAGTAGGTACTGGGAGATGAAGAAGCTTGCACAGGATAGAGTAGCATGGAGAGCTGCATCAAACCAGTTTCAGGACTGAAGACCACAACAACAACAACATGATTTTATGTTTTTTAGAACAAAGATTCTTTTATTACCAATGTATCTAATAGATCATACATGTAATCAATGAGTAATTAAATAGTGTAAGAATATTCTTTTGTCTGTAATGTTACGAGATGCACTGAAGGGTCTAACTCATTGGGTGTCGTAGCGTTGAGGGGCTACACAGAACTCGCCCGTCCCACATAAGCCAAGCTGACGTCGGCATGGGAGAAGCAACAGAGCTGCTGCGCTCCCCACTCCACTGCCGGTCGAGGTACATTCCACGCGCCCACTACAGCAGGTCAACGGCCTGGGGCAACACGCACGTACCACTGGACATTCATAAGTTCCGCCACCTTTACGACTGGAGACAGTATCCCGTGGAGGTAACAGCGGGTGGTTTTTCCTGGTCAATGGCTCGCTTGGCGGTGGCGCGACGGCAGAACGAACGACGCGCGGCAGAGTCCGGCGGGCATTTCTTAACAGCAACTATTAATTAGTACTGGACTGTGGAGCCGTGAAACAAGATGACTGCTCGTGTGTCTCAATAAGTTGGAAAGTGGTGTTTCCATGGTGTGAGTGGTGGAAAAGATTTTGTCTTCAGCAGACAGGACGATTGCTCTGTTTTGTCTTGACCACTGAACGGTGGGATCCATAAACTTTTGGCAGTGACTTGTTAAGTGTGCTTTGTAAATTGCATGTGGCACACTTTGTATACTTAAAGAGGACAGTTGTCCTTTGGTGACCAATTATTGTCTGAACGCAAGAAACTAAAGTGGGACATTGACATTTGCATTTGTAGTAGGAGACATTTCTTTAATTGGTGCGGGAATAAGTGCTGTTTGTTGGAACTTACGACTTTTAATTACACCATGAACTCAAAGGACAGAACCGTGGGTAATAGTAGTTGTAAGGCCATTTCTGGACAACCAGATTCGTGTGGATGGTAATCTGAGAGTGACTGTGACATTTGTGTTTAATGTGAGAGACAGTTTGCTGTTCAGTGCTTGTTCAAAATGCCGATTTGAGTGACCTAAAGACTTTCGTACGGGTAACTATGGGAGAGCTTTGACACAGAGACAGTGTTTATAGGAAAACTATCAGCAACTTTTTGACCCCAACAAAAGCACAGAATGAAATGTTTCCGTGTAACTCGCGAGATAGGGAATAATGTTTTGTACTTGTAAATGTGTAAATTTTTAATTATGTTTTATTCCTGAAGGGAGAGCAAGTGTAATTGTATTTCATTAACATATGTTTTTAGAATAGTTAGTGTGTATTTTTTGTTTGTTCTGGGTTATCAATATCACGTAGCATGTTTATTAGAATATTTGGCATGAGCATGCTTTAATTATTAGCCACTGGCGCAATAATAATGTAGCGGCTCTTGTTGCGTTGGTCAGTTGGGTTGTCACAGGGGACAAGAGTTTGCATTCCACAACAAATATCGTAATTAACTGACGCATTTTGATGTCGTGGACAGTAATAATCTTGTTGGAGTGGTGACTGAAGCCACTTATTTTCATTATCATAGTGGTGATATTTCACATTGAAGTGTAACGGAGGCTAGTCAATGTAAGTTCTTGTCGTCTAAATGTGTAACAACAGAGAAATTAGCAGTAGAGTAAGATATGAGAGCTACTGGTGGATTCAAGCACTTATTGCTAACTATTTACTGTGTGTATTGATCAAAGTTGATGAACTGAATAGCTCAGCATCAGGTGTATGCAATGGTGTACAAGGATACTGTTAAACTCAAAGTCGAGTAGTGGTGGCAATTGCTTAAGTGATGATAGTTAATGAGGTACGACATGTTATCGTAGATGAACTATATTACGTAACCACTATGTAACTTGTGGTATATTTCATTGTTTTTCTTCTCAGTTTTATTTCTCTATATGTTTGATGTACATTTTAGAGTAATGGTATGGAGCCTGACATTCTACATGTAACTAGCGTACGCAATTTTTTTTTCATTTGTTAATTTTGTTTTGTATTTAGACATTGCCGGGTAAAGATTATTACAATGCAATTTATGAATGTCAGATTACTTGTTCTGTGTTTGGACGATGAGCTATTTAATATCTTATGAGTGCAATTAGTATTTTTTATTTGTTTTAGAATTATTGAAGATTGGATTACTCCTACAAATAACGGAGATCCCGGTAACGAAACAAATTTTTATCTCACCATTATTTTTTATTTGTATGATGTAATGTTTTATTTGTCATTTGGATTGTTGTAAATTTGCATGTGTACGTTACTCCGGATTGTGGAGAGTACAATAATGCAACAACTGTGTCAATAATTTGACAAAGTAACAGCATTTGGTCGTCTATTTGAGGTCACCAGGGGCTAAGGTCTCCTCCTTTATGACGACTTGCAACATTTGTTCTAATACAGCTTTCTTAAGAAAAATGTTCAGAACTACCCTCGCATTGCAAGGATATTACCGTGCCATTTTGTTCTGCACGGGTATCTGGTGGTGAAAGCGTACAGTACTGCCCGACATTGAAAATAGGTACTACATTCTTGGTTATTCTTGTCAGTACAACATATTTTTTCTAACAATAACTCAATTTCAATTAATATAGCCAAGCTGGATACCAGTGTGCCAAAGAATGTGCACTCCCACAAAATAAATCCCTACATCCAGTTTGGTGAGATCTGTGAAAAGAATGAATGTCTGGTCGTCTGCTAACTGCAGATAGTGAATGTGAATATATGATCATCTTTGATACATTACTTTGGTCACCTATGGTGGAAGCAAAGAGATGAAACTTGCCGGAGCTTTGAGCGCCTGAAACGTGGCTGACCAATACGGTAGCATGGTCTTCCCACACCTCGACAGAGATGCGAGATGACCTGAAGAACGGAGATGTTTCAGCACTCTGCGCTGGATCTAGTGTTGGTATGACCTGTCTTAGGTGTGCTCAGTAAAGACAAAAGAGTGGAGACATGGTATGCATGTGATATACTTAAGAGTAGTTTGAATAATAATTTCTCTATTTCAGGAACTTTTGTGGGGAGAATTAAATGTTAGGCAGGTAATATTAAGGGGTTCCTAGTAATCTTTGGAAGTGGCCAACAGTCGCAATGAAACCACGTGTAGCAATAAGTTGAAATACTTCCAAGTGCTTAAGTTAAGCTGAATTACTAGCGTGTTGGAAATATTTAAGGAATGGCGTGTGCAGGACTTGAAATTAGAGACGAGTACTTCCACGTGGTGAGTGCTGTGTGAGTCCCAGTCTGTGTGTGAGACAAAGGATAAAGAGAAGTACTTGCCCATGGTATCAGTTGAGGACCCGCTTGTGTGATGAATATGTTCTTAAAATTACTTTGCGTGTTATGATTCCGTGTGACGCTTGATTCAAACTATAGTACTCTGAGAGTGAAGCAAGGTGAGTCAGCCGTCTATCCAGCAACGCCACTTGGCTTGTGTGGCACAGGAAGATGTGCATATATCCTCCTGAGTTCATAGTAGGAATGAAAAGTTGAGAAGTGGGGCAGTGTCGTGTGAAAGTGGGATAAATACTAATTGAAGTGGGAAAGCTGGAACTATTGTGATTATAACGTTGAGACTATGCATGTTCCTTTTGGTACCGCACAGTCCTGAGGAAATTTTCATGATGATGAGTGTGAGAGTAGAAGTGTGAGATATAGCGAAAGATCCACCATCCTATCCAGAAAGTGCACGGTAGCGTTAAATAATTACGAGACCATAAGATAGAGAATCACCAATGTAAAGCGGAACTTCTCATGTGTTATTGTTGTGGGTTATAGAGTTTGTGTGTTTAGGTTACAGAATTTATCGGAATAAAGAAGATAGTGAAAAGAAAAAGATCTGTGGTGTTTTCCTTCGAATAGTGTGTTGTCATGATACCCAGAATTTATAATGTGTGCACTATTCATATTCAGTGCGGTGGTGACGTGTTGATCAAAACTGTTAAATGAGAAAGAAAACGTAGGATTGTCAGTGCGTAGTGAACAGTCAGAGTTGTGTAAATTACTAATAGTCAGATGTGCGATTCCGTTGCGTAATATCCAAACAGGGGAATAACTTTTAACTTAATTGTGTGTACTAGAGTTCATGTTACTCGATAAATAAGAATGAGTCCACTCGCTTGGCAGACGACTCATCTTGCAGGCCTGACTGCTTGATGCCACAGTATGAGCAAGGCGTGTGGGTGCCTCTCAACGTGATCCTATGCTTTCTTTGCAAAACTGTGTAGGTTCCTGACGAGAGTTTTCTATACCAACAGTAAACAATTGCCTGCAGTTAGTGAAGCCTGTTTAATCAAAGTACGGTTTGTTTCAGTAAATTCATCCCATATTCTCTTGGTTTGCTTTGGCTCAATATCTCAAAACGTTTGGACTTTGTGTCAAGATGAAACATATTTATAATTTACACTTCCACAAGTAAATGACTTAGGAGAAAATTGTAGAGGTGTGATCTGTTATTAGAGTACGGTCGATAGCTGCTATTCAAGCAGCATGAAAGTTATGTTATGTGTTCAAGAAGAGAACTGTTTTATGTATATGTTGTCATACTGTGTCATAGAGTGAATTCGGAATAGTTTTCTTTAGAGGTTCACGAAATATTGGACTCTCTGGACACGACAGAAGAGTTGCTGGCTATGGGTTGTTTAACTCTAGGTCAGACCTATTAATTTTAAACTGAGAAGTTACTGAAAGGATGTGGTACTAAACTGTAGACAACAACTGAAGGTCTTATTTAAATAGTGGTACAAGTCCACTTTTGTAAATTCAGAGATACAGAGTCCTAAAGTTAAATGAGCACTGAAAAATCTGCAGTTGAGATATAAGAAATATTCAAGCATATGGTTTCTTTCTGTTTGTTTGGACCATTAATGTCAGAAGCATTATAGACAGAAAAGTGGAGTTAATGGACTTGTACCACTATTGAAATATGCCCTTCAACTACTATGTATACTTACGTTGATAAACATCTATGCGTCACTGCTATTCCCTCAGATGATGTTCAAAGCTGATCCAGTTACCATATAGTATTTCCAATTAATGAAACTTACTCATTGGTGATGAAAAGTTGCTGCTGCAGTCGAGAATGTCCACGTTTTAAATGATGCAGTAGATACAGATCATCAGTGACATAGTGCCTGCCATATTACAGCATAAACATAACTCACTATAATGTCACACGCTGAACTGCTGAAAAAGCTCGTAAGACACTTCTTGATTCTTTTGCTTTGTATATATCGTTGTTCCATGCAGCAGTAGAGCTTTTCGGGGCACGTCTTCAAATCCGTTAATGTAGATTGCTAATAAATTTTCGTGAGACACTAGACTACGTGATAATATGACAGTTAAAATGTTGTACCAGGCTTATCTACAATGTAGTCACAAAGTCGTGAATGAGGCTCTCTAGTTCTGGATTGGTTGAAGTCAAGAGGCTGCAGGTAAGGTGTCTCACATCCACATCTGATTTGGGGTAAGGATGATCGCTGTGACTGGGATAGTCTGATCCTTATTACCCCCAGTTGTATCCACCAAACATTCAGGTAATGGTAATTACCAAGATTAGGCTAATGACACCTTGTCAACTGACACCTATCGCTTCCTATGGTATGCGCAACGCATTCAGCGTAATGGTGATCACCTTGATTGGGGCAATGATAATCAAACGTGCTAAATGACTACCATTATCCCTCCATAGCCGCCCGCTGTGGCCGAACGATTCTAGGCGCTGCAGTCGCGAAACGCGCTGCTGCTACGGTCGCAGGTTCGAATCCTGCCTCGGGCTTGGATGTGTGCGATGTCCTTAGGTTAGTTGAGTTTAAGTAGTTTAAGTCAAGGGGACTGATGACCTCAGTCCCATAGGACTTAGAGCCATTTGAACAATTTTTGAGCCCTCGTTAAGTGCCCATGGTGTGTTCACCATAATGGCAGTCACCATGATTTGTGGAATGTTAGTTACCATAACTTGGGAATACTGGCCTTCATTACTCACATAGTGCTTGTCCTGCGTTCAGTGGGTAATGATGATGACCATGATTGAGGAAATGGTAGTCAACCTGTAAAATAACCTCCGTTGCCCCTCCCCCCCCCCCCCCCAAAAAAAAATATAGTATGGAGTGAAATGGTGCTCACTCTGTAGTTGGAGCATCATTTGTGATGTAATTTCTTAGACTTTCCCAGCGATTTGATGATATCTCGTGGAAATCGAGTTTCCTACCAGATATCAGCGTCTTCCAAACACGATATTTATACGTCATTACTTAACGTCTTCATCAGGTGTTCCCTGAGACTGGCTGCTTGCTGAACCGGGTCGCATATTTATGCCTGTCCCTTGCCTGGTGTTCTGTTTGCCGTTCCCTAGTCGGTCAACGCGCCCACGAGTCGCCCTATCCTGCCTCTCTAGGTGTTCTCTATTCCATCCGCGCCCAGTCCAGCCGCCTCCAACTGCGGTTGTGGCCTCCTGGTGTTGCCTTCTCGCTCCGCGCCCGTGAGTGGCGCTCCCCTGCCACTCTGGACGTTCCCTATTCCGTCCGCGCCTGCCCTAGCCGCCTCCTATTGCGGTGGTGGTCTCCTGGTGTTCCCTTCTACGACCAATTGTGAGCAATATTGGGGCAGCCCCCTACCCAGCTGCAACATATCTCAAGAAAATCTTGGCACCGTATATGGGGAAGTGTGCACACCGCATCCCCAACTCACGGGACTTTGTGGAACGTCTTAAAAACTTACGTTTGTCAGATGCAGATTTAATGGTCAGTTTTGACGTGGTGACCCTGTTCACCAGAGTGCCCCTTAAGGACACGCTTGACTTAGTGAGAAGTTTGATGGACCTGTGATGGATCTGTTGAAGCATATTCTAACGTCGACTTACTTCCTATGTGGAGATCAATTCTATGAACAGACTGAAGGGGTGTGGATGGGTAGCCCCTTGTCACCAGTAGTGGCCAACCTGTTCATGGAGAAGTTCGAGGACGAGGCTCTTACAACTGCCACTTACCAGCCAACATGCTTCCTGAGATACGTTGATGACACATTTGTCATTTGGCCGCACTGTCGCGAAAAACTGCAAGACTTCCTGAACCACCTGAACTCAAGGCATCTGAATATTAAATTCACCATGGAGGTACAAAAGGACGGTCAGCTTCCGTTTCTGGATGTCCTGGTGAAGAAGAAGGCGGATGGCACCTATAGCCACAGTGTGCACCGAAAGCCAACACACAAAGACTTATACCTACAGGCCGACAGCTGCCACCATCCAGCACAGAAGACCGAGGTGCTTAGAACACTCGTACACCGAGCCAAGACACTGTCTGACTATGATAGCCTGGCAGGGGAACTTTAACTCCTTCAAAAAGTGTTTGCTAACAACGGATTCTCATCCAGGGACATCCGCAGAGCTCTACATCCCGCCAGACTTGAGGATACACCGAAGAACGAGCAAGAAGAAGAAATGAAGGAACTGACATTTTTACCGTATGCCGGGCCTGTTTCTGCCAAGATCAGCAGAATACTAATGAAACATAACATCAAAAGTGTCTTCTGCCCACCTAGCAAAATCAGGACCTTACTTGGAATAGTCAAAGATGACCTGGGCTTAAGGAAGCCTGGCATTTACAATATTCATTGTGAATGCGGTATGTCCTACATTGGCCAACCGGCTAGAACGGTGGAAATCAGATGTAAGGAACACCAGCGACATACCAGGCTAAGCAGGCCACAAAATCAGCTACAGCAGAACACTGCCTAGAGTTGGAACATTCCATGGATTATAAGAACACCAAGGTCATGGTCCAGACCCCCAGGTTCTGGGATAGTGTCATCAATGAATCTATAGAGATAAAGATCGCACAAAACATGATTAACCGGGAAGCAGGATACTAGCTAAGCACTGCATGGAACCCGGCATTCCTGGCATTTGAACTGCTGTAGCAATACCGGAGAAAATATGTTTCCAACACCAACAATGAGCCTCAGACATCCGCACACTGCGTGCATGAACCAAGAAGGGAACACCAGGAAGCCTCAGCCGCAGTCGGAGGCGGCAAGAGCGGGAGCGGACGGAATAGGGAACGGCCAGAGCGGCCGGGGAGCGCCACTCTCGGGCGTGGACCAAGAAGGCAACACCAGGAGGCCGCGACCCCAGTTGGAGGCGGCCGGAGCGGGGGCGGACGGAATAGGGATCACCTAGAGCGGCAGGATAGCGCGACTCGCGGGCGCGGACCGACTAGGGAACGGTAAACAGAACACCAGACACTGGGCAGGCATAAAATTGCGACCCGGTCCAGCAAGCAGCAAACTGTTCACCATGACACACATTCGACGGGTAGTCGCTGCGACGTGCAGCAGCGAGAAGGACGTACCTGCGCTTGCTAGCGACACGAAGGGTGTGGCAGATAACCGTCCGGCCGTGCTTTCGCCGTCGGCAGCACCATCTGGCCCCCCACTTACGACGACCAGTGCAATGGCTATGGATTTGATGGACACCGCTACAGAAACCTTGAAGACATCGCTGTCTGCTCCACTCCCCGATTTTGATGATGAGAGCTCCACCGCGCCTCAGCCACGCGGAAGAAGCGGGAACAATAAGTGGAGGGCAACAGCCGCGACGTCCGCTGTTCGCAGCTCGCTGATCGAGAAGAGGGCTAAACAATATTTCGCCCCTGACGCCGACGGTTTTGTCCTGGCCCGGCGAACTGCAAGACGCATGCAGTCATCGACGACGCTTCCAACAGCTGTCGTCAACTCATTCGACGCGCTCACTGATGCGCCGGAACAGCTGCAACGCGATCCTGCGCTGAAGAATGACTCCCATCTTCCGCCGGTGGTCATCCAGTTTCGACCGCCCTGTGAGGAACTGCAGAAGTTGTTGTGCAGCTGGACAACGGCAGTGTACACCGTGAAGCCTGCCGGGCGTCACCTGTACAGGGTCTTACTCCGCACCACTGACGATTATCGCCGGGTCACTCAGGAGGCGTCTGAGCGTGGTATACCATTCTATACCCACGCTTCCGCACCTGACAAGGTCTTGAAGATTGTCATACCCGGCCTCCCGTTCAACATGGAAGCCGATCACCTGCATCGTGAACTCGCTGACCTGTGCTTCTACATTCGGACAGTCGTGAAGATGAAGTCGCCTAAATCACGCGACGATATGCTGCTCTTCCTGGTCGTCTGCTCTGACACCGTGGAGAACTGCAAGGTCTACCAACTGACGCGGGTCATCGACGTTCAGGTTCGGACCGAAGATCTTCGCTCCAGGAGAGGCCCAGTGCAGTGCTTTCCCTGCCAGGGGATAAATCATGTCGCGCGCCACTGCTCTATGCCGGACAGATGTGTTAAATTGGCCGGGGACGCGCTTGCCCCCGTCCGCCCACCGAGAAACCGACATGTGCTCTCTGTGGCGGTGCACACGTGGCCAGTTATAGTGGGTGTGCGGTGTGGAAGCGTGCCATCGCTCGCCAACGTTGCCAAACACCACGCCACGTCCGAAGAAGCCAGCAACGAGACGGCCCAGCTTCACTTTCGTGGCGGCAGCACCAGGGTCGACCTCTGCCGTCGTGACAGTGTCGGCTGCTCCTGCTCCCGCCGCATCCGAGGCCGTGCCGACACCTGAGGCTCCTGCGCCTGCACCTCAGCTGCTAGTGGCGGAGAGGGACGTCGGCCGGACTGCGCTCCGCCAACCACCGTCGCGGGGGTCAACGCCCCATGGGGACCCAGCGCTTGGCGCCTTCAGCCAAGCAGCCCGAGGTGGACTCTCACAGCGCAGCAGCCGTGCCTCCCACTTCCAGCGACGGGACCACGCCTGCTGCCTCCACCGCTGACCTGGCCAACCTCGTTGGGCAGCTCAATGCCCTAGTGACCAGTGCCACGAAGTTGATCGAAGTCCTGCCGCAGCAACTCACTGCGACAGTGCCGATGGCCGTTCCGGCCCCGACTGCTGTCCACCCTCACCAGATGCACCATGGGCAGCGTTAGAGGGCTCACAGTCGTCGCGTGGAATGCCAACGGCGTCCGCACTCAAGCCGGCGAACTTCGCCAATTTCTTCGCGACGAAGCCGTCGACGTCTGCCTTATCAACTAAAACCCGCCTGAAGCTGAGGGACGACGTCAGGGCGGCAAACTACTCCAGCTATCGCACCTAGCGACTGACGGCGGGTGGTGGGACAGCTGTTTACGTCCGCAATGGCATTCGTCATCACGTGATACAACTTCCACCATTGGCATCGCTGGAGGCCATTGGTGTCGTCGTTTATACCTCGTCGGGCGCCACCTCGTTCGTCGCTGCCTATCGACCGCCGTCTCGTCCACTGCACCCTGCTGACATCGATGCTCTGCCCTCCTTGAGGGGCAGGTGTTCATCGCCGTAGGCTTTAATAGTAAACATGTCTCCTGGAACTCCAGGATCACCAATGCAGCTGGACGGTGCCTGCTCTGGGTACCGGAATGTCACCATGCGCTTGTGGTAGGACCGTACGACCCGACTATCTTCCCTGCCTGTGGCCTCCCGGATATAATCGACACCGCGGTCGTCAAGGGCATCCCTCATCAGATAACTGCCACGACGAGGACGGCACTGTCTTCTGATCATGTACCAGTGGTTTTTGATAGAGACCTAGACGCCCTACACCAGCCCAGAAGAGACATCTCACTTGCTGGCATCGACTGGGACAGGTTTCAAGCAGCCGTGACGGACTCACTCGCCGCAGCGGCGCCCCCTGTGGAAGTTGGAGCGGACGCCGCACTTCTGCACTTCGAGACAACCACGATCGACGCTGCCACTATAGCAACGCCCCCCCCCCCCCCCCCGGCCACGCACTCCGCTTGACTACTCCCGCCAGCTGCCGCCGGACATCCTTGCGGCCATCACTGAGAAGAACCGGTTCTACCAGGAGTGACAGAGGAGAAGAAATGCCGACACCAAGCGCCTCCTCAACAGGTTCAAATAGCTCTGAGCATTATGAGACTCAACATCTTATGTCATAAGTCCGTTAGAACTTAGAACTACTTAAACCTAACTTACCTAAGGGCATCACACACACCCATGCCTGAGACAGGATTCGAACCTGCGACCGTAGTAGTCCCGCGGTTCCGGACTGCAGCCCCAGAACCGAACGGCCACCGCGGCCGGCTCCTCAACAGGATGAGTCGGGACATCCGGACCGCCATTGACGACCACCGCCATCGCGACTGGAATAACAAGGTCGCCACCATCTGCCTTGACGATGGCAGGGCCTGGCGGACGACGAAGCGTTTCCTACGCAGCCGCAACGTATCCCTCCGCTGATGGTCCATGGTCAGGATGTCTGCGAACCACCTGTGAAAGCTGATGCCCTCGCAGACGTCTTTGAGGCTGCGTTTACGCCGATAGACGACCCGACCGACGCTGCCCACGACGACCTGCTTGCTGACCGGCTCCCGCGCTACTTGGAGGCACGCGACGACGATGACGTCATTGACGAGACGACGGCGGAAGAAGTGTCGTCCATCCTGCTTCCCCTGAACCCCAGGAGAGCTGCAGGCCCAGACGAGGTTTCCACCGCCCTTCTCCAGAAGCTGCCGCCAGTGGCTGTTACTCATCTCGCCGACGTCTTTAATGAAATCCTCCGGTCCTGCAGTTTTCCTGAGTCCTGGAAGCATCCAGAGATCGTGACGATTCCGAAGATGGAGAAGTATCTGCGCCAGCCCGCGAACTACAGACCTATAAGTTTACTGCCGGCCGTCTCCAAGGTCTTCGAAAGGGTGTACATCAGGCGGCTGCAGCGCCACGTTGACTAGGAAGGCCTCCTGCCCGAAGGGCAGTTCGGCTTTCGCAGCGCTACGTTGACTAGGAAGGCCTCCTGCCCGAAGGGCAATTTGGCTTTCGCACGGTCCACTCGGCAGTTCACCATCTCCTTCGGCTAGTGGAAGATGCGTTCGTCGCCCTCGAGGAGCGCGTTCTTCGGCGTGGTGTTCCTGGGCGTGTCGCGTGCTTTCGTCAGTGTGTGGCACCGCGGCCTCTTATTCAAACTTTTCGAACTTAGGGTCCCGACGTCGCAAGTCCGTCTCATCCATTCCTATCTTGCCGCTGGACCTTCCATGTGAGGGCCGCGCATGACTTGATCTCCGTCCGCCGCATCAACGCTGGTGTGCCACAGGGCTCGGTCTTGGGGCCACTCCTGTACTCGCTGTAAACTTCTGATGCGCCAAAGATGGACCGTGTGCGGTTCGCCCTGTACGCGGATGACACGGCTTTATATACGAGGAGCCTCAATGCCGCCGTCATGCGCCGCCGTCTGCTGCTCGCCGTTGACACCCTGGCAGCCTGGGCAGTCAAGTGGCGTCTACAATTCAATGGGGCCAAGACGCAGTTCCTGATCGTCACCAGGCGACTCGTTCCTGCAGGTCGGCAACCGCTCACCGTCGGTGGAAGCCCTGTCCCGTGGCGTCCAACGGCGCATTACCTCGGCGTCACCATCGACCGGCGACTCACCTGGGTTCCACACATTCGCGAAGTGAAGAAGGAAGTGTGGAACAGGCTGCACATACTCTACTCGGTGCTGAACCCTGGCTCCCAACTCCCACCGCTGCTGGGCATCACTCTATACAAGGCGCTGCTCCGTCCTGTACTCCAATACGCCGCCGTCGTCTGGGGGAACGCCGACGACACGTACCTGAAGAAGCTGGAGACACTGCAGAATCGCATCCTTCGGCTGGCCTTACACCTGCCTTAGGATTTCCCCACCGCTCATCTTCACGACGACGCGGAAGTTCCTCTGCTCCGTGACCTCTTCCAGACGACCGCCCGCACCTTTTACGACCGTGCTGGTCGGTCGCACAACGCCCAAATCCGGACGCTGGGCCGAAAACTGCCGCGTAGCGTCACCACCCGCTGCCTAGCTAGCACTGCCGAACTGTGCTGAGGAGACACCCAAGAAGACAATCTACACGTGAAGACGCATTACATCGGCATGCATGGGAGGCAAAGCACTAACTGCTGCGAACTCCATCACACATCGGAGGACAAGTTATATTCATGCAGATCCACGCGAGACAAGCAGCCAGTCTCAGGGAACAGCTGATGGAGACGTCAAGTAATGACGTCGAAATATCGTGTTTGGAAGAAACTGACATCCGGCAGAAAACCCGATTTCCACGAGATGTCATCATTTGTGATAGTGAACAAAGCACATCAGTCTTCTAAACTTAAAATGCCTAGTGCAAACCGTCCTGGCCGTTTTCCTTTGGCTGTTGAGTAAGACAGAGTGGTTTTCTTTTGTAAGCAAAGGTTAAGATAAATTGCCTCTTCAGTGAAATAGTAATGACTGAACAGTATCAAGGTCGACCTTACCATCGTATCACATGATCTTTTATTAACGGTTTAAACCACACTGCTTTTATTAATTGTTGTATAAAACTATACCTTTGGTATAGTGCTAGTGACTATGATCCAGGGGCATTGGCAACTTCCCTGTAATCCGAGCATCATTCCTAATCAGTACAGATTTATATTTATAGGTTTGTGTTTCAGATGGGTGCAAAATATGTAAGACAGGCAAAGCGAAATGGACTGCAGAAGATTTGAAGGCAGGTCAGAATTTTAAAAATATTTTTTAATATCACTTCAACCAGATTAAATAGTGGAAATTAGTTGGACTCAACCACAGGACAGATATGTGCGCACCATGTTTAACTCCCTGAAGCCACAGTGTGTTTGAAGAGGGGATGCTCTTTCATATCCCATGTTACTCTCTTCCAGACACGAGCATAAAATATGTGAAAAAACAACATTCAATGGATTCTTATCGTTATTTAATTTTGTTGTTTTTGTGATCTTCAGTCCTGAGACTGGTTTCATGCAGCTCTCCATGCTACTCTATCCTGTGCAAGCTTCTTCATCTCCCAGAACCCACTGCAATCCACATCCTTCTGAATCTGCTTAGATTAGTCATCTCTTGGTCTCCCTCTACGATTTTTACCCTCCGCGCTGCCCTCCAATACTAAATTGGTGATCTCCAGATGCCTCAGAACATGTCCTACCAACCGATCCCTTCTTCTGGTCAAGTTGTGCCGCAAACTTCTCATCTCCCCAATCCTATTCAATACTTCCTCATTAGTTATGTGATCTACCCATCTAATCTTCAGCATTCTTCTGTAGCACCACATTTCGAAAGTATTTATTCTCTTCTTGTCCAAACTATTTATCGTCCATGTTTCACTTCCATACATGGCTACACTCCATACAAATACTTTCAGAAATGACTTCCTGACACTTAAATCTATATTCTATGTTAACAAATTTCATTCTTCAGAAACGCTTTCCTTGCCATTGCCAGTCTACGTTTTATATCCTCTCCACTTCGACCATCATCAGTTATTTTGCTCCCCAAATAGCAAAACTCCTTTACTACTTTAAGTGTCTCATTTGCTAATCTAATTCCCTCAGCTTCGCCCGACTTAATTCGACTACATTCCATTATCCTCGTCTGCTTTTGTTGATGTTCATCTTATATCTTCCTTTTAAGACACTATCCATTCCGTTATTTAATAAAGATGTTAAATAAAAGATGGTTATTCCTGCAAAAAAGGCCGGTTGACTTACTTGGGAACAGCAACCAAATCCACTTAACTGCTACCTAGATTGGGACAGCTATCCCGAAAGAGAGCATATTAACACAAAGAAGATGAAGGTAAAAAAGAAAATGTATTTATAGAAGCAGAAGATGGAGCAGAGGATGATGATGATAATGATTAAGAAGTAGATTCATCCATGATAAGAAGATGTTGTCCAATGAATCGTCTGTGGGTTTCGAATGGAATGCCTGTAATGAAATGGGGGAGTGACTCAGTGACTCTCTGAGTTTGAACGAAGCTGGATGTCTCTTCTGCGATATTGCGCAAAGACTTAGCAGGAATATAGCCCCTGGGCCAACATTTGGAGTTGTGGTCTCAGCTGCGATTTCGTATGACAGCAGGAGCTCTTTCGTGGTTACCGCGCACAACATGACTGCCAAATTGGCGATTCGTCCTGTTGTGATGTCAATCATGATCAGCATTCCTTGGGGTGCTTTTCAACGGATGACGCTCACTTACCGCTGTTGTAATTCAAAATGCTATAGGTAGTGTTTGCATGTTGCCTTGGCCTCCTCTAACGGCACATCTGTCTCCAGTCGAGCACATGTGGGACATCATAGGACAACTCCAGCGCAATCCACAGCAAGCATTAACCGTCCCTGTACTGACCAGCCAAATGCAACTCCCATGGAACTCCATCCCACAAACTGAGATGCGGCACCTGCACAAAACAATGCATGCAAGTTTGCATGCTTGCATTCAACATTCTGGCTGTTCAACGTTATTAATGTAATACCATTTCTCATTTACAGTGGCTTATCTCATGCTCACATGTAGGCTTGCAATGTTAATCACTGAAATATTTTGCCTAGGCAAATGTATACCCGAAATTTAATTACTCTACATTAATTATTTTTCGATTATTCAGTTTTTTTCCTTTAGTGTGTAACATGATTTCAGAAGTGCCAATATTACAAGATGTCAGAGTAAAGAAGGTGAGAGCTGAAGATACACACATGCATTCATCTATCACTCTATTGTTTGCAATAGATGGTATTCTAAAAAATGCTGGAAGAGAGTAAGAATGTGTCAGCATAACATGTCAAATATTATGTGCTGCAAGACAAACTCAGCTGTGATTTTAGCGCACGTGTGGAAAAGATACCATACGAGGTGCTTTATTGTGTGTCGCACGCAAGTGATGGAGATCAATGCATTTCACTCTCAGCTCGGCTTAATGTAACACATATGCCCGTTAGGCATCAGCCAGTTTGATCTTTCTGGCTATGCATTCCGCACGTCAAGGCCTGTCCTTCCCGAGTCGGTGAAATCTGGCTCACTGGGGACTGCAAAACACGTTGTCTTGCTGACTAAGAACTTTATGTTTGGTGCAATTTGTCGACAGTTGCTGTCCCAGGAGGAAGCTTTATAAATACGAGACAACTACTAACCGAAGTTAGTCTAGGTGCTGTTGCCACTGGTGCTGTAGCTACTGCCATCCTCTTTGCATCTGTCATTAGCAAATATTTAATTCTAATATGCACCGCTACTAATATGAGTGCTAATGAAATTTGTATAGCGTTTATCTATAATTCAAGAAAGCGGGAATTCTTCTGCTTCCATGGCGCAGAACTTGAAGCATTCGGGTGACAGTGGGAGTGCAATGTGCATCGAAAAGCTTTCGGCTCTGGACAAGTGCGTTCAGTACCCAATCTAGACAGCAACACACAGCAACACATCTGGAGCAGAAGTTATGATTTATCTGAAAGAGTACAAAATAGGTTTACCGTCAAATTTCTCAATTAGCAGTAAATATGAACGTGTTATATGCAAAAATGGCACCGTGTGCGCTACAGAACTTGGAAGAGCCAATAACATGGACGCTACTGATTTCGAGAACAGTGATGTGAACTAACGTATATTTCCACATGTGCCTAGTGGAAGACTGGCTATTAGATTGGTGAATAAGTTTGCGGCGTTTTTGTTGATATTCCGGTTAGTACATGTCTATTTCTCGATTGTCAATTTTATTTGTAGTTTTAGTTTACATATTGTCGTTATTTCGAGATAGTGAGAGGAGCTGTGGACACTAGTAAACGCAGTGCCAAGTGGAGAAATCGAAACTTTCTGACATATTCTTCTGTTTGAATTTAATAGAGGGGTACTAGCAGCGGAGACAGCCAGAAACATTTGTACCGTGTATGGGAAAATGCCACCGGACACAGCATGGCAATTAAATGGTTTTCTCTTTTTCATTAGAGTTGTTATGACGTTAGTAACTCTCTAAGATCAAGAAAACCTTCGGATGTCGATTATGATCGTTTAATTGCGTTTGAAATTTCTTAGCATATATTTTTTTTCTTTATTGATTTTCAATTCCCCCCACAGCGGGCGGGCTGGCAGCAGCCTAGTATGCTGCTCTACAGCCTACTGACTTTTTAAAAACGGAAGAAGAAAAGAAACAAGAAAAACAGGAGATAAAACGGTGACTTAAAGTTTAAAATGGCGGAAAAATGCGGAAAGTTAAACAGAAAGCAAAAGGGGTTGGCAATGGTAATAGAAGACACAGGAATCAGACAAGTAACATAGTATACACACAATTAAAATACATGGCGACAGTCAGGTTTCTGTTCCTAAGAGATAAAAAATCACACCCAGCGACATATTATGGCCCTTCGGAACACTTCCCAAAAGACGCAACACGGAACACTCACTGTAAAACACTGTATGTTCGAGGAATAGGAGCAGATGGGGGAAAGGAATGAGATCATAGAGGATCCGCGTCGGGGACGGGAGGCGTATAGGGAAGGTGAGGTGGAGTGCATGACGCTCAAGGATCTGGAGGGACTTACAGAATTTAGGAGGGGGGGGGGGGGGGGCAGATATCCAGGCGGGACTGGCATAACAGAGGATGGGACGGATTAAGGATTTGTAGGTGTGGAGGATGGTAGAGGGGTGCAAACCCCATGTCCAGCCAGAGAGGAATCTGAGGAGTCGGAGGCGGTTGTGGGCTTTGGATTCGATGGAGCGGAGATGAGGGATCCAGGTGAGGTGACAGTCGATGGTGAGGCCAAGGTAGGTGAGCGTGGGGTGAGGCGGACAGGACGGGCGCAGACAGTAAGGGAGAAATCCAGGAGCCGGAAGGAGCGAGTGCTACGACCTACGATTATTGCCTGGGTCTTGGAAGGATTGATTTTCAGGAGCCACTGGTTACACCATGCAGCAAACAGGTCAAAGTGATTCTGGAGAAGGCGTTGGGATCGTTGGAGGGTAGGAGCGAGAGAGAGGAATGCGGTGTCATCTGCATATTGCAAGAGGTGTACTGGAGGGGGGTTCCTAGCATTTCTTTTCTTTATTGTTATTTTAAAGCCTGTACAACAGGCAGGCTGTTAGCAGCGTTCTATGCTGCTCTTCAGCCATAGGATACACAATGAGAAATAACAGAAAGATTACACATAGGTTACAGAATGGTGGGCAAGAAAACAGTTGACACATAAAGACAAACACGGAGCCGTTCACACTCGACGATAATCCACACTTAAAACTGTTGACACGACGCACAAACACTGAAGACGGCGATGGCACAGGTGAACGATGGAGTGTGACGGTGAACACTGAACATTAAACACGACGGCACACACAAGACACTGATGGCGATGATCTCCGCCGCGCGAAAGTTCACGTAGTGTGTGAGTCCGGGGACTTGCCAAGAGGGGAAGAAGGGCGGGGGGGGGGGGGGGGATGGAGAGGGAGGAACAAAGATACCAGTAGCTGAGGAGATGGGAGGAGGAGGAGAGGGATAGAGGAGAGGAAGCCAGGGGGAGGAGTGGGGAGAAAGAGAGGAGGGAGGGAGGGTGCCCAAAGGAACAGACACAGGAAGAGGGAAGAAGGATCAAAGTTGGTAGGAGGGAAATATGGAGGGGAGGAGGACATCATCAGGAAGGGGGAGCTGGCGGAAGCCACCTTGGGAGAGGGTTAGGAGGATGGAGAGATGGAGACCAGGTGGGACGTGGGAATACAGGGGCGGCAGTGGGCGGGGGTGGGAGAGGATGGGCGAGACAAGCGGGTGAGGAGGATCGAGTTTGCGGGAGGTGTACAGGATCCGTATCATCTCAAGGAAAAGGAGGAGCTGGGGGAATGGAATGAAATCGTACAGGATCCGCTTGGGGGAGAGGAGACGGATGTGATTAGCGAGGCGGAGAGCATGGAGTTCAAGGATTTGGAGGGATTTGTAAAAGGTAGGAGGGGCGGAGATCCAGGCCTGATGGGCATAACAAAGGATAGGGTGGATGAGGGATTTATAGGAGTGGAGTATGGTGGAGGGGTCCAGACCCCACATACGGCCAGAAAGGAGCTTGAGGAGATGGAGTCGGGAGCGTGCCTTGGCTTGGATTGTCTGGAGATGTGGGTCCAGAAGAGTCGACGGTCGAGTGTGACGCCAAGGTACTTGAGGGTGGGGGTGAGGGCGATAGGACGGCCATAGACGGTGAGATAGAAATCAAGGAGGCGGAAGGCAGGGGTGGTTTTGCCTACAATGATCGCCTGGGTTTTGGAGGGATTGACCTTGAGCAACCACTGGTTGCACCAAGCGGTGAACCGGTCAAGATGGGATTGGAGAAGTTGTTGGGAGCGCTGCAGGGTGGGGGCAAGGGCAAGGAAGACGGTGTCATCGAAAAACTGGAGAAGGTGGATGGGGGGTGACAGCGATGGCATGTCTGCCGTATACAAAAGGTACAGAAGGGGAGATAGCACGGAGCTTTGGGGCACACTGGCGGAGGGAAAAAAGGTGTAGGTATCCGTGTTATGGATGGTGACGTAGGAAGGACGGCAGGAGAGAAAGGAGCCGATCAGGCAGACATAATTAATGGGAAGGGCGAAGGTTTGGAGGAGACCGGAATAGCATACACGGTCATAAGCATGTTTGATGTCCAGGGAGAGGATGATTGCAGAGCGACGGTAATTAAGCTGCTCGGAAAGGAGATGAGAGAGGTGAAGGAGAAGGTCGTCGGAAGAGAAGGATGTCCAAAAGCCACACTGGGTAATGGGAAGGAGGCGGTGCTGGCGGAGATGCTGGTGGGTGCGGCGGGTGAGGATAGATTCCAGGACCTTGCTGAAGACCGAGGTAAAGCTGATGGGACGGTAGGAGGAGACGGCGGATGGTGGTTTACCATGTTTAAGGAACATCAGGATATGTGAGGTTTTCCACAGGTCAGGGTAGTAACCAGTGGACAGGACTACATTGTAGAGCCTGGCTAGGGTTGAGAGGAAAGAGACGGGAGTTTCACGAAGGTGACGGTAGGTGACACAATCGTGAGCCGGAGCGGTTTTGCGTTTGGTGCGGAGTGTAGCAATGAGATCGTGTGTAGTGATAGGGGCATTGAGTTCTGTGTGTGCAGTGTTGTCCAAGTACTGGAAATCAGACGCGAGGGGAGAAACAGAGGTGTCAGTTTGATCGCGGACATCCGGGAAGAGGGAGTAATCGAACTGGGGATCGTCGGGGATGGAAAATACACTCCTGGAAATGGAAAAAAGAACACATTGACACCGGTGTGTCAGACCCACCATACTTGCTCCAGACACTGCGAGAGGGCTGTACAAGCAATGATCACACGCACGGCACAGCGGACACACCAGGACCCGCGGTGTTGGCCGTCGAATGGCGCTAGCTGCGCAGCATTTGTGCACCGCCGCCGTCAGTGTCAGCCAGTTTGCCGTGGCATACGGAGCTCCATCGCAGTCTTTAACACTGGTAGCATACCGCGACAGCGTGGACGTGAACCGTATGTGCAGTTGACGGACTTTGAGCGAGGGCGTATAGTGGGCATGCGGGAGGCCGGGTGGACGTACCGCCGAATTTCTCAACACGTGGGGCGTGAGGTCTCCACAGTACATCGATGTTGTCGCCAGTGGTCAGCGGAAGGTGCACGTGCCCGTCGACCTGGGACCGGACCGCAGCGACGCACGGATGCACGCCAAGACCGTAGGATCCTACACAGTGCCGTAGGGGACCGCACCGCCACTTCCCAGCAAATTAGGGACACTGTTGCTCCTGGGGTATCGGCGAGGACCATTCGCAACCGTCTCCATGAAACTGGGCTACGGTCCCGCACACCGTTAGGCCGTCTTCCGCTCACGCCCCAACATCGAGTAGCCCGCCTCCAGTGGTGTCGTGACAGGCGTGAATGGAAGGGCGAATGGAGACGTGTCGTCTTCAGCGATGAGAGTCGCTTCTGCCTTGGTGCCAATGATGGTCGTATGCGTGTTTGGCGCCGTGCAGGTGAGCGCCACAATCAGGACTGCATACGACCGAGGCACACAGGGCCAACACCCAGCATCATGGTGTGGGGAGCCATCTCCTACACTGGCCGTACACCTCTGGTGATCGTCGAGGGGACACTGAATAGTGCATGGTACATCCAAACCGTCATCGAACCCATCGTTCTACCATTCCTAGACCGGCAAGGGAACTTGCTGCTCCAACAGGACAATGCACGTCCGCATGTATCCCGTGCCACCCAACGTGCTCTAGAAGGTGTAAGTCAACTACCCTGGCCAGCAAGATCTCCGGATCTGTCCCCCATTGAGCATGTTTGGGACTGGATGAAGTGTCGTCTCAAGCAGTCTGCATGTCCAGCACGAACGCCGGTCCAACTAAGGCGCAAGGTGGAAATGGCATGGCAAGCCGTTCCACAGGACTACATCCAGCATCTCTACGATCGTCTCCATGGGGGAATAGCAGCCTGCATTGCTGCAAAAGGTGGATATACACTGTACTAGTGCCGACTTTGTGCATACTCTGTTGCCTGTGTCTATGTGCCTGTGGTTCTGTCAGTGTGATCATGTGATGTATCTGACCCCAGGAAAGTGTCAATAAAGTTTCCCCTTCCTGGGACAATGAATTCACGGTGTTCTTATTTCAATTTCCAGGAGTGTACATCGGAGAGGTAGGAGGCAAAGTGATTGGCCATGCTAAGGGTGTCAGGGAACGGGTGATCATCATGGAGAAGAGGATAGTAGGGGGAGGGTTTAGTTCCGGTAAAGCGACGGAAGGCTGACCAGAACTTGGACGAGTTGATAGGTAGGGTATCATTTAAAACGGTGCATGTCTGCCGCCAGAACCGGCGTTTCTTGGCCGCGAGCAAATTGCGAATGTGTCGCTGGAGTTGCCGGTGGCGTCGTAGTGTGTCCGGGTCACGCGTGTGGAGGAAGGCACGGTAGAGACGACGGGATTCACAGAGGAGGAGGAGAACGGCCTGTGGGGGTAGGCCGGTGGGGTAGGCCGGTGGGGTTGGATGGCGACAGTAGGGACGTGGGCATCCACGGCCTCAGACAAGGTCTGCTGGAGAAAGGAGGCAGCATGGTTTATATCATCAGGGTGGTGGTAGGTGAAGGGGTGGCTATCGACCTGGGTGCAGAGGGTATCCTGGTAGGCATTCCAGTTGGCACGGAAATAGTCATGGATGTATATTGGGGGAGGCTCATAACGAGGGTCGGGGCGGGAGCGACGACCGTCCCTAGCATATTTTTTTTTTTCCTTTATTGTTATTTTAATATCTATACGAACAGGTAGGCTGTCAGCGGCATGCTACGCCACTCTTCAGCCATAGTGTTGACAATGACAGAACACAGGTTGGAGAAACAGAATGAACATAGTGACGGGCTAAAAAATAGTGGTCACAGATACACAAAAAAACACAGAGCCGTTCACATTCGACAATAACGTCACGGAAAACACGTTGACACGGCACACAGAACACTGACGAATCCGATGGCACAAGTGAACGTAGAAGCGTGGAGGCGAACACTAAAAACACAAAACGACTTCACACACACACGAGACTCAGATGGCAATGATCTCCGGCGCGCGAAAGTCCACGTAGTGTGTGCGAGTCCGGGACCGGCCAAGAGGGGAAGAAAGGTGAGGGGGGAGAGGGTGGGGAGGGGAGCACAAAGATGCCAATGGCTGAGGAGATGGGAGGAGGGGGAGAGGGACAGGGGATGGGAAGCCCAGGGGAGGGGTGGGGAGAAAGGGAGGAGGGAGGGAGGGTGCCCAAAGGAACAGACAGAGGAAGAGGGAGGGAGGATCAAAGTTGATAGGAGGGGTAGATGGAGGGTAGGAGGACATCACCCAGGAGGGGGAGCTGCCGGAAGCCACCTTGGGAGAGGGTAAGGAGGGTGGAGAGATGGAGACCGGGTGGGATGCGGGAATACAGGTGCGGCAGCGGGCTGGGTTGGGAGAGGATGGGCGAGACAAGCGGGTGAGGAGGGTCGAGTTTGCGTGAGGTGTACAGGATCCGTATCCTTTCAAGGAAAAGGAGAAGGTGGGGGAAAGGAATGAGATTGTACAGGATCCGCATGGGGGAGGGGAGATGGATGGAATAGGCGAGGCAGAGAGCATGGCGTTCAAGGATTTGAAGGGATTTATAAAAGGAAGGGGAGGGGGCGGAGATCCAGGCCAAATGGGCGTAGCAGAGGATAGGGCAGATGAGCAACGCTGCTAGCTCTTTATTCGCACGAAGTAATGGCCGCCATCGACAGGGGATCTCAAGATGATTCCGTATTTCTAGATTTCCGGAAAGCTTTTGACACCGTTCCTCACAAGCGACTTCTAATCAAGCTGCGGAGATATAGGGTATCTTCTCGGTTGTGCGACTGGACTCGTGATTTCCTGTCAGGAAGGTCGCAGTTCGTAGTAATAGGCGGCAAATCATCGAGTAAAACTGAAGTGATATCAGGTGTTTTGCCCAGGGAAGCGTCCTGGGACCTCTGCTGTTCCTGATCTATATAAATAACCTGGGTGACAACCTGAGCAGTTCTCTTAGATTGTTCGCAGATGATGCTGTAATTTACCGTCTAGTAAGGTCATCCGAAGACCGGTATCAGTTGCAAAGCGATTTAGAAAAGATTGCTGTATGGTGTGTCAGGTGGCAGTTGACGCTAAATAACGAAAAGTGTGAGATGATCCACATGAGTTCCAAAAGAAATCCGTTGGAATTCGATTACTCGATAAATAGGCTGTCAATTCAACTATGTACCTGGGTGATAAAATTACGAACAACTTCAGTTGGAAGGACCACATAGATAATATTGTCGGGAAGGCGAGCCAAAGGTTGCGTTTCATTGGCAGGACACTTAGAAGATGCAACAAGTCCACTAAAGGGACAGCTTACACTACACTCGTTCGTCCTCTGTTAGAAAATTGCTGCGCGGTGTGGGCTCCTTACCAGGTGGGATTGACGGAGGACATTGAAAGGGTGCAAAAAAGGGCAGCTCGTTTTGTATTATCACGTTATAGGGGAGAGAGTGTGGCAGATATGATACACGAGTTGGAATGGAAGTCATTACAGCATAGACGTTTTCGTCGCGGCGAGACCTTTTCACAAAATTTGAGTCACCAACTTTCTTTTCCGAATGCGAAAATATTTTGTTGAGCCCAACCTACATAGGTAGGAATGATCGTCAAAATAAAATAAGAGAAATCAGAGCTCGAACAGAAAGGTTTAGGTGTTCGTTTTTCCCGCTCGCTGTTCAGGAGTGGAATAGTAGAGAGATAGTATGATAGTGGTTCGATGAACCCTCTGCCAAGCACTTAAATGTCAATTGCAGAGTAGTCCTGTAGATGTAGAGGAGGGTGGAGGGATCCAGACCCCACTTACGGCCCGAAAGGAGCTTGCGGAGGTGGAGTCGGGAGTGTGCCTTGGCTTGGATTGTCCGGAGATGGGGGGTCCAGGAGAGTCGACGGTCGAGGGTGTGGCCAAGGTACTTGAGGGTGGGAGTGAGGGCGACAGGACGGGCATAGATTTTGAGATAGAAATCAAGGAGGCGGAAGGAAGGGGTGGTTTTGCGTACAATGATCGCCTGGGTTTTGGAGGCATTGACCTTGAGCAACCACTGGTTGCACCAAGCGGTGAACCGGTCAAGATGGAATTGGAGAAGGTGTTGGGACCGCTGCAGGGTGGGGGCAAGGGCAAGGAAGGCGGTGTCATCGGCAAGTCCCTAGCATAGAAGGGACAAAGGATATGTGACGCGGAAGGGCGAATCCAAGCTGAGCACATCATTATTCCTGTTTCAAAATATGTCAACAAGAATCAGAATGTCAATTAAAACCATTGTCTTTTCTTGCTCCTGATATACAGTGTGGTCCATTGATCGTGACTGGGCCAACGAAAAAACTACAAAGAAGGAAACTTGTCTAGCTTGGAGGCTATGGTTGGCCCGCTAGATGGCGCTACGGTATGTCAAACGGATATCAACTGCGTTATCTTAAATAGGAACCCCAATTTTCATAACATAGTCGTGCAATACGTAAAGAAATATGAATGTTTTTTCGCTTTGATATAGATGGCGCTGTAATAGTCACAAATGTATAAGTACGTCGTATCACGTAACATTCTGCCAGTGCGGTTGGTATTTGCTCCGTGATACATTACCCGTGTTAAAATGGACCGTTTACCTATTGCGGAGCACATTCTCCGGCGGTATTCCGTAAGGTTACCGCCCTTCGATTGTGCAGTCCCCGGACTAATCGCATCGCTACGGTTTCAGGTGCGAACCAGCCAGCCAGCCAGCCAGCCAGCCAGCCCGACCTCCAGCAGCAGCAGCAGCAGCGGCAACCCCGGCCCTGTCCGCAGCAGCGGCGCCAGCTGCGGCATTCCTGCCAGTCGGCGTCAGCTTCAGTTTCCGCGCCAGCAGCGTGGGACTCTGGTCGTCGTCTGTCTTCGTCTTCGTACGTCTTCGTCTTCGTCCGTCTTCGTCTTCGTCTGTCCCCAGTTTTTTTCTTCTTCTTCTTCCTCTTCCCATTTTGTCCTGTGTACTTTTCTATATCCTTGTCATCATGTCAGCTCCCACCACCACTACGACCACTACTACCACAGCCATAGTCTACACGTCCCCCTCTGCCGCCACCACCACCATTACATTATGTGCCCAGTCACACCCCCCTCTTTCCATCCCTCCTCTTCTCGCTCTCCCTTCGCCTTAGCTCTTTGTCGCCCCCTCTCCAGCTTCTTCCTCCCACTTCTCTCCCTCTGATCCTTTCCCCCCACTCCCCCAGCCTGTTACTGCAGCTCCAGCTAGGGTGGTGGCCCGTCGGGCTACTGCCCACGCCCAACTCTCCCCATCGCCTTTGCCGTCACCGCCACCGCCGTCGCCTTCACCGTCACCATCTCCTGCGCCGTCTGCTGCGTCCACGCCGGGACCTGCCCGTTCCCGCCACCTCCCTATAGCTCCTATCCTTCATGGCACCACCCACCCCTCTGCCGCCGTTAAACGCCCTAGTGGCACCGCCACCTCCTCTGCTCCCCACCCCGTCCTCCTTCCCCCTCCCAGGATACCATGGATGTCGCCCCACCTGCCCCTGCTCCCCCGCTTCCTCCTCCTCCTCCCTCCTTCTTTATACAAATACCTCCTCTCCCGTCCGGATCCTTCCCTTATCGAGGCCCGGAATCTCTCTCCGTCAACACGTCCCTGGTGCCTCCGTCTCTCTCCTCACTCCCAGATGGGATTCCGTTCTCATCTCCTCCCCCAGCCCTACCCTCCATACTGACATTCTCTCCCGCCTCTGCATCACCCATTTTCGCCCCAACACTCCCATCACCCCTGCTCCTTCTCCATCCCCCAACCGGCAACCCCAACCCCGCGTCAACCGGAGACCCTCACCGCTGTGATGACTCAGCTCAGTCCAACGATCACGGAGGTGGAGGTGTTGGCAGAGCTCAAGGCACATCCCACACTGGAGGTGCGGGCGGGCCGCTGCATTTTCAACTCGTCCGGCCCCACCCGCCTTATGCGGGTTTTCTCCGAGGACGCCCCTTCCATTGACCATCTATTGAAGGAGGGTGCCCTCCTCTTCCACCAGCGCTATAAGGTCGACCCCACCCATTCTCCTCCTCAATCCCTGCATTGCCAGAGGTGTCTGCACTATAACGCACAGCCAACAGCTGAGTGCCGCGGGGCCCTCACCTGCCAGCACTGTAAACAAACGCACTTCCTCCGGCAGTGCCTTAACCTACAATCCCCTCCCTCCTGCAATACCTGCAATCTGCCCCATCCCACCTACTCCCCAAAGTGTAAAGCCCGACCCCCTCCGACCACTCCTGAACTCCCTGTACCTGTCCGTCCTCTGGACGCTCCCATCCCTCCTCGCAATTCCCTTTGTCCCACCCCCACCACTGTGGACATCATCAGGTTCCTCACCATTCCCTTGCATAACGTCCACCCTTTCCAGGCCCCTCACACCCTTCAACAGGTCTCCCTCGCCGCCCATTCCATTTTCCACTTGAAAATGTATGCCACCTACTCCAACAACCAGGCCGATTTCACCTTCTCCCGTCTTGACACCCTTGTCTAAATCCCTGTGACAGCACCGTATCCTTTTCAACAACATCCGCTCCCATCCCGCCAACAAGAACCTCTTCCTGCACACCCTTGCCACCCACCGTGTGGATGCCTTCCTCCTCAATGAAACTTTCCTCCAACCCCACCACACCGTCCACACATCGCCCTACCTCCTTCACCACTCTGATAATCCCCTCCCGATTGCGCATGCCGGAGTTGCCATTGGTCTCCACCGACAGATCCCAGTACGGTTCCAACCTCTCCTTCCCGACCCCACCGAACACCTGATCCCTGGCCTTAACGTCACCTGCGCCACCATCTATGTCCGCCCAGACATCCCTACTCCCTTCGACTTCCTCTCCCACATTGACCATACCTTCTCCTCCTACGTGATCGCCGCCGACCTCAACATCCATAGTCGTTCCGCCGCCTAGTTACGGCTGTGGCATCAGTTCCTCTCCTCCCTTCAAGGGGACCTCATCCCGATCCCCCAGCACACCCGTCCCGAATCCAACTCCACTCCCGATGTTATCCTTTCCTCCCCTAACCTCCCTGGCCGCATAACGGTGGATGTCCTGGAGCCTGTTGGTAGCGACCATCTCCCTGTCCTCCTCACCGTTTCCGACGGGCGTCGCCAGCGCCCCGACCCTCGTAATGACCCTCCCCAAAGTATATCCATGATTATTACCGTGCCAACTGAAATGCCTACCGGGATACCCTCTCCACTATGGGCGATAGCCATCCCTTCACCTACCGCCACCCTGACGATGTAACCCATACTGCCTCCTTTCTCCAGCAGACCTTGTCTGAGGCCGTGGAGACCCAAGTTCCTACTGTCGCCATCCACCCCCACCGTCCTACCTTACCTCCACAAGCCGTTCTATTCCTCCGTGAATCCCGTCGTCTCTACCGTGCCTTCCTCCACACGCGTGACCCGGACACACTCCGACGCCACCAGCAACTCCAGCGCCACATTCGTAATTTGCTCGCGGCCAAGAAACGCCAGGACTAGCGACAGACATGCACCCATTTGAATGCCACCCTACCTATCAACTCGTCCAAGTTCTGGTCAGCCTTCCGTGGCCTTACTGGAACTAAACCCACCCCCTACTATCCTCTTCTCCATGATGATCACCCATTCCCTGACACCCTTAGTAAGGCCAATCACTTTGCCTCCTACCTCTCCGATGTATTTTCCATCCCCGACGATCCCCAGTTCGATAACTCCCTCTTCTTGGATGTCCGTGATCGAACTGACACCTCTGTCCCTCCCCTAGCGCCTGGTCTCCAGTACTTGGACAACATTGCACAAAGAACTCAATGCCCCTATCACTACATGGGATCTCATTGCTACACTCCGCACCAAACGCAACACCGCTCCTGGTCATGAATGTGTCACCTACCATCACCTTCGTGAAACTCCTGTCTCCCTCCTCTCCACCCTGGCCACTCTCTACAATGTAGTCTTGTCCACCGGTTACTACCCCAACCTGTGGAAAACCTCACGTATCCTGATGTTCCTTAAACCTGGTAAATCGCCATCCGCCATCTCCTCCTACCATCCCATCAGCCTTACCTCGGTCTTCAGCAAAGTCCTGGAATCTATACTCACCCGCCACATCCACCAGCATCTCCTCCAGCACCGCCTCCTTCCCATCACCCAGTGTGGCTTTCGGCCATCCTTCTCTTCCGATGACCTTCTCCTTCACCTCACTCATCTCCTTTCTGAACAGCTTAATTTCCGTCGCTCTGCAATATTCCTCTCCCTGGACCTCGAATGTGCTTATGACCCCGTATGGCATTCCGGTCTCCTCTTCAAGCTCCAAACCTTCGCCCTTCCCATTAACTACCTCCGTCTGATCGGCTCCTTTCTCTCCCACCGTCCTTCCTACGTCACCATCCATAACACAGATTCCTACACCTTTTTTCCCTCCGCCGGTGTGCCCAAGGCTCCGTTCTCTCCCCCCTTCTGTACCTTTTGTATACGGCGGATATGCCGCCGCCGTCACCCCCCGTCCACCTTCTCCAGTTTTCCGATGACACAGTCTTCCTTGCCCTTGCCCCCACCCTGTAGCGCTCCCAACACCTTCTCCAGTCCCATCTTGACTGGTTCACCACTTGGTGCAACCACTGGTTGCTCAAGGTTAATCCCTCCAAAACCCAGGCGATCATTGTAAGCAAAACCACCCCTTCCTTCCGCCTCCTTGATTTTTATCTATGGCCATCCTACCGCCCTCACCCGCACCCTCAAATACCTTGGCGTCACCCTCGACCGTCGACTCTCCAGGACCCCACATCCCCGGACAATCCAAGCCAAGGCACGCTCCCGTCTCCATCTCCTCAAGCTCCTTTCCGGTCGTACATGGGGTCTAGAGCCCTGCACCATACTCCACACCTATAAATCCCTCATCCACCCTATCCTTTGTTACGCCCATCCGGCCTGGATCTCTGCCCCTGCTACCTTTTACAAATCCCTCCAAATCCTTGAACGCCATGCTCTCCGCCTTGCCTATCGCATCCGTCTCCACTCCCCCACGCGGATACTGTATGATCTCATTCCATTCTCCCAGCTCCTCCTTTTCCTTGAGAGGCTACGGATCCAGTACACCTCACGCAAACTCGATCCTCCTCACCCGCTTGTCTCGCCCATCCTCTCCCAACCCCACCCGCTGCCACGCCTGTATTCCCGCGTCCCACCTGGTCTCCTTCTCTCTACCTTCCTTACCCTCTCCCAAGGTGGCTTCCGCCAGCTCCCACTCCCTGATGATGTCCTCCTTCCCTCCATATACCCCTCCTACCAACTTTGATCCTCCTTCTCTCTTCCTGTCTCTGTTCCTTTGGGCATCCTCCCTCCCTCATCCCTTTCTCCCCACTCCTCCCCCGAGCTTCCCATCCCCTGTCCCTCTACTCTTCCTCCCATGTCCTCAGGCATTGGCGTCTTTGTTCTCCCCTCTGAACCCTCCCCCCCCTTCTTCCCCTCTTGGCATGTCCCCTGACTCGCACACGCTATGTGAACTTTCGCGCGCCGGAGATCATCGCCATCAGTGTCTCGTGTGTGCTGTCGTGTTTAGTGTTCAGTGTTCACCGTCGCACTCCATCGTTCACCTGTGCCATCGCCGTCTTCCGTGTTTGTGCGTCGTGTCACCAGTTTTAAGTGTGGACTATCGTCAAGTGTGAACAGCTCCGTGTTTGCCTTTCTGTGTCAACTGTTTTCTTGCCCACCGTTCTGTAACCTATGTGTAATCTTTCTGTTTTTTCTCATCTTGTATCCTCTGGCTGAAGAGCAGCATAGAACGCTGCTGACAGCTTGCCTGTTGTACAGGTTTTAAAATTACAATAAAGAAAAAATAATATTGCGGAAAAGGTCGATATCGTGATGGTGTATGGATATTCTGATCAAAATGGCCAACGAGCGTGTGCTATGTACGCTGCTCGGTATCCCTGACGACATCATCCTAGTGTCCGGACCGTTCGCCGGTTTTTTTTAAGGAAACAGGAAGTCTTCAGGAGCATGTGAAATGTCAACCATGACCTGCAAAAATGATGATGTCTGATCAAAATGCCCAACGGGCGTGTGCTATGTATGCTGCTCGGTATTCCCGACGACATCATCCAAGTGTCCGGACCGTTCGCCGTATAGTTACGTTACTGAAGGAAACAGGAAGTGTTCAGCCGCATGTGAAATGTCAACCACGACCTGCAACGAATAATGATGCCCAAGTAGGTGTTTTAGCTGCTGTCGCGGCTAATCCGCACAACAGTAGCAGACAAATTGCGCGAGAATGGGGAATTTGGAAAACATGGTGCAGAGAATGCTACATTAACATCGATTGCACTCGTACCATACTTCTATGCTCCAGGAATTGCATGGCGACGACTTTGAACGTCGTGTACAGTTTGGCCACTGGGCACAAGAGAAATTATGGGACGATGACAGCTTTTTGCACGCGTTCTATTTAGCGACGAAGCGTCATTCGCCAACAGCAGTAACGTAAACCGGCATGAAATGCACTAGTGGCCAACGGAAAATCCACGATGGCTGCGACAAGTGGAACATCAGCGACCTTGGCGGGTTAATGTATGGTGCGGCATTGTGGGAGGAAGGATAATTGGCCCCCATTTTATCGATGGCAACCTAAATGGTGAAGTGTATGCTGATTTCCTACGTAATGTTCTACCGATGTTACTACTAGATGTTTCACTGCATCTCAGAATGGCGATGTACTTCCAACATGATGGATGTCCGGCACATACCTCGCGTGTGGTTGAAGCGGTATTGAATAGCATATATCATTACAGGTGGATTGGTCGTCAAAGTACCATACCATGGCCCGCATGTTCACAGGATCTGATGTCCACAGATGTCTTTCTGTGCGGAAACTTGAAGGATATTTGCTATCGTGATACACCGACAACGCTTGACAACATGCGTCAGCGCATTGTCAATGCATGTGCGAACATTACGGAAGGCGAACTACTCGCTGTTTAGCCGGCCCCTGTGGCAGAGCGGTTCTAGGCGCTTCAGCCTGGAACCGCGTGACCGCTACGGTCGAAGGTTCGAATCCTGCCTCAGGAATGGATGTGTTTGATGACCTTAGGTTAGTTAGGTTTAAGTAGTTCTAAGTTCTAGGCGACTGATAACCTCAGATGTTAAGTCGCATAGTGCTCAGAGCCTTTTTTTTTTTTTTTTTTTTACTCGCTGTTTGGAGGAATGTCGTTACACGTATTTCCAAATGCATTGAGGTTGACGGACATCATTTTGAGCATTTATTGCATTAATGTGGTATTTACAAGTAACCACGCTGTAACAGCATGCGTTCTCTGAAATGATAAGTTCACAAAGGTACGTGTATCACATGGGAACAACCGAAATACAATGTTGTACGTACGTACGTTCTGTATTTTAATTTAAAAAACTTACCTGTTACCAACTGTTCGTCTAAAATTGTGAGCGATATGTTTGTGACTAGTACAGCGCCATCTGTCACTAAGCGAAAAAAGTGGTCCAACTAAAACATTCATATTTCTTTACGTACTACACGAATATGTAAACAAATGACGTATGGAAGCTCCATCCAGCGGGCCAACCATTGCGCCATCTGTTTCCCCCCTCAAGCTAGACAAGTTTCGTTCTTTGTAGTTCTTTTGCTTGACTCTTATTTCATGAGATATTTGGCCTTGTCACGATCAATGGACCATCCTGTATAATAATGAACAACAAGTTTCTCTTACATAAGCAGTCTTTGAGGCAAGAGAAACATCAATTTCGTCAAAAAACATCACTTACACAAGTAAGTTTAAAACGAAGACACAATGATTGAAGTAACTACTGTTTATCACAATAAGTAGGCGGAAACCACCCTTATCCCTGCCGAGGTCACTCTTAACACATGTTAAACTAACTCAAAATTTTAATAAATAAAATCCATTTACCCTCAAATAGAACACCTGGGAAATTTAACTTCTCCACCAGATGCAGCAAGAATCAAAACTCCAAAGAGAGCTAACGGCCACCAGCGGCAAGCGCCGCGTCAATTACGATGTTAAGGCTCAGAGGCCAAGAAGTCAACAAACAGCATACACGTTTACGACACTTAAGACAAGAGCTCCGGCAATAGGTCCTCCGGGTATTTCAAGATTTAAGAAACCCTTAGAGTAACGTAACGTTAACTAAGCAATTACTTTATTCTAAATTAAGTGACTAAGGCTTAAAGCTTTTTATAGTCAGCATAAATTTCAGTTACAGTACTAAAACTGCTAATATAATAGTATAAGACATTTGTGATAAGCAATACCAGATTTACCAATATACATCGAATGCTCCATTGAAACTGCAGAATAACAGATACGTAGCACAGACTTTACTCTAAGCATTTACAGGTATAATTAAGATTGAGTTGCCGACTCTCGAGATTTAAACCCATCTAAAACCAATTCAAAGGATTATTAGGTTAAATCATCGGAAGCTGATTCAACATTGTTCAAAACTTACAATAGATAAGGAATTACTTAAAACCTAGAAATCAGCCACAATGGATGCTACTGTGCATACACCAGGAGATCCCAACTGCCACCATGTCAACATACTGTCCCCTCAGTCTGTACGTGCTACTGCCTTGTACCAACACCGACTCGCCAACTGTGGTACGGGTCCCGCCTTCCACTACTCTCACCCAGCGATAAACGGAGCGAATCAGCATGGGATGTTACTCACTCAGAGGATCCAATGACAGCACAAGCCACCAGGGCTCAGTCTCCCCCATTCAAACCGAAAAAACGCCAGGGACACCCACGCCTCTCTTCCAATGACTTAAAACACAGAGATAATGAACTAACTTGCCTGTTTAACTTCGCGTAAATGCGTTGAAACGTTTTGTGAGAGGCGAGAGTACGCGCAAGTTGACTGACCGGACTCAAGAGTTCTGAAAATTTTACAAGACCAAATAAATTGTCGAGGTAACTTACCAATGATTCTCCTACACTGACCGCCACCGATGTTCAAGTGGTGAACATCACTTACTGAACGCCGAATAGGTTGCCTACATGCACTGTGACATTTTTCCTGATGTTGATGGGCTACCTTGATGCTATTCCTGGCATTCGACAATTCTGTTTCATAACAGCGCAGTTGATACACACAGATCAATTAATTATTTTTCATAGATTAGAAAGGCAGTCACTCCTATACTATGAATCAACCAAACGAAACGAGAGAAAACAAAATAATCGGCAACCACTAGGACATAACGGATCCCAGCCTTAGTACGGGGAAGAGGAATGACATAAGCAGTAAATAATTTATCCACTGGAGCCGGCTCCCTTTCGGGCTGTAGCAGTCCCTTACGAGAATCGAAATCTGTTTTACCCATATTGTAAAACTTACAATCATGAACCCAATGGTAAAAATGCTTTTACAACGTTAGCCAGGTGAAATATTTTCGAATTTTAGTCAATGTATTGTAGATAATCAGGTGCCACCTACCAAGGAATTATGAAAATAGTGAAATATGGATGGAACGAGTTCAACGGGCAAAGAAATTTAAGGCTCAGCACTCCTACCGACTTCATAATATAATATTTCCATTCGTTAGACATAACCGGGAATCAGTTCGCAAGCTAACAGTCGCTTCCTTAGTGGGCGGAAATGGTGATTTTGATCGTGCTTAAAACTGAGGTCAGTGAGAAGATGGTATACCTTAGTCAAAACACTACTTTCAGGCAGACTGCCTGACAAGTCATCGACCGCCATTTCCTAGCCCCCCTCATCAAAAAACGTGATTAAGCGTGTGAGCCAACAGATTGTCGGTGCCTCTAATATGACGAACTGTATACCAAAACGCGGATATGTCATTATCCCACCTGGCTATTTTGCCCGTTTTCCTTGAGCGTGACAAAACCCATCTCAATGCCTGAGTGCCGGTTTCCAATTCAGATTCTCTGTGCTCGAGATAAGATTTGAATTTATTGAGAACAAACAAGTCAGCCAAGACCTCACACTCTCAAACGGAATACTCCAATCTCTTGGATGCAAAGGCTAAGAGGCGCCTCTCAGCTGAATATTTCTGGGAAAGAAAATCGGCAATGCCAGCATTTTACGCATCGGTTTTAACTATAAACTTCTTCTGGAAATCCAGAACTGCCAGTACGGGAAGTTTAACGAGAGCAGTCTTTATGGCTTCAAAAGCGGATGGCAGACTATGGCCCAAGACAAAAGTTCCCCCTCTCTGACAAAGATTGTTGAGAGGAGCAGCAAGTTAGCGAAATGGGGAGAGAACTTTGTAAATTAAATGGCCATGCTAATAAACCTGGCAACCTCCTTTTTATTCCTGGGACTGACAAATTATCTCAATACAGAGGTGCGCTCTTGATCTGTCTGTATACCGTCCCTGGAAACCAGTGGACGTAAGAACCAAATCTGCTCGCTGGTAAGGGTGACCTTGGAAGGTTTAACAATGAAACCGGTTGAACGATGACGTATTAATATGAAAAAGGTGGTCCTCAAAGTAGCGACTACAATTGACGACATTATCTAAATAAATGCAAACACACACACCATCAAAGTTGCTAAGAAAGCTCCACCACTGATGTCACAGAGGCTTGCCCATGAATAGTTCTACATAAGACAGCTCCTCCTTACGCAGTCACACTACGCTCCAAATGTTACTGGCAACGGTACTTGTAACAGCGCACATGAAAGCAATACCAAATTTCTAGTTATAATCTAATATTACAGTCTGGTGGGCATCATGTCAGCACAGTTCACAACAGCACACTGCTATAAATTTAAGAATAGTATTTAGATGGGGTAACGTTCAGGCTCGAGGTTGTGCAGGTGTGGCTTATTTTTCAAACATTTTTTTAAACGAAAATATCTTACTAGACAAGTAAGAAACTGAACGTAATATGCGGCCTGGTTGTAGTTCCTAAGACCCAAGGTTTAGAACAACACGATAAATTAATTAAAATTTTTTCAGCGCAATGATTAAAAGTTGAAATGTACATCACCACATTACAACTAAAATTTGGGGCAACAACAAGAACACAGACTGTTCAAAGTATAGAGTCCAAAGCAAAGAAAGGAATACAAGTCTCACGAAATGGAAATAGCATTCACACTGAAACGCTGCCTACAACAATCAGATAGCAGCCCTCTGACTCAATTGTACATACTAGATGTACTAATCACTAATTTCACAGTTATTCATTATAGTTCTTCGTACAGAAGCATATAAAGCTCTGCTCACGTCCAACGAGTGGTAATAACAGACGAAATTAACATAGGTCTCACTTGATGGAAATGGCCCGTGCCTTGTGTGTGATCAAACACTGTAACATATTCATGCCACAATGCTACAACGTGTACACGGTGATTCCGTGTAGAATACGACCAACAAATGCCTACACAGGGCACAGCGCTTGGATCCTTCACAGCTTTAATCACCTTAGCCTAATAGGGAAGAGGAGGGTAACACGATTTACCTCTGTTTGCGAAACGGGTTGCCAACGGGTGCCATACTCTCTAAGTGGAGATGTTAATTAACGTATCTTTTATCGGCTGGTTCCGGCGGAGGTTCGAGTCCTCACTCAGGCATGGGTGTGTGTGTTTATCCTTAGGATAATTTAAGTAGCGTGTAAGCTTGCGAACTGATGACCTCAGCAGTTAAGTCCCATAAGATTTCACACATATTTGAACATTTTGTATCTTTTATCTTCTCTCCAGGGTACCTGTGTATCAGTTAGCTAGCGTGAGACTCCTCTTTTTCCTTTTTCTGGCCTACATAATTTGGTATCAAGTGCTGCTATGTGCATGGCTACTTGTGCGTTATATTAATTTGCTAATTTTTTTTTAAACTTGTAATGTGTAACCCCTCATACTAATAGGTTTTAGTCCTGGTATTCCTCCGATTTGTGCACAAGCGGGCAGGCAAAATAACTAATCCCTGATTTGTTACTATTTTTCAGTCATGAGATGCGTAACTGCCGGCACTGGTAGATCAGAGCAACATTCACAGCAACACTGCACCTACCCACATGCAGAACAAACTGATTACATCTGCTAGTCATACTACTCGACTAATTTATAACACATACTAAGGTAAGGTCTGTGTATCAATACACTACGTAAGTTCTAATTTCTAACTTACTTTGTAATTGTTTTAAGCAAAGTCTCCAATGACATGCTATTACAACATATTGTAGTATTAATCGCAGATGTTCATAGTCTCCAGAAAACTGGAAAAATATAAATCAATCTGTGAGCACCTCGAGCTACTATGCAGGCCCTAAATATTGAAGCTTGTAGCTCGATGTGGAAGCTAGAATCATGCATAAACAATGGACAGTAGTCTCGGTCGCAGCTTTCAAGCGCCTTACCACTGCGTTTCTATGTACTTCAGTCTCTTATACACTGAAATGCCAAAGAAACTGGTATAGGCTTACGTATTCAAATACTGAGAAATGAAAACAGGCATAATACGGCGCTGCGGTAGGTAGCGCCTATGTAAGACAAGCGTCTGGCGCAGCTGTTAGTTTCATTACTGCTGCAATGGCAGGTTATCAAGATTTAAGTGAGTGTGAACGCGGTGCTACAGCCGGTACACGAGTGATGGGACACAGCATCTCCGAGGTAGAGATGAGTGGGGATTTTTTTCGTACGACCTTTCCACAAGTGTACCGTGAATATCAGGAATCCAGTAAAATATCAAACCTACGATATCGCTGAAGCCGGAAAAAGATCCTGTGAGAGCAGGACCAGGATGACTGAAGAGAATCGTTCAGCGCGACAGAAGTGCAACCCTTCCTCTAATTCATAAATATATCAATGCTAGGCCATCAACCGGAGCGTCAGCGTGCGAACCATTCAACGAAATATCATCGATGTGGGCTTTCGGAGCTGAAGGCCCACTCGTGTACCCTTGATGACTGCTCGACACAAAGCTTTACGCCTCCCCTGGGAACGTCATCACTTACATTGGACTGTTGCTGACTGGAAACACGAGGCCAGGTCAGACGAGTCTCATTTCTAATTGTATGAGTGGATGGACGTTTACTGCTAGAGACAACCTCATGAATCCATGGACCCTGCGTATCACCAGGGGACTGTTTAAGCTGTTGGAGGCTCTTAATCTTGTGGAACACGTGAAGTTGGAGTGATATGGGACCCCTGATATGTCTAGATGCGACTCTGACAAGTGACACGTACGTAAGCGCCCTGTCTGAACACCTGCATTCATTCGTGTCCACTGTGCATTCCGACGGACTGTAGCAGTTCCAACAGGACAATGCGACCCCGCCCCCCCCCCCCCCCCCCAAGTCCAGAATTGCTACGGAGTGCTCCAGGAACAATGTTCCGAGTTTAAACACTTCCACTGGCCACCAAACTCACCAAATGTCAACATTACTGAGCATATTTGGGTGCCTTGCAATGTGCTGTTCAGAAGAGATCTCCATCTTCTCTTCCTCTTAAGGATTTATGAACAGCCCAGCAGGATTCATGGTGTCAGTTCCCTCCAGCACTACTTCAGACATTATTCGAGTCCCTGCCACGTCGTCTTTCTCCACTGCTGCGTGCTCGCGGATATCATGTACGCGAGCAGGCCGGTGTACCAGTTCCCTAGGCTCTTCAGTGTATAAGAAGAATGGAATAAAAAGTCAGAGAATTCAAGTTGAGTCGGCATCGGTTTCGTGAACCAGGCTTTTCTTCTAATCTTCTCAATATTTCAACCTGCATGTTACAGCACACAACAGAGGCAGATAATAATTCTTATCGATAATTAACGATTCATTAACCACCTGTCACTACTAGAGCATCAACTGCATCATGTGTTAACTCCATCTAAAAAATACAGTCGTGGTAGTATTTGTCTAAAAACACCACACATGAAACGGGAAGGTCCAAGTGACCCTGCAGCCAATCAAGAATTGGAGACCACTGCAATCAAAGAGGTTCATGGTGGTAGTTCTTTCCCTATACAGAATTAGTATAAAATCCTAAATCCTTTCAATATTTTATTCTTCTTATTAGCAATTTTTACGCACCTATGAATGCGCAGATGTAATTGGTTAATCTCCAAGTAGCTTTTAATAAATTATTCACGTCCAAAACATAGAGCACAGTGCCTGTAATTGTTAACAGAGAGAAAACGTTACAGAACTCACTACATGAATTATCGTGGTGATTACACTGGTGTTGCTACCCATTAGCAGCACAAAAAACGACAAATACTACAGTCGAAACTAACGCGAATAAAATAGTAACAGCTCAGCACTGGCTGTTGTCATCCGAAATTAAGCAGGAAATTCCCGACTTGTGTTTTTCCGCGCTGCCACATTCTGGCCCCCGTATCTGGGTCGGCGGCGACCAGACAGCGGGACAAAGCGGACACGAAGAAACATTATTATCACGACATTAACGTAACGCGGTCAGAGAGCTTTATGCCGGCGCGTAATAAATTCCGGCCGGACGTGTACGTTAGCGGCTTTTACCGCAGCATTACGCCACGGTACAGGAGGGGACCTGCGGCCGAGCAGATAACGCGGCCAGCAGCGGGCAGAGTGCTTCGTACCCGCACAGTGGCGCCGGGAGGCCAGGGGACACGCGCCTCAAACGCGATATCCTCCCTTCCATCGCCCCTTCCCCTCCCCGCATGCATTCTTTATACACGGCGCATCGAAATTTTCAGATGTATTATTCATCAAAACGCAATATGCGCCCAAGAAATGGAGTACTCACCGGCAGACGTATTGGAAATGAAAATGTTTCGATAAAATGAGACTACATTTGTGACGGGAGCCTCTCTTTTATTATTATTATTTTTGTTGAGAGTGCGTTAATACTGCGCGGTGACGTACGCTCCCGTATCGATAGTACGGGCTGTATTTCGCTCGTAGATTATTTTTCGACAGGTATTATTACCCACGTAGTAATTTGCAAAGGTATTTGCGTGACTGTAAGAGATCCCACGTGATACACTAAACTGGTCACAGCAATATTAAAATGAATTATTTGTTCATAATATCATTTTGTTAAGAGCTGTATGTTTTTTTTACTGAAAGAGCATAATATGTCAGCCAATAAACATCATCTACATTTTCATCTGCATACAATCCCCGCAAGTCACCGTATGGTGCTTGCCAGAGGACAGCTTGTACCATCAATACTCATTTCCTTTCCTGTTCAGGAAGAATATGGAAGTAACGAAGAATACTGTTCGGGCCGAAATTTATCCAAGGAGCTCGCTAACCAAAAAGAGCCTGTTGCCAATAATGCATCTTATAATAAACACTACTTCGCACCACAGGCAACGTATCCCAAATTAAGATCCAGCGAGTGTTTTGTAGTTGCGAAGTACTCTTACCAGCGCCTTAGATTTGGCACATCACGATATGTTTACTGAAAGAACAAACTTGTCCATAACCATAGGCAGCTTCCTCTCCTCTCACCATAAATTCCGAAAAAGTTACAATTGAAATAAGTAATCAAAAGAAGCCAAAGCTAGTAAAATCTAAAGTTCATCTTCAGTCGAGTGATTATTGTAAATAAATGCAGTTGCAAATATAGTTGTTCACATAGTACTGCCTTACTACTGCAGGCAATCACTTAAAATTAAGTGACTTGAAGTGAAATTCATATGCAATGGCAAAATAATTCTTGCATTCATATGGTCAAAGTAATTTTACAATTTTGTTTTCTATTTTGTAAACGATATAATGTGTGTACGTCTACGTAACATTAGTACCGAAACATAGTTTTTGCCATCAGTGAGATTTATTATGGCATTAATATGAGACGCAGACATTTGCAAAGTAATAAATAGAGAGTGATAAACAGTTTTTGCCACGATTAAGAACATTTTCAAACGGACAGCATTATCGCGAGTTATGTAACTCAGTACAGTTTCTTTTAAGTATTGATTGTCATTGGTTATCATTGGTGTTTGTTATGGTGACTACTATCATTGCATTCTAAATTAATCTGAAAGTTAAGGCTAACTGCAGTGAAATTTAATCAAATGTTGAAATGTGTATGAAATCTTAAGGGACTTAACTGCTCAGGTCATCAGTCCCTACGCTTACACACTGCTTAACCTAAATTATCATAAGGTCTAACACACACACCCCTTGCCCGAGGGAGGAGTCGAACCTCCGCCAGTATCATCAGCACAGTCCATGACTGCAGCGCCTTAGATTGCTTTTTCTTTTGAAGGAATAGTGATGTTTATTTTTATTTATTTATTATCAATAAATATCACTCTGCTAAAAGGAACATGTAGATCATTTCATGGTATAGTATGTGCATTACATATAGAGGGGTGAGAGAATCGTAATATTCATTATCAGCTGTCAAATGTTCCCACCGACTGCACCCGGCACATCCCAACTGCGTGGTGGGACGAGGAAGACTGCCTGCAGATAGTTGGCAAAGGCTTTCCGATAGTGTGACCATCTATGAACCTCATTGTGGGCTTGTTGCAAGAAGTACTAAAAGTCAAGTCGCGACTTGGCAGCATCCCCATACAGATACGCGATCGTCAAACCCTTGACCCAGATGATCGACTGTGATTTAGTTGCCGGAAAGTAGTCACGCTCCGGATGTGAGAAGGAAGCAGGTGTAATATGTTGCTGGGTCACACGGAGGTAGCAAGCCACCATCAGTCTTCCTAGGAGCCAGACGTCCTCCAGCGCGATACAAGTTAAGCAGCGATGGTCGCCCTAGGCCGCTTGGCTAATCCCGAGCGGCTGAAATTTAATCCAATACCATCTTATACATTTAAGTCGTTCTACGCAATAACAAATACTACTGCGATAGCGATCTGATTCTATCTACAATCTATAGATAAGCATTGATTTTCGGCTCTGTGTTTTGTTTTCACAAATAGCGGAACATCAGGTAGACGTGTCACAATAAAACCTTACGTATACCATGGAGTATAGGTACTTTATACTATAAGAGGAATCTACCAGTCGGACGGGAAGTATCCTAGCAGGAGAAACGTGTTGTAAATGCGGGTTATCAACACCAGTGGATTCTGGGACAACTGTACCGGGGCCTGAGTTGTTGCCGGGTCGTCGTACAATGAAGGAATTTCCACCGGAGTTGTTAGTAGTGGTTCCGTCTGTGGTGTTATCTGTCGGGTGTCTTCTGCCTGGCGTCGTATTCTTATCTCCCCTTCACCAACGGCGGCCTTATGTGCCAAGACATTTTGTACCACATATGTCGTGGAAAAAAGTTCTGCCTTGCTCAATGGGTCAAAACATCAAGGTGGGAACAGACATCTTATTTTCCCACTTTTCTTGGAGGAATTAAACGGCTGTGTAATGTAGTTCCGTAGAGATATGTTGTTTTATTTTTGCATCCTGTTTTTAAGGTTCATCGAGGCCTGGAGCGGTGGTGAAAATTCTTCACCGTAGAATGCACGCCGCTCAGTTGTGGCCGCAGCCTGACGGTAGGACCTTCAGATCTTTCCAGCCAATGCGGAGACTGCCTCGTCAATGAGGACAGCTGTCTAAGCGTCTGTTGTGGGGCAAACGTTGTTGTTAAGGAACGTCCCGGTGGGTCGTCTGCTGTAGCGGAGGGCGTAGATGTTCGAGCGTGTGTGTGATCGGACGTAAGATCATTAATGCTCTGAAGGCGCAGATCGAGCCTTAAACTTTTCCCGATAGCTATGTCCGTGACGTCCGTTCTGTGGGCTAGATTGTTTGGGATGTGACTTGGATCGACGGGACCAAATGTGCTGGCTTGCAGTACAGCCGCACACCTGGTTCCCTTCTGAGTTGTAGTCGAGCTGTCGGTCGTCGACGGAGCAGTGGCAACGCCTTCTGTCCGCTGAGCCGGCTACCCTGCATGGCACCGCTCCGCTGCGTAATCTGCCGTCACCTCACCGACAGCGTCCGAAGACTGCTGAGCGTCCTTGTCAGACCGTTTCATTCTGCGTGCTGTCCGCAGCCTTCCCCGCTGCTGCTACCCACGGAGAAGGCAATCGATGGTACACTAAATGTAATAAATGTCCAAATCCCTAAAGTTGTCTACTTAGCGCTCGTGGTGCACTAAATGTAATAAATGTCCAAATCCCTAACGCTGTCTCCTTAGCGCTCGTGGTGCCTGACAGGCCCTCCACTGCCAAGCTCCACTTTTCGTCATCTTCCATCCTCAAGGATCACAGCCCACTGACCTATATGGTAGTATGAACTTTTAGAAAATACCACCCAAGTAAGAATTAAGGATTTAGTATGAAAAAGTACTAACATTAAACTGCATCCGTTAGTTTTCTGCAATTCTTCGTATATCAAGCAAAATAATTCACTATATGAAATAAAAGAAACACTAGAAATAAATGAGAAATGACCAGTCCAGCAAATATGACCAAGGAAAGACACAATGGGAGGCTAGTAGTGTCACATGTATGTCCGATTTAAATTCCAGGAATTTGATTTCTGCTCCTGACGTGTGTTCCTCGCTTTCGTGTACATGTTCATCAATCTATCCCTTATAGAATCGACTTCAGTTGGAAACACAGAAGCGTCCGATGCCACCCGTCTGCTTTGATCCATGACGTCACAAATATGGCGGAAATGACCATACACTACAACTCCAATATGGCGCCTATGACGACATTACGTAAACATGACCACAAACACGAAAATACATTGAAAAACCAACACAAAAACGTTCCACAAAAAACCTAATCAAACTAACGGAACAATCGTGGGAAACTGGGGGTTTTTGGGTGGGGACAAAGTAAATATAAACAAATTTAGACACACACCACCATGCCAAACCACACAAAACGACGAAAACAACCGACAACCCAAAACTCCCCAAATTCCACTAAACACAATATCCTCTGGAAACGAACACATCCCTTGACCTACATAGGTCAACAGAAATTACCGATACCAAATCATAAAACCCAAATCTACAACCACGTCCACAATCATCACGGCCTCAAAAATACCACAAACCAGCAAAATTGGAATCGAACACTTCCCTTGACCTGCTATCCTTACGACATCTCCACATACAGCCACCCTGGTCCGAGACGCCGGAACTTTTGTAAGCCTCATTTTTTTCACGACATACTGAAGACTTCACGACTTCATCCAAAAATCCGAATAGTTGAAGAGATTTTATTAGAGACAACGCACTGTCCCCCATCATCGCCAACGACCGAAAACTGTCGATGTTGTCAGTCATGTCAATACCTACCAAATAAATAAAAAAAAGCAATTTTCCAAAGTTCACACACGATGAACAGCAAAAAACTACAATAACGTCGAAATAACAAAACTAAAATCGTTAACTCAGTGAAAAATATTCCGCTGAAAGCAAAGTTCCGATACCACACACGTGCAATACTATCATGCAAATGAACCCTATAACCAGCGACCGCAACAATACGCCACCTATGAACACGCCACAGACGCAAACTAAACCAGAAACATCACCTAACACACCACCAGAGAACAGCACCGATCACATCAAAACGACACCTACAAACAAGCCACTCTCACAAACTAAATTCCGCGCCGTGGTGACGTTACACACCACAACAGCCTTACCTCACGGGCCAAAGCCAACGGGTGGAATCGGACGCTTCGGTCGACCCACTCAGTTTATATCACAAGTAGGTGCACAGATAGTGACTGAAAAAGAACTTTTGAAAAGCAAATTGAAACATCGCTTCTTCTCATTTCTAACATGAGAAAATGGAATCACATCATTGAAAGATGTACACAATACCAATAAATTAATATGTCCAACACTTACTGGAAACATTTTAACAGGTGTACGCGCTCCTGACGGGGAGGCGTCTTAGACTTAAGATTCATAACACTGTCCAGGACTGCGGAAGATTATCGTAAACCAAGAATCACTTTTCAAAAGATATCATGTCTCATCGCTTAACACACTGAGGCCTGGATAGTAATTTTATGTTAGGGGTGTAAGTAAATAATTGTCTTTGTGTATAACACTCAACGAAGACAGACATCAGAGCCAAGATATGAAAACAGCTACAAAATATGATAACTTTTCATTTTCTGTCAACTCTGCTGAAATGTACATGACCTTCTTTTGCTGCTGTTTGCAACGTCAACTGGTTCTTGTGGTTCTCACTACCTAAATGAGAACAGCAATTTCAGTGGATACTGATTTGTGCATTCTCCATTGAGACAAACATGTATGCAGTGCTGCCACCTCCCTCACGTGGATGGTTATCACACATCGAACATAGACGGTGGTCACATTAATTTTCTTACACCGTGTGTACTCATATTTAATTTTCAGTCTCACTACAGCTAAGTATTTATAAGAATAAAGCTAAGCTGAAATTAAGTGCTCAGATACGAATCAAAAACTTGTCCTTAAGGAAAATAAAAATAATGAGGAATATTACATAAATGATCTAGTCAGATTAATGTGACCACCATCTACGTCCGATGTCAACATGAAACCATCACTCACATACGATAGGTGTCTTCACTAGCAGTGGAGTGTTTACAAATCGTCTCGGAGGGACGCGACAAACTTTGCAGTTAACGAATCGGAGCGATATATCTGACATCCAAACGGGGGTAATTTCCAGGAATGATTACCTATCGAACGTGCTATCGTAAATCGATCATACGACAGTGGTGGCAGGCCTTATGATCAATTATTAGTGGTCGTCATTCTTATCTGTTTTTCGTCGTTCCCTTACCTGCTGTAAAGTACATACTTCCGAGAAATTATTTGTGAGTTGCTAGGGAAACCCAGACGATGTTTGTCGGTAGTCTGTGGGATGTCTGGTGTTCTTGACGTTTCTTAGGCGGATTCTCTCACATGGAAAAATTTAATTCCATGCTTATCAAAAATAAATGGTTCAAATGGCTCTGAGCACTATGGGACTTAACATCTTAGGTCATCAGTCCCCTAGAACTTAGAACTACTTAAATCTAACTAACCTAATGACATCACACACATCCATGCCCGAGGCAGCATTTGAACCTGCGACCGTAGCAGTCCCGCGGTTCCGGACTGTAGCGCCTAGAACCGCACGGCCACCGCGGCCGGCTCCATGCTTATTCTCCATAGAAAATTGTTCAACTTTTTGTTGCAAATATGGAGTACTACCGGACGACGAAAGGAGGAACTGTGTAGACTGTGATGGTGCGAGATGTGTAAAACTTGCTGAAATACCGTTAAAATGTCTTTGCGGAGAGTGCGGCAAACGAACGAGTATAAGGAACAATACATGGTTCGACTCTTATCCATCCAGATCAGTTTAATGGCCTTTCACATGACAACAAAACCAACGACAATAAGATTAGTCGTCTCCTTTGTAATTAGAAGTATTTTTGTAACGCTCTTATTTTGTCGTAAAGATACTCACAACGCCCGCCACCAGAGTCGCGTGATCGATTTAAAATCGGACGTTAGATACGTATCGTTTGGAGTCCGCGACTTCGATAGGCGATCATTCTTGGAAATTACCCAAACGGGCGTCATCATTTTAATTCGGTAGAATGGTAGAAGCGTCTCTGAAACGGCTAATTTTGTAAACTGTTCACCTGACACCGTGCTTAAAGCATATCGTGCGTGGCAAAACAGCGCTATGCAAGCCCGGCGCTGAGACAACTGTGCTGCGCCACTGGCCATAGATAAGACGGGTGAAGGACGGCTTCGGAGATGAGGCCGGTCGAATTTTCGTTCAATTGTGGTCAACTAAACGCCCACATAAACCAAGGAGATACCAACAGAGTCTCCTCTAGGGCCGTTCAGGGATCATTGCAGGTATAGGCCTCCGCAGGAGGTGCCTGGCTCACGGACCCATTCCACATCTACATCTACATGGATACTCTACAAATCACATTTAAGTTCTTGGCAGAGGGCTCATCGAACCACCTTTATAATTCACTATTATTCCAATATCTTATAGCGCTCGGGAAGAATGAACACCTATATCTTTCCGTACGAGCTCTGATATCCCTTATTTTATCTTCGTGATCGTTCCTCCCTATGTAAGTCGGTGTCAACAAACTATTTTCGCATTTGGAGGAGGAAGTTGGTGATTGTAATTTCGTGAGAAGATTCCGTCGAAACGAAAAACGCCTTTCTTTTAATGATGTCCATCCCAAATCCTGTATCATTTCTGTGACACTCTGTCTCAAATTTCGCGATAATACAAAACGTGCTGCCTTTCTTTGAACTTTTTCGATGTACTCAGTCAGTCCTATCTGATAAGGATCCCACACCGCGCAACCGTATTCTAGAAGTGGACAGACAAGCGTAGTGTTGGCAGTCTCCTTAGTAGGTGTGTTATATTTTCTAAGTGTCCTGCCAGTAAAACGCAGTCTTTGGTTAGCCTTCCCCACAACATTTTCTGTGTGTCCCTTCCAATTTAAATTGTTCGTAATTGTAATACCTACGTATTTAGTTGGATTTACGGCTTTTAGATTAGACTTATTTATCGTTTAACGAAAGTTTAATGAGTTCCTTTTAAGTACTCATGGGGTTGACCTCACACTTTTCGTTATTTAGGGTCAACTGCCACATTTCGCACCATTCCAATATTTCTTCTAAATCGTTTTGCAGTTCGTTTTGATCTTCTGATGACTTTAATAGTCGATAAACGACAGCGTCATCGGCTGCTCAGATTGTCTCCCAAATCTTTCATATAGATAAGGATCTTCGGTTTTACTCGATGACTTTCCGCCAATTACTTTCAACTGTGAACTCTGTGACAGGAAATCACAGATCCAGTCACATAAGTGAGACGATAATCCATACACACGCATTTACACTACGAGCCGCTTGTGTGGTACAGTCTTAAAAGTCTTCTGGAAACCCAGAGATTCTGATTGCTGTTCATCGGCGACGAAGAATGGAATTTGCACGCCAGTATCGGAACTGGACGTACACTGACTGTCGACAGGTGGCCTTTTCAGACGAATCACGATTTATGCTGCAGTGAACTGAAAAGAGTCGTCGGAGGGGCCCAGGCCGGAGGATCGAGCGTTATTGTTTGGGGAATGTCTTCGTGGCATTCCCTGGTTGTTCTCTTCACTCGGGAGGCCTTAGTGGATCAGCACAAGTTTGCATCTGTCCTCCGGGATAGTGTCCATCCCTACTTGCAGTTCGTTTCCTCAGCTCGATGACATATATTGGCAGGACAGTGCAGCGTCTCAAACAGCTCGATTGCTTGAACTGAAGAGCACCAGGATGAGTTTACCGTACTCTGCTGGTCACCAAAATTCTCGGATTTGAAGCCAATCGCGAATCTGAGGGATCATCTCGATCTGGCTTTTCGCGACGTAGATGCTCCACGGGGAAATGTAGCGCAGCTGCTTACGGCACTAGAGTCGGCGTGGCTCCACATCCCTGCCGGTATATTCCACAACGTCACTAACTGTCTTCCCGTATGTCTCGCCTCGGTCCGCGCTGCAAAAGGGGTCTATTCAGGCTTTTGTCAGGTGGTCAAATTAGTGTAGTATTTAAAATGAAAAGTAAAAAGTTTTTTGGAAATTTGTGGTAAGGTCTTATTGGACCAAACTACTTACGTCATCGGACCATAAGCCTGCACACTCCTTAATCTAACTGAAAGTTACTTACGCTATGGACAACACACACAACCATTCCCGAGTGAGGACTCGAACCTCCAACGGGGGGAGACGCGCGGACCATGACAAAGCTCCTGAGACCGCGCGGCTACCCCGAGCGGCTAAATGAAATGTAATTTTTTTCTCCATTTCTTCGTTTCATCGTTAAGTAATGCACGTCTTTTTATACTTACTATACACTTGTGCTGATGCCATAGGCATTGAAGAAATAGTTCATACAGAATAATTCCGTCCAGCAGGCATCTCGTCACCATTCTACAGTTTCTAAGCTTCATGCAACATTTGCAAAAAACCTCTAAAGGTTCAGAACACATCCAATAATAATCGTCGTGACCTGATAATTGGTAAGTAGCTAGCTATGTCTATATTTTGTATAGATATGGGGCATAGAATTCCAGAATGCCTCTTATTTACTAAACAAATTTTGGCTTTAATGAGATATTTGATTAAAAATCGTCTGGTCCTGGGAGGCTCTAGATAATTGGACGCCCCGAGAACCAGAAGTACTGGGCGAGTTTCCTGCTCTGCCCTCTCCCTTCACTAAACCCAGGCCTCCCTCCCCCCTTAATCAGTCTCTGTGTTTAGTCCTTCACTGTTGTGAGTTTTTTATCTAAGATACGAATGTTGCATCTAGGATCTTTACTGAGCATATCAATATATACTGTTTGCGCAAACTACTCGTAAATTGATACTTGGCGCAGTGGGTGACAAGAGCGACCGTATAGGCATTTTCCCCATTTACAGTCACTTCCATCATCTACCGCCGTGTTACAACTTAGTTTGTAAAGACAGTAAGACCATTTCAGTTTTAATCAAGGATAACGTTTAAGCGAACCGTACATGCGTGTGTGACTGCTTTTGCAGAAGCCTGAAACATACGTAAAGGACCCTGCAGCTAGTATGGTGTTAGCGTTTCCTTAGAGTTGTCACGACTCGGTGGTGATGGTTGTCCCAGTAGGTATGACGTGGAACGGCTTCCGTCGCTTACGACAACGCCACTCTGTAACTTGTAGAAAAACGCAAACTCCTAGCGTGGTTTGGTCGTATTTCAGATACCGTCTTTCGTGGTTAATGTCAATATTTCGGCGTCACAACATGTAAGAAGCTATTGCGTCCTCACTAATAAACGCAGCAGTTGCAACCCTCGATGACGCAATGACTCCCTTGATTCGAAATGAGGACCACCAGTTTTCTTTTGTTGTGAGTCCGTGACAGATTTTTCAGCTTCCGCGAACTGCCTAACTATAGTTCTTGTTTTTATTATACCCGGTTAGATAATGAATGTTGAATATTAATAATATAAAGTCTTGTATCTTCAATCCATCACCCAAATCGTGGCAACATTATGGAATGGCAAGAATGTTAATAAATTGTTATTCCGTGGTCAAGACGTCGCTATGTCACGTGTTCAATAACTACATGATGCAATTCCAGAGATAACACGAATGTTGAATATTAATAATATAAAGTCTTGTATCTTCAATCCATCACCCAAATCGTGGCAACATTATGGAATGGCAAGAATGTTAATAAATTGTTATTCCGTGGTCAAGACGTCGCTATGTCACGTGTTCAATAACTACATGATGCAATTCCAGAGATAACACATACTTAAGCAATGTTCAGAATGCGTCGGAATCTTGGGATAAATCGATGAATGTTCACTGTCAAATAATCATGAATACACTTTTCACTTCACAATATTCTAATAGTCAATTAATTGTCCCTAATACACATAATAATGTCTATTCAATTATGTAGGCCACACGAATAATTAAAGTTTGAATCCAATTTTATTGTTCCTTGTAATTTATTGTCCCTACTCTGAGCACGCTCACCAATTTCTCACTCAAGGAATTGCTTCCGTTTACATCAGTAACCCTGTCGTTGACGACAGCTTCTGACAACTCGGCGCAATTGTAAGTTCTTCGTGTTTGCGTTTGTCTGTTGCATACTCGAGACTTATTCTTTTTCTGTCGCCGATCTTTCCTTTTCAACGTCCTTGAATGTTAGTGCTTATTCCGTGTCACGAAGACTGTAAGTCCCATCACAAATCTCACACGATTTAATTTGTCTCGAATCTCCGTATAGAGTTATCTTGCTAACGTTAAAGATGGCTTTGCTTTAGTATGACTTCTGAATACACTGCAATCTAAATCGCAAAACTTTCAAACGTCCGATTATCTCGAAACAATCTGGTAGCGCTTACATGCGCGCTACGATCTCAATAGTACTATAGAGCAACTGAAACTAACATTTCCATTTCAGAGTTACACTGTAGTCACATAGAACTTTCTTTTCTATGCGGCTACAACTCCCTTCTATGTTAAATGTTGCCTTTGGCCGGTTCACCATCTGGGCTTTAACCTTCGTTATTAATTATTTTGCAATTCCTTCTTTGATGTTTTTGTTGCGTATCCTATCATATTTTTTTATTCGGTCTCTACTTCATGATAAATATTATTATTCACATGACGTTCCTGTTCATCAAATTATCACAAGTGCCGCTACTGTCAGGATACCTAATTTTCCTACTTCTTTTACAACAAAGGGTTGTATATAAGGGTTTCGAGAATTGGTGTGCTATACTAGGTAGATCTTATCCCTCCAGCCCCCCTCCCCACCCACACACATACACTGTTCGTTACCAATGAATAAGGGAGCTGGGTTCACTTCTTCCAGTTCAGATAACCTCTCTGGCGGCTGGTCGATGATAGTTAACACAACGTGGGAAAAATTATAACTATACCAAACCTAACAGCCGGCCATTGTGGCCGAGCGGTTCTAGGCGCTTCAGTCTTGAACCGCGCGATCGCTACGGTCGCACGTTCGAATCCTGCCTCGGGCATGGATGTGCGTGATGTCTTTAGGTTAGTTAGGTTTAAGCAGTTCTAAGTTGTAGGGGACTGATGACCTCAGATGTTAAGTCCCATAGTGCTCAGAGCCATTTGAATTTGAACCAAAGCTATCATTAGCAAAAATAATTGACAACTTAAATTTTTCTGTGTTATTTTACAGTACCGGTAAGATGAGATTTAGGCACATACCATAGACAGACAACAAATAAATATTCAGTTAAAGTTAATTCCTCTTCCTTCGTTTAGCTACAAAGTTAGCACTCGATGTCACTAAAGTGTTCATTGCCTTGGAGGGTACTCACAATTGTAATCAGTTTCTATATTCCTTGCAACAGGCTCAACGTGTCTCAAACAATGCAGTCGAAAAAAATACGAAATAAACTCATGGAGACAGAAATTTTGACGCAGTACGGAAATACTGCTTGTTCGTTCTTTGTAGAACCCTCACCCAAAAGCAGAATTGTGTACGATATGATTCTCACTGCCCGTTACTCCGAACTGTTCTCCAAAATTCTGTAATCAGCGATTTAATATACCGCTCCTCTTCACTTCATCCACACCTCGTGGCAGAGGAAATTATCTACTTCCACTTAGGTGCTAGCCGCTTTTCATCACCTTCTTGATACTCTGAAGTGATTTACTGTTGCAACAGTGATCAAAATACATCTAAGGATCCTTTAAAATCTTTGAAAGCTATGAAATCTCTGCTAGTATAACATGTTACGTCTGCTTTAAGTCTCTCCGTTCCAGTGAAAATATAAAAAAGTCATCGTTCTCATGTGAGGCTGAAACAAGAAATATTTCGAAACAGACGTCAGAAATTTGGTTTCAACACGCTGCGAAAGAGAACAACCCACTGTAGGCCTGTCCTACGTCAAGTGAAGTATCAATAGCAATTTCAGAAACAAAGACTTGTATCTAAGCAAATGAAGGAAGCGTTGTCTGAATACTCCCAGGAAATTAAGTCAGCTGGCCGGGGTGGCCGAGCGGTTCTTGGCGCTTCAGTCTGGAACCGCATGACCGCTACGGTCACAGGTTCGAATCCTACCTCGGGCATGGATGTGTGTGTTGGCCTTAGGTTAGTTAGGTTTAAGTAAATCTAAGTTCTAGTGGACTGATGACCACAGTTGTTAAGTCCCATAGTGCTCAGAGCCATTTTTTTGAAGTTAAGTCGTTCTAAGTTAAGGTACAGTCGCTAGAGTCAACTCTCCGATTTGCACGTGTTTAATTTTCTTACAGAAACCCCATTGAATGTTGTAACAGATGTTGTATGTGAGAAGTTGTTCTAGTAAGTATTTTGTGGGGTATGTATAACATGTATGATGACGATTCTGCTAGTGTGTGCTGCAGTGTAACGCAGCAAGTTTATGAAGAGAGAGCTTAAAGTCAGGTATTGTGAAAACTTTCAAATAGGTTTGCGGTCGAAAGGGGCTACAAATGACTTCCGGGCTAGCGGGGATGGGAGGACACAATAATCCTCTGTAAAATGACGAAATGCAGGCGACTTGCTAGCGATGGGAGTGGACAGAGACATCCTGGCCACAGTGCTTGAGAGCTACGGCCATATGCATACTGTCTCCATTTGCGACCCAAGGCGCTGGTTGGTGCCGACGTACAAAACACTCAGATCACTACCGGCATTTGAACTGTATATGATCTTTTGCTATGAAGAATAAATAATGTATGTTATACAAGCGAAGGGAGTCTACCTTGTATCATGTCATTACTCTTTTCAATATTACATTTAATATTGAAACACTCTTAAACGTGGAGGGAGGAGCCAGCTCCTAATTGGCCTACAGAAACTTGGGTTGTGCAAGCAAGTACCTCACAAAAAATAATAAATAACATCGTAAGGACGGCTGTGAGAGTTCCATTTTATTATATGAAAAGAGAAAGCCTGTGAAATGATCCGTCACACCATCGCAGTTCACCGGCCTCAGAGGATTCCGTTCGATAAAGTGACCTGGAATTGAAAAAATCATGGTGAAATCGATTTGAACTCCATGGTAACTTATGGAACGGCAACAATTCCTTTTGGAAATGACATAAGCATTTTACTTGTAACTTGTTCCTGAGTGCTTTTTAATGCTTTCGAAATAAAATGATGTACGTTTAATTGTGTGGCGATTTTCCGCAGCAGATTTTACGTATGTTACTACACTTTACTTCCCCTCTTAACCTTACTGCCGTTTATGAGTAGCTTTCCACCATACGCGTTTCGCTCTGATTTACAGGTTTATATTTAACCTTTTTCCATCATAGGTTTACTGCAGTTTAAAATAAGTTTTCATTTGATGCGTACAGAGCATTTGCTGCGGTCATTGGTGTCTCTTCTTCTTGTTTGTATATTTTAAAACCCACTGTCTCTTTCTCCGTTGCTAGCGAAAGCTGGATTCCGAGGAAAACATGACCGAACAAGTGCTAATCTGCGCAACAGGTAAAACTGCAGTTCGATTCCTATGAACACAATTTTTTGAAATTCACAGAAGTGAAGTACAAAAAAGTGCCAATACCACAAAACAAAAGAGAGTGCAAGCAAGTATCTCACAAAAAATAATAAATAACATCGTAAGGACGGCTGTGAGAGTTCCATTTTAGTATATGAAAAGAGAAAGCCTGTGAAATGATCCGTCACACCATCGCAGTTCACCGTTGCTAGCGAAAGCTGGACTCGGAGGAAAACATGACCGAACAAGTGCTAATCTGCGCAACAGGTAAAACTGAAGTTCGATTCCTATGAACACAATTTTTTGAAATTCACAGAAGTGAAGTACAAAAAAGTGCCAATACCACAAAACAAAAGAGAGTTGGTCAACTCCTCTAGCAAGGCAAGAAAAATCAGTAGACTTCAAAATATGAAAACCAGAGGAAAGGAAGTCAGTGAACATAGAAGATGCTTCGTACATACAAGCGAAACGCGCCTGGTGAAAACCTTCTTTTAAACTGTAGTAACATTAAGACGGTGAAATCAGTAACAACTGCAAATGATTAAGTTATTTATCTTCACAGTTCACGGTTCGTTCAGCCTTCACCACAGAACGCCTCTCCATTCAGATGTCGCGCTTGTTCAAGATGAGTATGTCCGTTGTTTCATGACAGTTACGACTGACTATAAATTGCCCACAGCTCTTGGTCTAGTGGCGTGCGTTGCTGCCTCTTGATCACGGGTTCCCGAGTTCAACTCGACCGGGATGGGGATTTTCTCTGCCAGGGCTGCTAAAACACAGTTAATCAAATGTTCCTTTTTTTTACTGTTGCCTCTATTTTTAGTTCTGGGTAAAGCCATAGTTATTGTTTTGCAATCAGGGTTAGTCGATTAGTATCGTTATTTACATTGCAATATAGTACTTACCTTCTCAACTCTTGGTTTGATCACCAGGTAAGTTACCCTAGCCTTCAAGAAAATTTGTGTGGAAAATACGCTAAAGGCATAAATAAACCTTGGACATTAATAAGTTTTTTGTTGATTGTTTGCTGAACAGAGATCCTCATGAAAACAGGACTGTTACTGGACTAACTACAGTTCTTACAAAGGTGGCACAATCACGAAGATGTCCACCCAGCTGCAGTGGCAGAAGCTACAAGAGTCGTGGTGCGGACAACCATACGGTTTGCTGGTAAATTCACCTGTCACTGTACAATTCGCAGTAAAAGAACGTGAAGGCCAAATCAGAGAGATTCGGTCTTGGACTGTTGCTTACCAATGACAGTTCTTTCTGCTAACCACTCAAGACTGAACAGGAATGTGGGGAAGTGTCGCGGTATAGAAAGTACCCTCCGTTGCACACCGTAAGGTGGCTTGTGGAGCAGGGATGTAAATTAAGATGTACCTTCAAGCAGTCAGTTTTCTCCACGCTCCGTACATGAATACGTGATACAGGAGGAAGTACCCTCTGCCTGGAAAGTATGGATGTAAATGTGGATGAATGACCAAAAAGTCTCGAAATAGTACATTTAACTGCAGTTAGCAGGGCAGTATTAGAGGGATGAAACCCACTTTTTCAAACCACACAGCATTATCTCCAAAGTCCCTCGACACAGGTTCACGGTGGTTTTTACGATCTTCCTTCCCTCACGAGAGAATACTCGCACCTAACGAGGTCTTTTACAGGGGCAATGCATTTTAATAGGCACCTTGGCGTCGCAGAGCGGGCATAACTCTGTCTAGCGTCCAGCGTCCAGTTACAAAGATCAACGTCGAAAGGCCGCCCAGAGCGGACGTTTAATTGAACTTGCCGCAGTTACACGCTTTGCGCCAGAACACGGGCCCCTGCCTACAACATTCATTTACGAGGACGGTGCTGTCTAAATTCCAACAACGCCTAACGGCTGGATTTAATCTGGGGAATGTGTTCATCACACAACTAGGTGCAATTTGCATGTGGAATCACCCTGCCTGCCTGTTAGGTGGCGAGGATGCAGGGGTGGGATTGTGAGAGGGGGGTGGGGTGGAAAGCGAAACGCCGTACACCATGCGTAGAGAGAGTACAGGGTGGGCCGCACGCGCTCTCGCGTGTTTTACTCAAAACACGGCGTCCAACATTTCCGCAGAGATGCTGCGGCCCCGATTAGACGCCGGGAGATGTAGTGCTTGGCCACACTGACGGCGGGGAACCCCCCGGAGGGACGCCGGTGGCGCTTGCTGGGGATTTATGGTGGGCGGCGCGCGGCAGCGTGGTGCTGGCGCGCCGTGACACACGACTAAACATTTTAATTAGCCTCATTTCCTGGGCTTTAAATTTAATTAGCGGCACGGGCACACTTCCTAGCCGTCCTCTTCAATTTTCCGCCTTCCTCGCCCGCGGCAGTGTCAGACGCCGCAGTGCGGTCACAGCGCTCTGCGGCGGTGGTCCCTCTCTGAAGGATCAGCTTGCTTGAGATTACAAGTCGAACAGAGAAAACCTCGAGGTCGAAGCTAGTCCACGTATTAAGGCATACTATACAAGATACAGGGACATTCAACTTTGCCATAGAGTTCATGGCACTACATATTCGTAAAATATGGGAGCAAGGACTATTGTTGTTATTTTGGTCTGCAGTCTAATGACTGGTTTCATGCAACATTCAGTCCTGCTCCGTTTAGTGTAAGCCTTCTAAAGAAAGTCGCATCAAAATCCTTACAGTAGTTCCTGTGATTAAGACAGAAAAACGTGGCGGGGGATTTCAGTTTATATTGTACTACGTACAGACATGGCAACGGATAGCGTAGGCTTCAGTCGGTTTCTCATGCTTCAACGCAATTAATATGTTCCCTTCAGTTACTAGAATGCATTGAAGCTTCAGGGGGAGAGACGGCGGTCTCAATGTGATTCAGTAAATAAAGGTTTTTGAAAGTAAATACTTGTGCCTGGACTGCAAATTTTCGTATCACAATCAAAGTTCGGTAATTAGTTTCGGCTGCAATCTTCAATCATCTTCAGGTGGTTCAGACTATTGAAATGCCGTTAATAAGTATTGGAAAGCATCGTTTGCTGTATCCATGCAACAAAATGCATTCGCAAGTACCAAAACAATAACAGTAAATAGTAGAAAGCGTCACCGTAAGCAAGCCAAGTTGTAGATAGTAATTTCGCATGTTCACCGTCATATATTGCAGTTTGGGCATGAAAGGAATTTACTTTTAAAATTGTAATTATTTGATATATTAGAATGCACTTGTTTAATATTGAAGGTTGCGTTAAAATAAGATTCTTCTCCTTCGTCTTCCCCTCACTCCTCCCCCTTCCCCCTCTCCCCCCCCCCTCCCAAACATACACACATTTCGCTGTAAGTCTATAGGAAATATGTTAGTATTTAGATAAGCTTCAAATGCGACTTTTCATCCGTTTTAAATTATTACTTGCGTTTAATTTTTTCGAGGATCAATATTTTTTCGTTTGTCTTAGGCCTATATGTCTATCAGTATATGTATAATCGAACTGTATCTTGGCGGAAAGTAATTCCAATGCCACATGTGGTTTATAAACTGCACTACTGAGCGTCAACTGCATAACATCGTAATTGAATGCGTTTTCCGGCCGTAGTGGCCGATCGGTTCTAGGCGCTACAGTCTAGAACCTCGCGACTGCTACGGTCGCAGGTTCGCATCCTGCCTCGGGCATGGGTGTGTGTGATGTCCTTAGGTTAGTTAGGTTTAAGTAGTTCTAAGTTCTAGAGGACTGATGACCTGAGAAGTTAAGTCACATAGTGCTCAGAGCCATTTGAACCACTTTTTAATGGGTTTAGAATGATTATTATGCAAGAAATGAAGATTACGTTTCAAGTAGACTTGTTTATTAAGGAAAGAAATATTTGGCAGCAGATAATAAATAGCTTTTGCCAACGGTAGTTGCAACGACTAGTTAGCTCTCACTTTCTTCCCTGTTACAGCTCTAACAAACATTTATGATTCGTAAGCTGCTTAACAGTCTATGAGAAAAGTAGTTAAATTTAAATTCCTAACTCTGTTTCATTCACGGAACTTGAGAGATAAATCTGCATCTACAACTTCATACATACTCCGCTAGCCGCTGCGCGGTACCCGCCGGACAGTACACACTACCACTACTAATTTCCTGACCCGTTCCACTAACAAGTAAGGCTCCTTATGAGACCTAATTTCCCGTATCTTTTCTTCTTGCTCCTTACGCAAAATACATGTTGGCCGTAGTAGCATCGTTCTTCAGTTAGCTTCAAATGCCGGTTCTCTGAATTTTTTCAGCGATGCTCCTCGAAAAGACCGTCACTTTCCCTCCAAAGGTTCCCATTTGAGCTCCCGAAGCATCTGCGTAACACCTAAATGTTATTCGAAACAACCGGTAACAAATCTACCAGTCTGCTCAAAATTTCTGCGACGTTATGCTTTATTCGTCCTGGTACGGATCCCAAGCACTCGCACAATTGTCACAGGTGATTCGACGTGGACCATTCGCCTTCCCTACCACAGTCGTCCTATACGCGTCCACTTCATATTTTTTTGCAACATACATCCAGATATTTAAACGACAATACTTTGTCAAGCGGCACATTAGTAATGCTAAGCTGAAGAGCCAATGAAACGGGTACACCTACCTAATATCGATTAGGGTACCCGTGAGCACTCAGAAGTGTCGCAAAACGACGTGGCATGGACTCGACTAGTGTCTGAAGTGGTGCTGGATGGAACTGACACCATGAGTCCTCCAGAGATGTCTATAAATCCGTGAGAGTAGATGGGGCGGAAGATCTGTTCTGAACCGAACCTTGCATGGTATTCCGGATATGCTCAATAATATTCGTGTCCGGGGAGTTCGGTGGCTAGCGGAAGTGTTTTAAAGTCAGAAGAGTATTGCACGAGCCACTCTTCAGCATACTTAGATTTGTGGGGTGTGGTATTGTCCTGCTGAAAGTGCCCACGTCCTTCGGAACGCACAATTCACATGAATGGATGCAGGTGATCAGACAGCATGGTTACGTATGACTCACCTGTTAGAGTCGTATCTAGACGTATCAGGAGCCCCATATCACTCCAACTGCACACGCTCAACGCCATTATAGAGCCTCCACAAGCAATCCCCGGCTGACTTGCAGCGTCCATGGATTCACGATGTTGTCTGCACACCCGTTCACGTCCAAACCGCTCGATACAATCTGAAACGAGACTCGTCCCACCAGGCAATATGTTTCCAGTGAACGACAGTCCAATGCCGGTGTTGACGGGCCCGGGCTAGGCGTAAAGCTTTGTGTCGTGCAGTTATCGAGAGTACACGAGTGGGACTTCGGCTCCGATGATGTTTTGTTGAATGGTTCGCACGCTGACACATGTTGATGGCTCAGCATTGAAACCTGCCGATATTGACGGAAGAGTTGCTATTCTGTCATGCTGAAAGATTCTCTTCAGTCGCCGTTGGTCGCGTTGTTGCAGAATCTTTTTCCGGCCGCAGCGATGTTGGAGATTTGAATTTTTAACCGGATTCCTGATTTTGTTTACAAATCCCTGAATTTGAATACGCATGCCTATACCTGTTCCTTTGGCGATTCAAGGAATATCCGAACATTACTGGTTTGTTTTTCTTACTCATCTACGTTAACTTACGTTTTTCTACATTTAAGCTAGCTGTCATTCATCACACCAACTAGAAATTTTGTCCAAGTTATCTTGTACCCTCCTAAAGTCGCTCAAATTCCCGTACACCATAACATCAACAAATGACCCCAGATAGCTGTCCACCCCGTCCGCCTGAATATTTATGTATACACAATCGCTCATCCCAGGGGGTCTCAGACGACACATTTGTCTCTGATGAACAGTCGCCGACAAGAATCACATACTGCATTCCATTATTTAAGAAGTCTTCAAATCACTCATAAATCTGGGAACCTATTAGATATGCTCGTACTTTGGTTAATATTCTGCAGTGGGGCACAGTATCAAATGCTCTAGGGAAATCTATAAATATGGAAGCTGACTGTTGCTCTGCACCCATAGTTTGCCTTACATTATGTGAGAAAAGAGCAAGCTGAGTTTAACACTAACGATGCTCTCTAAAACAATGCGTATTCGTGGACATAAGCTGCTTGGACTCACGAAAATTTACAATATTCGATCTGAGAAAATGTTCAAGGACTCTGCATCAAAATGATATTAGGGCTATTGGTTTGTAATTTTGCGGGTCCATGTACTGTACGCATACGCGGCTATATCCCGCCCAGACAACACAAACGTCAAATACTTCACTGTAGTGTGAACAAATGCAGTTTCTTACTTCTTTGCCAACAGAATGAGACACCCCTGTGTCCTACGTTCCCAGAGAGCTCCTTTCTTCATCGCATCCATCACTGTGTCGTGCGAACCTACTACGGATCAGCTCGCTCATTTCTCCTTGGTAGCAATTTCAACCGCTCCCATCCAATCATTTATAGTTACTAATGATACTAAAACTAAACTAAATTCCTTCGGAACAAGTCTCGAAAGAGCCTAACGGTGCTGTCCGATCGCCCTAACAGCCTCAGCCTATAGGCGTCATTGGATGCGGTTATGGAAGGGCGTGTGGTGAACACACCTCTCTCCCGAGGTGTGGTGAACAGACCTCTCTCCCGGATGTATATCCGAATATTATGGGTTTGATCTTCCTATTCACTCGCATTAACTAAAATTTTTCTACATTTAGTGCTAGCTGCCATTCATCGCACCAACTAGAAATTTTGTCCAAGTCATCCTGTATCATCCTGCACTTGCTCAAATTCCCCGTACACCACAGCATCAACAAATGACCGCAGATTGCTGTCCACCCCGTCTACCAGAATATTTATAAATATGCAATCGTTCATCCCTGGGGGACCCTGATGACACCTTTGTCTCTGACGAACACTCGTCGACAAGGGCAACATACTACATTCTGTTCGTGACCGGAGCCGATACTTCCCACTCAAGCAGCTCTTCAATTTGCAGCACAGGGGCTGAGCGCACCGCGCTTGCCAACAGCACTCGACAGACAGTATGGTCATCCATACAAGTATTAGACACGTCCGAAAGCGCTTATCTTCGGTGATATGACGGGAACCGGTGTTGCCACTGCGGCAAGGCCGTTGGTTACTATTGATACTACTCACAGTAAATTACGTGGTGCTTAAGTTTTGACATAAAAGTCACGCGGGAGGCCTGCAATCATTGCAATAACTCTGGGCACGTCTTATACCACTGCTTAATTGCGTCACTAAAATCAACAGACCACTTGTTGCTAAAGATTTCTGTTTTTAGCAACTAAATAAAGCAGGCATATAAGAGCGTGCTCAGAACTATAAGAAGTCATAACTTTCGAAACAACATAAAGTTTTAAAATAATAAAGCGTCATTAGCGGCGCACTAACGCACTGACCGTGGTTGTATAAAACATGTCATAGTTGTCTTCATTTTTACCCATGAAATGAAAAATTTCCTTCTCACAATTTTATGAAAAATTGGAGCGGCGAAGATACTTTCCAGACGCAGTATTCTACAGATACGTACCGTTATGATAGCTCATTTCTCATTCATTTTCTCCTTAATGGGTAAGTTAGGTAATTCGAGTTAACACTAACATGTTGTTGATGTTGTTGTGGTCTTCAGTCCTGAGACTGGTTTGATGCAGCTCTCCATGCTACTCTATCTTGTGCAAGCTTCTTCATCTCCCAGTACTTACTGCGATCTATATCCATCTGAATCTGCTTAGTGTATTCATCTCTTGGTCTCCCTCTATGATTTTTACCCTCTACACTGCCCTCCAATGCTCAATTTGTGATGCCTTGATGCCTCAGAACATGTCCTACCAACCGGTCCCATCTTCTTGTCAAGTTGTGCCACAAACTCCTCTTCTCCCCAATTCTATTCAATACCTCCTCATTAGTTATGTGATCTACCCATCTAATCTTCAGCATTCTTCTGTAGCACCACGTTTCGAAAGCTTCTATTCTCTTCTTGTCCAAACTACACGAACATATCCGCACATATTCACAACTATACTGCTTGAAAACTGATAAGGAACAGAGATATTGTTGGACAGAAATAATGACAGTCAGTGATCGACTTAATGAAACAGTATATACGTAATAGAGGTGGAGTGCTACACTTATAACGAAAAATGATACAGGTTTCACCACATGGGAAAGCAGGATAACATACGTAAATAATGTTAATGTTTGACTGAAGTCAGACTCCCAACATAAAGGTCGATATCCACATCTGAATAAAAAATATGCTCTCATCGGGCACTAAAGCAAATTTTGCACCTCTTATTCATGCTGGTTACCAACTGTTGAGGTTCCCTTGGGTAATACTATCCTATTCTTTCTCAAGGGGGTTTCCAGTTCTTGCAATTTTCTGGGAGGGGGCGACAATGCATTCGAGGCTTGATCAATGTGGTGTAGGTCCGAGGAGTAAGCAGGTCGTTCCAAATGTTTAAAATCTGCATTTTCCTGTCTGCAGACACCTCAGCGGTCCTGTGTAAATGGGCACTGCAGCTCGTAAACAGAATTTCAGGATCTGCCACACCCCTAAACAGGCGGACATGGATTCGAAACATATCCCTGCAGTACCACTGTGCTGTAACAGTACCTCAATACACAGAGGTGTTCTACCACAGTCCATAAGGGCCACCCCCGTCGTAAAGCATAAGACATACCGAAGACGTTCATGAACACTATGTAGAGTAACGAGTTCCTCTCCCTCTCCAGAAACTGTTGGCCTGAGTTACTTAGCACAGTGAAGCTGGATTCATCGGAGAACGTCACTCTGGACCACTGTGATGACTCCAAAGAACATGCTCCCTACATCAACGGATTATTTATTAACGATGGTGTGGTTGAAGCGGGATGCATTTAACAAGCTTCCGAGCATACAAACTAGCTTGATGTAATCACCACTAAATGCTTCTGACAGTGACACGTAGTCTCTACAAGATCTGCAGCAATCTTCCTGGGAATGTAACGTCTGTCCCTTTTCGCCACTAGGGCATTGCATCGATCCTTTTCCATTGTGGCTTTCCGTCTGCGGCCACCGGCATGCTTTCGCATAGCGTTTCCAACTACAGCGGCCTTTTTTAATCGCGAGGTGGCACTTTTGGACACACCCATTACTCTTGCCACATTAGTGAAATTTTGCCCGGCTTCGAGCAGTCCAACTGCTCGTCCACGGTCTTACGAACTCAAGTACTGTCTTGCAGACACTTCCCACAAAATACGGAATGTGGCACTAACCGGTTCCACAACAATCTTCGCCAAGATCTCTACTGCATTAACTGCCGAATGCATATAGATCATTCTTGCCCAGACTTCGTTGAAGATAACACATTCTTCCCTCTACATTGGCTTGTACTATCATTGGTCGGGTGTTCCGTAGCAACTGTCGGTTGTTCCTTGGAAAATATCAGTTGTTCCTCAGCAATTGTCAAGCATTGCACATTGAAATAAAATAATAAATAACGTAAGGAGAAGGATGCTGTGGCCGTATGATATGGTACATTATCATCTGTTTGTTAACGTTATTAAGTGACTGCACTACTGTATTGTTGTGGTTTAATGTTGACGGCTAAATAAAATGTTTATCGAGTATATCCTTCAGTCACTTGATAGGCGCTTGTCAAAGGCTGTCTAAGAACACCTCTGTAGATTGCTATATCTGCTTCTGTTCAAAACCAGTAAATATATAAATTGTGTACATAACCAAAAGAAGAAATTTTGCTGTTGGATTTACAATACATGAAATACAACATCGCATCAATATTTTCTTAATCTGTCTAAAAATATGCATGTGAGAATGTTTCTAGATTTTACGGATGTCGACTGGAAATTAAGTTGCTGTGGACGTTAACTTTAGAGAGAGTTGTTTGTTGCAGACAAAACAGATCTATTCTTCAGGTGCTTACTTTGGTAATCTCTTGTTTCCGCTGAAAATCTGTACTCAGTCCCTTTTACAAGTACGTAGCGTCTCAGCGGACTTGGCCAAGCTTACGTTCTAGAACTTCCATGTAGAAACTCATGTTTCACACAAACACATAGTTTGAGAACATATTACGGAAGTCATCCATCCACCTGTGGAGTTGACTGATCTTATTAATAATTCTGGATCATGTTGCTTTTATTGTGCGAATCGTGTGCCGTTAATCAGCAAATATTTCATTTGAAGGGAGTAGAGATTTGGTTTAGTGTTGCTAATACGCTTGTACTTGAATGGTAAACTGTTTAGCCTTATATAATCAAATTATGACCACTACTGCTTTATTTACATAGTATACTATGTAACAAAGGCAAATGCGCGCACACGGTCATCCATGTTTAACATTGTGAACACAGTTCTGGGGACGGTGGCTGTGTGAGCCTGTAGATGGATGGAATGCTGTACCCGTCTACATTCCGTAAAAGCCGGCTTCCAGTTAATTTATTTTCGTTTCTCTTAGTGGAAGATTTGTTTTGCCTTACTCAGTTACTGCGATCTGCCGGTTATTCCTGTGAACTCTCGAAGTGTGCTGGGTTTGTTGTTGACAGCAGGTATGCGCGCTACTCCGTTTTCTTTTCTACGACCCGCTTTTCCAATATATGCTTCCAAACTACAAAAGACATAAACACAATTCAAATGTTCCTGGTAAGAGAAAAACTACACTCCTGGAAATGGAAAAAAGAACACATTGACACCGGTGTGTCAGACCCACAATACTTGCTCCGGACGCTGCCAGAGGGCTGTACAAGCAATGATCACACGCACGGCACAGCGGACACACCTGGAACCGCGGTGTTGGCCGTCGAATGGCGCTAGCTGCGCAGCATTTGTGCACCGCCGCCGTCAGTGTCAGCCAGTTTGTCGTGGCATACGGAGCTCCATCGCAGTCTTTAACACTGGTAGCATGCCGCGACAGCGTGGACGTGAACCGTATGTGCAGTTGTCGGACTTTGAGCGAGGGCGTATAGTGGGCATGCGGGAGGTCGGGTGGACGTACCGCCGAATTGCTCAACACGTGGGGCGTGAGGTCTTCACAGTACATCGATGTTGTCTCCAGTGGTCGGCGGAAGGTGCACGTGCCCGTCGACCTGGGACCAGACCGCAGCGACAAACGGATGCACGCCAAGACCGTAGGATCCTACGCAGTGCCGTAGGGGACCGCACCGCCACTTCCCAGCAAATTAGGGACACTGTTGCTCCTGGGGTATCGGCGAGGACCATTCGCAACCGTCTTCATGAAGCTGGGCTACCGTCCCGCACACCGTTACGCCGTCTTCCGCTCACGCCCCAACATCGTGCAGCCCGCCTCCAATGGTGTCGCGACAGGCGTGAATGGAGGGACGAATGGAGACGTGTCGTCTTCAGCGATGAGAGTCGCTTCTGCCTTGGTGCCAATGATGGTCGTATGCGTGTTTGGCGCCGTGCAGGTGAGCGCCACAATCAGGACTGCATACGACCGAGGCACACAGGGCCAACACCCAGCATCATGGTGTGGGGAGCCATCTCCTACACTGGCCGTACACCTCTGGTGATCGTTGAGGGGACACTGAATAGTGCACGGTACATCCAAACCGTCATCGAACCCATCGTTCTACCATTCCTAGACCGGCAAGGGAACTTGCTGTTCCAACAGGACAATGCACGTCCGCATGTATCCCGTGCCACCCAACGTGCTGTAGATGGTGTAAGTCAACTACCCTGGCCAGCAAGATCTCCGGATCTGTCCCCCATTGAGCATGTTTGGGACTGGATGAAGCATCGTCTCACGCGGTCTTCACATCCAGCACGAACGCTGGTCCAACTGAGGCGCCATGTGGAAATGGCATGGCAAGCCATTCCACCGGACTACATCCAGCATCTCTACGATCGTCTCCATGGGAGAATAGCAGCCTGCATTGCTGCGAAAGGTGGATATACACTGTACTAGTGCCGACATTGTGCATGCTCTGTTGCCTGTGTCTGTGTGCCTGTGGTTCTGTCAGTGTGATCATGTGATGTATCTGACCCCAGGAATGTGTCAATAAAATTTCCCCTTCCTGGGACAATGAATTCATGGTGTTCTTATTTCAATTTCCAGGAGTGTATAAAGTCTACGCATTCAATATGAGCACCATGTGCTCCACGACAAGTATCAGAACGGTGGCTAATTTTCTGGCACTCAGCTGCTGGTCTCTCGTTACCGAAATCACAGCTTCAACAATGCGATGTCGCAGACTTTCAAGAGTGTCAGGCATAGAGGGTATAAAAAAGCGGCCCTTTACGTTACCTCACAGATAAAAGTCACAAGAGTGAAGTCTGGAGACATGTAAGGTCACCGGCGATGTTTCCATCTTCTGTTCTTCCTCTTCCTGCCCAACGTTCTGGAATGGTGTCATTCAGGTAACGTAGGACGTGCTTAGAGAATTTCTTCCACCAGAAAGTAATATTTGAGGCATATGAAACGCAACGTTGCTGTCTCTGAAAAATGAAGAACGTTTTTTTAATATTAAAAGAGACTGACTGAACTGTAGTGCATGAGGAATAATACAGTTTGAACTTTCGTGGAGATACTGAATGCCGTTCCCAGAATATGTTATTGTTTGTAGACGTCTTGATAAATTTGTAATTGACGTAATTAAGAGTGTTAGTGGACGAGTTCACGACTGTTACCGTGACTAAGTAATGTTAACGACTTTTACGGCTGATTTCAAGAGTATAGGGTACTAAGTTTCAGGTAAGTGTCCAGCGGCTTTTTCAATTTTCTGAACTTCAGTTTTCATATTGAAACATTTATTTCTGCGCATTCTGGGTGAATGTGTGAAGGATAACGTGTTAAATACAGCCTGCAACACTGTCTTTGCCTTTTGAACAAATCATTCGATTACGTGATTTCATTTCTTAAGTACAACTAATTAATAAGCCGTTCATCATAACTCTGAATTCAAAGTGAACCCTTTTGCTAATGTACTACGATTAGCCCATTTCAGCTGTGATGCAACACAGCTGCGCTGAACAAATGAGCCACATACAAAGCAAAGGTGTTCCGTCTGGGCTTCGATGGACGGAATGAGATTTCAGTGGACACTTGTTGAACTTTATTATTTATAAAAGGGAGATTTTATTGCGCCAAGCTGATTTAATGACACAGGTAGTTAGATAGCATCTGTGTCAGATCATATGTTACTGTGGACGTTTTCCTTGTTGCCATAGTTTATACAAATGGTAAGACAGCAAAATGTAGTGATCAGAGAAGCCACAGACAAGTGTCCTTTGTTAAAAGAAGATTGAAATATTTTCTAATTCATTACCATTCTCTTTCTTCGAAAGTTACCTACAAATTTTTGAAATTAACTTATGTTCAGTTACAATGGCTTTTATTAGAATGTGTGATGGGTAGGGGGCTAATGACGCCTCACTTGATTCCGCACCTATTTCAACGCATCCACCGGATACCACCCCTCCTACCTCTCGTCGGCAGTTCATTAGCTCTTGACTAGAACTAAACCCCACGAAGTCTACATGATAACTGAGGTTCACCACGTCTCCACTGGCATTGAGGGAGGATCACGAATATATAACGCGTTCTAATGGGTAAATACGCTTGCATAAATGGAAGTTAATGACACAGCCCTCCACTCACGGTGCCTATTTTTAGCAGTGCTTTCCAGTATTTACACCAGCGTACATAAAAAAGTGAAGCCTGCAGAATACATGATCGGATACCAACGTACACACACGCACCATCCGCAGATACGTAAGTGATTAGAGTTATTGTCCCCACTGACGAGTAGAACGTCTAACAAGTTCATTAATGTTATCCGTGTTTAGTGTTGTCAAAGCTAGTAGGGCATTAAGGGGTGGGAACAGAGTCACTCTGAATGAGACGGAGATGGTGCGTACTCGTGTAGACAGCCTATGGAAGGGGCCCCTTTGGTGGTCTTCATTTCACAGGGCGGAAGTATCTAGATTTTTGGGGCATTCAGATGTGACAGTGGTCCTGTTTTGGACAGCATAGGAACTCGACGCAGCAGGCATACTCGTCATCAAGGTTCCGTCCGACCGTGCCTGCCCATTACCATAAATGGTTCAATTGGCTCTAAGCACTATGGGACTTAACATCTGAGGTCATCAGTCCCCTAGAACTTACAACTACGTAAACCTAACTAACCTAAGGACATCACACACATCCATGCCCGACGCATCATTCGAACCTGCGACCGTAGCAGCAACGTGGTTCCGGACAGAAGAGCCTAGAACCGCTCTTACACAGCGGCCGGCGAATAGAGGATCAAAGATGCACATCTTAACCCCTTCACATCTGCGTCTATCATTCGAGAACTCGTAATAAAACCTTTTGTGTCATCCACACTAGCAGACTAGCACCAGCCATATTGGGGAATTAACGTCCTACTTTTAGGCGGAAATTGCCACCACAATACAACCGGTTGCGTCTGGAGACGCCATGTGTGCTGGCGTACGCCTTCGCCAGCGCACCAGTCGGCACTTGGAGACATTGCATAGCAGGCGCTGAACTAAGTGTACCTATGACAAAAGAAGACCAAGACACGCCCTCCGACGTTTTCCCGGCGTATTTCCAATTTGAACAGTTCTCGGGTATCCGACCGGGTAGAATCCTATGTATTCCGACCCCCTGCCAAACCCTTGACTCTACTGGGTTCAGACCTTCGAAAACCAGGCGTTTATCAAATTCCCTGTCAGTGCGGAAAATCATACGTTGGGAGACTGTCGGCACTGTAGAAGAGAGGTGCCGCGAACACAAGCGCAATACCGAATCACGCCAGGCCACTAAATCGGCCGTGGCTGATCATTGTATAAAGACTAGCCATACTATGGACTATGAAATAAAAAACTCTTTCAGTCCTCCCACTTCTGGGACTGCGTTACTAAAGAGGTCATCGAAATCCGACTACAGGACTATCTGATTAATAATGACAGCGGCCCTCAACTTAGTCAGGCTTTGATCCCTGCACTCAGCCTGGAGAGAAAGATGTGGTCCCAGAGGTCGAGGAACCACCTCCGACGGCAGCGGCAGGGAGAGACTGTAGACCCCAGTGCAGACCCAGGCGCCGCTTCCCCACCACCTCCAGTGGCCCCCGCGCCGGCCGCACAAAAGACGCCGGGAGAAGAACGGTGGAGGGGGTAGCGGCTAGTATATATAGGGTGTCGAAAGGAACAGCACAGCATTCGTCAGGAACCACCTGAAAATGGCACTGTGTACGTCTGCCGAAATATTGTGGAGAAATTAGGACGCTACTCAGCCGGATACCAGAGAACTGTTCAAACTACAAGAGGGCACAGCCACAACACCGTGACCATAAAGCATGGACTTGTGCTGAATGGCGTTCCATTTTGTCCAGAGATAAATCACAGTGCTACACTATACAGGTTGTCCATAGTCAGCGTGTGTGACGACGAGCTGCGGAGTGGGCGCACCCTTCCACTATTTGAAAGTCAACTACATCCCAGAGCCAGTATCCAGGATATCTGAACTAGTTACGACAATTGGGGCCAGCTTGCCTAAAGAGAAAACATAAAGCTTCATTACACACTTCCCTACTAATTTCCCTGCACTAACCCCGCTAGTAGTGACCGGCCATCGTGCATGATGCCTGCCCACGCCATAGCTCATAAGTCGTACCGATGACGTTCATTACAGGGGTGCTACATCCTCAGACTGTTAAGTTGACTCATTATGTGAATTTTTTTGTGGATTTACTCGATTTGGTTATCACTGCTGCAACATCACATACGGTCTCAGTGTGTGAAGCTTCATTTCAATTCCTCCCCCCTTTCTCAGTAATTCACTCGTTTTGTCAGGTAGTGTTCACGCTGAGTCCAGTTTTCATATGTCAGGCAAACGTATCACTATCTTAAGCTTCTGTTTTAAACTTATAAACTCAGATCCTAATTGTTATTACGTATGTCCAATTTTTTCTGTTTTCTGATTTGTAGGGGCCCTAAATGGAACGTACTCCGGCCTTTCCAACGAACGGAGCAAAGTTAGGTGTTCTCGCCTCTTACCTATGCTCGTCGGCAACAGTATTTTGGGCTCCTGATGTGACTTACGCTAAGTTCAAAGGCTAAACACTAGTGCTTTGACCTATAAGCATTCTCTAACTTCTCCCGCCCTCCCCATGACACAATAATCCCAACTTAAGGAATGTAAGACTCTCGAATCTTTAATGATACTCGGTGCTTCACAGTTCAAATTGTACGCTTCTGGGGTTTTAGAGAGGGCTTCGAGTAAAAAGATCTGGAAAATTAACGTCAGGATATAAAATAAGTTTGAAAATCGGAACACTTTCTAATACACCGTTTCTCGGTACAACACAAACTTAGAAGAGGGCGCCGTCGTCACTCCCTATGGTGATTATGACATCACGTACTATTTTTGTCCGACTGTAACAAAGGCTGCGAGAAAGTGGAACGTTCGCTTCTAGGAGGGTAGACCGTAGTGCTAAACTGACGCAAAACACACTCATCTTCAAAGAATACGGCTTTCATAACGACGAATGGAACCCGATGATTACTCCAACATGGTCCATGTTATGGACTCCTTTAGAGCACACATGTGTGCTGTGTGACCCCGTGAAGCGGCAAATTTGAAAGTCATCCGACCTGTAGACATATTTTGCACATTATTGAACATGGGTACTTTATCACAAGTATAGCTACTAACTACTGCGCACAGCGCATATACGCGTGTTACAGGAATTATACAGAAGACGTCCCATTTCACGTAGTTTGACACATTATAACTATTGATATATGACCAAGTCCCATCTGGGCTATTCACGTCAGAGGTTATGTTCAAACTCACCTCAGCTTATGACATAAATAGTCCACTTGGGATTATGTGCATCTGCAAGTCGTTTTCATGTTCTAATTCACATTTACTGCATTGGAGACGTACACACAGTGCCAGACATGTAGATATGGTTCAAATGGCTCTGAGCACTATGGGACTTAACTTCTAAGGTCATCAGTCCTCCAGAACTTAGAACTACTTAAACCAAACTAACCTAAGAACATCACACACATCCACGCCCGAGGCAGGATTCGAATCTGCGACTGCTCGACCGTAGCAGTCGCGCGGTTCCGGACTGAGCGCCTAGAACCGCGAGACCACCGCGGCCGGCATCTACATATGCAATAAACATTGTTTGCTACTAAATGCCCTACCGTTCGCTACACTACTGGCCATTAAAACTGCTACACTTCGAAGATGACGTGCTACAGACGCGAAGTTTAACCGACAGGAAGAAGATGCTTTGATATGCTTTCCAGAGCATTCAGACAAGGTTAGCGCCGGAGGCGACATCTACAACGTGCTGACATAAGCTACGTTTGCAAACGATTTCTCATACACAAACAGCAGCTGACCGGTGTTTCCTGGTGAAACGTTGTTTTGATGCCTCGTGTAAGGAGGAGAAATGCGTACCATAACGATTCCGACTTTGATCAAGGTCGGACTGTAGCCTGTGGCAATTTCGGTTTATCGTATAGCGACATTGCTGCTCGCGTTGGTCGAGATCCAATGACTGTTAGCAGAATATAAAATCGGTGGGTTCAGGAGGGTGATAGGGAATGCCGTGCTGGATCCCAACAGCCTCGTATCAGTAGCAGTCGAGATGATAGCATCCTATCCGCATGGCTGTAACGGATCATGCAGCCACGTCTCTATCCCTGAGTCAACAGATGGGGACGTTAGGAGACAACAACCACCTGCACGAACAGTTCGACGACGTTTGCAGCAGCATGGACTATCAGCTCGGAGACCATGGCTGCGGTTACACTTGACGCATCACAGATAGGAGCGCCGTGCGATGGTGTGCTCAACGACGAACCTGGGTGAACGAATGGCAAAATGTCATTTTTTCGGATGAATCCAGGTTCCATTTACAGCATCATGATGGTCGCGTCCATGTTTGGCGACATCGCAGTGAACACACATTGGAAGCGTGTATTCGTCATCGCCATACTGGCGTATCACACGGCGTGATGGTATGGTGTGCCATTGGTTACACGTCTCTGTCACCACTTGTTCGCATTGGCGGCACTTTGAACAGTGGACGTTAAATTTCAGATGTGCTACGACCCGTGGCTCTACCCTTCATTCGATGCCTGCGAAACCCTACATTTCAGCAGCATAACGTGTGACTGCATGTTGCAGGTCCTGTACGAGCCTGTCTGGATACAGAAAGTGTTCGACTGCTGCCCTTGCCAGCACATTCTCCAGAGCTCTCCCCAATTGAAAACATCTGCTCAATGGTGATCGAGCAACTGGCTCGTCACAATACGCCAGTCACTACCCATGATGAACTGTGGTATCGTGTTGAAGCTGCAAGGGCAGTGGTTCCTGTACACGCCATGCAAGCTCTGTTTGACTCAATGCCCAGGCTTATCAAGGCCGCTATTACGGCTAGAGGTGGCTGTTCTGGGTACTAATTTCTCATGATCTAGGCACCCAAATTGTATGAAACTGTTATCACATGTCAGTTGGAGTGAAATATATTTGTCCAATGAATACCCGTTTATCATCTGCATTTCTTCTTGATATAGCAGTTTTAATGGCCAGTAGTGTATGTACTGAGTGCGTGTTACTCTGAGGTCATAAAACAGCGCGACGCAGCCATCTCACTCCTTTGCTCGTTCCGACGTCAGCGGCTGAACGTTCGGAAGACGCCAAAACCTCTTCCAAGCTGTTACTACAGGTTCTCCCATCATTACCTTGGTCATTGACGCGTAATGTCACGTGCGATGAAGGATCACCGTTTTAACGCAGTGTAATCAACGTTTTTGAGCAGGAGCGTTGTAGTTGTTGGCTGGATGCTCCACGCCAACTGATACATGTCTCATGCCTCTTTATCCAGTGCAGTGTACGGCTCTGAGAGCATCCCAGAGTGCCCCAGGGAGTTAAACCATCAAAAAGAATCGCTTCTCGGCTTTTGACATAATAATAATAACTTCATTTGTGATAATATTCTGTATAATGTATGATATACTGTAATGAACATCAACAAAAGCAAAACGAGTGTAATGGAAAGTAGTTGAACTAAATAAGTTGATGCTGAGAGAATTAGACTAGGAAACAAGAAGCGTAGACAATTTTTGCTAGTTGGGCAGCAAAATAACTGATGATGATCAAAATAGAGAGGATATCAAATGTAGACTCGCAATGGAAAGAAAAGCATTTCTGAAGAAGATAAATTTGCTAACTTTGAATACAGAGTTAAGGGTTATGAAGTCTTTTACGAAAGTACTTGTATGGAGTGTAGCCATGTATGAAGTGAAACATGGACGATAAACAGTTTAGGCAAGAATGGAATAGAGAGTTTTGAAATGTGGCATTACAGAAATATGCTGAAGATTAGATAGGTAGATCATGTAACCAATGAGAAGATACTGAATAGAATTGAGAAGAAAGGGGGAAACAACCTGGCTAGAATATATCGGTTGGAAGGTTACATTCTGAGACATCAAGGGATCACCAGTTTAGTCGTGGACGGAAGCATGATGGGTAAAAATCGTGAAGGGAAACCAAGAGATAAATATAGTAAGCAGATTCAGAAAGATGTAGGTTGTAGTAGTTACTTGGAGATGAAAAGGGTTGCACAGGATAGAGTTGTATAGAGAGTTGCGCCAAACCAGTCTTCGGACTGAAAACCACAACACCTGTACAGTCGCTAGTCATTTTAACACATTCACATGCATCTTTACCTTTAACCCAACCATTAACACTTTCGTCACAGTTTATTTTACGTTTATTACGAGTATGCGAACTAAATGCGTAGGGAGATACATAACAGGTCATTCGAAAATCCTTATTAGCTTACTCCCCAACATGATAAGTACGATAAACTATAACATCGAGTTAGAAAACATCTGAAGACCAGACACTTTAATTACACTAATATGTTTCCAAACAACAGCTGCTGCAAATTAATCATTACCATGAGACAACATATTCTTAAAATCCAAACTAAAACTCTAATTACATCCTACAAAAACAGGTGGACCATCAAGTGTAGCATGAGCAGCCCCTCGTCTCTTTATCGCCGCGAACGAACCATCATGGGTGCAAAGGTCACTCGCTTATACCGAAAGCTTTTCTATAAAAGTATCTGCAGTGTGGAGGTTAAATATAGTTGCTACAATAGCCAAACGATAACCATTACTCTGTAAACATACTTGTTTAGTAATTTGTTAACAATACCTGTTTCCTTTTAAGTGCTTTGCTAATAGTTGCCTGCAGTTAACTTTTGGCTCAATCAGTACTTCCGTCGCTAAAATTTTGTACATTATCTTCATGCATTGCTCATTAAAATCCACTGTTCTTATAATGTTTGATAAAAATTTGTGGCTGATTTTATCGTACGCATCGTCGAAGTCCAGAAAAGTAAGTGGTTCTCGGAACGGTGAAAATATTAATATTATAGTGATAATGTAATGAAAATATTAATATTATAATGATAATCACTACCTTGCGTGGCGCAACCCCTGTCCACCTGTTCAGTTTCTTAGTTAAACGTTTTCGGACCCTCTAAATATAGGGAATATTTCGATTACGTTAAAAGATCAAGAATGAGACTGGAAATAAATTTCTCATAGGCACGGCACTAGATGCCAGCACTTACTCTCCTCTTTAAACAGGGTGGCTCTATGTGCAGCCCAGCTACAACTAGCAAGAATATAATTAAATTCCCTCGCGCGCTGTGAGATAGGACAGAGTTTAGTACCTACAGGATAGTGTAGGCCTACTCAGGAACAAATGTGTTTGTTTCTGTTACGTATTGTCTAGTGACTGCTTTTAGAATCACGTGAACGAATGTGCACTAGAGACGGCCATTAGCAGTTTGGCTCATTTTCAAGACCTTTTGTTGTTGCTAGACACAAGTTTCTGATTCGTGCAGCATTTGTACATGCATTCTAATACAATAAAAAGACGTACCACAGAGGAACTTTCCGAATGGGGCAGATTTTGCTACATCCGATGAACATGTATGGACAAACTGTTGCTTACAATGTCAGGAGAAATTCGACGAATTTTTCAAGAGCAAGAGTTTTATTTTTTTAGCAAGCCAATAAGGCATTGCTCCTCCTCTGGCTCATCTGCAAGCAGTTATTCCGTTTGGCATTCATTCACAGAGTTGTTGGATGTCCTCTTGAGGAATATAATGCCACATTCTGTCCAAATGGCAAGATCATCAAAACCTCGAGATGGTGGGAGGGTTCTGTCCATAACGCTCCAGACTTTATCAACGCGGAGGAGGGGGGGGGGGGGGGGGAAGGGAAATACGGCGACCTTGCTGGCCAAGACAGTCTTTGGCAACCACAGAAACAAGAAACACTCGTTGTGTGCTGGCAGATATTATCTTGCTGAAATGTAAAACCAGGATGAATTGCAGTGAAGGGCAACTAAACGGAGCATAGAATGTAGTCGACATATCGCTGTGCTATAGAAGGGAACCGCGAATAACAACCAAAGGGATCCTGATAAAATAAAAATGGCACACCCGATCAAGAATTCCAGTTGTTGGGCTGCATAGTAGGCGACAGGTTGGTATCTCATCGCCGTTTGGGGCGAATCCAGGCACATCTATGGTCTGGAATGTCATTGAATAATGATGAGATTTACATCGAACTGAGGCTGATGACCACCAAAGACGTGTCTGGAGACACCTGGGAGTGTGGTGGCGTACCAACCTGAATGTGGGCCGCCATACAGCGTTGGCCTTCGGTACCTTTTCTTCTCGAACCAGGACTCCTTTTTGTTGTCATAGGCGGTATCCTTACAGCTCAGCGGTACGTCTATCATGTTCTACGCTCCGTTTTGTCGCCCTTCATGACAATCCATCTTGGGCTTATGATTAAGAAAGATAATACCCATCCACCCAAGGTGAGTCTCTACTGCTTGATTATGTTCTTGCGAAATACAACTTGGACGAAGTCGTCCACACACTCCTCAACAGAGAACGACTGGAGCGTTATAAGCAGGGCTCTGCAACAAGCTCGGGATTTTGGCGATCTAACCCACCAAATGAACAGAAATTGGCACGCCATTCCTCAGAATGCTATTCATCAGATCAGTCAGTGACAACAACCTAACCACTAGCACAAGGGTCATAGAGGAGCCAATACATTACTGATTTGCTCAAATTGTGAACCTCTATCCCTTGAGTACTCCGTCCTGTGGCCTGAGGATAGCGCGTTTGATTAGTAATAAAAACGTCCTGGGTTTTTGTTTGTGCCTTCTTTCGACTGGAGATTCTGGACATCACGGCCGTTCACTATTGCTAGAAAATGAAACGCCTACAGCCGTACTTATTATCTTATTTATTGTGTAGTTTCCAGTTTCGGCGCTTCAATGAGCCATCTTCAGGCCGTCAGGGGCCAACATAGCTGGTATACGCAGACTGTCTGTAAACTTTGGATCCAGCACTCCACCTACCAACTGCCAACTGACTGGAGAAACATTCAAATAACTTGGTATGATCGATGTCGCATTGAAGCTCCGAAGTTGGTAGCTACACAGTTCATAAGGCTTTAGGCGTTTTATTTTCTTACAAAACGTCCTCAGTCCCGCTTTCCAACTACGCCACCGCTAAATTTTGAATAAAAATCGTCAGTAATGTCGGCCGAAGACTTCCGGCATAAGACTTACTATCTATCTGGCAATGGATCTTATCAAGATGGGCGGAGGAACGGAGCGGACAGAAGTTCAGGGTTCTCTTTTGTCCGTGGGACGGGAAACTGCCCCCAAAGGCGGAGGAAATAGCAATGATCAACGGGCATGAGGATGCAGTAAGCAGCGAATACCAGTGCGTTAAATACAAGTTATCCCTATCTACAGGACAAGTGGCCTGTAATTGAAAAAGTGTCATGATGATCTCTCCACTGGCAAAAGATTCCAGACTAGGCCCCCATTCAAATCTCTGGGAGGGGACTGCCAAGGACAGGACGGCCAACAGAAAAAGAGTGATAATCAACGAAAGGTTAAAATTCCACGAGTCGGGCCATGGAATGTCAGATGTTTGAACGTGGTAGAGAAGTTAGGAAACCTGTAAATGGAAATGCTAACGCTCAATCTAGATATTGTTTGGGTCAGTGAAGTGAAATGGAAATAAGACAAGGATTTCTGGTGAGACGAGTATAGGGTAATATCAACACCAACCGAAAATATTACAACAGGAGTAGGACTCGTTATGAGTAAGAAGCTAGGGCACAGGTAGAGTTACTGTAAACGTTTCAGTGATAGTCTTCCTCTCATCAGAATCGCCAACAAACGAAAAACAACAGCAAAAATTCAGGTGTAACTGCCAACGCCGCAAGCCGATGATGAAGAGAGACAGAAAGGATATTAAACACGTAATACAGTACTTGAAGGGAGATGAAAATGTAATAGTAACATGTGGCGGGGTGTTTGAATGTGGTTTTTGAGGAACTAGTAGAGGAAAATATGTGATTGCCATTAGGAATGAGTGAGGACAAATTCTAATTGAGTTATAGAATAAACTTCAGTTACTAATAGCGAAAACTGTTTTCATGAATCACAAGGCGAGGAGGGATACTGGGAAAAAAGCCCGGGAGATACGAGAAGATTTCCGTGAGATCACATCATTATCAGACAGAGATTCCGAAATCAGTTAGTGGATTGTACCCAGAGACTCGAATAACAATATAGCACTGATGAAGAGTAGGCTGAAGCTACAATCAGTGCACAAAGAAGCGGAATACGAAAGTACTAAGGTTTGAAGAGATACGCTTGAAGTTCTCTGAGGCTGTAGATACTGCGATAAAGAATAGCTCAGTCAGTTCAGTTGAACAGGAATGGACATTTCTGATATGGCAATCAAAGAATTTGGAAAGAAAAATATAGGTACTAGGAATGCAACTGCGAAGAAACCAAGGATAACATAAGGATAATAACATAAGAATACTTCAGATCGTAGATAAAAGAAGGAAGTGTAAAAATGTTCAAGGGAATTCAAGAATACAGAATCACAAGTCACTCAGAAATGAAATAAACAAGTGCAGGAAAGCGGGTCGAAACGGCTCCATGAAAAATGTGAAGAAATCGGATAAAAAATGACTGTCGGATGGATTGTCTACGCATACTGAAAAGTCAAAACAACCTTCAGTGAAATTAAAAGCAAGGGTGGTAACAATAAGACTGCAATGGTAATTCCGCTTTTAAATGCAAAGTAGAGAGCAGATAAATGGAAATAGTGCATTGGAGACCTCTATAGAGGGAAAACTGGTCTGGCGATGGGATAGAAGAAAAAACAGGAGTCGATATCGAAGTGGTAAGGTATTAGAACCAATATTGAAACCAGAAATTAAAAGAGCCTTGGAAGACTTAAGATGGAACAGGCCGGAGGGATAGATAAAGTTCCACCAGAACTTCTGAAATCATTTATGGAAATGGCAAGAAAACGACTATCGACACTGGTGTGTAGAACGTATGAGCCTGACAATGTACCACTTGGCTTTCGGAAAAAACCATCATTCTCACAATTCGGAAGACTGCAAGAACCGACAAGTGTGAGTACTGTTGCACTGTCAGCTCAACAGCTCAAGCAACCTAGTTGCTCACAAGAATGATATACAAAAGACGGGGGAAGAAAATTCAAGATACGTTGGATGACGATCAGTTTGACTTTATGTTAGGAAAATGCTGATATGAATTTGCTTCTGATAATGGAAGCAAGACTAAAAAAAAATAAAAGACGTTCACAGGATTTTTCGTCCTGGAAAAAGCGTCCGACAATGTCAAATGCCGCAAGATGTTTGAAAATCTGTTACCCAGGAGGCAAAATAACCCATGACCGATGGAGCAAGAAGGACTTAAAAATTAGTCATTTACTGGCAAAAAGGGCTTCCCTGGCCAAGTGAAATCTACCAGTATCAAATATAGGTCTCAATTTGGGAAGAAATTTCTGAAAATGTACGTTTGGAGCATAGCATTGTATAACAATGAGACAATGCTATAGAATAATGTTGAAAGTAAGGTGAACTAATAAGGTAAAGATTGAGAAAGTTTTCCAGAGAATTGGCGAAGGAAGGAATATATGGAAAACACTGACAAGAAGAAGGGACAGTATGGTGGGACATATGTTGAGACCTCAGGGAATAACTTCCATGGTACTAGAAGGAGATACAGAGGGTAAAATCTGTAGAGGAAAATAGAGATTGGGAGACATATAGCAAAGAACAGAGAAATTAGATTGCAAGCTCTGCTCTGAGATGAAGAGGAAATCATGATAGGCCGCATCAAACGAGTCAGAAGACTGACGACTCAAAAAAAAATTCTCTTTAATAAATCATGCAATTTGATTGAAACTGTTATCATTTGTTTGTCTGAAGATGTTAATCACATTTATGAATTGCCGTCCCATTCGGATAATTTTCTCATGGCGCTTCCTTTTTTGTCTTAGAGTGTATTTTGAGTTCTACAGATTCAAGTTGCGTATTAGATAACGAATCTGTTTGGAATATATTGTTAAAACTCTTCACGTACACAAATGTCGGGTGAGTAAAAGCTATATATTTTAAAAGCTATTTATGTAACATACCGGTGATTATACCGTATCTCGCTGGCCGTCCACACTCTTCTACCTTGAAGCAGAAGAAGAAATTTTACAATGGACCAAGTGATACTTCGATATAAACTGAGTTTTTGATGTCTTAACAGTTTTCTGCGTATTTAAAAGTGGAAGTATATGTTGGCTTCCAGTAGGTTCAGTTTCAAAATGTATTTAACTTTTAATTGGATTCTGTTAATACTTCTGCTTAATTTGATTTGATTCATTCATTATTCGTGTGTAGTAGAGTAATAATATAACACGTAGGCGACTGAGTATGTAACAACAACGACACTGTACTATTGTACATATAAATAATATTTTTTCCATCTGAATTTTCGTTTAACTTGTGTAATTGATGTTCTGATTACATTTCTTTTTGTGTTTCATGTCATTTTGTTAAGAAAACTGTAGACAAGTTTCAATGTGAATATTAATGTTTATGTCAAATGTCAAGTAATATTGTAATGGAACTGAAATGTAACAAATGTTGAAACTGTTGTAAGATGCTTAAAATTGTAACTGTGCGTCTGGTCCATACGTAGGCAATGTGTTAGGATATGTAGAATGCAAAACCTAAAGTGAATACCCTGTCTGTAAGGGAGCGGTAAAAGGTGGAGGGCAGGCGAGCGCGGGAAAATGCGCACGGGCACTACACGGCACAACGGGCTCAAAGTTAGTTCGATTTTGGCACCGGTTTGAGCAACACCTTCTGGAGCGAGGAGGCTCTCCTGGAAGACGTAGCTTCACTGAGCCTCGGGTATGCCGTTCCAACGCCCACACAGTATGGCAAAACTCCATAGGCACTAAATGGAAAAGTACTGCGTCGCAAAGAAGAATTAAAGTGCCGATACTTCAAGAGCCATAGCTGTGATTGTATGTGTGCTCTGTGCCTCGCCATTTCGCTGCCCGCCAACCACCAGATCGATACAAGCAGATTGAAACTTTCAGTACTGTATTCGTATGGACCATAGAGTGAACTGTTCAATAATAACCTAAATTTTACCAGAATTTTCCCATCATTTAATTATCCTCACAGCTAACCTCGACAGGGTCCTTTCCAAATGTTGTGCAATCCGAGTGTCCCAAAATGAAAAATTAAATTTTGTGTTAATAATAATTATTTGCAGACCTAGCTATCTTAGAATGGCGTTTAAAGAACTGTTTTGTTAGTGAACCAGTAAACGAATAACGAAGGTCTAACGAAGTTGAAAGATAACTTTAATATTGATATAGTAATGAAGTTTAATTATTTCGAAACAGATATAAAGGTATTTAAATGAGTAGTAAATAAGATAAAAAGAGTAGTAACTCATATACAGGAAATCTTGAACGCTTAATAATTTCAGTAATCCAATTGTTTTTATACAGTTTCAGAGTCCTCCCCCCCCCCCCCCTCCCCTCCCTTTTTATTCATTTGAATTCTGAAGTGTTCTAAATTGGTTTGACCAGCAAAAATTAAATATAAAAGCCAATATTTATCAGTGTTTTATCTTTATTAAAATTGATATTTTGTGTGTGGCATGAGAGTGATATTTCTAGGGTAACCTATGTCCGATTTTAATCAGATTGATAGATAGTATAAAGTTTTGTAGTATACATTATAGTGTAGAGGTATCTATTCATGGTTTTTGCACATCAGTACAGAACGTAAAACTATCAGTTCAATAGATTTTCTGGTTCTAAAATTCTATAATATTATGCAGTGTTACTACTTGTTGCTTTGCACGAATATCTACCAACTTGTACAGGGAAGAAACTCAGTTACTGCCTAATTATGCTGGCGAGTGTATCATTAACAAATTGGTAGCATCTTCTGTGTTGCTTTTTGTCTGTCCTGATGTGTAGTTTCATTTCGAACTTGCTTGACGTTTCATTGTTATTACAGAGTGGGTGTAAGTCTGATTTGCCATCATTCAGGTACACGCGGTCGATATCTGTAAGAAAATCCTTTTTATAAGGTGAACCCCGCTCAATTACCATAGCACAGGCTTTACCGAGTATTGGTTGTCACACGCGAACGTTGCAAGTACAGTATCGTTAAGATTTTCTTTATTGCAACGCTTTTCTCTTTCAGTAGATTTTTTCCCATGTACATGATTATGTTGTGCATTTGAAAATAATATTACATTTGGAGAAACCTTAATTATCCAGAGAAAATTGTAGTATTTCAGAATTGATAGCAGGACATATAAAGTGAATGCCATATGAAGTTCAGTCAAAAAGTAGCTGGAATTTTGTTGTAACTATTTATTACCGCTATACGGGTACTTAATCGCCTTCAAAGTATGTTCATTCAGCACACACACACTTGCTCCACTACTCCTGTTATTGCTGGGAATAGTGATGAGAGTTTTATTTTGGTATGTTCTGAAGTTCATCTGTCACGTTGGTCGTTTTCGTGGCCTCTACGGCAGCAAAACGGTTATCTATGCAGCCCTTTTTGGTCTTGGGGAGTGTGGCTGGTCCAGGCGGAGGTTCGAGTCCTCCCTCGGGCATGGGTGTGTGTGTTTGTCCTTAGGACAATTTAGGTTATGTAGTGTGTAAGCTTAGGGACTGATGACCTTAGCAGTTAAGTCTCATAAGATTTCACACTCATTTGAACATTTTTTTTCAGTTTGGGGAAGAGCCATAAATCCGCGGGCGCTGAAGTCCGTGAGCAGGGAGGTTGATAGATGAGTAGAATGTTCGTTGCTGCGAGCCATGACATTACAACTAAAATATGTGGGAGGAAGTAATGTCGTGATGCAAACATGCCATTTCGCAGGACTTATTCTTCGAACTGCCTCCCTCAATTGTTTCAAAACCTGCACGTAAAAAGGGCCGTTAACAGTTTGACCAGCTGATAGAGCTTTTGATTTGAATCTGATGTGAAGTGTTTCTTTTGTCGAGTATGGGACGTTTTGTGTCTTTATGATGATTTCCTTTTTTGCTCCTAGTCATACGCCTACAGCCACATCACATCACAGATAAGTAATGTCTCAACATACATTAGGTCCTCCATGCTTTTTCGGAATATTCGACTGCAGTCAACGACCGAGCTTCCATTTAATCGGGTGTCAGAATCCGCGGGAGAAACTTTGCACAGACACGTTTCATCTTCTAATCATATGACAAAACTGAATAAATGGATCCCCTGAGATATTTGGAATTCTCGTGCCAGCTCGGTCTGATCTGATTTAGTGGTTTTACTCAATCTATGGATTCTTCGTTTCTGGAGGTAGGAGGTCTCCCACTCTTGCTCTCTCTTAGAGTGACTCCTGTCAATCTCGACATCTTGAACATCACTAGTAAACGGCTGCTTTCTTTAAAGCAGTGTCCCCATAATCTGTTTTTAAGAATAACAAAGTCTCTGCAGCAGCTGTCTCTAATGAGCACGTTAATTAAATGTACGTCCTTCGCTTTGATTGTGATACAGCGCCTAGTGATCACCACACACTCTTACAAGTAAATAAGGAAAAAATTATGCAAATCATTGCAAAGTAATCAATAATAATTATTTAAATGAGAATAATTAATTGAGACTAATAGGAACAGTAACAAAATACCTTTTCACAAAAATGTATAATCTTTAGAGGTACCAGTTCACTCAAGGTTTATCATTGCAGTAGTGCGTATCGCGTATATGAAATTATTACATTTACAGATCAATAGCAGAAGCGGTTCTTAGGTACTACGTACTGGCCCATGCTGTAACGCCTTATTTAGTACGTGGTGTAGCATCGACGGGATTCAATGCAGGCGCTGCCCCTGGCAGCCAGTGCACCGTACAGGTGGCTAATAGTGTCCTGGGATACGTTACCCCAAGCCTGCGTGACCTGTTCGCGTATTCTATAAGAGTCACGTCTCGTCTCGTCATATCCCACACGTGTTCGATTAGAGGCAAGTGCGGAGATCCTGCTGGCCAGTGCGGGCTTTCCAATAGAAAACGAAATGAGCGGCCCTCAACTGAGCACCCTGACACTCAACGTTGAAATATCAAAAATTTTTGCTGGTTTCGTTGTCTGGACCCTACGATACGTAGTTGCCGCATTACAAGCCAAATACTGCTCAGTCTGCCGTATACAATATGAATATACAAATGAATCGAATGGTCGAAGGTTCCTATCACTCGGCAATTGCGAATTTAGAACGTAACAAAGACGTTTGTAAATGAAAGATTGCAATTCAATAAAACATGCAGGTACTAATTCAATAACTTTACATGATGAATACGGTAGAAGAAGTACTTTTTAGAATGCGGTATGATTCTGCAAAACACTTGTTGGTGTCGATTGTCCAGAAATTAAATAAAATACAAGTTGAATAACAGGGAGACAATAGCACGTAATAACTTATGCACAACAACATTGCTCGCGAGGTATTCACTTCTAAACATACACTATGTCTTCACTGTAGAAGCCACTGAAAACTCACAAGTCAGCACTCCGTTGTCCAAGTCTTTCCCCCACTGTACGTCACGCCTTTACGTCCAGCACTTTCCGTACTGTGTCATACTGTCCAGGACTCCTGAACTCGCTTCCATCCAGTCTCCACATTCAAGAGCCGTTACCTCACACTCTGTTGCCGCACGTCTTTCACAGCACGTTCATTTTCACTGGCAGTGTGTGGGTGAGCATTATACTGTGGAAACAACACGTCACCTTCCCGTCGCAAGTACGGGAAAAAACCGGGTCTAACGACATTCTGCACTTAGCGAGAGCTGGTTAGTGTCCTCTCCAGAAACATCGAAAATGAACTAGGGTTGTAACTTATCGCATCCCAGACCATTACGCCTGGCGGGGGCCAGATTGTCTTGAATAAATATTCTCTACGAGACAGAACTCCCTTGATCATTTCGTATGCGCAACAACGATTACTTGAGTGCAGCAAAATCTGCTTTCATCGATGTAGGCCCCGAAAAATTCAAGTAACCATCCGACGGCATCAGTCGAGCCGTGCACGTCGATGTTGTGGCGTAAGGAGAAGAAGGGCTAAAGGTGTGTGTGCCCGTAGTCCCAGTTATAACAACCGCTTCGCAATAGTTTGGGATGGCACGTCTGGTCTCACAAGCCTTCTCATCTTGGCTGTGGTAGGTTTCAGGTCTGCCGCTGCTGCCTTTACAATACGGGAATCCTAGCGGGCATGTGTGCTGCTTGGATGTCCAGAACTTCGTCTTCAGATGTGATAATGTTCACGTGACCACTTACATCAGCATCGCTGCACAACTGAAGCAGCTCACGAAACTTCTGTGGAAATTCTCAAAAAAACCATCCACCGGCTCCGAAGCTCACAATGTGACCAGTTTCAAATTCGCTCATTTGGGTGTAGGAACCACGAGTTCGTCCCCGTGACACGGTGATCTGCTTGCTTCTGCTAGCTGTGCCTCTACGCTACCGGTTGGCGGACGACGCTGAAACCAGTATAATTAAATCACTACATCTACTATCCCTCAGTTGACAAACCCCGTCATCGAGCCAAAATCGTAGTATTTCCAGACGTATTTTTTGTTCCGATAGTGTAGTTAGTACTCAACTCGGGAGCTTTTTGTCTCCCCCCAATGAACCATGGACTTTGCCGTTGATGGAGAGGCTTGCGTGCCTCAGCGATACAGATAGCCGTACCGTATGTACAACCACAACGGAGGGGTATCTGTTGAGAGGCCAGACAAACGTGTGTTTCCTGAAGAGGGGCAGCAGCCTTTTCAGTAGTTGCAAGGGCAACAGTCTGGATGATTGACTGATCTGGCCTTGTAACAATAACAAAGCGGCCTTGCTGTGTTGGTACTGCGAACGGCTGAAAGCAAGGGGAAACTACGGCCGTAATTTTTCCCGAAGGCATGCAGCTTTACTGTATGATTAAATGATGATTTCGTCCTCTTAGGTAAAATATTCCGGAGGTAAAATAGTCCCCCATTCGGATCTCCTGGCGGGGACTACTCAAGAGGATGTCATTATCAGGAGAAAAAAAAAACTGGTGTTCTAGGGATCGGAGCGTGGAATGTCAGATCCCTTAAACGGGCAGGTAGGTTAGAAAATTTAAAAAGGCAAATGGATAGGTTAAGATTAGACATAGTGGGAATTAGTGAAGTTCGGTGGCAGGAGGAACAAGACTTCTGGTCAGATGACTACAGGGTTATAAATTCAAAATCAAATATGGGTAATGCAGGAGTAGGTTTAATAATAAATAGGAAAATAGGAATGCGGGTAAGCTACTACAAACAGCATAGTGAAAGCATTATTGTGGCCAAGATAGATACGAATCCCACACCTACTACAGTAGTACAAGTTTATTTGCCAACTAGCTCTGCAGATGACGAAGAAATTGAAGAAATGTATGATGAAATAAAAGAAACTATACAGATAGTGAAGGGAGACGAAAATTTAATAGTCATGGGTGACTGGAATTCGAGTGTAGGAAAAGTAAGAGAAGGAAACGTAGTAGGTGACTATGGATTGGGGCTAAGAAATGAAAGATGAAGTCGCCTGGTAGAATTTTGCACAGAGCACAACTTAAACATACCTAACACTTGGTTTAAGAATCATGAAAGAAGGTTGTATACATGGAATAACCCTGGAGATACTAAAAGGTATCAGATAGATTATATAATGGTAGGACAGAGATTTAGGAACCAGGTTTTAAATTGTAAGACGTTTTCTGGGACAGATGTGGACTCTGACCACAATCTATTGGCTATGATCTGTAGATTAAAACTAAAGAAACTGCAAAAAGGTGGGAATTTAAGGAGATGGGACCTGGATAAACTGAAAGAACCAGAGGCTGTACAGAGTTTCAGGGAGAGCATAAGGAACAATTGACAGGAATTGGGGAAAGAAATACAGTAGAAGAAGAATGGGTAGCTTTGAGGGATGAAGTAGTGAAGGCAGCAGAGGATCAAGTAGGTAAAAAGATGAGGGCTAGTAGAAATCCTTGGGTAACAGAAGAAATATTGAATTTCATTGATTAAAGGAGAAAATATAAAAATGCAGTAAATGAAGCAGGCAAAAAGGAATACAAACGTCTCAAAAATGAGATCGACAGGAAGTGCAAAATGGCTTAGCAGGGATGGTTAGAGGACAAATGAAAGGATGTAGAGGATTATCTCACTAGGGGTAAGATAGATACTGCCTACATGAAATTAAAGAGACCTTTGGAGAAAAAAGAACCACTTGCATGAATATCAAGAGCTCAGATGGAAACCCAGTTCTAAGCAAAGAAGGTAAAAGTGGAAGGAGTATATAGAGGGTCCATACAAGGGCGATGAACTTGAGGACAATATTATGGAAATGGAAGAGGATGTAGATGAAGATGAAATGGGAGATACGATACTGCGCGAAGAGTTTGACAGAGCACTGAAAGACCTGAGTCGAAACAAGGCCCCCGGAGTAGACAACATTCCATTGGAAGTACTGACGGCCTTGGGAGAGCCAGTCCTGACAAAACTCGACCGTCTGGTGAGCAAGATGTATGATACGGACGAAATACCCTCAGACTTCAAGAAGAATATAATAATTTCAATCCCAAAGAAAGAAGGTGTTGACAGATGTGAAAATTACCGAACTATCAGTTTAATAAGCCACAGCTACAAAATACTAACACGATTTCTGTACAGACGAATGGAAAAACTAGTTGAAGCCGACCTTGGCGAAGATCAGTTTGGATTCCGTAGAAATACTAGAACACGTGAGGCAATACTGACCTTACGACTTATCTCAGAAGAAAGGTTAAGGAAAGGCAAATCTACGTTTCCCAGCATTTGTAGACTTAGAGAAAGCTTTTGACAATGTTGACTGGAATACTCTGTTTCAAATTCTAAAGGTGGCAGGGGTAAAATACGGGGAGCGGAAGGCTATTTACAATTTGTACAGAAACCAGACGGCAGTTATAAGAGTCGAGGGAGATGAAAGGGAAGCAGTGGTTGGGAGGGGAGTAAGACAGGGTTGTAGCCTCTACTCGATGTTATTCAATCTGAATATTGATCAAGCAGTAAAGGAAACAAAAGAAAAATTCGGAGTAGGTATTAAAATCCATGGAGAAGAAATAAAAACTTTGATGTTCGTCGATGACATTGTAATTCTGTCAGAGAAAGCAATGGACTTGGAAGAGCAGTTGAACGGAATGGACAGTGTCTTGAAAGGAGGATATAAGATGAATTTCATCAAAAGCAAAATGATGATAATGGAATGTAGTCGAATTAAGTCGAGAGATGCTGAGGGAATTAGATCAGGAAACGACACACTTAAAGTAGTAAAGAAGTTTTGCTATTTGGGGAGCAAAATAACTGATGATGGTCGAAGTAGAGAGGATATAAAATGTAAACTGGCAATGGCAAGGAAAGCGTTTCTGAAGAAGAGAAATTTGTTAACATCGAGTATAGATTTAAGTGTCAGGAGGTCATTTCTGAAAGTATTTGTATGGAGTGTAGCCATGTATGGAAGTGAAACATGGACGATAAATAGTATGGACAAGAAGAGAATAGAAGCTTTCGAAATGTGGTGCTACAGAAGAATGCTGAAGATTTGATGGGTAGATCACACAACTAATGAGGAAGTATTGAATAGGATTGGGGAGAAGAGAAGTTTGTGGCACAACTTGACCAGAAGAAGGGATCGGTTGGTAGGTCATGTTCTGAGGCATCACCAATTTAGTACTGGAGGCTAGCTTGGAGGGTAAATATGGTAGAGGGAGACCATGAGATGAATACACTAAGCACATTGAGAGGGATGTAGGTTGCAGTAGGAGATGAAGAAGCTTGCGCAGGATAGACTAGCATGGAGAGCTGCATCAAACCAGTCTCAGGACTGAAGACCACAACAACAACAACAACTCGTATAGGAAACTTCTGTTATAAAGCTGCCTAGAGGCGAAAGCCAAAAAAGTATTGCAAGGTGAAACTATTTCCCCGCGCTCTACACTTGTTTATATTTCATCAGTAAACACTTCCGGGCTAAATTGCCGTGGTCGATCTGTAGTACTTCTTCTCCCTGACTTTTCGTTCTCAACTACGGAGAAAATCTTCCGAGGTGAGTCGACGACTTGTTTATATTTTCTCATATTTAAACTTCTATTAATAGGTGACTGTAGGCTTTCCCGGGGTAAACTGTTGATGAAGGTTTCTCGGCTCTCCAGCCAGAAGGTGGCTTGTAGGACACTTCCCGAAACGTCGCGAGATATCAATGCTACCACCTGGCTGGAAAACCGAAAAACCTTCATCATTCTATTAATATGGTTGTCGTCAGAAAGAGATGACACAGAAAATATTTAGAGTGGTTACTTTTACAAAGTTAAATAATACCCCACTCCGAAGTCTCTCAACCACCACGCTCCATGTTCTGCAGTGTGCTGCTGTACGGACAGAATACCATAATGAAAGGTAAATTCGGGACAGAGAAATTCGAGGTGCGCGAATTACCGTCTTGAAGGCACGTGGCTGTCGACACTGCTATATACAAAAATCCCCACTCACTACCGACTTGCGGAAAGACTCAGATGACGTCTCGTCAAAGAAGCGTTTCATGCCATCGCCGCCAGACATCGAAACATACGGTCACCTGAGTGCTGATAGAGCCACAAGTCAGGTTCCAGGCGATGATCGTGACAGACCAGCGTGCTCTGGACAACCGTCATCATCAACCAGGAGGCGTTCGGGTCGCCGTACAGCACCGCCTTCAAGTCGCCATGTTGATCTGTATGTCACCATCTGTGCGGAGCACTGTCATTCTGGCCTGCAGGAATGTTTCGCTAGCCTCAGCTGTTCGTGATGCCCCTTAGCGCTTCTCCAGAGCTGGATCCAAGCAGCGTGCCTACCCTTCAGGAACATCCATCGCCTCCACTGTACCAATACGAAGACATTGCGGATTGACGCCAGGCTGCGCCACTGGCCAAAGGCGCACGCCTGTATCTCCTCTAGCTTGCTGTAACGATAAAGTGTTTTCGTGAGCGCCGTCTGTCTTGCAGCCATCAGCATTTCCAAAGGATTCGGTAGTCCTCCGGACGAACCTACAATGACGACAACCGGACACATTATTGACAAACTTGAGGAAACGCTCCGCCACCACCCACCGTTTAGCTCAATACAACGCCCCCTCCCCCCCCCCCCCCCCCCCATACATGTAATATATCCTTTCTAACAATGATGATCCTAGGATATTCGTAGTGTTATATCTAGTTTCTGTTAGATATGAGTGCAATAATAGAGCAACGAATTGTCGTGAAATTGCGCATGAAACTAAGAAAAATTGCTGCTAAAAGTCATCTATAAGAAAAACAAATGTATGGCGAAGTTTTTGTGTGGTTTAGGAGTGTCAACGTTGGTACAGAATACTATGAAGGTGACTTACGCCTAGGATGCCCTTTACATAAGAAACGGATGAACTATTAAAAAAGTAGATAATCTGATGCTGCCTGACAGCCGTTTGGGTACTCAATCGACTGATGGTACTGAAGGAATTGACTAACGATGCGTAAGGCAAATTTTATATAGCAGATTTGACATGAGAAAAATGTATGTGGCGCTGGTGCCAAAAATTCCCAAGTGGTTCAAAAGGATCTGAGCACTATGGGACTTAACATCTAAGGTTATCAGTCCCCTAGAACTTAGAACTACTTAAACCTAACTAACCTAAGGACATCACACACACCCATGCCCGAGGCAGGATTCGAGCCTGCGACCGTAGTGGTCGCGCAGTTCCAGACTGTAGTGCCTAGAACCGCTCAGCCACCCCGGCCGGCAAAAAATTCTCATCCTCGAACAAAAAGAAGATCGTGAAAATGTACGTACTGACACTTCGAACACCACTAGTAAAGAGTGATAATAACTGACAAATCTTGGCTATGCTCTTATGATTCAGAAATAAAGGGCCAACCCATGCACTCTAAGAGCCCACGTCCATCGAGAGTAAAAACAGCTCGAATGAAAAAAATCAACATTAAAAGCGATATTAGTGGAACTGGGGAATAAGAAATTATGGGTTCTGCATCAAGATAAGGCACCAGCTCTTACCGCATTGTCTTTTAATTGCTTTCTAGCGCAGTGTAGCTTTCCAGTATTAGACCACCCTCCTCATTCGCCTGACCTAGTATCATGTGACTTTATTTACCCCAGGCTCAAATCTGCATTAAGAGAAACAAGACTCCAGTCTATTGAAGCAAGCGGCACGTGTCATCAGGAGCTCTCAGAGGAAGAATTTCAGCAGTATTTGCATCAATGGAAATTTCGTATAGAGCGTTGTGGGGAGAGAGGAGGGGGCTCTATCAACAGTGACAGTAACTAAGTATGTAAGTTTTTCAATTATTTTTTTTTTTACTGTAAGTGTTCTGCTATTTTGTAGCCACACCTCCTAGTAACATCAGGTGTCTACAAACATGCACATTGTTATCATGAGACAGCATGCAGTGGCCGTTGAAAGAGAGGCTGTTGCACAAAAACAACTGCACCAGGCATTGACCTGAAATGACACACAGTTCGTCATCACTAATGCTCACGACGAATATCGTGTACTATCATCCAGGAAACTTTAAAGTTTTGTGTATCAGATTTAGTAGAGAAAATACGCTCCGATAAATTAACACGATATCTCTTCTCTGCCCTGTGAAGTGCATTACGTAATGTAGCAAATAACGAATATCTGTGTGTAAAGATGTTCTCTATTTTATTTTCCAAGTTACTCGTTTGTAGATCCTCTGACTGCTGATAAATGCCTCGTGAAAGTGAAAGACGCGCACTTGGCAGCGTACCGATTTTCTTAAATGTATCCAACGATCTAAATTTCATCTGGTGGGAAGGGTGTTTTCCTAAACCAACCGAAGCGTAATCTTTCGCAAAGTAGTAAATGTACGCTATTACGTAATAACTATGCAGTGTTAGTGAAAGTGTATACCATTTTAGTTACCACTTCTACAATGAATTATGTACCTGTTGAACTATAAAGTCGGTGCACAAAACACTTAACTGCCATTTCAACTATCAGGCTGCCAGCAGTAAAGGTGAATGGGGAAAGCTACATTGGTGGTAACAGAATGCTAACATGCGTCAGTAAACAAAATGTAATGTGTCGTTACAGTTACGCAGCTCTCTAGTAGCGTCGTGACTGGTTGACGGAACTTTTCGCATCCATCTCGAGCAAGATGCTTCTTCTTTTATACTTTTCGTAATTTACAAAGGTAACTCATTTAATCGCATGTGTGAGAAATTACTTCCTTAACGGAGCGTTTGGATATCGTTCAATTCGTTATTTGGGGAACACAAAACGACCAGCACCTCACCACACGGAATGTGCTTTATCTCTCACGGGGAGATGCTAGAAAAGCACTAATAAGGCAAAGATAAATAATAACAAGGGTGTATTTCTACCAAAATAAAATTTAATAAAAAAGGCAAAATTCTTCTCAATAAAAATATAACACAACTTCTCAGACAATAACAGGCATACGCCTGTAAGGCACAACGAATAAACGCAGAATGTGAAGACTATAATACTGATAATCCCTAACTACGGTGATTGAGCGTTCGGCGTATTTTCCTGACAGGGATATTCCAGGAAAGTCGTAGGTGGCGTTGAATTGGCTTCCGACCGAGTTCTGCCTTGTGGGCTCCTAAGACCGGCGCATCAATTGGCCTAGAGCTTCGCTGGAGCAGACTGCCGACGTTTTGGCTTGCGTCGTCCTATAGAGCAAGGCAGCGGAGGAATTCGTGCCGATACAGTTACGCACACGTGCCAGGCTGGAGGAAATGGGTCCCTAGCGGGAAGGACCCTTGGTGGCGCTTCTCCTGGCGTTGTTGCGATCGACTCAGTCCAGGGAGGCAACGCCTTGTTCTTATGCAACCCAATAATGCTGTATTGCCTGAGGAGTTGCCCATCCTTTTAGGCGAACTTCGGGTAAATGGCAGAAACTCCGGGGGAAAATTAAAACAAAGTGTGTGGAAAAAACACCAATGACTTCAGCAGGTATGAAATGCCGTATTGCACTGGCATGTGTTATGAAGAGCCCAGATGAAATTCAGAGAGCAGCATAGTTTGTTCAGAATGCCTTTCTTCCTGGTGTAAATGTTCAACGTTTTTACTACTCATTATATCAGTAACAGCAGTCAAATATATCACTCGCATCTTAGTTCCGTATTTCCATGAGTGTGGTGCAGCAGGCCTGACTTTCGTAAGACGTTTTCAGCTAGCTGCGTCACAGTGACGTCTCTGTTACCGTCTTAGTAAGCGAAAAAGTTCCAACTATCAAATTCCTTTTCACAGCCTCTTTCACCTTTCACATATAAATGTACACACTTTTAAAGTAATATACTTTTACTTAGTAACTGGAAACTGTGTGTGTGAATACCTCTCGCTAGTAATCTGAAAGACGTGTTATAAAATTCCGATTACTGAATTTGGCCTATAATCGCCTTTTGGTACTTCATCTTTGAACACGAGCTTACCTGTACAAATTACGGTTCAGTGTATGAATTTAACTAAGGGGAAGCGAATTTGTCAGTCTGTAAGTAGAACTGAAAATAAAGAATGGTTTTTGGTAATAATCAGAATGGCTTTGACATTACACACTTGTACACAATGTTTAACTGGTAATTAATTAAAACTGAGCCATGTTAGGAAACGCATCTAATGAATTCATACGAAAATTTGTAAGCAAAAACTAATCTTTATTCTCTTTCAAAATGCTCATTTAGGCAATGAAATCGTTTTTTACCTCGCAACGAATCACTCGGCTTTGTTGCGTCTGCACTGTAACGTGATAAGTTGCATAATGAACTGTAATAAAACACTGTGCTGCAGTTTACCTTGTAATATCATTTATTATTAGGCTCCATGAGCAAATTAAGTCTCTGTTTGTCTTTTGAGAATATGATTCACTGTGCACACAACAGAACAAGGTATGACACTGTAGATTTCACCAAATTACCAACGGGGATAAGCTTCATGAAATATTTGTAAACCAGTAGAAGAGCATTCTAAAATTATATAGAACTCTTTTAAAATTATGACTTTTCCTTAGCATTTCACACATCATAAAATTTAACTTTGGAATTGACCGTCAAATTACATCAGGTCCACTCTTTACCTTTCTAATGAAATTCTTTAGCTAATTGTGGAAGGAGGAAAATAATTGAAATGCTGGAGATGAAACATAATATCAACTCTCCATGGATACAAAAAAATATATGTTAAAGAACACAGAGAAAACATTATATTACTATTCATTCTTAGCTTTCCTAATGAAATGTTTTAACTAACAATAGAGTGAGAAAGATAATTGCAATAATGGAGACTTGACTGATGCACATAGGTATTGCCAAACGTAATGATATTTATAAACTACAATACATACTAAACTAGCGCTTACAGAATAATACTCACTGCAATTACATTTTTCCATATGAGCCGTCTTCTATAAAATCCTTTCTAAGAAATCGTCCTTTAACTTTAATCCTGACTTACATTATCTCAAATAACGAATTCATTCTTTATGCGGCACATCCGTCACCCATGGTCCTCACTCTGTCACTATACAACACTCTCTAGCTCTCTGGCTGACGACTGGTAACAACTGCAGCTCGAATGTTACTTCTTACAATCGCCCGAGCTCTATTCAATAATACATTCTCTGGTAGCCAACGAATGTATAGGTCACGTGTTCAGACATGGAAAGTTGCTAGTAGGGGTAAACATTTTAAGCAACTCTGATTTCTCACCATATTTACATTATACAGCTATTTCTCGTACTGTGTATAGCTTTTTCCTTTCTTAAATGGGAGAGCCATAATTTGCTATCGCACATCAGGGTATTTACAATATTGTCCACTTCAATTTAGTAGCTACTATGGCTATATATTGACTCCCTATGGATATATTTTGTTATTAAGGTAAGGTAAGGCCAGATGAAGCATTTCAAATGCTACACTCCAAAGGGGTCCCGTTATAAATATTTTATTACTTATATTAACGGTGAATAGATCTTAGGTATAAGTTTTTTGTAATAAACGTACATTGCGTGAAGGTCTATTCTTCGTCACTGTAAATATCGAAATTTAAAATGTTAAACAACGGAAAAATTAAAAATTGATGTCGATATTTGAACCCTAGAGGAGGCTATGAGACTCACTGCAAACTGTCATGCAATTACATATAATATAGGACATCACACTTTTTACACCCAGTCGTTGTTACATGCATTTCTCACAGAGAAATTGGTTACGACCAGCAGCCCCACACCGAGTTCAGGAAACCACACCTTACACTTATTACACACTATTCCAATCCTCTTTATTGACAGATGTAGGATCGTAATATATTATGTTTCAGAAACCACTAGGTGGGTTTCATTTTTCCAACTCAGCTTCAGATAATGATGACGAGGCATCCTCTTCTGGATTTGAATGTATCTCTTGAACATCCAGTGTATTTATGCAACCCCGACGTTCTCTCTTCCCTCTTTTATGACTGACATAAACTGGTGAAGTCAGACGGCAAGATGAATATTTAACTCTCCTCGCTCGAGTGGTACCGGTGGTTTTCGTTGGGGTTGACAAAACAGAACTAACCGATTATGATGATATTTTGCTGTGCTACGACTTTCCAATTTTCTTGGAGAACTTGAAGGAGGTGCAAGGCCTGAGCTTAGTATTGATTCTGTGGTAGCAGAGTGAGACACGTAATTCATGAAACTGGACGAACGAAGGGATTTGAGTTATGGTATTTAGTTGAGATTGAAGAGGGAATATTCCCGCGCACTGAAATTCCATCACAGCATTCATTACATCTTCTCCATATCTCCATACGACTTTGAAAATTGTACCAAAAACATAACTTGTGATAGAGCCTGGGGGATCACAGTGTGTAAATAAGCTACAGTACAGAATAAGTAATTTACCATATTCAATTCCAATTCAGGAAACCCCAAGAGAACTGATTTACAAAACCACATTCTCTTACCATTTTTACGTGTAAACAACTTTTGAAATTTATAACTGTTGTCGCTAGTTGTTCTGTTGCCCGACCTGGGGGATGCTGTACAACTGGCAGGTGAATGAATTATATTTAGCATTAACGTCTTTCAACAATAGACGTTATTTAGAATAGACTTAATATTGGATAGCGGATTAGTATAAGCAATACTGTTTTAATTCTTCTATTTCAGTCTGGATGATTGCTATTTAATATTTCTGGGAAAAGCTATTTACCGCTTGTGCACGACTTGTCCTGCAACTGTCCTGTAACATAGTGGTATGTGGGCTCATTACATAGGCTGAACAATAGAAAGTTATTTTCTTCTATCCAAGTAGCCTCGTGATTCAGAAAGCTCCCCACCTATCTTACAGTCTAGCTGCCTCACCATCTGATATAAGGGTATCACTTGTACCACTACTATGAACTACTAGTCAGTTTCACTCCTGCTACTTACAGGGCGACAATTATTGAGTTGTATGAACTAAATTCGTCAGAACTTCTCAACGGTTTGCGTTAGGGGGTTCAAACAGTACGGTCGGCCGCGGAGCATGATGGGATTTAGTATGAGCTGTGTTGTTTAGCTTAGCGGCGAAGTCAGTTTTTATTCGGATGGGTCCGTCCATGAACAATACTGGTGCATTTGGGGGACTGACAATCAACATTTCGCGATGGAAAAATCTCTTCATTCTCAGTTTGCGACTGCGAGGTGTGCAATGTCCAGTCACGGAATAATTGGTGCGATATTCGTTGATGGCACGGTGACTAGCGAACGGTATGTGAATATTTTGGCTGATGATTTAATCCTCGTTATACAAAGTGAGCCTGATTTCGACAAGATTTTGTTGATTCTAAACGGAGCGCGACCCACTCGAAGCAGGGGAGTGTTTGATGTCCTGGAGGAGCACTTCGGGGATCGCATTCTGGCTCTGGGGTACCCAGAGGCCATTGGCATGGGCCTCGATTCACCGGAATATTGTCCTGATCTGAACACACGCGACACCAATTTGTGTGGGCATAAAACCCTTGTCGAGCTGAAAACAGCCATTTAGGAGGTCAACGAAATCATCGAAGTTCCGACACACCAGCGGGTCATGCAGAATTTCGCTATTCCTCTGCTCCACATCATCGCCAATTATTGCAGTCATATCCAACATGTCGTAACTTAAATGCGAATTTCTGTAGTGACGTTTACATGTTGAAGGAAGTATGTGGACGCAGCAGCTTTTTCTTACAGTTCAATAACTGTCACCCTGTGGAATGTCATTTCAGCTGAAAGTGTTGCTGACTAAAGTGAGCGTAGAGTTCTACAAGATGAAGTCTCTGATCAGACCTTTATTTTTCTTCGCGTCTTTTGGTCTAGCTCATAAATTAAGGCTCAGGCCGGTGTTGAGTCTGGGGTGGCGTTGGCAGGGGTGAGACGGACACCTTGTCAGCGCAAACACCGCCTCACCAAGCCGCACCCCACTCCACAGCCCCATTCATCAGGCTGCGGTACCGGCGGCACCAAGTCACCGCAGGTACACACATCCGTCTCTGTCAACTGCGGCCGCCGACTGTTGCCTGCTCTCCACCCCTACCACAGCAAGGAAGGGGATGCCACTGCCGCACTCGACGCTCATTTCGGTGACAGTAATTCTTTCCTCCAGGAGCACGACGTAATCTCCATTGATTGTTATCATATTCGTAACGACGTTACCGCAAACGCTATGTTTAATGATAAATTACCGATCACTTTTCAGTATTAACTTACATTTGCTGCGGATCACATTTTGACGTTGTAGTTGAACTCTATCTCCATCCACATAATTTTCGAGATGGTTTAGTATTTTCATAAGAGAGACAGATGGTCTGTGACACTACTATATTGTTGTCGTCTGCAGTCGAAAAACTGTTTTTTTAAAGCCGCTCTCCACGTTTATCAGTCCTGTACAAGCCTCTTAATCTGTGAACAACTGTTACTGAAACTAAACTTAACTTCGTCCGAAAAGGCATCAGAAGGCCCAAGGGTACCGACCGACCACCTTCTCATCCTGGGCCGATAGGAGTTACTGGATGCAGTGGAGCGGGAAGCTGTATCTCTAATTTGTTGACGCCGACCTACATAGGGAGAAACGACCACCACGATAAAATAGGGAAATCAGAGCTCGTACGGAAAGATATAGGTGTTCGTTCTTTCCGCGCACTATACGAAATTGGAATAATATAGAATTGTGAAGGTGGCTCAATGAACCCTCTGCCAGCCACGTAAATGTGATTTGCAGAGTATCCATGTAGCTGTACATGTAATGGGGTCGGTAGGGTGGAGACGTGAACGCTCGCTCGTCCGATGTCTTTTTAGAGTTTTGGAGGTTCCTGCTGGCCGCTAGGAAGGCCGTGTTGCTCCGTGTGGAATTCCGGGCGGTTATAACGACAGCTACTTTCCGAGAATCCTCATTATACTGTAGGCAAAACTGGCAACAGGATAAGCTGTTGCGTGTATATTAAAACATTATATGGTGACGCTATGAATGGTGCAACAAATCAAATAAAATTTTTTAAGTGTTCTGTAATTTACGAATTGGACACAGTCCATCCAATGCCCTCAGAACGTAACCAGTAGGGGAGCAACACAGAAGAGAACAGCAGCTGAAGTGGATATTAAAAAGTTTAGTTTGTACTAGCTGACAAAAAATGACACTGGCCAAGTATTCATTTTGTCGATTTTCTATTAGAACGAAAACGAAAAACAACTGTGAAGTGTAATGTCGAAAAAATTTAATTTCCATACATTCGTGGAAATATTTTTGAAACTATGAAAATATGAGAACGAAGTCTTTCGCGACGAGATTGTTCTATAAAGCATTCTCAGATTTCTTGCCACGTGAGTTCACGAAAAAACCTCGAGATTTCGACTGTTCTCACCATGGTCTTCCTCCGGAGCAACTGACAGTCAAAACTGCTGATGGTTTCAACTTCTGTTCTGGTGGCGCCATGCTTCCGCCGTTGCGTAAACATTGCGGCGAATATCTCCAGTTCTTCTCTGCATCGAGCATGCTGCGCTAGTATTATATATGCCGTCACGGTTGCAAGTTTTCTCACACATTCTTATTCCTACAGCCTCCTTAATTACACAGTTCCACTTTTGCTTCATCAAATACTATTTTCTGTTTATTTAAAAGGCTGTGCTCGGCAACTGAAGATTTATACAGTTCTCGATTTTCAATACGCCATTAATGTTCTTTGCAGGTGACGGACACTCACATCTAACTGACAAACCAGGGACTCCTAAGATACGATTTGGCAAACAAATGGTAATGAAATGGGGAGCTATTAATATCAATGGGGGTTACTCTGGGAAGAAGGTAGAGCTGGCAGAGGCTGCAAGTAAGATGGGGCTGGACGTTTTAGCTGTCAGTGATATTCGGGTAAGGGGTGAGAGAGAAGAGGAAGTGGGAGTATACAAGGTCTACCTGTCAGGAGTCAAAGCAGTAATAGCAAAATAGGGTGTAGGGCTTTACATCAGGAAAGAAATGGAACCCAGCGTGATTGCAGTAAGGTATGTAAACGAACGACTGATGTGGATAGATTTGACAGTGTCTAGCAAGAAAATTAGGATCGTGTTAGTGTATTCGTATTGTGAAGGGACAGATCAAGATAAGATGGATAGTTTTTATGAGGCAGTCAGCGATGTAGTTGTTAGAGTAAAGGACAAGGGCAGTGTTCTGCTCATGGGTGATTTTAATGCCAAGATTGGAAATCGAACAGCAGGGTATAAAAAGGTTTTGGGTAAATTTGGAGAGGATATGGAGGCCAATAGAAACGGGAAACAACTCTTGGATTTCAGTGCCAGTATGGGCTTAGTAATCACAAACTCCTTTTTTAAACATAAGAACATTCACCGGTATACTTGGGTAGGCAGGGGAACCAGATCTGTCATTGACTATATAATAACAGAGCAGGAATTCAGGAAGGCTGTGAGGGACACACGTGTATTCAGGGGATTCTTTGATGACACTGATCATTTTTTAATCTGCAGTGAAGTTGGGATTGTGAGGCCGAAAGTGCAGGAGGTCAGGTCCATATGTAGGAGGATAAGATACGAGAAACTTCAGGATAAGGAAATCTGGCAGAAGTACATAACAGCGATCTCAGAAAGGTACCAGTTACTTGAATGTAGTCAATTACAGTCATTGGAAAAGGAATGGACAAGGTACAGGGACACAGTACTAGAAGTGGCTAAAGAATGCTTGGGAACAGTAGTGTGTAAAAGTAGGATGAAGCAAACAGCTTGGTGGAATGACACAGTAAAGGCAGCCTATAAAAGGAAAAAGAAGGCTTATCAGAAATGGCTATATACTAGAACTCACGTAGGCAGAGAAAGTTATGTTGAAGAAAGAAACAAAGCCAAACAGATAATTGCAGCATCCAAGAAGAAATCTTGGGAAGACTTTGGTAAGAGGTTGGAGATTATGGGTCAAGCTGCTGGAATACCATGCTGGAGTGTAATTACCAGTCTTATAAAGGGAGGTAAGGAGGAAATGACAAGTATTTTGGACAGGTCAGGAAAACTTCTGGTGAATCCTGTGGATGCCTTGAGCAGATGGAGGGAAAATTTTGAATAGTTGCTCAATGTAGGTGAATATACGATTAGCAATGTTTCAGATTTCGAGGTAGAATGGGATAGGATTTATGATGAAAATAGGATTACATTTGAGGAAGTGGAGAAAATGGTCAATAGATTTCAGTGCAATAAAGCAGCTGGGGTGGATGAAATTAAGTCGGAACTCATCAAATACAGTGGAAATTCGGTCTTAAATGGCTACACAGGATAATTGAAATGGCCTGGGAGCCGGGGCAGGTTCCGTCAGACTGGACAAAATCAGTAATCGAACCAATCTTTAAACATGGAAACAGAAAAGATTGTAACAACTACAGAGGTATCTCTTTAATCAGCGTTGTGGGTAAAATCTTCTCAGGTATTGTTGAAAGGAAAGTGTGAGTATTAGTTGAGGACCAATTGGATGAAAATCGGTGTGGGTTTAGGCGTCTTAGAGGTTGTCAGGACCAGATTTTTAGCTTACGGTAAATAATGGACAAGTGTTATGAGAGGAACAGGGAATTGTATCTATGCTTTATATATCTAGAAAAGGCATATGACCGGGTTCCTAGGAGGAAGTTATTGTCTGCCTACGAGATTATGGAATAGGAGGCAAACTTCTGCAAACAATTAAAGGTCTTTACATGGATTGTCAGGCAGCAGTTAGAGTTGACGGTAAATTTAGTTCATGATTCACAGTAGTTTCAGGGATAAGACAAGGCTGCAACCTGTCTCCACTGTTGTTCTTATTATTTATGGATCATATGTTGAAAACAATAGACTGGCTGGGTGAGATCAAGATATGTGAACACAAAATAAGCAGTCTTGCATATGCGGATGACTTAGTTGTGATGGCAGATTCGATTGAAAGTTTGCAAAGTAATATTTCAGAGCTAGATCAGAAATGTAAGGACTATGGTATGAAGATTAGCATCTCCAAAACGAAAGTAATGTCAGTGGGAAAGAAATATAAACGGATTGAGTGCCAAATAGGAAGAACAAAATTAGAACAGGTGGACAGTTTCAAGTACTTAGGATGCATATTCTCACAGGATGGCAACATAGTGAAAGAACTGGAAGCGAGGTGTAGCAAAGCTAATGCAGTGAGCGCTCAGCTACAATCTACCCTCTTCTGCAAGACGGAAGGCAGTACCAAGACTAAGTTATCTGTGGTCCGTTCAATCTTTCGACCAACTTCGTTGTATGGGAGCGAAAGCTGGGTGGATTCAGGTTACCTTATCAACAAGGTTGAGGTTACGGATATGAAAGTAGCTAGGATGATTGCAGGTACTAATAGATGGGAACAATGGCAGGAGTGTGTCCACAATGAGGAAATCAAAGAAAAACTGGGAATGAACTCTATAGATGCAGCAGTCAGGATGAACAGGCATAGATGGTGGGGTCATGTTACACGCATGGGAGAAGCAAGGTTACCCAAGAGACTCATGGGTTCAGCAGTAGAGGGTAGGAGGAGTCGGCGCAGACCAAGGAGAAGGTACCTGGATTCGGTTAAGAAAGATTTTGAAGTAATAGGTTTAACATCAAAAGAGGCACCAATGTTAGCACTGAATAGGGGACCCTGGAGGAATTTTATGAGGGGTCTATGCTCCAGACTGAACGATGAAAATCATAATCAGTCTTAAATGATGATGATGATGATGATGATGATTAATGTTCTGCACAGCGGTCGGAAATGGTGCGGTTTCCATCATTCAATTCAGAAGAGAGCATTCTTAAATATACTAGTACACAGAGCGGCCACTGTTTCTGAAAAGGACCACTTGGATTCTCAAACCAATCATCTGAAATATGTGTTTCGAAGGAATGGCGAAGGGTCATGTGATATAAAGTCAGTGTTCTCCATGAGCAGGAAACATGAAAATGTTGAAAATTCACGTAATGAGCCGGCGAATGCATTCCTTCCCTTCTACGTCACTTCATCCACCAAAATAGGCAAAATCTTGGAAAAACAAGGTACTAGATCTATCTTCCGACCTAATCGTAAGGTAAAGCAGATGTTACGCTCTGTTAAGGACAGTCTCAGAGACAGGATTCCTGGGATATACAACATCCAATGTGAATGTGGCAGCAGTTACATCGGTCAGTCTATCCACAATTTAGGATTATTAATAGGTAAATTTAATTAATTCGCATATCAATTTTACATCCTCGTTCCACCATTACTCAAGTTTACATACACTTCTAAACAGTGATCCACAAATTAACTTCAGGTGTACCTTACTGAGATAAACAGTCAGCCACCAATTACAGTGTATACGCGGTTAAGGCGCTCAGTCCGGAACCGCTTGACTGCTACGGTCGCAGGTTCGAATCCTGCCTCGGGCATGGATGTGTGTGATGTCCTTAGGTTAGTTAGGTTTAAGTAGTTCTAAGTTCTAGGGGACTGATGACCACAGGTGTTAAGTCCCATAGTGCTCAGAGCCATTTGAACCATTTTTTACAGTCTATACATCCTTAACGTTTCGCAGCAACTATCAAACAACTGATACTGCTTTTTTTCATAAACAATCTCGGAGATGGTGAACGAATTGGCGACACTGTAGGTGCTCGTTCCTCGCCGAGGCTGCCCCGAGACTTAAAAGTCACAGCAAGCTGACAGGTGAGCCAGTCACGTGCTGGGAAGATGCAGATGTAAACATTCCATCAGAAGAAGACGGGGCGCCTCCCTTACCTCAGCGCCATGCCCACCGCGACTCTGTATAGCATTGTGTAAATTCATATCGACTAAACTCTCCAGCTTAACATCTACAAACGTCGATCTTCAAGACATCATTAAAACTTTGTAAATTCATAACACAAGAGCAACGAGTCTACATAACATTATATAAAATCAAAACCATGAAAAGCTACAGAAATCAACAAAAAGGAGACTATAATAAAACAAAAAAATATATTGAAGATATTAGTTTATGAAAACCCTTAGTATTCGCCTATATATATCTTATGTACTCTGATTTCCTGTAACCGATTTGTATAACTAACGTAAAGTTTTATTTACCTATAGATGCACATATGTAAATACTTTTTAACTAACAATTATGAGAATATATTGGAACAATAATTAATGTGTACCAACAAAACTTCCTGGCTGATTAAAACTGTGTGCTGGACCGAGACTCGAACGCGAGACGTTTGCCTTTCGTTGGCAAGTTCTCTACCAACTAAGCTACCCAAACACGACTCACGACCAGTCCTCACAACTTCACTTCCGTCCGTACCGCGTCTCTTACCTTCCAAACTTCATAGAAGTTCTCCTGTGAATCTTAGAAGACTAGCGCTACTGGAAGAAAGGATATAGCGGGGACATAGCTTAGCCACAGCCTGGAGAAGTTTACAGAATGAAATTCTCACTCTGCAGCGGAGTGTGCGCTGATTTGAAACATCCTGGCAGAGTAAAACTGTGTCACGGACCGAGATTCGAAATTGGGACCTTTGTCTTTCGGGAGGAAGTGCTCTACCAACTGAGCTACCCAATTATGATTCACGACCCGTTCTCACAATTCCACTTCCACCAGTAATGCTATTCCTACAAGTTTCGCATGAGAACTTCTGTGAAGTTGGCAACTTGCTATAACGTCTCTGTGATTAATTCACTAAGCAGTTTACAAACTTGAATGCAAGCGCGGAACCTGAAATGATCTGGCCACAGTCTCCAAGGTATGATTCCATTTCACCCGTAAATAACAGACTCTGACCTTGAAAACCTGATGGTGGTATTAAAAGATGTACCCTTTTCCAAATTTTATGGAATTTTTCTGTAAGTCAATTTTGCCACTAACCAAGACGCATCTACCATTAACAATGACCGTCTGCTCTTGTTCATTTTAACAGTTTGCTTTCTAGTGGTTAATTTCAGTTGCTATTTGAAGTAAAATTTTTGTATTAAAATCTGGTGTGAGCAAACGCTTTAGCGTCAAAACAAAGGAAATGGACCGTTTTCAAAGTCCTAGAGTGAAACAGGCTTAGAAAAATGTCGAAATTCACTAAAATTCCGTTATTACTTTTTCAGCAAACTATTTTTAAGTTAATTACTCACTTTTCTTTATAAAGGTACATTATTTTGTTTTAAGATGTTCCTACTGATGATCATTGTTACTGTAATGGTTCATCAGTCCTTTGACTTTCTGTATAATAACGACAGAAGTTATAACGAAAATTTATGACGTTACAAAACAGGTAAGTCTAATAAAACTAGTATTTGTAATACTGTCAAAATTGCAATGAGAAATACTCTTTATTAGTATTGTCTAGTTTCGGTCACGTCTTCCGTGGTCAAATAATCGCCTTCATTATAAGCACTGTATCATAATACAACCAGTACATTTGCCAGTAGCGACAATCCGCAATCATGAGTGACACACACAAAATCATCTACAACGAATCAGTGCTTTTTGCACACAGCACAAGGCCAACTAGTCACCCCATATAGAGGATATTTGTAATTCCAACTTCGACGGGGCTACAAATAGTGGCTTTAACGAAAATGAGTTACTGACCCACATTCCTGGATCATTCTGGAGATTCGTGAAAGATTAGTCTCTCCATATCGATTAAAAAATTACGGAAACAGAAATGTTTCTCATCGTGTCATTTACAAAATAGGTGTTTGTTTGGATATGTACAGAAACTAAATAAGTTTTAGTTGAATAAGGTCGAATATTTCTAAGAACAAGTCTCGTATATGTCACAGTCTCCACAACATATACAGTCTTGGGTAAGCTACAGGAACGACTGTATACGATACTCTCGAGTTAACTACCCACTCGTCTTGTTTTTATTTGAGTCTCCCCCAGTGATCCTTACGCCTGCCAACTGAATCTCTGAGACGGTTTTGCTGCAACCATATTTCTCAGCCTTGTGATCTAGCGGTGTTATTTTGCATTCTAGGTTTCGTATTTCCGTACGATACCGTTACAATGACCTTTAGCTAGAATCACCCTACAAAAAGCAGAATGTCTTTTTCCTGCCTATTCCCTGGCACACAATTATTTCCTGTCTTCCTATAAAGAGCTACCAGTATAAGGGCTAGCGCAACCGTGGCGTGATATCCTCTGATTGCGGGTCCTAACGCGATTTGCACGTAAATGCGGCCCCCAGTCACGGTTGCACCGCCGCCGACGCCGCCAATCCGCCGAAACAAGCGCATGTCATATCATGCAAATTTTCGGTGCCCTCCTCACTGTATTAAGAGATTAGCGCTAACCGAATGCGCACGTGAAATCGAGCTCATCAGGCCCAGATTGGGAGCAGACAAGTCCAGAGAAATGCTGGGCTGAGGCTGTCATTCTGCACGAGGGCCTAACTCATTCAAGCGTTCTAATCGCCACTGGATGACGTTATCATTCACCAGTTGTGGCATGTTCGTGTGTCATCGAAAACGTTTCACATCTGTATTAGGACCATGCACAAAAAATAAGCAATTACAGCGACGAAAGTCATAGGCAATATGAAGGTGAACGATTTGTATGGCTTATGTTTCTGTATCTCTGTACATCTTTTATACCCTTGTAATTTACAGGTAAGTCTACCGTGTACGGAATATGTGCTAGATTGATGATAACACTAGACTATGGAAAACGAGATCCACTCTCTAGAGTGTTCTGACGACAAACTGTAAAACTGTGGCATGGTACTCAACGTAGAAATACATAAGTAACAAATGCCCAGTTAGAATTTGCTTCTTAGAATTTGCAGCGACCCGCAAAGCGGCCTACAATGTCTCCGTTGTAGCAGCCACACAGGCAGCCACATCAGTCATTAGGGAATTTTCTGATCTTAGTATGGAACTCTGATTTAGTAGATCATTCGAAATACTGGCTTCCACTAACCGTGCGTGTTGATTTTGCAGTGGAATCTGTGTTGGTTTGCTACGAGTGGTGTATTTAGATCTGTATTTCACAACGATTATTAACAAATCACGAATTCCATATTGTTTCCTTTTGGTTATTCCAAATGAAACAAGCCACAAAAGGCCCCATCCTGCACTTAGAAATCGACTCAACCCACCCCCAAGCGCATAAAATGGCGATTTTCAATTCTAGTATCCATTGGGAGATTTCTATCTCGTTGTCAGATGTCAACCTCGAAAAAGAACTACAAATTCTCGAGATTATTGCACAGAATAATGACTATGATCCAATGATAGTGAGCCAATTATATCATAAGAAAACGTGAAAAAGGACAACGACTTTATTAACCACAAATACTCAAACCCAAGATCAGACCAAGAAATGGTTGTCGGTATCTTATACAGGTAATGTATCCTACAAGATAGGGAGCCTGTTGAAAAATTCAGGTTTTAAAATTTCCTTCTCGATGAATAATAGTTTAAAGCGAAAGTTGGTTCATACCCATGAGAAAGACTGTGATAAGTCAGCGAAATCAGGCGTATATAAGATTATGTGTGATGATTGCCCATGTTATTACATAGGTCAAACAGGCAGAGCTATAGCAGTAAGGTTTCAAGAACATCTTCCAGTAAAGGGCGTAAAAACACGGGGGTCAGCCTTTGCGGAACATGTGGTGCAAATGGCTCATACACCTAAATCTTCACGTGACGTAGAGCTACTACATCATGCAGTTTAGGGGTATAGACTCGACAAGCTTCAGGAACTACTAATTTATGCACACCTAATTACAGATAGAGGCAATTTTCTAAACGATCAACTGTATCTAAAAAATGGGGAATACTCCGAAGACCTCCAGCCTACATTAGGTTTACAATAATTCATAATGCATGTGACCATTACAGTTACTGTAATAATAGAACCTTCCCTATAGATGTTCATACGAGATTAGTTGGTCAGTTTATTAGGCTCTGTAGTAGAATATAAAACGTAGTCATGCTGGATACTGTGATTAACGTACAATAGTAAAGTATAAAATTAATTCATAGGAAAAATGTTATCTGACGTGTGCGTAATAAGAGTTCCATTCTATACGTCTCGCGCATGCGCGCCACCCTCTGTGAGGCAGACCGCGAAGCCCTCGCGGTCCGTAGTCTCTGGTCACACGACGAAGCCCATACAACGGGCTTAAAGTGAATTTTCTACAGCTTGTTTAATAGAAGTGACAAAACCTTATGGTTATGCATCAAGTTTTATAAAGTTGACTTAGGACATGGCTTGTTTTAGGCAAACATTTAAATAATATTTGATGTAAGTACTACACGTTGCATCCTGTAGGATGACCATATCTAATATAATTTACTAGCACAGTATATTATTAACTTTTGGCAGGTTCTGAAGAAGACGTTATTACTAACGTTGAAACCTAGGTAAACGATAAAGTTAACCTGTAACTGTAGGCTATATGTTCTTATATTTCGTGAACCCTAACCGCGATAAGAAGCAAGTCTTAATCCACAAAACTTTTAACAAAATCTAAGACATATATTTGTGTGTGTCTCTGTACAGTACTTACATCCTGTAGTTTGTTGTTAAGATGGCATCATAAAGGAACATGATTCGATTCATGGGAAAGATGAGCTGCACTATGGTAGACGGGACGAGCTCCGATGAGTTTACTGAAAACAACTTATAAGACCACGACAACCCTTGCTGCGTACTTGTATGTAAGTAGAAAGTGGTTAATAAGGGGTGCAGATAACACTGCTATTTCGTGGAATTTGTAGCGACACAGGAAACGGTGTGTCACACCACAGTTTAAAATAGACCTCCAAACAGTCACACTATTGTGTGAGTGAATTATCTGCTTGTAGCGTGAAAATCTGTATTAGCAGGTCATTTTTGTGATTGGTTCCCTCCATACTATGTATTTTAATTTGATCGCCGAATTTGCTTCACTTCGCTAGGTGTAATTAATTAGAATCAGTCTTTGGCAAACCTTATTAATAAATCATCTGTGCGAAATACCTTCTAAACGAAATACTCCGCACCCGATCCCATTACTCACTGTAGACTGGTTGCCAGAAACCAAATCGACAGCAGCTAGTAACATTAATATATTATAGGCGGTTACTCACTTGATCGCCACAACAAGTGAGTCGCTGGAGGCGAAGAGTAGAGGAGCGTCCAGCCCTGGCACTAAAGAAGTGCAGCAACAAGTTGCGTGGATTGAACAAGCTATGCGTGCACATACGCTTGTAACAACCAAACGGTGACCTTTGTGTTTATGAGACGTTTCCAGAATACTTTGAAGGGTGGCGTCTCATATCGTTCCCTATGTATCAGGAGAATGACCCTTGCGTGCACAGTGATGGATGGTCTGAAGTCGATTCGGTCGAGTTACGTAGTTTTAATTTTCATCTGCTAGAGGACAGTAGTATACAGAGACATTGAAGAAACATGTCAAGAGAATGTATTTGTGAATTGTTCTATTATTTCTTGAAGCCTTTTTGGTTTATTTATGTTTGAACAGTTTTGTATATGCTTTTAGTAGTGTGAATGATGCGTGAATGTGGTCTAAAGTAAATTTGTAGATCATTGACCCATTGATAAACGCTGTACGAACTAACGTGAGAAATTTTTAAGACAGTGAGAATGCAGACGATGGGGAATGTTGTATCTTAATATGTTAAGTAAGTTGGTGGTAAAAGGAAAGCTAATTCGAGTGCAAATGAAAATGGTTCATAACGTAAAGTATAAACAAAATATCAGAATTATAAATATATATTTCGGGAAAAAGTACAGTTTGAATGTGTGTAATTTGTTGATTGGTTAGTCATGAATGAGATCGAAGTATGCTACGCGCGACTTTTCTGTTGGAGTTATAGAATGCTTACAGCAGTCTAAAGGAGTTGGAGTCCAGCCTTTCAGTGGTACTGTCGTATGTAGTATGAGATCTGAAGGATGTTACAATTTGCCAGTTTTTGTTGTGCTACATACCTCAAAAGTGCTTTAAAGTGAAGGCAAACTTATCCCGGCGTGCTTTTTTGGAAGTACGGATTTTTTTTGTGATTTTGTGTTTGAGGAAAGACAGTAATTCCACGTGGCATGTTGAGCAGATCGGTGACTAAAAACCTGAGTGCATTAGAGACCGACAAACTTAATTTGTGGTGTGCACTTTCATTTAAGAACAATCTGTGCTTAGTAGATATTCAGGTTTCGGGAAATACGTTACCATAACCTTGCTAACATGAATGAAAGGGTTTGTGCATGACTGTGTTAGTATTAGCACGGGCTTGGCAGTGAACGTGTAATTATCGACTTCGGAATATACCGAAGTTGCCAGTATTTCCATGTTTCATTCAAAATTAAGACCTTTTCCCAATTCTTGGAATAGTTACATTGTATGCATCCCAGTGCGGGGAGCAATACGGTAGGTTTCTAATTGGCTTTCCTACCGGTGCCCTGCTGAAACGAGTTCACAGGTAGGTGCAGGTAAAGGACGAAAGGAAGCAAACCGCCGTAGCGTGGTTAATACAAAGCGTTTTATCGCCGATTTTGAAGGCCTTGGGATGGCTATGTGTTTCATGGAGTATTCAAATGAGGTAAAAGGAAATAGTCTATATCCTTGCAGTTGAAGGACCGGATGATAAGACAATCACAACTAAGAAAGCAAAGATTTTCTACATCTACATGTACATTCACATCACTGGTTTCCAAATCACCATCTATCCAACCGCGGAAATGCAAAAAAGAAATTCGGCGTATTTTAGCTAGTTCTGTCAGCTTGTTCAATAACTTCCAAAAGAAATGCCTTATAAATATGAACCCGAAACCACCCGTCTTCAGAAGTCAGTTTAAACTGCATAAACAAAAACACCCGATTCGCCCTGTAGTGAATGGAATAGGTAGACCACATCACACACTCGATAGGAGCCCTTTTAAAATTAAATATATGAAAATAATTTTTCGGTTAAAAACAGCAAGGAATTTATCAACAATATTGAAACTGTAAGATGTACAACTGGCACGAGACTGGTTTCCTTTGACATCGTTAGTCTTTATACAAATGTCCCTGTCGATGTAACCATGGCCCTTGCGAAAAAGAATCTACTAAAACATAAACGAAGTGAAATTCAGATTGCCGAACTGATTAGTTTCCTTAAAGTCGTTTTGAAACAAAATTATTTCACGTTCAATGGCAAAATCAATGGACTATCAGATGGTTTAGCAATGGGTAGTCCCCTCGCTGGTATTTTGGCAGATGTTTTTATCAACGCTCCGGAAATAACGTTCAATTCAAGTACAGAATCACGCCACAAAATCCGTTATTATGCACGTTATGTTGACATTATCATTGCTTTTGACGGTACTCATGATGAGTTAGAGCTTCTCTTCAATACTTTCAATGTTTCGTATGGTTCAAATGGCTCCGAGCAATATGGGACTTAACTACTCTGGTCATCAGCCGCCTAGAATTTAGAACTACTTAAACCTAACTAACCTAAGGACATCACACACATCCATGCCCGAGGCAGGATTCGAACCTGCGACCGTAGCAGTCGCGCGGTTCCGGACTGCGCGTCTAGAACCGCGAGACCACCGTGGACGGCTACTTTCAATGATTTACATGAAAAAATTTCCTTCACAAAACAGAATTAAAAAGGTGAACCTAACTCTCTTGATTTAACAATTTCTATACGGAATAGTTCCTTCAGTTTCAACATCTTCCGTAAAGAAACGTATTCAGATAATGTAATCCCTGATGACTCAACTCATCCAAAAGCTCATAAAGTGGCGTTTTTTCATTCTGCCATTCACCGTATGGTAACTACTCATTTATCACCTGCCGATAAACAAAAAGAATTGAGTGTTATCAAAGCGATTGCGGTTGATAATGGGTGCAATCAGAATATTATTTATTACATGTTTAGAAAGAAAACTTCCCAAAACTGTTCGACTTTGAACAATAATCTCCCCGCTGATACAAAGAAGGTAAAAAATTTATTGCCATTCCTTTCTTGGGTAATATATTGTATAGGATAAAACGTCTTCTAATGAAAAAATGTAACAGCAACGTCTCCTTCTCTGCAGATAACAGTTTAAAGAGAAATCTTGTACATTCGGTAGAGATCGCCGTTGATTGGTTTTCCAATTCAGGGTTTACAAACTAACCTGTAATAACTGTCCTTGATACTATATTGGTCACACAGGACGAGCTGTGAAAACAAGATATAAAGAACACCTAATAGCTAAAAAAGTAGCGAATATACACAGTTCTACTTTTGCTGAACACCTCCTGATAGCCAGGCATACGCCTAAACATTTAGAAGACACTGTTATCCTACACAGAAAAGTCAAAGGGCGTAGATTAGATCTGTGGGAAGAGCTACAAATATTCAAACATCTTGAGCTCATGGACGGTAATATACTGAACGACCAGTTAAACCTTGCTTATAGACAATTTTTCGATGGCTTTAAACCTCTACGGTTTATGGTATAACATTAATGCTGGTAACCTTAGCGGGTTATTTCCTCAAGAAGCTATGATGCACCTTCAATGCTTCAATCTCACTACCCCTTATATAATGGTGATTTTCTTAAGATGTATGTTTGCTACTACATAAGCCCTTATGTGATTTTGCCTGGCTCTAAAAAAATTTGGTTTTCCCTGTGAATGTGTATTAACAGAATCGTGTACCAGTGTCCGTAATTCTTTCTCGACAACAGCCATTACTGTCAATTTTAAAGTTCTAACATATATACCGTTTGTGAGCTTCACTAATATAGTAATGTAATTTTTTTATTTTGGCTGTATATGCCACTAGGCGTAAGTTTCTCGGCGTACGCGCCACCTGCTTTTTATGATGTAGAACTACATTATTTGCCCCAATGCTCCCATACTGTTATAACGGGAGTGTTAATTTCCTTCTTTTTTATTGTCACTTTACCTAAGAACAGAGCAGCAGCAGAAATAAAATCTTTACACACGTCAGATCCCTGTTGCAGGTTGCTGGAAGTCAAACGAACGTGTAGAACTGTGCCAGATTTTGAGTTTTTATCAAATGCATCGCTACATGAGTCAGCAGACAAGCTTTCTGTGTATCGTAGCAGTACAAGAAATGATTTCCAGACTACTCGCTGAGTCTCATCTACGTACTAGGCGAATATTGCTACACTTTTCGTTGTCTTCGTATCCAACATGCTTGTATGTAGATTATCGGGATACTTAGGATTTTTTAACAGACTGGTGAATAGGACAGGCGAATACCCTCGTATAAAAACAAACTACGCAAAATGACTATATGCATAACGAAAACAGTAGAAAAAATATGAAAAATGACTTAAAAACGGTAAAAAACGAGGAAAACTGTATAATTACGAAAAATTGATGGGCACTACGTAAAACTGGCGGAAATTCGACGAAGTACGTAAAATACCGAAAAAAGCTTGCAAAATGGAGTAAACTGACAGAGAATACTTAAAATTAGAGAAAAATTACCATGAAATGGGAAAAATTCAGGTGGGTTGGGGTTACAGAGACCCTCAAGGCAGAGAAAAGTTTACAAATTATGCTCTGTCTGCTTTCAGTTTTAACTCTCTCTCTCCCACTGTAAACTACGTAAGGTTTCGTAATGAGGTGACATATATATATTACACAGAGGCGCTATATCAAAGTAGACGAAATCAATCTGAGCCGTGCGAGGCTCGTGTTCATGTTTTTTGTTTGTCGGCCAACCGGAGTGGCCGAGCGGTTCTGGGCGCTTCAGTCTTTAACCGCGCGACCGCTACGGTCGCAGGTTCGAATCCTGCCTCGGGCATGGATGTGTGTGATGTCATTAGGTTAGTTAGGATTAAGTAGTTCTAAGTTCTAGGGGACTGATGACCTCAGATGTTAAGTCCCATAGTGTTCAGTGGCATTTACCCCATTTTTATTGTTTCTCATCTTGTCTTTACGGTTCTGTTGGTTAGTCGTTCCGTCGGTCGTCTCATCGGGCGACCTGTATTTGGTCTTTCGACCGCTTCTACGACTCTCCAATTGGTATTCTTGCAGGACGTGGTTCGGTTCCTTCTTTGTGCAGAGATGTCAGGTGGCCAATGGGCAAGTGTTCCCTCTGCATGGTTGGGTCCGTGCCAGTGTCTCTGGGTCGTCGTGTATCCGAGTCGCGAGCCAGTGTCTCTGGGTCGTCGTGTGTTCGAGTGGAGGGGAGGACGGACATGAAGGGAGTCGGGGCGAAGCGGCAGTGAGGTCCAGACAGCCATGACTCGCCCGACCGTTGCCGACACACATGGCTTGAGTGGGGACGACCGTGGTTGATCGTTCGGTCGGTTGCCTCATCGCACTACATGTATTTGGTCGCCGACAGCTTCTGGGTTCTCCATGTGTGTCGACATGTGATCCGTCCTCGTGGTTCCACTGTCACTGGTTTTAGTATTGATCGAGTAGTTTGTGGAATTGTTTCATGGAACCACGAGTAGCTTGTGTGGTTTTGACTGAACAGCTATTTTAATGCTGTCTGCGTGCTGCATGCAGTGAGTCGGTTGGGACGGAGCAGCAAGCAAGTCTCTACAGCTCGTTACCAGGCTGGGGCCGCGGGCGTTGTGCACACACTGTCGGATCGAGAGGCGCTAATTGCGAGAGCGACAAGTTCGTTGCCCACCAAACCTGGACGCTGAAGCTGAGTGATCAGTTAATCTGTTATGAAACCTCAACTATTGGGACATAGCTTCGTTTATTTGCGGGTTGTTGCCCTCTGTGCCGTTCGTGCTAGCAGCATCGTGTGATATGTTGGAACTGGCGAAATCCTGCAGCCGTCTTCCTATGTCGTTGTTAATTATTAAATTGACTGTTACTTATAAGTGAAGTGCATCATCGGTATTTTCTGCCTCGTGGCCGTTAACGCTCCAGTTATCTGTCCCGGTAGTTAGCGTAGTTTGTAGGCAGTGTGCCTTTTCTTCGTCGTGTTGTTGCTCTCCAGCAGGGCGTGTAGTTCGACAGCCCTTTAAGTCGTTTGGTTCATATTTGCTTCGAGTGTTTATTGTTCCCTTGGCTGTTTTTGGACACCAATTTCTATTCGTATTCTCGTCCTCGGCCGACATTCTCCATGATTGTACCATTGGTCACATGGACGGGAATTGTTTAAATTGTTGGTCGGTCCTTGGGCCGTCCCTAGTTTTTGTTTCCATCATATTAACTAACTTCAACTGTTGGCTGCCTGTCTCGCCTCACGTTTGATCTATCTTCCCAGGCCGACGCTTTGAATACTTCTGAGCACCACTTGTTCTGTTTGTTTAAAATTGTAATTTTCATTTTAGTCGAAGCATTTTGCGATGCCTTTGGCCGTGTATTAATTCAGTATTTTTTTAAATTTTACATAAAGGCCGTCAGCCCCGTTAAATTAAAATTTTCGGCGTGGATTGTTTTAGAAAAGAAATCATTCTTAGGAATTGTTCTATCCGAAACTGATTGTAATCCAGACCCCAAGCCGTTAGTTGTACTATGTGTTATGTGTGGCCTTCAGCCGAGGATTTGTGTGAGCCCCTTAATGAGGCCTTCAGCTGTGTGTATTCTCTATAGGAATTTTTTTTCGTAAGAAGCGTGGGGTTTATTCTAAATTATTTATTTGACTTGTTGCTCAGGCATTCAGCCGTTGTTTTAAATTTGTTTGTCTCCTTCAGCGATGCTATAAGTTAATCAGATTTCGTCCGTTCTGTTGTAGTTTAAGAAGAAATTTTCCTGCCAAGAAAATGTTTACTAATGTGCCTCAATTATAGTTGTCCTTCAGACGTGTAGTGTAGGCCTTCAGAGGTTAATTGTTCACACTGCATTTTTTTAAATTACCTTCTATTTTTAATCGCTTTTTATTTCTTAGCCAGGCCTTCAGCCTTTCTCGTGTTTGCTTTGTGATTGAGGGCCTTCAGCAGAGAAAACATCGCCTTCAGGGCCTTCAGCCGTATTGTTTAGTTGTAATCTTTTACGCCAATGTGTAAGTGGTTCTTAGAAAAATAAAGTTGTGTGTTTGCTAGTGCAACTCACAGTAACCGTTTACGGCCCCATCCACAACCTTAACCTTATCCTGTGCGCTCTCTGACTACCTTCCAATTAGGTCTCATAAACCATAAGTTTGTCCGCACACATGCAGTCGAATATACACTTTACCGAATGACGGTTGGTTCTCACAAGCAATGTTATTCCTTACGAATGAAGGAGAAGAATCAATACGTTTATCAGAATTTCGCCATTCCCTAGAGAGTTCTGTAGGCGAATGGAACGGTACCACATATTTCATCTTTAACAGTGTGCGGGATGTGTACCTGAAAGACATGGTGTTAAGAAGAAATTGCTATATTATCCTGCACATGAGCAAAACTACCTAACATCAGACCAGGGATTTCTTTGTGCAAGAGGAATGTTGCCAGAGCTATGTTGATGCTACTGTTACATCTAAGTGGTTAAAATGGCTCTGAGCACTATGGGACTTAACATCTGAGATCAGTCCCCTAGAACGTAGAAATACTTAAAACCAACTAACCTATGGATATCACACACATCCATGCCCGAGGCAGGATTCAAACCTGCGACGGTAGCAGTCGCGCGGTTCCGGACTGAAGCGCCTGGAACCGCTCGGCCACCGTGGCCGGCACTGTTTCATCTCCTTAGGCTTCTGATCATGGTGCTTACTCGCTGGTAAGACATTGCTGTTCCTTTGTGTGCATTTTGATGTAGCAGGGTGTGGGTGGTAACACAGTCTATCCACTAATGAAAATATTTGTCGTTTTTTCTTCATCTGTTTCCTAGTGAGACATAGCCGAATCCATTAAAATCAATAATACAGGGTATCTGTAAATGAATATCGGGGTTTTAACACTTGATAATATTTATTACATTAAACTTAGTTTTAAATGATTTGTCAAATAAAAGAGCAAGTCAAACAGTTTTACCAAGAACCTTATAAATGTTCAATGTGAGCACCATTTATCACACGACATACATCAAGTCTATAGTCTCAGCGCTAGGTAGGCCGCAAGGGCCCAATGACAGGGCTTGCTTTGCTTGGCCTCCTCGTTCACTCCACCTAACGGCATGCGATTTGTTTCCTTTGGGGCTACATCACGGATCTTGTGTACGTGCCTTCGCTACCAGCAGACCTCCCTGAATTAAGAAACCTGACTGAAGCACCTGTTGCTACAATAACTGAGGATACACTTATCAACGTTTGGGAAGAACTCGGCTATTGAATTGATGTGTGCCGTGTGAGAAATGGTGCTCAAAATTGAACATTTATCAGGTTCTTGGTAAAACCGTTTGAGTTGCTCTTTCATTTGACATATCATTTATAACTGTAAGTTTAGTGTAATAAATATTATAAAGCGTTAAAACACCAATATTCATTTATAAACACCCCGTACTTCTAAAAATAATTATGACTGACGTGAGAAGCGTGACTGAGGGTGCATACGTTCCCGACTTCAAAAGATGTAGAGAAACCATTAATTTCCTGCGTGGCAGATCAGCAGTCTCCTGACTTTGTTCTTGAGCCGTATGGCTCGATTAGGGGTATTCCCGCCGCCGGTATGGGTCATCTATCCGGCGGTGTGCGCGGAGCGCCCACTGGCGCCACCTACCGGGCCGATCGTGGGGGAGGAAAAGCTGAGGAAGAGGGGGTGATTCTGCTTTGGGACGCCGAGCATAAACGGAGTTTTGGGAACTATGGCGGACAGCTAAGGTCCGGTGTCAGCCAGCAAGTAGGGCACGTCTAAAAGGGGCTGTTTACACCGGTGAGCCGCAATGGCAAATATCGCCTTCGTGGAAAGAGACGTTACTGGGAAGCCGTTGGTGTTTTTTTCCGCTTACTTCATCTCTCCTGGCATCGGGATATGCGGCGGCTGGTTTCGTCGAACAAGTAAGGGGGTAAGGGCCTTGCTTGACCCGTAAATTGTGGGCGGAATCCACTACTGGGTTCTGTGCGGTTTACTGTATTTTCTTGGGCAGCCGTCGCTACTCCTACTGAGTCTGGCCTTTAGTGTTTTGGTTTTAATTGTTTTAATACGTAATGTTTTAAGGTGTATGGGGTGTGGTTAACATCTATGAGGTCCTGGAGTGCTGAGACATTCCGTTACAGATCCCTAGTGTCAAAGCTTAACCGCCATTGACATCAGTTTGCTGATCCTTGTTTAAGTACGCACGGTTATTGTATTTATATCACACCACGGAGTTAAGATGGCTGGTAGCTATTGATTATAAATACATATAATTTCCCTGGGTGTATTTATCTCTGAATTGTAATAACATTACTGTTACGTTTCTATTTGAACTATTGTGTCTGTAGTTTCCTTAATTTTTACCAGTCATTGAGAGGCCAGTTGATGTGTGTTTAATAGCCAGAAACGGATTGTGTAGGTGGTGGTATTAGAATTCCTTCAGAAGAGCAGATCGTTATTGTAATTAATTTCATGTATTAATTTTATTGATGTGTTGTAATGCGTTTTTGTGTTTCTAGTTATTTAAGGCAGATGTCAGTCTGTTTTAGATACCCACCAGTTCTGGGATTATCTCGTGCCCATTCGTGACCGTTGCTGCTAACATCTGGGGATCCATGTTCAGCCTGTATTGGAAATAGCTGAGCGGATGGGCGTCCTTTTTCAGAGCGTAGTTGCTGAATCTTACGAGATTCTTTTGCTCATAAGAAATTTTATATTTTATATGCTAAATTATGTGCTGCTTACTATTTAAGTAAACTGGTGTGTGCCATGGTATCTAATTGTTGCGTAAACTCGGAACTATTTTGGTAATAAGTCAGTCATAATGAAAGAGTACTTTAGTTAAAATTCAGTAAATTGTTCTTCAGCTTGATTACTATTTAGAGTATATAAAACACATTTCAGTAATAACATTTAAAGTTGAAGTAATTTATTTTCACCTGAATGGGAATTTCAAAGATGTGTGGTAGTATTAAACATGTGATGGTTTCTGTGTCAAGTTCTCTTCTTTAAAGGCACCATATCAAGTATTGGGTGCAACTGTCGATGGTGATTTCCTGATGTGTCACTTTGGATTTGTCCTACAAACCTGCAGCCTATTGTGCTTAGTTCGACATTGCGTAAAAGGTGGAATTACATGTTGCCTCTACACTTCAGTTTTAGTTGGTTTATAAGCAGCTCAAGCGACGGATGTACACTGATGATGCCTTCCTAGGACACCAGAATAATGTAGAAGGAAGTAGTTATATCATTTTAAAGTTTGTCACCGTAGTGATTGGGGTAGCAAACTTCTAGTGTAGTTGTAATTCTGACATTGAACAAATATATCCTGTATTAGTGTATGGAGAGAGTTGCATTCTGCAATAGTAATGCTTTGGAAGTCATAAGATCCTAAAATTTAGAATTCTAAGTGCAGAACCGTGTGGGCAAAAGCGTGTGTGTTCATGCTCTATGATCATTTCTCTCAAGCCAGTACCTTCGTGGTACTGAATGTACTCTGATAAGAGGTGCTACCCTTCTGGACAAGCATATATCTGGAGAGATCTTGTGAATTTGGATGGGTGACATGGGTAAGACTGGTGAGAAAGAGTTTTCATTGAACAACAGTTATGGACACAGCAGGCCCTGTTCCTTCACAAGTTGTGGAATGTAGCGGTTCTAGGACAGTCATACTTCTGGTCAGCCGGACGTTGTGGCCGAGCGGTTTTAGGCGCTTCAGTCTCGAACCGAGCTACCGCTACGGTCGCAGGTTCGAATCCTACCTCGGGCATGGATGTGTGTGATGTCCTTACGTTAGTTAGGTTTAAGTAGTTCAAAGATCTGGGGGACTGATGACCTCAGAAGTTAATTCCCACAGTGCTCAGAGCCATTTGAACCATTTTGAACTTCTGGTCAAGTGCAGGTTAAATTGTCAACCGTGTTATAGGGAGGACTGGTCAAGGACAATGTGAGAGGGATCTGTCAACCGCCAACTTCATCCTGCGGATGTGAGAGTACTACCTGATGCCCATCCATACAGGTAAAGATGGCCAGTCATATTCTTAAATTCTGCACTATGATTGATGTGCTGGAAACACGTAAATAACCTGAATGCATCTGTAGCGGACGCTGTCTGTTACACATGGTGTATATGACCGAATGGATGTACTGCAGTCATCTATCTGCATCCAAAATTTAGTACATGGTACTTGCTAAGTAGTGAAGAAGTGATCTAGGGATGATACAGAAATCACGGAGCATCCTCCAGGTGTCTTAGCTGGATTATAAATTACGGACCAACTAATAAAAATTGCTAAAATATATTGTACTATCAAATGCAGTTCATACTAGAGTACATCCTATATGAATTGTCTTTCCCATCCCATTTGTCCACTGCTATGCTGCTGATTACCACATAATGATTGACACCACTTGGTTGAGTTGGAGAGAGCCTTGGCGGAATGCAGGATATCTGCTACTTCTCACAGTGGAGTGTGGGATTAAATATAGAGATCGTCACCTTCAGACAGTTGTTACGAAGCTTTCCTCAATGTTACAGAGTCGTCCTATTTCCATATGCTACAATGATCTCCATATGGTTTTTTTTCACCATCAAATAATTGTACCTCTTTTTACTGCCTCATGCATATTGCGAACAGCACGTGCTGGCGACGGTCAACAAAGAAACAGTAATCGTGTACATGACTGCAAAATGCTATTCAGAACGGAAGACTGAAACATCTTTTCGTGGTTTTTTCTCATTTTTTAGAATTTATTAAGGTACCTCAGCTGTTACAGAGTCTTTGAATAATTTTTACCTTGAACCATTTTCTCAACAACAAAAAAGTGGGACGCATACGTCCCACCGATCATTTCTGGAACCGATTTTCCTCACAATGATGTTACTACAAATTAGTGTAAATGTTTTGAACAAGGCTTATTTGCACTGGTATTTAGAATTAATGTACTGGAAATTAAATGTAACTCATTTTTGCCAATATCCAAACATGTGGTATACTTTATTATTTCCAACAAAAAAAAATACATTTTGCTATTTAGTGAATATTACTTACATTGCGGGAAATTTTGGAAAGCAAGGTGAAATTCAAAGTGGCATATTACAGGATGAACAACATATTTTGTTTGTTCTTCAGTGTCTTTTGTGCTGCAAAACCTACACCGCCTCCTGGTCTTTTGCTCCTTGGGAATATGAGACCCGACATTCGTAAGCCTTACTTCCTGTGGCACTGCAGTGACACCTCTTTTTCCAGAACAGAAAGCAGGTGATGGGACCTTCTTCATTCTTGATGAAAGTCCATTTATCAACTGCCTTGCTAGTCTCATTCGAAAGGACAGCAGGTTTGCTTCGAAACAGATCATAAGAGTTGACGATGGCTAAGCCAACTAAAAAATAAAATAGTCTGTGCCACTATTTTACTGATGGCCTGCGAACCATATACCCTTCTCGTAGCTGGTCAAAACGATCTACTCCACCCATAGTACTAATATAAATATGTACTACTTCAGGACATGAAATGCTGATTGTGGATCCATCTTTCAATTTTCTTTTGATGAATACATCTTTAGGATTATGTGCAGTGGAAAGGAGACATACTGCTTTGCTATCTTGCCACTTAACAGCAGCAACACCAGATTTGACAGCAAATATAAACTCTCCATGGTTTAGACTTGGTAATGTAGTCGCCAAAAATGGAGGTAGGCATTTTCTGCTTCCTCTGACTGTACCACAGCAACAGAGCCACCGTTTTCTCAGTTCGTTCATTAGTCTAAATGTTGAAATTATCAAAAACCACAGTTCTATTGCAATTAAAAAATGGTTTACGGAGTTCCAGCACAACTCTTTCACACATTTGGCAATCTTTGAATTCCCATCTACTGGCAGCAAATTTACCTGAGTAGACATTAAAATTTGAAATAAAACCTGTGTTTGCATCAGCAAGGCACCGAATTTTGTAACCTCTTTTTACTGATCTTATGTGCGTGTACTATTTCAGGCTTGTTCTTCCTTTGAATGCAACCATTGACTCATCAACTGCAACCGAAGTAAAAGGGTGATATACTTTCTAACGGTTTTTGTTTAGGGCTGAGATAAGTGGTCTGATTCTGTACAACTGGTCATAACCACGATCGTTTGTTGCAGGCTGAAACAAATTATCATTGCAGTGAAGGTTGTCTATTATTTTCTTATAGCGAGCAAATGTCATAACATTCGATACTGCATTTACATTTACGTATGGGTCTGAGCTCCAGTAACTGCCTGCTTCAGGTAGTTGATGAATACCCATTACTATGGTAATACACATAAAAGCTTTTAGTTCCGGAACTGTGAGATCCCTCCACTGTGCACTATTCTTCTGTTTGGCATACAAATTTGTTTGAAACCAGATCTGTTGCATCATCGAATCGTCAAATAATTTTCCAAAATACACAAGTTCATTGTCTGTGAAAGTAAAATTTACTTTTGGTTTTGGGTCGAACACTGGGGGTAAATTTAGACCTTCAAAGTGAGTTACATCATCATCCCAGTGAGAATATGTAAATTCACCAGTTTCATCATCTTGCTGAAAACTCAGTCCACTTTCACTCGCAATACTGATGTTTTCCTTTGTCAATGAATCTTGTTGCACATCGTTGTTGACAATCTGTTCCACATAATTGTGTGTCCATGTTTCTGATGGTGTGCTTGGAGTAGACAAAGATCATGAGATAAAAAAACCTCCTGTAGATCATCATCATCAGCTTCAATGTCCGATTCTTCTGAATTATCTGGCAGTGAAAATAAAAAATCCAGGATCTTGCTGTCTCGCAGCTTCTGCAAAAAGTAACATTAACATGTCTTAATTCTAAACCACATACCGTACTTTTAATATCACAAAATGTTACATAAAAAAGCTGTTTCTCTGTAATATAAGTCCTACGACATCCTAATATATAGGAACTATAGGGTCACACAATGGTCACTGGGATATATGTGTCCCACTAATTGTAACTACGCTAAAAACTTATTTTAGAAGTAAAATAAATTTTAGATAGTGTAGCTGTCATTTGTAAATTTCTTAGAAATTAAAAATAGCAAAACTACTTACTTCGGACATTTTTAGTAGTCAGAATACGCCGAAAACTTTCTCGAGACACAAGAAATTGAAGTTTTGGCGCGGAAACTCACGTGCAAACGCACTGTAACAGTCACAGCCTTCTATAGACTGAGAATTTCAGTGCCTCGATTTTTTTCAGAGTTCAGGAGAGCTGCCAACAGAAGGCAGGACAAAGCAGAAATATGCAACTCGCTTCCCAGTGTTTTAAATAAGGCCCAAAATTAGTGGGACATATGTGTCCCAGCAACTACGAAAGGGTTAACTGTATAGGTCATAACCTTTGGAAAGATATCGGAAATACTCTTCAATACCGCAAACTCAGCAGTTTTCCATAGACTGCAATGTCATCCAAGTTTTTGTCAATGCGAAACATCACCTCTGTGTTTCACTTGAACCAATCTGCACGCGGCAACTATGTATTCCAGCCCCTAGACAACGAAACCAGCCAAAACTTCTAATATTTCTACTCTCAGTCGGTGGGTGCGTAGTTATTTGAAAGCACGCAACGCACAGAGGTCATGATGTGATTATTCATGGAAGAAAATTACATCATACATTGAAGGAAAAAATCGCAACAACAAGGAGTAATTGCACCAAGAAGTAACTGTGCGACATAAACGAAAGTCTTTAGACATTTTTCTACATCTGAAAGATGACGTCTACTCAAATTCACGTTAGTCCCATTAGAGTGGCGCTAGAAACGCGACTACCAGAATGCAAGTCAGGTTTGTTTGAATACGCGCTGTATCGGTTGTGAGCGTCGGTTACCTTTTAGACTGAATGTGGTGGGTTGACGTTACTTAAGAATCTCTTTAAGACGACAAGGTCACCATCATCAACACCTCAGAAAAAAGAGTGTTAACGAGGTCGTGTAATAGGGCTACAAGAAGCTGGACGTTCCTTCTGCGATGTTGCAGAAAAACGTGGCAGGAATGTAGCCATTGTGCGTGTTTTCTGGCAGCGGTGGTTACGAGAACGTACAGTCGCAAGAAAACTAGGCTCCGTACTGGCACGTGGCACTGCCGACAGGGAAGACCAAAGTGGTTGGCGAATGGCTCTGGTGCTTCGTACTGCATGCAGAGCAGTAATTTGAACAGCGTTTGGCACCACAGTGGTGCAACGAACTGTCACAATTTGTTCCTTAAAGAACAGCTCTGAACCAGAGTTCCTGACCCCAAACCACCGTCATTTGCGATTTCAGTGGCGTCAAGCGAGGGGTCACTGGAGGGCTGGGAGGAGATCTGTTGCCTTTTCCAATTAAAGCTGGCTGCACATCGGTGTCAGTGAAGGCCGTGTGTTGGTTATAACAACCTACCTGTCTGCGTAATTCACACACTACACTTGGAGTGACGGTCTGGGGTGCAATTATGTATGACAGCCGGCGCAATATCGTGGTTAGCCCAGGCACACTGGCTGCAAATTTACACGTCTGGTGGCTCGACTTCTTTTGCTGCCATTCGTGAACAGCATTCCAGGTCTGTATTCCAACAGGAAAAGGCTCTCCAACATACATCTGTTGTACCCGCGCATGCTGTTCAGAGTGTCGACATGTTGCCTTGGTCTGCTCGATCACCAGATCACATATGGGGCATCATCCGACGACAGCTCCGCCGTCATCCACATACTGCAATACACGTACGTGTACTGACCGACTAAGTGCAACCGGCGTAGAACTCTATCCCACAAACGACATCCGGCAGCAGTACAACAAAGTGCGTATGTGCTTGCATTCAACTTTCTGGGGGTTACACCGGTTGTTCATTTACTAGCTTCTTATATTTGCAATGGCTTACTCCATTCCTGCATAACCTCTGACCTTACACCATTAATCATTTAATCCATTTTGTTACTGTAAATTCATTACTTTTTGGTGTTGCAATTTTTTTCCCACTGTGTATTACAGAAACACACCGTTCTCACAGGCAGTCTGTGAAGTTCATTAGCAAGGGAGAAGGTTCCCTGCGAGTTGGGCAGTTTTGGTGTATATAAGGCTGTGGCTTGCTTCGTGCTTTTGTCAGCAGAGCTTATGCATCTCCTAGCCCAGAACCTAAGATGCCATACTGCCAGAGGGTAACGAGTACGACAGTTTTGCCTCTTCTGCTAGCTCAGCAAAGGACGAGATACCGAGACGCCGACCGAACTGCGTAGGAGGAGGTCCGTTGCTTTCACTCCAAAATCTGGTATATCTAATCTATTTAACACGCCTCATCACCATCTCCGGGTGAAGATGTCGACCAATCGCTTGGACACAGTTGCATCCCAGTACCAACCTCTTACTTGTTAAGTCGGTTTTATACGCTCAGGGTGGGAAATTTCGACAGCGTTCCTCCGTTTTCTTTTAACATAAAGGATATTGTTGCCCATCGCATTGGCAACAGCACGAAATGGCCCCATCATACAGAGTTTTTTGAAAGTAGAGAGTTGTGCAGGGAGATATCTGTTTCGTGGACGTTCGATCTGCACCTGCCGTGAGGGTCACTCGTCTATCTGCTGTTTCGTGCAAATGGATGCCAGTTTGCTGATTTTATTGAAACGTAAATGTCGTAATTACGGTAGCTTGGTTCATATTCTTAGTAGCTCGTTACTTTTCCATGTCAGTTGTGTTGCTTAATCTAACAATTTGCCGCATCTTGTAGAATCTTTGTTTTCGTGAGCCGCCCAGAGGAGCAGGTGCTGTCGTTTTGCCACACTGTCTTCCACACTTTTTGTTATATCGTTAGCGTCATTTTGCCATTTGATTTGAGTTTTAGAGAACTTAGTTCTCTTTTAATTTTCATTTTGGTTTAGTCAGTCGTTAGAGCAAATAAACATCCGTTAATCTGTCTCGAATGAGATTCGAAGATCGTCTACTTTGTCTCACAACCGTTCCATAATTAAGCGACCCATTAATAATATTATACATAATGTGATTCACACCTAAGAATGTCACTGTGACGGTGTTATCAGTGTGCACAGGTGCGAAACTCAATTACTAGTTATATTAAGAATTCAGAGAAAAGAACAAACATTGCCCTCGCTCGTCTCGTATTATCAAAGATATCGAGTATGGCAACTACACTCCTCGACTCTGATCCAGAAGTGCGATGCAAATTCACAGCTTATCGTCCATTTCTACAGAAGCCTGTAATCCATTTAAATTTATAACTGACTCTCGGAGCGCACAGTTTATCTCTCCTAACTTATGTTAGCAGTGCAAAAGGAACATATCGCAACATGGAAAACATGCTGATAAGAGAGGAGTATGCTGGATACTAGTGGAAAATTTTCAACGATTTTGATCACACTGCGACTGCAACTCTGCATCTGCACGTACAATGATATTATGTACCAGGATGGATAGCAGTGCTAGGAATTTATACTATTTTAGAAAAGTAGATTGAAGACTTATTAACTCCTTATATTAAAAATGTTAATGAAGTGATGGTAGAAACACGGTACGTACCTGCTACTAAGTTGATGGTGTCAAGAGCATGACCCCTACTGTGGCTAGTGAATTAGGCTTCTAGTAAGTCAGGATGTACACCAATTTCCCAGCTGGGGCGTGTTTGATGTGGTGGCGGTTGCAGGTGTCAAAAGGTGGCCTGTCAGATAAACATTTCTGGTTGAGAAAATATTTACGGCCCTGTGCCAGAACTGGAACTGGAGAGTTGGTCGTCCGCCTCCATGAAGCAGGCCACCACGGCTGCTGAAACGCGTTAGTGGTAGCAGTTGTCCTCCAAGCGACCGGCGGAACGGCGGCTGGCTGTGTCTGGTGCGATCACCACAGCAGCTGAGTACTGTTGCCAAGCAGCGGCGTCGTCTGGAGACGGACAGCAGGAAGCAGTCACGGCTTCTGGCTGTTATTGTAACTCGGTCAAAACACACTGGATCAGGTGGGGCTAAACCAAGGCCTACATGACAAGCAACAACATGTATCCATACGGGACGTCAGACGGCGCAGACTCGAATCTGCAGCTAACTGGGTAATCACCCAGCACCTGACGTAGATTTAGTGACTGGTATAGAGTCCACACATGGACACTAACGAGGCTGTGGGGCAAAATTAGGTGATATATATATGAGCCAGACAGTAAACACTTCTGGCATATAAATTGCAACATGCTGGCTTTCCTCCCCATTTAACTCCTCCAGAAGACCGGTTGGAGTAGTAATACTTTCAGATTCTGGCTGGTGTCTTCGGCAATAGCAGTATACTGGATACATGTTACCCCTACTGAATAAGCTGATGTGCACCCCCTTCTCAGAATCGCCATCCTGAAGCCAGGATGGACAGTGTGCTGTGACATGTAGGCATGGGGTTGTTCGAGTGAATAGCTACAGGATGCCGAGGCCCCTATCCTGGACAAGGAACGAAGCCTTGTATGTCAGAAAAGAGACGGATGTGACGGAGGAGGACGATTCCCACTACTGCGTCATCTCTGGTATAAAACGTCCATGTGTGTTGGTGATGTTGCAGAGCTCACCATTTGCACCATAGTCGGCAGAACCTGTTGTAGATTTCTGGTACAGAGCCGAGTGGAGAGTCTGAATCAGAGACTCAGACTGTCCTGCGTCCGTGTAGGCTGCACATTCCTTGACTTGCTCCATAGGGTGGTTGGGCTTTGGGTTCCGCTGTATAGGTCAGGAGTCTACTGCACGCAGTAGGGGCTTAGACGGGTAGGAGGGGCTGAATGTCCTGTACTGAGTAGTATTTTAGGTTAGAGGGTCTCCGGAAACACAAAAAGGGCGTCAGTCACAAAGGGTGAAGGACAAACACGCGCAGATTGTAGGTACAGGAATCATCGGTATAACAGTTCTAATTCGCCTAGCTGTGTTGGGAAATTACCAGAGCTCCAAGCGCTAAAAGAAAGCACTGATGCGCAAATAGTTGTAGGCACTGAAAGCTGGCTGAAGCCGGAGTTAAGTTCAGACGAAATTTTTGCGAGGAACCTAACGGTGTTCCAAAAGGACAGGCTCAACACAGTTGGCGATGGCCTTTTTGTTGCTGTTACTAGTAGTTCAGCTTTTCGCGAAATTTAAGTAGGTAGTTACTGTGAGTTAGTATGGGCAGAGCTCATTCTAGGGAACCAGAATAAAATAACAATTGGATTCTTTTACCGGCCTCCCAGTTCAGATGATACAGTTGCTGAAAGGTTCAAAGAAACTTGAGCTTGATTTCAAATACGTACCCGACTCATGCACTTATAGTTGGTGGTGACTTTAATTTACCCTCGATATGTTGGCAAAAAATACGTGTTTGATTCGCATAAAGCGTGATCCGAAATTGTGCTAAACGCATTCTCTGAAAATTATTTCGAGCAGTTAGTTCATGAACCCATGCGAATAATAAGTGGTGGTGAAAACACATTCAACCCCTTAGCAACAAATAATCCTGAGCTAATAACGAACATCAAAACGGATACAGAGATTAGTGAACACAGGGTTGTCGTAGCGAGATTAGATATTGTATCCCCCAAATCCTCCAAAAATAAAAGAAAGATACCTGTTCAAAAAAGCAGATAAAAATTCACTTGACGCCTTCGTGAGAGACACTCTCCACTCCTTCCAAATTAACAATATAAGTGTAGACCAGATGTGGCTTGAATTCAGAGAAATACTTTCAGCACCAATTGCGAGATTTTTACCAAATAAATTAACAAACGATGGAGCTGATCCCCATCGGTACTCAAAAATGATTAGAATAGTGTAGCAAAAACAAAATGCAAAATTTAAATGGACTCAAAATCTCCAAGATTGGCGATCTTCTGCAGAAACTCGAAAATTATCGCGAACTTCAATGCGAGACGCTTGTAACAGGTTCCACAACGAAACTTTGTCCCGAAATCTGACCGGAAGCCCAAAGACATTCTGGTCGTACGTGAAGTTTGCTAATTGGAAGACACAGTCAGTGCCTTCTCTGGGCGATAACAATGAAAATACTATCGATGACAGTGGTGCCAAAGCAGTTACTAAACACAGCCTTCCGAAATTCTTTCACCAAAGAACACGAAGTAAATATTCCAGAATTCGGAACAAGAACTGCTGCCAACATGAGTAACGTAGAAGTAGATATTTTCGGAGTAGTGAAGAAATTAAATCGCTTACCAGAACCAAATCTTCCGCACCAGACTATATGTCGGTTAGTTTCCTTTCAGATAATGATGATACAATAGCTCCATATTTAACAACCATATACAACCGTTAGCTCGACGAAACATCCTTACCCAAAGACTGGAAAGTTGCACAGGTCACACCAATATTCAAGAAACGTAGGAGTAATCCACTAAATTACAGGGACCGATGACCATAGCAGTTTGGTCCCTTTAATCCCACAAACCAACCAACGAACCACTAAATTACAGGCCCATATCATACAGGTTCATATCATTAACGTATATATGCAGCAGGATTTTGGAACATATATTGTGTTCAAACATTATGAATTACCACAAAGCGAATGGTCTACTGACACACTGTCAACGCGGACTTAGAAAGTTCTCCACTATAATGAAGAGTTAATTATTACTGACAAGGGATTTCAAAATGATTCCATATTTCTGGGTTTCCAGAAGGCTTTTGGACTGTACCACATAAGCGGCTTGTTGTGAAATTGCGTACTTATGGAATATCGCCTTTGTTATGTGAATAGATTCGTGATTACCTGTCAGAGAGGTCACAGTTCGTAGTCAAATGAGCGTATGGCATCGTTGACCGGGAGGTCCCTTCCGGACAAGTTCGACCGCCAAGTACATTGGGCGACTTGCGAGCCGGTGATGACGATGAAATGATAACACAATACCCAGTCCCCAGCGGAAAAATCTCCAACCCGGCCGGGAATTGAACCCGGAACTGTCTCCATGGGGGACGTGCGTGTTACCACCCAGCTAAGCAGGCGGACACAGTTCGTAGGAACTTACGGAAAGTCACTGAGTAAGACAGAAGTGATTTATGGCGTTCCTCAAGGTAGCGTTACCCCTCTTTGCTGTTTTCGTCATCTACATAAAGATTTAGGAGGCAATCTGAGCAACCATCTCAGGTTGTTTGCAGGTGATGCTGTCGTTTACCTTCTATAAAAGTCATCAGAAGATCAAAACAGATGGCAGAACAATGTAGAAAAGATACCTGGATGGTGCGATAATTGTCAATAGACACTAAATAATGAAAAGCGTGAGGTCATCCACATTAATGGTAAAAGGAATTCATTAAATTTCGGTTGCACGATAAAACAGTCAGATTTAAATACCTTGGAACAAGAGTTAAGAACAACTTAAATTTGGCCGCGTGGGATTAGCCGAGAAATCAAGGGGCGTTGCAGTCATGGATTGTGCGGCTGGTCCCGGCGTAGGTTCGAGTCCGCCCTCGGGCATGTGTGTGTGTGTGCGTGTGTGTGTGTGTGTGTGTGTGTGTGTGTGTGTTGTGTGTGTGTGTGTATGTGTGTGTGTGTGTCCTTGGGATAATTTAGGTTAAGTAGTGTGTAAGCTTAGGGACTGATGATCTTAGCAATTAAGTCTCATAACATTTCACACACATTTGAACATTTTTGAACTTAAATAGGTAGGAACACATTGAAAATGTTGTGGGGGGAAGGCTAACCAAAGACTGCATTTCGTTAACAGGACACTTAGAAACTGTAACAGATCTACTAAGGAGACTGTCTACATTACGCTTGTGCGTCCTCTTTTAGAATACAGCAGCGCGATGCGAAATTCATTACGAGATATGATTGGCGGACTACATCGAGAAAGTTCGTAGAAGGGAGGCACTTTTTGTGTTATCGGGAAGTAGGAGAGAGAATGTCACTGAAATGATTCAAGATTTGGGGTGGACATCGTTAAAACAAAGGTGCTTCTCGTTGCGGCGGAATATTCCCACGATATTTCAATTACCAATTCTCTCCTCCGAATGCGAAAATATTTTACTGACGCCGACCTACGTAGGGAGAAACTATCACCACAATAAAAAAAGGGAAATCAAAACCCGCACCGAAAGGTAAAGACGTTAGATTTTTCTAAGCGCTGTACGAGATTGGGGTAGCAGAGAATTATTGTGGAGGTGGTTCGATGAACCCACTGCCAGGTATTTAAATGTGATTTGCAGAGTATCCATGTACATGTAGATGTAAGGTGTGTGTTGTAGATCTGTGAACTGTGATCTCTGAATTACTAGCCGCATGAAGCTGTAGAGCTGACAATTCGCCGGCAGTCGATGTTCTCCAGCGGTGATAAGGTAAAGTCGGATACAGTGTCCACCAAAATACACTTATTTGAATGGGTAGGCAGTCGACTGGGTATGTGCTTGAGTCACCCCTTGTGACTGTCAGCAACCTGATGTCTTCTTAGCCTATGACGGCCTCTGTTTGAAACTTTCCTTATGACAGCTTATAACACTAGCCTGTCGTGACACAAGCTAAAGCTACTCTTTGAGAGGATTTTTAAATTTTGGCAGCGAGTCTGTCTAATGGATGAAACTATCCGACTATAATTTTTAATATGGTACGATTAACAGAAAAACTAAACAGACTTTAACGTTGGGGGTTAATGAAAATAGTAAAAATCCTCTACCAATGAAAAAAAAAAAAGAACGGTCGCGAGCCCAATTAGGCACATTGATTTGGAAATTTATGATTAAGAAAATTGAATATTAGCTGTTGAAGTGACTAATATTAAGATTTCCCTATGAATAGCCTATAGGATACAAACCGACGCAGGGCACTCTGAGCTGTGTGTAGCAGCAGTCACCAACAATGCACAGACTAGTAATCATAAAAAGCAAAATTGGACCAAAGTCACACTAAGAAGAGCTACACTCAAAACCATTACTTGAATCAGTTCTGAAATGCTATTGCAAGAAGTGCAGAACTAAAATTGGGAGGGGCTTCTGTGACATGTAGCATCCACTACTAAAAACAATTAACATCTCAGTTACACTGTTTGTACTCCCATTCATAGAAATATATATCAAATTTCCTTAGTAGCAATAATAAACCTATTGTTATTCCTAATATGTCAAGAATATGATGGGGACCCATAAACTAGTATAGGGTCTCTAGTCAATTTCTACGATTGTTACAGTAGCAAAGACTAATTCAACGAAAGTTCATTCTTATTTCACTTGGAAAGGTTTATATTTTACTTTTAAAGTCGAATTAGTCAGCTCTGAGGTCAATTAACTTCAAAAAACCTTTCATGATAGTGATCAAGACTACATTATATTTCAAATGAGCTTAACGTATCTACCCTTTTCATCACCTGTGAAGCAGGTATTTTAGACTGTAACTTTTACACAATCTGGCACTGTATTTTTTCAAAACGATACTTTGTAATAAACTGAGAGTACTGTAGCAAAATTCTTACTAACTTCACTTTTGTGCTTTTAACTTCAACTTTTGCTAATCCTTGCAAGTCTGACAAATATAATCATCAATAGTTCATTTGAAACATGATACTAAGTTATGGTAACACTTAGGAGAAGGCCCTGGATAGGTTCGTGATCAGGATAGAGAATACGGTTCCAAACACAGATTTATAAAAGTGGGATTGTTATTAAAATCACTCACAAATTAACTGGTCCATGCTCTGATAAATATGTATATAGTTAGTGGAGCAGTTCCGAAGTTGAGGTGGCAATCGTCATGGCGGCTAACTGTACTCACTGCTCTTTGTGTTTGAATGATCTTTAAAATTTCTTCTTGGTGACGGATTTTTAACATATTACAGACATTCGTTATTGCCGAGAATGCCAAGCAACAGCCAAATCCACATCCGAAGCAAAATTCCTTGCAAAGCGGCTTAGAAGTGCCTCCCTTGGCACAGTTGATGTGTACCGTGCTACGGCTAGCCAGTGACTGCGTACTGTTTACACCAAGAAGCCACCCAGTTCGACCGCCAAAACCACCTTTTACATCGCTCCATGCCACTTCCGTTGTGGAGAGACTTACCTACATCTTTTACGTTTTACAACACAAGTGCCCTAAGCATGAACCAGCTTCCAGTACGTATTACTTTTCTTATAAATAAACGCATATTATAAAAATTCATTGTTTTAAAATATCATTTAGCTTCTGCCATATACAGGGTGGTCCATTGATCATGACCTGGCCAAATATCTCCCGAAATAAGCGTCAAACGAAAAAAATACCAAGAACGAAACTCGTGTAGCTTGAAGGGGGAAACCAGATGGTTGGCCCGTTAGATGGCGCTCCCATAGGTCATCTCAGATGGATATCAACTGCGGTTTTTTAAAATAGGAACCCACATTTTTTATTACATATTCGTGTAGAACGTACATAAAAATGAATGTTTCAGTTGGACCACTTTTATCGCTTTGTGGTAGGTGCTGCTGTAATAGTCACAAACATATGGCTCACAGTTTTAGACAAATAGTCGGTAACAGATAGGTTTTGTGAAAGTTAAAATACCGAACGTAGGTACGTTTTGACATTTTATTTCAGTTGTTCCAAAGTGATACGTGTACCTTTCTGAACTTATCATTTCTGAGAACGCATGCTGTTACCGTAGGATTACCTGTAAATACCACATTAACGCAATAAATGCTCAAAATGATGTCAGTCAACCTCAGTGCATTTGGCAATACGTGTAACGACAGCGAGTAGTTCGCCTTCCGTAATATTCGCCAATGCATTGACAATGCGCTGACGCAAGTTGTCAGGCGTTGTCTGTGGATCACGATAGCAAATATACTTCAACTTTCCCTACAGAAAGAAATCCAGGGACGTCAGTTCCGGTGAACGTGCGGGCCATGGTATGGTGCTTCAACAATCACTCTACCTGTCCTGAAATATGCTATTCAATATCGCTTCAACAGCACGCGAGCTATGTGCCGAACATCTATCATGTTGGAAGTACATCGTCATTATGTCATGCAGTGAAACACCTTGTAGTAACATCTGTAGAACATTACGTAGGAAATCAGCATACATTGGACCATTTAGACTACCATCGATAAAATGGGGGCCAATTATCCTCATCGTTCCGTAATTTCTCTTGTGCCCAGTGGCAGAACTGTACACGGCTTTCAAAGTCGTCGTCATGCAATTCCTGGTGCACAGAAATATGGTACGGGTGCAACAATGTTGATGTAGCATTCTCAACACCTACGTTATTGAGGTTCCTGATTCTCGCGCAGTTTGTCAGCTATTGATGTGCGGATTAGCCGCGACAGCAGCTAAAACACCTACTAGGGCATCATCATTTGTTGCAGCTCCTGGTTGACGTTTCACATGTGCCTGAAGACTTTCTGTTCCCTTAAATAACCTAACTATCCGGCGAACGGTTCGGACACTTGGATGATGTCGTCCAGGATACCGAGCAGCGTACATAGCACACGCCCCTTGGGCATTTTGATCACAACAGCCATACATCAACACGATATTGACCTTTTCTGCAACTGGTAACTGTCTATTTTTACACGGGTAATGTGTCACGAAGCAAATACCGTCCGCACTGGCGGAATGTTACGTGATACCACGTACTTCTACGTTTGTGACTATTACAGCGCCATCTATCAAAAAGTGAAAAAAGTGGTCCAACTAAAACATCCATATTTCTTTACGTACTACACGAATATGTAATAAAAATGGTGGTTCCAATTTAAAAGAAAAAGCGCAGTTGATATCCGTTTGGCCTATGGCAGCGCCATCTAGAGGGCCAACGATAAAGCCATCTCGTTTCCCCCTTCAAGCTAGACGAGTTTCGTTCTTTGTAGTTTATTTGCTTGATGCTTATTTCGTGAGATTTGGCACGATCACTATCAATGGAACACCCTGTATATATTACAGAACTCTAACTTTTCCTATCACAAATCAATGACCTTAACTAACAAGGAATAAACGATTCTTAATTACAGATACAGTTATATAATATAAACCTACTTCTAATTGATATAAATGTTACAAGCCTCAGTTTGAAATTATGGACCTCACAGCGAGGACGTCAGTCGTTTGCGGCGACACCGAAGTAGTTGTGGTATCATCAGAGTTGTGCCCATGATGCAATAGTAGTGACTGGTGTAGTGTTTTCCGCTGTGGGAACGATGCTGATGGTCGATGCCCGTGACATCACTATCACCTTTTCTCGATTTAGCTTGGTGCAGTCCAGAATAGGGGGACAGATAGCCTAGTGGGACCCTGCTGCGATCCCACTGTGTCTCTGTAATTTATACGAAATTATGCAACGATACGATGCATATGTCGTGCAGGCCGATGTGACCGAGCGGTTCTAGGAGCTTCAGTCCTGAACTGCGTGACTGCTACGGCCGTAGGTTCGAATCCTGCTTGAGGCATGGATGTGTGTTATGTCCTTAGGGTAGTTAGGTTTAAGTCGCTCTAGGTCTAGGCGACTGATGGCCTCAGATGTTAAGTCCCATAGTGTTTAGAGCCATTTTATGCGTATGTCGTAGTAGCTCGAAAATACTGACTGCAAGAGCCAACCGTTTTTCCGGGGATTTAGTTTTGTGTGATATCATTGCTAGTTGCAGTTGTGGCGTAAGTTTCACGATCCAGAGTGTCGCCGGGACGACATCTGGCATCCAGAGTAGATCTGAGTCATCCCCCAAGATGGTTCAGCACTCCGTCGCTCAAATACCAGTCACAGGCAGCTTGTGTTAATAGTCACTCGGGTGTCCGAGAAAGCCGTCTCAACAGTTCAGATTTTCCTGCGTCATACTTTTTGTGGGCAGGTGGAGCTATATTGAAGTCACTGATTAGTTTGACGTGTTTTGCCAGAGGAATTACTAATGAATCGCGTGTCATCGTCTAAAATGCTTAATGGGTCAAATATACATACCGCATTTTTCAGGTTCGAACGGTGGTAATTTACGTTGTAATACCGTGCGGATATTGTCGCCCAAGCCGGTATCGTGTGCAAAGGAATTTACTGAAATCGGGGCGTGGTGGGAACTGCTGCTCCTGGTACGTTGTTCAACAATGGTTCAAATGGCTCTGAGCACTATGGGACTTAACATCTGAGGTCATCAGTCCCCTAGACCTTAGAGCTACTTAAACCTAACCAACCTAAGGACATCACACACATCCATGCTCGAGGCAGAGTTCGAAGACGCAACCGTAGAGATCGCGCGGTTCCAGATTAAAGCGCCTAGAGACTCTCGGCCACACCGGCCGGCCTGGTACGTTGTAGTAGGGCTGTATCGCCATAGGTGTAGGTACAGACAGACGCGAAATAGTTGGCTCTCTGGTCGTATTACGTGGTGCAGGCGTCGCGGTTGACTCATGTGCTATATAGCAGTTTGAAATAAGTTCCACCTGCTGATGAGAAGATGACAAACATAGAAGTAGATATCCTCGGTGTAGCAAAGCAGATTAAATCACGCAAGAAAGGCAAGGCTTCCGGTCCAGACTGTGTAAGTTTCTTTTCAGAGTATGCAGATGCAATAGCTCCATGTTTAGCAATTACATACAATCGCTCGCTCACAGAAATTTCCGTACCGAAAGACGGGATAGCTGCTCGAGTCACACCATTACCCAAAACGGAAAATAGGAGTAATCCTCTGAATTACAGGCCCATATCACTATCGTCGATTTACAGTGTGGTTTTGGAACATAAACTGTATTCGTAGATTATTAAGTATCTCGGCGAAAACGATTTCTTGACACATAGCACGAACTGAGAAAATATTGTTATTGTGGAACACAACTAGCTCCTTATACTCACGAAGTACAGAGTGCTATCGACATGGGATGTCAAATTCAGCCCATATTTTTAGATTTTCAGAAGGCTTTAGACACCGTTCCTCACAAGCGTCTTCTAACTAAACAGTGTGCCTATGGAATATCGCCTCAGTTGTGCGATTAGATCGTGATTTCCTGTCAGAAAGGTAACAGGTCGTAGTAATAGATGTAAAGTCATCGAGTAAAACAGAAGTGATATCCGGCGTTCCCCAAGGAAGGGTTATAGGCCCTCTATTGTTCCTGATCTATATTAAAGACATAGGAGACAATCTGAGTAGGCCTCTTAGATTATTTACAGACGATGCTGTCATTTACCGTCTTGTAAATTCATCAGATGACGAAAATGAACTGCAAAATGATTTAGATAAGATATCTGTGCGGTGCGAAAAGTGGCAATTGACCCTTAATAAAAAAAAAAGTGTGAAGTTATTCACATGAGTACTAAAAGAAATCCGCAAAATTTCGATTAAGTAATAAGTGACACAAATCTGAAGGCTGTAAATCCAACTAAATTCTTAGGGATTACAATTACAAATAACCTAAGTTGCAACTATCAGATAGATAATGTTGTAGGTAGAGCAGACCAAGGACTGATATTCATTGGCAGAACACTTAGAAGATGCAATCGATCATCTAAAGAGACTGCTTACACTACACTTGTTTCCCCTATTCTGGATTATTGCTGTGCGGTGTGGGATCCCTATCACGTGGGACTGACGGATGATACCGAAAAATTTCAAAGAAGGGCGGCTCGTTTTGTATTATCGCGAAATAGGGGAGATAGTGCCACAGACATGATACGTGAATTGGAGTGGCAAACAAGGCGTTTTTCGTTGCGACGGGACCTTCTCATGAAGTTTCAATCACAAGTTTTCTCCTCTGACTGCGAAAACATTCTGTTGGTACCCACCTACATAGGGAGAAATGATCATCACGATAAAATAAGAGAGATCAGGGCTCGCACAGAAAAATTTAAGTGCTCATTTGTCCCGCGCGCTGTTAGAGAGTGGAACAGTGGGGGGATAGCTCGAAGGTGGTTAATTGAAACCTCTGCCAAAGTAATCACGTAGATGTAGGTGTATATAGTTTGAGCATTGTTGTCAGTCAGCGATAGATTCGCGTTCGAAGGCCAAAAAATAGTTGTCTGTTGCCTGCAATTGTCGCAGCTTAGTAGAAGTTTCGGTCGGTAACACATCACTCGTAGCCGGGATACACTCGTGTTTTATCACAGGTCGACGATCCACGGAATGGTTGTACTGTCCGTACACTTTAGAAACATTAATCCCAGATACGATGTTTCACGGACCTGGTAGGGCTGTATTCACAAAAAAAGACGGCCGCATCCTCAGTGCATAAAACGACAGTTCTTACTAAACTAGCATGATGCGTTTCGCAGTTGACGCAGAATCACCACTATGGAAGTGTTCCGTACCGGCTAATAGGGAGGGTCTCAATAATGGAGTCGAAGCGGTCAACTGCACATATATTTTATTCACGAAGCGCGATACAACAGCATCTGCACAATGCACGCAATGAAGTCCTTGGTTAGGCTAAGGTTGTTCCTCTTCTCTCACTCGTTAGCGATGCGTATCAAAGTCGATATCTCCACAATATCTCGCGTTTCACAAAACGCTTAAGATATCGAAATTCTGTCTACCGCAGGTAAACTGTACCACAGTCCACGCCGGAGTAGATGTGATGTAGTCATAGTGAAGTTAATGAGATTATGGTATTAATTTTGTTTTAAGGGTAGTAATTTACGGCCTTATCACAGTAGATGTGAAAAGGACTGATGCAACGAATGTAACTCACTCAAATCGGAAGAAAATTTAGTACTCAAAGGAGTTATGGTGATTAGAGAAACTAGGCGAATTAGAAGCTTTATAGGCTATTCCTGACCTATAACAGATAGTGACCCTACCTTGGGACATAGGAGGAATGGGAAACGGGTTCTGGTGTCCTAATTCATGTAAAAAAACTACATCTCCTGGTCCACAAGTTAAAAATATGACCTATGCAACGGATGATCTGTTCAGCTCTGCAACAGCGCCTAAAATGAAATAGTCTTCATTTGCAACTGAAATTAATCATCAGATTACCTTCCATTAGGGAATTGGGTGCACTCAGCGACTATTATGTAATTTATAAATGATAAAGCGCAGCAATCAGTCGTCCTTTTATTTTTATTTTTTTTAACGCTCTATGCATGTTAGTTCCCTGTTGTTCGGGTGTCAGTCACAGTTTTCTGAATCATTGTGACTGGCGCTCCAACAACAGGGAACTAACATGCATCGAGTTTAAAAAATAGGGCATTGATAATGGCTAGGCACTAGCCGAAATCTCGATTTGCGTAATAAAATCTGCAAAAAAGGACAACCGGCTGCTGCGCTCTATCTGTTATAAAGTGAAATTAATCATGCTGATGGGCACTGCAAATGCGCTAGACTGTAAAATGTAGTATTCCAGTAGTAAACGGGGAGTACGGAGTCATAATTAGCGTCAATCAAAAATTTACAAATTGGTGCCGGCAAACCAGTACATGATTAAAACGCCCCACTTACATTTCAGTTTCCAAGGATATGCCTCTTTGCTCATGACTACATCGAGGCGAAAATGGAACACAGAAATTAGAATAATATCTGGTGGTTATAATTAAAGTGCAGCTTCTCTCGTGGACTGCGATTACCGTATGGCAGCGAAACCGGTTAGATACACTAATGCGTTAAAGCGACACCGATTTACGCTCGAAAAATGTTTGCTTCAATACTGGACCCCAAGTACAAATCTGGTCTTGTTTGATCTTTAATGCCCACATGCGATTCCTAGTGCATAACGTATGGGCACGTTTCTATAAGTGTTCCTTGCATTCACACCTCGAGATTAGCATCTGATGGCCAAAATTGGAAATTTTTTTTTCCAGCATGAATCAGTTTCGCATCAACGTGTTAGAATATCTTCCACGTTTCGCTGGCATACTGTAATTACTGCCCACACTAGACATTTGTGAGTAGCTTCACATTAATTATAGCACCCGTTTCTGAAAAGATGGCTACCTTAAATACGTTTACATTAGCAAAAGATCACAACTTCCTGAACAATGAGTGGTGAGATCTCATTGGTTGTGCGTTGACTTATATTGCGTTAATTCCACAGCATGCAGGTACTACACCCCTGGAAATTGAAATAAGAACACCGTGAATTCATTGTCCCAGGAAGGGGAAATTTTATTGACACATTCCTGGGGTCAGATATGATGATCAGATATGATCGTAGAGATGCTGGATGTAGTCCTGTGGAACGGCTTGCCATGCCATTTCCACCTGGCGCCTCAGTTGGACCAGCGTTCGTGCTGGACGTGCAGACCGCATGAGACGACGCTTCATCCAGTCCCAAACATGCTCAATGGGGGACAGATCCGGAGATCTTGCTGGCCACGGTAGTTGACTTACACTTTCTAGAACACGTTGGGTGGCACGGGATACATGCGGACGTGCATTGTCCTGTTGGAACAGCAAGTTCCCTTGCCGGTCTAGGAATGGTAGAACGATGGGTTCGATGACGGTTTGGACGTACCGTGCACTATTCAGTGTCCCCTCGACGATAACCAGAGGTGTACGGCCAGTATAGGAGATCGCTCCCCACACCATGATGCCGGGTGTTGGCCCTGTGTGCCTCGGTCGTATGCAGTCCTGATTGTGGCGCTCACCTGCACGGCGCCAAACACGCATACGACCATCATTGGCACCAAGGCAGAAGCGACTATCATCGCTGAAGACGACACGTCTCCATTCGTCCCTCCATTCACGCCTGTCGCGACACCACTGGAGGCGGGCTGCACGATATTGGGGCGTCAGCGGAAGACGGCCTAACGGTGTGCGGGACCGTAGCCCAGCTTCATGGAGACGGTTGCGAATGGTCCTCGCCGATACCCCAGGAGCAACAGTGTCCCTAATTTGCTGGCAAGTGGCGGTGCGGTCCCCTACGGCACTGCGTAGGATCCTACGGTCTCTGCCTGCATCCGTGCGTCGCTGCGGTCCGGTCCCAGGTCGACGGGCACGTGCACCTTCCGCCGACCACTGGCGACAACAATGATGTACTGTGGAGACCTCACTGTGATAGGTAGTATTAGTTAAGACATACTCGTAAATAAGGAGGCGGAAACTGCGAATAGACAGTTATCTAGTTTCCAGGCCATGGTACACACAGCGTATTATATACGGGTATGCTGGTGTGCTAAAGGCAGGAATTATATAGACATATGGTTGGAATTTAAAAAAAAAAATATGCTCAGTACCCTTCTTCAAATCAAAACAAAGAATATTTCTGGACCGTCTTCTGCAACAATGTTAGCTAAATGCGTATATCTGGATTTTACGCATCACTGCTACTTTTCACATCGAAGCTGCTAATATTTTTATTAGTAATATTGGAACAGATGGAAATTTCTTGAGAAAGGTAGCAGTAACAATACTTTATAGAAAGTGAAGCATGCCCTAAATTTATTTTAGGAGTGACATCCAATAAACAGCTTTTGAATAGATGAATTAGTAATTTACGTGACTAAACTTATACAGCCATATTTAAAAATGACATAACAAATACACCTAACATTGTAAACAGTGCGACATTAAGAAGTAATCATTAAGACAGAAGTGAAAGATACATTTTAATTACAAAACTACTACTAATACCGTTGGCTATGAAGATAGGTAATTAAGACCGAGGAAACTTTCCGTCTGCATTGATTGATAACACTGGGTACTATTGCGTGGGTCAGGAAAAATTGCTACCAAATGCTACCTTAAATATGGAGGGAAGGAAAAATAAATAACTGCCGATAAGAAATCATAGAAGTGACTTATATCTGTACGTTTTTGCTGTGGTTAGATGCAGAAAAACCCTTTATCACAGGGTAAACGTTACATGATACGCGATACATCCATTTCTTGTGTGGCTAAGTTGAGCGAAAGTATTCTGAACAGGACAACACTTTTGTTTCTCAATAATTCATTACATGACATGGTCCGGTGAGAATAACTGTTAATAATCAGAACAGCAGTATACCGAAACGTGACTGTATTAAAAGGCTTAACCAGGTACGTTATTCTTGTAACACACAGAAATCTACATCTCAGTTTAACTGACTTCAAGGCGTCAGCCAAGTGTACATCGTTTACTATGAGTTGACTTATTATGTCTGGGGAAATTATCAGGTATTGAAAGTGTAAAATGTCTTACTTCGGCCAATAGTATCCAAATTAATGTCGTTGATTCTTCTTAATAGACGACATTAGATTTCAAATTTAAATACTTTTTTTCTTTGTTTACTTAGTGAAAGGGTTCGTGTTACTGAAGTTTGCCATACTATTTCATCTCTTCATTTATGTTAGCAGATTTATTAGATGTACTTTCTGTTCCAATATACTCCCCTGATGTAGAGAACACATCAGATAACAAGAATACATAATAACTATTTACAAAGTAATACAAATTTGTTAATGTACCTCTCACAGATCCCAAGGGAAATAGTCCTCATGAATGTGGAAAAAAGAAGAGTCTTAAACACACTTAAATTTCAATGTCGAGAGTAAATTTGTCACAGAAAATGTTAAATATCTTCAGATGCATATGACGTTTAATTGGCTATGGTAGGCATCTATATTCGACAGAAAAATTATATAACATAACTTACGTACAATGATAGCATTACTCTGCACTGTACTTGTAAAGCTTGTACGTAATATTCGTATTATTTGATCTTATTGATGACATACACACATCAATTGGTCCTGCTAAGAAATTCATCGGTGTAGCAGGAGAACCTGCTCAACAATAAATTCTTTAGGCTCCTCCTAAAATTAACATACAGCTGCTGGCAAGTTAAATGTTTGGTAATGAGTAGTACACACTTTTCTGGATCGAAGTGCCTTGAAATCGTTGTGAAGATTACTCTTATTTCTAGCACTGATTCCATGAACTGAGATGTTCGTCTGAAAAGACATATAATGGCAAATTTGATTAAGGAATAAATATGTTGGCGAGCATAGGTATCACTAATTCCTTAATGAGGCCTCTACAGGATGTCATTGAGTTCTCAACAGAAATAATTCTTACAACACGTTTTGGGAAGGCATCTGAGTTACCACAAAAACCAATCCGGCATGACATTATGGAATAAATGTAACAAAGTATGTTGACATCTATATTTTTATATCGCCTATGTCTCAAAACATTCGCATAGCAATTAGCAAATTTTTCAGACGATTCAGCAGTTATGTGACATTCTCCTCGGAGTTGAATTTATTATAAAGCTGTAATTCCAATAATTTCAGACTGGAAACTTCCTCTATCTGCTTGTCGTCATATTTTAGACATGTACTACCGGGAAACCTGATAGAATGTCTGCACTGCGTAAAGCGTGTTTTTCCGATGTTTAATGACGTAAAGCTGACTAGGAGCTATTTCTAATGTCAAAGACAATTTCATTAAATGATCTTTCTTTGATTATGCTCGATTTTCTATTTATTGCAACTTTGGAATTTTAATCATGGCTGCGAGACAGCAGCCATACTAGAATATGATATGTAATAAATAGCCAATCGGTTACAAAAAGATCTACTTTTACCACGCTTCGACACTGACATTGGGTGTCTTCATGAGAAAACCCACAATCACCTAAAAATTGTAAATTGACGTTGACAAAAGAAAAAATAAGGAATAAACGGTTTTTGTTCCGAACAGACTTGTAAGAAGACTGTACCCATATGTAGGAACTGACGAAATAATTTAAGAGCAGTAATGCTCTCCTCATATAAAATACATTCCTGAAAATTGAAATAAGAACACCGTGAATTCATTGTCCCAGGAAGGGGAAACTTTATTGACACATTCCTGGGGTCAGATATGATGATCAGATATGATCGTAGAGATGCTGGATGTAGTCCTGTGGAACGGCCTGCCATGCCATTTCCACCTGGCGCCTCAGTTGGACCAGCGTTCGTGCTGGACGTGCAGACCGCATGAGACGACGCTTCATCCAGTCCCAAACATGCTCAATGGGGGACAGATCCGGAGATCTTGCTGGCCACGGTAGTTGACTTACACTTTCTAGAACACGTTGGGTGGCACGGGATACATGCGGACGTGCATTGTCCTGTTGGAACAGCAAGTTCCCTTGCCGGTCTAGGAATGGTAGAACGATGGGTTCGATGACGGTTTGGACGTACCGTGCACTATTCAGTGTCCCCTCGACGATAACCAGAGGTGTACGGCCAGTATAGGAGATCGCTCCCCACACCATGATGCCGGGTGTTGGCCCTGTGTGCCTCGGTCGTATGCAGTCCTGATTGTGGCGCTCACCTGCACGGCGCCAAACACGCATACGACCATCATTGGCACCAAGGCAGAAGCGACTCTCATCGCTGAAGACGACACGTCTCCATTCGTCCCTCCATTCACGCCTGTCGCGACACCACTGGAGGCGGGCTGCACGATATTGGGGCGTCAGCGGAAGACGGCCTAACGGTGTGCGGGACCGTAGCCCAGCTTCATGGAGACGGTTGCGAATGGTCCTCGCCGATACCCCAGGAGCAACAGTGTCCCTAATTTGCTGGCAAGTGGCGGTGCGGTCCCCTACGGCACTGCGTAGGATCCTACGGTCTCTGCCTGCATCCGTGCGTCGCTGCGGTCCGGTCCCAGGTCGACGGGCACGTGCACCTTCCGCCGACCACTGGCGACAACAATGATGTACTGTGGAGACCTCACGCCCCACGTGTTGAGCAATTCGGCGGTACGTCCACCCGGCCTCCCGCATGCCCACTATACGCCCTCGCTCAAAGTCCGTGAACTGCACATACGTTTCACGTCCACGCTGTCGCGGCATGCTACTGCGATGGAGCTCCGTATGCCACGGCAAACTGGCTGACACTGACGGCGGCGGTGCACAAATGCTGCGCAGCTAGCGCCATTCGACGGCCAACACCGCGGTTCCTGGTGTGTCCGCTGTGCCGTGCGTGTGATCATTGCTTGTACAGCCCTCTCGCAGTGTCCGGAGCAAGTATGGTGGGTCTGACACACCGGTGTCAATGTGTTCTTTTTCCATTTCCAGGAGTGTATTTTATTTCAATATTAAAACTACCTAAAACTGAAAAAAAATTAAAATTGGGGAAGCTCGTAGCTGACTGGTGAAGCTGGTAACCATCAGAAAAATTACATCTACGTGACGTAGCTATGGTACGCCCTGGTAATGTAGAAGTTACCACATGAAATAAGTTGGGCTATGGCTAGAGGACAAATGTAAGGATGTAGAGGCTTATCTCATGAGGATACGGCCTACAGGAAAAATAAAGAGACCTTTGGAGAAAAGAGAACCACTATCAAGAGCTCAGATATAAACCGAGTTCCCAGCAAAGAAGGGAAAGCAGAAGGTTGGGACTATACAAGTGCGATGTACTTGAGGACAGTATTGTGTAAATGGAAGAGGATTTAGATGAAGATGAAATGGGAGATATGATACTGCGTGAAGAGTTTGATAGAGCACTGAACTGAACTAGGCCCCGGGAGTAGACAACATTCCATTAGAAATACTGACAGCCTAGGGAGTGCCAGTACTGACAAAACTCCACCATCTGGTGAGCAAAATATATGAGACAGGCGAAATACCTTCAGACTTAAAGAAGAATATAATAATTCAAATCCCAAAGAAAGCAGGCGTTGACAGATGTAATAATTACCGAAGTTTAATAAGTCACGGCTGCAAAATACTAACGTGAATTCTTTACAGACGAATGGAAAAACTGGTAGAAGCCGATCTCAGGGAAGATTGGATTCCGTAGAAATATGGGAACACATGAGTCAACAATGACCCTACGTCTTATCTTAAAAGCTACATTAAGAAAAGGCAAAACTATGTTTCCAGCATTTGTAAACTTGGAGAAAGCTTTTGACAATGTTGACTGGAATACTCTCTTTCAAATTCTGAAGGTGGCAGGGGTAAAATACAGGGAACGAAAGGGTATTTACAATTTGTACAGAAAACAGATGGCAGTTATGAGTCGAGGGGCATGAAAGGGAAGCAGTGACTGGTAAGGGAGTGAGGCAGGGCTGTAGCCTCTCCCCGATGTTATTAAATCTGTATATTGAGGAAGAAGTAAAGGAAACAAAAGAAAAATTCGGAGTAGGTAATAAAATCCTTGGAGAAGAGATAAAAACTTTAAGGTTCGCCGATGACATTGTAATTCTGTCAGAGACAGCAAAGGACTTGGAAGAGCAGTTGAACGGAATGGACAGTGTCTTGAAGAGTGGGTATAAGATGAACATCAACAAACGAAAAGAAACGAGGATAATGGAATGTAGTCGAATTAATTCGGATGGTGCTGAGAGAATTAGATTAGGAAATGAGACGCTTAAAGCAGTAAATGAGTTTTGCTATTTGGGAGTAAAATAACTGATGATGGTCGAAGTAGAGAAGATATAAAATGTAGACTGGCATTGTTTTTGCATGAAATGTAGCAATGTATGGAAGTGAAACATGGACTATAATTAGTGTGGATAAAAGGAGAATAGAAGCTTTCGGAATGTAGATGCGTAGATCGCATAACTAATGAGGAGGTATTGAATATAATTGGGGAGAAGAGAAATTTGTGGCACAACTTGACTAGAAGGAGGGATCGGTTGGTAGGACATATTCTGAGGCATCAAAGGATCACCAATTTTGTACTAGAGGGCAGAGTGGAAGGTAAAAATCGTAGAGGTTCAAATGGTTCAAATAGCTCTGAGCACTATGGGCCTTAACATCTATGGTCATCAGTCTAATCGTAGAGGGAGACCAAGAGATGAATACACTAAACAGATTCGAAAGGATCTAGATTGCAGTAGGTACTGGGAGATGAACAAACTTGCACAGGATACAGTAGCAGGGAGAGCTGAATCAAACTCGTCTACGGACTGAAGACCACAACAACAAGAGCTGCAGGACAAACTGCTTTTGAACAATAGTGGAAAAATGGTCAGTCGTGTATTTGGACATAGTCCCTTCCCATAATCAGCGCTGAACTTTAACCATTAAGTATCGCGAGTGTGATCATGTGATGTATCTGACCCCAGGAAAGTGTCAATAAATTTTCACCCTTCCTGGGACAATGAATTCACGGTGTTCTTATTTCAGTTTCCAGGAGTGTATATCCACAGAATATTCATTGGGTGAGGAATGTGGATAATATTATGTCAATGACCCTCGTAATACACTTTCATAGTTGGCACAACATATTCGTCACGGACGTAATTGTAACATACATTTGACATCCAAAATGGCGGTAATTCTGACTGACACCATTTCTATAGAACTTGTAGACGACAGGAAATATAGAGAGCCGAGAGTACAAACCTTACACTCAGTTTATGGAAGTAACACGTTTAAAATAAATTACTCTGTAGTTATTGTGTTCAGTAGGAATGGTCTACGGTAAATTTGGGATTTGCAACACCGTATTTCATAAAGTTTCTTTTTTCCATTTCCAGGAGTGTATTATCAAACGTGACTTTTGGCCAGTCCAGTGATGTAGTATATATCTGATAGTGGTCCTGAAGGGGATACAAATCCTTAATCATCCCACCCATTACAGCTGATTACTATTTTGAATGTCGATATGTATGGACTTAATCTACATACGACGCAAACACAAGCGTTCGTAGTAGTTGACTGACAGTCACTCAAGACCTAAATAACAACTTGACCGAGATATATGAGGTATGCTTCTGTCAGAATTATTCTGTTAGGTAGAAACAGCGTGAGCTAGCTAAAAAAAGTCATCCCAAATAGGCCTATAGCAAGACAGAATAACTTCATCGAGTTACGGATTTCACTAAGATGTAGCGGACAATAAGGTACATTTTATGACGTACATTTCATCATCTTTGTTTCAAAATTTATTATATAACTGTAAATTTCCTTCTCTGTAAATGGAAATGGACTTAAAGACTTAAACACCATAACAGGTGCGAACGTAATCAGATAACACAGCTACAAACCACTTTCCCACTGTCAGGAGGAGAGCTCCACAAACTTTTCCCTTCCGTACTAAATGCATGCTAACTTAAAACCGTCGTATGTTTAACTGAGCCGATGACACTGTACACGACCTACAGTAGGCTATATATTAAAGATAGTGTCGTAAGGCAGCAGCTATATACGTTAAAAATTGCTTCCGTACGACAGAATAGTCACCATAGTGTCTGCTCTAATTTGAACAAAACTACACGTCAAGAAATTTACTGTTTAACGTATCTAGATGAAGCAAAATTGCTAATATTACTGTATTCACAGATGTACTCCACTGGGTTCTCTATATCTAAATTTATACACCGAAAGCTATCCTACGTTGTGGGGTCGAGGGGACACCAAGTACCTCTGTCGCCTTCAAAATCCCAGTACCCGTTGTGAAAGGTACGCTGGAAGAACCACTGTTTTAAACACCAGTTTGACTCGGAGACCTTCACGATCTCTGTCGGATACTTGTAGGGGAAGCCGAATACATGGCCTTTGTGTTCACAGCACGACGCTCTAACCTATTGAGTTATCGAGCTACGCAATGTGGCACGTCTGCATTGTAGGAGAAAACAAACCACTAGTTGACTGTTCTAAGAACGTACGTTTTCAGAGCTATAATAGTAAACAGCAGAGTGAGGCAAGACGCCACCCGCTTAGCGTCTGTCGCAGGAATTTGACGACGATGTCTTCGACGCTTCATCGAGAAAATTAATGCTGGTTACGTGTTATTCAAAAAATACTTTCGCACATTATTCTTACCTGTCACTATGGATCATTTTCGTAAAGTTTAGTCACCTTAATCTCAGATTTATTTATTATATGGTTTGGAAGTGCAGTCGCATCTTGCTTCAGTAGTCGATGTAAACAGGCTTTTCAATGATGCGGTATCTCCTCTTACAACAACATAAACCTAATAATTTAGTTTACTATTTCTGTTACGAGTATTGGTCTGTAGTCTCCTATACGCTTATACATATGTAGATGGCCATGCCGAAATAAATAATCCATGTATCATTCCTTACAACCTTAGCAAATCAATAGTTTTTTTTCTAAAAAAGGCTACGAGAGCATATTTGAAGATCGCTTCCTGCAGGGCTGAAAATGTCAGGTAATGACCGTAACACTACTCAGTAGCACAAATAAACTGGCATAATAATCATTCCCAGAAACAGCGCTTCACGTTTTCTCAAATCAACACAGTGATTGACTCCAGTGGGCAAAATTAAAGGAAAGACAGACTAATGTGAGGCACAACGTCAGTTTAAATAAAATAACAAGCACCGCGGTCGATCCCAATTATCAGATTTTAACAATACAGCTTTACTGGTTAGATGAAACGGTCCCAATTTTTTAAACTTGCACTAAATTTCTCTTTGGCGCCAGTACTAAAAACAGTTAACCACAATTCAACCTCACAGCTTGATCAATCAATGTGCAACGAAGCAAACTCAGAGGCTGCGGTTAGCACCTGACGAAACATAAATCTTCTGAATGTTCCGTATTGGTTTATAGCAGTTGCATGAGGTCTCTTGTCGACGTGGGCGTCTAGGAGGGCCTCACCACTCTGGGCAAGACTTCCGTCTCCCGAAGTATGGCCGGTTCTCTCTCCAGCAGCAATCACAGGCATGGCTGCCCTTGTGATGTTTACCGCGTCAGATCGGTCTTGTCCGTCATACTGCTTCTGCGGGTTCCTGCTGCTTAACTGCGTGCAATCCGTTATCTACCCTCTACCGCTTGTCATTTACGCGACGCGGCTTTCAACGTATGCAAAAACAGACATAACATATGATGGGATAACAGCAATCAGTGATTTTATAATGTTACTTATAATCCGTCTTGACTGCAATTTTTTTTATTCATATGACCGGTTCCGGTTCATTCAGAACCATCTTCAGATCTGATATTCCAGTTACAGCAGTAACCAGTCCAAATCTAGCAATTTTCACATGCTGCGTCAACGTAATTCAACACCGCCCAGACAGCACGGGTGGATGGAACGGTACCGTGTCTATCACGGCTCATTCACCCAAGGCAGAAAGATATCCTATGACAGGTATCCCCTGGTGAGGGGTACTCAGAAGCACAGCACTAGTTACGACACTCAACAGCAAAATTACAGATAGTATAAACTGTTCAAATAACTTCGCTGACAGACCTTTCTATCTTCATGTACCTTAGCCATAATCTTCCTTCACATAAAGACTGAGCCCGAAGTCTTTTAAATATAAAACGCAGCACATATCGAGACAGTCAAATGAGTGCATAACTACTAAGCCCACTTTCAGAATGTATAGTTTAATCACATTGAAATTAAACATCCATTGTTCATAAGTAGATCTGCATAATAATGACAAAAAAATACTTTCCTAGCGTGGACTTAAAATCAGTATAATTCACACCTTATACATCTTCTCACTACCAATACAAGGGTCGGTTTTGGCCAGGGAAACATATAAAACCTTCATGTCTTTAGGTTCCTGACGAGAACGGTGTCTAGAGTCACAAATCCGAGAATCTGGACCGGGTACTGAAACCTGCACAGCAACTCACCCTTTACTTCCTCATACTCACATCTTGTCACCCAGCCTTAGATCTATTGGACGTCCCCTTTGTTATATCTTTGATCTTTTGTTTCATGTCTTTCATGACTACGCTTCAGAACTTCTTCGAATTGTGTAGCATCAGCTCATTTTTTTCCAGGCAGCTCTGGTTTGATCGACAACAAAATCGATAGCACCAAGTTAAGGATATCTGCAAACATAAGGTTTTGTGCAGTGTGTTTGTGAGGTTAATGCCCTACAGTATTGAAGGCGAAAGTCAAACAATGAAGCGACTAGTCACACCAGAAATTACCATAGTGGCCATTAAAACTGCTACATCAAGAAAAAGACTTGCTACAGACAGGAAATTTAACCGACAGGAAGACGATGCTGTGATATGCAAATGATAAGCTTTTCAGAGCATTCACACAAGGTTGGCGCCGGTGGCGACACCTACAACGTGCCTTCCAACCGATTTCTCATACACAAACAGTAGTTGACTGACGTTGCCTGGTGAAACGTTGTTGTGTTGCCTCGCGTAAGGAGGAGAACACGTTCCTTCACGTTTCCGACTTTGATGAAGTTCGGATCGTAGCCTATCGCGATTGCGGTTTCTCGTATCTCGACGTTGGTGCTCGCGTTGTTCGAGATTCAATGACTGTTAGCAGAATATGAAAGCGGTGGGTTTTGGAGGGTAAAACCGAACGCCGTGCTGGATCCCAACGGCCTCGTATCACTAGTAGTCGAGATGACGGGCATCTTATCCGCGTGGCTGTAACGGATCGTGCAGCCCCGTGTCGATCCCTGAGTCAACAGATGGGGGCGTTTGCAAGACAACAACCATCTGCAGGAACAGTTCGGCGACGTTTACAGCAGCATGGACTATCTGCCCGGAGACCAAGGCTGTGGTTATCATTACTGCTGCATCACAGAGACGAGGGCATGCAATAGTGTACTCAACGACGAACCTGGGTGCACGAATGGCAAAACGTAATTTTTTTCAGATGAATCCAGGTTCTGTTTACAGGATCATGATGGTCGCATCCGTGTTTCGTGACATCGCAGTGAACGACATTGGAAGCGTGTATTCGTCATCGCCACACTGGCGTATCACCCGACGTGATGGTATGGGGTGCCACTGGTTACGCGTCTGGGTCAACTCTTGTTCGTATTGGCGGCACTTTGAACAGTGGACGTTACATTTCAGATGTGTTATGACCCGTGGCTCTACCCTTCATTCGATCCCTGCGAAACCCTACATTTCAGCAGGATAATGCACGACCGAATGTTGAACGGGCCTTCTTGGATGCAGAAAATGTTCGACTGCTGCCCTGGCTAACACATTCTCCAGATCTCTCACCATTTGAAAACATCTGGTCAATGGTGGCCGAGCAACTGTCTCGTCACAATATGTCAGTCTCTGCTCTTGATGAACTGTGGTATCGTGTCGAAGCTGCATTTGCAGCTGTGCCTGTACACGCCATCCAAACTCTGTTTGACTCAATGCCCAGGCGTATCAAGGCCGTTATTACGGCCAGAGGTGGTTGTAATGGGTACTGATTTCTCAGGAGGTATGCACCCAAACTGCGTGAAAATGTAATCACATAACAGTTCTAGTATAATATATTTGTCCAATGATTACCCGTTTATCATCTGCATTTCTTCTGGTGTAGCAATTTTAATGGGCAGTACTGTATCTTGATGTCGGTAGGTTATTTTAGTTAACCCTATCAGCGAATGATGGATGGGATAACAGAGCGTTGTAGTGGTATGTGCGGTTTTCCTTCGAAAACAGAAGCCCAGAAATCGCCTCGACTTCAACGCTGCGGTGTTTTCAGACATTAAGTTGAGGATACACGCAAACATAATGCTGTGTGTGGGGGGGGGGGGGGGGGAGGGGGGTGTACTTGTCAGATTAATGCCTCACAGTATTGAAGGCAAAAGCCAAACAATGAAGCGACTAGTGCCACCTGAAATTATCGTGATGTCGGCAGGTTACTTTAGTAAACGCTATCCGCGAAAGAGGGATTGCGATTACAGGGCGTTGCCCAAAGATGCAGAGACAACAAACAGTTAGTGGTGCCTTTAGTGATAGCATTACGCATTGGAAACAACAAACAAAAGAGGGTGAAGGTATCAAAAACCAGTATAAACCTCTCTCAGGCTCGCGACCGCGGAAGGGACGGAAGTATTTTATGTACAGCCTCTCCATGTGTAATTTTACGACTTCAGAAGCTATAATCCCTGCCCATTGCTCGGCGTTGATTTACTTATTCCACAGACTTTACAAGTCTGGACCAAATCCTCGGCTGAACGGTTCCATGCGCTTCAGTCTGGAACCGCGCGACCTCTACGGTCGCCGGTTCGAATCCTGCCTCGGGCATGGATGTGTGTGATGTCGTTAGGTTAGTTAGGTTTAAGTAGTTCTAAGTTCTAGGCGACTGATAACCTTAGATGTTAATTCCCATAGTGCTCAGAGCCATTTGAAACATTTTGAACCCAATTCTTGATTTCTTTGGCCATGCAGTGCCAGATAAAATTCTCCCGAAACCTTACCTTTGTTTAAACATCAGTACGTAACCTCCAATTTGTGACTCATGGAAATACTTATATGTGAATGGTACTAATAGGTTGGTGCAAAAGTTCACAGCGTTTGAGTTTCGAATCTTGGTGTTCTGGTTGCTACGGGTTCATTTATCTACTATCATGCTCTAATCCCAAATCACAAAAACTCATCTTTGGATTCAAATGACTCTGAGCACTATGGGACTTAACTTCTGAGGTCATCAGTCACCTAGAACTTAGAAATACTTAGACCTAACTAACCTAAAGACACATCTATGCCCGAGGCAGGATTCGAACCTGCGACCGTAGCGGTCACGTGGTTCCAGACTGTAGCGCCTAGAACCGCTCGGCCACCCTGGCCGGCGGTGCATCTTTGACTGCTCGTAGTCAACACGAATCATTCCTATCCTGTATCGTTACCGGCGGTAGGTTATTCTATTTATGCTAACATAAATAAAAGAAAGGAAAGCTTGAGCCCAAACAGAGCAGCAACTCCCCGTACAAATAGCTGCGCGCATCCACAAAAGGTAACGTTATACAGCTGGTGGAACGGTGAGGACGTGCTGCACTACGAATGGCTTCCATCAATACTAAATGTTATTGTCAACAACTCACACGTTTTGTGAACGCAGACTAAGGATAACGGCCACGATGACTAAGTGAAGTGATGCTACTCCATAACGCCCGCCCGCTTTCTGCAAGACGGACAAAAACTGTATACAGGATTTGGGCTGGGATGTCATTCGCGCCGTCAGAATTTCGAATTTTCAGCTCTTTCAAACAGCCTTCAAGGAACTTTCTTTCGGATGAAAATGCTCTCTGAACATGGCTGTATGGTTTATCGCCTCAGAACCATTTGGTTTCTTCAGCTACGGAATCGAATAGTTACCCTAGCGTTGTAAATAACGAAGGAGAATAGATGATTCATTGACTAAAGTCTCTGTTAAGTGTATCTATTATATTCGTTAAACTTATGGAAAAACGTTAGAAACTTATGCACCGACTGAGTAGTTCAGAAAGTAAAACTATATTGGTCCATTTACCTCCTCTGACCAGTCAATGCAAAATTCACTATTTAATGATAGGTCTTGAGTATTTCTCGTGCTATTACCTTCTCCTTGCTTTTCCTTAGCCCAACACTGGAATCCTTGTGATCCAGAATGTCCTTTAACGACACAGTATATGAGTGAGCACATCAATAATGATCTCTTGTTTCCCGTTGTTAGCTTTCTTGAAATGTCTGCGCACTACAGCGTCCATGATCATGTTCCCCACCCATACGACTGAGCCCGTCAGCAATAACAATATCCGTTCTGTGTATGTGATGCGTTGTAATCTAGGAGGTGGAGATGCGGCTCACCCGTCAGGATATGTGTCCTATGTGCCTCAGTCTTTCTAATATCCCATATGATCTTGTTAACCCATTTAAAGAGTTAATGGATGATGTCCCACTTGCGCACGCAATTTTTCACGGGTGAACAGCACGGACGATGTTTCCAGTTCATAAACGGAATTCTTAACTTCTAATCTTGACAAACTGCGAGAGCCATACTACGTCACGCGTCTGCCATATGAGTGCTCCTGTAAAAGAAGTGTTGCAACACTAAACGTAGGTGTATCTGTTGTAACTATAAAGGATTAGCCAATACCTGGGTTGTTGCTACTACTCTCGAAGGTGCTTTGTTGGAAATGGCGACATTCAATTTTCCTTCCTTTCTTTCAAAATTCAATAAATTTCCCTAAAGTTTAGAGGAAATCAAGAATAAATTATCATATCAAAGAACTTTGGGACTCCAACGTGGTTCATGAATTTGAACAGCCTCAGTGCAACTTTGATAATCAGTAATACCCAGGTATGAAACTATATATCCCAGACATAAAATTTGTGACTGAGCAAATTTTTCCTTAGAATGCTTAATAACGAGTCCTACTCTCCCCAACTGGCACAAGACATCCTGAACATGTGCAAAGAAATTCTCACTGAAAGTAAAAAAGTAATAGATATCTGAAAAAATGGTACCATACCCAGCTGATGTAGCAGTACCATCACTCTGGATGAGAGCCCAAATGGAACGCGATTAAATTCATTCCGTTCCAATCGGTTGCAAAGGCTGTGATCAGTGTGGAACATACAGACAGAGGAATCTGATAATAGAAATGGCTGGGATCCGGAGTGGTGAAGAAATTAGCCTTACAAAATCAGGGGAAACATGAATGTAGATCAGAGGACGTAATGGATTTTTTTTATTTTTTCAGTGCACAATAATCTACAACAGTCTCAATTCATCTATCTTCTTTTGGAACCAAAAATGGGTGAAGGACATGTAGACCAGGCAGGGTCCAATAATTGGAGTCGTGCACAGCTTATATCAAACCTCTTGGGTTTAGTTCCTTAGCTAAGGTTTCGCGTGTGCAGCTCGTACTGGGGATGTCTGCTGGGGGTTGAGTAACCCTGAAGGAGCCTTGCTGGATAGCGACCTGGGCTCGCTAGCCGTGGACGTCCGCTCGCTGGATTTGCTTGGTGGATGCTTACTTAGGGTAAAGTACTACTGAATTTCGTTTGATGCCGTAAGTTCATTTGGGTTGGCCTGGTGGCCCTTGGTTGAGCGAAGCTTTTCACATTCATCAGCATCCGGGAAACAAGAGTGTGGCCGAGTTAAGTGTTTACTCTACTGTGAGAGAACTTGGATTTTTCCGTGTTGTGTTTGCAAAATCTTTGATTATTGCCGGCATTATGGGTGATATGGATGAAATCTTGAAATTTACCCGCAACACTAGTGCGTGTATTTTCGGGGCTTAAGCTTTTCCCAATCTTTTTCATCGCAAGTTGATGTTAAAAAGCCGATGCCTATGTCATAAATTATGTTGCTACGTAAAGACAGATCTGGTAAGGATAAGTACTTGTGGAATAAGTAGATTAAGTTGTCGGCCCTCATTTCCTCTGTCTTGTTGAGGCCCATTTACTACTTGCAATTTACACGAATGCGAGAATGTTTTAGAATGCCCTGAATCGAGCAACTGTCAGGGGCGTCAGCTGAGCACGTGCCGGCTATTGTTTTTCCTATTTCTTACGTTTCAGCGCCTTTCTTGCCTTGTATTTTGTTTCTCCTGTAAATAATTGGTAGTGCCTGATGATTTGTCAGTGCTCCCTTTCGTAATTTTAGCAATTACATACTCTACTATCTTCAGTCTTTCATGTTTCAGAATATATATTTTTTTACTTCAAATACATGCCACTGGCTCGTTTATATACTGTTTGTGAAGTTCAAAAATGTGTTCTGGATTGTTTAAAAATGATTTATACTCTGTAATAGAAACAGTTGTACAAGATAAACCCTTATTTAAAATTTTGCTAGCTTATCTGAGGTATTCTCCTGAGCTTGATGGTTCATACCTATTGTCTTTAACACCTTGGCCTTTGTGGCAAATAAGAATTTCTTGTCTTTGTGATTTAAAATTTGGCCTCTGTGGTAAATAAATATGTTATAAAGATAATGTTCTACATGATCAGGCGTTACCATACCCAGAAACTAGCTCCCTATCATTTCATAATTCTGTACTTAAGCATTTCTTTAGTAACCAACTTTAGTTGACAGATCCTAGGAGGAGAAAGGTGGTATGGCGATTACATGACCAAATTGTTCTAAATATACTCAATCTAGTATTCGATTAATTCACTAAACCCCAGAGAATTGGTAACCACTTCCAGTTATGACTGACATACACGACGCAACTGCGCGGCCTTGCTCGAAAGCTAGATGGCTAAAATTAGCCCACTCTTGTTTAACTGTTTTTGTTACTCCGGAAACCAACACTCGTGACTAACAAGAATGTCTATAAAGTTCCCAAGGCAGCTCCCTACCAAACGGATTGGATAATGCACGTTCCCTCCAATTAATAATGCGACACTTTTGTTGGATAAAGTTAGAACCAAGAATCAGTAAAACCCCAATTAACACAATAGCTTCACCGTTAATTTCAAAGAGAAATCCTGGATCCTCAACGGTGAATTCCCCTAAATATATACAGCTTATACAAGTTGGCCATCCCGCATCTAGCGAGTCCATTATTTGGGTGGGGAGGGTGGAGGGGGGGGGGGGGACAACGACACGTTAATGGTTCTGTTATTCAATAATTAGTGATAATCAGCTTCCTGCGTCAAGTAGCACGCAAACCAGGACCTTCATTAACACAAAGATAAATAAATGGAACGGGAGTAATTTACAAAGCCACTACGCTTTAACACGCTGTGGATCTATTCACCTTAACGTTGTCCCTATTCCTCGCATCTATTGAGTCAGAATTTTCCCTATTCTTTCACTGAATGCCTGGAATATCACATTTAAAATGTTCAGGGTCTCACATTTTGCAGAATTTTAGAACATGTTTTTTGCTCAAATATCATGTCTTTTTTGGAAACCCAGAATCTACTCTGTAGGAATCAACATGACTTCCGAAAACGGCTTTATTTGTTCATGAGACCCACAAAATATTAGATACAGGCTCCCAGTGGACGCTGTTTTCCTTCACTTCCTGAATGCGTTCGATACAGTTCCGCACTATCGCCTGATAACCAAAGTAAAAGCCTACGGAATATCAGACCAGCTGTGTGGCTGGATTGAAGTGTTTTTAGCAAACAGAACACAGCATGTTGTTATCAATGGAGATACGTCTACAGACGTTAAAGTAACCTCTGGCGTGCCACAGGGGAGTGTTATGGGACCATTACTTTTCACAATATATATAAATGACCTAGTAGATAGTGTCGAAAGTTCCATGCGGCTTTTCGCGGATGAAGCTGTAGTATACAGAAAAGGTGCAGCATTAGAAAATTGTAGCGAAATGCAGGAAATTCTGCAGCGGATAGGCACTTGGTGCAGGGAGTGGCAACTGACCCTTAACATAGATAAATGTAATGTATTGCGAATACATAGAAAGAAGGATCCTTTATTGTATGATTATATAATAGCGGAACAAACACTGGTAGCAGTTACTTCTGTAAAATATCTGGGAGTATGCGTGCGGAACGATTTGAAGTGGAATGATCATATAAAATAAATTGTTGGTAAGGCGGATACCAGGTTGAGATTCATTGGGAGAGTCCTTAGAAAATGTAGTCCATCAACAAAGGAGATGGCTTACAAAACACTCGTTCTACCTATACTGGAGTATTGCTCATCAGTGTGGGATCCGTACCAGATCGGGTTGACGGAGGAGATAGAGAAGATCTAAAGAAGAGCGGCGCGTTTCGTCACAGGGTTATTTGGTAACCGTGATAGCGTTACGGAGATGTTTAGCAAACTCAAGTGGCAGACTCTGCAAGAGAGTCGCTCTGCATCGCTGTGTAGCTTGCTGACCAGGTTTCGAGAGGGTTGGTTTCTGGATGAGGTATCAAATATATTGCTTCCCCCTACTTATACCTCCTGAGGAGATCACGAATGTAAAATTAGAGAGATTCGAGCGCCCTCGGAGGCTTTCAGACAGTCGTTCTTCCCGCGCACTATACGCGACTGGAACAGAACAGGGAGATAATGAAAGTGGCGCGTATAGTGCCCTCCGCCACACACCGTTGGGTGGCTTGCGATGTATAAATGTAGATGTAGATTTAGATCTGAAACATCTACACAGCATCCGGGCTCATCCATTAATTAATCTGCGACTCTCCTATGTCACCGTGTGTAGAGTGACAAAGCATCAACGACGTCAGAGGAATATGCTGCTGAAGTTCGACCACGCTCTAAGACAGACGGTACGTGAATCAGGGAAATCGGCATATTTAGCAACCAGTGAAGCCACGTTTTTGACATGTTACTGTGTTCGCAAACTAAAGTGTCCTACAGTTCTGTTCAATTCAAGTAGAATATGACTGTCGAGGAAGTAGGTCCCTCACTCTTCTGTAGCTGATGACTGGTGATTTGATAAACTACGTTGAGTTTTGCTGTCTCTGTCACGTAAGGTTAGGGAGAAAGGGTAACGTCTGAAGTACTGAGAAACAGACAAGCAGTAAATTAGTTTTCATTATTTGTTTGAGGTTAAGTGTTGAGTGTATATTTCATATTTTAAAATGGATATGTGCGCTTGCTAATGACAAGAAAAGCGTTACAGATTTTCTTCCTTGTTGTAAAACAATTTTGTATTGAGCGTAGTTGTTCAAAGCTCAGTGTGGTTAGTAAAAGGCTAGTAATATTGTTAACAGCTTATAGCGTTCTTATTTTATGAAACTATAGTTGGTACCTGTTGTTCTACACTAAAATAGAAAGAAAATTTCTTGCGGAGACAATACGCCGTCGAACGACCTTGCCGTAGTGGTAACACTGATACCCGTCAGGTCACGGGAGAAAAGCGCTGTCGGGCTTGGATAGCAATTGGATGGGTCACCATCCGGTCCTATAGAGCGCTGTCGGCATCCGGGGTGTAACTAATCCTTGTGACGCAAATTGTGGACCTGCTTGACTGAAAAATAGCGACTCCAGTTTTACAAACTATCATGGGGTGGGAGAGCAATGTGTTGACCAGATGCCCCTCCATATCCACATCCAGAGACGGCTACAGGTTGAAGATGACCAGGCGATCAATTAGTATCTTTGGGCCTTCCTACGTCTGTTCTGACGTAGTTTAGACAAAATTGGGAGAATTAAAGTTTTTGCCAACAACTTAGTAATTCAATTGTGCAGCAATGTCTGATTCTTGTTTGAGCGAATGATGTCATATTTATCTTTACATTTTGTAAACCTCCAGTCCGTGATGCGGACGCAGAATCCAACCATTCAATAGGATCGCAAAAACACGATTCTTCCGTCATCATCTTCGTTTGGTTTGGTAAACACCTTTCTCGAATTTTTTGTAAATCTTACTAGAAATAAAATGTTCGTTCAGGTGGGGTCAGGATCCCTGTGATTCTTCCGTCATCCCTTTGGATATCGCAAAGTTTTAAACATGGCTGCTCGGCTCTGTGACGGTTTCTACATTAAAATTGAAAGAAATGAGCCCTCGGTCACTATTATGTTTACTTTTATTGACCAGGTTCCAACACGTCTAAGAGTGCCTTTATCAGAGTAAAACAAAATGGCCTATCCCTGGCTAGTGCATGCTGGTGCATGTGAAAAAGGTTTAGGAATTGGGAAACTATGGTGCGGTACGAATGGGGTATACCAGGAAGAGAGAGACAGCTGCCGTAGTACGAAATAAGAGTGCAAGGAACTTTGCATCGTACTTCGATTTTGTATTTATTAAGCAGTAACAGGTCCTCGACTCTGAATAAATATTCCCTTACTGGACGGGAGTGTACGTATCGTACGAGAGCAGGATGCGACACATGGACGACAACATATGCATGTTTGGATCTGGCTTTGATTCGTGCTCTGATGGCCGAAGCGGTTAAGGCAACCGCTCGCATACAGCGGGAACCAGTGTTCAAGTCCCAGTCTGGCACAAATTTTCATTGTCGTCATTCCAATACAACGCCAGCGGTGGTTCATATTCGCAACTCTAAATACATTTGTTTTATTGAAGCAGCGGTACATCATTTTCAAGCACGCACCGCGGCTCGGAAACTGGAGGTGACGAGCTGGCGCGGAGAGGCTCGACGTGCAACAGGGGCGCTGACAGAGCGGCGTGACTGGCGCCGCGACGGCTAATTTCGCTGGCGGGCCAGCTAGGCGCGTGTTGGCGGGTTAGCGCGTGGCGCGCCGTGGCCGGCTGGCGTGACCCGGCGGTGGCGCCAGCGGAACCGCGACAGCGCCCCCCGGCTATCGATCTGCGCCGCCGCCGCCACCGCCAGCAGCAGCAGCGACTACGACGCAAACACTTTGCGCTGCCCAGCCCGGCACGCGGCACCGCCCAGCAGCCGACGCCGTCCATTAGCGCGCTGCCGGCCGGCGCCGTTTGCTGCGCTCGAATTAATCCTATTAGCGCCTGCTTCATTAGCAGCTCTAGGTGCAATCCCAGACGACGCTAATGTGGACGTGACCCGAGAGTTAAATCAGCGAGCGTGCATCTCTTTGTGGGTTTGTTTACATCGCAGGCACAAAGGTGTTGGACGTGAGGACTCGTGAATGTGCTTTAACATACATTTACACACTTCGAAATTTAATACTCAGGAAATTCCAGATGAAGTTTTGTAACAATATTAATAAAATCACTTGGCTTAAAAACTAGTCCCCCTTTTTCTTAATGCTTATTATAGCCCGTATTCTCAAAGATATAAAAATATACAATGTTGTCCAAAATTAAAGCAACAAGCAGCAATTTCACCGTCCTGTGTATAACTTACGATATAGTCATACAAACTGTCAACCAGATGTCAGTACGACAGTATTTAGCACGGAAGATAGCATTCTGGCCAACGGACTACCATGCTAACGACGTCAGGGCACCTGTGAAACGAGACAGTTTTCCAAATACCTCCATATCCACAATCACTGTGTACACAGACAGTGCAGTATGGCACAGAGAAGATACCTACCAGACTCCCTGCGGTGGAGGGTCTGAGAAAGAAAGAAAACAGGGCAGTCGGAAACAGATGTGGCTCGATGGCTTAGTGTGAATCGTTCTGTTATTTCTCAGGATGTGACGACAGTGTGTACAAACCGAAACTGGCAAAGCCGCCCACCTGTGTCTTCGGGAGAGAGGACCGGTATTTGGCTGTAAGGGCACGACAGTACCTCCTTAGTACTGCACGGCGTCCACTGGACATGTTTTATGAAGGCAGTCGGTGTGCATAAGGCTTGGGCAGAGTGGCCTGTATTGTCGGAGACCCGCTATATGTCTACCTCTGATACGTCTTCACAGAAGGGAACGTCTGGAATGGAGTCATCGACATGCCACCTGGGTGGTCGAGCAGTGGGCTAATTTTTTTTTTCACAGATAACACCCGATTTAGTCTGGAGAGTGATTCGCAACGGATTCGCATCAGGGAGCAACATGGAACACGATTTAGGGACCCAAACACTGTGGAAAGAGACCGATGTCGAGGAAGATCTCTGATTTTGTGCGCAGGGATTATGTTGACCACTCGAACCCCTCTTCACGAAATTGTACGAGCAAATTGGCAATATTTAACTTCAGTCAGGTATCGTGACGAGATCTTGGGAGCTCATCTGTGTTTGTTGTGCTCAGACTTCGTAATTGATGGACGATAATACCCGACCTCAAAGAATACGGGTAGTTGATGTATTCTTGAAAAACGGAAGATATTGCACACATGGCGTGGTCTGCTCGCTATCCCGATTTGAATCCAGGGCAAATCTTGAAGGCACTAGGGAGACGGCTTGCATCACGTGACAATCCACCAACCATTGAAACGTCCCCTTAGAAAAATTATACAAGACTGTGCTTAAACTGACACACAATATTTTTTAGCGCAACGCAATCTGACTTTCAAAAATCCCTACAAAATAATGGCCCTGACTAACATTAACCTACATGTTTCACAAATCACTTACCTCACAAAAAATCTTCGTTACTCGAACTACTGCAATACAGCGAGCACCACTACTGCCAGCTAAATAAAAGATTCAAACTACTGAAGGCACTAACTACTGATAGACATAGTTAGCGAATGAAAGATTTTAATAGAGTACAAACAATGTATTTACCTTCATAGTCATAATATATATATCAGTTCATGACACCAATTCTTACAAATTTCAAAACTCCGCCATCTCTCTCCCCACGTCCACCACTGCTGGCGGCTCACCTCCAACTGCCCAACGCTACACGCTGTTAAAATCCAGCTGCCGCTGCCCGACACTACAATGGCAGACAACAATGCAAACTAGCCACAGACTGCGCACAGCACAGCCAGTGATTTTTCATACAGAGCGCTACGTGGCGTTACCAATAAGAAAACGTAAACAGCCTACTTACACCATGGCAGCGAGCAGCTCTGCAGGAAGAATGGACGTTATTGCCTCAACATGACACTGAGAACATAATCCACAGCATGCTCCGTCGTTGTCAAGCCTATATTGCTGTCAGAGGTGATTGGAACGCCCGCTAAATCACGCAGGACTAACAGATAATTAGGATTGTGGAAAGGGTCAAGGGAGTTGCGGTCGGATTCATTTCACAATTGTAATTTATTATCATTTGGTTCGCAAATTCACTTTTGAAAGAATTAAATTTGCTTCACGGCTGAAGGCCTCCAAAGAGATGCCTTAGAATAAGTTCCATTTTGAAAACCAATGACATACAGTTAAAGTTACGAATGAGATAAATCGTATACATACATGAGATCAGCAAGCGGAGCGGCTGAAGGGCACCGGATTAAATCCTCAAAATTCCAAATATGCTATGATGGTTACTGAAGAGACGAGGCCACAATGTTTTAAGATGCTAACAGGGCTGATGGCCCACAAGATGCACAGAAAGAGATAAACAAATGCAATAAGATGGCTGAGGGCCGCAAAGTTAAATTCTGCAAATTAAGGAAATATGTATTGCAACAATCTGTAAAACAATAAATAAAGTTAAAAAATTTCCTTTTTGCAACACTTACGGCCGAAGGCCCACAACGACTTCTGAAATCTTTCAGAGCAAATTACGATAACCTTTCAAGAGCAGAAGGCGATAATGTTTGGATTTGAAGGAAACTCTAAGAACATGTTTTCAGAGCTGAAGGCCCACAACTAACCTTGCCAATTTAAAAATATAAAATACAATTAAATTACAAGGACATTAACACTGTTAAAAGGATAATTCAGAAAACGGCACTCAGGAGTCTCCAGTGGATCGGTCTGCCGTCGTTTAGTTAGGCGAGACTGGTGGTGAGTACAACTATACTTAATTCGTGCGAACCCAACAATGGGAAAGTCACGGACCGACCGACCCACCGCTTGCTTGCCATGATGGATTACACGAGAATTGAAGGGCCCCAAAAAAAATTGCAAGTATCACTATCTCCAGACAAACGAATATGTGAACTGAGCTGCCAAAACTACACACCATGTGGGGCAGCAACAACAGTTGAGGAAAAGACACTGCCTAAAAACTACGTTCGCGGCCAGGGCAGGTAACCAGAACACTAACGGCCACAAGGCAGAAAAATCCACCGGTTCACATGACTATGGATAAATCAATTTTATCAATTCCACCTGACAGCGGCGATCTCGAACATTTCACTTGTTGTTGCTCACAGGAAAACCTCCACAACAGCAACGCCGGAACCTACGATGAAATCCTCCATACCACTCTATCTTCACGTCCTGAGTCGGCGAGCGACGATGCTCGTACCGATCGGACAGCTCCAGATATCCGACACTGCATAGAGACCGCCAGTGGGCGCAGTCGACTACGCTGTACGGAGATGCCCTCAGAACAACCGATCGACCAACAATCCACCAAAAGTCAGGCGTGAGGCCTGGCGTTAACGGCCGGACGGTCGATGTCCACGCAGGGCTCACTGCTGCTGCAAGCCGGCGACTGGCTGGCCCGGGCTGAACTCCAGACGCGTTTCATATGACTGCCAGGGCCCAACTCAAGACGCGAACTGCCGCCGTAAACTCTCCTCCTCGCACGTTCCGACTGAATCCACGACAGATGACAACCGGAATGTAATAGCAGCCGATCAAAGATCCTATCAGAGGGGATATATCGATACGCGCTAATAGCGCCGATGACGGTCAGGCAAAACAGCAACTCACTAACGCCAGCAATTTAAATCAACGTCGTGAGATGGAAATACATTAAAAGAGGGTGTAAAATACCAAATGGTGGGACGGCGAGCCATGCACGAATCAGTGATCAAATTCCAAACTTAGCACACTAACCAGTTATCGAAATATGTGGGCAAACCCATTAAGTTGAAAGAAAAGAACGACGTTTTTTCTACCATTATGCAAGTTGCACTTGTTTACGTGTGTTTTCTTTACAGTGTTTCTACTTTATACACCGGTTTTTCGGCAAAATAACTTGAAAAACTTCCAATTGTTGCATTACTTTTGGACACCAGTATAGTGTAAAATGAAAAATCGATTCGTAGAATAATACTGTCGCATGAATGCAAATACAGAATGTTTCAAAAAGGTTCATCCGATTTCATAAGGCCACCAGGGACGCAAAATCTACAAGATGGACGCATGTTGCCCTCCATTAGTTTGATGGCTCCCATCCCTCACCCTTCTTTCGTCTAATTTGTTTTTGCACAGTTAATTTGATTCATTTCTGGAATTCCTTATCGTTTTCTCTACTAATTCCTCAAGTTGCAGTATCAATGTTCCCTCACTTGTTCCTACATTCCTCCGGAGTCTCAGCTCACCTTCTCCGACGATGGCTTTTACTACTCTTCCCGCACTTAAGTAAATAATTTGTGTGAGTAGTTAGTAACTATGAGTAATTAAACAGATTGTCTAATATTATTCACACCTGTCAACACAATCGCCTTGTCAATGCCTGCCTGAGAAGAAATATTATGCTGGTGTTGTGTACCACTTAGTACACAAAGGTAATGAGAGGTAGGCTTCAGGACATTATAGCAGCTGTCATTGTAGGGAAGCAGAACAGGAGCTGCTATGATTAGTGGACAGGTGAATACAGTAAACAGAAGTTTTACTTAGCTTGTAGCTTTCTCCAAGTGTTGCAAAGAAACTTTACAAAAGATTAAACGGCGATAAAGTCCAATTATTACCAGAAGCAAATTACAGTGTGTCGTGCAGACTGGAACTCCCGCTACTAATGCATGAGTGTGCTGTTCAAGGCTGACTAAGACTGAATGCTGTCGAGGACTGTTACAGAAATAGGTCTGGGTGGCTGCCGCCGGCCATTCTATGTTGTGGAGCTGCTGAAGCCGTGGCTCAGTGGACATACATTATTGGTTCCACTGGGTCGGGCTCTGTGGGAAACGTGAGTTTCTGTTTCCAGCTGTGAGAGTCGGTGAGGGTGAAATCAACTGTATGATACCACAGCTGGCAACAATTTAGATCAAGGAATTATGTCCATATTCCTAATTACAAGAAAATTTTAAAGATGTGAAACAAAAATTTAAGAGTGTGTACGATGAACAATTTGGTAACTAGACGCTTAACTGATTTTCGCAAGGTAAAATCATTGACAGATTTATTTAGGTACCCCTTTTCCTCTTCGTCTGAAATACACTGGAACTGGTGCCACTGCTGTTCATCAGTGTATGAAACGATAAGTCACCTATTTAAATTCTTACAAGAAAATCTCTTGCTTTTCTATCGTTGGGTCGATAGAAAAACTCATTAGTTATTGTTAGATAAATCATTAAAACTGTGCTAGCGTCTTTGGGACAACATAGGTATAAAAAGTGAACAAAATTTTTCCATGTTGTTGTTGTTGTGGTCTTAAGTCTGAAGACTGGTTTGACGTAGCTCTCTCATTTGACTCTATCCTGCGCGAGCCTATTCATCTCCGACTAACTGCAAACCTAATCCTACTGAATCTGCTTACTGTATGCATCTCTTGCTTTACCTCCAATACTAAATTGGTGTTCTCTTGATATCTCAGAATGTGCCCTATCAAACGACCCTTTGATTTCATCAACTTTTACCGAAAAGTTCTTGTCTCCCCACTTCTCTTCAGAACCCCTCATTAGTTGCGTGACCCAGCCATCTAATCTCCCAGATTCTTCTGTAGCAGCACATTTCGAAAGCTCCTATCCCATTTTTCTCTGACCTGTTTATTGCTCATGTTTTACTTCCGTACATGGCTGCACTCCAAATACGTTCCATAACAGACTTCATAACTCATAAACCTATATCCCTCGTTAAAAAATTTTTCCTCTTCAGAAACGCTTTTCTCGCCATTGAGAGTCCATATTTTATATTATCTCTATTTCGCCCAAAGAACAAAACTCCACTACAACTTGAAGTGTCTCGTTTCCTAATCTAATTCCCTCAGAATCACCTTATTTAATTTGACTACATTCCGTTATCCTTGATTTGATTTTGCTGATGTTCCATCTATATCCTCCTTTCAAGACATTGTCCATTACGTTCAACTGCTTTTGCGGTCTCTGACTGAGTTTAATGTCGTTAGTAAATCTTACAATTTTTTATTGTTCTCCCGGGACTTTTATTCCTATTCCAGATTTTTCTTTGGTTTCCTTTCCTGCTTGCTCATTGTACAGATTGAATTACATCCTAAATAGGTTACAACCCTGTGCCCGCCGGAGTGGCCGAGCGGTTCTAGACGCTACAGTCTGGAAGCGCGCGACCGCTACGCTCGCAGGTTAGAATCCTGCCTCGGGCATGGGTGCGTGTGATGTCCTTAGGTTAGTTAGGTTTACGTAGTTCTACGTTCTAGGGGACTGATGACCACAGCAGTTAAGTCCCATAGTGCTCAGATACATTTGAACCATTTCACAACCCTGTCTCACTTCCTTCTCAACCATTTCTTCCCTTTCATGCCCCTCGACACTTACAATGGCCGTCTTATATTTGTACGAGTTGTAAGTAGCCTTTTGGTCCCTGCATTTTACCTCTTAACTTCGGAATTTCAAAAAGAGCATTGTAGCCAAAGAAGTCAAAAGTTTCTCTAAGTCTACAAATGCCGTAAAAGCATGTTTGACTTTCCTTAGCATAACTTCTTAGATAAGTCGTAAGGTCAGTATTGCCCCTCGTGTTCCTAAATTTCTCCAGAATCCAACATGATATTCCCCAGGGTCGATTCCTACCAGTTTTTCCATTCTTTTGTAAAGAATTCGTGATAGTGTTTTGTGTGGTATCGATAGCTACGGTGCCACAACGTAGGTGCGCTCTGCTAGGTTGGCACTATGACAACGACACCGACGACATCGCCCTCTAGCCAGTGTTGTGCAGCTCTACTAGCACCGCTCCGGATTCCTGCCCATTTGATTCCGAGTAGACGACCAAGCAACAACCGCGGGTCGTCGTGTGGACGCCGAAATTAGATTTCTATTTCATAGTTGGGGAGCCACTACAGATTTTACCTGTGTAACTTTTGTTATCGTTGATACCTGTACGGCTTCGCACCTATTTGCTCATCTCAGCCAAAGTTACGTAAGCCTAAAGTAATCCTAATTCTTCCTATAGAAAAGGTGATTTACATTTAAACGCACTACCAAAGTATTTCACCTTCTCCTGCGCCTACTCACTTCCTACATTCGGCCTACCCTTCAGTTTACAGGAGCTGACCCACGCGCCGCCTTCTGATGGGATACAAGAAAATGCCGACGATGATATGTACTTTTTGCTTGGTACTGCTTTATCTTTTTCTACTATCTCCTTGTGACGGAGTGAATGTGCGTTCCGACCTATCGCTATAAGACTTTCATTGGTGTAAACCATGGTTTCGCCACAGGAACATGCTTCGCTGTCCGATCTTGTACGTTTTCAGACTCAGCAAATGACACACCTGCTTAATGGCATAAAGGGACGCCGGCCGGAGTGGCCGAGCGGTTATAGGCGCTACATCCTGGAACCACGCGACCATTACGGTCGCAAGTTCGAATCCTGCCTCGGGCATGGAAATGTGTGATGTCATTAGGTTAGTTAGGTTTAAGTAGTTCTAAGTTCTAGGGGACTGATGACCTGAGACGTTAAGTCCCATAGTGCTCAGAGCCATTTGAGCTATAAATGGACTAGTCACACTACAAACTGCAGCTGCTATGGCGCCTCCGACGCCATGTCCTGCACCGACACCGTCGCCAACGGCGCCGCCATTTCGTGCCTTCAATACTGGCGTTGAACGCTGGCCAGAATACATCGCCCAGCTCGAGGCTCACTTCCCAGGTTACAACATACGACGTACAGAGCGGCTTGCCTTCTTCATTGCGAACGCCGGTGTTGTTTTATACCCTGTGCTTGTCAAGTTGTTTCCCACCACCCACCCAGAAACTAAAACCTATGACGAAGTGATTGATGCTTTGGACCCACTTCCACGACAGTGTTGATGTGGTATCTGTACGCTATAAATTCTTTCACCTCCGGCGTAGCCCCACTCAGTCCAACAAATCTTGGTTAGTGGACCTTCAGGGACTAACTTCTGATTGTGACTTTAATAGCTCATGTGGACGCTCATATGCAGATATAATGATTAGAGACGCCATTGCGTGGAATGTAGCGGATCACCGTATCCATGAGCAAATCCTCAATTTCAAAAATCCGGCTTTGGAGGAAATAGTGCACTTGCTAGACAGACAAGATACATTTGTCACGGCTACTTCGACGTGACCCCGGGTGTGTGTACTGTTAGCGCCGCACAACACGTGCCCTCCCACCCGGACCCAGCACAGCCAGCCACGCCGCGCCTCTCGTGCACCAGTAAACAAGTTTCAAGCCTGGCCCCCACTAAGAAACTTAAATCTTGTCCAAACAGTTTTCGTGCCCACCCACACGACAGTTGCCGATCCTGCCTGGCACTTTGCTATTTTTGTAATAAGAAAGGAAATGTGCAAGCTTTGTTTCAGTAAGAAAAACTCTAATTCACAACTTGTCTCCAGTTCGGGTGACTCGCATGCGCGTCACCGCAACTGAAATCGCCGTGATCATCATACACATCAGCCTATGGACGTTAATTCCAATTCTTCGAAGCCTTCTGCTTCACGTGCTTCTACAGCTCATCGTGAGAGTCAAGTTTTGCCTGGCACTTCCTCTCACATTCAGCACGACGCGAGGAATCTTTTTGTGACTTTGAACATGTGTGGAAGTTCTGTTCACATGCAGCTGGACACTGGTAAGTCAGTTTCTTTACTGAACAAATCAACGTATGACTTGCTTGGTTCGCCCCCGCTTCGTCGTTCACATTCCACACTGACTGCAATTACTGGGCAGGAAATCTCAGTGCTCGGCGTGTTTGGTTTGCAAGCCACGTATGGTGCAACGACACATACAGTGGCTTTCCATGTGCTCCATTCTAGTGGTGCTACAACCATTTTTGGCATGGACGCATTTGAACTTTTAGTCCTCGCAATTCAGGACAATGTGTTTGGAATCAATGCTAGTGACCATGCAGTGTTGCCGTCCTATGCGGTGATTTTGCTAGACTCTTTTCTGATGGCCTTGGTTGTGCAACATACTTTGCAGCGCATGTTGTAGTTAAAGACAATGCTGTGCCTATTTTCCGGAGCGCATGCCCGGTACCGCATGCACAGCACGATGCCATAGCTGCTGAACTTGCGCATTAGCAAGGCAATGGTGTCATTGAACCTGTTTCTGCTTCGCCATGGGCTTCGCCTCTAGTGTGTGTGAAGAAACCAAACAGTCGACTCGGTATTTGTGCTGACTTTAAATCTACAGTAAATCCCCAGACAGGGGTAGCTACGTTTCCCTTCCTGCGTCCTGCAGACATTTTTGATAAGCTTTGTGTGGGAAAATTCTTTTCCACGATTCTCTTAAGGGACGCATACTTTCAAAGTCCGCTCGAAGAACAGTCACAGCGCTATTTTATGATCAACATCCACCTTGGATTGTTCAAGTTTCGCCGCCTTCCATTCGGTTGTGCTTCGGCTCCTGCTATTTTTCAGTCTTACTTGCAGCAGCAGTTGTGTGCCACTGTCCCTTGTTGTTCCAATTATCTGGACGATATAGGTGTGTCAGGTCGCACCCTTATCGAACAAATACAGAATTTGGGTCCCTTATTTACTGTACTTTTGCAGGCTGCACTCAAGTATAACAGAGACAAGTGCAAATTTTTTCAAACTGAGATTCAGTGTTTAGGGCATACGATTAGCAGAAAAGGTATCCACCCCTCGCCATCACATCTCAGTGCCATTAGAGACGTGACAGCACCCAGGAACGTGAGAGAACTTCAGTCTGTGTTGGACAAAATTACATTTTATATTGGGTTTATACCAAATGCAGCGTAGACTGCAGGACACCTGCATCGCCTTAGGCGTAAGAACATTCCTTTTATTTGGACTTCGGAATGTGACGCTGCATTCCACAAGCTCATATGTGCTTTGTTGAGTGATCGCTGTTTGATTCCTTTTGATCCCACCAAACTAGTTGTTTTGGCTGTCGATGCATCTCCTCACGGCATCGGAGAGATTCTCTCGCACAGCATTAATTCTGTCGATCGCTCAATCGCTTTAGCGTCTAAGTGGCTCAATTCTGCCCAGCAGAACTATTCTCAAATTGAGAAAGAAGTCTTAACTATTGTATATGGAGTGACAAAGTTTCATGATTTTTTTTGCGGTGCAAGTTCTATTTGGTCACTGACCATAAGCCTTTGACGTCGTTGCTCCACCCGTCAAAGCCAGTACCGACCTGTACTGCACAAAAATTGCTACTTGGTCTTTGTTTGTGTCTAACTACTATTACAAAACATTGTTTCGACCTACGGCCCAGCAAGGCAATGTTGATGCTTTGTCTCTTCTACCTATAGGTCCTGACATCGTGTTTGATTCTTCCTACTTGGCATGCATGTTTATTGATTCGCAAGATAAGGAATTAGCTGATGGCTTTGTGGTAGATTTTCGTCGCATTGTTTCGTGACAGCCGCCGATGCTTCTTTGAAGATTCTTTTGCAGTATATTCGTACTCAGTGGGCTCAATCTCCCACCCAGGTTAGTGATCCCCTTGTCCAGAGTTACCCTGCGCAACGTCAAAACTTGTCTGTACACCATGGCGTTATCTTGTTACGAACTGACAATGATCAGTCTCTTGTGGCTGTACCTCATTTGTCGCAGTCGGAAATCCTCCGTTTGTTACACGCTGGTCATTGGGGTATTGTGCGGTCGAAGCAATTAGCGCGTCGTCACTGCACTTGGGTCGTCACTGATAAAGACATTGAGAATTTGCTTGCTAATTGTCGCCTTTGTGCGGAGCATCAATCTGCTCCCCGCCAGTGCTTCTTTGCGTGGCCGACTCTTACTGGGTCTTGGCAGCGCGTTCATATCGATTTTGCGGGTCCGTTCTGGGACACCTACTGGTTGATAGTGATTGATGCGTACAGCAACTTTCCTTTTGATCAACCTATGTCTTTTACTACATCTGCCAGTACTATTCGGGCATTGACGTCTGTTTTTCATTGAGGGCCTTCCTGGAGTTATTGTCTCAGACAATTTGTGTCATCAGAGTTTGAAACGTTCTGTGCTTCTAACGGCTTTCGCCATCTGACCTCAGCCCCATTACACTCCCAGTCGAACGGCCAGGCTGAACACATTGTGCGTACGTTTCAGTCACAGATGTGCAATTTGCACGTCACGCACTCTTGGGAGCGCGCGCTCTGGACTTTCCTTGCTTCCTATCGCTCTCAGCCCCGTGGCACCCGTTCCCCAGCGGAATTGCTACAGAGCCGCAGCTATTGCACCCACCGCCGAACGCCCCCGCTGCTTTGCCTCATTCTGGTTGGGTGCCGCAAAATTTGGTGTTCCATCGTGTTTTCTCTGCCAGGCAGCTCTGGGGGCAGCGGCGGGTTCTTCGCCAGCTTGGGCACCCTCCGGCAATGTCGAGCGACACTGGAAACAAATCCATCTGTGCCGTCCTCAGTTTTCTGACGCTGGTTGTTTTCCGGCAGAACTGGAGGCTTCGCGGCTTCCGCCGCCTCAGCCCACTACTCCACTGATGGCGCCTCTGCCGATCACGCCTCCACCGCGGGCGCTGCTGCCGTCGCAGCCGCTACCGGCCGATCCGGTCCAGTCACCTGCACTGGACAGACGCCTCTCATTGCCGCCACGGCCCTACCTCCAGCCGTCGCCACCACCGCCGTGTTCCTCCACGTTGCCGGAACCAATGGACGGTGAGGCTGTCATCACGGCGCCGCCGTCGTCTCCCATGGAAGTCATTGCTCCGCCTCCTCATCCGAGCTTACCCAGTGACGGTGACGGGCTGGGCAGGTTTTCCAAGGGGTGGTTACCTCGACCCCTCACGAGCAATGTGGGGACGTGGGTGGACAGCGCACCCCGGCAGTTCCGCTGTCCGTCCCATCAGTTGCGCCGTCGCTGGGTCTCTCCACCCGCCGCCAGAACCCCTACTCAACGACGGTACGTCGTTTCAGGGCTATCGATAGCTACGATGCCAATACGTGAGTGCGCTCTGCTAGGTTGGCACCACGACACTGACACCGACAACAGCGCCCTCTAGCCAGCGCTGTGCAGCTCTACGAGCACTGCTCCGGATTCAACCCATTTGACTCCGAGTAGACGATCAAGTAACATTGCTTCTGGCATGAAATTTTCACTCTACAGCGGAGTGTGCGCTGATATGAAACTTCCTTGCAGATTAAAACTATGTGCCCGACCGAGACTCGAACTCGGGACCTTTGCCTTTCGCGGGCAAGTGCTCTACCAACTGAGCTACCCAAGCACGACTCACTCCCCGTCCTCACAGCTTTACTTCTGCCAGTACCTCGTCTCCTACCTTCCAACTTTACAGAAGCTCTCCTGCGAACCTTGGAGAACTAGCACTCCTGAAAGAAAGGATATTGCGGAGACATGGCTTAGCCACAGCCTGTGTAACTTTTGTTAGCATTGATACCTGTACGGCTTCGCACCTATGTGGTCATCTCAGCCAAAGTTACGTAAGTCTTATGTAATCATAATTCTCCATATAGTAGAGGTGATACACAGTTAAACGCACTGCCAAAGCATTTCACCCATTCCTACCCCAACTCACTTCCTACATTCAGCCTACCCTTCAGTTTACAGGAGCAGACCCATGCGCCCCTTCCGGCGGGATACAAAATTTTGCAACCACGCCTTATAAAACAAATAGTTTGATCATCTTCACACATACTTTCACATCTGTCAGTTGTAAGTAGGCTGTTTAGGTTTTTATGTTGGTAACTTCACCTAGCGCCCTGTATGAAAATGACTGGCTGTGCTATGTGCAGTCTGTGGGTGGTGGGCATTGCTGAAATAGTCGCTATTGTAGTGTTGGGCTGTTGGCTGTTACCAGCGCGTAGCGTTGCGCAGTTGGAGGTGAGCCGCCTTCAGTGGTGGATGTGGGGAGAGAGATGGAGTTTTCAGAGCAAATGATCTGGATGTCATGAACTATCATATATATATTATGACTATTAAGATAAATACATTGTTTGTTCTATATTAAAATCTTTCATTTGCTAACTATGCCTATCAGTAGTTAGTACCTTCAGTAGTTTGAATCTTTTATTTAGCTGGCAGTATTGGAACTCGCTGTATTGCAGTAGTTCGAGTAATAAAGATTTTTGTGAGTTAAGTGATTCAGGAAAGGTATAGGTTATTGTTAGTCAGGGCCATTCTTTTGTAGGTATTATTAAGTCAGATTTGCGTTGCGCTAATAATATTCTGTGTCAGTTTAGTGATGATCAAAATAAGTAAAGAGAGAAACGTTTGAGTACGTTCAGTTTTGCTCAGCAGTTTGAAAGTCAAATAACATAAGGGATTTACCAGCACAATAATTTCACAGTAACTGTTTTCCTTGGAACTGGAATTACTAAATTCTTCTTTAAGCTGAGGGTACTTCACCTGTCTCATACATCTTGCACACAAGATGGAAAAGTTTTCTCATGACAGGCTCTCCCAAAGCTATCGGTAGTCCTGACAGAACATCGTCTACCACCGAGGCCGTATTTCGACTTACATCTTTCAGAGCTAAGTCAAATTATTCTCACAGTATCATATCTCCCATCTCATCTCCATCTACGTCCACTTCTCTTTCTATATTAATGCCTTTAAGTTTCCACCTTTCAGCCTTACCTTTATTGGTTTTCCATCTGAGCTCTTTATATTCACACAGCAGATTCTTTTCCCCAAATGTCTCTTTATATTCCTGTAGACGGTATCTGTCTTTCCTCTAGTAAAATATGCTTCTAAATCTTTACATTTGTCCCGCTTAGCCAGCCTGCACTTGCTGTCAATCGCTGTTGTTAAACGTTTGTAAGCCCTTTCAAGTGCAGTATCTCTGCACATGGGAGGATTTCTACTAAATGTTGTCTTCTTACCTATTTGATCCTCTGCTGCCTTCACTATTTCATCGATTAAAGTTACCCATTGGTCTTCCATTGTATTCCTTGCCCCCTTTCTAGCCAACTGTTGCATAACGTTCATCTGGAACTCTCAACAACCTCTAGTTCTTTCAACTTATCCAGGTATTTTCTACGTTATTTTTTGCCAGTTTCCCATTTCTTCTGTTTTGATCTTCAGTTCATGGCGATTAAATTGTGGTCATAGTCCACATCCGCCCAAGGAAATGTCTTACAATTTGAAATTTGATTACTGAATCTCTAACCATTACATAATCAAACTGAACCTTCCGGCGTCTCCAGGACTCTACCATGTACACAGCCTTCTTTTATGATTCTTAAGCCAAGTGTTTACAGAAGAATGCTGAAGATTACATGGATATATCACATAACTAATGAGAAGGTATTGAATAGAATTGGGGAGAAGAGGAGTTTGTGGCACAACTTGACGAGAAGAAGGGACCAGTTGGTAGGACATGTTCTGAGGCATCAAGGGATCACAAATGTAGCATTGGAGGGTGGCGTGAAGGGGAAAAGTCGTAGAGGGGGACCAAGAGATGAATACACTAAGCAGATTCAGAAGGATGTAGGTTGCAGTAGGTATTGGGAGATGAAGAAACTCGCACAGGATAGGGTAGCATGTAGAACCGCATCAAACCAGTCTCAGGACTGAAGACAACAACAACAACAACAACAACAACACCAACAAGCCAAGTGTTAGCGATGATTAAATTATGCTCTGTGCAAAATTATACCAGATGGTTTCCTGTTTCATTCCTTCCCCGTCAAATCCATTGAAACTTCCCCTTAGAAAAATTATACAAGACTGTGCCTAAACTGACACACAATATGTTTAGTGCAACGCAATGTGACTTTCAAAAATCCCTACAAAAGAATGACCCTGACTAACTTTAACCTATACGTTTCACAAATCACTTACCTCACAAAATTCTTGGTTACTCGAACTACTGCAGTACAGCGAGCACCACTACTGCCAGCTAAATAAGATTCAAACTATGGAAGGCACTAACTACTGATAGGCACAGTTAGCATATGAAAGATTTTAATAGAGAACAAACAATGTATTTACGTTAATAGTGTTCAAAAGTGATAATATGTACAGTAGTTCATGACATCCATTCTTGCAAATTTCAAAACTCCGCCATCTCTCTCCCCACATCAACCACTGCTGTCGGCTCACCTCCAACTGCGCAACGCTACGCGCTGTTAACATCCAGCCGCCCAACACTACAATGGCGAGTATTACAACAATGCCAACCAGCCACTGACTGCACAGCCAGTGATTTTTCATACAGAGCGCTATGTGGCGTTACCAATAAAAAAATCTAAACAGCCTACTTACACCATATTCAGCTTTTCCACTTATATTTTTCCATCGCTTCCTTTTCCTACTAATGAATACAATTAAATTTTCCTTCAAAATGGTTCAAATGGCTTTGAGAACTATGGGACTTAACATCTGAGGTCATCAGTCCCCTAGAATTTAGAACTACGTAAACCTTATTAACCTAATGACATCACACACATCCATGCCCGAGGCAGGATTCGGACTTGTGACAGTGGCGGTCGAGCGTAAATTTCAGTCTCCCTTAACTACATGTATAAATTATGTTACGCATCATACATTTTCTTCAGTCTCTTCATTATATGCAGAGCTAGTTGTCACATAACCTTGCACTGCTGTGGTAGGCATGGGCTTCGTGTCTGTCTTGGCCACGAAATGCGTCCGCTATGCTGTTCATAGTAGCTTACCCCTTACATGCATTTCTATTTTCTTAATCATTATTAAACCTACTCGTGCAGTAGGTCTACTCAACTAATCCCTCGAAGTGCCCTATGATATTTAAATCGGGGGCTTGCAGGTGCTGGATGAGATCTAAGTCGGGGTGATGGGGCTGGCACAATCCGTGTGCATTTTAAAGGAAGTAAGTAAGCAAGGAAGATAGTGTTTAATGTCCCGTCAACATCGAGATCATTTGAGACGGAGCACAACTGCAGATTATGTCAGGGATAGGCAAGGAAATTGGCAGTGCCCCTTCAAAGAAACTATCCCAGCATTTGCTAGGAGCGATTTAGGAAAATCAAGGAAAACCAAAATGTGGATGGCAGGACACAGATCTGAACCGTCGTCCTCCCGAATGCGAGTCCAGTGTGCTAAACACTACGCCACCTCGCTCGGTGCTTGCATTTTTTTAAAAAACCGCTCATCATCTTCTTGACAATCGTCCGATTTTACAAAGTTCTTTATTTTACAAACCTGTGCATCCAAATTCACAATTGTGTTTAGGAGCGATGTTCCAATTTACTGTTCACAAGTATTTGACGGACTCTTCACTGGACGCACAACGAACATCCAGAGGAAAACCAAACCAGTCGCTTGCTTTAGCGAGCGTGTCTGGAGTTAACTACAAACACTGCTGTTGCTATGCGGCGTCGTAACTGACTCAAAGTCGTTGTAACGAGATGGACAAAGGCGTAGAGTTTCAGAAGCTCCAACAAAAATGTCATAACATGAGATGAGACGACGCCGAAGGCCAATCGTTTAATGCGAGCTACGTAAGCCTCTGACCGCAGATGCATGGTTAAGCTAGCTAATCTTTGTAACATGAGGGCTATTTAGAAAGTAGGGAACGTTTTGGTATTAAAAAAAAGACTAACTACATGAAATACGTTTTATTATATACATTTCAAAGAGCGACTGACATACTGCTTTTCCACATAGTAACCAAACACTTTGAGGCACTTATCATAGCGGTGGACAAGCTTTAAAAGACTTTCGTCATAAAATTCTGCCGCCAGAGACTTCAGTCAGTGAGTCACACGCGCATGGAGTTCCACGTCGTCATCGAATCACTGCATTGCAAGCCAGTTATTCATCTTGGGAAACAAGTGAAAGTCGTTTAGTGCAAGATCGGGGCTATAGGGCGGATGAAGGAAAATTTCCCATTCGAATGAATTAAGGAGTTCCTTAGTGCGGTTTGCCGTGTGTAGTTGGGCATGGTCGTGAAAACTTTGGACGTCAGCTTTCCTCGGTGTTTGTTTTGAACTGCTCTTCTAATACTATGCAAAGTTTGAAAATACCGGGCAAAATTTATGGTTGCTCCACGTTCGAGAAAAGCACGCCTTACCTGTCGTAAAATACTGTCGCCGTCAACTTCCTTGCTGACAAGGTTTGCAAACATTTTCTTGATTTTTGGGGAGACCTTGTGTACCCCCACTCCACTTGAAACGTCCCCTTAGAACAATTATACACGACTGGTCTATGTGAAACGTCCTCTTTGAACAATTATACACGAATGTGCTTAAACTGACACACAATATCTTTAGCGCAACGCTATCTGACTTCCAAAAATCCCTACGAAAGAGTGGCCCTGACTAACATTAATCTATATGTTTCACAAATCACTTACCTCACAAAAATCTTCGTTACTCGAACTACTGCAATACAGCGAGCGCCACTACTGCCAGCTAACTAAAAGATTCAAACTACGGAAGTCACTAACTACTGATAGGCACAGTTAGCAAATGAAAGATTTTAATAGAGAACAAACAATGTATTTAGCTCACTAGTCATAATATATATAGCAGTTCATGACACCAATTCTTACAAATTTCAAAACTCCTCCATCTCTCTCCCCACGTCCACCACTGCTGGCGGCTCACCTCCAACTGCCCAACGCTACGCGCTATTAGCATCCAGCTGCCGCTGCCCAACACTACAATGGCAGACAACAATGCCAACTAAACACAGACTGCACACAGCACAGCCATTGATTTTTCATACCGAGCGCTAAGCGGCGTTACCAATAAGAGAACCTAAACAGCCTACTTACATAGCCCCCATGCTCCCCACAAAAAATTTTTACAAATTTTTTGAGCAGTGGCCAATAATGATTTGACAAAATTTTTCATAATTACAATAACAAAGAAATGAAATGCACACACTTATCGATACAATGTTGGTCAAAAGCTAAAATTTTCTCACAGTCCATAAAGACAGTCCTGATCATTCATCAAAGTAAAATTGCAGTGTTTTTCTCAAAGTCTGAGCAGTAAAAGAAAATGCACACGGAAGTAATGGATTTCCATGCAGTCTTGAGGAAGTGTTGTCCTTCCAACAGAAAGGCAGTGCTGACTCATGAAATGCAGACAGGTAATGGGCCACAGCAGAGTCAGTCGACGTTGAAGACTATCGGTAGGTAGGTCATCACAGAGCAGACCCACTGTAGTCCTGGTAGAGATTACGGTATTGGTGGGCCACCAGAGGTGCAGACCCATTGCAGTCCTTGTAGAAATAATGGTATCGGTGGGTCGTCAAAGGTGTAGACCCACTGTAGTCCTTGTAGAGATGGCCAGTAGCCATCTGTTTGCCTGTGCAGGTGCACAATCACCATTGAAGAGTCTTGCAGATAATATAGCAAGACCATAACCACCACTTGTGCACTCACAAAAATTGTTTTTGAAACGTTCTTACAATCAGCAATGCTGTTATCCAGTCCCTTACTGAATTATTAACACAGATGCAAACACTATCAGTCCCTACTTCTCACATATTGTCCATATACTATGACCAACAGAAACGTGTGCAGTGAAATGTAATTTACAAGTTACTTAATTTGATGAACTGGTGTCAATTACAATTTTATAACATAAGAATGCAATAACAAAGGTACAAAATACATCTTTAAAGAACATAACAATACAGATAGGCTTTACAAAAGAATCGAAATAGCAAATACATCAGTGTTACAAAAATTACGACATAAGTACATACATAAAAGATCAGAATAAGTTTTGAAACATCAACTTCACACATGAGCATTAAAACAGAACAGAATAAATAATTTCTAAACATATTTACAAAGAAAACGACATATTATTAATGCAAATTATATTTGAGGATAACACTATTCCTCATCATAGTGAATGTAGCTGAATATTAGAAAATTCTACAACATAAGTCTTATCAGATGAACATATAAAGACAGGAAGAACATAAATACACAAGGGTACACAAACACATAGTGGGATAACACAAAAGGAAAGGACAGGGTTTGTTTTCAGTGTAACATTTGGGACTGCAGTGTAACCCAAAACTTCATTCTGTAGATCTTTCGTCATATCGCAACATTTGTTTCCACCAAAAATATCCTATCCAAGCATGCTTTCTGTATTTTGCTCACATCCTCTTTCAAAAATAGTTTTTCTCCACTGTACACTACTTTTTTGGCCAGACCATTTCTTATAGCCAAACCATTTTCTTATAGCTTCTCAATGCATTTCTTCCAAATCATCATAGTTAGTTTCTTATATAGTCTAGCCCCTCTTAAGCTAACCTAAATCTACTGAGCTCATATGCTAAACTAAAGGACGAGGCAATGCAGCAGCACAAAACAATTAATACAAACAGCAATGTTTAAAAAAATGCAAGTAAGCATAGCGAGCACCAATAAATGTAATAATTTATATCTAAACATGACAAAGCTGAAACAGAAAAAATATTACAGTAAAAATGTGTAATACCTATGTCACATCTTAACACTAGAGTGTTGCATCACTAGAACATACGCTAGAAGATAAGTTACCAAATCATTAAAAAAATTATTTTTGTAAGTCCTGTGAAGGGAAATGTCTATTTGTGCTCTCTTTTCTAAGGAAGTACATCATAAAATGATTCTTTACTGGGTCTGTAGACAGAAAGTAGTTATATTAGTACATGTATTACATTTTAATTTAAACAATGCTGCGTTGCAACAAGAAACTAGATATTAAACAAAATGAGTAAATAAATATTTAAAGCAATCCATATGGCATTTCTCTCAACTAGCAAGACAATAGCCGTGTAATATTTCTCATCGTTTCATTAGGGATTTTAGTAAATATCATAAATTAAGAGCTCCATAGTATAATCATATGTTTACAAGTTTGAGCGTGTCGTATTTGCGACGCTTTCTACAAAGAAATGTCAATAGCGAGGATAATGAGACCCTTTTTTACCTGTGCCTCTGAAAGGCACACACTAATGGCTTGTTTCCAGGTGGCTGTTACCCAGCTGGGTGCCCACGACGCATTACGTGCAGGTGGGCACTTAACTTTCTTACCGAAATATTTACGACACCAGTTTCCGCTACAGTGACAGTCACATATAAAAATATTTTCACAGGTTGAGAATTTGCGTTACAAAACTGTAGAAACAAAATCCTTTAAATATAATAGTGTCCAAAAAATTTTCATCGGCATTGTAATACATTCACACAATTACATACATTTCATAACTCTTAAAGTACGATTCTTGGTTTCCAACAACCTTTTGCACAAATCAGAGTCCCTAACCACTACTCATTATTCCTTACCTTATTGCACATATACATATTCGTCGACACTTTTTCAATATTTCATCGTAACAGGTATGTAGCATAACCAAGTAACTCACATAGCATCAGCTTAAACATACCTCAGCAGCATAATTCACATCGTCATCGTAATAATATCATAACACCTCAGTCAAATTCTCAAAATCTCTGTAGCTTCCTCCAATAATTTCAAAACCTAAAATAAAATTCTCTGCTCATGTCAAAAGTGTCATCTGCCTCAAACGTACTTTAAAAATCGTGATCCCATACCAAATATATCATTCATAGCTCTCCTAGTATCACAATGGTTCTGAAAAAATATGAACAGTTCACAAAGTACAGACAAAATACAATTTCGTAAGTGTGAAGTTATCCAACTGTGTAATTACGTAAACATCTGTCACTGATGTAGTATAATAAATGTTTGTTTCTCTCAGTTAAATGATCAGATAGCTGTGTAATTTATGTGTTAGAGAAATATGGTACCGATGTGTAAAGAGTATAAGCAAATACCATATTAGCTATGGCTCCTTGTGCTTGCCAAACACATGGTACACAAAGTAGGCGTGTACCCCCCTGAGGATTAATGTAATTATATCCTCAGGTGTTACAGATTACAGCAATGGAATGAAATGTATCACAGAAAACTTTCTTTGTAATTCAAATATGTTGAAAAATAAATAGTTTAATGCGTGTCCTGTAGCGATAAATGTGCGTCTTGCTGTAAGACACTCTCTGTGGAAGTGTCGTAGTTATTGTCCTCCGAAAGCTAAGTTCTGCAGAAGTCAATGTACTTACCTCATGATAAACGAAATTGAAATGCTTTGCGTATAGATATCTTAGTTATTACTCTTATTGCCGTGATGAAGTAAGTACTGTACTGTACGTATTGTTGTGCTACAGAAAAGGCTGTCTCATTGTAGCTATACCACAAAAGTTACTACTAAAACATGTTTTACTTTCCAGAAACATTCAGAAAAACTGTGCAGATATAAAACAGATAAACTGCAAAAGCAACATTGTAAATTGTCACTCATTAGTAGCGTCGCGATAAAATCGTGTAGCTGTCACATAAACTAACCACTGAGTCATCTGGTATCTCACAGAAAGTACTTTAAATCCAGAATTTATTTTCAAGTAAACCAAAATGTTGCATTAAAATCTCATTAGCAATACTGGTAAATGTTCTAAGTATGTGAGCCTTATAATCGTTACGTAATCGTGCAGCTAACAAGCAAGAATGTACACACGAAATAACACAGTGATGTCTGTTCACTATAACAATGCACTCGTAAATACTGTCAAAATATGTTCCGTAGGTTCTAGACTGGATAGTGAACTTCAAAACATTGTTGCATGTTAACAGTTTCTAAGTGTGACAAAGCATACTAGAAATGTGAAGTGAAATGTTTTATGGCAAAGACAAACTTAAAAAGCAGATTATCTCTTAATAAACGGTTTTACATGTAAAATGTGGTGTAAACCTTTACTCTTCCTACTACGCAGACTGTCAACTGAAAAGCAATTATCATGTGGTTACGTCGGTAAGGAACACTGGAATTTTGCTCAAGGTTAGCTTATGTTATTTTTCTCTGAGCCCGCCGGCGCACGCGGCTGCCTGCGGTGGGAGTCATTGTCTGTTACTTTGTTGGCGCGCGTCGTTAATGGGATTTGGAGACCTAACTTCTACAAATTCACCTTCCCGAGAGGGCCCTGCTCTGTTTGAATCCAGCCAGTTCTGATGCAATTCAGGTCTGTCGTTACGATCATATCGTCTGTCGTCATGTCGGTAGTTCCTGTAGTTTCTTTCTTGTCGGTTAAGTGGTGGAGAATTTCTCCCTGAATCGTAACTGCGCGCTGGACCGTTGCGTCTGAAGTTATTCCGTCTCCCTTGATAATAATTATTTTGGTTCCCGTATTGTCTGTTTCTCTGATTGTGTCTGTGATATTCATTACTACGGAAATGCGATCTCTCTCTGTAACTATTACTCTGCCAGTGGTTGTCATATGGGTGGTGTCTGTTTTGGTCACGATTTGCGTTGTAAGAATAGACTTGTCGTGTCCAGTTATTGTTTCTGTCGTCACGGAATTGTGACGGATGTGAACTGTAGTGATTGTTTTCCTGTTTTCGCATCCCGCGACTGTGTGTGTCAATTTCTAATTCTTGTAAGAGTCCCAGAAAAGCTTCAATGTCGTCTTTGCATCGTCCTGGTAAAATAATCTGTCGTAAATGTTCAGGTAATTTGATTAAGCAAAAGCGGATGAGTTCTGAGGGGCTGTATGGGTTTCAAAGATACTGATTCTTATGTAACATGTCTTCAAAATATTTGACAAGACCGGAAAATTCAGATTGTTCGAAATGTTTCATCATTATGATGCTATGTTTTACTCGGTCTTGTGTAGCTTGAGACCAATATGCTGAGAGGAAGGCATGATAAAATTCTCCTTCACTATGACAATCGTGAATGACCGATCGCATTCTTGCATCTGGTTCACTCTCCAAGTAGCCACACATAAATTCTAATCTGTACTCTAATGACCACTTGGGGGGAAAACAATGAGAGAATTGATGGAGCCACGCTTGTGGATGAATGTCGTTGCCAGAATTCTTAAATGTTTTGAATTTACGTGTAGTAATGAAAAGCTTATAGTCAAAATCATCGTGTCGGGGGTAGCATATCGTTCATTGTTACGTCGTGTCGGTAGTTCCATCTCAAAACTCGGTGCACCTAGCCAATTTCTTTCACAATTTCCGAAATGCCCTGTGTTATTATTTTGTGGCTTTTCCGTATTTCTAAGTCCCTCTTCCCGTGTTGGAGCGCGACTGTCCTCTGAAATACGTAATTCTTGTATTACCTGTGTCAGCTGATCTAGCACTTCCCGGATTTCTCTTTGGTGTTGTGTATTAATTTGATTCTGATTTTGTTTGAGTTTCCTAATTTGTTCGCACTCTTCTGTATCATTCAGATCATCATCTACCGTTGTAGATAAGTTAGTGAACTAATCTGAAAGTTCGGCTACTTTCTCCGGTAGTGAACACATTTCCTCAGTGTGTTTTTCTGAACCAAGTTTCAGAGTGTCCATTTGTGTTGAAATCGAATCTACTGTGTCCTTTAAGTTTTCCTGAGTTCTTGCAAGTTGCGTAACCGAATCGGTGGATGCAACTGAGTCCATTTTAGCTTGCAAGGTGTCGTGATTTTCACGAACAACAGTTTGCAATTCTTTTATGGCTACTTCGTGATTCTGTAATGCGTTTTCATGCCGCGAAAAAATAGGTTGGAAATGCTCAACATTACAGACTTTTTGACATTTCGATTCTATTTTATGTAATTCAGTAGTTAAATCTTCACGTGTTTGTTCAAGCGTATGTTCCACTGAGTCTAACTTTTGAAGCTTTTGCTCCATTGCGTCTAACTTTTGCTTCGTTTGTCTCTGATTTTGTTCCATTGTGTCTAACTTTTGCTGTGTTTGTCTCTGATTTTGTTCCATTGTGTCTAACTTTTGAAGATTTTGTTCCATTGCGTCTAACTTTTGCTCTGTTTGTCTCTGATTTTGTTCAAGCGTTGTGTCTAACTTTTGTAGCCTTTGTCCCATTTGTTGCATTAACTGTAATAACAGTGCACTGGTGTCTGAAACATGTTCCTCAGTGCTTTTCGGCAGTGCATTTGAACCGATAATATTCACATTTTGAAAAGCAGAAAATGTGTCTTGATTTATTTGAGAAAACGGTGAGGACGCAAAATCTGAATCTACAGTATTTGCAAGATTGTGTCCTGTCATTTCGGAATCCTGAGCCGAGCTGTTGCCGACCGATCGATCGATAATGCTTCCCTGTTCACTAATTGTTTCACTGCCTACACCAATATTTGCAGCCCGCTCCATTTCCCTATGCGCTATTACCAAATTACTACTTTGAACCTTAGTGAATTCATTATATGTTGACGCTAACACACTGCTTTCGTCTTCACTGTCATTTCTCAGTTTACTTTGGAGCCTAGAGTTACATTATTCACACGCCATTATTGTCACAATTTTTCACACGACAACACACAAAAACACAATTTGAAGAACAAAAATAAGAGAACACATTAACATAGCACTGAAAATAATATCTAGTTAATTGCAAGCGAAGCTGCGAAATACTTGGTGCAAATCTACATACATGCCACAACTGTTTTACTGTACAACAATAAAAGACTGCAACTACAAAGGAAATTCTCTCTATGATTATGCACTAGCAATAAACAAAAGCTACACTAATTACACAAACTACAAAGAAAAAATCAGAAGATTCCAGTGAGGTATCCTCGGCTAAGGGTCGACATATGAAACGTCCCCTTAGAACAATTATACACGACTGGTCTATGTGAAACGTCCTCTTTGAACAATTATACACGAATGTGCTTAAACTGATACACAATATCTTTAGCGCAACGCTATCTGACTTCCAAAAATCCCTACGAAAGAATGGGACTGACTAACATTAATCTATATGTTTCACAAATCACTTACCTCACAAAAATCTTCGTTACTCGAACTACTGCAATACAGCGAGCGCCACTACTGCCAGCTAACTAAAAGATTCAAACTACGGAAGTCAATAACTACTGATAGGCACAGTTAGCAAATGAAAGATTTTAATAGAGAACAAACAATGTATTTAGCTCACTTGTCATAATATATATAGCAGGTCATGACACCAATTCTTACAAATTTCAAAACTCCGCCATCTCTCTCCCCACGTCCACCACTGCTGGCGGCTCACCTCCAACTGCCCAACGCTACGCGCTATTAGCATCCAGCTGCCGCTGCCCAACACTACAATGGCAGACAACAATGCAAACTAAACACAGACTACGCACAGCACAGCCAGTGATTTTTCATACCGAGCGCTAAGCGGCGTTACCAATAAGAGAAGCTAAACAGCCTACTTACACACTGACTGTAATTTTATCTCGCAATTGACGTGTTCCACCCAAGTCTCGTCACCGGTTACGATTCGATGCAGTTATGAATCACCGAGTATGTGGTACGCCTCCAGAAATGTCAGCGTTGCCACCATTCGCTGTTCTTTATGGTGCTCTATAAGAATTTTGGGCACCCATCGTGCACAAATTTTGTGGTAGCCTAGCTTTTGAGTGACAATTTCTAACAATAAAGTCTGTGAAACATGTGTAAAAGCAAGTTCCGTTTTTGTGAAGCGACGGTTTTTACGAATCGGTTCGTTAACTTTAGCGACAAGATCGTCAGTCGCAGTGCTGGGTCGTCCACTCTTCTTTTCCTCTTGAACATATTTTGGCCATTTTTAAACCTAATCTCCGGCCGGAAAATTCACTCATTACGTTGTTTCGGTACACTTCGCACATTCACGATAAATTTCTAGAGGTTTTATTTTTTTTGCCCACAAAAACCGTATTACCGACCGCACCCCGCAAATGGCGGGATTTTCGATTGCAGCGCACATTTCAGATTCGAATATCGAAAAAACCAGACATGCAGAGACTTTTGGGCTGTCGTGGATGTATGCCGACTGAGCTGCCGGGCACGCACATAGAAAAATATACGCGATCGGAGCACACCTAGAGGCGTCAGACGGAAACGTTCCCTACTTTCTGAATAGTACTCATAAAATTTTATTACTATCTTACCAACTTAAATATTTAATTCAACACTGTAGATAGGAAATTGTTTAACACTTCATACACTTCACTGCTGCCAAGTGTTACTAGGACGCCGATTTCCGCATAAAGAGAGGCCTAGTTTGTCGAGCTGTTGCTGCGTCCTGACGTTGACAACAGCTCACCGATATGTCGTTCGTAAAATTAGTTTGTTGACCAGTTTGGTTACCAATATTAACAACAATTTATTTGAAGGCTGTGTCTAACGCTATGATTCAAAAATGCATAAAAATTTCTTCATGTTCAGATGTTTTCACTGTCTTCTCCTGTTGGTCCCATATTTAAATTAGAAACTGAAACTTCTCACTCTGTTTCAAGAGATAGCAGTGCTCTGTGTGGGAGACTATCCCTGTGGTGGCAGATCTCCTGCAGGCTTAAAGTTTGGTACCGTCATTGCTGTCGCGGCGAAATGGTCTGGCGTGATTCTGTTTCCCACGCTCTTAGTTTACTATTTTTTCAAACGTCCGCTACCGTTCAACACAGATTCATGTACTCCATTGTGCCTGGTCCACTGTAAATGCCGCAGGTGTCCGTCCTGATCGGATGTAGGCCTGCTACTTTTTATTGGTCAGTATCCTCCCATCAACAAGAATGTACCACGTGCTACGAACTTCTGGTGATAATAATACGCGCTGAGACATTTTCCCATACGATGTTCCTCCTGTGTTGCATAACCTTTGTGTCAGCGGTATGGTTGAGTGGATTGTCTCTGACTACGTCACATACTTTCCTTGCTGTCTTCTTTTCTTAGCTAATGGCGTTTCCTATTATGTAGCTCTTCTACATGTAATACTCTCTCATGTAGCGATGTGAAAATTTAAACTTTGTGTTGTCCATGTGTGCTGTTTCGACCTCTAGTCAGTATTTCCCGAACAAGACCACTCTCGACCTGGCTGGGTTGTTTTTCTATGAAACTAGACGTCCCGTGAAACTGTTGAGCAGCCCATTTTGACATTAAACCCATTAGGCTAAGGCATCTTTGTTCTTAATTTAGAATGCACTTGGTGTATACAAACTTAAAAATTTCTTAACGCTACAGCCGCCCGGAGACTGTGTATATTATGGCTCGACCCAGTTCTTCGGGCAGGTTTAGAATTTAGCTTTTAAACCAAGAACTTGATAGTAAATTTACATATAACAATTTCACCTCATCCCTGAGTACCAGATTTCTTGTTGAGTTTGTTGTCGTTACCGGTCTGGTGAAACATAATATTGTTTGCCTGTTGCAAGCTGCCATTTTATGAATATTGGCTTGGATATGTACTATGAGAAATTTATGGTTCTATTTTATCCCAAACCGAGGCCACTGGAACGGTTTTGCTTTTGTCCCTAAAGGTATGAGTACAGTTTTGTTAGGACTTATTGTTGCACCCTATGTTCTTTCATATTGGTATAAATCTTCCTTTAGTTTGTCCTTGTTTTTGACAACTAAAGTAAATATTCTTACAGCGTCTGCGTAAGCTTAGAAACTGTGTGTGTGTGTTTCCCAGAGCATAAAAGGCATAGTGCCCTAGATATCGGAAGCCCTTGTATTAATGAGCGTTTGACAAATCTGCATCTGTTGCTTCTTCGTTGAAAATCACTCAAGAATTCGGAATTTGCCAGGACATTCAAGACTGCAGCACAAAATTCATGTTCAGATCCTAGAGCGTTTACGACTGTCGAGAGATATTCATGGCAGACACTGTCGAGTGCCTTATCCAGCCCGCTGTTGTTACTGTAGGAGTGTAGATGGCAGTTGCATGTCAAATCCAGTCGCCGTACGTCAAAACTGCACTGAATTTTGATATCTCTAGCGCGGCGCAAGTTTGGTTTGCACAAACAATTCTGTTTAGACCGTCTTTAGACGTTCGGCAAGGCATCGGGCTAGGATCTTAGTTCTCGGTTTAGAAATGTGATAGGAAAATGATTCTAGATTCGGTAATGATTTTACCATTTTAGGATTAGGACAATTCGACTTTCGGGAATTGTCCTGGGACATATTTTCCACTTGTGACTTCGTTCATGATTTACAGAGAGGCATCTTAAAAATTTACGGAGTTCTAGGTAGATTTCCATTAGTAGGCCACCAGTTCTGGGTGACGTTCGTTCGGACTCGCCTTCAGTACCTCGCGAAGGTCGTCGTCAGTGAAACATTCGTTGAGTTGGAATTTGTCCTTGTTAGTACGAATTAGTGGCATGTCGTAAGGGAGACAAGTGGGCCCGTTTTTTCAAAGATTCTGTAAAATATTGATGTGTTTTATATTAACGCCGTGCAGTGTATCGATGCCTCCCCAGCTCGGATTTCGTAGTTAGGTAACTTTCTTCCGTCGTTGCTTGGTTCTCCCGCGATGCAAGTGGTATATCGATTCGTCTTCTACGTGAAAAGAGGTTTTTGTAATCCGTTGTGTTCCTGGTTTTTGAGATATAATGATTTAGTATCAAGCCTCTTTATTTGTCAACAGAACTGTGTTTCCTCCAATCTCTGTTCCGACGATTGAATCGGAAACACACATTACGGAGATATTGGATGCTTAATTTACATACTTCCTGGTGGCGATATTTAACCATGCTAGGATGGTGTGTGCGGCAAATATATGGGCAGTGGTCTCAAAAAACTTGTTAGTAACGCTTCGCAGTCGACTATTAGGTGGGAACTGGGAGAATATGTTTAAAGACAGTCATTTCTGCTTCGTCTTTGTGGGTAGTTGAAGGTGTTGTGCTGACAGAAGTGCCAACACCGAAATGCACGCGTTTTAGCTCACGCACGGTGGCGTGATGAGGGAAGAACTATACTGACGTGAGGTCTGGAACATGAGAAGGTATTAGAATTCAGAAAGCGGACGTAATTAGTTTGATACTTAATTTTAATCCATTAATAATGAACGTCGCTCTTTACGGTACATGATCCACAATATTATCAGTTCAGAATACATTCTTGAAAAATATGGCGCCTTGCTAGGTCGTAGAAAATACGCAGCTGAAGGTTATGCTAAACTATCGTCTCTGAAAATGAGAGCCTATGTAGTCAGCCAATCATCGCTAGCAAAGTCGGCTGTATAACTGGGGCGAATGTTACGGAGTCTATCTAGACTAGACCTGCCGTGTTACTGCGCTTGGTCTGCAATCACTGACAGTGGCGACACGCGGGTCCGACGTATACTAACGGACCGCGGCCGATTTAAAGGCTACCACCTAGGAAGTGTGGTGTCTGGCGGTGACACCACAGTCGGTACTGCGTGAATGATGCAGCTGCTACGTGTCTACTACGTGCAATTTATCCATCATACTTTGCACCTAGAGACATGTGTTCGCTATGGGGTTCTGGTCTTCATCGGACAGCACACAGCAATAGTTGCCTCTCATAACTGTTCACTCAGTGTGGCTCTGAAGCAATTACAGGTTTCTCTAGAGAATAAATAAACCTACACTTGTCTGTTCTCTGTTCCTGAGGACGCATGGATGTTAAAGCGCGGAATGTCGATTGTGTACACTCTCCTTCCTCCACTAGATAAAGAAGTTACATGTGCGACTTCTATATCTGGCTTCATGACGATCGCGATTATTCAGATTCGAGTCTATATTTGAATCAGCATTCCGGCAGCTTTTCTATACTACGTGGTGTCACAAGGCTTAGGCTTGTTCCACCCCTCATATCGACCACTACTTACACGAGTAATTGTAAGAACAGTTTTTATCATTTTATTATTATGTTCTTTAAGTTTGTTTTGGGGGTTTCAGAAATACTGTGGGAAGAAAGTTTGTTTATGTTGCAGATAACGTGGAAGACGTTGCTCAACGGCAAAACCAATAGTTCATCATTTATATAGCTAAAAAGTAGTAAAGATATAGGAAAGGAAGAGTTGCGGCGCAGAACGAAAAGTGATACATCGCTCAGCAACGAAGAAGGACGTAAACAGCGGGCGTTACGTGGTGAAAACAAATCAACTGATAAAATAGTAAGTCTGTAATTAAGCATAATGCCACGTTACCCTGCAACTATTATGTACCGCTTTCTGTAGCAACATGACATCAGCTCTGTTATTGATGTACAGTCTACCTGTCCCACCATTTCGGTCACCGGAAGAATAAGGTACAACCCATCGGCTTTGACAAATGACGTCATAGTTTACTCATAGATAGTCTTTATTTTCGGACCATAGATAATAAAGCTCTCATCTTCTGTGGCGAGGCGTCTTCAAAGTAAATTGAAATAAATGAATGTGTTTTTGAAAGACAGGGCTAGAAAATGTGTACCATTTTTGTCGCTTGTATTGATTTAAATCATTTGATCGTTCCAATCCATTCACTGTTTATTTTCATTCTTCATGAGTCTGATACATTTTGGAAGAATTGTTTTTCATTCCTGACAATTTTTGCTTTTTGATTTTCGTTTGTGAGTATGGATTTGTCTAATCCTATGAATATGGAAGACGTAAAGTAGGGTTCGTCAACAGCAGTACGGAGTACAAATTTTACAGTTGTAACTTCTTTTAGCTTTCTCTAGCGCTAGTATTCCAAGATGCTACTCCAGGAAGATGTAAAATGAATGTGTGCAACGGAAAATACTGAAAGCGAAAATCAAGATTTGGCCCTGCCTGACTGCCCCTTAACCAGATCTTAAAGTCTCTTAATTGTGATATTATTTCCTCCTTCTTGCTCTTTGACATATAAATTACAACCTAAAAGTAAATGAATGACTAAGGGAGCTAGTAACTACTAAATGATAAATGTTGTTTCTTCTTATAAATTTATTGTATATTAAAAACCCCTTTATATTACAAATGTTTCTGTTTCCTAATTAATTAACAACTGCCCAAATCTGCCACTTTTTATGGCTGGACAATGTAATATAAGTAACGCGAGATGACTGCCATCATCTATGTATCGAACACTGGAAGACAATACTTTCAAAGATGATCTATAGTGGTGTGGAACCTCAGTGGAAATAAAACTTACGTAATCACAGCTGTTAAACCTTGCAGCCATAATTAGCCGAAGCAATTAGCAATATCACCGTATATACTGCGTCTGGTGCGTCAGAGTGATGGTTCTCGTACACGTCTGCGATGATATAAGAACTCCAGCCACAAAATAAACTCTTTCAAACGTTGGGGCGGCAGAAGGCGGTCCTCTGAATAGTATAATCTAATACTGTCTTCTCCTCTCTGTGTTCTACAGACAAGAAACGCGAATTCCCACCCACACTGACGGAATTCAGATGACGTCTCTACGTGAGTATAGACAGAAGAAGTGTTCTCAATCACTGAACACGACTCCCTACCCGAAGGCAAAGTCCTGAATCATATAAGTTCGCAACAGTATAGTGGCTAACCATTTAACTGTAAAATCTCCTGAGGGCAAAGACAGCAAGTCCGTCTGTACAAACATAAGCTGATACTGAGTGACTATCAAACATTTTAGCTAAAAACAGAAGACCTCTTTCTCTCCACCGCTGGCTTCCCAGCTAAGCTCAGCTCCCCTCTATCTTAACTGCAGAAGGAGAATCATCTTCTCGAAATCACGGAATACTCTTCCCCTCTACAGATTCTTCCGAACGCCGACCATCCATATCTTAGTCTTTTGTCGTCCAGCGAGGAACGTTTGCAAGGAAATATCTTTCCTCATTAATTAGGAATTAGGAATGGTACCCTTCTCAGAGTAAATATCCTCGGAAATAACGCAGGCTGGGTTATTTCCGAGGTAACACTTCCACGCCCCTCTCTGCTGCTTCCAAGATTTTCAGAGTTTCCGAAGTATTATGTGATTAACTTTCCGGTTCCACTACAACACTGGCCGGCCGCCACTATATTGTGCTTCAGCGCTCAGGTGCCCGATCGTCCTTCATAGCTACTTCCTGTGTCAAGCAGGACCAACACGTCTGTGCGGGCTTTTCCAACCAGGGCTTGAGTTACGCCTGCCATTTCATTTCCACTGGTGTTCCAACCTCTACTAGTATAGGCAATCATTCAATACGCCATTTTGCTAATAAAGACACTCCTTCAACTTTCATGCACTAAGCGTTAACAACTATTTACAAGGTGTATGTGACAATGACAGTCTTCTTTAAATATTCATATATATTAAACCCTAATTCCGATTGTAAATCACGGCAAAGTATGTAGATGAGTGCTTGTAAGGTGTGAAATTATGGCCACCTTACAATATTGCTACGATATTTTCCAGTTGATACTAGAATTATCGAAGGCCAAAAGACCAAATACGGTACGTCTGTAACCTGCACTTCAGTTGACATTTATAGGTTAGCTGAAGAATAGGATAGTTGTGCTAGCAAACACCAAAAAAGCGACATACGTAACAATGGCATCTTGTAGCTCAGTTGGACTACGAAGACAGTATCCTGTCCTTCAGTTGACCTATATAGGTCACCAGAACTACGGGATGCAAATATTGTCTATGTCGCTATTTTTCGCCTTCGCTGGTACTAGCATCCTAGTCTCCAATTAACTTCATAGTTCAACTACAGTACATGACACAAATTTTATATATCCCAAGTTTTCGCCTTACCTAACACACGTATCCTATCCTTCAGTTGATCTAGATAGGTCACCTGAAGTACAGGATAGTAACTTTACTGTTGTAGTTTTTTTCGATGTCGCTTGTGCTACTATGATAATTTTCTGTCGATACTGTTAGTATCTAAGACGGAAGAATATTCTATCCCATACTTCAGTTGTCCTACATAGGTCAAATGAAGTACTGGCTAAACATTGTATGCATGTCACCTTTTTTCACATTCGCGTAGCTCAGTTGAGGTAGAGGATGCCAATGTAACGTACGTCGATTTCTTCCTTTTAGCTACCATTAGTATCCTATTCATCAGTTGACATTTATAGGTCAGCTGCAATATGGGATACAAATTTTACATATTTCGAACTTTCACTTTCGCTAATACTAGTATAAAGCGAAGAACAGGACGCTACCAGCAGAGGAGGCGAAAAAAAGCAACACCTATAAAATTTGTATCTGTACTTCCGTTGACCCCCATAGGTCAGCTGAAGAATAGGATACTATCGCTAGCAAAGCGAAAAACTCGACATACGTAAAATATACAGGTCAACTGAACTTTTGGATACAGTTCATATATGTCAACTGAGGTATCCGGTGCTGACGTTACTTCTGTTCCTCTTTTTTCTTTCTTCTTTGCACTAGTACCCCATTATTCAGGTAAGTGAAGAACAGGATACCAAGACTTAAAGATGCGATATACTTAACAGCATGTTCGAAATATGAACGTACGTCATAACGTCTACCATCTATTTTCTCCGTCCTGCATTCCTTTCTTTCTCAACATTGGTCTTCTGTACAAGATCTGTGCAATACATTATCTCTTGAAATTTATGACGTCACTGGTCAAGCCAAATATGTCTAATGAGCGCATTTCGCTTGCGGTAGATGCGTTTACTCCGAGAAATTGAGTTGCTCCGTGGCACGCTGTCGGCTACAGTAAGAAATGGGATCGAAAAGAGACGCGCTATAGAGACGTGTGAATGTATGGACCAATGGGACTCAGATGCAGATATTTGTCAATTGTTGGGCACCGTTTTGTAAAGAATAAACTGGTACAGAGCTGTATAAAGAAAGAGAGAGATCGGAAATTTTATCATTGTAAACCTATGTGAGAAATTTTATAATAGGTAATTCAATAGGTCTCGGTTATTTTCTGAAGTGAATTTTGGGGAATTAGATTGCGCTAAGCTAAAATAAGAACTTTGTACCTTTGGTCGATGATGTTTGCCGGTGGCCCTGCGAGCACGATAAAGGGAATTTAGACGCGTCTCCTGTTATTAATAGAAATCTGCGAACGGCTACGCATCATGTAACCAAATGTGGACTGACTCGTACAGTATCAGTATCCGAGGATCGTATACAAGTTCCTATTTATGAACAGTAACTGTTTAACAGGTGACCGCAGGAAGTCGACAGTGGCTTCCGATCTAAGAGGTCAGCGAGATTTTACCACTACACATTTAATGTTCTTTCTGGGTTAAAATCTTATCGCCGGACATATTTTGGCGAAGTTTGTTTAAGATTGTGGAGGTACAGCAAGGACAGTAATTCACGGTTTAGTAACAGAGACTTTCAAGCATTAGCAAGAGATTTTTTTTCTTATTCACGACACACAGTTTCTCAGCGTAAAGCAATACACACAGATTCAGACATTAGCGCATCTCTATAATTACTTCAAGTTTGTTTTCCTTTTACAATTAAATGCGCTTTCAGAACAATTCCGCACATATATACAACAACATACACAAAGGTAATTAGACATATACCGTAATGTTTATAGAAAGGATATTATGCCCGTGCATTTCAAATGGAGAACGCATTGGACTGTTGAATTACAGCTACAACAGATACTCAGATCTGAAGTCTGAGCTAATGTGGATGGTTTATTTGTCCATTGGTTGTAGTTACTTCAAATTTTCTATGGCGATTATATTATTCAAAATAAAAATGCAACCTGTTAAACATTATAATAAGCAATATGAAACAATTCACATGTTGACGTATGGTACAATATTATAACTGTAAACCTCCAAATCGCTTTCCGATTTGAATTTTTTGTTAAACTTGTGTATCGTCTGCCATATATACTCTTCCTGAAGCTCATTGTCGGCGGTGTCTTTCTCATCCTCTGACTTGTAGTATGTTGTCGGCAGGGGAGTCGATGGGGATCAGTCAGGGATACCTCCTTCCGACTGCTCAGGGGCATTCATCTTTGTTCGTTTGAGATGCGCCTGCGACATTTTGTGCTTCAGTTTCTGCTCTGCCGTCTCTTCTTGCACAGCTAATATTTTGCTCTTGTCCTTTTTACGTCTGATAGCTGCGTGAGGTTTTCAGCCTCAGACATACTATATTCGCTACTATTATTTCGGAGAGTTCCATAGCGTCTTCTTTAACAGCGTCTGAAGGTTTTAGACGTTGCAAGACTGTCTGCGTGCTTATCTGTTTGTCGTGGTGCTAACGTTTTGATGCTTTGTCTGTTGTCTTGCGCCTTTGTCCGCTTTATATCTAAATGCAGCTCCTCAATTTTTGTATATTAGCGAACAATACTGTTCCACATTGTACAGAGTACAGGGTATGCATAAAGTCCTAGAAACTTTCAATTATTTATAGCACAGGAACTGAACGTTGTACAGATGTCATACACACTGCATTTTGAAGAGAAACTCTGAAAGTTTTCTTTTACGAACATTCGATATGCGAACCATAATTGACCCTGCAAACGTCAATACGGTAATCAAATTCTTGGCATCCCGCCCCAGCAATGTATCGTCGACTGTGGCTCCACTTTGAATGGTTTCATAGACAGTTTCTGGCACAGGACTTTCCACATTGACACTGGAGCCATTTCAAGTTCACGGGATGCACGACGCACCGATTTCTTTGGGCTCCTTATGAATGTCTCTTGTATGCGCTCCACATTCACTTCACTCACACCGGGATTTCCACTTCTCTTTGCCAGGCACAAGCAACCCGTCGTAACTAATTTGTTGTGCCAGTGGTAAATGGCCTTCCTTGTTGGCGGCTTCTTACCATACTAAGTTCGAAACATCCGTTGGACAGCTGTAGCACACTTGTTTTTGTCGAACTTCATTACACAGAAAGCTCGCTCAGCACCTGAACTCGCCATGTTTGCGACTAGCGCTGACTAACGGCATATTAACAAACTGTGGCGGTATACGTGAAAAAAAAAAATTCTGCGTATGTTTTGAAAATGACATACGTATGATATCTGTACAATATTTGGTTCTTGTGCAATAAGTAATTGAAAGTGTTTCAGACTTTATGTACACCCTGTATCTCGCGGTTGTCTCATTCGGGGATTCGAACAGGGATTTGATACCCCCTCACATTTTGAATTCCGTAGGCAGTATACAGTACTGTTCCGTCACTTAGAGAACGGTCAGTACGTAAAATTTTCCGCTTTCCACCACTGTTTGTGACCAGTCCTTAACAAAAGCCATGTTTGTTGATTTTCATACAAACTGAATTTTGTACGTAATCCAGTCGGAGCCCTGCTTCGTTATCCTTGGAGATCTTTAATTCCTGATCTATCCATTCACGAATTTCGTAGGCGGGCGTCGTACCTGCACACTCTGAATAATCGCTGTTCTAAGATTCCACTGCACTGCCTGCAGACAGAGCATACGATAACACTCCTAAGCAACAAGCTTCCGCCAGTGAGCGCTGGAAAGTCAACATCCGCCGCAGCGAGCGGCGGAAACGGCTCTGTACACTGCCAGTGACCGAGCACTTCTCCAAATAACGTAACAAATTCAAGACTCTTAGAGCACCGGACTGTTTAAAATATTTCTGGAGTGTCTCACAACTGAGACTCGAAGCCATATCTCCAGTACATTGCAATAGGGTAGTCTTGTAGGCGGACGAGGAAAGGGGTGAGTCAGCTGCGTCATGGAGACTCCAGCCAACAACGACATAAACTGAAACTGACGCCAAGATTAACTTTCAGTTTCAATGCGTAAGTTACAATACACCCCAAGGGGTCTATCGTTATTCGCCTCAAACCGAATTTACTCTGGGCAAGGTGAAACCCAAAATCATAAGTCAAAGAACCAACTTTGTAGCGAATAATTTTAATACAGCATGTTCAAAACAAAAGATGTCATTCGGTAAGCAATAATTTCACCTGTCTTTTTTTCTTGCTCACCCAATCTGATCACGTGAGAGGCGCGGTTAGCCGTCACAGCTACTGCAGTTGCTTGCTGCTTGAAAGTGCTATCAGTGTCATTTCGTCGAACTCTGAATTAGTAAAGTGGAGTATGCCATATTCTGGTAATGCACAGCGTCTATATGTGAAGCTTACATTCTTAGCTGTTTGTGTAAGAAGCCTCGTGAAATTTGCCATGAGTAATTTCCGAATCCCTGCAAAAAGTAGTGTCCTGAAACTGGTATTACCTTCCTCACCATGCGAACATTCTGCTGGCTCCCGGCAAACTTTCATACTATGCATCTTATTCCTCTTCATGACTAAGGAATTGGTGTTTGCAGCACGGCTCCTGGGAATCGAATTATTGCTCTTTGGAACGACCGTCAATACATATGTGTATCGTAAAACTTTTGCAATAATTATATACTTGATTAAAGAACGTGAGTCAGTAAGATGTGCTTAATTCAGGAAGCCTTCATATAAGAGCGGAGAGTAAGAAAGATCTGTTGATTCAGAGTTCATCGAAACTGTCTGCTTGTGATTATCTGTAGGCATATAAACTGAAGGCAAAGTGCTGATGTGTGCAGTTGGGCCCTTAAAATTAAAAGGAGAACTGAGTGAATTTTGATTACCAGTTCAATATGTAGACATTTATTGATAACTTGAGTAAATTGCATCATATAGATACAGATCTGACTTCATACCAACTGGCTACAACAGAGGATTCACAAATAGAATATTTCAAAGACAAATTATTAATAGAGAAAGAATTCTTAATAAAGACACATATTATACAAAATTAAAGTGTTTTCTGCCCTGTAAGTGTTTTTAGTTGGTTCGAAATTACCATAAAACTACTTCGGAGAACATGTTAGTCTTCTTTTTACAAAGGTTTCTTCTATCGTTATTTGAAGTCAGTAAACAGAAAGAAAACGAAAGGAGTGAAATGGAGCCAACGCTGTAAGTTGCCTGTGATTGTTAAAATGAACTGAGTGGGCCTAAACCTCCCAACAAAATATTGCCCTCATTAAAGTGCTCTCTTTCCTCATGTATGGTAAAACAATGTTGCAGTACTAAGGATCTTGAGGAACTGTTTAACACAGAAAAGGTAACTTGATTCAACAGGTAATCTGGTATTTGACATAATTTATTACTTATTAGTGCACCAATTCCATCTGACAGAAGCTAACAGGTTATCCACTTAGCATCTCGTACATTATATCTCACTGATAAAGCAAGTGTATGGAGTATGCTAGGCTCTTTCTTGCAAAACAGAATACATTTCACCATTAACGATACTCACATAAGCTTTCACTACAAATTGCATGGCATGTCTCACAGCCAACGACGATCCGACGTCCTCCACGAAAACGTACCTCCTGGCATCTCTAATGGATAGAATACAGTGTTCACTCTCGTTAGTTGGACCTCTTGTCCAAATCATGAAGAAGCACCTGTTGCCGTGCCCACCTAAGATAAGTTTGTCTCTCATATTGTCTATTGGTGACCAGCAGAATACGGGAAACTCATCCTGGTGCTCTTCGAGCCATGCACTCACAATGTGAGCTGCGTGACACGTTGCATTGTCCTGCTGGTAGATGCCATAATGTCGAGTTAAAACAAACTGCATCTAGGGGTGGTCACGGTCCCCAAGGAAAGACTTTTGTTGATCTATTGTGTCTTCCAGAATAACGAGATCACCCGCGAAACCCCACAGACCTCTTCCCCAGACCATAGGCTCCCTCTCTGTTTGCCTTCAGACGTTTCACACCGAACACACGAATGGTTATCTGACACATGCAGCGTAGAATGTGATTCATTTGAAAAGTTCACCTGTCGCCACTGAAAAGGACCTCTGGCGTGCAAATCCAGCGTCCGCCTACTATGAACAGCAGTCAGCATGGAGGCGTGAAATAGGCGCTTGCTGCGCAGGGCCATAGGCAGCACTATTCGATAAACGGTCGTTGACTAGAAGCTGTTGTTAGCGTCTTGGTTTACCTGGGCGGTCAGCTCCCCAACACTTACACGCCCATATACATGTCCGCGGTCGTCGATCGCTCCTCTCATCTGTGGCCCTTTGTGTACCACAGTAGCGTCAGTTTTGGATTGCGCCATTTTATCGTGCACGATATACTTTAACCACAGTGGCACGTAAAACTTACACATTTAGTCGTTTGATAATGTTTCCACACTTAGCCAGGGAACTACACTACTGGAAATTAAAATTGCTACACCAAGAAGATGTCGTGCTACAGACGCGAAATTTAACCGACAAGAAGAAGATGCTGTGGTATGCCAATGATTACCTTTTCAGATCATTCACACAAGGTTGGCAACATCTACAACGTGCTGACAGGAGGAAAGTATCCAACCAATTTCTCATACACAAACAGCAGTTGACCGGCGTTGCCATGTGAAACGTTGTTGTGATGCCTCGTGTAAGGGGGAGAAATCCGTACCATCACGTTTACGACTGTGATAAAGGTCGGATTGTAGCCTATCAAAATTGCGGTTTATCGTATCGCAACTTTGCTGCTCGCCTTGGTCGACATCCAATGACTGTTAATGACTGTTATCAGAATATGGAATCGGTGGGTTCAGGAGGGTAATACGAAACGTCGTGCTGGATCCCAACGGCCTCCTATAAGTAGCAGTCGAGATGACAGGCATCTTATCCGCATGGCTGTAACGGATCGTGCGGCCACGTCTCGATCCCTGAGTCAACAGATTAGGACGTTTGCAAGACAACAACTATCTGCACGAACAGTTCGACGACGTTTGCAGCAGCATGGACTATCAGCTCGGAGACCATGGCTGCAATTACCCTTGACGCTGCATCACGGACATGAACGCCTGTGATGGTATACTCAACGACGAACCTGGGTGCACGAATGGCAAAACGTCATTTTTTTGGATGAATCCGGATTCTGTTTACAGCATCATGATGGTGGCATCCGTGTTTGGCGACATTGCGGTGAACGCACATTGGAAGCGTGTATTCATCATCGCCATATTGGCGTGTCACCCGGTGTGATGGTATGGGGTGCCATTGGTTACACGTCTCGGTCACCTCTTGTTCGCACTGACGGCAATGCGAAACCCTACATTTCAACAGGATAAGGAACGACTGCTTGTTGCAGGTCCTGTACGCACCTTTCTGGATACAGAAACAGTTCGACTGCTGCCCTGGCCAGCACATTCTTCAGATCTCTCACCAATTAAAAACGTCTGTTCAATGGTGGGAGAGCAACTGGCTCGTCACAATACGCCAGTCGCTACTCTTGATAAACTATGGTACCGTGTTGAAGCTGCATGGCCAGCTGTGCCTGTACACGCTATCCAAGCTCTGTTTGTCTCAATGCCCAGGCGTATCAAGGCCGTTATTACAGCCAGAGGTGGTTGTTCTGGGTACTGATTTCTCGAGATCTATGCACCCAAATTGCTTAAAAATGTTATCACTTGTTAGTTGCAGTATAATATATTTGTCCAATGAATACCCGTTTATCATCTCCATTTCTTCTTGGTGTAGCAATTTTAATGGCCAGTAGTGTAGTAATCATGCCTTTTCGGACGTACCTGACGTCGACTGCACTGGTGTCCCCTGACACACTTTGCATACTCCCAACTGCTAGTGCTGCCACTTGCTGTCTCTGAGTGATTATTGCACGCTGGCTTGGATCATGTTTCAATCAAATTAACGCTTTCGGACACATCGGCTACAATTGTGTACTCTAAATTTAGAGTCTATCAGTATTTGTCCTCTGTGGAAACCTTATGTACACACTTGTGTATCATCAGTCATTTTATCATGAACAAGTGGTGCCAACTGCTGGGCTTCACTATAAAAATATCAACAAGTCAATGTAGCTTGTGACCGAAAGAATATACCGACGTGAAACGTTGAACATAGCTGCTGAGGTTCAGTGACCGTGTCAGAATTATATTAGAACAAATAAGGACTCGGTCACAACTATTAAGTCAAAATTGGCCAGGTTTCGACGCTACTATGGGCGTCGTCTTCAGAGTTAAACTAACTGTTCTAAAACATGATCGGTATATAAGACATTAATAAACTAAATTTTGTACTGACTGGAAAGAGATGCAGTACTTACAAGTCACATGCTAAAAAAAAATATAAGCCGGAAAGGTGACATCATGAAAAGTTGTAAATAAGATAAGATACGATAGCGAGCCGCTAAGGGCTGCTAGTACCTGAGTGAATACATTCAAAATTGGAAACATGAAACTGAAAAGAAGCTGATTCAGGCGTAACGTAAGCACTAACAATAAGATGAAGTTACATATTTATTTGCTTTAAACAAATACATTTTGTAACGTAAGAAAACGTCAGTTATGACATACTAGAAAAGACCAAAGATGTAACAGGAAAATAACATTTCAGCAAATTGCATGAGGAAATCTGAGTCAAAGATGAAGCAACGGATTTATACAGCCGAAAAAGTTTTTATTTCGCAGCTGCAGCTGTTCGTTGAGAATGAGGCCATCATGACGAGATAGATGTTTGAAAATCGCCAATTCCTCTAAAACATCTAACCTACGCCCCTTCTTTTCGGTATGCAGAATATTAATATTCCCAATGATTTTAGGCACGTGTCCAGTAATTAAGAGATGATCGGCAAAGGATGAATTTAGAAGACTGAAGCCGTTTTTCTTCCAAAAGATGTTCTTTATATCTGATGGTGAAAGCACGTCCAGTTCGCTCTATATAACAGAAGGAGTAGGTATAGCAGATGATCTTATAAACGCCAGAACTTTCTGTAGATGAGCTAGAGAAAAATACAGTTACTTTGCCTAATGCTACGCATAACAACAGAATTTTAGTAACTTCTATTAATAATAAACTTAGAAGTGCAAATGCTTTAATAACTGAATCTGATAAAGGTTGTTGTCTAGTCATTGCTTATATTTCTGAGTGTATTTCTAAAACTGAAAATTTCTTCAGTGAAAATAACATATTGGAGCTGCATGAGGATCCGACTCCTAAATTACAGAAAGAAGTGAGGTTAGCAATTAACAATGCAAAATTTCTTATAAAACCTTTCCAAAAGAAACTACTCATTAATATGAACCCTCAGCTCCATAAACTTCGGTCCCAGTTCAAAATTCATAAATCTAATCATCCAATACGTCCAATTTCTAATAGCATGAATAGCGCATATCAATATTTGGCACGATTTCTACACGAAACTTTGAAAAAATCTTTCGTATTCGAAAATAATTATTGAGTTCCCAACAGCTACATTTCGGTTCAAAATATTAAAAACTCAGTATGCAGTTCAGACACCAAGCTCTTTTCCTTATATACCAAAAATCTTTATACGAATGTGCTGGTACATGAGACGCTCATCATTGTGGAAGAAAGTTTACGTCAATTTAAAAAATATATATAATAGATGAACATATTACCGATTTTATTAATCTCATTAATGTTGTTGTCAAGTACAATTACTTTGAATTCAACGGACAACTGTACCAGCAATCTGGTGGGCTCGCTATGGGCAACCCTTTAGCTGGAATCCTTGCCGACATCTTTGTCAATTCCTTGGAAAAAAAGCTGTTTAACCATTTCTCGGCCACTTCACTAGGTATCCTTTCTTACACAAGATATCAATATTTTTTCAAAAAAAAACGTATACTGACCAAATCTTGCCTGCTTCCTCATGTCATCCACAGTCTCAATAAATGGCCTTTTTTCACTCTGCCGTTCACCGAGCCACCTCTATAACACTTTCAACAGAAACGTTCAATGAGGAGATTAATTTACTTAAAACCATAGCAGTCAATAATGAATATACACCTAACATAGTGGACGATATCCTCAAAAAGAAAACTGCAAGAACTACTGCGCTCAACACCTCACGCGCTGAAGTTAACCCAAAAAACGTTTTTCTAATCCTTTCGTAGGACCAGTTTCGTATCAGATACAGCGCAAGCTTCGCAACAAATACAACTGCGATGTTGCCTTCTCTACTAATAACAATCTGAAGAGAAACTTCATTCATAATTTGAAAACCATTCGCTCCCCTACAGAAGGTTCTGGCGTTTATAAGATCATCTGTGATACCTGCTCCTCCTACATCTACATCTACATCCGTACTCCGCAAGCCACACCGTCAGGTGGCTTGCGGAGTACGGATGTAGATGTAGATGTAGGGCACACTGGACGTGCTTCTACCATCAGATATAAAGAACATCTTTTTTAAAAAAAAAAAAACGACACACGTCCCCTAAATTAATTTTTTGCCGATCATATCTTAATTACTGGACACGTGCCTAAAGCCACTGGCGACAGCAATACTCTGCATTCCGAAAGAACGGGCGTAGGTTAGATGTTTTAGAGGAATTGGAGATTTTGAAACATCTACCTCGTCGTGATGGTCTCATTCTCACCGAAGAGCTGCAGCTGCGAAATAAATACTTTTTCGTCTGTATAAATCCGTTGCTTGATCTTTGATTCAGATTTCCTCGTGCAGTTTGCCGAAATATTATTTTCCTGCTATGTCTTTGCCGTTTTCTTGTATGTCATAACTCACGTTTTTTTACGTTACAAAAAGTATCTCTGTTTAAAGCAGATTAATATGTAACTTCATCTTATTATTATTAGTGCTTAAGTTATGCCTGAATCAGCTTCATTACAATTTCATGTGTCTAATTTTAAATGTCCAGTTGCCTAGTTGTTTCTGCGGCTTCGAGATGGCGCTCGTAACAACACCGTGTTTACTTGCCCACACTTTCTAACGTGGGCATTTCAGTTTTGTTGCAACCCGTGTTCACTCAGGTACGAGCAGCCCGTAGCGGCTCGCCATCTTATCTTCAACTTTTCATCACGTCACCTTTCCGGCTTATATTTTTTTAGAATGAGACTTGTAAGTACTGCATGTCTTTCCAGTCAGTATACACTTAAGTTTATTAATGTCTTATTTACATATTATGTTTTAGAACAGTTAGTTTAATTCTGAAGACGACGCTCATAGTAGCGTGGAAACCTGGTCAACTGTGACTTAATATTTGTGACAAAGGGCTGATTTGTTCTACTATAATACGGACGTGGTTAATTAGTTATATTCCACTGTATGTGTGAATATTATTATGATCAGTTTATTTATTACAACAGTGAATATTTCAAAATTAGCTATTTTAGTTCTTAAAAAGAAGCCTTGTGTTCACAGCACATTTTGAAAATGGGTTGAAATTTTTGTATGAATCTTGCATTTTAAATCATTAAAAATTACGTATGGGAATTACTTAAACTCCCTTCGAACAGGCCTTGGAAGGCCGAACGGTACCGACCCGCCACCGTGTCATCCTCAACCTACAGGTGTCAATAGATACGGATGGGGAGGGTCATGTGGTCAGCACACCGCTTTCCCGGCCGTACGTCAGTTTACGAGACTGATAAGGGCACTACAGCATGAGAGAAAAGCTTTCTTCCTGCAAAAATAATTCAAGTCTGAAAGGGTTAATGTGATTGGACCGTGTTGAATACTGTGAACAATCTTTCGCTTTTGAGAAATCGATGTTGTAAAGTAATTGTTAGTAAAAGAATAATCGTACTGATTAGATGCACTCTGTTCCATCTCTCTTAAATGCAAACTTCAGAGAAACGATTTTAGTATTTAATTTTCATAGGGAAGATCATGTAAATAAATGGCAGAGATATGATGTTAACGAGTGATTACTGAGAAAAAAAAAGAAGCAACTACTTTCACAGGTAATTTCGTAGCTGATAATGGAAAAGCTGCGTACTACACATAGCAACGATTCAATAAACACTTTCACCATAGAGTAGTTATGAAATTACCAAAATCCACGAAACCGCTGGTGAATGAAAGACCTGTTTGCTTAACTAGATTGCGTATAAAATCCACTGTGTAAATAGATCAGAAACGGCCCAGCATTAATCGTAGCAGCGAGACTCCCTCTGATAACCGTACTGCTTGAGCACTCAAAAGAGATTCGTTTTCCATTATGGCTGGCCAAGCTCGTAATTACAGAAAAATATTACCGTGTCCTGCAAAGCAGGAGAATTATTACACGTATTTGTCACTTCACATACACAAACCCAAGTTACACTTATACGTAGCTCCCCTTCCTTTCCAATAACAAAATGTACATTACCAACCACCGACAGAGACTCAAACAGAATAGAGCAAATAAAACTTTGCTTCCTTTGAATCAGCGAGAGACAAATTTACTTCTCGTTCGCTATTTTTTCCTATTGTCAAAGGGGTTTTCATTTACGAAACTAACTTCAAATAGCAAATGTTAACTTCAGTTATCCCAAAAAAAAATACAGTAAACTTTGGTGATTCCTGTGTCCAGTGATAGCAATAGCTTAGGGTTTAATCGAAATACGGATAAACTATTCTATACAGACGAAGCCGCAACACAACTGCAAACAATTCGTCTACTCACAATGACTCATTATCGATCGTAAACTGAACGTAAATCAAAGCAGTTTCAGTAAGTACCACCTAAAGATTGCGTAGCACACTCGGAACCGCGTTTTGGTTGGCTAACAGAATTGGTGACTGGCGCAGAAATTATGTTTCTTTATCCTTTCTTTTCTGTCTCTCTCTTTCTAGCATAGTCACAGCCTCAAAAACCACAAGAACATTTAAAAAAAAAGTTACATATTGAAAGTCATTAACACAAGTAGTTAAAAGAAAATGATGATTTGCTAAAAATGTTACAATTTATTACCATTTTATTTTTACAGTGTTTCTTCGACATTTCATTTCTTTTGTGTTTTCGTTGGCATTTCATTTCAGTGTTTCCATCAACATTCAGTTCTTGAACTGTTTTCACTTACCTTTAAATAAGGTAAAGTTGGCACATACTCTGTTTGATCAGAAGTATCCGTACACCTGGCTGAAAGTGACTTACAAGTTCGTAGTGCCCTCCGTCAGTAATGCTGGCTTTCAATATGGTGTAGGCCCACCCTAGGTCCTGATGACAGCTTCCACTCTCTCAGGCATGCGTTCAATCAGGTGCTGGAACGTTTCTTGGGGAATGGCAGCCCGTTCTTCACGGAGTTCTCCACCGAGGAGAGGTATCGATGTCGGTTGGTGAGGCCTGGCAAGAAGTCGGCGTTCCAAAACATCCTAAAGGTGTCCTGTAGGGTTCAGGTCAGGTCTCTGTGCAGGTAAGTCCATTAAGGAGACGTCATTGTCGTGTAACCACTCCGCCACAGGTCGTGCCTTATGAATATGAGCTCGATCGTGTTGAAAGGTGGAGTCACCATCCCCGAAATGCTTTTCAACAGTGGGAAGCAATAAAGTGCTTAAAACATCAATGTGGGCCGGTGCTGTGATAGTGCCACGCAAAACAACAGATGAGGTCGGCCTGCACGCTTTTGTGCTGTACCTGTCCCTTCACGTTTCCACTTCACTATTACATCGGAAATAGTAGACCTAGGTAAGCGTAGGAGTGTGGAACTTCGCGTTAAGAGGTATGACACAAGTAGCACCCAATCACCTGACCACGTTCGAAGTCCGTGAGTTCCGCGGAGCGCCCCATTCTGCTCTCTTACGGTGTCTAAAGACTATTGAGGTTGCTGATACTGAGCACCTGGCACTGGCTGCCAGCACAATGCACATTATACAGAAAACGTATGTTTTTGTTGGTGTCCGCATACTTTTGATAATATAGTGTAGGAGGGCTGGCCGCAGCGGCTCGCCCACTTGCACACCATCGTTCCTGCTTAGTACAGCTACACTTATCCTATTGTATGAACAATTTTTTTCTGCAATATTTGTAATGGGTCTTCGTTTGGTTGAAGGAAGTTAAGTAAATCTCCTATTTGTTGTGTTAACTTGTTCGCTAATTCAGTTCTGCTCCTGTCCAGCTTTTCCATGACGACAGTTGCTGCTGCATTCTGCAGCCTACCTCTCTTTAGCATTGTGTACGGAGTTGTCCAGAACAGAGCTGGTGAGTACTGGAGCCTACTTGACAGTCATCTTACAGCTTTCTTCTTGTTTTGTCGCTTTTTTGGCTGTTTTCTTAGGTTGATTGTCTTCTACTTGTGCAGTGCGTTACTTGATTGTGCACTTTATGTTCTGGGTGCCGCAGTCGCTGCTTTTGCACTCTTGTTTTCTCTCTTTGCGATATATTTTACTTTTTCCTGTTTGTATTTGTGCATTGCTTGCTAGGGAATCTCCCCATCGCACCCCCCTCAGATTTAGTTATAATTTGGCACAGTGGATAGGCCTTGAAAAACTGAACACAGACCAATCGAGAAAACAGGAAGACGTGTGGAACTATGAAAAAAATAAGCAATGTATACAAACGGAGTAATCCATGCACAAGATAGGCAACATCAAGGATAGTGTGAGCAGCTGCGGAACGAGAGGACCTTGGTTAAAGTTTTCCCTCAAGAGAAAACTTTAATTCCTTTAATTTCGCAAAGTTATGGTCTGTCCGTTCGTTTATTGACGTCTCTGTTCACTGAAATAAGTTTAGTGTCTGTGTTTTGCGACCGCGCCGCAAAACCGTGCGATTAGTGCCTCTCCAATGGTAACCGAAAACATTTGATCGCAAGGTGATAGGTCAACCGATTCCTCCACAGGAAAACACGTCTGATATATTGTATATGAGACTTGTGACGGCGTGTGCGTCACATGACAGGAATATGTTGTCGACCCACCTAACATTTACACCTTGAGAATGGGTAAACAAATTCTTCTACCTTGCCTGATTTAGGTTTTCTTGTGGATGTGATAATCACTCAAAAAGAGAGGTAAAGCATAAGAGTTTGTCACATAAACTGCAACAAATGAATGCAACAGTTTTACAGTCTCTCAGTTTTCCCTGTGCTAAGCCAAAAGAGTTGTTTTTAACTTCAAGTTTTTCCGTGTGTAGACCGTCAAATCCTGCATATTTCCAAACAAATCTGAACGTGTCTTGGAATTTTGGAGAGCAACGTTGATTATGTGTGCGTGCCTTAACTTGGATAATTGCCTGAACATAAAAAATCAAACTTTTTACTCAAGGCAAGACTTGATCCAAGGACATCTCGTTCCGCAGCTGCTCACGCTAACCACGGGACCACGGAGCTCCTGAGCTCATACTATCCTTAATGTTGCCTTTCTTACGCATGGACCACTCAGTTTGTATATTTTGCTTATTTTTTCATCGTTCCTAACACCTTCTTCCTGTTTCGTCCATTGATCTGTGTTCAGATTTTCAAGGCCTACCCACTGTACCAACGTATAACTAAATCTGACGGAGGTGCGATGGGGAGGATCCCTTGTTAGTAGGCTCTGGGTTCAAAATGGTTCAAGTGGCTCTGAGCACTATGAAACTTAACGTCTGACGTCATCAGTCCCCTAGAACTTAGAACTGCTTAAACCTGACGAACCTAAGAACAACGCACACATCCATGCACGAGGCAGGATTCGAACCTGCGACCATGGCGTTTACGCGGTTGCAGACTGAAGCACCTAGAGACGCTCGGTCACAACGGCCGGAGTAGGCTGTGGGAACAACGCCGCAGTACTGTCTGCAATTGATATGAGTTTATTCTGTTTTAGAGTCAACAAATGACACTGATGCTTGAAATCATCAAGCGCTTTATGACGAAGCAGATGACTTGACACCAGATGCCGGACCCAACGACAGTGCAACGGCCTGTGTATGTGCCGCCTTCCCTTGAGTATGACGAGATGAGGGAAGACTGAACAGAATACGTCGCACAATTCAGTACCCACAACAGAGCGCATCACATACAAGGTATTGACAAACGTTCTTATTTATTGGCGACGACTCCTGCCCCAAAATATTTCCCACGTCCTGGCCTGAAGTAGTACCGTACAAGGACCTGTTGTATGCGTACAAAACATTACGAGAACACGGTACAAGTGGCGGCTGATCATTACAAATTATGTAAGCAACAACAACGGACATGCGAGCAGGGAGAGACTGAATTGCGAGAGCTTACTAGACGATGTAGATTGAAATTTGACTGTGGCATCTACATAACTGGCCATTAAAATTGCTACACCAAGAAGAAATGCAGATGATAGACGGGTAATCATTGGACGAATATATTATACTAAAACTGTTATGTGATAACAATTTTCACGCAATTTGGGTGCATACATCCCGAGAAATCGGTACCCATTACAACCACCTCTGGCCGTAATAATGGCCTTGATACGCCTGGGCATTGAGCCAAACAGAGTTTGGATGGCGTGTACAGGCACAGCTGCCCATGCAGCTTCAACACGATACCACCGTTCGTCAAGAGTACTGACTGATGTATTGTGACGAGCCAGTTGCTCGGCCACCATTGCCCAGACGTTTACAATTGGTGAGAGATCTGGAGAATGTGCTGGCCAGGGCAGCAGTCGAACATTTTCTGTATTCAGAAAGGCCCGTACAGGACCTGCAACATGCGGTCGTCCATTATCCTGCTGAAATGTAGGGATTTGCAGGGATCGAATGAAGGGTAGAGCCACGGGTCGTAACACATCTGAAATGTAACGTCCACTGTTCAAAGTGCCGTCAATGCGAACAAGAGGTGACCAATGGCACCTCATACCATCACTCAGGGTGATAAGCCAGTATGGCAATGATGAATACACGCTTCCAATGTGCGTTCACCGCGATGTCGTCAAACACGGATGCGACCATCATGATGATGTAAACAGAACCTGGATTCATCGGAATAAATGACTTTTTGCTAATCATGCACGCAGGTTAGTCGTTGAGTACACAATCGCAGGCGCTCCTGTCTGATGCAGCGTCAAGGGTAACCGCATTTATGCTCTCCGAGACGATAGTCCATGCTGCTGCAAACGTCGTCGAACTGTTCCTGCAGATTGTTGATGTCTTGCAAACGTCCCCATCTGTTGACTTAGGGACCGAGACGTGGCTGCACGATCCGTTACAGCCATGGGTATAAGATGCCTGTCATCTCGACTGCTAGCGATAAGAGGCCGTTGGGATCCAGCACGGCGTTCCGTATTACCCTCCAGAACCCATCGACTCCATAGTCTGCTAACAGTCATTGGAACTCGACCAACGCGAGCAGCAATATCGCGATACGATAAACCGCAATAGCGCTAGGCTACAATCCGAACTTTGTAGCTAAGGAACTTACTGATTTGCATGTCAGTGCGGTCGTAGCATCCATTACTGCCAGTCAGTCGGCGTCCATCAGATTCCGAGTATGCACTGATTTTAAGAAAACTGTGAATCCTCAAACAGTCATTGATAGCTATCCCTTGCCATTCCTTGAAGAACTGTTGGAAAATTGGGTGCCACTTGTTACTTTTCTAAAACTGATATTAGCGATACTTGCTTGCCCATCCCTTTGGATGAACAGTCGAAAGAGGTCTTAGTAATTAATATTCATCTGCGTCTAATCATCTTTAACTGACTTACACAATTTTTTAAAGAAATTTTTGCCGTTTTAATGTCAATTGTTCTTTTGTTACACGCAATCATGATTTCAGCCTTTAGAGTCATTTTTCGACGATGACATGTCACAGACAGTCTAGACGTGTTTACAGTTCAACATGCACTTGAGAATGTCTCAAAAGGCCAGAATCTTGACTGTATAAAATACATCAATAATTAACAGTCAAATAGAGGAAATTTCTTTAAAAACATCTGGGACTCTTCAAATAGTTGAGATTGTCCTATCACATTTCGGCGCTTTCTGGAGCAGCTGACCTCAAAAGTAGCTTTTTTCCTGTTTAGTTTTCATTGTCATCTTACATCGTACTCCTGAAGAACATATTAGCAATCTTCGCACTGTCTTTCAAATATTTTCTGTAGCTGGTCTCAAATGCAACAGAGCCAAATGTGTTTATTTCAGAACGTACTTTAGTACTTGGGACATGTCATTAATAATCAGAGTGTTCACCCTTGCTTTCACAGTTGCTTGCTATCCGCAATCCACCCTCACACAATGTTCGGGAATTGCAATCTGTGTTAGGGAAGCTGACATATTACATTCGATTTATACGTAACACCACTCAAATTGCGGCTCACTTGCTTCTCTTGCACAGGAAGAATATTGTTTTTGCTTGGTCGCATGACTGTAATTCTGATTTCCACAGGTTGAAAGATGCTTTGTTTAGTGATCAATTCCTTGTTCATTTGGATGTAGCCAAACCTTTGATCTGGACTTTGGATGTTTCCTCTTACAGCATCGGTACAGTTTTGTCAAATTTCGTTCTGTTGACAGGCCGATTGCCTTTGCTTCGAATTTGTTGAAGGAACGTCACTGTGATTATTCGCAGAATGAAAAGGAGGCTCTCGTCATTGTCTGTCGCGTCATTACGTTTCATCAGTAAGTTTTTGGCAGAAAAGTTTACTTTGTCACTGACCATAAACCTGTGCAATCTTTGTTTAGCCCTTGTCAGCCAGTCATAACTCGCACTGCGCAGACGGGGTAGCCACGCGGTCTTCGGTGCCTTGCCGCAGTTCGCGTGGCCCCCTCGTTTCAGGTTAGAGTCCTCCCTTGGGCAATGATGTGTGTGTTGTCCTTAGCGTAAGTTAAAGTTAGGTTAAGTAGTGTGGAAGCTTAGGGACTGACGACCTCAGCAGTTTGGTCCCTAAGACAAATTTTCACAGCGCAGAAGCTTCAACGGTGGGCTCTTCTTTAGTCTAATGACCAGTACGACATTATGTATGAAACCACTTCTAATCGCGCCACCGCAGATGCTTTTTCTCGCCTCACTGTTGGCCGAGATTCCGCGTTCGACGAGACCTCTGTTTCTTGTTGCTAAATTGAGGCAGAGGACACGTATGTTTTGCATATCTTTATGCTTAAACACCGAGAAATTGCACAGGCCACAGCAGTGGAACCTGACTTGCCGATTCTGTTGCACTACATCCACAATGGTTGGTTGTGTTCAGGCAGACAGATTCATTGATCTGTAGTTCGCCGTTACTTCGGTCCTCTGCACGCCTTTGCAGTTAACCAAGGTGTCATTTTGCTTCATTCCGATAATGAATATTGGCATGTTGTGGTACCCAGGCTCTTCAGACTGATGTGCTTCAATTGTTCCACCAGGGTCACTGGGGCCTGGTTTACACTAAGCAGCTGCTGTAACATCTTTGCACCTACCACGATTTTTAACCACAAATTGAACAGTTGTCTTGTCAGTTCTGAAAATCAGTCAGATCCGCCCAATCAGTTTTTTGACTGTCCCAAACCTCAACTTTGGCAATCGCATATATGGCTTTTGGGGGTCTTACTGGAATACACGTAAGCTCATTGATATTGACGCTTTCAGCAAAGTTCCCCTCGTACTACCTATGCACTCTATTGCCGCACATTACACAATTCGGGCCTTGTCGTCGATATTTTGGCTCAAAGGATAGCCTGGAGTGATGGTTCTAAATGCAATACATCGGTGAAACTGAAAGACTTTGTAAAAATATTTAACTAACAGATGAAAAAACTTCGTGGCCCCTATACCCAATATCAAGTTCTATTGCCCTTCTCGTATTCCTACCGCTTTCAGCCACGCAATGGAGCACCGCCAACGAAACTGTTAATGGCCAGCAGCACTGTACTTTGCATTAGTTGCCACACCCACGAAGGCGGATGAAGCCCGCTCGGCTCAGAGAGGCCAATTATCAGACCAACGATTCGGTCTTTCAAAGATTTGATGATGGACAGAGGCGCTCGGAGTGAGGTATCATTGTAATATGTATTGAACATTCTATGTTTCTACTGCAGGGACCGTGAAGATTGCTGACATCTCACCAGAATCAAACTCTGGTATGTCAACTGCATGACACTGCCACGGGCTATGTATATTGAAATTCTGTGCCTTCCTAAGTACAGCAGGCTTCACTGCATCGAGCTTCCAAGAGGCTCACGCCATCGGCGTCGATCCCAGAGCCGCCCTTTCACAGTCGTTGCCCTCTCCACAGCCACGATCGTCTGGGGATGTGCCCCTCTCATGGGCCGGTGCGTCCAAGTGCCACCTCAGGTCCCTTTGCAGTCGTCGAGATGCCTCCGTTTGCTGCTATGCCTCTGGATGTGGAGCGCCCCCTCTGCCCAGGTTTCCATGTTGTGTTTCTAGTCAGGCTCGGGGTGGTTGCTGGGGTGTGGGTGGGAGCTCGTCGCCGGCCTCAGTTTCAGCAGTCGTCTCATCATTGCCACCTGTATCCAACCCCCCCCTCCCCCCATCGTCTTTTGGTCATTAGGTGGCAGTGAGGTGGTTTACGGGAAGCCGGCCGCTGTGACCGAGCGGCTGTACGTGCTTCTGTCCCGAACCGTGCTGTTGCTACGGTCGCAGGTTCGAATCTTGCCTCGTTCATGGCTGTGTGTGATGTCCTTAGGTTAGTTAGGTTTAAGTAGTTCTAAGTCTAAGAGACTGTTGATCTCAGATGTTAAGTCCTATAGTGCTCAGAGCCATTTTTTGGGGGTGGAGGAAGAGATGTGGTATCACGTTTCGATGCCACCCCACTGGCACTACAGTGGGGAATGGAATTGGAATAGCAAGTTTGGATCTGATGCCGACAAGAGTCCCGCGGAATCTGGGGACCCCAAGGGTGCATGCCTGCTAAGCCACACCTCCAGCAGCTCTGGACTATGAGCACCCTCTGCCGCCACAATACAGGAGGGGCAGCGGGTTGTCCACTTGCACTCGGAGCCTCTTCGCTACGACCCTATCGTTTGTGCTTATTACAGAGAGCCTAAGTCTGGTTAGTATTGTTCGAGCTGAGCTCTAATTCTTGCTGGAATATTTGTAATGAGTCTCCGTTTGCTCGCAGAAATACATGTTAAGTAAATCTTCTGTTTGTTGTGTTTGTTCACAAATAACTTCTGCTCCTGTCTAGCCTTTCTGCAATGTCAGCTGCCACGCCGCTGTCTAGCTTATCGTTCTGTATGAATTCGTATAAAACAAGGGGTACCACACCAGTGATACGTCTAACATATGGTGAAGAAACAATAAATAGAATAGAAATTTCAAAATTTTTAGATGGATATACTGATGAGAATTAAAACTGCTTGATTCTCATTTTACAACTGTTACAGCCACTTAGGTTCAGCTATATTTGCACTTAGAATCATTGCAATTCTTGGATAGACACGTTGGCGCATTTTGCATATTTTAATTTAACAACTTCATATGTAGTTCTGGGGAACAGATCTCTAAGAAAGAAAGTCTTCATTGCTTAGAAGCGTGCTGTAGATGTAATATAAGGTGTTCACCCGTGATCAACTTGCAGATATCTGTTTATGGAGTCGGTTATTTTTACTACTACTTCGCAGTGTTTTAATTTCCGCCTATAGTTCGTTTTAAACAGGCAATTGCAGTTAAAAAGGAACAAAGATGAACATAATTACAATATCAGATGGAAAACTGACATTCATTATTCCACATTAAGGTCGTCTTTAACACAAAAAAGATTGCATAATGTCTTAATTAATTTTTTTATAACTTACCCAGTCACATAAATATAGACAGCAAAGAAAAGCTTTTGAACAAACTGAAATATGTTCTTCTTGAAAACTTATTCTATTCCACAGAAGAATTTCTATTACTGTTGTATGTCAAGGCTGGTGGGTAGGAATCACTAACTCATATATGTACCGAGAAACAGAAACAAAAATTAAAAAATTAAAAAATTTAAGAACTTAAAAATGTTCAGCGTATAGGCAGGTTAACAAACTAATTTGAATGGGAATATAAAACAACTTGTACCACATTATTAGCATTTATTGTGCAGATGATCTACAGCACATGAAACTAACTTAAGCAGGCCTTCCATTTGTTATCTGTTAAGGCCAGTGGCTGTACCTTATCTGTATTCAACAACATAATGCAATACTGAATGTTACCTATGCTCTCTGGGTCTACTTCGATACAGAGGTTGTTGGTGTGTTACCCTTGCCCATTTGTTCTCCAGGTCTGGCACCCACTGGGAAAATCCGGTCAAGGATCGCTGAGAGGCAGGCACTCACTCAATCGCCAGCCGTTATGACTAATGAATACTAGCACAGAGTTGAAGAAGAATGAAGTGCCTCACTCATATCTGCATTCCATGCTCCCAGAGGTGACTGCACTTGGAACTAAATCTTGGACCCTGTACACTCACAGATCAGCTACGCCCTGAGGTAAGGTTGCTATCGATGAGCCACCTAAAGAAAATATGGAATAAAATCGTTAGATATTGCAGTAAATAATTTATTTTCCGAGTAACCTAATCATTGTCTCCTGCAATTCGCTACAGTAGACACAGAGACCATAAATATTAAATGTTAATGAAACATTATAAAAATAGAAACGTATGTCATTGGTCCAATCAAGGCAATTGGTTTCCTTCATTGGGCCAGGCATATTCCCTGATTCGCATACAGCGTAATAGCTGTTGGATACTATAAACATCCAAAGAAATTGCACTACATTTCATATTTATTATTTTTCAGAAACTTTTAGTTGGTATCTGGAAAAGAATAACATATATTTGAAACCAAGAACTCTAAAAGTATAAATGTCGCTTTTAAAGGGGAAAGAAACCACATTACTCATTATTAAAAAACTTTCATAAAATGAAAACTATTACATAATTTTTTTCATAGTAGCCTATTTAGGTCTAAGATTAGACAAAATTCGAAGTGTATCATTCAGTGCATCTTTGTAACTATTTGACAGTAAAGTGTTTAGCTCGATCACTTACATGATAAATATTCGGGCCGTCTCGGTTCACCAGGAAACTGTCCTTGGTGTAAAAGTCAAAATATTGACTTGTAAAAGTCGATGAGTTTTTGTACGTCTTGGCCTGAGTGAGTTAAATTGTACTTCGCCTAAAAACGGACAGCAGATTTGTGATACAAGGGTAAGTGAATACAAGTAGGGAAAGCTAGCGTGATTATGCGTCCTCCCCACCACAGCGTACAACATTTAAGCTGTTTTGTAATCACGCTATATCAAAGCTGTGTTACGGTATCCACCTGCGTAACCCAGGTCAATAAAGCACACCGTTGTGGTGGTTCTCGATTCAGAGGTTGCTGGCTCGAATCTCGCTGATTGAAGTAATTTTCATCAATTGCATCTGACTGGCATGCGTGGGTGAGTTGGTGGCGTAATGTTGCTGATGGCCATTCATTGAGTCAATGCAATGGATTAAATTCCAAATCTCTCTGCTGTATCTCATTAACTGAGGACATGTGAAACTGTTGACTGTAACCCTTTCGCTTGTGGAACGTTAAGGCCAGGTTCTCATTCAAAGTGATTGAAAATTCTATTTCTAATTGCATTTTAGAAACATAAACGTGTCTAGAAAATTGTGACCGAGAGGTTTTTAATCCGTGCGTTACAAAAGTTTCTACAGCCCATTGTTTCAAGCATTGTCATGGCCGTCGTTGGATGCTTTCAGGGAGAGACACCCGACTCAGGTAGAAAACTTGTCGTGCCGTGGCTCACGTTCACATAATGATTAATATTGCAGTATGCATGCAAATATATTTGCTGAAAAAGTCAACAAACACCGTGTGTAGGCTGCCGAACAGCTTACACAGTTCAGCCAGATCATCTTTTCTCGCCAGAAGGGAATTCCTCTGCTGGAACATTTATAGGAAGGGTTGACATATGGCCATGGAATGGCAGATTAAACATCAGTAACGAAAACACCTTATTTGGAGCAATTTTGGCCAAAACTGATGAAAACGTAACTTTTGGTCCACTGTATTGAATTAGCAATTTTGAAGTTTGAAAATGTAACCTTAGATTTGTGTTCAGTGACATCAAAAATATGTAATAAGATGTAGTTCCTATTTAAATTGAACTAATAATAAATATAAGATCTTTCCCTGAACTTCAAACAGGTTTTCTCGGAAATTATTTTGCAAAACTGCATGCGGCATAAAATGGAACGGTTTAGTCTGTTACGTTCTACCTTTGACTCCCTAAAGGCAATCACTTTCCTTGGGATATTGTACCTATAATATAGGAAAATTGTTAATATTAACTAATTTTTGAAAAGTCGTAAAGAGCAAAACAAACCCCCAAAATTCGAGTTAGCACCATATCGTTAAATTTAGGGTTGTTTTGTTGTGGTTAGGTATAAGCTCCCATAAATTTAATGTAGTATCGACTGATGTTATACATTCTGAATTCAGATGACTCCTGAGGGGCTACATTACATGGAGTCTGCGTACTTCAAACTCGCAGGCCTTTCATCAAACCATTAATACGGGCAACTTTTTTTTTGTATTGAACATCCAGAACACAACACAAAGTACATTATTCATAATCCTCAAACAGTGCCTTTGTACGTCTTTTCATTGCCGCAAAAATATTTCCTAACTTTGGCTATTTTTTGCTCCTTTGAAAGCGAGCCTGGCCTTAAACCTCGGTGCTGTTGAAGAGGAATAGGATATATGCCAGCACAATGTGTAGTCCTCTCCTGCTGTCACCATCACAAACGTAAACAAGAGTTCACACGAGACACACGATAGATTCTCTTGATACGCAAAACTCATACACGGCGTTGAAAGGGCAATTATGTGTGGCGAAAGAAAATGTTTTCTGATTAGGCTGATGGAGCTGCTGTGATACTGTCCAGAGATCGCGGTGGCACACAGAGTTTGGTAACACATATCGACACCACAGACGTTAGCAAGGTGTCGCTGCTATTTGCCAAGACGTACGGGAGGCGGTCCTGAAAACTATGTCTCTCCTCTGAACATAGCAGTGCCCTAACAACGGAGGTCAATGTACAGCCTAGGAAAGAAGCACTCTGCCCCAGTTCGTGAACTCATCTGAAGTAGCCACCATCAAAGTGTAGGACCAAATAGCTTTTAAGTTTCAGATGATCTTGTACTGTTGTAAATGCCGAACTTTGTACATCAAGAGTACGATTTGTTACTTACTACATGAATTAGTAATGTCAATGTCAACTGTAAATTATCCAGTGCTCCAGTGACAAAGAAATGGGTCAAATGTGAGCAGATCTTTTATTTTTTGCCGAACATTGTGGCCGAGAGTCTCCAGCCGTTTTAGTCTGGCACCGCGCGACCGCTACGCTCGCAGGTTGCAATCCTTCCTCGGACATGGGTGTGTGTGATGTCCTTAGGTTAGTTACGTTTAAGTAGTTCTAATTTCTAGGGGACTGATGACCTCACATGTTAAGTCCCATAGGGCGCAGAGGTATTTGCACCATTTTTTTGATTTATTAATGTAATAAAATGACTAATATTTCAAGAATTACATTTACTATGTGCCATCTCACGGACGAAAGTAGTTTCCTCTGATCAAAACACCTCCATGTCTCCCATCCAGCACCGTCTGTATAAGTGAAACTAGAGCTGATTCTTACATCACATACAAAATTTTTCTGTGAACGTTTTGAAAGTTAACTGCGATTTGCTTCCCCTCGCTATCTACCTTGTTTTATGAAAGCCAATTCTTATGTTTTGGGCAGTCTAATTGCCTATTTCTCATAAAACTGCCATTTTCGCTGTACCTAAAGCACTTCAGGTATGATTGGGTTTCAATAACCTAGGCCTGTAAAACGTGTTCGTGATGCAGTGAGAGCGAAACGGAAAACACAGGTATGTGAGCACGAATGGGGAACATTGCGTTATGACAGAGCAGAAAGGCTTAAGTACGGGACTTCCTTTCCATTGATTTCTTATACAGACAGCTAATATATCTCCCTTAGTAGGTATTACAACTAAGAGGGCATAAATTCCCCAGTGTAATATACGATATGGTGTAAAATAATTATTTAAAGGCGTTTCTAAAGCTTTGAAACATAATTTTACTGCGTTGCTAATGTAGACATTGGATTACTTTAACAGCACGGACAGCCGACTGCCAGTAACATGAAAAACCAGGTAGCCTTTAGTGCGATATTATCAATATATGCATAGGTCCCATCGATACAAGAAAGAAATACCACAATACAGTAAGCGGCTATTACTTGGGATCGCATCACATGGCACAGAAGAGGCAGAGAGATAAAATTATAGGATAAACAAAAAAATTAGTCATTCATCAGTTTTATACGTACAATAAGCACCATTCTTCATCACGGTTACTAACCACACATCTACAGCAAGCCCGCCAGGGTGAGTAAATCCCTGTTATATGTGCACCAACGACTCCACAATGAACACGGTGCGCATTTTAATCTTGATTTTGAGCCAATGGTGGAAACTATATTTGCATTCGGGTATTCGTTCGCCACCGAAATCCGCTTATTATTCACCGAATAAACAGCTTTAGTTACGCGTCGGCGAAACAGAAGCACGTGGTCACCTCTGCAGGTTACTCCACTAATACACAAGGTAACTGAGGAATCAAAATTCGTAGTAAAGGTTAATTCGCTTTTTCTTCATTTAGTAGAAGGGAACAGACAACATTTAGTAATCCGACTTAAAAGTAAAACCACACTAACCTTCTAGTTATCGTGACAGCAGTTCGCATCAGAAAAAGCACCTCCACGGAGATCTCAATTTCTGCACTAGTAGACGTAGAAAGACAGAAGAGAGCCACAATAAATTTACAGGGTGTTTCAAAAATGACCGGTATATTTGAAACGGCAATAAAAACTAAACGAGCAGCGATAGAAATACACCGTTTGTTGCAATATGCTTGGGACAACAGTACATTTTCAGGGGGACAAACTTTCAAAATTACAGTAGTTACAATTTTCAACAACAGATGGCGCTGCAAGTGATGTGAAAGGTATAGAAGACAACGCAGTCTGTGGGTGCGCCATTCTGTACGTCGTCTTTCTGCTGTATGCGTGTGCTGTTCACAACGTGCAAGTGTGCTGTGGACAACATGGTTTATTCCTTAGAACAGAGGATTTTTCTGGTGTTGGAATTCCACCGCCTAGAACACAGTGTTGTTGCAACAAGACGAAGTTTTCAACGGAGGTTTAATGTAACCAAACGACCGAAAAGCGATACAATAAAGGATCTGTTTGAAAAATTTCAACGGACTGGGAACGTGACGGATGAACGTGCTGGAAAGGTAGGGCGACCGCGTACGGCCGCCACAGAGGGCAACGCGCAGCTAGTGCAGCAGGTGATCCAACAGCGACCTCGGGTTTCCGTTCGCCGTGTTGCAGCTGCGGTCCAAATGACGCCAACGTCCATGTATCGTCTCATTCGCCAGAGTTTACACCTCTATCCATACAAAATTCAAACGCGGCAATCCCTCGGCGCCGGTGCCATTGCTGCACGAGAGACATTCGCTAACGATATAGTGCACAGGATTGATGACGGTGATATGCATGTGGGCAGCATTTGGTTTACTGGCGAAGCTTATTTTTACCTGGACGGCTTCGTCAATAAACAGAACTGGCGCATATGGGGAACCGAAAAGCCCCATGTTGGAGTCCCATCGTCCCTGCATCCTCAAAAAGTACTGGTCTGGGCCGCCATTTCTTCCAAAGGAATCATTGGCCCATTTTTCAGATCTGAAACGATTACTGCATCACGCTACCTGGAAATTCTTCGTGAATTTGTGGCGGTACAAACTGCCTTAGACGACACTGCGAGCATCTCGTGGTTTATGCAAGATGGTGCCAGGCCACATCGCACGGCCGACGTCTTTAATTTCCTGAATGAATATTTCGATTTATCTTGTGATTGCTTTGGGCTATCCGAAACATACAGGAGGCGGCGTGGATTGGCCTCCCTATTCGCCAGACATGAACCCCTGTGACGTCTTTCTGTGGGGACACTTGAAAGACCTGGTGTACCGTCAGAATCCAGAAACAATTGAACAGCTGAAGCAGTACATCTCATCTGCATGTGAAGCCATTCCGCCAGACACGTTGTCAAAGGTTTCGGGTAATTTCTTTCAGAGACTACGCCATATTATTGCTACGCATGGTGGATATGTGGAAAATATCGTACTATAGAGTTTCCCAGACCGCAGTGCCATCTGTTGTTGACAATTGTAACTACTGTAATTTGGAAAGTTTGTCTGCCTGAAAATGTACCGTTGTCCCAAGCATATTGCAACAAACGGTGTATTTCTATCGCTGCTCGTTTAGTTTGTATTGCCGTTTGAAATATACCGGTCATTTTTGAAACACCCTGTATTTCCTAAGGTTCAATATTTGAAAGGAAAGTGTGTAGCATTAAGCTTACTCATAACCGAAACATCCTAATACGTTAATCCAGAATCTAAGCGGTGCGATTGCGGATTCGCAACTGACAATGCTCACCATTGCAACTGGAGTGAGAAAATACACTGCCGAGCCAGAGTGCTAGGAGATGAGGCACCGAGCGGCCTTCGGCCAGCGCAGCAGTCTGAATGTGAAAGCTCTCCCTGGCGTACTCTGAGTACCCTGTCGATGGAGACAAACCTCTGTACTTTCTTCCATCACTGTCTCATATCTCCATAACTGACAATCATGCTGCTGGTTACTACGGGTTCCAGACCAAACCCGGTCACACAATCATGCTTCTTATTATTTTTGTGGATTAGAGGGGTACAGGCCCAAATACATGGGGATATATATTATTAGAGCAAAAAACCTCATCTCTCTTCCTGAGGCACGTTTACGTTACATACAGCTAACTAGTGACATAGACCCTGCAGTTAATGCCCGCATTAGTAGCCCTTTTGCTGTGGAACGATTTTAAATCACAGGCTTTAAGTTTTCTTATGGTGTTCCTTGGTTAATCCTTATGGCCATCATTAAACAATGACTCCTCCAAAAATGCATGATAGGGTGTGAGAAAAAGTACTAAATTTCCCTTTTTGCTGCAAAATTTTTAAAAAATATTTCCATCTGAAGCAAGATGTGTCCCAACATGGCACGAATAGTTGAAGCTTCAGACGATTTCAACTGTCCAAAAAAGCCATCGAGAGATGTGCATGTAAAGACTGTTTGTGTCCTCATGTTACTACTACTTTTTCCCAATTACTGTGGCCGTGATCAGTTAAGAGACAATGTTTCCTTAGCCATGAGAAGTTTTAAACGCTCTCCTTAAATATCACATTCCTAGCACATACCTTAACTGGAATAGAATGATGGTTGCATTAAAAGTAACTACATCAAACTCCACTTGATACACATGTCTGTAAAAATAACTGTAAGATAGCGGAGCAGGTTATAACAAGAAAGGCAAGGCTTCTGGTCCAGACTGTATACCAATCAGGGTCCTTTCAGAGAGTGGTAACTCCACGATTAGCAATGGTATAACAGCTCTCTTGTAGAAAGATCCGTACACACAGACTGGAAAGTTGCACAAGACACACTAAAACCCAAGACAGGAAATAGGAAGAATCCGTTGAATTACAGATCCATATTATTAACATCGATTTGCAGTAGGATTTTGGAACATATACTGTGTTTAGTTATAATGAATCACCTCAAGGCAAAAGATTTATTGACCAATAGCCAACACGGACTCAGATAACATCGTTCTTGTGCAACAAAACTATCTCTTTCTTCTCACTAAGTGCTGGGTAGTACCGACAGGGGACATGTAAGTGATTTCATGCTTTTAGGTTTGCAGAAGGCCTATGATGCCATTCCTCAGAAGCCACTTCTAATTAAATTGCGTGCCTGTAGAGTATCGTCTCAGGTATGCGACTAGATTCGTGATATCCCATCAGCAATAGCACAGTTCGAAATCAGAAGTGACATCTGGCGTTCCCATAGGAAGTGTAATACACTGTTGATCCTGATCTACATGAACGATATAGGAGAGTGTCTGAGCACTGTTCTTAGATCGTTTTCAAATAATGTTGTCATTTATCGTTATGTAATGTCATTAAATGATCAAAAGGAATTGCAAAATGATTTACACAAAGAGTCTGTATGCTGCAAAGAGTGAAAGTTCGCTTTAAATCATGAGAAGTGTGAGATCATCCATATGAGCAAGAATCCGCTAAATTCGTTACACGGTAAATCACTCAAATTTGAAGGCTGTAAACTCGACTTAATATTTATGCAGTCCGCTCCATTATCTTAACAGTCAGCGCGTTGGAATGCCACTCACGGGGGCTCGGGTTCGATTCCCGGCTGGGGTGGGGTATTAACCCCCCTCAGGGACTGGGTGTTCTGCTACCTTCATCATCATTCCATCCACACTGTCGACGTACAAGTCGCCCAATGTGCCATAGAACCTGGCGGCTGAAGTCCCCGCCTGGGAACTCCCGACCTCTGCCAGGATACGATTATTTCCAATATTTATGCATTACAGTTACGAATAATTTCAATTGGAATGATCCCATAGAAAATGTTGTGGGGAAAGGAAACCAAAGACTGCGATTTGTTGGCAGAACACTTAGAAAATGTAACAGGTTTACTAAAAGAGACTCCTTACACTACGCTTGTCCACCCTGTTCTGGAGTATTGCTGTGCGGTGTGGGATCCGCATCAGCTAGGATTGACGGAGGACATGGTAAAAGTTCAAAGAATGGCCACTTTATTTGTATAGGGGAGATAGTACAATAGATATTATACATGAATTGGGGCGGCAGTCCTTAAAACAAAGTCGTTTTTCGTTGTGGCAGGACCTTGTAATGAATTTCAATCACCAACTTTCTCCTCGGTCTGAAAATATTTTGTTTGCCCCAACATACTGAGGGGAAAAATGACCATCATAATTAAATAAGTTAAATCAGAGATCGCACGGAAAGATATGTGTCCGTTTCTCCCTAGTGCTGTTCGACAGTGGGACGGTAGAGAAGTACGTTAAAGGTGGTTCTATGATACGTCTGCCACGCACTTAATTGTAAATAGCAGAGTAATCATCTTGATGTAGTTATAACCTACATATGGTCCTAAATTACTCTCAGTTCGATGGGAAATTTAAGTGTCTCCTATGATTCGGTACCTTGCTTGTCGGTATATACCGTAATGTTCCCTCCTCTTCACAAAATGTACAGTGGATCTGTTATTCGTAACTTATCTAATTACCTGTTCGAAAGAGCGTGAGCTATTAGAGCTGCTATAGCGCTAGTTATGGAGCGTAGACGTCAGAATTTGCGTAGCTTCTGGCACTACTCCGAGCCTTGGTTGCACGGCGCAAGACGAGTGGGTGTAGCGGGCTCTCCGCTTCGAACTTTGTACATCTTCTGGAAGCCGGCGGCTTTACCGCGGCCAGATAGCCTGCAGCACATTGCGTGTCAGAGGGGGGTATGGCAGGTTGGGGACGGTGGTCGGTTTTGGCGGCTCAGAAAGCGGAGTGTCATTCCAGGGTTGTTGTAAAGAGTGGAGGACGTGGTGGTCAGTTACTGGACAGAGAGGCACACCCAGGAAAAAAGGATCATAAAACAGATACTAAAGACAACAAGGATCAGGATGATAGGACATGTGTCACGACACCGGGAAATAATCTCTATGATGATAGAAGAAAGACCGAGATTTGAATATTCCCAACAAATAATTGAGAAAGTAGGTAGGAAGTGCTATTCTGAAATGAAGATGTAAGTGCAGGAGACTATATATGTGATGGGCCGCATTAAACCGGTGCGATGGCCTTGAAGACCCAACGATACCTACCTGCCGCCGTGTCATCCTCAACCATTACGCATCACCGGATGCAAATACAGTGGGGAGTGTGGTCGGCACACCGCTCTCCTGGCTGTTACAAGTTCCCGTGACCGATGCCGCTACTTCTCAATAAAGTAGCTCCTTAACTGAACTCACAAGGGCTGAGAGCGCCCCGCTTGCCAACAGTACTCAGCAGACCCAGGTGGTTCCCCATCCAAGTGCTTCCGAAGCCCAACAGCCCCTAACGTCGGTGATGTGACGTGAACTGGTGTTACCACTACGGCAGGGCCATTGACTGTCCAAAGGCTGATGACTCAGAAACAAACGTTAGCCAGATGCGAGTAGGTCTCCATGACTAAGGGTTCAGTACAATCTTAATTATATGTATAGACAGTTCACCGATTCTGGAAATCAAGAATCTTGACGATTTGGAACTTTTATCGACATTAATACTGGCAAGATCCTGGTGCCATGGATTGCAAGATTTTTCGAGAATTTTTTAATTTCAATAATACAAATGAGCCAAGGTCATGCAGGAGGCATACCACCATTACTATAATAATCAGTAGCTCTCCATTCAGGGCCAACGGCCTTGCCGTAGTGGTAGCACCGGTTCCCGTCAGATCACCGATGTTAAGCGCTGTCGGACTGGGCCAGAAATTGGATGGGGGACCATCCGGTCTGCCGAGCGCTGTTGCACTCAGACTTGTGAGGCAAACTGATGACTACTTGACTGAGAAGCATTGGCTCCTGTCACGTAATCTGACATACGGTCGTGAGGGCTGTGTGCTGACCACATGTCCCTCCATATCTGTATCCAGTGGTTCCTGTGGACTGAGGATGACACGGCGGTCGGTCGGTACCCATTGGACCTTCATAGCCTGTTCGGGCGGACTTCACTTCAATTCAGTCTCCATTCAGCCGACAGGGCCGCGATGGTAAAAGTCACACATCATGGAAGGAATGACTTTATTGCTCATACAATGCGTTTCGAAGTTTATTCGTCATCAGGTATCCAGGAGAGATTATAAGTCTGCGGAAGTTTGTGTCACATAAAACTTGATACGCCATATATACGTGCAACAATCACTCCTGCGTATCTGATAATGGACAAATTCCAAAACGCCAGGTATGAGCAATGAAGTCATCTCTCGCCTGATGTTTGACTTTTAAGACTGCGACCCAGTCAGCCTCAATGCAGATGTACTGACTGTTTTATTTTAAAATTTGACGTTGGATAACAAAGACAGAAGAAATACTTCCTCTTGTAATATAATTACACATTTACTATTTTTTTCTCCTCTGGTTGTTCTGTGAAAACTTAATCCTTGATAAATTTAATTCATTGGGGAGTACCTGCAGGTTTTGATGCGTGTGTTTGCGAGAAAATGTGTGACACAAAAAGCCGTGTTTTTGAATTGCATTGACTTCGAAGCTTTCAATTTCTTACTCTGGCAATGGGCCACAGAGCTTATTGTGTGACATAAATTTCAACACGGTACGTCTACCCAATCCTGATGAAAAGGGTTTGTAACAGATGGACAGACAAACAAACAGACAACAAAATTATCCCCTAAGTGTTCCGTTTTCCCAGTTAAGGCAAGGAATGCTTATTAAAAAGTATGACTAACTGAAAACCTCAGCTGCCGACAGGTGTTGGTGATATACCTCGATGTGGACAGCTGAAAATGTGTACCCCGACCCGGATTCGAAGTAGGAGATCCCGGGTTCGAGTCCCTGTCGGGGCACACATTTTCAGCTGTGGTAGGTATCTTTGTGGTATCTTGTTGAAAAGTTATTTCACAAGAGATAGGAAATTCAGTGAATTTGCGTGTGCAGAGTCGTTCCCACCCCATCACTTGATGATTCAACTGAAAGACTCAGAACCACTCAAAGATATTTTGAAGTATTCGGCTGGCTCGGCAACAATGGGTCATCACAAAATTGGGTCATCCACTCGAGAGAGCTACTGATGTTTTTTCATCTTAGGGTTCTTGAAAGATTTTGCCTTGAAGAACACTAGCGGAACCAAACACTCTAAGACAGATATGCCTATTACTGTTAACTATATTACACCTTAAACCTGCTCATGTATTGCTGTAACTCATGCATGTTTTCCTCTCAGTGAAGCGTGCTGTTTCTGCCGGCAGCTGGAGAAAGAGCAGTGACTGTTGTCTTCTGAAACGGCAGCTCTAAACAAAAATATTGGATCTTCTACATCTCTTACCTACAGGTTTACCGTCAGGAGTGAGTGATTTCAATTCCTCCTGAACACCTGTAGTAACTTTCCGTTGACGAGGTTCTTTGAAGACTGGCCTACAGGTGCTCTATAGAGCTTAGGACTTGACTGTTTGGAGACCTTTTTTCCTTCAGGATTGCTATCATAGGAGCCATCGGACATCATTCTTTCGGTAAATGCCAAATGATCCATAATATCTTTTTCTGAAAGCATAGTTTTTATTGGTTGGACATAAGCATCCTCCAGGAACATTTATGAGTAAATAATTTTACAGTTGTCCTCCCAATGATCTTCCGTCATTGCTCGTAGTTATCTGAGAAAATGAGACGTTTCGCAAGTGACTGGGCACAGACACCAATTTTATCCTTTACCACAAGATCATTTTCTTTTGTGAGTTTCATTGATCGACCATATCTGTTGCTTTCATTAACATTACCAACACCTTTATCAACATGAACTCTAACGGTTTGTGGATCAGCAGCTAATTCTAACTAACTGTAATGTTAGACACCACACTGGTATTCAGGCCTTGAATCTGAGAACGAACGAGTTCACGTTCTGGTTAGATTCTTTGTTAAAACCCATAAAAAAAGAGGAAAACACATATAACCACAAAGCAGTATACAAAGTTAAAAATTAATTCAAATAAACATTGATAAATCCATTAAATCTGAGATAAATAAACTGTTTTATCCCCCTAAACAAAAATTAGAGATAACATTAATTATTTTTCTATTGTTTCATTAGATGAAAACATAAGATCTCGTAAAAACACTAAAGAAGAGTAAATTTTCTTTAACTGCCAAGGTACAGATATAGTAATTTATTAAATTTATCTTCTTTTATAAAGTGCACCACCATAACATTTGGCAGTGGCCGACAAGTAACAATGGAAATATGTTCGCTATGGTTCATCATGTAATACAGACTACCACAAAGTTCATACAGCCAGCCCCATGTCTTGAGGTGAAGTAGCATTATCCCAAACAGCATCAAACATCTGCGAGTCTGTTAATAAATAAGGGCTAACGTTCGTCAGCCCTGTAGATATGCCACAATCCGGTTGACTCTAGTCAGTGGCTTGCGCTGAGTTCGTAGCACGGGTGACAAATATGGTGTTTAGTCTTACTGTATTATTGTCGCAAGTGAGCCATTAAAAAGCACGTGGAATATCTTTAATTGTCTCCTTTTATGTAAAGGCGTTCCTTCTCGAAAATGAAAAGGAGAATTAGGTAATTAATCTAACAATCAACCAACCCGATACAACTACTTACCTCTTTGTTCCTCTGCCTCTCGCACACAGGACGTTTTTTTTTTCTTTTTTTTCCTTAGGCGATTTATCAACAAGGCAATTGAACCATGAGGCACCTAATTGTATAAGAGATGAGGGGCGACTTCGGGAAGAATAAATGAAAAGAAAATCACTAATGTTAGCAGAATAAAGCACGCATGTTCCTACTAAGACTAACGTTCAATCGTAGCAAAGTGTGCGCTCTGCGGAGTACCATAAAGCTATTTATCGGACCCTCGCTTCGTGGACTCTTTTGTGAAGCAGGGATATTAAAGGTATCGCTAAAAATGTTATGAAGTAAACTTCAATGTCATTGCGAACATAAATCTGGAGCAGAGGTAAACGCACTTCACTTTATGTAGTTCGTAACATTGTACACTCTTCGAATGAAGAAAATGCGAAAAAGTCCTACTTTCACATATTTAACAATCTATGAACAATTTATGGACACAAAAGGCCTCATTATTGTGAGATACGAATCTAAGCAACTGTTTTAACTGTCTCTATTATAAATTCGTGAGAAAGGGATTACAGACAATGATGAGATTTCACTGTCATCGGCTGTCTCATGTTTACCTCAACTCGGTGAAGGTCACCTATGCCAAAATTAACTGTCGTGAACATAAATGGGTGTTTGACCTGAGCCGCCGTCATCTCTCGCGGATTGTAGCAAGGGATAATCGAGTTATAATGTAATAAATCATCCGTCACTTCATTGAGGGTCCACAACATTTAGTGTAGGAGCTGTCTCATCGAGAATCACTTCCTCTCAACTGGTTAACAAACCATCGACCGTGTATCCTTGGTCACCACATATCGCAACATTCAGAAATTACGATGGAAACAAGAAAAAGGCTAGAATGAGATTTTCACTCTGCACCGCAGTGTGCGCTGATATTAAACTTCCTGGCAGATTAAAACTGTGTGCCCGACCGAGACTCGAACTCGGGAAACATCCCCTAGGCTGTGGCTAAGCCATGTCTCCACAGTATCCTTTCTTTCAGGAGTGCTAGTTCTGCAAGTTTCGCAGAAGAGCTTCTGTAAAGTTTGGAAGGTAGGAGACGACATACAGACAGAAGTAAAGCTGTGAGACGGGGCGTGAGTCGTGCTTCGGTAGCTCAGATGGTAGAGCACTTGCCCACAAAAGGCAAAGGTCCCGAGTTCGAGTCTCGGTCGGGCACACAGTTTTAATCTGACAGGTAGTTTCAAGAAAACGGCCATTGGACGCTCGATGCATAGAGAAATTTTGCATGGACAAGTGAGTGTGATACACGTCGATATATGACACCAGTGTGGATACGTCATATATAATATTTGGCTGTGTATCTTGTTTACATAGTACTGGAGAGGCAGTTGTTGAATGTTTTATCTTGGAGGATCTATTTAAGTGGAAAGAAACGGATCCCCTCATGCATCTTTCATCGTCTCTCACCATCTATTGATGCAGGAGTGGACAAATATGAATGACAGATGAAGATGGATTTCTTTGGTATGGGTAAAGCGATATCTCAAATCTATTGTCCCTCCGGGTGATCATAAGTGTATGAAACCGTAGAAGGCTATTACATATGTTCCTTAGCATTCAGGAATGATATTTTTCATTCTTCTCTGTACCTACGTCGTTGCGTTCAAATATCTCAATCGCTTCGTCATCAAACTTCATCTCGTAGTGATAGCTCTGCACCTCCCCTCAATGTAGTGCAATAGCTGGCCCATGAAGTGCAGTGCTGCAGCACGATTACCTTGTAAATAAGAGTGGCTGTAAGTTTTTACTGTCGAATAAGGTATGAGATATAAGTTGCCTCATAACAGATGATAGGAGATTGGTGGGTGCGTAAGGAAAGCCCTAACCTTTCATCTCATATACTACCTCTGAAAACGTGCGTGCCAGTACACTTCGGCATGAAAATTTCTTCTCTGATAAAGAAGAAGAAAACAGTACCCATAGACAACTGTATCTTTTCGGTTTAGATACGCTACGAAGAAACATTTCTACTTATTTCTTTATAAAATTTGCTTTAATGTGAAAAATGCGTTTCACCTCTATCTGCTGATAATGGATGAGTAAAGAATTGAGCATAGGAAGTCAGATGAAACAGAATCTTTATCCCTGCCTTCCAACTGAATTTTCGCAGGATCTTTCAGCAGAAAATATCAAGAGTTGTAGAGTCACTTTACAACGAAATCCTGTATGCATAGAGGATATAATAGCAATCTTGGCACACTGTCTACTATGTTCAGATACTCACTGCCTCAGAAGTGTACTGACGCAAGTGAATGACTTGGCCTGATGCCAGATTAACTTGGTACACGTGCACGACATCGATGGGCATGTAAATGATTGCAGTTGTAATTCTCAGTGATAGGCAGAATGGCCACGAGAGAGCATTTGCATTGTTCTTGTTTAGTGTCGTTACGAAGTCTGTTGAAGTTAATAAAAGTGGGTAGCCGAGCGGTTCTAGGCGCTACAGTCTGGAACCGCGCGACCGTTACGGTCGCAGGTTCGAATCCTGCCTCGGGCATGGGTGTGTGTGATGTCCTTAGGTTAGTTAGGTTTAAGAAGTTCCAAGTGCTCAGAGCCATTTGAACCATTTTTGGACAAATGGGTGAACAGTGTCAGGTGTTGAGTGGCCGCTATAAAGGACAATGGGACATCGCGTACTTGAATGATACAGCAATATCAGCACCTGGCAGAATTTAAAGGCGGAACACACACTATTTCAAAAATACACCAAATCCACAGTTCTGGAGATATGACAATGAAATTCTGTACCACGATTTACATGAAAGTAACGCATTCACATATAAAGTCTTTAATTATGTATATTCAGCATTTGTAATGAAATTTGTTTATTTTTAAAAAAAATGTTCCTTTCTCTCAGAAAGTATTCAAGAGATATCTACAAAAAATTCTCTGTCTCATCTCTTTATGTGTTGTAAGCTTCTCTCATGAAGTTTTTGGAATAGGTCAAAAAGGAGAATTTTCTTAATTTTTTAGTTATAATTCCACAAGTACAATTTTAAATTCATACAAAATTCCAAGCACTTCACCCCATATCTCAGCTTGCAATGAGAATTGCAAAATTTGCTCTTGAGACAACGTTTATTAGGCTTACATATATATGTGTAAAAAATTTCTTAATTGCAGCTTTCATATAATCTGCGGAGAAGACACATAAAGTTCAAAAAACAAGCTTTTAAGGAAGCGCAATTTAAAGTCCAACTCAATATTTTTCCTTACGTCACGTCTTCAGAAGGCATCATGTTTGTACTCTAGGTCGTTTTTCCCTTCAAGGCATCTATTCTGGTTTCTTGTTGTCTGTCTTCTTTCCATTACTGGGTCTTAAACGACTTTTCAGCTGCAGTGACGGGCTGTAAATCTATTTTTCTCAGGATGTCGTGAGTAAAATTTCATATATTGAAGCCCATTTTTTCTAATACCTTCATCCTCTCGACATTCCCACCATTAAATACAATAATTGCATCATATTTTGCAATTCTGAAAACTGTTGCAGATGAAAACGTGTTTTTACGGCACGTTTCCATGTTAGTGAATGTAAAGATTGATTTGCATTTAGGGTTTTGCCATGAACACACTTTTTGAGAAGCGCAGGTTCGACCAGAAACTTGGAAGTGAGCTTGACAAGATCCAGGGTACAATTTGGAAGCCTCCCCTTGTGAATGTAGGGGTTGCTATCGCTCTGAGCTTGGCGTGGCCGGGAGGCCGCCTCACAGTTTTATATAATTTTCAGGCACTTCGGATGGGATTTCAACATAAAAGCTTTGGGAACTTATTGCCATGAGTTGTACTAACAAATAAAAAATAAATCGAAAATTGATATTTTTGGTCAGTTTTATCAATTTCCCCCCTTAAACGGGTTTTCATTGTGGGTCTCCATCTGGTCGGCTGAGCGAATCGTATAATATCTAGGTTTGTGCGACATTCAAATATGATAGTGGCCCATGTGGGACTAAATGGGAACATGGGGGTAAGTATATTTGTCAAGGTTCCTGTCGACCAGAAGAGAAGATCGCCGAGTTGGGTGCTAAGTATTTGGTAATCCCTTCACAAGACCGCCTACCATACGAGAACAAGTAATGGACTCTGTGGAACATTCTGTATCGTTCCGCACCAATGGTCAGAGACTACCAGAAACCGGACTAGCGAATTACCGTCTCTTGCCTAGGCTACCATAGCAGCGCAACACAAATATCTGTGTTTTGAGTGATGCCGTGAGTGAGAATTGTTGGCTACTGATGAATGTCGTCGCATTGTATTCAGTTATTAATCACGGTCTCACACTACCCTGTATCATCGTCAGCGTGTGTGGTGGTGACCTGGAGAGGCCACATTCTTCTAATTTTGTGGAGAACCACAGCGGTTTTGGCGTCATGGTGTGGGCTGCCACAGCTTATGACCTCCGGTCAGGTCTGTTAGTGAAAAGGAGGACTCTAACGAAACAACGGTAATTCACTGACATCATGGTGTCCCAAAATATGTGGTGATTTTCGTCACTATGTTGTTGTTGTTGTTGTGGTCTTCAGTCCTGAGGCTGGTTTGATGCAGCTCTCCATGCTACTCTATCTTGTGCAAGCTTCTTCATCACCCAGTACCTACTGCAACCTACATCCTTCTGAATCTGCCTTAGTGTAGTCATCTCTTGGCCTCCCTCTACGATTTTCACCCTCCACACTGCCCTCTAATACTAAATTGGTGATCCCTCGATGCCTCAGAACATGTCCTACCAACCGATCCCTTCTTCTGGTCAAGTTGGGGCAAAAATTTCTCTTCTCTACAATCCTATTCAATACTTCCTCATTAGTTATGTGATCTACCAATCTAATCTTCAGCATTCTTCTGTAGAACCACATTTCGAAAGCTTCTATTCTCTTCTTGTCCAAACTAGTTATCGTCCATGTTTCACTTCCATACATGGCTACACTCCATACAAATACTTTCAGAAATGACTTCCTGACACTTAAATCTAAACTCAAAATTACCAAATTTCTCTTCTTCAGAAACGCTTTCCTTGCCATTGCCAGTCTACATTTTATATCCTCTCTATTTCGACCATCATCAGTTATTTTGCTCCCCAAATAGCAAAACTCATTTACTACTTTAAGTGTCTCATTTCCTAATCTAATTCCCTCAGCATCACCCGACTTTATTCGACTACATTCCATTATCCTCGTTTTGCTTCTGTTGATGTTCATGTTATATCCTCCTTTCAAGATACTATCCTTTCCGTTCAACTGCTCTTCCAAGTCCTTTGCTGTCTCTGACAGAATTACGATGTCATCGGCGAACCTCAACATTTTTATTTCTTCTCCATCGATTTTAATACCTACTCCAAATTCTTCTTTTGTCTCCTTCACTGCTTGCTCAATATACAGAGTGAATAACATCGGGGAAAGGCTGCAACCCTGTCTCACTCCCTTCCCACCCACTGCTTCCCTTTCATGTCCCTTGACTGTTATAACTGCCATCTGGTTTCTGTACAAATTGTAAATAGCCTTTCGCTCCCTGTATTTTACCCCTGCTACCTTAAGAATTTGAAAGAGAGTATTCCAATCAACATTGTCAAAAGCTTTCTCTAAGCCTACAAATGCTAGAAACGTAGGTTTGCCCTTCCTTAATCTAGCCTCTAAGATAAGTCGTAGGGACAGTATTGCCTCACGTGTTCCAACATTTCTACGGAATTCAAACTGATCTTCCCCGAGGTCGGCTTCTACTAGTTTTTCCATTCGTCTGTAAAAAATTCCCGTTAGTATTTTGCAGCTGTGACTTATTAAGCTAATAGTTCGGTAATTTTCACATCTGTCAACACCTGCTTTCTTTGGGATTGGAATTATTATATTCTTCTTAAAGTCCAAGGATATTTCGCCTGTCTCATACACCTTGCTCACCAGATGGTAGAGTTCTGTCAGGACTTGCTCTCCCAAGGCCGTCAGTAGTTCCAATGGAATGTTGTCTACTCCGGGGCCCTTGTTTCGACTCAGGTCTTTCAGTGCTCTGTCAAACTCTTCACACAGTATCGTATCTCCCATTTCATCTTCATCTACATTCTCTTCCATTTCCACAATATTGTCCTCAAGTACATCGCCCTTGTATAGACTCTCTATATACTCCCTCCACCTTTCTGTTTTCCCTTCTTTGCTTAGAACTGGGTTTCCATCTGAGCTCTTGATGTTCATACAAGTGGTTCTCTTATCTCCAAAGGTCTCTTTAATATTCCTGTAGGCAGTATCTATCTTACTCCTAGTGAGATAAGCTTCTACATCCTTACATTTGTCCTCTAGCCATCCCTCCTTAGCCATTTTGCACTTCCTGTCGATCTCATTTTTGAGTAGTCTTTAATCCTTTTTGCGTGCTTCATTTACTGCATTTTTTACATTTTCTCCTTTCATCAATAAAATTCAATATTTCTTCTGTTACCCAAGTATTTCTACTAGCCTTCATCTTTTTAACTACTTGCTCCTCTGCTGCCATCACTACTTCATCCCTCAAAGCTACCCATACTTCTTCTACCGTATTTCTATCCCCCATTCCTGTCAATTGCTCTCTTATGCTCTGCCTGAAACTCTGTACAACCTCTGATTCTTTTAGTTTATCCAGGTCCCATCTCCTTAAATTCCCACATTTTTGCAGTTTCTTTGCTTTTAATCTACAGGTCATAACCAATAGATTGTGGTCAGAGTCCACATCTGCCCCTGGAAATGTCATACAATTTAAAACCTGGTTCCTAAATCTCTGTCTTACCATTATATAATCTATCTGAAACCTGTCAGTATCTCCAGGCTTCTTCCATGTATACAGCCTTCTTTTACGTTTCTGGAACCAAGTGTTAGCTATGATTAAGTCGTGCTCTGTGCAAAATTCTACCAAGCGGCTTCCTCTTTCATTTCTTTGCCCCAGTCCATATTCACCTATTACGTTTCCTTCTCTCCCTTTACCTACTACCGATTTCCAGTCACTCATGACTATTAAATTTTCGTCACCCTTCACTATCTGAATAATTTCCTTTATTTGATCATACATTTCTTCAATTTCTTCGCCATCTGCAGAGCTAGTTGGCATATAAACTTGTACTACTGTAGTAGGTGTGGGCTTCGTATCTATCTTGGTCACAATAATGCGTTCACTATGCTGTTTGTAGTAGCTTACCCGTATACCTATTTTCCTATTAATTATTATACCTTCTCCAGCATTACCCCTATTTGATTTTGTGTTTATAACCTTGTATTCACCTGACCAGAAGTCTTGTTCCTCCTGCTACCGAACTTCACTAATTCCCACTATATCTAACTTTAACCTATCCATTTCCCTTTTTAAATTTTCTAACCTACCTGCCCGATTAAGGGATCTGACATTCCACGCTCCGATCCGTAGAACGCCAGTACTATTTCTCCTGATAACAACATCTTTTTGAGTAGTCCCCGCCCGGAGATCCGAATGGGGGACTATTTTACCTCCGGAATATTTTACCCAAGAGGACGCCATCATCATTTAACCATACAGTAAAGCAGCATGCCCTCGGGAAAGATTACGGCCGTAGTTTCCCCTTGCTTTCAGCCGTTCGCAGTACCAGCACAGCAAGGCCGTTTTGGTTATTGTTACAAGGCCAGATCAGTCAATCATCCAGACTATTGCCCCTGCAACTACTGAAAAGGCTGCTGCCCCTCTTCAGGAACCACACGTTTGTCTGGCCTCCGTTGTTGTTGCACCTACGGTACGGCTATATGTATCGATGAGGCACGCAAGCTTCCCCACCAACGGCAAGGTCCATGGTTCATGGGGGGAGTTTCGTCACTATATAAGACGTATTTTCGCATAACCTTTCCGTTTACCTTTAATTATACCTGGTTGTTGTGTACTGAAGGTTGCGTTTTATAAATTGTTGTGCAATCATGTTGTAGACAGAAGGAAAAGGAAACATGCTGCTGGGCATCGTGCACTTCTACTCGAGCAGCCATCTGATCACCGCAGCTGGTCACTGAGGAGTAGTAAGACATCCAATACACACAATATGTTAATTGTTAGAAATGACATTCGTTGTAATAGTTAACAGAATATTTAATATGATTCTAATGTCTCTGTAGCTTTGTTGAGAGTTTAAGGAAGTTGCTTGCTCGCGGTGATTTGTCTATCTGACCACAGTCGTGTTGGCCGGTGGGAGTGGCCCGTGCGGTTCTAGGCGCTACAGTCTGGAACCGCGTGACCTCTACGGTCACAGGTTCGAATCCTGTCTCGGTATGGATGTGTGTGATGTCCTTAGGTTAATTACGTTTAAGTAGCTCTACGTTCTAGGGGACTAATGACCTCAGAAGCTAAGTCTCATAGTGCTCAGAGCCATTCTGAACCAAAGTCGTGTTGACATTACGAGATTGCGTAACCCACAGCGAGAGCTTGTCTACCTTTGAATATCGCACTTCTAAGCTTTGGTTAGATTAATTTCTGAAGAGTGATACGGGTTCGTATGGTTATCTGACAAACTGCTTAGCTGCGATTCGAGGTTGAACGGAATTCACGGTCTTCATCAGGACGAAATTAAGGGACTGAAACATTAGTTTCTGTACTTAAGTAATTATTCGCTAATAGCTGTATGTTAATTATTTTTTGATGAATGGTATTTTGGTTTGAGCTTTAATCAGAATCGGCATAAGTTCAATTTGGTTCCGATTTATTGCACAAGCCGGCCTGTACACTACTGTCATAAGGAAGAGAGGTTTATCTGTGTGTGGAATTGGTTGTTTGACCACATTGAGTTCTTAGGTACGACTCAAGTGCCAAGTATCGAGGTAAAAGGCACCACATAGTCAGTTCCGGAAATTGAGACTTATTATCCAGTACTGTTTGCCCTAAAGTTCACAATGTCCTTTACTCGTATTCCGGATCGTTTATCTACCAAAACGAATTATTAATTTTAACTATGTTCATTGCTATTATTCGCTTGAGGGAAATCTGTGTCAAGTGTCTAGCACTGATAGTTAGCTGCTAAACCTGAAGTGCATATTTAAATGGCAGGAGCTGCAAATAGTTATTTTTGTCCCAGCCTAGGCTTTTTGGTGGCTCGGTTTACACTGTACTCGTTCAAAGAAGCGGTTATGTGTATTAAAACCAAAGTGCACAAACCTCCATTGATAACAGAAGAATTTAAAATCTTGACTCTTGTTCACTTTGACTAGATTGATTTGATCAGAGCACCAAGGAAAATACCACAAGAGCGTCCAAAGAAAAGGAATGCATTTAAAGGAAGAAAAATGTAATATTTTCTTTTTAGTCTTATTACGTAAAATGTTTAAAAGAAAATATTTTAGACACTTTCATAGAAAATAACCTCAGTAAAGAATACTACGGAAATATAATTTGAATTTAATCGTCAACGAGCATATTTCTTACGTAGGTATTGAGAGGTACAGAAGTGTTCAAATTATTGGACTAAAGACATTGTCTTCCAAAACTTTACATTTATTACATATTTACATTCACATACATATTATATTTGTACAATCAAACTTCGATGCAGGCCTTTGTTCTTAATCAGCATTTTTGTCCTGTTAGGCATGGTTTTATCAACTTTTTTCAAGACATTTTAATATCATTATCATGTTACCAGATTTCCTCCAGTTCCTCCATATCTTATTTGGTGGTTATTGTAAATTTCTTTACTCTCTGTTTCACAATAGCTCATAAATTTTCAATTGGTTTCATATCAGGGCTATTCCCTGGCCGGGACAACATTTTCAGTTTCTGTTCTTCCAAGTACTTCGAAAGACTATTGATTTTGTGGAAAGGTGCCCCATCATGCGTAAAAATTCCATCTTTATCAGTAAACCACTCATTTATTTGAGAGAAAAATTTATTTTCAACGATTTCTTTATATTGCTCTTGCCTCATTGTCCCTTCAACAATGTGTAATAAGGCAGGACCTTTCATAGACATAACATTCCAGACCATAAAGTTGGATGCTTTACATATTCCTGCACGCACTCAGCTTTGAACTGTACTCCACGTCTGCAGCGAACATACTGCATGATTTCTTCTATCACAGTGATTCATCACTGAAACATACCTGATGCATGTGTACAAAATGTATAGTTACAAAGTTGGGAATAGTAGCATAGGAGACCTCAACAGTCGTAAAATTTAGATTTCGTTTCTTTTGTAGGAATAACACATCACTACCTCAAGTCAAAACTTCTAACTTTAGAGATCAGACCCACTTAATTTACTATATCATGGCAACTACCTTAGTCCACTCCTCACATGTCCACTCCTGAAGTTGTTTAGCACACTGCAGTCTTTTTGTTTTCATGGCAGGTGTGATTTTCTGTATTTTCCTTGGTTGGAATGCCTTTAAACCACATTCAAACAGCCTCTTCCTCACTGTAATAGATGAAACTTCAACGCCCATACCTTTTAGCTGATGTCTCATGTCTGTAGAAGTAAGTTTACAGTTCATTGCTGTCTTGTTTGTAACCCTTGTCATTGTTCTACGACAGATTTTTCTTTTACGCCCACATGTTCCTTTCCTGTTTAGCTTGTATTCGCCACCTGTCTGCACTCAAAGTTTGATTCTGCTGATATTCTCATTCTGTCAGCAATTTCTTTCTGTGTATAATAAGTGTCAGCAGGAACTTCAACAACAGCCAAAAGTTTCCAAGGTGAAAGAACTTTTGTTTGAAGTACACCACAGAAACATAAAACATTACAGCAAACACAGTTTCAAAGTATGTACACAGACGGCTAGTACCAACACGATTTGGAGGGAATATGACAAATATTGCCAACTGTGAAAAATTCTGTGATCTGCGAGTTTCTTGGAAGGACAATTTCGTCGCATCAATCAAACCATTAAAACAAATCAATTATTAAACTTTTTCTCCTATTTTTACACCAGAAAACTTAAGAGTATCAAAAATAATAGTTTCCTCTAATAATCGGAACATTTCTGTATGTACACAGGGTAAATTAATTCAAGTTTTGTAAGAAAATATTATACAGAACCAGAGATTGTCAAATGTACTATCGATTATGTAGCAGCTTCGCTGCCCAACAGTGATCGCTGATTCCAGGTGTTGTGGACAATGTGTTAGAGTAACTTTAGATCGAGATATGTATGGAGGACGCTCAAGCACAAAGACGTGTTATATCTAATGAGTACTGGATACTTACTTACTCGCAATGAGCAGTAATTATTTTTTATTTGCAAGATAATGTGATGTTAGCTTACTGTAAAAAGGATCTCAACAAAAGTTGGAAATAATTAAGGTAAAGAAAATTGTTTTGTTACTGATGCAATGAGCGTATTCTTAAGTGATGATTGAGACAATGTATACAACTCACATCCAATGGTTTCATAAAGGTATTTATTAATGTATGATCAGTTTTTTGAGTGTGTTAATTGTGAGCGTTACTAATTTTCAAAGACTCAAAATACACGATGTAAAGTTTCTGCCACATTGTTAATGACCTAAAGTCAATACCAGTTCCCAGACCCATATCAGTTTTGATTAACTATTCTTCTCAAGAACATTATTTACTCAGTCATGTTCAGTTTAATTAAAATTTGTGCTATGAAATAACATTGTACAGTAGCCGTTTTTCTTCTATACATTTAAGTAGTAACAGAGAACAGTGCAAAGAGCGTTACCACTGCGCAGATAAAGGTAAAAAACTGTACTATTTGAGGGATAGCATTAGTTAAGTACAGGCACCATTACTTTTAAATTGATCAAGTTTTGTTTTATGACCAGGGTGAATATCAAGTAAATAGTGTAGCAACAGATTCAGTTTTTGTGTTACGTAATTAATGCTGTTTTGGTTTGGTTTAAAGTTACTGACCTTACATTCTCGTAGCTAAATTAAATTTACAGTCTCTCAGTCAGAACCATTCAGTACAGGGCAAAACGCATAAGTGACGAGAGATAAAATACACGTTCACATGACATTCCCGTTCTAACAGTTGTGTTTCAGACTATTGTCACTTACATAATTTCAGTCATATTTGAAACGTACATGTTACAATGTTTTTCAGAATAACGTTAAAGAATGAAAAATATTCGAAAGCTTAAAATTTTCACCATTAAAAGAAAAAATTATAAAATAAATGTGAGTGTTTCAGAGAAAGAAATACAAAGTAAAATATAATTTTCATCTTTAATAATTTTAAATAAATACAGCTATACTATATCCAATTTTTGGAATAGGCAGTCTTTGCTTTCTCGATACAAGAATCGCGAGACAAACGGCACATAGTGAAGAAAATTTAATGCACGTGTATGCGAGTAAGTAAGTACTGAGTTCACTTACGGTACCCCAATTTCGTTTATTATGTTAACCCCTCCTGATGAGAAATTTGTAATTGATATCTAGTACTGAGAGATATTTGAATTTAATTAGGAGAGTAGGAGATTTAGCTACGCTGTCATTTATGAGGCAACGCCATAAATTTAGTGAGGTTGCGAAATATAATTAGGCCTACTTACTACACTAGGAAATTATACCCACTACAAAGGAAATGTAGCTTTTGCACCTCAGTACCGGAGGCTACCTACTAGAGCACATATATTAAATTTTCCTAATTGGTGGCAAGCATGTGCTGCTGCTACGTAAAATTTGCGACCTGATGTTACGTAGCTGTATATACTCGACAAGTTATTCAGTAATCTTGGGAACCAAATTTCATATTAGGGGTCCTATGTAAGTGAATTTCGTATAGGCATTCTTCTGAGATCAGTACATTTGTCAGGCGCTAGCGCGCTGCTGCTACGGACGCGCCCGCATCTCGTGGTCGTGCGGTAGCGTTCTCACATTCCACGCCCGGGTTTCCGGGTTCGATTCCCGGCGGGGTCAAAGATTTTCTCTATCTCGTGATGGCTGGGTGTTGTGTGATGTCCTTAGGTTAGTTAGGTTTAAGTAGTTCTAGGGGACTGGTGACCATAGATGTTAAGTCCCACAGTGCCCAGAGACATTTTGCTACGGACGCAGGTTTGAATCCTGCCTAGGGCATGGATGTGAGTGATCTTCTTAGATTAGTTAGGTTTAAGTAATTGTAAGTCTAGGAGACTGATGACCTCAGATGTTAAGTCCCATACCACTTAGAGCCATTTGAAACTTTTGTCAGGCGTTGTTGTATACAAGATTGCGTGTGCTCATAAAAGTATGAACATTGTGCTGGTAAGAAAGAACATACTAGTAAGAGTGACAGCTCTTACCTTTCGTATCCGTACAGCAACTTGCATCTCCACGTGGTTTCTCTCATGAGACAGTACACTGGTGTCCCCTTTCAACAGGATAATGTGCATCTGTGCTACGCTGAGCAACTCCCATAAGCAGCAATACTCTCAGCTCTATTCCCAGTAGAGTATATGTGGGAGCACTTCGGACGTGAATTCTGTCACAATGCCCGGTATCGACGAACAGTTACAACTATTGTGAGCCACCTTTCCTCTTGACATAATTCATCGTTCCCAACTGAGTCAGTGTAGACATAGGTGTCAGAAGCAGTGCCACGTCAGACTGATAATTGTGCTGATACAGGTAAGTTCTTTGAAAACTTGACCTGATATAGTAGTCACTGCAATAACGTTATTTACCCTCTCAAACAGTAATGTTTCATTCCCTTCCTTCCCGCCCTTCTTGTGGCTTCACATTTTGTATATGTTCTCCTACAAGTACTCAGCCACATTTGATACAGTATGCACGACACTATCGGCTGAATGAAATTTAGAAATATATTTCTCAACCTAATTAGAACTTTTTCAGAACGTGTAGAAGAAGACACTGTGATTGTTCCCAAACATCAAACTAACTGTGTGTGCAAACTGATGACAAGGCTTTACATGAAATTTGATCGAATTTTAGCATGTATAGGGTTTGTTTTCTTTTCACCTCTTAGATTACCCATAGCCCTGTTTCTGAGGAGATGAATTGTCGTACTACTTGGTATGACACATGCAGAAAGTTAGTTCGCCATTTTCAGATGACACTATGTTCCAGTTCTCATTTCGAATTGATAATGAAAACAAAAATGGAGAAAATTGGCATACAGTCATAGAGTTTTCAGACCTCAAGAACTCTTTCATGATATAATTAAGAATAATATACTCCAAATCTTCAAACGATTGGAGGTAAATTTCTAACATAGAAAATAGTCCACCGTATCTAACTATCCACGTGGAAGTTGTGGGGTCTTGCCCACTCGTCGCTAATATGGTGCATACAGGATGCAGCGTTCTCGGAATACTATACAACAATTTCAAACAAGTAACATTAGTAGTTTTATCTCCGGAAATGCAATGTGACAATATTTAACTTTCTTTACAGCAAATTTCGCTAGCGAGAGGCGACGTGAAAACGGAACAGTTCATGCTATATACAGAGTCCAATGAAACACTTGATACTGACAGCGTAGCACGAATCAGATTGCAGACACGGGCCGATCATGTTCGGGCGAGACTAGCAGGAGCTGCTTTTATGTGCAGCTGTTGCTGGTGGCGCGCCTGGCGCGGAGCAATCCGATTCTGGGCACCATTGGCCGCCATTTCTTCACTGCCTTCTCTGGTCTTTCATTTCGCAACTTCGTTCCGGCCTTTGTTGTTACGCTAGAGGATGCCTGTAACACACAGAAAATCGGGAAAGGATAAGTGCGCACGCTGGAAGATTCAACGGAGATTATCTGCTGTTACTGAATACTAATACTGAGTCATACAGAAGCTCTTGAAAGCGTACTTTCGTTCGACGAAGAAACAAGAAGGATTTTTAATATGCTCCGATCAAAAAAATTTAATTTTTTTTATGAAGTCGCGAAACTGTTTGGTGATGATTCTGATTCCATTAAGTCTGTTGTTAAAATACTTCCAACTCATTATAACCAAAAGTCTTCGATCATTTTGTTTGGAGTTTGTTGAAACGTTTTTTCATAAGTCCTGGGGTGTATATCTCACTTCTTAGGGCTATGATCTATCTCTCGCTCAACGCTTATGATCCATCTCTAATAAGTAGTGCCAATTTGATGCAAGACTACAGAGAGATATTTCCCTCATATAAATTACTTGAAAAAATTCGGGATATTGCTTTGAGTAGAATACTTGTCGGCACGCAATTCGAAATTCGCACGACTATCTTCGTTGAGAACATCTGTTATGTGTTTCATTTAATTATGTTGATAATTATGACCGTCTTAGTTTTCGATCGTCAGTTATACTCAATCACCCGAAAACCATTAGAACGGCCAAGATCTTTTACTCACTCTACTGCTATCTCGTTCCATACTGTTTTTCAAAGACTGCTAATTTCTATTCGATTATAACCACATGCAGTTCAGATCCTAATTCATGGCATTTGATCTTCAGCAATTACAGTACCCGAAACCTAGTCAATGTTAAGTTACTTAAAAGAATAAGAAGTGAAGGATGAACGACTCACTTTTTTCTGAAACTTCAATCAAATAATTTCCACTACAGTTGTGCCCTTCAATCCCTTTGCTACCATCTGTTCATTATTTTTTAAATAACCGAACGTAGCTCTGAAAGCGCTTCCATAGGTTTAGAGGGTATAGATGATGGACGCTGTAAAACAGTTTTCACTGCTCCCATTCTATGGTGTCTCTGGTAACACCTGCCTTTTAACATGTTCTGGATAAGTGGGAACCCAGCTAAGAACTTCCTTTCGAGCGGTGATACCAGACCATCATTTTCCTGCTGGAATGCTGAAAGTAAAGAGTGATGATCATGATGAGGTCCCATACTTCAAGGAGCTTAAGTGATGATGCGGGAGACCTGCACCGCCGTACTGGGAAAGGTTCTAGCGGAGGTGGTTTGCCATGCCTTCCTCCGACACAGTCATCATATCTGATATGAATAAACATACATGCATACTAAAGGGCAAGAGGGCAGCTCCAAGATCAATAGTCCGATGAGAATCCACTTAGATTCTAGTGAAAGATATATGAAGAACCTCAAAAACATATAGAATTAGAGTACACCAATTGTTTAATGGTAATAGCACAGAAAAGACTGCATAGCAAAATGGGATAAATAAATACGTCGAAGATGGTACATTGGTAATACCTTTTTGTAATATATACCATTTTTGCGATGTATGTAGCCTCGTTCTCGTTTAAAGTTGGCGTTTTCTTACAGTTAAAGACTCAGGCATTATAGTCATATGCGTGCATGTCAGAAGATTTTGAAAGTTTGATATGTGTTATAACACAGTCTTCCCCAGGATACCACATGACAATGGCGTTAAGGCGGTACTGAAAATAAACAGTTTATACAATCTACGGTAATTACCAAGATATATACAAGTTATGCTTGACTGTGAACCCCAAAAATCAAAAGTTAATTGATTCACGGATGGTGGAACCATGAGTGGGCGCCACAAGACGTCGGACGTCCACCTCTGATCACACAATGCGCAAGTCAGAAACTTGCCCATCATGTAAAGAAGAATTGACGGAGATCTGTATCAGGCCTAACGACAGAGGTAAATAAACTTCGCTCTAAGAACTAGTATTTCGGAGCACACAACTCAGCGAACATCTACATCTACATCCATACTCCGCAAGCCACCTGACGGTGTGTGGCGGAGGGTACCCTGAGTACCTCTATCGGTTATCCCTTCTACTCCAGTCTCGTATTGTTAGTGGAAAGAAGGATTGTCGGTATGCTTCTCTGTGGGCTCTAATCTCTCTGATTTTATCCTCATGGTCTCTTCGCGAGATATACGTAGGAGGCAGCAATATACTGCTTGACTCTTCGGTGAAGGTATGTTCTCGAAACTTTAACAAAAGCCCGTACCGAGCTACTGAGCGTCTCTCCTGCAGAGTCATCCACTGGAGTTTACCTATCATCTCCTTAACGCTTTCGCGATTACTAAATGATCCTGTAACGATGCGCGCTGCTCTCCGTTGGATCTTCTCTACCTCTTCTATCAACCCTATCGGGTACGGATCCCACACTGTTGAGCAGTATTCAAGCAGTGGGCGAACAAGCGTACTGTAACCTACTTCCTTTGTTTTCGGATTGCATTTCCTTAGGATTCGTCCAATGAATCTCAGTTTGGCATCTGCTTTACCGACGATCAACTTCGTATGATCATTCCATTTTAAATCACTCCTAATGCGTACTCCCAGATAATTTATGGAATCAACTGCTTCCAGTTGCCGACCTGCTATTTAGTAGCTAAATGATAAGGGATCTATCTTTCTATGTATTCGCAGCACATTACACTTGTGTACATTGAGATTCAATTGTCATTCCCTGCACCATGCGTCAATTCGCTGCAGATCCTCCTGCATTACAGTACAATTTTTCATTGTTGCAACCTCTCGATACACCACAGCATCATCCGCAAAAAGCCTCAGTGAACTTCCGATGTCATCCACCAGGTCATTTATGTATATTGTGAATAGCAACGGCCCTACGACACTCCCCTGCGACACACCTCAAATAATTCTTACTTCGGAAGACTTCTCTCCATTGAGAATGACATTCTGCGTTCTGTTATCTAGAAACTCCTCAATCCAATCACACAATTAGTCTGTTAGTCCGTATGCCCTTACTTTGTTCATTAAACGACTGTGGGGAACTGTGTCAAACGCCTTGCGGAAGTCAAGAAGCACGGCATCTACCTGTGAACCCGTGTGTATGGCCCTCTGAGTCTCGTAGACGAATAGCGCGAGCTGGGTTTCACACGACCGTCTTTTTCGAAACCCATGGTGATTCCTACAGAGTAGATTTCTAGTCTCCAGAAAAGTCATTATACTCGAACATAATACGTGTACCAACTGATCGACGTTAGAGATATAGGTCTATAGCTCTGCACATCTGTTCAACGTCCCTTCTTGAAAACGAGGATGACCTGTGCCCTTTTCCCATCCTTTGGAACGCTTCGCTCTTCTAGAGACCTACGGTACACCGCTGCAAGAAGGGGGCCAAATTCCTTCGCGTAATCTGTGTAAAATCGAACTGGTATCTCATCAGGTCCAGTGGCCTTTCCTCTTTTGAGCGATTTTAATTGTTTCTCTTTCCCTCTGTCGTCTATTTCGACGTCTACCATTTTGTCATCTGTGCGACAATCTAGAGAAGGAACTACAGCTTTGGAAGAAGACATTTAGTATTTCGGCCTTTAGTCTGTCATCCTCTGTTTCATTACCATTTTGGTCACAGAGTGTCTGGACATTTTGTTTTGATCCACCTACCGCTTTGACATAGGACCAAAATTTTTTAGGATTTTCTGTCAAGTCAGTACATAGAACTTTCCTTTCGAATTCATTGAACGCCTCTCGCATAGCCCTCCTCTCACTACATTTCGCTTCGCGTAATTTTTGTTTGTCTGCAAGGCTTTGGCTATGTTTATGTTTGCTGTGAAGTTCCCTTTGCTTCCGCAGCAGTTTTCTAACTCGGTTGTTGTACGACGGTGGCCGATTTCCATCTCTTACGATCGTGCTTGGCACATACTCATCTAACGCATATTGTACGATGGTTTTGAACATTGACCACTGATCCTCAACACTATCTGTACTTGAGACAAAACTTTTGTGTTGAGCCGTCAGGTACTCTGAAATCCGCTTTTTGTCACTTTTGCTAAACAGAAAAATCTTCCTACCTTTTTTAATATTTCTATTTACGGCTGAAATCATCGATGCAGTAACCACTTTATGGTTGCTGATTCCCTGTTCTGCATTAACTGATTCAAATAGTTCGGGTCTGTTTGTCACCAGAAGGTCTAAAATGTTATCGTCACGAGTCGGTTCTCTGTTTAACTGCTCAAGGTAGTTTTCAGATAAAGCACTTAACAAAATTTCACTGCATTCTTTTTCCCTGCCGCCCGTTACGAACGTTTGAGTCTCCCAGTCTATATTCGGCAAATTTAAATCTCCACCCAGAACTATAACATGGTGGGGAAATCTACTCGAAATATTTTCCAAATTATTCTTCAGGTGCTCAGCCACAACAGCTGCTGAGCCCGGGGACCTATAGAGACATCCAATTACCATGTCTGAGCCTGCTTTAACCGTGACCTTCACCCAAATCATTTCACAATTCGGATCTCCTTGTATTTTCTTCGATACTATTGCACTTCTTGTCGCTATAAACACGCCTCCCCCTTCACTGTCCAGCCTGTCTCTGCGGTATACATTCCAATCTGAGTTTAGGATTTCATTACGGTTTAGGTCTGGTTTCAGCCAACTTTCTGTCCCTAGTACTATATGGGCGTTATGGCCGTTTATTAATGAGAGCAGTACTGGGACCGTTCTATAGACGCTCCTGCAGTTTACTATTAGCACATTAATATTGTTATTCCCTGTTGCATTTTGCCTACTCCTACCGTGCCGCGTCTCAGGAGGCGTCTTGTCGGGCCTAGGGAAGGAATTCTCTAACATAAAAAACCCCATGTGCACTCCACACGTACTCCGCTACCCTCGTAGCCGCTCCCGGCGTGTAGTGCACGCCTGACTTATTCAGGGGGACCCTACATTTCTCCACCCGATAGCGGAGGTCGAGAAATTTGCACCCCAGCTCTCCGCAGAATCGTGTGAGCCTCTGGTTTAAGCCTTCCACTCTGCTCCAAACTAGAGGACCGCGATCGGTTCTGGGAACGATACTACAAATAGTTAGCTCTGATTCCACCCCGCGAGCGAGGCTTTCCGCCTTCACCAATTGAGCCAACCGCCTGTACGAACTGAGGATGACCTCTGAACCCAGACGACAGGAGACATTGGTGCCGACATGAGCAACAATTTGCAGTCGGGTGCACCCAGTGCCTACTATCGCCGCCGGTAGGGCCTCCTCTACATCTCGGATGAGACCCCCTGGCTAGCAGAGAGAGTGAACACTGGCCTTCTTCCCCGACCTTTCCGCTATTTCCCTAATGGGCTCCATCACCCGCCTAACGTTGGAGCCCCTCCCCCCGTGTGCCAGCTCGGACCTTGCTGAAGGAGCAGCCACATGGCCACTCACAGGCACAGCGGGCGATGCGACACGGCAAGCCTCCACATTTACCCTCCGCCTCGTGCGCCGCGAACGCCGCTGAACCCGACACTCCCCTTGGGGAGAGGGTGGCCCATCCGCGCCCGGTACCCGCGAAGATGTCTCGACAGCAGGGATAGTGGGTGAAGCATGTAACACCTGGGGTGTACCTTGTGACGCACCAGACTCCCCACTGCCGCTACACTCTGAGGCAGCAGCCTGAAGACGGCTGACCGCGGCCACCAACACGCTCAGCTGTTCGCGAAGAGTGGCCAGCTCCTCCTACGTCCGTACACAGCAGTCACACATCCTATCCATCCTAAGGAATCAATTTACTGAAGAGACTTCATCAACTTTTAACTAGACTGCTAATTCACTAAAGACGGCTGATTATTGACTAAACTGTGAGTGCTAACCACTTCTTGTAGAAAACAATGAAAATAGCACTCCCTGTCTCTGGACTGTATTCAAAACAAACACTAGCACTACTGGCACTAAGGCTGACTAAAGGGACTCTCTCTGCCTGTATTGAAAACAAACACTAAATCTATGGAACACTATTAATAGCACTCGACAACTAAAGCTTCCTAAAAGCAAAACCACACGGTAGAAGAGGTGACAAGAAAGGAAAAGGCTGTTAATACTTAAATTAAGGTAGCTCACTCCACAGCAGACGTGAAGCAGACGGCGGTTAGGGTGACACTAACACATTGTTGGATGTAGGATAGGGATGAATCACGACTGCTGTTACACAAGTTAGAATATCTCGTCTGGATACATCATCATCCTAACGAACGCCTGCTCGAGTATGTATCACAAACGCAGGAAGTTGGGGGCTTTTTCACATGGCCAGAAGTGTGCTACAGTTGTTTGAGAACCACAATTGTGAAATTACTTTGATTCATTGACCTTCAAGTCCTCCTGATCTACAAGTGATGGATCGCGCTTGGGACACTATTGGGTGGCACATAGGCGCCCTCAAACTATTGGATAGAAATTTGCTGGAGTAATGTGACATTTGGGTGGATATTTGACGCCACATACCCCTGCAGTATCCTCCAAGGACTTGTCGACTCCATGAAATACAGAATCGTGTTGCATTGTATTCCAAAGATAGACCAACAGGCCAGTATTCAGGAGATCTTAATGTTTTCGCTCATCTGCGTATATGAATAATGAGACCACAGGAATGAAACGATTTCTCGATACCTGAGGGGCAGCATGGCTGATTTATAGACCCGGTTGCTATCGTACACTCATTATTTCATCATTAAATTAACGAAACTTAAATATTCTTGTGGTGCTCCACGATGATCCCTCCATTGACGAAATATTGCGGATCCCGTTGATATATCCGGAGGGTTACACCAAGCGGTAGGTGACCACTAGAAAAGGACTGAATAATCAATGAAAGGATAACGTTCTACCAGTCGTGGCTTGGAATGTCAGAAGCCTGCAAGTGGCAGGGAAGCTAGAAATCTGAAAAGGGAAGCGTTAATGTCTAATACGGAAACAGTCAGTATCAATGAAGAGAAATAGAAGTCAAGGATTTCTAATTAGTAGAGTATAGGGTAATACCAACGGCAGGTGAAAATATTCTAAGGGGAGCAAGACTTATTAAGAACAGGAAAGCAGAACCTAGAAGGAGTTTCTCTGAACAAATCACTGATAGTGTTGTTCTCATCAGAGTCGACAGCGAACGAACACTGACAACAACGGTTCACGTATATATGACGATGTCGCTAGTAGAAGAGGAAGAAATGGAGAAAGTATATAAGGATATTTAACGGTGAAACGACCCCTTAGAAAAATTGTACATGACTGTGCTTAAACTGACACATAATATTTTTAGCGCAACGCAATCTGACTTTCAACAATCCCTACAAAAGAATGGCCCTGACTAACATTAACCTATACGTTTCACAAATCACTTACCTCACAAAAATCTTGGTTACTCGAACTACTGCAATACAGCGAGCACCACTACTGCTAGCTAAATAAAAGATTCAAACTACGGAAGCCACTAACTACTGAAAGTTATACTTAGAAAACGAAAGATTTTGATAGAGAACAAACAATGTATTTACCTCAATAGTGTTCAAAAGTCATAATATAAATAGCAGTTTATGACATCCATTCTTACAAATTTCAAAACTCCGCCATTTCTCTCCCCACATCCACCACTGCTGACGGCTCACCTCCAACTGCACAACGCTATGCGCTGTTAACATCCAACTGCTCAACTGCATCAACAATGGCAGACAACAATGCAAACTAGCCACAGACTGCACATAGCATAGCCAGTGATTTTTCATACAGAGCGCTACGTGGCGTTACCAATAAGAAAACCTAAACAGCCTACTTACAACGGGTAATCAGGACGTAAAAGAAGAAAATCTGATAGTCTTGCGAGACTGGATTGCGGTTGTAGAGAAAGCAGTAGAAGAAAGTGTTGGGGGAAAATGTGGGCTTGGTACTAGGAATGAGAGAGGAGAAACACTAACTGAGCTATACGACAAATTTCAGAAGGGAATACCGAATACTCTGTTCAAGAATCACAAGAGGAGCAGCTACAATTGGAAAAGGCGTGGAGATACAGAAAGATTTCAGTTAGATTACATCATGGTCAGGCAGAAATTCCAGTCATATTGGACTTTGGGTCCTGCTCAGGGGCAGATATAGACTGAGATCAAAAATTGGTGATGATGATGTTTAGGCTGAAGTTTAAAAGACTAATCAGGAAAAATCTATGTGCAAAGAAGTGGGGTACGGAGGTTCTAAGAAATGAAGAGATACGCTTGAAGTTCTCTCGGGCTGGAGATGTTCAGCTAGTGAATTACTCAGTATGCAGTTCGGTTGAAGAAGAATGGATATTTCTATAAAGGGCAGTCACAGAAGCTGGAGACAAAAACGCGGGTTCAATGAAGGTATCTGGAAAGAAACCGTCAGCAACCAAATTAATACTTCAGTTGACCGGAGAAAGAAGAAAGCACAAAAAAGTTCAACGAAATATGGAAATACCCAAATATATTCACTCAGGAATGAAACAAACAGGAAGTACGTGGAAGGTAAGGCGAAATGGCTACATGAAAAATGTGATGAAATGTAAACGGAAATTACTGTTGGAAGTATTGACTTAGCATATAGAAAAGTGCATACAACCTTCAGTGAAATTAAAAGCAAGGGCTGTGGCATTAAAAATGCAAAGAGCAAAAGCAGATTGGGGGGAAAGAGTACACTGCGTACATCTACGATGGAGAGGTCTTACCTGGTGACGTGACAGACGAAGAAATAGGAGTCTTTAGAAAACAATAGGTGACCCAGTATAAACTCAGAACTCATAAGGGCTTTGGAAGACTTAAAATAAAATAAGGCCGAAGGGGTGACATAAAAGTTTTCTGGGTTTGGTACCGCGTCATAATGTAAGAAACTACTCCTATAGCAGCAGTAGTTTTTTACATTATGACGCGGTACCAAACCCAGAAAACTTTTATGTCGACTGACTCTGGCCGCGGAAGCCTACGCAATTATATAAGGCCGAAAGGATTGATTATATTTCATCGGAATTTCTTAAGTCAGTGGGGCAGTTGGCAAGAAAACAATTGGTGTGCAGAAAGCATGTGACGGACAATATGCCATCAGACTTTCGGAGAAAACGTCATCCACACAATTCCGAAGATAGTAGGACCCGTCAGTTGCGGGAATTATTGCACAATGACCTAAGCAAATCCTGCATCCAAATTGCTGACAAGAATAGCATACAGAAGAATGGAAAAGAAAATAGTGGATGCGTTAGATAACGATCAGTTTGGCTTTAGTAATGGTAAATGCAGCAGAGAGGTAGTTCTAACATTGCGGTTGATAATCGGGGCATGAGTGAAGAAAAATCAAGAAACGTTCATAAGATTTGACGACATGGGAAAAGCGGTCGACAGTGTAAAATAGTGCAAGAAGTTCGAAATTGTGAGAAAACTGGTTTAAAATACAAGGAAAAACAGGTAATACACAATATGTACAAGAATGAAGAGGGAACATGAAGAGTGGAAGACAAAGAAGGAAGTGCCCGGATATGAGGGTATAAGACCGGGATGCAAATCTCGGCGCTGCTGCTCAGTCTCTACTTCGGTGAAGGAATAACGGAAATAAAAGAAATGTTATAGAATGGGATTAAACTTCAAGGTGAATGGATATCAGTGACAATATTCGCTAATGACATTGCTATTCTCAGTAAAAGTGAAGAAGAATTAAATGATCCGTTGAACGGAATGAGCAGTTCAGTTAGTACAGTATTTTTTCCGAGAGTCAACTGAAAAAAGACGAAAGTAATGAGAAGCGAGAGGAAAGAGAACAGCCAGAGAGTTAATATCAGAACTGGTTATCACTAAGTAGATGAAGTTAAGAAATTATGCAATATACACAGCAAAACAACCCAGGACGCACAGAACAAGTAGGGCACAGAAATCAGACTGGCACTGGCAAGGAAAACATTCGTGGCCACAAGAAATTAATTAGTATCAAACATAGGGCTTAATTTGTAGAAGTAGTTTCTAAGGACCACGTTTGGAGCACAGCATTGTTGTTAATGAAACATGGACTGTGGACAACTCGCAACAGAAGAGAATCGAAGCATTAGAGATGTGGTGCTACAGAAGGATGTTGAAAATTAGGCGGACTGAGAAGGAAAGGAATGAGGAGGCTCTTCGCAGAATCGGTGAGAAAAGAAGTATAGGGGAAAGACTGACAAGAAGAAGGGACAGGATGTTAGGACATTTGTTAAGACATCAGGGAGTACGTTCCGTAGTAATATAGGAACTGTAAACCGTGAAAGCTGTAGACGAAGAAAGAGTTTAGGATACATCCAGCAAGTAATTGAGGATGCAGGTTGCAAGCGCTACTGTGAGATGAAGAGGTTGGCACAGGAGAGGTATTCGTGGCCGTCCACACCAAACCAGTCAGAAGACTGATGACCCTAATTGAAAAGAAATTAAAGTTTACAAAGCGAAGTTGATCGGTGACCACGTTACTCGAACCATGGACCTTTTCCCTGCTTGGCCATTCAGGTTTGAGATTCCGTTTGTTGCCGCAAAGTACATGAGGCAAACTTGTGGATGATGCTTCCAAATGAGGAGCTGCATTTTTCCTCGGCAGTACTTAAGCAGGTGAGTGGTTACAGCCCCGTCTGAATTTATACCTGTTTCCATGGGACAAACCTGGGGCCTACCATCCTTGTTCGAATACGTGGCTCACTCACAGTTCCAGTCTCACCTCTCAAGTATCGAGCTCCCTTGGATATCACCGCTACTTCGCTGGATCTTCCTCAGCTCCACTCGACTATGAGTTGCGGGTAGCGGCCGCATCAGCTCCCCTGGCGGACAGGGCTACTGGGAACGTGCCCTGCGGGTGGCGAACTTCAGGCGCGGGGAAGCAATTTGGGGCGCAACTTTATTCTGCCGGCGCTCTCAGAGGGCTTGTTAAGCGAACAGTGTCTTGTGCTGTTAGATGGGTTACTATCAATTATCTTGAATTAATTAGACCACTCACAGATTGCGCCCGAGGTGGTACAGAGAGCCGCAAGAGAAAGTTTCAGAAGGCAATGTGGGGTGAGCCAAAAGAAGATACAGTTTCTCTGCTACAAACTTAGTCGGGTCATGTCAACACCGACATCCTATAATGAAAATGATGAACGAGGTGCTGTGCTTCAGACTATAAACGTGTATTTCAGATAACGGCAGTAAAATCTCTCTCTAGAGATACAGACGTAGATTTCGTGCTGGTGCCCCGGAACTTTTCTAACGAGTTGAGGAGTGGTTCCAATAATGACAAAACTACCAAAGCTACTTTTAATTTTTATCTTACCCAAATTTATAAACCTTATGTAGAGACCTGAGCATGCAACTGAAGTATTTCTTTCTTTTCTGCATGAGAGAGGTAATATGGGGTTTGAAGGTGTCTTGCATCCTATTGTTATTCTGGAAAATAACACGCAAAATTAGAAAATTTGATGTCAGTGATCTAGGTTCAAGATATTGTGATAAATAGCAACTCGTAAACTGTGAACATAAGAATATTAATATTACTGTAGTGTACTTACTATTAATAAACTAAACTATGTATTAAACACACATAGTGACCGTTTTGTTGAACTATATACATTTCAAGGATTTTCAGCAAAGTAACAAAAGTATCATTGCGTTTGGGAACGAAACTTATCTGTGTTGGCATTTCACAATCTTCGATACAATCATTTTGGCTACTGGTAGCTGCAGTTGCAGTGAATACCACATAAGGCTCAGTTACTTAATGTTACATTCATGATAACTGATTCTTCCGTCAATTTTTAGCGAAACAGCTTCATAATGGTTAACATAATGCGCAAAATTGAATATTTAATATGGTATTTGCTTATTTGGTTCGCCAATTTTCGGCTTACAAGACCTCATCACGCTTGAAATAAACACTGTACCCAAAAAGGATGCAATGCTGGTGAACAACATTGTGAAATATATTGTGCATAAAACGTTAGAAGCATCCACAGCGTAAAAGACATCTTCAGCAGTACAATGGTAACGTAATTCCAAATATCAAAGTTCGGCAGCAAATATACCAGTATATAAAAGAAACAAACCGTAAAAACATTAACATAAAAACTTGAAAACGGTGTGTGTGTGTGTGTGTGTGTGTGTGTGTGTGTGTGTGTGTGTGTGTGTGAGTCCTCGTGGTTTGCTGTGCGCGCGCGTGTGGTTGGTTGTACAATCTAATAGCCAATATAACAATTTAAATTAGTTAAACGACCAATGGGAATAACGTTGATACAAAAGAGAGTTAAAAAATAACTTTAAGAAGTATTAAATTCAGAAGGTGACATTGGAACACAATTAAATACAGAAATAAAAATTTTGACCCGAAATAAATTAATTACGCAAGAACCCCTTTTATCGCCGGGAAGACATACATATAACAAAACAACGAAAGATATGGAGTGCATAGAAAGTCACAATAAAACAAATGAGTTGACGAAAATGGAGGAAATATGTGGAACAGTTAGTATGGGAAGTTTAGTACAAATGTTATGATCATAAGATCTTTTGGGTAAAGGAAGTATGTAGCTGTGATAGGTAAAAGAAAGACGTATGACAATGTTGGCTGTGAGACCGCCAAGGAAATGTTAAGCCTCCTAACTAGAAAGATTTGTCTGCCTTTCGAGTAAAATCTCACATTCACTTCGCGATGTGTGGGAATTGTGTATATTTATCAAATGTAGGTGCCTTTAACGGGCTTTGCACTTCGGTGTTAAGTTCGTGTTAGGTAATGAGAGAAAATGAAGTCTGGAGTTGGCACATAGCTCACTCCTTTCGAATAGCACGAAAAGAGCCACGAGTTAAATGTCCGCACGCGATGGACGGATCATTATCAATTTGACATGCCCTCACTCCACAAGACATTTTAGAGAGGTTTGGAACTTAATCCGTCATTGGCGCAAGGTCTACTGTAATTACGGCAAACCCTCTTCTCTTCTTTCCCTTAAAGACAAAGGGAAAGTGCCCGCACAGTACGGTACACATCCAAGTGTCTGCTCATCAAAGTTCTGGCCACACAGGACTTGGCTTAACTTCAGTGCGGTGTTTGGTCATTTGATATTAAATCAGGACTGTGCACCAGATGTTTGAGTTCCGGGACTTACAGAAGATTAACTTTCCAGTCTTTGTTTACTAAATGCATGATATGGGAATGTGATGCTAGCTGTGGTCCTCAGAAAGTGCGAAGTCAGAATTCTGCTACCTCCAATAGCATTCACGTTCAGCCAACTTAGTTACCCTGTTTGTACCTCGTGGATCTACAAAAAACTTACCACAATAAGCGCAAGTAATTTTATGTACTCCACTGCCTTATCTTTATTACTGAAATGTACTGGGTTGTGGCATTCCTAATATTGTGGGAACCTTTAAAGTGGTAGTGATGTGGCTGCTCTCTATGTACCTGTAGTGAGTGTGGCATAGTACAGTTCTTTTGCAAACAATGGAACAGCAAATGGAGCATAAAAGCGGGGTACAACTTTCAATCTTTGTTTCTTGCGTTCTGCAATAAGTGGACTAAGAGGAGACCTGACAGTTCAGTTGTCTGATTGTTTATGCAGTCTACTGGGAATGTACCTTGTTTCGTGCTAAGCATAACTGAGTTGCCAGTTTCAAGTTATGCACTTCCACAAGGTTCGATCTGTGTATCAGTGCTACTGGTATGTTTGAAAACGAATTATAGACATAAAGTTGCCAGTTTCAAGTTATGCACTTCCACAAGGTTCGATCTGTGTATCAGTGCTACTGGTATGTTTGAAAACGAATTATAGACATAAATATACTTCAATTAAAAGTACAACAAAATTAGAATGTAAGAATCGTATTTCAGACTCAGTGGACTTTTAATTAAATTGCGAAGTTTTTGTACTCGAAAACAGCCGATTCAGAGATAACTTTAGGAGCCGTTCCTTCGCAGGCAGAAACGGAAATAAGCGTTAAGAGATCATTCAGAATCCTTAACAACGAGAGAAAGTAAACAATTCACATAGATATTGTTATAGAACAATTATACATAGTCTGTGCTATACTGTAGTTTCTCCTTTAGAATTTCCTTCACTATTTCAGAATAAAGGAAAATTTAGGTCCAAAATGTACGTATTTACAGGCTACTTCAAACATTGTCCACATAGACTCTTAGGAGGAGTCACTATATTTACGATGCATCGCTTTCGAGGCTGTGCGTTGCCTGTTCACTCACCTTTAAGAAGAAATATGAAACTTTTTAAAGTAGTGAATTTTTGGCAATTTCTGGGGAGACTCACGTACGTATGTGAAATAAGAATAAGCAGCATTTGATAAATCTAACGCATTGTCCCAGATGTCAGTAGATCGATGTCATTAACTCCTTAGTGGCACCTTAGCAAATGACTTTTTCTTTTAAAAGTCTGATTAATAGATCAGAGTAAGAATGAAGCAGTAGCAGATAAGAACATTTTAATTTTTTGTTGTTATTTGCCGTAAGTAGAGTGCTCAGTTCTTATAGATCCAACTACTCATGGGAGGTGTGTTTAGTACATCGTTAAAATAAGTTCAAGAAAATGTTATGCTTATATGGAATTAAATAATGAGAATAAGGAATATGTGAAGGCTGATGCAAACGACATCTATGTTCTCCTTGGTTTTCTTTGACTTCTTCGTCCTCTACAGTGATATGAAATGATTTTGTGAGAGAATGTTACCATGCTCCTCTCGTTATTGTGTTCATTCTGTTTTGTTCTATTTCCGTGTCTTTTATTCTGCTTTATAGATATGAAGATAATTCCTCCTAATTCTTAGTTCTGTCTAACCCACTAAATTATTCCTTTACCCTAACAAATTTTATTACTGCTTCCCACATTCTACTCCCTTGTTGAATGACTTCCATAGCGTAAAGTGGGGACATCCAAAGTCCCATAAAATTTCAGTCTTGTCTCGTTCCGTATTTTGATCCTCAGGTACCTATTTACTGTACAACACGTATTTGGAAATTTTGCTAGTTTCTTCGCTGTATCTCTATAATATTCATATGTAATGTAACAACTTTAATAGTTGGAATATTTGAATTGTTATAAAGCTTTTCTTTAAAAAAAAAAAGCCAAATAGGTTATTTACCCATAAGGCGCGTCTGAAGTAAGAGAACTGGCTTTTTCGTGTTAAATTTAAGTTACAATCCTTACATATTCTGTCTCTCTGATACATTTCTGAATGTTGGTCTCCTTTTGATTCATTGTAGCATCATCTTAATATAAGATACACGATAAAATAACGGCTCTATATGTTGGAATGCCTGCACCAAACTTGGGTTTCCATTGTCGTATTGCATCGTTCAGATAGCTTTTAAAAAGGGTAAGTGACCAATACATCCTAGGCTGACAATCTCAGATAACTCAGATAATGGAGGTATCTCTTTACAGGTATCTCCGAATTCCTATCCCATGTAACAGATAGCTTCTTTTTCCGCTATTTGCCACATGTATTCTCTGTTACATAATGCTGTAATAAACACGAAAATTTAAAAAATTTTCGGGTATCTGTATAAAGAAATACAATGCATCATCCCTGGATACTCCCTTTCTAATGCCCATTTGTTCTTAATGTAAAAGAAATCCCGATATAATTTTCAGAATGTTATTCAACATCTTTGTGTACAATTTTCAGTAGGCTATTTCTCTCTTATTTCTTTTCATATTTATCGGATTCCTATTCACTTAATGACACTACTTAGGCGCTAATAACACGAGTAGCACAACTGAGGGAATCAAGTTTAAAAGAGCGTTTATGGTAAGCTGGGGTATTTCTCCTACATGGAGATGTGACTCCCTAAGTAATTCACACCCTGTAGAGTATAGTTCTTTAGCGTGAGGCTTTTTGCGGTATTCATATATCTCAGTTGTTATATAATTCATGATCTCATACAATTTGGCAAGCATTTCATTGGTATTACGTATTGTCAGTTTTGGTAAAATGTTCTTTATTACCAGACATCTTAAATATCTTCTATGCCCTGCTACAATATACTTCTTCGTAATGTATTTCTCTTCCCCCCATTTGAAATTTTAACCATATGTTTTTATATTTATCAGTGCTTTTTTTTCTTACGTTACTAAATTTTCATCCACTTTGTCACTCAACATAACTTTCGTGTTGCTGAAGTTACGTCTAGATCATAGTGTTTATTTCCTGTACTAACATTCTGGATATACACCCTGTTAATAGAGGTAGAACATCTGTTTGCCGCCGACGAAATGTAATGAAAAGACTGTATTATTACTTTACCAAATCTCCATGGTTTTAGATTAGTTCTTCCACTATTGTAATGTCTTTTGTGTACGTAATATGTAATATATGTGAAATACAATATACCTGACGCATTACTTTTGTGATTTAAGGTCCGTACGGCAAATATTGGCCTGTTTGAATGTGAATTTACTGGGGTAAAATATTATAGTCAGGGATTAACTTCCGTTTCCACTTCACCTTCAGTAACAGGATAGGGGGACATGCTACTCTCTGAGTAAACCAAAGAGCTTCTGCCTCCACCTTCCGGAGCCGGAGTGGGGTATTCCCAATATAGGAAACAATTAATCACCACAGACTGGGGAGGGAGCAACGGCAGGTGCCAAGGCGTGGAAAGGTCACCGGAGATGGAGCAGTACGGCCGTCTATCTCGGAAAGCAGTTACGTTGTCCTATCTCCGCAAGGCGTAGCGAATAAAGCGACAGACCTCTGACTTAGAGTGCCAAAGCGATCGACCGCTAGGCAGAAAAGTACTTCACTGTTTAAAAGAATGTTATTCTGCTTCGGTACATTTCCTGTGTATTAGTAATGATACATAATTTCCTAAAGTTTGTTGTAAACTGGTGTTACACCACACTTGATGCAACATTCCGGAAACTCAGGAGTTATCCAAAACTATCATGTTCCATTTCGAGAAAGAAGTCTTGGAGTCAGCACAACTAAAACCTACCTGTTTCTTCACCTACGTTGACGATAAGTCTGTTATTTGGCTACATGCTGACGGAATTTCTCGCACGTCTCAATGAGAATGTCTATTTCATCACGGAGGTAGAATCGGATTGGATGCTTCACTTCTTGGACGTTTTCGTCAAAAGACGAGATGACAGTAGATTGGGGCCCAGGATATATAAAAAGAAAACTCACATCGGCTTTTACGTACATGCGGACAGCTCCCACCACCCTACTCAGAAGAACGGCGTGCTAAAAACTCTTATACACAGAGCTCGCGCCCCGACACTCGCAACACAACCGGTGGAAACCAATGAAGAACCTGAGGAAAACACGGCCATGGCATTCATTCTGTTTTGTGGGACCTTATCGGGAAAATTTGTACGAATTTTACGCTAATATCAAGTAAAAACCATCTTCTGCCCTCCAACTAAAGCCAGAGCCATTCTTTGCAGTGTTAAGGACAACCTTAGTTTACGTAGATCAGGGGTTTACAAAATACCGTGCCAATGCGGTAAGGAATACATAGGTCAGACAATCCGCACCGTTGAAGATCGATGCCGTTAACACCAACGGTACATGAGATTGCAACAGCCTAGTGAGTCTGAAATTGCCGAGCGTTGCCTGTCAGTACTTCACGGCATGGATTATGACAAGACTAAGGTCCTAACACAGACTTAGAAATATTGGGACTGTATCATCAAAGAAGCTATAGAGATCAAAGTAAGAAAACCTTAAATGAATAGTAACACAGGTTATTCCCTTAGCCAAGCTTGGGAAACAGCCGTTTCCCGGATTAAGGAGAAGACAGAAACATCCCAGAATACACTGACCTCAAGGGCAGGGAGAGGAACCTTCGAAACGCCACCGCCAGCAAACCTCCCTGGGCGCAGACCTACGAGGAAACACCCAGACGCGCCTGTCGTGACTTATATTAGGTTTCTTGCCTCGTTGATACGTAGATCAAGCAGCCTACACTGCTGTTCCTGCAGCTTCCCATATGTTTTCTTCCATCTCTTTCTTGAATTGTCGTCTTGGTGTCACTAGTGAGGTCTTCTTCCTCTTTTGCTGCTGGTGCGTCGTCGCTACTCGCACATCAGGTCCGGCCAGCGCGTGGTCGGTCGCCAATGGGCTTGATTCCCAAGTTCTCTGACATGTTGGTTTATCGGCTTCATTCGTTGCCGATTAAAAACTTGCCGCTAACTGCCGCAAGCACTGTTTAAGCGGCGGTCTTCCGGCAAGTTCGTGCAATTACCTCGTGGGGAAACAGCGTGGGAGGTGTAGTGCGAGCTTGAGGGCTTTGTTTTGCACGGTCTGGAGCATCTTGACTGAGGTGTCGGCCGCGTTTTCCCAGACTACAGCAACGTACTCCAACGCTGGCCTTATGTGTGTAACTTAGAGTGTTCTGCCGCAGTCCGGAGGTAGTGTCGGCTCTGGTTCCAGCAGCGGGTGCAGCAGTCGCATCCTGGCGAGGGCCTTTGCCCGCACCTCCCGAATATACGCCTTCCACGTCAGGCGCCTGTCTACATCTACATCTACATCTACATCTACATCTACATCCATACACCGCAAGCCACCTGACGGTGTGTGGCGGAGGGTACCCTGAGAACCTCTATCGGTTCTCCCTTCTATTCCAGTCTCGTATTATACGTGGAAAGAAGGATTGACGGTATGCTTCTGTGTGGGCTCTAATCTCTCTTATTTTATCCTCATGGTCTCTTCGCGAGATATACGTAGGAGGGAGCAATATACTGCTTGACTCTTCGGTGAAGGTATGTTCTCGGAACTTTAACAAAAGCCCGTACCGAGCTACTGAGCGTCTCTCCTGCAGAGTCTTCCACTGGAGTTTATCTATCATGTCCGTAACGCTTTCGCGATTACTAAATGATCCTGTAACGATGCGCGCTGCTCTCCGTTGGATCTTCTCTATCTCTTCTATCAACCCTATCTGGTACGGATCCCACACTGCTGATCAGTATTCAAGCAGTGGGCGAACAAGCGTACTGTAACCTACTTCCTTTGTTGTCGGATTGCATTTCCTTAGGTTTCTTCCAATGAATCTCAGTCTGGCATCTGCTTTACCGACGATTAACTTTATATGATCATTCCATTTTAAATCACTCCTAATGCGTACTCCCAGATAATTTATGGAATTAACTGCTTCCAGTTGCTGACCTGCTATTTTGAAGCTAAATGATATGTAAGTATTCTACGTATTCGCATCACATTACACTTGTCTACATTGAGATTCAATTGCCATTCCGTGCACCATGCGTCAGTTCGCTGCAGATCCTCCTGCATTTCAGTACAATTTTCCATTGTTGCAACCTCTCGATACACCACAGCATCATCTGCAAAAAGCCTCAGTGAACTTCCGATGTCATCTACCAGGTCATTTATGTATACTGTGAATAGCAACGGTCCTATGACACTCCCCTGCGACACACCTGAAATCACTCTTACTTCGGAAGACTTCTCTCCATTGAGAATGACATGCTGCGTTCTGTTATCTAGGAACTCCTCAATCCAATGACACAATTGGTCTGTTAGTCCGTATGCCCTTACTTTGTTCATTAAACGACTGTGGGGAACTGTGTCAAACGCCTTGCGGAAGTCAAGAAACACGGCATCTACCTGTGAACCCGTGTCTAACGCTCCCTGCCGCCGTTGGATAAGCAGCTGCAGCAGCAAGTCGTATAACCCTAGCTTACTTATTTGTTAGATAGTTTAATTAATTTCTTTGCGTGTTTTTGGGTACTTGCATTGTTTAATTCATATTTTTCGGGCGTATTATAGTATTTGACAGTTGTAGCATCGCGCTTTAGTGTTTACTTGGTAGATTCTTATTTAAATTGCGTGTGAGTTTCGTATAGGAAGTGCAATTTCGAGTTTTAGTTACTGTAATCGTAAATTCAGCAGATTGTAGCGTAGTCGTTAGGCATTTGTACAGGTTAGTTGATACATTCTTTGCGTGTTTCGCGTGCGTTATCTAGGCACGGACTCGTGTTTCAGTAACTGTTGTTCAACATCGATTAGAATGGACAGGGACTGCGATTGCTGTGTTCGGATGAGGGCTGACTTGGCATCCCTTCGCTCACAGCTGCAATCGGCGCTGACTTCGGTCGCGCAGCTTGAGGCTGTTGCCAATGGGCACCACTGTGGGGAGCCGGACTTGGGTATCACGGGGATGTCAACCTCGTCCCGTCTGTCCCCAGACCGGTCTGCCGCTGTGGTTGCCCCGGTTGCTGCCCGCAGTGGAGCTGAGCACTCACCAGTGGTTGATTGGGGGGTCGTTCCAAGGCGTGGCAGGCAGCGAAAGGCGTCCCCGGAGGCTGATCAGAAAGCCTCCCCGGTGCGTCTGACAAACCGGTTTCAGGCACTGTCTCTGGCTGAGCCAGATGCAGTTGCCTGCCCTGTTTTCGAGGATCATTCTCAGCCTTCAAGGTCCGGGCAATCGCAGAGGGTGGGCTTACTGGTAGTTGGGAGTTCAAATGTTAGGCGCGTAATGGGGCTCCTTAGGGATACGGCGGCTAAGTGGGGGAAGAAATCCAGTGTGCACTCCGTGTACATTCCGGGAGGAGTCATTCCTGATGTGGAAAGGGTCCTTCAGGATGCCATGAAGAGCACAGGGTGCAGCCAGCCGCAGGTGGTGGCACATGTCGGCACTAATGACGTGTGTCGCTTTGGATATGAGGAAATTCTCTCTGGATTCCAGCGGCTATCTGATTTGATGAAGGCTGCCGGTCTTGCTTACGAGATGAAGGCAGAGCTCACAGTCTGCAGCATCGTTGACAGAACCGACTGCGGACCTTTGGTGCAGAGCCGGGTGGAGGGTCTGAATCAGAGGCTCAGACGGTTTTGCGACCGTGTTGGCTGCAGATTCCTTGACTTGCGCCATAGGGTGGTGGGGTTTCGGGTTCCGCTGAATAGGTCAGGAGTTCACTACACTCAGCTGGCGGCTCCACGGGTAGCGGAGGCTGTGTGGCGTGGACGGGGCGGTTTTTTAGGTTAGAAGGCCTCGGGAAAGTACGGGGTGGGCTGCAATGTCAAAGGGTGCATGGCAATTACAGGACGTGCTTGGATCAAGGAACAGTCGGAATTATAGTTGTAAATTGTTGTAGTTGCGCTGGAAAAGTCACTTAGCTTCAAGCGTTAATAGAAAGCACAGAAGCTGATATCGTTATAGGTACAGAAAGCTGGCTAAAGCCTGAAATAAGTTCTGCAGAAATTTTTAAGAAGTCTCAGACGGTGTTCAGGAAAGATAGATTGGGCAGAATTGGTGGTGGAGTGTTTGTGTCTGTCAGTAGTGGTTTATCTTGTAGTGAAGTCGGAGTAGATACTCCGTGCGAATTGGTATGGGTGGAGGTTATACTTAACTGCCGAATTAAGTTAATAATTGGCTCCTTCTACCGACCCCCAGACTCCGATGATACAGTTGCGGAACAGTTCAGAGAAAGTTTGAGTCTCGTAACAAATAAATACCCCACTCATACGGTTATAGTTGGTGGGGACTTCAACCTACCCTCGGTATGTTGGCAACAATACTTGTTCAAAACCGGTGGTAGGCAGAAAACGTCTTTCGAGATTGTCCTAAATGCTTTCTCCGAAAATTATTTCGAGCAGTTAGTCGACGAACCCACGCGAATTGTAAATGGTTGCGAAAACACACTTGACCTCTTAGCCACAAACAATCCAGAGCTGATATAGAGCATCATAACTGATACAGGGATTAGTTATCTCAAGGTCATTGTAGCTAGGCTCAATACCATTTCTTCCAAATCCATCCAAAACAAACGCAAAATAATTGTATTTAAAAAAGCGGATAAAGTGTCACTAGAAGCCTTCCTAAAAGAGAATTTCCATTCCTTCCGAACTGACTATGCGAATGTAGACGAGATGTGGCTCAAATTCAAAGATATAGAAGCAAAAGCAATTGAAATATTCATACCTCATAAATTGGTAAGAGATGGAACGGATCCCCCGTGGTACACAAAAAAGTGCGAACGCTGTTGCGGAGGCAACGGAAAAAACATGCGAAGTTCAGAAGAACGCGAAATCCCGACGATGGGCGAAAATTTACAGACGCGCGAAATTTGGCACGTACTTCGATGCGCGATGCCTTTAATAGGTTCCACAACGAAACATTGTCTCGAAATTTGGTAGAAAATCCGAAGAAATTCTGGTCGTATCTAAAGTACACAAGCGGCAAGACGCAGTCAATACCTTCACTGCGCAGTGCCGATGGTACTGTTACCGACGACTGCGCCGCTAAAGCGGAGTTATTGAACGCAGTTTTCCGAAATTCCTTCACCAGGGAAGACGAATGGAATTTTCCAGAATTTGATACACGAACATCTGCTAGCATGAGTTTCTTAGAAATAGATTTCTTAGGGGTTGCGAAGCAACTCAAATCTCTTGATACGGGCAAGTCTTCAGGTCCAGATTGTATACCGATTAGGTTCCTTTCAGATTACGCTGATACTATAGCTCCCTACTTAGCACTCCTATACAACCGCTCGCTCACCGATAGATCTGTACCTACAGATTGGAAAATTGCGCAGGTCGCACCTGTGTTCAAGAAGGGTAGTAGGAGTAATCCATTGAACTACAGACCTATATCATTGACGTCGGTTTTCAGTAGGGTTTGGGAGCATATACTGTATTCAAACATTATGAACCACCTCGAAGGGAACGATCTATTGACACGTAATCAGCATGGCTTCAGAAAACATCGCTCTTGTGCAACGCAGCTAGCTCTTTATTCGCACGAAGTAATGGCCGCTATCGACAGGGGATCTCAAGTTGATTCCGTATTTCTAGATTTCCAGAAAGCTTTTGACACCGTTCCTCACAAGCGACTTCTAATCAAGCTGCAGAGATATGGGGTATCGTCTCAGTTGTGCGACTGTATTCGTGATTTCCTGTCATGAAGGTCGCAGTTCGTAGTAATAGACGGCAAATCATCGAGTAAAACTGAAGTGATATCAGGTGTTCCCCAGGGAAGCGTCCTGGGACCTCTGCTGTTCGTGATCTATATAAATGACCTGGGTGACAATCTGAGCAGTTCTCTTAGATTGTTCGCAGATGATGCTGTAATTTACCGTCTAGTAAGGTCATCCGAAAACCAGTATCAGTTGCAAAGCGATTTAGAAAAGATTTCTGTATGGTGTCTCAGATGGCAGTTGACGCTAAATAACGAAAAGTGTGAGATGATCCACATGAGTTCCAAAAGAAATCTGTTGGAATTCAATTACTCGATAAATAGTACAATTCTCAAGGCTGTCAATTCAACTAAGTACATTGGTGTTAAAATTACGAACAACTTCAGTTGGAAGGACCACATAGATAATATTGTCGGGAAGGCGAGCCAAAGGTTGCGTTTAATTGGCAGGACACTTAGAAGATGCAACAAGTCCACTAAAGAGACAACTTACACTACACTCGTTCGTCCTCTGTTAGAATATTGCTGCGCTGTGTGGGATCCCTACCAGGTGGGATTGACGGTGGATATCGAAAGGGTGCAAAAAAGGGCAGCTCGTTTTGTATTATCACGTTATAGGGGAGAGAGTGTGGCAGATATGATACACGAGTTGGGATGGAAGTCATTACAGCATAGACGTTTTTCGTCGCGGTGAGACCTTTTTACGAAATTTCAGTCACCAACTTTCTCTTCCGAATGCGAAAATATTTTGTTGAGCCCAACCTACATAGGTAGGAATGATCATCAAAATAAAATAAGAGAAATCAGAGCTCGAACAGAGAGGTTTAGGTGTTCGTTTTTCCCGCTCGCTGTTCGGGAGTGGAATAGTAGAGAGATAGTATGATTGTGGTTCGATGAACCCTCTGCCAAGCACTTAAATGTGAGTTGTAGATTAGTCATGTAGATGTAGATTAGTCTCGTGGACGAATAGCGCGAGCTGGGTTTGACACGACCGTCTTTTTCGAAACCCATGCTGATTCCTACAGAGTAGATTCTAGTCTCTAGAAAAGACATTATACTCGAACATAATACGTGTTCCAAAATTCTACAACTGATCGACGTTAGAGATATAGGTTCGACGTCCCTTCTTGAAAACGGGAATGACCTGTGCCCTTTCCCAATCCTTTGGAACGCTTCGCTCTTCTAGAGACCTACGGTACACCGCTGCAAGAAGGGGGGCAAGTTCCTTCGCGTACTCTGTGTAAAATCGAACTGGTATCCCATCTGCGATTTTAATTGTTTCTCTATCCCTCTGTCGTCTATCTCGATATCTACCGTTTTGTCCACTGTGCGACAATCTAGAGAAGGAAGCACAGTGCAGTCTGCCTCTGTGAAACAGCTTTGGAAGAAGACATTTAGTATTTCGGCCTTTAGTCTGTCATCCTCTGTTTCAGTACCATTTTGGTCACAGAGTGTCTGGACATTTTGTTTTGTTTCGATCCACCTACCGCTTTGACATAGGACCAAAATTTCTTAGGATTTTCTGCCAAGTCAGTACATAGAACTTTACTTTCGAATTCATTGAAAGCCTCTCGCATAGCGCTCCTCACACTAACGCCGAGGTACCGACCAGTGCGTGACGTTGGTATGGGGCAACCCATGACCTGCACCGGCCTGACGTCCGCTGGCACCTTCTTCCGCGAGAAAATCACCGCCTGGCTCCAGCCTGCTTTGAATTTGAGCGGCCATTCGGTGGCTCAAGCACCAAGCTGCAGGCGACGACGCAGCAGTTCATGCTCCTCGCGAACAGTGCGATGTCGTGAGCGTAGAGTGCCAGGTGAACCCTCGGTGTTTTCGAGATGTCTGCAGCGTAGACGCAGTAGAGTAAGGGGCCGTGGACGGACCCCTGTGGTACTCCCGCTCTGATGGGGCGTGCTGTAGACTTCCCATCATCGGCTCGCACGTGGAAAGTGCGTTTTTCAATGTACCATTGGAATAGGCGGACGTGCGACACTGGCACCCCCTGTACAATTAGCTTGTACAAGAGGCCGTTGCGCCACATGCAGTCGAAGGCGCCAGCGACGTCCAGTAGCACCGCCCCTAGGTACGCACGACGCTCCAGCCCCCTCATCGCCTGATCCACGAGTCGCAGTATCTGTTATTGTGTCGAGTGTCCTCTGTGGAAGGCGAACTCCTCGTCGGGAAGCAGGCCGTCTTCCCTGACGTGGCGGCGCAACCTTCCCGCGTACAGACGTTCAAACACCTTTGAGGTGGAAGGCAGGAGGCTGATTGGCCTGTAGTTCTGGGCCAGCCTGTTGCCTTTCCCTGCTTTTGGAATGGCCACCACCTCAGCGTGCTTCCACGCCGTTGGTGGCTGCAACTGTTCAAGATGGCGTTGAAAATAGCAGTCAAGACGCGGACTGCGTCAGGCGGCAATTCCTTCAGCAGAGTGTTGCTTACGTCGTCGCAACCACCCGCTTTCCTTGTTGGCAAGAGGGCGAGCTGCTGATGCATCTCTTCTTTGCCTATTTCTTCTATGACGTCATCGTCCGGCCAGGTAGGTGGGCAGCCGCTCTTCCACCAGACGGACGTGTTCATCGTCGACGACGTGTTCCAGCGGCTTGAATTTTGCCGCAAACGTGTCGGCTAGTACGGTGGCTTTGGCGTCTGGTTCAGGGAAGACGTCACGCCCCACCTGGACATGCGGAATGCGTTGTCGGCGCCGCAGGAACCTCTTGGTGGTTCTCCATGCGCTGCCGTCATCGATCCTGAGCGTTGAAATCAGTCCCGCGCGGTCTCGGTTTCGGTGATCTGCTACTGCGGCCGCAATGTGGCGCCGGCGCCGGTTTAACTCTCGCTTCATGGAGGGGTCTCTTGTGACCTGCCAGTCACGAAAGAGCTTATTCTTCTGCCTGATAGAGTCTATGATGTGAGGAGGCAGCTGGCGGGAGTACTCTCGTGGTTTCCTCGGGCCTTGGTGTGTGGCTGCAACTGCTGCATCCAGCGTGAGACGCTTGAAAGCTGCGATGGCCTCGTCTGCTCCCATTTCGTCTGGGTCGGGCTTGGCGGAAACTGTCTGTGCCAGGTGCACTCACTCGGAAGTGCTCCCAGTCGGTGTTGTACAGCGGCATGCGGCTCTCCGGTGGTGCTAACCCATCTGTGTCCATGTCGAATATTACTGGCAAGTGATCTGACGACAGGGCACAGCGGCTAGACGCGACTGTGTTGTAGGCGGCTCCCTTGATGATGGCGACGTCGAGGACGTCGGGTAGGCCGCGTCGTAGGTATATGGTAGGGTCGTAGGGCCTACCACAATCGCATCGTGGTTCCTGGCTGCTCGGAGAAGCCGCCGTCCGCTGTTGTTCGTCACTCGGGAGTTCCATTCCGAGTGTTTGGAGTTGAAGTCGCCGACGATGAAGAGGTTGCCGCGCATTGGTAGCAGCGCTTCGAAGTGTGCTGGTTGTAGTGTCCCTCTCGGTAGTGGGTATGCTGTGACGAACGCAATCTTCTCGTGTTTCAGGTGAGTTTCCGTGACGAGGCAAACGTCCACCGCCCCGTCGCGCAGAAACTGCCGGATCTCGCCCTCTTGTGTGCGGATGCAGTTTGCGTTCCAGACGAAGGCTGTGAGTCCCAGTATTGGCGTGTTAGCCACGTCTGGGCGTTGGAGTTGCTGTTGTGGTGTTGGCCTGGGTGGCCACTTGCACTGCAGCCATATGAGCTGTGGAATCTGCATAACGAGCTGCTTAAACTCGTTTAGCGTCGCCTTGAGTTCCGGTTCTCGGGTGTTGCAGCTGCTTCCTCCTGGTGAGGTGTCGTCTGTTGGTTTTGTTCGGCAGTTTGTGGGTCGGCGGCGGCCCGTGCGGCCGTTGACCGCTCCATCCACGTCGCTGTTTACTGGTCTTGCTCCGTCTTGGGTCCGCTTCCAGTCGCGTCTGCCACGGCAGCAGCGTGCTCCGTCTGTCGTCCGCGGCCACGGTCGTCGTTGCGTTGGCTCGGCTGGTATTGCTCTCGTTGCTGTAGTGTACCTCCTTCCCTGCTGTACTGGCCTTGAAGTGGACATCCGTCCCCTCTGGTTTGCGGCTGCGCGCTTGAAGGTGCTGCAATCATGGTAGTTCGCCATGTGCTGAACCTGGCAGTTGCAGCAGCGTGGTGGGTCAGTCTTTGGGATTGTACAATCCAGATTTAGGTGTGCTCCCACACAATTCAAGCATCGTGGAGGCATCTGGCAGAACTTCGCGATGTGGTCAAGGTCGTGGCAGTTAACGCACTGCGCAGGACCTCGTCTTCTGTGGAGTTTTTCAACCCTGACTCCGACACTGCCCAATCTCTTGATCTGGAAAACCTTCCTATTGTCCACATTGTCGTCGGGGATGGCCAGGAGAACTGGTGTGTCGGAGTTGTCCTTTGGTGACTTAATTCGCGACGTAGCACGAATGTTGTAGCCACTGATTTCCAGCAGCTGTTTTAGGTAAGCTGAGTCCATGCTGAAGGGGAGCTTGCGGAAGATCACCTTCAGCGTCTTCACCGACTCCGAAGAGTAGGTGAACCAGTGCAGGACCTCCTTCTTCCATGAGCCCTTTCTAGTCATCAGTCGTGTGTGTGACAACTTTGTACATCTCGCGTCCTGCTACGTTAGTTGTGAAGTTGCCACTTACGACCGATATTTTCTCTTCGTAGGTTTTGAAGGCGACAGTGTATTTGATGACGATAGGCGGTGGTGGGGGCGTCTTCTTCTGCTGTTGATTCTCCGTAGTCGCCCCACCATCCTCGGTGAGGTCGGAGAATCTGTTGTTGGTACCTATGTTGTCGGCTGTTGCGAGCCCCACCGCCCTTGCGGTGTGCTTTCGTTGCGGCTTCATCTGTAGTTGGTTGGGCCCTGGTCTCCTTCCTGGATGCCTTCTGCTGCGTGTGGAGCGTGGGAGCGCCGCTGACGGTGCCAGTGTTCGTTCGTTTAGTACTGGTTACGGACGCGTTTACGTCAGCTGGGCGCTTCCGCGACGCTTGCTCCACTTCCATCTTCTCAGCTGCCGGTGTTTCCCTTGGTATGAGGCCCAGCAGTAGGACAAGGCTCTCCTATGCCTCTGGTGCTGTGTCAACGCCAATTTTTGATGGCGTCGTCGTGTTGCTCTTCGTAGCCACGGGCTGGCATGCCGGCCCCGTGGCTTGCGGACTCGAAACTTGGTCCGCAGCACTGCTCGTAGTCGTCGGGCGAGAGGTAGGAGATCCTCCTACATCAAGTGCACGTGCAAAATCGTTCAGGGGAAGAACACCGTCCACTGAGTGAGCACGCCATCTTTGCTGCGTTGTGCGTTTCTTCCTGGGTCGTAACGTTGTAGGTGGCCGGCAAAAAGCCGGACCACTGGCTTCCACTGCCATGGCTGCGTCCGCATAACGCCGCTCCTACCCAGTTGTGGCATGCTTCTGGATCTCCGATTCCATGCGCCGGTCAGTCGCAGGTAGTGGGTAGGAAGAATCCTCCAGCAGAGCAAGCTCTGCTGATTGCTGATCCACCGCACTACTTGCTCCCGCGGCCGAAGCCGCAGCCGCATAACGACTTCTCGAACGCCTTTCGGTAGCCGTCTCCAGGTCCATTGCCGTCTGCGTGGTCGTCGTTAGTGGGGGGCCGGATGGGGCAGACGACAGCAGGACAGCGAGCCGCCACGCTCTGCGCTTCGTCACTGCGGTCCGCACCCGATGGCATCTCTGCTCGGAATCGGCATCCTAGACGCGGGGCCACAAGCCGGTGTCGAACACTGGCGCGGACGGTCGAGAGAGCGCTCGAGGGAGGGGGAGGCAGTACATCAGCACACCTTACGATGGCAACCAGGTCGATTGCCGAAATATTGTGTACTTTGTTCACTCACACCAGACTGTTCACCCGAGATTTATTTCGCCCACAGAGAAGCCGTTTGTGTGTTGCAGTATTCGTTTAAAGAAAGGGGTGCCAGAAGTTTTGTTCCAGGTCCATTGCATTTCTTGATGTATATCAATGATATGTTACTAAACATGACACATTTTCCTCTTTGCAGGTGGGACAGAAGTTACTGTGAAAGACGAGGAACGCAATATAAATCATTTCGCCGATAGGTTAGTCATTCAGTTAGTTACTTAGTTATATATACAATACAGAGTACAGAGTAATATATCTATTATTTACCCCATTCCCTTAACCGGCACAAAATGCATATACTATATTTGTAGATTCACTTATTCCTATTCAACAATTCATCTATGGTATAGAAGGAGTTGTCAAAGATATATGATTTCAATTTTTGAAGCTATTATTGCTACTGTCAGCCACCTTAATTCTTCTGGTAACTTCTCGAAAATCTTTATAGCACCATATTTTACTCCTTTTTCTGACAAAGATAGGTTGAGCGAAGGATGGTGTAAGTCTTTCTTTTTTCTGGTATAATAATCAAGAATGTCACTGTTGTTTTTAAACTGGTCCATGTTGTTGAGAACAAATTTTATTAGTGAGTAGATGTATTGTGAGGCTGTTGTAAGAATTACCAATCTTTTAAAAAGCTGCCTACAATATGTACGACTATGAACCCCACACATTATTCTAGCCTCTTTCTTCTGAGCAGTTAATACTTTTTGTCTAAATGTTGAGTTCAAAATTGGCAATTATTCTGATCGCAAAAGTTGCTGAACCTAGTCGTTTTAGGAGATCCAAAATATGAATTTTCCATTTAAGATTCTCATCTATATGTACACCCAAAAACTTTGTATGCTCCACCCTCTCTAGTGACTTTTGTTGATTTGTTATATTTATTGAAGGAACTGTACTTTTTGCAGCAGTAAATAGGATGTACTGTGTTGTTGTTTTTTAAGTTTAGAGCATGCCCATTTGCTGAAAACCAATTAACGACTTTTCCAAAGACCTTATTTGTATCATTTTTAATTGGATTTACTGGATTAATAATGATGCTTGTATCATCAGCAAACAGTGTCAGTTCAGTTTCCTGTTTCAGATAGGAAGGGAGGTCGTTCAAATTTATCAAGAACAGATGGAGACCCATGATTGAACCCTGTGGAACATCTAATGTACTTTCATCCCAGTTAGATGAAGTGGCAAACTTATTTAAATCATTTGACCCGTAAGAGGGTCTTTTTGCTTCCTGTTTCTGTAGGTATGACTTAACCACTCATGTGCCATTCCATTTATACCACAGAACTGTAATTTCTGTACCATAATGTCATGGTTCAAAGAATCAAATGCTTTGGACAAGTCACAGAAAATTTCTATTGTTGAAATTTTACTATTTAAAGACTCTATTATATGAACAGTGAAATTGTACATTGCTGTCTCAGTGGAACAGCATTTTTGAAAGCCGAACTGTGATTTACTAATTATCCCATTACTTTTGAGATGGCTAACCACTCTTGAGTACATTTTCTCAAAGATTTTTGAGAATGCTGTAAATAAGGATACTGGCCGATAATTATTAATGTCTGTGGTGTCCCCCTTTTTGTAGCATGGTCTGACAATAGCATATTTAACCTGTACGGGAAAATACCTTGAATTAGTGAGGCATTACATATGTGACTCAGAGCATCAACTGTAATTGCTCCATATTGTTTTAATGTCTTATTAGAGATGTCACTACTCCTACAGAACATTTATTTTTCAGAGATTTAATAATTTAACTCATTTCACAAGAGGATGTTAGGTGAAACTTATGCTGACAATTTTTTTTTTTTTTTTTCAAATCAGACTCTTCCATGTACTGCCTAGCTTTTTCTTTTAAACTGTTCTCACCAATTTTTACTTCTACACTTACGAAATGGTTGTTAAAAATATTAGCTACTTGTGTACTCTTGGTTAGGATGGTCTCGTCCTCTTTAACAGTTATACTACTTACCCCCATGGTTACTTTTGCTGTCTCCCTTCTAGCAACATTCCATATTGATTTGATTCTATTGCCAGAGTTGTTAATTTCTTCTGTAACTCACATATTTCTTGACATCCTTTCTCAGTATGTTACGATAATTCTTATAGTCTAAAATTACTTCTGGATCTTTACTAGTTCTTGCTGTCCCATACAGTTTTCTTTTTCTTTCTGAAGACCCTTAAATCACTTTAGTAATCCAAGGTTTCTTTGAAAAGAGTGTGGTGTTACACTTAGTAATTTTCTTAGGGAAATAATGTTCAAAGTGCGATATAAATTTATCAAGAAATATGTTCACTTATCGTTAGTATTTGGCTCATTATATACATCTCCCCACTTAACATTTCTTAAGCTTTCTCTGAAGTGCTGTATAGCACATCGGCATGTTTCTTTCAGACAAGAGATTAACGCTAAACTGCAACAAAACGCAATGTACAAAATTTCGTACACGAAAGTATTAACAAAGCGGATTTTTAGTGTCCCGGGATGGCCAAAGCTTTCTGACAGGAAATCACTAATCCAGTCACACAGCTGAGACCATACTCCATAGACATGCTTGTAAGGAACGGTGTCGAATGGCTTCTGGAAGTCTAAAGTATGATATAAGTCTGACGTCCCATTTCGATAAAATTCATTACTTCATGAGAATAAAGAGCTAGATGTGTTTCACAAGAGCCAAATCTACTGACTCGTTCCATGACAAAGCGGTTTCAGCTTGCACTGTCCCACGGAAAGTGATGAATAAATGAATATAGTATTTCCAGTTGGGATATTGTGATAGTGATATTGTTCATTACCAGACAGTACCTTGATGTGTGATAAAGTAAACAAATTAGCGAATGCCTAAAGAGAAGAAATGATCACATATTAAGCGAGGTAGATGCTCAGCCTTTCCTTAAGATTCTGGTAAACTAAGGTAGTAACACTGAACCACACACCGTTCTAATGAGCAGTCCAATAGAGGCCACCTGCATTGTTAGAGACGGAGTGTTCCGGTCTCAAGGCAAATGTCATAGTACAGAGAGTAACGTCACTGGATGATGAACATACACTCATCCGACTTCCACCAAGTCGTCAGCAATCGATGTAGCGGACACTACTTCTACTTCTACGTCTACCTTCTGAAACTCACAAAGAAACGAGTAGCGAAGGTACTTTTTATTTCACCACACATTGCCGTTTTATCCAGTTCTGTTAAAATGTAAAGCTTGAAATGGATTACTACTTGTGCGATTGTGTGGCAGCTGGAAATTGCCTTCCGTAATCTGCGCGATATCCGTGGAATAGGTACGCAGGGTCTGATTAATACCAGTGAACTACTTCAGGCGCCTGGTTTTTAGCTTTTCATTTCATGTCCATGTACTGAAGATCCTTTAAAGAATTTCGTTTCTTGTTGTTACATGTTCTTTCTCTACTTTGGTATTCACCCATTGGTTTTCCCGACATTAGTTATTTGGGGATTTTTCTATCTTTAATCTGTAGGATGTGCCCACAAGGTAACATCTTCTAATCTGTAGGATGTGCCCACAAGGTAACATCTTCTTTCAGCAACGATTTAGTGATGGCTGCGTCGACTACATCTCAGTAATTCATCATCTGAAACGTGGTCGCAACAACGGATTTCTAAACTTCGCCTCCAGTGTCGTTGGTGAGAGACATTGAGCTTGTGTGTTGTTGTAACTGATATGTTCTATGCATGAAAAGCATATATGGCCCTCGGCAGGATGATAGGAGAATAGCCAAAATTTGCCGGACAAATTTATAGTCTTATTGTCTTAAGGATCACATTCATTACATGGAAAGCAGTCACCATCTTGTATACTAGAGTGAGATTAAAGTGTGTGGGTCGCGCCGAAGTTTGATCGAAATACACTAACTCTGGATCTCTCTGGGAATTATCTTATTCAAGTCAACAATCTTGTAAAAGCTACTCGACTCCAATATAGACGACGCATTTCATCATGATCTTCCCCACAATAGCACTGCGTACTGAAAGAGATGGAGTTTTGTTCATCCAAGAGTATGTAGTTAAAAGTAACAGGCCATGATTCAGCATTTACAGTCAATGCGAATCCAAATAATCGGTTGTAGATCATAAATTTTGTACGGCGAAAAACCCAGTAACTAAGTTTTTTACCTGACTGAAATCTTTAGGAAAAGTTCATCCACGGGACAGATACATATAGTCGCTCGTCCAAAAATCTATCGTCTACATACTGACTTTCAGATACTATTCCCGCGTGTTCAGTAAGCAAAGATGAAGGAATTTACCGATTCGTTTCAAGAAAGTAAACTAAAACTTCCCATTTTGCAATCCAAACTGCCGACGGAAATTGCCCTGCCAGATACCTCAGACAAACTCAAGTCTCTGGCTGAGAACACAGATGATTATAAACATGCATGACAAAAGTAAGAGATCGGAGAAACTCATCACAAAGTGCGTAATGAACGTACTTAGCTCTGCAATAATAATAATAGCCTGCAGTTCTTTTAATTGGTCTGGTACACGACATAACTGTCTTTTTCATTTTATGTGCACCTCTGTCCTAATTTTACGTTATTAATTGACAGTCAAATAAGGTGACAGGAGATCTGTTATGTTAAAATGTGTAGGTGAAAATCCTAATTCAAGAGCGCAACAATTGATAAACAGTTTGAGTTCATTAAAGAGACATCTTCAGATTAAAAAAAATTATTGCTTAATTTGGTTTGTATCAGCTACGAGACATTACATAACACAGTCATGATCTTTTGGCGTCACTCGTTCTACGACCTACGTAAGTATGTACATGACGACAATAGCGATTAAGTTCAACAGATTATGACGATGTGCAACGCCTGGTGGCTGATACGTACGGCTTGCCGATGAACTGAAACTAAGTATGAACAACGGAATTTTTACGGTCTGGGCTTACGATTTCCATCCACACATTTAACCCTAATTTTAATATGAATGGAATTAATTTTTCATAAAAATAAAACACATTGGATATGATAATTCCTATGTTGCCGTAAACATTTTTTTACATTGAATATTATCGAACCCGCACTTATAATTTTTGTTGGCTTACAGATTAAGCAGGCCTTTTAACCTTAAAACCAGTTCGCCTTACTAATTTCGGCTACTTTGTTAGTACTGATATGACCAAAGTGGTTCTCCTACTATTGTCAATACCATTATACTTAAACATCCCAACTTAAGTATATCAAATGCTTATACTCTAGATAGAGTCGCAGGATTCTACTGTTATCCATTTACAGCATTATTTTCCACATCTAGTTAAACTGCCTGTTTATCTCCAACATAATATGGATGCTACGATAGTTTCTTCCATCCTACCTATTAGTGTGCATAAACTTTTTTGCGATTACCCTGTTAGCATTGTTACAGCTTGTAGCTCGTACAAATCAGTTGTCTGTATGCTGTTTTATTCACATTCTCTTATCATTATTCCTGAGACCTCTTTCTGCAATGAAACATGACTTTATGCATAATTTATTATGGTGCAGGATGATAGTGCATGCATTAATTCATTAGAGAATGACTACATGATACCTGAGGGAGTTATAGAAGATAGAAGCTATAGAGTACGGCAGAAAATGTAATCCATCCAGTAAACAATTGAGGGCTTCGGGTGCAAGTCTACTATGAGGTGATGATGATGAAACGAAATAGAAATTTGGTCACATCGATTCATTCAGAAGATTGACTAAAAATGTGGGACCGCTCGTTCTGAGACGTGACACCTATACTGGGACAATAAGTTCATCAACAATGTTTGAAGAAAACTTTTTATTTCCATTCACATATGTCTGATCATAGTTACTGTGTAGTATAGTATCACCCCATTCTGGTTTTAGTCAATGAAATGAGAAATGATTGCAAGAAATAGTGCGCCAGAAACAACTCCACCTTAAACTAAAAGTTTAAAAAAAATGAATAGGAAATTCGCGAAACAAGTCATGCTACAAAGAAAGACGAAAACTTTCCTTTAGTTATTTGGATGTTCCGTGGACGGCATTGGAAACAACTCCGTGTGAAGTGGAAACATTCGATTGGTTTTCAAATAAAACACATTTACTTGTTGAAAACATGGCTGTACTTTATTTACATAACTGAATGAATATTTTAAACATCCTAATGTAGAACAAAATTTCATAAATGAAACTCAGTCATATTCATTCACGAATTCATCTTGAAGGATATGAAGTTCTCATCATCTTCCAGGACCTTTATTCATATTGGACGTGTCCACATACTTTCCTGGGAATAGACTTCGTTCCTTTCTTTGTGATACTAAAGCTTATTTGTGGATAGTGGATGCTATTTGAGATTCCTCATGCTACATTTGTTACTTGACCAATGTTTCAAAATTCTATATGAAACCAAGCAGTTACACCCAAAAGAGAGTTATTGTATTGTATCGTTGTTGCTGGTAAACCTATATCTTTTTAATCAAGTTCGTACATGGACACCAGATGAGGGCCCCCTTACAGCACTCATCTGTGCCGTTAACAGTTCATTGCAGCCCGTTTCTTTGCAACTAATAGTTTGTGGCCAAATGTGAAACTCCTCAGGGAAGCTATTGAACATTAGTGGTTGGAATCATGCAGAGTAGGTTAATTTAGTAATCCTTCCATTCTGAAATTCTGCACATAGAGCAAAAGCTGCTGAACACAAGCGTTTGAAGAGATCTGTAATACCTGATTTTCAGTTCAAGTGCTATTAAATATGCTAATGCCGAGACAATGAGTTCTACAAATTTCCTTTCTTCCGAGCTGTACTGTTACTTATGATGATACATCTCAGTTAATAGAGAACTGATACATTTGTACTTTGTGACAAATCATTTAAAGTGAAAAAGTAAATAATGCATTTTTAATATTTCTTTTAGTGCTCCTTCCCATAACCCTTTTAGCTTCCTATAAGTTAAATATTGAACGTAACACCTGGTCAGTATAACTCGAAAGCCACAACCTCGAAGTTTCTCACAAATAATTTTGTGATTTGCACAGTCAGGAAACCATAAGAAATCCTGGAAAGTGATATCATTCAGGTGTTTTGATATTTGGGCATTTAAATGGGAGATGACTTGTTCATTGGTGGGGCGATATTGGGTTATCGTTCGACTTACGCCGTTATTAAAGGCCACCAGCTACGGAAAAAGGGGAAAGGAAATAGTCTGTGTCTTCTACGAACAAAACATGCCTGTATTTTTCGCGAATGGTTTCCGGGAAGCTTTGGATAATCTAAATCTGCCTGGCCAAAGTGGCATTTCAACGTCCGTCCTCTGGTATGCCTGTCTTTCCTTAGCGCCATCTCGCTCGTCTATGATTTAAGTAAGTAAGGTCCACCCAACGACTGAGGATGATTGCTGCAATTTCAAGTACAATAGCAGGTGTGCTCTTTCTACTACGGAGACAGTACTGACATTACGATTTAGTCTACAATGTTGACACATCCGAAGAACGTGCCTCCTGATTCATTTGGCGGCGTCTTTTTGTTTTGATTCTCCCAATTTGATGGCACTATCGAGGCCGTCCCTGCAAATTAACGAGCCGGTATTCAGGGAGACACTCTTTCATTCCGCTCCTCGCCGGCGCGCAGTTGTTAAGTGGAATTGGCCGTTTCCAGGGCTGACGAGACGCGAAGTGAATAAAGGCGGTCCGGTCCCCGGCAGTTCGGCAGCCATCCGACGCAGTTCGCAGCCGCACAAGTGGCGGTGTGCCCTGCATTTTAATGGCAGCGCCCGGCCAAGTTTTGCGGTTAACCACGACTGTTATACCGCCGCGCAGCTGCTCAGAATCAGGTTCCGCCGATATTACGTCTGGGTCAAACTGAAACGAAGCCCCTGGCGAGGACGAGCACGACCGCCTCTAATGACTGCCCTCATCTCTCAACTGACAGACCTCGGCTGAAGCGTGCATCAGCCATCACGAGGTTCACACCCGAGCATGAAAAACTCTTTTGTATGGATCTAGGACAGTTTGCCATCTACTGGGTAAACCCGAAGTCAACCGAAAAAATTTCACTTTTAAGAGGTTTTCCTGAGTAATTTTGCATCTAGGTTTCATAGTCACCGATGACTCGTTACAGATTACTAATAATATTGATAATGTTGTGCCTCCACAGCTAAATAATGCAATCTATACGTATTATAAAAGTGAATGTATGTATAACGTCTACAGGCTTTTGTGGCTGTTGTCACTGAGCTAAACTATTCTGGGTTATTAGGTCGCGTCGTATATCTTCTGTACGATCGACGTTTCGACAGCTCTGCTGTGATCGTCTTCAGGATCTTGTGGTGTCCACCATTGACTGAACACTCGACATGTAATTCTTCTATTTATTTATGTATGTATGTACGTAACTTCTACATCTCCCCCTAAAGCAACGGATCGATTTCAACCCATCTTGGTACGCATAACACTGTCTCGAAAGAACCACTGTGATGGTAAGAAACACCTACCTTTCTGAGGCGTGGATTTGGGGTGAAAAAGGAGAGTGGATACTGTAAATACGCTTAAACAGTGAGAGTATTTTTATCTAGTATTTAAGAATGAGAGTTCTTAGTGATTGCAACCAATTTTAGATATTCTTGTAATTTGATATCTTTCCGAGACTTTTTCTCGCTGACACTCTCCAACAAAATGACGAAAGCAGAAAAGTTTGTTACTTAGTACATTTTCGCCACCCATTCAGTACAGTTGCCATATGAAGCACTATCTTTTAATTTATTACTTCTTAATTAGTAACTCTAATATGTAGACACAAGAACAGACTGTATGTTGCACATGAATTGACTTGAATATAGCATATATAATTTTAACATAATTTCAGTTAGGTTAGTGTAACTAAACATTATTGTGTTTAGGGGTTCATATATCTACATCAAAAGAATCATAATAATCTTTAAAAGAAAGAAGAAAAAATAGTTCTACTTGCTACGCTTCCGCCATCTGGTTCACTGATGAATTTTCATTCGGAATCCAGAAGCCACATGCTGTTGCTGTACTGTGCTGTACTGCGGGAACCTCCAATTTGGTAATTTATTATGTGAAATAACATGCTGCTGACTCAGAGCACTACCCAACTTTATTCTCACTGCTGGAAAAGTCTGCGTATGAAGTCCTCCACATCCACGTGAGAAAAAAAGAAAAAAAAAAGATATTCTGTTTCTAATAGGCGTCTGAGGGCTGGTTCTTTAGGTCACACTCGCTGGGGCGGTAGAGTTAGTAGTATGTCTGTCCTTCGTAACGTGATCTGTTGAACGTCCTAATTGCTTTGGACAAGCTAGATTGTGGATACAGACAAAAATAAACGAGTTTACCTTGAGTTTATTAATCCATGATTTCTTTGGTGAAATCGGGTCCTGCTTACTATAAAATCTGCGCATTATGCGTGAAACGCCGATCGCGATTCTTGCTTATTCAGAGTCATACAATGTGCCATCAGTACGGGCGTTTTGGTTTAATACCCGCGACTTCCTGGAATACTGGTTTGTTGCAGCGTTTAGTTTAAATGAGTGAATTACCTCAGATGTAACGGATTTTATAGTTCATGTGTGACAGATCCTTTTACTAATAGTGTAAGTTTCACTGATCACGCTAACATTTAGTCAGCTTCAGCAATCTTGCTACAAACATTCAATCGGGTTTCCCATTGGTTTACCTTATTTTTAATTGTACACGTCCACTAACGCGAACTTCCCCTCTGCATAATACCAGATAGCCACCTTTTTACTAAAAGGTGACTTGTGTTTTGGAATTCTTACCATTTGAAAGAGCTAAGAGTACCGAATAAAACGAACCTCTATACCTTTGATAAGTTTCACGTGGTGAATTTTACACGAATTACTGTAATTTTATGGGAAGGCCCTCATCCTGTTTATGTCACCAGAGTGGATTGAACTCTAATAGGTATGGTAATATTTCAGTATGTCGAGCTTTATGGAGTGAACTGAGAACAACGAACTTTTTTTAACGTCTTTTTTTAACGTCTATGATTATAGTTACCTCCACAATAATAATTTTCAATCTATCTCATGAAAGTGTCACATTCGTTGACATTGTACGATACTTTCGAAGGTATACGTAACCTACTGACGCTATGACACAATTTTGTATCGATAGGGGAGATCAAGTTGATTCGATACTTCTACTCTTCCATAAGATTTTTGACATCGATTCTCACAAGCGGCTTCTCAGCAAAACGCGTGCCTACGGAATATTGTCCCAGTTGTGCTACCGGATTCGTGGCTTCATATTACAAAATATATAGTTCATAGTAAGTGACAGTACGTCTTCGAGTGAAACAAAAGTGATATTTGGAGTTCCATAAGAAACTGTTATAGAACCTCTGCTGTTTTTGATCCGTAATAACGATTTTGTAGAAAGTGTAAACAGCTATCTTAGAGTGCTACCACATGATTCTGTCGTTTACCGTCTCGTAAAGTCATCATAAGACTTATATAAATTTCAAAATGATTTCGACAAGATATCTGTAGCGTGCGAAAAATGGCAATTGACCATGAACAATAAAATGTGTGTGCTCCTTTACATGACAACTCAAAAGAATCATTTAAATCTCGGGTACACAATAAATGAACTTAAAGGTAGACGATTCAACTAAATACCGAAGGATTGCAATTATAAACTATTTGATCTGGAATCATCACGTGGAAAACTTGGTTAGGAAGGCAGAACATTGCCTGTGACTGCACTCTGCTATCATAGCCCAGCCCAAACCACTAAGGATAGAAACTTGTAATTTGGAGAGTGTGTCGAACTTATACTGTAGGCGTCATCTAAAAATTGTTTATTGAAATTCCATCCCTATGGAGATGAAATAGGTGCGGAAAGGTTTTTTTTGTTTTGAAAATATTTCGCTATTGAGGCAGTTTTGACGGCAGGCATACGATAAAGGTATTTGGTCTCTCGGTCACAAACAGAGAACTACGTCTTTCATTATTTATGAAATTTTCCACCTAACTGGGAGAGACAGTGGGAGATTTTTTTACGTAAAACATTATTAAAGGACGACTAAAGTATTTTAATGCTACATCTATGGGAACTGGTGTGTGACATCTCGGTTACAAATAAAAAACGTGTTTCATTGTTTTTGGAAGTTGAATTCCCTGATGGGGTGAAATAGGGGATGAAATATTTTAAGAAAATATTTCACTGTGTAACGACTTTTAAGGCTAAGTCTGTGAAAATTTGAATTTGCTTCTCGATTAGGACTAAGGAGTACGTGTTACACTTTTCTTAAGTGAAGTGTGTTATGAATATGTTTCATTGTATAAGCTTTTTCAAGGGTAAAGCTTTGAAAACTGAAATTTGACTCCTCAATTAGAAATTAAAAAACACGTGTTTCACTGTTATGGAAATTTCAGTAGCTAAGAGTCTGAAATAGGACTATACTAACTCACTGACTCATCATCGCCCAACCCAAAGCACCAAGAACAGAACCTTAAAATTTGGCATGGTTGTAGACCATATAGCGTAGGCATAGTTTAAGAAAGGATTGTTCGAAATTCCGCTCCTAAGGGGGCGAAATATGGGATAAATCTTTCTTTTCAAAATTAAATTATGCAAGAAAATTAGAAGCTAAGGTATGAAAATTTGTATATGTGTTTCACTGCTTTTGGAAATTCAGCCCTAAGTAAGTCGTTGAAATAGGGGATGAAAGTTTGTAAGAAAATATTTTGTTATAGTATAAAATCTTGAAAGCTTAATCTATGATAGTTCGTCTTTCATTTCTGGGCCAGATGTAAAGAAATATGTGTTAGGGTTGAATATTGATGTGAAAATATCATTGCAAGAAAGCAAAAGAGATTATTAACAAAAATCTTTAACTTTTGCTCAGAAATATGTTCGGAAAAGACCATGCGTCTATGGCTTTAATTAGAGTGAAACGTTTAGAATGTGTTGCAATTTGTGAACAATGTAAAAATTCGATTAAATAAAAAACTAGAGAAAAGAATCTGAGCTCACTGTACAATCTTCGTGAGTGAAGCATTGGGTGCTAAGCTAGTTCATAAGGAATACACAGCCAAACAGAAACGAGACACATGGAAAAAAGGAAGTGAAACGTTTGTTATTTCAAAAGGAATCGCCGTAACTGTTAATAAATTTATTCTACTTTGAGCCAAGACAGTCAGTGCCTCCATGGGATAATGTTTGCTGTTGGATATGGAACTATGATTGTACCCAGGCGTTCGCCTGTTCGTCTGAAGCAAATCATCAGCTACGAATGACTTTCTTCAGTGCTATAAAAATATGCATACGGCATGTGGAAAGATCGGAAATGTACTGAGAACGTGGAAGGGCTACCCACCGAAATTTCTCACCACAGAGTATAAGTAAATGCCACAATGAAACATGTGTCCGAGTTGAGTGATGGTGTTGGTCTATGGACGGGGAAATAACGGCAGTTTTGTATAATCTGTCGAACGTTAAGTAACTAGGTGGAATATAAATAAAAACGATGAAATTCTGAGAATGATCAAGTAACATGCTTGCACGCATATTATGTCTTCGCAATCTTGGGGATACATATCCGTTATCCACTTGAAATTAGAAATTTGTGATAAGTTCCTATGGGACGAAACTGCGACGTCATCGGTCCTAGGTTTACACACTACTTAATGTAACTTAAAGTAACTTACGCTAAGGACAACACACCACACACATACACACACACACACACACACACACACACACACACACACACACACACACACACACTCCCGAGGGAGGACTCGAACCTCAGATGGGCGGTGCCGCACGGACCAGGGCAAGACGCCTCTGACCGCACGGCTACCCCGCCCGGCCCGTTAATCACTGCGTGTTACTTAGGAAAGAAGTAGGTGATCTGTGTGGTACTTGAACGCCAGCTATTAAGGAATAAAAGTCCGTTATGTTTCACAAATTCTTACTGAGTGCCTTCTGATACCTTCCTTAAATCCTTTTCAACGTATTAACGTCCCTTCTCGGCTGATACACAGGATCAGTGTTAAAATGACCTGTCCTTATTAACTAGGTCGAAACGTTGTGGTTAAGACCTTCCAGGTGAATGTGGAATAAATTCTGGAAGCTAAGTGTTACATACAACGTAAGTATTTGAATTTCAGGTACTTATTAACAGCAAAATTACTGGGGATTTCTTAACTTTGTCTGAAAAATGTTTTGCATAAAAATAAACTTCAAACAAAAAACTTAAAGCTTTTCTGATATAGGAATTCTAGTATTTTTGAATGCATTGTTTTCACAAAAACTGAAAGGGAGGGGCCAAAATGTGTGCTAAATACTGCGTCACAAACGAAATGCAGAAAACGGGTTTTTGCTTATTAAACACCACCATCATGCAAGTCGTTAAGGCTCTCATAAGGGCATTTGAGGAAATAATGCTAGTCTGTGATATGTTGTTTTCCACTACTGTTTGTTTAATGTGCTTCCTCTATTCTTTGCCATCTTAACACTAGCTAATATCCCACTTCGTGTCGCAAAAATGACCGTTCGTAGTTAGACCTGAAGGCTTTCAGTTTAAGGTGGAGGGCTGTAAAAAGTGGAGCACCCTTTGCAACGAGCAAATTGCCATCTCTTTTGAAGTGTCGGTTTTTCAGGAACAGAAACAAACGGCACAAATGTGTAGCGGACAGAAACAGATGGAGAGGCATGTTAGGAGAACAACAACACTTCTTTAAGTGTCCTCCCTTTCCTGCCGCTCTCTTTCTTTTGTATCACTCCTCTGAGGCGTCCAGCGGTATATTTCATTTTTATTGCACCTAACGTTTCACGATGTATCGAAGATATTTCTCCTTTATCGGCATCGCTGTCGGAAGGGCTGCGCATTCCTCGCGGAGTGACAGGAATCTTTCAACCACAAATCCTTGAACGATGGAAGCACTTTAGAAAAAAATAATGATAATGACATATTTTGTGTAAATATTGTATTGCCGTAAATTTAGTGAAGATTTGCTCAGATGCATGATGAGTTAGAGAATTTTAGATTTTACACAACATACATGCCTAGATCAATTTATTTTCGTATTGCGAATACTGTATATTGAAGAGGAGCATACTTAATTGTTGAATTGTTTCTGGCATTCACCATTCCCAATGTTGTACTTTTTCGTAATATACTTTTTAAGTGATTCGTGCAGAGGTAAAAACGATATACAGGATGAGTCAGGGTGAGTCAGGGGGAAAGGTGTGTGTGTGTTTGGGGGGTGGGTGGTGGTAGGGGGGAATAGTGTTAATGATTCTGAACAAAAAATTGTCTCGTTAACTTACGTCCTGTTCTTAATAGTTTTCCAGGAAACTAATGAAAACGATGGGTAAAAAGACAAATGGAAGTGATAGTAAACTAAACAATGTGTTTTAGTGTTCTGTTTAATTGTGTACATTTTGTCACAATACGTATTCAAAAAGTTCACCGTCAACTGCTACGCATTTTGCGGCTCTTGTACATGGCTGCTATATTGTTGTTCTGAGTTCATTGGTACGGTCATGCAGTGTTCAGCACAAGCATGCAGGACTCGTAGCCCCATCAAGCGCTAACGGAGTGCCCATTGAAATGGTTAGTAAAGACGTAAGCAGCCTAACATCGCCTTGGTTGTATTCGAATAGGAGTGCTGGTGACAAGGACATGCGACAGAAGCCACCGAACTGTACGTTGGTTACTGTTAAGAAAAGGGCTTATGTTTATTTGAAATGTTTTTCTGCTGAATAACCAATATTTACACTCTTGAAAGCATGTAGCTTTCCTCGTGAATCACCCCAATTTCGCTCCCTGTAGTTCTCAGTCTGATAGTAATGCCAACCAACTGCCGACAGTGGCTGATCGAAAGGAAATATAAAATTAACTGAAGTTTTGAAGGTGGTAACAACGTCAAAATAAAAAATTTAAATTCTTCACCAGAAAAATCTTGGAGAAGGATCAAACTATTTTCGGTGTGTGGACATTACAGGTTGAAAAATGGCATAATTAACTATTCAATTGGTTATAGCATTCTAGTGACATAACCGAAGTTTCTTGTAATATCAGGTCGAAGGTCGCCTTTAACTAGGCGAATGGGTGCTCGAAACATTCCCCGCGCTCTGTACGCAGCTCTATGGAGTCAGTGTCTTGTTATGGAGTTATTCATCTACGGTTCCATGGGATCTGTAGCAGTAATCGAATGCACTAGACAACAGTGGACCAGATAAATATTATTGAAGATAAACTGCATCGATTCTATCTTCTTGAAGTTCAGCCCATCAGCGATGGCATGTTCCAGCTGGTTAACCGTCCGTGTCACAAGTCCATTATAGTACTAGAATGGTCTGAAGAACATAGTAGTGAACTCAGGTTGACGTCTTGACCATAAACTTTGCCTGATCTTAACGCGATGGAACACATCTGGGATGCTATCGAGAGCCAACGAACAACCATCCGTACTTTATGGCAACTGACTATTCTCAGAGAAGAACATCTTGTAGCACATACCTTCAGAAACGTACCAGGTACTTGTCATATCTACATCATGCTGAATATCAGTGTTCGAAACGTGGACCAACACGCTATTAAACACGTGATAACAATATCTTGTCTCCTCAAAGGGTAAAGTGTCCCTCGGTAGCTGAACGGTCAGCGTGACCCACAGAGAAATGAGAACGAGCTTCGTCAGTGCCATAAAGATTGAACACTGCCATAGTATGTAAATCATTTCCTAACAACCTGATACATTCCACTATCGCGGAAAATTTTAAAAGAACAATGCACGTAATACAGTTTTAGCTAATTAAATTAATATCATATTGAAGATGCTGTGGCCAAATCGATCACGATCAGCAAAACAGACGAAAAGCAAGCAGATACAATTACATTTAGTAATCGGTGTTCATCCCCCCCCCCCCTGAACCATGGACCTTGCCGTTGGCGAGGGGGGCTTGCGGGCCTCAGCAATACAGATAGCCGTACCGTAGGTGCAACCACAACGGAGGGGTATCTGTTGAGAAGCCAGACAAACGTGTGGTTACTGAAGAGGGGCAGCAGCCTTTTCAGTAGTTTCAGGGGCAACAGTCTGGATGATTGACTGATCTGGCTTTGTAACACTAACCAAAACGGCCTTGCTGTGCTGGTACTGCGAACGGCTGAAAGCAAGGGGAAACTACAGACGTAATTTTTCCCGAGGGCATGCAGCTTTACTGTATGGTTAAATGATGATGGCGTCCTCTTGGGTAAAATGTTCCGGAGGTATAAAAGTCCCCCATTCGGATATCCGGGAGGGACTACTCAAGAGGATGTCGTTATCAGCAGAAAGAAAACTGGCGTTCTGCAGATCGCAGCATGGAATGTCAGATCCCTTAATCGAGCAGGTAGGCTAGAAAATTTAAAAAGGGAAATGGATAGGTTAAAGTTGGATATAGTGGTAATTAGTGAAGTTCAGTGGAAGGACGAACAAGAGTTCTGGTCAGGTGACTATAGGGTTATAAACACAAAATCAAATAGGTTTAATAATGAATAGGAAAATATGTATACGGGTAAGCTACTACAAACAGCATAGTGAACGCATAGTGAACGCATTATTATTATGGCCAAGATAGATACGAAGCCTACGCCTACCACAGTAGTACAAGTTTGTGTGTCAGCTAGCACTGCAGATGACGAAGAAATTGAAGAAATGTATGATGAAATAAAAGAAATTATTCAGATAGTGAAGGGAGACGAAAATTTAATAGTCATGGGTGACTGGAATTCTAGTGTAGTAGGTGAATATGGATTGGGGGTAAGAAACGAGAGAGGAATCCACCTGGTAGTATTTTGCACAGAGCATAACTTAATCATAGCTAACACTTGGTTCAAGAATCATGAAAGAAGGTTGTATACATGGAAGAACGCTGGAGATACTAGAAGGTTTCAGATTGATTATGTAAAGGATAGACAGGGACTCAGTAATCATATTTCAAACTCTAAAACATTTTCAGGGGCAGATGTGGACTCTGACCACAATCTATTGGTTAAGAACTGTAGATTAAATCTGAAGAAACTGCAAAAATGTGGGCATTTAAGGAGATGGGACCTGGATAAACTGAATGAACCAGAGGTTGGACAGAGTTTTAGGGAGAGCATAAGGGAACAATTGACAAGAATGGGGGAAAGAAATACAGTAGGAGAAGAATGGGTAGCTTTGAGGGATAAAGTAGTGAACGCAGCAGAGGATCCAGTAGGTAAAATGACCATGCGTCGTAGAAGTACTTGGGTAACAGAAGAAATATTGAACTTAATTGATGAAAAGAGAAAATATAAAAATGCAGTAAATGAAGCAGGCAAAAAGGAATACAAATGTCTCAAAAATTAGATGGACAGGAAGTGCAAAATTGCTAAGCAGGGATGGCTAGAGGACAAATGTAAGGATGTAAAGGCTTATCTCACTAGGGTGAAGATAGATACTGCCTACAGGAATATTAAAAAGACCTTTGGAGAAAAGAGAACCACTTGTATTAATATCAAGAGCTCAGATGGAAACCCAGTTCTAAGCAAAGAAGGGAAAGCAGAAAGTTGGAAGGAGTATATAGAGGGTCTGTACAAGGGCCATGTACTTGAGGACAATATTTTTTTGAAATGGAAGAGGATGTAGATGAAGATGAAATTGGAGATATGATACTGCGTGAAGAGTTTGACAGGGCACTGAAAGACCTCAGTCGAAACAATGCCCCAGAAGTAGACAACATTCCATTAGAACTACTGACAGCCTTGGGAGAGCCAGTCCTGACATAACTCTACCATCTGCTGAGCAAGATGTATGAGACAGACGAAATATCCTCAGACTTCAAGACGAATTACCGAATCATCTGTTTAATAAGTCACATCTGCAAAATACTGACGCGAATTCTTTACAGACGAATGGATAAACTAGTAGAAGCCGACCTCGGGAAAGATCAGTATGGATTCCGTAGAAATATCGGAACAGGTGAAGCAACACCGACCCTACGACTTATCTTAGAAGCTAGATTAAGGAAAGGCAAACCTACGTTTCTAGCATTTGTAGATATAGAGAAAGCTTTTTACAGTGTTGACTGGAAGACTCTCTTTCAAATTCTGAAGGTTGCAGGGTTAAAATACAGCGAGCGAAAAGCTATTTACAATTTGAACAGAAACCAGATGGCAGTTATAAAAGTCAAGAGACATCAGAGGGAAACAGTGGTTGGGAAGGGAGTGAGACAGGGTTGTAGCCACTCCCCGGTGTTATTCAATCTGTATATTGAGCAAGCAGTGAAGGAAACAAAGGAAAAGTTCGTATTAGGTATTAAAATCCATGGAGAAGAAATAACAACTTTGAGGTTCGCCGATGACATCGTAATTCTGTCAGAGAGAGCAAAGGACCTGGAAGAGCAGTTGATATAAGATGGATATCAACAATAGCAAAACGAGAATAATGGAATGTAGTGGAATTAAGTCGAGTGATTCGGGGGAATTAGTTTAGGAAATGCAACACTTTAAGTAGTAAAGGAGTTTTGATATTTAGGGAGCAAAATAACTGATGATTGTCGAAGAAGAGAGGATATAAAATGTAGACTGGCAATGGGAAGGGAACCGTTTCTGAAGAAGAAAAATTTTTTAACTTCGAGTACAGATTTAAATGTCAGGAAGTCGTTTCTGAAAGCATTTGTATGGAATGCAGCCATCTATGGAAGTGGAACGTGGATGATAAATATTTTGGACAAGAAGAGAACAGAATCTTTCAAAATGTGGTGCTACAGAAGAATGCTGAAAATTAGATGGGTAGATCACATAACTAATGAGGAAGTACTGAATAGGATATGGGAGAAGAGAATTTTGTGGCACAACTTGACTAGAAGAAGGGATCGGTTGGTAGGACACGTTCTTACGCATCAAGGGATCACCAGTTTAGTATTGGAGGACAGCTTGGAGGGTAAAAATCGTAGAGGGAGACCAAGAGATGAATATACTAAGCAGATTCAGAAAGATGTAGGTTGCATTTTGTACTGGGAGATGAAGAAGCTTGCACAGGATAGAGTAACATGGAAATCTGGATCAAACCAGTCTGGACTGAAGACCACAACAACAAAAACAACAACAACAACAATCGCTGTTTCAAGTAATCTAGGTGAATTAAAATTCTGGTATAGCGTTGCGTGTATACGAGTAGGTCATACTGTTGAAATAAAGATGTCATAAACTTAGGTGCCCTATTGTGGTAAAAAATGAGACTAAATGTAGTAGGAAAATAAGTATTGGAATGTAGTATTTACACATTATAATTTAAGCTTGGAGGTAAGTCAGTTTATTGTAGTTGTGTAACAGTCAGTTGAGTAGAATAACATAGCCTCTGACAGAAAGTAAATGTAGGAACAAAAGCAGTATATGGTGGACCAGAACTAATAAAATGATACAGTTCAAATACACCTCTTTGTTAAGTTCTTTGGCTTCCTACAATATTTTCTGTAGCATTTATCACATTCAGACTACACATATATACACCAACTTTCTGAGATAATGAAACCAGATATCTAAGGAACAATGGCCCATGAAATTACGTAGCACTATGTGATAAATGCTGAAATCAACAAATATAATTTGAAATCTGTCTCCTGACGAGGCCTATTGATGTGAAATATAATATTCTTCAGCACTGTTTGTAGAAGGAACTGGACGATAAGGCTCCTAGGCGTTGCCCAACTAATGAGATCTACTGACCAATTTCAGTTACGATCTAGAGAGAAGACAATAATATGGTAGCCGCCCAGGGTAAAGGCGTCTTTCCAAGATAATCGGAACCATGGAGATAATGAGTGGGACAAAAATCTTATGACTTGACACAAGCTTCGTATTTGACTCAATGAGAACTTGGATAACTACGTACTTCAGATGTTCGTCAGAATAGAATCATGGAACAGTCACATGTATAATAAAGCGATGTTACATTCCGATAATCATAGTTCCTGAGAAAGTCATGGAAATGGAAAAGGTTAAATCAGTTAACTGTACAGAAACACAATTATTGTATAGAATGTACAAGTTCAACTACACGAAACTTCTCTACTTTGATGTTAAGTGCTTGGCAGAGACTTCATAGAACCACTTCTAATTTCTCTCCGTTACATTCTCAAACAGCACCTTGAAAAAAATTATAGCTAATCTTTTCATGTGGGCTCTGATTTCTCGTCTTTTAGTACGATGGTCGTTTGTCTCTATGTAGGTGGAAATCATCATAATATTATAACAACTGGAGGAGAAATTTCCTGACAGGCTCTGGCCAACAACGAAAAACACCACTGCTGCAGAGACTGTCACCCAATCTCATTTATCATATTCGTTTCACTTTCTCTCCCCATTTTAATGACAATACAAAACGAACTGCGGTTTTTTGAACTTTCTCACTGCCCTCCCTCAATTATTTATGCTTAGGATCCCATTCCGTGAAGAGCAACTCCAGACGAGAAGGGACAAGCGGAATTAAATAGAACTGCAGCATCTACAAAGTGTTCTGCAATTGAAAGAAAATCTTCACTTCACCTTCTCCATAACATTTGCTATGTACTGTTTCGAAATCCAATTTGTTGTAATTTTAATCCCTTGAATAGACGAACTTGAAATTTGTGTGATTTATCGTGTAACAGGTGAATAACGAAATATTTTTAGTGCATAGCGGAGGACCTCACAGTTCACATTGCACAGGGCCATTGCTGCTTTTCACATCTTGCATATGTGTTGTCTGAATCATTTTGTAGTTCGTTTCAATCTTCTGACAACTTTACTAGGCGTTAACTGACAGGATCAGCTGCAAATAATATAAGATGGCTGTCCAAATTGCTTCCTAAATCGGTAATATACTTTAAGACTGCAAAGAGTCTGTAACACTTCCTAGGAGAACCCTAGAAACACCTTCAGTTTCAGTAGCTGACTTCCCGTCAGCTACTGCTGACAAGTACCCCGTAGCACAACTGGGTCGATACTGCGCAGTAAGTAATTCGGTTAGAAAAACATAGTGAGGATTACTGTCAAGAACTTTTTCAACATCTATAAACATCGAATCATGCAACTAGACCTGTGATGCATCCTAACGACACATGTAGCACCATTTACGTCCTACTGATGTCAACATACGCAAACATACACAGTAGTTTTTAGTTGCAGTGGCGTCCACAGCCAAAAAAATTTTTCGAATGGCGCTAATCTGTCACGGTCACTACCTTAAGTTGGATTAAAATACTCTTTTATTTTGAGTTTTCCAGTATTCGATCATTTCGGATGTATAGACACTTTTAAGTCAGTATCTTTTATTTGTTGACTACTTTAGAGACCTAGTACGACTACATGCTAGACTAAAGGCCTCACAATCGTCGTTATGTATCGTTGAGTACGCTCACTAGAACATAGTCTGCCTTAGGTCCACTTCTGTAGCTCAGTGGTCAGCATATATGTCTAAAGGATACTCGGTACGGCGCAATTTTATTCCTTGGTGGGAGGACTGCTACGAGGTGCACTCAACCTCGTGAGGCTAACTGAAGTGCTACCGGATTGTTGTAATTAAAGTATAGCTGCTCACAGAGGTAATGTGTGGGCTGTGATTATCGTACGGCAGCGAAACTTGGTAGATATTCTGATGTTTAATGCGGAACCGATTTGCGTAGGAAAAATGATAGTTCCAGTATGGGCCACCAGGTGCAAATCGGGCCCTGTGAATGAAAGAAAGATGTATAGAAATGTTCCCATATTTAACAGATTTAGAACAGTACGTGTGTATAATATGAAAAACAAGTGAGAAAGATGCAATGTTGAATTAATTATTAATTTCCGCTTACACTATCTGTTCAGTACGGGCAACAAAGTCGTCGACGAGATGCTGCATCCATATAAAGGACGTGATCAGTAGTTGGTCGCAGCAGTTGTGGTGGAATCTGAACAACGGGTTCTCGCATAAAGGCCTTCAAATCAGGTGGAGACTGGACGTTTCCCTGGTAAACATTTTTCTTTAGATATCCCCAGGGCCAAAAGTCACATGGATTCAGATCAGGTGATTTCGCAGTCATGCATCTGGAAAACTTTTGCAGATAACTGCAGGTGTTTCACTGGGCTAGCGATATGTTGTTTTGCCCCATATTACATGAAAACAGAGGTTTCCACGCTGCTGCTCTCTTCCAAAGCAAGAACCACATGCTTTAGTCTACAAGGAGATCTCTATAACGTGCAGATGTCACACCTGACACGCCCTCTTGGTGTATTGTCTTCAAAGAACAGATCAAGAGTAAAAGTGGTTGTGAATTCACACCTGACAGTCACATAAGGCGAGTGCAATGGGCTTTGTGTACAACACGCAGTTTAACAGTGCCCCAAATTCGGCAGTTCTGTGTATTCACTGCACCCGGTGTGTAAAACGTGCCTCGTCACTCTTGTTCCAGGTGCCACAACAAGGTCCCCCGTGTTTTCGAATTTCATCATCATCTTACTTAAACCATTTAATGACACTGGGCCTGCCCCCAGAGCTTTCAGTTATCGATATTCCCTCAATGCAGCACTGCAATTGCTGCCGTGCACGTAAAGCAGTTACACTAACATTACTCACTTTCTCTTCTCCATAGCCAAATTGTTAACTCACGTCATATCCTGTCAGATAACAGCGTGGATGTCATACCGTCACCGAGCGAGGTGGCGCAGTGGTTAGCACACTGGACTCGCATTCGGGAGGACGACAGTTCAGTCCCGTCTCCAGACATCCTGATTTAGGTTTTCCGTGACTTCCGTAAATCGTTTCAGGCAAATGCCGGGATGGTTCCTTGAAAGGGTACGGCCGATTTCCTTCCCAATCCTTCCCTAACCCGAGCTTGGGCTCCGTCTCTAATGACCTCGTTGTCGACGGGACGTTAAACACTAACCACCTCCTCCTCTCATACCGTCATACAAACCGTGTACAGTGGCAGATTTGTGCCTGGTGACCAAATCTGGAACTAGTTAGTTTTCTGTCGTCTGTTCCACATTAGGGAATCAGCACGTCTATCAAATTTCGCAGTCATACGATAATTAACGCCCGCGCAGGACATCCACAAATGGTTACACTTTGTTTATAACCAGGATACTTGAGTGTGAAGTATGGGCTCCAAGGTTAAGAGTCGACAGAGGCCGCTAGAGAGATGTGCTGACTCCATGCACCTTTTTACCCCATACAACGGCACCCTTGCCATATGATGATGCGGCGTCCAGTCGGTCCCTCTATGTCCATCGGGGCAAGAGCGACGAGATTTGCTTTGCTTGTTCTTCTTAATCTGTTTCAGAATATCCTTACAGTTTGTGTTTTTCACTATTGGAAAATGTTGTCTGCATAGCCATCACCAAGTGTCTGAAATACATACTAGGTGTAACTCGGTTGTAGTTCAAATATAAAACTGATTATCTTGTGTAGGCGACAGAATAGAATGTAAATAAATTAATAGGAGATCATGGGAAAGGGGAAAGGAATTAAAGATATAGTGCCTGGTAGAACTTCCCACAGACCATAATCAAATTATGACTACAGCATGGTTTGAGAAACATGAAAGTAGGATGTACACATGTCGTGCAACTCGTTCCAGGTTTACCGATTTAAAAGAACAAAACTTTAAAACTGGTGGCATTCACAACCCTCTACAGAGGCCGTACCGAATTGACAGTAGGGAGTATTATAACGCCAAAAGAACACGTACACAAGCCAGACACATCAACAGCAGGTGTTTTCCGTTGTGGCAGATTCAAATGGTTCAGATGGCTCTCAGCACTATGGGACTTAACTTCTGAGGTCATCAGTCCCCTAGAACTTAGAACTATCTAAACCTAAGTAACCTAAGGACATCACACACATCCATGCCCCGGGCAGGATTCGAACCTGCGACCGTAGCGGTCACGCAGTTCCTGACTGTAGCGCCTAGAACCGTGTTGTGGCAGAAACCTCTCCTGAAATTTCGCTACCAACTTGCTAACCAGAATGTGACAGTATTTTGTTGGCGCCCACCTACATAGGGAGAGATGATAACAATGAAATAAGAGAAATCAGAGCTTGCACGGAAGAACTGGACTGTTCGATTTCCCTTGCGCTGTTGGAGAACGGAACGGTGGAGAAATAACTTGAAGGAGGTTCGATAAGCCATCTGCCAGGCACTTCGCTGTCAATTGCAGATAAATGGTGTGGATGTAGATGTAACAAGGGAGCAGTTCGAGAGAGAGAGAGAGAGAGAGAGAGGTGAGGGGTGGGGGGGGGGGGGGGAGACATTCCCTGAAACTAGCTGCCTGTGCCGGCCAAAGTGGCCGTGCGGTTCTAGGCGCTCCAGTCTCCTGCCTCGGGCATGGATCTGTGTGATGTCCTTAGGTTAGTCAGGTTTAATTAGTTCTAAGTTCTAGGGGACTAATGACCTCAGATGTTGAATCCCATACTGCTCAGAGCCATTTGAACCAATTTGAACCACCTGCCTGTCTATGTGTGGCAGAATACTACAAAGTCTGTGTTCCTAACTAATGAACACACAAGAGAAATGAGTCTGCCACCTTGCCTAGTCACCTCGGTCACAAGCGGCATTTTGTAACACGCAAGACGCAGGGATGCCCTGTCGTAGCCATTGTGACCGGTCCGCTACTGCTGGACTGGTAAAGGCGGTAGTGCCCAGGCCCCTGAACGCCGTAGGTTGCTCTCCAAACATAAACGCTACCGTGAACAAATGTAATAATCATGATGCGATTTGGCAACCCTATTCCCTTATATACAGAGCAAAAATACTGACAACGTTCGTACAGCTTGTAGGTCCCGTAGTGGGCTCTTTCGATGTCAACTGACACTGCTCATGTTATGGACGTAATTAGTTCCCCTGCCGCAAACAACTACTGCCTCCGATCGCTACCTCAAAATGTTGCCGAAGCTTGTGGTGGACTGTCGCCTCCGCCTTCGAATCCCTTAAATGTCGACCAAAACGAACATACCATTCCGGAGCGGCGTATAAAACATGACTGCTAGGGGAGGAAGGTAGTGTTCAAGACATCTAACAACGTACTGGGCCATCGTCCTTGCAGAAATTCCATGGGAATACGCCCGTTTAACGGGTTGGTGCAATACGTGGCCAAGAACTGCAAAAGAGCGTAATGTACCAGCATGTTTGCGCCACCTTCCTCATTTGGGTCTTAAATACTCTGCCTCTGAATTGAATGCTGGATGAAAAGGAGCAGTGGTCAATGGCTGTATACGACAGCAGATCACTGTTTCAGAAGCAAAGGAAAAAGCATGTCAAAGTCAAGAGAACCCAAATTGCAATATGTTACTGAAGTTCGAAATGTACTGCCGATTTCAACGAGAAAAGTTTTTAACAGCTCCCACAAAAAAAAATTCCCGCTCAATACCTGACAGAAAATCTAAAGAAATTCCGATGGTACGCCAAGTACACCAGCGGCAAGAAACGATCACCTCCTTCGCTACAGGATACCACTGGTAGTATTACTAATGTCAGCGCTACTAAAGCGGAAGTACTAAACACACTCTTCCAAAATTCCTTCACCACAGAAGACGAAGTAAGTTTTTGAGAATTCGAATCAAGATCAACTGCTAACATGTGTAACTTAAAAGTAGATAACCCCAGCGTTGCAAAGGAGATTTAAGCACGTAATAAATGCCAGTCTTCCGGTCCAGATAGCTTAATAATTAATTTCCTTTGAGAGTGTGACGACACAGTCAAACGTAATAATATACAACATGTTGCTCGACGAAAGGTCAGTGCAAAACACGGTAAAGTGCCACAGGTCACACCAATTCTCTAGACAGGAAATAGAGATAACATGCGGAATTATAGACCCATATCACTGTTCTCGATTTGCAATAGGATTTTGGAACGTATACTAGGTTCCCACCTCATTAGTTACCTTGAGCGCAATGACCTATTGTTCTTGTGAAATGCAACTAGCTCTTTTTCCAAACGAGGTACGCTGATAGCGAATCTCACATTGATTCCATATTTCTAGATTTCCTGATGGATTCTGACACCGTTCCTCACAAGAGGTTTCTAATCAAATTGCGTGCCAATACAGCAACAAGAATAGCTGTAAGAAAGATAGCATTACGTAGTAATCGACGAAAAATCATAGATTAAAACAGAAGTAGTATCCGGCGTTCCAAAACGGAGCGTTATAGATCCTCTGCTGCTCCTAATTACTATAAATGATGAAGGAGATCATCTGGAAGCGTCTCTTAGAAAGTTTGCTGATAATGCTGTCGTGAATCGTCTTGTGAAATCATCAGATGATCAAAACCAGACGCAAAATATTTTTTAGAAGATATCTGTATGGTGCGAAATGTGGCGTTGACTCTGCATAATGGAAAGTGTGAATTTAACTACATAAGTACTAAAAGGAAGATGCTAAATTTCAGTTACACAATAAATTACAGTAATTTGAAGTCTCTAAACTCAACTACAAGTAAGTAGTTACGGATAAGAATACTTAGACTGGAGCGATCACAAAGATAATGTTCTGGGGAAACCAAAGCAATGAAAGATTTATTTGCAGAACATATAGAAAGTACAACATGTCTACTAAAGAGGCTGCTTACATTACGTTTGTTCTTTGGAATTCGAAACTGCATCAGGATCCAATGCAAGTACTATGACAGTTAGGCGGGAGGTGAGATAACTTAGATTTCATGGTCGATCGGCTGCTCATAAGCCACAAATCACGCCGGTAAATGCCATACGACGATTCGCTTAGTGTAAAGAGCGTAAACATACGACGATGGATCAGTAGAGAAACGTTGTGTGGAGTAACGAATCACGGTATACAATGTGTCTATCCGATGGCAGGGTGGGCGTATGGCCGGCGATTGCTCGGTGAACGTCATCTGCCAGCATGTGTAGTGCCAACAGTAAAATTCGGAGGTGGTGGTGTTATGGTGTGGTCGTGTTTTTCGTGGATGGAGTTTGCACCCCTTGTTGTTTTGCGTGGCATTATCACAACACAGGACTACACCGATGTTTTAAGCACCTTGTTGCTTCCCACTGTTGAAGAGCAATTCGGGGATGGCGATTGCATCTGTCGATACGGCCGAGCACCTGTTCATAATGCACGGCCTGTGGCAAACTGATTACGCGACAATACCATCCCTGTAATGGACTGGTCTGCACAGAGACGTGACCTGAATCCTGTAGAACAGCTTTGGGATGTTTTGGAACGACGACTTCGTGCCAGGCCTCACCGTCCGACATCGATACCTCTCCTAAGTGCAGCACATCGGGAAGAATTCGCTGCCATTCCTCAAGCAACCTTCCAGCACCTGACTGAATGTATGCCTGTGAGAGTGGAAGCTGTCGTCAAGGCTAAGGGTGGGCTAACGCCATATTGAATTACAGCATTACCGATGGAGGGCGCCTCGAACTTGTAAGTCATTTTGGGCCAGGTGTCAGGTAACTTTTGATCACGTAGTGTATATGATACACATATTGGCTTAGCAATCACTAAAACAAAAGGGTTTTCATTGCGGTATGATATTCTCACGAAATTTCACGTACCAGCTGTCTCTTCAAAATGTGTTTTGTTGGTGCACTTCGACATAGAAGAAACAATCATAGAAATAAAATAAGAGCACACGGAAAGATGTAAGCGTTCAATCTTCTGCGCCCTGTTCTAGATTGTGACGGTAGGGAAATACTTACGAATGAGGAAACCGTCACGATGGCAAAATATCATTTCTGAATAATGACCGGTTTCGGTACAGACAGTGAGCCATCTTCAGATTGATTGCTTGAGCTGTTATCAGCGTGGCAACAAACAACTGCTGCTCCTCATGTCGCCAGCCCCGGCAATTGGTGCATCCAGTCTGAAGGTGGCCTACTGTATGTGGCGAAACCGATCATTTTAAATAAACAATTTTTTGCGGTCGTGGAAGTTTCTTCACAGCTAATTATCAGTAGTAATACTGCTGAGACTCCAACAATGATGGATTAAACCATGATAGGCAGAGACATAGAATGAAAGAAATAATAATTATAACTCCAGAAGATAATATTATGGAGTAACGAAATTTCGGAAATGCATCTGCCTATGTGACACATTTGAGGTTAATGTAAGCGCCAGATAAGTTACCGAAAATGTGGAATGCTGGTACGTTAATAACCAGTGTTACCATCTCATTGTTGACTGTAAGTACGTAGTGTTTCCTGTTGATAAAAGCCAAATGCAACGTTGTTCATGAGTTGCGCCAAAACATGTAGAATCACCGGCCTGGCGTACAAATTTCCAGTCAAAAAGTGTAGGATAACTACGGGGGAGTTTCCGCTGTCATATAAAATCGCATCCGGGACCCTAACTCCAGTTGTAGGTCCACTTTGTCTAGCACGCAGGCAGGTGGTTTGCAGACCCTTAACTAACCTCCTCCTAGCCAGCACATGGCCGTCACTGGCTACGAGTGAGAGCCAGCTTTCATCAGAAAACATATCACACCTCCACATCTTTCTCGCCGATGAGCTCTCGCTTGACACCACCGAAGTCACAAATCGCTGTGGATTGTTGTAAGTGGAATGCATGCTAAGGAGTTTCTGGCTCGGGGCCGTCCTTGAAGTGGATCTAAGTCGAACCTGATTTGCATCCTCATACTGGCACTGCTAGCGCCAGTCTCATGCGTTTTGCTTGAAATCTGAATAGACGTCATTAAGATAATGTAGAAACACGCCTGCCAACTTCAGTTTATGTCGCACAACTCCATCTCGATATTGCGATTTGTTTTCCGTCAGTGTAGCTACAAAGTGGTTAGAGGGAACCTCTGCCAGGCATTTAATTATGAACTGCAGAGTAGTCTGTAGATGCAGATGTAGACGATAATGTGTGATATCACGACGCATGATATTTAACAAGCAGCACTTATCAAAACAAAAAAAAAAATGTTCAAATAGCTCTGAGCACTATCGGACTTAACATCTTCGGTCATCAGCCCCTAGAACTTAGAACTACTTAAACCTAACTATCCTAAGGACATCACACAACACCCAGTCATCACGAGGCAGACAACATCCATGACCCCGCCGAGAATCGAACCCGGGAACCCGGGCGCGGGAAGCGAGAACGCTACCGCACGGCCACGAGCTGCAGGCTGCACTTATCGAAAGAGCGCCAGTCGACCTACCTTGTTTGCACCTAAATCCTAACAGTATTCAGAGCAAAGACCGTTATTACTAATATTTCGTGATGACCGAACTTCTTGAAAGCCCAAACTATAGCTAATGCTTCCAGCTCTGTCGTGGTATATGCCCTTTCACAATTCGACAATATTTTGCTTGCAAAGATATCAGGCAGAACGTGGGCTGCCCGTTAATTGTCTTAATCTGGAAAAGACGAGGTCCTAATCCAACATTTGAAGATTTTGTCACCAAGCAAAAATCTAAGTTCATATTCGGAAGATGCTACAACTTCGCATTTACCACAGCGTATTTGGTTTTCTCAAATGCATACCGACAGTTATTTTTCCATGGCCCAGAAACAGTCCTTCTTAACAAATTTTCTAATGCCTCTGCATTCATGATTTGGTACTCAATGAACCGTCGAAAAAAATGAGTCTAAACTCCTAAAACGCCTTAAGATGTTTCTTATTGGTAAGTGTAGGAAATTTCATAATACCACTTATCTTGGCAATGTCTGTCAAAATTCCTTTGTCATTAATCAAATGACCCAAAAATTTTATCTTCTTCATCCTGAAATGAGACTTTTGAAGGCTTACGATTAGTCCAGATCTCCTAAAAGCTTCCAAAAATCTCTCTAATAAGCAGATGTATCGTTCCCATGTTGCACTAGCGATTAAGACGTCATGGACGAATAGGGTGATCTGACTTCTTAGTTCGGGTCCTAACACTGCCTCTAATGCCATTATAAAACTCCTGCACTCATATGCAAACTGAATGAAAATACATTGAACTGGTAACTTCTTCTGGGATATATGAATGCTGTATATTGCCTTGATTGGTCAGCCAATTTGATCTGCCAATCGTAAGGCTGTAGGTCAATATTGATAAATTACTTAGCTCCATGAAACATCTGAATCAGTTCGTTAACATTTTCTGAGTGAGTACTCACCAGTACAACAATTGTATAAATTACTCTTGCATTCAACACCAACCTTACTCTTCCTCCTGGTTTAGGTACGATTAACAGCGGAGTGAAACACGGACTGACTGATGCTTCTATCAGGCCCAGTTTATCATCCTGTTCATTTCTTCACTTACTGATTTCTTCAATCTCCACAAAATTGGATATGGTTTATTACAATATTTCTCATGAGGAAACATTTCGAAACAGCATGTAAATTCCCCAATAGTCCCAGGCCTTTCTTCAAAAACCTGGATATATTTCTCCAAGAGATCTAACAGTTGATCATTTTGTTCCTTTTTCCAATCTATCAGTTTCCTTTGCCTTTTCATCTACTTGTTGTGCTATCTGGAGCTGACCGGAGTGGCCGAGCGGTTCTAAGCGCTACATTCTGGAGCTGCGCGACCGCTACGGTCGCAGGTTCGAATCCTGCCTCAGGCATGGATGTGTGTGATGTCCCTAGGTTAGTTAGGTTAAAGTAATTCTAAGTTCTAGGGGACTGATGACCTCAGAAGTTAAGTCCCATAGTGCTCAGAGCCATTGGAACCATTTGCTATCTGGAGTTTCCTGCTTTTCTTTACCTCTTCTGTACGTTTACATCTTCTTTCTCCTGTTATGAGCTAAATTGCATGCTCAAGACAGTAATTTCCAATGCTCCTTTCTTCCATGATCAGATCAACTTGTGCCATTTCCCCATTATCACAAAAACTAGCTTTATTTTTAAGTCCTCCTTCATAGTCTCTAATCCTATGTTAGAAACATCTATTAATTTTACTAGGAACACGCATCTTGTCGCTGTATTTCCTATTCTAACATCTAGCAAAGATTGTATCCTGGCTGGTTGCGAGTGTGTACCTAAAACTCCAATGACCTTACAGTTCCGTATGGCCAATGTGAGTAACTCAGTCTCTTGGGATAGCTGTTTAAAAAAATTTTTAGAGATCGCATTTATTGAGGCTCTGGTATACAAGATGGCTCTGATAGGTATGTCTAATATTTCGGCACGATTCGCTGATATTGGCACTTTATTAGATACTTGTTACCCAAGATTTACGTCTTCTGTTAATTCCTCAATGATCCTAATTCCACCGTTGTGAAAACATTTATAGGTTATTGTTTGCCCTCCATTACCCTCTGATCGAAAGAACCTCTTGGGCGTAACCCGGTAGGATTCAGTTTATATTTCCCTTTCTAGCCGGTCCGTTGTTGTCATCGGTTGCGTCGACTATGACTGGTGGTTGTTCTCGCCAGGCTTGAATATTTGTCGGCCTTGGCCTCGCCTCCAATATGATTTGACTACTTTGTCTTTGATTTTACGGTCATTATATACAGCTTGTACCTCCTTTCAAATCGCCTCTGTTTCTATTCGGTTCACAATTTCTTCCATTATTCTGCTGTTTCATACAATTTGCTCCATTGTTGTAACCATTATTCCTATTGGTTGGATGAATTTTTTCTTTTTGTCTTCCATTCATTTATCTGTTATTACTGTTATAACCTATCTACCTATTTTCCGTTTCATAGGATTTACTGTAATTATTTCGTCTTCTTGTTCCTCCTATAACAAATCGATTAACAAACCTGCAGGCATGAGTTCTTCCCGAGTATCTTCTGAAACAAGCAGCAGTTTTTCGCTGATCTCCATCGGACGCTGAGTTTTGGTGATCATTGGCATACTTTCGTGATCTATTGGTTGATCCCAATATCTTGCATTATTGAAATATTTTTCGAATTATCTCCTTAAGCTCCCGATTCGGTAAGAAAAGGGTTCCGGTTTTTGTACTTCCTTCTTCAATCTATCCTGAAAGTCTCTAGATCGATATCTATGGAGGAATACTTTCTCAGATTCTTCGTAGGTGTGACACTTGTTTATTACATGACTACCAACGCCTTGGATGTAACCTAATACGTATTCGATTTTCTGTCGATCAGACCAAGCTCCTCTGAATCATCTGATAAATACGACTGGATTTAATGTCTTCTTTTCCGGAAAAATGCATTTGGAATTGCCTATGCTTTAATGTTTTCTCTTCCGTGATTCATCTGGTATAGTCACTCATACATGACGTACTTCCATACATCTGTTCGTTTGGGCTTGTATCTGGGTACTGCTCATCACCGTCATTATTATACATAGAGCCCGGATTTCTACATCTAGATGTCCACTCTGGACTGGCTTCCTTTCTTTCTTCAGTAGCCGCCACCCGCAGTTCTTCTATCCTTTGAGTGCACGTTCGCAAATTCTGTGTAACTTCTCCTTTCCATCTTTGGAACTCTGTTCCTATCTGCACGCAAGCAGCCTTCCACTCTTGATCAATTTGGCGAGGTAACGGTAGGCCTCCACTCATTATATTCTATACCGCATCCTTGATACCTATATTAACAGACAATGTCACTTGCTGTTCCTTACCCACAACCTACTCGTCTAATTGTTGCTTAAACTGCTGGTCTTTGTGTTCGAACTTTTGTTGCATTCGCTCTTCATATCCGGACGCTGTTTCCTTTACTGTTGAGGTCAGGTTTTGTAACTCTACTTCTACAATTTGTTGTCTCCCACATACGGTTTCAATTTCACTCTTTACTGCGTTTATTTCGATCGAAAATTGTTCGTAGGTTTGCTTCATACTGTTTATTTCTTTCCCGATTCCTGTCTTTTCATATGTCAAAGTACTCTCATCAGCTAATACTTAAACAAAATCTTCCCTTGTGGGCAGTTCGTTCACTTTATTGCTTATACCCTTTACTTTCTCGGCTACCTCTGCCTGTTCTGTAACTAGCTTGCTCACAGTGGTGGTCAGATTTGTTACATTAGCCACTATATTTGCCTGTTCCATAGCTTTGGCTTCTACATTTGCAGAAATAGTCACCTGCGCAGGTTACATATTCGCTTGAGCAGCAGACATACTCACTTGCTCAGCTAGCAGTCACATCTGAGTAGCAGATATTTTGGACTGTTCCGAAGCTAAATTCTCAACTGTTGTTGAAATATTCGCTTGCGTAGCAGACATAGTCATCTGAATAGCAGACATGAGACTGTTCTGAAGCTGAACTAGCTACGGTTTCATCAAAAGTTTCATTTGATTTAAGAGCTCAGCCACAGGATCTTTCGATTCTCCTTGCCCAGCATCTACCGTTTGCCCTAGGTTTTGTTCGTCACCACTGGGCTGCACATTCACTTCCTGTTCCCTCTGCATTTTAAACGTTTTCTGGTTTTAACCATAAGAATTCAATTGTTCGCTGTTCTTGTAATTACTTTACTCTGGACACAATTCAACTTTACACCACAAACATACACATCAGATTCAATACCCCAGAATATCTCTCCACAATTGTGAACACATAAAAAATCACTATGCATATACTAAAACATATAATAATAATAACTAAATCTACAAATATTGCTAACCCTGTCGTTACCCACAAACACCAGACGAATGTGTGCAATGAGATAGCATGTCATTCTTGGGCTTGCCTTTACTGCAGAGTAGAGCCGCATGAAGTTCTTATGTGATTGACCCACTTTGTCGTGGCTGTATGACGTCGGATGCAGCTCATACAGAATGATTCCATCAGTCGTACATGAAATTATACATAGTACGACATTGAAAAAAAGAGATAATCCCATTCGGTTTTGGCTGCCAAATGCAAGTCTTATTTCAATCGGTGCCACAATGAGCAACTTGCGGTCGATGATGAGAATAAAATAATAATGAGGTCAACACAACACCTAATCAACGAGAGGAGAAAATATCCAATCAGGCGGGGACTCGAACCCTGGCCCAGAGCACGTTACCACCCAGCTAATCAAGCGGACAGCACAATATTAGTACTAATACATAACATAAAGTACACATTTATCATAACAAATCACAATATATACAATAAGTACACATAACTGAATGATCGTTTGCTAGTTTCTTTTGGTAATGAAATACTTGACGGTGTCAGTTTCACTCCTTGTAGGTCCTGTCAAGTTTTAGCCATTGTTATAATATTATGATTCAAAAGAAGAAAGTAACGTTTTTAAGCTGTTAATATTCAACTCGTTGCTATTGAACTTCCGTGTGTAGCGTCTCTGTCTGTATGTCTGAGGGACAATATCAATTTCCAGAGCGGTTTCGACTACTCCCACAGCGTACGTAATTTCGTACACGCAGACAATTTACGCTCGTGGTGCAGAAGCAGCTGCCGTCTCCGACGGTCGTCAGTAAAGTTTTTGAATTGTAACAGAAAGAAAACTACCATACGATCTTCTGGAATTTGGATACAGGCATTCGTATTTCGTCATACGATGACTGTCTGCGAGTGAAATGAGTTCGTTTTAGGAGATAAAACTTTCTCTATGCTTTTGACCACGTTATTGGAGCAGGTTCTACAGCGAACTACGAACGCCAAATGTCCTATACAAGCTTGTCGAACATTACAGTTCATCACAGAAACTTTTAATCAAACATAAATACGCTAAATTACCTTTGAAATGCACCAGACTGTATTATGGCTGTTACTAAACTCCACATTAACGTTATATACACCTTGTGAATCTCAAAAGCCACAAATTATACAATACGGCAGCTAACATTGACTATTTCATTCCACACACTTCTTACACGTCCTCTCATTATCCTGCCTCGCAACAAAACATCAGATCACATACCGATTATCTTTCATTTCTTCGCTCGCCGCCGGCCGCGGTGGCCGAGCGGTTCTAGGCTCTTGAGTCCTGAACGACGCGGCTGCTACGGTCACAGGTTCGAAACTGCCTCGGGCATGAACGTGTGTGGTGTCCTTAGGTTAGTTAGGTTTAAGTAGTTTTAAGTCTAGGGGACTGATGACCTCAGATGTTAAGTCCGATAGTGCTTAGAGCCATTTCAACCTTTGCTCACCATGGAGCAACGCTAAGCCTAGGAATAAATATTTCGCACGCGCAAGTCTAACGCGCGCCTCGCATAATACACTGAACCAGTTGAAACTCGATACACGACTTGAAACAGTCGGTAAGGGCCAAGGGATATTACAATATCTGTAACGAGAAACTATATGGTTTCGACTGAATAATTCCAGAAAAGTAGATCAATAAGAATGTATTGTTCAAATGTGTGTGAAATCCCATCGAACTTAACTGCAAAGGTATCAGTTCCTAAGCTTACACACTAGTTAACCTAAATTATCCTAAGGACAAACACACACACCCATGCCCGAGGCAGGATTCGAATCTGCGCCGGGACCAGTCGCAGAGTGCATGACTGCAGCGCCTGAGACTGCTTGGATAATCTCGCGCGCCAAGAATGTACTGTTAGTAAACATAGTTAAATGATATAAATGCCCACATCGCCCTCAAAGTAACAGATACAGAATTTTAATACGCGACAAGTAATCGGAACATCGCATCCGAATCTTCTAGTCTGATAAAAGCAGTAACTCTTTGATAATTTGGGAGATAGTTACAAGTTTGAATTTACAGCCAAAAGAATTCAAATGATAAGGCGCTGTCATTAGTTACCATTCGATCACGTATAACCAACGTAAAAGATTCCATGTTACTACGTGCAAGCAAACTGACGCATTTCTAATAGCGGAGAAATCGTGACCTAGCATTTTACATAATCTTACCATGGCAACTAATTTAAATGATATCACTCAATACTTTCCTTATGGTACAGTCACCACATCATGAAAGTTAACCAGCAGGCAAAGGCACTCTTCCCCCGAAATCGATAGACAAATATTCCACCAGGAACCAGAACTAATTCTAAAATGGCGAGTGTCATTTCAAACGGGTCTACCTTTGTGGCTTCCAATCAGTGAAGGCTTCCTGTTGGTCGAAACATAATCACTTTCCAAAGATGTAAAATCACATATACTGAGCTGAAAAAGTCATGGGAAAGCGATGTAGACATATATAGATAGCTGTAGTATCACGTATACAAGGTAGAAAAGGGCGGCTCTGTCATTTTTATTCAGGTGAAAACGTATGAGACAAGATTACGGCCGCACAACTGGAATTAACAGACACTGAACACGGAATGATACTTCGAGCTATCAGATATTCAATTTTGGAAATGGTTATGAATTTCAGTATTCTGAGATCCACAGCCTGAGGTGTTTACCGAGAATTACAAATTTCTGGCATTACCTATCACCACAGATCTCGCAGTGGCCGACGGACTACACTGAACGACCGAGTGCACCGCCGTTTGTATAGAGTTGTAAGTGCTAGCAGAGAAGCAGCACTGCGTAAAATACTAATTAGAAATCAGTGCGGAACGTGGGAGGAACGTATCCTTTTGGCGAAATTAGGTGTTAATGGGCAATGACAGCTGACGACCGACGCTAGTGCCTTTGGTACCAGCACGACATAGTATGCAGTGCCTCTCCTGGACTCCTGACCAACTCAGTTGGACCCTAGACGGCAGGACTACCTTGCCCTAGTCAGATAATGGTAGAGTTACAGTGTGGTGCCTAACAAAAAAGTTATGGACACGTTCTCAAAAATGGTTCAAATGGCTCTGAGCACTTTGGGACGTAACATCTGATGTCATCAGTCCCTTAGACTACTTAAACCTAACTAAACTAAGGACACCACACACATCCATTCCCGAGCAGTATTCGAACCTGTGACCGTAGCAGCCGCGTGGTTCCGGACTGAAGCGCCTAGAACCACTCGGCCTCGGTAGCCGGCGGACGCGTTCTGAATAAAGGACAGTGTAAGGTGATGGTTTGAAGAATATTCTGGACCTACCGAAGCAGTTGTTTGGCAACCCATATCGTCCGACATCAATTAGGATCGGCTATAGAGGCATCCGATACTGAGTATTTCTACAGGCGACTTCCAACGAGTTGTTAAGTCCATGCCACGTCAAGTTACTGCAATACGCCGAGAGAAAGGAGGTTCGAAATAATTTTAAGAGGTATCTCATGACGTTTTCACCACAGTGTTTGGCGAACATGCAGCAAAGTTGTTCCGTGTTTATGTAGACTAGTAGAAGCTAAGAACTGCGGATACAATCGAAGTATCTCAAGGATAAAAGTCGAGACCTACTAAATGCAAAATAGACTACTGGCCATTAAAACTGCTACACCAAGAAGAAATGCAAAAAAATGGTTCAAATGGCTCTAAGCACTATGGGACTTAACTTCTTAGGTCATCAGTCCCCTAGCACTTAGAACTACTTAAACCTAACTAACCTATGGACATCATACACATCCATACCCGAGGCAGGGTTCGAACCTGCGAGCGTAGCGGTCACGCGGTTCCGGACTGAAGCGCCTAGAACCGCACTGCCACTCCGGCTGGCTGAAGAAATGCAGATGATAAACGTGTATTCATTGGACAAATATATTATACTAAAACTGTCATGTGACTACATTTTCACGCAATTTGGATGCATAGATCCTGAGAAATCAGTACCCAGAACAACCACCTCTGGCCGTAATAACGGCCATGATACGCCTGGGCATTGAGTGTGCAGGTACAGCTGCCCATTCAGGTTGAACACGATACCACAGCTCATCAAGATTAGTGACTGGCGTATTGCGACGAGCCAGTTGCTTGGCCACCATTGTTCAGACGTTTTGAATTGGTGAGAGACCTGGAGAATGTGGTGGTCAGGGCAGCAGTAGAACATTTTCTGTATCCAAAAAGACTCGTACAGGACCTGCAACATGCGGTCGAGCATTATCCTGCTGAAATGTAGAGTTTCTCAGGGATCGAATGAAGGGTAGAGCCACGGATCGTAACACATCTGAAATGTAACGTCCACTGTTCAAAGTGCCGTCAATGCGAACAAAAGGGGACCGAGACGTGTAACCAATGGCTCCACATACCATCACACCGAGTGAAACGCCAGTATGGCGATGACGAATACTCGCTTCCAATGTGCGTTCACCGCGATGTCGTCCACCACAGATGCGACCATCATGATGCTGTAAACAGAAACTGGGTTCATCCGAAAAAATAACGTTTTGTCATTCGTTCACCCTGGTTCGTCGTTGAGTACACCATCGCAGACGCTCCTGTCTGTGATGCAGCGTCAAGGGTAACCGCAGCCGTGGTCTCCGAGCTGATAGACCATGCTGCTGCAAACGTCGTCCAACCGCTCGTGCAGATTGTTGTTGTGATGCAAACGTCCCCATCTGTTCACTCAGGGATCGAGACGTGGCTGCACGATCAGTTACAGCAATGCGGATAAGTTGCCTGCCATCTCGCCTGCTGGTGATACGAGGCCGTTGGGATCCAGCACGGCGTTCTGTATTAACTTCCTGAACCCACCGATTCCATATATTGCTAACAGTCATTGGATCTCGACCAACGCGAGCAGCAATGTCGCGATACAATAAACCGCAATCGCGATAGGCTATAATCCGACCTTTATCTAAGTTGGTAACGTGATGGTACGCATTTCTCCTCTCACACGAGGCATCACAACAGGCTACGCCGGTCAACTGCTGTTTGTGTGTAAGAAATCGGTCGGAAACTTTCATTACGTCAGAACGTTGTAGATGTCGCCACCGGCGTCAACCTTGCCTGAATGCTCTGAAAAGTTAATCATTTGCTTATCACAGCATCATCTTCCTGTCGGTTAAATTTCGCGTCTGTAGCACGTAATCTTCATGCTGTAGCAATTTTAATGACCAGTGGTGTATATTGGAAAGAAGTGAATGTGCCAAATGAACAGGAAGTGCTAATGAAGTAGTCCAACAATTTCATTGCAAAAATAGTTTAACGACATGATCGCCCGGACGGCGGAGGTAATGCACAGGCGCATCATTTGAGGACACGCAGGAAATTTTTAAGCTTCTGAGGAAACTCATGTTGCTTCAATTATCTCAGGAACTCTGAGTGGCTTGGAGTGTTTCGCGCGCAAGAATGTCGCTCTGCAGCAGCAGCTGCTGCACCCGCACAGCCCCAGGGAAGGAGAGCAGAATTTTCCTGACCCCCACGCCGCGCGCCTTTGCGGCTGGCGACGCTGGTAAGGTTTTTGGCGGGGGGGGGGGGGGGGCGGGGGGGGGGGTGGATGATGGAGGTTTCGTGGGGTGAGGTGTAGGTGGGGGCAGCAGCAGAGAACTCAGAACATGGGAGGAGTACCACACCGCACTGGCTTCACGAGTTTCTTTATTGTGGTGTATGGTCGCTTCCCTCAGCATAATTCCTTTCCTAACACGCTGCCAGAGAGCTAGAGATTGACTCTTGCGACTGATGTCCTACCAGAGAATATTAATGAAGACATTCTGCTAAACTACATTATTAAATTAGTTTTTATTCATCTACAATCTTTTGGGGTTCTTTTTCCAAGTCACAATTATTCCACTCAGATACATACGCCATGTAACGAAGGAAGACTTTTGGATATGGTTCGCTGTACTTCCATAAGTTAAGTATTTCACCATTTGTTCGACTAACGGCTATTGTAGGTAGTGAGTCTCTTCACTTTGCATCAAACTGTAAACTAAACAGGTTTGTGAACGTTTCTTCCTTGAACTTACGTTAACCGAACCACATATTTAGTGAACTGAGCTCAGTCCTGACGATCCAGTCATGTTGTTGTTGTTGTTTTGGTCTTCAGTCCTGAGACTGGTTTGATGCAGCTCTCCATGCTAATCTATCCTGTGCAAGCTTCTTCATCTCACAGTACCTACTGCAACCTAAATCCTTCTGAATCTGCTTAGTGTATTCATCTCTTGGTCTCCCTCTACGATTTTTACCCTCCAATACTAAATTGGTGATCCCTTGGTGCCTCAGAACATGTCCTACCAACCGATCCCTTCTTCTAGTCAAGTTGTGCCACAAACTATTCTTCTCCCCAATCCTATTCAGTACTTCCTCATTAGTTAAGTGATCTACCCATCTAATCTTAAGCATTCTTCTGTAGCACCACATTTCGAAAGCTTCTATTCTCTTCCTGTCAAAACTATTTATCGTCCATGTTTCACCTCCATACATGGCTACACCTCCCCCCATGAACCATGGACCTTGCCGTTGGTGGGGAGGCTTGCGTGCCTCAACGATACAGATAGCCGTACCGTAGGTGCAATCACAACGGAGCGGTGGCTGTTGAGAGGCCAGACAAACGTGTGGTTCCTGAAGAGGGGCAGCTGCCTTTTCAGTAGTTGCAGGGGCAACAGTCTGGATGATTGACTGATCTGGCCTTGCTGTTGTGGTACTGCGAACGGCTGAAAGCAAGGGGAAACTACAGCCGTGATTTTTCCCGAGGGCATGCAGCTTTTCTGTGTGTATAAATGATGATGGCGTCCTCCTAGGTAAAATATTATGGAGGTAAAATAGTCTCCCATTCGGATCTCTGGGCGGGGACTACTCAAGAGGAAGTCATTATCAGGAGAAAGGAAACGCATTCTACGGATAGGAGCGTGGAATGTCAGATCCCTTAATCGGGTAGGTAGGTTAGAAAATTTAAAAAGGGAAATGGATAGGTTAAAGTTAGATATAGCGGGAATTAGTGAAGTTGGGTGGCAGGACGAATAAGACTTTTGGTCAGGTGAATACAGGGTTATCAATACAAAATCAAATAGGGGTAATGCAGGAGTAGGTTTAATAATGAATAAAAAAATTGGAGTGCCGGTAAGCTACTACAAACAGCATAGTGAGCGTATTATAGTAGCCAAGATAGACACGAAACCCATGCCTACTACAGTAGTACAAGTTCACATGCCAACTAGCTCTGCAGATGACGAAGAGATTGAACAAATGTATGATGAGATAAAAGAAATTATTCAGGTAGTGAAGGGAGAAGAAAATTTAACAGTCATGGGTGACGGGAATTCGACAGTAGGAAAAGGGAGAGAAGGAAATATAGTAGGTGAATATGAATTGAGGCTAAGATATGAAAGAGGGAGCCGTCTGTTAGATTTTTGCACGGAGCACAACTTAATCATAGCTAACACTTGGTTCAAGAAGGTTGTATACATGGAAGAATCCTGGAGATACTAAAAGGTATCAGATAGATTATATAGTGGTAAGACAGAGATTTGGGAACCAGGTTTTAAATTGTAGGACATTTCCAGGGGCAGATGTGGACTCTGACCACAATCCATTGGTTATGAACTGTAGATTAAAACTGAAGAAATTGCAAAAAGGTGGGAATTTAAGGAGATGGGACCTGGATAGACTGAATAAACCAGAAGTTGTACAGAGTTTCAGGGACAGCATAGGGGAACAATTGACAGAAATGTGGGAAAGAAATACAGTAGAAGACGAATGGGTAGCTCTGAGGGATGAAGAAGTGAAGGCAGCAGAAGATCAAGTAGGTAAAAAGACAAGGGCTAGTAGAAATCCTTGGGTAACAGATGAAATATTGAATTTAATTGATGAAAGAAGAAAATATAAAAATGCAGTAAATGAAGCAGGCAAAAAGGAATACAAACGTCTCAAAAATGAGATCGACAAGAAGTGCAAAATGGCTAAGCAGGGACGGCTAGAGGACAAATGTAAGGATGTAGAGGCTTCTCTCACTAGGAGTAAGATAGATACAGCCTACAGGAAAATTAAAGAGACCTTTGGAGAAAAGAGAGCCTCTTGTATCAATATCAAGAGCTCATATGGAAACCCAATTCTAAGCAAAGAGGGGAAAGCAGAAAGGTGGAAGGAGTATATAGAGGGTCTATCCAAGGGCGATGTACTTGAGGACAATATTATGGAAAGCGAAGAGGATGTAGATGAAGATGAAATGGGAGATACGATACTGCGTGAAGAGTTTGACAGAGCACTGAAAGACCTGAGTCCAAACAAGACCCCCCAGAGTAGACAACATTCCATTGGAACTACTGACGGCCTTGGGAGAGACCGTTCTGACAAAACTCTACCAATCTCGTGAGCAAGATGTACGAGACACGCGAAATACCCTCAGACTTCAAGAAGAATATAATAATTCGAATCCCAAAGAAAGCTGGTGTGGAAAGATGTGAAAATTACCGAACAATCAGTTTAATAAGTCACGGCTGCAAAATACTAAAGCGAATTCTTTACAGACGAATGGAAAAACTGGTAGAAGCTGACCTCCGGGAAGATCAGTTTGGATTCCGTAGAAATGTTGGAACACGTGAGGCAATTCTAACCTTACGACTTACGTTAGAAGAAAGATTAAGGAAAGGTAAACCTACGTCTCTAGCATTTGTAGACCCGGAGAAAGCTTTTGACAATGTTGATTGGAATATTCTCTTTCAAATTCTAAAGGTGGCAGGGGTAAAATACAGGGAGCGAAAGGCTATTTACAATTTGTACTGATACCAGTTATAAGAGTTGTGGGGCATGAAAGGGAATCAGTGGTAGGGAAGGGAGTGAGACAGGGTTGTGGCCTGTCCACGATGTTATTCAATCGGTATATTGAGTAAGCAGTAAATGAAACAAAACAAAAATTTGGAGTAGGTATTAAAATCCAGGGAGAAGAAATAAAAACTTTGAGGTTTGCCGATGACATCGTAATTCTGTCAGAGACAGCAAAGGACTTGGAAGAGCAGTTGAACGGAATGGACAGTGTCTTCAAAGGAGTATATAAGATGAATATCAACAAAATCAAAACGAGGATAATGGAATGTATTCGAACTAAGTCGGGTGATGCTGAGTGAATTAGATTAGGAAATGAGACACTTAAAGAAGAGTTTTGCTATTTGGGGAGCAAAATAACTGATGGTGGTCGAGGTAGAGAGGATATAAAATGTAGACTGGCAATGGCAAGGAAAGCGTTTCTGAAGAAGGGAAATTTGTTAACATCGAGTATAGATTTAAGTGTCAGGAAGTCGTTTCTGAAAGTATTTGTATGGAGTGTAGCCATGTATGGAAGTGAAACATGGACAACAAATAGTTTGGACACGAAAAGAGAAGCTTACGAAATGTGGTGCTACAGAAGAGGCATGAAGGGATCACCAATTTAGTATTGGAGGGTAAAAATCGTAGAGGGAGACCAAGAGATGAATACACTAAGCAGATTCAGAAGGATTTAGGTTGCAGTAGGTACTGTGAGATGAAGACGCTTGCGCAGGATAGATTAGCATGGAGAGCTGCATCAAACCAGTCTCAGGACCGAGGACCACAACAACAACAACAAAATGGCTACACTTTATACAGATACTTTCAGAAATGGCTTCCTGACACTTAAACCTGTACTCGATGTTAAGAAATTTCTCTTCTTAAGAAACGCTTTCCTTACCATTGCCAGTGTTCATTTTATATCTTCTCTACTTTGACCATCATCAGTTATTTTGCTCCCCAAATAGCAAAACTCCTTTACTACTTTAAGTGTCTCATTTCCTAATCTAATTCCCTCAGCATCACCCTACATGACTACATTCCATTATCCTTGTTTTTCTTTTTTTGATGTTCATCTTATATAAAGAAGCATGCCGACGGGAAACATTACGGCTGTAGTTTCCCCTTGCTTTCAGCGGTTCGCAGTAATAGAACAGCAAGGCCGTTTTGGTTATTGTTACAAGGCCAGATCAGTCAATCATCCAAACTGTTGCCCCTGCAACTACTGAGAAGGGTGCTGCCGCTCTTCAGGAACCACGGGTTTGTCTGTCATAACACTTTCATATTAATGAAATTCTAGTATTTCCAAAGAACTTCCTCATTATTATCAAGTCGGAGACGTGCTGAAAATCAGTCTTTCGTGAACCACCCGCAAACATAATAATGTGCAATAAAAATGTATGAATATGAAATGAGCTAAACTGTGTTAACTTTTTCCACGGAATTCCGAACTGGCATTAAAAATTCAAATCAAATATAGTTTCCACAACGCAGTTAGTTACGCTTTTAATATTAAATATACAAGAAGTTAGCAACATTACTTGACTAAGTCGTAATTATTCCAGTTCGCTATCATCACCTGATAAAGCGCATGCACTGGTTTTCGTCCAGTATTCAGTGTGGCGATGTGGCCATATGAGTGCCTTCTGTTTTTAAGAATTGTTATAACCAATTGTTCTCCTTTTGACGCTTCTACATTTGCTTTCAAGGGAAATTTGTTGTGATAACCTTCCAGCTGGTAAACTGCTGTTAAGGGACGAAACACCGTCTCGTGATTGTGTTAATAATGTCCTGAGCTTACTGTTAACGTAATATTTGTCAATCATGAAACCCGCTATAGTTTTTTTGCAGCTGTCGCGGATTTTATCACTGACCGTGAATAACAGTTATGGAAGTCCCGTGAAGAGAAACGTATGTCAGAGTAGTTTTTAGTTGTTGATGTCTATCAAAAAGCGCCACAGATGTACGAGTATGTAAGTTCGCGACTTAGTGATCTCTGATCGTAGACTCACAATCAGGGAGGTGACTGATGAACTTATTTAAGTTCCTATGTAGTTCAGTCAACTTTAACCGAAGATCTGAAAATGCGTTGAGTGTCTGTAAAATTCATTCCAAAAGTGTTGTCAAGTGGCCAGAGACCATTCCGGCTTGAAGTGTGCCAAAAACTGTTTAATCGGACTAAAAATGACCCAGATTTGTTAAATATTGTAACTCCAGGTGAAGAATCGTGGGTGTGTGGATATGATCCTGAAATCAAACTGCAGTCTTCGCAATGGAAGACTCCAGGTTCACCAAGACCGAAAAAAGCACGGCCAAGTCGGTCGAGGGTGAAGACCATGTTGCTGATTTTTTTTGGTTTCTCCCGGTATTGTGCATCATGAATTTACCCCTGTAGGACAAACAATTAACTAGGAATAGTACAAATGTGTCCTTGAGCGTTTGCGCTAAGAGGTGCAGAAGAAAAGGCCTGCATTGTGGAAAGACAGGAGTTTGGTGCTACACCATGACAATACTCTCGCACACCGTGCCATCTCCATCGCAGAATTTTTGAGCAAATCTAAAATTCCGGTGCTTCCACAACCACCATATTCCCCTGATTTGGCCCCGGCGGACCTCTACCTGTTTCGGGAACGGAAATTTTCACTGAAAGGGAAGCGATTTTATTCGATTGAAGACATCAAGGCAAATACGGAGGGCGTTGTCAACACACTTCAACAAAAAAAGTCAAGGAATGTTTCCAAAAGTGGAAACACCGTTGCAGTCGGTATGTTCAATCAGAAGGGGACTATTTTGAAGGACATGCTTCACAGTTGCATGTAAATACCACCATTGTACAAGTACAAGGCCATTCTTAAAACTTTCCAATCACACCTCATATTCGTCAACATAAGGTTGAATGAGAAAGGACAGGCCCACCAACAGCAACAATTTTTACATCTGTTCTTTCTGATTCTGACGCTTTTTAACGAAAAAGGGAAAACAAGTTTATTTATCGTACCACAGATCATAAAATATTTGGAAAACAACGCTAAAAGCCGAAGAGGAAACGACAGAGACCCGTTCCAAAAGTTTCAAGTACGTTTAAGAGAAATTTCCCCACAGGATACTGCACCCAATTTGTGGATCATATGATACGTTAATATGATCATATGGAACATGAAAGTTCACTTAAATGAGTCTGACCGACTGTGGAGCGCCGCGCGGTGTAGCTGTACGCTCAGAGGCGCCTTGCCATACCCCCCCCCCCCCCCCTTCCCCTTCCGTCGGCCGTCGGAGGTTCGAGTCCTCCCTCGGGAATGGTCGTATGTTGTCCTTAGCGTAAGTTGGTTTAAGCTACCTTAATTAGTGTGTAAGCCTAGGGACCGATGACCTCAGCAGTTTGGTCCGAGAGGAACGTACCACAAATTGTCAAATTTACTGTGGTGACGTGAAGATAGGGTGAACAATCATATTGGACTGATAGGGAAAAAGTACAAAAGCAAATGTAATGCTAACATATAATGTGGTTATTTCTGGATGGTGAAGCACCATCTTGCTGAACAAATTCACTTTGTATGTCTACTCTTGACAGTGATCTTGGGGGGCCGATACTTGTCGTGTATATAATAAACTGCATCCGGTGCGGAACTTCTATTTTAATCATTCTTTACAGTTGCGGCTGTGCTGCGTCTTCACACCGACCAGGCCAGTGACGCTGGGTAAGGAAATAAAACACATTATCTCAAAAACGAGTGCCATTCAATAAACTGGAGAGCCATTATCGGGTCCAGTGACCGAAATAACGAATACAAATTTTATGCTTTTCAGCATAGCGTTCAGTTTTTCAAAATTTGTAGGACAGATGTTTCGATACAATCTGACCGTGCAGCTAATGAAAAAAATTTTTGGATGCTAGGGACAAGTGTTCCGTGCGCTGGGTTCTTTGCAAGCTGGGAAGGGCGGGCCCTGCGATGGTTGGTATAGCTCAAAGAACAAAGATTCGAAAGTTTTTCGGAAGCTGACAATCCGAGAGGACGGGAAATAGACTCAGAGGGCTAGCACAAAAAGCGCAATTCTTTGCACGCGGAAAGTGGCTATCGCAGAATGCGAATCAAGTACTGTCTCAGAAAATCAGAAACAAAGAGTTGTACAGCAACATGTACCAAATAATAGTTTACAACAGAAAAATATGGGCTTAAATTAGAAAATTCATTTAACCAATCACTGAATTATAATATCTAAAGCACTCAGATAGAGCGGTGACCGCTCTGTGATGGACTGGCTCTACTTAAAAAAGTGTGTACCCAGGAAAACCTGCCAGCTTCACATCATTGGCTCTCAGATCTAGCGGAGGCTCGGTTCTGTACACTTCTAGCGAAGGATTGGCGGCATGCGTGGCTAGTGGAGACTTGGTGGCACACACGTCCAAGAAAAGTGTGGTAAGATTCACTTCTCAAGTGGACTTTCCAGTGCTGTCATCTTTTGTCGAGTTGGTGCATTGTAGACCGAGATCAATAAGCGGATGCTACGAGGTCTTGATGAATGCTACTGGTATTGGAACTCGTTCCTTCCTATAATACGTAAAACTTGTTTGTAATTTCGCTACAGACGTGTGATGTTTGTGCATAAATTTATAGTGAGATAAATGTCCTGTTACCTGAACCGTATTAAAGGTGCTGAATTATCTTAAGAACTGACATGTTATAAAATTGAAGCACGAAACAAACAACCTTATAAATGTTCATTACATATTTATAACGTCGAGATGGTCTAATTACTACAAATATTCAATTTACAGTCCTTATCGTATTATTCCCTCTTCAGATGCCGTAATGAATCCGTAGATAGACAAAAACTATGCACTTGAGAATAATATGATATTATTGACACGTGTTTCATGATACTCAGTAAGTATGTAACTATATATATCATGACTAAATGTTCGTGGATTATAGTTATCACATCCGGAGATGGAAATAATATGCCGTAACTGGTGATGCGAATAACTGTAGTAGTTAGGCGATATTAATGTAATAAATACGTGGGAATTAAAAACACATACAACAAGAAAGCCTGTCTGTAGATGCAAAAATCTCCCTAGCCAAGACTCGTGCAACGCCTAGTCGCTTTTCGCGCTAAGTTATCGATACATCTACATCTACATTTATACTCCGCAAGCTACCCAACGGTGTGTGGTGCAGTGCACTTTACGCGCCAATTTCATTACCTCCCTTTTCTGTTCCAGTCGCGTATGGTTCGCGGGAAGAACGACTGTCTGAAAGGCTCCCTGCACTCTCGAATCTCTCTAATTTTACATTCGTGATCTCCTCGGGAGGTACAAGAAGGGGGAAGCAATATATTCGATACCTCATCCAGAAACGCACCCTCTCAAAACCTGGACAGCAAGCTACACCGTGATGCAGAGCGCCTCTCTTGCAGAGTCTGCCACTAGAATTTGCTAAGCATCTCCGTAGCGCTATCACGGTTACAAAATAACCCTGTGACGAAATGCCCCGCTCTTCTTTGGATCTTCTCTATCTCCTCCGTCAACCTGATCTGGTACGGATCCCACACTGATGACCAATACTCAAGTATAGGTCGAACGAGTGTTTTGTAAGTCACCTCCTTTGTTGATGGACTACATTTTCTAAGGACTCTTCCAATGAATCTCAACCTGGTACTCGCCTTACCAACAATTAATTTTTTATGATCATTCCACTTCAAATCGTTCCGCACGCATACTCCCAGATATTTTACAGAAGTAACTGCTAACAGTGTTTGTTCCGCTATCATATAATCAAACAATATAAGGATACGTTCGTTATCTGGTCTCAATGACGTGAAAAAGCTGGGAGAATTCTTCGACTACATCAGTAATATCCATGACAACCTAAGTTCAGGAGACTTATGACCTAAGATGTTGAGTCCCATAGTGCTCAGAGCCATTTTTGACAACCTACGTTCACGATGGAGGTAGAGACAGATGGTGCCTTGCCGTTCCTTGACGTCCTCGTCCGCCGGAAGGCAAATGGGAGTCTCAGCCACAATACTTACCGAAAATCCACCACCACGAACTGATACCTGCATCTCTAAATGCATCGTGCATTGAAGTAAAATCATTATTGCGACTGAAGGTAGTCGTTCTTTATTTTACGAAATTAACACAGTCAACGTAATAACTCTGGAAGCTATGGATAAAATTAAGTAAAATATGTTTTTTATTTGGCAGTACGATAACTTTACTCTATTACCAAACGTATTAAAACTCGCATATAGCGTTGTTCGTCATTTCAATCAAAACACAGTTCAGTCTTCTAACGTAAGGTTTACTATCGCAGAGCAGAAGAATCTTAATGTCGGGCTGATTAACGAATAAAATTATACCGTTTCAAATCTTTTTTCACAACATTGGGCTATTCCCTACAGCCTTGTATTTACATTTATGACTTATCTGAAACCAAATCAGAATTTCTTCAGCACATCAAAGCATACCGAGTTCCTTAGCTCAGTTTCAAATTGTATAAAAATATCTTTTATTTCGTTTAAAGTCTTCAGCTCCCTTAAGTGATCAAGAAGTGTTTTAAAATTGTTATTTCAGTAGTCAAGTTGAAGACACTATAGCAACCAAATTTATTTATAGAAGAAATCGGTATACACAGATACTATGAACTACTGTCTTCAGAACTTAGCATTGATTTATACATTAATTTCAACTCGCCTCGTATATGCGACCCCATAAATGAGTTTGTACTCTTCCTTGATTATATGTTTACATAGTCGCTGAAGCTAATAAACTTCTCGAAAGAGTTCAACATACTTTGTCGTTTATACGACGTTTATTTACAAATACCTTAAAGCTGTGACGCTGGGACTCACTGTTCAAAGGATACTACGAATGAGACATTTCACCATAGAGCACCTTTTTTTGTAGTAAAGGCATGCTGTATAGTCTTTCCACAAGTCTTAATGCACAGAAACATAGCACAAAATGATTGCTAGCCGCCTTCCAATGTAAAAATAGCGAGTAGTGCCCGGGGGTCCCCGAAGAGATGTTCGGATCCCTAACAATGCAGATCTTTTCATTTAAGCAGAGTGGCCACATGGTTCAGGAAAGAAAGGAATTCCGAAGGAATTAGCCGTAGTCTACGGGAAGGAAGCAACCCCTTCACTTCCCAAAATTGAAAACTGAGAACCACAGAAAACCATATTTACGGCTGCCGGCTTATTAATTCAAAACACCTCGCCTTCCTAATCCAGGGATTGCCAGGCCAGCACCTCAAGACCCAGATCCACCCCTTAAAGGGGGGGATGTGAAAAATACTCGTTGTAGTACATTGTTTAAAATAAAATAAAATGCATCATTCCGTATCGGAACCGGCTTTTATCAGAGTACCACCCACATGAACCAGATTACTGCTAATAGTGATAGAATTTTCAGTAAACCATCAACTTAGATGGTTGTAAAGACAACATGGCGTTTACAGGTAGTCTGCGAAAACCAGTTATAGATGGTGGCCACTGGCTGTATCTTGTATACGGATGGTGTCTGCTATGGTCTGATGTTGGAGCACTGAAGCACCGAAACGGGTAGCCATACAATAAACGACATCATGAGGACATCTGTAGGTGTTTCATTTTATTATATATGTGAACGACGGAAGTACACCAGACTCCAATTACAAGGATGGACATATGAAAAGGCGATTTTTGGACAACATAGGCAAACCCAGGTTTTTTATATGCACTGGTTTTAGTTGAATGTTAAGTGCAATGATACTTGTGGAATACAGAAATATTTGAATTCATAAGTTCCACCAGTCTCCAAATAGCGATTCCAGTACTTAAACTAAACTGCAACAGATGGGTAATTAGGCTATTGTAGTAGTGCATATATATTTTTAGTTTATCATGACACTAGTGCACAAATCAAAATCAGTTTTTCTTCTTTCTTGTTACAAACGTATCCGTAATTAGAAACTATCAGAGCAGCTCACAGCACAAAACTAATGAACGGCATTACTTACCTTATGCTAAACTGCAAGCAAGAACTGAAATTTTTAACATAACAAAAATTGAACTGCAGTAAGAAAAAAATTATGTCAGCTGGTCTTGGATGAAGCCGTGGACGGGCGGAAGCCTACAGTGCTATCGATATAGCGATCGTTAGCTCTATCGATTGCCTTGCTGCTCATCGGTAGTGCTTATCTGTTTGTCATAGTATGAAAATCAAAATATAAGGGCAATCAGAAAGTTTGCGTTTGAAGACCGTAGTCCAAATTCGGTAGGCCACTCAGGCAAAATCGTTATGAGCAATGAGATTCTCATCCCACCGACGTAACATTTTGAACATATCCGTTTGGTACAAGCACCGTGTCTTGCTGCATAAAGAAGTCCGTGGCTCCCCGCTGCGCATCCTAGTCCGACAGGAAACGTAGTCCCTTCAAGGCCCTTCTTAGGGCACCGAAGGCGCGATAATCGCATGAAGAGAGATGAGGACAATGGCGAGGGTGCTCAAGTGGCTACCACTTGGGATGGAGTAACTTATCCTTTAAGACTTTTACGATATCACGAAGCAACAGCACCAGTGTCGCATCGATCCACAACTATGCTTTTCGACAGTCATGCTGCGGCATACACGTTCTTCATTCTTCATGGATGTCTACCATTATGTGTCCTGCAGCAGCCTACAAAAGGATGACAGCACCTTGGTGGTGTTCGGACACATTTGCTAATAACGTCACCATAGCTCACGTTACCACAAGTATCGCACGCACGTCGAAAATGTCACACTAATCCCTTGCCAACAGTTTCCGTGTTACGTTGCATATATGCTACAGGAACGCCTTCAAATGAAAGCTTTTTCATCGTCCCTTATATCTTTCATTTTTATTTCGCGGCAAATAAGTCTTGTGTAATTTTCTGCGCCTCTCATTCGACCATGTTCGGCTATGTTCTTGGTCCAGCGACGCCTAGAAGACATGTCGTCGCATCATTCAGCCGGGGAAGTTTATGGAAGAATATTTATTTTCTCTATAACGACATCGAAGGACAGAAGTAAACACCTTGACCATATCGTTAGTTTCTCCAGGGGAAGTTTTTGAGTATTTCGGCAAATACTTATAATTTCTTATTTGAAATGGTATAAGTCTTTTGCCCACTATCGTGTGTTTCATACGACGATGGATGGCGATGGGAAACAAAATAAACTGACGAAAAAAATATCACAGCACCAGAGAGTAATTAATGTAGAGTAACGAAATTCGGGAATCCATTTTTCTAGGTAACATATTTAACTGATTGACCCTGCAAGAACACGGGTTATGTAAGCTCGAGAAAAGTAATTGCACATTCGAAATGTTGATATTACTGACCGAAGGAACTTCCAGAAGTTTGACTATAAGCACCCAAATATGCATACATTGAGTTGTGCAGGTGCTGGATGTCTGTTTGTGGGATGGAGCTCCATGCCAGTTGCACATGGTCAGTCAACTCAGAAACGGTTAATCCTGAATGCGGATGACGCTGGAGTTGTGACCTGAGATGAGCCGTATGTGCTCGACTGGAGACAAATCTGGTCGTCGAGCAGGCCAACACAACATGTCGACACTCTGGTGAGCGTGTTGGGTTACAAAATCAGTATGCGGACGAACGTTATCCTGTTAGAAAACACCCCCTGGATACCTGCTCATGAATGACGGTCGAATCTCCAGAATGAAGAACAAATTTGGAATCAGGATGCATGAAGTTATCACAGGAGTGCTCCTGCTGTCATACTAAATCGCACTACAGACCATAAATACAGGTGTAGGTACAATGTCTCTCCTTTGCAGACAGGTTGGGTGCAGTTCCTCAACTACCCTTGTTCTAATGAACAAACGGATATCACTGACATAGAGGAAGGATCGACTTTCATTAGAAAATCCAACATAGTTCCACTCTGCCCTTCAATGAGCTCTTGGTTGACACCACTGAAATTCGCAAATGGTGGTGGAATGCGCGATACAGTGTGTCTGGTTCGGAGCTGTCCTTGAACTAATCGATTTGTAACAGTTGATTGTGTCACTGTGATGCCAACTGCCGCTCATATTGCGGCTGCAGATGTAGTACGATGCGACAGAGCCCTACACTGAACACGATGGTGTTCCCGTTCCGTATAGACACGTGTCCGTCCGAAGCTCGGTCTTCTGGCGACCGTACATTCTCGTGACTACTGCAGCCAGCAACTGACAGAGCCAGGAACAAAGAGAACAGCAATACTCAATTTAAGGACGAGATCGAGGCAGAAGGCCAGCAACGGTCTAACGAATCACAGTTCCACTGGCAACGGTCAAGTCGTCAAGCCCCGGTGCCACGTCTCACCGTAACGGAAGAAATACACTGCGCTCCGCCCAAATGAAACATAAATCAACCACAACAGCACACTTAAAATTGGGCCTTCAATTTACAAAAAAGAATAAAACCTAACATAACAACAATAAAGTTCGCCAAGAATTTTTTTAAACTCAACGCTTAAGAAATCACTTAAACACTACACAGTATTTCTTTACTCGTAAACTAAGATGCAAATTTTGGTAGTTAATCACCAAGGTTACAACAACTTTAGATACACAATCACTCAATAATGAGCAGCTCACCGGGCTTCCTTAATTATAGCTGCAGATCCTTCATCAAGTGGTAGGAAACTAATCATGCCACGTGTGACATAACTTTGACATATTAAGCTCGTCACCAAATCCACCCTGAAGACAACATTAGTTAATCATTAAAAATATTGATAAACATACAATTGCAACTGTTTATATCGAACACACACCGTATACCCAGGCGAACTGTTAATGCCAGGTGACGCTCCGGCAAGCTCTTCTTCTCAACATGCTCTGCGTGGTGAGGAAAGCCAAATAACGCGCGTCGTGCCGGAACCCAAACCTTTCCCCCGACTCCGGACCCACCTCTCCAGCAGTACTACGAAAAATGAGCATGCGCAGCAAGTAAGGGCCAATCTCACGATCCCGTCGTAACCGCAACCGACAGACCGCATTGCGAGGCCTGCTGCCTCGACGCTGCAGACTTATGTAGCCGAACCCGCAATGAATAATTGACTCGCGCCCTGCCAAAACGAAACCGATGGCAAAAATCAAACTACAAGGAAGAGGTACTGGCGCCAGCCCCGTGACGTGTCAGGTATTAGGAAGGTTAATTAATGATGAGCAATTGTTTGTAAATGCATGATGAGCAACTGTTCCTCTACAGAAGCTCATTCATAACATTGCAGGAAACAGCTGCATATACAGTTCCTAAGATTCTCCGAGCTGTTATGCCGTGCTCCTCTAGGAGCTGTCAGATAACCCAGTGTTTTGTCCCCGTCTACAGAGAGAGTCTTCAGGATGAATCGTGGCTTAGAAGTAGTTCCGGAGCGGCAGCGTCTAGCCACTGACACATTAAACTGCTGTGTCGCGATCTACGACGCAGAAGCCTGAGGTCTAAAGAGTGTTGCATGCGATTACGGTTCAGTTGTTAGAGATTGTCGATCTCATTGCACAAAACATGCATGTTTTTCAGAATCGAGAGCTTGATAGGGCTGAACTTGTCGCCTACTTCCTATCAATTAAGGGTATCAGCGTGCTCAATAATCTCCACTGCTACTCTATACAGTCTGTCGGGGTAACCACTTATGGCTGGCAGGACTTGAGATTCCTCGAACAAAATATTGCACTATCCTGTGTGCAAAAGGTGTTTCAGAACAAGACATTAATCCGTTTTTCCACTCCAATTGCTTCCCTGCTAATCTACGAGGGAGGTTCAATAAGGAATGCTGTTGTTGTGGTCTTCAGTCCTGAGACTGGTTTGATGCACCTCTCCATGCTACTCTATGCCGTGCAAGCTTCTTCATCTCCCAATACTTACCGCAACCTAAATCCTTCTGAATCTGCTTAGTGTATTCATCTCTTGGTCTCCCTCTACGATTTTTACCCTCCACGCTGCCCTCCAATGCTAAATTTGTGATCCCTTGATGCCTCAGGACATGTCCTACCAACCGATCCCTTCTTCTAGTCAAGTTGTGTCACAAAACTTCTCTTCTCCCCAATCCTATTCAATACCTCCACATTAGTTACGTGATCTATCCACCTTATCTTTAGCATTCTTCTGTAGCACCACATTTCGAAAGATTCTGTTCTCTTCTTGTCCAAAATATTTATCATCCACGTTGCACTTCCATACATGGCTGCACTCCATACAAATACTTTCAGAAACGACTTCCTGACATTTAAATCTGTACTCGAAGTTAACAAATTTTTCATCTTCAGAAACGCTTTCCTTGCCATTGCCAGTCTACATTTTACATCCTCTCTACTTCGATCATCATCAGTTATTTTGCTCCCCAAATAGCAAAACTCTTCTTTAAGTGTCTCATTTCCTAATCTAATTCCCTCAGCGTCACCCGACTTAATTCGTCTACATTCCACTATCCTCGTTTTGCTTTTGTTGATGTTCATCTTATATCCTCCTTTCAAGACACAATTCATTCCGTTCAACTGCTCTTCCAAGTCCTTTGCTGTCTCTGACACAATTACAATGTCATCGGCGAAACTCAAAGTTTTTATTTCTTCTCCCTGGATTGTAATACCTACTCCAAATGTTTCTTTTGTTTCCTTCACTGCTTGCTCAATATAGAGATTGCATAACATCGGGGAGTGGCCCTGTCTCACTCCCTTCCCAATCACTCCTTCCCTTTCATGCCCCTCAACTCTTATAGCTGCCATCTAGTTTCTGTACAAATTGTAAATAACGAATGCCACACATCTTTTTCTCGCCCGGTTTCGGTGGAAAAGTTTCCGATTTTGTTGTGGAACATTGTGAAATATTCTCACTTCAGCCACTATAGTTTCTTGAGGCTCCGATAAGTGGCGGCGCTATACGCGGTCTTCATAATGGGGTCTGTAACGGAGGTGTGTTCCAAGCAAAGAGCTGTCACTGAGTTTCTTTATTCAAAAAAACAAACCATCCTGGATAGCCATAAGCGTTTGCAGAATGTCTACGGAGAATCGAAAGTGAACAGAAGCACAACGAGTCGTTCGGCGAGGTGTCTGTCATCATCGCCATGAGGTCGCACAAACATGTTCCATCTTCCGTGGGCCGACAGGCCGCACACAGTTGTGACTACTGCACTGCTGGACCATGCGGACACACTCATACGACATGATACTGCGGTGCCTATGGCATTCTGAATTACGATGAAAACTTCTGAGACGTGCTGCGACTCGAGTTGGTGCCGTGTGTATCGTTTAATTCGGATGGTTGCGTTGTCTTCATCTAGTTTTCACTGGCGCCACTCGGTTTCGTAAGCGTTGCCTGTCCGCTAGTGGAAGCAGCGACGCTTGTCGATATGTCGTTCAGCTGGCCTATCTTTGGGGCGACCTCGTGCTTCTTCCATGTGGTGTGAGAGGGCAGTGCAGTTGGGGACGCAGGGGCAGCGAGGTCAGCGCTGAGCGACATTACGCCCGGATCGCTGGCGGCGTGTATGGACTGCCGGATCGAAGGGCAGTGGTCACGAGGGTGCCCGACCTTGTCGAAACTGGATCCTGCATGTTTCAGCGCATTGAAATTCACATAGAGAAACTTCCACCATTCTAAAAACTCGTGATTCTCCAGTGACTTGGGTTCGTGTTGCTGCTCATAGTGTCGCTGAGGCGAAAAGCAGCGAGTGGAGTACCTGGGGAAGACGGATCAGATTAGCCTTCCTGAGCTTCTAATTACTGCTTACTGTTTTCAGCTTCTTACATTGTTAACTTCAACCAGCGGTATTTTTCTGTCTTGTGACCGCTAACGCCCCAGTTACCTACCCTTAGGGTTAGTAATGTAACGGAAGTGTACACTTCCTTGCCTTGCCGCCACTGACCAGTGAGACGTTAAGTTTGACAGCTTCTTGACTGTAGGTTGGTTGGCGTTCTTCTACCTTAGAGGTAGTCATTCCTTCTTGTAGCGGGTGCTCTAAGCACAATATTCTGTTGAAGGAGCCCAGACCGCCAGTTACGGCTTTGGCGTAAATTTAAATTTTGCGTTTGTTCTGTTGTATGTCAGGTATCCGCACCAAACTTATCGTTAGTCGCTCGTTAGACTGCCACTAGTCCGAGTTACCAACTCGTGATCTGAGTGCAACTCTTGGCTGCCTATCTTTTCGCCCGCGAAACTGCTTTTGGTGTGACCCACTCAGAGGTCGATTCCTGGAGCACCTTCTGTCACTGGCTCTTGTGTTTTATTATTGTTTTATTATTTTATTATTAAGTTACCATCATTTCTTTCACCAGTTTGGTGATATGATGTTTGCTTTTTAAATTAAATTTTGCTATGCCATGCGCCGTTTGACAGTATATTTGGTAAATTTTTTGACAATTGGCATTTTAGGCGTTAAAGGCCTTCAGCAGTGAATGTGGTTACTTGCCTTAAAATCCTGATTGCGACCGCATTGGCTTGTCTTCCAAATTATTTGCTGTCTGTATTATATGTGTTTATTCATTTTTTTAATAATTGCCATTTGGGTGTTACAGGCCTTCGGCCATGATTGTGGCTACTTTGCTTTAAAATTCGGCTTGCGACCACATTGGCTTGAGTTCTAAAATTATTTTCTGACTGTATTTTATGTATGTATGATTAATTTTTTATAATTGCCATTCTAACGTTAAAGGCCATGAGCAGTCGTTGTAGTTACTTGCCTTAAAATTCTGATTGCGACCACATTCGCTTGTCTTCAAAATTATTGGCTGTCTTTTATGTATTTGTTTGATTTTAAATCATTGCCATTTTTCGCGTTAAAGGCCATCAGTCATGATTGTTGTTCAAATGGCTATGTGCACTATGAGACTTTAACTTCTGAGATCATCAGTTCCCTAGGACTTAGAACTACTTAAACCTAACTATCCTAAGGATATCACACACACCCATGTCCGAGGCAGGATTCGAACCTGCGACCGTAGCAGTCGTGCGGTTCCAGACTGTAGCATCTAGAACCGCTAGGCCACCCCGGCTGGCAGCCATGATTGTGGTTACGTGCCTTAAAAGTCCGTTTGCGACCTCATTGGCTTGTTTTCTAAAATTATTTATTAAAATAAATGAATGAAATAGCAAACCAAACCAATAGTAATTTATTCGGGCCCATCCACAATCCTAACCCAATACTGTCTTCCTCAATTACCATGTTTCAAGTTCCTTTGGACATGCATGGATGCATGCATGCCTGGATGACCACATTTCGAAGTATTGCGTCCGGCCGTGACTCGTGCACGGATAGCCAAATAGTAAGTGACCGCTCGCGACAAGCGGGAAACTGGGTTCGAGTTCCGATCCGGCACAAATATTAACTGTCATCACTCCATTCTACTGATGATGGTCGCCCATATTCGCAATAGCAAATACAGTTAATGTACTCTCATTCGAAGTGATCAACAGATCACAATCAAACAACTCGTTGGTCAACTGTACGCGCCTGTTGGTAGTGCTGACATACTCGTCCACCAGTTTGGTTACTCCAAGGTCTGTAGGTCTGTGCCCTCTGGGTTCCTCGCCGTGTAACAGAAGACAGTAAAGAGCAACGATGGGCCATCTGTGCTGATGGAGGCGGAGGTTATTGATGCAGAAATACTTTGTTTCCGACGTCGACCAATAGAGTGGTACCGTGCGCTCATACAGACCATCACAGTAATGTGGCGTAAGGCCTTTTGCATGGAAGGGGATTGTGTGAAAAAATACGGTTTTCTAGCCAAAAGAGTGTGGAAAATATGGTGTACTGGAATCCAGAATCAAATCAACCTGTTTTCAGAAAAAAAGTGTCGCACTTCTTATTGGACGCCCCTGGAACTCTTGTGTTCCACCGTTATCGTCGTGGTGTCCACGTATATACCAGCTCACAAATGCACGGTACTCCGTAGGCTTTTTCTTTCCCCAGATATCGATGCGCATCCTTTACTGGAGTTAGTGACGAGCGTTCTTCGCATATTTAAGTATATCGGTGATGATGCGACAACAGTTATTTTCAGGCTTTGCCATTTAAACACATACTGGCTGATTCTAGCTATCTGCCCCCGTTGCTTGTTGAGCTGCTTAAATTTACACAGAACACCAATTTTTGAATTCAAAGTGTAGGTAATAATTTACGTATTTCATGCTGTACCATATCTCTCCTATTATGTGATGTTGACAGCAGCTGTGTGTGCTGACGTTAAGTACAGCCTGTTGATTTGTGTATTATCCAGCTCTGTGTGTGTATTGTTTTTGCTGTCTAGTTAATTTTCAGTTTCGTAATATACGAAGCATATAACTTTGCGGTCATACACATCCATCAACATTATACACTGTGTAATCAAAAGCGTTCCGCCACTACTATGTGCTGCAGAATTGAGTACGACATTTCACCCCGGTATAATGGCGATGAGTTTCTTGCTGTTAATAGGAAATTAGCTAACAGCATAACAACTGATCGGCCACCAGAGCTCACTGACTTCGAAAGTGGGTTAGTCGCTGGATGTCATCCGAGTAAAAAATCGATGAGGGACATTTTAACCCTTCCATCGCTGCCTACGTTGACGGTTGGCGATATGACTGTGAAGAAACTGGAAGGAAGAGCCACAGATAAACCAAGACCAGGCATCCTGAAGGTAGGGTACCGTCGAGCATTGCGAAGGGAGGTTATGCAACATCGCATAACATCGATGAAATGAATCACTCATGAGTGCCAAAGTGCAGCCAGCAATTCAAGTAGCATAATGACACAGCGTAGGAAGCTGGAAAAAGTGGGGTGACGAGGATCTTATAAGCCTCACATTTCTGCACGCGGTGATACGTGACACTCGAGGAGGTGTAAGGAGCATCGCAAGAGTGCCACATATTCCGTTAGTCACTTTTTTTTCAAGAAAGGTGATACGTAACACTCGAGGAGATGTAAGGAGCAGCACAAGAGTGTCGCATATTCCGTTAGTCACTTTCTTGTTTTCAAGAAAGGTGATACGTGACACTCCAGGAGGTGTAAGAAACGGCGCAAGAGTGTCGCACATTCCGTTATTCACCTTTTTTCAAGAAAAACTACCACTTTTCCTTTGTTTAGAGTCGGTTTTATGTACCCTTCTGCCTTATTTATTAACGAGAGGCTCTTATAGTTTCTAGATTGATAATATTGTACGATGTGAGGTTTTTTTCTCTTATTTACAGTGTTTCCTTAATTAGAATAGATGTGTGTATGTTTTATGTTCAAACGATCTGTATGTAGTATATCTACACTGTACCAGATCTAGTAACCCATTAATATAAAGTAATTTACTATAATGTCATGGTGATTTTTCAACTTTTTTAGGGTATCTCAAAGTATTTCACTTGCTGTATGTCGGTTCGTGGTACTTGTTAATTTTTAGTTTGCTATGGAATACAGGTACACATGTTGAATCTAACTTAATGTCATTTTGCTTTTAATATTTACATATACTCTCGTGGTTATGGCGCGTATTTCCTTGTTTATGAGGACTGTAGTGTTCCATGGGGTGGATTTGTATTACGATAATGTTACTGGATTCACTCACTCTTTTGAGTTCATTCGTAGTGGCTGCCTCTGTATGGCTTTTATATTTCAGCTTCTGCACATGAAATCCAAATTCTGTACCCTAAATTTCAAAGAAATACCAGGCTGAAACAGAAGTCAAAATAAGTCTTATCTCCAGGTGAGTCAAACAATGTTTTGAAGCCTTGGTAGAAATACTCTTCGACGTGAAAACCCTCTACACGGATTGAAAAGTAACTGACCAACATCAACTCAAGTTGCAGGGTTTGCCGTCTTTGTAAACAAAATTAACCCCTAGTCATGCATTATACATCTCTCAATTAAAAAAAGAAAAAGCAAAAATGGATAAATTCCTCCACGCGTATTTTCTTTGTTGGTATCGTCAATTAAAAACAGCACTAACTTAACACATTTTATTATAACATATATATTGTGGTGTAATATACTGAAACTGTGTTCATTAGCAATAGATGCGATTAACAGCGGACATATTTTTATCGACAAGCTATTTAATGATAACTCTCTGAAACATCCCTGTAGTAAACATAGAAAAGAAAATCTGTTATCTTCTCTACATAGATGTGTATGGAGCATGCTCCTTATTGATAAATATTTTTGCTTCAGCTTATACTACAAATATTTTATAAAGAAGGAAATAGTCAAGGAACAAGCAATATCAGAAAACAGCTTTGAAGTATAATAACTTATGCACTATTTGCTCTGAAATTGGTGGGAATTGGGTAAAGCTGTTTGCACGATACTAGCAAATTTGTAAGACTAGTTAAGGAGCTTTGTCAGGAGGTAATCCTCTTAGCGTCGTTCTCCTCCGGGAGAGAAGTTACTGAAGCATCGTAGCTCCACCTCCAATACGAGTACGTACAAGTTATTAATAGTGTCTGAGTAGCGACGCAGACTAGAACTACAAGTTCAAATCATTAAAACGACACCAGACTATTTTGTCCTAGAGACTCATAAGAGTTTCCTTTCACCATTTACGTAGTAACTGAAACAAATTCCGTTCATTTAAAACACACGTGATTGCAGCAATTGTAGCTATGATACCGTCACTGTGTATCTTTAAGCGGTTCATGCTGCTTAACCGTCTCTAAGTTAATTGAATAATACAGTAAAAATACTTCACATCTGACAAAAGTCCTTCCCCTTTGTTAAAAACTTGCTGCCGGCTAATATAAATTGTGCCAGGTGAGAAACAAACGGTATAAAAATATTTATGAAGGTAAATTCTATCACCATTTTTCGTATGTGAAAATGTAGGGTGTATTTACTAATAAGAGTTCGAGTGTCTGATCAATTTATAGTACTTCCTAGGTATTGGTGTGTACTACGCTCCGGGAAGTGAAGATAGGTTCGTATCAGATAGAACTGTGAGAAGCGCCATAGAAAGGAGCACACGTCGTGTTTGATGTGCATTGTTACCGAAGTAATAACATGTAATGAAACTGTCACACAAATTCCAGGTCGTACTGAGGAGTGTGTGCGGCTTCTGATCATTATTCGCTGCTCTCTGTGCTCTACAATTAGTAGGTATTAACTTTTGTTTTATAATTTCCTTTTCCTTATCTGTTAATTATAAGGAATGTCAGACACTATATGGAAAGGCCATCGCACTTTTCACAAGCACTTTACATCATTCCTTCAAGACCAGTTACTATCGAGAAATATTTCACTAAGACAATCTATTCAAAATAATGAAGGTGTTCTTCAGAAGCAGACGAAGCTTCCTGAGCATTCAACCTATTGTACGTAGAAGTGCTATTAAATAGACTCTAACAAAAAAAGACACTCACCACTGTGGAAGTATCCGAATGGCACTAAATCGGTAGATGTGATATACATGTGCAGGTAACCAAGTTATTACAGTTTCAGAAAAATTGAATGATTTATTAAAGACAAATATCTTGACCGCAAGTCAGTAATGCTTTGGGCCATCTCCGGGCCCTGCGCTAACAGTTATTCATCTTTGCACTTCTAAGGTTTTTGGATGTCATTCTGAGGGATATCTTACCAAATTCTACCCAACTCTCGCTTTAGATCGTGAGTGTCCGGAGTTGGTTGCAGGACCCTGACCATAACGCTCCAACTGGGTAGAGATGCGGTGACATTGCAGACATACAGGATTTTACAAGCATGACGAGGAGCAGTAGAAACTCTCACCATATGCAGGTAGACAGTATCTTGTTGAAATGTAGACCCAGGATGGCTTATCGTGAAGGGCCACGCAACAGAGCGTGGAATGTCATACACGTACCGCTGTGCTGTAAGCGTGCCATGGATGACAGCGAAAGAGATCTTGCTATGAAATGGAATGGCATCGCGCACCATCAATTTTGGATGGCAGACCGTACGACGAGCAGTTCAAAGCCTCTCCAGACTCGTTTCAGTTACTCATCAGACCTCAGTTAGAAGCGAGACTCATCACTAAAGACAATTCTACTCCGGTCAACGAAATTCCAGCCCGAATGTGCTAGATTTCATTGCAAACGGGCTTTCTGTTGTACGGAGGTCAACGGTAGTCGGGGCAAGAGGTGCCGTGAGCTCAGCTCCTTTTCTGTGAGCCGCCTACACGTGATCCTTGTGGTCGCTGAAGCTGCAGTTACACGTCGGATCGATTGTGATGATAATCGGGGACACTGATTGCGTCGCTGACGACTGCTCGGCCCTCACCTTCTGTTGTCTCTCTAGGTCGGACACTTCTTCATTGTCCGCATGATTATCTGAGTGGTAACGCCCGCCAGGGTGGCCGAGCGATTCTAGGCGCTACAGTCTGGAACCACGCAACCGGTACGTTTGCAGGTTCGAATCCTGCCTCGCGCATGGATGTGTGTGACGTCCTTAGGTTAGTTAGGTTTAAGTAATTCTACGTTCCCGGGGACAGATGAACTCATAAGTTAAGTCCCATAGTGCTCAGAGTCATTTGAACTATTTTTTTTTAGCTGAGCGGTAATGTCGCTGCCTCCCACACTGCGGCCATCCGTTCGATTACCGGCAGGATCGAAGACTTTCTCCGCTCCCTGTCGGTGTATTATGTCATTCTCATCATCATTATCACCGATACGCTAATCGCCCAATGCCGCATAACCTGAAATAAGACCGGCCGAATGGGGACTCATGGATGCGGACGCCCGGCCAAGAGTGCCACCCTATCGTTTATTTATTTTTTTCTTCCATCTTGCACGTGGCGCTATGTTCGGCCATGGTCCAGCCACGAAGTTATTCGCCGACTACGTCAACTGGTGTCTTTGACCCACCTACACGTCCCTCTGAGATGTTGACATCTGTGTATATTTTTCAAGCGCCAGTTGGTTGGGACGGATATCAATTGTCCAGCTAAGTACAGACAGATGTATACAACGAGTTTGTACCCTGGTATCGACATATCCCCCGTTTACTATCTTTGCCTGCTTCAGAGTAAAGTTGCGCTGCAGCACCACACATTAATCCATTTGTCGCCAAAGTTTATACAGTTTAGCGTTTTCCGTCGATACCTGTATGAACATCAATTTGCAACCTATTTGCATAAATCCTTCGTGGTCTGTCGTTCTTTTTTGTTTTAAAATGTATAAGCAAGTTATATTCTTCTTACAGATTTCAAACATAAGTACGTAAATGCGTTGTGAAATTTCTACAAAGATATAATTAGCGAAGTCTCCCTTTTTAAGGCCAAATAACTGGCTTAGAAGAGGAGAAATCGCTTTCGAGGGCATTATAAGTACAAAACACAAACAGAGTACCATGTTATCTATGGAGTTCAAGACGATGATTTCAGCAAACTAAGTCCACATCCCACGTTTCGGATCAACAAGTACTCTTTTATTGTAAGCTGTAATAGGCGCAACTCACAACAAGTTGTTTTACCATGCAGAAAGCTAGCATCAAAAGTTTGCAAAGGGCGGAGTGCAACGTTTTTTTGGAGAAAGATGTGGAATGGATGTTGGTCGTCTTTTATTCAACTGTGCAATGCAAAACATACCTCTCATTCGCAGCATTTCTCGCATATAGTGTCTTCACTGTATCTAGGCCATACATACACATCAGATAACAGCTACCCATTTTCATTCTCACTCTCTCTAGGATTTCCTTCACATAATAATGCTCACCCCCCATGAACCATGGACCTTGCCGTTGGTGGGGAGGCTTGCGTGCCTCAGCGATACAGATGGCCGTACCGTAGGTGCAACCACAACGGAGGGGTATCTGTTGAGAGGCCAGACAAACGTGTGGTTCCTGAAGAGGGGCAGCAGCCTTTTCAGTAGTTGCAGGGCCAACAGTCTGGATGATTGTCTGATCTGGCCTTGCAACATTAACCAAAACGGCCTAGCTGTGCTGGTACTGCGAACCGCTGAAAGCAAGGGGAAACTACAGCCGTAATTTATCCCGAGGACATGCAGCTTTACTGTGTGATTAAATGATGATGACGTCCTCTTGGGTAAAATATTCCGGAGGTAAAATAGTCCCCCATTCGGATCTCCGGGCGGGGACTACTCAGGAGGACGTCGTTATCAGGAGAAAGAAAACTGGCATTCTACGGATCGGAGCGTGGAATGTCAGATCCCTTAATCGGGCAGGTAGGTTAGAAAATTTAAAAAGGGAAATGGATAGGTTAAAGTTAGATATAGTGGGAATTAGTGAAGTTCGATGGCAGGAGGAACAAGACTTTTGGTCAGGTGAATACAGGGTTATACATACAAAATCAAATAGGGGTAATGCAGGAGTAGGTTTAATAATGAATAGGAAAACAGGAATGCGGGTAAGCTACTACAAACAGCATAGTGAACGCATTATTGTGGCCAAGATAGACACAAAGCCCATGCCTACGACAGTAGTACAAGTTTATATGCCAACTCGCTCTGCAGATAATGAAGAAATTGATGAAATGTATGATGAGATAAAAGAAATTATTCAGGTAGTGAAGGGAGACGAAAATTTAATAGTCATGGGTGACTGCAATTCGTCAGTAGGACAAGGGAGAGAAGGAAACATAGTAGGTGATTATGGATTGGGGCTAAGAAATGAGAGAGGAAGCCGCCTAGTAGAATTTTGCACAGAGCATAACTTAATCATAGCTAACACTTGGTTCAAGAATCATAAAAGAAAGTTGTATACGTGGAAGAATCCTGGAGATACTAAAAGGTATCAGATAGATTATATAATGGTAAGACAGAGATTTAGGAACCAGGTTTTAAATTGTAGGACATTTCCAGGGGCAGATGTGGACTCTGACCACAATCTATTGGTTATGACCTGTAGGTTAAAACTGAAGAAACTGCAAAAAGGTGGGAATTTAAGGACATGGGATCTGGATAAGCTGAAAGAACCAGAGGTTGTACAGAGTTTCAAGGAGAGCGTAAGGGAACAATTGGCAGCAATGGGGGAAAGAAACACAGTTGAAGAAGAATGGGTAGCTCTGAGGGATGAAGTAGTGAAGGCAGCAGAGGATAAAGTAGGTAAAAAGACGAGGGTTGCTAGAAATCCTTGGGTAACAGAAGAAATATTGAATTTAATTGATGAAAGGAGAAAATATAAAAATGCAGTAAATGAAGCAGGCAAAAAGGTATACAAACATCTCAAAAATGAGATCGACAGGAAGTGCAAAATGGCTAAGCAGGGATGGCTAGAGGACAAATGTAAGGATGTAGAAGCTTATCTCACTAGGGGTAAGATAGATACTGCCTACAGGAAAATTAAAGAGACCTTTGGAGAGAAGAGAACCACATGTATGAATATCAAGAGCTCAGATGGCAACCCAGTTCTAAGCAAAGAAGGGAAGGCAGAAAGGTGTAAGGAGTATATAGAAGGTTTATACAAGGGCAATGTACTTGAGGACAATATTATGGAAATGGAAGAGGACGTAGAAAAAGACGAAATGGGAGGTAAGATACTGCGTGAAGAGTTTGACAGGGCACTGAAACACCTGAGTCGAAACAAGGCCCCCGGAGTAGACAACATTCCATTAGAACTACTGACGGCCTTGGGAGAGCCAGTCATGACAAAACTCTAGGGGAAGGCAGAAAGGTGGAAGGAGTATATAGAAGGTTTATACAAGGGCAATGTACTTGAGGACAATATTATGGAAATGGAAGAGGACGTAGAAAAAGACGAAATGGGAGGTAAGATACTGCGTGAAGAGTTTGACAGGGCACTGAAAGACCTGAGTCGAAACAAGGCCCCCGGAGTAGACAACATTCCATTAGAACTACTAACGGCCTTGGGAGAGCCAGTCATGACAAAACTCTACCACCTGGTGAGCAAGATGTATGAGACAGGTGAAATACCCTCAGACTTCAAGAAGAATATAATAATTCCAATCCCAAAGAAAGCAGGTGCTGACAGATGTGAAAATTACCGAACTATCAGTTTAATAAGTCACAGCTGCAAAATACTAACGCGAATTCTTTACAGACGAATGGAAAAACTGGTAGATGCGGACCTCGGGGAGGATCAGTTTGGATTCCGTCGAAATGTTGGAACACGTGAGGCAATACTGACCTTACGACTTATCTTAGAAGAGAGATTAAGAAAAGGCAAACCTACGTTTCTAGCATTTGTAGACTTAGAGAAAGCTTTTGACAATGTTGACTGGAATACTCTCTTTCAAATTCTGAAGGTGGCAGGGGTAAAATACAGGGAGCGAAAGGTTATTTACAATTTGTACAGAAACCAGATGGCAGTCATACGAGTCGAGGGGCACGAAAGGGAAGCAGTGGTTGGGAAAGGAGTGAGACAGGGTTGTAGCCTCTCCCCGATGTTATTCAATCTGTATATTGAGCAAGCAGTAAAGGAAACAAAAGAAAAATTTGGAGTAGGTATTAAAATTCATGGAGAAGAAATAAAAACTTTGAGGTTCGCCGATGACATTGTAATTCTGTCAGAGACGGCAAAGGACTTGGAAGAACAGTTGAACGGAATGGACAGTGTCTTGAAAAGAGGATATAAGATGAACATCAACAAAAGTAAAATGAGGATAATGGAATGTAGTCAAATTAAATCGGGTGATGCTGGGGGAATTAGATTAGGAAATGAGACACTTGCGGTAGTAAAGGAGTTTTGCTATTTAGGAAGTAAAATAACTGATGATGGTCGAAGTAGAGAGGATATAAAATGTAGACTGTCAATGGCAAGGAAAGCGTTTCTGAAGAAGAGAAATTTGTTAACATCGAATATAGATTTATGTATCAGGAAGTCGTTTCTGAAAGTATTTGTTTGGAGTGTAGCCATGTATGGAAGTGAAACATGGACGATAACTAGTTTGGACAAGAAGAGAATAGAAGCTTTCGAAATGTGGTGCTACAGAAGAATGCTGAAGATTAGATGGGTAGATCACGTAACTAATGAGGAGGTATTGAATAGGATTGGGGAGAAGAGAAGTTTGTGGCACAACTTGACTAGAAGAAGGGATCGGTTGGTAGGACATGTTTTGAGGCATGAAGGGATCACAAATTTAGCATTGGAGGGCAGCGTGGAGGGTAAAAGTCGTAGAGGGAGACCAAGAGATGAATACACTAAGCAGATTCAGAAGGATGTAGGTTGCAGTAGGTACTGGGAGATGAAGCATATTGCACAGGATAGAGTAGCATGGAGAGCTGCATCAAACCAGTCTCAGTACTGAAGACAACAACAACAACAACAATAATGCTCAGTACTGACCGTCATTCATCAGCCGTAGCGCCCTCTGTGTATCTTTTGCACTCGTCGTGTGTTTGCTCTTCTTTTGGCTTCCCTTGCTGAGGCATTACTGTGTAAAGCTTTAATGGAGCTGACTAGGACAGTGATGGGTCTGTCAGTATTTGGCGAGGCTTGAGGGGAAATTAGGGGGATGAGTGAGAGGGAGCAGTGCACCAGTGTAGCGTTAGTGGTGAGGCTATTGTGGTCGGGACTGGCAGCCTGGACTGATGCAGTGCAGGCCGTTGTTTGCTTGGCGCTATCCAGAGGGTCGGCAGAGCTGGGTGGGACTGCTCGGCACGAGGCCTCCTTGGCGTAGCACAAATGGGGATGGCGGAGTTCGCAGTGGAAGCCGTTGCCGTCTGTGGGCTGTATACTCCTGAGTATGGCCGTGACATGTCATGTGGCTCAACGCGGTGTCTTCAGCCTTCTCACTGCTGCTGCCAACTGCACCCTTCCCTGACGGTGAGCTGTTTGCTTCTACAGGGTGTTACAAAAAGGTATGGCCAAACTTTCAGGAAACATTCCTCACACACAAAGAAAGAAAATATGTTATGTGGACATGTGTTCGAAAACACTTCCTTTCCATGTCAGGGCTCATTTTATTACTTCTCTTCAAATTTACAATTTTATCACGTTGGAATGAAGCCTCATCCGTAAAGAGAACATTCGCACTGAAGTGAGAATTGACACTGGAATGTTCCCTGCTCCCTAAGACGCCGATCAATTGCTTCGAACGTCTTCCTGTCGGGACACCTTCGTTCTGGAAATATGTCTCGATACAAACGTACTGCGCCACAGCTATTGCCCCGTGCTAACCCATACATCAAATGGGCATCTGCCAACTCCGCATTTGTAAACATTTCACTGACTGCAAAAACCACGTTCGTGATGAACACTAACCTGTTGATGCTACGTACTGATGAGCTTCATGCTAGTACTGTAGATCAATGAGTCGCATGTCAACATAAGCACCAAAGTCAACAGTACCGTCCTTCAATTGAGCCAACTGGCAGTGAATCGAGGAAGTACAGTATATACTGACGAAACTAAAATGAGCTCTGACATGAAAATTAAGCGTTTCCGGACACATGTCCACATAACATCTTTTATTTATTTGTATGTGAGGAATGTTTCCTGAATGTTTGGCCCTACCTTTTTATAACACCCTGTATAAGCACTGTGCTCCGAACTAGTTCGGTTGTTGGCCCATTTCCTGTTACAAGCCACCCTGCATTGTTTGTTAAGATTGAAGAGCAGATGATGGCCAAAATTTGGGAAGGTATGAGAGCAGAGCACAGATCCAGGATTTTGTTTAGTTAAAAACCTGTGTACCTGGCCAATTAAGATAAGCTTTCGGTTTTAATCGAAAATATTCGCTATAGCGACTGTAAAAGGGGAGAAGTGAGTCTGAGCAGTGATGTCGGCGTGGAAAATAACATTTCTGAAGTCAGAGCTGGTCAATCACGCCCTGTTACTTAGGCTGGTTGCTACTGTTATGGGAAGCCTGGATATTGGTGAGGGTATCCGGTACCTACAGGAAGGGGAATGAACAGCTCACGCCTGAAGCAAGCGACACGCTCTGCAAGCTTCCGCCAGGTTGTCATGGGTCGTGTGCCGTAAATGGTGGGCAGCTGCCCTATGTGTCGGTAGAGTTAGGAAATGAAGAACATGTACGTGCACTGCCGCATTACGGAATTAACGTCTCCCTCTCGTACTGTCTTCTTCTTCTTCCTTCTTTTTAAGTCGTCAGTCTTCTGACTGGTTCGATGCGTCCAGCAACCAATTTCTCTACTGTGCCAACCTCTTTACCTCTGAGTAGAATTTGCAATAAACTTCCTCAATTATTTACTGGATGTATTGAATCTCTATCATCCTCTACAGGTTTTTACCTTCTACAGCTACCTCTAGTTATTCCCTGAAGTCTTAACAGACGACCTATCATCCTGTATCTTCTTCTTGTCTGAGTTTTCCATATATTCCTTTCTTCTCTGATTCTGCCTTCTCATTCCTTATCTTATTACACCACCTAACTTTCAACATTCATTTGTAGCCTCGCTTCTCTTGTGTTCCAGTTCTCCCGCAGTCCATGTTCCACTACCATACAATGCTGCGTTCCAAACATACATTCTCAGAAATTTCTTCCTCAAATTAAGGTCTATATTTGGTAACAGTAGAATTCTCTTTGGCAGGAATGCTATTTTTGCCAGTTTTGGTCTGTTTTTGATGTCGTCCATGCTCCGTCCGTCAAGAGCTATTTTTCTGCCTATGTATCAGAATTCCTTAACTTCATCTACTTCCAGATCACCAACGCCGATATTAAGTTTCCCGCTGTTTTCACTTTTGCTACTTCTGATTATTTTCGTCTATTCTCGGTTTCTTCTCAGCCAATATTCTGCACTAGTTAGACTGTTCATTCCATTCATCAGGTGCTGTATTCTTCTTCATTTTGACCAAGAATAAAAATCTCATTAGTGAGTTACATCATTCTTGTTGCAAGCCTTGTCCACAGTACGAGCAGCCCTTAGCGGCTCGCCGTCTGACAAGTGTTCATGACGTCACCTTTCCGGCTGAGATCTTTTTTAATATGTGACTTGTAAGTACTGCATCTTTTCGAGTCAGTACAGGCTTTAATTTTATTAATGTACTATATATTCTTTCACCTTGAACTTACATTTCCAAAATAGCTGTTTCGATGTATCGATTGTTCAGTAGGTGCGAAAGGTTACATACATGTCTTACATCCCTTTTAGCCCGAGCATTTCATTCTTGGTCTTCTACTCTTATTATTCTCTCTGGTCTCTAATTCACGTTGTGTATTATCCGTCTCTCACTACAGCCTACCCCTACCTTCCTCGGAATTTTACATTGTCGAACGGTTTTCTCAGGTCACCAGATCCTATGACAGTGTCTTGATTTTTATTTAGTCTTGCTGCGACGTTAGCCGCAACGCTAGAATTGTCTCTTAGATGCATTTACCTTTCCTAATTATCTAACAGATCCTCAATTTTACTTTCCATTCTTCTGTGTATTATTCTTGCCAGCAACTAGGATGCTTGAGCTGTTAATCTGATTGTGCAATAATTCTCTCAAATGTCATGTCTTGCAATCTTCGCAATTGTCTGGATGATGTTTCTCCGAAAGTCAGATGGTGCATCGCCAGACTAGTACATTCTACACACCAACGTGAATAGTCGTTTTGTTGCCACTTATCCCCCATGATTTAGAGATTATGATGGAATATTATCGAACCCTTCTGCCTTATTCGTCCGTAAGTCTTCCAAAGATACATTAAATTCTGATTTTAATACTGCACCTCCAACTCATGCCTATCGGCTCTTATTTCTTCGTCAATCATATCAAACTAGTCTTCCCCCTCATAGAAGTCTTCAACGTACTCTGCATTTAATAGTGGAATTCCGATTGCACTCTTAATGCCACAACCTTTGCTTTTATTTTCACCGAACTTTGTTTTGACTTTTCTATACGCTGAATCCTTTCGAACGTCTGTGATTACCATTTTTAACGAAGTCCATTCCTTTTCAACTGAACAATCTACTGAGCTATTTCTTCCTTCAGTATCTATATCCTTGGAGAACTTCATTCCTTAGTACTTCCGCATCCTAATTCTTTGCGTATGAATTCTTCTTGACTAATTTCTGATTCCTTAAACTTCAGCCTGCTCTTCATCAATACTACATTGTGATCTGAATTTATATCTGCCATTGCTTACGCCTTATAATTCGGTATCTGATTTCGGTATTGCTGCTTGTCTGTGACGTAATCTAACTGAAATCTTCCTACATCTCCCGGTCCTTTCTTCTACTCCTTCCCTACGATCACCTTCCAGTCCCCCTTGACTACTACATTTCGATCACGCTTTAAGTACTGAGCTATCAGTTGAATATCCTCATATTTTTGTATCTGTCTTCATTTTCAGCTTGTGACGTCTGCATGTATACCTGAACAGTTGTTATCAGTGTTGGTTTTCTGTTGATTATGATGAGACCAACCCTGTCACCGAACAGTTCTCAGTAACACTCTCACTGCCTTACCTTCGTATTCGTAAAGAATCCTACTCCTGTTGTGCCATTTTCTTTTTCAGTTGATATTACCCTGTACTCATCCGAGCAGAAGTTCCTGTCTTCTTTCCATTTCATTTCACCGACGTCCGCTATATCTAAATGGAGCCTTCAAATTTCCCTTTCAGATTTTCTGGCTTCCCTATATCGTTCAGACTTCTGACATTCCACACCCCGACTTGCAGAAGTTTATCCTTTCTTTGGTTATTCAACCTCTTTCTCATCGTGACCTCCCACTTGGCAATCCCCTCCCGGGGATCCGAATAGGGACTGTTTCAGAATCTTTTGCCAGTAGGAAAAACATCATGGCGCTTTTTCAATCGCAGGCCACATTTTGTATTTATAAAGCAGTTGTTTCCATTGTATTCTGCATCCTCGTGCTGTTGCTCATCTCTAATTCTTCAGCCTTTAGGGGCAGTTTCCTACCCCAAGGGCAAGAGAGTAACCTGAATCTCTGTCCACTCCACCGTCCTCATTTACAAGGTAATCGGCTGGGTGAGATGATTTCGTATGCCCGAACTTTTCGGCAGCCATTGCTAATCACGAATCACATAAGACTACCCCTGCCAGGTTAACGTTCTCCTTTTCATTACATTCTCCACTGGCCGATTTATGGTCGCTCAAAGATCTGCACCCAGAGCGAGAGGATCGATGAGAGATGAAGAGAAAGTGGGATGCAGCCAGAAATAACATCAAACTGGTGCATCGCTGGAAAAAATCCTGATATAAGATTGGGAAGTAGGTCGTTTCGGTCAAAGTAGAGGACGAAGACTTCCTGAAAAATGTCTGGGGTCAAAACCAAGGCAGTCAATGAATCACCAGGAAATTGACACCTCGGATTGTTGGACCCCATGGTCTTGGGGCAGCGTTCTTGATCAGTAGTCGGTCCTGAGATCGAAACCCGCCACGGCTTACATACTGATTAATAATCAGCAGTGGCGGACAAAAGAGTTGTGGCATAAGATCTCACCCTCAACCCGCCAAGGGCCACGTCAAAGAGGGCGAAGCAACAGACAGAGGAGCAGGGCACCCTCTCTTCCTTGGGTTGGGTTGGGAGACTACCCCTAAAGGCGAAAGGATCTGTACGCATACCAACGTCACAAACTGGAGATGAAGATATAAAAGGGGAATACAGGGATATGAAAATCTAATAGTCATGGGGGACTGGAATGCAGTTGTAGGAGAAAGATTAGAAGAAAAGGTAACAGGAGAATATGTGCTTGGGGCAAGGAATGAGAGAGGAGAAAGACTAATTGGGTTCAGTAATAAATTTCAGCTAGGCAAGAATCACAAGAGGAGGAGGTATATTTGTAAATGGCCGGGTGATACGGGAAGATTTCATTTAGATTACATCATGGTCAAGCAGAGATTCCGAAATTAGATACTGGGTTGTAAGGAGTACCCAGGAGCGGATATAGACTCAAATCACAATGTACTTATAGTTGCGATGAAGAGTAGGTTGAAAATTAGGACAATAGTCACGAAAATCAATAAGCAAAGACATGGGATACGGAAGTACCAAGGATTGACGAAATACGCTTGAAGTTCTCAGGACACAGCAATCTGGAAGAGCTCAATCGGCAGTGTAGTTGAAGAGGGATGGACAACTCTAAAAAGGCCTTCACACAAGTTGGAAAGAAAAACATAGGTACAAAGAAGGTAACTGCAAAGAAACCATGGATAACAGAAGAAACATTTCAGCTGATAGATGAAAGGGGGAAGTACAAAAATGTTCAGGGACATTCAGGAATATATAAAAGCAAGGCGCTGTGGAATGAAATAAGTGGGAAGTGCAGGGAAGCTAAGGCGAAATAGCTGCATGAAAAATGTGAAGAAATCGAAGAAGCAATGATTGTCGGAAGGACTAACTCAGCATATAGGAAAGCCAAAATAACCTTCGGTGATGTTAAAAGGAAGGGCGGTAACATTTAAGAGTGAAACTGGAATTCTACTATTAAATGCAGTGGTGAGAGGGGATAGGTGGAGAGAGTACCTTGAAGGCCTCTGTGAGGGAAGAGATTTGCCTGGTATGATAGAAGAACAAACAGGAGTCTAATCAGAAGAGTTAGGGCATTCAGTATTAGAATTTAAGAGAGCTTTGGATGACTTAAGATGAAATAAGTCAGAAAGGATAGATACCATTCCATCAGAATTTCTGCAATCATTGAGGAAACTGGCAAAAAAGCAACTATTCACGTTGGGGTGTAGAAAGTGCGAGTCCTGAGACATACCATCTCACTTTCGGAAAAACATCTTCCACATATTTCGGAAGACTGCAAGAGCTGTCATGCGCGGGAATTATCGCGTAATCAGCGTAACAGGTCATCCATTCAAGTCACTTACAAGAATAATAGAAAGCAAAATGGAAAAGGAAATTGAGGACGTGTTAGATGACAATCAGTTTAGCTTTAGGAAAGGTAAAGGTACAAGAGAGGCAATTCTGACGTTGCGGTTCGTAATGCAAGCAAGACTGAAGAAAGAACAAGAAAGATCGTAGGATTTGCTTATCTAGAAAAAATGTTCGACAATGTAAACTGGTGCAAGATTTTCGAAATTCTGAGAAAAATAGGAGTAAGATATAGAGAGAGACGGGTAACATAAAACTTGTACAGGAGACAAGATTGGACGACCAACAACGAAGTTCACGAATTATAAAGAGTATAAGACAGGGATGAAGTCCTCCGCTCTATTGTTCACTCTGTACATAGAGAAAACAATGAGGGAAATAAAAGAAAGGTTCAGGAGTGGAATTAGAATTCATTGTAAAACGATATCAATGATACGATTCGCTGATGACATTGCTATCCTGAGTGAAAGGGAAGAAGAATTACACTAGTGGCCATTAAAATTGCTACACCACCCAGATGACGTTCTACAGACGCGAAATTTAACCGACAGGAAGAAGCTGTGATATGCAAATGACTAGCTTTTCAGAGCAATCAGACATGGTTGGCGCGCGTGGCGACACCTACAACGTGCTGACATGAGGAAAGTGTCCAACCGATTTCTCGTACACAAACAGCGTTGGCTGGTGAAACGTTGTTGTGATGCCTCGTGTTAGGAGGGGAAATGCGTACTATCACGTTTCCGACATTGATATAGGTCGGATTGTAGCCTATCGCGATTGCGGATTATCGTTTCGCGACATTGCTGCTCGCGTTGGTCGAGATCCAATGACTGTTAGCAGAATATGGAATCGGTGGGTTCAGGAGGTTAATACGGAACGCCGTGCTGGATCCCAAAGGCCTCGTGTCACTAGCAGTCGAGATGACAGGAATCTTATCCGCACGGCTGTAACAAATCGTGCAGCCACGTCTCGATCCCTGAGTCAACAGAAGGGGACGTTTGCAAGGCAACAACCATTTGCATGAACAGTTGGACGACTTTTGCAGCAGCAGGGACTATCAGCTCGGAGACATTGGCTGCGGTTACCCTTGACGCTGCATTACAGACAGGAGCGCCTGCGATGGTGTACCAACGACGAACCTGGGCGCACGAATAGCAAAATGTCGCATTCGTGTTTGGCGACATCGCGGTGAGCGCACATTGGAAGCGTGTATTTGTCATCGCCATACTGGCGTATCACGCGGCGTGATGGTATGGGGTGCCATTGGTTACACGTCTCAGTCACCTCTTGTTCGCATTGACGGCACTTTGAACAGTGGACGTTACATTTCAAATGTGTTACGACCCGTGACTCTACCCTTCATTCGATCGCTACGAAACCCCACATTTCAGCAGGATAATTCACGACCGCATGTTGCAGGTCTTGTACGGGACTTTCTGGAAACAGAAAATGTTAGACATCTGCTCTGGCCAGCACCTTCTCCATATCTCTGACCAATTAAAAACGTCTGGTCAGTGGTGGCAGAGCAACTGGCTCGTCACAATACGCCAGTCACTACCCTTGATGAACTGTGGTATCGTGTTGAAGCTGCTTCGGCACCTGTACCTGTACACGCCATCCAATCTCTGTTTGACTCAATGCCTAGGTGTATCAAGGCCGTTGTTACGGCCAGAAGTAGTTGTTGTGGGTACTGATGTCTCAGGATCTATGCACCCAAACTGCGTGAAAATGTAATCACATGTCAGTTCTAGTATAGTATATTTGTGGAATGAACACCCGATTACCATATGCATTTCTTCTTGGTGTAGCAATTTTAATGGCCAGTAGTGTACATGATCTGCTGTATGGAATGAATAGTCTAATGAGTACAGAATATGGATTGAGAGTAAATCAAAGAAGGACTAAAGTAATGAGGAATACGAGAAATGAGAATTGGTGGTCACGAAGCAGATGAAATTAAGGAATTCTGTTACCTAGGCAGCACAAAAAATCAATGACGGCCGGAGCAATGTAGACATCAAAAATAGACTAAAACTGGCAAAATGAGCAATCCTGTAGAAGAGAAGTCTACTACCGTCAAACATAGGCCGCAACTTCAGGAAGTCATTTATGAGAATGTACGTTTGGTGGACAGCATTTTATGGTAGTGAATCACTGACTGTGAGAAAACCTGAACAGAAAATGAAAGTATTTGAGGTTGGTGCTACATAGGAATGTTAAAACTGACTGATGAGGTAAGGTAAGAGGAGGCTGTACGCAGAATAGGAGAGGAAAGCAATATGTGCAAGACACTGACAAGGAAAAGGCACAGAATGATAGCACATCTGTTAAGACATCAGGAAATGACTTCCTTGGTATTAGAGGAAGCTATAGAGAGCAAAAACTGCGCAGGAAGACAGAGATTGGAATACTTCCAGCAAATATTGGTGACTTACGTCACAAGTGCTACTGTCCCACATCGAACCCGTCAGAAGACAGATTACTCATAAAAGTGAACTTCCTGCTGAGGGATGTTAAAATGGGGCGAAGAAGTAGCGAGCACATCTCAGCGACATAAAGGGGGCAAGCCACAGACAGCAATCCCGTATCTTCAGGGGAAGTCCCGCTCTATGGATGGCGGTCAGTAGAGCCTCAGCGCCTTTCCTTTGTGTTGGCACGGGCAGTGTGTCAGATTTTCTGTTTGGCTTGCCTTTGGTGTAGTGTGATTGGCTGTGTGAATCTTTAATGGAGCGACCTAGGACAGTGATGGGTCGGTAATTTTCCAGTCACGCTTGAGAGGGAGGTAAGGGGACGACTGTGAGTGAAACGTACGCCCGTGTGCAGATGTTGGTGAAGCTGTTGTGGTCAGGTCTGGCAGCCACGACTGATGGAACTACTGGCCGCTGTTTGCTTGGCGCTGCTCAGAGACGCGGCACAGCTGAGTGGGACTGGACAGCACGAGGCCTCATGGGCGTAGCGAAGATGCGGTTGGCAGGGTCCGCAGTCAAACAGATGTGCCGCACTATGGACCTATCAGTTGTAGAATTTTGGAACACGTATTGTTATTCGAGTATACTGACTTTTCTGGAGACTAGAAATCTACTCTGTAGGAATCAGCAAGGGTTTCGAAAAAGACGATCGTGTGAAACCCAGCTCGCGCTATTCGTCCACGAGGTTCATAGTGCCATAGACACGGGGTCCCATGTAGATGCCGTGTTTCTTGACTTCCGCATGGCGTTCGATACAGTTCCCCACAGTCATTTAATGAACATAGTAAGAGCATATGGACTATCAGACCAATTTGTGATTAAAGAGTTCCTAGATAACAGAACGCAGCATGTCACTCTCAATGGGGAGAATTCGGAAGTAACAGTGATTTCAGGTGTGCCGCAGGGGAGCGTCGTGGGACCGTTGCTATGCACAATATACGTAAATGACCTTGTCGATGACATCGGAAGTTCATTGAGGCTTTTTGCAGATGATGCTGTGGTATATCGACAGGTTCTAACAATGGAAAATTGTACTGAAATGCAGGAGGATCTGCAACGAATTGACGCATGATGCAGGGACTGGCAATTGAATCTCAATGTAGACAAGTGTAATGTGCTGCGAATACATAGAAAGAAAGATCCCTTATCATTTAGCTACAAAATAGCAGGTCAGCAACTGGAAGCTGTTAATTCCATAAATTATCTGGGAGTACACATGAGGAGTGGTTTAAAATGGAATGATCATATAAAGTTGATCGTCGGTAAAGCAGATGCCAGACTGAGATTCATTAGAAGAATCCTATGGAAATGTAATTCGAAAACAAAGGAAGTAGGTTACAGTACGCTTGTTCGCCCACTGCTTGAATACTGCTGAGCAGTGTGGGATCCCTACCAGATAGGGTTGATAGAAGAGATAGAGAAGATCCAACGGAGAGCAGCGCGCTTCGTTACTGGATCATTTCGGGCGGTGTCTTCAGCCTTCTCACTGCAGCTGGCATCTGCACCCTTCCCTAAGGGTGAGCAGTTTGCTGCTATAAGTACAGTGCTCTAAACTTTTGCCGTCGTCCCATTATCTCTTAGAAACCGCACAGTGCTGTGACTGCACTGTCGTACTGTTATGGTACAGTAGTGTCCGAGTTCTGTCCCCTGCACAGTCCTAGATATACTTAAACTTATTGGTTGTGCCTGTTGATAAAACCATTGCCAACAGTTGTGTATTTGAAGTGGTTTGGCAGTCTTTGTGGGAGGCACGTAATATTTAAAAAGTTTTTGTGTAAAGTCAGTAGTTCTGTCTACCATTTATTCTGGGAATTTTTTAAAACTGAGTTTATACATGAAGTTCCATAATAATCACTAAGAGATTTCAGAGCTGTCTGCTTCACTCTGCAGGAAAATGGTGTTCTTTAGGCTAGTTTGATTCTTAACTGCCCAGTTCCCTCTGTCAGTTGTTCTTATGTACTTTGGTTCTGATCTGCTGACTACTTTGGTTGTGATTATGGAAGAAAGCCGGAGTAGTTCTTTCACTACTTTTCACATTTTAGTGTGGAACTTAAAAGATAGAATTTGTTGTCCATATGAATGGCAAGCTGCTAGTGTTGAGATTTACATAACAAAAAAAGGGTTCCTTGCTTTAGCTGGTTGGTTAATTGGAAGTTTATTGTCTTATATAGATGGTTCATAGAGGTTGATGGTTTGTAAGTACTGTCACACTTGGCCGTAAATTTATTGTTGTTTCATTTGCCGTTGAGACATGGCTTATTTGCCCGCTCGTTAGCCGTGCGGTCTAACGAACTGCATTCCGGGCACGAAGGCATGCCGGTCCCTGGCACGAATCCTCCCGGCGGACTAGTTTCGGGCCGGCCGGTGTGGCCAAGCGGTTCTAAGCGCTTCAGTCTGGAACCACGAGATCGCTACGGTCTCAAGTTCGAATCCTGTCTCGGGCATGGATGTGTGTGATGTCCTTAGGTTAGTTAGGTTTAAGTAATTCTACGTTCTAGGGTACTGATGATCTCAGATGTTCAGTCCCATAGTGCTCAGCTCCATTTGAACGATTTGACTAGTGTCCAGGTCCGGTGTGTCGGCAAGTCTGTGGATGGTTTATAAGGCTGTTTTCCATCTGCCTCGGTGAGTGCGGGTTGGTTCCACTTATTCTGCCTCAGTTGCACTCTCCACGTACGCATACACCATAATTACTCTACCACGCAAACAATGGGGTTACACTCGTCTCGTATGAGACGTTCACTGGGGGGAGTGGGGGGGGGGGGGGGGGGGCGGGGTCCACTGCGGGCGGAACCGCGCAATAACCCTTAGTTCGGTGTAGGGCGGTCATGGTGCCTCAGACGTTGTCGCTTTCCAGTACAGTAACGGGCTTGTTGTTCCCATTCATCTCAATTAACTAAAATTTCTTTACGTCTGCAGCAGATTATCAAACATCAGAACAAAAACCTTTTTTATAAGTCACCTGGCCTGAGTAAATAGCTTATTAGTTTCTATGCTTAGAGCAACTAAGAACCACAAGTGAACCAAAACTTAAGGGAATAAACGAAAGCCGAAAAGTAACTAGAAGTTAAGAATCTCTGTAAATCCACGCTGATCTTTACGCAGTATGTGTATAATCAGTTCATAATAGCAATGATAACTTACCAAATTAAAACATGGACCTTAAAAATAGAAAATCTGAGGAGTGCACTGTGTGCAATGCACATAAAACAAAGGATAGAAAAATAAAAATTGATAATTATTTTCAGGACGTGATAGCAATTAAAAGGAAGCAAAAGTTGACATTATATATATATATATATATATATATATATATATATATATATATATATATATATATATATATATATGCAGGCTGATGCAACGAAGTAAAAAATTGCACCAATGTCGGAATTCTAACCCTGGCCTCCTATTCACTAGACACATGCGCTCTCCATTACTCCACCCTGGCACTCTGGCTCTCCGCAAACACCCGGCGACCCTAGCTCCCCTTCAGTTCGAATCCCACCCTTGGTACAAATTTTCATACGTCGCTTCAGACTACATATACAGGGTAGTCCTTTGATAGTGACCGGACCAAATAGCTCTCGAAATAAGCATCAAACGAAAAATCTACAAAGAACGAAACTCGTCTAGCTCGAAGGGGGAAACAAGATGGCGCTATGGTTGGCCCACTGGGTGGCGCCACCGTAGGTCAAACGAATATCAACTGCGTTTTTAAAATAGGAACCTTAATTTTTTACTACATATTCGTGTAGTACGTAAAGAAATATCAGTATTTTAGTTCGACCACGTTTTTCGGTTTGTGACAGATAGCGCTGTATTAGCGACAAACGTATGAGTACGTGATATCAAGTAACATTCCGCCAGTGCGGACAGTATTTGCTTCGTGATGCGTTACCCGTGTAAAAATGGACCGTTTACCAATTGCGGAAAAGATCGATATCGTCTTGATGAACGGCTATTGTGATCAAAATGCCCAACGGGCATGTGCTATGTATGCTGCTCGGTATCCTGGACGACATCATCCACGTGGCCGGACCGTTCGCAGGATAGTTACGTTACTTAAGGAAACAGGAAGTGTTTAGCCACGTGTGAAACGTCAACCACGACCTGCAACAATTAATGATGCCCAACTAGGTGTTTTACCTGCTGTTGAAGGATATTTGCTATCGCGATCCACCGACAACGACTGACAACATTCGTCAGCGCATTGTCAATGCATGTGCGAACATTACGGAAGGCGAACTCGCTGTTGAGAGGAATGTCGTTACACGTACTGCGTTGAGGTTGACGGACATCATTTTGAGCATCTATTGCATTAATGTGGTATCTACAGGTAATCACGCTACAACAGCATGCGTTCTCAGAAATGATAAGTCCTCTAAGGTTCATGTATCACATTGGAACAACCGAAATAAAATGTTCAAACGTACCTGCGTTCTGTATTTTAATTTAAAAAACCTACCTGGTACCAGCTGTTCGTCTAAAATTGTGAGGCAAATGTTTGTGACTATTAGAGCGCCATCTATCACAAAGCGAAAAAAGTGGGCCAACTAAAATATTCATATTTATTTACGTACTACACGAATATGTAATAAAAAATGGCTGTTCCTATTTCATAAAACGCAGTTGATATCCGTTTCACCTATGGCAGCGCCATCTAGCGGGACAACCGTAGCGCCGTCTGGTTTCCCTCTTCAAGGTTCAAACTCAAATGGCTCTGAGCACTATGCGACTTAACTTCTGAGGTCATCAGTCGCCTAGAACGTAGAAGTAATTAAACCTAACTAACCTAACGAAATCACACACATCCATGCCCGAGGCAGGATTAGAACCTGCGACAGTAGCGGTCACTCGGTTCCAGACTGTAGCGCCTAGAACCGCACGGCCAACGCGGCGGGCTTCTTCAAGCTAGACAAGTTTCGTTCTTTCTAGTTTTTTCGTTTGACGCTTATTTCGTGAGATATTTGGCCCGGTCATGATCAATTAACCACCCTGTATACATCACAGATGTCTGAGACTTGAGAATGTCTTGCCGATGTGAACGAGCGGTTCTAGGCACTTCAGTCTGGAACCGCGCGACAGACAGAGTCACAGGTTCCATTCCTACCTCGGGCATGGATGTGTGTTATGTCCTCAGGTTAGATAGGTTTAAGTAGCTCTATGTTCTAGGGGACTGGTGACCTCAGATGTTAAATCCCATAGTGCTCAGAGCCTCAGATCCACTTTTTTTATGCATATAACTAAATGGAAATGGACTGGACACGTTGCGAGACGACATTGTGAGAAATGAACACAGTTGTGTGTTGGATTTCTTTCGAAAAGAATATGGAAGACCAAATGTTAAATGAATAAAAGATAGACGTGAATGGCAAAATCAGAAAATTGTAATTTACGGAGCTGTCTCGAGCAGCCCAATATGCAGCAGTTAATGTTAAATGACTAATATCAAATACTACTGACAGTTACTTATTTATTGGATACCTTCCTTCAATCTTTATTTTACAGACAACGCCAAGATATGAAAATTCCTGGTAGCTTTATGCCAGACATGGCGTCGAACCTGGTAACTTCGGCTTTCGCGGCCAAGTGCTATACCCACTGAACTATCCAAGCCCAACTCAACACTTCCCGCCTCTCACAACTTTACTTTTGCCAAGAGCTCATTCACAACTTTCCTTAATTCTGCAGAAAATGCTACAGGCTGTGGCTAAGTCGTGTCTCGGCAATATTCTTTCTTCTAGTAGTGCTAGTTCCGTACGTTACGCAGAACTACAGTTTAGTTTGGAAGGTAAGAGATAATGCATCGGTGAAAGTAAAACTGAGAGCCATATGGGAGTCGTACTTGAGTAGCTCAATGGGTAGGGCACTTGCCGCGAAGGGTGAAGGTCCCATATTCGACTCCTGATGTGACACGCAGTTTTAATCTGCCAGGAAGTTTCAACCAGCGCACCCTCCGCTGAGTGAAAATTAATTCTGGAAACGTCGAGGTAGGTTTTGACTAACATACATAAAACTTAATTTATTGTCCTCTATGATATATCATTTATTAGTCTCATTAACGTTGAACAATACGTTACAAAACATGGAAAGTTATTTACCACAGGTCAAAAGATACTGGAAGTACCTAGTTTGTCAGTAAGTTAGCAGTCAAAAGACCAACTGTTAACAGAAACGAAAAAATTGGCACGTTATTAAGCCTTAATGATGCGAACGTCACAAAAATGTATGAAATGAATCACAAAAATTTTCTCTCAGAGACCCAGAGCAACGGTACATCACTGAAAAATTTAACTGAACAGATGAACTACCTAAAATAGTTACAGGGAGATCGAATGCAGTCCGGTGTCTTCTACACTTTTTTATGTAATCCATACTTTTCCTTAATGGTTTGTTTGCAATTTACCAGTGTAATAGACTACTGCTCAGAATATTTTCTGTAGCCATGTTTTCACCTTAGACTATTTGTTGGTGAAACTATTATTTCCATTAACAAATGGATCTGAGCACAATGCGACTTAACTTCTGAGGTCATCAGTCGCCTATAACTTAGAACTAATTAAACCTAATGAAACCAAACTAATCTAAGGACATCACACACCTCCATGCCGGAGGCACGATTCGAACCTGCGACCGTAGTGTTCGCTCGGCTCCAGACTGCAGCGCCTAGAACCGCACAGCCGGCTATTTCCATTAACGCCGTTTTGTTATGAAGTAGACTGTTCCCCATTAAATTAACAACAAATTACAATAACCTGTTGATGTCTTTTTTGGTAATGAAGTCGAAATCGGTATTGATATGCCACTTGTATCACCTATATTGTTAAGAAGTTCCAGAGATAAGCTACCGCAGGCACTGGAAGACATCTCATGTGGTACAAACACGATATGCATCCCGTACATTCCTCACAGAACATTGTGAGGTCGTTTGCATCGCTCGTTCGGGAAACGCAAAGTGGCCTGCATGCTCAACTGCATGTTCTCCGGATGTTCGGCTGAGGGAAAATTTACTCTCCGCCAACACGGGGCGACCATAGTTCCCCTTCTGTTCGAATCCCAGCCTTGGTAGAAATTTCCATACGTCGCTTCAGGCTACATATATACATCACAGATGTCTGAGACTTGAGAATGTCTGTGGAAGACGGCTTGTGTGGCCGAGCGGTTTTAGGCGCTTCAGTCTGCAACCGCGCGTCTGCTATGGTCGCAGGGTCGAATCCTGCCTCGGAGATGGATGTGTGTGCTGTCCTTAGGTTAGTTAGCTTTAAGTAGTTCTAAGCCTAGGGGACTGATGACCTCAGATGTTAAGTATCATATGCTTAGAGCCATTTGAACCATTTTTCAGAGACGAGAGCCTCACGTAAAATGAAGTTCATAGACGCAAACGATCACGGTCACTTTTTTGCATCAAAAGCGATTGGTAAGGGAGAGTTACAACTGCATGTTGTGATAGTTATGCAGAGATGAATAGGCCTCCACAAGACAGAAAAACATGAAAAACTGCATGATTCGTGTTTTCAGATGAAATACCGCGGCAGAAACAACAGTACATTCCTCCATCTACTTTATGAAGAGTGTCCAAGTAGGAGTTGAACACAACTATAAATAAATACGTGATAGTAGCTGGAAATGTGTTTCACTTTTGGGCACAGCTACTACCGGACGACGAACATAAAGGGCAAATTGAGATCCTTATCGTTGCGCTGGCCCAACGCAGCTAAATTAAGAAACTTTTTACAAAAACCGAGGGCACCTAAATTTATAATTAACCCAGCAGAAGAACACTGGTGACTGGAATGAGTGGAATAATTGGGACTGTTGAGGACCCTGGAACTGTTTTGATATTTTGTGCCGACGCAGAGAGAGAGTGGCTACGTGAGAGGGGGGCGGGAGCGGTGCGGCAGCTGCGACGCGATGCGCTCGCCCAGCCCAAGCTGTATCAGGCATCAGATCATGGACAAAGCAGGGACGCCGCCGTTACCGGACTGTTATGGCCGGCGCGGCCGCTCGCCGTTTTATAACGCCGATGGCAGGCGGGCAGGCGCGGCGCAGGTTTACGACCTGTTCCACCTCGCAACATTTAACGGCGCATCTTTCACACACGCTGCATTTATGCCGGCGTATAAAACGCCCGTGCAAGGTCGCCACGCCTGACGGTCGTTTAGACCGTCGATTTCTCCCACTAACCGCCAGACCGTACAAATGGTCCGGCGAAACACTGCATGTTTGTTCCAGAACTCTGGTCGACAAGTCCATATGTATTACACCGCAGGATATAGTATCCGTTTTATCCTTTTTTTTTTTTTGCCACTTTTCAAACCTGTTCTAGTGATGCGCCATCTATCAAAGGACACATCCTACAAAATTACTATCACACCCCCAAAAACCCACTTGTCGGTGGTCGATGTACCGGGTGGCTACAGTTAAAGTTTCCCTATTTAACACGTTGTAACACGGAAACTAATACCGTAGGAGTTCCGAATTTGGTAGCATTAATGTCCAGACTATGGAGGGCATGATTTCCATGCGTCACGCAACCATCCTCCAGATCCAAGTATGGCTACCTGATGCCATTAAAAAAAAAAAAAAAAGGTTCAAATGGCTCTGAGTACTATGGGACTTAACTTCTGAGGTCATCAGTCACCTAGAACTTAGAACTACTTAAACCTAACTAACGTAACGACATCACACACATCCATGACCGATGCAGGATTCTAACCTGCGGCCGAAGTGGTCGCGCGGTTCCAGACTGTAGCGCCTAGAACCGCTCGGCCACCGCGGCCGGCCCAGATGCCATTATCAGTCATTGTGATTCATAGTCTCACACAACTGACCAGTCCCAGTGCACTTGTTGACGTGTTGCAAGTAGGCTCTTTAGGATTTTATGTTGGTAAAGCCACGTAACGCTCTGTATGAAAATCACTGACTGTGCTCGTAAACCTCTTATGTTATTTGATTAACAAACAGCTGAGCAAAACTCAACGTACTCAGACCGTTTTCTCTTTACTTATTCTGATCATCACTAAAGGATATTAGTGTGTAAAGCCCCGTCGACAACGAGGACACTAGAGACGGAGCGCAAGCTCGGGTGAGGGAAGGATGGGGAAGGAAATCGGACGTACCCTTTCAAAGGAACCATCCCGGCATTTGCCTGAGGCGATTTAGGGAAATCACGGAAAACCTAAATCAGGGTGGCCGGAGACGGGACTGAACCGTCGTCCTCCCGAATGATCATCACTACACTGACATACAATATCTTAGCGTAACGCATACTGACTTTCAATAATACCTACAAAAGAATGGCCCTGTCAATAACCTTTAGCTTTCATGAATCACCTACCTCACAAAAATCTTCGTTACTCGAACTACTGCAATACAGCGAGCGCCACTACTGCCAGCTAAAGAAATGATTCTAACTACTGAAGGTACTAACTACTGATAGGCATACTTAGCAAATGAAAGATTTTGATTGAGAACAAACAAAGTATTTACCTTAATAGTGTTGAGAAGTCATAATATACACTCCTGGAAATGGAAAAAAAGAACACATTGACACCGGTGTGTCAGACCCACCATACTTGCTCCGGACACTGCGAGAGGGCTGTACAAGCAATGATCACACGCACGGCACAGCGGACACACCAGAAACCGTGGTGGTGGCCGTCTAATGGCGCTAGCTGCGCAGCATTTGTGCACCGCCGCCGTCAGTGTCAGCCAATTTACCGTGGCATACGGAGCTCCATCGCAGTCTTTAACACTGGTAGCATGCCGCGACAGCGTTGACGTGAACCGTATGTGCAGTTGACGGACTTTGAGTGAGGGCTGGTGGACGTACCGCCGAATTGCTCAACACGTGGGGAGTGAGGTCTCCACAGTACATCGATGTTGTCGCCAGCAAATTAGGGACACTGTTGCTCCTGGGGTATCGGCGAGGACCATTCGCAACCGTCTCCATGAAGGTGAGCTACGGTCCCACACACCGTTAGGCCGTCTTCCGCTCACGCCCCAACATCGTGCAGCCCGCCTCCAGTGGTGTCGCGACAGGCGTGAATGGAGGGACGAATGGAGACGTGTCGTCTTCAGCGATGAGAGTCGCTTCTGCCTTGGTGCCAGTGATGGTCGTATGCGTGTTTGGCGCCGTGCAGGTGAGCGCCACAATCAGGACTGCATACGACCGAGGCACACAGGGCCAACACCCGGCAACATGGTGTGGGGAGCGATCTCCTACACTGGCCGTACACCTCTGGTGATCGTCGAGGGGACACTGAATAGTGCACGGTACATCCAAACCGTCATCGAAACCATCGTTCTTCCATTCCTAGACCGGCAAGGGAACTTGCTGTTCCAACAGGACAATGTACGTCCGCATGTATCCCGCGCCACTCAACGTGCTCTAGAAGGTGTGAGTCAACTACCCTGGCCAGCAAGATCTCCGGATCTGTCCTCCATTGAGCATGTTTGGGACTGGATGAAGCGTCGTCTCACGCTGTCTGCACGTGCAGCACGAACGCTGGTCCAACTGAGGCACCAGGTGGAAATGGCATGGCAAGCCGTTCCACAGGACTACATCGAGCATCTCTACGATCGTCTCCATGGGAGAATAGAAGCGTGCATTGCTGCGAAAGGTGGATATACACTGTACTAGTGCCGACATTGTGCATGCTCTGTTGCCTGTGTCTATGCGCCTGTGGTTCTGTCAGTGTGATCATGTGATGTATCTGACTCCAGGAATGTGTCAATAAAGTTTCCCCTTCCTGGGACAAAGAATTCACGGTGTTCTTATTTCAATTTCCAGGAGTGTATGTTTCCATGTCAAGAGTCAGCACTATCTTTCCGTTGGAAGGACAACACTACTTCTTCAAGACTGCATGGAAATCCACTACTTCCGTGTGCATTTTCTTTTACTGCTCACACTTCGAAGAAAAAAAAAAAACGTAATTACTACTGTGATGAATGATCAGTACTGTCTTTATGAGAACAATTTTTGCTTTTTACCAACGTTATATGAATAACTGTGTGCCTTTGATATCTTTGTTATTTTATTATGAAAAATTTTTCAAACCAGTATTGGGCACCGCCCAAAACAATTTCTATAATTTTTTTGTGGGGAGAATGGGGTCTATGTAAGTAGGCTGTTAAAGTTCTTATGTTGGTAACGCCACGAACCACTCTGTATGAAAATTAGTGACTGTGCTGTGTGCCATAAGTGGCTGGTTGGACTGAGTTTTGGAATATTCGCTTGTATAGTGTTGCGCTGTTGAATGTAAACAGCTCGTACCGTCGTGCAGTTGGAGGTGAGCCGCCAACAGTGGTGGATGAGGGGAGAGAGATGCCGAGTTTTGAGAGCGGACGATCTGGACGTGTGTCCTTCCGAAAAAGGAAATTTGTAAGACTGGGTGTGATGAACTGATATAAATATTATGACTTCATTCTTTGTTCTCTATCACAATATTTCATTTGCTACCTATGCCTATCAGCAGTTAGTGTATTCAGTAATTAGAATCTTTTATTAAGTGATTCATCAAAGGTAAAGGTTATTGTTAGTCAGTGTCATTCTTTTGTAGGAATTATTGAAAGTCAGATTGCGTTGCGCTAAAATATTGTGTGTCAGGTTAGTGATGATGAGAACAAGTAAGGAGCGAAATGTCTGAGTACGTTCAGTTCTGCTCAGCTGTTTGTAAATCAAATAACGTAAGAGGTTTACCAGCACAGTCATTTTAAAAAATTTTCTAAGGGTACGTTTCAGTGTCAACATGAGCTTGTACAAGAAAGAGCACAGCAGTATTGGTGAAGCTCTGTTGTCAGAACAACAGTAATGCCCCAGCTGCACTTCGAGAATATAGCCAGCTGAGGGGAAAACGGAAGGGTCCTCTTTCTCCACCTGCCGTGCGGAGCATGACGAAGAAGCTCCAGTCAACTGGAGAACTGGGCGTCGCTCCAGGAAGAGGCCGACGACCGGCTGCACCAAAGGTGTTTGATGAAATCGCTGTTGCTACGACAGGCAACGCTGGGCGCAATCCCCGGTCATCAGGCAGTTGAAAATCCCGTGGTCCACTGTTCGGAAGGTGCTTGTACCATTCTCAAATGATATCCATACAAGATCTACATCGCACAGCCGCGCGGGGTAGCCCAGCGATCTTAGGGCGCCTTGCCACTGTTCGTGCAGCTCCTCCCGTCAGAGGTTCGAGTCCTCCCTCGGGAATGGGTGTGTGTGTTGTCCTTAGCGTAAGTTAGTTAGATTAAGTAGTGTGTAACGGTAGGCACCGATGACCTCAGCTGTTCGTTCCCATAGGAACTTACCACCACCATATCGTACAGCAGCTTGAACCTCAGGACGCACAACGAAGAGTTGACTTCGCCCTCCATCTTCTCGAAAACACTGAAGTTGACGAGAGTTGGGCCTGGACCATTAGGAGAGAGACGCATTGAACGCAACAGTTTTCATGCAAGATGGGATTCCACCACACATCGCTTGTAAAGCTTACCAGCTTCTACGAAACACATTTGCAAATAATGGAATTATCAGCCGATCGTTTACATATGCCTGGCCGGCACTTTCACCTGTTCTCACTCCCTGTGATTTCTGGTTGTCGGGCTACTTGAAGGACAGGGTTTGCCAGAAGAACATTCACACACGTGTTGCTTCAAATGTTTGTGAAACCTTATGGGACTTAATAGCTAAGGTCATCAGTCCCTAAGCCTACACACTACTTAACCTAAATTATCCTAAGGACAAACACACACACCCATGCCCGATGGAGGACTCGAACCTCCGCCGGGACCAGCCGCACAGTCCATGACTGCAGCGCCTGTTACCACTCGGCTAATCCCAATTAGCACACACGTGTTGGTTTGAAGCGCATCGTATCAAGAGAACTACTGACGTGGTTCGCTCTGCTGCGTAGAATGCAATCCTGCGCTTGCAGACTCTTATGCATACTGATGGGCGCCATATTAGCCTCTTCCGTAGCAGTAATGGTACGGGTATGTAATGGTGTGACGTACAGTAGCAGCACATTAAAAGTGTTTCAGTCGAATTGATTGAGCATTATTTCTCTCTTGCCCATGTCCTTGACATTAATTCTACGAAGTTTGGTACCGTACGGTAGTTAGTTTACGTGTTATAACAGGAAAATTTTAAGTATAACCAGCCGGTATAACACCCCTCGTAATGTTTTGTCACTGACTCTGGGAGACATATTCAGGGATAAGCAGCGAACTGCAACCAGAACTCGAGGGAGCACCGAATTTATAGGCTGTGAAAAGGCCACATGGTCCACCATATGATGGCGGCTGCGAGATTCTCTCTGGTCGCTCCAAAATTCTCGACTGAATGTAATCGATTCTTGGTCTTACAGTGCAACGTTCACATCCAAATATGATGTAATTTAACACCCTCCTCTTTCCTGCTAAAATTATCAAGGTGTTTGTAAATACAATAATTCAATGCTTTCGATATGCCACCAAGGACATAAGGATAAATCGGTCGTAGCGGAACATGTTTACCAAGAGGGTGATCATGAAATGAAATTCAGTGAGACCAGCGTCATATCGGAAACAATGCTGTATCAATACGTGTATGTATAGAGAGGCTATTGAGATTTATAAACAGCGTCATACTTTAACAGAAAAGAGGAAAATGTTAAATTACATAAAATTTTGATATCAATCTTGCACCGCAAGAATGACGATCGATTAATTTCAATCCAGACTTTTGTTATTGCCAGAGACAGTCTCGTAGCCGAGGTTATGGGATGGACTGTGGTGCCAGCTACACTGCCTATATATTCGGCGCCCCGTCGAGTTCTGTTGCAGTTCGTCACTTTACCTCTGAAGATGTCTCACGTCGTGGAGATGAAACATTCGGAGACATTTTTATATCTCGACCACGGCCTTTGAACCTGGAAGTGTCCACCGAAGTCAGTACAGGCCATGAAAGTGTACCTTGTATGATGAAACAGAAAGTACAGCTCTGTAGATGCCTTATGAATTTACTTATTCATTCGCATACCCGTAAGTGCATATGACTCAAAGGCGTCATAGTCGCTCCCCCGTCTCCTACATTACCTCTGTCTTTGATCAGGAACTGCTGAGAAGGTCGCTCAAACTCTGTGGTTAGCCAACCAATTGTACTGCGTGGTGCAAAGGACCAATTAAGAAGGCCTGAATGGCTTGCGGACAAAGACATACTTTTCCTTTCCTGCCCGCGGCTACATGTATGTGCCGACTAATTTAGTTTTTACATTGTCTTGTGACAAATCATTTGGACGTAATGGTCTGATGTTTGCTTGCTGACGCTACCTTTGCGTATTTGTCACGTGAAATATTACAATTATTTACGCGAGATATTTTGCAGCTGTATTTCATGTGGACAATGTTGGTTTCTTGTTCTATGTCACATTTTAATTAGAAACGTGCTTAAAACCATTTATGTTCAGCCATTTGTGTCTCCATGTAGCATAAGTCCTTGCTTTACCACACAGTAAACAATACTGAGAACAAATTAAAAACTTGAATTACACTGTATTAATATTACTCAACAGTACGTATTTAACTGAAAGACCTGAGTCGAAATAAGTCACCGGGAGTAGACAACATATCGTTAGAACTACTGACGGCCTTGAGAGAGCCAGTCCTAACAAAACTATACCATCTGGTGAGTAAGATGTATGAGACAGGCGAAATACAGTCGAACTTCAAGAAGAATGTAATAATTCCAATCCCAAAGAAAGCAGGTGCTGACAGATGTGAAAATTACAGAGCAATCAGTTTAATAAGTCACGGATGCAAAATACTAGCGCGAATTCTTTACAGACGAATGGAAAAACTGGTAGAAGCCGACCTCGGGAAGATCAGTTTGGATTCCGTAGAAAAATAGGAACACGTGAGGCAATACTGACCCTACGACTTATCTTAGAAGAAAGATTAAGAAAAGGCAAACTTACATTTCCAGCATTTGTAGACTTAGAGAAAGCTTTTGACAATGTTGACTGGAATAATCTCTTTCCAATTCTGAAGGTGGTAGGGGTAAAATACAGGGAGCGAGAGGCTTTTTACAATTTGTACAGAAACCTGATGGCATTTATAACAGTTGAGGGACATGAAAGGGAAGCAGTGGTTGGGAAGGAAGTGAGATAGAGTTGTAGCCTTTCCCAGAGGTTATTCAATCTGTATATTTAGCATGTTCTGAGGCATCAAGGGATCACTAATTTAGTATTGGAGGGCAGCGCGGAGGGTAAAAATCGAAGAGGGAGACCAAAAGATGAATACACTAAGCATATTCAGAAGGATTTAGGTTGCAGTAGCTACTGGGAGATGAAGAAGCTTGCACAGGATAGAGTAGCAAAGAGAGCTGCATCAAACCAGTCTCAGGACGAAAGACCACAACAACAACATTTATTTAACAGTTCCTTATGAACCGACTTTCGGCTATTTGGGCCATCGTCAGATAGTTTAATACTAAACAGAGAGTCCACAAAACTTCAGCAAGAGTCCATAAATATGCAAAGATTGTACAATGATGGTTGACATTTTGCGACTATTTCAATAAAATACGCAAGCATAATGTAACATACAAAGAGACTCTTGGTTCAGAGACTTTTAACAGGTGGTCACGCCATTTCGTGTTTGCTTGCTCTTGTTCGAGTCATTACATCCGAGTAGTTCCTCATTTCTTATGTTCTTCTTCTTCTTCTTCTGAAGTTTAGATTTCATTCCTGGCTCCACCTTCTGATTGATACTTTTAATCACTTTCGCTAAATGTATTGCAGTGAATCATGTTGGTAATGCGACGTAGCGCTCTGTATGAAAATCACTGACTGTGCTGTGTGCAGTCTGTGGCTGGATTGCATTGTTAGCAGTTGGATGTAAACTGCGCGTAGCGTTGCGTAGTTGGAGGTGAGCCGCTAGCAGTGGTGGATGTGGGGAAAGAGATGGCAGAATTTTGAGAACGGAGGATCTGGACGTGTGTCTTTCAGAAATAGGAAATTTGTAAGATTCGATGTCATTAACTGATATATTATTTTTTTGAACATTATTAAGATAAATACATTGTTTGTTCTCTATCAAATTCTTTCATTTGCTGACTATGCCTATCAGTAGTTAGTGCCTTCCGTCGTTAGAATCATTTATTTAGCTGGCAGTATTGGCGCTCGCTGTATTGCAGTAGTTCGAGTAACGAAGATTTTTGTGAGGTAAGCGATTCATGAAAGATTTAGGTTATTGTTAGTCAGGGCCATTATTTTTTGGGGATTATTGAAAGTCAGATGGCCTTGCGCTAAAAATATTGTGTGTCAGTTTAGTGTTGATCAGAATAAGTAAAGAGACAAATGTCTGAGCATGATCAGTTTTGCTCAGCTGTTTGAAAATCAATAATGTAGACGTTTACCAGCACAGTGATTCATAAATTTTTCTAAGGGGACGTTTCACTTGTAACTGCCTAATGTTTTGGTCACTTTGTTATACTCCACCTTTGTAGCTATTTTAATGGTTCTGAACTGGTTACACTACCCCACGTGAGAATCTACATTATATTACTTTCAGTTATTAATTCTAACATAATTGCATATAAAGCGGCGCCAGGTGGACTATGACTCGACAGCAATTAGACCTACATCTCATAAAATTAACAGTGACGTAATTAGAATCTTCGCATCACACTCTCTTGTTAAGAAAACAACAGATACAAAATGTTTTATCCTAAGGTCGTAATTCAGTTGCAACTATGAAATGGGTTAGATACTTGGGAGAGTCCTCTATACCACGCCTCTGCCCAACAGTGATCAGACTGGCCGATGTTGAGCAGCTAATACTGTCCACTCAAGATAGCAGCAACCTCAGGGGGTGAGTACTGCGCAGCTCACGTGAACACAGGTGACCTGCTGGAACTGGTAGCTGGGTTGAACTTAACAAGCTCCCACTGGAAAAGACTCCGATTGTTAGTAGTTCTACTAGGGACTTAAGGTGCCTTCGATCAGCAGTAGGAGAAAGAAACGGCTCTGTGCACTACGCGACTTAACTTCTGAGGTCATCAGTCGCCTAGAACTTAGAACTAATTAACCCTAACTAACCTAAGGACATCACACACATCCATGCCCGAGGCAGGATTCGAACCTGCGACCGTAGCGGTCACTCGGCTTCAGAATGTAGCGCCTAGAACCGCACGGCCACTTCTGCCGGCAGCAGTAGGAGAGTTCCCAAATGAGGAGCTTTACTCCCCCAGCACAATGCAAATTTTGTTCTGTTACACGTGATTGACAAGCTCGGATTCTTGTATACCATCAAATTATTTCTTAGCAGTTGTCGTTTCCGTAATATCCTCTTTTCCTATGCTGAAATGAAGTGACCGTTTAGCATTACTATTCAGGATGCGATGAAGATAAGATGAATTGATTGAAATAGACATCCAGTACCCGATGGAAAAAAATTGTAGTCGGGAATCGAACGCAGGACGCAGCAGCGAAAACCAAATCACTAGGTGCAGACTTTCCTAAGCTAAAAGAAACAAACGTCCATCTAGAATATCCCATTCTAGAAGCATTTTAATGTAATTTTATGAGAACTGTTAAATTTCTACAAGAGTCTTGTCCACGTTTCCCGTCTGGACCCTCTAACGAAAACACATGCACGATACCCATTTCGCCCATCAGTTCGTACAATGGCTCTTCAAGACCTTCATTCTATGAACACGCTCTCAGTGTTCCTGTCTGTGGCTCCAGGCCACTGGTGTACTCTTTGACAGACTTAAAGGACATAGGTAATTTTACAGTGAGCATAACCAGCAATCTGCTATTAATCAAACGAGAAATGGCCGTCATTAAAAGGACTTCTAAAACTAATGGAGTCATATCCTCATACATGGAGCTACCGCTGTTCGTTGCCACTTGTTAAAAGAACACCACTTTGTAGGAAGAAGTGCACACATATCCCACTCCAAAGTAATATCTGTGGTGTACAAAGGTATGCACATTAACATTTACATAGGTTTCAGTACTCATATGTTGTTTTGTTAGACTTAGGTTTCCATCTTACCTATCTCGAAAGTTATGTGGTGACTGAAGAAATGTAAATAGGGAAGACTGGGCATTAACATCCGGACGATGGTGAGTTTACTGGAAGAGTATCCGTAGCGGTAGGGTCCTTTTCAAAGCAGTAGTGCTGGTTTTCGCTTTAATCGGTTCCGGGGAACCACAGAAACCTACAACGAAACTGGAGTCTCCCTCCTACACGAGTACTGTATCCAACCTACTTCTAAACCACCTAACTGTCCGCCAGTGTTAGCTGAATGTCAATCCTAAGGGCACGGGTTCGACTCCCGGGCCGGCCGCGGTGGCCGTGCGGTTCTAGCGCTGCAGTCCGGAACCGCGGGGCTGCTATGGTCGCGGGTTCGAATCCTGCCTCGGGCATGGATGTGTGTGATGTCCTTAGGTTTGTTAGGTTTAAGTAGTTCTAAGTTCTAGGGGACTGATGACCTAAGATGTTAAGTCCCATAGTGCTCAGAGCCATTTGAACCATTTGAATCGATTCCCGGCTGGGTCGTAGATCTTTTGCGCTCAGGGAACGGGGATTGTGTTGTCCTAATCATCATCATTTCATCTCCATCGACACGCAAATCGCCGAAGTGGTGTCAAATCGAAAGACTTGCACCCGGCGAACGGTCTACCTAACGGGAGGCCCTAGTCAGATGACATTTACATTTAATTACCTCATTCGCTTCGAGAAAAAATATCAATTGACTGAAAAGCCATTGTCCTGCCTCCTCATTTAGGTTCTGTAATCTACGGAATCCAGAGGAGGGAGAACTACTTTGTTCTGCTGAGCAATATGGACCCCACATGCACCTTTCCCCTGTGTCCTGTCGCACAACGGATACACCCAACCCTCCACATACTCCATGCTCAAAGTCACTGTAGGGATCAATGAACACAAAAAGGTTACCACTAGGTTAAATCCACAATAAACGAAAAGCTAAATCACGATAACACTGTTTGTTATTACAACTATCATATCCATCAAAAATACATTTTTACTTGCTTCTCGGAAGCTCTTGTCATCATCATCATCTTCTTCTTGCTTCTCCGTCCCTGTTCCCATCTCACTCTGCCTTGACTTTCCTCAACGTTCATATACCTTGCTTCCATTGGCTCCTCTACATAATTTTTTCCAGTTGCGTTGTACGTGACCCCCTTTTCTTTCTCTAGGACGGTACCCATCGTAATATCCTATATGGTATCGTATCTTCATTCACCCTATACACATGGACAAACCATATCAGTTGTTTTTGTTGGAAGTTGTAGTAGAAATCCTGATCCATTTGCAACATTTGCAGCATTACGTCTTTTCGTATCGTGTTCATCCTAGTACAGGTTTGTTGTAAGAAAAGAATTTCTGTGAGAAGTTCTATTCCTAACATCCCAGGCTTCTAATCCATAGAAAACTACACACTCAACTATAGACAGTCTTATACATTCTCCATTCTCTCTCTCTCTTTTCACTTATGTTCCACTCAGCAGGGTCCATTGCTCAAAAATGGTTCAAATGGCTTTAAGCACTATGGGACTTAACATCTGAGGTTATCAGCCCTCTAGACTTAGAACTACTTAAACCTAACTAACCTAAGGACATCACACACATCCATGCCCGAGGCATGATTAGAACCTGCGACCGTTGTAGCAGAGCGGTTCCCAACTGAAGCACCTAGAACCTCTCGTCCACAGCGGCCTGCTGGGTCCATTTCACTTATTATATTTCGTCCTTTATTAGCCTTACTAGCGCTTTCATCATTGTCTGTGCCCTGTTTATTGAATAATGATACCCCAAGATATTTTGACTATTCCACATCTACAGTTACTTCTCCACACAAATCTTTTAGATTTTTCGTTCCAACAACAAGGTACTTACACTTCTTCATGATCATCTTCAGGCCATTTCATCCGTAAAATAAGTGCTAAGCAAACTGGTGTCTTCTACAGACACTCTCATACACCGAATTTTTTGTGTTAAGTCTGCTGGACTGCTCCTAGATAAAGCTTAAAAGGGGGCGGTAATGGCCCACATCCTTGTTCCAAACTGTTACTCACCTGTATTGCATTCACATTCGAGGACGATACACAGATCGCCTCTTTGTCACAATCAGTAATTCGGAGGCATGGTTGTCTTTCTTCCCAACCAGCCATCAGTCCAAGCACTGCCTTGGCGCTGAGAGCTATACCAGAGAGCGCGTTGGTCGCATTCGAGGAGCAGCAGCGCCTCTCAGACTGCGATCAGTCGTCGGTTCCATGAATTGGCTCGACAGCTGAGTAGCACGTTGGCGGACTATGCCTGGATGTGCCTGTCACCTGGTCCTGGAAGATGAGGCGACCACAACTTGAAGTACAGCCAGAAGCCGCATTCGCCAGCGGTGGACGAATCGTGGGCGCCGTCCGAACTTGTTTTGTTTGTGCTGTGGCAGCCCCATTTCACTGAAGTGGGACAGTGATACGTTGGTGGTTTGCAGCCGAGACGAAATTTCCAGGCTGTAACGTGGGTAGCCACTGAGCTTGACAGCGTGTCAATAGCAACGGTCATCTTGGGGATGTAGACAAAATCTCCTGGACATTGCCTACCTGGAAAGCAGGTCGGTGATGACAGTAGCAACAGCCAGAGACGAGGAACAGAGGAGGATGGCTAGTACAAAATAAGTGAAAGAATAAAAAGACGAAGAGTGAAGTGCTCTGATTGAGAGTGGTGTATGAAAGGGATGTAGTCTTCTTCACCTAATGTTCCATCTACAGAGTGTTACAAAAAGGTACGGCCAAACTTTCAGGGAACATTCCTCACACACAAAGAAATAAAATATGTTATGTGGACATGTGTCCGGAAACGCTTAATTTCCATGTTAGAGCTCTTTATTTATAGAATGGAAACACACAGCAACAGAACGTACCAGCGTGACTTCAAACAAGAAATGTTCAAAATGTCCTCCGTTAGCGAGGATACATGCATCCACCCTCAGTCTCATGCAATCCCTGATGCGCTGATGCAGCCCTGGAGAATGGCGTAATATATCACAGTCGTCCACAATACGAGCACGAAGAGTCTCTACATTTGGTACCGGGGTTGCGTAGACAAGAGCTTTCAAATGCCCCCATAAATGAAAGTCAAGAGGGTTGAGGTCAGGAGAGCGTGAAGGCCATGGAATTGGTCCGCCTCTACCAATCCATCGGTCACCGAATCTGTTGTTGAGAAGCGTACGAAAATTTCGACTGAAATGTGCATGAGCTCCATCGTGCATGAACCACATGTTGTGTCGTACTTGTAAAGGCACATGTTCCAGCAGCACAGTTAGAGTATCCTGTATGAAGTCATGATAACGTGCTCCATTGAGCGTAGGTGGAAGAACATGGGGCCCAATTAAGACATCACCAACAATGCCTGCCCAAACATTCACAGAAAATCTGTGTTGATGACGTGATTGCACAATTGCGTGCGGATTCTCGTCTGCCCACACATGTTGATTGTGAAAATTTACAATTTGATCACGTTGGAATGAAGCCTCATCCGTAAACAGAACATTTGCACTGAAATGAGGATTGACACATTGTTGGATGTTTTGTATCAAATGTTATTCTCTCACTCAGTCCTTTATTTATGATAATTATTAGTATTTATGTAACATACCTGTTAATCAAACTGACAAGAGTGTAAATTTTGTTGTCAGTAGCTGCCGTCACTGTGAGGATGACTAGGTTTGCTATTTCTTTTGCAACAAAAGGGTGGTCAGTATGGGTTCATTATTTGGGGGGTTAAAGTTCCCCCTTCTGATCTCCGGGAATGTCAACAGGGAGGTAACCATGAGATAGAAAAGGAATAACCAACTACTGGATAACATTCTACAGCTCGTATGGACTGACAGAATTCCGAAGATCGTAGAAAACCTAGAAAATGTACCTACAGGTACTGTAAACAGATAATGAAGAGACAGGGAATGTTAATGTGCATAATCAACGTGTAATTCAGTATGTGAAGGGAGATGAAATCTGGTAATCGTGGGAGATTGGAACGCGGTTGTTGGGGACGGAACAGAAGAATGTGATACGGGAGAATATGGACTTGCCAGTAAGAATGAGAATGGAGAAGGACTAACTGAGATCGGCATAAAAACTTCACATGGTTACAGCGAATACTCTATTGAAGAACAGAGAGGAGGAGTTAAATTTAGAATAGGCCTGTAGACACAGGAAGATATCAGTTGAATTACATTACGGTCATACAGAGATTCCGAAATCAGATATTGGACTGTAATGCATTCCCAGATGCTGATATAAATTCAGATCGTAATGTAGTAGTGATGAAGAGTAGACTGTAGTTTAAAGGAATTGTCTGGAAGAATCATTCTGGAAGGAAGTGGAATACCGGTACTGAAGACTGCTGATACGCATTTAATATTCGCCAATTATGGTATTTGGATACTGCGGTAAGGAATAAGAAGCAGGCAGATCAGATAAAGAGGAATAGTTACAGAAGCTGGAAGAACATGGTTACAAAGAAGTTACTGAGAAGAAACCTTGGGTAGCAGAACAAATATTTTAACTGATCGCCGAAAGAAGGAAAAATAAAAGTGTTCAGAAAAGAGCTTTTTTTTGCATTTGTTGTGGTCTTATGTCGGAAGAGTTCTTTAACGCGCTTCTCCACGCTACTCTTTCCTGTGCAAGTCTCCCCAAATCCAAATAACTGCTGAAATCCTTCTACATCATCTTCTGGTCTTCATCTACGATTTTTACTCCTCTCACGTCCCTCTTATACTGAAATGGTGATCCCTTGATCACTCGGAATGTGTCGTAGCAGCCGATCGCTTCTTGTAATCAGGTAGCGCTACATATTTCATTTTTCTCCAATTCTTCTCAGTAACCCCTCATTAGTTATGTGATTTACCCATCTGGTCTCCGTCTTCAGCATTCTTCTGCAGCACCACATTTCAAAAGGATCTGTTCTCTCCTTCCCTAAAATGTTTATCGTTCACGTTTCACACCCATACACGGCTACACTCCATACATATACTTTCAGAAAAGACCTCCTGACACTTAAATTTATCCTCGATGTTAACAAATATCTCTTCTTCAGAAACGCTTTTCTTGCCTTTGTCAGTCACACATTTTATACCATCTCTACATCGACCATCATCAGATACTTCACTGCCCAAATGGTAACACTCAATCTACTAGTTCAAGTGTCTCGGTTCCTAATCTAATTCCCTCAGTATCACGTTCTTTAATTCGACAACATTCCGTTCTCCTTGTTTTACTTTCGCTTAAGTTTATCTCATGCTCTCCTGCCAAGAACCTGATCATTCCACTAAACTGCGGTTTCCAGTCCTTTGCTGGCACTGAGAGAATTACAATGTCGTCGGGAAACCACAAAGTTTTTATTTCTTCTCCCAGAACTTTAATTCCTATTGTTTCCTTAACCGCTAACTCAGTGTACAGTTTGAATCACATCGGGGATAGGTTACAGTCCTCCGTCACTCCGTTGTCAATCATTGTTCGCTTTTCATACCACTAGGCTATTATAGCCGCAGTCTGGTTTCTGTACAAGTTTTAAGTAGCCATTTGCTTACTGTATTTTACTCCTGCTACCTTCAGAATTTGAAAGAGAGTGTTCAAGACCACACCGTCAAATGTTTTCTCTAAGTCTGCAAGTGCTATAAACGTCGGTCTGCCTTTCTTTAGCCTATTTGCTTAGGTGAGTCTTAGGGTCAGCCTTGCCACGTGTGGTTCTACTCTCCTCCGAAATCCAAACTGATACTTTCCGAGGTCGGCTTCTACCAGTTTTTCCATTCTTCTTTAAATACAGCTCTATAAATCCGTTAGGAACGAAACAGATGTGAAGCACTTGATAGCCAAGATGAAATGGCTACAGAAAAGTTGTGAAGAGATCGAAAAAGAAACGAACGTCGGGAGGACTGTATCACCCTACAGAAAAGCCAAAACGACTTTCGCAGAAATTGAAAGCAAAAAATGGTAACATTAAGATTGCAAAGGGAATTGCTCAGCTGAATACTGTGGAGACAGTGGCTAGGTAAAAACAGAACGTAGATAGAGAACAGATAGGGGATCCCATATTAGTCAGAATTTAAAAGATTCTTGGGAGACTTAAGATCAGATAAGGAAGAAGGGATACATAAGATTCCATTGTAATTTCCCAAATCATTGAAAGAATTGCCATGGTAATGTCTATTGAAGATTATGGGTACTACCTACGCGACTGGCGAAGTCCAATAAAACTTTCGAAAAATATCATCTATACTATCCGGTTATAGCTAAGGCAGGTCAGCTTGAGAATTGTTGGTCAATAAGGTTATCAGTTCATGAATCCAAACTGTTGAGAAGAGCCGGTCGGTGTGGCCGAGAGGTTCTAGGCACTTCAGTCTGGAACCGCGCGACCCCTAATGTCGCAGGTTCAAATCCTGCCTCGGGCATGGATGTATGTGATGTCCTCCAAACTGTTGAGAAGAGCCGGTCGGTGTGGCCGAGCCGTTCTAGGCACTTCAGTCTGGAACCGCGCGACCCCTAATGTCGCAGGTTCAAATCCTGCCTCGGGCATGGATGTATGTGATGTCCTCAGATTAGTTAGGTTTAAATAGTTCTACGTTCTAGGGGACTGACGATCTCAGATGTTAAGTCCTATAGTCCTTAGAGCCATTTGAACCATTTTGTTAACAAGATTAACAAACAGAAGAATGCAAACGTAACTGGAGGATCTGTAAGATTATGTTTAGTTTGGCTTTAGCAATGAGAAAGGCACCACAGAGGCAGTTCTGACGTTGTGCTTTGCAATGGAAGAAAGACTAAAGAAAAATAAAGGCACATTCATGGGATTCATCGACCTAGAAAGATCAGTTAATATTGCCAGTTGGTGCAAGATCATCAAACTTCTGAGAAAGAGAGCACTAAGCTAAAGGCAAGAATGAGCAATATATAAATACACAAAAATCCAGAGGACGAAGAACAAAGTGCTCAGATTGAAACGATGTAAGTCAGGGATGATTTCTTCCACCTCTACTGTTCCATCTATACAATGAAGAAGCAATGAGGGAAATAAATTAATGGTTGATAACTGGGAGTTAAATTCTGGGTGAAAAAATATCAGTGATAAGATTCGTTAATGTCACTGCCACCTTCAGGGAAAACAAAGGATTACAGGATCGGTTGAATGGAAAGGACAGTCTAAGGAATACACAATATGCATTAGGTGTTGAAAGAAAAGAGACAAAAGTAATGAGACCTAGCAGAAATGAGAAAAGTGAAAAATTTAACATCAGAATTGGTGATTGCGAAGTAGGTGAAGCCTCTGACGGACGAAGGGAGAAGGTCTCAAAATGTAGACTAATACAGTCAAAGAGAGCGTTACCGGCCAAGAGACGTCTATTGGTATCAAACACAGGCAGTAATCTGAGGAAGAAATTTCAGAGGATTTACATTTGGAGTACGGCATCGTATGTTAGCAATTCGTGGACAACGGGTGGAAGCAAAACAGAGGAGAATCGAAGCGTTTGAGGTGAGGTGCTGCAGAAGAATGTTGCAATGCAGGTAGACTGATAGAGAATAAAGAGGTTCTCCAGAGAATTGGTGAAGAAAGGAACATATGTAAACGTCTTACAAGACGGAAGAACTGGACGACAGGACATGTCTTAAGGCTTCAGGGAATAACATTCATGTTAGTGTAGAGAGCTTTAGACGGTAAAAGCTGCAGGCAAAAACGGAGATTAGAATATACCCAACAGATAATAGAGGATACAGGGTGCAACTGCTACTCTGAGAGCTTAGCGCTGGAGAGGAACTCGTGACGAGCCTTATCAAACCACTGAGAAGACGGATAAACAGAAAAAAGAAAAAGAAACAGAGAAGAGTTCGCTTCGGCTTCCGTAGTGGTTGGTGGCCACCTGGCGAGTGTTTGGCTGATGTTATTGTAGAGAGAGAGTACTGAGCACACTGAAGGCGCCAGGGCTGGAGTGTGTGTCTGAATATGAAACATTCGTTACAAGTGCAATAATGCACGGTGAGGCAGTGGGTGCAATACTGTGCATTCTGTTTTTTTTATGTTTTTATTTCTTATCCTTAAAGCGTGTTCTACAATGAACGAGTAAGTGTTCTGTATTGCTTGTAGTAGTCACGCACAAGGTGTATTCAGAAACTGTTATATGGATATTTGTTGTCTGTAGACTAGCTGGCCCGGTATAGTCGTGTTGCTTACAGCAGTAGTGAGTAGTTGGTATAGGTTCTTCGTAGCAGAGGTAGCTCCTGTTGTGATTTTAAACATTTGTAGCACTGTGTTAGTGTTGTTGGCCGGTTGTAACGTACTATGGGTTGTAATTTCAAAGATGTAATTTGTATTTTGTTGGCTTTGGCTGGAGCCCTCTTGTGAATCACAATGACAGAATCAGATTAGACTTGTTCGTAATTTTTTCTTTTTCTCAGGTTAAGTTTCTTATTTTGTTGTTTATTACTGCACAGCCCAAATTTTAGCGCACGAAATTCTTCTAGGCAAAGTACTGTGCATTTCCTCTTTCTACTAAAATCTGTTCGTGTGTAAATATATACTGCTGCGCCAAAGAAACTGGTACACCGGCTTAATATCGTGCAGGTACCACGCGAGCAAGCAGAAGTGACGCAACACGACTTGGAATGAACTTGACTAATGTCTAGAGCTGTGCTGGAGGGCATTGACAGCATGAACCCTTAAGTCTGGAGGAGTACTAGAGTGTGGAGATCTCTTCCGAACAGATCCCAGATGAGATCAATAATGTTCATGTCTGGGACGTTTGGTGGCGGGAAGAAGTGTTTAAACTCAGATGAGTGTTCCTGCAGCCATTCTGTAGCAATTCTTGACGTGTGGGGAGTCGCATTGTCTAGTTGGAACTGCGCAAGACCGTCGGAATGAACAATGGACATGACAGGATGCACGTGATAAGACAGGAAGCTTACGTGTCACCTGGCAGACTCCCATGTAGATAATCAAAATATCCACGGGTGTAATCAAGAGTAAATCGAGCAAACGCATAGTTGTGACGACCACGGCGGACAGATCCATCACACCGACTTCATCTCAGACGCCGTCGCAATCTGTTCCACACGTGGCGCGGGGCGCAGACGGCGGAGGGAGCGCGCCGCGGGCGGAGGGTATTTAAATCGGCCGCCGCCGCGACCGAACCCAGTTCCCCCTGAGCAGCCATAGCGTACGGATCTCCGTGCCGGCGCGTTCACAGGAGCTCAGTCCGTCAGTTCACCTGATGATGGCGACATGTTTGATCGCCGAAATATTGTGCCCGTTGGACACTATAGACCGGCAGTACACCCGTGGAAATTTTGATTATCAAATACGCCAGGAGAAACTCAAGAATCTCATCGCATGTAGATGTATGAGGAGCCCATATCACTCCAACTACACACGCCCTACACCATTACAGACGCTCCACCAGCTCGAACAGTCCCCTGCTGACAAGCAGGGACCATGGGTTCATGAGGTTGTCTCCATACCCGTACAAGTCCATCCGCTAGAAACAATTTGAAACGAGACTCTTCCGACGAGGTAACATGTTTCCAGTCATCAACAGTCATCAGCAGTCCAGGCGAGATGTAAAGCATTGTTTCTTGCAGTCATCAGCGGCACACGAGTGGGCCTTCGGCTCCGAAAGCCGATGTCGATGATGTTTTGTTGAATGGTTGCCACGCTGACACTTCTTGATGGCCCAGCATTGTAATACGCAGCAAATGCGGAAGGATTGCACTTCTGTCACGTTGAATGACACTCTTCAGTCGTCGTTGGACCCATTCTTGCAGGATCATTTACCGGCCACAGCGATGTCGGAGATTTGATGTTTTACAGGATTCCTGATGTACACTGTACACTGGTGAACTGGTCGTACGGGAAAATCCCCACTTCATAGCTACATCAGAGTCGATGTGTTCCACTGTTCGTGCGCCGATTATAACACCACGTCCAAAAGCACTTAAATCTTGATAACTTACTATTGTATCAGCAGTAGCTCACAACTGCGCCAGACGTTTGTTGTCTTACATAGGAGTTGCCTAGCGCAGTGCGGTATTCTGCCTGTTTACATATCTCGCTATTTTAAATCGCATACCCACACCAGTTTTTTTCTGACGCTTCAGTGCACATGTTGTTAAATAAATAAACCAAATTCCGCAAGAAGAGGCCTCGGAAGGCTAAATTGTGCGAACTGACCGCCATGTCAAACCCCCCTTCCCCCCTTCCACCCTCCGTCACCCGATAGTCGTCACCGGATGCAGAGATATGTGGGCAGCACATCACTCTCCTGGCTGTTGTCAGATCTCGAAGCCGAAGCTACCATTCCTCAGTCAACCAGCTCCTCAGTCAACATCACAAGGACAGAGTGCACTCCGCCTGCCAACAGCGTTCGACAGACCCGGACGGTCACCGATTCACGTGCTAGTCCAGCACGACAATGCTTCACTCTCTTCATCGGACGAGGACCTGTGTTACAACTACGGCAAGTCAAATGGCTCTGAGCAGTATGGGACTTAACTGCTGAGATCATCAGACCCCTAGAACTTAGGACTATTTAAACCTAACTAACCTAAGGACTTCACACACATCCATGTCCGAGGCAAGATTCGAACCTGCGACCGTAGCGGTGGGCGGATCCAGACTGTAGCGCCTAGAACCACTCGGTCACCCCGACCGGCTACGGCAAGTCCGCTGGGGTTGTTTACGAAATGATATTTCAAAAGAAACCCCACTTGGAAAAGCCCCTAGTCCAATTTTTACTAACTAGGACTGTATTTCATACTGAGGTCATTGGAAACTCGCAACCACCGATACGCATCTGTCTCGCAAATGGCTCGTTTATAGTTCCATGTTCAATGCACCTATTTTGCTTCTGTTATTGTGTAATTTTTACGCCGTGACAGTTTTCACTATCGTTTATGTTTATTATTATTCTCGAACCAGAAACATACAAATTTACAGTAGCCATACACATCAATAAATATGTACATATATATACATAAATTTTATTTGTGTTACGTGTGCCCAGTACTTTGCAACCTGCAATGAGCTTGGAGTGGCTTGCAGGAGATCAATTTTCGTGCAGGATGTAGGGCACAAAAAGGCACTGGAGCATGTGGCTTGTGGTTTGCTCTTGTCCACAATCACAGGACATATCTTCTGTTATGAAGCCCCATCTCTTCAGGTTGTCTCTGGATTGTCCAATTTCTGATCGTAATCTGTTTAAAGATTTCCACACCAGCCAGCTCTCGTTGTGTCCAGGTGGTAGTTCTTCAGCTTCTGGCGTCTACAGCTGAGGCGTCGACTTCTTCCATAACTCCAGCCTTGCCTTATCTGGTGAAATGGTGAGCTTCTCGGATGTTCTCGGGAAGCTCTTTCGCGATCTCAGCCGTTGCTGTGGTGGATTATGTCCGTGCAGTGGATGGGCACTGTCCTGTTCCACTTTCAGTCTCTCCTTGTTGGCAGCCACTGGCTATCCATGGTGGCGCTATTCCAGCAACGCAGTAGAGCTTATGAGTTGGGGTAGGTCTTAAGTAACTTGTGATCAACCTGCACGTTTCGTTGAGAGCAATATCTACTTGTCTGGCATGCGGTGACCTGTACCAGACTGGAGAAGCATATTCAGCAGTAGAAAAGCACAGTTCCATTGCAGAAAAGTTTGTGGATGTGATCCCCATTGTGTACCCGCTAGTTTGCGAATTAGGTTGTTTCGAGCGAAGTTTTTAATTTTAGTGTTTATGAAAGGAGCCTCCACGAAGATTGTAATGATTTCCGACCAAGATAACACTTGCAATCGGGCGTACCCTGGGCGTCAGGTTTCTCTGGTGGCTTATCCTTTCACACCAGAAACATCATCTTGGTCCTATTCAGGACCACAGTTGACCATCATATCGATGAATATAGAAGGTATATCATCACCAAAAAAAAGAACTGTTTATGTTTATTGCAAATGAATGAAGACATTATTCTGTATATTGCCATGTTTCAACTGGAAGGGAGGAGAGCAATTACTGTGTATTCGTACTTTCCTTCGTCGCGATGGTCGAAAAAGTATCGGCGCTTTGGGAAGACCCTCGCCTGGAAGGAAAATGGAAGAGTTGTCACACAGGATGCATAAGCAACCGGTTGGACGAGACGTCTGGTAACTTCCTCCGAAAGCCCCAGAGGGCGCGGCACGGCGGGCAAAGCCGCGGAATCGGAAGTGAGACACGGCCGTCTTGTTCTGTTCGGCGGCGGGCTGGGCGACGGCCTCCGCGGATCGGCGCCTCGGCCCCCTCATAAATATGGAGAACGGCCGCAAAACGACCTGGGCGCTCGGGCGCTGCCGGCGAGATGCCGCGCATGCGCAGAATAAACAACGGCGCAAAGTGGCGCTGGCAAGTCGCCGGCGACAAGCGCGACCCGGCAAGCAGCTGCGACCGCTGCCAGTGTTGGCGGGACAGCGACGGCGAAGGCGGCGCAAAGTAGCCACGCTTTTTCACACTTCTATCTTTCGGGCGAAGGAAATAAGGAGCAGCATAAATTAAATGTAACCATATCGGTGGCTACGCATTATGTAACCTCCCCATGACTTATCGACCTTATTGACAGTGAAAAATTAAACAGCGTGCTCGTAATGGAAATTTGGGAAAAGCAATCGTCACCGAAGTTAATTTTTCGGTAAAGAGGGAGGAAAGGGGTACATCTAAATGAAAGGAAAAATTCAAATGAAATTGGTGAAAATGAATTTTGAGAAAAGGGTAAAATTTATAAAGAAAGTAAATGTGCGGTCGTTACGTTAACAATTAATTGGCGTTAATTAGATATTTGAGATTTGGGGAAAATTACGGTCGTCAGTGCCATGGACAACTACTGTAATAACTGAAAATGAAAGATTAATGCACATATCATTAGCACTAAAAGCGTGGCAACTGAAGGTTGACAAGAGTTGTGTGAAAACTGAATGTTTGCCAGAAGTAATAAATTTCGCTACACTCTGACTTAATTTAGCAAAAGAATTAATAAAACCATAAAATTGAAAGTTAATTCAGTGACTGAAATTAATAGTGAACTTTGTTTCTGAAGCGCTACCTCAACAATCGCTTCAAAAGCTACTTGAATGTACGCAATTTAGAAACAAGAGATTTTTCTTTGAACTTCAATTAAATGATTCTGAACAATTAACAATACCAAAATTTGGTACGTACCAAGCTGAGCTGCAGTCACAGGTAAGCCAAAATATGTTAACAAAACTCCCACTCTTAATTTGTGCTTGTGTAATCTAAATATTGTAGCCAAATAGGAATACTTTATATGAACTTTGAAATTAAAGCAGTGAAACGGAATGATATTACTTTAATGCTGGCGTTTGAATTTCAACGACACATAAATATCGAGATTGCTTATGACATAGTCTTGCTACCAGTGATTCCCGTATCACGCCGCTTCTTGGCGAGCAATTGGGTTGTATCGGAAATTTATTCCGTGATTTATGGTCCTTCTACACTACTGGCCATTATAATTACTACACCAAGAGGAAGTGCACATGATAAATGTATATTCATTGGACAAATACACTCCTGGAAACTGAAATAAGAACACCGTGAATTCATTATCCCAGGAAGGGGAAACTTTATTGACACATTCCTGGGGTCAGATACATCACATGATCACACTGACAGAACGACAGGCACATATACACAGGCAACAGAGCATGCACAATGTCGGCACTAGTACAGTGTATATCCACCTTTCGCAGCAATGCAGGCTGCTATTCTCCCATGGAGACGATCGTAGTGATGCTGGATGTAGGCCTGTGGAACGGCTTGCCATGCCATTTCCACCTGGCACCTCAGTTGGACCAGCGTTCGTGCTGGACGTGCAGACCGCGTGAGACGACGCTTCATCAAGTCCCAAACATGCTCAATGGAGGACAGATCCGGAGATCTTGCTGGCCAGGGTAGTTGACTTACACCTTCTAGAGCACGTTGGGATGCACGGGATACATGCGGACGTGCATTGTCCTGTTGGAACAGCAAGTTCCCTTGCCGGTCTAGGAATGGTAGAACGATGGGTTCGATGACGGTTTGGATGTACCGTGCACTATTCAGTGTCCCCTCGACGATCACCAGAGGTGTACGGCCAGTGTAGGAGATCGCTCCCCACACCATGATGCCGGGTGTTGGCCCTGTGTGCCTCAGTCGTATGCAGTCCTGATTGTGGCGCTCACCTGCACGGCGCCAAATACGCATACAACCATCATTGGCACCAAGGCAGAAGCGACTCTCATCGCTGAAGACGACACGTCTCCATTCGTCCCTCCATTCACGCCTATCGCGACACCACTGGAGGCGGGCTGCACGATGTTGGGGCGTGAGCGGAAGACGGCCTAACGGTGTGCGGGACCGTAGCCCAGCTTCATGGAGACGGTTGAGAATGGTCCTCGCCGATACCCCAGGAGCAACAGTGTCCCTAATTTGCTGGGAAGTGGCGGTGCGGTCCCCTACAGCACTGCGTAGGATCCTACGGTCTTGGCGTGCATCCGTGCGTAGCTGCGGTCCGGTCCCAGATCGACGGGCACGTGCACCTTCCGCCGACCACTGGCGACAACATCGATGTACTGTGGAGACCTCACGCCCCACGTGTTGAGCAATTCGGCGGTACGTCCACCCGGCCTCCCGCATGCCCACTATACGCCCTCGCTCAGAGTCCTTCAACTGCACGTAGTGTTCACGTCCACGCTGTCGCGGCTTGCTACCACTTTTAAAGACTGCGATGGAGCTCCGTATGCCACGTCAAACTGGCTGACACTGACGGCGGCGGTGCACAAATGCTGCGCAGCTAGCGCCATCCGACGGCCAACACCGCGGTTCCTGGTGTGTCCGCTGTGCCGTGCGTGTGATCATTGCTTGTACAGCCCTCTCGCACTGTCCGGAGCAAGTATGGTGGGTCTGGCACACCGGTGTCAATGTGTTCTTTTTTCCATTTCATTTTCAGCAGCGTATATTACACTACAACTGACATGTGATTACATTTTCATGCTATTTGGGTGAATAGATCGTAAGAAATCAGTGCCCTGAGCAACCACCTCAGGCAGTAATAACGGCCTTGATACCCCTGGGCATTGAGTCAGACACAGCTTGGATGGTGTGTACAGGTACAGCTGGTCACACAGCTTCAACACGATACCACAGTTCATCAAGAGTAGTCACTGGCGTATTGTGATGAGCTAGTTGCTCGGCCACCATTGACCAGACGTTTCCAATTGGTGAGAGATGTGGAGAATGTGCCGGCCAGGGCAGCAGTCGAACATTATCTGTTCCCAGAAAGGCCCGTACAGGACCTGCAATACGCGGACGTGCATTATCCTGCTGAAATGTAGGGTTTCGCAGGAATCGAATGAAGGGTAGAGCCATGGGTCGTAACACATCTTAAATGTAACGGGCACTGTTCAAAGTGCCGTCAATGCGAACAAGAGGTGACCGAGACTTGTAACCTATTGTACCCCATACCATCACGCCGGGTGATACGCCAGTATGGCGATACGAATACACGATTCCAATGTGCGTTCGCCGCAATGTCGCTAAACACGGATGCGACCATCATGATTCTGTAAACAGAACCTGGATGCATCCGAAAAAATGACGTTTTGCCATTCGTGCACCCAGGTTCATCGTTGAGTACACCATCGCAGGCGCTCCTGTGTGTGATGAAGGGACATGGGTAACCGCAACCATGGTCTCCGAACTGGTAGTCCGTGCTGCTGCAAACGTCGTCGAACTGTTCGTGCAGATGGTTGCTGTTTTGCAAAAATCCCTATCTGTTGACTCAGGAACGCACCGATTCCATATTCTACTAACAGTCATTGGATCTCGACCAACGCGAGCATTAAAGCCGCGATACGATAAACCGCAATCGCTATAGCCTATTATCCGACCTTTATCAAAGTCGGAATCGTGATGGTACGCATTTCTCCTCCTTACACGAGGCATCACAATAACGTTTCACCAAACAACGCCGGTCAACTGCTGTTTGTGTATGAGAAATCGGTAGGAAACTTTCCTCATGTCAGCACGTTGTAGGTGTCGCCACGGGGTCCAACCTTGTGTGAATGCTCTAAAAAGCTAATCATTTGCATATCGCAGCATCATTTTCCTGACGGGTAAATTTCGCGTCTGTAGCACGTCATCGTCGTGGTACAGCAATTTTAATGGCCAGGGTGTAATTTTCATATGTCTACCGATACGCCTTGATAATCATCGTTTACCTGGTCCTACTGTTTTTTGTGTTTATTTCGACATCCCTTGATAATAATAGTGCTTTTTTATCAGCAATATTCCGACTGATTTGATGATAGCCACTGTTCCGGCGTAAAGTCAAGCGCCGGTACGACGATCATGAACGGAAGAGCAGAGAGGGCTGTGAGACGACGCCAGCCAATAGTACGCTCACAAACCCCTCTCTAGGACGACACGGAGACAGGAGCGGAGTACAGGCCAAGAGAAAACAGGCGCCGTTCCGAGTGACCGCGCCGACTTGAAGTCGAGCCGACCTACGAACGCTGCAACAGTGACTTAGAAACGCTAACTGTTCGCTTGTATTACGAATTGAATATACTGAGGAGCTTGCTTATGTCTGTCTGTTGCGCCTTACATGCGACGCGTCCATATCTCACAGAGTCGAGTATTGTAATCTTTTCCTTATGTAATTAAGCGCATTAATACGATTTGCTTGAATTGTTGTGTAGCTTTCCAAGAAAGCAGCTTTCCTAGGCACCCTGTATAAGACGAATGGGCAGAACACAACATTAGCGACGAGGTCTACCACGAATCACGAGCCGACAGCCACCACTGCTTCCTTGTTTTTAGTTTTCGTGGGCTACTGTTTTGCTGTCGCTTTAATTCTCTCTTGTCTTTTCTTTCCAGAGGTGTTTACTTATTTTCACAGCCTCTTGTTATGTTCTTGCTAATCAGTGTTTTCAGGTGTGCGTTGCCGAAATTTTCTTTGCTTTTGTACTTATTTTCCTTGCTTGACTTTTCTGTTTATTGCATTTGTCTCTTCCAACATGCCCAACCCATCTATCCCAACCCCTGCGCAAGCGCCTCAGCTGCAAGCGTTAGATGTGTCTCAGCTAATGCAGATGTTTCAGTTCCAGATCAATCAAATATCTACACTGCTACATGGTGCAGCACCCACCGGCCAACGCTGAGTGCCCAGCAGACACAGCACCTACCTAGCTCCAAGTGCTGTACCGCCTTTTCGCCAATTTCATGAACAAGAAGAGGTATAGCTCGAGTGCTTGCAACAGTCTGAAGCCTACGTACTTGTTCACAATGTACCAGGTACCATGAAATAACCTTATTTATTGTTCACGGTAGGAAGCGCGGTGTTGCACATCGTTTAAAAACTCTTTCCTAACGCCACTCCGAGTGAACTTTCGTATGCTCAGGTAGTGGATTCGGTAACTAACGATTATGAACACAGCCGGCCGCTGTGACCGAGCGGATCTAGGCAATTCAGTCTGGAACCGCGCTGTTGCTACGGTCGCAGGTTCGAATCCTGACTCGAGCATGACTGTGTGTGATGACCTTAGGTTAGTTAGTTTTCAGTAAGTCTAGGGACTGATGACCTCAGATGTTAAGTCCCATAGTGCTCAGAGTCACTTAATTATGACCAACAAGTGAATATGGTAGCGGCTACGTACCAATTTTTTAATAGCAAAGAACGATCAGAATAAACTTATTGCGAATGGGTGACAGATTTGTGGTATATCTCGACTAAATGCAACTTCAGATGCGCTTGAAACGCTTTATATTCAGATGTTATGTTGCGTGATGCGATCGTGTACAATGTAGCAGATGTCAGACTCAAAGAACAGATTCTGAATGAGTCCGATCCAACATTTCAGCAAGCAGTGCAAATACTAGAACAGTACGATTCAGGTGCCCCATCGGTCGAAAAATTGAGCAGCCAGCAATTTGTCTGGTTGAGTCGTACCTTGCTATCGACCGGCCCATCAAGTAACAGGTAGCGCCTGCAACGGTCATTAACAAAACTAGCAAGCGAGCAGTTTCTTCAGTGCTACGCCAGACCAACAAACTTTTTCCATTTTGGCAGTGCTTCCACGCCTGCCATTTTCCAATGATATTTGGAACAGCTGGCTGCTCAAGTGCCTAACTGTTCAAACTATTTGGACGATATCGTCGCAGCAGGTCTTGCACCTGAAGATCACATTCCAAAATTTGTGTACTTTGCTTCGTGTGCTATCTGATGCTGGACTAAGGTGTAGACTGATAATGTGTGATTTATTAAAACCTGAGTAGCAGTATATTGGTCATCTTATAAAAATTCACAATGTCACGGAATTGCACTCAAGTCTTAGGAAAAATGCACTATTATATTCGGTTCACGCCGAATGCTGCGCAAATAGCGGCTCCATTGCATCGCTTGCGTCGCAAGAATGTCCCCTTTGCTTGGAAATATGTATGCCACGTAGCATTTTAAAAACTTAAAGACGCATTGCTCAGTGGTGAATTTTTGGTTCACTTTGATCCTGGCAAATCACTTGTATTGCAAGTTGACGCTTCCTGTTATGGAATCGGAATTGTGCTTTCGCACGGAATTGGTGATGAAGACATATCTGTTCCGCATCAAAAGTGTTGTCCAAAGTTCAGTGTAACTATTCACAAATTGAGAAAGAGGCATTGGCTATTGTGTATGCTGTCACCAAATTCCACCACTACTTGTAAGGCAGAAAATTTTACTTAGTAACGAGTCACAGGCCAATGCAGTCCTTGGTTCATCCGACTTAGCCGGTTCCTGAACGAACAGCTCAAAAATTGCATAGATGGGCATTGCTGTTGTCTGAATACCACTGTCGCCCGGCGTCTAAGCATGGTAATGTGGACGAATTTTCACACCTTCTGATACACCCTGATAAGGACTTTGACACTTCTGCGATTTCCTGTTGTCACATCGATGCTCGGGAATCCGAATTGCTTCAGTCTTTTCCTCTGAACTATAGGAAAATTGCACAGGCCACGGAATCTGATTCAGATCTGAATATTTTTCTAACACACTTTTGCACATCTTGGCCTCCTTTCTTGCATAGCACAAAGAACTCTGTAGTGCGCCGTTAATTTGCACGTGCGGCATAGGCACGCTATGCAGAAAGGTCTGATTGTTGTTCAAAATTACAGTGGAAAGTCATGTGTGTTGATCCCTAAGGCTTTGCATAAAGAAGTGTTGCAGTTATTTCACCAAGGACACTAGGGGATTGTTCGTGCGAAACAGTTAGCGCGTCAACACTGTACTTGACGGGTTATCGACACCCAAATAGAACAGAAGACGTCACAGTGTCACGCATGGGCGGAAAATCAGTTCGCTCTGCCACGATCATTCTCTGCTAGGCCTCAAGTCTCAATCAAAATGACAACGTGTGCACATAGACTTTGCGGGACCGTTTTGGAACACTCGTTGGTTGAGTGTGGTTGACTCGTATAGCAAGTTTCCTTTTCCTGTACCAAAGAATTCGACAGCGTAACTTAGCACAACTCAGGTGTTGTTCTCGATTTTTTGCCTCGGAGGTTTTCCTGAAGTCACAGAATCAGACAACGGTCAGCAGTTCACGCCGAACAAATTTGAAACATCCCGCGAACGCAATGGCATACATTATATAACTAGTGCGCCGATCCATCCACAGTCAAACGGCGAAGCGGAACGTTTTGTAAGAACCTTCAAGCAGTATTTGGCCGTACTTTGCTCCGCACACACCAGGGATCAAACATTGCAACTGTTTCTCGCTTCCAATCGTTCGCATTTACAAAATGGACCATCGCCGGCGAGACTGCTTAACGGCCGCCGCCCTCACACACAGCTTCACCTGCTCCACCCTCCTCAGCATCCGTCGCCGAAGGAAGGCTTTAAGTATCACTTCGCGCCACATGATACTGTGTTTTCAGGCGAGATCCTTCGTAGACTTGGCGCCTGCGTGTATCTCATTTCAGGCCACGACGGATTGCAGCACCGACATCACAATCAAATTCGGCACTGTCATGCGCGCGGTGATCCTTCTGTGTCTGTCTCCCCAGATTCACGGATTCCTACGACACCGAAGCTACAGCAGCCGCGGCGTCCTCCGGGACACCGAGGGCGACCCATGGAGACGGAGCCTTTGCCTCCTCCGCCTCCTCTTGTCCTACCGATGGAGCTGGACCCTCCCAAGCTGCAGGAGGCGAAGCCCTCGACATCTTGCTATTGAAAAATTTTTCATGTTAAAATTTAGTTCTGATCGCACCACTTATGGTACAAGAACACAAGTACCGGTTTCGGTCACATTACATGACCATCATCAGACCTGTAATTTAATTTATAAAGTAATAGAAACCTTACTAGATTGACAATAAAATATGACAAAATGCTTATAACGATAAAATACAATAAGACTTGTTATTCCCACGGCATCCTTCGAAGATGGTAGGTGGAGCACTCTTCTCAGCTGCTGCGATGTCAACTGGTGCCAGCAAGTGACGGACATACGCTTAAATACGAAGATGCTCCGCCTACCTCTTCTCCCTCTACCTCACTACAACCTATCACTGTAAAACGGGTTCACATAATCGTCAAAACGTAAAGAAAAAAGTACAATAATAACACGAAAATAGTTATGTACGAAATGTCTCTTTACAACCATGGAACTACTTAAATATTGTATGAAATATCAATTAAAAGCTTTAAAATAACTGTACAGACGATGTATACTGAGTGTGCCCTCTATGGGCTAAGGTGGTACTACCACATTGGTATTAAAGTCAATGATGTTATGAAGGTCTTTGGCATTGCGGCATCATATCGAAATGTGAGTTTTCACTCAACTGCAAGTATACACCTATGTTACATTCAGTCTGTCTTATATTAACTCTATTTGCCACTGGTGATATGTGTAATAATGGAATGATATTACACACACTTTTTAAAATGTCATAAAATCATTTACTAAAAATTGAGTCATATTTCGTAATATTTCTAGTTGGCAGTATAAGATTGTGACATAAATATTTACGTACTTTTCTAAGGTACAATTCTGCCATGGATACAACTGGGTCCTATGATTTTCTCAAAAAAAGAGTACATACGTGTCCATAGAATTTCGTCAAAGAGATCATAAAAATGTTTTTCACGAAAATCCAACTGTTCATTGAGAACCACTGACGGTTCATCTCTATAATCGGCCTATATCTCGATCTCCTCCAAGCCGCGCGGTATTAGCCGAGCGGTCTCGGGCGCTGCAGTCATGGACTGAGCGGCTGGTCCCGACGGAGGTTCGAGTCCTCCCTCGGGCATGGGTGTGTGTGTATGTTTGTCCTGAGGATAATTTGGGTTAAGTAGTGTGTAAGCTTAGGGACTGATGAGCTTAGCTAGACTGTTTTTTCTGCCCTCCATGCTTCGTCTATCGCGTTATTTTGTTTCCGGCGTATCACAATTCCATCACTTCATCTACTTCCTGGTCACAATATTTCATGTTAAATTGTTAGCTAAAATCATTTCAGCCACTCATCATTACGTTCTTCTACATTCAGTTTACACTCAGTTCCCTATTTTGTACTCGTAGGACTATTCACTCGAATGAAGAGGTCCTGGAACACTTCCACACTTTCATGAGGAAAGCAAAATTATCAACGGATGTCATCAATGATATTCATTCACCTCGAATTTTCATGCGACTAATTGATGTTTCTTTTATTTCCGTTATTGCTTCTTCTATTGAAAAGTAGCAGCGGAAGGCTACATTCCCCTCCTACATCCTTTTTTCACCTAGCAGTTCGTTCTTGGTGTTCCATTTTAATCGTTTCTTCTCGATTTTTGCACCTGTTGTGTACTAGCAGTCTTTGTCTGTGGGATACAACCATTTTCTGATAATTTAGAACATTTTTCACCATTTGACGTTGTCATATGCATTTTATATGTCTCAAAATCCTAAGAACCTGTCTTTATTTAAGCTTGGCCTCCATTATCAATTACAGCGTCAGAGAAGATAATAAATACGCAGCAATTGAGACAAAGCAAGCTGAGTATCCAATCTCATCTGCTATGTTTTTCTGTCTCCAAGGATTTCCCAAGTTTTTTTCCTAAACTATGACAATGACAATGTGATAGTGTACCTAATATCTAGTGAGTGTATAGTAGTTTCACATTCATTAATGAGCTTAGTCCCATTGAATTTCACTTGCTCGTTACAGACTACTTGCTAATATAGCTGTTGTCAGTAGCAGGTTTTAATCTTGCCTCGGGCATGGATGCGTGTGGTGTCTTTAGGTTAGGTAGGTTTAAGTAGTTTTAAGTTCTAGGGAACTGATGACCTCAGAAATTAAGTCCCATAGTACTCAGAGCCATTTGAACCAGCACTCTTGGAAGAAAGGATATTGCGGCGACATGGCTTAGCCAAAGCCTGGGGGACGTTTCAAGAATGAGATTTTTCACTCTGCAGCGGAGTATGCGCAGTTCTACAAGATTCGGAGAAGAGCTTCTGTGAAGTTTGGAAGGTAGGAGACAAGGTACTGGCAGAATTGAATCTGTGGGGGCGGGTCGTGAGTCGTGCTTGGGTACCTCAGTTGGTAGAGCACTTGCTCATGAAAGGCAAAGGTCTCGAGTTCGAGTCTCGGTCTGGCACACAGTTTTAATCTGCCAGGAAATTTCATATCAGTGCACACTCCGCTGCAGAGTGAAAATCTCATTCTAGAAATGTTACAGATGTAAAACTTGATCTAGAATCTTGAATTGATAATGTATTACAAGATTGCGATGAAAGGATTTAATTGGTAAAGAAGGATGTACTATCAACGCAAAAAGGAGTGCATTAGTGAAAAGAGGGTGAAAGTTGTTGACAAGAAGTGTGGTAGCAACTCAGTAAAATCCGCGAAATGCTCTGACAATAAGGAAAATCTTGAAAATAAAATTAACCAAATTAAAAAAAGATTTACATGGCTAGAGAGAAGTAAGGGGCTCAAAAGTTAGAATGAGAGTGAGGCTGTAATTAATAAGAGAATAGAGAAGGTTAATGAGGAAGTCGATTCCAAATTTCTAGAAATGAGAATAGAGCTAAATTAGGTAAGAAGTGTTTCACTTGGTGGACTGTGTCTAGCTCAAATGTTACTTGTCTGAATAATTAACAGGATATGCCCCTATTTTTAATTAAGGCTAAAATACATTAAGAATTAGTTTCTTCTGTGTTAATAAATCCGTAAAGTAAAGAAGAAAAGGCGCTATTTAATGTAAGGAATGTATTTCTATTGCTGTTCTGCTAACGAATGTACCAGAGCAATGTTTATCTATCGCATTTATAAAGCAGTTGAAGTCAGTCGCCGTAACTTGTTGTCGGATAATATAAAAGCATGAGCTGTGAGCTCTCGCTATCTCTATCTCTCTCTCTCTCTCTCTCTCTCTCTCTCTCTCTCTCTCTCTCTCTCTCTAGTTTGTTTTCGGTGACTGTCTCACAAATGTAAGTGTCGCTCTGTAACGTTTGGCAAATAATTACGGTAATTTAATTTCAAAAGCCGTATTTTGATTAAGACTGTACTTTCCTTCTTCATTAATTCCACATATCAAATTATTGTGGTACATTTTAGAAATGATCCAGGCTCCAGCGAAAGGGAGTTGCCGACCAATATTTTGGTGGCCACAGCCGAACGCTACTTGTGTTCAAATGTCTATTACTTTATCAAACTTTCATTTCGGCGTCCCTGAGATATCTTTTACCGCTCTTTTCCATCAGTATCCAGGAAATGTAATTACGCAAACTGCGTTATTTTTAGATCGGTCACTGGCCTCTAAACAATGCCGTCGTCAACGTTCTCTTAGGCCTGATGGGAATCTGATGGTGGTTGGCGAAATATATAATTTCAGAATCCACAAGTAAACATTTTCTATGCACAATTATATCACTTTAGAATCTTGCCGCCCGTAAAAGCAATAGATTTAATCTTACATTATTTTTTAAATACTAGTAATATTAAACAGCATAAATTCTTTTGTGAGTTATAATAAATTTCATGTTTTTGAACCATATGGCACAGTGCACCCTCTTTATTTCATTAGAGAATTTAACAGATGGCCTGACGTATGGAGTGATAAAGAAGAAATTCTTCTTCAAGATGATTCCTAAAAGGAGACACATGTTTGGACAGCATATGTGGCTAAGTCCTGTAGTTCATGGAAAGAACTCACATCATTATTGTTCAAGGAATATTGGTTTAAGGATAAAATACAAACTACACCACGTGATTTTTAGCCAGGTGGAAGATTTGATACTTGGAAAGGCACAATTAAAGAGTTTTGTCAGTACTGAATTAACAAATTAAAATACTTGGATAAGGAATTGGGCAGTGAAGCCGTGACTATGAGTTTAGAAAATATATTACCACAAAAGGTTAGGGAATTATCAGTGCCTGGTCCTAGAAGCAGTATTAATGAATTTTTGAATTATGTGGATAAGGTAGAAAGAGTAGAACCCTCCGCTGAGGGTAAAAGACATTTTGATGAGAGGAATCAAAACAGGCAGAGCATAATGGAAACAGGATGAAGAGGTCATACCCAGATAGAAGGAATGGGGGCCAAAGAAATAACTGGATAAATAATGGTAATAAAGGACAAGGAGATGATTGTGACCACTTAAACTATGGTTTCAACCAGTCACAGCTCGAACCTGGGCAGGACACAGGAAACTATTTCCAGAAAGTGGACATATGGATAATAGAAATAAGGTAGGCAGTCAGTATAAGTCAGGTTGTGCTATAAGTGAAATTCTTCCAAGTGATGAAAGTACTAAGGTAACAAAGGAAGTTTGTATTATGACGGAACCAATAGATGAGGAGTGCTATAACTGTTCAGCATGTAGAGAACATAGAGCATTTTATTAACAAAGTTTTTGAAGGTGGTGAAATGGTAATAGTTATGGTTCATGTGAGAGTTCAGACAACAGTAAATCTCATAGTGAGTGAGGTAGTAATGAAGATCAAGATGATGACGAGTTGTTGCAGTTTGAGTTTTATGAGGAAAATATCATGATACATAAAGAAAGGATTAAGGAGATAAGTGGACAAGGTAGAAGCTAATGGTGAATCAAATAATGAAGAAGAACGAATTGCCTGTCACTTTACTGTAACCGCTAATAGATTTAGAGATCAACATGATAGTTTCTCTAGAGATAAGGTTAATGAAGAACAGAGTGAGAGTACTAATGAGGTACAGTTGCATCCTGTAGTTGTGGCTAATGTGCAAGGAATATCTGTCATGCGTTTGCTGGACAGTAGTACTGAACTGAATGGCCTGTAATAGGTATTCTTTGAGTGAATTAAAGCTAAAGAAAGAGTTGTAGTAGTGTCTGTATCTGATATCCGAATTATACTGCAACTGGTAAAATGTCAGAGTATTAAGCGTCAGGTATTACTGACTGTAGAACTTGCTGGGCATCAGGTAGAGTGTAATTTTTTCGTAATACCTGATGTCACTCGTGTTGGGGGCAGAACTTTTGTGTAAATGAAATGTAAATATTGATTTGGATAATGGTTAATTTTGTTGCATATGTACTGATAGTGTAATGAAGTACCTTTTTTTGAAAAATCACTGTTGCAACAGTACACGAGCAGTTAAACTTTCTATTTAAGTATCTGGCAATTGCAAATGACTCTGTACATTCTGAAAAGGAAAGAATAAAAGTATAGATAAAGAAGAAAGTGAAGAAGTTGAAGGAATAATGACTAGTCAGAAATAGGAATTGGAAGAAGTATTATTGCTGAACAGTAAGATATTTTCAGACAAGACTGGACTAGTAACAGTCTTTGAATGTAAACTGAAATGAATGAACATGACCCATTTTTAAGAAACCATACATTGCACTGTGTGCTAGTAAATAAGCAGTAAGAATGGACTTTAGAATGATGTTAGAATGGAGGATAGTAGGCACTGTAATCCCTTGGTAATGGTAACAAAAATGACTTGAGGATTCAGGCTTTTCCTGGATGACAGGAAACTGATTGAAATTATTTTGAAAAGGAGTGAGAGACCATCAGACACAGAAGAAATTATGCAAATATTCACTGGCTGTAGATTTTTGAGCTCTTTTGATGTAACCTGTGGGTATTGGAATATCAGCCCAGCACATGAATCTAGGCCTTATATAGCATTTCTTAATGAAGGTCAGTGCTCCCAATATTGCGTGGTGTAATGACTTTTGGGTAAAACGTACATATTTTTATGTTAATTAGGGTAATTGATAATGTGGTGGGGAATTAATTCATTAACAAAAACTCTTTATGTTGATGATATCTTGATGACTACTTACAACTGGTCTGAAAATTGCTAAATTTTGGATGAACTCTTGAAAGGTTCGTAGAAGGGGGGATAAAATTAAAATTAAGTATATCTGAATTTGGTAAAAGAAAATTTCCTTTTTGGCTCACAAAATTGATGAAAATGATATACGCCCTGATCCATAAAAACTTAGTGCTGATGATGATTTTCTGTGTTATTGAAGTAAGAAGAAACTGAAAGCAATGTTTGGCCTTTCTTGATATTATCGACAATTTGTGACAGATCAGTCTATTGGCCACCCTTGTCTAGAAAATTTACTGAATTTCTGTAGCATGGAATTGGAGTAAGTTGTGTGGAGAAGCTTTCAAACTACACTCCAGGAAATTGAAATAAGAACACAACGTGAATTCACTGTCCCAGGAAGGGGAAACTTTATTGACACATTCATGGGGTCAGATACATCACATGATCACACTGACAGAACCACAGGCACATAGACACAGGCAACAGAACATGCACAATGTCGGCACTAGTACAGTGTATATCCACCTTTCGCAGCAATGCAGGCTGTTATTCTCCCATGGAGACGATCGTAGAAATGCTGGATGTAGTCCTGTGGAACGGCTTGCCATGCCATTTCCACCAGGCGCCTCAGTTGGACCAGCGTTCGTGCTGGACGTGCAGATCGCGTGAGACGACGCTTCATCCAGTCCCAAACATGCTCAATGGGGGACAGATCCAGAGATCATGCTGGCCTGGGTAGTTGACTTACACCTTCTAGAGCACGTTGGGTGGCACGGGATATATGCGGACGTGCATTGTCCTGTTGGAACAGCAAGTTCCCTTGCCGGTCTAGGAATGGTAGAACGATGGGTTCGATGACAGTTTGGATGTACCGTGCACTATTCAGCGTCCCCTCGACGATCACCAGAGGTGTACGGCCAGTGTAGGAGATCGCTCCCCACACCATGATGCCGGGTGTTGGCTCTGTGTGCCTCGGTCGTATTCAGTCCTGATTGTGGCGCTCACCTGCACGGCGCCAAACACGCATACGACCATCATTGGCACCAAGGGAGAAGCGACTCTCATCGCTGAAGACGACACGTCTCCATTCGTACCTCCATTCACGCCTGTCGCGACACCACTGGAAGCGGGTTGCACGATGTTGGGGCGTGAGCGGAAGACGGCCTAACGATGTGCGGGACCGTAGCCCAGCTTCATGGAGACGGTTGCGAATGGTCCTCGCCGATACCCCAGGAGCAACAGTGTCCCTAATTTGCTGGGAAGTGGCGGTGCGGTCCCCTACGGCACTGTGTAGGATCCTACGGTCTTGGCGTGCATCTGTGCGTCGCTGCGGTCCGGTCCCAGGTCGACGGGCACGTGCAGCTTCCGCCGACCACTGGCGACAACATCGATGTACTGTGGAGACCTCACGCCCCACGTGTTGAGCAATTCGGCGGTACGTCCATCCGGCCTCCCGCATGCCCACTATACGCCCTCGCTCAAAGTCTGTCAACTGCACATACGGTTCACGTCCACGCTGTCGCGGCATGCTACCAGTGTTAAAGACTGCGATGGAGCTCCGTATGCCACGGCAAACTGGCTGACACTGACGGCGACGGTGCACAAATGCTGCGCAGCTAGCGCCATTCGACGGCCAACACCACGGTTCCTGGTGTGTCCGCTGTGTCGTGCGTGTGATCATTGCTTGTACAGCCTTCTCGCAGTGTCCGGAGAAAGTATGGTGGGTCTGACACACCGGTGTCAATGTGTTCTTTTTTCCATTCCCAGGAGTATATAAAGAAAGAATTGGTCGAAAGCAAATTACTGTATCGTCCTTATTTTTCAGTACCTTTCTGATGGGCAATGACTCAAGTTATTGTGGTCTGGGGGGTGAAAATTTATCAATTAGTATCAACTGAACAGGGTACTACACACACGATTAGTGCATTTGCAAACATAAATTTATATGCACATGGAAAGAACTACTATATTTCAGATCTAGAAACTTGGAACATTATATGCTGTGGCACAGAACTATGGAATATACAGGCAACAAAACCTTCAGTCTTATTGACCAGTGTAGACTGAAACTTGGCAAGTTGACAATGTGGGCCTCATATCTGCAACAGTTTGATTTAGAGCATCATTATATTGAAGAAAAGATAACATTACAGCTGATGTTCCTTGTAGGATGCCATCAGGTGGGAAAGATAGTGACAACACTTAGGACGCTGGGGATAACATCAGGTTGTTTAACTTGCTAGGGGTAAAGGAAAAAGAGAAATTTAAGAAACGTTGTAAACAAATGGGAAGGGAAAAGAACAAAGATCCAAATCTGAGGGTAGTTAAACAGTATTACAACTCCAAGAACGAACCAAAACTAAAATTGAAATATACTCGTACAAAGGTATACTATTTAGAAGGAAAACTTTGGACAAACAGAAGTGGAAATTGTGCTTCCCAGAGCAGCACATAGAAAAATGGATTGACTGCCTTCATGATATCTATGGACGTTATTGGACGAGGAAGTTTGCAGCTAAGTTTTGGGAGACTACCTTTTAACAGAGTGTGGAGGAGAATTTAACAGATATTGGAAGGGTGTGATAAATGTCAAAGACTAAAGACCACTAGTGCACCATCTAAAGGGTCAACGAACTTAGGGAACTAATCGCAGTGGACCTTCTGCGCACACACTCGGTGTTCACAGCGGATGCAGACATACTTTTGTGGTACTAGACACTTTCTCCCAGCATGTAATGTTGTACCCAGGCACAGGTGCTACCACCAGAACCATGGTTGAGAAATTAGAGACTCTTAACTCTCACAATGTGGGGGCATCCAAATCATTATTGCCAGACAATGGGTCACACTTTATCTCAGAAAGATTCGTGCATTGTATTGGTCTATATAATAATAAACATATTAAAATTTCAACATATTTTCCACAAGGTCATATTAAAACAGTATGATGAAGGGAATCAGTAGAATATGTAGATCCTATTTTAGCAGTTCATTTGGTATGAGGTGGCCAAACTGCTGAATATCAGCAGTTTGCAAATGTTTCAATAACTTACAGGATGAATATACTGGGTTTGCTCCCTTTGAGCTCATATTTGGTGAAAAACCTACAAAGGTTATGAGAGAGGAAGTGGAATTCCTAGCAATTATTGAAGTATCCTAGGATAAAAAGATTGGGCTGGCAAGATAGATGAAGAAGAAAAAAGCGTTAGGCACAAAGAGAAGGCATTACTTGAATGTTTCGCCAACTAGATCTAAGACTGGGGCCTTGGTCCTTGTTAAGACGGAAGATAAATCGAACGGGGTAAATGACTAAGCCAAGAAGTTTTTGCATGTATATCGTGGAGCACCTGAAGTAGTATGAATTTCCCATAATGTGCATATGAGTTAGGTTGCATGAATTCTGAAAGAATTTTAGGATTGATTTTAGACCATATATACAGACACTAAGGTGTGTGAACGTGGATTTAGATAATAGTGAATATTTTTTTTAAATTAGGCAACTTGAATTTGGCTGATAGACTAGAAAACATACTGAAACGTGAATTGGGAACTTAAGTATGGGATCGGCTGACGTTTTGCGATTGGTTCCTTACCCCAGCTGAGTGCTGCTGTTCTTTTTCTTGGGGGACACTAAACTCTACCACCATCCTGTTTGTGCCCTTCTACCTTTTCTCTTTCTATCTTTGTCAGCCCAGGGCTCAGCTGCCAAAATTTGGTGTTACATAGCTACAGTAACAGGAGTTCTGCTCCAAGACAATTAGGGATTTAGCTAGCCAAATAGCCAAAAACCAGGGGTTCTGCTACTCAAAAGTAGGGGCTTTGTCCCCAACAGTTAGCTGTCTTCTAGTATAGTTGCAAAGTCACTCGTTTGGCGCATACCCTGTGGTGCACTTATTTGCAGTTTGTGTTCTAAGAACAGTTGTGATATTTTTTCTTTTTTCAGTTTGCCTCCATCAAGTAACTGTCATGCTCTGTTTGACATTGCTTACCTGGGCTCATTTCCTCAGGAACAGATATAACATTTTATAAATTTTTATGTGGCTTAGTTCGATATACAGTGGATAGAATATTCATTACAATTTGATACAATTAGAAAATTTTGGTAGAAAGTGATAAGGATTTGCTCTATGGAGCATTGAGAGTGGAGTAAGATTTGGAGTAATCAGTGAGCATATATTATTCAAATAACTGGTATAGCAACAGTAATTAAAGGAGAGAATAACCTCTAGAGCAGTGGTTAACATCTGGGATAATTCCCACCTGAGGGTTAAAATGAAATTTTCTGTGGGGTAAAAACAAAAGAATTCGATTGTGTTATGGTTACTAAACTAAATTATTTTATAAATATCATTATTATTATCACTATTTCTTAAGACTGTATTGCCGATTACTAAGTTACAAGTCTCCTTATCTGTTTTTCAAACATGGACGTTAACCCACGACACAATCTCATTGAGTTTAAGCTTATGAAACGAATGTATGAACATCTTCTACTCGTATAGTTCACTTTTTACACACAAACATTTTACTTTGTACCATGCATCTATGACAGTAACATTGAGACATATACTTCACATATGTTTTAACATGTTATCGAAACGCCTTCTATGAGTTGTAGGTAGTTAACACAATGGACCACAAATTGCTTCATTATTTATTTAGCAACCGATAATCCACCTAACTGACAGAACAACACAACAGTAACTGCGTAATGGTTATTAAATTGCTGCATTACTTTCACATTGTTATTATTATTGGTAGAAGTTGTCAGCCATACAGATTTGGCAGCCTAAGGTCTTCCAGTTCCTACCATTTCTTGAGTAAGGAGTGTGGCATTTATGAAATACACAGACAGTAAGTGAAGTGCACCCAGTTTGATTCGGTTCCTTTAAAATGGTGGTGTAGAGTGTGGGTGAAACAAGAGTCTCTAGGGAGAGGTCTGGTACTAGGGATGCATATTTTGCAATGGTTGTCTACCCTCAATATGGATAGCTAGATTTCTTTTATGAAGAGGAGTTATAGGTAGCACTAGTGGTGCATTGCTAAGTGTTTCATCATACTATAAAGAAAGGTTTTTAGAAATAAGCAGAATAATTAGATCAAGATATAATAAAACACCTAGAGAAACTATCTTTTGTCATTCTACAAATAATGGAATCAGAATATAATATTTTTGGTCTGAAACTTAGATAGGTACTGATGTTGATAACGTTAGTGGTGGGGGGTATCTGATAGCATTCAGGGCTAATGGCCTCAGAAGGTACGACAAACACTGATCTAGAGTATACTTTTAGTATTAAATAAAAAATTTATTCTGAGGGTAAATGTCTATGAAAGTTAATGTGTGTCAAAATTTGTCCTAATATAGATGTCACAAGATTTAGTGTTTAGAAAAAGAAAGATTGTGAAATAGTGGTTGCCTATGATAGTGTTTAGGAGGTAGTGAGAGAGATGGAGTTTGCTACATCTTTTAGACCACAATGATGCATAACATGTTCTTGTACAATTAGCTAATGAAGTGGTACATTATGAGTTCCTGCTCAGTGATGAAGAGTGAAGTTTTTGTGAATAATATTTTTGTAAGTTACAGCAGTGTCATTCTTTGGAGTAACTTGTCAAGAAGAAAGTCAGGTGTTTTCTTTCTCAGTTAATGAAGCAAGATATTAATTAAGTAAAGTGATATATAATAAGGTAATTAAGTAATGAAGTAATATTGAAATGATGAATATGAGATAATGGATTGACAATTAATGGAGTGGCAGTGAGGAACAATGGTGACTGTAATAAGAAGAAAGTATGTGGAGAGGAACCCCATTTTGCTCTAGAATCATTTTAGTGGAAGCCGTCCTGTAGTTAACAATATTTGTAAATAAAGTCTATGATTTGAACTGACAAACATGTGAATTTTAAAGGTGACATGTAAACAGAAAACATGCAAGTAGACAATGTAGCATGTGTAGCCCTAACACAGGAGTAATTTGCCGAATTTCCTGGGGAAGTAACAATATTATTTAGTACCACTCTAAATTTCTTGCTGGGAGTAGTTCTCTGTTCTGCTGGTAATGAATATGAGTGGAGATAAAAATAATTTTTACTTGAAAAATGATAGATTTTTGCTAAGGAAGCGACAATGACTACAAAAATAGCTCAGGACATGAATTCACTAAATGTATTTGACACAAATTTTGAAAAATACTAATTGGGCATTCAAAAAGTTGACTGGGGAAATTTGAGTTTCAAGTTTAATAAAGTAAGATGAGTAATTAACTTAAGTATGGATTAATAGTAAACAATTTCCAGTCCCTTTGGGTGAATTATGTAAATATGTAACAATTTCAGCAGTACTTAACATACATTTGAAAATGTGAGCAAAAATATTTTTTTGGTTCAAGATCAGTTTCATATTTTTACTAAAGATGTAAAATTTTTGAACTAGTTCCCATAAATATAAATTGTGTTGCAGTATTATATGATTATGTACTGATCAGACATGTGTTACCATGCACAGAATAAGGCTATAGGTTACTGAAGTTTTTCTTACAGGTGTAAATGTCATTAATGTCAGTGTACTAAAGGAAGCTTTTGTTAGATTCTATTTTCCAAGTGTGTTGACTATGAGGACCTGCCTGCAGAGAGTAGGATGGGGATAGACTATGGAACAGCCAGTTGAGCCTGTCAGTGTAGAAGCTACATAGGTTTGAAGTGAGAGACACAACAGGTATAGGAATGACCGAGTTGTTCATTTTACAGGTAATGGATTTATTTTTCTATATTTTTAGTAAGTCAATAGAGAGAACTTGAAATTCATATCTGAAAGTGACTGATCAATTTGTAAATATTCCAGTGAATTGAACCTGATGTTTTGTATTGTAAGATATGTTTACATGTGTTCAACAATTTTTGTGCTTTATGCACTTGCTTGCAATGTTACTGTGTGTCCAGCAAGTGACATTAGGAATTTTGTGTGTGGATGTTATTTATAAAAAAATTGTTTTTATATATTTTGAATATGTTGCTTGATTATCTTTAACTGTTGCTTAATAGACCCTTGGACTTTTGGCTGAGCTATTTTCTATACTTCTCAACTGTATTCACTGGTGGGGAAGATGGGACGAAGCAACTTGAGTATACACTAGCATCTGCTATGTTTTTCTGCCTCTCAATATTTTCTAAATGTTTTTTCCTAAACTATGATAATGACAGTATCATGGTATACCTAGTATCAAGTGAGTGTATAGTTGTTTCGGAATTTAAATAAACTTTATCCCATTGAATTTCATTGCTTATTACATACTACTTGGTAATATAGATGCAGTAATCTAATTATGAAATAATGTTAGTAGAAAAAGTTAATACAATACCACTTTAAATCTCTAGGGAGCTGTAGGAATCATTTTGGCATATTAACGCCTATACATGAAAGTATATATCTGCAAAATTTCCATAAGGTACTTAAAATTGTTTGAAACTAATTATCTTCCGAAATAATTAACGTTAAAACTTTAGATCATTGCTAAATTCTGTTACAAATTATGTCAAAATTATTGTTAGATTCTGAACCTTGACATTACAATTTGTTGATGTATGTATTTTGTGTTCCATTTAGCGTCCAACACTTTTTAATTAACTCACTAATTTGAAACTTTAGTATTTTGGTGGTCATAACATGTTTTATTTTAGATGTCTGCAATGAACAATGCATAGCATAAAACACATTGTTCATAGTCGAAATTATATATAGATCGAGCATATCTGATGTCAGGCAATCTGCAGCTGAGACTAAGGAAACGATACTTTTGTTGTTCGTTGTGAGCAATGTGCCTTACTACGATGACTACCATTCTGAACTATTTGCATTTATTGTGTAAATTTAGTTTTCCTTACTCGTGGATGTAATTCATGACTTCTGTGACAGTAATTACTAATTAATTCGGAGTGAGAACTTACTACAGGAACACAGTGATTATTGAATCTTATGAATAATGACTGGTTAGCAGGGCAGTGTTAACGGACTTAATGATTACCATTGTGCACTATCTTAATTGTTTAGAGTTCCTTAAATGTGTATGGCGACGTTGATATGGTGAACAAATACGTTAAATTTTCGCCGCATGTAACTCGACTTGAACCACTGGTCTGTGTTGTGTGGTTATTACATTAGAACAATTTAGCAATATGTGGACTATTGTAGTAGTTAACTGTCTACTTTCCTTTAATTCGAACTGTATGTGAGTCCCGAAACTGACTCCATCAGTGATTCCTTACACTAAAAGTGTACTTAAAGCGTTTGAACTCTACTTCCTTCAGCCAGTTTTGGAGGCTCGGTGATACCGAGAACAACAGAAAAGGCTTATGTAGACGGAAGCAGGTTTCTTCTACACTGTTTGGTGCTTCCTTTATCAGAGTTACATGGTCATTATACCCTGTCTTCTCCCTGTGTATGTTTCCTGACTTTTTCATGAAAGTCTAAGCTCGATACAGTCCGTCAGCAGCACCTGCTCTGGAAGAAAATTTCGTGATGGTAAAGACATATTACCTTTCCGTTGTGGACCGTGGCAGTCAGGAAGGAATTTTAAGGTAAACAGCTTTTTGATATGTGTTCCGACAGAAGCAGTTGTAAAGTATGAAGTAGCAATATTAAGAGACAAATAAACAATGAAAATTGCGATGTAAGTTATTTATTAATTATAATGTGTTATAACAAAAATGTGTTAAAATGTAGTAGTACTGGGCAAGGAGTCAACTTTCACTGTGTACACAACAACTGACGAAAGAATAAACTCTTTTCTGCACCCAGTTTCAGTCTCTAAGACAAAATAGTACTGAAGACAGTATCGTTGATATGCCACCACCGTCTGGGCCTTTTTCAGACAGGTCTTGTGCTTTGAATCTCTTTCATTGGAGAAGATTTGTCCTCGGTGAAATGTAACACTTTGAAATGAGCCCTGATGGCCTGCAAAGATGTATTGGAGACCCTCTGGACAGCGGCGGGGTGAAACCTGACTGTCGCCCGCTATGCGCCCCGACAATAAGTACTGATGGTCTGGGTTGCCGTTTCATACCATAACATGACCTCTTTGGTTGTCATTCACGGCACCCTTACAGCACTGTGATACGTCGACGATATTTGCAGCCCTTCATGGCAAGCTATTTTGGGCTTACAGTTGACGAAGGTAATGCCAACCCGCTAATGGCATGGGTTTCTAGTGTTTTTCTTCGTGCATACAAAACACTGCTTTGGCCAGCAAGACCGCCGGATTTCTCCGCAAATGAGATCGTTCGGAGCGTTAAGGACAGAATCCTCATACCATCTCGATATTTTGACCATCTAAACTGCCCAATGGACAGAGTTTGGTACGATATCACTCAAAAGGACATCCAAAGCTCTATTCATTAATGCCACGGCGCATAACTGTTTACATAAGGGCGAGAAGTGGACCAACTAGTTATGGATTTGCTCATAGTAAGCTCTTTCTCTTGAATAAATATTCCATTTGTTTGTCTGTAAAAGTACATCACATATACCGGTTTCCGTCACTTTAAGATAATTTCTTTTTCGTGTGTCTTTTATTTGTCTCAGAGTGCATTTCGTACAAATATGAGTAGATGATTGAAATCCAGTTTCCATGTACTCCACGTTTCACATTTACACCGTCTGTGAATAACGTTCCCAGATTTATTTTATTACAGCAGTATAAGCGACGTCTGCATAGTAACTACAGTGGCTGCTTAAGTTAACAAATGTAAACAGCGAATGTGTGTTCCATCAGTCAGCTGTAAGCAAACCCACGTTAAATAATGGACATGCGGCCGATAGTGTGTCATCGTTGTTGCCTCACAAATCGCAATGGAGCAAGAAGCGGAGATCACCGTGCAAGACACTTTTCATAACGTTCTGAAGAAGACAAAAGTGTGCTGAAAGTTTGTTCCGCATCCCTTGACACACGAAAAAAAAACAACGATGCGTGGGCGTCCGGCCCGACGACGAGGCTATGGTTCTTTTGGTGGTGTATGAAATAGCCCATTGCTGCGCCCGTTTGTCTTCAGAATGCGCTAGGGGTTTCCGTGAAGGTGACTGATTGGGATTGGAGTTGTTTAAGTGTGTAAGCTTGCGTTTGGTGTTTCATGTATATGTCACTGGTCCCTAAAGAGGCATGTAAGGTTAATTTTGCGCATTTGTGAGAAGCTTCTGGTGGTTCGTGTACTAAATTTTTGCTGAGAACGTGGGGGCAAATTTTTTGATGTTTCGGTAAAGTTTGTGGCTTTGTCTTGAATAAGTTTGTAAGACTGAAGCGTTGCGATTCAGGTCCACATCGCTGACAGTTCTTTTGTGGAGAAAAACATCGCGGCCGGCGTGACAGTGTGATCAATATAATGGGTAAAATTATGCCCTTATATATTTACGAGCTCATTTGTTAACGAAGGTTTCGTAATTTGAGAAGTTGTTTGACACTGCAGTAACTGCTATGAGCGATTTGGATCGCTACATGATGTGTTAACTGAATATCACAGGCCACATATTTTAATTCTTGTACTTCTGTGATGGTTGCTGACTGACAGTGTTTGGATACATTCCAGTTAACCACTTCCTGCGATCATAAGGCGTTTTCGAAAGATATTTTACGTGGGTTCCCTAAGCCACTAAAAAAGAATACAGAATCACTCTCTTGAAAGTCGAGTTCATAGTCATAAGGGACCCGTGATCCCACGAGCGTATGTTGTATTCGACACTCACATCGATAGCAGACTGGAGTCGATTATCGAGCCCTGAGGAGGCAGTGCGATTAGTGTCGAGTGAAAGCATTACTGGGAAGACGGGAAAAAATTTAAAAAATGGCGGTCGAGATGAGTACAGTGTCGATTGGAAAAGTGCCAAGTGATGAGTAGATTGTAAACTCACCAGAGTGTGACAAATGAGAGCGTCCGCTTATCATCATGTGGTTGATTCGCGAGTGATATAAAACCAAAAGTGGCAAGTACCGAATAACATGATTCCCGTCAACCGCGTTGGCCAGCAACAACCATGGACTTCAGTGAGGATTGTTGTGAATGTTAACCACCATCATTGCGTGTGACGAAGTACTTAAAATCAACAACCAGTAAAAGAGACAACCGTAATTAAACGCGTAAGGCGGAGGTAGTAACTGCCTCAGACTTCGCGTGTTAATAGAAACTGCAAAAAGGTGGGAATTTAAGGGGATGGGACTTAGATAAACTGACTAAACCAGAGGTTGTACAAAGTTTCAGGGAGTTCATAATGGAACAATTGACAAGAATGGGGGAAACAAATGCAGTAGAAGAAGAATGGATAGAGTTGAGGGATGAAATGGTCAAGGCAGCAGAGGATCAAGTAGGTAAAAGACGAGGGCTAGTAGAAATCCTTGGTTAACAGAAGAGATAGTGAATTTAATTGATGAAAGGAGAAAATACAAAAATGCAGTAAGTGAAGCAGGCAAAAAGGAATACAAACGTCTCAAAAATGAGATCGACAGGAAGTGCAAAACGACTAAGCAGGGATGGCTAAAGGACAAATGTAAGGATGTAGAGGCTTATCTCACTAGGGGTAAGATAGATACTGCCTACAGGAATGACTATCAAGAGCTCAGATGGAAACCCACTTCTAAGCAAAGAAGGGAAAGCAGAAAGGTGGAAAGAGTATATAGAGGGTCTATACAGGGGCGATGTTCTTGAGGGCCATATTATGGAAACGGAAGAGGATGTAGATGAAGACGAAATGGGAGATATGATACTGCGTGAAGAACTTGACAGAGCACTGAAAGACCTGAGTCGAAACAAAGTACCGGGAGTAGACAACGTTCAATTAGAACTACTGACAGCCTTGGGAGAGCCAATCCTGACAAAAATTTACCAACTGGTGTGCAAGGTGTATGAGACAGGCGAAATACCCTCAGACTTCAAGAAGAATATAATAATTCCAATCCCAAAGAAAGCACGTGTTGACAGACGTGAAAATTACCCAACTATCACTTTAATAAGTCACGGCTGCAAAATACTAACGCGAATTCTTTACAGACGAATGAACAAACTAGTAGAAGCCGACCTCGTAGAAGATCAGTTTGGATTCCGTAGAAATATTGGAACACGTGAGGCAATAATGACCCTACGACTTACCTTAGAAGCTAGATTAAGGAAAGGCAAACCTACATTACTAGGATTTGTAGACTCAGAGAAAGCTTTTAACAATGTGGACTGGATTACACTCTTTCAAAGTCTGAAGGTGACAGGGGTAAAATACAGGGAGCGAAAAGCTATTTACAATTTGTAGAGAAAACAGATGGCAGTTATTAGAGTCGAGGGACATCAAAGGCAAGCAGTGGTTGGGAAGGGAGTGAGACAGGGTTGTAGCCTCTCCACGATGTTATTCAATTTCTATATTGAGCAAGCAGTGAAGGAAACAAAAGAAAAATTTCTAGTAGGTATTAAAATCCATGGAAAAGAAATAAAAACTTTTTGGTTCGCCGATGACATTGTAACTCTGTCACAGACAGCAAAGGACTGGGAAGAGCAGTTGAACGGAATGGATTGTGTCTTGAAAGAAGGATATAAGCTGAACATCAACAAAAGCAAAACAAAGATAATGGAATTTAGTCGAATTTAGTCGGGTGATGCTGAGGGAATTAGATTAGGAAATGAGACACTTCAAGTAGTAAAGGAGTTTTGCTATTCGGGGAGCAAATTAACTGATGGTGTTAGAAGTAGAGAGGATATAAAATGTAGACTCGCAAGGAAAGCATTTCGGAAGAAGAGAAATTTGTTAACATCGAGTATAGGTTCAAGTGTCAGGAAGTCGTTTCTGAAAGTATTTGTATGGAGTGTAGCCATGTATGGAAGTGAAACATGGGCGATAAATAATTTGGACAAGAAGAGAATAGAAGCTTTCGAAATGCGGTGCTACAGAAGAATGCTGAAGATTGTATGGGTAGATCACATAAATAATGAGGAAGTATTTAATAGGATTGGGGAGACGAGAAGTTTGTGGCACAACGTGACTAGAAGAAGGGATCGGTTAGTAGGACATGTTCTGAGGCATCAAGGGATCACCAGTCTAGTATTGGAGGGCAGTGTGGAGGGTAAAAACCGTAGAGGGAGACCAAGAGATGAATACACTAAGCAGGTTCAGAGGGATGTACCTTGCAGCAGGTGCGGAACGATTTGAAGTGGAATGATCACATAACATTAATTGTTGGTAAGGTGGGTACCAGGTTGAGATTCATTGGCAGAAAATGTAGTCCATCATCAAAGGAGGTGGCTTACAAAACACTCGTTCGACCTATACGAGAGTGTTGCTCATCAGTGTGGGATCCATACCAGATCTGGTTGACGGAGGAGATAGACAAGATTCAAAGAAGAGCGGCGCGTTTCGTCACAGGGTTATTTGGAAACCGTGATAGCGTTACGGAGATGTTTAGCAAACTCAAGTGGCAGACTCTGCAAGAGAGGCGCTCTGCATCGCGGTGTAGCTTGCTCGCCAGGTTTCGAGAGGGTGCGTTTCTGGATGAGGTATCGAATATATTGCTTCCCCCTACTTATACCTCATGAGGAGATCACGAATGTAAAATTAGAGAGATTCGAGCGCGCACGGAGGCTTTCAGACAGTGGTTCTTCCCGCGAACCATACGCGACTGGAACAGAATAGGGAGGTAATGACAGTGGCACGTAAAGCGCCCTCCGCCACACACCGTTGGGTGGCTTGCGGAGTATGAATGCAGATGTAGATGTAGATGTACTGGGAGATGAAGAAGCTTGTACAGAATAGAGTAGCATGGAGAGCTGTATGAAACCAGTCTCAGGACTGAAGACCAACAACAACCGCAATCTTTGTGGACTTCAGTAAAAGAAAAACATTCAATCATTAACTGTTACGTCTCAGAACAGCCGCACTCTGTTGAAATACCCCCGAAACCACAGCAGAAAAACCGATGGTCTTTTATCCATTACGCACACGGTCATATAGTCATAATGATTAACTGTTTGGCGGCTTTGGTAATTCACACAAAACCTAAAAAAAGATATAACGGGGATGGTTCACTTTATCTCCCATGCCAAGAACAGTTTCAATCTTTTGATCCGAACAATGGTTTATTAAGCACCATTTTTGATTACAGTGGAAAGACATTTGCAAGTATTGGACGATTTTGGTGGATCGTGAATAAAATTAGAGTATTTCAACTAGAAACTGTGTAATATAACGTATTTATTGTTAAACTATAAGTCTCAGGAACGAAGCACATTATTTTGACAATAGAGTGCAAAAGTGACTGATATACAGTAATCAATTTGTTTTTACATGTTTAAGTGACAAGAGCAGTGTTAATAAATCATCTATTAAAGTATGGACACGGAAAACCCACGTGAATTAACATAAAATTCATACTCAACGAAAAGGCGCATTTGTGCGTAATCACTAGTGAACCAGCCAAAATATCATTATGAAATTATCAGGAGCATGTTCTCAAGTGACTTTGTATCCGAAATTATCATTTGAACGGTGTAAATCGCTCAATTTGATGGGGACCCATAAACTGTTACCGCATTTGCGAGTGTTGACTGTGGCGTAATTGTTGGATGACATCACCCAGACTCTGTGAGTGGCTAGTCAAAGCATTTGAAGCAGTGAAGCAGTTCCACACGCCGTGACAGCAAGGATTTGGATAGCGGAGGTGTAGCTCACTTGACAGCGACGACTGTGGAGCCAAGTGGCTAAATTAGCAACAATGACAACGATGAGTTCGACACCTAGTGGCGAATCTCTGAGGTATATGATGCCTGTGCCACCCACCTGCCGATCAGCGAAATACGTGACAGCAGCTCCATTCCGTCGCCAGCTGCCGAACTACGAGTTTGCGCCAGTGCGATTCGACGTGGACTTCGCAGTGTACATTGTACCACATTCAGATGCAGCAAAGCATTGCCTGACAGTCAGCGCGACAGAGGAGCCAGCGCCAGCACGGCTAGTAGAGCGACTTGAAACGTAAAAACATCGCGACTTCGATGAGCGTCTAGGGCTGAGTGAAGACGATCTGCTGGCACGATATTAAACAGTATTCCACTATCTTCAGAGTGCGGAAGGAACTTCAGATGATATTTGACAATTGCGGAAATTATGAAAAAAAAAAATGTTTTATCTTTTTTCGAATGTGCTCTCAAGCATGGAACGCTTATGTGCGTGTGTTTTCATGCTGTACAGCACAGCATACTGCCTCATTTGCATTATTTATTGTAAACTACATGCTTATATGCCTTCTAAGTTGTTGTATGTATATTACTTCGAGATTTTATGAACAAATGCAGTCATTGATGTTTGAACTGTGTAGGCTTCTGTAATTTATGGTGTTCAGTGGGGAGGTCTATTTTGCCAATCTGGATTAACCTAAGACAGTGAAGGATTATTTAACTATTAGCTAATTAGTGAGTGCTTGGGTAACTAGGAGGTTATTTTATTTTTCTTGTCTGTGCATAGGGAATAATTGAGAATGTATCCTGAACTGAAAGAAAAGGTTTTGGTCTAGGTAGCCAGAAAAATGGAGATAGTGAAGGAGGACAAGGATGAGGCAGGAACTGGTAGTGGTGGAATGTCAGTGTACAGCCCATTGGGTCATTCAACTGGTCAGCCCGAGACACTGGTAAAACCAATTAGAAAGGAACTGAGTCTAGAGGATGGAGAATCGCAGTCAATAATATTAAAGATGCTCCAAGGAATCAACAAGCATATAGAAGAGTTGTCCAAAGGAAATGATGAAATCAAGAAAGGAAACGAAGAAGTCAACAAGCGTATAGAAGAGGTATCCAAAGTAAATGATGAATTCAAAAAAGGAAGTGAAGAAATCAACAAAGACAACAAAGAAATCAAGAAAAGTATAGCAGAGATGTCCCAAGAAAACCATGAAAACTAAAGGAAAGGATTGCAGCAATTCCAAGGACAGATGCGAATAACTCTTAAGGAGATAAATGGCAAGCTGCTGGTTGAGGTACACCGACTCTGAGAAGAGATGAATGATATGAAGGCAGAGATAATTGGAAAAGCTGGGGGAGATGTAAAGGGAGTCAGAACTGATTTGGATGGAAGAATGCAAAAAATTTAAACACATCAACACCAACAGATTAAAGATGTGGTACAATTACAACAGAAATGTCAAGTTAACATTGGTAAATTTGGAAATAGGCAAGTGAAATTTGAGGAAGCTGTGGGACATATAGTCACAAATGAGAGCAAACAGTTGCAGGAGGGAGTGCAACAGCAAGAAACTAAAACCAAAGAGATTGATAGGTAGATAAGTAGTGCCACCTTAACAGTAGGAGAGAGCAATGTCGTTGCATTAGTGAGCGTTGATAATAGGTACACCAAGACCCAAATGGGGCAAAAATATAAACCAAATGAGGCGTTGCATCCAAAGATATTTACTAAGTGCTTACAACGAGTTTTCTCAGCACACTTACGAGATACAGATAAAATTCAGTTTTCAGTAGACAGAATGGAGGGCGAAGCTTTCACTTGGGGAGTTATGGAGAATGAAGAAGTTACCAGTTACAGCCAAGAGGTTTTACAGAAATACTGGTCCAAAAGTCACCACTGTGCAGCATTTGAAGATTTACCGCATTGAAAGTCGCTTAATATATGGAGAGATACCTTGAGAGAATTTGATGAGCATCTATCGGAACAGAATGAAACGTTAGAGTAGCCACTGATTGACGACAGAATTACGTCAGAAATTTAAAGGAGGTTAAATCGGAGGATGCAAGAAAACTTATCTGAAAGCCTGATTACAGATAAAGATACTTTAATGGAAGTATTGGAGCAATTAGAAACTATTTATGCACAGGAAAACAGCCAGATGCATTATCAGAACCAAGGAGGAAATAATTATCATTAAAGTCAGTTTAATAGCTCACCAAATTACATAGGTATAGGTGGAAGTAATGGTCATAGGAACCATGGCAGTGGTCGACAGTTTTACCACAATCATAGGTGATGATGACAGGAATTATGAAAGGGGAAAAGACATACGAAGTGATGATGAAGTACAGAATGAAGAAATAAGAGACCCGGTAAATTGGGTAAAATGGCTCTGAGCACTATAGGACTTAACATCTTTGGTCATCTGTCCCCTAGAACTTAGAACTACTTAAACCTGACTAACCTAAGGACACCACACACGTCCATGCCTGAGGCACGATTCGAACCTGCGATCCCAGGGGTCACGCCGTTCCAGACTGAAGTGCCTAGAACCGCACGACCACATCGACAGGCACCCGGTAAATTAAACGGCGCCCCAGATGTTGTCCGGTTGGGAGTGAAACCTACTAGGAGCCACATTAATCTTATTGGATATGTTGAGGTGAGCTGAGAAAAGCCTTAATGGAACAAAGTAAGCAAATTTCTAAAGAACTTGTGTTACCCATGGTTAGAGTCAGAATGTGTAGTCTGGATGTTGATTCCCTAGTAGACACAGGAAGTGAAGCTTGTGCTATATCCCAGAAATTATATGAACACATATTAAATGCCAATGTCAGTTTACCCAGTTTTTCATTCGTGGGTGTGATAATTGTGAATCTGTTGATGCCAAAAGCAAGCCCATTAAGTAGCAGGTGTTAGTTTGCTTTGAAATAGATGTAGAAGAAAATGAAGAAAAGTTCTTAGTGATGTAACAGTTGAACCTGCCGTTCATTTTGTGAACAGAGTGGTTGAAAAAGGTGGAAGCAATAGTCAGGTTTTACGAAGGCATCGTGGAGGTAAAAGGAAAAGGAGGAGAAAGGAAGAGGTTGACATTTACAGAAAGATGTGAAGTAGCAGATGAGGAAAAATACAAATGGGTGAGCTTATGTTGTGAGGAGGAGCCGGCAGCAGACCCGCGAGATAAGGAGCCAGGAGAAGAATGTCTGCTGATATTCTATTGGAGATTAGTATAAGAGGATCAACACTGGGAAGATCTGATAGGCAAGAAACTGGAAAAAATAACACACTTGGTGGAAGAAATTCAGAGGAAATTGGCTGCAATACTGCATAAACATCAGCGGGTCTTCCCTTAACAGCCCGGCATAATGAGGGATAGAGTGAAAATTAAAGATGAAGCTTCGCAAACCATTCAGTATCAAATAATACCTCATTCCTCAAGCAAGAAGGAGGGCAGTGGAAGAAGAGATTCAGAGGATGGTGGACCTTGGTGTCATAGGGAGAGATAATAGTCAATACATTAATCCCATATTGTGGCATATAAAAAGGATGAGAAGGTAAGAATAGTTTTGGATGCATGTATGGTAAACAGGATCATTGAGCCAGAGCGAGACAGACAAACTGGAGATGATAAAGGAGCTAATCCCAAAATTGTGAGGGTCAAAGATACTCAGTAGTATTGATTTTACTGCTGGTTACTGGCAGATACAGTTGGTCCCCGAGTCTTGCCAGTATGCAAATTTTACATATGCTGGTTGGAGTAACCAGTTTAGGGTTTTGCCATTCGGGCTTAAAGTATCTATTTCAGAATTTATTCGGGCACTGGACAAAATTTTAGGTGAGGAGCTGCGTAAGAAAGTTACTGTCTATGTCGATGATGCATTGATAGGGAAACATGGGAAGAGCATTTGGACGAATTAGATGCCATATTAGAAGCTTGTAAGGCAGTAGGTGTGACGGCAAACTAGATAAGTCAGAGTTTGCAAAATCACAGATAAAATTTTTAGGCCACATAATTTCAGAGAATGGTGTCTACCCTGACCCAAGCAAATTGGAGGCAATTCGGTAGTTTCCAGTGCCAAGTAGTAAGAAACAATTGAGAGCATTTTTCAGAGTGTGAATTTTGCATGAAAATCATAAAGAAGCCAGTACTAAATGCACCAAATTTTAGAATACTGAATAAGGTGAAGATGTTGTGGCATTTGAATGAGGAATGTCAAGAGGAGTTTGAGGAGATTAAAGAATCCCTATGGAATGCAGAGATACTTTGCCATTGGGACTTTACTAAAGACTTCTGTTTGCAGACAACTCGGAATATGGATTGGTCATACATTTCTACCAAGTGGAGGATAATGGGGAGGACGAGATCATAAAACTATAGCCTTTAGTAGCAGAAGCCTAAATGCATGGGAAAGACAATATTCTATTACTGAACAGGAGCAATTACAATAGTTCAAAAGATTCCGTTACTACTTAGGAGAAAGACATGTGAAAGTGGTCACAGACCACATGGCCCTGAAATTTTTAACAACCTGTAAGCTGAGGCATGGTCGCTTAATAAGATGGGCCTTTGCCCTGCAAGACTACGACTTTGAAGTAATGTACAAACCTGCTAAAACAAACACAATACCACATGCACTATTAAGAGTGCCGCTTGCTTCATGGGGAATAGCGATGAGCAGACCGCAAGGTGAAGAAATTAGGGTTAACTTAATGAATTAAGTGCAACATGAAGAGTTCATAAGGAGGTTCCTGAGTAATGTACGTTGGGAACAGAATGAGGATGACAGTCTGAAGCTTATTGAGAGCAAGTACAGGTGTACTGGAGAAAAGATCTACATGTATTATTATATCCTCAGTGGGATACTGTACAAGAGAAACAATTTGAATGAAGAAAACTGGAAACTTTGTACACTGGAACGTGTAGTGGACAAGTTGATCTGATATACAAATGATAGTAATGCTCGTTATGGACCCAAAAAGTCTAGAGAAGTTGAAATTAGACTGTGCTTTCATGAACATGGGGAGATACACACATAAATTGTTAAGTACTTGTGACACTTGTCAGAAATCGGAGACAACCACAGTCCAACTTAAGGGTTATATGCATCCCATAGCACAAACAGCAGTTAAAAATATCGTAGCCGTATGTGACTTCTGAAATTTTCCCGGCGTATTTGTTCTTTAATTTCCGGGTATGCAGCCGGATCCCGTCGACATTCTGCCACGATATTTCGGCCCAGAGACGTCCGGCCATCATCAGGTGAGTACACAACTATTGAAGAGCCCAGGTGCCGTCGCGGTATTTATACCGATTCTCGCGCACGTGTTGACATGCGCGGCATAGCCGAGTTGTACGTGCTGCCCTCGGTGGTGAAAGTAAAAGATCATCTAGTCATTGAGTATCGAATGACGCTGTCTATTCCGCTGTGAATGTATAATTTTAATAACAGGATTCCAAGTTTTATCCAGTTGAAAGCCGTTGTCACGATTTATAAGATTATCGGCAAGACGTATTTCCACTGATTCCTTGATTACGGAATCCCAAAATCCGGAAACCGGAGCTAAAATTTTTGTTCCATTGTATTCCATTGAATGTCCCAATGAAATACAGTGCTCTGCTACTGCCGATTTTGACGGTTGCCGCAGACGGGTGTATCTTTCATGTTCTGTACATCGTTCATGGACAGTTCTTGTCGTCTGGCCAATATATGCAGAGCCACATTCACAGGGAATTTTGTAGACGCCTGCTTTCTTCAGTTGTAAATCGTCTTTAACGGATCCAACCAGGGCCCGGTTCTTTGCTGGTGGACGGAAGATAACCTTGATTTTATTCTTCTTCAGTAGTCGGCCTATTTTCGACGACACATTCCCGGCGTATGGAAGAAACGCAGTTGATTTAAAGTCGTCATCAGCGTCCTCAGTGCGCTGCTTCTTGTTATGACAGTTGCGCATGGCCTTTCTTATTTGGCGTGAAGTGTAGCCATTCTCTTTAAAAACCTTCTCCAAGTGTTCTAATTCTGCGTGGAGGTTTTCATCGTCCGATATTACATGCGCTCGATGTATTAAGGTACTGAGAACACCGGCTGTTTGTGCTGGGTGGTGGCAGCTTGACGCCTGGAGATACAGATCTGTGTGAGTCGGTTTCCTGTACACAGAATGTCCTAATGACCCATCATTTTTACGGCATACTAGCACGTCTAGAAATGGTAAAGTGCCATCTTTTTCAATCTCCATCGTGAATTTGATGTTCTCATGTAAAGAGTTTAAATGATGAAGGAATTTCTCCAGTTCCTGTCTGCCATGAGGCCATACAACAAAAGTATCATCTACGTACCGCCAGAAGACCGTAGGCTTTAAGACAGCAGACTCAAGAGCTTTCTCCTCAAAGTCCTCCATAAACAGATTAGCTACCACAGGGGACAAAGGGCTCCCCATGGCGACGCCGTCTGTTTGTTCAAAGAATTCGTCATTGAATAGAAAGTACGTTGAGGAGAGTATATGTTCAAACAAGGCCGTCATTTCTGCACTGAATAAGTTACCAATAAGATGTAACGATTCCAGTAAAGGCACTTTGGTAAACAGTGAGACCACATCAAAGCTGACTAATAAATCCGAGCTGCTAAGCTTAACTTCCTTCAAGCGACTGACAAAATCCTCGGAATTACGTATATGGTGGCAACACTTACCCACATACGGCTTTAGTAGTGAGGCCAGATATTTTGCTGTAGAATAGGTGGCAGCACCAATATTACTCACTATTAATCGTAGTGGGGCACCATCCTTGTGTATCTTGGGAAGACCGTAGAGTCTTGGTGGTACTGCATTGTGTGGTCTCAATCTCTTGATAATTTGTTCAGGTAGAGAACAGTCGTTCAAAAGGGTAGCAGTTTTCCTTGATATTCGGCTTGTTGGGTCCTTTTCAATTCTGCGGTACGTGGATTCATTTAGCTGACAATATATCTTCTCGTTGTAGGCTTCCCTTGTCAGAAGAACTGTGGCGTTACCCTTATCCGCAGGCAGTACGACTGTGCTAGTATCTTCTCTGAGGCTGCGGACAGCAGCTCTTTCAGCTGGCGAGATGTTACTCCGTTGTGGCGCACATTTCAGCAACGTTCGGCAAGATTCACGTCGAATTTCGTCTGCATTATCCGCAGGGAGACGTCTAATGGCTTCCTCAATGGAACTGATGAAATCCGTTAAAGGCAGTGAAACAGGAGTAGGGGCGAAGTTTAAACCTTTCGCAAGCACTGACATCGTCGCATCGTCAAATGATTTCTCCGTAACGTTCACCACGGATCGTCCAGAGATAGCTTCTTGCGGCTTTCTTGTTAAGAGTTGGCTAAACTTCGCACTTTGCCTGTTCGTACTGTTCCTGTGAGCCCAGTCTGCCTTGGCCCAGGATACACCGTCAATCCAGTCCCAGCTAAGGGAAGAACATCTTGCTGCAATCTTCAGATGTAAATAATATAAATTCCTGGCAACAGTGTCTAACTCACGACGCGTATAACGGATTCGTTCTCTTAATAAAGCCAGACTCGCCTTGCGTTTTATATTGTTGGCGGCCACACTATTAATAAAATGAACAACTCTGGCGAAAGTTGGAATCAAGTTATTGTTTCTACATTTCAGTAAAAAATTTAGTGAACACAGCAACCTGGCTCTTTTCTCACGTAATTTATCCAGTACGTGGATATCCTGAACCATCTCCTCCCCGTAAAGGTATTTGATGTGACTTCTGAAATTTTCCCGGCGTATTTGTTCTTCTAATAATTTCCGGGTATGCAGCCGGATCCCGTCGACATTCTGCCACGATATTTCGGCCCAGAGACGTCCGGCCATCATCAGGTGAGTACACAACTACTGAAGAGCCCAGGTGCCGTCGCGGTATTTATACCGATTCTCGCGCACGTGTTGACATGCGCGGCATAGCCGAGTTGTACGTGCTGCCCTCGGTGGTGAAAGTAAAAGATCATCTAGTCATTGAGTATCGAATGACGCTGTCTATTCCGCTGTGAATGTATAATTTTAATAACAGGATTCCAAGTTTTATCCAGTTGAAAGCCGTTGTCACGATTTATAAGATTATCGGCAAGACGTATTTCCACTGATTCCTTGATTACGGAATCCCAAAATCCGGAAACCGGAGCTAAAATTTTTGTTCCATTGTATTCCATTGAATGTCCCAATGAAATACAGTGCTCTGCTACTGCCGATTTTGACGGTTGCCGCAGACGGGTGTATCTTTCATGTTCTGTACATCGTTCATGGACAGTTCTTGTCGTCTGGCCAATATATGCAGAGCCACATTCACAGGGAATTTTGTAGACGCCTGCTTTCTTCAGTTGTAAATCGTCTTTAACGGATCCAACCAGGGCCCGGTTCTTTGCTGGTGGACGGAAGATAACCTTGATTTTATTCTTCTTCAGTAGTATAAATACCGCGACTGCACCTGGGCTCTTCAGTAGTTGTGTACTCACCTGATGATGGCCGGACGTCTCTGGGCCGAAATATCGTGGCAGAATGTCGACGGGATCCGGCTGCATACCCGGAAATTATTAGAAGATCGTAGCCGTATATTTATTTGGAACCTTGCCTGCAGCATGGGGGAACTATACACAGATTGTAGTTGCTGTAGAATTAGTTTCAAAATTTGTAAAGTTTTATTTGTTGAAGAAAGGCACCAGCATGGCTATCATTAATAAATTGGAAAAGGGTTATTTCAGTAGTGTATGTTTACCGAAACAGATTCTGAGTGACCATAGGTCACAATTTCGATCCAAGGAATGGAAAGAAATGCTAGATGGGCATCAGATAGAACCTATTGCCATCTCAACATACAGAGCGGACTCCAACCCGGCTGAATGATCGATGAAGGAATTAAATCGTTTATGTAGGACATACTGTCACAGGAAGCACGGGTCATGGAAGGAGTACTTGGGGGAATTTGAACGTATCAGGAATCATCTGCCACATGACTCCATGGGATTTAAGCTGTGTGAGATCTTACTTAACCAAGAACCTGATAGTGTGTTTCGTGAGCTATTGGATTATCCACCTGGAAATAACAGAACATGGGAGAAGAAATTAGAGTTAGAGGAACTTAGTATGAAAGAGAAAGCAAAGAGGAGACAGGAGAGATATGATAAATTGGCAAATCCAATAACTTATAGGTGCGGGATCTGGTGCTAATAAAAGTTCACGTCAAATCGAACCAAATAAATTCTGAGATACAAATATTTAACAATATTTATAAAGTTCCAAATAGGATCACAAGAATTGATCACCCAAACACAGTTGAAATGGAATATTTGCAAACAAAAAGAGCTCATGGTAAGGCACACGGCGAAAATATAAAAAGATTCTATCAAAATGAGGATAAGGGCAACCCAGATAATGGAATAGTCAGAGAAGGTGTAGGGAGCCAAAAAGTCCTTAGCTGGTATACCAAGTGGCGACTGGTATGCTCCCAGCTGGGTGAGACTTAATTTCTGATTTCAAGTTTCACTCCTCTACCTTCTTTCTCTATCCTTAGGATAAGAAAATTAGTGTGTAGTAGTTAGAATAGCTACTGATCGTCCAAATAATTCAGTGATGAACCATGTAGCAAATTTATAGTTGACTTACAATAAGGGCAAGTGGTTGCTGTTGATACAGAATGTCAGATGTCAAAGAATCAATAAGTTAAAAATCAGTTTAGAGTCGGTACATTACAAAATTAATAGTGCCAGAAGTAAAAAATCAGAACCTGATCAGAAAGCCAATGTTTATAAAATGTGGTGGGAAGCTAATTGGTGAAAAAAGAGGTTGTGTAATCTTATAGAGTCGTTTTATGAGGCACGGAAAGGTCAGGCAATTGTAAGAGAACTGAAGTTATGTATCAGCTTGTAAATAGGAAGGCATATAAAGAAACAAATATATGATGAGATACTGGTTCGAATAACTGAAGTGAAATGCAGTTGAAGTTTCTGTTAATATGAAGGAGTTATGTATAATGAGGTGTACTGAATATGAGATGTTCGAAGAATGTCATTTTGCACACAAGCAACATCCGTTTGTAGGTATTTGTAAGTGTACATGGTGATCTAAGGTGTGTGTGATAAAACAGAAAGTGTAACTCATGAGTAATGTGTAATTCATGAATCAAGATAGCTATCAGTCAATTATGGTTAAGCTTAGGTCGAGCTTTAGAAGTACAATTCTGACAGTGGGTAATGAATAATAAATATCCATATAGCAGATTTGGATTAATGTCAATATAACAGAAAGTATTGTACCTCTCATCTGAGCATTAGTGATAACAATTCACATATGGCAGTACCAACGGCAAAATGAAATGATCAGTAATTTAAAATTTGTCATTGGGCGACCACATTAGCTATAGTGACGCAAATGGTTACGTAAGACATATGTAGTGGAACAATGGAGCATTTAAGATTACTGAATCAATCTGTAGAGGTATGAGGAACTGTAAAAGAAAATTGCAAGAGTCAAGGTACAAATGCTATATTTTGTTCTCATATTCAATTTGGCTTGTGTTAATGACTCAAATAAATAAATTGTGAATTTCTTCCTTAACTTTCGTGTGTACAGACGAAATGAGTAATAAGTTAGAGCGATAGTAGTATGGAGAGCAGGAACCCCGCTGAAAGGACGACATACCAAAGGGGTAGCTGGCATTTAACTAAATTATTTCTTGTCTTTTCCTGAAGCCAGTTATAAAAGATTAAACAGTAACAAAAATTAAGTTAATGGCCCATAAAAACCTCTGAAAGTGAAGATTTTTGGTAATTGAATGTAAGACATAGTTTGTAAATATATTCACCATGCTATGTTCAAATGGCTCTGAGCACTATGGGACTTAACAGCTGAGGTCATCTGTCCCATAGTACTTAGAACTACTTAAACCTTACTAACCTAAGGACATCACACACAGCCATGCCGGAGGCAGGATTCGAACCTGCGACCGTAGCGGTCGCGTGGTTCCAGACTGTAGCGCCTAGAACCTCTCGTCCACTGCGGCCGGCCATGCTATGTTAATTATGATAGATTAATATTGTATGGTGTTACTGTAGGGGCACTTTGCTACCAGAGTCAATAGGGTATTATTTGATATGTTGTAACTTTCAGTATGTGAACCAGAAGATAATGTTCCTCATCTCCATTTATATGCTGTGTGATAATCTTTTCCTATTATTCTTTTTCGCGTGTAGCTACAAAGAAGGTTTTTAGGTCGGGGATGTAAGGGATCCGTGACCCCACGAACATAGATATTACTATCCGACACCCAGGTCGATAGCAGACAGGAGTCAATTATCGAGCGCAGCAGGAGGCAGTGAGATTACTGACGAGTGAAAGCAGTACTGGGAAGACAGAAAAAAATTAAAAACTGGCGGTGGACAGAGTTCGGTGTCATGGCGCATATGCCGAGTTAGGAGTAAATTGTAAATTCACCGGAGTGTGACAAATGGGCGCGTCCCCTTATCGTCGTGGAGCCGACCCTCATCAGTACCGATTCGCGAGTTATATAAAACCAAAAGTGACAAGTGCCGAGTTACGTGTTTCGAGTGAACCGCGTTGGCCAGCAACAACCATGGGTTGCTGTGAGGATTGTTGTGAATGTTAACCACCATCATTGCGTGTGACGAAGTACTTAAAATCAGCAACGAATAAAAGATACAACCGTAATTAAACGTGTAAGGCGAAGGTAGCAACTGCCTCAGAATTAGTGTGTTAATAGAAAGTACATAACAGTTTGTATATCGCAACCTTTGTGGTCTATAATAATAGAAAAACTTTGAATCATTAACAATTTCGTCTCAGAATAGCCGCACTCGGTTGAAATACCCCTGAAAACACAGCAGAAAAACCGATGGCTTTTCATCCATTAAGCACACGGTCATATAGTCATAATAATTAACTGTTCGGCGGCTTCGGTAAATCACATAAAACCAAGTGAAGGACATAACGGGAGTGTTCCAGAGTTCAGTCTGCATACTTCCACGATACCATCTTGTTCTCCATCCATTACGATCTCGTCGACCAACGGGGATAATACGCTGATTTTCCTCACAACTTAAAGTTTGCTTCGATATCTGATAATTTTGCATTTTTTACCTCTAATGGAAGTACTCATATATTTCAACTCTCATTAGCACTCGTTTCGGTGGTAGATGCACTATTTGATCAAATAAACCACGATGTAATGTAGAAAAAACATTTTACCCCGAACCGACCACTACATGTCATCAGTGGAGAACCCACCATTATAAAACAGCGATTGCGAACGTGTACTAGTAATCGAATGTTATCTGAGTACAAATCCACCCAGAACATTCCAGCCACTCTAAAGCTGCCTGTGAACCAACTGGTGATGCGAATATGAAGTGGAAGGAGCAACCGCAGCTAACCAAGTCCAGTCAGACATCGTGTGCTGACAGACTGGGATCGTAGAGCACTTGAAATAAGTAGGAGGAATCACACCTGTCCTCCGTACTTCTATCAACAGGCCAGGGAACACAGTGATTGAGCGTGGGGAGAATAGGGTACAGTGGACGAGCACCTCCTTATGGAAAACTTTTCTTTAGTCAATGCTAAAGTATGCTTAATATGGTTGAAAAGAGACTATAACTGACATCAGATGACCTGGAATGAGAGACTTGGGGAGAATTATATTTTCTCTTCTGACATTCTAATGGAAGAGTTTGCGTGTGGCCATTTCCTGGGGAACGTTACCTGCTTTCACGTGTAATGCCAGTACTGAAGAAGGGAGCAGATGGTGTTACGGTGTGGAGCGTTTTCCGTGGTTAGATTGTGGTCCCCCCTACGACGCTTAAGGAAATGCTATAGGCGGAAGGGAGTGAACTCGTTTTGAAGCATTGTGTACTATACACGATGGATGAACCTTAGTATCAACATGTGAAATCACCATATCATCCACCATCATATATGAGGGATTGTTTTGGGGACAATAACATTCCTCTGAAATAGAATGCCCAGCCCAAAGTCCCGACCTGAAGACCATGTCGACCTCAGTCCACATTCCGATGCCAACGTTTCTATATTCTCTGGTTTCAGCTCTCGAGGGAGAATGGGATGCCATTCCTCCCCAGACATTCCGACACACCAATGCAAGTTTCCCAAGAAAAGTTATAGCGTTAAGCCGTTTCGACTGGTCACTTTTCATTCACCTTGTTATCTAAATTCATTTAACGTGATTTTTTCCTATTGAATAAAACTTTACCAATGATTTCAATACTGCAGTACAACTAACTTAGTGCACGCTGTTAAAATAATTTCTTTTGGTGTATTTTCAAGCTGTGGCACGCTACAGTTCATGGGGTAGGACATTCAGAGAGGAAAACATGCGGAACGGAACCGTGCATATAGGAGACCAGATGTTTTAAGAACTGCAAGTGACCGATACAGGTAAAGACTGCTGCGGTATCACTGCATAAAATCTGAAGAGCAGACAGGCCCATGAGCACCAACACTGAAGTGTCAATCACGCTGGAACAATATAAGCTAAGGCCGCATATAAAAGCGCTGTCCAACTGACGACAGGCCATTTTTTGACCTGTGCCCTGTTACAGTCAGGTGCTCTGAAAGCTTTAGTTCTGAAGCAAAGAATTTTACGAATGAGGGAGTGGGAGTCGGGCCTTTGTCCGAGGAATATGATAAATGCCTCTTGGCCGTACTAACATACACAGAAACAGGACTCTACAAAGGGAAAAATGGCTCTTAGGTGGCCAGTAGGCTGTTTACATAGAATGAAATTACGTTTTGGTCTTAATTATTTTCCCATGGCTAGAGGAGATAAAGAAGACCGTTGAGTCGTATTTGTAGCGGGACGTCAGTATTAAGTGGGCTTTAGCGAACATTTTTTTAGATAAGGTCAGAAACCGAGCTTACTGGTTTTCATATTTTTCTGGTTTCCGACTTATCTTAGAAGAAAGATTAAGAAAAGGCAAACCTACGTTTCTAGCATTTGTAGACTTAGAGAAAGCTTTTTACAATGTTGACTGGAATACTCTCTTTCAAATTCTGAAGGTGGCAGGGGTAAAATACAGGGAGCGAAAGACTATTAATAATTTGTACAGAAACCAGATGGCGGTAATAAGAGTCGAGGGACACGAAAGGGAAGCAGGGGTTGGGAAGGGAGTAAGACAGGGTTGTAGCCTTTCCCCGATGTTACTCAATCTGTATATTGAGCAAGCAGTAAAGGAAACAAAAGAAAAATTCGGAGTAGATATTAAAATCCACGGAGAAGAAATAAAAACTTTGGGGTTCGCCGATGACATTGTAATTCTGTCAGAGACAGCAAAGGACTTGGAAGAGCAGTTGAATGGAACTGACAGTGTCTTGCAAGGAGGGTATAAGATGAACATCAACATAAGCAAAACAAGGGTAATGGAATGTAGTCGAATTAAATCGGGTGATGCAGAGGGAATTAGATTAGGAAATGAGACACTTAAAGTAGTAAAGGAGTTTTGCTATTTGGGGAGCAAAATAACTGATGATGGTCGAAGTAGAGAGGATATAAAATGTAGACTGGCAATGGCAAGGAAAGCGTTTCTAAAGAAGAGAAATTTGTTAACATCGAGTATAGATTTAAGTGTCAGGCAGTCTTTTCAGAAAGTAGTTGTATGGAGTGTAGCCATGTATGGAAGTGAAACATGGACGATAAATAACTTGGACAAGAAGAGAATAGAAGCTTTCGAAATGTGGTGCTACAGAAGAATGCTGAAGATTAGATGGGTAGATCACATAACTAATGAGGAAGTGTTGAATAAGATTGGGGAGAAGAGAAGTTTGTGGCACAACTTGACCAGAAGAAGGGATCACCAATTTAGTATTGGAGGGCAGCGTGGAAGGTTATAATCGTAGAGGGAGACCTCGAGATGAATACACTAAGCATATTCAGAAGGATGTAGGTTGCAGTAGGTACTGGGAGATGAAGAAGCTTGCACAGGATAGAGTAACATGGAGAGCTGCATCAAACCAGCCTCAGGACTGAAGACCACAACAACAACAACAAGGATTGGTAGACAAATTTTTGCAGATGCAGAATATAGAAATCATAACAACTCCTAAACAACAGGATTGGATTGGATGGTTTGAGGTTAGAGACCAAATAGCGAGGACATCGGTCTCATCGGATTAGGGAGGACGGAGAAGGAAGTCGGCCGTGCCCTTTCAAAGAAACCATCACGGCATTTCCTTGGAGCGATTTAGGGAAATCACAGAAAACCTAAATCAGGATGGCCGGACGCGGGATTGAACCGTCGTCCTCCCGAATGCGAGTCCAGTGCGCTAACCACTGCCCCACCTCGCTCGGTAGACGTGAAGGGAATGGCTTCTTAGGCAGTAGTAGGCTGTTGGCGTCACTCCCACTGGGGAGCACTGGAGACTGATGGAATACAATGCTCGAGTTCACAGTGGAGCACTTCTAGATGCACATCTGATGGCAGCCAGCGTTGCGATCAGTGGTCTCCTCACGGTACATCAGCGAGTAACTTGCAGCACAGACAGGTTAAGACAAGTGAGACTTAGGAATACATCGTCTTCAGTTAGCCTGTTCTACAGTGCTGTCATGGTCACATGGATAACTTCAGTTCCTCTTTCGAGCCAAACAATCACTGTTATTAATGCATACACATGTTACCGTAAATTAATTAGGAATATGAGCAAATTCCAACTCCCCAACAATTAACTTTGCCACCAGCTATTTAAATTACCTCAAATTCACCTTAATCAGTACTTAATTATGGAACAAGTAATTTCGTACTATGTCTTTTTCATTTTGTGTATGTTTAAACTTTCACAAATCATGCTTTTGATATAAGTGGATATGAATAAAGGAATTGTAAGTACCCTAAAGTAGCCTGCCTGTCTAGACGCGCGGTGTAACGCGCTGCTTCCTGAGTGGGAAGGCGTGCTGGTGCCCGGCACGAATTCACCCAGGGGATTAGTGTCAAGGTCCGGTGTGCCGGGTAGCCTGTAGAAGGTTGGCGAATGCGGGCTGGGTCCCCTTATTCCGCCTCAGCTACACTATGTCGGTGATTGCTGCGCAAACACTGTCTCCACGTACGCGTGCACCATAATTACTCTACCACACAAATATTTGGAGTTACACTAGTCTGATATGAGGCGTTCCCGTGAGAGTTGGGGGTGGGGGGTGGGGGGGGGGGGGGGAGAGGGCGGGGTCCACTGGGGACCGAACCGCACAGTACCCCTGGATTCGGCGTGGGTCGGCGGTGGCGCTGCTGTAGACTGATGTCAGGTCGTTTACCACTGACGGCTGTACCTGTGTAACAGTTAATTCCGACACAGATTTTCTTTTTAACAACACTGGAGTTCCATAAGCTCTAGACGAAGGGTGAGACTTCCTACAATAACGTGTAGTAATAATTGTGTGGGTACTTTCCATCGAATATTGCGTACTAAAAGTGGTAGGACAATGCTTTCATTTTGGAAGAACTGCGGTGAAAATTTCCTTTCGACCATCTAGAGTTCCCAAAATTGCTTATGAAAAATGCAAGAATGGGTATTTTGAAAGTTTTGAGGCCGATTTTCTTTGCTCTCCTGCCCCAATTCGAGCTTGCGAAATCTCCATTGACAGCGTCATCGTCGAGGCATTTAAACCTAGTAATTCCCCCTGCTTCCTTCCATTATTCCTAACCCATTCTGAAATTACATGTGTAGCCAAATTACCAAGGAAAGCGAACTGAATAACTGGCTATGGCGGGAGCAACATCCAGTTTATTACTGAGAAGTGTACGGGGGACGTCCTAACAAGCCTCATGGGCTTCAGAATGGTTCAAATGGCTCTGAGCACTATGCGACTCAACTGCTGAGGTCACCAGTCCCCTAGAACTTAGAGCAACTAAAACCTAACTAACCTAAGGACATCACACACATCCATTCCCGAGACAGGATTCGAACCAGCGACCGTAGCGGTCGCGCGGTTCCATACTGTAGCGCCCAGAACCGCTCGGTCACCCCGGCTGGCCTCATGGGCTTCAGATCTATACACTAATACCCCTCGCAGCACATCAATTTTTAACATCGATTGGCACTCTCATATAATACTGTTCAAACATTTATTCACAGTACAATGTCAGTGACGCCACATGTCGTTAAAAAAAAAAAATTGACCTATTTATTTCTGATACAACATTTTTTTTTATCTAATGGAGTATGGTTATTTGTAAGTATGTCGTCTCGTACGCACATGATGAATTTCTTTTTCTGACACCTTTTAACACCCTATCACAATTATAGAATCCTTTCTCTCAGACTTTCTTGGCCACAACTGAAGTAAAGTTCTCACTGTTGGAAGTTACGAATTTATCTCAAAGTTTTCATTTCTTTGTATTACTGAAATACAGATGTAATTGCTGTCCAATAATACATTTATCCAGCTCATGCATGGGATATTGTGTGCGATTTATTTCTTCTTCTCCTCTGGAATATGTACTTGAACCTCACTCTGCTCGAAATCGTGGCTCTCCTACCTACATTTTATCTTCTCATTGTCAATAACCACAATGACTTTAGCAACACATTGTAAGACGTGAACGTCAAAGCATCTTTCGCATTTTTCCTGCAAGGTAATATCTGCCAGAGAACGGTTGTGCTTTGAACATCACCACTTCCTTTCCCGTCGCTCCGTGGGTATACAGATTAGACCGATGCTGAATCTATCACCAGATATCATATTGAATGATAGGTTACAACCATGAAGCTAACAGGCTACTAGGAAAAAATCATCTGACCATCACATCGGAAAACATTAATTGGTAAGTTCTTGAACACGTCAGTGACGTCTCCTTTTGCTTACTATTGCAGGACTCGGGCGTTTCAGTGGAATAATTTGCTTTCATGCTTCGTGAATCATAGGGTTTGATCTGATAAAATAATATTTATTCAAACAGTGTGTAATAATTACTCACGACACGTAAACGTCGAGGCCATAAAGCAGTTTTTTGAATGAATTTAGGTAATTAAAATAGAATAGTGATAAGAAAATGAACGGTTGTGAGGGTCGCCACCAGCATAATACTGGACATTTATGGCTGAGATAGTGACCAGACACATACAAAACACGACTTATGCTTTCGTCTGTGACCACAAAGCTTTAAAACTGCACCAAGGAAAGTACGAATTCAAACACAACATACAATAGATCAATTAATAAAAAACGAGATGAGAAAGAAACATGACTAGGCCGTTGGGTTCCAGCGACTCAACGCGATTACTCAACGAGAAGTAAGTGACTACGAAAAATAATATCTCCTTTGAAGCAAGAATTAGATTGCAGAAAAACTTGCAAACCAATCTAAATCTGTATCCACATCTACATCATACTCCGCAAGCCACCTAATGGTGTGTGAGGGAGGGTACTTTCAGTACCAGTATTTGATCCCTCCAACCCTGTTCCACTCGCGAATAGTGCGTGGGAAGAGTGATTGTCGGTAAGCCTCTGCATTGGCTCTAATTTCTCAAATTTTATGCTCGTGGTCAATACGCGAATTGTATGTGTGGGGGGGGGGGGGGGGGAGGGGGAAGTATTATGTTGTCCGACTCCTGAAAAGTACTGTCCAGAAGTTTCAATAGTAAATCTCTCCATGGTGCACAACGCCTCTCTTGTTACGTTTGCCAGTGGAGTTTGTTTAGCATCTCCGTAACGCTCTCTCGCCAGCTAAACGGTACCATGACGAAACGTGCCTCTATCAATCTCACCTGATAGGGATCCCAGCTAGGTGAACAATACTCAAGAATCGGGCAACAAGGGCCTTATAAGCCTATGAATAAATGCTTGGAATTAGTTACGAAGACTAAGAAATAGAAACCAGGAATTAATTCCTCGACCCTCAATATATCGTGATTTCCGAAGTCGGGGTGCGACGCACTGCATTTGCAATTCACACTGCCAACTTCGGAAATCACGATATACTGAGGATCGAGAAATTCATTCCTGGTTTCTATTTCTTAGTCTTCGTAGCTAGTTCCACGCATTTATCCATAGGGTTATAAGGCGCTTGTTCGCCCGATTCTTGAGTACTGTTCATCTATCTGGGATCCCTATCAGGTAGGATTGATAGAGGTGTGTTTCGTCACGGGACCGTTTAGCTGGGGAGAGAGCGTTAACGGTTGATGGGCTGTGCCGATATGATGAGACTGCGAAACTCGGATCTCAGCATCCTCCTCATTACTCACCGCAAATATGCGTAAGTAAGAGTGAAATTCTAAGACTTTGTAGAGGGCCAAAGTAAAGAGAAACACGCACGATCGTAGGGTCAAGAAAAGTAGAAGTTCTAAAGAGAATACTTATACGATTCCCAATACGACAGCAAATTCTTCTCTCAGTTTCTGGCGACTTTCCTTCAGACTTTAGAAAGGCACCCCACACATTCCTTTCTAGCCAGTCACAGAAAGGGCCAAGGTGCTCATCCAATCACCATAAAGATGTATCCGCCAATGTTTATCAGGAAATGGTAAACGAGTGTTGTCCTATTCCGCGTACAGATCTATATGTTGGAAATACTGGTAGCTTCTTTGGACTTTGCTCAGCTTTCAGTCAGTAAGGGCGAAGTTTGGAAATTTGCAGATGGATGAGTGGCTATTTAATTTGCTTGGGGAAATATGTCTGGAGACTACACGCAGCAGGATAATGACAAGTGGACAGCTGAGGATAACATACAAAAGCAGTGTTCTCACCACTTTCACCAGTGGTTTCCTGTTCTGCTACAGAGGACAACAATCTTCTATTCAATCGCTCACTGTCTCTGGAGCGTGAGCCAGGAGTACAATCCTTGAAATGATTGCCTGGCTGTCTTTGTGGTATGCTAGCGTAGGAGCTGCCTTGTCAGGGACCGTCAGCTCTTCCAGGGCGTGTGAAATATCCCTTTGTTTTCACTGAAGCGAAAAGGACTTTCATTGGTCAAGACCAGATGCATATTTGAAAAAACTAGTATAAAAATTGAACGTTAAGTTAGGTACATACAGGTGGGTAACACATGTTGCTACAAGCTATACTTAGCCACTCATGTTGTCAGTGCGCAGTACCGGTGGAAAGTTGACAAGTAAAAAGTAAATCAGAAAGTAAATGAACCAAGAGTGTCGTATACAGATTCACTGTATATGGAGGATAAAATGCGAGGAGAAATGTCTGAAACAAGCAGCCGCCTCACGTTACCCCGTAATCCTACTCCAAATATTTGCCAACAGAGGTTTCACTGAGGAACGTGGTGAGACCTTTCCCAAAACAGTTTCTCGGAATCTGGGCATAAATGAAGATAAAAAAGAAATGAGAAAAGTTTTAAAAACAATAATGAAAAGAAAAGAACGTAGACGGAGCGTCTGTAGTGTCTCCTCGAAATTCCCCATTCACTCAAATTACAAGATTTCCTTGCATAGTAATTTTAAACAAGTATATGTATGTGATGCAAACAAAACATAAAAATGGCTTCATAATGTCACTCATGCATCTCAAAGTATATGATGTAACTTAAAGTTGTAAGCACTTAAACAAGGAAATTCCTCAACAGGACGATGAACGCACAACAAAAATGAAATAGTTAAATGTATAGTTAGATCTTACAACCTACCAACGATGTGGTCATGCCAAATATGCATGTAACTGCCTGTGTACATTTTGTACAACAAAATACCAACCATGAATGTATGATGCCCTCAGTCATTGGCGTACATATTAAAACCAAAACCAATTAAGAAGCACGATAGGACTTAAGCAACGTACAAAAATGGTGATGCATATGAAACTGAGCACATTTACAGACAGCAAACATGAACACCTCATGTGACATAGGTCATTGAATATAGTATACGCTTATGAACAAATGTGCAGAAATGGATTAAGCCAAATGAAAAAATTAAGTAATACTGTCGACAAAAATATTAGATACTTTAGTGTATTGGTAATAAAACACTAACTAAGTGTAACGAAAATAAGACCTTAGAAATTTAAAAAGATACAAGACGTAACTAAAATACAAATGTAAAAATGATTAAACAAAACACTAGACTGCAATAATTTGCAGACAAAATATATAGCATGTAATTACAATGAAATGAACACCCGTAGCTGCATACAGGCGTTGATATGAGTCCACAGGGACTCTTGAAAATGTGTGCCCCGACCGGGGCTCCAACACGGGATCTCCTTCTTACATGGCAGACGCCCTATCCATCTCAGCCACCCACAGAGGATAGTGCGACTGCAGGGTCTTATCTCTGGCACGCCTCCCGTGAGATCCACATTCGCAGCTTATTGTCCCGCACTATATTCAGAGTGACCCTGCCTATTACACTCAATACTTGGGGCTTTACTGCCGATTCCCGTAAGAGTTCGGGCACTGTTTGTGCATCCGCACAGAGGAAGATGGTCAAATGGCCGGTGAGTCTTTATATGTGACGATGGTATCTGTTCTTCCCGGGTTCGATTCCCGGCGGGGTCAGGGATTTTCTCTGCTCGTGATGACTGGGTGTTGTGTGATGTCCTTAGGTTAGTTAAGTTTAGGTAGTTCTAAGTTCTAGGGGACTGATGACCATAGATGTTAAGTCCCATAGTGCTCAGATCCATTTGGTATTGGCAGTAAAGCCGCGAGTATTACGTATAATGGGCAGGGGCAGTATGAATATAGTGGGGGACAGTAAGTTGCGAATATGGGTCTCACGGGAGACGTGCAGTCACACTTATCATCTGTGTCCTCGATGACTCAGATGAACAGAGCGTCTGCAATGTAAGCATGAGATCCCGGTCGGGGCACACATTTTCAACTGTCCCCGTTGACTTACATCAACGCCTGTATTCAGCTAGGTGTTTTCATTTCATTGTAATTTCATTCTAACGAGCTGCATGGTCACCTCTGGTATCTGTTCTTTCAGACATAAATACAGCATGTGACCAGTGTGAAAAGAATTGTGGAACAGCAAGGCAACAAATAAAAAGGACAAAACTTGTAAATCCTTGCAGTGAGATCCAAAATATAGCTCACGATTACTTTGAAGAACTTATCATGCTTCGTTGTGAAACATGTCATACTTCGCTGTGAAACATTGTGGAACAGTACGAAAACAATTAACATGAACAAAAACCTGTAAAGCCTTGCAGTGAGGCCCAATATTAATCTTTAAAAGCTACACATCTGTATTTGAAAAGAGATGAACTATTTTTTTTTTTAGGTTTTGGTCACAGTTTACGGTATCGTGTGAGCGCCTCAGGACATCTGACGGGAAACATGTGGCGATGTCAACTGGAACACTCAGGACATCTCATCTTCTTTCGCAGGTATGAGTGTGGCAGCTCGGGTGTGCGGACAGTTGTATGGTCTGATAATAGTACAATAAGGAGGAGAAACACCAGATCTGATATCAGGCGGTTGACTGTCAACCAAGCCGATGACTGTGCATTACTTTGCGTGATTAGTAGTTGGAGACATTGCTAGGAGACGACACCGTGGGGAGAATTACTGGTAGCTCTTGTGGCGGACCGGACATCAATGAGGAGTTCTCTTGCGCGAATAAAGAACCTATCTTTGTTACGTGCTTCGGCGTTGTGCATCATGAGTAGCATGGATTGTGTTTCTCAGTTTGTGAGAAAAGGGATTCTTTTATGGTGTTGCATGTAACTTCAGTTGATTTACTGAAGCTGACGTTTGACGCCTGTTGTGGAGACTTTAGGAGTACTGGACGACTGCTGTTTGAATGTCCTGCCGACTGTTTCACGATTCCTTGATACACATGTCCATTCACCCTTTTTGGCAGCATGCAACGGTATAGAGTGGATCGTTCTCATTGTGTTAAGATGAGATACTCCTTGTGTAGGAAAATACCACAGAGCCTGCTACCAGTGCCAGGCTTGGGAGAGTGCTGTCTCTTTGGAAGCCGGCGGTCCACGCTCTGGTAAGAAACGGCGATCCTCCACTTGCCAGGCTGGATGCCTCGCCTGGCATCGTGATACCAACATTGTTCGTGTGTTCCAGTGCCTGTGCTGCCTTCGTCTATCTGTACTATCTTACACAAACAAATTAATCATGATTCCATTGACCTCTTAAGAAATCATCATATCAATAAACTTTACAAACAAGAGAATTAATCAAAATGACCTTTTTAATTAATGTATCATACTACTTCTTTCATAAAAAATGCAAATGAATCAAAAAATTAATCTTTACAGTCTCTGCGACATATTGTCGACTTTTGGGGAAGAAAAAATTGATTCTACGAGGAAGATCAATTTGATAACATAACAAAATATGCCATCATTTAGGGAGCTGACATAAATTCTTTACTGGATACTGTGAGTTAAAATGAACTTGAGAGTATTTACAAATAAAAAATATGAGCAACAAAATCCTTACGCATAAACAAAACGCATACAAAGAAGTGAAAGGAACAAAAGGGAAAACATCTGATAAAGACTCCTGCGCACATCCATCCACATGGTTATCTGTGTGACGTAGTATTTGTGTAATTAGTCGCCTGCAGTACTAGTATCGCATTGTTCATGTCCTTCAATCTAAGCTAACTGCGCCATTCCTGAAAGAAGTATGTAAAGAATGTCTACTGCTTATCTTAAAGTAAAAAAGCTATTGACAACAGTGCTCGCGAGCGTTACCTCTAAAAATGTACAAAAATACTTTAAATATTACTTCCTTGATGTATCCCAAACACGTCGCCTTATGGATATCCCTCAATTAATTCGCTAAGCTGGCTTCCTAGTTCGATTATTTACTATTCCGTTATCTTACTATGTCGTTGTGAGCAACACCTATCATCAATAACATACATTCATGTTCTCCTCTGCATCTGGAACAAAAACTAAAACAAGCGCGAAAGCGCACTTGCTTCATGTCTACAAAACTAACAACATTGAAGTGATACATGTGTGACACCTATAAACGCCCCTAAAAATGATTCGCACTAATGTAAAAGGAGAGTTGATATCCATCTCTATTGTCTTGTAGTTACTCCTTGTCCTGTTGCTTTGCTGGAATCTTTCTTACTATCGCTTAGAATTATCTACAATAATGTGGGAGTGCATATCGTCCTGTAGTGAAATTCTAAAACATAACTTTGAAGAAAACATTTTAACAAAAACGCTTAGTTGTGCTGTCAGAAATATTGTCATCGAACTAATAGTATACCTTATTGCTAGGTATTATGCTTAATGTTTGTTGCAGATAGTAATAATGGACTCTCAGCTTTTCTTCCTTGCAGTAGGATCAGACAGGCGAAGAACTAACACCAAATCCCGTAATGGGTCCCTGACTTTCTTAACGATTGCTGGCGGTCCCAACGCAATGCGACATTAACACATTAACGGCACATAACTCTCCTCCTCGCCAGTATCTCAATGATCCAGGCGTACTCTAACGCGGATCAAAATCCACCCTAACATCACGCCGTGGTCGGTATCTTCTTCAACGCGGAAAGACTAATAAAATCTTCTCTATACTTCATCTACGACAGTGGGCAATCTACTACATTCTTCCGCTATTAAACGACTTCATCGATTCATGCTAATCCAGTTTGACAGATCCATGTTCTATTTCCTTTCTACTTTCACGTTATTGTATAGGATGAAAGGTGTGTCGTGCTGCGAGATTTGTAAAAAATGGTTTAAATGGCTCTGAGCACTATGGGACTTAACATCTGTGGTCATCAGTCCCCTAGAGCTTAGAACTACTTAAACCTAACTAACCTAAGGACATCACACACATCCATGCACGAGGCTGGATTCGAACCTGCGACCGTAGCTGTCACGTGGTTCCAGACTGAAGCGCCTAGACCCGCACGGTCACAGTGGCCGGCGCGACATTTGTAGCGTGGGTGTATGACATGCGCGTTTCACCCCAAAATACTTACACTCTCATTCTTTAATATACGGAAACGCGCTCACCTGTGTCCCGTCTGAAATGTCTTCAATCTCTGTAATCAAAAATCCCACCACAATCATTCGCTAACTTAGCATGCAGAACATTTTAATTTATCCCCCATCCCCCTCCTACCCACATTTTGCTTTATGAAGATAGCTACATAAGCAGGCTATGAGACTATTATGAGGCAAATACACCAATATTACTCATTATGGTCAACAGAATTCACATTTAAAACTGAACCGAAAGAAAGACACCGTAAAATAAAGTACACATGAAGCCCTCCAAAATACGGGATGTTCAAAAAGTCTCCGCAATGCCATATGATTGTTGGCCGTGCGTGCCGTATGCCGCAGTTAATATACCGAAATGAAACTTAGTGAAATACAAGTTATTAATTTATTTAATTTTCATTATTAATTAAAAATATTCACATTAAATGTTGCAAGTGTCCCCTCGTTGTTGAATACACAATTCAATTCGTCTAATCATGTTTCCAAACACAAGCTGTAAAATTTCTTCTACAAACGAAGCAGAGAAAGAGGATATTGCCGTTTTCAGTTCATCGATGGGTTTTGGAGTTTTTATAGACAGTGGCTTTCGCAGCACCCCAGAAGAAAAAGTCCGGTGTTGTTAGTTCAGGCAATCGTGGAGGACAAAGTCCCTGTGAAATTATGCGATCACTAAAAGCATTAGCAACTAGTGACATTGAAACGCAAGCTGTATGAACGGTTGCACCATCTTGTTGAAAATAACCAGTCAGTATTTCACTTAACACAAGTTCTCCTATGAATGGGAACAGAATATCACTGCAGTATCGTTGTGCGCTTATTGTTTCGTTGAAAAATATGGAACCCACAATCCGACGTCTAGAAACTGCTATCCAAACTCCTATTTTCACAGAATGAAGTGGTTCCTCATGAATACACAATGGGTTTGCAGTACTTCACATGCGAGAATTTTGCGAGTTCATGTACCCGGATAAATGAAACCACGCCTCATCAGTGAGAAAAGTTTCATTAAGAAAATCCCTTAAATTTTGTTGAATGAAATTTTTGGACTATTGACAATCATTCACTTGCCATGATCGGTAATTTTCAGTTCTTGCACGACTGTCACTTTGTATGGAAAAAGTTCTAATTTATTTCTTACAGCTGTGTGGGCCGTTCCGAGACTAACATCGATATCATGCGTAAGTTTTCTTACTGACTTGTTAGCACTCATGGACATTTTATTGGAAATATCGAGTAGTTTATCCTCAGACAAAACTCTAGGACGCCCACTTCTCGGTGCATCTGTCACTGAGCCCGTACTTCGAAATTTGTTAGTTAAATCTCGCACAGTATCGCGATGTGGGAGTGTTGTCCCCGGGAAAACTGAATTAAATGTTTTACGAACTGAAACTGTGTATTTACCGCCGGCTTTGAACACTTGTTCGGCTAAAAACACACGTTGTTCAGTGGTTAGTATTTTAACAGTGACAAAAACGAAACAAACGAACAAAGTAACTAGAATTAAACGTTCACGTCAACAAGAAACGACATACACCAACGATACTACTGACGCTGGCTGAGATAAACGGAACAGTGGAATGTTGGGAGAGTCCACTTGAACCCAGGCAGGCAAACAATCACACGGCACGTGCGGCTAACATACATCCGGGACTGCTGAGTGACTTTTTGAACACCCCGTATTTCCCTACAAAACATACTTACTTTCTAGGCAGGCACAATGCACCATCTCCCTATACTATAATCACCATCTACGTACACTAAACTAACTCCTCCACCACCTTGCTGTCGCCTCCGCCATGTTCCTACCAGGACTCGTTTATCGGATGTGTACCCGTAATTGATTCCCACCAGTGTTGGTGTGTACCGTTTTGCGGCTGATTGAGCCGCGAGTCGGGTGCTCTCAGTTCCACAGTCATGGCACCTTGCCACTCTCGACTGCGATCCTCTATCATCCTCCACATGATTGCTCCTGCGACACGCTCTCCTATCGGCAATGTTGTAACGCCTGTGAGCGTGTGGTCTCCCGCTCGCTTCACTATCGTCCGCTACCGTAACTTCCGTTTCAGCTGCAAGATAGTGCTGTCACGCATCTCTTGCGGATGCAGTTTACTGAGTTGTAAGAATAGGTAATCGTCGAAGACGTCTCTCTCCGGCGAACTCTTAGTCTCGTTGAATGCCAGGAGCAGTTCACGATACACACCACTCAGTTTTCGTTGTGACACGTACGTGTTACAGGTTGGTCATTGACTTTGGTCGCCTCCTATCGTAACTTTAGCTTCAAGTGCAGACGGGATGCAGCACTCGATTGCCTGGCAGCAACCTCCGTACCTAACTCGTGCAATTCTTTCATTCGGAGAGTGCTGAGTTCCTCGGAACTTATGTCCGCCTGCCATTTGCAGTCCCTGTTGATATTTCCTTGTGACTCCGTAAGTTTCTCTTTGGTCAGAAACCGGTAGAGGGGCGTCCTCTCTGATCCTGTCTCTACATCCTGTTCCACCTCCTCGACTCTGTGTTCCAATTGGCCTACAATGGTACGTACTGCCGCTTTTACCACTTCAATTCCTTGTACTGCTTCTCCGGTTCTGTCTTCCTGGTCATCCCGAACCGCTCTATTTCAGTAACTTCCCGTTCTACTTGCTGGAATTCTTGTTCCGATACTTTCGACGTTCTTTCTTCTTGCCCATCTGATTACGTTGAGACCTATTTATTGATTACATCCGGTTTTCCTGGGTTTCCTGACGTTCCTTTCTGTCTTTAGTATCCTGGTCTACCTTTTACTCTATCGCCTTCGTAGAAGCTTGCGATTTCGCCTCTGTCCTCATGCCAAATACCTCCCGTGATTTTTCGAGCTTGCTATTCGTTCCTTGTCTCGTTCCAACTGTAACAGATTCTTCTCTTCACCGTCGGCCATGATTTTCCGTAGCATGCTCATTATGTCCTCGCCTCCACATGCTGCTCCCATCACTGGTGAAATCATAACAGCTGGCTGAGTGAATTGTGTTTCCGTGCCCTTGGTGTTTTCTGCGCTGTTGCCTATCTCGTCACCATCAAAAATCAGTGCGCATGCCGGGTCCTTACTTGTACATAGTAGTGTATCTTCCACATTACTAGTATCTACCCCTCGAAATTACTCCCCGCTATCCGCATGATCCAACACCGTCACGGGTTCCATGTTGCCTATTTGTCACGTCTGACTTCCTGATCTCAGTTCCTAAGAGAATCGATGCACCTGCCTATTCCTATGATGTCCAATGCGCATAAATACTAAAGGAGGTGCCTTGCCCATTAAAAGGGATCGGGAATGGCAGGACCTCACCTTTCACCACATAACGTGGATTTTGCTCACAACTACACTATCAGTGTGACTTTCCCTTATCCAGAAGGGTAGATTGGGGATGAATTTCATACAGATAACCACGTACAAGAATCGTCGGTGCATCAAAAAGGGTTAGTGACTAGCGCAATGATCGTCTATATGACTGCCTAAAAGGCCACCACGATCAAACAAAAACTACTCACTGAATTTACAATTAATTTTACCTTCTCAAGAAGAGCATTTAGAACAGGGCCTCGCAATGCTAGTATTTCTTTGATATCTCCGTAAATGGGACCAATACTTTTCATTGAAAGCCGTATTAAAAGCACAACAATGTATTATAAATTGAAATTACACTTGTAGAATCGAAGTATCATTATTGAGTATACCTATTTTGTAACATATGGATGTTAGTACAAGATTGGGCGCGGGGGAGGGGGGGTGATATGGCCTAAATTCAGCAGTCAGTGGACAAGGAAAGGTGGGAGCTGACCAGTCTAATAATTAATAAAAGCCAGGAGACGGGATCCAATATATAATAGGTAAATATATTGAAAATGCAAGGTATGAACAACTTGTGGGTGCACGTTATTAAAGCGGCCTCCCGTTCGTAAACTAATGAAATTCATACAACTCAATCCGAAATACACAGACTTACGAATACGAATGACAAGAAACGAGAGCCATACTACTTCTTGTTCAATTTAGACACCGTGTGCAGTACTACTCGCCACGTGTTCACACTTGGGTGACAAAGCCGGCCGCTGTGGCCGAGCAGTTCTAGGCGCTTCAATCCGGAGCCGAGCTGCTGATAAGGTCGCAGGTTCAAATCCTGCCTCGGGAAGGTATGTATGTGATGTCCTTAGATTAGTTAAGTAGTTCTAAGTCTAGAGAAATGATGACCTCAGATGTTAAGTCCCATAGTGCTTAGAGCCATTTGATTTGGACGACAAAGAAGGGAAAACGTAACACACAAAATGCCGTTATGAAATGTTGGCTAATATCACGGAGTATTGGAAAAGGAAAGACATTCGCTGAAGGCGATGTGGTTACAAGGGGGGTTGAATTATACCGAACGTGGTGACTGAGAGTCCCACCTATATTTTGCGTACTGCAACGGGCCAGGCTCTGACGCCAAGTCCAAAAACAAAATTGCAAAATGAGGAAGGAATTAAAGCAATGAGGCGCAAACCGTCCCTAAACTGAAGATCACCTGACACTTTAATATGTATTCGCGACTCATTCCACGGATGAACCTAACTATTCTAATTTCTGTAGGATTAAAAGGTTGAGTTTCTGTTGAATTCCAGTTTGTAACCGTCTTCTTCTGAACCTTCCAACCGACTCTCCGTGACTGTTAACCGCTTACCACTTTTTCTCCAGCAGAGATGGACCTTATGGGGGTGGAAAATGGCGCACTTTTCGCTGGCCAATCAGGGGGCACGGATCTGCCACCAAACCAACTGCCGTTCAAGCAGACCTTCCTGAATTGGCGGAATGACACATGATGGGATAAAATTTAGTCATGAAGTCGTCAGGGAGGCGTCTTTACAGAGTCAAACGTGCAGGAGAAACTGAGCTTTAAGCTCAGGACTACGTTGGCTTTTGCAAGTCGTTCAAACTACCGGCCCATGCTTCCAACCTCAAAGGTAGGCGCGAGAAAAGAAAAGCCAGCATGGCTAGCTGATGGAGACAGCTGAATATGGAAATAAAATAAATGTACCTTGCGCCAATCCTCTCTCCAGTTTCATTATGCTGTCGATACTGAAAAATCAGCAGTATATCAGATATGCTGTTGCGGTAGTAATGATAATAATATGACTACAATATCGTAAGTAGTAAACAGATGAAAGCAGTGCAAGGTAGATGCACGTCTTTCAATACTCACACCATTTATTACTGACAAAATAGAAATAATGGCAGAAGCAAAATATGGACAGCGGCATGAGATGCTAGAAAAAAATTACACGATTATGCAAGGAGCAGCACCGTTAACTAATATAAAATATAATAACAAACACATTCATTAAGATTTATGTGCTCTTGTTCGTAACTCACTTGAGTATTAGATTCAAATATTTATTTAGCTGAGTATGAGGAAAAAGCTGTGACTGTGGATTAAAAGAAAACAAGTGCGCGTCGTCTACGTTGACGGGAAAGGAATGGCACGGAAACCAGGCGTGCTGTAAATGCACCTATTGGTTATCAGGTGCTTCGTGAGTATGCAGGTTAGACTGATTCTGAATCTGTCATACCAGATCATGTAAAAATAATAGATTACCTCCTTGAAGGTAATAGGCTACTTGAAAAATCAACTGTTGTGCACATCGGATAAACTCCTGACATTATCAGGGGCGTTGCCTGTTGCTTGTTGTTGGAGGACCTGGGCATTTCATTTCAATAATTTAATGTGATGGTTGCTGAGCGATAGAGTTTGATATGGAAAAACTATATTTATTAAAACAGTGTGGAAAAACTGCTCATGTCGCATAAACGTCGAGGCTATAAAATCGAGGTTATAAGACAATTTGAGAACTAATTTACATAATTTTAAATAGAACAAAGATAATAAAAACAAATTGTGTGGGTCGCCAGCAGCATACTGCTGGCCATTTACGGCTGACTTAGCGCCCAGACCCATGGAGGACACGAATTATGCTTTCAGCTCTGATTACAAAACTTCAAAATAACACAATAGAGGTACGAGCCTGAACGGAACACACAACAGATTAATGAATAAAAATGGAGATGAGGAAGAAAACATTATAAGCGGGTGAGCTCCACTGAAAAAAACCATACGTGAATGGAAGGAAGAAGTTACGAAGATTAACAAATAGAAACCACGAATGAAATCCTCTTCTCTCAGTTTACTGCGATTTCTGACGTCGAGAGTATGCATGGCCAATGCGATCTTATCTTGACTGCCACAAAGGTGGTTGCTGGCAATTCGGGGTACGCTGAACTGCACCCGCTGTTAACTGTTGCTGTGCTGAACCACTGTGATGTGGTTGTGAATCGCGGATCTCGTCATCCTTCCGATTACTTGCCGCGGAGCCCGTAGGTTCAGAGTGGAACTTCGAAGCCTTGTCAGAGGCACGAAGTCAAGAAAAACACACCCGAGCTCAGAGTCCACAGTGGCCCCACTAAGTAAAAGTCCGAATCCGAATAGGTATACTAATCCAAGAACGACTAAAGATGCCTCTTTCAGTTATTGGTAGCCTTCCTTTAGTCCTCGGAAAGAGAACATGCACAATACTCCTTAGCCAATCACAGAAGGGGCCACTGTGCTCTTCCAGTCAGAGATCTGTAAGTCCGTTCCTTAGATCGCACCATAAAGTTGAAGATTTAATGAGAACCAGGAAATGGTAAATGAGTATCACCTCAAATTTGAAATTTTCCCGGCGAATAAATTGTTCAAATAGAGAACCTACGAGAAGATCCGGAAGTAGTGGTGTTGAAAGCTGATAAAGGTAATTCTACCGCTTTGTTACCTCGTGGGTTGTATTTAGAGAAGATGTATAGTCTACTGAGTGATACCATGTACAGGAAGATTGATCACGACCCAACAGCACGTGTGCAACGGAAGACGTGTGCACTTTTAAACTCTTCGTCGTTAGCTCCAGAGACCATCAAGCGGTTAAGACCACATGGCAGCGTACCACCGAGACTGTATGGTCTCCCTAAAGTGCATAAAGAAGGTCTGCCTTTACGACCTATAGTGAGTAATATTGATGCACCCACGTATGATTTAGCCAAACATCTAGCTTCCTTGCTGAGACCATTTGTGCAAATGTTCACATCATATTTGGAACTCTGCTGATTTTATCGATAGACTGGGGTCTCTCCACTTAAGTAGTTCGGATTTTCTAGTGAGTTTTGATGTAGTTTCCATTTTCACAAAAGTACCTCTTGGGGATTCCTTGTTTCTAATTGGTCAACAGTTTGAATCGGACATCTCTGCTTTGTTTCGACATGCTCTTTCCTCAACTTATTTTATGTTTAACCAGGAATTTTTTTAACAGTCTGACGGTGTCGCCATGGGCAACCCTCTGTTCCCTCTGGTGGCTAACCTTTTCATGGAGGATTTTGAAGAGAGAGCACTTGAATCAGCGGTTTGTAAACCAACTGTTTTCTGGAGGTACGTCGATGATACTTTCATAGTTTGGCCCCACGGAGAAGAAAAGTTAATGGAGTTTTTTCATCATCTTAACTCCATCCATCAGAATATTCGATTTACCATGGAACTAGAGAATGATGGTGTCCTTCCATTCTTGGATGTTCTGGTTAAACGGAAGAGTGACGGCTCGTTAGGACAATCTGTTTACCGTAAGCCGACTCACACTGATTTGTACCTGCATTCCTCCAGTTGCCATCACCCATCCCAAACCATGAGTGTACTTAAAACCCTTGTGCACAGGGCACACACGGTGTCGGATGCAGAAAATTTGCCTAAGGAACTTGCACATTTAAGAACAGTGTTCAGAGACAATGGTTACTCGACCCGGCAAATTAACAGGGCCTTCGCAACTAGAGCCAGGAACCGGGAAGTGGATAAAGAAGAGAGTGCGCCAGCCAAGTCTCTAGCGTTTCTTCCCTTCGTTGGTAACATCTCTTTTAAAATAGCAAGGATTCTAAATACTTTTCATGTGAAAGTTGTTCTTCGTCCGCCTTCTAATATTTCAGATTTGCTGGGTTCGGTGAAGGATGATCTGTTGCTGCGGAAGGCGGGAATTTACAAAATACCGTGTCAATGTGGTATGGCCTATATAGGACAGACTACACGTACTGTGGAAGAGCGTTGTACAGAACTCAACGTTGCACCCGTATACTGCAACCCAGTAAATCTGAAATTGCGGAACATTGTATTTCTAACGGACATTCAATGGAGTACGACAAAACTTCGATTTTGGCTACAGAAACAACTTCTTGGGACTCCATTATTAAAGAATCCCTTGAAATACGCAGTGCTGGAAATTTATTGAACCGGGACAGTGGTTACCAACTGAATAATGCATGGAATCCCGTAATCACAGAAATTTTCTCGAGACGAAGACGCCAGAAGACATCGATACCTGCGGCGAGCGACAATACCGACGGCACCTGAGTTTCGCAGTTCCACCAGCGAGGGCGCTGTTGCTGGGCGGTGTGGTTCTTCTGTCTTCGCGACTGCAACGCATGCGCGGCAGTACTATCAGCGCACTATATAAGACGGAACGGAGAACGTCTTCGTCAGTCTTCGTTCGGCTCACCTGAAGATGGCTGGCAGTTGTCCAGCCGAAATATGGCGCGAAGAAGTTTACGATGACCGGCTGCAAGCCCGAAATCTATTTGAACAGTATCACCTCATTTCCACGGAGAGACTTCTATGTTGGAGATCCTGGATAACTTCATTATGCTCCAAACAGCGATCCCACGGGAAGGGGAATGTTTGTAAATTTACACACGCATGAGTGTCTATTTATTTTCCTTGAGGAAATATGTCTGTAGACCACACGGCAGAATAATAGCAAGTGGAATATTGAAGACTCCACCCAAAGGATACTAACAAGCAGAGTTCTCACCCCTTCCGCCAGTGGTTTCCTCTTCTGCTGTAGAGGACAAAAGTCTTCTATTCCGCCCCTCACGGTGGGGAGGCTTAGTCTTGAGAATAAACGCTGAAGGGCCCCCCTGCTTGTGCACTCTCCTGGGTCAGAGCTGCCTTGTGAGCGACCATCAGCTCTTCCAGAGCGTGTGAAATATCCTCCTGTTTTCGCCCGATGGAAAAGACCTCATGTATTTCAACGGAGAAAAACGTCAGAAGAGTGAAATTTTCTTTTACGCACAGGCAGGTGGGTAACTGCCCCTAACCACTCATGTAATCAGTGCGCAATATCTGTGAAATGTCGACGAGAAAAACTGAATGGGAACGTAAGTGAAACAAGGGAGTCTCGTATGCAAATTCTGTATGCCTACAGGAGACAAAGTGAGGAGAAAAGCATTTAACTGACCCCCGCCTCACACAGTGTCTGCCACTTTGAACTGGAATATGGATCTATCTAGTCACAGGACGAAGTTAGTTACTGCTACAGCTAGGTCTGTAATTCGCTTTGTCTCCGACATACCTCTGATCCTTTTACTGTGTTTCACTTCCGGATATTATGCGAACAACTTTTTCCTTGTCTTCAGTTCTGCAAAATGTAAACTTGCTTCGTGTAATAATTGTTCTAACGAAGCTATGTGTGAATCACATTTTTATGTGGTTGGCATCAAATAATTTTCTTGTACACTGTTGCGTTATGAAGACTCTCTGTACATTACTATGTTATTGGTAGCCTGCCAACAACTATATTTGTTGTGGCGTGAGTTTTATATTAATTGAAATGATTCAAATGGCTCTGAGCACTATGGGGCTTAACATCTGAGGTCATCAGTCCCCCAGAACTCACAACTACTTAAACCTAACTCACCTAAGGACGTCACACACATCCATGCCCGAGGCAGGATTCTAACCTGCGACCATAGCGGTCGCGCGATTCCAGACTGAAGCGCCTAGGACCGCTCGGCCACACCGCACGGCCTGATATTAACTAGGTTAATGATTCTGTTAATCAGAGTTGTATCTGGTTGTGATAATGCCTTTTTAGTGGTATTTTGGTGCTGTTTTCTGATTCTGTTGAGGTTTTTGCTTTGGTTCTTCAGTTTTTCTTGTATTACTTCTAGGACGGGTGCCTTTACTCCGTTAGTTGTATCCTCAAAGTGAACTGATATTTGGATTTTATTGGCCAATTCTGATGAGCTACGTAACGCTCAGTGTCAAGCAATCTTTCGTTTTTAGCATATATGTTCTGAATTCATCGTTTTAGCCATATTATCCTTTTACTTTTTTTGCAGCAGATGTAGTGCATTTTGACACAGATGATTATAGTCTGGTTCAAATGATTCAAATGGCTGTAATCACTACGCGACTTAACATCTGAGTTCATCAGTCCCCTACAACTTAGAGCTACTTAAACCTAACTAACCTAAGGAAATCACACACATCCATGCCTGACCCAAGATTCGAACCTGCGACCGTAGCAGCAGCGCAATTCCGAACTGAAGCGCCTAGAACCGCTCGGCCACACGGCCGGCATTTTAGTCTGGAATGACATAATGAGCTAGTCAGTTATTATTAAGCTGTATGTTAAGGGATACCAACCCACTCATGTAAAAACAAAAAGAAAACAAAAACGAAACGGTCATGATACTCAATGCCAGCCTCGGAAACAGGACAGAATTTACTGGAACAAACACTGGCAAAGCTACAAGGATTTCTCGTTTGGATCATTGAATATTAGAAGCCTGTATCGTCCTGGAACTACCCAAATACTAGCAAACGAAGTAAGAAAATACACAGTGCAACTGGTAACTGTCCAAGAAGTAAGATGGCAGGGAACAGGTGCACTGAAAATAGCAATGTATGGAGACTGCGGTCAGTGCCATGAAGTTGGAACCGGTTTCTACATTCATAAATCAATATATGACACAGTAAGGGAGATCAAACATGTTAATAACCGTATATCATACATAACTATTCAGACGCAGGGTTAGACAATACATTTCTAAATGCACATGCACCCACACTAGATAAGGATGACAACACGAAAGAAGAATTCTGCAGCCATCTGGAACAAACGTACAACTTATTAAGGAGGCACAATGTGAAAATAGTGTTAAGAGATTTTTATGCCAAAGTAGGAAAGAAGGATATCTACAAGCCAACCATTGCAAATTTTAGCTTACACGAGGAAATTTCAGAGAATGGGGTTTGACTTATAAACTTCGCAATGGCAAATGGCCTCACGATAAGCAGCACGAAATTTCAACATAAAAGCATTCATTTAGGAACATGGATATCATCGGATGGAAAGGTAGTCAACCAAATAGATAATGTAGCTATCCAGAACGATTCCAAAACAGCATTAAAGATGTCAGAACCTTTAGGGGAGCGGATTGTGACACAGACCATATGTTAATAATGTCAAAAATGAATGTGAAACTGGCCGGCCGCAGTGGCCGTGCGGTTCTGGGCGCTACAGTCTGGAGCCGAGCGACCGCTACGGTCGCAGGTTCGAATCCTGCCTCGGGCATGGATGTGTGTGATGTCCTTAGGTTGTTGTTGTTGTTGTGATCTTCAGTCCTGAGACTGGTTTGATGCAGCTCTCCATGCTACTCTATCTTGTGCAAGCTTCTTCATCCCCCAGTACCTACTGCAACCCACATCCTTCTGAATCTGCTTAGTGTAGTCATCTGTTGGTCTCCCTCTACAATTTTTACCCTCCACGCTGCCCTCTAATACTAAATTGGTGATCCCTTGGTGCCTCAGAACATGTCCTACCAACCGATCCCTTCTTGTTGTCAAGTTGTTCCACAAACTTCTCTTCTCTCCAAACCTATTCAATACTTCCTCATTAGTTATGTGATCTATCCATCTAATCTTCAGCATTCTTCTGTAGCACCACATTTCGAAAGCTTCTATTCTCTTCTTGTCCAAACTAGTTATCGGCTACACTCCATACAAATACTTTCAGAAATGACTTCCTGACGCTTAAATATATACTTAGGTTAGTCAGGTTTAATTAGTTCTAAGTTCTAGGGGACTGATGACCTCAGAAGTTAAGTCGTATTGTGCTCAGAGCCATTTTTGAAAGTGAAACTTGAAAGGAAAGTAAATAGAAATACAGTAGAAATTAAAAGATATAACATATGAAACCTGCCGAAAATAGATCATCATCATCATTTAAGACTGATTATGCCTTTCAGCGTTCAGTCTGGAGCATAGCCCCCTTAAAAAATTCCTCTATGATCCCCTATTCAGTGCTAACATTGGTGCCTCTTCTGGTGTTAAACCTATTACTTCAAAATCTTTCTTAACCGAAACCTGGTAAATTCTCCTTGGTCTGCCCCGACTCCACCTACCCTCTACCGCTGAACCCATGAATCTCTTGGGTAAACTTGCTTCTCCCATGCGTGTAACATGACCCGACCATCTAAGCCTGTTCGCCCTGACTGCTTCATCTATAGAGTTCATTCCCAGTTTTTCTTTGATTTCCTCATTGTGGACACCCTCCTGCCATTGTTCCCATCTACTAGTAGCTGCAATCATCCTAGCTACTTTCATATCCGTAACCTCAACCTTGTTGATAAGGTAACCTGAATCCACCCAGCTTTGGCTCCCATACAACAAAGTTGGTCGAAAGATTGAACGGTGCACAGATAACTTAGTCTTTGTACTGACTTCCTTTTTGCAGAAGAGAGTAGATCGTAGCTGAGCGCTCGCTCAATTAGCTTTGCTACATCTCGCTTCCAGTTCTTTCACTATGTTGCCATCCTGTGAGAATCTGCATCCTAAGTACTTGAAACTGTCCACCTGTTCTAACTTTGTTCCTCATATTTGACACTCAATCCGTTTATATTTCTTTCCCACTGACATTACTTTCGTTTTGGAGATGCTAATCTTCATACCATAGTCAAAAAAAGTGGTTCAAATGGCTCTGAGCACTATGGGACTTAACATCTGAGGTCATCAGTCCCCTAGAATTTAGAACTACACAAACCTAACTAACCTAAGGACATCACACACACCCATGCCCGAGGTAGGATTCGAACCTGCGACTGTAGCAGTCACGCGGTTCCGGACTGAACCGCCTAGAACCGCACGATCACCGCAGCCGGCATAGCATAGTCTTTACATTTCTGATCTAGCTCTGAAATATTACTTTGCAAACTTTCAATCGAATCTGCCATCACAACTAAGTCATCCGCATATGCAAGACTGCTTATTTTGTGTTCACATATCTTGATCTCACCCAGCCAGTCTATTGTTTTCAACACATGATCCATAAATAATATGAACAACAGTGGAGACAGGTTGCAGCCTTGTCTTACCACTGAAACTACTCTGAACCATGAACTCAATTTACCGTCAACTCTAACTGCTGCCTAACTATCCATGTAAAGACCTTTAATTGCTTGCAAAAGTTTACCTCCTATTCCATAATCTCGTAGAACAGACAATAACTTCCTCCTAGGAACCCGGTCTTATGCCTTTTCTAGATCTATAAAGCATAGATACAGTTCCCTGTTCCACTCATAACACTTCTCCATTATTTGCCGTAAGCTAAAGATCTGGTCTTGACAACCTCTATGAGGCCTAAACCCACACTGATTTTCATCCAATTGTTCCTCAACTAATACTCGCACTTTCCTTTCAACAACGCCTGAGAAGATTTTACCCACAACGCTGATTAAAGAGATACCTCTGTAGTTGTTACAGTCTTTTCTGTTTCCATGTTTAAAGATTGGTGCGATTACTGCTTTTGTCGAGTCTCATGAAAGTAGATATAAAAGAAAATTTTACAAAATAAATTAAAAGCAACCTAACAAATCTGACTAATGTACGAACACAGGATGTCGAAAACAGATGGAGACACCTGAAGGGCTGTATTCAAGAAGCAGCTTCCAAAATCATAGGTGAAATAAAACGACCTAATAAAATTTGGTTTAACACAAAGTGTCAAGAGAAAGTGCCAGAAAGAAGAAATGCGACGAATGCATGTATTAAAGAAAGAGACAATATGACACTGAAGGAAAGATACTATAAACTCTGCAAGGAACTCTAAGACAAGAAAAAAAGAATACTATAACAATATGATCAGAGAAGCAGGGGATGATTTCCAACATCACATAACAAGGCAGATGTATCAAAATATAAGAAAATCCTTTGGTAAATTCAATAAAAGGGAACAGTTTATAAAGGATCAGTATGGGAAAATATTGACCAACAAAAGGGACATACAAACAGATCGAAGACATACTTTTCACAACTTCTCAACTGCAATGACCAACTCTCTTACTTTAAATTCGAAGAACCCGATACAATTGATACAGCTGATACAGTTACTACCCCATCACTAAATGAAATACAGCAATCAATAAGGAAATTAAAAAATAGCAAGGCTTGTGTCGAGGACAAGATATACTCTGAGTTATTAAAGAATGGAGGCCCACAACTGGAATTAGAAATACAGGCGTTAATAGAAACAATTTGGGTGGCGGAAATCATTCCTGCAGATTGGAAAACTGCAATTGTGTGCCCCATATTTAAGACGAATGAACAACTAGTTTGTGGTAACTAAAGAGGAATTGCCTTATTGGATGCCACCTACAAAATCTTATCAAACTGCCTATTAAACAGGCTGATACCAATAACAGTAGAACTGATTGTGGGCTACCGATGGGGTTTCCGCAGAAACAGATCCACATTAGATCATTTATTCACCCTAAGACAAGTAACTGAGAAGGTGTGGGAATTCATTGTAGATGTCCACATATTATTCGTAGATTTTAAAAAGGCATATGATAGCATACACCGACAGACACTCCTAAATATAATGAAGGAATTTAAAAAAAAAAAACATCAAAAGTAATCAGATTAGTTAAGATGTGTATTGATTAAACTTTATGTCGCATAAAGACACCGGTAGGAGAAACTGAATATTTTAAGGTGTTCTCTGGACTGAGACAAAGGGATGCCATCTCACCTATTTTATTTAACCTGGTCCTCGATAAGATTGATAGAGAATTTTCTAAAACCAATCCACAAGGGATCCAGCTACAGGACGTGAACATTAGAAGACTTGCCTATGCAGATGATGTAGCACTAATATGTAGATCCAAAAGAGAATTAATCAGAATGATACACAATTACTACAAAATTCCTGAGCAAACAGGATTACATGTTAATAAAGAAAAGACAGAATACCTATCCGTAAGTACGAAAACTAGAAAAGATACACCTCTGACTGTACATGGACTCAATTTCAAGACTGGTGACCACATCAAGTACCTAGGCCGTATTTTTAATAATACCAACCGAACAGATATAGAAATAAATGCCCGTTTATCAACAGCAAACAAGACACATTTTAGTTTCATCAAAATTCTAAGAAAAATATCACTTACATCCGCTTATATCAAACGACCATTATACCTGTGACGTTATATGGATGTGAAACATTAATATTTAGAAAGAAAGATGAAGAAAAACCGTTAATATAGGAAAGAAAGGTACTAAGGAAAATTTTTGGACCTGTATACGACGAAAATGAGATGGAATGGAGAGTAAGAAGAAATGAAGAATTAAGAGGACTGTACAAACACTGTAACATCGTCGAAGTGCTCAAGAGGAGAAGGTTGAATTGGGCACGCCATATATAAGAATGACAGAGAATAGACTACTTAGAATGGCATTCGGCAGAACAATAGAAGGAACGAGAAGAAGATGGAGACCCAGAATCAGATGGCGGGATAACATTCGGGAGGACACAATGAGGATGACCAGCAGCAGCAACTGGACAAGCAGCGCTTTGGACAGGCAGAAGTGGAAGAGGCTCATAGAGCAGGCGTATGGTCGATAAGGCCCTTGCCACATGTAAATTAAAGTAAGTATGTTGATGAGGGTTTTCTGAAGTTTCTTATGGCTTCACTGTATTTATAACAGAGTTTCTGGGGAATGCCTGCCTAAACAACTAATTGCTCATGATTTGATTTTGAACCTCTGGTGCTAATAGGGTTTGCAGACAAAATTACTTGATTTCATTTCCGCCTGTAATGAAAGCAACTGTGGTATTTCTTATTCAGTTTTGTTAACAGTAGACGTTTGAAGTATAACTGTTCTAACTAAACTGTTTTGCTGCGCGCCGAGCGAGAAGTTCCGTTGCGTAAACGCACGGCGCTATCGGCTGACAGCGTGACGTCACGAGCTATGCCACGTCAGCAGGAAGTGGAGAGCTGTCGAGGCGCGGCTCATCGATATGCGAGTCGACGACGGCGGCGTCGCACCTGCGAGCCGGCTGCGACGGGCGGGTGGCTGCCTATCTACAAGTCTAACGCCGGCTCTAATCTCTGACCGCCTTGGAAACCCCCTACCAGGAAGGGCTGTTCTCGTCCTGGAGACCTACGGCGTGTAAGCGGCAGCCAAGGCGCCTCAAAGTCCGCCAACTTCCGCACCGGCTGCTTCCAATAACACGGCGGCACCCAAGTGATGCAGCCCGTACATATTGCTCTACGTTCCGAAAGAGGAGCTCTGTGTCTTATGAGATATTTGGACATGTCCCTCACATATCTATATATATTTTTTCCATTCTCATTTATTTACCGGTATTAAACGATCGATATCTAGCTCGAAATCGAGGGGCCGACACCCCAAATAGACATCAACCTAAAAAATAGAAAATAGAAAAAGATCTTTGTTTTAATCCTATCATTTGACTCCATCATAAGGCTAAAAGATGTAGCTCACTTCGATGCGCTTATTTGGCTAGAAAGATTACCGTCAAACCTCCTTGCCTAGGGACGCCAGATGAAAGTTGATGTCGTCGAGCCCTGAATGAAAATTGCGCAACGGATAACTGGAGAGGGGAGCTTGAGAGCGCTACCTAGAAAGCGTGCCCTTTCCGTACGATTCTAGGCAAGGGGCTGGAGGGCTCATACACTGGTGTGGATCCGTGCATTCTATATCTTTGATTTTAAATGAATTCCTTTAACTTGACTCCTATGTGATTTTTAGGGTTTGTTAAAGATTTATGAGAATTGATTACCTATTTATTTCAAACATTATCACTTAACTTTACAGCGATTGCACCAATTGTACCAGTTTACAGATATTAAAATTTACAACTTATAGCTCGGGTATATTATATACTAATCTCCACGCACATTTCTACGGGAAAGACAGAATTGCGTTCGCCAAATGTATACCACCAAAGTCTCACAATGTTTTACTTGAGACATCTACTATGTGAGGAGGATAATTGGCAAACTGGTGACCACACACATTAACACAGGGGGGTGAAATTTCCGGAATTAAACGAGAACTATCATTTCCTTCCACAATCCGAAGCTGGATACAAAAGAATTAGTGCAAATATTCAAATACCTCTCTTCTACGCGTGAACATCGAGGCAAAGGTACTGAGAGCCTGCTCACTTACCCGTCTTCTGTAACACTCCCAGAATATCGCGGGTACCCAGAGGTCTTCCTGGTCCCCGGTGGAGGGGATGGTCGAACCACTTGGCCGTGACTAATCTCTCCACCCCAAATCTTGTGATACTGGAACGTCTTTGACTTTTGGCTGCCTGTGCTGTCCCTCTGATCCCCTACCCAGCAGTGAGGTTGGCACTACTATACTACAGAACTACTTCCCGACTAAGATTTGGCCACGGTTTATGGAAAAGTGTGAGGAGGATTAGGAAAGTTCAAGTGCAGATTCACATTCACGTACAAGAAATCCATAGTAAACGACACATATGAATACGCAATATGAAGCCTGATACACTTGTTTCCACCCCTCCACATGGGATCTGTTGCAACCGCGGCCGGCCACGTCGTGCAATAAAATTGGCGGCGGAGGAACCTCTGTTTGTATTCCCCAGTGCGAGCGAGCAGCGAAACCTGCTGCTTATGGAGCGGAAACGTCTGTACCATTTCAGGCTGACTCCTTTAAAGAAGAGCTAATGTGAGTTTTATAACATTAAACTTTCAAACCTTCCACTTCTTTACGTCGTACTAATATTTTCAGTAACACACAGTCAATCGCGTGGCAATTTATTTGCCAAAACGCCAACACTTTTAATGGAATGGTTAGCGAAATTTTAGCAGTTTGAAATGAGATCGGTTTTGCACGAATACGATGTCTTTCACACATTTCATTTCAAAGCAGAAACCATGAATAGAAAAATATGTTTTCGCAAAATCGAGATCTCTTTAAGAATGTCTTGTCACTCACCATCGGAAACGGCAGGGGAAACAGATCATTTTGTGAATAATTATTTTTTTATAAGCGGCCTACTGAGTTAAAACAAGTAGTCTGCTAAGGTAGATACTTCAAGTAAACCCTGATTTATTGATGCTCTGCATTGTTTTGTATATATAACCAATTTTGTGGCGCAATCTGAATATGAAAATAAGAAAAAGAAATAATCACAGTAGATTACTTTTACAATAAACCGCACAACTCATAACTCGTATAGCTGAAGTTCAAACAGTGTGAAATTCAGTCGTAGAATCATATCAAACTACAGGGTGTAGAAGTGGTTACCTTATAGTCAAACACAATCCAAACTGGTGTTTCCCTTGGCTTTTAATCACAATACCTCAATTTTAAAATGGTTAATTACTGTAAATACCTTACCAAAGCAGTTAAATAACAAAGCACATCATCTGCAAGCACTACTAAGGACTGCTGACGGCATTAATACAATGCTTTGTGCTAGTTATTTCGTGCAGATATGAACATACATACGCTGCAGAAAATCTGGAACAGCAATACTGCATTTACGGAACCAGCGTCGAAACCTATTTCAACATGATAATTATGAATGCAAGAGCACGGATTCGTCGCTATTAATATGTAATAACGGTGTACAAAAAGAAGTATTCCGTTTCTTGCATCACGGGCAGTCACTGACTATACAAAAGGAACTGCTAACAACAGGTGTGCAGAAGACAGCATCACACAAAGAATACAAGAACGAAAAGTTCTATGCTTGGAAAGCTGAAATGAACAACAGCAAATTTGAATGGATGCTCTTTATTGACTTCAAATCAATGAAACAATGAACAAAAGGCATCTGGCATTCATAATACACGCGATACATAAGTAAACAACTAGCAATCATAGAAGTATAAGTTTTCTGTGCATAACGGGTAGCAATGCATAATCAAAGTGCTGGAGTGAATGACAACTGTAGGCTTCCGGCCTTCAGAACCCCCCCCCCCCCCCCCCCCCACACACACACACACCATACCTCCAATCTGAAAAGTGAAATTATAGGCATGTTTTCTTGTACACCTGAATACAATAATATTATACTAAAGGTGGAAAACAAGGGTTAACGACATCAGTAGTTGAAGAAAAAGATTGTATGCTGCTGCCATATGTCAATGACAGATTGTTACCGAACAATATTCACACAAAAGAGAATCGTCGATGACTGGCGGGTTGTTCGTTTTGATTGTTTAATGCCCACGAATGAGCGCAATTTCTCCACCCTTATGAAAATCAAGACATAACTAAGAAATACATCTAGCTAGGCACGTCTGAATTGTCTCGCCATGTTGACAATTCACGGAGAAGAACGGATTGACATCCAAACTGTGGTAAGTGATATGGCGAAACAGAGAGACCGCCGTCCTCCTTTTGTGCTTTAAATTTCTAGTAAACTGTTTAATCTTTTGTTGCATTTACGTATATTAAAGTATCACACAAAAGAAGATTATATGCGCCGCGACGTATATTAACATGTGCCTATACTATAAAACTACGCAAGTAATGTAATCGGTGCAGAAATACGTTTTAGCACTGCCTCGTGAAACGTCCTTGTCGTTTAAAACTGTGTGCCGGACCGAGTCCTGAAATCAGGCCTTTGCCTTACGTGCACAAGTACTGTACCGACTAAGCTGCACAAGGACGACTCAGGACCTGTCCTCTCAGCTTTAGCTGCGCCAGTACCCCGTCTCCTACTTTCCAAATTTCACAGAACCTCTCCTAGAACATAACTGACCCTAACAATGCACCAACAAGTGCTAAGTAACTCTCATACCTTCCTCTTTCAAGCTGCAATTCTCACCATTGCTGCACTCGGTAGTGAAATGTTGAGGACACCTTGACATGCTGCAAACCGTAACACAACAGCTGTTCATCGCTGGAATAGCTCTTCGCTATTTCTGTGGCCATCATCCTCTGTTCTGAGTCCTCAGGTCAAATCCAAGTGTTCTTGTGATACGTGGTTACAAACGCTAAAGACTTATCCTAGTCACCTCTTGACAAGCGCGTGGAACTATCCTGCAGAATTAATGTATGTTTCATGGGCCCATTATCTTCTAACATTTTTAATATTTGTGCTAAAGTTTGACTGAAACCAAAGCCAAAGCTTGGCGGTTTCTACTTGCAAATTCACACCTACTGTTAGATGTAGATCGGGGAACTTGGATTTGAATTGCACTTTTGTAGAAGACGAAAGATACAGTAATTTCATATGCGTAAGTGTGTGGACTTCCTTGATTTTTTAAGTTGAATCTTCCTGGCAGATTAAAGCTGTGTGCCCGACCGAGACTCGAACTCGGGACCTTTGCCTTTCGCGGGCAAGTGCTCTACCATCTGACCTACCGAAGCACGACTCACGCCCGCTACTCACAGCTTTACTTCTGCCAGTATCTCGTCTCCTACCTTCCAAACTTTACAGAAGCTCTTCTGCGAAACTTGCAGAACTAGCACTCCTGAAAGAAAGGATACTGCGGAGACATAGCTTAGCCACAGCCTGGGGATTGTTTCCAGAATGAGATTTTCACTCTGCAGCACTCCGCTCCGCCGGCACGGTAGCTCAGCGTGTTCGGTCAGAGGGTTAGCTGCCCTCTGTAATAAAAAAACTGAGTTAAACTATCAACAACGAACTTAAAACGGATCTCTTACGACGTCCGCCCCGAGCAGATGCCACGAACAAAAGCGAACTTGCCCGCGAAAGGTTCCCTTGTAAGTAATAGTCATTTCTGTGATTTTTATAGCCGTGGAGCAAAACATCTTAGTATGTCAAAGAAAATGTTTGTGACAATATACACTGACGTGTAAAAACCGCAAGACCCAGAAAAAGTTGTGCGTCATAAACGAAAGTAGCGCCCCAATGAGGATTTATATCACGTTTGTTTCAAATAAACGCCGCAAAGGTCGCGAGCGTAAGTTGCCTTTGAAATTTGACGGTCAGATTTGATGTTAGTCAAGAACATAATTAAGATGACAAAGAAACTGTTATCAACACCTCACTGAGTTTGAATAGGGTCACGTAATAGGGCTACAGGATTTGGCTGGAATCTAGTCACCGATCGTGATGGCTAGCGGTGGTAGTCACCAGAACGTATGGTCGCAGAGAGTTCGGGATCCTGACGGCCACGTGGCCCTATTGAACTAAAGACCATCGTGTTCGGTGTATGGCTCTGGCGCATCGTACTGCATCTGCAGCAGTAATTTGAGCAGCATTTGGCACCACAGTGACATGACGAACAGTTACAAATCAGTTACGTCAAAGAGTGCTCTGAGGCACACGCCCTCTAACGTGCATTCCACCGACCAAAAACCACCGCCACTTGCAACTTCAGTGGTGTCAAAATAGAACTTATTAGAGGGCGGGGTGGACTACTATAGTGTTTTCTGATTAAAGCTGGTTCTTCGTCGGTGCCACTGATGGATGTGTGTTGGTTGAGATCCTGCAAGTCTCATTGTGTGCTAGAGACACTGGACCTACTTTATAGGAAGCACACTGTGCTCATGTGGGAGCGACCTAGATGCTTGTAAAACAATAAACTGGTAACCAAGATCGCAGGAATTCTTTTTATTCCATGATTACCGGTTTCGGCAAAACTAAAGACGCCATCATCGGATCAAGGGAGGACAGATAAAACAATGAAAGTGGGCTTGGATTCCACTTACATAACATGCATACATATAAATTTAGTTGCATACAGGTTACAATCTCAATACAATCTCAAGGCAAACAATGGTGATGTTAATATTTGCCTATAACACGGAGGCCTTAAAAAATTTTCGTAAGTAGCACATATGCGTCCAAGAGAGACGACATTATAAATGTTAAGTGTCTCCATCACATACAAGCACAAGCTGGGTACTATCGCAACTCCGGCTCTGTTCTTACACTACAGGATGCATCGCGAGATTGCGCTAGCAAAAGAGGCCTCAATGAATGTCACAGCTCGCATCATAACAGGCTCTGCCTGTGTGGTAACACTACGTCATTAGGGCTTGTACATAATTCTAGAGATTACTGCATCATGTAAACATATACAAAACTTATGAAAGATGGATACCTACACAACTGCACATCTGCCTGGTCACATATACGACACATCGAAAAGCAAATGCAGATCCCATAAAATATCTATGTATGATCGTATCTTGTTACGTATACTACTAGACAGATGTACATTTTTGTAATTCCGCAATTCTCATGAAATTTGCATTTGCTTTTCGATATATCATATTTGTGACCGGGCAGGTGTGCAATTGTGTAGGTCTGCAGCTTTCAGAAATTTTGTATATGTCTACGTGCTACAGTAATCTCTAGAATTATGGACAAGCCCTAATGACGTAGTGTTACCACACAGGCAGAGCCTGTTATGATGCGAGCTGTGACATTCATTGACGCCTCTTTTGTTAGCGCCATCTCGCGACGCATCCTGTAATGTAAGAACAGAGCCGGAGTTGCGGTAGTACCTAGCTTGCGCTTGTATGTGATGGAGACATTTAACATTTATAATGTCATCTCTCTTGGACGCATAAGTGCTACTTACGACTATTTTGTAAGGCCTCCGTGTTATAGGCAAATATTAACATCACCATTGTTTGCCTTGAGATTGTATTGAGATTGTAACCTGTATGCAACTAAATTTATATGTATGCATGTTACAAAGTGGAATCCAAGCCCACTTTCATAGTTTTTCCTGTCCTGCCTTGATCCGATGATGGCGGCTTTAGTTTTGTCAAAACCGGTAATAATGGAATAAAAAGAATTTCTGCGATCTTGGTTACCAGTTTATTGTTTTACAGTGGACCACACCTGGAGGTACAGTCTGAAGTGCCATTTCATATGACAGCAAGAGGACTCTTGTAGTTAAGCCTCGTTCCCTGACTAAATCTGTACGTCAATGTGGTGATTCGACCTCTTGTGCTGCTCTTCGTGAACTGCATTCCAGAGGGGTGTTTTCAAGATGACACTCACCCACATCTTGCTGTTGTAACCCAACATCCTCTACAGACAGTAGACACTTTGGTTTGGCCTGCTATGTTGCCAGATCTGTCTCCAGTCGAACACATGTGGAACATAAGAGGACGACAAACCCAGCTTTATACGCTCGCAGCATTAATCATCCCTATATTGACCGACCAAGTGGAAAAGGTTAGGAATCCCATCCCACAAACTAATATCTGACACCTGTACAACACAATGCATGCACTTTTGAGTGTTTACTTTCAACATTCTGGCGGATACACCAGTTATTAATGTGCCACCACTTTCAATTTGCAGTTGCTTACGTCGGACGCGTATTAATGAGATATTACAATGTTATTAATACAAATTTATTCCCGAAATTACATTACTCTTCATTGATTATCTTTTGGTGCTGAAATTTTTTCCGTTATTGTATTTCTTGTGGCTGATGCTAACAATCCCTTCGTCTGTTGTGCGTAAGTCGCAGTCAAGTACAAATCTAAATGTGATAATAAAGGTTAAAACACGACAAATTCCAGTCATACTTCGCTAGACAAGATAAGATACCTCTGTACTGACGATCGTTATAGCAGCTTGAAGTTTGAGACTAGCTTCCATTATTGGACTCAATCAGTTTAATTTGTTTGTAACTTCCATTAATGAATTGAAACAATTCGATTTGTCAGTATCATTAAGTACTGCAAGGAAAGATTGCTAGCGGATAGTGATAATGGTTGCTGATCCAGGTACTAGATGTGCTGGAAATAGAGCTAAAATGGTATTCCAGAATGTACTGTTTCTATACGGCAATGATAACGACAAAATGAGTGAGTTCAGACAGTTATTACTCTTTTATACCTGTCCGATCTGAATGCGGCTGGTACACTGCAGCTCTATGAACTCCGCCATACCACGTACATTGCTTATGGAATGCATACATGCATGCCTCAGCTGTGTTTGTTAAGGGTGATTCTCTCTCTCTCACACACACACACGTTCGCTTATTCAAGCGAGACCTCCGCATATTAATTTTCCAGTTAAATCGGTCTGACCACACAGCTGTTCACCAAATTTGGACGGAACGCGTTGTAATTTCCCCATTCAGCCCACGGCGTCAATTACGTCCGTTATCATGCAAAGCTGCCGTTGTTGTCTGCAGCCATTTTCGATACAGGAAATCATTTAAAAAGCACATGTTAAGCACAAATTTTACAGACAATTTCAAGCGTTTTGTGTACATTGTCCATAACAGCAGTATGCATCCAACGCTTCGTGACATAGTAAGCTTGTTGAAACAAAGTAATGAGAACAACAAGTGAAGCTTAAAATTAAGACAGTCTTTATTTCCCAAAAATATACCTGTATACGGGACACTGGTTGTTACTAAAGGCGTGGGAAAAAGTATCGTCTATTACGGCAGAACTTCGTATATATCTTTTGATTTGACTGTCTAAAGAGAGTGTTTGTGCCACCAATAAATTCCGCACGTAGCAATCAGGGAAAAATCACTGTTGCGCGACTTACTTTACATATTGTTTCACCTTTCAAAACTCCAATAGAAGTTTCGGGAAGCATCCTTTAACATCCAAAAGTCAAGTCAGACACACTATTGTTACTTTGCGGTTACATTAAGTACGAGCTGACACCAGCCAAATGGTACCTTACAACCAAATAGTGTACACTCTGCGAACACGAGGGAAAATTTTCATGCAGGTGCAGCGAATCTCTTCGAACCTGCTGGTCCTCTTCGGAATACCTGTATGCTATTCCAGTGTGTATAGAAACCGCTCAATCCATTTTTGTCATCATTATCATCAGCCTTTTGACCTCAGACATGCGTGCTTTACTGTCTTAAGGTATATGCTTCCTTGTTGTTCCTTTTTGTTTCCAGTCATTATACACTGATCTTCAGTTAGGTCCTTGTCTCTGAATTTTCTTGTCTTTGAATCCAGGAAAGAACTTCCTTGGTTTACCTGCTAAGCGCTAGATTTATTCTCCTGCTCACGTCATATGTTGAGCACTTGCTTCGTGGAAAGTAAGACGTACGGACACGAAATGCTGCGTTTATCCTATGCAAGATATTTCAAGTTTGATTGTAATGTAATAAACCACATGAGTATAGCACAAAATTTTTCACATTACACATAAAAATCCTTGTTTTGCAGGTGGTCAGTTTGCAAACTCATAAAAAATTTTTAATTTAAAGTGTAGAAAAATTAAATAGCTTTCTAAACTTCTTGCTACATCCAGTGTTTAAGAGATTATTCTTTTTCTTTTAGTCATCGGTCTCCTGACTCGTTTGAAGCTACCCGCCACGAATTCCTCTCCTCTGCCAAACTTTTCATCTCAATGTGGCACTTACAACATACGTCCTCAAATATTTGTTGAATGAATTACCAACTCTATCTTCTTCTACATTTTCTACCATCTGTAGCTCCCTTTGAAATCAAGAATGGTCTTCTCTGATGTCGTAACATGTGTCCTATGTTCCTGTCCCTACTTCTTGTCAGAGTTTCCCATCTACTCTTTCCTATCCGATTCCGCGGCAACCCTCCTCATTCCTTACCTCATCAGGCCACCTAATTTTCAACATTCTTCTCTAACATCACATCTCAAATGCTTGTATCCTGTTCCGGATTCCCACACTCCATGTTTTACTGTCATACAATGCTGTGCTCCAAATGTAGATTCTCATAAATTACTTTCTGAAAGTAAGGCATGTGTTTGATACTAGTCGACTTCTCTCAGCCATGAAGGCCCTTTTTGCCATTGTTAGTCTGCTTTTCATGTCCTTCTTGCTACGTACATCATGGGTTATTTTGCTGCATAGCTGGCAGTATTCCCAAACTTAATCTACTTCATGATTACCAATTACAATGTTAAGTTTCTCGCTTTTGTCATTTATGCTAATTCTCATAACTTTTGTCTTACGTTTTTCTTTGATTTATTCTCAGTCTGCATTCTGCTCTCATTAGACTGTTTATTCCACTAAACAGAGCCTGTAATATTTCTTCTCTTACACCGGGGACGGAAATGATATGCATTCTCCTGGGGGAAGAATTATACACGTGGGTGAGAAGCTGGTGTTGTCAGTTTGAGCGCACATTTGCTTCTGGTGGAAGTTTGTTCGGTTGGCTCTTCTATGCTGACTGCGCTGCTAAATGTTATTGTCCATTTCTTTGAGTGGTAGCAGCTCCTTGCATCTGCTTGCAATTGACTGTGTGGGCGCGAAAAGAGCAAATTTCTCCAAACTCAGGTGGTGAGTCACGCAGAGCGAATGATTCTGAATCCGTGGTGAGAAGTCATTGCGTACAGTCTGATTTTTAGAGGGTGTTCGGAAGTTTTGTTGAGTTGTAGCTTGCCTTGATTCGACACGGAAGTCCTCCATCCTGCACTGGCTGGTGCAACAGGGTCCAGTAGCCAGCATCGGTGACTTGCGGAGGCATAGTACGCAGACTGTTTGTATACGCTATTCGGGGAGGAAACGAGAGCGTGCCTTGTAGACACATTGCGTTGTCTGAAGCCGTAATCAGCGAGACAGCTCGGGTGAGATCTGCGTGCAGTGCGATGTTTCCAGGCAAGAATGAGAGGTAGGACGGTAAAATTTCAAGTTAAGCAACATGGGAGTTATATTAACAGCGATACTAGTTTGTGCGAGCTACAGAACTTACGCGTGTCGTTAATGATATTTGGTCTTTTCTCCATTCATTGTTTGAGTAACCATTTATTTTAACAGTTAGAGGTGACGGGGAATGTGTAGTTGAGCCATGAGAAAGAGAAATGTAGTTGATTCCTTAACAATGACCACCAAGATATCTTCTCCACAGTTATCAGATAAATGTAGGATATATTTTATTTGTTATGAACGCTGTGTCTTTTCAAGCGTTAGAGAGACCGAAACGGTTTATTGTTTTAAAGCATTTGTTGCTTCTGGCGATCCTGTGTTTCTTGTGTGTCTATGAATAATATTCAAGTCAAAATGGCTCCAAGTACTATGGGACTCAACATCTGAGGTCATCAGTCCACTGCACTTAGAACTACTTAAACCTAACTAACCTAAGGACATCACACACATCCATGCCCGATTCAGGATTCGAACCTGCGACCGTAGCAGCAGCGCGGTTCCGGACTGAAGCGCCTAGAACCGCTCGGCCACAGCGGCTGGCTGAATAATATTGCTGGATCTTTGATTTTCTTTTAGCAGACAGTGTGACAACTTTAATTGTATTAGAATACTCACCACCATAATAGTGGTTGTAGCAATTTCCTTTATAATTAAATGTCTTTCAAGTAGGGATTTAATAACGATTTCTCTTGAGCGGCAGTTTTGTAGCTGCTACGTTGATTGGGGCTCTCTGAAACACTAGGTCCAACATGTCAGGGGACAGTAAGAACTTTGCTTTGGCAGCCCAGAAGGGCCACACATCATCACATCAGCTGACTTCTCCATTCTTTTATGTGTTATTCTTGCCAGCAACATCGATGCTTGGGAGACGTACCTCGTACCGAAATTATTTTCGCAGCTAATTGTTTAAGGAATGACTCCTACTCACCAAGATGTTTGGAGTCAGTTAAGGCTTTCTTACCTTCGTAGTTTTTAGCAATCACAATCACTCTGCAACGAGATCAATATTTGCAACTCCAGGAGTATTTTTCTTTCTCTGTTATTTTATAACTTTGACTTTTAGTGTACTGCAGTGTTTTTCGAAAACCATAAAAATTACTCCAGACAAGTTAGCTTTTTCAAAACATAAAAAATTCCTCTAAGATACAACACGGTTATGCATCTAGGAAAAACTGCTATATTGAAATTCAAAAGAGGTGCAGTGGAGAAAATCTTGCCAAACTGCATTTAACTGTTTACCTATGACGTTATTATACTGCAACGCCCTAGTAATCAGTAACTGAAATAAATTGCCGCAGAAGTATCATCAAAACATTGTTACAAGTTAAGTACCTTTTGAAGTATAGGTAAGGAAAGTAACACAAATCCCCATCCAAGAAATTAAAGAAACTATGTGAATTTGTAAATATCACAATTGTAGAACACGTTCCACCGTTCCAAGATACGATACGGTGCACCGCCGATAAAGACTGGTCTAATTGTCCACTCGATATGACACTAGTTTAAAAAATATCAAGAATTTTACACACCATGAAGTTCTATAACTGAGGACTTAACAATATATTCCAAACTGCTTTACTAAATTATACAGCACTTTAAGGTATAAAATTAAATGTACCTACGAATGCTACGTGAAACACAACCTCATCTCTCTCAACAGGAAGAACAGCAGAAAATGCTGAAAGCGGCTTATGACTGTCACTGGTAAGCATTCTACACGTGATATTAAAATCGGTCAGTAAACTCAAGCACCGGTCAAGATACATCAAATGTTCCTACATACATTATCCTCGACGTACAATGCTCTCCCGTGCTCTAAGAGCGAGTACGTTTACGTTAGCAGAGGTATTGCACGCGTTGATGAGCGTCATTTTCTAGTTCTCCGATGATGAAAGCTGCAGTAAATCTCATTAACCAAGTGCGGTACTCGACAATGAATGTGCATATCGTATTCGACATTCACTGAGCATGGCGCACTGTATAACAAAATTGCTCTGATATTAGAGCATAATTTCACTGAGTAATTTGCCCACTAAGATAATTACACAAGTGTCTGTCAGAATATGTTCATGGAACGTAACAAAGTTGATCACTAACTCGCGTACGCTCGTTCCATCATCAACTAGCCTATCTCAGTCTTAACGTCTTTTATTCTATTTCGGAAGCTAATTGTTTCGACTTTTTTCTGCAATCTATTCACAGATATCAGTCGTCTATTCCCCATCAGAAGTACTTACACGTAATTTGTTTTTCATTTCAGTTATTTACGTTAACGGAAATACTGAGATACATCTTCAACATGGGCATAAACATATTTGGAAACATACCACAATACAGAGAAAACTGATCAGCGCTTTGGGGAGTATCTGACAACCGGAAAACATTCACAAAATCTAACATGCACGTATAACTACTGAACTACACTAAACCAAAGTAAAATAAACGTAATTGGTTAGTTGAAGTATGTGAGCAGTTAATACCTTTCAAATTATTAATCATCTATGTTCTGCATTGTCTTCAGGTTCAACAGTTTTGTGTCCTTTATTTTTGTGTTAGAGACAGTGAACCAGTCGGGTACTAATATGTAACGGTTAAAGGTAGACTGTCCGACTAAGAACGTCAGTCGTGTACGCAAGCATGAGTTGTGTCCGATTTTCTGTCATCGCTTATTTATTGTATTGTGTTTCAAACAGGTAACTCCGAATTCATTAGACTGTATATTCCCCATGAATGAAAATAATAACTAGTGATAAATTTGAACTTAAGCAATACTACGGAGTTTTAAAGATTTCCCATTCCATGACTTGGTGGTACAGCAACCAGTATGCGGCATGGATGTGTGTGATGTCGTTAGGTTAGTTAGGTTTAAGCAGTTCCAAAATCTAGGGGCTGATCACCTCAGCAGTTAAGTCCCATAGTGCTCAGACACCTTTGAACCATTTGAACCATGCAAGTGTTGCCAAAAAACAGTTGACAAAGGGATGTGGATTAGACTAGCATACTCTATACTTTCATTTGGCAACAGGTGCCAATTAAAATATAACCCCCTTTATATTTGCTCTTCCAGCCGCTATCGGTTAAATATAATTCTTGGACCACGTCCCGTTCTGTCCCTAACTACAATTAAATATTAAGATTAGAGTTGAACGTCCTGTCAACAGCGTGGTCATTAGAGACGGAGAACTTCAGAATACGAGTCCATTGTGCTGGCCACTGCGCCATTCCAGTACGTGCTTGGATACGTTCAGAAATAAACTAGAATGATAATGTTACGCTACTTCAGTGCTGGGCTGGTAGACTAACATCATCCCCGGGAACAGAAATGAATGGCTCTGGCGCCCCACAGACGGGCAGTATTTTTTGAATCGACGCTCCTCTGCTGCTCTCGTCTTCATTTCTCAGGGACCTGCTTCCGAAACACGAGGCGCCGCTTTTTCTGTTGTCTGTGCCGGTGGCGGTGTGCGCTCGGTGGCACCGGGCGCAGCGGTCCGTGCATTACAGACTGCCAGAATTGCTCACGTGAGACAGCACCATTCGTCCGCCGGCTAGACGTGACGCCCCCATTAGGGAGAAAAACGCGTGTTTTCCCCGTCCCTCCTCCCCTCCTCGCCCGTCGGTGTCCTTACAGCTTCCAGAAAGCACACAATGAGTGGACAAGCTTGCCCGCCACCTTATCTCTTGTATACAGCGAAGGACGGACAAAGATTCTGCAAGGCTAGCACGCGCAGAACACGAATCTTATGTCGAGCTTAGCTGCGTAACCTGCTGCAAACAGGTGTTTCACAGTGTCGATGTAGAAAAGATACAGTACCCGTACACTATGTTTCGAGACATTTTATTCCAGTACTGTAGAGATTTCAGAGCATTACGTCTCAAAAGTAGGAAAACCAAAATGTCCAGACTCTCTGTGACCAAAATGGTACTGGAACAGAGCATGACAGACTGTTGTTGTTGTGGTCTTCAGTCCAGAGACTGGTTTGATGCAGCTCTCCATGCTACTCTATCCTGTGCATGCTTCTTCATCTCCCAGTACCTACTGCAACCTACATCCTTCTGAATCTGATTAGTGTATTCATCTCTTGGTCCCCCTCTACGATTTTTGCCCTCCACACTGCCCTCCAATACTAAATTGGTGATCCCTTGATACCTCAGAACATGTCCTACCAACCGATCCCTTCTTCTGGTCAAGTTGGGCCACAAACGTCTCTTCTCTCCAACCCTACTCAATTCTTCCTCATTAGTTATGTGATCTACCCATCTAATCTTCAGCATTCTTCTGTAGCACCACATTTCGAAAGCTTCTATTCTCTTCTTGTCCAAACTATTTATCGTCCACGTTTCACTTCCATACATGGCTACACTCCATACAAATACTGTCAGAAATGACTTCCTGACACTTAAATCTATACTCGATGTTAACAAATTTCTCTTCTTGAGAAACACTTTCCTTGCCATTGCCAATCTACATTTTATATCCTCTCTACTTCGACCATCATCAGTTATTTTGCTCCCCAAATAGCAAAACTCCTTTACTACTTTAAGTGTCTCATTTCCTAATGTAATTCCCTGGGCATCATTCCATTATCTTCGTTTTGCTTTTGTTGATGTTCATGTTATATCCTCCTTTCAAGACACTGTCCATTCCATTCAACTGCTCTTCCAAGTCCTTTGCTGTCTCTGACAGAATTACAATGTCATCGACAAACCTCAAAGTTTTTATTTCTTCTCCATGGATTTTAATATCTACTCCGAATTTTTCTTTTGTTTCCTTTACCGCTTGCCCAATATACAGATTGAATAACATCGGGGAGAGGCTACAACCCTGTCTCACTCCCTTCCCAACCACTGCTTCCCTTTCATGTCCCTCGACTCTTATAACTGCCATCTGGTTTCTGTACAAATTGTAAATAGCCTTTCGCTCCCTGTATTTTACCCCTGCCACCTTCAGGATTTAAAAGAGAGTATTCCAGTCAACATTGTCAAAAGCTTTCTCTAAGTCTACAAATGCTAGGAACGTAGGTTTGCCTTTTCTTAAACTTTCCTCTAAGATAAGTCGTAAGGTCAGTATTGCCTCACATGTTCCTGTATTTCTATGGAATCCAAACTGATCTTCCCCGAGGTCGGCTTCTACTAGTTTTTCCATTCTTCTTCTACTGTACTTCTTTCACCCATTCCTGTCAATTGTTCCCTTATGGTCTCCCTGAAACTCTGTACAACCACTGGTTCTTTCAGTTTGTCCAGGTCCCATCTCCTTAAATTCCCACCTTCTTGCAGTTTCTTCAGTTTTAACCTACAGGTCATAAGCAATAGATTGTGGTCAGAATCCACATCTGCCCCAGGAAATGTCTTACAATTTAAAACATGGTTCCTAAATCTCTGTCTTACCATTACATAATCTATCTGATACCTTTTAGTATCTCCAGGGTTCTTCCATGTATACAACCTTCTTTCATGGTTCTTAAACCAAGGGTTAGCTATGACCATGACCGACTATAGGCCGAAATACTAAGTGTCTTTTTCCAAAGCTATTTCACAGGGGAAGCCTGCCCTGTAGTTCCTTCTTTAAATTGTCGCACTGATGACAAACCCTAGATCTCGAAATACATGACAGAGGGATAGAAAACAATTAAAATCCCTCAAAACAGAAAAGGCCGCCGGACCTGATGAGATACCAGTTCAAATTTACACAGAGTACGCGAAGGAACTTGCCACCCTTCTTGCCGCGGTGTAGTGTAGGTCTCTAGAAGACCGTACCGTTACAAAATTTTGGAAAAGGGCACAGGTCATCCTCGTTTTCAAAAAGAGACGTCGAACAGATGTGCAGAACTGTAGACCTATATCTCTAACGTCGATCAGTTGTAGAATTTTGGAACACGTACTATGTTCGAGTATAATGATTTTTCTGGGGACTAGAAATCGAATCTGTAGGAATCAGCTTTGGTTTCGAAAAAGGCGACCGTGTGAAACCCAGCTCGTGCTATTCGTCCACTAGACTCAGAGGGCATAGACACGTATTCCCAGGTAGATTCCGTGTTTCTAGATTTACGCAAGGCGTTTGATACAGTTCCCCACAGTCGTTTAATGAACAAAGTGAGAGAATATAGACTATCAGACCAATTGTGTTATGGGATAGAAGAGTTCCTAGATAACAGAACGCAGCATGTCATTGGCAATGGAGAGAAGTCTTCCGAAGTAAAAGTGATTTCAGGTGTGCCACAAGGGAGTGTCGTAGGACCGTTGCTACCACAATATATATAAATGACTTTGTGGATGACATCGGAAGTTCACTGAGGCTTTTTACGGATGATGCTGTAGCATTTCGAGAGGTTGTAACAATGGAAAATTGTACTGAAATGCAGGAGGATCTATAGCAAATTTACGCATGGTGCATGGAATGGCAATTGAATCTCAGTGTAGACAAGTGTAATGTACTGCAAATATACAGATAGAAATATCCTTTATCATTTAGCTACAATATTGCAGGTCAGCAACTGGAAGCAGTTAATTCCATAAATTATCTGGGAGTAGGCGTTAGGAGTGATTTAAAATTGAATGACCATATGAAATTAGTCGTCGGTTAAGCAGGTGCCAGACTGAGTTTCATTGCAAGAATCCGAAGGAAATGCAGTCCGAAAACAAAGGAAGTAGGTTACAGTACACTTGTTCGCCCACTGCTTGAATACTGCTCACCGATGTGGGATCCGTACCAGATAGGGTTGATAGAAGAGGTAGAGAAGATCCAACGGAGAGCAGAGCGCTTCGTTACAGGATCATTTAGTAATCGCGAAAGCGTTACGGAGATGATAGATACACTCCAGTGGAAGACTGTGCAATAGAGACGCTCAGTAGCTCGGTACGGGCTTTCGTTGACGTTTCGAGAACATATCTTCACCAAGGAGTCAAGCAGTATATTGCTCCCTTCTACGTATATCATATATTCTACGTAGATCATGTGGATAAAATCAGAGAGATTCTTTCCACGAACAATATGAGACTGTAATAGAAGGGAGAACCGATAGAGGTACTCAAGGTACCCTATGTCACACGCCGTAAGGTGGCTTGCGGAGTATGGATGTAAATGTAGATGTAGATGTAGAAGCCTGCAAAAAATACAAACTCCAGTGGACAGAGGCGGCGTTAAGTTTCGATACGTAATATAAGCGATGATGTAGATGCAGAGCGTGTCGCTAGGGGGCATGCATATAAAAATACACCAAAAATGTAAGGTAATGAAATTTCGGGAATACATTTATCGAGCTAACATGTGCGGGAGGGGGGGTGGGTGTTCGGGGAATGAGACCAGACAGCAAGGTCATTGGTCTCATCGGATTAGGGAAGGACAGGGAAGGAAGTCGGCCGTGTCCTTTCAAAGGAACCATCTCGGCATTTGCGTGGAGCGATTTAGGCAAATTACGGAAAACCTAAATCAGGATGGCCGGAGGCTAACATGATTACAGGTTTATGTAAGCGCGAAGTAAACTATTGCCAATGTGAAATGGTGAAACATTAATAGTCTGTGTAAAAGCCAGAGTGGTCAAATGCCTCTAAGCTCTATGGGACTTCGACTAAGGTCATCAGTCCCCTAGACTTAGAACTACTTAAACCTGACTAAACTAAGGGCATCAAACACATCCATTCCCGAGGCAGGATTCGAACCCGCTACCGCAGCAGCAGCGTGGTTCAGGACTGAAGCACATAGAACAGCTCGGTCACAGCAGTCGGCTAAATCCAGAGTGATGAATGAAAGTTTGCAACGTGCATGCATTGTGTTATACACATGTCGATGTCCGTTTGTGGGATGGAGTTCCACTCTGTTGCACTTGGTTGGTCAATAGGAATGGTTAATGGTGTTTGTGGATGACGCTGGAGTTGTCATCCGATGATTTCCCGTAAGTGTTCGATGGAGACAGAACTGGTGATCTAGCAGGCCAAGGCTCTCTGTACAGCATGTTCGGTTACAGTGGCGGCATGAGGATGAGCTTTGTCCTGTTGGAAAACAACTCCTGGAATGTTGTTCGTAAATGGCAGCACAGCAGGTGAAGCCCCCAAACTGACGTCCAAGTTTGCAGTCAGATGTTCGGGATAATGATAAAGGTGCTCCTACTGTCATACGAAATCGTACTGCAGCCCGTAGTTTCAGGTGTAGGTACTGTGTGGCTAGACGCAAACTGTTTGTCTGCAGGCCATCACTGGCAGCGATCCAAAACCAGGTTTCATCACAAAAAACAACAGAGTTCCACCTTTTTCTCCAATGAGCACTCTATTGACACTACTGTTGTCGCAAATGGTGGAGCCTAGAGATCAGTGGTATGCACGCTACAGGGCGTGTGGCTCGAATCTCTCCTTGAAGTGACCGATTTGTAACAGGTCGTTGTGTCACTGTGGTACTAAATGCTGCTCAAAGTGCTGTTGATGAAGCTGTACGATGCACCAGAGCCATGCACCGAAGACAGCGGTCCTCCCACGACGACGTAACCGTTCAGAGATCGGTCCTCTTGTGACCGTACATTCTCGCAACCACCGGTGTTAGCAGTAATGCACAGTGGCTACATTCCTAGCACGTGTTTCTGAAGTACGGCACAAGTAACCCCCAGCTTCTCTTAGCCCTATTACAGGACATCACTGAAGCTCAGTGAGGTGTTGTTACTGGCGTCTTTATCACCTTAAAGGCATTTTTGATTAACACCAACTCTCTATGTCCGATCTCAAAGGTAACCAACCCCCACGACCGTTACAGCGCGTATTTAAAGCAAATCAGATAATCATCCTCATAGTGGTGGTACTAGTGCTAAATCAGAGTAAATAGGCATCATCTTCAGAGGTAGAATTGGACCAACCAACTTTTGTTTATGTCCCTCAAACCCTTCTAGGTGTTGCGACTTTTTCCCGTACGCGTAATTTATTAAATGCCTCAGGGATTTGAGATGATGATTCCGCAAAAACCACGAGGTGGACAGAAAAATGACACACTTCAGTGGACAGAGACAGTCGCCAAGTTTCTAACAAAAATATGCATGCAGGTAGAGTCATCAGTGCTGTCGCATCAAATTTACATCAAGCTCGCAGGTAGGCATCTGAAGGAACAGGTTTCTAAACTGTGCGTGTAAAGACAATAACGGTAACACCGACCACCTTAAAAGGCAAACGATGCTAACGTTATACATGTGCGAGAAATTTTTGAGAAGTTGTGGCCGCGGGATAACCTCATGGAAACTGAAGAATCTTACTGGGATTCCAGGAGAGTAAAGCTAACAGTAAACAAGTGGGTCAGGGAACATACATCCTCCCAGCACAAATGCAAGTACTAAAATTACATATTAATGTCGGTCGTCAGCCTAACTAGGCATTCTTGTCTCAGGAAATATAATACAGCAGAAGGCAGTGCTAAGCCTAACCTTACATTCCTTGACTCATACACTAAACTCTTTCTTTACATCTGTTCATACTAAAATACAGTAATCAAATGTACTGCTAACTTGGAAGTCAAACAAATGGCCATTGAGATAGCAAACAGTAACATGTGCCTCTCAATAACATGTACCTTAATTGAGATAGATGCAGCAGCTTATAGAACCAGTCAAGCACATGAATCTAGTAGCAACACTAAACAGGGAAAAGCATTAAATGATTTTGATTTAAATCAGGGGTTCTGTTAATGGTCATACTCTATAATTTCATTGCTCGGTACACGGTCTCTATGCCTATGCATTAACCAACTTGCATTAGAATAGCTAACACAGTAAATATTTCTTTCTTAAACTCGGTTTGAAGCAATTAAACAGAATGCAAATCTAACTACACTGGTTCTGAGGGAACCTTTTCATTGCTTCATTATCTAAAGAGTCTAGTACATGACGGCCCTTAAACTTTCATAGTTTGAAGAACCATGCTAATTAACAAAACTACACCAGTAAGTATGAGAAACGGTAAGCATTCTTATGATGAATTTATTAATTAAATAAAGTAGAACGAACCATAACTTTTTAAATAACAAATTTGCATTGATAAGCAGTCTTTCAACCTACTCAAAATATAATTAGCTGTGCAAATGCCAACACATTAATTTCAAGTTCAACCACTTTCTCATGAAATGAACAATGATAAAACTTCTTAGTTCGGATCAAAGTGCATAAAAGCATCAATTAATAATCTTTTTTATTTCAAATTAACTTTACTATTTTCAGGCAGCTTTTCAAGTAAGGTAAATTTTTTTGGCAAATGACTGCAAATTGGTATAAAAATGCACTGGAAGTTGAGTATTTCACAAACTATAAAACTGATTTTCAAATACTATAACTCCACACAATAGATAGCAATCATAACTATTTTTACAGCTGCCGAATAAGTCTTTCCATAATAAATTAGGACACTCGGAATTAAATTCACTAGGATAGGATTCCTGTCCAGTTTAGTGGCTTGGGATAATCATGGGTGCAAGTCAGAGGTTTTAATAACACCATCATTATTATTAAAATCATTCAAATATCATAAATATTTGGTCCATTTACGGAGTGTCATATATAAACAATTTAGAGGAAGGCTGGTGGTACCGGTGGTGCAATTTGCTGTGGCTGTTAACATGGACTCGATACAGTCATGACCGCACTATTGGCTGCGTGCTGTTACAGATATTCTTGGCGTCGGAATTATATTTTTGTAACGCCGTGAAACCATGCCATGATAATAGTATCACCAAATACAGCATCCGAGGCTCATAAATGCTGCTCTGACGCTCTTCTGTCCTCAAAATCTTCAAGAATATGAACCACAATGATCCGCTACTGCTAGTGAGACGTTAACTACAGCACTAATCAGCGCAGAATCTCTGCCAGTCACAAAAGACGAGTTACCACTTCTGCACCAACCACACCTTTTCCACTTCGCCAGACTATTTCCATAGTTGCCGGGCTTCCACATATCCTTTACATTTAACCGTAACCCCATGTTCCTTAACTGTGGACCATGTCATTTACAATACATTATATAACAATCATTCCAGTAGTTATTTAAATCCACAAGCATATTTGAAGCAACATTGCTAAAACGTTCAAATAACTAAAACACGTATACATATTCAAAGAATTTCCAAGATACTCTAGAGTGAAAATCTCATTCTGGAAACATCCCCCAGGCTGTGGCTAAGCCATGTCTCCGCAATAGCCTTTTTTTTGAGGAGTGTTAGTTCTGCAAGGTTCGCAGGAGAGCTTCTGTAGAGTTTGGAAGGTAGGAGACGGATACTGGCAGAAGTAAAGCTGGGGCTACCGGGCGTGAGTCGTGATTCGGTAGCTCAGATGGTAGAGCACTTGCCCGCGAAAGGCAAAGATCCTGAGCTCGAGTCTCGGTCGGGCACACAGTTTTAATCTGCCACGAAGTTTCAAGGCCGAAATTGTGTTATTTAACCCCCATATTCGCTGTAATTTTTTGCCAAATTGAGTTTTAGTTGTATACATAATTTGGTGTCTTTCTTGGACTAAGATGTCAATTTTGGTTAATTCAGTACATATCTTGCAGTAATTAGAGATTTTTTCCACATTCACTCATTATTTGCGAAAAGGTTTTGCGAAATTCATTTTTTGACATAATTAACTCTTTTTTTCTCCATTGATATTTATTTGACAGATTTATTGATATTTTTTGCCTAATTTGTTACTTTTTCCAAAAGTTGGTGTTGGTTTGGGGGGCGAAGTAAGTAATTTTTCCACATTCTGTGAATTTCTTGCCGAGTTTTGTAATTTTTTTGCCGTATTTGTATCCTTTTCCCTATTATGGTGTCATATTTTTGCTAAATTCGCTGCTATTATTTGTGAAATGACTATTATTTTCCAAATTCATTGTTTTTTGCCTGCTTTGGTACTATTTTTTCCAAATTAGGTATAATTTTTTGCCAAATTAAGGGTTGTTTTTGGAAACAATGGATTTTTTAAAAACTCAATACTATTTTTTACCAAATCTCGTGTTTTATTCTTTCTTTCCAGTTTTGATGCCATGTTCGTTAACACATCAAAGTTCGTTACCCTGGAAATCAACTGATGAGCCCATGGAGAAAACAATATGTACATTTCTCGGGAGAAGTGATTTAAACATTAACAACTAAAAAAATACATAAAACACTGCAATAAAGTGTATACAACATAATTATTCTGGCATATTTAATGGTTGTAGAGAAAATGCATTAGAAAAATGACAAAGCCTTTTGGTAACTCTACTACTTTGTTTCTTACCAGACCAAAATTTTATCACATTCCTTTTTAAAAAGTCCTGTTATTGGAAATATTATTTTTAAACTATCTAGTTTCTTAATAGTATGAACGAGATTCTGGTGTTATATGAACACAGCATAGTTCTTATTCTGTCTGGAGTTCAAATCACAGAATAATACAAGCACTCTTACTTTTGGATCAAGGATTTCACTCACATAAAAGAACAAAAATAATAACTTCATTTGCTTCTTTATTCTCTAAAAATTCAGTGTAAGTACAAAATTTGCGTCACTGCAGGACATTTGATGAGTGTTGAAACAGCAAATCGATAATTCCATGTAAAGCAATGAAGACCTTTTGGGTAACAGGAATTTCACTCATTGTATTATTTCCAGCGATTCTTACAAAGTATCGTATGGAGCATCCTCTGACGTTGAAATTGTCATGCGTAGGCCTTCTACGAGTTATGAATACCACCGAAATTAAGCTTGTTAAATAGGAAGATTTGTCACTCCAGTCAGCAACAAATCGATAAGCCGCCATCTTTCAAGGGATTTATTTGTTTGAAACAAGCAAATAAATAGCATTTGCAGTCACTGCCCACTCATAATACTTTGCTCTATGTGACGTATGACATGGATCGGAATTGATTTAAGGAAAATGAGTGGAAGGGTGACTCAACTTGATGTGTCATTTATCATTCATAAACAAAAAAATTTAATGAAATTTATCATTAGCCAACTAATAGTTACAAAGACTCTAGCCGAATACATACAAACAGTTGCGGTTTTGAAATTACAGTCACAATGCATAAGGACATTTTCATTGTACATAAAATTACAAATGCTACTCAAACAACATGTCAGCTCTGCAATACAACGGCGGCCGGATTACAAATGTTTCACTGATTAAATAAACCAGCGGCGCCAGTCTGTCCGTGCGATTAGCATCACAACTGTGGGCTAATCTCATTACAGGGCTTCAATTTAAGTTCCACAGACGTGAAATAAAAGACATTAAAATGCATACATCTTCACCGATTATTCCGCTCAGGTGTAGATAAGATACAGCCAACCTCGACAAACACTACTCACCTGTAAATACCGAGACAAGCAGAAATTCTTCACTGACTGGCCACTTGCCTATTACACATAAAACAGGTTAAGACCTTACATAAACTATCGGGCTCCTAAAACTCTATTAAAATGGTAATAACAATTAAGCCCCTTTTATAAAAATCAAGACACTCAGATCTCAGTTAGCCTAAAGGCTTTCATAATGCGACCACAAGTACCTTACATTAATAGAAACACTGAGAAAATTACTGAGTAGATTACGTCCTATTCCGGCGACACCCTCACCGCATCACGATACTAAAGGAATGACAGTAAACAACTCAGTATGTGGTTGGAAGTGGAGAACCGCAGAAGTGGGTGTGACCCTCCAACACCTAGACCTCGTGCGATGATGGGAAGGCCGGTTGAGGAAAAGCAAACTGCCTCCCTGCCGCGGATCAGCAGAACAGCAAGGTGTCAACCGCTGCTGATACAATCTGTCAATGTATGCCAAACAACTAACAGCACACATGTTTGACAGAAATTAACACAGATATACTGAAACTGCCAATTAAAGAATATTTTCAAGGAATCCAGTTATTAGAACTTCAGTACAGCAGAAATCCGCCGATACCCATTGCAAGTCTACCTTCCTAGCAATAACAAGAAACAATGTACAAAGTCAATTAAAAAGTATTACATAATAAGTTAATTAAGATTAAATTAGTAAAGATAAGAGCGCCGCAAACCACTGTCTCACCTCGAGCACTGGAGAAGAGTTTCACTAACGTCTGCCCTGTTATACCAAATGTTAGCCAACAAGTGACTTCGGTAAGATTCTTTTGTTTACCGCTCCTTTGCTCCTGCAGCTAGGAAAGCGACATTCGAGAAATTGAATGTCGTTTATGACGAATGTCGCCAAACTATTAGAATAGTGTTGCGGTTGTATATTAAAGAGTATCCAGATCGTCCCAAGCATTCACGATCTAGAATGAAATTTTCACTCTACAGCGGAGTGTGCGCTGATATGAAACTTCCTGGCAGATTAAAACTGTGTGCCGGACCGAGACTCGAACTCGGGACCTATGCCTTTCGCGGGCAAGTGCTCTAGCAACTTTTTTTACGTTGATGTGATGCTTTTTATATTTTTTATTTTATTTTTAAGAGCGTTCATTTACGAGGAGGTGGAGACAGGGCGGGCAGGGGTCGGAACCCGAGGCCTGGCTCCTATGTCTCCCCCTCCCGTCTCTGAATCATTCCCTCAAAGTAGCTTTTTGATTTATTTTTATTTTATTTTATTATTTTTATTATGTTTTTTCACCAGGAACAGGGTAAATGAACAAAAGATCTTTATTGGTACAAACTTAAATACAGCAGAAATGCCATCCTTCCGGCGAAAATAACGCTACATATTATACTGGTACAAGGCGAGCAATTTTTTAAATTATGAACTAGGTGTAGGGAAAAAAAAGAATAATAACACTGATGTAAGTTAAGAGGTGTGAAGAAATATACAGTGGAGTGAGGGAAAAACCAGTGTTTTCTAGTATAGTGCAAAACAGAAAGGAGGCGCGTGTCCATGCGCCTACTCCACTGTCGGTTAAAATGTAGAAAGTAGAGCGGGGGGTCGCAGATGTCAGCAGGGGGGAGGGGGGGGGGGGCGGGAGTGCTGTCGGCGTGTGGCACCAACCAATGAGCGGGGGTGACGTAAAGATCGCATGTAGGTAATTGGCGAAGAATGCGCGGTAGCGTGGTCGGTGTTCGACTTCACTGTGGGCGGTTTGTAGGTACTGCCAGAAATCAAGGCGTGATTTGTCGCCATCATTATACATGTAGGTGATCGTCCATCCCTTGACCCATACAATCACATGATTTTTGGTGGCGGGGAAATAAGTATTCTCAGGATGGATACAAGTCCATGGGTCAATCGAGTCCGGCGGAACGCGGAGGTAACAGGCAACGAACTGTCGGGCAAGTTTCCAGACATCACTGGTGGCAGCACAAGCCAGTTGATGGACATCGTCATCCACGAGGTGGCAAATAGAACAAAGTGGAGAGTCCGTTAGTCCGATGGCGTGAAGACGATGACTTGTAGCGAATTTTTCATTTGCGACTTGGTACCATGTGGCCAGGACGTTGGAGGGAAGAAAAGGCTGGTGGATGTGACGCCAAACCGTGGGGCACCGCGTGGATGGATGTCTCAGTTCGATATTGTTGCTGGATATGGAACGAAGGAGTGCGGTGTAAAACTCTTTAGGTCGAGGAGAACGCGTGGTCGGTATGTGCGTCTGAGCATAACTGAAGTCGACGATGAAATCAGAAATGTGCGTCAGATGGTGCTTGATGTGTCCGACTGGTACTGGTGGTGTTATGGTCGCGGGCACAAGAAGTTCCAGCAAGCTGCGCGTAAGGGAGGTGCCCCCGTGCCACTGCTTGTGCATGGTGGACATGTACAAGGACGCCGCGCAGAGTCGCGCATTGACAAGGCCGAGGCCCCCCTCGCGGGGGAAGGGTAAGCGTGTCGTAGCGCTCCTTAAAGAGCGTACCGGCCGTAAGGAAGTATCAGAAGGCAGCCTGGACGCTGCGTCCAGTAGTTGATGGCAGCGGGAGGTCCTGTGCAATGTGGATCATTCCGGACGCCACATGTTGATTAGGTATTGGACACGTTGTAAAGAATTGAGTCGTCGGAGAAGATTTTGTCGCACCGTTGTGCAGATAGTTTGGAGTGCACGACAAAAGTTGATGGCAGCGGAGCGGCGCACGGTGGAGGTGAAAATGATACCAAGGTATCGTAGTTTTTGTACACACGGGAGAGGTGCTAAGTCGTCGTGTGAGAGGCCGCATCCAATGGGCATCGCCGCGGATTTAGCCACATTCATGTTACTGCCCGCTGCAGTGCCGTACGTTGATATCAAGTCAAGTACCGTGTGTGTTTCACTCCGTGAGCGGATCAAGAGGAGGAGGTCGTCCGCATACGCACGACATCGAAAACTGTGCTGTCGTAGAGTGAGGCCAGAAAGGTGGCTTGTCAGACTCCCGATGAGTGGCTCCAGGCTTATGGCATAGAGTAGGGTCGAAAGTAGGCAGCCTTGCCGTACGGAACGCCGGATCGCCACTGGTCCCGCCACACGGCCATTAACCTGAATCAGCGATTAGGCGGTGCCCTACAGGCGCCGCATCACGTCGATAAAGTCTGGTGGAAAACCCAGGCGGTTCCTCACTGAGAACAGGAAAAGACGCCTCACTTTGTCGAATGCGCTGTCAAAATCAATGGCTACCACTGCGGCGCGGAGTCTGCACGCCGCTGCCAGAGCAATTAAATAGCGACATTCTCCTGTGGCCGTTTGTATATCAACTGAGCCGCCCGGAGTTGTCTGTTCCGGGGATAAAATGCTGGGCAGGACCTTGCGGCATCGCGTTGCCAGTAGGAGTGTAAAAATTTTACAGTCAGCGTTAAGCAGAGTCAGGGGAAGGTAATGTGCAGTCGTCACACCTGGTGTCGGTTTGTGTATGGGTATAATAATTCCCGTGACGAAGGACGGTGGTGCGGCATCCCCATCATCAGCAGTTCATGAAACATCGTTGTCCACCGTGACGCCATTAGCGTCAAGAAAGCGCGATAAAATTCTATCGGCAATCATTCGACGCCAGGTGACTTATTCAGAGCACCTTTTTTGATTGCATCGTGGATTTCGTCACGCGTAATGGGCTCCATCAGCTCGACCTCTTCATCGCTGGTGAGGGTGCGAGTTACGTGTGGTAACACAGACTCCTCAGCGTGGTTGTTGGTAGTCTCCTCCTGGTACATTGTGCGGTAGTGTTCGACAAAGGCACTGACGATTTCGGCCTGGCTAGTGACGTGCTGGCCTTGACAAGTGGTGATCTCGGTGGTGAGTTGTTGTCGTCGATGTTTCCTATCGGAGGCGATATGATGCATGGTCGGATGTTCTTGTTCCGCCGAATCTTGACATCGGGTTCGCACCATAGCCCCCAGCAGTCTACGGTGTGTCAGCGTTACAATTTGAGCCTTAATCCTGCTGCGCTCCCTCTGGGTGTCAGGGGTGGGCGGTTGGGCGTCCAGGTCGCGGAGAACGGCGTAGAGATAGTCGGTGGTGTGCCGGCGCCACATAGCAACTTCTTTTCCATACTGAATCAAAGTACGCCTAATGGCAGGTTTGGCACATTCCAGCCACCATGTCAAGGTCGTGCAGTATCTCGGTAAGCGACGTTCACAGGTGGCCCATGTCTCGATCACACGTTGAAGACATTCGGGATCATGAAGATGGGAGGTGTTTAGCTTCCACGGTGCACGACTACTCCACACCGATTGCTTGGGGAAGAGAATGTTGCAGATGTAGGCACAGTGGTCCGAAAAGGCCAGGGGCCAAATTTCTGCACCTTGGACTGCAGGTGTGAGTTCCCTAGAGACGTAAATTCTATCAAGGCGGCTCGCGGAGTGACTCGTCTGGTAATGTCCAGGAGCGTCGCCGTGCTGAACTTCCCAAGTGTCGCGGAGCAACAGATCTCGGACGAGAAGACGCAGTTCTTGACAGGTGTTGTAGTGGGGCACTTGATCTTTATGGAGCAATACACAATTAAAATCACCCCCACGCAAGTAATGGTCGCAGCGTCCAAGAAACAAAGGAGCGATTTCTTCTGAGTAGAAGAGTGCCCTGTCGCGTCTGCGGGTGGAACCTGACGGAGCGTAAATGTTGATGATACGCGTCCCCATGACGGTGACGGCCATGCCTCTGGCAGATGGAAGGTATGAGATATCGGCCACTGGAATGCCTTCTTTGGCGTAGATAGCTACACCGCGTCCCAGGTGATCACCAGGAGAAGGATAAGTGTTATATCCCGCGACGTCTGGAAGTGTATGTAGTAGTCCGATGTCGACGTCCGATGCCCATATCATCTCTCGCAGCAGTTGAAGTTTCACTGGTGAGCTAATGGTGTTAGTGTTGATTGTCGCTATTTGGCAGGTTTGGAGCCGTACCCTGCCGTGGAGTGGAAGTCCACCTGCGGAGGATGAAGAGGGGCGAGGCAACGGCGAGTCGTGACGTACGCCACCTGACGGCGTTATCAGCGGCGTAACGATGCTTCCGTTTGGGGTAACTCTGTCCTCAGAGTGTGGTTCGGGTCCTCATCGACGTTCTCACTCCACACCATTGAAGGCGTTGTCGTTGTGATGGTCGTACGTTCCACTTCGGTCGTAGGGGCGGAGGACGTCTCGGCGGCAGTCACAACGGTGGAGTCCCCTAGAACTTAGAACTTCCAGACTGAAGCTCGTAGAACCGCTCGGTCATATCGGCCAGCATGATGGATGTTACCTCCCATTCCTCACATGTAATAACAAACCCGTTAAGAGAAAATGTGTAAATCATTTGAACCGTTCTTCGGGAGATGCAAAATGTTAACCAGACTCACCAAACTTCAAGCTTATGTACTTTTATCTGTGGCAAAAATTAAAAGACTATGTATGTTATTAAATACCATAGATTCCCGGAAGCATGAAACGCCTTAGGACAAGCGCATGTGCCGCCGTTAACTGCAAATGAAATTCGGAGTGCTGTTTCGCTTCTCCGGAATAACTTTATAGCTTTTAGCATCGCTCAAGATTAACATTTTGAGAACTGCCCGTGCCTGCCTTGAGAATAAACAGCCGGCCGCAGTGGTCTAGCGGTTCTAGGCGCTCAGTCCGGAGCCGCGCGGCCGCTACGGTCCCAGGTTTGAATCCTGCCTCGGGCATGGATATGTGTGATGTCCTTAGGTTAGTAAGGTTTAAGTAGTTCTAAGTTCTAGGGGACTGATGACCACAGATGTTAAGTCTCATAGTGCTCAGAACCATTTGAGCCATTTGAACAATAAACACACGAACCGTCAATGAGTTACGTGTTTGCTCACATTTGGTATAACAGAGCAGATGTTTGTGGAACCCCTTCTCCTGATGGCTGGATATTGTTTTGCTGCCCTGTTGTGTTGATACTATCTTATCAAATCCAGTGCATGTTATTTTGATGACGTTCTTATGGAAGCTTCTTTATGAAGCCATGGAAAAAGTATACACCACGCCCCACATCTCCACATCCAGTGACGCCCATGGCCTGTGGATGACACGGCGGCCGGTCGGTACTGTTGGGCCTTCATGGCCTGTTCGGGAGGAGGAGGTGATTTAGTTGGGTTGGCCTGTTTTATCGGTGTCGGCCTGTATCTGTAAGAGTAGTGGACCCGTAATTTAACTCTGTGAGACACCTTTTGTGATTTCTCTCAAATCACCTTCCCAACACTTTTCGAATTATTCAGCAATTTCTGCACTCTGTTTGTTAAACACATATCACACGAGATGTGTGTAAAACCATCAATTCCACCGAACATAAGTTTTTCTAAGAGCGTAAAGTGGTCTACAAAATTAAATACCCTGGAACGATGACAAAAAATACCGACTGATCATCTCATTTCTGCTACTGCTCCCCTCTTCGTCTTTCTCCAGTTTACTCTTAAACTATAACACAGGTGTGCGACACAAAATTGTTTCAAATTTAATAAGTAATTTTTATAGTGTTTTCAACGGTGATTTGGAGAAAAATAGTGATAAAATTACATCAAGTACAGTTATTTCTCAACTGATTTTCTAGTTTTACATTTTTTCGATAGTTAAGCACTCTAGTGAGTTTGAATTTTGGTTTCTAGGATCTCCATAAACTGTTATTTAGCAGTTTTTATACTTGATATACGTAAAATAAAGAGTAATTAGGAGAAACGAGAAACAGGAAGTATTTTCATATCAGTGCCTTTCTGTCGAGCGGCCCATTCCCCCACCATCACCAGAGGATGTATGAACTCTTCAGATTGCTTCTGCTATATTAGTGGTAACTGTACCATTAAAAAGCAACAAAGAAACATTTCCAATTATGTTGAAAAATTATATTTCTCCTATTTTGGTATCAAGTTAAGCGATCAAAATAAGCCTTGGGCCCCACACGAAGTTTGTTCAGTGTATGTTGAATAACTGAGACAATGGTTTCAACGTAAAAAGCAGTTCCTAACATTTTGGAATACCAATGATTTCGAGGGAGCCCAAAATTCTTAGTAATGACTGATATTTTTGTTCTTGCAACGTACGAGGTTTCAATTTGAAAAATGAAAATGGTATTTCTTACCCTAACATTCATTCAGCCATTCTCCTGTTCCTCATAGACCTGAGGTACCAATACCCTCCCCTCCAGATTCTTTGGATGATGTAGATGATCACGAGCCATTGGCTCAGTAAGGTGATAGTGAAGAAGACAGACATTGCTGCGATCTTGGCACAACAGATCCCATTCCATTCTCACAATCTGAGCTCAACGATTTAGTTAGAGACCTAGGTCTTTCCAAAGAATCAGTAGAGGTTTTATCATCTATATTGAAAGATAAACATATGTTGGCTCTGGGTAGATCCTTTTAGTGTTATCGGTCGAGGGAAAAGAAGTTTGTATGTTTCTTCTCTCAAGAAGATGACCTGGTATTTTGCAGTCATGTTGCTGGACTTCCGGTACGTTTCAAAATAGAAAGAAAAGAGTGAGACTTTTTTTTTGATTCTTAAAAAAGAAACCTTAAATCATTACTTCTACACAATGGCAATAAGTGTGCTTCTGTACCAGTTGGACACTCGGTTCACATAAAATAATGTTACGAAAACCTTGAACTGGTTTTAAGCAAACTCTGCTATTCAGACCACAAACGGGCACTGTGTGGTGATTTAAAAGCGATTTCAATGCTGCTTCGTCGACAAAGTCGCTACACGAAGTTCCACTGCTTTCTCTGTGAGTGGTACAGTAGAGACACAAAGCAAAACCATGTAAAAAAACTTGTCCCTCGAGAAAAACCTTACAGGTAGGGGTTACAAATATTGGGAGGAAAAGCCTTGTAGATACCAGAATGGTGTTACTTCCACCACTTCGCATGAATTTAGGGCTGGTGAAACAATTTGTTAAGGAATTGCCAAAAGAAGAGCAGTGTTTCAGATATCTTTGTATTCAGTTTCATGGTTGAGTGTGCTCCCTACCGCCGTTGGATAAGCAGCTGCAGCAGCAAGTCGTATACCCCTAGCTTACTTATTTGTTGCATAGTTTAATTCTTAATTTCTTTGCGTGTTTTTGGTACTTGCATTGTTTAATTCATAAATTTCGGGCGTATTTTAGTATTTGAGAGTTGTAGCATCGCGCCTTAGTACCTGAATAGTGTAAATTCGCGTAATCGTCTGTCTTCTGTTTTTGTTTTGAAAGGCCAGTGTCGGTTGGTCACAGCCATTGTGCTCCCTGCCGCCGTTGGATAAGCAGCTGCAGCAGCAAGTCGTATAACCCTAGCTTACTTATTTGTTAGATATTTTAATTAATTTCTTTGCATGTTTTTGGGTACTTGCATTGTTTAATTCATATTTCGGGCGTATTATAGTATTTGACAGTTGTAGCATCGTGCTTTAGTGTTTACGTGGTAGATTCTTATTTAAATTGCGTGTGAGTTTCGTATAGGAGGTGCAATTTCGAGTGTAAGTTACTGTAATCGTAAATTCAGCAGATTGTAGCGCAGTCGTTAGGCATTTGTACGGGTTAGTTAATACATTCTTTGCGTGTTTCGCTTGCGTTATCTAGGCACGGACTCGTGTTTCAGTAACTGTTGTTCAACATCGATTAGAATGGACAGGGACTGCGATTGCTGTGTTCGGATGAGGGCTGACTTGACATCCCTTCGCTCGCAGCTGCAATCGGTGCTGAGGCTGTTGCCAATGGGCACCACTGTGGGGAGCCGGACTTGGGTATCACGGGGATGTCAACCTCGTCCCGTCTATCCCCAGATCGGTCTGCCGCTGTGGTTGCCCCGGTTGCTGCCCGCAGTGGAGCTGAGCCCTCGCCTGTGGTTGATTGGGAGGTCGTTCCAAGACGTGGCAGGCAGCGAAAGGTGTCCCCGGGGGCTGATCAGAAAGCCTCCCCGGTGCGTCTGACAAACCGGTTTCAGGCACTGTCTCTGGCTGAGCCAGATGCAGCTGCCTGCCCTGTTTCAGAGGATCATTCTCAGCCTTCAAGGTCCGGGCAATGGCAGAGGGTGTGCTTACTGGTAGTTGGGAGCTCCAATGTTAGGCGCGTAATGGGGCCCCTTGGGATACGGCGGCTAAAGAGTGGAAGAAATCCAGTGTGCACTCCGTGTGCATTCCGGGAGGAGTCATTCCAGATGTGGAAAGGGTCCTTCCGGATGCCATGAAGAGCACAGCGTGCAGCCAGCTGCAGGTGGTGGCACATGTCGGCACTAATGACGTGTGTCGCTTTGGATCTGAGGAAATTCTCTCTGGATTCCAGCGGCTATCTGATTTGGTGAAGGCTTCCGGTCTTGCTTACGAGATGAAGGCAGAGCTCACCATCTGCATCATCGTTGACAGAACCGATTGCGGACCTCTGGTGTAGAGCCGGGTGGAGGGTCTGAATCAGAGGCTCAGACGGTTTTGCGACCGTGTTGGCTGCAGATTCCTTGACTTGTGCCATAGGGTGGTGGCGTTTCGGATTCCGCTGAATAGGTCAGGAGTTCACTACACTCAGCTGGCGGCTACACGGGTAGCGGAGGCTGTGTGGCGTGGACGGGGCGGTTTTTTAGGTTAGAAGGCCTCGGGAAAGTACGGGGTGGGCTGCAATGTCAAAGGGTGCATGGCAATTACAGGACGTGCTTGGATCAAGGAACAGTCGGAATTATAGTTGTAAATTGTTGTAGTTCCGCTGGAAAAGTCCCTGAGCTTCAAGCGCTCATAGAAAGCACAGAAGCTGATATAGTTATAGGTACACAGAGCTGGCTAAAGCCTGAAATAAGTTCTGCAGAAATTTTTACGAAGTCTCCGACGGTGTTCAGGAGAGATAGATTAGGCAGAAGTGGTGGTGGAGTGTTTGTGTCTGTCAGTAGTGGTTTATCTTGTAGTGAAGTCGAAGTAGATACTCCGTGCGAATTGGTATGGGTGGAGGTTATACCTAACAGCCGAATTAAGTTAATAATTGGCTCATTCTACCGACCCCCACACTCCGATGATACAGTTGCGGAACACTTCAGAGAAAGCTTGAGTCTCGTAACAAATAAATACCCCACTCATACGGTTATAGTTGGTCGGGACTTCAACCTACCCTCGGTATGTTGGCAAAAATACTTGTTCAAAACCGGTGGTAGGCAGAAAACGTCTTCCGAGATTGTCCTAAATGCTTTCTCCGAAAATTATTTCGAGCAGTTAGTCCACGAACCCACGCGAATTATAAATGGTTGCGAAAACACACTTGACCTCTTAGCCACAAACAATCCAGAGCTGATAGAGAGCATCATGACTGATACAGGGATTAGTGATCACAAGGTCGTTGTAGCTATGTTCAATACAGTTTCTTCCAAATCCATCAGAAACAAACGCAAATTAATTTTATTTAAAAAAGCGGATAAAGTGTCACTAGAAGCCTTCCTAAAAGACAATTTCCATTCCTTCCGAACTGACTATGCGAATGTAGACAAGATGGGGCTCAAATTCAAAGATATAGTAGCAACAGCAATTGAGAGATTCACACCTCATAAATTGGTAAGAGATGGAATTGATCCCCCGTGGTACACAAAAAAGGTCCGAACGCTGTTGCAGAGGCAACGGAAAAAGCATGCGAAGTTCAGAAGAACGCGAAATCCCGAAGATGGGCTAAAATTTACAGACGCGGGAAATTTGGCACGTACATCGATGCGAGATGCCTTTAATAGGTTCCACAACGAAACATTGTCTCGAAATTTGGTAGAAAATCCGAAGAAATTCTGGTCGTATGTAAAGTACACAAGCGGCAAGACGCCGTCAATGCCTTCGCTGCGCAGTGCCGATGGTACTGTTACCGATTACTGTGCCGCTAAAGCGGAGTTATTGAACGCAGTTTTCCGAAATTCCTTCACCAGGGAAGACGAATGGAATATTCCAAAATTTGAAACACGAACATCTGCTAGCATGAGTTTCTTAGAAGTAGATAACTTAGGGGTTGCGAAGCAACTCAAATCGCTTGATACGGGCAAGTCTTCAGGTCCAGATTGTATACCGATTAGGTTCCTTTCAGGTTACGCTGATAGTATAGCTCCCTACTTAGCACTCATATAAAACCGCTCGCTCACCGATAGATCTGTACCTACAGACTGGAAAATTGCGCAGGTCGCACCAGTGTTCAAGAAGAGTAGTAGGAGTAATCCATTTAACTACGGACCTATATCATTGACGTCGGTTTGCAGTAGGGTTTCGGAGCATATACTGTATTCAAACATTATGAATCACCTCGAAGGGAACGATCTATTGACACGTAATCAGCATGGCTTCAGAAAACATCGCTCTTGTGCAACGCAGCTAGCTCTTTATTCGGACGAAGTAATGGCCGCTATCGACAGGGGACCTCAAGTTGATTCCGTATTTCTAGATTTCCGGAAAGCTTTTGACACTGTTCCTCACATGCGACTTCTAATCAAGCTGCGGACCTATGGGGTATCGTCTCAGTTGTGCGCTGGATTCGTGATTTCCCGTCAGGAAGGTCGCAGTTCGTAGTAATAGACGGCAAATCATCGAGTAAAACTGAAGTGATATCAGGTGTTCCCCAGGGAAGCGTCCTGGGACCTCTGCTGTTCCTGATCTATATAAATGATCTGGGTGACAATCTCAGCAGTTCTCTTAGATTGTTCGCAGATGATGCTGTAATGTACAGTCTAGTAAGGTCATCCGAAGACCAGTATCAGTCGCAAAGCGATTTAGAAAAGATTGCTGTATGGTGTGTCAGGTTGCAGTTCACGCTAAATAACGAAAAGTGTGTGATGATCCACATGAGTTCCAAAAGAAATCCGTTGGAATTCGATTACTCGATAAATAGTACAATTCTCAAGGCTGTCAATTCAACTAAGTACCTGGGTGTTAAAATTACGAACAACTTCAGTTGGAAGGACCACATAGATAATATTGTCGGGAAGGCGAGCCAAAGGTTGCGTTTCATTGGCTGGACACTTAGAAGATGCAACAAGTCCACTAAAGAGACAGCTTACACTACACTCGTTCGTCCTCTCTTAGAATATTGCTGCGCAGTGTGGGATCCTTACCAGGTGTGATTGACAGAGGACATCGAAAGGGTGAAAAAAAGGGCAGCTCGTTTTGTATTATCATGTTATAGGCGAGAGAGTGTGGCAGATATGATACACGAGTTGTGATGGAAGTCATTACAGCAAAGACGTTTTTCGTCGCGGCGAGACCTTTTTACGAAATTTCAGTCACCAACTTTCTCTTGCGAATGCGAAAATATTTTGTTGAGCCCAACCTACATAGGTAGGATGATCATCAAACTAAAAAAGAGAAACCAGAGCTCGAACAGAACGGTTTAGGTGTTCGTTTTTCCCGCTCGCTGTTCGGGAGTGGAATAGTAGAGAGATAGTATGATTGTGGTTCGATGAACCCTCTGCCAAGCACTTAAATGTGAATTGCAGAGTAGTCATGTAGATGTAGATGTTATCCGCATCAAAGCTAAATGAAGGACTCTTTGTCGGTCTACACATTAGAAAACTAATGACAGATCCTAATTTTGTGGAAAAAATGGAAACAAAAGGAAAGGCAGTATGGAGATATTTTAAACCAGTTGTGAGCGGATTCCTAGGAACCAAAGGGGATCCATACTACAAGATAATCGTCGCAGACGTGCTCGACAACTTTAAGAAGCTGGGGTGTAACTTGAGAATCGAAGTTCATTTTGGTGATGTAAGTGAAGAGCAGGGCGAAATATTCCACCAAGACATCAAAGAAATGGAAAGAAAATATCAAGGAAGATTGAATGTCAACAAGATAGCGGACTACTGCTGGATGACAAAAGGAGATGATCCTCAACGAATCCTCAGCCGGAAAAACAATAAAAGAAACTTCGACAGAAAGCGAAATCATTATTATAATAACTTATGAGCTTAAAGAGAAATGGAAGTGTACTGGACAGGTAGGTTATAACATCATTTATAAGTAAAATAAAAGTTTATAACGTTGAAAAAAATTGATAAATTGCTTAAATTCTGTTAGCATACGCCAAAATATACCGTTTTGTACGAAACCTGACGTGATGGAAAAAAATTGATTGCAAATTTGGAAATCAGAGCTGAAAAGTACAAACAAGTCAGTTATCAAATTTCAAACAACATTCGAAAATGATTTTTTTTTTTTTTTGCAGACCTGTGTAATCTTTGCTCATTACGTTGTTCACTCTACTGAACATGTACTGGAAAGTGTGATAAATTTTCCCGAAGATACCAACATAATCAGCAAAACTTTTAACAGAAATTCTCTCCTCACAAAACTCTAATGCTACTGGTGAGCTTTCTTTTCTGTCATTGCTTCTTGTAAGTGTGGACTGAACTACAGGAAATAAACACTAAATCCTTGTCTTATACCCTTTCTAATCTGAGCACTTCGAGTGTGGATTCAACTTTAATTTTTCGTCCTTGAGGATTGTATTTATCTTACATTTTTCCGCAATGAAAGAAACATTTGAAAGCTTTTGGCTCTCTAGCGGAATGTACATAAAACCTGACATCACAAATGGGGCGAGGGGATAAAAAAACAGTAAGGGGAAAAAACTGAAAAGCTGGCAACGATGTGTTCCGAGTCTCAATAAATGAACATGTAAATGTTCGTTTATTTGAAATCGGGTATCTCTGTAGGTTATTGACCGATTGCTTTGAAACTTTGACACAACGTTGCGTTCTAATACGGACGTGTCTTTAGGTAGCTAAATATTTAACATATGATGTTTGTGTGTATGTAACTTTTTGAGATTTTTATAACAACGTTTCACTATTATTAAATTTACATAGATTTACATATTACATATTTAAAAATAGGCAAATAAAAAAACGAGTGCGTAAGACTGGAACTTTAAGTCGAAATTTCACAGGAATCGCTCGAAAAATTTCGGAGATCTGCGATTAGGAACATCTGCATTTTCTATATAAGTACTTCAAAACCTCAAAAGTTCTTCTCGGATTGCTTTGAAATTTTGCAACAACGTTGCAATCGAATACTCATGTGTTTTAATATACCTAATGGAACGCCATCTGGTATATATGTAATGTGTATGTAATTTCTGAATGTTCAGGAACGATTGCCTTGGAATTTCGACTCAATGTTCCGTTGGTGGCTTTTTTATCTATGTACTTTTGAAATACATGTAATCCACAAATTTATATAAACTTAATAATAGGGCAACTTTATACAATATACACTAATGAATCTTTGTTAGCAACCACGAAAGTTGTATTTATGTCTTATTGCTTTGTGAATAGAATACTACTACAAAAACTGAGTTTGAAATAATAATAAACAAGGCTGACGGTCAGAGAGAGGGATGGGAAGAAATGAGCAAAGAAAACTGGAAGGAAGAGATGGTCAAAGAGAGAGAGAGAGAGAGAGAGGGCAGAAGGAGCCGGAGAGAGCTAGGAATAGATGGATATATATAACGGATCTTTTACGTTGGGATACAATTTTTTTGTTAGATGGTTTCGTTAAATAGCTGAATAAATTGTAATTAGGAATAATTTAATTAAGCAGAGTAGAAGAGATAAAGTCAAAGAGATGTTCATTGGGTGGACATTATGGTAATGTAACGTCATTGCATTGTTAGGTTGTTAAAACAAGTCGTCTGTGTTCCGTTCTGCTGTTCGGTCGTGCACGTATCTGAAAGGAATTTATTCGGGGAATAGAATAAACTTTCCCATAATAGTTACGATTCTTAGTTCCGACAAAAGGGGTTAACGTCAGTGTTAATTTGAATTGTGGGCGACAGGATTAGTTTTGACAGATACCATAAAACGGACGCAATGAAAGTTGTTCGCATATCATCCTTGAACGCGACTTTTTATTTAATTAACGATTGCGGTCTCATTCAAAGCTATTATCTCATGATTAGGATCAATCCATCTTTCCTCCTAGATAGTGATCATTCATTAACATTTACGTCAAAAGAAAAAGGATTATTAATAAAAGTGATGTTAAATGACAATTACGTGTTTTTCTGAAATGACATTGATATATAATTTGTGTTAAATACTGAACTGAGACAGGAAGTAAATTGAAATTAGTGAACACTTTATACTGAGACTATACAAGCAGAAGCGCTTAAGATTTCTCTTCTCTAAAATGGGAAAATAGGTACCAACTTTAATTCAATAGTCGACATTATGTATTTCAAAGACATTAGCATTTCATACTTATTTTGGCGACAAAGGAACGTTGACTCTCTGTACGATTAATAAAATTAATTCTAAAAACATAAATAAAAACGCCGAACTCCGCTTTAACACACAGTGTTGCGTGTCGTCATCGGGCAATAAATGCTCAACCCTGGAGACTTCTGTGGTGAAATTAGAAGTCGGGTATATAAAACAAACTTAAAAATCCATTCAAGCTACAGTGGAGACGGCACAACACGACGTGGGCAGTTATACATAGAAAGGATGCGGGAATGATGGACTGAGACGGAGTAGAGAGAGGGAGCAGGAGTATATGGAAAGAGAGGGGGAGAGGAGAAGATGGAAAGAGAGGAAAAGAGTTATGAACAGAGAGACGGCAAGAAGGAGGAGATGGACAAATTATGGGGTTGGTGGAGATGGACCGAGATATGAGAGAGCTGGAGATAAGGACGTTTATATAATTCCTATACACATTAGTAACGTGTATTTCCGTATGTTACAGAAAAGTGTCACCATGTACAGCTAGTATCACAATAAAAATGACTGGTATAAGGGTCAGTTTTCGGAAGAGGACATTTGCCATTGAGAAGGGGATGACTGGCTGAATTTTCCACCTCGCCTGCCTTGCAATGCGGCAGCAAATAGCAGCCGTTTACCAGAGCTGGCTGGCCACTGTACGCGTCATTAGGTGCCACTTGGGTGGGCGTGGCCGCTCCGTGCGAGGCCTGGCCCGAGCCCTGGCGGAGATCACCGCTGCCGGCCTTCCTAGGCACGTCGCAGCACTCTGTCCGCGCGTGGTGTCAGCCCTTTTCTACTAGTGTAATGTTTTATTCATCAGGCCGCGCGCTCCTGCAATCCAACGGCGCTCACTCAGTAGGCCGCCCGGTGACGCCCACCATTTGCAGCGCCCGAGGAGGGCGGGCTGCCGGCTGCAGCGCTACGTGAGGTGCCTGGTGGCGCGGCAGCGCGTGTGGCGCAGGGAAGCCGACACGGCAGGCGCTCACATTCGCTAACACCCTGTAACCGTTCGTCTATGTCGACCCTCCGTAGGCTTGTTCCACCGCCTCCGTTAAGTGATAAAGCTAGTAGGAGTTAAAGAGAAACTGATGACTGACAAGATGAAGTCACTAGTGGGAAATAAATCGTTCGTAAATTTGTGCTATAAATGTTCTTGAAAGATGCGCCACCACTCGCTATGTAAGGCGCGCATGAAATGTTAGTAACAGGCAATATCGACGTATACGGTGATAGCGAGGCACAACTGGAAAGGCTACAAGAATCATCGCGACCCTGTTGCTGCTACCGAAGAAATAATAAAATAGTTATAATTCACCAGTCTTCGTTTTGTGTAATTTGCTGACTGACGTAATACTCTTATATTGATTTGACCATAGTCGTGGGATAGCGATATGCTCATACTGACGTCGATAGTCTCGCTTACACAAGGTGTAAAAGGGCAATACGCTGACGGAGCTATTATTTGTGATCACGTGATTCATGTGAAAGCGTTTCCGACGAGGTTCTGACCCCACCACGGGAATTAAAAGACTTTGGATGCGGAGTGGTAGTTGGAGCTAAACGCATGGGACATTCTATTTCGGAAGTCGTTAGGGAATTCAATATTCCGAAGCCCACAGTGTCAATAGTGTGCTGAGAATACAAAATTTCAGGCATTATCTCTCTCTATGGACTACACAGTGGCTGACGGCCACGCATAACGACTGAGAGCACTGGCGTTTGAGTCTAGTACTCGGTGACAACAGACAAGCAACACTGCGTGTAGGAACCATAAATCAGTGTAAGACGTACAACGAACGTACCCGTTACTATATGTTCGGTTTTTACGGATAATAATGCGCGACCGCATCGAACAGCGCAGTTGGTGGAGCTCTTAGAACGAGAGAATATTCACCAAATGACCAGGGATTCCCGTTATTCCGGCTTAAATCCCATCGGCCAAAAGTGGGATGCATAGGGGAGACATATTGCAAAATGTCCACATGCACCAATTGCCATCCAGTAGGTGTCACCCGCGCTGGTGGGGCAATGGAACGCATTACCACAACAATTTCTTACCAAACTTGTGGTCAGCGAGGGAACACGTTGCAGAACATGTATTGCCCTACTTGTTGATCACTCACCACGCAACACCTCCTGCCTCTAGTAATGTTCAGAGGACTGTCGTAAATCGCGGTGACTAGAGTGTATCCATTGCCTTTCAATAAAATTTAAATTTCTTTTCGTACTATTGTGCATTTGTTTCACCTACATTGTGAACTATACTGTAGTAGTTCGTTGTATGTATGGTCCAAGAGTCTAAGTGCTACTTTCATTCGGAGTGGCACTTCACGTGAAATTTACCTTCGTCCTTAAGTGACGCAAACCAGTGGATTTTAAAGAAAACGATAACTGAATATTTGAAATTAGGTTTGAAACACGTGGCTCATTGCACAAAATATTATTGAAGAATGTATCTGAATTGCATTCTTTCTTGTCAGGAGGTAATTCTTGGATAGTAAGGAAATGTGAAACTGATTGGTAAAGAATACCCAGTGCAACTTTTCATTGATTAGAAAAGTATTTACGAGAACAGAGCGGCATAATTATGGCTTAGAAATCATAAATACTCTATCATCTTTGAACTTCAGATATTGTGTGGAAGCTACCATTCAAGTTTGCAGTCAGATGTAGACTCAGGCCGAAAGCATGGACAATTTCAATTAAATATACGTTGGACCCTGTTGCCGATAGTTTCACATGAATCGGAGACGAATAGCTCTTTGAGCGCTCAGGAACGAGCTTATGGTAACTGATAAGCGGAAATATAGTTTTAAATTTTTTCTGCATACAGAAAGAGGAGAGACGCTCAAATCCGTGGCTTTTAACAAGAGATCGACAACAACATAAGACCCCAAATACGGACGATAATATGGAGGAAAACGGACAAGTGCGATTACTCACGCTGTGAGAGCTTCGTACGAATTTGGTTATGGATATAGATAGTTCATCTATAGGTTTTAATGAGTGAGTTTTCGAGTGTAAAAATATGTGACATGAAATGAACTGTGAAATATGCTTATGGCTAGGGCCTCCCATCGAGTAGACCAGTCGTCTTATACAAGTCTTTTCAGCTGACGCTACTTCGGCGAGTTGGGTGTGAACGAGAATGAAACGATGATGAACACATCCCAACACCCAGTCCCCGAGAGTAGAAAATCTCCTACTCCACCGGGAATTGATCCCGGGCCCCTCACATGACATTCTCATCACTCAGCTATGAAGGCGGGCGGTATGTGTGATAAACAGCCACGTCGTTTTATTACACAGAAGATTAACCTTTTACACCACCAAGGGACCACAGATCTCAGTCTTCTACATACATTTCAGTATGATTCCTCTACCCGTTCCTGAAAAAAATTGGCGTCAACAGATGAACGAACTGGTGGACAGGAAAGTGATGCTATAAGTGTTCAGTTTTTGCCGATTGATGTACGGAAGACAAAAACATGAAAGAGGGAAAACTGTTAAATTTTGATCAAAATAGACAGACGGAAATTAAGAATGTTATAGGGGGACCGTGGGCGCAACTGTCACCCTAAAGTTTGTGAAATGTCTTAGCTAAGCTGCAATCGATCGAGCAACTTATATACCCCAGGCTGTATAACTGGACTAGCCTCCAGCCTGCCTGATTCCTGCCATACTCCTTGAACAAAAGTAAAGCACCTAAATTGAGAATAATCCGAAACACAACTAATTTGCTACTAGGCCTGACTGGGATGGGTAAATAAATTGAGGAAACCGGTTTTAACTCTGAGAAAGTGTATTCACACAGAAAACGTACTTACATACAGCACAAATTATCTCTTGAGAGATATGTATGAATCAAGTTTTATGATTATAGAGTACTTTAAGACGAAATTCAATATTGCAAAGAAGAAGAACTAAGAAATTCAATATTGCAGAGGACAAGAACTGAAGAGATGAAAAAAATCACAGTTTTCACATAAATAGTCATTTTGCTCCTCGAAAATAGCAGCAAACTCTTCGTAGGCATACACTGCATATCCGGGGCACTTGATCTCAACCTCCACATCACTCTTGCCGCGCTAGATCTGTTATTGAAATGATAAGAGAGATCAACCCCCCTTCCGACCATCTCAAATGCTGCACATCACAGATCCCTTTCACGCCGAAATATCTTCTTCCATCTACAGGATATTGCCATTGACTCTTTTTGGGCTTAGAAGGAAAAAAAGTAGCATGTACAGTTTCCTTCAAAGCACTCTCCTAAATATCATTCTTTGAGTACTATAGGTAGTTGCAGCATGTCACATGAATCCCATGACTGTCTCCTACATGGCAGAATGTGTACACCATCGCTGTACTGTTTAGTAATCTTAAATAAGTATTGCTGCTAATTACTATATTTGCTACTTATTACTCAAGTAATTATTATATATTATTATTCATTAATTAGGATAGTTACATTCAATAACTGTTTACGTAAATTGCAGTAAAACGGGAAGGAAGTTGATTTAGTCCAGGACGGCTATTTTTGCAAAGCGGTGTTTGTATTAGTCACTAGCTGCCATTGTGCCCACCTAGACACCATTCCACAAAAGTTATTAGTTTTCAGCGTGTGAGTTTGTCGATCAGTAATAACTTTTCAAGACTATTATACTAGAAAACCCTAACTTTTCATAAAAATCTGCATTAATTACTTGAAGTTAGAACTTAGCAAAGACATATTAAACGTTAGTATGAGAAAACGCGATATCATGGATCTTACAGATGACTAACTGTGTGGATTTTGAGTGACACTTTTATGAATTTACTGTACAAGAGCAGCACTGTAAACAACTCACAAATTCAAATGGCCGTTATGTCTGCACTACGCATAACGTCGCTCTCTCCCTCCCACTAAAGACCTGTACAACACTTATCGAAATTGGCAGAGGTTTCGATACTGAAACGTCCCCTTAGAAAAATTAATGAAATGACTCTGCTGATAAACCTCTTACATTATTTGCTTTTCAAACAGCTGAGCAAAACTTAACGTACTCAGACATTACTCTCTTTACCTATTCTGATCAAGCAGCTGAGCAAAACCGAACGTACTGAGACATTACTCTCTTTACATATCCTGATCAACACTAAACTGAAACACAATATTTTTAGCGCAGCGCAATCTGACTTTCAATAATCCCTACAATAGAATGGCCCTGACTAACCATAACCTATACTTTTCATGAATCAATTACCTCACAAAAATCTTCGTTACTCGAACTACTGCAATACAGCGAGAGCCACTACTGCCAGCTAAATAAAAGATTCTAACTACTGAAGGGACTAACTACTGAAAGGCATAGTTAGCAAATGGAAGATTTTGATAAAGAACAGACAATGTATTTACCTTAATAGTGTTCAAAAGTCATTATATATATCATGGCATCCAGTCTTACAAATTTATTGTCTCTAATGGACACACGTCGAGACCATCCGCTCTCAAAACGCCGCCATCTCTCTCCCCACATCCACCACTGCTGGCGGCTCACCTCCAACTGCGCAACGCTGTGCGCTGTTAACAGCCAACTGCCCAACGCTACAATAGCGACAATTGCAACATTGCCGACCAGCCTCAGACTGCACACAGCACAGCCAGTGATTTTCATACAGAGCGCTACGTGGATTTTACTAACATCAAAACCAAAGAGCCTACATACAATACATAGCGTGTGTTAACGAAATTCGGCGAAGTATTCTAGATAGGAGAGGATCGAGATACACGTACGTGACTGCCATTAGTTCTCTGATAACATGCGCTGTTACAGACTGGAGACCTGCAACCTCAGCGCATCTATGCAACCTTAAGGTCATTCGGAACAAGTTTCTGTGAATCATAGACGATGCTTCACGATGTAAATACAAGCACACTGTACATGCGCATTGAATTCCGCCTGTAGACCAAAACTCCACACGCGACGGTGTATGAACTCGAGGCATTCAAATAACCCCTTCATTCTAAACGTCAAAACCTACGATCACGACCATGGGTGGTAGCTTAACAGACAAAAGACAGTTTCAAACAGAGAATACTAATCATCTGTGGATAGTTAAAACTTAAGAACACCCACAAGGCTCTGTGTCACAGCAAGTCTGGCTGGCTCTTGCAGCAGCAATTAAAACAGCCGAACAACCAGCAGCCACAGGGAAGCTGACAACACAAGATTTAAATTCAGAAAAGAAAAGTATGTTTACTTTCATATACATAGTCATTATTATTATTATTATTACTATTATTATTATTATTATTATTATTACTATTACTATTATTATTATTGATTGATTGTTATAATTATTTTTTATTGTTATAATTATCATTGTACTACTGTTATAATATCTATTTTTTTCTTTAACATCAATACTGCATAATAGGCTATATGTCCTTAATGTTAAGTAGAAACTGTAACTCGTTCAACCTGAGTATGCCTGGTTAGGTGTAAGAGAGGGCCTGAAGGCCCTAATCTTGCCAGGTGAAATAAATGCATAAATAAATAAATCACCGAATTACCGTACTCGCTGCACGCCGACGATGTCATCTGCACCAACCGCAGAGCACTCCATCCTGAAACATGCCAAAGTCGACAGAAAAGTGGGCAATTTAATTACAAATGTGCTGAAAGGTAATCCATTTTTTTATGTGAAAACTCTTGTAGCTTTTTGAGCAAAACAAACGTTATTAACATTATACGTCTTTATCCTTCAAGTCAACAAATTTATTCTCAACACAGCCACTCTGGCGAAGGACACATAGCGCCCAACGAGAGGAGAACTAGTTTATATCGTCGCTGTAGAATGTTTGTTGAAGAAGACAGATTCTCATCTCAGCTTGCACTGCCTCGTCACCATGCAAGTGAAGTCCTGGTAGGTGTTCTTTAAGTTTTGGAAATCAGGTGGAGTCAAATCTGCATGGAGGGCCATCAATGACAGTGAACCGAGGCGTCGGACTGTTGCAGATGTCGCAGCGATCGTGTGGGGTCTGGCATTTTAATGATGAAGGAGAGGCTGAACCTCGAGTGGGCGAACTCTCCGAATTCGAAACTCGATTGCAGACGCTGTTTGTCACGCGCTGACATAGTTACGTTACACACTACCACGTTACACGCCACGGATACGGAGCCCACTTGTGGCAAAGCGTTGCAACTTGCGTCAGCGAAAGGGGAAAGTCGACCGAGTAGTATGCATCGCATGTAACACTTCAACCCGATACTGAGAAAAGAATAAAAACTTCCGATGCATTATTTTTCACCACGCTCGCGTACAGTCAAATTGGCCGCTCTTGAGCCGACCCTGGCATGTTACAGAGTCGAGATCGCTGCTGTTGGGTCGGCGGTAACCGGCGATAACGGTCTCTTCCCTGCTAATAAAAGTCCTTGCACCCTTGCATGAACTTTCATAGCTGCCGTGTAAACCCGTCGACAACCCCACCATCCATCCACATTGTCGTAATGGTTTCTCTTCTACGGCTTGCAGTCGCACTTTTCCCCCCTGTCCTAAACCGCTATCCTCTCAAATTTTCTGGGTGCGATATTTCAGAAGAGACCATATTAACGGCCAGTCGCACCGAGACATGTAGACAACATCTTACGTCTTCCTCCTGTGATTTTCTGATGCTCTCACAGTAAAGCCATCTCATTTCACTTGTACCTATAAGAGTCGCAGTGTCCACCCTGTCGAAATACCAGTGGTGTTCGAGGGTCGCCAGCTACATTCCAGAAACTATCTAATCTTTCGGTACGTCGAGACAAGCTCAGCTAACAGTTGTCAAGATTGTTTAACATCGGATACATTGCTGACGACATTAACATTACGCTTCACCAGAAATGAATAAAACCCAGGTTAGGCCTCGTCTGCAGCGATATGGGGACTGAACCGTCTCTCTATGCGCCAATTAAGGTTGTATGGATGTCGAAATGCTCACAGCTAAGGATATATTTATAATGGCATCTGTGCTTATCGGGAACGAAGTTCGAACATAATACTAGAAGAGATGCAGAGGTAACGTGCTGACCATATTTAGGGTTCTTTTTTTTGTAATTGTGTATAATGTAAAAAGGGATTCCTTCCCAGAGTATAACCCCACCAAAGAAGATCACATAACATAACGTAGCGATACCTTATGATCTTTGTCATGAAGACACGATTATAGAATCAATATACAAAAAAAAAGGCGAGAAACCTCGGAGTAGGTGAAAAATGTTGCAACAACATCGATTCCTGCGTCTGCTTTTCAGTAACAACCTCTAAAATTATCTCATTGAATATTACAATCGTGGTTCCAATGGGGCCAAAAACCTTCCTTAATATTAAAAAAATTAATTCATTCCCCGGAGAATAGTTTCGACCCTTCATACCTGTGTCAAGTACTACTGGCATTTAGGTGGTGTCCTAGGAAGAATGGTCAATAATCAAAGATACGACAGGAATGATCATTCGGAAAAAAAACAGTCTAGTGAACCAGGGCTCTAAAATGCATACCTTAAGACCTATGAGCACTTTTTCATCTTCGCTAATGTGAAACACATCTCACCTACTGAACAAGTGATCCTAGTTCTCGAAGATGCATTTCAGAGTCCATGTTTACTAGAAAAATTTTTCTTGTATTGGTCCATAGTGCCTCCTCCCCAAATATGAAAGGCATGGAGCTTGCACTGGAAGAGAGTTGTTTCACAGTATCGAAGATGCATATGTGGTCCTGGCTGTTAGGTTACGCATTTCACTAGCCTTTCTTGCTTCGAAAGATCGTTCCAGACATATTTTTCGAATACGACCATCCCTCGAGTAAAACCCTGTACAAAGCGACACGAACAATTCTGGAATGGTCACATTTTCCTACAGCATACGTAAGCATAGACACACTTACATACACACGTATACTGATGATTAAGTACATCAAAATTAAGTTCTACGTTATTAGTTTTGATGATTGTGAACCGCCTATGTTATGAACTAGTTACAAATGATGTAAATAAGAGGTTCAAAAATGGTTCAAATGGCTCTGAGCACTATGGGACTTAACTTCTGAGGTCATCAGTCCCCTAGAACTTAGAACTACTTAAACCTAACTAACCTAAGGAGATCACATACATCCATGGCCGAGGCATGGTTCGAACCTGTGACCGTAGCGGTCGCGCGATTCCAGACTGTAGCGCCTAGAACCGCTCGGCCACCGCGGCCGGCAAATAAGAGGCGATTTCACAGTTTCAATTACATATTCCTAGCGGTAGTTTATTTTCACGATTCAAAAAAAAAGGCCTTGCATGCATCTCATTTTCGATTTAATATCTTTCTTCTACCTAGTTTCCTTGTACTGCTAAGCCGTTGTTGTTGCTTACATGATACTGTATATATTTTACTTCGAATATATTTTACTTCTATGAGCGACAGCAAAGGAAAAGCAAGTACTTTTAAATGAGATGGGTAGTGACGTGAAAAATGAAATAAGTTGAACATCAATGAACATAAAGGAAAGGTAATGGGACGTAGTTTAATTGAATCAGTATGTTGGGAAAGGGTCACGACCACTTTTTTCACATTATGTTTACTGGAATGGCTGCCCTTTATGTTTGTAGACGTAGTATGGCGTAAAAAGGGGTGATGTTCCATCAACACAAGTGCTCTTTTATGGGAATAGTGTTGGAGAGGGGGGCCACTCCCAGAGACGATCCGTTTCGCAGTTTGAGTCTCTGATACGTTCACCGTCTCAGAAGCAGAATTTAAGCGTCATTAACATAGAAACGGAAGATATTCTCTACTTCAAGACGTGGTGGTTTCACCACTACGAAAGTGGTGTTACATCAGTGTGCTCTCGTAGTAGCAAAACCAAAATGAAACTTCAGATATATGCGTACAGCCACTTCAGTTTTCTCAGCAATTCTCCAGGAACTACTGAAACCAGTAGATTCATTTATTGACTCACAGCTTCCTAGTTTCCAGTGTTCAAAGGAGCATACAAGGCATATTTTACAAATAAACAAGTGCACTGGTGTCCAAAATTAAAGCTACAAACCGGTATTTTCCCGCCCTGTTGCGCCTCGGCACGTTATTTTTTTACCGCCGTGCCAGTGTCCAGCAATGTTCATTGTCTAGCAAAAAGCTGTAATAGAAAATCCTAGACCACTACTGTCTATTGCACGTCGCAACATGCATAGAATTGTCCGGTAACCGGGATGTGGCTAGCTACTGAAATAAAATTTTTAACTTGGCAATGTAAATCTTTAGGTGTATTTTTACGATAAAGATCACAGATAATACTGCCAAGTCCGTACTAAGTGGCAACAGAATGTAAAGCTCACACACCACAATCACACAAGTAGCCAGTTTATAAAATTTACGCCAGTTACCGAAGTTAACAGAGTTCGCAGGACCGTTTACTTATGAAAATGCTCGCTCAAATGTTGTGCACTCTGCTCTATACGTAATACCTGTTCCAGTCTTAGATCGCACAACACGCCACGCCGTTTTAACTAACCGTCAAAAGCAATAATTTTGATATTCCGTCCGAAATTCCACACGACTTCCACTATACCGTTCACTTAAATACACTTTCTACTACTTCGCGAACTCGTAATTAGCATTTTCCCGCGATTTTACAGTACTTTCGTCGGAGCTACTTTCAATGAGATGTTACTAGTTCGAACCCTCAGCCCCGACCCCCCTAGATCACACCAAAGACTTTGTTCTTAGAATAGACTGGCGCGAGCCTGCATTTTTCTGGTTGGCTGATATCACAAACAGCTAATCAGGTTGCAGTATTATCCCGCGCTAACCCGCGCTTTACTTCAATGACCAATCATAGTAAAACATTTCTTTCTATGGCAATTGCTAAATAAATAAATTTAGAAAAGTATCAAATAAAAAATTACTCCTTCTGAAATTACCGATTTATTAGTACCATAAACTGACTGCACATTTAATTATTGTAAATCCCCTATATAGTTTAACTGGTACTTCGTGAATAAACAAAACAATTTTCACTTATTTCTGTTCTTCTTCACTCCTACAACACTCTCACGTCCATTCCAAGCAGCGACGAGGTACTGGGGAAATTATGATTCTGCTGGCGGAGATTCTACTGGCGGAGACGCAACTGCCAGCTGCTCGCCAGACGAGGGTAGCTATACCTCGGTGATGGATGACTACCAGATAGTTATTGGTCTAGCGATGTGGGCTCAGACTGGCTGAAGGAACTGGTGCGGCGAATGCAAAAAAAAGGTCTGTAGATGTGGCGACTTCTACTACCCTTGCGCGCGCCTTCTGGACTAGCCTGCTTCCTGCAGGTCAGACGAAGCTCGGCTGATTTCGGCCAGTGTGCATGCGGAGCTGGAGTGACCGTTGCTACGTTGCTGGTTCGCGGCCTTGCAGGAGACGCCGGACACACGCCACATAACCGACGAGCAGAATCCGTTTCCTAAGCAAAGAACTTCAAGCATGCTGTACGTCCTCTAACTGTTCATTTGCACTTCATAATACATATATATATATATATATATATATATATATATATATATATATATATATATATGATCTTTTTTATGTTAGGAAATACAATTTTGACCATCTTTTATTCTGAATCTCGTACCAAGGTAAGCAAAGAGGGGGATGTTATTTGGTAGTCAATATCCTCTTTGTACAACACAAACTGTACACTTGTACTAACAGGGTTCTTTATTTACCAGAACAGAATGCTTCTTATCTTTCAGCAAGTGGTTGTGGTACAAACTCTTCCATAATAGTCCAAATTAGTCTCACTGTTGGTGACCGTCATAATCACTAGGCTCTCGTAGTCGGTGACGTGTAACTGACAGACGCCAACTAGAATGAGGACTCAGCTAGTACGAGAGCTGACTACGACCGCGACTGACTCTGTCTGTGACTGGGCTAACAGTTTGTGACTGACTCCGCTCTCTGGTCCGCGTCGGCGATCTAAATGCTGGCAACCGAGAGATCATTAGCGGCGTGTTGTTTGCGAGTCCGTCTTTGGCCTCTCTCCTGGTAGGTGCGCTTGATTCAGCGCCTATTATCGATATTCTTGCAACTTCTTTGCCCACCGGTGTGCTGGCGACAGCTCAACCCAGCACATCTGTCATGATTTGAAATTACAACTTTGGCTGGTTTTTTGGTGTACTTTTTTGATAATAGTATCTACCAATGGACAGTGAAGGATGCCAAGATAAAGACAATGAAAACATCCTCACCATTATCTGCTCTGCTGCATTTTGATTGTGGTGGTATTTTGTGTAACCTGCATGCTCATAATACACTTAAATATGAATAATGCAAACTGCATAACACAATTATTCCACTACAGAAAGAGCACTAATATCATCATTCTTATCAATAGTTTCAAAAAATGGTTATCTCCGGAATACTCAAACTCGATTAGAGACGTTGATTACTAAATATATTGTAACGATGAATATTATTTCACCCCGGGGTCAATTATTTCATAAGAGCTCCACAACATCATTTTCACACTCATAGTACGTACAGTGAGTCACTTTTTGTGTCACTTGGGGAATTTACTTCCTATAACATGATTCATTTACGAAATCACCGATTCAATTAAACTAGACGGTGCTTAGGAAATTAGATTAGAAAATAAGCCACTAAAGGTAGTAGGTGAACATAGCTATCCTACTAGTAAAGTAACTGATGATAGCAGAGACGGAGAGGATAAAAATGCAGACTCGCTAGAGCAACAAAAAATCTCTGAATAAAGGTATTTGTTAACGTTTAGTATCAACTTAAATATTAGGGAGTCCTTTTTCACGGTATGTGGGCGACTTTTAGCCTTTTGAGAAAATGCAATGTAGTTGATAAGCACTTCAGACAAGAAGAGAACAGAAGCTTTTGACATGTGATGTTACAGAAGGCTGCTGAAAATTAGATGGATAGATAAGTACAAGGAATCAGAAAGTAGTGAATCGAACAGGAGAAAAAAGAAATTTTCACAGCTCAACTATAAGAACGTGCCAGTAGACTGAACACTCTTGAGGCATCAAGGTACCGGCAATTTGGTGATGGAAGAAAGAAAAAAATGTTCAAATGTATGTGAAATCTTATGGGACTTAACTGCTAAGGTCATCAGTCCCTAAGCTTACACACTACTTAACCTAAATTATGGTAAGGACGAGTACACACACCTATGGCCGAGGGAGGAGTCGAACCTCCGCCGGGACTAGCCGCACAGTCCATGGCTGCAGCGTCCTAGACCGCTCGGCTAATCCCACGCGGCTAATGGAGGAAAGCTTGTCAATAAGAATTGTAGAGTGAGGTGTAGGGATGAATACAGTAAAGAAGTTCAGATGGATAAAGATTCAAATAGTCATTCGAAAATGAAGAGTAGATGAGCGTGGAGAGCCGCATTAAACATGTTCGGACTGAAGACCACAACAACGGTACCAATTGTAAACATCGCCTGAAAGCGAACTATCACTGATGCTAGGTTGATTGACCCCACACCAGTTTCCCGAGCATAATAACCTTAGTACGTTGTGATGATTGCTGGTGGAGTTTTATTGGAACCTATCAGTGAGCATATCTCTGTCACGAAATGGAGAATACGATACATTAAATTCATGACACGAGGCAGTGGAATAACATTCATAACTTTCTATTTAATGTATTTCTGATAATACAACTTAGTATAATATTTTTCAGTACCAGACGCAAAAAATGAAATTAACGTAACATTTATTTTTCGGAGAACTTTATTAATTTTGCGGTCAAATTTAGTTAGAAATTATAATTATAGTTGAAATTATTACTGTCATGCAATAACTTATTCCGTATAATAAAATGACAGTTTTTGCGAAAGATGTCGTCTTACAAAAACAATACCACTTACAGTTGTAGAATTTTAATGGGGCACATCTTAACGTGTGCATCTAAAGAGGAAACAATAAAAACCTAAGTGACAGTTCATACTGTCCTGATCCACCGGGCTAGTTCATGATATGACGGTCATAAAAGCCTAGTGCTGATAATTACTAAAACATCACGTTCCTTTTTTTCATTAAATCTATTAAACTAGGACGGAAGAAGGAACCACGCTTTTCTGGTAAAACGGAATTAGCAGCCAAATGCAGGCAGTCACTGTAAAAAAAAAAGAAGAGGCCAATAGTTCGTCTCAAACACCATAAAAACGGGGACGAAAGTGCAACGAAAATAAAATATGACAATGGAATAAAGGGACCCAGGACATTATCCCGCATCAAACGAAGAGTTTGAATCCTAACATTTTTATTTACTTTTGTTCTAGCTTCGTTCCGTTTTAACGGTAGGTGAGGTACTCTCAATTTGCCCTGTTTTTAAATGACTTTCTGCGACTGACGGGTAACGTTGTTTTACCAGCAAAGCTTGGATCGTATGTTGGTATTTTTAACAACTAAAAGTAACGTGGGTAGTTTTTTTTATAATTGTCCGTAAAGGTTTTTAAAATTGTAATGACAACCTGGTTCCGCTAGACCACATGAATTGTCACTTAAGTTTTTATTGTTTCCTCCTTGTATGTCCACTGGAAGATGGGGCTGTAGACCATGAAACCGGTCGTGTCCCATTTAAGAATATTAGGCACCTTCTGGCAAGATGTACTACCACAGGTGCTGATGCGCGGAACCCAGAGACGTTTGTAATGTAAACGAATTGTTTAATTAAGTATGGAATTCCATGGAAGTAAAATAACGATTTGTAATAAGATGGTGAACTGTGAGTTAGTGACCGTTAGGAAGCTGTCATGCAGTAGCAGATGGTCTGTTTCGGTTCAAGCACTAGGTGTTATGAATGTGGTGAAAAAAGTTATTAGGGAGGGTAGTTATAGAGTTATGTTCAAATGACACAACAGAAATCAGCTGTGCTCAGATTTTAAGAGCAAACCCATTCTCTATCAACTGCTCCGTTATTGTTTTAGCGAGCCATTTTTCTAAAGAGTCATATTTTTGGCTGCTCCCAACTAGAATTGATATTCTTAGAAAATACGCATAAGAGTAATAATTTGTTTTTATAATTTCCAGAGAGAGTTTCGTAATAATTTCCCAGATGATGTGTCACTGAACGCATTGAACATCCACAGACGATTCATGGCCATGGTACGACATTACATTTGGAAATTCTCGTCCAAGCCATTCCGAGGCGACACAGGTGTACAGGTCAAGGCGAAACACATATCTAGGTCACAGGATTTTACACTTTGGGATTTTTTCTTTCGGTGTCTAAGGATATGCCTGTGAGATAGAAAGATGACCTGACTGTATCGGTCAAGTGTAGGGCAGAAACGTTTGACCGTACCCCGGGTATATTTGAACGAGTTTGAATTACGTCACAATACCGAAGAAATCACCAGCGTAAAAGTATTTTTTTTCTTTTTAAGATTCCGTACCTCGATCAGTAAAAGCGGAACCCTTATTGAATCGCATTGTTGTTCGACAGTTTTGCCTGCCTGTCTGTCTGTCTGACCGATTGTTTAGAACCCTTTCTCTCAGGAACAGGTAAGCGTATGAAAGTGACTATGTCCCATACCAACTTCTACGAACCCCCAGCAGTATAAAGCATATAAGCCTCTTAGTTAGTGCAATCAAAAGATACGGCAAGTTATGTCAGATATTTTTGTGCAGCAACCTCACTCGTCAAAGTCTAAAGGGTATTTACTTTTGACCTAGAATCGTGAAGTTCTGCACGAAGCAAGATTTAAGAGTAATAGTTAAGGAAAGAATTCGGTAATTATTAATTTTCAATTATATCACACGAAAAAATAAGTTTTTGTCATTTTTTTATTCGTCTGTTTCTCCGTCTGTTCAGAAAAATTTTACTCAGGCACGCATAGGGGTATCGAGTTGAGATTTATGTCACATACTAATGTCTATTGGCCCTCGGCGGTGTAAATAGTTCAAGGCTCTAAGTCAATGTAATTTAATGATGTGGACATTATGTCACATGTTTTGATACTCGCAAATTCATACATCAATACCTATACAGTACTCCCGCTGACATAACCATGAAATTTGGCAAGAAGTAACGTTTCACCATATAAGTAAAGAAAAAAATGAGGAATTTCTTAAATTGTAATTATATCACGTAGACTTTGTATTCTTGCTAATATATCTTCATTGATCTCATCATCATCAAAAACATAAGGAAAATTATTACTGCATGCAAACATTAAAAGTGAACTGAACTCACGTCTTAGTAAGGAAATAAAAATATTTTATTAAATCTACTGTCTCTGCACATATAAACTGAAACCCGTGCTCGCTTGTTTTTGTATGATCAGACTAGTCTCAGGGGCTACTGTAGATATTGTGATAGCTTCTTGGAATTCCCGAAACCGGTATCTAGCCAGTATCGGTATCAATAAAAGGCAAAAATCGTCGAGAATCGTGATTCCCGGGATGCGTGAACTGCCCACATGAGTAATTAAGTTTGTACGGAACCCTCAGTCCACGACTCCTACTCGAACTTCAACAATTTTTGTTTCTTACTTTTCATCTTTTTCTTTTACCACTCTTCTGGCAAGTTTGATCCAGGCTACAATGAATCCCTCCCCTGTGCCAACTTATTCACCTCTGAGTAAGACTTGCACCCAAAATCCACAATTATTTGTTTCAAACTTTCGATTGTCTTACAGGTTTTACCCTCTAATGCTCCCTTTAAGTATCATGAAGGTTATTGCTCAACGTTTTAATACAAATCCTATTACCCTGCCCCCGTTCCTCTCCTTGTCAATTACTAGGAATTCCTCCTTTCTTTCTAACCAGTCCACATTATTTCAAACAAAGTTCTCCATTAACACAATTCGAACGCTTCTGTTCTCTTCTCCTCTGGAATTTCCACTGCCCCCCGTCGGAGTTTCGAGTCCTCCCTGTGGCATGTGTGTGTGTGTGTGTGTGTGTGTGTGTGTGTGTGTGTGTGTGTGTATGTGTGTTGTCCTTAACGTAAGTTAGCTTAAGTACTGCGTAAGCTTAGGGACCGATGACCTCAGCAGTTTGGTCCTATAAGAACTTACCACAAAAAGGAAAAAAAAGGAATTTCCCCAGTTTAAGATCCACTTTTAGACAACACTGTGCTCCAAACGTACATTCTCAGAAATCTCTTCATAAAAATAAGCCATTTAACGAGAAATTCCCTCTTTACTGTGCTAATCTGCTTCTTGTGTCTTCCTTACTTCTTCCGTCATATGTCATTTTCTTTCCAAGACAGCAGAATTGATTCACTTCCTTTACTTCAAGACCACAGATTTAATGATACGTTTGTCGCTCAACTCACTTTCCCTAGTCCTCATTACTTTCGTCTGACTTCGGTTTACTCCTTATTATGCGCTCAATGGACTGTTCATTCCATTCAGCACATCCTGTTACTCTACTTCTGTTTCACTGAGGATAGTGAAGTCATAATCGTATCTTATCACCGATATCCTTTCACCATGAATTTTAATATGTGACTGTAGGCTTTCCCGGCGTAAACTGTTGATGAAGGTTTCTCGTGTACTGTGCCGAGCATCTGGCTTCGGGGAAAGCGTTATGAAGGGATCCATAGAAATGAGGAGTCATGACAATCTGGTCAATAGAGATGAGGAATACCAACTCAGCGCAGCATGGAACCTTGCGATAGGGGCATTCCGTCGGGAGCGCGTCCGTCAACGTCCTCCGCCGCGGACGCAGACAAAATGCTTACACCGAGAACCGAATGCGGCCGCCGGGGGCGACCGCCATATCCACGACCGCTTCCACGCCGCTGGTCCACCGCAGCCACCCGAGGTCTAGTGCCGGGGGGTAACCGCACTTATAAATAGCCCGCCCTCCGCGAATCTCGACACTTCGCCAGAATATGAATACAATGACACTTCCCGAAATGTCGCGAGATATAAACGCTTCCAACCTGCTAGAGATCCGAGAAACCTTCATCAACATGAATTTTAATACCTATGGCGAAATTTTCTTTTATTTCACTCTTTACCTCTTAGAGTAATAGAACGAACAGTAGGGGCAAGATATTTGATCTTGTCTTACAACTTCTCTAATCCAATCTCTATGTTCTTTTTCTTCCCACTTCGTTCTTATACCTGTTTTGTACTAACCGCTTTCCCTGTAGCTTACATGTATTTTTTCCGAGAATTTCGAACAACTTGCACCATTTTATATTGTCAAACTCTCTTTCTGGCTTGACAGCTTCTACGAGAATGTGTTGAATTTTCTATAGTTATGCTTCAATTATCACTCGCAAAGTCAGAACTGTATCTTTAGTGCTTTTACTTTTCCTTAAGCCAAACTGAGCGTTATGTGGCACATCTTCAATCGCATTTACCATATTTTGTCTATTACTCCTATCATCAGCTTGGATGCATGAGAAGTTACGCAGATTATGCGGTAGTTCTCGCACTTATTTGCCCTTGCTGTATTCGGGATGGTGCTTATTGTATTGTTATAAATGTCTGACTGCAAGTCGCTTAACACATAGTTCCTATAGAACAAAACAGTTTGAACAGTCATTTTGTTGTATAAAGCCCAATCATCTGAGAAATTGCGAACGGATATTATCTGCGTCTTCCGTCTTATTTCACTGTAGTCCTCCAAAGCTCTGTAGAATACACCTTTTCTCATATCTTTCCCATTTCTTCTGTAACCACGTTCCTCTACGACGTACAAATTTTCAGTGTACCGTTTCCTTCTATTCATTACCTCCTCCACTTTTAGTAATGAGAATTCTCTTGCTTTTTTTGATGTTGACGCTTTTGCTTCTAATTTCAATTCACTGTTTAGAATATCCTACTTGCGTCAGTCTTTCACACAACCATTTCCTGTTAGGTTTCTTCGCAACGGTTGTTACTAAATAGCAGCCTTTTGCCATTGACTTCCCTCCTAAACGTCCTATTTGTTTCATTCCTAAATGACTTATACTGCAGTATTCCGGTCTCTTTCTGAACATTTTTGTGCTTACTTCGTCCATCTACATCTACGTCTATCTTCAACGATCTTTCTTTTCTTGTGTTACTGTAGGTTTCTTTGCAGTTATCATTCTAATATCTGTACTCACCTGCCCAACAACTGTGACTGCCCTTTTTTAGAGATCTCCAGTTCAATTTTAAGAGAACTGCCGATGCCGTTCTGGAAGTGAGTGTAAAGAAAGTACAAACACTTATTATACGCTGCCTGTAACACAGGGCTATGCCAGGCACCGCTGATGTCACCAGACGTCCGCAGAACCGCTGAAAGGGGACCAGAATGAAGATCAACTAATGTTTTAAGCATTGGAAAAAAACAAAAGGGACCTGCTGAAGGACTCAACAGCTAAACACATACGCAGTCCGCTCACATTAATGACACAGCCACCTCTATTCGATGTCAGCGTGTGATAACCACCAAAGACGGCAGGTGGCAGCATCAGCAGTGGAGGATGTACAAAGCGTGTCGAGGATGCATATGTTTTAGGGGGGGGGGGGGGGGTTGGGAGAAGCGGTAAACAGCGCAGTCGTCGCAGTGCATAAGCGGAGCGATTTATCTGACGCCGAAATAAGCATGATAGTAGCCTTTCGGGCCAAGGATAGAACCGTTTCCGAAATGGCTATGTTTGTGAACCCTTCACATGATGCCGTGGTTAAAGTATACCGTGTATGACAAGATGGCGTTATTCAAAAGCGGCGCCGAGGCATCTGTGGTTCACCACAGGCCATACATGACAGAGGTCAAAGAGGCTGCGGAGTTTTCTATGGGCGAATAAATGTGTAACTGTTGAGCAGCCTGCCAAATGAACCAAGAGGCTACCAACAGTGTCTCCTCAACGACCGTTCAGCGAACGTTGCTGCGTATGGGCCTCCTCACCAGCCTCCTAGTTCATTCACCTGTGATGACTGCTGTTTTTCAGCACCATAATTCTCCCTCCTCCGGCCTGGACCCTACCGACACTTGTTGCAGAGTGTTTACTTTCCAAGTCGTACACGCCATAAGCCGTCTGTCGGCAGGAGCACGAAATGTGTTTCATCTGAAACAGCCACTTGGCGCCACACGGTTGGAATTGCTTGGGTAACCTCATCATTCTGGAAGGCACCTCGGGTCAACACATGTATGCATCTATCCTTGTGAACTCTGTCCATCCTTACATGCAGTTTGTTTTTCCTCGACACGACGAAGGCGGGAATTTGCACGTCACCGCAGCAGTTGGACGTCCACCGTGTGGCGCCAAGTGGCTGTTTCAGATGATACACATTTCGTGCTCCTTCGGACAGATGGCTTATGGCGTGTACGACTTGGAAAGCAAACACTCTGCAACAAGTGTCGGTAGGGTCCAGGTAGGAGGAGGGAGAATTATGGTGCTGGAAAATATTTTTTGGGAATTGCTTGGGTAACCTCATCATTCTGGATGGCACCTCGGGTCAACACATGTATGCGCCTATCCTTGTGAACTCTGTCCATCCTTACATGCAGTTGGTTTTTTCTCGACACGGTGCCATCTACGAGCAGGAAAAGGCAATGTGTCACATCACTCACTGTGTACGACCGTTGTTCGTAGGGCACCAGGATGACCACCAGACTTCCCGTGTGTGAGCCCAGTCGAGAATCTGAGGGGCTATATTGATTGCTCTATTCGGGCCTTCAAGCGAGAAACATAGAGCAGCTGGCCAGGCGCTCTAAAGTCGACCTGGCTCCACATTCCTGTCGATACCTTCCAGAACCTCACTGACTCTCTTCCTGCAGTTATTGCAGCATTCCACGATGCAAAAGATGGTTATTCAGATTTTGACAGAAGGTCACATTAATTTGATTAGACAGTGGATATCGTTGTTCGGTGATGTTAGTGATACGCTTCCATGTGCAGAAGTGAGAGGAAGAGTGATGCTACGTCTTATTACACCAATAAAAGGAATGCAAATTTTGGCTAAGCACAACACTTCTTCAAATTGCGAGAGAACGGTTACATGAGACAACAAAAATGTGCTTCTGGAGTAATATTAATATCCAAACGCATGGCTAAGAAAGACAATTTAGAAGCAACCACAAATCAAGAGAACCAATCGATTACGGAAATAAATATAAGCGAAGTGTTTAGAGAGAATCACAAAATACAAACTGTTCTACAGCATTAACTTATCCACAAACAGGTTCAACGAGGAAAAGGAAATTTTGACAGCAACAATGCTTTTCTTTTGAAATTTATATTTAATAACAACGTGACACACAATTTTCTCGAGTTTTCAATCGCAGTCGATGCACTGACCAACTGAGACAGCTGTCTACAATGAACGGTACGCTGTGCATAGTTGAAGCTACTTTTACGATCCTTGGAATAATCAAGTTACCAATAATGCACGAGCAACAAAAATGTTCCATTATTTTACGCAAATGTAGCAGATCTATCAAACCACTCTCTTAGTTCAGTCATAAATATTGAGATGCCTGAATAACTTCCGCACTGTTCGTGACTTTTAAATTTATTACTTCTTTGCTACTAACTCCATTCCTAACACAGTTTACAGACAGTATCCACATATCCCACTGAATGTATCTACATAAATATATCATTGTACTACAGATATCTTCAAGAGAAATGACTACATAATCACTGAGAATCTTGAAGAAATAGGGCATTATGCATGAAGTTTTATTACATGTATTATTTGCCGCCAACACAGTCCTATAGTTGAGTCAACTTTATGAAATTCCCGACATCTAGCAGCGCTTTTGATAGATTTCAACTGTGAAGCGCATACGTCTGAGAGGAAAACAATAGCCGTTAATGGGGACATGAAGAAGCGTTGCCTTAGACACATTTACAAAATCGTATTGGGGAGACGCGAAGCAGCTGTTGCTAGCATACAGAAACCGTTTGATAATTTCAAAGGTGTTTTCAGAAACACATCGTAATGAAATCTTTTCGATATTTCAGTACAAACAGAGTTCATATATTGTTTTCGTTTCTCATAGAAAACTGCGCAATGAATAGCTGGACAATGATGGATTTCTCAGTTCACACGTCCACTCGGTCACCCATACGTAAACAGACACAATTATAAAATGACAATAATGATCAATATTTAATTAAGATGAATCAGTTGTGCTTCGACTCTTGCAAAACCATTGCAAATTGATGCAATTAATACAAATTTTCCTACATCAAGTTATGAATCCCAGACTTGCCACAATTTTATATAAAAATAATTGTTTAACCTGTGAGTTAATAATTGTAACTAGACAGAAATCACTGACATATGCCTATAGAGAGATTGGTGGCTACGGATACTATGTCTACAAGATGTCACCAACCACATGGCTACCGACAAGCCAACAACAATGGTAGGCAATAAATAACAAATATCTACAGGCACATCGTCATAGCATACTTCACTCAACACATCCATATCAAATTTCAACTTCTAATTCACACATTTTTCTACGTTACTTATATACTGGCGCAAAATATTCGACTGCGAGAAATATTCATGTTGTGCTGCGGTGCATGTAAGAGAACGTATCAAGTTGTTAACTTCTGGATAATTATCATTGTTTTCATTTACTTTGCCATTGAGTACGAAGCATAGGATTTGGTTGCAGTGAAGTCATCCTGACAACAGCACGATAACAAATAAACAGACTTAATTAGCGGACCAACATAGTTACTAAAAGCTGTGCTCAAAAAAGAGAATAATATTTAAATGCCTGCAACACAATGAAACAGAATACAGTGAAAAATGACTTAAATCCACTTTGCCCAGCAGGCAGAATTGAGCAGTCGTCATAGTAATAGCAATATATGGCCCTTGACTACAGACAAGACCAGACGACAAATGCAGTTTATAGTTTCTTCAGTTAACCACCGACACTAAGACAACTCTCAGACTAAATTAACATTCCTTTCAAAATACGCAGCTAAACATTGCTCTACAGCTACACCCTTCAAGAAATAGTTACTACGACAAGCAATTATCAACTGTGTACTAGACTACCTACACATACACCGAGGTGACATAAATCATGGGTTAGTGATGTGCACATATACAGGTGGCGGCAGTTACGCGTACACAAGATATAAAAGGGCATTGCTTTGGCAGAGCTGTCATTTGTACTCAGCTGATTTATGTGAAAAGGTTTCCGACGTCATTATGGCTGCACGACGGGAATTCACAGACTTTGAACGCAATAGATGCGTGGGGCATACCATTTCTGAAATCTTGGGGAATTCAACATTTCAAGATACGCAGTGTCAAGAGTGTATCGAGAATACCAAACTTCAGGCATTACGTCTCACCACAGCGACGAAGTGGCCGACGGCCTTCACTTAACGATTTGAGAGTAACGGCGCTGGCGTATACTTGTAAGTGTTAACAGACAAGCAGTATTGCGTGAAATAACCACAGAAATCAATCTGGGACATACGACAAACGTATCCGTTGGAATAGTGCAGCAACAATGTCATTAATGGTTTATGGGAGTAGACGATCGAAACGATTGCAGACGATCGAAACGATTGCTTTTACTAATGACGTCGACCACAGCGCCTCTCCTAAGCCCGTGGCCACACCTGTTTGACGCTAGGCAACTGGAGAACCATTACCGTGGTCAGATGAGTCCTGAATTAACTTAGTAAGAGCTGATGGTGGGGTTCGAGTGCGGCGCAAACCCCACGAAGCCATTGACCCAAGTTGCAAACAAGGCACTGTTCAAGCTGACGCTGTGCTTGTGCTTACATGGAATAGGTTGGGCCTCTGGTAAAACTGAACCAATGATTGACTGTAAATGATTATGTTCGGCTACCTGGAGACCTTTTGGAGCCACTCATGGATTTCAAGTTCTCATGACAATGGGGCAAGCCACAAACCCACAACTGCTCGCAATTGGTTTGAAGAATATTCTGGTCTCTTTGAGCGAATGATTTGGCCAACCAGATTCCATGGCATGGATCCCATCGAACATTTGTGGAACATAATCAAGCCGAGCGTAGTGGTCACGCAGTTTGAGGCACCATGTCGCAGGCTATGCGGCCCCTCCCGCCAGAGGTTCGAGTTCTCCCTCGGGCATGGGTGCGTGTGGTGTTCTTAGCATAACATAGCTTGATTATTGTGTAGGTCTAGGGACCGATGGCCTCAGCAGTTTTGTACCTTAAACTAATCAAGAGACCAGGTCGTGCACAAAATCCTGCACTGCAACACTTTCGTGATTGTGGACGGCTCAATATTTCCGCAGGGGCTTCTAACGACATGTTGAGTCCATGAGACGTCGAGCTGTGGAACTACGCCGTGGAAAAGAAGGTCCGACACAGTATTGTGAGGTATCCCATGACTTTGTCACCTCAGCGTATATCTCAATACAACTTCTGACACGTAGAGTAAATAAATGAACTGCTCTCACAGAACAAAGTAACAAGGTAACCTTCTCTGGACAAAAGGCATACACCAAACCAGCCACCTTCCTTACAATTAAACACAGTAATAAGTGACGCTCACGGCATGTTCCTATCAAAATCAAAATGGCTCAATACATTCACAAGTTCCGCGTGACATCACACAACAACCATAACACTCCACACTATTAACGAACGCACATGGTTCAACGATTGTACTCTGCAGTGTACACTACACTGCATCACTCAAATACACTCCTGGAAATGGAAAAAAGAACACATTGACACCGATGTGTCAGGCCCACCATACTTGCTCCGGACACTGCGAGAGGGCTGTACAAGCAATGATCACACGCACGACACAGCGGACACACCAGGAACCGCGGTGTTGGCCGTCGAATGGCAGCATTTGTGCACCGCCGCCGTCAGTATCAGCCAGTTTGCCGTGGCATACGGAGCTCAATCGCAGTCTTTAACACTGGTAGCATGCAGCGACAGCGTGGACGTGAACCGTATGTGCAGTTGACGGACTTTGAGCGAGGGTGTATAGTGGGCATGCGGGAGGCCGGGTGGACGTACCGCCGAATTGCTCAACACGTGGGGCGTGAGGTCTCCACAGTACATCGATGTTGTCGCCAGTGGTCGGCGTAAGGTGCACGTACCCGTCGACCTGGGACCGGACCGCAGCGACGCACGGATGCACGCCAAGACCGTAGGATCATACGCAGTGCCGTAGGGGACCGCACCGTCACTTCCCAGCAAATTAGGGACACTGTTGCTCCTGGGGTATCAGCGAGGACCATTCGCAACCGTCTCCATGAAGCTGGGCTACGGTCCCCCACACCGTTAGGCCGTCTTCCACTCACGCCCCAACATCGTGCAGCCCGCCTCCAGTGGTGTCGCGACAGGCGTGAATGGAGGGACAAATGGAGACGTGTCGTCTTCAGCGATGAGAGTCACTTCTGCCTTGGTGCCAATGATGGTCGAATGCGTGTTTGGCGCCGTGCAGGTGAGCGCCACAATCAGGACTGCATACGACCGAGGCACACAGGGCCAACACCCGGCATCATGGTGTGGGGAGCGATCTCCTACACTGGCCGTACACCTCTGGTGATCGTCGAGGGGACACTGAATAGTGCACGGTACATCCAAACCGTCATCGAACCCATCGTTCCACCATTCCTAGACTGGCAAGGGAACTTGCTGTTCCAACAGGACAATGCACGTCCGCATGTATCCCGTGCCACCCAACGTGCTCTAGAAGGTGTAAGTCAACTACCTGGCCAGCAAGATCTCCGGATCTGTCCCCCATTTAGCATGTTTGGGACTGGATGAAGCGTCGTCTCATGCGGTCTGCAAGTCCAGCACGAACGCTGGTCCAACTGAGGCGCCAGGTGGAAATGGCATGGCAAGCCGTTCCACAGGACTACATCCAGCATCTCTACGATCGTCTCCATGGGAGAATAGCAGCCTGCATTGCTGCGAAAGGTGGATATACACTGTACTAGTGCCGACATTGTGCATGCTCTGTTGCCTGTGTCTATGTGCATGTGGATCTGTCAATGTGATCATGTGATGTATCTGACCCCAGGAATGTGACAATAAAGTTTCCCCTTCCTGGGACAATGAATTCACGGTGTTCTTATTTCTATTTCCAGGAGTGTACTAGGCTGCAACCACGGCTCATACTGTACGCAGTGCTCCCCTTGCAGCGCACAAGACCTCTTTTTCACTTATGGTCTGTCCTCCGCTTCCACTGCAGCAACGGCGCTGGCCTCCAGCCAAGATGTCAGTGGCCTACACTGGACTGGTAAGTTGCTCTGTCTACCGTCCGCACTTGCTAATAAAAGTAAGTTTAAGTTCACACACATACGCTCAAACACCCATACATAAACACATGAATTTATAAAATTACAGAAATATTAGGTGGAATCGAATGTGCTTCATCTCACGCAAAGTCAATAAGTGTTGATGCAATAAGTAGAAATTTTCCAGTCTGACGTTACGTGTGTCTGACGTTGTAAACATACATAAATATACTGCTCAAATTAAAGTGAAACTTTACAGCGAGGTTCAGTAGTGAAAATGTGTATAAAGGCAGGTTTCCTACGAAAGTTGTACACAATGTTTGAAGCAAACATGTATAGAATGTATTATGAAAGTAGTAAATATATGTAAGACATAAACAATGAAGACTGAATTACGTAGTTTCTTTCATAACACGAGTAACAAAATAAGGCGTTTGTAATTATTAAATGGTAATTAGTACAAAGGTACCGACTTTCCTGTTTAGTTATTGCATCGTTTGTATTTCGTGAAACCTTTCGTTCTTCCTAATTAAGACCAAAATCCTCTTCGGTATTGATTCTGTTATGGCCCGCACCTCTTGACAGTGAGACTGTCAGCCACTGTCCTCGTATCACTCTTTCAGCAGCTCATATACGGCCTCAAATTGCCTACCAATGCGATAAACGCTCTTTGCAACGTTCAGCTTAGGTGTTTCACGGGGTCCAAATCAAGGCTACTTGCAGGCCAGGACAAGACTTCGTTGTATTTATCTCCAAAGCACATTTTTTTTCTATGCCGAAACCGGCACAATTGCATTATGTTATTGAAACATCAGGCTTTCGTTCTCTAGGTCCTCATCCGTTCTGGTCCATTCTGTCTCTAGCATCACAGTCTAGAGATTAGAGTTCATTCTACTGTTCACCCAAGCAATGCGTGGTTTACCTTCAGTGCAGAATGCTGTCCAAATCAGAACGCTTCCTCCGTCAAAATTTCTCCTCTTTCTTACGTGCTGCTCATCTCTCCGAGCATGTCATTAATATTTGTATTCCATTCGAACCATTTAAATGAATGTCCTCGTCACTGAAGACCACTTCATCTCATTCTCGAGTCCATATGTTTTGTATCAAGTGCCAGCCTAGCCTCTTTATGTTTGGGTGTTAGATCACATTTCTACAATCATTTCTTGAGTGCAAGACGTTTTCGTTTGACAAAATTTGTCTTATACGTCCGGCAGTTATCGACAACTGTAAATCATCAACAAGCTGAGAAGAATAACAGTTTGTGGCGCTCGCTTTGAACGAAGGTAACCTCCAATAATTTTCAACTTTGCCCATAGTGTCCGTTCTGTCCACATCGTGGGCCCAGTCTGACTAAATTATCGATCTCTACACTTGAACAGTTCATCTTCTTGGCAGTTTGGCGATTAGAGAGTCGCATTTCCTCTTGCTTATTAGACAGTCTCAGTTCCTCGTGCATAGCGGTTTTTGCTTTTTATCATGTGATACTCTTTGCCGGGTTGTGTTGTCACAGTCGTGGTTCAATTATACAGCGTCCACTGTTGCTCATGGCATCTGTTACCCATCTGCAGTAAAGATATATACGCACACATTAACAGTACACAGAGCCGACTACCTTGATACCGAGGCCCACCCTCTACCGCCTGAATCGTGTTTGTCTTGTTACATACTATACTATTGCCATCAAATGCGATGCCATTCGGCTGCATTCATCAGTAAATTGGATCTCATTATCCAATACAGTATGCGTAACTGTTCCAATCGGCAATGTTAAGTTTTCTACAGACATTCATGTATTTATACTGATTTCCACTACTACAATTGTAACAATGACACTGCAAAGTCGACATTTATTTCAATACCCTGTATAATTATAGAGCCGTATGCAAGTGACTCTGCTGTTAGGTTGTTCCATTTAGAACCAATGAAGTCCTTTACCTTGCACTTCTGATACTACCCTTTCTCTGCTTGCTGCGTAGAAGATCTCCTGATGATATCTTCACCGATGATCTGTGCTATGTGTCAATGTGGTGGTGTGTCGCCTCATAAGTTCATTAATTGAAATTGTTTAATCAACTCAAACTAATGTTTCCTCAAACCATATTGGTGCAAAATCTCCGTTAAAACATAGTTGCTAATAAATCTTTCTAATAACTTCTTACTCCCTGCTTCTTTAATTGCAGTTAACTTCCCATTCCATAACATCTGAATGCAATACCTTCCTCGAACGCGACTAACCACAAATGAACTTCTTCAGTTTCCGACTTCCAGCTGTATACTTCGACTCTCCTCTCCACAAACTTCACTATTCATCCAACTATCGCAAAAATAAATACAACTTCCATTCTGCAGAATACAATTCGTTACTCTGCTAGCAAACCTCCATGTCCTCTCAGTATATTTTTCCATTTCAAGTTCCTGCCGTCAGCTGCCTTTTCCTTTTCAATTAAATTATTAAGATGAAACTTGACCCTAACGGAGCACAGCAATTTTTGCTTACATAGAATTGTACTTTTACATACTCTGAAGGGCCAAAGAAACTGGTATAGGTATGCGTGTTGAAATATGGGGGTATATAAATTGATAGAATACGGCGTTGCTGTCGGCAACGCCTACATAAGACAAAAAGTGTCTGGCGCAGTTGGTATATCGGTCACTTCTACTTCAATGGCAGGTTATCAAGATTTAAGTGAGTTTGAACGTGGTGTTATGGTCGGCACACGAGTGACATGACACAGCGTCTCCGAGGTAGCGATGAAATGGAGGTTTTCTCGTACGACCATTTCACGAGTGTACCGTTAATATCAGCAGTCAGGTAAAACATCAAATCTCTAATCGCAGCTGTCGTAAAGAGATCCTTGAAGAATGGGACCAGCGACGACTAAAGAGAATCATTTAGCGTGACAGAAGTACAACCATTCCGCAAATTGCTGCAGATTTCAATGCTGGGCCATCAACAAGTGTCAGCGTGCGAACCATCCAACGAAACGTCATTATATGGGCTTTCAAAGTCGCAGGTGCACTCGTGTATCCTTGATGAGTGCGATACACAAGGCTTTACGCCACGCCTGGGCCCCTTCAACACCAACATTAGACTGTTGATGATTAGAACATGTTGCCTGGTCGGACGAGTCTCGTTTCAAAACGTGTACGGGTACGGAGAGAACCTCATGAGTCCATGGACCCTGCATGTCAGCAGGGGACTCTTCAAGCTGGTGGAGGCTCTGTTATGGTGTGGGGTCTGCGTAGGTGGAGTGATATGAGACTCCTGATACGTCTAGATACGACTCTGACAGGTGAACGTACGTAAGTATCCTGTATGATCATTTATATCCATTCGTGTACATTATGCATTCCGACGGATTGGGCAACTCCAGAAGGACAATGTGACACCCCACACCTCCAGAATTGCTACAGAGTGGCTCCAGGAACACCCTTCTGGGTTTAAACACTTCCGCCGGCCACCGAGCTCCCCAGACATGAACATTATTGAGTGTATCTTAGATGCCTATCAACGTACGTTTCAGAAGTGGTCTCCACTCCGTCGTACTTTTACGAATTTATTGACAGCCTTGTAGGATTCATGGTGTCCGTTCTGCGCAGCACTACTTCAGACATTAGTCGAGACTGTGCCACGTCCTGTTGCGGCACTTCTGTGTGCTCACGGTTCCCCTACACGATATTAGTCAGGTGTAACAGTTTCTTTGGCTCTTCATCGTATAATACAACGAGTAACTAGGAAGGAAATCGAGTGGGAAGATGTTGGAGGATCCGTCCTGTTATTCGGCGGAACTAGTTTAAAGATACTATAAGGATTGCTGGGTGAAATTTTAACCCCGGTTTCACGAATACGAGACCAATCTCAAAACTACTCCTTCAGCATAGATTAAGTGACACTTGCATCAGCACACCCACAGATGGAGTAAGGATGTTGGAATTTATTACTTATTTTCTTACTTTAAAATTCATCGTCAACCGCTGGACTGGACTCAGCAGCCACAGAGTAATGATGTGGTGAAGAGAGTTGTGTGAGTGCACCCACATGATTTATTTCACTCTGTGCTGAGAACTGATGGCTCTGAGCACTATGGGACCCAACATCTTTGGTCATAAGTCCCCTAGAACTTAGAACTACTTAAACCTAACTAACCTAAGGACATCACACACATCCATGCCCGAGGCAGGATTCGAACCAGCGGCCGTAGCAGTCGCGCAGTTCCAGACTGCGCGCATAGAACCGCGAGACCACCGCGGCCGGCTGGGCTATTAAGTGGTCAGCGAATGTGCTATGGGAGCTTTAGTAAAACCCAGCCACAGCCTATACAGAAAACTGATTATTGAGGAAAACGTCCACATACAGAAGGCAACAGCAGAAAAAAACAGGTCGTAAATGAATACACTACTCTCTGCAAGGGCAGACATTTGTCTAGTCGATGCCACGTCGTGTTGCGGCATTTCTGCGTGCTCGCGGAGGTTCTACACGATATTAGGCCGATGTACCAGTTTATTTGGCTCTTCAGTGTATATAAATTTATTAAAATAATCAACAAATACTCCAAAGGAGAAGAGATACAACTACTATGAACATGTTATTCCATGGATTCTTACGCTTCTGTGCATGAGCTATCTTTCCTTTGTCATTCGCTTATCTTATCGGCTTGTATTCGGACCTAAGAGCACGTTCTTGTGCTAAGCTCATCTTGCTGTACCAGCAGATAATGTAAGTTGTACTTAAAACCCGAAAAAATATAATGGTTCTTTTGTGAAAAGAATTTGTGTATGTGGTTAACCTATCGTAAATATGATACCTTTATTGTCTTAAGTAGATATGGGCCTTAAAAAAGAATTTTCATTGTTGGGTGCAATCTTAGAAAAATCTTTAACATTTTTCTTTTCGCTCATCTACGAGACGTGCCGCCGCTTAGGACAATTAACTTTATTTTAGATTCCACGAGACCGGAGGCAGCTACTAATAATTTAACAATTTTACTTACAGATTTTCTTTATATCAGGAGCTAACATCCCAGGCAGTAAAGGTTTGGCCACAGGATTCCAGTTCCATTATAGGATTTCATTTGTAGATGCTACTCTTGTTATCTTATATTGGGGAATCGAGAAGAAACCATGGAATTAAGTTACGCACTACAGCAGTGTACACCGAACAGACTCGGCAAATATTCTCTGGTGCAATAAGCACACGAGTTCTCACCAGCCTAGTGATGGATAAATCAGAAGAGGACAATTAATTATCGATGATTACATAACTACCCTGAGAACTGAGCTAGTTTACTGAGTGCTTATACACGTCGGTCTAAATTAAACAACACATTACACTGTTAATAATATTCCTACATTAGTTATTCTCTTTTATGCTGAACTTGCATTAATGTGTGTTTCTTTTTTATATAAGTCACGGCTCCTATTTTATTTTATTGCATTACAATGGTACGTTCTCGTACTTTGTATGATACATTTAAACATGAGACCGTCTCTTTCGTTACAAAGTCGCTGTAAATTTTCTTCTAGGGCAAACAGAAATTCTCGCTGAAGTCTCCTACTTTTTCCCGGAAAAATAAGCGTACAAGACAAATAAAACAGAAAGCGTTGGTAATATAAACGAGTAAGCAGTTGCACTAAACGACGTGAACAGTTTTAAACTTAAGTTATTGCTCCACCGGGAAATTAGGAACCGACGTCTTTCTCTCGTATGAGGTAATAGAAGCTCACTTCTAGGAGCAATTAACTCTTAATCCATTTATAAGCTGAGTTTCTGCAGAAACAAGGTAAAGATGTCGAATATCTGAAAGAACTATCTTTCCACGGTTGTGGTTAGTTCCGTCTGTTGTGTATCAATTCACCAACACTGGCTTACTAAATTATGGCAATAGCGAAGTTGATGAGGATGCATTATGCAGTATGTCTGGGAAAATTTTTATGAATATTCGTTGAAAGACGTGTGCAAAGTAGGTGAGTCATACTGGTTTACGGACAAAGCTAGTAGGAAATGGAGTGCAATTAAGAGCAAGCGAATTTGTTTTTAAGAACGAAGTACACAGCATTGGCCACATTACCTGACGCATACAGATGATGGACATAAATATGGAAACACTGCGGCAAATGTGCGCTTCAACATAAATGCAGATGCTAGCCGGCCACGGTGGCTACGGGGTTCTAGGCACTGCAGTCCGGAACCGCGGGACTTCTGCGGTCGCAGGCTCGAATCCTGCCTCAGGCATGGATGTGTGTGATGCCCTTAGGTTAGTTAGGTTTAAGTAGTTCCAAGTTCTAGAGGACTGATGACCTAAGACGTTAAGTCCCATAGTGGTCAGAGCCATTTGAACCATTATTTTGCAGTTGCTAGCCAGGTATGCGGGTTCAGCTGTTGTATTTAACCACGATAGGCACCTCTGCAAAGCCCTCAGCACGTCGCGAATGTAATCAGAACGGCGTTCTGTGTAGTCGTGAGTGAATTATGTCGGAGCTAAGTGGATTCGAACGTGGGCAAATTGTTGGTGCTTGTATGGTGGGTGTTTCCTTAACCAAGTTAGCAAATGTTTTTGAAGTTTCAGAAGGTCACGCATCTAAAATTTGTACCTTATACGAGGAAAGCGGAAAAACATCATCCAGTAAGCTACAACGTGGACGAAAACGCGGGTTTATTGAAGGTGACGCACGATAATTGAAGATGATAGTGACGAAAAATAAGATGGACGACAACTGCGAAAGTCTCTGCGAAAACAACTGTCGGGCTCATGAGACCTGTCAACACCAAAACAACAGGACACAACCTCCATAAGCAGGGAACTGCTGAGAGAGATGTCATTCGAAAACATCTTGTCAGTGATGCACATGGTCATAACAGGAAAACGTGGTGGCGAAGCCATAAAACATTGACTATGGAGCAATGGAAGAATGTCGTTCAATCCGACGAGTCTTCTTTCACAATGTTTACGTTTGAAAAATGTAAGATGGTGGTCCTTCAGTGATGATCAGGGCAGCCATATCGTGGTACATCACGGACCCCATGGATACTCTGCAAGTTGCATTAACTGTCAATATTATGTGACCAGTTTGGCTGGCCGGATCCGTCACTTGTTACAGCGTTTGTTCCCCAATAGTAACGCTGTGTTTCTAGAAGACAGAGCCTCTGTTCACACAGTTCGAATCGTCCAAAACTGCTTTTGAGCACGAGGTTGAATTATCGCATCTCCGCGGTCCAACATTTTCAGCAGATTTCACGAGTATTGGACCATATGTGACCAATACTACGGGATCAAAAGTATCCGGACACCTTCAGAAACATACGGTTTTCATATTCGGTGCATTGTGATGCCACCTATTGCCATCTGCTCCAAATCAGCGACCTCAGTATTCATGAGACATCATGAGAAAACAGAATGGGGAGCTCCGCATAGCTCAAGGACTCCGAACGTGGTCAGGTGATAGTGTGTCACTTGTGTCATACTTCTGTACGCAAGATTTCCACACTCCTAAATATCCCTAGGTCCACTTTTTCCGATGTCTTAGTAAAGCGGAAACATGAAGGGACACGTACAGCACAAAATCGTACAGGCCGACCTCGTCTGTTCAACGACAGAGCCCGCCGACAGTTGAAGAGGATGGTAATGTGTATTAGGCGCACAACTATCCAGACCCTCACACAGGAATTCCAAACGGCATCAGGATCAATTGCAAGAACTATGACAGTTTGGCGGGAGGTGAGAAAACTTAGATACGGCATCAAGATCCATTGCAAGAACTATGACAGTTTGGCGGGAGGTGAGAAAACTTAGATGTCATGTTCGAGCAACTGCTCGTAAGCCACACATGACGCCGGTAAACACCAAACGACGCCTCGCCTGGCGTAAGGACCGTAAACATTGGGCGATTGAACAGTGGAAAAACATCGTATAGAATGATGAATCACGGTACAAAATGTAGCGATCCGAGGGCAGGATGTGGGTATATCGAATGCCCGGCGAACGTCGTCTGCCAGCGTGTGTATTGCCAAGAGCAAAATTAGAATGCGGTGGTGATACGATATGGCCATGTTTTTCATGGAGGGGCTTGCATCCCTTATTGCTTTGCGTGGCACTGTCACAGCACAGGCCTACACTGATGTTTTAAGCACTTTCTTGCTCCCTGCTGTTGAAGAGCAATTCGGGGATGGCGATTGAGGTCTTTCAACACGATCGAGCAACTGTTCATAATGCACGGCCTGTAGCGGAGTGGTTACACGACAGTAACGTCCATGTAATGGACTGCTCTGCACAGAGTCCTGACCTGAATCATATAGAACACCTTTGGGATGTTTTGGAACGCCTACTTCGAGCGAGACCTCACTGCCTGATGTCCATACCTCTCGTAAGTGCAGCACTCCGTGAAGAATTGGCTGCCATTCCCCACGCAACCTTCCAGCACCTGACTGAACATATGCTGCTTTTATCAAAGCTATGGCTGGGGAAATACCATATTGAATTCCAGCATTACCGATGGAGAGTGCCATGAACTTGTAAGTCATTTTCAGCCATGTGTCCGGATACTTTTTACCACATAGGGCACTTCAGAGTGAAGCGTGGGTGATAGCCCTCCACCTCCATCAGCATTACCTGAACTTCCACTTTGAGGGGAGATTGGTGTAAGATTTCGGCGAGAAGCAAACGAGACCTTTACTTATCCATTCCCATACGACTGAAAGCAGTCTTGATTGAGAACTACTTTGCTGCAGAGCATTAGGCATGGTGGTGTTTCAATACTTTTGTCCAACCCCTGGATATTTCAAATGTTTGAAACTAGTTGGATGATGACGTGACAATAACAACGGCTTGGGATGTAGCGTCAGCAACACAGCCAAATAAGAATATCTACGTCTACATTCGTAAGCCATCTGTCTGTTCCATCCTTTCATGTTCCAATCGCCAATGGTTCTTGGGAAAAATCATTAGCTCTACCGGCTACGTGATCCCTTGACGAAACGTGCCGCTCTTCATAAGATTTTCTCTCTATCTTATATTAATTCATCACTGAAAGGGTCGTACATGGTAAGTGTCCGAGACTGACGAACAACAGTCACGAATCTATGGAAGAGGTGTTTTTTAAGCTTCGAAGCCTGGCATCTGCTTTCCACTGCAACTTGCTTTATTTGATATTTCTACTTCATGTCGCGCCTAGACGTTAGGTACTATTTCTAGTTACCTGTAGCCAATAGTGTAATCCTACGCCTATGGCTTTGCCGCAGTGGTAACACCGGTCCCCGTCAGATCATCGAAGTTGAGCACTGTCGGGCTGGGCTACCACTTGGATGGGTGACCATCCGTTCTGCCGAGTGGTGTTGGCAAGCGGGGTGCACTCAGCCCTTGTGAGGCAAGCTGATGAGCTACTTGATTGAGAAGGACTGGCTCCGGTCTCGGAAACTGACTTACGGTCGGAAAACGGGTGTACTGAGCACATGCAGCTCCGTATCCGCATCCAGTCACGGCTGTGGTCAGAGGATGACACGGCGGCCGTCGGTACCTTTGGGCCTTCATGGCCTGTCCGGGAGGAGATCAGTTTTTAGTGTAATCTTACAGTACTGGACTTCTCTAGCTATTTATGCCCAAAACCCTACACGTATATTCTGGTTCAACTGCTAGTACCTGTACCAGTCACAGCTTCTTCTCAGGTATTCTTGCAGTTCGACACAACTCTCCGGCGTGACTACGTCTTGAAGACAACTGCATCATCTGCGAAGAAGCACACAGAGATTTCGACATAAATCATTACGTCGTCTATAAGTTTTCTAAACCGTTAAGGTTCGGGGGTCACTCAAAATGAAATGCAAACTATTTTTGTAAAAATACAGTTTTCATAGTGCATGTGTGAAAGTTTTACAGTGTGTAGATACATCCTTCCCGCTTGTTTTCAAATTTAGTTCAACCTGTTCCCGTGAGTGGCGCCGTCACAGCAGGTCTTCGAGATGGCTGCTACACTTGAAGTTCGACAAGAGCAACGTGCTGTCATAGAATTTCTGAGCTGTGAAAACGAGACAGTGGGAAACATCCACAAGAGGTCGATCGCAGTACAGTTAGCCAGTGGGCAAGCAGTCTACGCGATGAAAGCGGGCACGGCAGTATTGAGGATTGTCTTTGCAGCGGCACACGCTCCAGACAACGTGCAGAGAGTTAAGGAATTAGTGACTGCTGTCAGACGCATCACAGGGAAATGATTGTCGCGCTACGTTGGGATAGGGGAAGGAAGTGTTAGCAGAGTACTGAAAGTGATGGCGTTGAAAAAGGTTCGTGCCAGGCGGGTTCCCAAGATGTTGCCAGTGACTCACAAAGAAAGAAAACAAAAAAAAAAACGGTATGCAGCGAACTTTTGGAACAGTATGAGAATGGTGGAGGTGAATTTCTTGGAAGAATTGTGACAGGTGACGAAACATGGCTCCATAATTTCCACCAGAAACGAAGAGGCAGTCAACGGAGTGGCATCATGCAAATTCACCCAAGGAAAAAAAATTCAAAACCACAATTTCTGCTGGAAAAGTTATGGCTACAGTGTTTTTCTATTCCGAAGGACTCTTGCTTGGGGACATCACGCCAAGTGAAACCACCATAAATTCTGATGCATACGTGTCGACGCTGAATAAACTTCAAGCTCGACTGAGTCGTGTTCGACCACATCGGCAAAAGGAGGATATTTTGCTGTTGCACGACAATGCACGGCCACATGTCAGTCAAAAAACCATGGAAGCGATCACAAAACTCGGATGGACAACACTGAAACACCCGACTTACTGTCCTGACCTGGCTACATGGGACTGCCATCTCTTTGGGAAACTGAAAGCCTCTCTTCGTGGAACAAGGTTTGAAGACGATGACTCCTTTGTGCACGCTGCCAAACAGTGGCTCCAGCAGGTTGGTACAGAATTTTACCGTGTATACAGGCGCTGGTTCCAAGATGGAGTAAAGCAGTTAAGAGGAATGGAAATTATGTGGAGAAATGAAAATATTGTTCCTAAAAGATGTATCTATACACTGTAAGACTTTCAACCATATAGGTAAAATGGATTTTAAAAAATTAGTGTGCATTTCATTTGAAGTGACCCTCGTAGTATTTAACTTCCTTGAGGTACTCCTGAAATTATTATAACATTGGTATATTTCCTTCCATTACCGCTAGAATCGCAAGGTGCGAATTCCGAAATATAAATAACAACATGAGCTAAAAATATACCCATCATATTTCTGAATCATCTCAGTTAAAATACAGGGACTGGATTAATATTTCTTGATTATTACAAAGTACTGTTAATTTTTTATAATACAACAAAGCCAATAACAATTTATAATGTCAATGTATTTTCTTATATCGTTTTTGTAATCTGTGAAAATGCGAGATTGTTCTTAACTTTTCTATTCCGTTAGCATTTTTATAATAACATTAGGAAAGGTGGCCGAACATATCACAAAATATTGGAAACGTCATTGAAATCAACAGGTACTATTTAGTACAGTATTACATATAATGTATATATTTGTACAGAAATCTAAAGCAAAAAAATACGAATAAAAGTAATTCATCACATGAAATGATATAAAAGTTTTAGAAATTAATAACTAAATTCTACTAAATTTTTTAAATATATAAAAGGTTTCCCTGCCGCTGGTGGCCGAGCGGTTCCAAGAGCTTCAGTCTGGAACCGCGCGACCGCTGGGGTCGCAGGTTCGAATCCTGCCTCGGGCATGGATGTGTGTGGAGGCCTTAGGTTAGTTAGGTTGAAGTAGTTCTAGGTTCTAGGGGACTGATGACCTCAGAAGTTTAGTCCCATAGTGCTCAAAGCCATTTGGACCATTTTTATATTAAAAGTTTTACATTCAAGCTGTTATTGGCTCTTTGAAAACTATTTTTTTTTATTGTCTTTGTACACTGGTTTTCAACAGACATATTATTCAAAGCCCGTACATTCACTGATGTGGCAAAAGTCAGAGGATACCTCCTAATACTTTGTCCAACCTCCTTTTGTCCGGCGTGGCATAGACTCAAAAAGTCGTTGGAAGTGACCCGCAGATGTGCGTGTGTGTGTGTGTGAAATTTTATGGGACTTAACTGCTAAGGTCATCAGTCCCTAAGCTTACACACTACTTAACCTAAATTATCCTAAGGACAAACACACACACCCGTGCCCGAGGGAGGGCACGAACCTCTTCCGGGACTAGCCACACAGTCCATGACGCAGCGCCCGAGACCGCTAGGCTAATCCCGCGCGGCGCCCCGCAATTATTTTGTACCATGGTGCACCTGTAGCCGTTGACAGCTGCTAAAGTGTTGCTGATGCAAAGTTTTGTGCACGCAATGACCTCTACAATATGTCCCATTAATGTCCCCTGGGTTCATATCGGCTGTTCGAATTGTCCATAATATTCTTCAAACCAGTTGTGAACTATTATGGCCCAGTGACGTGGTGTATTATCATCCATAAAAATTCCATCGTTCTTCGGGAACATGAAGTTCATCAGTAGCTGCGAATGGTCTCCACGTAGTGGAATGTAATAAACTCCGGTTAATTGCCGGTTCACTTGGACCTATGGACCCATTCCATGTAAACACAATCCAAAGCAACACATTGCCGCCATCGGTTTGGACAGTGCCTTGTTGAAAAACTGGGTTATCTTTTCCTGGACTCTGCACCACACATGAGTCCTACCAGCAGCTATAACCATTTAAAACTGGGACTCAGCTGACCAGACCCCGGTTTTCCAGGATGTAGCGTCCAAATTTTATGTCCATAAGCACAGGAGAGGTGCTGCAGGCGATGTCGTGCTGTTGGCAAAGGCACTCGCGTCGGTCGTCCGCTGCCATAGCCCATTAACGCCAAATTGAGCCTCACAGACCTAACGGATGCGTTCCACGTACGTCCCACAGTTATTTCTGCCGTTGTTTCCTGCAGTGTTACTTGTAAGTTAGTTCTGATAACTTTTCGTAAACACGGATGCTCTCGTTTGTTAAGTGAAGACCGTCAACCGCTGTGTTGTCCGTAGTGAGACTGAATGGCTGACACTTCATGTTCTGGGCACAGTCTTCACACTGAGCATCTCGGTGTACTGAATTCCCAGACGATTTCCGAAACTGAACATCTCATGCGTCTGAGCCATGCTGCATCTATAGCTGCCCCTATTGCGAAAGTTGAGGACGAACTGACCTCTCGATTATGTCGCATAGACGTTCTACGGGATTCATGTAGGACGATCTGTCTAAAATTTTCTTCAAACAAATCGCGAAAAACTGTGGCCCCGAGACACGGTGCATTGCCTTATACAAAAATTCCGGCGTGGTTTCTGAACACGAAGGGCACGAACGACTGGATATTACAAGCAACCCGGATATCTCTTCTGCCTGTAACAATATATTCCACATCGACACTATTTAACACACCTTATTTTTATGATATATTACGATTCCTGTTTTCTCTCTTTTTGTGGCTGACTGAGAAAGAGAAAGAAAGGGTGAGACTGGTAAGTATACATGCATATGCGTCATTTTATTGCTATCATAGTACAAATGTCTAAAGGGTGACTGGAGGAAACATGAGAATTCAGTATAGTTCAGATGTTTGATATGAGTAATGAGATGCATCTTCCTCTAATAGCCTTTCCAGTTTTTCGTAAAGGGAGGAGTATTCAGAGATGAAATGTTTGGTCAGTACTTATCAGTTTGCATTTTGTATAGGCACGTGCATTACTTCAGTAACAGGAGATTCATATTGTTATCAAGAACGACAAAATTACTACTTACAGAGCGGTAGAACATAATTATATTATGTGTACATTACATTTACTGCTAGTTTCTATCTTCATTCTAGTGTAAGTTACACTCAGATCATGTCGGATGAACCGATTTTAAATATATTGCGTAACTATCTCATCAAGAAATGCAAGGAGCTTACGTGTAAGTAAATACTGTGATAAGCGTCAAAAACCTCATTTAGAGATAATCAACTAAATGTGTATAGCAATTACAGAAAAGCAGTCTTAAAGTTTTGGATCGCAACATAAACACAAATACTGTAAGGGTTTCAAGTCTTAGATTTGTTTCTGTCCTACGTCGGTAGATTTAAGAACAAAATTATACAAAATCTGAGAACATGAAACGCTCTGTATGCGATAAGAGTAACATGAAATACAAGTGCCTTCATATCCATTTTCACTTATCGTAAAACCACTTATTCTCCTCTTTTACAAATGGGATCATTTTAGCTAATCCCTTCCAACATAGGTTCACAGTGTAGTGTTTCCAGCTGCACCTGCTGAATATCGGATGCAGTTCCGAACAACAGCAAGCTCCTCTTCAAGATCATCAATTGCATCGAGAATTGACGGAACCTGCTGTACCCCTGGGCGTTCAGCAGTCAGTCCGATCTACCATACTTTTTGAAATATGAGCGTTGGTTAAATTCATATTTTTTTAACTGATGGTTTAAAGTCATAAGAATCTCTTTCTTATGTAACAGTCATTATGATTGGTATTGTGCCCATAGATTCAATGCAGAGGCTAACTAAATATTTTGCAACTTCACATACCGTTAGCGTCAGTCGTTTCTCAACGCGAGCCAAATCATGAGCGCAAGTCATAGAAGAGTGTCCGTTCACCAGAAACTCTTGTTCTACTTACGTAATCATTTTCTGTTATATAATTACGTGATTCCATGCCAATAAATAACTATAACCTCAAGATAAGAATGATGATTTTTGTCGATACGAAATTCGTTTAAGTACTAAATTAAACACATTATATTGGTTTATGATAATCATGGTCTACCTAGTGCTTGGGAACCCCTTTAGCTGCGACCACAATACCGTCTTTTCGAGTGTATCCCTTTCCTTTGCTGCGTAGTTTCTTCCTCTCACTTTGAGCACTAAATTCACTTCTCTTCCTCCACTTGGTGCAGTTTTCCTCTCCATGTTGCAATGGTGTGCAATATTTCACGTAATAATTACTTCAGCAGTGTCCTACTGTTGTAAACAAATCACAGAGATACTTCAGCTGTCAACAATTGAAGCAAGTGCGTGCCAAGACACTAATGGAGAGTTGGGGCATGATTCATTATCTGAACATCGATACCGGACTTAGTCACCAGTGCTATCTGCAGAGAGATGCAAACACCGTTTCGCCCTATTCTGTCGCTTCTGTCGGAATATGTGTTATAATCCTTGGCATTTACAGCGGAATTTCACTAATAAGTAAATTTTTTTTTCCTTTTTCGATGTTTGAACTTTTACTTACTTACATCCCACAATTTTTAAAACTCGTAATGGATTATTTAGAACTGTCCGTACAATATCTGCAACTGCCGTAAAGATGAAACATGCACATCACTTTTTTTCTCCACACGAAAATCCATTAAGATCTCTTCTGACACGACCAAGCAATTTCGGCTTACCAAGTGTTTTGAAATAAGAAAGACGTGGGTCCAACACTGCACATCAGAAACGAAATAACAATGAAAGTAGTGTACAGAGCCTAGACATCATCGACAAAACAAGTTACCGTGGATGATGTCTGCCGCAAGTGCTTGTGTATTTTGGAATGCAGAAGAGATTTCCGATATTGACTACCTGCCAAAATGTAAAAAATTGTTGCGAGCACTAAGCATATCTTGTGAGCTCGCCGGATGAAAAAACTAGTTAGAAGCCTGGATTTTCTGAGAATAAAATCGTGTTTTGGCATGAAAATGCAATGACCGATAAAGACTTTTAGGTGCCGAGAATGGAGGACGCTTTGAAGAACAAATGTTGGAACATCCAGTCCATTAATAATCTTTCATTTCTACCCAGTCTGGATGACAAATTTGTGTCTAATGATAATGTTTTAGCAGCAGTGAACTGGTATTCTTTCGCCATCAGAGAAAGGGAGGACAACTGGCATTGAGCTTAAAGGGGCTACACCGAAAAATATTTGCATTTATTTTATGTAGGAAACACAAGAAGTCACTTTCTAAATTAGGATTCTTAAAATAGGAAGGATGAGTTACTTTTTCAACCGTAAATTATATTTATCTCTCCTTCGGCCTACAGTAGATACATTTATCAATTATGAAGATTAGCATCATTCGTAATAAACAGCAATCCAGCGTCTTTTTCCACTAAAATACATTTTCCTAGTTGGGTGTGCCGAAGGACAGCAGTAAGCGGCGAACGTTTCTTATGGTCTAGAATATTCTCTAATGAGAATATTTTAAGTTTTATTTAAGCCGTTTAATCTTCTGCTTAAATCAGAGGTGTTTCCGAAGTAATCCATCTTGATTTGAAATGGCTCAGTGATACAGTTGTTAGAAGTACACAGCACACAGGAAATATTTCTCAGCTAAGTTTCTAATCTGTTGTAATTGGCGTCTTGTCGGTCCTGTTATTGTGGCTCGACTGCATAACAATGGTATGAAAAAGTTTTATTTCAAAGTTTGTTGGCATATTAGAACTATATGACATACCAGAACTCGAACCTTTTCGCTTGGGATGCTCTTACCGACTGAGCTCTCCCTGCAGGATACATATCTCGCGTTGCTGCCCTGCTCCTACCTGGACTTCTCTCCTGCATTCCAAACTTCGCAGCGCAGCTCCCACGAGAGGCCAGATCCCTGGTTCGAATTGTGAACCGGCAGACAGTTTTAGCTTAGCAGAAAGTTTTAGAAACAGAGCTCACTCCACTGCGAAGCGAAACGTTAATTCAGAGAACAGTTCCGCAGGCTCTGACAATGCCACTATCCATGATAACCTTTAACCTTCCTTCCAACATTGCTGCTCTCTCTAGGAGAACTTCATTGATGTTTAGTAATGGCAGAGGTAAAGCTGTGAGGGCAGTTCGTGAGTTGTGTGTATAGAAATCTGCCACTAAGGGCAATGCTTGCAAAAGGCAAGGTCTGTGGTTCTAGTCCTGCTAAGTAACACAGTTTTAATTGGCCAACAAATTAGAGAACAAAATTTTTTAGTACCATTGTTATGCAGTCTACCTGCAATAACAGGATCGACAAGACGCTAATTACTCCATCTTAGAAATTCTGCTAAGGAATGGTTACTGTGTAGTGTATAGTTTTATGTATTATGCCACTGAGCCGTATAAAAATAAAGACGGATTAATTTGGATATAGTTTAAAATAGTTTGAAAATTTTTTCTCTGTTGCTGAGCCACAGTCATAAAATATTTTTTGACTGAATAAACGGCCATTTGACTCTGTATTACTGTGTTTGTTTTTTGTCCTATCTAGATTTCGGCTTTTGTACTATCATCAAGTACAATGCTAAAAGATATTAGACCATTAACATGTCATATATGTTTAGACTAAGTCAATAATGCATAATCCTAGCATGTAACCTATGCACTTAATCACATGAAGATGATTCACATTCGAGGATTCTCACGACTCCTGAAACAGCACACAATCTCTTATCTGTATTACAATGCTGCAAGGCCACACTGGGACAAGCAAATCCCCTTCTGCTAGCAATTGTACCAATGGGCTTATTTAGAGTGATGTTCAGGCTCGGGATTTTAGGCTCAGGATTGCGCAGGTGTTGGCTCAGTTAGACATTTAATTTATTGAATATAGGTCTGCTTATCTCACTAGGGGTAAGATAGATACTGCCTACAGGAAAATTAAAGAGACCTTTGGAGAGAAGAGAACCACGTGTATGAATATCAAGAACTCAGATGGCAGCCCAGTTCTAAGCAAAGAAGGGAAGGCAGAAAGGTGGAAGGAGTATATAGAAGGTTTATACAAGGGCGATGTACTTGAGGACAATATTATGGAAATAGAAGAGGATGTAGATGAAGACGAAATGGGAGATACGATACTGCGTGAAGAGTTTGACAGAGCACTGAAAGACCTGAGTCGAAACAAGGCCCCCGGAGTAGACAACATTCCATTAGAACTACTGACGGCCCTGGGAGAGCCAGTCATGACAAAACTCTACCAGCTGGTGAGCAAGATGTATGAGACAAGCGAAATACCCTCAGACTTCAAGAAGAATATAATAATCCCAATCCCAAAGAAAGCAGGTGCTGACAGATGTGAAAATTACCGAAATATCAGTTTAATAAGCCACGGCTGCAAAATACTAACGCGAATTCTTTACAGACGAATGGAAAAACTGGTAGATGCAGACCTCGGGGAGGATCAGTTTGGATTCCGTCGAAATGTTGGAACACGTGAGGCAATACTGACCTTACGACTTATCTTAGAAGAAAGATTAAGAAAAGGCAAACCTACGTTTCTAGCATTTGTAGACTTAGAGAAAGCTTTTGACAATGTTGACTGGAATACTCTTTTTCAAATTCTAAAGGTGGCAGGGGTAAAATACAGGGAGCGAAAGGCTATTTATAATTTGTACAGAAACCAGATGGCAGTAATAAGAGTCGAGGGGCATGAAAGGGAAGCAGTGGTTGGGAAAGGAGTGAGACAGGGTTGTAGCCTCTCCCCGATGTTATTCAATGTGTATATTGAGCAAGCAGTAAAGGAAACAAAAGAAAAATTTGGAGTAGGTATTAAAATTCATGGAGACGAAGTAAAAACTTTGAGGTTCGCCGATGACATTGTAATTCTGTCAGAGACGGCAAAGGACTTGGAAGAGCAGTTGAACGAAATGGACAGTGTCTTGAAAGGAGGATATAAGATGAAAATTAACAAAAGCAAAACGAGGATAATGGAATGTAGTCAAATTAAATCGGGTGATGCTGAGGGAATTAGATTAGGAAATGAGACACTTAAAGTAGTAAAGGAGTTTTGCTATTTAGGAAGTAAAATAACTGATGATGGTCGAAGTAGAGAGGATATAAAATGTAGACTGGCAATGGCAAGGAAAGCGTTTCTGAAGAAGAGAAATTTGTTAACATCGAATATAGATTTATGTATCAGGAAGTCGTTTCTGAAAGTATTTGTTTGGAGTGTAGCCATGTATGGAAGTGAAACATGGACGATAACTAGTTTGGACAAGAAGAGAATAGAAGCTTTCGAAATGTGGTGCTACAGAAGAATACTGAAGATAAGGTGGATAGATCACGTAACTAATGAGGAGGTATTGAATAGGACTGGGGAGAAGAGAAGTTTGTGGCACAACTTGACTAGAAGAAGGGATCGGTTGGTAGGACATGTTTTGAGGCATCAAGGGATCACAAATTTAGCATTGGAGGGCAGCGTGGAGGGTAAAAATCGTAGAGGGAGACCGAGAGATGAGTACACTAAGCAGATTCAGAAGGATGTAGGTTGCAGTAGGTACTGGGAGATGAAGCAGCTTGCACAGGATAGAGTAGCATGGAGAGCTGCATCAAACCAGTCTCAGGACTGAAGACAACAACAACAACAGGTCTTCTTGCAAGGGAATAATAGGGAGGAAACAGAACTTAATCTGCAGTCCAACATAGCGCTACAAAGCAAGTCACAAACAAGAAATGAATAATGCAAAAGAGTTAGGTGAAACAGAATAATACTGGAGCAATAATAACCACCAATAAAATACATGACCAGTGGCCAAAACCAGAAAAGAAAATATAGTGACACTTGGCTGGACCTTTGGGCTCCTTCTCTTGTCCCTAATTCATCTCAGTTATGGACGATTTACTGATTAGGGCACTCGTATCACATTAAGGAGGCACACAGACACTTGTTCAATCAACAGGGAGGAGGATTGATATTGATGAGGCTCGGTGTTCGTTGCAATAGAGTTTCGCATACTGTATTTCGAGATGTACGCAATGTCATGGAACTCTGTATCATATCATCATTCGTGTCGTTAGTGAGCACAGAGGAATGAAGATGACGTAGGGGAATGAAGACAGATCCGCTTATTGTACGACCCTTTGGTTAATAATTGTGGCTGAACTGTTATGCTATGGGAAGCCTAAGGCAGGGTCGTGTGAGGGGGACTTTGATTACCATATTTACATACTGTCGTACATGCTATGGGGCGCCTGAGGCAGGGTCGTGCATGCCGTGTGAAAGGGACTTTGATTACCACATTTGCGCACTGTCGTGGAGCCGAGCAACCGATATAGTTGGGATCAGTGAAGTGAAATGAAAAGAAGGCAAGGATTTCTCGGCAAATGAATGAAGTGCAACAGATGACACGGATGTCAGAAGCATCTAACCACACATAACATACGACAGAAAAGGAGAGCACGAGATGGTATCAGCATTTACTTAACATAATTAACAGAAAGAGCGTCTCTGCTTTAGTTATAGCATGTTGTAAAACATTCGACTGCGAGATGTATTGAGGCTTCATTTGGCGCACGTAAAAGACCATTTGCTTTTGTTATTAACTTAGGGAACAATTGTCAGTCAGAGGATTTACTTTGCTGTGGAATGATGGTTGAGCTGATGGTTCTTCACGCATGGGCTCAGCTTAACAGCTGATATTATTATACTTCAGATGGCACCCATGGTACAGGGCCAACGACTTTCGAATAGTAATGAAAACGTTCTCGATCACGGATCCGAACTCCGCCACCAATTAAGATTTCAGTAATAATGACCACTGGCGGCAGAAGACTTTCGGCCTTTGAAGTCACCAGTTTCTGTTAACAGCCTTGTCAATGAAGGCTGAGGAATGGACAAAAACTCAGGGCACTCTCTTGCCCTTGGGGTGGCAAACTGCTCCTAAAGGAGGAATCAGCAATGATCTACGGTGTGTGATGATGATTCCTCCACTCGTGAGAGATTCCGGAATACACGCCATTCGAATCTTCAGTAGGGGATTTCCAAGGGGGACGTGACCATGAAAAAAGGACTGAACAGGCAACGGAAGGAATAACGTTCTACGTGTCAGGGCGTGGAATGAAAGACACTTGAACGTGTTAGCGAAGCCAGAAACTTTGAAACCGAAAATGCAAAGGCTCAATCTACGTTGATATAGTTGGGATCAGTGAAGTGAAATGGAAAGAAGGCAAGGATTTCTGGGCAAAGGAATATATGGTAATTAACTGCAGCAGAAAATGGTATTACGGTAGTAGACTTCGTTATGAACGGGGGGGGGGGGGGGGGGGTTGGGCAGAGAATGTGTTACTGCGAATAGTTCAATGATAGGATTGTTGTAATCAGAATCAACCAACACTACGTAAGTTCAGGAATATATACCGACATCGCAAGCTGAAGAGGAAGAGAGAGAGGAAGTATATGAGCATATTAACGGCTACTGCACTACGTAAATCGAGATGAAAATCTAATGGTCATGGGCGACTGGAATGCGCTTGCAGGAGAAGGAGTAGAAGAAAGGGTTATGGGAGACTGTAGGCTTGCTGCTAGGAATTAGAGACTGAGTTCGGTAATCAGTTTCAGCAAGTAATAGCGAATACTCTGTTCAAGAATCACAAGAGGAAGAGGTATACTTGGAAAAGACCGGAAGATACGGGACGATTTCAGTTAAATTACACCATAGTGAGACAGAGATTCGAAATCAGATACGGAATTTTAAGATGTACACAGGAGCAGATATAGACTCTGAACACAATGCAGTAGTGATGACGAGTATTAGTGATGAAGAGTAGGCTGAAATCAATCAGCAAAGAAATGGGTCACGGAAGTGGTAAGGAATGAAGACGTAAGCTTGAAGTTCTCTAAGGCCATAGATACGGCAACAAAGAATAATCCAGCACGCAGTACAGTTCAAGAGGAATGAAAATTTGTAAAACAGGGCCTTTACAAAAGTTGGAAATAAACCATGGTGCAAAGAAGGTAACAGCGAAGAAACCATGGGTAACAGAACTAATACTTCGTGTGATCGATGAGAGAAGGAAGTACAAAAATGTCCAGGGAAATTAAGAAATACAGAAATACAAATCGCAAATGAAATAAAAAGAATGTCAAGGTGAATTGGCTGCATGCGTAATGTGAAGTAATCGAAAAAGAAATGTGTTTCGGAACGACTGACTTAGCATGTAGGAAAGTCAAAAGAACCTTTGGTGAAATTAAAACCAAGCTTAGTAACGTTAAGAATACAACGGGAATTTCACTGTTACATGCAGAGAAGAGAGCGAATAAGTGGAAAGACTACATTAAAGGCCTGTATGAGGTGAAAGATTTGTCTAATGCGGTAGCAGATCCAGAAGTCGATTTGGAAACAGGGGACCCAGTATCAGAATCAGAATTTAAAAGAGCTTTTGACGACTTAAGATAACATAAGACTGTATGGACTCATAACATCTCATCAGGTTTTTTTAAAAAAATCATTGGAGAACAGCGCAACAAAACGGCTACGCGAAGAATGTATGAATCTGGCGTTTTCAATTTTGACTTTTGGAGGTGTGTCATCTACACAATTTCGAAGACTGCAAGAGCTGACAAGTGAGAGATTTATCGTACAATCAGCTTAACAACTCATGCTTCCTAGATGCTGTCAACAATGATATACAGAAGAATGGAAAAATTGAAGGACGTGTTAGATGACAATCAGTTTGGGTTAGGAAAGATAAGGGATCAGAGACGCAATTCTGACGTTGCGTTTGGTAATGGAAGCAAGGCACATTTATAGGACTTGTCGATCCCCAAAAATCATTCGACTGTATCAAACGGCTAGAGATGTTCGAAACTCTGATGAAAATAGGGGAGTATGCTGTAGAGGGAGACGGATTATTTACAGCATGTACATGAGCCAGGAAGGAATAACAAGAGTGGAATACCGAGAACAAAGTGCTCGGATTGAAAAGGTTGTAAAATAGGAATGTAGCCTTTCGACCCTAATGTTAAATCCATACAGCGAAGAATCACTGATGGAAATAAAAGGATGGTTCAGGACTGGAATTAAAATTCATGCTGAAAGGATATCAGAGTTACATTTCTCTGATGACATTGCTACTTTCATTGTAAGCGAAGTAGAATTACAAGATCCGGTGAGTGGAATAAACAATCTAATGAACACAGAATATTGGCTGAGAGTACATCGAACTAACTCTAAAGTAATGAGAAACAGAAGAAATGAGGACAGCGAGAAACTTAACCCCAGGATTGGTCGTCACGAAGTAGATGCTGTTAAGGAATCTATTACCTAGGCAGCGAAACAAACTACTACGGAAGGAGGAAGGAGGATATCAAATTCAATCACTGGTATAAAGGGCATTCCTGGCCAAGAGAAGTCTAGTGGCGTTAGACATATGCTTTAATTTGAGGAAAAAATTGGTATAGGAGAGAGAGTCGTGGAGGGCCGTATTAAACCAGTCAAACGACTGATGACTCAAGAAAAAAAAAATCGTCTTGGCAAGAGACCGATAACTAGCAAACAGAGCTTACTTAGCAGAACAACAATGTTCTATAAAATTAGGCTGAAATATGACAACAATAATTAAAATGCCAGCAAGTAAATGAAAGAAAATTAAATAAAGCGATATTCATGTCCACTTTTCCCTGACAGACGGCACTGGCAAATCACCATAACAACAAAAGTACATGGACCTTGGCCACAGACGGAAACACCCAATAAATGGAGCTTTATAGGTTCTGAAATTAACCACAGGAGTCTACGCCAACTCTCGGACTTAATTAAGATCACCCACATAGCACGCAACTGAATATCGTTTTACAGCTACTCCCATCTGAAATAATTACTACGACACTCTACTTTCAAATATGTGCAAATTCTAAATATGCTCTGCGGAACAATAAAACATATAGATGAAATGCTCTCAGAGACCAAACTAACACGGTAACTTTTTTGCACAAATGGCATAAACCAAATAAGCCACCTCCTTTACAATAGAACATACAAATCAGTTACTCTTACGGCGTGTACCTATCAAAATCGAAATGGCTCCCGCCTTTAGAGGACACATGTACACGCCCCGTGTGCCAAGAAACAACAGCCATAACAAGTCAAACATTAAGCATAGACCATACATGTGTAATATCGCTTATTAACTAAAGCACTCAGTGAACCGCTCGTATTCGGCACTGTCCACTATACTGTATCACTTATAAACTAAAATAGAAGGTAATCACATGCAAAATGAAAATGAACATGAACAGTTACAACGGCAAGAACCTTGTTTTTTATGACGTTACCGGTCTCTGTCTGTTTCAGACCATCTCCAGACCTCGCACCGTGTTGGTAGATGGCGGCAGCGAGCGTAGCATGAGCTATAAATCGGCGAACGCCAGGTGAGCAGTTAGCATTCGTGCAGTTATAGCTCATGCTCCGTTCTGACTTGTTGTAAATCTATTAAAAATTGTTACGAACAATATGTGAGTTAATTATTGTAACTGAAGTGAAACCATACTGTGAGACAGTTGTAACAAAGTTGCTTCTACCCATAGTGGTATGAAATCTGAAGATGGCCTAAAACAGACCGAAAGTGATAACCTCACAAAAAAGAGTTTTTTTTTGACGATGTGACGGTTCATGTTAATTTTTAAGCAATAAAAATACCTCTGTTCTCAAAAAAAAATTCTAAGAAATTACGTATGTAGTGCCCCTCCTGAAATGCACAAAATCTGTTTTTATCCACAGGGGTGTCCGCCGCTCCGAATGCAGAAACGGTGCTGCTCTCCAGCAAGATGCTGTAGATTCCTCTTGATACTTATGACTGACTTTCACTCTCAGACCTGCTCCATCTCGGCCCCGAAGATGGTCACGGCAATCACTCGCTCAAGCAGACCCGCTCCCTCGCGGCGCTTGGTGAGGGGTCGCTCCGCATAACCCTCGGACCTTGAGCAAGAGAAAGGTGCAGTTCGACATTACACGAACGAACTGAAATACTGTCGGCGATCTACACCAAACTGTTACGTCGGTATGTCTCAGCTTCACATTTGCAAATAAAAACGAACCTGAGTTCACACACATAGGCTAAAACACCCATACATAAACAGAAGCTGTTATAAAATTACGAAAATAATTAGTATATTACTAGCTAAAATAAATTGCAGTTCAATGCAAAGCCACTGAATTTGGATGCTATTAGCACAAGTTTTCCTACGTGAAGTTATGTACGTCTGACTTGTTGTAAATCTATTAAAAAGTGTTTCGAACAATATGTGTGTTAATTTTTGTAACTGAAGTGAAACCACAGTGTGAGACAGCTGTAACAAAGTTGCTACCGGTGTGTACATAGTCATATATGAGTTGTTTTACACGACTGAAACATGAATGCAATTTTTTTTACTTCCAGTGATTGTCTATGTTTTGCTCTAACTCTTAAATATTCTTCACTACTGTTAACTGATCACTGTTGTACGAGTTTAAATCTCGAAAAGTGTTTAATTAATTGAGCTGAAAATAATGTTTATACAGGATGTTGAAAAAGGTGTCTAATGTTTTGACAGGTGGCACTACCCATCAAAACAAGAAAAAATGGTCCAGCAATCATGGGCTCTAAAATGCGTACCTTTAGAACTATGTGCACTTCAGCCCCGCCATTGTGAAACATCTCTTCTATTGAAAGTGCTCCTAGCCTGCAACTTATGTAGTTTATTCGCCATATTTACGGGAACTTTTTTCTTGTTACAGTCTACAAAGTATGAAAAGTAGAAAGATTCCAAATCAAGAGATGTGTGTAGCAGTATCGAAGATGAACCATTGATCACTACTCTTACTGCATGCATTTTAGAACCAATGTTTACTACACTTTTTTGTTTTGTTTTGATGTTTACTACCACCTTTCAAAATAATTTGACATTCATTTTAATACCACGTATAACTGTAGTGTCTTACTCTAGTGGCTTATCTGTTACTACCTGTGGAAACCAATGAAGTTTCTTTCCTGGCACTGCTGAACCTACTCTTATTTTTGGATGCCTATCCCGCTGGAGATTAGTACCTCCTGTCAGTTTGGTGATAGTCGTAAATTCATTAACTGAAAGTGTTTAATTAACTCAAACTGTGGTTTTCTCGTACCGCCTGGCTACTAAAACTCCGTTAAAACATAATTGCTGATGAGTCCCATGGGCTGTATGCTTATCGTCGAAGAATCTTTTCATTTCCTGACGTTTCGTCCGGAGCTGTGCAGGACATCTTCGGAGGATCTCCTGGCGACGCTGAGTCTTTCCTATTCGCAGCGTCGCCTGGAGGACCGCAGAAGATGTCCTGCACAGCTCCGGGCAAAACGTCAGAACCGGAAAGCTTCTTCGACCACGGCCATACAACCCAGAAGACTCATCAGTAACTATGACATCCGGTCGTGTAAGCCTTCATTGTACGATCCGTAAAACCACGTACAGTTTACTGAAATGGGATATACCAGATTAATTCACAAACACACAGTGTTATAATCACAACAACGAACGCCCACACAGTAATTTATATACGTGACGTGCAGTCAATTTATTTAAGGTTTTCACTTTTAGATAATCGTATACTTCGACACCATAATAAACTAACATAATGGTCAGACCATTCCCAGTTCACTTCTCAAAACGATAGACATAGGTAAAAAGTCAGTATGTTTTATATCACCCACAGTCGCTATAGTTCACTGACTCTCATCTCTGTCTAAACACAATACCTTTACGTTCACGCACAGTATTTGCAGCTGTGCTGTATTCCTTGGATTCCTCGACGAAATCTGCATAATTGTAGTTCTTTCGAGATAAAAAGTCAATATCTTTTATATCACCCACTGTCGCTATAGTTCACTGACTCTCATCTTCACGGTCTAAACACAATACCTTTACGTTCACGCACAGTATTTGCAGGTGTGCTGTATTCCTTGGCTTCTTCGACGAAATCTGTTTAATTGCAGTTCTCTCGATGTACTGAATCCTCCGCACTTCTGTCGACTACTATCTCACTCCTCTTGATAAATCTCCGGTGTTCAATATACTGTCTTCTTTCTTCCACATTCTCCTTAGTCAGGCTCTGTTCTCTGATGAAAACTTCAAAACTTGAAACTTGAAGTTTCTTCCTAAAATTTTATGGTTAATTACAACGATGAGGCCGTGACATGTCTCTCAAAGCTTCTTCATTAGACTTCTGCTGAGCTTCAGAGAAGCGATTTGCTTCTACAAATCGTCACTTCTTCTGCCTCTAATGTACTGGTCACTGCCTCTTTCCTTAATTTCAGTTAACTTTTCATTCCATAATTTTCGAACGCGAAAAGTCCCACGAACAGGCTCACGACAGATAATTCGTACTTCCTCCTCCCTTCTACTTTTAGCTGTATACTTTGAGTCTTTCTGCACACACTTTTCCATTCATCAAATCACCACAGGAATACAACATCCATTCTGTAGAATACAGGTAATTACTCCTCTAAAAAACCTCTATACTTTTCTACTTCCTGTTGTCAACTGTCTCTTTCTTCTGGATAAAATTACGAAGATAAAACTTTGCGCTACTGGGCCACAGCAATTTCTGATTACAAATAAAATTACTCAGATTTTCACATTTCATCGTATATATAATGCAGTAAGTAACCAGGATGGAAGTCAGCAGGGCACTGTTGACGGCTTTTGATGCTATTCTAGTGGAGCAGGCTACGTGCCACCACCGGTTTTCGTCCTTTCCCTATCCTCGTTATCATAAATGCTAACATACACACTACACACATATACATTACATTCACCTATGCTCAGCACATACACTGAAGATAATTGCCATGCACTGCAAGGAAAGGGGCTATCGTGCCCGTAAAAAGAAATCCTTTCTGATCTGGCGGCTGAGTCTATCACTCACGATCTCCTAAGCAAAAATGACGCATAAATCGTGCTTTCCCTGTCCATGTGATTGGTTCCAGCTTGCTTTGTCACAGCTGATCTTGCTATTTAGTAGATACTGTGTGTTATTGTAGATATTTGACCAGTGCATCACAATAAATGGGTTTCTCGACTACCAGAACTATCGTGAGGATTGTAGGGCGCTCTTCTCGCCTCTGGATTGATATGTCTAAAACAAATACTAAAAAATTACTTTGAGTATAACATTTCATATAAAGACACACACACACACACACACACACACATATATATATATATATATATATATTTGCTCTCGTGTCTTCACTATACATGGTACATGTTCGTATACTCCATATGATATGTATTACTCGGAACCGTCTCTTTCGTTCCAGAACCGATGTAAATTTTCTCCTAGGTCAAACAGGAAACCGTGCTTAAGTTCTCTTCTTTTTTCCGGAAAACTAAACGTACAGAGTAAATAAAACAAAAAGCGTGGGTAGTATAAACAAGTAAGCCCTGTACTAGAGGACGTGAACAGTTTTAAGCTTAAGTTATTGCTCCGCAGGGAAATTAGGAACCGACTTCTTTCTCTCGTATGAAGTAACAGAAGCTTATTTCTGGAAGCAGTCAACTCTTAATTCAATTGTATGGTGAGCTTCTACAAAAACAGAGTAAAGATGTCGAATATCTGACACAACTGTGTCTACACAAGTGTGTTTAGTACCGTCTGCTGTGTACCAATTCACCATCTCAGGCTTTATACATTATGGCAATAGAGAAGTTAATGAACGTACGAGGATTGTTTCTAAGTAAGGGCCGTTCGCGCGTAAAGTGCCGTGGTTCGCGCGGACGCCGCAACAAGCCACTGGGCCACTTGCCGGCATCCTTCCCGTTCACACTGATGCAAGTTGCAGCTCTGTAGCTGACGTGTATGCGTCGCTGTGCTACTTTATGATGTTTACGATTATTGAATCGCCCGCCGCGTGTGAGATACGGTCACTGATACGTTTTTTGACCGCGAGAAGCCTATCAGCTGCAGAAATTAATCGTCAGTTAACAGAAGTTTATGGCTTCAATGCAATGAGTGAAGGTAACGTGCGTCAATGGGTTAGAGAGTTTAAAAATGGCCGTCAAAACGTCCATGACGAAGAACGCTCAGGCCGGCCCTCTGTGATCACTGATGATTTGGTGGCTGCAGTCGAAACAAAGATTCGTGAGGACAGAAGATTCACAACTTCCACTCTTTCTTTGGAATTTCTACAAGTTTCAAGATCGGTTTTGTACAAAATTGTGTCTGAAAACCTAAACTTTAAGAAACTGTGTTCTCGGTGGGTACCCAGACTCCTCACAGAGGAAAACAAAGGGAAGAGATTTGCCACTTCATTGGACTTTTTGATTCGTTACGGGGAAGAAGGGGATGACATGTTGAGTCAAATTGTCACTAGAGATGAAACATGGGTATCCCATATCACTCCCGAAAGCAAGAGACAATCGATGGAATGTCGACACACAACCTCACCCGTCATGGTCAAAGCCTAAAAGACGCTGTCAAAGCGCAAGATTATGGCAACTGTGTTCTGGGACTGGCGCGGTGTTTTGCTAGTGAACTTTATGCTACGAGAAACGACAATCAACTCAGATGCCTACTGTGCAACTCTAAAGAAGCTCCGCAGAGCAATTCAAAACAAAAGGCGCGGCATGCTGACAAAAGAAGTTTTGCTCCTGCACGATAATGCTTGGCCTTACACCTCTCAAAAGACTCGGGATTTGATTGATTCTTTTGGCTGGGAAGTTTTGGACTATGCACCATACAGACCCAACCTTGCTCTTAGCGATTTTCACCTTTTCCGGTACCTGAAACACCATCTTGGCGAGCAGCGCTTCAATGCCGACGATGAAGTGAAAGCGGCCATGAACTCTTGGCTGTCGGAGCAGGCGGCGGAATTCTTTGAAGAGGGAATTAAAAATGTAGTGGTACGGTATGACAAGTGCTTATATAAACAAGGCAACTATGTAGAAAAATAGGTAAAAGTGTGTAGAATCAGAAAATAAAAGTTTTTTTACAAAAGTGTTGGTATCTTTTTTAAAAGTAAAAACGGTCCATAGTTAAAAAACAACCCTCGTAAATTGAGCAGTTATTTACGGAAAAGAGTTTATGAATATTCGTTTGAAAGAAGTCCACAACGTAGGTCAGTAATACTGGTTTACGGACAAGGCCAAGAACGAGCTAGCGAATTTGATTCTAAGAATACAGCACACAGCGCGCACCACATTAGCTACAACATGTAAATGGTGGACATGAATATGGAAACACTGCGACAAATGTATTCTTGAACATAAATGGAGATGCCAGCCAAGCCTGCACGTTCTGCTGTTTTACTTGACGACGACCGGCACTTGGAGATTTCCTCAACACATTTCAAGTGTAATCAGAACGGTGTTCTGTATAGCCGTGAGTACATTATGCCAGAGATAAGTGTGTTTGGACATGGGCAAATTGTTGTTACTCGTACGGTGAGTGTTTGGTGTTTCAGGAGGCACCACATCTAATGTTTATACCGCGTAAAGGGAAAGCGGAGAAACATCATCTGCTAAGTCACAACACTGACGAAAACAGGTGTTGAGTGATCGTGAGGGACACATCATTGAAGATGTTAGTGACGAAAAATAGAAAGGTGACAGTTGCAGAACCAAATGTCACACTCGTGAAGCGTTGAGCACCAAAACAACATGAACGGAGCACCAAAAGGAGAAAACAGCAGGGAGAGCTGGAACATTAAAACCACCCCTCAGTGACGCAAACGTCCGTAACAGGGAAACGTGGAATCGAAGCCATAAAGCCGTGACTCTGGAGCAGTGAAAGCGATGAGTCTTGTTTCACACTATCCCCTACATCCTAGCAAGTTAACGTTCCGAAATTAAAAGATGGCGGTCTTCGATGACCGTGGTATGCCGTGTGCCATAAGGTTCCTCTGCGAGGTCGCTTTTGTGCCAAGGTTTATGTGACCATTTTGGCTGATAGAGTCTATCATTTGGCACAATATTTGTTCCCAAATGATGAGCTCAAATCGTCCATGACTGAACGTGAGGACGAATTATCGCTCTCCTCGGTCCACCATTGTCACCAGATCTCAATACTGTTGATCCATCTGTGATTTAACTTGGAGTGAAGCGTATGTGAATACCATCCACCTACCTCATTGTTACCTGAACTTTTACTATTTTGCTGGGAGATTAGTATATGATTTCTCTGAAAACCAAGCATGGCCTCAATCTAACGACTCCGTGACGACTGTAACCTGTTTTGAATGCCATCGGTGGTTTTGCCACAGGTAAAGTGCTGTTCTTGTTGCGTCTCCATTCTTTTGCCCCCCGCCATATATATTTAATGTATAACATCTCCTAAAATGTTTGAAACTAGTTAGAAGATCATGACGTGAAAATAATAACGGCTTCAGATGCTGCCTCATCTACACAATCATGTATGAATATCTACATCTACATCGTAACTCCACAAGCCACTTGACAGAGGGTGGATGAGGGTAAAAAAAAATACCGCTATCTATTCCCCATTCCCTGTTAAATTTGTGAATGGGTCTGTATTAGCTCTAATTTGTTGGGTATCCCCTCTGTGTTCATTTTGCTAGACGTATAAGGGAGGAAGTAACACTACAATCAACTGTTCCCAGTACGTACTAAATCGGCAAATCAGCCATAAACCTCTCCGTCATGCACAACTTGTCTATTGTACGAACCTGCATTGTCCGCTCTTGATTGTATCTTCTCTCTCTTGTATTAATTTATCGTTGTACGAGAGGTACTTGGTAAGGGTTCGAGACTGATGAAAATTAGTCAGGGATCGGTTGAAGTGCCATTTTCGAAGACATTGTTTTTCCTGAATGAATTATATTTCCTTAGGATTCTTCCTAAAAATCTCAGCCAGGCATCTCCATTTGCTACAGTTGGTTTTATTTGATCATTCTACTTTATGTCACTCCGAGATATCGTACGGTAGTTACTATTTCTAGTGATTTGTCGCCAATGGTGTAATAAAATTTTGCTCGATTTCTTTGGTTATTCACTCGCATTGTCTTATACTTATGCACGTTCAGGGTTAACTGCCAGTCCCTGCGGCAATCAGAGAATATCAGCACGACTTTTTGCAATTCGCCACAGTCTTTTGGTGTGAATATCTTCTTACAGACAACCTCATCATCTGCAAAAAGGCACAAAGGGCTTTCGACATTATTCACTGGACCATTAATATCTACTCTAAACGTAAGAGAAGTATATCACTTCCTTGAATTACTCCAGAAATTACTGTAACATTGGTCGATTTTGCTCCGTTAAGACCGATGTACTGAGATCTGTCTGCAAAGAAGTATCAAAACTTGCCACTAATGTCGTCCGCTGCTCGTTAAACTCGTATATTCCTGGAAGCCTGTAACTACGGCACATTGGGCCTCACGCCCGAACAGAGGGTGCTCTGTTTGAGTAATCCATATTGATTTTTGGAATAAAGATTTTGTGTCTAAACGTCGTAATACACAATGAAATGAAACAAGGCGCTACTGCGTCGTCAGCAAGCGTTTCTGAATCGGTAAGAACACCTGTAAATGACTCTCATTCCCATTGACTGCATGGCACTACGGTACTGTAAACATCTTAACATAGCACTTGAGACACGACATACAGCGATCTGAAAACGGCCAGAGCATAGGACACGAATAAATACATTGTCATGTGACTCCCTGAGGAATGAAATAAAATAAAAATCATTTTCCTGCATCCGTCCTTAATATCAAGTCGGTTTCGCAGCAGTGCGTTTGTTCTACTAAACTAATTATAAACGGTAGATTCTCAATTGGAATGACTGACGACTGCAAGAAAAAACACATCGTCTGATTTCTGCGGAAATGGCTCATCCCTTGCGATGACAAGAATTGCTGCACACTACTATTTGTGAGAGTGTAAAACTCCTTCTTTTGAGAAGATTGTTCTCATTCTTGCAGATTGTACTTCAGCGTCGCCACAGCATACGGTACGAAACTGTGCTCTGCGCGGTGTTGCAGCACGCGAAACGCTGGATTCGTAGTACCTTGCGGTGCTGCTCAAATCGTCTTATACCCATCGTTATTTGACTTTATGTGGTTACTTGTACAAGACATGGGCAAATTTATTTCCCGTGATTAGACAGCAGCCAGAAGGACATTCCATAAAAATTTGGAGTAGGGACCAACATTAATATTGTAATTCTTGTAAGCTGGTTACCTGCCTGGTCATGCATACGTTGTGACAGATGGGTTATAGCGAAAAACATATCGTCAGCAACATCTCTCTAAATCGATGTTAGGTGATGAAGTGATCTCCCTTTTAGAACTACACACGTAGTTTCGATTAATCTAGCATAATTTCTCTAAAGAGGGTAACCCAGTCGATCGTTTGAAAATGGAGCTATGACCAACGTAACGGCTTGTATCTTCATAAAAGACTTAATAGTTCATGTGTACTCTTCGACAATTTCGAGAATTCTTCACCAGTCCTTCGATACGTATTGACAAAATGTAAAGAAAAACGAAGGAAACACATGTAATAATCAACAGCCTAGTCAATTTTCTGTATAAAAGATCATTAACTTAGTAATACAAGATTCATAAGCGATACTATATCTCACATACTGTGTTTGGACTCGGGCATTAAAGAAACTTCTATAAGCATTCCAAAATTGTGTCGGACGATTCGAAAAGAGTTTAGAGAGTTACTTTCGTAATATAAACAACAAACATCCAAAGTAAGGGTTCGGAAGGAAGAACGAAGAGCAATAAACTATAGTTCTGAACACGTGGCCAGCATGGGACAAAGTAAAAGACGGGAAAGGTGTCCGAGTAGTACTCGAGGAGTGGGAAACAAAGTGCAGTACATCCTTCCACAGCAAGCTGGACGTTTCTCGCTCTGATGCCAGGTTGGCGTAGACATGATTGATATTTTTGTTTACAGTTTTCGGCTACTGTTGTTTGATTAAGTAAATAACTTTCAGTTTGCTCTGCGGAAAATGTTTCCTTATGTTGCTTTACTGCATTGCGTCTTTTTTCGTTCAAGTGAATAATCTGGAGTACTGTACCAACATAAACTTATTGGTTTTGGTCACTCCCCAGTTTGAAAATTAATCAAAATTTATAGAGGTTTTACTAGGCAGTCATTATACCTTATTTCAACAGTTAACCGGCTTCATAATTTAAGCGTTATAGTTGTTCTCATTAAAATAAGGACGCCTAATACACGCAACTACAAATTAGAATATTGAGAAAATAAACTCCACAATACATTAGTGTCTCTTGTTAAAGGTCCATGAGGTGACTGTGGTCATAAAATTTCATATCAACGATTCACTATGAGAAAACTGAAGAAGATGGGGCACAACAAATATTGAATTCGACCAAATGTTAAGAAAAACTGGAGGACTACGCCGTCATAAATATCGTCATAGGCAACTGACATTTACACTTCGTTGACACATGATGAACCCTTGGTTTTACAATGGTATTTTGCAATGAGTCTCCTTGCTTCACGCAGTATTCTGTTAATACTGCGCGTTTGCAAAATAATCGTTTTATTAAACCGCTAACCTGCAACCAGTTGCTAGTTGCAGGTTGTCTATCTAACAGCTTTCAGGAGCAGGAAACTTGTATTTTCCGTATTTCGCATTACTGGTGACCGAATTAAAAAAAATCGAATTGCGGTAGTAATCTACTCATTAAGAGATATAACCTTGTGTTAAATGTTTAACACAATAAGGTAAGTATTACAGTCAGGAACTGTGTTTTTCTTCAGGCTGTGGAACTCTTGTCCGCAAATACTCGAAATATATTCTTCCAATATTTGAGAAACAAAGCATTTGGTGACATACAACGAACTTATCACACAATTTCTAACCTTTATGAAACTTTTAGTCGTTGACACTCTCCTCAAAACGATGAAAGGAAAAACGTTTAACGATTACTGCATTGTTGGCGTTCGTGTAGTCAAAATTCAACATTATGCATGACGTTTTAATTCATTGATTTTTTTTACTACTGACAATATTTCCAGAAGCGTCTACATATATCACTAAATGCTCCTGTAAAATTTCGTCATTGCACGACGTATTGTTCAGGACATATGACGCCATAAATATTAAGTGGGGAAGTAACTTCTTCTGAAAATGGAACCCAAATTACCCGGACTATGTTCATCCACTATTTTCTTAATGAAAGCACTTAGTGACGTGCAACAAATTTTAAATATAATTTTAACCATTCTTTACTTTTCACACGTACATTCTAACAGTCAAGTATTCGACTCATTAACAATCTTTGGAAGTAATCAGTCTTTTGGAGGTTACACATGGGAGTTCGACTCTTTGAAGAACCTTAGGGCTTAACGGTTTAGTCTATTTGACAATTTTATTTTCTGCGTGACTGAAGAAAGACTCATGGGGTTTCAGCTCTTCAGCAATTAGTTTTAGTATTCGCTGTGTGTCAGAGATGATGTTTATCGCAAAGTGAGTTAAAGAGTACGTTGCCCTTAGAGTTAACTGAGAAGTGCGACAACTCCTTACATCGTGTCTTTAGTTAATAAGAAATAAAAGTGCTTCTATTGTGAAATTCGATAGGGATCGGACGTAAATAAAATAACTCTCTCACCCGATTGGATGGGAAATAGTCGTACATGAATGAATTATCACGTTTATTATGATATGGTCGTTGCTTTAATCTGCTCTGAGACATTAACAAGAGAATTAACCAGGAAGAAGATTCCTGGAAAAAGCAATTTTCCCAGATCACTTAATTCTCTACGAAATTATACTTAACTCGTGGTTCGGAGAAAACTTTGGTTCCCTGTGCGCCAAGTCTGCAGCTCGTTGCCTAGCGGCTACCGTTGCTGCCTCTATACCACCGGGTCCCGTGTTCGATTCTCGGCCGGGTTGGGGATTTTCCCTGCCCGGGGACTGGGTGTATGAATTGTCCTCCTCATTTCATCATGATCATCAGTTGCTAGACTGAACTATGAAAAAAATTTGGACTGTGTCAAAATTGGGACTTTGTACGGACGATAATTACCGTGCAGTTGAGCGCTCCACAAATCCAACATCATCGTCATCGCGGTGAGCCAAAACAGAGCCTGCGCTTCGAGCCCGATACCACCGTTGCTAACCATTCACCACAAAATTTATCGTGCAGTGTACAGCGTGCAATTTGTGTCCAGTAGTAAACTCAGTACATTCATATGAAGTCTTGAGCTTTAAATTTATATCAGGAAGCTAACAATGGGATATCACGATAAGCACCAAATGTATTTCCATAAATCTTATATCCACTATCAAAGCAAAAGGCTTATGACAATGCACAAAGTCTACACTGGTTATACTGCATAGTAGATTAATTACAATCTCTACATCGAAACTAAAAGTCTCCTTTGGTATTAATTGTAAGTTGCCGGTTCATGTGGTTGCCGATATGCGTCTCCCTGACACAGCCGCCTCGATCTGCGTCCAGTGAGACGAAGAGAACACGACATTAAAACCGTGTTCTCCGTTTCAAAAGGGGTAACTGCGTTTCAGCAGATGCTACTAAGTTACAACTTTAGGCATGATTTCAGTCGCTATCATGTCACTGCACGTGCCACAGCTCATAGTAGTCGGCAACAGTAGCAGCATTTTCAATGTTTAAGTACGTTTACGTAAGTTTTGTATGTAAACCACACAAATCTACTCGTTATTCCTGCGGTGAGTTAACTATTCCACGTCTGTCTGTCCGTCTGTCTACCGTGTTTTACCATGAGGTTCAGTGTTTCAAACCAAAACAAAAATTTGTTCAAATGGCTCTAAGCACTATGGGAAATAACATCTGAGGTCGTCAGTCCCCTATACTTAGAACTACTTAAACCTAACCTAAGCACATCGCACACATCCATGCCCGAGGCAGTAGCAGGAGCGCGGTATCGGGCTGAAGCGCCTAGAACCGCTTGGCCATAGTAGCCGGCCAACCAAAACACGCTTGATATCCTGCAAGCCTTTCGTGATGGTGACAAGCAAGAACGTGTAGAGCTTTCTGAATTTCTGGTCTAAGGATGAAAGATAACAACTTCTATAATTTTTAAGAACATTTCTGGCGGAGAACAGCGGCCTGACGAAAAATACTTTAAAAGTGAACACAAACAGTATCGACCGCAAGAAAATATTTTATTTATGGTAAGCAGTTTTGGGCAGTTTTTGACCGTCTTCACACCTTCATACCATGATCGTCTGAGGATGGTCAAAAACTGACCAGCCGGCCGCGGTGGTCTCGCGGTTCTAGGCGCGCAGTCCGGAACCGTGGGATGGCTACGGTCTCAGGTTCGAATCCTGCCTCGGGCATGGATGTGTGTGATGTCCTTAGATTAGTTAGGTTTAAGTAGTTCTAAGTTCTAGGGGACTAATGACCACAGCAGTTGAGTCCCATAGTGCTCAGAGCCATTTGAACCATTTTGAAAAACTGGCCAAAAACGGTTATGGCGAAATAAATGATTTTTCTGTGGAGACAGTTCGTGTTTATAACGAACACTGTTTATGTTTAGTGATCAGTGAAAAGCCTACGTGCGATGTAAGATGAAAAGTGATCACCAAAGGGTAAGAATATTGGGAACACAGCAGCCACATACCTCGGTCGAACACAAGAGAGAGTATCGAGAGCTTCAAGTGTTTTGGGCTGCTTCCAGTGAAAAATACTAAGATCTGTTCTTTTTTTGAGTAGAAAGCGCTTACAGGAAAGAGCATGTTGTAGATTAGGATTTAAGCACAATTGTAGGAATTTGCGGAAAATTTAATTTTTCAACAGATCAGAAAACCAGGACAGTGGCATCTTAAAGTGAAAGCATTTCTGAACATGAGCTCCCTCTATAATATATCTGCAGTATTTTCACCTGATTTCAAAATATGTTTTTTTTTTTGGGGCTTATGGAAGACTTCGTCTATATGCTTTCCCCCTACAACTCTGGTTGTACTGCGATGCTGCATAGTTACAGCAGCAAGTACGAAAACATCACACATGCCCGTATGAAATGAGTCAGATTGTCGCTTTTCATATTTGTATGCGCCCGTTGGGGAGCATGTTGAATACTTGTGAAAGATACATGAGATCTTTGAGGTCAGACGAACTGGTGGAAATAGCGCAAAGCTGTCTGCGAATGTCTCTTACGCAAACAAAATATAGTTTTACTGCGCAGGAGTTTTTATATATATTTGCTTGTCTGCATATCTTTTAATCACTTCATGTCCCAATTTATTGTATGCAATACTTTCTATGTTTATTTAGTATTGAGAACACACTACCAAAGTTTTATCCTTTATATTGTTTACATTCATGTATTTTTCTGGTATGTTTATATGTAATGTATGATCAATAAAATAGACTCCGTAAATAATGTAATGCGACGGCCCAGTTAGACAGAATAATAACATCTTCAGAATGTTGCTACAGCAGGTGACAAGATATTTTATATCAACAACATAACGTCTCTGAAATCGTTTGTTGATTCAAGCGGTACCGTACAATTTTACTGAAACTGTATTTTAGGATTCCTGTAAGAATTCCGGGTTTCGAATGTTGAAACCAGTTAAATTCATCACCAAATAGTTTCTTACAATGAAGTGGGGGTCTGTAACAACAAAAGATCATAAAAAATATAATAGGTTTTATGGAGGACTTACTCACGTGGCTGATTCCAAATATAGTGCCAAATTAGCTAGAGAATCTATGACGTAACATTGAAAGTCAGTTGAAGGACTGTTTTGAGCGTCACGTTCACTCAACTGATGTTAGAACAGCAAAGGAACACGTTTCACAAAATACGACTGTAACCTAAACGTAACAACTTAATTAATATTAACAAAATATTTATCACAATATGAAACGAACCAGTTGTGGAATCATCACCAAATTTCCTTTATGGAAAGACATTACACACACAATCTAACGCTAGTTTTAAATTTTGCAAAAATTAAATTTCTTTTATTCAGAATGCGTTGTGTAAGAAATAATCGACACAAATAAGGTTGCTACCAAATTTGTATGTACTACGATCAATTTAATATAGGAAGGTAGCACTCCTTTATGATAAAAATAATATAAATTAAAGTAGCACTAGGCATTGGGCAGTTACTTCAACTATGAAGCACATATGCATACTTCGTTTCTGTGACCACAAGTTTCTTAAACTAGTTCAGAGAGGCATCTTTTGAGTGGTGCCAGAAGGCATTTCTGATTGATTTCATGTTGAGATATGTCGTTAGACGCTCAATACTATTTGAGAATGCCTACAGAAAATTAGGTTGGCAACAGTGAAGAAAAGATGGCCAAGAACTCTTGTTATTATGAACTCCGTGATTTGCGTTTATCAATAAACATCATACCATGAATGGATGTTTTGATATATTACCTGTTGCGTGAAACACAGCGCCCTAGCATAGGTGAACCTGGTACCAAAATTCTGGAACTGACCGTAGCCCAGTTTAATTAAATCATAACTGAATGTTGATGAAATCCTAAAGTTGGATTTTTTGCGCCGAATAGAGACTCTGAATTTAATTGTTTATTGATCTCGAGTTTAGAAAACATGACCGGTTGCCATAGCGGTCGACAGTTATCTTTATGGCCCACTACAAGACAGAGAGATCATCTTAATGATCCAGCACAAGATAAAGAGATTACTGCAGTCAGAGAACTGACTCGCAACACCGGATCAGCCTGAAGGTATAGCTATACAGGTACACCAAATCTGTGGCCTTTGAAGTGACAACAAACCTAGTGAAACGCAGGAAATAATAGATTCCATATCACACTGGAGTTTAACACCGATACCTTTCTTGTTACCTTAAAAAAATGACATTAATCCAAACAGAAAACAGATTCACATACGAACAGTAAATTGCAATTTTTGTGTAATACTGGATCTAAACCAATGGAGTATTAACTAAATCTAGTAAATTATTTCAGCTTCACCAAGTCATAACATGGAAAAGCATTAGCACAATTTACCTAAACTGTAAAATTTTTTAGTGAAACGATTCTTAAATTAAATAAGTTAACTGAGCACTCGCAGGGACTTACTCGCTTCAGACAACGTATAAATTGTGCACTTTGTGATGGATAGCAGAATATTATCAGACCGTACAATTCTTTCGAATAACTTTATAGCTGCTTCAGTTAGAAGCATCACCGATAATTGTTCGGCCTGTGACAATGCAATTCAAATGGTTCAAAAGCCTGTGAGCACTATGGGACTTAACCTCTGAGGTCACCAGTCCCCTAGAACGTAGAACGACTTAAACCTAACTAACCTAAGGACATCACACACACCCATGCGCGAGACTGGATTCGAACCTGTAGCGGTCGCGCGGTTCCAGACTGTAGCACCTAGAACCGCTAGGTAATTCCGGCCGCAATGCAATCCATATCGACATTATTTAATGTACCTTGATTCATAACAATATTGATGTTCTCTTTTTGCTGTGGATAACTGAGAAGGAGTATTAATGAAGTGTCACATTTTGTTCCTTTGATAGAGTGATTATCTAAAGAGTAACTAGACAAAAGACTGAGATTTAAGTATAGTTCAAGTGTTTGATTTGCTGAATACAATTTGTGAGAGGAGACTTGTGTCCAAGATCACTTGTGCATTAATGCTGCAACTATGACATTGTGGTTATATTAGAGAAATGGCGATTTTTTCTGATACCCCTTCCAGTTATTGGTGAAAGGAACAGAGACAAAAGTCTGGTCACTGTCTACCAGTACGTATTTCTACAGTTGTAAAAGCAAGGGCATTATCTCGGCAAAACAAAATGCTGGTTGTTATATTTTCATTCTAGTAGATGACATAATCTACTGCAGTCGGATGAACCGATTTCAAATATCCTGTGTAACGTTCTCATCCGAAATAACGGGAACACAATTTTAAAGGCTAAACGGTTTACCATAAGTAGTCTTGGGCCTCTTTTTCGTTTGTTCGTTTATTTTACTTTAGATCCATACACTAGGAGTGCTGCTGCACTGAAAAAATAGGACACACATATCATATTTGTTCTCCACAGAGAAATCCATTAAGGTGCTTTCCAAAACGCCATGGATTATATTTTGCCATTAGTACCTCGGTTAGATGTTGGAAATGACGCTAGGGGGTACTTAATCGGCATCAAGGTCTTATTGGGTACTATTTGCATCTTTTTCTGTAATATTTGTGCTTTTAAAGTACGGCAGAAACGAAATAACAATATGAGAGAGAGAGAGAGACAGAGAGAGAGAGAGAGAGAGAGAGAGAGAGAGAGAGCGAGAGAGAGAGAGAAAGTTGCGAGTACTAAACACATTGACACTGTGCTGCGTCTGTCGCTCCCCAAGTTTCCATCCTCTACTATCCTGTCAGTCCTCTTCTTGCTTGGTCCTGTCCTGCATCGGACTCTTCACTTCATCATTCCAGTGCAAACGGAATCTTCCTCTTTTTCAGTGTCGTGGTGTGTCGTGGAGGTCTCCAACGGCATATTTTAGAGGGCTCTCTTTTGTCTAGCGTTCTTCTGAGATGTCCACACCACATTTGCCGTTTACTTTCAGTTGTCCTACAATATCTTTTGTGACTCCCACCTGTTCTCGCAGCACTTCATTTCTTATTTAACTTCACAACTTTAGCTCTAAAACTCCATCTTCAGTGACTTTAATTTCTTCTCATTGACCCAGGAGATGTCCATTATCCATAACGAGATCCTCTCCGATACCTCCGACAACCAAGTATTCAGTGTTTGTAAAGTTAATTTTCTTGCCCCACTGCCCATATTCTTCTTCAAGCTTTATTAAAATATAAGTCACATCATCCCTTTCCTCGGTGAAAATGACCTGATCATCGGGGAAATATAGAGAGAACAGGATACTATCACCTACTTTCATTCACATGTTTTTCTACTTCCGTTCCTAATTTTTCAGTGCTTCGTTCAAAAATATTTTAAAGAGGATAGGCGCTGAACAGCATCCTTGACTCAGCCCTTGGATTTGAATTTCGTGAGAATGGAAACGTCTTTTGCCATGAAAATGAAATGACACACCATGTCTCTTAAGTACTAAGGAAGGAAAACATTTTGATGGGCAAACGTAGTGACATATAGTCAATTCATGATCTCTGGTTTCCACTTACCGTGGGCTACATGATGGTCTCTAATGACGAGTCCTGATACGTGATACACTTTTAATCAGCCAGAAATTCTCATAACCAAATATTTTGCTAGCGTTGTAGTGTAGACGTACCAAAATAACAAGACCGACAAGAGTGCTACTTACATCATCTTAGGAATTCTTCTCAGAATTATTCACTGTAAAATGCAAAGATCCATGCTTCACGCCACTGAGCTGTATCGAATAAGGACAGATTAATTTGGAAAGAGTTCAGCTGCAATTGCTGGGAAGTGCAGAAACAGCGCACACTCCGCTGCAGAGTGAAAGCTTCATTATCGCTTTCTGCAGTAGCTCGTAACCATCAATCGCAGTGTGTACTCATATTCAATACTAGATGCCTCCGTTAATCAGAACCCATAATTCGAGTAGACTATTTAGAGACAATCTGAGTATGATATGCCAGTAGGAGCGTCACGTATTGCCACTGGACCACGTCCTGCAGTGCTATTGCTTGGACACTCGTGAGTGATCACGTGTTTAATCAGGAAACAGGGCTTAATGCGGGTAAACTATCACAGCTAGTGACTAATGGGACAGCAAAGAGCATTGTCGGTGGGCTTTGGTTCCCAACGTTTCATTTAATAGATGAGAATGTTTTCCGATGTGCAGGCAAGAAGTGTCAATCAATTTTTTGTATAATTTTAGCCACCTAGTTACGCAAACCAAAAAAAGATTAAAATTTATAACGTTTTGCAGGCTTATATGTAACAAAAAGGCAGTTTTGGCCACTAGGACTACTGGTATCTTGAAGGCTGATGTTTCTCCGTAGGACGAACTTTTGTGCTTTTCTAGATTGGTATTCGCCTTGTAAAAGTACTCTCTTCAATCCCTTCCGCACAATATATGTCGGCACGGTTACCAACAGTTTTGTTACTTGATAAAGTAATTTAATAGAATGTTTATTAATTGAGGGTTCCTAATTCATGTGCAAATTCACACACATACCATAAGCTGCATGTAACACGTACCTAGATTTGAGAAGTACCGTTTCAGTTACTTACTTGTTGCTCAGATACTGTCACAGAGCTAACGGACAGTATAAATTTTTTTGTTGTCTTCAGCTTGCTGTCGATATCAGTATTTCATTCAAAGATTTCCCAGGTCCGAGTAGATCTCGCGCACTGTGTGTTCCGTACAAACTTTATGATTTGCGTAAATTGTTCATGCATTCCTGGAATCGAGATTCTCGACAGATGTTGTCTGTTATCGACATTGACACTTGCATGATATCGGTCCCAGAGATTCAAAGATTTTAGAGAATGTTTTAATTTGAATAATATAAATGTTACATAAAATCATGCTGGAGGCAGGTGACAATTATTATAATAATCAGCATTCAAGCTAACTGGGTCACAATGATAAAAGACAAACATCAAGAAAGGAATATATCTATCATCAGATACGCAGGATCGATTACGGGACGCAGATGTGGTATTTCATACACAACTTGAAACGACATATATACGCGCAGTAATCAGTTCTGGATATTTGATGGTGGGTAAATTACGAAACGTGTCATGTGAGCAATAAAGGCATTCGTTGACTTACGTTTGACTTTTACGATCGAGACACAGACAGCCGGAATGCAGAACTACTCATTGCTTTAATTTCAGCTTTCACGTCCGATAACGAATGGAAAAAGAAATATTTTTTCATGAGTTGGAATTATAAATTAACACCTTTTTAGAATTGTTTCCCTTGGCTGTACTTGCTTCTTGGCAAACTGCATGATGTGAGACCAACGGGAAGTAGACTATAGGTTCTGATGAGTGAGTATCAAAATATCTAACCTAAAAGGCCGTATCCTTTAGTTGCATTAACTTAGTACTCTGCCAGGGGCCTAAGACCTTAGTATTTGACATAAATTTCAAATTTGTGTGTGTGTACCCGTGCCTGACGAAATGGGGTCTTAAAGGACTGACAATCAGACAACTATTCAGGTAAGACATGAAATAGCTTTCTTTGTGTGGTTTAGTTACATATTTACAGTTCTCGGATTTTTTTCCCTCGGTTGTACTGTGAAACGTTCCATTTTACCAAATTTCTCGATTCTAGGACAGCGTGAAGTACCCTATAGATTTTGATGAGCTAGTTAGGTTGAATGAAAATGTGTGACATAAGTGGCTGTCTCGTTTGATTAGATCCACTTAGAAGCTTTAGTGTTTTACAGCACCAACGGACCACAGACCTCAGTATGTTCCAAAAATTTCAATGTGATACCTCTACCCTTTCTTGAGGAAAATGATTTTTAACAGTCGAACAGACAGACAGATAGACAAACTGACAACAAAGGGATCCTATAAGTGTTCCGTTTTCACTAACTAAGGCACCGGAGCCCTAAAAACAAAGGTAAAAGACGTTAAACTTATTTAGCCAACTTAAGAAAGAACTAGCTGCGACTTAGACGCTGCATAAAAGCAATAAGCCTGGCAGTTGCAATTGCAGAAGAATTATAAAATGTATTGATCCCCCACCGCATCTCAAAACGCCATAGGAAGGTAGCCCTCCAGCTTACAGGTCGTCAGTTTACATCTACTGTAACCCACAGAATAGTTAAAGAATCTATTATAAATCATCTAGTAAGCACCACATCAGGAAGCTAAATGAATAATGACGAACATAATCCACGAAGGAACGAATCAAAGGCCATCAGATTAGTATTGATACTTACTGTGGGGCGATTGTGAACAAAAGACTACTTCTAATGATTAGGAAGTATTAGTTTTTCCTTACTCGGAGAGGTGCTGACTCCGCAACTGTGTGTTCAGTTAACGAAAAACTCCTGCAGTTGTTAATGAGAACTATGTTGAATCCACGACAAGTTTCATCTTCGCCTCAGGTCATTTTCTACTGGAACAGAAACTGCTATATGTAATGCATAATAAGATGAATATATAAATGATTTACAAAATAGGACATAAAAGAAAATCTCAGATATCTACTGTACATCTACAAAAATAATATTTACAGTTTGCTGTAGAGAAATAAAGTACAGTGATATAAAGCAGAGTAAAGGTTAGTTGTTTTTAAAAAACAACGTACTCAATGGTATGATGGGGAAAATGGGCGTGTCATGGTTAAAAAAAAAGCAGTGCGAATCGACATATTAAAATATTAGAATTGTAGCGTAAGATTTGTGCGGAGTGGGGTTCGAGCGGAGGGTGTGCTCAGGGCATGTAATTAACAGAATCAAAATACACTACTGGCCATTAAAATAGCTACACCATGAAGATGACGGTTACAGACGCGAAATTTAACCGACAGGAAAAAGATGCTGTGATATGCAAATGATTAGCTTTTCAGAGCATTCACACAAGGCTGGCGCCGGTGATGACACTTACAACGTGCTGACATGAGGGAAGTTTCCAACCGATTTCTCATACACACACAGCAGTTGATAGGCGTTGCCTGGTTGAAACGTTTTTATGATGCCTCGTGTAAGGAGGAGAAAGGCGTACCATCACATTTCCGACTTTAATAAAGGTTGGATGGTAGTCTATCGCGATTGCGGTTTATCGTATTGCTACACTGCTGCTCGCGTTTGTCGATATCCAATGAATGTTAGCAGAATATGGAATCGGTGGGTTCTGGAGGGTAATACGGAACGCCGTGCTGGATCCCAACGGCCTCGTATCACTAGCAGTCAAGATGACAGGCATCGTATCTACACGGCTCTAATGGATCGTGCAGCCACGTCTAGATCCCTGAGTCAACAGATGGGAACGTTTGCAAGGCAACAACGATCTGCACGAACAGTTCAACTACGTTTGCAGCAGCATGGACTATCAGCTCGGAGACCAAGGCTACGGTTACAATTGACGTTGCATCACAGACAGGAGCGCCTGCGATGGTGTACTCGACGACGAACATGGGTGCACGAATGGCAAAACGTCATTTTTTCGTATGAATCCAGGTTCTGTTGACAGCATCAGGATGGTCGCATCCGTGTTTGTCGACATCGCGGTGAAAGCCCATTGGAAGCGTGTATTCGGCATCACCATACTGGCGTATCACCCGGCCTGATGGGATGTGGTGCCAATGGTTACACGTCTCGGTCACCTCTTGTTCGCATTGACGGCACTTTGAACAGTGGACGTTAAGTTTCAGATGTGTTACGACCCGTAGCTCTACCCTTCATTCGATCCCGGCGAAAGCCTACATTTCAGCAGGATAATGTACGACCGCATGTTGCAGGTCCTGGATACAGAAAATATTCGACTGCTGCCCTGGCCAACACATTCTCCAGATCTCTCACCAACTGAAAACGTCTGGTCAATGGTGGCCGAGCAACTGGATGGTTGCAATACACCAGTCACTACTCTTGATGAACTGTGGTATCGTGATGAAGCTTAATGGACAGCTGTACCTGTACACGCCATCCTAGCTATGTTTGACCCAATGCCCACGCGTATCAAGGCCGTTATTACCGCCTGAGGTGGTTGTTCTGGGCTCTGATTTCTCAGGATCTATGCTCCCATATTGCTTGAAAATGTAATCACATGCCAGTTCTAGTATAACATATTTGTCCAATGAATACCCGTTTATCATCTGCATTTCGTCTTGGTGTGGCAATTTTAATGGCCAGTAGCGAGCTCTCCCTATTAGGTAACACATTTACATGTCCCACATATCATCACACTGCAGCCGTATCATGTGGCACTATACCACGGACCTTACCTAGTTACCGATACATTCAGCGCACTGCTTGTACTAAGCACTGTATACTATTTTGGATAACTTATCCATGTCACAGCGCCACTGTGACACAGCAACAGGTATGATCCTCTGGTCGCTGGCCAGATACGCATGCCACTTGACACGGCACAGCATGGTGTAGCTTATGGAGAGTTTTATTCTGACATGTTACATGTTTCACTTCGCATGCTGGACCAATAAAATGCTACCATTAAGTTACTAGCTTCAATTAAAGTTTAGCACCGCTGCTGTGGACATGGCGTCCTAGATAAAATTGAGTAACTTTTTACTTATTCATTAAATCTAAAATATTATTGTCAGCCTTTTATTAGTGAGGTATGAAATTTGAAACTTCTAACAGGTCAGAATTAAGCAATTATTAAAGGCAAAGGATACTGAAACGTCCCCTTAAAACAATTGTACATGACTGTGCTTAGACTGACACACAATATTTTTAGCGCAACGCAATCTGACTTCCAAAAATCCCTACGAAAGAATGGCCCTGACTAACATTAACCTATACGTTTCACAAATCACTTTCCTCACAAAAATCTTCGTTACTCAAGCTACTGCAATACAGCGAGCACCACTACTGCCAGCTAAATAAAATATTCAAACTACTGAAGGCACTAACTACTGATAGGCATAGTTAGCAAATGAAAGATTTAAATACAGAACAGACAATGTATTTACCTTAATATTCATAATATATCAATCAGTTCGTGACACCAATTCTTACAAATTTCAAAACTCCGCCATCTCTCTCCCCACGTCCACCACTGCTGGAGGCTCACCTCCAACTGCGCAACGCTACGCGCTGTTAGCATCCAGCTGCCGCTGCCCGACACTACAATGGCGAGTATTACAACAATGCCAACCAGCCACAGACTGCACACGGCACAGCCAGTGATTTTCATACAGAGCGCTATGTAGCGGCGGCGTTACCAATAAAAAAAAATTAAACAGCCTACTTACATAGCCCCCATGCTCCCCACAAAAAAATTTACAAGTTGTTTTGGGCAGTGGCCAATACAGATTTGAAATTTATTTTCATAATTACAATAACAAAGAAATGAAATGCACACACTTATCGATACAATGTTGGTCAAAAGCTAAAATTTTCTCACAGTCCATATAGACAGTCCTGATCATTCATCACAGTAAAATAGTAGTGTTTTTCTCAAAGACTGAGCAATAAAAGAAAATGCACACGGAAGTAGTGGATTTCTATGCAGTCTTGAAGAAGTAGTGTTGTCCTTCCAACGAAAGACAGTGCTGACTCTTGACATGCAGACAGGTAATGGGCCACAACAGAGTCAGTCGACGTTGAAGACTATCGGTAGGTAGGTCATCACAGAGCAGACCCACTGTAGTCCTGGTAGAGATTAAATATTCATAATATATAAATCAGTTCGTGACACCAATTCTTACAAATTTCAAAACTCCGCCATCTCTCTCCCCACGTCCACCACTGCTGGCGACTCATCTCCAACTGCGCAACGCTACGCGCTGTTAGCATCCAGCTGCCGCTCTCCGACACTACAATGGCGAGTATTACAACAATGCCAACCAGCCACAGACTGCACACGGCACAGCCAGTGATTTTCATACAGAGCGCTATGTAGCGGCGGCGTTACCAATAAAAAAAATTAAACAGCCTACTTACATATACTAATACTTATAATACACTAAATAGTGCGGTTTTTAGAATCATGACACGCCTATTTTTCAAATAACATCAGTGCTCACATTAAGTTTTAGAATCATCTGACTTTTATATTATTTTTTCATATGACATTTTTTATTTATTTATTTAACCTGCTTACTTATAGCACCAGGTAATCTGTATTCCTTCTGAACGTAACACTGTAAGTAACTAACCTTGTTTATCATCTTCCATCATGTACAATGTTTCGATATCCAGCTTATTATGCTTTAAATATGTCAGTTTCAGATACGCTTGAAATTGGTCGTGAGATTGGTAATATTCGTATGAGCAACTGGAGCAGCTTGCCATTTTTTCTTCGTCGGAAAATAAAATAATGCAAAATAATCACCTAATACAAAATAATCACCAGTTCAATGGTGGAACAAATGTGTAAATCTTTCATATGGAGGAATTCAAATCTTTATCGAAAAGTACATTCTTTCGTTTGCGTTTGCAAGAAACTCACTTAAAATTATCCGACGTTCCTCTGCTAAAGGTTTACAGATTTCGGGCGTTATGTAGGGAGGAAGCTGATGACATGGACCGGTTGGTGAGGGACTCATATCACTCCTTCTCTAGGTGCCATCTTTCAAACTGTCACCGTTATCATTTATGAAATAGCGCAATTAAGTCGTCCCTGCAGTATTACCTTACCGAGAAATTTACTCGTTAGTTTCTCAATGGCATATGGCACAACTCACCCATCATATCTTCAGAAATGTTATACAAACTTAGTAGGGAAGAGAACATGATTACGTCACTATCATGGCGCCATTCTCAACCGTCGATCTCTAGTTTACACGTTGCCTTCGGTACTACACACTAGGAAACCAATTGACTGTTAACATTTAGATGTCATCCGGGAATAGGTGCATCCCATTACGAACACGATTCATCAAACCACTAATACACACAATCCAAAGTCTTCACTTAAAACCGAGCGAGGCGGCAAGTGGTTGGCACGCTGGACTCGCATTCGGGAGGACGACGGTACAAATTCACGTCCGGCCATCCTGATTTAGATGTTCCATGATATCCCTAAATCGCTACAGGGAAATACCGGGATGGTTCGTTTGAAAGGACACAGCCGACTTTCTTCCCCATCCGTCCCTAATCTCATGTGACGCATGACCTCGTTGTTTGTCCCCCCACCCCCCCCGCCCCTCCCCCTTTAGGTGAATCCACCAACCTCCACCTGAAGTGCCACTATAACTTGTGTATCAATAGCACATAAGTAGATGGTTGCTGTACATAAGATGGTGAATGGTTGGAGATATGTGAAACAAGTGTAGCTATGGGCGATGCAGTGTTGCAATATGACATGATGAGTGGTTAAAGAAATTTCTTTTGTGTAAATCGTTATGGTTTAATCGGTTTGAGGCAATGTGTAACATATCTCAAATTTCTGTCTATCAATAAAGATGTTATGCTTAGTTAAAAAACATTTTTGGTGAGTTGGCTGTAGGTGAACAGGCTTTAGGTGACCCCCATTTTTGTCACTTTTTGATTGAGTAATTGTTAAATGGAAAGGATTGAGTGTATTATTTCGACGTGACGTAAGATCCTACATTCAGCCACTTGTAATGCGAAAAAAGTCAGATCAGTACTCTTCCGAAGTTTGTAGTACATTAATAGCTATCTTAGGGTTTTGATTTTTTTTCTGTCATCATACTTTGGTATAGAACAAAGAAATTCTCCATGTATTTCATTCCTAACTTGAGGGATTATTGGGTATCAAGTGGTGGTCTGGATGGTGCTTCCCGTTTGGACTCTCTGTCTCTCTGTCTCTCTCTCTCTCTCTCTATCTATCTATCTGCCTTTTTTATTTCTTTTTAAGGGGTGCCTCAGCTGATGCTCCACTAATCCTAACACAACTGACCTTGAGAATTAGCTCCCTTCTCCGATAAATAATGTACCGTCATGTTATATATTCACCTTGTAAGACTTGTGCTGCGTCTTTGCCTACATTTTATTACATTTTGTTGTTTTAACGTGCAGTACAGAAAGATTTTTGTCGCTGGAAGCTAGAAAAAAGGGATCATTGGGTAATTGGGCGTACCGAACCCGGTACACGCTAGTTTGCCTTAGAGCGTTAGAAGGCTGGTGTGAGAGGAAGCTGCATCGCGTGGGAACTTAGAGAGGCGACGGTTAGGAGCCACCTTTGCAAGATAAGAGATAAAAAAGTTCCCTACCAGTTGCGCTAGGAAAAATGAACGTCGATGTTATGTTCGGAAACCCACCGTGTTTTCTGTACCTGACGCACCTCTTTGGTGGAAAGTTTTACATTCAGGAACCCGTCGTGCAACGTATGACGGTAACATTACGCATTTGCCATGAAATTGCTGACAGTTTGAAAACGGAATTCCGCAAGTATTGTACTTGACATCTTCTATACCCCGCACACTCTTTAGACATATCATTGCTCTGCATGGATGCGCAATTAATGTACCGGACAATATTTTGAGCAAGTGCAACACCCTCTTTATCCAGTCCACTTGCAATCACCTGTGTGGGAAAAAAGCTGTTATAAAGCGGTTAATTTTAATATGATGTATTTAACCCTCAATTTTAGTTATAACCTGTCCCTTTGTTACAGGAGTGCCGCATTTCTTCGTGAGAGAAATGGCTGCAGTCATTACTAACTGTTAATTTTCAGAGGCTGATAAAGCATCGCATACGAAACAAAGTACCTGCAACTAGGATTTTTTGACTCCTAGGAATTGTTACAATAAAATCTTTCGGAAATGCTCAGATATTTGATTTATTTTACTTTGGCTTTATTTTCTTATTCCGCCCAGACCGCCTCCAAGGGAATATTACAGCAGCTTTGTTATCCCCGTAAAGTATAGCAATATCTTATTCAAATGAGCGGTACCTGTCGTTTTCTTATTAGGGTAGAACATTGGGCTGTTGTCTGTAGTTATGAACGTCGTTTAATGAGTAAGAACGCCTCCCAATTAGGACGCTACAAAGATTGAAGCAGAAAATCCGATTGGAAAACTTCAACAGTAAAGCTTGTCAAAGGGCACAAGCTTCCTTCTTTCGGTCGTTAAGTTACTTTCTCTGTATGTCGACTCCAAAAGTGTAATCCGAAGATAACAGCTCGCCATTACTCGGTCCTAACAGGCAATGTGGAGGTGGACTTCCTCCTGCCCTTACACACAGATGCCTCCATATTCCTTTGTTTCTTTGCTACCGTTCTTTTTGTTGTTCTGATTCGCCTGCCTCTTTCCCTCTTCCTCCATTCAGCTCGCCCATTCACAGTATTGCTTTTAACTTCCTCTAGGTCGCACCAGCTCATCTTGTTCTAACGCAGAAGGCCAACACACACACACAAACACACACACACGCACGCACATATGAGAGGACGTTTTCCAACACCCTCTTCTGATAGAAAATGCGCACTTTTCTAGGTTTACTTTGCTTGGAAGGCCCCGCCAGGACCGTCGATATGGAGGAACTAATTAACTCTCATTCTTCAATGCACTATTCGTAAAGTAGCGTGGATGCGCATACAGAGTTCAATGGACACCGTGCACATTATTATCCGAAATCTCCGTCGGAATGGGAATACAGGAGATGGCAGTAAAAATATGCAGACGTATCACAATGGTATGTTTCACTAAATGTGAACTATCAATCCTGGCTTCAAATAAAATTGTCGTGTTCTTAAAATCTCATTTTTAGACAATGGATCGCTTGCTCTAACCTGTCTTCCTTTCTCTACAGGTGTCAAGTTGAAATGAAAAAAAAAAAAGAAAGAAAGAAGCACTCTTCGCAAAAGATTGGTACTTTGTACATGGCACTTTGTTCTCGGATGAAAGCAATATTTAGATTGCTGCTTGTGAGCGTTTTTATATGTTTATCAAGTTTTCGTTTATCTTACAACTCTGCTTTATAGCAATCTTATGTTAAAGTCTACTAAATGTTACATGATCTCTGTATCTGAGAGTAAATTATTGTATTTTAATGGCTAACTGTTTTTCATTTCTGTTAAACATCTAAAAATTTTCTTAATCCCAGAGATGTGCATCCGCTGTTAACTGATAGTTCCTTCACAGAAGTTACTGAAAATCGTACAAGTCCGTGTGACTGTTAGTTACTTTTCCACTAACTTCCAGTATCTAATGAAATACATCATTAAATACTGTATAGTGTGTATGCCGGTTCCATAATTTCATTTCATTTCAATACTGTTACTATATTACCTACTTTCTTGTTCTATAGAAGAGGTACAACGAAACTATTTCTAATTTTTGGTTCATAAAATATCAATAAAACAAACTTGATAACCAGCAATAAATTATTTCCACCTTCGTTATTTCCGATACTGTCAATGCTGTTGTTCCAATTCGATACTGTTACAAATTGTAGAAGTGTTCGTCTGTTATAGAATTCATCGTTTTCCTGTCTTTACTGAACTACTCTGTACTTGTAGATAGTTTTCGCCTTAGATCAATCACAATCTCAGTCCCGTCTGCTAGTTATATGACATTCGCTACATACTTTATGTGGCTATATTGACAGTAGAATATAGTCTTCACCCTCTAAAGTAAGAACTGATGAATTTCATAGGATAATTTAACATATTGAAACTACAGCCACGTTGCGAACCGTGAAAACAACCTTTCAATATTTATTTCCTACCCAATTAAGTTTTAAAATTAAAGATAATTAATTAGTCTAAACAACATCCATTTATTGTTTATGGAGATACATTTTATTTAAAACAGTTTACATGTTTCTTTCAGTTACGTCGCACTAGGATATTGGTATCATTATCATTTGGAAAAAAAAATATTTTCTGACATACCAAAATAATATTCAATTCTTCACAGCGACGTCAAACACACACACACACACACACACACATATATATATATATATATATATATATATATATATATATATATATATATATATATCAGAAATATGCGGAGGGCTGCTGGTAGAAGCCATCACTTCCCACAGAAGCAGGTGTGCATATCAGTAAGCGATATGCGTTTGGCCTGGTTACGTACAATGAGCGAATTGAGTAGTTAGTACATCAAATGTGTCAACGTTTGATCAGTTTAATATGCTATGTTGATTTTGATTATAACTTGTTCCCATCATTGCCTTCTAAAGTTATCAGTAATTCTCAAAAATGATGTATTAACAAACAAAATTTCAGGAGGGCAGTATCCAGTCCCATGTTCCAAGGAATGTTAAGGCTTTCTTCGAAGATTGATGGCTGTAAATAACTTCTCGCCTGCAGGTCCTAGTACGAGTGGTGCTTCGTCCAGCAAATATGTAGGGACTGTAGATTACAGGCGTCCACTGTGCATTATCATTGGGCACACTAACAAACTGGTCGAAGAAAGGTTGTTGTTGTTGTTGTCTTCAGTCCTGACACTGGTTTGATGCAGCTCTCCATGCTACTCTATCCTGTGCAAGTCGCTTCATCTCCCACTACCTACTGCAACCTACATCCTTCTGAACCTGCTTAGTGTATTCATCTCTCGGTCTCCCTCTACGATTTTTACCCTCCACGCTGCCCTCCAATACTAAATTGTTGATTCCTTGGTGCCTCAGAATATATCCTACCAACCGATCCCTTCTTCTAGTCAAGTTGTGCCACAAACGTCTCCCCAATCCTATTCAATACCTCCTCATTAGTTACGTGATCTACCCACCTAATCTTCGGCATTCTTCTGTAGCACCACATTTCGAAAGCTTCTATTCCCTTTTTGTCCAAACTAGTTATCGTCCATGTTTCACTTCCATACATGGCTACACTCCAAACAAATACTTTCAGAAATGACTTCCTGATACATAAATCTATATTCGATGTTAACAAATTTCTCTACTTCAGAAACGCTCTCCTTGCCATTGCCAATCTACATTTTATATGCTCTCTACTTCGACCATCATCCGTTATTTTACTTCCTAAATAGCAAAACTCCTTTACTACTTTAAGTGTCTCATTTCCTAATCTAATTCCCTCAGCATCACACGATTTAAATTGACTACATTCCATTATCCTCGTTTTGCTTTTGTTGATGTTCATCTTATATCCTCTTTTCAAGACACTGTCCATTCCGTTCAACTGCTCTTCCAAGTCCTTTGCCTTCTCTGACAGAATTACAATGTCATCGGCGAACCTCAAAGTTTTTACTTCTTCTCCATGAATTTTAATACCTACTCGAAACTTCTCTTTTGTTTCCTTTACTGCTTGTTCAATATACAGATTGAATAACATCGGGGAGAGGCTCAACCCTGTCTCATTCTTTCCCAACCACTGCTTCCCTTTAATGCCCCCCATTCTAATAACTGCCATCTGGTTTCTGTACTAATTGTAAATAGCCTTTCGCTCCCTGTATTTTACCCCTGCCACCTTTAGAATTTGAAAGAGAGTATTCTGTCAACATTGTCAAAAGCTTTCTCTAAGTCTACAAATGCTAGAAACGTAGGTTTGCCTTTTCTTAATCTTTCTTCTAAGATAAGTCGTAAGGTCAGTATTGCCTCACGTGTTCCAACATTCCTACGGAATCCAAACTGATCCTCCCCGAGGTCCGCATCTACCAGTTCTTCCATTCGTCTGTGAAGAATTCGCGTTAGCATTTTGTAGCTGTGACTTATTAAACTAATAGTTCGGTAATTTTCACATCTGTCGGCACCTGCTTTCTTTGGGATTGGAATGATTATATTCTTCTTGAAGTCTGAGGGTATGTCACCTGTCTCATACATCTTGCTCACCAGCTGGTAGAGTTTTGTCATGACTGGCTCTCCCAAGGCCGTCAGTAGTTCTAATGGAATGTTGTCTACTCCGGGGGCCTTGTTTCGACTCAGGTCTTTCAGTGCTCTGTCAAACTCTTCACGCAATATCTTACCTCCCATTTCGTCTTCATCTACATCCTCTTCCATTTCCATAATATTGTCCTCAAGCACAAACCTTCTGTATACTCCTTCCATCTTTCTGCCTTCCCTTCTTTGCTTAGAACTGGGTTGCCATCTGAGCTCTTGATATTCATACACGTGGTTCTCTTCTCACCAAAGGTCCCTTTAATTTTCCTGTAGGCAGTATCTATCTTACCCCTAGTGAGATAAGCATACCGCTCAAAATAAGTTTGCAATACTATCGTCAAAAATAGTCTACGATACTAGAGATCTCATTGACCTAGGCATTTCATGTAGTATTTCGCCAGAGCCCATACAATGGACAGCGTTTACTACTGCATGCTTTCTGACCTTGATGTAATCTCACCGATCTCGCACCTGCAAACAAGGAGCTGCCCCGTATCAACAATAGCTTCGTTCAGTCTGTGTTCAGCGCTTTGACAGAGTCACGATAGTGACATTACTTTCAGCGGGTCATACACAGCAGGATGTTGTCAGTCAAAGACTTAGGTCTAAGGTGTCCTCATATGACGACGAGAGCAGGATAAGTCACTAGACCTGTTAGGTTTTGAAGAACAGCTAGACGACACCAGGAACGCCGATACGTTCAGGGATTCCATCCGTTTGCAGGTGGAACTGTAATGTTGTGGGCGGCAATAATGATGGGACGGCGTACCTCTCTAATTCGCTTCTATGACAATTTGTCTCGTCCGTGAAACCTCCACGAGGTAAGGCTCTACAGAAGTGAAGTCGGTGACAACTTCATCTTAGTCGTTATCAATGCAAGACCGCAACGTACCCTAGCAGCGTCTTGGTATCTTCAAAGATGCAACGCCAACAGAGTGCATTGGTCAGCACCGTCCCAAAGTTTCCCTACAATCCCCATGACCTCACTGATGCTGCCGCTGAGAACTGTGACCTTATCCCATAAGACCAACTTTATTGTCTCATTCAGAGAATGCCCCACAAAGTGGAAGAACTCGTCGGTCTCATCTCAGCGTAATTTTTGTAATTTTTTATAATGGGCTATCCTTTCCTTCTCTCCCATACTACATACAGACAAGGATACTATACTTTTCTTGTCTGTTAAGACAGTTCATCATTTTATAAGCGGTAGTTCGTATTCCATGTGAAACGTGCTCTACAGTGCTAATAAAGCATTGCCATGAATATACGAGTGCTTTCCGATTTTCTCATTATTTATTAGTTTTCATTTGTAGTGTTTTTTATATATATACTAACCGCGTCACGTTTCCCTGATTGCTATCAGCATCGTTTGAGTCCAAATAGTAACTCTGACTTTTCCTGTGTTTCCTGTTCTTCCTCAGAGTCTCATTAACTATGACTGAAACGGATATTGGTAAATTTTTCCATTCATGTTCCAACTCTCCTACCATTTCCAAATTTTCTAAAGTTTATATCATTCAAGTTAGGTGGAGATCTCTAATCTGCTATCTTCTAAAAGGTACATCTTAAAAACGACTTCTTACATTTGATCTTAATTCGTTTCTTCGTTTTTCTTACCATTTTGCAAGGATTTTAATATTATTGACACCAAAAAGAAGTTGTCTGATACAGTGTCCACTCCTTGATAAACGCTCGTATCTCTAACTTGCCCATTGATTAAAATGGTTAAAATGGCTCTGAGCATTATGTGACTTTTAACTTCTGAGGTCATCAGTCGCCTAGAACTTAGAACTAATTAAACCTAACTAACCTAAGGACATCACACATATCCATGCCCGAGGCAGGATTCCAACCTGCGACCGTAGCGGTCGCTCGGCTTCAGACTGTAGCGCCTAGAACCGCACAGCCACTCCGGCAAGCTTCCATTAATTCCACAGTTTTTATTATGTAATCGACAACATGCCTATATCCTCTCGACGAGCAGGTAACTCTGAGTACTTCATCCTAAAGAAGCTATTGATAGTTTTTAAATGAAAGGTACAAAATCTAGAAGCATTTTGCCACTTTCACAACATATGTTTCCTCCAGGTGTGCCTACTATTTTTGGAACTGGTATATATCCAATTCTAGTACAGAAACCTCCCATGAGTAAAACGAGATTCTTATTGTACCTGTTTAGTATCATCTGTAACTGTTTTTAAGGCCTGGAACTTGTCAGCTCCTCTTTCTTCTTGGGCATAAGCTGCTATTCTTCTCAGAAACCCTCTGGGATCTCAAGGAATGCTCTTGGATCTTTACTTCCTGCTAGTATAATACGTTAATTTGCGTACTCATAGTCCAGTATTTTGTCTTCTCATTTTCTATGTACGTAGATGCCAGCAGGTGTATTGGTTCTGAGTACCGGTTTCACTCCACTCAGTTGAAAGTGAGGCTATTGATGTGGCTGACGTCTCAGAACTATATCAGCTACAGATCGTAACTCACCTAGGTGAGTACTGTGCGGCATTTCCTCTCTACTCAGCATGGGTTTCGAATAAGACGGTCGTGTGAAACCCAGCTCGCACTATTCGTCCACTAGACTCAGAGGGCCATAGACATGGGTTCACAGGTAGATGCCGTGTTTTTTGACTTCCCCAAGGCGTTCGATACCATTCCCCACAGTTGTGTGATTGAATTGAAGAGTTCGTAGATAAAAGAAAGCAGTATGTCATTCTCAATGGAGAGAAGTCTTTCGAAGTAAGAGTGATTTCAGGTGTGCCGCAGGGGAGTGTCGTAGGACCGTTGCTATTCACAATATACATAAATGACCTTGTGGATGACATCTGAAGTTCAGTGAGGCTTTTTTCAGATGATGCTGTGGTGAATGAAGAGGTTGTAACAATGGAAAATTGTACTGAAATTCACGAGGATCTGCAGCGAATTGATGCATGGTGCAGTGAATGGCAATTGAATCTGAATTTAGACAAGTGTAATGTGCTACGAATACACAGAAAGATAAATCCCTTATCATTTAGCTACATAATAGCAGGTCAGCAACTGGAAGCAGTTAATTCCATTAATTATCTGGGAGTACGCATTAGGAGTGATTTAAAATGGAATGATCATATAAAGTTGATCGTCGGTAAAGCAGATGCCAGACTGAGATTCATTGGACGAATCCTAAGGAAATGCAATCTAAAAACAAAGGAAGTAGGTTACAGTACGCTTGTTCGGCCACTGTTTGAATACTGCTCAGCAGTGTGGGATCCGCACCAGATAGGGTTGATAGAAGAGATAGAGAAGATCCAACGGAGAGCAGCTCGCTTCGTTACAGGATCATTTAGTAATCGCGAAAGCGTTACGGAGATGACAGATAAACTCCAGTGGAAGACTCTGCAGGAGAGACGCTCAGTAGCTCGGTACGGGCTTTTGTTAATGTTTCGAGAACATACCTCCACCGAAGAGTCAAGCAGTATATTGCTCCCTCCTAGGTATATCTTGCGAAGAGACAATGAGGATTAAAATCAGAGAGGTTAGAGCCTACACAGAAGCATACCGACTATCCTTCTTTCCACGGACAATACGAGACTGGAATAGAAGGGAGAACCGATAGAGGCACTCAAGATACCCCCTCCCTCCCCCACACACCGTCAGGTGGCTTGCGGAGTATGGATGTAGATGTAGATGTAGATACTCGATGCTATGGTTATATCGCCAGTATCCGATGGTCAGAGCCTCGTCTACTCGTCAGGGTACACCACTGCTGGTGATGTGTCCAATTCGATTAGATAGGCTGTGTGTTCGAGTGAGCATCCCATTAGTCACCTTTACTATTTAAACTGTGAAAAAATGTTTGTGTAGCGTTAACATAAAACTTCAGTCCTCCAGACGCTTATCGAACGGGTGAAACATTTTTTGGTGGTCGGGGGGACGAATGCGTTGTAATGTGGTTTAATCCAAATTAACGACGTTGGAATTGTGATTGCCGTAGAAAGAGTGTACCGGATTACATAATAGAAAGATAATTACCAGTGACGGTGTTCAACCAATTAAAGATGAGAAATCTTGGGCTCATTCGTAGTGTAGATGTGAAGAGCCGGTGGTCATCTCTTGTGGTGGCAGGTTATGTAGCCTCGAGCTCTATGCAATTCTGTTGAGTAACAGTGACAGTGAATTTTAGGGGATTCTGAAGTTTCAGAAAACTTTTAAGACGAAACATAGGTGATGTTAACTGAATTTCCGGACTTTTTTTTCGTCAGAACCGGAACTGTCTTCTGGAAAGAAAAAGTGTGATGCACAGTCATTACTGTGAACTTTATGGGTCCTCGTATGACGATTTTCATAGCATTTGAGCGAGCACTCAAAACTGTTAAACAGCACGTGTAATTGCAAAACATTTATCAGTCGATGAAAAGCGGTGTTGTTTCGGTGTCAGGTCGGAGTGAAAACTTTAACCTGGCTACTTAAAGGAAAATGTGCTGTATGTGTGAAGGGATTGCGCTGCGGCGCGTTGCGTTGTTATGTTCCACTCACCTAGTGGTGAATATCTTCTTACACGCACGTCTCCTGGAAATTACCCAAATGCAGTTCTCAGCAGAAAAAGCTATAGGAAAAAACAGCTGTACATTTCGTAGCCACAAGTCGCACAAAAATTTGTTTTGCTGCTGGCACGAACGGATAATGAAAGTATTTATGTGCCAAAAATTTCACTCTATTACGGTAAGCTTGCGTACACCAGTCACTTCCAAGTTTGCTCCAAAGGTGTACAAAGCCTGAAAAGTCCACATGTACACATAATTCATAACAGTAGCCCGTTTATTGTAATTATTAGTGATACATCCTAGGTAGTTTACAAGCAGATTGTTTCTTTTACAATAGATTGCTCGGCCGTTGCTACAATTAGTCTCACGTAATTAAATGTTTACGTTCACAAGTAAGTAACAGGCCACGTGGAATTGGGAATTTAGTTATTTAAAACATACATTAAATCGAAATCTCTTCCACTCTTTACGACACCTCTCAAACATTTTGGTACTGACGTATCATAATATTGATAATTTACAGCGGGGCACGTATCGGTAGGTATGGTCACTAACAGATCCGAACCCAGACTCTCCTCGTCTTGCCACACAAACAACGTTTCTAGTTCCACAAAAAACGGGCGAATATGCTAATTTATGATTGTCAAAGAAACATCACAGCCAGGTTGGAGTTATGAGAGTGAATGAGGGTTGAATGTGAAGTAACATTTAATGTAAAGCTTTTATACTGTACATAGAAATAACTGGTCCCAGAGGAATGTTCGAAAATGACATGTATGTTAGTCACTCGTACCGGGAAATTTGTTATAAAGTAGTTGTCAGTTTATGGTACTGGAGAAATGAGATTATGGTTTCAGTAAAGTAGTTTTGTTGAGAGGAAATTAATTTTATATTTGTGGGTTTTCAAAATTTATTTATGGTAATTTAGTGTTCTGATTCAGTTACATATTTTGAGTGGTTCTGTATATATAAGCGGGACTGAACGGGTTGGATGCTGCTTTCCCTCTTATAACTAAGCACAATCATATTAATAATAAATAAACATTTAGAAAATAAAACAAGCAGAACTGCAAATAAAAGTGACACTATTCTGGCTGCATTTCTGACAGTATGCGTCAGCCAGTGACCTCTACTAGATCACATAGAAATTACATACACAACGGCACCTGACGCCACCTATCCTGCGCGTGACTCATATTGCAGTTCTGTTCACTGCTGTTGCGATCTCAATAGGCACGATGTAAGGTGCTACCCCTCAAATGGTACAAAACCGGGCTCATTTGGGTATTTTCGTTCTGAAACTGCATCCTGGGACGAACTTAACAGCAAATGCTTCTACTGGTAACTGACAGCACAGAACAGATTTTTTTTCTGCTAGAGCTCTTCTTCATTTAGTAATCACAGTAAGTCATTAAGCATCCTGTCGATACTTATGGGACAACTAATTTCTTAAAGCTTTCTCAGCTGAGAAGCAATTTACGTAGCTTCACGGTAGCCCACACGTTTTGATGATACCGCCAGAGGTGAATGCTTTTAATGAAAATGAGAAGACAGAACAACAAACCGCGCAACAGCATATTGTCTTACTAGCACACGACCTCACTCGGTATGAAAAATGAGGGACATCAGTTTATTTGTGCATTACCGAAGCTAAAACAAACTATGGTGCTTTTCAAGAAGACCTGTATCTGGAACCTTGAGATCATTGTCCAAACAAAACGTTACATATTTTTCCAAAGGACTAAATTCACAACGGAGACACGGTACGTCGATTACCCTACTTCTGGCAGCACATCGTTTTACTCTTCCCCTTTTCCGTCCGCGAATGGTACGTGGTACGAACTAACATCGATAAGCTCCCTGTATAGGCTGTGAATTTCTACTCGTGGTCATTTCATGCTCTACGAATTTTAACAGAGAGTCTTGCCGTGATGCGCAACGCCTCTCTTGTAGCGTATGCATCTGGTGTTTTTAAAACACTTCCATAACGCTCTCACTTTTAGTAAACACACGCTTAACAAAATTCGCACTCCTCATTGCATCCATTTAACCTAACTGATACTGTCCTCGACCGATTTCTTATATTACTGAAAAATTAAAAACTGTATTTCATTTGATCCAAACAATCAGCATAAATTGCCGAAAGTGCTTAAGAATAGCTACAAACGAGTTAAATCAACAGAAAAAATAGTTATTCTATTTCAGTACAGTAAATTATTCAAATGTACAAGACAATCTCATGTGCTATAAAGGTTTTCTTTAAATTCCATTTAAGTTTCACTTTTAATAAGGATTTCGCAGAAGTATTTGTCTAAATATTTCCCACTCGCGACAGCAGAAGCCTTTCAGAATGGTACGCATCTTTATTAGAGTTTAGAAAAAAAACTTTATACATATACACTACTGGCCGTTAAAATTGCTACACAGCGAAGAGGATGCTATGTTAAGCAAATGATTAGCTTTTCAGACCATTCACACAAGGTTGGCGCCGGTGATGACACCTACAACGTGCTGACATGAGGAAAGATTCCAACCGATTTCTCATACACAAACATCAGTTGACCGGTGTTACCTGGTGAAACGTTGTTGTAATGTCTCGTGTAAGGAGGAGAATTGCGTACCATCAATTTTCCGACTTTGATAAAGGTCGGATTGTAGCCTATCGCGATTGCGGTTTATCGTATCGCGACATTGCTGCTCGCGTTGATCGAGATCCAATGACTGTTAGCAGAATATGGAATCGGTGTGTCCAGGAAGATAATACGGAACGCCGTTCTGGATCCCAACGGCCTCGTATCACTAGCAGTCGACATGCAAGGCATCTTATCCGCATGGCTGTAACGGATCGTGCAGCCACGTCTCGATCCCTGAGTCAGCAGATGGGGACATTTGCAAGACAACAACCATCTGCACGAACAGTTCCACTACGTTTGCAGCAGCACGGACTATCAGCTCAGAGACCATGGCTGCGGTTACACTTGACGCTGCGTCACAGACAGGAGTGCCGGTGATGGTGTACTCAACGACGAACCTGGGTGCATGAACGGGAAAACGTCATCTTTCGGATGAATCCAGGTTCTGTTTACATCATCACCATGGGAGCATCCGTGTTTGGCGACATCGCGGTGAATGCACATTGGAAGCGTTTATTCGTCATCGCCATACCGGCGTATCACCCGGCATGAGGGTATGGGGTGCCATTGGTTACACGTCTCGGTCACCTCTTGTTCGCATTGACGGCAATTTGCACAGTGGACGTTACATTTCAGATGTGTTACAACCAAAGGCTCTACCCTTCATTCGATCCCTGCGTAACCCTACATTTCAGCAGGATAATGCACGACCGCATGTTACAGTTCCTGTACGGGCCTTTCTGGATACAGAAAATGTTCGACTGCTGCCATGGCCAGCACATTCTCCAGATCTCTAACCAACTAAAAAGCTCTTGTTAATGGTGGCCGAGCAACTGGCTCGTCACAATACGCCAGTCATTGCTCTTGATGAACTACGGTATCGTGTTGAAACTGCATGGACAGCTGTACCTGTACACGCTATCCAAGCTCTGACTCAATGCCCAGGCGTATCAAGGACGTTATTACGGTTAGAGATGGTTGTTCTGCGTCCTGATGTCTCAAGATCTATGCACCCGATTTGCGTGAAAATGTGATCACATGTCAGTTCTAGTATAATATATTTGTCCAATGAATACCCGTTTATCATCTACATTTCATCTTGGTGTAGCAGTTGTAATGGCCAGTAGTGTACCTCGTACTGGGAGAAATTTACTTCTATTATCGTTCTTACTTAATACACATTTCAATACTGGGACACGAAAACCCATATAAAAAACCAAAGCATCTTCTTACAACCAATTTTTCATCACTAAAGCGAATTTTCACCCTCTTTTCTCGTTTATTTCATTTTCTTAATCAATCAAAATTATTTCAGTTTAATGAGTATTGCTAAAGAACATTCACTACAACTCGAATATGAATTCCTGTGCAAGTCATCTTTAAATAATGTATATCAGTTTTTGTAACGTCACCTGTAATGGTAAATTATTGTAGTCAAGTCAAATTCTGTTTCTGGAACACCCTCGGTTTCAAACGCAGTTGGAGTTCCGCTGTGTTTTGCTGCCCTATGCCATACAACTTGCTTGTTTAAGGAATACGTAAAATCTGAAGTTCTAGTTTTCTTTTTCTGGGAGAGTCGTCGGCACCGGATCGAATCCGCCAGGCAGGTCAACGACGAGGGTTCGTGGCTAGCATGAATTAGATTTTTAGACTGTTCCCCACATGCGACTAGGCGAATACTTGGCTAGTACCTGCAGCCCGCCTCAGTTACATATATTTCGAAAACGTTCTCACCCTATCTCATGGGTAAAAGTAGAGGCAACCAGATGCAGTACAGATGTAATCTCCGTTCCTGGAGGGGGAGGGGGGTTGGGAAGAAGAGGAAGAAAAAAGTTTCTTAGAGGAAGGCTAGATCAACCCGGCACCCTATAGCACAAAAAATTGTCTTTTGTTTTTATTTTGTACGGATGATTATCGATAGCCAGTAGATGAGAACTTCTTACCAGTTCTCAGTTGAATAATTTTTAGTGCTCCCAGTGCTGAATAAGTTTCGTCCATTAAGGAAACGATGCAGAAAGCTACGTCAGCTTGTTTCGATTTTTTGGAAGCACCAAAGCAATACATCTACAACTACATCCATACTCCGCAAGCCACCTGCCAACGGCCCAGTTTAAGAAGTACGTGACTCATAAAAGTCCACTTTTAGCCTTTTCTGTCCACTCCACCAGTAGTCTATACGAATGAGTGATGAGCATTACTGCACCGTAAATCGATCGAGTGTTTAATGATTCACTTACTTCGTTGATGTATTTATTTCCTTTTGTTCTCAGCCTGGCATGTTGTAGTTTTATGGATCGTGATCGATGCTCCTGACTGTTTCCGTAATTAGTCGACACAGATTTACGTTCAGAGCAATTCAGGAATACAGAAATACAAGCCATTGAGAAATAAAATAAAAAGTAAGTGCAGGGAAACTCAGACGAAACGGCTGTATGAAACGTAAAGAAATGGAACAGAAATGACCGTCGGAAGAACTGACTCAGCATACAGATAATATAAAACCAACTTCGGTGAAATCAAACGCAAGGGTGATAATATTAAGAGTGCAATGGGACGTCCACTGTCAAATGGAGAGGTGAAAGCGGGTAGGTGGGATGAGAACAATGAAGTCCTCTATGAGGGGAAGATTTGTCTGATAGAAGAGGACACAGGTGCCGATATAGAAGAGATAGGGGATTACATTTCAAAAGAAGGCAATAAAGATAGATAACATTCCATCATAATTTCTAAAATCATTGCAAGAACTGGCAACAAAAAGACTGTTAACGTTGGTGATATATCATCTGACTTTCGTAAAAAAAAAACATACACAATTCCAAAGATTGAGTGAGCTGACAAGAGCGTAAATTATCGCACAGTCGTGTAAACAGCTAACACATCCAAGTTACTGATAAGAGCCGGCTGATGTGGCCAAGCGGTTCTAGACGCTTCAATCCGGAATCGCGCGACTGCTATGGTCGCAGGTTCGAACACTACCTCGGGCATCAATGTGTGTGATGTCCTTAGGTTAGTTAGGTTTACGTAGTTCTAAGATCTAGGGGACTGATGATCTCAGATGTTAAGTCCCACAGTGCTCAGAGCCATTTGACCCATTTTTTCCTAATAAGAATAATATTCAGGAGAATGTAAAATAAATTTGAGGATATGTCAGATGAGGGTCAGATTAGCTTTGAGAGAGGTAAATACACCAGAGACGCATTTCTAACGTTGCAGCTGGCAATCTAACCAAGATTTTTAAAAAAAATCAAGACATTCATAGGATTTCTTAACCTAGAAGTTCGAAATGCTGAGGAAAGTAGGGGTAAGCTATAGGGATAGACATTTAATACGTTATATGAACAAGAACCAAGAGGAAATAATAGGAGTGAAAGACCAAGAACCAAGCGCTCGGATTAAAAACGGTGGAAATAAAATTCATGGTGAAAGGATATTAACGATAAGATTCTCTGATGACATACCTATCCTCAGTGAAAGTGAAGAATAATTACTGGACCTGCTAAATGGAATGAACAGAGTAATGAGTACGTAATATGGACTGAGAGTAAATTGAAGAGAGACGAAAATAATGAGAAGTATCAGGTACAAGAAAAGTGAATACTTAACACCAGGACTGTTTGATCAAGAAGTAGATGAAGTTAAGGAATCCTATTATTTAGGCAGCAAAATAGCCAGTGATGGACGGAACAATTAGGATATCAAAAGTGTACTATCACTTCCAAAAAGGGCATTCCTGAAAAATACAAGTTTATTAGTATCAAATGTAGGCCTGAATTTGAGGTATAAATTGCTCAGAATGTACATCTGGAACACAGCATTATATGGTAGTGTAACATGGACTGTGGTGAAACCGGAAAAGGAGAGCAACGACGAATTTGTAATGTGGTGCTACAGAATAATGTTGAAAATTAAGACTGATAACGTAAGAAATGAGGAGGTTCTGCACAAAATCAGAGAGAAAAGGAACGTATGTGAAAGATTGATACGAAGGAAAGGATGAAAGAACATCTATTGACATCAGGGAATGACTTCCATGGTACTAGAAGGGGCTGTCGAGGGTGACAACTTCAGAGAAGACAGAGACGGGAAAAGATCCGGCAAATAATAGAGAACGTAGGATGCAAGCTCTACTCTGAGATGAAGAGGTTGGCATGGGAGACGAATTCGAAGTGGGTAGCATCAAACCGTTTGTGTTGTAGTCTGTAACAACACAGCTATCTGTCCCTTCAAAACTTCCACCGTTTCACTCAGAGTCGATGTTCGTGTGCCTGGTATTTGCGTGAATTCTCTCTGCCGTTCAACCAGAAAAAATGGAAAGTAGACACACAATACGATAAAAATAATTAGATTAAACTACACATTTGGCCGTGTAATAGCCCAACGAGATTCTGTGTACTGCCGTGCTTCGTGACCAATCCTTCCACAAGTACAACAGGTAGCTGACACATCCTGAACACACGGAGTTATTCCCAGATAAATTAGACTACAAACACCTCACTGGCAGCTAGTAAACTTCTCTAGTGCTCCTACAGGACTCAGGAAAATCTGTAGGTTCCTGTGGTCTCTCAGATGACCCTTTCAATGTACTGTGAAGGTTCCTACCGCTTTACAAGACTGTATGAAAATACAGAGCAAGAAAAGAAACACATGTTAATCACTCTCCACAACCTAATGTTACGGGCTTCAATTCGTAGCTGCTGACCTCACGTTTCAACGGCGTAGCCGGTCGGTCGCTGTTGTCCAAAATGCATATATGTGGCACAAGCTGTAGACGTGTCGGCTACTGGCACCCACTTGCTCACATCAGATATAGGAGTCCAGTCCCAGACTTGTACAGTCGTTAGGTTCAAATGGCTCTGACCACTATGGGACTTGACGTCTGAGGTCATCAGTCCCCTAGAACTTAGAACTACTTAGACCTAACGAACCTAAGGACAACACACACATCCATGTCCAAGGCTGGATTCGAACTTGCGACTGTAGCGGTCACCCGGTTCCAAGCTGAAGCGCTTAGAACCGCTCGGCCACAGTAGTCCGGCTCTTATCAGTAACTTGGATGCGTTAGCTGTTTACACGACTGTGCGATAATTTACGCTCTTGTCAGCTCACTCAATCTTTGGAATTGTGTATGGTTTTTTTTTTTTTTTACGAAAGTATCACCATCGTTAACAGTCTTTTTGTTGCCAATTCTTGCAATGATTTTAGAAATAATGATGGAATGTTATCTATCTTTATTGCCTTCTTTTGAAATGTAATCCCCTATCTCTTCTCCACTCCTGGAAATGGAAAAAAGAACACATTGACACCGGTGTGTCAGAGCCACCATACTTGCTCCAGACACTGCGAGAGGGCTGTACAAGTAATGATCACACGCACGGCACAGCGGACACACCAGGAACCGCGGTGTTGGCCGTCGAATGGCGCTAGCTGCCCAGCATTTGTGCACCGCCGCCGTCAGTGTCAGCCAGTTTGCCGTGGCATACGGAGCTCCATCGCAGTCTTTAACACTGGTAGCATGCCGCGACAGCGTGGACGTGAACCGTATGTGCAGTTGACGGACTTTGAGCGAGGGCGTATAGTGGGCATGCGGGAGGCCTGGTGGACGTACCGCCGAATTGCTCAATACGTGGGGCGTGAGGTCTCCACAGTATATCGATGTTGTCGCCAGTGGTCGGCGGAAGGTGCACGTGCCCGTCGACCTGGGACCGGACCGCAGCGACGCACGGATGCACGCCAAGACCGTAGGATCCTACGCAGTGCCGTAGGGGACCGCAACGCCACTTCCCAGTAATTAGGGACACTGTTGCTCCTGGGGTATCGGCGAGGACCATTCTCAACCGTCTCCATGAAGCTGGGCTACGGTCCTGCACACGGTTGGGCCGTCTTCCGCTCACGCCCCAACATCATGCAGCCCGCCTCCAGTTGTGTCGCGACAGGCGTGAATGGAGGAACGAATGGAGACGTGTCGTCTTCGGCGATGAGAGTCGCTTCTGCCTTGGTGCCAATGATGGTCGTATGCGTGTTTGGCGCCGTGCAGGTGAGCGCCACAATCAGGACTGCATACGACCGAGGCACACAGGGCCAACACCCGGCATCATGGTGTGGGGAGCGATCTCCTACACTGGCCGTACACCTCTGGTGATCGTCGAGGGGACACTGAATAGTGCACGGTACATCCAAACCGTCATAGAACCCATCGTTCTACCATTCCTAGACCGGCAAGGGAACTTGCTGTTCCAACAGGACAATGCACGTCCGCATGTATCCCGTGCCACCCAACGTGCTGTAGAAGGTGTAAGTCAACTACCCTGGCCAGCAAGATCTCCGGATCTGTCCCCCATTGAGCATTTTTGGGACTGGGTGAAGCGTCGTCTCACGCGGTCTGCACGTCCAGCACGAACGCTGGTCCAACTGAGGCGCCAGGTGGAAATGGCATGGCAAGCCGTTCCACGTGACTACATCCAGCATCTCTACTATCGTCTCCATGGGAGAATAGCAGCCTGCATTGCTGCGAAAGGTGGATATACACTGTACTAGTGCCGACATTGTGCATGCTCTGTTGCCTGTGTCTATGTGCCTGTGGTTCTGTCAGTGTGATCATGTGATGTATCTGACCCCAGTAATGTGTCAATAAAGTTTCCCCTTCCTGCGACAATGAATTCACGGTGTTCTTATTTCAATTTCCAGGAGTGTATATCGGCTCCTGTGTCCTCTTCTATCAGACAAATCTTCCCCTCACAGAGAACTTCATTGTTCTCATCCCACCTACCCGCTTTCACCTCTCTATTTCACAGTGGACGTACCATTGCACTCTACTGGATTTGCTTATCATGTCAGGGTTTTCAAGGAAGGTGTTGGATTTGGCTGACACCTTACATGTCCTCCCATGTCCACCGCGCTCTCTGCGCACAACGCACCTCCTTCCGCGCCAGCACACGAGGTTACAACTGGTCAAAGATCTCACCTCCACCATAGCTGTTTCCCGAAAGCAAAAACGCAGATATCGATAGCAAAGGGAAAGGACAACCAAGCAGCCACTTATGACAGACAACATATCACACAAACATGTCAGTGGAAGAAAAGGAAAACCAATGCAATCTAAACACATGGTGTAGCATGAGTCGATACACAGCTCAAGAACATAGACCGAACATCCGTTCTGTCCATCATATAAAGGGAAACGTTGGATTACAAACGCACCTTCTTCACATCAGCTACTTTTCCTCTTTGTTATTCGAAACGTATAACAAGAAGAAAATTATATTAACGAGGCCAAATGCATTGCATTACTGCATCAACTACGCATTTATGACCAAAGGAAGATCTGAAAATGTCTTTCTAACAGGTGGTATTCCCGAAAGTGCTCCAACATTTTAGGTTTGAAGTTACTCTTGCGAATATACGAGAGAAAGTAAGAACAAGAGCCGATCGAAAGCAGCAGTGTACTAATATTTTGGGACGTCTAAGATTGTAGCGCCTTCATCAGAGCAACGTACAGCATTAAGTCGGTAACGCTAATCCCCATATTATGGCTTTATGAGAGCGCCCATTACGATTTCAGAAAAAGAAATTTAGATTTTCTCGCCCCATTCCATCTCAAAACAGACGAACCTGCAAATTATTAAATATATGGAGTGGTAGCGTACACGTAGCAGCGTACGTAACGACGTTACTTTCGCTACCTTATGGCAAAAAAAAAATTAAAAATGAGATAGTGTTAATACTTTCATCCTTCTTTAACTCCTTTGCATTATTGCAGATGACATGTCACTGAGCACATTTGTACTGTACATGCAGTACACGTGAGGTGCCTAGTTGTTTCGACTGTCCTGTGTGGAAGACGTAAGTTCTTGTACACTTCACTAACCTGCTGTCTTCATGATGATGACGTCCGTAGCCCAGAAAACAGCACGCAGGTAGTGGATTCTTTTTCTTGAGGCTGAAATTGACTTCGCAAGGAACTGCTCCTACGAATAAACTATCACTCATTTGAGATGGCACTTGCGTTCTTATTGATATTGACAAGAGAAAGTATTCTTGATCACAAAGTATTGAACATATCTTTCCACAGTCATTATATCTTGCTAAAATAACTTGAAATACATCCTACCACAGGCAACATGTCTGTCGACTGGAACCGTCAGAACTGGGGAATAAAATTACATGAATCAAATACTACGATTACAGACAACATGTCTGTACCAAGCGACGGTCCGAACTGTAGTAAATAAAATTGCATGAAAGAAATACTGCTACAACAGACAACGTGTCTGTCTACTGGAACGGTCAGAACTGGAGAGACGGACTACCCGAGGCACTTCCCTCGCCAAGCCAGCAAGGCGTGACCCGAACGCCACCGAAGTGCATCGGCAGTATTATCGTCAGTCTTTTGTTTTAGTAATATTTTGAATTTAAGAATTTTGAAAGGACTGATTGATTGCTGGCTGTTGAGAGAAGTTTATTTTTAAAAAAATTAAGTAATTTGGATGACAGGTTTAATTAATAGTAGCAACTAAAGTTTAACGTTTTGGCGCCCTACCGCCGAACGCAGCAGCCAATCACAGAGCAGCAGCATCATGCAGGCGGTCTTTCTCACGGGAATGGCACCGAATGTAACACCTGTCACCGGTACCTCATCCCACATTGCGTCATCTCTATGCTTCTTTCATCTCCACTGCCCTGGGATTAGCTTACTGGAGCCTAATATGATGACTGAATAAGATAGAAGTATAACAACCTGGATAAGTGATTATAGCACTCATTGAAATTAGTAAGCATTTAGGAATGTGTCTACATACACCTTCCAAAAAGTAAACAAAACCAAATAAAAGAAAGTAACAGTGATCATTTTTTCGACAGTTTTTGTGTAGTAACTTAACCTTGTATGACCCATACCATCGGCTCTGTGACTTTTAATACCAGTTATTTTCGCGTAATGGCAGATGAGAACACTCATTCACAGCTACTCCGCACATATTTGTTCGAGGAGATGCGGCGCATTCGTGACGTGAGTAATTTACATACGTAACAGCTTCCACCGCTACACATGCGCAGCGAATAAAAATACAATTCCCACGATACGGTGGAATATGTTACGGAACAAATTCAGCCTAAATAATCGCCTGCATTAAGTCCCACTTCAGCGGGGAACGTGCTTTATTACGCGGCGGCCAATGGTAACGGCAGAAAGAATGCATTCGCTCCCGCTCATCCCATAGCGCATGCGCAGCAAGCGTTCGGCCGCCGGTGTAGTCTGGCCCACCGCGGCGGACAACGCTTTTTTTAAACGCCGCCGGTACACCCCCTTCCCTCCGCCCCTCCTCCTGTTAATGAGGGTTTATCGCTTTTCGTTTAGCCAGCGCCGGCGTCGGGTGTCCTTAACACTCGTTAGGAGCAGCAACCGGGGGAAGTAGAGAGTGGCGTGGAGCCCTGTTGCTTCCTTTGCGGGGCCCGCAATGCGCGGCTGCTGCCATTACATCGGCTACGCCCACACTTGCCGGCAGCCCCGCGCACCTCTTTCGCTCCGGTTGCCGCCCGCAGGCCGTCTTTGTTGTAACACGTATCCCTGCCATTTGCGATACGGTCCGCGACGAGCTCAGCGAAAGAGGAGACGCGCGATCCGGCTCCTTTTGTCGGCGAACGCAGTACCGAGCTGGTGCCAGACCACGCGTCCGCTCTCTCACTCTCTCTTTCTCTCTCCTTCCCTTACTTCTCCGGCTCTCTCCTTTTTCTACCTTGCTGTTTCTCGCGCTCCCCCCGAAACCCCCACTCCCTCTATCCCATTGCTTTTGCTGCAGCAATCCTTTTGTCGTCGTTCACTACTCGTCACCCACACGGGGCGAATTTATGAAGCGCGCGGAACGCAGCGAGGCGAGAGAGAGAGAGAGAGAATGCGAGTGAGTGTGTGTGTGTGTGTGTGTGTGAGAGAGAGAGAGAGAGAGAGAGAGAGAGAGAGGGAGAGAGAGAGATAACAAGCTAGTCTGGCTGAGCAGAACTGAACCGAGTGCAGCTGCTTGTGCGCCGCCGACAGATTTCCGTCGGCTGGCGCAGAAATCTCATTCGCAGATTTACCAGGTATTCTGGCGCACTCTCGAGGTGTCCTGAGTACGAACGTCCCTGCAAGTAATGTCTCGGTGGTGACACGCTTTAGAACGGCGTTTTCCAATGTGGATGTTTCGAGAGGAGGATATCCCTACGTCCGACTCATACTCCATTGGACACCGTATTTCTCTCTATGTATTAATATCGGCGTACGTTCCGCTCAGAGAGCTCCGGATCATCTTGTAAATGGGATCAGGAAGACATGCGAAAGATCAGTTACCGAAGGCAGCAAAAGACTCACTATTCCGCTCTTCCGGCGGTCAGCATGCTTTCCTTCTCCTTACATTTTATCCCTTTTGTATACCTCCACAAACTGGAAATTTAATTCGAATATACTGCATTTCCTTCTTTTACTTTTGTTTATGTTCTTCTCACAATTTCTTTTCGAGACACTTTCCATCTCTTCCAACTGTCGTTTCCCAAACTTTGCCACCTCTGCTAGAAAGAGGCGAAGGCAGTGATATGTGACACATAAAAATTCATGGATTGATTGGAAATCGCACCTGAGATCTTTTGATTTGTTGTCTATCATTTTAGCACTCCTTTATTTTTTTTATATTTCTTTACTAATTTATCTTTTTCGTCCCATATCCCCTTAAAGTCCTTCCTCCCTCTTCCCATTCAATACATTCCTTGACGAGCTTGTTCGCTATGATATTAAGTGCTTAGAGCACACTTCCTTTAATTGGTGGAATCCTGAAAATCTGACAAGCTCACATAACGTCATTGAAATGTTGATCTCGCACCTTCCGACTTCCATTCGTTTGATCCAATGGAATGTGCACTCGGCATAAAACAATACATGAATGAAATGATTAAAATAGAAGTATACGAAAACCCGATCTTCCCTGATACTTCGATCAAAGTAGCTATGATTACATTACAGATGCATTAACGTTATGTTTCTTACGATAGAAGTAACTGTAATTACATCACAGATAGATCAATGTCATCAGCGGTAATAACAGAACATATAAAAACTATTTCCCCATTATCTCGAAACCTACCCTATAACAAATTTTGCAGCCGATTTTATCAACTGATTAGGTGATAGTCTGAATATAAATCTCGTTTAATTATTAACACTTTAGTGATACTGTCTTCCTTGCATTAACTGTGTTGCAGCATAAGCTCGGAGCGTGTTTCAATACATTTAATAAACACAACAGATAAACTTAACAAAGATTTTCGTTCTCATTGATATACTCTACTTCACTATTTCCAACAGTCTGACAAAGCTGGGGTAACTTTTTGATTCCGCTACTATAGAAAGCATGTGGTTTTGAGCCGAAGAGATCGTTGAGACACATTCGGAGCGCATTTACATACGGAATGTGAGTTCCTTGAAAGTTATTCGATAGAGAGCGGAAATGGTGAAAATCTGAGAGCGCAACAACAGATCAATGGGTGCGGAAATACTTCCCAACCCAACTATTATATACCGCTTTTGGGCAGCCTAGCAGAAAGGAAGCGGGCATTTCATGGAGTGGTATCACGTCATGTAGTCTACCTGGTCGTTGTTCTGCATCTGCAAGATGTCTCAGCTGTTGACAGTGAATGTGAGCAATGATGGTTCACCACACGGGAGCTATTCGTAGTACACCAGACTGCTGCTGTTCCAGCACATGCACAACATTATCATTTGTGAATGAGCGCAGGACGCTATGCGGCATGTTACTGCTTTGTTTGGGATCAAACTATTCCTTTCTTTTCCTTATGATAACGTAAAGACACCAAATCTAGTCAACATTAATGATACAGGATAGCAACAGTCGGTGTTGTTCAAGAGCCAATTGATGAAGAGAAAGCAAAGATGTACATATGGCCACCCACTGGTTTTTGTCATTTTGACTTAGAGCTTGCGGCACCATTACACCCCGTTTTTGAACTCTCCGCACTGCGTCCCAGTGTCGCACGATGGTGGAGTGATCGCACTTCATCACGTCTGCCAGTCCTCGAGTATACTGATGTTGATCATTGTGGCTTAAAGCATTTAAACGATCGTCATGAAACTCCGAAGGTCTTCCTGAACGTGCAGAGTCACTGAAACCAAAACCATGCTCCTTAAATCGAGACAATATTTTTTTTGGCCGTGCTGTGTGCAATAGCATTAGCCCCATACAAGGCGTACCTGTATCGAGGGCCTCCGCTACTGTCAGCCCTCTACTGATCACAAACAGAAGAATATCTCCGAAATACTACGATTTTTAGACTTGACAATCCATTTTCTAGCATCCACAGTTCCCATCATTATCTCCAAATTCTAAAATGACAATTAGTAAACTTAAAGAGCCACAGTTAAGTACAAATAAAGAATGACAATCGATAAATAAATTCATAGCAAACGGAATACCTACGTGCAACGAAAAAATGCCACGAACTTATGCACGAAACTAATGCTTTCATAAATCCTAGAAGTACTTCATATACGTCAGTGTAGACAGCAGGAACTATGCGAGGTACAGAAACTATTAATATGCGAAACACCTTTAACGTAAGTGTTTCAAGTCGCTAATAACCAGAGTGTTAATGGTAGTGTTCCCCAAGCTGATGTTGCGCGTTGGTTATCAGTGATATGCTTTCTAATTTTATTCTAAACTCGAATCATTCAACCGAGATACGTGCAAGGTTACGTAGTTATTATGAGAAAAACAGGCACTGCTATTCGGTGTTAAGTGGACTATTCCTAAGGGCTTCACACTTGCTTACAGATCCCGACAACTAGGCCTGCGTTGGTCTTTTCCTATGCTATTTTGCATAATTCGTCAAGAGTAACGCGTTCGCTATGCAAGCTAACTCTGTGTGAGAGCCATTGCTTTGCTTCGTGGATATAACTAGTGTTGTACCTAGTGAAATTTGTGTGTCGGTCGTTAGTGCCAGTAGCCAAATCCAATCACAGACGTAGGTGCTTGTTCAGCAATGCCAATCAGTCTGGTTGGAATGCAGCTGGGCACGCGGACGTATGGCCACTCGCTGAAGTACCTTAGACAAGTTATGCACAAACTGGAACTATCGAGTTCACTGAAGAGGCTGATGACGTAGCGACAGCCAGTCAAGCCGATAAAACTGAAGAGATTACTGACCTGATACTTTCGCTATGTGTCTGATTTTGTAATAAACGGGGAACTCATTGCAGAGTTGCAATTGAAGGGAGAGATATTTCGTTGGAAACTCAGGATACAGTGGTATGCCTAAGGCCGACCCGACTTGTAAAAATGTTTGTGTACGAACACGGGAAGGACAGCGGATATTCTACAATTACAGTTACTCAATAAGATTAATTATCCGAAACGGACGGAGATTGGTAGATGTAATGTACATGTACAAACAAATGAATGATTACAATTTCAGAGAAATTAGATGAATTATACAAGAGGAAGAGCTTCACAAATTGAGCAAGTTAATAACGAAGTGGTCCACCTCTGGCTCTTGCGCAAGCAGTTATTCCGCTCGGCGTTGATTGAGAGCGTTGTAGAGCGTCCTTCTGAGATATATCGTGCCCATTATATCTACTCGGTGCTTTACATCGTCAAAATCCCGAGATGGTTGGACGACCCATCAGTAATGCTCCACGCTGAAATTACTTGCCATGAAGAGCAACAAAAGGGGCGCAGAATATCGTCGGCGTACCGCTGTGCTTTAAGGCTGCCGCGGATGACATCTAAAACGCCCTACTGCGAAAAGAAATGGCAGCCCAGACCATCATTCCTGGCTGTCGGGGTATAGGGCATCGCTGTCTGGGGCGTCTCCAGATATATCTGTGCTGGTCCTAGGGGCTCAGTTCGAAGCAGGACACATCACTGAACACAGTTCTACTGCGGCCAGCGAGATTTCAGGCTGATCCCGGGTTTTGACTAACACGCCAATAGGAAGATATCCAATGGCTCTATCAATCAATGGTAAGGCGAATAAATGCTTCCCCAAGGGCCAGTGGTGGACCAACTTGTTTACTGGCTCAATTTATAAAGCTCTTTCCCTTGAACACGTCGTTCTACTTTTTAAAATCGTAATTATTTTCTGCTTATTTACTTATTTTTTGTGCATACAGTACTTCACATCTACCGATTTCCGTCGCATTTGGATAACTCCTTTGTGGTGCGTGTTCGTCTTGTACGTATAAAAATGTGCGTGTTTCACCTTTCATTCCATAACGTCAAATGGAATGATATTTTTACTAAGCTTAAGTTTTCCAAAAGCATTTAATACCAATTTCATAGGCCTAATTATTAATGAAACATATCATAAATAGAACATGTCTTTTCAAATCAACATCACAGTTAATGGAAGGAGTAATACAAATTAGTATTTGTTTATGTATTTAAAACCAGTTATTTAGAAACACCCATTTTAACCACTGGGGAGAAAAAAAATATTAAATACTCTTAAAGGTCAGTTTAAGAAGATCCTAAGAGATTTATGGGTGGGCAGTTACTTCTTCTCTCGTGAATAAATTTGCAAATCAAATCTGATGTACGCATTATTAATATTATCAAATAAAATGAGTTTTAAGTAAAAGATGATGTCAGCATTTCTTCAGTACAATAATGTGATCAGCGTAAATTAATGTTGAACACTGCTTCATATTAAATAACATACGTCAACAGCAACTAAGGAATTATCTTATGCACTGCAGTTTCTATTTATTTTTACGTTTTTGTTATTACATATTAAACTGAATTGGTTTCCCCTTTTTTTGATCTATCCATGCTAAACATTTCACTTACGTTGGAATGAACATCAGCATAAATACTATCTTTGTGGATATTTATTGTGTTTTATTGTCTCACGACGTTCTACACCCTTGAGGATCCTCTAACAAAGCAGTTATGGAACAAAAAGGTATATCCAGTTTAAGTTAATCTGTGGATGTCTAATTACGTAATTTTCTATTCTAGGACCTGGTCCTAGTATGACAGCAAGTTGTATGGAATCCCAGCAACTGCCAGACAGATCAGTGACATAATTCTGATAATCACATATGAAGAAGATGGATCATTGTTTCCTTGATGAAATAAATATTCGCTTGCGAACCCGACATATGTGCTCCACTGACCTAGTTTTGTTGCAAAATAACGCCCCTCGAACCTGAAGACAGCTTTAGGACGAACTGCCTTTGGTGTTGCGCGAATGGATGTAACAGGGTTTTAATGCCGCTGTAGACTTATTACGGCATTGATGAACAGCCCGGGCGGATTAATTATAGGATGGGAGCCCCTGCGAAGTTACAGCAAGTAGTTAATTAAAACAGAGGTGATGTAGTGCGCGTGTGGGAGATCGACCGACCGTGGTCAGACGTAGATGATGCTGCGGCTACCGTCGTTACATTTATTCTTACTTGCGTAGTAGCGGTGTCGCTGTAAGAAAAATTCCAAACACCAACTAACACTATAATTACCTGAAGTAGTTGGTTGGAGAGCGAACAGGAATTTCAATGTTAAGAAAGCATCAGGTATAAAGTTTTCTTTGCCTTAACCGCATGACTTATTAATATCAACAGCACTAAGTTGCCATCTTCATATCCACAGTGTAGAGATTATGAAATCATGCTGTGCGGCAACCACACTCTTCTTTCCGTACCATCGTGACAGGTGCATAATAAAAAGAGAGTAAAGCAGTACAAAATAAATGTGGCGTCATGGCAAAACAGTTATACAAGTCTGGCACATCAAGAATTGTCATATAGTTACTCCCTGGAAACGTCTTGGTCACTAAGTTCGTTATTTATGACGCATTTAGAATAGTTGTCATCAGACAACCGTGGCCAAAATTAACATAAAAGACAAAATTAGAAAAGCTTATAGACAAAGCTTCTAAATCTTGCAAATACTACAAGACCAATGGACCATCAGGAACGAAAGTACACGTTAAGCATAAGTACTTACACTAAGCTTACGAAAGCTGATATAAGAAAAATGTACGTACCTTAAAGATGGAATACTTCATCAGTCAAATCGACGAACGCCACGAAATTTTGCATTTGTCAGTGTTGGCTGCGGGCTACACTGTGGACCTAACGACGGCAGCTTTCTCTTGCCAAACTAGTAATCCATTGTACATACTGGCAATCAGGGCAATGAAGTCTTGATATCCGCAACTTTCTTTAGAATCATATTCGTTTCCTGCTTATAAATTTTACTTCCTATCTCAGACAACTCTAACTTTAGGAAAGGAAACGCATGTTTCCCATTATACTGGATAATAGAAAATTTCAATTATTTTTAAACTCGGCAGGTCACTGAGAAACTGGTTGCTGAGGGTGACATGCTGTAAAATAAATGTAGCGGTTCTAGGCGCGCAGTGCGGAACCCCGCGACTGCTACGGTCGCAGGTTCGAATCTTGCCTCGGGCATGGATGTGTGTGATGTCCTTAGGTTAGTTAGGTTTAATTAGTTATAAGTTTTAGGCTACTGAGTTTGAGCTTTTTTTTTTTTTTGTAAAATAAAACTTTCAGTTTCTTCAACATGTTACTTCTCCAGCACTGGCACTTAACACTAAGGTAAGCAGTTCGTTTCCCGTTGATTAAATATATTTTCATCGCCTGTATCTTTTCTGCAAACAATGGAGGGGAGAAATACATTGCTAAGAGTTAAGCTCCTCAGAAAGGGATTAGCGCCATACTCATGACTTACATGGTTTGTCTGTTTATGTGCATGTGACTCTGTGTGTGTGTGTGTGTGTGTGTGTGTGTGTGTGTGTGTGTGTGTGTGTTCTACGGAAAGCATATGTCTGAATAAATTAATCGCCACGTAGAGCCACTAGTGAAAGGTGCTGAAGGTAATTCCCAAATGCTCAGGACAGTTCAGTTGAGCGCAATATGTGTCCTGTCAAGACTGGAGGTATGGGTCTTATGTCCACTGTTCAGCCTTTCAACCAGCCTCAAATGGTCTCTTCAAACGTGGGATCATCAGACTCATGATCCCCGTCGCTTGAGGCTCTGGATTCCCATTCGGCTTTACCTCTCGTCTCGTCGATGGTCGATTCTTGGTAGCAGGACATATCAAGAGGTCTTCGTCATCTGACGGTTCAAAGAATGAAAGATTTAGAAAAATCGTTAAGGAATATGAATCACATAGCTCGTTATAAATTATAAAAGCTATTGATACACCACCTGGCCTAAAATGAGATGGCCCATAACCTATGCAAAATTTAATACGAAGTCCAGCGCAAGAAAAAAATCATCAAATCAACTAGAAATTTTTTCTACGTCATTTTGAATCCTCCTACAGTCACTCAACTTCGACTCTTATCGTACAGAACAGCATCATCAGTAGACAACCGCAGACTGGTGCCCACCCTGTCCACCAGATCATTTGTGATGTTACGATACGGCAGCAAACGCGGGGAGACTTCCAAGATTCATCAAGCCAGAAAAGCCTACGAAGTCAGAATTTCTCGTATTTTTTCGCTCGCTTGAAACATAATTGTGACTTTATATCATAATCGAGAAAAAGCCTTTCACACACGATTACGTTCATCGAAGCATTACGTCTGCAGCCTCATTATGGAGGTGTGGATACTTTTCCGAAAGAAAACAACTTACACTTTCTAGACATCTTTAACGAAAAGAAATTTATACAAAAATGGGAATTACATTGGAGATCAATCGATTCCACCTGACATGCACAATGGTGCTTTCAGCTGAAGCGGAAAAAAGTCTGTAAAACAGGTGTAAGCTTGGAAGTGGGGTCAAATCATTTACGAAACTATCCTCATGTTTCTTTCAAGGCCACAATGAATTCTTCAGACCTCTCTTTGTCCTCAACGTCAATGTGATTATGGAGATGGACTGTGTTTTTTGTCGGAATTTGTCCCTTCCATAATGCAATTAGGGAAGGGAATAATACTGTAAGTAGGCTGTTTAGGTTTTTTTATTGGTAACGCCACATAGCACTCTGTATGAAAAATCACTGGTTGTGCTGTGTGCAGTCAGTGGCTGGTTGGCATTGTTGTAATACTCGCCATTGTAGTGTTGGGCAGTTAGCTGTTAACAGCGCGTAGTGTTGCACAGTTGGAGGTGAGCCGCCAGCAGTGGTGGATGTGGGGAGAGAGATGGCGGAGTTTTGAAATCTGTAAGACTGGATATACATGATGACTTTTGATCACTATTGAGGTAAATTCATTGTTTGTTCTCTATCAAAATCTTTCATTTGCTAACTATGCCTATTAGTAGTTAGTGCCTTCCGTAGTTTGAATCCTTTAGTTAGCTGGCAGTAGTGGCGCTCGCTGTATTGCAGTAGTTCCAGTAACGAAGATTTTTGTGAGGCAAGTGATTTGTGAAACGTATAGATTAATGTTAGTCAGGGCCATTCTCTTGTAGGGATTACTGAAAGTCAGATTGCGTTGCGCAAAAAAAAAAAAATATTGTGTGTCACTTTAAGCACAGTCTTGTATAATTCTTCTAAGGGGACGTTTCATAATACAACTTTTACTACCCTGCAGCGTCTATTGCGGACAACGTCCAATCACGTCGACTCAAAATGTGAGGTGAGCAATCCATTCGAAATGTTCTAATTTTCCTTCCTGCTCTCATTTTTCCTGCATAAATTCAACAATAGCGAGTTTTAAACAGGAAATTTGTTGCTGGCACGCCCCTTAATTTAACCAAAGAACTTTAGTGGTATATGTAAAGACTGGACTCTCCTAGTTCATTTCCATCGTAAACTGTTGCAACTGACATTGGAATAAAGTGGACTACTTCAGCAAATTTACTATTCGTACCGCAATTATGTGCTTCATGACTGCAAAAGAGGTGCAAAGTGTTCCGCGGTGTGCAGATCAATTAATACTGTCCCGATAGAGTTGTAATTGTTTGTTCTTTCATCGTCAGAGTAATTTTGAATTCTTTCTACATGGTGCCGTAACGTCAATATGATATCTGCAGGCGCCGGCCGCTGTGACCGAGCGTTCTAGGCGCTTCAGTCCGGAACAGCGCTGCTGCTACGGTTGCAGGTTCGAATCCTGCCTAGGGCATGGATGTGTGTGATGTCCCTAGATTAGTTAGATTTAAGTAGTTCTAAGTCTAGGGGACTGATGACCTCAGATGTTAAGTCCCATAGTGTTTAGAGACATTTGAACCATTTGATGTCCGCAGTACCTTTCGACGTTGCGATTGAGTATCGCATAATGCATACTAGATATTGAAAATTCTCATTATTCTCTTCTGTCATTAATACTCATCTGTAAAGGCTCGTGGCATAACACATATTGACAGTTCTTGTTCTTCTCTTCTGTCATTACCACCCATCTTAAAAGGCTTGTGACCGTAGACTGCTAGGCTGCATCTTTCTGTGTAAACAGCCGTTGTGTATGTGAGCTTTTAGACCATGAAGAAATAGAGAATGGGCTGCCACCAAGATTCCACCTAACGGAAGAAAGCTGTGACGATCGAAAAATTGTGTATCGCAGTACTAGTTGAAACGTTGCGCTGTACCGAGTACTTCCGGGTAGCGCCGACCACAGACGAGAAAGGCCGAGTCTCTGACCGGTCGTGCAGTTTCCTACGGATTGGCCGACGCTGCAGTAAACTTTATTACGTACCCCATCTGTGGCTGAATTTAACACTTCCAGCAACACAGAACGTGTTTGCTATGTCCTCGGCAGTGGATGTCACCTTCAGGGTTGAAAGTTGTGTAACTCAAGCGTGCTTATTTTGAACTGACGAAACTCGCTCGGACTCTTATGGAATATACTTGCACATCTGACTGATGTTGAATAGTTGAGACACATCTGATTGATAATGAAAATCCAAGTAAAGGAAAAATGAATTAAGCATGCACAGAAATAAATATTGTAATACTTGCACACCTTTTTCGGTAGTAAATTATGTAAGCATATCTGATTAATAACTTATACTGCATGTAGCTAATACTGAATAACAAAACGCAACAGATTTAATTTACCATTATTTTCTTTTAAAGGAAAGCACAGGCCAGACGTCGTTTCCGACTGCACAGACAACAACCAATACCATCTGCTCGATTCTTCTCTATCCATTCAGATCCGATACATCTTAGTAGCTCTGTCGTGTTAGCTGACGAAATCGCACCTCCCTGTAATCTTTTTCGTACCCTACGTCACACTGGAACAATGAGAGGAAAGAAAAGTGATGCTGTACAGTGCCCTCTACCATGTGACAGTGCAGTGTACAAGCTTTGTCTTGGCCACAGGTTTTATAACATAATGTATCTCTTCATGCAGATCTGTCTTGCAAACTCTCCGGAAGGTTAATATACCAGTTTCCCGACTGACGTTCCGTTTTAACAAAATCAAATCAAATTTGCCAACACAGGCTTCATGTGATTAACAAGTGTGAAACAAATCATAAATACAGATTAATCAAACAGAAGGAAAGGAAAATACGAGTGCACTGTTCACGAGCAAAAAATTTATTCACTGACTACGTACAGCTGCATACACATATGTTCACCACATCTCATATATAATTTGCCCCGGGACAAGGCATTGGGGGATAAACGAAAGCCGCGCGGGGTTAGCCAAGCGGTCTTAGGCGCTGCAGTCATGGCCTGTCCGGCTGGTCCCGGCGGAGGTTCGAGTCCTCCTTCGGGCATGTGTGTGTGTTTGTCCTTAGCATAATTTAGGTTAAGTAATGTGTAAGCTTAGAGACTGATGACTTTATCAGTTAAGTCCCAATAAGATTTCACACACTTTTTTTTTACAAATGAAATCTCTATAACTCACTTACAGTGCACATTTCGAAAACAGAACTAATAACACAGGTTACATTATACGTAATAAACTGGTAATACTATAAAACGACCCGTCACATTCGGTGTCGAATTCCACACACGTATCCGCAACGAAGGCTTCAGTAAAAACCTCTCGAAAGTGACTCAAGTAACCCCACTTTCCTACACAGTGTGACGCAGCATTCCTATTCGTAACAACAGAATAGATTCTGGCCACATTAATCACTACCTGATACGACGCAGGGTGATTGAAGAGAAGCAGTATTCTTTCGTGAATAATATTATGTTGACAGTTAAAAAGTTCTAATCGAACATCATATATCCTTTTATGGTAAGAAGATACTTGCGTAATGTGTAAGCTTAAAATAATAACTCTGGAAAAACCTCTGTAAATTATTTTCTTCTTTTCTCTTGCTACCCTCTCCTGTATCTTCGCTCATTATCTGTTTTCCATCGACCCCTAATTTAATTTAATTTAATTTGGATGATAATATTTACCATGAAATAAATTTTTTGCATTGTATCCATTCATTTTCCTGGCATTAATTGTAAATGCATATTTTTAATAGTCCATTCTTTGAAAGTGACGGTTAGTTTGTTCAATGATCAGAGGTAGCTGGCTTGGACGCGTCTGTTTAGCATCCATTACCGCTATCTCGTTGGAAGAACTAGAGAACTACTAAGTGTACACATATCAGAAAAATTTTTCATCACCCCGGTTCCCAGAATTCCTGAAGATAGATGCTGACTGTGGATATTGTATCACAGACACGGTCCATTTGACTGTTCAGAGATGTCACTAAACCCGCCTAAAGATGTAAACAACCATGCATGAGGAGCGCCTATTAGACGGAGGGGTCGGACAACCGATCATTTGTAGTCACTCCACCAGGAAGGAGGTACATGGCTCGCGTTGTCTGTAGTTGAGCCATGCTTAGACGGTCAAAAACGCGGTGCGATCGCGTCCACATTGTTGCTTTGTGCCAGGAAATGCTCTCAACAAGAGAAGTGTCTAGATGTCTCGGAGTGAACCAAAGCGATGGTTTTCGGACGTGGTGGAAACACAGAGAGGCAGGAACTGTCGAAGACATGCTTCGCTCAGTCCGGCCAAGGGCTACTACTGCAGTGGATGATCCCTACCTACGGATTATGGTTCGGAAAAACCCTGGCAGCAACAGCACCATGTTCAATAATGTGTCTTATGCAGTCACAGGACATCGTGTTACGACTCAAACTGTGCGCAATATGCTGCATGATGCCCAACTTCAATCCCGACGTCCGTGGCGAGGTACACCTTTGCAACCATGACACCATGCAGCGCAGTACAGATGGGCCCACAATATGATGAATGGAGAGCTGAGGACTGGCAACACGTTCTCCTCCCCGATGAGTGTCGCATATGCCTTCAACCTGACAATCGTCGGAGACGTGTTTGGACGCGACCCGGTCAGGCTGAACGCCGTAGACAGACTGTCCAGCGAGTGCAGCAGGTGGAGGTTCCCCGCTGTTTTGGGGATGCGTTATGTGGGGCGACGTACGCCGCTGGTGGTCACGGAAGGCAGTGTAACGACTGCAGGATACGTGAATACCGATAGTGCAACCATATGGGCTGCATATTAGCGAGGCACTCGTCTTCATGGACGACAATTCGCGCCCCATCGTGCACATCTTGTTGATGACTTCCTTCAGGATAACGACGTTGCTCGATTAGAGTGTCCAGCATGTTCTCGAACATGCCTATAATAGATTGCAAAGGGCTGTTTATGGTCGACGCTGCTCACCATTCACTCTGAAGGATCTACGCCGAATCGCCGTTGAGAAGTGGGACAATCAGTAGCAACAGTGCCTTGATGAACTTGTGGATAGTATGCCACGACTAATACAGGCATCCATGCATCAGAGCAATAAGAGGTGCTGCTGGGTATCAGAGGTACCGGTATGTACAGCAGTCTGCACCACCACCTCTGAACGGCTCGCTGTGTGGATGTACAACATGCAATGTGTGGCTTTCATGAGCAATAAAAATGGAATAAATTATGTTTATGTTGATCTCTATTCCAATTTTCTGTACAGGTTGCGGAACTCTCTGAACCGAGGTAGTCCAAGACTTTTCCTGATGTGTGTATTAATTGTGTAGAACTTGCTTGCTCGCATTATAGTTAACCAACCCAGCTACTTCTAAAACCCCATCTTTCGTATTTATGTTTTAACACTTGATCTGGGACGCCAATATAACGTTTGTCTACACTGGCACCCGAGAACAGGACTTTAAAAAAATACTATTATGTAATGTTGTTCAAAAGCATGGGTATTTCATGGGTTTTTCTTGGAACCATACGACATGTATGATAATCCAAGTTCAGATAAGTGTGGATGAGGAAAATTTGTGACAGTAATCAAGGAATAATTTTAAAAAGCAACATAATGCAAAAGAAACCCAAAACTAGTAAAATACAAAAGAAAGATAACTGGTAGTGTCGTCTTCAAATGGCTCAAAGCACGACGGGACTTAAGATCTGAGGTCATCAGTCCCCTAGACTTAGAACTATTTAAACCTAACTAACCTAAGGACATCACACACATCCATGCCCGAGGCAGGATTCGAACCTGCGACCGTATCAGTCGCACGGTTCCGGATTGAATCGCCTAGCATCGCTCGGCCACAGCGGCCTGCAGTGTCGCCTTCAGCATCGGTCCTTTTTTAGTAACATTTAGTTTTTTCACAAATGTGTAGTAATTATAGAGTTATTTTACACTTCGTAAGACAGCGACAAGATGGCGGATAATCAAGGTTAAGCGGGCGCAATTGGCAATACTGATATGCAGTTGTTTTCAATGAAATATTTTTCGTCGTTAATGTTGCACCGTTCGCGAATACCATCTGTGACTTGTTTATGTGTTCATTGAGATTTGATCAGCAATGGCATCGATAAATTATTCATATCACTACGGCAGTGGAAAGGAGTATAAAGGCATGGATATTTGCAACAAAATTAACACTGTCGGTTGGAACAGCTGTACACAGTGTATATGCAATCATATGTAATCTGGTACACCGACAAATGTAGTCCAATGGTATCTCATTTGATCTTAGTAGTACAGTAGAAACAAAGACATCAATAATTCCGGTGGTAGAGTGTGGAACTGGGTATAAAAGTAATCCGTTCCGTACGGCGTTAATGTGTGAGTACGTGCCTTTACAGCAGGTAGGAAACCGGCTTGGTTGCAGTTGATATATCTGGTATATTTCCTTTCTATGGCCGGGAGCCATAAACACTGTAAGACAATAGCACAAAACGTATGCACACATGTACGTGTACAGAAAAACAAAGGATTACAATTTCAGAGAAAATGGATTATTTATTCAATAAATAGAACTTCGGTAACTGAACAGCTTAATAACACCTTGATCCACCTCCAGTCCTAATGAAAGCATTTATTCGCCTAGGCATTCACTGGCGGAGTTGCTGGATGTTCTTTTCAGGTATATCGTGCCTAATTGTGCTCAAGTGTAGAGCTGGATCGTCAAATTGCCGAGCTCGGCCCTTTCTGCTTCAAAAATTTTTAGTTGGGGAGAGATCCGTTGACCTAGTACGCCAAAATAGGGTTTGGTAAGCACGACGTCTGGCGTGTGTGTCTCTGCGTGTGTGTGTGTGTGTGTGTGTGTGTGTGTGTGTGTGTGTGTGTGTGCGTGTCCTGGGGCTTATTGGCGCTCAATGTCGAGGTCATCAGGGCCCTGACACACATTAAAGGGAACGAATGTGGGTAGACCTAATAAAACTGAAGCACACTTCCAAAAAAAAAAAAAAAAACAGGAAAGGAAGAAAAATGCTACATAAGAAAGTAAAACATAAGGAAAGGGAAAACATAGCAACAAGAATGCCACAGTAAATTGTCGTTGGCTGGCCACTTACATAAAATATGGGCGAGCTTGTGACACAGTGAGCAAATGAAGATCCTCTCCCTAAAAGCCCGCATCTCGTGGTCGTGCGGTAGTGTTCTCGCTTCCCACGCCCGGGTTCCCGGGTTCGATTCCCGGCAGGGTCAGGGATTTTCTCTGCCTCGTGATGGCCAGGTGTTGTTTGATGTCCTTAGGTTCGTTACGTTTAAGTAGTTCTAAGTTCTAGGGGACTGATGACCATAGATGGTAAGTCCCGTAGTGCTCAGAGCCATTTGAACCATTTTTTCTCCCTAAAATATTGGTAAAAACATTTGACATGGCACAGAACTTTAAAACTTTTACCACATTCGTCCAAGCGTTGCCTAAAAGAGATGGCAGGTCCGCTGGAAAGTCAGCCGCGGCCCGCTGGTCAGAAAATAAAACGCAATCCAATAAAACGTGGCGCACAGTGGCCACACATTGAAGGATCCTCCCGCCGAAGCAGGAAGTCTTGCGTCATAGGGCTGTGGCCTATCCGAAGCCGAGTGTGGAGAACCTCGTCCCGTCGGCGGGGCTGAAAGGAAGTACACCACACACGCGTTGTGGGCTTGATTATACGGAGCTTATTGTCAGTGACTCCCAGCCATTCATTCTCCCACCGACGCATGACGCGTGAGCTCAACAGCGAGGTGAGTGCGTGCAGGAGTATAGCACACTGAGATACTTGTGGATCGAGACACGCCTCCTTGGATGCGAGATCTACCCTTTCATTCCCAGCAATGCCGACGTGCCCCGGAAAACAGCAAAAAGCCACCACCTTCCCCAATCGCTGTAGTTGGAGGAGGGCATCTTGGATGGTCTGGACTGTTTTATCTCCTGGATACAAACGTGAAGGACACTGAGTGAATCGGAACAGACAAGAAATTTAGGACAGGAAGAATGTCTCATCTGCTCCAGTGCCCGCAAGATCGCAGAAAATTCTGCGTCAAAGACAGTAAAAGTCTGAGGCAATCGGACTTTGAGGACACGATCCGGAAAAACAACAGAGCAACCAACGGAATCCCCTTGTCCCGACCCATCCGTAAAAACAGCTACATAGTCGTGATGCTTAGATAAAATGTCAGAAAATGCTGCATTAAAAACGGTGTCAGGAGTGCAATCTCTCTTGTACTGCAATAAATCTAAAATCAATCTGGGCCTCTTCAGTAAGCAGGGCGTCAGGTGGTTAAAACCCAGGATTTGGGGTTGTACGGATTCCGCACCGAAGGACTCTTAGTACACGTTGTGCACGGATCCCAAACGGCAACGTAGCCCGAAGACGGTGGGAAAAAAAGGCGATCCAGAGGTGGATGAGCAACAATATGGTGAGCAGGCGAGGTCGGAGCTGCAAGAAACTTACAAGCCTGGTGCACCAGCAGTATACGGGTGGCCTTTATTTTAATGAAATGGAAGGTCTGAATGGCTTGCCATGAGGGGCAACAGCCGCGCGGGATTAGCCGAGCGGTCACGGCTCTGCAGTCGTGGACTGTGCTGCTGGTCCCGGCGGAGGTTCGAGTCCTCCCTCAGGCATGGTTGTGTTTGTCCTTAGGGTAGTTTAGGTTAAGTAGTGTGTAAGCTTAGGGACTGATTACCTCAGCAGTTAAGTCCCATAAGATTTCACACATATTTGAACATTTTTTGAAGGGCAACAAAACGGGGCGTAAAATATCGTCAACGTACGGCTGTGCTGTACGAATGCCGCGGATGCTACCCAAAGGGGTCCTGCTACAAACACACTCTTGTTTGACTATCCTTACTGCGGGGACGAGGCGACTATCAGGAAATTGAAATTTTGTGGTAAGATCCTATGGAACCAAATTGATGAAGTCATCGGTCCTTGCTTATTCACTACTTAAAGTAACGTGGGATTAGGACAACACACACATTATGCCCGTGGGAGGACTCGAACCTCCAACGGGGGAAGCCGCGCTGCCAGTAACAAGGCGCCTGAGACCACGCCGCCACCCCGCGCGGCGACAATCAGGTTGGTATCCCACCGCTGTCACGGGCGTCTCCAGACACGCCTCCGGCCAGGAACCCCCTTGACTGGAGTAGACTTGTCATCAGTGACGAGTCCCACTTGGAAGTGATTACAGACAAATGGCAACGATCGGTAAAATTTAGTAAGGAGTAAGGTCCTTGTTCACCATTGAACTAAAAAGCACAATTCTCCTCTTCAAGGTGATCCACGTTCAGGATGTCACGAGCTGCAGCCATGGGTTGGAATACACTCCTGGAAATTGAAATAAGAACACCGTGAATTCATTGTCCCAGGAAGGCGAAACGTTATTGACACATTCCCGGGGTCAGATACATCACATGATCACACTGACAGAACCACAGGCACATTTACAGGCAACAGAGCATGCACAATGTGGGCACTAGTACCGTGTATATCCACCTTTCGCAGCAATGCAGGCTGCTATTCTCCCATGGAGACGATCGTAGAGATGCTGGATGTAGTCCTGTGGAACGGCTTGCCATGCCATTTCCACATGGCGCCTCAGTTGGACCAGCGTTCGTGCTGGACGTGCAGACCGCGTGAGACGACGCTTCATCCAGTCCCAAACATGCTCAATGGGGGACAGATCCGGAGATCATGCTGGCCAGGGTAGTTGACTTACACCTTCTAGAGCACGTTGGGTGGCACGGGATACATGCGGACGTGCATTGTCCTGTTGGAACCGCACGCATACGACCATCATTGGCACCAAGGCAGAAGCGACTCTCATCGCTGAAGACGACACGTCTCCATTCGTCCCTCCATTCACGCTTGTCGCGACACCACTGGAGGCGGGCTCCACGATGTTGGGGCGTGAGCGGAAGACGGCCTAACGGTGTGCGGGACCATAGCCCAGCTTCATGGAGACGGTTGCGAATGGTCCTCGCCGATACCCCAGGAGCAACAGTGTCCCTAATTTGCTGGGAAGTGGCTGTGCGGTCCCCTACGGCACTGCGTAGGATCCTACGGTCTTGGCGTGCATCCGTGCGTCGCTGCGGTCCGGTCCCAGGTCGACGGGCACGTGCACCTTCCGCCGACCACTGACGACAACATCGATGTACTGTGGAGACCGCACGCCCCACGTGTTGAGCAATTCGGCGGTACGTCCACCCGGCCTCCCGCATGCCCACTATCTGCCCTCGCTCAAAGTCCGTCAACTGCACATACGGTTCACGTCCACGCTGTCGCGGCATGCTACCAGTGTTAAAGACTGCGATGGAGCTCCGTATTCCACGGCAAACTGGCTGACACTGACGGCGGCGGTGCACAAATGCTGCGCAGCTAGCGCCATTCGACGGCCAACACCGCGGTTCCTGGTGTGTCCGCTGTGCCGTGCGTGTGATCATTGCTTGTACTGCCCTCTCGCAGTGTCCGGAGCAAGTATGGTGGGTCTGACACACCGGTGTCCATGTGTTCTTTTCTCCATTTCCAGGAGTGTATTATAAAAGGTATCAAAGCGGTAGTGAACCGTTAGCATAGAGTAGTTGCTGTCGCCTCAGCCATGCTTAAGGAATGAGCAAGCACGGTTCACGTAGAGCAGGGCCGGCCAGAAATTCTGCACGCGTGCGATGCTCTTGTACATGTGCAACTCCCGGGTCACAGAGTGCACGCCGCAGCCCTCAGCGTTCATGTAGCGCATGTTTCTACGCACAGATGTCGCTCCTCTGTTACACAGAGTGCATTATCGACACTTTGTATGTACATCACATCCTGGGCTGTATCTGTAAGGTCTGTTGCTTCGTGGAGTGCAACAGAGAAAGCAACAAAATATTTAGCCTTATTTATTAGCTGCCTGTGCAGATCGATGGCGATAGCCCTGATACGCCTTGTCACTGTTTGTTTGGATAGACTGATTTCTTGAAACCTGCTAACGTTCGTGGGACACACAAGATCTGCAGCATCAGTCAGACACCCTTTCACAAACTCCACTTCGGAAAAGGGTTTCCCAGATTGTGCAATTCTTAATGCGATTTAAAAACTTGCTCGCATTGAAGACTTAGTGTGGTTGTCATTCTGGAAAATTAAGAACAGTACATTGTACTGCGTACAGTAAAACGGACATAAATGTATCACAAGAAACTAAGAGTTCAAGAAGTATCAGTTACTTTGACGTACAGCAAAATCGAGTTGATGTGTCTCATCCATGTCCTTAAGGACATTTAATTCTGCTTGTCGTTCTTCACTGTTGAGTACACTACACTCGTCTTCGTGATGAGTATTGTACTGTCTTTCAATTGAAAACGTACGCTGGCCGCCTATTATTCGGCGCCACAGCTAACACTGTGAGTTTTCGCCCAACGGCTACAAAAAAGAATTGCAGTTCCCAGTCATTTTTACACGACTGAGAACATAGATGTCCCGTTCTTTGCTTTTTCACAGTACTTGCCATTTGTAAGGACCTCTCTGTTAAGGTTACGGTCACCAGGGGTAAACGATACTGGGTATGTTGCGCTCTTACTTGTACCACAGGGAAGTGGAGCCGCCACCGTTCATTTAGGACGCATGTCTAATAACAGATTCTCTGTCGCAAACGTGCGCACGTGTGCAGCACTTCCGCACGTCTGCACACTGTGCAGCGTTTGGCCGGCCCTGACGTAGAGGGTCAACTATGAGCAAGTTGTGTGTGAATTACAAATGAAGATGGAGAAATGGACATTTCTCTGTTGTTGCGGCTATGTCGTGGGCCGACGACTGCACGAGAAGGGCTTCATCGTGTGGCACCCTTGCACGAGCTTCATCGACTGGGAAGGTTCCAGACAGCTCTTCTGGGATGCCAAGAGAGATGCTTCTTATCGATTACCTGACAAAGTGTACAACTATAACTGGCGGATGCTAGGAAATTCCTCGGCATTAGGTGGAGTTACCAAACGAGAGAAGGGCGTTGGACTGGGACAGAAAATAAGAAATCCTTCAAGTAGCGGCATCAACCAAAGGATGTGCTTTAGCAACGACGCAACTGAGCATTTTGAAGTACGGAAGATGCAAGGGTTGAATGAAAAGTAATGCCTCCAGCTTCGTTAAATGTGTTTCGATGGAAATAGTTTAATAAATCAAACGCAGAAATAATCCTTAGAATGTGATCTTTAATTACAAATATTTACTTTTCCACATAATGACCAGCTAAATGGATACATTTCTGACATCGATGAACTAGTTTTCTGATACCGTCACTGAAGAGGTCGACACGCTGTTTCCGCAACCACAGTCTCACAGTTCTCTCAACGTTTTCTTCAGAATCATAATGAGGTCTCACATCAACACAATCACCATAAACTGCTTTCATTCAATGGCTGCACTTTGCTTAAATCCCATTGACCGACCGTCTGCCCAGGGTTCCATATTTTACACTGTAACAACACAACCGTTCTATGCTAAGGCTTCCCGCTTGCTGGAGCTGTAGGGATGAGGCTACAGAACCAACCAGTAAATGCCGCATACTAATGATGTCAACTGTTGAGGAGTTACAACCCTCGTAGAAACATAAAGGTTGTCCTCTAGATCTGGTCCCTTTACTTTCTCATGTTCCCACATACAATGAAGATGTAATGGAAACGGAAGATGAGTAATTTTCAGACGTTGTAGAGGCGGATCTAATATTTTAAATGACTAATCATGAAGAACTAGGAAAAGTGTTTTGACATCAGTGGAAACTATCGCCCTAAATACTTGCATTTCAATATATAAACTTTCACTGTCACGCCAACATTTCTTCACGTTGTTTTTGTATCTAAGGTTGTAATTCTTTTCTCTTGGTATATATACACGCATCTGGCGACACATCATCAGACTTTCGGAAAAATATCATCCACGAAATTCCGAAGACTGCAAGAGCATACACGCACGAGAATTATCGCACAATCAGCTTAACAGCTCATGCATCCATGTTTCTGACAAGAATAATATACAGAAGAATGGAAAAGAAAATGGATGATATACAAGATGACGATCACTTTGGCTTTGGGAAATGTAAAGGCGCCAGAGAGGCAATTCTGACATTGAGGTTGATAATGAGAGCAAGACTAAAGGAAAGTGAAGATACGCTCATAAGATTTATTGAGGTGGCAAAAGCTTTCGACAATGTATATTAGTGGAAGATGTTCCAAATTCTAAGAAAAGTAGGGATAAGCTATAGGAAAAGTCGAGTAATATACAACATGTACAAGAGCCAAGAAAGGTAATAACAGTGGACGACCAAGAACGAAGTGCTCGGATTAAACCGGGTGTAAGAGAGGGATGTATTCTTTCGCCCCTACTGTTGAATCTGTACATCGAAAAATCAATGATGGAAGAAAAAGATAGCTTCAAGAGTCGAACTAAAATTGAAGGTGGAAATATATCAATGATAAGATTCGATGATGACATTGTTGTCCTGAATTAAAGTGAAGAAGAGTTACATTATCTGCTAAATAAAAAGAATATGGATTGAGAGTGAATCGAAGAAAGACGGAAGTAATGAGATGTAGCAGAAATGAGCACAGCGAGATACGTAAAATCAGGATTGATAATCTCGAAGTAGATAAAGTTAAGGAATTATGCTATCTAGGCAGTAAAATTACCAATGACGAAGGAGCGAGGAAGACATGAAAATCAAACCAGCACTACGAAAAAGACCAAGAGAAGTCTACTGGTATCAAACATAGGCCTCAATTTTGGGAAGAAATCTCTGAGAATGTACATATGGAGCACAGTATTGCGTGGAAGTGAAACACTTACTGTGGGAAAACAGGAACAGAAGAAAATCGACGCATTTGAGATGTGGTGCTATAGTCGAATGTTGAAAATTAGGTGGACTGATAAGTTAAGGAACCCACAGAATCTGACAGGAGTATGTAGAAAACACTGGTAAGGAGAAGGGCAGGATGATAGGACATCTGGTAAGACATGGGGGAATGTATTCCATGATACTAGGTGGAGCTGTAGAGGGCAAAAACTCTAGAGAATGACGAATATTGGAATACATCCAGCAAATAGTTCAGGACACAGGTTGCAAGCGATGTTCTGCATCGTGCCAGGGTAAGAAAGTAATGTCATCCAGTTGAATTTGGAGCACCCAGCTGTCGAACTGTATCAGGATATTCTTATAGACGTTTAACCTTAATTTGTGTATGTTCATTTTAATAATGGAAGTGTAAAACCTTATTTTGGTGTTACATTTATTGAATAGTCTCTATAACCTCAGGAGGGTGTATTTTCTCTGTTGAAGTCATAGAACTGTTGACTCGGTGCTGTGAAAAGAACTCTCTTCTTTTGTAAGAGGTGGACGTAACCAATTGTGACAAGAGAACAGGATTTAAATAAAAAATAAAATATCTTTCCTTTAAGTGACGGCACCAACAAACAAGGGTGTTTTAGCCACGTTAAAACTAAACGTTTTGAAGTGCTGATTGTAGAAACATCCAGTTTATCCTCCAGGTCTGGGATCGTTTTCCTTCCAAATATCTGAACATACAATGATATTTACAAATGGAGACCGATGGAGGGATAGTGTAAGCGAGAGATGGGTAAATTTCAAAGGTATAGGGACGTGTCAGAAGTTTAAAACGACTAATCAGAACAGCCAGGCGAAAGTGCTTTGGCCTCGGTGCTAAATATTTGAGTTTTCGCTATCACGCCAATATTTTTTTCTCCTTTGTCTCGTTTCTAAAATTCCAATTCTTTTCTCTTAGTAGGTATGCATTTCAGCTTCATCGCGTCAGGTGAGTTGACGATGACATCACGTGAACTGGGAGGCACCAGTTTTCGTACCATGCCAGATGGGTTTTAGCCAAGACATTACTATAGACGTTGAACATGATTTCGCTAACTGTTCACCACCGAATGCATATTTTCTTTTAAGGAATGGTAGAGTAAAATTTTATTTATGTATTGCTATTCTTGTATAGCCCCGCATCTTCACGACGACACACTTTCTTTGTTAAAGTCACAGAACTACTGACACAATGCTGTGAAAGGGACTCCCTTTGTTCTTAAGAACCTAACCTTTCCCGTCTACGTTCCATACCCGTGCTCTGTTGCTGAATCTTTCCTTTTTTCTGTTTGGTCAGGATGTTATAACTTTTCATTATACAGGAAAGGAACTATGTGCCGTAATTATGTTTGCCAGGAAGAGCGTCTCGCACAGGCTATGGCGTATACCGGTAGTTCACGAAACGTCCTCGCCTGGCTCGTACGGCCCTGGGTTTTGAGCTGAAGTTAAGGCTCCAGCTTCGCCTCGCGGTCTGACATACAGTTTTAACCTCATTACAGACTGTAACTTATATCTGTGAAAGTCGCATTGCAATTCTTTTGTTTGTGTTTCGGCGCCTGAGTTATGATATCCGAATGTGGCATTGGAAGTGAAATTATTACGCCATTTCGTGCTAATGTGTTAGCATGGCTATGTACTTAAATAGGTGTATAAACAAAATCATTATATTTCTGTTTGTTGAGATTAATAATAAGTGATGTTTGACCTGATAACTGCGGTCTACTCTTATCATGACGCGTGCTATAAACAACGCAAGGTTTGATACTGCAGTGCAAGTACGAATGTGTACGAAGTTCAAAAAACGCAACACGAATGTCGAAGAGTGTACGTGGGTGATACATCGTGTTTTCTGTGGTTAATACAAGTTCCAGTTTAAGAAAAGTTAATTTGAAGGACGAACCAACGGCGATACTCGATTCCATCTAGGAAACGAAGAGGAAAACTAAGTTAAAGGAATATTTAAGAGTAGGGCGTGATAGCTGAGATTCATTGTGCTTAGGAAATCGTATTTAGAGTTTAGAAGTGAGTAACGGGATTTAGCGAAACATTTTGTTTCTTGTCACTTTTCGCACACTCATTATTAATACACGCTATTAATACCTATACACGCAGGTTGGCTTAAAAGTAAGTAACGGGATTTAGCGAAACATATTGTTTCTGGTCACTTTTTGCACACTCATTATTAATACACGCGATTAATACCTATACAGGCAGGTGGTCTTAAAAAAACAAAGGAGAAGTACCATGAACTGAGTGTTTAAGGCTATGTCATTATTAACAGTGTCATAATGGGGGGGGGGGGGGGGGGGAAGGACATATCGTCCCCAAACTAGGAAAAGCTGCAGCAGGTTGAACGCATTGGCGTGACAATCCAGCCTGAAGTATCAACATTGGGCCTTTACTACTGTTAATTAGGTAATGATTTTTGCCACTGGGGTTCGTTATTCCTTTGGCACATACACGTATGGCACTTTCCTCTTACCGTCAACGTAGCTCTTGTTACGCCTTTGTCATCATAGGGAGTGTCCAGAACCTGAAAACGCTGTAAATCTATTACACTGAAACAGTAAAATGAAATCCACTTTCACGGTGTTGGATGTTTAATTCAGTACTTATTTGGATGTAACAGTTAAAAATTGGTTGGTCAGCAGCTATTTTACTGAGCACAGCTCCATCATATTCAGTACTGAAGCAATACTTCGAAAAATGTGCCGGTATTTTCTTTCTTCTTTGTAAACAGCATTGAGTAGCCATCGTCTTGAAAGGCACATTATCGTAATATAGAGCATTTAACCAAATTTTCTTAAATTCATTAACCGTGATGCCCGCGTGTTGGATGTTTAATTCAGTACTTATTTGGATGTCAAAGTTAAAAATTGGTTGGTCAGCAACCATTGTAGTGAGCACAGCTCCATCATATTCAGTACTGAAGCAATACTTCGAAAAATGTGCCGGTATTTTCTTTCTTCTGTGTAAACAGCATTGAGTAGCCAACGTCTTGAAAGGTACATTATCGTAATACACAGCATTGCACCAGATTTTCTTAAATTCATTAACCGTGATGCTCGCGTGTAATTTATGACGTCTTCAATAAATCAGTTCCTCTGCATGGTTCATCCATGTTGCGCTGACGCATCTATACCCCTTCTCGTTGCTGATTGATGGCTTGAACTGTAAAGAAAATCTGAACTCACTGAGCGATGTAGCTAAAAACACAGATTGTACTTTCTCACAGATGCAGTGAAGATTAATAGTCAGTGCTGGTTGCCTGAGCGTTTAAAGAAAGTCGATAATCGCTCGGTGAAATGCTTAAAACTTAATGTGCACCTACAGCAAACACACCGAAGAGTCTTGGTCATAATAGTCTATGTTAATGTCAGTTAGTTAGTGACCTACATGTTTCACTTCATCTGAACGATTTCTTCACAACGATTAATGTTAAAGGATATGTACACACGATTAGTTTTAACATTTATGAGATATTATTTTTCAGTTCTACTCACAGCTAATAATCACAAAGTGTATAAATAAGTGTGTATTCCCAACATACTGTCGGAACCAGTAATACTCTCCTAACAAGTAGGTATGAGTATTTAACAAAACTGCTTGGGAAGTGAGGGTGAGAAACGCGTCCCAGCCCATGGGCTGAGGATAGTACATTTACAAACACCATATAGGAGGAAAATGCCACTTAGCACTAAAATATAATTTTTTTAAATAAGTGTAGCTCAAATAAAGTCCATTGAATTCCCGGAGATCTTCCATACAGCTTACGCAAACACTATAAAATTCTGGGAGCTGATGCCCAGAAAGTGTCAAAGATCAACAACCCACCAACAAATTGTACTTCCCCTGTGGGTAACAAACTAAGACTTTCTAAGTCTTGGTCAGCAACAATCACTAGTGAAACGTGTAATAGTCTACTGTAAACTCATGGTATAAAGCGGATACGTCCAGAATACTCAACAAACGAATCAGCACCCACTCTATGACTCAGTTACTTGAATTTAATAGCACTGAGAGCACAAAAGCGAAATATGTTTTTACCACAATTTGATTATGACAATTCACGAAGACAGACGCCAATTCTGCAGAAAGTGAAGCGGAAAATAGAGCGTTCCTCCTCCTACTTATTAACTTTTAGTACCTGGCATTCCCTAGGCAGAGCGGCCTGTTGAAGAAAAGAACCACTGTAGAGTAAACGACTTTTTAATCAAAACCAGGAGAGCTGGCCGCGAAGCAGAGGGAATCCCAATAGAAAATATAATGAACAGACCATTGACAAGAGTTATTAGCAGGAGAATGTTGCAAAATTTATTGGTATAAGAACATGGGTGTGCCTCACTTATTTTGAGTGGCATATCTATTTTCCACAAGGGAACCGTTATTAAACAGTAGTATTTAGATATCCGAAAAATGTTTCTCATTTGTGTATGCATGTGAATACATTAAAACACTCGAGCACTAATTACACAAGACTAATAACGTCTTAAAGTTTCTTATCGTAGGAGAAACGAAAGCCGAATGGGGTTTACCCGTGGACACTTACTCTAATACTATCAGCAGGGATCTCGACAAGTGATCTGTGCTTTGCATTACACTCTTCCTCTCTTCACACTGCTCCAGCTCGTTTTCCCGTTGGTCATTTAGTGGTTTCCCGTTCCCACCGTTTGCAGCAATGGACGAATATCCGTATTCATCTTTCGCTCCTTTCTTTTTCCCCATAGCGTGGTCGAGGGCGGGGGGAGGGAGTACCTAGTATTCCTCTTATATACGTAAGGAGCCGATTACGTATTTATCGATATTTAACTTTTTGGCAGGACGCCTTTACTGCCTACGCACTTCAAGATATGCCTTTCACGCGAACGACATGCACAATTGGCTACTCGTGACAAGTGAACAGTCATATTCATGTGATCACCGTCTATGTGCGATAACCACTCACAGACGTTAAGTAGCATCAGAGGGTATATAAAGCGTGTCGGGGTGACGTATCGAATAACGCTGTTGTTGTCGTAGTGCGTAGACAGAGCGATTTATCTGACAAGCAAAAAGCATTATCATTGGTTTTCTAGCCAAAGGTGAAAATATTTCCAAAATAGTTGTTCAGATGGTGCTGTGGTTAATGAATACAATGCATGGTAAAATATTCCATCCGAACAGGCTGTAATTAGGCTGTTTAGGTTTTTTTATTGGTAACGCCACGTAGCGCTCTGTATGAAGTCTGTGGCTGGTTTGCATTGTCTGCCATTGTAGTGTTGGGCAGCGGCAGCTGGATGTGAACAGCGCTTAGCGTTGCGCAGTTGGACGTGAGCCGCCCGAGATGGTGGATGTGGGGAGAGAGATGGCGGAGTTTTGAAATTTGTAAGAATGTATGTCATGAACTGCATTGTCCACAAGACTCTTCGATGGCTGCTGGCCATCTCTACAAGGACTGAAGAGGGACTGCACCTTCGATGGCCCACCAATACCACTATTTCTACAAGGACTGTAGTGGGTCTGCACCTCAGGTGGCCCACCAATACCATAATCTCTACTACGACTACAGTGGGTCTGCTCTGTGATGACCAACCTTCCAATATTCTTCAAAACTTCGACTGACTCTGCTGTTGGTTTGCTCTGTTGTGGCCCATTACCTGTCAGCATGTCTTTCCGTTGGAAGGACAACACTACTTCTTCAAGACTGCATTGAAATCCACTACTTCTGTGTGCATTTTCTTTTGAGCACAAACACTGCTATTTTACTGTGATGAACGATTTGGACTGTCTTTATGGACTGTGAGAAAATTTTAGCTTTTGACCAACATTGTACCGATAAGTGTGTGGATTTCATTTATTTGTTATTGTAATTATGAAAAAAATTTTCAAATCTGTATTGGGCACTGCCCAAAACAATTTGTAAATTTTTTTGTGGGGAGCATGGGGGCTATGTAAGTAGGCTGTTTAGGTTTTTTTATTGGTAACGCCACGTAGCGCTCTGTATGAAAATCACTGGCTGTGCTTTGTGCAGTCTGTGGCAGGTTTGCATTGTTGTCTGCCATTGTAGTGTTGGACAACGGCAGCTGGATGTGAACACCGCGTAGCGTTGCGCAGTTGGAGGTGAGCCGCCCGCAGTGGTGGATGTGGGGAGAGAGATGGCGGAGGTTTGAAATTTGTAAGAATGTATGCCATGAACTGCATTGTCCACAAGACTCTTCGATGGCTGCTGGCCATCTCTACAAGGACTGAAGTGGGACTGCACCTTCGATGGCCCACCAATACCACTATTTCTACAAGGACTGTAGTGGGTCTGCACCTCAGGTGGCCCACCAATACCATAATCTCTACTAGGACTACAGTGGGTCTGCTCTGTGATAACCAACCTTCCAATATTCTTCAAAACTTCGACTGACTCTGCTGTGGGTTTGCTCTGTTGTGGCCCATTAACTGTCAGCATGTCTTTCTGTTGGAAGGACAACACTACTTCTTCAAGACTGCATTGAAATCCACTACTTCCGTGTGCATTTTCTTTTGAGCACAAACACTGCTATTTTGCTGTGATGAACGATCAGGACTGTCTTTATGGACTGTGAGAAAATTTTAGCTTTTGACCAACATTGTACCGATAAGTGTGTGGATTTCGTTTATTTGTTATTGTAATTATGAAAAAAATTTTCTAAACTGTATTGGCCACTGCCCAAAACAATTTGTAAATTTTTTGTGGGGAGTATGGGGGCTATGTAAGTAGGCTATTTAGGATTTTTTATTAGTAACGCCCCGTAGCGCTCTGTATGAAAATCACTGGTTGTGCTGTGTGCAGTCTGTGGCTGGTTTGCATTGTTATCTGCCATTGTAGTGTTGGGCAGCGGCAGCTGGATGTGAACATCGCGTATTGTTGCGCAGTTGGAGGTGAGTCGCCAGCAGTGGTGGATGTGGGGAGACAGATGGCGGAGTTTTGAAATTTGTAAGAATGGATGTCATGAACTGCTATATATATTATGACTATTAAGGTACATACATTGTTTGTTCTCTATCAAAATATTTCATTTGCTAACAATGCCTATCAGTAGTTAGTGCCTTCAGTAGTTTGAATCTTTTATTTAGTTGGCAGTAGTGGCGCTTGCTGTATTGCAGTAGTTCGAGTAACGAAGGTTTTTGGCGAGGTAAGTGATTTGTGAAACGTATAGGTTAATGTCAGTCAGGGCCATTCTTTTGTAGGGATTATTAAAAGTCAGATTGCGTGGCGCTAAAAAATATTGTGTGTCAGTTTAAGAGCAGTTATGTATAATTTTTGTAAGGGGACGTTTCAAGACTGCAGAAGGCCCAGTGGTACCAACATACTGGCTTGTCCTCCTCAGCCAACAGGCGTCAGTGGATTCAGATGCTGGCCAGGGTGGCCGACTGGTTCTAGGCGCTACAGTCTGGAACCGCACGACCGCTATGTTCTCAGGTTCGCATCCTGCCTTGGGCATGGATGTGTGTGACGTCCTTAGGTTAGTTAAGTTTAAGTAGTTGTAAGTTCTAGCGGAATGATGACCTCAGAATTTAAGTCCCATAGTGTTCAGATCCATTTGAACCACTTGGATTCAAATACGGGGGGTCACGTGGCAGCACACTGCTCCGGCCGTATTTAGATTTAATGACTGGACCCACTATTTCTTAATCAAGTAACTCCCCAATTGGTCTCGCAAAGCCTAGAGGCACCTCTCTTCCTGATAGAACTTGGCAGACTTGAACGGTAACCCACCCATGAGCGACTCAATTCAGACATCTCTTAATTTTGCTGGTCTGACGGGAACCAGTATTACAAATGAGGCCAGGACGTTGGACATGGCAGAACTGCGCTATTCAAAACCGACGGCGAGATAACTATGAGACACCACGAGCCGCAGATGTCAGGGTTTAATGACGGCTGGAGGAATGTGTACTGAACGAGAGATGTGCATCTGTTGAGCAACAGATCGCCCAGATGAACCGAGGGCCTTCCAACAGTGACTCCTCAGCGCCAGTTCAGCGAATATTATTTCGTATGGGCCCTCAAAGCAGGTTCCTAGTTCACGTCCACACGCCAACAGCGGATATTCGACGATGATGGTTGAAATTTTCCAGCCAGTATCGCAAGTGGACTTCCATTGAGTGCTGACAGGTAGCCTTTTCAGATACCTGGCAGATGAACGTTGCAGTGTATGGCACAAAACGTGCGGAAGTCATGAGTCCAGGCAGTACGAGAATGCATTGTGGACTGCAAATGTTTTCGTGACATTCTCTTCGTCATCTCGTCATTCTGAAAGGCAGAATGGATCAACACAAGTAAGCACCTGTCCTTGTAGACCACGCCAAACCCTATATGCCGATTGTTTCTCCTCGTCATTATGGTATCTACCAACAGGACAAGGCAAAGTGGCACACAGCTCGCCGTGTATGTGTGTAGTCTGGAGAGCAGCAGGATGAGTTTACCGTATGCCCCTGGCCAATTGGCCGGCCACAATGGTCTCGCGGTTCTAGGTGCGCAGTCCGGAACCGCGCGACTGCTACGGTCGCAAGTTCGAATCCTGCCTCGGGCATGGATGTGTGTGATGTCCTTAGGTTAGTTACGTTTTAGTAGTTCTGAGTTCTAGGGGACTGATGACCACCGCTGTTAAGTCAGATAGTGCTCAGAGCCGTTTTGAACCCCTGGCCACCAAACTCCTCGGATATAAACCAAATCGGGAACCTGTGCTACCACCTCAATTGGACAATTCGTGCCATTGATCATCAACAGAGAAACCACTGACAACTGGCCACGTACTGTAGTTAGGATAGCTCCTCATTACTGATGAGACCTCTCACAACCTCACTGGCTCTCTTACTGCACGTCTTGCAGCGATCTACACTGCCAAAGATGGTTAAGCAGGCTTTTGACTGGTTATCACAGACATGTTATTGAACAGTTTCTGTCAGTAATGTGTCTCACCTGTGGCAAGTGGTAAATGTTGTTTAAAAGTTGTAATAAGAATTTCATGTAGGATGAGAAATATCTGCTGTTCAAACTGGCAACTCAGTAGTGAAAGCGAGATTATGTATCATTCTATTCACAAAAGAGGTGAAATACAGTAATAGAATTAAGGAGGTGGCAATGACATTAAAGTTCATTAATGATGAAAGCAAAAATCGTACTGGATTTTCTTGGCCAAGGTCGTATTGTAAATTCACCACAATGCCCAGAACTAAAAGAACAGGTAAAGTAACGTCCAGACACTTTACACCATCACCATTTATTTCCATGGTGATTATTTAGATGCAAACACATCAAAAATTATTCAGAAGAAAGTAAATAGCGCAGTATCACTTTATCCTTTGTAGCTTCATTTATTTCTAGGTATAAAATAACCTCAATTTTTTTCTCCTTCGATAGGTCTCAGTTTTTCCACTGTTGAAAGACGCTCCTTAAAAATTTACACTGTATCTACATACATGAATACTGATATGCATTTTAGGCTTTTTATTTGTGCAGTCTTGCTATTCCAAGTATATTGTTGCTGTCAGACCCTTTGTCTTTGTTGTGAGCGATCACCAGTAGAAAAAGTATCGGGTCTTCCAGAAAACTCATGAAAACAAAATAAATGAAAAAAGTATGTACAAAATTTAACATTAAGAAGAAACAAAAGCACAAAATCCATCACTGAAGTAGACTGATCGAGGGGAGAAAAGGTTAATTCAACACCTGCTGCAGTCAAACTGATCCTTGGCGACACTCACCAACACTAAGAGATTACTCAAGAAAACAGGAACAGATTTACGCGTCAACTACTGCAACGGCTTGCATAAAATTTCCAACATTTCGAAGGGTTGGAGGACAGTTAGAGCTCTAAAACGTCTTAATGTAGTCGGTTATTCAGGGGTGAATCCTGTGTGGTTTGAATAATTCGTGGCAATAGATGCTCTTCCGATTTACCATGAGGCCACATTGCCTTTCCCATATGACCCCGTTCCAGTCATCGTTTATTAGCTCCATTCAAAAGGCATGAATTGGAAGTAGCTCCGAATAATTTTACAAATACCTCTCTTGAAACTGTCTGTATGCCTTATGATATAATAATAAAACTGTAAACAAAAGTCTCGATATTGCTTTGTTCTCTTGTGTGGTGAAAACTCTTTCAGATTTATTGAAATTCGTCCTGAGTCGTGAATTAATACCCCAGTTCCAGTTGGATTTCTTAGAGGCCGAGGTACCGTGGACAAGAATTTGTGTGCATACTTTCTCCTCAGCTTGACCAAAAAGATATTCGTAACAACATAAGGTCTGAATAGTGACTAAGTCCTCAATTTTTTCTAAAAGTTCAAGCGAAATGGGCTTTCAGTTGGCTAGATATACGACATTAACCTTACCTCAGGGAGCGATCCTTAGTACCTTGTTATACATATTTCACTTGTGGTATCGCCAAGAAAATATTGTTCCCAAAAATCAAATACTGCTGTTTGCTGATGATTTATGCTTACATTCATCTGGTTCCCTTGAAGTTTTCCACATTCTGTAAACTGATAAGGCTGTAACATGAATATACGATTGGATGCACGAAACGCCCTTGAAATATTTGCTGAGATTTCCTTGGGTCTAATATTTTCAATGTGACACATTATCATCTATGCAAACACTCATTTCAGGATAAACCGCCATCTAAATTCCTGGGGATGTGGTTCGATTCCAGGATCAACTGAATTCCTCAAAGCAAGTCCTTATCAACGTTTGCTTGCCTCTCGTAGCCGTCCGTTGGTCTGTTAACCACATCGTTTCACTGACCATGTATTGGATATTAATTATGTACACGTCCGAGCAAGGTTGTGCTATTATGGCATTGTTAAAGTATATCGTAAAATATGGTACACCAGCTGTTTGGTCTCTGGTTGTGTTATAAACTATTTTACAAAAATAACTAAAAACTACTAATTTAAATACAGTTTTTCTGACATATTTTATTTTTTCATGCCATTACTGATGTAGAACTTCCGTTCATCGTTATATGGTTGCAGTACAGGGTGAACTGATCATTAGACATTGGGTGTGCTGTCTTCCATCGTACCCTACCGTGTAAATATATTAACTAACAAACATTCATACAGTAAATTAAGATAAAAGAAATGTGGAAACTGCAAAATGGTTGTCTAAAACCAGTATCTGCAGTGAACGTGTTCTTGATAGTTTTGAAGGCCAGTGATTTTGATATTTATCACGTACCGTGTAGAAGTATCATGGTTAAGGTGTCGCAGCATAATAAACCCTTCCACTGGATCAAACAGTAAAAAATGAATCAACATGAGCACTTTTTCAATGAACAGTTCGATTTCCTACAACCTCCACGTGTAACATGTACTGATGGCTTAAAAGAATGCTATGGAGTAAAGATGTATAGTGTCCACATTAGCGTAAGAAATGATGTGAAAGATTAGGGTTTAACACCGATACATTTTCTTCAACATCAGATAAACAATCGAGGTGCAGCAAAAAATAATTAAACATGGTTAGTATTTTAAAAATCATATTAAATAATGTTTTAACGAAATAATATCTGTTACACTAAACGTATGCTACAAAAATAATTTGTCAGAAAAATGTGGCGAATGTATTTGTGTTAGCAACTGACGGAAAATATATTTTTGTCCTATGAGGGAGTAGAAAATGACATATGCCGCCTGGGGGATATTAGATGTACTGATAATGGTTTCAGTGTTGTCCACCAACAGATAGCGTAGTGGCATAGCTACCAGAGCGTCATCTGCTTCCACTCTTTATAGGAAATGCTCACAGCCAAAACGCGCAGTGTCGTGCAGACATGTGAAGCGAGCAGGCAACCATGGCACCGAGATGTATTCGTTTTTCCCACAGGTAAATGTGCAGAACTCAAAGGGGTGAAATTGTGGCCATCCAATTGGCGGGAAGTTCCTTTCGGTCAGTTGCCACACAAGTTAGAGGTGCTGAGTCGGTTGCTCAACGATGTCAGTATCAGTGCTCCAAAACACAACAAGAATAATACCAAAGTCTCCTAATGGACTCACTGTCCCCACAAAGCACCCAACATTTACTCTATGACACCGATACACGCCACAGGACAAGAATCAACCCACACTTGTAAGACAATTGAATACTAAATCACAATGTCAATACAGTAATACATGAACAAGATAAAACATGCAAGAAAATACATATCATAAATTTACGTAAATTCTGTATTACAGAAAGACTATATACCAATAACCACATCCAACCGAAAATAACTAATCCTCACAGCGCATCAGAAGATCTCTGGTGTACCGACATCCGTGAACAGGGTAAGCCATGTGAAACTAACCAGTTCTACGGGTTATTACGTTAAGAGCGGGAATGGAAATGATTATTGATTGTGAAATTAACATGAGAATATTAGGGTCGACACCGATTCTAATCATACAACTAATCATAGGTTTGGGCGAGTCGGAAAATAAATTAATTTGATCACCGAGCAAAAACTCATAAAAATATGTACGTCGTGATATCGCTCATAAGGGATGCGATGTAATTAATAGTATTTCCCGTGCACTGTCAACGAGACACGAGAATCAACCATTTAAAATAAAATAGTACACGCATGAAAACTGTGCAGAAGATCAGCTCCCAGAACACACCAGAAAATAAGACTCAATCTAAAGCATTTGATTTAAAATAAAAGGGGAAACTAATCACTGGACCTGTGCGTAGGGAAGCGCGTTGTACGTGCTAACAGGAAAGCTACGAGGTGAGTGGCTTAGGTGCGAAAACGTAACCTCGAAATGCAAGAGAAAATTGTGTATAAAATCATTTATTCCTAAGATATGAATGCGAGGCATGTACACAATTCCTGATAACAGAAATTTCTAAAACATTAAAGAAAAGCATCGAAACATACACCATTACAATCTACACCTAAAATCATTCTTGTGAATCATACATACAAGTGCTGTTGCCTGATAACTGATGGCAATAACTCGTGAAACGGTACACGTTTCGCAGTACACCCACATGCCCACATAGTTTGTGGAGACGCAATTTATAGGTATCGTGGCCAAGTTGCAACAATATCTCATCACACAATCATGAACAGTTAACATTCTTTAAAACAAACATGAGACTGGACAGTTAGTGATGACAGTAGCCCAACAAACTTTAATGTTCAACCACGTGGTCGGCTCCCCACGGACGGCAGATACATAAAGCAAGACAAATTTACGAGTAGGCAAAGCTATTAATATTTAGAAGAATGAAAGCTTATACAGCCACAGCTGAAGGCAAACAGACATTCATACAGATGCGAGTGCTCACCTCTCATCGACACTTTTGTGAGGCGCTCTACCGGTGGATTCAAGTCTGCTACAGAAATTTACTAAAAGAAAAACCTGCCAAAGTTTTGCATTCCTTGCTGCGACAAGGCAAAGCAATCTTTCAGAGTTGAAAAGCGAGACCGAAAGCTAACAGCTCTCCCCTCGCCAAGTTGTTCGCGCCACGCGGTCAGTGTAACTCGCCCTACTTCGACTGGAGCACAGCTGTGAACGCTTCCTGTACCGGCGGCAGACTGCCTCCCTTTTTCATCTCCAGCGTCTTCCACGCTCCGCATGGCCCGGAAAAACCAAAGATCCCATTTCCGCCACCAACCTAATGCGGGTGGATTCTTACAAGTAGCGCAAACCTCTTTGCCTACTTGACAACTACGAGAGTTGCCTATTCTGTACCACTGCTGCTGAATCTGTATGACTATCGCAGACTTTCTGTAGCAGACTACGCCACCGTCTAGCAACGTGACACACAACCACATTCATTCAATCGCACCTTTATGAGAGTTATGAGGAAAGGGAAACAAGGAACAGAAGGAGAAAGGCTAGTGAAAATGGGCTACTGGATTAATGAAAGGTGGCTACAGGCCCCTATCACTGTCTTTTAGGGTGTATTCGTCCAAGACACAATGGCCTCACCTCAGACCTCGTGGACTGAGGTGCCATACGCTACAGCTCTCGTTCACGTCTGGTGTTTCTGGAGGAGACGCTCACCAGCGCTCGGTATGTGCAGGATGTTGTTAGACCAGGTCTTTTGCCATTCTTGCAACAGAAATGTGATGTTTCGTAGCAGCATAATACTTGCCCACACTGCCCTTGAAACTCAATGTGCTCTACAAGTCATGCTGCAAATTCCCCAGCCAGTGCAATCTGTACGCAACAATAACATTCTCGCTGCCAATGCATAGACGTTTTGAGCGGACGAGTGTTTCGTGATTATCTCATTGTCACTTATCACGCAGTTAGCGGGCTTTGCGTCTATGCTACTCAGCTCACAACATACCGTATGATATAAAATGTCTGAGATTACCTCCATCATTGTCCTCTTGTTCAAAATTATCGCCAGGATCATCGGATAGTTTGTCAAGCTTAGGGGAATTAAGGAGCTGTATAACTTCTTCTTCTGTAAGTGGCCTTGGACTCAGGGCATTGTGAAATCACCATAAGATAACTAAAAAGACAGCGAAATAAAGTCCCAAATTTCTATGCTGTTAAAAACTTTCAATCACAATCTCCTCATTTGGAGACATGGATAAAGTTATAAATATATCACTTATATTTCGTTCTGAAAGACACCTTTAGTTTTCACCTTCAAGAATGCACATTTTTAAGCACAATTAACATTTTATCTAAATTTAGAAGATATTAACTGGCTCATGGGAGGTACGAAGATTAATGTGCAGTGCCCATGTGACTGTGCACATTCAGTTCTGTTTTGTGGGACCACAGATTAACAGGAGATGTCGACACTGTTCTCAAATAAACTCCCTGCTTTTGAAAATATGAGGACTACAGTCACAAATGGTGAACTTTAACGTATTTTAATATGCAAAGCATTTATTTAGTATGTCCTTATATGAGCACTTCATGAACGAAATGGTTAATAAGCAATACAAACTAAATGAGCACTGATCTAGAATCTGTTGCTGCTGCATCTTGCATGCAGTTTCGTTTACCGATAGGCTGCATATGCCCTGTGCCGTCCCAGCAAAAATGGGCTCTCCTTTTGACTTATTAGTGTGCGAATTTGTGTGTGTGACATGCTACTGATTTACACCACTAATTTTGTAATTGGATAACACAGAGATCTTTCTCTTCTTCTGACGATTATCTGAAACGTAAGAATTGTAAATGAAGAACCATAAACTCTCTCAGTATTAACGGCTGTCCTTATCCTTCAACAACAGTTCTACAATTGTCTGGTGAAGAAGACAACCTATTAGCATTCGTTCTCAAATCGTCTGTCTTATAACTAGAGCTACTAAGAATATGCGCCTCACCTAAAATCTTATTGCGATTTAAGAAGCATAATGCTCTTCTTGACGTATGAAGGGGAAGTCCAACGTTCTCTAAATTTCATGTGAAATGTCAAAATACGCACAGCTTTCGGCTTCAGTTTTCGAACGTGCGTCCACGTGCTGAATGTGCTTAAACAGTCAGCAGAAAGTGGACGAAGGTCTACCAGTCGTTAGAAGTTTGGATGGCCACCCTCATGTCAGTTAATTATGGGAACGTCTCAGTCTTTGCCTGTCTGTAAATTAGATGACAATGCACTGTGTGACACAGCTGAAACAGGTTATCGGAGAAGGACATGGGTTTCGTAGTTTCCTAGCCAGAAGAGTTACCCCTCTGGTTACATCAGGTCAATGGCTCTATCGCCAACAATCCTTTCCCTAGATACCATCTATCCGAATCACGCATCACAGAAGACGGAGGGGCCCCTAGATGCCGTGCATTTCCGTGCCAGACACTGAACCAAGCAATCATACATCCTGTGATTTTCCTTTTTTCTCAGGGGATACTTTGGAAGATGCTTTCAGTACCAGTACTGATACCGGCCATCATGCCAAGCGACCCCCCCCCCCCCCCAATTCCCGTTCCCCCTCCCCCCACCCCCATTACTTCCAATGTCTTCCGCCAAACCTAGTACGTTTCTTTTAAGAATTCGATCTAATGTAACCTCGTACTAATTGGCCAGAACTGAAAACTACTGAAGCCATACGTGTTTTCATTGTCATCTAATGTCACGTCACACCTAGAACGCCATCTTATTGTAACGAGCAGGAACTTTGAATACGTACTGTGCTATATACTTACGAGTTTCTGTAGCCTAAGAAATGCCGACTTATAATGTTTTGCATCTCAGACCATAGTACAACACATTGTTAGGACCCTGATCATAATACTGTGCTAGGACAGTCAGTACATAAGAAATTAAGAGGTCGTCTGTAGAATAAAGGAGAGAAGGAATAAGTGGCAAACAAAGAGTAGAAAGTATGAATAGGATGGTAGAGCACACATTAGGATAGCCGACGACAACTTCTAAGGCACTTTAGGGATCCGTAGAATGCAAGAACAGTAGGGAATAAAGACACTGCATGGTCTCCAACGTACAATTTAGGACGTCGTGTGCAAGTGACACTCTGAGATGAGGTAATTGACACAGGACCTGAAGTGGTGACTGATCGCATCAAACAAGTCAGTGACATAATAAGATAATAAAGTTCAGAGAGAAAGACATCTAGTGACCAGCCGTAATTTCCACAAGGTCGGTCTCAGGATGCGGGCATTATACGCCTCCCAGAGCTGAATACGTTGGCAACTAGAAAAAGACAGCAGATGTCGCTTCGTCCGAAGTAAGCCTCAACATCTGAGATTTCTAGCGAGAAAAGAGTTATTTAAGTCATTTGGTTGTTTTTACTCGACGGATCTGTCTGTATCTGATGTCTCTGAGTGGGTAAATAAGAGGTGCATGATTTTCTTAAAACGCTTGTTGCCCCGTTTAGCTCTTCTCCGGAAATAGTGAGTTATGGGAGTTGAAATGAAACACTTAGCAAATAGTATACACTATAGCAAATGTGGCCTTAGATCATTTGCGGAAACAAGCTGATTAATGCTACAGAGGAAGATGCTGTTCGTGTCCTTCTCAAGAACCGCGTGCTCACAGCGATTATGGTGTAAGACTGATGCTGTCCAGAAGTGTAACCCACTGACCATGGGGAATACAACGGCAGCCCCTACAACATCAAATTTTGTCAAGCCAGTAATGCACTGCTAACGGTGGGTGTATCAAGTACATACAGTACTACCCAAAGCTTGGATCACACCTGTTATTTTATGTTCCCAATTTCCCAAGTTGAAGCTCGATCTCTTTGAAAGAAGACAGTTGGTGGGACCCCTGTAGCTAATTTCCTCGTCCTGGGTAGTCTCTTTGGACAAAACACGTATCAGTTTTTCTACGTCAATACCGTAAAGACTGAATTCTAGTTGAAGGTTGTATCCTAACGTTAGCGGTTCGTGTATATCATGCAAAAAGGGTTGATTACTTATTCCACTGGATAAAAACTCTAAGAGACCAGATGCATTTCTGGAATTGGATATTGATATGATTTGTTTCGGTATATCGAATACCCAGTTTCATAATTGTTCCGTTTTACAGCATTAATTGCCGTAGTTTCCACTGTAGATAGGAGTATTGTATCAGTGGCAAGAAGGGGCACTTTAATTGCTTGCAAAACAGATTAGAAAAAGAAACGCACCTCTACTAATGTTTGTACATTGCAAGGCCTGTATACAGCAGCTAATACGGTACAATTGTGCTTGTGCACTCACAAACTATTTTAGAATGTACTGTTTAGTGAACCAGTACCTGCAGAATGAAAGTGTGTAGCCGAATATTTCCGCATAAATAAAATTTGAGACTAAATAGAGGCTATGCATAACATTTATTACGCACTAGGCTCCGCTCAATAGTAGATGTTCATTACAGAGACACAATCGTGTTTACAAATATGGTCCATAACGCACTTTGAGCGCCATTAAAGTAACTGCATTTCGTGGAAGATATCTGCACTAGGTTCTGGCACATTGGAAGTTCCATTTCTTTCCATTCATTCTCGCTCACAACAACAGTCATCGCCTAGTTTTCTACTAGTAAATCTGCACATATACTCACCATGAAACTGAACGTACTACAAACAGTAACTACTACCAGCGATATCTGATTGAAATATTGAATGATCGAAACATAATTGTACGTATACATCTGTACATTCTCAGACCTCTCAAACTCTATCCCATGATACCTACGCGAGGTATGCGATGGCGTCTGGTGTTTCTAGGCTACCGTTTTGATAAATTTTGCAAACACAATTTTGCGAGAACAACAGCACCCACTTTCGCACTGAAGGAAAAAAATGTGACCCTGCTGTAGTAGCACACGGGGCATGTAACTCGGATAAAGAACTTCTCCACTTACTGGAGTAAACGAATGGAAGAAGACAGATCACTAAGTCCCATTTCTCTTGAACACCTAAATGAATAGCATTTCTACCTTCTCTCCTTTAATACAGGTTCTATTGGAACGAACATTGTTGTTGTTGTTGTTGTCGTTGTGGTCTACAGTCCTGAGACTGGTTTGATGCAGCTCTCCAGGCTACTCTATCCTGTGCAAGCTTCTTCATCTCCCAATACGTACTGCTTAGTGTATTCATCTCTTGGTCTCCCTCTACGATTTTTACCCTCCACGCTGCCCTCCAATAGTAAATTGGTGATCGCTCGATGGCTCAGAACATGTCCTACCAACCGACCCCTTCTTCTAGTCAGGTTGTGCCACGAGCTCCTCTTCTCCCCAATTCTACTGAATACCTTCACATTAGTTATGTGATCTACCCATCTAATCTTCAGCATTCTTCTGTAGCACCACATTTCGAAAGCTTCTATTCTCTTGTTGTCTAAGCTATTTATCGTCCATGTTTCACTTCCATACATGGCTATACTCCACACAAATACTTTCAGAAACGACTTCCTGAGATTTAAATCTATACTCGACGTTACCAAATTTTTCTTCTTGCCAGTCTACATTTTATATTCTCGCTACTTCGACCATCATCAGTTATTTTGCTCTCCAAATAGCAAAACTCCTTTACTACTTTAACTGTCTCAATTCCTAATCTGAATCCCTCAGCATCACCCGACTTAATTCGACTACATTCCATTATCCTCGTTTTGCTTTTGTTGATGTTCATCTTATACTCTCCTTTCAAGATACTGCCCATTCCGTTCAACTGCTCTTCCAAGCCCTTTGCTGTCTCTGACAGAATTACAATGTCATCGGCGAACCTCAAAGTTTTTATTTCTACTCCGTGGGTTTTAATACCTACTACGAACTTTTCTTTTGTTTCCTTTATTGCTTGCTCAATATACAGATTGAATAACATCGGGGAGAGGCTACAACCCTGTCTTATGTCCCTCCCCAACCACTGCTTCCCTTTCATGTCCCTCGACTCATATAACGACCTTCTGGTTTCTGTACAATTTTAAATAGCCTTTTGCTCCCTGTATTTTACCCCTGTCACCTTCGGAATTTGAAAGAGAGTATTCCAATCAACATTGTCAAAAGTTTTCTCTAACTCTACAAATGCTAGAAACGTAGGTTTACCTTTCCTTAATTTTTCTTCTAAGATAAGTCTTAGGGTCATTATTGCTTTACGTGTTCCAACATTTCTACGGAATCCGAACTGATCTTCCCCGAGTCGGCTTCTATCAGTTTTTCCATTCGTCTGTAAAGAATTCGCGTTAATATTTTGCAGCTGTGACTTATTAAACTGATAGTTCGGTAATTTTCACATCTGTCAGCACCTGCTTTCTTTGGGATTGGAATTATTATATTCGTTTTGAAGTCTCAGGATATTTCGCATGTCTCATACATCTTGCTCACCAGATGCTAGAGTTTGGTCAGGACTGTCTCTCCCAAGGCTGTCAGTATTTGTAATGGAATTTTGTCTACCTCGGGGCCTTATTTCTACGCAGGTCTTCAGTGCTCTGTTAAACTCTTCATCCGATATCATATCCCCCATTTCATCTTCATCTGCATGCTCTTCCATTTCCATAATATTGTCCTCAAGTACATCGCCCTTGTATATACCCTCTATATACTCCTTCCACCTTTCGGCTTTCCCTTCTTTGCTTAGAACTGGGTTTCCGCCAAAGCTCTTGATATTCATGCAAGTGGTTCTCCTTTCTCCAAAGGTATCTTTAATTTTTCCTATAGGCAGTATCTATTTTACCCCTAGAGAGATACGCCGCTACATCCTTACATTTGTCCTCTAGCCATCCCTGCTTATCCATTTTGCACTTCCTGTCGATATCATTTTTGAGACGTTTGTATTCCTTTTTGCCTGCTTCATTTACTACATTTTTATATTTTCTCATTTCATAAATTAAATTCAATATTTCTTCTGTTACCTAAGGGTTTCTACTAGCCCTCGTCTTTTTACCTATTTGATCATCTGCTGCCTTCACTATTTCATCTCTCAGAGCACCCATTCTTCTAGTGAATTTCTTTCCCCCATTCTTGTCAATTGTTCCCTTATGCTCTCCCGGAAACTTTGTACAACCTCTGGTTCTTTCAGTTTATCCAGGTCCCATCTCCTTAAATTCCCACCTTTTTGCAGTTTCTTCAGTTTTAATCTACAGTTCATAGCCAATAGATTGTGGTCAGAGTCCACATCTGCCCCTAAAATTGTCTTACAGTTTAAAACCTGGTTCCTAAATCTCTGTCTTACCATTATACAATCTATCTGATACGTCTTAGTATCTCCAGGGTTCTCCCATGTATGCAATCTTCTTTCATGATTCTTGAACCAAGTGTTAGCTATGATTAAGTTATGGTCCGTGCAAAATTTTACCAGGCGGCTTCCTCTTACATTTCGTAGCCCCAATCCATATTCACCTACCATGTTTCCTTCTCTCCATTTTCCTACTCTTGAATTCCAGTCACCAATGACCATTAAATTTTCGTCTCCTTTCACTAACTGAATAATTTTATTTATCTCATCATACATTTCATCAACTTCTTCGTCATCTGCAGAGCTAGTTGGCATATAAACTTGTACAACTGTAGTAGACGTGGGCTTCGTGTCTATCTTGGCCACAATAATGCCTTCCCTAAGTTGTTTGTAGTAGCTTACCTGTACTCCCATTTTTTTTATTCATTATTAAACCTACTCCTGCATTACCCTTATTTGATTTTGTATTTATAACCCTGTATTCACTTGACCAAAAGTCTTGTTCCTCCTGCGATCGAACTTAACTAATTCCCACTATATCTAACTTCAACCTAACCATTTCGCTTTTTAAAGTTTCTAACCTACCTGCCCGATTAAGGGATCTGACATTCCACGCTCCAACCCGTAGATCGCCAGTTTTCTTCCTCCTGATAACAACGTCCTCCCGGAGATCCGAATGCGGGACTATTTTACCTCCGGAATATTTTACCCAAGAGGACGCCAGCATCATTTTATCATACAGTAAAGCTAAATGCCCCCGGGAAAAATTACGGCTGTAGTTTCCCTTTGCTTTCAGCTGTTCGCAGTACCAGAACAGCAAGGCCATTTAGGTTAGTGTTACGAGGCCAGATCAGTCAATCATCCAGACTGTTGCCCCTGCAACTACTGAAAAGGCTGCTGCCCCTCTTCACGTTTGTCTGGCCCTCATCAGATACCCCTCCGTTGTTGTTGCACCTACGGTACGGCCATCTGTACCGTTGAGGCACGCAAGCCTCCCCAACAATGGCAACGTCCATGGTTCTTGCGGGGGAGGGAAACGAATATTACACATGGAACAAGTATTAGTGGAATGAAACGAACATTACATTCCACTATTACTTGTTCCATATATCATGAATACGATATTTCAGAATGATGTGGAACGTGTCAGTTTAACATAAATTTTCATTTTAAACTTTTTTCTTTTTTTGCCTACTTCATATTTAAAAATCTATCTATCGAGCAGAAGGGTTGTCATTCACAAATTTTTTTAATTTGTTTAATTTGTTTTTAAATCTTGTTTGGCTATGTGTCAGACTTTTATTCCTATCTGGCAAATGACCAGAGATTTTGTGGCAGCATAATTGACCCCTTTCTGTTCCAAAATCAGATTTGACTTAGAATAGTGAAGAGCATTCTTTCTTCTAGCGTTGTAACTACGCACTTGGCTATTACTTTTGAATTGGGATGGGTTACTAATAACAAATTTCATTAAGGAATGTATGTATTCTGAAGATACTGGGAATATCCTTAAATAAATGTCTGCAAGATGATCTTGGCTGGGCTCCAGTTATTATTGTGATTACACAGTTGTGTACAATGAATACTTTTTCACTTAATGATGAATTACCCCAAAATATAATTCCAAATGAAATCAGTAAATGTAAATAGGCATGGTAGACTAATTTACAGGTATTTTTATCAAGAAAATTTGCAATAATCGTAATAGCATAAGTAGCTGATCATAACCATCTCAGAAGATCATCGATGTGTTTCTTCCAATTCAATTTCTCATCAGTGCACACACACACACATATATTTTGTATATTCAGTCTTAGCAACAGACTTCTGATCAAAGTCTATAGTTATTAATGGTGTTATGACGTTTACTATATAAAATTGTAATACTTTATTTTCTCAAAATTTAGTGAGAGTCCATTTGCAGAGAACCATTTAACAATTTTCTCAAAGACGTTATTGCATTTTCCTCAGTTAATTCTTTTTTGTCGAGTGATATTACTGCACTTGCACTGACAGTAAGAGAACCATCTTTACATCTTCATGAATATAGAGCGGCAAGGTATTAATAAATATTATCAACGATAAGGGACTGCAGACTGTACCCTGTGGGATACCGTTCTTCATACAATCCCAGCCACAGGACTCTGCTGATTTTTGCAGATTATCTGTATCCTTAATTTAAATCTTTTACGTTCTTCCAGTTAAATATTTAATTAAACCATTTCTACACTGCCACACTCATACTTTTATATTGAAGCTTACTTGGAATAATTTTGTGATTGACAAAGTCAAACGCCTATCTACCACAGATTGCTGATGGATGTTTCCAGTCAGTTTTTCTTGTGTTTCCACTTGTTTCGTGTCAGCTCCAACACGTTGATGAGTTAAGTTATCCAGAACACAATCACTGTGAGCAGGTACACAGAGACAAATTCTAATTCATTGTTACATGGATGGTTCACGGTGAAACGCTTTTGACCAGATTTTGGAAACAAAAAGTAGAGAGTGGTATTTATAGGTGAACGTGTTCTTCTTCACATTTTCGTGAAGAACAAAGTTACAAGAGAGGCAGTCATGCCGAAAATGCAAAATGAATTCTCTGAGTTTTATGAGTCTCAGTGAGCCACAACTGGTAATCACAATTAAAGACGTGCTTGGGTTCGTGACGCAACCGATTAAAGAAGCTCTTTTAGTAGTCAGACCTACTTGTTAGTTTCTTGCGAGACTGGACGTGGCACGGGCCATAGTACACATATGAAAAAACAAAAAAAATTTGGCACCGCCCCAGATCCCAGACTCCTAGAGACAGACGTGGCCTGTGGATATTGTATCACAGTCCCTCTGACTGTTCGGAGATGGCACCAAACCTGGTCAAAGATGAAAACAACCATACATGACCAGCACTGTAGACGCACAGGGTCCGACGGCCTATCAGTTCTAGTTATTCCACCAGGCAAGAGGTATAAGGCTCCTTTTGTCTGTTGTTCAACCATGCCTACACGTTCAGTACCTCGGTTAGATCGATTCCGTATTTTTACTTTGTGCCAGGAAGAGCTCTCAACAACGGAAGTGTCTAGGCGTCTCGGAGTGAACCAAGGCCATGCATTGCGGACATGAGGGAGATGCAGAGAGACAAGAACTTTCGATGACATGCTTAGCTCAGGCCGCCCGATGGCTACTACTGCAATGGACGACCGCTACCTACGTAATATGGCTCGGAGGAACCCTGACAGCAACGGCACCATGTAGAATAATGCCTCTCATGCAGTCACAAGACGTCGTGTTGCGACTCAAACTGTGAGCAATAGGTTACATCATGCGCAGCCTCACTCCCAACGTCCATGGCAAGGTCCATCTTTGCAACCACGACACCATGCAGCGCTGTACAGATGGGCTCAACAACATGCCGAATGGACCGCTCAGGATTGGCACAAGTTCTCTTTAACAACGGGTGTCGCATATGCCTTCAACGAGACAACCGTCGGAGACGTGTTTGTAAGCAACCAGGTCAGGCTGAACGCCTTAAACACACTGTCCAGCGAGTGCAGCAAGGTGGAGGTTTCCTGCTGTTTTCGGGTGTCATTATGTAGGGCCAACGTACGCCGCTTCAAGGCACCGTAATGACTCTACGATAACTGAATGCCATCCTCTGACGGAGAGTGCAACCAAATCGGCAGAATTTTGGCGAGGCATTCATCTTCATGAGCGACAATTCGCGCCCCCATCATGCACATCTTGTGTGTGACTTCCTTCAGGATAACGACATTGCTCAACTATAGTGGCCAGCATGTTCTGCAAACATGAATCCTATCAAACACGACTGGGATTGACTCAGAATATCTGTTAATGGACGGTGTGAGCCACCAACCACTCTGAGGGGTCTACACCGTATCGCGGTGGAGGAGTGGGACGATCTGGACCAACAGTGCCTTGGTGAACTTGTGGATAGTATGCCACGAGGAATACAGGCATGGATCAATGCAAGAGGACATGCTACTGGGTATTAGAGGTTATTAGAGGTGTCGGTGTGTAAAGTAATCTGGCACCACCTCTGAAGGTCTTACTGTATGGTGGTACCACATGCAATGTGTGGTTGTCGTGAGCAATAAAAAGGGTGGAAATAATGTTTATGTAGATCTCTATCCCAATTTTCTGTGCAGGCTCCGGAACTCTCGGAACCGAGGTAATGCAAACTTTTTTTTGGGTGTGTGTATTACTAGGCCCGTGGCGGAGAAAAATTACATCTCGTTGTGCAACTGGATAGTTACTTGATGGGATCAAAAGAAGTATAATACCCTGTACCGTTCTACTAAAATAAGATAAGTAGGTAGTGACATAATTCTAAGGCTATAAACATTAAAAATTTGTTATATATATCAGAAAATAGGTGAAATTTGGTATTACAACATACAACTTATTAAAAAACTGCGCCTACATATCTACTCGTGCTGGATATATTTCAGGTGATCTTGCTCACCCTGTATGTTTAGTTTTTAAATCTCTGAAAAGATTTTGGCCCCTGCGGAATAACAAATTACGTGGCATGTTATAGTGGACGACATGCTATGTAGTAGTAGAAAGAATCGAATAAGTTCCACTACAAAATCTTCTCCGTGAGATATCGTGTAAGGAAAACAAGTCTGTCAACCGAAATTAAACTCCTAAATCTGTTTAAATTCGGTCTCCGGTTGGGATCCACTAGGCACTATAGTGTCTCCGAGATATTACTCGAGGCGCTGCCGAAAGACGCGCTGTCACGGCGATATAAAAATGTGGGGCTTTGAGCGCTCACTACGCTCGGTGTTTGCTTACGGAGTAGGCGAATACCTCTGAAGCGTGCTGGCTAGACTTATAAGACGCGCGCCCGGAGCAGCGAACAGACAGCGCCAGCACACGACAGCAGAGGGGCCGTGCATTTATTGCGTGACGCGAAGCGGCGCGGGCCTCCCAAGACAGAGGCGGGGCTGGCTGCTGCGCCGGTTATTGAATCTTTAAGCCCCCCCAAGAGCGGTGCAGCGCTTGAAAGCATCCAAGCCGGGCGACGACGCTGCGCGCGTCTTGTCTTGAGCGGAGGCCACCGCCCTGCGCCGTCTCTGGCGATGCGGGAGGTGGACCAGACCATCCGTGGATAGAAAAACCTGCTGCAGGATCTCTCGTTTCGGAAAGTCCTCTACCTCCTTCGGCGGCATCAACACGATTTGACTGTAAATCGTACGAAATTCATAATGCATGCTTTCGAGGCCGATATTTTCGTTCTTGGTGATTTTCGTTTTATGGACATCAAGCCATAGCTCGAAGCATATTCCTCTGCCCAACGTTTCGCCTCCTAACGCTGGAAACATCTTCAGAAGCTATAAAGACCTGAAAGTTTAAAGCTCAAACTAGTTCGAAAAATCTACCTGCTCACACGTACTACCCCCCAACCATAATACTGTATCTGGCCTACCGTGGTAATTATCGGAAACACGTGATAACTTTACAGTACACAAGTACAGTGGTGACTGAGGAAAACGCATGGCACTGTTAGTAATATCAAGACGATCGTGCTTATACTGTCATGACGGTCAGCGTATTCTCTCGCGATAAGCCGACCGAGGCCCCCTCACTTCCAGCTACAGTAATATTGTAGTGGACAAAAATGCACGTAACGGCCAGGTTGTGGCTTTAGGAGACCACTTTCTTAGGTAAATATGGCACTACATCTTAAAAGAACAGGATCTTCCAGTTGTGACCCACTATGTTAAGAACCCCGTCCCGCTGAAATACAAATGTGAAGCGCACAGCCAGTTATAATCCGTTCATCATAAGAATAAAGCTGATGTAAGCATTGCACTATGTATTCTTCCGCTGTTGCTGGAACCTCATTGAAGTTTCGTTTTACGTGGAACTGCAGCCGAGCGGTTGTAGGCGCTTCAGTCCGGAACTGCGCTGCTGCTACGGTCGTGGGTTCGAATCCTGCCTCGCGGATGGATGTGTGTGATGTCCTTAGGTTAGTTAGGTTCAATAGTACTAAGTGTAGGGGACTGATGACCTCAGATGTTAAGTCCCATAGTGCTTAGAGCCATTTGAACCATTTGATAATACGGGACAACAGCTTTACCGGCAAATTTAACTTAGAACTGGCCAGTCAGCTGGTACAGCTAGCCTGCAGTGACGTGGCCGGTTGCAATTCACACGTGAAAAGAGACGAGCAGAGGAGCAATACAGCTTCGAATGTCATTTAATTTTGAAGCATTATGAAATAATACTTTGCAAATCTCCCACAGTACGCTCATTAGACGACTAGACGAAAACCGAAACATGTTATCGTTCTTAGCTAACGTACTATTGTACTTAAAAACCATAATGATGAAATATCTGCATAAGCTGTGTGTAACGTAGGACAGTACTGAAGGATTTCACAGTAAAATATTGAAGCCACTGAAGGTATTATTTACAGTCAGTCGTCTGAAAACCTCTTAGCTTCATCGTTATCCGAGAAATATATTTCACTTCTGGAAGTGTCACCTTCCACGGTTATAACGAGCCTATCAACAATAGAATCCACGAAGCCAACCAGGCGCAGCGGATTCTCTACTTCTTTTATGACGAGCCGTCTTATATCCAGCAGCATCCGACAGAGATGTCTGAAAAAGCTGCGTGCATTTGTTCCAGTACGACTGGCAGCTTAACAGTCTTGTTACTTCTCGGGCCAAATCCCGCAACTTGGCTCCAGATCAGTTCTGTTGGGTTCATATTGTAATGGTACAGTACCAAATGTAAAAATGCGGCATTTGTATGATGTGCTCGATGGTGTGAAAATGATTGTTTTTCATGTTTCTACGATATTCATCTACGTCTGTGATATAAAGCGATGTTTTTCAGTCTTGCCTTAAAAATTTAATTGTTATGTTTTCTTAATTTAAAAAACTTTTATGAACAGTCTTTCATAAAACATCGATAATTAAGAATTTGTATTTGAAGTGTAAATAGGAATTTCACGCCCAATATGTAATTAGAAACAAGAAGACGAGCATTATTCATGAAAAATTATGATTAAATTTATAATTACGAGACGCAGGTATTTCAAATTGAAAGGAAAAAATCTGAAGAGGCTTTGAAACAACGCAAGAATAACTGCATTTGGTTCCTATTCCATTACGTTACCGACTGCGCTACACGTTCAACGGTGGTTAAGGTGTAACTGCAATATATACAAAGCTAGGAAAACTTCAGAGCCGATTATCTTCGGAAATTTATAAAAAAACATTAGGAACAATCTATTTTTCAGCACTATTTAACTGTGTTCCACGCACGTGTTTCACTTCGGAATAGAAAGGAGCCCCAGACATTTTTATACTGCGAATCAACAGCGCGACAATCAGAGCACAATGCCGCATAGGCTGTGACTGTACACGATTTTTAAAAATAAAAACTACGTAATAAAGCGCGACTACGAGAAACGTTGATGATGATTAATAAATTGGAATTTCTTAAAGTTTCATTTAACGTAACTTAGTAATAATATATCTAATACATGTGGGGGTCATACTTCCAAGAGCTTAATAACAGCAGTGTACGTGTGCTACGGCTTCTGACCAATCATCGCGTTTGTGTTTGTTTACATCAGCTTTATTGTTATGATGAACGGATTATAACTAAAACGGCTGATCGCCGTCGCTCCGGCCCATTCTACAAGATCATCTTGGAAAGACTGGCAGCAGCCGTCCCGCCAGTAACAGAGTTTAGTAATGCCTATCATTTGGCGATCGCAAGTGTTGCACGATTCACTGGCAGAGCAGCATCACCCGTCACTCCCTCCCCTACAAACCACCTCCCCCTCCTTTTGATGCGTAAATTTGCCTGTCATGGCTTAGGACTCTCTATATGATATGTTACCAGACAGGTGTGTGTAGCTTACTTCACTATGCTCCACGCGGGATTAGCCGAGCGGTCAGGGGCGCGGCAGTCATGGACTGTGCGGCTGGTCCCGGCGGAGGTTCGAGTCGTCCCTCGGGCATGGGTGTGTGTGTTTGTCCTTAGGATAATTTAGGTTAAGTAATGTGTAAGCTTAGGGACTGATGATCGTAGCAGTTAAGTCCCATAAGACATCACACACTTCACTATACTGTCTCCATGTCTTCTTGTGATTGTGTCTTTGTCAGTGGAGGCTGCCCCGGCTTAACACTACCTTGTTCTGTTCTGATCTCAGAATACGTCTCAGTCGTTTTATTTTCTAAACATTTTATTTATTAGTGCTGCACTGTTCGCAGTCCTAAAAGTTACTGGGTTCCTGCAAGTAGGGAGCTAATCAATACCTTTCCACGGTCTGATACTAGACAGGAAACTAATCTGAAATCGTGACAATGTCTCAATATTTATGTTATACGCAAGCTGGAGGAAGTTTCTTTCATTAATGACGCCTGTGTTACAAGCTTTCTGCTAGTATGTTTATGTGTGTTGGCGCGTAGTGACGAACAGCCAACTGAAGTGAAAGTATATCTCTCTTCAATAAAAACCAGTAACAGATTGCATCAGCAGAGTGCTAAGGAGACACGGTATTGACATCGTGGTAAAACCAGCAGGACATGTGCGTAAATATTTGAACAGTGCAAAGCATCTAAACCTACCACTATCCACAGCAGGAATGCATAACATCTGTTTGCTCATGCTGTCAAATGCACATAAAAACTACAAAAAGAAGCTTTAACACCTGGGTTAGGAAACGCATGAGCAATTATAAATCAATAGTAGCAACTCATGTATTGAAACAAAGCAACCATCACCTTCGTTTCTGTGATACTATAGCTTTAACGAGATCCAGTCCTTACTATACTAGGATGCACAGAAAGGCCATAGACATCCATAAGCACAAAAATAACTTTAACAGAAAAGAAAAATGATAGAAACTGCAGACGTAGTGGACCAAAGTGCTAAATGAAGCAAACAGGGTCACCTCATCCCCACTAAGCACTCCACAACACACGCTGGCGCGAGTTTTCGATCTTTGGTGGTGGTGTGAATACGTCACGAACCTTTCGTTACGTGGAGGCATGTGATCGTTTAGTCTTGCTGAGATCATTGAAGTCTAACTTGCCGTAGATGATGACTCGAGTGTTAGAAGACGAAACGTTAATCGTAGAAATATGGCATAGACGAAAAATCACCAGAATTAAAATTCCGCTCGTGAAAGCTTAGATTCTAAGACTGAAGTGTGAATTACAGCGATACCATGTTTATCTGGACGAATAATGCACAGCTGTCTGAATTACATAGCCGTCGTGCATATGTAGATGAAGAAAGTACAGCATTCTGCGAAACTGTTGTTGTGCTGTCCATTCCGAATATTGGAGTGATTTAGCTCTCTCTGCTACTCTGTTCCGTGCAAGGCTCTTCATCTAGGAATAACTACAGCTATCTACCCACATCCTTTTGCATCTGCTTACTTCACTCATCTCTTGGTCTCCCGCTACTGTTTTCATGCCCCCCCCCCCCCCCAAACTTTCTCCAATAGTAAAATGGTAACGCCTTGATGTCTCAGAATGTGTCCTATCAACCAATCTCTTCCTTTATCCCACTAACGTTTCGCACAGGCTTCTGTTCCCCACAATACTATTCATTACCTCCTCATTTGTTACGACATCTATCCACCTAATCTTCAGCATTCTACTGTAGCAGACCATTAAAAACTTCATTAATTTTTTTATCTAAACTCTTTATCGGCCACATCTCACTTCCATACAAAGCTAAACTCCTCACAAATGTATTCAGTAAAGGCTTCGTAACTATTTCTCTTCTCCAAAGGGCTTTTCTTAGGACTGGCACTTAACATTTCATACCCTCTCTACTTGGTCATCTTCAGTTATTTTACTGCTCAAACAACAAAATTCATCGACTACTTTAAGTGTCTCGTTACCTAGTTTAATTGCTTCGGCATTGCCTAATGTAATCCTGCTACATTCCATTATTCTTGTTTTGGTTTTATTGATATTCATATGACATCCTCCTTTCAAGACACTGTCCATTCCGCTGAACTGCCTTTGCCGGCTCACATAAAATTACAACACCATCGGGAAGACACGAAACTTTTATTTCTTCTCCTTGAATGGCAATTCATACACCAATTTTGTCCTTGTTTTCCAGTGCTGCTTGCTCAGTGCGCGATTGACTAACATCGCGGATAGGCTACGAAACTGTGTTACTCCCTTCTCATCCACCGTTCACCTTTCTAGCAGTCTGGTTTCAATACAAGGTGTAAATAGCCTCTCCCTTTCTCTCTCTCTCTCTCTCTCTCTCTCTCTCTCTGTAATCTTCTCCTGATTCCTTCAAAACTTTAGACAGTATTTCAGTCAACACTATAAAAATATTTATTTACGTCTGCAAACGCTATAAATGTAGATTTTTCTTTCCTTTACCTATAATCTAACAAAATCCGTATGGTCGATATTTCCTTGAGTATTCCTTAATATTTCCGGAAACCAATAACAAGGTTTCTGACTCACGGGTGTCATAGTAAGCCCAGAACACAGGATTGGTACAACTAATGCCGGAGTATTTCTCGACAGTTCTCTTCATGAATTTCACGTGGCACAAATGAAACTTTATATCTGTCCATGTGAGCGTTGACTTCTCCTAAAATGAAGAGCCAAAGAAACTGGTACACCTGCCTAATATCGTGTAGAGCCCCCACGAACACGCAGAAGTGCCGCAACACGACGTGGTATGGACTCGACTAATGTCTGAAGTAGTGCTGGAGGAAATTGACACCATGAATCCTGCAGCGCTGTCCATAAATCAGTAAGAGTACGAGTGGGTTGAGACCTCTTCTGAACAGCACGTTGCAAGGAATCTCTGCTTTGCTCAATAAAGTTCATGTCTGGGGAGTCTGGTGGACAGCGAAAGTGTTTGAAGCCACGAAAGTGTTCCTGGAGCCACTCTGCAGTAATTCTGGACATTTGAGTGTCGCATTGTTCTGCTGGAATTTCCAGAGTTCGTCGGAATGTCCAGTGGACATAAATGGATGCCGGTGATCAGACAGGATGCTTACTTACGTGTCACCTAATAGAACCCAGACGTATCACGGGACCTATATCACTCCAACTGCACATACCCGACATCATTACAGACCCTCTACCAGCTCTAACAGTCCCTTTCTGACATGCAGGAGCCATAGATTCATGAGGTTGTCCCCATACCCGTACACGTCCATCCGCTCCATACAATTTGAAACGAGACTCGTCCAACCAGGCAACATGTTTACAGTCATCTACAGTCCAGTGTTGGTGTTAACGGGCCCAGGCGAGGCATAAAGCTTTGTGTCGTGCATCTCATCAAGGGTACACGAATGTGCCTTCCTCTCCGAAAGCCAGTATTGATGATGTTTAGTTAAATGGTTCGCGCGCTGATACTTGCTGATGGCCTAGTATTGAAAGCTGCAGGAATTTGCGGAACGGTTGCACATCTGCCATGCTGAACGATTCTCTTTAGTATACGTTGGTCCCGTTCTTGAAGGATCTTTTTTCGACTGCAGCGATGTTGGAGATTTGATGTCTCACCGGATTGCTGATATTCACTATACACTTATGAAATTGTAGTAAGGAAAAATCTCCACTTCACAGTCACCTCGAAGATGCTATGTCGCATCGCTCATGCGCCGACTGTAACACTGCGCCCAAACTCACTTTAGTCATGGTAACCTACCACTGTAGCAGCAGTAACCGATCCAACAACTGCACCAGACACTTGTTGCCTTATATAGGTGTTGACGACCGCAGCGCCTATTCTATCCGTTTACATAATTCTGTATTTGAATACGTGTGCCTATAACAGTTTCTTTGGCGTTTTAGTGTACTTTATCTCGACGATAATTACTCCCAATGTAAGTGAAAATCAACAAAGTAGTTGGATATGAGGAGGATGTTTGAAGGAATACAGTTATGTCGTCGTTGACCCCACCACAGTATTGATAGTCGCCTTTGCAGAAAGCGTAGAGCACTAACGTCGAGAGTCCTCCACGGTGTATTCTACGTGCCGTGCCAGTATTGTGGGCAGCGAAACCTTTATTGCTACGACAGATGAAATAGTTACAGTTTTTGCTATGGAAGTTATCTGTCTTGCGTCAGTTGCCATTGCTTCCGTATAACTGCTTATTACCCAAAGTAGAAACGCAACATTCTTGAAACGTGTCAAGATATCAACCATCAGCCACATCGCGACGGTTACGGAACCAACAGAGGTCGACTTCATAGTAAATATTATAACGGGCCAGTCACATTAATGTGACCATAGCCTATGTTTCACGTCAACGTGCAACCACCACCCCCTCATACGGCAGGTGGGAGCACCAGCCCTGTTGTTGTTGTTGTCTTCAGTCCTGAGACTGGTTTGATGCAGCTCTCCATGCTACTCTATCCTGTGCAAGCTTCTTCATCTCCCAGTACCTACTGCAACCTACATCCTTCTGAATCTGCTTTGTGTATTCATCTCTCGGTCTCCCTCTACGATTTTTACCCACCACGCTGCCCTCTAACGCTAAATTTGTGATCCCTTGATGCCTCAAAACATGTCCTACCAACCGATCCCTTCTTCTAGTCAAGCCCTAGAGGGGCTATAATGCGTGTCGGTGGATGGGGGAGTGGGGGGGGGGGGGGAGGGGAATCCTCGGCAAAGGGCAAGGCAGTCGTTGTTGTAGTACGTAAATGGAGTGATTTAGCAGTCCGACGTTCAATAGGGCATGTTCTTTGGCTTTAGTATCAAGGGTAGAAGCATTTCCGAAGTTTGTAAGCTGTTAGCGTCCCGCCTTGGTTAAAGTATACCAAACATGGCAATATAGCGATACTCAAAACCGGCTCCGATGGGACTGTGTTGCACCAAAGGCCATAGATTACAGGGGTGAACGATGGGCGCGAGATTTGTATGGGCAAACAGACCCTTCAACCGTTGAACAGCTGACTTCCCAGATGAACTAAGTTACTACTGATAGTATCTCCTCAATGACTGTTCAGAGAAAGCTGATTTGTATGGGCCTGCGCAACAGTCGCCTGGTCCATGAACCGATGCTAACTGGTGTTGATCGCCGATGAACCCCGGAATTTGCACGGTAATACCGCAACCGGACTTCCACTGGGCGGAACAGCCGGCGTTTTCTGATGAATCACATATTTTGCTCCACCAGACAGCACGCCGTTGGCATGTAATGCGAGAAAATCTGAAAACAAGCCCCCTCCAATAATCATCGGTAGGGTCCAGGCCGGAGGAGGGAGTTTTATTGTGGTTTGGGGCATGTTTTCGTGGCATTCCCTGTGTGATTTCGCCATTCACGTATGCATAGTGGATCGACACAAGTATGTACCTATCCTTAGGTAATACGACCACCGCTAAATGCAGTTTGTTTTTCATCGCCTCAGTGATATCTACTAGCAGAGAAATGTGTCACACAGCTCGGAGTGCGAGTGCGTGATTCGGGAAGTACCAGTACGAGGCTACCATACTCCCCTCGCCACCAAACATCGTGGATTAAATACCAAACGAAAATACACTCATGCTCATAAATTAAGGATAATGCTGATACGTGGTGAAATAACGTTGTAGTGGCCGGTTTGCGGGTTTAAATCACCACGGGGTATGACCATGCGGTGCATTAGAACTGCAGTCGTCGCACGGTGGCGCTGGCAGCACTCCACATACGCAAACGTGTGTTGGTCATGTCAGAGTGCGGACGCTTTCAGACGTGCTAATGGTGACTGTCTGTTGAAAATGGCTCAAAGAAAATATATTGATGATGTTATGATGGGTAGAATACTAGGGTGACTGGAAGCTGGTCAAAATCAGAAGTTCGTAGCACGGGCCCTCCCTGTGATCTCAAAATTATGGCAACGGTTCCAGCAGATAGGAAGTGTGTCCAGGCAATACAGTACGGGACGTCCACAGTGTGCAAAACCACAAGAAAACCAAAATCTCACCATGAGTGCCCGCAGACGGCCACGGACTACTGCAGGTAGCCTTGCTCGGGAGCCTACTGCAGCCACTGGAACAGTTGCCTCCAGACACACAGCCTGCAGATGACTGAACAGACATGGTTTAGTCGCCCGGAGATCTGCAAGGTGAATTCCACTGGTCACAGGACGGCCAGTAAAGCCTGGTGTCAAGAACACAGTACATGGTCATTGGAGCAGTGATCCCAGATTATGTTCACGGACGTGTCCAGGTATAGTCTGAACAGTGATTCTTGTCGGGTTTTCATCTGGCGCGAACCAGGAACCAGATACCAACCCCTTAATGTCCTTGAAATGGACCTCTATGGAGGTCGTGGTTTGATGGTGTGGGGTGGGATTATGATTGGTACACGTACACCCCTGCACGTCTTTGACAGAGGAACTGGAACGTCGTTTTGCACCAGTATGTCCGGCTTTCCAGGGGTGCAGTGGGTCCCACCTCCTTCCTGATGGATGATAACGCACGGCCCCACCGAGCTGGCATCGTGGAGGAGTACCATGAAACAGAAGATACAAAGCGAATGGAGTGGCCTGTTCTCCAGACCTAAACCCCATCGAGCACGTATGGAATGCTCTCGGTAGCCGTATCGCTGCACGTCTTCAAACCCCTACGATACTTCAACTCTGACAGGCAGTGGTGCAAGAATGGGAGGCTATACACCAGCAGCTGCTCGACATCCTGATCCAGAGCATGCCTACCTGTTGTGCGACCTGTGGACGTGTGCATGGTGATCATTTCGCACATTGATGTAGGGATACATGCGCAGGAAACAGTGGCGTTTTGCAGCACATGTGTTTCGGGACGGTTTCTTAACTTATCACCAATACCGTGGACTTATAGATCTGTGTCTAGTGTGATCCATAAATGCCTATGCAATTAGCGCCCACATTCCGCAATTATCCTTAATTTATGAGCATGAGTGCGTGTAGAAACACCTGGAGGGGGGTGTGTGCACCATGGATCCAACCGAGAGTCTGGAGCAGCTGGTTACGGTACTAGAGGTGGTATAGCTCCACATTCCAGTCGGTTTCTTCCACAACCTTACTGACACTTCATCTGTACATGCCGCAGTGGTCCGCACTGCAGGAGTTGTTACTCAGGCTTTTAACAGTTGGTCGTATTAATATGACAGGGCAGTGAATAATTGATGTAGCTATAATTCAGGAGTGGAGATGCTTTCGTTCAAATATCGTGTCCATCAGCAGTCAGCTACATAATGAACGGTTATGCGTGCACTCTCGCGAGAACCGTTAGTACCTCCGCTTGAATGCATTAATAATAATTGCGAGAGCGTTGCCACTTGCGGGAAAGGCGGTGCCTGTCAAAACTAGAACGAACAATCTGACAGCGTGATCGTGGTGCTAGTAATCAGACCATGTGACTAAACAGCAGAATAAATTTAATTGAATTCGGAACAGACCACGTCCCTTAATTGCTACATAATAATTACATCTATAGTATCACCAAATAGTGAATAATGCAGACAAATATGGTGATTTCCCTAAATCGCTCCAGGCAAATGTCGGGATGGTTCCTTTGAAAGGGCACGGCCGACTTCCTTCCCCATCCTTCCCTAATCCGATGAGACCGATGACCTCGCTATCTGGTCTCCTTCCGCAAACAGCCAAGCCAGACAAATATGTTGTACGGTTTTAAACATGGCTGTCTCTCAGCAACCATAAATAAGTTTCAGCATAGAAATCACACAGCCAACCAGTTGCAAATAACTGCGTGGTACACTGACATACGTTTCGACACCTCCAATAATGTGTCCATCAGAATGAAATATCAAGAAACCAGAAAATTAAACTACGAGAAAGCAATGGTCAAAGTTTAGAGCAGATTTCATCAAGTCAAAAATTAAAATTAAACAAGTTCAAACCTTTGGCTCGCAGGCGTTGCTAAGAGGAACAGACTTATCTGACAACAGACGGTTTCTTAAAGTTTCATTGTGATGAAGACATCCTTAGACTTGCCGAAACCTAGGTCATCGTAACAAACAGTTATTCGCAACCGGATGGCTGCGTGATTCCGATTCTCAGATTTACTGTGTTCTACTAGAGAAATGTTCTTGGAAATTTACCAGAAAATTGTGAAACTAATTAATGAAGGTTACAGTATTAAACCTTTAACTGGCGGTGGCAGCATCTAGAAAATAACCCCTGAGCCACCATAAAAGTGGGCAGCTGAAATATTGTGAAAAGATCTCGTCCGAAAGGATTACGTCATCTTTTTTGTTTGCTAAACCTATGGACCATGGAAAATAAAATATCTTATGTGTTATCTTGCCAGATATTGAAAACCAATTGTTCCTATCAAGTAAAGCTTTAAAGACATTAAAGTTTGAAGTTGCAAATATAATTTATGTTCACTCATTGTTTGTTGTTGTTCTTGTGGTCCTCAGTCAAGAGACTGGTTTGATGCAGCTCTCCAAGCTACTCTATACTGTGCAAGTTACTTCATCTTCAATTAACTATTTCAACCTACCATTTTAATCTGTTTAGTGTATTCAACCGTTGGTCTCCCGCTACGATTTTTACTCTACATTATTCCCTCCAGTACTAAATTAGTAATCCTTTGATACCTCAGAACGTGTCCTACCAACCGCTCCCTTCTTCCCGTAAAGTTGTGCCAAAAATTCCTCTTCTCTCGAATTCAATTCAGTACCTCCCCATTAGTTACTTAATGGACCCATCTAATCTTCAGCATCCTTCTGTAGCACCACATTTCAAAAGCTTCTATTCTCTTCTTGTCTAAATTATTTATCGTTCATGTTTCACTTCCATAGATGGCTACACTCCACAGAAATACTTTCAGAAAAGACTTCCTGACACTTAAATCTATACTCAATGTTACAATTTTGTCTTCTTCAGAAATGGTTTCCTACATTTTATATCGACTCTATTTCGACCATCATCAGTTATTTTGTTCCCCATATACTATTTTCAGTGTCTCATTTCCTACTTTGATTCCCTCACTATCATCTGATTTAATTCGACTACATTCCAATATCCTTCTTTTGAGTTCTTGATATTCATCTTACAGCCTCCTTTCAAGACAGTGTCCATTCGTTTCAACTCCTTCTCCAGGTCCTTTGCTGTATCTCACAGAATTACAATGCCGTCAACAAACCTCAAAGTTTTTATTTCTTCACCATGGATTTTAATTCCTACTCCAAATTTTTCTTTTGTTTCCTTTACTGCTTGCTCAATATCCGATTGAATAACATCCGGGAGAGGCTACAACCCTGTCTCACTCCCTTCCCAACCACTGGGCCCCTTTCATGCCCTTCGACTCTTATAACTGCAGATCTGTTTTCTGTAGAAATCGTAAATAGCGTTTCGCTCCCTGTATTTGACCCCTGCATCTTTCAGCATTTGAAAGAGAGTATTCCAGTCAACATTATGAGAAACTTTCCCTAAGTCTACAAATTCTAGAAACGTAGGTTTGTCTTTCCTTAATCTATATTCTAAGATAAGTCGTAAGGTCAGTATGGTATTTCTACACAATGAAAACTGATCTTCCTCGAGTTCTGCTTCCACCAGTTTCTCCATTCATCTATAAAGAATTCGCCTTAGTATTTTGCAGCCGTGACATATTAAACTGTTAGTTCCTTAATTTTCACAAGTGTAAACACTTACGTGTATTTCACCTGCCTCATATATCTTGATCACCAGATGATAGTGTTTTGTCATGAATGTCTCACCCACGGTTATCAGTAGTTCTAATGGAATGTTCTCTACTCCCAGGGCCTTGTTTCGACTTAGATCTTTCAGAGCTCTTTCAAACTCTTCACGCATTATCGTATCTCCCATTTCGTGTTCATGTACGTCCTCTACCATTTCTATAAGACTGCCCTCAAGCACATCGCCTTCATTACTGTTGATGGAAACCACCTGAACTTGTTTATCATATCCGTGGCACCATGCACCCTAATTATTTGTTCTAAATTGTTACCATTCCCATTTACATTGCTGCCGTTACTAAACCTCCCAAACCAGATGCAGTTTGAAAGGCCCCCTGAACTGAGGTGCGGCTGCACCAGCGCTGCAGTGTATGCTACCGAGACCAAAACCACACCAACGCTTCTAGGAGCGTATGTGGGAGGCCGCCGCGACAACCCGAAATCAGAGTGGAATGTTCGCACAAGAAGCACTGACTGACAAATTTGTGTAGCTGTAGGCTGGTCAATGGATGGGAAGAGGAACGTTTTACTTTTCAAAGTAACTACAGTATCTCTGGTGTAGTCTCAGTAAAGCAGTCCGTGCTGTGTACTTACTCGGGAGTGAGACCTGTGATTAGACCTTGTACTTGTATTTCATGAAGCTCTCTCCGCGCTCCAATGCATATTGCCAGTTTGCCTGTGGCATGGACGTTGTCGTAATTACAGTACATGTAAAGCAGAACTGTACAAAGCTGATACGAAAACCTTCTGCCTGAGTTTGACTATGCTAATTTACGCTGCTGCTAAATGTTTGTGGTACTGGTTTTGAGCAGAAGCTTTAAGTTGGGCTGTATATTTATATCAAAGTGCTAAATGAATTAATCTGACTTTTTACTACCGTTAAATACGTATTGCAAGACGCCACTGGGATTAGGGCTAAACTTTTACAAAATGAACCTTTCATATGCACCTAATATAACCATCGGTTTGAACATTGCCACCCTCTCTCTGTCTTTCCTAGCATTTATCCCGACTTGCAGGGTCTGCTGGTTAATCGGATGTGGCGTTCTAATTTTAAGGGGTGGACGGATGACCTTCCTGTCTACACCCTGTACCCCCCAGGAAGTGTACCCCAAATGTCTGAGTCGAGTGTAGTCTATGGAATTGTGCGAATGTGTTCAGATGTCTGCTTGCCGAGGAACAGAGGGGGAACGTGGGGACCAGCCCGGAATTCACCTAGAAGGAAGTCGAAAACTGCCTAAAAACCATACCCATGCTGGTCGTCACACTGGCCCTCGTCGTTAAACCGCCAGGCGGATTCGATCCGGCACCTACCAGAGTCCAGAAAGCAGTGCATTAGCGCTCTCGGGTACCCTGGCGGGTCAAATTGCTACACTACGATTCAAATATATGGTAATGATGTATGCACAAAGTAACAACATGTTCAGATGTGTAAGAATTGCCGGCCTCTGTGACCGAGCGGTTCTAGGCTCTCCAGTCCGGAACCGCTCTGCTGCTACTGTCGCTGGTTCAAATCCTGCCTCGGGCATGGATGTGTGTGATATCCTAAGGTTAGTTATGTTTAAGTAGTTCTAAGTAGGGGACTGATGACCTCACATGTTAATTCCCATAGTGCTTAGCGCCATTTGAACCATTTTTGTGTGTGTGAATTCCTAAGGGACCAAACGGCGTAGGCCATCGGTCCCTAGACTTATACACCACTTAAACTATGTTAAACTAACTCATGCTAAGATCAACACACACGCCCAAGCCCGAGGGCGGCGGAAGTGACCACGCATCCCGTGACAAGATGCCTGAAACCACGTGGCCACCACGTGTGGCACAAGGTAACAGAATGGGAGGTTGCCACTCACAGATGAACCATAGCTGTGGGTCTAGTATTAAGTTAATAAACATAAAAGTAGAGTAGGAGGTAGGAATTCAGAACCATCAGAATTTACAGACGAGTTTATCGAAAGTAAATTATCACTGGACAAAAAGAAAAAGTCATTTTCTCTTCTTTATAAGAAATAAGTGCAAAATAAGAGTTCGTGAAAATTATCACATTAAAGTGATGGGACGGTGGTGTAGGTTATATAAGAAGTAAGATTATTCTATTAAAAAAAATTCACAGCATCCAGTTGAATTTAAACCTGGAGCCGCTCTGGTTATCGCTAACATGTCAGGTACAAAGCGTGACCGAATAATAATATGCAAGATCAAATCAGTCCCATTCTCTTGTGAGTATTAGTCACTCGCCTCATTGCTGCGGAAACTTAAGTTAAACTGAGACGGGGCGAGGTGATGTTGGCACGTGATGGACTGTCTAGTATCGCGTCACATCAGCTTCTGCTCCGTGTCCGAAAAATCCGCATTCTAAGCATTACTGAAGAACGCTCCGTTCCCTCCATGTCTACATACTTACGCTCTATGCTTCTGCCCTCGGTCCACCAAGACTGCATATAAGCCAATATGAATAAATATCTCAAGCTCTGTTAATGTAAGCTGTCGTCTCAAAAATGGCGTGGTCACTATGGGTATTAATTTGATCTTTTTAGGAAAGTTACAAGTTCCGTAGAATGGTAATGCACGGTTCCCATATTTTGCGAATACTGACCAATTGTAACTCAGCCCAACAACTTTTTTCGCGGTACTCGGGATTCGGAGTTTTGTTAAAGTCTATATATATGCAGTGGTCAATAAAAAAAATACTGAATACGGCAATGTTATTTACTCTGTTAAATATTTTGGGCTAGCATGAGAATCTGAAATAATATAATACCACGATAACATAACGTACGGACATTGGCTATTCCGAAATGCACAGAAAATAATATTTTATACACCACTCGCGACTCACTGCCTTCTGTCAGATATTTCGCATGAGCGTTGCTATTATGGAGAGAAAATATGCGTCATTTTACTCAAACTGTAATTATTAACTTGGTTCTTAGGGGCTCCTGGTCATTTATGTACCAACTTTCAAAAATAAACTAAGATATTTTTATGCTTATTAAACGGAATATTTTTCTGTGTTTACTATTCGTTATCTGCAAGGCAAAAACTGTGGAGAACCTCATCTGCCATTAAGCGGGCAATCTCAAACATACAGAACTCATTCACTACGAAAACATTAATGAATGGGATTTGTCTTTACTTTAGTAGCTTTGAAACTATTGAAAGATCAAAACAGAGAAGTCTCTCGCGTTTACATTTAATATTACAGACTGAATCTCTAACCAAAAAGTATCGTCATCATAATGGCCGATCAAATGCTGCTAGGGAAAGAGAGCTGCCCGCAACACGTAGTTCGGTAATAGAGTTATTAATTACAATTACTGGTGGCTATTATGGGAGGTGCTCACTACTTCAGTAACCAACACTTTCCAATAACAATTGCACATATATTCCGATAACTTACAGACAGACTTACATTAAATATTAGACTGTGTTAGCCGGCCGGAGTGTCGAGCGGTTCTAGGCTTCTGTAAAGTTTGGAAGGTAGGAGACGGATACTGGCAGAAGTAAAGCTGTGAGTACCGGGCGTAAGTCGTGCTTCGGTAGCTCAGATGGTAGAGCACTTGCCCGCGAAAAGCAAAGGTCCCGACTTCGAGTCTTGGTCGGGCACACAGTTTTAATCTGCCAGGAAGTTTCATATCAGCGCACACTCCGCTGCAGAGTGAAAATCTCATTCTGCAGTCTTTCGATAATTTATTGATCACACTTCACCATTTTTAACACACAAAAGAAACCTCTCAATTTTTCTCTAAATGTCAATTTTTGTGTCGTTCCGCCACACTTTCCACGTCGACTGTATTTTTCGGAACACTAGAAAGGGGGACCAAGGTACAACACGGGCTTTAAAAGTGGAGTTTTTCTATTCTTATGTTAAAAAATGATCATATTGTGCCAAGGCACCCGATATCACACTTTTTCCATAGATCAACATCGAGGTGCCTCCAACCACCATATGGGTGGTCACTGGTAGTATGAAGAGCCTCTATAGAAAATAACAAAGCCTCGCAGATCTGGATGTGCTGCAGATGGTGGGCTGAAATACCAGCGGTAGTGCTACGTAACAGTAGGCTTTAACTACACTGGCTTCTGTGTATATTACTGCAGTGCACGTTTACATCTCGATGTAAACTATACAAGGGTCTTCCAAACCCTGTTCTTTGAAATAAAGCCCTTTCACGGGAAGTGAATCAGTGCCACAGAAAAACTATTATTAATATGGCATTTTTTTCGACACTGTCACGATACTACATTTGTTTTTAAATTTTATTATGATTTCTGTGTTATTAGTTAAGATTTAAGGTTGAAGTAATCACTTAACGTTCAAAATAAACAAGATGTTAAATAAAAGTGCCTAGATTTGAAAGTATTTCGTCACAGGGAAAATATGGGGACCACTGAACTATACACGCTCATGCTAGTATGAGGCTAGAATAACACCTCCATTTTTTATTTATTATGCATGAGTTTTACCATTTTTCCTTGATATATATATTATTTTACTCTTTCCAATTTACGTTAAATGTCCTGGTTGTATTGACTGTGAAAGGGTGGCTTAGGTCAATTTCGTGATAATACGAAACGCTTCTCGAAATTTTGAACTTGATCGATGTCGACTACCAGTCTTTTTTGGTGAGAACAATGTTATGTTACGGCACACAGGAAAGGAATTAGAATCCTTTCTTTAAAAAATGGTCTATATCGGCACAGGTAGTACCAAGCAGAGTTAAGACAGAGTCTGAAGCGGAAGCGAACCAGTAATGTCGCAAGTGGTTCAGACCTGGACACACGTTTCAACAATGAGAACAGCTGCCAAACGCCGAGCACTCATTCAGAGAAAATGTCGGAGGCAGCAAATCAAAGCTGAGAGAGAAAGACGTGTTAGTGAGCATGTAAGACGTGATGCGAGAAATAATATCTCGTTGGTAAGAACGCATAACGAGAAGCTGATGTGTCAGTTAAAAGCCTGTAACGGGTTCTTAACTGAATGCAGCAGAACGAGGACCTCTTACAGCACAGAAAATAAAGAAAAAAATTCAATAATTACCAGCAAAACCTGTCGTCATACCACGCACATAACGCTTTCTGAATATTTCTGCTTTCCAGCACTTACTGAATGTTGCTCACTGCGATCGATGGCATTCACAGTAACAGCACACGATTCTCTGATCAGAGCAATGTAGTGAATGTATGTCCTACATGTTCCAGCACCTTGCACGAACTAGCTGAAGGTGCTTTCGAGATGCTGACCAACGTTTGTTGAACTTCACGCTGCTTCTTGCCTACCATGTACTGATGGGGAGACTGTCTTTAGCCGCCACCACCACGCCGCAAAATGCTGGTCCACTAACTTTGCCGTAGAAGCCAGAAGTGAGGGTTCTCGGGGTCGCCGTTCGTTTTTATCACTCGGGCGTCTCAGTGGTTCAAATGGCTCTGAGCACTATGGAACTTAACTTCCGAGGTCATCACTTCCCTAGAACTTAGAACTACACTCCTGGAAATGGAAAAAAGAACACATTGACACCGGTGTGTCAGACCCACCATACTTGCTCCGGACACTGCGAGAGGGCTGTACAAGCAATGATAACAGGCACGGCACAGCGGACACACCAGGAACCGCGGTGTTGGCCGTCGAATGGCGCTAGCTGCCCAGCATTTGTGCACCGCCGCCGTCAGTGTCAGCCAGTTTGCCGTGGCATACGGAGCTCCATCGCAGTCTTTAACACTGGTAGCATGCCGCGACAGCGTGGACGTGAACCGTATGTGCAGTTGACGGACTTTGAGCGAGGGCGTATAGTGGGCATGCGGGAGGCCGGGTGGACGTACCGCCGAATTGCTCAACACGTGGGGCGTGAGGTCTCCACAGTACATCGATGTTGTCGCCAGTGGTCGGCGGAAGGTGCACGTGCCCGTCGACCTGGGACCGGACCGCAGCGACGCACGGATGCACGCCAAGACCGTAGGATCCTACACAGTGCCGTAGGGTACCGCACCGCCACTTCCCAGCTAATTAGGGACACTGTTGCTCCTGGGGTATGGGCGAGGACCATTCGCAACCGTCTCCATGAAGCTGGGCTACGGTCCGGCACACCGTTAGGCCGACTTCCGCTCACGCCCCAACATCGTGCAGCCCGCCTCCAGTCGTGTGGCGACAGGCGTGAATGGAGGGACGAATGGAGACGTGTCGTCTTCAGCGATGAGAGTCGCTTCTGCGTTGGTTCCAATGATGGTCGTATGCGTGTTTGGCGCCGTGCAGGTGAGCGCCACAATAAGGACTGCATACGACCGAGGCACACAGGGCCAACACCCGGCATCATGGTGTGGGGAGCGATCTCCTACACTGGCCGTACACCTCTGGTGATCGTCGAGGGGACACTGAATAGTGCACGGTACATCCAAACCGTCATCGAACCCATCGTTCTACCATTCCTAGACCGGCAAGGGAACTTGCTGTTCCAACAGGACAATGCACGTCCGCATGTATCCCGTGCCACCCAACGTGCTCTAGAAGGTGTAAGTCAACTACCCTGGCCAGCAAGATCTTCGGATCTGTCCCCCATTGAGCATGTTTGGGACTGGATGAAGCGTCGTCTCACGCGGTCTGCACGTCTAGCACGAACGCTGGTCCAACTGAGGTGCCAGGTGGAAATGGCATGGCAAGCCGTTCCACAGGACTACATCCAGCATCTCTACGATCGTCTCCATGGGAGAATAGCAGCCTGCATTGCTGCGAAAGGTGGATATACACTGTACTAGTGCCGACATTGTGCATGCTCTGTTGCCTGTGTCTATGTGCCTGTGGTTCTGTCAGTGTGATCATGTGATGTATCTGTCCCCAGGAATGTGTCAATAAAGTTTCCCCTTCCTGCGACAATGAATTCACGGTGTTCTTATTTCAATTTCCAGGAGTGTACGTTAACCTAACTAACCTAAGAATATCACACACATCCATGCCCGATGCAGAATTCGAACCTGCGACCGTAGTAGTCGCGCGGTTCCAGATTGTAGCGCCTAGAACCGCTCGGCCACTAAGGCTGGCCGGCGTCTCAATGTGCTGAGACCTTTAAGCCCAGTAGGGAGGCAATCAACCCACCACACGACTAACAATGCTGGGTACGTCGAAGATGGTACAACTAGGATCACCAATGTGGGATACAGAAAACTCCAACAAGCAGTGCTAAATCAAATACCCGGCCGCAGCCGGTGCGACATCGGGACTGCTAAGGTGGCTGCCTGAGGTTACAGAAGCTGAGCTGACCTAACAGACCTCAGCAGGAACCGAACGAGAGGCCGAATGCGAAATCAATCGAGGGTAGAGTGTCAGGCACCGAGCTGTAAACGAAATGAATGAACCCTAGCACTCATTTAATAGAATCGAGGACCCTTCGTAGGCTCCCCTCAGCCATCGGGAAAACCACGTGTTAACTCCGCTCTACCTCGTGAAGAAACTAGTAGAATGTAGTAGATTCGTTGTGCGTGGTATGTGTCCTGTCTTTAAACATCAGTCTTTGGTTCGCCTTCCTAAAACATATTCAGTATGACGGCTACATTTGTTGTTTGTTAATGTAATCCACAGGTATTTAAATGAACCGATGATTTTTGAATTTGTGTAATTTGCCGTGTGAGTGAAATCAACACGATTTTTTTAGCACTCTTGTACAGGACTTCACAAATTTTATGACACAGTGTCGACTGTCGCTTTTCGCACTGTATAAACGTCCTCCTTCGCCATATCACTTGGAAATCTACGACGCTTAGTCACAATATTAATTGTGACTAGCAGATGCGAATTGCGCCTTGCGCCATTAGGAAAGGTATTAGACCATTTTGTTAAAAAATCATCTGCATTGTCACAGGCAGCACCAGAAACTCCTCTGTGACAATTTCAAATGCGTTGAAAACTCGTGTTTTCAAGTACTGCAGTAGACACTGCGGTTATTGCTGAAACAACCCGTTTTCGATTACACAGCTTTTTCCATCTCCGGTTCAGCCTGACCGTTAAAACTCCTCAAAATAACTTATTACTGAAATAACCAGTTTCTCAAATAACCGATTTTCGGATTTTATTTCTTTCACTTGTAGTAATAAGTGGAGACTTCAAAATAAGGTTTGAAGAATTCTAGCATTCCTTTCAGACTTCATCTTTTCATGTTCCAAGATACCTGGAATCAAAATAAGTAGAATATTTAAGTAAAAGAAAAGATATTCCGCATACTGTTGCTGCTTTTCTCGAATCGCCAGTATGGCCCTTATGATTCAAATTTTTTGGAACTCTATTGAAAAATTGTCTGGTAATCGAAGGCGATAGAAATATAAGACTATTTCGAATAGATAGTGGTTGAGGAACTCTATTTTCCGTGTTATGTTGTCCGTTTCCAAGGACTACAGACAGATAAAGGCATACATTAAGACAAATGCAGCAGATTAGCTGCTCTCTGCCTTTATTTCAAACAATGAATGATTAAGTTTTTGATTTACCCCTTTAATTATGTTTTACCAAAAAGATAAGAAAACTTTCATCTTTTACACCTGAAATTTATTTTTGAGTACCAGACGTGTTTCGCCTATTCATGATAAGTATCTTGTGGTTCTATAATACGCATAAAATTATTTAATTACACGAACTTTGATGTGAGTTTTTTAGTGAACTTTTGGCAGTTTGTTTGGGTCTAGCTACTTCTATTTGCAATTAGATGAATAAATTTCAGGTACAAAAGAAGGAAGTTGATGTCATTGTTGGCAACTGAGGTAAGTGGTGGTAAATACTAACAATATTTTTAATTTATTACTATCGTCTGAATTTTATTTTTGTTTTATGATTTCATAAAAATGGCACATAAATAATAATGTTTAGCATAAAATTTGTTGTGATCTTTTTCTTTGACTATTTCAGTTAAAAAGTGTGTTGTCAAATATATTCATTTACTTGTTAACGAAGATTTGAACACAACTGATTTTGGTGACAAACTAAAACTGCCCTTTCAAATAATCAAATGAGCACTAGGCGCTTCAGTCTAGAATCGCGCGACCGCTAAAGTCTCAGGTTCGAATCCTGCTTCGGACATGGATGTGTGTGATGTCCTTAGGTCGGTTAGGTTTAAGTAGTTCTAAGTACTAGGGGACTGATGACCTCAGATGTTAAGTCCCATAGTGCTCAGAGTCATTTGAACCATTTCTAGCCAGCCAATCAAATGAGCAAATTAGATAGTACGAAAAATAGAAACTTCTTCAGGAACAAGTTTTAGTAGCTAAGTAATTCACTGGCTAACATTTATTGTCCGATCTGTTCATAAACTCTGTTTATATAATGTGTTGATTCGTATGTCGACTCCTTCCATTACAAATAATATCATTCGACAAATTAAGAATCCTCGAGAAGCCACAGAACTTTCCATCTAAATATTTTTAGGCCGCAGATGATCAGCCTGGCAAAGCACCTGCCAATTTTACCAAAAAAAGGAAGAATCACTGGTACCTTATTCTCGGATGTGCTCATATGATCCTTATGTCGTGTAATTGTTGCTCGGTTCTAACAATTGGCATTGTTGTTGGCATAGCTCCGATTGCATTTTCCATTTTCTACCATGTGTTAACATTACTTGTCTTTTGAAAAAAAAGCACACCTTTTATGAGACATTAGTACACCTGTTGTTTTGCCCGATAACTGGTAAACAGATTTTAAAAAGTTGTTATAATCGTGATCAAACAAATACCAAAAATTCTCGGTTACATGAAATAAAATTCCGATTTAAAATTGTTCGGTTTCTCCCATCCATGTTCTGCAGGTCTGTAACCGTGGCTTGCCACACCTAATCTTTTACAAAACTACAGAATAAGAGGTCAGGTGACGGTAATGGCCACCGAAACAAACTGTTTCGTCCAATCCTCCCACATCGAAATTTCAGTGAAAAACTAACTGCCATTTAGGGACCAATGTGGTTGTGCACCATCCTATTGAAATATTTCAGGCTGCAGGTTTTCCCGTTGTGACACATAACGCACTTGCAACCTGCCCTGGTAAAACCACTGTTGATGGTAGATTCGCTGGAAGAGAAATGATCACAAAATGATGAGTTCATATCGAATTTCACGTGTCAACGGGTAGATTCAGAGCTGCTGGAGGGGGGATGCAATTAGACGATACTGGACAACGTGTTGGAATAGTGACGGAGTAATGCTTTTACCTATGATGACGTAAATAGAGATCCCAAAAAACTGCAGGTTGAGGGAGTGCGAAACCAACAGCATATATAAGTAAGAACTTCATTGCATGAGGAGTTGCGGTAAATTATGCTAAACTAGATGATTACACTTGCTTCCAGACACTATACCATGTCGTCTGTTCCTGTCCTAGTTAAGAATAAAGTAGTTAGTACCACTGTAACAGCTGTATACATGGCATTTTCTCGTACATATTTACACTCGTATTAGTAAATTGTTAACCCTGTTTATTGTTCTTGGATCATGGTGCATAGTCCCAGCTACAGGTTTTCCAGGGCCAGCAAAAGTTCGACTGTCAATATTTCGTATAATTATCGACGGAATTTTAAAAAATTAAATGCTTTTATAATCTACGCATTAGGAGGTATACTCTTGCGTTAAGGGTTTCAGATTGTAAGACAAATGCTGCAGCTGAAGTCTTTTGTGTGTCTCTTCTATGTGTCTCGAGGTGGCGTACTTTATGGGGAATATATACCTAGAATTTATTCATCTAATATTTGAAAATAAGAGTGCTTAGTGACTTGCAACAAGCTTTATACATAATTTCAATTTTTTTCAAAACTTTTTCTAGTTGACACCCTTCACAAAATGGTGAAAAGAAAAACGTGTATCACTTAGTACATTTTCGTTCATGTAGTAAAACATCAACCTTTTAATTTATTGCTTCTTCAGTACTACCTTTACTCACAACACATTTTACAGGCAGTGCCCACATATACCACTGAATGTATCCGCGAAATTATATCATTTTACGACGCATGCTTTAGGAGATACAATGTCATAAGCATCGAGATACGTGGAAAACTAGCTTTTCTTAAAACGGGCAGAACCTACGCTTATTACACTAAGAAAGTGTATGATAATAACGCCCCTGGTCGACTTCCAGCAAGCTTTAAACATAAGCTAGAACCTTATCTAAGATTTTGTTCGCTTGCATGGAAATCGTCAAATCTCATTTGTAAAGCAATGAGACATTTAAAACTGTCTTATGCAGTTGAGTTTGGTCCCCTAAATAATCGGAGTGAGGATTACTGGTGCATATGCGTGCAGTTGAAGCCATACATTATAATTTATTTCCACACTATAATGACTCATTCGATACCTTCAGTTATTCGGAAAAATTTAAACAGTTTAAATATCGAATATTAAGGTCTACGACACAGCAATTTGGTGCTCTACTGAAGTCAAATGAGTCAACGAGAGATGAAAAATCGAATGCATTTCTCTAACACTAATGTGTGAACGTCTTTGTTTTAGACAGCGACGTTACACCTGTCAGAATAAATTATGTAGACTGTTGAACTTACGTAAAGATATTTTAGCAACTAAATCTCCTTGTGGTGTAAAGAAACTGGAACACATTTCAGGAAGTGAAATTATGGGATAAAGAATCTACACATTTCAGGAAATATGAAAGTGACATGAAGAATCTCCTAAGTACGATTTGGATGAGACTAATACTAATGTACCTTAATGAATAGGGATAATAGTTTCCAATGTTTCAATTTTGTTTTCTGAAGATGACCTTTTTAGATCTGTCCCAGACGCAACTATAATACGCTTGCTACAAAAGAGAAAGAGAGCTATATGCAATTATTTTTGCTTTCGGCAATGAAAGGCAATAAATAAATAATTAGAAAGGTAGCATCTGCAATGCGACATTCATGGTATTCACATACTGAACTGCGGTATTCTGGATTTACATCACAAGTGATGTATTGACGGATTATACAATGATGTGATAAAAGTTGTGGAATAATTCCTAATATCGTGGCGCACCTCCTTTAGCCTGGGGTAGTGCAGCAGTTCGATGTGGCATGGACCACATAAGCAGAGGGAAGTCCCATGCAGAACTACTGAGCCATGCTGCCTCAGTAGCTGTTCATAATTGCCAAAATGTTGCGGTGCAGATTTTGTCCATGATCCTCTCAAATATGCCCTATAAATATTTGATGGGATTCATGTCGGGCGATACTGGTAGTCAAATCATTCGCTCCAACTGTCTACAATATTTTTCAAAGTAGTCTTGAATCAATGTGGCCCGATGACATAGAGCATTGTGATCCATAAAAATTCCATGTTGGTTTGGAACTTGAATTCCATGAATGGCTGCAAAGTATCCTAACATAAAATTTTCTAGTAAACGATTGGTTCAGTTTGACTAGAGGACCCGGTCCTTTCCATGCATACACAGTCCACACCATTGTTGAGACACCATCAGCTTCTACAGTGCATTGTTGACAATCTGAGTCCATGGCTTCGTGGGGGTCTGCTCTGCACTCCAACCCTACCATTGGCTCTTATCAAGTGAAACTGGGAAGTATCTGAAAATGTTACTCTTTTTCTGTCACCTAGTATGCAACTCATACTGTCAAGATCCCAGGAGAGGCGCTGCAGGCGATGTCGCGCTGTTAGCAAAGGCATTCGCGTCGGTCGTTTGCTCTCATAGCGCACTAACGCCAAATTTCGCCGCACTGTCGTAACTGATACGTTCGTCGAACGTCCCACATTGACTTCTGCAGTTATTTCACGTAGTGCTCTTGTCTGTTAGCACTGACCCTGGTGGTATTGGTCGTTACTTCACTAATTTCTCCGTTTAAATGGTTCAAATGGCTCTGAGTGCTATGGGACTTAATACCTGAGGTCTTCAGTCCCTTAGAACTTAGAACTACTTAAACCTAACTAACCTAAGGACATGACACACATATATGCCCTAGGCAGGATTCGAACCTGCGAGAGTAGCGGTCGCCGGGTCCACTCTGAAGCGCCTAGAACCACTCGGCCACATCGGCCTACGCGTTGTCCGTGGTGAGAGGTAATGCTTGAAATTTGCTATTTTCGGCACACTTTCGACAGTTTCTTAGTACACTGAATTCGTTAACGATTTCTGAAATGAAATATCCCGTGCATCTATCTCCAGCAACCATTCCTCGTTCACAGTCCCTTAATACCTGTCGGAAACCATTTTGCATGAATCAGCTTAGTACAAATGACAGCTCTGTGAACTCAGTGTCTTTCATATCTAGTGTGCGCGATGCCACATACGTTTGTGTATGTACGCATCGCTGTCCCACGACTTTTGTCACCTCAGTGTATAAATCAGAGAAGGGAATATTTGTTAAATATTTCACATCTGACGCAATTAAGGCTGAAATACCAACTGAACACTGGTGTCTTCAGGGGTTCCGTGATGCAAATACGTTGCATTCCATTCGGATTTATATTAGCTGAATGTTTTCTCAAATCATTTAGTAAAACCAGTGAAACACGAATTTCTGGAAAGACATTGCGTCACAAACTGGAATCTTTGGTTGGAATGTGACTCAAATATAATCTCAGTTAATTCCATGCTTTTACGTTTTCATCAGTGCCACGGTCTTCGAAACGGAATCCCTTACCTGACAGAGGTAATGGCCTCTTAACACGTGTCTCTTACTCTCTGATTCAAGTTGCTTAACGGTTTCCATAAAAGTAAGGCCGTGTGACATTCTTTTTCAAACAGTTTTGCATGTACACCATGATTCAATCTGTCTTGCAACATCTTCCTCGGGAGTCTTCTGGTTCCACGTTCGCCTGAAGACTGTCGATAACTACTCGCAGTGACTTACGAAGGGATGTTTCTATACTCGTGTTTCTTTATAAATATCTTCATACTACGATTGGTGGCTCATCGTCACTGGACGAATAATAGCGAGATTGAATATTGTAATCCCCAAGTCCTCGAGAAATAAGCGAAAAATATACCTATTCAAAAAAGCTGATAAAAATTCACTTGACGCCTTCCAAAGAGACAATCTCTACTCATTCCAAATTTATAATATTATTATAGACCCAATGTGGCTTATATTCAAAGAAATAGTATCGGCAGCAATTGAAGAATTTATACAAAATAAATAAAGAAGCGATAGAGCTCCTTGTAACTCAAAACGGGTTAGAAAACTGTTGCAGAAACAACGAAACAAACATGCCAAATTTAAACACACGCAAAATCCCCAAGACTGGCGATCCTTTACATAAGCTTGAAATTTAGCACGGACTTCAATGCGAGATGCCTATAACAGTTTCCACAACGAAACTTTGTCTCGAAACCTGGCATAAAATCCAAAGAGATTCTGGTCGTATGTGAAGCATGTTAGTGGCAAGAAACAATCATTGCCTTCTCTGTACCATAGGAATGGAGATACTATCAAAGACAGTGCTGCCAAAGCAGAGTTACTAAACACAGCCTGCCGAAATGCCTTCACAAAAGAGAACGAAGTAAATGTTCCAGTATTCGAATCGAGAACAACTGCCAACATGAGTAACGTCGAAGTAAATATCCTCGGAGCAGTGAACCAACTTATATCACTTAATAAAAGCAACTCTTCTGGTCCAGACTGTATACCAGTTAAGTTCCTTTCGGAATATGCCGATGCATTACCTCCATACTTAACAATCATATACAACCGTTCGCACGACGAAAGATCCATATCCAAAGACTGGAAAGTTGCACAGTTCACAATAATATTCTAGAAACGTAGTAGGAGTAATCCACTAAATTACATGCCCCTATCGTTAACGTCGGTATGCATCAGGATTTTAGAACATATATTGTGTTCGAACATTATAAATTACCTCGAGGAAAACTCTATTGATATACAGTCAACATGGGTTTAGAAAACATCGTTCTTGTGAAACACAGCTAGCTCTTTATACCCATGAAGTGCTGACTCCTATTGACAAGGGATTTCAGATCGATTCCGTATTTCTGGATTTCAGGAAAGCTTTTGACACGGTACCACACAAGCGGCTCGTAGTGAATTTGCTTGCTTATGGAATATAGTCTCAGTTATGTGAGTGCATTTGTGATTTCCTGTCAGAGATGTCACAGTTCGAAGTAATTGACGGAAAGTAATCGAGTAAAACAGAAGTGATTTCTGGAATTCCTCAAGGTAGTGTTATAGGCCCTTTGCTGTTCCTTATCTATATCAACCATTTTGGAGACAATCTGAGCAGCCGTCTTCGGTTGTTTGCAGATGACGCTGTCATTTATCGACTAATTAACTCATCAGACGATCGAAACAAACAGCAAAACGATTTAGAAAAGATATCTGAATGGTGTGAAAAGTGGCAGTTGACCCTACATAGCGAAAAGTGTTAGGTCATCCACATTATTGGTAAAAGGAACTCGTTAAACTTCAGTTACACGATAAGTCAGTCTAATCTAAAGGTCTTAAACTAAATACCTAGGTATTACAATTACCAATAACTTAAATTCGAAGGAACACACTGTTTCGCGTTGTGGGATCCTTACAGGACAGGACTGACGGAGTACATCGAAAAAGTTCGAAGAAAGGCAGCACGTTTTGTATAATAGTGAAATATGGGAGAGAGTGTCACAGAAATGGTACAGGATTTGGGCTGGAAATCATTAAAAGAAAGGCGTTTTTCATTACGGCGGAATCTTCTCACGAAATTCCAATCACCAACTTTCTCCTCAGAATGCGAAAATATTTTGTCGACACCGACCTACATAGGGAGGAACGATCACCACGATAAAATAAGGGAAATCCGAGCTCGTACGGAAAGGTATAGGTGTTCATTCTTTCCGCGTGCTATACGAGATTGGGGTAATAGAGAATTATAAAGGTGGTTCGATGAACTCTTTACCAACCACTTAAATGTGATGTAGAATAGTTCGTAGAGAAAGATAGAGGGGATGTCTGATGTTGTTCCCTGGTGGGGAAGCGTGGCAAAGGCTACAACCGTTTGTTTAGCATTGACTTGAGCGCAGTTGTTCCAAATTATGCCTATTGACTTTTAGCAATGTACTTTTGCGGTTTAGCAGCTGTTCACTCCGATAAAGACACCTATAGTAGGTGTCGAAACCTACGTCTATGTACTTTTCTTTAATGTGCAACCAGTTGACTGTTTAATATTATACTGAAAGTAATATACGGTTTCTGAATAACAGCCATGTTCAAAACTGTTACCGAATTGTTATGATTTTCGCCCTACCAAGGAAGTTTTCTGATAGGTTTTTTTGCATTCCTCGAGGAAAAATCCTGGCTTGTGACTTCCTTGGTGTTGGAAAGTCACGAAGTTGGAAGGCTATACCCGTTATCGTGTAGAATAAAAATTAATTCTGTGTTACCTCTAAAGTTTCTAAGACTTTCGACTAGTCAAATCCTTATACTAGTTCTCGCACATCATAAAAAGCTACTAATATATCTTTCAATACATATTATTTTAAACTGCGGGAAACCGCAGCCGAACGTCCACATTTTAATAAGAAGGCAAAAACACCGCTCCGACTGTAGAAAACCACGGCCGGTTTCACGCCCATTGAGGGGTATCCTCATGTGATATAAACAGAGATTAGAAAGGTCGTATATCTCCTGAACTCGCCTTAAACACCCAAACAGAACTGAGACGTAGGAGTATTTTAGGAAATTTTGACTACTAAACTATATAGCCCATTTTTCTTATTTCCGACAACGTATTTTGCTGCATGTAAAAACTCTTACTGTCTTTTAAATTTATGACCGAGTAGAATAAAGTCAATTATAAATATTAATGGTTTGCATAATATGGCATTTAACGTATTAGTTTTTCATTCATACAGCATCTTTGTTTTACGTCACTTGTTGATTTAAATTGTAATTTATTTTTGTGTATAGTGACTCCCTTTCTTTCACGCTTCGCCGGTCGGGCACTAGCCCAGATTTCTCTGGCACCATGTCGCTGGGTTTCCGGATACCACGTCCTACGTATTTTTTTCTCGTGGCTGCTTTCAAAGGACTATAGTTGGTCAGTGTTCTTACTGCTGTGCCCGCATCATCTTCAGCTGATAAGATAGTACCTTTTTCTTGATGCTTATATACGTTTTCGCACGAGTGCTTATTTTGTTCCCTCCGTACGTTTTATTTTGTTTTAGGGGAACCCCGCTTTTTATCAATTTGACAAACGCCTCTAACGTGTTTTAATTTATCATTGACTTGGAGAATGGAGAGAGGCTTCAAGACAGTATAAAATAATGTTGTAGAGACAATTTATGTAAGTACCTAACATACATGACTTTTGTGCTCCATATAGCAATATTTACTAAGGTAACTAAATACTGTAAAATACTTCCTTTCTAATCAATCTTTAGATTAGCTGAGGGCGCGCCTAAAATGGCACGAAGACGGTCAAGGATTCAAGAAAAAAACTTTCTACAGCCAGAACGGTCCTTTTGTCTGCTTCTAATAACATCCTTGTGTACTGAAAACCAGGTCTGAAGAGGAATTTGACATGTCCTAGCCTACTACAGTATTATCAGCAGCTATAAAACCAAAAAAAAATTATTATGCAATGGTATATCTGTTTTCAGGTCACAGATACATTCTCCATGCTTATTCTATCAGCCGTTTCTTTTACTGCAGGTTGATAACTTTTGGAACGTACAACAGTTGTCAACAGCTGACTTGGTCTAAGCTTTACTCAAGTTTTCGTAAAATTTGCTACATTTTCTATGTCAAAAAGCCATATACTGCAGTGCGTCAAGGTAATGTGCTAATCGTTATAAAAGAAAAGGCACCTAAATAACAGAACTGTGTCCGCAAATGCCACGCGTGACACATTGCCCTGCATTGCAGCTGTTGCCATGGTAGCAGCAGAGCAAAGCGGGACACGGCTGTCTCCGTTACGACACCGGCGGCTCTTTTTCTCGACGAGTGTCCTCTGGGCCCGAGGCATCTCATCCTTGTTCGGTGCGGAGTAGAAAGAAAATGAAGCAACGATACTGACAGCTGCTGAATTGATTGTCGGCGCCAGGTTTGGGCCAAGTGGATTGTTTGCTGACGCCGTTCTCCATCACACTGTTTACTAACTTGTCCTCTCACCATACACTGTCCGTGCTGTGCACCTTCTGTCACCGTCCTGCATATGCTGCCTGATATTATTTACATCGAACAACAGCAATATTTCAGTCGCTCAAAAATGGCTGTCTAGGTTACAGCCTACTCCGAACTTAGTTAATAAATGCTAAGGACATCTCTTTGGATAGGTCGTTTAACGTGACGGCTTCCTTTTTGGTTGAGAAAAAGGAAATCAATAAAGCCGCTTACGTAATGTATGATGTGCCCTTTTTGTACAAAACCTGAATTCTCATTGAAACCTACGTTGGAAAGCAGTTTGAATTCATGCAACATTTTTTTAGGAACACGAGGTCGGCCAGGATTCTTTCATTTACACACTCATCTTGTGTCTAGAAGCTGTCGACACCATCTGCGAATGTTCCACCCATTCGGAGGATCAATTTGGTACCTCAACCTGAATCGCCTTTGCACTGCAACACGGAATTGCACTTCGAAAACTCGAGAACACAAAATGATTTCTGCTGCGGTGTAGCCATTTTAAACATATGACGGTTACCAAGTAAAACAGAAGAAAACTGACATCTAGCGACTATTAATATAAACTAAACTACGTATTCTGTCCCCAATAGCCGAGTCGAGGCGCAGCGAAGGGTAGTTAGGAGAAAATAATACTGTGTAATACGTATACTCCTTTTTGAAACTCCCTGTACTCGAGGACGTACGTTGCTAGTGCTACTCTGAGATGGAGAGGTTGGTGCAGCAGAGGAAATCGTGCGTGGCCACAGCAAACTAGTTAGAAGACTGATGACTCATGAAGAGAGTATTGTGATGTGTAGTTCCATAAGGACGGAAAGAGCTGGTTACGTAACTATATAGAAGTGAAGACAATCAACTATGACTGGAACTTCTTCTTCTTTCTTTTAGTGTTCAACCCTGAGAATGGTTTGCAGCAGAGCGCCATTGCTCTCTTCTGTCTGTCTTCCTCTTCATTTCCGCGTATTTATTACATCCAACGTCATTCATGACCTGTTGCATGTATGTGATCCTTGGTCGCCCCCGCCGATTCCTTCCCTCAATAGCTCCTTCTGCTATAGTTCCAGTGATGCTGTTTTGTCGCAGAATGTGCTCTAGAAGTTTTTCTCTTCTTGTTTGGATGTGCCTCCACAGAGATCTGGTTTCCTGTACTATTCTAAGCACCTCTTCATTTGTTACTTTGTCTCTCCACCTGATCTTCATCATCCTTCTATAGCACCAGAGCTCCAGGGCCTCAGCCGTCTTCCCTCTTCTCTTCCAACTGTCCAAGTTTCACATCCGTATAGGGCCACACTCCAAACTAAGCCTTTCATGATACGTTTCCTTATTTTCAGACTGATGTTGTTGCTGGTGAGTAAGTTCCTTCTCCGATTAAATGCAATTTTGGCCTTTTGTATTCTGGTCGCAATTTCTTTCCAGCATCTACGATCCCTTGTGATTTTGCTTCCCCGGTAGGTAAATTCCTCTATTACTTCCAGCTCGTCTCTTCCAATTCTCGTTCTCAGAAGTCCAAATTCTGCTCCTGTACTGCATACCATCAGTTTAGTCTTTTTCTTGTTTACTCTCATTCCATACTGATTGCATAGAATTTTTTCCATTGTTCTGAGGACTTCCTCTAGATATTCTTTTGTCTCCGTGGCTGTAGCAATATCATCTGCATTACGTAGCATGTCTATCTTCTGCTCATTAATTTTGAGCCCCACCTCAGTAGTTTCTTGAACTGGTCTACAGCTTCCTGGATGCAAGCATTGAATATAAGACGAGAGACAGCAGATCCTTGCCTTACCACTCTTCTAATATTTGCTTCTTGTTCCTGATGACAGTTCCTAATCACTGCCACCTCGGTCTTACAGAAACTGAGTATCGCACGGATGTCTTTGTACATCATTACACTTTTCCTCAGCACTCTGAACATCTCTTGCCAGATGACGTTATCAAATACCTTTTCCATGTCTACAATGGATATATACGTTGATATATTTTTCTGTAACTGCTTTTCGATAACGAGTCTCAGTCACCGAATCGCCTCTTTTGTTTCCAGTCCCGTTGTGAAAAGAAAACAAAATGGTTCAAATGGTTCAGAGCACTACGGGACTTAACTTCTGAGGTCATCAGTCCCCTAGAACTTAGAAATACTTAAATCTAACTAACCTATAGACATCACACACCTCCATGCCCGAGGCAGTATTCGAACTTGCGACCGTAGCGGTCGCACGGTTCCAGACTGTAGCGCCTAGAACCACTCGGTCACTCCGGCCGGCCAATCCCGTTCCGAAACCAAACTGATTTTCAGTCAGCATATCCTCCACATTTCTTCACTTCTCCTCAGAACTATTTTTATGAGAATTTTTTATACATGTGATATTAGGCTTACAGTTCGGTACTGTTCGCATTTTGTCGCTGCTCCCTTCTTTGGTATAGGAACTGTAGTATCATTGCCACAGATACTACTACAACGCCGCGCCAACACAAGATTGGCAGCCCCTGGTCTGCTGAGCACAGCGCACTCTAGCGGGCAGTGCTGCTCGACGAAACTTGAGTGTGCCTCGTTCCCTTCTTAGCTAGGTTTCAACCTAGGCAGACGCACATTCATAATCGGCCCTCAGCCAGTTCTCTAATGTTTGCATTTATTCTCTGGGGAGGGTCCATCACGCTTAGTCCCTGAGAATATGTTGTATTAGTTCAAGGTATTCCATGTTACGAGATGGTCAGTTCATAGACGCAGCTGCAGTCCTACAAACTACTGAAGATAAGTAATTTCATTGTACTATGTTTTTCTTGAATAATAATCCTTCTCTCTAACAGTGTGCCGTACCGCATATTACTGCAACCTTGACTCCTTCAGCTCCTATCAACTCGGCCTCCTACTTATTTGCATTTAGTAACGAGCTGAAGACACCCACGCGTTTTGTGCGAGTAAACAGTGAGACACAATAGGAACAGTGAGACAATTGACTGGAACCAGTCAACAGAAAAAATGCAACTAACGCTCAAAGTAAACTACTAATTTTAGAAATCTAAACAGTTGGTGTACCTGTCATTATGAACATGTCTGGATAGTAAACTAATCTTTTGGAGAGATTACGCAAAGAAAATAGTAACTGATTAATACCTTGTAAGAGTTTTTTCCGCAGTACTGGTGGACTACCTGAGAAGCGCTCATCGGCAGACACCATCACGTCTGTGGGAAGAGGAAGTCCCGTCGGCGCTTGGGTGCAGTACGTGTTGGGAGTGGCTGGTTCAGCCGTCCTCTGCTCGTTCGTTAGCCTCGCCACTGGCTCCACCACGGGACCGGAACAGAGAGAGCACCGCCGGTGAAGTACGAGCGGTAACTTCGTTGTGGCTAGTTGTGTCTCCCGGGATATCCGACCCGTGTGGCGTAGCGTTGCGTTGCATCACGCAGAAGCGCATATTGCTGAATGGAACGCCGACCAAGTGTGCAATATCTGTAGGCTGTCGCGGGGCGCAGTATCCCACAGGTACTCAAACTGGACTATAGTCGGGGGAAATACGATGCGCGGCTAGTGCTAAAACTGGAGCACGGGGAAATCAGTAAACAGTGCAACGCTGCGTTAAAAAAAAAAAAAAAAAAAAAAAAAAAAAAAAAAAAAAAAAAGAACCATAAGGAATGAAACTTCCTTACTACTAGTTTGTTCTATCTGTTTTCATGAAATGGTCCTACGCTGATCTGGAGATGTCACGAATGTTTTGAGCAATTCACAGGTGAAAATTAACTTGAGATCTACCAAACACAACTAGGGTACCACCATATTAACTGTTTATCGTATACTGAGCAAATAATGTTAAGACGAAAATACTGAGGGATAAATCTGTGATGTAGTCAATGGCAATTCACTTCTAAATAAGTATCGAATAGAAATGAAACTAGAGGTTTTCGTAGCAAAATTAGTAATGTGAATTAAATCGGAAAGCTACTAAGAGACAAAGATTAAAAATTAAAATAATAATACATATCTAAAATATAATTTAAGAGTTGGTGTAAGAAATATCAATATGTTGGAGCAACTATTTAGTGATGTAGCACTTAGTCAAAAGAAATCAGCTGATAAATGATGGAAAACAGGTAACTGCTCCTGTCATCTAGGCAATGGCAGTTATTTGCTACATAAGTATTGAATAAGAATGAAACTACAGGTTTTAGTAGAAAAAATTAGTAATTAAAATTATATCCAAAAGCTACTAAGAGAAGAAGATGAAAAATTATAATACATATCTAATATATAATTTAAAGGCTGTTATAAGAAATCTCAATGTGTTGGAGCAACTATTTAGTGATGCAGCACTTAGTGAAAGGAAATCAGTTGATAAATGATGGAGAACAGGTAACTGCTGCCAATGAAACAAATCTTATTCAAAGACTGGGTTCGATCATCTAATTCGATTATGCGTTCTTCTTGAATAACTTATAATTATTTACAGCTGCCTGGATGGCTGTTTTCTTACTCTAAATAAACTAAACTCCATGTTATTTCTCTACCGTCAATAAAAAAAATCTGCACACTGTATTTTCCTATAGACGGCAGAGATTCAGAGTGGATTTTATTTTATGTGATGCCGCAGCTATGAAATTCCCCTAGTGTCTGCTATAAATAATTTTACGTCACGTGAAATCGATTAGATGCTTTTAAGTTATATCATGAAAAAGTCCTGAAACCAGGAAATGGCGTGTAGTTAGAGGTGGTGGAAGCAAGGTAATATATTTGAAGATAACACGTATATATTACGGAGATGATACACTATCTGACATACGAACTGTTGTAAGTAAGAGCACCTTTTTTTCTCGAAATACTATTGGACAAATTAAAATAACTATGCATGTACTGCGAAGTGATCATTTTCTTCCGGAACGATCATAGAAACGTGACAAAAACATGTGTGGAGTAAAAGTGAAAGTACTTTCATCAACACACCCAAACCAATACAAAAGGAAATAGATTTAATTGAAATTATGCATTACCATTATTCATAAATTTTACTAAATCTACACTGAAGTGTCGAAGAAACTGGTACATCTGCCTAATTTCGTGGAGGGCCCTTTGAAGGATGCACAAGCGTCGCAACACGAACGTGGCTTGGTCTGGACCAGTGCTTCAAGTAGTGCTGGAGGATAGGGGTGCAGATCTCTTCTGAACAGCAGGTTGCAAGGCTTCCCAGATATGCGCAATAGAGCTTGTATCTGGGGAGTTTGGTGGCCAGAAAAAATGTTTAAACACAGAAAAGTGTCCTGGAGAAACTCTGTAGCAGTTCTGGACGTGTGTGGTGTCGCGTTGTTCTGTTGGAACTGCCCAAGTCCTTCGTAATGCACAGTGGACATGAATGATGCAGGTTATCATACTGAAGGCTTACTTACGTGTCACCTGTCAGAGTCGTATACAGACGCATCAGGGATCCCATATCACTCCAGCTGCACAGGCCCCGCACCATTACAGAGCTTCCACCAGCTTGAACAGTCCCCTCCTCACATGCAGGGTCCATGGGTTCATGAGGTTGTCTCCATATCCGTGCATCCATCCGCTCGATGCAATTTGAAACGAGACCCGTCCGATCAGGCAAATGTTTCCAGTCATCAACAGTCCAGTGTAGGTGTTGACTGACTCAGGAGAGGCCTAAAGCTTTGTGTTGTGCAGTCATCAAGGGTACACGACTGGACCTTAGGCTCCGAAAGTCCATATTGATGATGTTTCAGTTAATGGTTCGCACGCTGACATTTGTTGATGGCCCAGCATTGAAATCTGCAGCAATTTGCAAAAGGACTGCACTTCTGTCATACTGAACGATTCTCTTGAGTCATAGTTGGTTCCGTTCTTGCGGCCGCAACAATATCGGAGATTTGATGTTTTACCGTATTCGTGATTTTGACGGTATACTTGTGAAATCGTCGTACTGGAAAATCACCACTTTATCGCTACCTTGGAGACGCTATGCCCATCGCTCGTGTACCGACTATTACACCACGTTCAATCTCACTTAAATCTTGATAACCAGCCATTGCAGCAGCAGTAACCAATCTAACAACTGCGCCAGAAAGTTTTCTTATATAGGCGTTGCCGACCGCAGCACCGTGTTCTGCCTGTTTATATACCTCTGTATTTGAATACTCATGAGTACAGCAGATTCTTTGGCGCTTCAGCGTAAAGTAAACCTCATGCTCTTTCCCTGTCGTCAATAATAAAATAAGTTGCTATATCTGATTACTTTAGATTGCATACTGAATTTTTCTATTGGCGGAAGTGAGTCATAATGTATTTTCATTCTTTTTTTTTAATGCCATATCTAGAAAATTTTCCTTTTGTCTGCTCTAAATAATTTTGCGTCACGTAAAGATGATTATAACGTCCTGGATATGGAGGTGGCACGTAGGTAGAGCCTGTGGATGCAAGGTATTAGATTTGTGGACAACACTTTCATATTATGGAGATGATACACTATCTCAAATAAGAACTGTTGTTAGAAAGAGCGTCTGTTTTTCTCGAAGTACTATTGGAAAACTTCGAATAAATGTTCATGTACTGTGAAGTTATAGTGTTCTTACCCAGCGATCGTAGAAACATGATAAAACTATGAACGGAGTAAAACTGAGAGTAATTTCAACACTCCCAAATCGATATAAAAGAAATGAGATGTACTTAAAATTGCGTATTATCCTTATTCATAACTTTTAATTAATCTAGGTTTGTGTATTTTAAGGTAGTATTTTCATTAAGTTAAGAGAAAATGCTGCGATTCTTCAGTGATATGGCAATCTTTATATAAAGAGTTGTCTAGCCATAGAATTTATGTTAATTTTACCATGGTTCACTTCGGCCGAAACACTATGCCTGCACCAGAGTTGTGCCCTGCCGTCAAATCTGACACAGATCATTGCCTATCTGCTTTGTAAAGCACTCTGTGATACGGCGTGAAAATCCAAAAGCCTGACAGTTACACATAATTTCCCCGTTCTGCACTCGAGACAAATACCGTTAGAAAAGATTTCCTTACACCTAAATCGATTCCTATATTAAATTCTATTCGATTATATGAAATTTCTCTTCTCCATAATTGATTTCCTTGTCACAACCAGTTTATATTTAATGTCTGCTCAACTTCGCATATCATATACTATTTTACTACCCAACTAGCAAAACTCACCTTATATAGCCTGATTTCACCCCAACTACATTCCATCATTTTTATTTTACTTCCGCTGACGCTCAAATTATAACCTTTTTTCGAGACACAATCCATTAGAGTTAACGTCTCTTCCAAGACATTTGCTGTCCCTTACATAATTCTATGTTATCGGCAAACCGCAAGTATTTAATTCTAGTTTGTGAAATTTAGTTCCATCTGCAGACTGTCCTTTGGTCTCCTTCACTTGCTTCTTATGGTAAAGATTTGTATAACTTCGTGCTTAGGTTATATCTCTGTCTCACTCAGTTCTCAACTGTGACTTCCCTTCCATGTCATTCACACTCTGCAGGATTGGTTCTGTGCATACTGTATACAGGGTGTTACAAAAAGGTACGGCTAAACTTTCAGGAAACATTCCTCACACACAAAGAAAGAAACTATGTTATGTGGACATGTGTCCGGAAACGCTTACTTTCCATGTTAGAGCTCATTTTATTACTTCTCTTCAAGTCACATTACTCATGAAATGGAAACACACAGCAACAGAACGTACCAGCGTGACTTCAAACACTTTGTTACAGGAAATGTTCAAAATGTCCTCCGTTAGCGAGGATACATGCATCCACCCTCCGTCGCATGGAATCCCTGGTGTGCTGATGCCGTCCTAGAGAATGGCGTATTGTATCACAGCCGCCCACAATACGAGCACGAAGAGTCTCTACATTTGGTACCGGGGTTGCGTAGACAAGACCTTTCAAATGCCCCCATAAATGAAAGTCAAGAGAGGTGAGGTCAGGAGAGTGTGGAGGCCATGGAATTGGTCCGCCTCTACCAATCCATCGGTCACCGAATCTGTTGTTGACAAGCGTACGAACACTTCGAGTGAAACGTGCAGGAGCTCCATCGTGCATGAACCACATGTTGTGTCGTACTTGTAAAGGCACATGTTCTAGCAGCACAGATAGAGTATCCCGTATGAAATTATGATAACGTACTCCACTGAGCGTCGGTGGAAGAACATGGGACCCAATCAAGACATCATCAACAATGCCTGCCCAAACGTTCACAGAAAATCTGTGTTGATGACGTGATTGCACAATTGCGTGCAGATTCTTGTCAGCCAAAAAATGTCGATTGTGAAAGTTTACAATTTGATCACGTTGAAATGAAGCCTCAAATGTAAAGAGAACATTTGCACTGAAATGAAGATTGACACATTGTTGGATGAACCATTCGCAAAAGTGTACCTGTGGAGGCCAATCACCTGCTGATAGTTCCTGCACACGCTGTACATGGTACGGAAACAACTGGTTGTCCCGTAGGACTCTCCATACAGTGACGTGGTCAACGTTACCTTGTACAGCAGCTGACGCTGACATTAGGGTTATCGTCAACTGCACGAAGAATTGCCTCATTCATTGCAGGTGTCCTCGTCGTTCTAGGTCTTCCCGAGTCGCGACTCATAGGCTCCCCAAGACTCTGATCAATTACTTCGAACGTCTTCCTGTCGGGACACCTCAGTTCTGGAGATCTGTCTCGATACAAACGTATCGCGCCACTGCTATTGCCCCATGCTAATCCATACATCATATGAGCATCTGCCAACTCCGCATTTGTAAACATTGCACTGACTGCAAAACCACGTTCGTGATGAACACTAACATGTTGATGCTACGTACTGATGTGCTTGATGCAAGTACTGTAGAGCAATGAGTCGCATGTCAACACAAGCACCGAAGTCAACGATTACCTTCCTTCAATTGGGCCAACTGACGAAACTAAAATGAGCTCTAGCATGGAAATCAAGCGTTTCCGGACACATGTCCACATAATATCTTTTCTTTATTTGTGTGTGAGGAATTCTTCCTGAAAGTTTGGCCGTACCTTTGTGTAACACCCTGTATAACCCATCACCCTCTGCATTTTTTTCTAGCTAACTAGTTTCAAAGGGTATATTCCAGACACCATTTTCAAAATCTTTCCCTAAGTCTACAAATGATAGAAGCGTAGGTTTGCTTTCATTTAACCTATATTATTATCAAAGATAAGTCGTAGTATTTCCTGGTGTGTTCGTACATTTCTCCAGTACCCAAATTGATCTACTAAAGTAGTTTTTTTTCTGAAAATAATTCGATACAGGATTTTGCGATGTTGAGTTCTTATGCTTTGGTAATATTCACAGCTATCAATGCCTGATTTTTTTAGAACTGGAATTATTTTTATCTTACTGAATTTTGAGGGTATTTCGACTCTCTCATGTATCTTGCACACCTGAATGACTAGTTTTAGGACTGGCTCTCATAAAGTTCTCAATAATTATCATGGAATGTCGTCTACATCGTCAGCATTCCTTCGAGATAGTTGTTTCAGTGCTCTGTGATATTCTTCTTGTAGAATCATATCTCCCATGTCATCTTCGAGTAGTTACTCCTTTCTTTGTATAATAATGTATTCATTTCCCTTGCAGAACCTCTCTACATATCCCTTCCCCCTATCAGCTTTCCTTTCTTTGCTCATTACTGGCTTGGCATCTGAGGCGCTCCCTTTAAAGGTCTCTTTTATCTTCCTATAGGTGGTATCTATCTTTCCTCTAGTTATATATGCCTCTAAAGCTTTGCGCTTGTCCTCTATCCATTTCTTCTTAGCTATGTAACACTCTCTACCAACCCCAGACTTTTGTGTTCCCTGTCATCCGCTGCATCTGCTGCAGTTTTTATATTTCCTTTTTTCGTCTGTTAAATTCAGTATTCAACTCTTGCTTTTGCGGAAATGATCCTCCACTGGCTTCATTGTTCCATCTCTCAAAGCTACCTATTTATCATCTATTGCAGTTCCTTTCTCTGTAGTGCGCAAACTTTGCGGATGCTTCCTCTGAAAGTCTCAGTAATCTCTGATCTCTCATTATCTCCTTAATCTCTTACCTCTTTGTAATCTCTTAAATTTTCCCTTACAGTTCATAACCAACACATTGTGTTCAGTGTCGAAGCCTGCCCTTGGAAGTGTTTTACATTTAAAATCCTGGTTTCGAATTATCCGTCTTGACGTCATAGAGTCACGATAGAATCTTCCAGTGTCTTCAGGTTTCTTCCAAATATAGTAATACAACCTTCTAACTTGATGCTACGATCAAGTATTAGCAATGATTAAATTATGCTCAGCGCTAAATTCTAGCAGATGGATAATTTTTTCATTTCTTTCCCACTTTCCATATTCTTCCTTCTCTTCCTGTTCCTAAACCTCGACTTTTTGTCTTCTATCTCAAGTAATTTTTTTCCTTCCTTAAGTATCTGGATAATTTCTTTTGTCTCGTCATTTAAGGCGCCACACCTCAGCAAGAAAAAAATTGTTCAAATGGCTCTGAGCTCTATGGGACTTTATATCTGAGGTCCATACTCAAGCGCCTAGAACTCTTGGCACAGCAGCCGGCTCTTCAGCAAGATATATGGTTCATGGGGGAGGGGGGGGGGGGGGGGGGACGGGAACTGAGGATATACATTATATGTTGACTCTACTCTATCGAATAGGGACTGAACCTGTTAATTCATATGTAGTTCTGGCACTCACTGTATTTGCATAAGGGTGTATAAAAAAATCTTCCGATTTGGAACGTCTATGTTTCTGAAACAATGCATTTCTTTAAAAGCCTTTTTTAATATCTTTTCATAGGTGTTCGATATGCCTCCTTGAGATACACGGCATATGCCAATGCTATATTCAAATGGTTTCCACATTGCAGCGAGCATGTCTTGAGTTACAGCTTCCACAGCTGCTGTTATGCGATGTCTCAGTTCATTCATTGTTGATGGGAACGAAGGCACATAAACAGAGTCTTTTATAAACCTCAACCGGCCGCGGTGGCAGTGCGGTTCTAGGCGCTGCAGTCTGGAACAGCAGGACTCCTACGGTCGCAGGTTCGAATCCTGCCTCGGTCATTGAAGTGTGTGATGTCCTTAGGTTAGTTAGGTTTAAGTAGTTTTAAGTTCTAGGGGACTGATGACCTAAGACATTAAGTCCCATAGTGCTCAGAGCCATTTGAATCATTTTTTTATAAACCTCTGCAAGAAATAATCACATACAGTAAGGTCTGGTGACCTTGGAGTGATGTAAGGCTGAATCATTTGGTCCACTTCGACCGATCCATCGTTCAGTAATTCTTTGACTTCGAAATTCCCTCATTTCCAAATACTAGTGTGGCGGTGCCCCATCCTGTTGGTAAATGAAGTCGTTCGAATCAGTCTCCAACTCTGGGAAAAGAGAGTTCTCCAGCATATCGAGATATGTGCTTCCCTTAACAATGTTCTCAGAAAAAAAAGGACCATCCAACTTTTCCGGTGAAACTCCACAGAACAGATTACATTTTAGAGAGTCCCTCTCATCTTGTAAAACTTAACGTAGTTGTCCCGTATCCCGTATTCTCCGTTACAACGGTTCACCTTTCCATTTAAACGAATGTTGCCTCGTCGCTAGACACTAAGTGCGCAAGAAAACTATCATCTTCCATCCCGCCAAGAACGAAATTACAGAACTCCATACGTTGTTATCTGCCACCTTCACGAAGAGGTTGCAGTAACTGAATTTTGTATGGCTTCGTGTGTAAACGTCGACGCAACACACGCCAGACGGCCATCGGGGCATGTAGTAAACGGACTCATTGTCAAACTATGCCGGATAAGTCCGATGTCCCTGTCAAACAATCGGGGACGGCCCGGCGATTTGTCTTTATACAAACAACCTGTTTCTCGGAATTGTTCACGCCATCGTCTTATGCCTTGTGGTGTAGGAGGATTCACACAGTACCTAATACGAAGGTCACGCTGAGTAGTTATTACTGACCCGCACTGCGCAAAACGTACAACACAAAACGCTTTCTGTTATCCCGATACAATTTTTGCTAGAAGTGAAGTGGGCACATACTACTGCTACCTAGCGGGAACAACGTAAAACTCAAGCATATATCTCAGATAACATAATAGTTATTATGCTTTTAAAATAGGATGATATATCCTGGGATTAGTCAGTGGTGAAGACCGTCTTATCCCACATCCTGCACCACAAAAGCTACCACCACCACCTCTGAGAATTGGCACTACTTGGACAGAAAAGTCACGACAAATATGTGACCAGCGTCAGAAACACATCTCCACCCTTAAAGAAAGCAACAAATGTTTTTCCAAGCCACCTTTTTAAATACGAAAACTTGCGATGCTTGGTGAGGATGAAGTGAGAAAGGTGTGACAAACAGTGTATACAACTACAACCCACGAAGAGACACACCGTGGGTAGACAACACGACGGGAAATCCCAGTAGAGATCGTCAAATACTATTAATTTCGAGAAAGTATTCAATAGAAATTATGTTTGAACAAAGAATCATATTTTAGGGCTAATTTTCCGATTACATACTGTAGGGCCCTAACAATCATAAAAGCAGGACAACCTGAACCAAAAATCTTAAACGTTAATGCACTATTAGGTGAACAACCAGAACAAAGTAAAAATCTATGTCGTAGTGTTAGGCCTAAGATACAAAATAAGTCAGAAGTTTTATACAATATTTTATAGGAAGAAAACGAGATTCACTGACTAAGACACGTAATTGGCTAAATATTCTTCGGTAAGGAATCCAAAAGGTAATAAAAGGAATATCAAAACTAGGTGTAAAGAACATATACGAAGCTGAAATTATGTAAATAGAAATTTTACCTTTGCTGAACATCTAATAAAACATGCTTACGATCCATCCAATATGGAACAGGACAAAAAAATCATTAGAGTGAACAATTCCAACTAAAGACTCCTGACATTACAGGAAAAACTTCATACGCTAAGAGCCCTTGCAATGAAAAATAAAGTAATTAATGACGAAATCAATAACTTACTGATCATGAAAGCCAGTAAAATAATAACAAATAGAACTTGTTAACTTAATTAGAGCAGTTACTGAATAAATACACTGATTATCAAAAACATTATGACCACTGAGACTTCCTACAAAGTGGTAGAGCACTTGCCCGCGAAAACCAAAGGTTCCGAGTTCGAGTCTCGGTCCGGCATACAGTTTCAATCTGGCAGGCTGTTTCACGTCAGCGCACACTCTGCTGCAGAGTGAAAGTCTCATTCTAGAGACATCTCTCAGGCTGTGGCTAAGCCATGTATCCGCAATATCGTTCCTTCCAGGAGTGCTAGTTCTGCAAGGTTCGCAGGAGAGCTTCTGTTAAGTTGGAAGGTAGGAGACGAGGTACTAACAGAAGTAATGCTATGAGGACAGGGCGTGTGTCATGCTTAGGTAGCTCAGACGGTAGAGCACTTTTCTGTGAAAGGCAAAGGTCCCGAGTTCGAGTCTCGGTCAGGAACACAGTTTTAATCTGCCAGGAAATTTCATATGAGTGCACACTCCGCTGCAGAGTGAAATTCTTATTCATTATTACCGCTGCAACGTTGGACACCGCCTGGTGGTTATACAAGCAAGTGATGCGGTAGCCAAATTATGTAAGCTGAGCAGTGGATCACACTAGCGAAGGTACGGGAAGATGTGGAAATCCATTTCGATAAGAGACCATGACAAAGGGCAGATTATTATTACGCAGAGCCTATGAACGAGTCCCTCGAAAACGGCAATGCTGGTCGAATGTTGAAGTGCTATTGTTGTGAGCATCTACCAAAACAGGTAGAAAGAAGAGAAACTACCACTAGGCGCTAAATGGCAAGACGCGCATCGTTCTTCACAGAAATGCTGGGTCACGCACAAGTGTTTCGGAGCACACCATTCATCGTACATTGTTGAACGTGGAGCTCCGCAGCAGACTACCTCTATGTGTTCAGTTATTGACCCAAGGACATCGTCGATTACGATTGCAGTGGGCAAGGGACTATCGGGACTCTACCGTCGGTGAATGGAAACGCGTTGGGTCTTCAGATGAATCTCATTTCTGCTACACTTTGTCGCTCGTCGTCTCCATAAACGCCGACGCAGGCTAATGGGAACATTACTATGCAATGGGAGACATTCTCCTGCGCTTGCATGGGACCTGTAGAAGGAATCGACGCCCCACTGACAGTTGCGAACCACCTGCATCCCATCGTACTTGATTTTATCCCTGACGACAATGTAATCTTGCTGCAGTATAATTGTCCGTGCGGAGCCAAAACCGTGCTCCAGTGGTTTGACAGGCATTATAGTGAAGTCAGGTTGATATCTCGGCTACCAAATTGCCTTACGTGAATCCTATGGAACCAGAACGGGTCGCTATTGGGCACCATCACTGGGTATGTAAATCAGCTACCCGTTATTTAAGCAAATTACATGATCTGTGAATAGTCGCGTAAACTCACAACCTCCACAAACCTACAACAAAAACTGTAGGATCCCTGATACGCAGGATCCGTGATGTATTCCGTTGCAAGGACGAAGTCACAGCCTATTAAGGAGGTAGTTATACTGTTTCGGCTCATTAGTGTATCTCTCTGTCTCTCTGCCTCTCTCAGATACACACACACACACACACACACACACACACACACACACACACCACACACTCAAAGGACGAAAGAGAAACACATAGTTACAGTTGACAACACTACACACTCCAAAGACTCATAAGTTCAACACACAGCGAACATTTTAAGTGAAATGTTGTTATAAATGTGGGTGAAAAACGCCTGAAATCAGTCGTCTGGAGTATGACAACCGAGTTTACAAATCTCCATGGCCACACAAATGAACTAGCAACATTGTAAATCGAAACACCAAACGATATCTTGTGCTGCAAAAGTTGCTTCTGACCCAAAAGACAAGGTAGAAACGTGAGAAAACATAGCACAGTAACTTACCTGTAGATACTACACGATGCATGTACTACATACATAAAACCAAGCACGTTTTGCAGAGCACTCAAGATGTTTTATAAATAAAAGACACGGAAGGCATGTGGAAAAAATCAAACTGCCTCTTATTTAGTTGGAAAGATGGAACATACTGAAAGCGTCCTTTCATTAGTTCGATAGCCCACTTTCACTAACATATCTCTTTCTTTTCCTTGTTTCTCTCTTTCCATAACTCTTATAGTGGTGTGACTGAATGAATGTGATTGAGTGTCACGTTGCTAGACGGTGGCGTAGTCTGCTGCAGAAAGTCTGTGATAGTCAAACAGATTCAGCAGAAGTTGTACAGAATAGGCAGCTCCCTTAGTGGTCAAGTTTGCACCACTTGGCGCATTGTTACTTGGCGAGAGGAGAGCTGTTAGCCTTTGGTCTCACTTTCCAACTCTTAAAGATTGCTTTGCCTTGTCGCACCAAGGCATGCAAAACTATGGCAGATTTTTCTTTTGGTAAATATCTATAGCAGACTTGGATCCGTCGGAAGAGCGCCACACAAAGGTGTCGGTAAGAAGTGAGCACTCGGTTCTGTATGAATGTCTGTTTGCCTTCAGCTGTGCCTGTATAAGCTTTCATTTTTCTAAATATTAGTAACTTTGCTTTCTGGTAAATTTTCCTTGCTTTATGTATCTTTCGTTCGCCGGGAGCCAACCACGTGGTTGAACATTAGAGTTAGTTCGGCTACCGTCATCACTAACTGTCCGATCTCGTGTTTGTTTTAAAGAATGTTAACTGTTCATGATTGCTTGATGTGACATTGTTGCGACTTGGCCACGATACCTAGAAATTGCGCATCCACAAAATGAATGATAACACCAGTGCCTTTAGGTGTAGATAATAACGCTGAATGTATCGAAGTTTTTCTTTAATGTTTTAGGATTTAATGTTATCAGGAATTGTGTACATGCCTTGTAAGAGCAAAATAGGTGTTGTTACATGACTAAATGAGTACCAAAACAAATCTTCATACTACCTGACATACAAAATTGTAAAATTAAATCAGTCTTCATGCAGCTAATTAATCTCTGTTCCACCAACTGCATCCCTGTAAAAACAATATGGATGATACATTTCTTTTCAGCCTTATGTGCACGTCTTGTGTCCTGATTTGCATTTCTCACCCTTCCTGAAAGTGTGTGGTCAAGTGTGAATGAATTGAATGAAGTAGCAGACGAACCAGAGAAGTGGTGGGTTTCTTAATCTTCTACCAACCTAAACGGTGTCGGTGGAAGGCAGAAAGCAGGAACACGAGGGCTGGGCCAAAGATGAGCAAAGCTAAAACGTTTACGTAGCAGAGGTTGGTCATGGGCCTCCACCACCTAATTTAATTTGCAAACACTTACAAATTACAACAGGACTTTCGAACACCATAAATGTGATAAATACTTTAACTACATTTTCATAATAGAGGGCCAAAATACCGTACCAAGGGAGGAACAAAATCGATCAAAACAGGAAATAAAATTTTCAGTGGTGTTGAATCTGAATTGTCTGGCGCAGTCGGTGTCCTGCATGTTCGGGTGCAGGTTCTGGATGGTTGCCCAAGGCAAGTGTTTCGTGCGACGGCGACTCGGCCCGAGTGGAGGTAAACAAGGGGCGCCGTGGGCCGCTTGGGAGTAGGCCGCGGCGGCTCCCAGATTGGAGGCGATACCCGCGCGAGCCGCTCCGTGCCGGACATACTGAGGCGCCGTGTTGGGCCCCGAGGCGCAGCGGCACCTGCTGCGGCGGCCGCGGTCGGCCCACCCCCACTGTGTCGGCGGTGAGCAGAGTTGCCGGGGGGAGGGGGGGGGGAGGCGGTTGTCTGGGCACCAAATGTTGTTATGGCGCCAGCAGAGCCGCTGGGAATCCGGGAAAAGGACCGTGCTTCCACTCGGCATTATTCAGAACAAACTCATAGTTTTCTTTTCTTTAATTGGTGGCCCTTCAGCCATATCAAGTTAAAATATTTACCTATTGTTTTATATTACTGTTTTTTTTTTGTTGTGGTCTTGGTCAAAGATTTATTTGAACATATTCTCCATGTTAATCTGGTCTGTGTAAACCCCTTCATCTCTGCATAATTACTGTAACCTCATTGCGTAATTCCGTCGTGAGTAAATGGACTGAGACTGTGACTGGTCGAAAACTGAAGGAAATCGATACTAACAGCCCTAGTTTTGTTTAATAATGTTATTCAGCTAGCAGGTTCGGTGCCTCTTTGTTGCCATCTTATAGCCCCTATACACGTTGTTAGGTAAGTCATCTAATAGTTTGTGCTATAATAGCGATTTCTTCTGCATAGACGCGGACCCTTCATAGCGCAAACGGTAACACTCTGTCCGTCTCCTCCAATCCTTTTCAAGGTGTGAAGGGTCTGCTTGAACCACGTGATACAGTTATCCTTGTAACAATACAAACGAGTAGATGACGCATATAGCAAGGTGTATAGGGGAGTAATCATGGTGTGAGTGAGGTACCGAAACATGTATCTAAAAAAAAAATGTATTACATGAAATTACAGACTTGGATACCTATTTTCTTAAAGAGTATAACCCCTATCCTTTTGACCTTACTTACTGTAGTCTTGTCTTCTCTTTGTAGCGTAGGGTTTGTGCGGAGTGGGGTTTGGACTGTCGGTTGTGCATCTGTCATCATATTAAAAAAATGGTTCACAGCGGAAGGCCACCTTATTCGACCAAAATATTTATTAACGTCGTGAATATTCTCACAAAACTAAATTACATGAACAGTTTGTTAAACAACAATACTAAATCAGTGTTGAAATGTCGAGATCTAATCTCTATGTAATTTTTGTATCAGGTAATAGTAGAATGAAGAAAAAAACTTTACAAAATACCGTACGCGCAATTCAAAGTTCATTCATTAGTAGGCGCACCAAGTGAGGACAACTAAATCATAATCATCATCTTGAGCACTTTTCAGCCCCAGGCTGGGTCTGTTTACTGCATAAGCCACGCCATCTAGTTACGCTTTCCCACCATCTTTCTGTGTTCACTCTGGCCCAGTCTTCTTCGTTTTCTTCGACGGACGCCTCCACACCTATCAGCCGTCTTTCCTTTGGTTTCCCTATTGGTTTTTTTTTGTTCACATCTCCATTACATGTACGTTCTTGGCAATCCTCTTGTTTTGCATTATGTTTAAGTGGCATGAGTTTCTATCCTGCTCTATGAGGGTTCCTTTTTCATTATTTCCATTACCCTTTTATCCCCTGTCCTTTCTCTCCTGGTTTCTCCTATCCTCCTTCTGAGGTATGTCATTTCATGTGTCTACAATCTTCTTACATCTCTTTTCTACATTACCCTTGTTTCATGGACGTAGGCCACTACTGAGATGAAGTAACTTCTATAAACCATTTCTTAGTTTTTTTATGGAGCCTCTTTTTCCCAACATGCGCTCCCAACACTTCACAGGAATGCTTCTGTCTGCATGCCACGTTCACTGATCTCTAAGTCATTTCTTCCATTTTCCTCTGACACACTTCCCAGGTAGTTAACACTTCCCCCCTTATTCAATTTTCACCTCCAATCCTTGTTCCGCTAGTTGACCTACCTTTCTTTTTACTTGTAATGAGGATATCACATTATTTTGTTTACTTTGGACATCATTCCATACTTTACCACAGTTTCTTCCAAAGCCTCCAGCTATTCCTGAACCTCCTCCTCTCTGTTTCCAAATATCATCAAGTTATCAGCGAACATGATTGCTTTCATCTTGCCTCCTCCAGATTTTTCTGCCACTTTAGTCATTATCTCATCGAAGACTGCAATGGAGAGGAGAGGTGACAACGCACTGTCTTGTTTCACACCACTTGTTTGCTGGAACCAATCTATCTTTCATTTCTCACTTTCACAGTACTAAGACTCCAGTCAGCTTAATGTCTCTTTTACTCTGACTTGTTGTCTAGTGCTTTCCAGATTCTTCTTCTGTAGATGTTATCAAACACCCTTTCTGTATCTAGAAAGGCCTACAGAAGGTCTTCCCCAAATTCATAATGGTACTCCTGGAGCTGCCTTACTGCAAATACGTGGTCAACAATTGACCTACCAGGCCACCTCTCTCAATTTGTTCTACGAAACGCAGAATCGAAATTTGCACTCTCTGCTGTAGAACGATATAATGAGGAGACCATACAACAAATGAATAAAACCACAACAGATCTACATCTACTACCAAGGTCCTACACCAGCTAATTAGTACTGCTGCAAGTGCCACAAGCAACAACAACAACACAAAAACTAAGTAAATTGCAGCTATGTATAATATTAGATGAGTCATTAGCGTAAGAAAAAATATTCAAAACTTCCTCTTTTGTGCAACAGTAACACAAGCCTATTGCGTGAAATTAGTACAGTACACGCATTCTGCCCTCACGCTGTAAGATGTCGTGGTCTCCTGACCTTCATTGCTTACATATTCCGCCATTACAATCATATTCCGCACATCAAGACGCTTCATTCAAACCCGAACTCGATAAGATAAAGTCAATGTTGTATGAGTTCATGTAAACGATATGCAAATAACAAGTGCGCACCGGGGTTGAAATACTCGAGGCTGGCGTACACACATACATTCCAGACACGATGGTCACAGGAGCTTTTAGTTCAAGAGAGGCAGACCACACACCGGGAGGCCAGTCCCTTCAGAGGACGAGACAACCTCAGCCGCCCGTGGAGCAGACAGCGTGTGCCCGAGTGAAAGGGGGAACGACCCCGTGTTCGGCTTAAAAGCAAATTTCGCTACATTGTGTGGGAGCGACCAACCTACGCATTCTTTACATGTATCACGCAGTTTCAGAGATTTTCACAGGGAGACAGTAAATGCCAAACGCCGATGCTACAGATGTACGGATTGGTCGCCTAAAACGAAACGTCATTCTCCCGTTTTAGAAGAGCAATGCTGATTGGCAGACGATATTCCTGATGCCTTGAGCTGAAGAAGTAATGGAAGAGACCGAAAAATATTCTCCTTCACGTCCGGCGTGGAGAGGGGCCGTTCCGTTGTCACTCTTGAAGCGAGAACACGTAACGAGAGCGTGTGCGGTCGTACGTGTACTCAAAGAGCGAGGAACCATTCTCTCTTCAGTACTTCACAGGGAGAGCACCTCTGTCGAGAGCGAATTGGAGTGTAATTCTGTATTGAGTACTTGCGATTAAGTGTTATTCACTGTGTTGGCCGCCACACTTATGGTGCGTTGTGAATGGACAGAGTTATAGTTAAACGCCTGGAAGCGAAATTTTGAGTCGCATCGCGGTGGACTGGTTATCTGACAGGTGTACCACGCCAATAGTTAGACTAGTGGCGAATACGAGTCGTTGACTTAGTCAAGGCGTAGGGAGAGATTGATTGGCGAAGGTCAATCCAGATAGAACGAGAATTATCTTATTTGTCAGCAGCGAGCGGCGAAATCAGCAGTCATCGCAGCTTACGGTATAGTGCGCTACAGATCTTGCAAACCCCATATTTCCTCCACAACAGTACACCCACCGCATTTCACACGCAACAGCCTCGACCGTACCTATCACTATTCTAATTCTAGAATAATTATTTATTCTAGTTGAGTAGGCGCGCCTCTCAGCCATTTTACCAAGTCAATAACAGTCTTCAACTTTGTACAGAAATTTCATTAACGAATCCTATCCTTGAGAGATAACTTCACATTCCGAAAAGAACCAAGATATAACTTGTTCAATTCATAACTAAAAGAGCCATTGTGATTTCTCATAATTTTTGCAATATATTGCTGAAAGTTTTTGAGGCATTTCTCTTTAAAACGTAGGGGGGGGGGGGGGGGGTGGAAATTGCATCTTGCAGGAGCCACAGGGTAAAGGGTACATCTCAGATTAATCCTTGGCGGAGAATAACAGAATAGCAGATCAAATCAACACCACATCGCCCACACTGTGCCGCAATATGTCAATAACGAAAGCGTTGTACTCCAAACAAATGTGTTATCTAGTCTTAGTTCGTTATGAACTGGCTTTCGCTTACTTAGGCCATCGTTAGATAACATAATGTTGAATAGATAGTCCGCTTAACTTAAGTGAAAATTCATATCTGTAAAATGAATTCTGTGCCTAGATATGTGGCATTTTATGACTAAATCGATAAAAACGCAAGTATGATGTAATAATTAAAGAGGCACCGATCAAATGAATCTCAAATACATTATATTCCAATATTAAAACTATCTGAACTATAAACAGAAATGTTCAACAGGTGAGTAACGGCCCAGGCTACTATGTCATATGGACAAATTGGTGAATGTGATGAACAAGCTGAATAAAAGGAGAGGAAGAAAGATGTCCATGGAATGTGGATGTGAGACAGTTATAAGAAGCTTATTAACTAATGATGAGAGGAATAATAAATGGCTCCAACTTTAATAATGACGAGTCATGGAACTGTGTTTGTTCATTAAGAATCAGGTCAGGATTCTTTGATTGGTGTTTATTAATGGCCAGAATTTCAAGTAATGTTAGTTTTCTCTCTTTAGTTCCTTTATGGAGAACATCATATGCATGACTTTCATTCAGAGCATGTTTAGCAAGGTTGAAATATTTCTATCTAAGTCCGGAATTTTTTTTAAGGAAGGTGGAGCCCCACTACACCCACACTGGCATGATGGCCAACTCAAAAGGTCTACTGCTATTTGTGCGTAAGGGTTAGTTTTCACTAAAGTGAGGTGCCGCCGGCAATTTTTGCGTACATCTGGTTAAGGTAGACCATTAATACGCGCTCATCTGGAGAAGATTGGGTCGAAAGTAGAACGAAGGGTAGCGGTTTGAAGGGCAGAGGAAAAAAAGTGCCAAGGCAGTAGCAGAGGTCTTGCTGCCTGCGACAGATCATGCGAGGGTAGGTTTTTAGTAGTGGGTATCATGCATGGCGCTACTGTTACTCGGCGGCTGCCGCTGAGTGCCGGTGTTGATCTCCTGGCCAACGTCAGCAAAATGTAACAGTTAGGTTCATCATCGTTTTGTGTCCGACAGGTCATATATCAGATGCACAGTGTAGGGTGATGGCGATTTGATGGTGCGTCAGTGGGCGAGCTCGTCGGTTTCCCTGTGCCTATTGGTCGGCTTTAATAGCCGCTGGTATATCCTGTCAACGTTGCTGATATGCAGGGGCTTGTTGGGGTATGTCAGCTTGCCATAGGTGGTTATGCCCTAGCTAGTCGTGTCTTTGGCCGCTTATGGTTCCACCTATGGTCGTGATCATAGTTTCCCAGAGTAAGGATGAAATGATTGTTCGAGGGTGTCGAGTTTTCTGTAGAGTGGTGTGCCATGTTTTTTGAATACTTCCTTGAGGGTTTCAAGGCGGTACTCATTGTGAAGACCCACGGTGCATGTGTAGCTTGGATCGTTGCTAATGATTCGTAGCACTTTGTTCTGTATAATCTGCCGGCGGCGCAGACGTGTAGGAGCTGCATATCCCCAGACGGGAGCTGCGTACGTCATCAGAGGTCCAACTCGTATTATGCTCGGTCTGTCTAATAGTGTACTCCTACCTGACTTACCTATTTACAATTTGCCACACAGATTGCAGGACATTTTATAAATTGCCTTGTGCTCTAAAGGTGGAATCTTATCTTTACTGTTGAACCGAAGATGGGCAGTAGTATTGCTAGTGTAAAATACTTGAGTATATTTCCTGGACTTTAGTTTCCTGGCAGGAACCTATGAAGTCCTACTCACATATAGCATAGGCGCCCATTTACTATCAGTGTGGTTTTGTGCTGCCTGAGGTGGATAAGGAGATCTGTCATCCTCTGTCACGTCTTTTATCTGAGTATATTATCAATCAGTGTAGGACTATGACCATTACAGTATGCTCTTTCTTCAATTTTTCTCAGTTCATTTTCAAAAACTGATTTGGTTTTCGGTATAGATAGCAGGCAGTGCACAATTGAGTGGAAAGCTCTATGTTTATGTCTTAGAAGATGCTGGGAACTGGCTGTTATTACTGCGTTTCTTAAAGTTACTTTCTCGTATATCTTAAATAAATGCTGTTGGTTACTGATAACATAGGTGAGTTCCAAAAAGTTGATAGAGTCTCCTCCCAATTGCATTGTAAACTTGATTTTACTGTACTGTGAGTTGCCACAAATTAGCAAAAGAGTTAGTGCCACTAATTAAATCTCAACTAAATTTCAACCAAAATTTGAATACCTCACATTAGTGAAAAAAACTAAAAGTTATACCAATTCGACCCAGCCCAAAACTAGTCTCATTTAAAGTCAGCAGCTTGATTTCTGGTATTCCGTTGCAGAGGCAATGGAAATTTTAACAGAATGGCTACATAAAACCAGAACAAATCCATCGGACGCAGAACACATCAGGGCAGCACCTGAAACATACTTAAATCAAAGTTATTTCCAAATGCAACAGTCTCCGCATAAGCAGTTCGATGGGTTACCAATGGTGTCCCTCGTAGGTGCCTTATTAGCTCAATTGTTTATGGGTAATTTTGAATAAGTATTTTTACATAAAGAGTTCTATGATACAATATTGCGTTAGGTATGTAGATGACGTACTGTGCTTGTGGACAGGTACCATCAGACAATTAAATACAATTTATCAACATATGAATTCACACAACAGTAAAATCAAGTTTACGATATAGACCAGAGGAGACTCTATCAACTTTTTAGACCCCACCGTTGACATCAGTAACCAACAGCATTTATTTAATATGTACAGAAAAGAACTCTCAACAGATACAACAGATACCAACATCCCATAACACGTTCACATAACACGTTTCAGTTGTTAAACTCCATGGCGCTGGCGTCAAATCGAAAGACCTGCACCAGGCGAACGGTCTACCCGACGGGAGGCCCAAGCCACACGACATTTCATTTCATTACCGCCTACTATCTGCACCCAAAACCAAACCAGATTTTGAATATGACTGCAAATAATTAAAGGAATAGCATGGGTAGACAACATTCCTTTAGAACTATTGATAGCCTTGGGAGACCCAGCCCTGACAAAACTCTACCATCTGGTGAGCGAGATGTATGAGAGACTTCAAGAAGAATATATTGATTCCAATCCCAAAGAAAGCAAGTGTTGACAGGTGAGAATTGCCGAATTACCACTTTAATAAGTCACAGCTGAAAAATACTGTCATGGAATTCTCTACAGACGAATGGAAAAACTGGTAGGAGCCAATCTCTGGGAAGATCTGTTTGGATTCTGTAGAAATGTTGGAACACGGGAGGAAATACTGACCCTACAATTTATCTTAGAACGTAGGATAAGGATTGTCAAATCTACGTTTATAGCATTCACATACTTACAGGAAGTATTTGAAAATACACCTATACGAGTCGAGGAGACAGTGGTTAAAAAAGGAGACAGGGTTGTTGCGTATCCCAAATGTTATTCAATATGCACGTTGAGAAAGCAGTAGTGGAATCCAAAGAAAGTTTAGAGTAGGAATTAAAGTTCAGTTAGAAGAAATAAAAAGTTTGAAATTTGCCGGTAACATTGTAATTCTGTCAGCGACAGGAAAAAACCTGCAAGAGCAGTTGAAGGAAATGTACTGTGTGTTGAAAGGGGGATCTAAGAAGAACACAAACAAAACCAAACAAGAAGAATGGACTGTACTCGAATTAAATCAGAAAAGCTAAGGGAATCTGATTAGGAAACAAGACACTTAAAGTAGTAGAAGACTTTTACTATTTGGGCAACAAAATAACGACCAAAGTTGAAAGGATGTAAAATGTTGACTGGCTATGGCAAGAAAAGTATCTCGAAAAAGAGAAATTTGTTAACATAGAATAAAGATTAAATTGTTAGAAAGTCTTTTCTGAAGGTGTTTGTATTGCGTGTAGCCATGTACGGAAGTGAAATATGGATAATAAAAAGTTTAGATAAAAAGGGAGTAGAAGCTTTCGAAATGTGATGCTAGATAAGAATACTGAAGGTTAGATGGGTTTTTCAGGTAAATTATAAGGACGTAGTGAACAGAATTGGGCAGACAAGAAATCTGTGGCATAACTGGATCGAAAGAAGGGATCCGCTGGTAGGACACATTCTGAGACATCAAGGGATCATCAATTCAGAAACATGGGGGTTAAAAATCGTAGAGAGAGAGAGACCAAGAGATAGCTGTAGTAGGCCGATTCAGAAAGAAAACCTTCAACGACAAGGATGGACATACACAAACTTGCTTTACAAAGGTGTAAGTTGCATGAATTATTCGAAAATGAAAATGCTTGCACAGTAGACTAGCATGGCGAGCTGCATCGGCCAGTCTTCGAGCGGAGGACCACAACAACAACTACAACACTGGTTAATCCTACGTTAAGGTTATATCATACACAAATCTGTTCCTGGAAACAACTGCGTAGCTTTTCTTTGCAATTACTGTATCAAAGACTGCATTTTCTACGTGGTTAACGAATGTGTTTGCCAATGTTCCTGACCAATACACTTCCGCGGTATAAATATAAATAGAGATCACAATAATCACAAACCTGACATCAACAGAAAACTAACAGAAACAGTCATTAAGATGTATTTCACGTCAAACCATTATCGAAACTACTAACTACCGGATTTCTAACACATAACTACGAACAAATTAGCTCCTGTTGTTACTTCAGTCCAAAGACTGGTTTGATGTAGCTCTCCACGCTATTCTACCCCCTGCAAGCCTCTTCATCTCCGAATAACTATGGGTACTACATCCTCCTCAATCTGTTTGCTGGATTCTTCTCTTCGTCTCTCCCTTTACGATTTGTACTACCCACGCTTACCTCCAACACTAAGTTAGTGATCCCTTGATGACACAAAATGTCCTACTAACGTATCCCTTCTTGCAGTCAGTTGCGACAAAAATTTCTTTACCTTCCGTTGCTCAGAACTGATTTTCGACCTGAGATCGTGACATTCACACAGTTTCTTCTGTTTTCTCCAAAAGCCTCTTTAATTTCCCTGATGACGGTGTCAATTTTCACGTAGTGTTATATGCTTTCAAATCCTTGTATTTGTTATCTTGCGGTGCTTGTTTTTTTTTCACTTCCTGTCGGCCTCATTTTATAGATATTTAAATATCATTTAGCTTCCTACGTTTCCTGCATTATTTTAATTTTCTGCTTCCGTCAGTTAAATTCTGTATGTCTAGGGTTGTCCAAGTATTTCCACTAGACATTGTCTCTTTACCTAATTGATCCTCTGCTGCCTTCACTATTACGTCTCGCAAAGCTACTATTCTTCTACTATGATATTTCCCCCTGCTTTCGTCGGTCGTTACCTAAGACTCCCGCTGAAGCTCTCAACAAATTTCCTACGTTTTTGCAATTTTGTCAGTACTAGCCTACCGTTCATAACCAACAAATTGTGTCATAGTCCACGTCTGCCGCTGAAAATGACTTACAATTTAAAACTTTGTTCCTAAAGCCTTGTCTTACCATTATAAACTAAATCTAAAATCTTCTGCTGTCTCCAGGTCTGTCCCTCGTATACAGCTTTCTTTCATGATTCTTAAACCAAATGTTTCCCGTGATTAAATTATGCTTTGTGAAAAATTATACAACGTTGCTTCGTCTTTCATTTCTTTCCTCCATTCCTTTTTCTACTACTATTTTTACTTCTCTTCTTTTTCCTGCTGTAGAATTCTTGTTCGTCAGCACACTTAAATTTTCCTGTCCCTTCACTGTATGAATACTTTCATTCATCTCATCATCAATTTCTTCAAACTCTTCTTCATCTGAAGTGCTAGTTGTCATACAAACATATGTCACTGTGGTGGACGCAGGCTTCATGTCTATCTTGGCTACGATAATACGTTCACTGTGCTATTTATAACAGCTAACCCACATTCCTATTTCCTTATTCATTATTAAACCTACTCCTCCATACCACTATATGATGTTGTATTCATAATCCTGTACTCACCTAACCTGTTCTCCCTGCCACCGAACTTCACTAATTTCCACTACATCTGAACTCGACCTATCCACTTCCCTTTTAAAATTTCCTAACGCACCTGCCCTTATTGGGGGACCTACGATTCCTTGCTCTAATCCGCAGAATGTCAGTTTTATTCCTCCTGATGTCGACATACTCCCTGCCCTGATATCCAAATAGGGGACTGCATTACCACCGGAGTATTTTATCGAAGAGAACACTGGCATCATTTAACCATGCAATAAAGTTGCACACTTTCGGGTAATATTACGGCTGTAGTTTCCTACTGGCTTTCAGCTGCTCGCAGTATCACAGCAGGGACATTTTGGTCGATGTTACAAGGCCTGTCACCAGTCTGTTGTCTCTGTAACTACTGAAAAGGCTGCTACCCTTCTCAGGAACGACATGTTTGCCTGGACTCTCAACGAATATTCATCAGTTATGGTTGCAACTATGATACGACTAACAGTATGGCTGATGCAGGCAAGTTACACCAGCAAACGCAAGGTCAATAGATCACGGGGTGATGGGAGGGAGGTGAAGTGCATGATGCACTATGTACAGCTGCTGTAGGCAGTTTATGTACAATTGTTTCCCTTTGTTACATATGGCCAGAGGATGATCAGTGTGTTTCTGAGATAAATAGCAAACATAAAACTGAGTAACGTTATGTATTGTGTTCTTAACATGCAAGTTCATTCTTCCACCAAGCCGGCCGCGATGGTGAGCGCTTCTAGGCGCTTCAGTCCGGAACCGCGCAACTGCTCCGGTCGCAGGTTCGAATCCTGCCTCGAGCATGGATGTGTGTGATGTCCTTAGGTTAGTTTGGTTTAATTAGTTCGAAGTTAAAGGTGACTAATGAGCTCAGATGTTAAGCCTCATAGTGCTCAGAGCCATTTGAACCATCTTCCACCAGCTGTATGTCGTGGTTCACTTGGTTGCCTGTAGGGCCCTGCCTGGAACAGTTAGCTACGTTGTCCATTGGGCACTATTAAATCAACAACCTGCCCCGGTTTAGCAAGGGTAGCACCAACTGCTGGACGACTAGTCTGGCGCAGCGCTAATAAATTATGCTCATACACCTCCCTCATTAATCAGCTTATCTGAAAAACCGTACCGAGATCCCCATAATGGTTACTGAGATTAGCCTTCACATACAGACAGAAAAATGCGGCAGGGGACTGTTACTTATAAAAGGTGTAGTTTATATATACACACATTCCCCGTAAATCAGCGTGTTAATGAAAACCATATCAAAACCCTTTAGTAATTCCTTATATTAGGCTCAGTACACAGACAGATAGACGCTGTTGAGCGCTTTAGATGATATATTTACAGATGGAATATTTTTTATCGAATTGTTTTCTTTCCTAGACCAATCCCATGCATCAGACTTCTCAACACTAAATTCAAATATTTTGATTTTACTACGATCTGTTATTTGTATTGTGTAAGCATTATCTTATTTAGACCACTGTCAGTGCAAGACTTCCCAAAAGAAACCCTTTTTTTTATTTTACTGTTCTGTATTGCACTCTCATCGTGATGCAGTGACCAAAGTGAACATTATTTTTGCAAATGTCGCATCTTGCTTCTGAACAAATCGCCTATTGGTAATATAAGCAGCTGTTCTAAATAACTGTGAGCGCATTCAAGAATCGCTTCAACACTGATGAGTACAACACGTCACGTGGATTACAATTTGGTCCATACACACTTCCATAAATTGTTAATGCACCCTGTTACGATCAGTTAATATTTTATTAGTATTATCATCGTCTACCACTACAATTCTATATTTATTCAAAGCAGTAAACGTAACATTCTTTTATTTATCAGATAGATGAATCACGGGTGACTACTACATACATGATATTGAGAGCGATTCAGAAAGTACATATATGGTCCTTCACATTCAGTGAATTCACACCATAAGGTATGATACTTGGTGTCAAGTGTACTGCTTGGTGGCGTTCTGAGCCTTCATAGAATTGTAAATCCTTTGTCGAGTGGCTACGGAATGGAAACAGTCAGTTTTGAACACTTCCTACAAAAGTAGCGTGAATGACGTACAACAACCATTCTCATTATCTATGATTACGTAGCGATGTAGTAAAATTTATGTTGATAGCTTTTAGCATGTATAAATGAAATTTACGATAACGAGAGCAGTAATGTATGCAAATCTAGTACTCATAAGCCATTGGTCACATTGAGATGCGGAAAAAAGTTGATTGGATTATTCATGCAAGAGATTTAATTATATCAGTTTTATCAACTGGGGACAAACGAGAATAACTTAGGATGTAATGGTATGATATTAATTTACGCCAAGAGGGATGTTTTATCTGCGTATATTGGTTTCGAAATACAATATTGCTTTCTCACACACCTGAGAGAAAACAGAAATAAAGGGAATGAAAAAGACTGATGGAAATAGGACGGAACCGGTTCAATACATTTTTTTCTCACGTGGTGGTTTCATTGATGCGATCCTCCTTGTTTTCGATTTCTGCTTTACAGTAATTGAAAAATATAAACGCCCTTCAGAAGGATGAGGTATCATCGACCACCAAGCACGTTCCCGTCAATTACGCGGTAGAATTTAAGCTCCAGTGCTATACTTTCTTTCTAAAATCTTGGCAATCTTTACACAATGCTCGCCCAATAAACATAATGAGCTAAACGTATATGTCCGTCATTACTGTGCTGTGACCGTTTACGGTTATCTTTAGTGGTAACCCAGGTGTAACGGTATCTGCTTGTGGTAGCCAAATATAATCTTCCGAGGAACATATTCCTTTCATATTTCATCGTACCTATTCAAAATAAGCCACGTTTTTTATGGTTGTGCTTGTTAGCAATTATGAAAGCATCCACTACAGTAAATCTGTGCTCTTCGCAATTCTAACCGTTAGAACTGTACGAAATTCATTCTTGACATTATTTGTAGGGAGTTACTTCTCCAGATATTCAGTGAAGTCACCTTTGCGACATCAGTGAAGAAGATGTTCGTCCTATATGTGTTCGACATTTCCTATATGCATTGGTCGTACAGAGTGCTATTCCTAACATTTACATTAACAAGCAACATAAAATTGTCTCATAAATTAGTTTCACTTTTATTTTGTGTCAGTTGCATAAACATTTCCTTTTATCTCATATAACGCTACACCTGTTTGTAATTAACGCGTTTTTACTAATACTGTAATGAAGTACTTTTATCACATTACATCTGTAGCCCGAACTGCAGTATCTAATGATTTCGACACCACACAAACATTACAAATGTAAGAAAACGAAAAATTAGTCAAACTGGTTCTCATGCGGGAATTGAACGGATATGACCCCGCAGCACTACGTTATCCGTAACCATTTTCTCTCCTGTCATTCCATACACAGAGCTCCAGCAAATATTATACCTCTACAAGCGCGTGTAATGTGATGGGGTGTACTTTCCTGCTCCACTTACGTATTAAAATGCCGTATGGTTCCATATTTCGGTTGTGATGATTACTGGAATAGCATTACTAGACAGTCACTAAACAGATATGGGCACGAAGATTACTAATTAGTTCATAATAAAATCAAAGAAGCTATTGTTGGTTACTAATTATCGAACACAAATATATGACTACTATCCATCTATTCATCTAGGGAGAAACTGATATCTCTTTTGCCGCGAAGTAGTATTCGTTACCCTGGAAACATATGGATGGGCTCTGAAAAATAGGTTACAGGAATTTGTTGAATAAAGCATATCACTATGGGATCGACAACAACTAGTATAATGAAAATGAACAGTTCCTGCATTCCTGTTGAGACGAGGTAATGCTTGACTTATAATTGTTCCCATGATGCGTAAGTAAAATGTTTTACAAAATAAAAATTGTCGATCGTTATTTATCTGTTTGCTGTAACATCCTGTTACTTAATTTTTGAAAGCAGCTATGCTTTTTCATCTTATACTCTTTCCTTAACTTTCAGACATTATTATTACCCCCAATTCAACGTTACGTTCTGTAAGTATTCTGATCTTATGATAGGTGAAACTGTGATTCAAACCACTAAAAAACTCTCTAGCTGACACCCAAAGAGGTGACGCAGCGTTAAAACACTGGACACGTATTCTGGCAGACTGCAACTCAAATCCACATTCGGTCATCAGTTTTTCCGTGATTCCTCTATATAGGTTAAGGCAACTAGAACGGTGGAGTTCCTTCCTCACATGTACCCCATGCGAGCTTACACTCCATCCCTAATGATCTCGTCGTGAATGGACGTTAAAGCCTTTTCTTCTCTCATTTAATATATTACACCCATGTTTTCTCTGAGCGAGTAAAGCGAAATCCAAGTGAAACTTAAATGAAAACCAGTATTCAATTTTTTCTTTTTGCTTACATTGCAATACAAATAATAATTCGAGCAGCTGAGGACCTTAAGAACCTTAAGCACTGCGTCATCGGTTTTGAGATGGTAGCATTTCTGCAACCTCCTGACATCTGACGATCTTATGGTGAACCAGCTTCTAGCATATCTGGAGCCCTAAAACATCCATTTGAAGACTGACTAGAAGCTGCCTCACCAACTTCTCCGACATTCATTTCCACGTGCACAGAAAACATAAAATATAATTTTGTTGCTCCATGCTGTGGAACTGTTATCTATGGTGTATAAATGAATTAAATGTGTTCATCATGTACACAGTAGTAATGAGAGGTGGCATTCAACTCTCTCACTTTAATGATATTGTCAGTCAGAGTAACATTCATATTTGTAGGTCATGATCTCGGTGTTCCCCAGTACTACATTTGCTATGTGTAGTTAGTGACTATTTTTATAGGAAATTGTCTGTTGAATGTTCTTATAACTGCATGTGTAACCTATACCCAGGGAGCAGTAGTGGAGGTGACAAAGAACAGCTAGAGAGACGAATTGGGGCCATAAATGGTCCAGTCCAGGTAGATCGTTTTCGCCAAAATATGGCTATGCTAACGGTGAGAACGAGGCATCCTTAATGTAACTTCCCCCCTTTTTCAAACAAGTGGGATTTGTAGTCACTGTTGGCTCCTCTCAGGAGATGCAAAGCTGAGCCTTGCACCCCCAGTGCAGGAACTCCAGTACTGTTTCCAGATTGGCTACCAGGCCAACAGAATACTCGAGAGGGGACATTCAGTGAGTAGAGAATAGTTCTATAAATATATGTTATAGTTCTATAAATATATGCTAATGTCGGGTCCTGTATCGAGGCTGTTGGGAAGTGGTTTTGATTCTTTACCTTCTTCGTCTTCTGATCCTCCACCGGTGGCAAATTATAGGTCTTTTCCTGGTGGGTGAGACTTGTACCTTATGGTAAACTAAGAACAAATGGCAGTTTCCAAAAGTAACAACACTGTAACTGCGTGCCTTCTCATATATATTTTGTGTCATAAGTCTGAACTTATTCGTCGTAGGTCGGCTGTCTGACATTTAAGAATTCCAGCAAGTACCGTCGTGCCTGTTTGGCCAGACCAGTGAACTGGTGCCACTCATATTTAAACCTGCTGCGATTTCAGGGCCTGTGATTCAAGGAGTTCCACGTGCTGCAGCTGTTACTCTGACTGACAATATACCTAAAGTGATCTAATGGTGTGCCACTTCTCAACCTCACCGCCCCCCCCCCTCCCCCTCGGTCACCCAATAATTTTTGCATGCGGAGCGTCACTCCTCAAGAAAAAGGTTAGTATGACTTGGAGCAGAAGAAATTATGGTACTCTAACCGGGTCTTCGAGAAAGACATGCTGGAACATGAGAGGTGTTATTTGCTGGGTATCATAATTGCTTCTATAGACCCTCAAGTCTTTGACAAACACCCCTGACTCTAAATACAATGACTCAACAGTTAAAAGGTCATACAGAGATTTACGTAACCCATTCACACCGACGATGCGGTCAGAGATGGTTGGTTTCCCTAGCTGGAATACAGCATCACTGAGCGTTCTCTGCCTCAGAGATTTAGTTACCCTTAGCCAAGCATTCGTAGTGATTCAACCTTCGATAGAGACAAATAACATCAATAATTCTGTCGAAGCATTCAGCAAATCTGGACAAGTCAACTGTGTGTTTTTTTGACATATATCATCTTTAATCTGTTTCATAGCAAGGCATCTTTCTGTTCTTTTAGTGCACTTGCGCAAGTGGTGTTAGCAAACAATAAACAATATTTAAATGACATGTAAAACATAGTAAGACTTTACACAAATGACAAACACACGCCGATTGGTTCTAGGCGCTGCAGTCCGGAACTACGCTGCTGCTACCGTCGCAGGTTCGAATCCTGCCTCGAGCAGGGATGTGTGTGATGTCCTTAGGTTAGTTAGGTTTAAGTAGTTCTAAGTATAGGGGACTGATGACTTCAGATGTTAAGTCGCACAGTGCTTGTAGTCATTTGAATTTGACAGAAACCAAGTAAAAAAAATGACTCAGCCTCAAAAAGTGGAATCAGTATTAGTGTATTTGTTGTGTGTAATGATTTATCAATCTTAGGTTGTAGATGAGAGTGATCTTGTACCCCAGTACACATCTAAAGGGATGTAGTCCATCATGACAAAAACATTAGGAAAGAAAAGTGTAAAACTACATTTAATCTAATTAAACAAATACAGTAAGGAAAACAAAAACAAGAATTTAAAAAAAACACAAATATATTCCAAGTGTCCTAGTTCTCCCTTCTCAAGGGTCTTTAAGGACTCCATTAATAAACAAGTTACTCCTTTACTTAACAGCGTCAGTGGTGGCAGATGTTTCTGTGGCGGGACCTGTCTCATGTCTCTCCCAGCAACAGTTAGGCATCTGGACTATTGACAGACCGAAGATGGGACAGCAGTTCACAGCCACGCGTAATGGCCACGCGGTTTGAGGCCCCATGTCACGGATTGCACGGCCCCTGCCGCTGGATATTCAAGTTCCCCCTCAGGCATGGATGTGTGTATTGTTCTTAGCATACATTAGTTTAAGTAGTGTGTAACTTTAGGGACCGATTACCTCAGCAGTTTGGTCCCTTAGAAATTCACATATATTTGAACATTTGAGCAGTTGATAAATTGTAACTCAAGTGGAAGACAGCGCTCCAGCAGTAGATGTGAGTGCTGTGGCATCGCTTGCTCTGGCGCTCTCTAGTCCCTCCTTTCTCGTCGGCAGTGCCATTACATTCAAGTCTGGTCCCTTGAGCATCTTGTATCACACAGTGGGGGCTCCAGGTGGTCACGTGATGACTGGGGTGAGTCTCTATTACCTGCTGGCTGCAGACGAGGTGACAGGCAACAGGTAGAAAGATGAACAGGAGGGAGAAATGCTGAGTGCACCAATCTGTCTCTGTGAGTGGTTGTGGGAAGTAGCGCTCAGTGCATCTTAGCTGCCAAGAGACTTCTGGCTGATACCTCCTCCTCTCCTCCTTCCGCATAGGGTTGGACACAAGGGCACTTGTTCTCAAATCATTTTACCTGGACCAGGCAGCAGTCAGTGGCCAAGGTTGCCGGATGGCGGAAAGTGGGTGGAAGAAGCCATTTAATAGTGCAGTAAACTGAGCTCTTGTCCAAATGGTGGGATGGACATAGAACTCCAAGCACTCTCATGTTAAAAGTTGGGACGATATGGACTGTTGTATATGTTTAGTGGAGGCAAGACTGTAACGCCCTCTGACACCGGGAAGTCACCAGGTTCTTTCAGCGAGTGTCAGATCAGCACTAACATATATACACTCCTGGAAAATGAAATAAGAACAACGTGAATTCATTGTCCCAGGAAGGGGAAACTGTATTGACACATTCCTGGGGTCAGATACATCACATGATCACACTGACAGAACCACAGGCACATAGACACAGGCAACAGAACATGCACAATGTCGGCACTAGTACAGTGTATATCCACCTTTCGCAGCAATGCAGGCTGCTATTCTCCCATGGAGACGATCGTAGAGATGCTGGATGTAGTCCGGTGGAACGGCTTGCCATGCCATTTCCACCTGGCGCCTCAGTTGGACCAGCGTTCGTGCTGGACGTGCAGACCGCGTGAGACGACGCTTCATCCAGTCCCAAACATGCTCAATGGGGGACAGATCCGGAGATCTTGCTGGCCAGGGTAGTTAACTTACACCTTCTAGAGCACGTTGGGTGGCACGGGATACATGCGGACGTGCATTGTCCTGTTGGAACAGCAAGTTCCCTTGCCGGTCTAGGAATGGTAGAACGATGGGTTCAATGACGGTTTGGATGTACCGTGCACTATTCAGTGTCCCTTCGACGACCACCAGAGGTGTACGGCCAGTGTAGGAGATCGCTCCCCACACCATGATGTCGGGTGTTGGCCCTGTGTGCCTCTGTCGTATGCAGTCCTGATTGTGGCGCTCACCTGCACGGCGCCAAACACGCATACGACTATCATTGGCACCAAGGCAGAAGCGACTCTCATCGCTGAAGACGACACGTCTCCATTCGTCCCTCCATTCACGCCTGTCGCGACACCACTGGAGGCGGGCTGCACGATGTTGGGGCGTGAGAGGAAGACGGCCTAACGGTGTGCGGGACCGTAGCCCAGCTTCATGGAGACGGTTGCGAATGGTCCTCGCCGATACCCCAGGAGCAACAGTGTCCCTAATTTGCTGGGAAGTGGCGGTGCGGTCCCCTACGGCACTGCGTAGGATCCTACGGTCTTGGCGTGCAACCGTGCATCGCTGCAGTCCGGTCCCAGGTCGACAGGCACGTGCACCTTCCGCCGACCACTGGCGACAACATCGATGTACTGTGGAGACCTCACGCCCCACGTGTTGAGCAATTCGGCGGTACGTCCACCCGGCCTCCCGCATGCCCACTATACGCCCTCGCTCAAAGTCCGTCAACTGCACATACGGTTCACGTCCACACTGTCGCGGCATGCACCCAGTGTTATAGACTGCGATGGAGCTCCGTATGCCACGGCAAACTTGCTGACACTGACGGCGGCGGTGCACTAATGCTGCGCAGCTAGCGCCATTCGACGGCCAACACCGCGGTTCCTGGTGTGTCCGCTGTGCCGTGCGTGTGATCATTGCTTGTACAGCCCTCTCGCAGTGTCCGGAGCAAGTATGGTGGGTCTGACACACCGGTGTCAATGTGTTCTTTTTTCCATTTCCAGGAGTGTATAATGGCCATGACTGTCTGGGAAGCTTAACAGTCTTATTTCAGAAACTGGTAATGATCAGCCTGAAAATATTAGATATCACTGTAAATTAGGTACTCTGGTCCCTTCTTGCTAGATGTTTTTTGCCGATACCAAACCATGCTTGAAATAACAACGAAGCCTCCCTAGTCTAAATTCTACTTCCTTCAGACAAGAGAGAATTTGGGTAGCTGAAAGGCTCCTCTCAGGATATACAAAGAAGAGCCTCAGAGGGCTAGTTGCTCTTTGTAATAAAAAAACTGAGTTCATGGATCAACAACGAACTGAAAAAGGTGTCTTTCAAAGTCCGCCCAGAGCAGATAAAACGAACAAAATGAGATGAAAAGAAAAAAAAAACTATTTTGGCCAGACCAGTGAATAGTTTCATCTCACATGAAAATCCGCTGGAATTTTAGGGCTCTGATAGGGAAGTTGCGCACATTCTGACAATCGGAACGCAAGGCCGCGTAGTGTGGGTTTTGTCACTGATGTGTCAGAACATTACAGCTGCTTCTAGCTTACTGAAAGCTATTCTTTGCTGCCGCCTGAATCACTGTGAAACGGTAAAGTATTGCTGCAATGGCATAGACTTCTTAAATGATAGTTACTGCTCCCTGTTCTCTGGTGAATTTTTGTTTGTGGGTCTCTTTGAATAGATGCATTCATGTAAAGAAGGCCTGATTGCTTTGTAAATGGATTTAATTCAGGAGAGAATCTGTATAGCGTCCATGCCAATACATGTTTTGCCAAGGAACACCATTCCTTTTCTGATCAGTGTTTGTTATTTTTGCGTATGATTTATCGGCTAGTTGTAGTTACAGAAGGATTAATAAAACTTGTCATTATTTTGTAAACATAAATATGCGACTGTTCTCGTTCATACTCCCCCCTATTATTCACTGTTTCCGTTTTATTGTCGTAGTACGTGAGCACGCCAGCAGTTTAATGTTGAGTCTAATTAAATTCGTTATTTTGATTATTAATTTGACTTCTGAAAGTGACCACAGGCATATTCAACAAAAGTGCCACGAAGAGATACACCAATTCATGTATAAAAATTAAGGGTATAGAACTCGATATGAAGGTTTTTGTGAAGATAATGCTTTACATTATGTAAAAATAATAACATTCAGCATCACTCAGACATATACAGGGTTGTTATAATTAAAGTTAAATTTTAAAACCGCTGTAGTAATAATACTACGGGTCAGAATGACTTCAAATTGCATCAGAATATTATCGGAAAAAGGGGAAAACGTATGGAAGAAGATAAATAAATAGTCTCATCGGTTCTTACTAGTCCTGAGGCCACAAACCTCATAAAAAACATCAATCACATCGGTTTTTAATTGTCCTGAGGCCAAAAACCGCATAAAAAGCACCAATCAATATCAAATCGGATTATTAACTTCCATCTGACTGGTGAAAAACATGTTCAGTATGCTGTCCACCGTTTTCTGCAAGTTGAAATCGAGAAACAGCATGTTTCACAACTGATCGAAATGTTTCTGGGATCACGTTCAGGATGTGTTGCGTATGCTTGCCTACAATGCAGCTAAGCTTGCAATCGCAACACTGAACAGAACACCTTTCAGATAGCCCCACAGCGTGAAGTCACACGGATCGGGACGGACAGGGTGTAGAGAAATGGATGCTGATAATTCTATCATTTCCGAAATTCCACTTCAGCAACTGCTGAACTGGATTTGCAATATGTGGAGGTGTGCTACCTTATAAAAAAAATGATCTCTTCCACACGTACACGCTGTTGGAGAGTTGAAATGACGTGGTTGCGCAGAATACACTCATGGCGCTTACCAGTGACGATACAGGTAACAGGGCCGGTTACACCTGCCTCTTGTAAAAAATATGGCCCTATGACAAATGATGCCGTAAACCCGCACCACACAGTTACCTTTTCAGAATGACGTGATACAGGTTGATTTTCGTATGGATTTTCCGTTGCTCACATTCGACAACTCTGTGTATTGACGTACCCTGTCAGTTAGAAATCTGCTTCGTCTGTCCACACAATCTTCCACAGCCAATCATTGTCCACTTCCATGCGAGCAGGAAATTCTAAAGAAAGGATCTCTCTTGCTGGCAGGTCAACAGGAAGCAAATCCAGCACATGGATAATTTAGAATGGATACAAAGAAGGATGTTTGGTAGGATTTTACTCACGGTCCTCACAGGTATTTCCAATGTTCGGGCAACTGCCCACGCACTACACGTTTGCACACCACCACTCGTCTCCTCCTGCATGGCTGTGGCCCCTATCTCCACTGACGTCGAATCATTTTGTTTCGTCCCTCTAACAGGTTGCACACCAAAAGGACCCGTCTTTTCGACTCATTTTCTCCAGACCCACAGCAGTCATGGGACCAACGCCTTTTTTCAAACATTTCAGAGTCCGGAACTTCTATAGAGCGACGTGTGCACAGTCATCATTCTTGTATTATAGCTTTACGATCAGAGCACCATCCTGCATGGAGACAGTCATGGCGAACGTCGCAGACGCGAAAGGAGGGAAAGCCGTGTACTCGGCGTGTTTAAACAACTTCAATGGGTCGTGCGCATGACAGGTGTTTTCATTTACGTATTTTGACACATACAGCGCCAACTGTTAATCAAGTTTCACACATTTTTTTAAAAATCTGCCCTACGTTTTTCCCCCTTCTGCCATAATATTCCGTTTCAATTTGACGTCATTCTGACCAGTTGTGCTATTTCTACAGCGTTTTGAATGTTTAATTATAATCACCCTATACTTATGATTAATGCGAGCGACGGCCTGCAGTAATACTCACTATCGGAGGTGTATCGACAGTTTTATCTGAACCTCGAGGCAAAGACTGTGCTTGATGAAAATGATGATACTGCGGAATATGAAGCGTTGGAATAGGTCATAATTGAGTGTGTGGTGCATTTACTAGGTGTTCATTATGTTCTGATTTTAGGTTCACATTAATTACAAGCATCAAACTCTAATAAGACACTTCTGTCACCAGTCTATGCATGGAAATTTTGTGAATTAACATTAATAATACATAGAATCTGAAGTATTAATTAATATTTCATAACGTAAAGTGGGTATATTACGTTTTTACGGGAAATATAAGATGGTTAAAAAACAATTCAGACTTGTTAGACTGGACGTTTATCTGTACTTTTGATTTTCGCAAACATCTATTATACACGAAACTTTATTTCTATGCTTTGGGCCCTCATGGTGCATCTTTTACACTGTAGAGAGTACTTATTAGATAAATAATGGCAGTTGGTTTGTAGACATAAATAACAAACAATAAATTTAAAAGAATTTACGATATTACCATCTACGTTTAATCTTATATCAGTGTTGTCAATACAGGCTCCAAAGAAAACACTTTGCTGCTCGACGCTGTTGTTAATACTCTTTGAAAGCTTTAACATTTGGTAAGGTCTTTGCTTAGATGCCTTATGCAGAATGCGCTCAGAAATACAGGCAAATAATATTTGGTGCCATTGCTCCTATTGCTCTATGATGCAGACGATTGGTCATGGCGTACTTACATAGTTCTACCCACACTCTTGAAGAACTTTGTTTATGGTCAATGGACGCCACACAACTGAAATTTCCAATGTTATTTGATGATCTATGATATCCAGTCGGTTAGTGTGCGCACTGTAAGGTTAACCGTAATAACCGAACTGATAAAAAACTAGGCTCCTAGCATAGTGCTAATACCATATAATGCAAGCTACAGCTTTCCTCTAGCTCTGTCATTCGACAGAATAGTAGATTCGCTGATGCCGGCGCTCATTGAGTGCTTTGGTGGCGAAGAAGTCACATGGACCAGCCACTGACGTGGGGGCAGAGCAAAATGTTACAGTACTCTTTTGAATTTGCCGTGCTAAAGTCTATCTAGCTTACACCGTACTTTCCTGATACTTTCGCACTTGGCTGTTTACTAGATCTCAGCTAGAAATCTTGAATTGTTAAATATTTCAATGATGCTAGCCGCATTTGAGCACTGAAATGTGCCAATGGTGTCAAGTGAAAATTGATGTCGGACCACGTCTCGAAACCGGATCTGCCGCTTTACTCGAGATGTCGCCTAAAATTTCTCGGCCATCCGAGCGTGATTAAAACTTTCAGGAATTACTCGTATGGTTTGGACATGTCCGAAAGGTCAGACACCACATATATACAACTCTTGGACTACTTTTCTGCAGACTTTTCATGGATGTGCTTGAATCTGATGTGGATTGTTCTCTTGATGTGTTCTGTTTATTACGACCAGTCCCTGACAGGAATTGTGAGCTGTCAAGTGACTACAGCGTGCCCATGTGTCTACGTAACAAGAGTGATGCACCGTAGCAGGTATAATATCGGCGACAAGGACACTAAATTAACGTCTGCTTGAAAATAACAGACCAAGTACAGTGATCATGGATGTGGAATTCTTGAAGTGTGGCACCAACTGCTGCAGCTTCAAATGCAACAGCTCGCGCAACAACAACAACAGCAAAAGCAAATGGTACAACTTTAAAAAAACAATAAAATGAAATTCTAGAACAACGGCAGCTTATATAGTAGCAGCTCATCAAGCCAGAATAACATCCACTAAACGATTCGTAACATTTAATCCAGAATACGAGAACTGCGACTTACGCTACAAATCCTTAAGCTCCACTTCTTGGCAGGTAGGAAACCCATTGTTGTTAAACGGAGCGTTTTAACCTATCTACTAAACATTACATCCTTTTTTATTCTAGAAAAGTTCCTTCCTATCGATGAACTTGAGTGTCTGGATTTGCCTGAAATTCATAGTTTGTTCTCTAAGCATTACTAGTACCAAACGTGTAGGGTGACAATTATTGAACTATATGAAATGAAATATTCTGAATGGTTTGCGTTACGACGTTCAAACTGCAACGTTGGTTGCGGAGCATGATGGGAAGCAGTATGCACTGTATTGTTTGGTTTAGCGACGAAGCCCACTTCCATTTGGATGGATTCGCCAATAAGCAAAATTGGCGCATTTTGGGGACTGAGAATCCTCATTTTGTGGACGAAAAGTCTCTTCATCCTCGGTGGGTAACTGTGTGGTGTGCAATGTCCAGCCACGGAACAACCGGTGCGATATTCTTTGATGGCACGGTGACTACCGAAAGGTACGTGTAGGATAATCTTTGCAAGATAATTTCATTCTTATTATCCAAAGTGACACTGATTTCGACAAGACGTGGTTAATGAAAGACGGATCTCAACCCCATCGAAGCAAAAGAGTGATGTCATTGAGGAACACTTTTGGGACCGTATTCTGGCTCTGGGGTACCCAGAAGCCACTGGCATGGACCTCTATTGGCCGCCATATTCTCCGGATCTGAACACATATGCCTACTTTTTGTGGGGCTGCTTTAAAGACAAGGTGTACAGGAATAAACCAAAAATCGTTGGTGAGCTAAAAACAGCCATTCAGGAGGTGATCGACCGTATCGATGTTCCGACACTTCCGTGCGTCATGCAGAAATTCGCTATTCGTCTGAGCCATATCATCGTCAACGATGGCATGCATGTCAGACATGTTATAAGCTAAATCTGAACATCTGTATAAACGTTTACATGTTGAATAAAGAGCGCGCATGTCATAGTTTGTAACTAATTTACGTTTTTTTTCGTATAGTTCAATAATTATCACCCTGTATTTTGTTGAAGCTAGGCTCGGATTTTTTCGTTGTCGCAAGATTTCGCACCAGTCATACGCGGCAAGGCCAGCGGATCTCGAAATGCTGACCCGTATGTACCTATCTTTGTGAGAAAGTCATAACTGTAAAGAAACCTACGCCAAATCTTAATCCGTCATGTAATAATTGTGCTTGCGCCCGATAAAGAAGTTTGTGCACATACAATGAGATTAACAAATTCTGTTCTCAGCGAAGTGGTAACAGCAGTGAAAGGTTTTGAAATGTCAGATGCATCACAGCTCGATTTTCGATAAAAGCAGCTTATATTCTGAAAAATTCTTAAAATATCGTATGCAGCACAGCAAAATTATGATGAAAGAGTGGTACATTTCGAAGACAGCGTTACCACTAACGGCGCAATAGCCACAATCGGAGCTCATCAACTTTGTCAGCTGACTCGGGATTCCAACGTCCACGTCCACGTAGGTACAAAGTCCAAATAACAATGGTTACAATCCTACATACAGTACTGTATATTTCAGAGAGGTATATGTACAGTAGCTGCGTTGTACAAAAACATCACCCACCTGGTTACTTTCATAGTTGTGCCATCACGTCAACCACCACACATTCCTGAGATGGGCGCTTTTTCATCTTTTGCTTTTAAAATAATAGACCACATCAACATTGTTCAAATATCTTACGGGAATGCAGCTGGGTAGCGTTGACGACAACCGCCGACGATATTTCGACAGGCGGGTGAGGCAGCAATAACTTTGCTCCTCTGCTTTTGGACACGAGAGACAGCAGATTTACGAGCAGAATTTCAGAAGAAACCTCAATCCCTATTTACAAGGTTACTTGCTAATTTAGTTTCAAATGCTTCCTCAATAATACTACCCCCAATACCTGGAAGCGCATGTCAGAACCTCTCTAAGGCTATTTTATATGCCAGGTACCAAGATAACGTTATGCAACATCAGATTTGCGCTGCTGCTCTAAGCGTATTTGACGCTTATACTCAATACACCCGTCCTCCACGATACTCATAGTCTCACCAATATATCACATGTCTAGGAAGGAATACAATGCAATCCACCTTACGCAACGAGATCATCCATAATGGAACCCAAAATCTCCCTAATCCTACATGCAGGTCGGAAAACACATTTCATATTTTATTTCCGCAAAATACTTCCAATATCGTTGGAAACATTCCCTTGATAAGGCCAAATGGCCGCAGACTTTGGAGCCAATTCGGTATTTTTATCATTCACCGGGTTCACGATTGGTCGCTAGCGCAACACACGTTTCCCAGTATACGAATTCTGACGAATTCAACATTGGGCAGACTCAGCTGACAAACCCTCAGGGTCTGAAATGACGTAGGCTCTGTGAGCCAAGGTGCAAAGTGCCCCTTCACGCTGATCCGGGTGGTGACAGCTATCGGCCTGTAGATACAAATCTGTGTGCCTAGTCTTCCTACACACAGTACGTCCCAACGAACTATCAATCTGCCTCCTGAACAACACCTCAAGGAAGGGAATGCAGCCATCCGTTTCCATTTGCAATGTAAAACGATTATTCGGGTGAATGGAATTCAGATGTCCTAACAAGTTGTTCAAATTTTGACAGGAGGCTAAGCAATAAAAACTTACAGGTTTCATACCCGCCGCCTCCTAAGTACCTTCCTCAATGTCTTCCACAAACAAATTAGCAATAAAAGGTGCCAATGGGCTTCCCATCGCAAGTCCATCTGTCTACTTATAGTACTGGACGATGAATAAGAAGTAAACAAAAGTAAACACATGTCGAAATACATTCCTTAATTTAACACGAAACTTAACCTCAATTAATCGTAACGAATCAAACAGAATAGCATGAGTGAAGAGAGAGATCACATCAAAATTTACTGGAATATCAGAGTTGTTTGGACGTACTCCCTCTAATTGGCGTGATATTCATCAAGTTCTTAATGTGATGCTCGCACCTACCTACTAAGGGCATAGCATAGCAGCAAGATGTTTTGATACACAATACGACGGAGCGACAATGTTATTCACAATCGGACGAAGGGGACCCCCTCACTGTGAATCTTGAGAAGGTTCAAATGGCTCTGAGCACTATGGGACTTAGCATCTATGGTCATCAGTCCCCTAGAACTTAGAACTACTTAAACCTAACTAACCTAAGGACATCACACAACACCCAGTCATCACGAGGCAGAGAAAATCCCTGATTCCGCCGGGAATAGATCCCGGGAACCCGGGCGTCGGAAGCGAGAACGCTACCGCACGACCACGAGTTGCGGTCTCTTGAGAAGGTCATGTGACATACGTGGGACAGCAAAATAAACACTGACAGGAGCGATGGAAGTTTTCACTTAATTATTCGTGGAATCCTGATCTCCCCCTAGTATCTTCCGGAAATGGCTTTTTAAAGCAAGGTTTTAAATGCCCTTGTTGCACGTCGCTTACTTGCTGTATTTTTGTCTTGAGAGTGACATGGTAGTTTCTTGTAGACCTGTCGACGACGTAATCCGGTTGCATTCCCGTAAGTTACCTGAACACTGTACGCACAGAAGGAAACTCAGGTCCCAGGACATTTACGCTGTACTAACTATTATACTATTCGATGATTCTAATTCAATATACACTCCTGGAAATTGAAATACGAACACCGTGAATTCATTGTCCCAGGAAGGGGAAACTTTATTGACACATTCCTGGGGTCAGATACATCACATGATCACACTGACAGAACCACAGGCACATAGACACAGGCAACAGAGCATGCACAATGTCGGCACTAGTACAGTGTATATCCACCTTTCGCAGCAATGCAGGCTGCTATTCTCCCATGGAGACGATCGTAGAGATGCTGGATGTAGTCCTGTGGAACGGCTTGCCATGCCATTTCCACCTGGCGCCTCAGTTGGACCAGCGTTCGTGCTGGACGTGCAGACCGCGTGAGACGACGCTTCATCCAGTCCCAAACATGCTCAATGGGGGACAGATCCGGAGATCTTGCTGGCCAGGGTAGTTGACTTACACCTTCTAGAGCACGTTGGGTGGCACGGGATACATGCGGACGTGTATTGTCCTGTTGGAACAGCAAGTTCCCTTGCCGGTCTAGGAATGGTAGAACGATGGGTTCGATGACGGTTTGGATGTACCGTGCACTATTCAGTGTCCCCTCGACGATCACCAGAGGTGTACGGCCAGTGTAGGAGATCGCTCCCCACACCATGATGCCGGGTGTTGGCCCTGTGTGCCTCGGTCGTATGCAGTCCTGATTGTGGCGCTCACCTGCACGGCACCAAACACGCATACGACCATCATTGGCACCAAGGCTGAAGCGACTCTCATCGCTGAAGACGACACGTCTCCACTCGTCCCTCCATTCACGCCTGTCGCCACACCACTGGAGGCGAGCTGCACGATGTTGGGGCGTGAGCGGAAGATGGCCTAACGGTGTGTGGGACCGTAGCCCAGCTTCATGGAGACGGTTGCGAATGGTCCTCGCCGATACCCCAGGAGCAACAGTGTCTCTAATTTGCTGGGAAGTGGCGGTGCGGTCCCCTACGGCACTGCGTAGGATCCTACGGTCTTGGCGTGCATCCGTGCGTCGCTGCGGTCCGGTCCCAGGTCGACGGGCACGTGCACCTTCCGCCGACCGCTGGCGACAACGTCGATGTACTGTGGAGACCTCACGCCCCACGTGTTGAGCAATTCGGCGGTACGTCCACCCGGCCTCCCGCATGCCCACTATACACCCTCGCTCAAAGTCCGTCAACTGCACATACGGTTCACGTACACGCTGTCGCGGCATGCTACCAGTGTTATAGACTGCGATGGAGCTCCGTATGCCACGGCAAACTGGCTGACACTGACAGCGGCGGTGCACAAAAGCTGCGCAGCTAGCGCCATTCGACGGCCAACACCGCGGTTCCTGGTGTGTCCGCTGTGCCGTGCGTGTGATCATTGCTTGTACAGCCCTCTCGCAGTGTCCGGAGCAAGTATGGTGGGTCTGACACACCGGTGTCAATGTGTTCTTTTTTCCATTTCCAGGAGTGTACATCGAATTTTCAACCTTATTTCGCCGAGGCTTAGATTGTGCACATAAGTATGTAGCTGACATTCAGCATAAATATTCCGCTACACCGACTACGTTTGAGCTAGACCAAAGCCAGTACCACTGAGGGATGATCCCTTGTAAGAATTAGATAGAGTGGTGCAACAAGGAATTCTCAAACACGCCAAAGAACAGTACCACTGGTAAAGTTAGAAATCCAAATGGCTTCCTATGTGCTTTGACGAATTTAAACTATAAACGCACAGCCAGAGATTGACGTCTATCTCAGTCCAAGGATATACGATCTCATATCAAGCTTATGGCTCGGAAAGTACTATGAAATCGATATAATCGGTGGTTTTTTGGCGACTGGCATTCGATAAACACGTCCGCCAATTCATGGTCATCAACATTTCATTTGGCTAGTACAGATACAACAGGTTGTGATTCGGAATTGCTAGTATCAGCAATTTTCCAACTTTCTATGGAACAGCTGATTAAAATGATTTCAGTCACAGCTATTGTCCGGACAGTGCATTGGTAAGTGGCACTGCAAGAGAGCGGCATCTCACGAATATATGACTACTTGTCCGAACGCCACAGTGAAATGGAATAAAGCGGACACTCCAGAAGTTCGAATTGTCAATTAGACCACATATTATGTCATTAGAGGCATCAAGCGACTCAGCACCATGAGGAAGATAAAAATTCCAAGTGGCTACGAATTTGAAAGACGTTCGTTCATATGTCGAGTAAACAGATTATGATATAAAATTTGAACTAAGTGATGTCCAGGTCACCAGCTCCTTAAAAATCAACACAAGAAAGAATATAAAACACGAAGGGTTGCAGCATTGAGGTTATTAAGAAAGCAAAAATGGCAAGACATTTAACGGACAGAGTGGGGGCGCACTATCGATGGTCGATGCCGAGAACACAAGCGGCACACTCGACTGAAGCCCGCAATGACTCGGTGGCCACAAAATACTGTTTGTTAGAGACTAATGCGATGGGATGCAAAGATACCAGTATTCCTGCGCAATCTCGAAATACTGGGATGACACAGAAATTTGTATGAGGGAGCATGACATAGATACTGTGCCTATAGCTTTAGCAGGGCTACAGAAATTTAAAAAAAAAAATAATGGTTCAAATGGCTGTAAGCACTGTGGGACTTAACATCTGAGATCATCAGTGCCTTAGACGTAGGACTACTTAAATCTAACCAACCTAAGGACATCACACATATCCATTCCCGAGGCAGGATTCGAACCTGTGACCGCAGCTGCTGCGTGTTTCCAGACTGTAGCACACAGAACCACTCGGCCACCGCGGACCATCAACAGAGACTTTGGCTACAATGTCAGCAAGGCTTCGGAGTGAGCGCTAATAAAGAGGACTGCAAACACTAATATCTGGAAACCAGGGTGGCCGGAGTAGCTACATGAACCCTACCGCACACACCGGCGTCATTGCCCTCACGACAGCCAACGGGCGTCCTCGGGCACCGACAACATAAGGGACGGTACATGAGGGTCAACCACACGCCTTAAGGAGCTCAGTTCGTCAGTGTACCTGATGATGACGACATGCCTGACAACGAAAATACTGAACACGTAGGACAACAGTATACCTGTGGACTGTTAAATTATTAGCTTTCTTGTTAGGAAAACATTACTCTTGCAAATTGCAAATAGGCACATTACATAACCGCTTACAGGAGTTACCTGTTACTGCATACATAATTGCTAAGCACACAGCAGAGGACTATTAAACAGGTTATGAATTACATTTTGCCGGAATGCCTCGCACCCCACTATCGTCCACAACGCCGGACAAATTTAACCACAGAAAGAGGGCCTAGCTGGCACGGGGAGTAATGGTCCTGACAGCGGATCAAAACTACGGCTGGGTGGTCACTCCGCTGCCATTTCGTATGACTGTCATTAAAATCTTTCACGCATACCACTGTGGATGACGCGCTTGAAGGTCCTCGCAAGGCGACACTCCTACTGGGCTGGCAACACGCAGAACATTGGGAGGAGAGCAAACTGCCGTGAGACCAACATGGCATTCCAGTCAGCACTCTCGCTAAAGTTAGACGCCTGGCCAGCACCACAGCGGCCACGAGATTGAGTCCATGGGACTACGCCGGACCCTTTCTCATAGAGATGTGACTCTTAATCCTAGACTCATACCTCAATATTTCTTATGAAGTTAGAATGTCACATCCCACGGTAAGGGAGACGAAAAGAAGGTTTCAGATGTTCGCCATTGAAGGAGCCCCAGGAACAATCGCTTCGGACAATGGACGACAGATTTCTTCTAGTATGTTCTATTATATCTATTCGCAAAACGGCATAAAGCACCTGACAACGGTGCCGCTCTACCCAGTATCCGTCAGTGAAGCTGAGCGGTTCGCCAGCAACTGTAAGATGCAAAAGTGGAAGGTGCGTCAGCCACACCTAAAGCCGAGGTCTTGCTTCAGCTCCTGGCCTCCTACAAGTCGATCACATCGATACTGAGGTGGCATGGATGCCAGCCGCCACTGGATTTTCTGGGCATTAATCAGGCCTGCATCACGCCCACGAAAGCACAACCACCACCACGCTACTCACTGATTTGACGCTTTTCACGGAGAAAACACATCTGCATAGCTGAAAATTATATAAACAGAACAGTACACAAAAGGAAACTTATAATTAACTCTCTCACCACAAGTTTCGTCATGCTGCTGAGCAGCACTAAACAGTTTTTGAAAATAATACACGTATCACCGACGTAACAGTAAGTAATGTAACAGTAATTGTAACATGCAATGAATAATTATGTTGAATAGGTAAATTACATTTTTGCTTTGTTGGTTTTGTTATTACGGTCATCAGAAAATAGCCATTGGATAAAACTGGGCAGTAATGTAATGAGTGAAGTGTGGTTCAAAACTTTCGCGTCAGCATCAGTTGCTCTTGGGTGGGACGGCCAGACCATAAAAAGTAAATGGGAATCATATTTGAAACACCATTCGCAATAAAATGACAGAGTTCAACAATAATTCATTCTAAAGAATTAGTTTACACATCACACATAATGAAATTATTTAAAAGTTGATTACAAAGCTTCCCCAAAAACTAAAAAACTAAAATTTGACCGTAACCTTTAGACAGGCGCCATCGGTAACACTAACATTGCGGCGATCCCAGTTAGCTGCGCGGGATTACTTGAGTGGTCTGAGGCGCTGCAGTCGTGGACTGTGCGGCTTGTCCCGGCGGAAGTCCTCCCTCTGGCATGGGAGTGTGCGTTGGTCCTTAGGATAATTTAGGTTACGTAGAGTGTAAGCTTAGGGGCTTATGACATAAGCAGTTAAGTCCCATAAGATTTCACATAGATTTGAATTTTTTTTATCCCAGTTACTTCACCAGGATCAAGGAAAAGGACTCACAGATACGTGCAGAAAGGCAGTTACAATCAAATCACTACAAAAGACTAAAAACTAAATTTACATTTCAAATTCAAACGAAGTCTCAACAAATTCCTTTTTGAACAAAAAACACAATTTAAAACCTTAAACAAAGGTACAGGTAAAATGATGTCAACTATAGAAAAGCTAGAAACTCAGTGGGCAGATGTAAGTGGCCAAATATTATTTTAACCTTGAGATATTCAACTCCTTTAAAAAATTCTCAATATTCTTCCAGAAGATCTTTGGTTTCACGAAACTGATGATAAGAAATGGATTACAATAAATTAGAAATGTTTAACGTCAGAACAAAGACTTCAGGACTGCAACAGCCTACTGTGCAGTAATATTTATATTTCTTTGCTTAACCACAATGAAATAAAGAACTGCTGTATAACAGCCCTTCAGTGGCTGCTGCTGTTTGTGAATTAAACTATTTCATGAAACAGTTGTTAATCCCTGTGCACAATTTGCTCTAATGACTCCAGAATGTGATTCAGGCTGCACAGCACCTTTCAAACTTAAGAAAAAGATAAAAATTTCGTGGTAAAAAAGTGCCGCAAATAATTTGCCCAATATGAGGATGCCACATAATATTAAGACTACGATTAAGAATAATCGAAAGCGCTTTGCTCTCCATATCGTGGCCTTATGAATCACAATGGAACCTGAAAACAAACACTAAGAAGTTCACTCAGCAACTTGTCCTCAACCACGCTCAAAGGTCAGTTGCGAAATATCAAACAAACCATGCATATGCCTTGAGTTGGAATTGCCCAAAGTAACAACATCCGCCAGACACAAACATGAGCGGCATCCTAATACAGCTATTACAGTGAATTTAAATTTGAGTCGCCACATCGAGAACCTCATAAGACTGCAACACAAACTATAAAGCTGCTCACTATATGACTTGTAGTCGTGACAAATAGCCACTTGAATTAAGACATGCACATTCCCGGTACAGGCAGCTGATGTCAGAGTGCATGAAATCCAGAGCAAGCTGGTCCACCGACCAGGGCCACATCGTACATCCCAGCAACCAAGCAGGTAGCTCAGTATACAGCTTCAGAAAGCCAACCACTCTAAATATATTCCTGCAGCCACGCCACAACTGGCCTCAGCACACAATATTGGCACGCGGAACTGCTGGGCACTCCCTGGTGTCTGACTGATCCGTCACTCCACGACTTCCTTTGGCGGTCCGAACATTGTACACTTTCACCACTTACGCCGTCTGCTCAATCTCTCTATTTCTCCGTCATGGCTCTCGGTCGAAGATAACAACTTACGAGGGACACTCCAAAAGAAATTCACACTATTTTTGTAAAAAATCAGTTTTCATTCTGCATGTGTGAAAGTCTTACAGTGTGTAGATGCATCCTTCCCACTTGTTTTCAAAATTAGTTCAACCTGTTCCCTTGAGTGGCACCGTCTTCAAGATGGCTGCTACACTTGACGTTCCTCACAAGCAACGTGCTGTCATAGAATTCCTGTAGTGTGAAAACGAGACATTGGAAAACATCCACAAGAGGTTGAAAAAGGTGTATGGAGATGCTGCTGTCTATCGCAGTACAGTTAGTCGGTGGGCAAGCAGGTTACTTGATGAAAGGGGGCACGGCAATATTGAGGATTGTCCTCGCAGCAGCAGGCCTCGTACTGCACGCACTCCAGACAATGCACAGAGAGTTAACGGATTGGTGACTGCTGACAGACGCATCACAGTGTACGAATTATCACGCTACGTTGGGAGAGGATGTTTTGCTGTTGCACGACAATGCACGGCCACATGTCAGTCAAAAAACCATGGAAGTGATAACAAAACTCGGATGGACAACACTAAACACCCGCCTTAGATTCCTGACCTGGCTCCCTGTGACTATCATCTCTTTGGGAAACTGAAAGACTGTCTTTGTGGAACGAGGTTTGAAGATGATGACTCCCTTGTGCACCCTGCCAAACAGTGGCTCCAACGGGTTGGTCCAGAATTTTACCGTGCGGGTATACAGGCGCTGGTTCCAAGATGGCGTAAAGCAGTTGAGAGGATGGAAATTATGTGGAGGAACTAAAATATTGTTCGTAAAGGATGTATCTACACACTATAAAACTTTCAAATATGTAGAATAAAATATGGATTTAAAAAAAAGAATAGTTTGCATTTCTTTTGGAGTGACCCTCGTACGTCGGAAAGCAAGAACGGTAGGACTCCAGACGTTTCGTTGAGGACGTTCTGATTCGAAGAAGGGAAAAATGTAAGTTATGACAGAGCTTGAGTAAAGGAAGGGATCCGTTCATTGGAGAAACCGTGAGGCATCAGTGTGTAGTCAGTTCGGTAGGTGACGGAAATGTGTGTGTGTGTGTGTGTGTGTGTGTGTGTGTGTGTGTGTGTGTGTGTGAGGGGGTTGGGCGGGAGGGGAGGAGGGCTGTGGTGCAAAAATTGTAGAAGTAAACTACGATGGAGAAGCATAATACACAAACAAGTTTAAACGATGCACATGTGTGTTTGAGGATAGAGAGATGAAGAGGCTTCAACGTAACGGACAGGCCGCGAGAGGTGCATAAATGAGTCTCTGAACTGAACACCACAAAACAAACAAATTATACAGAAAATAAACATCCTCTAGCCGCTAACAGGTTGCGCCCATTTATTCCATATCATTCTCGTTTCAGTACCCCGTTGTTCTTTCCCTCTACACTTTAAATAGTGTCGAAGTACATCACTTACTTGGTGACCCCTCCTCATTATGCAACTGAATTATCAGATCATATCTCTAACAATCAGTTTGTAGAAAATTAAGCATCCTATCTTGTTCTCTCATCAAAACGGCTTCTTCACCCCACACACAAGCCTCATGTTCATACTTGAATCCTCTCAACACTTGCACCGAAATATGGCCGGTATAGCCTCCGTCAATATCAGGTATCAATCTTCCGACAATGCTTTATCCATACACGTAATCTGTCCCATTACCCCACTGTAATGCTCCCTTGTTCCGTCCGGTGTGGATATTTTAAATGCTTTAGAATCAGATGTAAAATGTTCACAAAGCAATATCGCATCAGATTGACGACGGCAAGCGAATAATAAATTCATGAAAATGTGGGCTTTACAATGAGTTGAAATAAAATTCTCCCGCTTTTTCTTATAGCTTGAACAGATTAAATACGTCTTATATTTATGAAACTGAATCATCGGGAACAGTAGTCGTTGTTCTTAAGCGGAAAAGTTTGATGACTCAAAACACATTTTACGTTAGGTTTTAACGCAAATAATGATTTGAATGACAATAGAAATAGTAATCCGACTTCATTAACATGATAAAATGTAGGATTCTTATCACGTCTTTCAGTTTTGCAAATCATGGCGAGCGTATGGGGCGCGATCTTTGCGACATCAGCCACTCACTTGCAACTAATTTACTGGCTGGAAATGCGTAGGTGTTTTTGCATTAGTGGAGCATGGTGGTGTCATATTGCTTTAAATGAAATGTATTGGACTTTTAAGCGTTTTTTCTTTAGTAATTACGATAAAAACAGAACATTCTCACCAGGAACCCTGACAGGAAAAAGAACGAGAGATAAATGTACATTGCATTTTAAAACAGTAGAGGAACGAAACTCCCACAGATAACTGAATCTGCGAAACAGATAAGCTTTCATCAGTAAAACAAAGTCTTTCACGTTGAGACATAGTGACTTCTTACGGTACCCACCGAAAACTTTGAGTTTTCAGTCACTGCTACCATACACCATTATGGTGCGTTTTCAGCAAGCTGTAGTCGGTCCAGTGCTTTACGAAACAGAGACCAAAACAAAATGCAGATTCTACGAGGTAGAACATATAGTGCAGCTGATGGAGTCGCAGCTACCAGCTGACGCACAGTGGTTCGTAAGCGCAGCCGCATACCATTTGTTTCTACCACCACTACTGTCCCTTTGCGTGCCACTAGGGAATTCTGCTTTGCATTCCAAAGCTCGGCAATGGCAAGGCGGTTTAAACTGATTCAACAGGAAATCAGAGGTCTGCAAATTTGATTTGTGGGACAGTTGATTTAGTAAACGACCGGCGCTGGTCCGGCGGGCTGTTTCACGGTGAGGTAGTAGGCGCGCCTATACGGAGGGGGCATTGACGTAGAACCGTCCGGCCCCCTAAATCGGGACGGGCAGCTGGCTTCGGCATTCCGCATGCAGGCAGCAGGGCCTGGCGCGTGCGGGCGTCGATGCGAATAAATACGCGAGCGGGGCGCGCGTGTCCGGTCCGGCCGGTAGAGGCGCTGGCAGCAGCGGAATGCCGCAGACTAATTGGCCGTCCGCAGGAATGCACGCCGGCGGGCGTCCACCGCGGGACAGCGGAGAGCGGTGGCTGGGGATGGGGGTGTGGAGCGGGGTGCTCGCTCTTCATCGGCTCGCGGTCTGTCACGCCGGCATTAGCGCCGGCGGGCGCTCTGTTAGGTACTGCAGCCGCGCGCACTGCCTGTGACGCCCGTCTCAAAAGAGCTGTTTGTGCGAATGACACAGGTAACCTGCCAAGTGAAACCGCCTGCTGGTCGAATCTGAAACATTGAGTAATACGATCAGCCTACTATACAAACATTGTTCAATTAACTCAATTCCGACCGTGAAAGCCACAAAACGAAAAGAACGCTAATACCAGGTGCGAATAAGACTCGAACACTGATGTTCCTGTAGGAATTAAATTTTGTATATATAGACGGCTCATATTATCCGGCAATCGAGAATCTGGACCAGTTTGGCCTGTCATCGACACTGTTACTGGAGAGATGTCGGTCCTATGGACTGCAATATTTCCTAGGGATTCCAGTATTTCTGAGAATGTTTTAACGTCAGTAAAACAAATGTGTCACAAAGTTCTGCAGAGGCAGGAGAGCATTAGTACAGTAATAAGTAGCTCTCCATTCAGGATGACTGAGTCGCAATTGTAGAAGGCAAACACTACGCGAGAAATGACTATTCCTAATATGACGCGTTTCGGAATTTATCTATCATTAGATATCCAGGAGCGATTACCACACGTAGATATGGCTTTTCAAATTGTATGTGAAACGTACATTTTCAGACTAGTCTATGTCTGGGTCTTTTGAATGCATTGACTTACCAGTTAATGTTTATTAAAGCATCATTTAGTATGTGACATAAATTCGAGCCCGATACGGCTATCCGTTCTTGAGAAAAAGGTATCTAAACGAACGTATGGACAGACAGTCTGGTAAGAAATGGCTAAAACATTTTTCCGTGACAGAATTACAGATTTAACGTTTTCCTGTTTTTTGTTTTTTTGTACTGCAAAACCTTCCTTATGTGGAATTTCGTGATTCTAGGCCAACGGAAAGTACCCTATAGATTTTGATGAGTCAGTCTGCCGAAATTAAAATACGTGCTTTTAACGTGGCCAAGGGGCTATAGACCTCAGTGTGTGACGTAAATTTCAAAGTGAAACATGTTCTCGTTCCTGAGAAAAAGGGATTTTAGGAGTCAAACAGACAGACAGACAGACAGACAGACGGACAAAAAAGCAGACCTATAAGGGTTCCGTTTTTACTGCCTGATGCATGAATCCCTAAAAACCACAAAGAACAATATCATCATCATCATCATCATTTAATACTGATTATGCCTTTCAGCGTTCAGTCTGGAGCATAGCCAGACTTATAAAATTCCTCCATGATCCCCTATTGAGTGCTAACATTGGTGCCTCTTCTGATGTTAAACCTATTACTTCAAAATCATTCTTAACCGAATCCAGGTACCTTCTCCTTGTACTGCCCCGACTCCTCCTACCCTCTACTGCTGAACCCATGCGTCTCTCGGGTAACCTTGCTTCTCCCATGCGTGTAACATGACCCGACCATCTAAGCCTGTTCGCCCTGACTGCTGCATCTATAGAGTTCATTCCCAGTTTTCCTTTCATTCCCTCATTGTGGACACCCTCCTGCCATTGTTACCATCTACTAGTACCTGCAATCATCCTAGCTACTTTCATATCCGTAACCTCAACCTTTTTGATAAGGTACCCTGAATCCACCCAGCTTTCGCTCCCAAACAACAAAGTTGGTCGAAAGATTAAACGGTGCACAGATAACTTTGTCTTTGAACTGACTTCCTTCTTGCAGAAGAGAGTAGATCGTAGTTGAGCGCTCATTGCATTAGCTTTTCTACACCTAGCTTCCAGTTCTTTCACTATGTTGCCATCCTGTGAGAATATGCATCCTAAGTACTTGAAACCGTCCACCTGTTCTAACTTTGTTCCTCCTACACTCCTGGAAATTGAAATAAGAACACCGTGAATTCGTTGTCCCAGGAAGGGGAAACTTTATTGACACATTCCTGGGGTCAGATACATCACATGATCACACTGACAGAACCACAGGCACATAGACACGGGCAACAGAGCATGCACAATGTCGGCACTAGTACAGTGTATATCCACCTTTCGCAGCAATACACGCTGCTATTCTCCCATGGAGACGATCATAGAGGTGCTGGATGTAGTCCTGTGAAACGGCTTGCCATGCCATTTCCACCTGGCGCCTCAGTTGGACCAGCGCTCATGCTGGACGTGCAGAGCGCGTGAGACGACGCTTCATCCAGTCCCAAACATGCTCAATGGGGGACAGATCCGGAGATCTTGCTGGCCAGGGTAGTTGACTTACACCTTCTAGAGCACGTTGGGTGGCACGGGATATATGCGGACGTGCACTGTCCTGTTGGAACAGCAAGTTCCCTTGCCGGTCTAGGAATGGTAGCACGATGGGTTCGATGACGGTTTGGATGTACCGTGCACTATTCAGTGTCCCCTCGACGATCACCAGAGGTGTACGGCCAGTGTAGGAGATCGCTCCCCACACCATGATGCCGGGTGTTGGCCCTGTGTGCCTCGGTCGTATGCAGTCCTGATTGTGGCGCTCACCTGCACGGCGCCAAACACACATACGACCATCATTGGTACCAAGGCAGAAGCGACTCTCATCGCTGAAGACGACACGTCTCCATTCGTCCCTCCATTCACTCCTGTCGCGACACCACTGGAGGCGGGCTGCACGATGTTGGGGCGTGAGCGGAAGACGGCCTAACGGAGTGTGGGACTGTAGCCCAGCTTCATGGAGACGGTTGCGAATGGTCCTCGCCGATACCCCAGGAGCAACAGTGTCCCTAATTTGCTGAGAAGTGGCGGTGCGGTCCCCTACGGTACTGCGTAGGATCCTACGGTCTTGGCGTGCATCCGTGCGTCGCTGCGGTCCGCTCTAAGTCCGTCAACGGCACATACGGTTCACGTCCATGCTGTCGCGGCATGCTACCAGTGTTAAAGACTGCGATGGAGCACCGTATGCCACGGCAAACCGGCTGACACTGACGGCGGCGGTGCACAAATGCTGCGCAGCTAGCGCCATTCGACGGCCAACACCGCGGTTCCTGGTGTGTCCGCTGTGCCGTGCGTGTGATCATTGCTTGTACAGCCCTCTCGCAGAGTCCGGAGCAAGTATGGTGGGTCTAACACACTGGTGTCAATGTGTTCTTTTTTCCATTTCCAGGAGTGTATTTGGCAGTCAATCCGTTTATATTACTTTCCCAATGACATTACTTTCGTTTTGGAGATGCTAATCTTCATACCATAGTCCTTACATTTCTGATCTAGCTCTGAAATATTACTCTGCAAACTTTCAATCGAATCTGCCATCACAACTAAGTCATCTGCGAATGCAAGACTGCTTATTTTGTGTTCACATATCTTAATCTCACCCAGCAAGTCTATTGCTTTCAACATACGATCCATAAATAATATGAACAACAGTGGAGACAGGTTGCAGCTTTATCATACCCCTGAAACTACTCTGAACCATGAACTCAATTTACCGTCAACTCTAACTGCTGCCTGACTATCCATGTAAAGACCTTTAATTGCTTGCAACAGTTTGCCTCCTATTCTATAATCTCGTAGAACAGACAATAACTTCCTCCTAGGAACCCGATCATATGCCTTTTCTAGATCTATAAAGCATAAATACAATTCCCTGTTCCACTCATAACATTTCTCCATTATTTGCCGTAAGCTAAAGATCTGGTCCTGACAGCCTCTAAGAGGCCTAAACCCACACTGATTTTCATCCAATTGGTCCTCAACTAATACTCGCACTTTCCTTTCAACAATACCTGAGAAGATTTTACCCACAACGCTGATTAAAGATACCTCTGTAGTTGTTACCATCTTTTCTGTTTCTAATTTTAAAGATTGGTGTGATTACTGCTTTTGTCCAGTCTGATGGGACCTGTCCCGACTCCCAGGCCATTTCAATTATCCTGTTTAGCCATTTAAGACTCGACATTCCACTTTATTTCATGAGTTCCGACTTAATTTCATCCACCCCAGCTGCTTTATTGCACTGCAATCTATTGACCATTTTCTCCACTTCCTCAAATGTGACCCTATTTCCATCATCATTCCTGTCCCATTCGATCTCGAAATCTGAAACATTACTGATCGTATTTTCACCTACATTGAGCAACTCTTCAAAATATTCCCTACATCTGCCCAAGGCATCCACTGGATTCACCAGCAGTTTTTCTGACCTGTCCAAAATACTTGTCATTTCCTTCTTACCTCCCTTTCAAAGACTGCTAATTACAAACCAGAATGATTTTCCAGCAGCTTGACCCAATTTCTCCAACCTGTTTCCAAAATCTTCCCATGATTTCTTCTTGGATGCTGCAATTATCTGTTTGGCTTTGTTTCTTTCTTCAACATAACTTTCTCTGTCTACCTGAGTTCTAGTATGTAGTCATTTTTGATACGCCTTCTTTTTCCTTTTAGAGGTTTCCTTGACTGTGTCATTCCACCAAGGTGTTTGCTTCATCCAACTTTTACACACTACTGTTCCAAGACATTCTTTAGTCACTTATAGTACTGTGTCCCTGTACCTTGTCCATTCCTTTTCCAATGACTGTAATTGATTACATTCAACTAACTGAGATCGTTGTTATGTACTTGTGCCTGATTTCCTTATCCTGAAGTTTCTCCACTCTTATCCTCCTACATATGGACATGACCTCCGGCTCTTTAGGCCTCACAATCCCAATTTCACTGCAGGTTTAATAATGATCAGTGTCATCAAAGAATCCCCTGAATGCACGTGTGTCCCTCACAGCCTTCCTGAATTCCTGATCTGTTATTATATAGTCAATGAGAGATCTGGTTCCCCTGCTTTCCCAAGTATACCGGTGAATGTTCTTATGTTTAAAAAAGGAGTGTGATTACGAAGGCCATACTGGCACCGAAATCCAAGAATTGTTTCCCATTCCTGTTGGCCTCAATATCCTCTCCAAATATACCCATAACCTTGTCATACCCTTCTGTTCGATTTCCTATCCTGGCGTTAAAATCACCCATGAGCAGAACACTGACCATGTTCTTTACTCTAACAACTACATCACTGAGTGCCTCATAAAAACCATCCATCTTATCTTGATCTGTCTCTTTACAATGTGAATATAGTGACACAATCCTAGTTTTCTTGCTAGACACTGTCAAATCTATCCACATCAGTCATTCGTTTACATACCTTATTGCAACTACGCTGGGTTCCATTTCTTTCCTGATGTAAAGCCCTACACCCCATTGTGCTATTCCTGCTTTGACTCCTGACAGGTAGACCTTGTATTCTCCCACTTTCTCTTCTTTCTCACCCCTTACCCGAATGTCACTAACAGCTAAAACATCGAGCTCCATCTTACTTGCAGCCTCTGCCAGCTCTACCTTCTTCCCAGAGTAGCCCCCATTGACATTATTAGCTCCCCATCTCATTACCATTTGTTTGCCAAGTCGTATCTTAGGGGTCCCTGGTTTTACAGTTAGAGATGGGACTCCGTCACCTCCAAAGGTCCGTGGCATTTTGCTCTGATTGTTGCCAGCATCATATTTTAAGTACCAGGGAAGAAGGTTGCTAGCGTTACTTTCCCCGAGTCCCATTGGGTTTTACCCCTAACGGTTGAGGGACTGACCTGTGGATTTGGTAGTCTTTGCTGTATGAGCACAAAGAGAATATGTCCGAGATGCCAAGCCCTATTCCAAAGTAACTGGTATCCCGACTGTCGGGACCACTTACTTGGCCACTCATACGTTGCCCGTGGCTCATGAACTAGGACATGACTACAGGAACCCACACCATGAACCACAAACAACAATAATTAGAAAATTTTAAATTGTATACTGAAACCTAACTTGATTGCACTCTTATACCTGCTTTTAATTTTGCTATAGAGATAATGAGCATTTGTGAAGCTGTGAGGCAAGAAAGACAAAACATTTTGACTGTATGTATTGAGTTCCTACATATCCTTTTAAAAACGAAGGCGAATACCCGACACACAAGTTTCAAGAAAACAAATCTACATTTCAAACTTTATATATTGAAACAGAGCTTTGGGAGATTTGCAGACACATGAGCCAAATCGGATAAATAACAAATATCAATACTTTCTAAAATAATCGAGGGAAGTAGCAACTAATTGATTATTCAGTTTCTTGTGTGATATCTCTGAGACCAAAGACATAACATCAGATCTCCTGAAAAATGTCATCCACACCAGACAGAGAGAGGAGATTAGTGAAAAACTGTGGCACAATTGGCTAAATCACTCATGAATTGAAGTTGATGACAAGAACAATATACAGGTTAAAGGCAAAAAATATACAAAAGCTGTTAGACGACGATCAGTTTGGAATTCGGAGAAGTACAAGCCCCTGGGAATCAGTTACATCGGTTATGAGATGGAGCTATATATATATGTACGAGTGAAGAAGAATCAAAAGACGTTCTCAAGATTCATTGGCCCAGTAGAAGCATTCCACAATTTAAAATGGTCAAGGTGTACGCTGTCCACATATTCATCTACATGACTACCCTGAAATTCACAATTAAGTGCCTGGCGGTAGGTTCATCGAACCATTGATCGAACCACCTTTAAATTGTTTCAAGCTATTTATGTACCGTTTCAATCTCTAAAGGCGCGCGGAAGTAACGAGCACTTAAATGTTACCGTGAGAGCTCTGATTCCTCTTCTTTTATCATGATGATCATTTATCTCTACCTAGGTGAGCGCCAACAGAATATTATCGCAATCGGAGGAGAAAGATGTTGATTGAAATTTCACAAGAAGATTCTGCCGTTGTGAAAACTACCTTTGTTTTGGTGACTGCAACCCCCAGTCCACGTATCATGTCCGTAGCATTCTCTCCCCTATTTCATGATAGTAAAAAACAAGCGACCCTTTTATGAATTTTTTAGATATCCGTCAGTCCCATCAGATGCAGATCCCCACCGCACAGCAATACTCCAGAAGAGTGCTGACAAGTTGGCAGTCCCTTAGTAGACCTGTTCACTTGTAAGTGTTTTGCCAATAACTCTAAGTCTTCAGGCGAAGTAAGGGTGTAAAGCAGGGTTGTCATCTTCCGCCCCTATGCTTCAGTCTATAGATCCAAGAAACAACGACGGAATGAAAGATCACTACTGGAGCACAGGAGTCAAGGTGATAGAATGTCTTGATGACATTCGCTGGTGACATTACTATCCGCACTTAAAGCGACGGAGAATTGCTGGGCACAATAAATAGCATCCTCAGCGCAGAACAGGGACTAAGATAACACCTAAAAAAAACAGAAGTACTGAGGAATAGCAGAATTGAGATTAGTGACAAACTTAATACTAAATCTGAGGAAAGACGAAGTAGAAGAAATGAAGGAATACTGCAACCTCTGAAGTGAAATTGAAAACCTACTTACGTTTCAAATCTAGACTTTAATAATAAAATGGGAAGGTACTGTTAATCAGAACTCAGGTAGAAGTTGTGATCTAAATGACAATAGATTTATTCATTCTTAACATCACAAGACAACAAAAATGACTACAGAAATGTCACACAAACATTTTTATTTGACAAACGCTTTCAGTAACTTGGGGTCTATGGTGGACAAAGTTATCAGCTGGGAATCGACACACGACACTTACCGCCACACTAATCACTTTACCTGACTTCATACACATGAATCCCGGTTATGCCACAAGAACTACGCCATCAAGCACCTATACTCTATTGTTCCAGCAAAAGGAAACTATGGTTCGAAACAACACAGTGCTGAGAAACATAAATTGGAGCCCTAAGCCGTAGCAGCGAATGTTTTACCCTTCTGCTGGTTGAGGCATCACACCACGATGCGTTCGGCGACTAAATTCTTCGAGGGCCGCTATCTGTTATTAATGGCGTGCGCCAGAATAATGCAGGTACACGTTCTCGCATTCGGTAAATTCGGAACGCACGTTCTTTCCTATGAGCCTCTGAAATTCCAGTGGGTTCCAGTGTGCACGTGGATCCGTTTTCTGGTCTGCCAAACCAATTTGACTCTGAGCCCCGCCTATGCATGATGGGATATGTCAAATGTTTAAACGGCCAATTCAAGAAAAATGAGTACACCCACACATCACTCATGTGCATGATGCTAGAAGCAAGGTGGTTTCAGAAGGTGACTGGCACAGGCTCAAAGTGGAATACTAGCAAAGGACACAAGTCTCACCGTTAGGCAGGGACCTGCAGTTCTTTAATAGCGAAGTGCCAGTACATGTGGGATCTTCCCTTTCTGTCCGCTTTCCTCCTCAGCTCAGCATCAAAAGCCCATTTACATCTTAGACTTCCCCCACTTTAGCACAAGCTAATAACGAGCTGTAGCTTGGCACTAGAAGCTGGGAGAGCGCCCTTTGCTCTGCATACACTGATTTGACCAATCAGAGAATTTAAAGTTAATTGGGAGAAAAGAAAAAAAGATTCAGCTTCGCAGTCTCTTTCAGAAGCATTTGCGCAATGTCGTTTGCTAGCAACATGACCAGGACTTAACCACACCACTCCATGAAAAGTTTGTTATCTCCCCTGTGGCATCCATTTTGAGGTTTCCAAGGAATGGCCATAAACTCGCTAAAAGCCTCTTGCTTTCACACATAAGTTTTGTAACAGAGTCTGAATGTCTGGCCACGTGACCTGTCCCAAGTAAATTCGGAGAACACTCACAGTTGTTTTGTCTACTTCTAGCCTAACAGCGCGCCGTGGTGGCCGAAAGGTTCTGGGCGCTACAGTCTGGATCCGCGCGACCGCTATGGTCGCAGGTTCGAATCCTGCCTCGGGCATGGATGTGTGTGATGTCCTTATGTTAGGTTTAAGTAGTTCTATGTTCTGATGACCCCAGAAGTTAAGTCCCATAGTGCTCAGAGCCATTTGAACCATTTGAGCCATTTGCCTAACAAGGGCCCATCGTCTGCTTTATTGCCAGTCTGCAACGTGCTGGCCATTGCAGCGGCGACTTCTCAGCCCTAGTCAGTCTATCTAGATGTGGCTGCCTCTCGACTGGTGCAAACCAATGTACCTGCACAATGAGACCATGCAACTGGGCTATCCACAAATGTTTCCACCCAGGTTCTGCAGAAAACAAAAAAAAAACGCGCTTCTCTAGTCCCACCATAGCCGTGCTCTTTTACTGCAGGTAACACGTTAGACGTGGCAGCTATGTCGGATGAGTTTGCCAAGATGGATTACCCATCTTTCTCTGCATGTACAGTACAGGCAGTACCCACAGTGTGGCAGGACCTTGTCTGTGGCAGCAATCAGTGTCGTCTTGATTACTGATCCCCATCTAGGATGATGTGGTGGTCCGCAATGCGTAGCTGTTGTCGAAGATGTTTGTGGGTAGACCCCTGGAGTGTATGTCCACATGTTTGACGTGAATCACCTCCCGCAATGTGTCTCCAGACACATAATACCTCAGACTCCCATCCATCGGTAGGTCCCTCGAGATCTAGTAGTGGCACCAGCAGTGAAAGTACTCTGGTTTCGGCCCCCTGTTGACAGGTGGAGGTGGCAAGGGGCTTCCTCACTCGTGACGCCCATTCACACAGCCAATGACATCATGTCGACCAGCTGCCATGTGGTAGCTAAGTAGGCCACCGCCTGCTGTGTCACCCGTACACACAGGGCTGGTGAAGGGTCTTGACCATCTTGTCTGAGTGGTGGGCAGTCTGCCCAGCTGCTACAGCCGCTCCACTGTCTGCAACCTCTCCAAACGCCTGATACACCACCATCAACTCAGCCGCTCATAGCCTGCATAAACTTTACAAGGAATCAGTGCCATGTTTTTACAAATATGCTTACAGGATAAATACAGTGAATTATAATGAATGATTACTCCAAAAATAATAAGAATAAAAGGGGTTACATTTCTTTGACAAAAATATAATCATATTCTATTACATAAAATAATAATTACATTGACTAATGTATTATCAAATTATTCGTTTCTCTACATAACTATTTTTTTTATCTCTAATTACTTTTTCTCGTGTAATTTTTGTTATTATTTGTATTATCAACTTTTCGTTTCTCCACATAACTATTTTCATCTTTAATTGTTTTTCTCATCTAATTTTGTTAATTATTACATAAGGTAGTCTCACTTCCATGCTTAATTAGCAACCCACCATCATACTTTAGTTGTAATCCTCATAAGTGAAATTAATATCACACTCTGTCGTAACGTGCAGATTACTCCCGTTGTGTTTAGCGAAATTCCTTCCCCTGCCAGCCCACGGCTGCTTCCAGAACCGTTGCAGACCTTGCTGACCTTGGCCGCAGACCCCGTTGCCTCCCCGGGGACCTACCCCCTCCCCTTACCGACCGTTTTCACTGCACAGAACCGGGAGGACAGTCCCTCACCCCCCTCCTTCGCACGCCTTCCGCATTCCTCATGCCAGACCCTCTTGTCACCGCCGACCACGACCCGCAAACATCGGTCGGCAGCCTCCTCGGGCAATCAACACCCGAACGCACCAAGTTGCATATTGCACATGCAAATGTCCAGTCTCTGCCTGCTCACTTCGACGAGTTCAAATATATATTTCAAACTGCTGATATACACGTAATACTTTTGTCAGAGACTTGGCTCAAACCAAGTATTCCTACAACTTCTGTAAACCTAGATGGCTATATCTTTCTCAGGCACGACAGATACAACAGACGAGGGGGCGGAGTAGGGGCGTACATACGCTCTGATTTGTCACCTACAGTACTACACACATCCGACAACAATGTAGATAAACAAGTGGAATATATGTTCATAGAGATCAAATCACTTAACAGAAAGTGCTTAATATGTGTCCTTTACAAACCTCCTAAAATAGGTGGGTTCGCCTGCTTCGAAACTGCCCTCTCTAGTCTCGAATCGTCATATGAACATGTAATTATAGCAGGTGACACTAACATTAATTTTCTGTGCAATAGTCCTGCCACTGGGAAATTTAAGAGGATGCTTTCTTCCTCAAATATGACGCTACTTCAGCTGGCACCTACTCATCACACGACTACCTGTCACACTTTCATTGATATATTCGCAACGAAATCTCCGAACAGAATAATCCGCACCTCTCAAATATCTGCGCCTGGCATGTCTGTCCATGACATCATTTCCATGACATATTCACTAGAATGTCCTAGAAAGAAACAAAAACTGTCTACATACCGAGACCTCAAACGCATAAATTTGCCTGAACTCGAAACTGAGGTACAAGAAATAGTTTGGGGGATGACCTCTACTCCCCTCATGGACATAAACGACAAATTCCAGGATTTCACTAACAAAATTACTCGACTCTATGATAAATAAGCTCCAATAAAGACCAAAAAAGTAAAAAGGCAACCTGCACCCTGGCTGACTGATGAACTAAAACAGCTCATGAATCTCAGAGATGCTGCACCTCGAGCATACAAGATACACCCTAAACCTGAAAATCATGCTGTATACAAGCAGAAACGAAACAAAGTCAGTCAAGCGGTGAGAAGCGCTAAGCTCAGACATGCCCGTACATTAGCTGACAATAGATGTAGACCAGCTATCCTGTGGAAAAATCTTCGTAGTCTCGGTTTAGGCAAAATAAAAGTTGCAGAAAATCACATGGTCCCAGCTGAAGAACTAAACCGATTCTTCACGTTACCTACAACCAAAATTGTACCGCAAAAAAAAAAAAAACAGAGAATCATTGATTACTTCAGGGGTTGAACGACTGTAGCAAAGAAAAATTCTATCTACAGCACGTCACTTGCAGTACTGTCAAGAAAGCCATAATGCGGATTATATCAGCATCTACTGGACATGATGGTATCACTATCCAGATGGTAAAACTTATTATTGACCAACTACTGCCCTCTATAACAGACATTTTCAACGATTCATTAATCACAAGTGTTTTCCCTGAGGCCCGGAAACTGGGACAAATTAAGCCACTGCCTAAAAAGAACATAGCCACAGCACCCTCTGACTACCGCCCCATCTGCCTTCTTCCTGCACTATCAAAGGCCTTAGAATATATAGTTCATGACCAGCTCACCAACTACCTCACTACTAACAACCTACTAGACGAATACCAATCAGGTTTCCGTAAACATCGAAGCACAACATCTGCTCTGATAAAGGTGACAGATGACTTGAAACTTGCCATTGACAGACAAGAAGCGACTATCATTTGCTTCTTAGATTTCAGCAAAGCATTTGATACTGTCGACTTCGACATCTTACTGGCCAAACTTAGCGGTCTAAATTTCTCACCAAGTGCAGTGCAATGGTTTCGCCCATACATGACGTCTCGTCAGCAACGCGTCCTATCTGGGAATATAAAATCACAATGGCGGCAGGTAGTGTCAGGCGTTCCCCAAGGCTCAGTATTAGGTCCTATACTCTTCTCTCTGTATGTCAACGATGTGTCATCGGTTCTGACCTATTGCAAATACCATATGTATGCTGATGACCTTCAGTTGTATCAAAGTGCGAAACCAAGCAATCTCAAGAAAGCTATTGAAAATTTCAATACTGACCTCGATGCACTGTCAAAATGGGCACAGGACATAGGTCTAAAACTAAACCCATCTAAAACACAAGCGGTACTTGTTGGTCACTCTAAGCTCATCAGCCCAAAACATCGGGAATCCTTACCACCTCTTATCCTAAATGGAACAAATATTAACTTCTCTCCCTCAGCAAAGAGTTTGGGAGTAATAATAGACGAAAATCTAAATTGGACAGAGCACGTAACTGCAGTGTGCAAAAAAGCATCAGCATCCCTTCATGTCCTACAAAAATATAAAAAACTCTTCCCTTTCGATCTGAAAAAGGAATTAGTACAAACGCTTATACTCCAAATCATTGACTACAGCGATATTATCCTACAAGGCCTCTCTCAGGAAAATTCCCGACGTCTAGAACTGGTCATGAATGCCTGCGTCCGATATATCTGTGACGTTCGACTTTTTGATCACATTTCACCAGCATATGCAAAATTGTCCTGGCTGCGTGCAGACAAACGCAGAGATTTCCATACACACTGTCTCATCTACTGCCTTATAAATGTAAACTGTCCCTCATATCTCTCCTCGTCCCTAACGCTCATGTCGGAACAACATGACAGAAACACACGTTCCCATTATAATAAAATCCTCTCTGTTCCACTGCATCGCTCAGTCACCTTCTCCAGGTCCTTTACAGTAGCGGGAACCCGACTCTGGAATAACCTCCCTCGTTATGTTAGAGAACTTAAAAACATGTCCAGCTTCAAAAAACAGTTAATGACGTATCTACTTAAGCAACAGTAATGCCTTCCTCTGTACATGAATGCACTTCACCTCATTACTTCCCTCTTTCCCCCTCCTTAAATCCCCATTCCCCAAAACACGGTAAACTAGTAAACATATACTTTACACAAGAAGATATTATGTACATCTGCACAAACCTTCGTTACTATTGCCAATCCTTCTGATGTTTGTCATCATTATTTGATTTTTTTACTGTTATTATTATTGCTTATTATTGCTTTTATCATAATCTGTATGTATAGCTCCTGCTGTAAAAATACGGCCAGCATTTAGTCATGTTTATCATTACATTTTATTATTGCTTTTATCATAATCTGTATTTATACCACCTGTTGTAAAAATACTGCCGCATTTACTTAATTAGGTCTTAGTCACTACTCTTTATTCATATTGTCACTAGAGTAAGCTAACATTCTCATTTAAACTATTGTCATGATGTAACTCTGATGTGTGAAATGCTGCATGTGTGGAACACTGGTCCGATGTAAGAGAGGGCCTGATGGCCCTAATCTGATCAGGTTAAATAAATAAACAAATAAATAAAAATAAATAAAATAAATAATTTGACATTAGTACAGCAAAAATTTTAAATGATTAATTTTCTGTGTCTAAATCCCTACAATCTTAGCTAGTGGTGAAGTGTTGTACAGTATGATGATTAGTACTAATTTACCACAACCTTTCAGGCACTCAAAGTACCAAACTGGCTTAGACTACACATTCACTTCAGTCATTCTCATTCCATCTACGTATACTACTTATTCATGCTACCTAACTACTATAAAAGGCATATAAACTATTATACTCTCTAACTAACGCTGGTGTATGGCGTGAATCTCGATGGGTACCGACGTCACCAATCTGCTCGCTGTCCTGAGTGCGATAAAAAAGAAAAGCGAAATTCTCTTTTTGCTGGAAATGACACAAATTCTTCTCAGGTTGGTGTACGAATTTTTCAGCTCCAGCTCCTGAAGCATACACAGAAAGCACAAGATATTATCAACATTTGACTGCAAAGTTACACGTCTTCCGTTCTTCTCTTTCTCTCAGATTGATGGTGTGCCTCACTCTGCAAGAACATACCAAAGTCACTCGCACATTCCGTGCTCAGGCTATATAGTACAAACTATCGTCCAAAATCAACCACTCAGGCGCTCGCGAAATACTCGCGAAAGCCCACACGAATATCATCGCACAATAGTACGGAAAACCACATGCGAAAACCACAAGCGAATAACCACAGTGAACAATAACCGCATTAGACACGACAGCTCATCTGCGTAACCACACTCGAATAAAATATCCCGTTTGCGAGGAACATCTCACCAAAGGCGACATTCATAGATAAAAAACACACCACAAATACATCGCACCAGTGGCGATAACATTAATCAGCCTACGGCGAAGACATATTGCACTGGGAACTGGTCACAAACCACAGTGAAACACAAAAGAAAGTCAACACGCCTTTTTCGTGGACAATACTCCGCCATATACCAAATACCTCCAAGAATCTCACAAACTAATCTCAACGACGCCCCTCTCCCACACTATACTACGAATTATATACCGGACCGTACAAGGGCTTGTACTGCGATGCACACACAATAAACAGAAGAAATATGTTTGCAGCTGAAATCTAAGATGTTACGAGTAGAATTACGTCCCCAATACTCGTGCACTTGTTTCGTACTCGAAGATAGAAAATGCTATCGTTGTGGTGACACTTGATTTTGTCATTCGGGGCAAATTGGAAAACTGCTGAGAGACTATACAGTATTAACTCACGCGAAATAGGACTCAAATAAACAACGAAGTTTCCGTAGTGAAATCGCTACATTTCTACGCTCAACGATTGTAATTTATTCAGCTCTGGAATGACCAACTGTACATCTATACACTTGTTACACGTTAAGAAGTAATAGTTCTATAGTGAAATTTTAAAAATCCAAGTCTTACAAGTAGCAGTAATGGGAGAAGTTCCTATGCTAATCACCATGGTGAATCACAAAACTATCTAGAGGAATGCGTATTATCTTTACAATTATTATAACTAAACAAACTTATGCTACAATGCTTATGTTCGGCTGTCACTGACCATTAAACTGTCTGTGGCTTGTTCAGAAGGTCAGAGGCGTTGGTGAGCATTTTCTCGCACCGCTCGAGCTACGTTTCCTTGATCTGACCTCCATTTCCGTTTCCTCCGTTGTTCAATTGTGCCCATCTTCTTTTGCCATTGACACCGGAGCCATGGTTTCGTCATGCATTATTTTCTGTTCCGTAGCCTTCATTCCTCCTTCCATTCGAGCCTCTGTTGCGTAGCACATAATTATTGCGGTTCCCATTCCATTCTCTTCGATGTTCAACTTCATTACTCCCAAAATATCCCGACCGTGAATGGTTTCCTCAAGGCGCTTCATTCCGCGCCCTTCCGTACCAATTATTGTAACGGTTATATTGTGTACGCGACATAGGGCCTGCGACGTATCTGTCACACTTTCCTCTGTATTCTATAATATTTTCTGCTTGGAATGCGTACTCTAATTCGTAAAGTGTGTTACGGAAAGTACTGAGCTCCACATTACTGCAGTCAGCTAATACTTGTCGATATGCTGACGGATGTTTGGTGTAACAATGACGAATGATTTCACCAGTGGAGCATGGTACATCAAGATACTGGTTCTTGTCAATAATTGCTTCAAGGGACTTGACTGGTCTTTTGTAGCCTGAACTCTCGAAATCTTTGCCAACAATCAGCTCGTATTTTATGCGCTCTTGCGTCTCCTTGGACCGGTAGGTATTTAGGAAGCTATCCTTGAACTCCTGGTAACTTCTACAGGTTGCTAATATTCCGAGCATTTTCTCTGCTACTGACCCTTGCTAGTGTCCGCAAATTAACTCCAGCTTGTATTTTAAAAGACAATTCGAAAGTAAAGAGAGGTCAAATTGTGTTATCCAAGTGCGTAGGCGAGTAAAATTACCCTCATCTCGGAAAATTTCACCAATTTTCGTACTTGTAAGAAAAACAAATGGCGTATCATCGACAACTTTCGTCTTACGGAATACGTCAGACATTTGTATGTCCTCGTTGAACGTCCCCACATTAGTGCTCCCTCCTAGGCTTCGAGAAAATGCGACGTTCATCTCACCATGCCCTCTGCACGCTGCTAACGGTATGCAGTTATCCGTCATGTCTGAATTTGTTTCTGGTTCTGTTGCTTTCGCGCTAGGTCGTATTAGATTTTTTTTTTTCCTTAGCGCCTCCTCCGGTTTCTTCTCCACACGAGTGTTGATCGCTTCTTGTTGCGATCTGAACGAAAGGAGAGTCCGGAACCCGTCATACTCACTCACTGTGGTTGCCGTTGATTCCTCCGAACCAGTCCCTAATTTGCGCAGCTCAAATTCTAATCTGTCCCCGGCCGCTATCGCATGAAAGTACTTGGCATCACGTACTTTGGTGTCGATGCGCTGCTCCGCTTCCTTTTGCCGCTTTTCCACGCTTTCGACCTTCTTGTTCAAACTGATCACTGCCTCTCGTCCTTGGAATACTGAGCGTTTAATTGTTTTCGATTCTTCAGCTGCTACTCGTCTTGCGGATCTTACAACTGTCTTGGCGCTCTCTGCGCGTCTGTTTGGCATCATGTGCAATCTTTAAACGTTTCATTGTTTTGGTGTTTACTTTCCGAAGGTCTTCCTGGAGTTTATTTGGCCATGACTTGTGTTCCTCTCGCATCTGATTTACCTGAGCACCGTTATTTTTTATGTCGGTCCTGGTCTGATCAATTTTCTCCTCCGTTCCTTTTAGTCCATCAAGTTTCTTCTCCATTCCCATTTTGAATTCCACCAGATAGAAGTCCTCTTTCTGTTCCCCAGTATCGTGATAGATCATCTCTTATATGGTTTCTGTGTGTTGTATCTGCATCATGGCGTTCCGATATCGCCCTGTCTTCTCTGTCCAGATTTGTAGTGAGCATATCTGCATCGATATGTTGTGGTACGCACATATCCTCTATCACACGCGATCTGACACTGTCCGTCCCCTCAAGAACTGCCATATCGCTTCCGTTTCCCTGATTTCCTTGTGGCACGTCATCGTTGTTGCTAACACAGTTGAATAGCAAGATTAAGGCCCTGTTGGCGTCCGTAAAAGATGATCTCGGTTTTGCGTAAGGCTCTATCGTATTCCTTGCAGTTGTGCCATGTCATATATTGATCAGACAATCAGGACTGCGGAAGACCTGTGTATTGAACATAAGCGTCACACACGCTTACAACAGCCGAGCAAATCCGCTATTGCAGAACATTGCCTTGACAGCGGTCATCTTATAGAATACAATAACACGGAGATTCTGGCTTGCACGTCCAGCGATTGGGATAGTGTTGCTAAGGAAGCAGTTGGAATTAAACTATCAAGCAACCTTATTAACAGAGATAGTCGATTTTCTTTAAATGCTGCTTGCAAACCGACTCTCTCACTCATCAAAACAGAGAGGGACAGAATTAGTGCTTCCTGACCTGTTGATTAATAGTCACTATCGATATTTTTGATGTTGGCCGTCTTTGTTTGTGTTGACACTTGTTCTGTGTGTGGTATCTTCCTTGTTTCTCCTCTGTGAACCGAGGTATTAAATTTCCTTTAATATTTCTTCCTCCTTGCAGTTGTGCCTTGAGAATGGCAGGGTGTGCTCCTGTCGAAAAATCGGCGGTGGTCGAAGGCGTACCCGGCAGCAAACCCGTAAGTTATCTGGGAAGATACTGTTCATCAGAACTCAGGGAGAAGAAACGTCACACAAACATTTTTCTTTGGCAAACGCTTTCACTTAACGTGAGGGCTATGGTGGACATAGTGATCAGCTGGCGCTCGATACACGACACTAACTGAAAAACTGATCACTTTATCTGACTTCATACACGTGGGTCAGGGTTATGGCACAAAAACTACGCAACCATCAAGCATCTATACTCCACTATTCGAACAAAAGAAAACTATATTTCGAAAGAACAGGGTGCTGAGGAACATATATTTTAGCTCTACGCCACAGCAGCGAAAACTGTACCCTTCTGCTGGTCGGAGCATCACACCACTATGCATTTAGGGACGAGTCTTCAACGGCTGTAATCTGTTATTAATGGCGCGCGCCCCAAACATGCTAATACGCGTTCTCACGTTCTGTTAATTCGGTATGCAAGTTCTTTCACATGAGCCTCTGAAACCCCGGTGGTTTCCACTGTGCAGGTGGACCGATTTGCTGGTCTGCCAAACCAATTTCACTCCGTGCCACGACTATGTGTGACGGAATTTGTCAAATATTTAGACGGCAGACTCAAGAAAATTAAGTACACTCGAGCATCATTCGTGTACGTGATGGTAGAAGCAGTACCTCTGACTGTTCAGAAGGTGACTGGCACAGGTTTAAAGTGGAACACTAGCAAAGGGCAAAAGTCTCACTGTTTAGGTGGAGACCTGCAGTTCTTTACTAGCGAAGCGCCAGTCCAGGAGGGATCTTCTCTTTTCAGTCCGCTTTCCTCCTCAGCTCAGCAGCAAAAGCCCATTTACATCTTAGAGTTCCCTCACTTTAGCGCAAGCCAATAACGAGCTGGAGCACACCATTCAAAGCTGGGAAGGTGCCCTTTGCTCTGCATACACTGATTTGACCAATAAGACACTTTTAAGTTAATTGGATGAAAAGAAAAAAAGATTCAGCTTTGCAGCCTCTTTCCCGAGCGTTTAGGCCATGTCGTTTGCTAACAACATGACCAGCATTTAACCACACCCGTCCATAAAAAGCTTGATATCTCCCTTATTGCATCCATTTTGAAGTTGGCAAAGAACGGCCATAAACCCGATAAAAGCCTCGTGCTTCCACAAATATATTTTGTAACAGAGTCTGACCTGTCCCACGGAAATTCACAGAATATTCACAGTTGATTAGTCGGCTTGCTGCCCTTCTAGGCGCTAGTCAGTCTACCTGGATGTAGCTGCCTCCCAACCGACGCCAACTAACGTGCCTGCACAATGAGACCGCCGTACTCGGGCGTCCAGAAATGTTTCCACCCAGGTTCTGCAGAAAAAACGCGTTTAAATCGGTACCCTGTTCCTTTGAACACAGGTAACGATTATCGTTATTTCTTCCCTAGAGCATGCAAGCAAGAGCATTAACTACTGCAAACAATTTCATAATGATGTATGAAGTCAAAATCGCAACAAATATCATATTCCCTAAGATCATGCAGTGGCGTAACACCGAATCAGAAACGGAAGTGCCCTGCAATCTCTCAAAATAATAGGACAGAGGTAGTAAGGACATAATAAGTAGACTTCTACAGAAAAAGAGGGAATTTCTGGCCTAGAGAAGTCCACTACTATCAAACATCAATTTGAACCTGAAGAAGAAATTGCTAAAAATTTACTTATTGAGTACAGCATTGTATGGCAGTGAATCATGCACTATAGAAAAATCAGAAGACAAGAAATTTGAAGTGTTTGGGAATGTGCTGCAGTAGATTGAGGCTAAAATTAGGGACAGCACAAATTTCGAGTCTACTAGAGCGAGCTGTAGAAAGGCAAGATAGAGATTGGAATTCATCCAACAAATATTGTGATGCATACGTTGGTACAACTGAGAACTTTGTGTGGAGTGCACAACAGACCCGTCAGAGGACGGATCTTTCGAAACAAATGAAACATATTAAAAAATGTTGTTGAGAACGTCAATAAATATATTAAGGTAGTTATGTTAGCGTTTTACTGTAGTTCACTAGGTGACTAAAATATATGTAAATCTTGTAACACCGGTGTATGTATGACACTGATTAGGAGACTTGGAAAAGTAATGTTTACAAATACTGAAACCGTAAAAGGGCAGTTACGAAGACGGTGCTGATGAAGAAGGAAACATGCAAGTAATTATCAAACATATTTAGAACATTAAGAACCAATGTAAAATTCAATGACGGCTCAGAGCTGCAACTTCTGCAGACTGCGGTCTTTGTGTACAATGCTTTCTATTTTCCATGGTTCTGCCCATATATGTACAAATTCCATTTATCCAATGCATAGATCTCTGGTTTGCCCAATTTTGCATTCTTGTAGATAACTAAAGATAAAGTGTCTTTACGAACGCTAGCTTACAAACAGAAATGTATTGCACCGCTGCCGTCGTAAAGTAATGAGGCGGGAAATGAGAGGGAAACTTTTACAGACAAGTATAGTGGTAGATATGGTCCACCCTAACGAAAGGTGTTCCACACTTCGTGAACAACACTGGCAGAATCTCGAACACATGTCGGCAACCACCGGCCGTGCTGACCGAGTTGGTAGTGAGAGTCACAGTGGAAACGCTGACAACTTGCACCGAGTGAGGTACATAGGAGTCCCCAGACACTCCAACAAAACGGCGCGCTTCAAAAGTTCTCCTCGCAGGCACAAACCGGTATCGACTCTCTTTTGAGAGCTGTCCTCTCATTGCTCTTCTTCTCCTTCGCTTACCTTCACTGGATCCACCGCTTCACATTAACCAGCCATTGAATAGCAACGTTACAACGTCGTAGCTTGCACTGTTTTCGTGCCAGTTTATTCATCTCCAAAACCAACTCTCACTGACAATGGTTCCGATCGACCTTTTCTTTCTCGACTGCCACGTGCTTCTGCCCAAAGGCTGGACTCTTGTTGGTTCACTATTACCCAGCGGCCTCCAGGCTGTAGCTGTTTTGACGCTGTCGTAGTCCCCCAAGATATTTCTGGTGTTCAAATGTAGCCCCTAGGGCGTAGGACCTTAAGGAGGTCCGTCAAAACTATTTGCAGCTAACAAATATCTCCAGAAAGACTTCTTCACTTATATACACTAAATGTCCCAAAATTCCAATGAAGAATATCCGCTAAAAACAGGAAGTGGAAGCAGATACCCGCGGCTGCAGGGATGCAACTCAAGTCAACTAACAAAGACAAGACCTCGCTTCAAATTTTTAAGCCAGCTGAGTTCCTTTCGGAGCTGGTTGGTGAAATATCTCCATTTTTGTCAATCATATACGCTTCCCTTCAACGTAAGATCCGTACCTAAAGACTCGAAACTGACACAGATCTCACAAATAGAAAGGAGTAATTCGATGAATCGTGACCCATACTACTAAAGCTGATTTGCAGTAGGATTCTGAAACATATACTGAGTTCGTGCGTTATGAATTACATTTCAGGAAGGAGATCATTCGACCAGGCTGATTTTTTTTTGTTTTATTTGCACTTCTAGTTCCAGGAACTGCCCAATCTCTAGTGCATCTATAACAACAGATATGGTACATCGTCCCCGTTTCATCATTAAAACAATTTAAAAGAAGTCTGGTGACATAATGTTCTTCTTCAAACTTACTGAGTCTGTGGCGTCCACTAATAAGTAGTTGAAAAAAATAATGGATTACCTCCATGGAAACGATCTATTGAAACATTAACATGGATTCAGAAAGTACCGTTTTGTGCAACACAACTAGCTCTTTATTTTCACCGAATAATGAGTGCTATCGGCAGGATTTCTAACAGGCGATTCCACATTTCTCCATTTGCACAAGGCTTTTGACACCATTCCTCGCAAGCGGCTTCTAAAAAACTTGCGTGCCTTAGGAGTTAGGATTCATATGTGCGACTGGATTCGTGATTTCCTGTCAGAAAGACCGAAGTTTGCTGTCGTTAACGGTAAGTTATCTAATGAAACCGAAATCGTATCTGAGGTCCCCAAAGAAGAGTTGTAGGCTCTCTGCAGTTCTTAACTATAAAAAAAATTTAGGAGGAAATCCTAGTAGACCTCTTAGATTGTTTGTAATTGATGCGATACCTTACCATCCAGTAAAGGCCTCTCACAATCAAAGGCAATTGCTAAGTTTCTTAGACAAAATATCTACAGGGTGTTACCAAAAGGTACGGCCAAACTTTCAGGAAACATTCCTCACACACAAAGAAAGAAAATTTGTTATGTGGGCATGTGTCCGGAAACGCTTACTTTCCATGTTAGAGTTCATTTTATTACTTCTCTTCAAATCACATTAATCATGGAATGGAAACACACAGCAACAGAACGTACCAGCGTGACTTCAAACACTTTGTTACAGGAAATGTTCAAAATGCCCTCCGTTAGCGAGGATACATGCATCCACCCTCCGTCTCATGGAATCCCTGATGCGCTGATGCAGCCCTGGAGAATGACGTCTTGTGTCACAGCCGTCCACAATACGAGCACGGTCTTTACATTTGGTTCCGGGCTTGGGTAGACTAGAGCTTTCAAATGCCCCCATAAATGAAAGTCATGAGGGTTGAGGGCAGGAGATGGTGGAGGCCATGGAATTGGTCCGCCTCTACCAATCCATCGGTCACCGAATCTGTTGTTGAGAAGCGTACAAACACTTCGACTGAAATGTGAAGGAGCTCCATCGTGCGTGAAACACATGTTGAGTCGTACTTGTAAAGGCACATGTTCTAGAAGCACAGGTATAGTATCCCGTATGAAATCATGGCGGTCAATCGAGGAAGTGCAGTACATACTGACTAAACTAAAATGAGCTCTAACATGGAAATTAAGCGATACCGGACACATGTCCACATAACATCTTTCCTTTATTTGTGTGTGAGGAATGTTTCCTGAAAGTTTGGCCGTACCTTCGTGTAACACCCTGTATATGGTGCGAGAGGTTCAAACAATAAAAAGTGTCACGTCAACCACGTAAACACTGGAACGATTCCGTTACATTTCGGTTACACGGTGCATCACACTAGTTTAAAGGATGTAAATTGAACTAAATACATGGAGATTGCAATTTAGAACAACTAATACTGGAACGATAACACAGAAAATGTTGTGGGGAGGGCGAACAAAATAATTAGTTTTATTGCTTAGGTGCTGCAACAAATCCACTAAACGGACTGTTTACACTACTCTTGACTGTTTTATTCTCGACTACTTTTACGCTAATGGGATACCTACCACGTACGACAGACGGAGTACATCGGAAAAGTTCTAAAGAAGTACAGTTCATTTTTTTACTATTGCAAAATGGGGCAGTGAGTGTCACGGATTTGATAAGCAATCTAGGCTGGCAATTTCACGGAATTACAAGCACTAACGTTGTCTTTCGACGGCTAAAATATTTTATTGATTCTAGCACACATTGGTATAAATCTTCACTGTAATAAAACAGAGAAATCTGACATCGCACAGAAAGATTTACCTGTTCGCTTTTCCTGTGTACTATTCGACGGTGGAACGCTCGAGAAACCATCAGGAAGTGGTTATGTGAGTCCCCTGCTAAGCAATTAACTGTGGATTGAAAAGAAATCATATATATGTAGCTGTAGATCAACTTTCTTTCCCGCGAACTGGACTGAACTGAAGAATGAAACCGGAGAACATTCTAAATGTCTTTCTTCCATAAAAGCGTTTTCAGTGTTAGTGTTTTCTTGGTACTCTGACGCATGTCTCTAGACTAGTTCCAAGTGCTAACCTACGGAGCAAATGTTTTGAACTTTCCTTACTAGATGACGCATGGTCTTCATGGCAAGCAGTGTTTCTCAATGTAGTTCCGAGTCCCACGCGGCAAGGTCTCCTCCATTTAGCGTGCAATGTGTTGAAGTGGTAAAACATGAATATGGTTGAGTATGCACATGATTTTCGAATTACAGTGAAACTAAGAAATTTAAGCAAGGCCTTTCCTTAGTAAGTTCTACAGAAGATTGTTATGTAAGCTAAAGCTATGAACTCATTCCTTGTGATAATAATCCACACAGTAGACTGTTCTTATTTCAAAGACGCTGCTGAAGCAGTGTTGTCAGTGCAGGTATATAAGATCTCCAAATTCAGTACAATCATCTGAAACGGCTATATTAACATTCTTATACTGTAATTGAAGAATGAAAATATGTCAACATATTCGAAAGATGAACGACCGTGGTAGAGGTAGCTCATACACTACTTTACCAGAGAGACCGCATATTTCTATAGTTGCAAAACTGAAAGGTATGTTGACAAGGGTACTACTTCTTCCTCAACAGCGTAGTGATTTTGGCAAAATTTTTTGCTACACCTGATCCAAAGAATGGATTTGTATAAGAAATGGCAGTTAAGACGGAGAGTTTTTCTCTTGAAAATAACAGTGCTATTGCTAAAATAATTTACAAGAAATGTGAAACTGTTCTAGTTACAATTATGCAGTTGTATTAGCACAAGTGAAACATAATGTCTGTCTATGAATTTCACATTATTATTGGCCCCTAAAACCAGATTCCTGTTACGGCACGTAAAACATTCTTAATACATTATTTTCTTTCTTGCTTATCTCATTATTTTTATCAGTGATAAGAGAGCACTATAATTCTGTTTTCAGGAAGCATTCTAAAGTTTTTGGATACAAATAAGCTATGTACAAAAAGAGATAGATTATTTTTCGATTCTCCTGACATACGTGAAATTTGGCACTGGAAACCTTTTCCGTTTTCATTTTTCAGTTGTATGCAGTGTCTGATACAGTGGCTGAAACCAGATCACACGTAAGCAGAAGAAATCGTATGTTATCTTTTTTTTTCCATGCGTGCTACCACATGTACACAATTTTGTTGCAGAGCGCAGAGTAGCTGCAGAGTCCCAGAGCCCGTTGAGATGTTGCACATAGTGCAGTGAAAGTGAATGACTGCATATACAGCAAAAGAAATAAACGTAAGAATAAAGCTTGCGCTCGTCGATGTGGCCGAGCGGTTCTCGGCGCTTCAGTCTGGAACCGCGCGACCGCTACTGTCGCAGGTTCGAATCCTGCCTCGGGCATGGATGTGTGTGATGTCCTTAGGTTAGTAAGGTTTAAGTAGTTCTAAGTTCTATGGGACTGATGACCTCAGATGTTAAGTCCCATAGTGCTCAGAGCCATTTTGAGCCAATAAAGCTTGCGTGACTGCTTTGAGTAAAATAAATATGATTATCAAAAGTAAGTTTCTGATGTGCGTGAAAAGCAAAGCTTACAATCAGCATTTGGTAGGTTTTGGCCTAAGATTCTAAATTGAAAGCTTAACTTTCGTTGCTCAGCAATAATTGGAGATTTACTCTTGAGAAATTCTTGGAAAGAGAAAACTCAAATAAATAAATCAAAGAAAATGCTAGAACACGTAATTGTGGCCATTGATGAAATGAAATGTAGGTGGGAAGGGTATATAGCCATTGAGCTATTCTAGATACAAGAATACAATGTCATCTAGTTACGAGGTATTAGGAGACATACAGTGGGAACATGGATGACTATGTGTGCAGATTGTATTGTATGCGGAAGTGTACAAGAGATACTCACTGACTAGTGGATGGTGAATTAATTAAGTAAATAAGCAAATGTGACGTATCAAAATAGTTTGAGTCAATCTCTTATTAAGTCATGAATAAAGACGTACAAGATGCTTATGAGTACCCGATAATGACACATCTGCAGCAGTGATAAATAAAAAGCCGTATGTCACTTTCTGTAGGCTAAGAATTAATTTATCCAGTCTACACCCTGAAATGTTTAAAGATGGAATGATATTCTATATGTTCGCGTCAACATACACATGCCCAGTACTGTTTGGAATTGTGTCAAATGTTAATTACACTACTACTGTTACTCTGTACTGTTGAGTGCCAGACGGCGCGTAATATCCGTAACACAGGGACAGGGAAATCGTATACATTCAGCAAGAGGAAAGAAAAGGAGAGGAGGGAGGCCGTAGAAGAGATGATGATACAAGGAACTTGAGAAAAATATTGCGACTAAGATTACATGCACGATACGTTAGATCCATGTGTATGTGTGCCTGTGTGTGTGTGTGTGTGTGTGTGTGTGTGTGTGTGTGTGTGTGTGCGTGTACTTGTAATTCTCTCTAAGTCGTCCACCACTTGGAAGGGTAATAGAGCCTAGAAAAGAACAAGTTAGACTGAACAACGCCGGAACAAGCTTTTATTCTTCCTCTACCAGTGAGACTTTAGAGCTGGCATTGACTGCCGTAAGGAGAGAGGGACCGGCACTCGAAGCTGCTTGAAACGCATGTGTTCCGAGACGGCCGGAAGCGGTGGGCTTAGAGCTCTATTGATCTCCACGCTAACAGCAGCTACACCGGAGAGCGAAACTGCCTCCCATTCGAGGTCCCGCGGTAAGAAACGTCTGTCGACGGGGATTTGAGGAGAAAGCGGGAACACTGCTCGATTTTGCGTCCTTTGGGAGTCGTACGCGGAGCCCGGCACTCGCTAAATCCTGCCACCAAGTGGTATGTAGCGTTAAGTTCAGTGCGCACATTACCTTGCTTACAAATTTCAGCTTCTCTGTCTCGAAAGTAATTGTCATACGGTAAGTTCTGTGAGACCATTACTGTTCACTATACTTCTAGTGTGATTCATTTATAATGTTACAAACATACATGATTGAAAGGGGACTGTGAATGTATCAGTCTGAGGTGAGGGTCTCTGGTACGAAAACACAGAGTTTAAAGTTATAAGCAAAAATCGTTAAGATATTTTTGACAGTGGAATACATGTACGGGTATCGCTGTTGCTAAGGTCAAATGATATGCATCTTTCGTAGTTGATAGTATGGACCAAAACAAGAAATACACTTGTAGTAAATAAGGACACTGCAGTGGATACGGTAAGAGCTAAGAGCAATTGTTCGTCTTCAGTATTGTACAGCATATATTCTCTACTGCAAGTTTTTTGCTTTCTATATTTTAAGGTGAGATAGTATCGTCCAAAATAAGCAAAAAAAAAAAAAAAATTCAATAACCATTGGTCTATAATGCACACCTTAAGAGATATGGACACGTTTAGTAAAAGAGATGTATTTCACAGTACCCAATAAGATCAACTGCTAATAGCTCTTAAGGTATGCAATACAGAGCTAAGATTTATTAAACTTTTTTTCTTATTTTGACCCACGTCACCACCATCTTAGCCACAACAGCACCAGTACACGTATCCCACTCTACGATGTATCAGAACGATTGTTCATTATAGCTTTAGAGTCGGTCGTTTCCGTACCAAAGTCATTTTCCTCAAATAGATACATTTACCCCTCTCTACCATCCCCGAAAGTCTGTCATAATATCACGCAATCACCCTGCATAAAATGGTGACCCGACACGGTTTCGCACGGGCAGCTCTAAGTATCTACCACCAGACGAACTCTCTGGCGTAAAATTTGAACAAAGCTTGTTCTTCGTCAGTCAGCCAGTGTGTAATCAATATTCTACGTAGTTTATGAGATTAAGTTTCACATACAGAGTCGCGGGCGACTTTAATTGGCCGCGCCGGACTAGCCGAGCGCTCTAAGGCGCTGCAGTCGCGGACTGTGCGGCTGGTCCTTAGGATAATTTAGGTTAAGTAGTGTGTAAGCTTAGGGACTGATGACCTTAGCAGTTAAGTCCCATAAGACTTAACACACATTTGAACTTTTTTTTTACTTTAATTCTTAATAGTTTAGCCTATTTACATGCAATATTTATGATTTAGATATACAAACTTTCCTAGTGAATCAATCTGTCTATTAGTTCCTACAGCAGTTCCAGAGATTAACCTTTACATGAAGACAGAAGAAACGTGTCCTAAGACTTTAATGGATCTACATAAGACAACATAAGCAAGTAATATGTTCCAAAACGCCGTGAATAAAAACGGGATTTTGCGGTGCCATGCCTGGGGTTCTGTTGGTGGAAAAAACGTAGGGTCAAGTAATTCGGATAGCCTTCGAGCTGGGGACCACTTCCATACTCAAAGAAGGATCGCCTTAGTGTCACTGTCCTACAGGCTCAAAGTATGAGAATTGTACATAACCTCCGGCTTCGGTAAATGAAGCAAATCGATTGGTTATTTTTTCGTTTGTTATGGTCTGCGACTGGCTTTATGGAACGGAGTCACCATTACTTCATGAGTTATTCCTCGGAAAACTCCAAAAAAAGGGATTTCCACTGTATTTTCGTCGTTACCAGCGGGACAAAGCTCAGCCGAGATTCCAAGATGGTTATGCACTGAAAATCGCTGAAATCTTTGCTATATGTTCCTAAGATCCTCGAATAAACTTGAAAATTTTCTTGATATCTTTAACCATTCCCAACATACAGAGGTTAAAATTTACCCTACTTCTAAACGTAAAATCCATTATGAGGCGAGATCTAAATTGTAAATAACCGCATGGAATCGCTCTAATTTTAACGGTATATTCCTTGGGTATTTATCTAGACGAGCCATCTCCCCGTTTTCAGAAATTTTATTTAGCTGGCAGTAGTGGTGCTCGCTGTATTGCAGTAGTTCGAGTAACCAAGATTTTTGTGAGGTAAGTGATTTGTGAAGTGTATAGTTTAATGTTAGTCAGGGCCATTCTTTTGTAGGGATTTTTGAAAGTCAGATTGCGTTGCGCTAAAAATATTGTGTGTCAGCTTAAGCACAGTCTTGTATAAGTTTTTCTAAGGGGATGTTTCATATGGCAACCCTGCCGTAAAAGTTATGTCCCCTAATCCCAATAACGACGCACGCCAACAAAGATATAGCAGACAATGACTCGCACCGCAGGCAGCCACGTGCGCCGGCTGGCTCAGAGAAAAATAACATAGGCGCTAACGTTGAGAAAAACTCCAGTATTCTTTACCGACGTTTACCGCATGATAATTGCATTGAAGTTGAAACTATGAGTACTATAAAGAGTAAATGATTTCACATACAAAACCGTTTATTGAGAGATAATCCGCTTTTTAACTTTGTCTTTGCCATAAAACATTTCACTTCATATTTCTATTATGCTTTCTCACACTGAGAAACTGTTAACATGCAACAATGTTTTGAAGTTAACTATCCAGTCTAGAACCTAGGGAACATTTTTCAACAGAAATTACGAATGCATTGTTATAGTAAACAGACGAGACAGTGTTGTTATTTGTACATTATTGCTTGTTAGTTGCACGATTACGTAGGACTATAAGGCTTACATACTTAGAACATATACTGTTAATGAGATTTTAATGCAATATTTTGGTTTAGTTGAAAAGACATTCTTTATTTGAAGTACTTTCTGTGAGATTAAAGATGACTTAGCGTTTGGTTTCTCTGATAGCTACATGATTATATCACGACGCTACTAACATGTGACACAATTTACATTGTGCTTTTGCGGTGTATCTGTTTTATATCTGCAGAGTTTTTCTGAATTATTCTGGAAAGGAAAACATGTTTTAGTAGTAACTTTGTGGTATAGCTACAATGAGACAGCCTTTTCTGTAGCACAACAATACGTTACAGTACAGTACTTACTTCATCACGGCAATAAGCGTAGTAACTACGATATCTATACGCAAAGCATTTCACTTTTGTTTATCATGAGGTAAGTACATTGACTTCTGCAGAACTTAGCTTTCGGAGGACGATAACTACGACATTTCCACAGAGATTATCTTACAATACGACGCACAGTTTAGCGCTATAGTACGCGTATTTGAGTGACTAATTTTGTACTTAAAACTTTTATTTTTAAAGACATTTGAAGTACAATGATACAAAGGTTTTCCGTGATACATTTCATTCCATTGCTGTAATCTGCAACACCTGAGGATGTAATTACATTAATCCTCAGGGGGGTACACGCCTACTTTGTGTACCATGTGTCTGGCAAGCACAAGGAGCCCTAGCTAATATGGTATTTGCTTATGCAACTTTACACATCGGTACCATATTTCTCTAACACAGAATTATACAGCTATCTGATTATTTGACAGAGAAACAAACATATTTTTACTACGTCCTTGACACATGTTTACGCGATTACGAAAGTGGATAACTTCACACTTATGAAATTGTATTTTGTCTGTACTTTGTGAACTGTTCCTATTTTTTCGGAACTATTGTGATACTATGAGAGCTTTGAATGATGTATTTGGTATGGGATCATGATTTTTAAAGTACGTTTGAGGTAGATAACACTTTTGACATGAGCAGAGAATTTTTTTTAGGATTTGAAATTATTGGAGGAAGCTACGACGATTTTGAGATTAGGCTGAGGTTTTATGATGTTATGATGACGATGTGTATTACGCTGTTGCGGTATGTTTATGATCAATAAGCTGATGCTATATGAGTTATCTGATTATGCTATGCATCTGTTATGATGAAATATTGAAGACGTGTCAACGAATAAGGTAAGGAATAATAAGTAGTTGTTAGGGACTCTGGTTTGTGAAAAAGGATGTTGGAAAACCGAGAATCGTACTTTAAGAGTTATGAAATGTATGTAAATGCGTGAATGTATTACAATGCCGACGAAACTTTTTTGGACACTGTTATATCAATAGGATTTTGTTTCTACTGATGTGTAACGCAAATTCTTGACCTGTGTATTTTTTATATAAGACTGTCACTGTAGCGGAAACTGCTGTCGTAAATATTTCATTAAGAAAGGTAAGTGACCTTGACGTAATGCGTTTTGGGCGCCCAGCTGAGAGGTAGTCGTCTGACAAAAGAAAGCAATTAGGTGAAAAAAAGAGGCCATTATCCTCGCTATTGACATTCATTTCTTTGTAGAAAGCATCGCAAATACGACACCCTCAAACTTGAAAAGATATGATTATACCGTGGACCTCTGAATTGACGATGTTTATTAAAATGCTTAATAAAACGACGAGAAACATTTCACGTCTATTGTCTTGCTAGTTGAAAGATTGTTTACTGCATTATGAGACGCCATATGGCTAGCGAATGACGTATGACGCCTTGCTTCGCCTAGTTTGTTTAATATCTAGTTTCTAGCTGCACTGCAGCATTGGTTAAAATAAAATTTAATAGATGTACTAATATAGTTATCTTATGCCTACAGATCCAGTCAATAATAAAATTATGATCTACTTCCAAGAAAACAAGGACACATAAACAGACATTTCCCTTCACAGGAATTGTACAAATAATTTTTTTTACGATTTGGTAACTTATCTGCTAGCGTATGTTCTCGTTAACCATCACTCTAGTCTTAAGATGTGACATAGGTATTAAACATTTTTACTGCAATATTTTTTCAGCTTCAGATTTGTCATATTTAGATATAAGTTATTGCATTTGCTGCTGCTGTTTGCCAGGCATAGTGTTACTGAATTTCACTTTGTATTACTCTGTTAAGCCAGTTTTACTACTGATTTATTTTTCTTGTTGCTGTTCATTGCTTCATATTAGTTGTAATGTTGCATATGCTTTGCTAAGTCCCATATTGCTGCCTTTTTTTGCCAATTTGCATTTTTTTGTCATTGCTGTTTGTGTTAATTGTTTTGTGCTGCTGCATTGCGTCGTCCCTTAGTTTAGCATCTGAGCTCAGTAGGTTTAGGTTAGCTTAGGAGGGTGTAGACTATATAAGAAACTAACTATGATGAATTGGAAGAAAAGCATTAAGAAGCTATAAGAAAATGGTTTGGCCAAAAAAGTAGTGTACAGTGGAGCAAAACTATTTTTGAAAGAGGATGTGAACAGAATACAGAAAGCAGGCTTGTATAGATTTTTTTTTTTTTTTTTTTTTTTTTTTTGCTGGAGCAAATGATGATATAAGATGGACGATCTATGGCATGAAGTTATGGAATGGACTGCAGTACCACATGTTACACTGAAAACAAACCCTGTCCTTTCCTTTTGTGTTATCCCACTATGTGTTTGTGAATCCTTGTGTATTTGTTTTCTTCCCATCCCTGTACTGTTTCATAGAATTTTTTCTCTTCTGATACTAAGCTACATTCACCATGATGAGGAATATTGTTATCCTCAAATATTATTTGCATTAATAACATGTTATTTACTTTGTAAACATGTTTACACATTATTTATTCTGTTTTGGTCTAATGCTCATGTGTGAAGTTGATGTTTCAAAAGTTATTCAGATCTTTTATGTATGTACTTATGCCGTAATTTTTGTAACACTGATGTATATGTTATTTCGATTCTTTTGTAAAGCCTGTATTACTGCAAAAGTTATCTGTACTATTAAGTTCTTTAATGATGTATTTTGTACCTTTGTTATTGTATTCTTATGTTATAAAATTGTAATTGACACCAGTTCATCAAATTAAGTAACTTGTAAGTTACATTTCACTGCACACATTTCTGTTGGTCATAGTATATGTGCAATATGTGAGAAGCAGGGACTGTTAGTGTTTGGACATGTGTTAATAAGTCAGCAAGCGACTGGATAACAGCATTGCTTGTTCTAAGGACATTAAAAAAAAATTGTGAGTGGACAAGTGGTGGTTATGGACTTGCTATATTATCCGCAAGACTCTTCAATGGCGATTGTGCACCTGCACAGTCAAACAGATGGCTGCTGGCCATCTCTACAAGAACTACAGTGGGTCTGCACATTTGATGACCCACCAAAACCATTATTTCTACAAGGACTGCAGTGGGTCAGCACCTTTGATGACCCAACAATACCATTATATCTACAAGGACTGCAGTGGGTCTACACCTCTGGAGGCCCACCAATAGTAATCTCTACCAGGACTACAGTGAGTCTGCTCTGTGATGACCTACCTACCGATAGTCTTCAATGTCGACTGACTCGGCTGTGGCCCATTACCTGTCTGCATGTCAACAGGCAGCACTGTCTTTGCGTTGGAAGGACAACACTACTTCTTCAAGACTGCTTAGAAATCCAATACTTCCAAGTGCAATTTCTTTTATTGCTCAGACTTTGAGAAAAACACCGATATTTTACTGTGATGAATGATTAGGACTGTTTTTATGGACTGTGAGAAAATTTTAGTTTTGACGAACATTGTATCAATAAGTGTGTGGATTTGATATCTTTGTTACTGTAATTATGAAAAATTTTATCAAATCATTATTGCCCAGTGCCCAAAACAATTTGTAAAATTTTTGTGGGGAGCATGGGGGCTATGTAAGTAGGCTCTTTAGATTTTTTATTGGTAACGCCACATAGCGCTCTGTATGAAAAATCACTGGCTGTGCCGTGTGCAGTCTGTGGCTAGTTTGCATTGTTGTCTGCCATTGTAGTGTTGGCCAGGTGGATGATAGCAGCGTGTAGCGTTGAGCAGTTGGAGGTGAGCCCCCAGCAGTGGTGGATGTGGGGAGAGATATGTCGGAGTTTTGAAATTTGTAAGACTTGATGTCATGCACTGATATATATATTGTGACTATTAACGTAAACACATTGTTTGTTCTCTATTAAAATCTTTCATTTGCTAACTGTCCCTATCAGTAGTTAGTGCCTTCTGTAGTTTGAATCTTTTATTTAGCTGGCAGTAGTGGTGCTCTCTGTATTGCAGTAGTTCGAGAAACCAAGATTTTTGTGAGGTAAGTGATTTGTGAAAGGTATAGATTAATGTTAGTCACGGCCATTCTTTTGTAGGGATTTTTGAAAGTCAGATTCCGTTGGGCTAAAAATATTGTGTGTCAGGTTAAGCACAGTCCTGTATAAGTTTTTCTAAGGGGATGTTTCACTACAAACAGCATAGTGAACGCATTATTGTGGCCAAGATAGATATGAAGCCCACACCTACTACAGTAGTACAAATTTATGTGCCAACTAGCTCTGCAGATGACGAAGAAATTGAAGAAATGTATGATGAAATGAAAGAATTTATTCAGATAGTGAAGGGAGACGAAAATTAAATAGTCATGGGTGACTGGAATTCGAGTGTAGGAAAAGGGAGAGAAGGAAACGTAGTGGGTGAATATGGATTGGGGCTAAGAAATGAAAGAGGAAGCCGCCTGGTAGAATTTTGCACAGAGCACAACTTAATCATAACTAACACTTGATTTAAGAATCATGAAAGAAGGTTGTATACATGGAAGAACCCTGGAGATACTGAAAGGTGTCAGATAGATTATATAATGGTAAGACAGAGATTTAGGAGCCAGGTTTTAAATTGTAAGATGTTTCCAGGGGTAGATGTGGACTCTGACCATAATCTAATGGTTATAACCTGTGGGTTAAAACTGAAGAAACTGCAAAAAGGTGGGAAATTAAGGAGATGGGACCTGGATAAACTGAAAGAACCAGAGGTTGTGCAGAGTTTCAGGGAGAGCATAAGGGAACAATTGACATGAATGGGAGAAATAAATGCAGTAGAAGAAGAATGGGTAGCTTAAAGGGATGAAGTAGTGAAGGCAGCAGAGGATCAAGTAGGTAAAAAGACGAGGGCTAGTAGAAATCCTTGGGCAACAGAAGAAGTACTGAATTTAATTGATGAAAGGAGAAAATATAAAAATGCATTAAATGAAGCAGGCAAAAAGGAATACAAACGTCTCAAAAATGAGATCGACAGGAAATGTGAAATGTCTGAGCAGGGATGGCTAGAGGACAAATGTAAGAATGTAGAGGCTTATCTCACTAGGGTTAAGATAGATACTGCCTACAGGAAAATTAAAGAGACCTTTGGAGAAAAGAGAACCACTTGTATATCAAGAGCTCAGATGGAAACACAGTTATAACCAAAGAAGGGAAGGCAGAAAGGTGGAAGGAGTATATAGAGGGTCTATGCAAGGGCGAGTTACTTGAGGACAATATTATGGAAATGGAAGAGGATGTAGATGAAGATGAAATGGGAGATACGATACTGCGTGAAGAGTTTGACAGAGCACTGAAAGATCTGAGTCGAAACAAGGCCCCGGGAGTAGACAACATTCCATTAGAACTACTGACGGTCTTGGGATAGCCAGTCCAGACAAAACTCTACCAGCTGGTGAGCAAGATGTATTAAACAGGCGAAATACCCTAAGACTTCAAGAAGAATATAATAATTCCAATCCCAAAGAAAGCAGGTGTTGACAGATGTGAAAATTACCGAACAATCAGTTAATAAGCCACAGCTGCAAAATACTAATACGAATTCTTTACAGACGAATGGAAAAACTAGTAGAAGCCGACATCGGGGAAGATCAGTTTAGATTCCGTAGAAATACTGGAACACGTGAGGCAATACTGACCTTACGACTTATCTTAGAAGAAAAATTAAGGAAAGGCAAACCAACGTTTCTAGCATTTGTAGACTTAGATAAAGCTTTTGACAATGTTGACTGGAATACTCTATTTCAAATTGTAAAAGTGGCAGGAGTAAAATACAGGGAGCGAAAAGCTGTTTACAATTTGTACAGAAACTAGATGGCAGTTATAAGAGTCGAGGGACATGAAAGAGAAGCAGTGGTTGGGAAGGGAGTAAGACAGGGTTGAAGCCTCTCTCCGATGTCATTCAATCTGTACATTGAGCAAGCAGTAAAGGAAAAAAAAAGCAAAATTCGGAGTAGGTATTAAAATCCATGGAGAAGAAATAAAAACTTTGAGGTTCGCCGATGACATTGTAATTCTGTCAGAGACAGCAAAGGACTTAGAAGAGCAGTTGAATGGAATGGACAGTGTCTTGAAAGGAGGATATAAGATGAACATCAACAAAAGCAAAACGAGGATAATGGAATGTAGTCGAATTAAGTCGGGTGACGCTGAGGGAATTAGATTAGGAAATGAGACACTTAAAGTAGTAAATGAGTTTTCCTGTTTGGGGAGCAAAATAACTGATGATGGTCGAAGTAGAGAAGATATAAAATGTAGACTGACAATGGCAAGGAAAGCGTTTCTGAAGAAGAGAAATTTGTTAACATCGAGTATAGATTTAAGTGTCAGGAAGTCATTTCTGAAAGTATTTGTATGGAGTGTAGCTATGTATGGAAGTGAAACATGGACGATAAATAGTTTGGACAAGAAGAGAATAGAAGCTTTCGAAATGTGGTGCTACTGAAGAATGCTGAAGATTATATGGGTAGATCACATAACTAATGAGGAAGTATTGAATAGGATTGGGGAGAAGAGAAGTTTGTGGCACAACTTTACCAGAAGAAGGGATCGGTTGGTAGGACATGTTCTGAAGCATCAAGGGATCACCAATTTATTATTGGAGGGCAGTGCGGAGGGTAAAAATCGTAGAGGGAGACCAAGAGATGAATACACTAAGCAGATTCAGAAGGATGTAGGTTGCAGTAGGTACTGGGAGATGAAGAAGCTTGCAAAGGATATAGTAGGGTGGAGAGCTGCATCAAACCAGTCTCAGGACTGAAGACCACAACAACAACAACAAACAATGATATTTGCTATTAACGCTAATAGCAGCATTTCGCAGGCCGTATCCACATATGTCGCTGGATGCACCTACTAATTATCCTTGTAAATTAAGGATAATGCTGATACATGGTGAAACAACGCTCTGGTGGGCGGTTTGCGGGTTTAAATCACCGCGATGTATGACCATGCGGTGCATTTGACCTGCGGGCGTCGCGTGGAGGAGCTGACAGTAGTCCACATACGCAGAGATGTGTTGGTGCATGTCAAAGTACAATGCAGCTAGTAAGTGTGCAGTCCGTTCCCAGTAACTGAGTGGCCAGCGCGACAGACTGTCGGGTTCGATTCCCGGCTGGGTCGGAGATTTTTTCCGCTCAGGGAGTGGGTGTTGTGTTGTCTTAATCATCATCATTTCATCCCCATCGACGCGCAAGTTGCCGAAGTGGCGTCAAATCGAAAGACTTGCACCATGCGAGCGGTCTACACGACGGGAGGCCCTCGTCACACGACATTTCATTTTCAATAAGTGTGCAGACGTTTTCAGATATGCTAATGGTGATTGTGTGTTGAAAATTGCAGAAAGGACACATATTGATGACGTTATGTGGGGTAGAATACTAGGGCGACTGAAGACTATTCAAACAGACCTGGTCATAGCACGGGGCGTCCGTGTGCTACAAAGTGTGATCTGAAGGTTATGGCAGCGATTCCAGCAGAAAGGAAACGGGACGTCCACAGTCTACAACACCACAAGAATACCAATAACTCACCATCAGTGCCCACAGACAGCCATGGAGTACTGCACGTACCCTTGCTCGGGAACTTACCGCAGCCACTGGGACAGTTGTCTCCAGACACACCGTCTACAGACGACTGAACAAACATGTTTTACTCGCCCGGAGACCTGTAAGGTGCATCTCACTGACCCCTGGTGACAGGAGAGCTTTTAAAGCCTGGTGTCAAGAACACAGTACATGATCATTTGAACAGTGGTTCCAAGTTATGTTCATGGAAAAGTCCAGGTATAGTCAGAACAGTGATTCTCGCCGGGTTTTCATGTCATGTGAACCAGAAACCAGATACCAACCCCTTTATGTCCTTGTAACGGAGCTGTATGGAGGCCGTGGGTTGATGGTGTTGGGTGGGTTTATAATTGGTGAACGTACACCCCTGCATGTCTTTGACAGAGCAACTGTAACTGATCTGGTGTATCGGTACGTCATTTTGCACCAGTATTTCCGCCTTTTCAGGGGTGCAGTGGGTCCCATCTTCCTCCTGATGGATGATAATGCACGGGCCCACCGAGTTGCCATCGTGTAGGAGGACCTTGAAACAGAAGATGTTAGACAAATGGAGTGGCCTGCCTGTTCTCCACACCTGAACCCCATCGAGCACGTCTGGGATGCTCTTGTTCGACGTATCGCTGCACATGTTCAAACCCCTAGAACACTTCAGGAGCTCCGACAGACACTGGTGCAAGAATGGGTATAGCCATACCCCAGCAGCTGCTCGACCAACTGATCCAGAGTATGCCAACCCATTCTGCGGACTATGTACATGTTGGTGAATATCCCTTATTGATGTCGGGGTACATGGTCAGGAAACAGTGGCGTTTTGTAGCACATGTGTTTCCGGACGGTTTTCTCAACTTATCTCCATTACCGTGGACTTACAGATCTGTGTCTTATTTGTTCCCTATGTGCCTATGCTATTAGCACCAGTTTTGTGTAGTGCCACGTTGTGTGGCACCAAATTTTGCAATTATCCTTAATTTATGAGCATGAGTGTATATCATTGTGTGACACATAGATCAGGAGATATGACGTTATAAACACTGATACGCAAAGAAACCCTCGCACCGTACATGACATTTAAATTTATTACGTCATCGTTCCTCCCTCTATCTGCAACATATTTCGCAGGCAATATCCCCATACTGTACTGAATGTACTTGCACAAACATATCATAGTGCAAAACATAGTTCAAGAGATAACCATTACTCCGGCAGGCCTCTTCTTTCATTTCAACAGATGGCAGTTTCCAGAGATACCTGCATTTGCCATTACAATTAATAATTCGCAGTGGCAGTCTGTTACATAATGCGGAGTGGATGCGACGTTCCATGCTTTCCTCTCATACAGATTTATGTGCCTTGGTGATGGGTGGACTCACCGAAGAATTTATTTATTGTATCTGTTGGACATTTAACGAGACATAAAGTTCATAATTAAGTTCTGAGTTAAAGAAACATTACAGAGAATCTGTATTTTGCAAACTACGTTTCTTAATTAGGATACTGTGTTGATATATTTGTAAAATATACTTTATACGACTGTTTCATAATTTCAAAGGTGTTTTCACGAATGCAGGGAAATGAAATTTTTTCGATATTACACTACAAACGCGGATCATTTTGTAACGTTCTCGAGGCCGATGTACCCCTTTGTAACATCCCCTCTGCGGAAGGACAAACCCTAACTTGTAACGTAGTGGACCAGCTTGGACTGTCAGGAACTGTAAGTGGTAGATTTACGAGTACGTTATTCGGCACCCTGTGGATTCTGGACGTAGTAAATACATAGAACTAAGGTTTTGGAGAGGAATTCCGGTGCTACTAAAGAATGCAACGTAGCTCTGATAAAAGCAATTATATTCTAGAAACTCGTTGGCCTCATAATCCTTTGATAAAATTTATTACAAACCTGTTACAAAATCTTAGTTTGCCAGAATCTAGGCAGATAGCGGTCAGACGGATATGCCGCTCTAAGTGGGTTTAAGACCACTGTCGAATACCGATAGGCTTTGGTTGTTGCCTCAATCAGGCTAATCCCAATTGTGATCGTTTTAATATGATTCACTCAACAGCCACTCGGGTCTTTTAGTGCACAAGGCCAGGATCTTGTCTTACAGGATGCCAAGGAACTCTGTCTTTACTTACACTTGATACCCCACATACCCACATAAGATTAAGCATCATCATAAACAGTTGGTCATAATGATCACTGGCAGAAAACAAAAACGGAATTGCAACAGCAGGAACGAGCACAGCAGATGACTTACCGTGTTCGATGACTGTCGTGTTTTTGCTTGCACTAAGATTTGCTCAATTCACTATTTACGTCTGTACATCAGTAATTGTTACATATTAAGATAAATATTCATTCACAGTCAAAATAACTTCACCACTTATGCGAACCCTGTCTTTTGCAGATTTAGCCAAAAAGCAAAGCTTAGTTGGTAATCTTGCGGGAGTACTACTGCCGGCCATCCGTACTGTTCCCCGGTGTAACCTCTAGTCCTCAACAATGGGGAGCTGTATGCTCCTTCTCCCCCACTAAACCGCTTGTTGCGTCAGCCGCCATCACTGCCCTTAAAAACAGACACGTTTTACCGTATCTTTCCCTATGGCTTTCTGCTCGAATACGCTTTCGATGTACACTTTTCTGCAAATCTTACTCTCGTCCTCTGCTCTAATTTGAAATTTTTTTCAAACGAACTATTTTTTACCCTTCGCCAGCCTCTTGTCGGACCAGTCCACCTTCCCCATCCCCAAGGGGTGTCCGCCTGTGAATGCTGCGTCGTATTCCTAGGCTACCGCTGGCTTTTCTGTGTCCTTAAGCTTTGCAAGTCACCGTGCTGGTCTACAGCGTCCGACTTAGCTCTTATCGTAACCCTTCGGCACGCTACCTCCGCTCTGGCCGTCCGTGTGCCTGCCATCCCGTTGAACCCTAATCGGCTCTCGCTTGATTAAAAGGGCTAGAATTTCAGTTTTATTATTATTTTTAAAACTATTGCTTATCTGAAGGGTGTTCATTCGTTGACAGCACGTTGCCACGTTTCAATTTTTTGTTTTCGTTTCTAACAGAATACCGGGTTGGTCACCTAGTGACTAAGTAAAACTATTCCCAGGAAAGGCAGTGCCAGACTGAGATCCATGAATGAAGCCTCAGAAAGTGAAATCCATCCACGAAGGAAGTAGGCTGCAAAACCTTCCCTCGACTGATACTTGAGCGCTACTCCATAGTGTAGTACCTTTACCTAATACAGGAACGGAAAATATGAAATGAAGAGCACAGTTTGTGTCACTTGCTTTTTTAATAAGCACGAAACCCTCTTTGAGTTCCTTATCTAACTCCAGAGGCAGACACTGTAAGAGAAGTGCAGTAGAACACGATGTTGTTTACTGTTAAAATTTCGAGACTGTATGTTTATAGAAGAGTGAGGCAGCGTGTGGCTTCCTGGTAAGTATGTCTAGTGAAGACAAGGTCGGAGGGGTTGTACATCACATGGAGATTTACCAACATTGTTTCATCTTACGCAGCATTAGCGAATAAACAGGAGGGATCCGTGGGATAACGTAACATTTGGATGCACGCTGTAATCCGCTTAAGGGTCGCATTGCACATGTGTGTTCCCTTAGAATTTATTTTTCTGTACGTGATTTTCAGCAGTTAAGGTAAGTTCGATGCATAAGAGATCATCCGACGACGTAGACGACAAATTTGCAATTAATAGCTACTGACAAGAGTAATCATGCACTCACATTATTAAGTAGCGACGGGTGACTGCCGGTAAGATACATTACTCGAGTTAGTTGGAATTAGAAGATGACTGTTATCACACTTCGCATTCGTACAGTGCGGAGTTTACAGAAGCACTACATACACCAGTGCCTGAAGGGTGTACGATCGAGTGATGTTCCACCGTCGTTGCGAATTGCGGAAGCTTTGCCATCTCCTTATTGCTGGTCAAAAGTCAGATCGCGTTATGCATAAGTGAAATTTTCTGTTTATGCGTATATCATAGCATTAACAGTGTTCATGTTCTTGAGTGAGCACTTGTGGTTTGTTCAAGAAGTTGTGGCAGCCGTCGCAGTACAATTACGTATTTAAACTGAGAGCATTATTCTCACGAGAGAGACACACTAACCCAGTAGTTGGTCCATCAACAATCCAAGTACTGGGGGAAGGAAATGGAAATAAGAACACCGTTAATTCATTGTCCCAGAAAGGGGAAACTTTATTGACACATTCCTGGGGTCAGATACATCACATGATCACACTGACAGAACCACAGGCACATAGATACAGGTAACAGAGAATGCACAATGTCGGCACTAGTACAGTGTATATCCACCTTTCGCAGCAATGGAGGCTGCTATTCTCCCATGGAGACGATCGTAGAGATGCTGGATGTAGTCCTGTGGAACGGCTTGCCATGCCATTTCCACCTGGCGCCTCAGTTGGACCAGCGTTCGTGCTGGACGTGCAGACCGCGTGAGATGACGCTTCATCCAGTCCCAAACATGCTCAATGGGGGACAGATCCGGAGATCTTGCTGGCCAGGGTAGTTGACTTAGACCTTCTAGAGCACGTTGGGTGGCACGGGGTACATGCGGACGTGCATTGTCCTGTTGGAACAGCAAGTTCCCTTGCCGGTCTAGGAATGGTAGAACGATGGGTTCGATGACGGTTTGGATGTACCGTGCACTATTCAGTGTCCCCTCGACGATCACCAGAGGTGTACGGCCATTGTAGGAGATCGCTCCCCACACCATGATGCCGGGTGTTGGCCCTGTGTGCCTCGGTCGTATGCAGTCCTGATTGTGGCGCTCACGTGCACGGCGCCAAACACGCATACGACCATCATTGGCACCAAGGCAGAAGCGCCTCTCATCGCTGAAGACGACACGTCTCCATTCGTCCCTCCATTCACGCCTGTCGCGACACCACTGGAGGCGTGCTGCACGATGTTGGGGCGTGAGCGGAAGACGGCCTAACGGTGTGCGGGACCGTAGCCCAGCTTCATGGAGACGGTTGCGAATGGTCCTCGCCGATACCCCAGGAGCAACAGTGTCCCTAATATGCTGGGAAGTGGCGGTGCGGTCCCCTACGGCGCTGCATAGGATCCTACGGTGTTGGCGTGCATCCGTGCGTCGCTGCGGTCCGGTCCCAGGTCGACGGGCACGTGCACCTTCCGCCGACCACTGGCGACAACATCGATGTACTGTGGAGACCTCACGCCCCACATGTTGAGCAATTCGGCGGTACGTCCACCCGGCCTCCCGCATGCCCACTATACGCCCTCGCTCAAAGTCCGTCAACTGCACATACGGTTCACGTCCACGCTGTCGCGGCATGCTACCAGTGTTAAAGACTGCGATGGAGCTGCGTATGCCACGGCAAACTGGCTGACACTGACGGCGGCGGTGCACAAATGCTGCGCAGCTAGTGCCATTCGACGGCGAACACCGCGGTTCCTGGTGTGTCCGCTGTGCCGTGCGTGTTATCATTGCTTGTACAGCCCTCTCGCAGTGCCCGGAGCAAGTATGGTGGGTCTGACACACCGGTGTCAATGTGTTCTTTTTTCCATTTCCAGGAGTGTAGTTGAACGTAGGTTCAAGCAGAATACTAGCTTAAAGAAAAAAGACAGGACAGAATCAGAATAGGAAAAGAAGAATTCTGCTTCTAGCTAGCAGTCATGGGAAGGGTGTAGGCCAGTAGCTTCAGGAGAAATTAGGTGCAGGATACCAGGTCACAAGTTTTGTGAAACCAATTGCTAGCCTTAGCCAGGCAACAGAAAAATTAGATCAGCTATGCACTGACTTTGAGAAGGAAGATCAGATAATTGTAGTTGGGGAAGCAGGTAACAGCCTCGCAATAACTCGAAAATCTGCTATTAGGAGTGACCTGGATAAAATAGGACCATAAACTGGGCAAGCAAATGTAGGGTTTGTGGAGGTCTTTCACATGATCGTCCCTGGGTAAACATTGCTGTAAGGCATATTAACAATGAGCTATCAGGATGCTCCACACACCGGCAAAATATCACATTAGTGTTGTCCCAGTTGATGCTATTGGTAGGTAGGGATATACTATACATGGCCTGCACCTAAATAGGTAGGAGATAGATAAGTTAGCTTCTCTATTAGAAAATACTGTAAGGGGGGCCATAGCCACACAACGGATGATTTCTGTAGTTAATGGGACCAGGAAGACAGTTTTTTTAGGTTAAAGCCAAAGTCCAGACTGACAACAATCAATAAAAATAACATAAAAGAAGCTTCATGTACAGTAAATATGGATAAAGTGAGGGTAGTTTCAATTTATATCACAATATCAGTGGAGTAAAAGACAAAGTAGGTGAGCTGTTTGTGTGTTTAGATGATCTCAGAGGTAAGGATGAGATTAATATACTTGGTGTGTCTGAACACCATGTAACTGTAGGAATGGAAAGCGTCAGTACAAATGGGTATAATATAGCATGTCACACATGCAGATCTAGCATGGATAAAGGAGGAGTTGCCATTGTGCTGTCTCTCAGACGATTAATCTGTGGTGATTACGATATAAACTTTCGAAACAGTTCTGATAGGAAAATTGAACTAGAAGGCTGTTAATGACATAGAACCAGTGATTAGTTTCCCTACACGTATAGCTGAAGACGGTAGCATTCTAATAGATAAATTATTGCAACAGTGAGAGGATGTAAAGCAAAGACAAGTTTACCTTGTGATAACTGGATTAGCAAACTGTGATGCATAATTAATTGCCTTAAAAAAACCAAGCAAGGTGTACCGTTCAGAAACCATTAAGCGAAAGTGAAAGGTTGCTCAACATTGTATCTACAGAGAACTTCACAGAAAGTTTCAGAAATGTTGACTGTGCAGATGTACGTAATGAACCAAATGATAATGACAAATGCAACATATTTCTTGATAAATTTGTATTCCTTTTTGAATACTTTTGCCCAAAACAAATTACTAAACGTAACCAAAAACACTTTTCTATCAAACTTTGGATTACTACAGGTACTGAAGTGTCTTCTGTTGTGGTTGGCAGGAGAGCCAACCTGTATAACTATAGGGGGCCGAATTGCACGCGTCTCAGCTCACGCAGGCTGGCGTGAGGTCTGGAACATGACAAGGGAATTAGAATTGAGAAAAACGGACGTAGCTGGTGGAATATTTAACTTATATTTAACTTTAATCCATTAATGACGAACGTCGCTCTTGACATTACATGATTTACGATATCAATAGAAATTGATCATGGCGCCTTGCTAGGTCGTAGCAAATAACGTAGCTGAAGGCTATGCTAACTATCGTCTCGGCAAATGAGAGCGTAGAAGTCAGTGAACCATCGCTAGCAAAGTCGGCTGTACAACTGTGGCGAGTGCTAGGAAGTCTCTCTAGACCTGCCGTGTGGCGGCGCTCGGTCTGCAATCACTGATAGTGGCGATACGCGGGTCCGACGTATACTACCGGACCGCGGCTGATTTAAAGGCTACCACCTAGCAAGTGTGGTGTCTGGCGGTAACACCACATCTTCACAAAGAAAAAGGAAACGGTATGAGGCAGCAAGAATTAGTAAAGACAAAGATGTAATTTTACACTATAAAAATTATTGTAATATACCGATAAAAGTTCTCAGAAAATCAAGAAATATGTATACTCGAGATGAAATTAGCAACTGAGGCAATAAATTCAAATCAGCACGGAATTTTGTTAGAAGGGAGACGGGAAAAGTAACCACTGGTGTAGGCAGTATTACCATTACAGACAATGAGACCATCTTAACCAACAGTGGCTAATGTATTAAGAAACCATTTCTTAAGAGTAGGTGAATAAATTGGTGAGAGTAGGTCAAAAGAAAAAGCCAAGCAGTACAATGAAGAGTCTCTTTTGAAAAATCCTAGTCAGATTAATTTTCATCTAACATCCCCTTGTGAATTAAGGAAAATCATAAAATCTTTGAAAAATGATTGTTCTGTTGCAGTAGATGACATCTCTAACAAAATATTAAAATTATGCAGAGGAGTTGCAGCTGCTGTTCTGAGTCACGTACGTAATGCCTCAGTAACTCAAGGTAATTTCCCAGACAGCTTAAAATATGCCGTTGTCAAAGAGGACACCATAGATGTCAATAATTACTGGCCACTACCCTTGCTTGGAGCATTTTCAAAAATCATCGAGAAAGTAATATACTCATGAGTGGTTAGCCACCTCAACAGTAGTGGAATACTTAGCAAATCACAGCTATGATTTCAAGAATGCTGTTCCACTTAGACGGCAATATATACTTTCCCTGCCCACGTAATAGAGTCTTTAAATATTAAAATGTCACCAACAGGAATTTTCTGTAACTTATCCAAAGCATCTGACTGCGTAAACCATGACGTTACTTTACAGAAATTACAATTCTATGGTATAAGCTGAGCAGGATATGAGTAGTTAAAGTCATATCTACAGAACAGGAAGCAAAAGTTGCATTGTATGATTCAAGTGATTTAAGGAAGTTTCCCACTTCATCTAACTGGGGTGAAATTACATACATTAGGTGTTCCATAGTGTTCAGTCATGAGTCTCCTTCTGTTCTTGACCTCCCTTCTTATATGAAACAAGAAGACAAATTGACACTGTTTGCTGTTGATACAAGCATCATTATTAATCCAGTAAAAGAAACTCCAATAGAAAAAGATACAAATAATGTCTTTGGAAAAGGTATTGATTGATTTTCCATGAATGAGCTTGTTCTCGCAATCGAAAAAACTCAGCACATTCAATTTTCTACCGCACGGAATACAGTTCCTACAATAAACACAACACATAAATGGAAGTCAGTAGCCAGGGCAGTGTATACCAAGTTCCTGGATGTACGTATAGATGAAAATCTTCATTGGATCTCCTAAAGCGACTAGGTTCAGCAACTTTTGCAATCAGAATAATAGCCAATTTTGAAGATATAGAAATTAGTAAGCTAACATACTTTGCGTACTTTCACTCTATGATGTCATACAGCATAATATTTTGGGGTAAAAAGTATTCACTACTCAAAAGAAAGTGGTTCGAGTAATGTAAGGAGCTCATAGTTGCACGTAGGTAATCTGGACCCAAGGCCAGGAGACCTTATCCTCATTCCTCCACAATCTCGGCACCTTCTTTCCCATCCACTTCGCCTGCTCCTCCCTCACCCATTGTGCCACCTACCTAGATGTCAATCTCCTCCTCTCATATGGCTCCAACCCCACCTCAGTCCATATCGAACCCACCAATCACCACCAGTACCTACATATGTTTAAAAGGTTACGAATTCTTGCAACAGCCTCACAGTACATTTACTCATTTGTTCGGATAAAAAAACATGGATCACTTTAAAAACAACAGTGACATTCATGATTATACTGATAGGAGAAAGAAAGACTTACACTATCCTCTACCTAACCTATATTTGGCACGGGAGGGGTAAAATATGCTGCTGAAAAGCTTTTCGTCAAATTACCACATGAAATTAAACGTCTCAGAGACGGTAATAATAAATTGCAGTCACATGGCCTTGACAATTCCTTCCATACCATAGATGAATTCTTGAATAGGAATACACAAATCTAAAGGTATAATACATGTATTTTGTGCCATTAAAGGGAATGGGGTAGGTAGTAAAAATTTTAAGCTTTAAAAAAACAAAAACCTTGAATCATGTGTGCATTTCTTATGCAGTTGACAAGTTTCACGTCATAAGGGTCACCGTGAGATTTATCAATGAAACACGTAACTAACTAACTAGTTTCACTACACAGTTTCAACGAAGACCCCTTCATGAGTACGCGAAGTCACTAACCCAGCGGTCTCAGCACCCAAATCCTCATAATCTATCCTTGTGCCTACTTGTGACTTGTGCAAGTCCATAAGGAATAAATTTCTGGGAATATATTTTGGAGTTAATGTATTATAGCCCTGAATTTCTTTCGATAACTTCCAAGGCAACTTACGTGCTACTAGAGAGAACAGTGGAGGTCAAAAACTGTAGAGGAAGATAGAGATTGGAACACGTCCAGCAAATAATTGGAGGTGTAGGTTGTAAGTGCTACTCTGAGATGCAGAAGTTGGAAGTTGCCACAGGAGAGCAACTTGTGGCGGCCAGCATCAATCCATCACAAGACCGATGACGGTGACTCAAAAAAAACTTGCAGAATGATAATTTAAACTTATTGTTTACTTGTTTTTTTATATTGCGTACAGAACTAGCAGATGGCCCATGGCCTGCTACGGTCGCAGGTTCGAATCCTGCCTCGGTCATGGACGTGTGTGATATCATTAGGTTAGTTTGGTTTAAGTAGTGGTAAGTTCTAGGGAACTGATGACCATATATGTTAAGGCCCATAGTGCTCAGAGCCATTATGGCCCATGGTGCTATAGCTTTATCTGAAAGAGTCTTGTTCCATGACCTCGATTAAACATAAATAAGATTTATCTCTAGTGTTTCCGATGGTGTTCCGCTTTTGGAATAGAAGTACATAGTTTCCGTAATTAAAATTCCAGTTTTAAAACGGTATATAAGGGGAACCACTGCTCAGAATGACGTCACAATGAAAAATGACAAGCGACAAAGAAAAGTTTAACTAAAGTTTTAACACTAGATAGTGCTATCAATGTCTTAACGTAAATGACATGGGTCACAAATGACAAATGAATCTCAATACGACGGCTATGGTCTGAGTTGCACATTACAACATCATACCGTTCAATGTGCATGGTTGTGCAACATCGGCAGTCACCAGTTGTGGCACTATTAGGTAGGCAAGCCCATACACCATGGCAAGGTCGTTCCACCTCGGATGGGAAATATGCTTTTAATAATCCTGAAGTATTAGTTCAGTATGCTGCCCACCGTTCCCTGCCACTAGCTGAAATCGAGAAGCAGAATGTACCACAACAGACCGGAGTGTTTCGGAAGTCACGTTCAGATTGTGTTGTGCTATGTGTGGCTTCGATTCAGCTACGTTCGTAATCGGAGCACTGAACACAACATCTTCCAGATAACTTCACAGACAGAAGTCCCACATATCAAGATCAGGTGATCTGAATGGCCAGGCTGTAGCGAATTGGAAGCTAATAATCTTAACATTTTAGAAATGCCACTGCAGCAGCCGCTTAATGGCTCTTCAGTGTGGGGAGGAGCGCCATCTTGAATGAAAATGATAATACCCACACATCCAAGCTATTGCAGGGTTGGAATGACGTTGGTATGCGAAAGACTCTCACGGCTATTACCAGTAGGTGTACAGGTAACAGCAACCGCAGGGCTTACCCCCTCGGAAAATATGGCCTTACGATAACACGTACCGTCAACGAGCAACACACAGTCACATTTGCAGAATGAAGTGTATAGGTTGGTTTGTGTGCTGGTTTTTCGTTGCCCATATTCTGCGGTTCTGCGTATTGACATGCTCTTGGTCATGTAAATGGGATTTGTCTTTCCACAGTATGTTCCCTGGCAAGTCATTGACTACATTCATGCAAAAAAGGAATTCCCTAACATGCGTATTTCTTGCGGTCATATCAGCAGGAAGCAACTCTGGATATAGGTGCTTTGTATGGTACACGTCGGATTTACTACTCTCCTCCTTCTGCCACTTCGCACTTCAAAAGAACTTGTCGTTTCAAAATTTGTAATTATTTTCTCCAGACCTTAGCAGCCACGGACTAACGCTTGTTTTCATACGCCTGCCTGTCGGGAACTGGCGCACATTAACCGTTCTTGTGAAGGTTACCAGCAACGCTCGATCCTTTATGGAGACAGTCGCGTTGTTGGTCTCGGACGCAAACTGAGGAATAGCTACGTGTCTGTTGGTGTGTATATTCTGACGCTTACAGCGCCATCTACTGGTCGAATTTTCGTATCTTTTTTTTTTCTTCCACGACGTTTCTCCATGCGTAAGCAATATGATACTCAAACCTGACGTCATTATAAGTAGCAGTTTCCTTTCTACAGCGCTTCGAAACTGCACACGCTGTGTAACATGGCTAGAGCTCTTCGTAATTTTTCTGTTCCCTTTCTCATTCACCAGTATTATACTGACTCGCCGTACGACTCTCCTAGTTCCAATTATTAAAACGGAGCTAAATTCCCCGTTAATTCCTTTGAATCATTGGTTACCAGAGGTTTCCTAAACAGGAAATCTGCTAATGATTTAATCGGACATATGGAAGAGTGAAGGCAAGTATTATGTCTCACTGAAGTCATCCAGGAATTGAGATGGCAATGCGACGTCGGTTGTCACACAGCCACCGACGAGCTTAATGTCCAGTATTATCTGAGCGCTACCTCGGTTGCATCTAGTTGCTGTGAAGTTTGACGATCCAGGAAATTAAATTCGTGGTATGCGTGACATAACACGTGCCACATCTGACGATAACAGTGCTCTTTAAACACATCCCAGCCAGCCTGACTGCTTCGCTGTCCCGATGTGGAAGAAAACACATTCACGGTGTGCCCAGAACAAAGCAGCCCCGAGGACTGGAAGGTCTGACAGTACCAAGTAAATAAACAAGGCCGCAACGGCTCCTCAGATACACAGGGTACAGGGATTCCTGGCCTAACGCGGCGGTCCTTTCTACATCCACTCTATTAACAGAATGAGATTACAGTCACGGAGCACGAACGCCAGCAGACAGCAGTAGTGCAGCAAACAGAGTTCTTAAAATTCATCAGATAGGTACAATACGGATTTGCAAGAAGTGACGACAAGGTGTTCCGCCAGCATAACTTGTGATGCACGTGCGTGAAAAAAAAATGCTGGAAGTAAATTATAGTACTTGATCCTGTGAAAAAAATACAGCGAAAGTAAACTAATAGTTCTTTGAACAGCACTCTCGTTCTTACGGAGCAAAAAATTCCACTGAATTAACTGACAAGAAACATGATGTGTACATCAAATACCACTCGTAAGGGAAAAAATAAAGACAGCTTTAAACTCCTTGACAACATATTACAACTACGATGTCACTAATAAGCAAACGAAAACCTAAAAACATCTTCACAAGCCAACAGGCAACCAATGGTAGTAATACTGATCGCTTCATTGTTCCTGCCGTGGTCTACCTCCCGTTGGCTCCAAGTACAGCAACACTGTTGCCTAGTAACCATATCCTACTCACTCTGAGTCGACGTTTCATTAGTAAAGAAGATGCGCGAAATGTGAAAAAAACTTTTAAACCCAATTTAGGATCAAACATGATGTAATATGCGGCACAGAATGTGGTTTTCAATCAACGTGTTGTTTAAATATTGTGGCATGCAGCGGTAAATGTAGGAACACACCATGTGTGAGAAAAGTGCATAATGTTGTTGAAGTTGCTTATAAAATTCGTAACTACGTGCTGGTAGGTTAGAGCTAGTGTTTAACATCCCATCGATGACCAGGTCATTGGGTGATGGATCTGATTTCTGAGTAGAAAGAGAGGAGAAACCTGTGGTTCACTAATTAATGTCAGATATTCTGTATAACGAAATTAGTTCATATAATAATGGTTATGAGTGCCAGTTGCTTCTGTGGCGGACAGCAAATATTCGCTCCTATTTTTACGTGTGGCATTGCTGTCTAATGAACCGGATACTATTCCGCCTAGTGTAATGGAAGCGGTTCCTCAGGGACCCTAAAAGGAAGAGAATTTATCAATATTTTACGTATACACCACATAGGCGTGCCAATGCCGCAGGAAGAATGGCGGGACATCAACCACAGCATTTTAAAGGACAAATTCTAAACAGCAATAGCTGCACTTGACGTGATATGTTTGATTCTTCTGCAGTTTTCCTCTTTTGTATATTCTGCTCTCATGTACCAGTTGTCTACAGCCTGTATTTTACGTACACTGAGGTGAGGCTAAGTAATGGGACAGCAAAATGTACATACACAGATATGGTGGTGGTATCGGATACAATATGTATAAAAAAAGGGCAATGCACTGGGAGAGCTGTTATTTGTTCTTAGGTGATTCATGTCAAAAGGCTTCTGACGTGATAATGGCGCCACTACGGGAATTAACAGACTCTGAATGCGGAATGGTAGTTGGAGCTAGACGCGTGGAACATTTCATATCGGAAATCTTTAGAGAGTTCAAAATTCCGAGATACACAGTGACAAGAGTATGCCCAGAATACCAAATTTTAGGCATTGCCTCTCCCCACAGACAAGGCAGGGCCAATGGGCTAACTGAGACCAATGGCGTTTAGTTTGATTTTTCAGTGCTAATAGACAAGCAACAATGAGTGAAATAACCGCAGAAATCAACGTGGGACGTAGGATGAGTGAATCCGTTAAGGCAGTGCGACGACATTTGATATTAATGGGCTGTGGCAGTAGATAACCGGCCAGACTGCCTTTGCTAACTGTACAACAACGCTTGCTACACTTCGATTGGATCATGGACATCTGGAAACCTGGCCTGCTTAAATAGGTCCCGTTTTCAGTTGGTGAGAGCTGACGACGATATTTGGTTTGTGGGGTGTTCAACTGTGCGCTCATCATGGGCGGTACAAAGTCCCAATTTTTACAATGTCCATTTTCTTTCCAGAATCCAATCTAATCACTCTCAAAAATGATGACGAGGAGGAAGACAACACAAACACGCAGTCCCCCAACAGATAAAATTCCCAACCCGGCCGGGAATCGATCCTGGGACCACGAGCAGCGTGTGGTTGATAAGAGCTGATGTCAGGCTTAGAGTGTGGTGCAGACACCACGAAGCCACTGACCCAAGTTGTCAACGAGGCACGGTGCAAGCTGGTGGTAGCTCCAAGGTGGTGTAGGCTGCGTTCACATGGAATTGACTGCGTTCTCTGAACCAGATAAGCCGACAAATGAAATGGCCATTTTTGCTACTTGGAGACCATTTGCAGCCATTCATGGACTTCACCTTCCCCAACAACGATGCAATTTTTATGAATGACATTGTGCCATATCGTCAGGTCACAATCGTTCGCGATTGGTTTGAAAAACATTCACGTTAGTTAGAGCGAATGATCTGGCCATTCAGATCAACGTGAATCCCATCCAACAGCTATGAGATATACTCGAGAGGTCAGTTGGTGCACAAAATCCTGCACGAGCAACACTTTCGCCTTTGTGGACGCCTATAGATGTAGCGTGGCTCAATAGTCCTCCAAGGGGCTTTCAGCGACTTGTTGAGTCCATGCCACGTCGCGCTGCTGTATTACTTTGGGCAAAAGGAGGACCGACACCATATTAGAGAGGTATCGGATGACTTTTACGATCTCATTTTGTATGAATGTATGTCACAGAAGTATATCAATATGATTTTTGGCCTGTCAGTTTCATGTTTACACAAAGTGGCTGTTTTGTCAGAAGTGATAAAGAGATGTCACTGCCTAAGATTTGACAGCAATAACATATATGACAGCGCGTGTACTTTGTTATACAATGGATTTAATATTTTGTCAGATAAACTGACATACATATCATTGCTACAGAGATACATAATACAGGTAGACTTACCTATCTGCTTTTAAATATACAACTGTGAGGTTGTAGAAACTGATGTATATACTGTTTCTGGGTATCAGATGCCACTGGCGAAGGGTTATGCACCCGAATATAAGTTTGCAAATAATCATTTTTCAAGTGCAGCTCTTGCAGCTCTTAGAGTTTAGAAGATGTCCTTTGATAAATAGTGTAAGTCCGCAAAGCACCAAGCATTCAGGATTTTTAAACCACTACTGCTGTAAAAGTGGCTGAAATTGTCTAAACACACTACCGACTTGTGATTGCTGTTCTTTTGTGTATCCGAAGATCTGATACTGCCAACAGTACTCCAACTTTTTCGTAATAATTTATCACTACTCTTTGTGAACGTTAACCATTCACCAACGCTATCTGAATTTTCATCGCAATCAGTCAACCGAATAAGATACAATGGATCACAAGTGTGGTGTTTTGCTCCGTCAATTGCGCTGTCTAACATAAAACGAAAGAGATTGTTCGTTTTAGTTTCCATACTTGCGAAATACGTTTAGTTAATGCTCGTCTCTTCAGAATAGGGTTGACTTGTGCACATGTGGCGGGCTTCGTTTGAACTACGAGGTATTTAGTCATTGTCATGGGGTTAAATGGCTTTGGTGAAAGATTTTGCTTTGTACTTACATAGCTGAAGATCGACCATATGTACTGTACTGCAACATACGACAAATGGCACTTTTATTTCGTGTTAGTAAATTGAATGTCAGCGTTGTCGATGAAATTACACCGTAGCGGTCTCTAAGTGCATAGGTTCCCATCTGCCAGACTTAGCCATCATAAGCTTATTATGGTAACTGAGACGCGTGATGGTGAGTTCACGACCGATACTAAGATATCAAACCCCACCAGACAACTCGGAACTCGTCTTGCGCGGTGGATCTACTGAAGGGAAAAATACAGACAATTGGACATGCTAATCAGTGGGGGGGGGGGGGGGGGGGGAGGATTCGGGTTGGGAACAAACAGCCCCTCCTACAAACTCCATTTGGTTTGCATCATCCCCGAAAGGTACAAACAAAATACAAAATCTCACAATTACGTTGTGTAACACGTGCTGGGAGACAGAGCTGTAACACAGAGCAAACCTCTGTGAAAGGGGGGAGGGAGATACGAGAGAAGAAAACTGAATAGGCACCTTCGCAGATGGATAATGGGAATTCTGTTGTAGGGGAAGGAGTAGAAGAAAGGGTTACGGGAGAATTACTTTTGGTAGCAGGAATGAGAGAGCAGAAAGTCTAACTGAGTTCCGCAGTAAATATCTTCTAGTAATAGCGAATACTCTATTCAAGAATCATAAGAGGAGAAGGTATGTTCGGAAAAGTCCGGGCATATGGGAATATTTCAGTTAGATTATAGTCAAACATAGATTCCGAATTCAGATACGAGATCGTAAGGCATACACAGGAGCAGATACAGACTGAGACAATAATTTAATAGTAATGAAGACTAGGCTGAAGTTAAAGAGATTAGGCAGGAAGCATCAACGCGTCAAGTAGTGGGATATGGAACTCCTAAGGAGTGAAGAGATACGTTTGAAGTTCTCTATACAAACTGTGATAAGAAATTGCTGACTAACCAGTTCAGTTGAAAAGGAATAGTCATCTCTAAAAAGAGGAAAAACAGACTTTGGATAGAAAAATATGGGTGGAAAGCAGATAACTTCGAAGAAATATTGGGTTACAGTAGAAACAATTCAGTTGATCGATGAAAGAAGGAAGTGCAACAATGTTCAGGTAAATTCGGCAATAAAGAAATACAGATCACTGAAGAATGAAAGATTCAAGAGAGAATTTAAATTCAAGGTGAAAGGATTTCAATGGTAACATTCGCAATGACATCACTACCGTCACTGAAACTAAGGAGGACTTACAGGATCTGGTGAAGAAAATGAACAGTCTGCTGAGTGCTGAATGTGGACCGAGAGTAAATCGAAGAAAGATGAAAGTAATGAGAAGTAACAGAAACGAGAACAGCGAGGAACTTAACATCATCATTGATAGTAACGAACAAGTTAAGGAATTCTGCTGCCTAGGCAGCAAGAAGCAAAGAGGACCTGCAAACCAGACTGTCACTGGCTAAAAGAGCGTCCTGGTCGAGAGAAGTTTACTAATATCAAACATAGACCTTATCTTGAGGAATACACTTCTGAGAATGTAAGTCTTGAGCACAGCATTTTGCGGTAGTAAACAATCGACTGTGGAAAAACCGGAACAAAAGAGAATCAGAGCATTTGAGGTTTGGATCTACAGACAAATGGTAAAAATAAGGTGACCTGACAAGGTAATGAATGGAGAGGTTCTGCGCAGAATCGTGGAAGAAGGGATTATATGGGAAACGCTGATAAAGAGAAGGGACAGCATGATACGACATTTGATGAAACATCAGTGACTGATTTCCATGATAACAGAGGGAGATGTAGAGGGAAAAAGCTGTAGAGGGAGACACAGATTGGAATACCAGATAATTGAGGAGATCAGTTGCAAGTGCTATTCTGAGATGAAGAGGGTGGCGCAGGAGAGAAATCGTGGCGGGCCGCATCAAACGAGTCAGAAGGCTGATGACTCAAAAAAAAGTCTTCTGGATGTTTTCTTTTTTTTATTAGGTACTTTATTACCTATTATGTGAGTGCGTGGTGTCTGTTCTTTCGAACAAATCCGAAGGAATACACACCACGTAATCATATAATTGATTCGTCTGTATGGGCAATAGATCCAACTTCTTCAGTTCGGATGCACATAAACATCAGACCTCCCGCGGAAATTTCAGAGTAACGAGCATGGTGGAAATGAACAGGGACTATGGACAGGTGGCGCTCGGTGGGAATGTGGATCGGCTAAGAGGCGTGCCGACATAGTCGACGCAGCCTGATAACATTGTGTCCCGGATTGCGCAATGGTTAACTCATCTGCCTAGAAGCTGCAGACCCCGGATAGAATTTTGGTCCGGTGCACGTTTTCACTCGTTGCCGCTGATTCCACGTAATGTCCCGATTCAGCTGACATTAGTAATCCCTTTCCTTTCCTTTCCTTTCCTTTCCTTTCCTTTCCTTTCCTTTCCTTTCCTTTCCTTTCCTTTCCTTTCCTTTCCTTTCCTTTAGTTTCCTTTCCTCTCTTCCCATTCCATCTTCAGTTTACTTAAAATGTATTATCCGACAGCAGCTTACATATTGCTCACTCCTAGCAATTTGCTACGGTAATCTGTATATCTTACACCAGTCGGCTGATTTCGCTGTATCGGGTTATGACTCAATGATTCATGATAATTTTCAATTTCACACTAATTTTACCATTATACGATTATTAAATACAGTTGATTGTTAAAGTTTTAAACATGGCTGCGTGGTCAGGGACAGTTTACAAAGTAAAACTGAAGCAATAACAGCCATCGGCTGCCAAAATTAAGTCTTTTGACCTGGTTTCGGCACTGCCATGAGTACTGTCATCGAAAGTAAAACATTCAAACTGGCCTATAACATAAGTACAAAAATTATGGGGAACTTCTTTTATATAAATGTAATTTGCTAACTAACAGTACAAGAAAGAAACAGTACGAACGAGTCCCGTATAAAATAAATAACAGGTGGCACAGCTTAAGTCACAAAATTTTTAAAAAAGAATACATGGGAGGAAGGCCATAGGTAGCAACAGACTGAGGCGCCCTCATTAGCAACTGCGGGCAGCTGAACATTACACCAAGAGTGTCATCTAGTAGCCGGATATACAAATAGGCTATTTAACATTCAAAATATAAACAGATGAATAATCTGATGAACATTATATGGCATATGAAGTAAAAGGCAATATTTTGTTTGACAGCAGCAGACAAGGTAACATTCTTTCTAGATAAGGGCTTAGAAGTACAGTATAAGCGTTGAAAACGCCATTATAGAATTAGAAAGGGGGCTGAATGACAGCATGCAGAAAAACAATAGGACATGAAATAGCAGTCGATATAAACCATTTTAAAGACAAAAATTATGAGTCGACTTAGATAGAAAAAAAGATTTTGGTAACTGCACGAGGGAACACTAAATCAAACATGAACTAACTTCTTTATACCATCGAAGAAGTTTTTATTACGTAATTGTAGCCGCTCATTAAGAATGAGTCCATCATTTCGAGGAAGATGTTTAAAAATTCGTAGAGAGTATCTGATCTATGCCCTTTCTTCTCGCCGTGCAAAATTGTTGATGTTGCGAACAACTTTAGGCACCTAACCTGTAATCAAAAGGTGCTCGGCAAAAGACGAGTTTTGGACGCAAGTGCCATTTCTTCTTAAAGGATGTTCTTTGTATCTGATTGTAAAGGCACTTCCTGTCTGTCCTATGTAGTAAGAAGAGCAGGTGATGCAGAAAATCTTACAGACGCCAGAATTTTCCAAAAGGGAACGAGTCGATTTTAAACTATGAATAAAATTATTTTTCAAACTATTATTGGTAGAAAAGGTGACATTACAGTTGTATTTATTACGAAGCAGGCGTTAAATCCGATAGGAGATGGACCCCAAGAAAGGAACAGAAGAAAACAGTTTTAGGTTGGATTCAGTGATAGAGTTGCTGAGTGTAGTAACTCTCAGTTTTCTTTTTAAAGTGTCATCCACTATGCAAGGTTCATATTCATTATTAATTGTTATAGTTTTGATTAAATTAATAGCCTCATCGAATTTTTCATTCGAGAGTAGAACAGACGTAGCTCTATGAATAACAGAGTGAAAGAAGGCGTTTTTATGAGATTGTGCGTGCATGGAAAACGCAGGTAAGATCTGATCTGTCTATTTTTCTTTCCGAAAAACATTGAATGGGATTCTATTTTCATGTACTGTAAGCGTCAAGTCAAGAAAGTTTAATAGACCGGCCTTGTTTTCGAGTTTACTTGTGAGAGATATTTTCTCATGAAGTTCGTTAAAGAGATTGAAAATACGGTCAGTGCTACCAGCAGGTCCTTCGTAGATAACTAAAATATGATCAACAAACCTGAAATAGGCCTAGTGCTGCAGCTGAGAAACAGCTGAAAAACTTTTCTTCTAGAGAGTTCATGAAAATGTCAGCAAGGATATCAGCTAACGGATTTCCGATAGCGAGACAGTCGGATTGCTGATACAGTGGTTCACTGAAATCAAAATAGCCGTCTGAAAATTCTTTTCTGAAATTACGTAATTTTTTTCTACGATCTTAAGCGTTTCTTGCACGGGAGCGTTCGTATAAAGATTTTAGATGTCTAATGAAAACCGCTTGGTGTCTGGACTGCATTTTAAATCTTTTATTTCATGGACCAAGACGTGGCTACTGGAGATAGATTAATTGTTCACTAAGGTGAGTGATTTTTTTTCAGAGTTTCATGCAGAAATTTGGCTATAACATGGTACGCGCTATTCGTACTATTAGAAATTGGGAGTATCGGGTGGTGAGGTTTATGAATTTTGAGTTGAGGACGAAGTTTTGGGGGCTGAGGGTTCATGTTGATAAGCATTTTCTTCTGAATAGTTTTGATAAAAAAAATTTGTTTCATTGATAGCTGGCGTGACTTCTGTTTGTAATTCCGAAGTCGGATACTCATGCAGTTTCGAAATATTACTTTGGTTAAAGAATCTAAGATTTTACAAGTATATTAAGAATTGTAGGCAATAATCAAAGAGTAATCTTTGACAGACTTAGTTATTAAAGCATCAGCTTCTCTAAGTTTATTATTAATGGATTTAACTAGCTTACTGTCGTTATGCGCAACATTTTGAACACATGTTGTGTTTTTACGGAGAATATTAGCTACGTCAAAGGCAATTATAGTTTGACATGAATTATCCTCTTTTTATAATTACGATCAATTTTAGGTCGACAAGCATCTTTTCTATTACATTTTTGTCTGGCAAGTTGGGCGTAACATTGTACTTTAGGCCTCTTTCATGTAAGACAGTTTCATTCTGTGCGAAATGTCTTATTTAAAATTCTTTTATAAAATACATGCCTTCTTTACTGGAAAGTACTTTGATAAAAATTTTCAGCTGGAAACAGACAAAAAAGTTTACTAAGCTACTTTTCGTGCTCAGGAAATATGCATTGTTTACAAATTTCTAAATGTTCGTGTATGCAGAAATCGTCAAAGTTAAAATTATAATTAGTACTGAAGATATTTGTGAACTCTAAATATAGAAAACGTGCTTCTACATTGAGAACATCCTTTTTAGCATATAGTTTTTAATATGAACAGAAATGATATTTTAACAATAGCTTTTGAAAAGCTTGAAATGTTTCTTACAATTTGTGAAGGTAATATAAGTCTTCATATAATTAGGGACTAGCTCCCATTTTTCACATTGCTTATTAAACTGGATGGCCATACCTGTACTTAGCAGTTTGTTCTTCATATATTGTATTTAGAGGTAGCCTTGAATGTTTGGGCAGAGCAGAAATCATAAAATTCTAAACATGACTGCGTGGTCAGCGACCGTTGACAAAGTAAAATTAAAGCAATAACAGCTCTCGGTAGTGAAAGTTAAGTCTTATGACCTGGTTTCTGCACTACTATGAGTACCTTCATCAGAAGTGAAACATTCAGACTAGCGTATAACGTAAGTATAAAAAAATAGGATTTTTGTTAAGTGTAAGTACTGACTAAAAGCACAAAAAAGAAGCAGTATTTACATGTCACGTATAAAATATATATCAAGCGATAAAGCTGTAGTCACAAAATTTCTGAATGAGTTTACATGGAAGGCGAGCCACTATGGGGTGTCACAGGTAGCGAAAAACTTAATTTTATGCCACTGAGGGCTGTTATTGCTTTACGTTTACAGTTCATTGTGTTATTAGGTCCTCGTAGCTAGGAAGAGCCGAGTAATTAAGCAGTGTATTCAGCAGTAATCAATCAAAGTAAGTGACAGCTGCTACCAACACAGAACCAAATCAGAGTTTCTACATTACAATGACGTTTAATATTGTTATCTATGTTAGGACAACGCTACGACCATTTTAAGTAGTGGAACTACTATGACGTTTGTGCGTAAATGTAGGACAGTACACAACAGAAAGCCCAGGAGTTTCATTTAGCATGCCTAAAGATTCCAAATACGACCATCTGTTATTTCATACATCAGTTCTTATTGGTACAGTATAAGATAGGTACCGCATTTACGCAAGTTGTTGTGTTCTTCAGTCCAGAGACTGGTTTGATGCAGCTCTCCATGCTACTCTTTCCTGTGGAAGCTTATTCATCTCCCAGTACCTACTGTAACCTATATCCATCTTAATCTGTTTAGTGTATTTATCTCTTGGTCTTCCTCTATGATTTTTTACCCTCCGCGCTGCCCTCCAATACTAAATTGGTGGTCCCTTGGTGCCTACGAACTGATCCCTTCTTCTGGTCAAGTTGTGCAACAAATTTCTCTTCTCCCCAATTCTATTCAATACCTCCTCATTAGTTATCTGATATAGAAATATTGTCTGTTGCCGTGTACTACGAATGTGTCGTCTCACTACGAAGGTGATTGAAATGAAAACCTTTAAAGTGCCATAAAATTCCTAAGAACTGTACCATCGATTTGGCAGATGGCAGGAGTTACCGTTTCTGCCGACAAATGACTGATACAGTATTTGGAAGCCTATTGCTGAATTACAGAAAAGGAAATTTTATGGGGATGTAGAAAAATATCCGCTACCTGTCACAATAAAAGGTTGTTTATTTGTCACAGGACCGGTTTCGAGCTTGCGCCCATCTTCACGTGTTTATACATTCATTTACATGCTTGTACCGTTGGAGATAAGTGTATAATTACAAGAAAAATTATTTGCTGGCGACTACACAGATACAAGTGGGACAATTGTAAGTGGTAAGGCAGCATTTGACGAAAATATGTCTGTACTTACAAAAAGATGAAGCACCATTATTACAATTATGCTGTGGTGACAGTTTTGCCACTTACTTACATAACCATAAGTGTGTAACTAAGTGGCCAAACTATAAACACGTGATGATGGGCATAAACCAGAAACCGGTCGTGTGACAAATAAACAACCTTTTATTGTGACTAGTAGCGGATATTTTTCTACAACCCCATAAAGGAACAGTCACGTAGTGCGGCAGCATCCACTACAGATAAAATTCATTTAAAGGAAGTTTAGTCGATGCAGGGGTGCCCGACTCATGGTCGACATGGACCGCAGTTGAACAGTGTTACCTGCGGTGTTTGAGTGTAGAAGGTGTCAGCCCTATGCTAATGTTTCGCAGGATGGAAGCACAGTACTGCGTTACGTCTGTGTCTCTGCAGCGTGTGCGAGTGCCGCACGAAGTTTAAAAGAGGCGTAACGTCTGTAGCAGGCATTCTGCTCCACGCACACCGCATGGTAACGAACGAAAACATCGCTGCTTATCACTAAATTAAAATCCTCCTTCTCTGGAGGCCAAACAAATAAATTTAAAAAAGCCCTCCTCATATTATAAATTAAGGACTCCCGTCGTAGTTTTTGCCTGTGTGTGGAGGCTAATCCCATAAACTACGGTACGGATTTTGGTGCGTTTTTCACTAGTGGAGAGTATATATTCACTAGGATAGTTTATATATATAGTCCGCAAACAATTCGTGCAAATTCCTGGCTCCAAAAAACTACAGTTGCGTGTGCTAATTAACTCGTTCAAGTTGCCGTAGAACCAAAATTTGGAGTTAATATTAAGGTACCTAACGGTTTCTCTGCATTTTAATCTTATCTCTGGATTCGCCGGTACACAAAATTACCCTTACATCCGATAAGACGTCCCGCCATAGATACTGGCTGGTTACACTTAAAGTGAAGCTACTCACAGAGGTCCTATGTAATTATCGTATGGCAGCAAAGCTTGGTAGATATGCTAATCGGTAACCTCTAACTATTTGCGCTGGAACAAAATAGTTCCAATTTAGGGCACCAAGTATAGATCTGGTGCTGTGAATGCAAGAAAGACGTACAAAAATCATTCAATATGTAAGGCATTATGAATGGGACGTGGGCACAAAATGTCCAACAAGTGAGAAAGGCATAATGTTGAATTTATTATTTATCGGCGCCTAAAATTTATTCTGCATGAGCACCGTATGATGATGATGATGATGCCCGCCGCGGTGGCCGAGCGGTTCTAGGCGTTTCAGTCCGGAACCGCGCTGCTGCTATGGTCACAGATTCGAATCCTGCCTCCGACATATGTGTGCGATGTCCTTCGGTTAGCTAGGTTTCAGTAGTTCTAATTCTATGGGACTGATGACCTCAGATATTAAGTCCCATATTGCTTAGAGCCATTTTAACCATTTTGTTGATGATGATAGGTTTGGTTTGTGAGGCGCTCAGCGGCGTCGTTCCCGGCGTCGGTACAAATTCCCAATCTTTTCATGTTACAGTCTTGCTATTTTCCTGAATGACGATGAAATGTGAGGACAACACAAACACCCACTCCCCGGCCGAATAAAATACCCGAACCGGCTGGGAATCGAACCAGAGACCCCGTGATCCGGATGCAACAACCCTAACTACTTTACCACAAGCTGTGGACGTGAGCACAGAGACTTCAAGGAGATGCTGCATCCGTAAAATGAGGTGATCAGCAGTTGATCATAGCAGTTCCCGTGGAATCTCCGGCTTCCAGATTAAGTAGAGACCGAATGTGTCCCTCGTAAACGTACGTGTTTTTTTTATTGAATTCCCAGAGCCAAATATCACGTTGATTCAGATGAACTGGTCTTGCAGACCATTCATCTGGAAATCTTATGGGGATAACACGTTCTTGCTTCTGGAGATAAACACGTACGTGTAAGGTTAGATTAAGCAGATGTTTCATTGGGCGCGTAGCATCAAGCGTTCCCCATGTTGCGTGACAACAGTGGTTTCTATACAAGTGCGCGTTTCCACAGCAGCAATCACATGCTGTACAGGAAGGTCACGAGTGAAAACGTTCACGTCACTCCACAGAATAATACCCTGAAACATGTCATTAATATCGGTCCAAGCCAGAAAAGAAAAGGCGGATTCCTAACGTTACTGCATATCGCTGAGGTTGCTGACCTCCATGGCTCTTTAATGGGTACCAGTGCGAAATAGACCTCAAAACTTACCGTACTGTTGACCATGGACTGGACAATTCTCGTGACATTGCACGAGCATTAGCAAGACCTGGGGCACGTGCTGCATGGTTAGCCGCAGCAAAAGCAGTCTCTTCATTACATTTCCCGATGTAGGACGCTTCCTCATCCAAGTGTGACACCAGTGCTTTACAATTTCATTACCACCTTCCGTAAACCATGTAATGACCTCCGGCTTCTCCTCAGACTTTTAAGTCAGCGATAGTCGCTCAAAGCAGAGAGTAATTGCTCCCGTTTACATAAAACAGTTCAGTATTTTATCAATCCTCAGCAGCTGTACTTGTATACGTCGAAATAACCAGCAACAAGATGCGTAAAAGAAATACAATTTCCTTAACATGTTTCAGGCACTTACTGCCCTTCTTCAGTAAGTTATAACTATTGCAAATGTCAACAACCTTCTGAAGAAAGCGCTAAGTGTGTGAAACAGGTTAAGGAAATCAAATATTTTTACCCATTTGGTTGCTGATCATTTCGATACATAAAATAGTTTCACAAGCAATTCCCAGTATCTCTTTTCGAAAATCGTGCTGTTCACTCAACCTTAACATACGGTTTGTCAAATGACAGCATGGATGTCATACCGTCATAAAAGCAGTCTACGGCGCCAATGTCGTGGCGAAAACTGGAAACAATTTTTATTTCCAGAGTCAACTAGCTGTGCATTAACGGAATAGCAAATCTACTAAGCTTCGCTGCGATATGATAATTATAACTTACACTGGATCTCCGTGAGTAGCTGCGCTTTAATTGTAACCACTTAGTGCCATCCTGCGAAACCGCGACTAGCCGGCAGTAGCTACTGTTTTGGTTTCTGTCCATTATGTCCTGCAACCAGTAGTAAACGACGAGGACTTCTAACTGTAGGTGTCTCGTTACAGTGCTATAATTTTCGTCCGCATGCCGCCCTTTCAACCTCAGAAACAATGTAGGATACGAAATCTGAATGTCTCCAGTACCCACAATACTCACAAAACCTGCTCCCGAATGATTTTCATGTGTTCGAATGGTTCAAAGAAGCTCTGAGAGGAGGAGATATTAGAACCGATAAAGAGGTGAAAACCTTGGTGCACGAGCGACTGCGTTCATAACCAAATCAGTTAGTACTCTCACGAGGTATCTATCCGTTGTAATACGTGCATAATACTAGAGCGAAGAATTTCTGTATTATTTCATTTGTTTAGTAAATAAGCTATTAAAGTTTCCAAATGAATCGCAGCCGTCAACAACAAATAATGAGAATACAACCTTTACTCGTTTACATAGTTCAAGTTTCACTACATTTTTTTCCAAAGGCTAAACGCAACTAATACTTTCATTTCATTTTAGCGTAGCCTGTTCTTCCCAGGTATATGTGATGCTTTGAAACTTTAATAGTGGCAACACCAGTTAAAGACGCAACGCAGAGTAATCAGATAATGTCACTTATAGTATACATTAGTTACATAAACATACCTTGCCTCAGCCCTTATGGAGTACGTTTCCACCGGTACGTTCTTGAACATTTACGGAAGGAACTGTGGTGCGTGTAGTGGTCGGTCTAATGTAAAGCTACCACGATGATTTAGAAACTAAAATAGCAGAGCTAGATAGAAATCGAATGCACCAGAGGACGTATATCACTAAAAATATTGTCACGGTATGCAAGACCCTTCGGAGGAATCTGTCGCATTACAGAGTAGTAGGAAGGTGGTTAAAAGTTTCCAACGAGGGACGCCAAGATGTGGCTTATGTTCATCGCCCAGGTTGTTATTTATCCCGTCTGGCAGGATTAGAACATATAACTGTGCTCCACATTTTCAAAGAACGCCGAGAATAAGCAAAACTGCATGAGTTGCGCAGTGATTGCAAAAAACTTAGAAAGGCTACGATACAATGCTGCTCATAACCCACTTGGAAAGTTATGAAAGCTATAAAAGAGGTTTTCTTAGCCTATTACGCTGGATCAGATATGGGTGGAATCATGTGAGGTACTCCAGAAACTCCTATCAAATGAATGGCGTTTTTATGGACCACGACGTCGATATCAAATTGGGCATAACTCCAGCCATGTGAATATTACTGTGATTCTCGAGTTCTTTTATTCTATCACATATCTATCTCCAACGCGTACCGTCAATGTATTTGGAACACAAATTGCCACCAGCTTCGAAAAATATGGTGCGACACTTTCTTCTGCGGAAGCCACACCATTTTGTAAGATAAATCTCTGGCGTGCAGCTCAAGTTGTGCAATCGAGTATACTCCAGGAGTAAGCCGTTGTATGAGTAATTTCAACTTGGTTACTATCATGAAAAACGCACTTTGTGACGACCACGCTGAACCGTTACTGAGATTCTCCGGGGAATAGACAGCACCATTTTGTCAACATGACTCGTGCTGATAAGAGTATCCCACGACTTCCGCATCGCTGTCAGCGTTTTGTACATTCCGATACCACTATTAACGTTCTATCGCTCGTATTATAATGGCCTGGACAGACAGCAGTGATGAAATGCGTTAGTCCACTCCCATACGGACCTTTCCATTTGAAGTAGTGGTCAAATTTCATTACATGCTATTATGTGTGAACTTCAGCCCAGTGCGTACAGCCATCCCATTTAATTTATACGGTAATTTTGCCTAAATAGACCATACGGAGCAAGCAACAACTGTTTTAATATGAAATTATCAGGTGCTTTTAACTGACACAATGTTACTGAGCTCTGAATAAAACGGATGCCCTATTTAACGGAACCAGACGCTTTATTTTTTTTTTTAATTTGGTAGCCTAAACTATATGGGAACTGCTTTGTAAAGTAAGAATTACAAATTTCGTCTTGTATATACATTGTTGCCTGAAAGTCGACATTAAATTTTAATAACGTTGATGTTTTGTTCGTCAGTCGGAAGATTGCTTCTTTTGTTTTGTTTTTGTTTCTAATCGTCCACGTTTGTTTATCCTGTGCAAGTCGCTCCTCTGCTTAACTTCTCCAACCAACATCCATTTCAACGTGTGTATTGTTTTCAGGCTTTTGTCTCCCTCAGCAGTTACTATTTGTTTGGCTCAGTGTTCAACTGAGGCGCAGTATATCTCTGTACAGCCGAGGTTTTTATTTGTATTTGCTACAAAGTCAGTGCTATGATGGGCTGTCGTGCATTTTTTCAAGAGATTTAATAGAAATTTGAAGCAATATCAAAACAGAAACGCCTTTAGTTGCGTCTTTAATTATGTACTAAATTCCTAGAATCGAAAACCTCAACTGACTGAGCTAACAGTGTTGGTTTTGTATCTGTAATATTCCGCTCTCAAACTTACTTTGAGGCATTTCATCAGCAGTTACATTAATTAAAATAATGTATGGTCAGGTTTGAAAGTTATCTTACCACAAAATGTGTTTAGGGCAGAACTGCACACGTTGTATAGGAATGGGCTGTGGAATACCAGATTCTACGGAGGAACTTTAGTTTGAGGGGTGAAGTGTTGTGCTTGCGAAAATGGGAAATCTGGCTGCTAGTCCACATCTCACCACATGTTTGCTGTTGTCAAGCCATAATGATGTAACTGTTGTTTAAAATCGTTTTTCTATTGTACAGGACATTTGAGTGTCGTTGTAACCCCGGCTGGGGTGGCCGAGCGGTTCTAGGCGCTACAGTCTGGAATTGCGCGACCGCTACGGTCGCAGGTTCGAATCCTGCCTCGGGCATGGATTCGTGTGATGTCCTTAGGTTAGTTAGGTTTAAGTAGTTCTAAGTTCTAGAGGACTGATGACCTCAGAAGTTAAGTCCCATAGTGGTCAGAGCCATTTGAACCATTTGTCGTTGTTATAACGATGACATTGGTAGCAGCGCATCAGGTTGGAATGTACGGTTGGACCGTGAGAAATTCTTAGCCTGCTTTGGTCTTTCAGGGAAGCGCTATCCTATCAAATGTGAGAAAAAGAGTGCATGTGGGCACTAAGGATGCATGTACCTATTTCATACCCGATGGACTGCCATGACGCCCTGGTCAGAAACGTACTTTTTGATTTCTGCCTCAGTGAGACCACTCAGCAGGCTAGTGTAAATAACACCACACGAATAATTCAGCTTTCGAAGGGCTTCAATACGAACAGGATAGCCGTGGAGCAGCAAAGCTGAAAGTAGTTGTTGCGGTCGAGAATCACATGTGGTTTCCAAAAGCAAAGTGCACTTGTGTAAACAAGAGTAAGATTTCACAGAGCCGGCAATTCCACCAACAACTTTCTGAGTAATAAACGGATTAAAAGTAGCAAATGACTGAACGTCTTCAGTACGTGAAATCATGAGGAACCCTGCTGCAGATGGGAAGGGTCTTCGAATCATGAGCTTCATGCAGTTTACGATTAGTGGACGTTGACTGTGGTGGTGATGATGGGCTCTTTGCCAGAAAATCCCCCACGAATACTAGCTGCTCCGATGGCGTGCTCCTTCCAACTCAACTGGGGGATCCCCTTAGAGGGGGGGGGGGGGGGGCTCCCGCCTCAGGTGGTTCTTCACACAACCGGTCAGACCTCTCTACCACCTGAGAGAGGGAGGGACCAATTGGCAATTTGGGAAGGTGTTAGCTTAGCTGTGGGAATGGCTTGTACCAGGGGGTACGTGCAAACCCTGTCAACTTGTGGCTTGGAATCATGTGTTCCCCTGTCACCTGTTACAGGCAGATAGGCAGATATGTGAGCTGGCCTTTAGGCGGACACAAGGAAGATGAAGAACCTCAACTGCCAAAGCAGAGGACAGATAAGAGAAGAGGAACGGAGAAATAAAAAAGGAACAAAAAACCGTGGATAGACTGTTCTGATATCGGCTACTGAAAATTCAAAACACACTCCCAAACACATTCCAGACAAATTACCCAAGGGTGACGGGAAGGGGGGGAGGGTGGCGAGGGCAAAGCAGGAGGATAGACATGCAACATGGAAGTGAAAAGATGCTGCAAAGACTGGAGCCCCTGGGGGTCAAGCACGAACTCACCAAAAAGTGATGAGCCCCCTGGAGGAATCGTCGAGTTTGATACACTACTATGTCCTGAGACTGTATGTAGACAACTGAATCTTAGATTGATTTTTGCTTAAATTTTAATATATCTGGATGCCACCTACACATAGCATCCACATTCAATACCACAGGGGACTGGTAAATAAACACCAATAGTATTTCTTGAAAACAAGATTTTACGTTCGCACAGTCACTATACCATACACTCAACATTAGTACCATGAACGTCGGAAAGGTAGTCCATTTTGTTCCACGCTCTAATCAACAAGTCCATTTTTATTGAATCCACAGTTTCAGCAACTCGATTTTCAGCTCCTGGATAGTAGCTGCCATTGGTGCCATAAAACTCTGTCTCTTAAGTACCTCCACAGTAAAAAAATCGCAAAGTGTGTAGTCTGGTGATCTAGGAGATGAAAAGCAATGAAAAAGATCTTGTGGTCCACCTCTTCCTGACCAACGTTGTGACATGGTGTCGATAAGATAACGCCGCATCTCAAGGACAACATGAGCTGGTGCGCCGTCATTCAAGGAAATGAAATCATTCAAATGGTTCAAATGGCTCTGAGCACTATGGGACTTAACAGCTATGGTCATCAGTCCCCTGGAACTTAGAACTACTAAAACCTAACTAACCTAAGGACATCTCACAACACCCAGTCATCACGAGGCAGAGAAAATCACTTACCCCGCCGCGATCGAACCCGGGAACCCGGGCGAGGGAAGCATGAAATCATTGAAACCTTCGTGAAGTTGAGGAAATAACCAGTTGTCCACCATGACCAGATATTATTTTTCTGCCACTTTTTCCTCAGCGAAAAAGAAAGCTCCATGAGCTTCCTGAACAGAATCGCTAAAACATTCAATTTCGATGTGCCTTTTTCACGTTCGAAGATAACGCTAGGATTTTGTGACCCCCAAATTCTCATTTTATAGAAGTTTAATTTACCCAACAGTTGAATCGTCAAATCGTCCAGAAAATATTTCTTTCGGAAAAAAGGTGCCCTCTGGCATATTCTGTAGAACTTAAATGCAAAATTCGACCCTTCTGTTATGGCCGCAAGAACCCAATTGCTGCAGTATCTGCAATTTGTGGGGCTTCATATGCGGCCGCCGTTCCAGAACGAGCCACACCGTTGTTTGAGGAAGTTGAAGTTCCTGGCCTGGGCGTCTTGTGGAGTTCGGAGGGTTACGTGCGAAGCCATCTCGAATACGCTTGTCATTTTCATCAGGCGTGCGTGACCGACCCTATAATAAGCAAATTTTTGTGTGTCAATAATATATCTACTTGTGCAGAGTCGGCTTTTCGCTGCATCAACGGTTGCACGAGAACAGTTGACTTACTTCGAGCAAATTCCAACGCACAAAATGATTTTTCTTGTGGTGTGGTTGCTATGTTGCTACAAACAAACAACAACATAGCCTCACTTTATACATTCCTGTACCCAGTACATGCGAAATGTGGTTTTATCTTTTATATGTTTGTCTGTAATAAACAAATGAAACCTCTTATGTCGTTCAGAATCACCCGATACGTCTGCTATGACACATCAGCATCTGTTATAACGTAACGATACAATAATTCACATGACAAGTACTTCTTTTTGCGTTATACGGTGTTAATCCTAACCTACAAACGTAAACATTTTCAGTGTCCCCTTGTCAATGAAATATTTTGAAATAACATTCATACAATCTACAAAAAATCTGTTTTATAAATGGTGGAAGTAGACACCTGGACCATGTGAGGAATTTTGCATCCAAAGATATATTGCAATGATGCTAACGTCTGCTGCACTCCAGACAGTGAATGAAAAGTCAGCATCTGATATTGAAAGAAGTCGGACTCGAAGTGACTGCGAGAGACCATGAAAATGGGTTTATATGACGGCATGGTGACAAAATAGCCCCAGGGGACTTTGTCTAGAAGGTTGCGGGTGGCATCCAAGAGGATCCGAGCTGAGCCTGACATTCCCACCACTGACTTGTGTCGCTGGCCAGTGTGGCCGAGTGGTTCTAGGAGCTTCAGTCTTGACCGTTACGGTCGCAGGTTCCAATCCTGCCTCGGGCATGGATGTATGTGATGTCGTTAGGTTAGTTAGCTGTAAGTAGTTCTACGTTCTAGGGGACTATTGAACTCAGGTGTTAAGTCCCATAGTGCTCAGAGCCATTTGAGTCATTTGACTTGTGTCAGTCCCCTCCTGTTTCCTTCGTGTCTGCATCCCTTCGCCAACTCTCAACTCTTGTTTTTTTTATTTTGGTTCCGAATCCCCGAGGGTATCTTCCACTTTCCTATCTCTCTCACGCCAGTTCTGCTGGGTTTTATGCAGGACCCTAGCCCAAGGTTGTGGGTGGAGCTACCAACGGCAGCTGCGGCGCGGAAGGAGAGCTTCGGTAAGGTGCACTTGCTTGGCGGAAGTACCGTACCACAGGCGATAATAGGGTTGAACCTGAACAAGTCGGCAACTTCTGCAACCCACTCCTGTGGAAGCAGTTGTTTGGGTCGAGAGAAAGCCACGAATGCTGGGCAAGTTTGCTGTTTTTAAGTATGTCCCGCGCGATGCAGTGCCTGTGGAGAGGGCACTCCGTCTGCGCCTGCAAAGGTGAGGATAACAACACGGGGAGTCGCAGTTACCTGTTTTAAGCCTTGCTCTGAGGGACGAGAGTGCAGGCGCCAGCGGTGACTTTCGTCGGTGCGATAGTTGATCGCGAGTAATTGAATAGATAGCTGATGGGCAACTTCCAGTCAGTAGCGTACTAACTCGTCCCCCATCTTCAGCTTCAATGGATGTATAGAGCTACAAGCCTCTCACTGTGCTTGATAGAAGGTGGGTTACTGAGACACCTGGAGAAAACAACACTAAAGTAGCTTATAAGAACAAAACAAACAGTTCAGTAGCACAATTTGCCACCTGGAATGTCAGAAATATGTTACCCGGACATAACACTCCTAAAGATGCTGCCCTGTAGTCAGATAAACACCCATAGTGGACAGGGAACTGCTGCGTCTTCCCACTGATGTGGCTACATTACAGGAAACTCATCTCTCGGGAAAGAGAGAGATTCTGGAGAAAGACGGCAGCATGGAGGGGGCTTTGCAGTACGAAGCAGTCTTCTTAGCTGCTGCGAACAACAAAAATCTTTCTCGGAACAATTAACAACTTAGAGATTAAATACAAACAACTTAGAGATTAAAAACAATGTCAGGCCCCTGCACATTATCTCAGCACATGCTTCCTCTATGAAAACGCTACCTGAATTCAAAGACCAGTTTTACGAATTTGTGTGGAAATGCTTGGACAATGTTGTGTATCAGAAAAAGTAATGATACTGAGAGACTTCCGAGGAAGAACTGTGAAGATATGGAACATCTGACCTGACTGCATTGACCAACACGGCACTGTCTATATGAACGACAATGGTCAGCGACTGCTGAAATTTTGCACCTCTCTTTCTCTTTGCATCACTAACACTTACTTCCGAACAGAACCATGCACAAACTATTTGCTATTATCTTGACGTCATCATACAGAGAAGACGTGACCTACGTTATGTCCTTAGCCCCTGTACATATCACAGTCCTGACTGTGATACTGATCATTCTTTAGTTAGGGCTGTGATACTGACCACTCTTTAGTTATGGCCAATTCACGGTTCACGCCGGAGAAGATTCACTAAAAAAAAAATGTTCAAATGGCTCTTAGCACTATGGGACTTAACTGCTATGGTGATCAGTCCCCTAGAACTTAGAACTACTTAAACCTAACTAACCTAAGGACATCACACACATCCATGCCCGAGGCAGGATTCGAACCTGCTACCGTAGCTGTCGCGTGGTTCCAGACTGAAGTGCCTAGAACTGCTCGGCCACCGTGGCCGGCTACATTCACTCAGTTTAGGGCGTTTGTCAAAGAGCGAGGATCAACACCGAAGGTATCCGGGATGATGCGCTACATAAGGAGTCCAGAGAAGATATTGAGATGGAACTGCTTCCTGAGCAACTGATAATGCATAGAGCGCCGACCGTATGTGTCATCTAGCTTAAGAAAATACACGCATCAAAAAAGTTTCCCATCACCCCGGTTCCTAAAATTCCTGAACATACACGTTCACTGTGAATATTGTATCACAGACACAGGCCCTTCGACTGTTTATAGATGTCACTATACCCGCTCAAAGATGTAAACAACCAAGTATTAGCAGCCCCTATTAGACGGAGACGGTTCGACAGCCGATCAGTTCAGGTTATTCCACCAGGAAGGAGGTACCATGCTCTCGTTGTCTTTAGTTCAACCATGCCTACACGGCCACTACCTCGGTTCGATCGCGTCCGCGTTGTTACTTTGTGCCGGGAAGGGCTCTCAACAAGGGAAGGGTCCAGGCATCTCGGAGTGAACCAAAGCAATGTTGTTAAGACATGGAGGAGATATAGAGAGAGAGCGACAGGAACTACCGATGATATGCCTCCCTCATGCCGACTACTGCAGTGGATGATCGCTACCTACGGATTATGGCTCGGAGGAAACCTGACAACATCTCCACGAAGTTGAACAATGCTTTTCGTGTTACGACTCAAACTGTGCGCAATATGCTGCATGATGAACAACTGCACTCCCGACGTCCATGGCGAGGTCCTTCTTTGGATCCACGATACCATGAAGCGCGGTACACATGGGCCCAAAAAAATGCCGAATGGACCGCTCAGGATTGGCATCACGTTGTCTTCACCGATGGGTGTCACATATGCCTTCAACCAGACGAATGTCGGAGATATGTTTGGAGGCAACCAAGTCAGGATGAACGCCTTAGCCACCCTGTCTAGCGAGTGTAGCTAGGTGGACGTTCCCTGCTGTTCTTGGGTGGCGTTATGTGGGGCCGACGTACGCTGCAGGTAGTCATGGAAGGCATCATAACGACTGTACATACGTGAAAGCTATCCTACGACCGATAGTGCAACCATAACGGAAGCATATTGGCGAGGCATTCGTCTTCACTGACGACAATTCGCAGCCCCGTCGTGCACATCCTGTGAATGACTTCCTTCAGGATAACGATATCACTCGACTACAATGACCAGCGTGTTCTCCGTACATGAACCCTATCGAACATGCCTGGGACAGTTTGAAAAGGGCTGATTATGGATGACGTGGCCTAACAACCACTGTGGGATCTACGCCGAGTCGCCGTTGAGGAGTGGGACAATCTGGACAAACAGTGCCTTGACGAAGTTGTGGACAGTATGTCACAACCAATACAGGCACTCATCAATGGAAGAGGACTTGCTACTGTGTATTAGAAGTGCCGGTGTGTACAGCAATCTGGACCACCACCTCTGAAGGTCTCGGTGTATGGTGGTACAACATGCAATATGTGGTTTTCATGAGCAATAAAAAGAGCGGAATTGATGTTTATTATGATCTCTATTCCAGTTTTATGTACGGGTCCTGAACTCTCGGAAACGAGGAGATGCAAAGCTTTTTATAGATGTGTGTGTTATGCAAACAGCTCTTAGAACAATTGTGAAGCAGGGTAGAATTCAAATCTACTACTTTCCTGAATGTGAAAGTCAGTGCGCCCCTATAAAGAGAAGAAACAAAATGCTCATATACATGTCACGAGTAATCCTTAAGACCAACGAGCAATAGCAGATTGAGAGGCCTGCAGAGCAGGTATACAAAGAATTTTTCGTCGTTGTTCAAATATATAGTAGATCAGCCTTTGCCAATCTATTCAGATCTACAGAGACAAGATTACCGTGGAATGGATAAAAGCATCAAAACGGCCATTGGACCAACAAGCAGGAAGTATGATGCAATAAAAGATCAACGATAAAAAGCAGCAGCTACAGAGATGGGTGCAGCACTTTGCTACCTGTACTCAGAAGGCGTCACCACTCCTTCAGAAGCTTTGGGTTCTTTATCAACTTACGCTATTAAGTCTGAACTTGACGATCCTCTTACACACGACGAATTAAAGCTCCAACTTAGAAGTCTATAGCTAGGCAACAGTTCAGGTCATAATAACCTACTGGCTGAAATCACCAAACCTGGGTTTCTCCTATATTGTATCAAATTCTACTGCAGTGAAGGAAAGATTGCACAATTCCTCAAGACATGAGAGATGCAAATACAGTAACAATCTGCCAGGGAAAAGGCTGCAGAGGTGAATGTAACAATTATCGAGGAGTGTCTCTCTTGGGAATTGCTGGAAAGGTGTATGCGAGGACAATCCTGAAAAGACGGGAAACTTCGGCTGCTCGGATCTAACTGAGTCACAGTGCTGATTTGGAGCTGGCAGATCCAAAAGTGACATAATATTCAGCTTGTGCGTGCTACGAGTAAAGTTCCGCGAACATAGAGTGCCATTACATGTGGCTTTTTTCGATCTCAACAAAACCTTTGACACCGTCAGTAAGGAGGGACTCATATTGGAGAAACTTGGATGTCCACCGCCTTTGCCGTCCTTAATAAGATCTTTTCATGACAACATGCATAGCTCTGTAATCTTCGATGGTAGCACATCTAAACCATTCGAAGTGAACTTTGGGCTGAGACAAGGCTGTGTGTTAGTTACCATCTACACTTTTCCGAATTTTCTTTTCGCCTCTGCTCCAAGTGGCTTTTGAGAATTACAATGTTGGAATTCACGTGGATACTAGGAAAGACGGAACGCTTTTTGACGTCACTATTCTGAATAATAAGACAAGGAGTTATGAGATATTCGCTTCTTAACTCCTATACACAGAGCTGCAATTGTTGCGAACTCTACAGGAGAGTTGCTAGAGCTAGTATCAATATTTAGTCATGCGTGCCACCTATTCTCGATGAGAGTAAACAGCAGTAAGACCGGAATTATGGTTCAGGTTGCTAATACACTGCCGGATATCACATTATATGGCACTGCTCCGCAAGTCATGGATACCTTCTGCTGTCTTGGACCCACTATAGAATCAAACGTGCCTGCTGACAAGGAGATTGGAAGAGCTGCAACAGATTTGGCAAGTTCTTTAAACGTGTGTGGAGAAACAACTAACTCACTTTGACCGCCAGATTTAATGTATATCAATTTTGCGGTTCAGCATCCTTTTGTATGCATCATAAACGTGGGATACTTATGCAAAACAAAAACATCGCCTTAATACTTTCTACATGCAGTGCCTGCGATCTATCGTCTTTGTAACGTGGAAGGACCAAGTGACCAACGAAGCAGTACTATCTAAAACTGATTGCCACAGCATTTCAGCTTCCCTGCAGCAGAGATGACTCCACTGGCTGGGACAAGTCTATCGTATGGATCCTGACAGATTACCACATGAGGTGATGTTTGGAGAGATTTCTACAGCCAAAAGCCCCATAGGACACCATGTGTTGAGGTTCAAGGACTCCTGAAAACGAGATATGGAGAGCTTTGGCATCAACACCAACATGTGGAAGGTATGGGACAGCATAAGACCAGAGTGGCTGGAATGACGAAGCATGATGAAGGCATGTTAGACAAATTAAGGTAGAAAACGCTTCCCAATAATACTACTGCTCCCGCCTCAGCAGCTAGGTATACTTGCTACAAATGCGGCAAGAGACGCCGTGCTGCCATTGGTTTGATAAGGCGTACGAAAAACTGTAACTCATAACCACATAGCCACTGTAACAATTATCTACCTAGATGTGGTGACAAAATGTATAGCAAGACATTGTGAATGCGAGAGCCGGCAGTTCCATGGGCCACAGTAACGTATTTATTCAAGGAGAAGTTTCGGTAGGAATACTGAAAGAAGAGTACCCTTTAGCAAGTTGAATAAGTAATCTAGAAGCTGTACGACTATACCACTTCGTACTTTCTGATATGCAGAACACTTGGTAGTCTCGTAGAATCAATTTCTTGAGTAGTACAACGTTTGTGCCAACTTTATACTGACCTTCAGTTAGAAACTTCCTTACGCCATTAGTACCAACAGTAGGATCCTTTTCCTCTTGTTGAAATAACGGAGTGTTGTTGTTACAACTATAAGACCAACGTTACCAGCTATCTGAGGTTATTCCATCGTTTTTGAAGGTTAATTAATTCAGCCTCGTAATATCAAGTTGTGTGGGTACTTTATGCCCACTTTTTGAAAACATTATGATCTAGTAAGTTACTTTAAGTTCTAAAACTGGGAAAAAATATTTATTGTTTGAAGTGAATTTTCCTAGCAGATTCCATAAATGTTTAAAATTATTTAGGAAGACTTAACTTAAAATTTAATGTCTTAGCAGCAGATGTCAGTTTCCCCAGTGAATGTCATAATCAATATTTTCAGTTTCAGGACCCTACTAAACGTTAGTATCTCTTTCAAACCTAAGTTGCGGGTAAGAGCCAAAAACAGTTTAAAAAATTTGCAGTTTTAATTTTTTTGTCATGGTCACAAAGCATCCCGAGGTCACTAGTCCACGTTAATGAAAACGCGTGGATTTTGCTAAGAGGGTGCTAAATGATATTTTTGGGATCTGGAGCTTACTTATGCATCAGTACCTCTTGAAAAACTATGTTGCAAATTCAAATCAACAAAAAATAACGAGTACTGTTTCTTTTTACTTTTTAAGTTTGGGCATGAAGTAACCGACCCCCCCCCCCCCCCATACCCTTGATACTGCTTGGAATGAAAAATGCGTTTTTGTTGCTAGGGTTAAGTGTCATAATCATTTATTCTGACACATCGTACTAAATATTTCTATTATGATTCAAAAGTGTTATGTAGTTTTATGTATTTATCAATTTTATATGTGGATCTTGGCTTTCGTATTTTCGGCGTTGCGTTATTTAATTTGCTGCTATTTTTGACGTCAATTGAAATTGACTATCATTATGTTTTTCTGGTCAATGAATTTTGCTTAAAAGAAGTGACCGATAACATACACTGTTGGTGAGCATCATACGAGACCACGTTTCTCGTCCACTGCTTGAATACTGCTCAGCAGGGTTGGATCCGCACCAGATAGGGTTGATAGAAGAGATAGAGAAGATCCAACGGAGAGCAGCGCGCTTCATTACAGGATCATTTAGTAATCGCGAAAGCGTTACGGAGATGATAGATAAACTCCAGTGGAAGACTCTGCAGGAGAGACGCTCAGTAGCTCCGTACGGGATTTTGTTAAAGTTTCGAGAACATACATTCACCGAAGAGTCAAGCAGTATATTGCTCCCTCCTACGTATATCTCGCGAAGAGACCATGAGGATAAAATCCGAGAGATTAGAGCCCACACAGATGCATACCGACAATCCTTCTTTCCACGTACAATACGAGACTGGAATAGAAGGGAGAACCGATAGAGGTACTCAGGGTACCCTGCGCCACACACCGTCAGGTGGCTTGCGGAGTATGGATGTAGATGTAGATGTAGATTACCACGGCACGTTATACAATTTGGTTTTAATGTATCCTAATTTTTCAGTGTTATGATAATTAACTTTCTAAAATTTTATAATTTCTTGTATTTTTGATTGATTCCTTGATGTCTGTTGTAAGCTTCATACCTTTTTTTTTAATTTTTACGTTAATTCTGCTTAAATCCTATACAATATGGTCATAACATTTTTTCTTAACGGACTGGCGACAGTAGTAAGTGAAGAAATAATTTCATGATGAGATTTTCAATCTGATGCGGAGTGTGCGCTGATATGAAACTTCCTGTCAGATTAAAACTGTGTGCTTGACCGAGACTCGAACTCGGGACCTTTTGTCTTTCGCGGGCAGGTGCTCTCCCAGAGTCCAACGAGCTCTCTGACCGAACAGGCTGACCTACCGTGCCGGCAGCCCCACCTGAGCTATCTAAGCACGACTTACGCTCCGTTCTCACAGCTTTACTTCCACCAGTACCTCGTCTCCCACCTTACAAGCTTCTTTCTGCCAGGAAGTTTCATATCAGCTCACACTCCGCTGCTGAGGGAAAATTTCATTCTGGAAACATCCCCCAGGCTGTTGAAAGCCATGTCTCCGCAATATCCTTTCTTCCAAGAGCGCTAGTTCTGCAGCGTCGCAGAAGAGCTTCTGTGAAGTTTGGTTCATATGAGGTTTACTTTAATCACAGTGGATTGCAAATATAGCGAACTGTGTAGGCAAGTTATACGTGCCTGTTCCACTGAAAGGATATATTTAGCACGTGGCATTCCTTTGTTTACAGGAGATCATTTACTGGTCTCTTGAGCCCAGCAAAACTGAAATATTCCGTGTTTAGACAGCCACTTTGTCATTTATTACCGAATTAGAGCTAAATTAATGTCAAACGGGACAACAGAGTCCGCAGCGGTCATAACAGCAAGGACCGGCCTTACTACAACCCCATATGTTTCGTTCACATAGGGATCGTGAGAATAAGATTACAATAATTGCTTCACGCACAGAGGCAGTGTAACAATCATTTTTTCCCGCGCTCCATACCTGAATGGAACAGGAAGAGACCCTAATAACTGGTACAATGGACCGTACCCTCTGCCATTCACCTCATGGTGGTTTGGGAAGTATAGATGTAGAACAAAGGAACTCGACATTATAAATTTCGCTCAGAAGAATTCGGTAGAGACAAAACTCAAATGGCTCTGAGCTGTATGGGGCTTAACATCAGTCTCCTAGAACTTAGAACTACTTAAACCTAACCAATCTAAGGACATGACACACATCCATGCCCGAGGGAGGACACGAACCTGCGACCGTTGCTGTCGCGCAGGTCCGGACTGAAGCACCTAGAACTGTTCGGCCACAGCAGCTGTCCTGGAGAGGCAGTTGCAGATTATATGGATGATGCTGATGCAAGCGCAGGATTGATATTAAATAAGACATGTGACCGGAGTACAATCATGATGTTTCAATTGGTGAATAATCAGTTATCAAATACTGTAACCAAACGTATGGTAAAGATAAACAGTAAAAAGTCCTTTAGACAAGGTCATGGACAACAGACTTTATAACTGAGCGTTGAGCGATGAATTGAAATTGAGAATACATTTACTGAACGTGATTAAGGGAGAATATCGATAAAGTTCAAAGAAGGCAGGACGTTCCGTATTATCGAGAGGGGAGAGAGTGTCACGGACGTGATACAGGATCCGTAGTGGCGTTTTCCTGAACGGCGGGATCTTCTAGCGATATTTCTGTCGCCAACTTTCTCCTCCGAATGCAAAAATTTCATGACCTACATAAGGAGAAACGGTGATAAAATAAGACACATCAGAGCTCGCAGGGAAAGATAAAGGTTTTTATTTTTTCCGCGCGCTGTTCCAGAGTGAAATAATAGAGAACTGTCATGAAAGTGGTTCTATGAACCCTCCGCTAGGCACTTAAGTGCGATTAGCGTAGTATCCATGAAGATGAAGATTTGGATAACAAAACGGAGTCCTACACGAAGGTTCAAGAAACTGCTTTAAGTAACCTTACTAAGAAGTAAATCGCTAAATTTTTAGATGGTAAATGTAAAACAAGAAACTACAAGTAATGAGACTCGTTATGAACTGAATAAATCTGCTGACATTTGAAGGAATAGATTTTGCAGTACAGAAACTCGGTTACCAGCTGGGCGGCCCGAGTGGTTCTAGGCGCTACATTCTGGAGCAGATCGACCGCTACGGTCGCGGGTTCGAATCCTGCCTCGGGCATGGGTGTGTGTGATGTCCTTAGGTTAGTTAGGTTTAATTAGTTCTAAGTTCTAGGCGACTGATGACCTTAGAAGTTGAGTCGCATAGTGCTCAGAGCCATTTGAACCTTTTGTTACCAGATTTTGATAAAGAGCTGATAACTAACTGGCTGAACATTTTATGGCTATTGATACATACATTCATGGTAGAAACCAAATCTTAGGCACTAACATAATCCAAAATATCGAATAACTTAAAGGTAAAGTCGTAAAAAGTCTGAAATATGCAATATCCAAAATTAATGAGCTTATTGAAGCTTAAATAGTATAAAAGGTGAAACATGACATAGCCAAGTAAAGTGATGAACTAAAGAAATTCGACCCTAAAGGAAAAGCTCACCCAGCGAAATGTATGTATGTATGTAGGAAAATGAAACCTGGAAAACTCCTTGAACTGCGTGTTAATAGTGGAAACAAAACACATCAGAGACGAGCTCGATAATAGGCCATAACAATATCTGAGAATAGTTGAGGCCGATTCCTTTTCAGGAAGTTCTGAACGCACCTCCTTACTGACCTGGAGGAGAAAAGAATATGAGATATTACTGTGAGGAACTGTGCTGCAAATTTTACCTTATCATGCCCACTCGTCTAATATAGACTGCCTAGAAAGCTGTTTTCTCGGACTGCTAGATAACAATTCAAGCAACTCGTATTAATGGAGTTTATTACAGTAAGTTAAATAGACAGTACTTAACTCTGCGCATTCACAAAAGTGTATCGCAAGCAAATGATGACGTGCAAATAAACAAAGTCCTTGGAAGATGCATTTTCAATGCAAGCAAAACAAAACCGTTCAGAAGTCACTGCTGTAGCGTTTTTTATGACGGCTCTTCGTCTACTCCGCTGGCGGCCAGATAGAGCGGTGCTTATATTCTCTTGGCCTGGATGCCGCTCCTGTCTTGGTGTTGTCCTAGTCAGCGTACTATCGGCTGACGTCATCTCACACTCCACTCTACTCTCCCGTTCTTTATCGTCGTACCGGCGCTTGCCGTAACGCAGGAATATTCCTCCTCCCCCCCCCCTTCATCCCCAAAGCGTCCGACCCACGGTCGTCGTGTAGGGAGCGCGACAACGGCGGGCAAGGAGGAGGGTGGACGCTCCGCTGGGCCAGAGCTGCGGCTGCAGGGGCGACGCCAACTGCCTGCAGTCGTACCTCGATCTGCGCTCTGGCGGGAACGTCCTCTGGAAAACGACCAGAAGTGTACGCGATCACCTCCTAAGGCCAATAACCCGATGTAGAAGGCATCGGCTGCTGTGGTGTGAGCGGGTCCAGCTCCATCGGTAGGAAGAGAGCAGGCGAAGGCGGAACCTCCATGGAGCTGTCCCGCGGTGTTCTAGGGTCCTTAAATCTGGGGGAAGAGACACAGAAGGATCACCTTGCGCTGTGGCTGCCGAAGTGTGCGGACGCTCTGTGCTGAAGTTGCCGAGGCAAACCTCTCGCTCGTGATACTGTAGCGATCGGCTGCGCGGGTTCACGCGTTTGGCTACTCGCCTTGCGTGTTCTCGCAAACCAGCGTCTTTCTCTTTCAGAGTCGACAGCCTGCAACGGCCTTTAGGAACTCGTGCGGCAAAATCCACGTGGCGTGACCCCATTGTCTGAAAAAGCAAAGTGTCGTGTCTTTCAAATGAGGCAATATTGTCGTGTACGAGGAGCTCGAACGAGACGATCGCCTCGGCGAGACTGAGGGTGAGGCAGATGGCGGTCTAAGGGAAGTTTCCCGGACGACGGCAGCGTCTGGCCCCCCACCACCGACGAGTGAGAGTGTTGCTCGCGGGCGTCGGACGAACGTGGAAACTTCCGCGAACGGACGGCGCCGCGCCCGCACGCTCTCTCTGCCGAGACGACGGATCGAGCCGCCGTTCCACCTGACAAAGGAGGATCTCTCCGCCACCATGGCCATGCTGACTCCTTAAGAGTACCGCATCGCTGTGCAACATCTGGCTATGGAAACAGACGCGGACAGGGTGGAGGCTCTAACGATACTCCGGTCTCGGTTGCCTGCGTTTCGCGACAGTCATTTGCATGTCGCAGTTGCCACGACAGCTGCCGCGCCAGTGCCAGCAGTTGCACCAGCCGTGGTGGCTACTGAAGCCGCCACGCCCTCACCGACGTCCAGGCTGGCAACACCTGACAAGCCTGTCGAGGTCGAGAAAACCTCGCGGAAGCGCCCAGCCGCGGCCGTAGAGGACACTCCCTCCCCCCAGGCAAGTTCCGGTCGCGCCAAGCGGAAGAAGAGGAGGGTACGCCGCAGAATGACGACTGCATCACCGAGGAAGCCGGATGAAGAAGGCTTCATCGCGCCCTCCCGTCGCCACACGGCGAAACCCAGGTCGTTTGGACCGGTGACGCCAGAACAGGTCGAGGTTGCAAACCGTTTTGCAGATCTATCGCCGAGACCGACGGGGACGGGACAACACCGACTACGGCGACGAAACCGCCCCGCCGCCCTCCGCTGATCACCATTCATTGGAGTAAGGAGTACAGCGAACTCCGAGAGATGCTGTGCTCCATCGCAAAACCGCTGAAGATGTTCGCGGAGACATATATTTACAAGGTCAGAGCGGAGTCCTTGTAGGATCATGCGAAACTCATGAGACTCTGTGAGACCAAGAAGTTGTTCTGCTACACGCAGAGTACGGAGCAGCTGAAGCAGCTGAAGGTCGTCATCCGTCATCTGCCGATGAAGATGGAACCGGCGTTCCTACAGCGGCAGCTGGAGGAACTCGGCTTCCAGACCCGCCACGTCGGCCTGATGAGGTCGCCCAGGACCCACAGGGACCCGCCCTTCTTCCTTGTGGTCTTAGTTGACAATGTGGACAACCAGAAAATTTTTCAGGTTGCAAACATTGCCGACTTCGACGTGAAAGTCGAGCCACTCCGCGCGAAAGGCAGGCGAGCACAGTGCTTCAACTGGCAACGCATGGACCACGTGGCAAAGTTCTGCAGGATACCTGTGCGTTGCTGCAAGTGCGCCGAGGAGCACCAGTCGCGGGACTGCCCCGAGAAGAAGGAAGACCGACCGACGTGCTGCAACTGTAACGGGGACCATGTCGTCTGTTACCGGGGATGCGCCGCATTCAAGAGCGGGAAACTCGCCAGCCGCGTAAACCCGATCGCAGCTTCGCGGACGCTGCTAAGGGGAAGCCGGCCGCCCCTTCCGAGAGGCCACGGCCGCTCGCAGGGGAGGCCGCACCGGCACCGCAGCCGTCGCAGCTGCCCTCGCCCGCGGCACCGCCTGCAGTCGGGGAGGCCGGCTTGCCGGCGCCCGCGGCTGTAGGAGGGGTTGCCGCCTGCGCAGGGCGTTCCCAGCGCGCCGCTCCGCTGCCGGCTAGGGGAAATGTCGCGAGGGAGTCAAACCTTCCCGAAACGGCGAAGGAAGACTCCACCGAGCTACCCGCGCTTCTGCGGTCACTCAGCCAGTTGATGACGCAGCTACCAGTCCTCGTGGGAGCAATGACGGCGGCCCTCCAGGCCACCGCTGGGAGAAGCCAGCCCTAATATGGATAACGACCATATCTATGGGTTAACCATGTGCACGTTCAACGCTCAGGGTCTCCACCCTCAGCAGGGCGAGTTTCGCCAATTCCTACGGGACGAGGCGATCGAAATCTGCCTTGTGCAGGAGACCTTCCTCAAACCTGGGGTCGAAGTGCGAGCAGCAAACTTTTGCTGCTACCGAGATGACAGAGCCACCCATGGGGGCGGCACTGTCATCTACGTGAAGAAGTCACTGCGCCACCACTGAGTTCAACTGCCGGCGCTCAAAGCGCTGGAAACCCCAGGAGTGGCCGTCAACACCACCGCCGGAAAGATTGTTTCGTGTCGGTCTATCGGCAGCCTAGCAGACCACTAGACGAAGCCGACTTCGACGTCCTGCTGTCGCTGGAGGGGCGAGTTTTCATTGCCGGGGATTTCAATGCGAAACACACCGAATGGAACTCGCGAACTGTTAGCCGCAGCGGGCGCCGCCTCCCCCGCGTTGTTCACCGCAACGGCGCGATCACCGTGGGGCCGTTTGACCCCACGATGTTCCCTGCACGGGGACAGCCCGACGAGCTCGATATTGCCCTTCTGAAGGGCATCGGGCACTTCGCGACCGCCGAGACGCGGAACGTTCTCTCCTCCGACCACGTACCGGTCATTTTTGGCCTCGACTTGGCCGGAACTTCTCTCCCAGACAGCCGTCCGAGCTATCGCAGGCTCGACGCCGAGCGCTTTCAGATGAAAGCGCTCGAACTGCTCGAGGACGCGCCAAACCCCGCCGTGGTAGGGGCAGACGCCGCCCTAGCATTCTTCACCCGAAGAATACTCGAGCAGCGGAGGAAGCCACTCCGAGACGTCGCCAAGGACCACGAGACTTCTCGCGACAGCTACCGCGCCCTATCCTGGACGCGATCACCGAGAAGAACCGACTGTTTCGTGAATGGCAGACACGAAGCGCCGATTAAACCGCATGAGACGGGAAATTAAGGCAGCAGTCGAGCATCACCAGAACCAGGAATGGGAAGACCTTGTATCTACCCTCAATCCTGAGGATGGCAGTGCATGGAGGGTGGTAAAGTCCTTCCTAAACCGTCGACAGCGAATACCGCCTTTACAGGTCGACGCGAAAGCCAGCGTCCTGCCTGACGCCTTTGCAGCCAACTTCACACCGGTGGCCGACGCCATCGACGACGACCACATACGGCGAGTCCACGAGCAACAACCAACCTTCCGCGCCGCAAGGGAGGAAGGCGACGTTATCGAGCCGATAACGGAGGAGGAAGTTGCTGTGCAACTTCGCTCGCTGAACCCCAAGAAGGCGGGAGGCAGCGATGGCGTCACAAACCTCCTGCTGAAGAACCTTCCACCGGGCCTACACCGGCAACTTGCCGATGTTTTCAACGAGATTCTCCGATCGGGTGACTACCCCTCTGCGTGGAAACACGCGGAGGTCGTGGCCATCCTGAAATCCTGCAAGGACCCACGCCAGGCATCGAGCTACCGACCCATCAGTCTACTCCCGTCCCTCTCGAAAGTTTTCGAGAGGCTGTACGCGAGAAGACTGATGCGACACGTCACCCAGGGGGGCATCATCCCGGACGAGCAGTTCGGATTCCGAGAAGAGCATGCCACTTCCTACCAGCTGTTGCGGGTGGTAGAACCGGCCATGAGGGCACAGGAAACAAGGGAATTCCTTGGTGCAGTGTTCCTCCCGAGCGTTTGACTCGGTGTGGCACGACGGTCTCGATTTCAAACTTTTTGAACAAGGGATACCGACGTCTCACATGACGTCGCTGCGGTCGTACCTGTCCGAACGAACCTTCCACGTGAGGGCTGACGACGGTACGTCCACAGACCGGCAGATACGTGCAGGGGTGCCGCAGGGGTCGGTTCTCGGCCCCTCGCTGTACTCCCTGTACACTGCAGACGCGCCAAAAGTGGCAGGAGTCGAACTGGCGCTGTACGCTGATGATACAGCCCTGTTCACGCGCAGCATGAGTTCCCAGGTGCTGAGAAACCGCCTGCAACGCGGGTGCGATGCCTTGGGCTCATGGGCAACAAAGTGGCGGTGGAAATTCAACACCACAAAGAGCCAGGCAGTCGTCTTCACTCGAAGCCTTCTGCCGCCAGGGCTTACGCCGCTCGAAATCCTGGGAGAACCTATCCCATGGAGTGGGACGGCGAACTACCTAGGGGTTACCCTAGACCGCAGGCTCACCTGGAAGCATCACATCCGTGATGTGAAAGGGAGAGCAATTGGACGCCTCCGCGCACTGTATCCACTGCTAAACCCGCAGTCGTCATTGCCACCACTACACGGCATCACGCTTTACCTAACATTGGTTCTCCCACTGTTAGAGTATGCGGCCGTGGTCTGGGGGAAAGCCGCAGATGCTCACATTGTGACTCTGCAACGGATACAGAACCGCGCCCTGAAGACTGCTATGCATCTTCCGAGGCGCTTTTCGACGCACCAGCTCCACGAGGACACCGGGATCCTGCCTCTCCGAGAAAGGTTCCGCGCCATCGCCAGGAAGTTCTACGAGAGGACGGAACACTCCCGCAACCGGCTCATCCGTGGACTGGGCCAACAACCACATCACAGGCCAACCACGCGTTGGCCTGACCTGCTGAGGGATTAAGTTTTACTAATCCCTCAACAGAGTGTGTCCTCTTTTTCAGGTAAAACCAGACAGGACCATTCGACAAGACTGTTAATATATATTTCTCTCTCCTACAGGAACTGCAGGAACGACATATGTATGTCTATACTGCACAACCTCGAGCCAAGGACAGGCTCGTCATTCCACAGTCAGCGTCAGCACAGAAGGATCACCGTGCTTATGACAGTGGCGAAGTTGATTGTGATGTAGACGCTGCATTCCTTCTTAACCTGAAATTAGATACATCCAAGCGCCAAGACGACGAACTATCTCGCCTCGCGCCCACCGTCTGCTGCCGCAATAAACTCTGTAGAACATTATATCATGCGGCGCGGAGCGATACTTGTAGCCCTCAAATGGCTCTGAGCACTATGGGACTTAACAACGAAGGTCACCAGTCCCCTAGAACGTAGAACTACTTAAAGCTACCTAACCTAAGGACATCATACACATCCATGCCCGAGGCAGGATTCGAACCTGTGACCGTAGTAGACGCGCTGTTCCGGACTGAAGCACCAAGGACTGCTCGGCCACCGCGGCCGGCACTTTCGGCTTTCCTTCGGCGCCGGATGCTGTGGAGGGAGGAGCAGGTGGAGCAGTGACCGATGGCGCAGACCGTGAAGCAATTCTGCCGCGATGGTCCATCTCTTGGGTGCCAACGATAGGACGCGAGAAACAGTTGCAATGCTTGATCCCTGGTGTGTGCGGAGTGGAGTTTGGTCATCTGCTGCTTGAAGCTTCTCACAAAACGTTCCTCTTCTCCGTTTGACTGTGGATGGAACGGATCACTAGTTAGATTCTGTATGCCATTGCGTTCACATAATGTTGAAAATTCACTTCATGTTAACTGAGGTCGGTTGTCCGACACTACTACTTCAGGTAAACCTTAGAGGCAAATAATAGAGGACATCACTTGAATTGTGCTACGTGACGTAGTCGAGTTCATTGGCACGGCAAAAGGAAACTTGCTATTGGATTCAACCACAACCAGCCAACGAGTGTTCCAAAACGGTCCTGCAAAGTGTATGTGCACACGTTGCCATGGTGATTGCGACTTAGGCCAAGCAGAGAACTTTTGTTGCAGAGCAAACTGCTTTTCTGTAAATACGTGACACTGTGACGTCATCTCTCCTATTTGTGTGTCCATACTGTTTCGTACGAACTATCTCCCAGTGATGTTGGTGAAGTAACAGCAACACTCCTTTTTGCAAGGCTTTAGGGATCAACACACATATGTCCACCGTCATGTTTAACAAGAATCACACCTTTCTGCATAGCGAGGCTATGCCGAATTGCAAAGTATCGGTATACTACAGAGTTCTTTATGCAATGTAAGGAATGAGGCCAAGGCGTGGGCAGGTATGTTGGCCAAATGTTCAGAACTGAATCAGCTTCCGTGGCCTGAGCAATTTTCCTATAGTTCAGCGGAAAATGTTGAAGCAATTCAAAATTCTGAGCATCGATGTGATAACAACATGCAGCATAAGCGGCAAAGTCTGTATCAGGACCATATTGAGCTGCCGGACGATTCGTAATCTCATACTGGTACTGAGACAACAACAAAGCCCATCTTTGGAATTTTTGGGCAGTTCGTACAGGAACCGGTTTCGTCGGATGAAACATAGACTGCAATTGATTGTGATCCGTTACTTAGAAGAACTTTTTACCATACAAATATTGGTGGAATTTGTTGTTCCCATAGGCAACAGCCAAAGCCTCTTTCTCAGTTTGTGAATAGTTACACTGAGCTTTGCACATCAATTTTGATGCGAAAGCTATAGTACTGTCTTTATCACCAATTCTGTGCGAAAGCACTGTACCGATTCTGCAAGAGGAAGCGTCAACTTGCAGTACAACTGGTTTGTCAGGATCAAAGTGAACTAACCATCGATCACTGAGTAATGTATCTTAACGTTTTTGAAAAGCTAATTGGCGCAAGCGATGATATGGAGCTGCGATTTGTGCAGCATTTGGTATGAACCGAATATAATAGTACATCTGCAGTAAGACTGACTGCAATTCTGTGACATTCCGAGCAACTGGAAAATCTCGTATGGTTAACAAATGTGACTGGAAAAGACGTACACCTTGACTGTTTATGACATGACCATGATACTGCCACTCACGTTTTAAAAAATTAAACTCGTCCAGTATACACTTTAGTTCTGCATCAGATAACACATGAAACAAAGCACTCAAATTTGGAATATGATCTTCAGGTGTACTATTTGCTCCGACAAGTTCGTCCAAATAGTTTGGCGATTGAGAAATCAGCTTTTCAAAAACCATTAGAAAATCCCAAAAGGGAAACACAAATATTTAAACAAGCCCAAATGAGTATTCACTACACACACTTTTTCAGATTCTTCATCGAGCGGTATTTGAAGATATGCGTCGTGCAAATCAATTTTCGAAAAGTAGCGACCAGTCCCTAATCTACCCATGAGATACTCTAGACGTGGAAAGGGGTAGACTTAAAGTCAACACACGGGCGAATGCGACCTGAATGTTTGGGGAGCAAAACCAATGCACTTGCCTTCATTCTAACTTGTATGGGTGCAATTGCTCCGCTATCTTGCAATTCTCTAAGTTCAGCAGCGACTTTGTCTCATAATGCAATGCGAACAGCTCTGGCCTGGCAAAATTTGGGCTGAGCATTGTCTTTCAGAGTAACACGTGCAACAATGTTGTTAGCTTGCCGGAAGCCTCAGAAAAGAGTTCTTGGAATTCTTTCAGCCAGCTAGCTACACTGTCTTTTCATGAAATGCAGACACTGACAACACGTTGTCCTGAATGTTAAAGTCAAACATATCGAATGAATCAAGACTAAATATGTTCTCACAACCGTGTGATTGTAGCACCACAAAAGTCACTGTTCACGTAGTCGAGTGGTACGTGCAGGCAACGTACATATTGTGAGAACGGGAATGTCTTGTTCATTATAAGCCGTCAGATGCGTGTTAATTTTAGACAGGCATGGGGAGCCTAACATTTCATATTTGTGACGATTCAGCAACGTAACAGAGGTATCCGGTTCCAACTTAAATTTCACATGTTTCCCACAGAGAAGTAAATGAACAAAACGTTTGTTGGCCTAGGGTAACCTGAAGAAACTGCTCGCTTGATAGTTTTGCTAATGCCTGTTGCAGATTTGGAATATACTGCATAAAAGATACGGGCCTTGTGACTAGATTTTTGTCACGGGGCCGAATTGTTATGTTTGTTCCATTGCAAATATACTTATTGTCCTTTCCTCACATAAGCATAACACTGTGCTTGTCGGGAGCGGCAGTCTTGGCGTTCGTGCTTTGAATAACACCAAGGGCGAGACTTAATCCTGTTCGCCAGTGTAGCCGCCTGTTTAGCGAGCTGCTTACGCAGCGTGGAGAGTTGTTTACGTGGTGTGGCGAGCGCAGGCTACTGCTGCCGACTGGGTGCATTGCAAACAAGGGACTCAACCTGACAAATTGCTGGCTGCTCGAATCTATCAGCCAACAGGGCACCTGAATCGTACTAAGCTAGTATTTGCACTACTCCCTGAAATGATGGATTAGAGTGTTTCAAAATCTGTTCTCTGAGTTTGACATGAGTTACATTGTGCACGATTGCATCACGCAACATAACATATGGATAAAAAGCACCACAAGAACCTCTGAATTTGCATTTCTTCGCTATACCCTGAAAATCTGGTACCCACCCATGATAAGATTACTCGGACCGATTTTTACAATTAAAGATTTGATATCTAGCTGCTAAGACGTTCACTTGTCATAACAGTTAGTTAGGGTTGGTTGGTTGGTTGTTTGGGGGAAGAGACCAAACAGCGAGGTCATCGGTCTCATCAGATTAGGAAAGGATGGGGAAGCAAGTCGGCCGTGCCCCTTCAAAGAACCATCCCAACATTTGCCTGGAGCGATTTAGGGAAATCACGGAAAACTTAAATCAGGATGGCCGGACGCGGGACTGAACCGAGTTAGTTAGGGAATCTACAATCTGATCATACAAATGGCCACTCAGAGTGGCGTTAGGGAACAGTGTTTGTAGGAGCCTAAACACAGCACTTCCTATAGTTGAGAGAAAGTAAGGGCTTTTCACAGTACCTGGTACATTGTGAGCAATTACATGGGCTTCGAACTGTTGCAACCACTCAAGCCATTCTTCTTCTTGTTCATGAAACTGCCGAAAAGGCGGTATAGCTGTGGGAGGTGGTGTTGCTTGTGCTGCATTAGTAGTTCGGTTCACCAGGAGCTGCTGTGCTGTGTTCACCAGCGAGGTTATTTGCTGGCTCTAAATGTGAAACGGTTGTATTAGCTGCCCTGTATCGAATGCTGACATCTGTGGCGCCTCCGTAGGTGGTGGGATAGGTAGGATGGGTATGTTGGATGAGACAAATGCAATAAACTGACAAGGCAAGCAAGAAAAATAAGTACAAAAGCAAAGAAAATTTCTGCAACACCCACCTGAAAACAATGATTAGCAAAAGCAAGATAAGAGACTTTTAAGGCAAGTAAAGACTTCTGCAAATAAAAGACAAGAGAGTATTAAGGAGCCAGCAAAACACAAAAAAAAAAATTCCGTGGCCGCCAGTCACTGGTATCTTCTGATAGCTCGTAACCAATGTAGTATCCTGCTTTCTAGTCTGATATATGGTGCCTAGGAAGCTGTTTTCTTGGGTCTCCAGGCGCCAATTCAAGCAGCTCGTATTAATGGAGTTTATTGCAGTAAGTTAAAATGACAGTGCTTAACTTCGAGTATTCACAAAAGTGTGTCCCAAGCAAATGGCGAGACGCTAATAATCAGTGTCTTTGGTATATACAATTTCAATGCAAGCAAAACAAAACATTTCGTAAGTCACTGCTGTAACGTTTGTATGACGACTGTTCCTCTACTCCATCCACGGGTAGGAGTAGCGGCGCTCATATTCTCTTGCTCTAGATGCTGCTCCTGTTTTGGTGTCGTCCTAGTCAGCGTTCTATTGGCTGACGTCGTCTCACAGCCTTCTCTTCCCTTCCGTTCTTCATCGTCATCCCGGAACTTGTCGCAATGCCGGAACCAATTTTAATACATTAAAGGGTTTGTATGAGAAGAACCTCTTTTACACTTGATGCTCAATAAACTTACGTGGAAGTTGTATCATTTTAGGAGACGAATCGATGCACGGTGACCAAACTCAGCAAAACTGTCTGCGTCTCTCCAAATTCCTGCTGAGACAGCGTGGAAGAATCGTGCAGTCAGGTGACAGAACTCAGCTCCTGAGCGAGAGCTCTGCATGTCTGCAAAATCGTTGGCACCCTTGGAATAAACTACAACCACAAGTGTTCACCATGCCGCGCAAATAGTTCGCCCCAGGACAAAATATTTACAAACAAGGGAAAGCTTTAACCAAAACTGATAAAATTTATTTTGCACTTACATTGTGTAAGTAGGCTGTTTAGGTTTTCTTATTGGTAACGCCGTTTAGCGCTCGGTATGAAAAATCACTGGCTGTGCTGTGTGCAGTCTGTGTTTAGTTTGCATTGTTGTCTGCCATTGTAGTGTTGGGCAGCGGCAGCTGGATGCTAACAGCGCGTAGCGTTGGGCAGTTGGAGGTGAGCCGCCAGCAGTGGTGGACGTGGGGAGAGAGATGGCGGAGTTTTGAAATTTGTAAGAATTGGTGTCACGAACTGATATATATATATATTATGACTATTAAGGTAAATACATTGTTTGTTCTGTATTAAAATCTTTCATTTGTTAACTATGCCTGTCAGTAGATAGTGCCTTCAGTAGTTTGAATCTTTTATTTAGCTGGCAGTAGTGGCGCTCGCTGCATTGCAGTAGTTCGAGTAACGAAGATTTTTGTGAGGTAAGTGATTTGTGAAACATATAGGTTAATGTTAGTCAGGGCCATTCTTTCGTAGGGATTTTTGAAAGTCAGATTGCGTTGCACTAAAAATATTGTGTGTCAGTTTAAGCACAGTCTTGTATAATTTTTTCTAGGGGGACGTTTCAATTGTATACTTAAAAACTCCGATTAACAACAGAAATTTCATTATGTATAACGTACAGATAATACTAAAAGTATTCATCATTGCCTGGAGCATTCAATCAAAAACATAAAGAAATTTTACGTATTGCAACACAACACCTGTTGCACATTAAAATATTGACTAACAAAATACTGAGTTTTACGACTCAGAACTTAAATGTACAACATAATACGTGTTACAATCTGTAAACGTATCTTATGATCTGAAGATGATTGCTACTTCAGTCGAAACCACTAACATTTCATAAATTCGCTATCTACATAAATAATATTTATATTAATAAATAAAGTTCGTTGTCCCATATTCTTTAACATATCTAGCCTATTTTAATTACTCAATGCGTTGCAAATGTTAGTGCATTATGTCACAGCGATGTGGATTCAGACTTGAGCTAATTGCTGGTGCTCATATGCACATATCAAAAAAGGTTTTGCATCACCTTGTTTTCGCGAGTTCAGGAACCTGCACAGAAAATTGGAATTGAGATCATCATAAAGATCATTACCGCGCTTTTAATTGCTCATGAAAACCACGCATTGCATGTTGTACCAATACACTGCGAGACCTTCCTAGGTGGTGGTTCAGATCTCTATACACGCCGGTACCTGTAATGCCCAGTAGCACGTCCTTTTGCATTGATGAATGCCTCTATTCGTCGTGACATACTATCCATTCATAAAGGCACTGTTGGTCCAGAGTGTCCCATTCCTTAACGGCGATTCGGTGTAAATCCCTCAGAGTGGTTGGTGGGTCACGTCCTCCATAAACAGCCCTTTTCAAACTGTTCCAGGCATGTTCGATAATGTTCATGTCTGGAGAACATGCTGGCCATTATAGTAGAGCGATATTATACTGAAGGAAGTCATTCACAAGACGTGAACAATGGGGGCGCGAACTGTCGTCCATTAAGACGAATGCCTAGCCAATATGCTGCCGATGTGGTTGGACTATCGGTCGGAAGATGGCATTCACGCACCGTATAGCCGTGTGACCACCAGCTGCGTACGTCGGCCCGACATAAAGCCACCCCAAAACAGCAGGAAACCTCCACCTTGCAGCACTCTCTGGACAGTGTGCCTAAGGCGTTCGTCGTCACTGGGCTGCCTCCAAACATGTCTCCGACGCTGGTCTGGGTGAAGACAAATGCGACACTCGTCGGTCAAGAGAACGTGATGCCAATTCTGAGCGGTCCATTCGGCATGTTTTTGGGCCCATCTGTACCGCGCTGCATGGTGTCATGGTTGCAAAGAAGAACCTCGCCATGGATGTCTGGAGTGCAGTTGCACATCATGCAGCCTATTGCGGACAGTTTGAGTCGTAAAACGATGTCCTGTGACTGCACGAAAAGCATTATTCATCATGGTGGCGTTTGTGTCAGGGTTCCTCCGAGACATAATCCGTAGGTATGGGTCACCCACTGCATGTCCGAGCAACATTGCGTTACCTCACTCCGAGATGCCTGGACACTTCCCTTATTGACAGTCCTTCCTGCCACAAAGTAACAATGTGGATTGTGTCTGTGGTACAGTACCCCAGTCAACGTCTATCTTCAGTAGTTCTGGTTAGCATGGTGATAAGAACCTATTTTTGATGTGTGTATTTGGTGCTTCTGTAACCTAGGTAGCCGAAGTGTGTACTGTTTCGAAAAGAAATGTATCGAAAATATACATCGCTTATGGAGAGAAAGCATAAAAATATCATCCGTTAGGTCACAACGGAGACGAACGTATGAGGTGAGTAACTGTGACAGATGGTCATTGAAGATGACTGTGACGAAAAACAGGTCAATAAATTCAAAAGTCATTTCAGAACCTGACATCGCACTCGCGAACTGCGTTAGCACCAAAATAACGCGAACGGAGCTCCGTGAGATGGAAATTTCAGGCAATCTGGAATTCCAAAACTATAGGTCAGTGATGCCAATGCTAGCAACAGGAAATCGTGGAGTCACAGCCACAAAACATGCCCCATGCATCAATGGAACAAAATCATTTGGTCGGATGTGTTTTGTTGCACACTGTTGAGAACTTCTAGTGCAGTTTTCATTGCAAGAGTGAGATACGGCCGCTGTTCAGTGGTGATCCACGGGCCCCACTGTTATTCTGCAAGATAGCATTCCTGTCAAGGGTTATGTGATCATTTTGGATGATTAGGTCCGACGCATTGCACAGTATTTTTTCTCCTGTAACACTGAATAAGTAGATAAAATACCTTCTGCACCACGGAAAAAATCGTTCGCCGTTTAATATCCGTTGATGACTTCTACTGTACTACTGATTCTAAATCTTATATCTTTATCACAGAAACTACATTTAATACGTAACAGATGCACTAGTGTATTTAATTCTGACTGTATATAATTGATTGTAATTATAATAAAAATATTGTAAAGTGCTGGTTAATAACCAAGGGAACTTTATGTATCGATAGCAACGACAAAATGGCGGTAGCTGTGCCACTGTTTATTCAAATGGTTCAATTGGCTCTGAGCACTATGGGACTTAACATCTGAGGTCATCAGTCCCCTAGAACTTAGAACTACTTAAACCTAACTAATCTAAGGACATCACACTCATCCATGCCCGAGGCAGGATTCGAACCTGAGACCGTAGCGGTCGCGCGGTTCCAGAGTGTAGCGCCTAGAACTGCTCGCCCCCCCCCCCCCCCCCTGGACGGTACTGTTTATCTTTGCATATGGAGAGTGTCTGTCGCATTGTGGGTAGAGAGTTTTCAGAGCTGCTTGGGTCTTGAAAGAGTGTCTCTCGCACTCTCCTGCAGACGTGGGGTGCCTCAATGTTCGCATCAGTGTTGGAGAGCCTAATTCGTCAAACAGTGAGTATTGATAGCACTGCAGTAGTGGACAGGCGGAGGAAGCTGCAATTCTAATTGTTATCTGTCCCACAATTACCTGTAGCTCTGGGGATGACTCAGGGTTCTCAACTAGCAGTAGCGACAGCGTCAGATCTTCACTGCCGTCGGCTACATTCTTTGTCGACCGCACGGCTGCAACATCTTTGTCAAGTGAAAACAATGTAAACTTGTATAGGCATTACCCAGCAGCATTTCTTTCACAATGTATGACTGACTTGAATAATAACGTGCAGTAATTAAAAATTACAGGACGTCTGTGCTGTCATTGTCCTCAGACGTTAATATCAAGCAAGGCCCCTTTCCTTTCCTGCAATCACCTAGTGTCGTGAAATTATGCAAATTGATTAATTATTCCCTGCTGGTTTTCACTGGTAATGATTAGTTTCATCGTCATCATCATCTTCATCATTTAAGACTTATTATGCCTTTCAGCGTTCAGTCTGGAGCATAGTCCCCTTATAAAATTCCTCCATGATCCCCTATTCAGTATTAACATTGGTGCCTCTTCTGATGTTGAACGTATTACTTCAAAATCAGTCTTAACCGAATCCAGGTACCTTCTCCTTGGTCTGCCCCGACTCCTCCTACTCTCTACTGCTGAACCCATGAGTCTCTTGGGTAACCTTGCTCCTCCCAATGCGTGTAACATGACCCCACCATCTAATCCTGTTCGCCCTGACTGCTACATCTATAGAGTTAATTCCCCGTTTTTCTTTGATTTCCTCATTGTGCACGCCCTCCTGCCATTGTTCCCAACTACTAATACCTGCAATCATCCTAGCTACTTTGATATCCGTAACCTCAACCTTGTTGATAAGGTAACCTGAATTCACCCAGCTTTCGCTTCCATACAACAAAGTTGGTCGAAAGATTGAACGGTGCACAGATAACTTAGTCTTGGTACTGACTTCCTTCTTGCAGAAGAGAGTAGATCGTAGCTGAGCGCTCACTGCATTAGCTTTGCTACACCTCGCCTCCAGTTCTTTCACTATGTTGCCATTCTGTGAGAATATGCATCCTAAGTACTTGAAATTGCCCACCTGTTCTAACTTTGTTCCTCCTATTTGGCACACAATCCATTTATATTTCGTTCCCACTGACATTACTTTCGTTTTGGAGATGCTAATCCTCATACCATAGTCCTTACATTTCTGATCTAGCTCTGAAATATTAATTTGCAAACTTTCAATCGAATCTGCATCACAACTAAGTCATCCGCATATGCAAGACTGCTTATTTTGTGTTCACATATCTTGATCTCACCCAGACAGTCTATTGTTTTCAAGATATGATCCATAAATAATATGAACAACAGTGGAGACAGGTTGCAGCCTTGTCTTACCCCTGAAACTACTCTGAACCATGAACTCAATTTACCGTCAACTCTAACTGCTGCCTGTCTATCCATGTAAAGACCTTTAATTGCTTGCAAAAGTTTACCTCCTATTCCATAATCTCGTAGAACATACAATAACTTTCTCCTAGGAACCTGGTCATATGCCTTTTCTAGATCTATAAAGCATAGATACGGTTCCCTGTTCCACTCATAACACTTCTCCATTATTTGCCGTAAGCTAAAGATCTGGTCCTGACAACATCTAAGAGGCCTAAACCCACACTGATTTTTATCCAATTGGTCCTCAACTAATACTCGCACTTTCCTTTCAACAATACCTGAGAAGATTTTACCCACAACGCTGATTAAAGAGATACCTCTGTAGTTGTTACAATCTTTTCTGTTTCCATGTTTAAAGATTGGTGTTATTACTGCTTTTGTCCAGTATGATGGAACCTGTCCCGACTCCCAGGCCATTTAAATTATTCTGTGTAGCCATTTAAGACCCGACGTTCCACCGTATTTGATGAGTTCCGACTTAATTTCATCCACCCCAGCTGCTTTATTGCACTGCAATCTATTGACCATTTTCTCCACTTCCTCAAATGTGATTTTATTTCCATCCTCATTCCTATCCCATTCTACCTCGAAATCTGAAACGTTGCTGATCGTATTTTCACATACATTGAGCAACTCTTCAAAATATTCCCTCCATCTTCCCAAGGCATCCACAGGATTCACCAGCGGTTTTCCTGACCTGTCCAAAGTACTTGTCATGTCCTTCTTACCTCCCTTTCGAAGACTGCTAATTACACTCCAGAATGGTTTTCCAGCAGCTTGACACATAGTCTCCAACTTGTTTCCAATGTCTTCCCAAGATTTCTTCTTGGATGCTGCAATTATCTTTTTGGCTTTGTTTCTTTCTTCAACATCACTTTCTCTGTCTACCTGAGTTCTAGTATGTAGCCATTTTTGATACGCCTTCTTTTTCCTTTTACAGGCTGCCTTGACTGTGTCATTCCACCAAGCTGTTTGCTTCATCCTACTTTTACACACTACTGTTCCAAGACATTCTTTAGCCACTTCTAGTGCTGTGTCCCAGTACCTTGTCCATTCCTTTTCCAATGACTGTAATTGACTACATTCAACTAACTGGTACCTTTCTTAGATCGCTGTTATGTACTTGAGCCTGATTTCCTTCTCCTGAAGTGTCTCCACTCTTATCCTCCTACATATGGACCTGACCACCTGCACTTCCGGCCTCACAATTTCTCATTGCAGATTAAATAATGATCAGTGTTATCAAAGGATCCCCTGAATACAAGTGTGTCCCTCACAGCCTTCCTGAATTCCTGATCTATTATTATATAGTCAATGACAGATCTGGTTCCCCTGCCTTCCCAAGTATACCGGTGAATGTTCTTATGTTTAAAAAAGGAATTTGTGATTACTAAGCCCATACTTTCACAGAAATCCAAGAGTTGTTTCCAGTTCCTGTTGGCCTCCATATCCTCTCCAATTTTACCCATAACCTTTTCATACCCTTCTGTTCGATTTACAATCCTGGCATTAAAATCACACATGAGCAGAACACTGTCCTTGTCCTTTACTCTAACAACTACATCAATGAGTGCCTCATAAAAACTATCCATCTTATCTTGATCTGTCCCATCACAATGCGAATATACTGACACAATCCTAATTTTCTTGCTAGACACTGTCAAATCTATCCACACCAGTCGTGCGTTTACATACCTTATTGCAACTACGCTTGGTTCCATTTCTTTCCTGATATAAAGCCCTACTCCCCATTGCGCTATTCCTGCTTTGACTCCTGACAGGTAGACCTTGTATTCTCCCACTTCCTCTTCTTTCTCACCCCTAAAATGTCTTACTTGCAGCCTCTTCCAGCTCTATCTTCTTCCCTGAGTAGCCTTATTCCAAAGTAACTGGTATCCCGACGGTCGGGACCACTTACTTGGCCACTCATACGTTGCCCGTGGTTCATGAACTAGGACAGGACTACAGGAACTCACACCATGAACCACATGATTAGTTTCAGTCTAATTTTTTTGTCCCAGTAACTGTTCATTCTTGTATTTCATAACAGAGAGCTAATTGTTATGGAAATTTGAGCACTAATTAAAGTAACGTGAACTTTCACTGGAAAAAGTAATAACTAAAGATACAGCACACATTAAGAGAGCGCAATATCATCTATTCAGTATTTATCTTAGCGAGCAACTACTGCTGGATTGAAATGACAATTAAATCGAGACACTAAGCCATCGACAGGCGTTGATATACATCAATGGGGACAGTTGAAAACGTGTGCCCTGACCGGGACTCGTACCTGGGATCTCCTGCTTGCATGGCAGACGCCCTATACATCAGAGCCACCGAGGGCACAGACGATAGTGCGACTGCAGGCACTTATCCCTTGACCGCTCCCCGTGAGACCCACATTCCCAACTTAACGCCCACACACTACATTCGTAGTGCCCCGGCCGATTACACTCATTACTCGCGGCAGACAATCTTACCGAGTCCCGTAAGAGTTCCGGCAATGAGTGTGCATCCAGCACAGAATAAGAAGGAAAATGCCTGGTTAGCCTTAACAAAATGGTTCAAATGGCTCTGAGCACTATGGGACTCAACTGCTGTGGTCATCAGTCCCCTAGAACTTAGAACTACTTAAACCTAACTAACCTAAGGACATCACACACATCCATGCCCGAGGCAGGATTCGAACCTGCGACCGTAGCAGTCGCACGGTTCCGGACTGCGCGCCTAGAACGGCGAGACCACCGCGGCCGGGTTAGCCTTAACTATATGACTGTTCTTTCGGACTTTCTGCTAATTTGGTATGTATTTTATTGTTCTTGTATTAAAAGTAATATGAGTTGCTCATTTGCTCAAATGAAATTCAATTGAGTCTTTCAATAATAAAAAGCCAATTGCTTGCCTTATTTCTAAATTTTACATTACGCTACATTGTGGTTACTGAAAGTCTTTTTTTTACATAACGAAGCTTTAGTTAGATTTATTTAACCAGTAACTTCATTTAACTTTATTTTCAAAATTTTATATTTCAGTATCATTAAGCGCCAACTTAGTGCCTCCTGATGCATTTGCTATCTCATGTTGTGTTGTACGACAGCGTCACAGCCTTCTGTTGCCATGCCAGTGATTGTTTATTTACATTACTTTCCTTGAGATTTTGGAGATTCATTGCCCTAGAGCGCTGGCGACCGTTTAATTATCCCCTGTTTAGCTAATCAGTGTTCTCTTTGTACTATCAGTAATTTTTTAAGTATATGTTACGTGGTCCCCCCCCCCCCCCCCCCCTCCACAGAGCGGTGCGTGAGCGATTGCAGCATATTTCAAAATTATTATCTGTTTTTAGACCAGGTTTAGAATAGAGTCTTCCTTCAGGAGGGTCTCCAGCTAACCGTTGTTATTTTCCTTCTGGAACGATAGCCTTACTGACTATAAAATTTCACTGGGCATATGCGGTCACGGTCAGTTATATCGCAGTCTAGTAGACCGATTAGGAAGGAGGAGGCTACATCCCAATGGTGAAGCGGGGTTGCAGCTAGACAAGGCCTGTACCGCTACAGCTTGCATCTGGTTTTCTGAGCTCGAGGCTAGACTGCCGCATCTCCCCTGGCCATAACCGTCAGCAGATCTCAACATTATTCAGTGATTGTGTTCTAGTCTGGATCTACTTCTACATGGATACTCTGTAAATCGCATGTAAGTGCCAGTCAGAGGGCTCATCTAACCACCTTCACAGTTCTCTATTATTCCAATCGCGTATAGCGCGCGGAAAGAACGAACACCTACATTTTTCTGTACGAGCACCATGAATTCCCTTACTTTATCATGGTGATAATTTCTCCCTACGTAAGTCGGCGTTAACAAAATATTTTTGCCTTCTGAGGAGAAAGATGGTGATTGGGATTTTGAGAGAAGGTTCTTTCGCAACGAAAAACGCCTTTGTTTTAATGATGTCCAGCCCAAATCCTGTATCATTTCAGTGACATTCTCCCCCATATTTCGCGGTAATACAAAACGTTCTGGCTCTTTTTGAACTTTTTCGATGTATTCCGTCACTCCTACATGGTAAGGATCCGACACCGCTATGCAGTATTCTAAACGAAGCGCGACAATCGTAGTGTAGGTCAGTTCCCTCAGTAGATCTATTACATTTTCTAAGTGTTCTGCCAATAAAACGCAGTCTATTTTTAGCCTTCCCCACAACATTTTCTATGTGTTCTTTTCGATTTAGGTTGTTCGTAATTGTCATTCCTGGGCCTTTAGTTGAAGGTACTGCCTCTAGATTTGACTGATTTGTCATGTAACCGAAGTTTGACGTATTCCTTTTAGCACTCATGTGGATGACCTCGCACTTTTCGTTATTTAGTGTTGGTGGCTAATTTTCGCACAGTAGACAATACATACATGTTTTTTAAATCGTTTTGCAATTTGTTTTGATTCTGTGATGCCTTTAGTAGTCAATAAACGAAAGTTTCATCTGCAAACAACCTAAGACGACTGCTCAAATTGTCTCCCAAGTCGTTTATATCGATAAGGAACAGCAAAGAGCCTATAACGCTACCTTGGGGAACGCCAGAAATAACTTCTGATCTACTCGATGACCTTCCGTCAATTAGTATGAACTGTGACCTCTCTCAAAGGAATCTAGTAATATAACTGAGACGATATTCCATAGGAACGCAATTTCACTACAAGCCGCTTGTGTGGTACAGTGTCAAAAGCCTTCCGTAAATCCAGAAATACCGAATCAGTTTGAAATCCCTTGTCGGTAGCACTCAACACTTCGTGCGAGTAAAGAGATAGTCGTGTTTAATAAGAATGACGTTTTCTAAATCCGTGTTGACTCTGTACCAATAGACCGTTTCCTTCGAAGTAATTCTTAATGTTCGAACACTATAAGTAGGCTGTTGAGGTTTTTATGTTGGTAACGTCACGTAGCGCTCTATATGAAAATCACTGGCTGTGCTGTGTGCAGTCCGTGGCTGGGTGGCATTGTTGTAATATTCGCTATTGTAGTGTTGGGCTGTTGGCTGTTAACATCGCGTAGCGTTCGGCAGTTGGAGGTGAGAAGCCAGCAGTGGTGGATGTTGGGAGAGAGATTGCGGAGTTTTGAGAGCAGATGATCTGGACGTGTGTCCATCAGAGACAGTAAATTTGCACGACTGGATGTCATGAACTGATGTATAAATTAGGATTTTTGAACACTGTTAAGGTAAATACATTGTTAGTTCTCTATCAAAATCATTCATTTGCATGCCTATCAGCAGTTAGTGCCATTGGCGCTCGCTGCATTGCAGTAGCATGAGTAACGAATATTTTTGTGCTGTAAGTGATTAATGAAAGGTATAGGTTATTTTTAGTCAGGACCATTCTTTTGTAGGGATTATTGAAAGTCAGACTGCGTTGCGCCAAAAATGTTGTGTGTCAGTTTAGTGAATGCCTGAATACGTTCAGTTTTTCCCAGCTGTTTGAAAATCAAATAACCTAGAGGTTTAGCAGCACTTTAATTCATAAAATTTTCAAAGGGGATGTTTCAACAAAATATATGTTCGAAAATCCTGCTGCATACCGACGTTTACGATATGGGCTTGAAATTTAGTGGATTACTGCTACTACCTTTCTTGAATACTGGTGTGATCTGTGCAACTTTCCAGTCTTTGGGTACTTATGCCCTGTGTACCTCTATTATCGTTACTTGAACCACTCAGTCATTTGCAGGAAGATTGGTACAATATTGTCTTGAAAACCATTCAGCACGTGCATATCCACTTCGATAAGCTGTTCTAAAGGCCAACGGTTTTCTTAGACCGATTAGGCACGGTAATGTGTGGGCTTCTTTGTTGTTTCAATGATTTTGTAGACTCCATGTATTCAATCTTTATATTGAGCAAGCAGTGAAGCAAAGAAAAGAAAAATTCGGAGTAGGTATTAAAATCCATGGAGAAGTAATAAAAACTTTGAGGTTCGCCGATGACATTGTAATTCTGTCAGAGACAGCAAAGGACTAGGAAGAGCGGTTGAACGGAATGGACAGTGTCATGAAAGGAGGAGGATATAAGATCAACAAAAGCAAAACGAGGATAGCGGAATGTAGTCGAATTAAGTCGGGTGATGCTGAGGGAATTAGATTAGGAAATGAGTAAAAGTAAAGGAGTTTTGCTATTTGGGGAGCAGAATAACAGATGATGGTCGAAGTAGAGAGGACGTAAAATGTAGGTTGGCAATGGCAAGGAAAGCGTTTCTGAGGAAGAGAAATTTGTTAACATCGAGTATAGATTTAAGTGTCAGGAAGTCGTTTCTGAAAGTTTTTGTATGGAGCGTAGCCATGCATGCAAGTGAAACATGGACGATAACTAGTTTGGACAAGAGGAGAATACAAGCTTTCCAAATGAGGTGCTACAGAAGAATGCTGAAGATTAGATGGGTAGATCATATAACTAACGAGGAGGAATCGAATGGGACTGGGGGAAGAGAAGTATGTGGCACAAAACCACTATAAGAAGGGATCGGTTGGTAGCACATGTCCTGAGGCAGCAGTATATCACCAATTTAGTATTGGAGGGAAGCGTAGACGGTAAAAATCGTAGAGGGACACCAAGAGAAGAATACACCAAACAGATTCAGAAGGATGTATTTTGCAGTAGGTACTAGGAGATGAAGAAGGTTGCACAGGATAGAGTAGCGTGGAGAGCTTATAACGATATGTTTACGTAATGGGTGTACATAAACATACTGTTATAAAGGTCCCCATTCGTAGTCGCTAATTATAACAATATGTTTACTTTCGTGCTGTAACATATACCTATAATCAGCGGTGGAAATATATTTGCGAACGCCGACCGTGTGCGGCTGTTTCTTGTTGAATCGTCTGATCAGTCAGAAGTTGCATTGCAGAGGGGAGTAAATGCCTATTCAAAATATAATTAGATTTGGATAGCTCAACATGAATTTCCTAAGGGACATTAGTTTATCATGCATTTACCAGTAGGATATGGTGCGGAGAAAATATTTCGCCGCATGCAACTTCCGTCCGAGCTCGACGAAGGAATTCGTGACTGTGAACTCTCTATTTGGCAGAAACATAAAGAAAATTAAATAACTTCAAGAAGGAGTGGAACATAGATTCTACACTAAATAAATAGTCCATACACTAGTTCCATTTGACTCTGAATTTAAGACAATTAATAGATGAACTTACAGTACAATGAAAGATTTAACATGGATGCCGTTTTGACTGGCACTTCTCTTCTCGTATTAAAAATAATTCCTTTGACGTTTTCACATACAAGTCGCACAATAAATCTACTGCTATGCAGTATTGCACTTTTAGTATTGCACTTTTACTTTACACTAAATTAATATTATTTTTAACGATAATAATACGGCGGCAACACATGCGCGTCCGACACAAGTTACAAGAGACAAGAGAAGAATGAGTAACTGTTCATCGATAATATCTCGTACATCAAAAAAAATGTGTAAAAGTGTTCTTCTTCTGTCCGTTTTTCGCGCCGCGGTTTTCAAAGTCAATAACTCGCTGCATCTCTGACGGCGCTTCGGCAATAAACAAGTTACGTCACAGGTCGTTGACTTTTTACATTCTCGCAATCTTATTTGTTAACTTTAGCTGTTGCCGAGCGACTGCTCGATTAGTGAATAATTTAAAATGATGAGGCAATCACATAATGTTACAAGCTGCATCAAACGAGTCTCGGGACTGATGACCACAACAACACCAACATGTACCTTACCGATGAAGAAGACGTATCACAAGGTGTTGAAGTACCCATTTGAGAAAACGGCAGTGAAAAGTAGCGTTAGAGAGCAAGGAGCGTGCGGTCTCTTCGCCGTGGGCGGCGCGGTCCCTGGAGAGGAGTGACAAGCAAGTGTCGCCTGAGGCGGCGGGTCCCGCGGGCGGCGCGCCGGCCCCAGTGTCCGGCGTGCAGCGGCGTGGCGGCCGTGCCGTGGGCCGTGGGCCGTGTGCCGTGGGCCGTCCCCTGATCGATAGCATTCTGCGGCGGCGCCACGCCAGAGCGGGACAGCGCCCGCCAGCCCGCGCCGATTGGTAGTCGCCGGCCGGGCCGGACCCAGAGCCGCTCTGTAACGCGGCCACGTATTCACTCCGCCGGCCCGGCCAGCATTTATGGGGGGTCGTCACAAGGCGGATTCGTGGGGTGTGCTCCTTTTAACGGACTCCCGGCGGACCCCATAAAGACCGGCACGTCGGTCGCGAGGCGCCGCTGCGAGGCTGCCTCGCGACGCCCGAGGGATGGGCCGCTTCTCCGCTTGTACTGCCGATTCTCTGCGGCCGAACTCATTAAAATGAACTGCACTTCCTTTCAATACTGTAACGTCCTGCCGCGTTGTGGGCTAATTAGAGGGCAGACGAATGCATTTCAACGTAATCGACTCCTGTACTGATATTTTTTACATCTTTCGTTATCTCCCGTTGGAGCTGGAAAGGTTGCTTTAGCTCTTAGCTTTTCTTCACCCTATGTCCCAGTACGAATCTGTCTAGACTTACACAAAGCTTTTGACAATCTTTTAAAATAATTGAAAAGCCACGATCGCTTACATATCGTTTACTAGATGACTGGTTGTGAGGGGTCCATGATTAAGGAATTTGTTGTTAGCGCACTCGAGCAGATTTAATTTCGATGGATTGCTCGAGCTGCCTGCGATATGTAAGCTATAAGAGAATATCAGACCAGAGAGCAGTGTTGTCAGCAGTAAGAACTGTGTAGCAGTAGGAGTAAGTAGTAGCGAGCAGTCGTGTGCATCGAGTTGGCTGGGCCGGTCATGGGGAGCGATGGCGGAGCCTCAGCGTTGTAGTATAAGGTAAACGCATATGTAGTATTGTTATATCAGGTCCCATGTAAATGTATTAAAAAATCTCCTAATAATAATGTTTCTCATAAAAAGTAACTTTTGACAATCATTCATTTCAATTTAAAGAATTTACTAATATCTCCAATCCTTGGTCATCGCGATCATTGAAAAGAAAAATAAGTTGTTTCTTTTTATACATGACAAATCTATCGGCCAGCATTGCACTCGGCTGTGCCAGAAAAATTCTTATGGGAGCAGATGTATATGCGTTATCCGGCAACTTCATTGAGGTAATATTTTTCAATTTATACGGAATGAATTTTCAGGGCCATGACGCAGCACTGCTGACGTCCAAAATTTACCAGTTCAAATTCACAATCAGTTATTGAAAGGTTATCTATGAGTCACATTTTTTAATTAGTAGGTTAGTTTCAGTGATTTATACAGTATATTTTTTACTGTTGGGAGGTTATTATATAATTTTTTCTGTTGGGAGGTTACACTAAATGTCAATGCTATACATATTACTTATTTATCTGGGGGGGGGGGGTTACATGGTTTCAGCACCCTGAAGGTGCCATCATCGGTTCTGAAACGTGGATTAACATTTATAAAACCGCAAGGGCGTCATGGCACATAGGCAGACTATCTGATAAACATCACTGTTGCAAACAATAAAAAATATTAAAAAACAGCTCTCGTGGTCGTTCTTTCCATAAAATATAAAACTAAAGTCACCAGATAAAACTGCCAACTGCTCGCCTAACACCGGTCGGCACCATCACTGCCCCATTCCCTTTCCTTCTTTTAACATAACAGGTTTGAGGGAGGGCTTACATGAGTTAGCTGTATACAATACAGTTATTACAGAACCACATACCTGAAACGTGGATTAACGTTTATAAAACTATATGGACGTCATGGCACATGAGGCAGACTATCTGATAAAAATCACTGTTACAACCAATAAAAAATATTAAAAAACTGCTCTCGTGGTCGTTCTTTCCATAAAATATAAAACTGAAGTCACCAGATGAAGCTACCACTGCTCCCCTAACACCGGTCGGCATCATCACTGCCCTACTCCACCCAGGCTTACCTGCTGTGATTCTAGCGATTCACAACCGGCTACCAGATAGCGCTGTCCAACCAGCGCACATTCAGTCTCACAGTATAACCACGCACTACTACTAAAACACAACTTTACTATAACTGCTTGTCACATACCCACGCAAAGCCCACATTTGCACATACATTTCCTGTGCATACTATAATCACTACAAAGTGTATCAATTACAAAGTAAAAGCATCTGAGGCACAGACATTATCAATAATGGTTCAAATGGCTCTGAGCACTATCGGACTTAACATCTCAGGTCATCAGTCCCGTGTCATTTCCAGTTCCAAGAATACCACCACTTGCAAAGTAGGTTAGAAATCAGATTAATAGCTTTGTTCACGCAGCATATGTTCGTTTTATCGGGCAACAACAAAGTTATTTACTATGGATGGTATCGTCAGAATGGAAATAATGATGTCACTGCAAAAAAGTCATTAATTTTGGCACTTTTCTTGTTGATTCTATGGTGATTTCACTTTGACTGCCACAAGGACCAGATCTGTATTTTCGCAATATTTGAAGACCTGACAAATGCGTTTTTCAGGAAATTCTTAATGATCTAACAATAGCAGATCAGAACAATGCTATGGTAGAAATAATTTAACTTGGTGTTGACGATCCTCATCAGCATTAAATTTCCTTGTAAATTCACATATACTTCTGCTTAATTCTCACATCATCAAGAAAACAGTTTTGTATCAATCTTCATATATTTAATTTTCACTTTAATCAATCACAAGACTTGACTGTTCTTTTATAAAGCGAAATAACAACTTAACTTCTGCAAAGTGAAACAAAGACTGCTGTGTGCGCATTCGCGCCAAAACGGTTACAAGTAAGTCAACGATTATGACAGTCTCACAGAAATAAATACACACAAGAACCATATCACTAGAATATATCGATATATCGGAGTATCTATACATTAATCAAACCAAATGTGAATATTGTCACAAAAATATGTCTGTTACTTCGCAGAAAAGTAGTAAGATATTACTGGTATTGAGAACTGGGGTTGGAGTGCCCAAAAAAAAAAAAAAATCCTCGAGTAATAATTTTAAGTGTTGGAAACCCTTTTCTAAAAGTATTTTTATGGAGTGAAGCCATGTACAGCAGTGAAACATGGACGATAAACGCTTTATACAGTACCTCAAACCTCCAATCAGAGAAATACGGTGATCGAGAAGAGCAAGGCAACATGTCTACACTCTGCAGAACACGTTGGGTTACAAAGCAGGATGTGGGCGAACGTTACTCTTTCGGGAAACACCCCTGGGATAAGTCGAATCCCCAGAATGACGTCCAGATTTGCGGCAGGTTGGAATAACCCCAAGAGTGCTCCTGCTGTCATACGAAATCGCACCCCAGACCACAACGCCCGGCCGCAGGCAGCTTGGTTACAGGCGCCCATCTGGTTTCCTCGTAACCAAAATATTGCAGTCATTGACGCCAAGGCTGGACCATATTTCATCAGAAAAAACAACAAACCTCCAATCCACACTCAATGGACAAGCAGTTTAACACAACTAAAGTCGCAAACGGCGGTGGTTTTTGGTCAGTAAAACGCACACTAGAGAGCGTCTGTTCTTGAAGTAACTGAACTTTGTTGTGGCAGCTCGGTGCCAACCGTTGTTAGAACTGCTGTGACAGACGCAGCACTATTCACCACAGCCAAACGCCAAAACCGACGATTTTGCCTCTCGGTAGTGTCACGTGGCCGTCCGTAGACTCTTCTTCTTGCGACCATACCTTCCTATGGCCCCTGGAGTTAGCAATTACGTACAGTGGCTACATTCCTGCTAAGTGTTTCTGCAATATGACCTTAAGAACATCTAGCTTCTCGTACCTCCATTACGCTACATCGTTCAATGTCAGTAATTGTTGTTAATGGCGTCCTCGTCGTCTTAAGACAGTCTTGTCTAACATCTACTCAGTACATCCAATTTCGAAGGCAACTAACGCTCACAACCATTGTAGTACATATTGAAAGCAAACTTGATTTCCATCCTGTCAGAGGTGCTATTAACGCCTTGCTTAAACTACTTGTGTGAAATTTGAAAATACACTATCTTCCAGATGCAGAAACATGCCTATCAACTTTCATTTATCTCGCGACTCCATCTTGGTACTGCGATTTTTTTTTCTCTGTGTGTGTACATTATTACGTTTCTACTGAACCTTCGAAGCGCGAGCCGTACTAACCCTTGTCGGATTTTCTACGTAAGTTACATTAGACGATCGTTCTGTCGCATCAGTGAGAACCTCAATGTATGCTCTCTCACCAGCTTCTAACTGCGTAAATCCTTTAGCAGTCTTGTAGTCGCCCCAGCAATTAACGTCAACGAAAGTAGCGCTGACGCTGCTGCTGAACTTGTGCTCCTAACGATTAATTCATTTTGATTTCCTCGTGTTTTGCAGCAACCACTTTGTTTCCGCTTCCAACTACTACATGTTTATTTCGTAACTTATAACACAGCATTGCTTTCTTTTTCTGATCATATTTACACTTTTTCTTCCGGAGATCAATTGAATTATTTCATCAGTCACACAAGGTTTCATTGTAGTTTCTTTCACAGTACTTATGTTTGTCTACATAACTTCTGTGATTATCCTTTTTAGGATGTCCATTCTTCCTCTAAAGTGCCTTCTGTGTTACTGTCATAGTGTATATAGACATAGATGACCACAAAGGCACATAATCATTCCTTAACACTTCGCCACGTACAAATTCCTTCTAACGACCCACTTAAGCCTTCCTACTCCTCAATCTTAGTCCATATCTGCCCCTGAGTGTGACATACTACCCAGTACCTCTCTTCGGAATCGCTGTGTCACTGTGACGTAATCTAGAGTGTATCGTCCCGCCTTTCAGATCTTTTCCAAGTATATCGTCTTCTCTTGGGATTCTACTACACTGGATTTGCTATTACTAACTGCAATTTACACATGTTCCTAGCATCTAATCCCTATTCACCCTTACTCTTGTCATCTGTTGCTTCCCCTGGTGCAACATTATACAGTCCCTACAGAAGTACAAATTTTCTTCTCCCTCCCCCCCCCCCCCCTCCCTCTCCGCCTCCCTATCCCCCTCACACTCTCCCTCTACCTCTATCTCTCCCTCTCCCTCTACCTGTCCTTTGATACGGTCCAGTCATAATAATGTGCCCACCACACATGGTCGACGTCGACGTGCAGTAATTACTCGGAGGACAGGTGGCAGTAGAACAGTTGAAGGTTTATAAAGTGTGTCGGGGAGACGCGGAAATATGGAGCAGTCGTTATCGTAATGCTGAAAAGGATCATTATGAAGAGGAGCATAATCTTTGGCTTTCGAAGCATGAGTTAAACATTTCAAAAACGGCTAAGTTTGCAAAATGTTCGCGTGCTGCACTGGTAAGGTGTAACGTGTTGGGCAAAATGGCGCTGTCCAACAGCGGCGCCAAGGCAACTGTGGTGTGCCACTTACCACAGATGACAGGGCTCAACGGCGACTACAGAAACGTGGACGGGCAACTGTCACCAAACGACCGGCCAGACGGAGCAAAGGGCGACCTGCAGTGTCTCCTGAGCGATCGTATGGACTTCCGTAGCAGGTGCCAGGTTCATGTCCTGATGTGACGTCCACTAACGACGAAGGCTGGAATTTGCACGCCAGTACCACAACTGGACGTCCGCCGAATGTCGATAGGTGGCCCTTTGAGGTGAATCATTTTTATGCTCCATCGTACAGGTGACAATTAGCGTTTACGGCACCAACCGTTTCAAACCAATCACCCTGCATGCTAATGGTCCGGATATTGTTTCCGTACCTTCCCCTGGGAGATCTTGTCATTCTGGAAGACACAGTTTGTATCTGTCCTTGTGGACAGTGTCGATTCATACATTGGATTTGTTTTTCCTAGGCACGGTGGCATTTACAAGGAGGGCAATACAGCGTGTCACCCAGCTCACCGTGCACTTGTGTAGGGTGAAGCGCACCAGTTGTAGTTTACTGTAATTATCCGGATCCAAATTCCCCTGATTTAAATTCTATCGAAAACCAGTAGAACCACCTAGCTCGTGCTGTTCGCGCTATACATTCCCAGCCGAGTAACCCAGGGCGATTAGCCAAGACACAGCAGTCCACATGTCTCGACATGGACGGTAGTCTGTATTGCACACAGTGATTGCTGATTCCACATATGGTTTCACAATTTATTATTTATTGCCGTCGTTGTTATTGTTGTACTCTTCAGTCCTAAGACTGGTTTGATGCAGCTCTCCAGCTATCCTGTGCAAGCTTCTTCATCTCCCAGTAGCTACTACAACCTACATCCTTCTGAATCTGCTTAGTGTACTCATCTCTAGGTCTCCCTCTACGATTTCTACCCTCCACGCTGCCCTCCAATACTAAATTGGTGATCCCTTGATGCCTCAGAACATGTCCTACCAACCGATCCCTTCTTCTAGTCAAGTTGTGCCACAAACTTCTCTTCTCCCCAATCCTATTCAACACCTCATCATTAGTTATGTGATCTACCCATCAAATCTTCAGCATTCTTCTGTAGCACCACATTTCGAAACCTTCTATTCTATTCTTGTCTAAACTATTTATCGTCCACGTTTCACTTCCATACGTGGCTACACTCCATACAAATACTTTCAGAAACGACTTCCTAAAACTCAAATCAATACTCGATGTTAATAAATTTCTCTTCTCCAGAAACGCTTTCCTTCCCATTGCCAGTCTACATTTTATAACCTCTCTACTTCGACCATCATCAGTTATTTTGCTCCTCAAATAGCAAAACTCCTTTCCTACTTTAAGTGTGTCATTTCCTAATCTAATTACCTCAGCATCACCCGACTTAATTCGACTACATTCCGTTATCCTCGTTTTGCTTTTGTTGATGTTCATCTTATATCCTCCTTTCAAGACACTGTCCATTCCGTTCAACTACTCTTCCAGGTCCTTTGCTGTCTCTGACAGAATTACAATGTCATCGTTGAACCTCAAGGTTTTTACTTCTTCTCCATGGATTTTAATACCTACCCCGAATTTCTCTTTTGTTTCCTTCACTGCTTGCTCAATAGACAGAATGAATAACATCGGGGAGAGGCTACAACCCTGTCTCACTCCCTACCCAACCACTGCTTCCCTTTCATGCCCCTCAACTCTTATAACTGTCATTTGGTTTCTATACAATTTGTAAATTGCCTTTCGCTCCCTTTATTTTACGCCTGCCACTTTCAGAATTTGAAAGAGAGTATTCCAGTCAACATTGTCATAAGCTTTCTCTAAGTCTACAGATGCTAGAAACGTAGGTTTGCCTTTCCTTATTCTAGCTTCTAAGATAAGCCGTAGTGTCAGTATTGCCTAACGTGCTCCAATATTTCTACGAAATCCAAACTGATCTTCCCCAAGGGCGGCTTCCACTAATTTTTCCATTCGTCTGTAAAGAATTCGCGTAAGTATTTTGCAGCCGTGACTTATTAAACTGATAGTTTGGAAATTTTCACATCTGTTAACACCTGCTTTCTTTGGGATTGGGATTATTGTATTCTGCTTGAAGTCTGAAGTTATTTCGCCTGTCTCATACATCTTGCTCACCAGATGGTAGAGTTTTGTCAGGACTGACTCTCCCAAGGCCGTCTGTAGTTCTAATAGAATGTTGTCTATTCCCGGGGCCTTGTGTCGACTCAGGTCTTTCAGTGCCCTGTCGAACTCTTCACGCAGTATCATATCTCCCATTTCATCTTCATCTACATCTTCTTCCATTTCCATAATATTGTCCTCAAGTACATCGTCCTTGTATAGACCCTCTATATACTCCTTCCACCTTTCTGCTTTCCATTCTTTGCTTAGAACTGGGTTTCCATCTGAGCTCTTGATATTCATACAAGCGATTCTGTTTTCTCCAAAGGTCTCTTTAATTTTCCTGTAGGCAGTATCTATCTTACCCCTAGTGATATATGCCTCTACATCCGTACATTTATCCTCTAGCCATCCCTGCTTAGCCATTTTGTACTTCCTGCAAATCTCATTTTTGAGACGTTTGTATTACTTATTGCCTGCTTCATTTACTGCATTTTTATATTTTCTCCTTTCATCAATTAAATTCAATATTTCTTCTGTTACCCAAGGATTTCTACTAGCCCTCGTCTTTTTACCTACTTGATCCTCTGCTGCCTTCACTACTTCATCCCTCAAAGCTACCCATTCTTCATCTACTGTATTTCTTTCCCCCATTCGTGCCATTTGTTCCCTTACGCTCTTCCTGAAACTCTGTACAACCTCTGGTTCTTTCAGTTCATCCAGGTCCCAGCTCCTTAAATTCCCACCTTTTTGCAGTTTCTTCAGTTTTAATCGACAGTTCATAACCAATAGATTGTGATCAGAGTCCACATCTGCCCCTGGAAATGTCTTAAAATTTAAAACCTGGTTCCTAAATCTCTGTCTCACCCTTATATATTCTATCTGATAGCTTTTAGTATCTCCAGGGGTCTTCCATGTATACAACCTTCTTTCATGATTCTTGAACCAAGTGTTAGCTATTATTGCCGTCTCAACAGTGAAACCTTAAGTTCCACATATAAAAATGATAACATAAATCATCGTCCTTGATCAACATAAACGTAACAACCCCAAGAGTTTGTTGTGATCTGGATCGTGACACAGATCGTGCATCAGCTCCTGACGTAATCACTGTTGCACATCTACACCGCATCAGTGGGTCCCACGTAGAGAGTTAATGACTTCTGGGCGGCGAAGTGGAGCGATGTGGTGTGGTGGCGAGTTGGCTACGTTCCAACGTATGTTCAGTCATATGGGACGCCACAGGCGACAGGCGCGGATGGCCTGAAGCGAAGCTGCGACCGCAGCCGACCGCTTTTCGAAGGCTTCTTCTGAACAGGTTGCTCTAACTTGTCGTTTGAGTAGAATATATTACCCGAAGGTTCTGCCTGCCGTATACGATCTAGGGTTAGTAACTGGTATGGACTTAATAAACTCACATGGGCTTACTGCCTATCAGGCAGTACCACGGGGCAGCTGCTCCACAACGCATTCTTAATTTTCGTATGAGAAAATTTATTGGCGATTGTGTCTTCCGATGCAGCTAGGCTGCATGTTCCTGAAACTAAATTTCATTTCATTTCGATGGAGTACAATCGGTTCCTTCACTGCCTCATGAAGATAACAGACTGGAAAATTATGCGTACGTATAAAATGCGTTCGAAAGCTTTATTCTGCAGGCGGTGCAATTTCTCCACACGTGTGTTAGAGGAACTTACCATTGGAGCGTGCGCTTCGTCTGAAGTACGACGTGGTGGGCGTATGTCTGCGGGCTGTCGACGGATTCGCGGTCTTAAGACAGTCCGTGATAGCGGCGCCGCCGTTATTGCTGCGCACGCTGCCTGCGGGCGGTGTTAGTGGTCCCTCTTGGTGCATGGTAGAGTTGAGCCCTTAAACAGAATGTTCACAATCTGCGCCGGTTACAAACATGGGAAGCACTAGCAAGATGCCTAACTCTTTGTTTCCGAAGTAGTAGCGCCTGCGATAGTCAAGGGCGGCAACCCGCTGCACATAAACGTCGTGCCAGAACATCAGTAACAGGTGCCCTGCCTTGGGTATACTCAACCGTCGGTTCCTTCCAGAACATAACTGACTCTAGTCCTGCAAGTTCCACAGGGGTTCCCCGCTCCAACAGATGATTTTTTATACTTTTCGCAAGTGGTTATACTAGCGCGACTGGAGAGTATACATACAATGTTTCTCTCCTACGAGCCGGCAGGAGCCTTTTCTTCGAAGTTTCTGCACATATTTTTAATGTATACTAGAGTCAGCTTGAACGAATACTGCATATCACATGCCAGTGCGACGTTCGAGTTACTCGGGGCCACTGATATTTCTTGGAGTTTTTCTGAAACTTTTAGTACACTACTAGCCATTAAAATTGCTACACCAAGAAGAAATGCAGATGATAAACGGGTATTCATTGGACAAATATATTATACTAGAACTTATGAGTGATTACATTTTGACACAGTTTGAGTGCACAGATACTGAGAAATCAGTACCCATAACAACCACTTCTGGCCGTGATAACGGCCTCGATACGCCTGGGCATTGAGTCAAACAGAGCTTGGATGGCGTGTACAGGTACAGCTGCCCATGCAGCTTCAACACGGTACCACAGTTCAGCAAGAGTAGCGACTGGCGTATTGTGACGAGCCAGTTACTATGCCACCATTGACCAGACTTTTCCAATTGATGAGAGATCTGGAGAATGTGCTAGTCAGGGTAGCAGTTGAACATTTTCTGTATCCAGAAAGGCCAGTACAGGACCTGCAACATGCGGTCGTGCATTATCCTGCTGAAATGTAGGGTTTCGCAGGGATCGAATGAATGGTAGAGCCACGGGGCGTAACACATCTCAAATGTAACGCCCACTGTTCATAGTGCCGTCAATGCGAACAAGAGTTCACCGAGACGTGTAACCAATGCCACCCCATACCATCACACCGGGTGACACGCCAGTATGGCGATGACGAATACACGCTTCCAATGTCAGTTCACCACGATGTCGCCAAACACTGATGCGACCATCATGATGCTGCAAACAGACCCTAGATTCATCCGAAAAATGGCGTTTTGCCATTCGCGCGACTAGGTTCATCGTTGAGTATACCATCGCAGGCGCTCCTGTCTGTGATGCAGCGGTCAAGCGTAACCCCAGCCATGGTCTCAAGTCTGATAGTCCATGCTGCTGCAATTGTCTTCGAACTGTTCGTGCAGATGGTTGTTGTCTTGAAAACGTCTCTGTCTGTTGACTCAGGGATCGTGACGTGACTGCACGATCCGCTACAGCCATGCGGATTAGATGCCTGTCATCTGGACTGCTAGTGTTACGAGGCCGTTGGGATCCAGTACGGCGTTCCGTTTTACCCTCCTGAACCCATCGATTCCATATTTAGCTAACGGTCATTTGATCTCGACCAACGCGATCAGCAATGTAGCGATACGATAAACGGCAATCGCGATAGGCTGCAATCCGAACTTTATCAAAGCCCGAAAAGTGATAGTACGCATTGATCCTCCTTACACGAGGCATCACAACAACGTTTCACCAGGCAACGCCGGTCAACTGCTGTTTGTGTATGAAAAATCAGTTGCAAACTGTCAACATGTCAGCACGTTGCAGGAATCGCCACCGGCACCAGCCTTGTGTGAATGCTCTGAAAAGCTAATCATTTGCATGTCAAAGTATCTTCTTCCTGACGGTTAAATTTCGCGTCTGTAGCACGTCATCTTCGTGGTGTAGCAGTTTTAATGGCCAGTAGTGTACATACCGAAAGAACAATTATTGCACTAGATTACTTTTGGGTCGCTCTCGAATGGGTACGCTTTGAGAGACTTTTCAGTTGTAACGGTAAACAAACCGAAGCTTCCAGTTGTCACTGGGCGTCGCGTTAAACGTGTTAATAGCAGAATTTACTTGGTCTGATTCGAGCTACACATTGCCAAAACTAATTGTAAATTCGTGCTGAAATACGAGAGAAATTGTGTGAGATGACTTTTTCTCCTCTGGCGTCGTGGGCATGTGTAGTTGAACTATTACAGTTTGCCGGGTTTCTTTCCGAGTCAAATAAGAATGCTAGAGTCCTAATTGTAAGCAATTATATAATAGTGGTATCACCTCATAAAAACAAAGAAGATCTCGATTTATAAATATGTTAGTGTCACGCGCATTTCTTTTTGTACGACATCTCTAATTGGGTACTTTGGGACAAAGCGAATTATTTTCAACAAGACGGAGAAATGGTTAGCTTATGCACTAGAATTGTCAAATGATGAGAGGAACTGGATGGGAAAGGGGGGGGGGGGGGGGAGAATATATAATATCCGGCTCGACATTCTAACTGCACTAGCATTTGATTTCAGCGCAGTACTCTGACTGATACTGTATTAGTCTCTTAAATCCCACATCTGAGATGTGCATGTGCTCATATCAGTACTGGCCACTCACTGAACATTTCTGCTCCTCGTTTCCTTGGAGTCCCGTGAGGATGCAGCCTTGAGGATCTCGTAAGCTATGCAACCGCAAACGTGGCCTTTCTGGCTGTTCCGGCTGTTAACAGGGGTCGTGTCATGGACGGTAGTCGTTTACCGTGATAGTATGCCTAAGCCATTTAAAAAACCATTTTTTGAAGAACATCATCTTCACGCCAGTGACTATTGTAAGCGGCGCAATAGTGTAATAAATACTTATCACAGTCACTGGCGTGAAGATGGTAGCTGGCCTTTGTGGCCGAATTGTTCTAGGCGCTTCAGTCCGGAACCGCGCTGCTGCTACGGTCACAGGTTCGAATCCTGCCTCGGGCATGGATGTGTGTGATGTCCTTAGGTTAGTTAGGTTTAAGTCAGCCTACGTCTAGGGGACTGATTTAACCACAAGGTTTCTAGATTCATTTTTACCTTTATTCAAACATACACATAGCTGTTCGGAGATTCTTGTCAGAGGACAGATAACAACCGACATATTTCGAAATTTTATTCACTGACTGTGAATTCCTTGATATCAGCAATATCAGGTATATATCCACTCCCCAACAGTAACATAAAAAAATGTCTAGCCGAAAAATCTTCAAAAACCAAGACCACTTATAAAAAATAAACATTTTATTCGATAACCGGTTTCGACAGAGATATGGTGTCATCATCGAAACTTATGCTTTGAAGTTTTACAGCCGTTGACAATTCACAACTGTAGGAAATAAGATGACATGGCATAGCTGTGTCGAAACCGAACATCCAGTAGAATACGCTTTTAGCGATTCTGGCTTGTGAAGTTTTCTTCGGTTACCGTACACAGCACTGGCCTCCGACTGACAATGTCAGGTATAGGGCCTATTATATAATAAGAAAATTTGCTCCGAGCCGGACTTGAAACCTGATATCCTACTTATCGCGCGCAGTCGTCTTAACCAATGCTACAATCCGTGAACGCTTCCCTAGCCGACCCAATCCTCCTGTCTATGTCCTTATATCGTAGTATACTAAATTCATCACTTAATGCTCACAACATTACTTGATTTCCCGCAACACGGAGAATGACTGAATCAGGAATCGAGGCTAACGTTACTATCGTCGTTTGTCCCCTAGCTTCGTAATACTTACATGCATGACTGAAAGAACGAGTAACGTTGACGATAGACAGCTGTAGAACTATCTGAAAATTTAATAGTAGATCTATACTAATACACCTGATGTAGACGGATTCGCGTTTATCCAAAAAGTTTTTATATATTTTGTACGACTATGGACTCAAGGTACCCTCCGCCACACACCGTCAGGTGGCTTGCGGAGTATGGATGTAGATGTGTATGTAGATAATCAAGATTGCTTGTTCGTTCAAACACGCATGTCGGAGCCACCGATGTGTTAACCCTACAATTCCCATTTATAATACTGATCATTTTGGGATCTGGTAGAGGCAAATAACATTTGAATAACACGCGAATGGAACTGGAGTTGTGATATTCCTGCTTCTAATGCTTCTACTGCCCTGGGCTATTAATTAAAAATATCTAAGAGATCTAAGTAAAATGATCAAATCAGAATTTGTATTTGCATCCATGTATTATCATCTGTGAGTTTAGGATTCTAGTGTAATCTCTTTCGTTGAGTAATTGTATTGGTTTGAATTACGTGATGTACTGAATGGAATGAACAGTCTAACGATTACAGAACATGGATTGAGGGTAAATTGAAGAAAGACGGAAGTAATGAGAAGTAGCAGTAATGAGAACAGCGAGAAACTTAACATCAGGATTGATGGTCACGAAGTAGATGAAGTTAAGGAACTCTACTATCTAGGCAGCAAAATAACGACTGACGGAGGGAGCACGGAGGACGTCATAAGCAGACTAGTACTGGCAAAAAGGGCTTTCCTCGCCAAGAGAGATCTACTAGAACCAAACATAGGTCTTAAGATGAAGAAGAAATTTCTGAGAAGATAAATTTGGAGTACAGCATTGCATGGTAGTTAAACATGGACTGTGGGAAAACCAGAACTGAAGAGAATCGAAGCAATTGAGATTTGGTGCTGCAGACGAACTTTGAAAATTAGGTGGACTGATAAGGCGAAGAATCACGAGGTTCTGCGCAGAATCGGAGAGGAAAGGAGTATGTGAGCCGGCCGCTGTGGCCGAGCGGTTCTAGGCGCTTCAGTTCGGAACCACGCATATACGGTCGCAGATTCGAATCCTGCCTCGAGCATGGTTGTGTGTGATGTTCTTAGGTTAGTTAGGTTTATGTAGTTCTAAGTCTAGGGGACTGATGGCCTCAGGTTTTGAGTCCCATAGTGCTGAGAGCCATTTGAACCATTTGAAAGGGATATGTGGAAAACGCTGACAAGGAGAAGGGATAAAAGCTGTAGAGGAAGAAAAAGGTAGGAATACATCCAGAAAATATTTGAGGACGTATGCTGCAAGTGCTACTATGAGATGAAGAGGCTGGCACAGGAGAGGAATTCATGGCGGGATGCATCAAACCAGTCAGAAGACCGATGACTCAAAAAAAAAAGTTTTCTTCAAATAACTTACCGCATCACCTTTAGCAGTATACGGCCCATTACGAAACTAACTATAGGTGTCGTTGTTGTATGTTCGTTAATGAGTATCACTCACGTTCCAATGGGATATAGGCTACCATCAGGCACTATCAGTACTATAACAGCTCTTAAACAAGTAGCTGCATGCCAGTTTTGAATAATATACCACACTTTCACAAATACATTCGCGAATATTCTGAAAATCCTGTTGTGTAACAACAACAATGAAATAATGAATCGTACTATACGATCATTCACATATAACCAATTCCATGTCGTTCATTATTGAACAAGAAGGTTCTGAACATTTTTCAATGGTGCTTACGGGTGAAATATTGTGTGCAACATACGGCGAGTGAAGTTACAGACAATGAAATACAGGCAAACTCGTTAGTATCTCGAGAAACACCCATTAGTGCTTCGAAAGTTAAAATAATTCTTTGTGATACACAGTTTTCTCAAAACGAAAGTGTTGTAAATGGTAGTTTAGGTTATATTCTGATAGATTTACAGATACCAACAAGGGTGTTAAGTGATTGTAAGAGTTGTAAAATATGTGGAGAGCCAGGTTACATGAAGACAGTGAGGTATCAAATGGACTAGCCAGGAAACTTATCATTAATTGTGCAAGTTGTAAATAAAGTCATTCATTTCTGAAATTCTGGTAAGTGTGAACATAATTATTTTGAATTAAATGTTAGGTGGTTCAATGGGTTGAGAGCTATTGATAAAGGACACACTGCAGCAAAAACAATGTGTACCACTATGAATATGCCATGCCCACCTTGTACAACGACAATCAAGCAGGAGCTGCTGCATGTGAGTCAATAAAGGGTGCTGCCAACGAAGCTGTTGAAATAAATGATGGTATGACTGACATACCGGTAGCTTCTGATGGTTCTTGGGAGAAGTGCGGCTACAGTTCTAAGAATTCTGTTGCTACTGTGACCAGTTTGGCTGCTGGAAAGGTAACATATTTCCAGATTTTAACCAAACACTTTTACACTTATAACTGATGATGCTCGAAGTAGAGAGGATATCAAATGTAGACTGGCAATCGCAAGGAAAGCGTTTCTGAAGAGGAGAAATTTGTTAACATCGAGTATAGATTTAAGTGTCAGGAAGTCATTTCTTATAGTATTTGTATGGAGTGTAGCCATGTACGGAAGTGAAACATGGACGATAAATAGTTTGGACAAGAAGAGAATAGAAGCTTTCGAAATGTGGTGCTACAGAAGAATCCTGAAGATTAGATGGGTAGATCACATAACTAATGAGGAAGCATTGTATAGGATTGGGGAGAAGAAAAGTTTGTGGCACAACTTGACCAGAATAAGGGATCGGATGGTAGGACACCAATTTAGCATTGGAGGACAGTGTGGAGGGTAAAAATCGTTGAGGGAGACCAAGAGATGAATACACTAAGTAGATTCAGTAGGATGTAGGTTGCAGTAGGTACTGGGAGATGAAGAAGCTTGCACAGGATAGAGTAGCATGAAGAGCTGCATCAAACCAGTCTCAGGACTGAAGACCACAACAACAATAACAACCAAACATTGTTATAAGTGTAAATCAGGAAATGAAGAAGGGCATATCTGTGAGGGAAATTATGAAGCAAGAAGTGGTGGTATAGAGGCCTCTGCAGCTACTTAAGTTTTTAGTCGATCTGAGAATGAAGGGGAGTGTGTAACAGTAAGTTCTTAGGTGACGGAGACTCAAAAGCTTGTAACAGTGTAGTAGCTGCTCAGCCTTTTCGTGAGAAGATTAGCACAAAACTGGAATGTGTTGCTCATGTCCAAAAGAGGATGGGGAGTAGATTGAAGACGTTGAAACAATGTTTCAGAGACAATAAACTTTCTGGTGGTATAACCATAACAGGCAGGCTGACAGACAAAATGATTGATGAACTGCAGCAGTATTATGAGAAGGCCATTAGAAATAAAACGGAGGTTTTGTTGAAACTGAAACAGGCAGTATGGGCTACCTTTTTCCACAGACTGTCAACTCATGAAAAAGCAGTACACGACCCTTGCCCTCCTATACAAGATTTATGGTGCAATTACCTCAATGCCCAGTAGACAAACAATTGATACAGGCACAAATATTCCATCCCAGAAGCGGTCATGAGTATCATAAAACCTATTTACAGAGACGTGGCAAATCCTGAATTACCGAAAAAGTGTCGACATGATCACACTAAAAATCCAACTGACTCGATCAATAATCTTATGTGGCCTCGCTTACCAAAATTGTTTTTGTTGTAATGAAGACAGTTTGGTGGTGCGAAAGTGTTACAGCATATGGGAATTTATCCTGGAGCAAGCTGGATTGGAAGACTTGAACGGATAGACAATGTTTGCATTGATAAAGCAGAGTATGCAGCACAATAGGCCACTAAGGATCCAGAAAGAAGAAAGAAACGAAAAGACCTGGAAAAAAGTCAAGAGGATGATGTACAGTACGGTGCAGTGTGCTTCCGAGTGACTAAAAATAAAAAATTAAGCATTTATTAAGTGAGTTAGAGTCTTTTGAAACTTTATAACCCGTTCCTGAACATTTAAATTTCCTATTGCGTTTCTCCCTAAATCTCAAAAATCACTTCGAGTAGAGTATTTCAATTTTCAGGGAGTAATAACATACATATTATGAGCCTACTGAACAAAAAGAAGAACATAATGATACGTATAATTAAAACTATTTAGGATAACGTGCGCAAAAGTACACAAAATTTTAACTGTGTAGTTAAGAAATTGCATTTCCGAAAGCAGTGGCTGAAGTGCAATTATTGCAGTTCGGTGCACTCGGAACATACAGTTTAATGCCCTGTAAAAGTTTCATGTCAAAGGCTACAGTGGTTCCTGAAATACAGGGAAGCCAAGTCACTAAATTTAACATTGTCGGGACAGGGCGTTCCAACTCCCCTTAATTCACTTGATCACACTGCTGGTAATTAACAGAAGCAGTGAGAATAATGCTGACCAACACCGGAAATTGTATAATTCAACAGCAATGTAGTGTGCATACTTATGTACTTTTGCATGTAGAAATCTCAATACAGTGTTTCTGCAGTGAATTCCATTTAAAAGATAATTTCGCTAGTGTAAAATATATACAACCTGTGATAATAAAGCTCGATGAATAGTGCTGTAACATTAAGGTAGATGAACTATGAACTACAGTTCCCTTGCTGTACTTTGTAATAGACACCTCCCATAACTACGTACTGCTGAGCTCTGCAATACATGTCCTGGAAACTTGGCACAAAGTCTTCCTTTGGGATTGTGTTCAAAAACCGAGTGATATTTCGTTCGATGTTAGTAATATCGTTGAGCCATGCTAAAAATTGCTGTTTTGTAGGGAGCGCCGCAGCGTGTAGTGTGAAGCAGTCACCCTCCGTTTCTGGCGGTGGCGCCGTTGTGGCAATCGCAGCTTTGGTGTCTCCCTCTGGTGGAAAAGGGGAAAGGTTTCCTGTTCACGTGCATTTAAGGGGCGCTATCAGATCGCCAGTGGCGGTTGGTCAATCGGAGTGAGGCTGGGTCAGTCTCGCGTTAACCCGTTGCTGCGCTGTCTCTCGTTCGCATTTGTGCGGCAGTTACTGTCTGTCTGCCGTCGGAGTGCTAGTATGTATGTCGTTGGGATCAAACTTTAAAGCCAGAAAAATGAGAGTCTTGCCACTCCGCCAGTACCAGAACTCAGCTAGTGGTCGCCCGGTCGGGACTGAGATCCTGCATCTGAGTCTGCGCGTTAAGCCACCAGTCTGCACGAGTTGCTCGGGCAACGGTCATCGGCGGTTGGATCGATCGGTCGGTCGGTCGCGCACTGAGACACTAGATGACTTGTCCGTCCTGAGCGTCGGCGCATGTGAGGTCGCCACGTGAGTCCAGTGGGCCGCGCCGTATAGCGAGGGATGGTGGCTTCGCGATCTACACGAGAGCAACAGGAGTCAAACCACGATATCGGGCTGACCGGTGTGAGCTGCGACGCCGTGGGACTCGGTGCGGCTTCCTGCGCAGATATTGCAGTTTATTAGAAGTTAAGTGATGGGAGATATGATGTTTCATTTACTTGTTAAATTCTACTGGTTTTCTTGCTGAGGTCACCAGCTGCTTTGTTTTGGGGTCGTCCCACCATTCTTCTCCGTTTTCCCACCCGCGGGAAGGTGGTTATTTATGAATTGGGTGGTCCTTTTTTCCCTTGTGGAGTAGGGGCGGGTTACAGCATCTGCTATTCGGGTTGTTCAGTAATCCCCCTGTCAATCTGCCATACGTTAATAGCTGCCTCTGTCATGTTTGTCGGATTCGGTGTTAACGAATTTATTCCTTGAAGTGTAACGGCCGAATTCCTGAAATATGTTTTTTCTTGCCTATCATCTTGAGAGGCGGTATATGTGTAATGTAGAGCATGTTTGTATATTTTATGTAAGACTGCATTTCACGGGATTTTTATTTAAATGGCCATTTTAGAATATAAAGTTGCCATCCTTCTACAGTAAGAGGTTTTTTTTTTTTAAATCAAGTGGCACCTTCGGTTACAAGTTAATTTTTTTTAATGTTAGTGTTTTGTACCATTTCCATCCCTCCTACGGGGTGTATAGTTTAAGTGTTTGGGTGAGCTCTTAAAAATTTTTAGTTTAAAGTAACCTGGTGTGTTGCAGAGTAGTTTTTCAGAGGTTGTTGTGTGCGGTCGTGACTACGGCCATGTTAAAAGGGAGCTTCAAGGTTCTCAGCCTGAAAGCTCGTACTGTCAAAAGAAATTGTTATTTTTGCCTCTGAATAAATTGTAACTTGATATTTAGAGGGTGCTTTCTGATTACAATTTTAAATGTGTTTTTAAGAAAAAGGAAAGGGGTTGTAGGAATAAAATTATCATTTTATTGAAAGAAATTTGTTTTCATCAGCTACCCACTGGCCACTACTTCTACGCTCACATAGTGTGATTAAATGTGTTAATTTTCTTGATGAATCGCGAGTAAATGAAATAAATCCTTTAAGAAAAGATTTTGAAAGTGAAACCACTGTTCAGTCGTCAAATCTCTTTCCTTTCAAAGTGAGTTTGGGTCGAGGGAATAGAAAGAAGTCTGGAGGATTGAGATCCGGTGAGTATGGTGGACGCTCATTTTATACCACCCCCTTTTTTGCCAGGAACTAGCACAAGATGACAACACGTTTTTCTCTTCTCTAACTCCTGGGTAAGGATTTGCCGCATGGATTCACGATTCATCTACAATTCACTCGCTATCGTGTGCAGAGTTAATCGAGGGTCATTCTGGATTAATTTTCTCACTTTCTCGATGATTTCGTCACTGACGGCGGTCGCTGGTAGTCTGTTGCGGGGATTGTACTCGTACACACACTTCATGGACATTGCTTGCATTGCATGCGTTTCTTTCGGTGTCTTTCCAAGCTTAAAAAAAAACTTCATATTGGTCCTTTGCTCGCTCTTCTGTTCAGAACCAACGCACTAAACAAGCACATCGTCCAACAGGTCTATCACGGAAGACACACTATGCTCACCTGATCTACCATGGGGGCAGGTTGTCAACACCGGCCGCCACGCAGGTACAGCGTTGTGAGTCGAAAGTGTTGTCAGATCGACTGTTCTTACTTCATTCATCGAACTTTATTGTCAGAGGTAAACGGAACGGTTTGAATAGTTTAGAAAACGCGCACCCATGTGTTCGTATGCGGTTGGAAGCAAACCATTCTCAACGGCCCACGCGCACACACATAAAAACGCATACACACACACACGCACACGCACTAATAATACATTGCCAACTGTAGCCGAACAGAGGAGTAGTTCTAGGAAACGAAGACCACCAGAGACGCTTCGCTACTACTAGAGAAATGTTGCGACCCCCTTTCAATGCGGATGGCTTGCAGAAAGCATTTCATTATTACTCTCCAGCTGTTAGGGCTGTCGTTGCCCCCTGAGTAGCTGGGGCTGGCAAACATGGAACAAACAGCTCACTTTTGCGCTAGTCCACTGACAAGGAGACTGTTACCTCACTCAGGGAACGCAGTGTATGTTTGGAGCTAGGTCGTGGCAGACGCGTCCTCCTGCGGTTACCCACAACTGAGCATAACGAATAGACATCGAAACAGGTAGTCTTTATTCAAAACAGGTAGTCTTTATGTTAGCCCCTCAGAGGTCGATGGGCGAAGTGCACCCCGGAAAAAGCTCCAACAAGACAGGTTCCTGCATCCAGTACTCCTTGCATCTACTTGTTGTTTCATATAACGACAGCAGTCTCTCCCTCTCTACAGTTGCCTTTATTTGGGTTGTAATAGAGTTCCTGCGGTGACAGGAAGTTCACTTTACCACCTGATCTAGCGTTTAGTTCACAGAGAGTGGGTTTAACAGTATATTTACCCTCCGTTGCGTACCCGGCAGTAGGTAACTTAAAGTATATCCGCTACTGGATCCCGCTTCGAAACACTCTTCAAACATTCTGTTTGAAGACATTGTGTTACTCTCCAACACAGGAGATGACGTCATCCTTAGCCTGAATAAGTTTGCTGAAAATAAAACAAAAATGATCGTACGGTATTCCTAGTTAACTAGGAGCTCAGCGCCATGTATCTGTATTGAATAGAGTATGTGCTCGTTCCAGTCGCAGTTGTGAAACGGCGCTTCAACGCTTTTCAGTGTATTTTAGATCCCCAACACACACACACGGAGCATTACCCATATAACTGACTGTCGTTTGAAAAGCTCTCCTCAGTCAGTCTGATATGGGTGCAAGATAGGCACGTGTAATATACAAGATTTGTTCTGCTCTGGTTGGTAGCCAGTTTATACGGAACGGTATTTACGACATTCGAATGAGAATACAGTGCACATTTCTTCCGGTGTTCATATCATCGTGTACATGTTAGACATGTGCATATTTCCACTGTGTGATGGTGATGCTTTAATGTTGTTAAACGTTTACGTCACTACCTATTAGCTTACAAGTGATGACCAAAGACGGAATGGTATGGCGATGCGTGCATGCTCTGCAATGTGATCCCAGGATTGGTACGAGATTCGACTGGTAAATCATTCCATCCCTTCACCAATGCGACCGACAACTGATGTTGCACCATATGCTGAATGTGCCTGAAGAGAATTAAGTCCCGCCGAATATCCCATCATAAGAGGTGTTCCACTACACGTAGTCACCCACTGTAAATCCTGAGAGACTCAAAGTGTCAGAGTAAAGTTGACAGTGTCCAAAGATTTTGAAGTCATGCCCTCTGATACCACACCGCCGGAAAAAACGGCATTGGTTCAAGATACGTAAGGGCTTTCCAGCCCTCGCCATCACTTCTCTACTCTCATCTGAGCAGCGCATACTATGTCAGTTCCTGTGCTCTTGACCTCTTCGCAAACGGTTTAGCACTATATACAGGTGATCACAATCCCCCAGCTTACGCAGCTGTCCTGTGATATTATATCCTGTTTAAATATGGCTGCTGATTGATTTGGGACTCTTGGACAATGTAGGGGTCATCTTCTTCGAATAGTAGTACCATTAGTTTGTGAATGTTTCATAGTGCTGTGAACAGTACCAAACTCCTCGTCCTTCTTCTAGTTTCCATATGATACGAACTCTTCCAAGTCCAACAACAAGAAACAACGTCGTAACAGCTCATACTGTCTTTTCCTACTGACTCTAGTGGCAGGAGGCAACATCAGTTAACGATGATCTTACACTGAGTACATGATCGGCGGATTTATGAAAACATTCTGTGATTTCCACCGAATAGTTAACACATGGTCCAGTCGCGTTAACTCGGTTCGCTCTAATCGTCCACTAGACGCAGAAGGTGGCAAATATAGCGCGTCCCGACTTCTGGTCAGTGTATAAATTAATAAGGATCACATAAAGTTCAAAGAAATATGATTCGCTAGGTGGGGTTGTAATTACTAAAAGGACACCTCCAACACAGGCATGTGGTTGAATGGAAAGACACGATTCCAAGCCACAAAGAACATTTCATCTGCTAGAAGGCCATGTATTAGTCGTAGGATATTGTGCATTTATTACGTCTTCTACCTAGCTTCCAAGCTAGCGCTGCAATTTGAGTGATTCCTCGGATAGCACAGCATCTGTTACACGTGATAATTCTCCGTCAAGCGCCATTACCCACCACCCACAATACTATGCACACATTATCACTGTATAAATTCCGTAAGATGGATGAATTTATTATGACCTTACTCCACGTGGGGTCCTACGTTCTGGCAGCACGATCCTAAAATTTCCAACGAGTGGTTAATAAGTGTTTTAAGTGACTGCAGTCAACGTGCGGGGACGCATTTGTAGCTGGTGAAAATCGACGCAGCTATAAGCGCATCCGTTTTCGCATCGCCTATCTGTATAACCTAGGCCGATGTGCGCTAGGAGCCTAATATCTCTCTCCTCCTAATGAGCACTCGTACCGCTCACAAGAAAAACACGTCTATCCAACTCAGTCTTGGTTATCGTGTTATTATTGGTTGCTTATGTTATTGGCAATGTCTTCTTTCATCGTAGTGTGTGGAACTTCTCAAAATGGTTCAAATGGCTCTGAGCACTGTGCTGTGGTCATCAGTCCCCTAGAACGTAGAACTACTTAAACCTACCTAATCTAAGGACATCACACACATCCATGCACGAGGCAGGATTCGAACCTGCGACCGTAGCAGTCCCACGGTTCCGGACTGCGCGCCTCGAACCGCGAGACCGCCGCGGCCGGCTGGAACTTGTCAGCTGATTGTATGTTTAAATACTGCTGGAAGATGTTAACTGCATATTTTACAGTATATTCGACTCAAGATTCAATGTCCTCGTTCCAATACTTGTATTACGCGGAAATCATACCAAAAGAATGAGTTAACACTTCTTTAGCTGGAGATTTCATTGATTTTAGTACCGTGCCCACCATAAGCAGTGCCACAGTGTTCGTTTTAGAAGTGTACATTATGTATTGTGAGGTCTGTTGGCACAGTATTCGTTGTAGCTGGCATAAGACTCGAACCTGGAGAACTAACGATGGTAAGCCTTCGTGCAGGATCTGAGTGTTGGAGTTTATTCACTGATATTTTTAAATAAATGAGTTGACATTACATCAGGTGAGCTGTAAAGAACGGCACTTTAAGCAGCCACGATGAGTGTGTTACTCCACAGGGAGCAAGTGAGCTGTGTAAAATTCCTCCACCTTCTTTTCATCCCTCGTCTGTTCTGCAGAAATAGTGCTCTTTCGAAACGTCCGTTTATCAATGGTATTTTGTGTGTGTGTGTGTGTGTGTGTGTGTGTGTGTGTGTGTGTGTGTGTGTGTGTGTGTGTGTGTTTATTTTTTCCCTGGCGTGTTTCAAACATCCACAGATGTACGTAGAGCGTTGTCAACAAGCTTTTTACGACATTCTGCGAGGCGAGTGGAACATCTCATCCTTCAACAGTATACAAGAACGCACAGACACACACACAAAGCTGTTATTGGGTACACTGCAGCATCTGAAACCCCGAAAGACAGCATTTGGTCAGAATACGTGAAGATGTAGAATAAACTAACATAAGTGATGATGGGTTATAACCACATGCAGAGGCGGGGATGGCCCTTCATTTGTGTGGGGAGGACGGGGGGGGGGGGGGGGGAGGGGGATGGCAGATCAGATGGATCAGCGAATGGCGAGATGGCTACTATTAAAACAGAAACTTCCTGGCAGATGAAGATTGTGGTGGACCGATTTTGGGTGTCGGTCCGGCACACAGTTATAATGTGCCAGGAAGTTTCATATCAGCGAACACCCTGCTGCAGAATGAAAATCTCATTCTGCAAACATCCCTGAGGCTGTGGCTAATCCATGACTCCGCAATATCCCCTCTTCCAGGAGTGCTAGTTCCACATGGTTCGCAGGAGAGCTTCTGTGAAGTTTGGAAGGTAGGAGACGAGGCACTGGTGGAATTAATGCTGTGAGGAGGGGTAGCTCAGTTGGCACCCTTGAAAGGCGCTGTTGGAGGTATCAGATAACGATGGCGAGGTACCAAATAGAATCAGTTACGTTTATTGAAGAACTTTATAGCTGGAATTGCTTTAGTGATTTACATTCTTTTTTTTTGTGTACACTTTGAATGCCACATTTGTTGTTGTAATGCTCAGTTACTAGAAGTATCATTTGCACACGTTTCCTAAATGTAATCATATAATAAATAAATAAATAAGTAATAAAGAAATAAAAATAAAAAAAGGGAGGGAATAATTAGGGGCAACGCCTGAAAATGGTTAGTTCATTTCTTTTTTTATGCAGAGTTAAAGTGGCGGTGTCAAGTAGGGGTTGATTTTATTTTGTTTCTTTTATTTTTAGAGATTAAAGTTGTCTAAATGAGAAGATAGGTCGACAAAGAAACGGGGTAAAATAGAAAATTAAAACAAAAAAAGTTGGTAGAGCACTCGCCCGCGAAAGGTAAAGGTCCCGAGTACGACTCTTGATCCTGTACACGGTTTTAATCTGCCAGGAAGTTTCGCATTAGCACACACTCCGCTGCAGAGTGAAAATCTCATTCTAGTATTAACATTCGTTGTATTCTATTTATGCAAGAGATATTATATCAATGTTTTTCCTGGACGAGATTTTACTTAGCCGAGAACCACTTTCAGACAATGCCGCGTTTAACCATTGAGATTTTCGTCTGTGACTAATATTCAGGCACATCACTATTGTTCCCGGGGGGGGGGGGGTTCCCGGGGGGGGGGGGGGGGGGCAGTCTTTGCGAGAAATAAACGCCTTGCAAGCAGCGTGCGTCCATCTGTGATTTCTATACAAGAGAAACAGTATATCACTGCCAGCAGATGGATCTCTTTATGTACCTGTGCAGCGTCAGGATAGAAGAGTCTGGGAAAGATGGTGGAAGGCGAGGGGGTGGGGGAGAAGGAGGGAGGAGGGGAGGTAGGGAAGGTTCTAGGCAGTTCAGACCATATCCGCAGGAACAACCACTCCCTCCTGATGAGACCTCTTGGTGCAGGATTTTCCGGTAGTAATGATATTACAATGGCTTTTTTCAACTCCTAGTGTTTGTGTGTGTGTGTGTGTGTGTGTGTGTGTGTGTGTGTGTGTGTGTGTGTGTGTGTTTGTGTGTGTGTGTGTTGCAATATTACCCGTGTGTATAGGTGGACGTTTCTTATTCCTGACACTTCAATGTGTCATTAGGGCAGGGAAGCATTTTACATCAGTTTTGGTAGCTTATATTTGCCTTCGCACACCAATGATAATTTAATGTCTTATCCCTGCTCACTGTGTACAAGTCCGTCAGCACTTATAACATGGTGGCCTCTCGGGGCAGTGGAATAAAATGAATTTCCCGAGAAAGGAAGAGACCACCAACGCTGTACGGTACTTGCGAGTACGGTATACAGCAATGCCGTGGGAGACACATGTAGTGACCTCCAACATCAAACAGTGAGGCACAAGCTGTTGCTAAAAAGGGACAGTTGCGGCGGACCGCGAAGTTGTCTCTCGCACTGTTGATTTACTGGCCATTTCATGAAACATGAACGGCACCAGCACAGGCAATAGTCTCTATGAGCTGCGAAATTTACACCGCTAAAAAGTTTCACATCACCCTAGTTCCCAGAACTCCTGAAGGTAGACGTCCACTCTACAGTGAACGTCTAACTTCAGGAGTTCTGGGAACAGACACAGTTCCTTTCACTGTTCAGAGGTTTCACTAAAACCGCAAAAAGATGTAAACAATCATTCATGAGAAGCGCCAATTAGACAGAGGGGGTCCGACAGCCGATCAGTTCCAGTCATCCCACCAGGCTAGTGTTGTTTGTAATTCAACGATGGGGTTCGATCGCGTCCGCATTGTTACTTTGCGCCTCGTAGGGCTCTCAACAAGGGGTGTCCAGGCGTCTCGTAGTGAATCAAAGCGATGTTGTTCAGACATGGAGGAGATAGAGAGAGAGAGAGAAATTGTCGATGGCATACCTCGCTGAGGCCGCCCAAGGGCTGCTAATGCAGTGGCTAACTGCTACCTACGGATTATGCCTCGGAGTAACTCTGACAGCAACGCCACCACCTTGAATAAAGCTTTTCGTGCAGCCACAGGACGTCGTGTTACTACTCAAAACTGTGCGTAATAAGCTGCATGATGCGCAACTTCATTCCCGACGTCCATGGCGAGGTCCATCTTTGCAACCACCACACGATGCTAATGCCGGACATTTGCCACGCCGGAAATTTGCCACACGCCCCTTCGCCAGGTAGCTTGAGTAGCGATCCCTCAGGTAAGGGATGTCCTTCCCCGCACTACCTCTGACCGCTTTCAGACTGCCGTCTCCAGCTCTTACTCGATACAACCAGTACCCAAGGGACCTTCTTCTTCGACATCTTGGCCAAATACAGAGCTTCTTTTCCGAAATCGAAATATTTATAACTTTTGGGAAACGACAGCAATACCGACGATTATGTCAGTGTATAATTAGTTCTGCCAAGTATAAATATAGATTCCTCTGTCTGTACGGTAGCTTCCTTTCACGCTTACTGATTGCGATAGAAACAGTCCATCGGCATGGGAGCAACAAGAAAGGAACGATGTAACGTGAATGCGAATGTACGCTAATGATTTCTTTTTGATCACTACATTTGTGCCTATTTTAATTACTACAGCTGCCTACCCAGAAGTCAATAGGGAAGGAATAAATGGGTATGTGAATGTTTGAAAAGAACAACGACATACTCCATATTAATTTACTCTCTAGAAACATTAGTTAGTAAAGTGTAGCTGGACAATGTTCAAAAAATAACTGAAAACACGTTCACTAAATAGAGATAAGAACATCTATGATTGACATGGAATCTAAAGTCGACTTACAATTTTAAATGTTAGAAATAAGGAAATGAAGTAATACGGAATGCTACGATTGTACCGTACGTTGTTGTTCTACATTGTTTAGCTCTGGTATTTACAGGGTCACAGAGAAAGTATTGTAGGTTCTGGAGGGAAGAGCCGTAATTCTAATTATCTGCACTACAACAGAAACAAGAAGGACAACTTAAGAATAAATAATGTAAGCTCACAATCGACTTTGAAGCAGATAGTTCCTGTGACTTATGGGCAGAGGTTACATTCGACATCTGGAATAAATTAATAACTGGCTCCTTTTACCGACCCCACGTCTCAGATGAAACAGTTGCTGAACAGTTCAAAGAAAACTTGAGTCTGATCACCCTACTCATACAATCATAGGTTGCAGTTACTTCACTCTACCTTCCGCATGTTGACAAAAATAGATTTTCATACCCTATTGTTCTAAATGATTTTTTTTAAATTTTTAACAATTGGTTGACGAGGCCATTTAAATTGTAAATGGTTACGAAAACATACTTGAACTCTTAGCCACAAATAATCCTGAGCGTCACGACGGATATAGGGATTAGGGAACACGTATTCGTAGCGAGGCTCACTTCCGTAACAAAGAAATTCACCATAACTAAACGCGAAATATATCTATTTATAAAAGTAGCTAAAAATTCGGGTGACGTCTTTCTAAGAGATAGTCTCCAATTCTTCGAAACTATGTAAATGAAGACCATATGTGGCTTAAATTGAAGGAAATAGTGTCAACAACCCTCGAGATATTCATAACAAATAAATTAATAAGAGATCGAACTGATCCCCCATGGTACACAAAACGCGACAGAAAGCTGTTGCAGGAGCACGACAAAAGGCATGTATAATTTAGACGAACGCAAAATCTCCAAGATTGGTGAAGTTTTACTGAGGCTCGCAATTTGGTGCGGATTTCAATGCGAGATGCATTTAATAGTGTCCACAACGAAACTTACTCTACAAATGTGGCGCAAAATCCAAAGAGATACTAGTCCCATGTTACGTAAACCAGCGGAAAGGCTCAGTAAGTACCATGTTACTGATGACAGTGCCACTAAAGTGGAGTTAGTAAAGGCATTTTCCGAAATACCTTCACCAAAGAAGACGAAGTAAATATTCCAGAATTCGAAATAAGAACAGCTGCAAACATAATTTAGAAGAAGATATCCCTGGTGTTGCAAAGCAACTGAAATTACACTGTCAGTGACTGAGGAAATGATCAAATATCTTTCCAAAAAGTCTCTAATGTGTAAGAAAAGTAGGTCTAATATATTTTTTTCTGATGTTCATTAGTAACAATTAATTTTCAGTAGGAAGCTCCTTGGTTTTACTGACCTGTTTAAAGATAATCAACTATTTAGTAAGAAATTTTAATTTTTAAAGGACCATATCTAAATATACTTAAGTAGATTTACATCTACTATAAATGTTTGCAGCTAAACTTAAATAAAAAATATTTGAGGTGCCAAAATTTTCAACCTTAGGATCAGATCAGTTTTTGGATGTAAATTTTAGGTGCAATTCAAAGGTTCAGTTCCCATCAGTTTAACAAACCATGATATTTTAGGTGATAGTTGCGATTCTGAAGCTTCAGAAAATTATTTTAGAACTCACAATTATTTAATAGTATTGCCATATTGGAAGGTAGAAAAAAGTTTTCTTAACGTGACAGCAATAGGGATACTTTTGTGAGGCTTGAAACAGTTTTTAATTTTTACTACAATGACTGATTCGCACAGGCTTTGGACCTTGAAAAAGATAAATGACCATCTACCATTCTGGCTTGTGTAAAATCAGCCTAAACACGCTGAACTAGTGTACACTCTATTTACAATTACAACTTAATATGGCTCCTATAATACTGCTTCAATGTTTTAATAATTTTATTTCAATAATCTGCGAGGACTCAGTGGTGTTCATAATTTTTAATACATTATTTTAACATACTTTAGTCCAGTTTCTGAATATGGGCAATGACTTTCAAGCAAGGCCTAATTTGCCAGTCTCTTCATAATTCTTTACGATTCTCTCTATCCTATCGTCCAGCTTCAAGTACTTCTTCTTCCTCTTCTTAACTTCAAGATTCATTTGCAATTTCACATACATGCAGTTTGTGAGCTCTGCTTCCTTTTTCAAGCACTCCAGCAAATAGTTCATTCTAGGCTGAGGGTTTCCATTAGTACTACTTATTTTGATGTGCAACCCTTCAACAGCATTCGTCATACTGTGCCTTTCTCCGTAACAGTCCCACATTTCTATTGCGATATCCTCATTCTTTAGTCAGTTATCCACAAAGTAGTCAAAAAATTGTGAGAACCTTCCGCTATCTGGAGCTTCTGCATGAATCTCCATCCATCCATTGCTTACGTTCTCCGGTTTTACAACTGCCAGCGCTGCACACATGCTGACGTGAATTCTTAAATCCTCGTTTTCGCGGTACTACTAAGTTAGACAGAGAACTCGAATTCTTCTAAATAAACTCTTCTTCATATGGAAATAGAATCCATTTATTTATGTTGTGGGAAAAACTTGACGAATGGCCAATAACGCAGCTGGCACAAAGTCCACCTTTACTTGTTTAGGACACCACTCAGAGACTGCCTGTTTTATCAGACGAAACAGACGAACACATATGTCTTTCTTCTTATTATGGAGCAGTGCAAATACAGTAGGGAGAATGTTTGATTATTTAATATGGCATCATATGTGTATGGTAAAGCTCTGTGCCAACTGCATGCTGCATCTCTTAAATGTTCCATCCATAAAATAAGAGAACATGTTTTTAAACTTACTTTTCTTTTGCTTCCACTAAAAACCATTATTCTCACCTCTAATCTATCGTCTTCCAGAAGAAAACTACTGCCATCTCTCTTTTTAATATATCTTCATAAAGATCAATTTCATAAGAGTTCCTAGACTCTTGTTGGTTCCCCTGCTCCTGACTCCATGGACAACGCATGGTTCTCTTCATATATTCTGAATTAGGCATCACTGTAACAAAGTCATAAACTTTATTATGTATATTTCCCATTTCATCCGAGTATGTCTCCGGTAACTGTGTAGTTTCTTCTCGAGACCTTCTCTTCGCCCTTTCCACTTGCTTTCTCACATTCAGAGCCGCATCGTCAGGTGGTCCACAGAGATGTTCTAATACGTTCAACACTTCTCCGTTCCTCGAAAGCAGCTTTCCCCTGCAATGATCCGCTTTTCGCCGTAATCACATCCATGTAACAACACCTTCTTTGGATTCCCTCTGTTTAAGACACGCGTAACCTTTGTAATTCGTTGTAATAACTTCCATACTGATGGTCACGTTAGGAACTTGGAAAGGAAACTGGGCGGGCGGGTGAGGGAGAGTAGGAGCATGAGGAAGGGGGGGGGGGGGGAAGACAAGGGACCCAACACTTCGGAGCAGGTAAAATCGTGGCAAATGTCCGGCGTGGCAACTGTCCGGACACCCACGATGCAGCGCGGTACAGATGGACCCAACAACATGCCGAATGGATCGCTAACGATTCGCATCACGTTCTCTTCACCGATGACTGTCATATGCGGCTTTCACCAGACAATCGTCGGAGACGTGTTTGGAGGCAACCTGGTCAGGCTGAACGCCTTAGACACACTGTCCCGCGAACGCAGCAAGATGGAGGTTCTGTGCTGTTTTGGGGTGGCATTATGCTGGGCCGATGTACGGCGCTGGTGGTCTAGGAAGGTGCCCTAACGGCTGTACAATATGTGAATGCCATCCTCCGACCGATAGTGCAACCATATCGGCAGCATATTGGGGAGGCATTCATCATTCGGGCCCCCATTGAGCACATCTTGTGAATTTACTTCCTACAGAATCACGACATCGCTCGACTAGAGTGGAAAGCATGTTCTCCAGGCATGAACCCTGTCGACCTTGCCTGGGATAGATCGAAAAGGGCTGTTTATGGACGATGTGACCCACCTTGAGGGATCTATGCCTAATCGCCGTTGAGGAATTGGACAATCTGGGCCAGCAGTGCCTTGAAGAACTTGTGGATAGTGTGACACGACGAATACAGGCGTGCATCAATGCACGAGGACTTGCTACTGGGTATTAGAGGTACCGGTGTGTACAAAAATCTGGACCAACCCCTCTGGAGGTCTCGTTGTACGGTGGTACAACATGCAATCTGTAGTTTCAAGAGCAATAAAAAGGGCGGAAATGATTTTTATGTTGATCTCCTTTCAACTTTTCTGTATGGGTTCCGGAACTCTCGGAACCGAGGTGATGCAATTTTTTTTAATGGGTGTATATCTTCAGTCCATCCCGCTGCATCGCCATTATTTACTGAAAAGTTTTCCGCCTAACCTTGTCCATCCTCATCCCCTTCCATTCTTCATGTAGAAGGCTATCGAAGCAGTCCTCATCCGTGTGCTCACCGTTGTGTCGGCTACTGTGGGAGTTAGCACCAATACAAACAAGGACGGAGAAAAGCTGTAAGTGCTGGTGACATGAATGGAAAATATTTCTGCGGAACTGTCATTTCTAGAAATCATTATTTCTAAAAAGGAAAGAAACATAACTTCGCAGTATGAAATGGTTTGAATTGTTTCCTGTGCCTCATACACGCAATTACTACTCGTAGAATGGAAGATAAGTATTATCTTCCTATTAATCAATACAGATGCTTTCGAAGTCGGCGACCAAACTGGGTCCGACCAGCGATGGGTGGCTGTTTAAGTCGGCGATCACATGGGGCGCTGAGCTCTGTCTTCCTGAGGGTGTGGCGCTGACCACTCTTTCCATTGGCGCTGTGTCAGCACATTCTTGGTGCAGATTCGCGGTGTTGCGCTGGTTCGTGTGCAGCCGACTCTTTAGGACTGCACACTTACAGGTAATACTCTTATTAAAGCCCTCTCTGCCCAGTAAAAACATCTCGTCAATTAAACACGTTTCCCACCAGAAATAAACACATTACTTTCAACTCCAGCCTTTTCCCGCCACGTAACATATGGGAATGACGATGGAATATTTTAGAGCAACACAATCAGATGGAGTGGCGGTGCGGTCACAATGGCAGTGGAGAGCGGCAGTATGGGGAGGCAACAGGATAACACCACCTACAACACATTTCCTGCCAAAATAAATAAGACTGTAAGTTATGTCGTTCCTCTGAAGCACCTCAGCAATGACCAGTTCACTAGGGGAAGGAGGTGAGGAGAAGTGGGGGAAAGGAGGGGAAATCTATGAGGAGGGAGGGACTGGGGGTTATGACACCAACAATGGGACATTCCCCCATCTACATCCGTTGGAGAAGTGGATGACCACCCAAGGAGAGTCGCCATGTTGAATAAATTTGGCAAAAATGCAGACTCACATCACTTCGGTTTTACCCTGCCTCTGCCTAGGAGAACGACTAAGATCCCGCTTCATGTCCCATAAATGCTCAATTGGTGAGAGATCTGTCGATCTTGCTGGCTAAGACGGTTTTTGTGCACCACAAAAAAGCACGTTTCGTCGCAACACCACTAGGTGGTTATGCACTGTCCTGCTGAAAAAGCACATTGGATCATGTCGAAGAAATGGCAGCAGCATGGGGATAACAACCTTTGAAATGTAGTGGGCACTGCTTACTTCACCTTGCTGAAATACGATTTGTCAGTCACACCATTAAGCCTGTGAAGTTACCTGTGAGTCGTCAGGGAACGCACGCCGAAACAGGCAGCTCACCAGGTGTAAGCCACACAAGCGTACGTCCATCGCTCGCATACAGACAGAACCTACCATCAATAATTGGGACAACAGAGCGCCATTCCACTCGCAAGTCAAATATTTCACGACACTTGAGTAGCCATGCCTAGTTTGTGTCTTGCAGTCAGTATTAGTCTGGCCAGAGGTACACGAGATCTTAACCCTGCTGCAAGTGGACGGTTATTAAGAGTCGATGGTGACACAGCGAATGTTATATGTGCCTAGATGTCGTCCCTGTATGACGTTCGGTAGGCCACCGTTGCACACTCAATGTATCGACCTTGATGTGCATCGGTACTACTAGGATACCCACAAAGTGTTCCGGAGGTGTAGGAATATTCCACAGACCACTGCTGAAATCTGTGACACACCCCCGGCACATTTTGTCCAATATGTAAAGCACCTGGTCGATACGTTTTCCAGTTTTTCGCTGGCGCACAATGCCATCAAGTTCAGATGGCTGAAGACGTTCAGTACGAGTACCCAGTCGTCCTTCGGGCTTGGCTCTACCCTACAACGAATGTTGCAAACAGTGGTCACCTCTGAAAGCAACATAGTTATTGGCTACAAAATCATCACAGAGGGTACGCAGACAGGTATCCTGTGCGCCATCTGATTGCCGAAGACCGTGAAAAATAAATCGCTAAACCTGTAACGCCTCAGTATCCACACATTATACACGTAGGACACTGAACCGAGTCCTTGAAGCTGTTGCAACTTTTTTCTGGCAGTAAACTAAAATGTCTTTCATATCGAATACTTTTTTTATTATTACCAAATACTCTGTCGCACCTGGCAGTCTAGTGGAAAACTGCCTATCTGGAAACCTAAAGGTGGCAAGTTCGAAGCCTGCTTCGAACACGGAATATTTCAGTATGCCTGTAACAAGGATTTAATCTCTCGATAATGTGAAGCTTCGCAATGAAAGGCTAGTATTTGGATCCACGTTAAACGGTAGGCCCCTTTCCCAGACAGTTTTACTAGGGCAGGTTGGGGTGTCGAATAAATGACTTGCGTCTGGCCACTGAGCCAGACGGAATCGCCATTATTGTTTTTACCGAACATGATAGGACAACGTGTAATGATACTTGAATTACGTAACCATTACGGCACCTCACCTCAACTTCTCGATACCAGAATATTCTACTGTGTTTCTGTAAAACAGTTAACATATTTCTGTGACAACATCCATATTTGATTTCATTAATATAGATGTACGTCGATATGTTTATATTCTTATTCTTATTCTTATGTGTATTCTTTCTTTTGTCACTATGGTCTTTGACTTACTTGTAACTCTGATTTTTTTGGGCGCGTAAGCGGTTATTAGAGAGTCAAGTCTTGATCGTCATGTTGAAAACACGCAAATTGTAGTCAGTTTATGAAATGTGAACTTTAACAGTGAGGAAGATATTTTGAAGTATGTTTTATATTGTGAAGTGATATTGTGACAAAATTAATTAAAAAAAAGAAGTGTAACTTAAATTCGGAGTGCTAATTACTTTTTTACATCACCATTGCCCTGACTTGCAGAAGTTTAATCTTCTAGAATGGTTTATGAAACATATCTATAAAACTTTTGAATATTGCAGAATAACACCTAGGCCTCTTTGCATCCGAGCTTGGAATCATCACCACCTAGAATTTCGACGATTGAGCCATGCGTTTACAACGAGACCAGCGTGGGAAACACGAAAAGATGAGTGCCTAGTTTATCTTTTTTTCATGGAATGACTTTATTAACTGTGCTCTAATGACACCTGCCACACAATATAACTTTGTTGTTGCCCGAAAATGCAATATTTAGCAGCGTGAGCAACACTACAATCATAATTAATTTTTATCCTTTGTCGTGGGAGGGTTGTTGGAAACGGTAAAGGCACAGGACTTGTATTCCTCAGGGTTGCAGAATTCTGATTTACCTCCCAACAGCTTCTTCTGAACAACGTAAAGTAAATGAAAAAACGGCTTCCTCGTAAAAACGGGGACTTGTTTCTTCGCCATGTGAGAACATTTATAATTGTACCACGTATTTAACATGATCATATTGTCGGGACGTCAGAAGACAACTATCATTCTTTTTGCTTTCCGATTCTTACAAAACATATAAAAGTCATAGAAGTGGAATTGTGATTACGTACTACCAATCCAAATTTTTAAGAAAGAAAGTTCAATGCAATTGGCAGTAATAAATACGTTGTTTTCATCAAATCGGCGTATAGCCGAGAATTTCCGATTCTAACGTTACGAGAATCCGACGGATTTAGTGGGCTCTTTGGAAACGCAATACGCACGGGCCGATATGTCGCTTGTAGAGGCGATGATCCTGAGCAACGACTGCTCCCGTTGGTCGACGACGGGACGGCAATGCCCGTTCCACCACCCGCTCCGCGCCTCCCACCGACGGCAATAAAGACGCGTGTGGCGCGCAGGGGTGCTATAGGGGAAACCGCTTTTACGCCGGGGGCGCCCGAGGCGGAGGCTAACACCGATTTATGAGAGCAGTTGGCACGGCGCGGCGAGTTACGTGAGAGATTAGCTCAGGTCGCCGCCGGCCCCCCGTGTTCGCACGGCGCCCGCGTTTCTCCGCAAAAATACCTGCAAGTACTCGCGGCGATTCTGCATAAGAATACTTGATGATATCTGTTGTGATTTAGAGTGCTTTGCGGATTTTATGCGGCGGCTTTCCGGAATATTTCCCAGCGGTCGACAAACATAGAACTTCTTTCTGTCACCGTTAAAAATTCTGTGTATAAGGGAAATTCAACTTACGTCTAACCTTGTACGCCGTAAACCCTTTGCCACGATATCTGCAGAACGTATCTTTTTTTTCTTTACCTTGGCTAAAGGGGAAATTTAAATTCCGTTTTATTGTATAATCAATAGATCTCTTTAACCCTTACCGAGGGAGGTGGTGCAGTGGTTAGCACACTGGACGGGAGGACGACGGTCCAATACTGGTGTAGGTTTTCTGTGGTTTCCCTAAATCGCTCCAGGCAAATGCCGGGACGGTTCCTCTGAAAGGGCACGGCCGACTTCCTTCCCCGTCCTTCCCTAATCCGATGAGGGCGATGACCTCGATGTTTGGTCTCTTCCTCAAAACAATCCAATCCAATCTTTAACTCTTACATCGTCTTACTTCTCACGGCTCTCTCGCGGTCATTCGCTTTGCTTTGTCTGTTGACTTCACTATTCACATTAGATAATGTATTTGTTTCAACTTTCTTGGTATAACGCTCTTCCTGACAACGCAGTTTTCGGTTAACCACAGCGGAGAACGTCGTGTGTGTTGTAGGTGTTGAGGGTGCTATTGGGCCTCATTTAAAAGTACTAACTTTGCGACAGAGACGGTAGAAATTAATATGGCTGCTTGACTTTTAATTCCAAATTAGCAGGTACATTTAGCCTTACATGATGTCTTGACTGTGGCCAGCATCAAACCTCGTCTCGCCTAGCAAAAGCTCTTGATTATTGAAACTTCCTGGCAGATTAAAACTGTGTGCCCGACCGAAACTCGAACTCGGGACCTTTGCCTTTCGTGGGGAAGTGCCCTACCGTTTGAGCTACCGAAGCACGACTCACGCCCGGTCCTCACAACTTTACTTCTGCCAGTATCTCGTCTCCTACCTTCCAAACTTTGGAGAAGCTCTCCTGCGGACCTTGCAGAACTAGCACTCCTGAAAGAAAGGATACTGCGGAGACATGGCTTAGCCACAGCCTGGGGGATGTTTCCAGACTGAGATTTTCACTCTGCAGCTGAGTGTGCGCCAGTATGAAACTTTAATCTGCCAGGAAGTTTCAAAAGATGGATTTGTTAGCATTCAAAATTAGAGTCGCTTCTGGGCTAATACACAAGGCGAAAGAAGAGATTAGAAGAAAGAGCACAGGCAGACCTTTAGATGAAAACCCATTGCTGTCTGTACAATCAAAAATCAGAGCCTGTTCTGCGGTACCCAACCAACTAGGCTTCGGTGGTGGGTCACACTGGCCAGCCAAGTCAGGTGGTTCCAATGCCAACAGTATCACGATCGGCACTGCCGTCGGGAAACGTGTTAGATTTGTGAAAAGTGTAAAGTTGATGCCTGCCTTGAGTGCACGAAACAATTTCACTGAAGACAAACTACAAAATAGTGCCCACTCTTCATGTATTCTTTGATATTACTGATAAATGTTCTCACAGTGTACTCTCTTCATGCATTCTATGATATTAATAATTAATGTTATATGTAAAATGTAGTAGTTTCCGTTCTCTTTCTCCTCATACCAGGACATTTCTCTATTGGTCTATGAAACTGTTTTTGACAAAAATTATGATGAATTGTGTGTAAGATAGGCCTTAAACAACCAAATAATGTATTAGAAATTTTTTTCAATGTCGGGTTGATAACTCGTGCATGAGGGGGCTAAAGATGCCCACATCGACTCTTGGTGATGTGACTGTGATCTGAAATGGCAAGGAAAAAACGCAGCTAAATCAAGACCAGCCAAGGATACAAGTATTTCTGGTGTATTTTTTGATACCTCCAGCTGTCGAACTTCAGACCACTACCAGCCTGGGCAATGCCAGTGCGGCCTCTCAGCAGGTACACACACGGACGGATTTCTGCGACGAGCGTTGTTTAGTCAAGTCCGTCCGTTTCCGGTGAGCCAGTTGCTGACGCACTATTCTCATACACTATTCTCATACAGCGACGCGGTCACGTCGGTCATCACACAGTACTTCTCAAACGATTTTAAAGAAACTATTCGGTATAAAGCATTGGTTTTTATGTTAGTTGTAGCTTTATTTGTCAGTTTCATGGTGAAGTGTCTATAATTTCACTAATGGTCATGGTTATTGTGATATTTTGCTTGTAAGTAACACACTCCGTAAAATTCGAAAAGTATGCAATGAAAAAGAGTGGTAGCTATGAATTTGTGTTTGGCCGTATTAGGCCGTATACTGGCGTGCATGAAATCTAGCTTACATATCGAATTTTCCTTTAGACCTGTCTATCGCGGATCGCGAGAAAAATTAAGTTTTGTATCATCCAAGATTTCGCGCACCAGCATCAAGGCTAGACTGAAATTCTGATAACACCCCTCACATCTCAGAAACAGTAGGAGATACCGAAACGAGATTTTAGCATACGGCAGCACACAAAGAGAAGAATATTTTGTCATACAACAGATAAGTGGAATTTTCTTACCTACCGCGATACACGAGTAATTGCAGGCTTTTGCAAAGGAATGATGCAGCTTTTAAGGGTCATCAGTAGCTGGCTAAATAAGCATTAATGTGGCTTTGTAAAAAGGTACGTGAAGGAATTATACTCTCATATTCATACCTAAAATGCAGTTTTTCATAAGTTTTTGACCTGAATTGTACTCAATTGATGGTGTACACGACGCTTTCTTCTGACAGAAGCATCAAATTTTAATATGGCAACAAGAGGGAAGTAGGCGATAATCGAAATTCACCACCAATGGATGAGTGGTTTTCAGGTTACAACAGGTTTTAGGTGATGAAATATAGTGAAAAATTATCACATTGTAAGATTGATGCAACTATGTCGTGAAATACCTTGTTTGTGAGAATTGACACTTGAACATTATAGAAACAAGAAAATAAAAAATACTACCTAGAAGGAGATGGCTGAAACATTTCTAGTCGTATTCCAAATGTAGACCAAAGTGTTATAAAAAGTAAGGTCACTGCTAAAGGAACCGTTTCCCGATGTGAGCGAAACTCTGACATAATATATCTTATGTAACATCAACGTCTTTAGTACTGAACCGTTTTTAGATGCAAAATGCAGCCAGATTGTAAAAATGTTTTATTACAGTCCACTGAAGACGCTTACTTCACTAAAACGAAGATTTGAAAGACCGTCAACAACATCTTAAATAATATCAGGATGATGTAGGGGGAGGAGACAATCTCTATAGAGCGACACAGGAACACTACAGTGAACGTTAATGTAATGTTTCTTGTACTATGTTCATTATTGTAGACTATTACCCACAACAGTTCAAATGGCTCTAAGCACTATGGGACTTATCTTCTGAGATCATCAGTCCCCTAGAACGTAGAACTACTTAAACCTAACTAGCCTAAGGGCATCACACATATCCATGTCCGAGGCAGGTTTCCAACCTGGGACCGTAGCCCACAACTGTGTATTGTCCATTATTTTACAGGTAGTGGGAATTAGTATACTCTACAAAGGCTCGCATAGCCAAAGACTGCCGAAGTTTTCTTCCTAACATTTTCCCTACTTTCGCTTGAAGATATAAACTACATTCAAAATGCTATATAATGTACTGCAATAAATGAAACGATTATGTAATGTCGCAATGTACAACATACTTGCGATGAGACACAGTGGAAACACCTAACATCCGTCACCCGTGACCTCCGATAGATCTGGTACAGTCTTGGCTATACTTCCATAAACAAAGACATGGAAATGCGAGGCAACCTGTTGAAATGCGAAGCAGCCCTTACTCGTCCAGCACTTGGTCAGAGAGAAGGAGAGTGAGTCAGAGAGAGAGAGATAGTACTGAGAAACCAACTGTAACGATTTTTATGCACGCGAATGAATGAACTAAAACACAAGGCGGGGCAGCAAAAAGTATTACCGCGCAAAAATGTTTACCTTTGTCGCGCCTATCGATCATTACGCAAATCGTTGCATTTCTGATGGTTCACGGCCGAAATAATCTCGGTTACATTAACTTTAAGGTAAAAGAGTACTAACAGGCGTTATAAGATCCATGGCTGTTACTGAGAACAGGAAGGAGCACGAAGATATAAAACAGACGACAGCTTCTGTGCTGCTGAAGTTCATGGACCTACTTCAAGCAAGAACTAGAAGCAATTGTGGACAATGGATACATTATCGTCTGTTTGTTACCAAGAGTATTGCAACCCAGTAAGTTTCCCCCGACAGAGGGACGAGCCTGTAGCCAACCTAATCAGAGTGATGGTTACAGATTGTTCCAGCCCGCAAGGCCTGATTTCATGGCTTTTGAAATCGGATGATTCCCTTGACTGGCGGCCATACTGCGAAAAGGGAGAGACGGACTGGTGTCCCTCCACCACGAAGAAACCGTGGTATTGAATTCAAAGTAACATCTCGAACCACCTTTGTGGCTGCTGTCATATTGCAGTTACTAGGAATATTTTAAAATGGTTCAAATGGCTCTGAGCAGTATGGGACTTATCCGTGGTCATCAGTCCCCTATAACTTAGAACTAATAAACCTAACTAACCTAAGGACATCACACACATCCATGCCCGAGGCAGGATTCGAACGTGCGACCGTAGCTGTCACGCGGTTCCGGACTGAGCGCCTAGAACCGCTAGACCACCGCGGCCGGCAGGAGTATGAAAGCCACGGCTCGGAAAATGACTCCGCCTCCTTTGGGTCCTCTGGTTAGGCAAGCCTACTGGTATATCTGACTGCCGGCGAAATTTTTTATGGTTTAATGGACGATTAATTTCACTGGATTTCTGAATTTTAATCGGATCGACCATTGTAATATAAGAAATGATTCGTAATTTAGCATGTAGTTTCACTCTACCGTCAGGAAGTCTTTGCTCGGCAGTGTCATCTGCCAGTGAGTTGTGTCAACCTGGGTTACCCAACGATTTCCATTGGACCCCATCACTTAGCATTGTTGATACTGTGCTGCTATTTTCCTGTGCTGACTTCATTATTTAGTCCCTCTGATCTACTAATTTCTCTTCTGTCTTAATCGTATGCTCTGTTTCAGTGAAAGGTGGCCTAATGCTTCCTTTGAAACTTCCAATAACCTCTGGTTCTTTTAGTTAATTGAAATCCTACCTCGTAAATGTCTCACCTTTCAGCTGTTCCTTCAGTTTTATTCCGCAGCTCATAACTAATAAATTATTGTCAGTTTCCAACTCTACTAGTGGAACTTTTCACATATTAAAATCTGAAACTTCCTGGCCGATTAAAACTGTGTGACGGACAGAAACTCGAACTCTGGACCTTTCTCTTTAGTGGGCAAGTGCTCTACCATCTCAGCTACCCAACCATGCCTCGCGATCCTTCCTCACAGCTTTGCTTCCCCCAATACCTCGTCTCCTGCCTTGGAAACTTTACAGAAGCTCTCCTGTGAACCTTGCAGAACTAGCACACCTGAAAGAAGCTGAGAGGACGGGGCGTGAGTCGTGCTTAGGTAGCTCAGATGATAGAGCACTTGCCCGCGAAAAGCAAAGGTCGAATTCGAGTCTCGGTCCGGCGCACAGTTTTAATCTGACAGGAAGTATCATATCAGCGCACACTCCTCTGCAAAGTGAAAATCTCATTCTGGAAAGATCCCCCAGACTATGGCTAAGCCATGTCTCCGCAATATCCTTTCCTTCAGGAGTGCTAGTTCTGCAAGGTTCGCAGGCGAGGTTCTGTAAAGATTAGAAGGTAGGAGACGAGGTACTGGCAGAAGTAAAGCTGTGAGGACGTGGCGTGAGTCGTGCTTGAGTAGTTCAGATGACTGATTGAGCCCGTGATCTAGTGGTAACCATCACGAATTCTGAATTTATAGTCGCGCGTTCGCGTCCAACTGCCACGCTAAGTCAGGGTCTTTGGTCAAAGGGTTAGCTGCCCTCTGGTAAAAGAACTGAGTTAATCGATCAACAACGAACTGAAACGGATGTCTTGCGACGTCCGTCCCGAGCAGATACAACGAACGAAAACGAACAAAAAGTTCGAGTATAATGACTTTTCTGGAGACTAGAAATCAACTCTGTAGGAATCAGCATGGGTTTCGCAAAAGACGATCGTGTGAAACCCAGCTCGCGCTATTCGTCCACGAGACTCAGAGGGCCATAGACACGGGTTCACAGGTAGATGCCGTGTTTCTTGACTTGCACAAGGTGTTTGACACAGTTCCCCACAGTCGTTTAACGAACAAAGTAAGAGCATACGGACTATCAGACCAATTGTGTGATTTGATCGAGGAGTTCCTAGATAACAGAACGCTGCATGTCATTCTCAATGGAGAGAAGTCTTCCGAAGTAAGAGTGATTTCAGGTGTACCGCAGGGGAGTGTCATAGGACCGTTGCTATTCACAATATACATAAATGACCTGGTGGATGACATCGGAAGTTCACTGAGGCTTTTTGCTGATGATGCTGTGGGGTATCGAGAGGTTGCAACAATGGAAAATTGCACTGAAATGCAGGAGGATCTGCAGCAAATTGACGCATGGTGCAGGGAATGGCAATTGAATCGCAATGTAGACATGTGTAATGTGCTGCGAATACACAGAAAGATAGATCGCTTATCATTTAGCTACAAAGTAGCAGGTCAGCAACTGGAAGCAGTTAATTCCATAAATTATCTGGGAGTACGCATTAGGAGTGATTTAAAATGGAATGATCATATAAAGTTGATTGTCGGTAAAGCAAATGCCAGACTGAGATTCATTGGAAGAATCCTAAGGAAATGCAATCCGAAAACAAAGGAAGTAGGTTACAGTACGCTTGTTCGCCCACTGCTTCAATACTGCTCGGCAGTGTGGGATCCGTGCCAGATAGGGTTGATAGAAGAGATAGAGAAGATCCAATGGAGAGCAGACCGCTTCGTTACAGGATCATTTAGTAATCGCGAAAGCGTTACGGAGATTATAGATAAACTCCAGTGGAAGACTCTGCAGGAGAGACGCTCAGTAGCTTGGTACGGGCTTTTGTTAAAATTTCGAGAACATACCTTCACCGTAGAGTCAAGCAGTATATTGCTCACTCAAAAGTATATCTCGCGAAGAGACCACGAGGGTAAAATCAGAGAGATTAGAGCCCACACAGAAGCATACCGACAATCCTTCTTTCCACGAACAATACGAGACTGGAATAGAAGGGAGAACCGACATAGGTACTCAGGGTACCCTCCGCTACTCACCGTCAGGTGGCTTGCGGAGTATGGATGTAGATGTAGATTAAAAAGAAAATGGTAGAGCATTTGCCCGCGAAAGGCAAAAGTCCTGAGTTCGAGTCTGGGTCCGGCACACAGTTTTAATCTGATAGGAAGTTTTATATCAGCGCACACTCCGCTGCAGAGTGAAAATCTCATTCCAGATTCAAATCTGTTTCTTAACATAATACAGACGAGCTGTATCTTTTCTGTGCCTTTTCATGTTTTGCAAGTGTACATAACTTTTTCTTGTGATTCTCTAATCATCTCTTAAGTTCTTCTATCTACCTACCTGGTTAACGGGTCTTACACTCGATACTACGAGCTGTAGAAAATGACTTTTTTTTCGGCTGATAAAAATATGCTCCTGAGTAGTCTCCTCCTGCGAATCATAACTGACGAATACTGTAGCACTGATATATTTTACCCAAGAAGGTACCCACACTTAAAAAGCGATGCCGAAGACTGTATGACCGAGAATATATAACATCTCTGATGTGGCTGCATATACGGTATCGCTAACTGTATCTCTGAGGTACGCAAGCACTCTAACCAAACAAGGTCCATGTTTCGTGAGTGCTTCTTATATTAGTTATTTTCTCTCTTATATGTTTAAGTATATTGTTCTCCACCGATGATATCATAATTCATTCGTCAGAACTCCGAAAAAAATACTCATTGGATTGTCCTCCCCTTGGCCCCGAGGACGATGTCATTGGTAGGTTACGAGTATATTCCGGTGGTTGAGTGTTGTGTTAACCAAACCTGCGGGTTGCGTTGTTGTATTTGACCACGATCAGCACCTGTGCAGTGTCCTCAGTACGCTACAAGTGAGAGTTGTGGGCAGAACAGTGTACTGTGTAGTTGTGTGTGCATTATGTCAGAGGGAAGTGAATTCGGTCGTCGACAAATCGTTGGTGCTCTTATGGTTGATCTTTCCGGAATCATGAGAGCAGAATGGTTTAACGTTTCAAGACGAACCGTATCGATAATTTACACCGAACACAGGGAAAGTGGAAAAATATCATCCACTAAGTAACAACGCTGACGAAAGTGTGTAACAGTCATTGAAGAGGCTTGTGACGAAAATTGAAAGTACGACAGCTGCAAAGTCACATCAGAACTGAAAGTCGCACTCGTGGGACGCTGTTAGCAGCAAAACAGCACGAAGGGAGCTCCAGAAAAACTGAATTGCAGGGTGAGGTGGAATTCCAAAACCAGTCGTCAGTGATGCAAGTTACCGGAACAGGAAACTGTCTTGTCTCACAATGTTTCGAAGTTTCGGCCACGTTTACGTCTCAAGAGTTAAGCATGATGGAGATTCGATGATGATCTGGGCAGCTGTCACGGTTTTCCATGGCTACTCTGCAAAGTCGCATCACTGTCAAGGATTCGATCATTCCAGGAGATCAGCATCATCCCATGGTTCAACGTTTGTTCGCTAAAGGCGACGTTGTTTAAGTTAAATACAAGGAATACTGTAAAATATTAAAAAAAGTAGTTCAGGCATCTAAACAAATACACTAAGAGAAGAAGACAGCAATGTCAGGGAACAAAATAAAAACAATATGGGATATAGTGAAAGAGGAGACTGGTAGAACCTGAAAGGAACAGGAGCAAGTAGCACTAAGGGTAGATGACACATTAGTAACCGATGGGCATAGTGTGACAAATCTATTTAACAAGTACTTTATATCCATTACTGATAGAATGGGATTGTCAGGATCAGTAAATAATGCCCTTGAATTTCTGAAACTAGCCTTTACAAATAGCTTTAGGAACATGAATATGTTACTCACATTACCAAAAGAAATAACTTCCATAATAAAATCTTTAAAAACAAAGCATTCTAGTGGTTACGATGAAATATCAACAGAGTTAATTAAGGCATGTTCTTGTGAATTTAGTTCAATTCCAAGTTACTTGTGTAACCAGTCAATTATAACTGGGACATTTTCTAACTGGCTGAAACATGCAGATGTTAAGCCTCTATTCAAGAAAGGGGATAAAGAGATGCCATCAAACTACAGACCGATTTCACTTGCCAGCATTCTCAAAAATTTTAGAAAAAGTAATCCACATGCAGCTTTCCAACCATCTGACCACAAATAACATATTATCAAGAACACAGTTTGGATTTCTGAAGGGTTCTGATATCGAAAAGGCTATTTACACCTACAGTGAAAATGTACTTAATTCATTAAAATACAAGTTACAAGCAGCAGGTATTTTCTGTGATTTGTCAAAGGCATTCGATTGTGTAAACTACAACATCCTTTTAAATAAATTAGAATTCTATGGTGTCACAGGCAGTGTTGCAAAATGGATCAAGTCATACCTCGCTAACAGGAAACAAAGGGTGTCAGTGCAAGGGACTAATGAATTAAGTCATCAGTCATCATCAGAATGCATATGCATAAAGTACGAATAAGAGCAGATAGAAGAGGTTGACAGTGTTAAATTTCTGGGATTACAACTTGATAATAAATTCAGTTGGGAGGAGCACATCACAGAACTGCAGAAACGCCTTTACAAATCTGTCTTTGCTATTCGAGTGTTAGCAGACATAGGCGACATAATGTCATATGGTATAATATTTTGGGGTAACTCTTCAAGTCAAACAAAAGTTTTCAGAGTCCAAAAGCGTGTAATACGTATTATTTGTGGAGTAAACTCACGGACGTCTTGTAGAAACCTCTTCAAAGAACTGGGTATACTAACTACTGCCTCTCAGTATATTTACTCCTTAATGAAATTTGTCCTAAATAATATATCTCTTTTTTCCAACAAACAACTCAGTTCATACATAAAATACCAGGAACAAAAAAGGTCATCACAAGGACTTAAAAGCACTTACTTTAGTTCAAAAAGGGGTCCACTACTCAGGAACACTCATCTTCAATAATTTGCCAGCAAACATAAAAAATTTAGTTACAAATAGAGATCAGTTTAAAAGGAGACTGAAAGACTTACTAGTAGCCAACCCCTTCTACTCCATTGACGAATTTTTTAATAGAAACAAATGATGTGTTGTATATATTTATACTATTAGTATTGTTATTTCAGCTTAAAAAAATAAAAAATAAAAAAAAGGTGACATGTTCCACATCCACGAGGATCTCCTCAACACGGCTCTATGGAACGAAAACTAATCTAATCTAATGTAATCTGTTCCACAAGGAGAGGGCCCTGTTCACACAGCTTGCGTCGTCCGGGACTCGTATTTGTGAGCACGAGGATGAATTTGTACATCTCCCCTAGCCACAAATTTCACTGGGTCTCAATATTTTGAGATTTTGTAGTGTACTTTAGATCGCTATCCATATTCATCATCTTTCGGAGATACCTGTTTTGCAGGAAGCGTGGTATAAGAGTTTCTTAAGGACTATGTGGGACATGTATTTATTCTTTCCGAGACGACTGGACGCTGTTTTCAGTGCCAATGGATATCATACATCGTATTAGACAACGTAATGTGTTTGTGGTGTTTACATGTCTTTGTCGCTCCTATGTTTCTATCTAAGATTTATGTAGCCTCTGCAGGGCCTACTCCTACTTTATTGTTTTCCATGACACCTCATCTGGATTTTAATCTCTCTTTCGTTTGATTTCAGCTCTTGTTGATGTTGAAGGGAGCATATAAATCTGTATTACCACTCAAAATTCCTAGTGAATAGTTAGAGTGAGGCTGGGTTAGCTGACCATCAAGTATAAGAATAGGGGTAAAGTGCACATCACGTCAATTTGTAGTTTTCTTTTTGTAGAATTACCGGGAGAAATACACAAAAAGTTATGATTTTTTTGTTACGTGACATGGTTATAAATTCTTGCAGTGTGTTGTTTACTTCGGTTCGTTAACATAAATTGTAGGCGCTAAAAACTACTGCTAATATATTTTTCGTCTTTAGTTATTGGCATTAGTCTGTAGTTGTCGCTATGATTCTGCGTCGTTCTCATATAATGTTATTTTATGGTTCATCAGTGCGATCTTCGGGAGTTTCTACACTACTCAACTGAGTACAGTCGGTCCTCAGACGATCGTTCACTCCCTAAGAAGGCTACTGAATGCTTCCTCTACAATAGTTAAATACGGAGGATACAACTCCAAACTCAATACGTATCATACTGATCATGTTAAAATGGCTATTTTTTTTAACACGTTTTCTTTTAGGACTGTGTAATAAGTAGTCATCACGAGTTGTGTTCCATCTTGCTTAATTTCCAATGATTTGTTGCACATTTTCACCTCCGGCTAACCTCTGGCAAATGGTTGATAAATATTTTACTGACTTCACACCTGCAAAACCCGTAAGCTACGTTGGCCATGTCATTTACTAGTAGTAGACATGCTTCATTGGTGATGACTAAATGAATAATGTATTTGTAACATAATCATTCAGCCACCTAATGACTGCAGTTTCATTTATTCCTATCACCCCTGCTTGCTAATTATCCACTTCGTCTAACTTCCCATATGGGATTCCGAAACAAGTCGTATCTCTCCTGTCTGACATATCCGTTACTGGTGGATAGTTTGTACATACAGATGTGTGCTGCTCAGTCCACGTGGTCGCATGGGTGGAGGAACACATGATAAACTCTCATGACCTCATGAACCATTGTAGTGGTGGTTAAGAGTGAAAGTGTACTGAGCTCTGAGTATAAATTGACAGAAAACCAGTAAAAATAAAAGTACTGTGGTACAGCAAGATTCAGATGAGCGACAAGCTTTGCTTCGAAAGTGGTGACCGTGTAGTAGACAAGTATTTCTGATAACTTGGAGCCGAAGTAAAATGTCACGGATTAAAAAAGGACGATATAAGCAGCAGAACAGCGCTAGAAAAGTGACCATTCCTCCTCAAAAGAAGTGTATTAGCATCAGATATAGGTCTCATAATTAGAAAGAAAATTCACAGAATGAGCATCTTGAGAACAGCTTCATATGAAACTATGTCCTAGGGTATGGGAACACTGAAAAAGAAGGGAGTTGGAGAGTTTGATATATGGCAGAAAGAAAAATGTTGAAAATTAAGTTATTTCATAAAATAGGATTTGAGATCTGCCCCAGCAGAGTCTGGCGGTTAGATAGCTAGCGTTCGAGCTTCATACGACGATCGCGTATAAGGCAACGGTTCGACTCCCGCTGAAAGCACTGTAGTGGAGGTGTAAATTCTGTGATATTGAAACAAATTGCACCTAAACCATTCCTTCTCCCTGCATTTTCAACGTCTCACTACTACGTTGGTTAACTGCCACAATGGGCCTGCCTCTATGCCAGCAGCTCGAAGCGTCGAGATTTTGGGTACCTTACCAGATAGTATGTATCAGGGAGTTCGCAAATCACGGCAGGCACACACTTTTAGGAAGAAATTTACTAAAACTTCATGCAAATACTAGTGTTTTTTTAATTATAATACCTCTCAAACCTCATATAAGTTAAATAATATGACCAGTTGAAACGTCCCCTTTGAAAATTATTGAATTACTGTGCTGATAAACCATTTACATTATTTGATTTTCAAACAGCTGAGCACAACTGAACGTACTCAGACATTTTGCTCTTTACTTATTCTGATCAACACTAAACTGACACTATATATTTTTAGCGCAACGCAATCTGACTTTCAATAATCTCCACAAGGGAATGGCCCTGACTAACAATAACCTATACCTTTCATGAATTACTTACCTCACAGAAATCTTCGTTACTTAAACTACAGCAATACAGCGAGCACCAATACTGCCAGCTAACTTAAATATTCAAACTACTGAAGGCACTAACTACTGCTAGGCATACTTAGCAAATGAAAGATTTTAATTGAGAATATACAAAGTATTTACCTAAATAGTGTTCTAAAGTCACCATATATATCAGTTCATGACATCCAGTCTTACAAATTTACTGTCTCTGATGGATACACGTCCAGATCATCCGCTCTCAAAACTCCGCCATCTCTCTCCCAACATCCACCACTGCTGGCGGCTCACCTTCCACTGCGCAATGCTACGCGCTGTTCACATCCAACTGCCCAACACTACAATAGCAAATATTCCAACAATGCAAACCAGTCACAGACTTCACACAGCACAATCAGCGATTTTCATATAGAGCGCTACGTGGCGTTACCAACATAAAAACCTAAACGGCCTACTTACACAGTGAAAAAAAAATATAGTTTAAAAATGACGTTAGGGCAGTAGTCGAACCGACGCCTCACACACGTTCGTCTTACGGAGCTCGAACGCTAAACACTTTCTTTTTATCTCGTTCCCTTCGTTATTGTTCGTAGCATTTGTTCCTGGTGAATTTCTCTTATACCTGTTCATGTTCGTCATTGATCCACCATGAACTATAACGGCCAGCGCGTACGCACAGATACATCAGTTACATAACAGGGGCGTAAACATTCTGTTGCGACTTTCTCGAAATTTCAGAATAGTACACCCTCCTACGTGCACATTATGTTCTTTTAATGGCCTACTAAAGGTGTACAAAACTTGAAGTAAATCCGTGATCTCAAAGTCGTGGCCTCAATTTGTCATATCAATGATGACCGGATAAAGAAATCTGATCATAGTATTTCATTCGAGAACATAGTATGCGTAGAAGAGACAAGAGGCGACGTTTTAGCTAGAGCTGTCTAGGTTAGGGCACTATGGAACAATGTTTTTCTTTTCTACCTGATGTTTAACTGACTCGATTAACAATAATGACGCTGTGTGTTAAAACTTATACTGTGATACCTCAACATAAACGCAGAATCACATAATTTAACTGGTCATATTCGGTGTGACACTGCTTTCGCGAGGTTCTTTTACAATTACTGTCTAATAAGTATGCCTAGGACTCCTTCCTCCAGATGTATTCTAGTAACAAAACTTTAAAATTCTGCGATGCTCCGAATTTTATTTTAGATTCGTATTAAACATTTACGCGTAGCATTCAGACTTGATGTTGTGCGCTTAAGAGATAGGACGTATTATTCGATAATATTATAAATTTAGTACAATTTTCAGTCAAAATAGTATCTATCGACCTGTATCGCATGGTTCAAGTATTCAATCAATATTGACATATTCAATTTAGACTACTAAGGAATCAGCTCTTGTTATGCTCTGCGCTGTATAAATGATTAGTTTCAGTGCTACCGGTAGAAAAACTGGAGGTTCACAGTGTCATATCTCAGAAACAATGCTCCCCCCACTCCTCACTTTTGAATTCGCCTGTTTATTTTAAGTGACCTGACATTTCTATCCATAGACTCTAGTAAAGAATATTCGTCTCTTAATCGCCTCTCATGCCCGACCACAAATACGCTGTGAAATTCAGCGTCACATTCTCAGCCTCTCTATCACCTCCAGGCTCGTTCCTTTTCCCTCCCAAAAGAACAGCTCCAACCTGGCAACAAGCAGCGCAAGATTCACACCGCATTATCAATCCAGCGGTCTCAATCAGCAACGTAACATCCGTCTTCTCCCTCTGAATCAAAGTGCAAGCATCAGATTCCTCCCTCCCTTCACCCCTCCTCGCATCCCCCTTCTCACACTCCAACCCGCCCTCACTTCCGTTTCTCTCCCTTCCCTCTTGCTATCATTCCGCGTCAGCCCCTTTCCCAGTACCTTTTTTTTATCTCATTCCCACCTTTTTTCCGTTACCCGCGTGCCGCATCAGTCGTCAGCGCTCTCGGAACACATTTATTTCCATTTCTCTTCGTTTGCGAATCGTTCACGCTCCCTCCGCTTTCCTGCTGCTTGAAGGAACCGCATTCACACACAATCCAGGAATGGACGACGACTCGTCATACGTTACGCCGGTCCTTCGCTTGGTCATAGTGTTCCTGCTACAGTATCCCTCTCTTCTGCTTATCTCCAGTGTCCCTCTCTTCCGCTTATATCCCCTGTCGTTCCTACCTCCCTGCATCCTTCCCTCTGTCTCATCCTCCCACGTTATTCGTGCTTACCTCAGGACGCCGTCAGCCTGCCCCTTCGCCAACCCTTTTTTCTACGCCGTGCATCTTTCTCCTCCTACGCTGCTCCCTCCTTTTGAAAAGTGCCCAATTTTTCACTTGCCTTGTCTCCGCGCGCTCTTTCGACGCCCGACGCACCTTCCGCACGGACGGCCATCCGTCACTGTTCCCCGCCCGGCGGGTCTTCCTACAGACTAGATGTGGTGGCCCCCCTCCCCGTACCCCGTCCCCCTCACACCATTCAGTCCCCACTGTGCCACACCTCCACAGCATCTTTTCGCAAGCTACACGGACGCAGCACCCAGGTCCCGGCGGCAGTGCCGGTTCGCCTCTAGGTGACAGCGCAGACGCCGCTGATAACACCTTGCCCACGCGCCCACATTTTGTCCGCCTTAGAGCACAGGTGTCGTTATCGCTAATGCCGCGTCACGCCCTGACTAGAGTAGCAGCTAGCTGCCGCAGCCGTCCGGCGCTCGTTGCGGAAAATGACAAGCATTAAATAAGAGAGCCGCCTCAGGTGCGCTCCCGTGATGAAGCCCCGTCCTCTTCTTTACGCTTCTCCTTTTTCTTCCTCGTCGCCTCCCCCCCCCCCTCCCCCCTCTGCCCCTTCCCTGCCTCGCCGTTCTCAACCACCTGGATTGCGGACGCTCTCCACGCGGAACTAAGAGGATCACGCAGATTCTCGCCTCTGAGCGCAGGAAATAAGGGAGCACAGCTTACTCTCCCTCTTAGGAAACTTTTAAATAGCGTAAGAGATCCCACTTGGAGAAAATAGCTTCCGTAATTGCATGAAGATCCCCAGAACAACGACCGTCAGATACAAGAGAAGACATTTCTTTTGAAGTTGATGGATACCAAGCCTCCCAAGGGCCTCCAATGAGGTAATAGTAGTAACGGTGAGAGCTGTCACCTAAACAAAAGGTATATCATTATCAAAAGTTTACATATCATTTACACATACAGAATCGAGCTGTCACATCGTTGGCTGTCAAGACGGCATTCCTCATTTTCCATTACATTTTTAGTGCTTTCCTGTTGGTCTGTGCGAAACTGTAATTCTGAAAAAGTACTAAGTTAGAAAATAACACTGTACACATACGAAGTGTGTGAGAAAACTAATGACCAACAACACAACGTGGGGCCTGACAAGACTATGCTGTTTTGCTTGTGTAGACAGGTGTATTCACCCCTTCCAGATGCTCAGTCAGAATTTCTAGAGCACCGCCAGAGAAGCTGTGTTTTTGGAAAAGCGAAATTTAGAGCAACATTATGCCATCATGTTTTGTATCATGAATCCGAAGGTGTGAGCCTTGAAAAGTTAAATCACGCCTACGGGCAGCATTCTTTATCAAGAGCACAACTTTTTCTCTGGCACAATTCATTTTTGGAACGCCAAGAATACGTGCAAGATGAAGTTCGATCAGGGAGACCTTCATAAACTGAGGGAAACATCGAATGTGTATGTGCTCTTGTGAGGAAAGACTGACGTTTAACTATTGAGAAACAGTCAAGCAAGTGTTTTACACAGCCTTCAATGAAGGGCTGTGAGAAAAGACTCACGTTTAACTACTGAGAAACAGTCAACCAAGTGTTTTACACAGACGTCAATGAAGGGCTCAGGAAAAGCGTGACTGGAGTGGGACCAGACATTGCATACAAGTGAATGCTGCCTCATGACAATGCCCCATGTCAAACACCAATTTCCAATTACGGAATTTGTTACCTTACAAAGCTTTCTTGTTGTTCCGCAGCACCCTGTTTACGTAATGTGGGTCAATGTGACACATTTTATTTGCCGAAATTGAAAAATATCTTAAGAGGATGCCAGTTTGCGACTGTGCTGAACATTCAAAAAGATCTGTCCCGCAAGTTAAAGGCCATACCTGGTGAAGCCTTTCAGCACTGCTACCAAGACGGGGCGAAACGACTCCTCCGGTGTACTGCTGTAGGAGGAAACAATTTTGAAGCAGACAATACTGTTTTTGAACAAAATAGCCACTTTAGTAAGTAAAAGCCAACGCCTTTGCCACAGTGGTAAAATCGGTTCCCGTCAGATTACCGAAGTAAAACGCAGCCATGCTGGGCTAGCACTTGGTGGGTGACCATCCGGTCTGCCGAGCGCTGTTGGCAAGTAGGTTGCACTCAGCCCTTGTGGGGCAAACTGAGGAATTTCATGGCTGAGAAGCAGCGGCTCCGGTCTCGTGAATTGATGCACGGCAGTGAGAGCGGTTTGCTGGCCACATTCCCTTCCACATCGGCATCCAGTGACGCCCATGGTCTGAGGATGACACGGCGACCGGTTGGTACCGTTGGACCTTCATTGCCTGTTCGGGCAGTGTTTTATTTTTGGTAAATAAAAAAATCTGTCTCATTACTTTTCTTACACCTCTCGTACACTGTGTTTAAGGAGGAAAAGAACACACGAATCGTCTCTATGGGAATTCCTGGTGGTATAACCCCAAAAATTCACGATATTAGTTTTAAATGATTTCCGAATACGAGTTACTAGAAACCGTAAGGAACAGGTACACGCGATAAGAAAATTAGCTAACAGTTTCTTTTTAAGATAAATCCTTATCTACTTCCATACTTCACAAACCAAATAACGGGTGCAGTGGAGTGTAATTTGCGTATGACTATCACTTCCCATTTCTTTGCTCCACTGGCGTAAGCGGAAAAAAAGGATTGTTAGTTCAGAGCTCAATTCTCTCTAACTTTCGTTACATGATCTTTTCGCGAGATGTTTTTAGAAGGAAGCAATATATTGATTGCCACTTTTAGGAAAGTACGCTCTCGGAACTTTAACAGTAACCCCTTCCTGTCGCTCCGACAACGAAGGTGGATAAACAGTGTCGTGCACACTAAAAAACCTGTGACGGTCTGCGCCGCTCTTCTTTCGATCTTTTGCAATTCCTCTAAAAATCGTATCTGATACAAGTCCAATACTGACGAGAAATATTCAGATATCTGCTGATCCAGCAATTAGCTCTTAATTTACAGTGCATGACTGAGTAACCCTCACACCAAGCGGGTGCTGGAACCTATAATTGTTACTTTCAAGATAATAAATCAATGCAGGTACTAATATTTTAATTTGGAGACATCTCCGGTGTTACTATTATTGACACTTATAAGTAAATACGTTCCCAAATCCGTTTGGAATGGCCCATACAATAATTTTGTCACTATATTTACTGTGAAGTAGAAACAATTCGCTGCTAATTGGACACGTTAGGGAATGAATATTAATTAAATACAAGCTACCTAACACAATGGTTCACAACACCAAATTAAGATACTAATTATCTGAGTTATAGTTCGTCTGCTAGGTTACTGGACAATGGTATTAAATTTTCTTAGGTAAATATTGGTGAAATAGTAATGAATTAGCTATCTGAATTTATAATATAATTCCAAGTTAATCTACGTCAATTTGACTTGCATCGGTACGTCTAATATCCGTGAGGCCTAAGAAATTAGTTGTCTGAAATTTATTGAAGCGAGCCATACTCACTCTCATATCTAGCTTGGCTTTTATGGTTCGCTTCAAGAAATTATTTCCCACTTATGTCATTAGTCTCACAGACAACAGACATGCTGCATTCAAATTAAGTCAACGTAATAACTTGGCATGATATAGTGATTTCGTTGGTTACTTCATTGCCAAATCGTCAGTATTCATAACTGTTGGTATCGTTGTTTGCTGGACTAACAGCCTCATACGAAGACTGTAACCTCTCAGATAATATGTTTATTTAACACATCCAATTTTGCATATTAATGAACGAGTAATAAACACTCTCTCAAAAAATTACATTTGGTTAATGTCGAATTGTTAGACGGAACATGGTTAATACCCCAGTTACCTGGATCAGGGTAATTACATGGAAGAACAAGGCCCTTTTAACTAACGTCGTTTATCCTTGACCAACAACATTTATTGTTATATATTTTTTGTATTAACAGGGCCTTTTTGGGGAAAATTTAAGAAAATTTAATTTGATTTGACGTTACAAAGATAAAGCGTGTAAAATGGTGATTAAGACAGCCGTTGAATTACAATAAAAATAATATCGAACCAATTAAAGAAATTATACCTTAAGAATATTGGCCTCTTTAAAATTCATAAACTAAATAATTTTAAATAAACCAGCCAATTAAAATACTTAAAACAGTTCTAGGTAAATCTGTTCAAAGCATTAAGCAGACTCGCAAAAGGTTAACATCAAAAGATTTACAATAAACTTAGAACAAAGTTGTAATGTGTATTAAACAATAAAGAGAAAGTTTCCTGTAAGGAGCCAGCTAGTCAAAGGCCTCTTGGCCGACAGCAAAATTTCTTGTGCACTGCATATCAGATAACATAAGGTATTCGGTTTGAGAACAGACAGCCAGGACGCAGGATTGTAAATGACCAGCAAGCCGCGCTAGGAAATATTCGAAAGCGCTGCATAGGGTCGCAAGTAAGCGTGGCCGAAGCGGCGAGTAGTCGTCGACACGAAACACTCTGCCAGCAAGGTACCAAGTGCTGTTAACAACAAAAAAGGTAGGTCACTATATTAAAATACAAGTAAAGTCGTGGTCTGACCATGATCGCACCTACAAAACGTTTCCAAAAAGTCCATACGGCCTAGGAAATAAGCTTCGCTAACACAGAATTACAGAAAGGAAGCTGTAATTTTTTCAGGAAGGAACATAATAAACAACTCGCTCGGGTGTTAACATTATGACGCTATCTCAGACCGACGTTACTCTTTCAGTTGCTAAGCTGACATTTTATTTTTAAAAATATGCTAATGTCATTTCTAATAACGATCTAATTTTGAGAGGATACGAGATGTTAAACACCTAAACATAAAAATCGTTAGAAAAAAAAATACTACATGGAATGAAGTCGCTTTCTAAAACACAATAGAGAAAGGAAAGAATCTCAGAAACATATTCCAAGTTTGGAGAAATGTCTCGCGTACTGCTACGACATATGGAACTAATTTATTAATCCTATATATCTGGATAGTAGCATAGTGTAAAAACGAAATGTGGATCCACCGGAAATTGGAGAAGCAGGGTTTCAAGTCTGTCACATGAGTGATAAAGGATTCTTTTAAAAACTGAGTTTATAGATAAAACATGAAATTAGTTGTTTTAGAGGAAATAAGCATTCATAAATGTTTTTAAAGATTAAAAACAGTCTTGATCGCAACTTTTTATTTTTATTGGAATGACCGGTTTCGATTCTAACCATCATCAGACTCCAGAAGGGTGGGTGGACTCCGTGGAGAAAGTTGCACCGGCCCTTGACGCTGGAATATTCCAGGGTCGATGGTCGGCGCAACTACCCACCGATCTGGAGTCTGAAGATGGTTCTTAAATAGAATGTAAACTGGTCACTCCAATAAAGAAAAATTTTGGATCAAGACTGTTTTTAATCTTTAAATTTTAATTTTAAAGATCGCTGATAATGTTTTCAAAAATTTTATGATCATAAACGTGCGTAGAAAACTATTAACAATGTGCAAGTGTGAGATCTGCAAAAGCAATGAAGTAATATGTATCTTATATCTGCGCATCTTTCCTCCTTATATTATTATTATTGTTATTATTATTATTCCAACTGGAAAAGATACTGAGTTCTAATATCTTATTTTAATTGCAGACTGAGTTTTGTTTACTAAAATATATGTAAAGAATTGCACAGTCTACGTGAACTACGTAAGGAGGTAACCTCCGTCATTATTACCAGGCAAACTCGCCATAGATCCTACAGCTTTCCAAGTGAACCTAAATCAAGAAGCAGCAGACCCTAGAAATATGAATCTAAGGATATTCACGGTCTCCAGCCGATAATTAGTGATAACGCTTCGTGAGAATGAAATTACCAGTTTTATTGTCAGTTACCGACTTTCTTGTGCACACATTTTTGGATATTTATCTTGAAACTTTCCCAATAAACTAGCATAATCTTTGAATGCTATATTTTTTAGGTTTTTACGTCTCGTCACGTTGTTCTTCAATTTCTTTTACATGGTAAACGTTTCGACCCCTCCGCTCGGATCTGCTTCAGGATCATTTGTGTTCACGTATAGCTTAGCTTAGCTTAGTCTAGTGATCACAGAATAACACTAGCAGAGCAATCACTCAACAGAAAAAGCGTTTCAGTAACAAAATTTGTTGCATTTTAACGTTGGTGACGATTTCGGCTAAAGCTGACGATAGGATTGACGTAAAAAAAAAGATTTGACACAATATAAAAATGGTGAAATCTTAAAAATGTATAGTGAGTAAAGGTAAGTACGAGGTGTTATGTTGCGTGTATGTAAGTCGCCTTGATGGGTGTGTCTGGAAAAGGGAATACGTCAGGTATCAAGTGAAGAAGCGTCCAGGAGAGTTGGCAGTGCAGCTGGTTATGTATCCGACGAGCAGCCATCACGAGTAAGTAGATGAGTCGCCCGCTCAGAGCTGAGACACTGAAGTCTATCCGCCATAATGATCCTTTGCAAAGAAACTTAGGACACCAAATATTAGTAATCCTCGTAAAATGGCACACTGGTCACTTAGGAGCGCAGAGATAGTGCAGAAATCACAACAGGTCCTGATGGGATATAAGGCACGGCAGTGAAGCGATAGGCTACATACGCGACCCAGTTGGTTGTGACAGAGGCAGCCACACGATACCAAGCCTAACGCGGGCCAGGTGTCAGACCGTTGGTTGGTTCTTCGCAGTACCTGGTGCAGCGAGACATTTTATTGAGTATTGCGATGTGTCTCTTCACTTCGGCAGAATCGTAATTTCAGCACTGTTTACCATTCACTGTTCGTCCGTGGTATGAAGAATATTCACAGGTCCGATGTATGCTTGCACAAAAAGAGGCAGTCTAGTGACCTATAGTCCAAATGCTTTAAAAATGGAAGGAAATGATAGAAGAGAGACACGAGAATTCGCAGTATCTATTATACCGTCATATAAGCTACAGTTTCTGCTAATTTGCAATGAAACGAAATAGAAATATAGTGCAGAAAGAATTAACAGAATTGGTAGCGGTGAAAGAGCAAAAATTTACAACGATCGGCAGATGGGGTTTATTGTTCAGTACATCAAGAAGCAATTTATTCAGAATTTTCAGGCATTGAGCACGTGCAGCAACTAACGGTACGAACAGTAAAATTTCTGATGCCAGACGCATTATTCCACTGTCAACTGCAATTGTTTTCAGCGCAATTGAATGAAGGGTTTGGAGACTTTATATGTCACTGCAAAATACGTTGTTAAGTCAAGTGGCACACCTGGAACGATTTTTCGATTTAAAACTCGCTATAGTTGAATTTATGAAGGGAAAGGGGTGCAGGAACGAACAGTAGATCCTCTGGAACGGTTTCACAATCGGCGACGTGGTCCCCGAATATAGAATAAATTTCATTTACTTTACGTCTGCGGTCACAGTTTTTTTTATCAGACTACCGGTTTCGGTCTGTAATGTCCATCTTCAGGCCTGTTCTATAAAAATATGGCTACAGTACATTACGACATGTTCTTATAGAACAGACCTGAGGATGATCTTTATAGACCGAAACCGGTAGTCTGATGAAAAAAAAAAAATCTGTGACCACAGACGTAAAGCAAAGGAAATTTATTCATCTGGAACGGAAAGAAGACCTAACATTTTAAGTGCAGTTGACAGTACACTGCCTATAGTACGACACCGAAAGGTGAGAAACAACGTCCTTCTGATATTCATTTAGCTCACTGCTGTTAAAGAAAACGGTAACTTAGAATAATTTATTGTATACAGTTTCCTAATCATTTTCAGGACACTGTCAGTCCTAAAGTTGTTTTTGAGTTGTTTTAGGCACCGATTGCTATTTCAGTTGAAAATGCCTCTGTCGATAAGCAGATGTAACGAACTGGCGTGCAAGGTAATTCTCGCTTTAATGACAGGTCCTTGTACGTTAAAACTGCCCAGAGTGTCTACTCGGCTTTCTTTAGGAAGAGTTACCCCGTCTGCATAACGATGTTGCTAAGGTAGTAAAACATTTCGATCGACGTATATCTTTAAAAGACCTGTTTTTGATTGTTGTTGTTGTTGTTGTGGTCTTCAGTACAAAGACTGGTTTGATACACCTCTCTACGCTTGCCTCTCTACGCTTGTCTGCCCTCTCTACGCTTGTCTGCCCTCATCAGGCCTCTTCGTCTCTGAATAACTACTGCAACCTACATCCATCTTAATCCATTTACTGTATTCATCTCTTGGTCTCCTCCTACGAGTTTTGCCCTAATGCCACCCTCCAATAGTAAATTGGTGATCCCTTGGTACCTCACAATTCGTTCTATCAACCGATCCCTTTTTCTAGTCACGTTGTGCCACAAACTTCTCATCTCTCAAATTTTATTCAGTACCTCCTTATTACTTACGTGATCAACCCATCTACTCTTGAGCATTCTCCTGAGCACCACATTTCAAAAGCTTTTATTCCCTTTCACTTCCTTACATGGCTATACTCTTTACAAATACTTTCAGAAAGGACTTCCTCACACTTAAATCTATACTCGATGTTAACGAATTTCTATTCTTCAGAATCGCTTGTCTTCCCATAGTAAGTCTACGTTTTATATCCTCCCATCATCAATTACTTTCCTCCTCAAATGGCAAAACTCATCTACTACTTTAATTGCCTCATCTGTTTCCCTCAGCATCACCTGATTTAACTCGACTACATTCCATTATCCTCGTTTTGCTTTTGTTCATGTTATCTTATCCTCCTTTTAACACACGGTCAATTCCGTTTATGTGCTCCTCCAAGTCCTTCGCTGCCTCTGATAGAATTGCAATGTCATAGGCAAACCTCAAAGATTTTTCCCCGTGGACTGTAGCTCCTACACCAAATTTCCTTTTGTGTTCTTTCCTACTTGTTCAGTATACAGATGAAATTACATCGGGGATAGGCTACAACCCTGTCTCACTCCCTTCTCAACCTCTGCTTCCCTTCCTCCATTCCCCCCCCTCCCCCCCCCCCTTACCCACTTGACTTTCATAACTGCCCTATTGTTTCTGGACAAATTGTAAGTTGCCTTTCGCTTCTGAATTTTAGTCCTGGCAACTTAAGAATTTGAAAGCGCATATATCAGTCAACATTGTCAAATCTTTCTCTGAGCCTACATATGCTACAAACGTTGGTTTCTCTTTTCTTAACTAATCTTCTATGAGAAGTGGTCGAGTCAGAATTGCTCCGCGTGTTCCTACATTTCTCTGGAATCCAAACTGATCTTCCCCAAGGTCAGCTTCTACCAACTTTTCCATTTTTGTACAGATTTTGCAACCATGACTTATTAAACTGATAGTTCGGTAATTTTCTCATCTGTCAGCACCTGTTTTCTTTGGAATTAGAATTACCGTATTTTTCTGAAAGTCTGCGGGTATTTCACCTACCTGATACATCTTGCTCACCAGATGGAAGAATTTGGTCATGAATGACTCTCGTAAGGCTGTCAGTAGCTCTAAAAGGATGTTGTCTACTCTCGGGGCTTTGTTTCGACTTAAACCTTTCCGAGCTTTCTGAAAATCTTCACGCAGTATTACACCTCCCTTCTCATCTACATCTACGTCCTCTTCCATTTCCATAATGTTGCCCTCGAGTACATCTCCCATTAATAAACCCTTTACATACTCCTCCCGCCTTTTCTGCTTTCCCTTTTTTGCTTAGGACTGTTTTCCATCTACTCTCTTGATATTCATACAGGTGGTTCTCTTTTCTCCAAAGGTCTCTTTAATTTTTCCCGTATGCAGCATCTATCTCACCACTATTGATATATGCGTCTAGATCCTTACATTTGTCCTCTAGCCATTCCTGCTCAGTCATTTTGTACTTCCCGCCATTTTTTTTTTTTTTTTAGACGTATGTGTTCCCTTTCACCGGCCTCCTTTATTCCACTTTGGCGTTTTCTCCTTTCGCCACCTAAAGGTTTCCACTAGTCCTCGGTCTTTTCCCTTCTTGGTCCTCTGCTGCTGTCTCTATTTCGTATTTCAATGCTATCCATTCTTCTTCTATTGTATTCCTTTCACCTGTTCTTCTCAGTAGTTCCCTAATGCTACTTCTGAAACTCTCTACAACTTCTGGTTCTTTCAGTATATCCCGGTCTTATCTCCTTAAATTCCTACCTTTCTGAAGTTTCTTCAGTTTTAATCTGCCGATCATAGCCAATAAATTGTGGTCAGAGTTCACATCTGCCCCTGGAAATGTCTCACAGTTTAAAACCTGCTTCGAAATCTCTGTCTTACGATAATATAATCAATCTGAAACCTTCCATCCCCTCCAGGTCTCTTCCGCATATACAACCTTCTTTCATGATTCGTAAACCAAGTATTAGCTGTGATTAAATTATGCTCTGTGCAGAATTGTGTCCTACGGCTTCCTCTTTGGTTCCCTTAAAAAAATGGTTCAAATGGCTCTAAGCACTATAGGACTTAACATCTGACTTCATCAGTCCCCTGGACTTTGAACTACTTAAAACTAATTAACCTAAGGACATAACACACATCCATGCCCGAGGTAGGATTCGAACCTGCGACCGTAGCAGCAGCGCGGTTCTGGACTGAAGCGCCTAGAACCGCTCGGTCACTGCGGCCAGCGTCGTTCCTTTCCCCAGTCTATATTTACCTACTATTTTTCTTTCTCTTCCTTTTCCTAATATCCAATTCCAGTATCCCATGGCTATTAAATTAATAATCTGCAGAACTACTTGGCACATGAACTTGTACTACTGTGGTAGACGTGGGCTTCGTTTCTATCTGGGCTACGTTACTAGGTTGAATTCGCTGTTCATAGTAGCTTACCCGTGCTCTTTTTTCTTTAATTCTTTATTGAACCTACTCCTGCATAACCCCTACTTTAATTTGTATTTGTAAACCTGTATTCATGTCCCTTTGTAAATTTTCTAACCTACCTGTCCGATTAAGGGATATGAGATTCCAAGTTCCGATCCGTAGAAAGCCACTTTTGTTTCTCCTGATAACGACATCCTCCTCAGTAGTTCACACGCGGAGATCCGAATGGGGGAATATTTTACCTCCGGAATATTTTACCCAAGAGCATACTATCATCGTTTAACCAGTACAGCTGCATCCCCTCGAAAGAAATTACGGCTGTAATTTACGCTTACTTTCAGCCGTTCACAGTACCTGGCACAGCATGGCCGTTTTGGTTTATGTTACAAGGTCCGATTAGTCACCCAGACTGTTCGTCCTACAACTACTGTGAAGGCTGATGCCCTTCTTCAGGAACGATACGTTTTTCTGGTCTCTCAACAGATACCTCTTCATTGTGGTTGCACCTACGGTACGCCTATCTGTATCGCTGAGGCAGGTGAGCCTCCTTTCCAGGAGGGATCATTCATTGATTATGAAACTTACGTCATGGTTATATGGCAATTTGACTCGAAATTCTGTGAAATTATCTGTGTCAGCCCGTATGCCGAAGGTTGCTACTAGATAATACAATTTCTGTATCTTCAGAGAGCCAAAAATAGTTAAATAACGGTGTAAATGTGTTTTGTTTGTCAACTGTATAGTTGAGAAATGAGAAATATAAAATCAAACACATGCAGTGCGACTGCTCTGCGGTTTAAATGCGGCCGTTCTCAGGTTACTTCTTCTGTACCCTCCATGCGATCACGCAACGTGGCGTGGCGGTGAAAGAAATGTGCTGCGAGGCAGCAGAAGGTTATTGCACACGTGGCAGGGCAAGGTCCGCGAGCCGAAGTCTTCACCTCCGATACAGACGTAACTAACTCAGTAGCAGAAAGGAGATTTTCTGTTTGGACGTAGCCATCAATACAGGACTATCACAGCTAGTTTCTGAACGAAAATTGTGCTATGAACGCAAGCAGTCTACTTGGGTACCTCGCAAATGGTGATTTTAACACTTCCATTCGGCTATGTTTTAAATCCATGGCAGGCTCGACTAGGCGTTTAAGTCGCTTTGTGGAGCATGAAGTTAAGGCCAGATCTAATTCCGTACCATAAGGTGTGCCTGCTATCTGAGATTACCATAAACCTAGCAGCCATAGGGCCGCGTTTTAGTTTCTGTGTAGTGTATATTTCCACAATTTTTTTTGCGTCAGGCGTTTGTTGTCGTATAGGCACCCTGTTACAGCTGTAGGACTCATTAGTTGGTCAACAGGCCCCCTATAGATAGCAGCAGTTCACAGCTAAACGTTCCGTTTGTGAGTTCCGTCATTTAATTCCAGTTTATTCTGTAGTTAATTATGAACAGAGACTGTGATAGTTGTGTTCAGATGTGATCTTAGTTGGTGACCCTTCGCTCACAGCTCCAGGTCATGCAGCTTGAGATTATTGCCAATATGTGTCCTTGAGGGTACCACAGACGATACTGTCGTAATTTCATCACAGAAATTATACTAATCGCCAAGAGAAGGGATCCGAGGTACTCTAGAGTAGCGTACTTAAATAATAAAAATTACATCCGAAACGGATGATGAACCGAAGGATTCGCACGCAAAGGTTGAAAGGAAGCCTGTCTGTACCAGTATTGCCACTGGAGGAGCACGTAGAGAGTGGAGACGGTACTGAATGCGTAATGCGAGATGGGAACCCGGGCTATAGAAGGGCGGTAAGTATTGTGAATGTCTCTGAATAATAGTTAGCAAGTTGCGAAAGATCGAAGGTAATGACTGTAGACTGAGAGTTGGCATCCTGCCCTTCTTCCTTTAAAAGATATAGCTGTTAGAGTTAGACCTAAGACAGAAAGGCAGCAGTTCCTCTCTCTTTATATACATTTCAGCAACGAATTTGGACTGCTATGAGATGTGAAGAATTGTAAGCTAGGCAAAATTAAATTAATTTTCCTAGACGAACATTTCAGTTAGTTTGGAGCTAAAAGAGTCACGTGTCCTCCTAAGCTGAATGCAATTGTCACTCTGAAGAAGCCATAGCACCCCTTCAAATTCCTCTGACTAATTCACGTAATAAAAATAAGCGTTTTAATGAAAGAGGATACTGCAATCATCTCCAAAGACTTTACTGAAACACCACCCTTCACAGCAACGTTGCTCTATTTGAACTCCATATTATGGCGCAGAATAAAGTGATGATACGCAGCGGCTAAAACAGCGGGTCACTACATCTCTAGAAATATATGTTTACTTGGAAAACTATAATTTTCGGTTCTTAACATAATACTTATCGTGCTTGCTTTATGACACTCATAATGGATATAGCGACCGAGGTGGCGCAGTGGTTAGCACACTGGACTCGCTTTCTGGAGGACTGTGGTTAAAATTCACGTCCGGTCATCCTCATTTAGGTTTTCTTCGATTTAACTAAATCACATCCGGCAAATACCGGGATGGCTACCTGGAAAGGACACGGCTGACGTCATTCCAATCCTTCCCTTCTCCTGTGGGACCGATGACTTCGCAGTTTGGTCCCCTCCCCCTGATCAGCCACCAACCACGAATACATTTAATATTACAATGGCTAAGTACCTACATTATACCCCAACTAACACGAAAACCATGGAGCCGTGCGTTGCTCATGTTCGTGCCATCTATTATGTAAAATCTTGTTTTACAGTACGGCCGCCTCGTCATTTTAAATTTCAATTACTGATGTCACTGAATTACTGTCTTGCCTGTCCGTGAGTGGCAGCAGCAGCGATAATCGATATTGGTGCTGCCGTATTATCTTTGCTGGACGGATATTACTTCCCGGTCGTGGTGTGTCGTGGGGTGAAATCGAACCTCGAGCTGTTGGAAATGGAACGCGGCAGAAGTGAAGTCGGGACCTAGCAGCAGTCGGGACAAAGTGCTAGGGAGGCGCAGACAGCCAATACTTGCCGACCGCTCGCGACACAGGATGAACTGTCCGACGGACGGAAATGGCATCGACATCGACCGTTGGTCGGTCGTTCAGTTGGTCACCTCTTTCAGTTTGTCTTTTGACCGTTTCTGGGTCTCGTCACTGGGTCACCTTGCTGGACGTGGCTGGGCAAGAGTTACATCTGCATGATTCGGTCCGCGGGTCCCGTGACCGAGGGGTTCCAGGCGCTTCAGTCTGGGACCGCGCGACCGCTACGAACGCAGGTCTGAATCCTACCTCGGGCATAGATCTATGTGGTATCCTTAGGTTCTAGGGGACTGATGACCTCAGATGTTAAGTTCCATTGTAGTCAGAGCCATTTGAACCATGATTGAGTCCGCGCCCGGATCGCCGTGTCTCCCAGTTCCCGACAAACAGCGGACGCACGTGGTTTCAGTGTTAACGACCTTGATTGGTTGTTGGTCGGTCGCCCTGTAAGACGACGTGTGTTTCGTCACCGACCGTCCTTCGGGTTTGTGTGTGTGTCCACCTGTTTTTTGCTGTAGATGTTCATGTGTGATTCGCCTTAGGAGTGTTCGGGGTTCTTGTGGCAGTGTTTCGTGCAACACTGTGTATCCTGTGTCAGTTCGACTGAGCAATGCTTTAAATGCTGTAATAGTGCTGTCTGCGTACCGCTGTAGCCAGTTGGACGGCTCCGACGGAGCAGCGAGTGAATGTTTCCTTACCGCGTTGATGCTGTCCGCCTCGGTGTGTAGTTCCACAGCCGTTGCGTTGTTCATGTATGCCACTAGTTATTCTGCCTTGGCTTAATAACAAACCAATATTTGGAGACGAGTGTTACTGGGCTCTTTGGCATTTGGGTTGTAGTGTTTTTGGTCTGCTGACCGAAATCTGGTAGTTGGTTGGTTCGTCCGTCGGCTGTCTCTCTGTTGATTGAGTTGCCTTCCGATTTAGAAGTTGTTGTTCAGGCTCCCTGTCTCGCCTAAACGGACGTAGGTCCTACAATTCCAGGCCGACCCTTGGAAACTTCAGAGCGCTGTTCCATGTCTGTTACATAGTAACAGCGGTTTGGTTTGTGTGTGGCCTTCGGCCGAATTTCTATATATCCTGAATTAATGTTCCTGTCTTGTCCTTTAGACATAAGATTTTTATTCCTTTTATGGTGCTTTCAGATGAATTTTACATCAAATCTGTTAAGGCCTTAAGACGTTAAATTAATGTGTTGATGTGTGGCCTTTAGCCGAGCTACAATATCCCTGAAATTAATGTCCTGTCTTGAACATGAAACTTTTTAAGATAAGGCCTTCCGCCTTTTAAATTTAAATTCATAATTCTAGGCCCAAGACATTAAATTATTGATTAATAGCCGGCCTCCAGTCAAGTTCCATTAAAATTAAATTGCTGAAGCCTTCAACCTGCTTAGATTGAAGATACCAAGAACCTTTTTTGGGGCTTTAAATTTGAAACTTCCAGAAGAACCTTTTAATTTCTTGCTTAGGCCTTGCACCTTGGATTTTGAATGTGCCCATTTGCCCATGTAAAGTTAATCAAAGGAGATCGATTAAAACTTTGAGTGTTATGCATCATTGTGTAATATTGTGTGTGTACAAATAAAGTTTGTATGTTAAGTGCAACTGACTTGAACTTATTTTGGCCCCTTTCCACAACCTAATCCGCTCTGTCCTGCTAGCCGAGGCATTTCAACCATCAGCAAACGTTTTACGTGCATTCTTAAGGGCACAATACAGTCATGTGCTGCACAATGACGATATTGGTTGGTGAGTTACATGATACACTGCTGCTTGCACAGCGCATCGCCTCCACTATGTGCACACCACAAAAGTGGTTAATCCTCTGTGCGTACACTCTGACAGCGACATGCAACAGCACTGTATTACAGGGTTTTTTAGGGAGACAGAGTATGTAATGCGTGACCTAGCGCCGCGTCACAAGACGCCCTCCCCACCCTCCACCCCACTTTTACGTGAAACGAGGCCTGCAACTCCCGCTGAAGACGTCACATTCTGAGACAGAACTCTTGTATAATAAGTTGAATCGTCCGCTCTGTTTTTCTCAACTTTGAGGATTCCGCAATGTTTTTCTTGTGGGTAGTTAACCTGTCCACGCTTCTTTTTACATTATTTGTTGTAAAACATGTGACACTGCTTGTATGAAGTGTATAGAGACATTCAGAAAGTCCTTTATATATAACAGGAAAATTGAAATGTAATTACTGGTCTGTAGTGATTTAGTCTCAAAACTTCCGTGGTAGTTTGTTAAAGTTGAACGTAATCAGTTACGAACTCGCTACCAATGTCTTCAAATGTGAGTGTTGTGCATTAACATCTAGTGTAAATTTATTAGTTTTTCCCCGTATGCTCGTGCAAAATTGGTGTTTACTTTTTAATCGTAAATGGGTACTTTGAGAAATTCGGCGTTTTTATTGTACAAAAGGGAGAGGGTAGAGCCTACAGTTGTATGTTACACTGAAATGAATTGTTATTACTAGTTGCATTTCTTACTTGTTGAGCTCTGGTCAAAACTTTGTTCTTTGAAGGTTATGACATTTCTGCAAGTACCCTAACAGTTACAAATCCGTTGTAAGAATGCCTTAAGTATCACTCTTCGTACCGTATCTACAGGGTGTTACAAAAAGGTACGGCCAAATTTTCTGGAAACATTCCTCACACACAAGGAATTAAAATATGTTATGTGGACATGTGTCCAGAAATGCTTGCTTTCCATGTTAGAGCTCATTTTATTACTTCTCTTCAAATCACATTAATCGTGGAATGGAAACACACAGCAACAGAACGTACCAGCGTGACATCAAACACTTTGTAACGGGAAATGTTCAAAATGTCCTCCGTTAGCGAGGATACATGCATCCACCCTCCGTCGCATGGAATCCCTGATGCTCTGATGCAGCCCTGGAGAACGGCGTATTGTATCACAGCCGTCCACAATACGAGCACGAAGAGTCTCTACATTTGGTACCGGGATTGTGTAGACAAGAGCTTTCAAATGCCCCCATAAATGAAAGCCAAGCGGGTTGAAGTCAGGAGAGCGTGGAGGCCATGGAATTGGTCCGCCTCTACCAATCCATAGGTCACCGAATCTGTTGTTGAGAAGCGTACGAACTCGTCGACTGAAATGTGCAGGAGCTCCATCGTGCATGAACCACATGTTGTGTCGTACTTGTAAAGGCACATGTTCTAGCAGCACAGGTAGACTATCCCGTATGAAATCATGATAACGTGCTCCATTGAGCGTATGTGGAAGAACAAGGGGCCCAGTCATGACATCATCAACAATGCCTGCCCAAACGTTCGCAGAAAATCTGTGTTGATGACGTGATTGCACAATTGCGTGCGGATTCTCGTCAGCCCACACATGTTGATTGTGAAAATTTACAATTTGATCACGTTGGAATGAAGCCTCATCCTTAAAGAGAACATTTCCACTGAAATGAGAATTAACACATAGTAGGATGAACCATTCGCAGAAGTGTACCCGTGGAGGCCAATCTGCTGCTATTAGTGCCTGCACACGCTGTACATGGTAGGGAAACAACTGGTTCTCCCGTAGCACTCTCCATACAGTGACGTGGTCAACGTTACCCTGTACAGCAGCAGCTTCTCTGATGCTGACATTAGGGTTATCGTCAACAGCACGAAGAATTGCCTCGTCCATTGCAGGTGTCCTCGTCGTTCTAGGTCTTCCCCAGTTGCGTGTCATAGGCTGGAATGTTCCGTGCTCCCTAACACGCCGATCAATTACTTCGAACGTCTTCCTGTCGGGACACATTCGTTCTGGAAATCTGTCTCGATACAAACGTACCGCGCTATGACTAATGCCCCGTGCTAATCCATACATTAAATAGGCGTCTGCCAATACCGCATTTGTAAACATTGCATTGACTGCAAAACCACGTTCGTGATGAACAATAACATATTGATGCTACGTACTGATGTGCTTGATGCTAGTACTGTAGAGTAATGAGTCGCATGTCAACACAAGCACTGAAATCAACATCACATTCCTTCAATTTGGCCAGCTGGCGGTGAATCGAAGACGTACAGTACATACTGACGAAACTAAAATGAGCTGTAACATGGAAATTAAGCGTTTCCGGACACATGTCCGCGTAACACTTTTCTTTATTTGTGTGTGAGGAATGTTTCCTGAAAGTTAGGCCGTACCTTTTTGTAAACCCTGTATAACGGAAAAACTGAAATGTAATTACATGTCTGTAGTGATGTAGGCGCGAAACTTGTTTGGTAGGTTATTGATGTTGAATGTAATGAGTTAAGAACTCGGTACCAATGTCTTCAAATGTGGGTGTTATGCAGTAAAAACTAGTGTCAATTTATTAGTTTTTCCCCTTATATAGACTCTTGCAGAAGTGGTGTTTACTTTTTAATCGTAAGTGGGTACTTTGGGAAAGTCGGCGTTTTTATCGTACAAAAGGGAGGGGGGAGAACCTGCAGTTCTACGTTACAGTGAAATGAATTGTTATCACTAGTTTCATTTGTAACTTGTTGAGTTATGGTCAAAACATTATTCTTTGAAGTTTATGACATTTCTGCAGGTTCCCTCAAAATTACAAATCCGATATAACAATGCCTTAAGTATCACTCCTCATTCCGTATGTATAGAAGGTGGGTCACTAACTATTGCCACCTAGAATAACTCCAGACAATGATAGTACATGGAAAGTTTGCGGTACAAATGTTGCATGGGACAACGGGGACCATTATATAACGTTGATTTTTTGCTACTATTTGGGGTTGTGTCAGAGATATGAAGGTCAACTTTGTTTTCTTTAAATGGAATGCTATAGTTTGGTACTTATTTTTTAATGGAGGCTATCGAGACGAATCGACTGATGTGTAACAGTAACGTCCTTGAAGGCCAACGAAAGTCAAAAACGTGGCGTGAACGTCCGTTTACAGAAGGTGTTCGAAGGGGTTACCATTGGTATCAATGCAGTGCAGCTATCTTCTTACCATGCATTGAGTGGTACTCCTAATCACTTCGGCACTTATCGAAGCACATACTCTGATAATTCAATGGCGTATCCAACTTACGTGCCACTGACGAGTAAACACCATTGAACGGTTTCGCAATACAACACTAATAGGAACATTAAGACGAGTGTCGTCGAATCAAGCGAAGTCGATATGCTTCTCATTTGCGGAGAATGCCAACGAAATTCCGCGACAGCTACAGAATTATACGGTGAAAGATATCCTCAACGTACACAACCTACACGTAGTACATTTAAATATGTGCATAATAAATTAAGGACAACTGGATTTTTAGCGCATCGGAAACATATACAGCAAAGAAAAGTTACTAACGAGACACGGAGTTTGGTACTCTTGCCATTGTGGTTCGAGATCCTTGTGTTAGATCGCGTCAAATCGTAAAGGGACCTGGCATGAACTAGAGTAGTGTTGTTCGTGTTCTGCATTGCTGCAGATATCAGCTTTACCATATCAGTCTCTATCAAGAATTACCTGGTATGGATTGTATGCGTCGCATTGACTTCTGCCGATGGGCTCAACTTTAGATGCAGAGAGATGACACATTTATTAATTTTTTATTTACTGACGAGGCTACATTCACGAACCATGGAAACGTTTATTTGCATAACATGCATTATTGTTCAACTGAATACACATGTTGACTGCAGCAAGTTGCACACCAAAAACCGTGGTCAGTCAATGTATGACGTGGGATTCTGGAGGACCGAATTGTAAGCTCCTATTCCATCGAAGGAAATATTAGGGGTAGGAAGTACACCACATTCCTGTAAGAGACATTAAGTCTCTTATTGGAAGAAATACCTTTAGGAAGAAGCAACGGAGTGTGGTATCAACACGATGGGCGTCTGGGATTTTTCGCTCATGGCTAGAAATGAGCTGCAGAGGAAATTCCCAAATCGTTGGATTGGATGCGGAGAAGATGTGTCGGGGCCGGCTCATATGACAGACTTGACGCCAGGTGATTTTTTATTGTGGGGATTCATAAAAGGCATTGTTTAGAAACACGTTCCAACTACATCTGAGGATGTATGAGAGAGAATTGTCAGAGCATGTGCCTCGATAAGTGCCGATGTGATGAGGAATCCATGATAAAAAGATTGCAGCACTGCATTGATTCCAATGGTCATCACTTCGACCATCTTCTGTAAATGGACGTTCATGCAACCTTTGCGACCTTCGTTGGACTTCAAAGATCTTACCGTCAAACACCACTGGATTCGTCACGATAGCCGCTATCAGAAAATAAGTACCAAACTATAGCACCCCATTTAAAAAACAAAATTGACCTTCATATCTCTGACGCGACCCCCCCCCCCCCCCCAAGCAACAAAAAGCCAACGTCCTAGTATGCCCCCCCCCCCCCCCACTGTCCCATGCAACTATTGTCCCATTGTCCCACCAACTTTTCAGCTCCTATCATACTTTCGGAGTTATTCCTGGTGGCAAAAGTTAGTGACTCACCCTGTATACGAAATAGGGTTAGGTATTATTCAGTTTGCTTAAGTATGTTTATGATAACGTCGTGAAGGTGGTAGTGGTAAAATACAGGGAGCGAAAGGCTATTTACAATTTGTACAGAGGGGTATGAAAGGGTATCAGTGGTTGGGAAGGGAGTGAGAAGGGTAGTAGCCTATCCCCGGTCTCTTTCAATCTGAACACTGAGCAAGTGGTAAAGGAAACAAAAGAAAAATTGAGAGTAGGAATTAAAATCCATGGAGGAACAGCAGATGAACGGAATGGACAGTGTCTTGAAAGGAGGATATAAGATGAACATCAATAAAAGCAAAATGAGGATAATTCGATGTAGTCGAATTAAGTCAGGTGATGCTGAGGGACTTAGATTAGGTAATGAGTAGGAAATGAGTTTCGGTATTTGGGGAGCTAAATAACTGATGATGGTCAAAGTAGAGAGGATATAAAATGTAGACTGGAAGTGGCAAGGAAAGCGTTTCTGAAGAAGAGAAATTTGTTAACATCGGGTATAGATTTAAATGACAGGAAGTCGTTTCTGAAAGTACTTGTATGGAGTGTAGCCAGGTATGGAAGTGAAACATGGACGATAAATATTTTAGAAAAGAAGAGAATAGACGCTTTTGAAATGTGTTGCTGCAGAAGAGTGCTGAAGATTAGATGGGTAGATCACATAACTAATATGCGGTATTGAATAGAAATGGGTAGAAGTTAAATTTGTGACACAGCTTGACTCGAAGAAAGGATCGGTTTGTAGGACATGTTCTGAGGCATCAAGGGATCACCAGTTTAGTATTGGAGGGCAGAGTGGAGGGTAAAAGTCGTAGAGAGAGACTAATACACTAAACAGATTCTGGAGGATGTAGGTTTCAGTAGCTAGTGGGAGATGAAGAAGCTTGCACAGGATAGATTAGCATGGAGAGCTGCATCAAACCAGTCTCTGGACTGAATACCACAACACCAACAACGTCGTATAAGTACATGACAATAAATAATTCTCTCCACTTCGCTAGTTCTCAGGAACAGAAGATTTTGAGACTAATTTCCATCAGCATAGTTTTCGACTGGGGAAGAAACGCATATGTATACATTTGGTTTGACATTTATAATTACATTTATTAACATATAATTACAATACCCAACTGAGCGCCAGCTCTTGGTTGACAGTTGTCTCTGTGGGAAGTATTATTTCGCTTGAGGCTACGTGTAAATCTAAATATGCAAAAACCACTCTTGCAATGGTTAGTGCTATTCACAGCTGAGCAGCTATCCATATTTACGCCGAATTCAGTAAATTCACTTAACCATTTACACTCCCATCGTGACTCATATGTCAACAAGTATTCTATACTTTGAGAAAAAAATTGGCAGATATTTCAGTTCAGCCTACAGGAGTCTTCTTATTCTGAGTGGTCGTGGAAGGTACCACGTAATTTAGAGTGTAATATTTAGAAGCAAACACGTAAACAATCATAGGCTGTGTATTTAAATGAGGTTACACTCCGAAACAGAGGAATCGAGAGGGAGGAATAAAATCTGTAAACATTGTCCAGCAATGTTAATTTAAACACTGCTTGCCTTTAAGGTGATAACTGCTCAAATTTCGACCAACTGTGAAATGTGCAGTCCTTGGACTGGATCCGATGTCATTTCAGTTTCTATATTAGACGGTGCATAGAAACATACAGAAGGGGAAACCACTAAGAAAAGACATACGACTACACAGAACCTTGACATTTTTTTATGTAACTAACTTCACTCTGAATTAGTTTACAACACAGCTGTTTCTTATTTGAGAATAATTTACGAGAAAATATTTCCTAAACTGAGTTCGAGTCTCGATCCGGCACACAGTTTTAATTTGCAGGAAGTTTCATTTACTAAAATAACACATGTTTTTGAAATGATTTCTTTAATAACTATAGGTCTCAGGAAAGCAAGGATAGTCAATAGCCTTTTTAAAAGCTGTGTACAAACGATCTTTCAAAGTCATTAGATATGTTTTGAGAAAGCGTTTCCTTCAACTATAATCAGAAATACTAACTCGGGTGCTTTTATAAATCTTACTTTGCTCTAATCTTTTGCATTTTACTATCAACAAAAGAGACATAGACTGAATGTCCAGGAAACACAGAAGTTCCAGCAACCAGTTTCAGTACTGAAAAAGTCTTGTGAACTGATAATAGTGAACTTTCTTCTGTCCTCATTTTAGGTTGTGTAACAATGTGCTTCGCGGGATATGTTTGGTTCTATCTACAGAATCCTCTCTAGTTGCGAAATCTGTAGGAAGAATTGCTTGTAAGAACTTGACGGAATGTTTCCATCTCTTAGTAATGTAAACGTCTTTTAATTTGTAGTGCAACATAGTGCAAAAAAATACACCAAAAAGCTGATATACCAACAACAAACCGAAATATCCTTTCTGAAAGCAAGGAAAAAACCTGCTGCATACTATTAAGCCTGATTCGCACTAGATATCAAAGGAACAGAACGGAATGCCAGATGACGCACCGTTAAATGGTAAAGGCTTCACATTAGACGGAATGTCAACACGACGTCAGTTCACTGAGTCAGATATCGAACGGCAAAATTGAGGGTATAAGACACCACTAGTGAGTCTAAGTACGGTATCGCAATTAAGAAATTAGTAACGATAAAGTGGATTAACGGCCAAATAATTCTTTACCACGGATAAGGTCACTTTTGTACAGCAAATTGCTGAGAACCGGAACACAATTTCAAAACAACGGTTGGTATTTACTAGCGAAAATATACACATAAAAACCACTGTCTACGAGGATATATAATACATAGAACCTGTTTACCTAATGCATTGCGCTTCTTTTTCGTACATGGTAAATATGTCTTAAATAACTTTTTCTCCTTTAATATGGACGATGTTTTCAAATTATAAAAGGTTATAATCTCATTTGTACAAAGTGTGGACGTCAGCTGCATTCATTTATTGTGAAATCTATATCAATTTTCACTTTCAATTAAAGGGCCTCTCTTACAGAGGAACAGTCAGTGGGAAAAAAAAATTCGAGTGCGCATGAAGATTAGCAATTTGGCACGAAAACAAAGTTAAATAACGAGAAGAACATTCCAGAAGTAAGCTTTATCATTGTTTTTGAAAAGAAGATGGTCGACTGTGTCGAAGAATTGTGCCATGATGTATTAGTTTTTGGTAGTCACGTGTGAAAAACAGTGACTTTCGTAGCGTCCCTCGTAGCGTAACAGGTACGTAGACGCAAAAGCATGGAATCCACTTCTTTATCGCTAGAGAGAGGGCTAGAAAGTGGTTAACAGGCGACAATGCAGTTCGCCCTACCAACGTCGCCGTCAAAACTTTCTTAGGAGTGACTTCACGTTACGTGCCGCTGACGGCCTGTGTAAACACCTCCAACTGAAAATGATTGTCGAATGCTTTGACCTGACGTTTCGTTCCGTCAGGAGTGATCCGGCCATTAAACAACGATTAGTCACGCAACAAAATATAGTGAATTATATAAGGGGCGGAAAGAAAGTTTCATTTCGAAGTCCATCCTAACCCCATGTCTACATGTTGGTTTTTAAACAAAGTATTCGGGAATTCCCATGACAAACTTACAGAACTTGTAAAGAGAATGAGTACATACCATTTTTAATAGCAACTCATGTTCGGAAATGTCAAACAGCAACGCTACAGAGTGTCCAATTTACGGGCGCTAGCTCATGTAAATGTATGTACACAGGGTAATTACGTGATGATCTCATAAACTTCCTACTATGATGAAGAAGGGTAATTGTATCAGTTAGAGCTAAGGGTCACTGTAACGAAACAAACGAGTTTAAAGTTATAAGCGAAAACCTCTCTGACACCTCAGACAGTGGAAGACATGTACTGGTACTATTGTTTCTAAAATTGTTGGGCAGGAAACGTTTAGAGGTGGCACTGTCGGCCAAAACAAGAAAAAATTCCAGTAAACCTGTGCCCTGTGTACCTGAGCAGCTCTGAGTACTTCACACTTCACTATTGGGAAACATCTCGTCTATTGAACAACTGCTTATAACTCTTAAAGTATGCATTTTATAGCCCATGTTTACAGGACTTTCTTCCTTATTTTGGCACATACTACTACCTCTGAATGTTGTGTACCCTACAATCTTAGCAACAACCGTACATATATTCTATTTTCAGAGGTACCAGAAAGGTTTCCGCTTATAATTTGCGAATTCACTCCTTTCTGATTCAGGGACGCTCATCCCGAATTCATACAATTACCCTTCTACGTCATCCTAGAAAGCTTTGAACGTCACTGCGGAATCAACCGGTATGTGCATATATTTATAGGCACCGGCAAAGTAACTTTGACACTCTGTAGCGTTGTGTGATGTTTCCGGACATGGGTTACCATTCAAAATATTATTTAGTCATTCCCCTCTACAGGTCCTAGAGGTTTGTAACGGGAATTCCCGAATACCCTGTATATCAACATTGGAGCCGCGCTGGGTCGCACATACGCTGCATCAACACACTCACACTGGAAGTTCGTGATCGCCCCCTGATATTTTCCTGTAGTTTTAGCAGTTTGTGGACATTTTGTAAGAGGTCTATGATTAAGGAATTTGTTGCTAGCGCACTCGAGCAGATGCAATTTCAATGGATTGCTCACACGATGCCTGCGAAATGTAAGGTATAAGAGAATCTCAGACCAGAAAGAATTGTTGTCAGCAGTAGGAACTGTGTGGCAGTAGAAATAAGTGGTTGCTAAGAGTCGTGTGTATTAACTTGGCTGGGCCGGTCATGGGGAGCGATGGCGGAGCCTGCTCGATATAATATAAGGTAAAAGCAGCCTCACGCATATGTAGTATTGTTATATCAAGTCCCATGTAAATGTTAAAAAAAATCTTTTAATAATAATCTTTTTTTATACAAATTAACTTTTGACAATCATTGATCTCAATTTAAAGAATTTACTAATTTCTCCAATCCATGGTCATCCCTATTATTGTAAAGAAAAATCAGTTGTTTCCTTTTATACATGACAAATCTATCGGCCAGCATTGCACTGGGCTGTGCCAGAAACATTTATTATAAGAGCATATATATATGCGTTATCCGGCGACTTCACTGAGGTAAGAATTTTCAATTTATTCAGTATGATCTTTCAAGGACATGACGGAGCACTGCTGACGTCCAAAATTTACCAGTTTAAATTCACATTCAATTACTGAAATTTTATAAGTGAGCCACAATTTTATTGAGAAATTAGTCACGTTACTATTGGTAGGTTATGGTATAATAATTTGTTGATAGGTTACACTAAATGCCAATGCTATACATATTTTCACTGTTGGGTAGTTACGCTAATTGTGAATATTATTTATATTATTTTTTGTGTGGGGAGGCTACAATTTTATTCACGTCAAACACACAGATCGAAGAATAAAATCTCTAACTAAACTCAGACTAGTCGATGGTGCTCGATAAGACATTGAACGCTTATTTAATAGGTGAGCCCACAAACTGTAGCTTAGGCCGTTGTGTGATTAGAAACCAACCTAACGTACCGAATTTCGAGATGAGAGCGGGATGCCAAGTAGGAATCGAACTTGCACAGTGACGTCGTGCCAAGCTACCTGTCAGCTGCCTCAGGCTATACAGCATAACCCGTAGCCTACGCCCCGCGTCGTTCACAGCCACGAGACAGAACACAGGCTGGCCGCCACGCCCTTCGCCTGCCGTGTGGCGGACACACAGCGACCACAGCAGGCGCCCGCACCGCCGCTCGGCAGGTCATCGCCCCGACCGCGGCGGCCGCCGGAATGCCATTATAACGCCCCTCCTGTCTACACCCCCATCTCCACGGCGTCGCCCGCCGTAAGTGCGGAGGGCCGGTCGGCCACTGATGCGATAACGAGGTGCCTTCCGCTGAGGCACCGCCCAACCTTGGCCGCCTCTCAGGGCGTACCAACGTCAACAACGTTAACCTGCGGTCGCGAGCGCATCGTGAAACTTCCTTAGCGATTCTTCTCCTTTATCGGTGGACAGTAAACGTTTACGCTACTGACAATAGCGCACAAGACGCAACGTTGCTGACTGTAACGTATTAGGCAATTTCGTTTCACGACAGGATGTACCGTGTAAAAGTAAAACATTAGCTGCTTGCTAAGAGCTGATTAAGATCAGCCAACTCATTGGCCAGCCCCCACATACTTATTCGGAATTTCGATAAGACAGAATATCATCTGTTCCCCATTACTGATTCAGACATCCCGTAATCTGCAACCCATCCTGCTGTGGCCTTCTCCACCAGACATCACCACTCCTAGAGTATCGGCAACCAAACTGACAGCCTCCAGCCGCGGGTTGCCCGAATCGCAGGCACACCGAAGCGCTACACAACCGACAGGCAACATTTATGAATGGCCACAACAACAACAACAACAACAACAACAACAATAACAACACAGGAAAGACACCGGCGGCCACCAGGGGCAAATACCGGCCCCCATAAACTTAAAGAAGAGGTCGCTGCAGTCCCCGGAACTATTTTCACGTGTGAAACCACGTGATGGAAAATAAATCCGAGGTACTCATCCGCCGAAGCGCTATAAAGGCCGGCGCTCGGCCGCACATAGGCAGGTCAAAAATGGTTCAAATGGCTCTGAGGTCACCAGTCCCCTAGAACGTAGAACTCCTTAAACCTAACTAACCTAAGGACATCACACACATCCATTCACGAGGCAGGGTTCGAACCTGCTACCATAGTCGTCGCGCGGTTCCAGACTGAAGCGCCTAGAACCGCTCAGCCACCCAGGCCGGCCATCGACAGTTCATCGACCGCCAGCAGACGTGGATAGCTGCCGCCCCGGCAGCCAGGCTTGGAACTTCTCGCTGATCTCTGGACTATGCTTGGTATATCGGAGAAGTCTCTGGCGGAGACTAGCAGGAAATTATTTCAGTTGTTTTCTATATTATTCTTGTATGTAGTTGTGATTCGAAGACGGATCGCTGTTTTGTGTTGGTGTTATACTTGGAGAATGCGTTTTGGTTAACTGAACAATCCAATAAATTGTTTTCGGACCTTGATCGTTAGTTTCTTCTGCTTAAGCACACATATCACATCCCATAATCTGAGATGGAACAAATTTTACTATCTCTTTCCTTATACACTGCTATTAAAAAGGTCATTGGATACCTCCCAATACAGTGCCTGGGGTAGTGCTGCAGCTCGACGTAGCGTGGGCTCAACAAATCATCGAAGTCCCTTGCTCAAATATTGAGCCATAGTGCGTCTATAACTGTCCATAACTGAGATAGTATTGGCGGTACTGGATCTTATGCACGAACGGACCTCAGATTATGTCCCATAAATGTTCGCTGCGATTCATGACTGGCCATCATGGTGACCAAGCCATTCACTAGAACTGTCCAGAATGTTCTTCAGACCAGTCGCGAACAGTTGTGGCCGACTGCCGCTGCGCATTTTCACCCATAAAGGTTCCGTCGGTGTAGGGGAACATGAAGACAATGATGGTCTGGAAGTAGCCGCCGTTTGTCTGCTGCCATAACCCATTAACGGCAAATTTCGTCACACTGCCCTAACGGTATGTTCGTCGTACGTCCCCCATTGATTCATCAAGTCAATTCAGTGTTGCCTGTCTATCAGCGCTGACTTCTCTAAACAAACGCTGCTTCTCTCGAACTTCAAGTAAAGTCCATCGGTTATTTCATTGTCCTTGGTTAAAGGTAATGCCTTAAATTTGGTATTCTCGGCACACTCATAACACTATGCCTCTCGGAATACTTAATTCCCTAACGATTTCCGAACTGAAATGTCCCATGCGTCGAGCTCCAACTACCATAGTCACCTCAGAAACCTTCACATAAATCACCTGAGTACAAATGACAGCTACACCAGTGTGCTGACCTTTGTACCCTTACCCGATACTACCACAATTTGTATATGTGCACACCGGTATCCCATGACTTTTGCTACCTCAGTGTGTAACCTAGTGTATGAATCTTACTCTTGCTAAATCTTACTATCCAACGCTTCCCCTCTCTCAAAGGAGTATAATTATTTCGTAGTATCTTTCTTTCAACTTACCAGGAATGTCTTACTGTTTTCGTGCTATAATGGATGTTTAAACATCATGCAGCAGATCCGTTTTAACATAAAAGAATCGAAGCTGCAGGCATGAACAGTATGTGCTGATCAAATGCGAAAGAAATCTACAGTGTCGGTTAATTAGACGCAAGAAAAAGCAGCTGCGATTGCATTATTCACACAAAAGAAATTAATGCTCTAATTAATTTTTACGTAATTCACAAATGCCAACGACCTTGCCGCAATGGTAACACCGGCTCCCGTTAGATCACTCAACACCAGAACGGCGGAAGCGGTCAAAGTGGACGCTCAATATCATATCGAATTTATTTACTACGTTACTGACATAATATTTGTTTTCGCAACTTTTTCTTCTCTTTATTATAATGTCTTATAATTTACAAAAATTTATATTTTCTTTGACATTTTATGAGATATACTTAGATGCCGGAAGGAGCCAGTTTGACCCAACTGTAATTTCTCTTCTGAATATATGTAAATTCTCCAGTGATAAGGTAGAAACAGTCAGCAGTCATGCAGAGCAGTTGCTACTCATCGTTGCAATAAAACTGGTGTTGGTACAGATGAAGAGATATGTGGCCGATAAAAGTACTAGATTAAAGTAACTGACACTGAAAGACCAGTCATGATGTGATAGACAAAATCGCACTTGTTGACTGGGAAGTGTGCGTACGTAGCACTAACGAATTGTAAGAGAAAGATTACCAGAAAGAAGTTGTTACAGACGAGATAAGAGGTTATCAGTTATCAGTCTGGCACCGACATCCACCTCTGAAGACAATGACAGTGAAACATTTATATAAATTTGAGTGTGAATGGAATGTAAATTTATTTAGTAATATTCACGTAATATTTACTTTCTTGTGAAGCCGTCTGAGCATTAGAAAATGTTCCCTACCAAAATCTGTTGTGTAATGGAAATTTTAGGACTTACCTAGCTTTTCTTTTCTTTTTGAGCATTCAGTTTTCGGACTGGTTTGATTTGGCCCGTCACGAATTTATCTCCTGTGCTAACCTCTTCATCTCCAGAGTACTACTCGCAACCTACGTCCTCAATTATTTGCTGGATGTATTCCAATTTCGCCGGACAGTGTGACCCAGCGGTTCTAGGCGCTTCAGTCTGGAACCGCGCTGTTGCTACAGTCGCAGGTTCGAATCGTGCCTCGGGCAGGGGTGTGTGTGATGTCCTTAGGTTAAGTTGGCTATAAGTAGTTCTTAGTCTTGGGGACTCATGACCTCAGACGTTAAGTCCCATAGTGCTTAGCGCCATTGGAACCATTTTATTCCAATTTCCTCTATAGTTTTTGCTCTCCACAGCTCCCTCTAATACATTGGAAATCATTCCCTGATGTCTTAACAGATGTCCTATCATTCTCTCCCTCATTCTATTCAGTGTTTGCCACATATTCCTTTTTTCTCCAATTCTGCGCTGAATCTCTTTATTCCCTACCTTATCAGTTGACAGAATTTTCAACGTTCGTCTGTAGCACCACATTTCAAAAGTTTCTATTTCTACGGTTCCGGTTTTCCCAAAGTTCATGTTAAACTACCAAAGAGTTTTGTGCTCCAACCGTACATTGTCAGAAATTTCTTCTTCAATTTAAGGTCTCTTTTTGATAGTATTTGACATTTCTTGGGCTGGAAATTATTTCAGCCAGTATTAGTCTGCTTTTGATATCCTCCCTGCTCCGTCCGTCACTCATTGGTTATCTTGCTGACTGGGTAATATAATTCTATAACTTCGTCGACTTCGTGACCACCAATACTCATATTACGTTCCTTGCCTTCCTCATTTCTGCTGCTTCTCATTACTTTCGTCTTTCTTCTATTTATTCTCAGTACATATTCTGCACGTGATGTGCTGAGAACATGCCACACCGTATCCGCATCCACTGACGCCCCTGGCAGAGAGGATGACACGGCGGCCGGTCGGTACTGTTGGACCTTCCGAGGTCTGTTCGGAGTTTAGATTTAGTTCCATATTTTGTACTGATTAGATTGTTCATTCCACTCAGCATATCATGTAATTCTTCACTTTCACTCAGGATGGCCATGTCATTAGCGAAACGTATAATTAGTATCCTTTCTCTTTGAATTTTAATTCCTCTCCTGAACCACTCTTTGCTTCTTTGATGTACAAACTGAACTGTAGAGGTGTAAGATTAAATCCCTGTCTTACACTGTTTGTAGTCTGAGCACTTCGTTTTCAGTCTTCCACTCTTGTCATCCCCCCTTGGCTCCTGCATGTGTCTCTCGACATAATATATCCCTGTTTTCTCGAGCATTCCGAACGCCTTATACGCTTCACACTGTCGAACGCTCTTTCCAGGTTGACAAATCCTATGAAAGTGTCTTGATTTTTGCTGTAGTCTAGCTTCCATTATCAACCACAACGTCAGAATTACCTCTGGTGCCTCTTCGTTTCCTAAGGCCATCGTCATCTAACACATCCTCTATTTTCTTTTCCGTTCTTGTGTACATTATTCTTGTCAGCAGCATGCATGAACTGATAAGCAAATTGTGCGATAATTCTCTCACTTTTCACCTCTTGCAGTCTTCGGAATTGTGTGGATGGCTTTTTTCCAAAATTCATATGTCGTACGGTCAGACTACTGCACTACTGGCCATTAAAATTGATACACCAAGAAGAAAGACAAATGATAAACGAGTATTCATTGGACATATATATTATACTAGAACTGATATGTGTTTACATTTTCACGCAATTTGGGTGCATAGATCCTGAAAAACCAGTACAATCAGCTCTGGCCTTAATAACGGCCTTTATACCCCTGGACATAGAGTCAGAGCTTGAATGAGGTGTACAGGTACAGCTGCCCATGCAGTTCATCAAGAGTAGTGATTGGCGTAATGTGAAGAGCCAGTTGCTCGGCCACTATTGACTAGACGTTTTCAATTGGTGAGAGATCTGGAGAATGTGCTGTCTGGGGCAGCAGTCGAACATTTTATGTATCCAGAAACGCCCATACAGCACCTCCAACATGCGGTCGTGCATTATCCAGCTGAAATATAGGGTTTCGCAGGGATCGAATGAAGGGTTGAGCCACGGGTCGTAACACATCTAAAATGTAACGTCCATTCCTCAAAGTTCCGTCAGTGCGAACAAGAGGTGAACGAGACGTGTAACCAATGGCACCCCATACCATCACGCCGGGTGATACGCCAGTATGGCGATGACGAATACACGCTTCCAATGTACGATCACCGCGATTTCGCCAAAAACGGATGCGACCATCATGGTGCTGTAAACATAACCTGGATTCACCAGAAAAAATGACGTTTTGCCATTCGTGCACCAAGGTTCATCGTTTTGAGTACACCATCGCAGGCGTTCCTGTCTGTGATGCAGCGTCAAGGGTAACAGCAGCCATGGTCTTCGAGCTGATAGTCCATGCTGCTGCAAACGTCGTCGTACTGTTCATGCAGATGGTTGTTTCCTTGCCAACGTTTCCATCTGTTGACAACTCGATCGAGACGTGGCCTCACGATCCGTTACAGCCATGCGGATAAGATGCCTGTCATCTCGACTGCTAGTTATACGAGGCCGTTGGGATCCAGCACGGCGTTCCGTATTACCCTCCTGAACCTACCGATTCCTTATTCTGCTAACAGAGATGATATCTCGACCAACGTGAGCAGCAATGTCGCGATACGATAAACCGCAATCGCGGTAGGCTACAATCCGAACTTCATCAAAGTCGGAAACGTGATGGTACGCATTTCTCCTCCTTACACGAGACATGACAACAACGTTTCACCAGGCAACGCCGGTCAACTGCTGTCTGTGTATGAGAAATCGGTTGGATGCTTTCTTCATGTCAGCACATAGTAGGTGTTACCCCCGGCGCCAACCTTTTGTGAATGCTCGGAAATGCTAATCATTTGCATATCACAGCAACTTCTTCTATTCGGTAAAATTTCGCGTCTGTAGCACGTCATCTTCGTGGTGTAGCAATTCTAATGGCCAGTAGTGTACATTCTATACATGAACGTGGATAGTCGTTGTGCTGGCGATTCCCCCAATCATTTTAAAAATTCAGATGGAATGTTATGTATTCCTTCTGCCTTATTTGATCTTAACTCCCCGATTGCTCTCTCAAAATCTTATTCTAGCACTGGATCCCCTATGTCTTCTTAATCGACTCCTATTTCTTCTTCTATGGTATCAGACAAACACTCCCTCATAGAGGCCCTCAGAGTATTGTTTCCATCCATCCGCTCCCCCCCCCCCCCCCCCCCCCCGCCCGCGTTATTGTGACTAAAGTGCAACGTCGTTTAAAATGCTGTTCATCCTGCTATGGATAATTTAGGATTCATTCTTTCGTCGTTTCATTAATAAAGTAAGAGGCAACAACAAACGGCCTAATTTATTATTGAATCCATCCTGCAGTGCGAGAATACGTATTACTATTTTCTCTTCACGTCGTTATGGTGGGGAAAGCTTGAACAGACGTTTCTTTCTGTTATGTGTAACTCATACTTATTAGGTGCACTTAGTAAATTTATCGCGAAGCGATTTGTAGCGTATAATGAACCAAACCGTAGGAAGGCAGGTTAAAGTACCGCTATTATACCCGTCCGTGACGTAAGCTGCTGTCTGTGTACTTTCTTTCCAGTTGACAATGAAGCTTTCATTGTGAGCTGCGCGGCGGGAGGCCGTTAACGCTGTCGCCGACTACAGCAATGAACTAAAACACGTGCATCTGTTTGCTGTTGCAAAAGTCTTACAAACAGTGGTTTAAAACGACCGTTACAGTTTGTGAACTTCGTACCGTTATAGCGTAATTATCAACAATAAATGCGGTGAAATTCGTTTTACCGCAGAGGATACAACTCTTGTGTAACCGAGTTAAATAGGTCAGCTTTGTCGACATGACGAGCTTCTAGAAATCGTTACAGAGCAACGCTGCAGTCAATTGTTAACACCGAAGCTACGAACGTGCGCGGAAATAGACGCGCTAACTGAAACCTCTACGACTTGGTCGTCTCAGCAAACACCGGGTGTCCCAGAAAATCTGTTTCTTCTGAAAATCTGATCTCGCCAGAAAATACTGTCACCTTCAACATTATTCCCAATAGATGCCTACATAAAATCGATAAGTGACATAATTTATGGCATCAAAACCCGGCACCATTCGCACAAGAAGCAGCTCCTGAAATTCCTCATCCTCTCACAATGTCTGGGTAACAGCTGCAGCATGTAACTCTTCTACTACAGTACCACATATATCACCATCGGTACAAGAAGTAGTTCCCAAAATTCCTCTTACTCTCACACGGTTTGGAAAAGAGCAACATACATTTGACTTTCCCGCTGCCGTTGTAGAAATATCACATAAACACACTAAAAGACTGATGCTACCGCAGCTCGACATGTGTGTGCAGCCCATAGAGGTTTGGGTTCTATGTTTTCTATTTTAAAATTTTGTGACTAAAGCTTTATTGCTTGATATTTATTTTATCCGTGACATACCAGTTCAAATGTTTTACTTCAGAAGAAGGCACTCTTACCAGTTGCCGAAACCTAGGTCAAAAAACTTAATATTTGCAACCGAGGGTTGTTATTGATTTAATTTTACTTTGTAAACGGTCGCTGACAACACGTCCATCTTCAAAAATTTCGTATTGTTCAAGTTTTAGAACCTCCACCTTACTTTCTCTATGACTTCCAAACAATTGCCAATTCTGACATAATTACTCCCAGTTCAATAAAGAGTAATGGTAGCTCTATGTACGTATTAATACATTGACATACGACGTTTCTGGGCTGTTGTTAAATGGATTTCAAGCGGATGCAGCAGATTGAGACAGATAATTCCCCGACTTACTCATTAGTAGAAGGGGAAATCACGGGTGTAACAACACATCGCTACAAGGTTAAGTATGTAAAAAGTACAAGGGAAAGGAGTATAGGCAACTACTTGGCTGAGATATCTAAAGAGTCATTAGTATGATTTTAAAACCAAAGATATTTTGGCATACATGGAGAAAAATGTGTTATGATACTGTAAAACAAAAAAGAAACATATAAAATAACTTTGTTAACCATCACATTTAAACAAATATTGCGATGACCTTCATAGGGACTAAGAATTACACTGTCCTCAAAGAAATAAGATGCTGAGTTTCAACCATTGGGAAGATATTCACCCGATGAGCATGAAAACAATGGCAGAGTTAGCAGTAGGGAACAAGAGTGCAGCATAATTTTCGCCCAAGCCGGCGTAGTACTCCCGTTTAAATGGTGGAGTTAGTGTCATCAAATTTTATGCGGTAGGAGCACAATATCCTTGTGACAGCTATTTTAACAAGTTTAGCCCACATTATTTCAGCACGACAGTGCTATAATGATTTACTTCTGATGCGTAACGAAGTTCTGTAGCTATCTGTTGGCCCTACGGTTTTAGCAAAGATTTGGGCCCGCAATGTTTTAACGCCAGACACTTCTCTTTTCTATCGACGGTGATGTGCGGGCAGTTCAGTATTGGGCCAGGACTGTAACTATGGTCCAGCCCTAAATCAATATTTCGGCAGTAGATCAGTCTTTAACCAACATTTCTACCACCATTTGGACTTCTTGCTAACGAGGATCCCAATGAGCACAATCCACAAGTAGGAGCAACACCGTGTTGAACATTATTCTTTTTGATTCTGTAGATGGATAAAAAACAGCACTTTTCGACAGCCTGCCTTGAAAATGGTTATCGTTTGCCTCTTATTTTATAGCATTTCCAGGCTTATTATTTTTACTGTTCCATGTCCATCGCCCACGAATGGTCACAGTTATGCAAGAAATGCAAAACATTTGTTCAGCAAATTATTTGGAGTGGATCAAAGGGCCAACACTGAAAAAGTCATTTTCTAAATACTACGTGAAAAGTTGAAACGCTGTTGCCAGCTGTCTGACCTGAAAACGAACGTCCACTACCGTAGACCCTGATCGGACAGTGCGTAAAGGGTCTTATTATAGGCCTGTTTCATCTTGAAAATCACAGTGCAGTAGATTGGGCTTGATGATTGATTAAGGGTGGAAGTCTCCGTAAATAAGACCTGAATACAGACTCAATACAATATGTATATTCCATTGAGGCCACAATGGTAGGACTGTATGTAGGGTGGTGGAATGGGTACTTGGAGGTAAGGTTGCAAAACTTCACCACCCTACACAGTGTATGAAAGGAGTAGTGATGGGATGTCTGGTAGTCATCCGTCTTGTTGTCGTAGAAACATTGGTAAAATATCCATTTATTGTTCATCAGCTACAAAATTCGCGTTGATATTCAGAGAAATCAATGCCCCCAGGTTGTAATCTGTATATGGCCACAAAAAAAAAAAATGAACGGTTGGCAGTCGGTACAGCGTAGTGTCGAAAGGCAATTGCTGATGATGGCAGCAGGTCAGTAAGAAAGCTGACCACAGCAGCACGCGGTGGCACGTAATGCACAATAGAGAATGTCACGCACCCTAGGATGCAGTGTGCAGAGGATGGCAGATTCATGTCATGGCCCAAGGGGGATGAGATAGCTCCCAGTACCTAGAGTGTCAGGAAGCCAGTGCTGATTACGGCAGCAGTTCAGTAAGTATGCTAACCACAGCAACACGCGGTGGCACGTAATGCACCCAAGACGATGTCAGGTACCATAGCATGTTGTTTGCAGAGGAGAGCAGATTCATGTCATGGCCCCAGGGCATGAGACAGCTCCTAGCAGCAGCGGTGGTTCTCCAGACTTACAGAAGCAAGCAGTAAGAAACTAGCACAAGTGATAGTGGTTGGACAATTGCACTGTCTTGGGTTCGAGCTGCAAACCTCCAAGGTAGGAGGAGACAGCAGCTGAAGTAAGCTCCCAGGTATCCCGATGGCTGGAGAATGCTAAGTCCAAAGCATCAGAGTAGGCACAACCATCACTAGCAGCTACCAGCAGCTGCTACCAGCAGCTGGTCGAGTCACATAGACTCATAGACTTGTAGCCTCGTAGTCGAGTAGACTGACATAGGTTAGATTTGTTTGGCCACAGCATCTATTTCGATCATGCAGGACACAAATGTGTGTGGCTCAGATGTGAAGCCTCAATGGCTGTACCTTCCTGCTGCATCAGTGATATGTTGACTCTGATCCTTTGGCTGCACATGGAGATGTGGCAAAGAGTCCGGTGTCATGAAGGTAGTTCTTGTGTTGGCAAGCAGCATCTGACGATAACGTTTAGTACGCTCTAGTCCGACCCACTTATGCAGCCTTCTCCATAAGTTGTGGCAGTTGTCTTAACTTTACTCAACTGCGCTCAATAGGTTATTTGCGATCCAACGGAAGCTCTACAAATACATTAGCAATGATCCTCACACGAGTGAATAAGGTAAAATGATCGTGAAAATTTTACGAAAACTACACTGATTCAACATACCTATTACTAAACTGGGAGTCAACGCTTGACGAACAAAAAAAAAAAAAAAAAAAACCACGAACATATTTAATCAGAAGACTCGTACAAAACGAAGAAATATAATACTTAATTGAGGGCGAGAGAGAGAGATACTCTCTAGTAATGGCACATGGTTATACACTGTTGCGGCAAAGAAACTGGTACAGGTACGTGAATTCAAATATACAGATATGTAAAGAGGCAGATGACGGCGCTTCGGTCGGAAAAGCCTACACAAGACATCAAGTGTCTGGCGCAGTTGTTAGACCGGTTACAGCTGCCACAATGGCAGGTTATCAAGATTTAAGTGAGTCTGAACATGGTCTTATAGTCGGCGCAGGAGCGATGGGACACGGCATTTCTGAGGTGGAGATGAAGTGGGGATTTTCCCGTACGACCATTTCATGAGTGTACCGTGAATATCAGGAATCCGGTAAAACATCCAATCTCCGACATCGCTGCGGCCGGATACACATCCTGCAGGAACGGGACCATTGAAGACTGAAGAGAACGTGACATAAGTGAAACCATCCTCTAATTGCAGCAAATTTCAATGCTGGGCCATCAACAAGTGTAATCGTACTAACCATTCAACGAAACATCATCGATGTGGGGTTTCGGAGCCGAACGCCCAGTCGTGTACCCTTGATGTGGGAAGGTCTTATGGGACCAAACTACTGAGGTCATCGGTCTCTCAGCTTACGCACTACTTTAACATAAACTAACTTACGCTAAGAACAAAACCCACACCCTTGCCCGAGGGAGGACTCGAACCTCCGACGGAGGGAATGGAATGGAATGTTGGTGACTGGAAACATGTTGCCTAGTCGGACGAACCTCATTTCAAATTGTATAGAGCGGATAGACGTGTACGGGCATGCAAACAACCTCATCAATCCATGGACCCTGCATGTCAGCATGAACTGTTCAAGCTGGTAGAGGCTCTGATACATCTAGGCACAACTGTGACGGGTGACACGTACGTAAGCATCCTGTCTCATCACCAGCATCCATTCATGTGCATTCTGACGGATTTGAGCAACTCCAGCAGGACAAACCGACAGACAAACGTCCAGAATTGTTACAGAGTGGCTGCAGGAACACTCTTATGAGCTTAGACACTTCCGCTGCCACACTTTCGCTGGCCACCAAACTCCTCATACATGAACGTCAGTGAGCATATCTGGGATGCCTTGCAACGTGCTGTTCAGAAGAGATCTCCACTCTCTCGTAGTCCTACGGATTTATGGGCAGCCCTACTGGATTCAAGAAGTCAGTTCCATCGAGCACTACTTCAGACATTAGTCGAGTCCATGCCACGTCGTGTTGCGGCCCTCCTACGAGCTCTCTGGGTCCCTACAAGATATTAGGCATCTGTACCAGTTTTATTGGCTCTTCAGTGTAGAATTACGTTAGCGGTGGCCTCTAGGCGTCGTCGATCCGGAGGCAATAGAAATTACTAGTTGCTTTCGTAATTCCAGATGGCAACGGCCTTGCCGCAGTGGACACACCGGTTCAAGTCAGATCACCGAAGTTAAGCGCTGTTGGGCGTGGCTGGCACTGGGATGGGTGGCCGTCTGGGCGGCCATGTGTTGTTACAATTTTTCGAGGTGCACTCAGCCTCGGGATGCCAATTAAGGAGCTACTCGACCGAATAGTAGCGACTCTGATCACATAAAACGATCATAGCGACCGGGAGAGTGGTATGCTGATCACACGCCTCTCCTATCCGCATTGTCCGCTTAGGATGACACGGCGGACGGATGGTTCCGATGGGCCACTTGTGGCTTGAAGACGGAGCAGCTGCTGCTTTTTCGTAATTCCAGACCATGTGATTGTCCAAACTGTCGAGCGACATGATCTTTAACTAGATACCTTTATCGATATAATGGAGCCTTTAGTACCCATATTTCATCAGCATACCGCGTAAACCGGACGGCCATGTGATATAGAGACTGCACCAGCCACTGAAAAACGCATCGAGAGGGCAGAAGAACTCGGACCTCACATATTCAAACTAGCTCTGCCCATTTGCACAGTTATTGGACAGGATGCTTTGCTACGTTACACTGGCTGACGGCTTCCAACGACCAGATGCCTTTCACAGGCGCCTCTATGGTGTATTTCTGCGGAACCGACCTTTAGAATTTAGCATAAAATGCTCCCTTACAACGGTAAGCGCCATTTTGGCGAAAATTACCAACCTCTGAGTTAATTGTAATTGGGACTTGCAAACATTAGAGACAATACCTATATAGTGATATATCGTTAGTGTCTACTTCGTAGTAGTCAAGTGCGCCCTTGCAAGACGTAGCGTGTTCGAGCAAAAGAGTTATTTATTTCATGTAGGATTATTATTGCTAGCCTCGAGAGCTTGTTAATATCTAACTAAGCAAATTATGAGTCGGTAATTGTTTGTCTTACTTCAATACTGTGATAGCACAACCTCAGTACGTTAGATAGGCTTAGGACCAAAACAGCCACGAATTCGACTACGTGCCGCAGGTGCTTCGAAGATGGTCAAGTAAACTAGAGACAAAGCGCGACTGAGAGGAGCAAATAACCTTCATCAGAGATAAAAGCGAACTCACGTGCAAAAGCTCACTCACTCAGAAGAGGAACTGGCGCTTGTGTGGTCGCTGGCGGAGCGTGAAGGGTGGGTTCGGGACAGGAGGGCGTTACGAATCGAATGGCGGCGTGCGCCGACCCGGCGAGGATGCTCGAGCGGGCAGGAGCGACGGCGCCGCGCACAGACGCTCACGGCCGACTAGCAGCGACAACAGGAGGCGCCTCTGCGCCGCTCTGCTACACAGACGGGCGCCGCTGAATAAGCAGGTGGCGTCCTTTGCAGCTGCAGAACAAGCACCACTGGCGGCATTTCCAACGGCACCAGTCCCAGAGCAGGCAACCTCCCCAAATGAAATCCTCCTCTCGCTGTTATTTTACGTTCATCCTTACCGTGAATATTGAAGAATATTTGTCTAGATGCCATCGTGCGCACTCTAAAATATCACACTACTGGCCATTAGAATTGCTACACCAAGACGTACAGACGATAAACGGGTATCCACTGAACAAATATTTTATACTAGAACTAAAATGTGATTACATTTTCACGGAGTTTGGGTGCAAAGATCCTGAGAAACCGGTACCCAGAACAACTACCTCTGGCCGTAATAACGGCCTTCATACGCCTGGGCATTGATTCAAACTGAGATTGGATGGCGTTTACAGGTACATCTGCCCATGCAGCTTCAACACGATACCACAGTTCATCAAGAGTGGTGACTGGCGTGTTATGACGAGCCCGTTACTCGGCCACCATTGACCAGGTGTTTTAAAATGATGAGAGATCTGGAGAATGTGTTGCCCAGGGCAGCATTCGAACATTTTCAGTATCCAGAAAGGCCAGTACAGGACCTGCAACATGCGGTCGTGCATTATCCTGCTAAAATGTAGTGTCTCGCTGGGATCGAATAAAGGGTAGAGCCACCGGTCGTAACACATCTAAAATGTAAATGCCACTGTTCAAAGTGCCGTCAGTGTGACCAAGAGGTGACCGAGACGTGTAACCAATGGCACCCAATACCATCACACCTGGTGATACGCCAGTATGGCGATGACGAATACACGCTTCCAATGTGCGTTCACCGTTATGTCACCAAACACGGATGCGACCATGATGATGCTGTAAACAGAACCTGGATTCAGTGGTGCACCCAGGTTCGTCGTTGAGTACACCATCACAGGCGCTCCTATCTGTGATGCAGCCTCAAGGGTAACAGCAGCAATGGTCTCCGAGCCGACAGTCCATGCTGCTGCAAACGTCGTCGAAATGTTCGTGCAGTTCGTTGTTGTCTTGCAAACGTTCCATCTTTTGACTCCTGGATCGAGACGTGGGTGCACGATCCATTACAGCCATGCGGATAAGATGCTTGTCATTTCGACTGCTTGTGATACGAAGCCGTTGAGATCCAGCACGGCGTTCTGTATTACCCTCCTGAACCCACCGATTCCATTTTCTGCTAACAGTCATTGCATCTCGACGAACGCGAGCAGCAACGTCGCGATACGATAAACCGCAATCGCGATAGGCTACAATCCGACCTTTATCAAAGTCGGAAACGTCATGGTACGCATTTCTCCTCCTTACACGAGGCATCACAACAACGTTTCACCAGCCAATGCCGGTGAACTGCTATTTGTGTATGGGAAATCGGTGGGAAACTTTCCTCATGTCAGCGCGTTGTAGGTGTCGCCACCAGCGCCAACCTTGTGTGAATGCTCTGAAAAGCTAATCATTTGCATATCACAACATCTTCTTCCTGCCGGTGAAAATTTCGCGTCTGTAGCACGTCATCTTCGTGGTGTAGCAGTTTTAATGGCCAGTAGTGTATATCTAGTACTTGTGGTCCCTGAAGTAGCTGTACGATTGTGACAGCAGGACTGTTACATATTCTTCTCCGAATATATGTTCCCTAAATTTGACGGACAGGGTTTCGCAAGAACAACTTCGCTTTCTTGCAAAGAATACCATTCAAATAATAGGAATTAAGGCTGCTTTTTTAAAAAAGAAAACAGCTGTTTATAAATTCCCAAATATGTCTATACACCTTTGAACCTCCATCAGTGAGTTCTCACATTCATTTCTATAAAAACTAATCATGCTTTAAATACTAATTTTTCTGACGTACAGAATACTTTATGTATTTCAGTCATTACCTAGTTTTCTACATTGTTGGGTTCCGTAGGACCTCCCTCACTTATCGTATGCCAGTAGCATTTCACCCGGAATTACAGATGACGCTCCCAAAGCCAAATGATTTAATTATGAATGTTGCGGCACTCTACATTAGTCATTGTCTCATTCACACCCGCCAGCCAGAGTAGCCGTGCGGTTCTAGGCGCTACAGTCTGGAGCCGAGCGACCGCTACGGTCGCAGGTTCGAATCCTGCCTCGGGCATGGATGTGTGTCATGTCCTTAGGTTGGTTACGTCTAAGTAGTTCTTAGTTCTCGGGGACTGATGACCTCAGAAGTTAAGTCCCATATTGCTCAGAGCGATCTGAACCATTGTTTTTGTTAACCGTCCCCTTGCGTGGACTGCATTTAACATTACAACACAAACTGCTGCATTCTCAGCTGTGATGTGACAGGAATGCTGAAGAATGGCATCGCACTTTGTTCAGTGATGAATCGCTATTCTTCAGTACTCCAGTTACCACTGTCGGTGAGATAGCGGTGACCTGAGCGGTCCTCAAATGTTTTAGAGTGGCACAGTAGCGTTCCTCCTGTCGTTATGATATGAGGAGTCACGGCATATAACTTTAGTACAGGGCTAGTAGTGACTGAGGGAATTATGACAGCAGAACCGTACGACGTAGGTATCTTACATTCCCACGTGTTTCCTGTCATGCAAAACTGTCACGGTACCATTTTGCAACAGGTTAATGCTCGTTCACACATATAACACACCTCCAAGAAATTTCTACTTGATACTGTGATACTTCCGTGGCCAGTAATTGCCATACCTGTCTCAAACTGTAAGTGTGTGGAAACATTTCAGACGTAATCTCTATCCCACTGCCAGTACCTACGATATCAAGGCCCAGTTACAGTTCTTGTGGGCCAGCTTGCCACAAGAGCGTATAGGACAGAACTCTTTCGCCGAAACAATGCATGCATCCACGTTAAGAGCGAGTGCAGCTTTATACTGATAAGTGGGCTAGTTCCTTCCTTATGAATCTGACTATCATATAAGCACTGTAATAACATCAGACACGCTGTCAACCCATGGAGATGCCATTCGTTTCCTCATGCCATTCTGGTGCTTCACTACGTTTGTCAAGCAATTTAAATCTGCATGTTAATTTACATGTCATTAATACAGTAGTAAGTCAAGGAGATTGGTAAAATGCCTTAGTAGGTCGTTAGCACTGTTATTAGAAGCTTTGTAATTTTGGTTTAGGCATATGTAATTAGCCACGTAGAGACACAGATAGACAACAGTGGTAGACGCTAATACGTACGCGAACTCGCAGAGAAAAGTCTGCTGTTGAATATTAAAACGGATGAACGTAGTAAGGTTACGTTACACACTGTAAGTTAATATCCCAGTGGTATTATGCATAATTACATTCGAGATCGAACTCGATGGCTCTGTTCCAAATTCAAAAATTATCTCTGGCTATGCACCTCTGTGGACTTTAGGTTTGGCTGTAAATGTGATGGAAAGGTATAATTTTATCTGTGAAGATGTTCAGAGAAGCGGTAGTTCGCTTTCTTGGAACGTGGTGTTGCATCTAAGATATATTGTGATTAGCTCTGCATTTGTAATTTTTCCATTGTTTCTCACACACTAACAGTCAGTTAGCCGAGTGGTTGAGTAGCTTTTCTTATCTTCACTAAGCTTCAAAATACGCAGGTAAGACAAGGTTTGAGGTAGAAGGTTAAAAAAATATGCCATTCTCTTCGGACTTTATAAAGTATCGATGAAGGGTCCAGTTAAATTTAAGTTTGATTCTGGCTGACGATGTTTCTGTGTGCTTGTGAGTAGCTCGCTATAGTTTAGAAGCCGGGTTGGGCGCCATCCGTCGCTGGAAAGGCTGATGCTGAGACGAAAGTGACCTCAGGCTTTCATAACTCAGGTTCTCATCCTGACTAAATTCATATGCCGACGAACTATCGACTTAGGAAATATCTGCGTCACCACCAAAACACGTTTTCTTTGTTGGTGCATACATCAACAATAGTTTTGCATCACCATGATATGTCGTGCAGGTGTGTTGTTATTGTGACTGCTCTGCACTGACCAGAAGGTAAGCACATACTTTGTTTGTATAGGTATACTTATACAGTTATAAAGAGGACTACCATCGGATAGAACGCCGTACTCGATTCGGTTGCAGCATTTCAGTTGAATGTAAAGCACCATATCACGTAGAGCTGCATCAAACCAATCTTGGGACGAAGACCACAACAACAAGAACAATAACAACGTAAACCACCGGCAGGGATACGTTAGAGACTTTTGTGGAACAGCAGAGTGAACATCCATAATCTCATGAAAGACAATCGTGACTTTCGCCACGTTGCACTCAAAAAGGCTTGTCAACCTGGGAAGTTTATCAAGGTATGTACCGGAGTCGACATGTGATGCAGTGGGGACGTGGAATCGATTGCAGAGCTGACGGTGACGACTCACACCGCGTAGACAATCCACAGTCGACAGGAGGACAGGGTGATCGATATTTACGACTTTAGAGTTAAAGGAACCGTGGGCTGAGTGCTATAGAACACAGCGTTCGAAAAGGCTATAGGGCTTCACGTATCGTACCAGACTGTTAGGAGACGACTGTGTAAGAGGTACATAATTAGAGAACTTGTTGCTAGCGCACTCGAGCTGATGTAATTTCGATGTATTGCTCACGCGCTGCCTGCGATATGTAAGCTAGAAGAGAATCTGAGACCAAAGAGCAGTATTGACTGCAGTAGGAACTGTGTAGCAGTAGGAGTAAGTTGTTGCTAGCGAGCAGTCTGGTCTGGTGTATCGTGTTGGCTGGGCCGGTCGTGTGCAGCGATGGCAGAGCCTGAGCGTTGTAGGATAAGGTAAAAGCAGCCTCGCGCATATGTAGTATTGTTAATCAAGTCCCATGTAAATGTTTAAAAAAATCTGTTAATAATAATCTTTCTCATAAAAAGTAACTTTTGACATTTATCTCAATTTAAAGAATTCACTAATTTCTCCGTTCCTTGGCAATCCCGATTATTGAAAAGAAAAGTCAGTTATTTCCTTTTTTTACATGACAAATCTATCGTCCAGCATTGCACTTAGCTGCGCCAGGAAAAATTTCTTATAGGAGCAGATATATACGCGTTATCCGGCGACCTAATTAAGGTAAGATTTTTCAGCTTATTCAGAATGATGTATCAGGGCCATGACGCAGCATTGCTGACGTCTAAAATTTACCAGGTTAAATTGACTGTCAATTATTGAAAGGTTATAGGTTTGTCACATTGTATTATATTTTCACTGTTGGGTAGTTACGCTAAATGAGAGTATTATTCATATTATTTTTGTGGGGAGGTTACACAACTTTATTTTGTGGGGAGGTTTCACTTGGCGACAACCGGCCAGGATCGTATTTTTGTGAATTTCTGAGAAGTGGTCAGCTATATATCTGCTCTTATTTACTTAATATTAAAAGTAGTTTGCATCTGGCGCAAAGCATTTACTAATTTGTCACTTTTTCTTTTACAGATCATCGGCAATTTATTGCTCTTTGTTGTAACTGTATTTGTTCCATTTTTGCTTTGTCTTTGTTTGATTTTGTGCTTAACTTTGAGTTGTGAAAATGCCGCGAAAAACCGCTAACAGTACATCGCGAGTCGTAATGAGTAAAAAAGCCGACTCTAATAATTTGACTGATAATACTAGCGACACTCATTGTAATAGTGATACTCCTCTAATTGCACATAATCAGTGTGTGCCGATCACTAGTAATGATTTTGATGCTAATGATGAGCAAACAAATTCAATTGTGTCCTCTTTTAATTTAACGACAATTAATGACGCGGCACTTTCCGTTACAATGAACGCTGTCCAGTTTGAAACACCTGATTTGCAAAATTTACGTAGCGAACAGATAATTGTTTCTAACGAAGGTGACCAATATACACAAAGCTCGTCAGATTTATTTGATTCCGCTGTAGTGACCAACACAGCACATCCGATTAGCAAACCTTTTTGTGAATCAGACAATGAGCAAATGGTTATACAAAACGTGACACATGCAGATACACCATCACACAGCACAGAAATACAGCAGCTAATTTTGGCATGGATCGAGTTATGACATTATTGCTACAACTTAATGAATCGAACAAACAACTTAATGAAAAACTAGACAACAATTTCAAACAGTGGAATGAAAAACTAGACAACAATTATAAACAACTTACTGAATCGTGCAAACAATTTAATGAAAGTTTCAAACAGTTTAATGAAAAACACGACAACCTTAATGAACAGACCAAACAACTTAGTGAACAGATTTCAGACGTTACCGTGCAAAGTCATGATACTAAAGAACAATTACGTGAGGAAATTAATGGTTGTGCTAGGAACAGTAGTGAAGAAATTAGATCTGTTGCACAAGAATTAAGTAATACACATGCACCCACAACAGAATCACTTAGAGATGAAATTAGTGTGGTTAGCAAACAATGTTTAGAAAACGCAACACATTTACGCGACGAGTTTAAATTAACGTCAGCAGAACGTTCACGCACTCCGGATGCGAAAGTCGATGAGAAATTTGAAAAACAGAACAGCCAAATTGACGAACGTTTTAAAGTGACAGAAATGGAAAATGTTTCAGCCTCTAACACGGCACAGCATACGCGACATTCCGAACATTTCTCACACTCACACAGCCAGTATAATTTAGGTAATTTACAGAGAATACGTGACTTAGATTGCGAACACTCACAGACAAACGGTTATCATCCAATCCTGAACCAGTTCACACATTCAGAGACGATAACGTTGATTATAAGCAATTTTTATCCGTGAAAAAATCTAAGGTGTTTAATAATGACAGAACACAGATTCACGCTTTGGACTGGATACGACAATTTGCTTTTGTATTTTCACCAGCTTTGCCTGTAATGCAGAAACTAGAATTGGACTGGATGCAACAACTTTTTTTTGAATTTTCATCGGCATTGCCTGTAACGCAGAAACTAAAATTTACTTGCAGTGCGTAAGAGACCTCAGGGGATTCATTATACTTCGATGAATATGTGCCGTAGCGTGCACAGGGCCCCGAGCCGTAGTAGTGCTATTTCATCTTTAGTTTTCTGCACTGCTGCCTTCTCTTTTCCTATCCTTTATATCTATCAAAACCGCTCTTCAACTATCGATCTATATAGGATTAGATATGAGTAAAGAAAACCTGATATGACAAGTTTTGACCGAAAGTGACAGATTTCTTTAGACACTCCCGAAGCGACAAGAACTACCAGCGTAATTCTAATAACAGACAAAATGTAATCATCAATATGTACAAAATTTTCAGCTATCGCAAACACATTTTGGCAACAATAGAGTGTTTCCCTCACAACAGCATCAAAATCAGCCGGTTAGCATACCTAACCAACAATGTAGTCTGCAAGGTCAAACAAGCTTTAATGTTTTGCCGCCTACACGTATAGCGCCGGCTCGGCTCCACCAAATAGTAACGCACAGCTACAAGGAAATCACTACGTACAGAAAACACGTCATTTCAACTCATATCGCAACGCGCCGTATAGCAATGATTATTATGACAGACGTAAAAGTAAAGAGCACAATTTTCAACGTACATTTAATAACAGTCGATCTTACCAGCAGCATAATCAACCACAACAACAGATTATCATGAATGAACCAGACAGTAGGTATCATCCCGAACCTAATGCGTCAGAACGAAATAGCAGAACAGTACAAATAGTTGAGATGCCTCAGCATCCTCCCGCAAATAACAGCACGACAGAAAGAATTTGACTAGATACAGTACAGGTTGCATCTTCCAACAACGTAAGCACTACTTTTGACACGCAGAATGTTATTCACGGGAATGTTATTACTTTTGACGACATCCGAGCCACACTTTTGCATGAAAGACAGAATCACAACGTATGTAGACGACATTCTTATTGCAGAAGCTAACTGGTCTGAGCACAATTTGATTCTGGAACAACTGTTGCAAACTTTCCGTGCACGAGGACTGACAGTTAATCTTAGCAAATCAGACTTTGGCAAAACTTCTATAAAATTTCTTGGACATGTAATTTCAGCAGAAGGCATTGCGCCTGACCCGGAAAAACTTCAAGCTTTACGTGACATTACTGTTCCGACGACGAAGAAACAACTACGTAGCTTTCTGGGATTAATTAACTTTTTCCGTAAATTTATTCATTACTCTGCTTTAGACACCCCTAGATTATGCCAACTGACGGGTAAAAACACAATTTGGTCCTGGGATAGCCAAGCGCAGTCTGAATTTGTCAATCTGAAACATGCCTTGTTGAACGCACCACTTTTATCACACCTAGATCTCACTAGAAATTTTTCCATTGCCGCCGACAGTTCTAACACAGCTTTAGGCGTACACATTTTTCAGGAAATTGAGGAAGACGGTAATACAGTAATTAAAAACATCGCTTTTGCAAGTCGCATTCTGTCACCTGCTGAACGCAATTACTCTGTTACAGAACTTGAAACATTATGTGTTGTATGGGCATTTTCTTTATGAAAGACATACTACCGTTTACACAGACCATAGAGCTATCCAGTTTTTACTTTCCGCTAAATTTACACATGAGAGATTAAGCAGATGGAAACTGTATTTACAGGAATTTAATTTTACAATTGTTCACATTCCCGGTACACAAAATATTGTAGCAGACGCACTATCCCGTCCTCTCTGCAACAATCAGCAAGACATCGCAACCAACTTCTGCCAAGCAAATTCTGGCCTCATGTATATTCAACAAGTCGCATTTGAAAACTTCATTTCATCGTCATTACGAGACATAGCACAAGAGCAGAGTAAAAACAACGTATGGAAAGAAATTAAACACCTTTGGCAAGATAAGAATAACGTTACCATTAGCCGCTCTCACCCTGACGGCAACAACTAGTTATTATGCATTCCTGACGAACTTGTTAACAAATTAATTTGGTATACTCATTTAAGTAACGCACATTATGGAGCCAGAAAATGTTTTCTTATACTGAGACAGAACTGTTATTTTGCCAACATGGAGAAACGTATTCGACGAGTTTTAGCGTCATGTAAAATCTGCCAGAAAGCTAAATCAGACACGACTTCACATATTCCTCCGTTATACAACATTGTACCTGTTAAATTGAGACACATGGCCGCTGTAGACATTTTTGGACCGATTCCCAGAAGTAATAGAGGTTTTTGCTACATCTTTGTCGCTGTTGAACCCACTTCGAAATTTGTTACCTTCACTCCATTGCGCAAAGCCACTGCTAAATCTATTTCGAATGCATTTGTAAAACATTTTTTATTTCATGTAGGGCAAATATTGAAAGTAATTTCCGACAATGGACCACAATTTCGATCTGCGATATGGACACGTATGTTACGAGCTAGAAAAATTGCTCCGATCTATATATTCAAGTATCACGCTTCTTCGAACCCTTGTGAACGACTGATGAAAGAAATTGGTAAACTATGTAGAATGTACTGCCATAAAAGACATACTGATTGGGATACACACATACTCTCATTCCAGGATGTAATTAATTCCATACCAAATGAATCTACACTCCTGGAAATGGAAAAAAGAACACATTGACACCTGTGTGTCAGACCCACCATACTTGCTCCGGACACTGCGAGAGGGCTGTACAAGCAATGATCACACGCACGGCACAGCGGACACACCAGGAACCGCGGTGTTGGCCGTCGAATGGCGCTAGCTGCGCAGCATTTGTGCACCGCCGCCGTCAGTGTCAGCCAGTTTGCCGTGGCATACGGAGCTCCATCGCAGTCTTTAACACTGGTAGCATGCCGCGACAGCGTGGACGTGAACCGTATGTGCAGTTGACGGACTTTGAGCGAAGGCGTATAGTGGGCATGCGGGAGGCCGGGTGGACGTACCGCCGAATTGCTCAACAAGTGGGGCGTGAGGTCTCCACAGTACATCGATGTTGTCGCCAGTGGTCGGCGGAAGGTGCACGTGCCCGTCGACCTGGGACCGGACCGCAGCGACGCACGGATGCCCGCCAAGACCGTAGGATCCTACGCAGTGCCGTAGGGGACCGCACCGCCACTTCCCAGCAAATTAGGGACACTGTTGCTCCTGGGGTATTGGCGAGGACCATTCGCAACCGTCTCCATGAAGCTGGGCTACGGTCTCGCACACCGTTAGGCCGTCTTCCGCTCACGCCCCAACATCGTGCAGCCCGCCTCCAGTGGTGTCGCGACAGGCGTGAATGGAGGGACGAATGGAGACGTGTCGTCTTCAGCGATGAGAGTCGCTTCTGCCTTGGTGCCAATGAACACCCGGCATCATGGTGTGGGGAGCGATCTCCTACACTGGCCGTACACCTCTGGAGATCATCGAGGGGACACTGAATAGTGCACGGTACATCCAAACCGTCATCGAACCCATCGTTCTACCATTCCTAGACCGGCAAGGGAACTTGCTGTTCCAACAGGACAATGCACGTCCGCATGTATCCCGTGCCACCCAACGTGCTCTAGAAAGTGTAAGTCAACTACCCTGGCCAGTAAGATCTCAGGATCTGTCCGTCATTGAGTTGAGCATGTTTGGGACTGGATGAAGCGTCGTCTCACGCGGTCTGCACGTCCAGCACGAACGCTGGTCCAACTGAGACGCCAGGTGGAAATGGCATGGCAATCCGTTCCACAGGACTACATCCAGCATCTCTACGAGCGTCTCCATGGGAGAATAGCAGCCTGCATTGCTGCGAATGGTGGATATACACTGTACTAGTGCCGACATTGTGCATGCTCTGTTGCCTGTGTCTATGTGCCTGTGGTTCTGTCAGTGTGATCATGTGATGTATCTGACCCCAGGAATGTGTCAATAAAGTTTCCCGTTCCTGGGACAATGAATTCACGGTGTTCTCATTTCAATTTGCAGGAGTGTACTTTGCTCTCTCCGACTGTTATATTGAAAAATGTTGAACCACCTAACAAAATTAAAGAATTAGTATCCTTTCCTACATCTCGTCGACTACGCCACCATGTAATAATTGAGATTGCGCTCAACAACATCAAACGTGGCGCAGAGCGCCGGAGAAGACAGCAAAAACAGGTTTGTACACGCCATGACTTCTACATTGGACACAAGACAAGACGCATTATTTATCCAACAGAGGAAAGAGTAGATGCAGTAAATTTGAACTTCTATACGCAGGTCCATACAGAACTCGCAGCATTCCTCATCCCAATGTGGTACACATTGAAACTTTGAGAACCAGAAAAAGAAAGGGCAATCACCATATTTCCAATATTAAACCCTTTATTGAATGAACATACTTTACGATTTATCACACTGTACCGCCATTTCCTGATATTTATGTAACCAGTCACGCAATTATATTTATGTGACTATTTACTGATGATTATCATATTTTTTCCTGGCAAGTGCCCGGCACGATAAGGTTAGCAGGTCGCTTTTCTTATCGTTATATATCAAACCGTGCACATTTTCGATTTTTTGTGTATGTATGATTGTTTTCCTATCGAAAGTAGAATTTTTGTCTGTATGCACTATGAAATGTTTACGATTTAACAGACAACAGTTGACATTGACAGTTTGCATCATGATATTTCAACATCTTGACTATTCTACATTTTTTTGCTACTACATTATGATACTGTGTGTACATTTTTTGTACTTGAAAACTCTCTATGTTTTTGACCTAATATGTTTTCTGTCATGCTATGCTGTATGCTTAATTATATTACTAGAAACAAGTTTTTATTTAATGGGTATATGATTAAATGCAAAGATATTAATCCTTATTCATCATTTCTGGAAGCAATACCGTGTAAAAGAAATGAACTAAACAACCACAGTGGTTTACTATGAAATGGAAATTTTACCATCAGAATGAAGGAAAGAAAATGCAATATATTGTCATGAAGAGTAAATGGATCAGAATTAACAAGCATTAACTAGAATGTACTGTACGCATCATATGATAGCAGTCTTGAATAATTATTTTTCTTTCAGAATACAAGGCGATTGATGCAGACTCTCAGACAGAACTACAGATGTTAATTTTAGTGATGAAATATGCTAGAAGTAAGAAACTCTATACTTTATGAAGTAATGAATGATAATGAATAGTTGTATGAAGTAAATGGTAATATGAATATGCATAATGAAGTGTCTATTTTTTGCAGATGATGATAAATGATGATGAATAGTTATATGAAGAATATGGTAATATGAATAATGAAGTTTTTCTTTACAGATGATGATAATATTTACTGTTAGTTAAGAAATGCTATGTAGTTATTTAAGTATTTGTTGCAGTTCCTTTTGACAGTATGTCTTATGTCGCATAGTATAATGACTGAATGTTTTGGAAAAGACAGCTAGAGTAGATACATATTAAGTACACGTTTCATTAACTGTTAATTCGAAGTTCACTATTTTTCAGCATAATATGCATTTCTTCCTTCAGCTCAATAATCCATTTTGTATTTTTTCCAGGAGAAGCTTTTCGTGACATAATATGCTATAAGCAGTTAGTTATTAAACCTGTTCTAGTACTTGCAATTTTTTACCCAGTTGTGTCTATTATTTATGAATGTGATCACATATACTGTACTTGTTTCATAACCTTGCTACAGCTGACTCATGACGAATGACGTTATTAATCCTTATTTGCAGCAATAAGTCATAAGCAAATATTTTTTATGCCCTAGCAATTAATTATCGATCCCAGTGCAATGCATTGCAAAAACAGATTATTACGAGTCCCAACTATTACCAGTATACAACTAAATAATGTTACCAGTTTAAGATATATTTTAGTCCTAAAGATAATGCACATTTTCTGTGTATTGACTCCATTATGTCTATGTATTATTGGAATACCGACCTTGAGTAATAGTTCTGATGTCTTACATTTTAAATATGTTTTATCTCACTTACATGATATCGTATATAAACACCAGTAACTTGATGCTACACTCAATAACTCCTGTTTAAATGATGACTTGTGAATAACACTGAATAATGTTTTGTAACACTATATGAATACTTTGTAACTGGCCAATGAATGCCACTGATTCAGTCAGATGAGTTATGAATAGTGTTTCGTAATACTCAATATTGTTCATATCGGTTGATACACTAGTATAATTGTATGATGACTAGCATAAGACTTAATGTGTCCTTCACCTTCTGACGTAATTACTGCAATATCGGTTTATCCTGTCCATCTTCATGATCATGGAGCACTATATTGGTTTTTGCACTAATTCTACGTTGCTGTAAGAGTATGGATTCTAGAAGAATATGGTGTTGACATATCAAGCTGTCCACAACCTTGAACGATGGAGATGTTATTATGGTCCGACTGTTTAATGTACCTAATGTACTACCAAAATGATAACATTGAATATTAATACAACATTTCAGTGTCTTGGCTACACTGATAAATACTTCAGGGAAGAGACTTCAGATTGTCCCTCTTGGTGTTGTGCTTCTGCAGAAAAATATGGACTTTCAGTGCAGCTACGTGCAACCTACTGTGCTACAGCCATGATGCAATCCTTCCCATTGGTTACACGTCTCGGTCACCTCTTGGTCACACTGACGGCACTTTGAACAGTGCTATTTGGCCGACATGCCAAATCCATGTGCCTTACTTATGCTCTGGCGCCACAGAGGGCGCGACCAGAACCAGGACTACGTCGTGCGCCACAACGAAATGGACTCCGTTACAGGTGGGCAAAAATGCGTACAATATGGACGACACAGGATTGGCACTGGGTGTTGTTTACAGAGAAAACCAGGATCTGTTTGTATGCTGGTAATAGCGGACACCAAAGGATGGAGGATGGAGTGATTTCTATGGTGGTGTCACATGGGGCCACCATGCATATCCCATGCTTGCGAGGGCTGTCCTAATGCTCTATGATAAAAGGACGAGATACTGAGACTAATACTGGGACCACATCCCCAACATTTTGGTGACAGATTCATGTTCATGGATAATAACTTCCTTGCTCATCATGCTGTTCTCGTGAAGACGCTCCCCAGCAGGTTAAGATCACTGGAATGGAGTGCGTTGCCCGTTACCCAGAAATGATCCAAATCCAACATGTATGGAATCAACTGGAACTAGGTACTTATTAAAATCAACGACGACCACGTACTCTGTGCGACTGGACCACGTCTCATAGGCACTATACCACGACTGACTAAAGTCTACAACCGAGCAAGATGATGCTCCACCACTCACTGACGCAGTTCAGGTTTTCTGTGGAAAGACCCGACACCCCGCCCTCCTCCACCACCACTCCCATCCACTGAAAACAAAGAGTTTATTCGCCACACAAAACTTTCGTTCCTATGTGATGATCAAGTAACTTCGTCAGTGAATATACAGGGTGGTCCATTGATCGTGACTGGGCCAAGTATCTCAGGAAATAAGCGTAAACGAAACTTGTCTAGCTTGAAGGGGGAAACCAGATTGCCCAATGTTTGGCCCGTTAGATGGCGCTTCCATAGGTCAAACGGATATCAACTGAGTTTCTTTTTAAATAGGAAGAGCCATTTTTTTTAATTACATATCCGTTTGACCTATGGCAGCGCCATCTAGCGGGCCAACCATTGCGCCATTTGGTTTCCCCTTTCAAGCTAGACAAGTTTCGTTCTTTGTAGTTTTTTCTTTTGATGCTTATTTCGTGAGATATTTGGCCCAGTCACTATGAATGGACCACCCTGTATATGTGTGACTCACAGCCAATTTTCGTTTCAGGGCACTCTGTTGTCGTTGGGGTGGGAAACAGCCACCAAACGCAGAAGAGTCAGCAATGATCAACGGCATGAGGATGCAGAAGGAAATGGAAACCACTGCGTTAGAGACACATAACGTGTATTCACAAAACATATGGCCTGTAACTCAAAAAGTGTCTCGGTGATTTCACCATTGGCAAAAGATTCCGGAGTAGTCGCCTTTCCGGGTATCTGGGAGGGGACTGCCAAAAGGGGAGGTGACCGTGAGAAAAAGACTGAATAACCAACGAAACAATGTTCCACTAGTCGACCGTGCAATGTCTGAAGCTTGAACGGGGCAGAGTAGCAAGAAAATCTGAAAAGAGAAATACAAAGGCTAAATCTAGATGTAGTAGAGCTCAGTGACATAAAATGGAAAGAAGATTGGCTCTGAGCACTATGGGACTCAACATCTTAGGTCATTAGTCCCCTAGAACTTAGAACTACTTAAACCTAACTAACCTAAGGACATCAAACACAAGCATGCCTGAGGCAGGATTCGAACCTAAGACCGTAGCAGCCCTGAGGTTCCGGACCGCAACGCCAGAACCGCACGGCCACCGCGGCCGTTTGGAAAGAAGACAGGAATTTCTGGGCAGATGAGTAGAAGATATCATCAACGGCAACAGAAAATGGTTAGGATTAGAAATGAGTAGAAAGGTAAGGAAGAGAGAGTTTTCGTGTGAACAGTTCAGTGATAGGATTGCTATTATCAGAATCGACAGCAGACCAACACCGACAACCATTGCTCAGCTATTCACGTCGACGTCGCAAGCTCAAAATGAAGAGATGGAGGAAGGGTATGAGCTTATGGAAAGGGCAATCTCCTTTTACAGGAGATGAAAATATAATATTGATGGGGCACGGGAATGCACTTCTATGGGAAGGAGTAGAATAGGTTACAAGAGAATAAGGACTTGGATAAGTAATGAGAAAGGAGAAAAGACTGAGTTCTGTATTAAATTTCAGCTAGTAATCAAGAATACTCTGTTGAAAAATCGCAAGAGGCGGCGGTATACTTGGTAGAGGCTGGGTGATACGGGAAGATTTCAATTAGATTACATCATGGTCAGACAGAGATAAAGAAATCAGGTTCTGGGTTGTATGCCGCACCCAGCAGCAGATAAAGACTCAGAGCACAATGTAGTAGTGATGAAGAGTAAGCAGAAGTTTAAGGGATTGGTCAGGAAGAGTCATTACGTAAAGAAGTAGGATACGGAATGATGAGATACACTTGAAATTCTCTAAGGCTATATATACAGCAATAAGGAAGTGATCAGTATTCAGTGCAGTTCAAGAGAAGTGGACATCTCTAAAAAGGGCAATCACAGAATTTGGAAAGAAAAATATTGGTACAAAGCAGGTAACTGCGAAGAAACCGTGTGTAACAGAAGGAATACGTCAGTTGATAGATGAAACAAGGAAGTACAAATATGATCAGAGAAATTAAGATAATTCAGGATCTCAAGTCGATGAGGAATGAAATAAGAAGGAAATGCATTTAAGCTAAGACGAAATGGCCCAATGAAAAAGGTGAAGGAATCGAAAAAGAAATGATTTTCGGAAGGACGGACCCAGTATATAGGAAAGTCAGAAAAACCTAAGCTGAAATCAAAAGCAAGAGTGGTAACATAACAGCTCAAAGGGAATTTCACTGTTAAATGCTGAGGTGAGGGCGAATAGGTGGAAAGAGTAAAATGAAGGCCTCCACATAGGGGAAGATTTGTCTGATGAAATAGAAGAATCCATTTGGAAGAGATAGAGTATACAGTATTAGAACCAAAATTTAAAAGAGGTTTGGAGGATTTATAATCAAATAAGGCAATGAAGGTAGATAACATGCCATTAGAAGTTCTAACATGAAGAAAGTGGCAAGAAAACATCCATTTACGTAATTGTGTACAATGTACGAGTCTGGCGATACACCAGACGACTTTTTAAAAAATATTGTATACACAATCCAGAAGCCTGCAAAAGCTGACAAGTGCAAGATTTATCTCACCATTAGCTTAACAGCTCATGCATCCAAGTTGCTGACGAAAATAATATGCAGAAGCATGGGAAAGAAAATTTAGAAAGTGTTAAATGAAGATCAATTTGGCTTATTAGAGGTAAAGTTTTGACGCTGCGGCTGATAATGGAAGCAAAACTGAAGAAAAACGAAGAAGCGTTCATAGGATTTATTGACCTAGAAAAAGCGTTCTGCAACGAAGCGTGGTGCAAGATGTTTGAAATTCTGAGGGAAATAGGGGTAAGTTGTAGGTAGTGACGGGTAATGTACAACTTGTACAGGAGCTAAGAGGGAATAATAAGAGTGGAACGCCAAGAACGACGTGCTCAGGTTAAAAAGGTTGTAAGAATGGGATGTAGTCTTTCCCACTACTGTTCAATGTATACGTGGAAGTAGCAATGGCGTAAATAGAAGAAAAATTCAGCAGTGGAATTACAATTCGTGGTGAAAGGATATCAGTGATACAATTTTTGGATGATAGTGCTATTCTCACTGGAAGTAAAGTAGTATTGCATTATGTGCTGAATGGAATGAACTGTCTAATAAGTACAGAATATGGATTGAGAATAAATCGAAGAAAGACGAAAGCAACGAAAAGTAGCAGGAATGAGAACAGCGTGTAACCTAGATGAAGTTCCGGAATTCTACTACCTAGCAGGCAAAATCAGCAGTGACGGACGGAGCAAGGAGGACATCAAAAGTGATATAGCACTGCCAAAAAGGACATTCCGGGCCAAAGAAACTCTGCTAGTACGAAACACAGGTCTTAATTTGAGGAAAAAATTCCTGAGAATGTAAGTTTGGAGCACGGCATTGTACGGTACTGATATGGTGTTACAGTAGAATGTTCAAAATTACCTTTACTGATAACGTAAGGAATGAGGACGTTCTGCACAGAATCGGAGAGCAAGGAATATGTGGGAAACACAGACAAGGGGAACTGACAGGATGATAGAGTATCTGTTAAAAGATCAGGGAATGATTTTCATGGTTCTAGAAGGAGTTGTAGAGGGGAAAACTGTGTAGGAAAATGTTGTTGTTGTTGTGGTCTTCAGCCCTGAGACTGGTTTGATGCAGCTCTCCATACTACTCTATCCTGTGCAAGTTTCTTTAGCTCCCAGTACCTACTGCAACTTACATCCTTCTGAATCTGCTTGGTGTATTCATCTCTTGGTCTCCCTCTACGATTTTTACCCTCCACGGTGCCCTCCAATACTAAACTGCTGACCCCTTGATGCCTCAGAACATGTCCAACCAACCGATCCCTTCTTCTGGTCAAGTTGTGCCACAAACTTCTCTTCTCTCCAATCCTATTCAATACTTCCTCATTAGTTATGTGATCTACCCATCTACTCTTCAGCTTTCTTCTGTAGCACCACATTTCGAAAGCTTCTATTCTCTTCTTGTCCAAACTATTTATCGTCCATGTTTCACTTCCATACATGGCTACACTCCATACAAATTCTTTCAGAAGAGACTTCCTGACACTTAAATCTATATTCGATGTTAACAAATTCCTCTTCTTCAGAAACGCTTTCGTTGCCATTGCCAGTCTACATATTATATCCTCTCTACTTCGACCATCATCAGTTATTTTGCTCCCCAAATAGCAAAACTCCTTTACTACTTTAAGTGTCTCATTTCCTAATCTTTTTCCCTCAGCATCACCCGACTTAATTCGACTACATTCCATTATCCTCGTTTTGCTTTTGTTGTTGTTCATCTTATATACTCCACTCAAGACACTGTCCATTCCATTCAACTGCTCTTGCAAGTCCTTTGCTGTCTCTGACAGAATTACAATGTCATCGGCGAACCTCAAAGTTTATATTTCTTCTCCATGGATTTTAATACCTACTCCGAATTTTTCTTTTGTTTCCTTCACTGCTTGCTCAATATACAGATTGAATAACATCAGGGAGAGGCTAGAACCCTGTCTTACTCCCTTCCCAACCACTGCTTCCCTTTCATGCCCCTCTACTCTTATAACTGCCGTTTGGTTTCTATACAAATTGTAAATAGCCTTTCGCTCCCTGTATTTTACCCCTGCCACCTTTAGAATTTGAAAGAGATTACTCCAATCAACATTGTCAAAAGCTTCCTCTAAGTCTACAAATGCTAGAAACGTAGGTTACCCTTTCCTTAATCTTTCTTCTAAGATTAGTCGTAGGGTCAGTATTGCCTAACGTGTTCCAGTATTTCTACGAAATACAAACTGGTGTTCCCCGAGGTCGGCTTCTACTAGTTTTTCCTTTCGTCTGTGAAGAATTCGTGTTAGTATTTTGGAACTGTTACTTATTAAACTGATAGTTCGGTAATTTTCACATCTGTCAACACCTGCTTTCGCCTGTTTTATACATCTTGCTCACCAGTTGGTAGAGTTTTGTCAGGACTCCCTCCCTCAAGGCCGACAGTAGTTCCAATGGAATGTTGTCTACTCCGGGGGCCTTGTTTCGACTCAGGTTCTTCAGTGTTTCGACTCAGGTCCTTCAGTGCTCTGTCAGACTCTTCACGCAGTATCGTATCTCCCATTTCGTCTTCATCTACATCCTCTTCCATTTCCATAATATTGTCCTCAAGCACATCGCCCTAGTATAGACCCTCTATATACTCCTTCCACCTTTCTGCTTTCCCTTCTTTGCTTAGAACTGGGTTTCCATCTGAGTTCTTGATGTTCACACAAGTGGTTCTCTTATCTCCAAACGTCTCCTTAATTTTCCTGTAGGTAGTATCTATCTTACCCCTAGTGAGATAAGCCTCTACATCCTTACATTTGTCCTCTAGCCATCCCTGCTTAGCCATGTTGCACTTCCTGCCGATCTCATTTTTGGGACGTTTGTATTCCTTTTTGCCTGCTTCATTTACTGCATTTTTATATTTTCTCCTTTCATCAATTAAATTCAATATTTCTTCTATCACCCAAGGATTTCTACTAGCCCTCGTCTTTTTACCTACTTGATCCTCTGCTGCCTTCACTACTTCATCCCTCAAAGCTACCCATTCTTCTTCTACTGTATTTCTTTCCCCTATTCCTGTCAATGGTTCCATTATGCTCTCCCTGAAACTCTGTACAACCTCCGGTTCTTTCAGTTTATCCAGGTTCCATCTCCTTAAATTCCCACCTTTTTGCTGTTTTTTCAGTTTTAATCTACGTATAGGAAAATGGGGATTGGAATATATCCAGCAAGTCGTAGCGGGCCGCATCAAACCAGTCATAAAACAGGTGACTAACGAAAAGAAAGTTATGTCCCTGCCAGTATCACCAGATAGCCGAGCACAGTAGTAAGCTGTTTCTGGGACTCAGAGAGGCGCCCCCCCAGAACGAATCCGCTCAGTGGGTCAATGACGAGGGCTGGTGTGCGGGGCATTTTGGTTTTTAGACCCTTTGTCGCTCCCAATTAGATAAATTATTGGCTTGTACCCACGATACGCTTCCGAAACATTTAGAAAACGTTATCACACTTACACATAACACTAGACAAGCAGAGGGGCAACCGGTACATAACACACATCCCAGCGAGGGATTGATGTTAGGAGTTATGGCGTCTCGCCACCCTCTACATCAGTGGTTCTGAGCATTTTTTAGACTATCACCCCTGAGTGCAAGCAGACGTTAGTTAGTACCCACCGTCACCCTCCACCCCCTCACCTACCCACCCCCACCTGCCCCGCCCCCTTCCTCCACATTATCACCAACTTTAGCACCTAACTTAACTGTAGAATACATTATTTTCGTGGAACGCCTTTAATTTTAAAATTAAGAAAGATGAATTATGTTTAGTTTGTGTGAATGGGGTGGAGGCAGGAGTATAAGAATGAATGACACATGAATTCGTGGTGCATCGCAAGTGCTGCTCGCAACTGCTTCTCAGATAAGAAAGCTAACTATCCACAGTGAGGGTAGACATTCGTTACAAAAAATCTTCTCCTGCATTACTCCTCTCACTGCACACTGCAACTCCATTTAAAATCAACCAAGCTAAAATGTTTGAATTATACTCACTGTTCGTGAATCACTTGATTGCAGCACACTTTACTTATGAAGTGGTAAAAATTGGAACACTTCGTGCTGTTAATGCTTTGTGTATAACCACTCTAATAATAATAATATTGATTACATCACTGTAATAGCCCTCATGTAGCTACTGCTGAATCGTGCTGTCAATTAATTCAGTTACCTTTTTCGAAGCGAGTAATGGAACAGTTTATAATTTACTGCTTGTACTCTCTACAACTTGGAGAAGCCATTTCTTAAAATTGAATTCTCTCATTTTCAGATTCACGACCAGTTTTAATTGTTAAAAACCACTCAACAGCCAAGATCGCAGAAAAATTCTTTCCAACTTAAGACGACCAGTTTCAACAGACACTGTGGTCATCTTCAGCTCTTTAACATCCTCTTGTCGTAAAATATGTCCATTTTACGCTGAAAGTCAAGCACCAAATATCAAGTGGATAAAACACAGTAAATTATAAACTGCGTCATCGCTAAAATATTTGAAAACGTGAAACAAATTTTTTAGCTATGACGAACGTGTATATGGTGTGTTTTACAACAAAAAGATTTGAAAGACCTGAAGATTATTGCAATGTCTATTGAAATCCGTCGTCTTCAATTTAAAAAAAAAAAAACAAAAAAACAAAAAACAAAATGCGATCTTGGTTTTTGAATGGCCTTGAACAATTTCTCGAGATATTTAGAATTTGTTAGGCGTATGTCTCACTTTTATGATTGGAACAAATCACAACTGCGTTTGTAATGGGTGGACTATGTGAGGAACCTGTAGCCATCACCGCATTAATTTTACTAATTCATAATAATTAATTATTGATATCTTATATAATCAGAATCAGAGTATTACAAGATTGTGGTAACAATAATGATCTTTTGAAAATAATTTAGTTTAGTGACAGAGACAGAATTGAATCTTCAGTTTTTACCCCTCAGAAAATTTAATTTTACTCTTCAGGGGGTAATTACGCTCAGGTTTGGAACCACTGCACTATACCACCAATGCTTATTCTCTATATCCGAAACAACACGCCGACCCCATTGAGGTGGAACAATGCCAGGAAGGAAATTGAAAATTAAGATTCTGTCATAATCTACTCGTGAAGATATGTAATCTTTAATTAAACGTTTAGCACAGTCTGTCAAATATTGTAATTATGAACTGTGTATATGCTTTGAGGCAGAGTAGCTCACAGCACGCTCTTTTCCCTGACTATCTTCAAAAAAATGTTTGAGAACGAGAGCAGATATCGACTTTCCTTTAATATCCCACATAATTTCAAACATCTTCGAAATACTGAAAAGAAAACAAAAGTTTATCATTAGATTTTAGCTGTTCATACCGCAAGACTTCAACATCAGGCATGTTATTTTATTTATTACCTCTTTAGTACTAAATCTATGTGCAAAACATAGTGCAAAGAGAATGGACATGTTCGATTGGATCTACCTGCAAAGTTATACTATAATGGGATACGAGTCGCAGTGAGACAACTGGATCTTAACGGCGGTTCTCTGCAGAAAAGGATGCAAGAGCAGCAGTCCATACATACGAAAACATTTTTGTGGCTGTTTAATCTAACGAACAGTTTTTAGCCCTATATAAGGTTCCAATTTCACTTTCCACTCTTTACGCACATAGGGCTAAACACCAGCCTTGGGGCTACGTGTTTCGACTATTGAGTGAAACATAATTTCTCACTCTTAAAAAGGATTGCGAGGACTTTATCTATGTTGTCTCCGTGGAGCGTGCTTTATGTAGCAGCTTTCGGCAGCCTTTTTACATAAGGGATTAGGATTCCTTTCTCTGATTTTGTTATATGACTTTAATTTTGAATTCCTTACTTGTGTTAAAATACAGTTTTGTAAAGTATCTGCTTCCCTCAGTTCAAAATGGTTCAAATTGCTCTGAGCACTATGGGGCTTGTAGGGAAGCAGCCTATTCACGCTGTATAAAATTTGCATCAGTCTTTCCATTGTGTGCCAACCAGTCCGCTGTAACTAGCTCTGACGTCATAAATGTTGCGCAATATTTTAAAAATCAAGTAAATAACCTGAAACGTTCCTAGCATGTCAGGAGTAATACTATATCATTATGTGTTGAATATCAGTTCAATAACTTGAACCATTTTCGAGATTTGGACGTTTTTCTGTAATAATCATTGGCGCAACAGAAAAGAGCTAGAAACTTAAAAATTTATATTTAGATTCCTTTTGCATAATAATTTAGTAGAAACGGTATTCTGGATTTCATAAATTAAAATTTTTGTTGACATTCATGATTTTCTGGTTTTTCTCTTAAAAATTAAGGAAGCAAGATAGATTAAGTAGGCGAATAAATAAAGCTAGTATGTTTAAATTTAAGTAGAAGGGAGATTCGCTATAATCATAAAGATGTGAGAACTTTCAACTGAATAGCTATAAAACTATAGCGATAGCGTATCTCCAAAGGGCAAGTTCAGAGCTCGTCTACTGCGTATAGTGTAATTAAATTAATTATCTCGCCCAAAATATTGGACTTAGCCACGTCAGACTTTTATTATGATTACTCACCTGTGTGCTGATTGCACATTTAAATTGAAATCTTCATCGGCCATCAGCAAAGGAAGCAATGATTTATTTAATAACTTAAAGTGGTGCTTTACTAGCCCAGCGGCTAGTCGGGACAGCGAATTTAATCAGGCGTTCCCTTAGCCGTCCGCACCGCGGCTTTATATATAAGAACGCTGCGCGAGGAAAAAAGGCCCCAGTTCTCTCCAGACGCTGGTCAGCTCACCACCTGTGCCGGGACTCGCGTCGCGTCGCGTCGGTATCATTGCTATAAACAGCCTCGGATGCCGTAATAAGTTACTCGGGATACGCGTAACCGTGAAATCGTTTTCGAGTGAAGTGTTAATTCTGGGATGACTTTGATGATCTATCTTGAGTTCGCGTATGTCGTATTTTCACGTGACGCCGCGGGACAGAGATTCTACCATTATTTAGCGTGGCGTTTGATGAACATTATCATCAAATTATGGCGAGCATTCACTTAAGCATTTAATTTGAAGAGTTATAGTTGCATCAGCGCATTAGACCCTGAACTGCTCTGGTAGTTGGATTGTGTGGATTCTTTTTGGTCTGACTTTCAGAATATAGTGAACATTTTTGATAGAATCGTTTTTGATTATGAATCCCAGACAATCTCCTAATTCCTCAGAGGTATAAACTGTAGCTATAAGTGTATTTCTCAGTTGAAGTGGGCACTAGGAATTGTAATTACAGGCTTCACGTTTTGCTAATCACTTTCTGGTTGCCAATATTGTAGTTAGAGAGCCAGTGTTGAGAACGGCAAACAACAGCATTAAATAAATCATAGGAACATTTTAATAACAAATACGCTCCTGGAAATTGAAATAAGAACACCGTGAATTCATTTTCCCAGGAAGGGGAAACTTTATTGACACATTCCTGGGGTCAGATACATCACATGATCACACTGACAGAACCACAGGCACATAGACACAGGGAACAGAACATGCACAATGTCGGCACTAGTACAGTGAATATCCACCTTTCGCAGCTATGCAGGCTGCTATTCTCCCACGGAGACGATCGTAGAGTTGCTGGATGTAGTCCTGTGGAACGGCTTGCCATGCCATTTCCACCTGGCGCCTCAGTTGGACCAGCGTTCCTGCATACGACCATCATTGGCACCAAGGCAGAAGCGACTCTCATCACTGAAGACGACACGTCTCCATTCGTCCCTCCATTCACGCCTGTCGCGACACCACTGTAGGCGGGCTGCACGATGTTGGGGCGTGAGCGGAAGACGGCCTAACGGTGTGCGGGACCGTAGCCCAGCTTCATGGAGACGTTTGCGAATGGTCCTGGCCGATACCCCAGGAGCAACAGTGTCCCTAATTTGCTAGGAAGTGGCGGTGCGGTACCCTATGGCACTGCGTAGGATTCTACGGTCTTGGCGTGCATCCGTGCGTCGCTGCGGTCCGGTCCCAGGTCGACGGGCACGTGCACCTTCCGCCGACCACTGGCGACAACATCGATGTACTGTGGAGACCTCACGCCCCACGTGTTGAGCAATTCGGCGGTACGTCCACCCGGCCTCCCGCATACCCACTATACGCCCTCGCTCAAAGTCCGTCAACCGCACATACGGTTCACGTCCACGCTGTCGCGGCATGCAACCAGTGTTAAAGACTGCGATGGAGCTCCGTATGCCTCGGCAAACTGGCTGACACTGACGGCGGCGGTGCACAAATGCTGCGCAGCTAGCGCCATTCTACGGCCAACACCGCGGTTCCTGGTGTGTCCGCTGTGCCGTGCGTGTGATCATTGCTTGTACAGCCCTCTCGCAGTGTCCGGAGCAAGTATGGTGGGTCTCACACACCGGTGTCAATGTGTTCTTTTTTCCATTTCAGGAGTGTATTTCCATACGCCGCCCCACATATGGTGCATCGGCCGGGAAAGACATTCCACATTCATTTATTTCTAACAATAAATTCCACCCTCCCCCACTTATAGTGCATCGGCCGGGAAACAAACACAGTAAAAGTGAAAGTGATTTTTAAATATTCGGAGACGGGAGTGAAATGCGACACGCAACTGAGTAATAGAACAGTGGTAGTGTTACGTGTGCATGTGGATGACGCAATTGGATTAACAACGCATCTGGATTGAAGGAGCTGGCACTGAGTCTAGCGGCGCTGCCGGCATCGCGAGAAGCCAGTTTCTCCTCACTGCAGCAACCGGAGCCGCGCCTGCAGTTGCGGGCCACGCAAACACACAGCAGCCGTCGAAGTGCCGTCTGCAGTTCAACGCATCGCGTCGCATCAGTAATCCTGGTACGCCGCGCCGGCAACGCCATACGAGGTGCAGAGGGAACTAAGTTAAGTGAAAAGCTGTTAAAACATTTACTAACCTGCACTAAAAGACTGTCGGTGATGGAACTGCCAGAAGAAACCGAGGTTAAACTTAAATTAGAACCTATGTCTGTGTAGGGAATTGCAAATCCAGACAACGGTTCAAGTGTAAATATGTATGAAAATAGTAATGTTAAAGTGAAATATGAAGTATTGTCTCCTGACAGTAGTGTGAAAAGGGGCAATGATTCAATAATAGAGACCCCTGTAGTAAAGCAGAAATCAGATATTGTTAATTAATTGGATGATAGTTTCTCTGATGAATTGAAAACGAAACAGTCATCAGAGGTGGTAGAGAAGTTCGATATGACTGATCGATCAGTAGTTTCATTTAGTTTTGATGATTCTGGTGTTGGAGCTAGATTTTCGTCACCTGGGTGTAATAAAAAGCCAGCTAGTGAGCAACCCAAATATAATGGGGCTATGGATTTAAATGTTATATTACAAGCAATAGCGGCCAGTAATGCAAAATGTCAGCCAGTAATGCTAGAATGACAGCTGAATTAAAGTCTGAAATAAGTGAACAAATCAAAAGCAGTAACGCTGAATTAAATTCTGAAATAACTGAGGTTTGAGGCAATGGACAATAAATAAGAATCCAAAAAAGCTGAATCAGAAACTTCCTTCAAGGCTGGTTGCAATAAGTTGAAAGAGGATCTGGATAGTTTAAATTATAAAATTGATTACAACCATGAGGATATTAAGAAAAAGGTTGCTCAACAGTTATTTGAGATGTATAAAACAGTAATATCCGAAGTTGCTGAGGTTCGCAAAGACTTCCAAATGGAAGATGCGAAGCTGGAGTGTAAGTTAACGGAAAAGATAGAGGCTGAATCTGAACTGTGCTCAGATACGTTTAAAGATGTTAATATAAAAGTAAACATGTGTCAAGCAGAAGTAGATGCAATCAAAACTGGTACTACTCATATTGTGCAAAGAGTAGATAATGTTGAAATGAGAGTAGAAAATATTAGTACTAACATTGCTAACATTGAGAGTAAAGTAGCTTCATTAACTTCTGGTAATGGTAGTATACAACAAGCTGTAGCTGCAAACGCCGCTTTTATCGGGTGTCGGCAGTTCTTGCGGTTCGATCCAGATAAAAATATCCACCCGCTGGATTTCTGGAACGATTTTGAAGATGTGATTCCACCAACTTGGTCTGAACGAGAGAAAATCTCATTTATTAGAAGCCATTTAGCAGGTGACGCCATGCGTTGGTCAGCTGATGTTATGTTGAAGTGTAAAACATTAGCGGAATTTAAAACAGCCTTCATTAATGAGTATTGGTCTAGTAATAAGCAAAATGAAGTGTTGAGAGAATTTTGGAGTGGGAAAAGCTTCAATGTAGGCAAGGAATCGATTAAAGAGTTTGCCAGGTCATGGACCTCACGTTTGTCACATTTGGCCGAAAAGCTAAAGCCTGAAATGATAATACTAGGTCTTGAAGCCATACTGCCATGGTATTGGCAAACTAGAATTATATCTGCCCCTAGAGACAATCTGGATCGTTTCATTGAATATTTGGAACGTGTAGAAGGTGTTGCTGCCAATGAGGAGCAACCATGTAATAACAGAAATGGTAATAACACTAGTAGTAATCTTAAGAACGAGCAGAGCGGCAATATAGACATCAGAACAGTAGGTGTGCGCCATCTTAAGAGAGGTTTGAATTGGAGAAATACTTATCAGAACCAACTATGGCATCCTAATGATAGTAATTTTATTCCGAACAAAATTATGCAGGTAAACAACAGAGCGGAAAGCAATGCTCTGCCAGTTAACTATAAAGGAAATAAAGGAAACAGTAGTAGGCCGAGGCAGAAAAACTAGTTCCCGTCTATGAGGACACTGGCGCTCACCAAGCGGTTACTTTTCCTAAGCCAGTAATTACAGTAATTGGTAAGAGAGATCAGAATACTCAGACTGAACATGTGAATGAGGGGTCGGTAGCATCTAAGGATACAGCAAAAATATTAGGTCACTCACAGTATTTGATAGATACCGTGTTAGACACGCTTTCTAAGTGGGAAGAGAAAGAGAAGGAGCAGCAGTATAAGGGTACGGAAGAGCTACAAAATACTGAATTGTCAGGTGAAGAGGCAGAAGAAATTCATGCTTATGTTTACGATGAGGATGATGTGCTCTTATCTAAAGTGCCTGTGCAGGATGTTGATACTGTACTAATAGATATAGGACAGGAGGTAAGTGAGAATGTAGAGGATAGCCTGTTGGGGGTCGATGATCGCAGTAGCTGTGACCGACCAGAGGTCACTTGAGAAAGAACCCGACGATAATGGTGAAAGTGGTTTAGCTGTAACTAGTGTTATGCCCGGTCTGGAGACGCAGAATCGCTCAGACTACAGTAATTTGGGTCATGTTCAGCAAACTAAATGTAATGAAGTAGTGCGGTATTTCCGTTTGAAATTAATAGACCGACTGGAAAAGGCAGCAGAAAATGTAGTTCAGGAAACCCCTACACACTTTGACCAAAATGTAATGAAGACACATGTCGATCACTTTAGTTGGAGACAGATCCAAAAGGAACAGTTGGATGAGTTTGAGGAACCACCTGCGCAAACTAGAATAAGCCACCCTATAATAATAGTGAATATGTTGGGTATCAATATACGTTGTCTCTTAGACAGTAGAAGTGAGGTGAGTGCGATATCTCAGTCTTTCTTTGATGCATTACCTAGTAAAGACAAGCTTACAGTAATGAGGGTATCATGACTAAGAATAATAGGTGCTACTGGCAAGGTGTCAAAAACGGTAAAACAAGAAGCTTTGCTGCCCTTTAACATTAATGGTAATTTAATTGATCATCCATGCTTAATTGTAAACAATCTCAGTATTGAGGTTTTAATTGGCATAGATTTCTTGTCGAAATATCAGAGTGTTGTTGACTTTGAAAGAAGCCAGCTAAAAATGGTCTTGCCGATAACCGGAGTAATTACGGTACCTTTTATTGATAAACATGTAGTAACTAATGATGAAATTTGGGAGCTGCCCATACGAGTTCTGAAAAATAGGAGATATTGGCGCAAAGGTGTTAATCTTAGTAAAAGTAAGCTAAACACAGAAGAAGAAGAAGAAGCAATTATTTTGGACAAAATAGAAGCTAAATTGCAGGAAATCGATAAAATTTCACCTAATCAGAAGGAAGAACTGAGACAGGTTTTAAAAAGGCATCATAAAGTATTTTCAAATCGACCTGGCGTGGTCAAAGTTTATGAATGTCAATTAAAGGTGAAACCTGGCCAAGTTTTTTTCAGGAAGCCACACCAAATACATGTAGCTAGGAAGGAGGCGGTTCGAAAGGAGATACAGAGAATGCTAGAGTGGGGTGTGACTGAAAGAGCGGTCAGTGAGTACAATAATCCTCTTGTTGTTGTACCAAAAAGATACAGGAGTGTCAGATTGGTCTTGGACGCTCGTTGGTTGAATGAAATAGTGGTTAGGGGAAGTGGTAGACCGCAGAACATGGACGAGTTACTGCAAAATTTCCGGGGAGTAAAATTCTTAACCTCTATGGACACCACGTGTGGATATTGTAATTTGCCACTGGCGGGAAGTTCAAGGAAGTACACAGCTTTCTTGTACGAAGGAGTTTGTTAACAATACCGTGTGGTACCTTTCAGACTTAATATTTCTGTTTTTGCCTTCGTACGTGTGATGTGCCATGTTTTAGGACCAGCCTTGAGTAATAAAATCACAGTCTACGTAGATGATCTGTTAACAGCAACTCCTACCTGGGAAGAACACATAGTGTTATTAGAGGAAGTGTTAGAGGCTATTGAGAGAGGTGGCATGAAACTAAAGATTGAAAAGACAGAGTGCGTTAAAGAGGAAATAGGTTTCTTGGGATATATGATAAGTGGAAAAGGAATTTTGCCTGACCCAGGCAAGTTAGCAGTCACTGAAAAATTTGATTCTCCCAGAAACAAGAAGCAGTTGAGATCGATATTCGGTCTTTTCTGCTTCTATAGGCATTTTGTTAGTGATCAGAATACCCCTCGGGTTTTGACAGCAGAATGCCAACAGGCGTTCGAGGTGCTTAAACAATCTTTAATTAATAGTCCTATTTTACATCATCCTGATTTTGAAAAACCATTTCCAAGTTGAAATAGAGAACGAACAAGAAGTGCACAAGACTGTAGCTTTCGCAAGTCGATCTTTACAGGCAGCAGAGAGAAATTATGGCATCTCAGAACTGGAAGCGTTGGCAATTGTTTTCGGGGTACAGAAATTTGAGCAGTATCTATTAGGTCACAAGATAATTGTTTACAGTGGCCATAAGGCGTTGACCTTTTTAAAGACCTGTAAGTTGAGGAATGCTCGTTTAGTAAGATGGTCATTGTATCTCCAGCAGTTTGACCTTGAGGTAAGGTATATTCAAGGGAAAGATAATTTGGTAGCTGATGGGTTATCTAGAAGTGCGGAGCTCTGTGATGACGCGGGAATTACAGCTACAGACCTAAGTGAAGTACTAATGTTTGCGATGCACGAAGTAAAGGAAGAAAGTGCATTAAAGAGGGTGATTAAGAACTTGAGACGTGAGCAGAATGCAGATGAGCAGCTGAAATTAGTAAAGAGCTATTTGGGAGATGCGAACTATCATAAGGTTTCGCAATACTACTGTCTGCATAAAGGTATTCTGTTTAGGAGAACAAAGGTAGGTGTTTCTGAGTGGAAGCTATGCTTTCCCTGACAACATGTAGACTTACTAATCGACTATGTTCACCTGAGGTATGGGCACTATGGTGCAAAGAAGTGCATTGCAAAGTTAAAAGAGAAAGTTGTGTTTGACAACATGTACTGCAGTGTTGCCAAGCGTCTAGCATCTTGTGTAGTGTGCCAGTAAGTCCGTGCTGCTAACACCAGAATACAAGGGGATATGCATTCTGTAGAGCCAACTGAAACGCTAGAATTATGTAACGTCCGCTTAGAAAAATTATACATGACTCTGCTTAAACTGACACACAGTATTTTTAGCGCAACGCAATTTGACTTTCAAAAATCCCTACGAAAGAATGGCCCTGACTAACATTAACCTATACGTTTCACAAATCACTTACCTCACAAAAATCTTCGTTACTCAAGCTACTGCAATACAGCCAGTGCCACTACTGCCAGCTAAATAAAAGATTCAAACTACGGAAGGCACTAACTACTGATAGGCATAGTTAGCGAATGAAAGATTTTGATAGAGAAAAAACAATGTATTTACCTTAATATTCATTATATATATATATATATATATATATATATATATATATATATATATATATATATATATATATATATATCAGTACATGATATCCATTCTTACAAATTTCAAAACTCCGCCATCTCTCTCCCCACGTCCACCACTGCTGGCGGCTCACCTCCAACTGCGCAACGCTACGAGCTGTTAGCATCCAGCTGCCCAACACTACAATGGCGAGTATTACAACAATGCCAACCAGTCACAGACTGCCCACGGCACAGCCAGTGATTTTCATACAGAGCGCTACGTGGCGGCGGCGTTACCAATAAAAAAACTTAAACAGCCTACTTACAGAATTACTGGCTTGTGATTTCTTGGGCTCTCTTCCTGCTTCGAGAGGTGGGTGCACCCATGTTTTTGTTGTTGTGGATGGATTTAGTAAATATGTTAAGCTATACCCAATTGAAAGAGCAAATGCAAAAACGTTGGTAGAAAAATTAGAAAAAAAATTCTTCGTGAACGTTGGCGTTCCGAAGAATTTGCTGTTCGACAATGGGCCTCAATTTACTTCTGATAGATTTAAAGAATGTCTGGATAAGGCCGGAGTGAAACATCTGAAAATATCTGCATATTTCCCCCAAGGAAATATGAGTGAACGTATTATGAGAGAATTGAATAGGCTTTTCAGGAGTTATTGTGCTCGGAAACACTCAAGTTGGGCAGAGCACATGAAGCATTTTGAGAATGTAATTAACAACTTAAGGCAAGATGCAACTGGTTTTACGCCTTGCGAATTGATGTTTGGCCAAGAACCGCACAATGTGATTGCAGATATGGTAGAATTCCCTAGTCTAACGCAAATATCCACAGACGAAGAGAAGTTAAAGGCTAGGCAAATATAAGAAAAAGAGCATTGGAAAGGAGAAAGTGTCATGACGCAAAAGCTGTACCCACTAGTTTTGAAATAATCAGTTAGTCCTTGTCAAAACCAAGGAAAAATAAAGAAAATGAATGCAGAAACAAATAAATTCATGTTCGTATACCAAGGACCTTTCAGGGTCATAGGAAAACCACATGCCAATGCATATAAGCTAGTGTACCCTAAAAGTAAAAAGATATTATGTCTCAGGAACGTGATCGACCTAATGAAGTTCATAGGTAGTGAATGATTTCTGTAGGGAGGAGGTTGTTCTGTAACCTCTGCACAGTGTGGCAGCTATGCAGTCCCTGCTGTGTGAGATCTTCTTTTCTCTTCAGGTCTCATTCATTCTTCATCTTTCCTATCTACAAAAATTTCGACTCCTTCTTTGCAAAACAAAAATTTTCCGTCATGGCTATCAAGCAATGAGTTCTGTAACCATTCTGTCTACCGATTAGTGAAGAAAATATCTAATGTGACAAACCTAACAGTGACATAAACAATAGAGAAGTATGATGTAATTAAGATACAAATGTATTTGAGTAACAAGTATATATAGAATCCTGGTAATATAGTAAGTACAAAGTGTTGTTTTATTGGAAATGGTCCACCAACAATAATTCAAAAAGATATACAAATTCATGTACAAGCAGGATCTGAAGTGGCAGTGAAACCTATTGTATGCTGTAGAGCTACCTAATAAATAGTAAGAGAGAGTGTGCTTAGTGTTATGAAAAATATGCAGATAAGTTGTAAGAATGAACTCACCTTGTGTAGCAAGGAATGGCAGTGTGATAGAATTGAGTAGTGTTTGTGGTTGAGACGTTAAGGACACGTCCCTGAAGTATTTATAAGGTTGGAGCTGGCCATTATTTTGGTGTAGTGTGTGACAGGACACACCTACACGTATTGCGGTTATGAGTTGGAGGCGTGAATGCGACCATAGGTACCCTTATGTTAGATTAGACAGAGCAGCTCATGGTGTCCTATAGGTTTAAGGAATTTAGCATTACACTCGTCCATAATTACTTAATGCACTTTAGTGGTAAGTCGAGAGAGACTACCTGTGGTTTCAACGTCCGATCGAGTGGAAATGGATTTCCACGTGAGCAAACTGATCAGATGTAATACACTATAGATATGAAATAAATGTGCTATCCTATGCTTTAAATGTTAATAGAGTGAGTGTTAAATAAGTACATACTCTAGCAACATAATTGAATAACATAGTGACAGACGTGAAACATAATTTATAGCTCAGCATAAATACACTTCGATGAAGTAAGTACATATTTGCAGACGTGGAAGTGATACAGCAGCAGAGGACCAATAATTGGATTTAGTAAGCAACTAAACATAGTGTGTTTTGAACACTCAGAACTGTACTATTACCACAAGTTACTCACATGTACAAAGAAGGTCAGAAGACAACTACTAATCAAATATACTCAACTATCTCTAAGAATAAGGTAACAAAAGATGAATCAGTTAAGTAAATAGAATACAGATTTGTCAGGAATGTACCGAGTATTGGTTCAGTGTTCCGGTCCAGAAATAATAAATTGAGATTAAATAGGATTTATGATTTTATGCCTTATAAGCAAAAATGTTCTCTAGTACGTGACTAACGGCGTTTTGAGCCATTTGTTTATCGTTTTTATGACAGTTAAGTAACCAAGAGGGTAAAATTGAAAAAGTTGTGTTAACTTTGTGCAACATATTGAAAGATAAAATGTATATATCTCAATTTCATTGTGACCCACCCTTAGGTATTAAGTGAACAGAGTCTGAGACATAATTTTTGTTTGTTCTACAGGACAAACCAGATAACGGCAGCCTGGTAGCTGCGTGAAAGCGTGGAGTGACTTGGACACAACTTACAGTGACCCCTCTTCTTTCCACATGTAATTTTGAGTGAACGTGAAGAATATAAAAAATATTAAAAAAGGTAGGAAGATTTTTCTGTTTAGCAAAAGTGACAAAAAGCAGATTACAGAGTACCTGACGGCTCAACACAAAAGTTTTGTCTCAAGTGCAGATAGTGTTGAGGATCAGTGGACAAAGTCCAAAACCATGGTACAATATGCGTTAGATGAGTATGTGCCAAGCAAGATCGTAAGAGATGGAAAAGAGCCACCGTGGTACAACAACCGAGTTAGAAAACTGCTGCGGAAGCAAAGGGAACTTCACAGCAAACATAGACATAGCCAAAGCCTTGCAGACAAACAAAAATTACGCGAAGCGAAATGTAGTGTGAGGAGGGCTATGCGAGAGGCTTTCAATGAATTCGAAAGTAAAGTTCTATGTACTGACTTGGCAGAAAATCCTAAGAAATTTTGGTCCTATTTCAAAGCGGTAGGTGGATCAAAACAAAATGTCCAGACACTCTGTGACCAAAATGGTACTGAAACAGAGGATGACAGACTAAAGGCCGAATTACTAAATGTCTTCTTCCAAAGCTGTTTCACAGAGGAAGACTGCACTGTGCTTCCTTCTCTAGATTGTCGCACAGTTGACAAAATGGTAGATATCGAAGTAGACGACAGAGGGATAGAGAAACAATTAAAATCGCTCAAAAGAGGAAAGGCCGCTGGTCCTGATGGGATACCAGTTCGATTTTACACAGAGTACGCGAAGGAACTTGCCCCCCTTCTTGCAGCGGTGTACCGTAGGTCTCTAGAAGAGCGAAGCGTTCCAAAGGATTGGAAAAGGGCACAGGTCATCCCCGTTCTCAAGAAGGGACGTCGAACAGATGTGCAGAACTATAGACCTATATCTCTAACGTCGATCAGTTGTAGAATTTTGGAACACATATTATGTTCGAGTATAATGTCTTTTCTGGAGACTAGAAATCTACTCTGTAGGAATCAGCATGGGTTTCGAAAAAGACGATCGTGTGAAACCCAGCTCGCGCTATTCGTCCACGAGACTCAGAGGGCCTTAGACACGGGTTCACAGGTGGATGCCGTGTTTCTTGACTTCCGCAAGGCGTTTGACACAGTTCCCCACAGTCGTTTAATGAACAAAGTAAGAGCATACGGACTATCAGATCAATTGTGTGATTGGATTGAGGAGTTCCTAGATAACAGAACGCAGCACGTCATTCTCAATGGAGAGAAGTCTTCCGAAGTAAGAGTGATTTCAGGTGTGCCGCAGGGGAGAGTCATAGGACCGTTGCTGTTCACAATATACATAAATGACCTGGTGGATGACATCGGAAGTTCACTGAGGCTTTTTGCAGATGATGCTGTGGGGTACCGAGAGGTTGCAACAATGGAAAATTGTACTGAAATTCAGGAGGATCTGCAGCGAATTGACGCATGGTGCACGGAATGGCAATTGAATCTCAATGTAGCGAAGTGTAATGTGATGCGAATACATAGAAAGATAGGTCCCTTATCATTTAGCTACAAAATAGCAGGTCAGCAACTGGAAGCAGTTAATTCCATAAATTATCTGGGAGTACGCATTAGGAGTGATTTAAAATGGAATGATCATAGAAAGTTGATCGTCGGTAAAGCAGATGCCAGACTGAGATTCATTGGAAGAATCCTAAGGAAACGCAATCCGACAACAAAGGAAGTAGGTTACAGTACACTTGTTCGCCCAATGCTTGAATACTGCTCAGCAGTGTGGGATCCGCACCAGGTAGGGTTGATAGAAGAGATAGAGAAGATCCAACGGAGAGCAGCGCGCTTCGTTACAGGATCATTTAGTAATTGCGAAAGCGTTACGGAGATGATAGATAAACTCCAGTGGAAGACTCTGCAGGAGAGACGCTCAGTAGCTCGGTACGGGCTTTTGTTAAAGTTTCGAGAACATACCTTCACCGAAGAGTCAAGCAGTGTATTGCTCCCTCCTACGTATATCTCGCGAAGAGACCATGAGGATAAAATCAGAGAGATTAGAGCCCACACAGAAGCATACCGACAATCCTTCTTTCCACGTACAATACGAGACTGGAATAGAAGGGAGAACCGATAGAGGTACTCAGGGTACCCTCCGCCACACACCGTCAGGTGGCTTGCGGAGTACGGATGTAGATGTAGATGTAGATGTAGAATGCACACCATAGCAACTTCCCCTCCTCTACCCTTGTGAATGGAAGTGCAGAACCCCAGCCAAAGCGGCTACAACGACGTGTGTACAATTGTCATGATTTTGAATTTCTCTTTCAGGTTTAGAAAAGACTGCTAAGATATAATTATCTGTTTATGTATCATGAATAACTGTGTCATTTTCTTTGACTTTATGGGAGTAAAAATGTATTTAATGGATTTAAGATTTTCAAAATTTTACATATTTTATGTGTTTGTCTAAGGTAATATGTATGCCAAAGTGTTTCATTGATTTTGCTTAAATTTTGAGTGGCAATGTTTCTTAAGAGGCAGTGAATATGCCAGCAATTGAAATAATTGAAGTAGGTCACAAGTTTTCTTTTAATATTTCTACATGTTTACATTTAAATTTTAATTTTCATAGGGAGTTAAGCTGTACTCTTGCTTCCCTTTTGTAATTAATTTTTTTAAATTTACATTTAAAAAAATTAAGTAGAGGGTGATGTAGGAAAGCAGCGTACTCACGCCGTATAAAATTTACATCAGTATTTCCATTCTGTGCCAGCCAGTCCGCTGTAACTAGCTCTGACGTCATAAATGTTGCGCAATACTTTAAAAATCAAGTAAATAACCTTAAACGTTCCTAGCATGTCAGGAGTAATACTATATCATTATGTGTAGAATATCAGTTCAATACCTTTAACCATTTTCGAGATTTGGACGTTTTTCTGCAACAGAAAAGAGCTAGAAACTTAAAAATTTATATTTAGATCCCTTTTGCATAATAATTTAGTAGAAACGGTATTCTAGATCTCATAAATTAAAATTTTAGTTGAAATTCATGATTTTCTGGATTTTGTCTTAAAAATTAAGGAAGCAAGATAGATTAAGTAGGCGAATAAATAAAGCTAGGATGTTTAAATTTAAGTAGAAGGGAGATTCGCTATAATCATAAAGATGTGAGAAGTTTCAACTGAATAACTATAAAACTATAGCGATTCCGTATCTCCAAAGGGCAAGTTCAGAGCTCGTCTACTGCGTATAGTGTAATTAAATTAATTATCTCGCCCAAAATATTGGACTTAGCCACGTCAGACTTTTATTATGATTACTCACCTGTGTGCTGATTGCACATTTAAATTGAGAGCTTCATCGGCCATCAGCAAAGGATGCAATGGTTTATTTAATAACTTAAAGTGGTGCATTACTAGCCCAGCGGCTAGTAGGGACAGCGAATTTAATCAAGCGTTCCCTTAGCTGTCCGCACCGCGGCTTTATATATAAGAACGCTGCGCGAGGAAAAATAGGCCCCAGTTCTCTCCAGACGCTGGTCAGCGCACCACCTGTGCAGGGAGTCGCGTCGCTTCGGTATCATTGCTATAAACAGCCTCGGATGCCGTAATAAGTTACTCGGGATACGCGTAACCATGAAATCGTTTTCGAGTGAAGTGTTAATTCTGGGATGACTTTGATGACCTGTCTTCAGTTCGCGTATGTCGTATTTTCACGTGCCGCCGCGGGACAGAGATTCTACCATTATTTAGCGTGGCGTTTGATGAACAATATCATCAAATTACGGCGAGCATTCACTTGAGCATTTAATTTGAACAGTTATAGTTGCATCAGCGCATTAGATTCTGAACTGCTCTGGTAGTTGGATTGTGTGGATTCTTTTTGGTCTGACTTTCAGAATATAGTGAACATTTTTGAAAGAATCGTTTTCGATTATGAATCCCAGACAATCTCCTAATTCCTCAGAGGTATAAACTGTAGCTATAAGTGTGTTTCTCAGTTGAAGTGGGCACTAGGAATTCTAATTACAGGCTTCACGTTATGCTGATCACTTTCTGGTTGCCAATATTGTAGTGAGAGAGCCAGTGTTGAGAACGGCAAACAACAGCATTAAATAAATCATAGGAACATTTTAATAACAAATATTTCCATACGCCGGCCCACATATTGTGCATCGGCCGGGAAAGACATTCCACATCCATTTATTTCTAACAATAAATTCCACCCGCCGCCCCACAGACTCAACATGTGAGGTCATAAATCCCCTTAGACTTAGAACTACTTAAACCTAAGGACATCTCACAAATCCAAGCCCGAGGCAGGATTCGAACCTGCGACCGTAGCAGCAGCGCGGTTCTGGACTGGAGCGCCTACAACCGCTCGGCCACCGTGGCGGCTTTCCTCAGTACCTTCTATCCCTGACTATAGTTTAAAACACATAGTCTGGATAAGCTGCTGATATGATTTGTTATCGCCATTTAATATATATTTGATTTAATGTATTTTACAGTAATATATGAATTGTTCCAGTTATTATTGCGATTTTTGATGATATTTATTCTCACGCACGGCTTACTGTAGCCTTTTTGGTACTTTCTGTGGTTTTTCTTGTATTTGACATCGTTTGGAGCGATACGTTCCATTTATAGTTTACTTCGGTCTGGTTTGTATGACTTGTTCAGTGTAGTTCTCACGTTCAACCTTTGCAATTGACTGTTTCCCCTGGTACATCTTGTGCACTATACGTCTGTGCTTTTGCAGCATCTTAATATGTACGCTGGTATGTATTCTGTAAATTTGTCTCTCTTGTTTTGCCTTACTGTGTGGGTAGTGAAATACGTTTGTGCTCGTTATGTTTATACTTTTTAACATTGTCTGTGATGGGCCACACCAGAAACGTGTAATATATAGTGTGATTTCAATTCAACATTTCTATGCAACATGAAAGATCTGGTACTAGCATCCAATCACCGCTGTATGTGTTTGTTGGATTAGTCGTAATGGTCACATACCTCATGCGCTACTTCAATTCGCCATTAAAATTTATTGCTGGTTGTTTGCAATCATTGCTCTATAAAGCTGCTAGCATCGATAGGAAGCGACGTGAATGCTCTACAATGGCTTCCATCAGTGCATCACCCTCCATCATGACCAGGCTGTTACAAACGCTCACCCTGTGCTTCCGCTCTGTTTACTGCTGTGTCTCTGCAGTGTATCGTTACCTGGCTCGATGTTTCTGCTCTGCTGCGCATTCTACCTCAGTGTTTCAGTAGAGGGGCTAATAGTGGGGTCCCCTTGTGTCATAGTTCAAAGAATGCGGCAGAGTGTCGGTGTGTCTGTATACTCATGCAGTAGACGAAGGTTCGGAATGTGATAATTGAAGTGGCAACCACGTCACTGATGTGACGTTAACAACACAGGATGGACGTCACATTGCTTTCCAGATATTTGACGAACATCGCTGGTCCTGGAGTTGTTTAAATGCACTTGCTCAATGTTTATTTTGCACAAGGGTAACATTTCTCCGTTACCGCGAAATTTCTGTAATAGAAGGACTGGAACGACAGATGGCAAATGGCAGTTGGTCAAACCGTGGATGGCTTTTGATGGCTGGACCCAGAGAACTGACACGCAGAAATCTGGGGTGCTGAACATGCTGATGCGATGACCAGCTGTGCTCAGTAACCATTTTCTGGTGTCCGGTTCTTGACTCGAAACCCTGCTACAGTCCACCCCATTAAAGTTTCATTTTACCACACATTACCCCATTTGTGGACTAACTAGATGTCTGAAGCTGTTTTATACAAGCCAGTTAGATTTGTAAAAGAATGACAGCTGAAATTTACAGGTAAATTTTGTAATTAGCGTTCTGTAAACAAAAATTTATAAACCCTTTTAGAGGTTTCGAATCCAGTAAAGATTTTTTGCAACAGCTCATAAGGAGAACACGGAATGATTATACTAAAAGTCAATTGCACAGGTGGTTCTGAGGTGCCAGGTATCGACCCATACTGAAATACCGATATTAATACGCGGTGTAGCCTCCATGGGTGGGAATGCAGGCGGTGACTGGCATCCAGTTCTTCGTAGAGATGGCGAATACTGTCCTGGGATACGTCATTCCACGCCTACGTGGCCAGTTCACCTAGTTCTGTAAGTGTTTTTGATTGACGAGATGTACGAGTCACTTGTCACCCTGTCTTAGCCAGCCGGAGTGACCGTGCGGTTCTAGGCGCTACAGTCTCGAACAGAGAGACCGCTACGGTCGCAGTTTCGAATCCTGCCTCGGACATGGATGTCTGTGATGTCCTTAGGTTAGTTAGGTTTAATTAGTTATAAGTTATAGGCGACTGATGACCTCAGAAGTTAAGTTACATACTGCTCAGAGCCATTTGAACCATTTTGAACCCTGTCATATCCCATACGTAGTCGACTGGAGAGAATTCTGCCAATAGTGCTGGCCAGGGAAGCTGCTGCACGTCTTGCATAGCACGTTGAGTTTCACAGCAGTGAGTGCGGACGAATTCTATCTTATTGGAACAACACATCACCTACCTATTGCAATAATAGCAAAAGAAAGGGTGTAACAACATTCTGAACGTACCGAGCGCTGATTAGCATTCCCTCCAGAAACATCGAAGGTCACGAAAAAATAACCATCACTTCCTCGCAGGCAGAATTTGCTTTCACCGCTGAAGACCACGGCGCGACATTCCTAGTTCCGAGTGATCCTCTGTCGGCTCCAGTTGAGCCGTGAACGTTGAAGCTGTGGCGTGAGTGTTTGACGGGCTAGAGGTGTGCATGTCGTTGGTCCTACTGGCTATAACCGGTTCCCAAAACTTCGTATTGATACTTCTGGGCTCACAGGCCTTCTTTCATGTGCTGTGGTATCTGTAATATGTGCCACTGGTGCCCTTACAATAACGATGATCCTGGGGGGTGTCTTGACTGCGTGGACGTCCAGAATCTCGTTTACAGGTGTGAAAATGCTCACGTGACCACTCACAGAAACAGCGCAGGACAACTGAAGCAGTACGTCCAACTGGTGTGGCACTTCTCCGAAATAAGCGTTCTGCCACTGGGAGAGTCACCATTTGACCGCTTTCAAACTCGCTGAGTTTGCTGTAGGAAGTGTGAGTGAGTCTACATGGCATCAAACTTGCTTCACGCATTTGGATCACACTGAACTGCCAGCAGTCCCTGTTAAACCGTAGGAACAGATGGCGCTCTGGTATCTATGACACCATTCTACACTACTGTCCATTAAAATTGCTACACCAAGAAGAAATGCAGATGATAAACGGGTATTCATTGGACAAATATATTGTACTGGAACTGACATGTGATTACATTTTCACCCAATTTGGATTCATAGAGCCTGAGAAATCAGAACCCAGAACAACCACCTCTGGCCGTAATAACGCCTTTATACACCTGGGCAATGAGTCAAACTGAGCTTGGATGGCGTGTACTGGTACAGCTGCCCATGTAGCTTCAACACGGTACCGCAGTTCATCAAGAGTACTGACTGGCTTATTGTGACGACCCAGTTGCTCGGTCATGATTGACCAGACGTTTTCAGTTGGTGAGGGACCTGGAGAATGTGCTGGCCAGGGCAGCAGTCGAACATTTTCTGCCTCCTTAAAGGCCGCACGGGACCTGCAACATGAGGTCGTGCATTATCCTATTGAAATGTAGGGTTTCGCAGGGATAGAATGAAGGGTAAAGCCACGGGTCGTAACACATCTGAAATGTAAAGTCAGTGCGAACAAGAGATGACCGAGATGTGTAATCAATGGCATCCCATACCATCACGCCGGGAGATGCCATTATGGCCATGACGAATACACGCTTCCAAAGTTCGTTTACCGCGACGTCTCCAAACACGGATGCGACCATCATGATGCTGTAAAGAGGACCTGGATTCATCCGAAAAAATGACGTTTTACCAATCGTGCACCCAGGTTCGTCGTTGAGTACACCATCGCAGGCGCTCCTGTCTGTGATGCAGTGTCAAGGGTAACCGCAGCCACGGTCTCCGAGCTGATAGTCCATGCAATTGCAAACGTCGTCGAACTGTTCGTGGAAATGGTTGTTGTCTTGCAAACGTCCCCACCTGCTGACCAAGGGATCGAGACGTGCCTGCACGATCCGTTACAGTCATGCGCATAAGATGCCTATCATCTCGACCGCTAGCGATACGAGGCCGTTGGGATCCAGCACAGCGTCCCGTATTACCCTCCTGAATCCACCGATTCCATGTTCTGCTTACAGTCATTGGATCTCGAGCAACGCAAGCAGCAATGTCTCGATGCGATAAACCGCAATCAAGATAGGCTACATAGGCTACAATCCGAACTGTATAAAAGTCGGAAACGTGATGGTACGCATTTCTCCTCCTTACACGAGGCATCACAACAAAGTTTCACCAGGCAACGCCGGTCAACTGCTGTTTGTGTATGACAAATCTATTGGAAACTTTCCTCATGTCAGCACGAATTAGGTGTCGCCACCGGCGCCCACCTTGTGTGAATGCTCTGAAAAGCTAATCATTCGCATATCACGGCGTCTTCTACCTGTCGGTTAAATTTCGCGACTGTAGCGCGTCATCTTCGTGTTGTAGCAGTTTTAATGGCCAGTAGTGTATATGTTGGTGGACGACGTATAAACCATTATCAGTACATACAGTATTCCTCAGGTGGCATATGCCGCCATCAGATCAAAATCAACGTCGTCTTACCGGGTGCACTAATCTTTTCGCCCTTGGTGTATATAATGACCCGTTCAGTGATCTAATAAACAAATAAATGAACAAATAACTGAGTAAATGACTGCAGTCGAAGTGCAGTACATGTACACCTGCCTGTAGTGTAATATTTAAAATGCTAGGAGAGGTACGATAAATAGAGCTGTGATGTCACAGAATCAGTTAAAAAATATGAGAGGCGCCGTTGACGGCTAACTTTCACCTGTTAAAACGCAGAGCAGAGAGTTTTCCGTGGCGGGCCTGTAACGAAGGCAGGCCGCGCGCCTGGGGATGGCGTTGTCATCCTCAGCGCAGCGACGTGGCTGGAGACATTATCGGGCAGCGCGGCCGCTCCAGTTCCAGTCAGCTACAGCAGCTCCCACCCCTTACCCCTCCACCGGCGGGAGCGGCGCCACGTGTAGGGCGCCAGGAGAGGCCGTAGGCGGCGCTCCAAGGTGGGACGTTCACCGGGCTGACAAGCAATCAGCAGCGCGCGCCGGCCCGGTAATCCGCGAGCAGCACACTGCGCTGCGCTGCACGGCCCGGTCGCTTTAGCTCTGCTCCGCTCCGCTCCCACCCTAGCAGAGGCGCCGGCTGCGGCGGGCGTGTTTTCGGCGTCCACCCTGCAGGACAACTTGTTTATCAACTTACCTCCTGCTTTGCATACCCACACAGAAGCTCTCATCAGCTGAGAATAACAAACACATTGAGTGACCCCCACTGTGTGTTGCTGTTTTGGATCTTAGGTTTTGTCGTCCATGCTAATACTTTCAAATACCAAAGACACTGTAACGTCATCACGAATAAGCTGAACCACTTCCCACGAAATGTTTTATGGAGATAGCTTAAACCCCGAGGAAGAACAACGACTACTTCAGAGAGGGAAAAAAAAAACAAAATTCGGCTCCAAAGACAGTGAAGTTGGTTGGTTTGGGGAAGGAGACCAGACAGCGTGGTCATCGGTCTCATCGGATTAGGGAAGAATGGGGAAGGAAGTCGGCCGTGCCCTTTCAGAGGAACCATCCCGGCATTTGCCTGGAGTGATTTAGGGATATCACGGAAAACCTAAATCAGGATGGCCGGACGCGGGATTGAACCGTCGTCCTCCCGAATGCGAGTCCAGTGTCGACACTGAAGTAAGGAATGGGACAACCTTTTATACTTTGAAAGATGTCAGTTAATTTGAGTACATCTTTCGTTAAGGTCTAGCTTGAAACCAAGTTGGCAGATACTCAGAGAGCGCACAGGATAAGGTTATGATTGTAGATGGCGTCGTAAACACTTACTGTGAGTTGCACAGTCAAACACACAACATTATTTTTCTATGAACCACTCATTTACACATTGCTTTTAAAACATCACAATTAAACAATACGGCTGTAATCCTAGTTAAAGAACTTGAGACGCTTTCTGGGATAAAGTCCCAAAACCGCACCAAAAGCAAGAATGGCTGAAGGCCTAGCTTAGGAATCAAAAGCAATTAAAACAGAAGGTAAATTTAAAAAAAAAATGCTATTGAAACAATTACCGGCTGAAGGCCTACACTACACGTCTGAAGGACAACTATAATTAAAACACGTTAATAAAAAAAATTTCTAAGCAAGAAATTTCCTTTTTAACTTATAACAGAACAGCCAAAATTCTAATTAAACAAATTTTAATACATTGCACGGCTGAGGGCCACAAACAAATTTGAAAAAATGGCTGAAGGCCTAAACAGCAAGTCAGAAGAACAATTTAAAATAAAACCTTTCCTCCTTACAAAAAAATTTTCCTTTAAAGAATAAACACGTCTGAAGGTCTTATTAAAAGGGATTCACGTAAATTCCCGGCCGAAGGCCACACATAACACGTGGGAAAACTAACAGTTTAGGGTCTGGATTACAATTTCAGATAGAACCAATTTTAAGGAAATTTTTTTTTCTAAAACAGAATCAATCTTAAAAATTTTATTTAATACAGCTGAAGTCGTTTATGTAAAATTGAAAAGAACAGAATTAATGGACGGCTGAAGAAGGCCTCGCACAATACTTCAGAGTAACATGAAAATCACAATGTAAAACAAGCAGAGCAAATGGTGCTCAGAGTGTTCCAAGGGTCAGCCTGAGAAGGTAGCTCAAACGTAAGGTTAGGTGAGACAGGCAGCGAATACTTGAAGTTAAATAATCGAATGGCAACCCAAACTAGGGATGGTCCAAGGATCGACCAGCAATTAAACCAATTCCCTTCCGTCCGACGAATGGCACAATGATGGAAAATATTGGTCGAGGACGAGGATACGAACGGCAGTATGTCTTCAGAAATTTGATTCTAAAAATAAACAACGGAACAATAACCACTCTAAGCAAAATATGAACCAAACAACAAACAACTTAAAAGGCTGTGGGACAGCATCGACATGACGAGGAAAGGCACACTGCTGGAAAAGTATGCTAACGACCAGGGTAGGTAACTGGGATGCAAACGGACACAGGGCAGAAAATACCGCTGGTGGGCTTCACTGGTAAGTAACAGTCAATTTAATAATTAATCACAATATACGAAGACGGCTGCAACATCACACCGACCTCAACACACGTTACATTGCTACTAGCCTGAACGGCCCAGGGAGCAACAACCAGCAAATGAATGATGTCACAATAGTTGAGGCTTCATAACAGATTAACATATCACTCCATTTCAGCGTCCAGGTTCGGTGGGCAAAGAGCACGACAGACAGCGCGCGCACGCTGCCAGCGGTCCCTGCCTGGCTCGCGTCGCAGATAATTTCTCGCTGCTCCGTCCCACCACACAGACCACCACCAACCGCAAATACTAGCAATCACACCGAAGATAGTACGACAGTACTACTATCGATAAGTGCTGCTGCTGCCACTCAAGGAGGCAAGCCAGCAAATTCCTGACGCCAGTAAGTTAAGAGAGAAAGAAGACGCCACTCGATGTGACAAAATACCAAAGAACAAACGACATGAACGCGAGCCGCACACGGCTCTTAGCCTATCAACTAGATATGGTACTTCATCATTTTCTTGTGCCATCTGTAGCTTTCTCTACTCGGACCCATGCATACAGGAAATGATCTGTGGGGTATATGTTTTATTTAATACTCACTTTCCGGATACGATCAGCAACCCATATTTCATAAACACTCCCTGTCTTGCACGAAATCCAAGTCTGGCTGTGGACCAAGACCAATTTTTTGCTCTCTCCAAATTTAGAAAACGAGGCCTGAATCGCAGGAATGCACAGGGCGATAAGAGGGAGGAGGAATCGAAGAACAAGGTGAGACATAGGACAATAGCCCTCTCTGTCTTGGCGGAATTGACTTGAGCACGTAGGTGGAACTATTTTTCCCGCCGCATCTGAGAGCATGTGTTTCCACAAGTTGTTGGAAGTTCGTGGTACAAGTTTAGAGATCTAAAATGGGCGGACAAGGAATTCATTGAGTGCTGTTCGGAAGTGAGCCGATTGGGATTTCGTATTGGGCGTGGGAGCTAGAGCTGTGACTGGCCAGAAGATGCGACAAAAAGTGTATACTCTCAAGGGAAAATGGGGGAGAAAAGGCAGTTGAAGACTGAACGTGGAAAAAGCAGAGTGCTCTGGTGATGCAGCTGTACCACAAGTGAAATATTGGTGAGGCAAAGCAAATGCTCGCTGGCGTACCGTTAGTTACGTCGTAATGAGATCCAGGTAATAGCCAACTCAGGCTCAAACTCTTTTCGAATTGCTGAAGTGTTGCCCTTATCTCGTAAGCTAAGTTCATTGTACCACCCTCTTTTAGATTGAGCAGTGTACTGGTTCTCTAGTTTCAGTAATTATCATTTTTTCTCTCGCCCTGCTCTTATCCCACGCAAATCGGTTAACGATTCAGTAAAGCTTCAGTAACGGTTAATGAATTTTAAATGCCATTTATCAGTGTCGCGAATTTCTCTCACTGTGTAGTAACAACTTCCTCTCATGTTCTTCGTCCTCAGCAATATTTATCTTTGTTGCGACATGCTGGATCACACGTAACTTTGTAAAATCCTTTGCCTTGTTCCCACAGACCACTCCTTCCCTTGCTGATCACTTTCTCAGGTTTGCATTTCGCAAGGGACTGTAGCATGTAACAACATTGTTTCTTACCCAGTTAAACTTTATTCGTGTAAATTCCTAATTGTAATTAAATCTTTTACTTCATGCCACGTCATATTCAGGTGCATCAGGCAACAGACTCAGAATAATATGAGCTAGCGCTCAACTTGGTTTAGTGCCCATATGGCCTTGCACACTGTCTGCTGGGGTACATTGCGTCAGCGTAAAGAATTTGTTTTACGTAGTTTCAGAGCAGAAATTCTTCCACACTGTAGCCATTGTATTGATGGGGCACGACAGCAGCATGAGTGGATGTTATAAAAAAAGGCAACAGAGATTAATAGTTAATATTTTCAAGTCCCATTTTTGCGTGTTCTTAACCAGAATTACAGATTAAGATGACTTGTTCAGTGTCATATCACTCCACACTACGACACATAAGAACATAGATAGTTCCTCACAACACCAATGAACATACACCATGATAAAGAGTTATTAAATTTGTTGCATGATATGTACGTTGTATGATGTAAAGCTACTTCAGCAGTACAATGCACACATTTGCGTTCTTGCCCATATCCCCTCCGCACTCACCTCTTGGCAGCGACGTTGCATTTGAGGTGTCGTCGTGCATTGACTCAGTTGGGCGATGGGGGTGGGGAGGGGGTACATGCTTAAAGTGTAATGTTTAACTAATTAACTAATTTTAAAATAACAGTCATTTGAAGCTGATTTCTAAATGGGAGGTCGATTCTTTAAAGAATATAAGAGTTTACTGTAAATTACGAAGTGGTGGACGCGAAACGGATCAACTTTAAAAACTAGTAAAATTTTCAATTTTGATTACACAGGACTGCTTACAAGAACAGTCTACAGAGCAACTTTGTAAATTTTATTAACGGAAGGAGAGGTGACAAGGTACGGAAAATAAGGCCAGGCAAATGGCGACTTTCGCTGACAATACATTCGTCAAGGCGGTCATTGAAGTTGCACCATATTGTCCAGTACTGACGCAGCTTCATTTCTGATGGTATTTCTCGGATCTGAAAGGGTTCGTGGTATGTCGATCTACACTCCTCACTTGAGTCAAGCCCAGACGGCAAAGTCACACGGAAACGTTGTGTCTGACGAGAGCAGAGACAAGCGAAAGACACCATGGCGATTAATCACGCACTCGGAGTAAATCGATCACACCAAAACCATGAAATTCTCGCCTTATGAGCGGTGTCAAAGTTTTGTGGGAGGCGTAATTTTTCAAAGTGATATTAATTTTTCTCAAGCTGACAGATGAAAACTTCTTGAATCATACAAACTTGACAATCACAATCCACAATCACTGCCATATTTCTCTCATTTTCAAACAGTAAGCTGTAGTTATTACGAATATGGAAATTCTACACCATACCGTTATCTTTTCACTATGTAGGGGCCATCTGCGTAGTTCTCGCTATGCTGTATTGGAGTGATAATCATTAAAACAAAGGCATTTTTCGTTGCGACGGGATCTTCTCATACAATTTCAATCACGAGCTTTCTCCTCCGATTGTGAAAACATTCTGTTGGCCACCTACATAGGGAGATATGATCATCACGATGAAATAAGAGAAAGAAAAATTTAAGCGCTCGTTTTTCCCGTGCGCCGTTCGAGAGTGGTACGGTAGAGAGACAGCTTGAACGTGGCCCATTATTGCGAATAGCAGAGTAATCAAGTAGATGTGACGTATGCTCCCAGCATCGGCAATTGCTTTTGTTGCTGTTGCTGTCCAAGTGTAAGTGAATCTCATCCATAAACACCATCACTGAAAGTTCGCCCTCTAAAATGTCCTTCATGCGCACGCTGAATTATGCAAGTTGGTGATGCTCAGTCGGAAGGATCTTTCCAACGTATACTACTTTGTAATAGTAAAATACCGGGTGCTGTTTATGACTGTGACTAGGCTTTGAGGATAAATTCTGAGTGCTTGTTGAGAGCGTCGTCTGTTTGGTCGTAGTGTACCCTCAGTACACTCTTAATACTCTTACACAAACAACATTTGTTGGTGTCACTACCTTCGATGAGGGCCTGGTTTCTGTTCGCTTTCTCATTACCAGAAGTACAAAAATCCTTCACCCTTGCCAAAATAGTGTAATGATAAGGAAGCATGTCATCCACACAGAGGCTATCGTGACGATGCGACGACGCGACCACGACACACTCACTATTTTGAATAAACTCCATTACCGTAAAACATTATGGTCAACGCTCCATTTATGCATTTCAATTAATCTTCCCTGTGTGAACTAACACTGTAGGTGGCCGCCGATCTTGAGCGACGCCGGCGCTAAAAGTATTTCCCTCCACAAAAACTTAAATTTCTGGTCCACCACCCTGAATAAAGGTATAGTATCGACGGTCTTTGCAGAGTCCTTGCTCATAGATACTATAGTTTATAGTCTGGTCATATTATAAAAGCTATAGCTGTCGGTATTTGCACGCTATGTGAATTTTCTTTTATCGTTCCAAGACACAATTTTGAGCATAAACGTTCGTCTCCTGATGCTGGAGACATGAGAGTCAATAAACTCATTTTGCATCGTTGTGTATAAACACTTCGGCTTGCTGAGTTTGTTAAAGTTTTGAACTGCTGTTTGAATCTTTGTAGTCTCTAATGATATTTCCAGCAATAGAAGACTAAACGTAGGCAGAGAAATACGCCTACGACCGTGGCCTAATATCCATGAAACGAAGTTCACAAAGAACTCGCAGTTTATAGTTTATTATTTCATAATGATAAGGCCTAGGATTCACAAACTAGTGACGGTAGCTAGAGGTCCGTCTGTTTCATAAAAACCATAATACAGTAGCAGAGAATAGGCTCATGCCGTGTTTCTGGTGCTACAGAAAGTGCTTTACTTATTACTGCACCACTGCCTCTGAAAGTTGCTTTCCCTCTCAATTTCTGCGTATTGTTTTCTACTTTCCCCAGACCGCGAATTATATCTTTGAAATATGTTGCATTGTTCTGTTACGGTCACATTCGACAGATTAATCTTTGATTAATCTCTTTACATTGCCACTGAGGCATTTCGCATCTTCATGAGATCAGTTTGGTCATCAGTCAATGGGGAGCCATCGCGGTTTTGAAACCACCAGGTATTCCTTGTCTGGAAGAGCATTCGCCATTCTGCTCTGTTTCCTGGTCCATTCTAGTTAGTACTATTTTATTTGAGAAGAAATTTGCTCTTGATGTCGGTCGAGTTGCTTCGGAGTTTCTCCAATGAGGAAAATGGATGAGATATTTCCAATTTTTTACCGTGGTGAATACGGGCCGAAATCATAAGATGTTTCGGAGGCGCATTCTAAATTTCTGTGCAGTTTTGATAGCGATTACTGCGCGTTCAGACTTGCGTCAGTGTTCTGGCACGTGGCGAAATGAACCCTCATAGATTGCTCAACTCTTCTTAAGTGGAAGCTAATCACATGATCTAACATTATCTTTTCGATCCGTCGTGCTGCAGATAGAAAAGTATCATACTCTTCTGAATTATAAATGACTTGCAGACTTGTTGAAGATCGTATATTGAAAACGATTTAATCCGATTGCACATTGTTAGAGTTCCCTTTGTATTTTCTTACTCAGATAACACTTATGGCCTTGTAAATCGATTGGATTCTTTTGCAAACAATATATGCACATTACTGATATTCTTCTCTGAATCATTTTCACCCGAAAACAAGTGATTTCATTCCCAGTTTACTCAATATTTCAACACGCTGCCACGCCACCATGTTGCTACGACTTGTGGACTTCAGGACGAAAAAGCTCCAACGCATCAGAAACAAATAATTGCATTAAATCTACAACTGCAAACCACCAGTAATGAGTACCTTCTCTTTGCAAGAAACTATGTTCCAGATGGTGAAGCGTATTTCAGTGGCGGGAAATTAGAATTTTGGCAGAATTTCGAATTTTGGCTGCAATTTATTTGTCCCAGAGCTGTGCCAACATCCCACCCCACCACCAACAATGGAATTGACGGGAAATTAAAATTGGCAGTAAACTTTATGGGACTCGAACACTGGTCCTTTTGGACGGAAAGCTGAAGTGTACGACCCTAACAGAATTGTACCACCAGGGTTGCTTGGAATTTACGGGAAATTAAAAATGGCTGTACCTTATATGGGACTCGAACCCTGATCCTACTGAATGGAAAGCCCAAGTGCCCCTCCCCCCCTAACACATGGAAACTGTCCAGTTGCGGATGGTTAGGTTAGTGTAGGCCTACTTTATTTATTTTTGTTTGGAAACTAATAACATAATTAATTACAAGGATCAGGGCCTAATTACACAACCATGTGCATAGTGCTACACAAGGACGGCATAAAAACTGACGATACCATCAGCTGGTGTTATCCTGCAGGAAAAAGATTTCACAATACCACTCGAAATTAGGGACAGACACACTCAAACTCTACCCTACACCTACATGCTGGTGGGAAAAACGCTGGCGTATAATATGGTAAACTATAATAGTGGGAACTATGTTCAAATGACGACATGGTAGTGTTGCACAGAGAGTTTAAAAAGAAGCGTATCACCTGTAAGCATACAGTATCTATCGCTGTTTGACGTCAGAGTTCGCTACAGATACCTGGTCAAACGCCATCCTGCAGCCCAGATAGTCGAAGCCAATACACGCTACCACAACAGATGGAAAAAATGCGTGACATTTCTTCGAAATTGTCGTGAGAAAACCAGCACTCACAGCAGAAGTACTGGGGGAAAATCGTGGTCTTCAAAGACTGCAGAGTGCCTAGGTGGTGCTAGTAGAATGAGCGTTCTCGATGTACAATCACAAACTGCCGAAAATCAAGGCCTTCTCATTCCCCTCACGCCTCCCCCTCCACCTCCCCGTCTCTACGATGTTCCACGGAGCGTCTCGTGCCCCAGCAACCACCCTCTAAGGATGCTGCCTGAACTTGGCTTTCAACCATCTGCCCGCCGCCTTAAGGCGACGCTCTTACTCCTGCACCTAGTCAACTGAACAATAGGAGATAAAAGCACCTAAAGCATAGCGACAGAACCCACACGCACCACAGACATGGCCGCACTCCCGCCCTCTTTGCGGCAGTAGCGCTACGCAGCATGTCCTCAGACGATGGTCCTAGACAACACAAAAACGAAATTAAGTAGCATATCCCGCCCATCTGGCTGCCACCTTAAGGCGACACTCTTACGCCAACTCAGTATGAGATAAAAGGATGACCGCCTCAAGCGAAACTTGTTCGTCTAAAATAAAGCGACAGAGCCCCCAAACGCCGTCTCCCGCCAGGACAGAGGGCAGCTGTATCTGGTGACTGCCACAGCTGACAGCCCCCCCCCCCCCCCTCCACCATGACCCCTCGCCCACAGCAGTCCGCTGTTTGGCGATGGAGAAAAATTGTATTTGACATCAATGTATCTATAATCCAGCTCTATGAAAAAAATCATAACACATTTGCGGCAATAATAAATGTCCACGAAAAACGGTTAAGTCCATTTTTTCCAGTTTTGTGAGCAAAATCGCTATAGCTTTTACTATCGACTGCAGTCGCATCTCGTTATTTTGTGACGACCAACAAAGAGTACCGCCAGCGATCACGAATGATCAGCAGGGAGATATCGAGCATGCGTGCAATCAGGAAAGAAAACCTTCGACTATTTTCATGCGAGAACTACCAATCACTGCAGAATGTCCTCGTTGTTTCGAAACCGTCAACAGAGCCACGAAAAAGTGAGAATTTAAAGTCCAAAGAAAAAAATCTATATTAAAGAATTTTTTACAGCTTGTTGAACAAATGACACTACCTCAGAGCGTCCACGCATTCAGTGTCTGTAATTAAAATGTCACGCACACGTGTATTACAAACAATTCAGACAACCTTGCATGCCATTTGCACACATGTCGGGTAAAACAAAAAAACACATTCATTTTACGTTTGACAATAAGAAGCTATAATTTATGAGAAGGTAGCTTGTTTCTACACTATGACAGGGCTCCTTTTCCCAGTGCAATGCTATATCATACTAGCGTTTACGAAACAAATCGTGAGAGCCTGTCTCGCCCTGTATAGGTGGGAGACTGAAACTTCGTTAAAAGATATCGCCACAACGAAAAAGAAAAATAAAGAAATGCTTGTAAAGATTCATTCCGTGGTGCCCTAGCCATCTCTTCCACCCGTCAGGCAATATCAATTTTACTATAAGGATCACTTTTTATGGCGAGTACTTTTTTTTCAGAAGTCGGATTACACACGCCAAGTAGGCCAACTGATAATCCTAAGAGAGAAAGCGATGTTCTCTTTGAGGAACACTATTGAGAAATGACATCTGAAGCTGACCACAGAGGAATTCTACAACCCACATCATATATTTCGCTCAAGGACCGACCTGTTTAGAAACATGATAAAAACGCCTATGGTAAACTTCACCCTGCATAAAAAGCGGTCTTGAGTATACTGGCACACAGAGTCGCTGGTAGTGTTAGACTTTCAGGCAGTAATGATGCCCAAAATGCTGTCAGGAATGTAGAATCAAGTGTATGCATTTAACCTCGTATTTGCATTGGATCCTGTAGAGACGTCTTAACGATTATAGCCACTGGTGAGTCATATTAGTGCCACTATCGTATCTGGAAACGACTTCCTTTTATTTCTAACATATCTGCTAAGGATTTCATACACCAATAACTCCAGCACTGTTTTTCGACAGTCCCTCTGCATCTTGTAACTGCTCCAGAGTGTCTGCCCCAACCTCCCTGCAGCTTAGACCATTTGATCGTCCCAAATCGGATCTCATCTGTGAAGAAGGATGGGAGCTATAACTAAGACCTTCTGCATCCTGTGGGGAAACAGGACGAGCTGAGTTAAAGCGACAGGGGCGCGTTTGACCACTCGGTGCAAATGGGAACACATTGCCATAACTCCGCCAACCATATACAGAGTGTAAGGTTAGCGCCAGACGAAGCTTTTCCCTGCAACACGAGGTAGTAGATGAGACAGTACAAGGAGTTACAGTGGTGTTTCTTGTTGGGAAAATTATGAAGACTACACATCAGACATGGCATGGAAGGAGGACGAAAATTTTGCGACAGATCTCTAAACTACATACAGGTAGTCTGAAGGAGATCTGTGTCTCTCAGCGTGCATCCACGTCTATCTCCCAAACATATGTGGCGATCCTACTAAATATACGGGTTTCGGTTCCTTTAAGCAGGTGGTTCATGATCAAAGTCACTTCCGCAAACCAGTGTAAAGTTTCATCACCTGTACTGTAGGATGTCTATATCCTACAGACAATCAATCACACGACAGGGTTCCTGTATTCCTCCTTCATTAACAGTTTAATAGATTCTTTTTTTCGACTGTAATACATCTAATTTTAATACATGTCGTTATCAGGAGAAAGAAAACTGGCGTTCTACGGATCGGAGCGTGGAATGTCAGATCCCTTAATCGGGCAGGTAGTTTAGAAAATTTAAAAAGGGAAATGGATAGGTTAAAGTTAGATATAGTGGGAATTAGTGAAGTTCGGTGGCAGGAGGAACAAGACTTCTGGTCACGTGACTACAGGGTTATAAACACAAAATCAAATAGGGTTAATGCAGGAGTAGGTTTAATAATGAATAGGAAAATAGGAATGCGGGTAAGCTACTACAAACAGCATAGTGAACGCATTACTGTGGCCAAGATAGATACGAAGCCCACACCCACTACAGTAGTACAACTTTATATGCCAACTAGCTCTGCAGATGACGAAGAAATTGAAGAAATGTACGATGAAATAAAATAAATTATTCAGATAGTGAAGGGAGACGAAAATTTAATAGTAATGGGTGACGGGAATTCGAGTGTAGGAAAAGGAAGAGAAGGAAACATAGTAGGTGAATATGGATTGGGGCTAAGAAATGAAAGAGGAAGCCGCCACGTAGAATTTTGCACGGAGCACAACTTAATCATAGCTAACACTTGGTTTAAGAATCATGAAAGAAGGTTGTATACATGGAAGAACCCTGGAGATACTAAAAGGTATCAGATAGATTATATAATGGTGAGACAGAGATTTAGGAACCAGGTTTTAAGTTGTAAGACATTTCCAGGGGCAGATGTGGACTCTGACCACAATCTATTGGTTATGACCTGTAGATTAAAACTGAAGAAACTGCAAAAATGTGGGAAATTAAGGAGATGGGACCTGGACAAACTGAAAGAACCAGAGGTTGTACAGAGTTTCAGGGAGAGCCTAAGGGAACAATTGACAGGTATAGGGGAAAGAAATACAGTAGAAGAAGAATGGGTAGCTCTGAGCGATGAAGTAGTGAAGGCAGCAGAGGATAAAGTAGGTAAAAAGACGAGGGCTGCTAGAAATCCTTGGGTAACAGAAGAAATATTGAATTTAATTGATGAAAGGAGAAAATATAAATATGCAGTAAATGAAGCAGGCAAAAAGGAATACAAACATCTCAAAAATGAGATCGACAGGAAGTGCAAAATGGCTAAGCAGGGATGGCTAGAGGACAAATGTTAGGATGTAGAAGCTTATCTCACTAGGGGTAAGATAGATACTGCCTACAGGAAAATTAAAGAGACCTTTGCGAGAGAATAGAACCATGTGTATGAATATCAAGAGCTCAGATGGCACTCCAGCTGTAAGCAAAGAAGGGAAGGCAGAAAGGTGGAAGGAGTATATAGAAGGTTTATACAAGGGCGATGTACTTGAGGACAATATTATGGAAATGGAAGAGGATGTAGATGAAGACGAAATGGGAGATACGATACTGCGTGAAGAGTTTGACAGAGCACTGAAGGACCTGAGTCGAAACAAGGCCCCCGGAGTAGACAACATTTCATTAGATCTACTGACGGCCTTGGGAGAGCCAGTCATGACAAAACTCTACCAGCTGGTGAGCAATATGTATGAGATAGGCGAAATACCCTCAGACTTCAAGAACAATATAATAATTCCAATCCCAAAGAAAGCAGGTGCTGACAGATGTGAAAATTACCGAACTATCAGTTTAATAAGTCACAGCTGCAAAATACTAACGCGAATTCTTTACAGACGAATGGAAAACATGTAGATGCGGAGCTCGGGAAGGATCAGTTTGGATTCCGTAGAAATGTTGGAACACGTGAGGCAATACTGACCTTACGACTTATCTTAGAAGAAAGATTAAGAGAAGGCAAACCTACGTTTCTAGCATTTGTAGACTTAGAGAAAGCTTTTGACAATGTTGACTGGAATAGTCTTTTTCAAATTCTAAAGGTGGCAGGGGTAAAATACAAGGAGCGAAAGGCTATTTACAATTTGTACAGAAACCAGATGGCGGCCATAAGAGTCGAGGAACATGAAAGGGAAGCAGTGGTTGGGAAAGGAGTGAGACAGGGTTGTAGCCTCTCCCCGATGTTATTCAATCTGTATATTGAGCAAGCAGTGAAGGAAACAAAAGATAAATTTGGAGTAGGTATTAAAATTCATGGAGAAGAAGTAAAAACTTTGAGGTTCGCCGATGACATTGTAATTCTGTCAGAGACGGCAAAGGACTTGGAAGAGCAGTTGAATGGAATGGACAGTGTCTTGAAGGGAGGATATCAGATGAACATTAACAAAAGCAAAACGAGAACAATGGAATGTAGTCAAATTAAATCGGGTGATGCTGAGGGAATTAGATTAGGAAATGAGACACTTGAAGTAGTAAAGGAGTTTTGCTACTTAGGAAGTAAAATAACTGATGATGGTCGAAGTAGAGAGGATATAAAATTTAGACTGGCAGTGGTAAGGAAAGCGTTTCTGAAGAAGAGAAATTTGTTAACATCGAATACAGATTTATGTATCAGGAAGTCGTTTCTGAAAGTATTTGTTTGGAGTGTAGCCATGTATGGAAGTGAAACATGGACGATAACTAGTTTGGACAAGAAGAGAATAGAAGCTTTCGAAATGTGGTGCTACAGAAGAATACTGAAGATAAGGTGGATAGATCACGCAACTAATGAGGAGGTATTGAATAGGATTGGGGAGAAGAGAAGTTTGTGGCACAACTTGACCAGAAGAAGGGACCGGTTGTTAGGACATGTTTTGAGGCATCAAGGGATCACAAATTTAGCATTGGAAGGCAGCGTGGAGGGTAAGAATCGTAGAGGGAGACCGAGAGATGAGTACACTAAGTAGATTCAGTAGGATGTAGGTTGCAGTAGGTACTGGGAGATGAAGAAGCTTGCACAGGATAGAGTAGCATGGAGAGCTGCATCAAACCAGTCTCAGGACTGAAGACAACAACAACAATACTTCTAATCAGTGTACACTGCCACACAATTTGTTTTTTCTACTATGGGTTAGAGACTTGTGTCAACTGCTGCTAAACCGACATTAACACACTTTGATCCTCTGGCTCTAACAGAAAACTGAATATCACATTGCATAAACTGTACAGGTATCACACCATAGGCTGGTAGAAATAAAACACAGATGTGATGTTCCTCAATGACAAAAATGAGGAAGACCTCGCAACATATGGGCACTGAAAGAGTTCGCGGTATTGTAGAGCGCTTCCAAGAACTGTTCGAAGGCGATTACCTTTACAGTTAATCCCATCGATAGGGTAGCGGATGTATTTGTGCTCTGATTCCAAAAGCACAGTCCCATCGCTATGCAGTCATGTACATGATTAACATTCCGGTGTTGTCCATCGCCGGAAGATGCTGTTCACAACATGACTGAGGTAGTACAAATAGATGGAGGTAATGTTATCTTATTGGTGAAAAAAATAAAATTAGACATATCTAGGGTATCGCAGCATATGTGAATAGGACGAGACTGCAGCAATGAAGAACGCTTACAAACCACTTATTGAGGTGAAGACCTCTATATTCAATCCCATATTCCACAGTGACAAGTAGAAGATACACATTGTTCCTCCAACTCAACGGAGTGGTGTCAGCACTGAACAGCGTACCCAGTGGGCGGTCGGGATGGAAAGACGCCATTGATATGGGGCGATGTACTGTAACAAGCACCGCAGTTGACAGAGAGATCAATATTAGCAATTTTACCCAGAAGTCCTCGACATTCTGGAACCTGTTTAGAAACAGAGAGAGCTGAGTTAATGCTTCAGGAGTGTGTTTTGAGCACTTACTGGAAGTGGGACCATGTCGTATCTCTCTCACCTGTTTATAATGTGTAAGGTCAGCGTCAATTACAGCCTGTTCCTGCAACATGATAACAGTACAAACAGTTACGGTGGTGGTTTCTGCTGGGAAAGTTACGAAGACTCAACACCGAACCAGATCAACGCCCCTCAGGATCCATTCATGTCTATCACCCAAACACTCTATCATCAAGATTCTGTACCATCCAGCAGAGAAAAAGTACGAACTATGAAAACTTAATTAATTTCATCTGACAGATTTTTACCTCATCTCTCTCTTACGATACATAGGAAACGAATTCCGTGTACATGCCGGCATCGACCATATGCGGCGATCCTATTAAATATACAGGTACTTATCCATTGGGGAGGGTGGCCAGTGACCGACGTCGCTTGCACAGACCGATGTAATGTTTCATCGCCTGTACTGTACGAGAACCTTCTCCAAGTCGCAGGAGAGGGACCCTGTTTTATTGTCTGATACACCAGTTTTTCTGCTGTAACACGCTTTGTACACTGCCATACTTTTTTTTTTCCACCATGAGTTTGAACTCTGTGTCAGATTCTAAACTGACACTGTGCGGCTGGTCCCGGCGGAGATACGAGTCCTCCCTCGGACATAGGTGTGTGTGTTTGTCCTTAGGATAATTTAGGTTAAGTAATGTGTAAGCTTAGTGACTGATGAACTTAGCAGTTAAGTCCCATAAGATTTCACACACATTTGAACATTTTTGATCTAGACTGATATTAACACGTTAGGTCCATGGACTCCACCAGGAAACTAGACATCACACAGTGTAAATCACATTAAGTGGCAATCAACAGCGTATGTGGCATAGAGATGGAAAAGACACCGTCGATGTACTGCAGTAATAAGCATCATAGTGGATGGAGCGAATAGTTTTAGCATGTTTATCGTAATTTCAACACTTTCCAGTGATGCGGCAGCATGCTTACCAATTTTTGAATTATCACTGAGCAGTCCCCTCCACTACTTTGTGAGTGGCATCGAGAATGTAAGTAGATGACTGTGCAGTATGTTCAAACATTGTTAATTCTCTTATATATACACCAAAGAATAACAGACAGTGACCTTCATATCTCTAGAACTTCGATCACAGGACGTAGCTTACGATCATCCTCTATGTGGTTGGGAGTCACAGGACTGTCTCGTATTGTTAGGGTGAAGTTAGAGATCAAAAAATCTCCTGACATTCACTTTGACCAACGCTCCATGCTGCTGACCAGAAATAGACCACTACATTCCACGTTTGATGTAGGAACAGTGTGAACCGAGGCTGTAACTGCTGTCCCACACCCATCCAAGAGCACAAGATTTCTCCAGATGTGCGGATGTCGAGGTTAGCACACCTTATCGCTGTACAGTAGTTATGAAACTGTTATGATGATAGAGCAGACAGTTAAAAACTAGAAACGGGAAATTTCTTGCATGATGGAGCAAAAGACACGCGGATTTTCCAAAGTTTCACGTAAATCAGCAAAGCAATTCTAAAGTATTATTGTAGTGTCCGGAGTCAATACGAAGAAGGTACTCGTAAGACGGAACATAAACACTTGCACTCCTAAGGCTGCAATGTTCTGCTCTTAAAACACACAATAATGTGAGATGTTTGCTCTGTCCGACCTATTAGTCGTATGGAATCCAAAGCTGTTAGTATCCCAATGTAAAAAATGTATTTCCAACCCATGACATACATTCTTCTTGCAGATTTTCTGCTGTAAACTATGGTGATAAACAATAAAATGAAAAACTGCTTCCTTAAAACACCGACTCCTTGCGATATTCCTACAATATAGGTTTCCATGGGTTATAGCCCACAATATTCACATCCGATGACGGTTCATAATCTATACTATAGTCGTATCAGTCGTATGTAAAATGATATTTAGTAATGTCTCTTACAACGAAAGAGACGAAAACACAGCAGCAGTGTTTTACATGTGGAATTAGCTGTCATGTCACCACTAACTCCGTAAACAGCACATCTGTCAACCAGATGTATACGTGGGGATTTTAGTACCTAACAAACACCTGTCCCTAACTTAGTATCACTGTAGTTATGAAACTGGTGACAAGATTTGAAGCCCAAGTTGCGGCTGGGGGATGGAGTACCTCGTCTAGAGGAATGGCCGAAACAGGATGGAAATCCTCTGATGACCGAAAGGTTTGCTGTCAACGTTCGCTAGTACATAGGATAACCCGTGGTCTAGGTCAGTCCGGCTTTTGCCGCCGTGCAGTGCGGACGTGTTGTTGTTTCCGCCTGCGGAGTGCGCGCGCTCGCTGTTGTTTTACATTTCAGCGGCCGTCACTTACGTGTCGCTTAAGTGCACTAGAGCCAAGGCCAATCATTTTCGAAAATCAACTTTACGATTCAACTTCTGCAACGAATACGCATGACCAAGGCCTTGGAACTGGAACGCTTCTTACGGGACGTTGCTAAGATCCCAGCTTCCGACATCTTGGGCATCCATTTGTCCATATTAAGCAGTACTGTGTACGTGAAAGTCGTCAATGACGCGGTGTGTGAAAGAATACTTCTTGACACCAACCATGGATTACGCTTTTGCCACGCCGACGGCAATGTCGGAGCGGTCACTGTCGACCATGCCGGCTTAGGAATGCGCACCATACGAGTTTTCGAACTCCCGTTCGAGCTACCGGCGGAAGACGTTATCGCGGCTTTTCGCCCCTATGGCACTGTACATGGCCACACTGCCGAACGCTGGGCGCAATTCCAAACGTACCCCGTTCTTAACGGTGTACGGCAGATCACCATCGACCTCCATCGCCACGTGCCATCTTACCTGCAAATTAGCGGGTGCCGAGCGGTAGTCATATACGACGGCCAACCCAAGACCTGTTCCGGGTGCTGAAAAGAAGGCTACCTCAGATCTGAGTGTCTTCTGCGACGGATCACCCAATTGCCAGGCGCTACAGTGGCACCTCCGGCTCCGACGACGATTTTACCGATCATCTACGCATCGGCGCTCTCTTCTCCTCCCACCGGCCGCCGTTCATCGGACCACGTGCCGGTAACCCTTCCAGCTGCTATGGATACCGCCGGGGCCGACATGTCGCGCTCAAAGCCAGACGCTACTACGGCGCCACTACCAACAGCGACGACTCCCGACACCCACCCGCCTGAACATATGGACACCCCTTCATTTGACGTTCCCGCGACGGCCTTCCTCTCAGAGCGACGCGACTCCCTTCCGTCTTCCGACACAGAGGGACGAACCCGCAAACAACGTTCACCTAAGAGGCGCAAGAGGAGGCGCCGTACGGTCTCGGAACGAGACGGATCACCTCCCGCTGATACTCCAGAGGCCGTCCGACACGCCGAGGCCTCAGAGAACCTACACGACGATACGAATGACGACAACATGACGCCGACTGTGGATGTTTCGATGCCAACTCTACTGGCTCGCTCAGGTGCTCCTGAACCAATGGACTCCACCGATGCGTCTGCCTCCGAGACGTCCTCCACCCCTACGACCGAAGTGGAACGTACGACCATCACAACGACAGCGCCTTCAATGGTGTGGAGTGAGGACGTCGATCAGGACCCGGACCACACGCTGGGGACAGAGTTACCCCAGACGGAAGCATCGTTACGCCGCTGATAACGCCGTCAGGTGGCGCACGGCACGACTCGCCGTTGCCTCGCCCCTCTTCATCCTCCGCCGGTGGAGTTCCCCTTCACGGCGGGGGACGGCTCCAAACCTACCGAATAGCGACGATCAACACTAACAGCATCAGCTCACCCGTGAACAACTGCTGCGAGAGATGATATGGGCGTCGGACATAGATATAGCACTACTACAGGAAGTACACTTGGCCACACTTCCAGACGTCGCGGGATATAACACTTATCCTTCTCCTGGTGACCACCTGGGAGGCGGCGTAGCCATCTACGCCAGAGAAGGCATTCCAGTGACCGATATCACATACCTTCCATCTGCCAGAGGCATGGCCGTCACTGTCATGGGGACGCGCATCATCAACATTTACGCTCCGTCAGGCTCCACCTGCAGACGCGACAGGGCACTCTTCTACTCGGACGAAATCGCTCCTTTGTTTCTTGGACGCTGCGACCATTACTTGTTTGGGGGTGATTTTAATTGTGTCTGGCATCCTAAAGATCAAGTGCCTCACTACATCACTTTGTCAAGAACTGCGTCTTGTCGTCCGAGATCTGTTGCTCCGCGACACTTGGGAAGTTCAGCACGGCGACGCCCCTGGACATACTTACCAGACGAGTCACTCCGCGAGAAGCCTGGACAGAATTTACGTCTCTCGGGAAGTCACACCTGCAGTCCAAGGTGCAGAACTTTGGCCCCTGGCCTTTTCGGACCATTGTGCCTACATCTGCAACATTCTCTTCCCCAAGCAAGTGGTCTGGCGCAGTCGTGCACCGTGGAAGCTTAACACCTCCCACCTTCATGATATCCGAATGTCTTCAACGTGTTAACGAGACATGGGCCACCTGTGAACGTCGCTTACCTAAATACTGTACGACCTTGGCCTGGTGGATGGAATGTGCCAAACCTGCCATTCGACGTACTTTGATTCAGTATGGAAAGGAAGTTGCTATGTGGCGCCGGCACACTACTGACTATTTCTACGCCGTTCTCCGCGACCTGGACGCCCAACCGCCCACACCCGACACCCAGAGGGAACGCAGCAGGATTAAGGCCCAAATTGTAACTCTGACACGCCGTCGACTGCAGGGGGCTATGGTGCGAACCCGATATCAAGATTCGGCGGAACAGGAACATCCGACCATGCATCATATCGCCTCCGATAGGAAACATCGGCGACAACAACTCATCACTGAGATCACAACCTGTCGCGGCCAGCACGTCACTTGCCAGGCCGAAATCGTCAGTGCCTTTGTCGACCACTACCGCACAATGTACCAGGAGGAGACTACCGACAACCACGCTGAGGAGTCTGTGTTACCACACGTAACTCGCACCCTCACCATCGACGAAGCGGACGAGCTGATGGAGCCCATTACGCGTGACGAAATCCACGATGCAATCAAAAAAGGTGCTCTGAATAAGTCACCTGGTGTCGATGGATTGCCGATAGAATTTTATCGCGCTTTCTTCACACTAATGGCGTCTCGGTGGACAACGATGTTTCATAAATTGCTGACGATGGGGAACGCCATCCCACCGTCCTTCGTCACGGGACTTATTATACCCATCCACAAACCGACACCAGGTGTGACGACAGCACATTACCGACCCCTGACTCTGCTTAACGCAGACTGGAAAATTTTTACACGCCTCCTGGCAACGCGATGCCGCAAGGTCCTTCCTAGCATTCTATCCCCGGAACAGACAACTCCGGGCGGCTCAGTTAATATACAAACGGCCACAGGAGAATGTCGCGATTTAATTGCACTGGCAGCGGCGTGCAGACTCCGCGCCGCAGTGGTTGCCATTGATTTTGACAGCGCATTCGACAAAGTGCGGCATCTTTTCCTGTTCTCCGTGATGAACCGCATGGGTTTTCCACCAGCCTTTATCGACGTAATCCGGCGCCTGCACGGCACCGCCGAAGCGCTGATTCAGGTTAATGGCCGTGTGGCGGGACCAGTGGCGATCCGACGTTCCGTACGGCAAGGCTGCCCACTTTCGACCCTACTCTATGCCATCAGCCTGGAGCCACTCATCGGGAGTCTGACGAGCCACCTTTCTGGTCTCACTTTGCGACAGCACAGTTTTCGATGTCGTGCGTATGCGGACGACCTCCTTCTCTTGATCCGCTCACGGAGTGAAACACACACGATACTTGATTTGATATCAACGTACGGCACTGTAGCGGGCAGTAACATGAATGTGACTAAATCCGCGGCGATGCCCATTGGACGCGGCCTCTCACACGACGACTTAGCACCTCTCCCGTGTGTACAGAAACTACGATACCTTGGTATCATTTTCACCTCCACCGTGCACCGCTCCGCTGCCATCAATTTTCGGCATGCTCTCCAAACCATCCGCACGACGGTGCGACAAAATCTTCTCCGACGACTCGATTCGTTACAACGTGTCCAATACCTCAATCAACATGTGGCGTCCATAATGGTCCACGTTGCACAGGTCCTCCCGCTGCCATCAACTATTGGACGTAGCCTCCAGGCTGCCTTAGGATACTTCCTTACGGCCGGTACGCTCTTTAAGGTCCGCGCTCACCCTTCCCCCGCGAGCGGGTGGCCTCGGTCTTATCAATGTGCGACTCCGCGCGGCGTCCTTGTATATGTCCACCATGCACAAGCCGTGGCACGGCGGCACCTCCCTTACGCGGAACTTGCTGGAAATCCTTGTGCCCGCGACCATAACACCACCAGTACCAGTCGGACACATCAAGCACCATCTGGCGGATATTTCTGATTTCATCGTCTACTTCAGTTATGCTCACACACACTTACCGACCACGCGTTCTCCTGGACCTAAAGATTTTTACACCCCACTTCTTCGTTCCATATCCAGCAACAATATCGAACTGCGACATCCGTCCACGCGGTGGCCCACGGTTTGGCGTCACATCCACCAGCCTTTTCTTCCCTCCAACGTCCGGGCAACATGGTACCAGATCGCAAATGAAAAATTCGTCACAAATCATCGTCTTCACGCCATCGGACTAAAGGACTCTCCACTCTGCTCCATTTGCCACCTCATGGATGACGATGTCCATCAGCTGACTTGTGCTGCCACAAGTGACGTCTGGAAACTTGCCCGACAGTTCGTTGCCTGTTACCTCCGTGTTCCGCCGGACTCAATTGACCCATGGACTTTTATGCATCCTGAGAATACTTATTTCCCCGCCACCAAAAATCATGCGATTTTATGGGTCAAGGGATGGACCATCACCTACATGTATAATGATGGCGACAAATCACGCCTTGATTTCTGGCAGTACTTACAAACCGCCCACAGTGAAGTCGAACAGCGACCGCGCTACCGCGACTTCTTCGCTAATTACCTACACGCGATCTTAACGTCACCCCCGCTCAGTTGGATGGTGCCACACGCTGACAGCACTCCCGCCCCCCCCTGCTGACATCTGAGACCAACCGCGCTGCTTTCTACTTTGTAACCCATAGTGGAGTAGGTGCATGGACACGCGCCTCCTTTCTTTTATGCACTACACCAGATAAACACTGGTTTTTCCCTCACTCCACTGTATATTGCTTTACACCTCTTAGCTTCCATCAGTATTATTAGTTTTTTTTTTCCTACACCTTGTTCATACTAAAAAACTTGCTCACCTTGTACGAGTATCATGTCTTGTGTTATTTTCGCCGGAAGGATGGCATTTTTCTTGTATTTAAGTTTGTACCAATAAAGATCTTTTGTTCATTTACCCTGTTCCTGGTGAAGAAAAAAAATAAAAATAATAAAATAAAACAAACATAAATAACAAAGCTTGTTTGAGGGAGTGATTCAGGGACGGGACGGGGGAGGCATTACGGCCAGGCCTCGGGTTCGATCCCCGCCACTGCCTAAAGTTTGATAAATAATCAGCATTGGCGGCCGAAGACTTCCGGCATAAGAAGTCAGCCTCATTCTGCCAACGGCCTTGTCAAAGAGGGTGGAGGAGCGGAGAGAGGTTCAGGGCACTCTCTTGTCCTAGGGGTGGGAAATTGCCCCTAAAGGCGGAAGAATCAGCAATGATCAACGACATGAAGATGCAGAAGGCAATGGAAACCACTGCATTAAAGACATGTAACGTGTATCCACAGGACATGTGGCCTGTAGTTGAAGAAATGTCATGATGATCTCTCCATTGGCAAAAGATTCCGGAATAGTCCACCAAGTGGGAGGTTACCATGAGAAAAAGATTGAATAATCGGCGAAAGGATAATGTTCTACGAGTCGGGGCGTGGAATGTCAGAAGCTTGAATGTGGTAGGGAAACTAGTAAATCTGAAAAGGGAAATGCAAAGGCTCAATCTGGATATAGTAGGGGTCAGTGAAGTGGAGTGGAAGAAGACAAGGATTTCTGGTCAGATGAGTGTCGGGTAATATCAACAGCAGCAGAAAATGGTATAACAGGTGTAGGATTCGTTATGAATAGGAAGGTAGGGCAGAGGGTCTGTTACTGTGAACAGTTCAGTGACTGGGTTGTTCTAATCAGAATCGACAGCAGACCAACACCGACAACGATAGTTCAGGTATACATGCCGACGTCGCAAGCTGAAGATGAACAGATAGAGAAAGTGTATGAGGATATTGAAAGGGTAATGCAGTATGTAAAAGGGGACGAAAATCTAATAGTCATGGGCGACTGGAATGCAGTTGTGGGGGAAGGAGTAGAAGAAAAGATTACAGGAGAATATGGGCTTGGGACAAGGAATGAAAGAGGAGAAAGACTAATTGAGTTCTGTAACAAGTTTCAGCTAGTAATAGCGAATACCCTGTTCAACATTCACAAGAGGAGGAGGTATACTGGGAAAAGGCCGGGAGATACGGGAAGATTTCAATTAGATTACATCATGGTCAGACAGATTCCGAAATCAGATACTGGATTGTAAGGCGTACCCAGGAGCAGATATAGACTCAGATCACAATATAGTAGTGATGAAGAGTAGGCTGAACTTCAAGACATTAGTCAGGAAGAATCAATACGCAAAGAAGTGGGATACGGAAGTTCTATGGAATGACGAGATACGTTTGAAGTTCTCTAACGCTATAGATACAGCAATAAGGAATAGCGCAGTAGGCAACACAGTTGAAGAGGAATGGACGTCTCTAAAAAGGGCCATAACAGAAGTTGGGAAGGAAAACATAGGTACAACGAAGGTAGCTGCGAAAATCAGGAATACAGAAAAGCAAGTCGCTGAGGAATGAAATAAATAGGAAGTGCAGGGAAGCTAAGACTAGATGACTGCAGGAAAAATGTGAAGACATCGAAAAAGATATGATTGTCGGAAGGACAGACTCAGCATACAGGAAAGTCAAAACAACCTTTGGTGACATTAAGAAAAGCAACGGTGGTAACATTAAGAGTGCAACGGGAATTCCACTATTAAATGCAGAGTAGAGAGCAGATAGGTGGAAAGAATACATTGAAAGCCTCTATGAGGGTGAAGATTTGTCTGATGTGATAGAAGAAGAAACAGGAGTCGATTTAGAAGAGATAGGGGATCCCGTATTAGAATCGGAATTTGAAAGAGCTTTGGAGGACTTACGGTCAAATAAGGCAGAAGGGATAGATAACATTCCATCAGAATTTCTAAAATCATTATGGGAAATGGCAACAAAACGACTATTCACGATGGAGTGTAGAATATATAAGTCTGGTGACATACTATCTGACTTTCGGAAAAGCATCTCCCACACAATTCCGAAGACGGCAAGAGCTGACAAGAACGAGAATTATCGCACAATCAGCTTAACAGCTCATGCATCGAAGCTGCTTACAACAATAATATACAGAAGAATGGAAAAGAAAATTGAGAATGCGCTATGTGACGATCAGTTTGGCTTTAGGAAAAGTAAAGGCACGAGAGAGGCAATTCTGACGTTACGGCTAATAATGGAAGCAAGGCTAAAGAAAAATCAAGACACGTTCATGGGATTGGTGCAATCTCTTCAAGATTCTGAAAAAAGTTGGGGTAAGCTATAGGGAGAGACGAGTCATATACAATATGTACAACAACCAAGAGGGAATAATAAGAGTGGACGATCAAGAACGAAGTGCTCGTATTAAGAAGGGAGTAAGACAAGGCTGTACCCTTTCGCCCCTACTCTTTAATCTGTACATCGAGGAAGCAATGATGGAAATAAAAGAAAGGTTCAGGAGTGGAAATAAAATACAAGGTGAACGGATATCAATGATACGATTCGCTGATGACATTGCTATTCTGAGTGAAAGTGAAGAAAAGTTAAATGATGTGCTGAACGGAATGAACATTCTAATGAGTACATAGAATGGTTTGAGAGTAAATCGGAGTAAGACGAAGGTAATGAGAAGTAGCAGAAATGAGAGCAGCGAGAAACTTAACATCAGGATTGATGGTCACGAAGTCAATGAAGTTAAGGAATTCTGCTACCTAGGCAGTAAAATTTCCAATGACTGATGGAGCAAGGAGGACATCAAAAGCAGACTCGCTATGGCAAAAAAGCCATTTCTGGCCAAGAGAAGTCTACTGATATCTAATACCGGCCTTAATTTGAGGAAGAAATTTCTGAGGATGTACGTCTGGATTACAGCATTGTATGGTAGTGAAACATGGACTGTGGGAAAACCGGAACAGAAGAGAATCGAAGCATTTGAGATGTGGTGCTATAGACGAATATTGAAAATTAGGTGGACTGATAAGGTAAGGAATGAGGAGGTTCTACGCAGAATCGGAGAGGAAAGGAATATGTGGAAAAGACTGATAAGGAGAAGGGACGGGATGATAGGACATCTGCTAAGACATGAGGGAATGACTTCCATGGTACTAGAGGGAGCTGTAGAGGGCAAAAACTGTAGAGGAAGACAGAGATTGGAATACGTCAAGCAAATAATTGAGGACGTAGGTTGCAAGTGCTACTCTGAGATGAAGAGGTTAGCACAGGAAAGGAATTCGTGACGGGCCGCATCAAACCAGTCAGTAGACTGATGACCCAAAAAAAAAAAAGTTGGCACTGCTCTTAGTCCCACACAGGATAAACAACTGTATGCGAGTCGAACACCACTTATGTCGCACAACTGATGCATCTCGATAAAACAACGGAAAATATGGTGAAATGACTTACAGCCACCTGTCTATCTCTTTCTCTTGAATGCATAATGAGGCCACCATTAAATCCTACCTTGTTACAACTCCATATCACCCTATCTCTCCATACTTTAACGCATATGCAAGTCAGATCAGAGGCAGATGGTTCTCTTTTTTTGCAGGAAAGCGTCAAAGACAGCAGCCAAATCGCGCTTGTCTCTTTTACCACAATAGACATACTGTAGAAGTTGCCTCCACGAAAAATAAAAGATTGCATCCACGGTTCCGCTGTTTCCATCTCGCCGTTTTGCCGCCTTCCTATTGCTTCCTATACTCGTTCCCATGTACAAGAATTGTTCTGCACCAATCAGAAGAATGCAACTACTCCCTCAATTTCCCCGCTTTTCGGCGTATTTTCCCTCAGTTTATACGTATTTTCCGTCATTTTATCGATTTTCTGCACTTCTATCCAAGCGATCAGGGCATGAGTTTTCGTTCTATGTTCCAAAATTGATTGTAAATACCAACTGCCAACACCTAGCGCAAATGTATTATTTTTCTGGTCGGGTACCATAGCTTTGTTCATTCTCAGAAAGATGGACATTATAACACGCCTAATAATGCCAGCTGCAACCCTCGAAAATCGTTGTTTTCCTTTGAACAGAGCTGTGGCAGAAGACTCTAACTTTGCATTCTATTTCTTGTTGGTGGAGGCAGTTACTGTGGGAGACAAAAGAAAATATTCTGTGGAACAAGTAGAGGCTGCTATCTTTAGGAAAACACTCTTTGTTCAGTTTCAGAGAGATGGATAGGCTGACTTCTCCTTAGGACAGAGCTGTAGGGGAAGACGCTAAGCCAGTAGACCGCCCGACAGGTGGCCGAGGGGCTCATGTGTCGTCGTTGTGTCGTTAGGCCGCCTAAGGACACTCGCGTTAGCCCGCCTGGTGAGGCGCCTTTGATGTTGGAAGTCCCTTAGCTGGTGAGGGGGCGGGCGACAATGGACCACCTCCAGCACCCGCAAGGGACTGCTACCTGATGTGGGGAGGCTGGCGGCCGCTCCGAAGCTACAATGGCAAAGACCCTCCATGAGGTGAGGGAGGCGACAGAGGTAATGTGCGAGCCCCGCAGCGCACCGCGGAGCATCTTAATGACCTTGCGATCGCCATATTCAAAGCGATGAAGCGATCGGAAGTTAAACAAGAATATCCATGTCAGACGAAAGGAATGTTATGACCTTCTCAAACCTTAATTCTCAGATTTCGTGTTCTCTGATTTTTTTTTCGATTTGTAGCATATTTCTCCATATTTTGAAGATGGCTCCAACGTTTCACAGTAGACCCGAGTTGGCGTTCGAGTGAGGGTCCGCCGAGCGTTATGTCGGGAGCGATGTTGTGATTTGGATTCACAACACATCATGTTTGGGATAGGGCTCGAACTTCCACCAGTCACTTGTTATGTAAGGAGATGTCTTCTGTGTTCGAAGCTGAATCCACCAGCGAGAACAGCACAACATGGGAGCCTTCTGCGGCACAGGCACAGACAAAGACATAGATAAAACAGAGCAAAGGTGCCTCAGCTGTAGAATATGAGGTGGTACATGACTGGTTGCGTTCCAGTACAGTGCTGTACAACGCAGTCCGACCAGAAATTTAATGGATTTTTGCTATGAGGTGGCAGCTGTACTACATTTACAAGCAGTATCGGAACATGGAACGGTAAATGTTGTCGTGAACGCTTGGATACAAGTGGAGAAAATCTATGAAATGACGAAAATATGTATAAATTGAGGGAAAATACACAGAAATTAGGGGAAATTGAGGGAGTAAGTGCATGTCTTCTGATTGGTGCAGAACAATTCCTGTACATGGTAACGAGTATACAACAGCAAGAGGAATGCGGGAAAGCAGCGAGATGGAAGCATCGGAACTGGGGATACGATGTTTTATTCTGCTGTATGTCTATTGAGGTGAAAGAAACACCCGCGAGTTGGCTGCTGTCTTTGATGCTTTCCTGCAAAAAAAGAGAACCATCTGCCTCTAACCTGACTTGCATTTACGTTAAAGGATGACAATGGATGGAGTGATAGGGTGAGATGGGGTTGTAACTTCGTAGGATTTAATGGTAGACTCATGATGCATTCTAGAGAGAGAGAGAGGGACATGTCGCTGTAGGTCATTTGACCATTTTTTCCGTTGTTTTGTCGAGATGCAGCAGTTGCGTGACATAAGTTGCATTCGACTCGCATACAACTGCGTGTAACGTCTATGACTTAGAACACTGTCTACTTACGATAGTTAACAGAGGACTTCCATCCTGTTTTGACCATTTCTCTAGCCAAAAGAAGATTTATGCGAGGCACTCCATCACCCTGCCGCATCTTGGGCATAAATTCGAGTCTCCAGTTTCATAACTTCGATAATTCTGAGTTAGCGACAGATGTTTGTAAGGCACTACAATCCCCACATACACTGCTTGACCGATGTCCTCTTTACGGAGCTAGTTGTGACACGACCGCTGCTACGCGTTTGTCCCTTAAGTTGTAAAAGGCGTTCTCCGTTACTAAAGAAAAATTTATATAGCACTGATACGAGCATAGTGTAGTTTCTCAACTTTCATTGGATATGAATAGTGGGGGCCATACACCTCTGGACAGCTATATTGTACGTGTATCACATGGACCCATGTTTTAAGGATGTAGGTTTTCATTTTCCTGTTTATCACCATAGTTTACGGTAGAGAAACCTGAAAGAAGAATGTATGTCATGGACTGGGAATATATTTCTTACATCGGGATACTAAAAGCGTTGCATTTCATATGACTAATAGGTCAGCTCAAGAAGAATATAATAATTCCAATCCCAAAGAAAGCAGGTGTTGACACATGTGAAAATTACCGAACTATCAGTTTAATAAGCCATAGCTGCAAAATACTAACACGAATTCTCTACAGACGAATGGAAATACTAGTAGAAGCCGACCTCGGGAAAGATCAGTTTGGATTCCGTAGAAATACTGGAACAGGTGACGCAATACTGGCCTTACGACTTATCTTAGAAGAAAGATTAAGGAAAGACAAACCTACGTTTCTAGCATTTGTAGACTTAGAGAAAGCTTTTGACAATGTTGACTGGAATACTCTCTTTCAAATTCTAAAGGTGGCAGGGGTAAAATACAGGGAGCGGAAGGCTATTTACAATTTGTACAGAAACCAGATGTCAGTCATAAGAGTCGAGGGACATGAAAGGGAAGCAGCGGTTGGGAAGGGAGTGAGACAGGGTTGTAGCCTCTCCCCTATGTTATTCAATCTGTATATTGAGCAAGCAGTAAAGGAAACAAAAGAAAAATTCGGAGTAGGTATTAAAATCCATGGAGAAGAAACAAAAACTTTGAGGTTCGCCGATGACATTGTAATTCTGTCAGAGACAGCAAGGGACTTGGAAGAGCAGTTGAATGGAATGGACAGTGTCTTGAGAGGAGTATATAAGATGAACATCAACAAAAGCAAAACGAGGATAACGGAATGTAGTCGAATTAAGTCGGGTGATGCTGAGGGAATTAGATTAGGAAATGAGACACTTAAAGTAGTAAAGGAGTTTTGCTATTTGGGGAGCAAAATAACTGATGGTGGTCGAAGTAGAGAGGATATAAAATTTAGACTGGCAATGGCAAGGAAAGCGTTTCTGAAGAAGAGAAATGTGTTAACATCGAGTATAGATTTAAGTGTCAGGAAGTCTTTTCTGAAAGTATTTGTATGGAGTGTAGCCATGTATCGAAGTGAAACATGAACGATAAATAGTTTAGACAAGAAGAGAATAGAAGCTTTCGAAATATGGTGCTGCAAAAGAATGCTGAAAATTAAATGGGTAGATCACGTAACTAATGAGGAAGTATTGAATAGGATTGGGGAGGAGTTTGTGGCATAACTTGGAAAGAGAAGGGATCGGTTGGTAGGACATGTTCTGAGGCATCAAGGGATCACCCATTTAGTATTGGAGGGCAGCGTGGAGGGTAAAAATCGTAGAGGGACACCAAGAGATGAATACACTAAGCAGATTCAGAAGGATGTAGGTTGCAGTAGGTACTGGGAGATGAAGAAGCTTGCACAGGATAGAGTAGCATGGAGAGCTGCATTAAACCAGTCTCGGGACTGAAGACCACAACAATAGGTCAGAAACAGCAAAGATTTAACATTATAAATTTTTTAAGAGCAGGACATTGTAGCCGTAGGAGTGAATGTGTTTATGTGCTCTCTTACCAATACCTCCTTGGTACTGACACCAGACACTACAACAATACTTCAGAATTGCTAGCGCAGTTGATTCACATAAAACGAGGCAAACTCCGCCCCTTGGGTCTCCATCAAGCAAATACCCCCCGTTTCTTGTTCTTAACCATCTTTTATATCATCACAACAGTTTCATATATACTGTGCAGCTATAAGGGCAGCTAACTTCCTCGACATTCCCTCATGTGGAGAAATCGTGCTCTAGGATGGGTATACGACAGCAGTTACAGCCTCAGATCGCTCTGTTCCTACACGAAACTTGAAATGTAGTGGTCTACTTCCGGTCACCATCATCGAACGTTGGTCAAGAACAATGCGAGGAGATCTTTCGGTCTTTAACTTTGCCCTAAGAATGCGAGAATGTCCTGTAACTCTCACTCACATACAGAAAGATCGTAAGCTACGCACTATGATCGTAGTCCAAGAGATATGTAGGTCACTGTCTGGTATTGTGTCCGAGAATTAACAATGCATGAACATACTACGTTGTCAACTACTTACATTCTCGATCGTACTCACAAAGTAGTGGTGGGGGCCGTTTAGCGATGATACAAAAATAGGTAAGCATGTTGCCGCATCACTGATCAGTGTTGAAATTATGATAAAATTGCTAAAACTATTCGCACTATCAACTATGATGATTATTATTACCGTACATCGGCGGTGTCTTTTCCATCCCAACAGTCCATATACGCTGTTGGTTACCACATAACATGATTTACACTGTGTGATGTCTAGTTTCCTGGGGGAGTCCATGGACCAAACATGTTAATGTCAGTTTATGATCTCACACAGAGGTCAAAGTAGTGTCGCAAAAAATGTATGGCAGTGTACAAAGCGTGTTACAGCAGAAAAAGTGGTGCAGCAAACAACGAAACAGGGTCCCTCTGCTGCGACTGATAACATGTGGGAGAAGGTTCTTGTATGCTACAGGCGATGAAACATTACATTGGTCTGTGCAAGCGTCGTCGATCGCTGGCCATCTGCTCCATTCCATGAATACCTGTATATTTAATAGGATCGCCCCATATGCTCGTTGCCAGCACATAGACGGTATTCGTTTCCGATATATCGGAGGAGAGGGAAGTGGTAAATATCTATCAGATGAAATTAACGGAGCCTTTATAGTTGGATCTTTCTCTGGTGGATGGTACAGAATAACGATGATAGAATGTTTGTTTGATAGACATGGATGGATCCTGACGGAGGCGGATCTGTTTCGATGTTGAGTTTTCCTAATTTCCCCAGCAGGAAACTCCACCGTAACTGTTCGTACTGTTGTCATGTTGCAGGAATAGGCTTAATTTGACCGCTGACCTTAAACGTCATACACGGGTGCCAGAGATATGACATGTGCCCGCTTTCACTGAGTGGACAGAACACGCTCCTATAGAACTAACTCAGCTGACGCGGTTTCTAAACAGGTGCAAAGTGTGACTGATATTGCTCTCTCCGACTTCTGGGTAAAGTTGCTAGTATTGATCTCGCTATCAACTGCGGTGTGTAGTATAGTACATCGCTCCATATCAGTGGCATCTATCGAATGCCGACCGCCCACTAGGTACGCTGTTGATTACTGTATCATTATTGAATGACGCTACTCCGTTGAGATGGAGGGAACCTTGACGGAACACAGGATATCTGCTACTTGTCGCTGCGGAACATGTGATTCAATGTAGAAGTCTTCACCTTAATACAGTTGTTTATAAGTGTTCCTCATTACTACAGATTCGTCCTATTTACATATGCTGCGATACCCTAGACATATCAATTTTTTTCAGCAATAAGATAACAGTACCTCTTTTTATTTGTGCTACCTCACACATGTTGTGAACAGCACCTTGTAGTGATGGTTAGCACCGCAATGGTAATCATGTACATGATTGCAAAACGAAGGAACAGTGCTTTCCAAAACAGAGCACCGAGGCATCCGCTACCCTTTTGATGAGAAGATGAGATTAACTGTATAGGCAATCACCCTCGAATGGTTTTTGGAAGTGCTCTACAATACCGCAAACTCTACCAGTTTTCATTTGTTACTATTTCTTCCACACTTTTTTCAATGAGGAACTGCAGATCTGTGTTTTATTTCTACCAGCCTGTGCTGTGGTATCTGTACAGTTTGTGCCATGTGATGTACATTTTTCTGTGAGAGCCAGCGGATCAAAGTCTGTTAATGTCGGTTTAGCAGCAGCTGACATGCGCCTGTAAGTCATGGAAGAAAAAACAAAGTGTATGGCAGTGTACACTGATTATATGTGTTACAACCGAAAAAAATATGTATTCAACTGTTTACGAAGGAGCAATACAGGAACCCTCTCGTGTGAGTGATAGTCTGTTCGGTATGGTCATCCTACAGTACAAGGGATGACACTTTACACCAGACGGTGCAAGCGACTTCGATCTTGAACGACATGCTCCAATTAACCAATACCTGTATATTTAATAGGGTCACCACATTTGTTGAGGTGATTGATATGAATGCACCCTAAGAGATACAGATCTCCTCTGGACTACCTGCATGCATTTGGGATTTGTGTCACAAAATCTTTGTCCTTCTTCCATGCTGTGTATGATATGTAGTCTTCCTAATTATCCCAATAAGAAACACCACTGTAACTGCTCGTACTATCCCTCCTACTACATCGTGCTGTAAGGCAGAACTTCGTTTGTCGAGACCTTACACACTTTACACGGTTGGTGGAGATATGAGAACGAGTGCCCATTCCAACCTAGTGGTCACAAGACACTCCTGTCTCATTAACTCATCTCGTCCTGTTTCCTCACATGATGGTGAAGGTCTTAGATATAGATTTCTCTGCCTTCCATGCAGGTCAGACTCAAATTTGGACAATCACATGGACTAAGCTGCAGGGACGGCGGTGCAGATGGGCAGTTACAAGATGCATAGGGTCTGTCTAAAAACAGCGCTGGAGTTCTTGGTGGATGGGATCCTTCGCAGATAGGTTCGGAAAAAAAAGTAGGTCTCTTTGAGATGTGAGAGTGGCACGAATATGATTCACCAGAGGCTGTAATCGTTAAAAGACGTCTCTACAGGATCCAACTCAAATATGTGGTTGAATGGATAGACTTGATTCCACATTACTGACAGCATTTCGGGCAGCATTTCTGCCTGAAAGCGTGAGACTATCAGCGACCGTGTGTGCCTGTAGACTCTAGACCCCTTTTTACGCATGGTGATGTTTACCATAGGCGTTGTGAACGTGTTTTTAAACTGGTCGGTCCTTGCGCGAAATATATGATGTCCGTTGCAGAATTCCTCTGTGGTTAGCTTCATATGTCATTTCTCAATCAGACGGCTGAAAAAAAACCTACTCGCCATACAAAGTTACTCTCATGATCAATTTAATTAATTAGCTTATCAACTTAATGTCAATGATGTGCCTTCTGCTAGGTGGAAGACATGGCTAGGGCGCCATAGAATTATTCTTGAGAAGCATTACTCATTTCTTTTTCGTTGCGGCCATATCTTTTAACGAAATTTCAATCTCCACCCACATAGGGCGAGAGAGGCTCTCACGATTTGTTTCGTAAACGCTAGTATGATATAGCATCGCACTGGAAAAGGGATCCCTGTCATAGTGTACAAGAACGCTACGATCTCTTCAACTGTAACTTCTTGTTGTGAAACATAAAACGAATATAGCTTTTTCCATACATGTGTGCCAATGGTGTGAAAGATTATTTGAAATGTTTGTAATACATACGTGCATGGCATTTCTTTTACCGACACTGAATGCGTGAGACGCTCTCAGGTCGTGTAATTTGTTCAACAAGCTGGAAGAAATTCCTTAATAAAGATTTTTTTCTTTGGTGATGAAATTGTCGCATTTTCTATACTCTGATGACGGTTTCGAAATAACGAGGACATTCTGCAGTTATCGTATCAAAATGGTCGAAGTTTCTTTTTCCTGATTTTACGTAGGGTGGGCATGTCTCTGCAGATCATTTGTGAACGGTGGCAGTGCACTTCAAAAAATGGTTCAAATGGCTCTGAGCACTATGGGACTTAACATCTATGGTCATCAGTCCCCTAGAACTTAGAACTCCTTACACCTAACTAACCTAAGGACATCACACAACACCCAGCCATCACGAGGCAGAGAAAATCCCTGACCCCGCCGGGAATCAAACCTGAGAACCCGGGCGTGGGAAGAGAGAACGCTACCGCCCCACAACGAGATGCGAGCCAGTGCACATCGCTGGACGTCAAAAAATAATGATATGCCACTGCAGCCGAACATAACAGCTACAACGACTTTGCTCATAAAACTAAAAGACAATGGACTTCACCTACTTTCGCGGAAAGAGGACATTTATTATGGCCGCAAATGTGTTCTGCTTTATAGATGCATTGACATCAAATAGGACTGTTTTCCATCGCCGAACGGCGGGCTGCTTTTATCGAGGGTCCGGTTGGGGATGGGGTGCATGTCTGCTGTGGAGGTCGCCGGACAAAGCTGTTCTCTGTCCTGAGGGAGGCGGCGTGTGGGGACTCTGTTACATTTTAGGCGAATAAGTTGCACTTGAGGCGGCCGTTCTTTTATCTCCCATAGTTCAGTTGACTAGATGCAGGAGTAGGACCGTCGCCTTAAGGTAGCGGCCAGATGGTTGTTTGCCCAGTGTGGGCACCGGCTGAGACACATGGTGCAGCATCCTACAGGGGGGAGGGTGAGGCGTGAGGGGAAGTGAGAAGGCCTTGATTTATGACTGTTCGTTACGAGTGCTGGTTTTTTCATGACTATTTCTAAGTGTGAAACATTTTTTTCCCCATCAGTTGTGGTAGCGCGTATTGGCTTCGACTACCTGCGCTGCAGGGTGGCTTTTGAGCAGGCGTGTGTAGCGAACTGTGACGTCAAACAGCGATAGATACTGTATGCCAACAGGTAATACACTTTTTAAGCCCATCTCTGCCCAACACCAGCATCTCATCAGTTGAACGTATTTCCCACCAAAAAGAATAAAGATAGTACCTTACACCGCAGCCTTCTTCCCGCCAGCTTGTAGGATTAGGGTAAAGTTTGAGTGTGTCTGCTGCAGTCATGGACTGTGCACCTGGTCCTGGAGGATATTCGAGTCCTCCCTTGGACATGGGTGTTTTGTTTGTCCTTAGGATAATTTAAGGATAGGTAGTGTGTCATGGACTGATGAACTTAGCAGTCAAGTCCCATAAGATATCACACACATTTGAGTGTGTCTGTCCCTAGTTTCGAGTGGTATTGCGAGTTTTTTTTTTCCAGCAAGATAACACTAGTTGTATGGTATCGTCATTTTTTGAGTCGTATTTTGATTTTATGCCGTCCTAGTGTGGCACTATGCAAATGGCAGTGTATTTAGGCCCTCATCCTTGAAATTAAATATGTAGTTCGGATCAATCTTTGTGTCAGTTTCCCGACCAAATTAAATAAAGTACACTAACCTAAACTACCTCTCCCTCATCTGGACAGTTTCCATGTGTTAGGGGGAGCACTTAGGCTTTCCATCTAGTAGAAGCAGCGTTCGAGTGGCAGAAAGGGAACAGCCATTTTTAATATCCTGTCAGTTCCAAGCATCTCTGGTGGTTTAATTGTGTTATGGTCATACACTTGAGCTTTCCGTCCAGGAGGACCAGGGTTTGAGTCCCAGAAAGTGTACTGCCAATTTTAATTTGGGGAGTAGAATGGGATGTCGACACTGCTCTGGGACAAATAAATACCGCCAAAATTCTAAATTCCACCAAATTACCTCCCAATAGGGCAGGTTACGGTTGCGGGACGGCGCTGAGCAGCTGGGGCACACGTGCAGCTCAGAAAACACGTCATCCAGGAGTTGGGGTGGGCGTGGTCGGGGATGGGGGTGGGCAGGGTCGGAGGTGCATAATTGATGAATTTAGTTAATTTCAATACCAAATTGCACCACTGAAGGCTTTATACTGCTACTATCGCTGTGTCACTGTATTGCCAATTGCGGCTCAAATTGCTGCTGCAGATGCAGTACCATGCATCAGAATCATAAGCCGGACATGATGGTGTTCCCTGACGGTATTGCCACATGGCCGTCCGAAGCCCGGTCTTCTTGCGACTGTGCATTCTCGTGACCACCCCAGCCATCATTATTGTTCAGTGGCTACATTTCTGATTAGTCTTTCTGAAGTACCGCAGAAGGAACATCTAGCTTCTCGTGGTCTTATTATACAATCTCGTCGAAACTCAGTGAGGGTCTGATAATGGCGTCTTTCTCACCATAAAACCATTCTTAACTCACCACGTGTCCGCTCCCGGTAGCTGAGTGGTCAGCATGACAGAATGTCAATCCTAAGGGTCCACGTTCATTCCCGGCTGGGTCCGAGATTTTCTCCGCTCAGGGACGGGGTGTTGTGTTGTCCAAATCATCGTAATTTCATCCCCATCGTTGCGCAAGTCACCGAAGTGACAGAAAATCGAAAGACTTGCAACCGGCGAACCGTCTACCCGATGGGAGGCCTTAGTCACATGACAACCCACCACTTCTAATCTGAATGGTAACTACTGCTCACGACTGGTACAGCGTTTATTTAAAACAAACCTGATTTGCACGCTCATAGTGGCAGTACTAGCTCCACTCTTATTCGACTGGAGAGAAATATAAATATATATCATATATATATATCATATATATCATATATATATAAATATATATCATCATCATGTATAAACACTTTACCATTTTTTATTTATGTCGCACAACTCCTTCTTGGTGTTGGTACTTTTTTTCGTCAGTTTATGTTGTCAGGTAAATGCTAACGACGGGCTTGCTAAACGGCATACCACGTGAAAATTATATTCTGAACTTTTTCTCCGACCTTAATGGTTCGAGGAACTGTTCGGTCATCTGTTATTCCAAATATAGAGGCAGTTATTCATATTTGACAAAACACACTCGTTTCCACCACTAGGAGCTATAAGCAGAAAGTAGTAAACTACTCAACTTTCAATAAGTTTGCTAGCGAATCTTTATAACGTATATTATTTTGTGTTAAACACTAGCTATGCGACTTTTGTTTTTCGTTCCGCTTAGATTATGTGAGAGTGGTCGTGAGTACTGCACTTTGTTCATGTTATATATTCGTGGTCGCACTGCGTTTCCAATTGTTCGAATTCTTCCTGTGATATAGTGTTTCATATTTCCTGCGTAACTTAATAATGGATTCAAATGGCTCTGAGCACTATGGGACTTAACATCTGTGGTCCTCAGTCCCCTAGAACTTAGAACTACTTAAGCCTAACTAACCTAAGGACACCACACACATCCATGCCCGAGGCAGGATTCGAACCTGCGACCATAGCAGAGTGTCTGGTTCAGCGTGTGTTACTTGTACCCTGCCCAGCATTAGTTCCGCCACAGACTGTCCTGCTTTACCGGTCTGCCAGCCTAATGCTTGCGACATGTGTAATGAGTGGTGGCCGCCCTACTTCACGGCGTCTGTACGTGGTTTCACCTTGGTTTCGCCAAGCGTTGAAGACATTCACCACAGCACTCCTCGAACACACGAATAGTCATGCAGTTCCCGAAATGCTTATGCCGAACTCCCTGGCCAGCACATTCTGCCCTGGGGAAAACTACGAGAGATCGCACGCTTTCCGCATTCTACACACGCTCACTGACATTGTAAGACGTGTATATTTCTATTGTCTATTGTCAAACCACAATTTATGAAAGATGTTTATATTTTGTTAATAGGATTAAGTAGGAATAGTTAATATTTGTCAGGTTGGAAATAATTATGGTAGCAGGGAATGTGTGCACCAAAGTATTGTTGGGAAGAGAGACCGCACATTGATACAATTTTAGAAAGGATGGGAGAGACCGCATATGGATACATTTTAAGAAAAGAGCGAGAAAGACCGCGCATTGATACATTTTGTAACGGCAGCAGGGATTCTCTGCACCAGAAAGCACTGTTGGCGGGAGAGACCGCACTTTAGCTTTCGTAGGAAGTCAGTAGTAAGAGAGATGTGAAGCGAGTTGGTAGCAGGTCAGAAGCGAGAGGTTGAGAGGAACAGTGTGCCTGGCAGCCACCAGTCTACAAGAGACTATAAACGGATGTACAGAGACATAAGCTAACTATTATCATAAGAGGAACTAATACTTTTGAATTATATTTTTGGGAAAGTCAAGACTACTGAACGTATGTTCGCGCAATGCTAGTTGTAAGGTTATTGTAAAAAGTAAGTCCCATTTGAACGTTTGTAAAGTGATTTCATTCAGAATATAATTACTTTTTGCCAGCACTGTTGCATTACTGATTATAATACATCCCAAAAACCATCAACGTAAAACTTCGCAAAATTTTATTGTTGTCAAGAAAAAGTTTAACTATGAATTACATAACTTCAGCCAAATTAATTAAAGAATAACGTCAGATTTGCTATTAAAGAATGTCAGCTTTGGTAACAAATACAGCCACTTATTATGAAAGCCCACCAGCAGTTAATATAGTAAACCAGAGTAAGTATATTCATGTTGCAGTTCGATGTAGCAGTCAGATGGCGATCCAGTAACAGTAAAAAAGGTAAGGGACAGTTTTGTGTTATTGCAGATAACGACTGAGGGCCACAACTACGACACATTCTATGTTTCGTGGAAATAATCAGAGAATCCCTTTCAATAAGCAGCAATTAAATTTGTATGCGAAGATTGAGAAAGAGAATAAATTTCAAAGGAAAGATGTCATTTGTTATTATTAAGCAACAGATAGAAATCCTAACGAAAGGTGTCATAGGTTATTGTAGAAGGGAAGGTTGCGTAACAAAAGTGATATAGAAGAGACGGGAAGGTTTCAACATTACATCTACATCTACATACGTACTACGCATCCCACCGTACTGTGGTTTGCTGATGGGACACTGTACCACTGCTTGTCATTTCCTCTCCTGTTCCATTCGCAAATAGAGCCAGGGAAAAACGAAAGTCTTTAGGCCTCCGTATGAGCCCTAATTTCTCGTATCTTTGTGGTCCTTATGGCACAAGGTACGTTGGTGGCAGTAGAGCGGTTAGGCAATCAGCTTCAAATGCCGGTTCTCCAATCTTTCTCAATAGCGTTTCTCGAAAAAAAACGAAAAAAACCTCGCCTTCCCCCTCTGGGATTCCCATTTGAGCACTTATGTCTTGTTCGAACCAACCGGTAACAAATCTAATAACCCGCCTCTGAATTGCTTCGACGTCTTCCTTCTGTTCGATCTGGTACTGATATAAAACTCTCGAGCAGTACTGAAGAATAGGTCGCACCAGTGTCCTATATGCGGTTTCCTTTTCTGGTGAACCACTTTTTCCTAAAATTCTGCCAATAAAGCGAAATCGACCATTCGCCTTTCCTGTCACAGTTCTCACATGCTCGCCGCATCTAGTATCGCTTTGCAACGTTAAGCTCAGATATTTAAACGACTTTACTCTGTCAAGCAGAACACTAGTAATACTTTATATGAATATTTGAAATTTGATCTTCCTACTCATCAACATTAACTTACATTTTTCCACATTTAGGGCTAGCTGCCATTTATCAAATCAACTGGAAATTTTGTCTACATCGTCTTGTATCTCCCTACAGTCGCTCAACTTTGACGCCTTACTAGACACCAAGGCTTCGTCAGCAAACAATTGCAGGTTGCTGCTCACCCTGTCCGCCAAATACTTTATGTATGTAGAGAACAACAGTGATTCTGTCACACTTCACTGTGGCACTCCTGACAATACTCTTGTGTCTGTTGAACAATCACGGTCGAGGGCAACTTACTGAGTTCTAGTATTTGCGAAGTCTTTGAGCCACTGACATATTTGTGAACTATTCTCAGAGCAGCTATGGGAAAAATAAGAATGGACAGAGTAAGGAATGTAGAGACTAGAAACGACCTTAAACAAGAAAGTATAAGGGAATAAATTGAAAAAAATTAAGATCTTATGGGCCTGTTAAGAGGATGCATAGGGAGACACTCCCCAAAACTATGGAAGAACTAAAGATGGATGGGAAAAGACCTAGAGGGCGCCCAAGAACACGGTGGAAAATGGGAGTGAAAATATCTATGGAAAGAAGAGGTGTGACGTAGCAGCAAGTGGAGGAAGAAAAGTGATGGGAGGACCGAGCCAAATGGAAAGGACTCGTCCGCACCCAGACCCATCAGTAGTTGGAGCGGGATCCGGATGTAGATACAGGGTGTTTCAAAAATGAGCGGTATATTTGAAACGGCAATACAAAGTAAACGAGCAGCGATAGAAATACACCGTTTGTTGCAATATGCTTGGGACAACAGTACATTTTCAGGCAGACAAACTTTCGAAATTACAGTAGTTACAATTGTCAACAACAGATGGCGCTGCGGTCTGAGAAACTCTATAGTACGATATTTTCCACATATCCACCATGCGTAGCAATAATATGGCGTAGTCTCTGAACGAAATTACCCGAAACCTTTGACAACGTGTCTGGCAGAATAGCTTCACATGCAGATGAGATGTACTGCTTCAGCTGTTCAACTGTTTCTGGATTCTGGAGGTACACCTGGTCTTTCAAGTGTCCCCACAGAAAGAAGTCACAAGGGTTGATGTCTGCCGAATAGGGAGGCCAATCCACGCCGCCTCCTGTATGTTTCGGATAGCCCAAAGCAATCACACGATCATCGAAATATTCATTCAGGAAATTAAAGACGTCGGCCGTGCGATGTGGCCGGGCACCATCTTGCATAAACCTCGAGGTGTTCGCAGTGTCGTGTAAGGCAGTTTGTACCGCCACAAATTCACGAAGAATGTCCAGATAGCGTGATGCAGTATCGTTTCGGATCTGAAAAATGGGCCAATGATTCCTTTGGAAGAAATGGCGGCCCAGACCAGTACTTTTTGAGGATGCAGGGACGATGGGACTGCAACATGGGGCTTTTCGGTTCCCCATATGCGCCAGCTCTGTTTATTGACGAAGCCGTCCAGGTAAAAATAAGCTTCGTCAGTAAACCAAATGCTGCCCACATGCATATCGCCGTCATCAATCCTGTGCACTATATCGTTAGCGAATGTCTCTCGTGCAGCAATGGTGGCGGCGCTGAGGGGTTGCCGCGTTTGAATTTTGTATGGATAGAGGTGTAAACTCTGCCGCATGAGACGATACGTGGACGTTGGCGTCATTTGAACCGCAGCTGCAACACGGCGAACGGAAACCTGAGGCCACTGTTGGATCACCTGATGCACTAGCTGCGCGTTGCCCTCTGTGGTTGCCTTACGCGGTCGCCCTACCTTTCCAGCACGTTCATCTGTCCCGTTCCCAGTCCGTTGAAATTTTTCAAACAGATCCTTCATTGTATCGCTTTTCGGTCCTTTGGTTACATTAAACCTCCGTTGAAAACTTCGTCTTGTTGCAACAACACTGTGTTCTAGGTGGTGGAATTCCAACACCAGAAAAATCCTCTGTTCTAAGGAATAAACCATGTTGTCCACAGCACACTTACACGTTGTGAACAGCACACGCTTACAGCAGAAAGACGACGTACAGAATGGCGCACCCACAGACTGCGTTGTCTTCTATATCTTTCACATCACTTGCAGCGCCATCTGTTGTTTAAAATTGTAGCTACTGTAATTTCGAAAGTTTGTCCGCCTGAAAATGTACTGTTGTCCCAAGCATATTGCAACAAACGGTGTATTTCTATTGCTGCACGTTTAGTTTTTATTGCCGCTTCAAATATACCGATCATTTTTTAAACACCCTGTATATTCCGTGCGCTCGTACCTTCGTTAGCATCCTGTAATGGGGCACTGTATCAAATGGTTTCCGTGCGTGTGTCTCATTAGCAGTCATTCCTCGCCGGGTGACGCTGCTATCGCCTGGACAGGTTTTTATCAATGGTATACGTATTGTGAGATCTTAAGCATAACGAGTATTATCTGAGGAAATTTAGTTTCAACACCTACACATAGACACGCACGTGTTTGCTCATTTTTAATGATACAACGAAAATTGCTTCTGACAAAGGCGTTATGAGTAACGGCGAGATCTATGATCTGAAAAAGGAGAGTTTTACCGTGAAATAGAATTGTCAGAATTTATGATTATCTGATGTGGGCTACATAGATTTGGATCCTGCCTGGTAAAAATATAACGTTGTGAATGGTGATTACTTATGTCTCATAATTTCCCTGCGACGGAATTACAAATCATAACAAAATGCATTTACCGTTTTTCACCAGCCAGAGGTCATCATCAGAGTGCCGAGATGCACCAAGTCATAAAAGCGGTGACGAAAGTTAGAAATCGCCCGTGGCTGTAATTATTTATTCACTGTAAAAATTTTTTTTTGAGGTAGCATTAATCTATATGAGATAAGTCACAATATAGTAGCTGGGCTGGAAAGTGTATTTAGAAAGGGGTTCCCGATATAACTTTAAAAAAATGGTTAAAGACATAACTTAATAGAAAAATATTTCACTCACATTGACAATCTTACTTCGTACCGTTGACAACAAAATTTCAATAATCACGAAAAAATAGATTTCCGTAATTCAGATTTAGTTGTTTGCCACTACAGCACTCAGAGTACACAATGAAATGCCTGACCCACAGTGCGATAAATTTACTATAGACAAACTAAAATAAAATTCGTCATCCCGTTTCTACTTCTTGTCAGCTTACTTTTGATGTTTTCAAGGGTATAACGATAACCTTATGATGTGCCTCAAATGTCGAGTATTGTGACCTCCCATCGAATTCTCGGCTGATGGTAGTGGATCTCTCCAAAAGCCGCTACCCGTTTCGAAGGAAATGGGAGAGGAAAAAATCCTTGACTTCGTTCTATATAATCCAGTAAAGCCTAAGCTTCGTATTTAGTACCTCCAGATTCTCAGTCACAGTTTTACAGGAATTTTCTTTAAGCACACCATGTGATCAGAAGTATCTGGACCCCCTGGAAAACATACGTTTTACATATTAGGTGCACTGTGCTGCGCCTACTGTCAGATACTCCATATCAGCGACCTAGCGACCTCAGTAGTCATTAGACACCGCGAGAGAGCAGAACGGGGCGCTCCGCGTAACTCACGGACTTCTAACGTGGTCAGGTGATTGGGTGACACTTGTGTCATACGTCTGTACGCGAGATTTCCACACTCCTAAACATCCCTAGGTCCACCATTTCCAACGCGATAGTGAAGTGGAAACGTGAAGGGACATATACAACACAACAGCGTGCAAGCCGACAGTTGAAGAGAGCCGTAAAGTGTAATGAGCAGACATCTATCCAGACCATTACACAGGATCCGCTGCAAGCACTATGACAGTTAGGTGGGAGGTGAGAAAACTTGTATTTCATAGTCGAGCGGTTGCTCATAAGCCACACATCACGCCGGTAAATGCGAAATGACTCTTCGCTCGGTAAGGAGCGTAAACATTGGACGTTTCAACAGTAGAAAAACGTTGTTTGGAATGATAAATCACGGTACGCATTGTGGCAATCCGATGGCAGGGTGTGGGTATGCCGAATGCCCGGTGAACGTCATCTGCCAGCGTGTGTAGTGCCAACAGTAAAATTCGGAGGCGGTGGTGTTATGATATGGTCGTGTTTTTCATGACCGGGGCTTCCACCCCTTGTTATTTTGCGTGGAACTATCACAGCACAGGTCTACAATGACGTTTTAAGCACCTTCTTCCCGTTCACTGTTGAAGAGAAATTCGGGGATGGCGTTTGTATCTTTCAACACAATCGATCACCTGTTTATAAGGCACGGCCTGTGGCTGAATGGAAACACGACAATAACTTCCCTGTAATGAACTGGCCTGCTCAGAGTCCTGACCTAATTCCTACAGAACACCTTTTGGATGTTTTGGAACGCCGACCTCGTGCGAGGCCTCACCGACCGACATCGATACCTCTCCTCAGTGCAACACTCCAAGGGTAATGAGCTGCCGTTCCCCAAGAAACCTTCTAACACCTGATTGAACGCATGTCTGCGATAGTGGACGCTGTCGTCAAGGCTAAGGGTGGGCCAACACCATATTGAATTCCAGCATTACCGATAGAGGGCGCCACGAATTTTTAAGTCATTTTCAGCCAGGTGACCGGATACTTTTGATCACATAGTGTATTTAAGTTTCATGAGTAACAAAGCTGTCATTAGGTTCAGTATTCCTCGTGAATTATTGATACTCCTGGCTCGGCTCACGAAATAATCATTTTGATTTGCTACATGAGCATTAACGTTTCGCAGTACTTTAGAATTCGTTGCAAGTGTAAAATACATCTCTCTCATAACTCTCCTGACGACAAACTCCCAACTCAGTTCCTCCCTGACAAATATGTCGCACTTCTCCTCAGTCAACCCATATTAGCTTATTTAAACTTCGCGCTACACAGATAATATTTCAATCTTCAAGTTAAAAATTAAACAGACGATCGTAAATTGAATGAAAGACCTCAACTTAGTCGTAATGATTCTATTTTAAATAAATACAATTTAATGCTCTTGTTTTCTTGAGTAGATAGTTGTTGCTGACACTCTTAAAGGCACTATTACAATGGAATGAATTTTTTGTTAACATAAATTTTCAAATTTTAAATATTGTTTCAGTATTTCAGAACCCAAAAATAATGCTATTACAAGTATTTCTGTGAAATAATACTATTTCTGAATTTAGATTACAGAGGCAATTTATGTAATAATACCTGTTTTTTATCTGAGCTTAATGGTTTTGACGTGATATAAGGCACATTGTTGTTACTCTGTCCACTGAACTTCCCCCAGTGAGATAAAAACTATAGAGAGGTTATAACTTTTAAAAATATACAAATGATGCAGATGAGTGTTACATCAAATTATGCATTACTTTGCAGTGCTTAATAATTAGGTTGATTTCTCCGTTCCCTAGGCAAGTAGTTCTCATTGTCAAAGTAAATCGGTATTAGCCATGGCTTAATTGTTTCTCAAAGTATTAAATTTAAATACATAGACTGCTGCAAACATTGTTCTAATTGTTATGTGTCAGACACTTTCCTGTATCAATCAGAGTGAATGCACTACTGGTCAAAAGCTTTCAATCATTCATGATAAAAATTGTATACTTTGTTTCAATGTGTAAGTACAAACACATCGTAGAAACTAAATAGGCCGAGATTCCATATCGCTACGTAGAGTTTACGTTTTAGCTTCTTCAAAGTACCCATCCTTTGCCCTCAGAACAGATGCGCGAACTCTTGGTGTAGTGTTTTAGCAGATATGGCAGTTCAATATGTCTTCAAATTACTCTATAGATTTTCAGCAAGAGATGATGTAAATTTTCTGATTTCCCTGTCAAGTTACTACCTCGACCACATCATTTTCTTCAGTTCCTCACATTTTTCTTTACTGTTGACATACCCTGTGCACAATTTAGAAGCATATTTAGGACAATAACCCCCGACCAACAAGTCTCTTACCAAATGGACTGCTTTGTTGATCAGAACAGACCGGATTTTATGCATCATACAAATCTTAAAATATGCATGCAAATATTCATGAACGAAACGTTTTTCTCGCGAACTCGACTATATAAAACAATTTCGTCATACGTAAACGTTCCAGGGTGGTGAGCTTTCCACGAAACGACTTTTCTATTTTCGGATGGAATGGGGCACAACACGTTACACACTACATGTCGTAAACACGTCCCACTCTGTACAAGTAAATAGATAGCTAAGCTGAAACAATGGGCGTGCAACTATAAGCTAGCTCAGTTTAATTTAATTGTTGCGGACACGTACGATATGACAGCGGATGGGATTAACCGGGGGCGCGGACGCAGGAGCATTGACTCTGTTTGCCTGGTCATGTTACTCTTCTGTAATGACTTCGCTAGGCAGTGGTCTCTCGCTAAGCGACTGCACGCAGTTCTAGGTGGCGGTCATTCTGCCAGACGCCAAAACCAGATCGCGCTATCTACCGCCCGTCTGAATCATTAAAACTTTGTAAACACAGAGCGAAAGTATGCATGGTCACTAGATTTCAGTTAAAATTTGCAACAACAGGTGAAGAGGAGCCAAATATGGAAATTCATATACAATATTCGAATGCATATAATCCTGTCTCTATTGATCTGTATCGTGTGCAAGTTTACTTCTTTAATGCTCCTTTAATTCTCATTAGGTAACTTACTTTATCACCCACGAAATATCCCCACACCATGGCCGACTCTTCACCATGCTTCACCGTTGGCATTTCACACTGACTTTTCGTACATTCTTCACGAAGTCGACGAACAAACATTCGACGATTACTTCAAACTTCTATGCATCCGTGAACAGTATTTTGCACCGTTGATGCGCCCTCCAGTTTTTATGTTGCTGCATCCATAGAAATCTTTTCTCGACATTTTGTTTGCTTAATAAAGATTTCTTTGTCCGGTATGCACGCCTTTAAACATTGTTAACGAAGACGGCGTTGCATTTTTGAGAGAGAGATGGGAGCAGGTTCCATACTGTTTACTTCCTCCCAAATCTCTGGTGCAGCAGGATTCCTGGGATGTACACTTTGCACACGTATGAACTTATCTTGCCTGTATTATGTTACTTGGGGTCTCCCAGGTTGCGAAACTTCTGCACTGGCACCAGTTTCTTGAACTACTGCAACGTATACATCACTGTAGATCTTCTGCTGCTAATGTGCTACCAGAAGTGTTATAATTACAGTACGTTTTTTAATTCCAGTCTCCTTCTTTCATCCGATTATGAAGTAATACGAACCTGATTAGGTATACAAACACACTCCTAGGTGCACACAGTGAGCTGTAAACTAATGTGATCACAGACAGCTGAGGAATAAGGCTTAGATCTTACATGTTTATACTTGTTTTTTATCTGAAATGTGATATGACAGCATACTAAAAACGAAATGCGCAAATTGCACTTGAAAGTTGTTTTGGTTCATTAGGCGCTTACTTCTAAGTTCCAAATGTCTGAACTGGATGATTTACTGTAGGTACTCATCTGGCACTTGCTAAATGTAAGCCACTCGTCTGGAGCGGCATTCAGCAGACATTCTAACCACATATGTGAAATATAAATTACTAATATAAATAGAATTTTTCTAAGGAACCCCTTTAAGTAGCTTGGCCTTGAGTATGGTCTCCAGGTTTTGTCTCAAAGCTCAGTCAAGTCGTTGTATATTTCTCATTGTTCTCTACGTAGCGCTTTGTCATTTACTTAATTGTGGTATTCTAATTGTAAAATTTTATTGTGCTACCACATGCCCTTGTGTTAAGCCTGTGCCATAATGGATGTCGCCGTGATCTTACTTCGTTCTAGAAAGGGCTAACGCTTATCCTGTACGTTCCGGTGATCTTTGATTGGACCGATGCCTGTGACGAGTTTGAGACAGAATTGAAGAAGCTGAAAACCAAAGAATAATGAAACTGTTATATCTAATCCACAGAAACTATCACCAGTTGTGTCAATGTAAGCGCATATTTCTTCCACAATGGACTTGTAGCCATTAACGTACTAAAACAGAATTGTGTAACAGTTGTATTAACTAAATTTTCGAGGGAAAGTTTGATCAATTAATTAATAGTCAGAGAGTACATTATCTCTGTAATATCAAATTTTTCTGTAATTGGCCCTGATATTGCCTTGCTAAATTAATTTCGGAATCGAAGAACCTCGTATAAGTGCCTCGAGTGGCAGCTTTTCTTTGTCTTGCTAGGGTTTGGTTTGAATAAATCATTAATTTTAAATTTTGCTTCATTGGCATTCATTGGTTTCTTAGTATAATTTGAAATTACATTCTAAAAAGTCACTAACTGTAAACTAATGAGTGCCCTTCAATGATTACCGTGACCGGCTTATGTCATTGATCCATTTAATCATTCATTGTCTACCTTTTGCTGGTATTATAAAAAATTACTATGAACGAATTTCGGGAAAATTTCTCTTTACACCTCGGGGTCCGGTCCTCCCACTCAACAGCCGATTGTGCTGGTGCCGAAGCGGCGCTATGTTGCACTCGTAGCTACGATAGGTTAAAGAAAACGTTTCACCGATAGGCACACAAGGTGTTCAAAAGAACCTATCGAATACTTTGAGAGGTGTTAGTACTCATCGAAACCAGAAAAATAAGTCCAATAAACATATGACCGGGTGAAAACTTTCTGCTATAATTAGTTGGATGTGTTTATCGGAGATGTCCAAACGGCATCCATTCATGACAATGCACCCCTCTGGTCTCCTGTGTAAAGAATGACTCACACTCTCAAATACACACGGATGTTGAAACTGCTCGTAAACAATGAAAACACGACTTTGAAGTGTCTGCACATCGTTGATTGGCAGGGCGTAGACCAAATCCTTCAAGTGTCCCCGTAATCAGAAAGTCTAGGAGATTGAGGTGTGGGGAACGAGCAGGGCAAGGTGCACTCCCCACCCACCAATCCAGCGGTCCTGAAATGTCTGCGTCAGGTATTAGCGCACAATGTGAAGAAAGCGTGTTGGTCCACCATCAAACATGGACCACATTTGTATTCGTTGCTGCAATTGCACAGACACCTGCAAGGTAGACAACTCATTAATGAGAACGTCCGGATAATGCGTCCCAGAGGTACAGCATGGCCGTACTAATCTGTCGCCAAGCATGCCTGCCCATACGTTGACTGAGAATCGGTGCTGATGCCCCTCTTCCCTGAATTGCTCGGGGATTTACACCTGGCCATACATGCTGGTTGTGGAAATTCACGACACCATCTCTTATGAACCCTGCCTCAGCTATAAATGAAATCTTGGACGTGAACAGTGGATCTGCGGCACACTTCTGCAACAGCCATTCACAGAACCGCCATTTGCCATGATTAACCTGTGCCCTGAGGACTGAACGCATTTCAGTTTTCTAGGGTACAGCAATTGCTCATGAAGTACTCCCCAGATAAAAGAGACATGAGTTTCTTCCACCGGACTTAACACATGCTACTACATGTCAGGCGTACGAACTGTTCGGGGCCTTCCACTTTCAGTCTGTAAATGTGCAAGGGTACCTGTGTCCCTCAGATGCTGGAAAAGTATGCTGAACAGATTACCAGAGAGAACTCTGCGCTGTGGATACTTTTCAGCGTAGACGGAACGAGCTTTAAGGCTACGTCCATTTGCTGAACATGCAGTACATCAAATCTGTTTCGCTTGTAGAGTAATAGTCTTCCATAGCTAACAGTTTGTGGGAGAGAGAAAATGTAAATGTACTACACCAGCTGATCGTACCAACAGCACAATGACACTAAACACATTTGTGAATCCGCGTTTGGAAGAGGGTAAAACACCACGATACATACACGGGGTTGACGGTACTGTACATTAAGGCACACAAACACGACAAAAACTAACATAGCCTATAACACGACTCGAACAACAAAACAGACTGCCGACTACCTACCGGTAGGTAGAGTACTGTGATCAAGACATCGTAACACCCCGCCGACACATCTGAGGGAGCGCCAGTGCAACGACTGTCTGATACCCACAACCATGCATCGCGTAGCCTTTTCTATAAAAACGAGTTTATCTCGGAAAATATGCTTTTACGGACCCGTGTATGTTGAACTTATTTTTCAAAAAAAGAAAATGTTTCAAATGGCTCTGAGCACTATGGGACTTAACATCGAAGTTCATCAGTCCCCTAGAACTTAGAACTACTTAAAACTAACTAACCTAAGGATGTCACACACATCCATGCCCGAGGCAGGATTCGAACCTGCGACCTTAGCGGTCCCGCAGTTCTAGACTGTAGCGCCTAGAACCACTCGGCCACTCCAGCTGGCCCCAAATTATTTTTCTTGTTTCGATGAGTACTACCACCTCTCAAGATATTCGACACTTTTTTTAACGCGCTGTATGTACTGAACACGGTTACGTCCTATATGTATCAAAGTATTTCTTGATCCACAGCCTCTGTTTGCAGACATATGAGCCTGCAAAATTGTACTGTAGTACTGTAGTACAGGACCGTATACCTGACTTATACCGGCCGGAGTGACCGTGCGGTTCTAGACGCTGCAGACTGGAACCGTGTGACCGCTACGGTCGCAGGTTCGAATCCTGCCTCGGGCATGGTTGTGTGTCATGTCCTTAGGTTAGTTAGGTTTAAGTAGTTCTAAGTTCTAGGGACTGATGAGCACAGCAGTTAAGTTCCATAGTGCTCAGAGCCATATGAAACTGATTTATGGCAAGTTTCAGTATAGTAGTAGCTGATGCAAGGCTTAATTCGTTAAATAATAATAAAGGGATCTTACGGCACCACTCCATCGAGCACATTTAGTTTCTCAGATTATGACCACAATCTGCTCGAAACCAGTAACAGCTATTCGAAATTCTCTTGTGGTTGTCCTCGGAAAAAAGTAAGGTTGAACCCCGCTGTCTAACATGCTGGAGAAAGTAGTCTGCCGCTGTAAGGCGAAGAGCCGTTGTGCTTTCGGAAGTGGGGAGCGCGTCCGAAGCCCTCGCGCGCCCACTTTGCGGACGCGACATGGGGTGCCACTTTATAAGCGGGGACCCCGAAACGGACGTAGGCGCGTTGCCGACTTCACGAGCGCGCCGAGCCCACGCGATCGCTCATCCCTGCGGGACCGTAGCGTCGCGTCGCTCGCGACTCCAGATTTGTCGCGTGAATTATTCAGCAGCGTCGGCGGGACGCCTCCTTGCGCTGCGCCGGTCCGGGAGGCGAGCTCGACGCGACGCAGCCACAGGCTCCGAGGCGTCGGCCGCGCGAGCTGCAGAGGAGGCTAGCGCCGCGGCGTCGTGGGCGTAGGCTTCGCTGGGGGCCGCGTCATGAATATCGCATCGCCACCGCTGTTTATGGCGCGTCGGGCCCCGCCGACCCCACCGCAGGTCGCGTCGCCGCTCTGACCTGGCAGTACAGTGTGTGGTCTGAGACCTAACAGGTGCGTCTGGTCACTCCTAGGTGCAATGCTTTACACCAGGGGTCTCCAAACTATTTAGTCCGCGGGACACATTGACTTCTCCACAAAGTTATAAGGGCCAAGATGTACCTAGTGGGATTAAAGCACCCTAGCACTCCATGATTACCGTAATGTAAGGCTAAAGGAAAGATGAAATCGCAAAAATCTAAGGTTGTGGGAATAGCTAGCGCTGAAACGAACTGCGATTTTTATTTGATTATTTAATTCTGATTGGTGGACGTACCTTATAGATATTCTGGCGTATTTTATTCTGGCGAATTTCACTGTCAAAAAAGTATGTCACTGCACATTCTTCACGAAAGCGTCCTCCAAAGTTAACGAAATCTCAAAATCATTGTTAGCAACACAATTATTGCAAGACGTAACAGAGGTAGAGTATGTCAACGCATTGTTATTTCAAGCGGCGCAACAATAAGTTCAGTTATGTAGTGTTGTAGCGAGTAGCAGAGCCAATTCGCGGTGCATTGGTCCCGATTGGCCTCGAAACTCAGTTGTTGGCAGTACAGGTACCACCTCAAATATTGGGAGGGCCGGATACCGGGGATGTCCGGCCAGCTAACGAGGGCCGGTTTACCGGCCCACGCGGGCTGGATCCGGCCCGCGGTCCGTAGTTTGGAGACCCCTGCTTTACACGTTTCACTGCCACCAAGAAATTGGCACTAGCTTAACACTTACACAGTCTGATTGGTATCTGCATCTGCATCTACTTGCGTAATCTGCAGTCCACCGTATGGTACGTGGCGGTGGGTACGCCATATTGCTGCTACTTTTCATGTTCTTTTCTGTTCTATTTGCAACCATAGGGCGGGAAAAACGACCATCTATATGTCTTCGAATGTAGAGAATTGATACAAGGCAGACAGAACGGGACTCAACTGATACGGGATCTTTCTTCCCCAGTATACGAGAATGAATAAATTTGAATTACATAAATCCAACAAGCGGCATGGTGCACTTTCTCATGGTCCATGGCCCTTATCCTGTGCATGTCTACAGGTTTGGCCTAAAACAGACTCACACTTGTGCCTATGTTGAGAATGGCACATCTGAACACAAAGTGCTCATATGCGATGCCCCAGTTTAGGAAAACACGACATAGAAGAGATACTACGTTGACAAGATAACTAGAATTCTACAAACAAGATCGCAGACTAATTATCGCTAGTACTACATGCGGCATGCAAACAGGAGATACCGTACACTACAACATGACAGGCTCCACATGGAACAGATCATCAATACATTGTAAATTATACAGATGCGAGCACAGTCAGGAGGTCGTATGCTACACCACACACAAGAAGTGAAGGCGAGATAAACATAGAAACATAGCAACAGTAACTGAAGGTTCTACAAGAGTAAATCGAATCAACACGAACATGTAACTCTCTGTGTAACTGCCTGTCATACCATTTCAATAGCAAGTAGCATTATTTAAAGATGTGACATTTCTTCTTCTTTTGCTACATCATGTGTGGCTGACTCGAAGATTTTGTGTGCCCTCGCACCAGATGCAGCTGACTATGACATTTTAAATGAACTCTCAATCTCCACTGTTGCCTTAAGTTCGGAAACACATTGTAACCTAACTAATCAATACATTAAATTAAGAACTACCACTGTTAAGACAACTTACGTAACAGATGTAACAATACATGCAGAACTTATAAGAGGAAGAACTGTCAAATCATATCTAAGTCAAATTGCCGTCCCTTGTTTCTTGCATTAAATACACTTTTAATTTCAATTTAAAATCCATCCACAAACTATTAAGTACCTTATTTGTTATCATTATTTAAGTTAGCAACAAGCTTAAACAAAATTATGTATATGCATTTGCACTTATACATATATTATTTTTTAATTTGTCATCTTGTAAAATATTCAATAAAAATGTAGTAGTATTAAAATTGAATTTGAGTGATTAACATGTAAAATTACACAATGTACGACCTGCTATATAGTAACAGGCAGAAGGTCTTTACTTGAGAAATATATAAACATTCCTTAACATGGGCCCTAATTTCTCGTATCTTTATCTTCGTGGTCCTTAGTTGCAACATACGTTATGTTGGTAGAATAGTATTGCAATCAGCTTCAAATACCGATTCTCTAAGTTTTTTCAATAATGTTTCTCGAAAGTAATATCGCCTTTCCTTTAGGTATTCCCATTTGTAATAGGCATAGACAGTCCCGATCGCAAGAAAACTTTATTTTTGTGGTTACCGGCGTCGGTCAGTTGTTGATCATCTTCAAACGTGTTGACTGCTTAACAGCTGAAAATCGGGAAGTCCTAACATCTGCTCCGTTTTTCGTCACCGCCTACCATAGTGAAACTATAAGATACCGTGAGCATATGGATGCCTTCCGGCTAAATAATTTTGATAAATCCACCTTTGCAATGCACATAAAACACCATGGTCACTCAGCCACAGCCATTACAGAAAACCTAAAAATACTACACACTGTGAACAAAGGAAAAAAAAATCAATTTGCTTGCAGAACTAGAAATTTATATCCACAGCTCTAACTCTCCAGACTTTGTTCTGAACGAACAAGTGGAACTTGCAAACAAACCTTATCTTCACATATTTCATGAAATATTCAAAAACAGAAAATAATAATCCTCTGATATAATAAAAAAAAGAAATATTCTATGAAATTTAATGTAGCAGTCATACAACAGTCCAAGGATCATTATCATAATTTGTAATAGTCATATTGAAAAATACAAGCTGTAACTAGGATTCTATAATGTGTAATAGCTTTCAAAAATTTCATACATGTAACATTATTGTACCTCCTAGATCTAAGTTCTCTGACAACAGCGTGGCTCAAAACAGTTCTAGCTGTCGTTTTTATTTTTTAAATTTGTAATAGCTTTGAGTAATTTCATATATATAACGACATTGTACTTCCTAGATCTGAGTTGTCTGTCAACAACGTGAACAAAAAAATTTCATAATGTCAATCAAGAAATCTCGCAGTCTATAATAGCTTTTTAAATTTCTATATATGCAACACCTTTGCACTTCCTGTGGCCAAGTTCTTTGACCAGAACCTACGAGTTTCTGTGTGAGCAACATCTTTACATCTGCTACATCAAAGTTCTTTGACCACAGCCCACATGTTTGTATGTAAACATAGTGTAGTGCACAACATAATAGTGTAATATGGAGCTATACCTGATATATCGACGTGAAAATGACCATAAGTGTGTAAGTAAGTGGCAAAACTGTCATCACAGCATAGCTGTAATAATGGTGCTTCATCTTTTTGTAAGTACAGATATATTTTCGTCAAATGCGGCCTTACCACTTACAATTGTGCTACTTGTATTTGTGTAATCACCAGCAAATAATTTTTTTGTATTTATACAGTGATCTCCAACAGTTCAAACATGTAAACGAATATATATACACCTGAAGATTTATTGTGACAGGTAGCGGATATTTTTCTACAACCCCATAAAGGAACAGTCACGGAGTTCGACAGCATCCAGTATAGATTAAATTCATCCAACTTTTATGTGTTCAACTCTTGGTTTGTTGATTTTTCATGATTTTGCTTGACGTTGTGGCTATAACTTCAATGGCCTCGATAACTTCAAGTAGGCATTGCAAGTTTTCTTACTCTCATCAATATAAATTATGGTAGCATATTTAGGTATTATTATTTAGATTTTGGTATCAATGGTAATGTTAGTATTTGTATTTTCACTTGCCTTCTGTGATCACGATGACAGTGATCCCGATAAAATGTCTCTTCGATCGCGATCGACGGCCCTTATACAATTCTTTTGTGGTGGCGCTTCCCGCAGAGGCGCGGTACTTAACGCGTCCAGGAATTTATCGACGGTAGTCACTGCGTTTTCCTCTAGCGGCCGCTGTGAATTCGTCATTGCCTACTTTTATGGCTGAATCAATTGCCTCCTTTTTGATATCGATGAGCAATGATACCACTTATGAAGCGGGACTATGAAACACCTACATGAGTAGTGAATAAGTAAAAGTCAATAAAACTGACTGAATGACAAAAACAACGTGTTTCTCGAACGTGAGTAGATGACTGCAAGCAGTTCACAAGTTGCGACAGCGAGAGTTGAGGGGCGATTACTGGATTAGTTGGTAAGCCGGTAAGTGGGCTCGGTTTGCAGTTCAGATGGCAACATAATGAGGTGGAACCTGGTGTACAATACGAGTGGCTAACCTGCCCCCATATATATTGTCAGTAGAGATGCTGTTAACATTACAATGGGTCCATCAGTAGAAATTGGTGTTTCCGGATGTTGACTACTTGTTGGATATTACCTGAGTAAAGAATCCAAATGAGATATTTCAATGCCTCTCAAGCTCCCCAATAAGACTTTTAGTGATGATTCTATCGTATGGAACTGGGGACCTAGAAACGACGGAGATGCTCCATCCCCGCCGTAGACCTCAGTGGTTCACAAGCCCCCAACAGGCTACAGCAGTCCACTCACCAAACCGCCGCCCCACACCGAACCCATGGTTATTCTGCGGTTAGGCCCCAAGTGGATACCCCCTCCCCTACGTTCCCGTTAATGTCTCATACTAGACGAGTGTAACCCCAATGTTTGCGTGGTCCAGTAATTATGGTGTACGTGTACGTGTACTTGGAGAAAGTGTTTGCGCAGCAATCGCCTACATAGTGTAACTGAGACGAAATAAGAGGAACCAGCCCGCATTCGGTGATACAGATGGAAAACCTCTTAAAAACCATCCACAGACTGACCTGCACACCGAAACTCGACACAAATCCACAATTCGTGGCTGGGACCGGAAAAATGTGCGTTAGACCGCACGGCTAATCAGGTTTAGTGATGATTGTTGAATGGAAACGAGAGGATAGACCACACCTCATGTGCTGACGGAGAGGGATTAATAGATAGGGCGGAATAGCTTGTGACTTCCGAAGTGCTACCAGCAGTCCAGTTAGTACAACTACTGCGCGTTGGGAGTTAGAAATAATTCGGTACAAATGTGGTGCAACTATGCATAAACAACGGATATCTATTGTGAATTCCAAGCGACGCTTAAGGTGGTGTAAATAGACTCCACTGGAAAAAATTTGGAAATTTGTGGTAAGGTCTTATGGGACCAAACTGCTGAGGTCGTCTGTACCTAAGCTTACACACTACTTAATCTAACTTAAACTAACTTATGGTGTGGACAACACACACACACTCATGCCCGAGGGAGGACTCGAACCTACGACAGGGGGAGCCCCATGGACCGTGACAAGGCTCTTAGACCGTGCGGCTACCCCGCGCGGCTACTCCACTGGATGGCTGGAAACCAGTGATATGTATTGAATCACCCTATCCCCTGAGGAAACCCTATGTAAGGGTGTGGGTTTGGCGAATAGCTGAAGAACGTTGCCTGCCGTCTGTGTAGCACCAGTAGTGCGATCAGCTGGAGGTGGCGTTACGGTATGGGAGTGTTATCCGTGGTTACAGTGTGGTCCCCTTATTTAACCTAAATGATGCAAACACGAAAGGATACGAACACATTTAACAGTGTTGTTCATTGCTTATAGCAGAGGAATAGTCCGGAGACATTAACTGTTTCTATCAGCATGAAATTTCAGCCTCTCCTGAATTACCAACTGTGAAACTATGTTTTGCGGACAATAAAACTGCTGACATGGACTAGCCTATCTATAGTCCCAACGAATGAAACAAACACCCAATGTCCTCAACTTTTTGTTGGATGTGTTCCAGTCTATGATTCCTCTACTGTCTTGCCCTCTACAGGTCTGTTAGGTATTATTTAGGTTATTCCGTGATGTCCTGTCGTCCTGTCTCTTCTTGTCAGCGTTTTCGATATGATCCTTTCTTCGCTGATTATGAGGAGAAGATCGTCATTCCTTATCAATCTATTTAATTTCCAATATTTTTCTGGAACACTACATCTTAAACGCTTCGATTCTTTTGTGTTCAGTTTTACTCATTGTCCATGATCCACGATCATACAACGCCATGCTCGAAACGGTTTTGCTACAACCCCTGCATGAAATTAAGACATATGTTTGATGCAGTAGACTTCTCTTGACCAGGAATGCCTTTTTTGCGTGTTGTGGTTTGCTTCTTATGTCATTGGTTCGTCTGACATGGGTAATTTTGCTTCCAAGATAGTAGAATTCCTTACATTCGTCTACTTCCTGAACATTAATTTTCATGTGAAATTTCTTGTTATTTTCATCTCTGATACTTCTCATTTCGTTTGTCTTTTTCGGGTTTACATTCAGTCATAATCTGTAATTACTAGACGATTCCATTCAGCAGCTCCTAAAATGCTTCTACACTTTCGCTGAAGATAGCAATGTTATCAGCGAATCTTGTACTTGATATCGCATAACCTTAAATTTTAATCCCACCCTTGAGTCCTTCTTTTACTTCCAGCATTGCTTCTTCGATGTACAGATTGAACAGTAGGAGCGAAAGACTGAATACTCGTCTTACGCCGTTTTTAGTGCTAGCACTTTGATGTTGCTATGACGATCGTATTGTTCACTGTTGATTCTTACGTAATTTGTTTATTACACGTCCTTCCCACCACCTATCTCCTATTTTACTCAGAATTTTATTGTTCACTGTTGATTCTTACGTAATTTGTTTATTACACGTCCTTCCCACCACCTATCTCCTATTTTACTCAGAATTTCGAACTCTTGCACCAGTTTTCACAGTAGAACGCTTACGTACAGATGAACTGTGGGGAATATACTACTGTTAAAAGCAGTATCACACTCCTAAGACAACGTTTCCTGTAGTAACAGTTGCACTTGTAACCAGACTAGACATCATCGAAGTGGTCAGTTTTATAGCTGTATCGATTCTGAGACAGAGACAATAATTGGTGAATGTTTCCAGCACTATGTATAAGTTTTGTCATCAAAAAAGATTTCTACCACCAAAAATACTTCACCTTGCACTGGATAGGTATGTACCCAAGAACAGTTCGTAGTGGGAGGGACACTCCATGGTATACGACCACTATAAAGAAACGTATAAACAAACTACTGCTTAATAGGTATAAAACAAAGCATAGGACGAGATATGATGAGTCAAATGTTACACCTCGAACCGTTTTGGTATGAGATGTGTAGCCTGCGTAGAACTGAAACACGTAAACAGTCATGTCCTGAACCAACACGGTCTGCAGTTCAACGCACAGTGAGCAAGACATATCACCTACACTGAGTTATCTCAACCTGAGACTCCACCGACTGACCCATACGTCGCTACATTACAACAAAATTGTAAAAAATGCGTCTTTTTACACCACAATTGTGACTAATTCGTCCCCCTAGCATACCAACAACAACTGACAATGTTTGAATTGCTAACTCTCTCTCTCTCTCTCTCTCCTTCTCTCTCTCTCTCTCTCTCTCTCTCTCTCTCTCTCTCTCTCACTCTCTCTCTCCTTCTCTCTCTCTCTCTCTCTCTCTCTCTCTCTCCTTCTCTCTCTCTCTCTCTCTCTCTCTCTCTCTCTCTCTCTCTCTCTCTCTCTGTGATACGGGGGCAGACGAACTTATAAGTTTCGTCTCATGTAAGATGCTCTACGTCTTGGCACTTATTGCAACCTGAAGTGTAAATCTGCTCCTAGTACTTTACTGAATTCGTAATGAGATCTATTTAATGAATCTACTGAATGAACGTACTACTACTACTATTACTACTACTACTACTACCATTACTACTATTATTATTACAACCACTAGCAATCTATCAGATGAGAAAAACGACCTATATAAAAATATTATAGCAAACGCTCTTAGCATCCATTATTTTAGATGGGTAGATCACATTACTAATGAGGAGGTGTTGAATAGGATTGGGGAGAAGAGACGTATGTGGCACAACTTGACTAGAGGAAGGGATCGGTTGGTAGGACATGTTCTGAGGCATTAAGAGATCACCAATTTAGTATTGGAGGGCAGTGTGAAGGGTAAAAATCGTAGATGGAGAACAAGAGATGAATACACCAAGCAGTTTCAGAAGGATTTGGTTGCAGTAGGTACTGGGAGGTGAAGCAGCTTGCACATGATAGGGTAACATGGAGAGCTGCATGAAACCAGTCTCAGGACTGAAGACGACAAACAAACAACAATTCATCATAAATGATTTGCAAATCTCCTGACAACGCGCAGTATCTATGACTGTTATTTATCTTTATTGAGATGAGGGACATTTGCTGCCCAGTATAACGAAATGTGTTCTGTCGTCCAGTGGGCTGTGTGTGTGTGGTAGGACAGTTGAATTGTACTACTTTGGTTTAAGGGCGTATGTAGTTCACTGTGGTGGGATTCTAATATATACGATCACGGCACTTCAAATACCTGCTACGTTAACTGTGAAACGTCCCCTTAGAAAAATTATACAAGACTGTGCTTAAACTGACACACAATATTTTTTAGCGCAACGCAATCTGACTTTCGATAACCCATACAAAAAAATGGCCCTGACTAACATTAACCTATACATTTCACAAATCACTTACGTCACAAAAATCTTGGTTACTCGAACCACTGCAATAAAGCGAGCGCCACTACTGCCAGCTAAATAAAAGATTCAAACTACAGAAGGCACTAACTACTGATAGGGATAATTAGCAAATGAAAGATTTTAATAGAGAACAAACAATGTATTTACCTTAATAGTCATAATATATATAGCAGTTCATGACATCCATTCTTACAAATTTCAAAACTCCGCCATCTCTCTCCCCACATCCACCAATGCTGGCGGCTCACCTCCAACTGCGCAACGCTACGCGCTGTTCATATCCATCTGCCCAACGCTACAATGGCGAATATTACAACAATGCCAACCAGCCACAGACTGCACACAGCACAGCCAGTGATCTTCATACAGAGCGCTATGTGGCGTTACCAATAAAAAAACGTAAACAGCCTACTTGCAACTGCATGCTATTGGCTGCAGGGTGATACAACTATGTATAGACGAACTTCAGTTAGCGGCGAAGTGCTGCATGCTCACATCGTCGTGTTCGAACAGAGGGGTGAGAGTAGGGTCTTGTGTGCATCTCAAACATTTCTGAAAATTTACGTATTCATATGTGACACATACATTTCAATATCATACCTTGTCATCAAATAGATGTCCCACATTCCGTCAAACGATTATGATCACTTAAATCTTTTGTGATTACAATGGAATCGTTCTTTGATATAACGTAAAACACAATTTATGCAAATAATCCCCTAACAATCACTTAAAATACAATGCTAACCGGATTTTTCACCGTTTTCTATTGACAGGAAGGTTCTGTACCGACATCAGATTTCTATCACACCAAGGCTTACCTACAGCGAAAACCAGTGTGTCTAAGGTGGATGTGAAATTATCGTATTATTCCAAGCTAAAGACTTTCATGCTGATTGTGATAAGCTACAAACCTTAGAAAAACGACTACGTATATTCTGGAAGACTTCATTGCAGCACATGTGGGATATATCGTATATCACAGCTACATACATCTACAGCTACTTTTATATGTACCTATGTACTCTGCAAACCACCGCAAAATGCATGGCAGAACGTACGCCATATTATACCATTTATTAGGATCCCTTCTTGTTAGTTTCACGTATGGAGCGCAGAATGAATGACAGTTTGCACGCCTTTATCCGTGCTGCAATTATACTAATTTTGTCCTCATGATCCCTATGCGCACCACAAGTAGGGGATGTAGTACATTTATAGTCATCATTTAAAGACTGTTCCTGAAACTTTGCTAGCAGATTTTCTTGCGATTGTCCATCTTCTAGAGTCTTCCAGCTCACTTTCTTCAGCATCACTATAGCACTGTCCCATGGCCAAACAAACCTGTGACAGTTCGTGCTGTACTTCTTTGTGTATGTTCAATATCCCTTGTTGGTCCTATTTGGTGGGGTCCCACATACTTCAGCAGTATTGTAAAACGTGTCGCATGAATTATTTGTAAGTAATCTCCTTTCTAGACTGGCTGAAAGTACCCATAATTCCACCAATAAACCGAAGTCTACTATCTGCTTTACTTACTGAGCCTATGTGATCGTTCCTTTTTATATCCCTACAGAGTATTACACCAGGCATTTGTATGAGTTGGCCTATTCCTGTTGTGACTCATTGATATTGTTGTCGGAAGATAAGTTTTCTCCATTTTCTTAAGTGAAACATGTTGCTTTTCTGAACATTTAAAGCAAGTTGGCCATCTTTGCACCACTCTACTAATATTTATGCAGCTTCTTTCGTTGCAGATAACTGCATAGTCTGCAAATAGTCTGAGCTTATTATTGATATTGTCCGCAAGGTCATTAATATGCTTCATAAAGAGCGAAAGTTCCTACATTCTCATTTAGGGTACACCCGAATTTTCTTCTACATGTGAAGATGACTCTCCATACAAATAACTTGCTGTGTTCTCCCTACCATGGAGTCCTCAGTCCAGTCACAAATTTCATTTCAAACCTTAGAAATTTTGACAGTAGGCATAGGTGTGGTACTTAGTCAAATGCTACTCGAAAATCAAGGGATACTGCATCTACTTAACTGCCTTGTTCCAAAACTTTGAGTGTGTCATGTGAGAAAAGTGCGAGTTGGATTTCATAAGATAGATGTTTTCTGAATCCTTGCTGACTGGTGCGGAGGATGACATTCTGTTCAAGATACAAGATTATGTTTGAGCTCAGAGTATGTTCTAAGATTCTACAACAAATCGATCTCAAAGATATTTAACGGTTGTTTTGTGGTAACTTCTACTACCCCTCTTGTAGATGGGTGTTCCTGTCCTTTATTCTAATCACTACGCATTGTTATTTGGTCGGGGGATCTACGATCGATTACAGTTAGAAGGGGGCTAACTCATCAGCAAATTCAATAAAGAATCTGATAGAGCTTCCGTCGGGCCATAGAACTTTGTTGAAGCTTATTGATTTCAGCTGTTACTCAACATCAATACCAGTAATACTGATGTTACTCATTTTTCCAGTGGCATGAGCATTAAAGTCTAGCAATTCTCCTAGGTTTTCCTTTGTAAATGAACATTTCAAAAAAGGCGTTAAGCATTTCAGTTTTTGCTTTGCTTCCCTTAATTTTAGTTCGATCTCATTCAATAGGGCCTGTACATTACCTTTGGTCTCACTAACAATTTTTACATTCAACCAGCATTTCTTTGAGTTTTGTAAAAGATCATTTGACAATCTTTTGCTGCTGGGGTCACTGAAGATTGCACGCACCTCTCTCTTGACATATAAATGTGTTTCATTCAGCATCTCTCTATCGTTTCATGCTTTGTTTTACACATATTATGCAGTAGTCTTCCTTTAGAAGTTCCTTTACAGTTGCTGTATCCCACGGATGGGACCTCCCATTATGAACTGTTCAGCTGGGTACATACCTATTTTGTGCATGATCAGTTATTCCCATTCCACTCTTAATGTTACCACCGCTGCATTTAATTTCAGCGAAGGGTATTTTGAATTTTGTAAATGTCGTGCCAGTCCTTCCAAAAATCATTTCTTTTTGAATTTTTTTAAATTTTTCTTGCAGCCATGTCGCCCTACCTTTCCTACACTTCCTTTTTATTTCATTTCGATGAAATGTTACTTATTTATTCCTAAGTATTCCAGAACATTTTTGTACTTCCTTCTTTCTTTGATCAACTGAAGCATTCTTCAGTTACTTACGATTTCTTCGCTGCTATCTTCCTTGTACCTACGATTTTCGTTCCAAGGTCTGTTAGTACCCTTTTCAGAGATGTCCATTCCCCTCCAGCTGTACAGCCCACTCATCAGTTCATTAAAGCAGTATATAGAGCCTCAGATAACTTCAAGTGTATCTATTCATTCATGAGTACTTCTGTACCCAACTTTCCTGCGCGCAATTCTGTCTCTCCCGGCCTTTTGAGTGTATACATCCTCTTCTTGTGATTCTTGAACAGATTAGTCGCTATTGGTAGCTGAAATTAGCTCGATAACTGAATTATTGTTTCTCCTCTTTCATTTCTCTTACCAAGCCAATATTCTTTTGTGACTCTTTCTTCTGCTCCTTCCACATCAACCGCATTCAAATCCCCCATGAGAATTAGATTTTAATCTCACTTCGCGTTCTGAATTCCCCGTTCAGTATCATCATAGACTCTCTATCTCTGCCTCCTCTGCTTCTGACGTCGGTATGTAAACCTGAACGGTTTTTGTCGATGTTGGTTTATTATCGATTCTGATGATAACAAGGGTATGACTCAACTGTTCACAGTATTACACTCTCTACCGTACGTTCCAACTCAGCTAAGACTATGTCTATATGTAATGGAGGGGGAGTGGAAGGGTGTCAGCAAGGTGAAATGGAAAGAAAATAAGGATTCCTGGTCAATGAGTGTAGAGGAATAGCAACAGCAACTGAACAAGTAACGTTTAAAAGTAATAATTAATTGCATTATGCGTCTCACTAACTTTGTAATTATCATAAAATATACAATTAAAATCAGTTCATCTTCTGCCTAAGGTATAGAGAGGTTGAATGTCAGAAGAATAAAGACATTAGTAGTTGGTTAGGTGCCAGCATTTGTTTCAATGGCTCTAAGCACTATGGGACTTAACATCTGAGGTCATCGGTCCCCTAGAAGTTAGAACTACGTAAAACTAACGAACCTAAGGACATCGCCCACATCCATGCCCGAGGCAGGAGTCGAACCTGCGACCATAGCAGTCGCGCGGTTCCGGACTAAAGCGCCTAGAACCGCTCGGCCACAGCGGCCGGCGCCAGCATTTGTTCTTTAAACAAAATAGAACTGATAGGTGGAGACTGAACGCTTTTGTACTACATACGTATTTTATTATCTCTACGTTTAGAAAGCTGTGAATATTCGTCTGTAATGCTGTATTATACTAAGCAAAACTCCGCGTTCTGGCCTAAAAGGGCAATTCGTGACCGACGCCCACCATTTCACTCTCTGCCTGTGGTGTCATTCCGATGCTGTGCGGAGCGGCATGTAGCTATCACACCACTGTCCTGCTCACGGTCCACTTTCTAGAGCTTCAATCCACTGCTTATCACCCAACATTAGGTCCTATACTGGCATCACGGGATCGAATCCTCTCCCACTAAGGAAAAACTTCAGACAATATCGAGAATCGAACCAGGATCTTCCGTGTAGCAGCTAGACACACCAATCGCTGGGCTACGTAGGTGGACTCTCTCGGAGTAAACTCAACGTAAACAAAAAAAGATTCCTCTACTGATCGAAGAATATAGAACGTACTGTGGTTAGCACAGTACAATGAGCAGAGCATTACTTCAAAACACACACATACACAGAAGAACTGTCTCAGATCAGATCGTAGTTGTAAAATAAAGGAATGACAAAACTTGTTACAGACAAACGAAACTAGATTATCCAGGTTCATAGCAAGTAGGAGGAACCCTTGATCGTGTAATACAAATATAGTGAGTAATTTTGATTCAACAAGCCACCCACTATGTGTTTCCTCATACTTAGTCAGTGTGAGCTTTTAATCCGCCTCTAATACCTAGTCGTCAACTGGATGCTAAAATCTAATGTTATTTTCCTTTTTCCTTCGGTAAGGGCAATCTACGGAAGTACAATTTGCAGCCGGGGAATGTGGCACTAAATGCTTGCAGGTGGGCAAAAAAATGTTACAGAGCTAAGCACATTTTCTGGTATAGACATCACTGCTGAAAGCCAGGATCTATATCTGGAAAGCTGAAGGCCTCCTGACGATGTACATTTTGGTACTTCTAAGCTGATTAGCGCAGACAACTCCGGCTACAGCATTCGATAATTTCCCCCGGCTTCGAAAACGCGCTTCCGAATGCATCTGTCGTATACGCGCTGCTTATTAGCGGAACGACTTTATATTCTGCCATTCGCGGCATCCAATTTGCGTACGCAAATTACGAAACAGCAGTTCAACAAAACGATATTAATGCGTTTCCTGTTTCCGTATTTACGCACAAAGCAACGAAATCGATTAGACTACCGCTCTTTCCGTTTTTTGCGCGTGTTCCACGGGTTATAAAGAGTGGCAGCTACATATCTACACAACATAGAGAGCTACGCTAGTTTTCCAACTAATAACGTGCACTGAATAACGAACTTTAATACAAATCGCCTCACTGATTTTATCCGAAGTAGTACAGAAACAATCAAATACTCGATTCCAGTCATGTAATGTGTTAGCCATTTTAGTTTCCGTACGGAATATTAAGGAAAGTGGTTCCATATGTAGGGAGCTGCTAGTATGAGAAAAAAAAGCAGGACAAAATCATCCTGCTAACATAGGATCTTATCTTAAAGAGCTCGCTACTGTGAAACGGCTTTTTTCTACTAAAAACTCCTTGCTTTCCATATTTTTAGAGGTGATAGTATTGTCCAAACAAGAAAATAACCGCCAGTAATCAGTGGCTCTGCCGGCCGAAGTGGCTGAGCGGTTCTAGGCGCTTCAGTCTGGAACCGCGCCACCGCTACGGTCGCAGGTTCGAATCCTGCCTCGGCCATGGATGTGTGTAATGTCCTTAGGTTAGTTAGGTTTAAGTAGTTCTAAGGCCTAGGGGACTGATGACCTCAGATGTTAAGTCCCATTTTGCTCAGAGCCATTTGAAACATTTCATTGGCTCTGAAACTACATTCCTTACCGTCGATTAGCTCTTGTTTCTCTAGAAGAGGTGTGTTTCACAGTAACAAAGATCAGTAAATGCTCCTAGCTTTTATGGTATGTATTTTACGCTCTAAAACTGCATACCTTATAAGCAATGAGCACATGTTCAGTAGAAGAGACGTGTTGGATAGTAGCAAAGATGAACTAGTTCTCATAGCTCTTAAGGTACGCATTTTAGATCCCATATTTACGGGACACTTTTTCTTTTGTGGTGCACACTACCACATCTCAAAAACAAGAAAACAAACGTTCTTCCAGTAGAAGAGATGCGTATCACAATAGCGAAATGAACAAGTGCTCGTAGCATTTAATGAATGCTCCAAGTCCTTAGTATGCTGTTATTGTTGTTTATGTTACGGTCTTCAGTCCAGGGATTGGTTTGATGCAGCTCTCCATGCTACCCTATCCTGTGCAAGCTTCTTCATCTCCCAGTACCTACTGCAGCCTACATACTTCTGAATTTGCTTAGTGTATTCATCTCTTGGTCTCCCACTACGATTTTTACCTTCCACGCTGCCCTCCAATACTAAATTGGTCATCCCTCGACGTCTCAGAACATGTCCTACCAACCGGTCCCTTCTTCTCGTCAAGTTGTGCCACAAACTCCTCTTCTCCCTAATTCTATTCAATACCTCCACATTAGTTACATGATCTAACCATCTAATCTTCAGCATTCTTCTGTAGCACCACATTTCGAAAGCTTCTATTCTCTTCCTGTCCAAACTGTTTATCGTCCATGTTTCACTTCCATACATGGCTACACTCCATACAAATACTTTCAGAAACGACTTCCTAAAACTTAAATCAATACTCGATGTTAACAAATTTCTCTTCTTCAGAAACGCTTTCCTTCCCATTGCCAGTCTACATGTTATATCCTCTCTACTTCGACCATCATCAGTTATTTTGCTCCCCAAATAGCAAGACTCCTTTACTACTTTAAGTGTCTCATTTCCTAATATAATTCCCTCAGCATCACCAGACTTAATTCTACTACATTCCATTATCTTCGTTTCGCTTTTGTTGATGTTCCTCTTATATCCTCCTTTCAAGACAATGCCCATTCCGTTCAACTGTTCTTCCATGTCCTTTGCCGTCTCTGACAGAATTACAAAGTCAGCGGCGAACCTCAAAGTTTTTATTTCTTCTCCATGGATTTTAATACCTTCTCCGAATTTTTCCTTTATTTCCTTTACTGCTTGCTCAATATACAGATTGAATAACATTGTGGAGAGGCTACAACCCTTTCTCACTCCCTTCCCAAGCACTGCTTCCCTCTCATGTCCCTCGATTCTTATAACTGCAATCTGGTTTCTGTGCAAATTGTAAATAGCCTTTCGCTCCCTGTATTTTACGCCTGCCACCTTTAGAATTTGAAAGATAGTATTCCAGTCAACATTGCCAAAAGCCTACAAATGCTAGACACTTAGGTTTGTCTTTCCTTAATCTTTCTTCTGAGATAAGTCGTAAGGTCAGTACTGCCTCACGTGTTCCAGTATTTCTACGGAATGCAAACTGATCTTCCCCGAGGTCCGCTTCTACCAGTTTTTCCATTCGCCTGTACAGAATTCGCGTTAGTATTTTGCATCTGTGACTTATTAAACTGAGAGTTCGGTAATTTTCACATCTGTCAAAACCAGCTTTCTTTGGGATTGCGATTATTGTATTCTTCTTGAAGTCTGAGGGTATCTCGCCTGTCTCACACATCTTGCTCACCAGATGGTAGAGATTTGTCAGGACTGGCTCTCCCAAGGCCGTCAGTAGTTCTAATGGGATGTTGTCTACTCCAGGGGCCTTGTTTCGGCTCAGGTCTTTCAATGCTCTGTCAAACTCTTCACGCAGTATCGCAACTCCTATTTCATCTTCATCTACATTCTCTTCCATTTCCTTGTATAGACCCTCTATATACTCATTCCATCTTTCTGCTTTCTCTTCTTTGGTTGGAACTGGGTTTCCAGCTAAGCTCTTGATATTCATACAAGTGGTTTTCTTTTCTCCAAAGGTCTCTTTAATTTTCCTGTAGGGTGTATCTAGCTTACACCTAGTGAGATAAGCCTCTACGTCCTTACATTTGTTCTCTAGCTATCCCTGCTTAGCCATTTTGCACTTCCTGTCTATCTCATTTTTGAACCGTTTGTATTCCTTTTTGCCTGCTTCATTTACTGCATTTTTATATTTTCTCCTTTCACCAATTACATTCAATATTTCTTCTGTTAACCAAGGGTTTCTACTAGCCCTCGTCTTTTTACCTACTTGATCCTGTGCTACCTTCACTACTTCCTCCCTCAGAGCTACCCATTCTTCTTCTACTGCATTTCTTTCCCCCACTGCGGTCAATTGTTCCCTCATGCTGTCCCTGAAACTCTGCACAACCTCTGGTTTAGTAAGCTTATCCAGGTCCCATCTCCTTAAATTCCCACCCTTTTGCAGTTTCTTCAATTTTAATCTGCAGTTCATAACCAATAGATTGTGATCAGAGTCCACATCTGCCCTTGGAAATGTCTTACAATTTAAAACCTGGTTCCTAAATCTCTCTCTTACCATTATATAATCTATCGGATACCTTTTAGTATCCCCAGGGTTCTTCCATGAGTACAACCTTCTTTTATGATTCTTGAACAAACTGTTAGCTATGATTAAGTTATGCTCTGTGCAAAATTCTACAAGACGGCTTCCTCTTTCATTTCTTAGCCCCAATCCATATTCACCTACTACGTTTCCTTCTCTACAGTTTCCTACTGTCGAATTCCAGTCACGCATGACTATTAAAGTTTCGTCTCCCTTCACTATGTGAATAATTTCTTTTATCTCATCATGCATTTCATCAATTTCTTCATCATCTGCAGAGCTAGTTGGCATATAAACTTGTACTACTGTAGCAGGCGTGGGCTTCGTGTCTATTTTGGCCACAATAATGCGTTCACTATATTGTTTGTAGAGGCTTACCCGCACGCCTATTTTTTATTCATTATTAAACCTACTCCTCCATTACCCCTATTTGATTTTGTATTTATAACCCTGTATTCACCTGACCAAAAGTCTTGTTCCTCCTGCCACCGAGCTTCACTAATTCCCACTATATCTAACTTTAACCTATCCATTTCCCTTTTTAAATTTTCTAACCTACCTGCTCGATTAAGGGATCTACAATTCCACGCTCCGATCCGTAGAACGCCAGTTTTCTTTCTCCTGATAACAACGTCCTCTTGAGTAGTCCCCGCCCGGAGATCCGAATGGGGGACTATTTTATTTCCGGAATATCTTACCCAAGAGGACGCCATCAACATTTAACCATACAGTAAAGCTGCATGCCCTTGGGAAAAATTACGGCTGTAGTTTCCTCTTGCTTTCAACCATTCGCAGTACCAGCACAGCAAGCCCGTTTTTGTTCTTGTTACAAGATGAGATCAATCAATCATACAGACTGTTGCCCGTGCAACTACTGAAAAGACTGCTGCCCCTCTTCAGGAACCATACGTTTGTCTGGCCTGTCAACAGATACCACTCCGTTGTGGTTGCACCTACTGTACGGCCATCTGTTTCGCTGAGGCTCGCAAGCCTCCCCACCAACGGCAAGGTCCATGGTTCATGGGGGGGGGGGGGGGGGGGGGTGTCCTTAGTATACCTTCTTAAAATATGTAATATATTGTTCTTTAACCCCATCTATGTACGGGATTACGAAAAAACTTCTGAAATAAAACTCTCATAAGGTATTTATTGATATTGGACATACTTGCATTATCACTTCCTTATGATCGTGAATTTGGGAATTCACAACATACAGTATTACATAACCAAACTTTCTCCACTTACTTTAATTTTTATCCATTGTCTGCATTAACATGAGTGTCGCCTCTTATTGTTGATAGAACGTTCTGTCACGTTTGACAACAACATATTGTTGTTCAAACTTCAATGCACAAACTTGAAATCGCTCTGTTGGACTTCGAACGTCAAGAATTGAAATTTGAAGACGAATATGTCTCGGCCTAACGACTCAAAATGTGCAGTGTTTTACAAAGTCCTTTTATGAAACGTCTAGGGTCGATAGATCGCATTATGATGATAACTTTCGTTAGAGGCAGAGTGTTGTGCGAAAATTTCTGGTAACGCTACTAGTCTCGTATAATAGCTTGTGGCCTTGACAATCTACATATTAGGTTAGATGTACTCTTGTTCACATTGACCAATAGTGTAGTGATCCTCCGGAATATGGAACATATCAAAAAAAACAAGAATACACAGAAAATACTTTGAATAATAAACAAGTATGCTAATCTTGCTTCCACAGATTCCAAGTGAAATGATCGTCACACATCTAGAATGAGGGCAAAAATATTTAAACAAATTTACATTTAAAATGTAAAACATACTGAACTGATAAAAATCATTTAACAAAAATTATTTACAACGACTGCATTACTACACTGAATTTGTGTGGAAGTCAGATTGTAGTAATACTTGCAATATTTGCAGCATTAGCGCCACACCCACAGCAGCTGATTTTAGTGAGAAATTCATAGACGGATTAGGATGGGTTGCTTACCAATAAGTCGTTTAGGCTTCTCTTAAACTAAACTTTATTTGCAGTTAAATTTGATATGGTTGCTGTTAAGCTGTTCAAAATGTGTGCTCCTAAATAATACACACCTTTTTGGACCAAAGTAAGTCGCTTTAAAACTCTGCGAAGACTATTCTTATTTCTAGTACTAACTGCATGAACTCAGTTGTTGATTATTAATCACATTTTCATTAAGAGATAAATATAATGTAGAGCAGTAGTAATACCACACCTAATAACCTTCACAGGCCTCTGCCAGATCTTCATGAGTTCACACCACAGACAATTCGTAACACATGTTTTTGGAACCGGAAGACTGTAGCTTTGTTGGTAAGTTACCTCACAAAATTATCTCTTACGGCACTATGGAGCATAGTATGTCAGTTGTCTTTTCTTATATCTTTTCTTATATCTTTTCTTATATCTTTTCTTATATCTGAATCATGAAAGAAGGTTGTATACGTGGAAGAACCCTGGAGATACTAAAAGGTATCAGATAGATTATATAATGGTGAGACAGAGATTTAGGAACCAGGTTTTAAGTTGTAAGACATTTCCAGGGGCAGATGTGGACTCTGACCACAATCTATTGGTTATGACCTGTAGATTAAACTGAAGAAACTGCAAAAATGTGGGATATTAAGGAGATGGGACCTGGGTAAACTGAAAGAACCAGAGGTTGTACAGAGTTTCAGGGAGAGCATAAGGGAACAATTGACAGGAATAGGGGAAAGAAATACAGTAGAAGAAGAATGGGTAGCTCTGAGGGATGTAGTAGTGAAGGCAGCAGAGGATAAAGTAGGTACAAAGACGAGGGCTGCTAGAAATCCTTGGGTAACAGAAGAAATATTGAAATTAATTGATGAAAGGAGAAAATATAAAAATGCAGTAAATGAAGCAGGCAAAAAGGAATACAAACGTCTCAAAAATGAGATCGACAGGAAGTGCAAAATGGCTAAACAGGGATGGCTAGAGGACAAATGTAAGGATGTAGAAGCTTATCTCACTAGGGGTAAGATAGATACTGCCTACAGGAAAATTAAAGAGACCTTTGGAGAGAAGAGAACCACGTGTATGAATATCAAGAGCTCAGATGGCAACCCAGTTCTAAGCAAAGAAGGGAAGGCAGAGAGGTGGAAGGAGTATATAGAACGTTTATACAAGGGTGATGTACTTGAGGACAATATTATGGAAATGGAAGAGGATGTAGATGAAGACGAAATGGGAGATACGATACTGCGTGAAGAGTTTGACAGAGCACTGAAGGACCTGAGTCGAAACAAGGCCCCCGGAGTAGACAACATTTCATTAGATCTACTGACGGCCTTGGGACAGCCAGTCATGACAAAACTCTACCAGCTGGTGAGCAATATGTATGAGATAGGCGAAATACCCTCAGACTTCAAGAACAATATAATAATTCCAATCCCAAAGAAAGCAGGTGCTGACAGACGTGAAAATTACCGAACTATCAGTTTAATAAGTCACAGCTGCAAAATACTAACGCGAATTATTTACAGACGAATGGAAAACATGTAGATGCGGAGCTCGGGAAGGATCAGTTTGGATTCCGTAGAAATGTTGGAACACGTGAGGCAATACTGACCTTACGACTTATCTTAGAAGAAAGATTAAGAGAAGGCAAACCTACGTTTCTAGCATTTGTAGACTTAGAGAAAGCTTTTGACAATGTTGACTGGAATAGTCTTTTTCAAATTCTAAAGGTGGCAGGGGTAAAATACAGGGAGCGAACGGCTATTTATAATTTGTACAGAAACCAGATGGCAGCCATAAGAGTCGAGGGGCATGAAAGGGAAGCAGTGGTTGTGAAAGGAGTGAGACAGGGTTGTAGCCTCTCCCCGATGTTATTCAATCTGTATATTGAGCAAGCAGTAAAGGAAACAAAAGAAAAATTTGGAGTAGGTATTAAAATTCATGGAGACGAAGTAAAAACTTTGAGGTTCGCCGATGACATTGTAATTCTGTCAGAGACGGCAAAGGACTTGGAAGAGCAGTTGAACGGAATGGACAGTGTCTTGAAAGGAGGATATAAGATGCCAATCAACAAAAGCAAAACGAGGATAATGGAATGTAGTCAAATTAAGTCGGGTGATGCTGAGGGAATTAGATTAAGAAATGAGACACTTCAAGTAGTAAAGGAGTTTTGCTATTTAGGAAGTAAAATAACTGATGATGGTCGAAGTAGAGAGGATATAAAATGTAGACTGGCAATGGCAAGGAAAGCGTTTCTGAAGAAGTGAAATTTGTTAACATCGAATATAGATTTCTGTATCAGGAAGTCGTTTCTGAAAGTTTTTGTTTGGAATGTAGCCATGTATGGAAGTGAAACATGGACGATAACTAGTTCGGACAAGAAGAGAATAGAAGCTTTCGAAATGTGGTGCTACAGAAGAATACTGAAGATAAGGTGGATAGATCACGTAACTAATGAGGAGGTATTGAATAGGATTGGGGAGAAGAGAAGTTTGTGGCACAACTTGACTAGAAGAAGGGATCGGTTGGTAGGACATGTTTTGAGGCATGTTTTGAGGCATCAAGGGATCACCAATTTAGTATTGCAGGGCAGCGTGGAGGGTAAAAATCGTAGAGGGAGACCGAGAGATGAGTACACTAAGCAGATTCAGAAGGATGTAGGTTGCAGTAGGTACTGGGAGATGAAGCAGCTTGCACAGGATAGAGTAGCATGGAGAGCTGCATCAAACCAGTCTCAGGACTGAAGACAACAACAACAACATATCCCCTATGTCTGACAACATTCTAATTACAAACAGAGATTTACTGCAAGTTTCGCAGGAGAGCTTCTGTAAAGTTTGGAAGGTAGGAGACGGATACTGGCAGAAGTAAAGCTGTGCGATCCGGGCGTGAGTCGTGCTTCGGTAGCTCAGATGGTAGAGCAGTTGCCCAAGAAAGGCAAAGATCCCGAGTTCGAGTCTCGGTCGGGCACACAGTTTTAATCTGCCAGGAAGTTTCATATCAGCGCACACTCCGCTGCAGAGTGAAAATCTCATTCTAGAGATTTACGTAGATGCTTCAGCAGTTGTGAAGTATGCTCCTCCCAGTTTAATGAATTATCAAGCTGTAATACAAAGAACTTAAGCCTTGCTCACATCTTCTATCAGCCATCACATTTTGGGCACGTATGGTGGGGAACCTCTCACAAGTTTTGAGATGCAAGTAGTGTAGATTTTTCAAAACGTTTTGTGATAAAGAATTGGTGAGGAATCCCTTGTCAACCCCATGAAGACGTCGTTACCTGATCTTTCTAAGACTAAACTTGATTTTGTATTTGCAGAAATGTATGTACAGTATCATCTGCAAACAGAAGAAACGTGGCGTCCGGTAATTTTACTGATGAAAGGTCGTTGACATAAACCAGAAAAAGTAATGTTAATAATATAGAAACTTGTGAGCCGCCACATGTAATTTGTTTCCAACTGGACGATGCCTCATAACTTTATACACCTCTCTTTTCTAATGACACAATTTATTTTCTGCTAGAGATAAATAATTTGAACAATTAAGAAGAATTTTCTGTTACACCGTAATATTCGTATCCGAAATATTCTAATTTTCTTAAAAAGATATTGGCAGGTCACAAAACATATAAGCCGTCCGTTATTTATTGTCTAATGGATGAAGTACATTTTCACTGTATGTGTAGATAGCGTTCTCAGTATCAAAACACTTTAGAAATCCGAACTGCGACGTTGACAATATATTATTTGCTGTGAGAATGTTAAGAAGCTGACCGTATTACACCTTAACCAAAGTTTTTGAGAATTCTTCCCAAATTGAAACTGGACGAAAATTTTACAGATCCTAGGCACTTTACAGCTTGAAAATGCGATTCAGTTTATCTACACTCCTGGAAATTGAAATAAGAACACTGTGAATTCATTGTCCCAGGAAGGGGAAACTTTATTCAAACATTCCTGGGGTCAGATACATCACATGATCACATTGACAGAACCACAGGAACAGAGACACAAACAACAGAGCATGCACAATGTCGGCACTAGTACAGTGTATATCCACCTTTCGCAGCAATGCAGGCTGCTATTCTCCCATGGAGACGATCGTAGAGATGCTGGATGTAGTACTGTGGAACGGCTTGCCATGCCATTTCCACCTGGCGCCTCAGTTGGACCAGCGTTCGTGCTGGACGTGCAGACCGCGTGAGACGACGCTTCATCCAGTCCCAAACATGCTCAATGGGGGACAGATCCGGAGATCTTGCTCGCCAGGGTAGTTGACTTACACCTTCTAGAGCACGTTGGGTGGCACGGGATACATGCGGATGTGCATTGTCCTGTTGGAACAGCAAGTTCCCTTGCCGGTCTAGGAATGGTAGAACCATGGCTTCGATGATGGTTTGGATGTACCGTGCACTATTCAGTGTCCTCTCGTCGATCACCAGAGGTGTACGGCCAGTGTAGGAGATCGCTCACCACACCATGATGTCGGGTATTGGCCATGTGTGCCTCGGTCATATGCAGTGCTGATTGTGGTGCTCACCTTCACGGCGCCAAACACGCATACGACCATCATTGGCACCAAGGCAGAAGCGACTCTCATCGCTGAAGACGACACGTCTCCATTCGTCCCTCCATTCACGCCTGTCGCGACACCACTGGAGGCGGGCTGCACGATGTTGGGACGTGAGCGGAAGACGGCCTAACGGTGTGCGGGACCGTAGCCCAGCTTCATGGAGACGGTTGTGAATGGTCCTCGCCGATACCCCAGGAGCAACAGTGTCCCTAATTTGCTGGGAAGTGGCGGTGCGGTCCCCTACGGCACTGCGTAGGATCCTACTGTCTTGGCGTGCATCCGTGCGTCGCTGCGGTCCGGTCCCAGGTCGACGGGCACGTGCACCTTCCGCCGACCACTGGCGACAACATCGATGTACTGTGGAGACCTCACGCCCCACGTGTTGAGCAATTCGGCGGTACGTCCACCCGGCCTCCCGCATGCCCACTATACGCCCTCGCTCAAAGTCCGTCAACCGCACATACGGTTCACGTCCACGCTGTCGCGGCATGCTACCAGTGTTAAAGACTGCGATGGAGCTCCGTATGCCACGGCAAACTGGCTGACACTGACGGCGACGGTGGACAAATGCTGCGCAACTAGCGCCATTCGACGGCCAACACCGCGGTTGCTGGTGTGTCCGCTGTGCCGTGCGTGTGATCATTGCTTGTACAGCCCTCTCGCAGTGTCCGGAGCAAGTATGGTGGGTCTGACACACCGGTGTCAATGTGTTCTTTTTTCCCTTTTCCAGGAGTGTATAATCTAGTCATATGTGTTCTGAGTCAAAGGAGGTAGGGTGAGATTTTAAAATTTCTTCTCTCCCTAGAGACAGCACTCTTAAAAGATTTTCTTGTTGGCAATATATCACTTTACTGCGGTAGGTAGTATGCAGCGCACCTGGTTCGCAGAACCTGCTAGTTCGACGAAATCTCGGCGTCCCCTTGCGGACGAATTCAATAAAACGACACCTAGAATTGCCAAAGAGCGTGAATAAACGTCTTTTATCCAAAGAAAGTCGTTCCCAGTGACGGGATCTATTACCTATTGTCATAAGATGTAAACACTTTGAAACGCCATATACATATCGGCTTTCACATTTTTTACAGAAGACCTATAAATGTAGCTGTATAGATATGACGGTTGAGTTGTTTTAAGATGTACCATTTGTCATTGTGAAAAAATAAGAGCTGAAAAAATTTCCAAGTGTTTCATGAAACGTTGTTGTAAAATACCGGTAGATCCATATGGATGCTTCTTCTCAATGAAAAGGTATGTAATCGTTGGATATAGACTAATTTGACCGAAAATCAGAAACAAGCACGTGTCAACGGTGTAAGGAAAATATTCTAGAGTTCGATCGGGGAAATTAAAAAAAATACTTGAATTTTATTTTTTTATTTTTTAGTTCGATGTGTCCCACCACGATTTCGACTCCCTTGCGTGCCAACCTACGTATCTCAGAGCAGCAATTGCAACCTATTCCAAGCTCTGTGTTTTTACCTTCTGCAGCCCCATCCATTACAGTGGAAGCTACTCCCTAGTGTCTGAACAGAAGTCCTACCATCCTATGCCTCCTTCTTGTTGGTGTTTCCCACTTATTCTTTTCGTCGCTGATTCTCTGGAGAACCTCCTCATGCCTTACCCTCTACGTCCACCTAATTTTCAACCTTCTTCTGTAATATCACATCTCAAATGCTTCCACCCTTTTCTTTTCTGGTTTTCTCATAGTCCATGTTTCACTGCCATACAAAGCTGTGCTCAAAACGTACATTCTCAGAAATTTCTTCTTCGAATGACGGACTTTGATTGACACCAGTAGACTTCTCTTGAACAGGAAAGCCTCTTGTACCAGTCCTAATTGCTCCGATCGTCAAGGGTTAGGTAGCTGAATTTCTAAACTTCATCTACTTGCTGACCACCAATCCTGATGTTACGTTTCTCGCTTTTCTTATTTCTGCTACTTCTCAATACTTTCATCTGTCTTCGATTACTCTCAATCCATAGTTTAACTACATAGATTGTTCATTCTATTCACCAAATCCTGTAATTCTTCGGCCGGCCGGGGTGGCCGAGCGGTTCTAGGCGCTACAGTATGGAACCGCGCGACCGCTACGGTCGCAGGTTCGAAACCTGCCTCGGGCATGGATTTGTGTGATGTCCTTAGGTTAGTTAGGTTTAAGTAGTTCTAAGTTCTAGGGGTCTGATGACCTCAGAAGTTAAGTCCCATAGCGCTCAGAGTCATTTGAACAATTTTTGTAATTCTTCTTCACTTCCACTGACGATAGCAATGTCTAAAGCGAATCTTATCATTGATATCTTTCACAATAAATTTCGATTCCACTCTTGAACCTATATTTCATTCCCGTTGGACGATGTTTTGATTAAACAATGGCGGTGAAAAATTACAACCGAGCACTTCGCCCATTGTCTCCAACTCTTATTATTCCCTCTCGGTTCTTGTACATGTTGTATATTACCCTTCTTTCCCTATAGCTTACCCCCATTTTCTGAGAATTTTGGACATCTTCCCTCATTTTACATTGTAGAGCACTATCTTCTAGTCTATAAATGTTATGAACGGGTCTTCATTTTTCTTTGGTCTTGCTTTATCAACCGAAATGACAGAATTGCCTCTCTGGTGCCTTTACCTTTCATAATGCCAAACGGATCGTCATCTAACATATCTACAATTTTCTTTTCCGTTGTTCTGTATGTTACTGTGGTCGGCAACATGGATGCATGGGCTGTTGAGCTCATTGTGCGACAATTTTCGCTCTTGTCGACTATTCCACTTCTCGCACAGGCTGGAAACTAATAATTTTCCATCATGAGCTTGGCAGCGGTGCTCCGTAATCGTTATATCCTAGTGACATCCTTCTCTTTGTTCACCACTAGAGCCTCCTAAATTTAGACACATAATAGCGAATGAAAACACCATGACAGCTGGTAATATTTGATTTTAATTTATTACTGGTTTTAAGGCTTACAGACGTATGTGATATGCAAACTAGGCGTTTAAGAGCAGAAATATAATTACTAACTGCAATTCAGGCTGTGCTGTTATAGAAAGGCTGTCTGAAAAATTATACTCACAAAGTTATTACATTAATCTATCATAGGTGAATCCAGCTTTCTTAGTTAGGGTATTGACATTCTGAAAATAATGTCAATATTTCAAAAAATCTAGGCTAATGACTAATTACTTTTGTAAGTTGTACCTCATGTGTCTGGTTTGAGAAAAGTATGAAAGCCTTGTGCCCATTTTATTCTACTTCATACCTATGGGTTTACAACATTTCCATCGTTAAGTACATTATGAGCTATATCACAGACATTGGTGTAACCCTTTGCATTGTTAATTTATCTTATAGATATTTGCACGTTCAATGAATGGTCAGTATACTGTTCGATCGACGCAGTACCCTTATTAGACAATAATGACTGAAGCTTTTTAAATAATGACATTGTCCTCAAAATGGTAATTCCTTGACTAAGGACGTTGCGTTCATTTATGATGGATATGCAATAATTCTCTTGAATACAAGTTTTCAGATAATCTCACTATAATAGCACAAATGCGCAGTACATTTTACAATTACACTCCCTGAAAAATCTGGCGTTTCCTTGGTATTCATTTTGCCAGTATTCTATTACAATTAATTTAAATGTACTTGTGGAAACAGCTTTGAAATTTTGGGACGCTGCGTGCAGCCGCTTAGCGTATCTATATCTCAGTTTTGTAAACATCTGTATGACACGCCTCTCCATAGCTCTATAGACTGATTTTGTTTTAGCCTACAGCCCTCTGCGTCTCGCAGTTGAAACATGTCAAAGCGCTTTCAGTTCTTAAGTAGACTCGAGTGTATGAGTGTCTTAATAGTAAAGGATAAGTGTATGAAAATTTAATTCATGATGCAGCATTTTTTCACGCATGTCAGAGCTTAGGGCGTCAAATCTCTTGGATTTTGTGTCGTCGGTCGACATCTTACAGAAGGTACATTTAGAGGAATATATGGATACTGTGAGTGTAATATGTAGCGAATACAGTTGGTAGCACACAAGCAATAAATTTGATCCACATGCATTTCATGGTTTATGACGCCATTTCTCCTGAACGGCGCGTTTCTTACACCAGCATCGATTGTTGGTTGACAGAAAGGGATATGTGCACCAAGCTTGCTTCAAATTGGCCCCATGGCTTAGGAGGAGATGAGGAACATTCACGAATGCATACATCCGTTTTCATACTACGTAATGATCTTAATTCTTGGATATACAGTTTGTACCTAAAGATCTGGCTTCAAACAGTGAAACCGGTAGTGTAGTCAACAAAAATTTAATTTTACCAGCTGTCAGTAGTGTTTTCATTTATCAAGACCTTCAGCAGCTGCGAATGCCCTGTATGTAAAATACTTCACTATAAAGGTCTAATGGCACCGTAAATAAGGCACTTGAATACTAATGCAACGACCGAGGGATATGCGTCTGCCCAGAAAACTTCCGAAAACTGCAACAGAGGAGGAGCATGTTTTTCACCCAGTCTCGGTCGTCAGATTTACGAATGCAGGATCCATTGTAGGTACCCTTATGTGTGGGTTACGAAAAACCACGGCCGACATGGAGAAGACAAATTTTTAGTGACATATAGACTGCAAGGTTCATAGTCTTAAATTTATTATGTTAAATAAAATGTAATGTGCGTTGAAGGAAAAAATGTATAAGAAGTACCGAGTGCTCGTGTAGTCGTAAGTATTGCATATCAAAATCTTGGAAAGTGTATCATTTACTCCCTTATGGATCTGATATTGTATACTGCATAACGTAGCTTTCCTGCCCATCACATTTGCATATTTAAGACAGACTCTATGGATGATACATGCCTATACCAGGTACTGTATCTGTTTATAAAACTACAAACTCTCGTGCGTCACTCTTATTTACTTTAGTGTCAATAAATGGGTAGGTGAAAGACAGAAATTTTATAGCGTTAGCTTTCTTTGAAGCTTTGAACTTTGCTAAAATATTCCATTACGTATGGTTTAAGTTGACCTAACTGATAAGCTGGAAATAACATTTCCATCTTCTAATAAAAGTACACGATACTTTCAAGTAATCCTTTGCAGTTAGTATTGTGCAGTTTACTTTAAATTTGTCGCTCCACTCAGTTTTCGCTTCTAAGGGAACAGTACAAACACAGGCCGTTCACCTATGTAGTATGCGAAGAGTTAACAGCGCCTGTGCAGAGGCGCATTTTCCTTTCAACTCCGCTTCAGTGCTGGTGGCACTTATTCCCATAGTTTCACCCAAACGTCGTCAGTTACGAGAGACTGTATCTGTTAAGAACAGATTTCACGATGTGTTAGAAATGTCGTTCAAGCAAATGATGTTGCTAGCTCACAGCTAGGAGAACAGAGGTTAGACATTGCAGTTCTACATCTACATCTACATTTATATTCCGCAGTTCACCTAACGGTGTGTGGCTGAGGGCACTTTACGTGCGTATAAGTAGGGTTAAGCAACATATTCGATATTTCATCCAGATACGCACTCTCTCGAAATCTGGACAGCAAGCTACACCACGATTCAGAACGTCTCTCTTGCAGAGTCTGCCACTTGAGTGTACTAAACATCTCCGTAACGCTATCACGCTCACGAAATAACACTGTGACGAAAAGCGCCGCTCTTCTTTCGATCTTCTCTATCTCCTCTATCAACCCGGCCTGGTACGGATCCCGCACTAATGAGCAATACTCAAGTATAGGTCGAACGAGTGTTTTGTAAGCCACCTACATGGTTGATGGAGTACATTTTCTAAGGACTCTCCCAATGAAACTCAACCTGGCACCCGCCTTACCAACAATTAATTTTATATGATCATTCCACTTCAAATAGTTCCGCACGCATACTCGCAGATATTTAACAGAAGTAACTGCTACGAGTGATTGTTCCGCTATCATATAATCGTACAATAAAGGATCCTTCTTTCTAGGTATTCGCAATACATTACATTTGTCTATGTTAAGGGTCAGTTGCCACTCCCTACACCAAGTGCCTGTCCGCTGCAGATCTTCCTGCATTTCGCTGCAATTTTCTAATGCTGCAACTTCTCTGTATACTACAGCATCATCCGCTAAAAGCCGCATGGAACTTCCGACACTGTCTACTAGGACATTTATATATATTGTGAAAAGCAATGGTCCCATAACACTCCCCTGTGGCACGCCAGAGGTTACTTTAACGTCTGTAGACGTCTCTCCATTGAGAACAACTGCTGTGTTCTGTTTCCTAAAAAACTCTTCAATCCAGCCACACAGCTGGTCTGATATTCCGTAGGCTCTTATTTTGTTTATCAGGCGACAGTGCGGAACTGTATCGAACGCCTTCCGGAAGTCAAGGAAAATGGCATCTACCTGGCAGCCTGTATGTAATATTTTCTGGGTCTCATCAAGAAAGCGAGTTGGGTATCACACGATAGCTGTTTCTGGAATCCATGTTGATTCCTACAGAGTAGATTCTGGGTTTCCAAAAACGACATGATACTCGAGCAAAAAACATGTTCTAAAATTCTACAATAGATCGACGTCAGAAATATAGGTCTATAGTTGGGCGCATCTGCTCGACGACCCTTCTTCAAGACTGGGACTGCCTGTGCTCTTTTCCAATCATTTGCAAACTTCCGTTCCTTTAGAGACTTGCGGTACACGGCTATTAGAAGAGGGGCAAGTTCTTTAGCGTACTCTGTACAGAATCGAATTGGTATCCCGTCAGGTCCAGTGAACTTTCCTCTGTTGAGTGATTTCAGTTGCTTTTGTATTCCTTGGACACTTATTTCGATGTCAGCCATTTTTTCGTTTGTGCGAGGGTTTAGAGAAAGAACTGCAGTGCGGTCTTGCTTTGTGAAACAGCTTTGGAAAAAGGTGTGTAGTATTTCAGCTTTACGCATGTCATCCTCTGTTTCAATGCCATCATCATCCCAGAGTGTCTGGATATGCTGTTTCGAGACACTTACTGATTTAACATAAGACCAGAACGTCCTAGGATTTTCTGTCAAGTCGGTACATAGAATTTTACTTTCGAATTCACTGAACGCTTCACTTATAGCCCTCCTTACCCTAACTTTGTCATCATTTAGCTTCTGTTTCTCTGAGAGTTTTTGGCTGAGTTTGAACTTGCAGTGAAGCTCTCTTTGCTTTCGCAGTAGATTCCTAACTTTGTTGTTGAACCACTGTGGGTTTTTCTCGACCCTCGCAGTTTTACTCGGCACGTACCTGTCTAAAACGCATTTTACGATTGCCTTGAACTTTTTCCATTAACTCTCAACATTGTCAGTGCCGTAACAGAAATTTTCGTTTTGATCTGTTAGGTAGTCTGAAATCTACCTTCTATTAGTCTTGCTAAACAGATAAACCTTCCTCCCTTTTTTTTATATTCCTATTTACTTCCATATTCTGGGATGCTGCAACGGCCTTATGGTCACTGATTCCCTGTTCCGCCCTTACAAATTCGAAACGTTCGGGTCTGTTTGTTATCAATAGGTCCAAGATGTTTTCTCCACGAGTCGGTTCTCTGTTTAATTGCTCCAGGTAATTTTCGGATAGTGCACTCAGTATAATGTCAATCTAAGCTCTGTCACTACCACCCGCACTAAACATCTGAGTGTCCCAGTCTATATCTACTAAATTGAAATCTCCACCTAAGACTATAACATGCGGAGAAAATTAATGTGAAATGTATTCCAGATTTTCTCTCAGTTGTTCTGCCACTAGTGCTGCTGAGTCGGGAGGTCTGTAAAAGGAGCCAATTATTAACCTAGCTCGGTGGTTGAGTGTAACCTCCACCCATAATAATTCACAGAAACTATCCACTTCTACTTCACTACAGGATATAACACTACCGTCTGCTACTGCCGTACCATAACCTTAAAGTTGGAGGCAGGTTGTGAAAGAAAACTACCTTGTTAAAGCAGTTATGGTATAACCCAACAGAGCAGTGTTACCCTCTGAGAGGAATTTTATAACTTTGACCGTGTTGTACCTAACGGAGGTGACTTAATCGGAAGTGAAAGTGAGAGTTGCGTACATTTTTAAACAATAACAAACTATAATTTACCTATTTAAACTATTCACGGATAAAGAAAACGGTCGCCAGCCTAATTAGACCATAGAACGATTAACATTATTGTTCAAGAAAATAGTTATTTGTTACTTTAACGAATAAACATAACCTATACTTTGTCACACGCGAGTGCAATTAACTCTGACACATACATATGTTTACGGTAAGATTGAATCTAACAACTAGAGCACTACAAACTATTTGCAAAAATATTGTTCAAACATTTTCCTAGCTGACATAAAATTATAAATGTAGTTCACTGCAAAATTATGAACTGATCACAGGGTAAGTCTCTCTCAACTAAATACGTTTCTATTAAGAATGAAGATTATATGGAATTCATCAACAAGTTACTTCTCAGTGTCTTTTGAATAAAGAAATTAATGTATCCATAGATAGTTGTCTTCCCATTACTTGTTACCTAGCATTACCACAATAGACAAGTGTGGATCCTGTTATACTATTAATATGCACTTCCAAAACACAAGGGAGACAAACACTTAGCAAACGGGTATATAGCCTTCCATAAACGCAATTCACGACTTTTACTACAACGAGAAACAATGTTGACAAATTTGCAAGATACTGACTCACCTTCAGCGATTTACAACAGGCAGCAATGTGATCATTTACTAAGCAAAACTTTATAAGCCTCAGTCTTAAGAACTTTTAATTCTGAAGTTGGAAACAACACTTTAATAAGCAGTTTTAATAGGAAAGTTATTTTCAGTAAGCATTATTTACTTTAACTCACTCTATTGCCACATTAACTTTAACTTTCTTTTTACTATGTTTAAGAGGCATTAATTAGCAAAATACAGGTCTTTAATGTTCTTTCAGTAGAGACACCGGGTGATCACTTTAGTTCAAACGGAGAGGAACCTGAGAGATGTTATGATAGGAAGAACATTAAGATAGGTACATAAATTCAGTTATATGTTACCTTATATTTGTTCACATTAAATCGCCCAATAAGCTGATCCTTCACTGTATATTATTATAGTACTCCTTTACAGCGATTGCGCAATGTGGTGGCAACTGCATGTTGGTAGGTGGATTTGCAGACAGAATTGCTGGACTCTGGCCCTTCATGGTGGCGATGATGAATACCAATTCCAGAATCGTTCCAGCTATTTATCCATCCATCCGAGGCATTGGAAAAGTAGCAGAAAAAATCCTCTCTCAGAACCAGCACAATATGCAACATTTATATGGCAATACACAGTTTGGTGGCTCGATCCCGTCTGACTCTTGGTACCACCTTTTCTACCTAGGCCAGCCACAATTTGCGCGCGCCACACAGTACCGTTCCCGAGGGGAACCACTACACATTTTACCTACTAAAGAACTAAGAACCCTAAGTGAGGTTCAGCAGTTTACATAACAGCAACCAAACACATGAAATAAAACAGAACATTTGCATTTATTGACATTTCTACCAAAAATTATTCACACAGAAATTACAATTATATACAGTAAGTTTTGTTCCCTCCAAATGGGACAAAGGATTTAAATGACAGATACACTACATTGCATGGAATCAAATTAAGACATCAAAGATCTTACAAAGAAAGGAGTATACAATTTTATGTTATCGATTCAAACAAACACATTTACAGAAGCTCAACGATGTAATATTAAATAAAACAAAAGAAAAATAAATCAGTAGAGTATTGGAGCTATGGTGTTACAAGGATAAATTACTACTAACAGCGACAAACACGCCACCACCGGTTGCATGCAATCTATCATTTCTAAACACCGACTGTGCCTTTGTAAAAATTTCGGCAGAATTTATCTGTGGCTTCAGCCAGCTTTCGATACCTATAACGATTTCAGCTTCGGTGCTTTCTATCTGCGCTTGCAGTTCCGGTAGTTTACCAACGCAGCTTCGACAGTTTACAATACCGATTGCTGCTTGGTCCCCGCATGTCCTGACTTGGCCCCGCACCCTTTGAGGCTGTTGCCCTTTCTGTACCTGCCCGAGGCCATCTAACCTAAAAAACAGCCGAGTCCACGCCACACAACCCCTGCTACCCGTGTAGCCGTCTGCTGTGTGTAGTGGACTCCTGACCTATCCAGCGGAATCCGAAACCCCACCATGGGATTAACCTCACATCTTATACTAGGTGGGAAATAAAGTCTTTAGAAAGTGTTACATAATGCGTAATAAAATGTTCAAATGTGTGTGAAATCTTATGGGACTTAGCTGCTAAGGTCCTCAGTCCCTAGGCTTACACACTACTTAACCTAAATTACCCTAAGGACAAACACACACACCCATGCCCGAGGGAGGACTCGAACCTCCGCCGGGACCAGCCGCACAGTCCATGACAGCAACGTCCCTGACCGCTCGGCTAATCCCGCACTGAGTTAAAAAAAAACCGAACCACACTCATGACTTGTTTTTAGATAGTAAACCTCTTTCTCTCATTCTTTAAGTCCCAGTGTTCAGCACTTCTACATCCACTTGGTTACTCTGCAGTTCACAGCTAAGTACCTGGCAAAGGGTTCGTCGAACCACCTACAAGCTATTCCTCTCAATTCCACTTTCAGAAATTTCACGGAAAAAACAAACACTTCAATCTTTCCGTGGGAGATGCGATTTCCGTTATTTCACTGTGATCACCATTTCTGCCTATGTAGATCGACGTTAACAAAATATTTCCGCCTTTGGGAGAGAAATATGGTGATTGAAATATTATAAAGAGATCCTACCACAATGAAAAACGCCTTTCCTTTAAGGGTAACCACCCCCAATACATTTATAATATCTCGTTCCACTCTCAGCTTAATGTAGCCGTAATATAGAACGACCTGTTCTGATCTGACCTTTTTCGATTTTACCGTCAATCATATCTGAGATGGATCCCACACTGCTCAACTGTTCTCTAGAGGAGGATGGATAAGGTTATCGTACGCAATCTTTTCAGTACACCCATTGCATTTTCTAAGTTCTGCAAATGAATCGCAGCCTTTGGTTCACTTTCCCCACAATATTATCTATGCGATCGTGCGAATTTAAGTTATTCGTAACTGTAACCCTTTGGTACTTTGGTGAATTCACAGCCATCACATTTGTGTGATTCATCGTGTAACAGAGATTGACCGGCCGTGGTGGCCGTGCTGTTCTAGGCGCTGCAGCCCTGAACCGCGGGACAGCTACGGTCGCAGGTTCGAATCCTGCCTCGAGCATAGATGTATGTGATGTCCTTAGGTTAGTTAGGTTTAAGTAGTTCTAAGTTCTAGAGGACTGATGACCTAAAATGTTAAGTCCCATAGTGCTCAGAGCCATTTGAACCATCTAACAGAGATTCAGCATATTTTCATTTGGATGACTTCAGACTTCACTTACGTAAAGAATGTAAGATAAACCTGCGTTCTCACATCAGAGCAGCTCAGAAAAGAGCGCGGTGCCTCCACTAGCGAACGAGACAGTGAGAAGTATGTACACTGCCCAGTCTTCAAAATGGCTCTGAACACTATGGGACTTAACTGCTGTGGTCATCAGTCCCCTAGAACTTAGAACTACTTAGACCTAACTAACCTAAGGACATCACACACATCCACGCCCGAGGCAGGACTCGAACCTACGACCGTAGGGGTCGCGCGGTTCCAGACTGAAGCGCCTAGAACCGCTCGGCCACCCTGGCCGGCTGCCTAGTCTTCAAATGTGCCCCAAGGGTCACTTCAAGCTATGATTGTGCATACATGGACACTTTACGGTAAGAAGAGCTGATTTATTTATTCTTCACAATTACTGCCTATTGTCTGAGAAGCTAAACGTGGCTGTACAAGTAACTTTTATTTGGATAACAATAAATTTTTACATTCATTATGTAGTCCAGGTATTTTTTTTTTTTTTAATCTGTACAGCTACTTCCGCTACAAAACTACAGTAAATCCATTCACTAATTACCTAACTACTAACGAGACAGTTAGCAATGTAGAACCTTCTGTTTCTGCTGCCGGCCGCTGTGGCCGAGCGGTTCTAGGCGCTTCAGTCCGGAACCGCGCTGCTGCTACGGTCGCAGGTTCGAATCCTGCCTCGGGCATGGACGTGTGAGATGTCTTTAGGTTCTTTAGGTTCAAGTAGTTTCTAAGTCTAGTGGACTGACTACCTCAGATGTTAAATCCCATTGTGCTTAGAGCCATTTCAACCATTTTCTGTTTCTGCTCATTTATTCTGGTGCAATTAAACTGGAGATGGTAGTTTTCCCTACTGGATCCGCCAGCATCCTGCTCAGGTCAACAGCCGTTGTCTGCTGGTAGAGCAGCTCATGCATAATTCACTGTTGCTTCTCAGAAACCACACTTCCGAGATCACTTCCACCATCTCAATGTAAAATCTCGCAAAACTATTTCATTCAGTGGCCGCCGATCTCAGTTGTCTCTCTCCACCCGCCGAATACACTATGTTGCCTTACCAGGACAGCATCAGATTGACGTCCGGTTGAATGCCTCATGAGGTCTTCCCTGCCCTATCTGAATATTGCGGCAGCAGTATAGTCCTAGATGCGCCAGGGTGACTAAGTCCTCAGTGTTGCCTTGGGATCCATATCCATAACTGACCGCCATGGCCGGCAGGGGTCTATATAGCGCATGCAGTTCTCCATATTGCGTGCTCTGGAGTTCCCATACAGGTATACGCGAATTACCGTTCACCTTTCTTTTGATTTTTATATATACTTAACATTAGAGCCATGACCGGTCAGATAACGTATGTCCTCTCGACGGGGCAGGAAATTATTCTCTCTTTGATGTTACGGAAAAATTCGTATGTTCTCCAAGGTGTGACTGAAGTGCCCCATTCATTTCGCAGCATATTTTATACGATCTTTGATTCACTCATTCCTATTAGCCTCAGTTTCAAACATCCTTCGTACTTCCATTTTATTGCGCTTCCTTAATCAATAAAGGAAACTCCTTCTCCCAATTTACAAGTCCACTGGGTATATTCCTAGAATTACCAAAAATACATCATTTGGAGTAGTGCAACACGTAACTACACTCCTGGAAATGGAAAACACCGGTGTGTCAGACCCAAAAACTTGCTCCGGACACTGCGAGAGGGCTGTACAAGCAATGATGACACGCACGGCACAGCGGACACACCAGGAACCGCGGTGTTGGCCGTCGAATGGCGCTAGCTGCGCAGCATTTGTGCACCGCCGCCGTCAGTGTCAGCCAGTTTGCCGTGGCATACGGAGCTCCATCGCAGTCTTTAACACTGGTAGCATGCCGCGACAGCGTGGACGTGAACCTTATGTGCAGTTGACGGACTTTGAGCGAGGGCGTATAGTGGGCATGCGGGAGGCCGGGTGGACGTACCGCCGAATTGCTCAACACGTGGGGCGTGAGGTATCCACAGTACATCGATGTTGTCGCCAGTGGTCGGCGGAAGGTGCACGTGCCCGTCGACCTCGGACCGGACCGCAGCGATGCACGGATGCACGCCAAGACAGTAGGATCCTACGCAGTGCCGTAGGGGACCGCACCGCCACTTCCCAGCAAATTAGGGACACTATTGCTCCTGGGCTATCGGCGAGGACCATTCGCAACCGTCTCCATGAAGCTGGGCTACGGTCCCGCACACCGTTAGGCCGTCTTCCGCTCACGCCCCAACATCGTGCAGCCCGCCTCCAGTGGTGTCGCGACAGGCGTGAATGGAGGGACGAATGGAGACGTGTCGTCTTCAGCGATGAGAGTCGCTTCTGCCTTGGTGCCAATGATGGTCGTATGCGTGTTTGGCGCCGTGCAGGTGAGCGCCACAATCAGGACTGCATACGACCTAGGCACACAGGGCCAACACCCGGCATCATGGTGTGGGGAGCGATCTCCTACACTGGCCGTACACCTCTGGTGATCGTCGAGGGGACACTGAATAGTGCACGGTACATCCAAACCGTCATCGAAGCCATGGTTCTACCATTCCTAGACCGGCAAGGGAACTTGCTGTTCAAACTGGACAATGCATGTCCGCATGTATCCCGTGGGACCCAACGTGCTCTAGAAGGTGTAAGTCAACTACCGTGGCCAGCAAGATCTCCGGATCTATCCCCCATTGAGCATGTTAGGGACTGGATGTAGCGTCGTCTCACGCGGTCTGCACGTCCAGCACGAACGCTGTTCCAACTGAGGCGCCAGGTGGAAATGGCATGGCAAGCCGTTCCACAGGACTACATCCAGCACCTCTACGATCGTCTCCATAGGAGAATAGCAGCCTGCATTGCTGTGAAAGGTGGATATACACTGTACTAGTGCCGACATTGTGCATGCTCTGTTGCCTGTGTCTATGTGCCTGTGGTTCTGTCAGTGTGATCATGTGATGTATCTGACCCCAGGAATGTGTCAATAAAGTTTCCCCTTTCTGGGACAATGAATTCACGGTGTTCTTATTTCAATTTCCAGGAGTGTATTAGCCTTAGTAGCACCCATAGAACTCTTCTCACTAATGATACTAGCTTGTCAAGCTGCCAACTGTGAACCCAGTTGATCGCACCACATCTTGCGACTGATGCTTACATTGATGATATTCTGTGTTTTCAAGTAAAGCCGAAACTGCCTATTTGGAATGGATACAATTTTGTTCATCTCCTTTACCCCTCTTCTTTATGCCTCCTGAATATGATATGCAAAGCTACTACGTTGGCGGGGGAATTCCTCTGCATATCTCACTACTGCGCATCTTCTAATTGTTATATCTTTTAATTTCATTTTTGGGATAAATTGCTAGGTTGCCTTTCAGCAGAAAGTATGTAATTTGGTGACAGGCCAGTGACTGCCCGACATTTCGACACCAACCTTCAAGTTCACGGAGCGCTGCATCACAGTTTTATTCCATAACAATGATTCGGTCGCGTTAACAACACAGGAAGAGCAATATCGTATTTATCCGCCGATACCAGGCAGCGACTGTCAATTAATACGGGAATACATAACGCGCGTACAAGTGCAGGTTGTGATGTTTGCGTGCCCCCGTGAGTTGTGCAAAGCTGTTAGGGAACCACTGGAGTAAAGCGAGATAACCGGAATCGTGTCCTGGTATGGCACAAATTTCATTGTCATCTTTCCTCGTACAGGTGATTGTTGCTCGTATTCGCAACTGCGAATTTCATGTCGTTAGTCGGTGAATATTAAAGCAATGCAACCGTCAATTTGTTGTCAAGGATGAGTGAATACAAATTTCACACTCATTTCCACATGCTGTAACACAGAACTAGCAAAGGCCATACGAAATACAGCTGCTAATTATCTCGCATAATTAAATACGAAAATTCACGTAACGTGTAACTACGCAAAGGCCGCACAAGCAAGCAAGAATCTCACCAAAATCCAGAACGATGTCATCTGATTGTGTCCATTTCAATACCGCAACACCAAGAGCCAATACTAAAATGTTCATTACGTCCACGGGTCAGGAAGCAGGAAAACAGAACGTGTTTACGGCAGCAAGAAGAAGACAATAGTGGGTATATGTCCACAAACCACGTCGCCCATTGTAAACTGATTCTCCATCCCCAGCAGTATAACTGGCTGGTTAACCTCAGAGTTTACGCGGTTAGCTCGACATACCTCTTTGCAGTTACCAACCACACATAAAGCTATTCTAGCTGGTGAAGACATCCAAATGCTCATCAACAAGCGTACGAATACACAGCATTACAGGTGTCTACAACAGGCACCTTTCAGCCATGTGTTATCCACTGGCTGATAATGGACTACTATGTAGGCTTCGTGCATCCATATAGCTCCTTTTAGTTTCTAGTATCATTTTCATGCTTCATCCTAAACCGCTGTCTTTTTATCCCTTGGAATGCCAAAAAGAATCCCACCTGGCGATCTGCGTTCCTACCATTCTTATTAATACTGATTATAAGAGGCTCACCTGCTCGATCTGTAACAAACAGCGTACGTATTGGGTATCACAGAGCATATGTAAGTATATCGCACTGTCGTGGTGCTTTATGAGAGATTATTAAATAACCTGCTAGGAAGGAGACCCAGGTCACGCCCGGCGCGAGTACAAATTTCAGTTCATTCATCTACTCTACATCTGCATGGATACTCTGAAAATCATATTTAAGTGCCCGGCAGAGAGTTCATCGAACCACCTTCACAATTCTCTATTATTCCAATCTCGTATAGCGCCCAGAAAGAATGAACACCTATATCTTTCCGTACAATCTCTGATTTCCCTTATTTTATCTTGGTGATCGTTCCTCCCTGTGTAGGTCGGTGTCAAAAAAATATTTTCGCATTCAGAGGAGAAAGATGGTGATTGGAATTTCATGAGAAGATTCCGTCGCTACGAAAAATGCCTTTCTTTTATTGATTTCCAGCCCAAATCTTGTATCATTTCTGTGACACTCTCTCCCATATTTCGCGATAACACAAAACGTGCTGCCTTCCTTTGAACTTTTTCGATGTACCCCGTCAGTCCTGTCTGGTAAGGATCCCACACCGCGCAGCAGTATTCTAAAAGAAAACGAGAAGTGTAGTGTAGGCATTCTCCTTAGTCGATCTGTTACAGTTTCTTAGTGTCCTGCCAATAAAACGCAGTCTTCGATTAGCCATCCCCATAACATTTTCTTTGTGTTCCTTCCAATTTTAGTCGCCCATAATTGTAATTCATAGCAATTTAGGTGAATTTATGGCTTTTAGATTAGACTGATTTATCGTGTAACCGAAGTTTAGAGAGATTGTTTTGGCACTCATGTAGATGACCTCACACTTTTAGTTATTTAGGGTCAACTGCCACAGACATTGCTTCAGCCCTACGTCATTATCGTAGATGAAGGTGAAACTCCTTGTGTCTCATGATTGTCAAATGTATATGATTAATACAGATTACTTGTACTCGCTTTAGCGTGTTTGATTATGACCATCGGTGAAAACATAATTAGGTCGAGTTCATCATAGTTAAGAAGACATATAAAGATACAGGTCAGGTTACCAGAGTTGTGCCTTGCTGATGGAGAGCTCCAGTTTCACACAGCAAACAGGTTTTAATTATAAAAGCGGAATAAAGGGGACAAGTTTGAAACAGGCAGTAATCTTAATTGGACACGTAAGATTTGGAGCAGTATACCAATTGACATAGACACCGCATCTAAGAAAGGTTTATGTGAAAAACAATTGTCTAATGATGCTCTAATAAACAATCTAAGTAAATAATAATACTCTAGAACAATAATAATTTCGTGCTTTACATTAATAAACCTGACATGTTTCTCCTGCACTGCGACATAAGCACCCATTATCATGCTACTGGTGAATATTCATGATTGTATTGCTGTTATCAACTAAACTTCTTTGTGAGTGACGTATCGATCACAGCTGCATTTGATACCGTCAGGGTTGCGAGTGGTGCCGCTGAGACTTGTCGACAGAAACCAGAAGTATGAGAGAAGGTCTCCAACACGGCTTTGACGAAACGCGAGAATGAAAAAGGTACCATTTATCATAGCCATACAACCCGGAAGATTCACAAGCAACTGTCAAAACCAATCGCAGGAGCCTTCATTATATGATCTTTTAACAGGCTATCAGATATTTTCATTCACTTTAATCATTAGGAGCTCTCTTAGTCCTCGTAACATAATTCTGGTGACTTATCTTTTAAAAAGGGAACAAGTAAACGTGTTTGCAATTCAGTGATCGAATAGGAAAATGATGGAAATGGAAACGGGGAGTGCCTTTTGAGGCGCCGCAGTTCCATATTCTCATATTTCTATATTTGTTAACAAACTGAAATGACAACTGACGTAAAACGTTATAACGTTTTATTACAAGTAACACATTTTTAATATCCGGCCATATGACAAAATAAAATAAAAATCGTATAAGCGAAATACCCTTTTTACGTAATTATAATGCTCAGTTCCTGGAAAAAATAAAAGTTTTGTTTTCCATAGTACATTCCACGTTTTCGTAATAAATTTTAATTTTTGTGAGCACTTTCATTTCCAAGCGAGTGGTAACTACAAAATAAAAGGATGATATTGTTACTACGAATTTCTGATTACTCATATTTGCTAACAATTTCAGATGTTACTGAACACAGAACTTCATAAATATAAAAAGAATATGGACTGTTAGCGAAATTATAGGTAGAACAATAGAAATTGCGATTATAATACGATCACGCTAAACATTGTGATTCTGTTTCTTTTCTTTCCTCTTTTTATTTGTTTCTTATACTTAGTTTATTTTTCGCAAGCTGTTTGTTGTAAACAACCTGAAAAAGTTCGTGAAATCTGTCCTACAGACTTCCTGTTTCCAGGTTCGTTCTCTACAAATAGTCCACTATTTTATTTTATTTCCTTTGTGTCTTCTTATTTTAAATTTCTTAGGTTATTGCTTTTTAATTTTAGTTTTATTTATTTTCTCTTCTTTGTACTTTCTTTTTCTAAGTGGAGTTTTCCTTTTTTGTTATTCAGTTACATTACATTTCTTCTTAATTTTTAATTAAATCATAAGGAAATCATCCGTCAACATAAAAAATCTAAGAATCTAGTCAAGCCCCTGTTTATGGTTATATATTCCTTCATCCATAAAATGTAAATTAATTTCTTGTTTTTCTTATATCCTCTGTGTCTCTCCTTATTACAAAAATGAAATTTATTCATCTTTACAATTGCATCTAATTCTGACACTTTGTCTGTTTTCACCCACTTGGTCATACCTGTATATAAATGAAGTTCTCATTTCTTGTCAACGACAAAAAGTAAGTATCATATAAAATTCTTCTCCTTCATTGAAGAAATTTTTTCTTATTATCCTTTTTATCTTACTGGCAGTGAGTAAGTTACACTTAAAAATTAAAGTAAAATAATGGACAAAAATATTAATCTTAACACAAAATAATATGCTGAGGACTGTGAAATCCACACTGGTTTCCAATATTATAGCCACAAACTATTATTTGCCCGTCCTCAAACTAATTCACGATATGATCGTACAAAATGTCAACCAGATGTCCGTATGATCGCGTATTTCACGGAAGATGGCATTCCGGTCAATGGACAACCATGCCCACGATGACGTTAGGCACTTATGAAACGAGGTAGTGTTTGCCGGGTAGTTCCACATCCACAATTGCTGTGTGCAAAGTCACATACGGTGCAGCATGGCTCAGAGAGGATGCCTACAGGACTCTCTGAGGTGGAGGACCATAGAAACAAAAGCAAGCAGGACAGTCGCAAATGGCCCGGTGCCTTAAAGTGAATTGTTCTGTTGTTTCTTGGATGTGGCGATGGTTTATACAGACCGAAAATGTCTCTCGACGACGAAAGTAGGACCGACCACTTGTGGCTTCAGAAGAAACGACCGTTATTTGGCTGTAAGGACGCGACAGTACCGCATTAGAACTGTACGGCAACTGGAATATTAGGTCGCAGCATACTCTGGATATATTGTAGTGAGGCAGACGGCGTATAGAAGGCTTCGGCAGAGTGTCCTTATTGTCGGAGAGCTGCTGTGCGTCTGTCTATGACGCGTCTTCACAGAGCCAATGTCTAGAGTGGACTCATCAGCATACCATCAGGACGGTCGAACAGGGGGCCATCGTTATTTACACAGATGAATCCCGATTTAGTCTGGAGAGTGATTCTCGATGGATAGGCATGTGGAGTAAACATGGAACACGATTTTGGTATCCAAGCATTATGGGAAGAGTCGGATATCGAAGAGGATTCGTAATGGTTTACGATGACCACTCGAGCACCTCTTCAGGCAATTGTACGGGTGAATCGGCGGGGTTTCACTCCTGTCAGGTATCATGACGAGATCTCGCACCTCATTGGCGGCTGTTGAGTGGGGCTGTGGGCCTAGATCTCGTATTGTTGGATGATAATCCTCGACCTCATAGAGTATTGGTGGTTGTTGTTTTCTAGGCTGCTGAAGATGTTGCAAGAATGGCGTGGCATGTTCGCCCTCCCGATTTGAATCCGGTAGAGCATGTCTGGGATGCACTAGTGAGACGACTTGCATCACATCAGCATCTACCAAACACTCTCCAGGTCAGCGAGTAGCTCTGCAGGAAGAGTGGGCGTTATTGGCTCAGCATGAGACTGATGATATCATTCACGGCACATCCCGTCATTGTATTGCTGCCGAAGGTGGTCACATCCCGTACTGAGAACATTAACCAGTTGTCGGAATGTGTGTGCAAACACGTTAAGTTGGAACGAGACAAGTAATATTTTTGCCTATCGTTATGCATGTTGCAGTTGTTTACGTCCTGTATTCTTTACATTGTTTATGCTTCATTATCGCAGGTTAAACTGTTTAATTACCAAAGAGCGATCACCAAACGGTCACCACATGAAAGGTCAAAAGAATCAAAATTCAAATACCTATTAAAGTGTAAGTGGCACAGAGCAAGCCCAAAGTCAAGTAATAACAACTTAAGACTTCTGTCAGTGCTTCTGGCCGCACAGAACTTAACATACGAGGGCTGCCCAGAAACTAATGCACCGCAATTTTTTTCAGGCGAAAACAATGCTACCAATGCGAAATGTTAGATCTGTATTATCTGAAGTCTTTTGATAGAGCCCGCCAAGTTTCCGTCACTTCCGACAGATAGCGTAGCTGCAAGACAGTTTCAAAATGGCGTCTGTGGGTGATGTACGTTACAAGCAACGTTCCGTCATTGAATTTCTCACTGCAGAGAAAGAAACTGTGGGGAATATTCACAAACGTTTGTGCAAAGTACCATCTGCTGTCGACAGAAGAACAGTTAGTCGCTGACCACGGGTGGTAGAGGTCATCAGAAGGCGGTTCGGCGGTGCTCCATGATTTTCAGCGGTGGGGAGACCATCCACGGCTGTAACACCTGACATCTCGCAGCGAGCTCCTGATGACAATCGCGAGAATAGACGCATTATGACTCAGAAGACATTACGAGGACGATAAGGAGATGATTCAAATAGTGAAGCAATGGCTCCGCCACGGACAAGGAACAATACTGACAAAGTATGCACGCCCTTGTTTCGCGCTGGAGGAAAGCCATATAGTGGGATAGAGATTACGTAGAGAAATAGTGTGGATAAAACATCATTCTTTCGAGTGTGTAGTTCTCATTATGTTCAATAAAGAACTGTTGCAAAAAAATGCGGTGTATTACTTTCTGGCAAAACCTTCCTATAATGTAAATACAGTTACAGTAGATCACATACGAACAACGTCCGCTCGTCAGCCTGCTGTATGTATATTGACAGGCTACCGCCGCGCTAGGTGAGAATGACCGTAGTATAAAATAAACAATAAGTAACACACTCGATGATATCAAGAACAGAGCACAACCGATGCGTGCACACACTGCGCAGTGTCTCTAGGTTGGAACCTTATGGAGAGATTTTGATAAACGTCTCTCCCCGTCACCCGATGGCTGTAAAGAAGATTCTCACTGTATTTTTCACTTTGTTTCTGGATTAAATTAAAACCATCACAAGGCTCTCCGTGCTACATGCAGGCAGCTTAGTCAATGTGCCAGACAACACACGATTCCCCGATGCCCAAGCAGGATGCCTATAGCCCCCTCATACAGCGTGACCCTCCCGTTAACGGTCAACACGTCCACCTCGCTGCTCCAAGTGGACCCAACTGCTGAAAACAGTCGCTCATCCATTAATAGAACCGTCAGCAAAACGACCCTCGATGTCGCTATACAGCAGTGGACAATCAACCAGTATCTTTGGCGTAGCTTTTGGGCGAGTCTTCATCTCCCAACCGTTAGCGTGACGCCCAAGCCTCAGTTACTAGGTAGAAAAATTGGTTCAAATAGATCTAAGCACTACGGAACTTAACTTCTGAGGTCATCAATCGCCTAGAACTTAGAACTATTTAAACCTAAGTGACCTAAGGACAGCACACACAGCCATACCTGAGGCAGGATTCGAACCTGCGACCGTGGCAATCGCGTCATTCCAGACTGTTGCGCCTAGAACCGCTCGGCCACCCGGCCGGCTATTTACTAGGTATTGGGGCAAATACGTTACGCTAGAGTGGCAGGTATCGTCAAAGAGGCTGTCACAACACTCAAATCTACCACTCACCCCTTAGGTGAAATAGGGTGGGGGCAGGGGAATGTTTTGAAAAACCCAAACTTCTAATGAGACAACCAACCTCCCAGAAGTCTGGTTACCAGAAGAAACTTTAAGCTGACTCAAGTGTGCTCTAGGCTGTTTCTTGGTGAATCGGTCCTGGACAGGGTCGCTAGCTAGGGAGATCACCTTGGAGATATCATATGGCCCCTCAAAGCGACGAAGCAATTTGGCAGTTATCTGCAGCGTATTCTTACTCTAGGTTCTGAAGTTTATCAGGAACACGACGTCACCAACCTGCAATGACCGGGCGGCTACCTCTGTTATACTACGAAACCTTCCTCTGGCGTACGAGACGAATGTTTTTGCCAGTCATCAACCAGTTTTTCCTAATGATCCCCGAATTACTATCGTTAAGGAGAAGTTCACAGATCACTCACAGGTTAGATACAGGTGAGTTAACAGGAAGCGCGAACATCTAATTAGCTCGGTTATTTCTTTGAGTTTTTTTCACAGAGGTGTTAAATGCAAAATTAAATCAACTGGTTGGGTGAACCCACATGGCTAGAGATTGGGCGTGACGAATGATAAGGGCAGATTTCAGGTTTCGGTTAAATCGAACTACATTGTAGTGACTATTGATAGTGGGGGATGGCAGTGACGTGAGATATATCTCTATTAAAGCAGAATTTTCAAAATCTGGAGTTCAAAAGGCTGGAGCATTATCGCTCTCGATCACCTTAGGTTACAGTCCTTATACTGCGCACTTACATCTCGTAGGCCGTAGCCAGAGTACTGTGAGGCCTGAGGTTTTCCTGGCGTATACAATTTTCAAACAACTTATGGGAATTCAGCCAGGTAATAGTGACAGGACCGCCGACATATCGGCCGGAGCACATCCCGCCATTTTCAAGGCAAACTGCATTGGAAAGGCGATGTACAGGCAAATGTGACTGTACATATCGCTGAAATATCGGCGGTCGCTGTTCATATTACTTCACTGAATTCCTGTGAGTTGTTTGAAGAGAGTGCTACTTGTTCATAAGGGAAGCAGGGATCCCCTAACACATAATTTTTCACTGTCACCGACACAGAGCAGCGTACCAGACAACAACGGTGAACGACAATGACATCATACGGGCAATAAGGGACAAATACGAGTGGTAGTTGATAAACAAAATGGCTGATTATGTCTCAAGGATACTACATGACCAATACAGACCGACACGGCCGTATAACAGAACACGGCAACGCACACAAGTACACAAGACAGCAGTTCCAACTTGTACACCAACACAGACAGCAGTACCAAAACAAACTCACTTGAACAGAGGACACTTTCAGCAATACATTCCGCAGACAACCTTACACAACATCTAAAGCCATTAAGCTGCATTAGAATAAACGGTGTAATGCAATCAATCCCGTAAACCTGTTCTCGCTTAAGTATAAATACCTGGCACATCCATCCTGTGGTCATTATATCGCTTTTGGGATGTAACAATTGTAACTGAACTCTTAGTACACAATAGCTAAAATTCAAGACACATAGGAACTCAAGGTTAATTAATAACTAAAAGAAATAACACACTTTACACACACATACGACTGCGCTTTCCACAACATAGATAATAGTTATAGTATTTTTGTAAATATTGTTTAGAAATATAAATCCGTAATTTAAACTGTAGCGAACCGTGACTGCAAGGCTCGTAGTTATTCCGAGGGTTTCAGACCATTGGCTAAGACAGGGTAACATTTCTCCTTCTCTTCCTATCCAAGTCTTTCCGATAATCTGTCATCATATAATCCTAAAATTGAAAGTATTTTCGTGTTTTTTTCCTTTCAATTTCAATGTATCTTTAATTTATTATTACTTCCATTTTAATTGCTGAAAACAATAATTGCTGTTTTTAATATGGAATGTTTTGTAATCTACATGAAAATCTGTAAAATGAACGATCTGTTATAAAATGAAAGGCAACAGGTCTCTAATGAACAACAAGTCAAATATAAATCAAATTTAAAAAAAATCAACACCCTAGGTGCTCCAGACAGCGAAAATATTCTGCCTAATTGCTCAGTCGCAATCCCGGTGGTTGTGGATTTAATTGGGAGCAGCCAGACATAACAGGTAATGTTTTTGAGTGTACATTCATGTTATTAACTACCTGCGGAACATATACTGCCGCCGTTTTCGTGTTATTTAATTATATTGCATCCTGTTTCCGAATCTCAACATAAAATCGTTAAGCCGGAAGTGACGCTGAGGGGGTGAATTCCAATTGTATACACGATTGAATCAGTGGCCAACATCTAGGAACTGGATTCCGTAGAATAATGTAGAAGTGAAATCTCCAACCATCAACTGTCAACTCAGTTGTATCCCATTTTCACCCACGTTCCTGAATAGCTTTGGAATCTCCCCCTGGACCTGGGAAAAACACATGCGCTCTTCTCTATCTTGTAGGGCTTGTAAACTTCAGGCTTCTGGTGGAGCATGCGGCTGAAGAAGTCAACTACTTGGTTATCGGGCCCTGGATTTTACTCGCTTCTAACTGTAATGCTAAAATCCTCCCTGCCCATCTAGCAATCCTTCCATGAGCGATCGCCTCTATGTCATTGTTACATAGTCGCCTCTCTCTCTCCAGTTGACCGATAGTGGAACTTATTGAGGGCTCTTTATTTCTGCCATTTTTGCTCTGTTCGCTACAACCCGCACAAACTTTTCCACTTTTCATTCGAAACCTGACGCGACTGTTCTTTATAAACAAACTCACTTGTATCCATTTCCGTTCCTTCTTTGTTTCAGATGCTGAATATGCTGATGGTTCCTATGTCCTGTCGATCTCGTTTCAAGACTTGGCTCCGGAGCGCCGTTCATTGGGCCACACTTAACGACTTACACTGCAGACGTTTTGTTATTGCATAGTTATGCTGATTATCGTTTGTTGACACGGGATCGGTAGTTTTGCTGGTGCTATCATTTTGATTATCAGTATTCTGCTATTTACTGTTACAGTATCGGGATTACTAAGAGAAAAAATGATTCAAATGGATCTAAGCACTATGGGATTAAACATCTGAGGTCATTCAGTCCCCTAGACTTAGAACTACTTAAACCTAATTAACCTAAGAACATCACACACACCCATGCCCGAGGCAGGATTCCAACCTGAGACCGTAGCGGTTCCAGATTGTAGCGCTTAGAACCGCTTGGCCACTCCGGCCGGCCACTAACAGCAACTGAATTGCCTTCAGCTGATTGGCACCTTTTGCTCCGGTTCTTTAATTATTGCTGTTGTTAGGCGAAAAAATAAAAGTTTACTAGCTTATTGAATGGACGCTCTGTCTATGCTAGCTTCGCACTGTATGGTGCTGTGTGACGTTTATTTATTGTGTAACTGTGGGTTTGTAGCCAAAGGTTACACTAATAATGCAATTTGAAAAAAAGATGTAACTTTTATACACTACTGGGCATTAAAATTGCTACACCAAGAAGAAATGCAGATGATAAACGGGTATTCATTGGACGTGCTAAATTTAACCGACAGGAAGAAGATGCTGTCGTATGCAAATGATAAGCTTTTCAGAGCATTCACACAATGTTGGTGCCGGTGGTGACACCTACAACGTGCTGACATGAGGAAAGTTTCAACAGATTTCTCATTCACAAACAGCAGTTGACCGGCGTTGCCTGGTGAAACGTTGCTGTTATGCCTCGTGTAAGGAGGAGAAATGCGTATCATTACGTTTCCGACTTTGATAAAGATCGGATTGTAGCCTATCGCGACTGCGGTTTATCATATCGCCTGATTGCTGCTCGCGTTGGTCGAGATCCAATGACTGTTAGCAGATTATGGAATTGGTGGGTTCAGGAAGGTAATACGGAACGCCGTGCTGGATCCCAACGACCTCTTATCACTAGCAGTAGAGATGACGGGCATCTTATCCGCATCTCTGTAATGGATCGTGCAGCCAAGTCTCGATCCGTGAGTCAACAGATGGGAACGTTTGGAAGGCAAAAACCATCTCCACGAACAGTTCGACGACGTTCGTAGCAGCATGGACTATCAGCTCGGAGACCATGGCTGCATCACAGACAGGAGCGCATGCGATGGTGTACTCAACGACGAACCTGGGTGCACAAATGGCAAAACGTCATATTTTCGGATGAATCCAGGTTGTGTTTACAGCATCGTGATGGTCGCATAGGTGTCTGGCGGCATCGCGGTGATCGCACTTTGGAAGCGTGTATTCGTCATCGCCGTACTGGCATATCACCCGGCGTGATGGTATGGGGTGCCATTTGTTACTAGTCTCGGTCACCTCTTGTTCGCATTCACGGCACTTTTAACAGTGGACGTTACATTTCAGATGCGTTGCTACCTGTGGCCCTACCCTACATTCGATAACTGCGAAACCCTACAAATCGGCAGGATAATGCGCGACCGCATGTTGCAGGTCCTGTACGGGCCTCTCTGTATACAGAAAATGTTGGACTGCTGCCCTGGCCAGCACATTGTACAGACCTCTCACCAATTGAAAACGTCTGGTCCACCGTGGCCGAGCAACTGGCTCGTCACACTATGTCTGTCACTACTCTTGATGAACTGTGGTACCGTGTTGAAGCTGCATGGGCAGCTGTACCTGTACACTCCATCCAAGCTCTGTTTGACTCAATGCCCAGGCGTAACAAGGCAGTTATTCTGGGTATTGATTTCTCAGGATCTATGCACCCAAATTGCGTGAAAATATAATCTCATATTAGTTCTAGTGTAATATATTTGTCCAATGAATACCCGTTTCTCATATGCATTTCTTCTTGGTGTAGCAATTTTAATGGCCAGTAGTGTATAAAATTAATATTTCTTTGCTTTTTTAAAAACATTATTAATAAATCACATTCGGGTGCGGCAGAACATTAGAAAACTAATAGGGGGACACTTGCGCGTTCACATATGTATAAGGAAGGGCGACACCCACCAAGGTGTTCTGTGGACTACCGAGAGTATCATATGACAGATTCGTTGTATCAGTCAGGTGCAACAGATTCAGAGACTAATATCAGTAAGCGTACGTGTTGCCCAAAGTATATATTTCCGTGTAGAATTATTCGTGCCTTTTAGCACAATATTTTATGACCACTTACTGGTAATAATGAGGTATGTGTATAAGGATATAAGTACCTGTAATATGGACATGGATACTGTATGCGCCGGCCGGAGTGGCCGAGCGGTTCTAGGCGCTACAGTCTGGAACCTCGCGACCGCTACAGTCGGAGGTTCCAATCCTGCCTCGGGCATGGACGTGTGTGATGTCCTTAGGTTCGTCAGGTTTAAGTAGTTCTAAGTTCTAGGGGAGTGATGACCTCAGATTTTAAGTTCCATAGTGCTCAGAGCCATTTGAAGCGTATGTATACATTATTGTATGACTTGCACTTTGTAATTTCAGGTGTTGGTTTGAGAATGGGCTTGTCAGCACGACGCCGGTAACCACTGCAGCAACAATTTTATATGAATATGATGGGTAAATTGAAAAAATTATCGTGTCTTCTTGATAAGGGTTTATACTTCGTTATTTTGAATTCTAGTTCGCAGCTCGTGGTCGTGGGGTAACGTACTCGCTACCCGCGCCTGGGTTCCCAGGTTCGATTCCCGTCAGGGTAAGGGATTTTTTCTGCCTCGTGATGATTGGGTGTTGTGTGCTGTCCTTAGATTAGTTATGTTTAAGTAGTTCTAAGTTCTAGGAGACTGATGACCATAGATGTCGAGTCCCATAGTGCTCAGAGCCATTTGAACCATTTTTTTTTAAATTCTAAACGGGATTGTCGTCTGGGAGAGACCGGTTTAATGTGGCCTGTTGCATTACATACGAAGCATTCTCGTAGGTGCCCAATGTATGTAACGCATATATGAAGCTCCCGGTAGTCGTTATGGATGGGACAGATGTTTTAATTTCCACTTTAATAGATTTAATTCCACTTGAGATTGGGAAATAAACTGGCTCGTACCTCCTTCCGAATTGCACGAACGTTTTCATAAGTCTGCAGTTTCAGTTTTATTACATCGTCTGAAACTTCCATGAAAATATTAAAGAAAAGCACTGTTGTTTACATAGTTCCGCGTAGTTGGCGCGTACACAACTTACCCACTAGAGGGCGCCCCGCTAAGCACAACAGCGCAGGCGCAGAGCTTGTCCGTCTCCGCACAACGAGATGTCACTGCCATAGAGACGGACCAAATTCTGCTGCCGCCGATCCGCGTATTAGTATGTAACGCAGCCAATGAGATTGCTGTTAACGTAGAACCTTTCCTCCTCACGGGTCACACTCGCGCACTGATACCTGAACGCGTGAGGTATTGTAACGAGTGTACAGACCTGTGATTAGTCAGTCTGCATTTCTCTGTACCAGTCTGCATTACTCTGTACCAGTCTATAGTCAAGTTTCAGTCTGCATCTAAGCAGATTATCATATTACTGTACATAGCCATGAAGATAAATGTATAGACACTTTTGTAAAATATCAGAGATATGTGAGAATAAGATTAACGTACCAAGACCAAAGGAACTTCAGATTATCAATTGTGAGTAGCATCCAGAATCAAGTAACGTAATGTCGATGATTTTTATTATTTTAATAAATGTGTGTCAAAATTAATCAAGTTCTGTTTAAGGTTGGTCACCGTCAATCTGTTACTGTAATCATGCAAGTGGCATTTCTATCGTCTGACCTAAAGGCATAAGATAAACACTCCACGATAAGACCACGAGATATATTGCTGACACTCGCCTACTTCGTTAGAGTGTCAAGTCAAATAATCTGATGGTGTGTATACCGAAGGTCTTACAGTACGCACCCCACAATCATGATTTCCAAACTGCGTTTGACTGGACCAACGATAAACTTCGAGATAGTGCCCGATACTAAGGTTTGCTTAAAGATGCCAGAGCTGTCACGGATTACTCGCTCGAGAAGTAAGTAAGAGCAAAGGTCGAAACAGTACTTTACGTTGTTAGTATTAATTTGTTCTTAATGGTCTGTTATTTTCATATAGGTAATTGTGGAGTTCTGAATTTAGACCTATTACTCGACGCCCTTGTCGAATTTTGGTTTCATAGTACTCTTTTCACACACTAAAGTTTAAAGTCTATCACCCTCCGCGTAACGTAGCTGAGCAGTAGCACTACTACACTGTGGCTTCACGAATTTTATTTAGCTTGTAAACATTGGCTGCAGTGCACACAAGTAAACACTGTGGTATCGATGGCTACGACAGCCGCGGCAGAACTGTTACTATTGTTCTCATTATGTTGTATTAACTACGTTGTTTCGTAACAAGGAACTTTATGTTTAATATGAATATAATGGATTATAGTATAGTGACCCTTTTGTGCTACAGAGGCTTAAAAAATGTCCGTCTTGATGATATAGCTGTAAATAAATAACAGAAAAATGCTGTGTGTAGGGGGAGGGTGGTGATTCTTACAGGAGAGATTAATGATGTACCAAGTACAGAGTGGGCTGCATAACATTCGATGACTTAATGGTATAAGTAGTATTATGATACAGTTGAATTCCCGTTCAAAAAATGGTTCAAATGGTTCTTAGCATTATGGGTCTTAACTACTGTGGTCATTAGTCCCCTAGAACTTAGAAACACTTAAACCTAACCAACCGAAGGATATCACACACATCCATGCCCGAGGCAGGATTCTAACCTGCGGCCGTAGCGGCCGCGCGGTTCCAGACTGTAGCGCCTAGAACAGCTCGGCCACTACGGCCGGCTTGAATTCCGGACGACGTTGACTGTGCGATAGCTTGTATCGAGACTTTGTAAGTAAAGACGTATGGAAAATAGTAATTTTAGTCTGTTGTGGGCTTCTTTTTTGGATTAATAATGTGCCTCTTGTTTGCCACGATCTTAAATGTAGTCATCCCTCTGTAATTACAGCAGGAAGTCTTAATCTGCGAACAGTTGACTAGAAGAAATCGGTAGTGACTGAATGTAATCAAAAATGTAAATCAAAGTAAGACACAAAGTGACTCTAGTGCTATTACTGTTTGGATTGGGTAGAACACGGACATTCTCAAACGATACTCACAAGTTCCCCCTAGACGACTTCCGGCCTGCTCACGAAACCGTTTCTCCGCTTACAGTGCTTCACGTAACATTTCTCGTGCGTGGAAGACTCCTGTAAAGTTTGTGTCTTGTCTCGCCGGCGACGGTGGAATGCCGAAGAGGTCCATAGGCCTGGAACCACCTTGTTCTGCCGGATGGGACCCCAACCCCTGCACCCACCAGGGCTGCCAAACTTCTGTGATTGACTTCGCCGCCTGCACCAGCCAGAGGCAGCGAGCGGCCTCCGAAATTACACTGAATTATCTCGCAAACTCCGTTCGGCTCCTCTGCCCCTTCTAGTCGCTCGGCTGCCAGCAAAGTATTTGACTTCCGTAATGGATTAGCGCCATTAAAAGTGAGGGGCAAAACTTGCAGATTAAGTGGTCAACTTGCTGCACCCTAACTGACTTCGACTTTCCAGGACAAAAGTTTAAAACGCGGTGGCCCTGCACAACCTTTCAGCGACAGAGTTACGGAGAACGCGGTAATAAACATGTCGTGCTGCTGAAGGAGACTGCTGCGTTGCTGTTTGTACCTCGGAGGATTTCTGGGAGTGTCTTAACTATCTTTCCGCACTTTCACAGTACAGTAAAATCCCTCTAATTCGTCACCTTCGGGACCGGGACTATGGTCGGAACGAGAAAAAGGTCGGATTATCCGAAAAATCTAATATTTATCGCAGGAAAAAAAACATTTAGTACAAAAAATTAAACGATTTAAGAACTAAAAGATGTCTACAGTAATATAAAAAGATGTTTTGTACACAGTGTTAAACATTATATTAAGCAAAAAACGTCTGCACACACTATAAGATGTATTGGTTTTAAAAGTAAAAACGACAAACAAATTACAGCACTCTACTGTACATAATAACGTATAAATGATATGTACTGTACACTAAAAAATCTTTATAGCACTGTATATATAAAAAGTAATTTTTTACAAAGAAATAAACTACTGTATGTATAAACTAAGAAATGATTATACTGTATGCATTGTTTTTACAGTAAAAGCGAAAACAAATTACTTGGAAAAAAGTCAGGGATACATTTTTGACGAGTTTTCCAAGGATCAATCCAGCCTTCACTGGCAGCAAATTTACTTTCGCCTTCTAGTTTTTTGTGTAAAACTACCGCTGTTTCTTTGGGAATTGGCCAGGATATTGGAGTTCCTTTCCTTCTTTCTTGACAAAACCATATCTACAATGCATTATCAAGCGGTTCAAGTTTCGTCTTTTTTAATGTTTTGCGATTCTTCCGAGTGTTTTCACCATCAATCGTAGCTGTATAGGAGTCTATGTTTTTCCGATTCTTCCTCCAATTCTTAATTGTCGTAACACCTTCATTCGGTTTCTTTGCAATTTTTTGGAGCGCATCTCCTTTGTCCAGTCTTTGTAGCACTGCTAATTTTTCATTTAGTGAAAGAAGTACGTGTTTACGGTCGAATCCAGAGATGTTCAAAAACAGACAACTGTACACACAGTGAATCTACAGTAATAAGTACGGTAGAGAACACGGAATAAAGCAAACAACGAAGTTTAATCCCAACAAAGGATAAAACTGCACAATAACGTACAGTATAACAATATGCACAGCGATAGACACCACAACAATGGCCCGACAGGAGTCCAGTCAGTGACAAGTTGGCGAGCCTCAGCAGAGTCGGACTAACCGGAGTGACGGACCATCAAAGGTCGGATTAGAGGAGTTCTATTAGAGGGGTTCTACTGTACTCCATTTAACACAAGCAGAGAAACTTATAACCGCCCAGTATCGTGAAGGCAAGAGATCCGTTATATTTATTTATTTAAAGACAGTAGAACGGATACCTATTAAATTTAGTGTCAATTGAACTATGGAACTAGATCAAGATCTGATATCGTTCTAATCCATTTGACAGAAATATCTTTCTACGGACCGTTCGTTTCATAGAAATTCACCAAAACTTAAATCAGTTCAAACGTTCTGCCGTTGTTGCTTTAAATAACATACAAGGTAGTTCTAAAAGATTACCACTTCACAAGACTATATCTTCTATGTGAACGGAAGTTTCAATCGTAAATTTGTAACCAACCCACACGCTCTCGTAACTGACACATCTTACTTACGATAATGCGTTCAAGACAGATGTCTAATTTTCAGGAAATGAATCTATCCAGATGAATTTTGTACCAGCTGAATGTGAATAAGTGTGCTCCTAAAGCGGTTGTGCCAATGAAAAACCTTACGCTAATGAAGATCGAAACTTGAAAAATGTGTAATTGGGTTAATTTACTTTGAGTTCCTAACGAGAATGTTATTAATTTGGAACTATAATTTAACACAAGTGTAGTCGTTTAATGAGATATTACGGCCGCCAGCTCGCGTTTGAGGAAACTTTATGAAATTGATTATAATGAGTAAAAATATCAATTTACGTAATAAATACTGAAAATTATGTGTGGAGTAAGAGTCAGTGCAAGTGCTACAGCTCGGGTGAACATGCAAAATCTTATAAAATTTTTCAAAGTTAATTACCATCACAATGAAGGCACTCTAATAATTTAAAATAAAAAAAATATTTGCTAAATGTGTCACGTAACGTGGCAGTTATAGAGAAACATTACTCCAGTATAAAGCTTACTGTCTTTAGATTTTAGTAATCATTTCTTTTCAATAAACAAAACTCATTACTAGAAACACAATAACTGAACATTGTATGCCTCACACTCAGCCACAATGGTAACAGGCAACGCCGTGAGTACGAAGGCATAGAATCACACAGCCACACTGATAAAAACACGAAGTTACGTAACACTGCTGAAGTAAATTATGTGCTACACGTTTTCCAGTTGAACTGATGTTAACCAGAAGTAAGTCTCTTTCTGAAATATATAAGGAAAATAATTAAATTTGCAGAAACTAATCGCCGCGCGGAGTAGCCCCGCGTTTTGAGGGTTCATGTCACGGACTGCACGGCCACTTCCGCCGGAAGTTCGAGTCCTCCCTCCGGCATGGGTGTGTGTGTGTTGTTCTTAGCGTAAGTTAGTTTAAGTAGTGTGTGATTTTAGGGACCGATGACGTAAGTAGTTAGATCCGTTAGGAATTCACATAGATTTGAACAGAAACTAATCAAGACTATCAGCTAAATTCTGAAGTTCCTCTTTTCAATGAGCTAGGTAACTTTGTGTTTTGCTTCCTGGCTCTGTCATGAATTTAAAATGCAAATTGTAAACTAATGTGGCACTCCGTTACTACACTGATGGGAACAGGATCCTATGGTTGACAGTGGTGATTTGGGGTAGTTATTGATACTGACAGAATATGAAGTAGTTGAAATATCTGTAATGTTCAGCTTTTGATTCTGATACGCTAGCAAGTCTTTTTCATTTATCAACTCATGAAATGGTAAGGTCTTATTTTGAAGTCGAGTTACAGTAGGCCCGTTGTTGTTATCCGACGCCGACGATCGTTAGACAACAGTCTCTTTCTCTCAAAACGAGTAGAATTAAATATAACTATAATTTTTTTTTAAATTAACATGCATCCGGAAGGAATTATCCGAATACGACGGAACTCGGCACATGGGATGTACATGTGCAGACAAACATGCTAGCAGAGGTTCAGAAAATTTTCGGGATTTATTCAACAGAAAGAGCTTCACAGACTGAGTGAGTGAATAATGCATTGGTCCATCTCTGGTCCTTGTGAAGTTATTCGGCTTTGCATTTACTGATAGGAGTTACTGGATGCTCTCCGTTGGAGGGCCCTTTTCTTATTGCTCAAATGGGTAAATTTACGACGACCTTGCTGGACAAGGTAGGTGTGGCAGCACAAAGGCAGGCACTAGAAACTCTCGCCGTCCGCGGGTGGGCATTATCATGCTGAAATGTAAGCCCTGGATGTCTTGACCGCTCACCTGTAAGGGTGACGCCTATGGCAATCAAAAGAGTCCTCCTATGAAAAGAAAAGGCACACTGGCCCTTATTCCTGGGTGTGGGCCATACGGCGGAGAGCAGTCAGTTTGGTATCCCACCGCTATTCGGGTTCTCCACGTCTTCGGCCAGGAGTATCATTGACTGGAGTAGAATAGTCTTCAGTGATGTTTCGCTTCTAATGAGCAGCGAAGGTACGTCAGCAAATGTCTCGAACAACAGAACTCTTTCCAGCAGATGGTGCGTCGGAGTTATTCGGCGACCCGTTTCCTTGCCGTTAATGGCAAGCCATCTTGGGATTACATTTCAACAAGATAAGGCCACGTCAATAGTTTCGAATTCTTTTCTTCATGCTTTCGAAACCCTTCCTTGTCCAGCAAGGTCACTGGAGCTCTCCCCAGTTGAGAAATTTTGGAGCATTATGGGCAGGGCCCTCCAACCATCTCAGGATTTAGACGATCTAACTCGCCATTTGGACAGAATCTGGAACTATATCCCTCAGTCCGACATCCAAAACTTCCATCAACCAACAGCAAGCAGAATATTTGCTTACTTAAGGGGCAGAAATGGGCCAACTTATTACTGACTTGCTCAATTTGTGACGTTCTTTCTCCTGGATAAATCATCCAGTTTTTCTGAAATTATAATCATTTATTTGTGTATACATGTACATCGCGGCTACCCCTTTCCTGTCCCATTCGTATCTCCCCTTCCCCCATCCGCCCACTCTTTCTCTCTCCCTGTCTCTGTCTCTTAGAGTGTATTGGAAAAGGCAGTCTCTTCTTCCATTATCACTCTTGAAATTCTTCCCAAATAACTGCTGAACAATGACCCACACTACTGCTCGTTAACTTCAAACTGCTTTGCCCAACCTTTTCTCACCGTGAAGTTCACCCACTATGTTTTGCACGCGCTTTGGCATTTAATCCCGTCCGGTCTGAGTCAACTTGAAACTCTCTTGCGTACCGACAATGTTAGTGTCATACCGAGATTGTCTGTGCTTGGAGAGCGTTATTATTCACAACATAAAAAAGTTGTCTTCGTCAACGTGTCTACTACGTAGTTTGCAACATTGTTCTTAAACTATTTGTAGTAATTTTGTATGACAGTATTTTAAATAATTAGTATCAACCATATGACGACAAAATACTTATTAGTGATTCAAAATTATTATAAAATACTTGAGAACGAAGACTAAGACCTACATGGAGAACTGCGATGCAGTATTACAATTTGCCGGTTCGTGTGGTAGCTGATAGTAGCCTCCACGGCGAAGACCATCCGTTCATTTCACGATGGCGACAACGCCAAATAATTATAACAGAGGAACACATGGTGTTATGCGTTCCTGGGTGTCATTATGGTCGAGTGTACTGCACTGAACCTCCTCAAGTGAAAGGCCGGTACAGATCCCGCACTGAACCACATGCCTCCATGGTCCACACATGTCACGATGGGAGTCAACGATAGGAGTTTGTGAAAGACTCTCGTGTGTTCCTCCGTTTCAAACGACACAGGGTGAACTGCGTCTGCAGGTAGAGAAGTAACAGCTCTGTTTGAATATCGTCTGCAGTTGTACAGTACGTTCGGACGTATGGAGCTTATGTGAAGAATAGATGAGAATATTGATTGTAACATAATTGTAAAATTTGTGAGGTGCAGCATAGCGCCTTACGTCGTGCCAAATGAGATCGTAACACCATGAACCGACGTGCAGTATGAGTCACGCGCAGGTAAGGTGGCGTCAGATGCCCCAAAGTAAGTAGTTTCTATGCGAACTAGTGCAGATCACTACCTGAAGGAGGCTGTTTGAGCTGCAGTGAAAATACTGTCTTAGTTATTTGAAATTCTACTACCTTTACTTTGTAATAGATTATTAATTACTGTTATAACTGCGCTTAGTTACGGGAGTGAATGAAGGTATGAATAGGAAACAACGTTTTATGTAAAGTTTTATACTATACATCGAAGTAACCTGTCTCGTGAGGAGTGTTCGAGAACGACATGCATGTTAATCATTCACAACGGCGAATTTGTTATCTGTTTCGTCAGTTTATGATGCTGGGGAAATGAGATCATGATTTCCGTAAAGTAGTTACCTTAACGGGAAACTGATTTTATATCTGTGGATTTTCAAAATTAATTCATGGTAATTTACTGTTCTGATTCAGTCAAAAACTTTTGATTGGTGCCGTATATATGCGCGGGATTGGACGGGTTTGATGCTGCTTTCCGACTTTCTCTACCAATCAGATATATTCGCGCGTATTGATACTTCTTTTGTGGAGAGAGATTAGGAGAATCGGGGCTTCGATCTCATAGTGATCAGACGTAACCATAGGTGCTCCTGTAGAAATCATTAATACTGTGATATTTCGGTACCAAATGTTTCAGAGGTGCCGCAAAAATAATTAACTCAGTGCGAAGTGTTGCTTGCTCGCGAACGCGAACTTTTCTTTACATTGATCACAGCAATATTTGAGCGAGCTCTTTTATAAAAAATATCCGTTTGTAAGCTTCCTTGCGAAGGATAATTAATGACTATCATTAGCTAGCTACGGTTATGAGTGATGTGTGCTTATGGACTTTTCAGACTGTGTGCTGCTTAGAAGTAAGGCTTGGTAGTAACTGGTGTGTGCAAGTTGACTGTAATAACGTGAAATTTTACGCACATTAATTCAGGATGGATATAATTAAACTTTTCTTATTTAACACGTTATAAAATGGAAACTAATTACCGTACAGGGACCAAACTTCGTAACATTAATGCCAAGCACATGCGGAAGTGGAATAATACAGAACAAATTCAATGCCCCGTGGAGTAGCTGCGCGGTCTAAGGGGTATAGCCACGGTTCGCGCGGCTCCCCCCGTCGCAGTTTCGAGTCCTCCCTCGGGCATGCGTGTGTGTATGTGTGTGTGTGTGTTTGTGTGTGTGTGTGTGTGTGTGTGTGTGTGTGTGTGTCTGTTGTCCTTAGCGTAGGTCAGTTTAAGTTAGAGTAAGTAGCGTGTAAGCCGAGGGAACGATGACCTCAGCAGTTTCGTACCATAGGAACTTACCACCAAAAATAAATTCAGTTGAAACACTATTAATGTGTCTCTGCGGCACGTCATATCATTACATACCTGTACCATTACTGCTACAGATGGCGCTCAAACATGGCACCCTTCAGTGTCCAGAAGAGTCTGAAAGCGTAGGACTGCATTTTGCTCAGCAGAACGAAGTAGGTAAGCTGGCTACCTTTTTCGATGTTCTGAGCTTCAGATCACCACATATATGAATTTTCCCCTGGCGAACCCTATCCTTCAGGTAGCCCCACAACCAGAAATCGCAGGGAGTGAAATCAGGTGATCGCGCTGGCAAAACATTTGGAAACGACCGAGTGATAATTCGATCGTTTCCAAATGTGTTTTGGAGAAGCAGGTGAACTTCACGAGCGATGTGCGGAGGGGCCCCACCTTGCATGAAAACTGATGAATTCAATGCGTCTCTCCCCTGTATGGCGCGTATGACATGTTGGCGAAGCATATCACAGTAACGCTGTCAGTCACACTGCACGTCTTTGGTCCTTGAGCTCCAACCTGTTCAAAAAAGAATGGGCCAATGATGAACGTAGCCGTCAAGCCAAACCACACGGTGACACGGTCACCATGGATAAGAACTTGATGCACAGTGACTGGCGGTGAAGATCCCCACACTCAGCAATTCTAAGTGTTCACCTCAGCCGACAGAGAAAAATGAGCTTCGTCTGTCCCTACGATGGTCCAGGGCCACCTCTTGTCAAATTCTGGAGAGCGAAGTCAACAATTCGTTGTGCGTCCTGTGGTGCAAGGTGCTATACGATATGGATCTTGTACTGATATGATTCGAGAATGGTTCGAGGCACCTTCCGTACAGTGGACCACGGGAAACTCAACTGTCGTGACACAGCACGCGCACTGCCTGACGGTCGTGAATTCCGCGCAGCGATGTCTGCCACAGCTACAGCGATTTCATCAACCACCTGTGGTGCAACCGGTCTTCGACCTCTTCCCGGATCGATGCCCAGTTCTCCAGTGGACTCGATCTTCTTTGTCATGCTCTGCACAGCAGGTGGAGAAACAGGATCCCCCCCTCCCCCGCAGTCCGGAGATATTATCGAAGTGCAGCTGCAGTTTTGATACTAGAGCTTCACCAATAATACGCTGCTCCTTTTGTCCAAGTTCAAATTGACATGTCAACAAGTGCTCTCCGACTGGTCGGGTGTGAGAGACTATGAATCACGATGATTGCTCACGCACCTGGTGGCCATAGTTAGAACTGGACGGTGGCGCCGTGAAGCATGGAAATCATGCACCCTATACTCTGGACATTAATGCTACCAAATTTGGTACTCGTACGGTAATGAATTTCCGTGTTATAACATGTTAAATAGGGAAAGTTCAATTATAGCCATCCCATCCGATACTTTCATTTAACTATGATTGACTTTCCACCGACAAAACAAACTTTAGAGCGACTTGTGTTTACGAGGTGATAGCTGTTTTCTCTATAGCTTTTTTCACCTGAGAACTGCATTTCAGTAACCTCAAGAGGCGTGCGTGCGAGAAGAGATTCAACACAAGGTGAGTGGTACTTTATTCGCAGCGGAATCGCACAGCGCCGCGGAATGTACTTTAAGGCTGTATGTGCCTGCGTGTAAAAGATATACTCTTGTCAAGTCGAGTGGCTGTTTTGAAACTAAAAGATGTGCGTAGTCCTAGGCATAAGGTAGAAACCACCCCAAGTGTCTAACGTACAGTCTTATGAAATCGGATGAGTCTTTTTTAAACGCCCTGTAATCACACATATTTGTGTTGTGTTATTGCAGAATTACTCCACAAACAATGTTTGTCGTTCCACATTGTCTATGGTAATGGAATCGTGAGCATGAATGGGCATAAGAAAACCAACTGACTCCGTGTTGTGCCAGGGACTAGAGAAATAATAAAATTACCTTCTTTATTATGATGATGTACACGGACCTGGATAGTGACAGTAGGTGCTTGTTCAACAATTTTACAAGCTTGCATCTTGCTACAGATGTAAGACCTCTGTAATACCTCTTGATTTGTTAGTAATTTGTATGTAGCTGTAATATAGGTTCAGTGGTTTTCCTCATTGCCTTTAGTCACTTGTACTTCAAGCACCTTCAAATAACAAACATCTCAATTTTAGATTGGCGTTTTGTCATTAGAAGCTCTTCATCTTTAGCGACTTATTAATTGGAGACATAAGGTCAGCGATTTAAGAAATTCCAAATCCTTTGGGAATCTTTATCGGTAATATCGAATGAGGAACCAGCGACCAGAGAAGATAAGCGCTCTTTACCAACCTATGATAAAATCAAACTCGAAGTGACTGCTAATCTGTTTTGCTGCACGTAATCTTATATGTAACGTGGTTCCTGCTTTATTTATGGTTTGTATCATCATCATTTAAGACTGATTATGCCTTTCAGCGTTCAGTCTGGAGCATAGCCCCCTTATAAAATTCCTCCATGTTCCCCCTATTCAGTGGTATCATTGGTACCTCTTCTGATGTTAAACCTATTACTTCAAAATCATTCCTAACCGAATCCAGGTACCTTCTCCTTGGTCTGGCCCGACTCCTCCTACCCTCTACTGCTGAACCCATGAGTCTCTTGGGTAACCTTGCTTCTCCCATGAGTGTAACATGACCCCACCATCTAAGCCTGTTCGCCCTGACTGCTACATCTATAGCCCGCATCTCGTGGTCGTGCGGTAGCGTTCTCGCTTCCCATATCCGGGTTCCCGGTTCGATTCCCGGCGGGGTCAGGGATTTTCTCTGCCTCGTGACGGCTGGGTGTTGTGTGATGTCCTTAGGTTAGTTAGGTTTAAGTAGTTCTAAGTTCTAGGGGACTGATGACCATAGATGTTAAGTCCCATAGTGCTCAGAGCCATTTTTTTGCTACATCTATAGAGTTCATTCTCAGTTTTCTTTGATTTCCTCATTGTGGACACCCTCCTGCCATTGTTCCCATCTACTAGTACCTGCAATCATCCTAGCTACTTTCATATTCGTAACCTCAACCTTGTTGATAAGGTAACCTAAATCCACTCAGCTTTCGCTCCCATACGACAAAGTTGGTCGAAAGACTGAACGGTGCACAGGTAACTTAGTCTTGGTAATGACTTCCTTCTTGCAGAAGAGAGTAGATGGTAGCTGAGCGCTCACTGCATTGTCTTTGCTACGCCTTGCTTCCAGTTCTTTCACTATGTTGCCATCCTGTGAGAATATGCATCCTAAGTACTTGAAACCCTCCACCTGTTCTAACTCTGTTCCTCCTATTTGGCACTCAATCCGTTTATATTTCTTTCCCACTGACATTACTTTCGTTTTGGTGATGCCAATCTTCATACCATACTCCTTACATTTCTGATCTAGCTGTGAAATATTATTTTGCAAACTTTCAATCGAATCTGCCATCACAACTAAGTCATCCGCATATCAAAGACTGCTTATTTTGTGTTCACATATCTTAATCTCACCCAGCCAGTCTATTGTTTTCAACATATGATCCATAAACAATATGAACAATAGTGGAGACAGGTTGCAGCCTTGTCTTACCCCTGAAACTATTCTGAACCATGAACTCAATTTACCGTCAACTCTAACTGCTGCCTGACTATCCATGTAAAGGCCTTTAATTGCTTGCAAAAGTTTGCCTCCTATTCTATAATCTCGTAGAACAGACAATAACTTCCTCCTAGGAACCCTGTCATATGCCTTTTCTAGTTCTATAAAGCATAGATACAATTCCCTGTTCCACTCATAATACTTCATTATTTGCCGTAAGCTAAAGATCTGGTCCTGACAACCTCTAATAGGCCTAAACCCACACTGATTTTCATCCAATTGGTCCTCAGCTAATACTCGCACTTTCCTTTCAACAATACCTGAAAAGATTTTACCCGCAACGCTGATTAAAGAAATACCTCTGTAGTTGTTACAATCTTTTCTGTTTCAATGTTTAAAGATTGGTGTGATTACTGCTTTTGTCCAGTCTGATGGAACCTGCCCCGACTCCCAGGCCATTTCAATTATCCTGTGTAGCCATTTAAGATCTGCCATTCCACTGTATTTGATGAGTTCTGACTTAATTTCATCCACCCCAGCTGCTTTATTGCACTGCAGTCTATTGACCATTCTCTCCACTTCCTCAAATGTCATCCTATTTCCATCATAATTCCTATCCCATTCTACCACGAAATCTGAAACAATACTGATCGTTTTTTTACCTACATTGAGCAACTCTTCAAAATATTCCCTCCACCTGCCCAAGGCATCGATAGGATTCACCAGTAGTTTTCCTGACCTGTCCAAAATACTTGTCATTTCCTTCTTACCTCCCTTTCGAAGACTGCTAATTACACTCCAGAATGGTACTCCAGTAGCTTGACCCATAGTCTCCAACCTGGTTCTTCCCAAGATTTCTTCTTGGATGCTGCAATTATCTGTTTGGCTTTGTTTCTTTCTTCAACATAACTTTCTCTGTTTACCTGAGTTCTAGTACGTAGCCATTTTTGATACGCCTTCTTTTTCATTTTACAGGCTTCATTGATTGTGTCATTCCACCATGCTGTTTGCTTCATCCTACTTTTACACACTACTGTTCCAAGACATTCTTTAGCCACTTCTAGTATTGTGTCCCTGTACCTTGTCCATTCCTTTTCCAATGACTGTAATTGACTACATTCAACTAACTGGTACCTTTCTGAGATCGCTGTCATCTACTTGTGCCTGATTTCCTTATCCTGAAGTTTCTCCACTCTTATCCTCCTGCATATGGACCTGACCTCCTGCACTTTCGGTCTCACAATCCCAATTTCACTGCAGATTAAATAATGACCAGTGTCATCAAAGAATCCCCTGAATACACGTGTGTCCCTCACAGCCTTCCTGAATTCCTGATCTGTTATTGTCAATGACAGATCTGGTTCCCCTACCTTCCCAAGTATACCGGTGAATGTTCTTATGTTTAAAAAAGGAGTTTGTGATTACTAAGCCCATACTGGCACGGAAATGCAGGAGTTGTTTTCCGTTCCTGTTGGCCTCCATATCTTCTCCAAATTTACCCATAAACTTTTCGTACCCTTCTGTTTGATTTCCAATTCTGGCGTTAAAATCACCCATGAGCAGAACATTGTCCTTGTCCTTTACTATAACAACTACATCGCTGAGTGCCTCATAAAAACTATCCATCTTATCTTGATCTGTCCCTTCACAATGCGAATATACTGACACAATCCTAATTTTCTTGCTAGACACTGTCAAATCTATCCACATCAGTCGTTTGTTTACATACCTTATTGTAACTACGCTGGGTTCCTTTTCTTTCCTGATGTAAAGCCCTACACCCCATTGTGCTATTCCTGCTTTCACTCCTGACAGGTAGACCTTGTATTCTCTCACTTCCTCTTCTTTCTCACCCCTTACCCGAATGTCACTAACAGCTAAAACGTCCATCCCCATCTTACTTGCAGCCTCTGCCAGCTCTACCTTCTTCCCTGAGCAGCCCCCATTGATATTAATAGCTCCCCATCTCATTACCATTTGTTTGACAAGTCGTATCTTAGGAGTCCCTGGTTTGTCAGTTAGAGGTGGGACTCCGTCACCTCAAATGGTCCGAGGCATTTTGCTCTGATTGTTGCCAGCATCATATTTAAAGTACCAGGGAAGCAGGTTGCTAGCCTTACTTGCCCCGAGTCCCATTGGGTTTTACCCCTAACGGTTGAGGGACTAACCGGTGGATTTGGTAGTCTTTGCCGTATGAACACAAAGGTGACCACGACTCAGAATATGTCCGAGATGCCCAGCCTTATTCCAAAGTAACTGGTATCCCGACTGTCGGGACCACTTACTTGGCCACTCATACGTTGCCCGTGGTTCATAAACTAGGACATGACTACAGGAACCCACACCATCTGTATCTTAGGTACAAAATCCAACACGTATGTACTACTTAGTTTTTGTGTAGGAAATAATTTAGCTTATACACATATTTGAATAATATTTACATCACCCCGATTCGCTTAAGACAGACCACTGGGTACTGTATCACATACACAATCCGTGTGACTATTCATAGATGTCACTAAACTTGTCCGAACATGTACAAAAATACGCATGAGCTGCTGCGCCTATTAGACGGTGGGGGTCCGACAACTGATAAGTTGCAGTGATTCTATCAGGAGGCACACGCCTCATGTTGTCTGTCGTTCGACCATGCGTAGACGGTCAATACCGCGGTTCGAATGCATCAGCATTGTTACTTTGTGCGAGGGAGGGTTCTCAACAAGAGAAGTGTCCAGGCGTCTCGGAGTGAACCAAGCAAGGTTGTTCAGACATGGAGCAGGTACAGAGAGACAAGAAGAGTCCATTACATGCGTCACTCAGGCCGCCCAAGGACTACTATTGCAGCAGATGACCGCTATCTATGGATTATGGCTCGGAGGAACCCTTACAGCAACGCCAACATATAATGAATAATGCTTTTCGTGCAGCCACAGGACGCTGCGTTACGACTCAAACTGTGCACAGTACGCTGCATGATGCCCTACTCCACCCGACGTCCATTGCGAGTTTCATCTTTGCAACCACTACACCATGAACCGCGGTACAGATGGACCCGACAACATGCCAAATGGACCGCTCAGGACTGGCATCACGTTCTCTTCACCGATGAGTGTCGCATATACCTTCAACCAGACAATCGTCGGAGATCCGATTAGTGGCAACCCGGTCCGGATGAACACACACTGCCCAGCGATTGCAAGAAGGCGGAGGCTCCCTGCTGTTTTGCGGTGGCATTACGTGGGGCCGACGTTCGCCGCTGGTGGTACTGGAAGGCGCCGTAACGGCCATCCTCCGACCGATAGTGATACCGTATCAGTAGCCGGCCGCTGTGGCCGAGCTGTTCTAGGCGCTTCAGTCTGGAACCGCGCTACCGATCCGGTCGCAGATTCGAATCCGGCCTCAGGCATGAATGTGCGTGATGTCCTTAGGTTAGTTAAGTTTAAGTAGTTCTAAGTTCTAGGGGACTGATGACCTCAGATGTGTCAGTCACATGGTGCTCAGAGCCGTTTCAACCATATCAGCAGAATATTGGCGAGGCATTCATGGACGACGATCTGCACCCCCATCGTGCACATCTTGTGAAGGACTTCCTTCAGGATAACGACATCGCTCGACTAAAGAGGCCGGCATGTTCTCCTGACATGAACCCTATCGAACATACCTGGGAGTGGTTGAAAACGGCTGTTTGTGGACGACTTGACGCACCAGCCAATCTGAGGGATCTTCGAATGGCCTTTGAGGAGCGGGACAATCTGGATAGAACACTGAGGTTACCCTTAATCGCCAGGAAACGAACGTTGATGGAGGCAGGGAAACAGCACGGCATAGTTTTGGATCGCCATCTATAACTGGCTACCCACCTGAAATTATGGTAGCGCAGGGGCATCAGTGTTTTTAAGGTAGTTTCTTACTGGTCGCCACTCGCAGTAATTATCATACAGCTCATCAGAGTTACGTGACTACAGAAAACGCAGAGAAACCAGTCTTCCTTGGCAGAAGCGCAGTATGGGAAATTACTTCGGATTTCAGCGTCTTCATAGACACACCTCCCTGGCAAGGTTCTTCATGGACGGACTCGAGAGACGAGAGGTTCTCATCCAGCTGACAGGAGAATCTTAACATGTGTTTGTAAACGATCTTGATGAAAAGTGATGGGTGTGCAGAGGGGCAAAGTAATGTAGCACCTGTTTTGTTTTAGCCCAATTTCACTTTTAAGGGGTAAAACCACTGAAAAAAGTAATGTGGTTTATGAGGTTTGGAGAAAACGTCTTTGAAACGATGTTTGAGACATATATGTCTCTCAGCTAAAAATTGTTAGGTAATTAACATTATTGAAAACTGCATCAACGAATTTTGTAATAATCTATAATTTTTCATAGCACACCCGCCAATAATTAATTTTGAAAAATGAAAGCTTTTGTTACAGCATAAAGATGAGGCTTCTAGGCGACATATGTCCACGTGTAATAAAGCTAGCTTCTGAAATATTATTTCTAGAAAATATGCTGCACATAAAGTGCTGTTAGAGCAGTTTCAACATACCTAATTAGAAGATCTAAACATTCATTTTTAGTTTTGTTACCCATTTCACTTACATTTATTTTATGTTTTAAATTATTATTTAACACTTTACATTCATTTTTATTTCTTTGTTTTTTTATCGTTTCACATTCGTATATTTTGTTAATTGAAAGTAATAAGTAATTCATTATTATGATACAGAATCCTTACAGTAATGATAATCTGTAAATAAATGCTTACAATATTACCTTTTCTCATATCATGCACATAAAATGAAGGAAATTTTTTTCACATTATATACACAACAGTAAACACAATATGAAACAAAACTGAGCAGGATTTCAAGTTATTGTGGGTGACACTCTAAATATCCTTATTCGTGCCAGTATATTGATAAACCTTGGAGAAGAGAACTCATTATGTGCTGGTGAGCGCAGCTTTATTATTTTGTTTGTCAATTGGAGACTGACATTATAATTATCAAGCCATACTAGATCTGAAAATATTCTCACAAAGTTCTCACAACATCGAAAGTCGTACCTGAGGCGTCGAACTCTTTGGGGTCACCAGACAAACTAGGTCCTTGTCCTCCTCTCAGCGCCAGTTGTCCTTGTGACAGCATCGAAATCTGGTAAACAAACGTCCGACCAGGTCAAAAGATACATGCCACAAGTTTTCTTTCCCTGTAAGACAGAAAAGTCTATATTAACGTTAGATAGATTCTTCTGGCTGTCTATGAAAGAAGGCTTAACTATGTATGTAGGCAGTTCATCCACTCCGGAAATCTAGACTCTTGACGGTTTTTGCCTGTTATCGACTCTGATGATTCTGAGTATCAAAATGTGTGACGTAAATGGCGGTATTTTTTTGACTGCATTAACTCAGAAGTATAACGTTTTTGCAACAGCAGAGTACCATATGCATAGCGTGTGGCATGTATTTCAACTAGATACCTCTGCCCACTCCTGAGCGAAAGGGTCGTGACACACGGAAAGACAGACACTTGATCAGCACGTTACAGAAACGTATTGTTTCGTGTAATATAATTACAAATAAACACTCTTCAGAATTTTTGTCTTTACTTATACTCTTAACCAAGTTCCTTGCCAAATTTCATGATTCTAGGTCAAAGAAAACTACATCATAGGTCTTCGTGAATGAGTTTTCGAGTATCAAAATATGTGACATAAATGCCAGTATGTTTTGATTAAATTCACTTAGAAGATTAAGTATTTTTGCCCGCGGAGGGACCATGGGCCTTAGTGCGCGACATGAATGTCAACTTGACACCTCCATCAGTTACTGAGAAATAGTGGTCTTAACCGAGGGAAAGATAGACATTCGAACAAAAAAATTACCTATAAAAACTTTTCCCATGTGTTATAATTACAGATGAACAGTTTTTCTTATTTTTTCATTTAATTGTCATGTTAAAACTTCCCAGATTCAATGATTCTGCGTTAAGAGGAAGTATCCTACAGGTTTCGATAAGTGAGTTCCCTGGTATCAAAATTTGATAACATCCATGCTGATTCAAGGCAGGATTTCACTGGATGGTAGGTCTGGAACTGACCTTTACTCAAGAAATTGGATAATATTTGATTTCGTCCATCTCAGCTGCACAGGTGTACAATTTTTCCTTCGGCGGTTACTTGTTTCTGGCTGATACAACCACTGGCTAATTTTTTTCGTCCATCTCAGTTGCGTCGATGTACAATTTTTGCTGCGACGGTTACATATTTCTGGCTGATACGTCCATTGGATAATTTTTTATTTCCTCCATCTGAGTTACGTTGATGTATAATTTTTGCTTCGGAAGCTACTTTTTTCGGGCTGACATGTCCATTCTCAAACCACACACCTTTTTGTCAACCGTAACAAGTTACACTATATGGAGCCAAATTACACGAATAGTTTCAACACAGAAAATGAAACTATGGTCGACAAGTACTCTAAATGGTATTACCCTATTATGTCTAGTGTTGCGCCTGACAGGCACAGCTAACTCTGGCACCATATTGCAGAACTAGGTATGTTATTAACGAGATGTGTGGTTTGCGACTGGGTGTGTCACCTCTGCCTGCCGGAGTGGCCGTGCGGTTCTAGGCGCTACAGTCTGGAACCGAGCGACCGCTACGGTCACAGGTTCGAATCCTGCCTCGGGCATGGATGTGTGTGATGTCCTTAGGTTTCTTAGGTTTAAGTAGTTCAAAGTTCTAGGCGATTGATGACCTCAGAAGTCGCATACTGCTCAGAGCCATTTGAACAATTTTTTGTGTCAGCTCTAAACCAGTAACCACTGCAGCAAAAATTGTGTATCAATGCAACGTTGATGGACGAAATAACAGAATATCTATTTTTCTTTCAATTGCATTGACCCGGAAGCTTCAGCTTCTTACATCGACCAGAGGTCGTAGATCTTAACAAGGTGTTAGAAAAAGGTGCGGGCAAACTTTCAGGAAACATTCCTCACACACAAAGAAAGAAAATATGTTATGTGGACATGTGTCCGGAAACGATTGCTTTTCATGTTAGAGCTCATTTTATTACTTCTCTTCAAATCACATTAATCATTGAATGGAAACGCACGGCAACAGAACGTACAAGCGTGACTTCAAACACTTTGTTACAGGAAATGTTCAAAATGTCCTCCGTTAGCGAGGATACATGCATCCACCCTCTGTCGCGTGGAATCCCTGATGCGCTGATGAGGCCCTGGAGAATGGCATATTGTATCACAGTCGTCTAAAATACGAGCAAGAATAGTCTCTACGTTTGGCACCGGGGTTGCGTAGACAAGAGCTTTCAAATGCCCCCATAAATGAAAGTCAAGAAGGTTGAGATCATTAGAGCGTGGAGGCCATGGAATTGGTTCGCCTCTACCAATCCATCGTTCAGCGAATCTGTTGCGTACGGACACTTCGACTGAAATGTGATGGAGCTCCATCGTGCATGAACCACATGTTATGTCGTACTTGTAAAGGCACATGTTCTAGCAGCACAAGTAGAGTATCCCGTATGAAATCATGATAACGTGATCCATTGAGCGTAGGTGGAAGAACATGGGGCCCAATCAAGACATCACCAACAATGCCTGCTCAAACGTTCATAGAAAATCTGTGATGATGACGTGACTGCACAATTGCGTGCGGATTCTCGTCAGCCCACACAAGTTGATTGTGAAAATTTACAATTTGATAATGTTGGAATGAAGCCTCATACGTAAAGAAAACATTTGCACTGAAATGAGGATTGACACATTGTCGGATGAACCATTCGTAAAAGTGTACCCGTGGAGGCCAATCAGCTGCTGATAATGCCTGCACACGCTGTACATGGCACGGAAACAACTGGTTCTCCCGTAGCACCCTCCATACAGTGACGTGGTCAACGTTACCTTTTACAGCAGCAACGTCTCTGACGGTAACATTCGGGTTATCGTCAACTGCACGAAGAATTGCCTCGCCCATTGCAGGAGTCCTCGTCGTTCTAGGTTTTCCACAGTCGCGAGTCATAGGCTGGAATGTTCAGTGCTCCCTAAGACGCCGATCAATTGCTTCGAAGGTCTTCCTGTCGGGACACCTTCGTTCTGGAAGTCTGTCTCGATACAAAACGTACCGCGCCACGGCTATTGCCCCGTGCTAAACCATACATCAAATGGGCATCTGCCAACTCCGCATTTGTAAACATTGCACTGACTGCAAAATCACGTTCGTGATGAACAGTAACCTGTTGATGCTACGTACTGATGTGCTTGATGCTAGTACTGTAGAACAATGAGACGCATGTCAACACAAGCACCGAAGTCAACATTACCTTCCTTCAATTGCGCCAACCGTCAGTGAATTGTGGAAGTACAGTACATACTGACGAAACTAAAATGAGCTCTAACATGGAAATTAAGCGTTTCCTGACACATATCCACATAACATCTTTTCTTTATTTGTGTGTGAGGAATGTTTTCTGAAAGTTTGGCCGTACCTTTTTGTAACACTCTGTATATTTCAGTTCAACATGTTGTAAGGTGTCAGGCAAATCCAACACCTTACATGAAAACCCTGACATGATAAGCAAATCCAGTAGTATGTCACATAGCTCCGAATAAATCGTGACATTAAATTAACCAAAGTAATACGAGTAACGAGTGAGCAAATGGAATACCACAGACTAACACAAGAATGCCTAAATGCATGTCGTACCTCCCCACCTTGAGGCAGACGCAGTTCCGAGGGGAGAAACGAGGACAGAAGCCGAGAGCAGAACCGTGTTAAGCTAGGAAAGAGAGGGGCTGGGCACCCACGCCGCGAGCCTACCTGTACAACTATACAACCCGCACGTTTTAGCGTCAGGCTTTTTCGCGTCTCAGGTATGTCAAGGACAACCCCCAGCCCATGTTAAAAGCTAGAGCCCTCCAGAAAAGCAGTATAGATCTTACGATAACACAAAAAGGGCCACTACCACCCGCAAGTTTTAGCGTGAGACTTTTTCGCGTGTCTGTTTCATTAGGATCACTCCCCAGCCCATGTTAAAAGATAGAGCCCTCCAGAAGAGCAGTATAGATCTCACGATAACGCTAAAAGGACCACACTAGCTGCAGGTTTTAGCGTGAGACTTTTTAGCGTCTCTGTTACGTTGCAAACTTTAAAAACATTGCCCCACCACGAAAAGTATAACGATTCCCATTGGATAGACAGAATTTTTGTAGGCGGAGCTTAAGGTTAACATTGAGACCCTGATTGGTCAGATGAAAACATAGCCAGATAGTTTTTTAAAACTAACTTCCGTAAATTGTAGTAAGGAGAAGTTAGAGGAGAGTGGGTTCCGAGACGGCGAGCTGGATGGCTGCTGCGCCGGCCGCTGCCGCCCTGACGCTGCTTAGACACCGACAAGGTAATGAACGCACGCGATGCCGCATTTTTGAGCGCATAAGGCTTCACTCAGAACTGCAGAAGACTCATCTGTTACACCCCTTTTTCCATAAAACTAATGGTGATCGTTAATTAAAACTCATGGTGTTAACATTTGCCACTTGAAGAACAGATCTGAAACGCGATGGTTTTTCTTTTATATAGTTATTGAGAAGCCACATCAGCCACTGTAATTTACGACAAGTTAGATAAGTTATTAAAGATAATTGAGGGTCACTGTAGACCATTTTGATAGTTTTCTCCTTTGTGAAACTTAAATTAAACCTAGATTATAGATAAGATATGGCATAGGTCATCCTTCGATCGATTGTAGAACTTTGAAACCCATTTAGGGAATATTCGTTCACATTTTTGTTGAACGCTGTTGGTTTTTACCGTCCTGTATTAAAACATTTACTTTTATCAATAGTGCAATTTATAAACGATGTTTTGTGATTAGAATAAATTTCCAATGGTAAACTTAACTGCTTTTTCGACGTTATTTTACCAGCTAACTAAAAATAGGAAAGCCTTGAACCCTTTCCACTATATTTAGTTAGAATTAAGATTCTTTTACAGGGAGTGCAGTGGAGCTGACGCTGAGATCATTTAGTATTTGGTTATACCATCGCTAGTCTCACTGAACTCTTCTGAATTCTACATGTCATGTGTGGTCTGGCATCTCCTTGCCAGCAACAGGTCCCAGGTTCAAACTAGTTAATTCCCTAAAAAAAACTTGCTCAGAGCGTCGCTGCGCGAAAGTCGTAGGGAGACACGATATAGAACAATCAGACACCACCATGAATGTTTAGAATGTCTACCTGTTCGCCCGCATCTCGTGGTCGTGCGGTAGCGTTCTCGCTTCCCACGCCCGGGTTCCCGGGTTCGATTCCCGGCGGGGTCAGGGATTTTCTCTGCCTCGTGATGGCTGGGTGTTGTGAGATGTCCTTAGGTTAGTTAGGTTTAAGTAGTTATAAGTTCTTGGGGACTGATGACCATAGATGTTAAGTCCCATAGTGCTCAGAGCCATTTGAACCAATCTACCTGTTCATGAGGGAACTGATTCGTGACAGAACACACAGGCAGATACACAACAACGTGATCTTACAACAGTTCCGTTTGCACTGAACGAGATACGAAAACTTAAAAAAGTTTGTTAACATCAGTTAATTACTCAATGGTTCAAATGGTTTCAATGGTTCTGAGCACTGTGGGACTTAAATTCTGAGGTCATCAGTACCCTAGAACGTAGAACTACTTAAACCTAACTAACCTAAGGACATCACACATATGAGCACTGTGGGACAACTTCTGAGGTCATCAGTACCCTAGAACGTAGAACTACTTAAACCTAACTAACCTAAGGACATCACACATATCCATGCAGGATTCGAACCTACGACCGTAGTAGTCGCGCGGTTCCGGACTGAGCGCCTTAACCGCGAGACCACCGCGGCCGGCAGTTAATTACTGAGTCTGGTTGAAAAAAATGTTGCAATTAGTAATTACGAAGCTTGGCAGATTTCAAAGTGTAAAAACACGTTCACATAATGTTTGGGGTTACGCACTGCGGCAGTACGGCCGACCAATTCAGGGAAAGGCTGCCAGCCGTGGGTGAGCGACTCGGAAAGCGAAATTCGCCACCACCCCTCGGGAGTGGCAAGAAGAAACCGTAACTGGTGCGGACGCAAGCATAAAGCTTGCCTCATTAGCGTCGCCCCCGGCACTGGCGCCAGCATCTGGCGGCCGTGACGCGCCTTCCACAGCAAGTGGCGCCAGCGCCGCTGGCGCGAGCTGTCATTACTGGGGCGGCGACCCCGCCCCCGCGAGCTGGAGGCAGCAACCTGCGCCCAGCGGACGCAGAGCGGGCGCGCACGCTCCAATTAATTTCCCTAAACTGCCTCCGCCTACGCCGCCGCCGCCGCCGCCGACGTCGCCGCCGTGGGCTTGACACGACGGGAGCAGAAACAGGGCGCTGCGCAGCGACGAAAAGTTTTAGACCGGCTGAGACGTCGCTTCTCGGCCGCTATTCAGACGGACGTTTTATTTCCATCTCGGCTGGTCGTTATATTTTTAGAAGAGGGCAGTAAAATAGGCTTTAGGTTTTTACGGCCGTAGGTAAAGTGCGCGACCGGAATTACGGCGCTTTGTTAAGTGTATCGTCTGCACTCCGGTGGCTTCAATCTTCCGCCTGCGCTGTAGACTGCTGCCATCACAGCCACCTCCTCCGCGCTATTCCATTTCCCGGCGTTATGAGTGCAAATAAATCAGTCTCCTCCTCTTGTGTGGTATCCCGCCGGGAACCGGTCGGACGGAAATAACAAGCTGGAACGGAATCCCATTTCCCACTTCGACTCGGATTTACTTCCACGTTGCTGTCTTCTGGCACCGAATCCGCTTGCGGAGTTAATCCCGTGAAAAGCCCCTGCCAGGAGAGTTACCACCAGATGAGGGCTTTATGAAAAGGTGATGCGATGCGATGCGAAACTTGCGCGTATGTACTGCACAGTGTTCGGTGCTTCGTTGACGTGAAATTGAAAACAGTACCGCGGGAATCATTTAATCTTATAAAATGTTGGTGTCTTTCATAAACGATAAAAAGCTTTAACTACGGCTGTATATTCCTCGGAAGTGGCAGCCCGAAAATACTTATTCACGACATATATTTTTAACACAGTTATGTCTACAAGCAGAAAAACTCCTTCTTGTGACGATGTCTTTATTGTGTGTGTGTGTGTGTGTGTGTGTGTGTGTGTGTGTGTGTGTGTGTGTGTGTGTGTGTGTTTGTGTGCGTGTGTGTGTGTCTGTCTGTCTGGGAGAGAGAGAGAGTGACTTAATTTCGCTCACCATAGTCTTAGATACTCCACCACCTCCAAAAATTTCGTACAATATATTAATGGAGGAGCTGGAAGTTTTTTACAACACGAAAAGAAAGGACGAAACATTCTCAGCGACAAACTAAATAGTGGAACAGTTCATGTTTTCAAATTCCTCTCCGAAAAATGGTTCAAATGGCTCTGAGCACTATGGGACTTAACATCTAAGGTCATCAGTGCCCTTGAACGTAGACCTACCTATACCTAACAAACCTAAGGATACCACACACATCCATGCTCGAGGCAGGATTCGAACCTGAGACCGTAGTGGTCGCGCGGTTCCAGACTGAAGCGCCTAGAACCGCTTGGCCACAAATGCCTCACCGTTATACGATATCTTATACACACATTTACAGAGAGAGACAGAGAGAGAGAGAGAGAGAGAGAGAGAGAGAGAGAGAGAGAGAGAGAGAGAGAGAGAGAGACTATACTCAATATCTACAATAAAACAGAAACATAATTGATAATTCAATAGCCAATATTTGTAAAATCAATTATATAAGTGATAACTTATTGTATCTTATCTAATACTCAGAAAATGGAACACCTCCGAATGTAACCAGACCCTTTGTGAAGCCATGCTTTTGGAGAGTCTCTGCAGCACGTTTTAATAACAAAAACAAACAACGTAAGTGATGATTCCGTGTGTGTGATATTCTGTGTAATAGAGGAGGCACAATAGCTGTAAGGACAAAAGGAAAATACCATCTGTAACATCACTATATAAAAAACATTTAAAAAATATTTATGTAAACAAATTCACATAAAAATGAGAAGAAATTCTCGAAACGCGTTATAACAAACGCGGAAAAATAAGTAACTTATGTAATTTTTCATTGTTTAAATCAGAGGGAGTGAGTTGCAGAACTTCTTATCGACAAGGCAAATGCTACAGTAGTTATCAATGTGGCCGAGTATCAGATTAAAATTACCTTTAGGAAGCTGACTAAAGTTCTCAATGACAACTTAGTACGGTTACTCGGTTGATGGAAGCTGTTCGGGAGCTTCTGTTGTTTTTTTTTTTTTGTTGTTGGTTTTCAGGTCTATAACAATACCGTTATTCTCGTACAATTAATAGTATTTATCTGATTTAAGCTAGTCGGATACAACATTTTTTTTCATTACACTCAATGATAAAACTAGTTAGAAGAAAGATCCCCAATTAACAGATATGTAGTATTGGCTGAAGTTTGTTAAATTGAAAGCAAAAAGTGAAATGGAGGGAAATAAGGACGTACCGTCTGGTACACATTACACTGTATACATACAGTATGTCCCTCCTAAGAGAAGTCAGGCGCACTTTCTCTGGAGTTTCGGCAGGTGTTTGTAATTTTGTTTTGGAGCGTGTAGTTGGTGTCAGCCTAAACAAATCCAGCTCATCCTCATCTCTCATGCGACGCCCAGTGACATGAAATGTAATGATCGTATTGTACGGATGCCTCGGAGGCCCCATCCGAGGAAGTTCGGCCGTCGTGTTGCGAGTCTTATTTCCGGTGATGCAACATTGGGCGACTTGCGCGTCGGTGATAGTGATATGATTATGAGGAGGAGGACAACACAACACCCAGTCTACTAGCGTTAGACTCCAGGTTCGATTGGTTCATACCTAACCTGGGTGCGACTACTCTTATCATCAATTCTAATCTTACTAAATATTTAGATGGTTCTGGCCACCGCGGACTTTGTTAACGGATAACGCTCCTGGCTTTCTGGAAAGGTCGTTTAGACAATTCGGTTTTGGCCATGGGATAAAACATGTTACCACGCCACCTTATTAACCTCAAGCTTCGTTGGCCGAAAGAATTAACCCAAAATTAAAGATGCGTTGATCATTTACCACCATAAATAGCCCAAGAAGTGGGATACCACATTACCCTGGTTAAACTTAGCATTTAACTCTGCACGGCATGAAGCATCCAAGGCCACCCCAGCTAGCCCAGTCCTACTTTTTTTTTTAAAAATGCGAAGATTTTTAGGTTAGGCTTTACCGTGACTGTTACTGACATTAAATGAAACGACAAGTTCACTGTTACCAGTCACCGTTTTATTTATTTCCACGACGCGTTTCGAAGGTTTAAACCTCCATCATAGGGTGGATTTACATTAGTAAGTATTACATTTGTGTGTGTGTTGTGTTGCGATTTTTGGAGGAACTTGTGACACTGCCTTTCGACAAACAGCTATCAAATTAAAAGTTAAGTAGTCTGTTGTGAGTATCTGAATCACTATTGTCATCAATAGTGTTGATATAATTTTCATGCGTTAGCAGAAAGGTATTTAATAAATTAGTCTGTGTCCAGCGCGGCAGGAAATACCGCTGTTTCACCCGATAAGGTCCGGTCGTCTTGTAATCATTGTCATATTGTTTGCTGTTTTTCAATACACCACTTCAGATTACTTTTGCAAAGATTAGAAGCTTATTCGGCTTAAGGTTTAAAGTGAAAAGAATTTTGCAGATTTGTTCATTTTGTTAAAGAACATTTTGTGGTTAAACGCAGTTTATATATTCTTAAATAAGCAGATTGTGTGAAATGTAAGTTATATCGTAGAATACTTCAATAGTGATGCCGGTTAAATCCTTTCGTCTTCGTGGTTACCTGCTGTCACGTAAATAAAATCGAGGCATAGCTAGCTAGTAACATAAACAACATCGAGAAAGTGGGCTTCAGTCTGCAACCGCCATACCGCTATGATCGCAGGTTCGAATTCTGCCTTTGGCATGGATGTGTGTGATGTCCTTAGGTTAGTTAGGTTTAAGTAGTTCTAAGTTCTAGGGGACTGATGACCTCAGATGTTAAGTACCATAGTGCTCAGAGCCATTTGAACCAGCGAGAAAACCGTGGAAGTTGGTAACAACAATATAAGTTTGGATTCCTCATCTCTTTCAATATTTTCTATAAATATACAATGACGACCGCCCACCAGTGGCATCCTGAAGCCCAGCCACTCTAATTATCCGGAAAAGAGCGGGAAAACAACATTTTAGAAGTGAACGTGACACGATTTTTACCAAGGCCAACCATCCATTGACTCCAGTGAATACTGAGGAATCTACGACCAAAGAAATCGAAACAGCGAACACGGAAGGGCTTTGAAGAGGTATATGAAGTGGACTGACGACTTACACGAAGCCTGAAGATTAAATACTTCCCAAAAAAAAAGGTACCAATGACTGATAGCTGCTAGGTCGTAATGGAATTGTCAGCTTGGCAAAAGAATTAGATGATATTTGATCCCCACAAGTGCTATGCAAAAGCTGTTTACTAAAGTGATATGCGGATTCCTTTATCGGATATGGAAAAAAATGAGACGGAGATTCCAGTCATAAACATTTAAATGGTGGTGCCTTAAAAGATAAAGTTAAAAACAATATACCTATATTTGTTGTGGACACATGCGTTAGGAAGTTTGATAAGTGGATATGAAAGCTTAGAAGTGAAAAAATTTCTTCTGTTTAATCGATTTGTATCGTACGTTGCAAAATATATGTGAAGATTTCTTTCAGCTTATAGCTGAGGAAATAAAATTAACCTTTTAATTGGAAATACCTATAGGCTACTCTCCTTTATGGCTATCACGCACAGTTATAACAGTCAAATGGGTGCAATTTGGCTTATGCGTATTCATTTCGCATTGGCTAGTGAAGGAGGTTCATGCGCTGTTCAGGTCTCATGCATAGCAATGACCGAGCTCAACCTCACATCTCTGCTTATTGGATTCTGTGATTGGGTGTGGAAATGTTAACTTCAATTGCGCAGGCTGTCGCAACGACATACCAGCGCAACGAAGGAACAGTTACGATGCCCGTTAGCTAAAATTGTTCGCTATTGTTTCTATAGTGTTGTGGGGCATTGGAAATAACCTACATAAGCTTCTGAAGTTGTCAGTGAAACTGGAAAAACTATGAATTTTGCCAATATATAATACAGGATTGCAACATTTTCGGTTTTCAGCAGGGGGCTTTATAAATGAAGACACAACTCCCACAGAGAACAGCGACGACTTTCACTTGACAACTAGCTTCGACAAATGTTTTCGGTAGTCAGTTCCATTAATCACTAAAAACGAGGGAAATGTGGGTGCAATAACACAAAAATATTAGTAATGTAGGACGGGAATGATTACAGTGGAAGTATAGAATACAAAAATAAAACGTCATATCGAATTATCGCGAAGACGTGTCAGTGACAAATATTGTTAAAAGTACTGTACTTAAGGAAGCTGAGCTACAAAAGAAGTTGCCCTCATATTATAACATGTCTGACAACATTGTTGGGCGCCTTCATATAGTAAAATCCTTACGCATAATACGTTATCGTTCTGAAGCAAGAGAAAATAAAATTTGCGCCTACTAAAACAAATATGGTAACTGTACAAGGAGTTTAAAACGTACAATTTGGTATAGCATACACTGAGGGGAAATAATCTTAACACCAGTAGCTCCGCTATGAGTATGCAAATCAGATTTACTTTATATACACACAGTATCGGTAGTGACAGTAACCTCTGAGGTGATAAATATTCCATTATCAATACTTGACTAAGTTTCAACGCAAGCGTGTGATAGGCCTACGAAAAGCTGAATGTTCCCTTTGTGATATTGCAGGAAGAGTTAGAACGAATGTAGCCACTGTATATGATGTCTGGCAGCCGTGGGTATGGGAATGTACGGTTCAAGAAGACCGGGTACCAGATGGATACGTAGCACTACTGAGAGAGAGAAAAGATAATTGTGAAACGGGTATGGCTCTGTCACATTGTACTGCATCTGCAACGGCAGTTTGAGCAGCAGTGGGGACCACAGTGACAGAAACAACTGATACTAATCGGATACTCAAGGACATCTCCGAGCCGGAAGCCCTGTAGCATTGCGGCTTCAGCGGTGTCAAGCGAGAGCACAGTGGAAAGTAGAGTTGAGGTCTGTTGTGTTTCCTGATGAAAGCAGGTTCTGACTCGGTGCCAGTGATGGCCGTGTGTTGGTTAGGAGGAGGCGTGCTGAGGGCCTGCAACCAACATGTCTCTGTCCTAGACCCACTGGACCTCCACCTGCAGTTATGGTCTGACGAGCGATTTCGTATGACAGCAGGAGCAGTCACGTGGTTAACCTACGCATCATGAGTGCAAAATTATCCATCAGTCTGGTGACAGGCATGTTACTCCATCCCATATCCGGCACCTGTACAACACAATGCAGGCTTGTTTGAATGCTTGCATTCAACTTTCTGGCCGTAACACCGTTTATTAACGTACCAACATATCACATTTCCAGCCACTTACTTCGCGACTGCATTTACCTGTGACCTAGCAATCTTAATCACTTAAATATGTTACCTAAATAAATGTATTCATGTAATTTCATTATTCTACATTAATTACTTTTCCTTGTTCCGATTTTTTTTATCGATGTATTTAAGGCTCGAGCCTAATGACGTATCTCGAAATGAACCATTTCTTCAAGCCGATCAGCAAGGACAGCGAAAGCGTCGTTCATGTGAAACCTAACTGCACTTTTCTCACATTTCAGGACCTTCATTCTCGTACCACCGCAAAGAGGAATGATCACAAACATTATTTTTAGCTCTGTTGAGAGACAGCTGAAACTACACAAATTGAACAAAGCTCCAGGAGGTGTTGGAATCCCTATCAGGTTCTATACTGAATTTGCCATCCGGATACATTTGACCTGATAGCGGAACAGTGATAAGCACAAGTAAGATTTAACGTGGTTACATTTAATGTGATTATGTACCTACGTCTGTAGTCCGTAGTTATACGGGCCAAGAAATAGATGAATTGTAAAAGTAATTGAGAAAGGAACTGCGAGATAAACGATTTTTCACTCGATTCCAAGTTCTGAAGTTCCTATGACATCTCTGTCTAATATTCTGAAGTATATGTAACTCAACATTTTATTTTCAATTTACCGCACTTCTGTTAACTTGATGAGACATTTATCAAATTTTAAACAAAGCCCAGAAATAACTTCTGTTAGCCTCCACAAATTCCTGTAAAATTAAAAGTATGTTTCAATGACCGGCATCAGTCAGCGACCTTCAATCAGTACACATTACACTCAGTTACTAGTATTTAAGCCGGCTGGAGTGGCCGTGCGGTTCTAGGCGCTACAGTCTGGAATCGCGAGACCGCTGCGGTCGCAGGTTCAAATCCTGCCTCGGGCATGGATGTGTGTGGTGTCATTAGGTTAGTTAGGTTTAAGTAGTTCTAATTTCTGGGGGACTGATGACCTCAGAAGTTATGTCCCTTAGTGCGCAGAGCCATTTGAACCAGTATTTAAGTTGGTTCATTGAGAACGTCACTCATGGCAGTAAAAATACGTAAATGACGTCATAGGTCTTGAAGGGTAGCCTTATTTCGACATTAAGTGTCCCAAATTACGTTATTTGGCTGAATTTAGACGCTAAAGGCATGTGTACCTTAACAACACCTTACGTTGTCCTACAAAATGAACTTCCCACTGTAAGCACAGGCGGCAAAAATTTAAGAAGCTGGGCTGTATCAGACTTCAGTCAGTATCGCTCCAGTACCCGAGGTATATAGCATGTATGAAATTGAAAAACTTCTGCCATTTTTCAAAGTCAAAGCTGAATCAAACCTGAGAAGCTTCTACGATAAGTATCGTAAAAAGAACTGCTGTATCCTGCTAATGAAACACTTTAGGATGATATATCTCCAACACTCAACTTAAAGGAGTACACAGTCCTTACCAAAAGTAATAACAAGGAGTCAGAAAGCTGCCGTGAAGTATTGCATTAGCAGTGCAGCCCGGTAACTGCATTGTGGTAACACGTAGGTCAAACTAACATAAAAGAAACGGGATGGCGAGACTAGGCTAGACGCACTCAATAGGAAACAGCACTGTGCAACTGTAATAACCATTGCAGGCAGGTAGAAATGACCACACCAGAGATGTCGCTTCTTAATGGGCGGCGTGACTAGGTGCCAGGCCTTACTAAAGCAAATGCCCCTCAGAGCTATATAAATATGTCTGAATTTTTAGATTGAGACGCACAATAACCACGCATTGGCAAGAATCATGACAGTGAGACGCATAGCCATCGCCAGCAGCAGTCGTGGGTTCGATACTGGGTTGCACCTATCCCCTTCAGCACTGATTTCTTTCGAGAACTTAGTGCCACACCTTATCTCGGCTCGGAGCTTGTATGGTGAAGCCGCGCTGGGCAGCGAGGAGCGGCAGTAGATCGCACTCGCAGTCGGTGTTCTGAAGCTGAGCCACATAGGCCTTGTGGTCAGAATGTGACGTTCAGCCGAACATGATATGCTACCTAGTGGGTGGTAGCCCTTTAAACGTTTTGTCTAATTATAGGTTGCTGTCCGGGGGTTATAAAAAAGACCGAACATTGGTGTGTCAAGGATATTTGAATCTGCTCTTAGTTTTTCTCTGAGTAAGGCGCTTTATGCTAGAAGCTATCCGATACGTTAAACTGGCTGATTGGAGTCATGCTACGCGACTTAATAGCTTGTGTCGTTACCTTGCAAGGGTTTAAGGTAACGTGTAGCAACCGGAGACACTTGTTCAAATGGTTCAAATGGATCTGAGCACCATGGGACTTAACTTCTGAGGTCATCGGTCCCTAGAACATAGAACTATATAAACCTAACTAACCTAAAGACATCACACACGTCCATGCTCAAGGCAGGATTCAAACCTGCGACCGTAGCGGTCGCGCGGTTCCAGACTTTAGCGCCTAGAACCGCTTGGCCACTCCGGCCGGCGAGACACTTGTAACTTTAGTTCAATTTCCCACGTTGGGCAGTGGTTTCGATAATTTGATAGTGCAGTGCATTGTTTAAAGTGCGACATGTTCATGCTACGACCAAGTTTATGAAGAGAATTATCTTAAGTGCCCAACGATCTGCAAAAGTACAGTGGTCACGGAGTTGTATTGAGATTAACAGTGGAATTTAGGCACTCCCTTTGTCTGTTCCAGATTTTGCTGTTGTGGCTACATATTTCGACTGTCTTGGACACGGACGCAGTACGTGCTCATCGTACTGTGGCTGTTAACGTCGCCTCTGTACATCCGCTTCAAGGAATGCATCGCCGCCGGCTAGTCTTGAGATGCGTTCACTGAAGTTACGCAAATTACTGTTTGATGAAACTTCCTGGCAGATGAAAACTGTGTGCCCGACCGAGACTCGAACTCGGGACCTTTGCCTTTCGCGAGCAAGTGCTCTACCATCTGAGCTACCGAAGCACGACTCACGCCCGGTACTCACAGCTTCACTTCTGCCAGTACCTCGTCTCCTACCTTCCAAACTTTACAGAAGCTCTCCTGCGAAACTTGCAGATGGTAGAGCACTTGCCCGCGAAGGCAAAGGTCCCGAGTTCGAGTCTCGGTCGGGCACACAGTTTGAATCTGCCAGGAAGTTTCATATCAGCGCTCACTCCGCTGCAGAGTGAAAATCCCATTCTGGAAACATCCCCCAGGCTGTGGCTAAGCCATGTCTCCGCAATATCCTTTCTTTCAGGAGTGCTAGTTCTGAAAGTTTCGCAGGGGAGCTTCTGTAATGTTTGGAAGGTAGGAGACGAGGTACTGGCAGAAGTGAAGCTGTGAGTACCGGGCGTGAGTCGTGCTTCGGTAGCTCAGATGGTAGAGCACTCGCCGGCGAAAGGCAAAGGTCCCGAGTTCGAGTCTCGGTCGGGCACACAGTTTTAATCTGCCAGGAAGTTTCATATCAGTGCACACTCCGCTGCAGAGTGAAAACCTCATTTCACTGTTTGATGTTTGTATGAAAACTGTTTATATTTTGATATTTGAGGCTTTGTTGAATCAAGTGCTTTTGTTGGACATTGTGTCGAGTCCTGTTAGGACTGATATGAAGGCCAGACTTATGAAAATATAGCCCTGGGTGTAAAAATCAAATAGGTGTATGTCTATTAAGTGTCATTATTTTCTGAAGGATTCTTATGTGTTCGTTCGCAAGCTGAGCAGAAGAGTAAAAGAAATTTATTCCCTGTCTCAGATTACTAGATTTCATTGGCCAGATATTTGTTTAAAAAAATGGTTCAAATGGCTCTAAGCTTTATGGGAGTTAACATTTGAGGTTATCAGTCCCCTAGACTTAGAACTACTTAAACCTAACTAACCTAAGGGCATAACACACATCCCTGCCCGAGGCAGGATTCGAACCTACGACCGAAGCAGCAGCTCGGTTCCGGACTGAAGCGCCTAGAACCACTCGGCCACAGCAGCCGACAGCTATTTGTTATTTATTTTAACGGATGTGACTTTTTCTCAGTTTATATGTTTAACTATTTATATAATTTCCTTTTGGTACAAGCTGGTTCTGAGTACTAATTACTCGTTCTCCCCCTTTTTTTAAAACGTGTTGTTGAGCCGTCATGCATTCCCGTTCACTTACTGAATCACTGAAGTGTTTCTAGGGTATACCTTAATAGAATTTTCGCTGTCTGTCTCAAGGCCGTTATATCAATCTGTGCTCACTCGTTCTCTTTTTAATTACTTAACTACTCATTGGGGAGAGGTTTAAGGAGACGTGATCCGTTTCCCTGAAGGCAGGGCCATAAATTTTTTCACATGTTTACCATATTTAATTATCTAGATGCTTTTCGAAGTGTATTTATGAATTTCCTTTCCCTAATTGTCTCGCGGCAGCTGGAATTTAAACTGTCTTTTAACCTTTGAGATGAGTTACTCTCCTGTGTTGCCTTAAAGATCCATCTGTCTCCTAATATTAATTATTTGTTCATTTTTTGAAGCACTTTCTGAGTTATGGTTCGTAAAGGTGGAAATTATGAGTCAGAAATCTATGAACTACTACCGACACAGCTTTTGTATTTAACTATTGCCTTATTCAAATTGTAGCTAAACTAAGGTGCGTAATTTCTTAAATTTGGAAAATTCAGTGTGTTGTATGTAATCCTGTTAATCTACCTGATTTTATTTACTTTTCTTAAATAAATATGTTTTAAGAAACAATGGTTAATGATGTGAACACCAATCCATCCAGATCTTTCACTTAATTTCCTGCTTGTCTGCTGGAGTATTCAACTGGGAAGTCTGTGAGGGTGAATGAGAGGCTTGGCTTATCAAATTACATATTGTGTAGACCGGCACTACTCGTGGTTAGTGAGATAATGGCCACAGCGTTTTCACTAGTGAAACTCAATATTCTATGCGTACAGGAGATAATACCGGTCAATGTGTATAATTTTGGTGCCGTGGACATTATTTTGTTGAACGGAACAACGTTGACTACAGTGGAGACTGCAGACGAGTAAAAGTGCTGTACAGGAGGTGTGGGCTAGATTTGGGAACAGTATGCTGCTAGCACTGCGTTTCATGAAAAATTAAAGCATTTGAAGGGGAAAGAAGGGAGGACCTGTTGTTAGAACTAAAAGATCCGTTTTCTCTGGAAGGCCATTGCATTCTACAAGAGTAACATTATACAGGACTCTGCCAGGGAACGAAGCACTGATCTACCACAGCCTGCACAAAACACCACGACCTCTGCTACCAATTTAGAAGGAATCTATAGCTTAAAATTTGGTTGACAGTATAATAGAAGAAAGTAGTAGCCTCTACAGGGCCAGGTACTTTAACTGTACCAAAGACAACCGGTTACTGCCAATATCATAGCAAAACCGCGACATATGCTTAGCAGAAGTGATTGACGATCTGGGGCCACGCCTGATTGTCTAGACAACCGACTTCAAGAGTGGGTAATGGAAGGTAACCTGATGGGTACCATAAGTTAGAATTTGTTTAAGAGGAGAGATCTAAAACAGCGTTTTCAACATAGTGGGGACATTATCGCTATAAAAGAGTGACGTTTAGTTTAAAAAAGCATGGGAAACATTTGAGCTTCTATCGCCTGGTATACTGAAAGGACTGAAATAATATCAGTGTCTATTGTATCTCGATGACGTAATCGTCGTTTCGTGAGATATATAGGAGCATAGCGAACGTGTGAGAGAAGTATTGAAGAGTTACCGATGGTTCAATTGACATTAAGAGTAGAAAAATTTCACTTTGCAGTATTTAGTATGGATTCTGTAAGAAATGATCCTAGATTAGGGCAAGCAGTGCACGATTTTCCAGCACTAGGAACAACCAAGGAATTACATTCTGGATCTTATAAGTTATTTTACAAAGTTCATGAAGGAGCCTCCAGCTATTGCAAAACCACTTACACAGTAGTTTCAAAGGGATGCTAAGTTTGTGTGATCAGAGGAATATCAGGAAGCGCTTGTTGACTTAAAGAAGGTGTTAGCATCGAGTCTGGTATTGGTGTTTCCGACCTTCACGGAAGTATTTCGCTCGTACACTGTCATGCGATACGTGGGGCGTTTGGATCCATGAGGTCTTTGGTGAAGAACGTCCTATTGCCTTTACATCAAGACAGAGAACCGAGCGGTGAAGAACTATTCTTTAGTAGAGAGAGAGGGAGAGAGAGAGAGAGAGAGAGAGAGAGAGAGAGAGAGAGAGAGAGAGAGAGAGTACGGAGTAACTACTTCCAGTATTATCTGTACGAAAAGAAGTTGAGAGTAGTGACAGACCACACAGCATTGTTAGGTTTGAAGCAGCCATTCAGTACACTTACCAGAAGAACATTTAAAGAAATAAATTCGAGGGAAAAGTAATCCTCAAATAAGGGAAGTAGCAGGAAATGTGGACTGAAAACTGGTTGCCAGTAAAAAATTAAACAAAGAAAATATCAGCTGTAGTTACTTGAGTAGGACTTAAATGATAATGTGTTGATTAATAAAATAAAATAAATAAGTATCGTGTAAACTGACTCACTCAACGTAATTTCTATACAATAATCAATTGTATGATCTATGAAACCTGCAACGAACTAACTAGCATGTTCAGCAGGGAAATAGCAGTGTAAAAGCTTTTTTTAAGGTCCTTCCGATCAGCGTACCCCACATATCGTCAACAAGGAGTGTAATGTATACAGCAAGCAACAGCTGTCTAGGATGCATGGCAGATTACTGTGTAGAGAAACAAATTTACGATTATGTAGGGGGTTGTGCCAACAGAGAAGGAGAAAGAAGTACTACGTGAAATACTTGATCATGTCCTATCGGGCAACCGAGGAATGCAGGGTGACGAATCGGTGGGAGATGGTAGCTGGTGGAAGAGAAGGACGAACAATGTAGATCAGTAAGTCACAAACTGTGTATAACGTGCGCTCGAAGGTTATTTGAATAGGATGCAGATTCTATTGTTGAGCATGGCAGAAGCAACTGAACCATTTAGTTCCGACACCAAGAGGTAATCTATTTGCGCTGACCATTCTTCTCAATTATCGTGTCGCGCTGATGTCACAGCTGTAGGCCGTCACAGTTAGTAGATGGGTACTGAAGGTTTTGGTGCCAGAGACAATAGTTACAGACCAAGGGATGAATTTAATGACAGAAGAGGTGAAACTGTTGTGGTATTAAAAGTAAAAATCTTAAGAACCAGTCCATTTTATCCTCTAGCTAACGGAACGACGAAATGAGTTCATTAGACAACTCGGAAATATCTAGTTATTAGGTGTATTCACATTATTCGGTTTGGGACACGTGTTTAACGTTTGTAATGAGCGTCTATGACTTTAATGTGCATACAGATGCATTTTTTCTGAAATTCAAGGTTACGTATTGCAAGAAAATTCCGTCTCCAATGGACATGAATTCGTATAAAGGCACAGACTTGGAGACTAGGTCCGAGAATTTGCAAGAATAGTGAGAGAAATGTGGAAGATGACACACAAAGTAAATTTTTTACGAAATGCAGCAGCATTCTCTGCCCTCTTACAACCTCACCTACTGTATGCCAATATTCCTTATCCGCAATCTCCAGTATAACCAACATTTGTCGCGTCCCAAGCGTTGGTTGTGCCTGAAACTGAGCGACATGGTTCGTAACCACATTTTGCTGGTTGGCCTTAGTGAGAGGGAGATTTTTAACGGAGAAGTGATGATAAATGATGTGAAGGTAACAAAAGGCTGGGAGGTAACCAATTCTCCAGAACGTTCAACAATCTGAAGTTTATTAGAAAATGTACAGATTGAATCCTACAGCTCTGGCGGAGATGTGTCCTATGAGCGGCCAAGTCTGTTACAGAGACAGCGTAATGACACTGTCGTTCTGTGTACTCTTAGAATGCGATCCACAACAAAATCAGAGTTCAAAAGCAGCAGCCTCGCACATCGACTGCCTCTACCGACTAACTCCATTTCTCTCTAACTTGGTCTATTTTTTTCTCAGAGCTTCTTATGTCATTTTCCCTTCGACCCCGCCTGCTATTGCCGTGACGTTATTCGAGGTCTACTTGCCTCCTTATTGGCTGTTATTGTGCACTATTCTGCAGTGTTTCTTCAGCGGCCGTGTGGAGAGGTTGAGATGCTTCTCTTTATATGGTCATACACTGCGTCCGAAGCCTCATACTGGCTTCTCATCACGTAGTGCTGTTCCCACCAGTAGCCCATCTCTCTTTCACCGTCTCGTACTACGCTCTCTGTCTAACTATTAGTAATGTTTCATGGTAACTATAATTCCATTCCTTCTCAAGGTCCCGTTACCAGAAGTGTACACCGAGCCGTCCTTGTACCATTATGGCTTATAGTTTTTATCATGCTGTCAACTCGGCTGCCCCTCAGCCTGGCGCCGGCTAGCCAGCTCCCTTCCGGGTCTCTGGCTCACCTCGCTGCACCTAAATACATTAATGTTGCTTGTTTATGGTTGATCAAAATGGTTCAAATGACTGAGCACTATGGGACTTAACACCTGAGGTCATCAGTCCTCTCGAACTTAGAACTTCTTAAACCCACTAACCTAAGAACATCACACACACCCATGCCCAAAGCAGGATTAGAGCCTGCGACCGCAGCGGTCGCGCGGTTCGAGACTGTAGCACCTGGAACCTCTCGGCCACCCCGGCCGGCTTATGGTTTATCAGTTCTGTTATTAACTTCAGGATCGGTTTCATCATGGATATAACACATTGTTCCCTTCAAAAACTTAATCTACTTGGAGCAAAAATCATCCACATCGGCGGGTACTGACTTATCTATGTCCATCTCTTGCATGCGTACAATTCTGAGTCTCACAGTACGTCCAGTATCTCACTATCCTCCAGTGGTTCCGCTCTACATAACTTATCATTTGGTAAGTCAGGCCCAACATTAATCCATAGCGACTTTGGATATCCACTCACACACAATCATGTAAATCAGACCTCACTGTCGTTTTTCATGGTTTAACTGGGTTGTCCTGCACACAACATCCATCGAAAGCAGCTTCTCCTAGCCTGAATGCCTTTCGACTAAGCTTCACTATTTGATTAGATGCTCAATTATAGCGTGATGTTGATGCAGAAAGTGAAAGTCTAACACAAGACACGATCTCCACACCTTGCCCAAACTTATTTGTCTCAAACAAGAATGTATTAAATTTTGCCGTAAGTTTCCTAATTCTATCCGGAACGGTTTCTTACGGCTTCATTGTGCCATTTTCGAACCACCTACTGCCGGCAGCAGGTATGGATGACAGGATGTTGATGGTTTGGCACTAAGTTGTAGGAGGAAGTAAGTGCTGAGGCAACAGGTGCAACAAGGTAGGTCTTCAAAACGTGCAAAGTTTGACCTTGCGTCTTGGACGGAGAAGGAGGAAACTGTAAGTGAAGTTTTAATGTATCTGCTGGTGGAAAAACCAGATAAAGGACAGTCGCTTCTCGAAGTCAAGAGCAACAACTTATCCCAGACCGTAGTAATTAATCGAGAAAAATATACACCTGCCTCTATGGCCACTATCGAGAGGGTATTTAGTCTATCTGGGTCTGTCATTATGGATAAACGTAACAGAATATTTACAGATAATATGGATCACCTGCTTCTGGATCACTGGAATATCATTGTTTCAGATACATTGACATAACATCCTGCTTTTGTTAGCACAAATCTGTCACGTCTTAACAGTTTTTTTCTGCACTAAATTCATTCGGAAGGTTGTTACATTGTAATGAGATGAAGAATATTTCTTTATTTACTTGAAGCAAGAAGGTTTCCAGTGAACATCATATGTATTTCTTGTCTGAAGTTTGTGTTCTTTCTTTCTTTGCTTTTTATTTTAATAAATATACTTGCACCTAACTGGTAATTTAGTTGTATCGTATGAGTGTGATGTCATGTACACACTCTCCAACGTACCAAAGAGCAGTCACTCGTATACTTCTTCGACTCGTGTCCTCGTTCACAAAACTCGGATATGAGCGAAACCATCTTTACAAACGAAAAGTTACTTACTGTAACATGAGAGTAACTGAATTCTAAGCAAATGGTATAACTGCTTTACATTTCAATTATACCACATTAAACGAGTTGAAGAAAGACCCACTGTACTAAGTTATTTTTTACATAAACGTAAGAAGGAAAACTCTTTTCGCGAAAATACGTCGACGAGACAGGTAATAAATCTGTAACCACTTTATCTGACAGCACTGGAAATTCTGCCTTGGAACTTAACCAGAACTTATCGGTGACCAAGATTTATTTTCTGTTACTTAGTCGCTGGAAGTTTTCAGCTTTCTAATTTCGCTTCATCTGGATTCCAGAATTAATGTCTGTTCCAAGCGATAGCTAAACCAATTGCTTTTACTAGATAGAGGCTGAAAACAGCCTTTGAAATCTTTTCCAAACCCTTCAATAAACCTTAATTATGCACTTGCTTTTTAGTCTGAAGTAAGATGAATTTATACTAGGAAATAGTGAAGGGTATCAAGGCACACAAGTTGATCTGAACTTAAACAGATTTCCCAAGGTGTAATGTTTTTAATGACGGGTTCGATATGGACTTATATATTACACAGGTTTGTCTTTGATTCCTCAAGTAAGAAACTTAATCTGTTGCTTTTTAACAAAACATCAATAAAATAAAACGCAGTCTGAAGCCAGACTTTGCCTCGGGAAAGGTGTACTTGGTGAGAAAAGGACAAACAATATGATAACAGTTGTGCCGTGGTAAAATCACCTAACTTCCGTGTGTTTCAATGAAAACTTTTCTATACTTGCCATTTCCTCATACAGTATTAGGTTTATACAGTATTAGGTTTATATCAAATCTCGAATTCAGTATCTACGATCTAATTAATCTGTTTTAGCTGCAAGTCAATTCGACACACAATGTCGTAATAGTGTAGTAGTTAAAAATGCGACGTTTTGTACATTACAACTCGATGAAATTTCAATTTAAGTAGTTAACATGTCCATTGCTGGACCCCAGTCTAGGCAACAACGCAGATTAGATTGTATTTCCATGGCAGAAGCGTATCACGTATAACATTATGTATTACACTATGACGACGGAATAGGCATTAGGTCTGGAAAACAATATTTGGTATGCTCTGAGAGTGATATTTTGTTCCACAAAAAATTCAGATATACTTCCCACTTTAAAAAAAAGTTATTTACTGTATTTTGCCTGTAATATAAAGGGCTACGATGAGTGAGTTTCAATGACGAAGAAAGCCGTATTTGGAATCGCAATCTTCGGGGGGAATTGTGATGTAGTGAGGGATGAGCAAGCTGTTCTCTTCCTCTAGGGAATTTCACTGATGAAGCGAAGTCCCGAAGGGGAATCAATGGTGAATATGTTAAGTGATTAGTTTTGAATTGTTACGAATTAATCTTGTGCAGCACGGAAGCTGAGGAATATCACAAAAGACTTGCTTATGATATTCCAGTTTTTTCATCATTCTTGTAACATCCCTCTTTACTAGTATGTGTCCAAATGATGCGTTTCATTGTCAAACTCTCGAACTGGTTGGCAGTATCTGCCCGTAATGCTCCAAACGTACCCAGTTCACAAGAAATCTGGCGACCCTGCTGGGCAACGTAGGGATTGGCAAGCATGAAAACAAGCAGCAGAAAATGAGGCCGTGTGCGAGTGAAAGTGAGCACTCAGTGGATATGAAGAGGAATTACAGAATCGTTCCAGTGACATGAAGTCTAAAAGGTACAGAATCTGGATTGAGAGTAAATCGAAGGATGCCGAAGGGAGTGATAAGTAGCACAAATGAGAATAATTGGAAAGCTGACATAAGATTTTTGACCACAGACTAGCGGTGGCGAAAAGAGACGTCCACTGGTATCAAACAGATACCTTTGCTTGAGGAAGAAATTTATGAGGATGTACATTTGGAGCCCACCGTTGTATAGTGGGACAAAGTCTGTGGGACAATTGAGATGTGGCTCTACAATAGAACGTCCAAAAATGGGTGGAAAAGTAAAGAATGAGGAGGTCCTCCCCAGTATCGACGAAGGAAGGGTCTTGTGACAGACACAGACAAGAAGAAGGCACATAACTATAGGACACGTGTTACTACGTTAATGAATACTTCCATGGCACTACAGGTAGCTGTAGAGGGTAAAAACAGTAAAGAAAGGCAGATATTGGAAAACATACAGCAAATAATTGTGGACAAAGGTTGCAAGTGGTGCCCTGAAATGAAGAAGTTGCCACAGGAGAAAAATTCATGCAGGGTCACATCAGACCAGTCATATGACCGATTGCGAGAAAGAAAAGTCAAGCACGTTTTCACTCATTCCATTTACCGGCGTGACCGCCACTTGTCGTAACTGTGTATTTTCCCTTGAACTTTTTCTCTCCAGCCCTCGTTAAACCACAACTCTGATATATCTGCATGTTTTATGGTACAGTAACTACAAACTGTCTGACTATCCGCTCATAACAGCAGCAAAAGTCTGAGACGATAATCATTAAATTTAAATTCAACAAACCGACATGCACCTTCCTCGTGAAGTGTCAGCGCTAACATTTAGTTGTATAGTACTGTTTTCCCCAGTTTATTCCAAGCGTGATGCGACATCAGTGCAGAAGCAAATGGTTTTCCCCACGGACAAAGAGGCGGAAACACTTCATAGGATGAATATAAACGATTTTTTTTTTTTTTGAGAAAAACCGCTGTTGAAGCATTTGTATAGAGTCCAGGGTCGTCAATCACAGGCGACAGAAATAAATAACTAGCTAAACAATGGCAAAGGCTTTGACTATAGTCTTAATTCTGCTGAAAGCCGTTTATTTGTCTGCATATAACGACGACAGTGAAGATGGCATAGCTGACGAAATTGGCAGGTACTATGAAGACATTATGAGAGATACAGAATCAATAACTCTGCCGGTTAAAAATATGGTTTACTTGGAAAGCCAGGTGGAAATAACGTCGGAGGAACTGCAGCCGGTGATGCGCTTATGTGATTGTGCTGCACAGAAACTATATATTAATCTGGCTCAAAAGAAACTCAATTTTCTAGGTGTTAAAACTCACTGTTTTTAATCAGTAACCTGTTGACATATATGTGTAAATATTCTATAATTTGTGTCTTTATATGACAATAAATACAACACAGAAAATTGCGGCTTTCAATCAATGCCATACTAATTTCCTTCTGATTATCTGGATTATTCGAATTTTCTGTTATCAGGATGGCCTACGGACGCTCCTAGATAGACGACGTACCACAATATTTAATTGTTGTATGTTCACTGCCTGACAAAGAAACTGAAGCATACAGAAGACGTGGTCGGAAGTCATTGTAACTTCGTAAGCGTTCACACCAGAGGTGTTGCAATACTCCGTGACATGTAGAACGGCCACGTGTGAGTATTGTTGTTGTTCGTCTTTGGCGTTGTTACCAGGGGTGGCACGGATTATAAGTGCCGTGAAAATGTCAGATGTTGCGTTATTACTTTGAAGAACACGGAGACAGCGCGTCTCGTCTAATACAGCATTTTAAGTACCTAAAACAGTTCCGAAAAGACCTCATTATGGATGTCCATTTGGTTGGCTGGTCGTACTGTGCAAGATTCAGATCTTTGCGGCAATCGTATATGAAGGTGATTCTATGTTGAACCGCAAGCGGACCTGCGGACAGACAAAATCGGCGTCAGTGTTTTGTTCCACCAAGCGTGACCATCGTCGTATTTTGCATCCAGTATATCGTAACGTTTTCTACATACGCGAGCCGTCCGAGAAAGACTAGTGAGCTCAGTGCAACGTTATGTGTCATCCCACGCCATTTGTTGGTTATCAGACGTCTAATTCATAGACTACTGTTTACACTGAACGATAAGCAACAGCGTTTGGAGTGTAGCGTTTGTTGTTATTGTGGTCTTCAGTCCTGAGAGTGGTTTGATGCAGCTCTCCATGCTACCCTATCCTGTGCAAGCTTCTTCATCTCCCATCTGCAACCTACATGCTTCTGAATCTGTTTAGTGTATTCATCTCTTGATCTCCCTCTACGATTTTTACCCTTCACGCTGCCCTCCAATACGAAATTGGTGATCCCTTGATGCCTCAGAACATGTCCTACCAACCGATCCCTTCTTCTGGTCAAGTTATGCCACAAACTTCTCCCCAATCCTATTCAATGCTTCATCATTAGTTATGTGATCTACCCACCTAATCTTCAGCATTCTTCTGTAGCACCACGTTTCGAAAGTTTCTATTCTGTTCTTGTCTAAGCTATTTATCGTCCACGTTGCACTTCCATACATGGCTACACTCCATACAAACGCTTTGAGAAACGACTTCCTGACATTTAAATCTATACTCAATGTTAATAAATTTTTCTTCTTCAGAAATGCTTTCCTTGACATTGCCAGTCTACATTTTATATCCTCTGTACTTCGACCAGCATCAATTATTTGTGCCCCAAATAGAAAAACTCCTTTACTACTTTAAGTGTCTCAATCCCTAATCTAAATCCCTCACCATCAACCGATTTAATTCGACTACATTCCATTATCCTCGTTTAGCTTTTGTTGATGTTCATCTTATATCCTCCTTTCAAGACACTATCCATTCCGTTCAACCGCTCTTCTAAGTCCTTTGCTGTCTCTGACAGAATTACAATGTCATCAGTGATCCTCACACTTTTTATTTCTTCTCCATGGATTTTAATACCTACTCCGAATTTTTCTTTTGTTTCCTTCACTGCTTGGTTAATATACAGATTGAATAACATAGATTAGAGGCTGCAACCCAGTCTTACACCCTTCCCAACCACTGCTTCCCTTTCATGTCCCTCGACTCTTACAACTGCCATCTGGTTTCGTCACAAATTGTATATAGCCTTTCGCTCCCTGCATTTTACCCCTGCCACCTTTATGAGATGCATAAACCGTTGATAAATGATGCCGCATTATGTTTAGAAAACGTAGTTCTGCACTCCCCCAGACGATCATGGTTGACGAGTATGGTAAGACCTTTAATTTTTGAATATTTTTGAGAGACAGGGCAGTGTTACTTCTGGTGTCATAGCATGAGGAACCATCGGCTATGACTGCTGAAAGTTATGCAGGGCACAACTGCACCTCACGGGCATTTTTACCCTTGTGTGTTACCCTTGTGCCACACTACAGTAGTACCATTTTTCAATTGGGCAATGCTCGTTAACACATGGCACGTATCTTTATAAACTACCTCCATGTACATAAGTGCTCTCTAACAAGCAAGATTCTTAAATCTTTCTCCGATATAACATGACTGAGAAATTCTCTTGCGTCAGCTCCGTTCCGGTACCCGCATCCAGAGCGTCAACGGCCAGTTACAACACTTTTGGGCCGCCGGCCGGAGTCACCGAGCGGTTCTAGGTGCAGGTTCGAATCCTGCCTCGGGCATGGTTGTGTGTGATGTCCTTAAGTTAGTTAGATTTAAGTAGTTCTAAGTTCTAGGGGACTGATGACCTCAGAAGTTAAGCCCCATAGTGCTCAGAGCCATTTTTGAAATTGTGGGCCTGCTTGCCTCAAGAGAGTTCAGTGCAGCTAAGTGACATCACTCCCAATTGCATCAGGGTACGCATCCAGGCCAGAGGGCTGTGCAAAATTTTGCGTCTATGTTACTGCTAAACCTGAATCGATACTCTGAAATAGTATAACATGCCATCTCATCCCGTGAAATTTCATTTCGTTTCAACCTCTACATCTGGAGACTCCACTTTTTTTGACAGGCAGCGTGTAATGGCAAATATTGTAATATAAGTACAATATATACTGTCAACTTAATAGTGAAAAAAAATCAATAAATTTATTACATTGATTGAATTTTCCTTCCGTACCGACCAGAACATGACAACAATACTAATTATTCAATTATTTTTAATCTGCTACAAAACATTATTTATTTTAAAAATCTATAGAAGGAATATGCGATTTCAGTCTTTCTCGGTGTATTCTATTGATGAATTCTTCTCGGGTTATCAGCCGAGTGGTGGCGTCGTATTGTCGCACGTTTCAATAAGTTTCACATCCATCATCTTCTGGCGAAGATGATGGGTACGAAACTCGTTGAAACGTTGCGACAAAACCACGCCACCACTCGGCTGATAACCCGAGAAGAATTCATGATTGAAAACAGCAGTGAAATATTCATTTGATGGTGGGTCGCTTTCACTACAACCGACTACCAACATGGTATAAATGCCAGAACGAGATTTTCACTCTGCAGCGGAATGTGCTCTGACATGGAACTTGCCGGCGGATTAAAACTGTGTGCCGGACCGACACTCGGACACGACACCTTCACTTTTTGCGGACAAGCACTCTACCGAAGCAGGAATCACCATCCTCCATGACAGTTTTGCCTCCGCCAGTACCTCGTCTCCTACCTTCCAGACACCCTCCATGCTCTGACTAAGTCATGTCTCCGAAATATGCTTTCTTCGAGGAGTACTAGTCGGGCAAGTTTCGCAGGAGGGATGTCGTGTAATTTGGAAGGTAGGAGACGAGGTACTGGAGGCGGAAGTAAAACTGTGAGGACGGGTCGTGTGTGGAGCCCAAGCAGCTCAATTGTTGGAGCACTAGCCCGAGAAATGCAAAGGTCTCGCGTTTCAGTTTCGGTGCGGTACACAGTATTATTCCACCAGGTAGTTTCATGGTATAAATGGTATGAAGATGGTCACCTTTTCACGGAAAACAATTTCTTACGGTCAATACTGTTTTAATACATTTCTTAAGTACTTCAGCCAGTCCGTTTTTTTCTCTTCTGCACGAGAAATGTTCTCAAAACTTACGTTTTTATCAATTTGGCCACTATCTTCCTTTCGGCTTCTTAGGCCACGATCAGTGAGAACATTTGTAAATAAGTTAGTAACGTCAAACGTTCCCACAAAGGTACCCATTCATAAGACTATAAACACATTCGAAGACCTTTTCACAGATCAATGTAAACACCTCATGGTTCCTACTCAAATATGTGTAAACGAGAAATATTTTCAGTTTCAGAATAAGTCTGATGGCATATCCCTAGTCCCACACCGTCGGATATTTTCATGGATATTTTTGAACAAGTTTTGGTATATAAATAGCCATTGACTTGCAAAATTAAATACTGTATCAGGTATGTGGTTCATGTTCTGTTTTTATGGACCGCTACCACTAGACAGATATGTACATTGCTACGATTTTTGAACTCACTTCATAATGATGCCGTGAGACATTTTTATAATTTTTTTGGACCTTAATGTTGACAGCAGTAGTAGACACTTACTTAATTACAGAAAAGTCAGCCGAGCGGTCTATGGCGCTGCAGTCATGGACTGCGGAGGTTCGAGTCCTCCCTCGGGCATGGGTGTGTGTGTTTGTCCATCGGATAATTTAGGTTAAGTAGTGTGTAAGCTTAGGGACTCAAGATTTGACACACATTTGAACAGAAAAGTCACAGCTACAAATACTGCACGCTCAAAGTCACAAAGGGGCAGCTTTCCAGTACGTGATGCATCACCTCATATCAGTTCCATCATCTGAATCTGCCTTTCACCCCGAATAACAGAGTATCAGATTTATCACTTTCATTATTGGCTATAGCTAGGGTCGGATAGATAATGTTATACAAAAAACGAAAAAGGGTTGCATGGCACTACCTCTACACGATGACTAGCAGGAACCAGTCAAAAGCTCTAAAAACTGATGCACCATGCTACATGTGGGCAAAATTTCAGAATCGTCACAAAAAAATTGAAGTCTCGCAATGACAGACTTGTGTTTCACAATAAAAACAGCACAACGTGAGTTTTTTTTCGACACTAAAGACAAACTGCAGCCTTTCACACAGTGTGGTGTTTGTAAAATCGTAAGTTAGCGCTATGGATATGTGTACGTCGGTCAGTCAGGCAGAGCTGTGGCATTAAGATTATGGGAATATTACAGACGCTGCAGGTTTGGAAAAAGCGATTCAACTTTTATCGGACCTCTTGTAACAGAAAAGAACCCCAACGGTTGCCCTTTTGGGAAGGAAGTTCCGTCAAATGACTATAAACTACCATTTACTCATTTTACACACTCGTGATTTCCGATTTCTAACCTTTCCGAAGTGCAAGTGGAAACCCCATAAAAAGTCCATCATGATTAACTGACACGTCATGGTGGAAATAACATGTTATTAGATTTAGGCTCACCTTACAGTTTGTAACAATTTCAAGTTACTCTTGAGAATGCATATAAGTGTGATCCCCCGCGAGGGAAATTCCACTAATTATACGATACAGGTTGTGACGTTTTGCTTGATGTTAAGAAAAATAGAAAGATGACCCTTCTGGTGTTACCTGAAATAAATAAACGTATGATACGGAACATCCTCTTAACTATAGATAACCAAACTCAATTGCTCTGTTCTTCTGCGTTAAATAATTTTTCTATTACACAAGTTGTGTGCGTACTGTAAGACGTTAGGTACACACACCATCAGATTATCTGACTTGTCGCTCTAGCGAAGTAGGCGAGTGTCAGCAATATGTCTCGTGGTCTTATCGTGGCGTGTTTGTCTTCTGCCGTTAGGTCAGACGATAGAAATGCCACTTGCACACTTAGAGTAGCAGATTGACGGTGACCAACTTTACACAGAACTTCATTAATTTTCACACACATTTATTAAAATAATAACAAGCATAAAAATAAATTAACTTGGCTCTTGATGCTATATATAATTGACAATTTGAAGTTCCTTCGGTCTCGATACTTGACAAAGTATCTATACATTTCTCTCAATGGCTATGTACAGCAATATGGTAATCTTATTAGGCGCAGACTGAAACTTGACTACAGGCTAATGCAGACTAATGCAGACTGGTGCAGACTGACTAATCGGATTTTTTTTCCTGTATTGATTTTCAAGTCCCGCCGAAGGGGGCAGGCTGACAGCAGCTTAGTACGCTGCTCTACAGCCTACAGACTTTGTTAAAAATGGAAGAAGAAAAGAAACAAGAACTAATCGGAGGTCTGTACACTCGTTATAATACCTAGAGCGTTCAGTTATCACTGCGCGAGTGTGATCCGCGAGGCGATAAGGTTCTACGGTAGCAGCAATCTCATTGGCTGCGTTACATATTAATACGCGGATCGGCGGAAGCAGAATTTGGTCCGTCTCTAAGACAGCGCCCTCAAGTAGTGCGGAGATGGACGAGCGCTCCGCCTTCGCTGTTGGGCTTAGCGGGGCGCGCTCTATTGGGAATGTTGTGTACGTGCTGACTACGCGGAACTATGTACATAACACAAGTATTACAATCCAGTAGCAAATTCATCTAGATTTACATCTCTTGTTAGATGTTACGGCTTTTTTTTATAAAGCACCACCAGGATTCGAAGTGGCTTACCTCGGAGTGGAGCGCCACCACATAGGCCCAGTTAGTGTCGTCGGCTACTTAGGCGGATAAATGTATAGATATCCACATTAAAAAACTTTATTTTCCTTTTTTAATTACTTGTCTTTCTGCGAGACATAAAACGTAATAAGGGCATTATTATATTATAATATATTGTGAGAGCAAAGACGTTGCCGTGTTTGACTATATTGTTTATTAGAACAGGAGTATTCTGGCATGACTGCCACCTTCATGTTATCTGTAAAAAGAGCATGGTTTGGTACAATATTTCAAATTTTTAAGTGTACAGTTTAAGGTACTACAGAACTGTGGTTTGCTACATAAACCAGGTGGTCCTGATATCTTCAAAACGTCGATGTCTGACCTATAGCAGCCGCTAAACTGTTTCTTGGAACAGCTATTTCTGTAGTTGTCGACTTATGAAAGTTTATTTGATAATGACTGCTCATAACTGTTGTATTGAGAGTTGAGTCAGCGACGTTACATGCTTACAGGCATTTACTTCTATTTTGTTCTGTACGTCTTATATTTGCTATTAGCAGCTATATTATATTGCTTGTATGATCCGTGTTTACGTGGTTCTCAGCTCATATGTAATTTAATCATGTTGTTTGTTATGGAATTGGTTATAAAAAAAAAAGGTTCAAATGGCTCTGAGCACTATGCGACTTACCTTCTGAGGTCATCAGTTACCTAGAACTTAGAACTAATTAAACCTATCTAACCTAAGGACATCACACACATCCATGCCCGAGGCAAGATTCGAACGTGCGAATATAGCGGTATCTCGGTTCCAGACTGTAGCGCCTAAAACTGTCACTCCGGCAGGCTGGTTATCACCGATCGTGTTGTGGTGCAGGTGGTTTGTGACATTTTCTTGATGTTGTTTTCGTATAAACACGCAACTCGAAAATTTGCAGTATCGTACCAAACTAAGTGCTTTCCACTGATAATCTCTAGATGGCAATAAAGCCGGAATAAGCCTATTGTAATAAAAATGTAAAGAAACACAGCAGCGTCTTTCGTATAATAGCAAATTATAATAATGTCCTGATATATACGACACAGCGGGCGCTGACGAGCACAAAAAACGTAATACTTTCCTTGCGAGCACTTCATGTCATTATTATTGATTTGGCTGTATAAGTGATATACGTGTACGTATGTAAATATTTAACCAGGGAACTAGAAACGACGGAGAGGCTTCATCCCACCGTAGCCCAGAGGTGTCCAAAACCCCACCACAGGACACAGCAGTCCACTCACCCCACAGCCGCCCCACACCGAACCCAGGGTTATTCTGCAGTCCGGCTCCCAGTGGATCATCCCAGGTACGTCTCATACCAGACAAGTGTCACCCCAGATGTTTGCGTGGTAGAGGAATTGTGGTGTACGCGTACGTGGAAACGGTGTTTGCGCAACAATAGCCGACACAATGCAACTGAGGCGGAATAGGGGGAACCAGCCCGCATTCGCTGGGGTAGATGGAAAATCGCCTTAAAAACCATCCACAGACTGGCCGGCACACCGAACCTCCAAACTTATCCGCCGAGTGGATTCTTTTCGGGGACCAACAAGCCTTCCCGCTCGGGAAGCAGCGCGTTAGACCGCGCGGCTAGCCTGGTGTGCTTGATGTATTTGTAAGTCGTACCTCCTTTTATCTGCGTTTCCAACATTCAGTTGCCACCTGACGATGGCATAGGAGGCCGAAAATCGATTCGTTGTCATATAAATAAAAAATATTTTGGAGATCTTGTTTGAATGCAGCGACGAAGGGTGGAGCGGAGATGGACGCGGTTAGCAGGTGACGACGGGACGTAATCCAGGCGGGCGCGAGGCCCGGCCTCTCGGGGGCGCTCCCCTGCTCATTGCTATCGACCACCTGGGCGGCAGTGAGTGCGTGAGGGGGCGGCGGAAAGGGCGACGCGCCGGCACTCGGCTGAGCGCGCGGCAAGATGAAAGGCGTCCTCCCACCTCACTGCGGCGCCAGTTAGCCGCCACAGAGGGCGTCTGCATCGTCGCTGCAAAGTGGTCGCCGCCTACTGTGACAGCGGCTGTCTCCCTACAGTCGGTTGCGAGTAACGAACATTTCAAATAGGGTACCCAGTGCTACCTTTACTGCTCTTTGTTCTAGCCTTCTTCTATCGCTACAGAGTTTTAAATTTTCTTAGCGAGTATAAATGTGTACGACTGAAGGGGAGCGGGTAGGTGGAAATAGTACATTGAAGAATTCTATAAGGGGAGGGACTTCTCTAATGAAGTGATAAGGGGAGAAGGAGGAGACGATATGGAAGTGAAAGGAGTTCCAGTATTAGAATTAAAATGTGACTCGATTTTTATTTAGTCTCACACAACCAGCTTAACAGCTAAAACGTCCAAGGTACTTACAACAATAATATACAGAAGAATGGAAAACAAAATTTAGGATGCGTTATATGACGATCACTTTTGGTCTTAGGAAAGGTGGAACCACCAAAGAGGCAGTTATTATGTTGCGATTGATAATGGAGGTGAGACTATAGAAAAATCGAGTCACATACACAAATTTGCCGACCTGTAGATAGCATTCGATTATACCAAATTGTACAGGACGTTCGAAACTGAGAGGAAAACAGGGGAACCCGTAGGCCACGACTGTTTATATACAGTATGTACAAAAACGAAGAGGTAACAAGAAGAGTGAAAGACCAAGAAAGATGTACTCTGTTTAAAAAGGTTGCAAGAGAGGGATATTGGCTTCGGCCCTTGCTGTTCAAGGTATACATCAAAGAGTCAATGTCGGAAATAAAAGCTGGCCGAAGTGGCCGTGCGGTTCTAGGCGCTGCAATCTGGAACCGCGAGACCGCTACCGTCGCAGGTTCGAATCCTGCCTCGGGCATGGATGTGTGTGATGTCCTTATATTAGGAATCAGCGTGGGTTTCGAAAAAGACGACCGTGTGAAACCCAGCTCGCGCTATTCGTCCACGAGACTCAGAGGGCCATAGACACGGGTTCAAAGGTAGATGCCGTGTTTCTTGACTTCCCCGAGACGTTCGATACAGCTCCCCACAGTCGTTTAATGAACAAAGTAAGAGCATATTGACTATCAGATCAATTGTGTGATTGGATTGAAGAGTTCCTAGATAACAGAACGCAGCATGTCTTTCTCAATGGAGAGAAGTCTTCCAAAGTAAGAGTGATTTCAGGTGGGCCGCAGAGGATTGTCGTATCATCGTTGATATTCACAATGTACACAAATGACCTTGTGGATGACATCGAAAATTCACTGAGGCTTTTTGCGGATGATGCTGTGGTATATCGAGTGGTTGTAAGAATGGAAAATTGTACTGAAATGCAGAAGGATCCGCAGTGAATTGACGCATGGTGCAGGGAATGGCAACTGAATCTCAATGTAGACAAGTGTAAAGTACTGCGAATACATAGAAAGAAAGATCCCTTATCATTTAGCTACAACATAGCAAGTCAGCAACCGGAAGCAGTTAATTCCATAAATTATCTTGGAGTATGCATTAGGAGTGATTAAAAATGGAATGATCATATAAAATTGATAGTCGTTAAAGCAGATGCCAGACTGAGATTCATTGGAAGAATCCTAGGGAAATGCAATCTGAAAACAAAGGAAGTAGGTTACAGTACGCTTGATCGCCCATTGATTGAATACTGCTCAGCAGTGTGGGATCCGTACCAGATAGGGTTGATAGAGGAGATAGAGAAGATCCAACGGAGATCACCGCGCTTCGTTACAGGATCATTTAGCAATCGCGAAAGCGTTACGGAGATGATAGATAAACTCCAGTGGAACACTCTGCAGGAGAGACGCTCAGTAGCTCGGTACGGGCTTTTATTAAAGTTTCGAGAACATACCTTCACCGAGGAGTCAAGCAGTATATTGCTTCCTACTACATATTTCTCGCGAAGAGACCATGAGGATAAAATCAGAGAGATTAGAGCCCACACGGAGCCTGTTCTTCCGCCGGCGACGCCCGCAGTGGACGCGTAGCTGCAAAAGCCGGGCGCCTCCCTGGGTCACGCGACGCCGATCGTTTCCCGTGACCAGTTGTCCTCCGACATGGAAAACTGGCCCGCTCCGGACCATGTGTCGTCATCGCCCGTCGGGTGCCCTGGCCCGATGGAAGTCGACCCTTCGGCCCCTCCTGTCTCTCTCCGGGCGCATACACCGCATGTTGGCGTGCACCCTGGAGCAGGTTTTCAGGCGTTTCCTAGCTCCCCGCGGTCCGAATGGCAGGGTGCGGGTGGCACAGCCTTGCCTGTTGCTAGCTCCCCACCTCGTCGCATACGTCAACATGGGGTCCTCCCCACAGCGGGCGGAAGCCTTATTCCACAACCGTACGCCGATTTGCGGGTGAGGAATGTGGTGTCACCGCCAGACACCACACTTGCTAGGTGGTAGCCTTTAAATCGGGCGCGGTCCGGTAGTATACGTCGGACCCGCGTGTCGCCACTATCAGTGATTGCAGACCGAGCGCCGCCACACGGCAGGTCTAGAGAGACTTCCTAGCACTCTCCCAGTTGTACAGCCGACTATGCAAGCGATGGTTCACTGATTTCTACGCTCTCATTTGCCTAAACGATAGTTAGTATAGCCTTCAGCTACGTTATTTGCTACGACCTAGCAATGCGCCATTATCAGTACTAGTGATATTGTAAACCATGTATCGTCAAGAGCGACGTTCGTCATTAATGGATTAAAGTTAAGTATTCCACCAGCTACGTCCGTTTTTCTCAATTCTAACTCCCTTGTCATGTTCCAGACCTCACGCCAGCCTGCGTGAACTAAAACGCGTGCATTTCGGCCTCCTTTAGTAACCCTGTGTTGGCTCTCCTGCCAACCGCAACATTGGCGACTAGAGTAAAAGAGTTCTTATCTAAATTGCCGTGATTTACTTGCGTAATGGCTTCGCCACAATCTCCAGACATACTGTCGGAATTTTATCGCTTACAGAATCAGCAGACGCAGGCCTTACTGGATGCCCTTGGAACAGCTCTTCCAGGGTCAACGTGCAATGCAAAAGGATGCGGCAGCATCCGCTTCACCGCTAACGCAGCCACAACACGCTGTTGCACCAATTTTTCCACCTTTTGATGTTGCACTGGAAAGCTGGACGGAGTGGTCACACCAATTCGTATTCCATCTCGCAGCCTACAGAATTCAAGGTAACGAGCGGCAGTCTTTTTTGTTATCGTCGGTCGGCGTGACTACTTACTGTGTGACAGTCAAATTATTTCCCCGACGCGACGTAGCAACTCTGTCCTACGAAGAAATTTTGTCTGCATTAAATGCATATTTCAAAGAATCTGTCAATGTAGTTGCGAAAAGGTATATCTTCTTTCGTACAACAAGTACGGCAGGTCGGACTAATCGAGAGTGGGTTGCAACCTTGCAAGGCCTTACTAGGGATTGTGCTTTTCGGTGTCAATGTGGACTCCCTTATTCAGATGCTATGGTACGTGATGCAATTGCGCAGAACATTTCTGATGTTCGTATACGGGAACAGATTTGGAAACTAGTAAATCCATCCCTTCAACAAGTGATGGACATATTGGATCGGCAGGACACACTTGACTTTGCTCAGGAATCATTTGACACTTCGCCAGCAGAGTGTCAGGTTAACCGGCCCGCCCGGCGAGCTGCACGGAGCAGTAAACAGCCCTCGCTCCCGGCCGCGTCGCTGCCGCCACGTGCTCAGCCACGTGTGCCGCGCCGTTAAGCTAATGCAATGATCAAATCATGCCCGCGATGTGCTTCTAAACAATCGCGTGAGAATTGCCCGTCACGCCAAACTACTTGCTTTTATTGTAATAAAAAAGGACGTGTTCAGAGTGTTTGCCAGAAAAAGCTCAGATCGGAAGCTCAAAACCGTTCCAGGCCCTTTGCTTCGCGCCGGAATCGAAATCGAACCAAGGATACTCAGGCTCGCTAAACTTCACCCATGGAAATAAATGTAGTTCATTCCACTTCGCGCAGTGCCACTCTCTCTAACAGTGACTGTGTTCGTCCCAAAAATAGAGTGCGTCGACATCGCCGGAACTCCCGTCAAGTCGCAAGTGATTATGTACCAGTGTCAGTTCACGTTGCACGAGACAGTCGCTCTTGTCGTCAGCAGGACAATAAACTTTTTGTAGACTTGGACTTTAACGGCAAAGTGATACCATTCCAGCTCGATACCGGAGCTGCAATTTCACTAATCAATCAAGAAACATACTAACTGCTGGGCACACCTCCGTTGCGTGCCGCAAATGTTGAGTTAAATAGCTATTCCGTTCAAGCGATCCCTGTGTTAGGAGAGTGTAGCCTTCTTGTAACACACAAAGGGAAAACAAAACTTGTGTCATTTTACGTCCTTCGTTCTTCTTCTGCAGTGAACTTGTTTGGTTTCGATTTATTTCAATTGTTAAACTTGTCTATAGTAAATCAGGGCCTTTCAGTGAACCAGACGGTGCCTTCAGACAGTGTTTCTCGTCTATGTGAGGAATTTGCAGACATTTTTGCACCGGGCCTCGGTTACGCTACGAACTATACAGCACTTTTGGAACTGAAAATAAACGCGCAACCGAAATTTTTCAGAGCGCGCAATGTTCCCCACGCATTGCGTGATGTGGTGGCGAAAACATTACACGATTTGGAATCACAAGGTGTAATTGAACGTGTGCAGGCTTCTCTCTGGGCATAACCATTATTAATTTTGCCAAAACCTTCCGGCAAATTGAGACTTTGTGTGGACTTCAAGGCAACAGTGAATCCACAACCAGTGATTGCAACTTTTCCTTTACCGCGCCCGGAAGATCTTTTTGACAAACTGTGCCCAGGTAAATATTTTTCAAAGTTGGACCTCGCAGATGCGTACTTGCAAATACCGGTGGATGAAGAATCCCATTGCGTTTTGGTGGTTAACACACATCTTGTTTTGTATCGATTCAAACGACTGCCATTCGGGTGTGCATCCACCCCTGCATTGTTTCAGCAATATCTACAAACTGTTTGTGCGTCGGTCCCTACTGCAGCAAATTATCTGGACGATATTGTGATCTTCGAAAAGACGGAAGAAGAACATTTGGCCAATCTCAGAACATTATTTCAGGCCTTGCGACAAAATGGTCTTCGCTTGCGGAAGGAGAAATGTGTGTTTTTTGCTCGGGACGTGCCCTAGTTGGGACATGTACTCAATGCCCAAGGCATACATCCCAGTCCCACGCACCTTCGTGCCATACAAGACTTGCCTTCGCCGCAGAATTTGAAGCAGCTACAGAGTGTGCTGGGAAAAATAAACTATTACCACCGCTATATGCAGCATGACTCTTCCATTTCAGCTCCGCTCCATCGCTTACGCCGTAAAGGTGTTCCGTTCGTCTGGACGACGGTATGCGACCGTGCCTTTCGCCAGTCGAAATCGGCGTTGCTTTCCAATACTTGCCTTACACCATTCGATCCCCAGAAGCCCCTTTTGTTGATGGTGGATGCATCGGATTTCAGGATCGGTGCTCTGCTTGCGCACAAAGATGGATCGCACGATCGCCCTATTGCCATTGCGTCCAAATTGCTCTCGGCTGCTCAAAGAAATTATTCAGAGATCGAGAAAGAAGCATTGGCTCTCGTATTTGGTGTTACAAAGTTTCATGATTTCTTGTATGGTCATCACTTTACCATAATCACAGACCACAAACCTTTGACAACGCTTTTTCATCCGACCAAGCCGGTACCTCCACGTAAAGCGCAGAAATTCATTCGCTGGTGTATTTTCCTCTCGCAGTAGCGCTACGATACCATGTATCGGTCCACTGCTAAGCACGGAAACGCCGATGCGTTGTCCCGTTTGCCTGTTGCTGAGGGTAGAGCATTCGATTCCTCCGAACTTGCTTGCATGTTCATTGATGCGGAAACCAATGATGTGGTCGAATCGTTTCCGATTGATTTTCGTCTTGTAGCTACAGCCACAGCTGCCGACCCTGTCCTTGCTCCCGTTCTGCGTTTTGTTGCTACGCAATGGCCCTTGTCAAAGTCACGGATCGGTGACCCGTTGGTTCGCCAATTTTTTGCTCACAAGGAGAGACTTTTTGTTCGACGTGGTGTTTTGCTGTTTCGTTGTGATAATGATCAGTCCAGGGTGGTGGTACCACGTTCATTACAGTCCTCTGTCTTACAGCTTCACCACCAAGGTCATTGGGGTATAGTGAGAACGAAACAACTTGCTCGTCAGTACTGTAATTGGTTCGGAATCGATGCCGCGATTACGAATATATGCTCTTCTTGCATGGTGTGTGCCGAACAACAGTCAGCACCACCGCGGAAATCCTTTGCATGGCCAAAAGCCACTTCCCCTTGGCAACGCTTACACATAGATTTTGCTGGTCCATTCTGGAATGCTCTATGGTTGGTTGTGGTAGATTCATTCAGTAATTTTCCTTTTGTTGTTCGGATGTCTTCCACGACGTCATCTACCACCATCCAAGCGTTACCCGCTATCTTTTTCATTGAAGGTCTTCCACAGACTATTGTTTCCGACAATGGCCCACATTTCATATCCGCTGAATTTCAGTCATTTTGCAGGGCCAATGGTAGTCAACATCTGACATCCACGCCGTTTTCGCCACAATCAAACGGTGCCACTGAACGATTGGTCAGGACTTTCAAGTCACAGATGTTGAAGTTGAAAGAGTCGCATTCTCGGGAGGACGCGTTATTGCTCTTTTTGTCCTCGTATCGCTCTCAGCCCCGAGATGGTCGCTCGCCGGCTGAATTGCTCCACGCTCGACCTCATCCTGCTTTTGATCCAGGCGACGTTGTCTACTATCGCCACTACCGAAGTTCACGGCGTTGGCTCGAAGGGCGAATTCTTCGCTGCCTCGGCAGCACTATGTAACTGGTTTTGGGGGCCTCTGGTGAGGTGCGTCGGCATCTCAATCAGCTGCGCCGCTGTCGTCGCACGGGATCTGCCGCTCGCCGCCTGCTTTCAGCGACGGTGCCGTCCGGTTAGCGCCCCGGGGACCCATCTACTGGCTCGCCTCAGCCGCAGGTGTTACCGACGCTGCCTTCCATTGTGCCCCACGGCGACGCGCCGCCGCCACCGCCGCTGCCGCCACCACCGCCGCCGCATGCGCCTGTTCTTGCGCCGGCGACGCCCGCAGTGGACGCGTAGCTGCAAAAGCCGGGCGCCTCCCTGTGTTACGCGACGCCGATCGTTTCCCGTGACCAGTTGTCCTCCGACATGGAACTATTGCCCGCTCCGGACCATGTGTCGTCTTCGCCCGTCGGGTGCCCCGGCCCGATGGAAGTCGACCCTTCGGCCCCTCCTGTCTCTCTCCGGGCGCATACACCGCATGTTGGCGTGCGCCCTGGAGCAGGTTTTCAGGCGTTTCCTAGCTCCCCGCGGTCCGAATGGTAGGTTGTGGGTGGCACAGCCTCGCCTGTTGTTAGGCTCCTCACCGCGTCGCATACGTCAACATGGGGTCCTCCCCACAGCGGGCAGAAGCCTTATTCCACAACCGTACGCCGATTTGCGCGGGAGGAATGTGGTGTCACCGCCAGACACCACACTTGCTAGGTGGTAGCCTTTAAATCGGCCGCGGTCCGGTAGTATACGTCGGACCCGCGTGTTGCCACTATCAGTGATTGCAGACGGAGCGCATCCACACGGCCGGTCTAGAGAGACTTCCTAGCACTCTGCCAGTTGTACAGCCGACTTTGCTAGCGATGGTTCACTGACTTCTACGCTCTTATTTGCAGAGACGGTAGTTAGCATAGCCTTCAGCTACGTTATTTGCTACGATCTAGCAATGCGCCATTATCAGTACTATTGATATTGTAAACCATGTATCATCAAGAGCCACGTTCGTCATTAATGGATTAAAGTGAAGTATTCCATCAGCTACGTCAGTTTTTCTCAATTCTAACTCCCTTGTCATATTCCAGACCTCACGCCAGACTGCGTGAGCTAAAACGTGTGCAATTCGGCCTCCTTTAGTAACCCTGTGTTGGCTCTCCTGCCATCCACAACATAAGAGATTAATTAAGATTCAAGGAGCAATTGTATCAATGTTAAGATCACTAATTAAGATTCAACGACTAAGGGTATCAATGTTAAGATCACTGATGACGTTACTGCTGTCACTGAAACAGAAGAAGAATTACAGGTTCTAGCTGTGCCGGATGTTTATCGTTACAGCGGTTTGAATTGGACTGCCCGTCGACGGCGAACTTGGGTGTCGCTGTCCTGCAGCTCGCCTCTACACTGTCGGCGCAGCGCCCTCTGTGAGAAGAGTGGAGTGCTTGCGGCAAGAAAATAGCGGCAGTTAGCCATGGGATTGACTTATCGTAACATGTCCTGTTTGTTTGCCGCCGACGTGATGTATACTACTGCGCCGTCGTAGCAGGGAGTGTTAAATGTTTCCCTTATGGGAACACAGCCTCGGCCGGCACTAGTAAACTGCCGACTACGCCCTTTTTTATGTTTTTTAACTATTCGTCAAAAGGAATAGCTTTATTTTGCACTTGGTACTGATAATACGAAAGCGGACATTATGCGTGGAAAAAAGCTCTTTTGCTGTTTGCTGTGTACGGCCTTGGTGGCCCCAGGATTACTGAGCTGGGGACCGGTCAGCGCCGCCAGTCTCCTCTCACCGTAAGCTCTGGACATGCTTCAGCGATCACCTTGCGGCGCCGCGGTGGAACATTGTATGTCTCAGGGAATGGGGATTTTGGCTTGACCGCCCAGATCGCAATGATGGTACAGACCTCTCTCTAAAAAAAATACCCTCAATCTTAATGTGTGCTGCATTCTGATGAGATGCTTGGCTGTTGAGGCGGGCAACCTCTGGGGACCCTGCCGCACCTCAGTCGTATAAAGTTCACCTTGGCATGTGTGGCTCTAAGTGGACCTCTAGTTCCCTAGGTGATCGTGGGACCGAGATGGATCCTTCTAAATTTTCTCTTCCTCCTCCCAGCTGCCGCTGGTAGGTACCAACACCCAAACAAACAAGCGAGCTCGTGTAGCCAGTCCTCCAGACATAGGATTTACACAGACTCTGGCAGTATTGAGTAACAGAAAGCAACTGGCCAGAATGTGGAGTTTTCAGAGAGTTTCTCCTTTTTACACACAGAAACGGTTAGAGGGAATCGCTAGAACTTTCAAATCTGTCAGGTGCTTGCGAAATGACACTCTTTGGAAGAAACGTCCAATTCCCAACAACTTAAACACATCCAGAACGCTCAGTGCCTCTGGGAACATGCAGCAGAAAGTGAACTGCACAACACCTTAAACTATAGCCAAGGTGTTGTGACTTGCAGGGATCTGGTTGAGATTCCCCGAGAACAACTGAAAGCAAGTGGTCCCAGGTGGGCATCGTAGTTATGCATAACTTAATGATATCGGTGGGTGGTGATCTCGTGCAATCGAACTTATTTATACTGACCTTTGGCAGTACCAAACTTCCTGAGCACGTTAAGGCTGGTTTCCTCCGCCACTGTTTTACCTCATAGTGGTTTGAGCACACCACCTCGGGTTGTAAGGAGGCTGCCACTTATGGCAAATGTGGTAAGGACGCCCATGAAGATGATGGTAGTGCATCTCCTCCAAAGTGCAACTGCTCTCGCGATCGCACTGTCTGGAAAAGGGCATTATAGTCTTCGTTGCAGAAGGGTAACAAAGAGACATATTTCATATGAAGAGGCCAAAAGGATCTATAATGTCATGCAGCCCCAGCATTTGCTATCTCCTTTGCGTTCGCTCTTAAACGACCTGTTTCGAAGACCAATGTTGCTACACAAACGCCGGTTGCTGCTGTCAGCACTAGCATCTGTGTTTTCTGATGCTCTTGTGCAACTGCTATTCCTTCTAAGCCCCTCCGAAAACATCAGACAAGTCTGTTGTCGCTAACGTTGCTGAGCTCTCTGCACCTCCAAAGATTTAGTCTGGTCCATCGTCCAGTGGTGCACTACCACTGCTGTGGTATTGGCACCAAAGCTAACCTAGAGCAAAAAATCAAAGGTCAAAAGTCCACCACCGGCGGAGTCTACAAGCAAACAGTCTGGCACTGTGGACGTCCTACTATCTAACGTCTCTCTCGACTCTTCGATAGAACTAATTAGCTTCATGTCGGACTGGAGCAATCATCTGGCCCCAACACTGAGTCCTCGCCTTTCACGTGCTCCCCTCCCTGGTGTAAAGACTGGGTTAAAGTGCTACCACCATGTTAGATGGCTTCCATATTAATGAATTGAGACTCAGGAACTGAAACTCCTAGGAGCACCTCTGTTCTTGTGTTTACAAGAACCTCAATTTAAAGCCACTGACACCTCTGTAATATGTGGCTACACCCTTCACCGGAAAGGTAACCTGACTAGGGACAGGGCTGTCTCTGTCAATAACGTGCATCACTCCTCTGCTCTCCCCCTTGCTACTGACCTGCAAGTAGCTGCTGTCAAAATTCATAGGTGTCAAAGGATCACTGTTTGCTCGCTGTATCTCCCTCCACCAGACGCAATCCACTCTGAGGCTCTCATAGATATTGTGGGACAACTCCCTTCACGTTTGCTTCTACTGGGAGACTTCAATGCCCATAATGTTTTGTGGGATTCGACCACTACTTGCCCTCCAGGTCGAGGTTTTTTGCAGCCACACGACGTCTCACATCCTAAACACCGGTACTCAAACTCATTTTTGTACTGATACTTGGTCCTTCTGATCTTCTCTTTTCTCCAGTACTCGCAGACTCTCTTCAGTAGGTCACTGACGACCTCCATTCCGATGACCACTTCCCACTTCGCGTTCACCTACTTGACGGAACACTACATGAACAGAAGCCACCAACATGGATGGTCAGCAAGGATAACTGCGCACTATTCAGCTTGCTGGTTATGACTGAACACTGCGACAGTATCCAGGATTGGTGGGTCTGATCACACAAATGATCTATCATGCCGCTGATTTATCCACCCCAAAGTCCTCAGGTCCTCAGGTCCCCATCTGTTGACTCAGCGATCGAGACGTGGCTGCACGATCCGTTACAGCCATGCGGATAAGATGCCTGTCATCTCCACTGCTAGTGATACTAGACCGTTGGGATCCAGCACGGCGTTCCGTATTACCCTCCTGATCCCACCGATTCTATATTCTACTAACAGTCATTGGTTCTCAACCAACGCGAGCAGCAATGTCGCGATACGATAAACCGCAATCGCGATATGCTACAATCCGACCTTTACCAAAGTCAGAAACGTGATGCTACTCATTTCTCCTCCTTACACGAGGCATCTCAACAACGTTTCACTAGGCAACGCCGATTAACTGCGGTTTGTGTATGAGAAATCAGTTGGAAACTTTCCTCATATGAGCTCGTTGTAAGTGTCGCCACCGGCACTAACCTTGTGTGAATGCTCTGGCACGCTAATCATTTGCATATCACAGCATCTTCTTCCTGTCTGTTAAATTTCACGCCTGTAGCAAGTCATCTTCGTGGTGTAGCAATTTCAATGGCCGGTAGTGTACATGTCTTATGCAGGCTTAGGTTGGTGCCTATGGCTGGAGAAACCGTATCGCCCAGCGTGCACCCGGTGCTGATGGGCCTGTAACTGCGGGGCTCGCAGCCCTGTACCCAGCCAAGAGTTGCTGGTTCGTCTAAGGGATGTTTTTGATGACAAAATATATTCAGATCAATCTCTTCAGCTAATTACGCAGCCCTCCACAGCCAGCCACAAGAATTCTGCACATATTGTATGAAATGAACGGTATAATCAGTACAAAATACAGACTGAAAGTAAATCGAAGAAGTAGCGGATATGAGAAGTTTAACGTCAGAATTAGTGATCACAAAATTTTACTACCTAGGCCGCAAAATAGCCCATAGCAGAAGGAGAAGGAGAAACATAAAAAGCAGTCTAGCACTGGCAAAAAGAGCATTGCAGTTCAAGATAAGTCTAGTATCTAATATAGACCTTCACTTATGGAATAAATTTTTGAGAATCTACGTTTAGAATATAGCATTGTGTGGTGGAGATACATGGACTGTGGGAAAGCCGGCGCAGAAGAGAATCGAACCGTTTCAGATGTGATGATACACAAGTTTAAAATTCGGTGAACTGGTAAGGAGGTTTTCTGCGAATCGGTGAGGAAGGAAATGGAAGGAAAACACAGGCTATAAGAAGTGACAAGATGCTAGGACATTTTTAAAGTCATCACAGAATAATTTCCATGGTTGGAAGCTGTAGATGGGAAAAACTATAGAGTAAGGCAGAGATTGGGATACATCCAACAAAAAATTGTGGACGTTGGCTACAAGTGCTTGTATGTGATTAAGAGGTTGGCACTGGATTGAATTCATGCTGGGCTCCATCAAACCAGTCAGACAACTGAATCATCATCATCATCATCATTTAAGACTGATATGCCTTTCAGCGTTCAGTCTGGAGCATAGCCCCCTTATAACATTCCTCCATGATCCCCTATTCAGTGCTAACATTGGTGCCTCTTCTAATGTTAAACCTATTACTTCAAAATCATACTTAATCGAATCCATGTACCTTCTCCTTGTTCTGCCCCAACTCCTACTACCCTCTACTGCTGAACCCATGAGTGTCTTGGGTAACCTTGCTCCTCCCATGCGTGTAACATGACCCCACCATCTAAGCCTATTCGCCTGACTACTACATCTATAGAGCTCATTCCCTGTTTTTCTTTTATTTCCTCATTGTGGACACCCACCTGCCATTGTTCCCATCTACTAGTACCTGCAATCATCCTAGCTACTTTCATATCCGTAACCTCAACCTTGTTGATAAGGTAACCTGAATCCACCCAGCTTTCGCTCCCATACGACAAAGTTGGTCGAAAGATTGAACGGCACACAGATTGCTTAGTCTTGGTACTGACCCTTCTTGCAGAAGAGAGTAGATCGTAGCTGAGCGCTCACTGCATTAGCTTTGCTACACCTCGCTTCTAGTTCTTTCACTATGTTACCATCCTGTAGTTCTTGATGTGGGTTCCTGTAGTCATGTCCTAGTTCATGAACCACGGGCAACGTATGAATGGCCAAGTACGTGGTCCCGACGGACGGGGTACCAGTTTTCTTTGGAATAAGGCTGGGCATCTAGGACGTATTCTGAGTCGTGTTCGCCTTTGTGCTCATACGGCAAACACTACCAAATCCACCGGTTAGTCCCTCAACCGTTCGGGGTAAAACCCAATGAGACTCGGGGCAAGTAAGGCTAGCAACCTGCTTCCCTGGTACTTTAAATATGATGCTGGCAACAATCAGAAAACTGAAGACAAAAAAAATATGTAGGTGAACAAATAACGTCAAAATAAGGAGTAAACTGGAAACAACATTAAAGTTTAGCAAGGAAGTGGGAAAGCAAGTGTATTTACAGCAGTTTTACAAAAATGGAAGCACCACGAGAAATTATTTGTCGACCGTAAAAGCGGATGCTAGGCAAGCATGCAGGTAGTGCTGTTGTTTTAGAGTCCGAACGGCTTTTTTGCTGAGTCTTTACTGCGTCTGAAGTGTGTCAGTCGTGGCTGGACGTTTTTTGGTGTTGATGAGAGTGCTGTACGACGGAACTGCGTGAATTCGGGGAGAGATGGGGAGGGGGTGACATTCCTCTCTGTAGCCGAGAGTATTTTATTTTGCTAGAAGCTGGCCTTGATGCAACTTGATACACGTGAAGTAGCGTATGGTATGACAGTGGAGAGAGGTACAACCAACAGATGGTACAATAAGTACCATTCCCGTGTGGGAGTCCGCCAGTTGTACTGAACTTGCTTCTGATGGGTCGGCACATTCAGTTGTTAGGCACAAAACACCTAACTTTTCTTATTAATTATTTGTATACTTTTCATAGTATTTAACACAGTTTTCAGCAAGACAATCTCTCCTAGTCACCCTACGAGTCAACCGTTTTTGTTTATTAAATTTCGCTGGCCGGAGTGGCCGTGCCGCTCTAGTCGCTACAGTGTAGAGCCAAGCGACCGCTCCGGTCGCTGGTTCGAATCCTGCCTCGGGCATGGATGTGTGTGTTGTCCCTAGGTTAGTTAGGTTTAATTACTTCTAACTGATGACCTCAGAAGTTAAGTCGCATAGTGCTCAGAGCCATTTTTATTAAATTTCACTAGTTTTGAGGAAAAAAACAGTAATTATATTACAACCGAAGTGCTTCGGACACCTTCGGGTTGCTTTGGCTCGCCTGGTAGATGAAGTACTTCGGCTGCGCTACTTAGACTGTTCCGAACGTTCTGAAGATCCGCTCACGCAACTCTGTTTCGGGTGTTCTTCAGAGCAGGGCGCCAATTGTACTCTATATCGGAAGTTATCAGAAAAGTTACCGTACTATTAAGAAAGCTATGTCGACTGCTATAGAAGACAGTCTAAAAAGTGATATTTTAAAATATAATCAAACAGGATACATTAAGAGAGGTGTGGCATACCATCATTGTCAGCACTATGAATCTTGCCCTCTGTAGATACAGAGACTAACCGGGGCAAGTGGCATCCCACAAAGAAAAAAGCATACACACAGCTTCAAGTTCGAGATGACAGCATGGCAGCCTCTACCGAAGAAGATCCCACGAACGACGAGCTGTCTTCTGCGCTCGGGACACAACTTTAGAAGACGACAGGTAGGTTGAAAGAACTGGTAAGAACTCTTCTTCAATTTCTACAGATCTCTCCAGCGTCCAGATCTGACTTCCAACACGACAGCCTATATTCTATAGGAGGGCACTTGTTGCTGCTCTAACGGTGGGTGCTTTCGTAACCAATGAAGCCGAAATGTTCTGTGTTTTTGGAGGCACCATAAGGAATATGTAAAAATAGAACGCTGCTCTCGCGAACCACGTTATCACCAAAATGTGACAGGATCTCCATAAGCAAGCAACTGAGGGCGAGCGGGACTTTCCAACCCATTCATCAGTGACGCAAAAGCCTCTGACAGCAAACCCTGGTGTTGAGGCCGTAAAACCTGGATTTTGGAGCAATGGGAGAAAGTCATTAGGTCTTGTAACCTTTATTTCACAATGTTTCCAACTTCTCTCGGAATTTACGTCCCAGCAGTAAAACATGGCGGGAATCCGTTGATAATTTGTTCAGCCACATCGTGTCATTCCAAGAGCCCCATTCTTACTCCAAAAGTCGCTTTACTCCCAAGGATTGTGTGACGATTTTGGGTGATCAGCTCCAACCTATGCTACAATGGTTGTCCCTAAATTCATATGGAGATTATAGAGCCCCTTTTCGTATATTTGGCATCGTAAAGGCGTCATTTCGTGATCCCGAGTTGAAATTTTCATCTCTCCTGGCCACCATAGTTAGCAGATTTTAGAACTATTAAGTATTTGTGGCCTACTTTTGAGGGAAGAGTGCATCATTGTCACTCGTATTCATCACGTTATCTGAACTTGCCACTATTTTGTAGGAAAAATGGTATAGACCCTTTCAAAACCATGCTGTACTTTGAACGCCAAAATGTTCCTATAGCTAACTGGGCACGGTAAAGTGCTTTTGATGGTCTAACATTTTTGTCCACCCCCTGTATGATGAGCTGGCAGTGTGATGATTATCTTTATGTGCTGTGACTCCCTTCATCCCGACAGCTGGAGCTTGCTTGTAAATGCAACGACCTGTTGCGCAACGCAGCACATTGTCAGTATTACTATTGCTCATTATGGAAATGGAAAAAGAGAACACAATGACACCGGTGTGTCAGACCCACCATACTTGCTCCGGACACTGCGAGAGGGCTGTACAAGCAATGATCACACGCACGGCACAGCGGACACACCAGGAACCGCGGTGTTGGCCGTCGAATGGCGCTAGCTGTGCAGCATTTGTGCACCGCCGCCGTCAGTGTCAGCCAGTTTGCCGTGGCATACGGAGCTCCATCGCAGTCTTTAACACTGGTAGCATGCCGCGACAGCGTCGACGTGAACCGTATGTGCAGTTGACGGACATTGAGCGAGGGCATATAGTGGGCATGCGGGAGGCCGGGTGGACGTACCGCCGAATTGCTCAACACGTGGGGCGTGAGGTCTCCACAGTACATCGATGTTGTCGCCAGTGGTCGGCGGAAAGTGCACGTACCCGTCGACCTGGGACCGGACCGCAGCGACGCACGGATGCACGCCAAGACCGTAAGATCCTACGCAGTGCCGTAGGGGACCGCACCGCCACTTCCCAGCAAATTAGGGACACTGTTGCTCCTGGGGTATCGGCGAGGACCATTCGCAACCGTCTCCATGAAGCTGGGCTACGGTCCCGCACACCGTTAGGCCGTCTTCCGCTCACGCCCCAACATCGTGCAGCCCGCCACCAGTGGTGTCGCGACAGGCGTGAATGGAGGGACGAATGGAGACGTGTCGTCTTCAGCGATGAGAGTCGCTTCTGCCTTGGTGCCAATGATGGTCGTATGCGTGTTTGGCGCCGTGCAGGTGAGCGCCACAATCAAGATTGCATACCACCGAGGCACACAGGGGCAACACCCAGCATCATGGCGTGGGGAGCGATCTCCTACACTGGCCGTACACCTCTGGTGATCGTCGAGGGGGCACTGAATAGTGCACGGTACATCCAAACCGTCATCGAACCCATCGTTCTACCATTCCTAGACCGGCAAGGGAACTTGCTGTTCCAACAGGACAATGCACGTCCGCATGTATCCCGTGCCACCCAACGTGCTCTAGAAGGTGTAAGTCAACTACCCTGGCCAACAAGATCTCCGGATCTGTCCCCCATTGAGCATGTTTGGGACTGGATGAAGCGTCGTCTCACGCGGTCTGCACTTCCAGCACGAACGCTGGTCCAACTGAGGCGCCAGGTGGAAATGGCATGGCAAGCCGTTCCACAGGACTACATGCAGCATCTCTACGATCGTCTCTATGGGAGAATAGCAGCCTGCATTGCTGCGAAAGGTGGATATACACTGTACTAGCGCCGACATTGAGCATGCTCTGTTGCCTGTGTCTATGTGCCTGTGGTTCTGTCAGTGTGATCATGTGATGTATCTAACCCCAGGAATGATCCAATAAAGTTTCCCCTTCCTGGGATATTGAATTCACGGTGTTCTTATTTCAATTTCCAGGAGTATATATATATATATATATATATATATATATATATATATATATATATATATATATATATAAACTACCGAAATATAATCAGGTTTATATAAAGGCAAAAATCCTGTGTTTGAAGTGAATACAATTGATACAAAGCGGACAGAATAAGACTGGCTCAGAAAATATTACACAGAACTTACGGAACGCGCCTATTGGGAAGATGATGTAAGTTAGGTTGCCTACCTTCAGATGTGTGAAATATTCTCTGAGCCAGTTCTACTCTGTCCAATCAGCAGAGAACGAAAAAAATTTAAATTTTTTTCCATGATTTTGAGCTACACAACACCACAAAAACCATGTGAAAAGCGTATGTTGTTGTTGTGGTCTTCATTCCTGACACTGGTTTGAAGCACCTCTCCATGCTACTCTATCCTGTGCAGAGGACTCCCTCTACGATTTTTACCCTCTACGCTGCCCTCCAGTACTAAATTGGTGATCCCTTGATGCCTCAGAACATGTCATACCAACCGATCCCTACTTCTAGTCAAGTTGTGCCTCAAACTCCTCTTCTCCCCAATTCTATTCAATACCTCTTCATTAGTTATATTATCTACCCATCTAATCTTCAGCATTCTTATGTGGCACCACATTTCAAAAGTGTCTATTCTCTTCTTGTCAAAACTATTTATCGTCCATGTTTCCCTTGCGTACATGGCTACACTCCATACAAATACTTTCAGAAACGACTTCCTGACACTTAAATCTATACTCGATGTCAACAACTTCCTCTTCTTCAGAAACGCCTGCCTTGGCATTTCCAGTCTACATTTGATATCCTCTCTACTTCGATCATCATGAGTTATTTTGCTCCCCAAATAGCAAAACTCCTATACTACTTTAAGTGTCTCATTTCCTAATCTAAATCCCTCAACATCACCCGACTGAATTCGACTACATTCGATTATCCTCGTTTTGCTTTTGTTGATGTTCATCTTATACTCTTCTTTCAAGACACCGTCCATTCCGTTCAACTGCTCTTCCAAGTCCTTTGCTGTCTCTGACAGAATTACAATGTCATCGGCGAACCTCAAAGTTTTAATTTTTCTCCATGGGTTTTAATACCTACGCCAAACTTTTCTTTTCTTTTCTTTTCTTTACAGCTTGCTCAACATACATATTGAATAGCATCGGGGAGAGGCTACAATCCTGTCTCACACCCTTCCCAACCACTGCTTCCTTTTCATGTCCCTCGGCTCTTATAACTGCCATTTGCTTTCTGTACAAATTGTAAATAGCCTTCCGCTCCCTGTATTTTACGCCTGCCACCTTCAGAATTTGAGAGAGTATTCCGGTCAACATTATCAAAAGCTTTCTCTATGTCTACAAATGCTAGAAACGTAGGTTTGCCTTTCCTTAATCTTTCTTCTAAGATAAGTCGTAAGGTCAGTATTGCCTCACGTGTTCCCAAATTTCTATGGAATCCAAATTGATCTTCCCCGAGGTCGGCTTGTACCAGTTTTTCCATTCGTCTGTCAAGAATTCGCGTTAGTATTTAGCAGCTGCGACTTATTAAACTGGGAGTTCGGTAATTTTCACATCTGTCAACACCTGTTTTCTTTGAGATTGGAATTATTATATTCTTCTTGAAGTCTGAGGGAATTTCGCCTGTCTCATACATCTTGCCCACCAGATGGTAGACTGTCAGGAATGGCTCTCCCAAGGCTGTCAGTAGTTCTAATGGAATGTTGTCTACTCCGGGGGCCTGGTTTCAACTCAGGTCTTTCAGTGCTCTGTCAAATTCTTCACACAGTATCATATCTCCCATTTAATCTTCATCTACATTCTCTTAAATTTCCATAATATTGTCCTCAAGAACATCGCCCCTGTATAGACCCTCTATATAGTCCTTCCACCTTTCTGTTTTCCCTTCTTTGCTTAGAACTGGGTTTCCATCTGAGCTCCTGATATTCATGCAGGTGGTTCCCTATTCTCCAAAGGTCTCTCTAATTTTCCTCTGGCAGTATCTATCTTATCCCTCGTGAGATAAGCTTCTACATCCTTACATTTGTCCTATAGCCATCCCTGCTTAGCCATTTTGCACGTCCTGTCGATCTCATTTTTGAGACGTTTGCATTCCTTTTTGCCTGCTTCACTTAGTGAATTTTTGTATTTTCTCCTTTCATCAATTAAATTCAGTATCTGTTACCCAAGGATTTCTACTAGCCCTCGTCTTTTTACCTACTTGAACCTCTGCTGCCTTCGCTATTTCATTCCTCAAGACTACCCATTCTTCTTCTATCGCCTTTCTTTCCCTCATTCCTGTCAATTGTTCCCTTATGCTCTCGCTGAAGCTCTGTACAACCTCTTTTTCTTAGTTTATCCAGGTCCCATCTCCTTAAATTCCCACCATTCTGCAGTTTCTTAAGTTTTAATCTACAGTTCATAACCAATAGATTGTAGTCAGAGTCCACATCTGCTCCTGGAAATGTCTTACAATTTAAAACCTGGTTCCTAAATCTCAGTCATACCATTGTATAATCTATCTGAAACGTTCTAGTATATATTTAATCAAACAAATTGTCGTCTTTGAAACTCGTTAGAAATTTTCGCTATATTATATGTTATATTATATGTTATTCAATGAAGTATGAATTTGAGTTTGAAAAACAGCAAAACATTGCTAATTGGCATATCTGATAATCTATAAACTTCAGCATCTTACTACATATTAACGGTGTATAATTACTCATCAAAACGTCCTCTGTCCCGGGTTCGAAACTCGCAACCAATTAAATTTTGGATTAAATCATCGTCACTGGCAATGGAAGACTTGCAGCATAAGAAGTGAACCTCATTCTGCCAATGGCCTTGTCAAAGTGGCGGAGGATGGGACAAAGGTTCAGAATACTCTCTCGCTTTGCGGTGGGGAACTGTCCTTAAAGGCGGAAGAAACAGCAATGATGAAATGATCAAGGCATGAGGATTCAGAAGGCAATAGAAACCACTACATGAGAGACACGTAATGTGTATTCACACAACAAATTTCCTGTAACTGGGAAAGTGTCATGATGATCTCTACTTTGGAGAAAGATTGCGGAATGGTCTCCCATCTGATCTCTGGGAGGGGACTGCCAAGCGGGAGGTGACCATGAGAAGAAGATTGAATAACCAACGAAACAATAAAGTTCTGCAAGGCGGGGTATGCATTGTCAGAAGGTTGAACGTGGTGGGGAAGCTAGAAAAAACTTTAAAGGAAAATGCTGAGGCTTAGTCTAGGCGTAGTAGGGGTTAATGTAGTGAAGTGGAAAGTAGACAAGAATTTCTGGTCTTACGAGCATAGGATAATATCAACAGCTGCAGAAAATGTTGTAACGGGAGTAGGATTCGTTATCAACAGGAACGGATGCCAAAGGTTGAGTTACTGCAAACATTTCATGGAGATGAAAATATAATAGTCACGGGAGACTGAAATGTGAATGTAGGAGAAGAGGCACAAGAAATTGTTTAGGGAGGATATGGTCACGGTGCTATGAATGGGAGAGGAGAAAGACTAGTTGACTTCTGCAATAAATTTCAGCGAGTAAAGGGGATACTCTGTTCAAGTATCACAAGAGGAGGAGGTATACTGGGAAAAGGCCGGGAGGCACTGGAAGATTTCACATAAATTACATCAGGGTCAGGTAGAAATTCCCGAATCAGATACTGGATTGTAAGGCGTACCCAGTAGCCGATATATACTCACAATTTAGTGATGATGAAGAGTACGCAGTAGTTAAGAGTAGTTAGAAAATATCAATTCCCAAATAACTGGGGTACTGATATGCTGAGGAATGATGAAACGCATCTCTGAGGCTATAGATACTGAAAAAAAAATAGCGCACTAGGCAGTTGAGTTGAAGAGAGGAATGGACGTCTCAAAAATGGGCAATCACTGCAGTTGGAAAGTAAAAGGTAGGTACAAAGAGGGTAACCACGAAGAAATAATCGCTGAAGAATAAAATAAAGAGAAAGTGTCTGAACGCTAAGACGATATCGTTGCAGGGAAAATGTGAAGCAATCGAAAAAGAAACGATTTTCTTAACGACTGACAGCGTATTGAAAAGTCAAGACAAACTTCGTTGAAATTAGAAGCAACGGGATTTCCACTGTTTAATTCCGGGAACACAGCGGATAGTTAGGAACGGTACACTGAAGACATTTATAAGGGGAAGATTGGTCCAATGACATGATAGAAGAAGAAACAGGAGTCATTTAGGAGAGACAGGAGATCCAGTACTAGAATCAGAATTTAAGAGAGAAACTTAAAATAAAATAAGGCAGAAGAGATAGATAATATTCCATCAGAATTTCTAAAATCATTGCAGGAAGTGGCAAAAAAAATTCATGTTGGTGTGTGGAAAGTATGAATCTGGCGAGTACCATCTGACTTTCGGACAAATATCATCCACACCGTTCCGAAAATTGCAAGAGGTGACAAGTGTCAGAATTACCGTACGATCAACTTACAGCTCATGCATCCAAATTGTTGACCAGAATAATGTACAGCAGAATCGAAAAGAAAATGCAGAATGTGTTAAATGACGATCAGTTTGGTTTTAGGTAAGAAACAGGCACCGCAGAAGCAGTTCTGACGTTGTGGTAGATAATGAATGCAAGACTAAAGCAAAATAAAGACTCGTTTATAGGATTTGTCTACCTAGAGAAGTGGTACAAAAGATGGTAAAAGATGTTCGAAATTCTGAGGAAAATATTAGTAATCTGTATGGGGATACGGGCAATATACAACATGTACAAGAGCCAAGAGCGAATAATAACAGTGGGAGACCAAGAACGAAGTGCTCGGATCAGAATATTATACACGGAGGTACACTCTCTCCCCTACTGTTCTATCAGTATCAGTGCATCCTAGAGGCAATAAAGGATATGAAAGATATGTTCCACAGTGGCATTAAAACTCAGGGTGAAAGGATATCAGTGATGAGATTCGCTGATAACATTGCTAACCTCTGTGAAAGAGAAGAAGAATTACACCATATGCTGAATGGAATCAACAGTTTAATGAGTGCAGGATATGGACTGAGAGTAAATCGACGAAAGAGAGACGTCATGAGAAGTAGCAGAAATGAAAAAACGAGTAACTTGACATCGGAATTGATGATTACCAAGTTAATAAAATCAAAAATTTCTCCTACCTGGGCGGCAAAATAACCAATGACGGACTGAGCAAGGACATTAAAAGTAAGCTAGCACTGGCAAAAAGTGGATTCCCGGCCAAGTGAAGTCTACTAGTATCATATATAGCCCTTAAGTTCTGGAAGAAATTTCTGAGGATGAACCTTTGGAGCATAGCAATGTACGGTAGTCGAACAGGGACAGTGGGAAAACTGGAATAGAAGAGATCTTCCCGTCTATAAGGCCGTGGTCCATGTATAAATCTTTCTCCTAACGTTTCCTCTCCGACTGCGGGTAACATCTTCAGAGTACAATGGCGAACTGCAACGAGAGCTCGATGGAGCACGGATTATATAGACAGTGTAGAGGTAACCAGAGTTAGAGGTTGTCGCTGATATTGCTAACATTGTCGATTGAAAGTAATCGATTGCCAGTTATATGTTGCAATGTTGACATCCAAATTTTGTCTAATTGAACACTATCCTCTTTCCTGTTAAAATTAATATATTTCTTATAAAACTCAGTAGTCTCTATTGAGATTTATATACACCTCAATAATTTCAACAGAAAAGAGGAAGGTGTTAAATTAGACAAAATTTGAATGTCAACATTGCATCTTGAGAATGACGATAGAGTTCTTTCAGTCTAGAATGTTGGCAATGCCAGCTATAATCTCGTACCCGCCGTCAGGCAGCCAGGGTTCGAGGGGGCACCGATAGTATACGCAAAGTAGAGGACGCTATAGTCTTATAGCGTCCTCTACTTTGCGTATATTATCGGTGCTCCCTCGAACCCTGGCTGCAGTTAACCTTTTACCTCTTAAGATGACTCCCGCATTCGGACAGGAAACTTTACGCGAAAGTATTATATACGTAACACGGCCTAATAGCCCGGACGTTTTAAGTGACGTCTCTACCAGAATTGAGAGCTTACATAGTATGATGGAACAGAAGAGAATCGAAACATTTGAGGCGTGTTCTTACTGACGAATGTTGAAAACTAGGTGGGTTGACTAGGTAAGGAATGAGAAGATTCTGTACGGAATTCAAGGGGGAAGGAGTATATAGAAAATACTGACAAAAAGAAGGGGTCGGATGACAGGACATAAGACATCAAAAAATAACTTTCATGGTACTAGAGAAAGCAATAGAGGTTAAAAGCTGTAGAGAAAGACAGAGACTGGAATACATACAGCAAATAATAGTGGACGTAGGGTACAAGGGCTATTCTGAGATCAAGAGGTTCGCACAGGAGACGAATTCTTGGCGGTCCGGGCTGAATCATACCAGCTACGCCGGCCGGAGTGGCCGTGCGATGCTAGGCGCTACAGCCTGGAACCGAGGGACCGCTACGGTCGCAGGTTCGAATCCTGCCTCGGGCATGGATGTGTGATCTCCTTAGGTTAGTTAGGTTTAATTAGTTCTAAGTTCTAGTCGACTGATGACCTCAGAAGTTAAGTCGCATAGTGCACAGAGCCATTTGAACCAGCCATACCAGTTACAAGACTGATGACTCAAATAAAAAAAAAAAAATTTAAAATGAAATCTCGGATTCCATCTGACAAATTGTAGCTCACTGGTTCACACGAGTGAGTAAATGTAATTACTTCCTTCGTATCAAGGAAACTGCCCCGTTTTTCCATTTTTTTGAGTCGTCTGTCTTCTGACTAATTTGACGCAATCAGCCACGAATATTTCTCTTGCGCTAACATATTGCGCGGTAGTGAAACATCCCCTTACAAAAATTGTTCATGACTGTGCTTAAACTGACACACAATATTTTTGGCGCAACGCAATCTGAATTTCAGTAATTCCTACAAAAGAGTTGCCCTGACTAGCATTAACCTATACGTTTCACAAATCACTTACCTCACAAAAATTTTCGTTACTCGAACTACTGCAAAAAAGCGAGCGCCACAACTGCCAGCTAAATAAAAGATTCTAACTACGGAAGACGCTAACTACAGATAGGCACAGTTAGCAAATGAAAGATTTTAGTACAGAACGAACAAAGTATTTACCTTAATAGTGTTCAAAAGTCATAATGTATAAAGCAGTTCATGACATCCAGTCTTACAAATTTCAAAACTCCGCCATCTCTCTCCCCACATCCACCACCGCATGCGGCTCACCTCCATCTGCGCAACGCTAAGTGCTGTTCACATCCAGCTGCCCAACACTACAACAGCAGACAACAATACAAGCTAGCCACAGACTGCACACAGCACAGCCAGTGATTTTCATATAGAGAGCTACGTGGCGTTAGCAATATAAAAGCCTAAACAGCCTACTTACATAGCCCCCATGCTCCCCACAATAAATTTTAGAAAATTGTTTTGGACAGTGACTAATACATATTTGTTAAAATTTTTCCACAATTACAACAACAAAGAAATCAAATGCACACACTTATTGATACAATGTTGGTCAAAAGCAAAAATTTTCTCACAGTCCATAAAGACAGTCCTAATCGTTCATCACAGTAGAATAGCAGAGTTTATCTCAAAGGTTGAGCCGTAAAAGAAAATGCTCACGGAAGTAGTGGATTTCCATGCAGTCTTGAAGAAGTAGTGTTGTCCTTCCAACAGAAAGACTGTGCTGACTCTTGACATGCAGAAGGTAATGGTCCACAACAGAGCAAACCCACGGCAGAGTCATTCGAAGTTTTGAAGAATATTCGATGGTAGGTCATCACAGAGCAGACCCACTGTAGTCCTGATAGAGATAATGGTATTGGTGGGCCATCAAAGGTTCCGACTCACTGCGGTCCTTGTAGAAAAAGTGGTATTGGTGGGCCATCAGAGATGCAGGCCCACTGTAGGCCTTGTAGAGACAGCCAGCAGCCATCTGTTGCGACTGTGCAGGTGCACAATCACCATCGAAGAATCTTGCGGAAAATATAGCAAGACCATAAACCACCACTTGTGCACGCACAAAGTTTTTGGAATTGTCCTTAGAACCAGCAATGCTGTTAACCAGTCCCTTGCTGAATTATCAACACACGTGCAAACACTATCAGTCCCTACTTCTCACATATTGTCGATATACTACGACCCACAGAAATGTGTGCAGTGAAATGAAATTTAATTTGAAGAACTGGTGTCTATACCGTTATAAATTTACAACATAAGAATACAATTAAAAAGATACAAAATATACCATTAAAGAATATCATAGTACAGACAACATTTGTAGTACTACAGACTTTAGAAAAGAATAGAAATAAACATATACATCAGTGTTACAGGAATTATGACATAAGTAAATACATAAAATACTGAGAATAGTTTTCGAAACATAAATTTCACACATGAGTATTGAAACAGAACAGGATTAGTAATGGCTAAACATCTCTACAAAGAAAATAACATAGTATTTGAAAAATTCTACAACATAACTCTTATTAGCTAAACATATAAAGACAGGAAGAAGACAAATACACAAGGGTACATAAACACATAGCGGAATAATACAAAAGGAAAGACAGGGTTCGTGTTCAGTATAACATCTGGTACTACAGTCCAACGCAAAACTTCATTCCATAGATCTTTTGTCTTATTTAAACATTAGTTTCCACCAAAACATCCTATCCAAGCATGCTTTCAGTATTTATATGTTCACATACTTCTTACCTCATTATTTATTTTCCATTACCTTACCTCATCATTTATTTCCAAGAAAATCCTAGCTAAACTTGTCGTCTCTAAACCCTACTTTTTTGTTCATATCCTCTTTCAAAATATTTTTTTGGCGAAACCATTTTCTTATAGCTTCTCAATGCATTTCTTCCAATTTATCACAACTCGTCCTCTCATATAGCCTACCGCATCTGAAGCTAACTTAAATCTACTGAGCTCAGATGTTAACTAAGGGACGAGGCAATGCAGCAGCACAAAATAATTAATACAAACAGCAATGACACATAAAGGCAAATTGGCAAAGCAAGCAGCAGTAAATTTAAATTTGGAGAGAAAATGCAACATTACAACTAATATGAGCCAATGTGCAGCAACAAGAAAAGTAAATCAGTAGTAAAACTGGCTTAACAAAGTAATACAAAGGGAAATTCAGTAGCGCTATGCCTGGCACACAGCAGCAGCAAATGCAATAACTTATACCTAAACATGACAAAGCTCAAGCAGAAAAAATATTACAGTAAAAATAACAATGCAGATAAGGGAAATGTCTATTCACATCTTAATGTCTATGTAATTAAATTGGTGCACCACAACTTTTTCTACGAGAAACATTACCAAGTAGTTGAAAAGAAAATTATGTATGCAAGTCCTGTGAAGGGGAAATGTCTTTTTGTGCTCCTTCTTTTTTTTTAGGTATATCATAAAGTTGTTATTTACTGGATCTGTAGGCATAAAATACCTATAATAGTACATCCATTACATTTTATTGTAACCAAAGCTGCAGGGCAGCTAGAAACTAGATACTAAACAAAATAGGCAAAGCAAGGCGTGAAACGTCATTCACTAGCCATTTGGCATTTTATAATGCAGTAAACAATCTTTCAACAAGCAAGACAGTAGACGTTAAATGTTTCTCATAATTTCATTTCAGTAAATATCATAAATTAAGAACTCTACAGTCTAATCATGTTTTCAAGTTTGAGCGTGTCGTATTTGCGATGCTTTCTACAAAGAACTGTCACGATCGAGGTTAATGGCCTTTTTTTTCCTCCACATAATGGCTTTCTTTTTTCAGGCGACTCGCACAGCTGGTCGCCCATGACGCATTACGTGAAAGTCACTTAACTTCGTTACCGAAATATTTACGACAGCAGTGACAGTCTCATATAAAAAATTTCACAGGTCAAGAATTTGCGTTACAAATCTGTAGAAACAAAATCCTATTGATATAACAGTGTCCAAAAAAGTTTCGTCGGCATTGTAATACATTCACGCAATTACATACATTTCATAACTCTTAAAGTACGATTCTTGGTTTCCAACAACCTTTTCCACAAACCACAGTCCCTAACCACTACTCATTATTCCTTGCTTTATTACACATATACATATTCGTAGACACTTCTTCAATATTTCATCATAATAAATACGTAGCATAATAAAATTCCTCATATAGCATCAGCTTATTGATCATAAACATATCGCAGCAGCGTAATACACATCGTCATCATAACACCATAAAATGTAAGCCAAATCTCAAAAACGTCATAGCTTTCTGCAATAATTTCAAAACCTAAAATACATTCTCTGCTCATGTCAAAAGCGTCATTTACCTCAAACGTACTTTAAAAATCATGATCCCATACCAAATACATCATTCAAAGCTCTCATAGTATCACAATGGTTCCGAAAATATATGAACATTTCACAAAGTACAGACAAAATACAATTTCATAAGTGTGAAGTTATCCAACTGTGTAATTACGTAAACATCTGTCACTGATGTAGTAAAATAAATATTTGTCTCTCTCAGTTAAATGATCAGATAGCTGCGTATTTCTGTGTTAGAGAAATATGGTACCGATGTGTAAAGTTGTATCAGAAAATACCATATTAGCAAGGGCTCCTTGTGCTTGCCACACACATGGTACACAAAGTAAGCGTGTACCCCCCTGAGGATTAATGTAATTATACCCTCAGGTGTTACAGATTGCCGGTCGCGGTGGCCGAGCGGTTCTAGGCGCTTCAGTCCGGAACAGCGCTACTGCTACGTTCGCAGGTTGGAATCCTGCCTCGGGCATGGATGCGTGTGATATCCTTAGGTTAGTTAGGTTTAAGTAGTTCTAAGTTCTAGGGGACTGATGACCTCAGATGTTAAGTCCCATAGTGCTCAGAGCCATTTGAACCATTTACAGATTACAGCAATGGAATGAAATGTATCACGGAAAACTTCCTTGTAATTAAAAAATCTTGAAAAATAAATGGTTTAAATACAAAATTAATCACTCAAATGCGTGTCCTGTAGCGCTAAATGTGCGTCTTGCTGTAAGATAATTCTGTGGGAGTGTCGTAGTTATCGTCCTCTTTAAGCAAAGTTCTGCTGAAATCAATGTACTTACCTCATCATAAGCGAAAGTGAAATTCTTTGCGTATAGATATCGTAGTTATTACGTACCTTACCGTGATCAAGAAAGTACTATAATGTAACGAATTGTTGAGCTACGGAAAAGGCTGTCTCATTGTAGCTATAGCACAAAAGTTACTATTAAAACATGTTTTACTTTCCACACAAAGTAATTATCATGTTGCATACGTCGGTAAGGAATACTGGAATTTTTCTCAAGGTTAGCTTATGTTATATTCCTCAAGCCGAGCCGGCGCACGTGGCTTTCTGCGGTGCGAGTCACTGTCTGTTAACCTTTGCTGTCGCACGTCGTTACTGGGATTTGGATACCTAACTTCTACAAATTCGCTTTGCCGAGAGGGCCCAGCCCTGTTTCAAACCCGCTGTTTCTCTGATTGTCTCTGTGATAGTCACTACCGCAGGGAGGTGATCTTTCCCTATAATTATTACTACTCTGCCAACGGTTGCCATATGGGTGTTTTGGTCACGATTTACGTTGTAAGAATAGCCTTGTCGTGTCCAGTTATTATTTCTGTCGTCGCTTAATTACGACGGAAGTGACCTGTAATTGTTGTGTTCCTGTTTTCGCATTCCGCGATTGTCAGTGTCAATTTCCAATTCTTGTAACAGTTCCTGAAAAGCTTCAATGTCGTCTTCGCAACGTCCTGCCAAAATAATACGTCGTAAATTATCACGTAATTTGATTAAGCAAAATGCGGATGAGTTCTGAGGGGCTGTATGGGTTTCACAGGTACTGATTCTTGTGCAACATGTCTTCAAAATATTTCACAAGACTGGAAAATTCAGATTGTTCGAAATGTTTCATCATTATGACGCTATGTTTTACTCGGCCTTGTGTAGCTTGAGACCAATATGCTGAGAGGAAGGCATGATAAAATTCTCCTTGGCTGTGGCAATCGTGAGTGACCGATCGCATTCTTACAGCTGGTTCATTCTCTAAATAGCCACACATGAATTCTAATCTGTGCTCTAATGACCAGTGGGGGGGGGGGGGGGACAATGAGAGAATTAATGAAGCCACGCTTGCGGATGAATGTCGTTGCCAGAATTCTTAAATGTTTTGAATTTGCGTGTAGTAATGAACAGCTTATATTCATAATCATCGTGTCGGCGAGTCGTATGTCGGTCATTGTTACGTCGTTTCGGCGGTTCCATTTCAAAATTCGGTGCACCTTGCCAATTTCTTTCGTAATTTCCGAAATGCGCTCTGTTATTATTTAGTGGCTGTTCCGTATTTCTATGTCCCTCTTTCCATATCGTAGCGCGACTGTCCTCTAAAATATGTAATTCTTGTATTACCTGTGTCAACTGATCTTGTACTTTCCGGATTTCTCCTTTGTACTGTGTATTGATTTGATTTTGATTTTTTTTTATTTCCTAATTTGTTCGTACTCCTCTGTGTCATTAAAGACTACCGGTCTTTCGTCATTCAGATTATCATCTACCTTCGTAGATAAATTATTTAGCTGATCCGAAAGTTCGACTCCTTTCCCTGGTAGTGAACTAATTTCCTCCATGGGTCTTTCTGAACCAATTTTCAGAGTATCTACTGTGTCCTATAAGTTTTCCTGAGTTTTTGCAAGTTACGTAACCGAATCGGTAGATGCAACTGAGTCAATTTTAGCTTGCAAGGTCTCGTGATTTTCATGAACAATAGTTTGCAGTTCTTTTATGGCTGCTTCGTGATTGATTTATTTATTTAAATGTCAAGTTCCACAGGACCAAATTGAGGAGCAAATCTTCAAGGTCATGGAACGTGTCAGTACATGAACGTACAACATAAAAAGTAATAACAGATAAAAATAAACATTCATGAACCTGAAAGAAAATCAGTCCATAAGTTTAAGCAAACGCTATCAGCAATACAATTAAAATTAGCTTAGTTTTTCAAGGAACTCCTCGACAGAATGGAAGGAGTGACCCATAATGAAACTCTTTAGATTCAATTTGAAAGCGCGTGGATTACTGATAAGACTTTTGAATTCGAGTGGCAGCTTATTGAAAATGGATGTAGTAGTATACAGCACACCTTTTTGCACAAGAGTTGAGGAAGTCCGATCCAAATGGAGGTTTGATTTCTGCCGACTATTAACCGAGTGAAAGCTGCTTATTGTTGGAAATAAACTAATATTGGTAACAAGAAACGACATTAAGAAATATACATATTGCGAGGCTAATGTCAAAAGACCCAGACTCGTGAAATGAGGTCGACAAGAGGTTCGTGAACTCACACCACTTATTGCCCAAAGCGCCTGTTTCTGAGCCTAAAATATCCTTCTAGAATGGGAAGAGTTACCCCAAAACATAATACCATACGACATAAGTGAATGAAAATAAGCAAAGTAGACTAATTTACGTGTCGAAATATCACTCACTTTCGATATCGTTTGAATAGTGAAAATGGCAGTATTAAGTCTTTGAAGAGGATCCTGAATGTGGGCTTTCCACAACAGCTTACTATCTATCTGAACACCTAGGAATTTTAACTGTTCAGTTTCGCTAATCATATGTCCGTTCTGTGAGATTAAAACGTCAGGTTTGTTGAATTGTGTGTTAGGAACTGTAAAAACTGAGTCTTACTGTGATTTAACGTTAATTTATTTTTTACAAGCCATGAACTGAGGTCATGTACTGCTCTACTTGAAACCGAGTCAGTTTTGCACACAACATCCTTTACTACCAACATAGTGTCATCAGCAAACAGAAATGTTTCAGAGTTACCCATAATACTAGTGGGTATATCATTTATATAAATGAGGAACAGGAACGGCCCGAACACTGATCCCTGGGGCACCCCACACTTGACGGTACCGCACTCAGATCCCACATCACAGCCCTTATCAACATTGTCAATAATGACCTTTTGCTGCCTGTTGCTAAAGTAAGAGGTGAACCAATTGTGAGCTACTTCCCTTATTCCGTAATGGTCCAACTTCTGGACCAATATTGTGTGATCAACATAGTCAAATGCATTTGTTAAATCAAAAAATACTCCAAGCGTTCGAAACTTTTTGTTTAGCCCATCCAGTACCTCACAGAGAAAAGAGAATATAGCGTCTTCAGTTGTCAAACGACTTCTAAAGCCGAACTGTACATTTGATAGCAAGTCGTGTGATATAAAATGATCAATTAACCTTACAAACACTGATGGCATAGAAATAGGTCTAAAATTATCTACACTATCCCTTTCTCCCTTTTTATAAAGCGGCTTTACTACTGAGTACTTTAATCGCTCAGGAAACTGACCATTCCTAAAGGAAAAATTACAAATTTGGTTAAATACAGAGCTAACATGTGCAGCACAGTACTTTAATATTCTACTAGACACTCCCTCATAACCATGAGAGTCCTTAGTCTTCAGTGGTTTGATTATTGTCTCAATCTCCCTCTTGTCTGTATCACAGAGGAGTATTTCAGACGTCAATCTCACAAAGGCATTTGCTAAGAAATTTATTTGATTTCGTGTAGATACTAATTTTTTATTTAATTTACCAGCAGTGCTCAGAAAATGGTTGTTAAATACTGTACATATATCTGATTTATCAGTAACAGAAATATTATTACTGCAAACTGACTTTATATCGTCAACCTTGTGCTGCTGACCAGACACTTGCTTCACAACTAACCATACGGCTTTAATTTTATCCTGTGAATTAGCTATTCTATTTGCATACCACATACTTTTTGCCTGGCTAATAACATTTTTAAGCACCTTATAATACTGTTTGTAATGGGCTACAGTAGCTTGATTGTGACTACTTCTAACATTTTGATACAATTCCTGCTTTGTTCTACATGATATGCTTATCCCACTAGTCAGCCAACCGGGCTGTCCATTACTGCTAGTACCCCGTTTAGAATGTTATAATGGAAAACTCAAAGAGCATGAGAAATGTATTATGGAAAGCATTGTATTTATAATCTATATTATTGGTACTATAAACATCTTGCCACTCTTGTTCCTCGACAAGTTTTGAAAAACTCTCTATTGCTGTTGGATTAACTTTCCTACGTAGTTTGTAATTAAATACGACATTGGTTAGAGTACAAAAATCTTTTAGTGTTAAAATTTGTGTATCATGGTCTGAAAGGCCATTCACCCTTTTCCTAACAGAATGCCCATCTAGTAATGAAGAATGAATAAAAATATTGTCTATGACTGTGCTATCGTTCCCCTACACCCTAGTTGGAAAAAACACAGTTTGCATCAGATCATATGAATTTAGAAGATCTACCAACATCCTTTTTCTTGCACAATCATGTACAAAATTAATATTGAAGTCACCACATAGAACTACTTTCTGGTACTTCCTACGAAGTGAATCAAGAACCCTCTCTAACTTAAGCAAAAAAGCTCTGAAGTCGGAGTTAAGGGACCTATAAACAACAGCAATTAGAAGTTTAGTTTCACTAAATTCAACTAATGCTGCACAACTTTCAAATATCTGTTCAGTCCAGTGTCGTGATACGTCTATGGACTCAAATGAAATACTGTTTTTTACGTACAGAGCCACTCCCTCACCCCGCAAGGAACTCCTTGAGAAACAGTCAGCTAATCTGTAGCCTGGTAAAGGAAGCCTTTGAATTATCCAATTATTTAAGTGGTGCTCTGATATACCAATTATAATTATTTCAGAGTTAACATCTATTAGCAGTTCACTAACTTTATCTCTAATACCTCTTATATTTTGATGAAATGTGCTAATTCCTTCTCTACTTGGAAACATTACATCCTCTGTAGGTGAGCCCTTAGTTAGAGGCACTTCCTTTAAGCAGGTATACCTATCAGCTGACTACAGTCTAAAAAAGATGCAGCTCTGACATCAACTACTATAGGAATTTTTCCATGAGTGATACCACTACCACCATGATTCTGTAATGCATTTTCATGCCGCGACAAAATAGGTGGGAAATGCTCACAAATTTGTTTTTACGTCATTACTGACTTTTTGACATTTCGCTTCGATTTTATGTAACTCAGTAGTTAAATCTTCACGTGTTTGTTCAAGCGTGGTGTCTAACTTCCCAAGATTTTGTTCCATTGTGTCTAACCTTTGAAGCTTTTGCTGTGTTTGTCTCTGATTTCGTTCAATTGTGTCTAACGTTTGAAGATTTTGTTCCATTGTGTCTAACGTTTGAAGATTTTGTTCGATTGTGTCTAACTGTTGCTGTGTTGGTCTCTGATTTTGTTTCATTTGCTGCATTAATTGCAATAATAATGTATTAGTGTCTGGAATCTGTTCCTCTATGCTTTTAGGCAGTGCATTTGCACTGGCAACATTCACATTTTGACGAGCAGAAAATGTGTCTTGACTTATTTGAGAAAACGGTTAGGACTCACAACCTGAGTCTACAGTATTTGCAATATAGTGTTCTGTCAATATTGTGTTCTGAGGCGAGCTGTTGCCGAACGATCGACCGTTAATGCTTCCATGTTCAATACTGGTTTCACTGTCTACACCATTATTTGCCGCCCTCTCCATTTCCCTATGCACTATTACCAAATTACTAGTTTGAACATTAGTTAATTCATTACACAGTGGCGTAACACATTGCTTTCGTCTTCACTGTCATTTCTCAGTTTACTTTGGAGCCTAGTATTACGTTTTTCACACCCCATTACTGTCACAATGTTTCACACGACTACTCAGGAAAACACAATTTGAAGAGAAAAAATAAGAGAACGCATAAACATAGCACTGAAAATAATATCTCGTTAATTGCAAGCGCTGCTGCGAAATACTTGGTGCAAATCTACATGCATGCCACAACTGTTTTACTGTACAAGAATGAAAGACTGCTACTACAAAGGATATTCTCTCTACAATTACGCACTATCAATAAAAAAATCTACACTAATTACACAAACTACAAGAAAAAATCAGAAGATTCCATTGAGGTATCCTCGGCTAAGGGTCGACATATGAAACATCCCCTTAGAAAAATTATACATGACTGTGCTTAATCTGTCACACAATATTTTTGGAGCAACGCAATCTGACTTTCAGTAATCCCCACAAAATAATGGCCCTGACTAATATTAACCTATACGTTTCACAAATCACTTACCTCACAAAAACCTTCGTTACTCGAACTACTGCAAAACAGCGAGCGCCACTACTGCCAGCTAAATAAAACATTCAAACTACGGAAGACACTAACTACTGATAGGCATAGTTAGCAAATGAAAGATTTTAATAGAGAGCAAACAATGTATTTACCTTAATAGTGTTCAAAAGTCATAATGTATATAGCAGTTCATGACATCCAATCTTACAAATTTCAAAACTCCGCCACCCCCATCCACCACCGCTGGCGGCTCACTTCCAACTGCGCAACGCTACGTGTTGTTCACATCCAGCTTCAATGGTAGAGGGATGACATCCAGTCTTACAAATTTCAAAACTCCGCCATCTCTCCCCCCCATCCACCACCGCTGGCGGCTCACTTCCAACTGCGCAACGCTACGTGTTGTTCACATCCTGCTCCAATGGTAGAGGGAGAACAAGAGATGACTGCAGTAAGCGGATTCAGAAGTACGTAAGTTGTAGTAGTCATTCGGAGATGTAGAGGCTTGCATAGGATGGAGTAGCACGGAAAGCTGCATAATCAGTCTTCGAACTGAAGACCTAAACACCACCACCAACAACAACAACAACAACACAGTAAACGACTCATAGGCACGTAATGGGAAGTGCTCTTCACTTAGTTCCTTTGGCACATTTTACTGCATCACCTTCTCGGTTCACTTAAAATATTACATAAAATACTATAGTGTTCTGATTTCTCGATTAATTAACGTGCTGCAAGATTAATTGCTCTTTCGCACGTAGTAAATATGAGGACTAGACTCTTTCGTGAGATACAAGTCATAGTTCTCGGGTGATAATTAATAATTAATTCGGCAGGTTTCGTAGTACCTCTGTCCTAGTTTAAATGCTCTAATTCGTTTTGCTTTGTTCCATTCTAAATTGCGAATGTCTACGCAATTTTGTAAGTGTAGCTTACGTGTTACCAGTGGATATGAGTCGTGTCTGAGGCCGTGGTAAGAACCTGATGGAAGAGCTGTCAGCTCTCCAGTGTCAGCTGAAAGCCACTGCGGACAGTGGTGGTGATGGAGCAGCAGTGCTGTGTCCTACTGGCTCAAGCACGTACGAAGCTCCCCAGTTTCACTTGTTGCCCGACGTAGGTCGCTGAGAATTCAGATTTATCACAGTTTGCAACTTTATTCTTTCTGGAACTGTTTTAACGGACTGTGGCGACGAACCGAAGGCAACCCTTGTGAAGAATAGGGTTGAGGCGTTTCCTTCTGCGCCAGAGCCACCTCGTTTAGCTACCTGTCCTTTGCTTACCAATGGACAACCACTGTGTTTTATGCGCGATGAGCCTAATTAAAAAGTAGCATCAGAGGAGAGGGATAATGATTAGGAGGACAATGAATTTACATGCTCAAGGACTATAATAAATAAAAAGGTATCCCCAACAATAATGGAGAGGACGCTATGACGCCTATGCGACGTTGTGGGTCGTAAGATACTTTGAATATAGGGTTACATCCACTGGTGTTGTAAGTCAGTGTGCACCAGAAGAGAGAGAGAGAGAGAGAGAGAGAGAGAGAGAGAGAGAGAGAGAGACAAAGAGACAGAGACAGAGAGAGTGGGTGGGTGGGGGTGGATGGGATGGTGGTAGTTTACCTACTCCACTACGACAGTTAGTCAAGACACCTGGAATGTTTCCCTGTGTAGGAGATATCTTCCTTGGGCTACTTCCGACTGTGAACCCTACCAAATAAAATTAAGGCAATACGTATGTAGTGAAGAGATAAATATTAATGAATAGCTTACCGAAAAATCTATGCCGACCATAATGGAATCCTTACCCACACTGACGTTTTGTGTTTGCAGTATTATGTACTAAAGAGAACTTCAGGAAAATATAAAATAAGAAATAAAAAATAATGTGACGAATATCGGCAGACAAGACCGACTCCTCAAGGAAATGCGCGCAATTGAGAAATTATGAGGTGAGATCATTAAGCAGTCTAGCCAAATGCTCGGAGATAATAATATGTAAGTAGTTATCTAACGAACAAGAATTGTATCGACGCGATATTAAACAACTTTCAAGAAAAACGGCTGTGTTAGATATAAATGTAAATATGCATTTGGTTAGGATCTCCTATCGGGTAGAGCCGTCACCTGGTGCAATTCTTTTTAGTTTACGCTGCTTCGGCGACTTTCGTGTGGATGTGGATGAAAATGATGAGGAAGACAACAAAACACCCAGTCCCTAAGATAATGAAATCTCCGGGCCGGCAGGGATTCGAACCTGGACTCCTCGAATGGCATGCTGCTGCGCTTACCCCTCAGTATGGAGGGGTAAAGTACAATGGTGTCAGAGCTTGATAGTCTAATTAGCAAGCAAATTCAGCATTAATGTTACCATATCGAGACATATGTTTCCTTATTCCACACTATTCAACAAATAAGCTGGCGTCCGATTTTCTTAAATCTATAATGATACAGTGAAGATGCAGGGATGGGTTCAGCGGTGAGTGAACATTATTTTCAGACATATACTATTTCACAAAAATTTTAGCATTACAAAATAAAAAGGACACCAAAGATAAAAATAGTGACTCTTGCATGGAATTTCATGTTTAAGTGCTAAACATTGGTATAACAACATTATTTACCCTTAACAACTTAAGTAAAATGCACATAACCGTAGTTGTGATCAGCTGACGGACAATTAATGAAAAAGAATAACTCAGTAATTATTTTAGTAAATCAGCGAGACAAGAACTTTTACTTAACAACTTAACGTCTACTCGAATATGGCTCGACCAGCCACATTTTGACGCATGAGTTAAGATATCACTGGATAAAAATGGAATACTTGTGCATCCATTCTTTGCATAACCACCGGCGTGGTAGTAAAACATCAACGCTGCCAATGCTCTAACTCGAGGTAAAACCGTTCTCAAGAATGTTTCACTAGCCAGTAATTACACACAAAAATCTTTCGACTAACTAACAGAGCTGCCAATTATTCGGCCGTTTATGAATTATACTGACGACATAATGTATGAAGTCATCACGGTAACCATAAGGCCCTACAGATCAGCCACCTACAGATCACCAAACAACATTATGTGGCCTTCGACATGACATCCTCCCACCGGCGCAGTTGGTGATCTACCACAGGAGCATGGCGTGCTTCCAAAAAGCTACGTTTCTTACCACATGACTCATATTTTATAACTAACATATAGTATGACAGTTACCAAGAGACCAGGAGGGAGATCTGAACACCGATCTCGCTCTTTGCAGGCCAACACCGCGACCAGACAACCACGACGTTGGGGATCTCGCGATTTGCTGGATGTTACACATGCTGAGCATGAACCGCTCACGGTTCGTATTTTGATTCTTTTTTCACAGTTCTAGTAGACCTTGTTCCTCCTTTCACGCTTGATCTGTGTGTCAGGTTTTGACAGAATGTCTGCTGGGTCACTTTATAACCGAGTATCAGGGGATGCGGTGCCGAGCCCTTGTTGCTTTCCTAAGCAGGTTTTACCCTCCAGCTATCAACCCACGGTATTTGATATCTCAGAATGTGTCCTATTAGCTGATCTCTTCTTTTAGTCAAGTTATGCCACAGATTTCTTTTCTTTCCAGTTCTGTTCAGTACTTCCTCATTAGTTATCCATCTATTTTCAGCGTTCTTCTGCAACACCGCATATCTAAAACTATTCTCTTCTTTGGTGAACTGCTTATCGCCCCTGTTTCACTTCTGCACAAGGCTAAATCGCAGAAAAAAGTCTTCAAAAAAACGTCCTATCACTAAAATTTATATTCGGTGTTAACAAATTTATCTTCTTCAGTAACGCTTTTCGTGCCATCGCCATTATGCATTATATATTCGCTCTACTTCGGATATCATTAGCTATTTTTCTATCCAAGCAGTAAATTTCTTGTGCTACTCCTACTGTTTCATTTCCTCCATAACCACTGTCTGATTGAATCTGACTACATTCCATTAATATGGCCTTGATATTGTTGATGTTCACCTACTGTCCTCCTATCAAGACACTCTCCATTCCGTTCAACTGATACTTTGCTGTCTCTTAAAGGATTACTATGTAACCAAAAGCCGAGAAGCTTTTATTTTCTCTCCCTGAATTTTAATTGCCTTTCCTATTTTATTCTTGTTTTCTTTCTCTACTTTCCCAGTGTATGGATTGAATAACATTGAGGGTATGTTACAACCCTGTCTCACTCTGTTCTCAAACCTTGCTTCCCTTTCAAGCTCTTCGGCTCATATAACTGCTGTCTGCTTTCTATATAAGATGTAAATAACCATTCGCTCCTGCTATCTTTGGAAATTTAAAGAGTTCACTCGTCAACTTTCTAAAAGCGTTCTCCAGTTTACAAATTCTATAAATGTAGCTTTACCTTTCTCTAACCAATCCTCTAATTTAAATCGTAGGGTCAGCACTGCCAACATTGTCTTTCCGAACGTCAGCTTCTACCATTAAACAATTTCTGTCAGTATTTTCATACTTATGGTCACCCGCTTTCTCTGGAATTGGAATTGTTCCATACTTCTGCACTACTGGCCATTAAAACTGCTACACCAAGAAGAAATACATATGATAAACGGGTATTCGTTGGACAAATGTATTATACTAGAACTGACATGTGATTACATTTTCACGCAATTTGGGTGCATAAATACTGAGAAATCAATACCCAGAACAACCACCTCTGGCCTTAATAACGGCCTTGATACGCATGGGCATCGAGTGAAACAGAGCTTGAATGGCGTGTACAGGTACAGCTGCCCATTCAGCTTAAAAACGATACCACAGTTCATCAACAGTAGTAACTGACATATTATGACGAGCCAGTTGCTCGGCCACCATTGACCAGATGTTTCTAATTAGTAAGAGATCTGGAGAATGTGCTGGCCAGGGCAGCAGCTGAACATTATCTGTATCCAGAAAGGCCCGCAGGGATAGAATGAAGGGTAGAGCCACGGGTCGTAACACATCTGAAATGTAACGTCCACTGTTCAATGTGCCGTCAATGCAAACAAGAAGTGACCGAGACGTGTAACCAATGACACCCCATACCATCACGCCGGGTGATACGCCAGTATGGCGATGACGAATACATGCTTCCAATGTGCGTTCACGGTGATGTCGTCAAACACGGATGCGACAGTCATGATGATGTAAACATAAACTGGATTTTCATCAAAAAAATGACGTTTTGCCATTCGTGCACCCAGGTTCGTCGTTGAGAACACCATCGCTGGCGCTCCTGTCTGTGATGCAGCGTCACGAGTAACCGCAGCCATGGTCTCCGAGCTGATAGTCCATGCTGCTGCAAACGTCGTCCAACTGTTCTTGCCGATGGTTCTTGCAAACGTCCCCATCGGTTGACTCAGGGATCGAGACGTGGCTGCACGATCCGTTACAGCCGTGGGGATAAGATGCCTGTCATCTCGACTGCTAGTGATACGAAGCCGTTGGGAGCCAGCACGGCGCTCCGTATTACCCTCCTGAACCCACCGATTCCATATTCTGCTAACAGTAACTGGATCTCGACCAACGCGAGCAGCAGTGTTGCGATACGATAAACTGCAATCGCGATAGGCTACAATCCGACCTTTATCAATGCCGGAAAAATGACGGTACGCATTTCTCCTCCTTACACGAGGCATCACAAGAACGTTTCACCAGGCTACGCCGGTCAACTGATGTTTGTTTATGAGAAATCGATTGGAAACTTTCCTCATATCAGCACATTTTATGTGTCGCCACCGACGCCGACCTTGTGTGAATGATCTGAAAAGCTAATCATTGGCATATCACAGCATCTTATTCCTGTCGGATAAATTTCGCTTCTGTAGCACGTCATCTTCGTGGTATAACAATTTTAATGGCCAGTAATGTAGATGTCTTAGGATGTTTCCCTGTCTCATACATCTTGGGCACATGATGGAATACTTTATTCTAAGGGAAATCAACAGTTCTGGAGGAAGTTGTCTTCTCTAAGGACCATGTTTTGGCTTACATCTGTCAAATTCTTCTCGCAGTATCATATCTCGCATCTCATCTTCATCTACTTCCTCCTCCCTTTCTATAACATTGCCTCCAATTCGTTTTCCTTGTGTCGCCTCTCTCTCCATTCCTTCAACTTTTCAGCTGTCTTACTTTGCTTGAAGATGGTTATCCATCTGACCTCTTGATATTCATACAGCTGCTGTTCTTTTCTCCAAAAGACTCTTTCATTTTTCTGCAGGTTGTATCTATCATTCCCCTTGTTACAGTCTTACAGTGATTCTCTAGCTACTCATGCTTAGCTATTTTGCACTTCCTATCCGTCTGATTTTTTTGTAGCTTGCATTCTATTTCATACTATTCAGTTCCTTCAATTTTATATTTCCCTCTGTCATAAATTAAATTCACTATCCCCTCCAATATCCAAGGATTTCTATTAGGCCTCGTATTTTTAATCCTCTGCTGCCTTCACTATTTCATCTCTCAAAGCTAAGTATTCTACATCTCCTGTATTATTTCCCCCTAAGTTTCAGTCAATCGTTACCTAATGTTCCCTTTTAAACTCTCTACAACCGCTGCTTTTTTTTTCAATTTATCCAGGTTCCATCTCCTTAACGTGCTACCATTTTGCAAATTCTTTTTAATCTAAAATTCATAAACAATAAAGTAAGCTCAGGGTCAACATCTTCCCTGTAAATATGTTACAATTAGATTCTGGTTCGGAAGTCTCTTTCTTACGATTAGATAATCAAGCTGTAATCATCTATTGTCTCCAATTATCTTCCATGTATAAGCCTTCTTCTCTGATTCTTAAACAGTGATTTAGCGTTGACTTAATTACGCAAAAATTAAGCAAAATTTCTACCACGCGGCTTCCTCTTATATTATGTTCCCTTTGCCCATATTTTGCCACCATTTTTCTTTCTCTTCCTCTTCGTGCCATTGAATTCCAGCCACCCACCACAGTTAAAATTCCTTTTCCCTTAATTATCCGAATAATTTCCGTTATCTCTTCGTACATTTTTTTCAATCTCTTCTTCATAGGCGGAGCAAGTTGTTCTAAATACTTGAACTACAGTGGTAGATGATGGCTTCGTGTCTAACTTGGCTACAATAAATCGTTCACTATGTTTCGCGTAGTGGCGTACCGGCACTCCTATTGCCTTTTTCATTGTTAGACCTGTTCCTTCTTTACCTGAATTTTATTTTGTATTTACAGTCCTGTTCTCGCCTGTTTATCCTGCCACCCAACTTCTATGTATTATATCTAACTTTAAACTATCCATTTTCCTTTTCCGAGTTTCTAATGGATCTAACATTCCAAGCTCCGATTCGTAAAATGCCAGTTTTGTGTTTCCTGGTGACCATATCTTCCTGAGTAGTCCCCACCCGAAGAACTTAGGGGGACTATCTACATCCGAAATATTTTACTCAAGAAGATGTTGACATCACTTAACTGTGTAATAGAGCTGTGTGATCTCGGGAAAATCGACGGCAGTAGCTTTTCCCCCTGCTTTCAGCCATTCCTAGTAGCAGCACAGCAAAGCCTTGTTGGTTGACATTAAAAAGCCAAAATGGTCAGTCATTCAGGTTACTGCCCCAACAACTACTGAAAAGGCTGCTACCTCTCTTCGTGAACCACATGTTTTTGTGGCCTCTCCACACGTACCCCACCATTGTGGTTGCCCCTGCGGTATAACTTTATATCCTGGTAAGGCACACAGCGATCCCAGTTACCACTATTGGAAATAGCTATGTTAAAAGCTGCGAACTACGAAGAAGGATTCGAATCGTGGGAGTGAGACATGCTATAATTAGTAACGTCTTTCAGCAGTCAGCAAACTACAGAATGCAGACTGGTAGCACTTTTTCTCACAGTAGCCCTCCATATGCAATTTCAAGTAGGGTACTACCTGGACCACCTACAGAATTTTTTCAGATAAAGTAATGCTCGTGACTGGAAGATTACATTATTTTACAAGTGTGCTGCGCGATGGCAAATGTAGATCTCTGCTGATATCGCCAACAATGCCTCTCCCAGAAATGATTTATTGTTGGTGATTTATCTGCAGACTAGAGAGCGTACTGAAGAACGATAGTATCACTTGTGAATCCCAGCAAGCCCGGATGCATCTTCTGAGGAGCAGTCTCTATTTCGGAATCGAGTGGAGGGTATAGGGCAGGCTTCGTCGGTTCTACGAGTTACAACTAGTAGTAGATTTATAGACCTGTAGTATAGAGTGATGGCTTGCACCGTTTCTCCAGATTAATCAAGCAGGAACTATGTATCGTATGCAGCCAAATTTATAATGTTAGATGTACACCTAACCTCTCTGAGACAAGTAAGTAAAATCTGTAACGAAACACATATTCTGCAGGCACCACGCAAGACGGAAGGTCCTGGGTACTTCAAAAGGTTAGTTACCGATTATTGTGGCAGGACAAGTAACAGTTACTGAATGCTGCACTATACTTCGAAGTAACACAGCTACATGACACTATTTCTCTTCATAGTGGCCAACTCTCTCTAAATAGCAGTCGTAACGTTCTACCAATCGTTCCCTTTCTAGATGACAGAAATCCGCTCCTTGGTCACGGAGGCATTCGTGAACCATTGTGTGAACGTTGTCATCGTTGGAAAATATCTTTGCCTCCAGGGAACCCTCTAGCTTGCCGAAAAGGTGAAAATCCCATGGTAGAAGGTCTGGAATTTCCCATCAGCATTACCCATATCAGTGTGGCTGCCGTCTAATTGTTGGCTACGTTTCAATGCGGCTCGATACGACATTGTTTTTGGTCCATATATCGCCAACATGTAAAGGTTAATCTTTGGGAAGCCATTTCGCCCAGTCGAGCCGTACTTCAGCTTTGGCGTACATTCCTAGTTGCCACACCATTTCATTCCCCCACTGTAATCCACCTATTATTCATGCTGCAGCAGAAATGAGTCTGCAAGAAGCCCATAATACGTTTTCTCTTCTAATATTGCACCCCTTTTGCTGCTCTCCGAGCCGGGTGTTCAGTAGTTAGCAAACTGGCGTCGCATTCGAAAGGACGAGGGCTCCATTTATCATCTCACGGTCAAGATATAGGTTTTCGTGAACGGCTTAAGGCAAATGCCTGGTTGGTTCCTCTGAAAAAGTGCGGCCCATTTTCTTCCACATCCTTCCCCAATCAGCGCTTGTGCTCCGTCTTTAATGACTTCGACGGGACATTGAAAACTATTCTCCCGTCCTGCCTTCTTGTTACGCAGTGGTCTTCAGAGTGGGGTGACACCTACTGTTCGCAGCTCCTACGTATTTTTTTAAACATTAGTGATTATCTTTTATATCACTTTCACGCTATAAAACGATAACAATATCTGCCACACGCTTTGGTAATCGCCACAGTCTTTACTATCTTCCTCTCTAAAACTATAACTAAAATCCTCCTGAACAGTACATGAAGGCCCATCGGTACCGACCAGCCGCCGTGTCATCCTCCGCCCACAGGCGCCACAGGGTGCGGATATGGAGGTTCATGTGGTCAGCGCACCACTCTCCCGGCCGCATGTCAGTTTGCGAGACCAGAGCCAATGCTTCTCAATCAAGTAGCACCCCAGTTTGCCTTACAAGGGCTTAGTGCACCCCACTTGCCAACAGCGCTCGGCAGACCTGATGGTCACCCATCCAAGTGCTAGACCAGATCAAAAATGGTTCAAATGGCTCTGAGCACTATGGGACTTAACATCTGTGGTCATAAGTCCCCTAGAACTTAGAACTACTTAAACCTAACTAACCTAAGGACACCACACCCTAAACTTATCAAATATGGTTTCGTGAAAACGACGGAACTGTTCATCCAGAGGTTCCTATTTCAGTGTTCGTAAGCGCTGTACGATGTGCCTCAGTATGTTTCCCAAGTCACCTGTCACGTCTCATTATACAGACACTGCACGTTCTCTGAACCTTCCTACAAGTCTGTTTTCCATTCGCCAACCCGCTAAAGGTTATTTTTGTTGCTGTTATTTCATTGAACTGTGAATTCTTACGACTATCTCTAAATACACTCCTGGAAATTGAAATAAGAACACCATGAATTCATTGTCTCAGGAAGGGGAAACTTTATTGACACATTCCTGGGGTCAGATACATCACATGATCACACCTGACAGACCCACAGGCACATAGACACAGGCAACAGAGCATGCACAATGTCGGCACTAGTACAGTGTATATCCACCTTTCGCAGCAATGCAGGCTGCTATTCTCCCATAGAGACGATCGTAGAGATGCTAGATGTAGGCCTGTGGAACGGCTTGCCATGCCATTTCCACCTGGCGCCTCAGCTGGACCAGCGTTCGTGCTGGACGTGCAGACTGCGTGAGACGACGCTTCATCCATTCCCAAACATGCTCAATAGGGGACAGATCCGGAGATCTTGCTGGCCACGGTAGTTGACTTACACCTTCTAGAGCACGTTGGGTGGCACGGGATACATGCGGACGTGCATTGTCCTGTTGGAACAGCAAGTTCCCTTGCCGGTCTAGGAATGGTAGAACGATGGGTTCGATGACGGTTTGGATGTACCGTGCACTATTCAGTGTCACCTCGACGATCACCAGAGGTGTACGGCCAGTGTAGGAGATCGCTCCCCACACCATGATGCCGGGTGTTGGCCCTGTGTGCCTCGGTCGTATGCAGTCCTGATTGTGGCGCTCACCTGCACGGCGGCAAACACGCATACGACCATCAATGGCACCAAGGCAGAAGGGACTCTCATCGCTGAAGACGACACGTCTCCATTCGTCCCTCCATTCACGCCTGTCGCGACACTACTGGAAGCGGGCTGCACGATGTTGTGGCGTGAGCGGAAGACGGCCTAACGGTGTGCGGGACCGTAGCCCAGCTTCATAGAGACGGTTGCGAATGGTCCTCGCCGATACCCCAGGAGCAACAGTGTCCCTAGTTTGCTGGGAAGTGGCGGTGCGGTCCCCTACGGCACTGCGTAGGATCCTACGGTCTTGGCGTGCATCCGTGCGTCGCTGCGGTTCGGTCCCAGGTCGACGGGCACGTGCACCTTCTGCCGACCACTGGCGACAACATCGATGTACTGTGGAGACCTCACGCCCCACGTGTTGAGCAATTCAGTGGTACGTCACCCGGCCTCCCACATGCCCACTATACGCCCTCGCTCAAAGTCCGTCAACTGCACATACGGTTCACGTCCACGCTGCCGCGGCATGCTACCAGTGTTAAAGAGTGCAATGGAGCTTCGTATGCCACGGCAAACTGGCTGACACTGACGGCGACGGTGCACAAATGCTGCGCAGCTAGCGCCATTCGACGGCCAACACCGCGGTTCCTGGTGTGTCCGCTGTGCCGTGCGTGTGATCATTGCTTGTACAGCCCTCTCGCAGTGTCTGGAGCAAGTATGGCGGGTCTGACACACCGGTGTCAATGTGTTCTTTTTTCCATTTCCAGGAGTGTATTTTGAACGATATGCTGCGCTACATGTTTTCACCAGTAGTAATCGGTACGATTGCATTATTTTCCTTTGTAATGAGCATTACCTTGCCATCATCCACCTGTAAGGAAAGGTGCTATTCCTATGAGCCTCCTTCACTCTACTTCGCTCAAAACCCGAATGAGGCTCTTCTTCTGCTTCAGGTAACAAATAAGGCTAATTCTTAAGCGGGATTTGAAACGTGATTTATGTGATTTTCTTCTTTTCCCTATTTGCCTACAATTTGTAGCCTTTTTCTAAATGTTTCATTCCCCCTTCAACCTATCCACATCAAAATATGGTATTCTGTTTCTGCCTGAAGATCACCAATCTTTCTTCCCAGTTAAACAACATTCTTGTTTCCACCACATAATGAACAACTCCGTAGAAGTGAAACTTCAACCCGCAGTCCTTACATGTTCCTCCCATTCTAACTAGTCTTAGGCAACACCCACATTCATCGCATATGACGATTCTTTGATAGTGAACTAATGAGCATTACAACACATTTAAAGGGTAAAGAAGTAAAAGTTAGCAGAAACTCGTTTCTCGGTGAGCTGTGCAGCTGACTTATAGGCGGTTGGCCTTATGTACGATGAAAAAAGTAGCAAAATAACATGAACACTAGTAATTTTGAGGTCCTTCACATGAGTGGGGAAGAGTAATGCGCCTCGAGGATGGTGCACGTAGGAACACATGATGTTTTATGGTCGGTATTTCAGTCTAGTAATTGATTTTATAATCACACGAAGGAATTCTTAGTAGAAACCGCCCAAGGAGTTTGAGACATTTTCTTTTTTGTAAGGCATGAGGATGTGTTTTGTTCAGTGCTCGTAAACATTGCGTTTCATATACATTTAATTGACGTAATATATTTTAAAACCAGCCGGAAATTTTCGTTTATTCTTTAAATACAGAGTTCTATGGCGAGCAAAATTCCGTATCTATTTAAGACTATTTACAGAACCTGTGGATGATTAAACCATACTTCGTAGGTCATGGAGAATCTTGTACTTTTAAAACAAAGAATGTCTTCTGTCTTGGAAGAGCTGATACTTGCAAATGAACTCAGTGTCTTTAATGGTTTAAATACTTTCCCTGACGTGAATGTGGTCATTTTATTTAGTTGCCTAAAGCTTCTATTTGAAACTGTTTTCACTTGCGATTGCTTTTTGATGCTATCAGTTCTTAGTTTGATTGAGTTTGCTTTTTACTGGCGTGTTGTAGAAAAATATTGTAAAACATAGACTGTTGAACACAGAATTGACAAGATTTTCTCCGTTACAACATTTTTAAATGTGAATGGAATATTTGTTTCTAAGTACATGACAATGTTCTACCTCGAAACAGGTTGTCAGATTTGGAGAAACCTTGCTTTCCCGGAGTAATTTTTGTAACTTCAGAAAAAGACTTCAGAACACATAAAGTGAACATTATCATTTTAAAATGGAAAAAGAAAACGGAATATGAAAATAAATTAAACGTCAATTACAAGATAGACTAGAGGTGAAAGTCTTACCTGAGTTACAATTTACAACGATCATGATAACAATCCCTAGCTGTATAGATGAATCGAAAATCTTTAAAGTCGAGACATTTATTGTGTAATTGAAATCTGACATACATTTTTAGTATTGGAGAGAGAGTTGTACGCTCTAACACTTAAGACTCAACTCGAATGAATCACTACAGTTTTTGTATGGCCCTGACTGGTCCCACAGTGATCAACTGATGCCCCCCCCCCCCTTACCTGACTAATGCTAACACCATGTTTTTACTGGTACTGGTAGTTACATTTGTGCTTACAAGACCAACCAGAGTGTGTATTTTCATAGACCAAATATTCTTTACTAAAACGGTGTCACCATCTATTAACTAAGTAGGCCACCTAACCTCATGATCTCTCCGAGCTGCCTGCCTGTGTGCCCTCTTTGAAAATTTTTTCTGGAAAGATATTATTAATAGATCATGGTTGCATTTCGGCAAAGAAAGGCTGTGATACGTGAAATGGTGGTGCTGCAACAGTATTCTTGAGTTCCCTAGACATGTAAGTAGGCGCATTGTCACTGACCAATGCCTTCGGGACCAAACAACGAAATTGTATTACTAAGATCCTGAATCGCCAATGCCGTACTCACTCTCCTACGTAATAGTGTACCTGTTACCATTCTACGTGGACGTCAATTGATCTGTGTTCTCCATTCAAACGCAACAAATCATGGCGAGCACTGGCGTTTTCCTTCGCTGACTGACAGTCCGCCCACTGCTGGACTGATTTTCTAACATCTTATTTAAGACGTACTCTCATTTTAACGACCACCTTAACTGTTCCTAAATTACCCCCACACGGGAACCGATGGAAATTTCTGAACATGACTGGTACTAGCTGTTTAGGAGGGCATTTTTTAACTTGCCATCAGAGCGGATAGTATAACATAGGAGGCCTTTGTTAATCTGATTCCCATTTACCTTCTACCAACTGACGAGCTAATACTTTATCTACTTGAGCAGTGCCGGCCGCGGTGGCCGAGCGGTTCTAGGCGCTACAGTCTGGAACCACGTGACGGCTACGGTCGCAGGTTCGAATCCTGCCTCGGGCATGGCTGCGCGTGATGTTCTTAGGTTAGTTAGGCTGAAGAGTTCTACGTTCTAGGGGATTGATGACCTCAGAAGTCCCATAGTGCTGAGAGCGATTTTAACCATTTTGAACTTGAGCAGTGGATTCCATTCCTGCTGCTCATCCTCTCTGCGAAAAATAAATGGGATAAGTTGTCCTTGTAGTAGAAATTAGCATTCCAAACACATGGCACAGGCCATTATGGTATCTCGGTACGAGCCGCGATTCCAAACCGATTCCATGCACGGCTCTGTCCAGTGGCTAACTCCCCGCCACCAGCCAGCGGTTCCCTAAACAGACATCTCAGACGCGAGCTGTGCATGTACTTAAATCTGCGTCACGTTGCCGCAAAATCGAAGCCATAGGGGACGCCCAAGAAACCGTAACTTCGCAAAGCAGTCAATGAAGAAAACCTAGTACCAGAATCGATAGTAAGATACACGCACAGCTCAATTTTTTTCGCAGTCATCTGTGTCCGTGTTATTGACTCTTCTGTGGTACATCATGCACGTGGTGTGGTTGTGGAGAGAGTCAATTACACCAGCACCAGTAGACGATAATGGTAGATATATTACGCATTTCTACGGGCAAACCAGTACTGCCACTCAAAATTTGGTATTGACCGCTGTTAACAGTTCTCTGCTAACAACAACACTCCCACCCCATTTTTAAACCAGGTCCGACACATAATTTCATTCGCACAATCTGTCAAGAAAGATAGGGAATGTATCAAACGGCAAAAAAGTTTAGCGAAACGCATTTCATTCATACAGACATTAAAGTTTCTCGAGGAGATAGTTTCACTTTGAAACTATTTTTACTGAATTCACTTACGTTGCAGCAAAGTATATTATGCGTTTTTGTGGTACAACATAGAAATATCTTGTTACATTTTTGTGGGATAAAAGTAATTATAACCTGCCTAGGAATCTCGTAGGCGGAAGGAGTAAAACAGAGGTGAAGTAAGTATTTGTCGATAGGTTGAGGAAGAGTTGTCGCGCGTGGGCCACTAATTAATAAGATAAGGGAAGGGCGACTGGAGTTGATCTGATTAAAAAAATGTATGATTGGGAAAGAGTCTAATAATGTGCAGCCTCCCATTACCAAACTCTATGATTGTGAGGAAAGAAGGTGTTTCTCTATCCTAAAAGTGTTGTTTCGGCGGTATTTAAAAACTTGAAGGTAAAAGCAGAATTCCATTCATTTATGAGCAAAAAGGCCTTAATTTAACAGGAGATGAAGTGGAGGAGACTGTAACTGAAGAGATACACTGGCGAAAGTAGTGTTCTGAAAGTCGACGGTGGCCCTGTTGCACTTCATGTGGCGTACGAAAAAGTTTTGTCTTATATTCAACGTTTCGTGAGAACTGCGCTTACAGATCGTATTTTGATATACAAAAAGTATAAGGAGGTACATCTTTGGTGTGGGCAGGTGTACAAATTATTTAGTTATTTTAGACTGAGACTCTAATGTTATATTTTAACTATGGAGATTATCGTAGATAATCACTTGATGAATAAGTTCACTGAATTTATTTCAATTACAATTCGTATAAATCTATGATTTTTTCCAGAAATTTCTGATCAATGACCGAAAAATAGTCCAGGCTGATTTATTAAACCAGGGAACATTTACAATAATACGCCGATTTTTGGTGCATAGAGATGTGGAGGAAGGTCAGCGTAAAACTGATGTGTCGAGGTCGACAGATAGTAATGTATTTGTGTGAAGGAGAAATGTATTTGAATATAGTGTAACAGTCAATTTCCTTTTGTGTTTAAATTTGTGTGTTTAATTTTAATATATGTGGTATTATGGACAGCCATTTTATATTATTTATATCATTGTTAGCTGAGTTAACAGTAATACTTGTAATTCGCAAGTGAAAACCTATTTTGGAGGATTACATGAGCATTAACATCAATGGAGAGCACATTAAGATTTGTGTGTTAAAACCCATCTGCTATTGTGAGAATAATTTAGTACGTACTAAATTATGTGGAGATTTTAATTTGGTATTCTGCGTTAATGTTGATTTAAAAGTGATTGACAAAAATCTGTTGTCTGGTGGCTTTAATGGTTTCTTTTACCACGAAAGCAATGTTTTCTTGTGGGACCTTGAAGAAATGTTAGAACTTCCGAACTAAACTGAGTGTACTTTTCCACAGTCGTAGGTGAGTTTTACATTTGCTATTTTGCCTTCTGATTGTGTTAGTTCCACTGGGGATGGCGCTCATAGGCTGATCTATTATTGGGTTTCGTGCCACAGTCATATTTTGACAGATTAGAGACCTACTCTGACGATGGCTGCGAATTCATACGTACGTGGTTGCAGTGTATACCTGTTGGGGCCATGAAACTCTACTGAGGGATCTGGAGGACGGGCAGGTATGGAAAATAACCCCATAATGTCTCAGTTGTGTAGTACAATCGTGTGAAATTGCAATGATACGACGTTATTAACATGAAGTTCGTACAACAGATTAACTAAGTGAGGGCAATTCTAATTTGTTGATCAATTTTGTTAAGGTCGCAAACATTATTTTTTACCAAAGGGAAATCTAACATTTAAAATGAGTTTAACAGTACAAAATACTTAATAATTTAATTTGTTTTTGACGACAATTTTCTTTAATAACGACAAATTATGAACAGGACGCATTTTCTACTCACTGCAAAATGACACGTTTAGTTGCAGACAGACAAAACGAAAATACTGTTACACATTGAGGTTTTAGACAGAGTTCTTCAATCTTATTCAAAAACGAAAGCACACACTTTCACCCAAGTAAGCACATTTCACAAACACACGATAGGTAATTTCGGTCGTTCTGATGATTGTTGCTTGAACAAACGGAGACAGCAGTCATGTGTACGTGAAATGTGCTTGCTTATGTGAATGTGTGTGAATGTTTGTGTACGTATAACCTCCTTTCTGAAGAAGGCTTTGGCCCAAAGTTCAGTGTGTAATTGTCTTTTCATTGTGCCTTCCTGCAATTCAATTTTTCGTCTTTACAGTGAGTAGCAATCTACTTTGTCATAATATTGTTGACTTCCGAGTTAGCACTTTCCACTGTTTGATTTTCTTTAATAATATATTTGTCGCGCTATTGTATGCGATTTTCATTTCATATTTGATTTATTATTTCTTTGTATGTTAAGTTAGTTACATGTTACATCCAATAAATTTCACGTTACTTCATACACCACCATAGTTCTGGCACAGATTTTGGTGCATTATGTACTATGATTGATCAATCGAATATTGGTGCTACCTAATGTGTCACTACAGGCCAGATTAAATGGCGATGTGTGGCATAACACTTATGCTGACAAGCTATCAGCTGGGTAAGCTGACCAGCTGGGTAAACTGACTAAGGTATTGGCATGGCGTTTACTGACTGTGGGTGACCACTGGAGATCAGAGTTGTCGCTTTGGAGAACGAGGAGGGAAGCTGAAGCTGGGTTGTACAAGTGACCAAGGCGTCAGTTGAAGACACCTGGCCACAGTACCAGCAACTGGAGGAAGTGAAGGCACGAAACACTGCTGCTGTCACAAATGGTAGATTGTGGCCATCAGTAATATTTTCAAATGAAGCGGTAATTCACAGAACCAGCATATCATAAAACCAATCACAATAGCGTAATTGAGGAACTGAGATGGATAACATGACACCATAATATACAAAGTATAGAAGTTATGCTAGCAGTATAACTGAATAATATTGAAAGATCATCATAAATTACTAACTGTTGAACAATTGACGTAATGTATACAAAAAAAGTGTTAAATGATAGCGGAGGACACTAGCTATCAATTCTGAAAGTAAATATTTCCTTTATCTAATTATACCATGTTTAATTCTTTGCAACTGTGTATATTTCATAGCATTATATTCTCCACACTCAAACAGAATATGATTATAGCGCGACATCAGTTACATCTTTCCCTATGTAAGCATGCATCATATGTATATTTTATTAACTGATTCCTTGTTCATTTCATTATATGTTAATTCGCTCTATAACAAAGCCGTTCATCACTTGAAAGTGTTACTTCGAATGTAATGTTAAATACCACCATTGAACAGAGAGTGAAGAGACGCTTCTATTGCGCATGCCATCTTTTCTGATTACCGTGTATTGACAAAAGTATATTTGGGGGTTTTATGGTCACATGTGGACAAATTTCAAGTTTTAATTCACTGGGCATATTCTCTGGCATACAGGACAATTTGCATGGTCTGAGGGGGACAGAAAGAGAAAGGCTTTTCTTTTAACATGCATATTCTTTTTCTGAGTTTTGTAGGTTTCAAGTTGTCGTCAGTTTTATGTATTTTGTTTATTTTATGATTTCTGTAGTAAGTGAGGGTTTATATGTGTACGTGAACGGTCGCTTCTGATCATTCTGCGCCAGACATAAGTGAGGTCATTCGCATCTTCAAGAGGTGTTAACGTGATATGGAAGTTGTAACGAGATAGATTTAACACGGCGCCTGATGTCCTGAATACTTTATCATTCGTTCGTACTTACAAGAATTTGGGACCGAATAGGACTGAGAATCAATAAGCCTGTTGAAATTTTAACTTGGCGGCTGGCAGCTTTGAACTCTGATAAATTTCGACTGCATTTGGGGTTTATTATTGGCTAGCCTGTTAGACGCTACTTATTACTACACGAGTTTTAATATCCTGATCGCTCCATTAAACTTTGTTTATTTGAGAGTTGCGATTAATTTTTGAACAGTTTTAACGGAATGGGACTTACTATTTAATTATTATTTATCAACTCTACTACCACTTAAATACACAAACACGCAATTTTGGGTGAAGCTCATTATTATTGTTGTTTCATTTCATGCTTAAGCTCATATTTGTAGATCAACAATTGTAATTACTTTACTCTGATAAAAATATCATCATTTCAATCAATCCAGATCCTTAAGTGTTCCTTACAATTCTTTATTCGAATGTATACCACCATTTTATTAACACTTTATTTACTTCAGCTAGTATTTTACTCAAATTCGCTAACTTACCGGTGGATAGATAATTTAGACTGAATAAAACACTATTTCAGAGTGTTAACTGATAGGCGTGAAAAGGGACAGTGCACCACTCGACATTACTAGTCTATAGAGCTAATATTCCAGATTAGCTGCATTTTTGCGAAGTGTATCGTCATACTCGTGTATCGCAATTGATTGTGTGAGCTTCATAATGATTTGTTGACGCAGAGGTAGTGACAGACGGAAATAAAGTGTTATTGGTTACTTTTCTACCTGAACGAAATACTTTTCAGATGCGACAATCAGAATCATCTCACACGAACCCCTGTCTATGATACCACTTTTAATCGCTGGGTTTTCCAGTTCTGTATCTGGTGAACAGAAACCTCCCTCTATTGCAGTGATATAATCAGAAAACGTACCGCTATATTATCCAGGTTTTCTCTGTTGTGGTCTGGAACCGCCGTATCTGAGATGGGTGGTCTCTGAAGGCACTCGATTGCCCTGTTTGAACGACCCTTGGTGCTACCTTCATTCAAATTATGTCAAGTTGGGATTTTGTTACAAACACACTAGATGTCGGTATTTCAAAATAGATCTAGAATTTCGTTGTTATGCGCTTCCGACTCTTGCTATATGCTGCTATATGGATGCAAATTCTAGGACCTTCTAATTGATACTCTGCAACATACTAAGAATAATAACATATTGACATTTTCACATATAAAACTCTTCGTGTAATGAGGAGTTTGGCTGGCAGTTCGTCGTCGACAACAAAAATAGTTAATATGTCGTAAATAGCCACCATACGCTCGTCGCACGTACTCTGATACCCATGTAGACGCTTCCTTTGTGTATGGCACATACGACCTATGTAAGAGAAGAGCATCATGGAGAGTGGGCAAGCAGCGTTTGGGATCTAGAAAATTACATGGACTGAAGATAAATGTCAAGTATCTGCACAGAATCAGCGAGGAGAGGAGCAGGTAGAAAACGCTGAGAAGAAGAATTTAGAGGAAGATAGGGTACGTGTTAAGACATGAGGGGTAACTTACGTGGTACTAGAGACTAGAGGGAAGGACGGTCGAGGATGCTTTAGGGGAAGACGTACATAGGAATATATGCTGTACACAACTGAGGAGACTGGGTGTAAAAGCTATTCTGAGATGAAAGGGTTGGCACAAGAAAGGACTTCGGGACGGGTTGCATTAAAAGTACAAGACTGCTAAAAAAAAGCATAAGATTGTCGACAAAAAATATTAAAAGTAAGGAGATAATTAAACAATACTGTTAACTCGATAAGGCTGTTCACATGAGACGCTACTGCTCATAGTAAGGCTGAAAACAACAGGAGAATGTGGAGAAATATAGGATATCATCTGTAGCTGTATGTACATTGAGCTAACTCGGAACGTAAATTAATGTAGTGTATTGCGCATAAACAGTGGAAGAGATGGATTACGCTTGGATTTCATTATTGGCGATAAATCAGTGAATAGCACATACTCACAAAATATTGTTAATACTAACACACCTTCATCCCCAGTTGCTAATTTAATTATATTTATCAGGTAGACAGGTAGATAAGAAAATTTCTATCTTTTGCCGCCGAATATCTCTTGACTAACCAAACATGAATCATCTGTTCACGTTAGCCTTCAGCATGGTCTATTACATAAAGGAAGTTATTCAATTATACGCATTTTTTTGCGAACTGTGCTGATTCTTGGCAGCTAACAGATAATTTAAATGAACTTCCAACATGAAAAAAAAACAGAGCCCGCATCTCGTGGTCGTGCGGCAGCGTTCTCGCTTCCCGCCCCCGGGTTCCCGGGTTCGATTCCAGGCGGGGTAAGAGATTTTCTCTGCCTCGTGATGGCTGGGTGTTGTGTATTGTCCTTAGGTTAGGTAGGTTTAAGTAGTTCTAAGTTCTAGGGGAGTGATGACCACAGATGTTAAGTCCCATAGTGCTCAGAGCCATTTGAGCCATTTTTTGAAACTGAAAAAAGCACTATAAACATATTCACAAATCTGAAGTATGAAATGAAGATGACAGGTTGAAATTAACTGGATCCTCCTAAGGAAATGCAATTCATCCATGAAGAAAGGAACTTACGAAAATTTTGTAAGAAAGAGAATTGATTATTGTTCATCAGGCTGGAACATTTACCAAGGTGTTTTAATAAAATAAATTGCAAGGGCGTTCAACAAGTAAAGCGACATATTTATTCGTCGGCCAGTTTCGGATGAAAAAATGCGGAATTTGTTGTGGGATTACGTGGAAGACTGCTTCAGCCCCTGTAGTTTCACGATGCTCCGAAAGGTGGCGGCGCTAAACATATCCTTCAAAATGACATGTGAAGCGGAGGTGCTTTCGAAACAGTGAGCTGTCTTTTACAGTTTCTTTTGGCGGAAAACTGGAGCATCGCAGATATTCGTAGCCGCTTGTAGAGAGTCTCCGGATTCGCGACAGTGAATCAAAAGTACACTGACTCGTTAGGTGAGGTGTGTGTCATCATCGCAACAAAGTCGCCTAAACCTGTCCGATTTCCCCGCTGGCGGCCACCTGCACACCGCTGTGTCTCCTACAGTGTAGGACACTTTCTTTAGATTTGTGAGAAAATAAAAGACCTACAGCCGTCCTTTAGCTTTTATTTATTTTTTTGCAACCAGTTTCTGCGCTTCAGTGCGCCATTTTCAGGCTTAAATTGATGCAAAAGGGGTTGACACAATCCCTATATGTATTGCATCAGTGGCCAGCATAACTGGATAAGCAGATTATCTGAAAACTTAGCTGTCAGCAAGCTAACCATCAACTGCCAACTGACTGTCAGTTGGCAGTTAATGGTTGCAGTGATATGTTTTCAAAAAATTTGCGTTAGGGAGAATACACATCTGTTTTGCTACACATCATGAAAGTTCAGTTCTCAAAAATGGACTGACGTCACAGCATATGCATTCTGAGAAACATTTACAATTTCATTTCATACCTTTTAGTTTATTTCGTCATTCATTGCTGTAAAGAGAACATTATAAATCATCCTTTGGCGCCTGCAGTAGCCGTGCGGTTTGAGGCGCCATGTCACGGACTGCGCAGCGTGTCTCACCGGAGGTTCAAGTCCTCCTTCGGGCATGGGTGCGTAAGTCTAGGGACCGATGACGTCAACACTTTGGTCCCTTGGAAATTCACACACATTTGAACATTTTGAATTATCCTTTGTCGGAACAAGACGTTTACGTTTAAATGTAACTGAAGCAATGCAATGAATCTCGTCTATGACGGAACCTTTGCAGAGCGTAAGGAATGGCTGTGAGGGGAGAATAGAGGGCCTAGAAAGAATGGACTTCCCTCAGTAAAGTGAAGAAACGTTTTCAGCGTGTTCGTCGCACACTTCTCAATCTCAATGACAACGCATTGCCTCACCAAGTCTGCGCACCCGAGATGAGGTCACAAAACGTTGTGAACTGTTCTTCCTCATTCAGCTAGAGTCCGGGTCTAGCACCTTCCGACTTCCGTCTACCTGGCCCGACAGAAGCAGTACGCGGACGATGGGGATGTTATTGACGCAGCAAGACTTTGGCTCCTACGTCTACCAGTAAAATGGTACCATGCGGACATACCTGGTCACAGTAAGGTGCTGACGTCGACCAGTAAATTGTTCCCATGCGGACATACCGCGTCACAGTAAGGGCTGTCGCATTGAACGGAGATTATGGGAAAAACAGGTTTCTGTAGTCATGGTATAGTGGAGTCATGAATAAAATAAATCTGCTCTCAGAAAAATATAATTGTTGCATTAATTATTGAACGCCCCTCGTAAGAGCCAATAAACAATAACATCATTTGCTACGATATCGGTGGTAACTGCGGGAGTGTTAAGGCGACTCTCAACGAATTCCTCTGGTACACACTTGATGAACGGTGGTGTGCATTACGTATAGTTTCACTGGTGAAATTCCGGGTGCGTGTGTACGTTTTAGGAAGAGTAAGGCAATTTTCCACCTCATTACATATACAGCTCGCGAAACAGCCATATCGAAGTAACATCCGAAACACTACGTGAAGTGGGTAGAGAAGTGTACATAGGTATGTCGATACAGGTATAGATTACGTGAAGATATTACCGTATCCTCCGACATGCAACATATGAGCCCGGTCGTAGATTAATATGCAATAACATATGAGAAAAATCGAGAGCCAGGGAAGAAGCTCGCAAATTACAGTGAAGAACCAAAGAAATTGGTACACCTGCCGAATATCACGTAGGTTTCCGGAGAGCACGTAGAAGTGCCGCAGCGCTACGAGGCATTGACTCACACAATGTCTGAGGAAGTGCTGAAGGGAACTGATGCTATGAATCCTGCAGGGCTGTCCATAAATCAGTACGAGTATGAGGGGTGGAGATCTCTCCATAACAACACGTTGCAAGGCATCCCAGATACGCTCAATGATGTTCATTTCTGGGGAGTTTGGTGAAAAGCGTTTAAAATCTGTACCAATTCTCGACGTGTTGGGTGTCACATTCCCCTACTAGAATTTCCGAAGTCCATCGGAATGCGCAATGGACATGGCTGGCAGGCAGGCAGGATGCTTACGTCCGTGTCACCTGTCAGGGTCGTACCTAGAAGCATCAGCTCCAACTGCACACGCCTCACACCATTACAGAGCCCCACCACCTTGAACAGTCCCCTGCTGACACGCAGGGTCCATGGATTCATGAGGTTGTCTTCGTCCATCCGCTTGAACAATTTGAAACGAGACTCGTTTGACCATGCAACTGCTTTCCACTCATCAACAGTCCTATGTCGGTGTTGACGGGCTCAGGCGAGGCGTAAAGCTTTGTGTCGTGCAGTCATCAAGGCTACATGAATGGGCTTTCGGTTGCGAAACCCACCTCGATGATGTTTCGTCGAATGTTTCGTACGCTGACACTTGCTGATGGCCCTCCATTGAAATCTGCAGCAATTTGCGGAAGGGTTGGACTTATATCATGTTGAACGATTATCTTCTGTTGTCGTTGGTCCCGTTCTTGCAGAATCTTTTTCCGGCAGCTGCGATCTCTGAGATTTGATGTTTTACCAGATTCCTGATATTCACGGTACGCTCGTGAAACGGTCGTACGAAAAAATCCGCACTTAACCTCGGAGATGTTGCGTTCCATCGCTTCTGAGCCGACTACAACACCACATTCAAACTCACTTAAATCGTGATAACCTGCCATTGTAAAAGTAGTAACCGATCTCAACTGCGTCAGACACTTGTGTTATATATGCGTTGCCGACCGCAGCGCCATATTCTGCCTGTTTACATGTCTCTGTATTTGAATGCGCGTGCCTATGCTAGTTTCCTTACTACTTCAGTGTGTTTGATACCCACTGGACATCTACTGCTGAGTATGCCAAATAATCGATCAGAACTGCAGATATATAGCCTGCGGGACGAAGAGCACTATTGTATCAGGCGTCCGCGTAAAGGACGGCAGAGGACTCATCAGCTACACCAATCGGTAATCGTCATATCCGAGTAACGGTACGCAGTCGATGCAAAGTGTATCGTATCGTCAAGATATGAAGTCTGATCAGAGGTGGGCGTTCTTGGATATGGGTTGTATCCGTGAAACTGCTGTGCTGTGTAATGCAGCTATAGGAGGGCGCACGTCGCCCACATAAACAGAAGAGAGGTGCCAGAATCGTAAAAGTGCCAGTGGCTACAAAAGTGTGATCTCAGATGCCTCATCTGCGTAGAAATGACCGACTCAAGCAGTAAACCCTTTTTTTCCAGTGGTAGCTAAAGTTAGAATAGTGCTACAGGTGTGCCATTTTTCCTTCCCACACAGTCTACGCTCACTTGCTGTGTACTTTGGCTTGGACATTGCATACCTTTAGAGAGCAGACACCGGTAAAATGTGTTCATTCGAATTATTTTTTTTTTCAAGCGCAGTTAGGGGATCACATGGTAACCAAAATAAACACCCAATACCGTAACACAGGAATAGCAATAACCGCTGAAACAACTGATTTTCGGTTATACAACATTTTTGTAACACCAATTTAAGTGGACTGTTATAACTGCTCAAAATAATTTGTTTCAGAAATAAGCGATTTTCTGTTGTTTTTTTTTTTTGTAGAAATCGAAGAAACAGTGAAATATTATGACCATGATAAAATCCGTTGCAGTTATAAAAATTATTTGTTTCTAAAAATGAAGTAAAATCCCGTTTCAGGACATGTGTCCCATCTGCAGGTGCATATTAAAATGTAAGCTCCAAGGGATGCATAACAGAGGCTAAAATATGTTAATATGTGTTACAATACTGCATCACTGGTACATGGCGTTCAATAGAATACCCTCTTCGATCGTAGACCAGAAAGCCTCTCGCAGAGCCTATTTTTCGTGTTAATTTGTCTGTTTTTAGTGGCTAAAAGCTTTCTATTTTTATTGTAAACTATGAATGAAGTGTTAAGTTTTAAGGCTTTTCCTTGTATTATGCTGCTAGTTTGTTGTGGCTCCTTTGAAAGGAAATAGAGCATTGTATTTCACTGATACCGCACTTCGTAAAACAGCTACATACTATGGATGGCACCATTTTGTACAACAGCTGATGTTTGACGACCATAGTCTTGAAAACTGCATGCACGTGCGTGGCAGTTGAAAGGCCACGTAACATGGTAAGAACATTATTGTCTTAGCACTGCTGCATCACTTCTTATTCCCTGTGTTTATTGCTCGTTTCTGTCGGCATTATTATTAATACAGCACTAATCGATTTCCCTCATTTTGTACAGTAAGGCAATATTTCAAAGCAATGACAATTTGACGAATAAAAGTTGCTCATTCTCAAACAAAAAGTGTCTTTAAAGGGGACAAAATTCTGCACCGGTGCTTTGGCTAATTTATATTTCGGTCTACCTGGTTATTAGTAAATAATAAAGCAATTCTGCACCGGTGCTTCGGCTAATTTATATTTCGGTCTACCTGGTTACTAGTAAATAATAAAGCCACTGTTATATCCGAGGCCAAACAAATACCGAAAAATATTGGTTATTCAGAACTGAAATACCGGTATCGCTTTTAACCGGTCGTTTTTTCCCGGCCCTACCGTAACATCATCTCCTCCGTACTTCGCTGTTGGCAATACTCCTCTCTAGGCATATGCCAAGCTCCAATCCTACCATAGGATTCCCACAGTGTGTAGCATGTCTTAACTCCAAAAAATAGGTTTCCAGTCATCCATTGTGCAATGAAGTCGCTCTACACGCCATCTCAAGAGTCGTTTAGCATTGACCATAGAAATCTTTCGCTTATGAGGAGAAGCGCCACCGTTCTAGCACGTCTGTTTTAACTCCCTGCGCACATTCGTTGTACTAGGTGGGCAGCGGGAAGCACTTTGGAACCGACGAGAGGTTCCTTCCGCTGTTTTGGTTCCAATGGCTCTGAGCACTATGGGACTTAATATCTGTGGTCATCAGTCCCCTAGAACTTAGAACTACTTAAACCTAACTAACCTAAGGACATCACACACATACATGCCCGAGGCAGGATTCGAACCTGCGACCGTAGCAGTCGCGCGGTTCCGGACTGAGTGCCTAGAACCGCTAGACCACCGCGGCCGGCTCCGCTGTTTTAATACAATTTGTTTTACAACCGTCCACTACAATGTGAGACCGGAGTTTCTCCTGGCGTATACAATTTTCAAACAACTTACGGGAATTCAGTCAGATAATATTAACAGCGACGGCCGATAGTTCGGCAGGAGTACACCCCGCCAATTTCACGGCACCAACTGCAACAGACAGGCGATGTAGAAGCAAATTTAAAACCTCGGTTCTTGGAGTAGTTCAGGAAAGATAACACACGCACACTGAACATTAGTACCACCAAAGACGACCAAAGTCAGAGGTATCGATAGTGAAAGACTACGAACTAGCAGGTGAGATAAATTCTGCTTGAAATCCTGCTGTCTCCTTGTAAAAAATAAAAAAAAATAAAAAAAACACACAAAGGGACAGTCAGTATCACCTCACCGGCTAGTTCGTAGTCTTTCACTATCGATACTTTTGTCATATTTGGTGGCACTAATGTTCAGTGTGAGTTTTAGCTTTCCTGAATTACTCCAAGAATCGAGGTTTTAAATTTGCTTCCCTTGCAGTTTGTGCCTTGAAAATGGTGGGGTGTGCTCCCGCCAAAAACATCGGCGGTCGCTGTAAATATTACCTCGCTTAATTCCCGCAAGTTGTTCGACAACGCACATCAATGTTCGGCCGTTATCTTACCGGTGTACCACGCAAATACTTAGACTAGGGGCGAATAGGAGTCCTTGACTTCATCAAGGCGTAGGGAGAATTTGATTGGCGATGGTCAATCCAGACAGAGCGAGAGTTATCTTATTTGTCAGCAGTGAGCGGCGCAGACAGCAGTCATCGCAGCTTATGGTATTGTGCGCTCTTGCGACCCCTATATTTCCTCCACAACAGTAAACTTCACTGCATTTCACATGCGACAGCCTCGACCATACCTGGCAGCAATCTAATGAATAATTATTGAAGTTGAGTAGGCGCGGCTCTCAGCCATTCTGCCAAGTCAATAACTTTGTATACAAATTGCATTAGCGAATCTATCCTTAAGAGGTAACTTCACACTTCGAAAAGAACCGAGAAATAACTTTTTCAGCTCATAACTATAAGTACCATTGTGATTTCTCAGAATTTTTGCAAAAAGTATAATAATTTTCGTTAGTTTCATGTTTTTCTTACACTAACTAGCACTACTCCAGTACCCAAGTATCCCACTAGTTACGTGAGAAATTTTGTGAATTTTTGTGTCATTTTCTCACAGCGGACGACTCCAGAAGGTATTTATTGCTGAAAGTTTTTCAGGCATTTCTCTTTAGAACGTTAGGAGCGTCTGTCTGACTTCTGTAGTAGTGTGGGGGTGGAAATTGCATCTTCTAGAAGCCACAGGGTAAAGGGTACATCTCAGATTAATCTGTTGCGCAGAATGACATAATAGCACCCACACGCTCACAATCCTTTTGACCAGACTGTGTATTTGCAAATAAGATAAAGAAAACTGCCACTATCTAAGTTTCTTGTATCAACAATAATGTCTCCTATTATTTTAATCAGTTACGTCGCTTGTCGAGAATATTTCTATTAGTAATAAGCCTTGTATAGTCACAGTACATTATTTTCCTTCTGTAGCCCAACGCGTCTCATCCTTATTGAAATTATACCTGTGTTAAACTTACATCCCTCTGCCTACATCCTTCCGAGAAATAACATGTTTCTCGCTTTCCTTAGTAATTCAGTTCTCTCTCTAAATTCTTACCTCCTAACAGTCTTTTATATCTATTTACCTCACGTCTCCTTTTATTATCAACTTGTGGTAACTTCCACAAATCATAAATGCTTCTCATTTTCCACTACAATATCTCCTCAACAAAATGTCTGTCCGCAACGGAACAAACTAAAAATAAATATTTCTTTCTTGCATAAATCTTTACACCATAATTTGTTGGCTCCCTTTCGTCCACAAAAATCATCTTCTTCCTACTTTACATTACATGTTAACATAGAATCTACTACTATTTCGTCAAACTATCCATATGCTAATCTCTATCATTGTACTTGTTTTCTACTCTTTCCCCATAACACATATCCTCTACAGAAGAGTTGCTTAATTTCTTACTTTATTTTTCTTCCTTCACAATAATCCCTTTGATCTACTGGGAAAGTTAATCAATGTACTTTAATAAGGTCAGGACTAATTTCAAATTTTTATTTGAACGCATTTTCTTAGCTTCCCTAGTCTTGGATTTCTACATCTTGCTCTCATTTGAATCTGGATATTTGATATATCTAAGTTTTCTTGTGGGGTTAATATTTACAGTTGTACACTTTATACACTTTCAAGTGACTCACATGGTGCAAGCGTAATGATTTTTCCTGTTTTTGGGTTAAGAAGTTCGACTGCTTTATCATGAGCCACTTTACATTCTTCCACAGGGCCTTTATATACCGAAATGAATTTGTGGCTTTGATGTTTTTTCTTGCTGTAGAGATGGTGGGTTTTCACAAGTACTTCTTGTAGTAGTGAAAATAGTTGTGAGATTGGTGTTTTGTCCATCCGGTTCTTCCTGTTTAACGTCACAGCCTTCAAATCGCTCAATGCCAGATTTACTAGATGTTGATGTTGTACTCTGGGTACTGGTGTGAATTTACTTATTTCTCGGTATTTATCTGGTGCCGCTTTATTTTTCAGAACAGTAGTTAGAGGTAATAAAGTACTGCTTTGTGGAATTTCGTTTACCACACCCTGGAAGTCAGAAAAATGTCTGTCACATGTATCATGCTGATTGCTACAATATAAATGACAGAGGGTTCCCAAACCATTCATCGTTCGTTCAGCTGGGTTGGCGCTTGGCATATATATATGGAAATATAAATAGGTCTGATTTTATGTCATCGCAGAATGCTTTGCCTTTGTGATGAACGATATTGTGGTCCATTGTCTGGCAGCATTTTATCGACACGATTAACCTGTTGAAGGAAATCTCGTGCCTGCGCTTTGTTTGTTTACTTCAAGGGAGTTACCAGTTGTTTTCTTCAAGGGAGTAAACGTCGCGTATTTCGACGTTAATTCTAGGACCACGAACATGAATACAAGGCCTCTCTGTGTACGAGGTAATGGGCCAATGAGCTCTATTGCTGCTATGTGTCTCCGTTTCTCAGGAATGACAGGGAACTTTGGTGGTCTAGTTTGAAAAGTTACGTGTTTATATCCCTAGCATTTCTTAGATTTAGCCAGAACCTCTCCGCTTCTTCGCTCCATATTTGAGAAGTGTCAAGATATCTTTCATTTAAAAAAACACTCCTTAGGCCCAAAATGACTCTTATTGAAATGCGTACACCAAATATACTTATTAAGCAGAACAAGTGGTACACATGTGACCCATAAGCTCGTATCTACATTACGTCTGTAGAATAAGACGTTGTCCTTTATGAGACAGAATTGTCTAATGGCCCTTGATTCACGGTTTTCCCACTAAGCTTTAATTTTGGAGAGACCTTGGTCCTTACCTTTTTCCCTGCCTAACGGGTTTAATGTATTGGTGACGTAATTTTCAAATGGCAAATTTTTCAAGTAACACATGGCTGTTTGCTCTTCTTCTGTAGTACTCACTCTGCTTTCGTTAACACGTTCCGGCAATCTGGAGAGAATATGAGCTATGATGTTTGATTGTCCAGGCACGTAGGTGATTCGAAAATCACATTCCTGCAGCGTTAACATCAACCGAGCTAATCTTCCTGGCAATATTGTTGCATTTAACATAAATTCTAATGCCTTATCGGCAGTAGACACAGTGATTTTTCGACCAAACAGGAAGTATCTGAATCTACGAAACCGCTATACTACCGCCAAGCCTTCTAACTCTGTGATCGAGTAATTTTTTTTCACATTTGGTAAGTAATCGACTAGCGAAGGCTATCATCTTTCTTATTATCTGTCCGTGTTCTTCATAGTGTTGAAAGAGTACTACATCCTTGCCCTTTTCAGCACTGATAGTCACCATACAGAATTCCTTATTCAAATCGGGATGCGCTAAAATTGGTGGCTTTACCAGTGAGTTTTGTTGTTGTGGGAACTCCTGTTCTGCTTGGGCATCCCACACCTAGGGCATCTTTTTATTAGTGAACGCACATAAAAGTGAGGTAGCAAGGGATTCTATCCAAATGAAGCCGTTGTAGAAGTTAATGTGTCCCAAGAAGTCACGTAACGTCTTCCTGTTGTATGGAGTGCCTATGTTCTGTATTGCTTGCAGTTTACTAGGGCTTGGTTCAATTCCCTGTTCAGTATTTTTTTTTTTTTTTTTTTTGGTCATCGATCTTCTGACTGGTTTGATAAGGCCCGCAACGAATTCGTCTATCGCGCTAACCTCTTCATATCATAGTAGCACTTGCAACCTACGTTCTCAATTATTTGCTGGATGTATTCCAACCTCTGTCTTTCTGTACAGTTTTTGCCCTCTACAGCTGCCTCTACTACCATCGAAGTAATTCCCTCACGTCTTAACAGATGTTCTATCATCCTGTCCCTTCTCCTTATCAGTGTTCTCCATATGTTCCTTATCTCTCCGATTCTGCGTAGAGCCTCCTCATTCTTTACCTAGTAAGTCAACCCTATTTTCAACATTCGTCTGTAGCACCACATCTCAGATGCTTCATTTCTCTTCTGTTCCGGTTTTCCCACAGTACATTCCCAGAAGTTTCTTCCTCAAGTGATAACTGGTATTTGAGGTTATTAGACTTCCCTTTGCCAGGAATACCCTTTTTGCCATTGCTAATCAACTTTTGATGTCCCCTTGCGCCATCCGTCATTTGTTATTTTACTGCCTAGGAGGCAGAATTCCTTAACTTCATCTACTTTGTGAGCATCAACAAAATTGTTAAAATGGCTCTGAGTCCTATGGGACTTAACTTCTGAGGCCATCAGTCTCCGTGACCTTAGAACTACTTAAAACTAACCTAAGGACATCACACACATCCATGCCCGAGGCATGATTCAAATCTGCGACCGTAGCAGTGCCGCGGTTTCAGACTGTAGCCCCTAGAACCGCTCGGCCACACCGTCCGGCCCGCGCGCTTCAATCAAGTTTCTCGCTGTTCTCATTTCTACTACTTCTCATTACCTTCGTCTTTCTTCGATTTACTCTCAATCCATACTCTGTACTCATTACACTGTTCACTCCGTTCAGCAGATCATGTAATTCTACTTCACTTTCACTCGAGATAGCAATGTCATTAGCGAATCGCATCATTGATATCCTTTTACCTTTGATATTAATTGCCTTCCTGAACGATTCTCTTATTTCCATCATTGCTTCCTCGATGTACAGATTGAACAGTAGGGCCGAAAGGCTACCTCCTTGTCTCTCACCCTTTTTAATTCCTTATTGTTGTATCTATAGCCTTAGAGAACTTCAACCGTAGCTCGTCGTTCCTTAGTACTTCCGTATCCCAATTCTTTTGATTCTTCCTGACTAATGTCTTAAACTTCAGCCTACACGTCATCACTGATAATATGGCCTAAAAACTCGACCTTTTTATTCCCAGAACTGGACTTCATTATGTTCACAATTAGTCCTTATTCTTTTTATGTACGTATCAATTTATAGAGCACCTCATTATGAAGTTGTCGTGATGGTTCAGCTACGAATATGTCATCGACAAAACAGGTCAGACGCTGTAGTAGCTCTTTATCCAATACAGCTCCTAAACCTCTTACAAAGGATGCAGAGGATATGTTCAGTCCGAAAGTTAGCCTTTTGAACTGATAACTTCGTCCAAATGCGATAAAAGCCGTATACTTTCTTTATTCAGGTGTTAGTTCTATCAGCCAAAAACTAGCCCTCAGATCTAGGGAAGAGAAAATCTTGTCCCCAAAGAATTTTTATAAAAGCTCTTCCAATTTTTGTGGGCGATCGGTCACACGAATGATAATGAAATTTATATGTCATGCGTCAATGACCAACCTAATACTTCCATCCTTCTTAACCATAATTTGCAATGGACTGTTGTATGTTGAGATTGAATTTTCAGTAATGTTATCATCTAGCATCATGTGTAATTCTAAAAAAACTTGTATTTAGTTGTGGTAAAGTGTAAGACGGTAATCTAAATGGCTTGTGATCTCTAACCTTGAACTCGTATTAAATTTTTTTAATGGTACCAGGTTTTAGTAGAAACACCTCGGCATTTTTCCATAATACTCCTTCTAATTAGGCTTTGTCTGTATCTGAAATATCCATTACTTGTATAAACTTATTAACTATTTCTTGATGAATTTCAATCATTACTTCGTCATCTACAGGTATTGTTTCTTCCACCCACTTATACCATGGATGTCCCTCCTCTGATTGATACAGATCCAGTTGCATGGTCAGTAGTACTGGTTGTCCTGCTGAAGACAGATTCTACAAACATTTCTGCTTTGTAGGCATTCTAATTCCACCAGAATAATTTGGTTTTTGTGGTGGAAACCTCTAAACCTTCCTGCTTCGTTTGCATGGTGATCATATCGCGAATTATATTTACCACCATAAGTTCTGGAACCAAAGCCATTACCATAATTCTGCGGCCCCACCAAAACCATAATTTTTCTTTGACCTCTGTGAGTTGCCAAAACTATTATTATCCCATGGGATATTACTATTCTTCCCAAAATGATTACCTTTCCCAACATTCCTATTACCACTGTAAGTATCATTAAAGGCCAATCGGTTGCTATTATTCCCCCCTACCATTGGTTTTTCTCACTGCACGTTGTTTCTTCGCGTCATCTTCACTGAAGATGCATTCAGGTTCTCTTAACATCCCTTTACATGCCTGTCTATTATCTCCAGCTCTGCCAACCAATGATTGCTGATAACGCAAGCATAACTGCATTGTGCAAATACGTATCAGTTCCCCGTCACTGTATGGATTGTCTAAACACTGATTCTTTTTCGTCATTTCTTAAAAAACTGGCTTCTTCTCTCCCGAATTTTCAAATTCCGTCTTCTGAAACAATTCATGTTTTGTCCTATTTTGTGTTTCCGCGGCCATTATCGCTCCAAGTATGCAGACTTAAACTGTTCGTACGACTGACAGTTTGAAGCGACTCTTTGCTTCGTTTCCGCTATTGCGCCTTCCATATGACCATAAATGAAATCAAGTTTATTTCTAAATGGCGAATGTTCCGGTAAACCAATTTGGAATTGATGTATAAGCGTGCGGGAGTATAAACTGTTTTCTATGTAATGTTGGAATTTTCTGACTGTATAAAAATGATAATTCTCAAATTTTGCTATTGCACCATATGGTGTTTGTGTTTTCACAACATTTTCCGTTCCCTTCAGTTTTGTCACGTTTTCCTTTATTCGTACCACCACATTTGGATCCTGAGACAACGTCTTTGAGTCCCATTTAGCATCGCATGTACCCAGTGGTGTTCAACTATCTAAACCGCACCGTTCCTCGTGCATCGGACTGGAAGATATGTTTAAATTACCCATTACTGCATCAGTGTTTTGTCCTTCTACTTGCTTCATATTGACCTGTGGTATAATACCGGTGGTACTGTAACTCGTAAATGGAGAACTTGGTGCGTGTGGCGCAGTAAACCGCTCTGTTACCGCATTATTCGCGTACATTCGGAGGGTCGGCTGCCGTTCTGTTGGTATGCTTATAGTTAACCGCTTCTCGCACCATTGTCTGCGGTGGACGCACGTTACCTGCTTCGCCGACCTGTCTTAACTGTACTTCTACAATTTGCTTCTGTTTGGGTTCGGAAAATACTGACGCAACACCTTTTGGACTTAGAAGTGGAATCTCATGACGTTTTTATGTTTCCGCAACTGACACGGAAGACTGCGTGACGGACTTGATCACCTCTGGATTTTCTTCCACCACTGTGTAAGATGATACTACCGATTCCGTTACCTCACTACTGCTTTCTGTACGGTTTTCAATACACTGCTTCAGTTCTGTACGAAGCTGTTCATACCACTGCTTATTTTTCGAGACGATGCTTACAAAGCGTGTATCGAATCTTTTTAACGCGGCTCGCGTGACACATCTCCTGACGTTGAGTTCTTCCACGACTTGTTGCGCCTTACCAGACGCCTTAAATGCTAAACTATTGGGTTGATATTAGAACTGCATCCTGCAATGTCAGTACGCATCTTTTTGTAATCGGCCATAAGCGACTGAATTAGTTCGAGCGAGCCTCTCGCTTCTTTCCGGATTTCAGTAAACCGTTCATTAACTTCTGTTCTCATCTTTGCAGATCTTTGCGGACTTTTTCGAACTAGGTATTAGTTTTAAATTTGAGACCATTTGAAGCAGCATTTGTTGCCGCTAACCCTGCATTCGTTTCGGTTTTTAAATTTTCCGTTTCGGTTTTTAAAGCCACCTGTCCTGCATTTGTGCCTTTTTTTTAAGTCTGCTGTCCCTGTTCTCATCGTTTCACTTGTTTGCGTGACAACAATAGTGGCTTCCTTCAACATTGCGAACACACTATCAGTCACTTCGCCATCATCAACTGTCACCATTTAGTGTGAAATTTGCCGTTCGTGTCTTTCATGTGACGCCTCACCGACATCTGTGCGTAGTGTAGACACAATTACACATATTCGTTCTGAATGAAACGGTCCCGTTTGATTCAGAATTACAACATTTGGTGTAACATACTGAAGTTGTACGTCCTCTGATTCTGCTTCTGAACCACTAGATCCGTCATCTGTTCGGTTTTCTGCCGTGTCAACCTCACAAGCCATTGCGAAGCTCCCACCATTCTCTCTCCATTGTCACTTCGTTTGGTTTCGTGACTCATGTTCGATACTTTTGTTGTACGTCACTTTCTATCATATCAATATCTTCAGTTTGCCCTATATGCGATGATCTACGTCCTCCGCTATCTAAGACAGTCTAACTGACCTCTGTCTTTCACGATTTGCGCGAGCCGGAGCTCCAGTCAACATGAAGTTATATGGCTTGGCACGTCTCTATATGGCATTAACACATCATTATCAACGCCGTTCACAGTTATTCAAACGAACTTAATAACGGTGTCAATAACTTCGCGTTCAACAGAAATGTAATGAACAAGCTACTTTTACTCGAAACACAGACATTATTCTTTACTCGTTAATACAACCTTTTCTTCTCTCGAACACCCATTTACAGTACTCTGACCACCATGCAGACTCATAGATTGAGTACCCTTGTAAATTTTTGTATTTCAAAAAGAAAGCACAAATGGTTTCTTAATACCAAATTTTAATTATTCTTTCTAGTTTGACTTCTTGCTGTCCCGGAAGGGTCACCATTATCTGACACTCCAGTCCTTTTCACATTCGTCAGATATCAGCAAAAATACGCCGTGAGTGCGTTAGCGTCATTAGAAGAAATTACTGGAGTTACGTGTTGACCCTTATTCTGTGACAGACCACATCGGTGTTTAGCTCTAAAACTTGTTTAATTTCTCTGTTGTTGTCAAGTAAGTACTTTGGGTTCACATACATTGTGACATGACGATTTCAGGGCAGTTGTCAAGATGACGCATTGCGTTCTGTTTAGCAGAAATAACACTGAACACAACAATATCAAATTTAAACAGAAGGTTCTCTACAATTTTTCTTTACTTCCAGACAGTGAAGCCTTGTCTGCGTAGGTCGGTTACGACAAATCATCCGATTCCGGTACTAAGCTCAGTACTATTTAGGATTGCAGTCAAATCTACAGAGGATGATTAGTTTTTGTGACGATATGAGCAAAAGATTATTCAAAGATTGTCTTGTGCACAGTGGACGTAAGCTGGTGATTCAACAATTTTACGCCTCTGCGCCGCCGAGTGAGATCACAGGTATTTTCTTCGTCCGCAAAAATAACTTATTTAAGAGGAAATAGTGCCAAGTTTAAATATTCTTTGTTTTTATTACTTTCTGTAGTGTCCGTTCTTGTCACACAACTGAATATTAGCGTCTAAGCAGAGCTTGTTCTTGAAAAAACTTGTTCTTTAGCTGAGGTCCCGATAATCGCGACATAACTCGTAATTTTGCGTGACATAAACACAACAAATTCTATTCAAGTTTTCTTGATAGTGCAAAAATCGTTTAAAAAAGACAGCTACTAGTTTCATCAGTGTCTATTGTCGCAATAAAAGTGTAATTAAACATTTCTAAATCGTATTTAACTAACACATTTCGTATTGTTTACTAGTTAGATAGACGCGATCTAGGTCTAAATTTTCCGAGTTATAAACGTTTAAAAACCTGACCAAACACGCCTGATAACTTAAATTCTCTAAAAGCAAAGTAATTACAAATTCATTCTTCTGTTTTTGCATCTCTAAATCAGTAGAAAAACAACAACCACCGCACATAAGATCTTTGTGTCGTTTTTTTTTTGCTTGCAGACATACAATTTCGCGACTTTGACAAATTTAAAACATTCTTTAAACTTAACTATTCTTTCGAAACTGACCATGAGTGAGAAATGTGGGAGCTGTTATAGGGTAGTGAGTAGAGGGATTTGTTGCCAATCTTGTAGGAAATATTTTCACTGGGGGGGATGCAGTGGGGAGAATGTTGGGAGAACAGAAGAGGCTCTCTCCTGGAACTGCAGAGTATGCAGTAGGAACATTTTAATTGGGGAGCAGGAAAGGAAAATCTGTGCCCTTCAGGCACAGTTGGAGGAAGCAAGGAAGGAACTGATAAGGATCAAGGGAAATAGGGGGGAGGAGGGTGGCTGGGAACTGGCAACTGGTAGGAGGATAGGAAGAAAGAGAACGCGATCTGATAGTTTTATCATCAACACCAAAAACAGGTATCTGCCACTGCCAGAGTTAAGTGGAGAAGAGCCTCAGGTAGAACGAGGAGCAGGAAATGTGCAGCACACTTCAACCGAGGCCAAGAAGCCTAGGAATGTACAAAGTGTTAGGAAGAAGAAAGTGCTGCTGCTAGGTAGTAGCCATGGGCGAGGTGTAGGCCCTCAGTTACAGGAAAGTTTAGGGGCAGCGTACCAGGCCACCAGTATCTTCAAACCAAATGCAGGGCTAAGTCATGTGATAGAGGACCTAGGGTCTTTATGTAAGGATTTTACAAAAGAGGACCATGTAGTGACAGTGGGTGGGGCGGGAAACAGTTTGGACAGGGATGGGGCATATGAAATAGGTGGTGACCTGGACAAGATAGCTTCCCTGACGCATGGCACCAATGTACACTTTGTTGAGCTGTTCCGGCGTCATGATCAGCCACGCCTTGATGGAGCTGTGAGGCGAATCAATGTGGGGCTGGGGATGGCTCTGAGGACGGCCAACTTTGCTCATGTTTCTCTGGTGCCCGTCGGGACTATCAACAGATGGGGTTTCACTAGGCATGGCCTACACCTAAACAGGACTGGGAAGGGAAGATTGGTACAGCTGATTCATGAAAGTATAGGGGGTGGATCTCGGGCCACACATGGTCAAATACCTGTTGTCATAGGTAGGAAAAGTAGGTCTTTTTTAGGATAAATCCAGACAACAGGTTCCCCTGCCTAAAGAGTATCTCTAGCAGTTCAAAAATACTGAAACAATCACTCACAAGACAGATTATAACACTTCAAAAATCACACATACCAGATGTCACAAAGAAAAACAAACCATCGGAAAGAGTAACATGGGGCATTTCACTGACTTAACAATCCTCCATCAAAACATGCAATCAATAAAAAATAAAATACAAGCATTAGAAGTTGAGCTCCAATCTTTGAACTGCGCAGTAGTTTGTATTACTGAGCACTGGTGTAGAGACACATAAATCCAACATGTAGTATTATCATTGTATGAAAGGGCAAACTCTTATTGCAGAACTACTTCAAGGGGTGGAGGATCATGCATTTATATCAGAAAAGGAACACAGTTCATATCTAGACATGACCTCAGTACAGTAAGTGAAGACAAACACATTGAAATATCAGTTATTGAATTATCAGGGCTCGATATCACCAAGAAATTAATTATTTTGTGTGTGTATAGATCTCCCAGTGGTGGTGTGGACACTTTTTTCAATAAATTAACAGAAGTTCTAGATAAAGTCTCAAGTACAAAGGTCAACATAATTCTGTGTGGGGACATAAACATCAACACTAATATCATAAATGAATCCAGCAGCACCTTCATAAATATCCTTCAAAGTTTTGGCATGTCCCTATTGGTCAATAGTGCAACAAGGGTTACTACAATGACTGCATCAGTAATTGACCATGTGGCCACAAATATAGACAGGGAAAAATGTGATGTAGCTGTAAAAGATCTCAGACTATCAGACCATCTCTGTCAAATAACAACAGTAAAATCAGGCATCGAATCATTCCCTAAACTACAAGCCTATAAACGACATCTATCAGAAATCAAAATAAAAGATTTTTCAAAAGAACTAGAAAAACAAAGCTGGGATGAAGTGTATAAGGAAACCAATGTGAATATGAAATTCTCCAAATTCTCCACATTGTTTAAATTGAACTTTGAAACAGCATTTCCAAAAGTATGCATGACTGTATCAACATCTCAAAAAAACAGATGGATAACAGCAGGTATTAAGAAGTCCTCCCAAACACTTAAACTCCTCAGTTCCATGAAAAAGATTCACAATGATCCAGAATTCTTAAATTTCTATCATAGATACAAAAAGATTTATAGGAAGGTGCTGATTGCTGCAAAAAAGTCATTTAATGACAAAATAATATATAATGCAGAGAATAAAAGCAAAGCAGTCTGGGATGTTATGAAAAAGGAAACGGGGAGAGGCAAACAAACGCAGAATAACATACTGCTAAAGGAGGGGGATAAGGTAATAAATGATCCACATCACTTAGCAAACTATGTAAACGAGAATTTTTCCAGTATTGCAGAGAAGTTACAGCAAAAATTCCCCAAAACAAATATAACACCTGCAAAAATTGTTGCACTAGATACAATGATGTTACTTCCAACCACAGAGAATGAAGTCAATAAAACTGTTCAAAAGCTAAAAAATAAAAAGTCAGAAGGCTTAGATGATGTACCAATGTGTGTACTGAAACAATGCATAGGGATTATACAAGGCCCATTAACAAATATAATAAATGAATCCTTCACATCAGGGACATTTCCAGAGCAGCTAAAACAGGCAAGAGTTGTACCTTTGCTTAAGAAAGGTAATGCAGAAGACATAGAAAATTACCGGCCCATTTCCCTGCTGTCAGCATTCTCAAAAATAATAGAAGCAATTATGAAAGACAGATTAATGAATTATCTGAATAAATACAATCTTTGAAGCAAATCACAGTTTGGTTTTCGAAGTGGCAAAAATACGGAGTCAGCCATAGTAGAATTCACAAAAGTTGTACTTAATGCTCTTGATAAAGATGAGTGTGTCACAGGCATATTTTTGGATCTTTCTAAGGCCTTTGATACAGTCGACCACAAGATTCTATTAAATAAATTAGAAGCATTAGGAATAAGAGGGGTAGCTAATGACTGGTTTCGATCATACCTAACAGATAGGGTACAAAGAGTAGAGATAACACATACTTCAAATAGATCTAAACATTTAGTAAAATACTTATCAGAACCAAAACATATTAATATAGGGGTTCCACAAGGTAGCATATTAGGACCAATACTATTCCTGATATACATCAACGACTTTCCCAGTAGTGTTACTCATGGTGAGAAAATTCTCTTCGCTGATGACAGCAATATTATAGTCACTGAGAGAACAAGAGAACTCCTTACCGAGAAAGCAAATGAAACTCTCAAGGAAGTTTACGATTGGTCAATAAGCAACAAATTGACATTAAACATAAAGAAAACTAATGCCATGAACTTCAGTTTGAAGAGGAAAAATGACAATGTTAAAGTAAATGTAGATGGCACCTCTGTAGACTGTGTAACAAATGCAAAATTTCTAGGAATGAATATTGACTCTCAGCTGAAGTGGTGCGAACACACAAAGGTACTTGCAAACAGAATGTCATCAGCATGTTATGCCCTTAGAATTCTATCATCTGTGTGTAACATGCAGTGTCTTTTAGTTACATATTATTCATATGTACACTCAATTCTTAACTATGGCATTCTTTTTTGGGGAACAAATCCACAAAATATGAACACAATTTTCAAACTCCAGAAAAGAGCCATAAGAATAATAACCAGAAATAGTAGTCGAGCTCATTGTAAAGATCTGTTCAAAACACCGGGAATTTCAACTGCTCCATGTGAACACATTTACCAGTCAGTTGTACACATCAAAAGTAACATTGGCAATTACTGCACAAACAGCTCTGTCCATGACCATGCAACAAGAGATAGACTCAACTTACATTTATCAATAAAAAATAAACATAAAACTCAAACCAGCATTTTCTATCAAGGAATAAAACTGTACAATAAATTACCAAAAGAGATTAAAGAAATTTCAAAAATACACTTATTTAAGAAGGCAGCTAAAAAGTACCTGTTATGCAATACATTTTATACATTGAAGGATTACTTAGATACAGCAGAGTAGGGGTTTGATAAAAAAATGTTATACAAACAAATAATAATAATAATGATGATTATAAAACATCCAATACTCCACATAACACCTTCACTTTATTATTTTTCTTCTTTTTTCCTTTCTAGAGACACTCTCCCCTCAAGCTATGCATAGCACAATACTAACACCTCTTCCTCTTTCTGAGCTCAACATCTCACTCATTATGAAGGGATGCTGACTCAGTTTTTCAGGATAGCAAATGGGAACTTGCAGTACAGAAAATGGCCCAAGGATCACCTGTGTGTGTGTGTGTGTGTGTGTGTGTGTGTGTGTGTATGTAGTGAGTGAAGTGTTATGAAACAATGTGTGTATAGTGTGTGCAGTGACTGATAGTGAAATATGAGTGAATGAGTTATTTGTAAATAAATTATTGTATACCAGGAGTAAAATCTAATGATTGTCTCTAACTAGAAGTCTGTAAATATATGTGTATACGAATTAGCTTATTGTAAATTGATCTAAGCTTGTAAATACTTTGACATGTCCTATATCCTTGTAAAAAGAGATCTACGGATGAATAAAACTACTACTACTACTACTACTACTACTACTACTTACCTTTAGATGCGACGTGCTGTCAGCAGCATGGGTGCTCTCGCCCTCTGAAAATCGTATAAAGGGATAATCGAAATCTTTACTGATTTTATCAGTTGAATCTTTCATATGTTTCTCGTTAGGTGAGAAAACATGCACTCATCCGTGGCCTGGAAAATATGGCAATGTACCCCTTCATACATGGAGCAGCGTATATACTTCAACGCCCTCTCAGTTCTCACAAGAACAATTAACTAGGTGGCTGTTTCGATTCTCTGCTATCGAGCTCAACGACTCTTCAGCTAATTTCTAGCTGAATGTCAGCCAAAGTGAACGCAGTGCTCACACAAAAATTCCTCTTTCGGTGTCGTACAGAGCGTGATGCCCACTGTTCTACCCTTTACGCTGGACGCTGGTTCAGAGGAGAGTCCTCGAAGTTTTCTGTATTGTGTCTTTCGTAGAAAACGTTCCACCCCCCCCCCCCCATTCGGTGTCCTTTCCTGCTTCACTTCACGGCTTTTTCAGGCCAATGGGAGCATTCCTTTGATCTTGTGGAAACTGCTCCTGCCAGTCGCAAATGTCCTACCTTTAAATTGCGTCGAAATAGCGCCTCTTTTACTCCTTCCATGTTTATTTAAGCCAATCGGACATTTTGAACCCGTTCCCGACTTTGGCTTGCTTATATCCATCTGGAAATTCTCTGATGCAGTTTTCTGAAGAATTTCTCTGTCGTACGCAGCGATGAGCTGCTACCTGCTGCCGTCACTGTATTGCCCGCTGCGAACCAAAACGTTTCCCCCAGGAACTTTTTTCACCTTTAGCTCATTGACATGGAGGATTTGGGTTCGGTGTGTTTATACGGTCTAATCAAGTGTCATCCCTTTTGGCATTACCTACTGTACGTGTTGATAGGCAGATTTGCTCACTACCAATGAAGTATGTCAGGTGACATATCCATCTACACTCCTGGAAATGGAAAAAAGAACACATTGACACCGGTGTGTAAGACCCACCATACTTGCTCCAGACACTGCGAGAGGGCTGTACAAGCAATGATCACACGCACGGCACAGCGGACACACCAGGAACCGCGGTGTTGGCCGTCGAATGGCGCTAGCTGCGCAGCATTTGTGCACCGCTGCCGTCAGTGTCAGCCAGTTTGCCGTGGCATACGGAGCTCCATCGCAGTCTTTAACACTGGTAGCATGCCGCGACAGCGTGGACGTGAACCGTATGTGCAGTTGACGGACTTTGAGCGAGGGCGTATAGTGGGCATGTGGGAGGCCGGGTGAACGTACCGCCGAATTGCTCAACACGTGGGGCGTGAGGTCTCCACAGTACATCGATGTTGTCGCCAGTGGTCGGCGGAAGGTGCACGTGCCCGTCGACCTGGGACCGGACCGCAGCGACGCACGGATGCACGCCAAGACCGTAGGATTCAACGCAGTGCCGTAGGGGACCGCACCGTCACTTCCCAGCAAATAAGGGACACTGTTGTTCTTGGGGTATCGGCGAGGACCATTCGCAACCGTCTCCATGAAGCTGGGCTACGGTCCCGCACACCGTTAGGCCGTCTTCCGCTCACGCTCCAACATCGTGCAGCCCGCCTCCAGTGGTGTTGCGACAGGCGTGAATGGAGGGACGAATGGAGACACGTCGTCTTCGGCGATGAGAGTCGCTTCTGTCTTGGTGCCAATGATGGTCGTATGCGTGTTTGGCGACGTGCAGGTGAGCGCCACAATCAGGACTGCATACGACCGAGGCACATAGGACCAACACCCGGCATCATGGTGTGGGGAGCGATCTCCTACACTGGCCGTACACCTCTGGTGATCGTCGAGGGGACACTGAATAGTGCACGGTACATCCAAACCGTCATCGAACCCATCGTTCTACCATTCCTAGACCGGCAAGGGAACTTGCTGTTCCAACAGGACAATGCACGTCCGCATGTATTCCGTGCCACCCAACGTGCTCTAGAAGGTGTAAGTCAACTACCGTGGCCAGCAAGATCTCCGGATCTGTCCCCCATTGAGCATGTTTGGGACTGGATGAAGCGTCGTTTCACGCGGTGTGCACGTCCAGCACGAACGCTGGTCCATCTGAGGCGCCAGGTGGAAATGGCATGGCAAGCCGTTCCACAGGACTACATCCAGCATCTCTACGATCGTCTCCATGGGAGAATAGCAGCCTGCATTGCTACGAAAGGTGGATATACACTGTACTAGTGCCGACATTGTGCATACTCTGTTGCCTGTGTCTATGTGCCTGTGGTTCTGTCAGTGTGATCATGTGATGTATCTGACCCCAGGAATGTGTCAAAGTTTCCCCTTCCTGGGACAATAAATTCACGGTGTTCTTATTTCAATTTCCAGGAGTGTAGTTGTTATGACACATACAATCTCATGTAATGTGCGAAATTATCATTCATTCAAGCTGCCACCTTACAACTTCTAGTTGAAGAGAGCATTCGTTGACGTTGCACTTCTGGTATATGGTGCTAAATGTTTAGCGGATAGCTACACATGAAGTTCAACATCGTGTACTTGGTTTTTATGTATTTTATGTGTGTGTCTACAATTCTACTACAGCTCTTAACTTTCCTCTAATACATTTATTCCCTTGTCAGCATTTTGGGAATTTGTGTAGTCTTTAATGTATTATCGAAATCTATATGCCAAGGTATGCTAGGGCATTAATTGGTTTCATTCCAGTTGGTCTCATCTCACACCAATGTGATTATCAAGGTGCATAACGTTAAAATTAATGTCCGACAGACATACACTTGGAACATTTGTGATGGCACTGTGGTGTGTTGCATCAAGGTTCGCATTACTTCTGGAGGAGGCTGAGCAGGTACTATGACATGCACAATATATTAGAGCAGTTTATTAAAACTGAACAATATAACATAATTAAACTGGGAACAATCCAATTGCAGAGGAATAATTTCTTTATTTGTTGCTGTGGCCGAACTCTATAATTTACAGCTTGACACATTGCAGAATGATAGTCGCTTGTCAGTGTACAATTGACAATAAGCTTCTATATACAGTCCTGACTTCCATTGTAACTCACACTGCTGGATCTGAAGTAAGACGATGCGTCGTCTTAGGCGATGAACACAGTATGTGCTGAGCGGCATTGCGCTCTGACGTAAGTAACCTTCCAGTAGCGGCGGCGTATGCAAATTCTCAAAGGCTTGTCTACGCCAAAGTATCTCATTTGCTGTCCTTACTTTTGGTTTTGTCATGGTTGGATGGTTCATCTGTGGGGGGAGGGGGGGGGAGGGGACCAAACAGTGAGGTAATCTGTCCCACCGGATTACGGAAGGACGGGGCAGGAAGTCGGCCGTACCCTTTCAAAAAACTTTTCATTTGCCTGAAACGATTTAGGGAAATAACGGAAAACCTAAATCAGGATGACCGGATGCAGGTTTGAACCGCCACATTCCGAATGTCAGTCCAGTGTGCTAAACACTGTACCACCTTGCTTGGGGTTGCATCGTGAGGTACCAATTTCGTTATGGAGCCTCTTTCTTTGGACGAGGCCACATTAATGCTATCTGTTAATCGTTATTTTACTGGTATTCCGCTTCTCAAATATAAATGATTGTGGTCTGTTAGCAGTTTAGAAATCTACATCTACATCTACATCCATACTCCGCAAGCCACCTGACGGTGTGTGGCGGAGTGTATCCTGAGTACCTTTATCGGTTCTCCCTTCTATTCCAGTCTCGCATTGTTCGTGGAAAGGAGGATTGTCGGTATGCTTCTGTGTGGGCTCTAATCTCTCTGATTTTATCCTCACGGTCTCTTCGCGAGATATACGTAGGAGGGAGCAATATACTGCTTGAATCATCGGTGAAGGTCTGTTCTCGAAACTTTAACAAAAGCCCCTACCGAGCCACTGAGCGTCTCTCCTGCAGAGTCTTCCACTGGAGTTTATCTATCATCTCCGTTATGCTTTCGCGATTACTAAATGATCCTGTAACGAAGCGCGCTGCTCTCCGTTAGATCTTCTCTATCTCTTCTATCAACCCTATCTGGTACGGATCCCACACTGCTGAGCAGTATTCAAGCAGTGGGCGAACAAGCGTATTGTAACCTACTTCCTTTGTTTTCGGATTGCATTTCCTTAGGATTCTTCCAATGAATCTCAGTCTGGCATCTGCTTTACCGACGATCAACTTTATATGATCATTCCATTTTAAATCATTCCTAATGCGTACTCCCAGATAATTTATGGAATTAACTGCTTCCAGTTGCTGACCTGCTATTTTGTAGCTAAATGATAAGGGATCTATCTTTCTATGTATTCGCAGCATATTACACTTGTCTACATTGAGATGCAATTGCCATTCCGTTCACCATGCGTCAATTCGCTGCAGATCCTCCTGCATTTCAGTACAATTTTCCATTGTTGCAACTTCTCGATACACCACAGCATAATCTGCAAAAAGCCTCAGTGAACTTCCGATGTCATCCACCAGGTCACTTATGTCTAATGTGAATAGCAACGGTCCTATGACACTCCCCTGCGGCACACCTGAAATCACTTTTACTTCGGAAGACTTCTCACCATTGAGAATGACATACTGCCTTCTGTTATCTAGGAACTCCTCAATCCAATCACACAATTGGTCTGATAGTCCATATGCTCTTACTTTGTTCATTAAACGACTGTGGGGACCTGTGTCAAACGCCTTGCGGAAGTCAAGAAACACGGCATCTACCTGTGAACCCGTGTCTATGGCCCTCTGAGTCTCGTGGACGAATAGCGCGGGCTGGGTTTCACACGACCGTCTTTTTCGAACCCCATGCTTATTCCTACAGAGTAGCTTTCTAGTCTCCAGAAAAGACATTAAACTCGAACATAAGACGTGTTCCAAAATTCTACAACTGATTGACGATAGAGATATAGGTCTATAGTTCTGCACATCTGTTCGACGTCCCTTCTTGAAAACGGGAATGACCTGTGCCCTTTTCCAATACTTTGGAACGCTTCCCTCTTCTAGAGACCTACGGTACACCGCTGCAAGAAGGGGGGCAAGTTCCTTCGCGTACACTGTGTAAAATCGAACTGGTATCCCAACAGGACCATCGGCCTTTCGTCTCTTGAGGGATTTTAATTGTTTCGCTATCCCTCTGTCGTCTATTTCAATATCTACCATTTTGTCAACTGTGGGACAATCTAGAGAAGGAAGCACAGGGCAGTCTTCCTCTGTGAAACAGCTTTGGAAGAAGACATTTAGTATTTCGGCCTTTAGTCTGTCATCCTCTGTTTCAGTACCATTTTGGTCACAGAGTGTCTGGACACTTTGTTTTGTTCCACCTACCGCTTTGACATAGGACCAAAATTTCTTAGGATTTTCTGCCAAGTCAGTACATAGCACTTTACTCTCGAATTCATTGAACGCCTCTCGCATAGCCCTCCTCACACTACATTTCGCTTCGCGTAATTTTTGTTTGCCTGCAAGGCTTTGGCTATGTTTATGTTTTCTGTGAAGTTCCCTTTGCTTCTGCAGCAGTTTTCTAACTCTGTGGTTGTACCTCGGTGGCTCTTTTCCATCTCTTACGATCTTTCTTGGCACATATTCATCTAACGCATATTGTACGATGGTTTTGAACTTAGTGCACTGATCCTCAACACTATCTGTACTTGAGACAAAACTTTTATGTAGAGCCATCAGGTACTTCTTAATCTGCTTTTTGTCACTTTTGCTAAACAGAAAAATCTTCCTACCTTTTTTAATATTTCTATTTACAGCTGAAATCATCGATGCAGTAACAACTTTATGATCGGTGATTCCCTGTTCTGCATTAACTGATTCAAATAGTTTGCCACCAGAAGGTCTAATACGTTATCGCCACGAGTCGGTTCTCTGTTTAACTGCTCAAGGTAGTTTTCAGATAAAGCACTTATAAATATTTCACTGGATTCTTTGTCCCTGCCACCCGTTATGAACTTTTGACTCTCCCAATCTATATCCGGCAAATTAAAATCTCCACCCAGAACTATAACATGGTGGGGAAATCTACTCGAAATATTTTCCAAATTATTCTTTAGATGCTGAGCCACAACAGCTGCTGAGCCTGGGGGCATATAGAGACATACAATTACCATGTCTGAGCCTGCTTTAACCGTGATCTTCACCCAAATCATTTCACAATTCGGATCTCCGTCAAATTCCTTCGATATTATTGAACTTCTGATCGCTATAAACACGCCTCCCCCTTCACTGTCCATCCTGTCTCTGCGGTATACATTCTAATCTGAGTTTAGGATTTCATTACTGTTTACGTCTGGTTTCAGCCAACTTTCTGTCCCTAGTACTACATGGGCGTTGTGACCGTTTATTAATGAGAGCAGTTCTGGGACCTTTCTATAGACGCTCCTGCCGTTTACTATTAGCACATTAAATTGTTATTCCCTGTTGCATTTTGCCTACTCCTACATTTCCGAGTCTAAGGAGGCGTCTTGTCGGGCCTAGGGAGGTAATTCTCTAACCTAAAAAACGCCCATGCACACTCCACACCTACTCCGCTACCCTTGTAGCCGCTTCCGGCGTGTAGTGCACGCCTGACCTATTCAGGGGGACCCAACATTTCTCCACCCGATAGCGGAGATCCAGAAATTTGCACCCCAGCTCTCCGCAGAATCGTCGGAGCCTGTGGTTTAAGCCTTCCACTCGGCTCCAAACCAGAGGACCGGGATCGGTTCTGGGAACGATACTACAAATAGTTAGCTCTGATTCCACCCCGCGAGCTAGGCTTTCCGCCTTCACCAATTCCGCCAACCGCCTGTACGAACTGAGGATGACATCTGAACGCAGACGGCAGGAGTCATTGGCGCCGACATGAGCAACAATTTGCAGTCGGGTGCACCCAGTGCTCTCTATCGCCGCCGGTAGGGGCTCCTCCACATCTCGGATGAGACCCCCCGGCAAGCAGACAGAGTGAACACTGGCCTTCTTCCCCGACCTTTCCGCTATTTCCCTAAGGGGCTCCATCACCCGCCTAACGTTGGAGCTCCCAATAACTAATAAACCCCTGCCCCCGTGTGCCTGCTCGGACCTTGCTGAAGCAGCAGCCACATGTCCACTAACAGGCAGAGCGGGCGATGCCACACGGCCAGCCTCCACATTTACCCTCCGCCTCGTGCGCCGCGAACGCCGCTGAACCCGCCACTCCCCTTGGGGATAGGGTGGCCCAACCGCGCCCGGTACCCGCGAAGATGTCTCGACAGCAGGGACAGTGGGTGAAGCATGTAACACCTGGGCTGTACCTTGCGACGCACCAGACTCCCCACTGCCGCTACACTCCGAGGCAGCAGCCCAAGACGGCTGACTGCGGCCATCAACACGCTCAGCTGTTCGCGAAGAGTGGCCAGCTCCTCCTGCGTCCGTACACAGCAGTCACATATCTTATCCATCCTAAGGATTCAATTTACTGAAGAGACTTAATCAACTTTTAACTAGACTTCTAATTCACTAAAGGCGGCTGATTATTGACTAAACTGTGACTGCTAACCACTTCTTGTAGAAAACAATGAAAATAGCACTACCTGTCTCAGGACTGTATTGAAAACAAACACTAGCACTACTGGCACTATGGCTGACTAAAGGGACTCTCTCTGACTCTATTCAAAACAAACACGAAATCTTTGGAACACTATTCATAGCACTCGACAATTAAAGCTTCGTAAAAGCAAAAACACACGGAAGAAGAAGTAACAAGTAAGAAAAATACAGTTAATATGTAAATTAACGTAGCTCGCTACACAGCAGACGTGAAGCAGACGGCGGTTAGGAATTCCCGTAATTATTTACAAAGAGGGATGGTAAGTGTCGCCAAGACTGGTTTAGGGTGTGCATTTAAAACTAAAAATTTGCCATTGTAATTTATTACTTAAAAATGTTGTATCCATTTAACTGTGTCGCAAGATGTATCTAAATACTTTAGTCCATAAAATTCTACATTGCGTCATAACACATGGCAGAACATAAGGTGAGTTACTTTAATACTAAATAACCGAAACCGCACAGAAATAGCCCTACTTTGGAGGAACATAAATCAAGTGCAACAAAAATGTCATGCACCAATGAAAGTATATTCATCTTCATATACCGAGGTAGCTCACGGGCACAATTTAAGGAGGAGACTAAAGCTTCTCATATATTCAAAAATGATGCTGCACTCGTATGTGATGTATGGCAGAAAAGTTCCATAATGTCTTCAAAATATATGACGTAACAGTAGCAGAGTAAGAAAGTAGTAGATATACATAATATACGTTTTAAGAATAAACAAAATGAAAATCTTATCTATTTTCAAATGGTTTCCTTACGTTGGTTGTCATCCATTAATGCAAATGGTCCATGGCCTTATTGACGATCATAGTACTCTGTATGTGCTGACAACGAATCTGAAACCGGTGATGTTGAGCTGACTTTAAAATTAAGATGTGGATTATTTTGAAAGTTTTTGGTAAAATAGCTTGAAGAAATTAAAGTACTGAATAGTACTGAAGCCGCACCAGGTATTGTGTGTAATAGGTGACTATATGCGTCGCAAAACAAGTGAATTCAGCTTCATGAGATTGCTATCCTCAAATTAGAGAGAAAACGAGATTATACCTACATAGAGGATTCAACTATCAACATTCTGACATTCAAAAGAACTATCGGCCTTAGTTACTAATAACGACAGAATAAATTAAAGTATCCTTATATGAATGCGTGGTGTCTATTCTTACGGAAATTCTGGATTCGAATCCTGGTGCGACACATTTTCTTCTCGTTCTGTTACAGCTGATATCAATAATCCCTTTCCTTCCCTCTCCTCTCCTCTCCTCTCCTCTCCTCTCCTCTCCTCTCCTCTCCTCTCCTCTCCTCTCCTCTCCTCTCCTCTCCTCTCCTCTCCTCTCCTCTCCTCTCCTCTCCTCTCCTCTCCTCTCCTCTCCTCTCCTCTCCTCTCCTCTCCTCTCCTCTCCTCTCCTCTCCTCTCCTCTCCTCCTTCAATTGGCACAACATAGCTTCGTTAGTCTTCGGTATTGTCAATGGAGGTGATCTGCAACTTGTTGATTCGAATATCTTACATCGAGATCGCAAATTTTCTTCACTTGTGACCGGTTTTGGCTTATTACGGAGCCATCTTCAGATCAATCTAAATTGATCTGTGTGTGATACTCAATACACACCGTCGTATATTTTAGAGTTAAGTCGTCGTAATTAAATAACAAATCGTAAATTGATAATGTTATTTGGTTACGTAAACTGACAGTGTTAACAACCAATGTGTGGCAAAATCGGTGCCTTGACAACAATAAAAGCATTTGATTAGTGAGTAACGTTGTCAGTTTACGTAGATAACTAAGATTTTCAGTGTTGGATATTTATGTTTCTGGTGCCATATAGCTGTAACAAATACGGTGATATGTAATGGGAGCCACAAACTGAACAACATTTTACATGGTTTGGTAATGAGCCGAAACCGACAGTCAGCAAAGAAAATTTGCGATCTTGAAGTAGGATTTTTATCCACACATATTGCCAAACTACTTCTACGTACAGTAATGACACAAGCAAAATAATCAAAGATGTAAACTAACATTGTGGAGCGTTGTAGCAGAGCCTTGGACACAACATGGGAAAGACAGTGTGTACGTAGAAATTACAATTAAATCCAGAGCTTTAGCTGCTGATAAGCGTTGATAAATATCAACCCGGGATCTCCTGCTTGCATGGCGAACACTATATCCGTCTGAGCCACCGAGGACACAGAGAATAGTGCGACTGCAGGGACGTATCTCTGGCACGCTTCCCGTGAGACCCACATTCCCAACTTACTGCCCACACTCTACATCTGCAGTTACCGTGCCAACTGTACTCATTTCTCTACCGACTCCCGTAACAGCTCGGGCATTGTGAGTGCATCCGCACTGAAGAAGATGATTGGCCGGTAAGCCTTAGCTATTTGAAGACAGTATCTGCGCTTTCGGACAAGTCCCTGCAGTCACACTATGCACTGTGCCCTCGGTGCCTCAGACGGATAGATCATCTGCCATCTAAGCAGGGGATCACGGCGTCTCTACCATCTGAGCTACCGAAGCACGAGTCACCCCCGGTACTCACAGCTTTACTTCTGCCAGTCTCTCGTCTCCTACCTTTCAAACTTTACAGAAGCTCTACTGCGAACCTTGCAGAACTAGCACTCCTGAAAGAAAGGCCTCACGTACACGTTTAAATGAATAATGTTAACGAAGTAGCTGACGATGCTGGTGGCAGAATATTCTGATCAGTAGAGACCAAAAATGGTCGGATATTGCGAATATTTCGCGTAGTCGGAAATTTTTCTACGGTGGTGCGTCCCGGTCGGGGCAAATATTTGTTGTTCATCACCTGATCCCTGAAAGGAACAGTTGGTAAATTATATGTAGAATGAAAAAGGGAATAGCTGTTTTGTCTTTGTAGAATAGACCCCAAACTTTCACTTTTATTAATTCATGCATTCTAGTTATGTGACAGCAGCATTTCTAATGGTTTTTGTTACGGTCCACGCCTTGTAGTACCTGCCTTACAGTGCAAAAATTCCTGCAGGGTTAACTACCTACTGCTTTGCTATCTGTCGCCTTGATAGGTGAAGCGTATCGGCCGCACTTCACAGAAAGCCAAGCTCTCAACGCCCTTGTTTATTTCCGCAGACTTGTGCATTCCGCCGCAAGATGAGAGAGATAGATAGTTATTTTAAGACTCAAAATGCTTTTATATAATGGGGATCTGCCCACCATGTCGCATCTGCACCACCGAGTATGGCTTCAGCCATCCACCGTCTCGCTAGAATTGAATACATTTTTATTTTTCTCGCTGGGCCACAGATTAGCCCTGTGAATGATGTGCAGCCACTTACCTTCAGTCCTGGCATTATTTACCTTAAACGAATAATATATTGTACTGGCATAACACTTTTTTGCACTGAAGCTCGCTGTTATCTTGCTACATGGGAGTTTTACGAAATCATTAACCAACTGCTAGGTTCGTCTCCAAAATGCGTTTCACTTTAACTTGTTTGTTCCATGCCACTGTCCAATTGGTAGACATTGTTTTGTTACTTTTTGGTACATGAATTTAACTGCGATTGCCTTTTGTTGATACAATATAATTATTACTTTCTGATGATCTTAAACTGTATCGACATGTCAATATGGATTAAGCTCATGTATGGTCCATAAAATCCGGACGTCTTACATAGTCCATCTCTTCCGAATTATTTTTGTGGTGCGGTGATCAATGGTTGAGGCATTGCCCATTGCAGTACAAAATTATAATTCCTAGTAATTTAATCATTGTACAGCTACTTGTCTATCTTATGCTAGATGATGTCGTTTTAAAATTATAATTTGATTTGAAATGTATTGAATTACAAGGTATTTTCTATTTAGATTATTATGTGGCTTTACAGTCCTTTATAGTTAGTGATCTGACTAAGCTTAGACCATTTTTCTCTAGTACTTTTGATTAAATTCTATTAATATGGCTCATTCACCATTTAGATTCTCTCCTTCCAAGAACTTTAGGCATTCCAAAAATCTCAGACATTTATGATATTGATGATTGTGAAAGATTTGTGAAGTTAAGGAAGCGTTCATTTCTCTTATATCTACTCTCAACACATAAATGGTACATCACTATTGAAAATTGTCGTCACAAACAGAACTTTATATACTTGAGTGGACATTATATTTTTAAAATAATTAATATTTTTGCATACTGCCATACACATTAATAAAAACTTTATATTCATTGACATTATTTATCATTAAAAACATATATTTCCAAAATATTTACAATTCACAAATTCTTCTTAACATGTATTTAGATTGAATGGACTCACATGTGAAATACAAAATATAAAACAGGGTACTCTAACAATTTACAAATCGAATTATAGAACACAAATGAAACATATAAATTACAAATGCTCAGTGGTACATGTGCGATTGAATATTTACAGGCACTCCTTGCTGAAGTGACTGTCTTTTGCAGTCTGTAAAATTTTACTATGCAATTGTCACACTCATTACCCTCTTTCTTCACGCACTTTACGCATTAATATTTTGGCTGGATTTGCTTCCTGATGCTGCTGTCGATCAGTGGTATTTGATGCTGATTGTCAGTTGTAGACTCTGCGTGATGCTGATGAAGATTATCGACGTTTCCAGTTCTGAGTGTTGGAGTACGAGTGCCATTACATGGCCGATTCCATGTTGAATTGTTCTGACGTCAAACTGCTAGCCCAAGGCAATGCCATGATGTGACACCATAGGTGTCATAGTCCTGTATTGGCGTAGTTGCCATCGAGGTTGATGAATGTAGCCCTCAATGGTTGCTGCATTTTGATGTCCCCATTATGTGCTCTCTGTTAGATGGTTTCAACACCTTTGGTTTGTTTGATTGTTAGAACGAGATAACTGCCAGGGTTTTGTTGAAAAGGAGTCTTGCTGTCAACTGCCCTCAGCTTGGGATCCTTAATTCTCTGCGTTATATTCTGTGTCTTCATGTCTTCTTTCTTGTAACTTGGCACTTCTCGGGCATAGGGATAGGATATGTTAGTCTTTTTTCTTTTTTTGGTCATCAGTCAACTGTCTGGTTTGATGCGGCCCGCCACAAATTCCTTTCCTGTGCTAACCTCTTCATCTCAGAGTAGCACTTGCAACCTACGTTCTCAATTATTTGCTTGACGTATTCCAGTCTCTGTCTTCCTCTACAGTTTTTGGACTCTACAGCTCCCTCTAGTACCATGGAAGTCATTGACTGATTTCTTAGCAGATGTCCTATCATCTCCTTATCAGTGTTTTCCACATATTCCTTTCCTCCGATTCTGCGTAGAACCTCCTCATTCCTTACCTTATCAGTCCACCTAATTTTCAACATTCGTCTGTAGCACCACATCTCAAATGCTTCGATTCTCTTCTGTTTCGGTTTTCCCACAGTCCATGTACTCCAGACGTACATCCTCAGAAATTTCTTCTTCAAATTAAGGCCGGTATTTGATCTTAGTAGACTTCTCTTGGCCAGAAATGCCTTTTTTGCCATAGCGAGTCTGCTTTTGATGTCCTCCTTGCTCCGACAATCATTGGTTATTTTACTGCCTAGGCAGCAGAATTCCTTAACTTCATTGACTTCGTGACCATCAATCCTGATGTTAAGTTTCTCGCTGTTCCCATTTCTACTACTTCTCATTACCTTCGTCTTTCTCCGATTTACGCTTAAACCATACTATGTACTCATTAGAGTGTTCATTCCGTTCAGCACATCATTTAATTCTTCTTCACTTTCACTCAGGATAGCAATGTCATCAGCGAATCGTATCATTGATAACCTTTCACCTTGTATTTTAATTCCACTCCTCAATCTTTCTTTTATTTCCATCATTGCTTCCTCGATGTACAGATTGAAGAGTAGGGGCGAAAGGCTACAGCCTTGTCTTACTCCCTTCTTAATACGAGCACCTCGTTCTTGATCGTCCACTCTTATTATACCCTCTTGGTTGTTGTACATATTGTATATGACCCGTCTCTCCCTATAGCTTACCCCTACTTTTTTCAGAATCTTGAACAGCTTGCACCATTTTATGTTGTCAAACGCTTTTTCCAGGTCGACAGATCCCATGAACGTGTCTTGATTTTTCTTTAGCCTTGCTTCCATTATTAGCCGTAACGTCAGAATTGCCTCTCTCGTGCTTTTACTTTTCCTAAAGCCAAACTGGTCGTCACCTAGCGCATTCTCAATTTTCTTTTCCATTCTTCTGTATATTATTCTTGTAAGCAGCTTCGATGCATAAGCTGTCAAGCTGATTGTGCGACAATTCTCGCACTTGTCAGCTCTTGCCGTCTTCGGCATTGTGTGGATGATGCTTTTCCGAAAGTCAGATTGAGTGTCGCCAGACTCATATAGTCTACACACCAACGTGAATAGTCGTTTTGTTGCCACTTCCTCTAATGATTTTAGAAATTCTGATGGAATGTTATCTAACCCTTCTGCCTTATTTGACCGTAACTCCTCCAAAGCTCTTTTAAATTCCGACTCTAATACTGGAACCCCTATCTCTTCTAAATCGACTCCTGTTTCTTCTTCTATCACATCAGACAAATCTTCACCCTCATAGAGGCTTTCAATGTATTCTTTCCACCTATCTGCCCTCTCCTCTGCATTTAACAGTGGAATTCCCGTTGCACTCTTAATGTTACCACCGTTGCTTTTAATGTCACCAAAGGTCGTTTTGACTTACCTGTATGCTGAGTCTGTCCTTCCGACTATCATATGTTTTTCGATGTCTTCACATTTGTCGTGCAGCCATTTCGTGTTAGCTTCCCTGCACTTCCTATTTATTTCATTCCTCAGCGACTTGTATTTCTGTATTCCTGATTTTCCCGGTACATGTTTGTACTTCCTCCTTTCATCAATCAACTGATGTATTTCTTCTGTTACCCATGGTTTCTTCGCAGCTACCTTCTTTGTACCTATGATTTCCCTCCCAACTTCTGTGATGGCCCTTTTTAGAGATATCCATTCCTCTTCAACTGTGGTGCCTTTTGCGCTATTCCTTATTGCTGTATCTATAGCGTCAGAGAACTTCAAACGTATCTCGTCATTCCTTAGAACTTCCGTATCCCACTTCTTAGCGTATTGATTCTTCTTGACTAATGTCTTCAACTTCAGCCTACTCTTCATCACTACTAAATTGTGATCTAAGTCTATATGTGCTCCTGGGTACGCCTTACAATCCAGTATCTGATTTCCGAATCTTTGTCTGACCATGATGTAATCAAATTGAAATCTTCCCGTATCTCCCGGCCTTTTCCAAACATACCTCCTCCTCTTGTGATTCTTGAACAATGTGTGGTGTCACCGCCAGACACCACACTTGCTAGGTGGTAGCCTTTAAATCGGCCGCGGTCCGTTAGTATAGGTCGGACCCGCGTGTCGCCACTATCAGTGATTGCAGACCGAGCGCCGCCACACGGCAGGTCTAGAGAAACGTCCTAGCACTCGCCCCAATTGTACAGACGACTTTGCAAGCGATGGTTCACTGTGTACATACGCTCTCATTTGCCGAGGCGATAGTTAGCATAGCCTTCAGCTACGTTATTTGCTACGACCTAGCAAGGCGCCAGTATCCGTACTATTGATATTGTGAATCATGTACCATAATGAGCGACGTTTTCCGTTAATGGATTAAAGTTAAGTATTCCACCAGCTACGTCCGTTTTCTCAATTCTGATTCCCTTGTCATATTCCAGACCTTACGCCAGCCTGCGTGAGCTGAGATGCGTGCATTTCGGCCTCCTTTAACCATACGGTTGGCTCTCCTGCCAACCAAAACATTGGCGACGAGGCAAAACCGCGTTCGTATCGACATTTCCCTGATTTACTTGTGTAATGGCTTCTCCACAGTCTCCAGATGTACTGTCCGAATTGTATCGCTTACAGAATCAGCAGACGCAGGCCTTACTGGATGCCCTTGGACAGCTCATCCAGGGTCAACGTGCGATGCAAAACGATGCGTCAGCAGCCGCCTCACCGCTAACGCAGCCACAACACGCTGTTGCACCAACTTTTCGACCTTTGATGCTACACTGGAAAGCTGGACGGAGTGGTCACGCCAATTTGGATTCCATCTCGCCTCCTACAGAATTCAAGGTAACGAGCGGCAGCCTTATTTATTGACTTCTGTCGACGTGACCACGTACCGTGTGATAGTCAAATTATTTCCCCGACGAGACGTAGCAACTCTGTCCTACGAAGAAATTTAGTCTGCATTAGATGCATATTTCAAAGAATCAGTCAATGTAGTTGCCAAACGGTATACCTTCTTTCGTACAAAACGTACGGCAGGTCAGACTAATCGGAAGTGGGTTGCAACCTTGCAAGGCCTTACTATAGATTGTGCTTTTGAGTGTCAATGTGGACTCCCTTATTCAGATACTATGGCACGTGATGCAATTGCACAGAACGTTTCTGATGTTCGTATAAGGGAACATATTTTGAAACCAGTCAATCCCTCCCTTCAACAAGTGATGGACATATTTGATCGGCAGGACACACTTGACTTTGCTCAGGAATCATTTGAAACTTCGCCAGCAGTGTGTCAGATTAACCGGATCGCCGGACGAGGAGCACGGAGCAGTAAACTGCCCTCGCGCCAGGCCGCGCCGCTGCCGCGAGGCTCTCAGCCACGTGTGCCGCGCCGGCAAGCAAATGCAGTGATCAAATCATGCCCGCGGTGTGCTACTAAACATTCGCGTGAGAATTGCCGGTCACGCCAAGCTATTTGCTTTTATTGTAATAAAAAAGGACATGTTCAGAGTGTTTGCCAAAAAAAGCTCAGATCGGAAGTTCAAAGCCCTTCCAGGCCCTGTGCTTCGCGCCGGAATCGAACCATGGATACTCAGGCTCGCGAAGCTCCGCGCATGGAAATTCCTGTAGTTCATTCCACTCCGCCCAGTGCCACTCTCTCTAACAGTGACTGTGTTCGTCCCAAAAATAGTGTTCGTCGACATCGCCGGAACTCCCGTCAAGTCGCAAGTGATTGTGTACCAGTGTCAGTTCACGTTGCACGAGACAGTCGCTCTTGTCGTCAGCAGGACAATAAACGTTTTGTAGACTTGGACATTAACGGCAAAGTGATACCATTCCAGCTCGATACCAGAGCTACAGTTTCACTGATTACTCAAGACACTTACAGATTGCTGGGCACACCTCCGTTGCGTGCCGCAAATGTTGAGTTACATAGCTATTCAGGACAAACGATCCCTATGTTAGGACAATTTAGCCTTCATGCAACATACAAAGGACAAACAAAACTTGTGTCATTTTACGTCCTTCGTTCTTCTTCTGCGGTGAACTTGTTTGGTTTCGATTTATTTCAGTTGTTTAACTCGTCTATAGTAAATCAGGTACTATCAGTGAACCAGACTGTGCCTTCAGACAGTGTTTCTCGTCTATGTGAAGAATTTGCAGACATTTTTGCATCGGGCCTCGGTTGCGCTAAGATATATAAAGCACATATGGAACTGAAAGTAAATGCGGAACCGAAATTTTTCAGAGCGCGCAATGTTCCCCACGCATTGCGTGATGAGGTCGCAAAAACATTACACGATTTGGAATCACAAGGTGTAATTGAACGTGTGCAGGCTTCTCTCTGGGCATCACCCTTAGCAATTTTGCCAAAACCTTCCGGAACGTTGAGTCTTTGTGTGGACTTCAAGGTAACAGTGAATACACAACTAGTGATTGCAACTTTTCCTTTACCACGCCCGGAAGATCTTTTTGACAAACTGTGTCCGGATAAATATTTTTCGAAGTTGGACCTAGCAGATGCGTGCTTGCAAATATTGGTGGACGAAGAATCCCAGTGCGTTTTGGTGGTTAACACGCATCTTGGGTTGTATCAATTCAAACGACTGCCATTCGGGTGTGCATCCGCCCCTGCATTGTTTCAGCAATATCTACAAACTGTTTGTGCGTCGGTCCCTACTGCAGCAAGTTATCTAGAAGAGATTGTGATCTTCGGAAAGACGGAAGAAGAACATTTGGCCAATCTCAGAACATTATTTCAGGTCTTGCGACAAAATGGTCTTCGCTTGCGGAAGGAAATATGTGTGTTTTTTGCTCGGGACTTAACATACTTGGGACATGTACTCAATGCCCAAGGCATACATGCCAGTCCCACGCACCTTCGTGCCATACACGACTTACCTTCGCCGCAGAATTTGAAGCAGCTACAGAGTGTGCTGGGAAAAATTGATTATTATCGACGTTATATACCACACGCCTCTTCCATTTCAGCTCCGCTTCATCGCTTACGCCGTAAAGGTGTTCTGTTCGTCTGGACGAAGGAATGCGAACGCGCCTTTCGCCAGTTGAAATCGGCGTTGCTTTCCAATACTTGCCTTACGACATTCGATCCCCAGGAGCCCCTCTTGTTGATGGTGGATGCATCGGATTTCGGGATAGGTGCTGTGATTGCGCACAAAGAAGGATCGCACGATCGCTCTAAAGCTTTTGCGTCTAAATTGCTCTCGTCTGCGCAAGGAAATTATTCACATATCGAGAAAGAAACGTTGGCTCTAATATTTGGTGTTACAAAGTTTCATGATTTCTTCTATGGTCGTCACTTTACCATAATCACAGAATACAAACCATTGACATCGCTTTTTCATCCGACCAAGCCTGTACCTCCACGTACAGCGCAAATTCATTCGCTGGTCTATTTTCCTCTCGCAGTACCGCTACGATATCTTGTATCGGTCCACTGCTAAGCACGGAAACGCCGATGCGTTGTCCCGCTTGCCTGTTGCTGAGGATAAGGCATTCGATTCCTCCGAACTTGCTTGCATGTTCATTGATGCCGAAACCGATGACGTGGTCGAATCGTTTCCGATTGATTTTCGTCGTGTAGCCACAGCCAGAGCTGCCGACCCTGTCCTTGCTCCCTTTCTGCGTTTTGTTGCTACGTAATGGCCCTTGTCAAAGTCACGGATCGGGGACCCGTTGGTTCGCCGATTTTTTGCTCACAAGGAGAGACTTTTTGTACGACGTGGTGTTTTGCTGTTGCGTTCTGATAATGATCAGTCCAGGGTCGTGGTCCCACGTTCGTTACAGTCCTCTGTCTTACAGCTTCTCCACCAAGGACATTGGGGTATAGTGAGAACGAAACAACTTGCTCTTCAGCACTGTACTTGGTTCGGAATCGATGCCGCGATTACGAATATGTGCTCTTCTTGCATGGTGCGTGCCGAACAACAATCAGCACCACCGCGGAAATCCTTTGCATGGCCTAAAGCCACTTCCTCTTGGCAACGCATACACATCGATTTTGTTGGTCCAATCTGGAATGCTCAATGGATGGTTGTGCTAGATTCATTCAGTAATTTTCCTTTTGTTGTCCAGATGTCTTCCACGACGGCATCTGCCACCATCCAAGCGTTGTCCGCTATCTTTTGCATTGAAGGTCTTCCACAGATTGTAGTTTCCGACAATCTCCCACAATTCATGTCTGCAGAATTTCAGTCATTCTGCAAGGCCAATGTTATTCATCATCTGACGTCCGCGCCGTTTTCGCCACAGTCAAACGGTGCCGCTGAACGAATCGTCATGACTTTCAAGTCACAGATGTTGAAGTTGAAAGAGTCGCATTCTCGGGAGGACGCATTATTGCTCTTTTTGTCCACGTATCGTTCTCAGCCCCGAGATGGTCGCTCGCCGGCTGAGTTGCTCCACGGTCGACATCATCGAACCTTGATGTCTTTGCTACATCCGCCGCATCAGGTTCCTGTGCAGCGGCAGAAACCTGCTTTTGCTCCAGGCGACGTTGTCTACTATCGCCACTACCGCGGTTCACGGCGTTGGCTCGAAGGGCGCATTCTTCGCTGCCTCGGCCGCGCTATGTATCTGGTTTTGGGGGCCTCTGGCGAGGTGCGTCGGCATCTCAATCAGCTGCGCCTGTGCCGTCGCACGGGATCTGCCGCTCGCCGTCTGCTTTCGGCGATGGTGCCGTCCGGTCAGCGCCCCGGGGACCCATCTACTGGCTCGCCTCAGCCCCAGGTGTTACCGACGCTTCCTTCCATTTTGCCCCATGGCGGCGCGCCGCCGCCGCCACCGCCACCGCCGCCGCCGCCTGTTCTCCCGCCGGCGACGCCCGCAGTGGACGAGTCGCTGCAACCGCCGGGCGCCTCACTGGGTCCTGCGCCGCCGATCGCTTCCCGTGACCAGTTGTCCTCAGACATGGAACTCTGGCCCGTTCCGGACCATATGTCGTCTTCGGCCGTCAGGTGGCCCGGCCCGATGGAAGTCGACCCTTCGGCCCCTCCTGTCTCTCTACGAGCGCATACACCGCATGTTGGCGTGCACCCTGGCAAAGGTTTTCAGGGTTTCCTCGTTCCCCGCGGTCCGAATGGCAGGGTGCGGATAGCACAGCCTCACCTGTTGTTAGGCTCCCCACCTCGTCGCATACGTCAACATGCGGTTCTCCCCACGGCGGGCGGAAGCCTTATTCCACAACCGTACGCCGATTTGCGGGGGAGGAATGTGGTGTCACCGCCAGACATCACACTTGCTAGGTGTTAGCCTTTAAATCGGCCGCGGTCCGTAGTATACATCGGACCCGCGTGTCGCCACTATCAGTGATTGCAGACCGAGCGCCCCCACATGGCAGATCTAGAGAGACTTCCTAGCGCTCGCCCCAGTTGTACAGCCGACTTCGCAAGCGATGGTTCACTGACTTCTACGCTCTCATTTGCCGAGACGATAGTTAGCATCATCTTCAGCTACGTTATTTGCTACGACCTAGCAAGGCGCCAGTATCCGTACTATTGATATTGTGAATCATGTACCATAAAGAGCGACATTCTCTGTTAACGGATTAAAGTTAAGTATTCCACCAGCTACGTCCGATTATCTCAATTCTAATTCCCTTGTCATGTTCCAGACCTCACGCCAGCCTACGTGAGCTGAGACGCGTGCATTTCGGCCTCCTTTAACCATACGGTTGGCTCTCCTGCCAACCACAACACAAGGTATTCGCTATTAGTAGCTGAAACTTGTTACAGAACTCAATTAGTCTTTCTCCTCTTTCATTTCTTGTCCCAAGCCCATATTCTCCTGTAACCTTTTCTTCTACTCCTTCCCCCACAACTGCATTCCAGTCGCCCATGACTATTAGATTTTCGTCCCCCTTTACATACTGCATTACCCTTTCAATATCCTCATACACTTTCTCTATCTGTTCATCTTCAGCTTGAGACGTCGGCATGTATACCTGAACTATCGTTGTCGGTGTTGGTCTCCTGTCGATTCTGATTAGAACAACCCGGTCACTGAACTGTTCACAGTTACACACCCTGTGCCCTACCTTCGCATTCATAACGAATCCTACACCTGTTATACCATTTTCTGCTACTGTTGATAATACCCGATACTCATCTGACCAGAAATCCTTGTCTCCCTTCCACTTCACTTCACTGACCCTTCTTTATCTAGATTGAGCCTTTGCATTTCCGTTTTCAGATTTTCTAGTTTCCCTACCACGTTCAAGCTTCTGACATTCCACGCCCCGACTCGTAGAACATTATCCTTTCGTTGATTATTCAATCTTTTTCTCATGGTAACCTCCCCCTTGGCAGTCCCCTCCCGGATATCCGAATGGGGGACTATTCCGGAATCTTTTGCCAATGGAGAGATCATCATGAGACTTCTTCAACTACAGCCCACATGTCCTGTGGATACACGTTACTTGTCTTTAATGCAGTGGTTTCCATTGCCTTCTGCATCCTCATGTCGTTGATCATTGCTGATTCTTCCGCCTTTAGGGGCAATTTCCCAACACTAGGACAAGAGAGTGCCCTGAACCTCTATCCTCTCCTCCGCCCTCTTTGACAAGGCCGTTGGCAGAATGAGGCTTACTTCTTATGCCGGAAGTCTTCGGCCGCCAATGCTGATTATTATCAATATTTAGGCAGTGGCGGGGATCGAACCCGGGACCGAAGACATTTTAGTTATGAATCAAAGACGCTACCCCTACACCACGTGTGCCTCCTCATCAATTCTGAAGGACTAACAGATATGGTCTAGGCTGAATAGATAAATTCGGACGTGATATATCTGTTTTCAGTTATCAGCTTCTCCTTCTGGAGTACTGAGAGAAATGTTCTGACTTTAATTTTCAAGGTGGATCTGTTTCCAGTTATCAGCTTCTCCTTCTGGAGTACTGAGAGAAATTTTCTGAGTTTATTTTTCGTGGTGGTTGTATAATGAGCTGTTGCAGACGGTTTGCTGTTGTGCGTCACTGTTTATGGGTTCGCTTGGCCTTCCTGGCTGGTGTGCAGCATTTGTGTCCCTTTCTGCTACTGTTTTTTCCTTTCCTCTCGCTACTGGGTTGAGGCTTGGGACAATATTCTTCAAAATACACCTGGCTCGGTCTCCACACTATTGTGAGCCTTGATACACTAAATTTCTTACTTGTGTCGTCGGTTAGTCGCCAATGCTTTATTGTGCAATCTTATAAACTCTCACACTCAGACAGTAGCTGCCTATTGACTTTCTGCTGCTGTTGTCACCTTGGATCCCTTCCCGAAGCGATTGTATTGACGTTGTGTTGTTTGTCTTCTTTGTTTCATTTGTTTTACTATGACTTTTGCTTAATGCTACTAGTTACAAGTTTCTTTATCTATGTTTACTATGAGCTTTACATCTGAACATTTTCATTACTAATACTAAATGACCGTGTAAATTGTTTTTTTCTCAGTACTTTATGTAAGAAATTAAAATCTTAAAGTATATATCTGACACGTTAAGTTACTTCATTTAATAATCGTTCCTCTACTTCTTGAATGAGCATGTATTAATTATGTGTAGGTTAGTTAATTAGTTTTCTTTTATTTTCTTTTTCTAATCCATTTTGAGGATTTAAATTATTAGTATTATTGTACCTATATTTGAATATAAACTTGTTTGTACCACTTCCTGTCTGCCTCTTGATATCTGCTGCTTCCTGAAACAAATTTACATTGTTTTGCTGATTCATCTTTGATCCATTTATATTTTAGTTTTTTATGGCTAGTTGCAATATGACCACTGCAAGAATTATCCTCCATTATAAGCTTTAAGGTGTCTGACATGATGCAGAGCTATATTTTTTCCCGCTCTGGGATTCACAAATGCTACCACATTTGCATGAACCACTTCACTAATTAACATGAGTCCATTATAAATTGGATAAAATATATAGCAAACCCAGCATGGAGGCTCAATTAAATAGAATGAAAATAATTTTAATTTTAGTCACTGTTTGTCCATTTACGAAATTCGTAACCGGTTGGCCCTGAATAATATTAGTACGCAATCTGACTGCATAGAATTACAACAAAGAATGCAAGGAAATTTGCGTTAACACAATTAATTAAGTCCCCAGCAACTATAAAAGCTACGAAACAAGAAAGCATAAGTGTAACTGTTCTGTGTGTGGAAGTGTGATTCAACGTACACATCTGGCACAGTTCTTCCTGAATAAAAAAAGATGCTTTACACGCCATTTACAATGAAGTAATTAAAAAAAACAGAAATACTTTGATTGCACATTGAAACCAGAATTACACTCTAATACATGAACAGAAGCCAGATGCTTTGTTGACTGAACCTGTGACCAAGAGGCATTGTTATTTAGGACTGAAATAAAAAAAATTTTACCTTCATATATATTGACGAAAAATACACTCTGATCATTACAACATCCCCAATCGAATAACATATGGTGTCTTGCCCAACAGAACAACTAGTACTCTATCGACGTCTCAACAAGCACACATCACGCCTACCTCAGAACTACTACTACTCACTCCAACTTACCAGCGGGAACTCCCAATGGAGGCGGCTGAATAATACTCTTTGGCGCAATCTCTGGCGCTGTGACTCAGTGTAGCCACCTTTCATATGCCCCTTGTCAACGGGCTAGAATTTGATGGTATTTTTGCCAGCATTGGTGATGAAAATATCACCAAATTCGTCCAAAAAAAAGACAAAAATAAAAGATAATATTAAATAAGTAAATAAATAAATTTTGGCTCTGCACTGACCCTTCACTAACCTAATATATAAAATACAGTGAAGAATACAAATGGTTACATACATGTGATTTTACATAATAGTTTACACAAGTATTGTGTGGTTAAACAATGAATAGCGTCAGCAATGACAAATAGGTGCAGGTAAGAGTCTCATAACATTTCATAAACAGTAAGCACAAAAACATCTGTTTATACAAATATTCACATAAAATCCTTTCAGTAGTTCAATAAACAAGTAGGACTCCTCAGAGTAGTTGAGAGTTCCAACAGTAGCACCCAGCAATGGTCAACAGGTGCAAATAGCAGTCTCATAACATTTCATCAACAGTATATAAACAGCTCCAACATTGGCACCCAGAAATGGCGAGCAGGCGCAGACAACATCAAGTGACATTATCTCAGTAGCAGCAGTTCCATCAGTGGCACCCAGTAATGTTGAGCAGGTGCAGCCACCAACAAGTGACATCATTCCAGTAGAAGCAGTCCATCAGCGGCACCCAGCAATACTGAACAGGTGCAGACACCAAGCGACATCATTTCAGTAGAAGCAGTCCATCAGTGGCACCCAGCAATGTTGAGCAGGTGCAGACACCAACATGTGACATCATCTCAGTAGAAGCAGTTCCATCAGTGGCACCCAGAAATGTTGAACAAGTGCAGGTAACAGTCCATAATATTCACTATCATTAATCAGACAGTTCATCACAGTTTATCAGCAGAAATTAAACATTTCCAAGTGGCACCCACCAATGTTAATACGCCTAAGCACAAACAACAGTTTGAATCAGACAGTTCATCACAGTTTATCAGCAGAAATTAAACATTTCCAAGTGGCACCCACCAATGTTAATACGCGTAAGCACGAACAACAGTTTGAATGCACACACAATTGCTTTTACAAAATCATTATGAATGCTCTTACACTAAACATACAAATTATAACAAACACACAAATGATATAAGGTAATTGTCATATTAACTATTACAATACACATATAACAGTAAACCTATAATATTTATGGGTGTCAGTGCAAGCCACAACAAACAAGTAAAATAATATTTAGGAGGTAGGTCGGTACCAATTACACTCCTGGAAATGGAAAAAAGAACACATTGACACCGGTGTGTCAGACCCACCATACTTGCTCCGGACACTACGAGAGGGCTGTACAAGTAATGATCACACGCACGGCACAGCGGACACACCAGGAACCGCGGTGTTGACCGTCGAATGGCGCTAGCTGCGCAGCATTTGTGCACCGCCGCCGTCAGTGTCAGCCAGTTTGCCGTGGCATACGGAGCTCCATCGCAGTCTTTAACACTGGTGGCATGCCGTGACAGCGTGGACGTGAACCGTATGTGCAGTTGACAGACTTTGAGCGAGGGCGTATAGTGGGCAAGCGGGAGGCCGGGTGGACGTACCGCCGAATTGCTCAACACGTGGGGCGTGAGATCTCCACAGTACATCGATGTTGTCGCCAGTGGTCGGCGGCAGGTGCACGTGCCCGTCGACCTAGGACCGGACCGCAGCGACGCACGGATGCACGCCAAGACCGTAGGATCCTACGCAGTGCCGTAGGGGACCGCACCGCCACTTCCCAGCAAATTAGGGACACTGTTGCTCCTGGGGTATCGGCGAGGACCATTCGCAACCGTCTCCATGAAGCTGGGCTAAGGTCCCGCACACCGTTAGGCCGTCTTCCGCTCACGCCCCAACATCGTGCAGCCCGCCTCCAGTGGTGTCGCGACAGGCGTGAATGGAGGGACGAATGGAGACGTGTCGTCTTCAGCGATGAGAGTCGCTTCTGCCTTGGTGCCAATGATGGTCGTATGCGTGTTTGGCGCCGTGCAGGTGAGCGCCACAATCAGGACTGCATACGACCGAGGCACACAGGGCCAACACCCGGCATCATGGTGTGGGGACCGATCTCCTACACTGGCCGTACACCTCTGGTGATCGTCGAGGGGACACTGAATAGTGCACGGTACATCCAAACCGTCATCGAACCCATCGTTCTACCATTCCTAGACCGGCAAGGGAACTTGCTGTTCCAACAGGACAATGCACGTCCGCATGTATCCCGTGCCACCCAACGTGCTCTAGAAGGTGTAAGTCAACTACCCTGGCCAGCAAGATCTCCGGATCTGTCCCCTATTGAGCATGTTTGGGACTGGATGAAGCGTCGTCTCACGCGGTCTGCACGTCCAGCACGAACGCTGGTCCAACTGAGGCGCCAGGTGGAAATTGCATGGCAAGCCGTTCCACAGGACTACATCCAGCATCTCTACGATCGTCTCCATGGGAGAATAGCAGCCTGCATTGCTGAGAAAGGTGGATATACACTGTACTAGTGCCGACATTGTGCATGCTCTGTTGCCTGTGTCTATGTGCCTGTGGTTCTGTCAGTGTGATCATGTGATGTATCTGACCCCAGGAATGTGTCAATAAAGTTTCCCCTTCCTGGGACAATGAATTCACGGTGTTCTTATTTCAATTTCCAGGAGTGTATTTAGCATTGGGAAAGGAAAACACACAAAACACATTCACTCATCTTTCTTCCACATTTAAGTACTGCTGTGTAATTGAATAGTGTTGACTGTGTAAATAAAATCCTCTCAAAATTTGATGCTCAATATGTGTATCAAGTAGTAGTGGTACAGTGCATAAGAGTCAATAATAGTTAGTCAACGTCATAGTCATCATGTCAAGACCAATGTTTGCCAAGCCAACATTTTCCGAACAACTGTCAGTGTGCCATGATATGCAAATACTTCCTTTCTCCAAAAAAAAAGTATATACTTCTTATTGATTTAACAATGTGTGTGTGTGTGTGTGTGTGTGTGTGTGTGTGTGTGTGTGTGTGTGTGTGTGTGTGTGTCTAGTCAGTCTTCTAGTGTTCTAGTCTGCCATCTTCATCCTCCTTGTTCCATATAAACCAACAAAAAAATATGCTCCTCACTTACTTTACCTCTCGTCCACCAAACCTCCAATAATCATCAGCATCACATAACCTTAATACCTCAATAATACCTCTTCAATACGTCGATACATATAAACCTTATCACCAATATCTTTTACCTTACCTCTTATCCACCAAAACTCCAATAATCATGAACATTACACAATCTCAGTACCTCAATAATACCTCTTCAATACGTCGATACATATAATCCTTATCACCAATATCATTTCACTTCCATAACAGCTCTTTCCTCTAGTCAGTCTCCTCGAACAAGTACAGATAAAATTCTAGTGCAAACTTCAATTCATCATCCCATACAATCCGAAGACACAATGTCCACACACAACCTCTGTGTAATCCATCTGACCCAGATCTTCAACTCATTATGAATTATAAAATACATTTTGGTTACCTTGTCTGTCATTAAACAAACGAAATGCATACATGACCTCCAACAGCCTTTAGTTTGAATAACTTTCAGTAAGTATTTACGATTACGGAGTGTGAATGATCGTAATAATTCACAGTGCGTACACCACTTCAAGAATCATGGCAAAACAGGAGCAAACATGTGGAGTATTTCTTGTGTCAAGTGTCACTTGCTATTTCAATTGCTCACGAAGAATGCACTGTAATAAATGTCAATGGTCTAAACCTAGTGTTGGTATGTCATGTCGTTAGCTTCCTTCCTATTAGCATAAATTTATACAGCTTCCATAAAACCTCCAGCTCATGTGACTTTAATTAAGTTTCTTGTACCAATGTCGTTCGTAGAATTAAGGCAGTTCATTTTTTTATCTTAAAATATAAAGCACTGAGCGTAAGCAAAACATGCAATAGAGAGAAAATGTACCAGTAGAGAACAGAATGTTAACAAGTGGATGTAGCACAATCCCTATAACGAGGCTCTGCCAAGCGAACAATTAATACCATGTTCGCGCAACGTACATCAGCATTCTATATACTAAATTAAAGAATAGTTATGACAACAAAGCAGAAATGTGTAAATATGCAATCCATACGCAAAGCAGCAAATATATATCTTACCTAATAAACAGGTCATTAGCATCATATCAGCATAAGCAAATAAATGTTCATATGTAAACTTAATACGTAAACATGAAGGCGCAAGCAGATAAATCACAAAGTATAACTTACATACATAACCATATCAGCACAATTAATCAGGTGACAATTATAACTTAAATAAATAAGCACAACAGGCACATTATAAAAAAAAAGTTACATCAGTGAAAAAGCAGTGCAGCCAAGCGATGCATAATATACATAATTAACAACCCTGTTCATTAGTCAGTCATTGTCAAAATCAGTTAATACAAAGTATAAATTACGTAATCGCGAGCAGCAAATTACGTCTAAAGTACGTACCTAAGTGGAAATACGTTACCTGAAAAATAAACTCAATTAATAGTTACCTATTTCGTTTATTACTTTCTTATTCGAAATTACATTCTTCCAGAGATTTTCTCGATAGCAAGTCCTCTTAACGTCAGACACACAGAATTTACCTGAAGTTCTTAATATTTTATACAATCATATCCCGAAAAATACTGAACGTTAATAACATAATTTATCAAGTAACTATAGCTTTATACTGAATTTATTCGGAGAAATTAGACTGTGTATTTGTTTACGGCTGTCAGTGGATTCACACTGAGCGCTCCATCAGCTGTAGGTACGCGTCACGTAGGAAGTAATTTTTGCGGTCAACGACTGCCTTGTGCGGCGCGCAGACTTGACTGTTGCTTTGAGTATGTGCCGCCGCCAGAACACGACACGGTATCCTTGCATTCTCTGCGTATTTACGTATAACTTTTTGTTTCTCAAATGTATGTCATTCCACAAAAATTTTAATGTTCGATATATGATGTATTCCCTTAGAGCTCCGTGATTTAAGAGTTTCTACTTCGACAGTATTATCATGAATAATTTTGCGAACCCTATATAGACCGTTATAAAGCAGAAGAAAATTGCGACACAAGCCTTTTCCTTTGTGAGACAAACGATGAGACTTAATTAACACCTTCTGGCCAACTGACAAGGTTTTTAAACGACCAGGACGTTTAGCTGATTTCTCTCCTCTAGCAGCCACAGATGCAATATTTTGTAGAGCCAGATTGACAACTTCAGAATGCCGCAGATTCCGTGAAGGCGGAAAAGGAACGAATTCAGAAATGCGATTTCTCGGTGCTTTATTTTTTATCAATATAGGCGGTAAAGAAGTTGATCCATTAGAGAGTTCATTCAGAATGTTTTGAAAAATATGAAGATACTGATCCCAAGTTCTGTGATTCTGATGACTATAAAGTCGACACAGTCTATTGATTTCCTTCAGCCATCTCTCTGAAGCGATAGATTGAGGGTGAAAAAGTGAAATGAAAATTGGTTTAATCTTACGACGCCATAGAGTACGAAGCCAAATATTAGAGCGAAACTGTGATCCATTATCTGATATAACCTTATTAACATGACCCTCTTCTTTAAGAAAATGTTTGATGAACGCATTAGATACTGAACGAGCTGTTGCTTTGCGTAAAGGTGTAAAACACACATATTTTGATGTCAGTTCCACTGCTACCAAAATGTACGCAAAACTATTAGTACAACGAACCACTGGACCTAACAAATCGACTGCAGCCATGTCCTTTAATTTCGCTGGAATGATAGGAAACAACGGTGCTCTGTAAGAAATAGTTGGCGGCTTAGCCTTTTGACATAATTTGCATTTAGCAAGAACAGATCGAATACGTTTTTCCATATTACTGAAGTACCAATTTTCTCGTAATTTATGAAAGCATTTTCTGGGACCAAAGTGTGCATTATTGAAATGTGTATACCAATTCAATTTATTAACCCACTCATCAGGAATGCAAACTAATCAAACAGAGTTGTCAATCGACTTTCGTTTAAAAAGAATATCATTGCTAACTAAATTTTGTGAAAGCCCCAACAACAGCCAAGGCTTCAAGTTCCGTAATCGAATAATTCTTTTCTGATTTAGAGAGAACACGACTTCCAAATGCAATAGTTTTCTGTACTACAACGCCGTATTCTTCTATCTCTTGAAATAAGTGTGCACCTAGACCTTTGTATGATGAGTCCTTTGCCAAAAAAAAAATGTTTAGATAGATCCGAATGTGAAAGAAGTGGAGCAGCAACTAAAGCATCACGAAGTTGTTCAAATTCTGACTGACCTTCTTCATCCCAAAACCAATTAGAATTCTTTCCAGATAGTTCACATTAACGGGGTGTGGCCAAGTTGTCCAATCTAACAAAGCGTCTAAGAAAATTACAGACACCAAGGAAACTACGAACATCACGTTTTGTAGTAGGAACAGCATAATTACGAATACTGTCTAGTTTCTCTGGATCAGTAAGAATATCTTCTGTAGAAATAATATGACCAAGAAATTTCACCTGAGAACGACCAAATTCAGATTTATCCAAGTTCACTGTAATGCCAACTCTTGCAAAAATACGTAATAATGAATCCAAAATTTTGTTGTGCTCACTTCAAGAACGTTTAGCAATAAGAATATCGTCAACATATGAAGTAATATTCTCATGAAGATAAACAGGTAAAATTTCGTTTAAACTAGGAATGAATGCTGCTGAAGATACAGTAAGTCCAAACGGTAATTTCCGAAATCACTTTTAGGTAAAATAGTAAAATCCGGTTATTCTTGACCGACTCTCTAAATAGATTGATAGTCGAAGAGTTGATTTGATAGATACAAAGAATAGTAAAAGAGTAGGCAGCGGTGCAGAAAACTAAGAGGGAAATAGCACCACTACAGCTCGGGGCCCTGTGCACGCTACGGCACATATTCACTTAGAGTAGCGAATCCCCTGAGGACTTCAATAGCCGCACATAAATTCCAGTTTGTGACTTAATGCCCAATTTGGTGGAAGTGCGTACATAAATTGATCTAATAATGAACATGGATGTATGTCATTCTTAGAATTGCGAAAGAACTTAAATTTCCGAACAGTTAAAAAGTGTTTAAGTTTTCGCCTCGTGGCGACAAACACCTACCGCGTCTGTCCCCGTCCCAATGCCGATTTTGTCAAGTTCGCGCGCCTGGCGCTCTCTTGTTGGTTCTCGTAAATGAAAAAAATTATTTTCTTCAAAGCCCTCTGCTATCTGTGATTCTAAATTTCTTCTGCTGTCTTTTCCTACAATTTCGCCTTCAAGTTCTTTGACTTGCTTTCGTAATGACTCAAATTCCCTTTTAACGCGTTCATTAAATTTTCCCTGATTTTCAACATGTTTGTTTATGTTCTTGTACTCTTCGGTTTCTGCAAATGGCAATGGAGCTGTATCGTCTGAATCTCTGTCCTCATTTAAACTAAGACTCGTCAGTTTATCTGAAATCTCCTCAACTCCTCTCCGATAAGTCACCTATTTGTTCTTTTTGTTTATTTACGTCTTCCGTAAGTGTCGCGACTCGGGTTTCAGTATTGACACATTTAGTAGTTAACTGTTCACATTGTTGTGTTAGTTTATTTATTCTTTCATTTGGTACAGATTTCTCAATTCTTTCAAATATTTCTTTCTTATCGTGTGCGCGTTGTAAATTTAACTCTGAAAATTTTTGTACTATCATTCGATCTCTTTCTTCCTGTTCTCTATCCTGTTCCTTTTGTCTGACTTCTATTGAAATTAATCTATTATTGTGAGTATTCAAAATCGGTTGTACGAGGGTCGGTCAAAAGGTAATGCCTCCCATTTTTTTTCTACTTAAAAAAATTAAGTTAAGTGAAAAATTTGAATTTGGCGCCATTCCTCAAACCTTCTTCTGCAATCCACTGCAGTAGTAACTTTCTGTGTCAACAGGTGGCAGCACAGCAGAAGTTTGTAAGATGGCCGACATCGATGTTCGTTTGAGACAGCGTTGTGTGATTGAATTCTTGAATGCAGAAGGTGAAACGCCCATACGCATTCATGAAAGACTGAAGAAGGTGTATGGTGTTGTGACAGTGGATGTCAGCACTGTTAGACGATGGGTTCGTCGTCGTAAGGAAGCTGAAGGGCAAACACCGTTGACTGACGAAAAGCGGAGCGGCAGGCCGGTGAGTGCAGTGACTCCACACAACATTCAGCAAGTTGATGACATCATTCGTGGTGACCGTCGGGTGACTGCAGATGAAGTGTGTCGCATTATTTCTCTTACGAGTAGTAAAGGCAGTGTGATCACGATTATTAAACAATTGGGGTACTCAAAAGTTTGTGCACGGTGGGTTCCAAGAATGTTAACCGATCAGAATAAAGAGGCAAGGAAAACAATAGCCTCCCAACACTTGCAGCGCTTCCGTTTGGAGGGAGATGAGTTTCTGAAAAAAATTGTGACCGGGGACGAAACATGGGTGCATTTTTTTGAACCCGAATCAAAGAGGCAGTCAATGGAGTGGCGTCACACAAGCTCGCCGAGGAAGAAAAAATTCAAAACTGTGCGATCGGCAGGGAAAGTTATGGCAACAGTTTTCTGGGATACAGAGGGTGTGATTCTGGTTGATTTTTTGGAGCAGGGATGCACAATAAATTCTGTTCAATACGTCACAACCCTCAAAAAACTTAAAGCACGTCTTCAGCGAGTTCGCCCAACAAAATCAATGGCAGATGTTCTTCTTTTGCATGACAATGCAAGACCACATACCAGTCGTCACACCTCTGACGAGATTGTCAAAATTGGATGGGAAGTTTTGCCTCATCCCCCATACAGCCCTGACCTGGCACCATCAGACTTCCATCTGTTCGGGCCACTAAAAGAAGCTCATCGTGGGATTCATTTTGAAGATGAGGAGGCCGTCAAAACATCCGTGCGTCAATGGCTTAGGAAGCAGAGCTGTGATTTTTACCGTGCTGGGATACATGCCCTTGTTCAAAGATGGACCAAAACTGTAGAGATGGGCGGAGATTACATTGAAAAATGACAAAATGATCCTCAATGTTGTGGTTTTCAACCTATGTAATTGCATTTAAATTTCCTGACAATTAAACGTAGAAAAAAAAATAGGAGGCATTACTTTTTGACTGACCCTCGTACTTCTCTAATTAATTTCTTTAATTCATCTGTCATGTTTTTAAAACATATCCCTATTCGTGAGTCTAACTGTGTTTCCATTGTTCCCATATCAGTTTCTAACCGTGTTGCCAATGTTTCCATCTCTGTTTTTAATTCAGATCCTAACTGTGATCCCACTGTTTTTAATTCAGATCCCAAACTCAATATTGCACTCGTCAAATGCTCCATATTAACTGGTTCGAAATACTTTTTGCCCCTAAAATTTCCCGTATAACTAACTTCCTTTGGCATAGCTGTAAAGCTATCTGTGTTATATACTATTTCAGAATCTTCTATCGTTGATCTCGTATTCTGTGAATTTTTTTATTGAGAAAAATTTTGAACTGATTCCCGACTTATTAACTTGTTTTCTACTTCATTATTCATTATACTGTTCTCATCTGTTGGCGAGTTTGAGATGTTAACAATTTCGTCATTCTCACTATCCATCATTTTTGCCTTTTTCATCGATCGCGTAATCATTTACAAAAGATACAAAACTCGTCCCTATACAAAAATTACACACAATATGACACTCTATCACCAACAATACCATTCACACAAAATGCTTCCCGACAAACACGTTTAACGAACAATTGATATCTTCATAATCACACAAAATTGTCAAACCCCTATACAAGACATCAAAAACTAAATTCTACAAATATACCATTAGAAGAATGACAAGACAACTAGCAATGTTCAATTACCAAATCTACACATGAAATATAGGCTACAATTACTAAACTACAGGTTACCACAACAATAGTACTGTTTGCTATTTCTACTATCAGAAGATTCCAGGTTCGAATCCTAGCAGGGTCGCCATGTGCATGGGGCTTAATTAAATAGAATGCAAATAATTTTAATTTTAGTCACTGTTTGTCCGTTTATGAAGTCTCGTAACCGGTTGGCCCTGAACAATATTAGTACGCAATCTGACTGCATTGAATTACAACAAAGAATGAAAGGAAATTTGGGTTAACACAATTAATTAATTAAGTCCCCAGCAACTATAAAAGCTAGGAAACAAGAAAGCATAGGTGTAACTGTTCTGTGTGTGGAAGTGTCATTCAACGTACACATCTGGATTAGATTAGATTAATACTTGTTCCATAGATCATGAATACGACACTTCGTAATGATGTGGAACGTGTCAGGTTAATGAAAGATGTCTGTACAAGATATTACATTACACAAAATATTGCATGACACTAATGCTTAAGTTAGTTTTTTATCCCTCCCTTAATTTATGTCTAAAAATTCAGCCAATGGCACAGTTTTTCCTCAATACAACAAGATGCTTTAAACGCCATTTACAATGAAGTAATTAAAAAAAACAGAAATACTTTGATTGCACATCGAAACCAGAATTACGCTCTAATACATGAACACAAGCCAGATGCTTTGTTGACTGAACCTGTGACCAAGAGGCAATGCTATTTAGGTCTGAAATAATTTTTTTTTTACCTTCATATATATTGACGATAAATACACTTTGATCATTACAACATCCCCAATCGAATAACATATGGTGTCTTGCCCAACAGAACAACTAGTACTCTATCGATGTCTCTACAAGCACACATCACGCCTACCTCAGAACTACTACTACTCTCTCCAACTTATCAGCGGCCACTGCCAGTGGAGGCGGCTGAATAATACTCTTTGGCGCAATGTCTGGCGCTGTGACTCAGTGTAGCCACCTTTCAACCTGTTTCCCTTTATTAGATGATAAGTGAGTTCTAACAAAAACCAACAGTCCTACAGTGAATACCCATTTTGACTCACCTTTGTCTGCTCTGAGTTTTCTTTTCACAGCTGCTCGGTCAACGTTCTCGAGTGCTAATTCTGTTATCTGCTGGTGTGATGGTCGTCTGGATGGCGGTAAATGTACAACTTTTCTTACCCCATCCAATGGTGTTTTATTTTTGATCACTGTGACTGGTGGTAATCGTGTAGTACTGTGCGGCATTTCGTTTATAACAGTCTGCAAATGATGTAAATTGGCATCCCATGTGTGTATGTCCTGAACTACAGTACAGACGACACCATGTTCCAGTATCCTTCATCATTCTTTCTGCAGAAATGGCGCTTGGTTTGTACCTAGATATGAAGATGCGTTTAATTTTATGTCTTTTTAAAGTCGCCAACCGAGGTTTAGATCTATACTGGGGCACTTTATCTGAAATTAACCTTTCTACAAGCTCTACCTCCTTGAGGAACTGACGTTGTAGTGCCTTACTGATCGTAAAACCAGTGCACGTTTCAAAGGGGTCAAAGTGACATACTTTGAAGTTAACTCTAAAACTGCAAAGATAAACGTGTTCCCATTTCCTGTCACAGGTAATGGTCCCATCAAATGCTTTGCTGTTAGATGTTTTATGGTGGTTTAGTCTGAAAAGTAACATGTTTGGCATGTTGGTAATCCGTACATTTATTTAGTACTTGCCGAATACGTCTTTCAATATGGGGAAAATGTGCGCTCTCTTAGAGTTTCAAAAAACATTTCTTCGCCCCAGAGTGCCATTACTTAAGTGAGTGTACCATGTATACTTGGTTACGGGTTCATCAGGAACTCATACTGTCCATAAACTTGTACTTGGTTCTCGTCTGTAGAACAGCACGTCATTCTTCAGCAAATGATGCTGACGAATGTCAACCGAGTTCTTGTCTTTCCACTTATGTTTGACCCTTAACACCTCCGCGTCTCTGTTCTGTTCATTTGAAGTATTTGAGTAAGCTGTTGTTATATAGTTTTTAAAACGAACTACCTAAATGTAATATATACCAATATGGTCCTCATCTACTCCGAACTTCATGTTACTTAGGGTTACACGATGTGGACACCGGGAAAGAAATTCTGCTAAGGTGTTTGTCGGTCCTGAGATACGTTTTACACAGAAATCATACTCTTGCAAGATCAAAATTCGCCTTGCTAGCCTACCATGTGTCAAGTTCGCTGTGAGTAAATACTCAAGAGCTTTACGATCTGTGTATAAAATAGTTTTCCTTCCGAATACAAACTATCTAAACTGTAGGAAATCCCAGACTAAAGCTTCCAGCTCTGTAATGAAATAATTCCCCTCACATTTCGATAACACACGACTAGCAAATGCAATGATCTTTCGCTTTATCTGTCCAACCTGTCCGTAGCGTTGAAATAATACTACCCCTATTCCAGTCTTGGCTCTGTGTCTTGCCATACTAAAATTTTGCGTAAGCTCTGGGTGTGACAGTGTCTGTGCTTCCGCTAACGCCGTACTTATCCGTACTTCCCTTCTTTATCTATGACCTGTATTAGCCGTATTTTGTCGGTTAGTACTATTGAAACCTGGTAAACAAGGGTAGGCAGGATTCGGTTACGATTGTGGACCGGGCAGTAATCAGTTACTATTCGTTGCCTTTTACAGATACACACAATTTATTTAAACCAGTAATTCCGGACTCAACAATAAATAAAAAATACCACACGGTATTAATGAATGAATAAACAAGTGTGTATATAATAGTGTTTTCAGTAAGTTACAATTTAGCAAATCACCATTAAATACAGATACAGCAGATAAAGTTTTAAAAGCAAGCCACTTTGATGTGGATAGAAGGACTTACATGCCAGGAATGGCAATACATTAAATATTGATTAAAATTCGGTGAAATCTACAAATAACAGGTATTGAAATACTAAAGGCAAGTCGCCACAAACACAGCAGTCGGCAACAGACTCCAGGAATGGCAGCAAGTAAGGTATTAAAGGCTTACTGCGTAAATACAAATACCAAATTAGAATTGTAAGGCAAATGGCCACAATCACGGCTGAAGGCCTTACACGCCACGAACGGCAATAATATAAAAATTAGAAACCTACTGTAAAACAGCAAATACAATATCGAAGGTTAATTAAAGAAAAACAAGCAACTGATCACCAAACGGGTGACATAAGATGATGGGAAACTGTGTGACACAACCCTTAACGTCCACTGAACACTACACTGTTAGATTTATCCCAGGAGGCGCCCACAACTATTAACTAGACACATATAACCTTTAATGTTGCCATTACAAGCTACTGCAATAAATAAAACAATAATAAAACACAGGGACCAGTACATAAGTTCAAAGTTACTGAGGCAGATTACACCCGCAGAACGAGCATTACACTGAACTACTGTCCAACAGACCTCCTTTTAGAACACACATGTCTTACAAGAACCAAGAGGACACAGAAGCTAATCCAGGAATAGACCTCTGGGAAGGTCCGGCCACAAGCAGTTTCGCGAACGATGAGTTAGGCAACCAAGAGTTGCATTCACTTCACAAGATGGTATCTCAGACTAATGGCAGTCTGACGAATGACTAGTGATAATCTTGCTGAAGCTACCTGACGTCCGATAAACCAAATGCAACGATGGAACAATATGCAAAAGCCGGAACCGGCGGTTTGCACTACGTTCCCAGAATACTGTGTCTATTCCTCGTGGACTCCAACTAAACTTCACGTGTGATCTACGAGCAGTGTTTGGAGGTAGTACCTGGCTTACACATGCTGTTGTATGGGGCAATCAAGCAGATTATGGTGGCCTTGAAGCATTTCCAGAGACCTGTAGTCTCAGCAATACTCCATGTCTTCCAAGCCAAAATATTAGCATCTGGATATTACGGTTATAATGACCAGCTTGTCTGTAAGGGTCCCTGAGAATATTGCGCTTCGCACGATTCCAGTTTCCTTTGACGTCCTTAGGGGTGATCTCCACAGGAATTTGATCTTGAATCCCCCATTAGTTCGAAAGGGGGGAATTAACAGGATAAGCAAACATCAAGGAAACTCGAGTAGCCTTCAAAGCCTCATGGCCGGCGGTACTGAAGGCAAAGCTAAGCCAAGGCGGGCTAGAATCTCACTTACTGGGAGACAACTGACGAAAGATAATCACTGCGGTTTTAAGGTTATGATTGACCTTTCCACAAAGGACCCTTGCGTATAATACGGAGCGGTAGTTACATGCTTAACGCCGCTTAGAAAACAGAAGGCCTTGTAGGGAGCCGAAAGAAAGCTGGGACAGAATCACTAACTATTTGCTTAGGAGGTCCAAAAACACTTAATATTTTAGTTAAGTGCGTAATGGTGGTGCAGCAGTCACATTACGAGTCGGAAGAAGCTAGGTAAACCTGGAAAGCGCAACAGTAATCACTAATACATACCGATGGGTTGCTTTGGTGCAAAGTAAGGGCCCCACACAGTCGTTATACAGTTTGTCCATGGGGTAACATTCACGCAGAACTAGGGAACCCCTGTTGAATAGGGTTTTTTTGGTTTGGCCACATGACACACCTGACACCGAGAAGCCACTTCCCTAACATCTCGGCCAATAGACGGCCTATTCAGATGCTCCAAAATCTTCTGAAAGGTCTTTATGTTCCTAGACGCCTGCCAATTAACGCGTTGTGAAACTAGTGGAAAACGGGGCGTAGTAGAGTGCCTGGTAGATAATTCGTAATCTCCTTGGTATGTCCCACCCTTTACACAAAATGCCTTTCCTGATAATGTATTCCTGATATTAATCCAAACACTCCCTCCCCCCCTCCACCGAAAGCCGTTTCTTAATGGGTCCCCAAGTGGGGTCCTGATCCTGATGGTCGGCAAAGTCACTAAACAAATGAGGAATAGCGCCTAACACGACACAACTAAGGTGGCCTTCGCAAGCTTCTTGGGCGCCCTCACTATATGGTTGTTCAGTAAAAATACGGCACATTCTCAGTGCCTCTCATGTGCTTAACCTCGAACTGAAACGCCGAAATGCGTACAGCCCACCTCGCGATATGGCCAATTTACGCAGACTGGTCAACACCCAGCTTAAGGCTTGATTGTCAGTCTCTAGCTGAAATACTCTATGTTCGATATAAAACCGGTACTTATCCAGCGCAAACAAGGCAGCCAATGCCTCACATTCGTAAACAGAATGTTTAAGCTCAGCGACGGTTAATCGACGAGACGCATGTGCTAATGGCTGCCTTTGCATCAAGTAGGTGACAATGAAATATAGAGAAGAATGGGAAAGTAACTTAAGGTTCTCTTAACTGATGAGTTTTGCTTTATGAAAGTAAGGGCACAAGCGAGGCAGTTCTGACGTTGCCTTTGATACGCGAGCAAGACTGAAGAACATACACATTCATAGGATTTGTCTATCAGGAAAAAGCATTCGTCAATGTAAATTATTATAAGAAGTTTCAAATTTTGTGAAAAGTAGGTGTAACAAAAGGGAAAGGAGGATAACATATAATATGTACTAGAACAAGGAGGACACAATGAGATTGGCAGACCAAGAACCCAGTGCTCGGTTAAAAAAGAATGTAACGCAGGGTTGTAGTCTTTCACTTCAACTGTTTTATCTGATTGTTGGAGAAGCTCTAACATATGTAAAAGAGAGGTTCAAGAGTGGTATTAAAATTTAACTTGATAGGATATCAGCGATAAGGTTGGCTGCTTGAATTGCTACCCTTACTTAAAGTGAAGACTGAAAGTGCTGTTGAACGGATTGAACAGTCTAATCGGTACCAAATATGGAGAGTAAAAGAAAGAAAGACGAAAGCATGAGAGGTAGCTGAAATGAGAGCATCGAGAAACTGGATCACGATGCAGACGAAGTTAAAGAATTCAGAAGATTAATCGATCAGGAATTGAGGGCAATCGGTAAAGACAGTAACATACGGAAAACATAAACAAGAAGGAGCGAGATGGTAGGACATGTGCTAAGACGTTAGCGAAGAAACTCATAGTACTAGAGGCAATTCTAGAATGTAAGAACTGCTAGGGAAAGCAGACGGAATACACCAGCAAATAACTGAGAGCGTAAGGTGCATGTGCGAAATTGAAATGAAGAGTTTGGCACAGGAAGGGTATTCGTGGACTGCCATATGAAACCAGTCAGATTTCAGATGTCTCAATAATGCGCTCATGGAGCGTAAGGATGGAAGGACACCATGGAGCTCGTGCAAGGATGGAAGATCACCAAGTGGTTCACACATTTCCTTCCTGTCGAAATAGCCATATTTCTTCCTGTGCCTCTGGAGATGAATGTAGTACATCTTTGATACAGGAAGTGATACAGTTAGCTTCTGGCGCACAATACGTATGAGTTCGTCCCAATTAAAAGTTTATTACGTATTATACCTAGGTTTCTATAAAATAGAGAGCGATTACTGCATTACTTCGACGGCCCTGTGAAAGGGAGTTTCTGCTAAATGTTGGATGTGCTATGAAGGCTGTGTAATAGTTACTAGAATTTCCATTTTCCTAAGTAAGGACAACAACGATATACAGGTTGTCAACTGTCAGTATTGATTTAGTTTTGCATCATTTGTTTTCGATCATGGTGTAATGTTGGCAATTAACGAAACACATTAAAGAAATATCTGTATTCAGGAACAGAAATATGCTTTCGTTCTCGCAGGTAGAAATTGCTTGTGGAAAACGTCAAAAAAAGCTATTCGGTTGTTGCACGTAATTAGTCGCACATGGTCTATGATTGTGTTCAGAGCCTCTTGTGAGTTCCGAGAAACATTTTGTCAAACCTAAAACAGTCGTGTTAATGATGTGTGCAAGCTGACAGAAAAGGCAGAGTAATGGGTTTTATTAACACGTGTGCCGCCCGGGGTTAGCCGAGCGTTCTGCGACGCTGCATTCATGGACTGTGCGGCTGGTCCGGCGGAGGTTCGAGTGCTCCCTCGGGTATGGGTGTGTGTGTTTGTCCTTAGGATAAGTTAGGTTAAGTAGTGTGTAAGCTTAGGGACTGATGACCTTAGCAGTTAAGTCCCATAAGATTTCACACACTTCTGAACATATTAACACGTGAGGTTGCAATTAGTTTACGTGAAGGTACTGTTGTACATACTTTGCAACTGGTCGATGTCCTTTCAATATCTAATCACGAACGCCACATATGGGGCGATTCAGCTGCCCCAACCGACGGATTTTTTGCAATCTGCATTGCCTTCAAAGGTGGGGCACATATTCTCTCGCTTGGTATGCGCAGACTGGTAGTGCTACACAAAATATTAACACGACTTTCTTGTAGGTAATTTAATGTAGTTACATTTTGTGCTGTGTTAAGTTTCTGCTATGAAACTATTGAAGCAAAACGTAAAAGTGACCACACTCGTTTTTCTTGAATAACTCGAAAACCACTGTTTTCACGAAAATACATATCAGTACAAAATATTACTACGTTAAATTTTCTACAAAAAGGTCTTTGCTCATTTTTTTCTGTAGGATTTAGATTATCCGCATAGCGAAGGAGAGAATATGAAAATTGCACATGCGTGGTTTCTGAATGCGTTATGGGCTTCATAAAACCCATTAGGAGGGGCTGCTGAATCACCCCATACATATATAGCCGTTTTTGATACTTAGTTCCACAGTTTTGACGCGAGGAATGCGCCTCCAGTCTTCCTCGAACTATTTTAGAATTATTCAAAACCAAAGAAAGCATTGCAATTGCGTAGATCGGGTACGTTATAAAACATTATAATATGATTAATAGCTTTAGTTGATTAATCAGTCAACTTAAGATCTCAGAACAAGCAAAGAACAGAAAATTGTCACAAATTTTACAAAACCCGAATTTACAAAAGTATGAAAATGAAGGAAACACACTTGCAATATACCACTCATGATAAATTTATACATAAGTTCGACGTTTAGCTCGTAAAATTTAACCTCAGGTAATTTTCTGTTATTTGCTTTTTCTCAGACCTGATGATGGTTGTATAGGCAACCGAAAGAAGCCATCTTTTAATGTTTTATAATGTGCGCGATCTACACAGTTACAATTTATTTTTAACTTTTTAAATTTTAAAAAATGTATATTTGGTCATTTTTTTCCGTTCTGACAGTCAGCTGTAACTAACCTCCGAATTACCCTCGTTGTTGTTGTGGTCTTCAGTCCTGAGACTGGTTTGATGCAGCTCTCCATGCTACTCTATCCTGTCCAAGCTTCTTCTTCTCCCAGTATCTACTGCAGCCTACATACTTCTGAATCTGCTTAGTGTATTCATCTCTTGGTCTCCCTCTATGATTTTTACCATCCACGCTGTCCTGCAATACTAAATTGGTGATCCCTAAATACCTCAGAACATGTCCCACCAACCAATCCCTTCTTCTAGTCAAGTTGTGCCACAAGCTCCTCTTCTCCCCAATTCTATTCAATACATGCTCATTAGTTATGTGATCTACCCATCTAATCTTCATCATTCTTCTGTAGCACCACATTTGAAAAGCTTCTATTCTCTTCTTGTCTAAACTATTTATCGTCCATGTTTGACTTCCATACATGGCTACACTCCACAAAAAACTTTCAGAAACGACTTCCTGTCATTTAAATCTATACTCGATGTTAACAAATTTCTCTTCTTCAGAAACGCTTTCCTTGCCATTGCCATTCTACATTTTATATCCTCTCTACTTCAACCATCATCAGTTATTTTGCTCCTCAAATAGCAAAACTCCTTTACTACTTTAAGTGTCTCATTTCCTAATCTAATTCCCTGAGCATCTCCCGACTTAATTCGACTACGTTCCATTATCCTCGTTTTGCTTTTGTTGATGTTCATCTTATACCCTCTTTTTAAGATACTGTCCATTCCGTTTAGCTGCTCTTCCCAGTCCTTTGCTGTCTCTGACAGAATTACAATGTCATCGGCGAACCTCCTTAGTTAGAGTTTATTAACGTAGTTGACAAGTCATTCGCCCTTATTTTTGAGAGTACGTTAAATTATAATTTTCCTTCGTTCTTCCTTCGTTCTTTTTCATTCTTAAGTATCTACAGTCACCATGACTCCGACTCCGCTGTTCATAATAGGTAAACAGTGTTATATATTGCCAGTCTGTGACCAACAAGCTGTTATAAGATTTTCCAATGTGGGTGAAGTACTGGTTCTTCCAAATCTGGTGTGTGTATTAACAAAAATGAGACATTTTTCATCGATATTTACTTCAGTTAAGGAATATGGTATGGAGTTGGCCGATCCAATCAGTAACGACCGCGTTTTTGACAGCCTGTAGCCGTTACAGACGTGAAAACGGCACGCCATCAGCGAAACTGGAGAAGGTAAACTGTGCAACACCATCGAAGGTATTGGGCGCGCCCTTAAGGGAAACGTGCTCAGCAAGCCGGAACCCTTCACTACGCTAAAGCGCTTCCGCGTAAAAACTCCCGTGTGTTTTACCCGACGGCGGAACAGCGATACTTAAAACTAAAAGCCCTATTCTGCAAACCCCCGGCTCCATCAGCTCGGCGGACCGTACGTGCCAACGGCTTACCAGCCATTCGAGCAGCCGCTGCCCGCAGGTTGCCGGCCGCTGCCGCTAGATGGCACGGAGGGCAGCGCGGCAGAGGGCAGCAGCGGCGCCGCCGCCCGGACATCGACTAAAGAGGGCTCAGTGCGGTGACGGCCAGCGACCGGTAACGGTGTCGCGCGGTGCAACAAAACGGTGCAGGGAAAGGGGAAAAAAAAGGAGTGTTACAGGAGGGGCTCAGCGGAGGACAAGGTGCTGCAGCGAAATGTTTGTCGAGTGCGGGTAGGCGCGGCAGAGCGGGCCATGCGCAGCGGCCGGCCCGGCCGAGCATTGCGCGCCGGGTCGACGGAGTGCGTAAGATCGGCGGCGGGCGGTTGGATGCTGCGCCTCGACTGACACGTCCACGGCTGGACCGCCATGTGACTCGACGCCGACTACGAGCGGATAGCTCAACAGCGATCTCGTACGCCACACCGTTAAAGCTTTTTCGTGAGAACACACAACACCATCGAATGACTGCGTTCCCCTATAAAGACATTGTTTATACTACTGATCTGGTGTTTCAGATGGACCACAGCTCTGAAAACCACCAGTGTTGCACCACAGGTTGCCTCAATAGCCGCCCTACCAATTTTCTGGCAACAATTCTGTGTGTGAAGCCAACAATGAGCCCCTATAACAACTGTGTTGTAGAAAGTAGTGTACTGCCTGAATCTCTTAATTTGTTGCTTACCATAAATATTAACGTTGGCGTGTGATATGACGAACACAGTAATGGAGCTTGCCTTGAAACTTGTGCGTCTGGCGCTCTATAAACAACAATGGTATTGTTGAGATGTACTGCTTATATCTCTATTTCAAAATTAATATCTCTTTTACTTCAGTTGGTCATCCTAAATGGGCAGAGAATACCTTTTCTACAGCGGCGCTATGAATAACTTTAGCATTTTTTCTGTAACGAAAATTTACCGCTGGGGGAAGAAATGGCCGCCTTACCACATAAGGCGACATCTGTCGTGTTCTGTAGTGCAACTTATTCAGGTTTTGCGTTGACAAATGTGTGACTATCTATAACTATCTGAAAATGCTTCTAAAGCAGGAGAGATGAACACTGAGTAGAAACAAAAAACAAAACAAAATGTAGATATGTGGGCATTGTGTAAACAGTCTCCTCGTTGAACTAAACTTTCATTATAGATGTCGCATTTTTAATGCTGTATCATCTTTTTACTTTGTATATTTCAAAGCTTATGAGTACAGGGCTGCTCGTGCAAAACTGGCGTGTGCAGCATTCAGCAAGGTGTTTTGAGTTGCGAGTAGGTGTTTACTTAATTTGTGGAACTGTGACTAAGAGATCCTGAGAAAATTATTTCGAACGAGACCGTCAAAAGTTTCACAGTAATTTCGAATTTGCGGAAATGTACGGTCTCGTTTTAAAGAGAGTGTGGTGAATCTCGGAATGTCTCGAATATAATCGCCGTAGTTAACCCACATCACAAGAGGAAAACAACGTGTGGGCATTGTTGGAGGGAGACAATGAAGAGTTTACAACTAATTGTTAAGCCGTTGAAAATTTTTATTTCGCGGGGAGTATGTGGTTGTGCTAGAAGGTTCTGAGTCTAATTGTGTTGCTTAAGCGGTATTAAAAGAGGTACTGATCGGAGAAAGATCTTGTGGGTACTTCTGGAGGGAGACTGTGGATACTGGCCGCTTCTGAATTGTTGAATCATTTCGTGTCGTTCTGAAGAGTGCGTTGGGGCTCGAGCCGTCTTGAGAATCCTCGTAATCCACTCAGGGACGAGGTGAACTTTTAGGTAGCTGCCCGATGGCGAGGGTGGATTTCTGGATTTATATTGCCTCATTCTGAGGAGGGTGCTTTATGGTTCGAAACGTCTTCAATGTGTGGCAGTTTCTTACTAGAGACATGTGTTGCTTGGCATAAGCAGTGTTCTGAAGTGTAAAGATTAGGAAAAATTAAAGAAAAAATTGAGGAGGAAAATCGGTTGTGTCATCAGACAAAAAAGGAGCTTCTGGTGGAAGGAGCGTCGTGATAGCAAAGATAAGGAAGCGTAAAGCATGGGAGTCCGGATTTTAGAGAGGTGGCAGAGAGCAAGATGGTGCAGAAACACGCGGGTGCTCTTCGTGTGGACGACGCTTGCGATGCTGAGCTGCCTCGACGTCCCGGCGACCGACGCGACGGCGTCGGCGGCGGCGGCGCCCGGCTCCGTGTCCGGAGGGCCCCAGCCCGACCCTCTGCCCGCCGCGAGCCCGGCCGCGTCTTCAGGTGCCTCCTCTGGATTCGCCGGTAGCGTCGGCGGTGGGTCCCCCGGAGGCCCGGCGGCGGCGCCGGGGGCGTCGTCGGCCTCCGCCTCCGTGGCGGCGCCGCCGCCCCCCGTGGCCTCGGCCGCCGCCCAGACGCTGAGCTCGCGAGTGGTGCGCACCAAGTACGGCGACGTGAGCGGCCTCATCGTGACGTTCGACTCGCGCCACCTGGAGCCGGTGGAGGTGTTCCGCGGGGTGCCGTACGCGTCGCCGCCCAAGGGCACGCTGCGCTTCATGCCGCCCGTGTCGGGCGCGCGCTGGAGCGGCGTCAAGGCGGCCGACCGCTTCGGCCCCGTCTGTCCGCAGCGCCTCCCAGACATCAGCAACGAGACGGCGGCTCTGCGGCGGATGCCGCGCGGGCGCCTCGAGTACCTCAAGAGGCTGCTGCCCTACCTGCAGAACCAGAGCGAGGACTGCCTCTTCCTCAACATCTACGCCCCAGCGCAAGGTAGGCTGCGCTGTGCTACCGTGAGGAGTCTCACCGCTTGTATTTGCCCGACGCCTGATTTTCACGCGGCGTCCTGATCATGACGTGTACGGCGTAAGCATTACGCTGGCCGAAAATGTAAATATCACGGCAAACAATTGTGAACATATCGCGTATTCACTTAAGAAATAGTCGAGTACAATTGACTTCCAGACAATGAGAACGTTATCAGCTGATGGAGTAAAGGAACGCCGAATTGGTTTCAAAAACACTCAGCGACGTGCATTGTTGCAATATTACCACCGCGCCGTTGCGTTACGAAGTGTTTCTGCATCTAAATCTACATTCATACCACGCAAGCCACCTGACGGTGTGTGGCGGAGGTACCCTCAGTACCTCTATCGGTTCTCCCTTCTATTCCAGTCTCGTATCGTTCGTGGTAAGAAGGATTGTCGATATGCTTTTGTGTGGGCTTGAATCTCTCTGATTTTATCCTCATGGTCTCTTCGCGAGTTATACCTAGGAGGGAGCAATATACTGCTTGACTCTTCGGTGAAGGTATGTTTTCGAGACTTCAACAAAAGCCCATACCGAGCTACTGAGCGTCTCTCCTCCAGAGTCTTCCACTTGAGTTTATCTATCATCTCCGTAACGATTTCGCGATTACTGAATAATCCTATAACGAACGCGCTGCTCTCCGTTGGATCTTCTCTATCTCTTCTATTAACCCTATCTGGTACGGATCCCACACTGCTGAGCAGTATTCAAGCAGTGGGCGAACAAGCGTACTGTAACCTACTTCCTTTGTTTCCGGATTGCATTTCCTTAGGATTCTTCCAATGAATCTCAGTCTGGCATCTGCCTTACCGACGATGAACTTTATATGATCATACGATTTTAAATGACTCCTAATGCGTACTCCCAGATAATTTATGGAATTAACTGCTTCCAGTTGCTGATCTGCTATTTTGTAGCTAAATGATAAGGAATCTATCTTTCTATGTATTCGCAGCACATTACACTTTTCTACATTGAGATTGAATTGTCATTCCCGGCACCATGCGTCAATTCGCTACAGATCCTCTTGCATTTCAGTACAATTTTCCATTGTTGCAACCTGTCGATACACCACAGCATCATCTGCAAAAAGCCTCAGTGAACTTCCGATGTCATCCACAAGGTCATTTATACATGTTGTGAATAGCAGCTGTCCTATGACACTCCTCTGCGGCACACCTGAAATCACTCTTACTTCGGAAGACTTCTCTCCATTGAGAATGACTTCCTCCCTCTCCCTCCTCCTTCCTAGCGAATGGACACGACTTCTCCTGTCGCTCCGATTTGTAATGCATTTACGTTCTTGATTTGTGCTGAAGCTTGCCAGAAATTTCTTACTACCAGCATAATGTTGGTCCTTCTGATGTACAATGAGACAACAGTTGCAGAAGTCTATAAACACGTTTTTGAAGGACGTCATTACTACGCGTGTCGCTTCGCCGGCGCCCTACCTGCGAAAAGCCCGGCCACCGGACGCAAGTCCTTTTAGTTGACACCACTTCGGCAGGCTTGTTATGGATGTGGATGAAGTGGTAATGCCGACAACACAGCATCCTCTATATCTACATGCATACTCCGCAACCTACGGTGGGTGGCGGAGGGTTCCTTGTACCACAACTGGCATCCTCTCTCCCTGTTTCACTCCCAAGCAGAACGACGGAAAAATGACTGTCTATATGCATCTGTACTAGCTCTAAAGTCTCTTTCTGGTCTTTCCGCGAAATGTAAGTTGGCGGCAATAAAATTGTACTGCAGTCAGCCTCAAATGCTGGTTCTCTAAATTTCCTCAGTAGCGATTCACGAAAAGAACTCCTCCTTTCCTCCAGAGACTCCCACCCGAGTTCCTGAAGCATTTCCGTAACACTCGCGTGATGATCAATCCTACCAGTAACAAATCTAGCAGCCCGCCTGAGAGTTGCTCCTATGTCCTCCCTCAATCCGACCTGATAGGGATCCCAAACGCTCGAGCAGTACTCAAGAATAGGTCGTATTAGTGTTTTATAAGCGGACTCCTTTACAGATGAACCACATCTTCCCAAAATTCTATCAATGAACCGAAGACGACTATCCGCCTTCGCCACAACTGCCATTACGTGCTTGTCCCACTTCATATCGCTCTGCAATGTTACGCGCACATATTTAATCGACGTGACTAAGTCAAGCGCTACACTACTAATGGAGTATTCAAACATTACAGGATTCTTTTTCCTATTCATCTGCATTAATTTACATGTATCTATATTTAGAGTTAGCTGCCATTCTTTACACCTATCACAAATCCTGTCCAAGTCATCTTGTATCCTCCTACAGTCACTCAACCACACCTTCCCGTACACCACAGCATCACCAGCAAACAGCCGCACATTGCTATCCACTCTATCCAAAAGATCATTTATGTAGATAGAAAACTACAGCGTACCTACCACACTTCCCTGGGGCACTCCAGATGATACCCTCACGTCCGATGAACACTCATCATCGAGGACAACGTACTGGGTTCTATTACTTAAGAAGTCTTCGAGCCACTCACATACTTGGGAACCAAATCCATATGTTCCTACCTTAGTTAGGAGTCTGCAGTGGGGCATCGAGTCAAACGCTTCCCGGAAGTCAAGGGATATGGCATCCGTCTGATAGCCTTCATCCATGGTTCGCCAGATATCATGTGAAAAAAGGGCGAGTTACGTTTCGCTGAAGCGATGCTTTCTAAACCCGTGCTGATGCATGGACAGCAACTTCTCTGTCTCAAGGAAATTCATTATATTCGAACTGAGAATACGTTCGAGAAGCCTGCAACAAAACGATGTTAAGGATATTGGCCTGTAAGTTTGGGGTTCCGCCCTACTACCCTTCTTATATGCAGGCGTCACCTGCGCTTTTTTCCAGTCGCTCGGGACTTTACGTTGGGCAAGAGATTCGCATCCAGTACTCGAGAGGAGAAAATCTCCGACCGGCCGAGGAACCGAACCCGGACCCCTCCCATGGCACTCCGCCGCGCTGACCGCCGAGCTGTGGAGGCAGACAGAGACGCCAGGATTTACTACCAAGAACTGCGGATAACATTTCTTTATTGCACATACGGTTTCGATCCATGGATCATCATCAGGATCATGAAAACGTTTTCAACCTCGGACTAGGGTACGTTAAATCAATGGCATCACATAATGAAACGCATGAACACGTAATTTTTTTATTATGTGACGCCATTGACTTCATGTAGCCTATCATGGCGTTGCAAATGTTTCTATGAATTCACGGATTTTATTTTGTGACCCCATTGACATTACATCGCCTAGCCCGATGTTGTAACAGCTATTATGACTCCGATGACGGTCTGTGACCTGAAAGAAGTTGTTCACTATAAAGGAATTTTATCAGCAGCTCTTGGTGGTAACTCATGACGTCTTCAAATATTTACGAGCTGAAGGACACCATGGTTTTAAAATTGTTCACTACACATTGTAAGGAAACATGTAATAATTGAAAATTTTCGTCTTCTTTCTTTTAGATTTTTATGCACCTATTTTTATGTTCCGCCAATTTTGTTTAAATACACTTATCACCTTAAAAATGGATTAAAAACTGTCCCAACAGCAGTAAAATATTATTTTGCAGTGGTTATTGGTTTCGGTCAAAATGTGACGATCGTCAAACCATTTATACCCGGATGGTAGTCGGTGGCAGTGAACGCAGCATGTATTGTGACTTCACCAACGTCAACAGCAAATGTACGCCAAACTGTACATTTCAAAAATAGTCACCCACGTTTGTTGTGTTATTACCATCTGTGTTAAGAACAGTGTTTCAACTTCCACTCCCTTTCAAACATATCTTCTGGCCGCGACTTACCGTGTCTAACCTATTAGTAGTACTTTTACTTTGTTCACATGTGCTGAAGCGTGTCGGAAATCTTTTACCTAATGTTATTTTTGATGAACAGCCCCACAACTGACGTACAGCTGTACAGACAGTGCTCATTGTGAAGAATGTTATGATTAATCGGCAAGAGCTGCTAATAAAATTGGTTTACTGAACAACCAGTTTCGATCCACAGACCATCATTACCTTCATAAAGACGTTTACTATGTCATACTAGGCGATATAAAAACAGGGGCGCCACATAATAAAGTCAGTGACTTGTCACGACTTTCATGGATGTCAGTATGTGACGCCATTTACTTTATGTTGCCTAGGACAGTGCTGTAAAGGCATTTATGAAACTCGTGATGGCCTGTGGACCGAAACTGGTTGTTCAATAAAGAAATTTGATTAGCAGCGCTTGGCGGTAAATCATAAAGTTCTTCAAGTATTTACGAGAAGTCTTCAATTGTTCATTATGTATTATATGGAGGTACTTATCTAATGAACGAAGAATTTTGTCTTACTTGTTTCGTATATTTATGCGCGTATTTTTGGGTAATTATACCGCCGATTTTTTAAATATACTACTCGACCCGCGCATAATAGGCTGGAAAACGCCGTCGTTTGAGGATTCACTACCCTCACCGATGCCTCAACGGTCGTTGGTAAACGGTTTCACATTTTGTCGATATATATTAGCCACATCTGCTTGTGACAAATTAAAGTTTATGCCGGACCATAACTCGAAACCGGATGTCATGAGCAGTCGCCTTAACTACTGCGGCTATCCGAGCACGCCCCGAATGTCAGTCAAGATCTCCATAAGACACGTAGTCACAACCTAAGTGCTCGCACATTACTGACACTAAGAACAGGCAGACGTCATTTTTGTTATGTCATTGAAGCAACGCCAGGTGTGATTATATCATTAATGGCGACAGTGTCTCAGTTTATGCTTTCGTCTATGAAGAACATCACACTGTAATAAACGCAGTTGCTGTATAAACACAGACACTCTCGCTATTAATCATTTCAATGGTCATCTGCTTACTACTGTAGGCGCAAGGTAAGTTGACACTCGGCGCGGTGGCTGGTGGGAGCGACCATAAAGGAATTTCCCAGTGTCAGTCGCTTCCCTCAGCCACCGCGACTAGTGTCAACTTATTCTCTGTGGAGTGTGCAATCGTTTTCCGACGTTCGGCCGCCTGATGAGGCTCATCAGTGACCAACGTTTCAGCTACTGTTCCAGACTGCCTTCACGAGGCTGGCTGTTGAGTTATTTCATGATTACAGTTTTTAGGTAAAAATTTTAGTAGCAATTGGTGTTTGGTCACGATATATTTTCTGAATGACGACATTCTACTGCACTGGCTGTAATTGGTTTGTGTCACATTTACGCTAAGGCGCGCATATTAGGCTTCCTTAAGCGGTTACGCTAGGATTTACTGCTCTCACAGATACATCAACGACCCCGTCCTTACTCAGTAAATGTGTTTTTCTACGTTTGATCAAATTATGATGGACATCATAGGATGGCGGTTATCGCTGACTCAACCTGTATTCGGTTGTAACGGTTTTATAAGTCTCCAGTTTAACCTTACTGTTCAGATTGTTCAAAATAACCAGTTCAAGAAATAACCGATTTTCTCTTTCTTATTTCTCTTATTTCCAGTTAGAAAAGTAGGCTGCGAAAATTAAGCGTTCACTTATTATCCCAAGTTAATAGCACAGCAATAAAATTACATGTATATCACCGAAATTTACCTTCTTTTCCGAGAAACATTGTGAATGATTTCTCCTTATTTGGTGTCGCAGATTTGTTATGCCTCTTCCCGTTTCTAATATTTTAAAGAAAATAAAGCATTTTACTTCATTGCTACAACACTTTGTAAAATATGGTATCATTCTCCTATACAACCGATGTCTGAGGACGACAGCGAGAAATTAACGTATAGACCACGCAGGGGCAAATCTTGTACACTGCACGTAATCGTTTGTCGTCTAACAGGCCACGCTACACGGCAGCAGATACGTTATGGTCTCAGCAATGCTATACCGATTACTATGTCATGTGTCTGTTGCTAATTTCTAATGGTCGGAGGCCTTTTTAAAATAGGACTCTTCACTTTTCGCCATGTTCTGTAATAAACCAGTATTTAAAATAAATGGAAATTTTTATGAACAAACATTACTTGTTTAAAAATTTTCTTTAAAACCAAAATGCTTAGCACTGCTGCTACGGTAAATTAGTATGTCAGTTTTCTTACCCAGTTGTTAGTGAAAAATATAAAAACGTATTATAACCGAAACCGAACACATACCGAAAAACACCGGCTGTTTAGAACTAAAGCACCGATATCTATTTTAGCCGGTCGCTTTTACCTGCCCCTAGGACGTCGACGCCCGACGTTAAGGTTATTGTCGCATACATTGTTCATGGGTCTGATTACTCACTTTCTTTATGACTGCAGTTTCTACAAAATTGTACTGGCTTTCCAATAGCTAGACCGTTATCAGTAAGTGTTCAGTGTAGCGTCTGGCAGGATGATCAGTAACCAGGATGGTTCAATATGCGCCGGTCCCGTGACGCAATAAAGTCATTTCTCTTTCTTGTCGCTCGTCTTACAATCAACATTAAATCTGATAAATGTTATACATGTATTCTAAAAAAAATCATGCATTATGCAACAGCTATATGTCAGTATCCGTTTCGGTCAAACGACCATCATATGGCAGAAAGAAACACCATTAATTGCCACACGTGGTTTTTTATAGCTGAGGCTGTTCTGTTAGTTAAGGAAATCTGGCAGCGTCAATAAATCAGCTATAGCTATTCCGCCAAATCATGATTTTTCAGAAATACTTAAAAGCTAGGTCGTCGACAATGAGGAACGATTTTAACAAGAGTTGCAACAGATTTAGAATTTTAAGACAGTCGAGACCACCCCCAGTCTCCACAGTTTGGGTAGCCGACCTGCCATTTCGGTACAATTTTGGGAAACCATAATTTTGCAGCTGTGAAAGCAATAAATATGTATAACGGTTCCTTTGAATAGGTGAAACCGGGTTTATAAGATCTTAAAAATCTTGTTGTGAAATACTTAAAAGTAGTAGACATATGAAATATCCCTTTACACGCTATTGTTATACACGATTTGCCAATATGTGGTATTATTTGAAACATCAAGGACAAGAAGTGCTACATCACAATTTGAACACCATCAAGATATTTCTTAACGGCACGATTTACTTTCTGGCTCCTATGACACCGGAACACGCTTTGCAGAGACGAGTTTTTGCAATATATACGAATAAAAATGAAAAGCTGTTCGTTGGTAAGCGAATCAGTTGAAAATGGCTACACCGATTATGTAATTTTTTTAAAAAAACATGATCATCATAGTATTAATAAGGTTCTTGGGGAAAGAAAAATTGGGAAACTTCGGCGAAAAATTGGAAAATTGTGGAAATCCTGAAAGTGCTTTTTTCCATGTTGTTTTTGTGTGAATTCAATACCGTAACACACGACTGAAACGATGGATATGCGTAACTATTTTTACTTTTTATTTATTAACTTTTTTTCATTACGCTCACTGGATGCAAAGCTTTCAAATTTTTTCAATAAGAAAAAGAATCTGAAAGAGCAGGATAAACATCGGGGAAAACGCAAGTCAGCCTAAATTAGAACAAAATATTTATTTTAGTTTCTTTAAATTACAATCTCTTCAAAAAAAGTTGTTATTTTATTTTTATTCCAATTAATTTCGCTACTACCTCCACAAATGTCGTTTGGCTGCTAATTGTCAAATTGTGACTCAAGCCAATCGATTACAAAGTGACGAAAAATTGATTTTGTTGTTTATTTTCAATCAAGTTTTGATTATGTTGTAAATCCATTATCAGCTTAATTGTGGTTACTCATGTCACACATTTTGTCGTACCGACACAGCTGAATTTAATTGTCACAATTTGATAGCACTGCAGTGTCTCTAATAAGACGCAGCAGTTTACATCATCTAACCAAGAGGATGTCTACAGCTATCAACCGAATTTTTAAAATCGCAGAAATTGTCAGGATTGCCTCCTAACAATCACCAACTGAAAATCGGATCGGTCATCATAATGTTGCGAAATATCAACCAGCCACTTCATTATAATGGCTTCTTGATATTACGAATCCCAATGACTCCAACCGACATGGCATTTGCCTTCAAAAGTTGGCAGCTTCCGTTGCGATATGCATTCGCAGTGACAATAAACAGATCACAAGGGCAGTCTTGAGAATTTGTGGTATTAGACATGAAAATTCATGCTTCTCTCAAGGTAAGTTGTATGTCGCCTGTCCCCGTGTCGGAAAGCTATCAGATTCGTTTGCTTACGCGCCAGACAATAACTACAACAAAAAAGTGTACCATAAAGCATTGCAATGAATGATATGATGATATCACAGCAAAACATTACAGCAGGCCAATGTAAACAAAAAATTTTTTTTGTTTTGATTGATAACTTGAACATCGATCTTGCAATGGAAATCGAAATGTTAAATAAAACACCTTGAAATTCATTGTGATTTCCATTGAATGGAAGAGAATAAATCATTTGGTTGACATAAAATTTAATTTAATTCAGTTGAAATTAAAATTGTAGAACAAAGCCGCATGTTTCCAAGTCGATCACATTCCATGCACGTCATACTTCCAGCATTTCAGCGTTGGAATGCGGATTGAATTTATCTCGTGTGCCATATTTTCCACTGTCGTACTATTGAATGTACTCATTGAATGTACACATTTTCATGTAACCATAGATTAGGAACGGCCTACGCAGACGAAACTGAGCGGTAGCGAAAACGACGAAATACAACGATAATGTAATCATCGTTACGAAAGCGTGTGCTGTAGATAAGTACAATATTGTGGAACGAACCCATTACAACTAAAACACATACGTTAAGATTGCAGTCTTTAGGCATGTATAAGAAGCTCTCCAGCAGCAGTTGTAACCGTAGGGCCCAAAGCCAACCGGTATTTTCTGAATAATATTATTCTGCTGAACTGGTGTTATCGACGGAATAGATAATAAAAAAACTTGGAACGTAATAAGCTGTGAAGTGAAGTGTCTTTACTGAAATAGTTCCGTTAGCTAATTTCGACCATAGGTCATTTCCTAACCCTTGTGTGATTTAACGTATTACGTATTGTAATTGTAAAGTTATTTTACTTTACGCGTACAAAGCAGACGTCATATTCCATCGGCAATGAAATTATGGAATGCTGGAATAGACGTCTACTTTATGTGTGTGATAGCTTCAATACATAGTATGTAAAATAACGCATGTGTTTGAAAAAGACCAACGGTCGAAATAAGCTAATACGGCGATTTAAATAAAGTTTGCCTACTTCATAGCCTACTAAGCAGCATGTTTTCTTTATTAAGTATTTAGAGACTGTGAATCCACACAGAAACAAACTGTCGATGCAGTTTCTGTGACACAGATATACAGCGCGCCAGAGGCATTCATCAACTGGAGTGTGACCTCGATTGTAAACCAAGTTACGTCCTTTGGCAAAACGAGATTTTGTGATTCACTGATTATCCTCTTTTTAACCCTTTCACCGCTGAGTGCCCCATAACAGCTTGTGTGGCTGGACCGCTCCACCCAGCAGCGCCCGCCGTGCTAAGCGCGATGTGGCGATGTTCACAGCGGCACCTGCTGCGCAAAGCTGTTATAATTGGAGTTTCTTCTGCACATATTCTCTCCAATAAATTCTTAAAGTCATTGAGAACTTTGAAATTTATGTTCTGCTGAAGTTTCTAACACCAAATAACAATTTTCGAAAGCTTCTTGTTTGATATACGAGTATTTCGAAACAAGAAACACCTGTACCACATCACATTATTACACTACTCCTTCCACTTTTCGTTTTTGCAAGTTCTGATGCATCCCCATACAGGCCCCAGTTGTGTTACTGTCCGTTCAGTGATGCTTGGAAAGGGATGTCTTGGAGCCTCAATGGATTTTCCTCGTCTGATCGATGACTTCTTGATGCTTTCCAGTCTTAGTGGTTTTCCTCTAAAATCTCACGAATGAGGCAGAGACAAAATTCGGCTACTGAAGCATTCTTTCTGGTATGAACCTTGTCAACAAGACGGAAATTTAGAACGCACATGTCTAAATAGTTAGACGAAGTTTTATTGTACCATATCAGCATTTTGCGAACATGATTCGTTGAGATACGTAGCACGTCGTATTCCCTGCATCCATAGACTTCTTGTAATCAAACATACAATTTCGTTTAAATTTTCAGGTATTAGTTTTGCGGTCGACATTCACATTTGTTTTCCTGGAGTTGTATGAGATGTAGTCAACATTCGTACGTTCCTTTTGCCTTGCCACTTCAAACTCATCATAATATATGTTGATCAAAATTCCATCTCACCTCTCCGCACTTTGTCTTGAAGTTCAGGGAACTGTATTTACTTCAATAGTTCTTCTTCAAGCAAGCAGTAGAAGAAAGATGGACTTGTGTACCATTTGTCCACATTCACTGTGTGTTTTATAGCGCATATTTACCAATTAAGTCTCGAAACTTCTATATATGAGACGTTGGCTCTCCTGGCACGCTCAGCTACTGTCGCACATACAGTGTGGTCCATTGATAGTGACCGGGCCAAATGTCTCACTAAATAAGCATCAAACGAAAAAACTACAACGAACGAAACTCGTCTAGCTTGAAGGGGGAAACCAGATGGCGCTATGGTTGGCCCGCTAGATAGCGTTGCCATAGGTCAAACGGATATCAACTGCTTTTTTTTCAATAGGAACCCCCATTTTCTATTACATATTCTTTTAGGACGTAAAGAAATATAAAGTTTTCACACGAACCACTTTTTTCCGCTTTGTGATAGATGGCGCTGTAATAGTCACACATGTATAAGTACGTGGTATCACGTAACATTCCACCAATGCGGACGGTATTTGCTTCGTGATAGATTACCCGTGTTAAAATGGACCGTTTACCAATTGCGGAGAAGGTCGATATCATGTTGATGTATGGCTATTGTGATCGAAATGTCCAACGGGCGTGTGCTATGTATACTGCTCGGTATCCTAGCCGACATCATCCAAGTGTCCGGACCCTTTGCGAATAGTTACATTATTTAAGGAAACAGGAAGTGTTCAGCCATATGTGAAACGTAAACCACGACCTGCAACAAATTATGATGCCTAAGTAGATCCGCACATCAGTAGCAGACATACTGCACGGGAATCGGGAATCTCAAAAACGTCGGTGTTGAGAATGCTACATCAACATCGATTGCACCCGTACCATATTTCTATGCACCCGGAATTGCATGGCGACGACTTTTAACGTCGTGTATAGTTCTGCCACTGGGCACAAGAGAAATTACGGGACGGTGACAGATTTTTTGCAGCGTCGTTCTATTTAGCGACGAAGCGTCATTCACCAACAACAGTAACGTAAACCGGCATAATATGCACTAATGGGCAACGGAAAATCCACGGTGGCTGCGACAAGTGTAACATCAGCGGGTGGCGGGTTAATGTATGGTGCGGAATTATGGCAGGAAGGATAATTGGCCCCCATTTTATCGATGGCCATCTAAATGGTGTAATGTATGCTGATTTCGTAAGTGTTACTACTAGATGTTTCACTGCATGACAGAATGGCGACGTACTTCCAACATGATGGATGTCCGGCACATAGCTCGCTTGCGGTTGAACTGGTATTAAATAGCAGATTTCATAACAGGTGGATTGGCCGCCGAAGCACGTTCACCGGATCTGACGTCCTGGGATTTCTATATGTGGGGAAAGTTGAAGGATATTTGTTATCGTGATTCACCGACAACGCCTGACAACATGCGTCAGCGCATTGTCAATGCATGTGCGAACATTACGGAAGGGCGAACTACTCGCTGTTGAGAGGAACGTCGTTACACGTATTGCCAAATGCATTGAGGTTGATAGACATAATTTTGATCATTTATTGCATTAATGTGGTATTTACAGGTAATCACGCTCTAACAGCATGCGTTCTCAGAAATGATAATTTCACGAAGGTACATGTATCACATTGGAATAACCGAAATAAAATGTTCAAAAGTATCTACGTTCTGTATTTTAATTTTTAAAAACCTGCCTGTTACCAACTGTTCGTCTAAAATTGTGAGCCATATGTTTGTGACTATTACAACGCCATCTATAACAAAGCGAAAAAAGTGGTTCAACTAAAACATTCATATTTCTTTACGTACTACACGAATATGTAATACAAAATGAGAGTTCCTCTTTAAAAAAAAACGCAGTTGATATCCGTTTGACCTATGGCAGCGCCATCTAGTGGGCCAACCATGGCGCCATCTGGTTTCTCCCTTCAAGCTGGACAAGTTCCGTTTGTTTTAGTTATTTCGTTTGACGTTTATTTCGTGAGATATTTGGCCCGGTCACTGTCGATGGACCACCATATCTACGTCGTTAGCAATGAAGGCACAAGGACTGTGCACGGATATACAGTATAAATCGCTACCAGTTAAAGGTTTAATGATGTAGGGAAAACAATCACAAAACCTTTTTCACATGAAGTTACAGGTTTCAAGCAGTCCTTGCACTTAATCAATAGGTTTTTTAAATGCAGAGGTTGCAAATGATTACGTAAGGTTTCTGCATTTCATTGTCGACATAGGTATACATAGTATTTAAGAACGTTCAGCATTGCAGTGCAGTGGAGAGCCTGTGACCCATCGCACGTTGGCTGGGGCGAGGCAGCACACATAGTTAAGTAGTGTTATTGACTTGGTACGGATGTACCGTGTAATGTTAATAAATTTTATGGGGACCTGCCGTTGTGGGTGTTCATTTTAGAAATTGACTATGCCCATTTAGGCAAGCTGTTTTTTATTTTGTTCTGAAGAAGGCGTGGTTATCCACGTGAAACCTGGGTAAACACCGGGAATTTTCGCAATCGAGGCGGATTATTCATAATTTATTTTGGTATACATAGTGATTCAGTTGCCTCTACCGCTGTCGTTTTATGCAGCCCACAATTTTACAGGTGGCTTTCATGAACACCTCGCGACATTTACATAATTTCTCGCCCGCTGTGCGCAAACTATTAGCGTTTAATGAAGAATGAACAGAACCATTTTGTAGGAAATTTCATGTAAATCAAAGTAATTAAAGGCCACAGTCTTCGAATTATTCACGAAAAACTTATAAAACTGGACAAACGCACCGTCAACCCCACTCAGAGCTCCCACCACTCATGATTTCTAGTATGTTGTTCATGGCTTTCCCTCCTGCCACTTTATAAATATGAGCGACATCGCGAAATATTTCCCACATTCTACTATTTTTGGACTTCAATGACTGGCCTCTTCAAGCATCGGTAATGCCGATCCCTTACAAATTGTGAAACTGATGATTATAAATTTTACCTAACAACTTCATGAATTTTAAGAGCATAAAGTAAACAGCTAAATCGTTGTATTCGACAGGTCTTGTGACTACGGCCTACTGCGATTGTAAGGTTTAAGTTTCGATCGAATTGTAAACATAATTAGTTAACTGTTTACAACAAAAGTCAATTTCCATTCCTTACCCTCACAGGCATATTTAAATTCATAATGTTAACGAAGTAGCCTAGTATGCTGATGGCGTAATAATCTAATCAGTAGAGACCAGATAGGATACAGTATCGGGAATAGTTCGTGTAACAGGAAATTTTAGTATAATAGTAGGAGAGGATGCCACGAACAACATTATAGAGAACATTCTAGGCGAGGCAGGAATGTGGATGGAGATGCGCTTGAAGGTAACTTTTGAAGTTTTACTTGAATGGCTTGAAAACGGTGACTTCCATCGATAACATATTTCTGTACAAAATTTAGCTGTATTAGATTTCCTACAAGAATGTCCTTCTCGTTTTTCCTGTAAGAGCATTGCGAGCAAGAGCATATGAAAATCTCGTGTGTGATTTATGAAGGCTAGCTACAACATCACGGATTGCATAAAACGACAACGGCAGTGGCAGCTGAATTATCCTATATAGTTATGTACACGTACTTGTGCATACACTACGGTGACGATGCAAAGAGAACATTACGTAATTGCGTGCATTTACATTGTCTGATGATGGTCGTTGGTTGTTTTCTGTTGCTTTTCTGTTTGTAATGTAAGAAACCAAAATAAACCAAACTCGTTCTGTACTACATAATTTGTGGTAGATTAATATGTAGATAACTCTGCGCATTAGTCACATGAAAATAAAGAGATGTTGTTAATCTAGCCAGTGTCAAACAGTGATCATCTTCCATCTTTCCTTTTTCACAGCTCTAGCATTAGGAAGAAAACTTATAGAAGATACTGACATTTTCTACACGTTATAGGCTGTGTTGACTAAGTAATACATTGTACGCAACATTGTTTCGCGAGCCGTTGCACTATCCGAACATCCTCATGGACTGGTTAACAGCGTCACATTTCAATCTTGTGCGAAAATGTAGCTCTGATGAGGAATGAAAGATAGTCCTATTCTTGTCCGAGTTCATAAAAAGCAATTTACCACGTATAGTCACAATTACACACGACCGTGTTCCCTTTAACGCTGTGTTTCTTAAATCACCTGTCTATACTGACAATAATAAACTATTGACCAACGAAACCATTGTATTAAATCATTATACCTAGTATAATTGCTTGTGGTCGTGTTACACTGGTCATTAGCATTTGCATATCTTATTTTACAGCCCTAGAACTATGAGGAAACATTATGCTGCACATATTACAGGAATTAGAAAGCATTTGCCTTGTATCATATGTCGCCACTTTAGGACATGGGTAATCTAAGACAAAGTCAAACTGGGAAGTAACAGAAGGAAGCAGTTTATTCCCAATACTTTTTAATATCTATATTGAAGACATACTGACGCTACTGATAATTCAATTACGTTTTTGTATTTTTTAATTCCACGAACGAATATTTTTAAAGAAATTACTCTTTGCTGCTGATCAAGCAATGATTGCTGTAAGCGAGAACACAACGACCTGCTTGCTTTTTCCACAATAGAAAACGAAAGTTACTGCTTTCGGGGCCGTGGAGCCAATTCCCTGCAAAAGATAATAAATGACCAGAAAGTAGAGATATGAGAGAGGGAAATGGACATGCAAAATAAAATACAAAAATTTAATTACATTAATAGAATAATCAAGCTAAAGTAAGAAAGGAACTCAACTTCTAGGAAACGATGTTATTACTAACTGTGACATATGGAAACGAGTCGTATACTGTAACAAAAAGAAAGAAACAAAAGATACAAACATCGGAGATGCGACACCTAAGAATAACAGAAAGGTACACACTATCCGACTGGTGGAGGATTACTGACGGCAGAGAACACCTGGCAGTAGGAAGCTTAATGATCAGATTAAGGAATACGGGAGCAATAGGAAGGACCATGTTGTAATTAGGGAAGACACAGAATACCAAAATCAATAATGTATTATTATCCAGGAAGAAAGATCTTTAGGAAGGCCAAGGAGAAGGTGGAAAGACAAATAATTTAACCAAGATGCGGAACTAGGAAATGCCTTATGACATGGATACAGAATACAAAGATTTATTTCTTTAGATTATTTGTGTATTGATTACAAGGCAAGTCAACTGAGTGCTATATCGTGACGGATTTGGCGAGCGGTCTCACTGTCCGAGCGCGTCCCATTCCCATGGGAACTTGAAGTTTTGATAGCGAATGGCTCATGTCTTTGTGTGACTCCTTATTGATGACATCTGATTTTTGTATCTCTGTTGATCCATTGTGGATGCGGGACAGCGGCTAGTCAAATACTTAACAAGTTAAATCACTAAACAGCGGCATATTTTGAGAAGTTATTTTATTTAAACAACCAGTTTCGATATCACAATAATGGGCTCTCCAGGCCCCATATTCACTTCATGTACAGACAAATTATTGTCAATACGCCGGAGGAAACACTCGAATAACGAATTCACGGTATCCAGATACTGCTGACTCCAGTAGGCTATTATTGATACATCTGATTGTCTAAACATGAAGTGCATATGGGGCATGAGGGTGCCATTACTGAGATGCCGAAACTGGTTGTCTAAATAAAATAACTTCTCAAAACGCACGGCTATTCACTAAATTCGAATGTGTTCCGTTTAGCATTGAATGCTATTTCATCAGTATAAACAGATCGAGGTGGCGCAAAGGTCAGTACGCCCAACTCGCTTACGGGAATACGGCCATTCAAATTCGGGTCGGACTGTTTGCAGTGATGTTTTACATGATTTCCCTAAATTGGTCAAGGCTAATGCCGAGATGGTTCCCCATCGTCAGTTCATTCCGAGCTTGTTCCTCGTCTCTAATAACCTTGATGTCGACCGGATGTTAACTCCTGACACCCTCCCTTCTTTTCAGAATAAATTGTGTGTGATAAAAAACTCATTTACTTTGCTCGATGTAGCAAAGGTGCATATGTGATGTAGCTTCTTCACTTGTGTAATTTGTTATGAATCAAGAGATTCCGAGCTCACTAATTTCTGGTAGCGGTCCGAGAGTGTTACTCGAGACGCCTAAAATGGTAAAATTAACAATTATTATTATAACAATAAGCATTACTGAGAATGCAGTGGATAGTGTGCATGTCGTGACCATTCCTTTGTAATAAAGAAATACATTTTTGGGAGAATGTGACCTTCATCGGTGAGCTTCGTGAAAAAATATCTACCAGTGACGTACTAAGGAACTGAAATTGGCCAGTGTGATAGCATGACTATAGTGATGCAAACACATCATTTCGGTGGACTGACAAGCTACTATTTTACTCATAATGAAGAGATCGAAGTCATCATAAAGTCAACCAAAAATGTAACCACGGCACATATTGTGATGAAAGAAAACAGGTGATAATTTGATGAAATGTTAGTCGAAGTAGTTGTGGCACAACAAAATGTGTCTACTCACATAGGTGTTACTGGGGAAGTCTGTAGTATTTTCGTGCATAAAATGTTTTGTAATTATCGTACGGTGCAGGTTCTACGTCCAGTATTTGCGTTCTCGGTGATTTTTTATGAGCATTATACCGTGGTCCAATGCGTATTTCTCTGGCGAATGTTTCGTCTTCTACTGCTGATTTCGTATACAGACCAATATGCCTTCAACCATTCCGCAATTCATACAAAACGAAAGACACTACGACATTTTTGTATTTTTTATCAGGTCGTGAGCATTTTTCTACTGCTAGCTGGTTCTAAAAGCTACATTATGGCTGATATCTACAGCTCATTACATTGATCTGTACGCTACCAAATAACACATTTAAGTAGAGTGAAAATTAGTAAAGTATAAAGGTGGAGTTACTATTGCATGAATTCGTAGAGCATTTGTGGTCGCGGATCTTGTTTACCCCATGCAACTTGAGTACCTCAAGCGCAATGTTATCCTTATCCGTTACTCAATCTAATTCTGTTTTGCATCTTTCCGCATTATGGTTTGCGATAAGGACAGACGTCTCCGGCACTTCTACATCCAAGACTTTCTCTTATTAAATGTTTGCGATATAGAGTACATCCTCTTATCCCCGTTCATCTCCCATCCTTCGTAACTTTAGTGTTCAGTTCCGCTGCATCGGATTTCGTGTTTCTATGAACAGGACTACTCGCGTATGTCGCACTGCAATCATGTAGTAATGACGACTAGAGGCTGTCATCAACGAAGTTCTCGAAACTCTTCTATTAATCCGCTTCGTTCACCATTCGTCGACGATGTCGCGGCACTTTTTTTTGTACGTGTACAAATTAGCCCCATTACATCTTTACAGATAACTCTAAAGAGTAGCACATGCGTAAAGAGTGCAGTGGAAAGTTTGTTATATCACGGCTGAAGCGTAGAGTGGATGTGACAGCAACGGAATTAATTCAGTACCAATATTTCTGTATTCTTTTTTAATTAGAGATAATATAAGTCATACAAAGAATGCTGGCTTCTTAGCATTTGATCACATAGGCATAAAATACAATTTGATTTTGCGAGAACCCACCGGGAACTTCTAAACTTCTCGCGTGGCATGGGAAATCGTTGCGGGACAGTTGCTTTTAATACTAACCTTAAATATATTTTTAGGTGATTTTTTTTTTTTAAGATAAATGTGTATAGCTTACGACTTCGTTCAAAGCGTCCTTTCTGATAATCAGTGACGTTCTTTGTGTCGATTCTTTTGATTTCCCAAGTAATATAGTAAGTAATACACCAGTATGTCCTTTCGTGACGTAATTAACGATCGTAATTATTATATCACAGCTGTTGCTCCTTCACACGTTGTAATCTATCTGCAGCCTGAAGAAACTCTTAACTGCCGAGAGAAGTTAAAAATTATCATTTTTAGCTGTGACGATATAATAACCCACGATTTGTGTACGTGTTGCTCAAGTGGAAATTAAAATAAAGCTCGGCACATACCAAAAGGTAATAGCAATTCAGATTGGCAGCGTAAGTAACATATAGTGATATTTGATTCCAAGAATATATACGTACAGCAAGAGATATAGTCATGAGTATTTACGTTTCGATAGATTCATCTTTAAAGTATGCCATTCATGATTTTGAAAGTATGTTCATATGACGATAACGTACAAGGATAACCGTGAACAGTCTAAGGAAATATCTCAAGCGTGTTAAAAGGTAATTATAGAAAATCGAAGACAGATTTATTTGAAAATGTTATTAACTTGTCTAAGATATTTGTTAATTGAAACTGGTTTTGAAAAACGTATATCCAATAAAAACTGAAAAGTTTTAAGCATTCCTTTTTCGACGTTAAATGAGTTTAGCAGAAGGATGGGGTTGTGGGAGAATATCATTTCCAGTAATCGTTTTGAAATTAAATGTGCAGTTTCCGGTTTAAGCACAAACGCCGGTAGTTCAGAGCGATTTTGGATGCCTGAAACACACTCACTGATTGACATAACTATGTAAAGAAAACAGAACGAAGGCGCACGGTTTACCTGCCAAGCACATTTAGCATGTAACATTTTAAAAGAGCTGTATGTGTAGTAACCGTTATTATTTAAGAAAATTATTGGGTTTGGGAAAATTTTTAATTTGTATCAGAGCAGAACATATAGAGTAGACACGATCTATGAAGGGGAACTGGGCCCACACACAGACACAACTTAATGCAAATGTGGTGTAACGCATGCGACCGTTGTTGCCCGAGTGATTGACAGCTTAGATAAAATCAGATATCGCCGAACGGATACTCTGATTACAAACTTGATTGAGCAATTAATCACTTATCAATGACAAAGCGGTTTCGATCTCGGGTAGTTCACGCCGGCAATGAATCTCTGACGTATACCGGCACGACTTGGAAAGATACTCGAACACGACACGGTTTCCAAACGTGCATTGCGGGTAGTTTGCGGTACTCAGAATCTACTGCGATTCTGGAGTGTGCATAAAACAATTCTTCGTCAAGTTACAGTGTCTGAGTGTTTGTGCAACAATCCCTAAGGACTATTGTTACCAAGGTGTGACCATGAATATGCAGGTTGCTATGTTAAAGAGAGCAGATGAAAAAACATTTCATATAACTTGGCATAACACGTTAAAATAGGTGAGGAGAGTAAGATATTGTGCAACATTCAAAAACACATGAAAACGAAATTCGAAATCCCATAAGATGACGATAATGTTATCGCTTCGTAACTAAGACAAAAATAAAAACAGTAATCAGGCAACCTTCCAATTGGAATATACTATGTGCTAGCAAGGAAGAATAGACTCTGCAGCATTTGGTGAAAAAGCTCAAACAGATGGCAGAATAGTACAGTATCTGTTAGTTCAGGAAACATAACAGCAGTTTCGTAGTGACAAGCGAGAGACAGTCTGCCTTCTGGTGGGATCGATGTACAATGCGCTAAGGCCGTACTGATTCATACCATAACTTTCTTCACTAACAGATGGGGTGAATCTGCATGGAAAGGAATCACAGTGAAAAACTGGTTCTTCCCCGTTTAGGCAGTCTCGAAGATCTCTCGGTTTCTGTCCTGGATTTGTAATGGCGGTACACATGGTAGTATCGTTTTCGATTTTACTGTTAATAGTATTATCTATTGCAGTATGCATTACGTAAATATTAAACCGGAGAAGGAAATAAATAAAACTCCCCGTAGAAGCACATAAAAACTAATCTATTCGAACGTAAACAAATCAGTCTATGAGTAAATAATGTGTACTTTTTCCTTTTTCGTTGTTAATAGTCATCTTCCGGAATACAGGCAATACCATTCAGGGTGTTTCACTATGGAGCGAAGTGAGCGCTGATTTGGAACTTCCTGACAATTTAAACTGTGTGCCCAGCTGGGACTCGAAACTGGGAACTTCGCCACTCACGGGCAAGTGCTCTAGCGACTGTTCTGTCCAAACACGATTCACGACCCATCTTCACAGCTTTACTTCCACCACTGCCCCATCTTTTACCCAGTTTCGCAGAAGTTTTTCAGCATACCTCTCTGGTGTAGCAATCCTTGAAGATAGCGTGTGCGGTAAACTGGCTTAGATATAACCTGAGAGATTGTTTTAGGAATGAATTTTCACTCTGCATGTGAGTGCTTGTCCTGCAATGTAAACAGAAGAACTTCTCTTTGCAAGGTAGGCGAGGCGTTCGGGCGGAAATGAAACTGTAAGGGCGAGCCGCAAATCATGCTCGGATAGGTCCCGAGTTCGAGGTCTGATCCAATACACAGTGCTAGAAAGTTTCAACATTAAGGGTGCTGAGAAATCTTTGTGGTCGAAATTTTCTGTAAAGTAGGGAATTCTAAAATGAGTACTTTCTTCTGAGTATCTGTTGGTCTAAGAGTCTCTTTATTGATATAAAAATTTCTCATTATGAAATTTATCATACAACGTAATATACTGACAGATGTGAAAATGGACATTATTAAGTTCCACTTCATGCTACAATAATGATTTATTTTCCGAATCCTCTTCTACTATTTCAATACCATCTGACACGAATTTCTGTCTTGTGCCAGCCTCTTCTCTTCAGTAGCACTTGCACCCTAATTGCACCCTAGGTCCTCAGTCATTTGTTGAATGTATCTTAACACATGTCTTATTATCCTGTCCCACCCTCTTATGACAGTTTTCCATATGATCATTTCTTCACCGATACTGCGTAAAAGCTCCTTCTTTTTGTTATCAGTCTACATAATTTTCAACATTTGTCTATATTATCACATCTCAATCGATTCGACTCTCTTCTTTCCGGTTAACTTAAGAGTCGTGGTTCACTGCCCAAGTCTGCCCACCAAACGTACATCCTAAGAAATTTCGTCATCATATTTAGATACACATTTGATACTATAAGTCTTCGAGGACACCAGTTTTGATTTTAAATTCATTATTGCTCACATTTCTGCTACTATTCGTTACTCACGCCTCTCTTCGGTTCTTTCTCTCATTCTTTGTTGTGAACTCATTAGACTGTTCATCCTTTTCCACAAGCTTCCAGTATAAATCGATACGCCAGAGTTTACTCTCTGGTGTATTACCACAGGGGAGCAATTATTATTCAGACAGTATTGTATTTTTCGATGTGAGCAGTCATTGACAAGTAGCTGGGATATTATTAATGGGTGTGTTCCCAATTAGTCCAACATCATCTGTTCAAATTAATCTGTCCCAATAACTCTCTGTGGAGAATATTCGCCTGCTTCTAGTGGCCCGAGCGGACCTATTCCTCTTTGTATTGACAGAAACATTTGTTTTCCTAATCAAGACTTGTTGTGAAGCTTTCCTCTGTATAGGTGGTTATCTTTACGGGCACTAGAACGTAATGCGCCGTACGATGAGATCACATAGCCCCTGTGACGTGTAATGCACCATCTTCGCAGGTCAGTCCAGTATTGCTAACCGTTATGAACTTAGTGGAAAAAGGTGGTATTTTACACGTCTGCTGTGATAAAATTGTTGCAGGTAAAGTGCAAAATGCCACGTACTTTATATAAGTTCAGTGCTGTGATACCCGCTATGAAGAAAATGTAATGAAATCTACCGTGCACACAACATACACGATTTTGTGTCGTTTGACATGATAGCGCTGTCAGAGAAGATATAGCACGCAATTGTTGGATATGATGTACAGGGTGTCGTACCGACCAAAACATTCCTCTTCGATTATTGGCAACTCATCTTAGAACACTCAGCATCCACTTCCGTATATGCTATTTGTGCGACAACCTGTATATTGCATTTCATTGAACAGACTTCATGAATTTTTGCAGTAAGAATGTTGTATTAATTGTTAATACCAACGAAAACACAGCAAGTACTTCAGAGAGTCTACAACAAGTCCTGTCTCTCTCTCCTAGGCGTTCACCCATCGTACAGGGTTCGTCATTCTCGTGATTTGGGAAATATAATTTACTAGCTGAGCAAGCGGTGTCTTATTAATTCATCTCTCCCCCCCCCCCCCTCTATCTGTCCGTCTCATCTATCACCGTGCGCTGCCCACCTACTGCTCTCCCCCTCTCATTGTCCTTCTCCCCATCTCCTCCTCTTTCCCCTGTGCATCTACTTCTCTGCTCTCTGTACATCTCCTCCTGTACCCCATCTATATCCTCTCCCCTTTGTCTGTCCATTTCCTCGTCTCCCATTCTCTGTTCATCTACCACTTACTTCTGCCTGTCTCTATTTCTCACTGTCTTTCCTTTTTCGTCCGTCTCCTCCTCTCTCTGTCCATTTACCCCTCACCCTCCCTCACTGCTAACCTCCTCCTTCCCCTCTTATCCGTGTCCATCTACTCCGTCCACCTCGCTGTCTAGCAATCTGCTCCTCCCCTTCTCCCTCCACATTATCACGCTCATCTCAATAGGACGCTGGAGGTTCTTACCTCTTCCCACACCGCCCTCCACTCCCCTCGGATTTCTGTCCACATCGTAAGTAGTATGTCTTGAAAAGAGGATACAAGATGAACATCAACAAAAGCAAAAGGGAATGTAGTCGAGTTCACTCGGATGCTGCTGAGGAAATTACATTAGGAGTTGAGACGCTTAGAGCAGTAAATGAGTATTGCTATTTGGGGAGCAAAATAACTAATAATGGTCGAAGTAGAGAGGATATAAAAAGTAGACTGGCAATGGCAAGGAAAGAGAATATTGTTAACATCGAGTATAGATTTAAGTGTCCGGAAGTCGTTTGTGAAAGTATTTGTATGGAGTGTAGCCTTGTATGGAAGTGAAACGTGGACGATAAACAATTTATACAAGAAGAGAACAGAAGCTTTCGAAATGTGGTGCCACAGAAGAATGCTGAAGATTATAAAGGGTATATGACATAACTAATGAGGAGGTATAGAATAGAATTGGGGAGAAGAGAAATTTGTGGCACAATTTGACTAGAAAAAGGGGTCGCTTGGTAGGACATATTCTAAAACATCAAGGATAACCAATTTAGTATTAGAGGGGAGCGTGGAAGGTAAAAATCGTAGAGGGAGACTAAGAGATGAATACACTAAAGAGATTCAGAGGGATGTAGGTTGCAGTAGTTACTGGGAGATGAAGAAGCTGGCACAGGATAGAGTAGCATGGAGAGCTGTATCAAACCAGTCTCTGAAATGAAGACCATAACAACAACAACAACAACAACAACTAGTATGTGTTCCTAATTCGGTTGAAATTGTTGCATGGGATCAGGATGAACATTTTACATGGACTTTGCCCGCGTACGCACATGTAAAACATAGTTGAGAAATATTTAACAAATGTGACAAGTATTGGTACATTTATTTCACCTATAACTCAAGCGAATTCCCCCAATCAGTTTGATTTTAACGCAGGTTAACGTATATGAAGTCATATATAGTGTAGAATGTACTGTGTAATAATATAATTTTTCAGGTATATCCAGTGCGATATGCGGCTAATATCTGCGAAATGTGAACAGAGTTAGTAGTAAAAAAAGTGATAAATTAAAACGTCATGCGTGATGCGTCAGTTTTTGACGCATCTACGTGTTGAAGACGTCTTGTCTTCTGAACTATGTGTCGTAAAGTTACGTACATATTTTTGTAGGTATATTCAGCGACATATGTGAATACTGTCTACGAAATGTGCTGCGACCAGAGTTAGTTGTAACGAAATGATAACTTTAAACGTTTTGCTTTATGCGACGGTTTCTAACGCACCTCCGTGTTTATGACGTCATGTTTCTTAAACTCGGTATCGTACAGTGACGGAATTTTGCTGGTACGTGGAGTGGTAAAAGTGAATAATGTCCGAAAATGTGTTGGTAGTAAGGAAGTGATAAACGAAAATATCGTGCTTCATGCGGCATTTACACTGCATTAACAGCGGAACTGCAGTAAGACATATACTTTCCTCCTTTCGTCATTTTGTGCGGTTGTCAGCGAGGAAACGTTTTGCAAAGATGTCAGATTATACGTTCAGTTTGTTCTAAGTTACTAAGTGGTCTCATTCCCAAATACTGGATGACTAAACTATGACTAAAATGTAGTCTTTCATAGCCGGAAATATCATGTCCATTATAATTATCCGGGCTGTTATGCCGTGGTCGGTTGATGAATTCTGTGTCGATTCCCAACGTTTCGTCACCGAGTGCGGGAGACATCTTCAAGGGGGTCCGTAGGTTGATTGAAGGTCCAACACACCCACTGGCTCTCTACTGACTGCCGCTAAATTCCGTGTCCGCGCGCTCCCGCTCCGCCGCTGCGTGACGTCACGTGTTTTGAAAACGTCAGTGCAATTGGCCGCTGTCCGTCGCCGTCGATCGCCGTTGCCCTCACCCAGTAGTAGACGGGTGGTACACATCTTCTGTAACACCGGCATCCATATACCGTTTAATTTCACGCCCTCCTCCTTTCGGTTGAAATTATTTGCGTGTTTAGCCATTTCGATTGCCTCCCTCTAGAGCCTTTCTTAATATCCGCTTGTGGCCGCTAGTACTTGCCTCTCCTCGAAACGAATATTGTGGTTCCCTGGCTGGAAAGAATGCTCCGCAACAGCTGATCGTTCAGTTTCTCTACTTCTACAATTGCCCTTGTGCTCTTCCAAACGTTTAGAAACAGTTCTTTTAGTGGTACCCACATAATCATCTCCACAGCTGCATGGAATCCAATAAACTCCACCTTTTTCCAATGGTTTCCTAGCGTCCTTGGCACGCTTAAGGTAATCCTGTATCTTCCTGGCGGGCTTGTAAATTACGGTAATATTCCGCTTCGTCAATATCCTCCCTATTCTTTCCGTTACATTTTTAACAAGCGACAGGAAAACCTTAGATTTTGCAGTAGCCTGTACGTCAGTATGATTTCTGCGTGTCTGCCTCAACACACGTTTTATTTCGGCGGACGAATATCCGTTCATCATCAGTGCATTGTGGAGATGTTCCATCTCAGCGTCGAGCAACTCAGGTTCACAAATATTTCTAGCTCTGTCCTCTAACGTCTTGATAACACCCCGCTTCTGTTGTGGGAGGTGGTTCGAATCCCGGTGCAAATAACGGTCCGTGTGGGTGGGTTTTCGGTATACTGAGTGGTCCAAACTACCATTTTCGTTTCTAGAAACAAGCACATCGAGGAAATGTAATTTGCCGTCTACCTCCTCCTCCATTGTAAACTGAATTCTCGAGTTTATACAGTTCAGATGTTCGTGGAACCGGCTTAGTTCCTTCCTACAATGCCTCCACAGCACAAACGTGTCATCCACGTATCCGAACCATATAGTTGGTCTTTTGCTGGCAGTATCTAAGGCCTGTTATTCGAATTTCCCCCTAAAGAAGTTGGCAATTACGGGACTTAGGGGGCTTCCAGACTGAAGCGCCTAGAACGGCTCGGCCACCAGCGGCCGGTCAAGTTATTTAGGAGGAGATGTGGAACAAATACACATAGGTACAAATTTACACCATCGTATTTATGGATTTTAAATTGATGTGGCTGCTTGCCGTTTCCCTTGCCACAGTCGACAGGTAACACCACACTTTTGCTGGCGGGGCATCCACAACTGTTATTTCTAACGTTCATGATTAAATCATCCGCTAAATATGTAATATTTTTTTATTTCAGTAAATAAGTAGTTTTACAACAGCACCTGATGATTTCATCATGACCATTACATGAAGTAAGTCGAGTGTGCCACCTGCCTATTAATCTAGGAAAGTTATTTTTATGTGTTATAGTGTTCTAAGTGCTTGGGTATCGTTTTTACTGAGGCGGAGGATGGTGGCCGGCCCAACATTTGCATAAACGAATACGTAAATCCGTGTAACAAGTACACATAGGCTGACTGGTGTACCAGGCCAACGGTCGTAATTCCGAAAAGCGGATTCAGTTCGGTCTGGCTTAAATCCCCGTCTCTGAAACAAGCGGGATGCAGGATAACCTGTACGAATATAGCTGAGTCTTCGCGCTAATCAGGCGAAATTAAAATTGAAATCGGTATTTGGCTGGAAGTCTAAAACTGACTTGCAGTAAAATTCCCTCCCCTACGGAAGTAACAGCGCTAAAAGTAAAACCGAAGACCGTATCGTTTGTCTGTAATTGATAGTGACACGATTTTATGCTACACTCGAGTTAAAATATTAAGAACGAAACGTGAGTGAAGAGAGAGAGAGAGAAAGAGAGAGTGGGGGGAGGGAGAGAGGAAGATGTATTCACTGATAGAGTTAGGTATGCAGTGACCACTCACATTAATATGACCACCTGTCAAAAGTCTGAAAAAAACTGCCTTTTGCAGCGCGATACGCGCAGGAAGAGCGACACTGAGTTCCTGGAAGTAACGAACTGGGATATGAAGTGATGCCATTTCCGCGGCCAACTGCGATAGATACACTACATGTTCAAAAGTTTCCGAACACCTGGCTGAAAATTACCTACAAACTCGTGGCCCACTCCATCGGAAACCCAGTAATTCAGTATGGTGTCGGCCCACCCTTAGCCTTGATGACAGCTTCCACGCTCGCGGGTATACGTTCTATCAGGTGCTGGGACGTTTCTTGGGGAATGGCAGCCCATTCTTCACGGAGTGCTGCAATGAGGAGAGGTATCGATGTCGGTCGGTGAGGTCTGATACGAAGTCGCCGTTCCAAAGCATCGCAAAAGTGGTCTATAGAATTCAGGTCAGGACCCTGGGCAAGCCAGTCCATTACGGAGATGTTATTGTCGTGTGACCACTACGCCACAGGCCGTGTATTATGAACAGGTGTGCGATCGTGCTGGAAGATGCAATCGCCATCCCCAAATTGCTGTTCAATGGTGGGAAGCAAGAAGGTGCTTAAAAAATCAATGTAGGCCTGTGCTGTGATTGTGGCACACAAAGCAACAAGGGGGGCAAGCCCCCTTCTTGAAAAACACGACGACGCTATAACACCACCGCCTCCGAATTTTACTGTTGAAACTACACACGCTGGCAGATGACGTTCACCGGGCATTCGCATTACCCACACACTGCCATCGGATCGCCACGATTCGTCACTCCACACAACGTTTTTCCACTGTTCACTTGTCCCATGTCTACGCTCCTTATACCAAGCAAGACGTCGTTTGGCATTGACCGGCGTGATGTGAGGCCTATAAGCAGCCGCTCAACCATGAAATCCAAGTTTTCTCACCTCCCGCCTATTTGTCATAGAACTTGCAGTGGATTCTGATGCGGTTTGGAATTCCTCTGTGTTGGTCTGGATAGATGTTTGCCTCTTACAGACTACGACCCTCTTCAACTGTTGGCGGTCTGTCAGTCAACAGACGAGGTCTGCCTGTAAGCTTTTGTGCTGTACGTGTGCCTTAAGGTTTCCACTATACTATCACATCGGAAACAGTAAACCTACAGATGTTTAGGAATGTGGAAATCTCGCGTACAGACGTATGACGCAAGTGACACGCCAATAGCTTACCACGTTCGAAGTCCTTGAGTTCCGCGGAGCGCCCCATTCTGCTCTCTCACGATGTCTAGTGACTACTGTGGTCGCTACCTGGCAGTAGGTGGCAGCACAATGCAACTAATATAAATTTTTTGGGATGTCCGGATACCTTTGATCACACAGTGTGTCTCTGCAGATGATCAATGGCGCCAACAGTCAAATCGAGGTGGTCGCACAGATTTTCGGTTGGATTTAAATCCGAGGAAGCTGACGGAACGGTAAATTCATCCTGCTGCTCTACGAATCACACACGTACACTTCGAGCTGTGTGACACGTTGCGTTGTCCTGCTGGTAGATGCTATCGTGACGAGAAAAAGCCTACTGTTTGGATGCTTACTTGTGTTGATCCATTACGCCTTCGAGAAAGATAAGATCACACAGGGAATGTCGCGAAAACATGCCGCAGGCCATTACGCACCCTCCTCCGGCTTGGACACTTCCGGCGATTTTTGCAGAGTGCTGCTTTCAGTCCGACGGAACATTAAACGTGATTCGTCTGAAAAGGCCACATGTCGCCACTCAGTGGACGTTGAGTTGCCGTACTGGCGTGCCAATTGCAACGTTAGTTGCCGATGAACTGCAGTCAGCATGGATATATGAACCAGGTGCCTGCTCCAGAGTCCCATCCGCAGCTACGTTCGTTGAACGGTCGTTGGGGAGGCAATGTTGGTAACCGCTTGATTCATCTGACAAATGTACGTCTATTCACACGTACACATTTCCGCAGCTGCAGTTCACCTCTGTAATCTATGCTCTGTGGCGCACCAGAGTTGTCTCGAAGTCGGACAGTGTGGCCCGCCAATGGTTTACAAACATAGTCGTTTCTGAAATATTTCCACACGTGGCCCCAAAACCAATAATCATGCCACATTTTGGATGTTAGATAAATCGCTCCTTTCCCCTAATACGATAACGACTGCACTTTTTTGCGCGTTGCTTCCCCCCCCCCCCCTCCCCCACACACACACACACACAAACCTCCGACACGTTTTATATACCCTCCGCTGCTAGCTGTGGCTGTTCATTGCACTTTGATATCGCAAACGAGGCAGTCACATTAATGTGACTGAACCGTGTACTTGCCGTACCCGAGTCCATACTCGAGAATTTGTATTTAATAGACTCTAACAATTGATGAATCTGAAAATGTGTTACGGACTGACTATCAGCTTCATTCTCCCACCGATTTTCTTACACCCAAAGGCAGGGAAGAGTGCATGGCGGAGGGTACATTCTGCAGAGATATCGATTTTCTCTCCTACTTCATTCGCTGAGTGTGGGAAAATTCACATTGAAGCATCTGTACGGGTCCTGCTCTTTATTATTCTCGTGAAACGTACGCGAGATATATAATGGGAATAGCATAATGGTCACCCAGTCGTCTTCGAACATTGGTTCTCAGGATTCACCCACTCAGGTTCCGCGCGAGCTCCGTCATCGCTCTTCCAAGGATTTTCGTTCTCAGCGCATTTCAGTTACACTCGCTCATGGACTACACGTCCGCCCCCAGTAGCTGATTGGTCAGCGCGACAGAATGTCAATCTTAAGGGCCCGCCTTCGATTTCCGACTGGGTCGGAGACTTTCTCCGCACAAGGACTGGGTGTTGTGTTGTGAGAATCATCATCTTTTCATCCCCATCGACGTGCAAGTCGCCGAAGTGGCGTCAAATAGAAAGACTTGCACCCGGCGAAAGGTCTACCGGACGGGAGCCCCTAGTCACACGACACTGGTTTAATGGGCTACATCCACCTGTTACGATGCGACCGTGGATCTTTGAATTCGTGAGATGGCTCTTCCCGCGTCTGCTGAATCAGAACTCCAAATACCCGGGCAGTACTGTAGTATCTGTCCCATTATCGTGTAGTACGCGATAAGTTTTACAGATGCACCTCATTTTCCCAGAAACCTTCGATCAAATCTTTCACTCGCCTTCCCTAATACTTATTTTAAGTGATCGTTCCATTTCGTATCACTTTCTTAGTACCGGTATTATTAAACGGCTAAGACAATTATAAACCGAATATAGAAGATTAAAACGTTGTCATAATCTACTCGTAAAGAGATATAATTTGACGTTGAAGGTTTGACACAGTAAGCCAATTATTTAAGGTACATACTGTGTCTATAACTGCAGGTAGTGTAGCCCACGGCAACTAAATTGCCTAAAGTATTTTCATTCGTTATTTGAGAACGAATTAGTGATTTCCTAAAGATTTTATACATAATTCCAAATCTTGTGAAAACTGTTTCACCCAGACACCCCCCTCCCCCCTCCCCCCATACACACACAAAATTACTTGATGTAATATTCATCTGTTACGCAAAATACTATCCTTTCATACAGACCATGAGAGGTTTAAGCATCTTTGTGCTACCCTCAGTGTGTTTCCATTATTCAGATCTTAGTTTTGCGTTATACAGTTATGCAGGATTATCTGTGCGTTATCGAATACTGCCTGATTGCCTTCTGCAAATTTATCTTTCGCAAATCCTTCTTTATTCACGTGAGTAGTTGAGAAGCACATAGAAACGCCGTACATCATTTGGCGAGCATATTTTGTAAATAACACTTTTCAGCAGTGAATGCCAATTGGGACTGATTTGAATAAAGAAACGATGAGATAAAGGTGCTGAAACGTGTTTGAGTCTCTATGAAAAAACAGTTTTTTTCATGAACAGGCAGACCTTATACCCAATAATTTTATCTGCAAACACGTCCAATGTAAGACGAGCAAAAACAAATGAAAAAAGGGATAAAAATTAACGCTCACTACATTTTCGCTCTTCGTGCAATAAAACTTCACCAGCAGGGCATCACTCTTCTGGTTTGCCACTATTATCTTTAATTTTTCCATAAGTTTATTACTCATAAACCATAACTAATTATACCAACATAATTATTAATTTGCGTTTTCAAGCCTAACGTAAAATATTTTACATATTAACTCATACAATATGAAGTAATCAGACGTTTGAAGCTGCTTTACAAATGGGAGCTCCATTATTTAAAGAATCCGAGCTGGGCGGTAGTTATTGTTTGCACTTAAATATTTATATAATGTGACGTGCTCAAGATGTTCACTCCTAATATTCTAATGAGTTATTAGAGGGTTCTTTTTCTTTATTGTAAGTATTAGCGGAACTGTATCCATATTTAAAGAGAGCTGCAATTCAGTAATTCAGTTTGGCACAGATCCTTCTGAAACTGCTCACGATTGAATTTGGGGCATAGAAAATGAAATAGATTCATCAACTCACACGCAAGCGCGGTGGAAACGCCATATGGCAGCAAAACTCTCAGTCTTATCACTTAACAACGTAACGAAGAGATGAACTTGGGTCGAGCTAATTGCTTCAGCCTAAGAGGTGTAATATTAATGTGTTGCAACAACATCATTTTTACCTGTGTGAATTAGTTTTATTTCTTTGCAAGCAGTGTCTGCGATACACTGCACCACCTTCAGCCCCCTCAACAACGCAAAGTTGTCACGTTTTCAAAGGGAATCATCACCATATTTCTAGTATTCTTCTTCTTCTTTGGCTACTGCCTTTGTTCCGCATTGTGCGTAGGGTCGGCAAGATGAAGTACGGATTTGGGGTCGTTAATTTTTAAGGGGTAGCCGGATGCCCCTCCTGCCGCCACCCCATATCCTCCGGGATGGTATGAATGTACCCCAGCTGTCTGCATCGAGTGTAAATCGTGAAGCAGTGTGAATGTGTTTTAATTATCTGCCAGTCGTCTTACTGAGGCGAGACGTGGGTACCAGCCTAGTATTCACCCATTGGAATGTGGAAAACCACCTAAAAACCACATCCACGCTGGCTGGCACGCCGGCCATCGTCGTTAATCCGCCAGGTGGATTCGATCCGGGGCAGGCGTGCCTACTCAAGTCCAGGAAGCAGCGCATTAACGCTCTCGGTTAACCTGGTGGGTTGATCATCAGCATGTCTCTATTACGAGGACTAAAAACCGCAGGCGTTCGCAGAACTTATCGTACGTAAATGAAGTGATGTGCTGCGACCAAAGTTCTGTGGACACCTATGGCTTCTAGTAAACCAAACTCCTCCCGAAAAGGCCATGAATGCCCAACTGTACTGACAGGCCGCCGTGTCATCCTCAACTCATAGGCGTCACTAGACGCAGCGGATATGGAGGGGCATGTGCTCAGCACACCGCTCACCCGACCGTATGTCGGTTTCCAAGACCGGAGCAGCTACTTCTCGGTCAAGTAGCTCCTGCGTTTTGCCTTATAAGGGCTGAGTGCATTCCGCTTGCCAACAGCGCTCGCCAGACCAGATGGTGACCCATCCAAGCCCAGCCCGACAGCGCTAAACTTCGGTGATCTTACGGGAACCGGTGTTACCACTGCTGCAAAACCGTGGCATGGTTTCTAGTCCTTGTACTGGAAATGAGATGACGAATCCCCTTGAAAATGTGATAACCTTGTGTCGTAAAGAGGCTTGTGGATGGTGGATTGTACTACCAAAATCAATAACAATTAAATAAAAGTAATATACACAGCTGATGGAGTTAATTGTTTCTGCACATTAATATAACAGTGGCTGTCTGATTATCCCCTAGAAGATGACTGTACTCAAAAGCTGTTATATTAGCAGTGCGGAAAGTCTGCTTTATGTTGGGTGGCCGCGACAGAGGTAGTAAACCCAGGCTTTGGCTCTAAATACATTCCCAACTGAACTTAAGAGAGTCGGGTGTGCGGCACGTTCTATAGCAAAGTACGGTAATCCGATTATAACAAGCAAGAGACTGTAACTCGTATGAATTTCTCTCGTCTTTGCAGCGCGTTCCACTAACGAGATGAAAGAAGCTGCGGATTTAGTGTTGACGGCGCGAGGTAAGAAGACAAATTAAACAACACAGTGTGAGGAGGTTAATTAGGGCGGCTGCCCCGGCGCTTTGTTCCTGACGTCACGCGCGCGCGCTTACTCCGCCCGTGCGACCGCCACAAAGGCGGCGCGCGAAAAGCACGCATTTGATAGCGATGCGCCGGCCACGGCTGCAGAGTCTCTGTTACAGTGTTGGGGGTGGCGCGTGTTCAGATGCCCCTAGTGGCTTGTGTGATGTCCCTGCAGACACAGCGAATTTACACGTACCTCGCGATAGGAACGTTAGCAAGCGAAACGTAACTGAGTAAGGTCGTGCAAACAAAACAGTTGGGGGAACTTACCCATTTACGACTATTTAGAAAAAAATGTTTAAAATGGCTCTGAGCACTATGGCGCTTTACATCTCAGGTCATCGGTCCCATAGAACTTAGAACTACTTAAACCTAACTAGTGTAAGGACATCACACACATCCATGCCCGAAGGAGGATTCGAACCTGCAATCATAGCTGTCGCACGGTTCCACTCTGAAGCGTCTAGAACCGTTCGGCCACACCGAACGGCGACTGTTTAAAAATAACATACTTGTTCGTTAAGTCCGCGTGTATTTTAAAACATTGTACACTGTCGGAATAAAACACAACACAAAAAACAGTTCGTGGAGAGTAATAAAATGTAGGGGATACATTTGTCTAGGCACCATATTTAAGAGATTAACGTTGCAATGTCGCATGTTAACGTAAGCTCAAGCAATGTGTTTGTGCATCTGAAACTAATAACCTGTATACTACCAGAATGCATGCATTGTGTCGTACAAGTGCCGAATGTCTACATTGACATCCATATTCCGCAAGCCAACTGACGGTGTGTGGCGGAGGGTACCTTGAGTACCTCTATCGGTTCTCCCTTCTATTTCAGTCTCGTTTTGTTCGTGGAAAGAAAGATTGTCGGTATGCTTCTGTGTGGGTTCTAATCTCTCTGATTTTATCCTCATGGTCTCTTCGCGAGATATCCATAGCAGGGAGCAATATACTTCTTGGCTCCTCGGTGAAGGTATGTTCTCGAAACTTCAACAAAAGACCGTACCGAGCTACTGAGCGTCTCTCTTGCAGAGTCTTCCACTGGAGTTTATCTGTCATCTGCGTAACGCTTTCGCGATTACTAAATGATCCTGTAACGAAGCGTGGTGCTCTCCGTTGGATCTTCTGTATCTCTTCTACCAACCCTATCTGGTACGGATCCCACACCGGTGAGCAGTATTCAAGCAATGAGCGAACACGTGTACTTTAACGTACTTCCTTTGTTTTCAGACTGAATTTCCTTAGGATTCTTCCAATGAACCTCAGTCTGGCATCTGCTTTACCGACGATTAATTTTATACGGTCATTCCATTTTAAATCACTCCTAATGCCTACTCCCAGATAATTTATAGAATTAACTGCTTCCAGTTTCTGACCTGCTATATTCTAGCTAAATGATAAAGGATCCTTCTTTCTTTGTATTCGCAGCACATTAGACTTGTATACATAGAGATTCAATTGCCATTCCCTGCACTATTCGTCAATTCGTTGCAGATCCTCCTGATTTTCTGGACTGTTTTCCCAGTTTTCCATTGTTACTACCTCTCGATATACTACAGCATCATCGGAAAAAAGCCTCAGTGAACTTCCGATGTTATCCGCAAGGTCATATATATATGAATAGCAACGGTCCTACTACACTCCCCTGCGGCATACCTGAAATCACTCTTACTTCGGAAGAGTTCTCTGCATTGAGAATGACATGCTGCGTTCTGTTAAATAGGAACTGTTCAATCCAGTCACACAGTTGGTCTGAGAGTCCATATGCTCTTACTTTGTTTATTGAATGACTGTGGGGAACTGCATCAAACACCTTGCGGAAGTCAAGAAACACGGCATCTACCTGGGAACACGTGTCTATGGCCTTCTGAGTCTCGTGGACGAATAGCGCGAGCTGGGTTTCACACGTGCGTCTTTTTCTAAACCCATACTGATTCCTGCAGAGTAGATTTCTAGTCTCCAGAAACGTCAGTTTGGGGGATGGAGTTCCTTGCTTGTTGCAGTACAGGGACGGTTAACGCTGGTCGTGGATGACGCTGGAGATCTCATCTGATGACGTTCTCGATTGGGCGGTATGTGGCGGAGCGATATGCTGTTGGAAAACAGCCACTTGTATGCTGTTCTTGAATGACAGCGCAATAGATCGACTCACCAGAGTATCGTACAAATTTGCGGTCAGGGTGCGCGGGAAAGCGACGAAAGTGCTTCTGCTGTCACACGACATCTCAACCCAGACCATAACTGCAGGTGTAGGTCCAATGTCTAGCACAAGTTGCTGCAGGCTCTCTACAACCCTCCTCCTAACCACCACACGGCCGTTACTGGCACCGAGGCACTGCCGCTTTCGTCGCCCTCCAATGAACTTTCGCTTGACACTGTTGAAGTCGCAAACTAAGGTCAGTGGCATGCACGCTAAAGGGCGTCTGGCTCGGAACTGTCCTTGAAGTGTCTGATTTATAACAGTTCGTTGTGTCACAATGGTACCAACTGTGTTGCCATATGCCGAACACAGTGGTCTCCCTTCTCGGTAACGCTACGTGGCCGTCTGGTTGGTTGGTTGATGTGGGGGAAGGAACCAAACAACAAGGTCATCGGTCCAATCGGAGTAGGAAGGACGGGGAAGGAAGTCAGTCGTGCTCAAAGGAACCATCTCGGCATTTGCCTGAAGCGATTTAGGGAAATCACGGAAAACCTAAATCATGATGGCTAGGCGCTGTTTTGAACCGTCGTCCTCCAGAATTCGAGTCCAGTGTGCTAACGGCTGCGCCTCCTCGCTCGGTTTGCCGTCTGGAACCCGGTTTCTTGCGACCGTACATTCTAGTGACCACCACTGCCAGGAATCATGCATGTACTGTGGCTGCTTTGCTGCCAAGTCATTCTGTAGTAACGCGGAATGAATAACCAGTTTCTAACAACCCATGTTACACGATCTCATTGTGTTTCCTTGCATTAACGACGTTCTTGACTGGCATGAACTCACAATGTCCAGTCTGAAAGGAAATAACTCTCACGATCGTTAAGCAGGTGTTTGAAGCAAAGGTGATTTGCATCCTCATAGTGGTGTTACTAGCGCCTGTCGTATGCGACCGGCGTGAAGTCTGAATGGATGTCATCTGTCGAATACAGAAACACGCCTAGCAACTTTCGATTCTCTCGCACAACCCTTTCTTGGTGTGCGAAATTTTTCCATCTGTAATTCATAATGTTTTATTAGAGTATACGTTTGGAACCCCAACTGCAAGTCGACGTCCGTGAACTGGTCTGTAATTCGGTGGACTACTCTTTATATCCCTTCTCGAAAACTGATGTGTCCTGTCCAGTTCTCGTCTTAAGGTTTGGATATTTCGTCGAGCGACTGATTGTACTTGTTTGCTAGGTATAGACCTACACACATCAGGAAACGTTTTGCATCAGCTCGGTTCCTAGAGTTCCGCAGCCTGTACAGAAAATTGGAGATGAGATCAACATAAACATCACTTCCTCCCTTTTCATTGTTCATGAAAACAACACATTGCATGTTGTACCACCATACAGCGAGACCTTCAGTGGTGGTGATCCACATTGCTGTGATCCACATTGCTGTACACACCGGTACCTCTAAAAACAGCAGCCTTTATTCGTCGTGGCATACTCCCCACAAGTTCATCAAGGCACTATTGGTTCAGATTGTGCCACCCCTCAACGGCGATTCGGCTTAGATCCCTCAGAGTGGTTGATGGGTCACGCAGTCCATAAACCGCCCTTTCCAATATAATCCAGGCATGTTCGATAGGGATCAGATATGGAGAAAATGCTGTCCACTATGGTCGAACGATGTCGTTATCCTGAAGGAAATCATTCACAAGATGTGCAAGATGTGGGCTTGAATTGTCATCCATGAAGACGAATGTCTCGCCAATTTGCTGCCGATATGGTTGCACAGTCGGTCGGAGGATGGCATTCACAAATCGTACAGCCAATACGGCGCCTTCCATGACCACCAGCGGCGTACGTCGGCCGCACATAATGCCACCCCAAAACAGTAGGGAACCTCCACCTTCCTGCACTCGCCGACAGTGTGTTTTGCCGACCGGGTTGCCTCTTAACACGTCTACGACGATTGTCTGGTAGTAGGCATATACGACACTTAGCGGTGAAGAGAACGTGATGCCAATCCTGAACAGTCCATTCAGTATGTTGTTGGGCAAAACTGTACCGCGCTGCATGGTATCGTGATTGCAAAGATGGACCTCGCCATGGACGTCGAGAGTGAAATTGCGCATCATGCAGCCTATTGCACACAGTTTGAGTGGTAACATGACGTCCTGTGACTGCACGAAAAGCGTTATTCAGCATGGTGGCGTTACTGTCAGGGTGTCTCCGAGCCGCAATCCGTTGGTAGCAGTCATCGACTGCAGTAGTGGCCCTTGGGTGTCCTAAGCGAGGAATGTTATCCACAATTCCTGTCTCTCTGATCTCCTTCATGTCCGAAAAACATCGCTTTGGTTCACTCCGAGACCACTGGACACTTCCCATGTTGAGAGCCCCCCCTTGCACAAAGTAACAATGTGCATGCGATCGAACCGTGGTATTGACCGTCTAAGCATGGTTGAACTACAGACAACACAACCCGTGTACCTCCTTCCTCGTGGAATAACTAAAAGTGACCGTCTATTAGACTCCGAAGGGGCTACTCATGCATGGTTGCTTACATCTTTGGGCAGGTTTAGTGACATCCCTGAACAGTGAAAGCGACTGTGTCTGCGATACAATACCCACAATGAACGTATATCTCAGGAGTTCTTGGAACCGATGTGATAGAAAACTTTTTTTTATGTGTGTTTTATATTGGGACTTCTTTTTCGTCAATACGATATGGACATTGCGTTGCCTGACAAAAGTAATGAAACAACAGAAAACGTTGTGGAATGTTCATGGAACTTCAAACAACTACAAACCCTTGGGGGTGTGTGAATGATTGGAGCTGCTATTCTCTGTCACAGTCAGAACGGCCATCAGAGTGCATTAGTGTTATTCGTATTTTGTGCTGTTACTAGGCCAGGTAGGTCTTATAAGGCAGTGAACAGACTCAGATGTTAGGAGATCACTATGAAGGACAGTGGGGTGCCACGTACTCGTATGAGACAGGGTTGTTTCAACAAATCCCAGTGTAGGCCATTCATTGTTCCAAGATGTTTCTAGTGTACCTTCAGCGGCGTTATCCCACGCTGGAGCCAACTACTAAATCACATCTTTAACTCTAATTTCCATACGTTTTTACAGGAGTACGATTTTATTTTCATCCTGTTCAAGCTAGATGCGATGCAGTGTTTTTCTGTATTTTTGATTAGTGGTCTGCAACACACCTTGATCCATAGGCTGAAGAACTGAAGTTATATTTGGTGGCAGAAAAACTACTTTACTGTCTCCACAGACAAATTTCGTTTCTTGTGGTTGGCACGGAGCATTGGCTATATACAGCAGAGCACGATTAGGCAATCCATTTTCTCTATTGAACGCAGTCACTTCAGGGGCTAATTGTTACTCGAACCATTCCTTGAACAAGTTGCGCTCTATCCAAGCTTTCTTTTTTTTCTTTTTTTCTTATATTACACAGGAAGTGAGTTGATGTTAATGTTTTAGAACGCTCGTGGTTCCACCGATTTGCCTATTACCATAAGCAAAATTTAAAGTTCCTATTTTTATTCCCTCTATTATTTAATGAGCATTTTATTAACGTGGTTGCGTGTTATTATTAATTGATTTTTTATTTATGGTTTAGTTTACCAATTCCTTTTTAGTGTTTGCTCCTTTTATTTGAGTCCTTTTAATTATGTTTGCGGTGTTTATGAAGTCTATATTGCTTACTGTTCTCCGTGAAGTTAAAGAATAGGGTAATACCATATGCGTTTCGCAACAGCAGTCTCCTTACTGAAACTTCTCCACTTGAAATCGCTAAACATAATTTATCGCTCTACGGAAATCGATCAGTACAGCCAAGTACTATACTTTGTGTTGTGTATGGAATGTGGCGTCCTAATTTGGTTCGTGAAATTATTTAGGTCTTCGGAGAAACATTCTCGACGAATCCCAAAACCGTGTAAAATTGCAGGTTCGCACTATCAAACCACACAACACTTCCGAACGACTTGCGTCTTCATAATCACTGAATATTTCTTTTGAAATGATTATGAACTCCACACACCTGATACTCCTATTGTGCTTTTATATGTATTTATTTTCTTCAATATCATAAAGAAACCAAAAACTGCTTTAATAGCGGCTTCCAACCATGTCCTTTCAATCCGACATTAGATCATTTCTATTGCAATGTCCAACATGGAATAATTATCTCTTTGCCGTAGCTTAATACGGTCTGTATATCTTCGTTACCTAGTTCGCACGGAGATGCTTAAATTCCACAGAGTATATATCTCTCGCGCAGGTATTTTACATTTATCGTCTTGTTGATAGTCCGTCGCACCAGATTTGGCCTTACTAAGCGACGCAATAACATTGTTACCAAGGTGTAGACCCAAGATGAGATATATAGATTTTTTGGATATGTTCAAACTTGGGTCAAATACTTTCAGTAAGACAGAAGCTTTAAAATTCAGTCCAGTTTCATCTGCGTTAAAGCTTGATGCTGTGAGCAGTCTTGAGAAGAAAGAAGGCCTTTAAATTCTTTTCGGTAATTGGCAGCTGCTTTGTTGTCAGCTGACAGCTTCGTCCCAGCAATCGTGAGATAATTCCGCGTCTTTTCTTCAACGATCCTAAAAAAATAAAAAAATAAAAACCATAGCTAGCTGGAAACGATGGGTTGCCATCCAGAAGCTTGTTGAGTTGAAACGCCTTTTCTTTTACCAAAGGATCAGAAATGGGGATTCCTTTCTGTCTTTCCTGAGTAAACGACATGAATGAGGCCTCGTCAAGACATGGTCGTTTTTTGCTACTTTACAAGAGTTATTTCTCTTGAAGCAAAACAAAAGTCATGTGTCTTAACGGGATTTGTTTCAGTCATTAGCCGTCGCTTTTCCGCCACCGTATTCGAGTGATAAATTAGTAGCACTTTCTCCCTTTTCCAGTCTTTTTAATACTTCACGTTTTTATTTTGAAGTACGTTAAGAACGACTTCGTTTACGTGCCATGTTTAGTGTTTCACGCTTGACGTCAAGGCCTACGGGCATGAATAAGAAAAATGGCGTACCGGTGAAGTAACTTAACATGCACGGGGAAAAAGTTAACAATAAATTTGAAATAATGTCTTTGGAACGCGGGGTACTGAGGGATAGATAGGGGAACTGCGCTATGAGTCGCCGGAGGTCACAACAGATGTCCCATCGCTTAATTTACGCCGTACCAAGTCACTACGTTGATATTATTCATGAAATCCGCCTATTCCGAATTCCCGCCAAACCGAACGGTGTTCGATCCCAATTAGATGGCAATAGCGGGACTCTACTGTAATGGACTCCGTGCAACATTCTGTGTCATCCCGCACCATTGATCGGAGACTAGCTGTTGCCGGACTAGGGGCTACAACACAAACGGCTCAGTTTCAACCAGTGCTGTGGTCGGGAAGCACGGACTGCTGTTTAATGACGGAGTATTGTGCTCAGCGATGAAATGCAATTTTGCACAACAAGCTTGGTGACCGTCGTCGGCAAGTTTGGCTACGACATGAGGAGAAGTCCCTTTCTTTCAGATTTGGAGAGGCACAGCGGTGTTGCTCCTAGAGTCATTTTGCAGGGAGCCATCTGGTGTAAGTGGTGGTCGTTGACGCCACAACCCTACTTCACGATCATACGACGTCCTCTGCGCGTGGCACCTGCCACTATGAATTATCTGCGCTTTCCTGAAGTACTCCCATCGCCAGAATGATCCGCATACTTGTCTCCGATAGAACACTTGTGGGACCAGCTCAAAAGTCCACTATCAGCGCCAGTATCAACGTTCAAAATGGTTCAAATGGCTGTGAGCACTATGGGACTTAACTTCTGAAATCATCAGTCCCCTAGAACTTAGAACTACTTAAACCTAACTAACCTAAGGACATCACATACATACATGGCCGAGGCAGGTTTCGAACGTGCGACCGTAGCGATCGTGCGGTTCCAGACTGTACGGCCTGGAACCGCTCGGCCACACCGGCCGGCCAGTATAAAGGATTTCAAGGACCAGTTACAACAGTTGTGGTCCAGCTCGCCGCGTGTGCTACATCAAGGCGATATTCAAGTTCCGCCCATGTTCGTGTGAGCATTGCAGCGTCAACACATTCGATTCCTTCACTAATTCGTGTTCGAACGTTACTAATGTTATGACTGGCGTAACCCCACAAAAAGAATTCTAATCGAGTGATACCGGGGAATGCGAATTCCATGCGATGGAACCGTCACGACCCATCGCCAATAAGGTACTAAGTTCAATTCGCTCTGAACACTATGGGACTTAACAGCGGAGGTCATCAGTCACATAGAATTACTTAAACCTACCTAACCTAAGGACATCACATTCATGCATGCCCGAGCAGGATTCGACCAACAGCCGTACCGGTCGCGTGGTTCCAGACTGAAGAGCCTAGATCCAAGCGGCCACTCCCGCCGGCAAGCTAATAAGTCATTCAGTATGCTCTGCACCTTAAGACTCCAATGTGAAGCTGCGTTGAAATGCAGTTTGCAAGTGATTGAGACACAGGGCTTTCGAGCAAGGCTTTTAACAGGGCCTGCCTCTATAAAGCTTTTGAAACACTTCACTGTGCTCGTTTTTGACGTTGGTGTCCTCCAATTCTGGCATCCGTAACACTGTAGTAACGTTGTCACAGATTTGGATTCCAGATGAAATTGACTTGGCCTGATCTCTTGCCGCTTTGATGCACTCGTAGTCAATTCTACAACAAAGGGCCAAGGATAACTACTTGAGGAGCTGTTAAACGTATTACAACAATCTCTGTTCTCTACCTGCAAGTAACGATTATTTGTAATGATAGTGAGATTTTATGGACCCTCCCTGCAAGAATTGTTCTAGCTTCACGTTGACTAACGGCGACCGTATTTCATATTCTGTCCCATTATTTTTCTTGTTGTACACTTCGTGTAACTTTCTCCTCTGAAGTAGTTGCTTCCTTTCTTCCATATCCACAGCAAGTTTCTTACAATTTCTGCACGTTATACTTATAAATTTATTGTCGTCACTACCTTAAGAAATGTCTCGCTATAAAGTTAGGCATCTGTAACCTCAAGCTACACCTGTGTTCTGCTAGTATTACACTTCATCTGCCAATTATGTCATGTCCTGCAATTATGTCAAGTCCAGCACTTGGCAAACGAAGGGAAGTTGATTTGCTTGTATGTCCTGGCACACAAACATGTAAATGTATAATCTCCAAGCCACATTAAAGTGTACCTGCGTTAGGTATTATTCTTCCCGGCTGTTGTTACATCCAGAAATCGAGTGCGAAAAGAGGCGCTGTCGGTAAGCCTCCGAACGGGACTAAGTTTCTCTAATTTTTGCTATCTTGTTACTTTGCGATATAGGCATAGAAGGACTACGATGTGTGCTGGTAGGCTCTTCTCAGAATTTTGACAGTAAACCTCAGTACGACGCACAACTCCTCTCCTGCAGAGTCTGTCGCTCGAATTGGATGAAAATCTTCGCCAAGCTGTGGCGCTTAGTAATGGAACCCGAATGGAAACGTGCTGTTGTTCCTTGGATTTCCTCTCGTATATCGTAAACCGATACTTTCTCTACAATTTCTCAATGTTTGACCGCAGCTAGTGTCTCAACTGCACTGTTTAATATTGCTTTTACTATATTAATTTTCAATTCACGTTTGATAATACATTTTGCCAAAGATGTTCCCAAGCGTGACAGTGTCCCTGAAAACGATTGCTTATTATCGTGTGACGAGCGTGTTCTGAACCGAAAACTGATACAATGGATTAATAGCCAGTGTAGAACACCTCCTATGTGTCTGTTCATTGTTTTTAAGTTTCTCATGAGATTATATCAGTCATTCATCTTTTCCAAATGCGTCCGTTACTTTTCTTACTATAATACTTGCGTATAAGCGTTCAGGTACATTATGGTCTAAACTGTAGTATTCAGCCGTAGTTATGATAAACCAGTTATCACTTTGTGTTAGTGAAAATGTTACTGTTATTAGTCCATTGCCAGTCTCATTTTAACTATCGTTTATTATTGATCATTTGCGACAGCTTAAAATTTGTAATGGTAGTAAACGCTGGACGTAGGACTTTTCCGATTACTGGTCTGTGAATTGTCCAATTTGTCACTGCCTTCTCAACGTTCTAACCGAATATCACATTGTTTCTGTCGAGTACAACCCCCCTAAACAGTAAATGTGATAGTTAGGCTGACTTATCGATAACCACAGAACTGTAACTGATTACGAAATCTTGCCCAACCCATTGTCTACACATTCAGTGTGAACCTGTTTTCACACACAGATTCTATTTTCGAGAAGATTGTTCAGAAACTATATTTATCATATTGAATGAGTTTTGTGTGCTGTATATCACATGGATTTTCTTATAAACCTGACGTTAGATACAGAAAGTGCGTTCGAGATAAAATATTACATTCCTGAAACTGAAATGATAATAGCAAAATTACTACAACACGCAGTGGATAACTTGCAAAACAAAGATTTAACAGCCACTGATGACACATAAACCTAAATAAAACTCTTTTACAGTACAATTACAACTTCATGAAAGTAACGTATGGCATTCAATACCAGTGACTGCAAATTAACGGTTCAATGATGTGCAAAAAAGTAACATCTTGAGTAAACGGAAAAACATTTTTCAGTGGTACCAGAGATGTGTCTGACTTTTCCCTTAGATGTCCTTATATCTAAGCGAAAAGTCGGATGCAACTTTGATACCTCTGAAAAACGTCGAGTCGTGTCGGTTACAGATGTTGATGAGATATCCTAAACTTTTCTACCTGTCTACAATAGATTTTAAAGAACTTTCATAAAGCAAAACTTTATAACAATGTTTTAGAGTCATATGTTGACGCTGTCGTAAATATTCGTCCTCGCGAAAGTAGAAGAATCAGTCGAACCAATCTCGGTCTGTTGTCTGTGTCTCGACTGAACGTCCACCAGATACGAAAATTAATTACATCTAAACATACGTAAGACGCTAGTCGCTTAGGTGTTAGCCCTTAGACTGCCTCGACACGATGGAAAAACACCCCGACCCAAATCCTGTACCACTTTATTCATACCGATATATAGGGGGATAATTTCGACAAGCTGTGGCGCTTTAAATCTGAAACTTCTACTCCAGGATAGTAACAGTGAAAAAAGGAAGACGAAACACACATAAGCTCTGAAAGTGTTTAGATATGAAGTAACTTTTATTTTTGAGAGAATACATAATTTTCTTATTTTCAGAAAGAGTAGTATGTGGGACATCCATCTGATTGAATTTTATGTGACCTTTTTCAATAAGGCACTTTCATTTTATTCTTGAATTGTTTCTTCCTATATTTTCTATTACATTTAAGAACTGATTATTAAACATACCTGCTACCTGCAAACGACCATTTATAGCCCTTCCATTCAAATAAATACTGATGCTATCCTGTTGTGTCGACTGTTGACCCACGTCTCTTTCCACTACATTCCATACCGGTTTAAGACTACTGTCGTAATTACTGATTTCTGACGGAAAATAAAAATATTTTCTATCAAATATTACCAGTATACATTAAGAGAAGTAAACTGATTGTTTCAGTTTACGTCTTATTTGGAAAGTAACGTAGCAGTTCAAATAATATGAATATTTTGCCAGTGTGAACATTTTGCCAATATTGCTTAAAGAATCTGTACTGGGATTGTTCTTGGTTCCATTCGGCAAATAACGTATATTATCTTTTGCATAAAAGGTTACACGCCACATATCCATTATTTATTTGAGGCAACCACGACAATACGGCTCATTATTAGCTTAAGGGAATCAGGAAAACAAGACTCGGACTGTTTAATGTTCCTGACAACACGCCATTACACGTGAAGTGGAACAAAGGCATTCGTGATTCGCGGGCGTTATGTATCAGATGGCGCCGTGCCACAGTACGAAATGCATAAAATAACTCACGCCATCTTGTACACGTCAGTTTCATAATCTAAACAGAAAAGACCAGTTATCCGTTCAAGCGACATAACATTATGCATCTAACGCTCCATACGTTCCTTTTCACTCGCTCATTCAGTAATCACCTGGTTATAATGAATCACATAACCATGCAACATTCGTGACGTTGTTAGTTAATACCAATAATAATTTCCGTTGTGTTATATGCGCTACCCTATTAACCACACATATAGCAAAAAAAAAAAAAAGTCTTCGTGTGAATCACTGAACCATTTGGGGACTACTACCGGAGTTTTTTTCACGTTCCGCATGATCACTAATTAAATTGATTCATGCAGTATTACCTTCGGCAGCTGGTACGCTTAAGTGATTAACAGAAACTCGATAATCCTGATAGTATAAAACGTAATCGTCCTGTGTATCGGCTTATCTCTTCTCTGATGTATATCAATTACAATTATTTGAAAATGTCACTCAGAAAGGCCGCGTCTCGGGCTAGATGACCTGGTAAAGCATTTACTCTGAAGCGTAAGCGCTCTTTTTATCTGGTCGAACATAGTGTTTCAGTTATCGAATAAAATTCACTTCAGAGTGCTTATCCTTGGAGAGGGCTTCAGTCTCTATTCACGTTATTTATATGTTAGATGCGAAATGTGTAAGGAATGAAAGTGATTTCTTGCAGTAAGTTACATATAATGAAATCTAAAACAGTACGTATTTTCTAGAAAAAAGTTCGAGATTGAGTATTAGGAACGTCTATGAAAGGCCGTAAAACAACTTACAGATGAAATTAGTTAAAAAAATGTGGAAGAGCTTCCAGAAATGTAAGGAAAATTGGGCAAAAATGTACAGAGAACGATATTTTGCTTCTCCATGGGAACAAAATATCATTCCTGGCTCTCAGAAATTCAGGGATATACGAATATCAAGCAACATGGCCCAATGTAAAAACTGACAAATCTCTTTGTTCAGTCAGATCTTGCAAACAACCAGCAAACGGTGACCTCAATTTGTGTTTAAAGCCTTTAGATCTGATAAAAATTAGTTGAAAACCATTCTGTAAATAAATTGTATAAAATTTATAATTCGCTTTATTCTCACTTCATATTTATCCGTTTGCATATTTTATCCCACAGTTCGTCAAAACAGCTGCGATACGTACTTTTAATATGTGATGACGTCGATTAATCGATGTAGTAGACTTACATAAGTACACAGGTAAGTACATCTAATAGGACAGAAGATTCGGTATGCAAGGTAGCGAAAGTGATTCACGGAGAATCAGCAATTACTGACCACGATCGCTCTCGTACCGCTACGGTGGACAGTGGCATATGTTGACAATTTAATCGCTTTTGATATCAAATCATACATTAACTTACATACCTGTATTCAGCACCAGTACGGGAAGCGTACTTTCTCGCAGATTACTTCCCTATACATCATTTATTCTGCCATTTGGGAAAACCTTCTTCAATACTGAATTGCACATAATATATTCTTCTAAAGAAGAGAGGTCTTCGCGTAAAAGCATCGCTCTTAATTCGCTCCGGTTTAAAGTTGTGAAAGGAAAGGCAACAGAAGAGCCGCTCAACTGAGAATGCCATTTATCCCACCACTCGCCAAATTTCACAAGCGTTAAATAACAAATATCAAAGCTGTGCATTTTCTGTGGCCTGTCTTAAATATTTGACTCTGTGAATCACAATATCCTCCCAGACAAACAGAAGTTTTGTGGAACTGATGGTATAGCCAGCCCATTAAATCTCATTGAAACAGAACTAAACTCTCGTGAGAGGCCTCGGAAGGCCGAACGGTTGCGATCGGCCGTCGTGTCATCCTCAGCCGATAGGCGTCACTTAGTCGATTACTGAGGTGCATGTGGCCAGCACACTGCTCTCCCTATAGCCGCCACTTCTTAATCGAGTGTCTCCTGAATCGGCTTCACAAGGACAGAGTACACCCCACTTGATAACAGCACTCGGTGGCCCCGGACGGTCATCCAGCCAAATGACCATAGATGTATGAAGTTGTTTTCTACAAATGGTGTCACCCTAAATTTCAGAAAGCCGGATCGCATTCAGTTCTGCACATCTGGAGATACGGTACTACACCGATGGTAAGGGTAAGACATGGTGATGAATTAATACCGAGGATGGAAACTTCAGAGTCTTTAGGTGTTCATATTGATAATAATTTAAAGAAGAGAAAACACATATTATGACTCCTAAAACAATTTAACACTTGAAATCATTAGAAACCTTGGAGAGAAAGAAGTCAGTAAGATGTCATACACTGAGCATTTTTATTAGTAATGTCGTGTGAAATAATGTTCTGGGGTAACTCCTCCTCCAGAAAGAAAACGTTCATTCCTCAGAAACGCAATGGGAAGACGACCTGTAGGTCTCACACACGAACATCTTGTAGACATAGGTTGAAGGAGTTAGACATTGTGTCTAATTCTTCACAATATATTTACTCCCTCATGAAATTTGTTGTAATTGGTGCACTGTAGCTCATAAAAGACAATGATGTACACAATTACAATACCAGAAGAAGCAAATAATCTGTAAAATGTCATCATGTAGTTATAGTTACATAATTCTGAATGTATAGTGTTAGTGTAATTACACTCGTTCTCAATACGTTTAAACGTGCAGATGACACATGGAGCCGGCCGCTGTGGACGAGCAGTTCTAGGCGCTTCAGTTTGGAACCGCGCGACCGCTACGGTCCAGGTTCGAATCCTGTCTCCGGCGTGGATATGTGTGATGTCCTTAGGTTAGTTAGGTTTAAATAGTTCTACGTTCTAGGGGGCTGATGACCTCAGATGTTAAGTCCCATAATGCTAAGAGCCATTTGAACGACACATGGAACCAACCACCTAAACATGAGAACGCGGGGTTTTCTAATGTTTTTAACTGATGAAAACTTGTTCGATCGTTGGCCGAGTAACTCTTCTTAACAGTTTTCATCTGTTTAGGAGTAGCAGCAAACGTGTAAAAAAGCTGCTAGCAATTGGCACTGTTTCAGGTCTGATTAGCTGGTAATTTACAGATTATTGTTTTTTACTCTAAAAAAAACATTTTGTTATTAATGAAAATTTTACTGTCATTCACTACAGATGTGATTGCAAAACTTTTCTAGTTTAGCATATTACGATTTAATATCATTACTTCAAACCACCCCATGTATCGATGGCGTTTAATACGTTGGCTTCATACTCTTTGAAGACGCTGCTTCAAATCTCCACCAGGCTATCCCGATTAAATTTTTCCTTGTCTTCCATACATCGTTTCAGGTGAATGCCTGGATGCCTCTTCTAAAGGAAGAATAAAAAAACAAAATAATATTTCGTGACCTCTTGTCTTCAGTACTCCGACTGGTTTGATGCAAGCTGCCTCGAATTTCTCTCCTCTGCCTGCCGCTTCATTGTTTCATCTGAGGGTAGCACTTTCACCTGTACTCAATCATTTGTTGGATATATTCCAATCGTCCCCTTCAGTTAATGCGTACATCAGCCATTTACGCTTGTATAATCAATATATGCTGCCGTTGCTACTCCCAGTAACATAAGTGAGCCATCACAGAGACTGTATTGTGGTTCCCTTCTCTGTGTTACGCCAGATGGCATGACACTGTCTCCTTGGGTACTGGAGTAGCAGGTCGTGTAAGCCACTTGTCTTGCCGCATGAAAGCAAACCACTGACATTCCGAGAAGTCCACCAACTTAGCGTCTTCATATGAAGTACTTGTGTCAACACAGAGATAGCACGTCGATCGTGTATCCGTTGCTCTTGCTATGAGGCTATAATAGAGTTATTACTAAACTGGGCATAGCTCACTGCCACTGAAACTATAAATCGAGCTCAATGTTGGGATGCCATCGGTTTTTTATTTTGCACATCTTATCAGATTAAATCGAATCTCAAAAACTGTGTGGGAAAAAAGTATTCCTATAAGATGAACATTTCAAGCAAGTACTCATTCATATTAGCAAATACGAGGACGTGCTGAAAAGTAATGCCTCCAAACTTTTTATGTGAAAACTCTCAGAACTTTTTATAAGTAAAACAAACGTTATTAACAGTGTACATCCTTATTCTCCATGTCTGCATATTTATTTCTCACAACACTGGCGATGAACACATTTCCCCAACGAAAGAACAGTTTGTTGATACCTTCACTGACTGCCTAATGTTTGACTTTGTTGACGGAGCCACAACCTCACCTCTGCTTGCACCACTTCATCACTATCAAAGTGGAGTCCTCGAAGGTGTTCCATCACAAGGCCAGGTCAAGACTCCATGGGGGATGATCGATGACAGTGAACACAAGGCGTCGGATTGTAGCAGTAGCAGCTACAGCAGCGCTCGTGTGTAGTCTGGTGTTGCGATGCTGTACGTGAGAGGGCTCCATGTGTGAATCAACTTTTCCAATTCGGAACTCCATTACTGCACGCTGTTCCTCATTCAACAATATAATCACGTTCAACGCCACACTTACCAGTCCACTAGTGGTAGAGAGCTGCGTATACGTAGACATGAACAATAAGGATGTAGGATGTGAATAACAGTTGTTTTATTTTAGAAAGATGAAGACGTTTCACATAAAAAATTCAGAGGCACTACTTTTCACCCCAACCTCGTTCAATCGTTAACCCTCCTTAAACATATCAAAAGTATAGTAACTGATTAACAAATCAAATCACACTTCCCAAGCTCATTTACTCCTTGCATTGATCACACAGTTGCGATTTTGGACGCGCACTGAAATCCATTCGATTGTACTGTTCGGACCCTCTACTGTTCTCCAAAAACTGATACTAAAATATCGTTTTCACTATGTGCCCCTAGCTTAGTACTAAGAGATTCTGCCCTACTGCCCTCAATGAAATCTAAATTACACTTTAATAATAATTAATAGATGCAAATGAGTACTGCCGCGCTGGCCAGCGGGTAATGATTCCATATTCTCTCGCAGCAGCCAATCAGGTCATAAGACTTAAGTTTGCATAATTTTTCGTGATTGGTATAATTCCAGTACCACCTGTCTTTCGTATCTAATTTACACTATCCTGCTTCTGCTACTTCTTCCAGGCTCGATTAGGATGTTAAGCGTTGGAATAAATCTGATGACTCCCAGAGCCAGAAATCTAATAACCTCCCTCGAGTATCACACAAGTTATTCCCTATTGTCTTTCTGTCCCTTTCTCTTGTCAATGTTTCCGCGACTTCTTTAGGGATGGTAAAAACCCAATTGTTAAAACCGATACCGATATTTTAATTCAGAAATATACTTCGGTATTTGTTTGGTCTAGGTTATCACAGACTTTTTTCGTTTTTGCTAATAACTAGATAAAAAAACCTGCATGTGAACTAGTTAGAGCAGCAGTGGTAAACCGTTCGATTTTTTGAATAAGTTCTTCTTAAAAAAAGAGCAAAGTTTATTTGCAAAATTTCCGTAGCTGTGTAACATTGGGTTATTATAGAAAATGACCAAAGCGATCTCTGCTATTTTAATAACAACGCGTATAGTTAGAAACTAGCAAGAAACACTTGACACAAGAATCGGTACAACATTTCTGCCACAATAACATACTTGTTGCGATGTGACATGGCCTATTAAACATTACGCATGTACGTGCGTTGTGTAATGCTTGCTCCCACCTGGTCTACATGTTAGTCTCTTGCTCCATCCTCGGAAATCAGTTTTGTTGCAGAATGCTGCCATCCCTAGACGTATTTTAGGAAGCATGGTAGCAGTGAAGCACAATGCTCGATTTGCTTTACAAGATTAAAAACGAGAGGAGGCAGAAGAAACTGGCGACATCATGTAAGGAGAAAACAAGCACAGTGTTCGTTTGAAGATAAGGTATATCTCACTGATATACATATAATTTTATTATCGTACTATAAATTTGGGATAATAACTGAACACTTAATTTAGTGGTTGCTTCAGTATGAAAATTTGATAACATCCAGTAAAGTCGTAACTCTCTGCTCTCTTCTTGGTGGTGAAAGTGAGACGGATTTATGCCACAACCTCAAACCCTTATCAGCTGAGATGTTCTACTGTTTCTTCTTCGTCAGAATTTTTCTACCTTTGTTCGACGTATATGTTTACTCCTATTACAGAAATAAAAAAACCGAAAATCGCGTACTTCAGAATTCAGTTATTTTTAGCGGTTTTAGCAGTTAGGTTACAATGGAGACCGAAGTACTCGGTATAACCGAAAACCGATTGTTATCCCCTCTTCGCCGATTCTGCGAAGAACCTTCTCATTTCTTTTTTCACTAGTCTACCAGGATTCCAACATCCTTCTAGTGCACCAAATATGAAGGGCTTATTTCAGCAGTGGTACAAGTCCATTACTTTTCTGCCTATAATGCTTCTGAAGTTAATGATACAAACAAACCGAAAGAAAGGTTCATCTCTTGCAAACAACCATATGCTTGAATATTTCTGGCATCTCAACTGCAGGTTTTTCAGCGCTCACTTAACTTTTGGACTCTCTCACAATGAACAAAAATGGACTTGTGCCACTATTGAAATAAGCCCTTCATATCAAATGCTTCGACTCTGCTCTTTTCCGGTATCCCAATAGGTCGTGATTCACTTTCATAGTATATTGTCCTTATTTTAAGGCTTATGTTTTGTAACAGTTGTGTTTTTTTCACTAGCACTGCCCGATTTTCATGTGCTTGTCAGATATTTCTATTCTCCTTGCTCCTGCCGTAGTGCGTTATTTTGATTACAAGTTAGCAACATCACTTCTGCAGTTCGTGATCCCCACTTTTGATCCGATTATCGGAAGCCTCATTCCTACCACTCCTCATTACCTTCATATTGTTTCGGTTTCCTCTGAATTAATTATGTGTGCTCATTAGACTGTTCATTCCATTCAACAGTTTCTGCATTGGTGTCAGGCTTTCGTTGATGATAGCGATGTCATCAGCGAATCTTTTCGTCGATCACCCTTAACCCAGTACTTTAATTTCGCTCCTCTCTTAGTCCCATCACTACTTCTTGGCTGCGCGGACTGAACAATAGACTCCATAGACTACATCCGAGTTACACCTCTAACTGGAGCACTTCACGCCAGGTCATTCACTCTTATATTTGCCTCTTCGTTCTTGTCAATATTGTCTTTTCTTACAGCTTAAACCTAATTTCCTGACACATACCGAAAATTTCGAAAAATTTGTATCATTTCACACTGTAAAATGTGAAGACTTGAAACTGAATGACATCTGAATCTATAGACCGAACTAGGTGGCGCAGTGGTTGGACACTGGACTCGGATTCGGGAGGACGACGGTTCAATCCTGCGTCCGGCCATCCTGATTTAGGCTTTCCGTGATTTCCCTAAACCGCTCCAGGCAAATGCCGGGATGGTTCCTTTGAAAGGGCACGGCCGATTTCCATCCCCGTCCTTCCCTAATCCAATGAGACCGCTGTCTGGTCTCCTTCCCCAAAGAACCCAACCCCAACATCTGGATCCCGGTGCTGAAGAATGTGTGTACGAGTCTCACACCAGTGGCAACAGCGGACGACGGTGACTCACAACGACCAACGGTCAACTGCGCCCGGGGCTTCAAAGCATGTGACGTCACGCCACTGCGGGGAAGCATGCATAAACGAAATTTTGTTGCAGTCAGTAGCGGGCCTGGGTGTGAATCGCACACTCAAAGAAGCCGCTTCCTCCGTAGATGGGTACGAAACGACGGGCTTTAATGTGAAATCCATCCGACCACAACGTAACTGCCCGGAATATTTAATTGTGACCTTTTCACTTTGTCTCGCGCTTCTCCTAGGTGAACAAATTCTATGAATGTGTCTTGATTTCTCTTAATTCTTGATTCCCTTCTCACTGCAAAGTTAGAACTGCATCTCTGGTGCCTTTGCCCTTCCTTTGTACTGTGTGTTTTTCTTGTAAGCAAATTGGATGCTTGAGCTTTTAATCTAATTACGCGACAATTCCCGTACTTACCTATTCTTAAGATACCAGGATGAATCCTGATCTTAACTCTGTATTAAATATCTTATTTCTTTGATAAGCGGTGCTCTACAGCTGTGACTTATTGGTTGAATGACATCGTTAGTATCACATTTTTCAGCTTCTGAATTAAACAATTTCATTCAGGGATTCTTTAACCATCTTCTCGTTGAAACGTTGAAATAGACTAACGAATATCACCTTTTGTACCGGAAAATGATCATGTTTACTGAAACTGCTGGCGCATGAAGTTGTTTACCTCATTACACGAGGGTATTTTTTAAATCGCTATTATTCCTTTCATCGACGAACAGCGCTGGAGTATGAAACCTCACTTGTTTTTTCCTCCATGTTTCAGAACTGCCCAGCAGGCGATATCTAACGATGTTAAGGATAGCACATAAGCAGTTTTGTGGCATAATCAAATAGTGCGGTCCTTTTGGTGTGGTTTATTGTCACGATACTGGATGAATAGTCCAACCGAATGAACCTCTTGTTTGGCGTTGCATTCCACGCGTAATGATTCGTGTACACTGGCCTTTTGCTGCCGCCGCAGTACTGTCATTGCGTGTGTTTTCGCATGCAAATGTTGGAAATATCGAACACTCCGCAACGCAATGAATACCTCTTCGGATCCCTTAATGCCATATGTAAATTTAGTCCTCGCCAGGCTCTGACTCGGAAGTGTTTTATGAAACAAAGTAATCCATATTCAGCAACGCCATCGAGCCACATACAAAACTACGCTTTTCACAGGGAATGCTGGTTATTTATTATGTGGTTATTTTACTGTTTTGATTTGTTTCAAGAATTTAACTCACTATAGAGACATATGATTATTACATACTCCACGCGGATAGGTACGGGCACTAAATAGCATGATCCGTTGAACTGAAAGTATACACTTCTTACTCTAGAAAGCCAAAACATTGTGCCACACGACGGTTAAAACTTGATGCTTGTCTTTTCTTGTGGCCGTGGTTAGCTACTCTTCCCAGAGGTATTAGCCAGAAAATTTCACAGAAGAGTCCGTGTGAAGGTTGGAAGTTACAGGTTTGAATAGTTCAGAGAAGTAGTATCATTGTCACCAGATCAAAAAATTAGACATCAAACAAAATGGCATTAAAATATATATTTAAGTTTAGTATCTACGGAATAGTTGGTTAGGTTGTATAAATTACCGGTTGTTCACTAGTTTGAAATGCCATCTGTTTATTAGCACGTCGCACCTACGTAATCTCGGAATCTAAGGTATCATGTTAGAAATGAGTACCGTTTAACCAACTTCTTCTTCATTTTCACGTCAAAATTCTGTAGCTGTAGCCTTCTCTTGCTGAAAAAAATATTTCTTAGCATACTGCTCCAACCTGACACTTATGCCATTTCCATTGCATGTTAAATAAAAATCTTACAAGTCTTGTCCCATTGTGTCTTTTTCAATTTTGGTCTTATCTATATTTACAGTGGCGGCTTGGGAGTATACATTTTGGGTATTCAGAAATTTTTACATTCAGGTAAATCGTAGAGTCTGAAATTAATAGCATCTGCTGTATAACAGTTATTCTTATCAACAAATTTATACAAATACAGCCACTGCCAGTACTAATGACAACATTAATAATATTAAGATGACTAACTTATCTGACAAAAGAAAGAATTGTTTTTGTGGAATTTGGCTGTTTTGTACATAATTAGGTGTAGCTTAGGGCAATAACGAAATAATGTGTAAACTCTCATAACTCTCCATTTCGCATTTTTGTGTAAATGGAAGTTTTTGTGCTTTTCCAGTTCGTCGATGAAATGTACGAGGGCTATTCAGAAAGTAAGGTCCGATCTATCGCGAAATGCAGACTACAATGGAAATCCGATGAAGCTTTGCATACACATGTTGGACATTGTCTCTGATATGACCATCGCGTCACGTCACACTTCTCAACTAAGACTTCTGAAGCCTGGGAAACGTTGTGTCCCACCAAGTATGAGTGCCCTGAGAGATTTCGCCTGATATCATGCGGCCCACATAACATAACTTTTACGCATTTTCTTCTTCATGACATCCATGGCCGCATACTGCAGGGGCAATGAGAATGTTCCTGCAGCATTTCTGTGGGAAGCGTTTCGTAACTCACCATACAGCCCGGGCTTGGCTTCCTCAGAGTTCCTTTTATGGTTACATGAACTCTTGGAAATGAAGACAACGCTTTGGCACAGACAGCAAGCTGCATATCAATGTAGAGAATTGGTAACAAGCACAGGCTGCTACCTTCTATGACGAGGTTATTGGAAAGTTGGTACAATGCTGCCACAAATTTCTAGGTCAAGGTGAATGTGTGGGGAAGTAGTTGGAAGGTGTAGCTAACTGATGCTAACAAAACATTTTTGATTTTCGCTGTGGTTTCCATTCCACGACCGATCGGATCTTACTTTCCGAAAACAGCCATCGTACAAGATCGATAAAGAAATGCATTAGTTCACGAAATTATATCCGGGCTGAAAAAATCGGATATTTTAACTCTGCAACCACACAAAAACTTGTGCTAACTGTACACTTCTTTGTTATACTTTCCCTTGTAGTCACATTTATTTGACTTCGTTACTATCTGAATCAAACGATCTGTCCCTTGAGACTAACTTTTACTGGTGATTTACTTTCCTATTCCTAGAATGAGATTTTCACTCTGCAGCAGAATGTGCGCTGATATGAGAATTCCTGGCTGATTAAAGCTGTGCGAGACTGAGACTCGAACTCGTCCCTTTTCCTTTCTTGGTCAAGTGCTCTACCGGATGAGCTACATAAACACAACTCTTTACGCGTCCTGACAGCTTCACTTTTCTGCTAGCATTTAGAACAGATTCAACAAAGTTCATGTTTACATTACACGCGGAAGCCAATTCTCGCACAGTAATCAACCAACTCCTAATACAAGGCACCGTTTGTGGAAATGATTGAACTCAAATAGTGGTGTCAAACAACATGGTCCCTTAATTAGAATACAAATAAGGTGCTGTGACCAATAAGGGTGTCGTCGATCCCACATTGAAGTGAATATCAGAGAAAGCAGTGATACAGCTTTTCTTGAATTTTCATTTATGCAATGTGGGTCTAGAGCACAGATAAACCTGACTCACCATAAGGTCAACAGATTGCAGAAGCATAAATAAATGCTACAATCTCACAATCGATGGTGATGTGTTTTAGGTCCTTCTCAGTGCCTCAAATGGATTACCGTATGATAAAATTCATAACTTACAATAACTCGTTTAGTAACCCACAATATAGGTTTACTGTCAGTACATCTTTAACATATACTGACGTCTGATCTAATTTTCCTACACTATATAGTGAGTAATTGCCATATTTGAGGGCTGTGCTATCACCTTACAAGATTAATGCCGAGCGAATGGGGATAAAGGCTGCCACAGTGGGCTCCCATCTGATGGTACTTACGTCAACTTCTAGTTTAGTGGCAACGACTAGCTGTGCACACCGTGAACCATGCACGTTGTTTACCAAACCCGTATGTATTTGGCCCGTGAGGCAATTATGTCACGCGAGTGGCACGTGCACAAAATATCGTTAAAACGTGCACGACTGAAGATGTGTTCACGACCCTGCTGCCACGTTTCACGGAGTCTAGAGGAGCAGCAGCTCGGTAAATTTAAGTGCTGTACCTTTCAGATTGCAACATCTATGTTATGTTTAACAGCACACAAAGAAAACTAACCGATAAATCAAATGGTTCAAATGACTCTGAGCACTATGGTACTTAACTTCTGAGGTCATCAGTCCCCTAGAACTTAGAACTACTTAAACCTAACAAAGCTAAGGACATCACACACACTCATGCCCGAGGCAGGATTCGAACCTGCGTCCGTAGCGGCCGGGCGGTTCCTGACTGTAGCGCTTAGAACCGCTCGGCCACAGCGGCCGGCAACCAATAAATCAGCAAGGTGTTGAAGGTAAGGATGTTCAGATGCATTGTGCTCTTACACAGCAGCTGATACTGTTTGTTTACCCTGGACCTTTTGGTATGCAAATTAATATGGCCATACCATTTGGAAGGTAAGATATTAATAATGCCGTAACTGGTTGCAGTACACCGCCGTTCCTACAAACGTTCTCCAATACATAACGTGAGTCTCACCACATGTATGAAAACTTTTAACCCACGCCATCGGTCTGATTGCTCCCTTAAGGCATGCATGCCCACAGAAGGGGTTATCGGATCTTCTTCACTTGCGATTTGAGGTTTGGGTATAATCCTTCCAATAGACATATTCTCTGTATTTAAGCTGAGAAACTGAAGCCAATTTCTAACTATTGATTTCTTCACTCTTAAACTATTATCTGCGAACCATAGATATGCTTTCAATCACTACCAGAGTATTTTGTGCTGTGCATCCACGAAAATTATTAAAAGTGTGAATCTGCATGGAACTGAAACAACGAATTTTTGCGTGCTTGTAGCCATGCTAGTACGGTAGTCTTTTTCGTTAAGCTGAATGTTTCATGTGTGCCATTTAGAGCGAAAACAGAATATTTTTAGCGTTCATGTCCTACAGGGAGCTGTAGTCTGAGTATTAGGTGTATATTCAGGGAATATGTGAATAAATGATTAAGTATTGTTCCCAGATGTTTTCTCTGACTGTTAGTGATCTAATTATTCACCCCAAATCTCTAATTGAAGAGTATATTAGAAGTTGCCGTAAAGATGTTTGATTTAAACCTGTCTTGATTACCATGGAAGAAAATACTGTTTTGATGGCACTGGAGTAATACAGGAATTGGACTTACTGACCCAAGTCATGAGTTTTTCTGCCTGTAACTGCCAATTATGAATAATTTGTTACCCAGCACGCCGTTTTAACAGGTTAACCACATGGCTCCGAAGTATTCCAGAAAAATAGTCGCTCAAAGAAAGCGGGACCCTTCCTTACAGGAGCACACGGTAATTTAACAAGCTGCAGAATAGGTTATCTTTCCACTAAAGTAAGTCGTGGATACTGTCATCATTAATTGAGCGGTATTGCTGTTGGTAGCACGATGTATGTTTTCTCTAATTATTTGATTTTTGAAGATACAGAACCAGCTTCAGATCCCTATACTGGTAACATAGCTCGAATCCTCAGTTGCCTTAAAAATATAAAATATGTCGATTTGATAGCATCTTTGAATTAGTGTTAAATAGCTTACGTGTCGGTATCGTAACCAAGTATCGATCTGAGTGAAAAAGGTTTGTTTTTCTACTTTAGAACGTATGACTTCTAGACTCACAAACAAAACTAGCTTCTGAACTCGGCGCCCCACATAACGCTTAAAATACTGTTATTCAGTAGTTTCGTGTTGCACGTGCTACATTAGCTGGTTTTCTTTGACGTGACTTCACGGAGTAACATTTTCCAACTTATAACATTTTTCTCTCGTTATTTGCCTCCTACACTAACTTTGCAAAAGTTGTGTCCGTATCGCATGAAATTTATGGGATAGTAAGTGTAGTACAATTGCTAAATGTTGATCGTAATAAGATCCTTAGGAATATGGTCGTAAGTCACGGAAAGTGTCAGGGACCTCAGTCGGTTATTGGATAATTGGAGCAGTCTTTGTGTTGTGCCAAACTGCGACTCAGCGTCTCCGCTATAATCGTATAATGAGCAGCAACTACCATTTTCGTAATATTGTTACATTCCACCCGAGATTTTGGTTTTATTTTGCCTAACGGCCTTTCTTCCATCCCGTAAATCAGTGCTGTTTTCCTTTGTTACTATTTTGTAATACGTTACTGTACTCGGTGTCCGTCATTCTCTCTCTCTTCTTTCCTGTGTTTCTCTTGTCGCCTTACAAGCCGCACAGCTTGCTCTACTTACGAGACGCACTGTATCAACGTCTCGTCCGCGTATAACAGACGGCTTACAAGACCGCGCTGTTTGTTGGCGCAGCATTTCGTGTCCGAAATTGATATCATTAATCCTACACTTACAAATTAATGACTCGTCGTGCGTCACTCTAATGTATTTTCGCGTGTTATCTCTCGCGACACCCTTCGTATATCTCATCCTACCAATCCCTTCCCACCCCTCCCCCCTCCTTCTCCTCTCTATTCTATTTCGCACCTACTAACTTTATCTACTCTAGTCACATCTGCCGTTCCTCTTCTTCGCACTTAACACTATCGGCCTACTGCTTCTGATTTCATCTTGTCGCCCCTTACTTCATCTGAAAGAGACTGGCCCGACAGCCAAAAACTGTGGTCATATGTGTATGAGTTACGTTGGCGTGAGCTTGTGTGTGTATGTTGTCTATTTCCGACGAAGGTCTTACTGATAGAAAACTCCTTCTTCTGAGAGTTATTTTGTGCCTATCTGCGATTCAGCTAATCTGCTATATGGTGAGAAGCAATCATCCTTTTCATAATAAGTTGCATGGGACAACGGGGGGCCATAACATGACGTTGGTTTGTTGTTGCTAGTTGGGGTTGTGTCAGAGATATAAAGGTCAACTTTGTTTCTTTAAGTGGAATGCTATAGTTTGGTACTTATTGTCTGACAACGGCTATCGAAACGAATCCAATGATGTGTAACAGTAAGGTCTTTGAAGGTACGAAGGTCAAGAAGGTGGCATGAAGGTCCATTTACAAAAATGTGTTCGAAGTGATGACCATTGGTATCAGTGCAGTGCTGCAATCTGTTTATCATGGATTGCGTGGTATTACTTATCACTTCGGAATTCAGCAAATGCTCTGAGAATTCCCTCTCGTATTATGGCCCCCACTGTCCCACAAACGTTTTAGCACTTATCATACTTTCGGTGGTATTCTTGGTGGAGATAGTTAGTGACTCACCTTGTATATATCGGTGGCACGTTATACATTATTAATTTCTCACTTGAACTTTGGGAATTATATACTCATATCTCTGACAGGCGGTAAAGTTATTTTTGTGACAGGATAAATACATACTAATATCATCGGAGGTAAAAGATTAATTTTTCTGCTTGAGAATTACTGTTGCAAAAATGTACGAATTGCTACACTTATTTCGAAGGCTACTCGTGCATCCTCTTGACTAATGGAAGTAAAGTAAATGACAACAACCACCCTAGAAACGACATCCGTAGCACGGTACTTACTTCTGGTAAACACTAGAATGTTCACTTTGCTCTCTCAGCTACGCCGCTATTTTATGTAGCACATTAACTGGCGAATGTATTTCGATGTGTAAGTGCGTCATTTGGAAAGGAAAGTTTAAGCTTTATCAACTCACTTGCACTGAACTAGCATGAAAACATAATTCAAGAGGTGTGAGGAAAAAACAGAATCTGTCTAACAGATATTCAATTTTCTTTTCCGTCTTTCTCTATAATAATCTTGTTAGCAACTTGGATGCACGGGATATTAAACTCAGTATGCGACAGTTTTCCTTGCCATTTACGGAACTGTGCAGATGTCTTTTTTTTCGAATGCTGACGGCACGTCGCCAGTCTCGTAAATTCTTTACACCAATTTCCGTAGTCGTTTGGCTGTCATTGTGTGTCCCCCCTCCCCAAGGTTTTGTAAATTTGAATGAAATGTTGTCTATCCTTTCTGCTTTATTTGATCTTAAGTCTTCCAAAACTCTTGTAAATTCTGACTCAAATACTTTATCCCCTACGTCTTCTTTATCGACTCCAGTTTCTTCTTCCATCATCAGAAAAATCCTCCCACTCACACTGTCGTCCAATATATTCAGTACACCTACCTGCAGTCTCCTCAGCGTATAACAGCGGAATTCTCATTTCACTCTTAACGTTATTACCCTTGTTTTTAGTTTCACCGTAGTTTGTCGCGACTTTTCCATATACTGCCCTTCCGACTATCGTAACTTTTTAGCCTTTCTTCTCATTTTTCCTGCAGCCATTTGGTCTGGGAAGCGCCGAACTTGGTATTTAATTCATTCCCAATGGATCTGTATTGCTTTACTCATGTCTTGCTCTGAACGTTACTGTACTTCCTACTTAAGTCCATCAACTGAAGTATTTCTTTTATTAGCCAAGGTTTCTTTGAAACTACCTTCCTTGTACCTATGTCTTGACTGTCCAGCATCCATGACTGTCCTTTTTAGAGACGTCCACTCCTGCCTGCCTACTGTGGCACTCCTTATCACAATACCCACATCCTTAGCTAACTTCAAGATTATCTCATCATTCTTCAGTACTTCAGTATCCCTCTTGCTTCCACGCTGATTCTTCTGTACGATTCTCTTAGAGATCAGACGAGTCTTCATCATTCCTAAATTATGACCTGAGTCTATTTCTTCTCCCGTGAATGCCCTACAAAACCCAAATTTAATTTTGGTATTTCTGTCTGTCTATGATGTAATCCAGCTGGAATATTTAAGTGTCTGAGGGTCGTTTTCTAATATACCTCTAGAACCAAATATACCTCCTCTTTTGATTCTTCGACAGAGTATTCGCTATTAACATCTGAAGTTTGTAGCACAAACTTAGTTTGTCTCCTCTCTCACTACTATTTAATAGCACATAATCTGCAGTAAATCTCTCTTCTAGTCCATTGCATACAACCGCGTTCCAGTTCCCTGTGATTATTAGACATTCATCTCCCTTTACTTAGTGAATTGCCATTCAATCTCATCATTTACTTTTTCTGTCTCTTCATCTTCTGCTTGCGTCGTCGGCATGTATACCTCAGTCGTCGTTGTCAGCATCAATCTGCTGTCGAATCTGATGAGAAGAACTCTATCACCAAACTGTTCACAGCAGATGACTCCCTGACGTACTTTCCTCTTCATAACTAATCCCTCCCGTTACACCATTTTCTGCTGTTGTCGGTGATAGCAATTTATAAAACCTCATTTACGTTAACGACATGTTAGAAGGAAAAATAAATAAACTTTCAGATAATTTGCAGTATAAAGGGAGCAAATGCTGTACAAGGGGCTGTCATCTCTGACAACGCTGGCTGCTGTAGCCGAGCGGGTGTAGGCGCTTCAGTCCGTAACTGCGCTGCTGCTACGGTCGCAGGTTCGAATCCTGCCTGGGGTATGGATGTGCGTGATGTCCATAGGTTAGTTAGGTTTAATTAATTCTAAATCTAGGGGACTGATGACCTCAGATGATAAGTCCCCTAGTGCTTAGAGCCATTAGAACCATTTCACCCTCTGCCAAAGCTGTGGTTCTATCCCTGCTGGAAATTGTGTCGACCTGAGATTGGATAACAGATACAACTACATCATTCCACACTGATTCAACTGTTGTGCATCTATGGAAGAGGCAAGCGAGTAGTAGAATACGAGTCCTTCAGCAGCCGGTGCATAGAGTTTTCAGTGCTTGAGAGATCTGCGTAACGCGCTGGCCCTGCCAAAAGTCGAGGTAGCTCAGCACAGCATGGGAAACATGCGGAATCGCGCTGTCTTGTTATGACGTCACGAAAACCTCGACGATCCATCGTAGCCCCCGGCTTTAACTCTTATCAGACCTGATTTTTTTCTGGAGGTAGGTAAAATTTTCTTTATGTATCACGGCTCTTAGGTGATGTTTTAATGATTATAGATGCAATATTTATACAAAAATATTTACCCGTTTTGAAAACACTTCACTGGGCTTCATTTTGTGGGCTAAAATAACAAATTACATAATATTGTCTATCGTAACAAATAATAAAATGATTATTCAATAACTACCATGCAGAATGACAATAACAGTATTCAGTTATGCAGTGGACTACAGCGATCCAACCACATCCGTCTATTCTGGTGGTCACGAGCTGCTGAATACTGCTGTATTGACTTGCTGATATTTTATTAGTGATGCTCAACAGTTGACAGTACTTTCACGGTATGAAAAGTTTGAATATTGACAAATGTGTGCCTCAGGCTTCCAGTGGGAAAAAATAATTCTGTTGTAGCTAGGACACAGTAAAATTAACGTACCCAGTTATATCCAGAGGATCTTAAAGGGTTAGCACTTCAGAAATGTAAGAACTCCTGTAGATTTTCTAGGTTATGAGTTTTGCGAACCACAGATGCTCGTGTCGTTATACGAGAGTGGTTTGAAAAGTTTTCTGTATGGAATAGATAAAAAGTACCTTTTTTTTATTTTTCGATGTAGACTCCTTGTTGATTAAGGCACTTGGACCCACAATGTTCGAGTGCCTTGATCCCATCTCGAAAATGAGTTTCCTTCAGACCTGCAAAGTAGTTATCAACTCCAGCTATCGATTCTTTAATTGAAGTTAATCTTCGTCCACCAAGAAAAATTTTCAGTTTTGAGAAGAGATGGAAGTCTGACGGAGCCATATCAGGTGATTAAGGGCGGGTGCGGCAATAATTCATACCCTAGTTCGTGCAATTTTGCCATGGCGACAGCACATGTTTTTGATCCAGCGTCAAGAGTCGTGGCACCTATCTTGCAGATAATTTTTTCATTTCTAATTCTTCAGTAAAAATGTGGTGCATCTCTTTCAGATGACATCTGGCAAGCATGAGAAATTTCATACACTTTCAATCGACTATCGTCCATGACCATTTTGTGCACTTTTCCAATGATTTCTGGAGTAGTGACACATCTTGGCCGACCATGGCGCGCGTCGTCATCTAAGCTCTACCGACAAAATTTAAATTTATTTGTCCACTTGACAACAGTAGAATATCAAGGAGCAGAGTCCCACAGTGTATTCTGGAAATCGGCATGCATGTCCTTTGCTTGCGTACCTTTCTTTAGGAAGTACACAATCACTGCTCGAATGTCGATTTTTTCCATCTTTGCAAATCCCTACGCGGAAACAACAACAGAGCCACGACATTGCCACAGCTCTCTTCCAAGAGCTCTGACGTGGCACCTGTTTACAGGCAACAGTCCAATGAGTGTCATTTGAACAACTCGTTGCGCAAGCGCTGACCTCTCGTGGTGATTCCGAGAACTTTTCAAACCACATTCGTATCATCTATCATTATGCACGAAAATTACGAATGTAATTTCAGGGTTCGGTCGCATCGCTAAGTCCACAAACGGATATATCAGCCGTAATACTATACGCAGAACCGATGTGGTGATATTCCTGTGTACAGTTGTGCCGATTTGGCACCACTGCCTTTAGGCGCCTCTCTCTCTTGCATACTGCATCAAAGAAAGACGCAACCATGGTTTCCGTGGTGACACTTTGTTGTCCTCCAAATGTCGTCGTACTGTCAGTATGGTTACCTGTCCCATGGCAAAGAAGCTCATTTCCGAACGGAAGGTGCCTGACGTGGCTACACAGTGCTGCACAAAGAACATGCCTTTCGTCGCAAGTGCTGCTGGCATGCAGCCGTTGAGATTCTCCGCGGTGTTGAGTATCGTCCCCATGAAGTCATAGAGTCTGTTTGCGTGCCTGAGGTAATCCCGGGCAACGCGAGTAATATTTCGCGTGACGATGAACCGCCGTCTCGATAGACGGCTATCTAGCCGCTGTATAATTCCAACATTTGCTAGTCGAGGTATCTCTGAAGCATAACACGATCTTCGGAGGAACATCAATCATTCAAATGTTACTTATTAACGAGAAATCCGTTTTGGAGTATACAGAATATCCTACGTACGAGGGCTTTTCGGAACCTAATGTCCGATAGGTCGCAAAATAGAAACGACAAATAAATAGTACGAAGCTCTGCGCAGATGTGTTGGCAGTGTCTCTAGTATGCCTGTCGGTAGCGCCATGTCGCGTTTTTTAGTTCTGAACACACAGAGAGCACCTAAAAATGCCCAGAAAAATAGTATCTCCCACCACGTATGGGTGCCCGCTGCGAGGTTTCGCCCCACTCCACATAACATACCTGTCACGCGTTCCCTTCCTCACGACGATTCTCGGTCGCACGCTGCCGGGCCAATGAGGATGGTGCTGCAACTTTTTCCATTGGAAGTGTTTGATCATCCACAACACAGCCAGGGTCCCCTCTCCCTCTGGTGCTCATGTCTGCTCACATGAACCGCTGGTTATGAGGACATTTCGGCACAGACAAAGAACTGAAGACGAATGTAGAGTCGGAACGGCGACTACGTAGAGAAGTAATGAAAGGTCAGGCAAACTATGGCAAATAAAACATTTCTCATTTTCACTGTGGTTTTCATTTCGCTACCGGTGGGACCCTACTTTACAAATAGCTCTCGTGCTTTGTGTAACTGCAATTAAATGTTAGTTGCATATCAAAGTGCGTAATACACTTTATTCCTGTCTGCCGAATTTTGCATTCCATCTTCATGATGAGCAGTGTATTTTGCAGTCGTGGTTATTCCGTATGAAGTAGATCGCATTGTAGGCCTACGCTTTCTCTGCTTCCAATGGGTATCTGCATGTAAGATGCGTACGTCTGAAACGTTTTCCGCCACGTTGGATAATTAGTACTCCTTTGCATCTGGTCGTGGACGGGACTACCATTGTCAGCATTCTTCCAGAGACAGTGAAATGGTAGAGAATGAAGATCCTCATCATTTCGCAGCGACATAGTAGATAAAGGACGCCAATCATTATTACTTTGTAACAATGGGTTTCATAGAAAGTCGATAAAATTATTACCTTTTGCTTTGTATTCATGTTTATAAATGGCTGTATACTTAATAAAACACTGCCAGAAAAGAACAAAACTACCGTTCTTTATATTCACAGATGATGTCTACAGTGATAGAATTTTTATTGCAAATAGCCAAAGTATGTTCGACCGCGGTGGCCGAGCGGTTCTAGGCGCCTCAGTCCGGAACCGCGCGACTGCTACGTTCGCAGGTTCGAATCCTGCCTCGTGCATGGATGTGTGTGATGTCCTTAGGTTACTTAAGTTTAAGTATTTCTAAGTTCTAGGGGACTGATGACCTCAGATGTTAAGTCCCATAGTGCTCAGAGCCATTTGAACCATTTTTGCTAGAATTAATAATCATCTTCCAGCCAGCATTCAGCATTCACCACTGCACTGTCACGTGTCACTGAAACGTATGTGTTTTCCAACTGGGTCAATATCTTGTTACTACTTGGGTCAGGCTTCTTCGCTTCATCCCATTTATATAAGATATTTCCTGATAGGATCCAGGATTGGTTTCGCGGTTAGTTATCTCCCTATGATATGCTTTTGAATGTGGTCTAGGAGAAGCCATCCTCTTATAGTCCTATGTGATTTCGACACCTCGAAGTTCGTCCTCATCAGTGTGTCTACTCCGCTCAGTAGAAGGCCAGTGCCGTAGTTTACGTTTTCCTTCGATGTTCTATTTTTGAAGATTAATTAGTACTCTCGAAAATAACTCTGAACTCGCACAATTCTGCAGTTTTTCCTCAATTTGATTCATAGCTAATATCACATTCCAAATCTTCTGTCCCTTGTGGCTAAATACTTTCTTTAATTTTTATCTTGCTACTGAGAATCTCTTGGTGTTTTCTTATGCAGATATCTAACTTTGTAGTTACAAAAAAGTATACTTTCGTTTAGGAGAAAGTGTGGTACCTGCCCTAACTTGGATTTTTCGTCAAGAAAGAACTGCTCTTACTCGTTCAGAATAATCTAATGAGCATTTTCCTAATCCCAGTTTAAACCGCGTAGAATGTCTCAGCTAACCCTGTTTACGTTCCTACAACATTACTGAAGTTCTTTGGCGGTTTCCTCGACCTAATTTGTTCGTGTCGTCATATTTCGACACTATTTCGCCAGTTTCCGGCCGGTTGACCCTTTTACGTTGTTCCTGTGCCAAGTTCTAATTACCCAGGCGTGTTGCCTCGTCGTGCACAATATGAAGCATTTCCACACGTGCCAGGTCTACTGTAGCCGCTGCGACAAGTTTGAAAGTTCTGCGGAACACTAAAAACTTCTGCGACGCCACGTACACAGCTACTCCTGACGTGTGATACTCAAAAGGGGAAGTGAAAAAAAGACGTGAGAGGTGGCAAAAGACGGGAAGGGAAGGCGGCCTCTGCTGTTTAAACTCAGACGTAAAAAATTCTTGCCTTTGGAGAGAAAACTCGGAAATGCCTACTCCGTTGAAACGGCGCCAGGAGCGAGGAGCGCATTTCGGGACGGATACGCGGCGTTTCTTTGGCCGAGATAAAAGCTCGCGCCGGCAGAGAGCGTAAATTCTTCCTCTTGGCCACTGTGCGTGCTCGCGAGATGCGTGACGCGTATTTCAGCGGCAAATTATGTAAGGCGGGGCAACACCGCGTCGCCACTACTTTCCGAAATGAGCAGCGCTGCTTGGATACTTCCTCTCTCGTCGCACGTTGCGTTACGGGCTCGTTACCAGAAACAAAACATGATGAGAAAGGGCCACATTTGCATTTGGCAGAAATTTAAAGGCTGTGCCTCAGTTGGAGAGGTAAGCGAGAGGTGGTGAACTTCCGCAGCTGCTTCTTTTTTTCTTCTTTTCTAATGATCATTTACGAGCAGAGTCTGAAACGTGGCACTATACGAGCTCTTTGTATCTCTCTCTCTCTCTCTCTCTCTCTCTCTCTCTCTCTCTCTCTCTGTGGTGTGTGTGTGTGTTTGTGTGTGTGTGTGTGTGTGTGTGTGTGCCAGAGAGGGAGCGAGTGCCACGTACACATACATGAGACGTCACAATTACTAAATAGACTCTGTTTTCTTGGATAGTGGCGGTTACTGAATGAAAGTGTGTGTAAACAGCTGTTAGAGTATTCTGAAGAACAGACGAATAACTACTGATGCAGCGTCGACTCCGCTGAACGTAGAAAATCTATTTCTTTTACGGGATAACATCTTCATATTCTTGAAGAGTACTTTCTGTGTAACTTGCCGTATAATATTCGTCTTCGCTGCATCAGGTGCCCTTTTCGTACACCGTGACACAAAAAAAAATTCTGTAAATTACAGCACCAGTCCCATAACAGATGAAATATATCTACGGAGCTCACAACATTCATTACAATACTCGTTTGTCTTTTCTTTTGAATTGGGTTCAAAAACTGGCTCTGAGCACTATGCGACTTAACTTCTGAGGTCATCAGTCGCCTAAAACTTAGAACTAAGTAAACCTAACTAACCTAAGGACATCATACACATCCGTGCCCGAGGCAGGATTCGAACCTGCGACCGTAGCAGTCGAGTGGTTCCGGACTCAAGCGCCTAGAACCGCACGGCCACCGCGGCCGGCGAAGCCGCATCCTTAGCTGCTAAAGTCATGGCGGCGGTGTTCTGGGCTATTCCGTTTGATGTTCTACCCATGGTGCAACGATCAGTTCTGTAGCGCATTGTGCAGTACTCACGAAATTGAAGAAATGACTTCATTTCGTGCTTCGCCACAAAATGCAAACGAACTTCTCCTTGTGCAAGACAACACAAGTCAGCGCACCAGAGAGGAGCTGAGAAACTTCATTGTATTGTTCTTCGTCGCAGCTTTAGACTTACATCTGTTTGGCCCAATGAAAGATGCACTCCTTGGAAAGCAGTACGTGGATGATGGGGAGGTTATTGTTGCAGCAAGGCGTTCGCTCCACCGTCGACCAGCAGAGTGGCACCACGAGCGCATACAGAGCCTCGCACTAAGGTGGTTTACAGCTGTCTCTTTGAACGGAGAGTATGTTGAAAAATATGGTTTTGTAGCCAAAAGAGTGGGGAATAAGATCATGTATTGTATTCTTGAATAAAACCTACCTGCTTTCAGAAAACATGTGTTGCATTACTTATTGAATCCCCGTAGTATTTGTACGACATATTCAAATTCCTATTACCTACACTTTACACTCGACTAATGTACATAGTGTATATCAATCTCCTTTCTCAATAGCTTATTCCTACTTTTCTTAGAATTTCGAACATCTTGCACCACTTTGCAGTTTCGAATAGTTTCTATTGCATTATGACTATTGCCTCTGTGCAGGCTTTATCTTCTCTTAAGTCAGCATTTGCTACTAGTACTACAGACTATTCTGATGTGACTCAACACGTGTCAAATCATCCTGTATCTTCTTCTAGTCAGTGTTGTCCATATAGTCCTTTCCTCTACTTGGTGGGGAAGTTCCTCATTTCATATTAGCTTCTGTGACACTACATCTCAAACACGCATCGATTCTATTCTTCTTTGGTTTTCTCGTATTCTATGAGTCGTTTCCAAACATTGCTGTGACTCATATACTTAAAAATTTCTTCCTCAAATTAAGGTATATGTCTGATAGTAGTAGTTTCCTGTGATGAGGAATGCCCCCTTTGCTTGAGCTAGTCTACTTTTTATAACTACATTGCCTCGACGGTAATGCTTTACTTTGCTGTCAAGGTAGCAGAATTGCTTTTGATATCCTACAGTCCTCAATTTTGATACGTTTATCTCGATTCTCGTTTCTGATACTCCTCAATGCTTTCGTTTGTTAACTCTTAGGGCACATTCTGTGTTAATCAGACTGTTCCTCCCATTCACCAGGTCATACAATTCTTCCTCACTTTCGTTGAGGATGGAAATGTCATCCGAGGTTTCTTCATTGACGTCTTTTCACCCTGAATTTAATCCAGCTCCTGATCCTTTATTTTATTTCCACCATTTCTCCATTGCAGAATGTGAACAACACGGATAAATATTGCATCCCCGTCTTGCGCAAAATTTTGATCCGAGTATTTCTCACTTTTGGTATTCCATTCCCCTCTTGAATCTTGAATATTAACCGTCTTTCCAATAGCTTATTCCTATTACAATTCTGAAAATCTTGTGTCCTTTTGCATTGCCGAGTATTGTTCAGTCATATGTAAGTTTCTAAATACTTTGATTTTTAATTTTTTATGTTTTAATTTTTAATTTTTTAAACTGCCTGTCTGGATGCTATACCTTTCCAGAAAGTAAACATTTGTCATAAACAGATATTCAGATTTCTGAACCGTTCTTGTACAATCAATTCGTTTGACAGCAATGAGAATGTGTACAAAGATACTACTAATTATGAAATCGTTACTTTTCTGCTGCGAAGACCGAAGTGCACTGATTAAGGAACTCTGCCTCGTTCTGGAGTCTGTTGCTGACGCAATCCTGTCAAAATCAATGTCATTATAAGCGATGAAGTAGCACGATGGGACATGAATTTGAGAGCAAGTTACTGTGTGCACGTGGATATCATAAGTCCTCATTACGTAAAACCGAAATATTTATTTGTCATCGAGGACTAGATTCACGTCTCCTATAATTGCGAACCTAGTGTCTTGATCACAAATCTGAACACAGATTATCTATCGCTTGCTTACGTCTTGAATTAGTGAAGTAATGATTGCTACAATTTGTAAAGGACCCTATGATATGGAAGATATTAGATTTCTTGACAAACACGATGTCCTACGGTCGGAAGTCAATGCCGAACTCAACATGAATTTAGTCAATCGCAATTTTGTACACTACACAAACGAAGCGATTTGGTATCACCAGAAATAGTACCCATGTAGCAGTCAGCTATTCGTAAACAGAACTATGGAAACAAGCTCTATTGATATTAATGAATAAGAAGGGCAGTACTATAATCACAAAATTTCGATGGCTTGATAAACAGTTTACCCTGTCCGAAAATATCCATGTCTTAAACAGTAAGATTACCGCTTCACACTAGTTAAAGCGTTAACACGTAAGTTTAGCTCGTTTACAGCTACAGCATGGTCGCAGTTTCACCTTCGACCGTCTCACATTGCTGCATCCAAACTTCAAACCTTACATCTTCTGTCGCCAGGAAATTGCCAGCTCTCACCCGGAAGCCATAGTCCCGAAGGGAACATCCGGCGCTGGATTGCCCTCGCATTTCATTCACAACAGAGCCTCTACGAGGCACCTCAACGTCCACAGTACGTGAAAAAGTTTTCATTCATAACTTGAATTTTCTTGTATTGTTGCGTAATGCTATTGTTTAAATGCAGATTCATTTCGCGCTCCAGGTGGTTTTTAAAAATGTTCCAGTAGAAATTATCTGTTTCCTTGTTCGTCTGCGCTTTATTTTTCATGTGCTTTATCACATAAAACACTTTACTGGTGATCTGGTAATTACTGGACACTGATAACGTTGAAACTGTGATGAATATTGTTGGAAGAACTGCCAGAAATTTTGGAAATTTGTGGTACGTTCCTATGGTACACAACTGCTGAGGTCATGGAAATTTGTGGTGAGTTCCCATGGTACCAAACTGCTGAAATCATCTGTTCCTAGATTTACACACTACTTAATCTAACTTACGCTAAGGACAACACACACACCCATGCCCGGGGGGGGGGGGGGGGGGGGGGGAAGACTCGAACCTACAACGGGGGGAGGGGGGAAGAGGGCTTGTGGGGGGAAGAACTACATGATTTATAGATTACCACTGAAGTGCATCATATAAAAATCTGGATTGAAATATATGCCGTACTTTCTTAAGTGAATAGGAAATGAGTTTCTTAAACTATGACTACATAAGGGGAAACACAAAGTGTCAGCACAGGCCAGAAGTAATTGCGACGCGTTTAATTTTCAAACTATGTAATTTTTAACTACCAAAATGCAGCAAGAAAATACTACTTTATTTACCTGCTACGGAAAACAGCCGCAGTAAACGTGAAGGCTAACTATTAGAAGCATACAATATCAGACACTAGGTAAAATCACTCATCACTTTCTAGTGACCGTAATTTCAAAATTTTTTATGCTTAACTTTTACTTCGATAACTTACAGGCATAAAAGTACAGTACTGCTCATAGAAGAGATGTCAAAACACACCTTTTCAACTACTAATACACGCTGTGGAATATATGAACCTCTAGATTTGCACATTGCTGCAGTTCTTTTCATCCAAAGAACGTCTAAAATTGTGTGAGACCATAAAATTATTTCTGCTTTCTAATAAGTATATTTATAGTTTATAAGCTATTAGTGGATGTGGATTGTGGGACGAGAGAATCGGCGTTCCTGGAAAATAGTGGCACAGAAGTATAGTGTGAGAAAAAAGAACTCGCTTTACAGTATTTGAATCCTACGTATTTTTAAGTATATGCTCCTCTCAGTGGGTTACTAAATTCCACAGAAGTAAGACATCAGTAATTCAAAAACAGTCTTAATCGCATTTATTATTACTATACGGCCAACCGGTTTCTACCCGACGTAGGGGTCATCTTCTGGGCGTTTACACCATTGGTCGACTGCTGGTGGTGTCTACATAACGGCAACATAGTTTCCTGCCGTTGCAGCTGCCGACCAATGGTGTAAACGCCCAGAAGATGACCCCTACGTCGGGTTCAAACCGGTTGGCGGTATAATAATAATAACAAATGCGATTAAGACTGTTTTTGAATAACTGATTAATCATACTAATCGCTGTTTCACTCCACAACCATGTTGTCCATAAAACGGAGACAGGTTGACAACATGTGATGGCAGACCGTCGTCAGTTTGTGATGTTAACCACAGACCCGTTTTCTGCATGTAACTATGTACTTGCAAGAAACTTCCATTGACATAAATGATTGCGCTAGTTTTGCAAGATCAGTCGTGCAAGTTATTATTGACTACAACTTCCTACCAAAGCCTTATGATTTCCATAACGCTTTTAGTTACATATGCCTTTGTCGTACTACCTACGGTACTACTGTGGACTTGATAATATTTTTAATTTAAAGTTAATTTTAATTTAAAATATGTCTCATCTCATTTTCGTCTATCGATTATTTTCTTAATACGCAACTCGTCCTCTGTATTAGAAAAGAGCCCAACTTGAAGTTACATATGTAATGTGCGACAAGTCGGGAATTAGGGTTCTACAGGAAACGTAAATGGATAGCCAAAGCAGTTAACTGCAAGTCGGTGTGGGGCGTAGTCAAATGCCAAAGAATCGACTGAATCTATTCCAAGACCACCATTCACCAAATGGTAGCGTCCTCGTTTCGAATCCCTATTTGCTCATTTAAGTTTATAACAATAACAACACTTCCTGTTTGTCCTTATAGGTTACACTGCCGCTATGATTACTGACTGCTGCAGATAAGCTATACGTACTTTATCAAAATTAAAGAAAGTGTTACAGTGGCAAGAGAGAGAACTGGAAGAAGTAGAATGTAAAATATGAGAGCTATACTTCGTGTGACGTTACGAGACCAACGCATATTTGAGGGTGTAAAATTTCTGGCGCTATTGTTTGTAATATAATCACCAGGTTCGTCTAAGCCAGTTATTTCACAAACTTATAATATGCACCTGCACCCTGTTACCATCTCTTCTCTTTTCTTGTTACTATCTCAGTATAGCCTTTTCTAGGAAGATTGACTCATGTTTCGTATTTTCAATTATGTGTAATGTTTTTTTATTCTTTCCTAGGAGCACATCAGTTTTGTACTGTTGCTGAAAATGCAGTACAAAATATAGAGACATACCTAAAATAGAACTCATTTCCCACGTTAAAGCTCTCCCGGTGTAATAAATGCTTATGTGCTGCTGAGATTCATGTTTCGTACTTTAATTAGAAGTATGTTTAAAGTTTCATTTCTCCATGGTTCCCTTCAGTGGTCTTACATAGCTGAAAATGCAGTACAAAACGCTGAGACATATCTGGAACAGAATTTACTGGCCACGTGAGAACATTATCGGTGTAATAAGTACTAACGTATTGTTTATAATCGAATAAATAAAAAAAAAGGAATGACATTTCTGCCACAAGGCGTGCGTCGCAAACCAATCACGTGCTATAGAAACATTATGAAAAATAAAAATCATAAATTAGAAACAAGATTTAACATGACGAAACTGAAATTCCGGCATTACCGGTGGCCGTGGTGACAAGAGAAAAATTGTGCCGGAGCGGGACTCGAACCAGGATTTTCCACTTTACGCGAGCGGTCGCGTTAACAGCTTTGGCTATCCAAGTACGTTCCCTGTCGAACCCAAATTCCCAACTTGTCGGAAACTGCATATGTAACGTCTCCTGCCATTACCTTCACTACTCGCAATGTCCGCAGCTCGTGATCTAATGGCTAGCGCTGCTGTCTCTGGATCACGGGGTCCCGGGTTCGATTCCCCGTCGGGTTGGGGATTTTATCTGCCCGGGGACTGGGTGTTTGTGATGTCTTCATTTCATCATCGTCATCATTTGTGACAGTGGCTACATTGGCCTTTGTAGAATACTGGACTGTGAAAAATTTGGGACTTTGTACACGCGCTGATGACCGCGCAGTTGAGCGCCCCACAAACCAAACATCACCATCACTACTCGCAACAAAACGCTTTTTGCCACAGGGGGTGACACGAAAGGTGATTCTGCACTGAATGATCATTAATCTCCCTTAAGGCGCATATATATGTGTGGTGTCTGTTCTTCCGGACACAACAGGCACTACACGTATAAAAATAAATTATACTTGATAATCGGGAATGCTTTTCAGTATGTAATACTCATTCATAAATGCTGTACACAGCACAGGACTTTGAGTGCGATTACACCAAAACTGAACCGTTATGTCAATGGATTCCACTCTTAAGACTACTACGCTTAAGAGCATTTAAATATAACTTGAAAAATAAGCAGAGGTTTTCCCCTAAGCTGTATTGAATAACTTCATAGGGTCATAAACGTCAACCGTTTGCCAACAAGACAAAAATATGAACGTGTTATTCCTGGGAACCTAAACTTGGCCTTTCACCGTCAAGTGCTATACCGACTGAACTATGCAAGGACATCTTACGTCTCGGCCGCACAGTTTTACTTTCACTAGGACTTCATGTACTACCTTTTAAATTTGAAGGAAGTTCTTCTACATATATTCCGGGACAACTCCTGTGGGATTTGGATGGTAGGAGCTGATGTACTGCTGCAAATACAGCTGTGGGTGCAGGTTCTGAGTCGTGAAAGGACAGCACAATTGGCAGAACAATGCCTGCGAGAGACAGAGATCCCAGTTTTGGGTCAGAGTCTAGTCACATCTTTAATCTGTCAGGACGTTTGAAATCAGAGGTAACTCTGCTGTGGAGCTGAAATTCATTCTGGTCTTACGAGTCGTTTCCGGGCACTTAGATCTTTCTGGAAAAATTACCTCCTACAGGTGACAAGTCAAATTTTCCTTCAACCGATGTAAACTTCACCAGTACCATCAAAAGCATAGAGATGACAAGATGAAGTTATTATTTACATTACTGTTTTAATAACTAACAAAACACATACAATTTTATCCACCTACCAAATTGTGTTTTCGTCCATGTGGATACCTACTTGAAGTAGTATATGTTTTATACCTCCCACCTCTGTGATGTGTTACACTCGTACTGAGAAATACACAAATCAAAAGTTTTGCATCGCCTCGGTACAGAGAGTTCTGGAACCTGTACAGAAAATTGGGATAGAGATCAAGATAAACATCATTTTAGCCCTTTTTATTGCTCATGGTGTTATACCACCATACAGCGACACCTTCGGAAGTGGTGATCCAGATTGATGTACACACCTGTACCTCTAATACCCAGTAGCACGTCCTTTTGCACTGATGCAAGTCTGTATTCGTCGTGGCATACTATCCACAAGGTCATCAAGGCACTGTTGTCCGAATTGTCCCACTCCTGAACGGCGGCTCGGCGTAAATCCCTGAGACCGGTTGGTGGGTCATGTCGTCCATAAACAGCCGTTTTCAATCTATCACAGGCATGTTCGATCGGGTTCATGTCTGGAGAACATGCCGGCCGCTCTAGTCGAACGACGTTAACCTGAAGGAAGTCAAAAATATTCCAATGTGTGTGAAATCTTATGGGACTTAACTACTAAGGTCATCAGTCGGTAAGCTTACAAACTACTTAACCTAAATTATCCTAAGGACAAACATATACACCCATGCCCGAGGGAGTACTTGAACCTCCGCCGGGACAAGGAAGTCATTCACAACATGCGCACAATGGGGGAGCGAATTGTCGTCCACGAAGAATGTCTCGCGAAAATACTGCCGATATGGTTGTACTATCTGTGGGAGAATGGCATTCACGTATCGTACAGCCGTTATGGCGCCTTTCATGACCACCATCAGCGTATGTCGGCCTTACATAATGCCACCCGAAACCAGCAGGGAACCTCCACCTTGTTGCACTCGCTGCACAGTGTGTCTAAGGCATTCAGCCTGACTGGGTTGCCTTCAAACACGTCTCCGACGATTGTCTGGTTGAACGCATATGCAACACTCATCGGTGAAGTGAACGTGATGCCAATCCTGAGCGGTCCATTCGGCATGTGGTTCGTCCCATCTGTACCGCGCTGCATAGTGTCGTGGTCGCAAAAATGGACCTCGCCGTGGACGTCGGGAGTGAAGTTGCGCATCATGCAGGCTTTTGCGCACAGTTTTAGTCTTAACACGACGTCCTGTGACCGCAAGAAAAGAGTTATTCAACATTTCGGCGTTACTGTCTGGGTTCCTCCGAGCCACAATCCGCAAGTAGCTATCGTCCACTGCAGTAGTAGCCCTTGGGCAGCCTGAGCGAGGCATGTCATCGACAGTTCATGTCACTCTGTATGTCCTACATGTCCGAACAACATCGCTTTGTTTCACTCTGAGACGCCTGGACACTTCCCTTGTGGAGAGCCCTTCCCGGCGCAAAGTAAAAATGCGGATGCGATCGAACCGCGGTATTGACCGTCTAGGCACTGTTGAACTGCCGACAACACGAACCTTCCTGGTGTAATGACTGGAACAGATCGGCTGTCGGACCCCTTCGTCAAATAGGCGCTGCACATGCCAGGTTGTTTACGTCTGTGGTCGGGTTTAGTGTAATCTCTGAACAGTCTAAGGGACTGTGTCTGTGATACAATATCCATAGTCAACGTCTATGTTCAGGTGTTCTGTGAACCGTGTTGATGTGTGTAGTTTGTGCCTTCCTTAACGTACAAACATGTTATAGAAATGCCTTACAATTAAGTAAACTGAGACCTGCATCTCATTTACTAGTACTCCTTGCGTCTCTTGGGAAAAGGAGCTGTTTATCTCCTCTCTTTATCATATAAAATCCCACATTACCAGTAGACACCAGCCACAAATTTGGGGAGCTTAAATGAATGGTTCGGTGTTTTGTACTGTAACAGAGGACGTCATTTTCCTCTCATGCTACATTTGTAGATAGCTTTTGACACAGATCTAAAAACAAAACAAAAAAACTAATTACGTCATGGAGTATTATTCTCGCTCACCAAAGGAGTACGAATTGCAGGTAGTTATCCGTGCCCAGTTCGCAGATGCCTGACTTTCTAACAAAACTGTTTGCGTTACTTGAGTAAGTACGAACGTAACGGGTGGTTATAACTTATTTGGAGATGTACCGAGTGCGGCAGGGCGAACTGTGTTCATCGCAGGTCGCTGAAACACCGTAGGAATGTTCATTAATCGGTGTTCTCGCAGAGTATGCTGAAAAAATAATACGAGTATTTTCACTTCCTGCCACAAAGTGGACGTATGGCGCTGTTACGAGTCAGGATTTGAAATGTTTCCTGTTTTGACGTCAGTGTGGTCTTTGTCGTTTGGCGATACGTGTTTATTTCTTTTGTGAAGTGACTGTTGGTGAAAAGGGTTAAGAAGGTTGAAGTGTTCCATACGAAACATAATGGCTCTTGAGAAAAGAGACCGTGTACTACTGGTAAAGTCGTTTTGTCAGAACGGCGGCAATCGTAGTGCTACATTGCGGGATTATCGCCGACAAAGACCCGATGTTATAGTGTGGGTTAAGGAATTTGACATGAAAGACGGAAGAAACAGGTGAATTAGGTTGTGCATCTACATCTACATCTACATACATACTCTGCAAGCCACCTGATGGTGTGTGGCGGAGAGTACCCTGAGTACCACTATCGGTTCTCCCTTCTATTCCAGTCTCATATTGTTCGTGGAAAGAAGGATTGTCGGTACGCTTCTGTGTGGGCTCTAATCTGATTTTATCCTCATGGTCTCTTCGCGAGATATACGTAGGAGGGAGCAATATACTGCTTGACTCTTCGGTGAAGGTATGTTCTCGAAACTTTAACAAAAGCCCGTACCGAGCTACTGAGCGTCTCTCCTGCACAGTCTTCCACTGGAGTTTATCTATCATCTCCGTAACGCTTTCGCAATTACTGAATGATCCTGTAACGAAGCGCGCTGCTCTCCGTTGGATCTTCTCTATCTCTTCTATCAACCCTACCTGGTGCGGATCCCACACTGCTGAGCAGTATTCAAGCACTGGGCGAACAAGCGTACTGTAACCTACTTCCTTTGTTGTCGGATTGCATTTCCGTAGGATTCTTCCAATGAATCTCAGTCTGGCATCTGCTTTACCGACGATCAACTTGATATGATAATTCCATTTTAAATCACTCCTAATGCGTACTCCCACATAATTTATGGAATTAACTGCTTCCAGTTGCGGACCTGCTATTTTGTAGCTAAATGATAAGGGATCTATCTTTCTATGTATTCGCAGCACATTACACTTGTCCACATTGAGATTCAATTGCCATTCCCTGCACCATGCGTCAATTCGCTACAGATCCTCCTGCATTTCAGTACAATTTTGCATTGTCACAACCTCTCGATACATCACAGCATCATCTGCAAAAAACCTCAGTGAACTTCCGATGTCATCCACCAGGTATATTGTGAATAGCAACGGTCCTATGACACTCCCCTGCGGCACACCTGAAATCACTCTTACTTCGGAAGACTTCTCTCCATTGAGAATGACATGCCGCTTTCTGTTATCTAGGAACTCCTCAATCCAATCACACAATTGGTCTGAGAGTCCATATGCTCTTACTTTGTTTATTAAACGACTGTGGGGAACTGTATGGAACGCCTTGCGGAAGTCAAAAAATACGGCATCTACCTGTGAACCCGTGTCTATAGCTCTCTGAGTCTCATGGACGAATAGCGCGAGCTTGGTTTCACGTGACAGTCTTTTTCGAAACCCATGCTGATTCCTACAGAGAATTAGGTTGTCATTATGCTCGAACATAATACGTGTTCCAAAATTCTACAACTGATCGACGTTAGAGATATATATACTGCACATCTGTTCGACGTCCGTTCGTGAAAACGGGGATGACCTATGCCCTTTTCCAATCCTTTCGAACGCTACGCTCTTCTGGAGACCTACGGTACACCGCTGCAGGTAGAGGGGCGATCCATTTCTATGGCAGCTGGTCGACAGTCAAGAAGATTTTGCCACATGTTTTACACTTGTATTCTTACGAGATTCAGAATTTGCTCCAAATGAAGCCTGAAGATTGTCTGCAACATCGCGACTTTGCCTTTAATTTTTTGGCATGCATGGACATGGATGATATGAGTCTGGGGAGTTTTCTTCGGACGTCCCAGGCACGTGAACACTTCACGGTGCCGTGAATTCACAGAACTGTCGCATATTGGGGTTCTTCGCCCTCACATGCTGTGCGGGAACATCAACTGCACTCAACTTATGTGACTGTGTGATCTGTTTCACAAACTCATTCATTCTCGGTCCGTTTTTCGTCGATTAGATGACACCTTGCGTGCTTGTTAGGTGTACAGTGATATATGCACATTAGAAGAACCTCCGTGTGCATCACGTGATTCCAGCTTTGCAAGAACGCAACTGTGTCCACATCACTTTGTCAATGCAACGTGTGCCGGCCGGAGTGGCCAAGCGGTTCTAGGCGCTACAGTCCAGAACCGCTCGACCGCTACGGTCGCAGGTTCGAATCCTGCCTCCGGCATGGATGTGTGTGATGTCCTTAGGTTAGTTAGGTTTAGGTAGTTCTAAGTTCTAGGGGACTTATGACCTCAGCAGTTGAGTCCCATAGTGCTCAGAGCCAATGCAACGTGTGGCGACACCACCCGCTGCTTGCCAGGTGAATAATTTGCTTTGGGAAAACTTCAGCAACGACTGCACCATCTCTAAGCAATTTCAAGATGTGCGATCTTCCAGTACGTCCGACCTAAATTCATGTGCCTCCTTGTTGTGAGCATATCTAAAAGATCGCGTCTATCAGAGACGTATCCGGACTCCTGCTAATCTGAAGGATAGCATACGACGAATAGTAATTCTTTGTTTCCATTTATTTGTAATTGTAGAATAATATTGCAACTGACTTATTTTCAACGAGTTTACAAAATACAAAATGCTTCGATTTACTAACCCTAACTAACTTTATTAGTTTATTGTATATTGTAGTATTTTTGCTGCGCTGCGTATGTGATAGCAGCACATTGAATGTCGACCAGTCTATGAACTAGTTATGACGATCCAAGAGGATTTCAGAGATCGAAATTGTTGCTGAATGTTAAACGATGTTGAAGGAATCCTTTCAGTCTGTCCAGTAGACCTTGCATGAACGGCTGAAAATACTGCTGTATCTGGCGGGAATTTCGGACACTTGATGACAGAAATATAATTTTAAGAACAATTTTTGGACTCCCTCTTTATTCATTTCGCGTTTGTGCAATTCCTGCTGTACATTTGTAATGTATGTGTGCCTCTTGACATTAAACTCAGGACGATAAAATTATCTGATAATTTTTGTATCTCAGTTTCTTCTTTTATAAATAACTCGACCTTTCGACGTGCATCTTTCTTTCAAGGCTCTGGCAAAATCATGAGCAGTTTCCGTAGTTAACTGGTGAAGCATCCTCAGTCGCTACGTCCTTAACTTTCGAGTTGGTGCGTCTGTCCAACCACATGTGTTTCATCTTTTCTTCACAATTTCGATTTTCTAAGCTCAGTTTCCCAGTAGAGTCAAGACAGAGTGCTTCGTCATCTTGCCACGATTGTTCCGTATAACAGCACGAAAGTACTCATATTGTTGGAAACGTATGAGTCATAAGTTATACAAGCGGTAATTTCTTCGATACTACTAATCAAATTCTGAAGAGTGTAACGCCGTTAAATTCGTTTCTCTTGGAGCTACGACACTAGAAACAGAAAACTGGCTGATAAAAAACTGCTGGAAGGTACGACTTTTATGCAAGCCGGCGCTTCAGCGCATATTGCTACACGTGTGACGGATCTCTTGCGCAAGTCGTTTGGTGAGGATCGCATACTGAACAGCTATTTCTGTCATGCTTGTCCTTCCAGGTCCTCAGACCTCAATAAATGTGATTATTGTTTGTGGATTTATCTGAAGTCACAAGTCTACCATGATCGACTTCATTAGGGATGCTAAAAGATAGCGTCAGACGGATATTTCTCACCGTACCTGCTGATCTGATGTACAGTATTGTTCACAACATTGTTCCTCGAGTAGGGGTAGGGTAGATGTATGGGCCGTCAGGATGGGCATTTGTTGTAAGGAACATTGTCTTTCCTAAACGACAATTGTTATGCTAATTATTGCTTTCGTGTCATATGGTCATTTGTGGATTGTTCTTGGTTTCAATATGACTCCGAGCCATTTCAGGCATGACTGTGTCAAATTTTAGGTCTCTATCTACATTATCCCGTGAAATATGGATTTCACTAATGATAACTGACTTTTGTGTCACACTGTGTTTCTTTCTGAACTCAAAGGCGCATCTAATAAAACATGCAATTACCTCGAATTGGCTTATTTGTTGACACATGTTTATTAGAGCGTTTTTGTACCTCTTATCGCGGGCTTTCACTGACGTCATTTTTTTGTTAATTATGATACACCCTGCACTTGATCAACTTATGCCCATAGGCCAGGCATGCAGCCCAAAAGTATGTGTCACGCGGGGCGAGGAAGTGGTCTCTTATCACACGATCGATAAAAGAAAACTACAAATTTCCTTTTTAGTAACGTTACTATAAAGTGAATATTTTCATTGCTTAGCTCCGGCCATACTACATCATTCCCTACTTCAGTTTCAACGGACAAACTGGAGATTTAAAGGCATAACACACAGCCATAGCTTTCCGACTTCATGCAAGGAATTGAAAATCGATATCAGGATTTTCAAAAAAATAACAAACAGTAGAGATACGTCACCAAAAGATTTTCATGTGGAATGCTTAGAGCTGCAGTCAGAAATCCAGCTAAAAGAAAAATTTCATGTACGAAGGTTGCCCAGAAGATAATGGTTCAAGTGGCTCTAAGCACTGTGTGGCTTATACGGCAAGAAAAAAGGAATAAAAGTGAGATAGTGTTAATACTTTCATATTTCTTTACCTCCTCTGCATTACTGCAGATGAAGTGTCACTGAGAACATTTGTACTGTGCATGCAGTACACGTGAGGTGCCTAGTTGTTTCCACTGCCCTGTGTGGAATACATAAGTTCTTGTACACTTCACTAACCTGCTGTTTTCATGATGATGATGTCCCCAGCGCAGAAAACAGCACGCAGGTCATGGATTCTTTATCTTGAGGCTGAAATTAACTTCGCAAGGAACTGCTGCTACGAATAAACTATAGCTCATTTGGGGTGACACTTGCGTTGTTATTGATATAGACACGAGAAACTATTCTTGATCACAACGTATTGAACATATCTTGCCACAGTAATTATATCTGACTAAAATAACATGAAATACATTCTGCCACAGACAACATGTCTATCTACTGGAACACCACCGAAGTGCATCGGCAGTAATATCGTCAGTCTTTTGTTTTAGTAATACTTTGATTTTAATAATTTTGAAATGACTGATTGATAGCTGGATGTTGAGAGATGTTTATTTTAAAAAAAATTAAGTATTTTGGATTAAATTAATAATTGCAACTAAAGTTTAATGTTTTGGCGCCCTACCGCCGCACACAGCAGCCAAGCACAGAGCAGCAGCATCATGCAGGCGGTCTTTCTCACGGGAATGGTACCGAATATAACATCTGTCACCGGTACATCATCCCACATTGCGTCATCTCTATGCTTCTTGCATCTCCACTGCCCTGGGAATAGCTTCCTGGATCCTAATATGAATGCAGAATAAGCCAGAAATATTACACTTAACGTCTGAGGTCATCAGTCCCCTAGACTTAGAACTACTTAAACCTAACTAAGGACATCACACACATTCATGCCCGAGGCAGGATTCGAACTTGCGACCGTAGCAGCAGCGCGGTTTCGGACTAAAGCTCCTAGAACCGCTCGGTCGCAGAGGACGGCAGAAAGTAAAGCTCCGCATTTTTTTCCTCACCAGGTCTTTATTGAACATAATGAGAATCACACACTCGACATAATAGTGTTTTATCTACACACCCTATTTTTCCATTTAATCTCTATCCTATCTTCTGGCTTTCCTCCAGAGCAAAACAGGGGCGTTTATACCCTGTCGGTACTAGCCTCTGTCCTGATGGCAGCGCCAGTGCTTGGCTGTGCGAATCACCTCCTCATGGTCCTCAAAATGTCTTCCACGAATGACATGCTCCAATAGCCCAAACAAGTGGAGATCCGAGGTGGCTAAGTCAGGGCTGTCAGGTGTGACAACCGTGGATGGTCTGCCCGCCCGCGGCATATCGTGGAGCTCCGCCTAACCCCCCCCCCCCCCCCCCCCTCCTCGGCTCGAGCGACTAACTATACTTCTGGCGATAGCAGATAGCAGATGCTCCACAGACTTTGCACAAGTGTTTGTGACGATTCTTTCTCTGCAATGAGAAATTCAATGACACCGCGTTGCTTGTAACGTACATCGCCTATAGACGTCATTTTGAAACTGTCCTGCAACTACGCTATGTGACGGAAGTGACGGAATCATGGCGCGCTCACTCAGGAGACTTCAAATTATATATAAGTAACGTATCGCATTCGTAGCATTGTTTCCGGCTGAGAAAAAAAAATGCAGTGCATTAGTTTCTGGGCAAACCTTCGTATCTTTGTTGGATTTTCGCATATCAAACGCGCTCCGCAGTCATGTGTTACATATGCCATCTTTGTTTGGAAGCGCAAACTTTTATAAACTGTTATTTTTCATGAGCAAAGCTCAGAGAGAGTAAAAATAGAACCAAAATCTCCGGCAAGTGCCATGAGAAAACGAATCGAATTGCAACCGCTTCAATTGAACCAGATTTGATTTGTTATTATTTATATACAAAAAACTTTTCATGAAAGCTCATGGTAAATTAATTGTGTTTTACCGCGCGGAGTGGCGGCGCGGTTTGAGGTGCCATGTCATGGTTTGAGCGGTCCCTCTCGCCGGAGGTTCTTATCATAAGTTAGTTTAACTTGTGTATAATTCTAGGGACCGATGACCTTTGCAGTTGGGTCCTTTCGGAATTTACACACATCTGAACTCTGTTTTCCTTGTTTAGAATAAATAGTCAAAAATTTGTAAATTTTAAATTGCTTAACTGTTTTCACTACACTACTGGCCATTAAAATTGGTACACCACGAAGATGACGTGCTACAGACGCGAAATTTAACCGACATGAAGAAGATGCTGTGATATGCAAATGATTAGCTTTTCAGAGCATTCGCACAAGGTTGGCGACACCTACAACGTGCTGACATGACGAAAGTTTTCAACCGATTTCTCATACACAAACAGCAGTTGACCAGCGTTGCCTGGTCAAACGTTGTTATGATGCCTCGTGTAAGGAGGAGAAATGCGTACCATCACGTTTCCGACTTTGATAAAGGACGGATTGTGGCCTATCGCGACTGCGGTTTATCATATCGCGACATTGCTGCTCGCGTTGATCGAGATCCAATGACTGTTAGCAGAATATGAACTCAGTGGGTTGAGTAGGGTAATACGGAACGCCGTGCTGGATCCCAAAGGCCTCGTATCACTAGCAGTCGAGATGACAGGCATCTTATCCGCATGGCTGTAACGGATCGTGCAGACACGTCTCGATCCCAGAGTCAACAGATGCGGACGTTTGCAAGACAACAACCATCTGCACGAACAGTTCGACGATGTTTGCAGCAGCATGGACTATCAGCTCGGAGACCATGGCTGCGGTTACCCTTGACGCTGCATCACAGACAGGAGCGCCTGCGATGGTGTACTCATCGAAGAACCTGCGTGCACGAATGGCAAAGCGCCATTTTTTCGGATGAATCCAGGTTCTGTTTACGGCATCATTATGGTCGCATCCATGTTTGGCGGCATCGCGGTGAACGCACATTGGAAGCGTGTATTCGTCTTCGCCATACTGGCGTATCACCCGGCGTCATGGTATGGGGTGCCATTGGTTACACGTCTCGGTCACCTCTTGTTCGCACTGACGCTACTCTGAACAGTGGAGGTTACATTTCAGATGTGTTACGACCCGTGGCACTACCCCTCGTTAGATCCCTGCAAAACACTACATTTCAGCACCGCATGTTGCAGGTGCTGTACGGGCCTTTCTGGATACAGAAAATGTTCGACTGCTGCCCTGCCCAGCACATTCTCCACATCTCTCACCAATTGAAAACATCTGGTCAATGGTGGCCAAGCAACTAGCCCGTCACAATACGCCAGTCACTACTCACGATGAACTTTGGTATCGTGTTGATGCTGCATGGGCAGCTGTACCTGTACACGCCATCCAAGCTCTGTTTGACTCAATGCCCAGGCCTATCAAGGCCATTATTACGGCCAGAAGTGGTTGTTGAGGGTACTGATTTCTCAGGATATATGCAAGCAAATGTGATCACATGTCATTTCTAGTATAATATATTTGTCCAATGAATACTAGCTTATCATCTCTATTTCTGCTTCGTGTAGCAATTTTAATGGCCATTAGTGTATATAAATTTTTGTCAACTGCTGTTGTTAGCGTTGGGTGCATTATGACGACCTAGAAATACCAGTCTTCTTCAAATATGGCCCAGGTAAGCTGAAAGTTTTGACATCCCTGTCGCAGACGTTCCAGCGCAGCTGCACAAAACTATTAACAGGATGTCACCGAATAGACGTCGTGTCTGACCTAAGACTGCTGGTGAGGCCCATAGGAAAGTTGTTGAAAAGAAGCCGTTGGGACCCTTGTGAAGCCCCACTTGCTTCCATCCGACGCTCGGCACTTCCGTCGACGTGGTCCGCTAGCTCAGTGCGTGAGGAATTTTCGAGTAGGAGGCCCCAGGGCTAAGGCATCTTTGATGCGGCCCGCTTCTTCTCCGACCGGGCCCCGAGCCCCCTCGGCACGCCATAGCGCCCGTCCTGCTGGATCCTTTCTCCGGCCTTGTAGCAGAGCGGCACAAAGGAGAATTATTCAGATAGCGCGCAGCTAGTAATTGGACGACCGACAAGCCCGCCGTTCGCAGCGGCGTCGCTCAGGATTTCGCCGGCAGACCTCGCCACGGGGCGATGGCTGCAACAGAATTATAGCGAGGCTAGGAGCAGCACCTAACGTCCTGAAAGCTGACCCCCCCCCCTCCCCCGTCTAGCACTGGCCCCTTATGTATTTAGAATTCTTCTCCAGTAACGGCACATCCCCCTTACTCGTCGCAGCAACGCCTTCCGTTACAGCACTGTTGCCAGGAATGGAGACAGTAGGGTGTTTCTAGAGCGGGTTGGTGAGAAGCAACGGCGCGGGCCAAGTCGGGCAGAACTCATTACCGATAAAAAGTTTGGAAGCTTATTAGCAAGGGATATTCGCCGTCCAGCCCTCCTGACTCGAAGTCTCTTCGTTCTGCGTGCTTGCCCCGCCATTTCTAAATAGGCTTTTGTCCGCCAACCTCCCAGTTTAACGCGATATAAAGATAAAACTGGAACTGTCTCTCCGGTTTCATTTCGAGTATAAAGTTGGTACGAGCAGATGCGACAGAGAAAGTTTGATGCGCTTAAGCCTACGGAAAATCCTCTGTGACATGTAGAACTTTTATTTCGTTCGGGGCGTTTTTCGAGGTACCACAGCAATCACGATATTGTCAGAGGCATTTCGATGAAAACGAGACAGATGGAAAAAGGTAAGTAAACTTCTTATTATTTCGAAAGTAATTGCCATGCCTGTTGTAGTGATCTGACTAAACTACTTTCGTGGGGCCATATCTGCTGGTTCATTAATTGTTCTGAGAGATTACTCATCACATTCGAACATCAAATGCAAGTTCGTTCGGTTGTTGTTGTTGTGGTCTTCAGTCCTGAGACTGGTTTGATGCAGCTCTCCATGCTACTCTACCGAGGAAGCCTCTTCGTTTCCGAGTAACTACTGCAACCTACATAATTCTGAATCTGTATAGCGTGTTCTTCTCTTGGTTCCCTCTACGATTTTTACCTTCCACGATTCCCCCAATGCTAAATTGGTGATCCCTTGATACCTCACATCGTGTTCTACCAACTCATTTCTACTTCTAGTCAATTTGTGCTACAAATTACTCTTCTCCCCGATTATATTCAGTACCTTCTCATTAGTGACGTTATCTACCCATCTAATCTTCAGCAATCTTCTGTAGTGCCACGCTTAGAAAGCTTGTGTTGTCTTCTTGTCTTAGCTACCATTCGTCCACGTTTCACTTCCACACATGGCTACAATCCATACCGATATTTTCAGAAAGGACTTCCTGACAGATCTATGCTCAATGTAAACATATTTCTCTTCTTCAGAAATATTTTCCTTGCCATAGCCAGTCTACATTTTATATCCCGTCTATTTCAAGCACCATCAGTTATTTTGTTGCTCAGATAGCAAAATTTGTCTACTACTTCAAATGTCTCCTTTCCTAATCTGAGTCCCTGAGTATAACCTTATTTAATTCGGCTACATTCCATTGTACTCGTTTTGCTTTTGTTGAAGTTCATAATATATCCTCCTTTCAAGACACTGTCCATTCCGTTCAACTGCTTTTCCAAGTCCTTCACTGTCTCTGACAGAATTACAGTGTCATCGGCTATCCTCAAAGATTTCATTTCTTCTCCCTGGACTTTAATTCCTACTCCAAATTTTTTTTTTGTTTCCTTTACTGCTTGCTCAACATACAGATAGGCTACAACCCTATGTCACTCCTTTCTCAATCACAGCTTCCCCTTTCTTGCGCTGCCACTTGTATATCTGCCATCTGGTTTGTGTAAAAATTGAATATAGCCTTTCGCTCGGTGTATTATCTCTCTGCCACCCTAATAATTAGAAAGAGACTATTCCCGTCAATAATGTCGAAAGCTTCCTCTAAGTCTACAAATGCTATAAACATGGGTTTGCCTTTCCTTAAACTATTTTCTAAGCTAAGTCGTAGGGTCAATATTGCCTCGCTCGTTGCAACATTTCCACGAAATCTAAACTGATCTTTCCCAGGTTCAGTTTCTACCAGTTTTTCCATACGTCTGCAAAGAATTCGTGTTAGTATTTCGCAGCCGTGACTTATTAAATTTCGGTAATTTTGACACCTGTAAACACCTGCTTTCTTTGGGACTGGAACTCTTATATTCTCCTTGAAGCCTGACGATATTTCGTCTGTCTCATACCATTTACTCACCAGATGGAAGACATTTGTCATGGCTGGCTCTCCCAAGGCTATTAGTAGTTCTATCTGAATGTTGTCTACTCACGGGGCTTTGTTTCTACATCTACATCTACATTTATAATCCGCAAGCAACCCAACGGTGTGTGACGGAGAGCACGTAGGTCTTTCAGTGTTATGTCAAATTTTTCACGCAGTACCACATCTCCCACTTCATCTTCATCCACGTCCTCTTCCATTTCCATAATATTATCCTCAATTACATCGCCCTTGTATAGACCCTCCGCATACTCGTTTCACCTTTTTGCTTTCCCTTCTCTGCATTGAACTGGTTTTATTTCTGACTTCTTGATATTCATACAGGTGGTTCTCTTTTCTGAAAGGTGTCTCCAAATTTTTGTAGGCAGTATCTGTCTTACCCCAGTGATACAAGCTTGTACTTCATTACATTTGTCGTCTAGCAGTTACCGCTTAGCCATGTTGCACTCCTTGTCGATCTCAGTTTTGAGACCTTTGTATTTCTTTTCACCCACTTCATTTAGTAATTTTTATATTGTCACCTTTCATCAACTAAATTCAATATCTTTTTTCTTACACGAGAATTTTTACTTGTCCTCATGTTTTTACCTACTGCTGCCTTATCTTTCCCTCGTTTGGAGGGGTATCTGTTGAGAGGCCAGACAAACGTGTGGTTGGTTCCTGAAGAGAGGCAGCAGCCTTTTCAGTAGTTGCAAGGGCAACAGTCTGGATGATTGACTGACCTGGCCTTGTAACAATAACCAAAACGGCCTTCCTGTGCTGGCTGAAAGCAAGGGGAAACTACGGCCGCAATTTTTCCCGAGGGCATACAGCTTTACTGTATGATTAAATGATGATGGCGTCCTCTTGGGTAAAATATTCCGGAGGTAAAATAGTCCCCCATTCGGATCACTGGGCGGGGACTACTCAAGAGGATGTCGTTATCAGGAGAAAGAAAACTGGCGTTCTACGGATCGGAGCGTGGTATGACAGGTCACGCAATCGGGCAGGTAGGTTAGAAAATTTAAAAAGGGAAATGGATAGGTTAAAGTTAGATATAGTGGGAATTAGTGAAGTTGGGTGGAAGGAAGAACAAGACTTCTGGTCAGGTGGCTAAAGGGTTATAAACACAAAATCAAATAGGGGTAATGCAGGAATAGGTTTAATAATGAATAGGAAAATAGGAATGCGGGTAAGCTACTACAAATAGCATAGTGAACGCATTATTGTGGCCAAGATAGATACGAAGCCCACACCTGCTCCAGTAATACAAGTTTATATGCCAACTAGTTCTGCAGATGACGAAGAAATTGAAGAAATGTATGAGGAAATAAAAGAAATTATTCTGCTAGTGAAGGGTGACGAAAATTTAATAGTCATGGGTGACTGGAATTCGGTTGTAGGAAAAGGGAGAGAAGGAAACGTAGTAGGTGAATATGGATTGGGGGAGAGAAGTGAAAGAGGAAGCCGCCTGGTAGAGTTTTGCACAGGCCACAACTTAATCATAGCTAACACTTGGTTTAAGAATCATGAAAGAATGTTGTATACGTGCAAGAACCCTGGAGATACTAAAATGTATCAGATAGGTTATATAATGGTAAGACAGAGATTTAGGAACCAGGTTTTAAATTGTAAGACATTTCCAGGGGCAGATGTGGACTCTGACCACAATCTATTGGTTATGACCTGTAGATTGAAACTGAAGAAACTGCAAAAAGGTGGGAATTTAAGGAGATGGGACCTGGATAAACTGAAAGAAGCAGAGGTTGTACAGAGTTTCAGGGAGAGCATAAGGGAACAATTGACAGGAATGCGGGAAAGAAATACAGTAGAAGAAGAATGGGTAGCTTTGAGGGATGAAGTAGTGAAAGCAGCAGAGGAGCAAGTAGGTAAAAAGACGAGGGCTAGTAGAAATCCTTGGGTAACAGAAGAAATATTGAATTTAATTGATGAAAGGAGAAAATATAAAAATGCAGTAAATGAAGCAGGCAAAAAGGAATACAAACGTCTCAAAATTAGATCGACAGGAAGAGCAAAATGGCTAAGCAGTGATGGCTAGAGGACAAATGTAAGGATGTATAGGCTTATCTCACTAGGGGTAAGATAGATACTGTGTACAGGAAAATTATAAAAAGACCTTTGGAGATAAGAGAACCACTTGTAGGAACATCAAGAGCTCAGATGGAAATCCAGTTCTAAGCAAAGAAGGGAAAGCAGAAAGGTGGAAGGAGTATATACAGAGTCTATACAAGGGCGATGTACTTGAGGACAATATTATGGAAATCGAAGAGGATGTAGATGAAGATGAAATGGGAGATACGATACTGCGTGAAGAGTTTGACAGAGCACTGAAAGACCTGAGTCGAAACAAGGCCCCCGGAGTATACAACATTCCATTGGAACTACTGACGGCCTTGGAAAAACCAGTCATGACAAAACTCTACCGTCTGGTGAGCAAGGTGTATGAAAAAGGCGAAACACCCTCAGACTTCAAGAAGAATATAATAATTCCAATGCCAAAGAAAGCAGGTGTTGACAAATGTGAAAATTACCGAACAATCAGTCTAATAAGCCACAGCTGCAAAATACTAACACGAATTCTTTACAGACGAATAGAAAAACTAGTAGAAGCCGACCTAGGGGAAGATCAGTTTGGATTCCGTAGAAATGTTGGAACACGTGAGGCAATACTGACCTTACGACTTATCTTAGAAGAAAGATTAAGGAAAGGCAAACCAACGTTTTTAGCAATTGTAGACTTAGAGAAAGCTTTTGACGATGCTGACTGGAATATTCTCTTTCAAATTCTAAAGGTGGCAGGGGTAAAATACAGGGAGCGAAAGGCTATTTACAATTTGTAGAGAAACCAGATGGCAGGGACATGAAAGGGAAGCAGTTGTTGGGAAGGGAGTAAGACAGGGTTGTAGCCTCTCCCCGATGTTATTCAATCTGTATATTGGGCAAGCAGTAAAGGAAACAAAAGAAAAATTCGGAGTAGGTATTAAAATCCAGGGAGAAGAAATAAAAACTTTGAGGTTCGCCGTTGACATTGTTATTCTGTCAGAGACAGCAAAGGACTTGGAAGAGCAGTTGAACAGAATGGACCGTGTCTTGAAAGGAGGGTATAAGAAGAACATCAACAAAACCAAAACGAGGATAAAGGAATGTAGTCAAATTAAGTCGGGTGATGCTGAGGAAATTAGATTAGGAAATGAGACACTTAAAGTAGTAAAGGAGTTTTGCTTTTTGGGGAGCCAAATAACTGCTGATTGTCGAAGTAGAGAGGATATAAAATGCAAACTGGCATTGGCAAGGAAAGCGTTTCTGAAGAAGAGAAATTTGTTAACATCGAGTATAGATTTAAGTGTCAGGAAGTCATTTCTGAAAGTATTTGTATGGAGTGTAGCCATGTGTGGAAGTCAGACATGGACAATAAATAGTTTGGACAAGAAGAGAATAGAAGCCTTCGAAATGTGGTGCTACAGAATAATGCTGAAGATTAGATGGGTAGATCACATAATTAACGACGAAGTATTGAATAGGATTGGGGTGAAGAGAAGTTTGTAGCACAACTTGACGAGAAGAAGGGATCGGTTTGTAGGACATGTTCTGAGCCATCAAGGGATCACCAATTTAATTCTGGAGGGCAGCGTGGAGGGTAAAAATCGTAGAGGGAGACCAAGAGATGAATACACTAAGCAGATTCAGAAGGATGTAGGTTGCAGTTGGTACTGGGAGATGAAGATGCTTGCACAGGATAGAGTGGCATGGAGAGCTGCATCAAACCAGTCTCAGGACTGAAGACCACAACAACAACAACGGTCTCTCTGAAACTCTCTACAACCTGTGGTTCTTGCAGTTTATCCACGTCCCATCTTGTTAAATTCCTACCGTTTTGCAGTTTTATTCCACAGTTCTTAACCAATATATTGTGGTCAGAGGCCACATTTGCCCCTGCAAATGTCGTACAATTTAAATCTTGTCTTACAATTATATAACCTATCTGAAACCTTTCTGTGTCTCAAGGTCTCTTTCACGTGTACAGACTTCTTTCATGATTCTCAAACCAAGTGTTAGCTATGATTAAGTAATGCCTCAAAGCGGCTTCCTACCCCCATTCCGCATTCACCTACTACCTTCCCTTCATTTTCCTACCATCGAATTGCAGTCCCCCGTGACTATTAAAATTTTGTCTCCCATAACTAGCTGAATAATTTCTTTAATCTGATCATACAATTCTTCAATCCGTTCATCGTCTACAGAACTAGTTGGCATATAAACTTGTACTTCTGTGATATGCGTGGGCTTCGTGTCTATCTTGGCTACAATAATGCTTTCACTATGCTGCTCGCAGTAGCTTAACCGTGTTCCTATTTTTTTCTTCATTATTATACCTACTCCAGCAATAGCCATATTTGATTTTGTGGTTATAACTCTATATCCACCTGACTGGAAGTCTCGTTCCTTCTGCCAAGGAACTTCACTAGTTCCCACTGTATCTGACTTTGACCTTTCCATTTCTCCATTTAAATTTTATAGCCGTCTGTCCGATTAAGGTACCTGACGTTGTACGCTCTTATCTGTAGAACGCAGTTTGGTATCTTCTGATAACGACATCCTCATGAGTAGCTCCTTTCATCCGTCCCCCCTCTCAACCCCCCCCCCCCCCCCCGGAGATCCGATTGTGGGACTATTTTACCTCCGGAATATTTTACCCAAAAGGACGCCATCATCGTTTAACCATACAATAAAGCTGCATGCTCCCGGGAATAATTCCGGCTGTAGTCTCCCCTTGCTTTCAGCCATTCGCAGTACCAGCGCACCAAGGCCGTATTGTTTGATGTTACAAGGCCAGATCAGTCAATCATCCAGACTGTTGCCCCTGCAACTGCTGAAAAGGCTGCTGCCCCTCTTCAGGAGCTAAACGTTTGTCTTGGCTCTCAACAGACACCCCTCCGCTGTGGTTGTACCTACAATACGGCTATCTGTATCACTGACGCATGCAAGCCTCCCCACCAACGGCAACGCCCTGGGTCCATTGGGGGAACTGCGCTTTATTACACAAATGAATTGCAGGTTTACTTAAGTTTCACACACTTCTTTGCCGCATGACTATTGCATAATTTACAACTGCCATGCACTATCAGAGCATCTTTCGATGCAATAATTCACAAACCTGTTCAGGTACAATTTTCGTTTTTTACATTTCATCAGAAATTTTTACTGGGCGTTGGTCCTTGACGATGATGACGTCTTGTACTGGACGGATAGCTCCTGCTTGCCCGACGCTATGTTGACCTCAGCCTGAGGGTGCTGCTATTACAAAGGGGAAAAGCGTTATCTTCAGGGGTGCCTCCCACATTTCGTTGCAGACTGCAGCTAGCCCTCGCTGATGTCTGTGGCATCGAATCGCGTTGCCAGGTTTTGTGTGGCAATGCGAGCATTGTATGATAACACACCTGTTAATTCATTTTTCCCTTTGTGAGACAACACTATCAATGCCTTCAAATAAAAAATGTTTATGATTACCTACGGAACAATGATTGTACGCAGGCGTGCATCTCTTCGTCCAAAGCAAATCGACGGCGGCGAATGTCTTTTCGTCAGGGCTCCAAAAATATGGGTATCTCGTGAGGAAGCGATCTGGGTTGTATGTGCTTCCTAGTGAAACTGCTGCAGCGTACTTGAATCAACAAGGCAGCATATTTTTCGAGCCATGAAGACAGATATTTATGACTATGGATTTGCTTCGAAAGAAGGCGTGCACGCCGAGGTCCATAGGGAACAGCAAACGTTTCTCCATGTAGGCATTGTCCGACTTGTATAACAACGGGGTAAATGTATTAGCGATTACATTTGAAATAATAAACAGTTTACTCATTTTTTTCTATGTGTGTGGTTTCGATTTCACTGCCCCATATACTAGTTTAACAACGCTTTTATTCCCTTTTCTCTGTATAACATACAAGTTTGGGCGTACAAGAGCCAGTGATCATAGAATGTTTTATAGGCGTAGATTATAACTCAAGTACAAATTTGTTCTGAACTGAATTTACAGGAAACACAAATAAAACAACAGTTTCATGAATTCGTTAAATAGAACCAAATATTTCATATAAAAGAAAAAGAGAAAACAGATCCAACTTAAAAATGACTGCAATGTGTATGTGTAGCAACTTTAGCCACGTGTGTTGAATTGCAAAAGATATGCAAATAGCCAGGCTTGTGTTCAGCTTCAGTAGATGAGAAAAATCGAGATTAGTCAATATTTAAAACTGATGAGATACTCAGTACCTTCCTTTACTGAAGTTCCATAAGCAGAATATGCTCTGTTCATCTTAAAGTCAAATAAACAGTGGTGGCGTGTTTGTCGCTGTTCGTAGTAGTTTATCCTGTAGTGAAGTAGAAGTGGATAGTTCCTGTGAATTATTAGGGGTGGGGGTTACACTTAACAACCGAGCTAGGTTAATAATTGGCTCCTTTTACCGACCTCCCGACTCAGCAGCATTAGTGGCAGAACAACTGAGAGAAAGTTTGGAATACATTTCACATAAATTTTCTCAGCATGTTATAGTCTTAGGTGGAGATTTCAATTTACCAGAAATAGACTGGGACACTCAGATGTTTAGGACGAGTGGTAGGGACAGAGCATCGAATTACATTATACTGAGTGCGCTGTCCGAAAATTACCTCGAGCAATTAAACAGAGAACCGACTCGTGGATATAACATCTTGAACCTACTGATAACAAACAGACCCGAACTTTTCCACTCTGTAAGTGTAGAACAGGGAATCAGTGATCATAAGGCCGTTGCAGCATCCCTGATTATGGAAGTTAATAGGAATATAAAAAAAGGGAGGAAGGTTTATCTGTTTAGCAAGAGTAATGGAAGGCAGATTTGAGACTACCTAACAGATCAAAACGAAAATTTCTGTTCCGGCACTGACAATGTTGAGTGTCTATGGAAAAAGTTGAAGGCAATCGTAAAATGCGTTTTAGACAGGTACGTGCCGAGTAAAAGTGTGAGGGACGGAAAAAAACCACCCTGGTTCAACATCAAAAGTAGGAAACTATTGCGAAATCAAAGAGAGCTTCACTCCAAGTTTAAACGCAGCCAAAACCTCTCAGACAAACAGAAGCTAAATGATGTCAAAATTAGCATAAGGAGGGCTATGTGTGAAGCGTTCAGTGAATTCGAAAGTAAAATTCTATGTACCGACATGACAGAAAATCCTAGGAAGTTCTGGTCTTACGTTAAATCAGTAAGTGGCTCGAAACAGCATATCCAGACACTCCGGGATGGTGATGGCATTGAAACAGAGGATGACACGCGTAAAGCTGAAATACTAAACACCTTTTTCCAAAGCTGTTTCACAGAGGAAGACCGCACTGCAGTTCCTTCTCTAAATCCTCGCACAAACGAAAAAATGGCTGACATCGAAATAAGTGTCCAAGGAATAGAAAAGCAACTGGAATCACTTAACAGAGGACCGTCCACTGGACCTGACGGGATACCAATTCGATTCTACACAGAGTACGCGAAAGAACTTGCCCCACTTCTAACAGTCGTGTACCGCAAGTCTCTACAGGAACGGAAGGTTCCAAATGATTGGAAAAGAGCACAGGTAGTCCCAATCTACAAGAAGGGTCGTCGAGTAGATGCGCAAAACTATAGACCTATATCTCTGACATCGATCTGTTGTACAATTTAGAATATGTTTTTTGCTCGAGTATCATGTCGTTTTTGGAAACCCAGAATCTACTCTGTAGGAATCAACATGGATTCCAGAAACAGCGATCGTGTGAGACCCAACTCGCTTTATTTGTTCATGAGACCCAGAAAATATTAGATACAGGCTCCCAGGTAGATACTATTTTCCTTGACTTCCGGAAGGCTTTCGATCCAGTTCCGCACTGTCGCCTACGGTATATCAGACCAGCTGTGTGGCTGGATTGAAGAATTTTTAGCAAACAGAACACAGCATATTGTTATCAATGGAGAGGTGTACAGACGTTAAAGTAACCTCTGGCGTGCCACCGGGGAGTGTTATGGGACCATTGCTTTTCACTAAACGAGCGGCGATAGAAATACACCGTTTGTTGCAATATGCTTGGGACAACAGTACATTTTCAGGCAGACAAAGTTTCGAAATTACAGTAGTTACAATTGTCAACAATAGATGGCGCTGCGGTCTGGGAAATTCTATAGTACGATATTTTCCACATATCCACCATGCGCATCAATAATATAGCGTAGTCTCTGAATGAAATTACCCGAAACCTTTGACAACGTGTCTGGCGGAATGGCTTCACATGCAGATGAGATGTACTGCTTCAGCTGTTCAATTGTTTTTGGATTCTGGCGGTATACCTGGTCTTTCAAGTGTCCCCACAGAAAGAAGTCACAGGGGTTCATGTCTGGCGAATAGGGAGGCCAATCCACGCCGCCTCCTGTATGTTTCGGATAGCCCAAAGCAATCACACGATCATCGAAATATTCATTCAGGAAATTAAAGACGTCGGCCGTGCGATGTGGCCGGGCACCATCTTGCATAAACCACGAGGTGTTCGCAGTGTCGTCTAAGGCAGTTCTAAGGCAGTCTGTACCGCCACAAATTCACGAAGAATGTCCAGATAGCGTGATGCAGTAATCGTTTCGGATCTGAAAAATGGGCCAATGATTCCTTTGGAAGAAATGGCGGCCCAGACCAGTACTTTTTGAGGATGCAGGAACTATGGGACTGCAACATGGGGCTTTTCGGTTCCCCATATGTGCCAGTTCTGTTTTTTGGCGAAGCCGTCCAGGTAAAAATAAGCTTCGTCAGTAAACCAAATGCTGCCCACATGCATATCGCCGTCATCGTTAGCGAATGTTACTCGTGCAGCAATGGTAGCGGCGCTGAGGGGTTGCCGCGTTTGAATTTTGTATGGATAGAGTTGACGATACGTGGACGTTGGCGTCATTTGGACCGCAGCTGTAACACTCGAACGGAAACCAGAGGCCGCTGTTGGATCACCTGCTGCACTAGCTGCGCGTTGCCCTCTGAGGTTGCCATATGCGGTCGCCCTACCTTTCCAGCACGCTCATCCGTCACGTTCCCAGTCCGTTGAAATTTTTCAAACAGATCCTTTACTGTATCGCTTTTCGGTCCTTTGGTTACATTAAACCTCCGTTGAAAACTTCGTCTCGTTGCAACAACACTGTGTTCTAGGCGGTGGAATTCCAACACCAGAAAAATGCTGTGTTCTAAGGAATAAACCATGTTGTCAACAGCACATTTGCACGTTGTGAACAGCACACGCTTACAGCAGAAAGCCGACGTACAGAATGGCGCACCCACAGACTGCGTTGTCTTCTATATCTTTCACATCACTTGCAGCGCCACCTGTTGTTGAAAATTGTAACTACTGTAATCTCGAAAGTTTGTCTGCCTGAAAATGTACTGTTGTCCCAAGCATGTTGCAACAGACGGTGTATTTCTATCGCCTCTCGTTTAGTTTGTATTGCCGTTTCAAATATACCGGTCATTTTTGAAACACCCTATTTATGACCAAGTAGATAGTGTCGGAAGTTCCATGCGGCTTTTCGCGGATGATGCTGTAGTATACAGAGAAGTTGCAGCATTAGAAAATTGTAGCGAAATGCAGAAAGATCTGCAGCGGACAGGCACTTGGTGCACGGAGTGGCAAATGACCCTTAACATAGACAAACGTAATGTATGGCGAATTCTTTGAAAGAAGGATCCTTTATTGTATGATTACATGATAGCGGAACAAACAGTGGTAGCAGTTACTTCTGTAAAATATCTGGGAGTATGCGTGCGGAACGATGTGATGTGGAATGATCATATAAAATTAATTGTTGGTAAGGCGGGTACGAGGTTGAGATTCATTGGGAGAGTCCTTAGAAAATGTAGTCCATCAACAAAGGAGGTGGCTTACAAAACACTCGTTCGACCTATACTTGAGTATTGCTCATCAGTGTGGGATCCGTACCTGATCGGGTTGACGGAAGAGATAGAGAAGATCCGAAGAAGAGCAGCTCGTTTCGTCACAGGGTTATTTGGTAACCGTGATAGCGTTTCGGAGATGATTAGCGAACTCAAGTGGCAGACTGCAACAGAGGCGTTCTGCATCGCGGTGTAGCTTGCTCGCAAGGTTTCGAGAGTGTGCGTTTCTTGGTGAGGCATCGAATATACTGCTTCCCCCTACTTATACCTCCCGAGGAGATCACGAATGTAAAATTAGAGAGATTCCAGCGCGCACGGAAGATTTCAGACAGTCGTTCTTCCCGCGAACCGTACGCGACTGGAACAGGAAAGGGAGGTAATGACAGTGGCACGTAAAGTGCATTCCGCCACACACCGTTGGGTGGCTTGCGGAGTATAAATGTAGATGTAGAAATGACCCATCCCTTGCACATCAGAAACAAATTCAAAATGTCTGTCTGGAGCGTGTTGTTGAGGAGAAACTTCAATCGAATCCGATATATGTTCCTGTCATTCTTGCCTTCTTCTGTGCACCCCCTGTGCGTGAAATTGTGGCGAGTTGGTATAGAAAGGGGCTAAAAGTGAGTGGGGGGAGGGGAGGAGGAGGGGGTGAAAACTACGCTGCTGCATATCTGTACGTGATTATTACGCTCGTTCCTGGAGTTGGAAAATAATGCTCTAACATCACGCGACATCGCCTTCCGTTATTACAGTGGCGGTATGTCGAGTTCCATTTATCACGCTAGTCAGAACCAATCTAACTCGCCGTTTCTCTGTCAGTGACGTATCTCTAGGAGCGGCTGCTCGCTAACTGCGTAGCGCCCATGATTCGATGCAAGCATGAAATTAACTGCGGCGAATGCTTGTATTAACAGTAACGAACATTTCAAATATGATAGCTTCCCTGTTGAGTTGTACCGTAATGTAAAGGACTAAAACTAAGTATTCTGAAAGTACTCAATTCGCTGTTCTACTTCTGCTTTAACTTAAGTTTTACTTCCAGAAAACTCTTCTCGGAACCGCAATCTTCAAAACTACAGCTACAAAAGCACTAGGATCGCAGTGGTGACCGCCAAAAGAGGAATATGGGAACAGGCTAGCTGAAGCATTACTTTACCCGGGCCGCTGAACCATGTCACTTCAAGGTCTCTTCCCAAGTGTCGTAAAGTTGGCAATATAACTAACAGACAAGTGAGAAACGCGGGGCGCTGCGTCTTCTGAACCAATAACAGCACCGAACAAAAGCCGGTTCCGGCGTCGACGCTACCACGTTGCGCGCTTCCTTGTAAACGTTGTTAGTGCGCGAACGCCTGCTGTTGTATTGCGTTACCGCCTCGACTACAGATTTTGTTTGTTAAACAACGTCACCAAAACGATGTCGTTCACCAAGCGAAAATCCGTTGCGCCGTGGAGTTCCTTTAAATAGTCACGCTTTGGAAATGCTATGGAGGACACGTGAAGTTTTACGAGCAAGAAAAACAATTTGTTTCTGCTCATGGGCAAGCGACGATTCTTGCCGATAAAGTCTTAGACCATACCCCGAAAACTCTAGGACTCAGTGAAAGAACAGTTATAAGGAAAGGGGTGCTACTTCAAGACGGGCAAGACAGTGAAGTAAACCGTGGGGAAGAAAGCCCCTGTGGAAGAAACAGTGGGTTTTTAAGTACTCCGGAAAGGAGAAAAAAAGCAGCCTCGTCCTGTTACAGATATTGATTCTTTCTAATCCGATGCAATTCGTCGGCACATATACGAATACTATAAAAGAAAAGAATACCCCACAATAGAGGAGCTGCTAATTTCTTTAAAAGAAAGTGAACTTTTCTCATGGGTGAAAAGTCACTTAAAATGATATTAAAAAATAACGTCCTTCCCTTTAGAAAAGTTATATGGACGAAAACTGTTACTTGAAAAAGCTCATGTCGTTGCAGCTCGTACCATTTTCTTACACAAAATTATAGGAAAGGACATACATTCAGTCATATGGTTAGACGAAACCTGGGTCAACGCTGGAGAATCAGTTGAAAAATGCGGGACAGATGATACACTGAATAGCAGTGGTTATCAACCAACAGGAAGAGGATCCCAATTAATTGTTGCCCATGCAGGATCTTAAAACGGCTTTGTGTTGTGAAGGACTCTTAGTTTTGGATCTAAAAAAACTGGTGACTATCATGAGAATATGGACCACCCACTGTTTCTACAGTGGTTTAAAAATTTGTTGCTCCAGTTTTGTGTTCCGACTGTTTGTGATGGACAATGAACCGTACCATTCCGTGATTTTAAATATAACTCCCACCACAAGTGACCGTAAAGAAACTGTGGTGCAGTGGTTGCAGGCGAGAGACGCTGCTGCAGACATGAGCATGACAAAGCTGCTGTTACACTCGCTCGTAAAACAAAATAAGCCTGTGACGCCTAAATACGTTGTAGATGAAATTGCAAGCGAACAGGGTCACTTGGTAATTAGACTACCGCCTTATCACTGCCATTTTAATCCAATTGAATTGGTTTGGAGTGAAGTCAAGGCGTACATTAGAAGTAAGAATAAGACATTTACTATAACAGAAGTGGAAAGACTGCTACATGAAGGTCTTGTTACTGTAGACGCTACCTCTTGGAGGAAAAAGTAGACCATATTGCTAAACTCATAAGAGAAGCACAGATTATAGACGGCATAATAAATGAAAACGAACAAGTAATGATTTCTCTTAAGAACTGGATCGAATTGCGCCTTTGACATCGTAAATTGGTGAGTGTAAATGTATACAGAATTAATTCTGTCTCTCGGCAATCATGTAGGCTATGCATGTTTTGCTTTATTTGTTTCTATGAGTGTGGATAGCGTGTTCTTTGGTATACTTAGGTTTACATTATTGTACGACGCTTTACGTGCAGCTATTACGATAACAATTTGGAACGGCTTTTCGTGGTTATTGTCATTAACTTCGGGTGTTTTTATTTCCTGGTTTCATATACTATCAAACGCTTAGTTTCCGTCGTCGTTCTCTCCATTATTAGTGAAACGTACTTTGTTGTACTTAAGGTATAAACGTTGATTGTAGCTTACATTTACAAAACCTATTTCGGAACTGTGGACGTGTGCGGTGGTAGCTATTGCTACCTCACAACCGCAGTATATCCAAGCTGTCAAGTGACATGTTTCACCGGCCCAGGTATATAAATGACGTTCAAGATTATGTAAAAATTCGAAACTGATATCTGAATAGGGACGATTAGGACTAATATATTACTGGAATATTCCAACTAGCTGTCTTTATTTATGATGTTCAAATGTACGTTATCGATTCGGAAATACATGCCTCTCATTGAAGATCAGTTTGAGTTCCGGAGAAATATAGGAACAGGTTAAGTAGTACAGACCTAACAACTTCTCTTAGAAGGCAGATTGAATGAAGGCAAACATATTAACATATTTTTATAGAATTTATAGATTAAGAAATATACTTTTGAGAATACAGGCTGTAGTAAACTCTTTGAATGGTATCCGGGATAAAATATAGTCAGAGAAATGTCATCTATAGCGCCTTCAGAAACCAGATTAAAGTATGAGAGTCGATGTGGATGAAAGGGAGGCCATAGACGTAAGAATAATGGGACAGGTTTGCAGTTTATCTCCCGTGTTATTGTCTGTAGATAGAACAAGGCGTAGAGGAAACGAAGAGAAATTCGAAAAGAGAATTAAAGTTCTGGGAGAATAAACCAATTCGTCTGGATGTGATGATCATATAGTAACTATATCGGGAACAACAAGCACCTTGGATGATCAACCGTGCGCAGTGGACAGTGTCTTGAAAAGAGGTTATAAAGTGAACATTAAGGGAAGTAAACAAGCGTAATGTAGTCTAGTTGAAGTGACGTGATACTGAGATTATCACATTAAGAAAAGAGACACTTTTTTGGTGAAAAAACTACTGACGGCAGATGTGAAGAGGGTATAAAAACCTCACTTGGAATAGTAAGACGGGTTTTGGTGCTCTCCACGGGTATACAGCTGCCGTCACCGACCTGACGACACGATGTTTCGACGGTCCCACTGGCCGCCATCTTCAGGTGGGACTGCAAGCGACAATCATGTCGGGACTGAAGTAAGATCAGATACAGCAGCTCCTTTATATCCCGGGATCATGACGCTGCGCTTGTGGGAGAAGCGGAATGGCTTCTATGCGAAGAGTTGCAGCGCTGATGGCGGTATACAGTAACAAAAGCTATGAATTGCAAATCGGGATGTAGCCTAGCGAAAACCAGACCGTTAATGTTTTATACGTAGTTCAATAGGATTCCATATCTTGCTCAAAAAAACCTGTATCTCTTTTAATAAGGTCATCCGACAATCATATTTCGATGGATGCAGTGCACAATCACAGTAGCGTGAAGCCGGAGCAACAGTTTGTATCTTTATAAACGACACGTTACACTCTTTATTGAGAGAGTGTCCAGCGACGGCAGGTTTTTTTCGGCTGGAGCAAACGTACGTGTCGTTGTTGTCTTACACATCGGTCATGAACTGTACGAATATTCTGTACAGTGTAAGCTTTTCCTCAATGCCATGCTTCTTCAGTCCCAGATCACAAATAACTGATCCTAGAAGGGCGTCAGTTTTGGCCAAATGCAAAAAGGACACTCCTGATATCGTCTGAGTTTCTTCAAATTTTCGAAGGGATGCCCCTTGGAAAAGCTAAAAAAATCAACTGATAAAAATGTCCATTATTGGTTCATATTGTGGTTCAAATTGGAAAGCACCAACTAATCTGATGATAAGTATATCCATTCTGCCTGAAAACAGGCTTAAGATAATCCGTAAATAGCGTCAGATTATCAAAATCCGAAATAGCATAAGCTCTCATGACTAATGTACATAAAACTCCCATGCGTTGACGGGGCGGATGGCAAATAGTGGCATGGAAGTAGCAGTTCGCATGCGTAGGTTTTCGGTATGCACTGTGTCCTTAAGCCACATTCTTTTTTTGTGTGTACTGAAACATACAAAAAGGTAATTTGCCATCTTTTTCAATATCCAGCAAAACTTGGGTGCGTGCATGAAGACAGTTAAAATGATCTAAAAACCGATGGACAGCTTCCATTGTATGTGGCCAAACGATAAAAATGTCATCGACTTGTTTAAAAAAGCGTGTTGGTTTAAGAGTAGATGTCCTGAGCGGGGTATCTTAAAAATCTTCCATGAAAAGATTGGCGACAAGAGGAAAAACAAAACGCCCCATTATCAAACAGTTAGTTTGTTCAACAAATGTGTCATTAAATAGAAAATGTGTCACTGTCAATACTTGCCGACACAGTTTTGTATTTTTATCCTCCAAAAATCTGACCAGTTAACGAGAAGGACACCTACCAGAGTAACGTAATAAAAAAGAGAAACATCAAAACTAAGTAGAAAGTGAGATGTTCCAAGACACAAAATCCGTCCAGTTAGATATGTCCACATTTACCCACATGAGGGCTGAAAACAGAAACAAGATATTTGGCCCAATTATAAGTAAGATCGCCCAAATTGCTGACTATCGGACGAAAGGAAGATCCAGTTTATGAACTTTGGGCGCTGCAATTCTTCCATTCTGCAGAGAGTAGCCCGTCTCCTTCTCGCGCATGCGCAACGGCATGTTCCCGGGCTTTAAGGCGAGCCACCGATCTGATGTTAGTTTGGGTGTGACTGTGTAGCAGCTGGGCTGTCGAAATATCTTGTCAGGACCAGAAAATCCGGCTGCATGCCTGTGATGAGCATCGAAATTTTTTACGCCAGGAAAATCTATGTAATCACAAGAAGATTTTTAATTGAAAACCTAAAATTAAGTTTCAGGATTAGGAGCGTTTTCTTAAGTATTAGTCCGGAAGTGAAAAGTGAAGAGGCACAACCTGAGGCATCAAACAATAGGTAATTTTTTATTCAACGTAAATGGAGGGCAAACATTTTCAGAGTACAAACCCTTGGCCACAAAAAGTAAGTTCAAGTGATTGTAGGTTGCAACATTTAGGCAGAGACGAGACTTGTGCACGACAGATTTGTGAGGAGAGCTGCATCAAACCACCATTTGGACAGGAAACAAGAGCAGGAGCTACAAAACTACGTTCTATGATATCCCGCTTTGAGTCGTGGTCCGGCACATGGTGGCAGTGTCTGAATTTTTTTAATGTTTTAATTCGTATTGTAGCACCAAGTCGACAACAAAGTGGAACAACTCGACCGATACCTGCCCTTATGTGCTCGGTGAAATGACAGACACTGAGGCCGCCGCAGGAGTTGTAGATTCCAGAAAGACCGTGCGCCAGAAGTTTTGAGCGGTCGGTTTGACAGCACCTGTAGAGTCGTGTACGTCGATGCAATGGAGTGAGTGGAAGGTGGGCGAGAGGTTGTGCATGCCCACAGTCACGCTGCTAATAACCGGATCGAAACAGTACGTCTTGATACGTCTCAAGCTCTCCTATCTGTTATGCGGTAACAGTACTATCAGCCATGGTTGTCCTTACAATAAGGCGGCCGAAGTGGCCGAGCGGTTCTAGGCGCTTCAGTCCGGAACCGCGCTGCTGCTACGGTCGCAGGCTCGAATCCTGCCTCGGGCATGGATGTGTGTGATGTCATTAGGTTAGTTAAGTTTAAGTAGTTCTAAGTCTAGGGGATGATGAATTCAGATGTTAAGTCCAATAGTGCTTAGAGCCATTTGAACCATTTGTCCATACAATACGACGTTTCTGGCAGGCATCTGTGCTGCGTGAACGTTTAGAACCTCATCTGCGGGTGTGACCACTGATACCAGTCCCATTGCACAACTGACACTGTACGTCCAACTTCAGCGGCAATTCCAGAATGAGATTTTCACTCTGAAGCGGAGTGTGCGCTGATATGAAACTTCCTGGCAGATTAAAACTGTGTGCCGGAACGAGACTCGAACTCGGGACCTTTGCCTTTCGTGGGCAAGTGCTCTACCATCTGAGCTACCCAAGAACGACTCACGCCCCGTCCTCACAGTTTTACTTCGGCCAATATCTCGTCTCCTACCTTCCAAACGTTACAGAAGCTGTCCTGCGAACCTTGCAGAACTTGCACTACTGAAAGAAACTATACTTGGGAGAAATGGCTTAGCCACAGCCTAGGGACTGTTTCCTGAATGAGGTTTTCACTCTGCAGCGGAGTGTGCGCTGATATGAAATATCTTGGCAGATTAAAACTGTGCGCAGACCGAGAGTCGAACTCGGGACCTTTGCCTTTCGCAAGCAATTGCTCTACCATCTGAGCTACCCAAGCACGACTCACGCCCCGTCCTCAAAGCTTTACTTCGGCCAGTATCTCGTCTCCTACCTTCCAAACTTCCCAGAAGCTCTCCTGCGAACATTTCGGAACTTGAACTCCTGAAGGAAAGGATGTTGTGGAGACATGGCTTAGCCACAGCCTAGGGATTGATCTAGAATGAGGTTTTCACTCTGCAGCGGAGTGTGCGCTGATATGAAACTTCCTGGCAGATTAAAACTGTGTGCCGGAACGAGACTCGAACTCGGGACCTTTGCCATTCGCGGGCGAGTGCTGTACCAAGAACTTGCCCGCGAAAGGCAAAAGTCCTGAGTTCGAGTCTCAGTCCCGCACGCAGTTTTAATCTGACAGGAAGATTCTGTGGCAATTTTCCGAACGGACCATCCTAGTACTCGGAAGGCCACAATTTGACCCGTTTCTAACTCGCTCAGTTGTCTGTAGGAAGCTCGAGGGTGTGTCCGTGGCATGGCTGCCTGTTTGCTTTGCTTCAGACGTTTGCAACACACTGAGTCTTCTGGCTGTGAGCGTTCCCTACGCTATGTGTTGGCGGACGACGTTGAAACCATTACCCGTACGTCTGCAATCTCCCAGGTTGCATATGACGTCATCGGATCAAAATCGACGTCGTCGTTGCAGGTGTACATTTCTTTTTTTTTTTCTGCATTGTATATAAATCTGAAAACATGCCGAATGAATGTTGTAAGCGCTCTTGAGTGAAGTAGTGGCGTAATTCTCTCAAATAACAGTGTATATCAAACCATAATAATCAGAAAACAACAGGTCTTTATCTAACAGCAAAGATATCTTTTAGAACCTCAGAAATTGCTTCAGTTTAGTAATAAAACGCTGTAAGAAGGTCTGTAACATTTTAAATGTTGTGGTGGACAATTAGAAGTCACATTTATACAAATCGACATTCTTTTACTATTATATGCTCTTAAAATGGCTTGTTACACGTGATTCATGAGTGCAAGTTTAGTCATAATTGTTCGGATGATTTTTGAACTATAAAGTTTATAATATTTTTTGTTCTTCCAGTGGGTTTGTGTTAGTTTTCTCTGACAAAAAATGGAAAGATAGAACTATGTTCAGTTTTCGTTGCTTTCATGTTGCTGTCTAATGCAGTTTAAGAACGATGAACAGTAGATATTTACTTTCGAGTGTTCAGGGGAGATGATATTTCTCGTCACTCCCTTCACCTGTTTGGTCAGAGGAAGCTCGTATGCTGCTCACAGTATTAGTAGAGGAAAAATTTCACCGTAGTTCTCCCCTACCTCCTACCACCCCCCCCCCCCCCCCCTCCCGACCAACCTGCTGCTATTGGCACGATCCAACTCTTTCCTGGGACAAATAAATCTGTCCGCCTGACGCTAAAGATGTCGCGATAACATGGCGCTCCATTCTAGATTTTCACTTAACTTACGTTCTCAAAAAGTTAATTCATTACGTATTTTTTATCTACTGCAGAGAAACTGTGGCAACTCAGAACACCTCGTCCGTACAGGTAAGGGTAGCGTAACCGCCGCGGAGGTACGAAAAGCCTATGGGCGAATCAAGCTTTAATCCTATGAGATGAATCTATATTTCATATAAGGATTTGTGTGATTATCGCATATTATTTTCTTCCAGTGCGGCGAAACTTTTCATATTTTATAGTACATTGTTAAAACGCGCATCGAATTGGGTATATTTGTTCAAAGTCTTTTAAGGAGAATTGAGGAAATGTGGAACTGTAACTGAATTTTATCAAGAACATTGTAATTAATAAAGATAGGGAGAGGTATTTATGTGAGCAGTGCGTAGGTGCTATTGAAACTGAGCAGTGGTGACGATCAAAAAGAGGCTATGAGGTTATCTAGAGATGGTTAGCCTCTCATACGGCTTCGAAATACACGCTCAACAGTGCTTCACTACTGACCTCACTTGTGAAAGGTTCGCCTTAACACTTGGCCTGAAGAATGTGATATATCGATGACGTGGTGGGCCTATTCCTGGGCGCTGTCCAAGTTGAAATTCAGCTACAGTGGCAGCAGCCCTAGGGATAGTGTTCGATCGTGCTGGTATACGAGGTATGATGTTCACTTCGAAACTAATCGGCGACCTCTTACCACTGCGCAGACATTGAATGAGCCCATGTTTCAACTAAAATGGATGACATTCCTTATGTTCAGCCAATGGCTTTGCAGCAGTGGTAACACGGGTTCCCGTCGGATCATAGAAGTTAAGCGCTGTCGGGCTGAGCAAGCACTTGGATGAGTGACCATCCTTTCTGCCGAGCGCTGTTGACAAGCTTGGTGCACTCATCCGTTGTGAGGCCAACTGAGGAGCTACTAGACTGAGAAGTAGAGGCTCCAATCTTGTAAACTGACGTAGAGCCGGGAGAACGGTGTGTTGACCACATGCCCATCCATATCCACATCCACTGACGCTTGTGGGCTGAGGATGACACGGCGGTCGGTAAGCACCTTCCAACACCTGTTCGGGAGGAGTCCTTATGTTCAACATAACTAATACATCTTACAAATTAGGACTTTGTAGTGGTATGGTGACATCCCTTTCCGCTGCTTACATTAAAACAAGTTTTACTTTCTGACAAAATCACCGTTCATCTGTGCGTGGGCAAGGGGAATTAAATAATAATAAAATAAAATAGAGCAGATGCATGCATGATACTGTCAAGAATACAAGCGCTCACCAGAAAATTTTATGATAATTGTGCACACGCCATGATAAACATTGTTAAATACCTTAATGTAGTAGCACATGTACATGAAAAGAAAATTTCAAATGAGAAGGTTTACTCTTCACTTAAAATTTCTACGTTACAGTGAATTATATGCATTTAATATGTCTAGCGTGGGATGTGGAATTTCCATCTCACGTCGCTCAATCACCGTCCTTTGAATAAGAACTTCGAAAAGTTTAACAAGTTCCGAGTTTAAATGGGTAGAAACAATCTACGACTCCTACAGAGTGTACACAGTACATTTCACGACGAAATGAGTTGACATTGGAATCCGTCCAGAATAGCGGATCTCTTTATTCGTTAAGACACGAACTAGAAGTTCCTACTTTGAAACAGTCTTATGCTTCTGTAGCAACTAAAGCCGAAACATCTACAAAATCTCACGCATAGCGTACACTATTCCTATTGGGTAAACCAATAACTTTCTGTTTATGCAAATGATTCACTATCTGATAAAAAGTACCCAAATATCTATTAGATATCTAACAGACAGCATTAACATGAGATGTGTCCACACTTCGGGAGATGACGACTTTGCTGGGGTCACTTCCAACAACGAGCCTGAACGTCTATGGAAGAATAGCAGTTCATTACTCAAAAGCCGGTACCAGAGAAGGTAGCGAATTTGAGGCCTGGAGACAGTCCATTTCATTCATGTTATCTTCCACAAACTGTTGCCTCACAGATGCCAGTATATGATACTGTGTATTGTCATACTGGTACGAAGAATCATCGTCTGCGAATTGCTCCTCTACTACACGCAATACATTATATGTAAGATTTGTTATTACGCTTCGGCATTTGGTTTTTCCTTAAAGGAGGTAGGACTTCAAACGGACCGACATGAAGCAGGAGAGGCACCATGTATGGAAGTGAAACATGGACGATAACTAGTTTGAACAAGAAGAGGATGCAAGCTTTCTAAATGTGGTGCTAAAGAAGAATGCTGAAGATTAGATATGTAGATCATATAACTAATGAGGAGATATTGAGTAGGTCTGGGGAGAAGAAAAGTTTGTGGCACAACTTGACCAGAAAAAGGAATCGGTTGGTAGGATATGTTCTGAGGCATCAAGAGATCGCCAATTTAGTATTGGAGGCCAGTGTGGAGGGTAAAAATCGTAGAGGGAGACCAAGAGATGAATACACCAAGCAGACTCAGAAGGATGTAGGTTGCAGTAGGTACTGGGAGATGAAGAAGCTTGCACATGATAGAGTATCAGGGAGAGGTGCATCAAACCAGTCTCAGGACGGAAGACCACAACAACAACCACAACAACAACAGTGTAATGGACGAAATGCGAGGATTATGACTTTGTAATAACCTTACCAACAAAGGTATGCCTATGAGGGAGGAGCTTACTGCAGCATCTCTCAGAAATATTTCACATAGGGTAATGGATGAAACACGATGATTCTGGCTTTGTAGTAACCATACCAACAAAGAGAAGCAAATGAGGAAAAAGCTTTCTTCAGCTTCTCAGAAATACTGCATGTAGGGTAAAGGGTGAAGTGCGATGATTCTGGCTTCATAGTAACCATACCAACAAAGACATGCAAAGGAGGGAGGAACTTTCTGTAGCTTCTCTCAGATATACTTCACATAGGGTAATGCATGAAACGTGATGATTCTGTCTGTGTAGTAATCATACCAACAACGAGATGCAAATGCGGGAAGAGCTTCCTGTAGCTTCTCTTTTATACATCACATCAGCTAATGGATGAAATATGATGATTCAGGTTTTGTAGCAAAGTTATCAAAAAATAGACACCCATGAGGGAGGAGCTCACTGCAGCTTCTCTCTGAAATTCTTCCCATAGAGTAATGGATGAAATGCGATGATTCTGGCTTTGTAGTAACGTTACCAACATAGAGACGCCTCTGAGTGAGGACCTTTCTGCAGCTCTTCCCAGAAATACATCACATACGGTAATGGATAAAATGCGATGATTCTGGCTTTCTAGTAACCATACCATCAAAGAAACGGATATGAGGGAAGAGCTTTATGAATTTATGTGTAAAAGTATAGACAGCGGAAATTAAAATGTCCTGTGGTGCCTGTCCTGCTCCAAGTCGTCCCGTTTGACGTTCTGCCTCACTTAAACGTAATAAAGGTATCTTACCCTAACCAAGAAAAACACTCCCTTACTGTAACATCAATTACTTCGTGATTCACTATTGGCCCAACAAAAACATTTTAACACAATTATAATCTATGGCCACATGAGCCACATGTGGCTCGCATGATTTAAAACCACAATAGGTATAGAACCATCGTTTTTCAAGAAATGGTTCAAATACTTATTCTATTTGGTTATATTAGCTACATATAATATTATTTACTATTGTTTTACTTTGTCTAAAAATGTTCATAAATAAAGATCTTAGATTATTCTACTTCTTCAACACAGCAATGTCACTGTCACTAAAACACTCTTTGAACATAAAACTGTCACGTTTATAGCATTTAGTGCACACCCTCTTCACTTTCTTAGCAGCATCCTTTCTTTGTTCTGTTCTTGGCAGGCGCTTATAACAGTCCAAACATCTTCTTCGACTGCTCTGATTTGGTCCCTCTACTGTCACAAGGCGATGGCTGTTATCTTCCTGGAACGCCTGGAGTGTTGCTCGTGGTTCTCGATCTTTGGCATTCAGTAGCAGTAGTGTCACGCTCACTGAAAGGAATTATTTGTAACTGAGACTTTGATCCTTTGTTTGCAAAGTTGTAGAGCACTTGAGCATTTACAACAGATGTTCCAAAAAGGATTTCAAATAGGATCTTTCTGTACCATTAAATCTTATGCCTAAGTTAGGAATCACCATGGCTACCAGTTGTAAAAATATTGAATGCTACGAATATGAGAGTGTTTCGTGGAGCCACCACTTTTAAATCAATAGTTGAAGTGCATTATCTGTGAGACCTATGAGGCTCACGAGTCCTCTAAACACAATTCTGCATGTGAGCCAGTTATGGCTCATGCGCCCCACAGCAAAATGTGGCGTCACAAACCGTGTGACTGTGGGCCAACATTGGCTCACGTGGCAGTCAATGTGACAGAGAATAATCCGAGGTACAAGGAAACCGATTGTTAGATACTGCCCCAGCAGTTATTTTCTTTTCAACATAACAGCGGCGTGGTTTAAGATTTTAGTGGAACTGTTTTGACGAAATCTGGATTATTATCGTTTTGTTTGTAGAGACAATGGCTTTGAAGGACACGGGAGCTCCGCCATTGATATGCACCCACAGAAATTTTGGAAAGCCTCCAGCTCTCCCCAAGCTGCCATACAACGGACCGGGTTTTTTTATGGCAACGCTTGAGGCAGTGTTTTTCAAGCATACATGACAACAGACTTGGCTTTTTGTCGCAAAAACGTCGACCGGACGAGGAACACGAGACATGTTCAAAAAGTAAGCGTACTAGATTTTGATATATTTTTTAGAAAAAGTGTTTGGTCAAAAAAATTACAGTATATTGTTGATACAGTTGTTGACAAGTTTTCCGCGTGATCCCCATCTCGTTCAGTGCATGTGGTCGGCCGTGATACAAGCCATTTTATAACCTCTGCGAGGAACTCTCACGTCAGCACCATGGCCCACTTTAGAACATCTTTCTGCATCTGCTCGTCGGTTGCAAATTTTATTCCGCTCATGAATGCCGCGCCGTGTTGCCACGCGGTCTGTAGCGCCTTGTCACGGTTCGCGAGGCTCCCGCCCTGGGAGGTTCGAGTCCTCTCTCGGACATGGTTGTGTCTGTTGTCCTTAGCGTTAAGTTAAAGTTAGATTAAGCAGTGTGTAAGCCTAGGGACCTCAGCAGTTTGGTCGCGTAGGAACTTACCACTTTGTTAGTGGCTCGAAGTCTTTCAGGTAGGTGCAAAGATAAGGCACCAAGTCAGTAGAATACAGGAAACAGTTCAAAACATCCCAACCAAGGGAATCCAGCTGCCCATTGGTGGCTTAAGGTGCTTGAGGACGGGCGTTGTCGAGCAACAAGCACACTCCTCTACTCACAAATCCCGTCCTATTGTTGTGAATACGCCACTTATATAATAATGCTCTCAAGTACATATCCGTCATACAGGCCCTGTATATACTCCTCCCACTATTCAGCTTTCCATTTTTTGCATAGGGCTGGTTTTTCATCTGTCTTGATATTCGTGTAGGTTGTTCTCTTTTCTCCCAAGTTCTCTTGAAACTGTCCTTCCCCCAAGCAAAATATTCTTCTAAATCTTTACATTTGCCTTCCAACTATTCCTGCTTAGTCATTTTGTATCTGTATGGTGCAGAATTTGGCAAGTAACCCCAAATAATGGAGAGTATGACGTCATCCTCATGAGTGGTCAAAGTATTCCGTTAAACTTTGGCTTGCACGATAAGACAATCAAATCTAAAGGCCGTATATTCGAATAAATATCTAGGAATTCCAATGAAAATTACAATTATTGGCAGAATACTTAGGAGATCGGAAACATTTACTAAAGAGACTGCATAAATTACGCTTGTAAGTCGTCTTTTGGAGTACTGCTGCCCGTTGTGGTATCCTTATCAGGCAGGATTAAGAGAGTACACAGAGAAATTTCAAAGAAGGGCAGCACATTTTGTACTATCGCGAAACGGGAGGGAGAGTATCACCGACTGATACAGAATTTGTGGTAGACATCATTAGAGCGAAGGCGCTTCTCATTGTGGCGGGATCTTCTCTTTAAATTTCAATGAATAGCTTTCTTCTCCGAATTCGAAAATTTTTCGATGACGCCGACCTACAGAGGGAGATACGATAATTGTAATGAAATAAGGGAAACAGATTTCGCACGGATAGATATAATTGTACGTTGTTTCCGCGCGATGTTCGAGAGTGGAATAATGGAGAATTAGTGTGGACGTTGTTCGGGGAACCTTCTGCCAGGCAAATAAGTGTGATTTTCAGAATAACCGTGTACATGTAAGTTTAGATATAGAATTCATCAGTGCAAATGAAAGGTCTACTCTGTTCGAAATGGACATTTGTTGTGCCTGCACTAACTTCCCTACACTACTTACACACATTCACTCTGTTCATGACACCTTCGCCGTAAACCATTTTTCGGTAAGTGTTGTTCCTTCCGCAAGTAGGAAGCCTATCGCAGCACGTGGTTCGCACTTGGTGGGATTTATTACCGACATCTTTCACATAACAGGGCACTACAACGTTTGTTTACTTACCACCGTTTTCCTGCGAGGCTCACTCTTGTCATGCACTCAGTGTTACCAGTTTTTTAACCGTAGCCCTCTATGGTTACTGTACAAGTACTTGTACGTTATGAACATGCTTCATATCCGTGCACCAGCCCAATGGAATATCTCTTGCTCCAGGGCTTGTCCCTCACTGCTGGACATTAGACCTGTTCTGTCGTGACGTCTGTCTGGGCCTCTGACGTGAGTTCAGCCACAGGTGCTGCCACGGGCCTGGTAGCACCTTGCAGCCCTATGCTCTTGAGAGTCCAACTGGAACGATTCCAGTTGGGCCGTTCGTGCATGTCAGTGCCTAGCACTCCGTTGTCTCTGGATATCCTGGGTTCGATCTGGGCGGCGCAGAGTGCGGCTTGCTGCTTTGCAGGCTACCGGCAGCACTCTCAGCAGACCTTTTCTCCACGGCGGGGCTGTGCTGACCACACTTGCCTCAATGAGGCTAATCCAGCTGCCTGGGGCTGGTACAGCAGCCGCCGCAGCTCCTCGCCGTAGTGGTTCCCGGCTGAGGACACTGTCCAAGTGCGCTGTGCACAAAGAGTTGCCAATAGAAGCTGTTTATCTTCTGAGAGCATCCTCTTGCTTTGCTTTGACATCATTACAGCCTGACAGCCAGGTCGTCCACCTGTCACAGAACGATAGGTAGTGCTACATAACGAAGTTTTAAGACATTCTGATCTCTAGAACTTCCCTACCAAAATACACGAATTACGAATCTAAAACTACTCTTGCAGTCAACCATACTGTGCCACTTTATTTGAAGTAGCACATACAGACAATAGCCATGATGAGTTGGATTCAGTTGTCAACATACTCTAAACAAGTAAAACCTTGATGTAGACGGAACTTGATGCAGACAGAGCTTGATGTAGACAGAACAACTTCCTGAGCAATGTTACTTCAATCAAATCGTATAGAAACACGTAAAAGAATCGTGGATGATGTAGCAGCCTAGCGTAGACAGAACAACTTCCTGAACAATGCTACTTCAATCAACTCATATAGAAGACAATATTATGTACATCGAATTAGATGGAAATTTTCTACATCAGTAAATTTCCAACATCAGAACACAACATTACCAAGACCACTGAGATAATATGAAGATATATAAGGCGAACACCAGGCAGCTGGAGTTTTTTCGAGCGAGAGGTTTTTTCCTCAGCCATAAGGCAAATGCCAGGATTGGAATGCAGGAGACTTAATGGACAATATCTTCCTTTCAAGTATCGATACACGTACAACTAAAAATCCTACAAAATTCAATAAGCACCCAACTGTCCGAAAATAGTGGAATCAAAACAGCACAAACTACTGAAAGGTGAAATGCTCTCCTACAGCCCACTACACCTTCAGAGTTGGAAACAAAGATTTTAAGAGAAAAAGATATTTAGCGAGCTACGTTACAAAATGAATGAAAGAGTCATTTTGAACCTTATTAGTTTCGTGACTTTCGAATGAATACACGGACTAGAGTCGAAATCTTTGACTCGTAACTTAATATGACTGGGATCACACACCCCTTGTTTTCTAAATGCGAATCTCCATCACATCTATCTTGCACTTTTTAGGAAAGACGAAAAGCTCCTATCAGTGTTACGACTAATACGTTTACTTTAGGGCAACACTAACTGCAGTATGTTTGCTATACATGGGAGAAACTGCAAAGAAAGGTAAACTGATGGCTAAATTATACACTTACGATTCGTAGTCTTGGCAGGCTCCACAGTAGGCCTGATTAGGTAATATCTAATCTACAAACATACTACACAGGGCACCGTATGGTGCGTGGCGGACGGTACCTTGTTCTAGTACTAGTTATTTCCTTTCCTGTTCCGCTCGCTAACGGAGCCAGGGAAAACGACTGTCTATATGCCTCCATACGAGCCCTAATACTGTTGATAAGATATCGACATGTCGATACTTTTCCGGAAAGTATCTTTACATATTGGGGAATCATTTCTATGCTATATCAATATATCAATGTAAAAGTGGCAATATCGAGTGCCGATATTTTTATTTGATAATATAATATCAAATATAATTTCATTATAATTTTTCGGTAAATATCTGAAGATGTTCTTTTGAAGTTGTAGTAGAACATCAATTTATTATCACTGTGTGTAGGAATCTTACTGTTTTTTGAGCTTTCATCACATCCAGTCTTTCTCTTTGTGTGCAGCAAGTATATGGGGCACAAAACAAGAAGTCTAATTACACTCGGGAAAGGGGGGGGGGAGCGAAGTGGCTGGAATAACAAGCTTCTTGATGTGATGAGGTAGCACACCCGCCGGCCGCGGTGGTATAGCGGTTCTAGGCGCTAAGTCCGGAACCACGCGACTGCTACGGTCGCAGGTTCGAATCCTGCCTCGGGCAATGGTGTGTGTGATATCCTTAGATTAGTTAGGTTTAAGTAGTTCTAAGTTTTAGGGGACTGATGACCACAGATGTTAAGTCCCATAGTGCTCAGAGCCATTTGAACCAATAGCACACCACTTGCATTTAAAAACAATTTTTAACGCAACTAGCGTGCTATTTCTTCATCGGCATTCTTCAAAAACAGTTGCTAAAAATGATGAACAAAAATCTAAATGTGAGGATTGGTCTTTAGTGTGAGCGGAGACGTGTGAGGGGAAATTCTGACGTAATTGGCGCTCGGCGGTACCAACAGAAACCGCATCGTTTAGATACAAGCGTAGGCTTCCGCGGCCGTTGTTAACTACCGACGTTTCGGTCACTGTTGCAAGTGACCTTCTTCAGGGCGCCTTTTTTTTTAACCGACAAAAATAGTACCCTGAAATAGGTCACTTGCAGTAGTGACCGAAACGTCGGTAGTTTTGCATAATGAAAATGCCGTCACAAATCGAGAAAAAATGTTTTGACTGCAGCGTTAAGCTTCACCACACAGTGTCGACACTACAACTGCTAGGTCGCTGGCGTTGGCAGAAATTAAAAAATCAAGAAAGTTGACTTAAAGTGTTCCGTACGAATTCTAAGTGTGACGAAACCGGATGACGGACCAATCGGACACATTTTATTGTGCCATTTACATGCAGTTACCACTGTTGGCTAAGTACTTGTCGCCAAGGGTGAACGTGCATCGTTTTTCCTTTGATTCGTGCTCTAGGGAAGATAGGCAGCCTATTAGCTTGTTGATGTACAAAAGTTTAATAATAAATCAATACTTCATTATACAGTTTTAAAACCGTCAGTACATTTACGATATGCAGCGATATTTTTATAAGCAGGTACTTCGATGTTTATGAAGTCGATATGTCTATACTTCGATACTTTTTTCTATACATCGGGTGCCGGTAATGACAATTTTTATGTATCGAGTTATCGGATTCCCGATATTTTTAAAACTGTCACCAGACCTAGTGTGAGGGTCTTCCATTTGTGCCACTGGTGCCCCACGTGGCATCTTGTCTCACTTGCGCCTTGAACCGGCGCTGCGTGTGGAAGTGCAAGATATACCGTCATAAATGTCACAGGTAGGTAGGAAAAACACGCAAGTATTACGGAGACGTTCCGGGAACTCGAATGGGAATGCTTTGAGGGCAGGTGGCGGTTCTGTCGAGGAACACTACAGAGAAAATTTAGAGAACAGGCATTTGAAGATGACTACAGAACGATGCAACTGCCGCCAGCATACATTTCGAGGAAGAATCACGAAGATAATATTTACCGTAGCCGCCTTTAATTACAGTTTTACTCTGACTGTCTTCAATTGTGATTTAATTCAGATCTTAATTGACCATAAAATTGCTTCGCGTGGTATTTACTTCACTTGCGGCCTCTTTAGTCGTAATAACTGAGGCCTAACAATTATCTTTGACTTACTCACTGAATAAGTTAAACTAACATGTTAAATTATGGAACGATTTCCAGCATTTCATTACTATTACTTGCAGACCAGCGACGGCCCATAGTTAGCTTGGGAACTATTCGTTTCGTTTAATACTATGACCGCGTTAATACTGACTATAACTGTATGAACCTTACAATTCGGAAAGACGTGATTGCAAAATTCTGTCATGTTTAATGAATGAAAGGTAATATTGCCGTAACTGGGAATTGGAATTAAATATTACTCCCAAATGAAAAGATGCCTTATTTAATTATCTTACTGTTTTAATAGTTCAGAACATTTCTCTTTAATTAACTGGAAAGGAAATTCTGAAGAACAAAATCACGTTAAAATTGGAGTAAATGCCTTTAATTGTTTCACACAATCATCTACAGAATACAGTGTGACAATTCACGGTAATTCTCATGAGATCGACGAATACAAATGAAAATGGAATTGACGACTTCGCCGTTGGTTGTTCCTTTGATCTCTTTCTTTTACTTTTCAGTGATCGTAGTATAATGTTTATGATGGTCGCTCCTCTTTATCTAGACGATAAATATGTCACATTTTTATTATTATTTAACGGCCTTTTAATTACAATAGCCATGACTTGAAAAGAAGGACGGAAGAGGGGGGTGGGAGAGGGGGAGGTAACGCCTTTTAATATGGCTGTGACGCCTGGCGATACGAGAAGTTGGGGATCATACGGAGTCATATAGATAATTTTCCCTCGCTGTATTTGCGAATGGAGAAGGAAAGGTTCAAATGATTCAAATGGCTTTAAGCACTATGAGACTTAGCATCTGAGGTCATCAGTCCCCTAGACTTAGAACTATTTAAGCCTAACTAACCTAAGGACAGTAAAGTAAAGCTGCATGTCCTCGGGAAAAATTACGGCTGTAGTTTCCCCTTGCTTTCAGCCGTTTGCAGTACCAGCACAACAAGGCCGTTTTGGTTAATGTTGCAAGGCCGGATCAGTCAATCATCCAGACTGTTGCCCCTGCAACTACTGAAAAGGCTGCTGCCTCTCAACAGATACCCCTCCGTTGTGGTTGCACCTACGGTACGGCCATCTGTATCGCTGAGGCACGCAAGCCTCCCCACCAACGGCGAGGTCCATGGTTCATGGGGGGGGGGGGGGGGGGGGGTTGCTATTTGGGGAGCAAAATAACTGATAATGGTCGAAGTAGCGAGGATCTAAAATGTAGACTGGCAATGGCAAGGAAAGCATTTCTGAAGAAGAGAAATTTGTTAACATCGAGTATAAATTGAAGTGTCAGGAAGCCATTTCTGAAAGTATTTGTATGGAGTGTAGCCATGTATGGAAATGAAACATGGACAATAAATAGTTTGGACAAGTAGAGAATAGAAGCCTTCGAAATGTGGTGCTACAGAAGAATGCTGAAGATTAGATGGTTAGATCACATAACTAACGAGGAGGTATTGAATAGGATTGGGGAAAAGAGAATCTTGTGGCACAACTTCACTAGAAGAAGGGATCGGTTGGTAGGACATGTTTTGAGGCATAAAGGGATCACAAATTTAGCATTGGAGGGCGGCGTGGAGGGCAAAAATCGTAGAGGGAGACCAAGAGATGAATACACTAAGCAGATTCAGAAGGATGTAGGTTGCAGTAGGTACTGGGTGATGAAGAATCTTGCACAGGATAGAGTAGCATGGAGAGCTGCATCAAACCAGTCTCGACAACAACAACAACAACAACAACCTAAGGACATCACACACAACCAAGCCGTAATAGCAGCGCCGTTCCGGACTGGAGCGCCTAGAACCGCTCGGTCACAGTGGCCGGCAGAAGAAAATGAACTGACTAGCTATGGTACAGGGTACCCTTCGCCACTCATCGTAAGGTGGCTTGTGGAGTATGCGTGTATGAGCAGACGTAGAATTTCTCAAATCTTTGAGGTCCTTAAGCAAAACGTGCATGGGCGGCAGTAGAATCGCTCTGCAGCGTGAGTTCAAGTACGGGTTCTCTAAATTTTGTTAATAGTATTTCGAGGAAAAGAAAATAGTCTAAGCTGTCTGTATGCCGGTTTGCTTTCAGATTTGCAGCTAAGGAAAGACTATTCGGCCTTGAGGCAAAGGCCCATATAAGGAGAAGCCACGTTACACATTACGTCCTCTTACATCTGGTTGGGTAATTAAGTCGAAAAGTTGGAGGAAGGCGACAGCATGTCACCTCTAATAAACAAGTGGCTGGTAGCGGGGCTTTACATCAGGGCCCGCAGCTCGGGCGGACCTGCTACTTTAGGGGCTCACAGAAAAGCAAAGTAAATTTTGTTTTTATTATTACTAAGATTAAAAATGATTAAAAAAGATTAAAATATAAAAAATATGTAAGAGCATAAATACGGAACTATGTATGAGCCAAATAACCTAGTCATATGCGAGTATCCACAGAAGTGTTAAGATAAGAACGGAACGTAGACTCCGCCAATACTGAGTTTAGCACAGCTGTAAGAGTGTGCATACAATATTTGTCCTGGCTGTCTCTCCTAACTCTTGCTTTGCAGCATGTTCTGCGCTCAGCACAAAAGAACGCGTATCTTAATTATTACAAAACAATGAAAACAATAAAAATGTATGCTAAAGTATCACATTTTGGTAGAAAATTATTTTCCTTTCACGTCAAGTGTACCTGGAAACGTATTAAGCACACTTCTTAAAACATTTGTCTTTTATCAGATCTTTATTCCAAAGTATCATCAGTTATCCAATGCGATGTGGTGGAATAACCACCAATCAACAGCCAACTTAGTTTCAGGTGAGCTCTCTACACGGGTTGTTAATACGAGGGTTGGAACTTTAATAATGGTAAGTATTTATTTATAGCTCGTACAAAATAGATACGTACTTCACAGTTTTACTGACCTGACCTTCAAAGTAGTCACCAGCATTGTGTATAACCTGCAGCCAGCTATGTGGTATTCGTAGGATAGTCTTAGCAGTGCCAGATGTGTTGACAGTTCGAGCGCTAGCGGTATATTGCCCGACGAATTTGTTGCAGTTCTGAAGCGAATGCCGTGAAGTGTTTCCTTCAGTTTAGAAATCGAGTTGAAATTGCGAGGGCTTACGTCAGAGAATTGCAGTAGGCTGTATAGCACTTAGCAGCCCCATCAGTCAAACAAATCAGCAACAGCTTGCACTGTACCTGCTTTAGCATTGTCGTGCAAAATGATGGTCAGGTCGTGCAGAAAGTGTCATCACTTCTGTCTCTAAGTTGGACGTAGGTTGTGTTCCACAAATGAACAGCATAGAGACCTGCTTCTAACCAAACGACACGCCTCCAGCCAGCCCTCCAATGGGCAATCGCTTGACATCACTGAAGTCGCAAATAGTGGTGGTTTGGGGCCAGTGGAATGCATGCTACGGGCGTCGGGCTCGGAAGTGTCCTTGAAGTAACCGTTTTGTAACAGTTCGTTGTGTTACTGTGGTGTCAACTGATGTTCATACTACTGTTGGGGATGCAGTACTATGCGCCACAGACATTCGCGGGTCATTATGATCTTCCCTGTCAGTAGTTCCAGGTGGCTGTCCGGAACCCGGCCTGCAGCGATATACAGAGGCTACATTCCTGCCAAATCTTTCTGCAGCATCTCAGAAGGATCATCCAGCTTCTCGCAGTCCTGTTACAGGACGTCATTCAAACTCAATGAGTCGTTGATAATTGCGTCTCTAATGCATTCTTGACTAACATCGACTCATCATGTTCAGTCGTAACTGACGCTCACGACCATTACAGCGCGTATTTAAAGCAAATCTGGCCTGCATCCTCACAGTGGCACTACTAGCGCCATTCTTACGTGACTGGCGCGAAATTCTAATTCACAACAACTTTCAGATGTAGAAGCATGTCTATCAACTTTCGTTTACGTCGCACAACTCCTTCTTGGTGTTGCGATATTTTTTTCCGTCAGTGTATCATTGGCTCAAAGGGTTTTATAAAACAGAATATACGAAAAGAAAAAGACGTATTTAAATTTAACTGCAAAAAAGGAGGATATAGAAATGAATGTAACATTGTAAATGTATATAAGATGAGAGAATTCCAATCGTTGTAAACAAGTGAAAGTATCAGAAAAAAAATACTTTGGAAGAGCGAGGAAAATATGGTCTTAAAAATGTGAACTTGCAACAGGCATATTGCCTAAACCTTGAAGTTAAGAAAATGAAGGACTACAAGTATTCTAGATATGTACCACCTGGCGAAGCAGAAAGTTTTCTTTTTGTTCATAAATCACCTATCTTAAAGAACTAGGGGCACACGTAGTCCCATACTGTACATGTAATTTTTACATGAAATGGGACCAAACGAAGGGGTCATAGTAATAATAATAATAATAATAATAATAATAATAATAATAATAATAATAATAATAATAATTTAGTGTGTCTCACTGGACTGTTTGCAAACCTTTCAACTGGACATCACTTCGGTGACTTGCGGTTTCCTAACCTACACCAGTTATCCAAGCGTGTGAAAGGGTCATACATTATTCACGTGGAATCTGAAACATGTGTTGTTTCTGGCTACTCCTCACATCGTTGAGCGATGAGGGCTGGGTTTAAACGCAGACTGAAAAATTTCGAGATCCGAGCAGAATTCGATCTCGTTTTCCAGCCTAGCGCTCTACAGGTATGCCACCAAACTCGACAGGTGCTGGGGTAGCCCATGAAAAATTATAAAATTTTCAAAAGTTGTCACATAACAGCCACCCTAATGTATATCAATGAATTGTGCTGCTGAAACACATCTTCTCTTGATGAAAGCAGTGCCTGTTTTCTGAGTATCGTACCTCTTCGTAAGATAAAATACTGTTCGAAGAAACCAACGTTTCTGCCACAGTTACGGTGGCCTTATTCTGGGTCTAGACCGAAAAAAGTTTCCTTAGTATGGTATCGCGTCATAACGTAAAGAACTACAATGAATAAACTAACGTTTCAGCCGAGGTAACAATGAGATTCTTCTGGGTCTACACCCAAACATATGAGTTTATGAGTATGTTACCTCGACCGAAACATTGGTTCTTCCAGTACAGTTTTTTAGATTATGATGCGGGACGATACCCAGAGGACTTATGTGTTAACTGACGCTGGCTGCGAATGGATACACAATTATAAAAGTTACACCTTGTAACCTCCCCCTCACTTATCGGCCTTAATGACAGTGAAAAATTAAACCGCGTGCACCTAATAGAAATTTGGGAAAAGCATTCATCACCGAAGTTAATTTGTCGGTAAAGATGGAGGAAAGGGTTACATCTAAATGAAAGGAAAAATGCAAATGAAATGGGTGAAAATTAATTTTGAGAAAAGGGTAAAATTAACAAAGAAAGTAAATGTGCGGTCGTTACGTTAACAATTAATTGGCGTTAATTAGATATTTGAGATTTGGGGAAAATTACGGTCGCTAGTCCTATGGACAAGTACTATAATAACTGAAAATGGAAGATTAATGCACATATAATTTGCTCTAAAAGCGTGGCAACTGAAGGTTGACACGTGCTGTGTGAAAACTGAATGTTTTTCAGAAGTAATAAATTTCTCTACACTTTGACTCAATTTAGCCAAAGAATTAATAAAACTGGGAAATTAATTTAGTGACTGAAATTAATAGTGAACTTTGTTTCTGAATCACTACTAAATTCAATAATATAAGGTTAGTCTTGGGCTACCTCAACCAACATTTCAAAAGCTACTGGAATCTACGCAATTTAGAAATAAGAGATTTACCTTTGAAATTGAATTAAATGATTCTGAACAGTTAATAATAGTAAAATTTAGTACGTACCAAGCTGAGCTGCAGCCACAGGTAAGCTAAAATATGGTAACAAAACTCGCGCTCTTAATTTCTGCTTGTGTAATCTAAATATTGTAGCCACCTATGAATACTTTAACTGAACTTTGAAATTAAAGCAGTGAACTGGAATGATATTACTTTAATGCTGGCGTTTGAATTTATTTCAGAAAAGGAAGGGACCCTGCTTGGTAATGCAATTTGGGACAATGAGCAACAAAGGTTCATGCTAAGTTGCTGTATTTTTGTTATGCAACCGTTTGAAAAGATGACGTCTGCCACACAATTCTAAAACTTAACGTGCTTTTAGTCTTCCTTCTTGGTTGCTTGAAGATTTGCAGTCGTCGATCGGGGAGGTGGCGACAGTCACTCATTGTCGGCCGTCGCTGTTGCAGAAGCTGGATGTTGGCGCGCCTTCTTCTCGACACGGTCACCAGGCGAAACGGGCTCTTGATGTGCGCCAGCTAATGCTCCCCGTCCGCGACACCGTGTCAGAAACTATCATAGCAAGTCGAGCGCAATTACATGCTGCCAAACCCCGAAACCGCGGCAACTCGCGGTAGCGTCACACAAGACACCTCCTCCACCGCCCACTCCAGCCAGACTCCATCTGCCCGCGCTCCATGCGGCAGAGTTAACGCTACCAAAGATCCTAAACACTTTGGTTCTCCACACGACCTATCGATGTAATCGTTCGATAGCACAGATTCCCCCTTGGCCAGACCCAGCCTAAAAATACAAATAATATTTACAAAACAAACCAATTATATATCGACATAAATACAAATAGTAAAACAATTACAATGTATAAAGGTACAGAAATGTCATATCTTCAGGAAATAAAACAAGGAAAAAAAATTATTGTACAATAGATGGAAATAGGAGGGTATGCATTTCCGGCGTTACAACCTGTTTCAAAGATGGATATGGGTACAAGAGTGCTGTTATAGATGAGGGTTGCGATGAGAAGTGTTTGCCTTTGGAGAGTAACAGTGACGATGTTTCCTTTAGAGGCCTTGTCATAAGAATGGTGGAACTAGTCGGTACCGCTAAAGTAGTCAGGAGAGCGCCCAGCATACCGGCACGGACAACCGACACCCAGGAGATCCGAAGAACGGCAGCCGCGAGCCGCGAGCCGGGCACGGCGGTCGGTCGATAGCCGTGACGTCACCGGCTGGCACGGCCATTCACTCACATGTTAATATGGGACGGCGCGGGACGGCGCTTCTGCGCTCGTGCCCGCCAGAGTGTACGGGCGTCGCGCGCATTTGCATGCGCAGAAAAGACCAGCGCGGCGTCGCACAAAGCCGTCGCGTGCGGCACAATAGGCGTCGCGGGGGCGGGGAGGCGCGCGGCGCGGCGCCTTTGTCCCCTCCTACCGCCCCCACCCCCGCCCCCACCCCGCACCGCCGCCACCGCCGCCGCCGCCGCCGCCGCCTGCCGGCCCGCGTCCACTGTGCGACGCCGGACGCCGACTGTTCACATCGTGCAGAGAGCCCGCACGAATTGGGCTTTACACACTCCGCGTCGCTTCCCTGCACCGTTTGTCTGCGGAGACCACAAGCACGCACCGCCCTTACACGAGCTCTACTCCGTACAGCTAACTGCTGCTCTGTCTGCGGGAGTTCATTTCCTGTAACACAGTCAAGTGGCCGTCGCCTGGCGTCATCTACGTGTTTTCCTTGAAGTGCGTAAGGAGACTGTACCGTTAAGACCTACAGTAAGCGCCATTTATGACGTATATATGCTCTGAGAAAACATCTGTCTACGCGCTTCAGTCTGGAACTGCGGGACAACTACGGTCACAGGTTCGAATCCTAACTCTGGCAGGGATGTGTGTGATGTCCTTAGGTTAGTTAGGTTTAAGTAGTTCTAGGAGACTGATGACCAAGTCCCATAGTGCTCAGAGCCATTTGAACAATATTTTTTTAACAACGAAAATTAGTGCCAGACGGGAACTCGGACCCGGATTTCCCGCTCATCGCGAGCATTTCCCTCACCATTTGGCTATAAGTGCACAAATATTGCTGGACAAATAGGGAGTATCAGGACGAGTACTTGCATTAGCGACCTCAAGGCAGTTGCTGCTAGCCTGAATGCCGTAACACCCACAACCAAAAAAGAAACGCAAACTACATCTATTCAAAAAAGATGATAAAATACTCTTATGCCTTTAAAAATGAAACAGTCTCCACTCCTTCCAATCTGGCCATGTGAGCGTAGAAAAGATGTGGAATGATTTCAAAAAGATAGCATCGACAGCAATTGAGAGATAGATACCACATAAATTAATAAGTGGTGGTACTGAATCCCCTATGGTACACAAAACAGGTCAGATGGCTATAGCAGAAGCAACGAGAAAAGCATGACAAATTTGAAAGAACGCAAAATCCCCAAGATTGCAGAACTACGAAAGGTAGCGCGTACTTCAGTGCGAGATGCTTTTAATAATTTCCACAACGAAGCTCCGTCTCCGAATGTGGCACAAAATCCAGATAGATTCTTGTGATACATAAAGCACACCAGTGGTAAGACGCAATCAGTACCTTCACTCCGCAATGACAACGGTGAAAGTCACTGATGACAGTGACATAAATCAGAGTTATTAAACAGGGTTTTCCGAAACTTCTTCACCTAAGAAGACGAAGTAAATATTCCTGAATTCCAATCAAGAACGACTGCGAAGACTAGAAACATAGAAGTAGATATCCTCGATGTAGCAAAACAGCTTTAATCACTTCACAAAGGCAAGGGCTCCGGTCCAAATTGTATACCAGTTAGGTTCCTTTCAGAGTATTCTGATGCGATAGCTAAATATTTAGCAACTATGTACAACCGCTCGCCCACAGGAAGTTCCGTACCTAAAGACTGGAAAACTGTTCAAGTCACACCAATACTCAAAAAGGGAAAAAGGAGTAGTCCGCTGAATTACAGGCCAATATCACTAACGTCGACTTAGACTAGGGTTTTGGAACATATACTGTATTAGAACGTCATGAATTACCTATAAGAAAACGCTATATTGACATACAGACAGCACGGATTCAGGAAACATCTTTCTTGTGAAACACAACTAGCTCTTTATTCTCATGAAGTAATGAGTGCTATCGGCAGCGGATGTCAAATTGACTCCATATTTTTAGATTTACAGAAGGCTTCCGACACCGTTCCTCAGAAGCTTCTAACCAAACTTCGTACTTATGGAATATCGCCTGAGTTGTGCAGCTGGATTCGTGATTTCCTCGCAGAAAGGTCACAGTTCGTAGTAACAGAGGGAAAGTCATCGTGTAAAACAGAAGTAATATCCGATTAACACATACACAATACCACGCCCATATACATGGAATTGACGTTCCCCAAGGAAGTGTTATAGGTCCTCTATTATTCCTGATATACAGGGTGGCCCATTGATAGAGACCAGGCGAAATATCTCATGAAATAAGCAACAAACGAAAAAATTACAAAGAACGAAACTCGTCTAGCTTGAAGGGGGAAACCAGATGGCGCTATGGTTGGCCCACCAAATGGCGCTGCCATGGGTCAAACGGATATCAAGGACGTTTTTTTTAAATAGGAACCCACATTTTTTATTACAAATTTATGTAGTACGTAAGGAAATATGAATGTTTTAGTTGGACCACTTTTTTCGCTTTGTGATAGATAGCGCTGTAATAGTCACAAAGTACGTGGTATCACGTAACATTCGCTTCGTGACGCATTACCCGCGTTAAAATGCACCGTTTACCAATTGCAGATAAGGTCGATATCGTGTTGATGTTTGGCTATTGTGCTCAAAATTCCTAACGGGCGAATGCTACGTATGCTGCTCGGTATCTTGGATGACATCATCCAAGTGTCCGGACCGTTCGCCGGATAGTTACGTTATTTAAGGAAACAGGTAGTGTTCAGCCACATGTGAAACGTCAAACACGACCTGCAACAAATGATGCCCAAATAGGTATTTTAGCTGTTGTTGCAGCTAATCAACACATCACTAGCAGACGAATTGCGCGAGAATCGGGAATCTCAAAAACACCGATATTGAGAATGCTACATCAACATCGATTGCACCAGTGCCATATTTATATGCACCAGGAATTGCATGGCGACGACTTTGAACGTCGTGTACAGTTCTGCCACTGGACACAAGAGAAATTAAGGGACAATGACATATTTTTGCATGCGTTCTATTTAGCGACGAAGTGTTATTCACCAACAACGGTATCGTAAACCGGCATAATATGCACCATTGGGCAACGAAAAATCCACGATGGCTGCGACAAGTGGAACATCAGCGACCTTGGCGGGTGAATGTATGGTGCGACATTATGGGACGAAGAATAATTGTCTCCCATTTTATCGATGGCAATGTAAATGGTGCAATATATGCTGATTTCTTACGCAGTGTTCCACCGATGTTACTTCAAGATGTTTCACTGCATGACAGAATGGTGATGTACTTCCAACATGATGGATGTCTGGCACATAGCTCGTGTGCGGTTGAAGCGGTATTATTCATATTTCATGACAGATGGATTGGTCGCCGAAGTACCATACCATGGCCCGCACGTTCACCGGCTCTGCTATCCCCAGATTTATTTCTGTGGGGAAATTTGAAGAATATTTTGTATCGTGATCCACCGACAACATATGTCAGCGCATTGTCAATGCATGTGCGAACATTACGGAGGAATGTCGTTACACGTATTGCCAAATGCACTGAGGTTGACTGACATCATTTTGAGCATTTATTGCATTAATGTGGTATTTACAGCTAATCACGCAGTAACAGCATGCGTTCTCAGTAATGATAAGTTCACAAAGGTACATGTATCACATTGGAACAACCGAAATAAAATGTTCAAACGTACCTACGTTCTGTATTTTAATTTAAAAAACCTACCTGTTACCAAGTTCGCCTAAAATTTTGAGCCATATGTTTGTGACTCTTGCAGCGCTATCTATCACAAAGCGAGAAAAGTACTTTCTTTACGTACTACACGAATATGTAATAAAAATTGGGGTTCCTATTTTATAAAAACGCAGTTGATATCCTTTCGACCTATGGCAGCGCCATCTTGCGGGCCAACCATAGCGCCATCTGGTTTCCCCCTTTAAGCTAGACAAGTTTTGTTCTTTGTGCTTTTTTCGTTTGACGCTTATTTCGTGAGATATTTGGCTCGGTCACGATCAATGGACCGCCCTGTATATTAACGACATAGGAGAGAACCTGAATAGCCCTCTTTGATTATTTGCAGATAATGCTGCCATTTATCGTCTTGTGAAGTCATCAGATGACCAAAACGAATTGCAGTACGATTTAGATAAGGTATCTATATGGTGCGAAAAGTGGCAGTTGACAGTGAATAGAGAAACGTGTGATTCAGATGAGTGCCAACAGATATCCGTAAATTAAGTTTACGACGTAGGTCACACAAATCCGAAGGCTGCAAATCCTAGTAAATACTTAAGGATTACAATTGCAAACAACGATCACCAAAGAGTGCGATTTATTGGCAGAACACTTAGAAGGTGCAACACGTCTACTAAAGAGACTGTTTACGCCACGCTTGTCCGCCCTGTTCTGGAGTATTATTGTGCGGTGTGGGATCCACATAAGATGGGACTGATGGATGACATCGAAAAAGTTCAAAGAGGGGCAGCTCGTTTTGTATTACCGCAAAATAGGTGAGACAGTGCCACAGACAGGATACGTGAATTGAAGTGGGCAATCACTACAACAAAGCCGGTTTTCGTTGCTGCGGGATCTTCTAATGAAATTTCCATCACCAGTTTCCTCCTCCGATTGCCAAAACAACCTTTGGCACCCACCTACATATGGAGAAATGATCATAACGATAAAATAAGAGAAATTTAAGTGCTCGTTTTCCCCGCGCCGTTAGAGGGTGGAACGGTAGAGAGACAGCTTGAAGGTGGTTCATTGAACCGTCTGCCATGCACTTTATCGTGAATAGCACAGGAATCATGCAGATGTAGATGTAGTCTCAAAGCCGGACTCAAACTTTCATATGTCGCCATCAAGCCTCTCCTACTATTATGTGTATTCCTGTACAGGTGAGCGGTCACGTAAGCCGACGTACTGCCGGGAGAGCGGCGTGCTGAACGCATACACCTCCAAATCTACATCCAATGACGCCTGTCGGGTGAGCATGACACGGTGGCTGGCCGATACCGTTGGGCCTTCATGGCCTATTACGGCGGAGTTTAGTCTTTCTGTGCCGGTGAGACATTTTACGTGGAAGTCGCTTGCCCGGTGTCGGCGGATAAATACGATGTTGGAGTATCTGTGTTATTCTGAATTAAGATGCAAAGTTCCTTTGAGCATGCTTATCTTAGTGAGTCGTTGTGTAGGATTCTTTCTACCTGTTTTGCCAACAAGCTCGCGAAGTTTATGTCACTCGCAGACGAGTTCTCTGTAAAGCACAATTTTACTTCCTGTGATTATAAGTGATGAAGCGGGAAGCTATATCATCCGGAATAACGTTAAGAAAGACTGCATTAACAGTTAATATCGACACAGTTTATAATGACTAACTGAAAACAGAGCATGGTCTAACGTCAGAATTAGATCGGAAGGCGCCCTCTCGACTGCCGACTATGGGGTGCAGCCTGTACCTCCTACTTATGATATTTCGCAGTCATTCGTATAATTTCGTTAGCTTAAATATGATTCGTTTATTTATTCATTTAGATTTTAGATTTCTGGCGTGGCAATATTGTTGTAAGGAAGTAATTATGACCTGTAGGCCAGTCCTAATAGCAGTATCGGAAAATGCGACTTTATTAAGAAGCTCACTCGCTGTGTGTCCTAATATGGAAAGAGCAACTAGTACTGGTGAGATTACCTGCTGCATGCCGGCCGCTGTGACGGAGCGGTTCCACGCGCTTCAGTCTGGAACCGCGCTGCTCTTACAGTCGCAGGTCTGAATCCTGCCTCGGACACGGATGTGTGTGATGTTCTTAGGTTAGTTACTTTTAAGTAGTTCTAAGTCTAGGGTACTGATGACCTCAGATGTTAAGTCCCATAGTGCTTACAGCCATTTGAACCTTCTGAATCTGCTGTATTTCAGAGTAATTGTGTTTTCACTGCGTTCGAAGCTGCTGATGTAACGGATGGTCTCATGTCTAACCACAGCGCTTCATACCACCGTCCTCTGGGAAAGCAAATTGTTCCACCGACTCGCACAGGCAGCGTGGGAACTGAAATCTTACTCCCGACTTTGTGCGTTCTGCATTACCGCTTTACTCACTACATGCTACATGATATCTGCCAACGCAATTCATAATTTTAATACTGGAAAATAAATTGTGGCTTGAAGAGAAGAGGTACATTACAGCATGTGTCAGGAAGTTAGCAGTAAATAAAGTGCAATATCCCTCGTAAGTTATTTCTGAGGTACGTAACATAAACACTTAAAAATAAAAGTAAATTACTCACATATATTAAGGAAGGAGATGCTGGAACTGCTTCCCTTGGTTATTCAAGCATTTCTGTCACCTACATGGGAAATCACTCTTTACGCTCTGCAGTTCTCTCTAAGAAATGGTAGATATTTCTTGATGCATATTACTCTGTAGTTCACATACAGTGTCTGAATTTGATTTGTACGCTTCCTCCTTTAATACCCTCCAGAGATGGAAATCGCTGCTTGTAAATTCGGGAAAAGGAGAAGACCGAATGTTGTTAGTGATAACGGTATCTTGAAATAGGTCATGGACTACCTAATAAGAAGGTGGCTGTATATGCCGTCACCAAGACCTGCTGAAAGGTCATGAAAGCGCGTTTTCTCTCAGTTGATTGACCGAAAAGGCCCGCAAATGTTTCCCACATATCTCTCTCTGTTAACCGTTTCCGGAAGTATATCAAGAGGAGTAAATGCAGTGCTTCGCACACTGGACTATCATTCGGGTGGACGACGTTTCAAAGCCTCGTCCGGCCATCCTTATTTCGGTTTTCCGTGATTTCCCTTGCTCAAGGCAATTGGCGGGATGGTGCTATCGAAAGAGCACGGCCGCTCTCGTTCACCATCGTTCCCTGATCCGAGCTTGTGCTCCGTCTCTAGTGACCTCGTCGTCAACGTGACGTTAAACACTAATCTCCTACTCCTCACATTCATTGAAAAGAAAACAGGGACTACTATTTTCTCAGTGCAGCACACTCCTGTTTTTTGATCACGATGGGTGTCTCGTGTATTACGTTAGGTTTATCAGAACTCCAATAATGGTTATTATGTGAATTAACGTATCCATTTTGGTGAAACGTGATTTGTCAGAAAAGGAAGTTTGGCAAGGGATCAATTTCTCCTTCAAAGTCCATTTACAAAACTGTATCCTTTCTGGAGGGTCATCCAGTTTACGCTCTTCCAATGCATTTGTTTTGTAGGTCTGTAGCTTCAGTAATTTGTACCCATTTGAACACAGCCATAGAAAATTCCCATTTGCTGAGGTAGAAGTCGAACTGATTTTCTAGGAGACCTTTCCAGAGCATTCCCAATGTTACCCAGAGATTTTCCTGTGAGTCCTGTAGGTGACGGTCTATGTTTCCAGTACCACTTCCCGTTTCACGAAATGTATTTATTAATCAATGAATAGTCCTCCGATTAGCAACCTGAACATCAGGAAATTCCTCTTGAAATAATCCCCTTACTCCGCGCACTGAATCCATACACAAGTATGAATCATACATGAATAATTTTCGGCGAACACACTACTTGCATTTTGCCATTTCACTCGAAACACTTTCACTCAATACACTGTGTTGCGTGGCCTAACAAACACGTGCTACCTCCGCAAGGTTTCTACAGCAACAAAGGAATCGCAGCGGAGGGGAAATACATGGTGATTCACGAAGATATGCAAATATTTTAATATGTTATTCTATAAGTAAAACTAAAGAAAAATTTTCATATCAACATAGGTCCATAAGTTTTTAGTTACGGAATTACGGCAAGTAAAAGATTTTGTCTGAAATTTAGCAACTTCGCTAATATGAAGCCACCGCAAAACTGTACGAGTACAAAGTAAAGCACGATTTCCATTTATTTTGTTGTTATTGGTCTGATAAACCTAATAAAACATGTCCCAGATGTGTATCTGCAGTAGTTTTCCCGAACAGTAAAGATTATTGCACAAGTCAATTTGTTTACTTTCCATTAAGAATGTAGAAACGTATATGTCATTGTTGGCAACCTTTAGTGAGTTGTTTCAGTCGTTTCCTAATCTTGAAACGAGCTAGTTTTCTGTATTGTTCAATGAAAGGTCATAATAACAACAGTGTATTTAAGTGAAACCACATAGAAACTATTGTAATTTGTAGATTATTTAAGAAATAGGGATGCCTTTCTACTTCTACGACAGAGGAATACACCGAAATGGTGTTTATTTATGGTCAATGTGATGGTAATGCTACGGCTACAGTTAACGAATATCGCGTACGTTATCCAACTAGAAGGATTCTGAATGCACAAACCATTAGTGGAGCATTTCGAATGTTACGGGACACAGATTCTCTACGTAGCGTTCATGATCAGTACGAGCGCTCTATACGTGAAGACGTTGATGAGGATATTATGGATGCTGTTCAACGTAGCCCGGGTACAAGTACACGACGTGTCTCTCAACGATTAGGCATATAACAATCTAAGATACGGCCTTCACTGAAGTACAATAATCTGTATCCTTACCATACACAAAACGTACACCAATTGAAAATGTTCAAGTGTGTGTGTGTATACCTAAGGGACAAAACTGCTTAGGTCATCGGTGCCTAGACTTGCACACTATTTAAACTAACTTACACTAAGAGCAACAAACACACCCATTCCCAAGGGAGGACTCGAACCTTTGGCTGGAAGAACCGCGCAGTCCGTAACATGTCGCCTCAAACCGCGCGGCCACTCAGCGTGGCGTGTGTCATTTACGTATGGGAGATCCTGCCGTAAGCTAGGAGTTGTGCAACTGGTTAAATAATAATCTACAGTTACACAAATACATTTTGTTCACTGATGAGGCACAGTTTACTCGAGACGGTATAAAGAATTTGTAAGTAGGCTGTTTACGTTTTTATGTTGGTGACGCCATGTAGCGCTCTGTATTAAAATCGCTGACTGTGCTGTGTGCAGTGTATGGCTGGTTGGACTCATTGTTGGATTATTCGCTAGTGTAGTGTTGGGCAGTTGGATGTGAACAGCCAGTAGTGTTGGGCAGTTGGACGAGAGCCGCCAGCAATGATGGACGTGGTCAGAGAGATGTGGGATTATTAAAAGTCAGATTGCGTTGCGCTAAAATATTGTGTGTCAGTTTAGAAATGATCAGAATAAATAAAGAGAAAACTGTCTGAGTACGTTCAATTTTACTCAGCTGTTTCTGTGTCAATTAACGTAGACGTTTACCAGCACAGTCTTTCTTTGCATTCAAAGGGGATGTTTCAAATGTACATAACGATCACGTATGGTACGAAGCAAACCCACATGCAACAGTGAACGCTATTTCAAGCAGCGATTTAGCATAAATGTATGATGTGGTATAATCAACACATACATTATTGGACGATTCATTATACCAGAACGTCCAACTGGTGAGACGTACTTACATTTCCGCTTGACCGAAGATGTTCCACTTGCTACGTGATTGTAAATGTATTTTCAACATAATGGCGCGCCTCCACATTTGACCAACGCCGTTACTACACATTTAAATGAACATTTTCCCCATAAATGGATTGGTCGGGATGCTACACGTTTGCGGCCACCCAGATTGCCAGATTTAACACCAATGGACTTTTGTGTATGGGGATGGATTAAAGACATAGTTTATGAGGACAAAGTCAATACACGTGAGGAATTACTTGCTTGCATTATGAATGCAATAGACGAAATTAAGAACAACCTTGTGAAAGTGAAGCGAGCAACAAAATCTGTTCTACACGTGCAGCTAAATGCATTGAACTCGAAACAGACATTTTTGAACATTTATTGTGAATGTATTGTTAAATTGTGTGAACACTGTACAAGTTCCTTAACAATAAGCTTTGTTTTTTTCCGGTTTAACTTGAATTCACGTGTGCAATGGTATTTACAAAAGCTTATCTGACACATTCATACAGTTTCAGTTAACGTCATTACCATCATTTTTCCAAATTTAAATTCTGTACTACTTATGTTGAAAACTTTGTGCAATTTTCTGGAATTTAAAAGAAATTGGGCCAAGTAGTTAATAAATTAAAAAGTTAACGAAATTACTTCTTTGCTTCACTAGTTGTTCTGGAAAACTAATTCAGAAACGCGTATAGGACGCGTTTTATTAGATTCGCCATATCAATAACAACAAAATAAATGGAAATCATCGTGCTTTTCTTTAACTCCGTACAGTTTGCGATGTCTTCATACTAGCGAAGTTGCTAAATTTTAGGCAAAATCTTTTATTAGCCGTAACTCCGTAACTAAACATATGCGGACCTATATTTGTATGGATATTTTTCTTTAGTTTTAGTTGCAGAATAACATATTAAAATATTTGCATATCTTTGTGAATCACCCTGCAGCGCCGCCGCCGACTGGCTGTCGGTGGGGAAAAAAGGTCCCTGATAGGCGGTTGTGTTAAGGATTGACCACCCAAAGCCGTTTTGAATCTTTCACGTCAAATATGTTCCGCCACTCCTTAACACGCTTCCTGTATGACGGATACTACTATTAACATTTTGGTTGGGTTCCGATGGGCTCGTTTGTTTCACCTGTCGTCACGAAAATGGAAAAATTTAAAGAGATTTCACTAAGAACGGCGCCTAGCCAACTTAAGCATTTCTGTATATACGTCGACCACGCGGCAGAGATGCAGTATGGGACTCCGTACAAAAATTCCTCGGCCACCCAAACATTAAATTTACCATGGAGGTAAAGGAGAAGACATTCCTACCTTTTCCCTAAGACATGAAATATACAAGAGACGCACCTACACGAACAGTTATCTATCAGCAACTAGCGGCCGTCATCCAAGAGAGCGATGTCTACGTGCCACCACGTCATTCTCTGCCGGATTCCGCGAGAGATACAATCCCCACCCAACAACGAACTTGTGATGTCACACTAGTTGCCTTCACCGATATACCTCGCGAACGCGTGGCTGCGTCTGGGGCCTAGCAGGATACCAGTCATATGTTATCGAGAGCCTGACTGTATTTAACAGCGCAGCTACGAAGTTTTAAAGTGGTCTAAAATAGGAATTTTCTCCCGGCCATTTTGGTCTCTGCGGCTGGTAATACCTCTAGTGTCACATGTTGTCTTCTACCCTGTGATGTTACGCGGATGCAGTATAGAGGAACATGTGGTCAGCATAACACTCTCCCAGCCATTGTCGAAAAATAAACTACGCACCACGAAGGAATTATTCGAATGGATCGGTAATCGACAGATGTGACGTATGTGTAAAGGAAACAAATTATTGCAATTGCAAAAAACTGGATGATTTATTCAAATGAAAGAGCTTCAGAAATGGATCAAGACAGTACAAGACAATAACGCGTTGGTCAACTTCTGCCCCTGGGGCCAGACGTTATTTGGCTTGGCATTGACTGTTGGAGTTGTAGGGTATCCTTCCGAGTGATACTATGCCAAATTCTATTCAATTGGCGCTTTGGACGGTCAAAATTTACTAGCTGGTGGGCTGCTTGGAGGCTCCTGGCCATAATGCACAATATGTTCTCGATTGGGGAGAGACCGAGCAACCTTGCTGCCCATGGTAGGATTTCGGAAGCTCGAAGAAAAGTAGCAGAAACTCTTGCCGTGCCCGGGAGGGCATTATCTTGCTGAAATGTAAGTTCGGGATGACTTGTCATGAAGGGCGTAAAATATCATCGACGTACCGCTGCTGTGTAAGGATGTCGTGGATGATAACCATTGGTGTCCTGCTATGAAAGTAAATGGCACCCACGATCATGCAGATGTCAACTTCGGTTTATGAGGAGAACTTTAGAAAAGAGTAGCTTATGTATAAAGGAGACGACCTATAGAATCCTGGTGCAACGTATTCCTTATTACTGCTCCAGTGTTTGGGATCCGTACCAGGCAGGACTGAAAGAAGACATCGAAGCAATTCGGAGGTAGGTTCGAACAACACGTGATACGGAGATGCTTCGGGAACTCAAATGGGATCCCTGGAGGAAAGACGACGCTCTTTTCGAGAAACAGTATTGAGAACATTTAGAAAACCGGCTTTTGTAACTGGCTGCCGAACTATTCTGGTGCCGACAATGTACATCGCGCATAAGGACCACGAAAAGAAAATACGAAAACTAAGACTTTTGACCAGCTTTCGGTACTTCTATGAGTGCCTCCATCAGAAATTAAATATTCACATTGGCCTATAACATGGGTACAAAATTATGGGAATTTTTCTGATATAAAAGTGTAAGTACTGGCTAACATTACAAGAAAGAATCAGTACTTACATGTCAGGTATAAGATAAATATCAGGCGGTAAGGCTTTAGTCAAAAATTTATCTTACACGTGCCTTTTATGTACTGTTATTTTTCCTAGACTTTCGAGCTTTCAGTGTAATACCTCAGGTTGTAGGTGTCTTTCCTACGTTTCAGTAAGGAAAGTATTGCGCTTGTGGCACGGTGATTCAATCAAAAAGAGAACGTACGAAGAAATACCCAATTCTGATGGAAGAGATGGCCATCCCAAGCGAACGTCTTACGTGCCAACTGCCTACTACAGACCACAGTAGGCTTAAAACCTCAATCTAGAAAATAGGACGTAGTGTTTACCGCATGCGACGGTATTTGGAGAAAATGATGTCAAAAATAAAAAAAAATGGAAAAATCCGAGATTGTATACAACGAAATATGTCGATGAAGACAACAGAATTATCTAGTAATAAGCTTAACCACGGAACCTAGTCCGCTGAAAGTGGTGTTTTAACTTGACCGAGCTGTTAAAACTTTCAAATGGTAGTATCCCCTTCTGTTTAACTATGTGTAGAGTACTTCTTCAGCTTTTCTTCCCGTCATATAAGTTCTTATACGTTGCTCTGCGAGGCTGCAGTGAGGGATGAACGCGATACAAAGTAGTAAGATATATACTAACGTTGTGCGGATTCTGCTTGTCTCTTACGCTTGAGAGATTTAGCTGCTCGAAAGAGGCACCCATCGCATCTCCTTCTGCCAGAGTGAACAAACGGGTCTTGGAAAGGGTACCATCCTGCTGTAAAAAATTCCCTTCGTGTCTCCAACGCCGGTGATAGTGGCGTTTCGAATAAAAATAGAATTGCTGAAGGAACTGAAGACCGTCCTCTCGAAGCTTGCACAATGCTGGAAAGTATGGACTATTCAGCCGCTGAATACAAATATCTTACTATGGACGGTAAAAAAATCATTTAACCTGTTCTCGAAATATTTTAAAGCAAGAAAAGCTTTCATTTTCGTGAACATTGTAGTGTAACCGATGTATCGCATACTCGCAAGTGTATGAGGTCTTCAGAAGGCATCCATACATATAATATGATATAGTTCACTGCAGCTCTAAGAAGATATTTTCATTAGTATTTTACGGTCGTTGTTCCCACTTTCATCTCTTAATGTCCCATAGTTCGGCAGATCCTTCATCCATTTGCTTATGTTGGCATATACATAGCCCTCGTTGGAGATGACGATAATACACGGGCTATTAGACTAGAGTATCAAGCAACTTCTGCTATTTCTTCCTTTTCGCTGACCATTTTGAACTAACAGGAGAAGTGCGTTTTACAGAAGATGCCGCGAACTCTGTTGACATCAGTGAAGCTCTCCTTGCTGTTGACACAATTTTTTCACGGAACACCAAAACACTTTTGGAGCAATATTTACTTTGGTGATAGTCCCCTTTACCTAACACGTGGTGTCTACCTGCTCCTTCTGCCTTCCAGTTTCATCTACTCTGAGATACCATTCACCCTGCATGTCATGAAACGTCCCTCGATTGCGATATCAGTATTTCACGTTTCTCAAATGTATCCTCTAAGATTGTTTCATTTTTATCGCTTCAACTTAAGTTCTATCTTCTCAATTTACAAGCCATATGTTTATGTGACAGTGAAAGTTGCAAATAAATCCTTCATTGTATTGTGCTTCAAATATTGTTCTCATACCATTGGATTTCAACTTAGTTCTTTTTGTTTATTTTTTACTTCTTCTAATTGAAGACCTATTTAAAAATACATGGAACGAAATTTGTAAATAACTGCCGGCAGGAAGAAGCGTCGACAGTGAACAAAATTGCACAACAAAATGTTATATCTTCAACAGAATATTTGCTTCGTCGATCGTCCGTAGAAAGTTAAAACTTCGTAACGTAATTAAATTCAATTACAGTTCACAGACTCCCACAGACGATACACTTCCAACTATCCATCTGTAAGGACAATTCAGAGTACTTTCTTTTGTTTCCATTTACTGCTTTTATTGTGTTAAATCTCCTGCTGCATCATAATAATCTTCATATCAACCTTCCGTTTCTCCAAGTCGTTTGGAATTTCTAGTGTTCCTTATACCAACATCAAAAAATTATTTACGGAAAAGGCAATATCAGTTGCGTAACATCGTCGCTGCCCTACAGCGATCGCTGATTCAAGGTGTTGTGGGTAATGTAACAATGTTATGAAAAGAACGGTGCCACTAACAATATAGCGGAGATGCTGAGTTGAAGATAGGCACAAAAAAAAAACCTGTCACAAATAAAGATTTCGGCCCGTAAGGCCTTCGTCAAAATTAGATGACTGACACATACACATACACACACACACACACACACACACATACACACACACTCACGCAAACGCAGCTCACACACACATGACTCAGTCTCAGGCAACTGTAGCCATTGTACCGTTTTCCCGTTTCTCATTTCTTTTTCTCTCTCTCTCTCTCTCTCTCTCTCTCTCTCTCTCTCTCTCTCCCCCCCCCCCCCCCCACACACACACACGCCTTGTTTTTCCTCCCGATTGTTCTCCTGTGCCAACCTCTTCATCACAGAGCCGCACTTACAACCTACGTCCTCAGTCATTTGCTGGATGTATTCCAATCTCTGCCTTTCTCTACATCTTTTACCTTCTACGACTCTCTCTAGTACCATGGAAATCATTCCCTGATGTCATACCAGATGTCCTAGTCATTCCCTGATGTCTTATCAGATGTCATAGTCATTCCCTGATATCTTATCAGATGTTGTACCATCCTGTCCTTTCTTCTTGTCATTGTTTGCATAAATTCCGTTCCCCGCCAATTCTCTGGAGAACATCCTCATTCTTTACCTTATCAGTCCACCTAATATTCAACATTCTTCTGTAGCACCACGTCTGAAATGCTTCGATTCTCTTCTTTTCCGGTAGTCCCACGGTCCACGAATCATCAACCTGCAATGCTGTGTTCCAAAGGTACTCTGCCAGTGCCCTCTCTTGTTTGTGCTGTGTCTTATTTTAGCAGTTTTTAATATCAAGACAAAAAACGAAGTTCGAAATATCCGTGGTTTCGTCACATTAATTTCTTGAAATAACCACTGTTCGTAATAGCTATGCACAGATCTTTGAAAGTGTAGACGGGGTCGATCAAAATAGTACAGTTTCCCAGAGCTACAAAAGCAAAAATATAAAAAGTGAACATCTTGCGTTTTATTGAAACATCCATAAATACAATCGTATTTTTTAGCACAGCTGGTATTTGTTTCCAGCTACAGAATAATTCAGTACAATGTTGCAAGCTTTCATTACAGTCCATCTACAGAAAATGTCCCTTCAAATACCAAATACGTAATGCACATTTAACTATTTGTAGGATGTGGACAACAAATAATTGTTAGCCTTTTGTAATGTGAAATGCGACTAATTGTGAAACTATAACAGATGATTGTACAGTGTAAGCGGACGTCACCGAGGCAAAAATTCTTATATATCTGGATTTTTCTAGACAGGAATCATTAAAACAACAGGAGGGATCGGCAGTAGAAATGCACTGATCGCTAATAATTCGTTTTTTTTTCTCCAGTGTTTGACAGAACGCTAAATCCACGCAAACTTCGTAAGCACGGCATTCACACCTCTCAATAACTCGCATTTACTTGTGAACGGCCACAAATATCTGTGCCACTACATTTTCTAAAACTTTTTTGTACTTTAATCTCTGTGGTCCATTACGTATCAGAGAGTCAGCTACAAGCTGTCACACGTTTTAGTACAAGATATGCAAATCAAGTGCACGTTGTTGGCAAATACAATGATTTCACAATGACTGTCATGAATGATGTAAATGTGACTGGTTTTGCTCAGGCGCTTACATGCTACAATAGCATGTTTATAAAAATATGATTTTTTTAAACAGCGTATTTTTCTTAAAATCGATTGAGAAACCTCACGGAACTAAAAATCAGGGGAAACGAAAAGTTGTTGTTTTCTTATTTCGTAAGGAAAGTAAAGCTTTTAAAGAAAATATAAGTTCGTAAAACGACGTGACGTAGTCTTATACACCGTCAAGAGTTTTCACAACGTGGAAATCGGAAAAGTGGATTTTCCACTTTCCGCCGTCCCCGCGTTGCGCCGAGCGAGCGAGGGAGCAGCGTAAATGCAGGTAGGAACCCGGCGAGCAACGATGTGCCAGCTGCCAGCAGCACGACTGCAGCGAAAACCTACCATATCCCCTTTGTATTCTGTAGTGATGAAACCCTCCCTCATTACTGTAAACCCTTGCAAATTGTCACCGTTTTATCTTTTCACTCAGAATCTGATGGAAGTTTGAACTGAGGCCTCTGCCAAGTTAGGATCCTTGGAGGCTGCCACCTCATGAAAAAGTGCCTCCAGACTTTGATGGCAGTTGGTTTTTGCTTAGAGGCTTGTTTTAGAGTCGCCCTTGTGAAATTTAGTTGGCAATGAACTGGGAAATACGCTACGGTATCACAACTTCCGATGTCAAAAATTTTTAGCACTCATTTATATCACTACACACTTCAAACACATATTTGTCGAAAGTTACAGCATGGACACTACTTGTAATTCTTGAGTGTATGCTACTGGCCATAAAAAAATGCTACACCAAGAAGAAATGCAGATGATAAACGGGTATTCATTGGACAAATATATTATACTAGAACTGACATGTGATTACATTTTGGGTGCATAGATCCTGAGAAATCACTAACCAGAACAACAACCGCTGGCCGTAATAACGGCCTTTATACGCCTGGGCATTGAGTCCAACAGAGCTTGGATGGCGTGTACAGGTATAGCTGTCCATGCAGCTTCAACACGATATCACAGTTCATCAAGAGTAGTGACTGGCGTAATGTGAGGAGCCAGTTGCTTGGCCACCATTGACCAGACGTTTTCAATTGGTGAGAGATCTGGAGAATGTGCTGGCCAGGGCAGCAGTCGAACATTTTCTGTATCCAGAAAGGCTCGTACAGGACCTGCAACATGTGGTCGTGCATTATCCTGCTGAAATGCAGGGTTTCGCAGAGATCGAATGAAGGGTAGAGCCACGGTCGTAACACATCTGAAATGTAACGTCCACTGCTCAAAGTGAGGTCAATGCGAACAAGAGGTGACCGAGACGTGTAGCCAATGGCACCCCATACCATCACGCCGGGTGATACGCCAGTATGGCGATTACGAATACACGCTTCCTATATGCGTTCACCGCGATGTCGCCAAACACGGATGAGACCATCACGATGCTGTAAACAGAATCTGCATTCATCCGAAAAAATGACGCTTTTCCTTTCGTGCACCCAGATTCGTCGTTGAGAACACCATCGCAGGCGCTCCTGTCTGTGATGTAGCGTCAAGGGTAACCGCAGCTGTGGTCTCCGAGCTGATAGTCCATGCTGGTGCAAACGTCATCGAACTCTTCGTGCAGATGGTTGTTCTCTTGCAAACGTCCCCATCTGTTGACTAAGGGATCGAGATGTGGCTGTACGATCCGTTACAGCCATGCGGATAGGATGCCTGTCATCTCGACTGCTACTGATACGAGGCCATTGGGATCCAGCACGGCTTTCCGTATTACCCTCCTGAACCCACCGATTCCATAATCTGTTAATAGTCATTGGATCTCGACCAACGCGAGCAGCAATATCGCGATACGATAAACCGCAATTGCGATAGGCTACAATCCGACTTTTATCAAAGTCGGAAACGTGATGGTACTCCTTACACGAGGCATCACAACAACGTTTCACCAGGCAACACCGGTCAACTGCTGTTTGTGTATGAGAAATCGGTTGGAAACTTTCCTCATGTCGGCTCTGGAAAGCTAATCATTTGCATATCACAACATTTTCTTCCTGTCGTTTAAATATTGCGTTTGTAGCACGTCATCTACGTGGTGTAGTAATTTTAATGGTGAGCAGTGTATGTCAGCGCAACATGGTATTCTCTTGCAGTGAAAAAGAAAAAAAGAAACATTTGTACAGTCATCGTTTTTGCGGAATGGAAGTACCACTTAGAAATATCAGTGCTGAGAATATCTGCGAGCTGCTTCCAGCATCGGCATCGAAACTGGCAGTGTACCAGTTCCAGGCGAGGATGCTTACATTAGTCTTTAAGTAGAACCAGATGTGAATGAAAAACATTTTTTTTGCATGCAGTACTTACCATGCACAACAATTAGGTGAGCTGGTAATCGTCAACACTTTACTGCAGCTGCTAATTATGGTTTTAAGAACACTTAAAGCGTTTCCCTCTTGAATTTACTGCAAGAAAAATCTTAGATATTTAAAATGAAAAATTTCCCAGTAGTCTATTACGACAAGAATACAGTATGATTAGTAAAGTACTGATTGTAATGAAATACCGCGATAAGCGAGGGAAACTTCCAAAAACGGTAAACAAGATCCAGATTTCTAGATACATGATATTAATTATTGCTGTTAAAAGATGATACTTACGCAGTCATGTTATATTTAAGGTTGTCACTGGATTCTTTTTTTTTTACGTACAGTACGTCAAGCCAGTGAAGCAATCAAATAACAAGATTCTAGAGTAAAAATTCTACCCAGAGAAACTAAATGAAGACATATCGTGTTTGGCTGCTGTACTCTCAAACAATTTGTCACCAGTACTTTCGTTACGGCCTCCGATAAAAATTAAAAATTTGTATGAAGTTACGGTTATTAACATGAGACATGATCAGATCTAACATTTTAAATGAATTCCACTTCACAGTTAAGCAAATATGTCCTACTTAACCAAAATTACAGTACACCGAAAGATTATTGCTTATTTTACAACTGTCAGCCGATAAAGTAAATGTTGGAATGTGTGTGTAATCTTATGGGACTTAACTGCTAAGGTCATCAGTCCCTAAGCTTATACACTACTTAACCTAAATTATACTAAGGACGAACACACACACGCATGCCCGAGGGAGGACTCGAACCTCCGCCGGGACCAGACGCACAGTCCATGACTGCAGCGCCTAAGATCGCTCGGCTAATCCCGAGCGGCAGACGATAAAAGAAGTGTGAGTATGTTGAGAGTGAAAGAAGTACTATATTTCATTTATTTTACGGAAAAGGTACACAGAGTTCATTTCCGTTTGGCATCATTAAGAAAAGTGTATCGTCTACCCGAATTACAATGACTTTTATTGTTGTTGTTGTGATCTTCAGTCCGAAGACTGGTTTGGTACAGCTCTCCATCCTACTCTGTCTTGTGCGAGCCTCTTCATATTCGAGTAAATACTGGAACCCACATTTTCCGAATCTGCTTACTGGATTCATCGCTTGGTCTCTCTCAATGATTTTTACCTCCCACACTTCTCTCAAATAGTAAGCTGGTGACCCCTTTATGTCTCAGAATGAGTCCTATCAAACTATCCCATCTTCTGGTCAAGTAGTGCCACAAATCTCTTGTCTCCACAATTCTGTTCCGCATTTTCTCATTAGCTACGTGATCTACCCATTTAATCTTCAGCATTATTTTGTAACACCAAATTTTGAAAGCCTCTCTTCTCCTTTTATCGAAACTGTTTATCGTCAGTGTTTCATTTCCTTCCATAGCTACACTCCACTTAAAGATTCGATGTTAAAAGATTTTTCTTCTTTTAGAAATGCTTTTCTTTCCTCTGCCAGTCTCCAGTCGACACTTATCAGTTATTTTTCTGTCAAAAATAGTTCAAATGGCTCTGAGCGCTATGGGACTTAACATCTGAGATCATCAGTCCCCTAGAACTTAGAACTACTTAAATCTAAGGATATCAAAAACATCCATGCCCGAGGCAGGATTCGAACCTGCGACCTTAGCGGCCACGCGGGTCCAGCCTGAAGCGCCTAGAACCGTTAGACCACTCCGGCCGGCTATTTTGCTGTCCAAATGGCAAAACTCATCTATTAATTTAGGTGTCTCGTTTCCTAATGTGAATCCCTCAGCATCCATTAGCCTTGTTTTGCTTTTGTTGATGCATATCCTCTATTTGAAGCACAGTCAATTCCGTTGAACTGCTCTTCCAAGTCCTTTATTGTCTGTGACAACGTTACAATGTCATCGGCAAACCTCAATGTTTTTGTTCCTTCTTCCTCAATTTTAACTCCTACTCCAAATTTTTCATTGGTTTCCTTTACTGTTTGTTCAGTGTACACACTGAATAACATCGGGGATAGGCTACAACCATACCCCACTCCCTTTTCAACCACTGCTTGCCTTTCAGGCCTCTCGAGTCTTATGACTGCCGTCTAGTTTCTGTACAAATAGTAAATATCCTTTCCCCCTCTATGTTTTATCCCTGCTACCTTCCGAATTTCAAAGAGATTACTCCAGTCAACGCTGTCAAATGCTTTCAGTAACAAGGGAGGCCTCAGACACGGCCAACGGATTCGGCTCAAATTTGGCAGGTCGCTTGTGTACAACCTAAAACGAAGGAATCTAAGTTATTTTGGGTCAACACCCCCCGAGTTTTTGAGAAAACCCCCCCCCCCTTAAAAGTTGTAAAGAGCAATCAAATTGGAGGGATCGATATATAATTTTAAACAGAGCATTTTTCATCATCGAGCATGGGGTCCGCAAAAGCAAACTTTTCCAGAAATCAAGGAAAGAAACTTTTATAATTGCCACTTCTGTACCCACATGGTAAACGCTATTCGGCGACAGCGCTGATAGCGCACCGGCCAAGGTAACAGGCTGGGACTCAAAGAACTCGGGTTCGAATCTCTAAAGATATGACACAACAAACAATAACTAGTTACTACAGCATACACAGACGAGCTAATTACCACAAACTACAGATAGTACTCGTCATATGTTACTTACGGTAGGACACTGTATTTCATTCGGCGCATTAACGATGGAAAAATCACTACACGTATCCGCGAGGTTCGCGGCAGCCTAATGACGGAAAACAACTCTTTCCGATTGACTTCTGTAAGGCTCGTGCTGGACACCTTCATTCTTCCAGTTTTACAACAATGATATGACGAAGAGGCAACCGGGACAAGATAACTCTCCGAGCGTGCATTCTGTCCAGTGCCTCGCTATAACCAAGCGTCGCGCGGTTGGCTATCTGTGATCCCTCGTGAGGAATTCGCAGCACTCTTACTGGGAGTTGTTTTCATGTGACAAGGCTTGAAAGTTTAATACTTTACCAACTCATGGCGTTTGGGAAATTAGTTTGTCTACCTAATTATTATCATTCCTTAATGATTTACTTACCTTTTTAACCCTCCTATCCCTAACAATTGAGGTTTCTTCGATATTCGAACCCGAGTTCTCCCATTCCTTGCCAGTTACCTTTGCCATTGCGCTATCGGCGGAAAGAGTTTGCATGTCGGTGCAGAAGCGGCAGTTGTAAAAGTTTCTTACCCCCATTTATGGAAAAGTATGCGTTTTCGGACCCCATACCTGATGATGAAAAACGCACTACTTACAATTATACATCGATACCACCAATTTTGAGTTGATTGCTCGTCATAACCTTTAGGAGTGATTTTCTCATAAACGATGGGGTGTTGACCCAAAATATCATAGAGTCCTTCGTTTTAGATTGTACACAAGCGACCTGCCAAATTTCCGAATCGGTTGGTTGCACTTGAGGCCTTCCCATTGTAAGTCTACAAATGCTATGAATGAAGGTTTGCCTTTCCTTAACCTGTCGTCTAAGATGAGATGTAGGGAAAGTATTGCTTCGCGTGCTCCTACATGTCTCCGGAATCCAAACTGATCTTCCCCGAGGTCTACTTCTACCAGTTTTTCCATTCTTCTGTAAGGAATTCGTCTTAGTATCTGGCAACCACGATTTATTATAATGGTAGTTCGGTAATTTTCACACCTCTCACCAACTGCTTTCTTTGGAACTGGTATTAACATATTCTTCTCGAAGTTTGAGATATTTCGCCTGTCTCATACGTCTTGCACGCCAAGTGGAAGAGCTGTGTCATGGTTGGCTTTCTCAAGGCTATGAGTTGTTGTGAAGGAATATTGTCTACACACGGTGCCTTGTTTAGACTTAGATCTTTAAGAGCTTTCTCAAATTCTTCTCACAATATCATTTCTACCATCTCATCCTCATCTACGTCCACTTTCCATCGAAGACGAAGTGCCGGCAGTTGTGGCCGAGCGGTTCAAGGCGCTTCAGTCCGGAACCGCGCTGCTGCAACGCTCGCAGGTTCGAATCCTGCCTCGGGCATGGATGTGTGTGATGTCCTCCAGTGAGTTAGGTTTAAGTAGCTGTAAGTCTAGGGGACTGATGACCTCAAATGTTAAGTTGTTAAGTCCCATAGTGCTCAGAGCCATTTTTTGAAGACGAGGTCCATGGTTCGAGGGGAAGCGGGGCACGCAGTATCTCGCAAAGGAAGATAAAATGGAAATACATATAGCATTACAGCTGTAGTATCTATTCATCGGTGCACCTTTCGGTTATTCTTAATGTTTTTACGTAGTTTCATGAAAGGGGAGGGGGGCGATGGGAGGGGGGACACGCATATCTATATTTAATAGCTAGCTTGCATAACATTATAGGCTGACCATTCAAGATCATCAGTTTCCTATTCTCTCCTCACGGCGAAATCAGTGTATGTCTGCCTGCTTCTGTGATAAATTCTATGTGAAAGAGCAAGAAAGTTTGATAAATGTTAGCGACAACCAAACGTAATCTAAAGAAAATATGATCGCAGCTAGGGATAACTCTTCGAGCTCCGTAACGAGTACGAGGGGAAGATCAGTTTGGATTCCGCAGAAATGTTGGAACACGTGAGGCAATACTGACCCTACGACTGATCTTAGAAAATAGATTAAGGAATGGCAAACCTACGTTTCTAGCATTTGTAGACTCAGACAAAGCTTTTGAGATTGTTGACTGGAATACTCTCTTTCAAATTCTGAAGCCTGGTAGGGGTAAAATACAGGGAGCGAAAGGCTATTTACAATTTACAGAAACCAGATGGCAGTTACACGAGACGAGGGGCATGATAGGGAAGTAGTGGTTGGGAATGGAGTGAGACAGGGTTGTAGCCTATCCCCGATGTTATTCAATATGTATATTGAGCAAGCAGTAAAAGAAAAAAAGAAAAGAAAAATACGGAGTACGTATTAAAATACATGGAGAAGGAATAAAAACTTTGAGGTTCGCCGATGACACTGTAATTCTGTCAGAGACAGCAAAAGACCTGGAGGAGCAGTTGAACGGAATGAACAGTGTCTTGAAATGAGGATATAAGTTGAACATCAGCAAAAGAAAAACGAGGATAATGGAATGTAGTTGAATTAAATCGGGTGATGCTGCCGTAATTAGATTAGGAAATGAGACACTTAAAGTAGTAAAGGAGTTTTGCTATTTGGGGATCAAAATAACTGATGATGGTCGAAGTAGAGAGGATATAAAATGTAGACTGGCAATGGCAAGGAAAGCGATTCTGAAGAAGAGAAATTTGTTAACATCGACTTTAGAGTTAAATGTCCGGAAGTCGTTTCTGAAAGTATTTGTATGGAGTGTAGCCATGTATAGAAGTGAAACGTGGACGATAAATATTTTGGACAAGAATAGAATAGAAGCTTTGGAAATGTGGTGCTACAGAAGAATGCTGAAGATTAGATGGGTAGATCACATAACTAATGAGGAGGTATTGAATAGAATTGGAGAGAAGAGAAATTTGTGGCACAGCTTGACTAGAAGAAGCGGTCGGTTGGTCGGGCATATTCTGAGGCATCAAGGGATCACCAATTTAGTATTGGAGGGCAGCGTGCAGGGTAAAAATTGTAGAGGGAGACCAAGAGATGAGTACACTAAACAGATTAAGAAGGATGTAGGTTGCAGTAGGTACTGGGAAATGAAGAAGTTTGCACACGATAAAGTAGTATGGAGAGCTCCATCAAACCAGTCTCTGGACTGAAGATCGCAACAATAACAACAACAACAACGAGTATCTGAGGCCGGATTCATATATCAGCCCGGTATTTACGTAATGGGAAGAGAGAAACTGCCTAAAAACCAAATCAAGGCTGGTTGACACACCGGCGCTATCCGTTAACCCATCACGTGAATTGGACCTTGACATTCAGCTACTCTCGTATAAACTGAATGTGCACTTCAAATATGAATGCGTCAAAAATTGTATAATGAAGAGCGTATGAAATTTCAACACTCAACACGGAACTTTTGTTCTGGAAATGTGAATGATTTCAGCATCAGTGTAGAATCTAAAGTGCGCTTACGAGGACGTTTAACTTCACATGCGAGTAAAATACATCAGCTACGTGTGCTCTCTTACAAAAGAAATTGCTTGCGTGGATACCTCTCGAGCATTTCATTGTAATATAAGTGGACAGCAGAGAAAGGTAGACGTACGGGAATAAACTTATACTGCATGTAATGTCGCATCCATGCGAGATGTATGCGTATTGTGGCTGGTACTGTGGAGTGAAACGGCGGAGCAAGGATAAAAGTCAAATAAATGCTGAGGGGAAACGTTATTAGCGGGTGCACGATATCGCGAATCCCCCTCTGTAAACACGCCGTGCAGCACAGCACGGAACCCAAGGTAAATACGTCTCCTTCCCTGCTCTGTATGTACAGACCCGCAAACCCTGCCTCGAGTCTGCTCCACCCGGCCGCTACTCAGGAATACCACCGTAAACCGCCCACGTCTCACGACCGACACAGCTCTCGACTGACCCGATCGTAGCGACCGCTGTTCATGTATACACAGTGACACAATGTAGCCGCTCCGATTTGTATCGACCAAGCGAAAGTCGATCGGCGGAACTTCAGCGTTCCCTCTGCTGGGACCCACAGTATCCTTACAACACAGTGAATGACGCAGCTGCACCAGAGTTGCTGGTAGTCAAAAACTATGTGACGCTTTCTCACTGCTTTGCTACTCTCGTATATTTAAATAAATCATTATTTTCCCGCTCTCGTGTATAGTTAAATTAACTTTCGACCGACTTACTCTGCTGTCTTCTCTTATACAGGGTGAATCACCTAACACTTGCAACTCAAATATTTCGGACATGGAAGGTATTATCGGTATGCGGTTTTCACTGAACTGAATGGTAGGCAAGGGAGCGTATTTTCAGCCAGTAAAAGGATTTCGAGATATTGATGAAAGTGCAGTTTTGTACAACCGTTGCAAATTTTGTAATTGTACAGTCCCTGTTCACCGTAAAATACTAAAAGTAGCGTCAGTGGTGTTTGTTACAGGAAGTTGGTGCAAGTAGTTCACAAGTTATCGTATTTTGAACATTGCAAACATCGACCGATGTTTGTTCCATCCTATTGCCTCAATACTAGGCGACGGAGTTATGTTTGGTAACGTTGTGTTTCCTGTTCACAGAGATAACATTGTGATGTTCTGTCACTTATTTTGTGATAGTGGACGTAGGTGGACGTGTCTGGAAGATGATATGCAGACAAAGTGGATATGTATACGGTTTAAAGTGAATGTAGAAATTATGCGGGACGCCAAAACATCCCAGATAGACATCAACCTCTTCAGCCTCTTCAAACAACCACAGATGATACGAAGCGGCGTATTACTGCTGCCTGCACTTCAATTTCCACTGAAATGTCTGAACGTTTACAGCAATCGTTCAATCGCTGCACGGCAGAATGGAAGCTTGTATGACGCTCATGTTGGTCATTTTAGTCACAGGGTTTGAGGGTAAATTGGTCCTTTACGTGTCAGGTTCCAAAGAGGTGCTTTAAATATCTTAGTTTGTAGTTCGTATGTTCATAGAACCCTCTGTCAGGCACTTTATTGTGAATAGCAGAGTAATCACGTAGATGTTGATGCAGATGTAGGGAATGTCCTATTTAACAACACACACCTCCGGAGACTTACTAACATCTATGCAGGGCTTTTGTGAACTACTTACACTATAGTCCTGTAACTAAAACCACTTACATACTAATTTAGCCTGCTTTGATCCTGGCACTGTCAGTATGCTTTGTTCCATTGAAATACATTGAAAACGCCAAAGAAACTGGTGTAGATATGCGTATTCAAATACAGAGATACGAAATGTCAGATAACCGCGCTGTGGACAGCGACGCCTGTATGAGACAGTCTGGCGCAGTTGTTAAATAGGTTACTAAAGCTACAACGGCAGGGTATCCAGATTTAAGTGAATTTCTGTTATAGCCGACGCACGGGCGAAGGGACATAGCATGAGCGAGGTAGCGATGAAGTGGAGATTTTCTCGTACGACCATTTCACGAGTGTACCGTGACTATTAGGAATTCAGTAAAACATCAAATCTCCGACATCGTTGCGGCCGAGAAAAAAATCCTGCAAGAGCGGGGTCAACGACGACTGAAGAGAATCGTTCAGCGTGACAGAAGTGCAACCCTTCCGCAGATTACAGCTCGATATGGGCTTTCGGAGCCGAAGGCCCACTCGTGCACCCTTGACGACTGCACGACACAAAGCTTTAAGTCTCGCCTGTGTGCGTCAACATCGACGTTGGACTATTCACGACTGGAAACCTGCTGTCTGGTCGAACGATTCTCGTTTCAAATTATATCGAGCGGATGGACGTTTACAGGTATGGAGACAACCCTTAAATCCATGGACCCTACATGTCAGCAGGGGACTGTTCAAGCTGGTGGAGGCTCTCTAATGGTGTGGGACATATGCAGTTGGAGTGATATGTGTCCCCTGACAGGTAACACGTACTTAACAATCCTGTCTTATCCCCTGAACCCATTCATGTCCATTGTGCGTTCCGACGGACTTGGGCAGTTCCAGAGTGGCTCCAGGTACACTCTTCTGAGTTTAAACTCTTTCGCTGGCCACCAAGCTCCCCAGACATGAAAATTATTGAGCATATCTGGGATGCTATTCAGAAGAGTCCCAATCACTCGTACTCTTATGGATTTAGGGACATCCCTGCAGGATCCATGATATAAATTCCCTCCAGCAGCACTTCAGGCATCAGTCGAGTCCTTATCACGTCGTGTTGCGGCACTTCTGCGTGCTCGCGGGGACCCTACGATATTAGGCAGCTGTACCTGTTTCTTTGTTTCTTCAGTGTGTTTGTTCCTTTCTACATAAATATACTTTTGAAACTCGTAACATTCTGAGAATGATTTGCAAATGTGGGTCCGTGCTTACCCTGTGAAATGGCGCCTTTTACTGTCGAAATATTGCGGTGCAAGGTGATTCAACCTGTTCAGTCTACGATCTTCGACGACGTTATTAAGTTCTCTCTCCTTTTGGAAGATAGATGTAACCTTTCAGAGGAATAATTTAAAGATACTGAAAATGGACTGTAATCTGTGATTACTACGAGAAGGAATGCTGTTAAATCGAACTACTTATTTCTTCAAGGCTCGAAAAATACAGGCAGGCATGAACAGAATACAAAGAATCTGGAGTGCAAGAATGATCTCCACTAATGCAAACATCACTTGACAGATCAACGACAAAGAAAATTTTTCACATGAGATTACAAGATATTTCTTTTCCATAATCACTATATTCACCAGTGTTATGGTTGTCGTATCTAGCCGGGGATCTCGTCGGGGCACTCTGAGATGGGAATGTTAGAAATGACGTAAAATTTTATTTTATTTAACCACTTTTTACTTAGACACAATTACATGGAACTTTTTGCGGCACCAGTAGTTTCTACACCATGTTTTTCGGAAGACTTCACCTTCCTCAGCGAGTAGTTTTTCCCTTTTACGTATTTATAAAGCTCCATGCAAGTCAGTTTGCAGGTAAACTGGCACTGTAAGATTGATTCCACAGTCCGTGGTAGCAGTTGATTTCTTTCATCAGTCGACTTAGCCGGCATCGGCGAAAACTGTTTTTCCGCAGCGGCGATGTAGGCGGGAATGGAAAACACATAGTCGCATAATTTTAGCAGTTGGCGTTTGAGTTAAGGATTTCCGGTTTCGTTAAGAAAGTATATCCACCCTACTTCCACGGAGTGTTTAGACTGCCATTCTTCCAAGTTCACGATTAATTTCTAAGAAGCTCTTCAGATACATATATATTCCTGAAAACAATTGTCACCTGATATCTTCACACCATTTTTAATCAGGTGTATAATAGTATCTTCAATCGTCATCGAAGCTGGAGTTTTATATAGGGTGATCCAATCCCACCAGGTACATGATATTCACCTCAAATTTAGAAATTAGTTTAATTATTTCGTGGTTAGTCTTCTCATTCTTTAATTTGTTCAAATGCATCTTCGTTCGCATGCCAATATAGCTGGTAGTCTCTCTTTCATTCAGGCATTCTTGAGTATCGATTAATATATTTCTTATATCAGTTATTGAGACTTTATTCTTCTCCACGCTTTTATATTTTTTTCAGACAGAGTCAAGTCTACTTGCAGAAATATGAAGTAAATTTCACTAATAGGACTACTGAAAAAATTTTAAACTATTTTAGGTTGCCTGTCTTCGGCGTCAAAATTTGTTTTAATTGCAACCAAAGCTTAAGAATTGGCTCAAATGCGGATATCAGTGGCAGCTATCTTGTCTTTGAGTGAGACAGAAGAGTCTGATGATTGATGTCAACGTATACGCAGAACTCGTTCAGCTTATGTGCCCTTACCGTGAGTGTTGAGCAATAACTATAAATTTTGTTGCCGGTTGTTTCAATGTCGACAGTGAAGACTCCAGCAGCGCTTGATACAGTACTGTCAAGTATATGTGCAGGCATCCAATTCCTTCTACCTTTTTTTTCCTAATTCTTCTCTAATTTGGTGAAACTCACTGCGCCGCCCGCGTCGATAACGCCCTCCGATGTTGGTATTGGTACTGCCTCCACAATATGCAATTAATATGTGTAATGAAGTAACATTTTCGTAAAGAAACTAGACAAAACTTTGCAGATGTTTCCGAAGTTTCGTTATTCAGCGAGTCAAACTTATACAGCTTCTTGGAGTCTGTCATTTTCAGTAAAGTATTGAAGAACTAAAGGAAACAGCTTTTCAGCCTTGTTGTTCGATGCATCGGTGCCTGTGCCTTAAAATGAAACTACACGGAATGTTTAATGCATTCGGACAAGGAGTGTGATACGAAAATACACTATTTGATCAAAAGTACCCGGACACCTAGCTGCAAATGACTTAAAAGTTCATGGCGCCCTCCATCGGTAATGCAGAAATTCTTTATGGCGTTGGCCCACCATTAGGCTTCATGACAGCTTCCACTCTCACACGCATACGTTCAATCAGGTACTGGAAGATTTCTTGGGGAATGGCAGCCCATTATTGACGGAGGGGTATCGATGTCGTTTGGTGAGGCCTATCACGAAGTCGGCGTTCCAAAACATCCCGAAGGTGTTTTATAGCATTCAGATTTTTCCACTGTTCAATAGTCCAGTGTTTGAGCTTTTACACCAAGCGAGGCGTCGTTTGGCATTTACCGGCGTGATGTGTTGCTTATGAGCAGCCGCTTGACCATGAAGTTTTCTTACTTCCCGCCTAACTGTCATAGTACTTTCTTGTACTCTCGAATTCTTTTGTGAAGGTGTGGTTAGATGCCTGCCTATTACATATTACGACCCTCTTCAACTGTCGACGGTCTCTGTCCGTCAACAGACGAGGTCGGCCTGTACGTTTTTGTGCTGTACGTGTCCCTTCACGTTTCCACTTCACTATCACATTAGAAACAGTGGACCCAGGGACGTGTAGGAGTGTGGAAATCTCGCGTACAGACGTGTGATGCAAGTGACACCCAATCACCTGACCACGTTCGAAGACCATGAGTTCTGCGGAGTGCCCCACTCTGCCCTCTCTATATGTCTAATGACTACTGAGGTCGCTGATATGGAGTACCTGGTAGTAGGTGGCAGCACAATGCGCCTAATATGATAAACGTATGGCTTTGGGGGTGTGCAGAATCTTTTGATCACGTAGTGTATTTTTAAAAAATCGCTGTAGCTTTTGTCCTGATTGTAGACTGCATTGCGGCGCCTTTGGACTCAGGGTACGTTGCGGCATTCAGTTTTACGGCACAGTCAACTCAACTGAAGGACTGGTGATTAACAGCTTTATAAGATACTAGCTCTGCAGTAGGATCGAGCAACTCTTACTGGGTATTTTCTTTAATCATGAATGTAGAAATAGGCTTCGGTCGACACTAAAGGCTGCGAATGTTCTTGTATGATTCTTCGTAAAAATATGATGCCTCACATCAGCCTTACCTCCATTGTGTTACTGAGCTGAAACAGTTACAAATTTGACACAACACTTCGTGATCCGTACGTCCTTCCTTGACAAAAGACCACTCTTTTGTGATCATCATCCAAAAAGTGACAGTTTGTCTTTCGATCGTTAGGCTTTTTCGTTATCTGTGATAAGTTTTTTCTCAGTAAACAGTCGACAATAACACTTTAGTCATCGAAGTACACGGAGTATACACTTCAGACATTACTAACTTGCTCTCGTTGGCGTACTACGTTTAGCAATAGTCGCCTAATGAGGTCGCTGATGAAATAGGAACTGCCCGATTCCTCCACGTGACCCTGACAAAATAGTTCCATTTCGTTCTACTGGAGAAGTCCGGTATTTTCTCGAATGTTGGTGCTAGATCTAGAAGGCGCTTGCATCGTCGATACAGGATACGCAATATAAACCTGTGAGACGACTTTATGAACATAAACTTGTTGCAGCATTTATGTGTTGCGCTAACAAATGGCGTTTCTTCAGCACTCCAACTAAGCTAAAAACACTATTTTGCAAAATCGGAACAAAACCGGGTCTGTCGGGATGGCGGGAAAAGAAAGTCCATAACGGTGACGGCCCCCATATATCGGGACGGATAGCAATCTTAACCAACGCTCATAGCTGCTGAAGGACGTTCTACACTTGCCTTACCTGTGAAAGGGACAAAATAGGCTCAATAAAAGTACTCAACATTATTAACTCAGGAAAGGTCAAAATCAACTGGTTGGAATACTCCGTATACAACTTTTACGATAGGAACATATCAGACGAAGTCATAACGATTCTTCGCGTGTCTGCAACAATAGTGGCAAAGTACAGATTCACGGAGATAAGAAGGATGACAAGATATTATCAGAAACAAAGAAAGAAAGAAGGAAAGAGGATGTACGAAATGTTATTTTCCAAATTAATAATAAAGAATAAAAAATATCAACGCTGAATTTAAGACATTATCAGGAAAAGTATCTGACTAGAATAGTTTCTGAAAACAATCGCAAGTGTAAATCAAAAAACTTTGGCCATGCAAAAATCCTGAGCACTCATTACTCGAAGAATATTTCTTGAATTCTCTTTACCATGACAGAGCGTCCCTAATGTAACAGCACATGTTCTCTAAACGTTGAAGTGGAGTCAGCGCGACGTTCATTAGATACCACGTTTCAATAACTGCCTCCTCCGCTATGGAAGTTCTTGAGGAAATGCGGTACATGAATAAAACTCAGAAGCGGTACGTGGTGTGAATCAGTAAACTATAAACGGTGCTAATATCGTCGATGGAAGGCCCTATGATAAGGGATGGATGGTCAACCACGTCGCCAGCTAACCGCTAAGACCACAACACCCGCGAGTTTTAGCGTGAGACTTTTTCGCGTCTCTGTTACGTCAAGGACCACCTCCCAGCCCATCTTAAAAGCTACAGCCCTCCAGAAAAACAGTATAGATCTTACGATAACACAAAAAGGGCCACACCACCCGCAAGTTTTAGCGTGAGACTTTTTTGCGTCTCTGTTACGTTAGGACCACCCCCAGCCCATGTTAAAAGATAGAGCCCTCCAGAAGAACAGTATAGATCTTATGATAACGCTAAAAGGACCACACCAGCTGCAAGTTTTAGCGTGAGACTTTTCCCCGTCTCTGTTACGTTGCAAACTTTAAAAACATTGCCCCACCACGAAAAGTATAACGTTTCTCATTGGATAGACAGAATTTTTGTAGGCGGAGCTTAAGGTTAACATTGAGACCCTGATTGGTCAGGTGAAAACACAGCCAGATAGTTTTTTTTAAACCAACTTCGGTAAATGGTAGTAAGAAGAAGTTAGGAGAAGTGTTACTTCCGAGACGGCGAGGTGAGCGGAGCTGTGCTGTGCTTGTGGCGAACACCAACAAGGTAATGCACGCACGCGGTGCCGAATAACATCGCATAAAGCTTCACTCAGAACTGCAGAAATCTCATCTGTTACAGCCCCTTTTTGCGTAATACTAGTGTCGATCGTCAATTAAAGCTTATGGTGTACACATTCAAGTAAAAATCTGAAACGCGACAATTTCTCAGTTATATAGTTATTGAGAAGCCACTGTAATTTACGACAAGTTAGATAAATAATTAAAGATAATTGAGGGTCACTGTAGACCATTTTGATAGTTTTCTCTTTTGTGAGACTTAATTTAAACCTAGATTATAGATGTGATATGGCATAAATCATCCTTCGATCCGTTGTAGAACTTGGAAACCCACTTAGGGAATATTCGTTCACTTTTTTGTTGAATTGTTGAACGCAGATGGTTTTTACCATCCTGTATTGAAACATTTCCTTTTATCAATAGTGCAATTCATAAACAACGTTTTGTGACTAAAATAAAATTTCCAATGGTAAACTTAACTGCTTTTTCGACGTTATTTCACCACCTAACTAAAAATAGAAAAGCCTTGAACCCCTTCCACTAAATTTAGTTAGTATTAAGATTCTTTTACAGGGAGTGCAGTGGAGCTGACGCTGAAACGATTAAGTATTTGCTTATATAATCGCTAGTCTCACTGAACTCTTCTGAATTCTACATGTCATGTGTGGTCTGGCGTCTCCTTACCAGCAAAAGGTCCCAGGTTCAAACTAGTCAACTTCCTTAAAAAAAAAAAAAAAAAAAAAAAAAAAAGAAAGCCGCTCAAAGTTTGTATTTAATCAGGTGATTTGATTTGGTCATCAATTGTCTTCCCAAGAGCACTAGTGGTTCTGGAAAGTTGTTGTTGCGTTGCTTCAGGCTGATGAGATGCATAAGAGGACAACGGCCGTCATTGAGGATAACAGAGGCAAGTTGAGTTACGTAAAACAAGAACGGCGATTTTGAAGATATACTGACAAAAAGTGCAGGAAGAATTGTTCTTAAGACTCCGTTACTAAATACGGTTTTCCGAAACTCCTTCAACAAAGAAGACGAAGTAATATTTCAGATGCGGAAAGTGGGAGTTGACTAAGTAACGAAAAGTGTGAAGTCATCTACATCAGTTCTAAAAGGAATCCCTTGAATTTCGGTTATAAGATAAATCACACAAATCAAGTGGTTGTCTATTCAATTAAATACGTAGGGGTAACAGTTATGGACTATTTAAATTGGAATGATCACGTTGATATGTTGTGGGGAAGGCGAACGAAAGACTGTCTCATTGGCAGAACACTTAGTTTAAGATGAACCAAATCCATTAAAGAGCATGCTTACACAACGCTTGTTCTCCCTCTGCTAGAGTACTAGTGTGTGGTGTGTGATCCTTACCAGATATGATTGACGGAGGACACAGAGAAAGCCGGCCGGAGTGGCCGAGCGGTTCTAGGAGCTACAGTCAGGAACCGCGAAACCGTTACGGTCGCAGGTTCGAATCTTACCTCGGGCATGGGTGTGAGTTGTCCTTAGGTTAGTTAGGTTTAATTAGTTCTAAGTTCCAGGGGACTGATGACCTCAGAAGTTAAGTCCCATAGTGCTCAGAGCCGTTTGAACCATTTTGAACACAGAGAAAGCTCAAAGAAGAGAAGCCAGTTTTGTAGTATTGTCTGATAGGGATGTACCACGGATATGATACGCGAGTTGGGATGGCAGTCTTTAAAACAAACGTGTTTCGATGCGGCGAGATTTTTTCACGAAATTTCCATCCCTAACTGTGTGCTTCGAAAGCGAAAATGTTTTGCTCACGCTCGCCTACAGAAGGAGAGACGATACGATAGTAAAACGAGGGAAACCAGAGCTCGCACAGAGTGACTTAAATGTTCGTTTTCCTCCGCGTTGTTTAGCCATTTAGATGTAGAACGAAGCGCTCCAAAACACTTGTTCCTGCCCCAGCTGTGTATTCTGTCGCCAGATCTCCCACAGATCACGGAATATACTACTTTAGAGAGTGGACAAGCCTCCGATCAACAAAAATTAGTGATGAGGTCGTCCAACACCTTTGGCCTACTCGTTGTATCGTTATTCGTCGCCGTTTTCCAAAGGTACTCACGACTGCAGCACGTGAACAGCCGACCAACATAGACAAATCCGAGGTAATCGTTCCCAGGTGATGAGCCATAACGCTTTGCCCTTTGTCAAAGTCGCGCTTATGTCAAAGGATTTCCTCATTTTGGCTCTTGACCCTGTTCTACTGTTCTCCACTTACATACTTCCTTTACCACGTCACGTGCACGTAGTATTAGATTTCATACAAAAAATAGATGTCAAACAATGTGTTGCCATCATGATTCGTATTTACAAGTGAATACTTTGCTAGGCGCATGTGATGACAGCTGCACTGCCCCGTCCCCTTAGAAAGCTAGCGTATATAACCGATACTTAATAATACTTATGAGCCAAAACATAATGACCACCTAGTTAATAGCGTGTTGGTCCATTTTTAAAACACAGCGCAGCAGCGATTCTCCTTGACATGGATTCTACAAGTCCTTGAGAGGTTTTCAGTAGTGTTTGGCACCAGATATCTACTCACGGGTCACTACATTCCCGAAAATTTCGGGACGGTTGTTTTTGGGCACGCAGCTGGAGCGCAATATGTGTTCCTATGGGTACAAATCACGGGTATTTGCTGGCTAGGACATCAATATGAGTTCTCTATGATGCTCCTCAAATCACTGTAGCACGACCGTGGCCTGTAATCGTGGACACCCGTGGACACTTATATTCCTGGTAGGTGTCATAGCCATCAGAGCGGACTCCACCCATGAAGGGATTCAGGAGATCTGCAATAAGATCCACGTAATTCACTGTTTTTTTTGTCATCAGTCTACTGACTGGATAGATGCGGCCCGCCACAAATTCATTTCCTGTGCTAACCTCTTCATCTCAGAGTAGCACTTGCAACCTACGTCCTCAATTATTTGCTTGACGTATTCCAATCTCTGTTTTCCTCTACAGTTTTTACCCTCTACAGTTCCCTCTAGTACCATGGAAGTCATTCCCTCATGTCTTAGCAGATGCCCTATCATCCTGTCCTTTCTCCTTATCAGTGTTTTCCACAGATTCCTTTCCTCTCCGATTCTGCGTAGAACTTCCTCATTACTTACCTTATAACTCCACCTAATATTCAACTTTCGTCTATAGCAGCACATCTCAAATGCTTCAATTCTCTTCTGTTCCGGTTTTCCCACAGTCCATGTTTTACTACCATACAATGCTGTACTCCAGACGTACATCTTCAGAAATTTCTTCCTCAAATTAAGGCCGGTATTTGATATTAGTAGACTTCTCTTGGCCAGAAATGCCTTTTTTGACATAGCGAGTCTACTTTTGATGTCTTCCTTGCTCCGTCCGTCATTGGTTATTTTACTGCCTAGGTAGCAGAATTCCTTAACTTCACTGACTTCGTGACCATCAATCCTAATGTTAAGTTTCTCGCTATTCTCATTTCTACTACTTCTCATTACCTTCGTCTTTCTCCGATTTACTCTCAAACCATACTGTGTACTCATTAGACTGTTCATTCCGTTAAGCAGATCATTTAATTCTTCTTCACTTTCACTCAGGGTAGCAATGTCATCAGCCAATCGTATCATTTACATCCTTTCACCTTGTATTTTAATTCCACTCCTGAACCTTTCTTTTATTTCCATCATTGCTTCCTGGATGTACAGATTGAAGAGTAGAGGCGAAAGGCTACAGCCTTCTCTTACACCCTTCTTAATACGAGCACTTCGTTCTTGATCGTCCACTCTTATTATTCCCTCTTGGTGGTTGTATATATTGTATATGACCCTTCTCTCCCTATAGCTTACCCCTACTTTTTTCAGAATCTCGAACAGCTTTCACCATTTTATATTGTCGAACGCTTTTTCCAGGTCGACAAATCCTATGAACGTGTCTTGATTTTTCTTTAGCCTTGCTTCCATTATTAGCCGTAACGTCATAATTGCCTCTCTCGTGCCTTTACTTTTCCTAAAGCCAAACTGATCGTCACCTAGCGCATTCTCAATTTTCTTTTCCATTCTTCTGTATATTATTCTTGTAAGCAGCTTCGATGCATGAGCTGTTCAGCTGATTGTGCGATAATTCTCGCACTTGTCAGTTGTTACCGTCTTCGGAATTATGTGGATGATGCTTTTCCGAAAGTCAGATGGTATGTCGCCAGACTCATATATTCTACACACCAACGTAAATAGTCGTTTTGTTGCCACTTCCCCTAATGATTTTACAAACTCTGATGGAATGTTATCTATCCCTTCTGCCTTATTTGACCGTAAGTCCTCCAAAGCTCTTTTAAATTCAGATTCTAATACTGGATCCCCTATCTCTTCTAAATCGACTTCTATTTCTTCTTCTATCACATCAGACAAATCTTCACCCTCATAGAGGCTTTCAATGTATTCTTTCCACCTATCTGCTCTCTCCTCTGCAATTAACAGTGGAATTCCCGTTGCACTCTTAATGTTACCACCGTTGCTTTTAATGTCACCAAAGGTTGTTTCGACTTTCCTGTATGCTGAGTCTGTCCTTCCGACAATCATATCTTTTTCGATGTCTTCACATTTTTCCTGCAGACATTTCGTCTTAGCTTCCCTGAATTTCCTATTTATTTCATTCCTCAGCGACTTGTATTTCTGTATTCCTGATTTTCCCGGAATATGTTTGTACTTCCTCCTTTCATCAATCAACTGAAGTATTTCATCTGTTACCACGGTTTCTTCGCATACCTTCTTTGTACCTATGTTTTCCTTCCCAACTTCTGTGATGGCCCTATTTTGAGATGTCCATTCCTCTTCAACTGTGCTGCCTATTGCACTATTCCTTATTGCTGTATGTATAGCGTTAGAGAACTAACAAACGTATCTCGTCATTCCTTAGGACTTCCGTATCCCACTTCTTTGCGTATTGATTCTTCCTGACTAATGTCTTGAACTTCAGCCTACTCTTCATCACTACTATATTGTGATCTGAGTCTATATCTGCTCGTGGGTACGGCTTACAATCCAGTATCTGATTTCGGAATCTCTGTCTGACCATGATGTAATCTAATTGAAATCTTTATATATCTCCGGGCTTTTTCCTCTTGTGATTCTTGAACAGGGTATTCGCTATTACTAGCTGAAACTTGTTACAGAACTCAATTAGTCTTTCTCCTCTTTCATTTCTTGTCCCATGCCCATATTCTCCTGTAACCCTTTCTTCTACTCCTTCCCCTACAACTGCATTCCAGTCGCCCGTGACTATTAGATTTTCATCCCCTTTTATATACTGCATTACCCTTTCAATATCCTCATGCACTTTCTCTATCTGTTCATCTTCAGCTTGCAGCGTCGGCATGTATACCTGAACTATCGTTGTCGGTGTTGGTCTGCTGTCTATTCGGATTAGAACAACCCGGTCACTGAACTGTTCACAGTAACACACCCTCTGCCCTACCCTCCTATTCATAACGAATCCTACACCTGTTATACCATTTTCTGCTGCTGTTGATATTACCCGATTCTCATCTGACCAGAAATCCTTGTCTTCCTTCCACTTCACTTCACTGACCCCTACTATATCTAGATTGAGCCTTTGCGTTTCCCTTTTCAGATTTTCTAGTTTCCCTACCACGTTAAGCTTCTGACATTCCACGTCCCGACTCGTAGAACATTATCCTTTCGTTGATTATTCAATCTTTTTCTCATGGTAACCTCCCCCTTGGCAGTCCCCTCCCGGACATCCGAATGGGGGACTATTCCGGAATCTTTTGCCAATGGAGAGATCATCATGACACTTCTTCAGCTACAGGCCACATGTCCTGTGGATACACGTTACGTGTATTTAATGCAGTGGTTTCCATTGCCTTCTGCATCCTATGTCGTTGATCATTGGTGATTCTTCCGCCTTTAGGGGCAATTTCCCACCCTAGGACAAGAGAGTGCCCTGAACCTCTATCCGCTCCTCCGCCCTCTTTGACAAGGCCGTTGGCAGAATGAGGCTGACTTCTTATGCCGGAAGTCTTCGGCCGCCAATGCTTATTATTTATCAAAATTTAAGAAGTGGCGGGGATCGAACCCGGGACCGAAGACGTTTTTGATTATGAATCAAAGACGCTACCCCCCCCTTTTTTTTTGAGAAGCGCCTAGAACCACTTTTTTTTCATTTTTTTTTTAAAATTTAGGCAGTGGTTGGGATTGAACCCGGGACCGAAGACGTTTTGATTTTGAATGAAAGATGCTTCCCATTTTTTTTTATTATTATTACAAAAAAAGAAAAGAAAAAATCAGTCTGTGCATAAAATAACCTCCCATCTTTTTCGTTACTTCCATGGAAATGCGATGACAAAGCCACAAAACTGAAGTTGTACTAAGGAACTTATGCAAATAACATGTACAGAAATATGTCAATGAATACTTAAAGAAAATGGTGTTTCTACACACACTAATTATTAAGTTCAACAAAAATATAATCGCAGCCTACAATGCTTATTTCACAAACTACTAACTACATTTTTTTTTGAGAATGCATAAAAAAAAGGCAGCCATGCGCAAAAAGTTGCCAATATAGTGAACTAAAAAGGGCCATCTTGCTCGCCACGGTCACATTGCTGGGCGGGCGGCCAGGAACGGGCGGTCGTCATTGCATTGGACATCACCAGCCACCAATCGTTGGAGCAACCGGGGCCGCTGCACACAGTCAGAGACTGTTTCTGTTACCATAGGGGAATCGTGGAACGATCACATCTACAAGTTAATGTCTTCTCAACCCGGCACACCCCAGCTGGGTGGTGGGACCATGAATGACGAACCCAAATAGTTCGCAAAAAGGTTCCGGTAATCCTGTCTGTTCGTTAAGACCAGAAACTCGTCGATCATATAGTACCATAAATCGAGGACGTCTTTGTCTCCATCGCGGTATATGTAGTGTATCGCCATTCCTCGTACCCAATTAACCGCATTCATCCGCGTCATAGGGAAATAGACAGCGTCGGGATGAAAGAGTTCTTGGGGTAAAATCGAAACGTAGGGGCGGCGGAGCAGGAAAGTCAGGATCTGGCGGATCAGTTTCCAGCACTCACGCGCGGGGCCACAGTTCAGTCTATGTTCGTCCGTGTCTAACGTCGTGCAACGGGGGCACACAGGGTCGTCAATTAGGTGAATGGCATGCAGCCGTTGTCGGGTAGGAAGTTTCTCGTTAACGACCACATACCACGTCGACCGCACGAAAGTAGACAGGAACGGCGCGTGGATGGCTCGCCATACTCGTGGCCAGTCGACAGTAGGGTGGCGCCGTACAATGTCGTTATCCGGAGTCCAGTGCTGGAGAGCACTATAATAAGTCTTCGCTGTCGGATTCCGTGTCTCCGATATAACCCGCAACACATAGCTATGCTCTACGAAAAACGTTCTAATGTGTGACAGCGAGGGCGATAAATGTCCAACTGGTACCGGTGGGTACAGCGTACGTGGGGCCACTTCTTCAATCAGTAGGCCTGGGAGACTGGCTGTTGGTGAAAGCCAGAGTCGCCTCATGGAACGGAGATACAGTGCCAGCGCTCTGTGCTTGACGTGAGTGAGTCCAACACCGCCTTTGTCGAAGGGTAAAGTAAGCGTAACAAAACGGATCTTGAAAACAGCACCATCGTTCACCACGTGTCCAAACACTGCCTGTATCCTGGAAGCCATCGTGTCCGTTATCGGCAGTACATGGGCGTAATGGTTAAGGTGAGAAGCCATGTACACATTAACGTATTGGGCGCGTTGCAAAATGTTCAATGATCTGAATTTATTGAGACGAGCCTCTAAACGGAGTCGTCGTAAGACCATACGATACGTAAAGGCCGCCGTGCGTTGTATCTGTCGATGGAGTGATATCCCTAAACACTTGAGCATCGGGACCTTTGTCAGAGGTACGGCCAGACCTGCAGGCATTCCTCGTCCTACCTCCATGTAGCGTGATTTCCGAAGATTGAGCACACTGCCTGCCACCGCCCCATACTGGTGGAGCCAGGAAAACGCCGTGTGTATTTCGTCACCAGACCGTGCTAAGAACATCACATCGTCGGCGTATGCACCACATCGAAAGGTTACGGAACGGAGGGTAAGTCCTTCTAAGCGTCGCCGTAGTCCGTGAAGAGCTGGTTCGAGGGCAACGGCGAAGAGCATGGCAGAAAGAGGACAACCCTGCCGGACGGACCTGTTGACACGGACGGGGGCGGACCGACAGCCGTTGATCATAATCCTCGTGACAGCCCCATGGATCAATCGAAACACAACAGACGTCGTCAGACGCGGGACACCGATGTGTTCCATAACAGCACGCAGGAAACCATGGTTAACGCGGTCGAAAGCATGGTCGAAGTCCAGCGCAACAAGAGCGCCTTGGAGGCGGCAAGTTTGCATGAGCGCCACCACGTCTCTATAGGTGCTTAAAGTCGTAAACACATTAGTGTCGCCCCCGAGGCAGGTTTGATCAGTGTGAATGGCCGCCATTACCGTAGGTTTGAGCCTCTCACGGAGCATGCGTGTCAACAGCTTATAGTCAGTGTTTAGCATTGTCAACGGGCGAAAATCAAGAGGGCGACGGCCTCCGCCGGGTTTGGGCACAGGGATCAAGAGACCCTCAGTAAAGTCAGATGGTACCTGAAAATCGGCGTCCACGAGTTCACTGTACATCCTGACCCACATTTGGCCCATGAGATCAAAGAACCGCTTGTAAAATTCAAGAGGGAGGCCGTCAGGGCCAGGCGTTTTGTTGGGAGAGCCACGCAACAGAGCCTCTCGCAGTTCTTCCAAAGTCACCGCCGACAAGAGCGTAGCATCATCGTGTAGGTTCCGAGAGACTGGTAGGTCATATAGGACTTCCCTGACCCCTACATTCATGTGGGACTCCCTCTCGTAAAGAAGTTTATATGACTGTGTGAACGCTCGGACGATATCCATTTGTGCGTCAACGCGTCGCCCGTCCTCCGTCTCAACCTCGGTAATGAGCTGCCTCTTGCGTCTTCGGCGTTCTTGAATGATATGGTGGAGGGAAGGTCGTTCTCCACGAACATCATCAGTCGTCCTCGCTCGCACCCGCACACCCGCAAGACGTACGGCGTTGATACGAAGCAATTGTGCCTTGACGCGTTGTACTGCTGATTGTCGCTCTGGCGACGGCGGTTGTACAGCCAGTTGGCGGAGCGCAGTATAGTAAAAATCAGTAGTCGCAGTATACCAGCGCGCTCGGTCGCGTCCATAGCTGACTAATGTTCGGCACAGTGCGGGTTTTGCACACCGTAACCACCATTGAAGTACAGAAAGGTAGGCGGGTAAACGCCGGTGGCAATTGCTCCATGTGGACTCGACTGCACGTCTGCAATTTATCTCATCAAGAAGGGCCACATTGAGGCGCCACGGACCCCTACTTCGGCGGACGCGCTGGCGGGGAAGGGTGAGAGTACACACATATGCGAGGTGATCCGTGAACGCTGCCGGCCACATCTCAGCGTCGACAACGGCCGATCGTAGGCCGCGGGTGAAGTAGACTCGTTCCAAACGGCTCGCGGAGTGACTAGTAAAGTAGGTGTGTGCTCGACGGTCGCCGTGTTGGATGATCCAGGTGTCCAACAAGGCCAAGACCTGTACAAGTGCCTGGAGTGCCGGGCAGGTGGTATAGTGTGGCTCCTGGTCGGATGGGCGGAGCACACAATTAAAATCGCCGCCTACTACCAAGTGGTCGGTATTGCCCTGGAAGAGCGGGGCTATATCTTCGGCAAAAAAGGTGCGCCGTTCTCTCCTTTTGCCGGTGCCTGAAGGAGCATATAAGTTCACCAGACGTACTGTACCAATCGTGAGTGCGACCCCCCGGGCCGACGGTAAATAGGAGACATCAGTGGCCATTATCCCTTCCCGCAGTAGAATCGCCGTACCTCCGCCGCCCACATCTGCAGGCATAGTGTAGGCGTCATATCCGTAGGCATCGAGACAGAGTCCTGATCGGACTTCAAGGAAAACAACGTCCAGATCCGCAGCGCGTAACGTATCCTTCAGCATACGGGTCTTGACATCAGATGTAATGCCACTGACGTTGATCGTGGCGAGGCGGTATGCCTGGTCCATCAAGTCTCGGGAGGTGACCATGGTATGACAGGAGGGCAGTAGTCGTGACGTGGAGCGCCGGTCTTGCGAAGTGCTAGGCAGCGACGAGAGGTGCTCATGCCGTCCTAGGCGTCTGTCGCCGGCCGCGTAGACGCTGCCATCGGCATCGGTGCAGCGTCTTGGTTCTGAAACGCATCCTGCAACTCCATCTCCTGCGCCCAGTCGCCCAGGGACGTTGACACCACTGGATCTCGAGAGGCAGACGGAGGCAAGGGTGCATCCCCGGTGTCGGAGCTGCGGTGATCTCCCGCCCCGCATCCCCATGTGGTCCAGACCCAGCGGTAGCGGGAGAAGACGTCGAACCGTGTGAGACGGTAGGGTCGCCTGTGTCGGCGCGGTGGAGCGGTTGAGGCACCTCGTCATCCAGCGGTGTCTCCTCGGGCTGTTCTACGTCGTCGGTTGTCTTGCGCCGCTTCTTATGGCGCTTGGGTGATTTCTGCTTACGCTGTCGCGCCTCTGTTTCCGACGTAGGGCAAGGGGAGGACGCTGCATCCTGTGCTTCAACTTCCATCGCACCGTCGGCGAGCCGTTGTGACGGTGCGCCGGGGTCCGACGAAAGGACATCAGTAGCATCAGCATTGAAAGACGCTTGGGGCTCCGTGGAAGCTACTGCAGGGTCCTCCAAAGCTCGCACCAATACAGTGGGGTCGTCATATACAGCTGGCGTCTCCCGTCTCGCCGCCGCAACATACGTAATCGGCAGAGAGGTCGGTGTCGACGGACGAATCTGGTCGGTCGAGGGTGTCTGCGCGAGACGGCGTTTCAGGCATTCGGTACGCATGTGTCCCGTCTGGCCACAACCGGAGCAGGTTCTCGGCTGACCGTCGTAAATAATTATTGCCCTGCAACCAGCGATCGTGAGATACGAAGGAATATGGCGATGCAGGTCAATACGGACTTGTCGCACCCCGTTAAGGACAGGGTAGGTGTCGAAGGTCTTCCATTTTTCGGCCGTGTGGCCGAGAACTGTTCCATAGGGTCGAAGAGCAAGGGTGACCAAATCCGCTGGAACTTCAAAAGGGAGCTCAAACACGCGCACATTTTGGATTCCCAATCCAGCACGTTCAAGCGTCACCACACCCACGTTTCCGTCTGAGTGGCAGAACCGATAACCTGCCGTCGAGCGTCTGAGAAGTTTGTCACATGCTTCGTCGTCAGTGAACTTAAGATATACGACGCTGGAGACAATAGATAAGTGGATACCGATCAGCTCGTTAGGATCAACATGTACCACATCGCGTAAAAAACGCTCTATTTCGTGGGCCTTGGGTCTAGAGTACGTAGTGTCGAACTGCAGCTTGATCGTGGCTTTCCGATACGAAAGAGCCATCGTGTGTCAGGAACGTGACGGCAATACGTAACACTAGCGCGCCGGCGCGGTAAACAACAACACACCCGGAAACGCGACACGGAGCGGCCGGGACGTACCGCACCACTCCACAGCCAAAGGCCGACTGCCACCCCTAGACCACGGGTCCCTTCCTCAAACCAGTCACTAGACTGATGGGAAAAAAATTCACTGCTGTCATGGTGTCTCCGACTACCATAGGTCCTATAGAAGCCCAACTCAGTGTATCAGATAGTATAGATGTTCCTGTTTCCTACGCGCCAATTGCAGAGTGGAATGGTAGAGAAGTAGTTTGAAAATAGTTCTATGAACCCTCTGCCAGGCACTTAAGTGTGAATTGCAGAGTAACCATGTAGATGTAGATTTACATAATTGTGCTCTCAACAGCCTGCATCTGTGGCGCAGTGCACGTTTCCTTCCATAGACGTGGTGTAACAATAAATGCGATTCATTCGCTAGGCGGCATGTTTCTATTGATCCACGGTGAAAACTCAGTGATAATGTGCCCACTGCAGTCGTAACTGATGATGTCGTTGGATCAACACAAGAACACGTAGGGGTCGTGTGATGTCGAGTTCCGTGTTCAGCAGCTCCCTTTGAACGGTGTGATCCGAAACATTTGAGCCTGCACCACATTATTCACTGTCGTCAGATCTGCGACAGATCGTTGCCTATCTTTGGCGTACACAGAGTGGAATCCTCCACATTTCGTGATGAGACGTGAACGTCCAGTACATGCTGCCTACACGTTATTTCATCATCCTTCAACCATTTCCCATATTTGCTCAAGTCAGCAGTACGCAAACAGCCGACCTGCTCCGTCGTTTCAGAGATTCTCGTTACCAGCCGCGGCGTCACAAAAATATGCCCTGCGTCAAAACCTCTTATATCAGTGGATTTCCGCAATTGCGGTCCCTATCTTCGCTATTATGACAGCCCATTCGTTTTTCTTCCACATACTTTCTTTCCTTACTGTGTCACGGGACCGAAACACGACAAGGAGGTTTTCAACCTCGCGCTGGCAGTGGTCGTAATATTTTGGCTCGTCAGTGTGGTTCAGATGGTTCTGAGCACTATGGGACTGAACGTCTGAGGTCATCAGTCCCCTAGAACTTAGAATTACTTAAACCTAACTAACCTAAGGATCACACACATCCGAGCCCGAGACAGGATTCGAACCTGCGACCGTAGCGGTCGCGCAGTTCCAGACTGTAGCGCCTAGAACCGCCCGACTACTACGGCCGGCTCGTCATTGTGTATATGGAGTTGTAACATCTCAAGACTATTTCGTCGTTCACTCCAAGAATAACATGAGATCCTGGGTTTGATTTTGCATTCGTAGTCTGACCTTCGGAGATTACAGCAAACTTGTAACGTCCATCATCGATTACAAATTTTTAGTAACATGACAAACGTGCTGCGAACCTGGAAGAGTGGGTGCATATCATACTGGCAGCAAAACTAGTGCCGCATTTAGTATTACTGGAGGTAACAATGCAAGAAATGTAAGTTTGTTTTTTGTTGTAAAAAGCGACTACGGACAACGGTGCTATTGTCGCCGTAGTTACAGACGAGTAAGCAGGTCTTTGTTTGGCTGCCGTAACTCAGAAGCACTTTGCTTCGGTCAAAAGGTTTTCTGGCTCATGTGTCGATGGCACATTGGCGGTGGTATCTCCGGACATCTGGAACAATGGGCCGATGAGAACAAAGCCCTCGCGGAAGCCCCTCTGTGCAGAGCCGAAGCACAGTGGCAACTACCGACTGCACGTGGAAGCCTTGTCACCTTCCAGCACAGTGATTTCTGTATTGTCCACGTGCCGGGACAGGTTCTTTCAAACTAGGAATCTGTATACGCAGATCAATATACTGTGTAGGTCCTCTTCCTAGAGGTCCCCACAACTATGATTTCATTGAATAATGGCGGCATTTACCCTACTGAGCTGTATTTATTTAAACTTCTCCATCGTTCCGAACTAGTGTTGAAGCCGTTTCCTAATGAATGGCTGCATGAAGAAAAACTCATTACATTACCATTATGAAACAGAAACACAGTGGTCGGGCAGTAACACAACTGGTGGACAGGAATTAGGAACAAGGTGGCACGAATATGGAAATAGCAGCGTATTCACTGACATTGGTTTACAACTGTTCCATTCCTGATAGTTTCCCGAATAATCGGTGTACATGGCGCAGGGAAAATTGTGCATATGTGTAACTCTGAGCAGTGAATAGAACTAACAGTTTGGGGATTTGTGCTCTTATAATTATGCGCATAGCGAAAGAATAGTTAATGAAAGTAATTGGAAATTGAAAAAGAAAAACAATATTTTAAGTTTTCGGTGCCATGACATTTTAACAATTTTAACGGTAGACGTTTGGGTTCAAGTATTCACGCCTAAGGATGAGACTAAGCGCACACAATAAATATTCCTATGACTATACGTATAAATGTACAGCAGTTAGTGTGATGTTGCGAAAAATACAGAGAAATAACGAACTCTGTGAAAACATCATTTATCTAACAGAAATGAACATAAAGGCTCTCTCGGTAACTCAAAGATGAATTGTTCTGTGTATAGGATTTGTTTTTAAGAAGTATCAGAACAAACTTTGCATCATAAGACAGGGAAACGATATTATTTCAAAAAAGGCACACTGCATTAGATTTTTATGAGAAAAATGATCAGAAATAAAGCGGCGAGTAGATTGTTCAGACGAAATTGGGAATCATAAACATTATGCCATATTTTCACAGCCATAGTGACAGTACGCAATGAGTATTGTCAGTTCCCTTAATTGTTTTATTCTTATGCTGTGCAGGGCTTCGGCTCATACGCATGCAACCAGCCCCGGATCCACGGTAAGTCCGAACCGGGGAAAATATTTAATAGTGGCGGCCCCCTTCCCCTCAAGCTATTGAGATAGGAAGTATTTACTTCTTGCTTTCCTCATTTGAAACATGTGTGCTTGGTCTTTTCATCTGTGTTATTCTATTTTAGTATATATGTTTTCAGTGTTAGAAATTCCAAGAACAAAGAAATTTAGCAGCAAACGAAGGTTTAGGGGCAACCAGTTCAAAGGAACAACGCATAATGCACACAGTCACCTACAGAAACTGCGTGTACGGGCATCCAATACACTCACAAGCATTCCTTGCTGTTGTGGTGGCCTAAAAGAAGGGATCTGGCAAATACAAATTTTCTTAGGAGAAATCTTCATGGTCTCTCACAGGATCCCAACGAAGCATCAACAGCTTTAGGCCTTTAGGGGATCGAATATCGAAAACCGTAGCTTATCGAGCTGACAGTGTTGAAGAAAGGCGTAATTGTTCTAGTAATAATTTTCAATGCTGCTACGGTTTCTAGGATTCATATTCTGAAGTAATTAGATAAACAGAATGGAAGGAATATGGTTTAAGCTCTGGCTGTTACTGATAGTCTGCTGGTAACCGAAGTGGAGAGAGTTGCAAAAGCTTTTACCAAGGACGCTGGGGTAAATAAGTGAATGAAGAGAAGGAGTATGTACGATAGGGAAACAGAAGCTCAACAGGAAAGTGCGGTTTAAGTGTTCTAAAACTGTATATTGATAAGCAAATAAGTTTGTAAATCTCCTGTGCGATTTACCGGAAAGCTAAATATTTATTATGGTGCAATTTTCTCCTAAATGACAGGTTAAATCCCTCAAAATTGGCTCGTATAGACCTTCTCTACCGCCATTGTCTACTGTTTTAACAAAAATCTGTAGTATAATGATGACGTGTGTGGTTATTGATCTAAACTTTTAATTATGTTGGTCGTAGTAAAATAAGTAAATTTTTCACAGATTACCATCGGAAGAGGAGACTGAAGACATAACATACTTCCCCAAATGTTCTCTGTGTCCTACGTATTTTTAAGCTGTGGAGTCAGCGGTACGAAAGAAAATGGTATCTCAGATAACAGTGATCTGTTTTTTAGCCTTTTAAATAGTTATTATCAACCTCCATACCATGGATATCTACCCGATTTTCTCATAAATGCTGTGACTGTTAACATTAACTGTTTGTACAAATTATGCTTTACTTCTGCGTTAGCGGATCACTAATACCGCGCGGGGGAACATACCGTTGAAAACGCAGCCTTTTCAGTGTCCTCTTACAAATTCGGTACAATCGTTCATCCATAACCACAAACGGTGTTATTACTTTCTTTTCAAATGAAATGACGGAAAGAATGACCGTTGTATTCAGTCACTCGTGAACCAGTTTAGTATGGCAACAGAACACACCAGAAGGAAAGCTGGAGTTCTAAATTTGGCGTTAAAAAAATCATTCCCGCAAGAGGATCGTAAAGACGTGACCATGAGACAGACTCCTGTATCGAAAACGTAAACATAGACATGCCTGGCGCTAAGAAGCAAAACTTGAAATCAAAGTACTGATGACATCCTATTTGGATTACACAGAGAGTACTCTTCGCCATTGGGCTCTTAGCTTCCATTTATCGCGAAACTCCCGGCCAGCGAGAAATCGCAAGCGACTGGAAAAATGCGGAGGTGACTCCTGTATATAAGGAGGGTAAAAGAACAGACTAGCAGAATTACAGTCCAATGTCCTTAACATCGGTTTGCTGCACGATCCTTGAGTATAATCTTATTTCGAATATAGTAAATTCCCTTGAGATTTTCTGCCCACAAATAAGCACGGTTGTACATCACAACGTTCATCCAAAACTCAGCTTTCCCTTTCCTCACACCATGCCCTGCGAACCATGGATGAAGAGCAGGCAGATTCCATATTCCTGGATTTGCGGAAAGCGTTTTACACACTGTCGCACTGCAGACTGTTAACTAAGGTCCCAGAATGCGGTATAGGTTCTCAGATAAGTGAATACTTGGACGACTTATTAAGTAATAGTACTCTGTCCGTGGTCCTGGAGGGCAAATGTTCAACAGAGCCAAAGATGTCGTCAGGAGAGCGGCAGTAAAGTGTTATATAAGGCGAATAATGATCTGCTGATAATACAGGGATTAGCAGAAAAATCATCTGATTTGGCATGTCTGAATTTTTGAAACTAATAAACATATACGATGAATTTTGTTTTTTGATAAACGGGCAGCTCAAAAAGTTCTTTTTTTCATACTTTTTCATAGGTATTGCTTATGCCGTACTTGAGATGCACGGCATATGTCAGTGCCGTATTCAAATTGTTCCCACACTGCAGCGAGCATGTCTCGAGTTACAGCTTCCACAGTTTCATTCATTGTTGGAAATGTTTTAGAAACCACCACCAGAAATAATAAAATGCAATCAGGTCCGGTGACCTTGGAGGCCAGTAACGTAAGGCTGAATCATTTGGTCCAGTGCCACCAATCCGTTGTTCAGTAATCCTTTGATTTAAAAATTCCAGCACTTCCAGATGCCAGTGTGGCGGTGTCCCTTCCTGTTGGTAAATGAAGTTGTCAGAATCAGTCTCCGGCTGTGGGAAAAGAATGTTCTCAAGCATACCGAGATATGTGCTTCCTGTAAGAGTGTTCTCGGCAAAGAAAAGTGGCCCATACATCTCTTACTGTGAAACTGCACAAAACGCATTAAATTCTGGAGAGTCCCTCTCATGTTGTACAACTTCATTTGGTTGTTCCGTACCCCATATTCTCACATTATGACGGTTCACCTTTCCATTTAAATGGTGTGTTGTCACTAAACACTAGGTGGAAGAAACTTGTCATCATCGTGGCCAGGAATGAAATTACAGAACTCCACAGGTTGTTGTTTGTCACCTTCACGGAGAGTTTGCAGAAGCTGAATTTTGTATGGTTTCATGTGTGAACGTCGACGCAACACACGCCAGACGGATGTCGGGGGATTGTTGAGCTGTCGAGCTGCACGGCGAACGGATTTCTGCGGACTCCTTGTGATACTGTGGAGAAAGTTTTTGACGTCTGTGTCAGACTCTCGGGGACGGTCCGGCGATTTACCTTTGCTCAGACAACCTATTTCTCTGAATTGTTCATGCCTTAGTTTAATGCTCTGTGCTGTAGGAAGGAGGCTCCGTATCATACCTATTACGGAAGTTACGCTGAACAGTTATTACTGACCTGCACTGCGAAAAACGTAGGACACAAAACGCTTTCTATTGCCCCGACACCATTTTTACCAGAACCATGTAAAAGACGATAGTTTGTTCTTTCCGACAGTACGTTGGTGACGAACATACCTCAAATAATATAATAGTTATGACTTTTTTAATTTGATGATTCTTTTTGGTATACCGTGTACTATAGCGTACGGAAAGGCATAGTCGTTGAGCGAATGTAGGAGGATACAGGATGATTTAGATTTCTATTTGGTGTGATGAACGGAAGCTTGCTCAAAATATATAAAAACGGATGTTAAAACAAACAAGTAGGAAAAGCAATCCAGTAACGTTCGAATAAATTATTGGTTGCGGGCTCCGTGAGACAGTCACGTCTGTTAAATATCTAGACGTAACTTTGCAAAGCGACGTGAACTAGAACGAACACGTAAGGTCGCTAATAGGGAAGGCAAATGGTCGGCTACGGGTTATTGGGAGAGTCATGGGAAACTATATTTCACCCACAAAGGAGACCGCGTGTAGAACACTAGTACGAGCCTTTACTAAGAACTGCTCCAGTTTTTGTTATCTCTTCCAGGTTTGATTAAAGGAAGAGTCGTGCTACTAGATTTGTTACCTGTAGGATCCATCAGCATGCGAATATTACGGGGATGCATTGAGAAATCTAATGGCAAATGCTGGACGGTAATCGACTTTGTGTGCGCGAAACACTGTTGAGAAAATTTAGAGACTCAACATTTAAGGCTGACAGCAGATCAATTCTATGGCTGCCAACGTACATTTCGCGTAAATATCTCTAATATAAGAGAAATTATTGCTTGCACAGTTTGCGAGTGGAACAAGAAAGGGAATGACTAGTAGTGGTACAAGGTACCCTCGACCATGCACCATCTGCTGGCTTGTTGACTGTGTATTTAGATATTGATGTAAATGTAACGATTAATTTTCCCCGGAAAAGTAGGCAGTGCTGCGCGAGAACTCTGAGAACGGGGGCCCATGTAATGAGGTGTTCGCGCTAAAAGGGTAAAACACCCTTGTATCTTCATCTCTGTTCTTTGTCGCGGACTTAACTGTACGAACTCATGACACACAAATCGAGAAATAAATTACTTTACAGTTTATAGTCTGACGTTTGAAGGCTGAGGCGATAAATAAACCTCTTCATCGCAAGGAGTGCGGTATTTATCGAATAAACTGCGATTTTACTAAAAGGCAATGGGCAATCATTCCAAAAAGAGAAAAAAAAAACAAGAACTAGGCTGCGACAAGTAAAAGAGAGTATGTGAGGGCGCCCACGATACGATTTCGCCGCAGAAACTGCGTGGGTCAGCCGACAAAGTTTTCTGCCAGAAGTTAAATGCAGTTAATTCAGATCTAAGTGCCCCTCAGGGATCAAGCCCGTAAACTGCTACGGCTGGTTTAAAGGGGAGAGCGGAGAAGACTGTCTTCGGCTACAAATGCTCGATGTGAGATCCGACCTGCTGCTTTATGACCACCGCGCGAGGCTCGGTGGAGCATGGTATTTCCGCCATAAACAATATGGGTGCCCCTAGAAATTAATTGCGCTGTCGGCCATGGATTCAGTTATAACTTGCAACAGCTGGAAAGGAGATTGTACCCTTCTCCACCTTCCGTTCTGCAACTCATTCTCGATGCTGGGTCTTGTACATGATCACTCGTAGAGCACCAACAAAATAACAAAAGGAGTTAAATTAGAATTATATATTAATACCTTCAGCTGCTGACGGGCGTTGATATATATCAACGGGGACAGGTCAAAATGTGTGCCCTGGCCGGGACTCGAACCCGGGATCTCCTGCTTACATGGCAGACGCTCTATCCATCTTTTTTTTCCCATTGTTGATCGTTGTGTTTGATCGTTGCGGACGTCACATGACATCCGTTCAAGTTCGTTTTGTTGATCGTTCCACTCAGTTTTCTTATTACAGAGCCCAACCAGCTGTCTGACCGAACACACTGAGCTACCGTGCCGGCTTTTATAGTTCGCTGCCTTTGGTCTGGGCTGACGTCACAAGACATCCCTTAAAGTTCATCGTTGATTCCTTGCCTGAGTTTTTTTTATTACAGAGAGCACGCAGCCCTCTGACCGAACACGCTGAGCTACCTTGCCGGCACTGAGCCACCGAGGGCACAGAGGATAGTGCGACTGCACGGATGATCTCACACACGCCTCCCGAGAGACCCACATTCTCATCTTATACGTCCACACACTACATTCGTCGTATCCCTATCCAACACACTCATTACTCAGGGAAGACATTCTTACGAAGTCCCTTAAGAGTTCGGGTAAGGTGTGTGCATCCGCACAGAAGAAGGAGGTCATCACCGGTATTGCCAGAACTATATACTTATATGGATATGGTGTCCGTTCTTTCGGACATGTTCGAAAGAACAGACACCATATCCATATAAGTAAATAATAAATGAAACGAAATGGCTTTGATCGCTAAAGTAAACTGTACTGTCGGGAAGTAGTTCGTCTTTTCAAACAGAAAGGAGGGCGCACGTAAAATATTTATAATGTTTGTTTATTTCCAGCTGAGGGGTGATCATAGCTAGTCATAAGGTCTCGAGCGAATAGCTGTAGTATAAAAGGTCGCACTGTTCTCGAACAGTGGCAGTGTAAATATTAAAATAGGAGGTCTGTGCCAAAAATTTCCAAACGTAGTCCACAAAACCTTGGTCCCAACATCATAACCATGGATCCACGTCTCATCCCCAGTTACGATTCTCTTAACCCATTTGTGCCTGAATAATTTTTTTCTTCTGATTTCTACAAATTAGATATTTGTGTGTTTATTGTCATCAAAGAAAAGCAATACAACAATCAAAACAAAACAAAAAATCAATAATTCAAACAAAAAAGGGCGTAACATATATGTCACGCTAGACAGAACATACATTTTAGGCAGGAAGTATGACAGCAAGTAAAATGATACACTGTATATGATCTACATCAAGTTCAGACGACAGCACTCACTTTCTGTGCTGTGGCGCAGAACATTCTATGCACAAACGAACGTCACATTTGAAGCACATTGTTCTTGGGGTTCCTTTGCAGTTTCCGCCCCACAGCGTCTTCTATTTTTCTGTGGCACCATGGCTACCAGATGATTTGTGTTCATCATATCTAATGTCATGCAGCACTCTGTCTTGGTTTGAATTACCTGCAGGGTGTCAAGGATCTCTTTGTCCTGCAGTATTGGAAGTCAGGTAACATTTCAAAATGTAGCGCCAGAAGTGCAGCTAAGGCATATTTATACCAGTCTTTCTATGAAGAAGCCACCCATTACATATAGAAATATCTAGAAACCATGAAAGAATTGGCCACCACCATTTCTTTCCTCTGACACTCACTCTACATAACGCTACATTTCCATCCATTCGGTCAGTTCCTCCCATAGTTTTGTTCTATTCTCCAATTACATTAGGTCGAGGTGCAAGTATTCTTTTCTTCTCTTGTCTAGAGTATCGGACAACGGTGCTGCCTGGACTGATACCATGGCTTGTGGAAGAAATTGTTACTGTAGAATTATCTAGCCATCTGGCAACGATTATTCCACTTGCTGCCCCTGTAATCAAAATCTCCTCTCTTATTTCTTTTGGACATAGTGTTAGAAGGTATGAGATGACACTCTTTAGGCAGAAGATTTTCACGAATAATCCCAGTTGCACCAAAACCTTGTTGCTTCAGGTAAATTATGAGAATCTCTTCCGAGGCAGTAGGAAATGATGAAGTGAGCATTGGCATGATTAAGAACGTCGTAAACACCATTATTCCAGTTATCACAGACATCTTCAACCTGTCTCTTGTCAGTAGTAGATATCCTACTGAGTGGAAGCAAAGTTTAATTCAGCCTATACCCAAGACTGACAACCCTAAGTCGCCAGGTGACTACAGGCCGATCAGCATACTACCTGCAATTTCTAAAGCCCTAGAGTACATCGTCAATGAACAATTGACGGATTACCTCAAAACTCATAATATCCATGACGAATATCAGTCAGGATTTCGAAAGCACCATAGTACAGCAACCGCATTAATCAAAGTAACTGATGATATTAAACATGCTATGGACAGACGTGAAGCTACTATCCTAACACTGCTTGACTTTAGCAAGGCTTTTGACACAGTTGACTTCGATATATTACTAATTAAAATGAAACAGCTGAATTTCTCAAACAGCGCAATACAGTGGTTCGGCAGCTACCTCAAAAACAGAAGTCAGCAAGTCATTTGTGGGCCAGAAAAGTCATCATGGAAAAGCGTGCGCTCTCGAGTTCCCCAAGGCTCCGTCCTTGGTCAACTACTCTTCTCACTGTACGTTAATGATATTTCATCAGTGATTCACTCCTGCAACTACCATCTTTATGCCGACGACATCCAACTGTACATAAGTGCAAGCCCCAAAAATACTGCTGGCGCAGTAGCGAGTATGAACGCAGATCTTTGCTCTGTTTCCCGATGGGCACAGAACCTAGGTCTGAAACTAAACCCCAAGAAATCCCAGGTCATACTTATATCTCATCCAATGTTAACCAGCCGGTACTTTCGCGAAACAGTCCCTAAAATACTCCTCAATGATACCCAACTACCATACCAAAAAACAGTAAAAGACCTTGGAATAATCTTGGATGAACACCTAAACTGGGAAGAACAGACAGTCACAGCTTGTCGGAAATCGCTCTCCTCCCTACATGCAATTCAAAAATTTAGAAAAATATTTCCAACCCATGTTAAACAAAAATTAGTCCAAACACTAGTCTTGCCTAATCTTTACTACTGCGATGTAGTTCAACACGGCACAAATAGTGAAAATTCTAGATGCCTCGAGCTAGTGATGAATGCTTGCGTTAGATACGTGTGCAATATTCGGTTGTATGATCATATCAGTCCGTCATACTCCCAGCTAGGTAGGATACGCCCACATAAGGCACGCGATCTCCACACGATGTGCTTACTTCATCGATTTCTTAGCAACTGGTGCTCCCAATACTTATCTTCTCACATTAAACACCTATCATCATTCCACAATCGCAACACCAGATCGGATACGTCTATCATCTTGGCTGTACCTTTACATAACACAAAATCTTTCTCCGTGTCATTCTGCATCTCAGCCATACGACTATGGAACGCGCTCCCCTGTGATCTTCGTCTTATCCAGAACTACTCAACATTCAAGAGGGAATTCAGGACTTACATATTAGGGACGGTATAGCCACCATTGTTGTGCCCCTCACATCTCTTTCTTTCTCCTCTCCATCACAGCTTCGAATTTTACCATTCTGTTTCTCTTCCTCTAACCTATCTACCTCTTATATATCTCTTTCACCCATTCTATCGTCTTATGTCTCTGCTCGAATAGAATAACTCACAAGCTGCAAGAACATAACGAGAAAATTCCCAACTAACAATGGGACTGACATTCAGAAAAGAAAAGTATGTTTACTTTCATATACATAGTCATTATTATTATTATTATTATTATTATTATTATTATATTTATTATTATTATTATTGATTGTTATAATTTTTTATTGTTATAATTATCATTGTACTACTGTTATAATATCTATTTTTTTTCTTTAACATCAATACTGCATAATAGGCTATATTTCCTTAATGTTATGTAGAAACTGTAACTCGTTCAATCTGAGTATGCCTGGTTAGGTGTAAGAGAGGGCCTGAAGGCCCTAATATTGCCAGGTAAAATAAATGCATAAATAAATAAATAAAAATAAATAAATCAACAATGTTTCTGATGTAAACAGGTTGTCAAAATAAAACCTGTAAGGAAGATGTTTGTTCTTTTCAGGAAGAGAATCGATCATTTGAATCAAAGGAGCAGCGTATTTCCGAAATGTTTTCTCATATTTTTCGTTCTTCTGAGGATGAGCTTCTTGCTATATTTAAAAGTCCACTAGATAACCCATGGTTGTGTTTAGACACCATGCTTTGTACCCAAATCAAATGCGCTTACCTTTCAGAAACTGATTTCATCCATGTCTACCAAAATACTTTATCATGCTCTCATCGTAAGACAACTCTTGCTCAGGCTGAAAGTGGAGAGCAAATTTTTTTCTTGGCGTATTCATTGATGGACGAAAATTCTACATTCTATCATTAGCATCTATTTTTGTGTTGTCTCAAGTGTGAATGAACCTCATAATTGTTTCAAACCTGTCCCTTCTCATCGTGCTGTGGACCATTTCATCTCTCATGTCCAATCCAGAATCCCAGTAATATATTCTGCTAGGTAAAGGATTATAGCCAGAAAGTATTAGAATTCCTAGAAAACCTTTCATCTCTTCATATGTTATTTTTGGATCTGAGCAGTTCTGGAACAAAGCATCATCTCTTCATATGTTATTTTTGGATCTGAGCAGTTCTGGAACAAAGCACACTTCGTCGATTCAGTGAAAAGAAATTCAGTTACTTCGTCGCTCCAAAATAATTCGAAGCACTGAACTGGAGACAAATTTCTGTATTTACTGTAACACTCTCAGGAAATACAGAACTAACACTACGCATATCGTCTCTGATTACAGTTCTTAAGATCTGTGACTTCTCCTGTTCATCTGGTTTATCATCAGGAGAGAAATTAATCACAGTTTCACTACCTAACCGGTTTTTACTTGCTAAAACCACTTCTGCAGCAGCCTGGAGTTGCCTTGGTCCAAGATTATCGACGTTTCCTCCCCAATCTTCTTCCCCAGAATCTTCATCCGAATCCACATTAGCTTCAGGAGGTTCAATAAATATATTTGTTACATCTTCTTCCTCCCCTTTGAAGAATAGCCACTATCTCATGGAGAGATTGACCTCTAAAGAGAACGAATCGTAATTTTCACTGTTTTGCCTTGCGTGACATATATGCAACACAAAATTAAAACTGTATTTGGAGATACAAAAATATTAATTGCATTTTGTAAATAATCATAAGTTTCAGTACTTTTAAAATTATAATCTACCACAATTTAAACAAGTTGTATTATAATTTGCGACAAAAAATTATACTTACTTCTTATTCGAAGACATAATCTCACTCAGAAAAGTCTTCCACACTTAAAGCACCAGTCACTGACCACTTAATGCTTGCAACTAACTGAAACCTACCTAAACATGAACAACAAAGCCTCCTTATCTGAAAGCCATACAACAATAGCGACTACAAACGCAGGCACTGTTGCCAACGAGAGAAAACAATGACAGCCTGTTCCGTGACATATGTTACGCTAGACAGAAATTGGTTAAGGAACATCTCGGTCCTATCTGTGTGATCCAAGAGCTTTTCACCTATTGCGAGGCGAAGGTGTTTCTTATCGGCCGTGGGACAAACTTAGCGGCAACACGATTTAGACCTGGTACGGGTTGCGATTGTGGACGGAGCCGTAATCAATTACTGTTGGTTAGTTTATTTTTCTATCACGTGTACTTTATTTGGGAACAGTAACAAATAAAAGGTGACAATAGATTCGAAGTCTTCAACGGCTGAAGGCCTTAATGACAACAAATTCAAAACTATTTCTCGCCTGAAGGCCCCAATAGTGATAAAGTAAAAACTGTTCCACGGCTGAACGCCTGAATAGCAATCTTAAGAAACAGTTAAACTACTTCTACATGAAATTACAGTTATTAAAATATTTTTAAAAGAACAATCAGAAAAATCTCACTGCTACAATACAATTGTCTAATTACAATTTTAAGACAAAAGTAACACCCACGGCTGAAGGCGTTAATGACATAAAATTCAAACTACTTCTCCGCTGAAGGCTCCAATAGTAATCATTAAAAAAGTTTCAAGGCTGAAGGCCTGACTAGCAATCCTTTAAGAACCAGTTAAATATCTTCAAATATGAAATTACAGTCATCAATTTCTGCTTTTTTTAAAAAAAAAAAAAAGAACAATCACCAAATCTCACCAAACCAAGGGGGAATGGGAGGAGGGGCTCAGACACTGCTCCATGGTTCGACCTGGGAAAGTCCCTCAAAACTTCACAAGCGATGAGACAGGCAGCCAAGAGTTGCATTCACTTCGTGAGATGGTAACTCAGACTAGTGGCAGTTTAAATGCATGACCAATAATCATTTACCGAATCTACCTAATGTCCGATGATCAATGCAACGACGGAATAACACACCCAAGACGGAACCGGCGGCCAGCACTACGTCTTCAGACTCTGGTGTTTAAAGCATCCAGAAGCAGAAAGCAACCACTACCACGAGAGTAGGGAGAAAAAAAATACCACCCAGCCCACAAATCACGGGTGCTGTCGAACTACACTCATTACCGGACGGCAGTGGCAAGAGGAGGAAAGGTACACTGCTGTAACATACACTAGGATTCAGGGCAGGTAACTGGGGCGTTAGCGACCATTACGCGGGAAAAAATACCACTGATTGAACTTCACAAATATTAACAAATAGAAGAGGAGGAAGGCTAATTAGGTTCGCCTTCCCCAAACGCTCCACTCGCTGCTCTTCGTCAGGGCGACACTGCGAGCAGCAGCATGCAAGCAAATGGCGAGATCTCACAGTGGTGGAGGTTTCACTACTTAATTTTTAGAGGTCCACCCAACTTAAACTTCCTGGGTCCGGTTGACAACGAGGTTGTACCCCTCGCGACTGCAGCCCTTCCATCCAGCAGTGCTTGCGTGCCGCCAGGCGTGTTCTCGCGCTGCACGGACCTGGCTGCTCGTTCGTCCCCTGCCGGACTGCCGACTCACACGACACGGAAACACCACAACGTCGCCCCAAAGATAGTACCACCGTTACTAGATGTCGATAACCGCCGCTGCTGCCACTAGCGGGCAGACAACGCTTGCAAACGGAGTGGCGCCAATGAACACAAGAAGAAGACGACAACCGTAATTATACCAACTAAACATTGCCAACCTAGCAAGTGCACCAACGCGAGTCGCAGCACGACTCAACGATGCATTCCAATAAGCTGTGTCAGGATTTCACGACATGACTCAATTGAAATTTCGTTGACATTGCTTACACGAGCGTAGCCGGCAGACGTCGAGACGCGTCCTGAACGGGGGTCAGCATTAACTTCCGTCCGGCCATTTTTTTAATAGTGTGAACCATCCGTAACACCGAGTACGGCTTAAGCACTCATCAACGTTGACCTCCTGTATCATTTGGTGTGCCTCTGTAAAGCTTTTCTTAAGTTTCATGCAAAATTTAATGCAGACGCGTTGCTCCTCTAACTCTGACATCTCGAAATTCGGAAACAGTGCGACACAATTTTCTGCTCACTACAGCACTAAAGAATTACTAACGAAGGTGAAACTTCCGGCTGTTACACGTGGAATACATGTGTGTGCGTGGATGCCAGCTGCACTTCCCTCCAACAAATCATTGGCGCCAAATTACGAATGTTCCGGAATGTTTTGAACAGATTTCGCACATTACATTAGTGTATATGCAGTCGTTCAGAGAGATGAATCTAACGTAGTGTACTACAACAATCATTCTACATCTGAAGGTGACTTCCAATAGCCAGATCTGGCCAAGATCACTGTTATATTCGGAGCTGCTACTAAAATAAATGGCTAGTTCTCTAACAGCTGCTCTAAAATAAGTGCAACAGACCAGTCTGTGTAAGAAATCAACATCAGTTAAAATCGCCTGCCATATATTCCTTATTGGAGCTGCTTAAACTGTACTGCCAGTTCACCGGGAATTTGACTGAAAAGTTGCTGAGCATACAAAGGGCCAGTATTGCAGTAACTCACACTATCAAAGAAGTTTACGAGGAATGATCTCTTTGCTTGTGCAAATCTTTTTCTTATGCCTTGCGTCGCCTTCCACACGTTACTTCGCTTCAAAGATACGAGGATCGCTATCACACACACCACTACATGTTATCAATGCTGATTTGTATCGCTGATTTCAAACACTCTCCCACTTTACATTACCTCTTAAATTACTGAGAGCGACGGTGAAATGGTTCAGGAATTTGATTGACATGTACGGGGTTTAAACTCCCTTTCGACTATACTCCCATTCGTAGTGTACAATAAGCAAACCTCTTTCCGCTACGACATTACACACGCTTATTCACGCACGACATTTACTGCGTGAATAATCATCTACAGGTTTCTTTAAGGATTAAAGCAAAGGGGAAGGCGTGGGTAGCTTCTTTTGGCGCCATGCAAGTTATTTTTCAGTTAATGAATAGATTTAGTTAATGTAGTAAAACATGAAATGCGACGTTTTTCGTATCCAAAATTGAACGCTTACGGCATGTGCTGTAAGTTCTAAAGTAGTCGTTGGTACTAAAATCTGAAACTTATTTCTGTTATTTCTGTATATAAACACTTATAAATACTCATTACATATTTCTTCAACGTAGCGACACATCTGTGTCAGTGTGAAAAGTATACTTATTCCTGAGTGATTTAGAAACTACTTCATATTAATCACCTTTTCGGCTCTTTTTTAAACGTACGTAATGTTTTAATTATTTATTTCTGCTGGCAATTTATTTAACATTATATGAAGTTTATGTCACATACTATTGTCAAATAAGGCCTTGATATGCAAAGACTACTTGGTCTCTTAGCTTTGCATTCTGCTGAACTCTTGTGGGACGAAGTGTAAATATTTTTGGCCTCCAACACTCTGTAGTGGGGTGCACAAGTGACCCGCTTTACTTATTATTTCGCCCTTCTTTTTTTAATTAGAAAAAAATTTTACATTGTCATACATTTTATGTTATTTCTCTTGGATATTGGCATATCAGCGTTCCAGTCTATATGCAACCATGAAGTCTAAGATTTAAGGCTAGTGATTATGAATTATCCGTTTCATTTAAATCTTTGGTCAAAAGTTTACTCTGGTAACAAAATGTAGCTTCAAGTCGCTGTCTTAAATAGCAGCTCGTTCAATTGCGTATTTCCAACATGATGTCATAATTATATTGCTATGGAGGCTTTCTTGTTTGGCTTACAAATATTGACTTATTAAGTTTGACCGTACAACTGCAAATAGAAAGGAAATCGAATACCCTTTCAAAGGCGAAAATGGTGGTAAAATGTTGGTTAATATTTTCCTTGAACGGAAAATACAACGGTGTCAAAAAGAAAGCCCACAGAAACATCCTATAGGAAGTTTCTTAAGGATTAAAAACTTATATAACCTTCTGAAAGAAGTTATACTACACCCACTTCGAGACTAGTTTACCATTATTTTGAATTAATAGATTTTTCGAATTTTATTTAGTGTTATTTTGGTTATTATTGAATGGTGTCCTACTTCGGCAGCTATTTGAAAATACTTTTTTCGTACATAAATGTGTGTATATTCTAAGAGTAAAATTTAGATTCTGTGTGACATGATTAAACATTACATGCTTTAAAATATAACATCTCACTATTTACAGATTTTAAAATAAAAAACTAAAAATGGGGGTCGGTTTTGGGCACTATCCCCTACATATTTACAAAAATGGTTTCTGCTTGCAGTTTCAGAATTGTGAACCTGACTCTCCAGTGCTGATAATTCCCCACGTGATTTAATGTAATAAAAACACACACGCGCCTCTACATCTCTACAAAAATCGTTCCTACTTAATGTTTTTGAACTATGAACGTCACTGTCCAGTGCCGAAAATTCCCATATGATGTAACGTATCTAACGTAAAACACACATACGCACACGAGGTCAAGCTTTTAAATTCTTTAAGAATATTACTGCACGCATCCCTTCTGGGAACCCATTTCGTTACGTTCATAGCTTATCGTCCACAACATGCTGTCACCAGCTTTGCTCGCTTCTCGCAGGACGGTCGATGACCCCGCTCCACTCGTGTCCTCTGGTATGTGTCGAGTAGCGGTAATTGATGCATCACGGCTGGAGGAGGAACCTGTGGGCTTAGAGCGTTGACTCAGACTGCGACCTCTAGGGACTAATTACGTACCAGGGTCGGTGCTACGTGATGTACTCATCATGTGATAGGTAAAGCGAACTTCAGGCATCTGATCAGTGTTGTTTATGGGAGTTGCTATCGAATGTGTTACTGAAACTACATGAGTCGACATCGGAAAAACGTAGTTATTATGGCCGTATTGCCTACATCTCTTAAAGTGTATGGCTATAATATGTAATAGAGCTATGCTCGAATATTTGCTAGGCATCATACCACGTACCTCCAGTGATACTGAAGTTTCTTGATTTCTTCCACCTAACAGTATGTTTACAATGATTGGAAAATGGTACTGGCTATTACCATTTTGAAGAACATGCCTGCATCGCTCACATCAGCCTGTTGTACAGTTTTAGAACACTATTACTGCTCACATGTTGTGATCTTTCCTGATACCGAAAATCTCCTCTGTGGAAATCAACATAAATTCCGACGACAAAGATCGTGCGAAATGGAGCTCGCTCCATCCGTAGACGAAACCCCAAAAACGGTAAATAGTGGGACCCAGGATGACGTTTTGTTCGCAAACTTCCGTAACGCGTTCGGTATATTTCTGCACTATCGTCTAATGAACAAAATATGTCAGTACGAAATACTAAACCAACTATACCAACTGTGTGAGTGGACTGAAGAGTTCGTAGCACACTGAACTTAGAACGCCATTGTTGACAGAGACAAATCTTCAGACATAAGAGTAACTTCGTCAAAGACCACATACCATCTCTCCTCACGCTGCTGCTCTACAGAGAACATCCACAACATCATCGTGTCAACTGGCGAAAGTAGAGCCACATTCAGAACAATGTGATTAAAAAAAAACAAACAATTCTCTGATTACAAATGTAAAAAAATTCTCAGATAAAGTTTCTGTTTACTTTTGTCTACAGTCCTTCAATATCGCAGAAAAGACAATATTTTACCCTTGGCTGTTATTCAGATGCATGCAATGAAAAAACATGGCTGACAAAAAGACAATATTCTCTTAATCTCCACCCGTTATTTTTTCCGTAAATCAGGGAACTTTTTTGCATATATACTGATAGTCCGTGACCGTTTACCTTCTAGTTCTTAGTTTTAAAACCTGGGCGTTGCGCCCCGCAAGGAACGATTTGTTTGTTAATTTAAAGATGGTCGTAAATATCTTGGCCAGGAACGCCCTTTTTGCCATTGCTAGCCTGCTTTTGATGTCCTCCTTGGTTCGTCCATCATTGGTTGTTTTACTGCCTAGGTTGTGAATTCTTTATCTTTATCTACTTTGAGGTTTTTCAACATTTCCTTCGTGCTCTTTGGTGGGTCAGACAAATCGATGATCATTCATTCTGCCATTCAGAAAATACATTCAGTATCGCGTGAGGTCGAAAAGTGATTTCTGAGAAGTCTGCTTTACATTTTCACAGTATCCTGTTAACGAACCCATGTCATAGGCCCTTTGCTCTTCCTTATCTATATAAACGATTTGGGAGACAATCGAGCAGCCTACTTAGGTTGTTTGCTGATGAAGCTGTCGTTTATCGACTAAAAAATATTAGAAGATCAAAACAAATTGCAAAACGATTTAGAAAAGATATCTGTGTGGTGCGAAAATTGGCACTTGGGCCTAAATAACGAAAAGTGTGAGGTCATACGAATGAGTGTTAAAAGGAATCCGTCAAACTTCAGTTACACGATAAATCCGTCAAATCTGAAGGCCATAAATTCAACAAAATATCTAGGATTTACAATTGCGAACAACGTAAATTGGAAGGAACATACAGAAAATGTTTTGGGGAAGGCTAACCAAAGACTGCGTTTAATTGGCAGGACACTTGTCCGTCCTCTTTTAGAATACTGATTCGCGATATGGGATCCTTACCAGACGGGAGTGACGTGGTACACCGAAATAGTTCAAAGAAGGGTAGCACGTTTTTTATTATTGCGAAATATGGGCGAGAGTGTCACTGAAATGATACAGGATTTGGAGAGGGCATCTTTAAAAGAAAGGAGTTTTTCGTTGCGACGGAATCGTCTCACGAAATTCCAGTCACCAACTTTCTCATCCGAATGCGAAAATATTTTGTTGATGCCGATATACATGAGGAGAAACGATCACCGTAATAAAATGAGTTAAAACAGAGCTCACACAGAAAGATATAAGTGTTCTTTCTTTCCGCGCTGTACGAAATTGGAATAATAGAGAATTGTAAAGGTGGTTCGATGAACCTCTGCCAGGCACTTAAATGAGAGGTGCTGAGTATCCATGTCGATGTAGATTCAGACTGACCCCTCCTGTATCTAGACTGCGCCTTTGCATTTCACTTTCCAGATTTTCTAGTTTCCCTATCACGTTGAAGCTTCTGACATTCCACGCTCCGATTCTTACAACATTATTCTTCCATTAATTATTCGCTCTTTTTCTCATGATCTCATCCCCTAGGCAGTTCCCTTCCAGAGATCCGAATTGGGGACTACTCCGTAATCTTTTGCCAACGGAGAGATCCTTATGACACCTTTCAATTACAGGCCACGTCTCCTTTGGATACATATTACGTGTCTTTAATGCAGTAGTTTCCATTGCCTTCTGCCTCCTCATTCTGTTGATCATAGCTGATTCTTCGGCCTTTAGGGGCAGTTTCTCACCCCTAGGATAAGAGAGTGCCTGACCCTCTGTCCGACCCTCCGCCCTCTTTGACAAGGCCGCTGGCAAAACGGGGATGATCTCTTATACCGGAAGCCTTCGAGCGCCAGTGCTGATTATTAATCATAATTATTACAGTGGGGGGGGGGGGGGCTTCGAACCCGGGACAAAGGGTCTTCTCATTACTAATCAAAGACTCTACTGCTTTTTTTTCATTAATCTCATTTGGTTCGTGATTGTTCGTTGCGCTTGTTGTAGTCTGATGTCCCATGACCCTTGTTCAAGTTCATCGTTGACTATTCACTCAGTTTTTTTTTACTACAGAAGGCAGCCAACCCTCTCACCGTATACACTGAGCTACCGTTCCGGCTCCCCTAGACCACCGAGAGTATAAAGGGTGGGACAGAGTTGGAATACATCCAGCAAGTAACTAAGGACGTAGGGTGCAAGTACCCCCTGCGGGTTTCGGGGTTAGAATGGGCCCGCGGTATTCCTGCCTGTCGTGAGAAGCGACTAAAAGGAGTCTCAAATGTTTCGGCCTATATGTGGTGGTCCCCTCTCGGGTTTGACCTCCATCTTTCCAAATTCTTCCGTAGAGCGTGCTAATTGGGGAAGGGCGCCTTACATGGTGCATTTTGTCCGTCGTACATTGAGACCTCTAGCCAGTGTTTTTGTCGTCTCACTGCCGTCCCACTCGTTCTCCATCTCTTGGGTGAGGATGCGTTTCTGGGTGCAATTTCCACTATGCACAGTGTTGCTTTTTGCAGAGGCGACTACCATGGACTTCATTGCACCTAATATCCAGCACAGTAGCCAGTCTGTTGTGGTGGGACCGCTATGTGCCCTGTTGGTTGTAGCCCCCTGACAACACAGGGACCGTTCTACTGATGCCTGCGCCGTTATCTCCCCACGTATGCCAAGGAGTAGATACCCATCTCCCTGGGCATCAGGACTCCCAGCAATGGCCTTCGTGCCAGGTGGCCCTCGTTGTGGCTGGGTGGCACCCATGGGGAGGGCACTTGGTCGGAGTAGGTGGCATCAGGGTGGATGACATGCAATGAAGCGTGGCACATCTTCTATTGCTGGTGGCCAGCCACCAGCAGTCTCTAAGCGTTCAAGGGCACACTTTAAAGCTAACGTGTTTGACCCAAAATCGTTCCCCTCCGTGGTCACACCGAGGGAGGAACGAAAGGCTATGAATGACAGCGAAACGTATTCGCCCCGGTATCTCGTCTGTACCAGAGCTGATGGGGAATCAGCTGTGTCCATGAAGCCTCAGTTCTTTGTAGACCATTTAGAGGACAAGTTTGGGGAGGTGGAGGGCTTGTCCAAAATACGGTCAGGGTCAGTCTTGATAAAAAACAGCTTCTTCTGCCCAGTCACAAGCTGGGGGATGTTTCTGTTACCATCACCCCCCAAAAAACCTGAAATACGGTCCAGAGCATCATTTTCCACAGAGATCTTCTTTTACAGTCGATGAGGAGCTGCGTGCCAACTTAGAGTGACGAGGTGTCCATTTCGTCCGGCGTGTCCACCGGGGTCCGAGGGATCATCAAGCTGCCACCGGTGCCTTCATTTTGGCCTTCGAGGGTGACATTACCTGAGAAGGTCACGGTGATGGTCTGCTGTTGTGATGTGAAGCCATATATCCCTCTCTGGATGGGGTGATTCAAGTGTTGGAAGTTCGGTCAAATGTCTTTCAGCTGTGCTTCCAGCCTCATATGACGCGATTGTGGTCAATCATCCCATCCTCATACTCCATGTGCCTCGCCTCCCATCTGTGGAAACTGTGGAGAGCACCATCCCCCTTGCTCACTGGACTGTAAGATTCTACAGAAGGAACGGAAAATAATGGAATACAAGACCCTGGATCGACTGACCTACACTGAGGCTAAGCACAAATTTGTACAACTTTGTCCAGTACGCATGACGTCATATTATGCCGCCACTGTCACTCCTGCTACAGTTCCCACAGCTGCACCACATACCGTCAGCTCTGAGAGCCAGAGGACCACACCTGCTCCCCCACCACCTACCTAGGGAGCAGCATCCCCTCAACCACAAGGGACACCAGTCGCCAACTTTAAGCCAGAGAAGCGTAAGTCTTCTTCAGCTTCTCTCGTTTGGAAGGGATCCCTAGGGTCACTCCCTTCCCAGGTTTCTACCAGCGGCACAGCAGACACCCATCAGTGGCTGAAGAACCAACAGGTCGCTGGCGGTCGAGCTTCGAGATCCTCTTTGGTCCCGGAGACTGACTCAAAAAAGCCCTCCCAGCAAGGACAACTAAAGGAACAGCGCGAGAAAGCTAAATTGAAGACCCCTAAGACCACGGCACCTGCAGTGGCACCTACTCCACCGCTACCTACAAACTCTGCGTCTGAGGATAAGGTGGAGATACTTGCAGCCGCTGAGGACCTCGATATCGCTGGTCCCTCAGATGTGATGGATGTAGCTCCTGTTGGTACTCGATCGATGGCGGCAGGTGACCCAGCAACGTAATTTGCTTCCTCAGTCCCTTCAAGGCATTCTCAGCCATGGACAATCCAAAACCCTCTGTGGGGTGGATAAGTGGCAACGGACAGACACAGCACCATTGAGCATGAATTGGCACAGCTCGACCTCTCCATTTTAAATGATGGTGCCTTCACAGATTTCAGTGTGGCACATGGCATGTACTCGGCCATCGGCCTTCCGATCTGTAACCCTAGCCTCGTACCGTCTGTCCAATGGAGTCTGCATGACTACCTGTGTGGTTGTGACCACTTTCCGATCTTTCGGTCACTGCCACAGCGTCTCTCTTCTGGGTGCCCTTGCAGATGGGCTATGAATAAGGCTGACTGGGACTTGTTTTCCTAATTGTCACAATTGAGACTCTTTCCAATGAAGCCATTGATGCGGTGGTTCACTCGGTCACGACTGGCATCGTTACTGCCGCAGAATATGCCATTTCGCATTCTTCTGGATCCCCTTGCCTGAGGACTGTGCCTTGGTGGTCGCCTGCGATCGCCGAGGAGGTTAAAGATCACAGACGGGCGCTCCAGCGTCACAAGCGGCATCCCTCATTAGAACACCTCATCGAATTTAAAAGGCTCCATGCAAAGGCCCGCCGCATCATTCGCCAACACAAGCATAAGTGCTGACAAAGGTACATACTCTTCCAAAGTGCCCTAGCCACTTGGCGCTGATACAGCTCCTGGGCCCGATCACATCCACTGTCAGATTCTCAAACACCTCTCAATGGACCGCCAGCGACGCCTCCTTGGCGTATACAATCGTATCTGGGTTGCGTGTGAGTTCCCGTCGCCATGGCGGGAGAGCATCGTCATCCCCATTTTTAAACTTGGCAAGAAACCACTGGAGGTGGACAGCTACCGCCCCATTAGCCTCGTCAAGGTCCTTTGCAAGTTGCTCAAACGCATGATGGCTGACGACTTCTGCCTCTAGCCTATACTGTAGCTCTATTGGCATTGCAGCTGCTGAATGTCAGCTGCAGGGCACTATCCGCAAGGCACAGTCTTGGGCTGTAGCACGTGGCTTCAAGTTTTCGGCTGCCAAGCCCTGCGTTATTCATTTCTGCCGGCGAAGCACAAATCAGCCTGAGCCACGGCTTTATCTTGATGGCGAACCTAGCGGCTGTGGTGGAGACACATCTGTTTTTGGGGGTGGTTTTTGGTGAACGGGTGATCTGGCTCCCTCATATTCGGCAACTTAAACAGATGTGTTGGTGGCATTTTAATGCTCTGCGATGCTTGAGACACAACAGCTGGGGAGCCAACCGATGTACCCTCTTACAGCTCTACCAGGCGTTAATTCAGTCGTATCTGGATTATGGGAGCCTGGATTATGGTTCAGCATCTCCATCTGCGTTGTGGGTGCTGGACCCCATCGTACACAGCGGGATCCAACTTGCCGCTGGAGCTTTCTGGAACAGCGCTGTGAACACCATACTTGTGGAGGCTGGTGCAGTTACGGCGCCAACGTTTACTGGCCGTTTATGCTACACATGTCTGTAGCTTGCCCAGGCATCCTAATTATCGTCTCCCCTCAGTCCTAATTATCGTCTCCCCTCAGTCCGTCTTCCATCTCCCAGGACGTCGGCCCAGGTCGGGTTGTACGATAGCGGTCGGCATCAGAGAGCTTCTCTCTGGGCTTGGGGTTTCCCCTCTTCCACCTCCTCTCTGGGCCCCTCTGTGTACACCCCCGTGGTGTGTGTCTCGCCCATGCCTTCGGCTCGAATTGGCACTGGACAGTCCCTCCTGAGGCCTTCCACCGCTGCTTTCTTTGCATCCTTGCCATGTATCAGGCCTCTGGCGTTGTTTACACTGACGGTTCGATGGTTGCTGTTCGTGTCGGTTATGCTCTCACTCTAGGGGACCATTATGAACAACACTCATTGCCGGCTGGCTGCAGCGTTTTCACTGCTGAGCTGGTCACCATATTTCGTGTCCTAGAGTACATCCGCTTCTGCTCAGGTGAGTCCTTCGTTATCTGTAGCGACTCCGTGAGCGGTTTAGGGGCTATCGACCAGTGTTTCCCTCGCTCTCGTCTGCTGATGGCTGTTCGGGAGTCTCTCCATACTCTTGTCATCTGCGACCGCTCTGTGGTCTTTGTGTGGACCCCCGGCCATGTTGGGATACTGGGCAATGAACATGTTGGCCGCCTGGCCAAACAGGCCACCAGTAAACGATCTCTGGGCATTGGCCTTCCGGAGACTGATTTGCGAGCTGTCGTACACCGCAAAGTTTTCGACCTTTTGTGCACTGAATGGCGCAATCTTAGCACACCAAACAAACTCCGTCCTATCGAGGAGACGCCGAATGTGTGGCGGTCCTCATGCGAGCCCATCGAAGGGACTCAGTTGTCCTTTGTTGGCTCCGCATTGGCCACACCCGCTTGACACACAGCCTTTTACTGCGCCATGAGGACCCGCCTCTACGTCGCTGCAGGTCGGCTTTGACGGTGGTCCACCTTTTGTTGGCCTGTCCCCTTTTAACTGCGCTCAGGCAGACGTTTGCGCTGCCTGATACGCTCCCGGCACTTTTAACAGATGACACTACCGTGGCAGGCTTAGTTTTGCGTTTTATTCGTGCAGGGGGCTTTTATTGCTTGATCTAAGTGTTTTTCTTTATTTTGTGTTGAGTCTGGCCTCAGGCCTACGATTTTAGACTGAGTTTTTTTAGTGTGTTTCTTGGTGGTTGGCTTTTACTTGTTTGTCTATATAGTCGGCCAACCACTGTCACACTCTGTGTGATTTTAATGCCTTTTGTCTGGCCTCTGTTTGAGTCTTTCTTGTCCTGTTTCGTCTCTTGTCGTCTCCATTGTTCGTTTTTATTCTTTGTGGGTTATTGAAGGTTTTGGAACAAGGGACCGATGGCCCTAGCAGTCTGGTCCCTTCAATCCCACAAACCAACCAACCAACCAACCAACATAGGGTGCAAGTGCAACTCTGAAATGAAGAGGGTGGCATAGGAGAGGAATTAGGGGCGCACCAGACCTGTCACAAGACTAATGACTCAAAAAAGAATTCATGTTACTGTCTTCAGCGATAAAAACTTTTACCCCATGTATTTCACGGTCTGGGAAGTCACTGAAATTTATAAAGAATAGAGCTGCACCTAATGTGTTACCGTGAAAGAACGTCTACGTTATTTTTCTTGTTTTACAAAAAATTATCATCGGAGGTAGTGAACTATTTCTATAATTTGCATCTAGTTTCCCAGGTAAGACGGAAATCACATTTACTATTCCTCTTACATCTAGTGCTACTAGCTTTTTAATACTATTTCTTGATCAACAGTGTGAAAAACGTGGGGCTAACCTAAGAATATGACTAATGCAGTTATCCTTGTAAAGAGCACTTCCGTGAACGCAGTAACAGTCAACATAGTACGGTTCCCACTTCAAAGACCACACTTCGTTAAAAAGGACGTATTTACTCATGTAACTAATTAACCTGTCTATCACGATTGATTCAATTTTCAGAATGCTGACAGTAGTGAAAATGGCCTCCCGGTTTCAATACCCTCCGCGTTACCTATCTTCAGAGTTGGTAAAACTGCTGGGTGCTTTAGGTACTCCCGGAATATGACCAACTAATCAATCATTTATTTTGCCTGATGCTGATCTAGTTGCCTTGACCTTCATATATTTTCATAAAATTCGACAAGGTTTTAGAGCACGTAATATTGATCAACCAACTTATCAGCCACCCCTGCAGTTAACTTCGTGGGTATATGTATCGCATACATACATCTTCGCCTACTTGTGTTTTGTTCACCTTTTCCTATAAACGGTGGATTGCATTATAAATGAGTACGGGTCTCTCTTTTCCTCATAGACATACAGGTTTCCACATATGGTGGCGAAAAACTAAATATGTTCATTCTTGTAATTTCAGTCTTATATGCGTATTCAGCAACTGTGTTTATAGTTACTGGAGTAATCAGCAAACAGCTGCATGCGGCATCCATCGTATTGTCACACTCGTAATTAATGTGATGGTTGGAATCTTCTCAAGAAGGGCACAACTTGTCTGAACTAGTAATGGACTTTTTTTATTTGTGCAACTATTTGCTGATTATTTCCACAAATACTTGTAAATGTTATAACGTAGGCCGAATCGCAAAAACACATGTCAGTAAATTGCGGACTCACAATATCTATATAAATAATGATTGAGTCACAACGCTTCCTACAACGCCTCTCTCTGTCTGCCTACTCTCTCTCTTTCTCGCTGTCGCATTCTCTGACTGGAGGAAAGTAATTCTTTCGCCATATATGCGATTGTTGTTGTTGTGGTCTTCAGTCCTGAGACTGGTTTGATGCAGCTCTCCATGCTACCCTATCCTGTGCAAGCGTCTTCACCTCCCAGTACTTACTGCAACCTATATCTTTCTGAATGTGCTTAGTGTATTCATCTATTGGTCTCCCTCTACGATTTTTACCCTCCACGCTGCCCTCCAATGCTAAATTTGTGATCCCTTGATGCCCCAGAACATGTCCTGCTAACCGGTCCCTTCTTTTTCACCATTTGTGCCACAAACTCCTCCCCAATTCTATTCAATACTTCATCATTAGTTATTTGATCTACCCATCTAATCTTCAGCATTCTTCTGTAGCACCACATTTCCAAAGCTTCTATTCTCCTCTTGTCCAAACTATTTATCATCCATGTTTGACTTCCATACATGGCTACACTCCATACAAATACTTTCAGGAACGAATTCCTGACACTTAAATCTATACTCAATGTTAACAAACTTCTCTTCTTCAGAAAAGCTTTCCATGCCATTGCCAGTCTGCGTTTAATATCTTTTCTACTTCGACCATCATCAGTTACTTTGCTCCCAAATAGCAAAACTCCTTTACTATTTTAAGTGCCTCATTTCCTAATCTAATTCCCTCAGCCTCACCCGACTTAATTCGACTACATTCCATTATCCTCTTTTTGCTTCTGTTGATGTTCACCTTATACCCTCCTTTCAAGACACTGTCCATTCCATTCAACTGCTCTTCGAAGTCCTTTGCTGTCTCTGATAGAATTACAGTGTCATCGGCGAACCTCAAAGTTTTTGTTTCTTATCCATGGACTTTAATACCCACAACGAATTTTTCTTTTGTTTCCTTTACTGCTTGCTCAATATAGAGATTGAATAACACCTGGGAGAGGTTACAACCCTGTCTCACTCCCTTCCCAACCACTGCTTCCCTTTCATGCCCCTCGACTCTTATATCTGCCATATGGTTTCTGTAAAAATTGTACAGGGTGTTTCAAAAATGACCGGTATATTTGAAACGGTAATAAAAACTAAACGAGCAGCGATAGAAATACACCGTTTGTTGCAATATGCTTGGGACAACAGTACATTTTCAGGCAGACCAACTTTTGAAATTATAGTAGTTACAACTGTCAACAACAGATGGCGCTGCCGTCTGGGAAACTCTATAGTACGATATTTTCCACATATCCACCATGCATAGCAATAATATGGCGTAGTCTCTGGATGAAATTACCCGAAACCTTTGACAACGAGTCTGGCGGAATGGCTTCACATGCAGATGAGATGTACTGCTTCAGCTGTTCAATTGTTTCTGGATTCTGGCGGTACACCTGGTCTTTCAAGTGTCCCCACAGAAAGAAGTCACAGGGGCTCATGTCTGGCGAATAGATAGGCCAATCCACGCCGCCTCCTGTATGTTTCGGATAGCCCAAAGCAATCACACGATCATCGAAATATTCATTCAGGAAATTAAAGACGTCGGCCGTTCGATGTGGCCGGGCACCATCTTGCATAAACCACGAGGTGTTCGCAGTGTCGTCTAAGGCAGTTCTAAGGCAGTCTGTACCGCCACAAATTCACGAAGAATGTCCAGATAGCGTGATGCAGTAATCGTTTCGGATCTGAAAAATGGGCCAATGATTCCTTTGGAAGAAATGGCGGCCCAGACCAGTACTTTTTGAGGATGCAGGAACTATGGGACTGCAACATGGGGCTTTTCGGTTCCCCATATGTGCCAGTTCTGTTTTTTGGCGAAGCCGTCCAGGTAAAAATAAGCTTTGTCAGTAAACCAAATGCTGCCCACATGCATATCGCCGTCATCGTTAGCGAATGTTTCTCGTGCAGCAATGGTAGGGGCGCTGAGGGGTTGCCGCGTTTGAATTTTGTATGGATAGAGTTGACGATACGTGGACGTAGGCGTCATTTGGACCGCAGCTGCAACACGCGAACGGAAACCAGAGGCCGCTGTTGGATCACATGCTGCACTAGCTGCGCGTTGCCCTCTGAGGTTGCCATATGCGCTCGCCCTACCTTTCCAGCACGCTCATCCGTCACGTTCCCAGTCCGTTGAAATTTTTCAAACAGATCCTTTACTGTATCGCTTTTCGGTCCTTTGGTTACATTAAACCTCCGTTGAAAACTTCGTCTCGTTGCAACAACACTGTGTTCTAGGCGGTGGAATTCCAACACCAGAAAAATGCTGTGTTCTAAGGAATAAACCATGTTGTCAACAGCACATTTGCACGTTGTGAACAGCACACGCTTACAGCAGAAAGCCGACGTACAGAATGGCGCACCCACAGACTGCGTTGTCTTCTATATCTTTCACATCACTGGCAGCGCCATCTGTTGTTGAAAATTGTAACTACTGTAATTTCGAAAGTTTGTCCGCCTGAAAATGTACTGTTGTCCCAAGCATATTGCAACAAACGGTGTATTTCTATCGCTGCTCGTTTAGTTTTTATTGCCGTTTCAAATATACCGGTCATGTTTGAAACACCCTGTAAATAGCCTTTCGCTCCCTGTATTTTACCCCTGCCACCTTTAGAATCTGAAAGAGAGTATTATTTGTAGACTTAGAGAAGGCTTTTGACAATATGTGATACGATCTCTGTTATTCGTCGAAGGTCGTATGTCACTCGCACCACGTTTTGTCGCTGCGACTATGCTACAGCACGCACTGTTACAATCACAGGCAGTAATCACACCTTGATAGGGCACCGCATTGCTGGTGTGCTGAAGGTTTAGTGCCTGCAAAATCCAGCAGACGGGACACGCCGCGATTTAACGTCAGCAGCGACATTATATTTAACGTTGCTCCGGGCTGCACAGCATTAGCGTGCGTGAGCGGCGCGCTAGCCGCGCTTTCGGATGAGCAGTCACGACCGCACACCAGCTGGTGGCTGCCACAGCAAACACGGCAGCTGCCGGTTGCGCTGTTTGCTTAACGTCTGGATTCTCTCGGAGACACCTGTCGTTCGCGCTGCTATGCCTCCATGAACCGTTGCAGCTCTACTATCTCCACATGTCAAATCGGTAACATATATGAACAGGGTGTACACGATCTGGGGGGGGGGGAATTTTTTCAACCTGGAGGAAACCGGGAAGAACCCGGGAATAGTTTAGAATTCTGGGAATTTTTCATTGTTTTAGTTTTTGGTTAAATTTTTGTGATTTTGACTGGTAACAACTAATACTCTAACAAATGATGTTACTGTATCCCGCTACTGCAGAATAATACTGCTGCAACAAAACATGAACGAGAGAAAAAAAAACGAAAATAAAACTTGAGTTGCAAAGGAAATGCGCCATATACAACAACAAAACAGTGCTCATACAAGCGTCTGCCAACAACAAAGTGTTCCAAAGGTTTTAGGATGACTGCAGTGCTTCATAACAACAAATTGCCTCCGGTGAACGTCATGTGAGAACTGTTTAAGTTACATTCGTTTGAGCAGTTGCGGGCGGGCTCTTGCGCATGCGCAGTTGAGTCGTGTGTGAGTACCCAGTACCTTCACCCCCTTCTGGTTACAAAAGTGTGGCTGGGCGCCACTGCTTAATATTGCCCCGGTTGGGAGATAATAGTAAATCTCGGGCTGATGTCCAGAGCAATCTGAGTTGTGGTGTGGGGGTGGGTCGTCTCCACGTGACCTGTGTTTATGTTCAGTGATTTTGTTGTTTCCTCTTCGTTTGTTGCTCTCACGTTAAATGATAACAAAACGGATTTTTGTGGCCAGGAGCTATCATTGAATTGAAATACGTTCGCATAATTACGGAAAGCCAAAATATGTTATTAGTTTCAGATATTATTTCCACCATTCTGACAGTCAAGCTTAATCGCCTTGCAGAACAATGAAGTTATTTTTGCTGGTTTGCTAAAGAGATTTGGCTTTTATTAATCTCTTCTGTTGAGGCAATATATTTATTTGGCACTAATTGTTTTATTTCACGCTATTGGCTAGTTTCAACTGTTCGCTGTATTTTAAGTGCACATATGACATTATGCCATAATAAAGAACCAAGCATGAGATGATACAGTACTGGTACTCCGAGAAAATGCGAAAGTGCTTTTTAAGCCGAATTATGTACACTCCTGGAAATGGAAAAAAGAACACATTGACACCGGTGTGTCAGACCCACCATACTTGCTCCGGACACTGCGACAGGGCTGTACAAGCAATGATCACACGCACGGCACAGCGGACACACCAGGAACCGCGGTGTTGGCCGTCGAATGGCGCTAGCTGCGCAGCATTTGTGCACCGCTGCCGTCAGTGTCAGCCAGTTTGCCGTGGCATACGGAGCTCCATCGCAGTCTTTAACACTGGTAGCATGCCGCGACAGCGTGGACGTGAACCGTATGTGCAGTTGACGGACTTTGAGCGAAGGCATATAGTGGGCATGCGGGAGGCCGGCTGGACGTACCGCCGAATTGCTCAACACGTGGGGCGTGAGGTCTCCAAAGTACATCGATGTTGTCGCCAGTGGTCGGCGGAAGGTGGACGTGCCCGTCGACCTGGGACCGGACCGCAGCGACGCACGGATGCACGCCAAGGCCGTAGGATCCTACGCAGTGCCGTAGGGGACCGCACCACCACTTCCCAGCAAATTAGGGACACTGTTGCTCCTGGGGTATCGGCGAGGACCATTCGCAACCGTCTCCATGAAGCTGGGCTACGGTCCCGCACACCGTTAGGCCGTCTTCCGCTCACGCCCCAACATCGTGCAGCCCGCCTCCAGTGGTGTCGCGACAGGCGTGAATGGAGGGACGAATGGAGATGTGTCGTCTTCAGCGATGAGAGTCGCTTCTGCCTTGGTGCCAATGATGGTCATATGCGTGTTTGGCGCCGTGCAGGTGAGCGCCACAATCTGGACTGCATACGACCGAGGCACACAGGGCCAACACCCGGCATCATGGTGTGGGGAGCGATCTCCTACACTGGCCGTACACCTCTGGTCATCGTCGAGGGGACACTGAATAGTGCACGGTACATCCAAACCGTCACCGAACCCATCGTTCTACCATTCCTAGACCGGCAAGGGAACTTGCTGTTCCAACAGGACAATGCACGTCCGTATGTATCCCGTGCCACCCAACGTGCTCTAGAAGGTGTAAGTCAACTACCCTGGCCAGCAAGATCTCCGGATCTGTCCCCCATTGAGCATGTTTGAGACTGGATGAAGTGTCGTCTCACGCGGTCTGCACGTCCAGCACGAACGCTGGTCCAACTGAGGCAGCAGGTGGAAATGGCATGGCAAGCCGTTCCACAGAACTACATCCAGCATCTCTACGATCGTCTCCATGGGAGAATAGCAGCCTGCATTGCTGCGAAAGGTGGATATACACTGTACTAGTGTCGACATAGTGCATGCTCTGTTGCCTGTGTTTATGTGCCTGTGGTTCTGTCAGTGTGATCATGTGATGTATCTGACCCCAGGAATGTGTCAATAAAGTTTCCCCTTCCTGGGACAATTAATTCACGGTGTTCTTATTTCAATTTCCAGGAGTGTATTTTAGTGTGGTTCATGAAATTCCGACGCTCTTGAAATATTCTCTGATGTGTTGTTTCTTTTAAGACATTATGTAAGATGTTTTAATGTTTTACACGTATGAATATATGGGCTTCCTGCGTGATCGTAGCTGCGCAAGCTCTGTGACGTCTGTTATCTGGCGCTCTCTTGCAGCTGCTGAAACGAACCTATTTCTTACAGATCGCGGGAAAAATATTGCGAATGGTGAATTGAAAAGCGCTACATTCAAGGCAGATTTCCTTTTACGCAAGATGAACTATGTGCGAGAATATACGATGAATTTATTGAATCACAAACCGTTTGACTCTTTGAATGCGACCATTTAGCAGAAGATCAGACGTTGACGTCGTAATTAAAAATTTTTGCTGGCACATTTGTCTGATGAATCTTAAAGTGTATCAAGAGCAAGAAAGATCAATATTATATGTGGAAGCTTAACTTCTCTTACAGCTTATTAATCTTCGAGACCAATATTATATGTGAATGCTATGTATATTAATTTAAAGCATTAACTTCTCTTATTAGTGTGTTCGCGCTACTTAAAGAGTGATCTTGCTATTGGCTGACTATATGACGTGTCCTATGCTGACATCAGCTGCCGAGATCACGTGACGTGAACTATGACTGGTCTACAAAAGCGCATGATAACTCGATTTCAATGCTTCAGAAGGTGACATGCACTGCTTGGCGGAATTCATATTTATACCTCCGTAATACGAAAATATGTAGCGTACATGCTGGTGGCCATCAAACGTCTTGAAAAACGCCCCCCCCCCCTCCCCCGAGTTTCGTTGTTTCGTTTTCTAAAGTGCCGGGAAATTCTACGTCAGTATATAAACCCATAAACATTCAAAGAATTGATGAGTTTTACAGAATAACGTAACACGGAAAAAGTGTATTTTTAACCGGGAGAAAGTGTATTTTCAACCGGGAGAAAATTTATTTTTACCTGGGAAATCCGGGAATTTTTTTTCCTTGTCCACATATACACTCTGATGAACAGTCAAGGGAGAAACCAAATGAGTCAATTTCTATGGAACTCAAGAAATACCGATTTTAACGATTGAGCTCCGATTACCTCAACAAACAGGGCGAATCACTTAAAACGTATCCCACAAGTATTGCGGAAACGGGAAGTGCTACTCATGAGTGGTTTTCACAGAATGAATTGGTTGTCAGTTGCTCGTAATGTTAGCCAATCAACAGTCTGTAATAATACTTAGAAAGTGTATTTTTTTTTTTTTTTTTGCAAACATGGACTTCTGTAAATTGAACTGAGACGTGGGACTTACGTAAAGCAGGAAAAGGTGTCGACGGGGCCTAATCAGTTGCCTTTTATTGCTCAGTAAACACCTACACTTTACTTAAGGTAATAAGTTTTTAAAAAGAATCATTTAAAAAAACTGACTTTGACACGAGCTACACTGACGGCTGAAGGCCTTATTAAGAAGGAATTCAAATTACTTGTCAGCTGAAGGCCACAAGCAAAACTTCAGAACAATTAACAGCTCAAGGCCGGAATTACAAACGAGGAACACAATTAGACGTTGAAAATACGAAAATAATTTTTGAAACAACCAAAAATAAATTGACTGTAACACGAGCTGCACTGACGGCTGAAGGCCTTATTAAGAAGAATTGAAATTGTTTGTCGGCTGAAGGCTACAAGCAGTAGGAATAATTTAAACAAATGTTATTTTTAAACACTTGACAAAATCCGACGAAATAAACGAGGAAGTGATCTACAGATTACGCTCCAAGGATCGACCTGGGAAAGTCTCTCAAACGGAAGTAAGGTTAGACAGGCAGCCCAGAGTTATACTCACTTAACAGGATGGCAACTCAAACCAGTCACAGTTAAACACAAGACGAACACCTCGCAAAATCTACCTAACGTCCGATGCCCAATAGACGACAGAATAACCCATGCTAGGCAGACAGGCGGACTACACTCTTGACACCGTAAAACGACAAACATTATACAAGAGAACATGTTTAAACGCAAGAATAATCCGAAGTAGTCACAAGTTGCCTCCAGGAATCCAGTACGCAGGCAGCGTTAAAATGACTGGTCATTCAAAACCACACTAGATACACACGGATCCACGAAAATAATTCCACAAACCACTCAAACGATACTGAAACCAGTCACTGTGGAGCAACAACGACGAATTTCGAGTTGTTACAAACACAGACACTCCAGAAGCGGTCGGAAGACCAAATACGCGTTGTCCGATGACACGACCTTCCGAACGACCAACCAACGGTCGTCCCCTTTCAAGTCACGCCAGAGAAAGGTGCCAGTATGAATCGTCGACCGACAGCTGATTGCCATGAGGTCACTTCCACGGACGGATACACACACACACACACACACACACACACACACAGGTGAAGGTTGCACTACTCGAATATAACGATCCATTTAACGTAAATTCGCTGAATCCGGACCGCGACGTGGTCGTGTACTCTCGCAACCATATCCTTCCATCGGCAGTGCTCGACGACGACCCGGAAGAACTAGAGGTTACTCCAAAGATAGTACCACAGTACTGGTTATCGATAATCGCTGCTGCTGCCACTGAGGGGCAGACAAAGCGAGCAAACTTAGTGGCGCCAGTGAACAGACTAAGAAAACCAGAGGTGACAATCGCAATACACGACGCCCACCTGTCAATGGCACCAAGGAGAGCCGGAGCACGGCTAAGAAACATTGGGTATTGATGTTAAAAAAATTAAGACTAGGGCAAATTAGAATGTCAGTGATGCTTGTTACATGATTCTAGTGTGAGCCGTTTACTTGATATTGTGTTTTGGAAAGCTCCCACGCTGACACTAGTACAGTACCTGCAGTAGCACACGCTGAAGAACAAGTGCATACAGTGTTATATGGATTCTGACCAGTAACGAGACAACTGACAATCACAGGTTGTACTCAAAATGACCACCGGTAGCGGCAATACATTCTTCCAGTCTGGTACGGAACGACATCTGCACACGTCCTAACATTTCAGCGGAGATGTCCGAACACGTTGCCGCAATATGTCGCTGAATATTATCAGGTGTAGTTGTAGACAGTAGTAGTAGTAGTAGTAGTAGTAGTAGTAGTTGTTGTTGTTTTTGTAGACAGCGTCTTCCAGCTACTCCCACAGATAAATGTTTACAGGTGTCGAATTCTAGGGAACGGGCCGGTCAAGGTTCAGGTCTTCTGCGACCATCCAATGATTTTGTAACAATTCGTGAAAACATGCTGTAGTACTTCCTTCGCTATGGGCTGGGTAGTCATCAGGTTGGTTACACAGGTTCCTCCTAGTCTGCACAGGAACTACATCGTCTGTTAGGAGGCTGTGACGTTTGTACGCATTCCGTGTTCCGTCTATGGAAATCGGGACCATGAGTGGATGGTTCGTAGCCTCACCCACACTTATACACTTCATGAACGCTTACGTTCCACCTGATGAAGTCAACAGAGAGTGTCAGTAGCACATGTTTCATCGGTTTGTCTGGCCATGTTTCGTGGCTCTGGCTTCAACCCTAAACCACGTACATCTGGAACTCCTTTTCTTAATGCCCATGTACAGAAGTTAACAGAGTCTCATAATCGCTACCATGCATCTCTTGATGGAGAGAAATGCGATGGAACCTATGTCGGTGGAGAATGTAGAGGACACTTACCTGATACATGTAACTTCCTCGTGCCATTGCTCGGGAGCTAACGTGTGGATCAACTGAAACTGCAGCAACAACTTTAATCCCCCACCCTTTCGGTCGTCACTCGTTTCTTTCTGTTACGTTGTATAGGTGTTACACTTCCACATTCAAGTGACCAGTTGAAGAGGTTGATAAATAGTTGCCCAGATGGGTGACATATGTTGTGATAGCTTACCGCATACACCGTACAAGGTCGAACTGTAGTCTTCCGCCATTCTCCAAATACCACGAGCATGTCGGCTTTTTCTGCATTAGTAAATCCCATCGTCCACTCAGGACCTACTGCTTGGATTGTCACACACTGACAACCAAGTCGCAGTGCGCTCAACGAACACTCAAGTACACATAAAACATTGTACCTAGCAATTATGCAAATCGAATGGCACAAACAAGTGTCTAGAAAAGGTCCCCGAAATAAACAACTGAGAGTTCCCCAACATGCCTTCCACAACTACCCATCACTTACGCACCTTGGTTATGTTATGTGACACACGACAGATAATATCAACACAAGATAAAATTCAAAAAAAAAAAAAAAAGTGAGTCTGAGCACTATGGGACTTAACATCTCTTGTCATCAGTCCCTAGAACTTAGAACTACTTAAATCTAACTAACCTAAAGACATCACACACATCCATGCCCGAGGCAGGATTCGAACCTGCTACAGTAGCGGTAGCGTGGTTCCAGACTGTAGCGCCTAGAACCGCTGGACCACAACGGCCGGCTCAAAAATACAGTATAACATCGCGACAGCACATGATAACCACGGCGCCGTTAACTTGGACGCTCTTAATAAGTGCCGGAAGCCAAAACTCAGCACAGAATTGTATGGCTGTGAATCATGGATTGGGGGAAAACCGGAAAAGAAGAAAATCATTACTTTGAGGTGTCGTGCTATAGAAGGACGCTGAAACTAATGGGGAATGATAATGTAAGGAATGAGGAGGTTCTCCGCAGAATCAGCCAAGGACGGAATATCTCTGACAATAAGAAGGACCAGAATGACAGGATTGGTCTTAAGACGTTAAAGATGAAGTTCAGTATTACTATAAGGAGCCGTTGACTTTAGATAATGTAGGAGAAAGCCGAGACTGACATGTACAAGTATGTTACAAAGAATTGAGGAAGTATGAAAGAGCTACTCTGAGACACAGTGGTTGGTGCAAGGGAGAAAGTCTTCACAGGTAGAATAAAAGCACGCATAAAGATAAGAAAAAAGAAGAAAACAGTTGTCTCTCCTCACAGATTTCATGTCAGGATGGCGGAAATGAAGCTATTTTGAAAATCGAAACAATAGTGACCATTAATTTATGTCATGCACAATTAAATATCCCTGACATCATCTACCTCAGTTCCATCAGCGGCAGCATTGCGACTCTGTACTTTTCCAATAACTAAACTGGAAAGAACTTTATCTTACAAAACTCTGCCCGAATAGACTAGGAAGGGCCAACGTGACCGACCGGCCGCCATGTCATCCTCACACCACATGCGTCACTGGATGCGGATGCGAATATGGAGAGGCATGTGGTCAGCACAACGCTCTCGCGGCCGTATATTAGTTTACGAGACCGGAGCCCCTGCTTCTCTATCAAGTAGCTCCTCAGTTTGCCTCACAAGTGCTGAGTGCACCCCGCTTGCCAACAACGCTCGGCAGACCGCGTGGTCAGCCATCCAAGTGTTAGCCCAGTTCGACAGCGCTTAACTTCTGTGATCTGATGGGAACCGATATTACAAGCACGGCAAGGCCGTTGGCCAATTTATCTTATAGTTGAGTCAAAAAGCGTGTAAGAAAAAGTAGGGCACGGCGGTCGGTGCCGTCGCTCGGAAACTTACCAGAACATATTATGCGCTGATCTTCCTCAGTTGCATCGTGTAATATCTTTATGTTACTTCGTTGTGACGTTTTAATTCTCATCATTGCAACCATCAATAAAACGTCCTCATTTTCATTGGTAAGTAAAACAGAAGAGAAAGGAGCAAACATTCCTTTCAAATTAACCCTAGTACGCATTCCCCGGGTCCAATGGGCCTGGAGAGAGTCTTAAAGAGTTTTAACAACTGATTTGGAATCAGTTGCTACATAACGGAAAGCTGAAGACTACGATTTCCTTTCAGGTACAAGTGTCACATCAGAAGAAAACCGTGAAGTTGTTTCTCAGGCAGCGGCATGCTCATCTCTTTGGATGAAGGAGGAACCCGCATCTCGTGGTCGTGCGATAGCGTTCTCGCTTCCCACGCCAGGGTTCCCGGATTCGATTCCCGGCGGGGTCAGAGATTTTCGCTTCCTCGTGATGGCTGGGTGTTGTGTGTTGTCCTTAGGTTAGTTAGGTTTAAGTAGTTCTAAGTTCTAGGGGACTGATGGCCATAGATGTTGAGTCCCATAGTGCTCAGAGCCATTTGAACCATTTTTAATGAAGGAGGAAGTAGTGGTGCCGGTGGTGCTGATCATGATAATGATGGTGATAACCATGATCTTGATGACGAAGGTAAAGGCGTCTGGACAAATAGGTAGTTAAACTGCTGCTCTAAACAGTATTCTCAAAAGTAAAAGACGCCCAGTTTAAAACAAAACTCGCCGGCACACAATGTGCTGAAATTTATACCGCGATCAGCAGTGAGCATTATCACTTACACCCCCAAAGATGCTTTGGAATTATGTGTTCCTCTAGCCATTGTTAACGAAACTGTGAGATACACGAACTTAGAAGCACGAAGAATTTGTCTACCAAGGAAAATGAACTGGTAAGGTATACTTAGAGAAGAAATATTTCTGGAGAATTTTGCTTCATATTGCAGCAGATACTGGCTGGGATGTTCCAATCAGAGACCTTTTTGTCGGAAAGTTTTCCAGCCCTTTATATGTCGCTACAGCGTCTGTGAATCAGTTTGAGGCAATGAGAGGATTCATTGGGCTTGATGACAAAAGTACAAGAGAGGCTAGATTACCAAGTGATAAGCTGGCTTCTGTACCTTAAGTATGGAAAATATTAGTAGTACAGTGCAGGAATGTAATCATATCAAAAATTAATGTTATTACAATAGATGAACAGCTAGGTCCACTTAGCAACCATTGTTAATTTAAGCAATATACGACAAATAAGCGAAGAAACTATGGAACGAAAGTATTCTGGATGTGCGGAACTGAAAATGGTTATGCCACTGATGAAACTCACTACACAGTCAGTACAACAGTGAAGACCCTTGGAGGAAATGCTGCTTGTACAAATAGTAATGATGCTGTAAATGGTTATTTTACAAGTGTTCCATTGGCAGAAAATCTTTTAAGCAAATATCGAACTACTATGGGAACAATGAGGATGAATAAAGAGAAATTCGCGAAGAGATGAGGCCAAATGGAAGTAGATAAGTAAATTCAAGTCTCTTTGCGTTTACGAAAGAAATGACTGGTTAGTTTTTCGTCTAAAAAAAACGAATGTGTAGTCCTCCTACGTACCATGCATCGCGATAACTCTGCAGATCAAGAAAATCCAAAACAGAAGTCTTAGATTGTGAAATTGTATAGCGAAATGAAGTGTGATGTGGATGTTATGGATCAGTAAGTGCGCAGATATTCATAAAAAAGTCAAACTGAACTCAGGCCCATGGCTTTCTGGTGCAACATAATGGGCGTATGCACACAAAATGCATTTACGATTTACAAAACACATCATGCCACTTATAACGAGGCTCTTTTGCACAAGAGGAGACTTTTCATGAAGGAACTATTAGTGAAGTTGATACAGCCGTTTATGATCAGATCTTCTAATCCCTTTCTACAAAAATCCGTAAACCTGGGTAACGAGAAGTTGATTATCATCGGTCCAACAGAAAACAGCGGTAGGAACAGAACGGTGGGTCGTCAGAAGAGAAGGTTTTCATTGTTTCCTGCTCTGAAGGGCAGATGAAAAAACACAATGTGCTGCAAGTGTATGAATCATGTGTGTCAGGACCATAGTAGTATGAAGTGCTACAACTGTAAAAATTAATGTGATGGTTTTCTGTTTAACGATTTATTCTTTGTCAGTTCCACAATTATCTACATCTACATCTACATCTACATCCGTACTCCGCAAGCCACCTGACGGTGTGTGGCGGAGGGTACCCTTAGTACCTCTATCGGTTCTCCCTTCTATTCCAGTCTCGTATTGTACGTGGAAAGAAGGATTGTCGGTATGCTTCTGTGTGGGCTCTAATCTCTCTGATTTTATCCTCATGGTCTCTTCGCGAGATATACGTAGGAGGGAGCAATATACTGCTTGACTCTTCGGTGAAGGTATGTTCTCGAAACTTTAACAAAAGCCCGTACCGAACTACTGAGCGTCCAGTCTTCCACTGGAGTTTATCTATCATCTCCGTAACGCTTTCGCGATTACTAAATGATCCTGTAACGAAGCACGCTGCTCTCCGTTGGATCTTCTCTATTTCTTCTATCAACCCTACCTGGTGCGGATCCCACACTGCTGAGCAGTATTCAAGCATAGGGCGAACAAGCGTACTGTAACCTACTTCCTTTGTTGTCGGATTGCATTTCCTTAGGATTCTTCCAATGAATCTCAGTCTGGCATCTGCTTTACCGACGATCAACTTTATATGATCATTCCATTTTAAATCAGACCTAATGCGTACTCCCAGATAATTTATGGAATTAACTGCTTCCACTTGCTGACCTGCTATTTTGTAGCTAAATGATGAGGGACCTATCTTTCTATGTATTCGCATCACATTACACTTCTCTACATTGAGATTCAATTGCCATTCCGTGCACCATGCGTCAGTTCGCTGCAGATCCTCCTGCATTTCAGCACATTTTTCCATTGTTGCAACCTCTCGATACACCACAGCATCATCTGCAAAAAGCCTCAGTGAACTTCCGATGTCATCCACCAGGTCATTTATGTATATTGTGAATAGCAACGGTCCTATGACACTCCCCTGCGGCACACCTGAAATCACTCTTACTTCGGAAGACTTCTCTCCATTGAGAATGACATGCTGCGCTCTGTTATCTAGGAACTCCTCAATCCAATCACACAATTGATCTGATAGTCCGTATGCTCTTACTTTGTTCATTAAACGACTGTGGGGAACTGTATCGAACGCCTTGCGGAAGCCAAGAAACACGACATCTACCTGGGAGCCCGTGTCTATGGCCCTCTGAGCCTCGTGGACGAATAGCGCGAACTGGGTTTCACACGATCGCCTTTTTAGAAACCCATGCTGATTCCTAAAGAGTAGATTTCTAGTCTCCAGAAAAGTTATTATACTCGAACATAGTACGTGTTCCAAAATTCTACAACTGATCGACGTTAGAGACGTAGGTCTATAGTTCTGCACATTTGTTGGACGTCCCCTCTTGATAACGGGGATGACCTGTGCCCTTTTCCAATCCTTTGGAACGCTACGCTCTTCTAGAGACCTAGGGTACACCGCTGCAAGAAGAGGGCAAATGAACGTCCTACAAGCTCCCCTAACTGTAACTCTTGCTCATCCACTTGTTCGTCGCTGTGTGTCACTCATACACATGCTTTTCCACTTGCCCGTTCTCACTCCATCTTTCGCAGTATTATTATACTGTATTTATTGAGGAACTGTCTTTTTATCATTTAAAACAACATTAATAATGGAAACTAGGTCCGTAACTTTCAGAAAAACGTTATTTTCGCTGTTGATGTTTGTTTGCTTGTTGTAATAAAGTGTCAGGAATCTGATGGCTATTATGTATGGGCTCACACAAGAAAAGACTTTTGTATGTTATACCAGTGATCGAACGCAGTATAAAAAAAGCTGTCTTTATAAAGCGCTGCCAAATATTTTCGTGAAGATTTATTACACCATATACGTGCTTCTCTGTAATTCCTTTTCGAAATTCTGAAAGAAACAGCTGCCGTACGGGGGCGAAGACTGCGTGGCTTTCGCAGAAGCCTGACGCCGAAGTTCTCAAAAGGAGTAACGGCTGCTTTCTAAGGAACAAAGCGCAACTGACGCTAATGAGAAGAGGCGACCTGGAAGTTTTCTAACAACGGGTCGCACGTCAAGTACACGTGCCGCCAGACGCTTTCACGTGCCAATTCGCCGGCACGGAAAACACGGTGCGCCTGCGCACAGCCTCTGCTAGCGCCACCACTGCTTTCTGTGTGGCAAAGGTCACCTCTGACGTCAACCTCATCCGCTGCTAACTGCATTGCATGTCTAAGTACAGGATACGGTGCGAATTTAAGGGAATAGCCTAAGAATGTCATATAAGTGGTTCCAGTGTGAGTGAAACATCAGTTTTTCTATTGTCTCAATCTCTCTTTACCCTGCAAGGTAATATGCCTGCATGGCAACGTGAAACGCAGTACTTTTGTAAAGGAAATCGACAAACAATATTGTAATGCATACAGTACTATTATTCAGTCGTTTCAAATCCTTGTGAAGTTTCCAGAATGAGATTTTCACTCTGCAGCGGAGTGTGCGCTGATATTAAACTTCCTGGCAGATTAAAACTGTGTGCCCGACAGAGACTCGAACTCGGGACCTTTGCCTTTCGCGGACAAGTGCTCAGCCAAGTGAGACACCGAAGCACGACTCACGCCCCGTCCTCACAACTTTACTTCTGCCAGTATCTCGTCTCCCACCTTCCAAACTTTACAGAAGCTCTCCTGTGAATCTTGCAGAACTAGCACTCCTGAAAGAAAGGATATTGCGGAGACATTGCTAAGCCACAGCCTGGATGATGTTTCCAGAATGAGATTTTCACTCTGCAGCGGAGTGTGCGCTGATATGAAACATCATGGCAGATTAAAACTGTGTGCCGGTCCGAGACTCGAAATCGGGACCTTTGCCTCTCGCGGGCAAGTGCTCTGTCAAGGTTCATAGGAGAGCGTCTGTAAAGTTTGGTAGGTGGGAGACGAAATACTGGCAGAAGTAAAGCTGTGAGGACGGGGCGTGAGTTGTGCTTGGGTAGCTCACTTGGCAGAGCACTTGTCCGCGAAAGGCAAAGGTCCCGAGTTCGAGTCTCGGTCCAGCACACAGTTTTAATCTGCCAAGAAGTTTCCTTATGAAGTTGCCATGACCGCACATATAGAGCAAATTGAGAAACTTACAGGTAGGAGAGTGACAGGGATGTCTACAGCAAATGTAGCAGAACGGCATTAGTACAGTCTTTGTGTTTGACTGAGTCTGTGAAGTTGCATGCAGTGTTCCTTCAGAAATGCATGCGTGTCTGAAGGAACACACATTGTTCTATTAAATTATTAAATTTGTTCTTAAACTGAAAATACGGTACCACCTAAGTTACATAGTTTACTGCAAACGAATGAAAGTATGTGTCGGACCGGGACTCGAACCCAGATTTCGATCTTTACACAAACGGTTGCACAACGCGCTTCGTGTACTACAACAAGCTTCACGCACAGGTCCAAGCTTGTAATATACCGATTTCTGCTACCCAAAGTACTCGCACAGTTATGTGATTCCGGTGCAAGGAGAAGACATATTTAACATTCTCGTCAGACTGCTTCGGCTTTGGTATGAAGTACATTAGAGCAGTGTCTGTATTTGACAGTGTTTGCAGAGATCGAGGCAATGTTCCTTCTGATAGCGTGCATGTTAGACACTGTCAAATACAGACAGTACACTAATGTATTTCATGCCAAAGCCAGGCAGTCTAAAGAGATAACAAAATATACCCCTCGCTGTGCGGGATTAATGCAGTATATTGTGCGAGCACTTTGGGCAGCCGACACTGAACGTTGGAAGTCTGTGTCTTTGGGGTGAAGTACGCCTGAATTGCTGAAGCGTTTAAGAAGATCGCTTGCTCGCATAAACCGGGAAATCCGGGCTCGTGTTCCGGTCAAGCACTTTGCGAATACATTTCATGACGTATCAGAATTGGCCACGGAACTTGAATGTCACAGGTTTGAGAAAAGATAGCGTGGTCCTATCAGAAATTCTCAGGGCAAATTTAGTGAACCTTTGTTTGAAGAAGACTATGTGTCATTGTCAGATACTATGAACAGGCTTCACGAGAATAAAATTTGAGAAATTTGGGCTCCAAGGGAGGCTAGTATACTCTCACTTTCTCCCTCTCTCGATACACGAATCCAAAATGATAGAAAACCCTTAATCATTGTGGCAAGCATTCTCCTCCACACACTGCACATTAGCTTGCAAAAAATGTATGTAGATTTATTTGTTAATTAATGACTCGCCCCGAATTCGGACGTCCTGCCGTAAGTATATACGGTTGGGTGACTTGACTGGCGTAGCTGTAATGAATTACCAACAGAAAAATGCTCCTCTCGGAGCATAAAGCGAATAATATCTTTCTGTTTAAAAGACTGCGTGAAAAGTGAGATACCAGCTGCCTCATTCTATTTTCCTCAGAAACTTTAAAAATATCATCAAAAATTTTGGCACGCGAACATATTCGGTTTTTTTTAAAACATGCACTCACTTCTCAGTATTACAACCTCTACTAACTGTAACTCACCCACATCCACTTGTCCGTCGCTATGAGTCACTCATATAAAAGCACTTCCATTTGCCCGTTCTCACTGCCTCTTTCAGCGAAACGCATTGTCATTATCTCTTTGTTTCCCTCTAACTGTCACTATCTCTCGTATTACAGTCACAGTCTCCATCGTTTTGCCCTACTACTATTGTCTCTTGCCACTGTCACTGCCTCACACTCGCCCTATCTTACTGCCTTTATCTCATTCATTCTTTCTCGCTGCTGCTCTTACTTCTTACTATCTCGCTCTTCTTCATTGTCACTGTTACAGATTCTCTCTTTACTGTGGGCTCTCACCCACTTCCGCTGTGTACTTCTCTTTATACCTATCCCACTGGCTATGGCACCTTCTCACTTTTCCCGGTTCTCTTTCGTCACTGTTAACTATTTTCCACTGCTACTGTGTCCCTCTCTTTTTTTCCACACTCCATTGTCTCGTCCGTGCTTTCTATACCAGAACCACTTTCTCGTACCATCCTGTATTTATTACGTTACCGTCTCTTTCCCACTGCCACGCCGGTCGGGGTGGCCAAGCGGTTCTAGTCGCTATAGTCTGGAACCGCGCGACCGCAACGGTCGCAGGTTCGAATCCTGCCTCGGGCATTGATGTGTGTGATGTCCTTAGGTTAGTTAGGTTTAAGTAGTTCTAAGTTCTAGGGGACTGATGGCCATAGATGTTGAGTCCCATAGTGCTCTAGGGGACTGATGACGTCAGAAGTTAAGTCCCATAGTGGTCAGAGCCATTTGAACGAACCCACTGCGACTGTCTTCTCACACAACAAATTGTTCGCATGACAAAAATGTTAGGAAAATTTTTTAGGTTACTGAGGATGGTAAAATGGAGTAGCTGGTACCCCAACATTCCAGTCAAAGTCTTCTAAACAAGAGCATATTCACCTCTTTTGCGTCCCGATAGGAGCACTTTTCCGCTAGTTCCATTTTTTCCCCTTCACACAACTGAGTCTATCACTCATACGAAAAGAACGTTATCAGTCATTACAATTTTGACAGATACTTACATGAAGCAAAACTAATTTTACATCTCACACCGGATTTTAAGTACGCTAGAATTTACCATGTGTTTCAGTCCACAACGTGGGATTTTCAGAAGCATCCTGGTGATAATGCAGACACTTAACAGCGTATTTCTCCGTGCTGCGTGAAAAATTGTTCAAATGGCTTGGAGCACTTTGGGACTTAACAACTGTGGTCATCAGTCCCTTGAACTTAGAACTTCTTGAACCTAACTAACCTAAGGACATCACAAACATCCATGCCCGAGGCAGGATTCGAACCTGCGACCGTAGCAGTCGCACGGTTCCGGACTGCGCGCCTAGAACCGCGAGACCACCGCGGCCGACCGTGCTACGTCACTTTATAAAGGACGTTTTCACTCCACGCCGGATTTTACGTCCGCCTTTTAAGCGTACAAGTAGGGTATTTTTGAATTTCTGTACCTCGGAAGCAAATAAAGATATCATTAAAGCTCTGACCGTTGTTAGACAGCGGGAACTTAGAAATATATATAATGTAAAAATTACACGTATTTGCTGTGCGTAGTCCTCTTGGAATCCGCAGCTCTGGTTTGGTACCCAGAAACCATGTTTTTGGGGTGTTTCTCGATAACGAATAAAGATGTTTGATAACGCCATGATGTCACTTCCAGACAAACGCCTAGAGAATATAACGTTAAAATTTGAGGAATTGTTTTTGAGGTTGTTTTCTAGTTAGATTTCACATCACATCTGATTTTACTTTGATCCTGTGTATCTCGGAAACGGACAAAGATATCAATAAATTTCCAAGGATTCGACATCGGTATCTCAGATACGTATCGTAAAAATTTCAACCCTCTGCGGTGCGTAGCCGTCTTGGGATCCGCGGCTTAAAAATCATAACCAGCTACAGGAAGACACATACGTAAAATATGTCTGCTCAGTTCGATGGAGACAAGAGAAATGAAACTAAATTACCTGAGTGGAGCTTCCATTTTGTTATCAACATCTTAAAATACAATTCCTCCGATACATTTCAGCCACAGGCTCATTTCTCTAATATCATTGATATGAATTTACAGTTCTTATACGTTTCGATATATTTTTCATAGACATTATGAAACACTTACTTATAAGCAAGCAAATCATTCTGAAATGTATTTTTTTACATTACCGGCCATTAAAATTGCTACACCACGAAGATGACGTGCTACATGCGCGAAATTTAACCGTCAGGAAGAAGATGCTGTGATATGCAAATGATTAGCTATTTAGAGGATTCACACAAGGTTGGCGCCGGTGGCGACACCTACAACGTGCCGACATCAGGAAAGTTTCCAACCGATTTCTCATACTTAAACAGCGGTTGACCGGCGTTGCCTGGTGAAACGTTGTTGTGATGCCTCGTGTAAGGAGGAGAGATGCATACCAACACGTTTCCGACTTGGATAAAGGTCCGATTGTAGACTATCGCTATTGCGGTTTATCGTATCGCGACATTGCTGCTCCCGTTGGCCGAGATCCAATGACTGTTAGCAGAATATGGAATCGGTGGGTTCAGGAGGATAATACGGAACGCCGTGTTGGATCCCAACGGCCTCGTACCACTAGCAGTCGAGATGACAGGCATTTTATCAACATTGCTGTAACGGATCGTGCAGCCACGTGTCGATCCCTGAGTCAACAAATAGGGACGTTTGCAAGACAACAACCATCTGCACGAACAGTTCGACGACGATTGCAGCAGCATGGACTTTCAGCTGGGAGACCATGGCTGCGGGTATCCTGGACGCTGCATCACAGACAGGAGCGCCTGTGATGGTGCACTCAACGAAGAACCTGGGTGCACGAATGGCGAAAAGTCATTTTTTCGGATGAATCCAGGTTCTGTTTACAGCATCATGATGGGCGCAACAGTGTTTGGCGACATCGCTGTGAACACACATTGGAAGCGTGTATTCGTCATCGCCATACTGGCGTATCACCCGGCGTGATGTATGGGGTGCCATTGGCTCGGTCACTTCTTGTTCGCATTGACGGCGCATTGAACAGTGGACGTTACATTTCGTATGTGTTACGACCGTGGCTCTACCCTTCATTCGATTCCTGCGAAGCCCTACATTTCAGCAGGATAATGCACGGCCGCATGTTGCAGGTCCTGTACGGGCCTTTCTGGATACAAAAAAAGTTCGGCTGCTGCCCTGGCCAGCACATTCTCCAGATCTCTCACCAATTGAAAACGTCTGATCAATGGTGGCCGTCACAATACGCAAGTCACTACTCTTGATGAACTGTGGTATTTTGTTGAAGCTGCATGGGCAGCTGTACCCGTACACGCCATCCAAGCTCTGTTTGACTCAATACCCTGGCGTATCAAGGCTGTTATTCCGGCCAGAGGTATTTGTTCTGGGTACTGATTTCTCAGGATCTATGAACCCGAATTGCGTGAAAATGTAATCAAATGTCAGTTCTAGTATAATGTATTTGTGCAATGAATACCCGTTTATCATCTTATAACACTACTGTTTGCTACTGCTATACCATAACCTTACAGTTGAAGGCAGATAGTGAAATAAAACTATCTTGTTAAGGTAATTATCGTATAAAGCAACAGAGCTGAGAGGAATTTTGTTATGTTGACCGAGTTGTACCTAATGGAGGTGGCTTATCGGAAGTTAAAGTCAGAAATACGTAAATATTTGAGCAGTAACAAACAATGTTTTTGAGTAGCTATGCTGTTTAAAGAATAAGAAAAACTGTCGCCAGCAGGCAAGAGGGATATTAACGTTCTAATTTAAGGAAGTAGGTATGAGTAACTTTAACGGACAAACACAACCTAGACTTGACCACACGCGAGTACAATGAACTCTGACACATACCAATGTTTATGGTAAGATTGAAGCTAACAGCTAGAGCAGCACAAACTATTGGCAAAAATATAGCAGATACCGAGACACACTGTTACTTTCATGGCTTGTCCAAACTGAATGGTCTTTATAACATTACTATTAACATTCACTGCAGGATCATAAATTGGACTTAGGTTAAGTCTCCCTCAGTTAAATACTTTATTATTTAAAATGAAAATTAAATGGAATTCACTGACTGGTTGCTTCTCACTAACTTTTGAATAAAGAAATTATGGTTTTCATTAACAGAGGTCTTCCCGTTACTTGTTACCTAGCATTAGCACAATAGAGAAACTGTGGATCCTGTTATGCTATTAATATGCACTTCCAGTACACAAGAGAGACAAACACTTAGCAATCACGAACATATAATTTTCTACTATTGCAGTTTTCCACTTTTACTACAGTGAAACACAATGTTGACAAAATTACAAGAAACTGACTCACCTTTTAAAATTTGCTACAGGCAGCAATGTGATCATTTACTAAGCAAAACTTTATAAGCCTCATTTTTATGAACTTTTAATCCTTAAAAGAAACAGGAAATTCTCTTTATTACCACAGTCTTCTATTTGCAAGTAAATGATTAAATAAGTGACTTTGAGACTCCACAAAACTATAAATTGGACTATTTCCATCACTGGGAGGCTTTCACAAAACTAACATTTACTACCCCCCCCCCCAATTTCATGAAATCCACAGTAAACCTGAATACTCTATTATTACCAAAGATCAAACATCATTTAATAATTTGAGACTTTCATTTTTTCCACAGACTAGGACACTCGGTAATCATAGTTCAGATGGAGAGGAACCTGAGAGGTAATAGGTAAAAAATCAAGGTAGGTACATGAATTCAGTTATAAGTTACCTTATATTTGTGCACACTAAAGCATCCAATGAGGTGATCCTTCAATGTACGTTATTATAGCATTCCGTTACAGCGATTGCGCAATGTGGTGGCAACTGCATGTTGGTAGGTGGATTTGCAGGCAGAATTGCTGGACTCTGTCCCTTCTTGATGGCGATGATGGATACCAATTCCAGAATCGTTCCAGCTATTTAACCATCCATCCGAGGCGTTTGAAAGTGTCAGAAAAAGCCTCTCTCGGAACCAACACAATGTACAACTTTCATATGGCAGTGCACAGTCAGGTAGCTCGTCCCCGACTGACTCTCAGTTCCACCTTTTCTACCTAGGCCAACCACAATTTGCCCGCGCTACACGATTCCGTTCCCGAGGGGAACCACTACACCTTTTACATACAAACTAACTAAGAACCCAAAGTGAGGATCAGCAGTTTACATAACAGCTAACAAACATTTTCAATTAAATCAGAACATTTGCATATATTGACATTTCTACAAAAATTTATTGACCCAGAAATTACAATTATATAAAGTATGTTTTGTTCCCTCCAAATGGGACAAAGAATTTAAATGAGAGATACTGTACATTGCATAGAATCAAACCACGACATCAAAGTTTTAAACAAAGAAAGGAGTATAGAATTTTATGTTATCGATTTAAACACATTTACAGAAGCTCAACGATGTAACATTAAACCAAAGCAAAAGGCAAAATAAATCCGTACCGCACTAGAGCCATGGTGTTACAATCTGCATTTCTTCTTGGTGTAGCAATTTTAATGGCCAGCAGTGTATATTTGAAAAGAGATGACGTTCTTCGATTAATGCTTCGCCCTGCACGTGTCCTGGAACACGACCGCCTTTTCGTTGCAACTAATAGCTACCTCGCTGCTTGCTGCCAGTCAGCCATTTACTGCGCTATTAAGACGAGACACGGGCCGCTCGCAGCAGCCCTCCGCCGGCGACGGCGTCCTGCTAGCGCGTTGTATCGCAGTGTCGCGTAATCCGGCGACTTTTTAGCGCGCACACTGGCACTTCATCATCAGGCGGCGCTGTGCCTGCCTCACCCGCAGCCGCCGGCGCACAGAGTTTTAATTACTGGCGTGTCGAGGAGACGGCACGCCCCGCTGTCCCCCTCCCCACTACCACCCCCACCAACTTCTCCCTCTAGACCCCCCGTCCGTCCTTCCCCTTTACCACCACCACTATTGATTGCGGGCGGGCGGTCCCGCCGTTCCGTACTCGTTGACGGAGGCGCTGAGCGCGACGGGGAGAAGCTTATCCGTCACCCCGTGTGACAGGCGTCCCAGATTGGGTCAAGGCAGCCCTCTACCCTCCTAACTACCCCGAACGCTAACAGTGCGTCAGCGATACTAGGAGGTCATTGACAATAACGCTAACCAAAATTGAACTAGAAGTATAAAAGACGGATCCCTTTAATTTGCTTGTGGAACTCTTAACAGAACTTCGTTAGAAACGTCAGAAACAATCGCTCCTTTATTTGATAACGAAGCGAACTCACCTGAAGAGGCAACAGGTTCTGAAAGGTTCCACAGGTGCCACCAGTCATCTCCTTCAACGTCCGGTTGTCAGGTACTAGGACTATATAATACAATCAAATACTCGCGTTTCAAATACTTTCAGCAGATAAATAATTTCCGCTAGCCCACATATAATGGTGATTTGTATAAGGTTATTACCAGACCAAAGTATTTGACAGCAACAAATATTATTGTCCTAAATAATTAACTCTCCTACGTTTTCCGTAAGCTTGAGTACCAACGTCCTACACTACTGGCCATTAAAATAGCTACACCAAGAAAAATGCAGATGATCAACGGGTATTCATTGGACAAATATATTATACTAGAACTGATGTGTGATTACATTTTCACGCAATTTGGGTGCATAGATCCTGAGAAATCAGTACCCAGAACATCCATCTCTGGCCGTAATAACGGCGTTGATACGACTGGGCATAGAGTCAAACAGAGCTTGGATGGCGTGTACAGGTACAGCTGCACAGGCAGCTTCATCGCGATACCACAGTTCATGAAGACTAGTGACTGGCGTATTGTGACGAGCCAGTTGCTCGGCCACCATTGACCAAACGTTTACAATTGGTGACAGATCTGGAGAATGTGCTGGCCAGGGTAGGAGTCGAACATTTTCTGTATCCAGAAGGGGTCGCACCGGATCTGCAATATGCGGTCGTGCATTATCCTGCTGAAATGTAGGGTTTCGCAGAGATCGAATGAAGGGTGGAGCCACGGGTCGTAACACATCTGAAATGTAGCGTCCACTGTTCAAGTTGCCACTAATGCGAACAAGAGGTGACCGAAATGTGTAACCAATGGCTCTCATACTATCACGCCGGGTGATACGCCAGAATTGCGTTCACCGCGATGTCGCCAAACACGGATGCGACCATCATGATGCTGTAAACAGAACCGGATTCATCCGAAAAAATGACGTTTTGCCAATCTTGCACCCAGGTTCGTCGTTGAGTACACCATCGTAGGCGCTGCTGTCTGTGATCCAGCGTCAAGGGTAGCCGCAGCCATGGTCTCCGAGCTGATAGTCCATGCTGCTACAACTGTTCGTGCAGATGGTTGTTGTCTTTCAAACGTCCTCATCTGTTGACTCAGGGATCGAGACTTGGCTGCACTATCCATTTCAGCCATGCGGATAAGATGCCGGTCATCTCGACTGCTAGTGATACGAGGCCGTTGGGATCTAGCACGGCGTTCCTTATTACAGTCCTGAACTCCACGATTCCATATTCTACGAACAGTCATTGGATCTCGACCAACGCGAGCAGCAATTCGCGATACCATTAACCGCAATCGCGATAGGCCACAATCCGACCTTTATCAAAGTCGGAAACGTGATGGTACGCATTTCTCCTCCTTACACGAGGCATCACAACAACGTTTCATCAGCCAACACCGGTCAACTGCTGTTGGTGTATGAGAAATCGGTTGGAAACCTTCCTCATGTGAGCATGTTGTAGGTCTCGCAACCGGCGCCAACCTTGTGTGAATGCACCGAAAAGCTAATCATTTGCATATCACAGCATGTACTTCCTGTCGGTTAAATTTCGGGTCTGTAACACTTCATCTTCGTGGTGTATCAATTTTAATGGCTAGTAGTGTGTTCTCTGTATTGAGTGCGACCATATCTAGCAGCAGTAAAGGCCTGACAACGATGGCGCGTATTGTGAATGATGTCATAAGTCTCATGTCGAGGCAATAACGCCCAATCTTCCTGCAGACCTGCACGCAGTCTTAGAGAGTGGTTTTCGGATGCTGACGAGATGCAAGTCGTCTCCCTAATGCATCCCAGACGTGCTCCATGGGATTCAAACCGATAGAGCGAGCAGGCCACGCCATGCGTGCAATATCGCCGTATCCAAGAAACATTCAACCAGCCGTGCTCTGAAAGGTCGAGCATTTCCATGCATGAGAACGAAGTTTTGGCCCACAGCACCTCGCATAAATCTCAAATGAAGTCCCAAGTTCTCGTCACGGTACCTGACACTAGCTAAACATTGCCGATTCACCCGCACAATTTCATGAATAGGGGTTCCAGAGGTAAACATAATTCATGCTCACACCGTTAGGGAGCCTCTTTGACGTCGGTCTCTTTCCTCAAACTTTGGGTTCCGAAATCGTGTTCCACAGTTGCTCCAGATGCAACATTGCCCCCCTGTTCGCCCGCCCAGGTGGCATGTTGATGACTCCATTCCAGTCGTTCCCTCCCGTGAAGACGCGTCCGAGGTAGGCATACAGCAGGCCTCCAACAATAAAGGCCACTCTGCCTTAGCCTTCTGCACACCGTTTGCCTCGATGCAATACCTCGCATGGGTGCTGTGATCTCATATGCCAGTTGCCGTGGAGTACAAAGGCGACACTGTTGTGTCCATACAGCCAAATGAGGATCCCTCTTATGAAGTGACACGTAGTCGGGCCTGCCCTGGTCTTCGGGATACAGTTTCGGCCTCTTATAAACTGACGCCAAATCCGAGAAACAATTGAACGATTCACACTAAGCCATAGGGCCACATCAGTTTGCGACTGTCCCGCTTCTGTTCTTTCTATGACCCTCCACCTCAGAGATTGTGGTAAGCATCTTCCCTGTGCCATACTGCTCCGTCTTCGACTGTGTACTCAGCGATTGTGGATGTGGGGTGACACGGAAAACGCTGCCTCGTTTCATGACATCATCGTTGGCGTGGTTGTCCGTTGACCGGAATACCATCTTCCGTGCAGAACAAGATCGTATGGATATCTTGTTGACAGTTCCTAAGATTATATTGTGAATTAGACACAGGCTTTGGAAATAACGGTTTGTTGCCTTAAATTTGGACACCAGTGGATGTACCTGTGCATTTTCTCATACGTCTCCCTCAATCCTACCCGTCCCGTTCCAAATGAAGGCACACAACGATCCGTTGCACAACAGGTAACACACTCATGTCTTTGAATCCTACATTCCACCTATCAGTTCCTTTCGATGCAGATATCCACCTATTTTTCATGTATGAGGTCTACAACTTAGCTTCCGTAGTTTTGCAATACGCGGCAGTGGCTGCAAGTGGGGTGCAGGTGGTGTGTAGGAAGCGTCATACACTATGCTTAGGCGTTTATAAACGTAGCGCAATCAGAATATTAGTCGATCTGAGATTGCATCATGAAATTTCCATATGTCATCATACGAGCCCAATTCTCGTTCATGACGAAAAACTTTAATTTTCCACTTTAACGTAAAGATATCTGCCGCCGTGGCCCATAAAATGCTGGGTAAGACCTATGGCGAGGCACATATTAGTGAAAGGACGTACAGAAAGTGGTTTCCACACTTCAAAAACATGCTCGAGTCCATGTCACAAAATCCGTCAAAGCGTTGCTGGAAAGGCTAAAATGGAAAATCTTGCCCCAAGCGCCTTATTGCTACCTCTGACTACCACCTTTTTCGGTCAATGGATCGATTGCTGGATCTTCTTAAAAGATGACATTTCTTTTGCCATGGGGTTCGTATGCTTGAGAAGAAAGGGAGAAAGTAGTAGCCACCGATGGCCAATACTTCTAATATTTTTTGTAAATGTTTCGCAATAAAGACTCGAACTTAGAAAAAAAGAAGAAAAATGAGGGAAGCCAAGTTGTAGACCTAATACTGTCGAACACTTCCCAAATTCCCAATCCCTATCCACAGCAGTAGCGCCACATCGCATCATAATCGTAATAAAGTGAAAGTATGCCACAACATCGTAATTTAGTAATCATTATTACCTATTTTACTTCTGACCATTGTTTCATAGTCTCTACAAAATGTATGCAGTTCGGTGTCTGACGAGCGCCTTTTTATTCCAATGCCCGTTGGGGGATTAGAATTATCCTCTCCGGCACTATAGTCCGATCCAAGAACGATGGCCGTTCGCGCAGCTCGAGACACAAAAGGGGATTGCACTGTTGCCGATTCCAAGCGGCGATTGCGGTAAGCGTGCTCTGTCCTTGAAGAAAACATGTAAGGTGAAAATTATGTCTCTCGCACTCTAGCGCAGAATTTCTCGCTTACCACCAACATCAGCCGTGACACCTCACAACATTTAGAATAAAAATTCACTAAATAACTTGCCACGATCACGTTTAATGCTCGCATTGGCTACAACATTCACAGCACAGCGCTCAGAACACTACGGTACGCTTATTGACTGTCGGAGAATATGTGACGTACATGCACAGAACAGCCTCCACTCCACCGCCATCGGTCGTGACTCCAACTACAATATGAAAAGATTAATATTTTGTTCATAGAAGAAACAATGACGAAAATAAAACAAAAGTTCACGAGTGGGTTTACATTTCAGCGTGAGATGCTACTAATGAAGATATTCGCTGATGCCATTGCTGTCATTAGTGAAAATGGTGACGAAGTTGAGGACGTAATGAATAATAAATACATCCCTTTCCTCCTCCCCCCCCCCCCCCCACCTCCATGAACCATGGACCTTGCCGCTGGTACGGCGGCTTTCGTGCCTCGGCGATACTGTTACCCGTACCATAGGTGCAACCACAAAGTTAGGCTATCCGTAGAGAGCCGAGACAAACGTGTAGTTTCTGAAGACGGGCAGCAGTCTTTTAAGTAGTTGCAGGGGCAACAGTCTGGATGATTGATTGAATTGGTCCTGTAACATCAACCAAAACAGCATTGCAGTGTTGGTGCTACGAACAGCTGAAAGCAAGGGGAAACTACAGCCGTACTTTTTCCCGAGGGTCTGCAGCATTAATGTATGGGTAAAATGGTGATGGCGTCCTCTTCAGTAAAATGTTCTGGGTGTAAAATAGTCCCCCATCCCTATTTACCGGCGGGGACTACTCACGAGGACGTCGTTATCAGGATAAAAAAAAAAATTGGCGTTCTGTGGATCGGAGCGTGAAATGTGAGATCCCTTGGTCGTGCAGGTGGATTGTAAAACTTAAAACGGGAAATGGATAGGTTGAAGTTAGATATGGGGTATATTAGTGAAGTTCTGTGGCCGGGTGAACAGGACTCCCGGTAAGGTGAATATAGGGTTATAAATACAAAATCACATAGGGGTAATGCGGAAGTAGGTTGAATAACGAATAAAAAATAGCAACGTGGATAAGCTACTATGAACAGCATAGTGAACGCGTTGCTATAGACAAGACAGACACGAAGACCACGCCTACCACAGTACCACAAGTTTATATGCCAAGAGATAAAAGAAAAAAAGAAATATATGATAAGATAAAAGAATATTTAATAGTCATGGGAGATAGGAATTCGATAGTGGGAAAAGGAAAAGAAGGAAAAGTAGTAGTTAAATATTGACTGTGGGTAAGGAATGAAGGAGGAAGCGGCCTCGTAGAATTTTGCATAGAGCATAACTTAATCACAGATGACACTTGGTTTAAGAATCATGAAAGAAGACTGTAAACGTGGGAGAGACCAGGAGACATGGGAAGGTTTCAGACTGATTATATAATGGTAAAACGGAGATTTAGGAACCAGGTTTCAAGTTGTAAGACATTGCCAGGGGCGGATGTGGATCTGACCACAATCTATTGGTTATGAACTACAGATTAAAACTGAAGAAACGACAAAAAAGTATAATTTTAAGAAGATGGGACCGGAGGTTGTAGAGCGCTTCTTAGAGAGCGTGTGGGAACGATTGACAAAAACACTGGAAAGGAATACAGTGGAGAATGGGTAGCTTAGAAGGATGAAACAGTGAAGGCAGCAGAGGATCAAGGAGGTAAAAAGAGGATTAATATAAATCCTTGGGTAACAAAAGAGATGTTGAAATTAATTCATGAGAGGAGAGAATATAAAAATGCAGTAAATGAAGTGGGCGAAAATGAATTTAAAAATCTCAGAAATGAGGTCGACATGAAGTGCTAAATGGGTAAGCAGGAGTGGCTATATGATAGTTACCACCTTCAGGAAAATTAAAGACCCTTTTGGAGAAAAGAGTACCACCTGTATGAATGTCAAGAGCACAGAGTGAAAACCAGTCGTAAGCAAAGGCCAGAAGAAGAAAAGTGAAAGGAGTATATAGAGGGTCAATACAGGGGCGATGTACTTGAGAAAAATGTTGTGGAAATAGAATAGGACGTAGATAAAGATGAGATGAGAGATATGACACTTTTTGCAGAATTTGACAGAGCACTGAAACATCTAAGTCGACGCAGAGCCTCAGGAGTAGACAACATTCCGTTAGAACTAATGATAGCCTTGGGTGAACCAACTGTCACAAAATTCTTCCATCTGGTAAGGAAGATGCATGAGACAGGCGAAATGCCCTCAGATTTCAAGAAGAATACAATAATTCCAATTCCAAAGAAATCAGGTGCTGACAGATGTGAGAATTACCAAACTATCAGTTTAATAAGTCACGGTTACAAAATAATAACACGAATTTAACAGAGACGAATGAAAAAACTGGTAGTAGCCGACATGGGGGAAGATCGGTTTGGATTTCACAGAAATGCAGGAACACGAGAAGCAATGCTGACCCTACAACTTATCTTAGAAAAGAGGTGAAGGAAAGACAAACATACACATATAGCATATGCGTTTGACAATATTGATTGGAATACCCTCTTTTATATTCTGAAGGTCATAGGGCTAAAATACAGAGAGCGAAAGGCAATTTATAATTTGTGCAGATACCAGCTGCTAGCTATGGAAGTCGAAGGGCACGAAAGGAAAGCAGTGGTTGGGAAGGGAGTGAGACAGAGTTGTAGCCTATTCCGAATATTATTGAATATGTCTATTGAGCAATAATTAAAGGAAATAAAAGGAAAATGTGGAGTAGGAATTAAAATCGAGGGTAAAGAAATAATAGCCTTGGGGTTTGCCGATGACATTGTAATTCTGTCAGGGACACAAAGGACTTGGAAGAACAGCTGAATGGAGTGGACCATATCTTGAAAGGAGGATATAAGATGAACATCCAAAAAAGCAAAACAAGGATAATGTAATGTAGACAAGTTATATCAGGTAATGCTGATGGGTTTAGATTAAGGAATGAGACATTTGAAGTAGTAGATGAATTTTTCTTTTTGAGGAGCAAAATAACTGGTGATGGTCGAAGTAGAGAGGATATAAAATGTAAACGCGATGTCAAGGACAGCTTTTCTGAAGAAGAGAAATTTGTTAATATCGAGTATAGCTTTAAGTGTCAGGAAGACTTTTCTCAAAGTATTTGTATGGAATGTGGCAATATATGGAAGTGCAACATGGGCGACACACAGTGTAGACACTTAGAGCATACAATCCTATGAAATGTGCTGCTACAGAAGAATGCTTAAGGTTAGATGGGTAGTTAAAGTAGCTAATGAGAAGGTACTGAATATAATTGAGGAGGAGAGGAATTTGTAGCACAGTTAGACTAGAAGAAGGCATGGGTTGGTAGGACACGTTCCGACATATCAAGGGATCACCAATTGAGTATTGGAGGGAAGGGTGGAGGGAAAAAATCCTAGAGGTAGACCAAGAGAAGAACACACTAAGCAGATTCAGAAGGTAGTAGGTAGCAGTAGTTACTTGGAGACGAGGTTAGAGTAGCATGGAGAGCTGCATCAAATCAGTCTCAGGACTGAAGACCGCAACAACAACAATGAAGCGAACTGATATTTCATGTGTTCGAATGTGATGAGCCTTCTTCAAACGTGATGAGCCTTCTTACAAAACATTCAAAGAACCCACGAATGTGACCGAGCGAAAGTAATTTCGCTTGGTCAGTACAACAGGTTCGGCGATTGCTTTCGAAATAAAAAGCAGTTTACTTAGTGTTTTTCCATCTGCCTCATTTTCATTGATTTCCTCTTACCCTATCGTAATTGCTGAGCTACCTCGAAAAGCGCCCTGAACGAAATAAAAGTTGTACATCCCACAGAGGATTTCGCGATATTGACTGTATATTGTTGCGGAAGAGTTTAGTGAAACTTACCTTACAGTAGAGATTGTTGACTCTTACTCTGTTGTGTGGTAATGTCTTAAAGTGGAAAGATACTCTGGTGATACAGATTTTTAAATTTAGTATGCTGAGCCTATTATTTTCGTGTGCGAAGATTTACGAAGCAAATAAATAATTGCTTTCAGAAGAACTAGAATTTCTGTGGGAGTTAAAATTTTAGCAGTCTGTTACAGTTACGAACTAACTCTTAACCTCACATAACAGATGCGAGGAAGTTATCAGAGTTTGAATATGCCCCTATCAGTGGATTTAAATTGAACACTTTTTGAGGCAATTGGCACATAGGTGGATCTTAGAACTTTTCCGCCCCCAGGTTCGAGAAAGCGCTTGGATGATCTGGGCAGACGTCGTGGAGGTCATGCAGGAGACATACGGGAACCCGCTACCAGTGTCAACCAGCATAAGCCAGGAAAATGCAGGGAAGGGACCCGCGAAATCTAGGTGTAACCGGGACCATGGAGAAGGAGCATTCTGAGTATTCAGACCATCACATTGTATAGTTAAGTTCTCCAGATTGACACAATGTTTGTTTTTATATGTCATCGTAATATTATATACATCAGACAGTTATTAATTTGGATTCAGATTACTTTAGTGCTCATGAGCGAAATTATAATTTGTATTTGATGCAAGTTAATTATGAAATCGTCAAGTGAAAGATTTCGAAAAGTTATTGGAGCACGATTTGGTGTGAGAAAGTTATCTCAAGTTTATGGGAATTTTTTTTTGTTGCAGAAGAATTCATCAAGCTACAGCGCCTGTGAAGCATCTGTGCACATATCGATAAATACGTTACAGCAACGATGTGGCATTCCTCGCTGTCGAAATGAAGTATCAGACAAAATTTGGCATAAAAGACACTTTTTCACTATACTTCCGCAGAACTATCCACGTAAGTCAGTCAACAATGTTTCATATTATTCGAAAAACAGACCGATCTATGTAACCCTTAAAAAGTTAAGAAACAATACGAGTCCAGACGTGAACAATGAGGCCCTATTAATTGACTTCTTAGACCATCTGTACTAATGAAAATATAACAAAGGAGAGGATTATCTCTCATTGTTAACCGATAACACAGTGCTTGAAAGCAGTTATTTGAGCCTAAAATCCATCGTAAGCTACTGGAATATCTAGAAAACTGATATGTCTGCGTAAGCAGAAGAAACTAACTATCAAAGTCCGAAAACTATTTATTGGGCTGCTCAGTTAACCAAAACAAATTCTCCAATATAAAACGAACACAAAACAGTGATCCGTCTTCGAATCACAACTACATATAAGAATAATATAGAAAACAACTCAAAAAAAATTCCTACTAGTCTCCGCCAGAGACTTCTCTGATATACCAAGCCTAATCCAGAGATCAGCGAGAAGATCCAAGCTGGGCTGCTGGGATGGCAGCTATCCACGTCTGCTGGCGGTCGATGAACTGCCGATGTGCGACAGAGCGCAGGCCTTTATAGCGCTTCGGCGGATGAGTACCTTGGAACTATTTTCCATCACGCCAATATTTCATTTCACACAGGTGAGCTGATTGTCGGTTTCGACGTGTGACCTGTTCGGCCCGCGGAAACCAGGGCCACAAGGCAGAGGTGTGCTGGTCGTCCTCTCCAATGCTTGTGGACCAGACGTCCATTGATGCTGAGGATGCCGCATTGGCGGCAGCTGGTCCGGTGATGGAGCGGCTGCGTCAACTGGATCTGGGAATGGGGTAGGGCCCTCTGGATGGGGGGACCTGTGAGACCCCTCTGAAGAATACTGGCTCCGCGACGGGTGTGCGACGAAGACCTGTGTAGGAGGAAACAACTTGGTCGATGAGCGAATAGACTGCTCATGAGCGTGGACAACATTTAAGCAGATATCCAACGATGGGTTCTTGAAATTTAGAAGGTCGGTCCGCAATGAGTCATCTGGAGCATTACGAGAAGCGTGCCCCGAATGAGCGCTGAATCATATGACTGTTTACATGAGGGGTACCCCAAAAAAACCGACAGTCCCTGGAGAGGCCTTGAAGTGTGGCAATCCACTCCCTGTAAGATTGGGAGGGGAGCTTCTGACAACAACAAAATTTGTGATGGGCAGCCGCCACGTGGACATGAGAATCAAAATACTCCAACAAACTCGAAGTCAACTGTTCATACGAGAGAGCGTGCGGCTCTGTGTCGGGGTATAACTGTTTCAACAAATGATATATTTCTAGACTGACATAGACAAGAGAAAACGCGCGCCTCAGCACGTCGCCAACGAAGTCATGCGCCAAAAAATGTTGCTCCTACCATGCTACGTAATTGCTCCAAGGCTCCAAAGACTTCTCAAACTTAGGAAAAGCGGGATGCATGGTCTGCATCCCCATGAGCAGGGCAGTGGACGGAGCACTCGGTGCCTGAGTCCCGTGGGAGACAGCGGACTGGCCTGCAGTTGCTGAATAATACACTCCTGGAAATGGAAAAAAGAACACATTGACACCGGTGGGTCAGACCCACCATACTTGCTCCGGACACTGTGAGAGGGCTGTACAAGCAATGATCACACGCACGGCACAGCGGACACACCAGGAACCGCGGTGTTGGCCGTCGAATGGCGCTAGCTGCGCAGCATTTGTGCACCGCCGCCGTCAGTGTCAGCCAGTTTGCCGTGGCATACGGAGCTCCATCGCAGTCTTTAACACTGGTAGCATGCCGCGACAGCGTGGACGTGAACCGTATGTGCAGTTGACGGACTTTGAGCGAGGGCGTATAGTGGGCATGCGGGAGGCCGGGTGGACATACCGCCGAATTGCTCAACACGTGGGGCGTGAGGTCTCCACAGTACATCGATGTTGTCGCCAGTGGTCGGCGGAAGGTGCACGTGCCCGTCGACCTGGAACCGGACCGCAGCGACGCACGGATGCACGCCAAGACCGTAGGATCCTACGCAGTGCCGTAGGGGACCGCACCGCCACTTCCCAGCAAATTAGGGACACTGTTGCTCCTGGGGTATCGGCGAGGACCATTCGCAACCGTCTCCATGAAGCTAGGCTACGGTCTCCCACACCGTTAGGCCGTCTTCCGCTCACGCCCCAACATCGGGCAGCCCGCCTCCAGTGGTGTCGCGACAGGCGTGAATGGAGGGACGAATGGAGACGTGTCGTCTTCAGCGATGAGAGTCGCTTCTGCCTTGGTGCCAATGATGGTCGTATGCGTGTTTGGCGCCGTACAGGTGAGCGCCACAATCAGGACTGCATACGACCGAGGCACACAGGGCCAACACCCGGCATCATGGTGTGGGGAGCGATCTCCTACACTGGCCGTACACCTCTGGTGATCGTCGAGGGGACACTGAATAGTGCACGGTACATCCAAACTGTCATCGAACCCATTGTTCTACCATTCCTAGACCGGCAAGGGAACTTGCTGTTCCAACAGGACAATGCACGTCCGCATGTATCCCGTGCCACCCAAAGTGCTCTAGAAGGTGTAAGTCAACTACCCTGGCCAGCAAGATCTCCGGATCTGTTCCCCATTGAGCATGTTTGGGACTGGATGAAGCGTCGTCTCACGCGGTCTGCACGTCCAGCACGAACGCTTGTCCAACTGAGGCGCCAGGTGGAAATGGAATGGCAAGCCGTTCCACAGGACTACATCCAGCATCTCTACGATCGTCTCCATGGGAGAATAGCAGCCTGCATTTCTGCGAAAGGTGGATATACACTGTACTAGTGCCGACATTGTGCATGCTCTGTTGCCTGCGTCTATGTGCCTGTGGTTCTGTTAGTGTGATCATGTGATGTATCTGACCCCAGGAATGTGTCAATAAAGTTTCGCCTTCCTGGGACAATGAATTCACGGTGTTCTTATTTCAATTTCCAGGAGTGTACGTTCATTCATCTGCTGCATACTCGCTAAAAGCGCGAGGACGCGTACCGAGGGCTGTTCGATTCCCAGAATATCCTCTGCCATGGAGGAGAACATGCAACAAACGCGTGAAAACTACGAACCAACTCATCGCCATTGATATGTCTGCGTAAGCAGAAGAAACTAACGATCAAATTCCGAAGACAGTATATTGGTGTGTTCAATTAACCAAAACAAACTCTCCTAGTATAACATCAACACAAAACAGTGATCCGTCTTCGAATCACAACTACATATAAGAATAATATAGAAAACAACTGAAAAAAATTTCCTACTAGTCTCCGACAGAGACTTCTCTGCTATACCAAGCCTAATCCAGAGATCAGCGAGAAGATCCAAGCTGGGCTGCTGGGATGGCAGCTATCCACGTCCGCTGGCGGTCGATGAACTGCCTATTTGCGACAGAGCGCAGGCCTTTATAGCGCTTCGGCGGATGAGTACATTGGAACTATTTTCCATCACATGGTTTAACGTGTGAAAATAGTTTTGGGATCTCTAAATGGGACTTAACATCTGTGGTCATCAGTCCCCTATAACTTAGAACTACTTAAACCTAACTAACCTAAGGACATCACACAACACCCAGTCATCACAAGGCAAAGAAAATCCCTGACCCCGCCGGGAATCGAACCTGGGAACCAGGGCGCAGGAAGCGAGAATGCTACCGCATGACCACGAGCTGCTGACAGTTCTGGGATCTGCAGCGACTTCTTCTTTATGTTTATGTGGGCCAGTAGTGGCTACTGGTGGCCGCTGTTGTCTTTGCTGTGTTGTTGTTGTTGTTGTTGTGGCCGTTCATCAATATTGCCTGTCGATTGTGTATCGCTTCGGTGTGCCTACGAAGCTTGCAACCCGCGGCTGCAGGCTGTCAGTTTGGTTGCTGATACTCTAGGCGAAGTGATGCCTGGTGGAGAAGGCCACAACAAAAACCATCATAAATAGATGTAGCATTAAAAAAGTACAACAAAGCTCTTACGTGGATATGGAAATTATTACAAAAGGAAAATTTCTACAATAGGAAATCTGTTTAAACTTACTATTAATAATTACTGATTCAAAATTAACGTCAAGTATACACACTGAAAGAAAATGAGAACTATGTCAATTGCACTAATGAAATAAAAATTTATACTCAACACGACTATTAAATTTAAATTTTTTCACTACTTATTATTCCAATGGCAATATATGGCTCAGATATGTGGTAATTTATCTTTGACAGCAAACTCCAAGTTTAAGTACATACGGGTCATTCGCAATCGTTTCTTACGAATTTATATTGATGCTGGCCATTACCTCCCTCACGCAATCATGTTCATAGATCTCCAAATCCATTAAATTCTATTCGTCATTTCATAGCAAGCTCACTACTGGTAGGCCAAGACCCAATCTTGGCCCCATAATCTTATTGAAACCTTAGGCGAATCCCACCAGATACTGTCGCATAGCATGAACTCAAGGATTCTTTCACGATGTTTATAGACCATTGCAGTATATCCAGAGATGCAGTAGTTATATTTGTATATGTCGAGATATATGTCATTCAGTGGCACTTTGGGGGCAGGAGGAGCCGAAGACACGTCTTGGAAGAGAAATTTCGGTCTCCACTTGATTTCGTCAGTGCTCAGAGGTACATTGGAAGGCGCTATATAATGTCAAAAGGATCATAACCAATCAGTAAGTTAGCACTCACAGGTAATAGTCACCCAGTGGCATGAAACAGTAAGGAAGGTGTTAACCACAGTTCTTGAGATTGTATATGTCATCAGAGGTGAAAACATATCTATTTTACTCGCTCATGTTAAAACTGTGGTAGCTTTCGAGAAGTACTATCGGTCTGATGTAAGGAGCAGAGGAAAAATCGATGGTGTCGTTTCCAGTATAGGAAAAAGGTTAGTCTTGCATTAGTTAATGACTGGTTCTTACTTTACCTTATTCTTGCACATAAAAATTAATATTCACAAATTTTCCTTGATCCTGATGATAAATACTACACCTTGTTTCATGATAGTGCTCCATTTGTGGGTTTGCAAATTCAACGAGTTACATACGAATGACTTACAAGGGTGGACGAGAGGTAGCGATTAACAGCGAAGATCAACGATTTTTATGCAAGAGTCGGAGACTAAATCTGGTAGATCAGAATCATGGAAACGATCGACAGTGCAATCTTCTGGACATCAGCTCATCATACAACTGAAGTGATCTGTAATAATCACGGAGAATGTATATCACAATGCCACTCTATTGAACACGTGCTTCATGAGTTGCTTTGACACGAAACACTCGTGTGAGAACTCGTATATAAAAATCTGTCATTTTAATAGTAAGAAACTTGAGATTCAAATTTAGCTCAGTATTCTCGTGTTGGTTCTGAATCGGTTACCTTGTTTCCTTTAGTCTATTCAATATCTTTATCCTTTGGGTTTGCTGCGAAGACTGTTTTCTATCACTTGTCTTTGTATGAGTGTTATACTTCACGTTATCATGTTTTACGTGTTTCGGTAAACAAGGCCCTTTTACCTTTTTATTCTAGAAGAAGGTGTGTGCGCGCACGCACTCACTGACCCACACACACACACACACACACACACACACACACACACACACGCACACAATTACTATTAATACCGAATACGGAGTCAGTGTATCCGTTCGATGAATCTCAGTTCGGAAAATAACACACCATATTTCAGTGAATGAACCATTTGTTTGTTTTATCTATATGCTCTTAATTACAATGAGACTTTTCACAGTACATTCGCAAACCTTAATTGAGTAACTGTCAAAAAAATACAACGCATTGTGCATATATTTATCAGTTATCAGAAGGTTACGTAATTAGTTGTCCTGAAATAGAATGCTAACAGCTAAAAATAATTTTGGCAGGAAAGAAACCAATAACATTAAACATCTGCAATCATCCGGTGAAGGAAACTCAATTATGCAAATGACACTTGGCATTTTATTTTAACGCGAGTTTTATCATTCAAGCTTACAATGAAATATTGTTTTCTATTCTATGTCGAATTACTTTTATTCGAAGCATAGCTGGATTCCATCCAGTGTACTTTCACATTCACGTGCCCTACATTCCTTATTTTCTTCTATGGCGCTTCTGCAGTGATTTCTAGGACATCAGTGAAACTGCAACAAATAATTTCAGGAAAGATACTTCAGCCAAGAATAAAAAAATAAAGCAATTTGCGTAAGCCAACAAACTCTTACAATGAACATACTGACCTGACGTGCTGCACCATTACACATGTGAAGACAGCTGAGACAGACCACTGCGCCGGCCGTAGTGGCTGAGCGGTTCTAGGCGCTACAGTCCAGAAGCGCGTAACCGCTACGGTCGCAGATTCGAATCCTGCCTCGGGCATGGATGTGTGTGATGTCCATAGGTTAGTTAGGTTTAAGTAGTTCTACGTTCTTGGGGACTGATGACCTTAGATGTTAAGTCTCATAGTGCTCAGAGCCATTTGAACCATTTTTTGAACAGACCACTGCATGTGTATTCGGATGTAGTAAATGCAACCAACTGTTATTTGTACATGGTTACAGAGGACAATGTGGGGATCCCTGATGTCTGCAAATATGTTTTTGACATTTGTAGCCATTGAATTATCGTGATGACACTGTTCTTGTACAGAACTAAAAACTTGTCTCTATGTTACAGGAAAGGGAATTCGAAGTGGGTCACAGTGATACTACATGAGTAGTACTTGACAAAACAGAAATAACGTAAGATCGTCGCAAGCTAATACCCAGCAGTCAGTATAAATGTTCCGCAAACCTCTGTCATGTTGTACTAAATATAAGCAAGCTTGTAACTCATAATAAGGTACGTCATTTTATTATTATAAGAGAATACTTATGACTGCTATAAGTCGATAATTTGCAGTCAGTACTTCACGTAAAATTGCATCTAGACTTATCGCAGGACATGTCCATGGTACACCCCAGTCATTTCCTATCGGACCGTCAGTATTTCATTGTAGATCTCTTAATTCCGCCCACAGAGAAAAGTCATGGTCACGAATCTGTTGGTTGAGCGAAATGTAGAATGGATGAAACGCGGTGAAAAGTGGTAGGAGTAATGTTGAGATAACCTTTACAAAGAATTGTCGTCTTTTACTCGATCACGTGATGAGTTCAACGTAATCGATTATAGTATATACTCTGTCAAATCATTGCAGTGATCTCTTGATTCTGCCAGAAACTCTATCAGAGAGTAAGAAAGTGTGTCCTCTTACAGGAAAGAATACCTATATTTTCTAAGAGTTTCCAGCATCCACGAAACCTGGACATTCTTATCAAACAGCGGCTTTTGTTTTGCGCTGGGCAGTTATCACAAAACAGATGAACAATTTTTATGACCTTTGGGATGCACTTGGTGACGTACTGATACAAGAGAATACACTTTCCTTTAGGGTCCTTGTGGGGGGGGGGGGGCACCCTCGTGATAAAGGTAATGAAGTACTGTATTGTCTTTCAAATTGTGAATGCCGAAAACATTAACTGCCACCTGCCGGAGATAAAATAAATTTTGAACAGGTACTCTTGGTACATGAAGATTCTGCTTGAAATCACAAACTCAAAATATGTTTACCTTTTTTGCACAGCCTTTCACGTATATTCAGATCAGTATAAAAGTTCTTGGTTCGTCTCTTGTGCACCATTATATCACAAACCGCAGTCTGTCGAGATGCCTCATTCAGACATTTGTTTTTAATTTTCACCATTAATTGCTCACATTCACAACACGCATCTACCTGTTGTGTGCCAGAATAAAGGTCAAAATCCTGGTTAAATATTTTCACGCTGTATTTGTAATTGATCGGAGAAAGGGGACTCATTTGTTAGAAAACCTCACTTAAGTGACGGTACGCTTTCTCACTATAATGAGAGTCTTTAGTCGGAAATGATTATATGCACTTATGAACTTTGGCAATTTCAAATTTTGATGTTGAATTAACGCTCGTTGACTTTCCTAGTTCATCTTTAGGGATTTTTCCAACCAAAAGTAGCAGTCTTATTCTTCTCACCCTTTTTTCGACAGCTGCAAATAAGCTTAGAAATGAATGTATGCAAATATGGATAAAATGTGTTTCCATCATGCAATTATGTTTCAAAGAATTGGACTTTGGACATTGTCCTTCCCTTGGTCTATGTTGTTTTACTTTTTCTGCCTTTATTAGGCACCGAAAGTTACAGATCTCATTCATCTTTACTATTAAGATCCAAAACATGTGTGAGAATTCACAATCGATCATCTAGACTAGTGGGTTCAAAACACGTAGAATGAGATGCACAAGGCTGTCCCACAGATTTTGCTGGTATCAGCTTAGCTCGGTAATTGCTATGATGCAATCCATTTAGCTTAGCAGTTTGATTACATTTTTTAGTACAACTCTGGATGACATACACTATTCCTCTGCCTTTTCTTATGGGTAGGTTCAACTCCACAATCATATTCACTCATATTGACAGAATACAATAGACTATTAGGACACATTATCACACCCTACTGCTTCCCCTACCACAGTGGCTTTGAAACAAAACACAGATGCATTGTTGAAATCCCTCTCCTGCCTCTTTGACAGTCACAGCATCTCAATAAAGTACATGGAACCATTTTCAGAACTGTTGAGAGTAAAAGTGCCTGCCAAGAATGACAATTACTCGTCTCTCACCTATAATAATTTGGGTAAATCATTAAACAATTGGGTATTTTTAGTACTGATCACGAACACAGTTGACGTGGACCAAAGATTTCGGAAAAAACGTAGTGGTAACCAGTCCAATTTGATGAGCCTCATTGCAAGACTAATTAGTCGTAACAGCGGTGCTTTAATCGCATCTGCACCACAACTATATAATTTCACAACGTGTGTAATGATTCAAGAATTTCACTGCAAATGAGTCCTCTGAATCGCGATGCCTAATAATTTGTAAAACAAGCAGCACACGTATGAGCACTGCTAATACCGCCGTCTTAATAAGCCTAAACAAGAGACGATATTCACGTTACAATACAGAGAGATTTACAGACAGATGTAATCGTTCCTAATCCTAATGGAGTGTTTAATTTTCTTTACAGGTAATTATTAGAAAACATGTGCGAGTAACACAGTAGTTAATGAAGCAACATTGAAACACTACGCATTAAGAGACACGAACAGTAGATTGCGAAATACTGAGATACAAAATGTTTAGAAATTGAGAAAAGTGCTACATATTTGCCTCAGAACTGAAATAATGTTTTAATACCTTTTGTTTTATTACATTAAAATAGGAAACCAGTTTTTTTTAAGGAAATGATGTTGATTAAATTTATATGTGACATTTATAAAAATAAATGTTTACTGAAACGTCCTCTTTAAACAATTTTACACGACTGTGCTTAAACTGATACACAATAGTTTTTTAGCGCAACGCAATCTGACTTTAAAAATCCCTACAAAAGAGTGGCCCTGACTAACATTAACCTATACATTCCAAAAATCACTTACCTCACAAAAATCTTCGTTACTCAAGCTACTGCAATACAGCGAGCGCCACTACTGCCAGCTAAATAAAAGATTCAAACTACGGAAGGCACTAACTACTGATAGGCACAGTTAGCAAATGAAAGATTTTAATAGAGAACAAACAATGTATTTACCTCACTAATCATAATATATATAGCAGTTCATGACACCAATTCTTACAAATTTCAAAACTCCGCCATCTCTCTCCCCACGTCCACCACTGCTGGCGGCTCACCTCCAACTGCGCAACGCTACGCGCTGTTAGCATCCGGCTGCCGCTGCTCAACACTACAATGGCAGACAACAATGCAAAGCAGCCACAGACTGCACACGGCACAGCCAGTGATTTTTATACAGAGCGCTACGTGGCGGCGGCGTTGCCAATAAAAAAACCTAAACAGCCTACTTACATTACGTAACAATTTTTGTTGCTCTTTCCCTTCAAATATATGATCCTCAGTCATACAATATGGAAATAAGGTACATTAATGTATCCCAGGGTGAAAGTTTATATAATCGTTGCCCTTACACTATTATTTTCAAAAGATTAAACGCAATAATAAATGAGAGACCCAAACTTTTTTTTTACATTTGGGCGCCACAACGCCAATGAAACAAAATTACACACGTGTTGCAAAGTTAGAATCCTTATTTTGATAGACGGTGAACGCATGCCAGTACGTGATAATACCATTAAGGAACTGTGTATTGTAGGAGAAGCGAACTGGGTGTTGTCCAAAGTCACGGGAAGGGTTTCCCATTTGAAGATTTGTCGTGAATGACTCCAGAATGTAGCTACTAGCTATATCGTGTGGTATGGATACAGACATGTCTGAGCAGTCTGTTACAAATAGGTATCTAATCAGTGTGACAGCGCATCGCGAGTTGCGTGACTTTGAATATGGGGTTCTTGCGAGATTGATGGATAATAACCATAGAGTACTAAAAAATTGGGATTTCTGAGGTTCGCGTTTCCTAAGGTGAATTTCCAGTGTAGCAGAGACAAATGTTTCCTCACGTGTAAATCATCACGAAAGATGGTAAGTTATTTACGTAGCCACCGCAGAGGTAAACTGACGATCGATGATCTACTGTGGCCAACCTCGCCGCCGAAGAGCCCATTCTTACGAGGAGTGTACAGACACAGATGCACCAAACAGGCCTGTCATGCCTCCCTGTGACATCTAGCCAATCAGTGTAGAACAGATTGAAAGTATTGTACACATTAAAAGGAATCAGTACGTTTAGCGTAGCTTGTGACATAATGCTCTGAAGTAAGAGACAAATTGAAAACATCTGATTGGTTTTTCAACGTAATATGTGCATTACACGTACAGCGACAACCGGCATAAAAAATTATGGCTTGGACACAAATGTGGGTTTTTCGCTGTCAAAAAATTTGATCTCTCAGATAGTACTCTCACAACTGTTTACACCAGGGCCGAATTTTCACTAATACTTGCTGTCTGATAGTTCCTTGCTAGTACTTTTTGTTAGTGTCTGAGAGTCTTGCGAGAGCAGATGCCGGAAGCGTTCACACACTGCAAGGTGACAGCGTCTGAGAGAGCTGAGAGTTCACTCTCGGTAGTATTCTTCTATTGTATATGAAGATGGTTTCTGCTCTTTCAGACATGTCCGAAAGAACAGATACCATCTTCATATAGTCAAGGCTAACCGGCCATTGACCTTCTTCTGAGCCCGAACTGTTACGGGACTCGGTAAGAGTGTGTGCCGCGAGTAATGAGTGTGGTGGTAAGGGGCACAGCGAATGTAGTGTTTGGACATTGCACTGCCAATGTGGGTCTCATGGGGAGCGTGCAACGGATGAATCCCTACAGTCGCACTATCCTCTGTGCCCTCTGTGGCTCAGATGGAGAGAGCATCTGCCATGAAAGCAGGAGATCCCCGGTTCGAGTCCCTGTCGGGGCACACATTTTTAACTGTCCACGTTGATGTATATCAAGCCCTGTCGACAGCTTAAGGTATTGAATTGATTATCATTTCTTCTATTGTAGTGCTGAGCATGAAGGAAGAAGTTGGGATGGAAGAGTGTGGGGCCACAGCTGCAATTTTAATATTTTAGTGGTGTAGTTACATGCCGTGTAGCACTCTTTAAGTTTACAGCTTTCGAAATTGGCTAACTGATCGTGCTGTTCGTTTAGGAGTTAAAACACGTGATTTCCTCCATCAGGCACGTCCCACGGCGACATATTATGACTCAAAACACGTCGTTAAATGTGTGCACGAGTACGGCAAAATGTATTACCAACGTCGTCTCCCTACAAGATGCCATGTACATGAGATGTATAAACTCGCATAGCGCGACTATCTCAGATCCTGACCTACTCTCGGACACTAACAGCGAGGTAACTCTCGGGCTGTTTACTCGGTACATATTACTCGCAAAAGCTCTGTAGGATTGAGAAACTCTCACGTGAGTACCTGCCTTTACTCGACATAGTAAAATGAAGCCTAAGATTGTTGGCTGGAAGACACCGAACGGCAGGTTCAGGAGCCTAATAAGATAAGATTTACTTGTCACCGCGCGGGATTAGCCGAGCGGTCTCGGGCGCTGCAGTAGTGGACTTTGCGGCTGGTCCCGGCGGAGATTCAAGTCCTCCCTCGGGCATGGGTGTGTGTATTTGTCCTTCGGGTGATTTAGGTTAAGTAGTGTGTAAGCTTAGGGACTGATGACCTTAGCAGTTAAGTTCCATAAGATTTCACACACATTTGAACATTCACTTGTCTTTTGCGCGCAGCCGTACTTGTTCTCAATGGCAGTGTTGCTTCGGGAAGTGTCAGTTGTGTGTGTTTAAAGATATGTGGTTTGTTTAGGTGACTGTAATGTGTGTGTGTGTGTGTGTGTGTGTGTGTGTGTGTGTGTGTGTGTGTGTGTGTGTAGTGCCTTGTTTTTGCTGGCTGATGGTGAGAGAAGGAAGAGATTGAAACCCAGTGGCATGAGGTAGCCTGCTCCTCTGGAGTAGCATCAAGGTGGCCGTAAAGGCGAAGGGAAAGTAACTAACAACACGTGACGTACACAGGAGGTTAGCCATCGAACAGCTCACTGCTGAAAAAAGATGGTTCAAATGGCTCTGAGCACTATGCGACTTAACATCTGAGGTCATCAGTCGCCTAGAACTTAGAACTAATTAAACCTAACTAACCTAAGGACATCACAGACATCCATGCCCGAGGCAGGATTCGAACCTACGACTGGAGCGGTCGCTCGGCTCTAGACTGTAGCGCCTAGAACCGCACGGCCACTCCAGCCGGCCTCAGAGCTATTTGAACCATTTAAAGTCGGCCCTACTCTTTCGAAGGTACCAACCCGGCGTCTGTCTGAAACGATTTAGGGAAATCACCGAAAACCTAAATAAGGAAGGGCGGATGCTGTTTTGAACTGTCGTCCTCCACCAATGCATTGTCCTTTTACTCCCTGTGTACACGTTGCTACCGCCATCTATGTATGTGAATACTTCCACCCCCATGGCTTCTGCTACCTCAGTGTGTGTCACTCATCTTCCATTTACACGTACAAGAGGTTAGAAATTAGGAGAGAATTTGGTTGTGCATTTTCTGCTGATTGCGACTGTGCGGTGGTTTCACTTCCGCAGAATGACCACCCTTATGATATTGAAGTTTCGATGCTTTGTATTCTCTGTCCGTTCCTTGTGTTCATCTACATCTACATCTACATTTAGAGATTTATACTACGCAAGACGCCCATCGGTGTGTGGCGGAGGGCATTTTACGTGCCACTGGCACGTTCCTCCCTTTCCTGTTACACTCGCTTATGGTTCGCGGGAAGAACGACTGCTGGAAAGCCTCCGAACGCGCTTGAATCTCTCAAATGTTACGTTCGTGATCTCCTCGGGAGGTATAGGTAGGGGGAAGCAATATATTCGATACCTCATCCAGAAACACCCCTCTCGAAGCCTGGACAGCAGGCTACACCGCGATGCAGAGCGCCTCTCTTGAAGAGTCTGCCACTTGAGTTTGCTAACCATTTCCGTAACGCTATCACGCTTACCAAATAACCCTGTGACGAAACGCACCGCTCTTCTTAGGATCTTCTCTATCTCCTCTGTCAACCCGACGTGGTACGGATCACACACTGATGAGCAATACTCAAGTATAGGCCGAACGAGCGTTTTGAAAGCCACATCCTTTGTTGATGGACTACATTTTCTTAGGACTCTCCCAATGAATCTCAACTAGGTACCCACCTTACCAACAATTATTTTTATATGATCATTCCACTTCAAATCGTTCCGCACGCATACTCCCAGATATTTTACAGAAGTAACTGCTACCAGTGTTTGTTCCGATATCATATAATCATACAATAAAGGATCCTTCTTGATATGTATTCCCAATACATTACATTTGTCTATGTTAAGGGTCAGTTGCCACTCCCTGCACCAAGTGCCTATCCGCGCTGCAGATCTTCCTGCATTTCGTTGCAAATTTCTAATGTTGGAACTTCTCTGTATACTACAGTATCATCCGCGAAAAGCAGCATGGAACTTCCGACACTATCTACTATATCATTTATATTCATTGTGAGAAGCAATGGTCCCCTAACACTCCCCTGTGGTACGCCCGAGGTTACTTTAACGTCTGTCGACCTCTCTCCATTGAGAACAACATGCTGTGTTCTGTTTTCTAAAAACTCTTCAATCCAGCCACACAGATGGTTTGATATTCCGTAGGCTGTTTCTAAAAGATGGTCTATTATTAAGCTGAATAACGAAGGGACTTTAAATTAATATGTGACTCTGCAGCAACTTTACCGTCACATAAGGCTCTACATCAGCCACGTTCATTGTACCGTCCACAGTGTTTTTCACTTGGGCTGAAGTTTTCTGCAGACTTCAGGAGGTCGACGAGAAGAAAGGTGAGAGTAGAGGGAGAAAGGGAGCGCCACTGCTGAAGCCGGCTGGCCCCTCCTCGCGGCTGATTTAAAGGCCGGCGCACGTGAGAGGGCTAGGGCCGCCGCAGAATGCCTCGCCTCGGCTGAGCAGCGGGTCCGCGAGGTGGAGGTGGCCGCCATGAATAACGCATGGGACGAGGGGCCAAGCCCGGCATCGAGGTGAGCCGGCACTCTCGATGATGACGGGTGATGACCCGCACAGCTAAGCCAGACATTTTTTATGTCATCTCTAGATTATGGCCCTCCCCGGGCCCCGGTGTACTTGAAAGCTGTGTTCCGCGGGACGTATTACAGCACTTCGCTCGTCATCGGGCTCTGGAGATGGAGTAATTATTCTCCTTTCTCATACTTTCCATCTTATGGTAATCGTTATAACTATTTTGGCATACAACTACTTGTATTAGGAACAAAATCTTCAACAACGCTCTTCGGGAGCCAATCTCCCGTCATCTGGTCATCTACGTTGATCCTATACAAACATGCACTTCAAAAGCACGTTAGCTCAAAATATAAAAACGAAAAAAAGTAGTACAGACATAATTCTTCGCCGGCCGTTGTGGCCGAGCGTTCTAGGCGCTTCAGTCTGGAACCGCGTGACAACTACTATCGCAGGTTTGAATCCTGCCTGGGGCATGGATGTGTGTGATGTCCTTAGGTTAGTTAGGTTTAAGTAGTTCTAAGTTCTAGGGGCCTGATGACTTCTGATGTTAAGCCCCATAGTGCTCAGAGCCATTTAAACCATGATTGTTCAACTTAATTTGAAAAAGGTAACACGAGATTCTCTGATCTGCTTACCCATGTCCTTCCGTATGATAGTAAACTCCGGTCACATCAGCTAGCTCTCCACGCACCACTAGTTCGTGGGTATGTGTAGACTGCACTAAGAGGTCCGCCATCGAATGGTGTTACAAAGGACATGACGGATGCCACACCAGTGGTTATCTGTGCAAAGTCCATCACATTTATCACAGTCATTTTCAATAAAATAAGATACAATAACCTGTTGACGAAGGCATTGTATATTAGGTACACTATTGACATTAACCTGGTGGATTGCTATTTGAAGTTCCTCAGGCACGTCTAATTTACTTCCTTCCAACATATATCCCTTCCAAATCATTTTTTATGCCTTTCAGGGAGTGACTAATCTCGTATACAGGGTTCTCCATTGATCGTGACAGGGCCAAATATCTCACAAAATAAGCGTTAAACGAAAAAACTACAAAGAACGAAACTGGTCTAGCTTGAAGGGGAAACCAGATGGCGCTATGGTTGGCCCGCTAGACGGCACTGCCATAGGTCAAACGGATATCAACTGCGCTTTTTAAAATAGGATCCCCCACTTTTTATTACATATCCGTGTAGTACGTAAAGAAATATGAATGTTTCAGTTGGACCGCTATTTTCGCTTTGTGATAGATGGCGCTGTAATAGATACAAACGTATAAGCACGTTGTATCACGTAACATTTCGCCAGTACGGACGGTAAGTGCTTCGTGGTACTTTACCAGCGTTAAAATGAACCGTTTACTAATTGTGGAAAAGGTCGATATCGTATTGATGTATGGCTATTGTGATCAAAATGCCCAACGGGCGTGTGCTATGTATGCTGCTCGGTATCCTGGAGACATCATCCAAGTGTCCGACCATTCGCCGTGAGTTACGTAATTTAAGGAAACAGGAAGTGTTCAGCCACATGTGAAACGTCAAACACGACCTGCAACAAATGATGATGCCCAAGTAGGTGTTTTAGCTGCTGTTGCGGCTAGTCCGCACATCAGTAGCAGACAAATTGCGTGAGAATCGGGAATCTCAAAAACGTCAGTGTTGAGAATGCTACATCAACATCGATTGCACCCGTACCATTTTCTATGCACCAGGATTTGCATGGCGACGACTTTAAACGTCGTGTACAGTTCTGCCACTGGGCACGCGTTCTATTTAGCGACGAAGCGTCATTCACCAACAGCTATAACGTAAACCGGCATAATATGCACTATTGGGCAACGGCAGATCCACGATGGCTGCGACAAGTTGAACATCAGCGACCTTGGCGAGTTGGTGTATGGTGCGGCATTATGAGAGAAAGGATAATTGGCCCCCATTTTACCGATGGAAATCTAAATGGTGCAATGTATGCTGATTTCCTATGTAATGTTCTATCGATGTTACTACAAGATGTTTCTCTGCATGACAGAATGACGATGTACTTCCAACATGATGGATGTCCGCCACATAGCTCGCGTGTTTGAAGCGGTATTGAATAGCATATTTCATGACAGTTGGATTGGTCGTCGAAGCACCATACCATGGTCCGCACGTTCACCGGATCTGACGCCCCCGGATATCTTTCTGTGGGGAAAGTTGAAGGATATTTGCTATTGTGATCAACCGACAAGGCCTGACAATATGCGTCAGCGCATTGTCAATGCATGTGCGAACTTTACGGAAGGCGAACTACTCACTGTTGAGAGGAATATCGTTACAGGTATTGCCAAATGCATTGAGGTTGACGGACAAAATTTTTAGCATTTATTGCATTAATGTGGTAATTACAGGTAATAACGCTGTAACAATATGCGTTCTCAGAAATGATAAGTTCAGTAAGGTACATGTATCACATTGGAACAACCAAAATAAAATGTTCGAACGTTCCTACGTTCTGTGTTTTAATTTACAAGACCTACCTGTTACCGACTGTTCGGTTAAAATTGTGAGCCATAAATTTGTTACTATTACAGCGCCATCTATCACAAAGCGAAGAAAGTGGTCCAACTAAAAGATTCATATTTATATACGTACTACACGAATATGTAATAAAAATGGTGGTTCCTATTTAAAAAAAAAACTTAGTTGATATCCGTTTGACCTATGGCAGCACCATCCAGTGGGCCAACCACAGCTCCATCTGGTTTCCCCCTTCAATCTAGACAATTGTCGTTCTTTGTAGTTTTTTCGTTTAAAGCTTATTTCATGAGATATTTGGCCCAGTCACGGTCAATGGACCACCCCTGTATATGTATGGCAGCAACCGATCTGCCGTGGTTCCTCAGCCCAAAAGCGTGTGCATTCTCCCTGTATCTTGTCGAAAATTTCTTACTGGTATCTGTTTTTCGTATGTATTCCGCGTCACTCAATGTACACTGTATTTTAGAAACAACTACCTGTTCAGATTTAGTTATCCTGTTGGACCTACGGCAGATCATTGGTTTCCAAAAGTATGTGTGAGGGTAACCCGCTGAAACGTGCTTCTTCAGAACGAAAGTCGTCCTGCTGCTGTGTGGCGAGAAGCACTGATATTGTGTTAGATGCTTTTGCAAATGATACTCGTGATTGCCAAGTTAGGCTACTTGCACACTTACTGGTTGCATTATTCTTCACTACTTAAATACTATGAAGTTATTGTTTGATAATGGACGTTCTCTCGGAATCTAGTTACCGAAAGTAAACGATATCTCTCATTGAAACTTTTGTGGTTGGCAGGAGAGCCAACACCGTGTTACTAGAGGAGGCTGAAAGGCCATCGATTTAGCTCACGCAGGCTGGCGTGAGGTCTGGAACAGGACCAGGAAATTAGAATTTAGAAACGGACGTAGCTGGTGTAATTCTTAACTTTAATCCATTAATGATGAACGTCGGTCTTGACGGTACATAGTTCACAATATCAATAGTAACTGATAATGGCGCCTTGCTAGGTAGTAGGAAATGACGTAGCTGAAGTTTATGCTAAACTATTTTCGCGGCAAATGAGAACGTAAGTAGGCAGTGAATCATTGCTAGCAAAGTCGGCTGTACAACTGGGGCGAGTGCTAGGAAGTCTCTCTAGACCTTCCGTGTGGCGGCGCTCGGTCTGCAATCACTGATAGTGGCGACACGCTGGTCCGACGAATACTACCGGACCGCGGCCGATTTAAAGGCTACCACCTAGCAAGTGTGGTGTCTGGCGGTGACACCACATTCCACCCCCGCAAATCGGCCTACGGTTGTGGCATAAGGCTTCCTCCCGCCGTGGGGAGGACCCCATGTTGACGTATGCGACGAGGTGGGGAGCCTATCACGCGAGGCTGTGCCACCCGCACCTTGCCATTCGGACCGCGGGGAGCTAGGAAACGCCTGAAAACCTGCTCCAGGGTGCACGCCAACATGCGGTGTGTGCGCCCGTAGAGAGACAGGAGGGGCCGAAGGGTCGACCTCCATCGGGCCGGGGCACCCGACGGGCGAAGACGACATATGGTCCGCAGCTGGCAAGAGTTCTATGTCGGAGGACAACTGGTCACGGGAAGCGGTCGGCGGCGCGTGACCCAGGGAGTCGCCCGGCGGTTGGAGCGACGCGTCCACTGCGGGCGTCGCCAGCGGGAGAACAGGCGGCGGCGGCGGTTTCGGCGGCGCGTCGCCATGGGGCAAAATGGAAGGCAGCGTCGGTAACACCTGGGGCTGAGGCGAGCCAGTAGATGGGTCCCCGAGGCGCTGACCGGACGGCACAGTCGCTGAAAGCAGACGGCGAGCGGCAGATCCCGTCCGACGACAGAGGCGCAGCTGATTGAGATGCCGACGCACCTCACCAGAGGCTCTCAAAACCAGATATATAGCGCTGCCGAGGCAGCGAAGAATGCGCCCTTCGGTCTAACGCCGTGAACCTCGATAGTGGCGATACTAGACAACGTCGCCTGGAGCAAAAGCAGGTGTCTGCTGCTGCACACGAATCTGATGCGGCGGATGTAGCAAAGACATCAAGGTCGATGATGACGACCGTGGGGCACCTCAGCCGGCGAGCGACCATCTCGAGGCTGAGAGCGATACGAAGACAAAAAGAGCAATAACGCGTCCTCCCGAAAATTGCGACTCTTTCAACTTCAACATCTGTGACTTGAAAGTCCAATTGTTCAGCGGCACCGTTTGACTGTGGCGAAAACGGCATGGAGGTCAGAGGTTGAATACCATTGGCCTTGCAGAATGACTGAAATTCAGCGGACATGAATTGTGGGCCATTGTCGGAAACAATAGTCTGTGGAAGACCTTCAATGCAAGAGATAGCGTATAACGCTTAGATGGTGGCAGATGACGTCGTGGAAGACATCCGAACAACAAAAGGAAAATTACTGAATGAATCTACCACAACCAACCATCGAGCATTCCAGAGTGGACCAGCAAAATCAATGTGTAAGCGTCGCCAAGGGAAAGTGGCTTTTGGCCATGCAAAGAATTTCCGCGGTGGTGCTGATTGTTGTTCAGCACACACCATGCAAGTAGAGCACATATTCGGAATCACGGCATCGATTGCGAACCAAGTACAGTGCTGACGAGCAACAGGACTGTAACGAACGTGGTAGCACGATCCTGGACTGATCATTATCAGAACGCAACAGCAAAACACCACGTCGTAGAAAAAGTCTCTCCTTGTGATCAAAAAAGCGGCGAACCAATGGGTCCCGGACGTGCACCCGAATGGCAGACGTTTGAATCGATACAAAGCAAGATGTGTGTTAACCACCAAACCGCGCTGGGATTCTTCATCCACCGGTATTTGCAAGTACGCATCTGCGAGGTCCAACTTCGAAAAATATTTACCCGGGCACAGTTTTTCAAAAAGATCTTCCGGCCGTGGTAAAGGAAAACTTGCAATCACTAGTTGTGGATTCACTGTTGCCTTGAAGTCCACACAAAGTCTCAACTTTCCGGAAGGTATTGGGAAAATTACTAAGGGTGATGCCCAGAAGCATGCACACGTTTAATTACACCTTGTGATTCCAAACCGTGTAATGTTTTTGCGACCTCATCACGCAATGCGTGGGGAACATTGCGCGCTCTGAACAATTTCGGTTGCTCGTTTACTTTCAGTTCCAAACGTGCTTTATAGTTCTTAGCGCAACCGAGGCCTGGTGCAAAAATGTCTGCAAATTCTTCACATAAACGGGAAACACTGTCTGAAGGCACCTTCCGGTTCACTGGTAGGGCCTGATTTACTATAGACAAGTTAAACAACTGAAATAAATCGAAACCAAACAAGTTCACCGCAGAAGAAGAACGAAGGACGTAAATCGACACAAGTTTTGTTTGTCCTTTGTATGTTGCAAGAAGGCTGCACTGTCCTAACACAGGGATCTCTTGACCTGAATAGCTAGTTAACTTAATATTTGCGGCACGCAACGGAGGTGTGCCCAGCAGTTTGTAAGTGTCTTGATTGATCAGTGTAACTGCAGCTCCTGCATCGAGCTGGGATGGTATCACTTTGCTATTAATACCCAAGTCTACAAAAAGTTAATGGTCCTGCTGACGAAAAGAGCGACTGTCTCGTGCAACGTGAACTGACACTGGTACATAATCACTTGCGACTTGACGGGACTTCCGGCGATGTCGACGCACACTATATTTGGGACGAACACAGTCTCTGTTAGAGAGAGTGGCACTGCGCGGAGTGGAATGAACTACGTGAATTTCCATGGGCGAAGTTTCGCGAGCCTGAGTATCCTTGGTTCGATTCCGATTCCAGAGCGAAGCAAAGGGCTTGGAACGGTTTTGAGCTTCCGATCTGAGTGTCTGGCAAAAACTCTGAACATGTCCTTTTTTATTAGAATAAAAGCAAATAGCTTGGCGTGACGGGCAATTCTCACGCGAATGTTTAGTAGCACACCGCTGGGATGATTTGATCACTGCATTTGCTTGCCGGCGCGGCACACGTGGCTGAGAGCCTGGCGGCAGCGGCGCGGCCGGGCGCGAGGGCTGTTTACTGTTCCGTGCAGCTCGCCCGGCGGGCCGGTTAACCTGACACACTGCTGGCGAAGTTTCAAATGATTCCTGAGCAAAGTCAAGTGTGTCCTGCCAATCCAAGATGTCCATCACTTGTTGAATGGAGGGATTTACTAGTTTCAAAATCTGTTCCCTTATACGAACATCAGAAACGTTCTGTGCAATTGCATCACATATCTGAATAAGAGAGTCCACATCGACACTCAAAAGCACAATCTCTAGTAAGGCTTTGCAAGGTTGCAACCCACTCCCGATTAGTCTGACCTGCCGGACGTTTTGTAGGAAAGAAGGTATAACTTTTTGCAACTACATTGACTGATTCTTTGAAATATGTATCTAATGAAAGCAAAATTTCTTCGTAGGACAGTGTTGTTACGTCGCGGCGGGGAAATAATTTGAGTATCACACGGTACGTGTTCACCACGACTGAAGAAAAAAAAAGGCTGCCGCTCGTTACCTTGAATTCTGTAGGCGGCGAGATGGAATCCAAATTGGCGTGGCCACTCCGTCCAGCTTCCCAGTGCAGCATAAAAAGGTCGAAAAGTTGGTGCAACAGCGTGTTGTGGCTGCGGCAGCGGTGAAGTGGCAGCTGCCGCATCGTTTTGCATCGCACGTCGACCCTGGACGAACTGTCCAAGGGCATCCAGTAAGGCCTGCGTCTGCTGATTCTGTAAGCGATACGTCTGCTGATTTTGTAAGCGATAAAATTCGGACAGTACATCTGGAGATTGTGGCGAAGCCATTACACAAGTAAATCACGGCAATATCGATAAGAACGTGGTTGTGGCTCGTCGCCAATTTTGTGGTTGGCGGGAGAGCCAACACCGTTTTACTAGAGGAGGCCGAAAGGCACGCGATTTAGCTCACGCAGGCTGGCGTGAGGTCTGGAACAGGACAAGGAAATTAGAATTTAGAAACAACGGACGTAGCAAGTGGAACACTTAACTTTAATCCATTAATGATGAACGTCGCTCTTGAAGGTACATAGTTCACAATATCAATAGTAACTGATAAAGTCTCCTTGCTAGGTCGTAGCAAATGACGTAGCTGAAGGCTATGTTAAACTATCTTCTCGGCAAATGAGAACGTAAGTAGGCCGTGAATCATCGCTAGCAAAGACGGCTGTACAACTGGGGCGAGTGCTAGGAAGTCTCTCTAGACCTGCCGTGTGGCGGCGCTCGGTCTGCAATCACCGATAGTGGCGACACGCGGGTTCGACCTATACTAACGGACCGCGGCTGATTTAAAGGCTACCACCTAGCAAGTGTGGTGTCTGGCGGTGACACCACACATTGTTCAAGAATCACAAGAGGAGGAGGTATGCTTGGAAAAGGCCGATAGATACGGGAAGATTTCAATTAGATTACATCATGGTCAGACAGAGATTCCGAAATCAGATACTGGATTGTAAGGCGTACCCAGGAGCAGACATAGACTCAGATCACAATATAGTAGTGATGAAGAGTAGGCTGGGGTTTTGCTGTATGTAGTTCGTACGTCTGCTCATTTCCTGCTTCCTGGTGTACATTTAATACATGCTCAAAATACGCTCTCCATTTACTTAATATAGCACTGGGGTCTGTCAGTATTCCCCACTGCGTTTGTCCTGGCCTTGAAGCCCTCCCTATACCCATTTATGTCTAGGTAAAGTTCGCTAATGTTTTTTGTTTTACTCTTTGTTTCCATTTTTTTAATTTGATCGTTCAAATAATCCCTCTTCTTTGCCTGTAACCTACGACCAACTTCCCTTCTCAAGTTTAAGAACTCCTCTCGTTTTCTGTCTCCCATTCTATCCCAATCTAATCGCGCTTTTCTCTTTTCCTCAACCAATTTCTTGCATTCCTCGTCAAACCACGGTTTCCTCCTGTTATTCTTAATTGCATCTATTGTGACCTTCGGTGTCTCTTTGATATTATTCCCCACAGTGATCCACTGTTTATTTACATCCTCGACTTGATCTTCGTGTGTCCTGAGAGCATCAAACCTATTTGAAATTTCTATCATGTACCTTGTTCTAAAGTTTACGTCATTTAGCTTCTCAGTGTGGAACCTAACATGTTCTGAATTGTGACACCTTGAAGTTGCTGTAGATAGCCGTTGGTTAACTTTGGCAAATAATCAGAATCGCAGTCTGCTCCCCTGAAAGTCCTAACGTTTTCTATACTAGTGTGTCATCTACGATCTACAAGAACAACAGGATACCACTCAAATATCTCTCGTGGTAAGACTGGCAGTTTTACACGACGATGGCTTGTTCCTATGTTTCTGCGATGATTTATTTACGCTCTGAGCACATTTTCTTGTGGTTCTGAGCGTTCGAGGTCATACACTTGCATGTGGGTATCAGACAGCCGATTATTACACACGTGTCTCATGGAGGCGTTTATCGCTGGTTCAAATTGTCTTCAGTTTTCGCTGTTTGTGCCTTGTAAAGATTTGGCAGGACTAATTAGTATACTAATTTTTATATGGGTTGCTTGTTGGCATGCTAGTTGCAACAGTTTGTTTTCCCCAGTTTAGAAGCTCATCCAAGATCACGGCAAAGCCTTTTATCGCTTTTTGAAACGGTAATCAGATATGCGTGCACTTCAGCGTTGAATGCCTACGCTGAGGTGGTGCAGCAGTCGCTGAAGACACTGAATCGTGGAGCTCGCCCGCGAAGCCTCACCCGGAGCGACAGGAACAATGGCGGGGCGAGATTTGTGTAGGAAACAGGCTTCCCGGGTCGCGTTACCGCTGCAAGCGGCTTATCGGTATCGGTAATTAATGCAATTAGCACCGCCAGAGTGGCTCTCGCGTGCTCCCCGCCACTTGCCACCCCACGCCAACACTTTCTCCGCCCCCAGCCGACGCCTGCCTGCCTGCCTGCCTGCCTGCCTGGCGCCCAAGTCTGCCGAGGAGATCCGCCCCAATAAAACCAGTGGGAACCAGGGCAAAACTGTGCGGCGTTGTCACATGTTTGCTTAAAGCTTTTCCTGTGTTGCCACTGATTTTAGTAAGTCATTGCCTGTTTTGATCACAAGAACCAAGCCCTGTGTTTCTTTATTCCGCTAGAACTTGTAAACTTCGAGAAAGAAACGAGGAAAAACCAACGACTTACCCTCGTTGTTGAAGTCTTTTTCAGCCACATTCACGACACTCCTGCTCTCCTTTTGTTATCGACTGCGATAGCGGCGCGCCAAGCGGCCATTCAAACTAGACTCTGAAGTACGATATCCAACGAAAGCGATAAAAATCGTTTATAACTGTAGCGACAAATACCGTTTATAACTGTAACGTTTTTCTTACGAAGGTTCCGCCCGGATATCGGCACGCATTATCACGTTGCTTCCGAGATTCGTGGTCAAGCGCCGCCAACAGATCGAATCCGCCCGCCGGATTAACGACGGCCATCCTGACTGTGGTTTTACGTGCAGGTACTGGAGGAAGGGTATCCAACCACCTTACACTGGACTCGCATTCGGGAGGACGACGCTTCATTCCCGCGTCCGGCCATCCTGATTTAAGTTTCCCGTGATTTCCCTACATCACTCCAGGCAAATGCCGAGATGGTTCCTCTGTAAGGGCACGGCTGACTTCCTTCCCTATGCTTCCATAATCCGATGAGACCGATGACCACGCTGTCTGGTCTCCTTCCTCAAACCAACCAACCAACCAACCAACCACCTTCTACCATTGGCATTGCGAAGTGCAATATTTAAAATGCCGACACCGTGAAGATACTGTATTAAGACCAGGAAAAGGAAGAATACGTGTTTGTCATACACTAGGAATCACAAGGAGCATTACCTGATTGGTTGCGACTCTCATGTAATCGACGAACACTTTGTGAAGATCGACTTTTTTTCGTAGCATTTTATGGATAGTAAATGGTGCAGAATCTAGATTGAATTTTCGCTCTGATACTATTTAGTCCCTCCTCTTTATTGTACGTATTACTGTGCAGAGAAAAGAGCGGTTATTCATTAAATCATGTGAAAATTCCGACCAAGTTACTGTGCTTTTCGTTATGAGCATCCTACGATGACATTTCCCTGTAGAATACAGCATCATAAGCGAACAATCTGATAACGCTACTCACCCTATCTGATAACTGGTTTTTGTATAAGGGGCGGTCAACAAGTGTCCGTTTCAGGGCTTTGCTGCAGTATATTTGCAACGTAGCGCGGCTCCGATGTGAGTGTCTAAGAACTGTTACGTAGACAAGGGATTAGTATCCTATTAATTATTTCCTAAGTGTGGTGTCACCGCCAGACACCACACTTGCTAGGTGGTAGCCTTTAAATCGGCCGCGGTCCGTTTGTATGCGTCGGACCCGCATGTCGCCACTATCAGTGATTTCATACCGAGCGCCGCCACACGGCAGGTCTAGTCTAGAGAGACTCCCTAGCACTCGCCCCAGTTGTACTGCCGACTTTGCTAGCGATGGTTCACTGTCTACATACGCTCTCATTTGCAGAGACGACAGTTTAGCATAGCCATCAGCTACGTCATTTGCTACGATCTAGCAAGGCGCCATATTCAGTTACTATTGATAATAGTATTGTGAATCATGTACCGTCAAGGGCGACGTTCATCATTAATGGATTAAAGTTAAGTATGAAGCTAATTACGTATTCTATCTGAATTCTAATTCCTTGTCATGTTCCAGACCTCACGGCAGTGTAGTCCTTCCCTCCTAACGCCAGCCTGCGTGAGGCATTTCGGCCTCCACTAGTAACACGGCGTTGGCTCTTCTGCCAACACAACACAAAGTGTGTGCGGTAAATGCGGAAACATGAACTACGCTACCTTAGTATAAAATTCATCCAAACAGGACCAGTGTGCTGTTATTCGTTTATCGTCGGCCGAAGGACAACGCTGGTAGACTGCGATAAGACAATGGAGAATATGTGTTGTACCGCACGTATCCCGAATATCTCCGTTGAGGAATGGTGCACCATGATCTGAGCAGATTTCTGCTGCTTCGTGATAATGCACGTTCCCATGTCGCTGTTGTAACACGGAAGTTACAGAAACTCAAATGGGGGACTCAAAAATCCCCCTCCTCTCATAGTCCTGATCTCTCCCCATGCGATTACTATGCCTTCGGTCCTTTAACAAAGGCATTGAAATGTCGAGGACTCCTTCTGGCCGACGATGTGCAGCAGGACTTCTTCACGCCGCAGGACGCCGTGTTTTGCCAAACGGGTATCAACTTGGTTCATCGGTGGGATAATTGCCCCAGTGCACAGTGCTTTTGCCTGATTGGCATACTGCTTCGAGGAGAATAACACCCGATGTTACTTTTGTTTTAATAGTGATCGGAGTTGGACAGAGGTAGGATACGGTGGCAGGAGGCGTCGACAGTGAGTGGCCGAAAAGCACGAAAGACCAAAAAAGCATTGGATGAACAACAAGACAACACGACAAAAATAAAAACAAGGGCATAAGTCAAATTTAGGGCCTAGACGAAGCAATATCTGGAACCAAGAAGCACTGCGCACAGGGAATGTTTTCTTTATTGTATTACAGTTCCCCACAATGGGGCAGGTGGCCACGGACAGAAACCACTTTTCAGACAAACGTTACAAAAACTGTATTTAAAATTGGTTAAAACATATAAAGGCGACAATAAGAGATGCTGTTTTAAAAAATACGTAAGTGGGTGATAGTGACGATTTTTACATGAAAACAAGTGAAAATAAACGAAGGTATCCAGAAAAAATAAACTTGAATTGGCCTTCCAACTAAAAAAAATACATACAACAAAAAATCCCTTTCATGGGGGTCCAAAATTACACATTAGAAGATAGTGATTAAGCCAGAAGCACTGTATGCAGCACAAAGACTTAACATGAATTTCAAAGGCCAAATGGAGAAACTTGAGGTAAAGGAAATAAACATTTTAAGAAAAATCATTGGGCCAAAATTTCAAGACAATAAGATTATATATATAAGAAATGAAACTCTCTACAAGAAAATTGAAAAACTGTCAGATTCTATGCGAAAAAGGAGAATAAATTTTTATGGTCATCTTCTCAGAATGAATTCCAACAGATTAACTAAACAAATCTTTGACTTCTTCCGTAAACGAAAAACGAAGCCCAACTGATTTAAAGAAACTGAGAAAAACCTAATCGAATTAAAGATTTCAGAAAATTCACTTATTCATCGAACTGCTAAATTAATTACTAAAGATGAAAACATAAGGTTCCAAGACAAATCCACACAAAAGTCCAAACCCTTCATCTCGGAAGAAGAAAGGAGAAGAAGATCAGAAAGAATGAAGAAATACTGGGCCCTAAGAAAAGAACAACGCACAAAGAAATGATTGATCCAGCGTACCCCAAAGAGAGTGAAACGAAAGAAGAAGAAGAAACGAAGGTATGTAAAATACGCATAGATGAAAATGCTAGTGGGTTTTAAAATTCGTTTCACCATTTTAGATTATAGTTAAAATACAGTTACTCTTGAACGTGAACAGTGATGCGAGGTGACACACGAAAAAATTGTCGTAATGAAGGTGTTTGACTGCGGGGCCTTGGATAAAAATCAGGAAGGTGGATGAAGAGGGAAGGAGAAAACAGTAGGACGATCTGAGGTGGGGCGTTGCGATTAGGTTTGGAAAGAGGGTCATAGCTCGGGGCGAATTTCGTCTTTGGGAGATGGGAGTTGGTTAAAATTCGGGCGGGAGAGAATGGATAATGCATGGAGGAGGATGGGAGATGGAATATGGACGTAGTGGCGCAGCAGGTTACATAAATTGGAGACTGAAGGGTAGGAAATTGGGTGCTGAGACTGGGCTTTGCGATTAATGTGTCCGATCCGAAGGTGATCTAGGATGAGGAGAAGGCGTGGTAAGCGAACTAGTTGGTACAGGATGCGAGTTGGGGAAGGTAGGCGGATGCAGAAGGCGAGGCGAAGTGCGTGTCTCTCCAAGATTTCAAGGTACGCAGATAATTCAGGTGAGGCAGAGTGGTGTGGACACCTGCGCTGCTAGTTTTATAGCGCGGCCGCGGGCAACGATAGGCTCTATCATGGGGCGTGGCACGTGCCTGGCGCTGAAGTAGCGGCTGCTGCAGCGCCTCTTAACGGCTGTCGTCTAAGTCAGTGTGCTCGAGCGTGCATTCGAGTATATCAGACCGGAATAACAGTGTTTCTGCAGAACATTTGCATTCCATTATAGCGTACCATTAATCAGATATTCCACGAAGCAATTAAATATTTGAAAAGATAGAATGACTCTATCTTATTTAGCAATCGACGATGTGAGACAGTGTTGAGCGCCCTTCGGAAATCTAGAACGTAAACTACCTGTTCCATTAGACTGTTGTTCCCACGATTTTGTGTATAAATAAAGCAATCGGCGTTTCGTACGATTGCCTTTAGAGGGCCGGCCGCTGGGACCGAGCGGTTCTAAGCGCTTCAGTTTGGAACCGCGCTGCTGCTACGGTCGCAGGTTCGAATCCTGCCTCGGGCATGGATGTGTGTGATGTCCTTAGGTTAGTTGGGCTTAAGTAGTTCTAAGTCTAGAGGACTGATGACCTCAGATATTAAGTCTCATACTGCTTACAGCCATTTGAACCATTTTTTTTCCTTTAGAGGGCATTTTATTTTCCGCTTGGCTCATAATACTATTTAAATGGTTGAAACGGCTCTGAGCATTATGGGACTCAACTGCTGTGGTCATCAGTCCCCTAGAACTTAGAACTACTTAAACCTAACTAACCTAAGGACATCACACACATCCATGCCCGAGGCAGGATTCGAACCTGCGACCGTAGCAGTCGCACGGTTCTGGACTGCAATACTATTTAAGCTTTGAACATTTTGTAGCATCATGCAACAGGCGGACAATATTAATCTATAATTCTGCAATCCACTATTTGACTCTTTTTACAAACAGCGGTGACCTTCGCTCTTTTCCAGTCACACAAGAGAGATTCTCGATACATATGAGCAAGAAAAGAACTTATTTCCAAAGCAATTTCAGTGTAAAATCAAACTTAAGTTTCGTTGTGGCAGGGCCATTTTACGCTATAGTAGCCTCAAGTATTCCTCCCAACACAGATGGCTTCTGCAGTGGACGTAATAGAACCAACGCTACTTTCCCATTTCTTTCCGATCTTCTGTAATATTAATTCCCTTGCGTTTAATTATTTTAAAATCTGAAAATTCCTGGCAGACTAATGTACCGGAACGAGACCCACGATCCGTCCACACAGCTCTGCTTCCGCCAGTATTTCATCTCATGCTTGAGTAACTTACTCGTTAGGGCACTTTTGTGGCCAAGGTAAAGGTCCAGAGTTCGAGTTTCAATCCGTCACACAGTTTTAATCTGCTTGGAAGTTTCACATCAGCACACACTCCGCTGCAGGGCGAAAAAATGTATTTCTGGAAACATTCCCCAGGCTGTAACTCCGCAATACTGTTTCTTCCAGGAGTTCTAGTCGTGCAAGTTTCACAGGAGCAATTTTTAGAAAATTGGAGGTATTCGGTGAGGTATTGGCAGAAGTAAAGCAGTGAGGACGGCTCGTGAGTGATGCTTGGGTAGCAGTTCGTCTCCGGCTATGGCAGCAGTCGGTACTGCGATGTTTACTTGTGTGAGCTGAGGCCAGGGTTTACATGTCGGGCACACTTGTTGCCGTCTCGTGAAGTGTGTTATGCACAGCCACGTTACACGGAAAGTGAGTGAAAAAGTGTAAAGTACAATGGGAATCTTCAACCAGAAGAATTAAGTGAAACTGGAAATCGATAAGGACAAGAAGCGGGCAACAGCTCTCGATATTCATAGGTAGGAATTAGCTCTATGAAACTAACAAGACATGAAGTAGATGGTGTGCAACTCATTACTAACGAGTCGATCTACTGTTTCAAAGTTTGCTCTAACTTCTTGAGCGAGCAAGTAATCCATGATTGTATTGGTCATTTTGAGTTAACATTAGGAATAGGATCTGTCGCTAACTTTGCCTTTAGTCAAGTCGACGGCAACTTGTCAGATGTATTGTATCTTTAACATTCCCACGGAGGATACAAACGAAGTCGTAACTCGGACTGGAGCCTTATGGAAAAATTCGCGAAATTCGGGGTTTTATTCATTCACCGTCCCTAATGGAATACGGTCTCTCAAATGGAAATTAAAAGACCAATCTTGTCTCAGATGAGTATTGGGGGCTATCAAGCAACACTCATGGGGTAACTATCACCACGCTTCACATATAATGAAACGTTAAACAAGACTGCCCCAGACGAAAATACGACCTCGAAGTCAACCTCACTAAACGTAAATGCTTATTTTTCGATCTTGTAACAGTAATAAGTAGCGAACCGGTAGCAAACAGTACCATAGCATCTGAAGGTAAATTAGTTGCTGTAAATAATAATGTTTCAAATGTTTCGACGAACTATCCCTTCGCCCTTAGGCGTACATGGAAAGAGTCAGGCAGACATAGAAACGAGGAATACTGACCCTTTGTCTGACATCTGAAGGTGATAGCATAGCTCATATTAGCAGGGGCAACAAACAGTAAACAGTTCAAGCCCCAAAGAGACATTGCAGTAGCCGTCGGCCAATTTACAACAACCAACTCAGAAATGTCCGGGATAGGGGTCGTTTATGGTGACGTTTTAGGCGGCACCCTGGAGCCAAGGCTTGGAACTAAATCGATGACACATACCCCGGAGGCATGTAGTGACCCACCATCAGAAGCAATAGAATAATCACAAATTGAAACGACTGAGTATCCTGGTACAGAAAAGCTGGATATAAGTTTCGACTGAAAAGTCTAAGAGAAAAATTTCTGCGAATAGTAACAAAGGGAGGAGAGGGGGTGGGATGGCGGAGAGAAACAACGTAAACAGAGAATCCACAACAACTCCCATTAGTGACGTATGGGGCGGCAAGGTCGAAGGTGTAGCAATGTCTGACACAGAAGTGATGCCCAATGCCGGAAAATGTAGGAAAAAAGAAGCAAAGCATAAACTCACTTTCAGTCCAAAATCGAAACCCATTGCAAGATCAAGATCAAAAAGTATACACACGGGAACTAATAAGAATTAAATCACTACCACAATCTAAGTTATAAGATTTGTACTTTAAATATCAACAGAATATCAACTATGTTCAAACTTGCCTGTCTCCAAAGGTTCTTATATGCAGTCTACATAAATATTTTGTCGATATTAACATGTGCGAATCTTCTATTTTCAGGTTTGTTTAATATAACGTAGCTCAGATCACTTTTAATTGTTTCCCTAAGTCAAGAAGTGTATATTTTTTAATCGTGAATAATTTTTCTTTTCTTGATGAAAACTGAAACATAACACACATGGTTAGCCGAGAGCGCTAATGCACTGCTTCCTAGACTCAGGTAGGGGTGCCGGCTCCAGATCGAATTCGGATAACCAATCAGCTTGGATGTGGTTTTTAGGCGGTTTCCCACATCCCACTAGGTGAATATCGGGCTAGTCCCCACATCCCGCCTGAGTTACATGACTCGCACACATTTGAAGATGTTCTCACTATTTCATGGCTTACACTAGACGCAGACAGCTTGGGTACACTAATTTCCATTCTGGGGGATGCGAGTTGGTGACAGGAAGGGCATCTGACCACTGTCTGATACTTACGGTAGCAAATCCATAGTAACAAGGCCGACCCCGCTTTGGGATGTGACAAAGGCCCTTAGAAAATGATGGTGATGAAATCTTAAACGTAATCTATCAGTATTATTTATCACAGACTGTTTATAAACTGGTGATTGTGGTATTGACAAACAACAAACTATTAAGCAAAAGAAAACGTTATATTAATTTTTACAACTGTTGCGCTCCAAGCTACTATGATCCAGGCAAACGTTTTTGTTCTTACAGTACACTTTATTGTTTCTCTGTACTTCGAAGTTGGTCACAACGAAAATCTTCTCTTCTGAAAATCCACAGTGTTGTTGCTGTTGCTACTGACTTTTGTGTTTGAGGAATAGTATTGAACTTCTCCATATCCAGGTATGGGATCCACGATTTCGTAGGAAGGGATTAGAAGACCTTCTGAACATAAAAGTTTGGATCACCTACACAGAAAGTTCTTTGATGACAAGTTGTCTCCTGTGAAAAAATCCTTCGTGATATATGGGATATGTAAAGCATAAAGGGTATGTAAAGAATAAAGGGCCCACGTTTAGCTCATCCTTTGCATTCGTAATTGGACAAGAGCTGATCCATAAAATCCACGTCATTCGTTTTATTACAAAATTACATGTTCTCAGGCTTTCGTTTGGCTAAAAGCTAGCCATTGAAATTTCTTTTATAAATGGAAATAATTTTGAATTTACTTGTGTACTACTATTTGGCTCTATCTCATTCTGAATTTATCTTTTATGCATCCTCGTTGTTCACAAAACTGTTAGGCGTTTGCTCAACAGATGTTCTAGCAATGGCACACTTGCAAAAAACTTTTCTTCAGTAACAGCTCTGGGTGTACCAGCAATATTGTCTGCTAGGGTCTTCATTGTGGTAAGGCCCAGAGTGTTCTGGGGTGGTGCACCTGATGTATACTATCTATGGCATAACCAGTTTCCGCGTCACACATCCAGAATATTGTCATTCCATAATTTCCAGCTTTATTTGGGATGTGCAACATAAATCCACAACGGCCTCTAAATGGAACTAGTTGTTCACTCACCATAACATTGATTTTTGGTATCACTACTTTTTTCGTGGTAAATGATGACGGCCAAAACAGTTGCAGGATAAAGATTGATTAAAATTCTTGACCACGGATTCGTTATATATAAATATACCTTCATCAGAAGTAGAATATCCTTAACAGGGAGACACTTTCATTAGCAAGAACATAGCTTCGTAAATGAGAAAGAAAAAACACTATAGCTTAAGTAACCGTAAATTTACCAGAGTATTACTGGCACAAAAAATTTAAGTCACTTACTAAAATTAGATCCTGTAATGGAGATTAATGAAACAATTGTGCCAAAGGCGTCGTCAGTAGTTAAAACATCATCTCCATTTATACAACATGACTATGGACAGAGGGTCGATACGAACACAACTTAGAACGTCAGTACTTCGCCTGTGAACTATCGTGACGACGGTGTGAAAGCCCTAAGGCAGATAGTTTCGCCGAGAGAGGGCACTTATGGTATCTGCCAGACACTCGCGCGCATTAAAATCCATTTCAATTAATCTTTATCCTGCAACTGTTTTGGCTGTCATCATTTACCGTGAAAAAAGTAGTGATACCAAAAATCAATGTTATGGTGAGTGAACAACTAGTTCCATTTAGAGGCCGTTGTGGATTTATGTAGCACATCCCAAATAAGGCTGGAAATTATGGAATGACAATATTCTGGATGTGTAAAGCGGAAACTGGTTATGCCATAGATAGGATTGTGTATACAACATGTGCGCCACCCCAGAACACACTGTTCTACAGTGATTCACACTCTAGTAAGCATTTGCTGCAGTATTTCGCTCTCTTATACAACACAGGAGTACGCTGTCTGACAACTGAACAGAGTTCCAAGTTGTAACAATGTATTTTCTCCAATTACAATAATGCTTATGTTAGCCAATAATTTGTTCTCTGAATTCCAGCAAAATGTGATTGATTGCTACCTAATCTAATTCAATGACACTACAAAATAAATCACAGCGTCCATCGGAACAGGGTTAAGTGTGTGGTTTAAAGAAGACAATATAAGTGACACGTGAAACTAATGGCAAAGGTTTCTAGTAGTGACTTTAATGCTTTAGTGAATATTGTAAGACAGCATATGTGATGAGTGAGGGCTCAGTTTTAAGTCTGCCGTGCTGGAGGTAAAGGTTGAAACTCTCTCCAGGCCTACTGGACACAGGGTAAGCATGCTAGGGATATGGAAAATGTGGTATGAGCTAACCAGCAAGTCGGTGAAAGTTAATAGCGCACTTCGCTGTTAAAGAAAGAACTTCAGTATGTTCGCCAAACAAAGTAAAGGTAGTCAATAAGCAAACAAAACCGAGTGAAAAAAAATCCTAGTTGAGTGGATGTAGGTAGGTAATTCCACCTCTGTAGAACTTCTGGCGATGAAACCACTTTCTTCCTGTTACTAGAAGTAAACAAACATACTAAAGTTAGGATTCCGAGAATGGTAGCCTTTCACATTAAATTAATTTAAATTTATTACCACGAAACAGAATCTTTCCTTTCCACTGATAATACTGTCTTCTCACAACAAACAATTTTTATTCCTGAAATATGGAGTAGTAGTATGGAGGTCGCGGCCTGGAGTAACTTGAAATGGAGCAAGTCAGCTGGCGTTCCAGAATAGAAGTTCGTTGAAACACGACATCTTGTAGTAAAAACATTTTGAGAAACGTTGGAAATAATTGTCTATCAACAGTTTATTCCATTGCCCTTAGTATGATTCGTCATCTAGTGAGTATACCCTTCCATCTTACGACAAGCGATATTCCTTCGGTTAGAAATTCTTGATGACATTTAGTGGTTGCAAGATGTCTTCGTAATATCATAATCAGATCAGATATTTGTACAGAGCAAAAGAAATAATTAACGAATCATACAATAGACTGATTCAAAAATGGCTCTGAGCACTATGGGACTCAACTGCCGAGGTCATAAGTCCCTTGAACTTAGAACTACTTAAACCTAACTAACCTAAGGACATCACAAACATCCATGCCCCAGACAGGCTGCGAACCTGCGACCGTAGCGCTCGCGCGGTTCCAGATTGTAGCGCCACCCCGGCCGGCAATAGACTGATTCTCAGAAGAGTAAGTGTCTCTTGAAATACGTAAATTATTTATCAGATTCGTAATCTATTTCGGACAGGCCATGTTGAAGTGGTACAGGCAGGTAGTTTGAACCAGGAACAACTCGTAGCAAAATTTTGACAGGCAGAAAAATGAGGGTTTGGTTTGTGTCAATCCCTACGTGGCACCAGTAGAGATTCAGCGCTTCCATAATAAGGGTTAAGCTGCATAATGATTTCTTCTATATTAACGATAACAACAAAATTGTAATACTTTTAAAAATCCATTTGTGAGAACAATTCTGTTGCATAATCATTGTCTTTAAATTTGAATTTCTCTTCTGTTTGTGACACTGCACCATTTCCTACTGCAAAGTTCTGAGTGTTCTGTGTCAGCTCCCTTTTTAAACCGTTATGTGCGACGTCAAGTTTTACTTCAAATACGAGTCGAACTTTCGAACGGCTCCTGATGACATCTGGAATTTCTAGACAGTCTGAAAGTCTTGGAGAAGGCAGAAGTATGGCTCGCTGTTACTCAGAATAATTTTTCACTGGTTATGTTTCATTTTAATTCCGAACGCCATGTTTCTCTATCATGTCCTTCTTACTGAAATTTGAAATAATTAAATATCATTTTTGGCTCTTTACTTTTTGGTAATTTCCTTTCTACAGAAACATTATATTGTAGAAACATACACGTATAAGTCAACACCATAAATATTTCCCATTGAAGTCTGTTTCCAAATAAAAGCATTCCCTGATTACATTAATTTTTCAGAAGGCTCGAAAAAATCGTGGAGCGCCGCTGGTGACAGTCCATACATTAGTAATTTGGCCTGTCTCACTGACACGTGTTCACAGTTGGGGCGAGTATACAGAATGGAAATGCAGTTAGTGATGTACTGAGCAGCGGAAGTGTTGTTGAATTCGTACTCGATTCTCAAAAGTAGCGTACATATTAACACAGATAAAAATCTTCTGCCATGGGTAGGACCTATAATACGCAGCGGACTACATCAATTGAAGATAACTGAATATTATTATTTTTATTATTGTTATTATTATCATCTTACTGAAAACATGGCCCGTCTATACAAATAAATAAAAGGCTATTTGTTATATGCCACACGCTTTTCGTTTCCTTTTACTGACATAGCACCCTCAGAGGCCTGTTGCAAATGTTTGCTGCACATGTATAATAAACATGTTATATAATGTCACCAGATGTGTTACTGAGGTAAAGTTATTGATTATTTTCTTACTGACAGGTGAGAAATAACTGTTCGGTTCTACTTACGATTTTCTGAGATTTTGTCGTATATGTCTCCCAGTATCAGTACCTAGTGTACTGAGCATACGCGAATTTCACTTTAACACAGAAAGTTCACCTGAAAAAGGAATAAAGAGAAAAACGTGTTTGAATTGTGTATTTACTGTTTATAGTGTTGCCAGCCGTCGCTGTCTTTCGATCGTCTTTTGTTTGCGTTTTGATGTCTGTATGTTGATTGATATTTGTCTGTTTCTTTATTTTGGTGTGTGTCATTGTGTGCGGTGGCGATGTGTGCTCTGGCAGAAAGGAAAATTGGAGGTGAGGGAATGTCAGTCGTGGAGACAGTGGCTACGTTGTTATTTAGTCCGGTCATGTTATCCATTCACGTTTTTATTCGTTTAATGGCTAACAGTAACATTAACGTAAACAGATGATAGAAGACATACTGTAGAATAAAGAATTACACGTAGCTTGTAGACGAAGCACTGAACTCATATGTCCAGGGAAAAAAAAAAAAAAAAACAGAAAATTATCGAGGAGAATGAATATACGAGTTAGAATGTCGAGTAGGAAATCAGACTATTTGGTGATGACAGGCATAAATGTCAAAATTAAGCACAAAAACACACTGAAAGGTCCCCTTAGAACAATTATACATGACTGTGTTTAAACTGACTCACAATATTTTTAGCGCAACTCAATCTGATTTTCTAAAATCCCTACAAAAGAATGGCCCTGACTAACATTAACCTATACCTTTCACAAGTCACTTACCTCACCAAAAAACTTCGTTACTCGAACTACTGCAATACAGCGAGCGCCACTACCGCCAGCTAAATAAAAGATTCAAACTACTGCAGGCACTAACTACTGATATGCATAAATAGCAAATGAAAGATTTAGATATAGAACAAACAATGTATTTGCCTTACTAGTGTTCAAAAGTCATAATATATATAGCAGTTCATGACAACCAGACAAATTTTAAAACTCCGCCATTTCTTACCCCACATCCACCACTGCTGGCCGCTCACCTCTTACTGCGCAACGCTACGCGCTGTTAACAGCCAGCTGCCCAACACTACAGAGGCAGAGAACAATGCAAAGTAGCCACAGACTGCACACAGCACAGCCAGTGATTTTCATAAAGAGCGCTACGTGGCGTTACCAATATAAAAACTTAAACAACCCCCATGCTCCCCACAAAAAATTTTACAAATTGTTTTAGGCACTGGCCAATACATATTTGTTAAAAAAATTTCACAATTACAATAACAATCGAATCAAATGAACACAATTATTGATACAATGTTGGTCAAAAGCTAAAATTTTCTCACAGTCCATAAAAACATTCCTGATCGTTCATCACAGTACCATTGCAGTATTTTCTCAAAGTCTGAGCAGTAAAAGAAAATGCACATTGAAGTAATGGATTTCCATGCAGTCTTGAAGAAGTAGTGTTGTCCTTCCAACGAAAAGACAGTGCTGACTCTTGACATGCAGACAGGTAATGGGCCACAACAGAGCAAACCCACAAGAGTCAGTCGAAGTTTTGAAAAACATTGGTAGGTATGTCATCAAACAGCAGACTCACTGTAGTCCTGGTAGAAATAATGGTATTGGTGAGTGATCAAAGATGCGGACCCACTGTAGTCCTTGTGGAGACGGCCAGCAGCCAAATGTTACGACCGTGTAGGTGCACAAACAGCATCGAAGAGTCTTGCGAAGAATATAGCAAGTCCATAAACCACCACTTGTGTACTCACAAAGTTTTTCGAATTGTCCTTAGAACGAGCAATGCTGTTAACCAGTCCCTTACTGACTTATCAACACACGTGGGAGCACTAACTGTCCTCTTTTTTTTTTTTTTTTTTTTTTTTTTTACATATTGTGCTTATACTATGACCAATAGAGATGTGTGCAGTGAAATGAATGCTTACAAGTTACTAAATTTGCTGAACTGGTGTCAATTATGACATGAGAATACAATATCAAAGGTACAAAATATATCATTAAAGAACATAATACAGATAACATTTGTACTAATATGGGCTTCTTAAAAGAATCTAACTAACATATACATCATTGTTACAGGAATTATGTCATAAGAAATAGATAAAAGATCAGAATAACTTTTGAAACATCAACTGCACACTTGAGAATTAAAACAAAACAGAATAAATAATGTCTAAACATATTTACAAAGTAAATAACACATTATTAGAAAAATTCTACAACATATCTCTTATTAGATAAACACATAAAGACAGAAAGAACACAAATACACAAGAGTACACAAACATGTAGTGGGATAACACAAGGAAAGGACAGGGTTATTTTTACTGCAGTATTTTGCAAACAAACTTTTTTATTTCTTGGAGATCTCCCTTCATTCATCATTATTCCAAAAAGTCCAATCTATACCTCCTTTCTGTATTCTAGTCATATTTCTTTCCAAATAATTATTTCTCATTGTACAATACTCATTTTGGCCCAAATCTGTTTCACATAACTTCTCAGTGCATTCTTTCCCTATCCTCCATAGTCAGTTTCTTATATAGTCTACCCCCTCTTAAGCTAACTTAAATCTACTGACCTCAGATGCATAAACTAAGGGACGAGGCAATGCAGCAACACATAACAAATTAACACAAACAGCAATGACAGAAAAATGGATATTGGCAAAGCAAGCTGCAGTATATATAAATTAGCAACGCAATTGCAATATTACAACTAATATATGGCAATGTGCAGAAAAAAAAAAATGGTTCAAATGGCTCTGAGCACTATGGGACTTAACATCTATGGTCATCAGTCCCCTAGAACTTAGAACTACTTAAACCTAACTAACCTAAGGACAGCACACAACACCCAGCCATCATGAGGCAGAGAAAATCCCTGACCCCGCCGGGAATCGAACCCGGGAACCCGGGCGTGGGAAGCGAGAACGCTACCGCACGACCACAACATGCGGGCTAACGTGCAGCGAACAAGAAAAATAAATCAGTAGTAAAACTGGCTTAACAGAGTAATACAACGTGAGTTTCAGTAGCATTTTGCCTGGCAAACAGCACCATCAAATGCAATAACTTATATCTAAATATGACAAAGCTCAAGCAGAAAAAATAGTGTACTAAAGACAACAATGCCGTAAGGGAAATTTATATTCACAGCTTAATGTCTATGTAATTAAAGTGGTGCACCACAACTTATTCTACAAAATAAATTACCAAGAACTTGAAAAGAAAATTATGTATGCAGTTCCTGTGAAGGGAAATGTCTTTTTGTGCTCCCTCATTTTTTTGGAAGTATATCGTAAAGTTATTATTTACTGGATCTGTAATATCATAAATTAAGAGCTCCACAGTGTAATCATTTGTTTCCAAGTTTGAGCGTGTCGTATTTGAGATGCTTTCTGCAAAGGGATGTCAATAGCGAGGATAATGGCCTCCTTTTTTCTCCACCTGTGCCTCTGAAAGACACACACTAATGGCTTTTTTCCAGGCGACTGTCGCGCAGCTGGGTGCCCATGACGCATTACGTGAAGGTGGTTACTTAACTTTCTTACCGAAATATTTACGACACCGGTTTGCATTACAGTGACAGTCTCATATAAAAATTTCACAGGTCGAGAATTTGCGTTGCATACCTGTAGAAACTAAATCCTATAAATAGAACAGTGTCCAAAAAATATTCGTCGGCATTGTGATACATTCACGCATTTACACACATTTCATAACTCTGAAAGTACGTTTCTTGGTTTCCAACATCCTTTTTCACAAGTCAGAGTCCCTAACCACTACTCATTATTACTTATCTTATTACACATATACATATTCGACAACACTTCTTCAGTATTTCTTCATAATAAATGTGTAGCATAATCAAATTCCTCATATACGGTAGCATCATCTTATTGATCATAAACATATCTCAACAGCATAATATACATTGTCGTCGAAATAATATCATAACATCTCAGTCAATTTTCAAAATCGTCGTAGCTTCCTCCAATAATATCAAAACCTAAAAAAAATTCTCTGCTCATTTCAATAGCGTTATCTACCTCAAACGTACTTTGAAAATCATGATCCCATACGAAATACATCATTCAAAGCTCTCATAGTATCACAATGATTCCGAAAAATATGCAGGGTTCACACAGTGCAGACAAAATACAATTTTATAAGTGCGAAGTTATCCAGCTGTGTGATTGCGTAAACATCTGTCACTGACGTATAAAAAAAAATGTTTGTCTCTCTCAGTTTAATGATCAGATAGCTGTGTAATTTATGTGTTAGAGAAATATGGTACCGATGTGTAAAGTTGTATAAGCAAATACCATATTACCTAGCGCTCCTTGTGTTTGCCAGACACATGGTACACAAAGTAAGCGTGTACCCCCCTGAGGATTAATGTAATTATACCCTCATGTAATGGATTGTTGTATGAGCTTACTGCAGGCTCGATAATGCGCTCGTCAAGCATAGATTGTATTTCTGTTCTAACACGGTCCCTATAATGTGCAGCTGCGAAATACTTGGTGCAAATCTACATGCATGCCACAACTGTTTTACTGTACAAGAATGAAAAACTACAACTACAAAGTAAATTCTCTCTACAATTACGCACTAGCAATAAACAAAGGCTGCACTAATTGCACAAACTACAAGAAAAAAATCAGAAATTCCAGTGAGGAATCCTCGGCTAAGGGTCGACATATGAAACGTCCCCTTAGAACAATTATACATGACTGTGTTTAAACTGACACACAATATTTTTTAGCGCAACGCAATCTGACTTTCAAAAATCCCTACAAAAGAACGGCCCTGACTAACATTAACCTGTACCTTTCACAAATCACTTACCTCACCAAAAATCTTCGTTATTCGAACTACTGCAATACGGCGAGCGCCACTACTGCCAGCTAAATAAAAGATTCGAACTACTGAAGGCACTAACTACTGGTATGCATAGTTAGCAATTTGATATAGAACAAACAATGTATTTTCCTTACTAGTGTTCAAAAGTCATAATATATACAGCAGTACATGACGTCCACTCTTACAAATTTCAAAACTCCGCCATTTCTCTCCCCACATCCACCACTGCTGGCGGCTCACCTCCAACTGCACAACGCTACGCGCTGTTAACAGCCAGCTGCCCAACACTACAATGCCAGATAACAATGCAAAGTAGCCACAGACTGCACACAGCACAGCCAGTGATTTTCATACAGAACGCTACGTGGCAGTTACCAATAGAAAAACCTTAACAGCCTACTTACAACACATGTAGCTGTAAGTACGAGTACACCCGTTCTGCCTTTTCTGAACACATAGTAAAGCGTGGAATTGAATCATGTAATAGGTAATAGTACTGCTCGTTACATAGCGGCAGTAGTCGTAACATTTCGTGTCATTACCTCAGCGATGTAATAGTTATGGCATTATTGTAGCGCAGAGTGACAAAGAGTGTTATGTGTTTCCATTAGTTTTGTGTGCGGCGGATCGAATGCAATTAACTTCAATTATTCGGTTTTACAGCTTTATGTAATAGTACAACGCGGATAAGGGCGACGTAAGTAAGGTGAGTACTCCACAAAGTGTAATCGTAATCGTAAACAGATGAAATGGACACTGACTACATTAACCGAAAGAAAATGTGTCAAACGTGTAACAGGTCGGCACAGAAGACAAAACCACTGCGGAAAAATAAATGTCAATGGGAAATAACATATGGTGCTAGGTTAACTAATTACCCATGAAACGAATATAACTGGAAAAGCAAATTTTATGGAGTTACATTTACAACTGATTCAGCTGGAATAGAACAGGTGCGTGTAAAATTTTGTTTTGTTATTGTTATGATTGGTGACTAGCCAGGTGCTTTGCAGACGGTGAGGAGACCGGTTATGGTTGTTACTTTCATGCTAAGCAGCACAGGGAAACAAAACATCATAAATCTAAAGCAGAAATGAAAAAAAGCAAGACGTTTGTACTGCTCAGTTCCTGCTTACACATCTTAACAGTTCATCTAGATCAAGAAAATGTTACACTGTGAATTATAATTTGTCTTAGAACAGTATTGTCTGTAACGCAAAACTAAATAAAATTATTTATATTAATTCAACTCTAGTTTCCGACTGGCTAGAACCAAAATAAAATGTTTGGTTACAGATATATTAGGATCACAAGATATTCAAAGCTGAAATGTGTCTGGCTGGCGCCAATTCGTTGTTTCATTCTTATTACTATTATTGCCTCCTCGATCATACAATACTAGGATTGAGTTTTCTTTTCCTTGATTAAGATATGCAAAATTTTATGTTCAAATTTTGACACAGATGAGTGTAGAAATCATAATATCACTCCACTTACGACATTATAATTAATTTAATATTGGTACTGTTTGTTGAGCTAGAGCTCAGTGAGCCTTTCCAGCATCAGGTGGCCCGTTGTCCGGAAGGTGAAGGCGCCCCAGGGACCGTCTTCCACTAGTTCTGAGAGGCTCTCTCCCCCACCCCCTGGACCCAGTGGTCAGCCAACTATCCACTGAGCTTTGTGTACAGAGCACCACTTTGGAGACACAGCCAGATTTTTCCCCATGAACTAAGCAGTTGTCTGCCAGACGGTCGGTACAATATAACCCACGGCAGTGTGAAATAAAAGAATCGTGGGAATTGTAGGAAACCTATGCGTTTGTGTATAGCCGGTTCTACTCATTAAACTTGCCCCTTGTAGCGCTTTTTGACCACAGGCACTCTGCTAGTCATAAATGAACAGACTGCGAACGGCCCCCTCAAAAATGGTTCAAATAGCTCTAAGCACTATGGGACTTAACATCTATGGTCTTCAGTCCCCTACAACTTAGAACTACTTAAACCTAACTAACCTAAGGACATCACACAACACCCAGCCATCACGAGGCAGAGAAAATACCTGACCCCTCCGGGAATCGAACCCGGGAACGGCCAACTCGCAAGATGACATCGGCAAGGCTGTGGGAGTGTTAAACTTGCGGAATATCCTGCACGTTGCTTGAAGACGTGCTGCTGCGTCCTTCAGTCATCAGCACATGTTGATTTGTCACCTGTCGTGCAGAGCAAGAGGTGATCCGACTGGGCGTCACGGCCGCCTTTCCAAGAAAACGGAGCGTGGGTTTGCTTGAACTGGTTTGAGCCACAACATTTTTTGAGACTTGGAGTCTGTACCAGATTGTTAATATTTTGTTTGAAATCGCAAAATTCAGTGATTGGTTAGCAGATAGGGAAACGTTTCGAAGGAGACGGGGCAAGATTTGTTTCGCAGCATCCCGTTGGGAACCCATCTAACAAACTTGCAGAGTGGCAGACAGACAGTTTTTGGCAGCCTCTCCATGTGGAGCTCCTAGGAGCGTCAGGAGCGTCATTCTTGGTCACTCTTCGTGGATACTCTTCGGCAGACGCGTGGACAGAATCTTTGCCGAGAGTTTTCGACTGACTTCCCCATGAGGCACTTCGATTACTGATGGTTTTAACTTCGGCCTCTCCAACTGCTTGGGTTTTTGTCCAGCTCCCTCTGCTGCAGCAGTACTGTAAGTTCACATAGCGGATTCGATTGATGCTTGGTGTTGTTAAGTCAGTGTTAAGCATTTTGGTCTAAAGTTGAGGGGATCCTGTTTTTAATTACGTTGTGCATGACGACTTGCCGTTGATTCAGGTAGTTGGGTTCCTTCGTGTGTTTCCCATTACCCCAAGGCGATCGATGCAATCAAATGTACTCGATTTGGTACAGTCTATTTAGTACCTCGTGTTGAAACACGAACTTACTGCCAAATACATTGTCCTTCTTTTTCCCACGGACTTTGCCGTACAGTACAGATCTCTTTTTAAATGAATATGTTACCGATTCTTAGTACAGTTTCCTCTTTTCCGTTTGTTTGGAAAAGTGACTGTTTCATTCATAAATAATTTTTTTGTTCTCATATCTTCCTTTTTTCTTTGATATAAGTAGTGAGATGGCTCCCCCATCTTTGATATAAGTAGTGAGATGGCTCTCTTAACTCCTTTTTTCAATGCTGATTTTGGCAACGATCACACCAAGGAAAATTAGCCAGTATCATTAACTTTCCAGTCGATTGCATTGTGCGTTGTCTTGCAGTACCACATCTCAGTCGAAGGGGGAGCAGCCTGCATATCGATAGGATTTACTCGATACAGATGACAGACACAGCTTCCATCTAGCCATGGACCACTGGCTGGAATTCCCAGGCTCCACTTCCTTTGAGAGTTTTGCAAAGCTTCTAAAAAGAAACACATAAAATTGTTCCAATATTCCTGATCACGAGTTGCCAGGGTTGCTTCAAGCGCGCCACTGGTAACCCTTACACATCTTCAATACAGTTGTGATCTCTCCCCATGTGATTTCCGTATTGGAAGCCCTGAAGAAAGACACAAATTAGTTGGGACAAAGAGGTGCACGGCTGGGTATAATCCTTTTTCCTTAGGCAACCGCAATCCTTTTTCCATGAAGGCAATGACCGTCGTGACCCACTGTGGGAAAACTATATTAAATGTTATGGCGATTACTTTTGAAATAATAACACTAGTCCACAAATTTTCACTTTCTATCATTTTACAGAAATGAAAGTAGCCGTGCATTATGGATTTAGATGAGCTCAACACGAATATCAAGGTTAAAATTGTTTCCAAGATAAGGGTTGCAAGTAAATAAGATATCTACGTTTCAGTCACACTTACGGGATGCTGTAAGAGCTTCTTGCAAATGCATTGTTGAAAGGGTTTCTATGCCTTAAGTGAGTGAGGTGGATGCTACCGCTACAATTTGCAAACACTGCTCTACACCATAATTCATGTGCGCTCTATCCAGTCACGTGATTGATGTCGAATGTAGAAACCAGACGCTATTTTAATTGTTGTTTGACAGGGCTACGTTCTCTTGTGATGCTATCACGGTATAACTGTTTATGTGTGGAGCCGGTTATCACGGGATAATTCAAAAATGCCTCTGAGCACTATGGGACCTAACATCTGTGGTCATCAGTCCCCTAGAACTTAGAACTACTGAAACCTAACTAACCTAAGGACATCACACACATCCATGCCCGAGGCAAGTTTCGAACCTGCGACCGTAGCGGTCACGCGGTTCCCGACTGAAGCGCCTAGAACCGCTCGGCCACACCGGCCGGCACGGGATAATTACATATTTTTATTTTTATAATTATATATTTTATGATTTTGGTTGGGATGTCTTTAAATATTGTGGGCTAGCATGAGACTTTTAATTAACTTATACCGCGATAACACTCGTACGGACATCACCTGCCCCGAAAGTACGTACGATGTAGTATTTTGAAACACAACGCGCGACTCACCGCTTTCTAAAAAAATAGCGAGATCGCTAGTATTTAGAAAAGAAAATATGTGTATTCTTACGCAAACTGTAATTATTAATGTGGGTCTCAGGGGCTATTGGTTACTTATGTACCAAACTACACAAAGATTAACTGAGATATTGGTGAGCTTATTGAATGGAATGATTTTCAATATTTCTTGTTCATTATTTGCAAGGCAAAACTGGAGAGAAATCATCTGCCGTTAGGCGGCCAAAATGAAATATACTGAACTCATTCATTGCTGTGAATTTTTGTAAATGAAATCTATCACTACTCTTTTTGAATTTGAAATAAATGAAAGATCAAAACTGAGAAGTCTCTTGCATTTACATATAATATTATGACAAGGGTCCGCTGCTCGTGGTCTTGCGGTAGTGTTCTCGCTTCCTGCGCACGGGGTCCAGGGTTCGCTTCTCGGCGGGGCTAGAGATTTTCTCTATCTCGTGATGATTTGGTGTTGTGTGTTCATCATCATCATTTCATCATCATTGACTCGTAAGTCGCCGAAGTGGTGTCAACTAAAAAGGACTTGCAATACGGCGGCCAAACTTCCCCGCATGGGGCCTCCCGGTCAACATTGCCATACGATCATTTCATTATGACAAGAAATTTAATTTATATAATATAGTCAGCGTTATGGCCGACTGAATCCGGCTATGGGAGATGAGCTTCCTGCTCTACGAAGTTCTGTAAAAAATTTGTTAATTATAATTAAGGATTACGATCATGAGAGGTGCCCACTGGATCAATAATACACACTTTCCCATAACAATTATAAGTATATTTTACTAAATTTCAACCAAACGTATTTTTAGCGTCGAGTTGCAGGGTAATATAAATCATGCGTTCCTAAAGTGTGTTCCACCTCGTGTTGGTCTACGCTGAATGATTGGAGGCATGTTATAAATGTCTGGTATTTGGCGTTCATATACAAATCATGCATTCAGTTGCTATTTTTGTATGGGAGCTCCCCTGAGGAAAGAAGTCGATACCAAGAGTGAGAAGAATATTCAGTGCTTGATATCCCACCTATATTTCGTCCTACGGCTCATGGCGATGGATTTATTGCTCCTGTTCCCCAACGTGTGCACCATCAAGCAATGACAGCGGTGATGGTCAACCGATGCACACCGCCGAAACAGTGCAGTCATCTGCTAGTGACAGCGACCATATAATTACAGCAACATCGTCATCTGAAGAATAACTCAAAATGACACAGTGCGAATTTAATGATCTTATTGGCTATTTAGATCTTCCAAAGGGGTAAGGCAGAGCTATTGGCAAATGGCTTATATGCGAAGGTCACGATGCTTTTGGGTTTGCAAGTCGATCTTGCTGCTACCTATGTGAATGGGCAGTTGGGCAAAAGAGAAAACACTATACGCAGAAGGAATGGCCTCCACCAACCAAGAGCAAGGCTAGGAAACGGCGCATATAAACTAGCTAATTTCAGTTTATGTATATCTAAATCTACATACACATCAAACTTCACAAGCCACTTAAAGGTGTATGGCCTAGAGCACATTTTGTACCACTAACTGAGCCGTCCAACACTGTTCCACTCGCGAGTGGCGGAGGGTAAGAAATTTCGTCGGTAGGCCTCTGTATTGGCTCTAATTTCGCGAATTTTCTCCTCGAGGTCGTTAGGAGAGACTATGTTGACGGGAGGTAATATGAAGTCCGCCTTTTTCCGGAAAGTGCTCCCTCGAAATTTCTCCGTGATGCACAACTCCTTTCTTATAACGTCTGCCAATGAAGTTCGTTGAGTATTCCCGAAACGCTCTCGCGCCGGCTAAACGATACCGTGAGGAAACGCGTCGCTCTACGTTGGATCTTCACTATCTCTTCTCTCAGTCCTATCTTGTAGGGATCCCAGATACATGAACAGTACTCAAGAATCGGTCGAAAAATCGTCTCATATGCCTATTCTTCGTGGATGAGTTACATTTCCTTAAGCTTTTCCTATGAACGTGAGTGTGGCATCTGTTTTTCCCTTTATTTGTTTTATGTGGTCGATTCTCTTAATGTTGCTCTGGACAGTTACCCCCAGATATTTTGCGCAGATTGTGTTTCGAGCGATTTGTCATCGATAGGGTAGCTATACAGTCTTTTTATCGTGTAAAAGAAGTGATGTTTTGTTTACTTACTTAAGTAAACAAATTATTCTAGTGGAGACGTTTTAGTTACTTATGAAAGTAACCAAACCATCCCCACATCTGTGGTTACTTACGTAAGTAACCAGAACATCTCCACTAGAATAGTTTGTTTACATCATTTAAAATCGGTGTGAGGCACAATTACAGTCAAAAGGACATTGTATCACATCTTGTTTTGGTTTTAGGACACCACCACTCCAAGGAAATTTCGTCATTTGAGAAAACAAAAAGTGAAAACTAATGTAAAATGTATCTTAACGTGAACTGTCTGAAGATGAACTTATCGGTTCGAAGCTGGTAACGGCGCTATGTAAATAAATAAATAAATTGCATTGTAAAAACTGGCTGTTTGCTGTTGTCTTTTCTGTAAGTGTCAAACTGTATACTTATGTAGGGCATATTGTACGATTCCTTTGAATTTCTTCTGTTTATTTTCCACATATTCGTCCTCATCACCGAATATTTGATGCTGACTGCACCTCTGAAATTTGTCTCCTATTACTCTTGCTAAGCAAAAGTGCCTTCCTACTTTTCTGAACTTTTTTTCAGACCCGTTGTCACAGATAGTATCACAGCCATATGATCACTGATACCTTCCTGTACGTTGACTGATTCGATAAGTTCAGGTCTCTTTGTTGTCAGGAAGTCTAAGACATTACCCTCACGAATTGGTTCTCAAACTATGAGCTCGCAGTAATTTTCGGACAAGAAATCCACAAGAATGTCACACCAATCCCCGTCTCTAGCACCAGATTTTAGCGTGACACTCCCAGTCTATACCTGGCGGCTTGACGTCACCCCCTTTGTCTTTTGGTAGCAATATACGTGTATACGTGAAACACTAAGCCCCAATTTACTTTTAACCCTGAGGTGCTAGACAGTTTTAATCGTGATATTTGTGTTCAGTCATCGAAATGTAAAAAGACCGTCCTCCTTGGTTTCTGCAAACAATCCACTGTGGACCAATGTACTCGTAATTTACACTCTCTTCGTAAATTTCCTCCAGCTGACGATGAATTGCAGCTGAGGATGTTTTGGGAGACGCACTAATCGTATTACACGTTTCAATATTGAACCGTACAGCCGTAAACGCCTCCGTCTTGAAAGTGTATTTCGAAGCGCAATCGCACAGGACCTAACGGTATCGTGCGAAAGATTTGATCAGGTTGGCATTTATTCATACGCGTGGTTTATACCTACGTAGAGCTCTTATTACATATATAGGAAAATAGGTTGTCTGCAGAGCTACAGTTACCCTGCGTCGACTTCCGCTTGAAATACGAGTATTTTATGCTTATGCTCGTTACTGGACCCTGAATTATTACGACTTTCTAACATGCTTACAATTGGCAAACTTTTCGAACATCCTTTTCTCGCTGTATGTGACATTTTGGTTTAGAACTGATATATGATTTTCAGCCGTTACGTCTTATCCACTGACTAAAGCCTGTTTGTCCACAGATAAGAAAATATCGGAAACAAACAAGCTAAGAGTTCAATATTGCTTAAATTGAGAAAATAATTGTCAAAAACAGCGATAAGAGAAAAACAGAATGCGTACTGAGACATAGGCCCACTGGACCTGATGGGATACCAGTTCGATTTTACACAGAGTACGCGAAGGAACTTGCCCCCCCCCCCTCCCCCTTCCTCTTGCAAGGTGTACCGTAGGTCTCCAGAAGAGCGTAGCGTTCCAAAGGATTGGAAAAGGTCACAGGTCATCCCCGATTTCAAGAAGGGACGTCGAACAGATGTGCAGAACTATAGACCTATATCTCTAACGTCGATTAGTTGTGGAATTTTGGAACACGTATTATGTTCGAGTATAATGACTTTTCTGGAGACGAGAAATCTACTGTGTAGGAATCAGCATGGGTTTCGAAAAAGACGATCGTGTTAAACCCAGCACGCGCTATTCGTCCACGGGACTCAAGAGGGCCATAGACACGGGCTCCCAGGTAGATGTAGAAGTAGGCTGTTTAGGTTTTTTTATGGGTAACGCCACGTAGTGCTCTGTATGAAGATCACTGGCTGTACTGTGTGCAGTCTGTGGCTGATTGGCATTGTTGTAATACTCGCCATTGTAGCGTTGGGCAGATGGATATGAACAGCGCGTAGCGTTGCTCAGTTGGAGGTGAGCCGCCAGCAGTGGTGGATGTGGGAAGAGAGATGGCGGAGTTTTGAAATTTGTAAGACTGGATGTCATGAACTGTTATATATATATATTATAATTATTGATGACTGTTAAGGTAAATACATTGTTTGTTCTCCATTAAAATCTTTCATTTGCTAACTATGCATATCAGTAGTTAGTGCCTTCCGTAGTTTGAATCTTTTATTTAGCTGGCAGTAGTGGCGCTCGCTGTATTGCAGTAGTTCGAGTGACGAAGATTTTTGTGAGGTAAGTGATTTATGAAAGGTATAGGTTAATGTTAGTCAGGGCCATTGTTTTGTAGGTATTATTGAAAGTCAGATTGCGTTGCGCTAAAAAATGTTGTGTGTCAGCTTAAGCACAGTCTTGCACAATTTTTCTAAGGGGACGTTTGATATGTCGACCCTTAGCCGATAATACCTCACTGCAATATTCTGATTTTTTCCTTGTAGTTTGTGTAATTAGTGTAGATTTTGTTTATTGCCAGCGCGTAATTGTAGAGAGAATCTCCTTTGTAGTTGTAGTCTTTCATTGTTGTACAGTAAAACAGTTGTAGGACGCATGTAAATTTGAACCAAGTATTTCGCAGCTGCGCTTGCAATTAATATTAGTTTCAGTGCTATATTAATGCGTTCTCTTATTTTTGCTCTTGAAATTGTGCCTTTCTGTGTTATCGTGTGAAATATTGTGACAATAATGGCGTGTGAAAAACGTAACACTAGGCTCCAAAGTAAACTGAGAAATAATAGTGACGACACCACTGTGTAATGAATTAACTGACATTCAAAGTAGTAATTTGTTAACTGTGCATAGGGAAATGGAGTGGGCCTTAAATAATGGTGTAGACAGTGAAACAGGTAGTGAACAGGGAAGCATTATCGATCGATCGGTCGGCAACAGCTCGCCTCAGGAATCGGGAATGACAGAACACAATATTGCAAATACTGTGGACTCAGGCTTTGGGTTATCACCGATATCTCAAATGAGTCAAGACACATTTTGCGCTTGTCAAAATGTGAATGTTGTCGGTGCAAATTCACTACCTAAAAGCACTGAGGAACATGTTTCAGACACCAGTGCATTGTTATCACAATTAATGCAACAAATGGGACAAAAGCTTCAAAAGTTAGACACAATGGAACAAAATCAGAGAAAAACACAGCAAAAGCTTCAAAAGTTAGACACAATGGAACAAAATCTTCAAACGTTAGACACCACGCATGAACAAACACGTGAAGATTTGACTACTGAGTTACATAACATTGAATCTAAATGTCAAATAGTCTGTAATGACGTAAAAACACAAATTTGTGAGCATTTTCAACCTATTTTTTCGCGGCATGAAAATGGATTACAGAATCACGAAGCAGCCATAAAAGAACTGCAAACTATTGTTCATGAAAATCATGAGACCTTGCAAGCTAAAATTGACTCAGTTGCATCTACCGATTCGGTTACGCAACTTGCAAAAACTCATGAAAACTTAAAGGACACAGTAGATACTCTGAAATTTGGTTCAGAAAGACACATGGAGGAAAGTAGTCCATCTTTCGGATCAGCTAAATAATTTATCTACGAAGGTAGATGATAATCTGAATGACACAAAACCAGTAGTCTATAATGACATAGAAGAGTACGAACAAATTAGAAAATTCAAACAAAATCAAAATCAACTCAATACACAGTACTAAAGAGAAATGCGAGAAGTACAAGATCAGTTGACGCAGGTAATACAAGAATTACGTATTCCAGAGGACACCCGCGCTCCAATACGGGAAGAGGGGCACAGAAATGCAGAACAGCCACAAAATTATAACACAGGGCACTTCGGAAATTATGAAAGAAATTGGCAAGGTACACCGAATTTCTGATGGAACCGCCGAAACGATGTAACATTGACCAACATGCGACTCGCCGACGTGATGATTTTGACTATAAGCTGTTCATTACTACATGTAAATTCAAAACATGTAAGAATTCTGGCAACGACATTCATTCACAAGTGTGGCTTCATCAATTCTCTCATTGTTTTCCTCCCAACTGGTCATTAGAACACAGATTAGAATTTATGTGTGGCTACTTAGAGATTGAACCAGCTGTAAGAATGCGATCGGTCATTCACGATTGCCACAGTGAAGGAGAATTTTACCATGCCTTCCTCTCAGCATATTGGCCTCAAGCCACACAAGACCGAGTAAAACATGGCATCATACTGATGAAACATTTCGACAATCTGAATTTTCCTGTGTTGTGAAATATCTTGAAGACATGTTGCACAAGAATCAGTACCTGTCAAACCCATACAGCCCCTCAGAACTCAACCGCATTTGCTTCATCAAATTGCCTGAATGTTTACGACATATTATTTTGGCAGGACGTTGCAAAGACGACTATGAAGCTTTTCAGGGACTCTTAAAGAACTGGAAATTGACACTGACAATCGCGGAACGTGAAAAGAGGAGCACAACAAATACAGGTCACACCTGTCACAATTCCGCGATGACAGAAATAATACATGACAAGGCTATTCGTACAACGAAAATCGTGACGAAAACAGACACCACCCGTATGAGAACCGTTCGCAGAATAATAATTACAGAGAAAGGTCGCACTTCCGTAATTATGAATATGACAGAAATAACCATAGAAACAGACAATATGTAAACCAAAACGATTATTATCAAGGGAGAGAGAATACCTTCAAACGCAACAGTCCAGCGCGCAGTTACAATTCAGGCAGAAATTCTCCACCACGTGAGCGACAAGGAAGAAACTATGGTATCTACCGACATGACGACAGACGATATGATCGTAACGACAGACCTGAATTGCATCAGAACTGGCGGGATTCAAACAGAGCAGGGCCCTCTCCACAAGGTGAATTTGTAGAAGTTAGCTCTCCAAATACCAATAACGACGCGCGCCAACAACGAGACAATAGGCAATGACTCATACCGCTGGCAGCCAGAAAACGTAAGTATGAAACTGACGACGCAGCTGCCGTAGCTAGTAATTACGTAAAAATGGAAGACATTACGGACATCTTACTCCAGGAACACGACCTAAAACATAACAACATTGCATATCCTGTGATTCACATTACAGTAAATGACTTAAAATTTACTGCACTACTTGACTCTGGCAGTCCCATTTCAGTAATTAATGAAACAGCATTTAGCAAATGCAACAAATCGAACGATTGCCCCACACTTCCGTTACGTAAGATTAAATTAAAAGGTGCAATCGTAGGAAAAAGTGTAGATGTACACCAACAAACCCACTTAGAATTCTTTTGTCAAAGCCACAGCTTCTCTATGAACTTTCTTATTGTTCCATTATTGTCGACGGAAATTATATTGGGAGTAGACTTTTTGAATGAATACAAAGCAATCTTAAACTTTAACGATGGTGAAATAATTTTAGAGAAAGAAGGTAAGTCAATAGCTCTGAAATTTGAAGATTGTCTCTCAAACCATGTCGAGGAAATTAATTGGCTTTACCTTCTGTTATACAACAGTTCGGAATTTTCTACGGAACTAGACACTAACAATCACTCTGCAAGTACTGACAGGGATGATATCGAAAACATATTAGATACTAATGAGTTAATTCAGAATAAAATTCAAACAATTGGAAATTGTAGGGACATTGATAGGCAAGACCTTTTTAAGATTTTACAAGCACATTCCACAGTTTTTACTCACAAAACAGGATCAATCAAGGGATTTCAATTCCAATTTCGTGTTCGTGAGCAAACTAAATTTTGTGTTAGACCATACGTAATTCCGGCGCTTTATAGGGACCGTGTTAGAACAGAAATAGATTCTATGCTTAACGAGGGCGTTATTGTGCCTGCAGTAAGCTCATACAACAATTATTACATGTTGTTGAGAAGAAAAATGATCGATCAGGCTTGTCTTAGATTCGAGACAAATCAATACTATCATCACTCCTGAAACAGACAGGCCACAAACGAAGGAAGAACTTCTTCAAAATTTTAATGGTGTAAAAGTGTTGTCTTCCATTGATCTCAGATCCAGCTTTTATCAGATCGAACTTCATCCAGAATGTAGAAAATACACAGCTTTCCTTTGTTTCGGCGTTTGTTATCAATTTCGGAAACTTCCTTTTCGTTTGAACATTTCTTCGGCAGCGTTCATTCGCGGACTAAATTCCATATTATCTGATTTCTTAAAACGTCACATCACCTTATATGTGGATGATATTCTAATAGCAGAAGCCTCATGGGAACAACACAATCGCATCCTCAACAGTTTGTTACGTATTTTTGCAGAATCTGGAATTACAGTTAACTTGGAAAAGTCTGAATTCGGTAGGACAAAGGTGAACTTCTTGGGACATATTATTTCTTCTGAAGGCATTCAGCCGGATCCTGGAATGTTAGAAGCAATCAGAGCCATTCCAGTTCCATCCACAAAAAACAATTCCGCAGTTTTTTAGGTTCGTAAATTTTTACTGTCGTTTTCTTAATATGCAAATTCTAGTTACACTAAAACTTTGTTCTCTCACTGGCAAAATACTATTTGGAACTGGGACGAACAGGCACAGTTGGAATTCAATTCTATGAAGGAATCGCTACTTAACGCGCCAATACTAGCTCATCCAGATCTGTCTCAAGATTTCTGCCTTAGCACGGATTCTTCTAAAGTCGGTTTTGGTGCCCTATTTATTTGAAGAAGCCATAGAAAATGACACTACTGTTCAGAAAAGCATTGATTTTGCTAGCCGAGTGCTAACAGAATCTGAAAAAAATTATTCCGTTACTGAATTAGAAGCTTGAGCTATCGTTTGGGCATTTAACAAATTCCGTTTCTTTCTTTCTAGTAAGCACGTAAACGTATCATCGTGCATTACAATTTCTTATGTCTTCAAAGTTAAATCATGACAGGTTAAAACGTTGGGCATTGTTTTTGCAAGAATTCCACTTCACAATAGTCTACATTCCCGGCAAGGAGAACATAGTTGTGGACGCACTGTCACGCGCACCGGCTGGGCTTGAGTAAAGTAACACAGAAAGCAACCTCGAGAAAAATTTTAGTATTCTTTACATTCAGAAAGTCGCCTTTCAAAACTTCATCTCCACATCTTTAAAGGACATTGCTCATGTACAAGACAAAGATCTGATTTGGAAAGACATCAAAAGTAAATGGCATGAAAAGTCGCACACTCACATTCGGCCTTATTATCTGGTTAGAAACAAGATACTGTTCAAACGCTGCACTGTTGATGACAAGCAATCGGTATTCTGCATTCCAGACGATTTTGATAATAAGCTCGTTTGGTACACTCATTTCAGCTATGCACATTTTGGTCCACGAAAATGTTATCATATTATTCGGACAACTTGTTATTTTAACAATATGGAAAAGAGAATTCGAAGAGTCTTGTCTATTTGTAAACTTTGTCAAAAGGCGAAAATTGCTCATGTACAAGACAAAGATCTGATTTGGAACGACATCAAAAATAAATGGCATGAAAAGTCGCACATTCAGATTCGGCATTATTATCTGGTTAGAAACAACATACTGTTCAAACGCTGCACTGTTGATGACAAGCAATCGGTATTTTGCATTCCAGACGATTTTGATAATAAGCTCGTTTGGTACACTCATTTCAGCTATGCACATTTTGGTCCACGAAAATGTTATCATATTATTCGGACAACTTGTTATTTTAACAATATGGAAAAGAGAATTCGAAGAGTCTTGTCTATTTGTAAACTTTGTCAAAAGGCGAAAATTGCTCATGTACAAGACAAAGATCTGATTTGGAACGACATCAAAAATAAATGGCATGAAAAGTCGCACATTCAGATTCGGCATTATTATTTGGTTAGAAACAACATACTGTTCAAACGCTGTACTGTTGATGACAACTATGGGTACTTTGCATTCCACACGATTTTGTTAATAAGCTCATTTGGTACATTCATTTCAGCTATGCACATTTTGGTCCACGAAAAGTTATCATATTATCCGGACGACTTGTTATTTTAACAATATGGAAAAGAGAATTCGAAGAGTCTTGTCTCTTTGTAAACTTTGTCAAAAGGCGAAACCATCTACTATCTCACTTCGTGCTCCGTTGTTTCCTATCATACCTTCTAAATTAAAAGAATTTGCTGCTGTTGATCTCTTGGGACCGCTTGTCAGAACATCGAATGAATTTTCGTCCGTTCTAGTCGCTGTTGAACATACTTCAAAATTTGTTTCTTTCACTCCGTTACGTAAGGCCATTGGACGGTCAGTATCCAACGTCTTTGTTAAAAATTTCTTACTTGGTGTTGGACACGTTAGTAAAGTCATTTCAGATAACGGACCGCAATTCTGATCTGGTGTTTGGTCACGCATGCTTCGGAACCATAAAATCAAACCTGTTTTTATTTCATTGTACTCGCCACATTGTAACCCCTCTGAACGGATTATGAAAGAAATCAATAAGCTTTGCAGACTTTATTGTCACAGAAAGAATCACCATTGGGACAGATTCACTCCTGGAAATTGAAATAAGAACACCGTGAATTCATTGTCCCAGGAAGAGGAAACTTTATTGACACATTTCTGGGGTCAGATACATCACATGATCACACTGGCAGAACCACAGGCACATAGACACAGGCAACAGAGCATGCACAATGTCGGCACTACTACAGTGTATATCCACCTTTCGCAGCAATGCAGGCTGCTATTCTCCCATGGAGACGATCGTAGAGATGCTGGATGTAGTCCTGTGGAACGGCTTGCCATGCCATTTCCACCTGGCGCCTCAGTTGGACTAGCGTTCGTGCTGGACGTGCACACCGCGTGAGACGACGCTTCATCCAGTCCCAAACGTGCTCAATGGGGGACAGATCCGGAGATCTTGCTGGCCAGGTAGTTAACTTACACCTTGTAGAGCACGTTGGGTGGCACGGGATACATGCGGACGTGCATTGTCCTGTTGGAACAGCAAGTTCCCTTGCCGGTCTAGGAATGGTAGAACGATGGGTTCGATGACGGTTTAGATGTACCGTGCACTATTCAGTGTCCCCTCGACGATCACCAGAGGTGTACAGCCAGTGTAGGAGATCGCTCCCCACACCATGATGCCGGGTGTTGGCCTTGTGTGCCTCGGTCGTATGCAGTCCGGATTGTGGCGCTCACCTGCACGGCGCCAAACACGCATACGACCATCATTGGCACCAAGGCAGAAGCGACTCTCATCGCTGAAGACGACACTTCTCCATTCGTCCCTCCATTCACGCCTGTCGCGACACCACTGGAGGCGGGCTGCACGATATTGGGGCGTGAGTGGAAGACGGCCTAACGGTGTGCGGGACCGTAGCCCAGCTTCATGGAGACGGTTGCGAATGGTCCTCGCCGATACCCCAGGAGCAACCGTGTCCCTAATTTGCTGGGAAGTGGCGGTGCGGTCCCCTACGGCACTGCGTAGGATCCTACGGTCTTGGCGTGCATCCATGCGTCGCTGCGGTCCGGTCCCAGGTCGACGGGGACGTGCACCTTCCGCCGACCACTGGCGACAACATCGATGTACTGTGGAGACCTCACGCCCCACGTGTTGAGCAATTCGGCGGTACGTCCACCCGGCCTCCCGCATGCCCACTATACGCCCTCGCTCAAAGTCCGTCAACTGCACATACGGTTCACGTCCATGCTGTCGCGGCATGCTACCAGTGTTAAAGACTGCGATGGAGCTCCGTATGCCACGGCAAACTGGCTGAAACTGACGGCGGCGGTGCACAAATGCTGTGCAGCTAGCGCCATTCGACGGCCAACACCGCGGTTCTTGGTGTGTCCGCTGTGCCGTGCTTGTGATCATTGCTTGAACAACCCTCTCGCATTGTCCGGAGCAAGTATGGTGGGTCTGACACACCGGTGTCAATGTGTTCTTTTTTCCATTTCCAGGAGTGTATTTACACTTATTTCAAAACGTACTGAATGAAATGCCTCATGACTCCACTGCTTTACCACCTATTCTTGTACTGAAGAATGAAGAACCACCGAACGGAATCAGAGAGCTTGTATCTTTTCCGAATACATGTAAACTTCGGCACAAAGACATAATGGATTTGGCTATTAAAAATACAGTATAAATTCTGCAGCAGACAAAAGGAGAAAACTACACGATACAGGAAATGCAAAGAAATTATATGTTGGTCAGAAAGTTCTCATTAAAGCTCATTCATTGTCACATAAAAAGAAACACTTGAGTCACAAATTGTTTCTCATTTACAATGGACTTTACAGAAACCGACGTATACCACATGATAATTGCGTTGAAGTTGAAACTCTACGTACTGGGAAGAGTAAAGGTTTACACCACATTTCACATGTAAAACCGTTTATTGACAGATAATATGTTTTTAACTTTGTCTTTGCCATAAAATTTTTCATTTCACGCTACTAGAACAATTTGTCACACTGAGAAACTGTTAACATGTAACAATGTTTTGAAGTTAACTATCCAGTCTAGAACCTAGGGAACATATTTAGACGGTATTTACGAGTGCATTGTTGTAGTGAACAGACGACACAGTGTTGTATTTGTACATTCTTGCTTGTTAGTTGCACGATTACGTAACGACTATCAGGCTTACATACTTAGGACATATACTGGTACTGCTAATGAGATTTTAATGCAACATTTTGGTTTACTTGAAGATACATTCTTTATTTAAAGTACTTTCTGTGAGATACCAGATGACCCAGTGGTTAGTTTATGTGACAACTACACGATTTTATCACGACGCTACCAATGAGTGTCAATTTACGATGTTGCTTTTGCGGTGTATCTGTTTTATATCTGCACAGTTTTTCTGAATTATTCTGGAAAGTATAACATGTTTTAGTAGTAACTTTTGTGGTATAGCTACAATGAGACAGCCTTTTCGGTAGCACAACAATACATTACAGCACAGTACTTTCTTCATCACGGCAATCGGCGTAATAACTAAGATACCTATACGCAAAGCATTTCACTTTTGTTTATCATGAGGTAAGTACATTGACTTCTGCAGAACTTAGCTTTCGGGGGACGATAACTACGACACTTCCACAGAGATTATCTTACAACAAGACACACAGTTTAGCGCTACAGTACACGTATTTGAGTGATTAATTTTGTACTTAAAACATTTATTTTTAAAGATTTTTTAAGTACAATGATACAAAGGTTTTCCATGATACATTTCATTCCATTGCTGTAATCTGCAACACCTGAGGGTATAATTACATTATTCTTTAGGGGAGTACACGCTTACTCTGTGTATCATGTGTGTGGCAAGCACAAGGAGCCCTAGCTAATATGGTATTTGCTTATACAACTTTACACATCGGTACCATGTTTCTCTGACACAGAATTACACAGCTATCTGATTATTTAACAGAGAAACAATCATTTATTTACTACGTCAATGACACATGCTTACACAATTACACAGTAGGATAACTTCACACTTACTAAATTGTATTTTGTATGTACTTTGTGAACTGTTCATATATCTTTTCGGAGCCATTGTGATACTATGAGAGCTCAGAATGATGTATTTGGTATGGGATCATGATTTTTAAAGTACGTTTGAGGCAGGTGACACTTTTGACATGAGCAGAGAATTTTTTTTAGGTTCTGAAATTATTGGAGGAAGCTACAATGATTTTGAGATTTGACTGAGGTGTTATGATGCTATTATTACGATGACTATGTGTATTATGTTGTTGCGGTATGTTTATGATCAATAAGCTGATGCTATATGAGGAATTTGATTATGCTATGTATTTATTATGATGAAATATTGAACAAGTGTCTACGAATATGTGTATGTGTAATAAAGGAAGGATTAATGAGTAGTGGTTAGGGACTCTGGTTTGTGAAAAAGGATGTTGCAAACCAAGAATCGTACTTTAAGAGTTATGAAATGTATGTAAATACGTGAATGTATTACAATGCCCACGAAAATTTTTTGGACTCTGTTATATCAATAGGATTTTGTTTTTACAGATTTGTAACGTAAATTCTTGACCTGTTAATTTTTTTTATATGAGACTGCCACTGTAGCGGAAACTGGTGTCGTAAATATTTCGGTAAGAAAGTTAAGTGACCACCTGCACGTAATGCATCGTGGGCACCCAGCTGCACGGCAGCCACCTGGAAACAAGCCATTAGTGTGTGCCTTTCAGAGGCCCAGGTGAAAAAAAAAGAGAAGCCATTATCATCGCTATTGACTTTCTTTTGCAGAAAGCATACCAAATACGACACGCTCAAACGTGAGAACATATGATTATACTGTGGAGCTCTTAATTTATGATATTTACTAAAGTGCCTAATGAAATGATGAGAAACATTTTACATCTATTGTCTTTCTAGTTGAGAAAAGTTTTTTGGTTTGGAGACGCCATTTTCTTAGTGAATGACGTTTCATATGTTGCTTTATATATATATTTGCTCATTTTGTTTAATATCTAGTTTCTTGCTGAACTGCATCATTGGTTAAAATAAAATTTAATACATGTACTAATATAACTATTTTCTGTCTACAGACCCAGTAAAAATAATTTTATTATGTACTTTCGTAGAAAAAAAGGAGGAACACAAATAGATATTTCCCCTCATAGGAATTGTATAATTAATTTTTTAACGACTTGGTAGCTTTCTTGCAGAGTAAGTTTTTGTGATGCATCATTCTAGTGTTAAGATGTCATATAGGTATTAAACATGGCCATTTTTACTGTAATATTTTTTCTGCTTGAGCTTTGTCGTGTTTGGATATAGGTTATTGCATTTGCTGCTGCTTGCTTTGACAATTTCCGTTGTCTCATTGCTGTTTGTGTTAACTATTTTGTGCTGCTGCATTGCCTCGTCCCTTAGTTTAGCATCTGAGCTCAGTAGATTTAAGTTAGCTTAAGAGGGGGTAACCTATATAAGAGAATGAGTTGCGATGAATTGGAAGAAATGCATTGACAAGTTTTACGAAAAAGTACAGAAATCAGGTATAGAAAGCGCGTTTGAAATAATGAAGTATCAAGGGAGATCTCCAAGAAGTAAAGAAAGTTTTGTTTGCAAGATACTGCATTAAAACAAACCCTGTCCTTTCCCTTTCTTTTATTCCGCTATGTGTTTGTGTACTCTTGTATATTTGTGTTCTTCCTGTCTTTGTGTGTTTAGCTAATATGATTTATGTTGTAGAATTTTTATAGTACTAAGGTACATTCACTATGATGAGGAATACTGTTATCCTCAAATATAATTTGCATCAATAATTTGTTATTCACTTTGTAAAGATGTTTTGACATCATTAATTCTTTTCTGTTTCAATGCTCAAGTGTGAAATTAGTGTTTCGAAAACTATTCTCATTATTTTAGATATTCACTTATGTCATAATTCTTGTAACACTGATTTACATGTTTATTTATATTGTTTTGTAAAGCCTGTATTACGACAAATGTTATCTGTATTATTATTTTTTAATGATGAATTTTGTACCTTTTTTACTGTATTCTTACATTATAAAATTGTAATTGACACCAGTTCATCAAATTAAGTAACTTGTAAGTTACATTTCACTGTGCACGTTTCTGTTGGTCATAGTATGTGGACAATATGTGAGAAGTAGGCACTGTTAGTGTTTGCACGTGTGTTAGTAACTCAGCAAGGGACTGGCTAACAGCATTGCTGGTTCTATGGACAATTCCAAAAACTTTGTGAGTGCACAAGTGGTGCTTATGGACTTGCTATATTATCCGCAAGACTCTTCAATGGTGATTGTGCACACGCACAGCCACAGCAGATGGCTCCTGACCGTCTCTACAAGGACTACAGTGGGTTGGCATCTTTGATGACCCACCAATACCATTATTTCTACAAGGACTACAGTGGGTCTACACCTATGATGACTCACCAGTACCATTACTTCTACAAGGATTGCAGTGGGTCTGCACCTCTGGTGACCCACCAATAACATAATCTCTACCAGGACTACAGTAGGTCTGCTCTGTGATGACCTACCTACCAATATTCGACAAAACTTCGACTTACTCTGCTATGGGTTTGCTCTGATGTGGCCCATTACCTGTCTGCATGTCAAGAGTCAGCACTGTATTTCAGTTGGAAGGACAACACTACTTCTTCAAGAGTGCCTAGAAATCCACTACTTCCATGTGCATCTTCTTTCACTGCTCAGACTTTGAGAAAAAAAACGCTGCAATTTTACTGTGATGAATGATCAAGACTGTCTTTATGGACTGTGAGAAAATTTTAGCTTTTGACCAACATTGTATTAATAAGTGTGTGCATTTGATATCTTTGTCATTGTAATTATGAAATTTTTATGAAATCATTATTGGCCACTGCCCAAAATAATTTGTAAAATTTTTTGTGGTGAACGTAGGGGCTATGGAAGTAGGATGTTTAGGATTTTTTATTGGTAACGCCACGTAGCGCTCTGTATTAAGATCACTGGCTGTGGTGTGTGCAGTTTGTGGCTGATTGGCATTGTTGTAATACTCGCCATTGTAGCGTTGGGCAGATGGATGTGAACAGCGTGTAGCGTTGCTCAGTTGGAGGTGAGCCGCCAGCAGTGGTGGATGTGGGAAGAGAGATGGCGGAGTTTTGAAATTTGTAAGACTGGATGTCATGAACTGTTATATATATATATATTATAATTACTGATGACTGTTAAGGTAAATACATTGTTTGTGCTCCATTAAAATCTTTCATTTGCTAACTATGCATATCAGTAGTTAGTGCCTTCCGTAGTTTGAATCTTTTATTTAGCTGGCAGTAGTGGCGCTCGCTGTATTGCAGTAGTTCGAGTAACGAAGATTTTTGTGAGGTAAGTGATTTATGAAAGGTATAGGTTAATGTTAGTCAGGGCCATTGTTTTGTAGGCATTATTGAAAATCAGATTGAATTGCGCTAAAAAATATTGTGCGTCAGCTTAAGCACAGTCTTGCACAATTTTTCTAAGAGGACGTTTCAGATGCTGTGTTTCTTGACTTCCGCAAAGCGTTCGATACAGTTCCCCAGAGTCGTTTAATGAACAAAGTAAGAGCATATGGAATATCATACCAATTGTGTTATTGGATTGAAGAGTTCCTAGATAACAGAACGCAGCACGTCATTCTCAATGAAGAGAAGTCTGCCGACGTAAGAGTGATTTCAGGTGTGCCGCAGGGGAGTGTCGTAGGACCATTGCTATTCACAATATACCTAATGACTTTGTGGATGACATTGGAAGTTCACTGAGGCTTTTTGTGATGGTGCTGTGGTATATCGAGAAGTTGAAACAATGGAAAATAGTACTGAAATGGAGGAGGATGAGCAGCGAATTGACTCATGGTGCAGTGAATGGCAATTCAATCTCAATGTAGACAAGTGTAACGTGCTGCGAATACATAGAAAGATAGATCCCTTATCATTTAGCTACAAAATAGCAGGTCAGCAACTGGAAGAAGTTAATTCTATAAATTATCTGGGAGTACGCATTAGGAGTGATTTAAAATGGAATGATCATATAAAGTTGATCGTCGGTAAAGCAGATGCTAGACTGAAATTCATTGGAAGAATCCTAAGGAAATGCAATCCGAAAACAAAGGAAGCAAGTTACAGTAGGCGTGTTAGCCCACTGCTTGAATTCTGCTCGCCAGTGTGGGATCCGTCCCAGATAGGATTGATAGAAGAGGTAGAGAAGATCCAACGGAGAGCAGAGTGCTTCGTTACAGGATCATTTATTAATCGCGGAAGCGTTACGGAGATGATTGAAATAAACTCCAGTGGAAGACTCTGCAGCTCGGTACAGGCTTTAGTTGAAGTTTCGAGAACATACCTTCACCGAAGAGTCAAGCAGTATATTGCTCCCTCCTACGTATATCTCGCGAAGAGACCATGAGGATAAAATCAGAGAGATTAGAGCCCACACAGAGGCTTACCGACAATCCTTCTTTCCACGAACAACACGAGACTGGAATAGATGGGAGAACCGATAGAGGTACTCAGGGTACCCTCCGCCACACACCGTCAGGTGGCTTGCAGAGTATGGATGTAGATGTAGATGTTGATAGGAACTGTATGGCTATAGACCAATGTGAGGAATACACCTTGGTAAATGTGTGAAGCCAGCAAACGCAATTTCCACGTAATCTAAAGTTTAATTGATAAATTCAAGTTCCACATTGTTCTAACCTTAATCGAAAACTCCTGCTCAACCCATCATGACTGTCTGGAGTACTGTAATTGTTGCAATGTACTAAGTGAGTGTTATTATCAGTTCAACTAGAACACCCACGGTAGCAGGAAGCGTATTTTCAGCATAGTTATTATGGAAGTTTGACTACTCACAGTACTAATATATAATTATCTTTTACTTATCACGGCGTCTCTAAAACAGAACTGCGGCAACACAATAAGAAATAAAGAACAAAATTTATTATTAGTGATAACAAATAATTTTACTTAACATTTGTAACAGTTTGATGCGTGATCGTTGTGGTCCTATACGTAATAGAATAAAATTTTAAATAACTTCGCTATCTCTTGGAAGCCTATGATCTAGTCAATATAGCAGAAAGTACGATAAAGATACTCATAGTTAACTGTTCTTAATTATCCGTACATAGGAACAGCGAAACTGTGTTAACTGTAGGAACTTCTGGAATTATTGGAAATAAGGAATTGGAACGTATTTGTACGGGACCGACTAGAAGAAAAGGTTATAGGAGAATATGGGTTTGGGACTAGGAATGAGGGACGAGAAAGACTAATTGAGTTCTATAATAAATTTCAGCTGGTAGTAGCAAATAGTCTGTTCAAGAATCACAAGAGGACGAGGTATACTTGGCAGATCGGGTGATGTGGTAAGATTTCAGTTAGATTACATCTTGGTCAGACAGATATTCCGAAATCAGATACTGAATTGTAAGCCATACCCAGGAGACTAACATCACAGTGTAGTTGTGTTGAAGAGTATGCTGCAGTTCTAGAGATTAACCACGAAGTGTCAGTGTGCAAAGAAGTGAGATACAGAAGTACTAAGGGGTGACGAGACATGCTTGAAGTTTTCTAATCCTATGGATCCAGAAATAAGGAATATCTCAGTGAGCAGTACAGTTAAAAGGAATGGACATATCTAAAAGTGCAATCCAGAACCTGGGAAGAAAAACATTGGTACAAAGAAGGTAACTACAAAGAAATCATGAGCAACATAAGAAATACATCAGTAGATTGATGACAATGAAGTACAAACATGTTAAGGGAAAGTCAGCAATACAGAAATACAAGTCGCTAAGGAATGAATTAAATAGGAAGTGAAGGGAAGCTAAGACGCAAGGGCTGCATGAAAAAGTGAAGAAATCTAAAAAGAAATGATTATCGGAAGGACTGACTCAGCATACAGGAAACTCAAAACAACCATCGGTGACATAAAAAGCAAGGGTGGTAACATTAAGAGTGCAGCGGAAATTCCACTTTTAAATGCAGAGGAGAGAGCTTACATGGGGAAAGAGTACACTGAGGGCCTCTGTTAGAGGGAAGACTTATCTGATGTGACAGAAGAAGAAACAGGCTTCGATTTAGAAGAGACAGGGGATCCAGTATTAGAATCAGAATTTAACACAGCTTTGGAGGACTTACAATCAAATGAGACAGAAGGGCTAGATGGCATTCCATCATAATTTCTAAAATCATTGGGGGATGTGGCAACAAAACCACTATTGACGTTGGTGTGTTGAATGTATGGGTCGGGTGACATACCATCTGACTTTCGCAAAAATATCATCCACACAATTCCGAAGTTTGCAAGGACTGCCAAGTGCGAGAATTATCGCACAATCAGCTTAACAGCTCATACATCCAAGCTGCTGCGTAGAAGAATATACAGGAGAATGGAAATGAAGATTGAGGATGTGCGAGATGATGTTCAGTTTGGCTTTAGAAAAGTTAAAGGCACCAGGTAGGCAATTCTGACGTTGCGGTAGATATGGAAGCAAGACTACAGAAACATCAAAAGAAATTCATAGGATATGTCGACCTGTGGAAAGCGTCCGACAATGTAAAACGATGCAAGATGTTTGAAATTCTGATAAAATAGAAGTAAGCTAAAGGGAGAAATGAGTGATATACACTATGTACCAGAGCCAAGGCACTGTAATAAGAGTGAACGATCCAGAATAAACCTCTCGGATTAGAAAGGGTGTAAGAAATGGTTTTAGCATCTCCTAGATAGTCTTAAGACAGGGATGTAGTCTTCCCCCCCTGCTGTTCAGTAAGTACGTAGAAGAAGCAATGATGGAAATAAAGGATAGATTCAGGAGTGCAATTAAAATTCAAGGTTAATCGAAATCAGTAACACTATTTGCTGATGACTTGCGATCTTCAGTGAAAGTGAAGAAGAATTACTTGATATGCTGAATGGAACGACCAATCTAATGAGAACAGAAAATAGACTTGAGAGTAAAAGGAAGAAAGGCAGAAAAATGAGAAGTAGCAGAAATTAGAACATCGAGATACTTAACATCAGGATTGATGGTCGCAAGGAAGATGAAGGTAAGGAATTCTGCTACTTAGCCAGCCAAATAACCAATCACAGACGGAGTAAGGAGGACATCTAAATCAGACCTGCTCTGGCAAAAAGGGCATTCCTGGTCAAGAGGAGGCTTGTAGTGTCAAACACAGGCCTCAACTTGAGGAAGAAATGTATGACAACGCGTCTGGAAAATTATCAAATGTGTGTGAATTATTAAGAGTCAAACTGCTGAGGTCATCGGTCCCTAGACATACACACTACTTAAACTAACTTACTCTAAGAACAACACACACATCCATGGCCGACTGCGGACTCCAACCTCCGGCGGGAGGAGCCTCATATTCCGTGACATGGCGCCTCAAACTACGTGGCCTCTCCGCGCGGCTATACCTCTGGAGCACAGCATTGTATGGTAATGAAACATAGCTTGAGGGGGAAACCGGAACAGAAGAGTTTATTGTAGATAAAAAAGAAAACATGTATTACAGGCCACTGATGATGCTTCCCAAATAAATGAAGCGAAACGCGTATGGCAACAAACAAACTGCCTTCAATTGGTTGCGTAGACGGTACATACGTCCAAAAATTTAAACTAAGGGAAAGAAGGAAAACAGAAAAAAATAAGATATGTGAAATATTTCTGCATACCATTTACCGGTGAAATGCCATACCACATTGTATTCTTTTCCCTTGGCAAAATATCCAAATTCGGTTCCCACAAACAATAAAATGAAACACAATACAGTTTACTGCTGAAGTTTGAAAAGTAAGGTGCACCACAGATCTGGGAGGTCTAGCATTTAGAAACTGATTTGTTCTGTGTGCCTAAATTTTACGTTGTCCAAACTAGTAGAAGTTTAAACTCACGATTCTGTGAACGCATTGTTGCTGTAAGGCTCAGCGGTCTGAATAAGTCAAGTTTCGATGCTCAGTTGGTCCAACACGGAAACACAGAGATAAGCATCGAGAAACACTAAGAGACATAACATTTTGCCCGAAAAGGACTGCAGATGAATTTCTTAGAGGGGTTGGAAACATATAACGACATTCATGATAAACCTGACAGCAAGCGGAATAAAAAAACTTAATGTGCTTCCAAAATTTCATACAACGCCTATAATTTGAAGTGATCAAGCAGAAATAAAAATCTAATTCATACAACTCCTATAATTTGAAATGATAGAAAAAGTATTTAAGTGACACAGGGAAAAATTCTTCGTAGGCCATACCACTATCCTTCAAACCTAAATAATTACATTTATAACTGTACACAATTATCTGCATTATGTAGAAGTACCTTTGAAGTGACCCTATAAGTATACCCTATCTGTACACACAGCACTTTCTTTGGCGTATCAAATCATCAGTCAGTGTAAAAAATTAATTTGCTATCTTATTTTTAGTTTAATTCATTGATCAACATGGAAGGTAAAAGAAAACCTACCCTAATAATATGTAAAGTAAGATTTCTAGAAAGTAAGTGCAGTATATAGAGCATAAACAAGTAAAACTATGCATTTACAAAAACTTCCTTACTTTGTGACAAGTAAACGCTACCATCTGATTATGGGCTAAGGCCCGAAACTAGAAATAGTACAATAAAATATTTAAAAACAAAAAGACTTTTAGTGAGTTACAGTAAGTCCTACTGTGTAATTTTCAAAAACTCCTTTCTTGCTTTGTGCTGTTTTGTCGCGGCGCTGCACTCGTACCGCAAACTGGTGGACACAATGCAAGCTCGTTGAGTATGCGGTTCTATTCACGAAGCAATCATATTTGTACATGTAATATTTTGAAAAATATGTAACTCTGAAAATGAATGAGTCATTTACGCTACTTGTGCCGCCTACAACAATATTTCCCAAGCTTTAAGTTACTATATTTCCATACTGATGGCTCGTAAAAGAGTGTCTATAGAGTAAATTATTTAATAATGGGAAGATAGGAGACGATTGCAGCAAGTAATAGCTATTTTGCACACTTGGACAATTCCTATTATTCGGAAGGGATCAAAAAATTAGAACAGCGTTCAACGAAGTGTGTAAGTCTAAAAGGAGACTATGTCAAAAATAAAAAAAATTTACCCCAAACACATAAGTAGTTTTTATTTTTCCATGGACTTGTCAAACGCCCCTCGTACAATAGCTGCAGGTCAATTGTTAAGAAAACACCCTGATTAAGTTTCGAGAGATTGAGGTAATGAACAACTATTTAATTTCCATGTTGCCTTAAAATGTATTGGATATCAGTCGACTAAGCTATGAAAATGACAATATAGGTCTTCTCGGTAGATTTCATTCATGAACAGACTCTGTGACAACAACGTGATCGTGAAACAAATAATAAATTGAAACTTCCTGTCAGATTAAAACTGTGTGCTGGACCGAGATCTGAACTCGGGATCTTTGTCTTGCTTGGGCTAGTGCTCTAAGCACTGAGCTACCCAAACATGACTCACGACTCTCCTCACACCTGTACTTCCGCCACTACCTCGTCTCCTATCTTCTAATCTTCACAGAAGATCTCCTGCAAATCTTGCACGACTAGCAGTCCTGGAAGAAAGAATATTGCGGAGACGTGGCTTAGCCACGGTATGAGTCGTGTCTCCACCATGCTCTTTCTTACACGAAACGTAGTCCTGGCGGAAGTAGAGCTGTGAGGACGGATCGGGAGTCGTGGTCGGATAGCTAAGTCGACAGAGCATTTGCAAAAGCCGAAGGTCTCCTGTTGGAGTCTTCGTCCGGCACACAATTTTAGTTTGCCATGAAGTTTCATATCAGAGCACGCTCCGCTGCAGCCTGAAAATTCATTTTGGAAAGAATATATTGTCTGTTCTTAGAAAGGCTGTAAATTGGACTAGATACCAAGGAATTACAATTACGAACAACTTACGTCGGTACGGCACATATAAAATTTTGCGATAAATGCTACTCAAAGACTGCGTTTTATTCGCAGAACACTGGGAAAACCAAATAGATCTACTAAAGAGACTGCTTAAACAAAACTTATCTGTCCTCTTTCGGAATACTGCTGCGCGATGTGGGATCCTTACCAGATAGGACTGACAGGGTACATCGAGAAAGTTCAAAGAAGGGCAGCACGTTTCGTATTACTGCTAAATGGGGGAGAGAGTGTCACTAAAAAAAGATACAGAATTTGGGTTCACACGGCTCTAAGCACTATGGGAATTAACATCTGAGGTCATCAATCCCTTAGACATAGAACTACTTAAACCTAACGTAACCTAAGGACATCACACACATCCATGCCCGAGGCAGGATTCGAACCTGCGACCGTAGTAGTAGCGCGGTTCCCGACTGAAACGCCTAGAACTGCTCGGCCACAGCGACCGGCCAGGATTTGGGTTGGACATCATTAAAACAAGAGCGTTTTTCGTTTTGGCGGAATTTTCTCATGAAATTTCAATCACCAAATTACTCCTCCGATTGCGAAAATATTTCGTTGACGCCGACGTACATAGGGAGAAACGAACACCAAAACAAAATAAGAGAAATCAGATCTCGCACGGAAACATTGGTGTTTATTTCTTCCGCGGGCAATGCGAGACTGTAACAATAGAGAATTGTGAAGGTGGGTCGATCAGCCCCCTGCCAGGCAGAGTATCCATGTAGATTTAGATAGGTCATCAAGAGGCGAACTCAGTGCAGCTGAAACACGCAGGTGCGAAGTAATGCTCTTAACTCTACTGTTAACCTGGGCGGATTTCATGACGTGCAGATTATTTCATTCGCGTAAAGTGGGAAATACCATGGAATCGTCGTCATATAACTAGTCATCATAAACATCTGTTTGTGAGAAACAGAGAGTAATTCTCTACACAAACGAAGCACGCTATACCTCATCGCCTACGGCAGCGTCCTTTTTTGAAAACCGACTGCCAGTGGTACCGCGAAGTGTAATCTGTTTATTGCGAACAATCAATCACGCAGCCAACAAAGAGATGTTTATAGGGCTCGACTGCGAATGCGCGCGTAATTTTGAGAGAAATCAAGCCGGCCATTTTGCGTTTATTTAGATGTTAATGCGCGCGTGTTCTGCGTCCACTCTGCGTACTGTGATTGCATTGACTGACGGACACCAATCAGACCTGCTATTTTTGCCTCCATGTGTGTACTTCAGCACTCAGCAGTAAATTCGTACTGAAAGGTGCGTCCAATAGTAATAAACTACCATGAAAAGGACGAAAAAGTGGGAAATAAATTATAACGAATTCAGTGACAGGTGACACTGTCACACAGCAAAGTATGGATACGTGACTGTTCATAATAATATAGGTTGATATTGTATGCAATTATCTTCAGTGTCTAACGTTCTGCGTGGTGTCTGTTTATTGTAAGTCGTGTCTCCCTACCGCTTCCGCACAACGACGCTCTGAGCGTGTTTTTTAGGGAATTGGCTGGTTTGAACCTGGGACCGGTTGCTGGTAAGGAGACGCAAGACCACACATGACCTGTAGAGTTCAGAAGAGTTCAGTGAGACTAGCGATAATATAAACAAATACTTGATGATTTCAGCGTCAGCTCCACTGCACTCCCTGTAAAAGAATCTTAATATTAACTACATTTAGTGGAAGGGATTCAAGGCTTTGCTATTTTTATTTAGGTGGTAAAATAACGTTGAAAAGCAGTAAAGTTTACCATTGGAATTTCTATTATACTCACAAAACGTTGTTTATAAATTGCGTCATTGATGAAAGGAAATATTTTAATATAGGGTGATAAAAACCAACTACGTTCAACAAAAATGTGAACGAATATTCCCTGAACGGGTTTCCAAGTTCAACAATGGATTTAAGGATGACCTATGCCATATCACATCTGTAATCTAGGTTTAAATTGAGTTTCATAAAAGAGAAAAGTATCAAAATGGTCTACAGTGAACCTCAATTATTTTTAATTATTTATTTAACTTGTTGTAAATTACAGGGACTGATATTCCTTTTCAATAATTAAATAACAGAAAATCATCGCGTTTCATATTTTAACTTCAAGTAGCAAATTTGAATACCGTGAGGCTTCCCTGACGATCGACACTAGTATTACGTAAAAAGGGAGTGTAACAGACGAGATTTCTGCAGTTCTGAGTGAAGCCTTATGCGCTCTTATGCGGCATCGCGTGCGTTCATTACCTTGTGGTTAGTGTCAGGGGGCGGCGGGCGGCGCAGCTCCACACACCTCGCCGTCTCGGAAGCAACTCTCTCTAACCTCTCCTTACTACAATTTCCCGAAGTTGCTTTAAGAAAAGGATATCTAGCTGTGTTTTCAACTGACCGGTCAGGGTCTCAGTGTTAACCTTAAGCTCCGCCTACAAAAATTCTGTCTATCCAACGAGAAACGTTATACTTTTCGTGGTGGGGCAATGTTTTTAATGTTTGCAATGTAACAGAGCCGCATATAGTCTCACGCTAAAACTTGCACCTGGTGTGGCCCTTTTAGTGTTATCGTAAGATCTATACTTTTCTTCTGGAGGGCTCTACCTTTGAACGTGGACTGGGGCTGCTCTTGGCAATGTGGGTGTCCGTCCCTTATCGTAGGGCCTTCTAGCTTACATGACTCTGCTCTTGGCTTCTGTTTTCGTTTCTCCCCTCGAAATTGCGTCTGTTTCACGGTGGGACGGTATGACATGCATTTTGGCGTTCTTGTGTTAGTCTGTGGTACTCCATTTGCTCACTCGTTGATCGTATTACTTTGGTTAATTTAATGTCAGGATTTATTCGGAGCTATGTGACTTATGCCGGATTAGCTATCATGTCAAAGTTTTCATGTAAGGTGTTGGATTTGCCTGACACCTTACAAGTCGTAAAAAAGAAACTGTAACTCAAGTAATTGTTACTTACAAGTAGCAATTCCTAATTGTAATTTACACGGGTAGTACTGTGTTTCTGATTTTCTTACAAATTAGTTACAAAAACTATGTCTTAGTATTCATAACACACAGTAGTAGTTTTGTATTGTGACGTGTACAACACCCGTAAGAATGGAATAACTACCTTGCGTTTTAATCTTATAATTCAACAAAATCATCTGTGAACAGACAAAAACACCGACTCCTTACGTTTATTCTGCGGACGATCTTTTCCTCTGCCACCTCTGCACGATGCTCATATGTCCTTGCAAAGCGAGTGTCCTTTTCGCGACCTTTGTTTTGACCTTTACCCACTCCGAGTATAAAATTCTGAACTAACGTCGTCGCATGAACTACTTCTCTCTATTTCGATGTACGTTTTGACTATATCATCATCGCTGTGCCACAATCACTTCTAAGATGAATAATACTTACAGTAATTTCAAGAAAACAGACAAAATCCGTTAAAATACTAATATCTTCATACTCACATTACATGAAGTGGATCTGGAAAGTAGTCGATGCTACTACCCTTAAATCGAGCGGATGTGGACTTGTAATGTGTTACAACGATTCCAGTCTAACGTTACCGAAGAATGTCATGGAACCCTCCGACACCTTTTGCGAATTATACGTTGTGGTAATTCCATTCAGAAGGTGTAAAGTATGGACTCGGGCAGTTGAAGAAGAGAGGAGTCTTAGTCCATTTCATTTACGTCATATAACAGACATCGAATCTGTTGTGGAGATAAAATCTATTGTGTTCCGTTGGTGACACTGGAGAGATGAAGTCCATCGTAACATCTGGTGCACTGGATATTTTGTGAAACGTAAGGTAAAGATTAAAACTAATACACTATGTTACCAGAAAAACGCAAACTGGCAGATCACGGCTGTGCTGCGTAGATTAGATCACAAGCAGTGCAGTACAAAGCAGGTGTGAAGAAATGATTGTACGAGTGCTTTCAGTAAGGAGTCGAAATCACCGTAATCCGTAGAAGTCAAATACGGAAATATTTAAAATGTGGAAATATCCACTAGTGTTAAATGTGTCTAGAAAGACAGAAATGAAAAAGTAATAAATGGAAAATGTGTAAGAGAAGAAGAATCTATAAGGATGAAGGTATAGATTTGGCGACATGCTAAGGCATAGAGCAATAGTTAACGTGGTGTTGAAGTGAGCAGTAAAGATAACAAAAATAGAGGAACCAAAGAGAAAAATATGAGATGTTAAGTGTAGAGCAGTGGTCCCCAACCTAGTGTAATTATCCCCTATGGGATGAAATGAAACTTCCTGAGAGGTAAAATTTAAACGATTTGATTCTGTTCTAGTCATGAAACTAAATTATTTTCAAAAGATCATTAGTATTATAAGAATACTTTTAGACTCTAATATCAATAATTAATTTTATCAATAATTACTTTGTGGTACCGATAGTTCCCATGCCACAGAGTTTGGATGCACGCTCATAGGTTGGCACTGCGAGAGCGGACGAACTACACCGACCACAGCGCCCTCTGTCCGACGCTGTGGAGCTCAACGAGCGCCGTTGTACTTTCTCCCCATTTCATTGATAGCAGACGGCTGGAAACATCGCTTCAACTTCCGAGTTTGTCGGCTCACTATTGAGACTTTGTACTACTTACGACGGGAATACGGCTTCGCACCTTCGTGCTCATCATCACAAAGTTATATAACCATTTACTAACTTGTTTTTGCCTATAGTAAACATCTTTAAATTTACACCCAGTGCGCAAGTGTTTTACTTCTCCTGCTCCTACTCGCTTCCTCCATTCGGCCTATTTGGCAGGTGACCGGAGCAGACCCACGCGCCGCCTTCCAGGCGGGATACAAAATACTTTTGTCAATTAACAGCAATAATTCGATGCGGGTTACAGTTTCCACACGTAGTGTCCCCCACTATACACATATGTTGTGCTTTGTCCCGTACATCTCTCAATAAGAAAGTGAGAAATATAAGTAACCGATGCTAAATGTCTCAAGAAAAATCCTTCTCTGTGTTGTAGATAGTACTTGCAATAGCCCAGAAATTGCGTCATTACTCGCAACGAGACAGATAAATGAAGTAACGGACAGCACACCACAGTAGTAACTAAACTACTGGCCAATAAAGTTGCTACACCAAAAAGAAATGGAGATGATAAACAGGTATTCATTGGACAAATACATTATACTAGAACTGACATGTGATTACATTTTCACGCAATTTGGGTGCATATATCCTGAGAAATCAGTACCCAAAACAACCACCTCTGGCCGTAATAACGGCCTTAATACGCCTGGGCATTGAGTCAAACAGCTTGGGTGGCGTGTACAGGTTCAGCTGCCCATGCAGTTTCAACACGATACCACAGTTCATCAGAAGTAGTGACTGGCGTATTGTGACGAGCCAGTTGCTCGGCCACCATTGACCAGACGTTTTCAATTGTTAAGAGATCTGGAGAATGTGCTGGCCGGGGCAGCAGTCGAACATTTTCTGTATCCAGAAAGGCCCGTATAGGACCTGCAAGATGCGGTCGTGCATTATCCTGCTGAAATGTAGGTTCTCTCAGGGATCGAATGAAGCGTAGAGCCACGGGTCGCAACACATCTGAAATGCCACATTCACTGTTCAAAGTGCCGTCAATGCGAACAAGAGGTGACCGACACGAGTAACCAATGGCACCCCATACCATCACGCCCGGTGATACGCCAGTATGGCGATGGCGAATACACGCTTCCAATGTGCGTTCACCAAGATGTCGCTAAACACCTATGCTACCATCATGATTCTGTAAAAAGAACCTGGATTCACCCGAAAAATTGACGTTTTGCCATTTGTGCACCCAGGGTCGTCGTTGAGTACACCATCGCAGCCGCTCCTGTCTGTGATGCAGCGTCTAGTGTAACCGCAGCCATGGTCTCCCAGCTGATAGTTCATGCTGCTGCAAATCCCACTTAGATTCTGCAAAGCGTACTCTACGCCGTTGCCCCTTACCTAGCTTGCATTTATCGTGAATCTCTGGCCCAGCACAATGTCCCAAGCGACTGAGAAAAAGGGCAGGTGACTTCAGTGTCTTAGAAAGATAAAAGATCGGACCTGCAAAATTACAGACCAATATCCCTAACTTCTGTTTGATTCAGAATCCTAGAATACATTCTCAGTTATATAATAAAATTTCTTGAGTGTAAGCAGCTTATCTCCACTAGTCAGCATGGTTTTAGAAAGCATCGTTCGTGCGAACGTCAGTTAGGTTTAATTAGTTCTAAGTTCTAGGCGACTGATGACCTCAGACGTTAAGTCGCATAGTGCTCAGAGCCATTTGACCCTTTTTGTTCGAGTGTAGTATTACTAACCTTCAGCTTGACACAGTCAAGTCACTGAAATATCTGGGTGTAACATCGCAAGCGATATGTAGTGGAACGAGCATGTGAAAAGTGTGGTATGGAGGCAAGTAGTCGAGTTCGGTTTATTGGGAGAATTTTAGGAAAAAGTGGTTCACAGTATGAAGGAGGACATCGACGCAATTCAGAGGAGGGCTGCTAGATTTGTTACCGGTTGGTACGAACAAAACGTAAGTATTGCGGAGATGCTTCGGGAACGCAAATGGGATTCCCTGGGGGAAAGGCGGCGTTCTTTTCTGGAAACACTGTTGAGAAAATGTAGAGAACGGGCATTTGATGCCGACTGCTGAACGATTTTCCTGCCGTCAACATACACGAAGATAAGAGAAATTACGTTTCATACTGAGGTGTAGATACTGTTGTTTTCCACTCGCTATATTTGCGAGTGAAACGGGGGGGGGGGGGGGGGGGGAAATGAAAGTAGTGGTACAGGGTACCCTCCGCGACGCTCATTGCGGTGGCATGAGAAGTATTGATGTAGATGTAGACAAAATGGAAAAGATACAACTGTCTTGCTATTTTCACGCGACACCGGCTAGATAAATCATTCATAAGGTTATTACCAAGTGCGAAAAATCGTCTGTCTGGAGGAAAGTAGAAAAACATCAAACCTCTCCTCCTTATGCAGTACTGACAACATCACTCTACATTACATTTTCTTACTATCGTCTCCGGTAAGGTATGAACAGCATTATAAGAGTAATGAAGCATAAAACGTAATATCGGAAGTTACAACATAATGTTAAATCTCAAAAGAACCATAAAGCACATATCAAGAAAGACAACATCATTTACAGGTGCGTCAGCAACAACATCATTAGCACTACTTACATTTATTTATTGACAAGAATATTTATGTATAGTTAGTTTATTGGTGTACTGGTTCCATACAGATGTACTGTTGAGTATGTCTAGTGATGGTAGAATTTAATTCCTGGTCTTTGTCGGTGGGATCTTAGTCATGCTGTCCTTTTCTTCATTTCCAAATAATTCGCTTACTACGTTGAGGATGGTACAGAAACTCATTGTAACCCTAGTTTACTCTGTTACCAGAACTCTGGAGAAAACCTGCGTTGTCCCTGAGCCACGATGAGACATGGCACGATTTTTCCGTTTCGACCCCAGCAGTGATTTTCTTTTCCTTTGCCGCTTTTTAGATAAAATTCCAGTCGGTTCACAATATTTTTGTTCAAAAGTCGTCACAGGTTGTTATTGTTACTCGTGTATAACCTGACAGAGAAACATCGTGTTTTACAGTAAAATGGATTTACGAAAACAGTCTACCAGGCCCCTTACAGACGACAAAATTGGATATGGAGGATTTCAGAAGATGGCAAGTGGTGCTAAATTGTATAGTTTTTACCCGATATGGTCATGAATCTGAGTCTAATGTATTAACTGATGGGTTCCGTGAAGACAATCACGGAAAAAATCCTGATCGTAACAAACTTTTGTTTCGAAATTTGGACCTTTTATTGATTAACGCTGTAAAATAGAAAATTATCGTACTAGACTTAGAAAATAAAATATTATTGTATATCTTCCAGCAACGAAACGCGTCGCTAGGAGACCTGTACCGTGAAATATCTTGGAAAATTTGTATTTATTTATTTCTGATGCCGCAATGCATATCATGTTTTTCTTCACAAACTACAGCAGAAAGAAAAGAGAAAACATCAAGGAACCACTCCAATATTATCTAATGGAGCTGTTTATTTTAAAGTCAAGGCCATTGTATTTGTTGCGGGGTATGAAGTCAGTTTACGAAGATGTCCTCTGTATGGGACTGTTAGGAGCATACTTCATGTGATTGTGTGTCCCGGATTTTTTTCGTTATATGCCGTCTGATCATATGCTTTTTAAAGATATCTGTGGTATAGCTATCTCCAAAGCAGCATGATAGATATATGAGTCCTACAAACAGAAAGATGAAAACCGTGAATATTTAAAACAAACCTAAGATTGGTACTGATGACCCTGAGAAACTTTGCAGCAATTAATACTATCCTTCAGATGTAGAAGGTTCATGGTATTATTTTCTACCATGGACATTTGTATGGTTGTTGTTATGTTCTTCAGTCCGAAGAATGGTTTGTGCAGTATCCATGGTCCTCTATCCTGAGCAGTTCTCTTCATCTCTGAACTCTGCAGCGTACATCTTTTTGAAGGGAAAAATAAATCTCAGTTCATCTTCAGTACAGGCGGAAATAATGAGAGTAAAACAAAAAATCGATACAAAACGTGCTGTGCTTTTGTCTCCAAACATCCCCATCTCCTAGGTGACAGCTGAACCAATTACATTTCTGCCTTTATTATTTGTTTTGATTTTTCAATTTTTGGCTATTTGATACTCCACCATTTTCCTAGCGCGACTTCAGAAAACCAGTGGTTTTTACATTTCCGTTTTATTGAACAGTTTCATTTATTTTTAATGCTAACCTATTGACTCTCACATTGGACGCCATTGTATTTTACAACCAAGTAATTTGTAGTCATTCTTTAAGTATTCCAATTCTTTCTCATTGCTTGTCTCTTTACAGATTATTTTTCCTTATGGCATTGTTTTCAAATAAAATTTAAATTTAAGCAGACTTGTTTATGATGATCGTTACCGTATAATGTAATACGTGTTTAGCTGTCGCCCTTAACTAACTAATACTGAGCGGCTTGAACAGCGTTCCACTTGACAATACAAAAATAAAGATAATGTATTATTGTATTAGGTATGATACTTGTTAATACATCGCTCTGTCACACAGTCGATTTCAACAAACAACTATGCAAGAAAGAATGATGCTGCAAATAGTCTGCCAGATGAAGCTGTTAGTTAATCATCTGAGGTTTCGATTCAAATTTCTTTCATTTAAATTCGTCCTTAGAATCCTGGCATAATTCGTGTTGACTGCCGTTTTCTCGCCTTACTACATATCCGCAAAATTTATAATTTGAAACTCGTAACACTCTCATTACTTCAATGTACACGATACTGGAGCTTTAAAACCTGCGGAAATAATTTGTAAAAACATAATCCTCTCGTTGCAAACTCTGTTCCATGTTTTTCAAAAATTCGGATTACCATGTTGCGACCTATTGGAGGACATTCATCACAGCCGACAGTAAAGACTTCTAGCAGAACAATGAATGTCGCTATTAAGGTGTGTGTGTTTCCGTGACGCGGGGCGGGCTTCCTTGTTACGTATCGTAGATTATGCTGTGCGATAATTGGCCAGTTGCACGCAACGCCAGGTAACGTAATTGGAGCATAAGGAATGAACGGCGTCATTTGTCTGCATTCACGAGTTCATCTCATAGCTCTCTCAAAATTGAAGAAATAAATTCTTTTTAAATCCGATAATTCCTTTACAGCAGCCGTTAGTATCTGGTATTACCAAAGCACTTTTCGAAGCGGAAGCAGAATATTTATCTTCAATTATCACTTTTTACAGATTGATGAGACAATCACAGTCGGATGCAGATGAGAAAAGTCTATCTTCACATGTTCTTCGCACAATTTATTGCAATCGTTGAACTATATTACGTAAACCTTTTTGATATTTTTGTTTTGTTATTTTAAATGGAACTATCTAAACTAAACTTTTTAAGGTTAAAACCAAATTTCAACCTCCACCTTGTGTTAGATTATGAATGGTACTTTTTTCATAATATGTTATCGCTCTGTCTGTTGATTTCGTATCAACTACTGTGCAAGTGCTTCAACAATCTGAAGTCCACTGAGAACACCTTTCCCAGATATTTTGTGTGTGTGTGTGTGTGTGTGTGTGTGTGTGTGTGTGTGTGTGTGTGTGTGTGTGTGTGGTGGGTGTGTGTGTGTATGTGTGGGTGAGTGGGTGTATGTGACAGAGAGCTGAAGGAGGGAGAGAAACAGAAAGAGAGAGAGAGAGAGAGAGAGAGAGAGAGAGAGAGAGAGAGAGGGAGGGAGAGAGAGTTTATTTAAGGGGTCAGGATTGTATGTGGTTGATGCTTCGTACTGTTTTCGAATTTCCAATGATATAGACTGAAAGAATGGTCCAAGATCAATACAGGGTGGTCTGAAACAGTCTGAAAAGCTTATGAGGGCGTATCAAGGTAGTTTGTGCTGATAACTGTTTAGAAAAATTCCGTACATTGCGCAGATTCCGAGTTAATTAAGACTTATAGTTAGCAAATTAGGCCGTTGTGGGCGTAAATTCTAGCGGCCGACAAGATACAATTAATGTAATATAGTTATTCTCGTATCGTAGATGACAGTGCACGGGACTGCATAGACTTTGGCTCGTGTTCAGTCCTTACTACCATCCCATGTCCAGGTTTGTATCGTTCTCGTCTTCGGTTTTAGCACACCAAAGGAAGAGTTAGGCTTGGGTTCGATACCTACTACCGTCAGATGCCCAATTTATGTGTAGATCTCTTGATCAGTTTTAGGAAACCGAAACAATAATTCGTTTGGCATACCATCTCTGTTGCTGTGACTTGCTAACTTCAGTGCTAAATAACTCGGCCCTACGTTTAGAATCTTTTTTCCTTAACAATTACTTTGCAGCGGAGCTTACGCTGCAGTAGCCTTACTAGTTTGTCAGACTGTTTCTGACCACGCTATATATGTACGGTGAACATTAACAAACCGAGAAACTGCAGGGACGGATTCCTGACTAGAAGTGGAAGAAGAAAGACCGTATGAAAAAGTGCGTACAAAAACCTTCGACAAAATTCGTCCAGTAGAGAGAAATCCGCTGCTGATAATCCTTACATTTGTTGCACGTAATAGGAATAGTAGCGGTTGTTATGTGGGATACACATAATCGTACTTTGGCTTACACCATGTTGGCTCGACACATGCCGCGAGCTTGTACTAGGGTTTGTCTCAGTGTCCTGTAGAACCTACTCCTCCAAATCTGAAGCATGCACAGTCCGCTTCGTCCATGCGCGTTCGTCTGTCTGAAATGACCTATGATCGAACAAACGGACAAAAAGGGCTTGGAATATTGTGTGATGTGGTTGGTGTCTGTGAGGGTACTTGTTTCGTTACAGCCGTTTCCATCTGTTTGTCTGTACATGAATACCATCTCGGCTCTCACCCGACATGAGTATCTGACAATTTTTCTGCATACAGCACGCTGCGTCAGTCACACAGTCTGCACAAACGGCAGGTGGTCAGAGGAACTGCCGTTCGTCAGCTCCATCTACCGCAGCAACGAGGCATTTCCAGACCACGTTTATAGACTTCTTCCTTCAATTTCCGGTCAGCAACCCTTCCCTGCAGTTTGTCAATTTTATTAATGTTTACACTCTATTTAAAAATAAATCTCAACAAAATTATAATTCGGAAACTTAACCAATTTTAAAATTGAATTTCTGATGAGGTGAAGGACGTAGTTGAACGCAGAAGGTTATAGAAAGGAAGCTGAAATCATGACTAGTGACGAAATCTACTCCTATATAATTGCTATACTGTTGACATGGCTTGCCAGTTCACAAAAACAGATTAAGAAGAATTAAAATGCTCTGAAAGTACTGTAAGACTAACACACAGCACTGAAATAATAACACATGAAATATTGTTCTTAGAATACGGGCGGCTGATGGATATCATTCCATAAAACGTACTCAGTGTTCTTGCTCTGCCGAGTTACATTAAAAACTGGAGCTTTCGAGAACAGCAGCTATTCTTTCTGAGGATCAACCGACTGATCTTTACAAGACACTCCACGTCTTAGTTGTTGCGTAATTTAAAGTACAGTGGTCGTGTTTTTGTCTTTTTTGGTGCCTTGGTTGTTCATATATTTTTGGTTTGTCACATAGGTTTACTGTTGTGGTTTCTTCTTAGGTTTTTGGGGAGTGTACCGTGCTCTTGCAGATTGACATGATTGCTGCTATAATTGCTAGTCATAGCAAAAATTGATCTGTGATACAAGGTGATAGACAACATGAAGGGAAGCAGAAATCACGCAGACCTGGAAAGGATGGCTTACGACGGCAGAACATGGAACATTAACGTGTGAAAGCCTGCCTCTGGAAGAACACTAATCAAGAAAAACAAGAAGAAGAACATGAGGATAATGATGACGATGATGATGATGACTGATGGCTCCACATCATCACGACCGTCGTTCTCTGTACTCACATTAAGGTTGTCTAAACCTTTTTCGATAACACAACAGTGTTTTCTACTTCGACTTGCACTCAAACCTCATCAATAGGTTACGTGAAGAGAAACTGCTTCGTGGTAAAATTCTGACAAGAACAGAGTGCAGCGTGTGTATTCGATGTTAAACTGCTGGTTTAATGTTGAAAGTTTACGTGAATTAACTGGAAATGAGTCAGAACCGCTTATGTTTACACAATTGAATGCAACTAACTGTATTCCTTTGTAACACAGATACAACGAACTAACATGTTATTAAACGCAGCAGAGGAGTGTAAACACTATTTTATTGCAATTGAATGTGTTATAGAGACATTAACCGCAATGTACATTTTTATTTCCATGCCTTGTGGCCGCTAATTTCAGCTCTGATCTCATTCAACTGGATTTTTCACAATACCAGTGACCTTACCAAGTCTTCTATTGTGACTATTACCAACGTATTTTGCTTTGCTACAGCTTATGTAGAAAAATTAGGTTATTGATAGTCATTACAGTCTTCTGCTTCTTGGCGACCATGCAGGGGAGAATGTCTGCCAAGGCATGTAAATGTAACTAAAATTACAATGAATATAGACCGCCAAATTAAAGATCTACCGGTATGATGTAGGCTATTTGATGTATGGCTGAAAAAGTGTAAGGAGACGTTCTTTAAAGATTCGGAGCAGGTGATTTTTAGTAGTCAAGAAATTCCACGTTACATTTAAAGGACTAGTTTGCTTTTGTTCTACAGCATTACCTTTATTTTGTTAACTTGCTTTCTGTTCACAAGGCAATCTTCAGACATTTACTGACTATTGTCGCCAAAGAAGTTACAATGTTTGTGAACGACATCGGAAAAGAAGTTACACATCTAGATGGAAGCAGAGAAGTGCAGTAAATGAGATATATGTAACTTTGTAACCGTAATGTAATGTAAAATGTACAAAATTGAACACCACACAGGAAAAAACTTTAGCACAAAACTGGAACAGCAAGGTTACATAACAGTTTATATTAATAAACATAACCAATAAAATAAAATAAAATAAAATCAGTACTTGATAAGGCCACTTTAAGAGGTACAAAACGTGTAGAGTGATACACAAATCAATGAAAAAGAAAGAATTATCAATGTAACTACAGAATATATGAGGAACTTAAGCAATATCTATGAGACAAACAGAAATGAATAAATGGAGGAGTGTAAGTGAACATACAGTAAATGCCATTTTTGAGAGTTTGATGGTACCGCATTTTAAAAAGCAAAAAGTTCAACAATACACAAATGTAAAAGGAGCAAACAGGAGAAACATTAACATTATACACCAAACTGTGCCTCTGTAGTAGTTTAGTTTAAATAAATAAACCAAGGAAATAAAAAACAGTACTTGAGACAATTCCAGAAGGAACTAAACATGGAAAAAAATACAAGCGTCAGTTAAAACAAAGACTTAACAATTATTATTACAGTCTGTATGAATTAAATAGGTAATTTTAATAAATACAGGAAAATGAGGGAATATGAAGCAACATGCAGTGTGGGAAGTAATGAAAAACAGAGACGATTATGTGAATATTAGAAGAGGGGAAGTATTAAGCTGTGCCTTGTCATTTGAGATTAGATCTGGACTGTGAACTAAAGGTTTTTTAAATTCCAGGGATTCCAGCAGGCTGAATTTTTGGCCTTTTTTGCAAAGTGAATGACATGGACTCTGGCTGATAGTTGTGGCCCTCACTCTATACATGCTCAGCAAATGTGGAGTCAGAATTCTGCAACTTCCAGCTGCGTTCATGTTCAGCTAGGCTAGTTGTTATGTCTCTGACTTTAAAACGTGTCACAGTAAGAACAGGTAATTTTATATACCCACTGTTGGGTAACAACTGGGTCTTATCTTTGTTATTGAAAATACACTGGGCTGTGTAGATCTTGTCTTAACATAGTAGGAAAGCGTACACTTGCAAGATTTCATTGTTTTCGCTACAATCTGTGATACGTCTTCTACATATGGTGATGTACACCACTTCTTGCAGGCAATGGAAGGGCAGCAGATGAGGCATCGAGGAGACGTATACTTTCCAGATTTTGTTTCCTATACAAGACGTGATCATTCAGGACTGCATTGTAGCTTTTGGTTGAGGTAATAGATTTTACTTTATATTACCCTGCTTGAAAATCACCTGGGCATCATTAGACTTCCATTATTACGCGAATACTTTAAATATGGGAGATAGCAAACATAAAATGCAGTAAGTAATTGGTTATATGCAACTGGTATAGAAACTAGTTTGTAGTTTTAAGGACTGCATCTATAAAGCCACACTTGAGTAGGGAGTGAGACAACTACCCCCAAAGTTAATCAGTCCATTGAATTAGCAAGTTGTGAAAGAAACTAAGGAGAAATTAGGAAAGGCAATTAACGTTCAGGGGTACGATACACAAAAACTTAAAAGCTTTCCGATGACTTGGTAATTCTCTGGGAGGAGGCAAAGGACTTGGGTAACTAGTTGAACGGAGTAGAGAGCGTCTGGAAAAGAGTGTGTCAGCTGAACATTAAGGAAAGAGAGATTGAGTTATGAATGTAGTTGACTAAAACTAGGTGATGCTGAGAGAAAATGAGACATTGAAAGTAGTGTATGAGTTTTGCGTGGACAGCGAAATAAGTGATAGTGGTCGACGTAGAGTGGTCGATGTAGGCAGGATGTAAAATGCAGACTGTCGATAGAGAGAGAGGGAGAGAGAGAGAGAGAGAGAGAGAGAGAGAGAGAGAAAAGCATTTCTAAAAAAGATTAACTTGTTACTATTAATATTAACTGAATTGTTATGAAGTCTTTTCTGAAGCTATTAGTCTTAGGCGTAGTCTTATATCGATGTGAAACGTGAACGATAAGCTGTTCAGATGAAATGGAAATCTGGTGCTATAGAAGAATGCTGAAGATTTGATGGATAGACTGAATAACAGATGAGAAGGTATTGAATCGAAATGAGGAAAACATCAATTCAAGGTACAGCGTGACTAAGAGAAAGGCGGGTTTGATAAGCATCAAGGAGTTCTGATATTGGTAGTGGAAGGAAAGGGGGTGGCGGGGAGGGGAGGGTTAAGTTGTAGAGACAGACCAGGGCTTGAATACAGTCAGCTAGATCAAATGAATGTATCCCAGTTTGAGACAAGACGGCCAATGCTTCCTCGGCAAAATGTTCCATGTTGTCTACGGAACGACGATTACACACTGAAGTGCCACTCTTCATCCAAGGCAAGGAGGGGCCGTCATATTACCAAGGTTGTTTCGACCATGCTGCAGAAGTTTCGCGAGGAAGCCTTTATAAATACCACACACAGTCCCATCTCTCCTCATTCGATTTTCATGTTCTTCTGTTACCCATGGTTTCTCCTCAGTTTTACCTTCTTTGTAACCATGTTTTCCTTTTCAACTTTTTATAGATGTACATTCCTCTTCAGCTGAGCTAGTCGTTATAGCTGTATCTACAGCCTTAGAGAAGAAGCACATCTTGTTATTCTTAGTAGATCAGTACCCCACTTATATGAGTACTGATTTTTCCTGACTAATCTCTTAAACTTCAATCTGCTCATCATTACCACATTGTCATGTGAGTTTACACGTGTTCCTGAGTTGGCCTTGCAGTCCAGTATCTGATTTCGGAATCCCTGCCTAACCATGATGTATTATAACTGAAATCTTCCCTTTTCATCCGGCCATTTCTAACTTCTCCTCTTGTGTTTCTAGAAGAGAGTATTCGCTGTTATTAGTTGAAATTTGTTACAGAACTCAATAAGTCTTTCTCCTATTTCTTGTTCCAAGCCCGTACTCTCATGTAATCCTTTCTTCTGCTCTTTCCCCTTAAACTGTATTCCAGTCCCCCATGACTTCTATGCATTTCCCTTTCCGTACTGTATTACCCTTTCACTGGCCTCATATACATTCTCTATCTCTTCATCTTCAGCTTGCGAAGGCAGCATGTAAATATGGGCTACTGTTGTTGGTGTTGATCTGCTTCGATTCTGATAAGAACAACCCTATCACTGAACTGCTCAGAGTGACACAATCTCTGCCCTACCTTTCTGCTGTTGACGCTACCCTAATCTCAACTGACCAAAAATTCTTATCTTCTTTCCATTTCACTTCACTGAGCCCTGCAGTATCAATATTGAGCCTTTGCATTTCCATTTTCAGATTTCCTATTTCCCTACCACAATCATGGTTCTGACATTCCACGCTTCGACTCGTAAAACATTATCATTTCGTTGGTTATTCAATCTTTTTCTCATGGCGACCTCCCCCTTGGTAGTCCCTTCCCGGAGATCCAAATGGGGAACTATTTCGGAATCTTTTGCCAATGGAGAGGTCACCTCATGATACGTTTTACAATAGAAGGCCACGTGTCATGTGGATACACGTTATGTGCCTGCAGTGCAGTGTTCTCCATTGCCTTCTCCATCTTCATGCCGTTGCTCATTGCTGATTCTTCCACCTTTAGGGGCAGTTTCCCACCCCAAGAAGAAGGGAGTGTCCTGAACCTCTGTTCACTCCTTCGTCCTCTTGACAAGGCCGTTGCCAGGATGAGGATAACTTTTTATACCGAATGTCCTTGGTCGGTAATGCTGATTATTAATCTTTCTTGTCGCAGCAAGTGCGAAATATCACAAAAAATATTTCAGCTGAAACATGAAATCAAAACATTTTGTAAAGACTTAGACTTGCCGATCCATATCCTGCCATTAACAGTATCGATAACGGGCAGAAATCGCCGAGATTCTCGATGAAGTACCATAAACACTGATTAGCGAAAGAATTTTGGTCACTGCCCACCGCGAGACTGAATTCCTCCTGCTGGTGTTGCGCACACGTGACATAGTAAGGAAAGAATATCAGCAGTACAGAGAAGAAGGGTGCAGACATTATAGCGAAGGTACGGGCCGCATATGGATAAATCCACTGATATAAGAGGTTTTGACAAACGGCACATTGTTGTGTTGCTGCAGCTGGAAACGAGTAGGCCGTATAATTTTATACGACCACGTCTCATCACAAAACGTAGACGTCGGAAAGATCCCCTACGATATGTAGCAGATACGACGCAGAGTACAATTCTGGTGCAGGCGCAAGTGATTCGGAGCACACAGTTCAAAGGCCATTGTTGAACATGTAACTCCACATCACACGAGTCCTACGTGTTCCTGTGTTGACCCGACCGCGTCAGATATGGTTGGATTGGGCACAGCGTCACTGAGGTTTCGCCGTGGATCAATAGAAACGTGTCGCCAGTCGAATGAATTGCATTTCTTGTTACACAATGTTGGTGGTTTGGACCTTACACGCCGTCATCCACAGGAATGGTCACATGGAAGATGTACCGCGCCACAGACGCAGGCTTCTGAGAGCAGAATTAAGCTACGTGGTACATTGAGTTGGGCTTCCTTGGGATCTGTGGAGGTAAATGAAGGCATCATAACGGCAGTGAGGTAGAGAATATTATTGAGGACCAACTACATCACTTCTTCTTGAAGTGTTCCCCTAAGGCGATAACATCTTCCAGCAGGACACCTGCCCGTGTTGCAAGGTAAGAATCGTGCTAAAAGTGGTTTGAGAGGCATTACAGTTAACTCACTTTGATGTCTCAGCCTGCGAGTGTGCCTGATATGTAGCCACCGGGCGCCAGCTGCGTGACCGTAAACCATTTTTCCGTAATTTGCGGGAATTGCTTGACCCGTGAGTAGACATCTCGTGCCTCGCACTTCTGGAATCCTATCAAGGACTTGTAGAATCCATGCCAAACAGAATTTATGATGTACTGTTTGAAAAGTGTAAGAACACGCTATTAAACAGGTGGTCATAATATTTGGGCTCATCTGGGTGTATAATTAAGTTCATAATGAATCCTAGAGTCCTAGTCGCACGGCCATGTTAAGAAATTTTCTCAACAATAGTTCACAATTAAATTATTATTTCATTCTGGAAACGGGAACTTACAATTTTCCGATAAACGTGTTTTGTATGTAGCATGAGTAAAAGGTACCATTTACCCAGATACCACGTTCTAGTAGGGACTACTCCTTTGTTCAATAACTTCTTCACTATTTACACTTACTACCGAATTCCTCATTCTTAGATATACCTCCATTCCTACAAATACACTGCAATAACGTTTATTTATTCGCAGTTGAAAGAAACTATGAATGCAAGAAGACAGTCATACTTGGTTGATTGGCACTGTAGAGCGTAGATCAAACACGAAGCTGGAACTTGATTTGCTCAGCCACGTAACGAGATGTTTGGAGGCGTCCATACGTGAAAGTACCGGATGATAAAAAAGAATAAATTTGAAAACTAAATAAATCACGAAATATTGTGGATAGAGAGGTACAGATTGACACACATGCTTGGAATGACGTGGGGTTATTAGAACCAAAAAATACAAAAGCTCAAAAAATGTCCGACAGATGGTGATTCATCTGATCAGAATAGCGATAATTAGCATAACAAAGTAAGACAAAGCAAGGACGATGTTCTTTACGGGAAATGCTGAATATGTCCACCATCATTCCTCAACAATAGCTGTAGTCGAGGAATAATGTTGTGAGCAACACTGTAAAGCATGTCCGGAGTTATGGTGAGGCATTGGCGTCGGATGTTGTCTTTCAGCATCCCTAGAGATGTCGGTCGATCACGATACACTTGCAACTTCAGGAAACCACAAAGCCAATAATCGCACAGACTGAGGTCTGGGGACCTGGGAGGCCGAGCATGGCGAAAGTGGTGGCTGGGCACAAGATCATCACCAAACGACCCGAGCAAGAGATCTTTCACGCGTCTAGCAATATGGTTGGTTGTAATAAAACCCCATGTTTTTCCAAGTGTGTTTGTCAACTTTTACCTCTCTATCTACACTATTCCTTGGTTTACTAAGTTTTCAAATTTATACTTACTTTTTGATCACCCGGTGTAATAATCGTATGATCCATAAATTTAATATATTGTTTCCGAGCTCATCTAATGATCTTCCGGTCTATAACGCAAGAGGACAATACTGCCGTTAAACTACTAACATGCGGTAACGGTTCAACTCTTTGAGACAAAGATCTATCGGATGGTTCAACATTTAGACACAAAGATCTGTCGGATGGAGTTGGTTGACCAGGTCGAAGCATTAATTTCGTGCCAGATTTCACCAAATTTATTAAGGTAGATGGCAGACTGTATTGATGTTTTTGTGCCTGAGGAGAAAAACGTTACTGTTTTAGAGTGCAAACTGCTAATAACGAATCGCTAAGTAAGCGTAGACTGCCTCCACTTGTGGAGGAAGCAGACTGGTTTCTGTCAGGAAGCCTCTTCATCCTGTCCGTGTCTGATGTACTACAACAGTAATAGAACCATATGTAATGCGTAGCTACAGAAAAATGCTAGATATTAGTTACGCAGATGGGATAGTTAATAAATGTAGGTACTGATGTGAAACATAAAGAAAACAAATTAACGGCTTCTTTTCACAAAAAGATGGGCTTGAGAGAACACGTGATGAGGCTTCAGGCAAGAATTAATTTGAGTGAAATGTGAGCTGCGTAAACCGTAGAGTGAGATCTAGGCTTGAAGCTGTTCACAAAAAATAAAAATTTCTTGCAATAGTTACGCATAGATGGAGAGTCCAGGACAGCATAAAGAAATGTGACAAGCTGCATGAAATCAGTTTTATGACTGAACATTACCATATACAAGGTACTTCGTCGCTTATTTTCAATAGTCATACGCTAAACGAAGAAATAACAGAAGGAATGCAAAAATGTACATACAGGGTTTACCGAGAGCATTCATGTCGGAGCACAAACGTACACGCATTCGACAAATTATCGGTGTCGAATGATTTAGCCGTAGACAGAAAGATTTATTCATGCGTCCCCAGGGTGTAAGCAGAACAGAAACTGTCGTTCCATTTTCTAAACAATATTAGACATTATAAATCCCTCCTTGGCTGGATGATGGCCGAAACAATTGTTCAGTTAATGTAAAGCCACAGCAGTTCTTTCTTAGAATTGTACTGAGTTCATGCTGTTGGTCCCGGTCATTATACACTCCTGGAAATGGAAAAAAGAACACATTGACACCGGTGTGTCAGACCCACCATTCTTGCTCCGGACACTGCGAGAGGGCTGTACAAGCAATGATCACACGCACGGCACAGCGGATACACCAGGAACCGCGGTGTTGGCCGTCGAATGGCGCTAGCTGCGCAGCATTTGTGCACCGCCGCCGTCAGTGTCAGCCAGTTTGCCGTGGCATACGGAGCTCCATCGCAGTCTTTAACACTGGTAGCATTCCGCGACAGCGTGGACGTGAACCGTATGTGCAGTTGACGGACTTTGAGCGAGGGCGTATAGTGGGCATGCGGGAGGCCGGGTGGACGTACGGCCGAATTGCTCAACACGTGGGGCGTGAGGTCTCCACAGTACATCGATGTTGTCGCCAGTGGTCGGCGGAAGATGCACGTGCCCGTCGACCTGGGACCGGACCGCAGCGACGCACGGATGCACGCCAAGACCGTAGGATCCTACGCAGTGCCGTAGGGGACCGCACCGCCACTTCCCAGCAAATTAGGGACACTGTTGCTCCTGGGGTACCGGCGAGGACCATTCGCAACCGACTCCATGAAGCTGGGCTACGGTCCCGCACACCGTTTGGCCGTCTTCCGCTCACGCCCCAACATCGTGCAGCCCGCCTTCAGTGGTGTCGCGACAGGCGTGAATGGAGGGACGAATGGAGACGTGTCGTCTTCAGCGATGAGAGTCGCTTCTGCCTTGGTGCCAATGATGGTCGTATGCGTGTTAGGCGCCGTACAGGTGAGCGCCACAATCAGGACTAAATTCGACCGAGGCACGCAGGGGCAACACCTGGCATCATGGTGTGGGGAGAGATCTCCTACACTGGCCGTACACCTCTGGTGATCGTCGAGGGGACACTGAATAGTGCACGGTACATCCAAACAGTCATCGAACCTATCGTTCTACCATTCCTAGACCGGCAAGGGAACTTGCTGTTCCAACAGGACAATGCACGTCCGCATGTATCCCGTACCACCCAACGTGCTCTAGAAGGTGTAAGTCAACTACCCTGGCCAGCAAGATCTCCGGATCTGTCCCCCATTGAGCATGTTTGGGACTGGATGAAGCGTCGTCTCACGCGGTCTGCACGTCCAGCACGAACGCTGGTCCAACTGAGGCGCCAGGTGGAAATGGCATGGCAAGCCGTTCCACAGGACTACATCCAGCATCTCTACGATCGTCTCCATGGGAGAATAGCAGCCTGCATTGCTGCGAAAGGTGGATATACACTGCACTAGTGCCGACATTGTGCATGCTCTGTTGCCTGTGTCTATGTGCCTGTGGTTCTGTCAGTGTGATCATGTGATGTATCTGAACCCAGGAATGTGTCAATAAAGTTTCCCCTTCCTGGGACAATGAATTCACGGTGTTCTTATTTCATTTTCCAGGAATGTATTAGGCCATTCTCAAGTGTATCTGAAACTGCCGAATGTCAATACGTAATATGATGGGCACATAGATATTTTATTTTTTTATAACACGAGATGATTGACAATGCTTAGATCTGTGCTGCTTAAGTGTAGAATTAACATACAACTTATGCTGTAGATAAGCAACGTCAAATAATAGAAACAGTAGAAGAGAAGTGGATTTAAAAAATTTTCGCACCCATTCATTCATGAGAAAAAGGTGGGTGTCGCAATTCTAAAAGCGTACAATCGGAAAACTGCTAACATTTTTTATGTTAAAAAAGTTGTATTCTGACCTGTTTCAGAAGTACAACTGCCCGTTTTTCAAACAAAAGCTGAAAGTAATTGCGTATTTGGTATTTCTGAAAGGGTAAAATATTTGCAATGAACGAGGCGTCCAAATCGAGCATAAAGGTAGACCTCTAACGAGTAAAATTTTAACCACAGGGAAGTGTTCAGGGGTACAACATAGCTTGGCCGCATCATCGACTGCTTACAAATGTCTGTTTACAAATATCTAGCTACAGCTGCGAACCTGCAGAAAATCTCTGCGCGCAGTTTTCAAAAACTGGGCGGCATATATCCAAGAAATATCTGCTCCTTAATGTTGATTCCTCGTTAAGGATGGTTGCCTTAGCAGTTTTCAGGTAAGCATTAATTTCTCTCTCTTGTTTTACAATTGAAATAAACGGTTGTAGCTTCGTCATAAGCTGCACCAAGAAGTATATTTTATTTCTTATCGCTGACAGGTTACAGACAGATGTATTCACTTTCAAACCACCGTATCGTAAGTGTGGCAGTACAGGCAACAGCCTCTGTACAAAATCTGCCCCAACAGCGATTATCAATGCGGCACTACGGCCAACACAGCAACAGTAAACAGACTACATGGGACAGACATTAGAGAACTCTTTGCCCAATGTTTTCTTTTCATTTCTGCTTACTCTGTGATTTTAGATGTGCTACATACCAGTGTATAACAAAATACTTGCCCTTATTGCTCAGGATTCGCTCGATTTTTCAGTCTTACTGTGTTTATGAGTCAGTAGTTTTGTGCCTTACGGGCACACAGTTGCGTATGATTCCTTCATTAGAAAGGAATCTGAAGCTATTAAAACCTAACGAGTGTCCGCTGATATAGTTCCTTCAATCTGGCTGATATTATCTAACTAGGTATGTGTGTCTATACACTCGATCCAGCATTAAGCATATCATCTATAAATTTGTGAAAATCTCGACAATATTTTGCTACACATTGCCTTTTAAGTAAAATTTTCGTTACTGACACAACGACTTTTGCAAAATACTAACCACAGCACGAATTTCGCACTCGGCCCTATGTGGAGTTGACACTGCAATTAAACTTTTCGAACAAAATACCTTTTAATAGTCTTGTGAACTTCGGAGCGACAAACAGTCATATCCAACATTGTTCAGAATCATCTAATCATCTAACAGAAAAAAGACAAGTCAAATCACCCAGTTTTAACAGGCTACAATGTCAACGTTCTAGCTAACATAGGTAAAGTAACATTGGTCTACCATTCATCAAGGCACATTTTTAAAACTCATCTTGTCATCGTCACAACTTTCGCAGTTTCTGTTATTTATTTAAGACAATGTGAATTCTAACGGTCTCCGCGGGCGTGTGAGACAGACAGAGAGAGAGAGAGAGAGAGAGAGAGAGAGAAAGAGTGGGGGGGGGGGGGGCGGAGATTAGTGCATCACACCACTATAGTTACGTGTTACGTGACAGTATAAGTTTTGAAATACTTCTATTTTTCTAAGATTTGTTGACTCTTATAAACATGACTAATTCTCTAAAATTAAAATTATGCCACAACAGAAAAGAAAATGATCATTTAAATACCGTTCATCAGCTGTGGGAATATAAGAGAGAAGGAAAATAAACTTATATCCGCTGGCAGAACCGCGTATGAATAATGCATGCAGTTTCATTTATATTCAGTTTAATCCAAATTTAAGTATTAATAATTGATCCGATTCCCATTATAAACATCCGTTCGCATGTGATAAAACAGCCAAAGAGATGAAAATTCTAATGACAGAAATTTTAACATGGAACTAAATGGACACCCAAGCTTGTGAGAGAACAATTATGGTAATGGAATTCGTTTAAGGCCCTTAATAGCAATTGAATGTGGCGCAGACAGTTAATCAACAGCAACTTATTCAGAAACGATGAGCTTCGCAAGGATAACATTATTACTTTCTGCTGGTAGTGTAAAGCATTCGCCACAGTCGATGCGTTATTGAAATACTGCGAGCGAAACGATTACAGTCTTTCGCTTCGAGGGAATATAATATCTCATTTCCACACAGGTACCTCGGTGATTAGATATATAAAACATGTCCATACAAAATGTGACTTAGTTCTACTCAATTGAGTGGGTGATTAATTAGTGCTTTCTTATGATAACTTTATCATACAAACTTCCGCTAAAACGTGGGACCACCTAAATAGGGAATTACACCTGGAAACTCAAAAATGATTCTGCTTGTGTGTGAGTTACTCTTAGTATTCGGAAAACGTTGTTCTATGGTGAAGTGCCGTCGATAAGATACATTGCAAGATCTCTCCAACAGTCACATGAGCACTAACTGATTTTCGTCTGTTATTCACAAACACGAAACACTTGCCAATAGTACAGAGTGTGTGATCGACTAGACCAGCTTTGTGACTGACAGATCACATAAAGTAGGGAGGAGAGGGGAAGTGTTGCCACCATGCAACCCGCCATCTTCGATTACATTCTACACGTACCAACAGACAGGCAACGCAGCGAACACGTGGCGATCGCGAAGGAACTACGGTCGAGTGATGTTTTGGTTAGACATCAGCCACAAAGTTGCTTTGATCGAAGCATGCAACACATCTTCCCACGCTGCCAAATATGCAGTTATGACACTATTGCCGTCAGACGGGTACAAGAACGTAGTGCACAAGATTAGACACCATGAACATCTGAACCAACAACTGCAGAAATATCAAGAAAGACATTGAAAAACTCGCTGCATGAAAATAATTTTCTCCCCCTACTATCCTTTCAAGGCAACAGGAATTATCTTTTGCTTTTTTCCCGCTTAAGGAGAAGAAGTTTTACAGCCGTGATGGCTATGTTTCGTCTTAATGTTCGAAGGAACTTTACGGATCATATATGGAAGTGATGCATTACAAATGAAAATACTCTACTACCAAGAAATTTCAAATGTTGCTGCAGGAAAAATATGCCCAGTAAATGGTTAATATTTTCTTCATGGTAGGTAATGGTGATTAAGAACATCCGTGTAGCCGGATTTGACGTGTTTTATAGTACAAAGTTGCAATAATCAATGTTTTCAATCCTTACAAGAACTTACTGAACAATTACATTGTTTGCGAAGTAAAGGCGATTTGTCACAGTTCCATACCAACAGAATATTAAATGACTTCTACATGTTGGATCACTATGTCTCGTAATTTTGTTTCAAAGCAAACAAATATTTCTATGACCAATATTTCCCAAGTACTCTTATCGCGTTAGAAAAACACTCTCTTACTAACTAATTTTATATTACTTTCATAAGTATGCAACTGCTAATTCTGAAAAATATATGAATTCATATATCTGGTATTTAACGTGTTTAACTAATTTCCATTCCACTTTATTGCTTCCTTAGCTATTTTCCATACAGTATTGGATACAAGCCCCCAATGGCCTTGCTACAGTGGCAACACCGGTTCCAATCAGATCACCGGAGTTGAGCGATGTCGGGGTGGGCTAGCACTTGGGTGGTTGACCATCCTGTCCGCCAAGCGCTGTTGGCAAACGGGGGGCACTCAGCTCTTGTGGGGCAAATTGAGGAGTTACTTGATTGAGAAGTAGCGGCTCCGATCTCGTAAACTGACATACAGCCGGGAGATCGGTGCGCTGGCCACATGCCCCTCCAAATCCGCATCCAGTGACGCCTGTGAGCTGAAGATGACACGGCGGTCGGTCGCTACCGTTGGACCTTGATGGCTTGTTCGGACGGAGTTTAGTTTTAGTGTTAATTAGATACCGGCCGCGGTGGTCTCGCGGTTCTAGGCGCTCAGTCCAGGTTCGAATCCTGCCTCTGGCATGGGTGTGTGTGATGTCCTTAGGTTAGTTAGGTTTAAGTAGTTCTAAGTTCAAGGGGACTGATGACAACAGATGTTGAGTCCCATAGTGCTCAGAACCATTGTTTTTTGTTAATTAGATATAAGCTCGTTTCAGACCTCCCTTGTTTGACTCATCCGCAAATCCCATTATCTGTTTTCTTATTGCTCCCCCGCATGTCCCAGTAGCTCTTTTTCATTCATCAGTGCACTTATTCCACCCAGTACCTCTTATGTTTCATAACAGTCGATATGACACACACTCCTCTCCGCGCTTCTCTTAAATGTTGATTCGCATTCCGTTTATTTCACATTATATCCATTTTGCTTCCTTTCATTGACCTGTGAGGGCGTTGGCACGTCTATGAAATTTTCCTTCCTTAATGTATAGGTCCCTATGTAGTGTCTTATAAGTTGTGGTGGAATTTTGCGCTTGCTTCTAATCTACTTTCATACATCATGTTCGAGTTTCCAAGTTAACAGTAATCTTTTTGTTGTGTTCTATTTGGTTGTTTTATATTTGTCTCTATTGGCCGTCTTTAATTGCTGCATGTACACGCGTTTATTAAGACGTTCAACAAATTCATTATTAATCATTGTATTACTTTCAACATACTGGTAGTAACACACTGTGTATTACTCGGTTAATACACTCCTGGAAATTGAAATTAGAACACCGTGAATTCTTTGTCCCAGGAAGGGGAAACTTTATTGACACATTCCTGGGGTCAGATACATCACATGATCACACTGACAGAACCACAGGCACATAGACACAGGCAACAGAGCATGCACAATGTCGGCACTAGTACAGTGTATATCCACCTTTCGCAGCAATGCAGGCTGCTATTCTCCCATGGAGACGATCGTAGAGATGCTGGATGTAGTCCTGTGGAACGGCTTGCCATGCCATTTCCACCTGGCGCCTCAGTTGGACCAGCGTTCGTGCTGGACGTGCAGACCGCGTGAGACGACGCTTCATCCAGTCCCAAACATGCTCAATGGGGGACAGATCCGGAGATCTTGCTGGCCAGGGTAGTTGACTTACACCTTCTAGAGCACGTTGGGTGGCACAGGATACATGCGGACGTGCATTTTCCTGTTGGAACAGCAAGTTCCCTTGCCGGTCTAGGAATGGTAGAACGATGGGTTCGATGACGGTTTGGATGTACTGTGCACTATTCAGTGTCCCCTCGGCGATCACCAGAGGTGTACGGCCAGTGTAGGAGATCGCTCCCCACACCATGATGCCGGGTGTTGGCCCTGTGTGCCTCGGTCGTATGCAGTCCTGATTGTGGCGCTCACCTGTACGGCGCCAAACACGCATACGACCATCATTGGCACCAAGGCACAAGCGACTCTCATCGCTGAAGACGACACGTCTCCATTCGTCCCACTATACACGCCTGTCGCGACACCACTGGAGGCGGGCTGCACGATGTTGGGGCGTGAGCGGAAGACGGCCAAACGGTGTGCGGGACCGTAGCCCAGCTTCATGGAGACGGTGGCGAATGATCCTCGCCGATACCCCAGGAGAAAGAGTGTCCCTAATTTGCTGGGAAGTGGCGGTGCGGTCCCCTACGGCACTGCGTAGGATCCTACGGTCTTGGCGTGCATCCGTGCGTCGCTGCGCCTGGTCCCTAGTCGACGGGCACGTGCACCTTCCGCCGACCACTGGCGACATCAATGTACCGAGGAGACCTCACGCCCCACGTGTTGAGCAATTCGGCGGTACGTCCACCCGGCCTCCCGCATGCCCACTATACGCCCTCGCTCAAAGTCCGTCAACTGCACATACGGTTCACGTCCACGCTGTCGCGGCATGCTACCAGTGTTAAAGACTGCGATGGAGCTCCGTATGCCACGGCAAACTGGCTGACACTGACGGCGGCGGTGCACAAATGCTGCGCAGCTAGCGCCATTCGACGGCCAACACCGCGGTTCCTGGTGTGTCCGCTGTGCCGTGCGTGTGATCATTGCTTGTACAGCCCTCTCGCAGTGTCCGGAGCAAGAATGGTGGGTCTGACACACCGGTGTCAATGTGTTCTTTTTTCCATTTCCAGGAGTGTAGCTCAGATAGTCCGCCTCCGTAGCTGAGTGGTCATTCAGAGGACTGTGTTCGATTTCCGATATTGTCAAGGATTTTCGTCTGATGAGAGGACTAGTGCACTCGCCCTGATGATGCCATTAGAGGAGCTACTTAAATGAGAAGTAGCCTCTGCACGGTGTGGAAAGTCGGCAAAACGGTCCTCTACATCGCATCCGCTTGACGGCGCGAGGCAGAGGTTAACACAATGGCAGGTAGACATCCCTTTTGCCTTCAGGTCCTGTACGAGGAGCTGTAATTTTTTTATTAACACAGCGACAGCACTTCTCTCACACTCAAAGTATTAATTGTTGTCATTGTTGAATCTCGTCTATAGTTAAGGCAAGTAGAACAGTATTATGATAACTCAGGTCTTCAGCCGTTTACACGCAATGAAATAACTCAAGAGGTGAAGGCTGAAAGTTTTTGCCGCCTGGAACTCTAGCCGGGATGGTCCGCTTCTCTAGAACTGTTCCCGTAACAGCCTCGGCCATCCGAACGCACTTCCGGCGAAGTACCGCTCCCATCCATTAGCTCCACTTCTTGTAGCACTTTCTATTTCCAGCAGCAATTCAGAAGATGTGGTGCATTTGGAATGGAAGTACCTAGAGCCGTCCTTCTTGTCATGTGCACTGACGTGTGGTGTCTGTTCCGTCGTACATGTTCGACAGAACAGACATCACATGTCAATATACACTGACGGGAAAGGAAAATCGCAACACCAAGTCATTGTGCACGTAAACGACAGTTGTTATGCATGTTTCTACATCTGAAAGATGATGTCTATTCTGATTCCATTCTACTCGCGTTAGAGTGGCGCTGGTAGTGCAGTACATCTACATCTACATTATACAGTAAATATTCTGGAATTCGAATAAACAAGAGCTGATTAACTAAGAAGTGGATATCCTCGGAGTAGTGAAGCAACTTTCTAAATTACTTTAAATAGTAAATCTTCCAGGCCAGATTGTGTACCAGTTGAGTTCCTTTCAGAGGATGCCGATGCAATAGCTCCATACTTAACAATCATACGGAACCACTCGCTCGACGACTGATCCGTACCCAAAGACTGGAAAGTTGCACAGGTCACACCAAAATTCAAGAAAGGCAATAAGAGTAATACAATAAATTACAGGCCCAAATCAGTAACGCCGATAACAACACGAGTGTGGAACATATATTGTGTTAGAACAGTATAAATTACCTCGAAGAGAATTGACATATAATCGACAGGGCTTTATAACATATCTTTCTTGTGAAACAAAACTGGTTCTTTACTCATAGGAAGTTTTGAGTGCTATCGACAAAGGATTTCAGATTGAAACTGTACCTCAAAAGCGGATTGTACTAAAATTGCGAGCTTATGGAATATCCTCTGAGTTACGTGACTGTATTCGTGATTTCCTGTCGGAGAGGTCACAAATCGTAGTAGATGACTGGAAGTCATCGAGTAAAATACAAGTGATTTATGACGAACCCCAGGATAGTGTTATAGGCCCTTTGTTGTTCCTTGTTTATATAAGCAATTTAAGAGATAATCTTAGCAGGCGTTTTAGATTGTTTGCGGTTGATGCTGTCATTTATCGTTTAGAAGAGTCATCAGAAGATCGAAATCAAATGCAAAACAATTTAGATGCGATATCTCTATGATGTAAAATCTCAATTGACCCTGAGTAATGAATAAGTAGAAGTGCTAAAAGATATCTTTTAAACTTCGTTTTCACAATAAATCAGTCAAATCTAAAGTACGGAAATTGAACTACGTACTTAGTAATTACAATTACAAACAACTGAAATTGCAAATAACACATAGAAACTGTTGTGGGGAAAGCGGACAAAAGATTGTGTCTTATTGTCCAAACAGCAGATGCAACACCTCTACTAAAACTAAAGAGAATACCTACATTACGCTTTTCCGTCTCATTTGGAGTACTGCAACGCGATGTGGGATACTAGAAAGATTTACCGAGTACATCGAGAAAGTTCAAAGAAGGGTATTATCGAGAAATAGGAGAGTAAGTGTCACGAACATGATACAGGATTCGGGCTGGGCATCAGACAAAGGCGGGATCTTCTCACGACGTTTCAGTCACCAAATTTTCTACTCCGTATGACAAAATATTTTGGTTACACCTATCTACATACGGATAAACGATCATCAAATTAAAATGAAGGAAATCAGAGCTCGCAAGGTGTTCGTTCTTTCGGTCAGCTGTCGACATGGAATAACAGAGAGTTATTGTGAAGAAGGTTCGACGAACCCTCTGACAGGCACTTAAATGTGATTTGCAGAGCAACCATGTAGATGCAGTTGTAGATAAATATTCCGCAAGCAACCGAACTGCGAATCGGCGAAGGTAATCATTACCACTGCTAGTCAGTTTCTTTCCGGTCCCACACGCTAATACAGAGAGGGAAAAACGACTGGCTATATGCCTCCGTAGGAGCCCTAATTTCTCGTATTTTATCTTTGTGGTCAAATGTTGAGAACAAATTTGTTATCATTTTCAATTTAAGTTTTTTATCTCGATTTTTCTTTTTTCTGCTCTTTTAATAAGGTTAGGTTTAAATGAGAAAAAGTTTATTTGATAGAATAGGATTAAAGTAGCTGAAAATATAATGAATAGGGAGAGCGCAATGTATGTTCGTGGCAGTAGATGCATTCAGCAGTCAACTTCAAAGACCGGTTCTCTAAATTTTCTCATTAGTGTTCCTCGAAAATAGCTGTGCCTTCCCTCCAGGCAATCCTATTTGAGTTCGCGAGGAACCTCCGTAACACTTCCGTGTCGTTCTGCTGGGCACTAAAATTGCTACACCAGGAAGAAATGCAGATGATAAACGGGTATTCATTGGACAAATATATTATACTAGAACTGACATGTGATTACATTTTCACTAAATTTGGGTGCATAGATACTTAGAAATCAGTACCCAGAACCACCACCTTTGGCCGTAATAATGGCCTTGATACGCCTGGACATTAAGTCATACAGAGTGGTTGGCGTGTACAGGTACAGCTGCCCATGCAGTTTCAACACGATACCACAGTTCACCAAGAATAGTGACTGGCGTACTGTGACGACCCAGTTGCTCAGCCACCATTGACCAGACGTTTTCAATTGGTGAGAGATCTGGAGGATGTGCTGGCCAGGGCAGCAGTCGAACATTTTCTGTATACAGAAAGGCCCGTACAGCATCTGCAACATGCGGTCGTGCATTATCCTGCTGAAATGTAGGGATTCGCGGAAATCGAATGAAGGGTAGAGCCACGAGTCGTAACATATCTGAAATGTAACGTCCACTGTTCAAAGTGCCGTCAATCCGAACAAGAGATGACCGAAACATGTAACCAGTAACACCACATACCACCACGCCGGGTGATACACCAGTATAGCGATGACGAATACACGCTTCCAATGTGCGTTCACAGCTATGTCAGCAAACACGGATGCAACCATCATGATTCTATAAACATAACCTGGATTGATCTGAAAAATTGACGTTTTTCCATTCGTGCACCCATTTTCGTCGTTGAGTACGCCATCGCCGGCGCTCCTGTCTCTGATGCAACGTCAAGGGTAACCGCAGCCATGGTCTCTGAGCTGATAGTCCATGCTGCTGCAAACGTCGTCGAACTGTTGGTGCAGATGGTTGTTGTCTTGCAAACGCCCCCATCTGTCATTCGATCTCGACCAACGCGAGCAGCAATGTCGTCATAGGCTGCAATCCGACCTTTGTCAAAGTCGGAAACGTGATGGTACGCATTTCTCCTCCTTACACGAGGCATCGCAACAACGTTTCACCAGGCAACGCCGGTCAACTGCTGTTTGTGTATGAGAAATCTATTGGAAACTTTCCCCATGTCAGCAAATAGTAGGTGTCGCCACCGGCGCCAACCTTGTGTGAATGCTCTGAAAAGCTAATAGTTAGCACATCACAGCGTCCTCTTCCTGTTGGTTAAATTTCGCGTCTGTAGCACGTCATCTTCGTGGTGTAGCAACTTTAATTGCCTACAGTGTAGCAGCCCGCCTCTGAACTGCTTCTACGGTTCTTTTAATCCGACGTGGCACAGACCCCAAAGACTGGACTAGTACTCAAGAATAGGTGGCACTAGCATTCTACATGCGGCGTCCTTTAAAGATGAACCACACTTTCCCAAAATTCTCCCAGTAAATCGAGGTAGACCTCTTACCGTCCCTAACACAATCCTCGCATCCTCGCTCCATTTCATACCACAGTGCAGCGTTACTCCCAGATATTTAAACAACGTAACTGTGTCAGGCAAGACACTGTAATGGTGTATCCGAACAGAACGCGTTGGTTTCTCGTACTCATCCTCATTAACTTACGTTTTTCTACTTTTAGAGCCATCTGCCACTCTTTATAGCAACTAGGAATTTTGTCTAAATCATCCTCCCAGTCACTGAACTTCGACACTTTACCGTACACCACAGCATCATCAGGAAAAAAACGCAGATTGCTGTCCACCCGGTCCGCCAAATCAGGTATGTATATAAGGAATAATAGCGGTCCTGTCACCCATACATGGAGTCGTTGTCTATGATGAACAGTCGCCGCCGAGTTCACCATACTGGGTTCTGTAGCTAAGTCGTCTTCGAGCCACTCACATATCTGTGAACTTATTCCAAATGACAGTACCATCTTTAACAACGTGCAATAGGGCATCGTGTTAAATACTTTTCGTAAATGGGATTTCCCGTTCCCCTTCATCCATAGATCACAGTGTATCACGTGAAGTTGAGTTTGACGCGGTGGGTGCTTTCTAAAACCAGGCTGATTTGCCTTCTCGGCCTCAAGAAAATTTAATATTATATTCTAACTTGGAATATGTTCGAGAATTCTGCAGCAGACCGATGTTAGGGATATTGGTCTTCAATTTTATTCTATTGCCCTTCTTAAATGCAGGTGTCACCAGCGTTTTTCAGTCATTTGAGACATCGTGGTTTGGAGTGATTTGCGATAAATGCCAGCTAGGTAAGAGGCCAGTTGTGTAGGGTGCTCTTTGTAAAACCGAATTAGGATTTCATCCGGACATGGTTTCCTTTAAATAAGCGCTATAACGCTCGTGAGCATTAGTTGCCTTTGAGAGTGGATGGGGCGAATAGGTTACAAAGACGCCCTTGTCGATACCTCACCGAGGTCGTGTAATAGAGCTACGTGAAGCTGGATGTTTCTCCTTCGATATTGCAGAAAGACGTGGCACGAACATAGTCACTGTACATGATTCCTGGCACCGGTGGTCTTGAGAACGTATGGTCGCAAGAAGAAAGGACTCTGGACGATCATGTAGCGCTACCGAGAGAGAAGACCATCGTGTTTGGTGTATGGCTGTGTTGCATCGTACAGCATCTGCAACAGCAATTTGAGCAGTTGTTCGTGATTACTTACAAGAAAAAAGTGAAGAGCTGTAAGGAATCCCTTATATACGTATAAAGCGAGACGTGAAGTGTTTTTTAGTAATCTACAAATACAAATGCCATGTATCAGAACAAGATCCCACTGAAGATACTTTAACGTAAAAGGCAAAACACGTCTGCGAGAAATAAAATGCATTGCAGCATTGAATGGTGGTTTTCGTTTACAAAACTAATATTGTATTATATTGTATTGTATGTTAACCGGGAACCTGAAACGACGAAGAGGCTCCGTCTCCGCCGCAGCCGCTGTGGTCCATAACCCTAAAGTCGACTACCGCAGTCCACTTCTCCCCTCCACCGCCACACCCAGGGCTTTTGTGCGGTTCGGCCGCCGGTGGACCCTCCAGGGAACGTCTCACACCAGACGAGTGTAACACCTATGTTTGCGTGGTAGAGTAATGGTGGTGTACGCGTACTTGTTTGCGCAGCAGTCGCCGACATAGTGTAACTGAGGCGGAATAAGGGGAACCAGCCCGCATCGGCGAGTCAGATGGAAAACCGCTTAAAACCACCCACAGACTGGCCGGTTCCCCAGACCTCGACACAAATCCACGGGGCGGATTCGTGCCGGGGACCAGGCGCTCCTTCCCACCCGCACGGCCAACCGGGCGGGCAAACATATATTACTGACGTTGCGTTGGGCGACATGCAGATCATGTATTTAGTTTCACTAACTGTAATGGAAAGGTAGCACAACGGCAATGTACTGAGTTGTTCCCGGAACTATGGCAAATACAATAACATTTGCTGCTGCACATAGCCAATACCAGTGTTCTTACTTTTTCGTTTTGGTGACTGCATATTACAGACTTTTTCACTATTGTGAAGGTGTTTTCACAGGAACAAAGTTAACTGGTGTAACAAAGCGAATAAAGCCATAATCTCAGGCAGTAGACTTTGAAATCAGGGCAGCTACAACCTGGAAACATAATTTTGAAAAGATAAGACCGCGTTAACCGTAAGTTCTGTTTTTATGGGCACGACTGATTCTGCAACATTAAAGCTATGGTGTCAGGTGCAATAAAATAGTCATTTTTCAGTCGAGAAAGAGAGAACGGTGTGACCGAGCGTTCATAGCGATTTCAGCTAAGTAGTGGACATGAAACGTAATATAACACGGAATGCTGCCGCGATACCATGAGTAACAGTAGTTGATGAGGAAGCGGGGCCACCATACACCGAAATGGTGACGATAACACATACCGTACATGATCACCTACAGGATAATGAGAAATTTGAGTAGCTGATGGTTCTTTAACGGGCCACCAGAATCTGTCCATCGCTTGTACCAAAGTTCTCAGTAAATATCCCTGAAAAAAAAAAACGAAATATTGTCGATGCAGTTTTCGGTTCAGCCTGTATAATGGATGATGGAGTGAATGGGGACAGACTGGAGAGAGAGCATAGGTAAAATTTTGAGAAGTCAGTAACTGCAAACACTTTAAGGAGACCATTACATCTTGTTAAAACCTTTGTAAAAGAATTGCAGAAATCGGATTTTAGTGTAGAAACTACGAATATCGTTGAGGCCTCGATCTATGGATTACACAGAGATCGTGATGATAAAAGTAGTCCAATAATAACAGATCGCTCCGAACTGTGTGAAATTTTCATTCCGCGCTCTGCCAGATATGAAACATATGAAATACTGATATGTTACATACTAAAACGTACCTTCAGCCTCACGCATCATACTGATGCGAAGAGTGTAATTTAGACTTCGAGATAGTTACGTAGAAACCTCCGTGCAATCCTTGAGTTCCAGTATATTGGATACACGAGCAACAGCAGCATTAAACTCGTCCTGTTATTTAAGCTATCGTGAGGTGTTTAAGCAATCGCGACACATAATGTCCACCTAATTGGGCGTGATGGGAGTGCTTAGCAGCTGACCATGACTGCAAGCGTATAGTGAAAGGCCAGAAAAGATAAAAACATGGTATTTCAGATATGACACTGAATAAATTAGCAAACGGTACTCACTTACCTTTATTTTATTTCCATTTTGCATGTTAGGTGACTAAACCATTTTGAAAGTGAACATATAATATGGCGTCAACATCAGCATCGTCTACGTCAAACATTAGGCCTTTATTACGACTTCTGGAATGTTTTATTTTTTCATCTTTCTAGTTATTCTTTTGTCTGGACATTCTGCTGCAACTGCTAGACCATACTGTACACTAATCTGGACAAGAGTTCTATTGAGTATTGAAGTCAGGAGTATTGAAGATTATTAGCATAATTAATAATATCAGGTATTACTCGATCGTATGCGAACCTGAAATTATCAACATTTATGTTCCTTTCATATCCAGTTAAAAAATTTATCTCGTCAATATATTAATAAAATAACTTCCGTAGCAAAGAACATTTACGTCATGCTCCCATATTACTGCAGTGGGAAATGATTCTTCAAGGACGTATATTGCATACTGCGGCAGTGTGGAAGGGTTCTTGATGGACGTATATTGCTAAATCCGGAACGCTGTTGATGATGCATTATCGGTTAAACTCCTCTGAGAAGCTAAATGTAAATGTCTGCCACTGCAGAAGAGCAGATATTAGAAAATAATGGAGAGAAGACTAAGATTATGGGAGACGAACACAAAAAATCGAATGACAGGAAATAGTCACTACTGCAACGATGCGAAGTGCACAATTTATCAACCGGGAAATACCTTGGCGCTCTATTATTATTCAACTGTGATTGATGTCCACGAGTCACCACTTTAAAAGGACATACAACCCATTGGGAGCATAAAGCAATGACTTTCACACTGAACATGAGGCAAGATAGAAAATTCAGAGGTGGAAGGGAAAAAAGAAAACGCTTAAGGCAGCTGATGGCACTTGCTTCGGAGATTCGCAGTAAAGAGCAGACGGTAAGTACCACCAAGGAGCGATAGCGTTTGTGAGCAACGCGGATGAAGCCAATAAACCTGAAATGGCCGCTTCAGAGCCGTTTTATAACCTAATGAATCTAGAGCAGTAATCGACATAAAAAGAAAGGGCCACATCAGCAGTCGTCGGCAGCGACTGTTACAGATAAGAACAGCCTCCCGAGATCTTCATGGTTTCAGGTTGGCTTCTGTTTCAGATATCTCGGCGGGGGAGACTTTTACGGGCCTTTTATAGAATTTTAATGATCCAAATCGATTACAGATGTAATGAAGGTTTCCCCCCAACCCAAACCTCATTTCGTGGCCCTCGTCCTCAACCTTCGTGGCTGTGTTGGCGAAAGACATTAGGAACCGACAGAGGGGTCTTAAAGTAAAATTGTAGCATACATTAGTTCGTACGTCTACATGTGAAGATTGATTGTGACAAATTTAGTTGCTACTCTTTTGTTAAGCATACTACAAAGAAGATTAGTTTGTAAATTTCCGTGGACTATGAGGTCCTCAGAGTTGGAGCACAAGCTTGAACAGGGATGAGGCTGTGTCTTTTTCAAAGGAAACATCCGAGAGTTTGGTTTAGCCGAGGTAGAGAAACCGCTGGAATTGTAAATCTGGATTTCTGGATTTAGATTTGAATAGCCGTCTTCACGAATTCTAATCTGGGACGACTACGCCATCTTGCTCGGCTTTTCTTAATCGTAATAATCGTGAAAAATTACTCAACTAAACAAGTATACCTACCAAGAGGCTGGCCAAGTTTTTGACAATGAAGTCGAATTCGCAAGGCATGCAGTGCAATTCCCATTGGACACTTAGGTTTAGCGTAGTTTACCTATATTACTTCGCTCGATTGTCAAGGCACTTTTTCCAAGAAAGCTAGTGACTCATTTCCTACCTCACGCATGTCAAATTCTAACTGGTGTTTGGTTCCTAATGACAAGGCATTAAGCCCAGCTCTTATATGAAACTGATGTTGCTCTGAAAGTTTAGCTAGTACAAAGACATCTGATTTCCAGAAGACTGAGGTGTCAAAATGGTGCGATGTTTCGATTAGTGCAACTCCCATCATCTTCATGCAACATCTTTGACATAGAACGATGGGAGTCACAATCGAAAAGTAGAGCCATTTTGACAAATTAACTCGTCAGGACACCGGAGAGCTTTATATCACTTCAGCCCACAGACAAAAACAACGAGATCATAAGATGCTAAACATTTGTTAGTGACGTTCTCAACTACCACTTTGTTGTCAGAGACAATGAATTCCGTTTCACAGTTTAACCGCATTACAGATTATTATAGCTTTGATATACGAGAAAGCCTAGTTTAAAATATATCGTTAGTAACGTAAATTTGTAATTTGAGTAAAACAAAATGAATACAAATTTTGTATAATGAAGTCAAATTATGTTGACTTCTCTCTCGAGTGTCGGGTGAGAAATGCTAGAATTGCACGAAGCACGCTTTCATGAAGTTTATATTTCACAAAACCCATTTTTAGTAGTATGACATAAAAGTGATGAGCAATCAATGCCTATAATGAACAGCTGTCGGACGTAGACAAATGTTTTTACTGGAACACATCATGTGTTGCACCCCGTTTCTGTATAAAAAATATGACAGGTTTTATCAAAGTGTGTGAAAGCCATAATTAAGAGTTAGTGAAAAACGTAGTACCTTTCGTAGTGACGATCCACCTTTGACAGGAGAAGAGATGCCCAAGAATCAGAATCTGAATGAAATAATTGTGTTGGTCGAAAAATCTTTGGGGCATCATTTACCGCCGGAATTTTGCGATGACAGACCATTTTTGTCTAAATAGTGGCACCTCAAAGACAGAGGCGACTGTCAGTTAAAGGATATTTGGTTGACCAGAGACATATCCCAGTACGATCTCTGCATCATTCCACTGAAAGTTAGAAATGTTAAACAGTCCCCTAAAAAGACTATTTACCTCCGTGTCTCAATCTATAAAAGTGTTACGAGGATTAATCAACAAGTATAATGCAGGCGTTAAACCATATCCCAAAATTGTTATTTCGATGTCTTAAACAATCACGAAACATTAATGCTTATACGTCATCGAGGACACCCTTCATGCGTGGTATAAAAACTGATCCTCCGCCTTCAACAGAGACTCTTATTTCTTCGTAATTAAAGCAGGATGCCTCCATAATGCTGTGAATTCTTCTGTGTGTGTCCAATGAACGAGAGATCGCGGAGGTGAAGAAACAGTGTTTACTTTATTTGGGAGGAATGTGGAATATATCGTGCTTAGATTTCCCATGGTTTGCTAACAATCAACCTGATGTTGTGTGATTTCCTTAGAAACATCAAATCCGATAGTCCCATTCTACTTCATAACAGCTGTCAATCCATCTGTAAAGACGCCGATACCTAGTGTGGCTTTACATACATCGTGGCGTCCTTGAAGCTGGAACGTGTCTGCTATCGCCTGACCAGCCCGTTATCTTGTAGTCGCTACCTGCTGAGCTACCCACCGCAGCAGTGCGCAGCGTAATGCAGTGTGGCACGCTCAACATTCTTATCTGCAAAGAGCTCCATTTGCTCGCAAGAAGGTGATAGCCGTATCTCAGAAGTGGAAATACTGTGTAGTTGGACTGCGCCTTGTACTCTCACCCCCCCCCCCCCCCACCCTCTCTCCACCAACTCACTTTTTCTGCTGCGTTATATCCGTAACAATTACAGTATCGACACGACACATGCACATGTATTACATTTCTGTCTTTGCTGGAGGAAAATCTTCAAGATTACAGACACGCCATCTAGCATGTGTGAGTTGGGCAATATCTAGATCATCTGTGGTAAAGCTTTCTTTCATTTCGTAGAGGAGAGCAGGTAACTGAGTAGTTTAGGTGAAGAATCCCATTGCGACAAATACGTCTAAAGTGTCTTATTAGATAGTATATTTTAATTTGCATTTACAATCACTTCTGTAACCCCTAAATCATTTTGAAGTGCGTGGCAGAAGGTAGTGCCCATTTTAAAATTCCTTCCCGTTCCATTCGCGTACTGAGCGGCGGAAGAAAGATTGCTTCGATGCACCTGTGTGCACTCTGTTGTTGGTCCAGTATTGTTCCTCAGGAGCAATAAGTACGGTCTTGTTGTTATGTCGAAAACTGACATTTTGAGATCGTGGTTGTCTACAAAATACAGGTTGATTCTTCCAGAGAAGATAACAGGAACTAGCCACTGTTTATAATGCTATGGCGAGCTTATATACATCCTTCCATGTGCCAAAACTGTCTGGCGTGTGTGAGTGTGGCTTTACATTATGTGCGTACATACAAGGTGTATGTATGCACATATCAAAAAAGTGCGTCATACTGTCTTCGCTACTGTATGAACACAAACAGTCAGAATTGCAATTTAATGGCGCTGAAGTTTCGACGGAATCACCACCCCAAAGAATTTTCACCATATGGGAGAATAAGAAGTGAAAACTGATGTAAATTGCAAAACTCGCTTAATGCAGGTTCTTGAATCTTTTTAAGTGGGTTCTCATTGAGTACTTGACGTCCTTATTAACTGGTCTCTCAGTTCAGCATCTCGATGACGCTCACCTACAGGTCTAACATACTTAATGCCCTTCGTCGCGCACATCCAGCGTCCCATGTTAGCGCTACCCGATATTAATCCTAAACAGTTGAATGATATTGTAGGACGGGTAGTAGGATTCTTATACAGGCACTTTGCAGACGGATTTCATTTTCGTAGTTACGAGGACTATTCGGAAGGTGAGGAACGATTGGTCACGAAATGAAAACCTCAGTTAAAATCTAAACTGTCCTATTGGCAACAGACAGCTACACATTTCTGCTACTTCTGTACACGGTCGCTGCTCCGACTTAGACATATGTCGTGGCGTTGCAACAACTTTCCAATAACCTCATCATTGTTGGCCACGTCCTACGGTTTACCGAGATTTTTTTACGGTGAACTGCAGCTCTTTGTATGTGTCAAGATATCGTCTTCTTAGAGGGCGATTCACGTGAGCAGAGACGGAAAACAGAGGGAGCCAAGTCTGGGCTATATGATGGGTAATAAAACACTTCCCATCAGAAACACAACAGAAGGGTCCTCATTGCCGCAACAGAGTGCGGCTGAGAATTGACATGTAGAAGGAACTGCATGACAATTACGTTACATGAGGTTGCATGCAATCAGGCGAAATATCTCGGCAGGCACACACACTTTGCAAGAGACACCATTTGATAGGTATCTCTACGCGATCATTGTGTCATTGGAACCGAGACAAACAAGGGACACTGCCGAACACATTTGTGCAAAGCCATATCGGATTTTCGGTGTAGATTTGGCGACCGATCGTTCACTGCTTTCCGAGGAGCTCTAGGCAACCAAAGTTTGCACTTGACTTACCTGAATATAAAAATCAGAAGGCCAGTTTTTTTAAACTTTTTTCCTCCATTGCGACACAGATGATCGAAATATCCACTGTAACGGTGCAAAAAACCAGCGCCCTCTCACGTCACCATCGGGCCGAGCAACACCTCAAACAGCAAGGTGTGGAAACGTGGAGAAAAAAGCCCTGGAGGTGGAGGTCGAACGTTAATGCGAAAAGTAAGGTGATTTCATGATGGCTCTGTTTTTTTTGGTCATTAATTTTCTGACTGTTCTGATGCGGCCCGCCACGAATTCTTCTCCTGTGCCAACCTCTTCACCTCAGAGTAGCAACCTACTCCTCAATTATTTGCTGGGTACATTGCAATCTCAGTCATTGTCAACACTTTTTGCCCTCTACAGCTTCTCGTACTACCATGGAAGTCATTCCCTGATGTCTTAACAGATGTCCTATCATCCTGTCCCTTCTCCTTGTCAGTGTTTCCCACGTATTGCTTTCCTCTCTGATTCTGCGCGGAACCTCCTCATCCCATACCTTATCAATCCGCCTGATTTTCAGCATTCGCCTGTAATAGCACATCTCAAATACTTCGATTCTCTTCTGCTCCGGTTTTCCCACGGACCATGTTTCACTGCAATACAAAGCTTTGCTCCTAACGCATATTCTCATAAATTTCTTTCTCAAATTAAGTTCAAGTGGTTCAAATGGCTCTAAACACTATGGGACTTAACATTTGAGGTCATCAGTCCCCTAGACATAGAACTACTTAAACCTCACTAACGAAAGGACATCACACACATCCATGCCATAGCCAGGATTCGAACCTGCGACCGTAGCAGCAGCGCGATTCCGGACTGAAGCGCCTACAACCTCTCGGTCACAATGGCCGACCCTCAAATTAAGTCCAACGTTGGATACTAACAGACTTTTCTTGGTCAGAAATACCCTCTCTGCCAGTTATAGTCTACTTTTTAAGTTCCCCTTGCTCCATCCGCCGTTATTTATTTTACTGCCCGCGTAGTAGAATTCCGTTACTTCATCTACTTCGTGACCATCAATATTGATGTTAAGTTCCTCGATATTTTCATTTCTGCTACTTCTGATTACTTTCGTCTTTCTTCGATTTACTCATTAGACTGATCATTCCATTGAGCAGATCATGTAATTCTTCTTCACATCTTCAGTTTTTTCAGGATTGAAATATCATCTCCGAATCGCATCATTGATATCGTTTCACCTCTAATTTTAATTCCACTCCAGAACATTTCATTTATTTCCGTCACTGCTTCTTCGATGTACAGATTTTTAACAGCAGGGAGGAAAGGCTATATTCCTGTCTTACACCCTTTTTAATCTGAACACTTCGTTCTTGATCGTCTACTCTTATTATTTCCTCTTGGCTATTGCCCATATTCTATACTACCCGTGTCTCCCTATAGCTTTCTTCTATTTCTCTCAGAATTTCGAACTTGTTGCACAATTTTACATTGCCGCACGCCTTTCCCAGGAAGACAAATCCTATGAACGTGTGATAATCTTTCGTGAGTCTTGTTTCCATGAGCAACCGCAACGTAAGAATTGTCTCTCTGGTGCCTTTACATTTCCTAAAGCAAAACTGATCTTTGTCCTAAATTTTCTTTTCCATTCTTCTGTATAATACTCTTGTCAGCAAATTACATGGATGAGCTGTTACGCTGACCCTGCGATACTTCACGCACTTGTCAGCTCTCCCAGTTTTCGGAATGGTGTGGACGATGTTTTTTTTCAAAAGTCAGATGGTACGTCGCCAGACTCATACAGTCTGCACACCGACTTGAATAGTCGATTAGTTGCCACTTCCCCGAATGATTTTAGAAATTCTGATTGAATGTTATGTATCCTTTCTGCCTTATTTGATTTTAAGTCCTCCAAAGCTCTCATAAATTCTGATTCCAATGCTGGATCCCACATCTCTGTTTCGTCTTCTATCACATCAGACAAATTTTCCGTATTGGCTCTTCACTTTACCACAGCAAGAGTATGTTGTCACAATTCTCATTACCCACATATCACACCTTTTCTGGATGCCTCTGCGCCAGGGGCCAGAACCGCAACCCTTAGCGTTGAGGTCACTTAGTTTTGTTACGTCTGGTCGAAGAACACATTTCGGAAACACCGTTCCTCAGACAAAAAGGCCTCAGGAGGTGTTTTAATGTTGTGAAGACATCACTCCTGTCGTTTGGACGTTCACTTTCTGAGATTTCGTGTTCGAAAACCATTCTTTGCAGGACAGTGTGCAACGGGACTACGTTCTTGATACCCTTACAGTAATGACATCCCAGAACCATTCACATCTTCTCTAAGCTCTAAGAACATCAAGGGGATGTAACGTCACTGAACGTAATCCCATCCCTCTGTGGTGTAGCGTGTCCGCGAGTTTTGTTCTGATACACAGGATGGAACCACTAACCACCCTCCAAAACTATTCTGAGCAGCAGACTGATCGAAATGTTTTTCTCCTTGGACACTCATGACTCCTGCGTGATAATAACACTGGGTTTGGCTTCTGACCCCTGTTGTGAAGGCGTCAAAAGATACGTATATAAGGAATGAGTGACAACATTCCCACGGTGTGATACCTCCACAGAGTCGTCCGGCAAAACTTCTCAGCGCAGACCTTTGTTTGTATTTTTGTTACTGCACGTGTCGACACTTTCCTGTTTTAACCATTGTCAAGCCCATTGGTGACGGCACAGGGTGTCACGCTTTTGCACTAGTGCAGAGGAACGTTGTAGGCCCAACTTCTGCGTTGCCAAGGGAGGATGGCTCTAAGCGCTATGGGACTTAACATTTGAGGTCATCAGTCTCCTAGACTTAGAACTGCTTGAACCTAACTAACCTAAGGACATCACACACATCAACGCCCGAGGCAGGGTTCGAACCTGCGACTGTAGCGCTCGCGCGGTTCCAGACTAAAGCGCCTAGAACTGCTCGGCTACAGCGGCCGGCTACCAAGAGAGGAACTGACGCCGTTCATGAGGAGTTCAAAGTTTGTTTAGAAAATATTCAGCAGTCGTTCATTACGCATTTTAACCATCAACAGTTCTTTGAACCTCAGTATCTACCAGTCTCGGTCGTGGAACATCTTCACAGTATCTCTACCAAGACTACGAAATAGAACAAGTAACGTACACCGAAAGATAGACATCTGTAATAGGAACATTAGCACAATCTTTTCATGGATATTTACAAGCCAAACACAAATCTGGTGAAATTCTTCTCTGGCTGATCGAAAATCCAAAACGTTGTAAACGATATAATAAAAAAACAGCTAATTCCACGAAAGCATAGTAACGTAACATAGCAACAGTTAACTTAGTGATGTACAGAAAGAAACTACAAAGGTAAAAACTATACACTGTGGCCTCTTTGGTATAAATCAAGGACCATATTAAAACACTTTTTGTCAATGCATGTCGAAGTTTATATTGAAGCTAAGATAAAAATGGTTAGAAAGGGGTCCTTCAAATTTAAAAAGCGGCTCCTTAATTTTGTTGGTCAGTGTACCTTCGAACCTTCATGATCATGTATTTCAAATCCACACAAACTGGCTCACCTAAGTATTTGTATGGGCTACTAACTTCAGAAGTGTTCAATTGGTTTTTTACTGGTAGAGTACATTCTTAGTTTCATGCTGTGCTGGATTTTACATTAATGAACATTTAATGCGAATTGTGAAGCTTAGCACCACTTCCAAGTTTTGTTTGTGTGGCTTTCTTAGGTGACAGATAACTGTGCCATCGGATAATTCTGATAAATTCCTCTTCTAGGTCATTAACCAAGAGATGAATACACTAAACAGATTCAGAAGGATGTAGGTTGCAGTAGGTACTGGAAGATGAAGAAGCTTGCACAGAATAGAGTGGCATGGAGAGCTGTATCAAACCTGTCTCTGGACTGAAGACCACAAAAACAACAGGTCATTAACTTCCACGACGAACAGAAGGGTCACAACAAACTTTCTTCGGATATGACTGAAGTTACTCCTAGATCTGTCGATGACTCACAAGATAACATACTGCGCTCCCTTTACCATCAAATCTTCAATCCAGTCACGCCCTTAGTCTGATACCCGTATTACTGTACATTCATCGATAAGTTTTCGTGTGATAACGAGTTAAAATGTTCCAACGTGTGTGAATTCCTAAGGGACCAAACTGCTGAGGTCATCGGTCCCTAGACTTACACACTACCTAAACTAACTTAACTCTAAGGACTACACTCACATCCATGCCCGAGGGAGTACGATTAGCGACATGGCGCCTCTTACGAGTTAAAATTTTTTGGGTAGACAACTCCTGTCTGACTATCTTGATCTTTGGCTTTCAAGAGGACACATTAGCAAAGCTCTGTTATTCAATCTGAATGTTGGGCAAACAGTATAGGAAACCAAAGAAAAATTTGGAGTAGGAACTAAAACACATGGAGAAGAAATAAAAACGCTGATTTAGCCGATGGCATTGTAATTCTCTCAGAGACAGCAAAGGACGTGGAAGTGCAGCTGAAGGGACTGGACGGTGTCTTGAAAGGAGGATATAAGACGAACATCATTAAAATCAAAATGAGGGTAATGAAATATGGTCGAACGAAGTCAGGTTATGCTGAGGGAATTGAGGGGATTAAGGAATGAGATACTTAAAGTAGTAGATGAGTTTTGCTATTTGGGGAACAAAATAACTGATGATGGTCGAAGTAGAGAGGATATAAAATGTAAACTGGGATTAGCAAGGAAAGCGTTTCTGAAGAAGACAAATTTGTTGACATCGAGTATAGAATGTCATGATCTTTTCTGAAAGTATTTCTATGAATCGTAACCATGTATGGAAGTGAAACATGGACAATAATTAGTTTAGACAAGAAGAGAATAGAAGCTTTCGAAATGTGGTACTAGAGAAGAATGCTGAAGATTAGATGGGAAGATCACATAACTAAAAGGAGTTACTGAATAGAATTAGGGGAGAAGAGGAAATTGCCGCACAACCTGACTAAAAGAAGGGACAGATTGGTAGGACACGTTCTGAGGCACCAAGGGATTGCCGGGTTAATATTGGAGTTAATCGTGGATAGTAAAAATTGTTGAAGTAGACTACAAGATGGATACAGTAAGGAGATTCAGAAGGATGTAGGTTGCAGTACTTACTCGGAGATGAAGAAGCTTGCAAACGATAGAGTAGCATGGAGAGCTGTACCATACCAGTCTCTGGACTGAAGACCACAACAACAACAAAAATGGCTCTAAGCACTATGGGACTCCACTGCTGTGGTCATCAGTCCCCTAGAACTTAGAACTACTTAAACTTAACTAACCTAAGGACATCACACACATCCATGGCCGAGGCAGGATTCGAACCTGCGACCGTAGCAGTCGCACGGTTCCGGACTCCGCGCCTAGAACCGCGAGACCAGCGCGGCCGGCACAACAACAACATTAATCAGTCAGTTTTACTTTCTTCTTTGGCGTGATAAATCATTGTCGCTGGGTGTTAAACAAAGATGATCTGTTATTAATTATACTAAGATATTATTAAAAGTGAGAAGAACAAGTGGTTGAACAATGGATACAAAGGAATATTTTGACTTGTGTCGTTGAAGATAAGGAGGCAGAGCAACTGGCTCACGACTGTGGCCCATGACCTTGACCTTAGATCTTGAACCTTGATCAAACTAGTATGCTCATTGCCCCAATCGCTGAAGAATATGAAATCATTTTGCAGCATTATGTACTTCCTGCAGTAGGAGAAGAGTTCGGAGGCGAAGTTTGCATCAGAATCAACAATGAACAGTGTCATTAAACAGCATCAGTGAGGCAGTTGTTTGTGAGCAGTGACATTCTCGAAATGGACTGGGCTTCCAAGAGTCCTGATTTGAACTCAATCGAACACCTTAGAAATGTCTTAGAATATCGGCTTCGCTGAATTCTGCAGTATCTTCTCCAGTTACGACTTCTGAGGAAGCCCTGAAAATGTTTCCCGCTGTGTTCAAGCCGTTATAAAGGCGAATGGTTGACACATCTCAAGTTGATGTCTACTAATAGATATTCGGATTCTTTTGATCAGGTAATGTATATCCTGCTGTGTATGAAATTGAACTTCATCTTACTTTTTAATGCGTAATAAATGTTGCCTGTCTCCATGATTTCCGAGTTAGGTGGCGCACTAGTAAGACTTTGAACCAGTATTCAGACGGAGCCGAGTTCATGTCACAGTCGGGCCACCAGAAGTTAGATTTTTGTAAGTCTACACATCGCTTACGGCAAATGTTGGGGTGGCTCCTTCTGAAAGCACACAGACTTTGTTTGCCTATTTCCCTGTGCGAGTTAATACATCACAGAGGAAACATGTATGTAAATTGCACCCAAATATGGTGATGGATAGAAGACCCGACATTCACTGTCCATTCATTGTCCAACTGTAGTAAGCGAAATGAGCGTACTGTCAGATCATTTGGCAGTTAATGTAGGGTCTTCTATCCATTTCCACGTTTGGGTCTCATATGATGCAATTTATGTACCCATCTGAAGATGTAGCTTTAAGCTGCGAAACAGGTTGTAATTCCAAATAAAGGGCCTTACATACTACAGCTGTTTGCGGTTTTCGTTCCAGCGCTACATCGGCTTCAAACTGCAGGTGTGGGATTTGATTGAAGTGGCAGAAGTAAAGTAAAGGGATATCGACTAAAGTCACTTTTTGACATTCAGAAACATTTGTGCATTAATGTAGTCCAGTATTAGATGTCACACAAACTACATTTTCAGATAGTGTGGGTATGTCACTATCATATCTTGAATATTGCCAAGCCTACTGTAAAACAGACTTGTATTTCGGCACAGGAAGGTGCTAACGTAGCAGAAAATTTAGTCTGATGAAGATATAAAGATCATATACGTAATTTCGCTTGCGGTTTTAGTTTACAAAATAGAAGTTCATATCAAGAGGTGGGCCAAATTTTGTCGTCTTCAGCACGTTTAGGATCCTTTTATATAGATACTTTGTTTCTTCGTGTTATCGAAGTTCCCCGTCGTACACCTTGACTAAGTGACCATTCAAAGGTCTCTTGTGGTAGGACGTGCATTCTGCATGCGAATGTGTCAAACCACTGTTTTTTGGATGAGCGGTTTTTTATTCTAAGCACATTTCGTGCTTTTCTGAGGTTGCGAGGTAACACAATTCCTTTGTTTGCACCACTGTACGACCGAAAACGTTCACCGTCTGGTAGTGTCAGCCAGCCGGTGTGGCCGAGCGGTTCTAGGCGCTTCAGTCTGGAAGCGCGCGCTGCTACGGTCGCAGGTTCGAATCCTGCCTCGGGCATGGATGTGTGTGATGTCCGTAGATTAGTTAGGTTTAAGTAGTTCTAAGATCTAGGGGACTGATGACCTCCGAAGTTAAGTCCGATAGTGGTTAGAGCCACTTGAACCATTTTTGGGAGCGCCACAACCACCACCAACAAATTCTGTGAGTCAGTTATGGAGGTGATTTATTAGCGAAAGTAAGTGAAGCAGCAATTCGGGGCAGTGCTGCTATAATCCAGTGAGTTGACAAACATAGCATTGTCCGGATATTCATTTTGCCACTTTTCTATTAGAGATGAAGTCAAAAATTGAACTATGTTCGTAGCGAAGTATCAAAAAATTTCATTTCCATGTGTTCGTGATGACACATTAGAAATTGTGAATCATGTACAGTATGCAAATGAAGGAACATACACTACTAGCCAATAAAATTGCTACTCCACAAAGATGGCGTGCTACAGACGCGAAATTTAACCGACAGGAAGAAGAGGCTTTAATATGCACATGATTAGCTCTTCAGAGCATTCACACAAGGTTGGCGCCGATGGCGACACCTACAACGTACTGACATGAGGAAAGTTTCCAATCAATTTCTCATACACAAACAGCAGTTGAACGGCGGTGTCTGGTGAAACGTTGTTGTGATGCCTCGTGTGAGGTGGAGAAATGCGTACCATCACGTTTCCGACTTTGATATAGGTCGGATTGAAGCCTATCGCGATTGCGGTTTATCGTATAGGGACATTGCTGCTCGCATTGGTCGAGATCCAGTGACTGTTGGCAGAATATGGAATCGGTGGGTTCAGGAGGGTAATACGGAACGTCGTGCTGGACCCCAACGGCCTATTATCTCTAGCTGTCGAGATGACAGGAATCTTATCTGCATGGGTGTAACGGATCGTGCAGCCACGTCTCGATCCCTGAGTCAACAGATGGGGGCTTTTGCAAGACAACAACCATCTGCACGAACAGTTAGACGACGTTTGCAGCAACATGGACTATCAGCTCAGAGACCATGGCTGCGGTTACCCTTGACGCAGCATCACAGACAGGAGCACCTGCGATCATGTACTCAACGACCAACGTGGGTGCAGGAATGGCAAAACGTCATTTTTTCGGAAGAATCCAGGTTCTGTTTACAGCATCATGATGGTCGCATCCGTGTTTGGCGACATCGCTGAGAACGCACATTGGAAGCGTGTATTCGTCATCGCCATAGTGGCGTATCACCTGGCGTGATGGTATGGGGTGCCATTGGTTACACGTGTCGGTCGTCACTTGTTCGCATTAGTGGCACTTTGAACCGTGGGCGTTACATTTCAGATGTCTTACGACCCGTGGCTCTACTCTTCATTCGATCCCTGCGAAACCCTACATTTCAGCAGGATAATGCACGCCTACATGTTGCAGGTCCTGTACGGGCTTTTCTGAATACATTTCTTCTTGGTGTAGCAATTTTAATGGCCAGTAGTGTAGTACAGGACAGTTTCTGTACACGGGCGCAGCTGCTTCGCGGGTCTACAACGCGTTTTGTAAACGTCTCTATGCCAACGCTCTACATAGCTTAGTAGACATCTATCGGTTTCGCCATGAGCTGCTTGCGTTTCCAGGCGGAAAGTTGCCAAAGCGCTGCCTGATGTCTGAGATTTTGTTAAGTTGACTCGAATGTAGGAGTGTCTTGGTAGTAAAGAATAAATGTATTAAAACTTGGTTCATGATGCTGCATTTTTCCACATATGTCAGTGTTTATGGCATCACATCTCCTGATCTACGTGTCACGCAATGATATAATTTTGTATATACATTCAGCAGCGTGTGGGGACACTACCTGCAAAATGCGTCGCGAACATAGTAGAAAAGTAGTAATAAATTTAAAGGTCATGCACAGTATGGCAGTATTCTACGCATATCTTTGTTTATGACGTCGTATCTCCTGAACTATGACAGAGAGTTGGTTTCCAACGCCACAGCCATTGTTACCTTACGGTAAGGAATATGTGTTCTAAGTTTGCTTGAAATCGGGCAAGTGCTTAGGAGGAGATGTGGAATGTACATACACTGAACACATACACGTAAAACATATGTATCTATTATTATAATACCAGGTGATCAAATAGTCAGTATTAATTTGAAAACTGAATAAATCACGGAATAGTGTAGATAGAGAGGTACAAACTGACACACATGCTTGGAATGACTTTGGGTTTTATTAGAACCAAAGAAATACAAAACTTCAAAAATGTCCGACAGATGGCGCTTCATCTGATAAAAATAGCAATGATTAGCACAACAAAGTAAGACAAAGCAAAGATGATGTTTGTTGTGTACATAGTTCCGCGTAGTCAGAGCGTACACAACTTTACCACTAGAGCGCGCCCCACTAAGCACAACAGTGCAGGCGCAGCGCTCGTCCGTTTCCGCACTACGAGATGGCGGTGCCTTAGAGACGGACCAATTTGTGCTTCCGCCGATCTGCGTATTAATATGTAACGCAGCCAATGAGATTGCTGCTAACGTACAACCTTTTCTCCTTTCAGATCACACTCGCGCAGTGATACATGAATGTGCCAGGTATTATAAAGACTGTACAGACCTCCGATTAGTCAGTCTGCATTAGTCTGTACCAGTCTGCATTTTTATGTACCAGCCTTAAGCCTAGTTTCAGTCTGCTCCTAATAAGATTATCATATTCCTGTACATAGCCATGAAGAGTAATGTATAGACACTTTGTCAAGTATCAGAGATATGTGAGAATAAGATTAACGTACCAAGACCAAAGGAACTTCAGATTGTCAATTGCAAATAGCATCCAGAATCAAGTTACATAAGGTTTATGCTTGTTACTATTTTAATAAATGTGTGTGAAAGTTAATCAAGACTGTTTAAAGTTGGTCATTTCAATCTGCTACTCTAAGCGTGCAAGTGGCATTTCTATCGTCTGACCTAACGGCAGAAGATAAACACGCCACGATAAGACCATGAGACATATTGCTGACACTCGCCTACTTCGTTAGAGCGACAAGTCAAATAATCTGATGGTGTGCTTACCGAAGGTCTTACAGTATGCACACAACAATGTTGTTTAAAGGCAATGCTCAATGTGTCCACCGTCATAGTCGAGGAATAATGTTGTGAACAGAACTGTAAAGCATGTCCAGAGTTATGGTGAGGCATTGGCGTCGGATGTTGTCTTTCAGCATCCCTAGAGATGTCGGTCGATCACGGTATACTTGCGACTTCAGGTAACCCCAAAGCCAATAATCGCACGGACTGAGGTCTGGGGACCTGGGAGGCCAAGCATGACGAAAGTGGCGGCTGAACACAGTATCATCACCAAACGACGCGCGTAAGAAGTCTTTCAGGTGTCTAGCAGTACTTTGTTTTTTTGGTTCTAGTAAAACCCCATATCATTCCAAGCATGTGTGCTAATTTTTACCTCTCTATCTACATTATTCCGTGGTTTTTAAGTTTTCCAATTTATACTGACTTTCTGATCACCAGGTTTTAATTGATACATGAAATTTCCTTTTTTTCTTTTTTGTACAATGCCGATTACTTAACAGTAAACGAACTGTTGAACCAATATCTGAGCTGCCATTGTTTTAGCAATAACAAATCACAAATCTTAAAACAGTGGAAATATCGCGTCTCAATAACGCCACCTAGCGGTCATCTGTAAGAAGCTGGGAAGGTGATGATGCTAGGATGTTGAGACGTTGTCTGAGACGCTCGGAGGGCAGCACAGTGAGACGGCAGGCGCCCGCCTCGCCATACCTTAAGCCCTGAGACGGCGGGGGCCCGGAGAGCTCGCCCTGGCCTCTTATCCTGGCTGCCTTCCTGTGCATACGGAGCAGAAAGCGGGCGGGGGGAAGCGATAGCGAGCGAGGAAGCCGCGCACCCTGTCGCGCGATATGGCAGCCTTCCCAACCAGGAGTGGGGTACAGGGTTGGCGGCGTTGGGGGCAGGGGTGCAGAGCGACGGGATTCACGAGTGGGGGGTTAAGGCGTGGGGACGGCAGGGGGGGGGGGGGGAATCCTCCGCCACTGCGGGTGTCACGGTCGCGCTGCGAAATTTATGTGGCCTAGAGAGCCGCGGAAAAGACAAAGGAAAAAATCTTGTTTGTCTGGAGGAACTTTGTTCGTAGGTACAGTTCCAGTGGTATCCGTACTCGCGAGGCTAATCTCTTATTTAACGTCAAGGATATCGTACTTCTACTAAAGAGGTGTTATTTGGTATGCAATAAAAGCTCGTCTTAACACATTAAAGGAACTGCAAAAGAATTAGCGGCGCATTTTAACCTTGAAGGAAATTTTCCTGTCCTAGTTAGTAGTTAATTTACGATTATTATACGATTTTAGACACAAGACGTGAGCTAATTATTTTGGGAGTTGGTGGCTGTAAAGTTACAGTACACTCCATAAGACTGATAACGCATATGAAATTTTGCACCTTTTTTTAGCATTTTATTACAGATGTCCAGTAGAAAGTGATCCGTGATGAAAATGGTAACTTTCGGTAATGTGATTTCGTATTTCTGATTATTTCAATAGTCACCTTCGACATGCTTTTCATTTTCTTTTTTTGTAAGTGACTGGTGTCAGTATACGGAAATCAATGGATTATTAAAGTCGTGGTACGATAATACTCGTATTCCACCTGTCAGGACGTGCTAACTTTGGATTTGAAGAGAAACAAGGCACCAGCTGCTGACGATGTGTCGTCAGAAGTATTGAGATCCTCGAGAGAACCAAACACGAGTGAACTGTTCCACCTGGTATGCCAGACTGCATGTTTAAGATGTGTTTCTATCTGTAGACTACAAAATAATAAGTCAAAGGAACACTTTTGAAGGTAGGTGAAGATATGATACGTTATCATCATTGTGATAAAAAATGTCACAATTAGACTCGGTTATCGTTATTGCAGTTGATGCTTCCAGACTGGCTATCAGACTGTGTAACACATCTTTCTCGTTCCGGTTTGAATTTATAAATGGAGTGGCATCCCATATTTTGAACGTTTTTTTGTAGCATCAAGGCAGTGTCCCCAAAAGCCATATGAAACTTCACTCTCTGTTGATCGCATTGTAGGGGCTTCACTTGATGGGCAAGAAATCTGGTGTTACATCGAGACAGCTTTATATGAAACGAGATAAGCAATTTTCCCCCAATGATCTAGTTAAGAATCATCTAAAAATTGCAGGAACTGCCCCTTGCGGGTTGTTCAACATAGCCCTCCCCATAAAACATCTGTAAACTACTCGTGCACTTAGCATGTCTGATGCACTGATATGTCAATGTCAATGAGACCCTAATTAATCACCGAGCGAGGTGGCGCAGTGGTTAGCACACTGGACTCGCAGACGGGAGGACGACGGTTCAATCCCGTCTCTGGCCATCCTGATTTAGGTTTTCCGTGATTTCCCTAAATCGCTTCAGGCAAATGCCGGGATGGTTCCTTCCCCATCCTTCTCTCACCCGAGCTTGCGCTCCGTCTCAAATGACCTAGTTGTCGACGAGACATTAAACACTAATCTCCTCCATCTCCTCCTCCCTAATTACTATAGGTGACTTAAGTGTAATTATTGTTTTTACATAAAAGTGTCATTTCTGTTCGATTCATTGGTATTTCCTTGTGGGTCTGGTCCAAGTTTCATCGAGTTATGTTGGTTTCCAGTGACTTAATATGCCACAGCTACTTTTGTCCTGAAGAAGTATTAAGAAGAGTCGGAGAAGAACGGAAGTTGATTGGACATTATTTGAGGAGGGACTGTTTATGGAAAGAAGGAATGGTGGAGGGAAAAAGGGGAAGAGGAAAAAGAATATATAAAGCGGTGGACAATGTCAAAGGAGACAAATATACAAAAACGAAAAGACTGGCTATGGACAGACAGAAGTTTATATTGTAGCTGGTAGCAAAGTTTTGTCTCTTCGGCAAAGTTTTTAACATAATGCTACGAATATCCTGTTCTCCAACAAAATATTACTGGATGTCTTGTCGCGTCACTTCGCTTGTCTACGACGTTTCGGAAACCATATACTCTCCTTTCGTTATCAAAGTTGCTTCAACGGCACAATAACCTACGACATAGTTCATTTGCTGTGTTTCATATTATCATATTCCTTTCTTATTCGGTTGTGGTAGAAGAAATATTTAATATCCAGCTGCTCTTTCGTTGCTCTGTAAGCAGTGGACCCAATAGTGAAGTCAGCAATTTTGATGCTGTAGGTTTATTTATTTATTTATTTTTTGATGAGAACAAATTACTGTCGTGAATTTTACCAGGCAGAAGATACAATAAGGTTATCTCAGAATTGTGTGGCAATATACTCCCAATATAGTAATGAACGGATTGCCTACTGCGGAATCCGACGGATTGGTTGTGTTACACTGCTTCAAAATTGGAATTTCTTTTGATCTAGTGACCGCTGATAGTTAGGCACGTGCATACGAAAACTTCATTTTTCAAAATCTATCTTGTCTATCCCCGTCTATTATTGATATACCATGAGAGGCAGCCTAATGAAAACCGAACACATCGGGATCATGGAATGGTTCCATTCAAAAGTAATTACCACACGCTTTAAAACATTTATCCCACTGTGAGATTAGACCTTCTTGTTTCGTGGAATGAGGCCAGTCGCTGACGGATCCACAATTGCACAATTTCCATCACTTCCGACTGAAACCGACAGCCATGGATATCTTCCCTCAGATTACCGAAGAAGTGTGAATCACTCGTTGAAAGATCCTGGCTGTACGGAAAATGTTGCAATATTTCCCTACCAAATCACTGAAGTGTAGTCTTCACCTATCTGGCAGTGACAGATTGGGAATTATCGTGCTACTCCTTCCAACAGCACTCCGACGTCCGAGGCCAAACGGGCAAAGCCCATAGTGGAAACATCCCACATCTCCTCATCCAAAGAAATCCAAAGCTGTTCAAACAAGTACCAAAGGATCATGATGATTCCCGACTACAGAGGTCTTCTGTTCGTCGAGACCCTCGAGCGTGGAACAACCATCAGTACGCCATCACCAGTACGCAGCCCTATGAAGATACTTTGCAGAGTATAAGACATGCTATAAAATCAAAACGGCGAGGTATGCTGTCGGACAAAATTTTCCTGTCGCACGATAACGCCCGCCACAAACTGCCAGTCCGATGAAGCCTAGTCTTTAGCGATTTGGCTGGGAAACACAGCCACATCGTATATACAGTTTGGACCGTCCAAGTGTGATTTTCAAATCTTTGGCGACCTGAAGAAAAACATGCGTGCACGTCGGTTTCGGTCGGGCGAGGAAGTGTAGGAGAAGGTGCACTTGTAAAGCCCTCAGCGGCCGACTGTGTTCTACGAAACACAGAACTAATCGTCTTGCATCCCAGTGTCTTAACGTATGTACTAAGTGATTGCTTTCCAATGGAACGATTCCATGCTCCTGTTGTGGCGGGTGTTGGGTTTTCATTTAACTGCCCCTTATAAAAGTGACACCCTAAATATTTTTTTGCAATTAGCACTTAGATTTTTTAGACAATTCGAGGTAAATATTGCGCATGCTAACGGATATAACTATAGGTGAATAGTTCACGTTGATGGGCCTAAGCAAGTGAGCTGTTCAACAAGTTTGTGACTCTTTCGTATTGTAACACGTAAACTAGTCCATCATATTTAGAATATAAAATCAAGGGTGCTGGCTGGTTTGTTGTGGCCCACGACAAATTCCTTTCAAATGCTAAACTTTTTGAGTACAACTTTGCACCCAGTGTTTTCAGTTATTTGTTGAATGTATCCCAAATTTTTGTTATTTTCTTTGAGTTTACATTGTCTACGTCTCCCTCTAATACCATCTACTATCATAGTACTAAGCAAGATTAGTATGCAGATAACAAGGACACCTATTACTCGAATTGAATTACGAGGGTAATCCCAAAAGTAAGGTCTCCCATTTCTTTATAAGTACAAAACTCTGTGTGTGTGACAGTTGGTCTCACTATTATGAAGAGTGCTTCATGCGCTATGTGTAAACATGCACACCACGTGCTGAGGCGCTGAGTCTTGGCTCGACAGCCGTTGAGAATGGAGCACCCGTTGGACGTTACCGCCAAGTGCGAATTGCGCGCAGTTATTCGGTTTTTGAACGCAAAGGGCACTGCGCCGATTGAAATCAATTGCCAGTTGACGGTAGTGTATGGTGAGACGTGCATGGCTGTCAAAAATGTTCGTAAGTGGTGTAGAGAGTTTGCAACTGGTCGGATCGAAATTCACGACGAACAAAGGAGCGGGAGACCGACAATTTCTGAAGAGACAGTGTTGAAATTTGAGCAAAGCATGCTTGAAGATCGGCGGATCATCCAGGATGATCTCTGCACGTTGGTTCCTGAGGTTTCCCGAAGCACCGCTCCTAGAATTTTAACGGAGACATTGAACTACCGGAAGGGTGCCACGCTTGCTGACTGAAAACCACGTGCGGCAACGAGCTGATGCTTCCCGCGCATTTCTTCACCGCCTTGAAGCTGAACAGGACACCTTTCTGGACTCAGTTGTCACGGGTGACGAGAACATTTGGCAGGAAAGCTATTCAGCTCCGACGTCGAGGTGAAAGAAGAGGTTCATAACTTTCTCAACAGCAGGGCGGCGAGATGTTATGGCATGTGCACACAAAAACTGCCACAGCGTCAACAAAAATGCATCGACAGATATGGTGATTATGTCGAAAAGTAGCTAAATGTTCAAGCTGTAAACTGATGAAAGCCATTGTAGAAATAAACAGGTGTATGTTCTTATAAAAAAAATAGAAGGTCTTACTTTTGGGTTTACCCTCGTACAATCACAGCAGTGGAACTATGTTTATCGTGAAACAAAGAACAGTAAGTAACTTGTGCTGATTGAATGAATTTCGAACGAAAGGGCACTGACCCCATGTGGAGTAACACATTTAGTGTGCGAAAATGATACAATCAGCAACAGGAGGCAGAATTGTAAAAACAAATGTGTTCTTTCAAATAGCCGCCTCAAAGCTACATTCAGCGGTAATGAGTCTGGGTGCGAGTTTTCAGTATGCGATAGGTTGTGAGTTTAGAAATATTTACTGCAAAGCACTGAATATAATTACAGTGTGTGTCCAAATGTTGTAATACGATTCAATGCCAGTTCCAACACTAGACGCGTGATGACTCACCATATTGATAATGCTGCCATGAAAGGCTAGGATATAGTGTACAGGCTGTGTACGTAACGGGAGGAATCATTTCATGTGTCGTACGGGTGGTGGCCGGTGTCATGAAGATCACAGGGTTCAGCCAACTGCAGGCGGTGTCTTACGTCAGCTTCGCCCATGTCTGTCTCTTTGGATCAGAAGAAATTCTCTGTGGTTTCGCGCAACTAGCTGAAGTGGTAAAGACTCTAAGCATTGATTGCGACAGAAACGTCTGTGGTCCCTTGGTACAGAGCCGTGTGGAAGGTCTGACTCAAAGGCTCCGGCGGTTTTTCGACGGTGTAGACTGCAGATTCCTCGGCTTGCGCCATTGGCCTTTGGGTTCCCAGGTTCCGCTTATTAGGTTAGAGGTCTACTATTCGCAGGAAGTGGTTATAGGAGCAACGGGGACTGTTTGCAGCGGACTGGGCGGTTTTATTTAAGTTAGGGGACTTCACGAAACTACAGAAAGGACCTAAGTCTAAGAAGGTACAGGAGAGTTACAGGCGGGTAGTTCTAGCAATAATCGGTATTGTCGTCGTAAATTGTGGTAGATACACCAAGTGCTACTAGAAAGAGTTCAAATCTTTAGGAGTACGGAAAGCTGAGTAAAGCAGGTAATAAGTTCAGCCGAAGGTTTTACAAAGAAGCAAACAGTGTTCAGAAATGACAGTTGTTGGTAGAGTGTTTATTGCTGGCAGTAGCAGTTTACCTCGCAGTGAAATTGGTTCGTTTTCGTTTTACAGACCTCCACTCAGATGATTCAGTTGCTGAACGGCTCAAATAAAACGTGACTCTTATTTCAAATACGTAACCCACTCATACAATTATAGTTGATGCCGATTTCAGTCTACCTACTATATGTTGTCAAATATACTTGTTGAAAGCCGTCCGAAATTGTACTCAATGCTTCCTCAGAAAATTATTTTGAACAATTATTTAAGAATCGACTCGAACTGTAAATGGTTGCGAAAACATACTCGACCTCTTAGCAACAAATAATCCTAAGCTAATACTGAGTATATTGACGGTACTGGGATTAGTGACCGTAACGTCTGTTTAAAAAAGCAGATAAAAGTTCGCCTGGCACCGTTCTCAGAGATGGTCCCCACTCCTTACGATCTGACTTTGTATGTGTAGACCAGATGTCATTCGAACTCAAGGAAACAGTGTAGACGGCAGTTGACAGATATGTACCAAATAAATTAGTAAGTGATGGCGCTGATTCCAAGTGGTTCACAAAATAGGTCAAGATACTGTCTCACAAACAAAGAAGAACGCACTCCAGATTTAAAATAATGAGTTTCCAAGGCTGGCGAAGTTTTACAGAAGCCAGAAATTTAACGAGAATTTCAAGCGGAAATGCTATCAGTGGTTTCCACAACGAAACTCTTGTCTCAAAACCTGGCAGGAAACCCAAAGAGAATGTGGTCATATGTAAAGTACATCAGCGGCAAGGTGCAATCAGTACCTTCACGGCGCGATAACACTGATGACAGAGCACCTGAAGCAGAGTTATTAATAAGGTTTTCCGAAACTCCTTCACCGAAAAAGACGTAGTAATATTTCGGAATTCGGCTCTGGAACACCTGCCGCCATCGGTAGCTTAGAAGTAGATATCCTCGGTGCAGCTAAACAGCTGAAAGCAATGAATAATGGCAAGGCCTCCGCTCGAGATTGTTTACCACTCCGGTTCCTTTCAGAGTATGCTGATACAATAGTTCCATATTTAATATGAGTAAAGGTTATAATTGACAATTGGAACATATTAACAATTGGTTCGTTTTAACGACCTCTGACTCGGATGATACAGTTACTGAAGAACAACATTCCAGCGCAGAGACCGGAAGGTTGCCCAAGTCGCACCGGTGCCCAAGAAAGGAAATGCGAGTAATCACTGAATTACAGGCCCATATCACTGACGTTGATTTTCATGAGGATTTTGGAACATAGGCTTTGTTCGAAAATTGTGAATTGCTTAGAAGAAAATGGAAAATGTTTAGCACGGATTCAGAAAATATCTTTCTTGTGAAACACAACTAGCTTTTTATTATCACGATACAGTGAGTGCTTTCGACAGTGGACTGGAAATTGATACCACACCTTTTAGATTTACAGAAGGATCTTGACACCATTCCTCACAAGCGTCTTCTAATGAGACTATGCGCATAGGGAGTATCTCTTCAGTTATGGATTGGATTTATGAGTTTCTGTCAGAAAAGCCGCAGTTCATAGTGACTGAAGAAAAGTCATCAAGCAAGACAAATGTGATATCTGACGTTCGCCAAAGGAGTGTTACAGGTCCTGTTCTGCTCGTGATCTACACTCCTGGAAATTGAAATAAGAACACCGTGAATTCATTGTCCCAGGAAGGGGAAACTTTATTGACACATTCCGGGGGTCAGATACATCACATGATCACACTGACAGAACCACAGGCACATAGACACAGGCAACAGAGAATGCACAATGTCGGCACGTTCTGCTCGTGATCTACACTCCTGGAAATTGAAATAAGAACACCGTGAATTCATTGTCCCAGGAAGGGGAAACTTTATTGACACATTCCGGGGGTCAGATACATCACATGATCACACTGACAGAACCACAGGCACATGGACACAGGCAACAGAGCATGCACAATGTCGGCACTAGTACAGTGTATATCCACCTTTCGCAGCAATGCAGGCTGCTATTCTCCTATGGAGACGATCGTAGAGATGCTGGATGTAGTCCTGTGGAACGGCTTGCCATGCCATTTCCACCTGGCGCCTCAGTTGGACCAGCGTTCGTGCTGGACGTGCAGACCGCGTGAGACGACGCTTCATCCAGTCCCAAACATGCTCAATGGGGGACAGATCCGGAGATCTTGCTGGCCAGGGTAGTTGACTTACACCTTCTAGAGCACGTTGGGTGGCACGGGACACATGCGGACGTGCATTGTCCTGTTGGAACAGCAAGTTCCCTTGCCGGTCTAGGAATGATAGAACGATGGGTTCGATGACGGTTTGGATGTACCGTGCACTATTCAGTGTCCCCTCGACGATCACCAAAGGTGTACGGCCAGTGTAGGAGATCGCTCCCCACACCATGATGCCGGGTGTTGGCCCTGTGTGCCTCGGTCGTATGCAGTTCTGATTGTGGCGCTCACCTGCACGGCGCCAAACACGCATACGACCATCATTGGCACCAAGGCAGAAGCGACTCTCATCGCTGAAGACGACACGTCTCCATTCGTCCCTCCATTCACGCCTGTCGCGACACCACTGGAGGCGGGCTGCACGATGTTGGGGCGTGACCGCAAGACGGCCTAACGGTGTGCGGGATAATAGCCCAGCTTCATGGAGACGGTTGCGAATGGTCCTCGCTGATACCCCAGGAGCAACAGTGTCCCTAATTTGCTGGGAAGTGGCGGTGCGGTCCCCTACGGCACTGCGTAGGATCCTACGGTCTTGGCGTGCATCCGTGCGTCGCTGCGGTCCGGTCCCAGGTCTACGGGCACGTGCACCTTCCGCCGACCACTGGCGACAACATCGATGTACTGTGGAGACCTCACGCCCCACGTGTTGAGCAATTCGGCCGTACGTCCACCCGGCCTCCCGCATGCCCACTATACGCCCTCGCTCAAAGTCCGTCAACTGCACATACGGTTCACGTCCACGCTGTCGCGGCATGCTACGAGTGTTAAAGACTGCGATGGAGCTCCGTATGCCACGGCAAACTGGCTGACACTGACGGCGGCGGTGCTCAAATGTTGCGCAGCTAGCGCCATTCGACGGCCAACACCGCGGTTCCTGGTGTGTCCGCTGTGCCGTGCGTGTGATCATTGCTTGTACAGCCCTCTCGCAGTGTCCGGAGCAAGTATGGTGGGTCTGACACACCGGTGTCAATGTGTTCTTTTTTCCATTTCCAGGAGTGTATATAAACGACATAATAGACAATCTGAACAGCTCTCTTTGATTGCTTGCACATCATGCTGTCATTTACTGTCTTGTGAAGTGATTCGATGATCAGAAACAAGTACAAAATGATTAAGCAAGTTATCTGTATTGGCGAAAAGTGACAAATGTCTAGTAATAATGAAAAATATGAAATCATCTACATCATTACTAAAGGAAATCCACTAAATTTCGGTGACACGATAAGTCACACAATTTTAAAAGCTGCCAATTCAACTATGTACTTAGGAATTGCAATACAGATAATGTTGTGAGGAAAACAAACCTAAGACTGTCATTTACTTGCAGAAACCTTAGAAAGTGCTACAGGTATACTAAACAGACTGCTTACACTTCACCTGTCCACTTTGTTTCGATGTATTGCTGTGCAGTGTGTGATTCGCATCGGATAGGAATGACAGAGGACATCGAAAAAGTTCAAAGAAGGGCAGATCGTATTGTATTATTACGACTTAGGAGATACGTGAAAACAGAAACTTTTTCTTTTTGTGGTAGGTTCTGCTCGTGAAATTTCTATCACAAACTTCGTCTTCCAATCGCGAAAAGATTCTGTTTGCTCCCACTTACAGAGGGATAAATGATAATCATTTTAAAATAAGAGAAATCAGAGCTTGGACAGAAAGATATAAATGCTCCTTTTCCCCGCGCGCAATTCTAGAGTGGAACGTTAGAGAATTAGTTCGATGAACGCTCTGCCAGGCACTTACTGTGAATTGCAGAGTAATCATATAGACGCAAATGTATATGCACAAAACCACGCGCCGTGTAGACTGCAGAGTCTGCTCCTTTCCTCCTGTCAAGAGAGTTACGGCCAACAAAAGCACCAGATATTGTATCGGAAAATGCGAAACACAGCCAGAAATTCCACGCGCCATATGGGTCTCAGCGTTATGTGCATACATCCTACTGATATTAGTTTCGCTTATAAGATACTTCTCCCTACGAAAATAAGTTGTGTAAGCAACTCATTATTCCGTATGAGGCTCTATGTGGTTATAATAAGATCAAATGTTGTAAAATAGTTTTAATTACTTTATAGCTAACATTCAGTAAACCCAGCGTCCTGTAGACCACTCAGCCTATTCTATTCTCTCTGTTAAAACATCAGATATTGGATCGGAACACAGCAAGGAAAGAAACAACATTGCACGTTCCCTGTACGTTTCAGAGATATTTGTATACATCACAGGGATATTAATTATGCCGAGAAGTTTCAGCTCCCACTGCAAAAAAGGTGGAAAAGGAATCGTTTGATACATATGACAACTTATATATACAGTAACCAACACTTCTCTTTTCATGTTTCACTATGTGGTCAAAAGTATCTGGATGCCTGGCTGAAAATGACTTACAAGTCCCTGACGCTCTCCATCGGTAATGCGAGATTTCAGTATGGTGTTGGCCCTCCGTTAGCCTTGATGACAGTTTCCACTCTCACAGGCATACGTTCAGTCAGATGCTGGAAGGTTTCTTGGGGAATGGCAGGCCATTCTTCACGGAGTGCTGCACTGAGGAGAGGTATCGAACTCGGCTTTCCAAAACATCCCAAAAGTCTTCTATAGAATTTAGGTCAGGACTCTGTGCAGTCCAGTTCATTACAGGGATGTTATTGTCGTGTAACCACTCCGTCACAGGCCGTGCATTACGAACAGGTTCTCGATGGTGTTGAAAGAAGCAATCGCCATCCCCGAATTGCTCTTCAACAGTTACATGCAATAAGGTGCTTCAAACATCATTGTATGACTATACTGTGATAGCGTGAAGCAAAATAACAATGGGTGCAAGCCCCCTCCATGAAAAACACGACCACACCATAACACTACCGCCTCCGAATCTTACTGTTGGCACTACACACGGTAGCAGATGACGTTCACCGGGCATTCGCCATATCCACACTCTGCCATCGGATCGCCACATTGTGTACCGTGATTTGCCACTCCTCACAACGCTTTTCGACTCTTCAGTCGTCCATGGTTTACGCTCCTTACACCAGGCGAGGTGTCGTTTGACGTTTACCCGCGCGATGTGTGGCTATGGGCAGCCGCTTCAAGTTTTCTCACCTCAAGTCTAACTGTCATAGCATTTGTAGTTGATCGTAATGCAGTTTAGAATCCCTATGTGATGTTACGGATAGATGTCTGTCTATTACACATTACGATCCTCTTCAACTGTCGACAGTCTCTGTCAGTCAACAGACGAGGTCGGCCTGCACGCTTTTGTGCTGTACGTGTCCCTTCAGGTCTCCACTTCACTATCACATCGGAAACAGTAGAACTATGGATGTTTACGAGTGTGAAAATCTCGCCTACAGACATATAACACACGTGACACCAAATCACCTCACCACGTTCGAAGTCAATGAGATCCGCGGACCGTGTTTGGCGACATCACGGTGAAGGCACATTGGGAGCGTGTATTCGTTATCGCCATACTGGCGTATCACCCGGTGCGATGGTATGGAGGCCATTGGTTACACGTCTAGGTCACGTCTTGTTCGCATTGACGGCACTTTGAACGGTGGACGTTACATTTGAGATGTTTTACGACTCGTGGCTCTATCCTTCATTCGACCCCAGCGAAGCGCTACATTTTAGCAGGATAACTCCCGACCGCATATTGCAGGTCCTGTACGGGCCTTCCTGGATACGGAAATTGTTCGACTGCTGCCGTGGCCAGCACATTCTCCAGATCTCTCACCAATTGAAAACGTCTGGTCAATGGTGGCCGAGCAACTGGCTCGTCACAATACGCCAGTCACCACTCATGATGAACTGTGGTATTTTGTTGAAGCTGCATGGGCAGCTGTATTTGTACACGTCATCCAAGCTCTGTTTGACTCAATGTCCAGGCGTATCAAGACCATTATTACGGCCAGACGTGGTTGTTCTGGGTACTGATTTCTCAGGATCTATCCACTCAAACGAGTGAAAACGTAACCACCAGCCAGTTCTAGTACAATATATTTGTCCGATGAAGACCCGTTTATCATCTGAATTTCTTCTTGGTGTAGCAATTTTAATGGCCAGTAGTATAAGTTCCACACCATCTGCCTTTTTCTACAACTAATAAATGCGTATTTGTAGCACTGAAACAAATGCATCTCTTTACAGAGAGTTGTTTCAAATATTAATAAAACGTGAAGCTGTGACGTAGGTAGTAAACTTTAAAGGATCTCCGGGAGACAGTTTTATTTCATCTAGAAAACAGTACGGAATAACACAGAGACGGCGCGTTTACTATGCTACGGTTCCTGCAAGATTTAAGCAATAACGCAGGTGCTTGATTAAGTCCGTTTGTTATTCATGAAACCACGCGACTCCGGCCGCGCGCAGAAGTTCACAACACACCGGCGAGGTAACGGCGTCGCTCTGTGCTCTGACTCGAGCCCGACGCTGGTGAGATCTACACATAAATATAAGCTTTCAAGAGAAAATAAAATAACCAGTGACGACAACAACGGAAAGAAGGAATGTCTTTCTTATTTCAGTTCTTTTTCCGACCGTTAAAATTTCCAGTTGTTCGGAATGTCTATGAGTGTTGGAAAACCTATCAATGATAGCGTTGTGGAATATTTGTTTATACTACAAAGTAACTGCCAACTAATAAGAAAAATAAGAACACTCGACATCGTTCTACCGTTCTATGTCTTTCGTCTCACAATTCCTACACAAACAACCATTCCATTCCACCAATTTGTTCTCCTTTGCTCTCTCACTAACTTACTCATTTTGTTCTGGTCCTGTGGTCATCATTCTGACTCTTGCTTAAATGAGACTTTCTCTCTCTCTCTCTCTCTCTCTCTCTCTTTGACATTTGGTCTCTATTTTATCGTATTCTCTGAACGTTTCATATATCGGCCTTGGTATGTACAGAAGAGATCTAACTTTCCAGTACTGTCTTTCAGTTTCACGGTCTTTATTTATTTCAACTCCAGAAGCTTTGTACATGTTTTCTTGTTTCCATTTAGCCGCCTATTATTTACAGTTTGTAAGCATTAATTTTTTGTATCTTTTTCTAAGTTAACACAAGCTCTTGAGCGTATTTGGAGAAATATGTAGCTTTTTTGGTTCCAGTTTTCTTTTCCGTATCACAGACTGATTAGACTTTTGTTTCCTTTTCTAAGTTTATACCTGTCCTTGAGAAATAGATAGCTTTCTTTATTCTAGTTTCCTTTTCTGTATCAAATCCTTCGCATTAACAATTGTATCTGTCTTTATTTATTCCTACACCTACCGTCAGTTATAGGGTCCCTTTTTTTCTCCAATTAAATGTTTATACCTCATCTTCCAATCTGGTATGTTTCATCTCTTTTTTGCGTTTTTTCTCCTTTTTTTCTGACTATGCATTCAATTAACTTCAATATGTAGGCTTGTTCCTGGGTAACCGTGATAGTTTCTATTCTTGTTCTTGTAACTGTAAACAGAATACACCCTAGATGATTTCGTGCGTTCATAATATGTCTCCTTCTAATCTTTCATTAATAGCCGCCAAAGGTAATCCGTGCAGCTCCTGAACTATCTGACTGTCATACGCAGCCTACGAAGAACTATATACAGTACTATCAACACCGAAAATTGGAAGGATTGAAGATTTACTGTCTCAATATCAAAGAAAAGCTACACTAAAATTTACCCGTCGTCTGGGTGTAGCGTCTTTGTATAACCTGTCGTTGACAGAGACGCAAGGATGAACTCTTATGTCTAATTAAATGTCCCTGAAGGGAGATAGTAGTAACAGTGTCAAATTATATTCCTGCTTGTGGACTAAGACATAACAGCCACGAATATAATTTCAGTATTTGACGGTATATGTCTACTCTACTGCATGAACAGTAAAAATCTATGTCTTTTGATTCAAGTTATGATAAAGCAAAGTCTTGGAGAAATCAGTGTCTTTAAGATACTGACGTCGCACCATGCTTCGTTCACCGATAGCTGTTCTACTTGACAAGTATGCAACGCTAGATTGTCTTCTACTTCATTGTGGCATCGACCCCATTTTTTTTGCCAGTAACAATTGGAATGTCGCATTTCATACCTGTTTTATTCTGTAAAACGACCACCCCTCAGTTCTTCTGTTTTAATTAAATGAGACAATCAATTTTTGGCAGTTTAAATTAATTCGAAGCAGCTTATTTGGTGACGCAACTACCGAGAGCCTTAAGCGGTCTGTTGTTAGTTTTTTGTTATTAAAAATGGAGCCTGCATCTTAATCATTACGAAAAGGCAGCTCTCAGGACCACGGTTTGGAGGGGGGAAGGGGTGGTCTTGGTGCTCAGTTTCTATTTTAGTTAAAAACATGGGGTAAAATGTTTCTGACTTAGCCCCGACCAGCGCCCATTCGTGTAGCTATCCGGAAAATCGGTCTCACTGTAGCTGTGTTACGTATGTCGTAGTATGTTAAGCAAGATTTGAACGTCGAACCGGAGCAGGCGCCAAGGCAAATCATATGCATCAATTAATTTCTTGTGCAAAACATTTTAATTGTGTAGAAATTAATGCTCAGCTAATGTCACCATTTGTACGTGCACAGTTAGGATTTTTCTTGGAGAAACAGTCACCCTTTAATAACTCCAGACTCGAGCGAGACTGATGGTTCAGATTTGGCCCACCGATGTTTTAGAGTTTAGTCTAAGACTGATTTCAACCGTTTCAAAAAATCTTGCTTCATTTGGACTGAAGGTGCCAAAAATACGCATTTGTGGGAGGCTTTTGAATCGTAACATTTGTATACCCTGAATTTGTACGAAACGGTTCAAACTTCGTACGAAGGTTAATAGTGGATAAACTCAAAAGAAATATTTTATCAATAATCTTTATCCGTTGTCGCAATACGATCATCGAGTTGGAGCTAAATGTAACAACTAAAATTCGCTCTTACGTAAATTGATTTCCCGGAAACGGTTTAATGTCAGTCAGATATGTTTTCTTATGATAAATTTCTTTCGAAAGTACATCATCATTCGGCTTTTACGTACGAAAAATATGTTTTCTGTGAGTTTTTTGCTTCTATGTTTCAAACTTTGGGTAATCGGTTCATATTTTGTAAGATGGAAACAAATACATGTAATCTATGGTCGTCCCATTGTTTTATCAAAGACTTATCCGTTACCACGATATAAGCAACATGATCGAAAGACACTGAAGAAACCTGTACTATATTAGTCGTCGCCCCAATCAAGAAAAATTTACATCGGCTGCCAAGCTAAGGCGGTCTAACGTCAAAACTATGATAGAGTAAATGTTTGGAACCAGAATGAAACATGCTCCTATAATTGCACAAAAAAATGAATGTGTACTGCGCAAAAACAGGGACGTAAAAATAGAGAACTGGTTTCTTTATTTATGAGGGGTCTTTGAAGACATTTGACATGTTGGCCCTTTTTCACGAGTTAATCCTACTTCCATAGAACAGAGAGCTCTCTTACCTACAAGGTGTTGGCGCACCTGCATCTTGCAATTTCTTAGCTGAAGCGCCTTATACTGTACCCAAAACCTAGAACATCCGCCAACCTCCCTAAACAATACATAATATCTCATAGCTGAAGAGCACACATGCAATAGCTCTAAAGGTTTTCCTGCGGGGAAAACATTTCTGCTTGTGGATTTCTTCCTGGGAGGTGGCTGAAACAATTTCTTGATTTCTGGATGGTGGGTGTATTTCTTCCCTGAGGGGACCATTTCTCCTCCTAACCAACCCTCCATTACATGTATGAATAGACATCAGTTTATGTGCTTCTAGGGAGTGGGATGCATCTGCAGTAGGAAATATCCGATAGGGTTATGCATACATAATAGGACATATCCCAGAGTGGGATTCAATCATCCTAAAAGTAATGGCACGTCCTACCATATTGCGTGACATGACAAATGGCATGATTTGTGAGATGATGGCATGTGACACGTAATTCAGGATGGTATCATGGGTCCTGTTACCTTACGTAACATGACTTTGTTACTAAGAGAAACAAATTAAAAAGCACGGATGTTTGACGACGTTTTGACTTAAATGTATTTGAAGCTGCCAGGTAAGTCGAAAAGCTATTCATCTTTTTTTAAATCTTTGCCCAGGACATGTTCGCCTTTTCGTGGTACGATAAAATCATTTTTGACACTGATTTACTTTTACAAACTAATTCCTCTTGTTTGTTCAGTAACAATCTACACAATCATTCATCACAAAGCGAACTTTTAACTAACAATGACCTTCGGCCTGAAGCTGATTTCATTCATTCTATTAAATTTACGAACAAGATTTCAGTTGAAATAAAAATAATCAGGATTCACAAAAATGTCCAATACAAGTAAAAATTATAGCACTCCTCCTTTTTCACGTTTGGAGTGGATTTTTTTGTTTGAGAACCCTTTTAATCTGGAAAATTCATCAAATGTTATTCGAAAAGAACCATTTCATTTGCTCACTAGTCAAAAAGATTTGTCCCCTAATTCGGACAGGCAGTTAGCAATGCATGTATGGTGAGAGTGGCAGTGGTGTGAGTTGAGGGCTGACCCTGTAGGGGAAGTGCTGAGCGCTGCAACAGTGGTTTATTAAATTTATTACATGAGTAAATGAGGAAAATGAAGGTCAATAGCTTACGAAAAATCACATCCTCAGTACAAAAATAAACATGTAATCTCTTCACTTACGTTGTTCGAAATAGTACAGCATTCCCCGTTTCATCAGCTATCGATGGACCCTAAAAATTACATTCTTTCATCAAGAAAGCCTGTAGTTTGCGGAATAACGAGGTAAGTAATGAAATCTTACATAACCACCACGTGGAAAAAATACTCTCCTCTTTGTGTGCTAGCATTTGCCAAAATACTATTTCGTATCTCAAACCGTTTACGAAATATGTGGAATGTTGTGGATATTTCATTACGGTTTTATCGCTGGCGCGCGCGAATGCAAATGAAAGTGCTGTATTCATATTAAGGTCCTCAAGATTGGACAAATGGAGACCTTTCCACAGTGTACACAAAAATTCAGTGTATCAGCTAAATTTCGTACTCAGCAACATATTATTTAACATGCATCAAATCAAAACTCATAGCGTCCCACACTTTTCACTGCAAACTTTTTCGAATTTCGGGCAGTGTCTTATTACTGCACGTACCACAATAACTATGACCATTAACGACGTGATGAGCACGTCATCAGGACGTTTACATATAAAGCTGTAAGTAACAAAAAACTGAAACTTTTTTCTCGTAGTTTCTGTAAAATCGTTTCAGAAAGATAGCAGGGAGTGCGCACTTCAAGCCCGCAAAGAATGTCGGCATCTTCTTTCCAGCAAACGAATGAACTCGCCCAGCACTTTGGATGAAACCTCGTCAGTGCACGTCGCCTATTGTATTCTGCGCAGACTCTGCAGCACGCTTCCCCACTGAGAGGTAATGAATTTTTCTAAGGCTACTGTCAGTGCGGTAGTGTGTACTACTGTGGTACTTACAACAGCAGTCAGTTAAGTTGATAAGGAATGGATATCGCTAGGAAGGCAATCACTGAAGGTGGACAGACGTAGGTACAAGGAAAACCACTGCAAAAATACCTCGCGTAGCAGAGGAAATCTCTCAGGTGATCAACTCACTTGATCAACGAAAGAAGAAAGAACAGAAACGTTTTAGTGAAAGACAGAGGTGCAGCGGAGCACATAGGAATGAAATAAATAGGAAATGGAGGGGGCTGGGTCACAGAAAAGTTTGAGGGTGAGGCGAAATGACACCAGGAAAAGTATGAATAAATCGAGAAAGAGATGATCTTAGAAAGAACAGATTCGGCATACAGAAAACTGAAACTTTTGTGAAAAAAGAAACAATGGTGTGAACATAAAAGAGTGCAATAGTGATTCTTGTGTTATCAGTACAGAAGAGAACGGATAGATGGAAATAGTGCATCGAAGCACCCTAAGAGGGGATAGTGGGAAATGGCAGTCAATATGGAATGGGATCCGGTACTATAGTGTAACAGAGCTTCGGAAGCTTTACAGCCGTAAAAGACAGTGGGTGGACAACATTCCTTCGGAACTTCTGACGTCAAAGGTTAAGTGTCAACGTGGGATCCGTACCAAATAGGGTTGACAGAAGAGATACAGAAGATCCACCGGAGAGGTTGTAACAGTGGAAAATTGTACTGAAATGCAGGAGGATCTGCAACGAATTGACGCATGGGGCAGAAAATGGCAATTGAATCTCACTGCAGACAAGTGTAATGTGCAGCGAATGCATAGGAAGAGAGGTCCTTTATCATTTAGCTACAATATAGCAGGTCAGCAACTCGAAGCAGTTAATTCCACAAATTGTCTGGGAGTAGGTATTAGGAGTAATTTAAAATGGAATGACCATGTAAAATTAATCACCGGTAAAGCAGATGCCAGACTGAGATTCGTAGGAAGAATCCTAAGGAAACGCAGTCCGAAAACAAAGGAAGTAGGTTACAGTACACATGTTCGCCCACTGCCTGAATACTGCTCACCGGTGTGGGGTCCGTACCAGATAGGGTTGATAGAAGAGATAGAGAAGATCCAACGGAGAGCTTCTCGCTTCGTCAGAGGATCATTTAGTAACCGCGAAAGCGTTACGGAGATGATAGATAAACTGCAGTGGAAGACTGAAAGAGAGACGCTCAGTAGCTCGGTATGGGCTTTTTTTGAAGTTTGGAGAACACACCTTCACCGAGGAGTCAAGCAGTATATGGCTGCCCCCTACATATATCTCGCGAAGAGACCATGAGGATAAAATCAGAGAAATTAGAGTCCACACAGAGGCATACCTCAAATCTTTCTTTCAACGAACAATACGAGACGGGAATAGAAGGCAGAACCGATAGAGGTACTTAAGGTACCCTCCGCCACACACTGTCATGTGGCTTGCAATGTATGGATATAGATGAAGAAATAATTATCGAAGTCATTAATAGGATTTGAAAACCTAATGTAGCCTTCTAATTTTTCTCTCGCAGCAATGGTTATAATATTCTTGGTAAGAAACAGTGAGGTGATAGTTAACTGAGGAACGTTGAGAGCAGTATAATCCTGTGAATGGAATCTTAGTTGTCTCTCAGATTTCACCCACTATTTTACTATTTTCATATGAAATGTATTCACAATTACAAGAACGAGCACCTATTAGCTGTATAAGGGAATGACGACAGTGGAAATTGTTGTCCGGACGGAACTCGAACCTGTTTCTTCGGCTTTACGCGACGGTAGCCTTGATTGGTTTGGCTAACCGTGCACGACTCATGGCCAGGCGCAAACTTCCATATGTCGTCGTTCCAGGGTCACCACCCGTATTATGTAATTGCCGTAAATTGGAGGACATTTTAATTGAAAATCGCAGCCAGGTATCATGCGATTTTGCAGTGCCTGTTTTGTTAAGGAGAACAATGTTTCACAAGCGCTGTAGTACCGCCTTTCCTTCCGCTTCTGTGGCTCGGGCGTGATAGTGTACAGGGAAACCTTTGTAAAAATCGAATTACGTAAGAGAGATCATAACACCGGGAAAAAGCCGGCTTCTGGCCTCATTAGGTTTATGACTGACAGTACCTCAACAGCCAGACCGGCAGCACATCAGCGGTGCCATTCGCCAAAATTGTGACGGACGGAGCCTGACGTTTCGGCAGTAGTCGGTTATTTCGTGCCGTTCATATCGGAAGGGGTGCACAGGGCTTTTGCACGCATAAGCTTTATTAATCCAGTAGCCGATATAAAAGTCGGTCATTCGACGCTGCAGGCGGTGACGCTCCAGTGGCGGCTACAGTTTAAACATTAACGCCAGGCGCTTCGCACGGCCCCGCTGGCGGCCATTGAGCGGTAGCACTTGCTCTACTTAAATTTTTATTAGCGTCACTTTAATTAACGACAGCTCATAAATCTCCCACTCGCAGGACACGTCAGTCTGGTTTTTTGTCTTCTTTTCCAAGCCGTTTTATTTACAATTTCGTAGCGCTGTAAAACTCGTCGCCCGTCCAGTTTCATTGATATGGCCTCGAAGTGGCAATGCCGATACTCTGGTGAAGGGGCCTTTGCCCAACCAATGTTACTCATTGACTGGTGCCTAACGTCTGTTTACAGCGCTTCATTTTTGGTCTTCCGATATTCTTACTCCCTTTGTTTCTTGTAGATATTGTATGTTATCCGCCTTGCGTAATAACTTATGATTTTCTCTAAATTTCCATCGTCTTGCAGCATAATAGATTGACCAACACTTTCTCTACATCCGAACGAAATAAACATGTCATGATTAATGTTGAGAGTTGTTTCCATCATCAAGTTCTACGTCAGAATTGAGTCTCTGGTGATATTACCTTTCCAAATGCCTAGTTGTTTGCCGTCTATCCTCAGTTTTTTCCCCATTCTTATGTAAACAACTTCTGTTAGCAGCTTGGATGCATGAGCTGTCACTCTCACACAGTGGTAGCTCCTCCAACTACCTGCTCTTGTTGTCTTCGGAACTAACTGGATGATATTTTTCGGAAACTCAGATAGAATGTCTCCAGTCTCTTAGATTCTATTCGCCTGCTTTGAAAGTAGTTTTATCCTATTTTGTCGAAAACGGACATATTGAGGCCGCGGATATTTGTAAAATAGTGGTCAGTTCTGGCACACACACCTCCGTTATTGGTTTCTAACCGACAGGTTTAGCTACCGATGGCATTTCACTTTTAGATCCCCTTTTTTATGTTTGCATTAGTCTTCTTGCCCCAGTTCACCCTTGTGGTTAAATTTCACTCAGGGTGGTGGTGCCCTCTTAAAACCACGCGTCGTTATAATCTTGCCCCAGTTCACCCTTGTGGTTAAATTTCACTCTGGGTGGTGGTGCCATTGCAGTATAACGCGTCGTTATATTGCAATGTTGACTGCCTAGTTCAGGAAACAGTGCATAAGCGGCAAAAAAATTTTCTTGAGTGTGTGTGGTGCTTTACATACTCTTCACTGAGTATAAAATTATTCCGATAACTAATTGGAGCTGTTATGGATTGGTGAAAAATGTAATTACAAATTGTTTAAATAAAGCTTTCAAGACTCTTACCACGAGGGCAGATGAATTACTCACTGTCCTTAGAATTGCTCTGCATATATCCATTTTGAACGTTTTCATAATTATCTCCTTATTATAACTTGTGTTTACTTTTCTCCTGTACGTCTACCTTCTCCAGCCTCGAATACAGGATTCCTTCTCGTCGGTAGCGAATAATTACCACCAATGAAACAGTCGTTCATTATGAAGAAATGGCGAATAAAGTAGTTGTGTCTTTTTTTCTGCCCCATGTTTTCCCTTAAGCGAAATAAGTACGCCTCTGGACTCTTGAGACAGAGTCAATTTATTTTATGTACAGTTAATTTATTTGACGCCAACAAGTTAGCCGATTATCAACATGTAACGAATTAAAACATAAGATGCATATAAAATATAAGTTGTTTACGGATGATTTGAGATGAAGATTCAAGTAACGTAATATAGAGATTGCAGTTGTTGATCAAAATAAAAACTGTTTACAAAATCCAGAAACACAGGAGCAATATTGAGTAATCACAAATGTGGCGGAAGTTGTCTGCAGGATAAAACATTTAAAGCGCCTGCAGACGTAGTAAAGGCTAAAGATCTAAAGGAAAAACACACTTAACCCTTGTATCATTTAGGGGAAACTGTATAGTTTTGATAAAAGCATATATTGAAGTGTGGTTTGCACCCGTTTTAGTTGAGGTGCAACTACACGAGAATTTCTCGATTGTGTTGTGGTTATTGCAGAACAAAAATCGCTTCCAATAAGTGTATTTACCTGTTAATGAGCAAGTAGTGACTAACACCGTTTCAAAAATATGTGATTTATATTGGTATGTAACCCACTCCAAATGTTCGTTGGAATTAAACTCATTACTGTATCAATAAGTAATCCAGTTCGCAAATAATGAAACGCTCGATTGGACGTTCCGAATGTTTCATCATTGTATTATGTAACTGAAGCAGTTCAAATGGTTCAAATGGCTCTCAGCACTAGGGGACTCAACATCTGAGGACATCAGTCCCCGAGAACTTAGAACTACTTAAACCTAACTAACCAAAGTACAACACACACAGCCATGCCCCAGGCAGGATTCGAACCTACAACCGTAGGCGTCTCGCGACTCAAGACTGAAGCGCCACACCGGCCAGCTAATTGAAGCAGTAAAGCAATACAATCGTGCGTCCTACAGACAAAATATTTTCATTTAAACACAATTATCATCAGTTGTCAGTAAATCAACTTAGATTTTTAAGAATCACTTCCAGTGGATGAGATGACTGGATTAGATTTTAAATCACCTAATATACGAGGGGCGCTCAATAAGTAATGTAACACTTTTTTTAAGTGGGTTGTTTTATTCAGGATTCTAGTACATCATATTATACCCCACTCTTCTGGCTGGAGCCGCATTGGTCCACAACCCCACGACGACTATCGCCGACCACTTCACCCCTCCACCACCCCACACCGAACCTATGGTTCTTGTGCGGTTCGGGCCCCGGTGGACCCCCCCCCCCCCAGGGAACGTCTCACTCTAGACGAGTGTAACTCCTATGTTTGCGTGGTAGAGTAATGGTTTTGTAGGCGTACGTGGAGAACTTGTTTACGCAGCAATCGCCGACATAGTGCAGCTGATGCGAAATAAAGGGAACCAGCCCACATATGCCGTGGCAGATGGAAAATCGCCTAAAAACCATCCACTGATTGGCCGGGTCACTGGACACCGACGCAAGTCCGCCGGGCGGATTCGTGCCGGGGACCAGGCGCTCCTTCCCGCCCGGAAAGTCATGCGTTAGACGGCGCGGCTAACCGAACGGGCTATGGCCCCTTAATGGGAGGGCTGCATGACCGCTCCGTACCACTCTACCGGTCGACATCGGAGCCAGCGTCATGCTGCATCAATAACCATCCCGTCATCCAAGTACTACTTCCCGCGGAGTGCAGCCTCCATTGCGTGAAACAGATTTCAGCCGAAATGTGCGAGATCAAGGATGTAGGCTGGATGAACAACAGTCCAATGAAGTTCTGTGAGCTCCTCTCCAGCGCAGAGATATGTGTGGGGCTTTGCTTCATGGATAAGGGGAAGATCATTTGCTTTTTTGTGGATACGAACACGCTGAAATCGTTTCTTCAGTTTCCTGAGGGCAGCAGCAAGAGGGGGGACATCAAACAGAATAACCTCTTCAAAGTCCCAGATCATCGTCACGATGATTTTACCAGAAGAGGGTGCCGCTATAACTTCTTTTCCTTCCGAGAAGACGCGGTGTGGCTTCACTCAGTCGATAGCAGTTTTTTCCCGGTTCGAAGTAATGAACCTATGTTTGAACGACTGTGGCGTTGTTCAACAAAATATTGTCACAGTTATCCTCGTGATGAGAAAACAATTTCTCACAGGTGATCTTTCGTTGCTCTTGATGGTCTTCTCTTAGGCTGTGAGTGTTTCAACCCTACCAACAGTGACGCCCAGCTGCGCAGCGAAGTGGTGGTCGTGATATGTCGATCACCTCGAATAAGTGTCCGCACATTCCAGCGCTGCATGAGTCAGAGCTGTGTGCGGCCGTCCGGCACGAGAGAGATGGCAGATTTGCAGGCCTTTGCCCAACGAATCACCGTGTTTTTGTTCACTGGCAGGTGTCTGTAGACATTTTGCAAACGCCTGTGAATATCAGCGATGCCCCGTTTTTCTCTGGGGGCCTGATGACCTTAGCTGTTTAGTCCCCCTTAAACATCCCAACAACCACCACCACCACCGTTTTTCTCCCCAAAGAAACTCTGTGACAGTTCTCTGCTTGTAAAACACCTCCGTTACAAACGCCGATTTGAAGGCTACGTTTAGCGCTGCACCTATTGGAATTTCATGAAACTATAGGGGTTGAACCAGTAAAATTCCACGATGTCTCACAGCACATTCCATATGTTTTCAAGCGAAATTGGTAGAGAAAACAATATCTTGCCTTACTTATTAAACTCCACTCGTAATTGATTGTGTAGAAAGAAGAAGAAATATTCATCGACATCTACATACTCAGCTAGTGACACTTAAGTGCCTGGCAGAGGATTCATCGAACCACCTTCACAATAATTCCCTATTATTCCACTCTCGAATATCGTGCGGAGGAAACGAACACCAATATCTATCCGTGCGAGCTCTAATTTCCATTACCGTTATTGTTATAAAAGTTTCTTCCTATGTATCTCGGCATCAACAAAATATTTTCGCATTCGAAGGAGAAGGTTGGTGATTGAAATTTCATGACAAGATTCCGTCTCAAGGAGAAATGATGTCCACCCCAAATCCTGTATCATGTCAATGACGTACGGCCCCTATAACTCGATAACACTAAACGTGCTACTCCTCTCTGTGTTTTCTCGATGTTCCTCGTTAATGCTACGTGGTAAGGATACCGCACCGCGCAGCACTATTCTAAAAGACGACGGACAAGCGTCTCTTTAGTAGATCTGTTACATCTTAAAGTGTTCTTTCCCATGACATTGCCTATGCGTTCTTTCCAATGTAAGTCGTTTTAAAGTGTAGATCGTCTGTTAAGTTTCGAGACAAAGTTTCTTTGTGCAAATTATTACGAACTTCTCACGCTGAAGTCTGCGGCAGATTTCAAGCTTCTATAAAAGATCGGCAATTTTGGGGATTTTGCGTTCATTTAAATTTGGCGTGTTTTTTCAGTTGTTACTGCAACAGCATTGTGACCAGTTTTGTGTACTAAGGGAGGTAATATCCGTCGTTTGTTCATTTATTTGATGTAGTTATCTCAACTGTTGTCGATACTATGAACTCAAGCCACATTTGTTCTGCACTTAGATTGTTCATTTGGTAGGAGTCGCGATTATCTCTCAGGAACGCATCAACCGAATTTTTTTCTGTTTTTTGTTTTTTGAAACTATTTACTTTTCGTTTATTTTAGGAGGATTTGGGAGTTACGGCATTCAGTCTCGCTACGCCAACCCTGTGTTCACTAACCCCGGTATCCGTTTTGATGCTCGTTTTGACTCAGGATTGTTTATTGCCTAGAGGTCAAGATGTCTGTTTACGCAACCGTTTACTAGTCGAGTGGGCTCATAAACTAATAGCTAGAAATAATGTTCAGAAAATGCGTTTAGCACAATTTCGAATGATGTTTTATACGTACCTCCGGAATTAAACACGTAATTTCCCCAACATACCGAAGTCACCACCGACTATAATTGTGTGGGTCGGGTACGTGTTGGAAATTATTATTTGAACCTTTCAGCAACTGTATCATATGAGTTGCGAGGTCAGTTATTATTTTATTCCTGATTCCAAGAAAGACCTCCATCCGTACTACCTTACAGGTACTATCTACTTCTGTTTCGCTACAAGATAAACTACTTAAATAACAACAACAAAGACGCCACCACCAACTCTATGTAGCCTATTGTTTATGAACACCAATAGGTCCTTCGCAAAAATTTCGATAGACTTATCTCCGGCTTTCGACAGATTTCAGTGCCTATAACGATTTGATCGTCAGAGTTTTTTTATTAACGCTTGGAGCTCTGGTACTTTCCCAACACAGCTACTACAATTTATGGTTGTTATACTGCTGGTTTCTAGATCTATATTCTTCGTGTATTTGACCTGCATCCTTTGTGACTGAAGCCTTTTTTGCGTTTTCCCGAAACCCTCTAACCACACCACACAGACCCAGCTACCGATGTACTTGTCTCCCGCTTGTAATTGATCCGTGACCTATTTAATGGAACCCGAAACCCCACCACCAAATGGCGCTAGTCGAGAAATCTGCAGCTTACAAGGTCACAGAACAGTCTGGCCCTCTGATTCAGATCTTCCACTCGTCTCTGTACCAGAGGTCCGGAACCGGACCTGTTGACTGAGCTGCAAATGGTGAGCTCCGCTTGTCTGTCGCAAGCGAGACTGGAAATTTGTCCGCAAAAGTAGGTTGTCGTTAAATTTGGGTGAAGCTCGATAACAGCGGCTGGAGCCTATTTCCTTAGTTTTATAAGTTTACGCTTCGTACTGGATAAATACCAGCATTATTTATACGTATCGACTCAACAGTGACAGATTTCTACATAGTGCTAACTTTCTCAACACTTTTACTACCGTTAATTGAATACTGTAAATTATAAATTCTGTACTGAACTAACTTATCTGATATCTTGTTGGATAGTGGGAAATATCAGGTAGTAACCAGAGTCGATTCAGTATAAGAAATCATTCGCACTAAAGATTGCACGAAAAAGGTCACTGCACTTCATTCATAATTTAGTAGTTTTGTAAGAGGATCAGATAAAGATCTGGCTAATCCGTGAAAGTTAAATGATGGGTACATGATATGAATGAATATTACGACAAGCGGAATGATGTGACCAATGGCCTCTATGAAAATACTGTAATCTATTACACAAATAATCATTTTAAAGCTTACAATTAAGATGCATTCAAATTCAGATTTGTGAAATTATCTGATTTTAATTCGTAGGACTTCCAACTGCAATAATGCCCCTAGAAAAACCGTGTGTCTTTCTCACGAAACAAAGAATTTGATTCCGGTGTTTACTTTTACATGATTCACATCTGATTCGCCAGTCTACACTGTTGCAGTTTCGGCCAAGTAGAGTGCGCTGTATTCGCGAAACGCTGCGGAGCGAACTTTGTCGCTTGCATTATTCATGACGGAGACCCATTCGACATGCGTTAAGTAAATTTTCCGACAGAAAATTTAGCTATGTCACAGTAAATTCACCACCTCGGTCGCACAGAGTGGCCACGAACTTACTACATTGTATCTTACAGTAAATTAATTCTATTCATTCCATAACAAATGAATGGTATGATGTGTTGCACGTCTTAATTACACTGTAATGCAAGTTACCTTTCTTTTTTCAGTTAGGAAGCTTACTATTAAATCAAATACAACATACCGAAATCTAACTCTCTTTGAGATGTGTAGACAGTTGTTCAGTATGGGATACTGAACAATTGTCTACACGTCTCAAAATATTGTTAACAATGTCACCGTCATGTTCGACGATCCTGGGTTCATTAGTGTTTTCATCTACCGCCATATGATGGTACCTAAGGCACTAGGAAAGTTGTCGAACTTGACCGGTTTGGGGTCTCCATGCTACGCTGTGGGTAGACATAACGTTGTAAGGGCGTACTGATCTTCAAATCTTTGAACACGGTACACTCACCTATCAACGATATTTTGACACTGTACTGCTACTCCCTTTTCAGGTGTGCATTCAGCCCTCAGTTCAGTTTTATGGATTACAGTAAGAGACCGCAGCGAACAGGGTAAGTGGAGGGGCTCTAGGAATGAAAGGATATTCGGAGAACGGAGTGCAACTGTCTGTTCCCTCCGCGTTGAACCCTTCGATAACAAGTGGGATGCGTTAGGAGGACGTATTTTAGCACGTTCACATGCTCCAACGACTATCCAGCACTTGTCAGCCGCACTGGAGGAAGAATGGAACGCCGTGCGACAAGAAATCCTTAGCAATCATGTGATCAGCATGATAGCACGTTACAGAGCATACACTTGCGGTGACCACTGTCCCTATTAAGAACCATGTCCGCTTTTTGTAATATCCAAGCGATCATCATAGTGTATTTATTGTTTTCGAATGAAAGTGTCATTCCTGTTCGTCTCTTTGTGTATTTATGTCAGTTACATTCTGTGCTACACTGCAGCAATTCTTTCTATGTGTGGTTCAAGTTTCATACTTTAGATTCATCTCTGAACACATTATTACAAGTATTGTGTACCATATTGGTAACTGAACTGGGGACACAATCTATAGATGGCCGCTCTTACCAGCTGAACACTTTAGAAGTTTTACGAGGTAATAACGGAATATTTCTAATTTAATATTTTCATTAGTTTGACCAGACTGTCGCAAAACGCTTACAAACGCTTATAATGCTCAACCGCTGGTATGCTAGTGGGAACGTATTCACTAAGACTTAACCAGATACTGTCGTTACATCTTCAGATCCGGAAAAACTGCCAAATACTGAGTAAAGAATGTTGGAGGATTTCCTATTAGCTATTAGTTCGCAAAACTACGGCAGCGGTCTATATTTAACATCCCAACATGTCCAGCCATAGGGAGAAACCCCGTTACTCCTGAAAGTATCGTCTGAAGAGGATGCAAAACGAAAGAGTCCAAAGAGAATACAATTATCCATGCGGAGAGACAACAGTAGAGAGCTGACGCACGTAAGAGAAATGTAAACTCAGTTTTCATGCACGTGAGGTTTACTCGAAATAAATGAAATTCAAACAACGCAGTTTACCTGGTCGGATACGTACATACCGACTCACACAATTACAGCCAGAGCTAAAGGATAATGATTACGTAGGTTGCTGAGTCAACAGTGACCCTCGACATTCTCTGTGTATAATGATACACTCGTCGACGAGACAAAGACAAATCTCCGTTTTTCAGATACACTCCCGCTGCTTGGGCGTATGATAGAATACGGTATATGTAGTAGCATATGACAGAATACAGTATGTGTAGCAGAAAGTACTCACACGAAATTTCGTTATGCGAAATTCATGTTTAGGTGGAACGATTGTGAACTGAGCGATCAGCGATTGAGATACATTGATGAACCACCTAGGTAAACTGCAGTACATAAAATTACAGTACTCTTATCAGTTAACTAATAGTCATTTACCTGGCTGAAATGAAGGACAGCTGCTCACTCTATTGTTTCTCAGAACTTTCGTAGTAGGCCTTATTTAACACAGTTAATGCTATAGCATTAACCGTACGTGACTGACGTACTGAGACCTACATCGTCGCCGGTCGGAGTGGCCGTGCGGTTCTAGGCGCCACAGTCTGGAACCGAGTGACTGCTACGGTCGCAAGTTCGAATCCTTCCTCGGGCATGCATGTGTGTGATGTCCTTAGGTTAGTTAGGTTTAATTAGTTCTAAGTTCTAGGTGACTGATGACCTCCGAAGTTAAGTCGCATAGTGCTCAGAGCCATTTGAACCTACAGCGTCAGTCTTGTTAAAAGTTAACCAACATTCACATCTGTACTCTGCCTATTACTATATTTTTCTTGCATTCTCAGTGTTTGCTTCCCGTTTAATTTACGGACGGAACTCGGAAATAGTGACTGGATATTCTCTTAAAAATAGTCAATTCGTGCTGTTAGTTGCATATTTTTTTCCGCGGTATTTATAAAAGTGGAAGGCTAGGGAGTAGTCGGGAAAATATGGCAAGTGATTGAGGAAATAAATACAAAGAAGTAAACTAATGAATTAACAGCCTGCTTTTATCAAATTATCTCCCATACTGGAAGCAACAGGTGACGGTCTATTCTATTTGATTTGTGCATCGAAGTAGCAGTGTAACATTGGACACACATGAACGTGAGCGCACAGGGTGCCACGGAACAAATAACGTTGGACGTTAGGGCGTTCATTCCTCTTCCGTAAAAACAGATCTGAAGGCGCCAACCCAAATCCAATGCATATGATGAGCGAGTAAGTTACTAACACAGTCGGTACAAAATACTTAATAATATGAACGTCCGCAAGTGAGGAATGTATTTATAGACTCAAAATCCGCTTAAGTTGCCTGTAATTTTCTTAATTTATTCCACGACCGGTTTGGAAATTTAAAGCTTCATCTTCAGGTGCCACCAAACGATTGTGGGAACATAAACGTGTGGCCAAACAGTCACGGGGACGACACGACACAGAAGATGTTTGGACACTTTCGTGTCGTACTATCCAGGCGGGCGCTGTGGTTGCTAATACTACTCCCCCTGCGTTAGTTTGATGTGGGTGTGATCTCTCATGCCTGACTGGCCCGAGCGTCGAAAATTTATGTTGCATAACTGTTCGGAGGCACCTGAAGATGAACCTTTAAGATTCGAAATCGATCGCGGAATAGATTAAGAAGTTTATTGGGAACTGGAGAGGATGTTTATTCCATAAATGACGCAGTAGAAATGGTGTATCTAGAATTTTATGTCGCAACTATCTGCGAATGACCCCTCAAAATATTTCTAACGGAATATGGAAGCAAATCACTTACTGCAATAGCGCAACAAGCAGATTTGTCCTGTTTGAACCTATAATGAGACTGTAATATCGTTACACATTTTGGAAAATTGCTGTATCGTAAAAAATTTAACACTACCCGTGGCCCCAATTTAGAATAACATAGGGAGTGGACTTGGCATTAGGCGTTGGTGCAAGAAGCAGACATGTCCAGCATTTCCCGTTTCGTTGCTTTTTTACCAAGTAGTAGACAGATTGTGACATGTAAAATAGGTCCAAGAATTTCACTACCATTGATGTTACACAAGATCTATTTTTAGACATCGTCCCACCAAGAAAAGCCGTTTCGATTTAACATTAAGAGTACCGATAATCAGACATTTACTACTTCAAAGTACAGGATCTTTGATTACTCTGTGTGTAAGCAAGCATGTCGTTCGCTGTGCTGCATCCCCATCACAACATACCTATCACGATTTTGTCATCGAGAAATCCTTATCTACATGACTCTTCCTGAGGACAGACATAATGGAGTGCCTCTCGTAAATAAATCTGAGAAATGTGAAGATGTCGTGAGCCTTGCCCAGAGGTATGGGCCAGCCTCAGAAGTGGAATGTAATACTGAGGTGATCTGTAACAGAACTGTTACAAATGATACTTTTAGTTCTCCAGAAGGAGTAAAAAATGGGCTTCGTATTAACTTTTCCCACCTGTGGTTCTTACCAGGATGTCCATTTTCTTCTTTCAACTCTGGGACTCCTCATAATATTCAATAACCTGTAAAGAGCTAATGGTTGTTGTTTCTGTAGTTATTTGCTTATATTCATTGAAAACTTTTGATGCAGAATATAAGTCCAGTACTTTAAAATGCAATTAACATCATAATAAATATTTGTTTGCTTATGTAATAAGATAGCACGGTGTGCTGTAGGTCTAAATAAAGATTAAGGAAAGACCAAACGTCTTCTATGTCAATTTGTGGAGAATTTGTTGTGTAAACTTGACTTATCCGGATATTGCACAAATTTCTTCAATTGCAGCTTATTGACTGAATGTAGAATTCATTTAAAGTAACTAACGTCCTAACCTACCGATCATTCAGCTGTTTATTGGTTAAATTCTCCTATTGCTGTACAATGTTCTGAATGTATTAAGTTCTAGTATGCTAAATACGCCGTATAACGTAACTAGATTACTGTGCATAATTCTGAATCAGTTAGACCTCTCGTGTAGCTACTTACACCTGAGTGAAAGACTAACGCTGTTTAGCAATAGCACGGTATTGTGTCGCCTAAGGCCGCAAGTATGTAACCTCTTCCGGACAATGATTATTCTTGAACGTGTGAAAGATGTAATGCGCCCTTCACTTTTGGTGAATGATGTGTTCCATTTGAACAGTTCGTATCAGATAGCTTAAAAAGCGTGCAAAAGAGCCGTCTGCTACAAACGCTGGAGCGAACAAGGCGAAGCTGCTACGTGTTTCGAAAACGATGTGGACATCGCTTCTCACTCCTGGTTGACTGTCTGATTTTGTGCATGTGTTTAGGTGGGCACAAATTCTGGGCATGCTGAACCTCCAGAGTATTTCTGTTACCATTTCCCACAGTCCTGGAACAATGAGTGACGGCTTCCGAAAGCACTGTGCTTGCGATCTTCCTAACGGAGAGTTACCACTTTGTGGATGGTCTACTGAAGGGCATTTTCGACCGAAACGAAACAGTGGTCACTGCATCACACTCGTCTTTTCAAAGATGTGGCATCAAATATCATCCAATATTCTAGAATTAAGTTTTTTATTCTTTTCTTAAACTAATTGTTGGAAATAGCGGGATGGCTCCTCTGACAAGGCCATTACAAATTTAACTGCATATACTTGTCTAATAATAACTTGTATTCCCAACTTCAATGAAGACATATTGGTCTCTTAATTTAGGCGATCAGTCGAGCGACTATTTGTTTCACATGGCTCTGAGCACTATGGGACTTAACTGCTGAGGTCATCAGTCCCCTACAACTTACAACTACTTAAACCTAACTAACCTAAGGACATCACACACATCCATGCCAGATGCAGGATTCGAACATGCGACCGTAGCGGTCGCACGGTTCCAGACTGTAGCGGCTAGAACCGCTCGGCCACTCCGGCCGGCAGTGACTATTTGATGTGGGCCACCAATATCACCTCTCCTCTTATAAACTCTGCTTCACAAAGTTGCTTTTGTATGAAACACCGTCGGTTATTTCCTGGTTATGTTCAAATTCTGCCCGCCCCTAGAGCATTACTCTCTACATCTCTCTCTAGCCATGGAAATCATTCATCGATGCCTTGACGCAGGTCGCGTCACCTGTACCCTCATCTAATTAGTGTTATTTCAACGCTACCGTGAAGGATATCAGCGCTCTTATCTTATAGGTCCACTTAATTGCCAGCATCCCACTGCAGCACCACACCTCTTATGCTTCGATTGTCTTCTTTTCCACCCTTCCTATAGCCCACGATTTACTTCCATACTAGCTGAAATCCAACGTAAATTCTCAGAGACTTCTTCTTCAAACTAATATGTTAAGTAGGCTTTTTTTCAGCAGGGAACGCTATCTGTGTGGGGTTGCACTCACTCCTGTATTCTTTTTGCCTCGACCCTCATGAACTGTTTTGCTCCTAAGATAGCACAACAATAAGTGTTTGTAGCAGACGGCTCTTTTGCATGCTTTTTAATCTATCTGATACGAACTGTTCAAATCGAACACGTCATTCACCAGAAGTTGAGGGCTCTTTACATCTATCACGCGCCCAAGGATAAACATTGTCCGAAAGAGGTTGCATAACTGCGGCCTTAGGCGACACAATACCGTGATTTTGCTAAATTGCGCAGCCTTTCACTCAGATGCAAGTAGCTACACAAGAGGCCTACTTGATTCAGAATTACGTGCAGTAATCTAGTTACGTGATACGGAGCGAGCAGGACGAAGCGGCTATGTGTTTAGAAAACGATATGGACATCACTTCTCATTCCTACTTCGCCTACTGCGTGATCCCCTGTCATGATGTTAGGTTTTACTCTGATATCTTTTCTTGGATTACATTCAGTCCATTTTAACATACACAGTTCTTATTCGGAAGGTCTTGTATTTCTTCTTCACTTTCACTGAGGATAGTCCTATTACTGATAGTCCTATTACTGATATGCTTTCATCCCGTATTTTAGTTTCACTCGCCCATTATTCTTTTAATTTCTTCTTCGATGGCACCTAATGATCAGTAACCCTTGTATTACACCTTACCATCAGTTTTCCTCGGAGAGATAGTTCTGTCTTAAACGAAGGCACCACCATTTAACTTGCTTTATGTTCGGCATTAAAAAAACCTGTTGCTGAAACTTTTCTATACATCTCTGGTAGTTACTATTTGTATACAATACAGATAGATATACGCCCATCTCCATCCGCTTCTTGGTTACCAATTTTGGTATTGAGTTTATCACATGCTTCATTTCTGCTACTCCTTACGACTTTCGTCTTTCTTCGGTTTACTCTGGAATCATATTTTGTATTCATTAGACCGTTAATTCCAATAATATAGTCATCTAATTGTTGGTCACATTCAGTAAGGATAGCAATGGCCACAGTGAATCTTATCATTGATATCTTTACAGCTTGAATTTCAATCCCGCTCTCGAAGTTTCCCTTTACTTCCTTCATTGCTTCTTCGATGAAGAGATTGAGATGTAGAGGCAAAGGCTGCATCTCCGTCTTACTTCCTTTTAATCAGATCACTTCGTTCATGGTCTTCTATTCTTATTGTTCCGTAATGGTTCTTGTACGTACACGTATATTACTCGTCTTTCCCTATAGTTTACTCCTATTTTTCTCAAAATTTCGAATCGCTTGCACCATTTTATGTTGTCGAATGCTTTTTGTACGTCGACAAATCTTATGAACTTATATAGATTTTTCTTCCATTGCCAAGTGCTACGCCATGACAGCATCTTACGTGACTTTATCTTCACTAGAGACAAACAGAAATGTATGTAAGACATCCTCATTCCTTTCCATTCTTCTGTATATTGTTCTGGTAGCAACTTGGAAGCAACAGCTGTTAATCTGACAGCATGATTCCCGCATCTATCTGTCCTTGCTATCTTCGGAATTTTGTGTTCGATATTTTTTTCGTAAGTCTAATTGTCTGAAGGATTCTACTTGTCACGTACACCAATGCTTCTAAAAATTCAGAAATAATGTTACCCATCGCTTATGTCTTATTTGATCGCAGGTCTTACAAAGCTGTGTTCTCTAGCTGGAATACTGAATCCAATAATTGCGTACTTGTGAGTGACGTCTGTGTAACATTGAAACTGCCTCACACGCTGCGCCAAAAAGGTTTTCTGTTGGAGGGTTACCTCCCGCTACAAAATCTGTAATTGGGCTGGTAAATTCGTATAGGGAAATATAAATAGTAGACCGGAAATACGCATTCAGTTTCGGGAGCACTATGAAATTGTGTTAGCAGACGTATGGTTCCTGAAGTTAAGAGGTTTCTGAGGACAAGAGGTTATTCTTTAAGTGTACTATGAGATCATCAGTAGAATTCTTGAGCTACTGAGTAGAATACAACAATAAAATTAAATCCAGCTGTTCCAAAACAAAGTAATCGCTTGACAGTCATAAAGAACAACAACTTACGTTTAATCAGTAATGCAGTATACTTTCCTTTAAGTAGAGGGATCGAGCTACTATAGAATGAACATAGCTTAAATTTGTTGGATATAGAATAGAAAACAGAAGCGGAGAAAAAACATACGTTTTAGGTATCCAAAATAAATTACAACAGATAGAAAATTAATTTCAAGGACCAGCACAATAAACTCTGCTTATTATTTTCAACATGTGTGTAATCACGTTTTCTAAATATCCTGCCTATAGCTAGTCATACTAACTAGAAGATACTAGTTTTGTTCCTTAGTGTTGTTCCAAGTAACTGATCTTCTACGTCATCAAAAAGTCAAAATCCATTCCAGTTTCATTTTAAACTAGTACTATGTATATGGTTTTAAAAGGGATTGCATTAATATATCAATCTGAGGAGTTTCGTAATATTCTATTACTTTAATGTTTAATGAAGGCCACATCTAACTGGCCGTTACCTGGTGGGCTATTTTAAAGTATTTTGACCCAATTATTGCGTTTTAAGGTTCTGTATAATGACCTGAGAGAATTTTCCAGCGCGTTACAGAACCGTTTTCCACTTTGAGCGCTGCATATAATCCACATTAAATTCAGTAGCCGCTCGACTTGACTCCGGAAATAACGGCCTGGGGGGAGCAAAAAATGAAGCAAGGAATGCACAACACACCAGAGTAGAGCGTCCGGCTCTTCCGGCCAGATTAATGCTGAAAAATAAATAAGCAGCGGGCGGCCGGGCCCGGAACAGGAGCAGCCGAGGACGTAAAGCGCCTGTTATTGTAATCTGGGTGGCTGCGTGGATCAATACGGGGCGGTAACGCGGATTTTATTGCAACGGCGGGTCGCTGCAGGTGGCACCCTGCCTGCGGCGGTTCGACTTTCCTCGAATTCGGTCATGCAGACCAGGCATGGGTGAAATGTATGAAAGATGTGGAGAGAGATGGGTGGGGAAGAGGGGAAGTAGAACGAGAGCAAGATGAAGAAGGATGGGAATTGGGAGAGTGGAGAGCGAATTGTAGAGAGGTAAAGAGATAAGTAGTTGTCAGACAATGTGGAGGCTGAATTAAAGGAGAGCGGTTGAGAAGAGATTTAGAGAAAGAGGTACGCTAAAGAAACAGATAGGCGCATGAAGAATCAAGCGGCGGTAACACAAAGAAAAAGGAGCGAAGTGAAAGAACCAAGACAATGCCAACACATCTTTTCCAATATGTCGTTCTTCCTTGCCACCTGCCACCTGACGTTTTTCCGATGCTGACACCACTCTGTTACTGTCGCTTTCAACAGCCCACACCTGAATATTATTTGTTTCAGCAGACAGCTTAGTGTTCACAAACACTTCCTGTCAGCTTCAGACTGTTGAATTGAGAATTTAATGTAAATAATACATAAAACTGCAAATACTCACATTTTTAGTAGTTATTTACACTACTGGCCATTAAAATTGCTACACCACGAAGAAATGCAGATGATTAACGGGTATTCATTGGAAAAATATATTATACTACAACTGACATGTGATTATATTTTCACGAAATTTGGGTCCATAGATCCGGAGAAATCAGTACCCAGAACAACCACCTCTGGCCGTAATAACGGCCTTGATACGCCTGGGCATTAAGTCAAACAGAGCTTGGGTGGCGTGCACAGGTACAGCTGCTCAATCAGCTTCAACACGCTACCACAGTTCAGCAAGAGTAGTGACTGGCGTATTGTGAAGAGCCAGTTGCTCGGCCACCATTGACCAGACGTTTACAATTAGTGAGAGATCTGGAGAATGTGCTGGCCAGGGCAGTAGTCGAACATTTTCTGCATCCAGAAAGGCCCGTACAGGACCTGCAACATGCGGTCGTGCATTATCCTGCTAAAATGTAGGGTTTCGCAGGGATCAAATGAAGGGTAGAGCCACGGGTCGTAACAGATCTGAAATGTAACGTTCACTCGTCCAAAGTGCCATCAAAACGTACAAGAGTTGACCGAGATGTGTAACCAATGGCACCGCTTACCATCACGCCGGATGATACACCAGTATGGCGATGACGAATACACACTTCCAATGTGCGTTCACCGCGATGGCGTCAAACACGGATGCGACCATAATGATGCTTCTAAACAGAACCTGGATTCATCCGGAAAATGACGTTTTGCCAGTCGTGCACCCGGGTTCGTCGTTGAGTACACCATCGCAGGCGCTCCTGTCTGTGATGCAGCGTCAAGGGTAACCGCAAACATGGCCTCCGAACTGATAGTCCATGCTGCTGCAAACATCGTCGAACTGTTCATGCAGATGGTTGTTGTCTTGCAAACGTCTCCATTTGTTGACTCAGGGATCGAGATGTGGCTGCACGATCCGTTACAGCCATGGGGATAAGATGCCTGTCATCTCGACTGCTAGTGATACGAGGCCGTTGGGATCCAGCACGGTGTTCCGTATTACCCTCCTGAACCCACCGATTCCATATTCTGCTAACGGTCATTGGATCGTGACTAACGCGAGCAGCAATGTCACGATACGAAAAACCGCAATCGCGATAGGCTACAATACGTCCTTTATCAAACTAGGAAACGTGATGGTACGCATTTCTCCTCCTTACACGAGGCATCACAACAATGTTTCACCAATCAATGCCTGTCAACTGCTGTTTGTGTATGAGAAATCGGTTGGAAACTTTCCTCATGTCAGGACGTTATAGGTGACGTCACCGGCACCAACCTTGTGTGAATGCTCTGAAAAGCTAATCATTTGCATATCACAGCATCTTCTTCCTGTCAGTTAAATTTCGCGTCTGTAGCACGTCATCTTCGTGGTGTAGCAACTTTAGTGGCCAATAGTGCATTATTCCATGAACCGCTTTTCGAACCTTTTCAGGATCATCTTCAGATGGTTTTCTGGAACGTACATCATATTTATTGCATAATACTGGGTGGTGGCTCTGTGACAGGAAGATGGAACGCGCTTGTCACAGAGAGAGTACCCAACAGTATGCTAGATATAGTGATGTAGTTTCCAGAAAACCATCTAAAGATGAACCTGAAAATATTCAAAAACCGATTCATTGTATAATAAATAACTACTGAAAAAAGAGACTGGTTGCGGTTTTGTGTGTTTACATTCAATTAACAGTCACAGGTTCTAAAATATCCGTGTTGGATAAACCTAATCTGAGAATCTGTTGCTGCCTGAAATGATTTTCTTGAGACTGAGATGCATAGTGCAAGGAATCAGTATGGTTTTAGAAGCTTCGCTCGTGTGAAATTCAACTTTCAATTTCCTCATATGACTACTGGGAACTATCGATGAAGGGCAACAGGCATTTAGTGCGATGCCCATTGCAAGCTGTTAACGGAGGTACGAGCATATGGAATACATTCTCAGGTACGTGAGTGTCTCGAAAACTTCTTAAGCAATAGAACTCAGTATGTTGTCCTCGACGGCGAGTTTTCGTCATCAACAAGGTTGCCGTCAGGGAAGTGTGACAGGACCTCTACTGTCATCTATATACATAAATTATTTGGCGGACGGGGTAGACAGCAATTTATGGTTGTTTACTGACGGTGCGGTGGTGTACAGTAACGTTTCGAAGCTGAATGACTGTAGGAAGATACAGGACAACGTAGAGAAAATTTCCAGTCGATGTGATAAATGGTAGGTACCTTTAAATGTGGAGTTCATCATAACATTGCATAGCGATATGAAATGGAACGAGCGTGTGAGAACTGTCGTAAGGAAGGTGAATGGTCGATTTCGACTTTCACGAAAATGTGTTTTACATGTAAAGGAGACGGCATGTACGACACTGGTGCGATCAACTCTTTAGTACTGCTGGAATGTTCGGAATTCGTAGAAGATTGAAGGAATACAGCAAAGTAATTCAGAGGTGGGCTGCTAGATTTGTTACGAGTACGTTTGAACATGTAAGTGTAACGACGATGCTTCGGGACTCAAATGGAAATCTCTGGAAGGGAGGCGACATTCTTTTCGAGAAACTACTGCCGCCGACGAACATTGCACATAAGGACCACGAAGATAGGAGACGAGAATTTAGGGCTCATAGGGAGGCAGTTTGTTGGCTTATGGTTATTGCGAATGCGATAGTAACAGTCTCCCGGTGTATAATAAGTACAGATGTTTCCCTCTTGGACGTTGTCTCGCGGTAGCGTTCTCCCTTCCCGAGCACGGGGTCCCGGGTTCGATTCCCGGCGGGGTCAGGGATTTTTCCTGCATCGAGATGACTGGGTGCTGTTGTGTCGTCATCATCATCATTCATCCCCATTACGGTCGGAGGAAGGCAACGGCAAACCACCTCCACTAGGACCTTGCCTAGTTGTGCGGCGTGGGTCTCCGCGTCGTTCCCCTACGCTCTGTAAAGAAGCATGTTACTTCATCATCATCAGGGAAGCATATAGACACTTGTTTTTCCTTCGCTCTGTTTGTGAGTGGAACTGGAAGATTCTTTTATCGGTTCTCGTTAAAAGAAGATTATAATAAATGAAAAGCACCACTTTACTTTTGTTCTACAATATCACTTTTAACATGTTAAGCGGTTTTCGGCTTACAAGGCCATCTGAGTATTCTTCTAATAATTTCCGGGTATGCAGCCGGATCCCGTCGACATTCTGCCACGATATTTCGGCCCAGAGACGTCCGGCCATCATCAGGTGAGTACACAACTACTGAAGAGCCCAGGTGCAGTCGCGGTATTTATACCGATTCTCGCGCACGTGTTGACATGCGCGCATGTCAACACGTGCGCGAGAATCGGTATAAATACCGCGACTGCACCTGGGCTCTTCAGTAGTTGTGTACTCACCTGATGATGGCCGGACGTCTCTGGGCCGAAATATCGTGGCAGAATGTCGACGGGATCCGGCTGCATACCCGGAAATTATTAGAAGAACAAATACGCCGGGAAAATTTCAGAAGTCACATCTGAGTATTGTTAGCAAAGAAATTACAATGTTTGCCAACAACATTGGAAGAGAAGTAACACGTCTAGACTGAAGCAGAAACATACAGTAAGCAACATCATTGACAGTGTGGTGGTAACCCAATGAAAAGGTAAAAAATTTAACAGTAACTAAATAAAAATCGAATAGGTAGGAAAAACTTTAACACAAAATAGGAACATCATGCCTACAAAACAGTTTCTATTAATGAACAAAACTAATAAAATAAACTAAAATTAGAAATTTTCAAGGCTACATCACGAGGTATGAAACTTGGAGAGTGATACACAAAGCAATTATACATCTATCCCCATGTCCAAAGATGATTTTAAAGTAGAGTTAGAAACAATAAAATAATTTGACACAGTCAATTGCTACATTCCAGTTCTTATTGACCTCATCTTGCACAGGAAACAAAAATGGAAAATTTTACCCCTCCTCTATGTCCCACCTGCTTTCCCATCCACTGTCTGCAAGAAATGGTGTACACATCCATTTCTAGGTGAGGTATCACAGATTGTTGCCTAAGCACTGAAAGCCAGCAAGAATAGACTTTCCTACTATTTTAAGAACACGACAGCCCAGTGTGTTTTTAATAGCAAAGATAAGATCCAGTTTTTAGCCAACAGTGGGGTATACAAAATCACCTGTTGTGATTGTGACAAATTTTACGTCGGTCAGTCAGGCAGAGACATAGCAACTAGACTGGGTGAACATGAACGCAGCAGGAGATTGCAGAATTCTGACCCCGCATTTACTGAGCATGTACTGAGTGAGGGTTACAACTACCAGCCATGGTCCCGTGTACTTCACTTAGCAAATAAGGGCCATAAACTCAACCTGCGGGAATCCCTGGAAATTAACAAACGTCTTGCTCACAGTTCAGATGTAATCCTAAATGACTAGACACAGCTCAACACTTCTCCTTCCATAAACTTTATGTAATCATCTCTGTTGTACATTACTTCACACACTGTTGTTCCTACATCTTCCTATTTTCCTGAATTCATTACGTTCTTTTGTTTTACCGAAGTTGTCTATGTATCCCACATATACTGTCAGTAGTAACTAACGGGAGAAGTGGTGGTAAAATACAGTCGTCATTCATCTGAAAGCGTCGCACATTCCGCCGTTAAGACCAAAATTACAGAGTCTTTCGAGCTGAGCACGTATGCCACAGATTGTAATTGGAAGGAAAGTTAAGAGCCCGCGTTCACCTCTGACGTTCCATTAAAAAAAAAGTTACAGAGCTGTTTTTATGCTGCCCCCTGTCTTGAGAAGTACCTCGTCACCTTGTTGTGGACGTTCCGAGTAATTTTTAGAGTCTAAAGTCCTAACCGAACTTCCCACATCCACCCCCTTATAACCTGTGGGATAACGAGATCAGATTGAAAAGATGAAAAGTAATAAGGAGAGTAATCTTACAGATGATCACAATGAGCAGGTGGGAAAATCTTTCAGTAGTGATTGCCTAGCTGGATCCTGAGTACGAATTGTGAACAGCGATTTCTTAGTTTTGTTTCTTCAAATCGCAGCTGGAAACATCAAAACCAATTGCATCACTATTAAGTGATCCAAAACCTATCTTTTGATTGATAGCAGTAATCTGCAAGTTGTCGTGTCCCGGCGGAAGATTTTGGGGAAAACAGGATACGGGGCAGATTTATCTTATTATTTGAAGATCATTTACAAGCGATAGGCTTAAAAGGAGTATTCTAGTGCCCTTCGTGTCACTGAGATGCTACATTTAAAGATAGTTCGAGCTTGTTGAGCGTTTTGTTCACGACTTCGGGAATGGGGAAAATTAAAACTAATTCTTAATTCAGTTAACTTGCCTTAAGCTGTAATCGAAAGCTAAAATCAATTATAATGTTCAACTGTGATGATATGTAGCAATGTTCTAACTTTACGTATTTTATAATCAGCGCATTAAAAACATGTCAGAGTAAATAACATGGCACATGGCATAAAAGCAGGTTGTCGATAAATTAACTTTAGAACTAAAACTTCAGTAACTTCAAAACTGTGCCTGATATTAACAAATTATTTTCAGCAGATGATAATTTAATTCAAAGATCTTTGATTTACTTATTTTTTTCTTTTTTTAAAGGAAAAATCAACTTTAACGCCTCAGGAGAAACCGCAGCGTGTTGCCTGTTTCGTACGGACTACGACCTATCCGTTTCAGACTCCAATGTGAACGTGGTATGGCAGGCGTTTGCAAGGCTTCTGACAAAATCGGTGTTTATGGCGTCCAGAGAGTTGTAAATACGGCATCAAGATTGCAAAACGATTTACATACGAATTTACGGCTATATCCTTACCATGTGCAGCTGCTTCAGGCGTTAAAGTGGAAAAGACTTGTATCCGTCAAATGGAACGGACATAACGTTCGTATATGGTGTTCACAGCATTCTCACATTACGCCTGATATGGAAAGAGGCAATGTTTGGTGCGGACTGATGTATAATTACATCATCGATCCGTTCTTTTTCCTCGAGTCTGCCGTAAACGATGGTGTTTCTGCGCCACAATAGGAACACCTGCCACCTGATGTGATATGCCAGCACGATGCGGCACCACCCAACTGATCCCTAAACGTCCGTCAGTTTCTAGATGAAAAGTCTCCGAATATATGGACTGGACGAGATAGTCCAATTAGATGACCACAGCGATCCCCTGAACTCAAATCATTAGATTCCTTCTGTGGGGTTTTGTAAAGGATCTATCGAACCAAATCAAGGCTAGAGGCCTACATTGCTTGAATGTATGCATTCGCAGTTCTTTTCAATGTGTCACCGTGGAGATCTTGAATCGTAAGTGGAGAGAAATGGAATTCCAACTAGATATTTTCAATGCAAAACAGGAAGCACATATTGATGTATATGAATGAGGAAAAAAGCTTTGTGGGTTATTATGTCTCATCTTGAAAACCATTTGTTAATATCTAATATAGTTTCAATTAATTACAGTCTTTTAAAGATAGTTTATGGGCGCCCTGTGCATTGCTTAATGTGAGATAAGCTGTGTCAAATTCACTTGTAGTATAGAATTCCTGTCATGGAAACAGATATCGGATCTCAAGTGATAAAGAAGTGCCAAGATGAACAAAAGCAGACCTTTAGCATGCTTTACCACACCCCGATAATACGGAAAACAAGAGCTAATTGGAAACGAAACTAAAACGCAAGGTGCGCCACAAAGTTCATTCTTACATTGTTACGTCAGGTAGGAATGCTCAAAGTTTCCGGCTTGCTCCTTAGAGAAGTGGTCTGAAAACTGCTTGGTTAATCGCGTGTTCCCAGTTAGCAAAGCTGGGCTCGACCGAACGAACTGTATAGAATTGAATACTCTGTGTACCACGCACCGTGACCGGAGCCCAGTCGATATTATCCTCTTGCGATTTGGTTAGTTAACCAGGTGGCAATAGCTTAGTCTCGGAACAGACCACCAAATACTCAAACTATCAAAGACGCTTACGTACCACCGCTTAGCAGTCGACACGCTGACTTACAGCATAACCAACCAGGTGACAAACACAGTGCATAATGTGGATTATGGAAAACGCAATTTTCCATTATAGCCTACCCTCGATGTTGATTATTAGGTACGTTGGGCCAGCCGTAAAGGAAACGAAGGAGGAATTAGGAAAAGTGGAAATTACAATAAGGAATTGGACAGATCATATTAACGCAATGGATAACATCTTGAAAGGAGGATATAAGATGAACATCAACAGCAAATAAACAATGGTAATGGAATGAGTATGAATTGAAAGAGATGACACTGAGGGAATTAGAAAATGAGTCATTAAAAATAGTCCCGGAGTAGAGAGAAGGTACCATTTAGCAAGGAAAGCGTGCTTGATGAAGAGAAATTTGTTAACATTGAATGGAAATTTAAGTGTTAGGAACTTTTCTCTGAATATATTTGTCCAGAGTTTATCCTAGTGTAGAAGTAAAACTTGGACGAAAACCAGTTTAGACAAGAAGATAATAGAAGCTTTTGAAATGAAGTTCTACAGAACAGCGTTGAAGTTTAGATGGATTGGTCACGTAACTAATAAGGAGATACTGAACAGAAGTGCGCAGAAAAGAAATTTCTGGCATAATTTGACTAAAAGACGGGATCCATTGATAGGAGACATCAACGAGTCAGTTTAGTCTTAGAGCAAACATGGGGGTAAAAATTTTAGAGTAAGATGAAGAGATGGATGCAAAAAGCAGATTCAAACATACAATAGACATCGGTGGCCTCAGTTATTCTGAGATGAAGGAGTAGCACTGGTAGTTGCAACAAACTAGTCCTCGGACTGACGACCACGAGAATAATATTCGAAACCAACGGAACCCCAAATGGCATACAACACTACAATCATATATGCGTGACTAATACACTAAGGAGAAACGAGATACAAAGCCTATATTACAGTGTCCCACCGATACCTACGAAAACATATTCAATATACCCACCCCAACGAATCACTGGATACGTATCTGTATGTCATAGTACGCCATTAGATGTGACTCGTAGTTAAATCTGTGGATATTTTTGTTCTCTTCGCGTGAAGAAAAGAAGGAGATATAAATCGATGCACAATATAATTTCCGATTAGGAACATATCTAAAAACACACTGGGTATTTAGACACAGAGTTAATAATTAGCATTGGTCCAGATTTTCATTTATCTTCCTGAGATTGCAAAGCCACTTGGAGTCTGACTTTTCCACCTTAAGCGCTTAAATATATAACTTCAGGTGCAATTACAGCAATTTTAAATATAGTACAGTACTTTGGATTTCCCATTTCTTCGCCGTTTGACTGATTTCTAACGATTAACATACATGGGTTTACTGATGGTGAGACAAGATAAACTGTTCATGACTAATTTTTATCAAGGGCATTCTTATCACGGTTGCAAATTTATGAGGTTTCAACGCTGTGTTCACAGGTAAAAGATATATATAAGTCACCAAAATAAAACTGCCTTCACAGGTAATTTCCAGACGAACCCCAGACAAAAAAGAAAGAAAGAAACAGCGCACCATCTATTTAGTAGACTTGCAAGAAGCAAGAGTGGATCTTTGACGGTAAATGGCATGGCATCAGGCCAGTGTTCTTGACATTGCCGGAAATTAAAGGAACATCGGTTTCAAACGAAGTCATTCGTGCCTATGGATTATCTGGCTTGTACAATGTGAATGTCGCAAAAGTTTCGACGAGCTGGAAATCCGAACAGTGTTTTAGCGCTGCTTGGGACACAAACGGCACATCAAGTTCAGGAATTTTGAACAGGAAGTTAGAGTGGTACAAAGCTTCTGGATGGCATTTATGACAATAAAAGACATAACGAAACAACTGTCTTTGAATTTTCTCTCACGACATGTTCCGAGGGTTTCCACCCTCATTTTCAGGAGGGTTAAATGACAGTTTTTTTTATTGATGTAGCCATTTATGTGTTTTGAGTTTCTTTTTGATGCAAATAAGATATTATCTGATTGAATGACGAAATATGAACTTTGATTACAAATTTTAGATATTAATAAAGCTACTCACGATCTTTTCCAGGAGAAAGTACCATGAATATATGTAAATATAGTGTCTTGCACGTCAAAGAGCCTTCACTATTAGCTTACATAGCGAAAAAAGGATACAGATAACATACATGTTTTAGATTTTTTCGCTTAAGAATTCAGTTATTGCAAAGAATAAAAGAACATGAAATATAACAAAGATTATAAATAATTGTATATATCAGCATATTTTTTTATTTATTTGTTATTGTTTTGTTTTGGTGATTTCGGAATAGTTTATGATTCAGATCACTCAAAACTATATAGTAGCAACATTTACTGTGCATCACTGTGCATCATCTAATATACCCGAGAAAATTATAAAGAAGTTCATTGCTCCTGTCCCAGGTTTTCCATTGAATTAATTCTGCCATGTTTACTGCTGTAAATAAAAATTTGAAGTTCTACATGTAGGTTCACTTCGCGTCCTTTGTTTAGCGTGTGGTTACTAGATTATCATGTATGTTCATTTCTTCATGTTGGGTACCACAGCTCTGTGTCTGTTAAATGATCTTTGAAGATTTCCACTTCAGCTGCCGAAATCGAGAATACTAAAACGTCTTTTGATTACCTATGTTGCGAAAACCATGACCTGTGTCGTTAATGTGAGTGGCTTTGGCAGAGTTATTGGGGGAGTTGTATCTAAAAGTATTTATATCTTTTTAAATTCAGTCAAGAAGCTTCATCCCATGTTACCCAAATACTGTACTGGTCATTCATTGCACTTTTGCTTGTAAGCGCCTTACTTGGAAAATGTGTTTTAGTGGTATTTAAGTTATTTACTGCTTGTAGGAAAAGTAACTGTTACCTAAGAGTAGGGAATGCTTACTCTCCAGGTGTCTACCTGACTGTTGTTTTTAATATTGTTTCTCTCTATTCCTGTCCTTGATTTCTTAGACGTTAGCTGTGAGTGGAGGTTGAAAGCCATTTGCAGCTTCCATTTGTTAAATCTCTCCAGTTCCATTTTGAAGTGTATCATTACTCAGTAGCATTTTGTATGCTCCGTGTTACGTGGACCTATATGCAGATACTTTGTATGTGTCAGGGCATCATGAAGAATCATAGCAGCTTCTATTTGTAGTAGTGAGTTTCTGTATGTGCTAAGAGTACTTTCACTGGCGACAACGTCAAGATTTATTGAATTACCTTAAGATTTCTGAAATGTAATGTTTCATAAGTTTAGTTCCAACTGCCACATCCGCGTCCAAAGTCTGTTAATTTCCGTCGTGCGACCATAATCAATTCAGACAACTTTTCATACGAGTTACCTGAGTGTAATTGACAGCTTCGCCAATGGACTGCCCATCTGTGCCTTGTGTGCTCTGAACTACATCTGTGTACGGTACATGTCGTTGTTCAATGACTTGTCACCGCTGTATATATGTTCACAAAGGTTCAACGTCTGTGATCTTACGGAAGGTATGTCGACTTCGGCCTGTACGAATTTGAGCAAATTTGTAATGTTTCCAGTGTTACACGTTCTGAGAAATGTAAGAAGTGTGGCTATATTACAAGTGAAACTAAATTAGCCTATTGATTCTTGGATGGTTCTACATTTCTTTGATGCCAAATCGATTTCGGAACTGCCAGTTCCGTGTTCAGATACACCTTGAAATATACGATTGCTCGATGTTATGAAATACTTTCTCGGGATGGTTGCTGGCTGCCATCACAGATCAGCAGACGTGCAAGACCGGACCCGCGTCCTCAGTTGTTGTTGTTATGGTCTTCAGTCCAGAGACTGGTTTGATGCAGCTCTTCATGCTACTCTATCCTGTGCAAGCTTCTCCATCTCACAGTACTTACTGCAAACCTACATCCTTCTGAACCTGCTTAGTGTATTCATCTCCTGGTCTCCCTCTACGATTTTTACCCTGCACGCTGCCCTCCAATGCTAAATTTGTGACCTCTTGATGCCTCAGAACATGTCCTACCAACCGGTCTCTCCTCCTTGTCAAGCTATGCCACAGACTCCACTTCTCCCCAATTATATTCAATACCTTCTCATTAGTTATGTGATCTACCCATCTAATCTTCAGCATTCTTCTGTAGCACCACATTTTGAAAGCTTCTGTTCTCTCCTTGTGCAAATTATTTATCGTCCATGATTCACTTCCATACATGTCTACACTCCATACAAATACTTTCAGAAACGACTTCTTGACACTTCTTTAGAAACGCTTTCCTTGCCAATGCCAGTCTACACTTAATATAATCTCTACTTCGACCATCATCAGTTATTCTGCTCCCCAAATAGAAAACCTCCTTTACGACTTTAAGTGTCTCATTTCCTAATGTAATTCCCTTAGCATCACCCGACTTATTCGACTACATTCCATTATCCTCGTTTTGCTTTTGTTGATGTTCATTTTATATCCTCCTTTCAAGACACTATCCATTCCATTCAACTGGTCTTCCAAGTGCTTTGCTGTCTCTGACAGAATAACAATGTCATCGGCGAACCTCAAAGTTTTTATTTCTTCTCCGAATTTTTCTTTTGTATCCTTTACTGCTTGCTCAATATATAGATTGAATAACATCGGGGAGAGACTACAACATGTCTGACTCCCTTCCCAACCACTGCCTCCTTTTCATGCCCCTCGACTCTTATCACTGCCATCTGGTTTCTGTACAAATTGTAAATAGCCTTTCGCTCCCTGTATTTTACCAATGCCACGATTAGAATTTGAAAGAGAGTATTCCAGTCAACATTGTCAAATGATTTCTGTAAGTCTATAGATAATAGATACGTAGGTATGCCTTTCCTTAATCTTTCTTCTAAGATAAGTCGTAGGGTCAGTACTGCTTCACGTGTTCCAACATTTCTACGGAATCCAAACTGATCCTCCCCGAGGTCGGCCTTCTAGCAATTTTTCCATTCGTCTGTAAAGAATTCGCGTTAGTATTTTGCAGCTGTGACTTATTAAACTGATAGTTAGGTAACTGACACATCTGTCAACACCTGCTTTCTTTGGGATTGGAATTATTATGTTCTTCTTGAAGTCTGAGGGTATTTCGCCTGTCTCATACATCTTGCTCACCAGATGGTAGAGTTTTGTCAGGACTGGCTCTCCCAAGGCCGTCAGTAGTTCTTATGGAATGTTGTCTACTCCCAGGGGTCTTGTTTCGACTCAGGTCTTTCAGTGCTCTATCAATTTCTTCACGCAGTATAGTATCTTGCATTTCATCTTCATCTACATCCTCTCCCATTTCCATAATATTGTCCTCAAGTACGTCGCCCTTATATAGACCCTCTATATACTCCTTCCACCTTTCTGCTTTCCCTTATTTGCTTAGAACTGGGTTTCCATCTGAGATCTTGATATTCATACAAGTGGCTCTCTTTTCTCAAAAGGTATCTTTAATTTTACTGTAGGCAGTATCTATCTTACCCCTAGTGAGAGAAGCCTCTACATCCTTACATCTGTCCTATAGCCTGCTTAACCATTTTGCTCTTCCTTTCGATCTCATTTTTGAGATGTTTGTATTCCTTTTTGCCTGCTTCATTTACTGCATTTTTATGTTTTCTCCTTTCATCAATTAAATTCAATATTTCTTCTTTTACCCAAGGATTTCTACTAGTCTTCGTCTTTTTTACCTACTTGATCCTTTGCTGCCTTCACCACTCCATCCTTCAGAGCTACCCATTCTTCTCCTACTGTATTTCGTTCCCCCATTCGTGTCAGTTGTTCCCTTATGCTCTCGCTGAAACTCTGTTCAACCTCTGGTCTAGTCAGTTTATCCAGGTCCCATCTCCTTAAATTCCCACCTTTTTGCAGTTTCTTCAGTTTTAATCTACAGTTCATAACCAATAGATTGTGGTCAGTATCCACATCTGCCCCTGGAAATGTCTTACAGTTTAAAACCTTTTTCCTAAATCTCTGTCTTACCATTATATAATCTATCTGATACCTTCTAGTATCTCCAGGATTGATCCATGTATACAACCTTCTTTTATGATACTTGAACCAAGTGTTAGCTATGATTAAGTTGTGCTCTCTGCGAAGTTCTACCAGTACTCCACAGTACCACACAAAATTTCATCGGGCGGCCTCAGACTTCGCACGCCTCTGTTATACAACGGTGAAGAGACGAAAACTTGGGGACCAGAGTGTATATAGCATCGATTGTGCACAGCTGTACGCTTTGTAATTGATGTGTAACTGTGATGTGAATCAGACCTGCACAACAAAGGCTTACGTTCCGGATTACCCGGACTGACACCTCATCAGGAGCGGGCTACACACGCGCTCAGCAGCCGCCGGCTGGCAGCCCCCCCTGCCCGCGGGGCGGCGCCGAGACTGCACTGTGAGCGGGCATCGATGCACGACACGGCGTGGAGGCCCGCGCGTCGCGCCGGGCTTTATGTCTGTCCGTACGTACGGCTTTTGTGCGGCGAGGGGCGTACAATGGCCGCCACTAGGACGGAAACAATGGCGCCAGACGAGGCGCGTAACGGCGCTCCACTTGGCACTAAATTATACGATATTGAAAACTCGCTAATTGCGCTCTGTTCGCCGTTCCAAAAGCGCTGTAAGGCAATTTTATTCTTTTACGGTGAATGGGCGTCCCTGTGTTTGCAAAACTGCACAGATAAATATTTGTGTCATATCGGTTCAATACTGTCGCGCGTGGCCGTTATTTTTCACGAGCCTTTGACTAGCGCCCGACTGCCCTCCACTGGCTGTCCTGTTGCGAAGTGGGAGACACTTGTCATTTGTTTTTTCCACCTTCGTGTCTGTCGAACAGCGTGTTCTCAAACTGCTCGTGGCGTCACATATTTTTTTACGCCTTTTCGACAAAGTTCGTCCACCATTTTTAGAGATTTTGTGTAGTTTTGTTTTACTCTCTACGAAAGTTCCCTTTATAATATTTTTATTTTTCATCGGATCTGCCGGATGTGTTACAGACTCCGCTTCAAAAGTTTCTGCCGAAACACTGTCCGTCAGAGGAAGCGAACCGTGCCACGCCGAGCAGTCGCCCAGCAGTTGTGACGCGTCTGCTTCACTGCAGGATTATGGTTTTTTTTTTTTTTTTTTTATCAGAGTAAAGCATTTCGCTCGCTTTTTCGCTAACCATTTTAGGCTCTTACCGACAGTTGAAGTGTTAATTACGATTATGTGCGTCAGGCATCAAGAAGACTATTGCGTTCGCAGTTGTATTAAAATTAACATAAGTTACAGTGTTCTAAGAATTTAATGAAATCATGAAGCACAGAGGCGCCCAGGACCTCTACGAGAACAACTGACTACATACTCTGTCCTTTAATATTGTAATAGACACAGTTTCTTTAACAATCGAAATCAGTATCGCTGAATTTGGATGTCTTAGTTTCTGTTAACCAACGAATGAGTTTACGGTTGGCGTCACTCCTATCCCCTGCGATATCTCATACACACTTAGTATATTTTTACGTGTATATACAATCTGTTTCACCAATTCACATGTGTACTTCTCGACTGTCACCTGACTGTGTAGGTTAATAGCAGCTTACCCAGGTGGTATGCTGTGCCAGAACAAATGCACTGTCTCAACTGGCGAAGGGTTTTTAATGTACACAAGAATGTAAATGGTAGGTTTATATTAGGAGCATGGTACTTTGTCATTACTACAAAACTCTATTATTTTTCACTTTACTGGAATTGCGTTTACGTGAGAAGTCTAGGCAAACGGATGTTAGACAAACTTATGTTCTACAAATAGACATATTACGGATATCATAAAAGGTAAATTTCGATCCACAGAGAAATGAGTTTGTGATTGGTCCTCGTAATACACGGTCCAGTCGCATTAATGCGACCGTAGCCTATGTTTGACATCAGCTTGTAATAATCACACACAGACGGCAGATGGCAGTACTAACTGTGGAGTGAGGCAAAGAATGTTGTTGTAATGTGGAAGCGGAGGTTTTTATCTGCCGTCCAAAGTGGCGTGATCATTTACTTTCGGTCAATGGCTGAATCATTTCCGAAACGGTTAGTTTGTAAAATTTTCGCTTCCTACCGTGGTTAAAGTATACCCGAATGATGATATCCAAACCCGGCGCCAAGGCAACTGTTGTGTATCACAGGCCATAGGTGGTAGGGTGCACAGCGGCTGTAGAGGAGTGTACGGGCGAACAGTTGCGCCACTAATGGGCAGCTGACCGCTCACACGAAACAAGGGGCTATCAAAAGTGTCCCCTCAGCGGTCCTTCCGTGAAAATTGCTGCATATTGGTCTCCGCATCAGGCATCTAGATCATGCACCTGAGCCGGGAATCGTCGGAAGTGTGCAGGTTGGAAGGCGGAGCGTTTTGGTCTGGAGCATGTTTTCGTGGCATTCCGCGGATAAATTCGTCATTCTGGTAGGCACAGTTGCTCAACAAAAGTATGCTTCTATCTGGGGACCATGGTCAACTCTAGATGCTGTTCGCTGCTTGGCACCGTGACATCCAGCAGCAAGACAATGCGAAGTGTCACACAACTGCAGGCCGTCGTGGCCGAGCGGTTCTATGCGTCTCAGTTTGGAACCGAGAGACCGCTTCGGTCGCAGGTTCGAATCTTGCCTCGGGTAGGGATGTGTGTGATGTACTTATGTTTGTTAGGCTTAAGTAGTTCTAAGTTCTAGGGGACTGATGACCTCAGATGTTAAGTCCCATAGCGCTTTGAGCCATTTGAACCATTTTTGTCACACAACTCTCGGTGTACATGCGTCATTCGGAGAGCACTAGGATTAGTTTACTCTACTTTCCTGGCCATCAAAGTCCCTGATTGAAGCACAGTCGTGAATCTGTGGTACCACCTCGATCAGACTATGCTCACCATGGATCCTCAACCTAGAAACCTAGCGGTGCTGGGCACCGCACAGGAGTCGCCATATCTGTCGGTACCTTCCAGAACCTCGTTGACTGCCTTCTTGCACTCGCAGCGGTCGACCCTTGTAAAGGTGGTTATTCAGACTTTCAGTAGGTGGCCACGTTAATGTGACTTGACAGTGTAGTTGCTCTTGTCTGTAACTGACAATCTTACAACATCTGACAATTTTAACGCCATCTTACAAGACGTACGCTAGCGTGATAGTCCAGGTGGTCACGAGTGAGACTGGGTGAGAGCGAGTTCACTTTTACCTCAGATTACTTCTCGCTTCTTTTATCGCATTTTCTAAGTTTTAGGCACAAGAGCGCTTCTAATCTCGTCAATGAACACCACTAAACCACAAATAAACGCACATTCGTTATCACGAAAATTAGGTAATAGAGTGACGAGACTTTACGTTTAGAAACATTACATATCTTTTAATGAGCTTCAGTTAAAACTGTTGGTATACCTCAAACACACATCTCGTTTGCCTCGCCTTATAAATTACCGTACGAGGGCGAGTTGCAAAATAAGTTTCCCTGTCGACTGTGGGCAGAGTTGTGTGGTATGGGCGGAAGACGACACGGCGGGTGAACGCGCACGTGCAAGACACAAATACACCATTGGTTAGAGGTCGACCGCGATCAAGCGGATAGGGCTGTCGCAGTGCCTGCGCAAAGCGGAGGCCAGCCAGTCATTCTATGGAGAGAAGGTGCGGTATGGAGTCGTGATCAAAGGCGGAAGTGAGAACTGTTATCCGTTATGAAAGGGCACGTGGAGTATCAGGCACAGGAACTCAAACTGCCTTGTTGAGGTGTTTGTGTCAGGTGTAATGTCGAGGCAAATGGTGCGGAGATGGTCCCAGCAATTCAATGGTGGACGTCAGGACATTAAGAGACCTGGACGGACTCGCACGGCCACTACAGATGCAAATGCCAGGGAGGTGGATAACATGATTAAAGCTAATCGGCGTATCACCATCGATGGAGTTGCGGCAGAACTTGGAATAGGACATTAGCGAGCTCACACGATCATCTATGACATTCTTCAATATAGGAAGGTGTCAGCACGATGGGTGCCCCGCCAACTGAACCAGACACAAATGGAACAACGCATGACGTTCAGTCTGGAACAGCTCGCACGTTACCATGAATCTGGCAATGACCTTCTGTTTCGGGTTGTGACGGGCGATGAAATGTGGGTCCACCATTACGTGCCCGAAACGAAGGCGGAAACATCCGTCGTCACCTGTCCGAAAGAAGTTCAAAAGACTCCGTCTGCCGGTAAAGTACTACTCACCGTTTTCTGGGACGTCACAGTAGTTTTGCTGCTGGACTTGCTGGAGGATGCAACCATCAATGTTGCGCGGTACTGTGCCTCTCGGTCGAAGTTGAAAGAGATGATTCGGAAAAGGCGGCCTGGACTTCTCAGATCTGGCGTTCTGCTGTTGGATGACAATACGAGACCACACATGGCTACGCAACGCAAAACCATATTGCAACTCATCGTTGGGAGCGCCTACACAATCCGCCTTACAGGGCGGATCTCGCACCAAGGGACTTCCATCTACTTCCTGCTTTGAAAAAGACTCTGGGCGGAAGGCACTTTGGAAGCAATGCTGACATCAAACAAGCCGTTCAACGCTTCTTCCGAATGCAACGCCCAGATTTTTTCCTAGAAGGCTTTTTGAAGCTTGTAAACCGGTATGACAAATGTCTCAATGTACTTGGAAATTATGTAGAAACATAAAGATAAATCTTATCTTGAAATGTCTCATTCTCTTTTCTTTCCTTTCGCACTCAACTCTGACCACAGTCGACAGGCGAAAATTGTTTTCCAACTCCCTGGTCTCAAATGGGTTGCAAGGTTTTATCACGTTGAAAGGTCGAATTTCATGGAATTGCCCTTCGCTGAAACTTGAAAAGTATACATTCCGAAACTAGTCGTTAGAATCGATATTAAAGTAGAATCACTGAATGCATGGTGCCACTTGGAGATTTCCGTTGAGCCTTATTGGTATGTGTTATCAAAGGTCAATGAAGTTGCCAGAATTCCTTCTGTCTACTTCATAGCTTCTTATTTGGTGTATGTACATGTAATCCGACTGAATTGAAGAACTCACTATTTTCTGTTTTTATCTTCTTGTACCTTAGCACCTGCCTGTTTGGGGACTGGGCCCTGTCTCATTTTCATCACTGAAAGCTTTATATGACGTAATGCACGTTTCCTCGTCGGCATGACGGCAGTAATGCAGTGCATTACGTGGGTAGAGTTTCCAAACGTCTCCAACTGTGAATTTCAAAATTTTCCTGGCGAATTGACTGTTCAAACAAATATCGGGCTTGCAGCCGGTCGTCGTTCAATACTTCGCACGATATTTCAACTGGGTCTCTCACCTGAAGATGACTGGCAGGTCCCCAGTTGAAATATCGTGCGAAGTGTGGAACGACGACCGGCTTCAAGCCCGAAATTTGTTTGAACATCTCCATGTGTGTCCGTTTGGAACATCTAGTGGACAACTCCGCTTGTCAATGAAGATCCTGACTTCCATGGCTTGTCATATACGCAACTTAATCATCTTCCTACAAACACAAATATCTCTGGTTTTATTTCTTCACATTGTGCTCCTTATTCCCTTGTTTACCTTATTACTAGCGACTCGTGAGTAACGGAACCCGTCATGGTAACTTGTCAACTGTAGACATAATTATGTAACTGCAGAGAAACATAAATCCCTTGCAGCTACCATTTAATTACTGACATTACAGCCATGCAATGTGTTTAACTGTTCTATGTCAGAAAGATTTCTGCAAAATACATATAGATGTTTCGTATCCTGAGAATCCAAGATTAAAAACTATTTACCACATATTAATTGATGATTTACTTGTTTTGCTTTTATATTCGTATGGCGTAGCCACCTATGCATCTGATGAAAGTTTGGACTGATAATTATTGTATTATTTTATAAATATTTTCATTAGGGAACACGAACATATCCTTTGACAGTTATTATGGTAGTACCTATTCTCAATTTTCACATTATTAGTAGTATGTCATTGTGCGGTTCCATAGCTGTTTAAATGGTCATTAAATGAAATACAATTGACGTTTTGTTTTCTTTTGTTTCAGGTAATACTGCCTCGGAACGTGTATTGTTAGCAGTGCGGCGTGAACAGTAACAACGTTAAGTGCAACTTTTTCATTTACTTCTGCTAATGGCATTCTCCTTTCCACCATATTCAAGACAAATCAATTTGCTCCCAATACCCTTTCGCCTGATAAACAGTACTAAGCTGTGATTGGTTATAGCATCCGAGGCTGATATATGTGCTACTACTAAAGAAACAGACTAAATAAGTTACTCTGAGATGTATCTTGTAAATTACAGTTGTTACTGCTGGCTGAGGGCAACAGTGTAACTTTTGTGCCAGAGGTACATGTATAAATTCGTCTAAAACAAAACTTTTGGATCTTTCGCGTAAACAACATTACTGCTAGAAATTAAATAAAATAAATTAGTACTAAGACGAATCATTGGAAGCTGTTCTTCATAACTTTACATGTGGATTTTAGAATTTATGATTTGTTAGTAACAACTCGTCATTAAATACAAACAACGTAGCGGATAAAGTATCTGTTCAAACGGTGTATGTGTTACATTGTATCAGTTCATAATTTATTACGTTTCGTACATAAAAGGTTTTGACATAGACCAGTGGCGGTAATTACAGATCGGCACGCATAGCCGTTGGTTAGTCACAATAACTACTGAAACGGTAATCCATATCTTAATGGAAACTCTAGTCCTGGCCAAGCAAATACACTGACTGAGTATTTTCGCAAATAGTGTTTATATAGAATCGTTCAGTTCAGCCGATATTAATATAAGTAATCTGATTGATTTCTTCCCTGTTATTTATATGCCAACAGCATCAAGAGGGTTGGATGCGGTAATGCTGCCTTTGTTTAGCTTTCGAATAGAAAAAATTGATGTATAGTAATGGGATGTGAACGTGATAAGATATTAGTGATTTATGCGAACTTGAATCACGTATGATGGTGCTGTGGACTATCAGTAAAATTTTAGAGGTAAGGTAGCTGGTATGTGATTCGAAGGATAAAGATTCATGAATAATTTCCTGGTATGTGAAACAAAATCAGTAGATATTACACTGGGAATGTATACGGAGTGTGGAAGGGTAATAGAACGTGGTGGTTTCCCAGTTATGTTCTTGTTATCTTGTACATTAAACGTGATACAAATACACAGGGGGCAATCATTCATAGATATAAATCCGACCTACATGTCCCCTAATGAGGGCCTGAAATAGCAAATATATCTTATAAGTCATATAAGATTTTACTTCCTGACGTGTGTAGCATGTTAGACAGTTGTAAGTGGTGGAATAAGTGATGAGATGAAGTACATTATAGTCTGAACAACCAGCCCTCATAGTATTGACTGTTAAGAGATCTACGAAGTGACCGTTGGAAGTACGTGTAGTAACGTTTTCCTATAACCCACTGAAACGTAGGTGGGATAGAGTAATTGATTACAAATTGTCATTATAGGTGTCAGGAAAGCGTGAACCTTACACTTCTGAGGTTACGTATGCAAACTTTGTACATCTGAATGAAGAGGCTATCAAGACAATAATTCGTAACGCTTTGGTGCAGACGTACCGAGTGAGTATAGTGTATGTTAATTATGAACATTCGCCTGAACAAAGTGTGCGTCTGCAAATATGCACATTCCTGTTGATGTGTATTGCTCAAAATGTTCAAATGTGTGTGAAATTTTATGGGAATTAACTGCTAAGGTCATCAGTCCCTTAGCTTACACACAACTTAACCTAATTTATCCTAAGGACAAACACACACACCCATGCCCGAGGAAGGACTCGAATCTCCGCTGGGACCAGCCGCACAATCCATGACTGCAGCGCCCTAGACCGCTCTGCTAATCCCGCGCTGCGATGTGCATTGTGCTGTAGTCAAATCCCTCTGATTCCCCAGCCTGATATTTGGCTGTTATCTGCAAGTTCCGTCATCTGAGGTAAGACCCAATCAGTGAAAGTCGTTCCATCATGTTCACATTTTCACCTTCTGCACAGCACAGCAATAACTCTTACGAAGTTGTGTTCAGGAAACGCTGACGTGATGTAGCCTCCCTTTTTGATACAATCTTAAATTAGTTTCATCTGATTTTATTAAAATAATTTCGAGATGTTATATTAATTCGACATTGAAGCAATATCTTAAAGGCAGTGGTGATAGCTTCAATGACTTAATTCTACTTCTCAAAGAAACACGCCAGCATTTTGAATATTAACCACTAGTTCACTAGAGACGTCCAGCGCCTAAGCGCTGACATAAATAATAAATGAACGATAATGTTTCATAACTTACTCCTATACAAACATTGCACGTTAAGGTTTGAACGAAACCTTCAGAAGAAACATGTCTCTCGAGAGTTGCGACACTTGATAATGTCTTCCGCTATGTCATACCTATTCGCTCTAGTGCATTGTTATTGTTATCCTGCAGTTTAACGCTAGATCCAAGTTCTATTGAAAAGAAGTTGTAGAGAATTTCTCTCCCCTCATTATGCGAAACAAATTTACTCTTTACTTATTCATTTATTTTTGACCTTACATATTGCAGCAGTCTATTTGCTATATTAGTGTTACTATTCTGATTCCGCCGTTTGTAAGGCTATTAGTTATCTTGCGTTGATAGTGTCATATGTAACATATTCCATATTTTTTGTCGTAGCTCCTGGTATGGTCATGCTTACCCTTGTAGTACACGTTTTACGACACACATTTTGGCCATGGTTTCTTTTTGAGCAATTGCACTCGCACTGATATGTGTCTTACCACGAAACCGCAAAGTTTCTGCGCTAAACTCATGTGTTCTTGTAGGTATTTGATGTTCATTGCTAGAAAGAAGTTGAGCTCATTGACGAAACTACGTTTTTTCGCATCAAGTTGAAATAAAATTCGCATGTAACACTTAAAGGAACTGCAGCAGTATTCAAAATAAGTATGTTTATATCTCAAAGTGTTATGTACGTCAAGCATATACATTTTGACATGTATTTAGTAGAATAGACGATTAAGTTCTAGACTGGGACAATTAAAAGCTTAGAGGCTCAATCATCAACTTTATTCTCTAGTAAAAGGTTTCACTTATTTAATCACCGTCGTGCATGGGTTAAAGAGAAATTAATACGTAAAAATGCAGATGTTGCTTATTAGGCGGTACCTCCTGGCCAGTGACTTCACCTTTCTTAACTCCAGATTAAGTTTCATCCTTTGTCGGAGCGGGCTCATGGTCTGATGAGTATGTAACGTATGAGACAACCAGTACAGAAAATTGATAGCATTATTTAAATGAGTATGACAAAGAAGCTGCAGGTAACGAATCAACTGCAGAAACATATATTGGTAAAAACAAAAATTATTTCCATATGAAGAAATTTCTTTGCCATTTCCCTTTGCAACCACAATTAAAAAGAGCTGCGACATACAAAAGGCGCTTGGTCCAGAAAATTGTTATATCGCCACGTAACAGTGTGTGAAGTTGTGAGGGAGGTCATTAGTCACTTCTGCTGACCTCACGCGCAGCACTAAACGGTAACGTTTCTACTATGACTCTCAGACCAGCACACAGTTCTAAAACGTTGAGTAGTTTCAGCACAGCGCTCATTACGCATCAGGCTGAAAAATTCATTCTGATCACCATTCATGCGCTGTATCAGCGATCTGAATAGTATGATTACAAATTCTGAAGCAGTCAGAATACACAGGAACCAGCAAACTGCCTTATATAAAATAGCTTCGAAATTCTGTTTAATTTACACTTAAAGTCCCTGTGTTAAATATCTGTTGAGCATGTAAGCATATTATAATACTGTGTGAAATTATGTTTAAAGTTTGTTGAACGTCGCAAAGTGCTCTCGTTTTCAAAAACTGGATGGATGTAGGTAGCATTATTTGAGCTCCGTTTTAAGCGAAGTTGTTTTTGCACCCATTTCCATGTTTATGAAGTTATATCTACTGAACTATGTGCCGTACAGTGATATAGTATTGCAGCTACCTTCAGTGGTATATGTGGATACCGCCTTCAAAACGTGTTGTGAGTATAGTTCTAAAGAAGTAATAAATTAAAACATCAAGCCTGATTAGATGGTTTTCCTGCATGAAAAACGATAATGCAGTAGCAATAAATTTGTTTCCTTCTATCATTAAGTAGGAGGTGTCAGTGAAAAAAGGTTTCATAAAGCTTTGAAATTACGTGTTAAGTTTGCTGCATGTCGCTAAGGGCTATCATTCTCAAATACTCGATGAATGAAGTCTGGGTAGTTGTGCGCCATGAGATATGGAGACTCCAGACATATCCACATACAGTTTCTAACAGTAACACTTGTCTCACTGCCGTGGTAAACATTTCAAATGAGGTAATACCACTTAATTAATAGTTTGTGGCAGTTTTTAAATTCTTAAATGCGGTCATTGTTTATATGAAGTACTGAAAATCAAATTTTTTGTCCCAGATAGGAAATCTGCAACTGTGACCATGCTTTGTGGACAGTAAACAGTTTAAACCGTTTAATAATACAGATTTAGAAATTACAATTTTACAATGCTCCTAATAAGAGAAGGGTAATACTACATTTCTTCTTTATTATGACAGATTATGAACATATTTCATTGTTTTAAAATACTTGTTTTTTTCACAGCTGTGCATTGCATACAGCATATCTATTGATACGTAATCAGCATGGTTTCAGAAAACAGCGTTCTTGTGCAACGCAGCTAGCTCTTTATTCGCACGAAGTAATGGACGCTATCGACAGAGGATCTCAAGTTGATTCCGTATTTCTAGATTTCCGGAATGCTTTTGACACCTTTCCTCACAAGCGATTTCTAATCAAGCTGCGGGCCTATGGGGTATCGTCTCAGTTGTGCTACTGGATTCGTGATTTCCTGTCAGGAAGGTCGCAGTTCGTAGTAATAGACGGCAAATCCTCGAGTAAAACTTAAGTAATTTCAGGTGTTCCCCAGGGAATCGTCCTGGGACCTCTGCTGTTCCTGATCTATATAAATGACCTGGGTGACAATCTGAGCAGTTCTCTTAGGTTGTTCGCAGATTATGCTGTAATTTGACGTCTAGTAAGGTCATTCGAAGACTAGTATCAGTTGGAAAGTGATTTAGGATAGATTGCTGCATGGTGTGGCAGGTGGCAATTGACACTAAATAACGAAAAGTGTCAGGTGTCCACATGATTTCCAAAAGAAATCCGTTGGAATTCGATTACTCGATAAATAGTACAATTATCAAGGCTGTCAATTCAACTAAGTACCTGGCTGTTAAAATTACGAACAAATTCAGTTGGAGAGACCAAACAGATAATATTGTGGGGAAGGCGAGCCAAAGGTTGCGTTTCATTGGCAGGACACTTAGAAGATACAACAAGTCCGATAAAGAGACAGCTTACACTACACTCGTTCGTCCTGTGTTAGAATATTGCTGGTGTGGGATCCTTACCAGGTGGGACTGACGGAGGACATCGAAAGGGTGCAAAAAACGGCAGCTCTTTTTGTATTATCACGTAATAGGGGAGAGAGTGTGGCAGATATGATACGCGAATTGGGAGGGACGTCATTAAAGCAAAGAAGTATTTCGTCGGAGCGAGATCTATTTACGAAATTTCAGTCACCCAACTTTCTCTTCCGAATGCGAAAATATTTGTTGAGCCCAACCTACATAGGTAGGAATGATCATTAAAATAAAATAAGAGAAATCAGAGCTCGAACAGAAAGGTTTAGGTGAGCTCGAACAGAAAGGTTTAGGTGTTCGTTTTCCCGCGCGGTGTTCGGGAGTAGAATGGTACAGAGACAGTATGATTGTCGTTCGATGAACCCTCTGCCAAGCACTTAAATGTGAACTGCAGAGGAATCATGTAGACGTAGATGTAGATGTAAGGTCCAGTAACGGTTCCGGCTCTTTTGTGTCATAATCACAACCTGCATTCTGTTACGAAATTTGGGCGAAACATGTCAAAAGGTTACATGAAGCACTTCTTGATCACTTGAAGTCGGTATCAAGGGTCCAAGATCGGCGCTGGATTATTGGCTGATGTATTACTTTCGCAACAAGATGCTAATCCTGATGATGACTCGTAATATTCGAAATCGGTATAATACTATAAAGTTAACATAGTATGATGAAGAAAGTTGTGAATAAAAAAAGGGTTTTATTTTAAAAACAGTTGAAGGGCACCATTTTGGTAATTTGAGATATTTTGCCGATAGAAACTTGAAAGATCGACGAGCCGTGAGCATTTTTTCCGTTTAATGCCTCGGTTGTAAGGCGGGGAGAGTGTGCGTGAAACACGCAGCTCCACCTGACCCCTCACCCGCTTCCTTCGGCAAAGGCAATCGGTCACCGCTGCAGCTGCGTCTCTGTACAACTCCTATAATCGAGTCAACGACCGCAGACGTCTATAGGTCCGATAATGTGGGTTGCGCACCGCGATGTTCCATTAATCAGCGGTGTGCGCGCCCTCCATTATGAAGCAATAGCAGTTACGGTGCTCTGAGGAATGGACCTAATCAATATTCGACCGAGGGGGGCCATTGAGTCTGCATTTCGCCTCGTTACGGTATAAAATATCAGCGGTTCTCCAACGGAAACACATTGAATGGTAATGCGTGTACCACTCTCCGGGAGAAAAAAGGACAAGTACGAGATCCGAATTCGCAACAACACTCGATAGACACAATGCAAGAGAATAAAAATATCGAGTCAGATTTTCTCCTTTATGTTCTTCAAACAGAAGTAATAAATCATACATCGAATCAAAATTATTTCCTTAATTAAATAAAAGTAAATATTGATTCACATAGTTACTTAACTCGCAATAGCGCTACGTTTTCTTCGTTAATTTTTTCACATTTTCCTGTTAAAAACAGTACTTTTCAGTAGGATATAAACAGCAGTGTACGTTATGGTCGCCGCTTTACGTGTCGTCTTCGTGCAAAGGGCACGATAATTTCTTGATCAAGCCACCAAATCAACAATTATAAGCAATAATTTTCAAGTATATTTAATTTCTTCTATATTTCTGCCTCTTAACATAGCGTCAGGTCTGACTGAATGACATCTAAGCAGTTAATAGGTTGTAGTATAGCGTATCGTTCTAGTGAATACAGTGCAGTGAAAATAGTGATAAAGGTTATGAAGGGGTATAAAAGAAACGTGGGAAAATTTCAGCAGCTTTTGAGTTTGAACCTACGACGTGGAGTCAATAGACCTCTTCTTTCCCTCATGCACGTTTTTAAATTTTGCTTTTTGGAAGCTAAATAAACGGAGAGATGACTCGTATTGGTGAAAGAAACGTTGATTTCTATGGAACTGGTGTCTCAATAACGAATTTCATCCTCACTTAAAAGCACAGAGATAAACGCAGGCCCTTGTGAGATTGATGTCATTCCAAGCAAAACACTGCAATTAAAAGCTAGCACTGCCTTCCCAGGAACTTATAAATGTCAATATGGCTGTGTGAAAATATTTAGACTTTATGCAGTACTGAAAGATGAAAAAGTCAGATGTTGTTTCCTGCGTATTTTATTAATAATGGGTTATACAGTTGTAAAACAAACAAAAAAAAATACAACGCGCAAAGTTCCTGGCAATGTGTACTTTAATTTTAAAAATAACCATGTGACACTGAGCATAATTACAAAAGGTGTATGTAATATAATGCTTTCTATTTTTCTTCCACTATGTGGCAAAAGGAACCTAGCACTCTCTAACTAAGGCGTTCTCTAAACTGCCATTTTAAACGAAGTACTCTGTAGCTCTCTTGCTGTGGGAGATGAGAGTTATTTACTTTCGCAGTAGTTCTCCTCGTATATGTAAATGTGAGAAAGTATTGTATATGAACATTGCAAGGTGATTGCTATGATTCTGTGAGAGGAAGCAACAATGCGTTTTAATCTATGGGCAGTGAAATACGTTGGAAACATCGTCTTCGACTAAGACACAAGTATTGCTCTCCATCTCGATACCAATTACAGGCAAACTGAAAGGCGTACCTGAAATCTTTGCTACAATTTTGTGAAGGCAAGAAGGAAAATTACGATTAAATACATCTCATTGAATTCAGTCATTAGTGAAGAAGCATAAGTTAGGATTGAGAGAGAATGAAGAAACAATTCAGTGGTGTCATTTTCAGGGCCCTTTGCAATAGCTCATTTAAAGAAATCACGAGAAACCAAAATGTGGATGATCGGACGGGAAATCAACGGTCAGCTTCCCATTTGCCAGTCACCGTGCGACCTCGCGCGGTACCTACGAGTAGAATCTATGTGTTTACTGTCATATACTTTAAACATCCGAAGTTTTCCCTAGTTGTCTTTTTTAAATATTTTCATCCCATTATAACCCTCCATTTCCTTTTTATCATACTCCCTTTATAACGCTTCATTTCCTCTTCATCATACTCCAATTAAAGCACGAATTAATTTCCATGAAAATTTAAATGTCTCAAAGTGCCCTCTTCCACATCCCAATTCAGACGTATAAAATTTCATGCTTTTAGATACTCTGTGATGCAATCATAAATGCTTGTTGTTATTTACTGAGAATAGAAAGAATTTTATTTTAATGTTTGTTTGAATTTTTCACAAGTGTAGGATGAACTTGGGACGCCTTACCGACAATTTTCTTTTCCTCGGCGCAACTGTAACATCATTTCGAAAATGTTAATCGCTGTTTGGTTTACGCTAATTAAAAGAAATGTAGCATGTATTTTTCTCATTTCTAGCTGAAATTTCATGTACGTTAATTGTAAACACAATAATACTACATAATTATACATTTTATGAATAGCCGATAATTGTGGATGGTCGGTCAATGACCAGTGTAATAGTCATACTGGTACGCCATTTTCACAATATACCAACGTTGTTGTCCAATGTTTCGTTCCGCTCTACTACACAATTTTAGAAGAAATTCTACAAAGGAAAAGCCACGCAGAATTTGTTGCTGCCTAAGACAAAATGAACTCTTTTTCTTCATACTAAAATTTCTTCACAAACAAATAACATATTTTTTAAAAAGTAAACATAAGATCGAAACACCTTATTACTTAAAACACTGATTGTACTTTCTCATAGACTGGCACCACTGACATCGCTAGACACTCATTTAGATTATAAATGCTGATGGGACCATACAGGACGTTAATGCATGCATTTAAACGTAATGTGTGCATGTGTACTTCTCAGCGTTGTATGGTAGCGTTTATAGTATAGCTGATAAACCTTGCTGTTACTGATGACCACCTCTGTTAAAGAAAGTACGGGACTGCTTTTAAAGGATCAAACAAGTCTTTATTAACACTGTGATTAAAACAGAGTTCATAACCGAATATTTTGTTATTGAATTGTTTTTTGTTATTGAACTTGAATTGCGGTCTTTATTGACGACCAGAAGGCACATACACTGAATCCTTATTCGAGAGCACAAATTCTTTAATAGACACTAACAGTTTCTCTTATTTCTTTGTTATTTCGTACTTTTCGAGTACTTCTTTATCACAACCGCGTGTTAAATTTTCCTTTCCTCCTTCCCTGTCGTTTCTGATTTCTTGCTTTCTCTCGGTTTAATATCCTGTTATTACAATAGTCTCATTCTGTTATTAAGTACTCACTACTTATCCGTGTAATCTGTGCTACCATTCTCTTCATTTTCCCGAAATACTATTTTTCCAGATATACAGGATTATGTATCTGGTAACCCTGTTCTGATTCATTCGGTAGGGATGTATAACCCATGTTTCGAATTATTATGCATGGTTACAACACATTTTGCTAGAGTTCCTCGTTACATATCATTTTCCAACCCTTTGTCGATGCTATAAATATTTCGGTCTTTCCACTATAGCATAGTGTTTACATTTTGTACATCCAGACATACATTTAGGAGGCAGAGTGTTCTGTTCGACCATATGATCTTCCCATTTTATCAGTTCTCTCATCTATTCCATATTTTTTGTATGCTATTTAAATCTACTAACTCGTCCTATGTTAACAGTTTGTGTTTCTATGTGTTTTGGTGCATTTTTTGTTATATACACTCCTGGAAATGGAAAAAAGAACACATTGACACCGGTGTGTCAGACCCACCATACTTGCTCCGGACACTGCGAGAGGGCTGTACAAGCAATGATCGCACGCACGGCACAGCGGACACACCAGGAACCGCAGTGTTGGCCATCGAATGGCGCTAGTTGCGCAGCATTTGTGCACCGCCGCCGTCAGTGTCAGCCAGTTTGCTGTGGCATACGGAGCTCCATCGCAGTCTTTAACACTGGTAGCATGCCGCGACAGCGTGGACGTGAACCGTATGTGCAGTTGACGGACTTTGAGCGAGGGCGTATAGTGGGCATGCGGGAGGCCGGGTGGACGTACCGCCGAATTGCTCAACATGTGGGGCGTGAGGTCTCTACAGTACATCGATGTTGTCGCCAGTGGTCGGCGGAAGGTGCACGTGCCCGTCGACATGGGACCGGACCGCAGCGACGCACGGATGCACGCCAAGACCGTAGGATCCTACGCAGTGCCGTAGGGGACCGCACCGCCACTTCCCAGCAAATTAGGGACACTGTTGCTCCTGGGGTATTGGCGAGGACCATTCGCAACCGTCTCCATGAAGCTGGGCTACGGTCCCGCACACCGTTAGGCCGTCTTCCGCTCACGCCCCAACATCGTGCAGACCGCCTCCAGTGGTGTCGCGACAGGCGTGAATGGAGGGATGAATGGAGACGTGTCGTCTTCAGCGATGAGAGTCGCTTCTGCCTTGGTGCCAATGATGGTCGTATGCGTGTTTGGCGCCGTGCAGGTGAGCGCCACAATCAGGACTGCATACGACCGAGGCACACAGGGCCAACACCCGGCATCATGGTGTGGGGAGCGATCTCCTACACTGGCCGTACACCTCTGGTGTTCGTCGAGGGGACACTGAATAGTGCACGGTACATCCAAACCGTCATCGAACCCATCGTTCTACCATTCCTAGACCAGCAAGGGAACTTGCTGTTCCAACAGGACAATGCACGTCCGCATGTATCCCGTGCCACCCAACGTGCTCTAGAAGGTGTAAGTCAACTACCCTGGCCAGCAAGATCTCCGGATCTGTCCCCCATTGAGCATGTTTGGGACTGGATGAAGCGTCGACTCACGCAGTCTGCACGTCCAGCACGAACGCTGGTCCAACTGAGGCGCCAGGTGGAAATGGCATGGCAATCTGTTCCACAGGACTACATCCAGCATCTCTACGATCGTCTCCATGGGAGAATAGCAGCCTGCATTGCTGCGAAAGGTGGATATACACTGTACTAGTGCCGACATTGTGCATGCTCTGTTGCCTGTGTCTATGTGCCAGTGGTTCTGTCAGTGTGATCATGTGATGTATCTGACCCCAGCAATGTGTCAATAAGGTTTCCCCTTCCAGGGACAATGAAGTCACGGTGTTCTTATTTCAATTTCCAGGAGTGTACATATATAAATTTATTTCTGGCCTCAACTTCATGCTTCGATAATCGTCTTCACTTTAAATTGTTGCGACGCTGCAGGGGTTTCACGAAGATCGCCAGCTGAGCACATGCGTGCAAGAAGTGGCCTCTATAATGTTATGTGATACTACTTGTTGTTATATAGCGCAGGATGGAGAATGTGACGTCGATGTTATTGTTAGTTCGGAAGTGTAATCTAATACTAAAGAGCATGCGACTACCTATGCGCCTGGTTCGTCAAGCAAGACAACAAATTCCAGATTGCGTCTTGGTCCCCCAGGTTCGCCAAATATAAAACGTAATGAAAACATGTAGGGAAGACACCGAGCACGTGGACGGTAACATTACAGTTAACATAATTGTGGGTGCTAACTACGGACTAACATGTAAGTCTGAAAATGTTTTCGATCATGAGTTTTTTTCCCTCATGTGATCAGCGCTGCCGACGTGCATTAACTGATTTATGCGCACCTTGGAAAGATCATTGTATCTAGAGCTGTGATTGCTAAGCGTACTTCTGCTCTTGTACCTGATTTATATTTGAACATTAACAACACAAATTTTTCAGCAAATTTTACTGTTATACATTCGTAACACATCATTTATCAGCATTAGGTAATCGTTCCTGTTTTCAGTTGCCAAAGTAAAATTATCAGGAGTCAAACGTTCGTTTAATAATTCATTGCAGTCGATGTAAAAATGATCGATAAATTCTGATTTTAATTTTCATGCAGCGATTGGTATGTAAATGTATGTAAATGTTATACGTACCAGGGGCTTTTCGGCTCTTCTGTTTCCACACCATTATCGTCGAGCCGGGGTAGCTAGAGGAACTCCTGCGGTCGTAATAACAACGAACAGTTTTATCACGTTAAACAAAAGTCTGTGAGTAGATCCGCAACCGTAATGGCACTAAATGGTATAAAACTTGCCTTTGTCACCAGTATAATTTTGTCATCTAACGAGATGAGGGTTTAGAGGGATCCCCATCATTAGGCCCGTTAAAATAAATAACAAGTATCTTGTCACTTCCAACTCAATTCCATAATACCGCCAGTGCCCAAGTCATCTGCACACAGATGGCTCTAGGGGAAGCAGTAGAGTGCAACAAAATAATGAACAATGTTATGAATAGAATCATATCTTCTGCATTATTAGGATTAATCTGAGTTAAGAAAATCTGTTTACTATTTCATTTATACATTAATATTTACTTACATTTGACGATCGAGCAAAAATCTTCTATTACTAAATTTATTTATTCACAGTAATTTTTCGTTCACAAAGAGATTATTTATCTAGATGTTTACACTGATGTTTACATTGTAATTCAGATGGTTCAAATGGCTCAAAGCACTAAAGTACTTAATAACTGAGGTTATCAGTCCCGTAGACTGAGATCTACTTAAACCTAAGTAACCTAATGACATCACACACATCCATGCCCGAGGCAGAATTCGAACTGGCGACCGAAGCAGGGGCGCGGTTCCGGACTGAAGCGCCTAGGACCGCTCGGCCACAGCCGCCGGCAAGGAACCACGTGCATTAGTAGCTAAATAAAACTCTCAACTGTTAAAGTAATATGTGCTATATAAATATTCATGCCTCAGAACACAAACTGTAAACGCGATCTGACCACAAATTTTTAACAAAATAGACCGACGGAAAAAATCGCAACATCAAGAAGGAGTTGTGTGGCTTGGACGAAAGTTGGTAGTCATGTTCCTACGTCTGAAACTCTATGTCTATTCATATTTCTCGCCAGTGACACAAGAGAGGCGCTAGTAGAACCACAATGAGAATACAAATCAGGTTTGTTTCTAATACACGGTTAACGGTTATGGGCTTTAGTTACCTTTGCGATTTGACTTGCTGAGTTGATGATTGAAGAGAATGTCTTTATGTCGACACAGACGCCATTGTTAAAACCTCATTGTGTTTGAACGATGTCGTGTAATGGGGCTACGAGAAGCAGGATGTCCCTTCTGCAATATTGCCCGAAGGACTTCGCAGTACTCTAGCCACTGTACATGGTGGTCACTAGAATACACTGTCATAAGAAGACAGGCCTCCGGATTCCACGTGGCACTGCCGAGAGTGAGAACTATCGTGATAGGCGTATTGTTGAGGCGCATCGTACTGCATCTGTAGCAGCAATATGAGCAGCGTTTGGCCGGACAGTGACATAACTGAAACATCCCCTTTGAACAATTATACAAGACTGTACTTAAACTGACACACAATATTTATAGCGCAAGGCAATCTGACTTTCAAAAAATCCCTACAAAAGAATGGCCCTGACTAACATTAAACTATACCTTTCACGAATCACTTACCCCACAAAAATCTTCGTTACTCAAGCTACTGTAATACAGCGAGTGCCACTACTGCCAGCTAAATAAAAGATTCAAACTACGGAAGGCACTAACTACTGATAGGGATAGTTAGCAAATGAAAGATTTTAATAGAGAACAAACAATGTATTTACCTAAATATCATCAAAAGTCATAATACATATAGCAGTTCATGACATGCAGTCTTACAAATTTCAAAACTTCGCCATTTCTCTCCCCACATCCACCACTGCTGGCGGCTCACCTCCAACTGCACAGCACTACGCGCTGTTAACAGCCAACTGCCCAACAACAATGGCTAACAACAATGCAAAGCAGCCACAGGCTGCACACAGCACAGCCCGACGTGGCGTTACCAATAAGAAAACCTAAACAGCCTACTTGCATAACGAACTGTTGCAGCTGGGTTACTTCAAGGACTGCAACGAGTCAGACGTTCTTGTAGAGTGTATTCCACTGACTCCAAATCACTGACATGTATTACTTCAGTGGTGTCAAGCGGGAGCTCAGTGGTGGGCAGCGTGGAGATCTGTTGTTTTTTTTCTGATAAAACCTGGTTCTGTCTTGGTGCCCGTGATGAGCGGGTGTTAGTTAGAAGGCGGCCAATTGAGGCCAGTCAATCTGTCTAAGTACGAGATACACTTGACCGACACCTAGGGTGCGATTTCGTATAACAGTAGGAGGACTCTTCTAGTTATTCCAAGCACCCTGACTGCCAAACTGTACGTCGACTTCGTCTTTCGACCTACTGTGCTGCCTTTCATTAACAGCATTCCATGGGGCGTTTTCTAACAGAATAAAGCTCTCACATATAGCGCCGTTGTAATATGTATTCTCTACAGAATGTAGTCATCTTGGCTTGCTCGATCACCAGATCTGTCTCCAATCGAGAATGTATGGGACATCATCGTCGACTATCTCCATTCACAAACAGTATGAACCGTATCATTATATACAGGCCAAGGTCAACAGCCAATTAACTCCATCTCACAATCCGACATCCTGGACAACACAATGCGTGTACTTTTGAATTCCCACGTAGAACTTTTTTTAGGTTTACTGCTGTTATTAACGTACCAGCACCTCAAATTTGCAGTGACGTATCTCGCTCTTACACTAACCTGTGATTTCGCAATGTCAATAACTTAAATTTATTACTCAGACAAATATATTCCAGACATTTCATTACGCTTCGTTAATCATTTTTTGATGTTCCTATTGTTTTCGTCAGTGTAGTTACAGGCACATACACTTACTTAATATAGGTACAACGGTAGTAAATTTTGCAGTGGAAGAGATTTCATCAAAGATCTGTCCAAAAGTTACATAATATTAATGCTTATAGCGAAAGCCCTGCTAAGAGTATCATTCCTAATATCCCTTACCACTGAAATTACACTTGAAAATAATATTGATAGGAACACTTCCTTAAACTGTGTAGATCAATGGATGATTTAAGAACAAAATATCCGTAAACTTTCACAAGTTGCGACATTGTCGCGAATAAAACAGTGACCCGTATGTAAAATAAATTTCCTTTAATTTACTTCTGTGAACGACTGTGAACAAAAAGTTTGTGACCATAGACGTAAATGAAAGTAAATTTATCCGTATACTGTTGTAAATACAGAATCCTTCACTGTCATGTGCTTCACAGAACATTTCACTAATGTACCATAACATTGAGCATTCAGAAACTATCAGTCTTCCAGAACACAATCCGATGGATTGCCTTTCAAATCTATATTCGATGTTAGCAGATTTTTCTTCTCCAGAAACGTCTTTCTTGTCATATCCTGCCTACTTTTTATACTCTCTCTACTTCGATCATCATCTAGGGTCTCATTTCCGAATCTAATTCTCTCAGCCCCACCTGACTTAATTTGTCTACGTTCCAGTATGCTTGTTTTGATTTTTTATGTTCTTCTTATATCCTGCTTTCAAGGCACAGTCAGTTCCTTTCCACTGCTATTCTACGTCCTTTGCAGCCTGTGATAGAATTTCAATGTCATCGGCAAACCTAGAAGATTTTATTGATTGCCCTTTAGCTTTAAGTACATCTCCAAATTTTTTCTGTGGTTTCCTTTACTGCTTGCACAATGTACACATTGAGTGTACATTCGTGGACAAAACGAGCGAGAGCCCTCACGTTTTCGTTATGCTGACCTGCACAGCTCTAAGGTCTGCTACCCAGCATAACAGGCAAGGCAACGAAGTGCTACCAACATACTATGCACAGGCGTGAAATTCAATAACTATCAGAAATTTGTCAGACTGTTTTCAATCATGTGTAAGACTATATTAATGCTGATTAGTGTGTTAACCACAACACCTAAATATAGGATATAAATGAAAGAATAAACGCTAATTAGTATGTACTGTACTAATAAAAATGAATTTCAGCTTATCGAGATAACATAACTGTTTTATTAGGACAAACTACCCCAGATCGTTACGAATTAGCAAAATATTATGCGCATTCAGCCACGAAATGGTCTGTGTCAGCGTTCAGACTAGTCATACTGGATTACCGTTGCTGACCTACCATGAAAGTGTGCAAATTTAGCAATGCGTGAAGATTCATAACGACATTGAGCTACAAATTATTTAGTGCCACACTTAAGTCAATTCAATTATTGACAGAAGCGGAAAAAGTAGGCAGTAACAAGTATAAAATTCTACAAGAGTTTCACATTGACATTCACAAGACGCCGGTACAGAATATAGGTACCAATACAACGTACTGGGGCTGGGGCCCCGAGAATTCCTTAAAATTCCTTTACTGATAGTTTCTCTGCGTCCATCGAGATTAGAACCGAAAGCAAACCAGACCTCCCTTGCAGTAGCAAACACCTTTCACTACGCTAGCAGACAACCCAGGCAAAAAACCCTCTATTGTTACCCCCGACATGAATAAGCCGACAGTTTAGCAATAAAATGGCAAAATGATCTGCAGTTTCTGTTGCATAGAGCTTTCAGGACTGAAAAACATAAATTGTCTACCTTTATGTCACCTCTTATGTGACAATCATTCGGGATGTTTATCGAAATAACAAGAAACTGTTATTAGCGGGTAAATTTAGTAGGATAATTCTGCAACACGCACAGGAAATAAACTGCGACGTACCTGCCAAACGTATTCTACAATGTTTCGGATGCGCCATTACACGTGCCACAGCCAGAAAACGTTCATTAGCCGAAGTGTTCCTTAAGGTAGCTAGCAACGGTAATGCTCGCACATATAAAACGCGGTGGCATTAATAGTGGGATCTGAATTAACCACGTGTATAGGCAAATGGATTTTATTTGCAATCTTGTAAACGTGATTTGGATCGAAAGCGTAGCTACGATTAATATGCTGCTGTAGCGACTGCAACTGGAACATTTCGAATAAAGAGTAGGGGAAAATATTATGCAGCCCTCTTCTTCAGTAACTGTGGTAGCTATTTTCGTTGTTAGGGTTTCGTCACGTAATTCGGTAAAAATGGTACCCTACAAGTCTCACATTCTTGACCGTCTCTCTGTATACCCAACCCTTAAAACCAGCTTACCTCGAGTAGGGTGGTGGTGTAAAAAAGTGTGCTATGTCAACGTAATCTAAACATGGGGCCGTTTATGTAAAGAAAATTTACGCGAAAGGTCAAAATAAGGCTCTAAGAACTATGCCAACAAACTGCTTAGGTCATCATTACCCTAGACCTAGGACTACTTAAACCTACCTACCCTAACACACATCTATTCCCAGGGAAGGATTCGAACTGACGGCGCAAGGAGCCGCGCGGTCTGCGATATGACGCCGTTGAGAGCACGGCTAGCCAGCGCCGGCAAGCTGTTAATATCATCTGGCGTTGCTAAAAAGTTATTCACTTATGGTGAATGATTTTCTGCGCAGTTCATATTTGATTTTACGGATGATGAAGGACGCCTAATTCATTTCCCCTAGTCTTTATTCATGATGTTAGATTCGAAATCTGTGCATAAGTACTATCCATAACCACACTTTAGATCCAAGTCATAGTCACAGATATGCTAATACAACACATTGGCTTATACTCGAAGTGTTTCGTTTTCTACGAAGTGCTGGCAGATGATGCGTTGGAGTCTTCGAAGCGCGAGTTTCTTCAGCACATCAGTTGAGCGAACTTGCATAGTATGTTGGTAGCACTTCGTCGCCTTGTCTGTTATGCTGTGTAGCAGACTTTAAAGCCGTGCGGATCAGCATAACGGAAAGGCGAGGGGTCTCGCTCGTTTTGTCCGCGACTGTACATCCTGTCGTACGTCCTCAACCACCACTTCATTTTCCTGTCCCTCGAATCTTGTAACCCCTAGACCCTTGTAACTGTTGTCTGGTTTCTGCACAAGCTGCAAATACCTTTTTGCTCCCTGTATTTTATCCGTGCTATCTTCAGAATTTCAAAGAGAGTCTTTCAGTCGACATTGTCAAAAGCTTCATCTAAGTCTAAAAATATTAGTTTGCCTTCCTTCAATCTATCTTCAAAGTGGAAGTAGGTTTCTCAAAAAGAGTACGAAACTACATATTCTGAGTACTTTGCTTCTAGCAATACAATAAATCACTCATAATGCAGGAGTGCGTGATAAGAATTGGTAGATATTACTGGATCCCATAATCAGCTTCCATTTCACGAAACGTTCGTTTCATGGCAGAAGGATAACATTGCAAGTACTGCATGCCGAGTGATCACAACTGTGTGAGTATGTAGAAAACACGCCTGAAATAACATTTGCGTTCACCTAGTAGTCACCAAGGCAAGTAATTTTAAATATCTATCCCATAACCTTCATCACTGCAGAAACTCCGAACCAGTTCGCATCAAAACCACACAAAGTAAGAGGCAGAGCAGAACATACTGCCTATCAAACTGAAAACAAGGAACTGAATGACGAGAACGCATTCGAAAGTATTTCACCTCGTGTCTCCACACCTTGAACGTTTTCCATTGTCTGATGGCCTAAACAAGCTTTTAAAGAAGCGATATGCTTTATTTGACTTATCGAAAATGAGTAGTATAAATATGCACAGCACTGCTAAGTTAAAAAAAATGATTTAAGGAAAGCAAAATTATATTGCGAAAACATGGCAAGTGCAAATGAACACGAAAATTTTAGATACTTTTTGAGATAAAATTGTAAGACTAGCATGTACAACTTGTTCCAAAGGTATAAAGTCAAAGTTACGTACACATTAGTATATCGTATAACGGTTATTTTGAGAGTAGAAATGGCCGTAAATAAATATTTCTTCCCGTGCGAAAGCTTGATGAAGCAACACGTACGGGAAAAGTGTTCGTGGACCTCTTACGTTGCATAACAAAAAGCCTGACTGCCTAATCGACTTTCGACTTTAGTACCTACCTTGAAGGAAACTAAATTAGGAGTCCGTATGAAAATTAGAAAGCTGCACTGCTTTTCACCATACATGTGTAGAACACTTTGTACTCGTAAATTTTCCTTGTTATTCTAGCACCATTTTGTAGGATGAAAGTTAATCGGACATGTGTTAGCAGAATTCGTGATTATTAACCAGTAATTCACTAAAAAGAGACAAACAATTAATTTACACTAGCCCTACGATGGACCACGTGGCCTAACATTCTACAATACGTGAGAATCTGATTGAAAGAAACCTTCACTCACTCTAGAATACTGTGAGTAATATTTAAACAGAGGGAATATAGTGAATGCAGTATAATATCCTCACAGATGGAAAATAGAAAAACCGGTACCGTGCCGCGGACACAGTGCAAGATCCCTCTCTTTGAATACTAGAAGTTAATTCTGGACATGATGGAAGCGTTGGAAACATAACAATAACCCAAGCTGCATGAGCACTGCCACGACTCATCACAATCCTTGCAGTTGAAAACATGAGAATGGTTATCGGACCATAATTTCAAGTAAATACACACTACACAGCAACCACAAACCCGCTCCGACATGCGTGACAATCCAAAAGAGAAGTCACCAAATTCAGAGAACAGGAAGTCGTCAACAAAAACCATTGCGTCGCGTTCTGCGAGGCAAATTTCGACCCAAATCTATCTCGCGGGCATCTCATTTCTTCCTAAGTACTACTACTTCCAAAGTATCTACTACAATCTTCAGTTTATCAGAAAAAGACTGTAGTATGCTGAGCAGTCGAGGACCCGGGTACAGAAAGTCTTTCCAATGGTTTAACGATTAACAACACGCATAAAACTGAATATCTAGAAACGTAACATTTATTGAGTGGCTTTCAACGTGAGTTCCTCGTGTGGTGTTCAAACGTTGTATTCCTAAACTATGGTTAAGTAGGACTAATTCTCGCTCATCGTCTTTCAGTCATCTTCTGCTGGAGATCGAGTGTCACAACAGCATACAGGAGGCTTAAGCTTTGGATGCAATTCAAAATATAATGTCACATTCACACACAGTTTTGCGATTACGTTCATCATCCTACAAGATTGACTGCTACTGGGAAACGACAATCATGCTAAATCACGAAAAGTGCATCCTTCGGGCAGTAGTGTCTAATATACATTCTTTTTACCATTTTAATATAATTTTAAAGTGTAGATGTACATCCATGAATAAATCTTCACATTTGCCCAGTTAATATTAGCCCCAAAGCAAGTTTGATTTCAGTAATATTTCTTTCGTTGCTACGGACTAATTAACGGCAATATTACTACGACACACTTCGTTGGTCATACGATAAATTTCTCAACCGAAGGATGAAGACATAATAAAAGCGTAGCATCTTTCAGTTTGTAGATATATAGTTACTAGCCAAATCCTCTATTCTCCGCGGTCTGGAGATAAATCATAACATGCTAGCCAGAGGGGGTACGCACAAAAGCTATATTGGAAGTATTATTTCATAACGTAACTTTCATGTATGTAGTAGTGGATTATTCTGTCAGGCATGTAATGTAGATGAGTGCCTAAAACGTTCCTTCTCGCAAATAAGAAAGCAAGAGTTTTACACATGTGTGTAGAAACATTCTTTGCCACGCTAGCTTTCATTTGAGGAGCAGAGTTTCCGTAACATGTTTTGACTTCTCGCGTAACTTGGCAGCCGAAAACCATCTCGCTGAAAAAACAGGAGTATCTCGTCCAACATAAACACAACGCCGTTCCGTTCCAGACCTCTTTAACGGATGTGCAAACAAGTCTCTGCCTCTGAAAAGTTCTTTGATGTCACTTGGACATGAGCCTGCGGCCAGTCCGCGTGCTGACGTCATAAATAAATGAGCAGCAGAGCAAAATTCTAGGTAGGTAAAGACGCAAACCTGTCTCGTCCTTCCCTTGATATTATTCCTTACTGCTGAGCGTTGAAACTACATTTCATTTTTATGTGACACATTACTTTCCGTAAAACTTGTGCCGGCATTTCAATTTTGGAATTCTTGCGAGTCATTGTTGAAGAACGTATTCTGTAAAGCTTGAATAGATGGATTAAATTGTCGAATTTTATTTCCGTATTATTTGATCTCGTATAACAAATATTATTATCCGAGAATCTGTTGGTTTATTTAACACATAATGTATACTTTTATTTACTTTTCCCATTCTCTAGGGCACAGATTCCGAATGCTACGTTTTCGCTAGAGACACAGTAAAACTTCGGTACGTATACTTTCCTTTTATCAGCACAGTTTTTCACTTAACAAAGCTGTATCTTTTGTTTATCACACAAAATTTATCGTGGGGTCTGGTTCTGTACTGTAGATAGTGGAAACAGGCATAGAGTACTTCTTATTTATCAACATAATGTAGATTAGATTTCAGAGCAGGTAGAAATGCTATGGATTTGTCCATATCGTGTCGGTATGGGCTTAGTCCGCATCTGCATTCTTCAATGAAGATAATTTTCTTCCTAGGAGACATTTCTTTCAACGAGCGGAAACCCAGACTTGTACATTTACATACCATTTTCAGCGATTTACGAGTTTGTATTCAATGCAACAACTGGTTTCATTAATTTAAAAATGAATTAAATCCATCTTAATTGACCGACAGCACTTAGACCAAGACTTTGAAAACTGGTACCTGTTAACACAACGCTCTTTTCAAGGGTGTAACTCACAGATGGTCATATGCGTCAGTGCACACTTCTAATAAATTAACGAATTATTACATAGAAAATACATTTCTAATACTCTGAAATCAATAACCAAATAATTAATTTTGATAAAACGAAGAGCTGTCACCAAAATGAAAGCCTGTTTACAAAAGACAGTTTCTTATTAGGCGTGGTCCTATTTGAAGATGCCGCCCTCCGAACTGACTTACACCGCTAACTACACTGATGATCCAAAACGTTATGACAACCTACTTAAGAGCGTGTTAGTATGACTCTGGATCACAATTCAGCAGTAATTCTGAGTGCTCGGGATCCGACAAGTACTTGATATGTTTCCAGAGGTTTGTGGCACCAGATACCTACGCGTGGGTCACACATATTTCGTAATTTACTGGCGGTTGGTTTGTGGTGGTAGAGCAGGAGGCCGATTGCGTCTCCGTTGGATCCCATCGGATTCAGATACATTATGTGACCTGGACTGATGACCGTAGGACTCTGGTCCCTTTAATCTCCCAAACCAACCAACCATTATGTGACCAAAGTATCCGGGCACGTTTCAAAACATACGTTTTTCATATTAGGTGCATTGTGGTGCCACCTACTTCCAGGTACTCCATATCAGCGACCTCAGTAATCATTACACATCGTGAGAGAGCAGTATGAGGCGCTCCAAGGAACTCACGGACTTCGAAAATGGTCAGGTGACTGGGTGTCACTTGTGTCATACATCTATACTCGAGATTTCGACACTTTAAACATCCCTGGGTCCACTGTTTCCGATGTGATAGTGAAGTGGAATCGTGAAGGGACACGTACAGCACAAAAGCGGTCAGGCCGACTTCGTCAGTTGACTGACAGAGACCGCCGACATTAAGGAAGGTCTTAATGTTGTAATAAGGAGACTTCTATCCAGACCATCACACAGGAATTCCAAACTGTATCAGGATCCACTGCAAGTACTATGACAGTTAGGCGGGAATTGAGAAAAATTGGATTTCATGGTCGAGCGGGTGCTCATAAGCCACACATCACGCTGGTAAATGCCAAACGACGCCTCGCTTGGTGTAAGGAGCGTAAACATTGGAAGACTGAATAGTGGAAAAACGTTGTGTGGAGTGACGAACGACGGTACCCAATGTGGCGATCCGTTGGCAGGGTGTGAGTATGGTGAATGCCCGGTGAACGTCATCTGCCAGCGTGTGTAGTGCCAACAGTAAAATTCGTAGGCAGTGGTGTTAAGGTGTGGTCGTGTTTTTCATCGATTGGGCTTGCACCTCTTGTTGTTTTGTACTCATACATTTATGTATAAAGAACCTTCTAGCTTCACACTGATAAAGAGCTATTCGGGAATGGCAGTTGTATCTTTCTACACCATTGAGCAGATGTTCATAATGTATGGCCTGTGGCGGAGTGTTTACACGACAATAACATCCATGTAATGGATTGGCCAGCATACAGTCCTGACCTGAATTGTACAGAGCTTCGTGCCAAGCCTCACCGACCGACATCGATACTTCTCCTCAGTGCAGCAGTCCGTGAAGTGTGGAATGGCATTCCAAAGAAACCTTCCGGCACCTGATTGAATGTATGCCTGCGAGAGTGGAAGCTGTCATCAAGGCTAAGTGTGGGCCAACACCATATTGAATTCCAGAATTACCGATGGAGGGCGCCACTAAATTGGAAGTCATTTTCAGCTAGGTGTCCGGATACTTTTGATCACATAGTGTAAGCCAAATTTGATGGCCAATCCACGAACGGGACTTCACTATCCCGCTCCTCGAACCACTGCAGCACGATTCTGGCCTTGTGACACGGACAGTTACCCTACTGGAAGATGCAACCGCTTTTGGGGAAGACATCAAGAATAAAGGGTTACAGACGGTCCGTAATAATGTTCACATAATTCAGGCTGTCGTAATGTCTTCGATTACTACAGCAGGTTCAATAGATGCCGACGTGAATGCTCATCATAACATTATATTGCTCCCCCCGGACTACGTCCGTGTCTCGTTGAACGTTTCGAGCACCCGTTTGTTGGACGACGGCGCATCAGGAAACGACATCGACCTGGTTTAACAATAAACGGGATTCGTCCAGCCAGGCGGCAGGTTCCAATAATCCGCGGTCCAGTCTCAATGAGCCCGTGCCAACTATAATTGTAACAGACGATGTTGTTGCTTCAACATGGGAACTTGTGGGGCTCCTCTGCTGCGGAACACCATGTTCAACACTGTGCGCTAAACGGTAAGCGCCAGAACTGTACTCTGTCCTCAGATCGGCCACAGATCGCCGCCTATCCGGCTTTAGAGGGCGGGAAAGCCTCCGAGCCCAATGGTCTGCGATGAGGTACGGACGTCTAACTTCTTGTCACCTACTCGTTGTTTTACCACTCTTCAAGTACTCTCCACACATGCTCACGACAGTTGCTGCGGACCCGCCCCTATATTTAATGGTTCAAATGGCTCTGAGCACTATGGGACTCAACTGCTGCGGTCATTAGTCCCCTAGAACTTAGAACTACTTAAACCTAACTAACCTAATGACATCACACACATCTATGCCCGAGGCAGGATTCGAACCTGCAACCGTAGCAGTCGCACGGTTCCGGACTGCGCGCCTAGAACCGCGAGACCACCGCGGCCGGCGCCCCTATATTCATTTTATACAAATATTTAGTGCCGATTCGGCATTATATTCACGTGTCGAGATAGTGAAGCAGTAGAGTGCTGTTTGGTGAGTGGAAAGGTATTTAGATCACAAAATACAGTGTAGTAGAACAATAATTTCTTAACACAAACATTAAAACTTCTAGAATGATGAAATACACGGTTGAATGGTTCAAATGGCTCTGCGCTCTATGGGACTTAACATCTGAGGTCATCAGTCCCCTAGATCTTACAACTACTTAAACCTAACTAACCTAAGGAAGTCACACACATCCACGCCCGAGGTAGGATTCGAACCTGCGACCGTAACGGTCGCACGACTCCGGACTGAAGAGCCCAGAACCGCTCGACCACCGCGGCCGGCTACACGGTTAAATATAGTCCTTATAATACATGAGGGCAGGGTGACAATTAAAAACATTAAAGATTGACCACACTGGAGCACGAAAAGGCAATTATCAAATAATTGAAGTACTAAGCAGTTGGTATAAAACTGTTAATCACAATACAGCGGTGCTGGTAAAAGATCATTCAAGAACGGCGGATGACTGTACTTAACAACTGCACAAGCTGCTTAAGGAGCAGTGATAACTGTCTACTATACATACAGTTTTCACTAAGTAAAATGTTATTTTGATCTTAAAAACCTGTTTACCGATAATAACTAGCAAACTTAAACTTACGGAAGCTTAACAGCGGTTCCGACAAGTAAAGGGCGGCCGGCGGCCATGTAATGACTTTACAGTTGGCAAAAGTGCTTCATGATTTAGAGAAATTGTCCACTATTTTGAAATATCTTAAACACAAAGAGCTGTATAGCACAACAGCTGAGCGAAACACGAGGTTAAACGTATATGAAAGCTCGCTCCCTTAGATTATCTCAAACTGGATTTAAAAAAAAAAAAATCTTGTGTTATATCATCTACGAGTGACATATAAAATGCCAAGGGAAGTCAAGAGCTTAATTTCAGATGTTCCAAGAAATTAAGTGCGGTATTAGCCCACTAAATACGCATGCAGAATTAACTAAGTCCGGTGTGCCGCAACCGTAAATAAACAATGACAAGCAAAGTGAAACACATGCGGCTAGTTCTGAAAATTACAAATGACAAGTAGTCAGCTGGCCAGCTGACTTATCAAAGTAGATACTTTTTCCACAGATGCGTTACAGCATAATCTAGTTAATGTCACCACATCTACCAAAGCATATAACGAGATCCCTGACAAATAATACAGTAAGTAAAGCGTAATTTTTGCTGCAAAACAGACAGAGACAGAATTAAACAGTGCTGTAGCTAAATATAAAACAAGTGCATAGAATAAGTTTGACAAAAACTTAAAGCATTAGACATTATTTCAGTATACATCTACTTATTTTTGACTTGCCAACTAGTGACTGCGCATTTTACAGATGTAGAGATGTCCACTCCCATTTTATTGAACTACCTGCTTTGGTACTTCTTATCGCAGCATCGACATCTTCAGCGAACTTCAAAACCGACTCATCATCCTTAGTACTTCTGCATCCCACTTTCTTTTTCATTACTAGATAGTGAACCGAGTCTGCATCTGATCCTGGGTACCCATTACAATACAATATCTCATATACGAGCCTCTCTCTGACCGTGATGTAATCTATCTGGAACCTTCCCGTGTATCCAAGCCTTTTCCAAGTAGACCTCCTCCATTTGTGATTTTTGAACAGAGTATTCGGTGGTACCAGCTGATCGTTACTGCAGAACTGAAGCATTTATCATCCCTCTTACCGAATCATATTCTGACTTACGTCTTCTTCGTTTGCTTCTCCTACAAACACATTCAGTCCCCCATGACTATTATGTTTCTATTTCGCTTTAGGTGCTGAATTATCTGTTTGATACGCTCATACATTTACTCTATCTCTTCATCTCATGTTTGCGACGTTGCATTGCTGTCGGTTTTGATTACAACAACCCTATTACTGAACTGTTGACAATAACTCACGCTCTTCGTCACATTCATATTCGTAACGAGTACTACTCCCGTTGTACTATTTTCTGCTGTTGTTGATAGAAGCTATATTCCTCTGATAAGAAATCCCTGACTCTGTCCCGTTTCACTTCACTAACCCCCACAATCTGTAGACTGAACCTTATCATTTCCCGTTTCAGATTTTCTAGCTTGCCTATAACATTACAATTTCTGACATTGCAACTCTCCTCCTCACCACGACTCGTAGAAAGTTAGCGTTTCGTTGGTTATCCATTCCTTTTCTCATGGTCATCTCCCCTTGGCAGCTCCTCCTGGAAATCCGAATGGGAGGCTAATCTAGAATCGTTTGTCAATGAGAATATCATCATGACACATTTCCAGTCAAAGATCACATGTCTTGTCGAAACACATCGTGTGTCTTTAATGGAGTGGTTCTCATTCCTTCTTCATCCTCATGGAAAGACGTAGCCAGGATTTTGTCAAAGGAGGGGTCCAGTTTGTTAAAGAACAGCCTAAAAAGTTTAATGTTTCTCGTTTTATGCTGAAAACACAGATCGTTATTTATAAATTTTATGTAGATAATTTGCTTTCGAGAGTCCTTCACGAAAGTAGTATATGTTCCATAACAATAAGCAAGAAAAGCTTTTCTCAAACACCTATAACATCTATTCTCCACAGTACGTATAAGAAGAAATACCCAATTAATGATTTCTTTATTTATCACTGTGATATGTTCACTGTATTGGCAGACGAATTAAATTGAGAATATAATTTATTGCCTATTGCAAGCAAAACACAGCTGGGTCTTCTAAGTAACGTTCACTATCGGAGAGCAGAAGAATCTTAACGTTGACTTGAACAACTGACAAAGTTAAACGGGCTGAAATCTCTTTTCACAATAGCTATCTGTTCGCTTCCACGATCTTGTATTTAAATTTATGACTTGTCAGAAACCACGTCATAATCTCTTCAGCGAATCAAAGCATCCTAAGTTTCTGAATACAATGTCAAATTTTACTGATGTATCTTCCATTTTAATAAAGTTCTTCAATTTCCTTAAGCCGATCAAAACTTTCCTTAAAAATGATTAGTTCAACAGTCACCTTGAAACAATAGCAACCATATCTATTTATAAAACAAAAATTATACACAAATGCTGTGAGCTACAGTTTTGGGATTTGTAACACTGATTCAAGAATTAATTTCAGCTAGAATTGTAGTGTATGCGATGTCATAAATGGAGTTTGTATTTATCCATGATAATACATTTATACAGGCTTTGATGCCTATAAACTTCTCGGCGATATACAATATGGGTTGTTGTTTATATAACGTTTTGTTTACAAATACTTTAGAAATGTGACTTATGACCGACTGTTCCAAGAATATTACAAATAAGACTTGCCACAGTAGGGTATTATAGTAAAACTTGAAGGCATGTTATATCACCGTTCCACAAGTGAGCTATCTTTATGAACAGACACATATTACAGTACAAAATGACGATCGCTAGCAGTCTTCCTAAGTAAATATGGCTTTTAGCCCCGGGAGTGTGCGAAGATATGTGCGGATAGCTTTCGATGCAGCTATTTTCATTTAAGCAGAGGTGTTGCACCTTTAAAGGAGCTGGAATCTGTCAGGAAAGAAAGGAATTCGGAATAAATTGTCCGTGGCTTATAGCAAGGGATCAGACCCGTCAACTTTCCTAAACTGGAAACATACATCACAGGAAACCATTTTCAAGCTGCCGACAGATGGATTCGAACCTCTTCACCTCCCTGAATCCAGGGGTCGATTGCTCAGTTTCTTGAGGCTGTTCAGTCTAAAATTTTTAAAAACTGTTTGTTTTACAATGTTTCCAAATAAAATAAAATGTTTCACAACAAAAGATGAGACTCTGATGCAACATGTTTTTCTTGTTATCGTGTATGTTTTATCATCTGATAATACACGAATTCATGCATATTTTAAGATTTAACTTGAGAGGAAATTCGTGGATTCAGTTATTATAGTACTACAGTACCGTAAATGGGTTTTATACAGGGATGTGTGGGGGGAGGGGTGAGGGAGATGCAAGGCGCAGTGGTGTCAGTAAATATCTCTTCCGCTCCCCACAAACCCTTTCCATCGTTCCGTATCGGAAACGGTTCCTATAACTGACTACCGCCCGGAATACCAGATTTGGCGATATTTTGTGATTTCGACTAGTGATGATAGACTTTGGAGCAAATATTTAAAGAAATGCAGTTGTTGTCGTTTGGGAGATATTTTTGCTGATAAACGTGATATCTGGGTACCTCAGGAAATCCAAGTGTATTTTTATGCACTGATATTATTTTAATGTTTTTTAAAATAATTTTCACCACTCCCCTGCATTCTTACATACTGAAATATTCTAATCTCAAAGTTCAACCAGTCTCCAGTGGTAACATTAAACAGCTGTAGATAAGTAATTTGGCGGTTATAGTAATCCGTAGATATTTTTAAATTATCATAACGCTAGCGGACGAATTAAGAGCCGTTTTACTCTTCTTTATTGTTGAATACTTATCCACAATTAGAAACAATCGGTACAGCATACATCACTAAAACAATAAAGCGTGCCGGTCGGAGTGGCCGTGCGGTTCTAGGCGCATGGATATGTCTGATGTCCTTAGGTTAGTTAGGTTTAATTAGTTGTAAGTTCTAGGTGACTGGTGACCTCATAAGTTAAGTCGCATAGTGCTCAGAGCCATTTGAACAATAAACCGTAGCACTTTTGTTAAACTGAACTGCAAGTACGAATTGAATTGATTAAGAAAACAAATGAACTCAAGTAAGGCCGACAAAACAAAATATTGGCCTTAGCTAAAGCAGGGATAGGCGACTGCCGATTCTATTTTCGATATATCGGTGGTTTATATCCACCGATGGCCTAATTCACTATCGATAGTGTGGGTCCCTTTTTAGTCGTGTAACTGAAATTCAACATAAAAAGGTCAGTCAAAAACTTACAATTCGATGACAGTGCAGTCCAGAACTGGTATGCCACTAAGGAAAAATCATAGGAAATCATCTCACTGAGGCACCAACTTGAAAATATTCGTCAGGAAAAACACCGTGTCCTGATGCGCGAAGGTCCTAACTGGCTGCTGCCTGTCCGACGCGAATCGCCGACCCTTCAAAGCCTTTCCGGATAGAGATCAGGATTAAAAGGCGCGTACTCAATTGTATCTCGCTTGAGCTGGCATAACTTCTGCGTTACGATGTTTGCGGTATGGGGACGTGCGTTACCGTGAAGCAGCAACACCCATGTCGCACCATTCCACAACGGCTGTTTTTGGCAGACATGCTGCTCCCTACACTTTCTTCATTCTCCAGTGGGTCTCTACCATTGTTTTTTACTCGACAGCCAAGAAAAGAACAACAGCACACTGATCTTGTTTGGACGCATTTGGTAATGACGTCGCCGTAGTTCATATTTCCTCTTTTCCATATGACACTAATTAAAAAAAATGTCTCTGAGCACCATATGACTTAACTTTGGAGGTCATCAGTCCCCTAGAACGGAGAACTACTTAAATCTAACTAACCCAAGGACATCGCAGACACCCATGCCCGACGCAGGAGTCGAACTTGCGACCGTTGCAGGAGCGCGCTTCCAGACTGTAGCGCCTAGAACCGCTCGGTCACACCGGCCGGCCACTAATTCCACACCAATCGCTTGCCGATATGTCGGTGCTTATATACCCACATCGAAACCGCGTTACGTTCCTCATATGCTGTAGCAACGCTCTAAAACGGAAACGTTGTTTCTCCCCCCTTGTACCTTTCAATTTCACTACATGGCAACTAGGTTCTAGGTTGTGTGTAATTTCATTTCGGTGATAGGGGGAAGGGGCTCACGTCCCCCCCCCCCTCCACCCGACCACTCCCCTGAACACCCTTTAGTCTACTTTCCTCCCTCAAGCCGTTGATCAGTGAAGATTTTTTCCGTTTGTTTGGGCGGTTCCCGATACCAATGGTAAGAGAACACCCTGTCCAGTCCTCCGTTCCCTTTGACAAGGCCGTTGGCAGAACGAAGGTGACAGAAGTCCTCGGCTGCCTTTTCTGATGATTTTTATTTTAAATGTAATCAATGGCTACGTTCAAATCCAGAACCCGTGACGATTTGATTACTGGTCAAAGACGCTACGCCTAGATCACTCTGAATCAAGTGGTGTTAAATGATTAAATTTTATTTCGATTAGAAAGTAATGTCCCGATTTTTACCGTTGCATATGTAGGTTCTGTGGAAATTACGTAAAAACGTCCATCTAATCTGTAAGAGTGGCGGTTCTAGGCGCGCAGTCCGGAACCGTGCGACTGCTACGGTCGCAGGTTCGAATCCTGCCTCGGGCATGGATGTGTGTGATGTCCTTAGGTTAGTTAGGTTTAAGTAGTTCTAAGTTCTAGGGGACTGATAACCACAGCAGTTGAGTCCCATAGTGCTCAGAGCCATTTGAACCATTTTGTAAGAGTGGTACCAATTCCACTTCGAGAAATTCTGAAAGAGAGAATTTTATCTACCAGGGGATGTCGCTCCCTGCCAGTGCACTGAAGCCCGAGCAGTTTTTCTTGGGGTCTTATCGAACAGAAGTAGCTGCAGTGAGACGAATTTAAATTCTATCTGCGGCGGGCAGTGGCTGTGTCGATCTCAGCAGTTCGGGCTTTAACGGGCGGTGGATGGGGAGGCACAGCCAGTGATTGTACGGCAGCACGCAAACACGTCACGGGCCATCGATCGGCCCGGCCAGACAGTCGCCCGAAGGGGCGCGCGACACTTCCAGGATATCGGCGAAAACATCCGCAGATTCTCGAAACCAAATCTGTGCCAGTTGTATCTTCTTATACCTCTGTCACTTTATCGGCCATAGTGGCGTTAAATAGATACGTGAAGGATATATCTTGACGGCATGCGTCAGTCGGGCAAGGTACTGTGCAGCACATCTCGAAAAAGTGATCGACCTTTTTTTTTTTTAATAGTTTGGTCTACAGTGTCCCACATGAACTATCTTACGCATCTTACGTGTTCTTTCTTTTCTCTTCTTTCTCTTACCGTTAGTTTTCACTGCTTTCGTATGTTTTTCTCTTCTTTCTTCTGCCCGTATTGTCCTTGTCTTTCTTTGTTTCTTCCTGGAAAGCATTGAAACTTTTTACTTTTGGTCTCATCTTTTTCTTTTTCCTACTTCTTATTGAGTTACTTCCACTTCCGTCAGGTCTGCTTTATCTTTGTAGGTCCACGGTGTTTTGAGTTTCTGTCAATAAAGTTAAAGATTATTTTTAATATTCTTTCTTCATCTAGGGTCACTTGGTGCCCATAGAATGGAGGTTTTCTCTTACTCATTGTGTCTGACATTCATTATATTCTTCCATAAACTTCTTAATTTACATTTCTCATTATCATATTTGGTCCCAATAGTTTTTTGATTATTTTCCATTCATTCTTTTCTATTTCACATAATAGTTTCACTGCTTACAATGAAAGGTGTTCTGAATTAAAAGGGCATTCTGGCCTAATGAAAGTGTTGTGTCGCAGTTTCGCATTTAAGGATAATAATTTCTTCTCACACAGGGCTTTTATTAATTGAAAACATACCTTAATTTTCCTATCCGGATTAGCTCCCTTGTCCAGAATGTTTGGTTATATTATTTCACTTAGGTATTAACATTTTCTTGCTTTTTATTCTTCTACAATTCACAGGCATTTCAGTACGCCCTTTGTATGTGCCGCACATTAAATTTCTCAAACTTTATGCATAGGCCTACTGTTGAAACGCTCCCTTGAAGTTGATTTGTCTGCATTGTTGCATCTTCTATAAATCAGATCTGTTAGGCACTCTATTACATGTCAATATCGGTTCAAAACATTCGGAATAGCTATGCATAGTTTTTCTTTAAGTTATGCGCTCCTGAGATATTATTATTAGGATAGTTAGAATTACCAAAGAAATAATAAAAGTAGACAAAATAATAAATAAAATAAGAAAAGCTGACATTGAGAATAACTACTACACTCCTGGAAATGGAAAAAAGAACACATTGACACCGGTGTGTCAGACCCACCATACTTGCTCCGGACACTGCGACTGGGCTGTACAAGCAATGATCACACGCACGGCACAGCGGACACACCAGGAACCGCGGTGTTGGCCGTCGAATGGCGCTAGCTGCGCAGCATTTGTGCACAGCCGCCGTCAGTGTCAGCCAGTTTGTCGTGGAATACGGAGCTCCATCGCAGTCTTTAACACTGGTAGCATGCCGCGACAGCGTGGACGTGAACCGTATGTGCAGTTGACGGACTTTGAGCGAGGGCGTATAGTGGGCATGCGGGAGGCCGGGTGGACGTACCGCCGAATTGCTCAACACGTGGGGCGTGAGGTCTCCACAGTACATCGATGTTGTCGCCAGTGGTCGGCGGAAGGTGCACGTGCCCGTCGACCTGGGACCGGACCGCAGCGACGCACGGATGCACGCCGAGACCGTAGGATCCTACGCAGTGCCGTAGGGGACCGCACCGCCACTTCCCAGCAAATTAGGGACACTGTTGCTCCTGGGGTATCGGCGAGGACCATTCGCAACCGTCTCCATGAAGCTGGGCTACGGTCCCGCACACCGTTAGGCCGTCTTCCGCTCACGCCTCAACATCGTGCAGCCCGCCTCCAGTGGTGTCGCGACAGGCGTGAATGGAGGGACGAATGGAGACGTGTCGTCTTCAGCGATGAGAGTCGCTTCTGCCTTGGTGCCAATGATGGTCGTATGCGTGTTTGGCGCCGTGCAGGTGAGCGCCACAATCAGGACTGCATACGACCGAGGCACACAGGGCCAACACCCGGCATCATGGTGTGGGGAGCGATCTCCTACACTGGCCGTACACCTCTGGTGATCGTCGAGGGGACACTGAATAGTGCACGGTACATCCAAACCGTCATCGAACCCATCGTTCTACCATTCCTAGACCGGCAAGGGAACTTGCTGTTCCAACAGGACAATGCACGTCCGCATGTATCCCGTGCCACCCAACGTGCTCTAGAAGGTGTAAGTCAACTAGCCTGGCCAGCAAGATCTCCGGATCTGTCCCCCATTGAGCATGTTTGGGACTGGATGAAGCGTCGTCTCACGCGGTCTGCACGTCCAGCACGAACGCTGGTCCAACTGAGGCGCCAGGTGTAAATGGCATGGCAAGCCGTTCCACAGGACTACATCGAGCATCTCTACGATCGTCTCCATGGGAGAATAGCAGCCTGCATTGCTGCGAAAGGTGGATATACACTGTACTAGTGCCGACATTGTGCATGCTCTGTTGCCTGTGTCTATGTGCCTGTGGTTCTGTCAGTGTGATCATGTGATGTATCTGACCCCAGGAATGTGTCAATAAAGTTTCCCCTTCCTGGGACAATGAATTCACGGTGTTCTTATTTCAATTTCCAGGAGTGTATGTTAAATAGTTTAGTGATTTAGAAGCAGTATTTAATGTCATCTGAAACAGAAGGAACAACGACAGACGAGATTGTGCGATTAATAGTAACGGTAAATGCTAAGAAAGTGGGTACCTTTTCAATAGAGGATTGCTTAGATCAGGGAGAATAAAAATCAGGACCGGCATGGGGTCCCAGATCAAGCTGCAGACAAGTACGTGCGAGAGATTGATGTCAAAAAGGTGCAACATTGTCTTTTCAAGTTGGAAAGCGATGTAATTTGTCTGAGAATTTTAAGAAACATTGTTTCTAATTCGGATTCCAAAAAAAAAACATGATTTTGAGAGAAACAATATGCTGTATTGTGGTACGTGAGATTTTGGCTTTTTTTAAGTTCTGGCATATCTCTGATTTAGCATTAATCATGTGTAGCTCAGGGATATTGAAACGGCGATGGAACACGTGTCGATATGTTTGCTGTACCCTCGTGGTATTTTAGTGTAAGACAAAACCTCAAATTGCTAGTGGTATTTACCAGCCATGGATTGGGTTATACGTCACTAAAGACCAGTATCAGGAAATGGATATACGTGAATATTAAAATGCAGGGAGCTTCGTGAAAACTGAGAACGACCTTACATTCAGACTGCGTATTGTCGTACTAGCTCCTTGCTTTATTCAGCTTGTTGCTGTAGTGGTCTTCAGTCCAAAGACTAGACTGGTACAGCTTCATCCTGTACAAGAATCTTTATCTCTAATTACTGCAACCTACATCCTTCTGAATCTGCTTACTATATTCATCTAATTTTACTCCATACACTTCCCTCCAATACTAAATTACTGATCTCTTGATGTCTCAAAATTTGTCCTATCAACCGACCTCTCGTTTTAGTCAAGTTGTTTCATAAATTTCTTGTCTCCCCAGTTCCGTTAATACCTCCTCATTAGTTATGTTATCCACCCATCTAATCTTCTTCGTCCTTCAGTAGTATCAAATTTCAAAAGCCTCTATTCTCCTCTTGAGTAAACTGTTTATAGTCCATGTCTCACTAGTAATTAAATCTAAATTCAGCGTTAACAAACTCCCTTTTTCAGAAACGTTTTTTTGCCGTTGCCAGTCTGTATTTTATATCATCTCGATTTCGGCAATCCTCAGTTACTTTGCTGCCCTAATAGCAAAACGCATCTACTACTTTAACGGTCCCTTTTCCCAATGTAGTGCCCTCAGTGTTACCTGATTTACTTGGATGGTATTTCATTATCCCTGTTTTGCTTTAGTTGATTTTCGTTTTATATCGTCCTTTGAAGACACTGTCCATAAAGTTCAACAGCTCTACCAAGTCCTTTGGCGTCTCTGACAGAATTACAATGTCATCGGCAATCCCTACTGTTTTATCTCTACTCGTAGAACTCCAATTCTAATACCAAATGTTTCTTTGATTTCCTTTTCTCCTTGCTCAGTGTACGGACTGAATAATCGGGGGGATAGGTTACGACCCTGTCCCTCACTCTGCTCAAACTCGTCTTCCTTTTCATGCCCCTCAGCTTTAATAACTGCCGACTGGTACAAATTGTAAATAGCCTTTCACTCCCTGTATTTTACGCGGTTACCTTCAGAATTTCAAAGAGAGTATTCCAGCCAGCACTGTCAAAAAGCTTTCTCTAAGTCTAAAAATGCTGTAAACTTAGGTCTGCCTTTCCTTAACCTACCTTCTAAGATACGTCGTGGGGTTAGTATTGCCTCGCGTGTTCCTGCGTTTCTCCATAATCCAAACTCATCTTCCCAAAAGCCGGCTTCTATCAGTTTTTCTGTTCTTCGGTAGAGAATTTGTGTTATTATTTTGCTGCCATGACTTATTAAACTGATGTTATCTAATTTTCACAGTTGGTCGCGATTGATTTCTTTGGAATTGAAATTACTATAATCATCTTGAAGTCTGAGGGTATTTCACCTGTTTCTTACATTTTACATACCCGATGGGAGATTTGTCGGTCTCCCAAGGCTATCTCAAGTAATTTGGCCTATTCCCGGGGCCTTGTTTCGACTTAGATACTTCAGTGCTCTGTCAAATTCTTCTTTTTGAATCGTTCCAGGTAAATGCCAGGATGGTTTCTTTGAAAGCGTACAGCCAATTTCCTTCCCCATCCTGGACAGAATCCGAATCTTCCTCCACCTCTAATTGCCTCGATGTGGACGGGACGATAAACACAATCTTTTCTGTTTAGTTAACAATTGATTCATCTCTTACTCCAACAGCAGATAGCAAAAGGTCATTATCCACAGTGTTGATAATGGCTATGATGTGGGGTCTGAGTGGGGCTCTGTGTAATGGGTGTGTGCCCCATTGCCACCTAGTATTGTAGGTAATTCTGAAACGTTTCAGTCTGCTGATGACACTAGCTTGGTAGTAAAGAATTTTGTGTGCAAAAATGGCAATGTTTCAATCAGTGCAGTTCATGACATAACTTCATGGGTTGTGGGAAATAAAATATTGCTCAGTTTTACAATTTCTAACATGCATTTCAACAAATCCCGACGTTTGACTTTCACAGACTGGGCATATGGGTAGTGAAACTGAACAGCTCAGTTTTCTTGGTGTTGAGATAGATAGCAAACTGTTGTGGAACTCCAACACTAGAGATGTTATTCAAAGACTTGATGCTGCCGTTTTTACTATTCGAACGGTATCTGAAGTAAGTGATAGTTCGATACGAAAAATGGTCTACTTAGCTTGTTTTCATTCGCTTACAAAGTATGAGATGATATTTTAGCGTAACTCTTCCCGTTATCAAGGGAAATTTTTGGCTCGGAAACGGGCGGTTCGGGCAATAAGTGGCACAAGTTCGCGGACCACTTGTCGACCCGTATTCGGTAGTATGGGTATTGTGACATTGCCCTCTGAATATATGTATATATTCTTCACCGTAGTTTCGTGTTAGCAATATCAGCTTATTTTTCAAGAATTAGCAGCTTTCACTCAGTTAATGCTTAGCAGAAATCCAGTTTTCATATGATTCGCATTTCCTTGACTTTTGCACAGAAAGGCGTGCAGTATACTGCTGCATCCATTTTAAATAAGCAACCAGAAGAATTTTAAAAATCTTAGCAGTAGTCCACGCGCTTTCAAAACGAAACTGAAGAGTTTCTTGAGGGGTCACTCCTTCTATTATGTCAAGGAGTTCCTTGAAAAATTAAGCTGATTCCTGTGTTATAGTGTCGACTGCGTTTACATGAACTTATTGTTTGTTATTTTATCTGTTATTATTTTTATGTTGTAGTTTTATGTACTGGCACGTTCTATGATCTTGGAGATTAGATCATCCATTTGGTACTACGGAACTTGACAAGTAAGGTAAAAATAAAATAATTATTCCTTCTTCCTTTCAGCTTACTCTTCTTTTCTTAGTACCGTTTCTCCGTCTGAGCTCTTGATGTTCATAGGGCTGCTTCTCGTTTCTTCCAAAGTCTCTTTTATTTACAATAGGGGCTATCTGATTTTTCCCTAGTGAAATATGGTTCTCAATTCTTACATTTTGTGCCCTAGCCATTTAGTCATTTTGTATTTTCTGTCAATGTAATTTTTTACACGTCTGTTTTTTAGGCATCCGCATTCCCTTTTGCCCGCTTCATTTGCTGCATTTTTGTATTTTCTCATTTCAGCAATTTAATTCAATATCTTCTCAGTTATCCAAGCACTATACAAGGCCTTGTCGATGTACCTGTCTTATCCTCCGCTTCCTTCACTATTTTACCTCTTAAAGCTATCTGTTAGTCTTCTACTGTATTCTTTTTCCCTGCTCTAGCTATTCATTGCCTAAAGCTCCCTCTGAAACTCTGAACAGCCTCTTTCAACTTACCCATGTCCCATCTTGTTCATTTCCTACCTTTTTGCAAATTCTTCAACTTTAAACTGTAGTTTATGACCAATAAATTGTTGTCGGAGTCCGAATCTGCACTTCGAAGTGTCTTACAATTTAAGTAACAGCTTCTTCCTGTGCATTTCTACATTGTTTGTTTGCGTTTCAATGACAGTAAATGTGCGACGACTATTTTGTAGTATAGTTTTCATACGGGTACGTTACTGAGAAGACATTAATGAACAGTTGAGTTATACTGTGATTACCCTACCACCCAAATGTTCCATGCCTAGGCACGAGACTAACGTTTTTCAAAATACTCATGTAACTGCATATAAGCTATATTGTAATGATTTCTTAAGTTTTTAAGTCTTTGTGTAATTTTAGCACAACCCATCATTATTTCCATCTTTATTGTGTAAACTGCTCTCAGATGTGACGTTTCAAATTTGGTGAAGCAAACTCCTACAGAAAAGCCTAATGCCGTGCGTTAAGTGTATTCCAGCAGTCGAAAGGTTACCAGTTACAATTGTTTACCCTTAGTATTACATAAAGAAGAGGGAATAGGCTGTCCTTTGGGAAATGGGGCAACAATTGTTAAAAAGTATTAGAAATGTGTACCAGGGACGTTCGTTTAGGGTGATAAACTTTGGAATGGTGGCAACCAACCTATCCTCAGCTGTGTATGTGAATCACATTATGTAATTCGTTGTAGCAACGTTGAGTAGTTATACAGTCTTAGCCATTTTATAGAAATGGCTTCATATATAACCTAGCTTCGATTTCAGTGTTCGGACATTAGAAACGTCTCTTGCATATTTAAGAAAGTTTGAGGGAGACGATCATTTAAAGGGGGTCTCCTGGATTCCAACCACTGAAACATACGTTGAGAAATAAGGAAACCGTATGAAATGTAAGGCTTCGAGGTTTAAAGAGTTTTCGGAATTGTGATAACCTTTTATAAAACATGTGTCATCAAAATGCAGCTTCATGAGATGCTGTTAGTAGGATTCATCAAGCACCTACTCACATTATTCACTCCTCAAGGCCCATATCAATACATTGGATACATCAGACACACCTCGTGGTTGGATGTGTAAATAAATTAGTGTGGGCAACATAAGTTAAATGAAAGAAGGAGAATTATCACATTTTTAGAAAATGCACAGATGATTTTTTCCTGTAATGATTTTATTTACACACTTATTTCCTCAATATGATAAGATTAGGGCTTTGATGCCCTCTCCCACGTCGGACTAGCTCGTTACAAAAAGTACGCAATGACTGGTTAGAGGCGAAGACTACTGAGCTATTACAAATAATCCTATAGTAAAAACTCCAAAGTAGGTTCTTGGTAATATATGTCCTGTTACATGCATTTCTCACATCATTCACTAATTTAATGGATAAGGAAGTGTACAACTTGTCCATGTCACATCGAAATGTTTTTCTGGTTATTAATGAATGTATAGCGATTCAGTGTCGTAGAAGATAAAAAGGAAGGACGTCTAGTGTTCTTTTCTCACAAACATAAAAGGGAAAAATCTGTCCACTCCAATACTGTAATACGAAACACCTTAATTGGCTGCTGTGTTACTACAGCTAACTAAGTGCAAAATTGGACGAGTGATAAGCATAACCTGCGATTGTTCGTGATGACAGACAATAACTCTTCGTTTCAGTCTCTCAATGAATTACGAATTACACGTAGCTGTCTCTAGATCATCGGTGCAGCATATTTTGTCTCATAATGGCTGTGAAGTACACGGATAGTCGCTGCGCTTTGGTAATGAAAGCAGACCTGTGGAAACTGCTGATTTTTTTCAGAGCAGTATCGTAATTTCACTTCCACTGATGGGCGAATAGTCGTACATCACAGAGATCGACTGTCCGTATAGTCCTCCATGTATACCACTAGAGCTATTGGAGAAATGGATGATGATAGGTTCCTGACGACATCTATCCGTGGCACCTATCAGCAGTGAATCGATCAAAAGTGAAAAATTAAATTTAGGTAAGTACACATCCATAATTTTTATCAGCTCACTGTACCTGAATAACGAAATACGTACGTATCGGATCATCGTGTTATATAGCTTGTTTCGTCATTTCACGATAAATGGCAATGTTTGTACTCTGCGAAAGCGACTCTGCATGCTACAGTATCACCGGTGGAAACCATCAGTCACGCAGCGCGCAACGGAACTCGGCCTGTTGCCCTATCAGACAAGGGCTGAAAAAAATATCACTGTGACGTCTGTGACCTTTCCGTTTTAAGTCGGTAGCTGGCTTTCCTTCTTTCCACAGCCTCAAAAAAAAATTACACACTCAGTTTTACCTCTTTATGACGACTCATAGCAAAAACGACTACTCCTACGCCTTTTCTGCTCTGAAGTAAATAATGTAGCATGTCAGTATCCGATAGCGTGCTTGTCATCTACATCATCGGATCTTGATATACCATCCTTTCACAGGTGACGTGGAGACTTATTGTTGATCCATCAAACATATAGGCTGACGTCACTGTAAGTGAGCTGGGTTGTACGTGAACATTGCCTTTCTTTGGTGTCAAACAGCATGGCCCTGCCCAAATAAGCTGACAAAAATTTTAGTGTGTTTACTGAATACAAAAGTTTGAACAGCGTGTTGAAATTCTCAGTTAATGGATGTAGCCTTTATTTTAGAGTTTGGTTAATGAATATCGACTAAAGATATTTCTAATATTTGTTTTACTGTTTACTATGTAATCAAAGAAGCGGGATTAGCCGAGCGGTCTCGGACGCTGCTGTCATGGGCTGTGCGGCTGGTCCCGGTGGAGGTTCGAGTCCACCCTCGGGCGGCATGGGTGTGTGTATTTGTCCTTAGGATAATGTAGGTTAAGTAGTGTGTAAGCTTACTGACTGATGACCTCAGCAGTTAAGTCCCATAAGATTTCACACACATTTGAACATTTGAATCCACAGTACTGAGCCACTACCTGAAATAGGTTCTCATCCTAACCTTGAGGCACACTGCCCCAGAACACCCACATAACTCGTATTTATATCTCGTATATCTTGTGTTACCCGTGGTCTAGGGGTAGCGTCTTCGATTCATAATCAAAACGTATTCGGTCCCGGGTTCGATCCCCGCCACTGCCTAAAGTTTGATAAATAATCAGCATTGGCGGCCGAAGACTTACGGTATAAGAAGTCAGCCTCATTCTGCCAACGGCCTTGTCAAAGAGGGCGGAGGAGCGGATAGAGGTTCAGGGCACTCTCTTGTCCTAGGGGTGGAAAATTGCCCCTAAAGGCGGAAGAATCAGCAATGATCAACGACATGAGGATGCAGAAGGCAATGGAAACCACTGCTTTAAAGACACGTAACGTGTATCCACAGGACATGTGGCCTGTTGTTGAAGAAGTGTTATGATGATCTCTCCATTGGCAAAAGATTGCGGAATAGTCCCCCATTCGGATCTCCGGGAGGGGACTGCCAAGGGGGAGGTTACCAAGAGAAAAAGATTGAATAATCAACGAAAGGATAATGTTCTACGAGTCAGGGCGTGGAATGTCAGAAGCTTGAACGTAGTAGGGAAACTAGAAAATATGAAAAGGCTCAATCAAGATATAGTAGGGGTCAGTGATGTGAAGTGGAAGGAAGACAAGGATTTCTGGTCAGATGAGTATCGGGTAATATCAACAGCAGCCGAAAATGGTATAACAGGTGTAGGATTCGTTACGAATAGGAAGCTAGGGCAGAGGGTGTGTTACTGTGAACAGTTCAGTGACCGGGTTGTTCTAATCAGAATCGACAGCAGACCATCACCGACAACGATAGTTCAGGTATACATGCCGACGTCGCAAGCTGAAGATGAAGAGATAGAGAAAGTGTAAGAGGATATTGAAAGGCTAATGCAGTATGCAAAGGGGGACCAAAATCTAATAGTCATGGGCGACTGGAATGCAGTTGTAGGGGAAGGAGTAGAGGAAAAGGATACAGGAGAATATGGGCTTGGGACAAGGAATGAAAGAGGAGAAAGACTAATTGAGTTCTGTAACAAGTTTCAGCTAGTAATAGCGAATATCCTGTTCGAGAATCACAAGAGGAGGAGGTATACTTGGAAAATTACTGGAGATACGGGAAGATTTCAATTAGATTACATCATGGTCAGACAGAGATTCCGAAATCAGATACTGGGTTGTAAGGCAAAACCCAGGAGCAGATATAGACTCAGATCACAATATAGTAGTGATGAAGAGTAGGCTGAAGTTCAAGAGATTAGTCAGGAAGAATCAATACGCTAAGAAGTTGGATACGGAAGTTCTAAGGAATGACGAGATACGTTTGAAGTTCTCTAGCGCTGTAGATACAGCTATAAGGAATAGCGCAGTAGGCAACACAGTTTAAGAGGAATGGACGTCTCTAAAAAGGGCCATCACAGAAGTTGGGAAGGATAACATAGGTACAAAGAAGGTAGCTGCGAAGAAACCATGAGTAACAGAAGAAATACTTCAGTTGATTGATGAAAGGAGGAAGTACGAACATGTTCCGGGAAAATCAGGAATACAGAAATACAAGTCGCTGAGGAATGAAATAAATAGGAAATGCAGGGAAGCTAAGACGAAATGGCTGCAGGAAAAATGTGAAGACATCGAGAAAGATATGATTGTCGGAAATCCAGACTCAGCATACAGGAAAGTCAAAACAACCTTTGGTGACATTAAAAGCAGCAGTTGTAACTTTAAGAGTGCAATGGGAATTCCACTGTTAAATGAAGAGGAGAGAGCAGATAGGTGGAAAGAATACATTGAAAGCCTCTATGAGGGTGAAGATTTGTCTGATGTGATAGAAGAAGAAACAGGAGTCGATTTAGAAGAGATAGGGGATCCAGTATTAGAGTCGGAATTTAAAAGAGCTTTAGAGGACTAACGGTAAAATAAGGCAGAAGGGATAGATAACATTCCATCAGAATTTCTAAAATCATTAGGGGAAGTGGCAACAAAACGACTATTCACGTTGGTGTGTAGAATATATGAGTCTGGCCACATACCATCTGACTTTCGGAAAAGCATCATCCACACAATTCCGAAGACGGCAAGAGCTGACAAGTGCGAGAATTATCGCACAATCAGCTTAACGGCTCATGCATCGAAGCTGCTTTCAAGAATAATATACAGAAGAATGGAAAAGAAAATTGAGAATGCGCTTGGTGACGACCAGTTTGGCTTTAGGAAAAGTAAAGGGACGAGAGAGGCAATTCTGACGTTACGGCTAGTAATGGGAGCTAGGCTAAAGAAAAATCAAGACACGTTCATAGGATTTGTCGACCTGGAAAAAGCGTTCGACAATATAAAATGGTGCAAGCTGTTCAAGATTCTGAAAAAAAGTAGGGGTAAGCTATAGGGAGAGACGGGTCATATACAATATGCACAACAACCAAGAGGGAATGATAAGAGTGGACGATCAAGAACGAAGTGCTCGTATTAAGAAGGGAGTAAGACAAGGCTGTAGCCTTTCGCCCCTACTCTTCAATCTGTACATCGAGGAAGCAATGACGGAAATAAAAGAAAGGTTCAGGAGAGGAATTAAAATACAAGGTGAAAGGATATCGATGATACGATTCGCTGATGACATTGCTATCCTGAGTGAAAGTGAAGAACAATTAAATGATCTGCTGAACGGAATGAACAGTCTAATGAGTACACAGTATAGTTTGAGAGTAAATCGGAGAAAGACGAAGGTAATGAGAAGTAGTAGAAATGAGAACAGCGAGAAACTTAACATCAGGATTGATGGTCACGAAGTCAATGAAGTTAAGGAATTCTACTACCTAGGCACCAAAAATTAGGTGGACTGATAAGGTAAGGAATGAGGAGGTTCTACGCAGAATCGGAGAGGAAAGGAATATCTGGAAAACACAGATAAGGAGAAGGGACAGGATGATAGGACATCTGCTAAGACATGAGGGAATGACTTCCTTGGTACTAGAGGGAGCTGTAGAGGGCAAAAACTGTAGAGGAAGACAGAGATTGAAATACGTCAAGCAAATAATTGAGGACCTAGGTTGCAGGTGCTACTCTGAGATTAAGAGGTTAGCACAGGAAAGGAATTCGTGGCGGGCCGCATCAAACCAGTCAGTAGACTGATGACAAAAATATATATATATATATCTTGTTAATCTAAATGATTACTGGTAACTTTTGAGGTACAATACTCCAAAATGCATAGTGGGAAGATCAATAAATATCACTGCATATATTTGTATTTTCAGCTTCTTGGCTGTCGTCTCGACATTAGTTCTTAAGAAGTGAACAGCCGCGTCTACACTGTGGTATGCGAAAAACAGCCAGCGACAGAATTCTAAAAACACTGAAACAGATGTCACGAGGACGTTAACGTGTGTTTCATTTCGATGAACTCACTCCCCATTATAAACGTTATACATCGATTTCTGATTCACTGAACCCCCAGACGTTATTGTGTTCAAATGTGTGTGAAATCTTATGGCACTTAACTACTAAGGTTATCAGTCCCTTAGCCTACACACTACTTAACCTAAATTATCCTAAGGACAATCACACACACCCACGCCCGAAGGAGAACTTGAACCTCCGCCGGGACAAGAAGCACAGTCCATGACTACAGCGCCTTAGACCGCCAGGCGTTATTAACTTATCGGAAACTTACATGTGCTAATAGTGAAAACGTCAATCTTACGTCAATCATAATACAGTTTTAGTGATAAGAAAATTTACTTGTACTCATTTCGTTCGCTTGTCTGCTACATTAAAACTTAGTTACCAGTTATAAATACCAGTTAATAGACTTGAACCTTTAACGATGTTAATTAACAACTCCGAAAGCGATGTACAGTTGGATACATTTTTATATGTTTCCCATGTTTTGCTTTGTTGTGCAGAATACGACACCAAAATGTAAAACGAATGTCCAAATCTTTGCACCTGCACTATGTGAGTAATCGTTACTATTCAACTGTAGGCTAATGTGGACAAGACTGTCAACAGATCTTCCACTAGTTTTTCCTTTAGCACTAAAATGCAACAAAACTCTCTTTTACTTTTAATAACAATGTACATCAATGAAGACATTCCATGACAAGTCATTTAAACGCATAATTACAGTTCTGTCTCAGAACAACACCGATTCAGTGCTGTGGAGATCAATAAATGACATGGACACTGAAATTAAGAGATGTTAAACATTTCCTTGCCGTCCTTTCTACTAACCTTCGCATCCACATTTACTGCGTTTAAGAGTGACGTATATTCTGTGTCAAGTAAGCTGTCAACTCCTTTCAACTTTTATGTCCTCCCTACATCCTTCCAGAAGGGCCATCTCGTCTACAGTCCTTACCATTAAATCTATCTCCCTTGCACTGTCAAAAGTAAGTAACATCCTCTTGGCCATGTTAACTCGTCAATAATTCGACTACCACTTTCTCTAACTTGGTTAGGTACGAATTGTATTAATGATTTATTATCTGTACATACTTTACTGGAAATTAAAGTTAGGGGTAAATGGGTGCCTATACGATTTTTTGATATATGATTTTGTCCATAGGGTTATTTTTCAGCAATTTGAGTGTATTGGTTTCGAAACCGAAATTAGTGACCAGCTGCACTTTACAAACATTTTGTAGCAATTAACCAGTTTTCGAAGTTTGTAGACGTCCGAAGATTAACCTGCTGAAACCAATTGTATTCTATGTTTCATTAACTCAGCTGAGGAACGAATTTATTTTCGAAAATAGATGTATTCATAGCTTGACGAAAATCGTCTTTACCTCCCTTCTCCAGGCCGATACAGTGCGCCGTACCTAACGACTCCATCATGGAGCTTGGAATTTAACCCATCGGTCATGAAACTGCCTAATAACAACAAAAGTTAAAGCTGCACATTATTCTAATAATTTACTCGTTTGTACAAAGGAACAGGCAACGCTATTGCTTCAAAGAATCGCTTAAACAAGTAAAGTCCAGAGAGCAAGAGGATACTTTACTTACGTGGTTATCTAACGTGCACCAATGTGTTAAAATCTAGCTTTATCGTAATGTCGATAATATTATTTCTTGTCGAAATAGGACACTGAAAGACATAACGAAACTCTTTTAAACCCTGGACCGGTTAACAAAAAAGTTCGTTAGTGACTGTACTGTTACATAGTATGTACTAATTTTACTACCTCATCGAATGAAAAGACTTAAAGGGGGGTACGACGTCAAATGGGACGACTTGGAGCAGGCGAGACACCACAGGACATTTTAATTTCCACTGTCTATAATTTTAAAAATAAATTCATAAAACTTTGTCAGAATGACCCGAAAGGTTTCAGGATTTACACTTATAGTGGTGGAGGTTCAAAAATATAAGAAAATAATGTATTATTTTACACTTGTATTTCACATTTTTTCACTTACCATTGGCGGCATTTGTTGCTATAGGTACACTTTTCTTCATAAATAAAGGAGATCCTTCGATGAATTTTGCACAGCATACAAACCATACTTACAAGTGCATCAAAACTCCAGAATTTTCCAAATCTGTCAAAAATCGTGGTAATAATTGAGATACTGAAATATAAAATTTGAGTTTTTCTAAACACGAAGTTTAAAATAAAACAGTACATTGATTTTTTTGTAAATTAAATAATTTCTAGAGTTTTATACACGTCTAAGTATGGTTTGTATGCTGTGAAAAATTCATGGAAAAATCTCTCTTACTTGTGAAGAAATGTGTACCTTTAGCCACAAACGCAGCCAACAGAAATGAAAAAAAGATGAACTTTCACATGTAAAAAAAATATATTTTGTTACGTTTTTGACCTTCCACTGCTATGATTGTGAAACCTTGATCCTTCCAGGTCATGCTGACAAAGTTTTATGAATTTATTAAAAAATATAGACAGTGGAAATTAAAAAGTCCTGTGGTGTCTCTTCTGCTCCAAGACGGCCCGTTTGGCGTCCTACCCCCATTAATGCGATCTCGGGTCAGTACAGCGCACAGCAGTGATTGTAGCGCGGGAAGCGGCACTGCCCCTGTGAGTCTAACGTCCGACCTGAAAGACAGGGGCGTCGCCTGTCGGCGCCTACGCACTCCGGCGGCTAATAACGAGAAATTCTTCCGAACAGCGAGGAAATTTGCCCGAAGGCGTCTTCCAAATAGCGCTGGCTTCCTTTATCATCTAATAAAAGGTTACGAGACAGATCTGTGGAAAAGTAACCCACCCTCTTGGCGCGCTCTCACTTTCCAGCTAAAAGGCGGAAAAAGGAAGATTCCTGCCGAGGGAGCCTTACAGTGTCGCCCAAGCGTTCGCAGTTGTCAGAAAATGATGGTATCTTCTCTGTTATCTTGAATCATGCCGATCTTCGTACGCACAGTTCACGAGCGCCAGTCGGAATATTCTCGCGTATGCAGGTTTCCTGTTCTATACGTTGTTTGTGTTCGTTGAAAGGACATAAATCATTGCTACACTGGAGGTATTCCTGCAGCCTGACATTGTCCTTAACATGTAATCGTATCTGGGGCTATATTAAAAACTAATTTCACAGGAAACGATGCTAGAAAACTGCTTCATCTCTGTTTCTTCTTAAGTTCGATCGTTCACTGAAGTAACAGGTTGTAAACATTTACAGTGTCTAGCCATTTGGTGTTTTCCCTCTCGGCAGTAAGAAAAGATTGGTTTCACAGGTCTTTTTTATCTGGTGTTGTTGTGACGCATGGGGAAGTACATCTTTAAGCTGTCCTCATATACCCTACAGCAGTGTGACAGAATTACCCTGGCCTGTTTATTTATGTTTGTTTTAATTTCTTTTTCTATAATTAATTACCTGTGTTACATGAAGTGTGCAAACTTGTATCTGTGTAACCTTGTACACCTCACAGCACAAAAATTTTACTTCGGAAATCACAGCCAGTTAATGTCCGGTAAAGCATTGACGTGAAAGAAATGCCAAATTCCAAGTTTTTTCTACTTGCCTTAAGAACTGTCACGTATCGCCGAGCACTTTGATTTTATATACAGTTTATGTTGCATACCACTGTAAGTAAACTATATGTTTAATATTGTTTAGAACACAAAAGATAAAATGCTGTCCTCACTACTGTTTTCTATAGTTGAAAATTTTAACTTTTTGCCCTTTGATCTATTATGTGGGGATACTCACAACATTAAAAGGTTTCTAGCTGTAAATGTGTGATCTTTAATTTGCAAGACTATGTTGTCGTAATTGTGACCTGGCCTGTTAGAAATGGAACACTGTATCATTACTGTAACTGATTACGAAATTAAACATGTGTTTCTGTACTTTAGTCTGTGAAATGCACTGAAAATTACTCTTATTATAGGCATAGAAGTTATAGTATGCGCTGCTTGCCAAACATAAACGCTGTAGTGGATTTTTTTAATATCTGAACGCTATTAATTGCCACGGCTAACACGAGAGCATGAAACTAAAAAAGGAAATTAATTTTAATACTATTAGCCAGATCAGATTTCAACACAGCAGTCTTTGATATCACACAAATAAAGTTTTAACACTCTGATTTACGTAAATTAATTACGTCGCTGATATTGTACTAGCAGTTGCCCATGTCCATCTGAAAATAACACAATAAAATCTACAATTCTCCTCTGGGGTCTACGGGAAGCTGAAAGAAATAATTTTAATGTTTCATTACCCACCCGCTTGGTTGCGGAAAACTGTTTTCATTCAATTATAGTTCAAATTTGCCGCGAGAGCGGCTTCCGCGATCGTGGGGCTGCACTGCGTCACGGGAAATTCTATATTCGCAGAAAACGGCTAAAGATGTGGAGTGAAATACTGGGGAAGCTAGCTACAAATTATTACAAGCATTTTTAACACTTTCTTTATTCAAAATCAACATAACATTCAAAGTACACAACTTTTTTTATACATCAGTATCTAATGACGTCTTTCTCGATAAAAGAACAAAAGAAAGCTAACTAAACGTTCGAGATAGCGTCACAGGCTCTTACAACATTCACGGCTACAAGAAGACAGAGAGAGTAATGTCTAAACCTTCACTATTTACAAACAATTTAATATGCTAATACAGTCATGTCTTTGTTATATTTTCAAGCATCATTGTGTGCTTCGGTTTCCAAACTCACCGAGCACAGAATTTATTTGCAAAATGTCATAAATAATATCACACAAACATAAAAATGAAAAACAATTATTTTCTTTTGACAGTATCCACATAATCGATAACTTTTCATACAGATAAATGTTTTTTTCTTCACATATATTACACCGATTTTACAAATGTCTTTCCAGGAGACGTCACAGAACACACAAACAAGAAAATATTATTTCAAAAATTACAAGAAACTGGTCTCGTCAGTATTCCCAATCTGTTCCAAGAAGTCATGATATCTTTAGTGGAAGTAGAATATGGTAATGCGATCTACAGAGATAGTTCATGTTAACCGATGACATGTAAGTTAGTAAATGGTTACTGTAGCTGAATAAACAACGCGCATACTTTGTATGTACTGTATCTCATTTCGAATCGATGTGAATTTATACTTTTTTCTTCAGTAAGGAACACGGCCTTGTGGTTGGACAGTTCGTTGTCTACGAAGTTCTCCATAGTAATAAACGAAACACATTTGGATTTCCCACAGAAGATGTGACGGAATTTCGGCTGTGAATCAAGAGGCAGTTCTGGTAGGGAATGAACCCCTGAATGCGAAAATATGTCTTTAGAACCTATAAGAGAATTATTCACATAATTTCGTCAATACGATACGGTGACAGTCTGACACTCTGGCGCAGTAATTTACGTCTGCATTCGTACAGTAATAGTCAATGAAAGTACACGAGGGAGGTGAAATACCTGCACAATATCGCTTTCAGTCGAATCACATTATTCATGCGCCATGCCTCATCGCCAACCGGCTATTCGTGACTGCATCATTGCTCGGAACGGAATTTGACGGGGCAGTGTACGGCGTTCCAGAGCGCACAGCGTGGCGGTGCATAAAACGCCATCGACATACTACGAAATCCAGTAGACGTGTAGGAATTGGACTTTGGCTTGTAACAACAGTTGTACAGAATGATGAACTTGCCAACACCTCATTGCAACAGCCTTCTTTTTACATATGGTGCATTTAAAACGAAAATAATACGTTTCCTGGATCCATGTCCTTGTTATATGTTTTATTGATCTATATGAGAGTAATGTTAGTGAAAATTTGCCAAATCTTTTTGGTATTCCCCGTATACTGTGTTTCCCATTGAGGCGTGGAGCCTTATATCGCTCGCTCCGTGTAGAGCCTGTGTATCGGTAGAATGACTCATGCGTACACAGTGACAAATGGTCCATAGCGGGTTCAGTCGAGTACGTGTTTCTAATGTTCATCTGCTAGGGGACAGTAGTGCAGAGACATCCAAGAAAGAGATCAAGAGAATGTTTTTTGAACGGTTCTGTTTATTTAGTGAAGGCTTTTTTATTTATTAAGGTTTGTACAGTTTTAGATATGCTTTTAGTAGCGTTAATGATGCGTGAATTTGGTCTAGAGTAAACATGTAGATCGTTGTTCTACTGATGAACGCTGTACGACCTAGTGTGAGGAAGTTTTTAGGCAGTGTGAATGCAGACGAAGGGGAGTTTTGTATCATAATATGTTAAGTAAGTTTATGGTAAAAGGAAAGATACTTCGAGTGCAAATGAAGTGTGATATTTGTTGATTGGTTAGTCATGAAAAGGCGGACTATCGCGGGAGAATAATGTTTTGCTATTGGCCTTAAAGAAAACTGACCACTGAAGGCGGAATATTCTTCGCGGGTCTTTTCTCTTCTTACAGCAGTCTAAGAGAGTCGGAACCCAGACTTTCAATGTTGCGGTCGTGTGTTGTATGTGTTCTGAAGGAAGTTATAAAGTGCCGGTTTTTTTTTTTTGCTGCATGTATCAAAAGTGTTTTAAAGTGAAAGTGTATTTATTCCGGTGTGTTTTTTAGAAAGTACGGGTCTTTTAAGTAAATTTGTGTGTGAGGAAAGACAGTAATTGGGCGTGGCATATTTAACAGATTGTTGACTAAAAATTTGAGTGAAGTAGACACCGATAAACTTAATAGTATGGCGAGCATTTTAATTTAAGAACAATCCGTGTTTAGTAGCTCTTCAGATTTCTGGAATTAAGTTAAACTTGCTTACGTGAATGAACGGCTTTGTGCATGACTGTGTTAAGATTAGCACCGGCTAGGCTGTGAACGTGTACGTCTCAAGGTTCCGTCTGCAGCTCGTGGTATAGTGGCTAGCGTTGCTGCCTCTGGATCAAGGGGTTCCGGGTTCGATCTGCAGCCGGTTTGGCGATTTTCTCTGCCTGACGACTCAGTGTTCCTGTTGCCCTCATCACTTCATCATCATCATTTGTGACAGTGACTGGATTGGAATGTGAGTAAAAAATTGTGTAAAAATTGGGACTTTGTAAGGGCGCTGGTAACAGTGCAGTTGAGTGCACCACAAACGACACATAATCATCATCAATCATCATATCAGGGTTCAGAATATACCGTAGCTTGGCCTGTATTTCCGCCTTCATTTCAATATTAAGACCTTTCCCCGATTCTTAGAATAGTTACGTTGTATGCAGCCTGGTGCGAGTTGCAGTACAGTAGGTTTCTGTTCGGCTTTCCTACCGGCGATCTGCTGCAACGAGTTCACAGGTAGGTGTAGGTAATGGTCGAACTAACTGCGCCGCTCCACCATGTCATTGGATACGTTCTGACGCTAGCTTCGGAACGCCACATTACTTAGTAAACGTGTGGCCACAAGGGTAGTGATTATGCCTGATAATCATCGACTCAACTGATTAGCAGTTGGCGAGTAGAAAGTCAGTCCTGACTGAGGAACGTGATGTGGTGGAAAGCGAAGGATGGTCCAGCAGTAGTATACAGGCTTCAGGATGCCCGCTTCCGCTCCCAATAAATCCATGATTCACCTCGCACTGGGCAGATGTTTTTCCGTGGACATAGAATACTTCACATAATAGATGGTCGACTTCATTCTGCCAAGTATACCCATATTATGAGTAATATTATGGTCACATAACTGCGACAACTATATCAAGAGGCCGCACTCAGTTTTCAGCTTGACCAGAGAGATAGTTTAGGAGTGAGAGAATGAGATTTCTCAATAGGCCTCCTTCTGTACCAGACGTACACCGTACCGAAAATGTATGGACAGAGACAGAACAGAGTATGGAAAAAGACTGACCTGACACCGCACCAAGAAAACCTTTGGAACGTCATCCTATTAGCCTTGGATAAGATAGCAAAAAATGTATTATCCATCTCACAGACTCCTTTCCTCGCAGAATACTGACAATCATTCTACATGTACATCCACATTTATACTTCGCAAGCCACCCAACGGTGTGTGGCGGAGGGCACTTTACGTGCCACTGTCATTACCTCCCTTTTCTGTTCCAGTCGCTTATGGTTTGCGGGAAGAACGACTGTCTAAAAGCCTCCGTGCGCGCTCGAATCTCTCTAATTTTACATTCGTGATATCCTCGGGAGGTATAAGTAGGAGGAAGCAATATATTCGATACCTCATACAGGAACGCACCCTCTCGAAAACTGGCGAGCAAGCTACACCGCGATGCAGAACGCCCCTCCTGCACAGTCTGCCACTTGAGTTTGCTAAACATCTCCGTAACGCTATCATGGTTACCAAATAACACTGTGACGAAACGCGCTGCTCTTCTTTGGATCTTCTCTATCTCCTCCGTCAACCTGATCTGGTACGGATCCCACACTAATGAGCAGTACTCAAGTATAGGTCGGACGAGTGTTTTGTAAGCCACCTCCTTTGTTGATGGACTACATTTTCTAAGGACTCTCCCAATGAATCTCAACGCGGTACCCGCCTTACCAACAATTAATTTTATATGATCATTCCACTTCAAATAGTTCCGCACGCATACTCCCAGGTATTTTACAGAAGTAACTGCTACTAGTGTCTGTTCCGCTACCATCTAATCATACAATAAAGGATCCTTCTTTCTATGTATTCGCAATACATTACATTTGTCTATGTTAAGGGTCAGTTGCCACTCCCTGCACCAAGTGCCTATCCTCTGCAGATCTTCCTGCATTTCGCATACTATTTTCTAATGGTGCAACTTCTCTGTATACTACAGCATCATCCGCGAAAAGCCGCATGGAACTTCCGACACTATCTACTAAGCCATTTATATATATTTTGAAAAGCAATGGTCGCATAACACTCCCCTAGGGCACGCCAGAGGTTACTTTAACGTCTGTAGACGTCTCTCCATTGATAACATCATGCTGTTGCATTGACGTTGAAGACCATTGGCCGGGATTATTAAATGGGAAAGGAGCCGCATGCTGTGTCGTTATGATGGTCGAAAAAACTTAATAAGAATCTTGAACTCTTCGCCCTATTAATTTCGTGATTATTGTAGTAACGCAAAGAAAGTTTTAGTTGCTGTTTAACAGAATCCAGTGTTTGTTCCAGCTGTAGCACGCCGGATACCTAAGCGCTATACCAGTTCCTCCCATGTCCTACCGAAGACAGCCTCATTAACGTGTGCAATTACTGCTCTAATGCGAGCTCGCAGGTACTGCTGACCAGGACCAGGGTTTGGTGCACAACATCCTTCTCATAGCCCAAAAGAAAAAATCAAATGGAGTTATGTTTGGGGACATTGGGAGCCAGGAAGAGGGTCCTCCTCTGAGAATCAAGCTACCTGTAAGCATGTGGTCGAAAGCTTTCCTAACGATCGAGGCCCAGTGAGACCGATCATCATCCTGTTGCAGCTGTACATGTGAAAATGCAATCTGTTACAACACGAGCAGATAAACAGTTGACGTTATTGACGTCTCCGGAAAGAAGAATGGTCCCACCACAGGAAGATGAAACAGACTGATCCACGCCCTTATCTTTAGGCTATCGTGCTTAGTGTCCTCGGAGCACCACAACACTCATTGTGTCGATTTACCGTCCAGAAAGCATGAGAGCAGGCTTCATCAGTTAAACTCATATATTTCAGACAGTCTGGCTCATCATCGATGAGCCTCTGAATCCAAATTGCAAGTGCTGTGCACTTTGGCCTGTCATCATGTTGAACTCATGCACAGTACCACTTTGTACGTATGAAACTTTAGTTTTTTGTGTAGCACTCTATGACCGTAGTTGGTGGTAGTTACAATCGTCGAGACGCTTGGCGGATTGATTTGGTTAGACTCTGAATGAATTCGTGTAGCACCTGTTCCATACCTGCATCTCTCTTGCTAGAAAGCCCAGAACTCGTCCTCTTCGTGAACCTTCCGGATTTCTTTAACTTCATGTACCACTGTCTGTTGGTCGGACGTGATTGTGACGTATCCGTAAGCTCCTTTCGACCTGGACGTCAGATCGGTTCTCTGTAAACCACTCCACACGCTGTGCTATCTGTTGAGGATGCCCATTTTGATCAATAAGTAACTTGAGAAAAGATCAACAGCAAAAAACATAAAGGAAACGACTTAGGTATATGTGAACATGACCCGCAAACCGTACCTTTCTTTATTCATACCTAACCCCATTTTCTGAAACATACATTACGTGCATATAAAACTGCGAATGAAACATAAACTGAAAGGGAAATATGACAAATTTGATGGCTCTGTAGTGTATATGGTTGACTGCGGTAACTGTGACAAATATTATATCGGTCAAGCAGGTCGCTCTTTTATAGTAAGTTTTAAAGAATACTCACAGCAACGGAACAAAACTGCTTTGGGGCAGCATTTATCTGAAACTGGTCATTCCGTAGGGAATATTGAGACTTGTATTCGCATTGTTCACAGAATGGAAAAAAGGCCGTGCTCTTAATTTTTTAGAGGAACTCGAAATTTATAATGCAAAAAATAAAGAACCAACAAAACTGCTTAACTAGCAGAGCGATTTTATACCCAATGTCTACTTTGCTTTATTTGACAATGTTCCACTCTAATAATTTTTTTACCCTTTATCGTTATTTTAATACCTACACAATCAGGTAGGCTGTCAGCGGCATGCTACGCCGCTCTTCAGCCATAGTGTTGACAATAACAGAACACAGAATTAAGAAGCAGAATGAACATACTGCCTGGCAAAAAATAGTGGTCACAGGTACACAAAAAACACGGAGCCGTTCACACTCGACGATAACGACACTGAAAACACGTTGACACGGCGCACAGAATACTGATGAATCCGACGGCACAAGTGAACATAGAAGTGTGACGGCGGACACTAAAAAACACAAAACGACGTCACACACACGAGACACAGATGGCGACGATCTCCGGCGCGAGATAGTGCACGTAGCGAGTCCAGGGACCTGACAAGAGGGGAAGAGAGGTGATGGGTGTGGAGAGGGTGGAGAGGGGATAACAAAGATGTCAATGGCTGAGGAGATGGGAGGATGTTTAGAGGGACAGGGGAGGGGAAGCCTGGGGGAGGAGTGGGGAGAAAGGGAGGAGGGAGGGTGCCCAAAGGAACAGACAGAGGAAGAGTGAGGGAGGATCAAAGTTGGTAGGAGGGGTATATGGAGGGGAGGAGGACATCATCAGGGAGGGGGAGCTGGCGGAAGCCACCTTGGGAGATGGTAAGGAGGGTGGAGAGACGGAGATCAGGTGGGACGTGGCAATACAGGCGCGGCACCGGCGTGTGCGGGAGAGGATGGGTGAGGCAAGTGGGTGAGGAGGATCGAAATTGCGGGAGGTGTACAGGATCCGTATCCTCCCAAGGGAAAGGAGGATGTAGGGGAATGGAATGAGATCGTACAGGATCCGCGTGGGGGAGGGGAGACAGATGCGATAGGTGAGGCGGAGAGCATGGCGTTCAAGGATTTGGAGGGATTTATAAAAGATAGGGGGGGCGGAGATCCAGGCCGGATGTTCGTAACAAAGGATAGGGCGGATGAGGGATTTATAGGAGTGGAGTGTGGTGGAGGGGTCCAGACCCCGTGTACGGCCGGAAAGGAGCTTGAGGACACGGAGTCGGGAACGTGCCGTGGCTTGGATTGTTCGGAGATGGGGGGTCCAGGAGAGTCGACGGTCGAGGGTGACGCCAAGGTTATTAAGGGTGGGGGTGAGGGCGATAGGACTTCCATAGACAGTGAGATAGAAATGAAGGAGGCGGAAGGAAGGGGTGCTTTTGCCTACAATGATCGCCTGGGTTTTGGAGGGATTTCACTCCAATCACTGCATGCCTCTGTTATATATAGTTTGTTGACAGTTTCACCTAGTATTGACTGCCTCACATATTTACTTCGTTTTCGTACGTTTTACTCTTGACTCTAGTATTTTCTTGTTCCTTCTCTGTTCATTTCATAGACTGCATTAACCAGATAAGGTGGGTCATGCACTGCTACCGAATTTTATCATTCTTTTCCTGCAACGGAGTGCTGCAGGGTACGAGGGGCCCTCTGGCGGTCACGTTCCTCCTACCACTTCCAGGCTATGCGGAATTCTGGTGTTAGCGCTATAGTGGGCGCTGATTACGTGCAGCACTATGTTTTCTTTCACTGTGCCTTCTCTAGTGATTTGTTTTATGTTTGTTTTATATTATCCAGTGCACTATCAAAGATGTTTAATATTTATGTCATTATCTAGAATACTGGCACTAGAGCGTGTGTCAGCTACTGTTTCTTAACTCTTCCTATTTTTAACAGTATTACTTTCGCCATGTTCTTTTTCATTGCTTTTTATTACTGCAATGCCTTATATACGTTATAAGGTCACTGCAGACATCAACTATTGTTTCCCCTTTTATTTTCTCTGTGCGATTAATTATTGAAAACTAGTGTATGCCTACATTAGCGACATCTCGTGAACTTACAACAGAAGCAGCTTGTGGCTACTGTACGGCAGCTTGTTTTGAACAGTAGTGCTACTGACAACATGGCTTGCGCATATGATGCAATTATATTTGTCGATGCTGGTGCTGGTTCTCCATTTAACATTTGACGATGCCACTATGGATGCAGTACACTAGCATTTTGTTTTGTACAAAGCAGGTATGCCTCTTCATACTTAAAAGCGCACAAATACATATATTTTTCAGTAGTACTCCTCATTATGGTCTATGTATTGTTTTTAAGCTCTAGTCAATCTGCGAGTATATTTATGTTTTCCCATTTTTGCTGCAGATCTCATCCTGGAATAATACATTTAAACTTAAGTGAGGGTTGGCACTTTGTTGAATGAATCATTCGAGTAAGTGCACCCGTGAAGGAAAAGAAGCTGCTGATAGTGCCTTCTCGTCCTGTGTATGATACGGATACAGCAAATCCTCATGTAGCACTCACCAGACAGTAATGTGGTCAGGATTCCATGTAGCAGATAGTTGTCTTATACTGACACTATTATTGTCGTCAGCTGCACGAACAGGTTCGTCTTCCAGATGAGCTGCCCTCGCCCTTCTTGGCCTCTCCCACGCCCCCTGTGACGACGATCAGTTGTTACGTCAAACGTCCTCCTCTCGAGGCACTTTTTCTGCAGATCTCTCCCAATAGGTACAAGTTGAGCGGCACGATTATTAACCTCAGCTGATCCGTACAGCAAATGGGCACCTGTCATCGCCGCATTCGAGCACACTTCCACTTCACTGTCTTAGAAACAAGATCCGTGCTCTACATTAAACATTTCATGGCACGTGCTTGATGTTAGTGTAGAGCAATGAAGTTATTCGCGTGTCAACACAAGCAGTGAAGTGAGTTACATGTCATAATAATCTTCCTTCAAATGGATCAACAAAGAATTGCGGTGAGCTCTACGCTCTAACCAAACGTAACTAAGAGTGTATTTTGAACATTTCATGAAAGATAACCTTTCATGTAATGCTGGCACGTTCGGTGCACTTTCACGATCGAAGTGGAAAAAACGCGTGTCCTGATCCATGTCCATGTAACATGTTATACTTCTCTATCTGTGTGGAATATTCCCTGAAAATTTGGACATATCTTTTGTTAACCCTGTATATGGTAGGGATAGATACTCTGACTAAAAGTCATCAGGAGCAGTCACCATCACCACAAAGTCAATATCATGGAAGTGTTTTGGGTTAGTATCGAGGCAGAAAACTTAGAGCAAAAGCATTACTTACAGACAATTAAGTTATATGGACGGCGGGTTTTAAACATTTCCGTGAAGGAAACTAGTATAATTAAGACGGACTGTAGAGTCAAACACGAGACTAACAGACGTTTGTATCCATTCACATGAAGAGTTTAATGACAAAACGATCTCTAGAGAGACAATTGGACTACTTCAGCTTGTCATTGTGCCGCTGGCTAGAAGCCACAGTCAATAGGAAGGAAAGACTCGTGCTTAAAATCTCTTCGATGACGGAATCATTGGAAATGAACTACTCGAAATAGGACCGAACAATCGTGTCACTGATCGGCACCCATTATCACTTGATGTCATGATCAGTATCGGCGCTTGTCACCTGAGGAACTACTATTATTCACGAACTTACTTCCGTTTGATCAAGCACGTAGTGCTGCCAAAAGAATGCAGTTACACCGTGACAGTTGATCTCATTAGACATGAAACTTATTTCGTAAGTTTTTATTTCAGTTATACTCATTTCTCATTAATTTTGTTTAAAATTTCTACCACTCTGCAGCAAGCAACATACTACGATTGGTATAAAAGAAGTTGCATGTAATTAGAAATTGAGTTTCATGCTGCGACTCTGTAAGCAAGATTTCTCGTTCTCGTTCTGTGTTACATTGCTATGTAGGTGTCTCCTTCGTCAAGTAAATCCCTTGTTTGATTGCCTCAGTGTTGTCTACCTTAATACTTCGAGTTCATAATGTCTTTACTGCAGCTTTTACGAGAGTGTCGACATTCAGTATTGACGTCATCCAGCGTCTTTCATAGTAGTTTCTTAAAATGTATGGGAAAAATAGACAATACATTCTTCATTTAAGAGGCGCCATGTGACACTGCTTGGCCACTTTCCCGGGAGGTTCGAGTCTTCCCTTGGGAATGGCTGTGTGTTGTTCTTGGAATAAGTTACTTTAAGGTATGTTTTGCAGAAATGATTACCGAGTGAGGTGGCGTAGTGGTCAGCATACTGGACTCGCACTCGGAAGGACGACGGTTTAAACCCAGTCATCCTAACAAGGTTTCTCGTGATTTCCCTAAATCGCATGAGGCAAGCTTCGGGATGTTTCTTTGAAACGATACGGCCGCTTTCTTTCTCCATCTTTTCCCTAAGCCGGCCGCTGCGACCGAGCGGCTCTAGGGGCTTCAGTCCGGAACCGCGCGGTGCTACGGTCGCAGGTTCGAATCATGCCTGGGGCATGGATGTGTGTGATGCCCTTAGTTTAGTTCGGTTTAAGTAGTTCTGAGTCTAGGGGACTGATGACCTCAGATGTTAAGTCCCATAGTGCTTAGAGCCATTTGAACCACTTGGATCTTTCCCTAATCCAATGGCACAGACGACATCGCTATTTGTTCCTCCCTCCACTAACAACCAACCTACTACAAATGATTAGCGTATGAAGCATGTCGGTCCGCGGGCTCAATGTCAACATCGGTATCGAAGCGCCACACTACCTGCCAGTAAAATGTAAAACCGTAGATAAAGGATAAGTGTGACTAGAGCAGACGTGTAGGTTACCTCACACACGTATGCCCGAATGTTACCGTCAAATCAGGGAGTTCGAAGGAGGGCGCATTATTGGCATGAGAGTATGTGATCCATTCATCAGGGTAATTGCTGCTCGAGTGGAACGGTACGTTCGGCTGTGCAACCGATGTATGCACAATGGATCACTGAAGGCCGTAGAATACGACGAGATGGGTCAGGTCGCACCATCCAGACCACCCCCGAAGAGATCGACAGCTCATCCCAATGACACTGCAGGGCAGACCTACGTCTGGCGCAACAGTGGAACAGTTTTTGTTTCTTTTGTGGGGAGATCATCAATTTTCTGACTGGTTTGATGCAGCCCGCCATTAATTCCGCTACTGTGCCAACCTCCTCATCTCAGCGTAGCACCTACAATGTACGTCCTCAATTATTTTCTGGATGCACTCCAATCTCTGTCTTCCTCTACAGGTCTCGCCCTTTAGAGCTCCCTCTTGTACTATGGAAGTCATTCCCTCATATCCTAACAGATGTCCTATCATCCTGTCCCTTCTCCTTATCAGTGTTTTCCACTTTTCCTTTTCACTCCGATTCTGCGTAGAAATTCCCGTTCCTTACCTTATCAGTCCACCTAGTTTTCATCATTCTTCTGTAGCACCGCATCTCAAATGCTTCGCTTATCTTCTGTTCCGGTTTTCCTATAGTCCATGTTCACTACCATGTAATTCTGTACTCCGCTGTACATTCTCAGAATTTTCTTCCTCAAATTAAGGAACATGTTTGATACTAGTAGATTTCTCTTGGCCAGGAATGCCCCGTGCTAGCCTGCTTTTTAAGTCCTCCTTGCTCCGCTCCTTCCGTCATTGGTTATTTTACTACCTACGTAGCAGAATTCCTTAACTTCATTCACTTGGTAGCCATCAACCCAGATATTAAGTTTCTTGCTGTTCTCATTTCTGCCAGTTGTTATTACTGTAGTCTTTATCGATTTACGTTCAACCCATATTCTGTACTCTGTCGGTTGTTCATTCCATTCGACAGATATTTAAGTAATTTATCTTCACTTTCACCCATGATAGCAATGTCATCAACGAATCGTGTCATTGATGTTCCTTCACCTTGAATTCTAATTTCACTCCTGAACTTTTTTTTTCCATCATTGCTTCTTCGATAAGCAGATTGAACAGTAGGGGCGAAAACTACATCCCTGTCTGATACCCTTTTTAATCCGAGCAATTCGTTCTTGGTCGTCCGCTGTTTTTATTCCCTTTTATCTCATATACATAGAGATTATTACTCGTCTCTCCCTATAGCTTATCGCTATTTTTCTCAAAATTTCTAACATCTTTCTTCATTTTACATAGTCCAACGCTTTTCGCAGGTCTATAGATCCTATTAACGTGTCTTGATTTTTCTTTAGTTTTGCTTCCATTATCAACGGCAATATCAGAATTGCCTCTCTCGTTCCTTTACCTTTTCTAATCTTTGCCATTCATATTTACATTATTCTTGCCAGTAACTTGGATGCGTGACCTGTTAAGCTGATTGTACGATATTTCTCGCACATGTCAGCCCTTGTAGTCTTCGACATTGTGTGGAAGATATTTTTCCGAATGTGAGATGGTATGTCGCCAGACTCATACATCATATACACCAACGTGAATAGTTGTTGCGTTGCCACGCCCCCAATCTTTTTAAAAATTCTGATAGAATATTATTGATCCCTTGTGCCTCATTTGATCTTAGGTCCTCCTAAGCTCCTTTAAATTCTGATTCTAATACTGGATCCCCGATCTCTTCTAAATCGACTCATGTTTCTTCTTGTATCATGTAAAAATTTCCCCGTCATAGAAGCTTTCATTGTATTCTTTCCTCCCATCAGCACTCTCCTCTGCATTTAGCCGAGGTATTCCCGTTGCACTCTTAATGTTACCACCCTTGCTTTTAATGTCACCGAAGGTTGTTCTGAATTTCCTGTATGTTGAGTCTGTCCTTCCGACAATTATTTCTTTTTCGAGTTCTTCAAATTTTGATGCAGCCACTTCGTCCTAGATTCCGTGCACATTATGTTTATTTGATTCATCAGTGACATGTATTTATGTATTCCTGAATTTCCTTGAACATTTTTGTACTTCCATCGATCAGCTGAAGAATTTCTTCTGTTGTCCATGTTTCTTCGCCGCTACCTTCTTAGTATCTATGTTTCTCAAATTGTTAAAATGGCTCAAGCACTGTAGTCCGGAGCACTGTAGCTGGCCGGAGTGGCCGAGCGGTTCTAGGCGCTACAGTCAGGAACCACGCGACCGCTACGGTCGCAGGTTCGAATCCTGCATCGGGCATGGATGTGTGTGATGTCCTTAGGTTAGTTAGGTTTAAGTTCTAGTTTTCTAAATTTCAGGGGACTGATGTCCTCAGAAGTTAAGTCCCGTAGTGCTCAGAGCCATTTGAACCATTTGAACCCTAGACGTAGAACTACTTAAACCTAACTTACCTAAGGACGTCACACACATCCATGCCCGAGGCAGGATTGTAATATGCGACCATAGCAGCAGCGCGGTTCCGGACTGAAAAGCTTAGAACCGCTTCGCCATAGCGGCCTGCTATGGTTTTCTATCCAATGTCTGCGATTGCCGTTTATAGAGGTGTCCATTCCTCTTCATACTGCCTCCTGAGATATTCGATACTGCTGTATCTATAGATATAGAGAACTTCAAGCGTATCTCGTCATTTCTTAGTACATCCGTATCCCGCTTCTCTGCGTACTGATTCTTCATGATTAATCTCTTCAACTTCAGCGTGCTCTTCATCACTAGTATATTGTGATCTGAGTGTGTATGTGCTCCTCGGTATGCCTTACAATCTAGTACATATTTTCGGAATCTCTGTCTGACTAAGATGAAATCTAATTGAAATCTTCCCGTGTCACCGGCCTTTTCCAAGAATACCTCCTCCTTTTGTGAATCTTTAACGGAACACTCCCTATTATTAGCTGAAATTTATTACAGAACTCAATTAGTCTTTCTCCTCTCTCATTCCTTGTGCAAGAGAATAATCTCCTGTAACATTTTCTCCTACCTTTGACCTACAGCTGCATCCCAGTCCCCCATGACTATTAGATTTTCATGCCCCTGTAGATACTGTATAACCTTTTCAATATCCTCATATACTTCCTCTACCTCTTCATATTCAGCTTGCGACATCGACATTTATATTTGATCTGTCGTTGTCGGTGTAAGTTTGCTGTCTATTCTGATAAGAACAACCCTACCACTGAACTGTTCACAGTGACACACACTCTGCCCCACCTTCCTATTCGTAACAAATCCTACTCCCGTTACACCATTTTCTGCTGCTGTTGATACAATCCTGTACTCATATGACCAAAAATCCTGGTCTACTTTACATTTCACTTCACCGACACCTACTGTATCTAGGTTGAGCCTTTGCGTTTCCCTTTTCAGACTTTCTAGTTTCCCTATCACGTTCAAGTTTCTTACATCCCACGCCCTGACTGGTAGAACGTTATCTCATGGTCTCCACCACCTTGGCGGTCCCTTCCCGGAGATACGAACAGGGGACTGTTCCGGAACCTTTTGCCAACGGAGAGGTCATCATTACAGTTTTTCAGTTACATGCCACATGTTCTGTAAATACACGTTGTGTGTCTTTAATGCATCGTTTCCATTGCTTTCTGCATTCTCATGACGTTGAGCATTACGAATTCGTAGGCTTTCAGGGGCAGTATCCCACCCCAAGGACAACCTCTGTCTGCTCCTCCGTCCTCTTTGACAAGGCCTTTGGCGGAATGAGGGTGACTTCTCATGCCGTAAGTTTGCTGGTCATCAATCAAAATGTAAGCCGTGGCGGTTATCTAAGGCGGAACTGAGGACGTTTTGATTAGTAATCAAACACGCTAATCGTAGACAGCGTAACACATCCTAACTTTCAGCGGCGACAGTCCGTCGCTGTTTTGTACGGCACGAGTTACGTGCGCATCGCTCGCTTCTCCTCCTACCTTTCTAAATGTGCAGAAACATGCTAGACGACAGTGATGCATGGAACGACATCACTCTTGACAGGAATGGCATCGTATAGTGTATTCGGACGAATCCAGATTCTGTTTGTTTGAAAATGATGGCGGCATTTTGGTTCGCCGCTGACAGGGGGTGCCCCATAACAGCGACTGCATTCGCACAACACTTACAGCGCCAGCTCAAGGACTTATGGTGTGGGGCGCTATTGGGTACAACCACAAATCATAGCTTGTGCACGTACAGGGGTCTTTGAGCAGTGTGACCTATGTGAATGACATCCTCAAACTTGTAAACATGCTCTTTTAGCACCACACACCCCGACGCCATGTTTCAGCAAGACAACGCACGACCACATGATGCTGCATGAGCGCCTACCTTCTTGATATCACAGGATGTCATCCTTTTGCCCTGGCCCTCCGGATCACCAGATATGTCGCCAATAGAAAAAGTGTGGGATATGGTGAAACTACGCGTGCAGCGCTCTGATCATATGCCAACCACCACAGATAAGTAGCTGAACGCAGCACGGATGGCTATACCACAGGACGCCATTCGCGCCTTATGTGCGTCGATGCCATCACACATGGAAGAAGTTACCAAGAACCATGACGAATCCTGTGCCCACTAGGTAACAGAACACATACCGACCCGCGTGACTGAAGTGCTAATCATTTCTCCAGTACATACTAATGCGAGCGTCCAACTTCTAGTAGTTAAAGGTGTTTTGTTTTTTTCTGAATTTGAGTGTATTATATGTTGCAAAGACGTTCTAAGTATCATTTACTCACCACCATTCTATAATTTATGGCCATGTGCTTTCTGTTTTTGTATCCAAACTGGCCTACTGATGTCCGTACTAATCGGTCTCTTCTGATCGCTGAAAGACTGCTGACTTCGGGCCGTTGCGAAATGTTTACACTTTTCGCTAACATCAACAACATAGCAATTTCGTGTGCCGTAGCAGTAAGTAGACCTTATTTAGATCCGTGTACAGTGATATTGGTTGTGGTTATTATCTTTCTTAACATTTAGTAGATTGAGCGGCTCGCAGTGAACGTTCCCGTAACTTCACAGACGTATTTACACGTCACATATGAGTTTAGTTTATAAACTATAAGCAAGGCAGTCAGATTATAGCGGCCCTGGGAGGAGGGGGAAGAGGTGGAGGAGGAGGAGGAGGAGGAGAGGTTTTCCAGCAGCCAGTGTGCTACGAAGCGATCGCAAGCTAACTCTTCCAGCAACTTTAGCAAAAGAGCAATCTTATACTGTTCGATCAGTACATCAGATGGTTGAAAAGTAGATATCGTAGCATAGTTGAGTTCAAGATTTTGTTTACGCAGATTTTTGCTTTCTAAAATGGAAGAAGAGGAAGAATCAACAACGCTAGCAATGACTAAACACAAAAATGACGGAATATGGCTACCTTTTACTTGTAATTAAGAGTGAGTTGAAAATGACATGAAATACAGATGTTACAAATGTGCCTGGCAAAGACTATTAGTCGAAATTAGCTAACCGCGCGATTAAAGAAATATCGCACTACGGCCTTCCAGGGACTATGTTTGCGGTTATTAAATATCTGGAGCCTGTGGATCCCTGCAAATACAAAGGTCTACGGGGATGATCATTTTTGCTAAAGTATTATAAAAACTTCTTCCGACTTTTGAAAGCAGTTAGGTTAGTTAGGTGTAAGTAGTTCTAAGTTCTAGGGGACTGATGACCATAGATGTTAAGTCCCATAGTGCTCAGAGCCATTTGAACCCTTTTTTTTAAAAAATTTATTATCTGCTTACATGCAAAGTGGTTCCACAATGCCAGACTTTCTTTTGTCGGTTATCAATAAGATATCATAGCAACTTAAGACATTTCTACTGAGGTAATACAGCATGAACTGGCGATTTTAGGATAAGCATTGTCACACGTGCAATATATTTATCTGCGTATCAGTGCGAAAATACTGGACGCAAAATATTTGTAATGAAGTCGGTGAACGCAAGAATTCTGAAAGGGTTCAGAATTTTTTTGAAAATCTTGATTATTGTTGCTTTTTTCCATGTTCTGTGAATTCTGCCAATACTGAAAACACAATTGTATTACTAGAGAATCCGGCCCCGTTCCGTTTCTTTACTTGATGCAATTCTAGCAGTTGTCCAGACCTCACGGAATTTTTCCAGGAGATTGTTATGTATGTTAAAAAAAACTTGGACATAAAACTCACTCAGGAATAACTGCGATTAAAGGCTCAGAATCCATTAAACAGTTGTAGAGAGAGATATTTCATCACGTTTTCATTTTCGGCCTGTAGTAATGTTTACGTGAATTAAGTAACCTACAGCACCAGTAAAAGAGAAACACAGTCCCCTCATACCGAAGCAATTTTATTGACAGGTAATGTGACAGGTAATTAATCATTGTAGGAGTATACAACAACAAACTCAGACCAAATGTAACGCCCAGACAGTCGCATCAATACACACTGTACTCTCTCAGGCGGAAATGCAACCGTGCATATCGGCATGCAGTTGATCGTAATGGTGCCGAATAGCATCATGCGGTAGACTGTTCCAAGCATCTTCTTGTACTCTTCTCTAAATTCGGAGTACGTGTTGAACTGGAGGAAGATCTGGTAGTTTCACTGACCAGACCAGTTGTAGTATACCATTAAGAGCACGTTGAGTCACAACAACAGTATATGGCCGTGCACCGACATACTGGAAAATCACATCGCCTTCTTTCGAATAAATGGCAGCATCGTGGGGATAAAAAACTGTGAAATGTAGCAGGCACTGGTCACTTTTCGCTGCACAAGTTCCAAATGTGAGCACGAGTTGTCTCCAGTCAGCTCCTTCAAGACACCAGAGTAGCCGTTCATGGCGCTGGTTGGGTCAGTTAGCCCTGCCAGAGGGACTCATGAGTCATGCTGCAAGTAGTCGGTTGCTGATGGTCCCTGGTGACACATCAGTGTAACTTGTGTCCAGATTTCTTGACTGGAGCCGGCCGCCGTGGCCGAGCGTTTCTAGGTGCTTCAGTCCGGAACTGCGCTGCTGCTACGGTCGCGGGTTCGAATCCTACCTCGGGCATGGATGTGTGTGATGTTCTTAGGTTAGTTAGGTTTAAGTAGTTCTAAGGCTTTGGGACTGATGGCCTTAGATGTTAAGTCCCATAGTGCTTGGAGCAATGTGATTTTGAATCTTGACCGAATGATGTTCTGTCGGCCTCTGGTGCTGTCACGATGCATTGACCTTTGTGTACATCTGTACTACGTGGACGTCCAGAACCTGTACTATGTCTGTGGCAATGTTCCATAGACCACAAAAGTACCGACATACCACCATTAAACTCTGCAGAACATGTGCAGCAAGCAATTGATACATCCATCTGTATTGGTTGGTTGATTGATTTGGGGAAGGAGACCAGACAGCGAGGTCATCGGTCTCATCGGATTAGGGAAGAACGGGGAAGGAAGTCGGCCGTGCCCTTTGAAAGGAACCATCCCGGCATTTGCCTGGAGCGATATAGGGAAATCACGGAAAACCTAAATCAGGATGGCCGGACGCGGTATTGAACCGTCGTTCTCCCGAATGCGCATCTGTATTGATACAGGCTGATAATGCGTCCATGTATGTGGCTGATGTTATTCAGCTGGAGTACGTAATCGTCGGTAGGGCATGGTTGTACCCTAGAAATAATGTTGCACACATTGTTCACCTCAAAACTCATCAAAGTTACTGAGTGCAGAGTCAGAACAGAGGGTACACAACAGGCCTCCAGAGATCCATCTTCTAGTGGATGCTGTGACGAATGAATCATTAACCCTACATTCCCTCAGTATGCTCCTATCACAACCTGTTGCCCAGAACACTGTCCTTGAGGGTCTTTCCGACAGAGTAAGTTCTCAGAATATGAATCGCGCAGTTCCCACGTCAAGGTCTCCTACGAATCTGAGTTACAGTAATTCCAAGGACGTCAGGTGCAGCCACTTAGGACCACTCATTAAAATCACATCGTGGCTTCGTAGATACTGAGGAGAAATGCAGGCGAAAACAAACAAATACCATTGGTGTTAATAAATGAGAGTTCTTACAGTAGAATAAGATAGAGAACTGCAAGTTCATTTCAGTTCCTTTTGTGTATTATTTGGTTACTACGCTTCATGTTGAAGGTAGTGTTTTACTGTTGAGTTTTATACACCGAAGTCATGCTGTTCATAGACAACTTTGCTAACAAGTGCGTGATTTTTCTGTGGGGTCCACACCTAGAGCATTAATTTACTAGCAAAATGTGAAAGGTTATTCATTAGGTGTTTGTGAACTTCGAAACCTAATAAAAGTGAATCTGATCTATATAAAAGCATTTTCTACGACTGCAGTTAAATGTCACTATGTTAGTGCTGGAGGATATAAATCTGGCTATATCAACTTTCAAGTAAAGTGCAATTCAGAAAGCAGTGAGATCCTAATAAGCAATTGCCGCTGGTGTATATTTCCATCAGTTCAGCATAGGTAGTTTGCACAGTCATTCCCTTTCAACTGCAGAAAACGAATCACCACTAGATACCCTCTGCCCCTCCCCCCCTTACCCCTTTATCAGTGGATTGAGGTTTTCTGTTTTGGCTCGTCTTGCGGCATGTTACGGTGTGGTGGCACGGAGATTTCGATGTGTAACACAATTGTAGACATGGACCTGCAAACAAAGAAATTATTAATGACATAAGGTTATTTATTCTGTCTGATAGCTCACACTTTATGTCTTCCCATTAACATGTAAAAAATAGAAGGTCCTCTCGCTAAGTACGAGTTTCTTCTGAAATCAAAAGAGGAAAGTTTATCTGACGGAATGGTTTGTAAAAAAGTTTAGGTAGGAACATTTAGAGTTTATTCGCTCTAAACATATATCTGTATACATAATCTTCACAAACACTGTTTCTCCATACAATGGACTCATTTAACAATCTTCACTGCCCTTGTTCGTTGTTTTTTGACATGCTTCTGAAAACTGTTTAGACTTTTACACTGAAAGACAGATGATAAACAAAAGAGTGTGTGATGAGTTTTGTTTCGACTGGTGGGAGGGCCGTTAAGAGACATTAATATCTTTGACATATTTTAAATTATTTCTCATTTTGCAAGGTTAAGCTTAATTTATTGCCAGAGGTTAGCCAGTGAACGAAATGAAATCTAAAAAAATGTACTTCCGTATTAGTCGTGATGTGTGGTAACATGAGAGTCCCGTGCAATGGACGAGGTAATAACTCATATAATCTGTTTACTGTCGAAGAAGAATGGGACATCTTTCTCATTTGAGAAACACAGTTTGTTTGTATAAAAATACTCACCATTCGAAAACAGACAGGTAAACATTCAGCAATGTATGCGAATCATTCAACGCATCACATCAAAGCCGTTTGTTTGCGATGGGTTTAACGCTGACAGAAAACTCTCTGGAGCTTTTTCCAGGAAAGAAAGCAGTTCTCTCGACACCGTTAGGACAACATGAGAAAGACGAGACTGGTCCTCTTCACAGAAGTTGCTGTTGTTTGGATTATATATATCTGTGCCCCGTCCTCAGCACGATAGTGGATTGGCGCCACGTTATGCCAGCAGTAAACCCCTACAGACATGTACACAAGACAGGCGGAGTAAAACTAAGTAAAGCCAGCGACATGATGTAACATACAGTAAAGGAGAACCGGGCAGTGAAACACTGAATCCGCAGCCAGCTAATTATTGATCTATGACTTGATTTATTAGCAATAGTAGTCAATTTTATAATTATCCAGAAAATAAAATGCCTGTTTTGTGCTACGATATCGGTATTAATATTTCAGACGCTTTTCGCCTTTTATGTGAAAAGATTCTTTTATTGGGTGTTTCGTTCATATTTTAGTAATTGATTCGAAACTGTTGCTATGGCTTTATGGAAATAATTTAGTGCTTACCGCTTTCAAACGACTCTGTGGTCGGGGCGTCGACAACTGTGGTAACACACTTTGTATCAAGAGCTCCGCAAACAGCTGTATCTCGAACCAGTACTGTTTGTGGACTACCAGTTTCGTGGCTTACAGCCACATCATCAGAGACATTGAAAAATTAAAATATGTTAAACAATACGGCGGAGAATATAGAAGGCCTGACTTCACAGTAAAAACCTTTATGTCCGTGTATCGGATACTCAATGGCGCATTCTTTTTACCTGGTATAGGATATTCTCGGTCGGCCGACATTTTACTCGTTCACTGCCCGCTCCACGTACATTACTGTATTGACTATGAAGGTTGGACCCTGTGTACTCCTCTCCATGTTGTTTTCTATGTTTTAACTTTTATATGCACTTGATCATTTGGCTGTAAGCCACGAAACTTAATAAACCCCGTTACACTTTCGTATCAGCTATTCAGACATTTTAGATCTATAGCTGTAACAGAGGAAGACACAGACTTACACTGGAGAGACAGTATTAAATTCTGAATTTAACTGCCTTGATTGTTTTTTTTATTTCAACAATAACCTGTTTTGGAATTACAGCCATCCACAGAGTTATAAGGGCTGAATAAAGAATGCTGTGTCACGTTGTTTGGGACATACAAACAGCAAGTAGCTTAACTACTTACATACGCGGTGTTACTGACTAGGTATAACCGTTGACTGAATTGATAACTATAGACGTGCCAATGATGTTTAGAAGTTACTATTCTTGGTACTACTGGCACTGGTGAAAGGTACGGTAAGAATCATTACTGACTTCCTACTGTTGGAAGCAATGCGTTCATACTGCTACAAAGATTGAAATTTCATGTTACAATGAAAGGCAATAGAAGGAGTAAAATCTGGCAGAACAGAGGCTCTGGTGGTTACATTTATATATTTCTGTTCGAGAAAATGTTTCAGCCGATATTCTGACAGACAGGAAGGTACCGGCTATAACGAGGCAGTGTCGTAGAACAAATCAGCCGAAGGATATGCCTATTGGGTTGGTGCTGTTGCAAAACAAACAAAATGCCCGTCTTGCCTTCTTTCACAAAGTTGCTAAAGGAAAACACACTAAACAAGAAGATTGCTTATTGGAAAACCGCAGCGAGTGCATAGAAGCGATGGAAAAAACAGATGCCTATAAATATCTAGGATACACGCATAAAATAGTAATAGATAATACAGATATTAAAGAAGAACAGACTAACAAAAAACTGAAAACAGAATTGACAGCAACAAACAAGACAAAAGCTATAAATACTTATGCTACACAAACATTGACCTATTCATTTGGAGTAGTGAAACGGAGTAACACAGAACTAGAAGCACTCAATACACTTACACGGTCACAATGCCACAAATATAGAATTCGTAACATACATTCAGCAACAGAAAGATTCACATTAAGCAGAAAGGAAGGAGGAAGGGGATTTATTGACATACAAAACCTACATTATGGACAGGTAGACAATTTAAGAAAATTCTTTATAGAACGAGCAGAAACTAGCAAAATACAAAAAGCAGTCACTCATATAAATACGTCGGCTACACCATTGCAATTTCATAACCACTTCTACAACCCTTTAGATCATGTAACATCAACAGATACAAAGAAAGTAAATTGGAAAATGAAAACACTACATGCCAAGTACCCGTATCATCTAACACAGCCACACATCGATCAAGACGCACACAACACATGGCTATGAAAAGACAATATATACAGAGAGACGAAAGGAGTCATGATTGCAATACAGGATCAAACAATAAGCACCAGATATTACAGCAAGCATATTATTAAAGATCCCAATACCACAACAGATAAATGCAGACTTTGCAAACAACAAATAGAAACAGTAGATCACATCACAAGCGGATGTACAATACTAGCAAATACAGAATACACCAGAAGACATGAGAATGTAGCAAAAATAATACATCAGCAACTTGCCATATAACATAAACTAATAAAACAACACGTTCCCATATGAAAGTATTCACCACAAAATGTACTGGAGAATGAAGAATACAAATTATACTGGAACAGAAACATTATAACAGATAAAACAACACCACATAACAAACCTGACATCATACTCACGAATAAAAAGAAAAAATTAACACAACTAATCGAAATATCCATACGCAATAGAACAAATATACAGAAGAAAACGGGAGAAAAAATTGAAAAATACATCCAACTGGCTGAGGAAGTCAAGGACATGTGGCATTAGGATAAAGTTGAGATTATACCAATTATACTATCAACTACAGGAGTCATAGCACACAATATCTACCAATAGATCAACGCAATACAGCTATATCCAAACGTACATATACAACTACAGAAATCTGTAATTATTGGTAGGTGTTCAACTACCCGAAAGTTCCTAAATGCAATGTAAAATATACCGTGCAGTTAACAGGAAGTCAGGCTTGATCAAGGTCCTCATCACTTTCCATTTTTAACCAGACATAACGTCTGAGAAAGGAAAGAAATAATAATAATAATAATAATAATAGTGAATGGCGTAAGGAACTGTATAAATTATTTTAGTACATTTAAGTCTATGTTTAGAGTTATTAGGAGGGAAAAGAATATAGATGAAGGAGAAGCTTGAAATGACACTGACAGTAGAGAATAGGAGACAATAAAATACAAGCAGAGAACTCTGATAACAAGCAGAGAGGGAAATGTAGGGGGGGGGGGGGGGGGTAGCGGTAATTTGCGAGAGTAAGCAGCGAATATGAGCATGGGATAGATGGCTATTGTGATGAAAGGTGGGCCATTAGCTCTCATTCGAAGCTTGGAAGGGATTTGGTTTCTCTGATATTTTGTGGAAGACTGTTGCAGAGTTGGGATCTTGATACGGAAAATGATTTAGAGAATACAATAGTGTTATGTGCTGCTACAGAGAGAATTTTACTGTGTTGAGAGCAGGGGTTTCCGCTGTGCTGCTCAGAGAGTAATATAAAAGTTGACGATAATTAAGAGAGAGAGCAGCGATGGAGAAGACGATAGAGCAAGCGCAAGCATAAGTATGAGAGTCTCAACGCTGATTGATATGTAGCCGTGATAATTGTTGGTAGGTAGGAGTGATATGGTGGAAAAAGCGAATGTCACAAATGTATCGTGCACCAGCATTCATCACAAGTTCCAGCAAGCGTGAGCAGTAGCATAGTCGGGTATAGGTAGTATAAGTGACTCTACAAACTTCTTTTTAAGCTTGGAAGGAAATACTTTTTTTGTATTTCTGTAGTGAATGAAGTGACACTGACACCTTCTTACAGGATGCAATGGTGTTTTCAGTTCAACGTAGATGATGATACACAATTATTCCCAAGTTCTATGCAGAAGAAGAAAAGATTATGTCTGGCCTATTAGGATTGATGGTGGAAGAGATTCTCTTTTATGTGCGACTGAAATAGCTTGTGCTTTAGATGAGTGAAGTTTGAAACCTAATTTCTGCACCCAGTCTGACATGACACGTGCATGGCTGTGCACAAGTTTCTTGGGTTTGCTCATACATATAGTTGGAGATCACCAGCGTATAAGTGGTATGTACAGTGGTAGAAAACAGTTGAACGTCATTAACATATAATGAGAACAGCGGCGGTCCCAATGCTGATCCTTGAGGGATTTATGATACTACATTCCTCCATTGTGACCTTTTTGTTCCAATCATTACACACTGCTAGTCTTACATAAGGTACAACTGGAACCTTTTTAAAGCACCAGAAGAAAAGCTCAGGCTTTTGAGTATAACAAGTAACATGTCAAAGTCCACAACATCGAATACTTTGCTGAAATCGACAAAACACATAATAGCAGTCTGCTGTTTGTCCAAGACCTCTTTTAAATCGTCGGTCACTTGCATAAGAGCAGTCGTAGTGTTGAGATTTTGACGGAAACCAGACTAGCGTTCATGTAAAATATTATGTGACATGAAATAATTAGTGAGCTGTCCGTGAAGCCTTGGATAATGCTGGTAATATGGAAATGGGTCGGTAGCCTGAGGTTTCTTTGGCATATTCCTTCTTTGATAATGGTTTCATGACTATATGCTTTCAGTCTGACGGGAAGGTGCAAGAGGTGAAAGAATTGTTGAGACTGTCCGTTATTGTGGGCAGCAGTGAATCGACGAGAAACTGCAGGTGCAGAACGAATTCGCGCAGTTGACTTCCTGACCGCCTTTGGGCTTACAGTCTGCAGAGAAAATTTCTCTTATACGCACACGACTGATGCATTAAGGGAATCGATGGTTTATGCCCTTGTGTGTTGGCCAGGTTTAGATGTCTACATTACAAAATACTCATTTAGGACTTCTATAGAAAGCATAGGTTCAGCAGCATATTTGGGTTTGCCTATTCCACCGTGCTGCAGGTCTTTCAAAGTCCTCAGTCAGCAAGTGGACCTACCTGAGTTTTGCATTCAAGACGCATTGTCTTGTTCGGTTGCGTAGCTGGTTCTATGTGATGTGATTATCATATGCCGCTTGTATTTCCTGTGTACCACGTCAATGACACTCAAGTTACTGAGTCTTTCAATGAAATTAGAGACTTTGTTATTTATGTAGGCATTATTTCATGATGTTGCCTGTCAAGATATATCGTGAGCGTCTCTTATAAGCTCAGACAAACTTACGCTCTTAAATTCTCTAAAGCTCTAAGTTTACGTTTTATTCTTTGGGCACTGCAGTGAGTAATTCATGACTATGACATCATGAGCAGAGAGGCCTGGTGCAGAAATCTGATCAGTGCGAATTACTCTGTTTTGTGACTTCGATGAACGTGTGAGTGCTTGCTGTATGGTGAGAAGTTCCAAGTGCAATGAGTGTGAGCGTTGACCGGGAAAGTATAAGAGTGAATTTTGACACGCAAGGACTATTGTTCAGAAAATTTTTGTTGATATCTCTCACTAGAAGTGCGTGTCCACATGAAGGTTCAAGATTTGACAGTGAAGACTTGAAACTGGAGAGCTGTCCCACTTATACACTCATCAGATCTGCACTAAGACAGACCAAGAGCTAAGAGAGCGCCCCAAGCAAGACAAGTGACGGACTTCTTGACGAAATGTACGAGTAGTTAAGTACACTTGTTGACTCTCTATATTCTGGTTAACAGAGCTCGCTGTAAGAATTTCGTATGTGATTAATCCTGTCCACAACGCTTTGGGTTTTCAGTAAACACAAATGATCAGTTACAAAGATATACAGCTCTCCTACTGTGTTTCTTGGATACAAGGTATGAACCGCATAGGCATTACTGAAGTACGTGTAGGCGATGAATATCATACCCTTGCGTATTACAAACTATTCCGTTTTCTTTATTCGAGAAAATTCGTTAGGGGCCTTTTCGGCGAATCACCGCAGAGCTGACTACTGTATCAAGCAAATCGTTAAAAAAGCACCTTCGAAACACATAGAGCTAGGTTGAAAGCGCATAACTCATTGCTACATTTGAGACACAGACTATATCTTCGAGATGATACAAATTCCAGTCATACTCAGAACCTGCTGATTGACAACTTTTTATTAGAGCTTTTCTGTCATTTAGCGAGTTTCTGTTTGTATTACTAGCGGCTAAATCTCACCTAGTTCCGGTTGCATGTTGCCTATCTAACAGCTTCCAGAAGTTACAAAAACTTGATTTTCAGTATTTCATATATTTATTGCCAGAATTTAAAAACTTAAATTTCTTTCGTAATCTAACCCACACGACGCATAGTCTTACGTTAATGATTTATGTAGTATGTTAGTAATAACTTTAATAATAATAACAAAACATGCTGATAATAATGAAACGAGTTGTTGATGAATGGATTTTAGAGTAATATTCAGTCGTCAGTTTCTTAGAAATTTTCATTTCGGTTTTCCACTTTAAATAGATTAATATGTCATCTTCAGAACCCTACTAAATTAGGGAAACTATGACGACCTGGTGAAAAATTATGCCCCCGAATTTTTATATGAAAGTCCGTAAAGTTATTTAAATAAAAAAACTTCATTTTTCGTTCTACATCTTTATTCTTCGTGTCTGGAGCTAGAGGGCCCCGAATTGTAGCCTGTATCATGGCAGTGTGTAACTTAACTGATTCGGTGTATGAGAAACAATATGCTGTAATGACGATTAGCTTATAATTTTCAATGTCAATAAACTTTATCAACAGCCGTGAAACTTAAGATATTTTATTTTATTCTGAAAGCAACCAATTTCGGCAATTCATTTTTTCATCTTCAGGCCCCATAAGCTTTTTTCAAATCAACGAACTTATCATGTAGCGCCATAAAACTGGATGTCGTGAATTCCAATCGTTGTACAGATACTTAATACGAAGAAGTGAAAGCAGCCGATGTCTCCTGGCCGTGATGGACCAACACTGATTAGCTTATATTGTCAGCTGTACTGGCGGCGGTCTTACAATTTAAACGCGTTCATTCTTCTTATTACGGAAGTTTATTCGCCCAGATCGCACAAAAATACATAGTGACTAGAAGTTTCTGCGAAATTTAATTGCCATATTTAAATCATTTTCATAGAAAAAAAATTTACAGGGTCACTTCATTTTATCTACTGTTCACATTTTTTGGAAACATCTGAAACGTATGTAAACGTACAATTACGAAAAATTATACGGCGTATATATTTGGGAAATCGGGAGAACAAGGTGTTTTAACTTTTATTCAAATTTGTATGTGTAAAAACATAAAAATAAAAGATGTAAACTTCTTTATATTGTATTTCGAAGACATAATCTTATGTTGTAAAGGAGTGTTGTCATCTGGTGGTTCCTCAAACACGACGTATATCGTTGATTACCTCAAAACAGTTTCGTATCTGATGTCAACAAGGACACAACATGAAAACATTTTATACATGTCTTACGTATTTTATTTGTAACTATTGTGAACAGTTGCCACAACTATTCTCTTATTATATTACGAAAAAGGGTACTATGGAATCTTCTCTCTACAAGATACGTTTACCTCGAATTTTTACGCGGTTTGTATTGGTTTCACGTAAGAATTTTCCATAATTGTAGCTTTAGATACTTGACCGTTATTTTCAATTGATTTGAACAGTCGATGAAATCGATTGACCCCTCAAAAAGGTTTTTTCCGTACAAATTATCTGAAGACATCGGTTTAATTTTGGCGAAACTAGCAACCGTTTTGTAATGAGAAGAACAACCGTACTTACATATAATACCTAAAAGCAGTGAGCTAATTTCCACATTTTATAAAACACACTGTTACGATCACTACAGTGTCTGTTTTTCAGTGTGTAGTGATTGTTCAACAAATATTTTGAATATATTTGGGAAGAAGAGTAGGACATCTGTAAACAAAGTAAGTTATTGTAACACAATTCTTATACTGTGTATAAAAGTATGGCCATGTCTAATGATTTTAGAGTATCCATAATTTTGTAGGGTTCCGAAAAATGACAGACTAACCTGTTAAACCAGTATAGCGAAATAAAAATGTTTTCAATATTGATGACTGAATTTAATTCTGAAATACGTACTACAGTTTCGGAAAAAATAACAGCTGTGAATAAAACAACAAATATTAGAGCTAGGGGCTGTGTTTATGTCTCAAGGCAGTGTCACCCGCAGTGCGCTAATGAGGACAGTTACCGATTGTACACACAGTTTCAAACCTTTTTGAAGCTGTTTCTTGCCGATACTATCACAAAACGGTGAAAAGAAAGAAATTTATGTCTTACTGCATTTTTGCTGTTCATGCAGTAAAACTTATGTAGCATGCATAACATTTTAATTTAATAATTCTGTAATACTAACTCTATTCCCAACACATTTTGCAGACAGTAACCACATACACCACAGAATCCACTTGTAGAATTACATGATCTCATGACACATTCTCCATTGACTTTTTCATTTGCATATACGTAAATAATCATCAGCTAACTAAACTAACGTTGATAGGCTTCGCGTCTTGAACCATAAAGGTTTTAGGTGCGTAGCGTAAAATATTTAACACATTTCTGCATTTGTAGACTAATGAAACGTGTGCAGCTATTTTGTACATGGGAGTTCGAGACTTTAAAAATCTGGGTTGGTGCTAACTACTAAACCACAGAAAAGTTCAGCAAGTCGCAGACGAACGTATTCCCCATCTTAGTCAGACAATAGTTAATCAGACGCATCCATGACTCAGGAATGAGACGTACATTTATAAATAACATGCAGGTACATAGAGAAACAGCAATTTTTCGAAGAAACTACTGGTAAAATGATCTCATAGTGCTGCAGACACTACAGGAATGGGAGGTCGTTCTGTGTTCGATGGGGAGCTTCATCTGAGTGAAAAAATTTCCACTGTGTGCTCAGCTGCCCACGCAGAGCTTCAGTGTCGTTAAAAGTGTTCTGCCTCTGTAAGCAGCTAATTTAGCGAGAATTTGTTTTTAATTAACTGAGGCAGTATGGAATTTCGTGTCAGGACCGGGAGCGAACTTGACGCTGAATGGGTCGGCAGAACGTTAGCAACGATCGAGCGAAGCGGATATTTCAGTAGCGATACCTAGATGTCCACACCTTCGTCAGTCAGGTGGTCGTTTAAAGCAGCGTTTCGTTTGATTAATACACGTGCGCTGCGACAACCAAACAAGATAATAAGATAATACTTATAAGATAATACTTATCTTGAGCGAGACCTCAGATATACATTTATGACACCGAAATCACGCCTCTTAGCAATCATCTGCGGCAACATTTTCAGAGAACGTCACGCAATGAAACTAGAACAGTGTGTAATTTCATAGACTCCGTTTCTTCTGCTTACGCCAGTCACATTATTTCTTATTATTTACACTGGTTTTGCTTGATACTGCTCCGTATTTGACGGAGAAATGTCTTGTGACATTGACACTCAAAGGCTATAAACTGTTCTGCCAACTTTCTTTTAGTTATTGAAACCAAACATGTAAAACCACTACTACCTAAGGACATGAATAATTTTCACAAAAAATCACGGAATCTTTCAGTCTTTAAAGAACCTTCTCTATAAACATAATATTATAGTTACGGACATTTTGTAGTAAATAACTAACTAAAAATCGTTCTAGATTTCATGTAGCTCGGGGCTCATATAAATATCTTTCTCTTACTTCAAACGGTGGTTTAGAGGGACAACATTTTCATTATTAATAGGAAATATTTTCTACGTTGGCTGTGAATTTCACTTTTTTCTTTTGTGTAGCCACTTAATAATGGAAATAGTTCAAGCATTCTCTGCGCATGCTTCCAACAGTAATTATGTTGTACTGAATGATTGTGCGTAAGCCTACAAACACAAGATTTCCTTGTTTTAACTGCAACTTCAAACTACGTACATGAAGGGCAACGACGTGATGGAAACCATATTAGATAGGAAATAAGTTTCTACGACTAATTTATATTTTATTGCGTGGTTTCCACCCCCCTCCCCTCTCTCCCGAAGGCGGTACTGTACATGCTGAATGCACCTACAAAAGCTCTGGGTGATAAACTAGGGTCATCTCTACTTTACTAACTTCAGTTTCAACAAGTGCCTTATGCATGCCGAACAACACATTCCTGTAAATCATGAAGTACTCTTACGTCAATGTCTAGGTGAGTACCATTCGTACCGTCACATGAAATGACAAAGGAATGAATTTCTGTTTACTGTGAAATGATGAACAGTAACTAAAGCTCCAGCCTGTAATTTGGAGCTATCTTTAAAAAAAAAACCTCATGTACTGATGCAGCTAGCGACGTATCAGAAAATTCTCTATACAGTTACTATGCTTAATCTCAGTTTACTATTGCAATACAAAGAAAAAACAACATTACGTTCGGTACGTTGCCGCTGATACCTTAAAATTGCTAGCGAAATAAACAAATCACTTTGCAGTCGATGACATCTTTTATTATGTTCGCGAAACTGTCACTGGGTGCATAAATATTACAAGGAAAGAATTGCAACTTAGGCCGAGCTCTCAATGCATGTTAAAAATGTGCTTACTTCATCCCGAGAAAAACCTAAAACAAGCAGCAGATGAATTACAAATCGAATGGAGAACGGCTTCACTATGTAACAATTACATTGTTATAATAGTGGTGAGCTGAAATTTGAAATTCGATTATCTTTTCTTCTACGAACTTTTAAGTTTATTATATGGATTCCTGTGTAGCTACGCTATTTCGCGTGCTGACCACCAGATAGCATCGTTTGCATACCGCTTTAAAAGCTTGCATACATCGTCCATAGAGGTCAGAATCGACATTTTCTGCGGTGCGCTTTTTCACGTAAACATAAAATAAAACGAGTAAAAATTGGCTTACATCTGACAGATATTGGTGGTTTTAATATAGAACATTACTTTTCCTTGCTTGAAGCATGACACAGGAGAATCAGTACGAATATAGCTTATTACTGGCACACAAGTAGACGACTGTCTGAAATGTCAGATATTCCAGTCCTCAGATGAAGTAAATTTTATCGTCATTTTATAACAATAAATAGCAACTGATTTAAATCATATTAATAAATGCCCACTGCGGATACCATACGGCACGAGAAAAGATATAACATGAACTGTAGAACATGGAGTAGGTAGAAGCCGTCTACAAAATACAATGATTTATGTTTCTGGATCATGTTTTAATTTTTAAAAATAGCGTGTCACGGAAGTATACTCTTTATTTCTGCCACTTCTTCTCTGCATGTTACTACCGATTGTGGTTTGTGTGTCAGAAAGCTGGTTATGAATACTTAATTGATCTAATTCATCATGGAATAAAAATTTCAGGTAATTCTATCTTATTCGTGAGAAATGTATATGATGTAAGGACATAAAAAGTGAACTGTATTTGTCATACAACAGTTTAAGCAACTAGACAACTTAACAGCAATTTCGTACGACCTTTACATCTTCATAATGTTTATAAAATAAGACGCAGTTATATTAGTAACGTATATAACACTAAGAATAAAAATGTACACTATACACAGACTTGACTCTAGTACATAATATTAATTTCTCAAATCCCAACTCAGTTAAAACTGTTTATAGAAACAAGAAACAATTAGAAATATGAAAAAATTCCTATAGAAAAAGAAATATTAGATCGACAACCAATTTTCGGCTATATTGTACATATGCCTGAATGTGCGCGCCGGCGTGTGTGTGTGTGTGAGTGTGTGTGTATGTGTGTGTGTGTGTGTGTGTGTGTGTGTGTGTGTGTGTGACTGGAGAATGTTTCGCTCATGTTTGTTTACTAACCAATCTCAACATAAATTAAATGGTGTACAAGTTGATGTACTATGTTCACGAAGAGAATTCGTATCCTTTTTTGAGAACTTTTTCCGTAGGGTATGAATATAAGTATCTCACTGTATTATACGTGCGTCCTACTAAATTACAAGACCAGAAACAAGAAAGGAAGTGAACTTCGACCATTCTGACAATATAAGACGTATGAAAGCCGAGTTATAATTTTTCACTACGCTGCACCCAACTGCACAGTGTAATTTGCCGTTAAAAATACCTGTATGCCGAAATTTAATTATGGTTCATTAAATAATTAATAGCGGCACGGTTCTGGCACTTTCAAAAATATGAATTGGAGAGAGCGTAACTCTAATAGAGTGTAATATAAAGAAATAGCAGTGAGGCTTGCATGAAAAACGACTGGAATATATCTTCCTTCCCAAAAATTATTCGTCGCTGCAGCTACCGTTCATTCGGACGGTGCTGCTGTGTGGTCATCTCGCTACAAGAGTATTGTTATTTACCATGTGATGCACTTTCCAAATAGTTCTGAATAAAATTACCCATCATCCTGACAGAAACTAAAACATTTAAACACTTTCTGCGCCTCTTATCGTCGTGAATTTCGTGGTGAAAGCACATGACCCGGTGCTAAGGTACTAAAGAAAGGATTTCGAATTGAATAAAACAAGCTGGATTAATATTTCCTTCTGTGGTGACGCAAGTCCTAATTGTTATTGTCTTTCGCCTAGAAGAATATTGTTTTACATGAGCAGCACCTCTAATTTGAGAGTTTACTTTAGTTCTTTGTGTGTAAATGGATAACTTAAGGTGCTCCAAATAAAATCTTCGACATTTGCTGCCAGAATAATCTAAACCGTAGAAATAATTACAAACTATGACAGACGCAACTGGCTGTGAACTGAATACGCGTGAATTCTCTTTTATTATTAACTGTGGTGAATTAATTCAGGGCTGGCCTAAAATGGTTTTCTGAGCAAGTTTCGTTTTGGCCTCATTATTATCATCACCATTAGCCACTTTACAAACACTGCCAAATAAACGCATCACTTAAACAGTACAATGCATTAAGTTCTTAAATGATGAACATACATGAGGTTTGTGTTTGATTTATAATTTTATTAACTATCCTCCATTATGTGGTCGTCTCATCGTTTATACCTATTGGACGCAAACAACAAACTTTCTTGGTTTGTATGCTAGTTATAGGTTATACCCACCGAAATGTACCAATCTTCATTTCAAATTGGGTTAATTCCATCTGTCACTAATAATACAGAATCCCAAAATTCACAGGTTCTGTAGATATACTGATATTATGCTCGTTGGTTACGGAGGGGTACATTCTCTGCGTGGTGTCCTTTTCAGTATAGAAAAACCAAACACAAAGTTTCGGCGAATTTTATTTGGTTTCCAGGCATACACAACAGAACAAATGGCATGCGCTGAAGTATCTCGCTGCATCAGTAGGCAAAAACAATGCAGCACCATACTGAAAAACACACACATGTATAGCTGGTAGAGAATATGCCTGCTACACCCATCGATATCATGTCGAGACTCGCCCTTCCCCTATGGTTGATTCATCTATTCTGTTGTGTTGTGACGTCATTTCCAAAAAAGGACCTACTTCAGAACTACTACGTATCTTATGAATCAAATTAATTTTCATGTAACTTTAAGTTACGCTGATGGTCAGTGTTACGGACTATACAGATTTCAATTTGATGACAGATTTCTCATATCATTTGAGGGAAATACCAAATAGGAGCCACTAAAACGAGGGCGACGTTTTTCCTCCCTATGTTTCGACCAAATGGGTTTCTCCGTCTTTTAGTGATCCAGATACAGGCGAAAAATTAAATTTCTTGTTTTTCTCCTTCGCCTTTGTAGTTTTCGTACCCCACCAGGGTCCCCTAATAACATTTGCTAACTATTTAGGTGTTAGTTCTATGTTCGATGTTTTTCCTGACTAGAATTGTAAATTACCGTAATGAAGGAAAAAAATGTTTCGGCTTTCTCGTTAACTTCATACCCTGTAGATCAAGTTGCGCATTACACTTCAATTAGATGGAGTCTTAACCGAAAAGTCTGCGTTATAAAGAAATTTGTCTTGACCAGGGCAGTATTTCATACTGAAGTGACTAGCGTCTCTTAAACACACAGGACCTATGTTGTTTAGAACTTTTTCCATTACCGTATGCTTTCACCCGCCTCTGTTTTTCCTGTTAGTTATGATACACTCTGCATAAGTGTGGGAAAGAGTAAACTCACACAATTTTGGAGGTCCTGAGGACCAACAACCGTTTATTATCTGTTTTGATGCGGTTCGTGTATGGTTGTCCTCTTTGTCTCATGAGATGTGAAGCAGTACAAATAGCTCCTTCCTTCAGCGAAACCATTACCAATCAAAGCTCAGAAATCTCGAGGCAGTGACAGTATCACAATATTTACTAATAAAGAGAAGCAGATTTTATTCATTTAGTTGTTTCTTACACTTGAAGCACAGGCTGTAATCTTTGATATTCAAATTCCTACAGTCAACAAAGAATTTTTTCCCAATTACCGTCAACCAGTGATAGAAAAAGCTTAGTTTATACTAACAAAATACTGATTCCCATTATCATAACTGTTTATACTGTTAATGATTACACAGTGTGTTCGGAAATTCCCGTTAGAAACGTCAAGGAATTGTAGAGGGGAGTGAGTCCATAGTATTTAGAACAGTAACCCATGTCTGGGAACGTACCCCATTTGTTATACAGTTGTTTGTAAACATATATGTTTGGTAGGTTTGCAACAGGGTAGTCATGGTGGAGGATGCTCACGTTGAACTGACTAATGTAATTTGATGTCTGTCCTAAATATCCCACCTGGTTCCAGCCTCATTCAGGTGTGTGCGAATGTTAGAGGTGATATAAAGTGTTGAGTGGACTACACTGTTGCAAACATACCTAGCAAACACGTTTTCAAACGGCGGAAACGGTACGTTTCCAGACACGGGTTCCTACTCTAAATACTATCTATTCACTCCACTCTATAAGTCCCAGAAGTTTGTTACGGAAATTTTGAAACGCCCCGTATCTACCACAGCTATTGCCCTAAAAATTCTTTCCATTTTATCTGTCACTGGTATACACTGAGGTTAACTGAAACGTCTACTGCTAAACCGCTATGCTGGTAATCGGTTACAGTTGCAGGTTGCCTCTCTGACAGCGTACAGGATTAAAAAAATTGATATCCTAAATGTCACGTAATAATTGTCGAAATTTAAACATCTAAAACCCTGTGGATAAAACACTGTGGAAATCTACTAATTAGAGTTAGAATCTTATGCTAAAAGTTTAACATAATAAGACAAGTATCACAGTTTAGAGACTGTGTGTCTTGTGGAATGGTAACTGTCTTCGCGCAAATACCCGGATTATATGCATCCGGTGTTTGAGAATGGGAGCACCTGGCGACTTCCAACGAACTTTATACTTAATTCCAAATCTCATGTGTTGCTAACTATATTTTCGCTGCTCATGCAGTAAAAATTCAGCATTTGTTCATCAGTTATGGTAGTAATTTATGCTCTAAGACAATAAAAGGCGCACTGCGAAGAGTTACCCGAACTGGATGAAAATCAGTAGATGTGATGTACATGTATAGACAAACAACTGATAACAATTTCATAAAAATGGAATGACTTACTCAAGAGATAGAGCTTCAGAGACTGCAGGTCAAGTAGGCGTTGGACCACATCTGGCCTTCATGCGAGCAGTTATTCGGCTTGGCACTGATGGTCCTCCTGAGGGAGGTAATGGAGCATTAGATCGCCAAAATCCCGATATGGCTGGATGGCTCTGCCAATATCGCTCCAAACGTTCTCAACCTTCCTGCAATGTCATCGACATATCACTGTGCTGCTGTAATGGTGCCGTGGATGACAACCAAAGAGTTCTTCTATGCAATGTAATAGCATCCCAGATGATCACTCAGGGGTTTTGGGCCGTATGACAGGTGACAGTCAAGTTCGTATCCCATCGCTGTCCATTGCGTCTCCAGACATGTCTTCGCTTGTCATCTGGACTCAGTTCTAAGCGGGAAGCATCACTGAAGAAAATTCTACTTCAGCCAATGAAATTCTAGGATCCAACGACCAGTGATATGTCTCGAGACGCCGCAGTGGTGGGATATGAAACCGACTGTAGCTCACCATACGACCCAACAACCAGGAGTGATAGTCTAGAATGCCATTTCATTTCACAGTACGATCCCTTTGACTATTATCTGTGATACTATTAAGGCACAGAGATACGTTGAAGATCTTTCCCTGTTTCCTTGCCCTTCATGGTACGCCATTCTTGGCTTGCATTTCAGTAAGACAATGCCCGCCCGCAACCAGCAAGGTCGCCAGCTCTCTCTGTGTTTGAGAACATTTGGAGCATTCTGAGTAGTGTCCTCCAACCAACTCGGAATGTAGACGATCGAACATGCCGATTCGACAGAATTTGACATGATTTCCATCAGAAGGACATCCATCAACTCTGTCAATCAACGCCAACTGCTTCCCTAACGCGTTACTGACTTCATCAATTCGTGAAGCGTTTGTCTTTAAATGAATCTCCCCATTTCTCTGCAATTGTAATTATTTGCCTGTCTGCGCACATATGTCACATTTATTAATTTCCGTCCGAATCGGAAAATTTCTTCGTGGTGCATCTTTTTTTTATATTACATTGTATTACTTATTTACTAATGACTCTATTCGCAGCAAGATTTGCATACGGTAGCCACATATACCACTGAAAGTGACGGCAAAAACCTTATCATTGTACGATGCATAGCTCTGGAGATGCAAAGTCTTAAACATTGAAACGCATAAAAAGCTTGCTTCTGCTTAAAATGGAGAGCAAATTAACCACACTATATTGATTCAGTTTTTCGTAATTAGAGCACATAGCGACTTCCAACACAATGTTAGTATGATTTAAAAACTTTCGTAAATCATATTTCGCTTACATACTAATAGCGAAATATTTAACACTTTAACTCATTTGTAAAATAGTCAAACGTTTGAAGCAGTCTTATACAGGGTATTTAGCTTCTTTAAAGAACTGGGAGACTACTGGTAGGTTATAAACGGTGATGAAATCGCCTTTTTGTCCACCAGTTCCACGAGGCACGCTATTGCTTCCCAGTCCGACGGCACTCCCTGCTGCCTTCTGCGGCGCTGCGAAGGGCTTTAAGTTATTTCCTGCTACTTCCCTCGTCTGCCGCCTTCTTGTTCCGAAGGAGAATCGTTGCTGCCGCTGAGTACAGCTACGGTACTAGTTTCTTGGGTGTCGAGACAAGGTTCACGTTGAGCCACAACGCTGCTGTTCTCATGATCGCAATACATGCACTGTTGGCTGTTCGACTGGCACATGTGTTGTCCTCAGTTGTCCTCGCAGATTAGCATCTCGACTTTCTCTCAGAACCGCCCGTAGTGCAGCCAAATGGGATCGACTGATAAGGTGTCACCTGCCAAAGCCATTCTCGAAATGCTGTCGTCGATATTGTCCAGGATGATCCTATGTCTTTCGCAGCGCCTTAGCATTCCCAAATTCTTTCCAGTACCTCCTCATTAATTACGTGGTCTAACCCTCTCATCTTCAGCACTGTTCTGTAGCATCACATTTCAAAAGCCTCTTCTCCTCCTGCTTATCGTCCCTGTTTCGCTTCAGTACAATGGTTCACTCCAACTGCCTTCACGATAGTTTCTAACAATTAATGTTAGATTTTAATAAGTTCCTCTTTCCAAAAACGTTTTTCGTGCTTCAGCAGCCTGCATTATACATCCTCGCTACTTAAACCATCGTCAGCTATTTTGCTACTTTTAGTACCTTATTTCCTAATCTCCAATGAGGAGCCAAAGAAACTGGTACACATGCCTAATATCGTGTAAGGAATCGACTCATGTCTGAAGTAGTGCTGGAGGCAAATGACACCTTGAACCCTTCAGATCTGTCCATAAATCCGTATGAGCAAGAGCTGGTAGTGATCTCTTTTGGACAGCACGTTGCATGGCATCCCAGTTATGCTCAATAACGTTCATGTCTGGGGAGTTTGGTGTCAGCGGAAGTGTCTAATTTCAGAAGAGTGTTCCTCGTGCCACTCTGTAGCGATTCTGGACATGTGGGATGTCGCTCTGTCCGGCTGGAATTGCCCAAGTCTGTAGTAATGCGCAGTGGACATGAAAGGATGCAGGTGACCAGAAAGCAAGCTTACGTGCGTATCACCTGTCAGAGTCGTATCTAGACGTATCAGGAGTCCCATATCACTCCAAATACGCACGCTCCACATCATTACAGAGCCTCCACCAGCTTGAGCAGTCCCCTGCTGACATGCAGGTTCCATAGATGCATGAGGTTGTCTCCATACTCGCACACGTCCATCCGCTCGATACAATTTAAAACGCGACTCGACTTTTATCCACTTGGCACCTTGTGCGTGATGTTCAGTGTAAAAAATGAACACGTTTTACAACAAAAGATTTTTAAGATTTGGAGATGACAGCAAAGTCTGTTGAAACCGGTTGTCTTAAATAGAGAAATATTTCATGTGATCATGGCTGTTGAACGGTTTTTAACCTTGTTGTTGTTGTTGTTGTCTTCAGTCCTGAGACTGGTTTGATGCAGCTCTCCATGCTACTCTATCCTGTGCAAGCTGCTTCATCTCCCAGTACCTACTGCAACCTACATCCTTCTGAATCTGCTTAGTGTACTCATCTCTCGGTCTCCCTCTACGATTTTTACCCTCCACGCTGCCCTCCAATGCTAAATTTGTGATCCCTTGATGCCTCAAAACATGTCCTACCAACCGATCCCTTCTTCTAGTCAAGTTGTGCCACAAACTTCTCTTCTCCCCAATCCTATTCAATACCTCCTCATTAGTTACGTGATCTATCCACCTTATCTTCAGTATTCTTCTGTAGCACCACATTTCGAAAGCTTCTATTCTCTTCTTGTCCAAACTAGTTATCGTCCATGTTTCACTTCCATACATGGCTACACTCCAAACAAATACTTTCAGAAAGGACTTCCTGATACGTAAATCTATATTCGATGTTAACAAATTTCTCTGCTTCAGAAACGCTTTCCTTGCCATTGCCAGTCTACATTTTATATCCTCTCTACTTCGACCATCATCAGTTATTTTACTTCCTAAATAGCAAAACTCCTTTACTACTTTAAGTGTCTCATTTCCTAATCTAATTCCCTCAGCATCACCCGATTTAATTTGACTACATTCCATTATCCTCGTTTTGCTTTTGTTAATGTTCGTCTTATATCCTCCTTTCAAGACACTGTCCATTCCGTTCAACTGCTCTTCCAAGTCCTTTGCCGTCTCTGACAGAATTACAATGTCATCGGCGAACCTCAAAGTTTTTACTTCGTCTCCATGAATTTTAATACCTACTCCAAATTTTTCTTTTGTTTCCTTTACTGCTTGCTCAATATACAGATTGAATAACATCGGGGAGAGGCTACAACCCTGTCTCACTCCTTTCCCAACCACTGCTTCCCTTTCATGCCCCTCGACTCTTATTACTGCCATCTGGTTTCTGTACAAATTATAAATAGCCTTTCGCTCCCTGTATTTTACCCCTGCCACCTTTAGAATTTGAAAAAGAGTATTCCAGTCAACATTGTCAAAAGCTTTCTCTAAGTCTACAAATGCTAGAAACGTAGGTTTGCCTTTTCTTAATCTTTCTTCTAAGATAAGTCGTAAGGTCAGTATTGCCTCACGTGTTCCAACATTTCTACGGAATCCAAACTGATCTTCCCCGACGCCTGCATCTACCAGTTTTTCCATTCGTCTGTAAAGAATTCGCGTTAGTATTTTGCACCATATCGCACTGCTTTGCGCATTGATGCTTCCTGACTATTCGCCTAAACTTCACTCCACTGTTCATTACTACTAAATTGTGATATGAGACTATATAAGCTGATGGGTCAGCTTTACATTCCAATATCTGATTTCCGAATATCTGTATCATCATAATGTAATCTAACTGGAAACTTCCCACACATCCCGGCCATTTCAAATCATTCTTCCTTCTCTCGTGATTCTCAAACAGAGTAGTCGCTATTAGAGATGAAATTTATTGCAGGACTCAGCAAGTATTTTTATTGATCTGATTCGCTCTCCCGTAACACTTTCTTCTACTCCTTCCCCTACAGCCTCATCCGATCACAATTAGATTTTCACCTCTCTTTACGCACTGAATTACTCATTCGATACCTTCATACACCATCTTTATCTCTTCCTTTTTTTGCTTGCGAGGTCAACGTGTATACCTAGGGTATTGATGTCCGTATTAGTTTGTTGTCGATTCTGATGAGAACAAAGCTATCAAGTAACTGATAGCAGTAGTTCACTCTTTGCCCAAATTTCCTATCCACAGTGAATTCTACTCCCGTTACACCATTCTACGCTGCTGTTGACATTGCCATGTGCTCGTCTAACGATAAATCCTTGTCTTGTTTCCATTTCACTTAACTGACGCCCGCTATATCTAGACTGAGCCTTAACATTGCCCTTTTCAGATTTTCTAGCTTCCCTGATACCGTGTGCAAAGTTTTGACATTCTACGCCCCGATTCGTAAAACATTTTCTCGCGGTCACCTCCCTCAAGACAGTCCACTAATGGTGATCAGAATTAGGGAACTACTCTGAAATATTTTTCGCTGGAGACTGATCAGGACACTTTTTCAATTACAGGCCACATGTCCTGTGCATGGCCGGCCGCGGTGGTCTCGCGGTTCTAGGCGCGCAGTCCGGATCCGTGCGACTGCTACGGTTCGAGGTTCGAATCCTGCCTCGGGCATGGATGTGTGTGATGTCCTTAGGTTAGTTAGGTTTAAGTAGTTCTAAGTTCTAGGGGACTGATGACCACAGCACTTGAGTCCCATAGTGCTCAGAGCCATTTGAACCATTTTTTTTGTCATGTGGATGCATATTATTTGTCTTCAGTGGAGTGGTTTCCATTGCCTTCTGCACCCCCTCACACCGCTGATCATTGCTGATTCTTTCGCCTTTTAAGAGTAGTTTCACGCCCTAAAGGCCAGAGACTGCCTTGTACTTTGTCCGCTCCTCCGGCTTCTTCTAGAAGGCCGTTGTCAGAACGAGGGTGACTTCCTGTTTCGGAAGTCTTTGGCTTCCGTTGCTAATCTTTTTTATTTAAAGTTGAAGAGTGGTGAAGTGCGAACCTGAGACCCAGGAAGGTCTCATTACTAATCGAAGACGTTAACCCTAGACCATCGGTGTAAGACGTGCCATCACACGACGAATGTGACACGACGCAATGCACTCAGGAACACTGTCGAATATCGCCGTGTTTGTGGTCCATGTTTCAGGATGCGTGGAGACATAATGTTGCAGGGGCGTTTTGACCTCCAGATAATTGAACATGATACGCTGGCCTGTATACGTTGTTGTGACACTTTGCACCTTTTCCATGTGGTGTTTCCAGGGGCGCACTCGGTATTGACTTACTCTTTATGGACTACAGTGTGGGACCGCACCTAACAACACAGGTGGAGGAATCCGTGGCCTTTCGGCCAAGGGGCTGGTCCATCCTTCACCCGTCTTAAATCCCATCGAGCAGTTGTGAAACGCGTTGGCGAACCGTATTGCGGGACGTCCCCTTCCGCTAACATTCAGCAGTTGTCAACAGTGCTGATGGAGGGACTGAACGCTCCACCATAAGATGTACATACCGGCACGAGAGAACGGTGCAGAGTATGTACTGCTGTCCGTGGCGATCTCGTACTCTATTAAGAAATATCTTCCGCCTGTTGTATCCGGGAGAGTATCATAAGTAGTGGTGGCATTAGGCTAATTCTCACTTTGAATAAAAGTATCGTTACTGTTCGTCTCGAGACGTTACTCTTTTGCTGTACCTTTTCCGGTGTACTGTAGCAGTTTTGTCCATGCATGGCCAAAGTTACATCGAGCTATCTGCAGTGACAAATCAAGCGAAAGTTTTCCACACTAGTGTTGATAATAGCGTATCAGGTTCATATTTTGTATTCAAGCTGAAAACGCATGCTACAAGGCTAGGGCAGTGTTGCTTGGGGGAGCCACAATACGGCGTCGGGTTTTCGGTCGACCCTGCGCGTCATTAAAGAAGAACAAACAGGAGCTGAGGCCGTGTAGCTGTTTTGACGCCGCTGTGTACCTCATTAGCTGGGGAAACAAGGTGTGAAATGCACACAGCGGCACAGTAATGAAGCATCGGCCGGCGGGCGGCTCTCTGCCCCGTGAATGGTTCGGCAGTAGCGCTAGCCGAGCACGTCCAGGCGCCATCAACAGGCGTGGCACGTCGGCCGATCGCACTCACCGCCTGGCAAAATATACACTGTCCACACAAGGCCGCCGCTCGCCGCTGGGATATCCGTGCAGCTGTCTAGCAAGTACATCGGACCTACGGGCTGCGTTATTTCCCTGTCTCTGTCGTACATCTCCCATAGAGACGCTGTTTAACGCACTGCTACGTTTCACATCATGCACCTATGTGAGTGTTACAAAATTGCTTACTTCTGTGCTTATAATTTTAGCTTCTTTATTGTAGTTATTTATGCACTCTTCACAAAAATTAGGGGAACATGACTTGGGCGACTGCCGTACTCCACTGAGCAATAACTGAATAATGGATATCTTACCAAATTATACGTTTATCTTTCGTAAAATCAATAGGCAACAAAATATCGTTACGTCCTCGAGCGTTTACACAAAAAGAACCGAAATGTCTGAGCGTGGTCGATAACAAAGCGCAAACAGTCATTCATCACGATAACGTAGGAAGCTGAAGAAGTGAATTAAAATTTATGCTGCGGCCGGGACACGAACATGGATCTTATTGTTTATTAGGCAAAATTTGCTGACCATTACACCACCACAGTATTATAGTCAACATACTTGCACGAACTGCCCAAGACAAGCACCCTCCCCAACACAAACTCCTATTCACGTCTCCCCTTATATTGTAACTATTACCAGGGCTCTCCGACATTTGAATAGCACTCCAGCATTGGACGAAATGGGGAAATGCTGTACTACATGCGATCGTATAGGTCTTAAATTAAATTTTACCTGATACATTTAAGTCTCTAATATATGTACGATAACGGTGGAAGGTTAAGAAGTTAATTAAAATTTGTCTGATGGCCAGGAGTCGAACCCGGGCTTTCTTGTCTAATAGGCAGACATGCTGACCATTACGCCACCGCAGCATAATTAATGAGGTAGCTGCACAATATACCTAGCTCTGATGACCCCAATGCTGCGGTGGTGTAATGGCCTAATAAACAAGAAGATCCCGGTTGGAGTCCCGGCGGCACCACAAATTTTAATTTACTTCTTCAGCTTCCAACGTTATCGTAGATAAATTAGAGACTCAAACGTATCAGGGAAATTTAATTTAAAATCATTCATCAGGTTATCCTGTGTGCTTTTCATTGGAATTCGAGAGCTTCAGTAACGTGTGTCCTCTCTGTGAACGTTTATCACTGCCTGACATTACGTGGCGTGCTCCGCGTAAGTCTACGGATGTCATTTTGTGAAACCCGTTCCCATGTTTTAACAGGAACCTGTTAGATTTCTTGGAGAGTCTGCGATAGAACAGGATGACCACTAACCCGTCTGTCAAGCGTGTCCTAATATTTGGAACGAAGTTTTTCGCGACGGCACTTATCTGTAAAACATTCTCGGTATTCTTTCCACGTCAGTTCTGGATAAAAATCTCGAGCTTTCGACGATTACCTCCATAGTCATCGTCAGGAGCAACTAATTGTCTTCACTGCTGCTGTGGTTGCCTTCTTTATAGCCAATAAAAAGGCTACCACAGCAGCAGTGAAGACAGTCAGTTGCTCCTGACGAATTCTTTCCACGTCAGTTCTGGATGAAAACTCGAGCTTTCTACGATTACCTCCATAGTCATCGTCAGGAGCAACTGATTGTCTTCACTGCTGCTGTGGTAGCCTTCTTTATAGCAAATAAAAAAGGCTACCACAGCCGCAGTGAAGACAATCAGTTGCTCCTGACGATGACGATGGAGGTAACCGTCGAAAGCTCGAGTCTATAAAAAAGGCTACAACAGCAGTAGTGAAGACAGTCAATTGCTCCTGACAATGACTATGGAGGTCGTCGTCGAAAGCTCGAGATTTTATCGAGAACTGAAGCAGCAAGAATACCGATAATGTTTTACATATGTCCTAATATTGACGACCGGTTTCAGGTCGGGATTACCGGCCAGCCATTCCTGTACTTCAAATTGCAGGCTTCGCAGCAGATCTCTGCTGACGCGCACCAGACAGACCCTGCCATTAGAAGGATTTCAGGGCCACCACAGTATGCAGCGTTCATCACAGAATTTGAAATTTGTATTCTTTCCTTATTAGTAGGAATACGACCATGGGCAACGACAAGATCCATATGGCTATCAACACTGATGCCTCAAATCATAGCACCATGGAAATCTGTACGTTTCCTGGACATCTGGGGGATATCGCTCATCAAGGATCTCCACACACGAAAATGGCTATCACCTAGCATGAAACAATATCTGAACTCGTCTGTTAATATCACATTCCGCCAGCGACAAAGTTGCCAATTGACTTGGAAAAGAGAGAACTGAAGGCTAGCTGCAAGATGTTGACGTGTCAACTGACACTCTCCAGCAGGACGTCTTGGTTGCAAGATCCTTTCTCTTAACCTCTTAATTGCTGTCTGAATGGACGCAGTGGCCCAAGTGACCCTTCTGAGATTGTCTTGCACTTCTCTGACGGTGTCCATGCAACGTTCCGCAACGCAGAGATGGCCTGATATAGCTCTCCACGTGGGCTGGAATGCGTCTGTAACCTTGTCTAATGCTCCTTGTGTATTGACCAGTCTCCCTGTGGCGTGTCCATCACCTGCGGATGACAGATGGTGAGACGTCGGCATCTGCTGCAACACGACGGGAAGTGTATCCATTTTCGATTGAAGAGACAGTAATTACATTAAGTCGTCGGACTGCATGAGCTTCGTTGTATACAACGTCCACGAATGAAGACTGCAGTTCGTGTACCTCACTAAAATTCACTCTGACACCGGTACTCGTACCTCTACGAGGCGTCACCTGACAAGGTAATGCATGATACTGCCAACAGATCGAAACTGACTTTAATTGTTGCACATATTGAAAGCGAAATTCTCAAGCCATGCAATAAGACCAGAGGTACCACGCGTATCCAAACAGATTTAACAATCCGGGTGTTGATTCACGTGTTCCCCTAATTCTTCTGAAGTGTGTAATATTTATCAGTTCTACCACACTGCTGACTATAGTGTTACTATTTTGAAGACAACAATGAAACACGGAATAATTTAAAACAAAATTAAGGTCGTATCATATAACGATCGATTTGAGACCAGGAATGGTAAAGGCAATACATAGAGATACCACACGTTACCACGTATGCCACAAGAAACGGTGGAAATTTTCGACGTAGAAAAAGTGCTCGACAACGTAAAATGTTTTAAGTTTCGGGGAAATAGGTACAAACTGAAGGAAGGAATGGGTAATATACAATATGCACAGGTATCAAGAGGTGAAAACAAGGCTACATGACATAGATCTGACGAGAAAGATCCTAAGAGAGGGTTACATTCGTCTTTTCCTACTTATAAGTCTGCACATAGAAGAAGCAATGACGGAAGGAAAACCTAAGTAAAAGTTAAGTACCACTCTGTAGAACGAGACGAAAAGATTAATAAGCTCAGAATGTAGATTGAGTAAAAGCCTAAAATAGACGGAAGTAATGAGGAATAGAAAAAATATGATAAGAGACCAAATTAAGCCCAAACTTGGTCATCATGACGTAGGTGAAATGAAGGAAGTTTGCTACTTTCGGTGCAAAATTGCTGTTGGTGAATCAAGCAGGAAGCTCTCGATTTCGACATAGTTCCAGAAAAATGTTCCAGTTATCGAACAATATACTTCCATAAACTGATTAAAAATAATCGCAAATACAAGAAGGAGTTGTCCAACATAAACGAAAAGTGATAGGCGTGTTTCTACACCTGAAAGGTAATGAATATTCAAATTTCGTGCCAGCTGAAAAAGACTCATGCCACTAGCGCTATTATGAAAATGTAAAATCAGGTTTGCTTTACATATACATCGTAATGGTCGTCAGCATCAATTATCTTTGAGACAGGACGTGGTGAGTAGATGTTAGTTAAGAATGCCTTTAATACTACAAAGATGACATATCGCCACCTCACCCAGTTTGAAGTAAATGGTGTAACAGGGCTACGAAAAGCTGGAGTTCCTTGCAGAAAAACTTGGCAGGAGTGTAGCCACTGTACAATACAGCTATCAGTGGTGATCACGAGAATGTATGGTCGCAAGATGACTGGGCTCCGGAAGGCCACATGGCACTATCGAAAGGGAAGACCATTGTTTTCAGCTGTGGCTCTGGCGCATCGTCCTGCATCTGCAGTAACAATCTGAGCATCTGTTGGCACCACAGAGATGTAGTGAATTGTTACCAGTCGGTTACTTCAAGGACAGTTCCGAGGCTACGACTATTAACGTACATTCCACTAACTCCAAACCACGCCATTTGCGACTTGCGTGGCGTCTAGTGAGAGGTCACTAGAGGAGTGGGAGGAGATCTGTTGTGTCTGCCTCGGTGCTAGTTGTACCCGTGTATTGATTCGAAGGAGACCATTTGAGCCGGTAAGTAATCTGTCTGGATGCTGGACACACTGGACCCACACCTGGGATGCGATTTCATATGACGGCAGGAGCACTTCCGTGCTCATCCTAAGTTAATCTGGTGAATCTAACAGTTGTGCTGCCATATGTTGTTATTGTGGTCTTCAGTCTTGAGACTGGTTTGATGCAGCTCTCCCTGCTACCCTATCCTGTGCAAGCTGCTTCATCTCCCGTAGGTAGTGCAGCCTACGTCCTTCTGAATCTGCTTAGTGTATTCATCTCTTGGTCTCTCTCTATGATCTTACCCTCCACACTGCCCTCCAATACTAAATGGGTGATCCCCTGATGCCTCAGAACTTGTCCTACCAACCGATCACTTCTTCTAGTTAAGTTGTGCCACAAACTCCTCTTCTCCCCAATTCTATTCAATACCTCCTCATTAGGTATGTGATCTACCCACCTAATATTCTGCATATATGAACAACATTCCAGGCGGGGTTTTACAACAGGATAATGCTCGCCCACGTACCGCTGTTGTAACCCAACAGGCTGTCCGCAGTGTCAACATTTTTTCTTGACTTGGTCGGTTCCAAATCTGTCCCTAATCGAGCACATACGGCACATCATCGGCGACATCTTCAGCGTCATCCACTAAGAGCATTAACCGTCCCTTTGTTGACCAAATGCAACAGGCATGGAACTGCATGATACAGACTGGCATCCGGCACTATTACAATGCAATGTGTGAACGTTTGCATGCCTGCATTCAACATTCTGCCGGTTACACGGGTTATTAATGCAATATCATTTCACATTGCAATAGCTTACCTCTCGCTTAAATTAACCAGTGATCTTGCAATGTTAATCGCTTAAATATGTTACCTAGACATATGTAATCTAGAAATTTCATTAATCTACATTACTCATTTGTCAATGCAGAGGCGTTTTTTTTCGATCAGTCCATCTTCTTCTTTTAACAAAAAAAATTAATATATAAGATATTTATCTTTGTTCCGCAATAACTACCTCCACAGTTGGGTACTCTGATTTGAAGGCAGTTATTATGAACCGAAATTAATCAATAGTGAACGCATTATTGTGGCCAAGATAGATACGAAGCCCACACCTACTACAGTAGTACAAGTTTATATGCCAACTAGCTCTGCAGATGATGAAGAAATTGAAGAAATGTACGATGAAATAAAAGAAGTTATTCAGATAGTGAAGGGAGACGAAAATTTAATAGTAATGGGTGACTGGAATTCGAGTGTAGGAAAAGGGAGAGAAGGAAACATAGTAGGTGAATATGGATTGGGGCTAAGAAATGAAAGAGGAAGGCGCCTAGTAGAATTTTGCACAGAGCACAACTTAATCATAGCTAACACTTGGTTTAAGAATCATGAAAGAAGGTTGTATACGTGGAAGAACCCTGGACATACTAAAAGGTATCAGATAGATTATATAATGGTAAGACAGAGATTTAGGAACCAGGTTTTAAGTTGTAAGACATTTCCAGGGGCAGATGTGGACTCTGACCACAATCTATTGGTTATGACCTGTAGATTAAAACTGAAGAAACTGCAAAAATGTGGGAAATTAAGGAGATGGGACCTGGATAAACTGAAAGAACCAGAGGTTGTACAGAGTTTCAAAGAGAGCGTAAGGGAACAATTGACAGGAATAGGGGAAAGAAATACAGTAGAAGAAGAATGGGTAGCTCTGAGGGATGTAGTAGTGAAGGCAGCAGATGATAAAGTAGATACAAAGACGAGGGCTGCTAGAAATCCTTGGGTAACAGAAGAAATATTGAATTTAATTGATGAAAGGAGAAAATATAAAAATGCAGTAAATGAAGCAGGCAAAAAGGAATACAAACGTCTCAAAAATGAGATCGACAGGAAGTGCAAAATGGCTAAACAGGGATGGCTAGAGGACAAATGTAAGGATGTAGAAGCTTATCTCACTAGGGGTAAGATAGATACTGCCTAGAGGAAAATTAAAGAGACCTTTGGAGAGAAGAGAACCACGAGTATGAATATCAAGAGCTCAGATGGAAACCCAGTTCTAAGCAAAGAAGGGAAGGCAGAAAGGTGGAAGGAGTATATAGAAGGTTTACACAAGGGCGATGTACGTGAGGACAATATTATGGAAATAGAAGAGGATGTAGATGAAGACGAAATGGGAGATACGATACTGCGTGAAGAGTTTGACAGAGCACTGAAAGACCTGAGTCGAAACAAGGCCCCCGGAGTAGACAACATTCCATTAGAACTACTGACGGCCTTGGGAGAGCCAGTCATGACAAAACTCTACCAGCTGGTGAGCAAGATGTATGAGACAGGCGAAATACCCTCAGACTTCAAGAAGAATATAATAATTCCAATCCCAAAGAAAGCAGGTGCTGACAGATGTGAAAATTACCGAAATATCAGTTTAATAAGCCACGGCTGCAGAATACTAACGCGAATTCTTTACAGACGAATGGAAAAACTGGTAGATGCAGACCTCGGGGAGGATCAGTTTGGATTCCGTCGAAATGTTGGAACACGTGAGGCAATACTGACCTTACGACTTATCTTAGAAGAAAGATTAAGAAAAGGCAAACCTACGTTTCTAGCATTTGTAGACTTAGAGAAAGCTTTTGACAATGTTGACTGGAATACTCTCTTTCAAATTCTGAAGGTGGCAGGGGTAAAATACAGGGAGCGAAAGGCTATTTATAATTTGTACAGAAACCAGATGGCAGTAATAAGAGTCGAGGGGAATGAAAGGGAAGCAGTGGTTGGGAAAGGAGTAAGACAGGGTTGTAGCCTCTCCCCGATGTTATTCAATCTGTATATTGAGCAAGCAGTAAAGGAAACAAAATAAAAATTTGGAGTAGGTATTAAAATTCATGGAGACGAAGTAAAAACTTTGAGATTCGCCGATGACATTGTAATTCTGTCAGAGACGGCAAAGGACTTGGAAGAGCAGTTGAACGGAATGGACAGTGTCTTGAAAGGAGGATATAAGATTAACATTAACAAAAGCAAAACGAGGATAATGGAATGTACTCAAATTAAATCGGGTGATGCTGAGGGAATTAGATTAGGAAATGAGACACTTAAAGTAGTAAAGGAGTTTTGCTATTTAGGAAGTAAAATAACTGATGATGGTCGAAGTAGAGAGGATATAAAATGTAGACTGGCAATGGCAAGGAAAGCGTTTCTGAAGAAGAGAAATTTGTTAACATCGAATATATATTTATGTATCAGGAAGTCGTTTCTGAAAGTATTTGTTTGGAGTGTAGCCCTTGTGTGGAAGTGAAACATGGACGATAACTAGTTTGGACAAGAAGAGAATAGAAGCTTTCGAAATGTGGTGCTACAGAAGAATACTGAAGATAAGGTGGATAGATCACGTAACTAATGAGGAGGTATTGAATAGGATTGGGGAGAAGAGAAGTTTGTGGCACAACTTGACTAGAAGAAGGGATCGGTTGGTAGGACATGTTTTGAGGCATCAAGGGATCACAAATTTAGCATTGGAGGGCAGCGTGGAGGGTAAAAATCGTAGAGGGAGACCGAGAGATGAGTACACTAAGCAGATTCAGAAGGATGTAGGTTGCAGTAGGTACTGGGAGATGAAGCAGCTTGCACAGGATAGAGTAGCATGGAGAGCTGCATCAAACCAGTCTCAGGACTGAAGACAACAACAACAACAACAACATTAAAGAAAATTTTGTAATCTGTAACGAGAATAACATGTATAACAAGAAAGATGCTGACTCACACAGGTAAAGAGAGCATTCTCGTTGGATGAAGTCTACCAGTAACTTACGAAATAAATGTCACAGATTGGATATTTGGAGCACAACATTCTATGGAAGTGCATCATGAACTGTGGTAAACACGAGAGGAATACAAAAGAATTGTTAATATGTGATGCTGTCAATGGATTGTCAGAATTAAGTGGGCTTGTAAGAAATTTATGATACCGAAGAACTAAATTTGAGAAATTTACTGAATAGGAGAATGCACACGAAGAATGTTAGGTGCATCGCCATGATACTAGAGACGAAGAGGCGTTGGGAACGTGAAACTGTATCGGAAACGTGAAACTGTATCGGAACACGAAAACTGGAATGTATCAAATAAATATGTTTGGTGTGAGTGGTACTCCGAGATGAGGAGAGTTGTAGGGGTGTGGTAGCAGTGGGCTGCAACAAACAAGACAGGAGGGCGAGTAAGACGCTGGCGCAGTATAATTCATAACGGCAAGAGCTGTTATTCTGTAGCACAAACACAGGGAACGATAAGAGAAAATGCGTTCACAAATAGTCAGGGCTTCGGTTAATCTTTGTCAAAAAAATAAACGGCCACTAGGGAAGACGAGAATGTCGATAAAAACGTCAACGGCTTATTCTTGCAAGGGACCCCATCTGTCTATAGGTATACACAATGCATGATAGAAGTTCTCTGCTAACGATAATGATTCAATTCTTTATTTCTTTAATTTGAACTTGGAACGAATGAAAACTGATTGCGTGACTTCTAACGAGCCATAATGACTACATAATATACGTTAGAGGCAGTAGAAGCGATTCTGTCGCCCTTAATAGCGTTCGTGTAAAAGTCTAAAAGTACTCAACAAATCTTCACGAACACGGAGTAGCTTACACTTAAGTGACTACCATACATTGTGTGCCATACTTTCGTATTAGCTGTTCTCGGCTCACGCGAACGTCTCTGATTTCGCCGTATATCTACTGTCATGCAAGCTCGATAATGACTCCGACACTTCATCATTAATCCATATGTTCCCTAACAAATGCATGAAACGTCCCAGAATGTTCACAATAAATTTCTTTATCCCATTCTTTATCACAACTAACCTCACGTGTCTCTCCCACCCAGAGGCACCAGACCGCTACCAGAACAAATCACGAGCAAATTCCAACTTAAACCTTCCGGTTATCTCTGTTATTTTATTTCTCCCTATGTAAGTGCGTGTCAACACAATATTTTCACTCTCCCAGGAGAAAGCTGGCTTTTGAAATTTCATGAGATGGTCTTGCTGCTGCGAAAAAGGCCTTTGTTTTAATGACTGCCACCTGAGTACGTGCATAATATCCGTTGCACTCTTTCCCGCATTTCTTGACAGTACAAAATGAGCTGCCCTTATTTGAACTTTATCCATGTCCTCCGTCAATTCAGTCTGCTGCGGACCCCACACCACACAGGAGCACTCAAGAAGAGAGTGGACAAGCGTAGTGCTGGCAGTCTCCTTAATAGTCTGTTACATTTACTGTTCTCCCATAAAATCGCGGTCTTTGGTTTGTTTTCCTGTGTTCGTTGCAGTTTAAATTATTCGTAATTGTAATCCCCACTTATGGCCTTTACATTTGTTCGATTTCGTATAACTAAAGTTAGCAAATTTTCTTTAGTGCTCATGACGTCACACTCTTCGTGGTTTACATGTAGAATCAATCCGACGCCCACTGTCAATGTTCGATCGTCCTTGCAGAAATCTTCTTCTAGGAAACTACGCTATTTATTTCTGGGGATGATCTTTCTTATTTAGGTTCTCGCGTAACTTTCCTGAACTTTATTAGGAAGATCAAAGTCAAGATACACGTTTGGCTGTGTTTATACAGGAGGCTACTGTCTGTATATCCCTGGATATGGCTGTGTTTACACAGGAGGCTACTGTCTGTGCATCCCTAGAAAATAACTGCCAGATAACTGTGACTGTACCCAGGTGCTGCAAGTTCTTGCAGTAAAACGGCAGTAAAACGTGAATGCTGTGTGCCAGTTGTCTTCCGACCGATTGTTTACGTAAGTGCATTCGTGTGGTGAAGAGCTAGGGGTTAGTGAATATACGCGACCGTTGTACTGGTGCCGTTGACAGCCAGGCCGTATGAAACTGCTGTCATACAAAGGCCCTTTAATATTTGGGAATTGTTTACATTTCTTGAGTCCGCTTCTCACAACCTTGTGTACAAGGTTCTCGAACCCTTATGCAAAAATTTTTAAAACTGCTTCATCGCATATGCTCCTCCACCAGACCTTTTTGTGCTCCACAGCGTCTTTCTTTTTCTATCTCGTATGAAGGTTCCCAACAAAGTACTTCTTCCTTCCATCGTTCATTCCCTAATCTCGTCACATGCCTATAACATTATAAACGCCGTTTTTCCATATCTTCGAGAGTGTACGATGGTATTCACTTTCTTACTTCACTGTTTGGGGCCTTCTGTTGCCTAGAAATTCTGGAACGTCTTCTCCAAAAGTCCATATTCTTCTATCCTATTTTTTAACTTCCCAGGACTCCAATAATTATGAACTAATGTTTTGTATTATTGTTTCATATAACCTCTTTTTGTTTTTCCCCTTAATTTTATTGCAACATAAAGATATTCGTGATCGTCGTTCTCTCGTTATATATCGTTCAGAATTTCACCATAGTTATTAACTATATTCTCTCCAACGACCCCACTGTCAGGTTGTCAATGGCCACGTCCATCCTTACATTGAGGAGTACAAGCGCTATAACATTTTTCCTTTCGCTTCTATTCTGTAAGAGCAGTCGTCATCTGGTCCCGAAAGTCGTCTTCAGTGCACATTTCCGTATCAACTGGTACGATATTGTTGCTGTCAAAACCAGAAAGTGACCCCATATTTCCATTTCGACTTTACTAGTTCATTCGTTTATTTCTTCTCAATTTTCAGTGTTATTTTTCCACTACCTGTTTCTAACTGCGAGAGATACTTCTGTTTATGCTCTTCATGACTTAATTCCTCTGCTGTCAAACATCTACTACCCACTGTCACTTGCACCTCTCAAGTAAGATAAATAACAACGAGAATTTCTTCTGTCCTTTCATTTGCTGTGTCTTCGATGTGCCTCAGAGTTCATTGTACATTTTATTGTATCAATTTGCACGGAATGTTGTCCGAAGCCCTTTGAAGGATATCAGATTCACTTATTCGTTGAGCTTTTTACACTAGCGTACGTAACTCAGTATCTGTTTGTGCTGGATGATGGTGTGAGTATTGAGGTATCTGTACGTGTGCATCTGTTTCCTGTGCACTTTAAGTCCTAGTTTATTCTCTATACTCTTAAGAAAAGAAACGTGTTGTTCTCTGTGTGCTGTGTGAATTGCATTTACGTAGGGTGTTAAGGTTCTGATAAAGCAGGTATACGTGCAGGAAACGCAACATCATACAGTGCTGCACAGTCCAGAATAGAGCAACATGTTATTATGTGAACTGTACTGTTTTTCCCATAGGTGGTCGTCGAAGTGAATTAGTTTGCGCAGTATGATTTAGCGTGTGCCTTTTAGCATTTAGTCTGACCACTAGGAATTAGAGTTAGAATGAAACCTATTGCGGCGTAACAAATGCATATGTAATATAATTTGTTGTGTCTTTTACCAACATTCGCATTCTTTGGATGTGGAGGCATCACCTAATCAGGGTTAGAGTGGAGGGAGCCAGAAATGTTTCAAATACAGCTACACCGTTTCCTCGTGATTCAGAGTAACCTTCCCTTTTTGATGAGTCGGAGGTTGTGCCAACTATACGCAAGGAACTACTTCCTCACTCGTTTCAACAGAAAGAAGTGGTTGACACTCTGGTGTCACCGCCAGACACCACACTTGCTGGGTGGTAGCCTTTAAATCGACCGCGGTCCGGTAGTATACGTCGGACCCGCGTGTCGCCACTATCAGTGATTGCAGACCGAGCGCCGCCACACGGCAGGTCTAGAGAGATTTCCTAGCACTCGCCCCAGTTGTACAGCCGACGTTGCTAGCGATGGTTCACTGGCTTCTACGCTCTCATTTGCCGAGAAGATAGTTAGCATAGCCTTCAGCTACGTTATTTGCTACGACCTAGCAAGGCGCCAGTATCCGTACTATTGATATTGTGAATCATGTACCATAAAGAGCGACGTTCTCCATTAATGGATTAAAGTTAAGTATTCCACCAGCTACGTCCGTTTTTCTCAATTCTAATTTCCTTGTCCTGTTCCAGACCTCACGCCAGCCTGCGTGAGCTAAATCGCGTGCCTTTCGGCCTTCTCTGGTAACACGGTGTTGGCTCTCCTGCCAACCACAACAGACACAATATGGTAACTATTATTGTCTCTCACTGTTCTGTTCCAGTGTTGATTAATCGCTTATGTTGGCAGCACTGGCTAGACTTTTAGGGACTAACAGCTATGGAAAATTCTTTTCAATGATAGCCATTAATTTACAGAATTTTTTTTTGAAAATTTTGGCTAGTATATATACCGAAAGTTCGAAAGTTTATTCAAAACTGATGCAGGAACAAACTATAGTTATAAGTCTCAAGCGATGCAGGAGTCGGGTGCCTAGTGGGACACAGCTGTCGTCTGTCCAGAGCGTTAATGAACTGTATATTGAACAAAATGTTAAGCTAAACAAGAAGAAATTTGAAAGTATATTCAAGTTCAGAAAGAAGAAATGAGAACTTAGACTTTGGCCGATGATATAGTAAATCGGCCAGAGATGGCCAAGGACTTGAATGATCAGTTAGGTGGAATGGATGCTGACTTGAAAAAGAGAAACAGAAATCTGGCGCAGGGAATGTAGTAGACTAATCAAGCGATACTGAGTAAATTAGGAAATGTGTCATTAAAAGCAGTAGATGAGGTATTTGGGACACAAAATTACTGATGACGGCCGCACTATGGAGGATGTAAGATGCGTAGCAGAAAAAGCAAGGAAAGATTTCCTGAAAGAGAAAAACTGGTCAACATCGAATAAGAATTTAACTGTTACGAAGTCTATTCTAAGCCAGTTTGGTTCGATTGTACACTTGTGCTTTAGAGAAACAGCGTCTAGAAACGGTTCAGACAATAAGTAAACAAGAACCTTGAATTGTTTTTCTTTTTGTATGCGTATCAGTCTTTTGAGTGGTCCCATGTAACCCGCCACGAATCCATTTGTCGTGACAACCTCATCATCTCAGAGTATCACTTGCACTCTATGTCCTCAGTTATTTGTTGGAAGTATTTCAATCTCTGTCTTCCCCTGCAGCTTTTACCCCATATAGCTTCCTCTAGTACCACAGAAATTATGCTCTGATGTCTTATCACACGTCTTATCATCTTGATCCTTCCTCTTCTCATTGTTTTTAGTAAGTTCCGTTTGTTCGCCTATTCTTCGAAGAAACTCCTCGTGCCTTATCTTATCAATCCACTGAAGTTTCAGCAGTCTTCCAAAGCACCACATCACTAACGTCTCGATTCTTTTCTTTTCCGATTTCTTCACAACCGTATCGAGACTGTTCTCTAAACATACATTCTCAGAATTTCCTCCTATACTGAGGCCGACGTTCGAAACAAGTAAACTTCTTTAGGCGAAGGAAGTCTTCTTAGCCTGAGCCAGTGTACTTTTTATACATTCATTACTACGGCCGTTATAATTTATTTTACCTCCAAATTGGCAGAATTTCTTAACTCCCTCTACTTCATGATCCCCAGTTTTGATGTTGAGTTCATCGGCTGTCTCATTTCTGCTACGCCTCGTCACTTTTGTCTCACCTCTGTTTACTCTCAATCCACATTCTGTTTATTAGACTCTTCTTTCTAGTCAACGCTTCCTGTAACATTCCTCATTTTCCCTGAGGAGAGAAATGTCATTAGCTACGTCATGTCCTGATTCCATTATAAAGCACAACATGACAGCTGCGTCTGGTGGCATTACGAAAACCAAACTTATCGTCATCTAACTTCATAGGAAAAGGTACTGATCGTAACAGTGGAAAACTTAGTTTGAATGCACAACATCACTCATAGAAGGAATTGGTTGGTTCGGCACATTATGTGAAATCAAGGAGTTGTTAATATGGTAATGGATGGATGTATGTAAATGGAAACCAACTTGACTGCAAGAAGTAGGTTGAAATGATAATAGATTACAGGAGTTATGCGTGGGTAAAGGGACTTTCACGTGACAGACTTGCGCAGATCGTTGCAGCAAACAAGTCTTCTGGAATAAATCTACCACCACTTCGTTAATATGGACAATGAGATTAGAATCAAAAGCTGAGACAGAATCGGAAGAAGAACGGTTCGGCTTCAGAAGAGGCAAAGGTGCGCGGGATGCATTAGAAATTTTGTCCAAGTAATTAGGGAAAGGTACCTAGAAGAAAGTCGTGTTTGGCAGTTTTTATTGGCTTTGAAAATAGTTTCAGGTACAGATAAATCATAATTAATTGAAAAAAAAAGGAGGTTAATGTTTTATGCACCACAACTAAAATAAGGGTGAGAATTGGACAGGGGATGATGGATTTAAAATTGGGGAAAGAGTTAGGGAAAACCTTTATCTTCAACTTACTGTGTTTAATATCTATTTAGGTAATTTATTTATAACGTAATCAATATATCCACGGCTGTACTGCCGGTCTACAGTGACCGTTGAGTCGTGCTTCGGTAGCTCAGATGGTAGAGCACTTGCCAGCGAAAGGCAAAGGTCCAGAGTTCGAGTCTCGGTCGGGCACACAGTTTTAATCTGCCAGGAAGTTTCATATCAGCGCACACTCCGCTGCAAAGTGAAAATCTCATTCTGGAAACATCCCCCAGGCTGTGTCTAAGCCATGTCTCCGCAATATCTTTTCTTTCAGAAGTGCTAGTTCTGCTAGGTTCGCAGGAGAGCTTCTGTAAATTCTGGAAGGTAGGAGATGAGATAGTGGCAGAAGTAAAGCTGTGGGTACGGGGCATGAGTCGCGCTTCGGTAGCTCTGGACTAAGAAAATGATTTTTCTAAGCAACCAAGGGAGACATATAAATGAACATATCTGATGTGTTACTCGAACAAGTTGGTATATTCAGGTACCCAGGTTGCCAAATTAGCTTAACATGATGAAGGAATAAAAACAAGGTCAGATTTTTCAAAACAAGTGTTTTACAGAAAGACTATTTTCTGCTGGCTCTAATATAAACGATTTAGCAAAAGTTAAATGAAGATTTTTGTATATAGTGTTGCCTTGCATGGCGTCGAAACTTTCATACTCTGACGGAGAGAAGAGAGGTGCTTAGAGGCTACTGGGACTCGAAAAGGTGAAGAATGACCTTTGTAAATAAAACTGATAGAATAAGGAATGTGGATGTGGTAAAAAGAGCGAGGAACAAGAAACAAGTAGGGGGAAACAAGAGGAAGAAAAGGAATTGAACAGGACACTGGATAAAAGAAAAAGATGCACTGGGAGGAATGGAGACTGGTAAGAAGGTCAGAGGTTGAGGAAGATACCACTTATTTGACGACGCCAAGATAAATGCATCAAACACAGTTACGGAAAAAATGACCCAAAACTGGAGCATGATGAACTTGTAATGGGCCTGCCTAATTGCTAGGACACATCAGAATCATACGACATAACTGACTGAGAAAGCACGTTAGTATGACCAACATCTGCCTCTGACCTACGTCCCTCCCCTTTTCTTCCTTCTGACGCGATGGCGCGTGGACGTAGGGTCGCCATGTTTCAGGAGCAGAATTTCCGGTCTCAGGGCCCCGGGAGATTTCGATTCTGCCCACATGCATTACCCGTGCGGCCACCTCCTGGCAGCGATATATTTTTTTCCTTTGTATTGGCCGACAAAGAGGTGGGTCTGCGGCCATTGTGAGCGCCCTGACAGGCTACTAGCGGCTGGATGGCAGCCAAAGACCAGTGTGGGGTCGACGCCGACGCCTTACCCAGCGCAGCCGGGGGCGGCCAGTGCCGTAGGGAACCGGCTCGCGGGGCTAATTTGTGGGTGTCCGCAGATTTATCGCGGGCCGATGTAGAGTGTCTTGACGCAGACAGTGCGGTTGAACTGCCCATCGTTATGCACGCGAAATGTTGCTTTTAGTTTCCACTTTGCATCAGCATTGTCTGAGAAAGACTGCGGTAAACCATTCATATATCTAAACATAATGTAACGCTGTACAATAAAAAGCAATAGAGAGCCTTCTAATAGAGAGAGTGGCCATTATTCAAGCAGCCGCCATGTCAGTTTCCAGACTGCCTTCGAATCCATATTACTAAACGGCTTAAACGACACCAAGTTACCGATCTAACAGTTTGCAGGAGTAACAAAAGTTTCACTTCCCTTACGCCATATCATTAAACAGATAGACCAAATTTGAGTTTCGATACAATATTTTTAGCATCTTTCTCAATGTAGCTTATGCTTATTTTATGTTTTCGAGTGCACTTAATCCAGGAATGTTCTCCATTCTTGCGGCAATCCGCCTCCCCTCCCCACCTCCACTTTTCTTGCAGTCTCCATCTTCATCCCCCATCACAAACAGTTATTTTGTGCTCTCTTATTAAATCCTTAATGGTTTTCTGCTTAACCTTCCAAAATTTACTTAGCATTATCATTCTCATGCCAATGGGATCTTGTCTTCCTCTTCTCTGCAAAATTTCGTTTGTTGCTCTTTCTCTGATGAGATGACTCTAGGTTTTTTCTCGTTGCAGTGACCTGTTATAGACACCAATCACAGAAACATTTCCTGATCCTTGATATCTTCTCTGTGTGACACAACTGTTCTGACAAAATCTTTCGCCCTGCTCGTCACTGATTGCTCCGAAATTTTCACGAAAGAATCACAATCTGATTGAAGAAATGAAATTTAAAGCTCAGGAATCAACCACATTTTTTAAACTTCTGAAGAATTTTTAACAATCATTTTCACTCCCCAAAAATTTAGAAACGACATCTGTGAATGCAGATCATGCCCTACTCACCATAAGTCTCTGTAGCAACAAACTCGTCATCACACATTAACTTGTGGCTTTCAGGTCCCACAAAAATACCTTCTTAGAATTTGGTCTCTGAAAAAGTAGAAAAACATTCACACAAATATTGTAAACATCTCCGTTTTAGGGAGTCCTTTTACAAATTGCATCATCATATCTACCTTATTCTTTCCACGATAGACAAGGCACAGTCGCACAACATTTTCAGTTCCTGTACGAGATTCCGTCTAACCGGCCATTTCACTCTGATTTAGTGTTCATCTCAGGCTCTGCTACCCAAATAACACGGAAAAGATGGGTACTTCGTAAATCCTGCCTGCTGGCCAAGTGCCATGCATATAAAACTCCAGGCCTCAGAGATGATTCCAGTTATGATCTGAGTATTTTACTTTTGGCAGGGATCGGTTTTTTATGTTTTCATACGTTTCTGTTAAATGCACTGAACGACCGGCGCGGAATCAATTATTTGAGCCTCCAGTCCTTCATTTCAAACTCTGTACCAAATTCATGCCTTAATCCTAGTATGTCGGAACAAAGTACCAGGTCACCTTCTTATCTGAAGTAAGACGTAAACCGCAATTCACTCTCCCTATAGAAACTAACAGACATATCTTCGGCCAATAAATTCTTTTCTTTCAGTCTAAATGTAAGCACTTCTGCCTTTTCCTTGGTCAGTCCTAGGCTTTTAACAAGGTCACTGAGTTCGGATTGAATAACCATCTTGCGGTCCGGGTGCGTAGGACACTGGAATGTAGGATCTGCTTCATCATCTGCTTCGCCATCACTTGACATGTTTGTAGTAAGTACAATTTCTTGTAGTGACTCTGGAGGTTTAGGTGTAGGAGTGCCTGGACCGTGATGTACTGGGAAGATGACGTAGGGATGGTTTGGGTATACAATGTGTTCTATTTTGCTTTTGGAACAATAAACACTAACGTAAGTGCAAGAAAAGTTACAGATGTCATAGTAGTTCGTTTGGTCCCGCCACACGATTGGGATACAGATTCTGAAACACTTTTGCACTCACTTTAGCCGTTTCCTCAAGTCTTCTGTGCACACATAGCGCACTACATGGGGTGCCCAAGATTTCTCTTGGTCGCCCAGATGAACGTCAAAACATGCAAAATACACCCTCTTAACGAAGCGCGTTATGTTCCGTTGAAGTTAACGAATCACATATTCACTACAAATGTAACAGAATTAATTTGGAGAATTCACACAACGATGCGTTACCACACTACAGGACACTCACAATGAGCCTTTTGCAAACTTTGAAACACTTCCAATTTAATACTGTCACTCTCTGATATAATGTTATTGATGATTAACTTGGCTCAGTGACGTACCACTTGAATGATAATAGTACAGTTTTCCGCAAGACAAAGAAAAAGTAACCCTGTAATTCTTAGAAGCATCCTCTAATCCGTGAGCCACAAATAAAAATTTCGGAATAAACTGTACATGCTACATTATTTTCAAGTTGATTTTCACGTTAAGCATACAAAAATACATAAGCTGAAATTATTGTAAAAGCTTCTTAGTGTCTGGCTACTTATCGAAATTAAAAATGTAAAATTCTAATGTAGTCTACTAATTAAATGGTATTGTATAACGTTAACACAGTAAGTACTGAAATCAGAAACTGTATACATGTCTTCAGTTAGTGTAATTCACAACGCGCAAATTGCAGAGTGTATTCCTCTAGTGTTTGAGAATCGGAGCACTTAGCGACTATCAACGAATTTTACAAATAATTTGAAACCCTTTCGTAACTGAAGACTAAAATTATACACGAACAAAGTTTGTTGTTTACTACATTTTCGTTTTTCATGCAGTAAAACTTTAGTATCAGGCATCAGATTTTGATGTATTACTTCTTTATTGCTAGGTATTAGCAACATGTTTTTCAGACAGATTGAACATTGAACATATACCACCGAATGTCTCAGAGAAATTACGTCATTGCATGTCGCACAATTCACGAGATACGAGGCCATTATCATTATCACACGTGAAAACCAATTTTGTCCTAAAACGAAGCCATTTTATACATGGGAGTTTGATTCTTCGAATAACTAAGAGTGGAGTGGCCACTGCTGTATCGGTATGAAACAAATGCAGAACTTCTAGGTTGTTATTTGGTACATGGCTAAAGAAAATACTATTCTCATATGACGATATGCATAATGTGGAGTACACTGAACGGTGCGGTATGAAGCAGAGCATACGTCTGACGAACACAACGGTAGTGAAAGTTTAGCCATTTATTACAATGCTCTTAGAGTTCTGGAAATAATGAAAATCGATCACTTAAAATTTCGTTTGTTTCCTGATGTTTTGAAGCCATTTCAGTTTGTTCTGTGGATTGTTCATTGTTCAAGGTAGTATCCTCTAATTATTGAATATCATTTTTGTTCCCTGAGTAATATATCTTCAATGAGTCATTGTCTCTTGTACTGGCGAAATCAAGAAAAATATTTCTGCACTGACATTTAACGACGTGACGTTAAACACTAACCTAACCTAACCCGACATTTAGAAAATCTAGAACGGAAAGGATCGAAAAAAAAAACCATTTACACTAACTGACTGAAACATCTGTACCCTCTTTAGTAACATAATAGTAGTAATTTATAGCAGATAATAGATTATCCTCGTTACTGACACTCTAGCACAATACCCATTGTCAGAGTTATGTTATTTGGCCTTCACTTCCCATAACCAATAATTTGCTCTCCTCAAAAAAAATTTTCCATTGTAACTTCATCCCCAGTATTCATTTATAACTTCCATTTTGATAGATCTTATACCATTTGCACCTGCGAGCGAATAAAAAGTGCCCAGTTTTTAAATTGCACGAACGCTTCCATAAGAATGCAGTTTGAGCTGTATTATTTCGTTTGTATTCTCAAAGGCACGCACGTATGTCAAGTTACTTTCAAGAAGACAAACGGTAAATTTACAGAGCCAGCTGCTGATGTTAATTGAGAGTTACCAGTACACGCACAAAGTAAAAGTCCATACATCAAACTAGAGAAAATTTTAAAATACAGCGATCCGTATGAACCTGAACTACTTCAATGGGTCATTATTTCCCTCCGAGGGATCCTAGGAACGTGTAAGTTGTTTTAATGATCTCAAAGCTCAGGAGGAATAAGAAGTACCGACCGCTGTTGGCAGTTTTCTGCTCGTGAGGTCCTTTGTGCGGTATAATGTCGCTTTTGCTCAACTCGTATTAGTTCGTTCGTTCGTTGCCTTGTCGGGCGCAGTTTTTGATGTCTGCCTAATTCGGACCGCGTGACAGTAACGAACAAATTAGTGATTCATTAGCAGTCTTTTACTGACAGAAACATCCAGTATACGTCTTGTGAAAACATATTGGGAGACACACTGGTTACAGCATGACGGAGCTTTCCGGAGAGAATTAAATGTGCCTTATGTTCTAAAGAAGACCACGATTTTAAAAGTTGTAAGGGAGGTGGGGACAACTGTTGTATTAATCAGTGACAGTAATAAACATGCACCATCACTGAGTACAGACGTCATTGACAATGTTCCAAGACGACTGAGCCAGTAGACCGGCATTTCATACGCTACATGCCAGAGAGCTGCAAAGAAATCGGCATTGCGACCATAAAGAGTGCACATGATCAAGAACTGCAAGAAACAGATCATGAAAAATGAATGTTTTACCGTCCGTGATTTGAGAGGTTTCTTATTCAACGCCCAGACACTCTCTCCATAACTTGGTCAACAGATGAGGCGTGGTAGCATCTCTCGGGTTACATCAGGACACAAAACAAGTACTGGGTTGTTGTAAACCCCAATATCATCCAAAAATCATCAAAGCCTAAAGAAAACTTTGGAAGGGGGTGCGCCGTGTCAGCTTCTAGGATTGTTGGTCCCATTTTCTTTTATACTATCGTAGACACTACAGTTTGTACGGGCATCTTCAATACATTTGTGTACCAGTTGGATGACGTAGAACTACGGAAAGTTATTTTCAGCAAAATGTAGCAACGTTTCACACAGCTAACACTACCATGTAACGTCTAACTACTATCTTTGACGACTGAATAATCTCTCCCACCTCCCACGATCACGTGATTCCCCCCACCCCACCCCACCACTGATTATTCTTTGCAAGGATATCTTAAAAGCCCGTTGTACAAGAATAGGCCACGAACAAGTGCACAACTCTGTGAGGCCATGACTCACGAAATAAGCGACATTGGCGACGATACGCTTCACAGAAGATCGCGGAATAACTAGTGAAAAGAGTACAGTTGCGCATCGATTCCGGTAGAGGGCACTATCAACATTTGCTGTGAGGATTTTTCAGGTATGTATTTGATCACCCAATCACCCGATTGTGTATTATGGTCCCTTAAAATTGCAAACTTGCCACACTGTTGGTTCAAGTGTTATGACTGTTTAAATTTCTTGGAGTTTACATGCATCGCACTGTAGAGATCGGCTCCTTAGTTTTAAGGTGGCTTCTTGTTAGTTTCATATGGGTAGTTACCAACTCCTGAATTTCGAGAGCTATTTGGCCGCTCATTGACATTGGCGAATACAGGTTTCACAGTGTTCTTCCAGAGGTAGGATGCCACTATTGCTTATACTTTTTCACACATGCAGGAAGGTGCCAATAGCGGGTGACTGTAATGTAACTGATGGTATTCCGAGTGATGCAGTGCGAGCTGTATACACTGAAACATCGTAGGTACATTTATTAACAGTTGTGCTCGCGGAGTGAACTGAAAATATTAATAGTTCCTCTTTCTGCCACCAGATGAAAATATGACGCTGGAAGCACTCAGAATGTGAAATGTTTCCTGTTTTGACAACAGTATGCTATTTGTTGCTTGGGCCCTCCTGCTGATTTCTTTATTGACGTGACTGTTGGTGTAATGCGTTAAGAAGTTTGAAGTTATCCGTAAAATACTCAATGGCTATTCAGAATATAAATCGTGCACTGCTGCTAAACTTGTTTTATCAGGACGGCAGGAATAGTAGCGCTGCATGGCGAAACAGCTGTGAAGAGCCCCATCACAATAAATACGCTAAATAATATGATCCATAAATCCCAAGAGACAGATGAATTGGGTGGTGCTACAGGGAGAGGGAGGTGGATATTTGCACGGCAGTTATTGATGACGTTGGTGGAGCTATAGCCGACCGTGCAGCACATGCCTCAAATCCCGCCGACTGTGTTGGAGCTACAACGGTATTATCTCTCCCCCGGTGAACACTTCAGAATAACCTGCGGCGCATTTTGCACTGGTATCCCTACAATTGAAGCTCAAAGATAGCCTACAACGCAGTTACTTTGCTCTACAATTTTAGGCACCAAAGGAAATGGACGACATGGGGCCGGGATATATTCTTCAGACGGACGAGGCACATTTTAGTCTGCACTGTACTCTTAATTTAGAGAATTGTCGCATATGGCATCTTACTCAGCCACATGTTGTGAAGGAACATCCACTGTACTTGGCTTGTGTGACTGTGTGGTGTGGTTTCTCGAGCTCCATCAGTGCCTATTCGTTTTTCTTCGAGATAATACCTCATAGGCATGTTAGGTGTACATTTATATCTGCACGTTGTAAGTACCTCCCTGTACTACGCGTATTTCCTGCTTTGCAAAAACCTAAATACGTTCATATCACTATTTGCATACAAGATGGATTGACGCCATATATTGCTAGTTAGGTGAAAGATTTGCTTCGAGAAACCTTCGGTAACAACCGCATCATATCTAGGCGTCCATAGCATTGCATGGCGAACAGCTGCTCGCAGCATACCCCATGTAATCAGAGGGATAAGCTGGCTTACGCCATTCCTCGGATCAGGCAGAATCCGGATACATTCCTGATAGACACGATCTTTCAGATATCCCCACAACAAGAAGTCACTTAGATTTATTTTTTGAAGCGAAACAATTTTGACAGGAAAACAGGCTGCATTATTTTATATTTTGCCAATAACGCGTTTCACATTGTTTAAGGCATCTTCAGACTGACTGGCATAGCAGGTGTTAAGTACACATGTTGCCTACCATGCAAATGTCTTAGCACGCAAATAAGGTTTTCAATATTTTAACAGCACTGCGCCGTGTCCCTTGTAGAGTATATGGCGCTGTCCAAAGGACACTAAAAACGGGATGGACTGCGCCATATACTCTGCAAGCGACACTACGCAAAGTTCTTAAAATATTTACAACGGTGTTTGTGGGGATATCTGAAAGACCAGGATATCTGAAAGATTATGTCCATCAGGAGTGCATCCGGACTCTTTCTGGTCTGAGGGATAGCATACGACAACATATCACTCTGATTACACGGGATATGCTACGAGAAGCTATCCGTTACGCCATGTTACGGAAGCAGTGTGTTGCTGAACCCGGGAAAAAATTTCAACACAGTTTGTGACTTACGACCATATCCTAATAAACGTGCCGGAACCATTGTTATCGCCCATTTCATCACTGCTTCCGTTTTTCTACACCCATACCACATTCTCACTACTTACAGTGCCATATATCCACGTAGTGGCAGACAGCGTAACTATTACTTCCTTGTCATTTTTTTCCGCTTTCCGTTGTTCCTTAGTGATGAAGGTATGTTCCGTCTTTGCAACTACACTCCTGGAAATTGAAATAAGAACATCGTGAATTCATTGTCCCAGGAAGGGGAAACTTTATTGACACATTCCTGGGGTCAGATACATCACATGATCACACTGACAGAACCACAGGCACATAGACACAGGCAACAGAGCATGCACAATGTCGGCACTAGTACAATGTATATCCACCTTTCGCAGCAATGCAGGCTGCTATTCTCCCATGGAGACGATCGTAGAGATGCTGGATGTAGTCCTGTGGAACGGCTTGCCATGCCATTTCCACCTGGCGCCTCAGTTGGACCAGCGTTCGTGCTGGACGTGCAGACCGCGTGAGACGACGCTTCATCCAGTCCCAAACATGCCCAATGGGGGACAGATCCGGAGATCTTGCTGGCCAGGGTAGTTGACTTACACCTTCTAGAGCGCGCTGGGTGGCACGGGATACATGCGGACGTGTATTGTTCTGTTGGAACAGCAAGTTCCCTTGCCGGTCTAGTAATGACAGAACGATGGGTTCGATGACGGTTTGGATGTACCATGCGCTATTCAGTGTCCCCTCGACGATCACCAGAGGTGTACGGCCAGTGTAGGAGATCGCTCCCCACACCATGATGCCGGGTGTTGGCCCTGTGTGCCTCGCTCGTATGCAGTCCTGATTGTGGCGCTCACCTGCACGGCGCCAAACACGCATACGACCATCATTGGCACCAAGGCAGAAGCGACTCTCATCGCTGAAGACGACACGTCTCCATTCGTCCCTCCATTCACGCCTGTCGCGACACCACTGGAGGCGGGCTGCACGATGTTGGGGCGTGAGCGGAAGACGGCCTAACGGTGTGCGGGACCGTAGCCCAGCTTCATGGAGACAGTTGCGAATGGTCTTCGCCAATACCCCAGGAGCAACAGTGTCCCTAATTTGCTGGGAAGTGGCGGTGCGGTCCCCTACGGCACTGCGTAGGATCCTACGGTCTTGGCGTGCATCCGTGCGTCGCTGCGGTCCAGGTCGACAGGCACGTGCACCTTCCGCCGACCACTGGCGACAACATCGACGTACTGTGGAGACCTCACGCCCCTCGTGTTGAGCAATTCGGCGGTACGTCCACCCGGCCTCCCGCATGCCCAGTATACGCCCTCGCTCAAAGTCCGTCAACTGCACATACGGTTCACGTCCACGCTGTCGCGGCATGCTACCAGTGTTAAAGACTGCGATGGAGCTCCGTCTGCCACGGCAAACTGGCTGACACTGACGGCGGTGGTGCACAAATGCTGCGCAGCTAGCGCCATTCGACGGCCAACACCGCGGTTCTGGTGTGTCCGCTGTGCCGTGCGTGTGATTATTGCTTGTACAGCTCTCTCGCAGTGTCCGGAGCAAGTATGGTGGGTCTGACACACCGGTGTCAATGTGTTCTTTTTCCATTTCCAGGAGTGTATATGGAACGCAGGTAGTTTGTTGCCACACTTTTTTCATTGCCATTTTTTTCAGCTTATTCATGAGCGCGCCGCTTAATTAACATACCTACTATGTCTGAGTGTCCTGCGATGCATACATCCCGTATTGCAGCATTTGTAACATCGTCAGTTTAATGATAATCACCTGGTACTATCACTTTCCGCGCACCGCAGCTGAACAACAGACGCCACACGTGGAGGCATGAATACTACTACCAGACCAGGATATTATTCAGTTGACCTCCAGTGACCGTTATCAGGAATACTTGGTGACGTCGCAGTAAACAAGTACGGTAGTGACTAACAAAAACGCATCGAACTGTGAATCGTTTCAAGACAGTTTTGAAAAACTATCAAGTGGCTGAATATGTCCTCGTGAAATATCAAGGCAAAAAATTACGATAAGCCGACCTACGTGCCTTCACTCATAGGTGGAATAATTTGTGTTTGACTAACTCGTGAACTGTAAACGCTGCCTGCATTGCACACAAGCAAACACCACGTGGCCAACTACGTATTACAACCGCTGGAGCTGAAATGGTAGGTAGATACTACAGCACTTTACGATCTTTCTGGGTTAACTTTAACTAACCGCTGTCTGCTTCGTTCCTCATTTAGCGGAAATGAGATAGTCCTGAAGACAGCTTCACTTCAGTTTTTACAGTCTGTAGCAAAGCAACCTGGGATTGGTCTTTATGCTCGTTAAAAATTACATATGTGTTTTAATTATATTCAGTATATCGTCCATCGATCAAAACTTCGTCTGCCAGCCGTTGTGGTCGAGCGATTCTAGGCGCTCCATTCCGGAACCGCGCTACTGCTACGGTCGCAGGTTCGAGTCCTCCATCGTGCATGGATGTGTGTGATGTCCTTAGGTTAGTTAGGTTTAAGTAGTTCTAAGTTCTATGGGACTGATGACCTAAGACGTTAAGTCCCGTAGTGCTTAGAGCCATGTTTGAAAACTTCGTCTACAAAAATTTGTGTGAAAATCTAAGGGAATAATCTTTGCCACCGATTCTTTAGTTCAAGGACAACTCCGAGCCCCACATCCTATAGCATGCATTTCACTCACCCCAAACCACTGCCATTTTCATGCTCAGTGGTGTCAAGAGAGAGGAGGGAAGGGTACAGATTTAGCGTGCTTTGTGGAGGGCAGGGTGGAGATGTGTTGTTCTTTCGGATGGTAGTTGGTTATGGCTCGGTGCTAGTGATGACCGTGTGTTGGCGAGGAGGAGGCCAATGGACAATCTGCGACCAACCTGCCTTCCTGCTAGACAACATCGACCTTCACATGGAATGAAAGTCAGCGATTTCGTATGAGAGCAGAAGCGCTATCTGGTTTATCCCATGCACCTAGACTGTAGGTCAGTATGGTGATTAGACCTGTTGTGCTGTCATTCTTGAACAGTTTTCCGGAGAGTGTTTCCCAACAGGATAACGGTCGCCCACATACTGCTATTCTAATCCAACGCGGTCTACATTGTCTGGACATGTTGCCTTGGCCAGCTCGGTCACGAAATCTGTCTCCAGTTCAGCACATATGGAGCATCATCAAAGAACTCCAGCGTCCTCCACAAACACCATTAACCGCCCCTGTATTGACCGACCAAGTGCAACAGGCATGATACGAACTGACATCCGTCACCTGCACAAACAATGCATGCACGTTTGTGTTCTAGCATTGAACGTCCTGGCGGTTCCACCGGATATTAATGTACCAGCATTTCACATTTGCATTGGCTTTTCTCGCGTTGAGATTTACATGAGACCTTGCAATGTATTTACTTAAGTCAGCATTAATTGACGGTTCCATCTTGTAGTGTTAATGACTGAAATACGCATTAATTGACGGTTCCATCAGTTCATGGTAGAATATTTTATACATTATGAATGAAAACACAAATCATTGGTGTGATATTGTACAATATTTACTATTTATTTCACAAAGCAATTTTGTGCTTTCTTTTCATCCTACATATCCTCTTACGAGGTGGGGCTGTATCTAGAGCTTAGCTCTTTTAAGCCTTAGGTGCTTTAATACTGTTGGGACTCCATTTATTTATACTATGTGGGAAAAATTGATATTTACTCTTTTTACTTAAAATATTCATTATCCAATTCAATAACAATAATTCTTCAATAACTAATTATATGTCTTTTATATCTATCCGTGAATACATTCTTTCTTTTTCCTACTTAATCTACTTCTTCCTCTTTTCTTCTTACTTATACTTCATCAGTGTGTACAATAACATTTATAAATAATCCTACATCGATCACAGAAACGATCCTTTTTGTTATTTTCCTAAATTTAACATTAATATGTTTCATCCATGGAAGTGGAGATACACTGTAGAGGCACTCAATAAAAATCTATGATCCAACAAAATTTCGCTGCATCACATGCTCATTGTGGCGTAACCACCGAAAACCGGTTTGTGAAATGAAATATGTACTGTAGAATGTTGCACCAGGGTGTATGTTTGCAATCACTTTCATATGTTTCCTGGACAAATATATTGCAGAAATTTCATTACTTGACTTTAATTATTTTAGTGTGTTGCTATTTTATAACTGTCAGTGTATTAACAGTCCAGCGAAAATGGATGGAAGTGCGGAATCATCCTGCCAGACGCTTCCCTACACAGAAGTCCTGACTTTACGTGACTTGTAATCAGTGTGACCATAGCGACAAATAGTGTTGATCTGCAACCTAAGATATCTGACGGATCCGAATAACCTCTGGGTCAATCAACAGTGTACTTTGTTTGTGTTCGTCATTAGAGCATCTCCCGGAGACAACATCGAGAAACGGAAGAATGACGAGATGTAACAAGTGTAGCACAGAAGTCTGGTATTGCTCATAGAATTGCTTCAGGTGCGTGGAGAGCGTTCCGGACAACAAGCACAATAGCAGGCACTGGTAGACAATGGTCAACTACAACAGCGAACTACCGCTACTTCGTGCAACAGGCTAAAGGACTCACTTCCAACAGCGGTAGCAATTGCAGTCACACTTTACAGGACATCAAGGCACACTATCTCGCGCCCCACAGTGGCATAGCGTGTGTATGTAGATGTCCTCTTTGTTTTGTTAACACCCGTAAATCGGCGGCAATGTTTGCGATGGTGTGAAGAGCGTAGGTACTGCATCCAGAGACGTATGCTTATGCGCTCCTTCCTTATGTCTGTACATTCATTCTAACTAGTGATATGGATATTCCCTAATGTGACGAGAAGTGGGAACACGTAATGCGCTCAGGAACATTGCCTAACATTATCGATTATGGTGTGGGCAGGCAAAATAGTGCATGGGCGTACCGACCTCCAAATCTTTGAACATGGCACACTCACCGATCAGCATTACTGTACGTACTTGTTCGCTCCCCATATGCATCTTATGAGCCGTGCATTCACCTTGACATCGATTTTACGGATGACATTGCGCGACGGTACAGTTGGGGGAGCTATTGGAATGAGAGGGTATTCGGCGAATAGACTAGCCTGCCCGTTCCACCATTTAGATCCCATTGAACATGTGTGGGATTCGTTGAGGAGACGTTTTCCAGGAGGTCCACAAAACATCAACGACAATCCCGTGTCGAGATGGGCGGAAGCCAATAAATTAAAACAAAAATAAAAATAAAAACTAGGAAGCAGGCGTGTCAACACTTGTAGACAAAAACGTCCGCTGCGTATTGTTGCACCGACTTACACTCAAGCTCATAAATGAAGGGTAATTGGAGAATGTGGTGCCACACAACGTGGCACTACACAAAACTGCCGCTATTAGCAGAAGCACATAAGGAACACACAGGACCACAGTATTGGTGATAAGTTGAGAAAACCGCCCTGAAACACGTGCTGCAAAACGCCACTCTTTCCTTCGCATGTACCCCGACATCAATATGGAATATGATCACCATGCACATGTACACAGGCCGCACAACGGGTTGGCATGCTCCGGATCAGGTGGTCGAGCAGCTGCTGGGGTATAGGCTCCCAATTTTGCACCAGTGCCTGTCGTAGCTCCTGAAGTGTCCTAGCGGTATGAAGACGTGCAACGATATGTCGACCGAGAGCATCCCAGATGTGTTCTGTGGGGTTTAGGTCTGAATAACAGGCAATCCACTCCATTCGCCTGATATCCTCTGCTTCAAGGTACTCCTCCACTGGGTGGGGCCGTGTGTTATCATCCACCATGAGGAAGGTGGGACCCACTGCATCCTTGAAAAGGCGGACATACTTGTGTAAAAAGACATCCCGATACACCTGACGTGTTACAGTTCCTCTGTCAAAGACATGCAGGGGTGTACGTGCACGAATCATAATCCCATCCCATACCATCAAACCACGACCTCCATATAGGTCCCTTTCAAGGACATTAAGAGGTATCTGGTTCCCGCTTCACCCCAGATGAAAATCCGGTGAGAATCACTGTTCCAGTGACCATGTACTGTGTTCTTTACAGCAGGCTTTACGGTCTGTCCTGTGACCAAGGGTCAGTGGAATGCACGAATGAATAAACCACGTCTGTTCAGTCGTCTGTAGCTTGTGTGCCTGGAGACAATTGTTCCAGTGGCTGCGGTAAGGTCCCGAGCAAGGCTACCTGTAGTAATCCGTGGCCGTTGCGGGCACTGATGGTGAGATATTGGTGTTATTGTGGTGTTGTACACTGTGGACGTCCCGTACTGTAGCGCCTGGACACGTTTCCTGTCTGCTGGAATCGTTGCTATAATCTTGAGTTCACACTTCGTGACACACGGAGGGCCCGTGCTACGACCTGCTGTGTTTGACCAGTCTCCAGTCGCCTTAGTACTCCTCGTAAGGTCATCAATATGTGTTCTTAGAGATATTTTCAAATACAGTCACCATCAGAAATTTTAAAAACGACTGCACACTTATTCGCTGCACCGTACTCTTACATGCACCATCACAACTCTGCGCATGTTGACTGCTTCCAGCGCCACCGTGCGACGACCGCAGGTCAAATGCACCGCATGGTCATTCCTCGAGGTGATTTAAACGCACAAACCGGCCACCAGAGCGTTGTTTCAAAATGTATCAGCATTTTCCTTAATTTGTGAGTATGAGTGTAGATCGCACCTGCGGACGGGAATTCTGTGAACTTAGTTCCTAAGCGAGCTACTGTCATTGCTCAAGCTAGCACGTCTAACGCACAAACTGACGTTTGCTGCGTCGCAAACAGGGCGCTTGTTGAGGTACTGTACTGTGCGTTAAAAACTTAGGGACGTGCTCCGTCCACTGAAATGTGTCTATCCTCTGTATGTCTCGTCCCTTTCATGCAAACTTCTGAAACTCCAGAATCAATTACAGATGACGATATATACAGACGGAGCAGGAACGCTCTACCAACGATGCGGGCCGCAAATGCGAAATTCCCCGACGTAAACGTGTTTGACAAGGGAGATTTTTATGGCCTAGCGCTTATATATGTGCATGTCAGAAACGATGAAACTCGTCGTTCACTCATTTAAGCCTCTAGAGAAAATGGTTGAAATGACGTTGAAACCACAAACAGGCCTCAACGTGTTGGAATTTTACTGTAGAGGTACTATGGTGTCTGTGGATCACTTTCACATGCTTAGCTGAGTGGTAACGTGTTTCCATATCACATTCTATTCCCGGCCGGGTTGAACATTTTCTTCGCTCGCGGACTGGGTGTTGTGTGGTTCTCATCACCATTTCATCATCACCGACACATAAGACGATCAATCTGGAGTCACCTGAAATAAGACTTGGAACCCGGTAGCCGAACTCTCCGGATGGGGGCACACGGCCATGAATTTACACTAAGTTAACGACGCTTGCCATTATCTTCACACGTGCAGATATGTAATCGTCAATGTCTCAGAACACGTCACGTCAGCAAGATGTTCAAAAGTATTTGCAAGATCTTCTCACAGAGCTATTTATAGGAAAAATTACATAAACATACACACACAACCATATTTTTCTTTTTTGTGCTACTTTCAAAAGTATCCGTTTATAGTACAACACTTCTAAAAACTTTTTCATCGGAACAATGTGCCATGATCATATATATTTGATTATTTATAAAAAAAATATAGAAGATCGCGAACACACACACACACACACACACACACACACACACACACACGCACGCGCGCGCTCCCAGAAATTTACTATTTTTCCACGTCTGCATCAGTTAACTGCCCTATGATATGTTTATACCAAATTCTTTTCTGCCTCATGAGTAAATTTCACCGCTCTGTACAATTTCACCGAAGATGTTTCAGTCAAATTTCAATTATGTCTTTCTCTGTCTCTCTGCTGATTGAGTATTTTCATTCGATCTCCATTTTCATTGTTGCACAGTAGATGCTCTGATACTCAACTGATAACCCGAGACGATATCAAAGGAGCAAATTGCTGAGGAATTTCGCACTCTGGTGATATTTTCATAGATAATAATACACTGTAATCGTAGGGATGTACGCTTCTAACTACGTTCAGCTACAAAATGATTTTCTCACATTAACGGTGACATTAAGAATTATTAAAAGTTCCGCGCTTTCGTGAACTATTTCCCAGGCACGCCACTCCGTATTTCTGCCTGTTGCTTCAGCGTAACAAGGACGACTTGCCCAAGTAGATGTTATTAGTTTCGACAGACTCGCAACCTTTTTTCTTCAAAGTTTTCGCGCTGGATAATTTTGTGCTCAGGCACCGTATTTTGCCGCACCAGCACTGAACATTTACTCTGCAGCAAGGAAGGCGCTGCTGGCACGAGGGGTTGCTAGGGAAGTGAATAACAAGCTGTCGACATCGGCCCATCGCGTGCATAAAGAACGGCAGAGGCGTCAGAACCAGCCGCCACGTCAGCTACCGGCCGCGTTGCACGGAAACAGGTTCCACAGCACGCCTGTACCGGACGGCGAGGTCAGGGGGTTTGCCATTTTGTGGAGCGAGTGGGAACATTTCTGTCTCGCTTGTGTGCTCCTGAGTACGACAGTTTTAAGGTCACCCTACGTAATACACAAGCGTACACGATTTAAGGACGAAAGCGACTTTGGCATGATGTCTCACTGCCAAGTGACATGCGTCGATGAAACTTTGACCATACATAGAAAGGGCTGCTACGGTATAGTACAGACGGTAAAGCATAGGAAAACGCAATTCGACGAACAAAAATAAGACTTTTGTACAAGGGCAGTAATTCTACTGCAGTTACCGCTATTCATAATGTTCCACTCGAGATTACGAAAGGTAGGATAAGCTCATTACATGGTGTGTTATCACCACGTACGGCAATGCATATTCTGCAACATTCTGCCATGCTGGCCAAAAGATTGGTAAGAAATTCTTATGGTAGGGCGTTCCACTCCAGCACCGGCGCGGTTGACAAGGATGATAACTGGTCTGTGTGTAGACGTGTTGCAGTGCGACTCCCCAACTCATCGCACATATGCTCGATGGGATTTGTAGGGCGAAAGGACCCGCAAGACCATTCGCCAAATATCCACTCGTCCTAAGAGCTCCTTCACCTGCACAGTACGATGCGGTCGCGCAGGTGGTTCAATGGCTCTGAGCACTATGGGACTCAACTTCTGAGGTCATCAGTGCCCTAGAACTTAGAACTTCTTAAAGCTAACTAACCTAAGAACAACACACATATACATTCCCGAAGCAGGATTCGAACCTGCTACCGTAGCGGTCGCGTAGTTCCAGACTGTAGCGCCTAGAACCGCTGGGCCAACAGAGCCGGCTGCGGTCACGCAGTCTCATCCGTAAAAATGAAGTCAGGGGCGAATGTACTTCTGAAAAAAAAACCTGGCGAAGGAATACAGTGTCATAGTAACGATGACTGGTGAGTGTTTTGTGTTCAAAGATATGGAGGTCATTACGACCACGCATCATTATTCCTCTCCACACCCTAACACCAGGGCCACCAAAATGACCATGGTCAACAATGCTGGAAGCATTCTTGTATGGCAAAGGGTGGGAAAACGTAATGAATGCTGGAAGATTGTGAACATGATGGTTTTGGTGATCGAGACGTTATGGTGTGGTGAGGCATAGTTCTGAATGGGTGCACTGACCTCACAAATCTTTGAACACATTACATTCACCCGTCAAAATTATGGTAACACTGAAATCCGCCAAAGTGCGTCTGGTCAGGGATGCATTAGGCAATGGCTTCATTTTTTGGATGACAACGCCAGACCCAGTCATACAGCACAGGTGGGCAAGTTATTGGAGCGAGAGGATATTCAACTTAAATCACGAAGAACAGGTGGTGATGTATTGAAGAGTCGTATCATAGCACCTCCACATGCACCTACCAACCCAGTGGCCCTTGTGAGAGCAGGTTGCAGGGCACCCATGCTGTTCGTGGTGTTCACACATACACATAGAGCCTCATACCCAGCATTTGAAATGCCCAGGAGAGACTCATGAATCGCGGTGACTTCAGTATAACTATGTTCTTTGCATAAAAGTGTTATTTCTCTTCGTCTCATTGCGTATTTCTTTCAGTTACTACTAGCACAATATTATAGCAGTTCTTTTTTTGTATGGCTCAAGTTTCATAGTGGTACGTTACTTGGCAGCCACACGTCATGTGAAAGTTATTTTAAGTTTTGCCCACCAGTGTATTAGTTGCTTTGAACCCGTGTAGCTGCAGCAGAGAGCACCTGTGGTGTAGGGGCAGCGCCTTCGATTCGTAATCAAAATCTCCTCGGTCCCGGTTTAGAATCCCGCCACTGTTAAATATCAACAGCAGCTGAAAATGGTATAACGGGAGTAGGATTCGTTATGAATAGAAAGTTAGGGCATAGAATGTGTTACTGTGAACAGTTCAGTGACAGGGGTGTTCTTATCAGAATCGACAGCAAACCAACACCTAATAGGATAATTCCGGTTTACATGCCGACGTCGCAAACTTAATATGAAGAGATAGAGAAAGTATATAAACATATTGAAAGGGTTGGTACAGTATGTAAAGGGAGACGAAAATCTAATAGTCATGGGGGACTGCACTGCAGTTGTAGGCGAAGGAGTAGAATAAAAAGTTACAGGTGAATAGGAGCTTGGAGCAAGGAATGAGAGAGTGAAAAGACTAATTGAATTCTGTAACAAGTTTCAGCTGGTAGTAGCGAATACTCTGCTCAAGAATCACAAGAGGAGGAGACATACTAGGGAAAGGCCGGGTGATACGGGAAGTTTTCAATTAAACTACATCTTGATGAGACACAGGTTCCGAAATCAGGTACTGGATTGTAAGGCGTACCAAGGAGCAGATATAGACTTAGATCACATCACAGTCGTGATGAAGAGTTGGCTGAAGTTTAAGAAATTAGGAAGAATCAGTAGGCGAAGAAGTGGGATACGGAAGTACTAAGGAATGACGAGATACGGTTGACTCTAAGACTATAGATACAGAATAAGGAATAGTTCAGTAGGCAATACAGTTGAAGTGGAGTGGACATCTCTAAAAAGGTCAGTGACAAATTAGGAAAGAAAAACATACTTATAAAGAAGGTAACTGCTAAGAAACCATGGGACACAGATGGAATACCATGGTGTCCAAAATGAAGAATACAAACTGCGATATCCCGGTGCTCTGTCTAATTCACGATTTAATCATTTTTTATTTATTTAATCGTTTGGCTATGGCCTCCCGCCGGGCAGTCCGTTCGCTGGGTGCAGGTCTTTCCATTTGACGCCACTTCGACGACCTGCAGTCGATCAGGATGATAGGATGATGATGAGGACAGCACAACACCCATTGCCTGGGCGGAGAAAATTCACTGACACAGCCGGGAATCGAACCTGGGCCCAGAGGATTCACAATACGTCACGCTGAACATTCAGCTACCGGGGACAGGCTATTTAATCATACAAATTATCAACAACTAGAAACATTACGCAAGGAAGTGGGATACAGAAATACTAAGAAATGACGAGATATGCTTAAACTTCTCTTAGACTGTAGATACAACAGTAAGGAATACCTCAGTAGGCAGTACAGTTGAAGAGGAATGGACATCTCTAAACAGGGCCTTCACAGAAATCGGAAAGGAAAACATAGGTACAAAGCAGGTAACTGCGAAGAAACAATGGGTAACAGAAGAAATACTTCATTTGACCGATAAAAGGAGGAAGTGCATAAATGTTCCTGAAAAATCAAGAATATAAGTCGCTGAGGAGTGAAATAAATAGGAAGTGCAGGGAAGGAAAGACGAAATGGCTGCATCATAAATGTGAAGCAATTGAAAAAGAAATGATAGTCGGAAGAACAGACTCAGCATACAGGCAAGTCAATACAACCTTTGGTGACATTAAAAGCAAGGGTAGTAGCATTAAGAGGGCAACGGCAATTTCCACAGCTAAATGCAGAGGAGGGAGCGGACCGGTTGAAGGAATACATTGAAAGCCTCTATGAGGGGGAAAATTTGTATGATGTGATAGAAGAAGAAACATGAGTCGATTTAGAAGAGGTAGGAGATACAGTATTAGACTCAGAATATCAAGTAGCTTTGGAGGACTTAAGCTCAAATATGGCAGAATTTCTAAAATCATTGGGGGATGTGGCAACAAAACCACTATTAACGTTCGTGTGTAGGATGTATGAGTCTGACGACATACCATTTGACTTTCGGAAAAATATTATCGACACAATTCTGAAGATTGCAAGGAATGATAAGTGCGAGAATTATCGCACAATCAGCTTAACAGCTCATACATCCAAGCTGATGGGAAGAATAATATACAGAAGAATGGAAAAGAAAATTGAGCATGTGCTCGATGACGATCAGTTGGCTTTAGAAAATGTAAAGGCACGGGAGAGGCAATTCTGACGTTTCGGTTAATAATGGAAGCAAGACTAAAGAAAAATCAAGCCACTTTATAGGATTTATCGACCTGGAAAAAGCCTTCGGCAATGTAAAATGGTACAAGATATTCGAAATTCTGAGAAGAATAGGAATAAGCTATAGGGAGAGACGGGTAATATGGAATATGTTCTAGAGATAGGAGGGAATAATAACAGTGGATGAGCAAGAACGAAGAGCTCGGATTGAAAAGGTTGTAAGGCAGGGATGTAGCCTCCCCCCCTCCCCACTTCTGGTCAATCTGTACCTCGAATAAGATATGATGGAAATAAAAGAAAGGTTCAGGAGTGGATTCTAAATTCAAGGTGAAAGGATATCAGTGATATGATTTGCTAATGACATTGCTATCCTGAATGAAAGTGAAGAAGAATTTCGTGATTTGCTGAACGGAATAAAGAATCTAATGAGTACGGAAAGCGGACTGAGAGTAAATCGACGAAAAACGAAAGTAATGAGAAGTAGCAGAAATGTGAACGGCGGGATTGATGGTCGCGAAACTAAGGAATTCTGTTACCTACGTAATAAAATAACCAATGATGAACGGAGCAAGGAGGACATCAAAAGCAGACTACGAATGGCGAAAAGAGCATTCCTGGTCAAGACAAGTCTACTAGTATGAAACCAAGGCCTCAATTTGAGGACGAAACGTCTGAGAACGTATGTCTGGAGTATTGTATGGTAGCGAAAAATGGACTGAGGGATAACCGGAGCAGAAAAGAATTGAAGCATTTGAGATGTGGTGCTACAGACGATTGTTGAGAATAAGGTGAACTGATAAGGTAAGGAATGAGGAGGTTCTGCGCAGAATCGGAGAGGAAAGGAATATGTGGAAAACACTGACAAGGAGAAGGGGCAGGATTATAGGACATCGGTTAAGACATGAGGGAATGACTTCCATGGAACTAGAGGGGACTGTAGAGGGCAAAAACTGTAGAGGAAAACAGAGATTGGGATACATTCAGCAAATAACTGAGGAAGTATGTTACAAGTGCTTCTCTGGGATGAAGAGGTTAGCACAGGAGAGGAATTCGTGGCGGGCCGTATCAAATCAGTAAGAAGACTGATGACCCAAAAAAATGATGTAGCCGAACGTATACAACGTGTTCATGTCATATTCCACCTCAGACGTACATCATGAAAATGATGTACATGTTGTAGTCCTGTCTACTACCTGTGTCCACCCCTCCTCCACCCGCCCCCCCCCCCTCCCCCCAAATATGTAACTTTTTCCGTTTACGGTCTACATCAGTGTTATTTTCTTATACGCCATCACTGTAAATACTTATGACAGCACTTTTTCCAGCCCCAGAATCGTTTTGTAGGATGCCTTCTAGGGCTGGCAACGAGAGATGTTTATCGCACCTTGTCAACGACAGGCTAAAACCTCTACAGAAAATGATGCTCTCAGTGAATGGAGGCTTATCATTACCCGTTTACAACCGAACATTACGAAGGAACAGTGTGCAGTAGACATTTGTGGTCGAGAACCTCGCAAAAAACCTAATGGAGGTACACAAAGGTACAAGTCTTTAGTGGATTAAATAACACAGAAACTGAGAGTTAGCTGGCTGGAGGGGTGTGATCCGACGAATCGTGATTTAGCCTCTTTTAAATAATGCAAGGCGTCAACTTCACCGACGGCCCATCACGTGTTCCACCCGCAGTGTGCGGACAATGTAGTTCAGACCAGTGTTGATCACACATTCGACCTGAAATGTTTCTACATGAAGAGCAATGTGAGTTTTGTTTCCTATGGTTGCCATTATGAGTGGCTTTGGTTAGCTGAACACATGAGTGATATCTTATTCTTTGGCTATCAGAGTTTGTGTTAGGAACGGATAACGTCATTATTCGTGTTGTTGAGCTGTGGGAGTCGGTATCGAGTGGTCGTTAAATCAGGAGCCCTGACTGGGGACGTGGCAAACCAGGGTTATTTTTGCTTTGAGATGCTCCACAGTGTAACGGAGGATAGAAGATTGTTTCTGAGATGAGCTTCTTCATCTCCCACTACCTTCTGCAACCTACATCCTTCTGAATCTGCTTAGTGTATTTATCTCTTGTACTCCCTCAATGATTTTTACCCTCATGCTGCCTTCCAGAATGAAATTAGTGATCCCTTCGTATCTCAGAACATGTCCTACAACTGATCCCTTTTCAGAAACGACTTCCTGAAACTTAAATCTATACTTGATGTTAACAAATTTCTCTTCTTCCGAAACGCTTTCCTTGCCATTGCCAGTCTACATTTTACACCCTCCCTACTTCGACCATCATCAGTTATTTTGCTTCCCAAATAGCAAAATTCGTCTACGGCTTTGAGTGTCTCATTACCTAATCTAATTCCCTCAGCATCACCCGATTTAATTTGACTACATTCCATAATTCTCGTTTTGCTTTTTTTATGTTTATCTTATATCTCCCTTTCAAGACACTGTCCATTCCGTTCAACTGCTCTTCCAGGTCCTTTGCTGTCTTTGATAGAATTACAATGTCATTTGTGAACCTCAAAGTTTTTATTTCTTCTCTATGGATTTTCAATCCTTCTCCAAATTTTCCTTTTGTTTCCTTCACTGCTTGCTCAATATACAGATTGAACAACATCGGGGATAGGCTACAACCCTGTCTCTTTCCCTTCCCAACCACTGCTTCCCTTTCATGTCCTCGACTCTAATAACGGCCATCTGGTATGTGTATAAATTGTAAATAGCCTTTCGCTCCCTATATTTTACCCCTGCCACCTTCAGAATTTGAATGAGTGTATTCCAATCAACACTATCAAAAGCTTTCTCTAAGGCTACAAATGCTAGAAACGTAGGTTTACCTTACCTTAATCTATGTTCTAAGATACATCGTAGAGCCAGTATTGCCTCACGTATTCTAATATTTCTACGGAATCCAAACTGACCTTCCCCAAGGTCAGCTTCTACCAACGTTTCCATTCGTCTGTAAAGAATTCACGTTAGTATTTGGCAGCCGTGACTTATTAAACAGATAATGCGGTAATTTTCACATCCGTCAACAGTTGCTTTTTTTGGGACTGGAATTATTATATTCTTCGTGAAGTCTGAGGGTATGAAAGTTCATACATGTACAAAAGTGAACAAACTGTACACTAATGGTAATAATAACATCATTAAGTAACAGTTTTATCGCACACAGTTTTTAATTAGAAGCTTGAGCTTTAAAAAGGCACGCGGTTTGGAATTACGAGTTATAAGTTGATTAGTTACACATTACAAGTATATTTGCCACAAACACAGGAGCAAAGTGGCTCTCAGATTGAACCATGAGGTTTCTTGGTGGCCTAGTGTTGTTGATATGCTGCTCCCGTTCACACCACAGCAGTTAAGAAGGTTCAGCGTAGCGGACATGTCCGAAAGAACAGACTCCATATCCATATAAGTACTCTCCTGGAAATTGAAATAAGAACACCGTGAATTCATTGTCCCAGGAACGGGAAACTTTATTGACACATTCCTGGGGTCAGATCCATCACATGATCACACTGACAGAACCACAGGCACATAGACACAGGCAACAGACCATGCACAATGTCGGCACTAGTACTGTGTATATCCACCTTTCGCAGCAATGCACGCTGCTATTCTCCCATGGAGACGATCGTAGAGATGCTGGATGCAGTCCTGTGGAACGGCTTGCCATGATATTTCCACCTGGCGCCTCAGTTGGACCAGCGTTCGTGCTGGACGCGCAGACCGCGTGAGACGACGCTTCATCCAGTCCCAAACATGCTCAATGGGCGACAGATCCGGAGATCTTGCTGGCCAGGGTAGTTGACTTACACCTTCTAGAGCACGTTGGGTGGCACGGGATACATGCGGACGTCCATTGTCTTGTTGGAACAGCAAGTTCCCTTGCCGGTCTAGGAATGGTAGAACGATGGGTTCGGTGACGGTTTGGATGTACCGTGCACTATTCAGTGTCCCCTCGACGATCACCAGAGGTGTACGGCCAGTATAGGAGATCGCTCCCCACACCATGATGCCGGGTGTTGGCCCTGTGTGCCTCGGTCGTATGCAGTCCTGATTACGGCGCACTCCTGCACGGCGCCAAACACGCATACGACCATCATTGGCACCAGGGCAGAAGCGACTCTCATCGCTGAAGACGACACGTCTCCATTCGTCCCTCCATTCACGCCTGTCGCGACACCACTGGAGGCGGGCTGCACGATGTTGGGGCGTGAGCGGAAGACGGCCTAACGGTGGGCGGAACCGTAGCCCAGCTTCATGGAGACGGTTGCGAATAGTCCTCGCCGATACCCCAGGAGCAACAGTGTCCCTAATTTGCTGGGAAGTGGCGGTGCGGTCCCCTACGGCACTGCGTAGGATCCTACGGTCTTGGCGTGCATCCGTGCGTCGCTGCGGTCCCGTCCCAGGTCGACGGGCACGTGCACCTTCCGCCGACCACTGGCGACAACATCGATGTACTGTGGAGACCTCACGCCCCACGTGTTGAGCAATTCGGCGGTACGTCCACCCGGCCTCCCGCATGCCCACTATACGCCCTCGCTCAAAGTCCGTCAACTGCTCATACGGTTCACGTCCACGCTGTCGCGGCATGCTACCAGTGTTAAAGATTGCGATGGAGCTCCGTCTGCCACGGCAAACTGGCTGACACTGACGGCGGCGGTGCACAAATGCTGCGCAGCTAGCGCCATTCGACGGCCACCACCGCGGTTCCTGGTGTGTCCGCTGTGCCGTGCGTGTGATCATTGCTTGTACAGCCCTCTCGCAGTGTCCGAAGCAAGTATGGTGGGTCTGACACACCGGTGTCAATGTGTTCTTTTTTCCATTTCCAGGAGTGTATATAGTTCTGGCAATACTGGCCATGACCTTCTTCTTCTGTGCGTATGCACACATATTCCCCGAACTCTTACGGGACTTGGTAAGAGTGTATTCCACGAGTAATGAATGTGTTGGGGTAGGACACTACGAATGTAGTGTGTGGACATACAAAGTGAGAACATGGGTCTCGCGGGAGGCATGCGAGAGATGGTCCCTGTAGTCGCACTATCCTCTGTGCCCTCGGTAGCTCAAATGAATGACCGCTGGTGCGGGTCTCCCGCATCGTCCCCTCCGCTCCTCGAGTTTGGGACCCCATCATCATTATAAAAGGCCGGCACGGTAGCTCACCGTGTTCTGTCAGAGGGTTAGCTGCCCTCTGTTATAAAAAACGGAGTTAATGGATCAACGACGAACTTGAACAAGCATCGTGGGACGTCCGCTCTGAACAAATAGAACGAACAAACTGGCATTAACAAAACAAAAAAAGGATGGATAGAGCGTCTGCCATGTAAGCAGGAGGTCCCGAGTTCGAGTCCCGGTCGGGGCACACATTTTCACCTGTCCTCGTTGATATATATCAACGCCCGTCTACAGCTGAAGGTATATAATTCTAATTTCATTAGGAAGGTGCAAATACACGAACCTTGCTGCTCGAAAACGGCCTAATTAAAAACTGTTATCCCACTTTCAATTATTGGCCTTTGTAAATTATCCGGATACAATCTAGGTAGCTTATTTACAACAGTAAATTTAATTTATATTATGAAGCCAACGGTGGAAAAATCCGGAAGGAGAGGACGGGAAACGAATGGAATGAAGTGTCAGAGATATACGTTTCGAGTGAAAGGCATCACGGTATTGTCTGTCTGTACTAGGTAACGGTGTAGAAGTATCTGAAAATAATATACACTCCATGGTAAATATTCGTCTTGTGGCCGGAAGGAGGCAGTGACACAGGACGTGGGGATATATTCGACCATAATTTAGATTCCAAAGGGACGAGGAAACCGGACATGCATTCACCGAAATGTGGGTAATGGCTTCTAAATTTCTGAGTCAAAAGAGGTAACCATTAAAATCGGAAAGAGGTCAGATTACATCTTGCTATACGTAGGTAGTCATTCACACCACGACGTAAAATCCAACATGCTGTGGTGTGTCCCATTCACAGACGGTCTTTATCATTTCTGGATATTTGAACATGGTGGAAATTAATTACGTGGAATGTGAAAGAGGGGACGGTTAATGGATTTTTTACGGTCGTTAAGTGGGCGGTCCCGGTCCTCATTAACAGCGTGTAATTCGCACAGATGGCCCCTACCCGAGCGCTCAAACGGGCGGCCATCTCTCTGACAGCTTCGCGAGTATTTTTTCTCTCTTCCAGCTTTTTAGGAAAAAGGATCTCCTCTTCGGCTGCGGACGCTTAATTACTTTGCGTGATTTCCAAGTTTTCCTTATTGAACGCCCACACTTGGTTGGTACTTGAGAGGCTTCTATGTCCTCAGCTGATGTTGCACGTAACATGTGTTACGTTGATATTTCTATAATGTAACCACAAATAAATCCGTTTCTGTGTCAGTTATTTATTTTGCCGCTACGGATTTCGATGGTTCACAGTATCATCTTTAGGTGCACAATTGTTTATTTACACAAGTGGTGATGGGGTACAGTACAGATGTATTTTCACAACAGCAGGCCGAGAGCGCTATGTACGTAACAAATAATAACAATTGTTTGTTTAGAAAAGGCAATTTTGAGGTTAATAAACATGTATTTATGACCGTTGTCGTTGTTAGCTCCCCATATTAATCCCTTTCGGAGGTCCGAATGATAGACTAATACGGAATAATTTTAGACTGGAGAGATCATCACATTTTTTCAGTTACTGATCGTGGGTCCTGTGGACACACATTATATGTATTTATTGCAGTGGTTTCCATGGAGTTTTGCATCCTCATGGCAAGATCCCAGACCTAGTTCATGATGTTGCCTTGAAACGTTTTCGGCTCCTCCTCTCTTTCTCATAACGTTGTTGACAGATCAATGGTGACTCCTTATACCGAAAGTCTTCGGCTGCCATTACTGACAAATTTTTAATGAAAAACTTAGCAGTTGCTGGGATCAAACCAAGGCTCAGGTCGTTTTGTCTATAAATCAAAAACGAAAACCCTTCAGTGTCGTAATTCACGTTTGTTTTGCGTATTCTAGAGTTTGACTTCCACTACATTTTCATCATGGTCTCCCTTCCCTTTTGGAGGTTGACGCAGTAGTTCCTTTTGCTCTTCGTCGACAAGTCAACAGTGTGTAACTGATATTTTTCTCTGTTGCAGTATTCCAGATACGCGTTAGTCTGAGCTATAGGAAGTATTTAATCGGTGGCCGGCGGCGGTGGTCTCGCGGTTAAGGCGCTCAGTCCGGAACCGCGTGACTGCTACGGTCGCAGGTTCGAATCCTGCCTCGGGCATGGATGTGTGTGATGTCCTTAGGTTAGTTAGGTTTAAGTAGTTCTAAGTTCTAGGGGACTTATGACCACAGCTGTTGAGTCCCATAGTGCTCAGAGCCATTTGAACCATTTGAACCATTTAATCGGTTGTGAGGTTCGATTTACGTTGTACTGTAATTTCATGCATGTTAGCGTGTTACTGTGCAGTAAGCTTTTCGGAGTTAACAGTATACATAATATAGTATATTTACCTGCATAATCATATGACCTCATTTCTGTGTTCCCTATCCCAGGACGTCTATCCAAAGCATTATCTTTTCCCCTTTTCACGACTTGATAAGAGACGATGCCTACTATTCCACAAGCGATATGATGGAAGTGGCTATTTGGAATGTTTCAGTAAACAGTAGTTGATTGCGTGGGCGCAGCATTCCCTGACAAGTTATTCGACCGACTTCAACTGCGCCTTATGTACGAAAAGCCTGAAACCAATCCGCAAAGACTGGTAGAAGATGAATATGCTGTTTATCTATTCTGAGTGATACAGGGTGGGGCAAACAAAAGTGGCCCTCACGGGTGGATAAGACTGGACGTGAATGTAAGCATATAACCACACCCGTGACGTGACACCATGTGTACGCCCGCCATGTGATCCACTCCCGTTCCTTGGAGCACATTTACACAAACTGCGCTCCTCTCAGAGGTCAGTGCGATCGCGGCCTAGCTGGCCAAAGGGCACCTAGTCTGTCAGTGTGCGATTACTTTGAGTGGAGAGCCCTAACATCTAAGGTGTACCGCAGAAATACTCATAGTCTTCAAGAACTGCACCAAAACATTTTGGATTATACTGCAGTATTTTCAACACTCCAGCTTCGACCCGCCTTCAGCAAGTTGCAGACCAGGGGCAAAAAGTTCCGGAAGTTGAATGGTTATCACATTCAACAGCCGCTATGGTCTGGTTACTAGCGTATTTCCTTTGCTGTGTTTCTCTGTACCCTAGAACTTTGTCGGTGGGGGTGGCCTAGCGGTTCTAGGCGCTACAGACTGGAACCACGCGACCGCTACTGTCGCAGGCTCGAATCGTGCCTCGGGCATGGATGTGTGTGATGTCCTTAGGTTAGTTAGGTTTAAGTCGTTCTACGTTCTAGGGGACTGATGACCTCAGAAGTTAAGTCTCACAGTGCTCAGAGCCATTTGACCATTTGAGCCCTACAACTCTGTTCTCCGGGCCACACCTATTTGCCCCACCCCATATATCATGACGTACGGCTATACTTCAAAGAATCGGCTGTTCCTTACGTCGAAGGGCAGGCATATGTCTTTACTTTCGTAGACGTCACATTGAGCTCCTCCTATGGAAAAAAGTTCGAACCACATATAGTGTGCGTTTCAACAGCCATGTTTACTTGACTTGTTTCCCTGGTTTCAGAGGGTACTCTGAAAATATCCGGCTCCATTATAACACAAAGTATGAAGTCTGTTCACAAAATTCCAGAACGTCGTCCACAAAATTTTTCTACGCATAGCATTTACTTATTGCGCATGACGATCTTCGAAATTATCTACTCCACACTGATACACTGCACTTCCGGAAGCAGTCTGCGTACTCATCTTTCTGGATCGTACGAAGCGCTGTCTGTGAATTTTTTTAAATCTCATCGGTCGTTGCAAATCTTCGTCCTTTCAACGCGGTTTCCAACTCCGGAAGTGAAATCAAGTCCGCAGGTATGGAGAGTACGGGGGATGAGGCAGCACCGTGATTTCGTTTTTGTCCAATGGTCACCTGTGGTATCACCACCAGACACCACACTTGCTAGGTGGTAGCCTTTAAATCGGCCGCGGTGCGTTAGTATACGTCGGACCCGCGTGTCGCCATTGTCAGTGATTGCAGACCGAGCGCCGCCACATTGCAGGTGTAGTCCAGAGAGACTCCCTAGCACTCGCCGCAGTTGTGCAGCCGACTTTGCTAACGATGCTTCACTCTCTACATACGCTCTCATTTGCAGAGATGGCAGTTTAGCATAGACTTCAGCTACGTCATTTGCTGCGACCTAGCTAGGTGCCATTTTCAGTTACTATAATTACTATCTTCAAGAATGTATTCTGAACAGCTAATATTGTGAATCATGTACTGTCAACAGCGACGCTCATCATTAATGGATTAAAGTTAAGTATCAAACTAATTACGTCCGCTTTCTGAATTCTCATTCCTTGTCAAGCTCCAGACCTCACGTCAGTATAGTTCTTCACTCCTCACGCCAGCCTGCTTGAGCTAAAGGGCGTGCATTTCAGTCTCCACTCGTAGCACGGTGTTGGCACTTCTGCTAACACAAAATCTCCCACGACCCATAAGCCGTGAGACGAACTTGAGAGCAACACGATGTATTCCAAGATGCTGTGTCACGAATTCACGACATGATCCAACTGAAATATTACCTACTTCTGCAATCTCTCGGACAGTCAATCTTCTATTGAGACGTACAGTTTCGTTGACGTTCCTGGCATGGGCGCCGACGGTAGACGTCGAAGGGCGTCCAGAACGAGTGTCGTCCTTAACTTCCGTTCGCTCACTTTTAAACCGCGTGAACAATTCGTAACACCGAGTAATGCTTAAGCACTCATCACCGTAGGCTTCCTGCATCATTTGGCGGGCCTCAGTATTTTTTTTTTTTTTAGTTTCACGCAAAATTTAATGCAGGCTCGTTGTTCCTCTAAATCTGACATGTCGAAATTCACAAATGTGCGACACAACGTCCTACTCAACACAGCACTGAACAATAGACATACAAGAGTTAAACTTTCCTTAGCTAGACGGACGTATGTTGTGATGCCAAACGAATTTCGCTCCAACACACCATTGGCGCGAAGTTACGAATGGTCCGGAATTTTTTGAACAGACCTTGTTTATAAAAGCTATGATCTTTTTATGGAGGAGGAGGTGGAGTGGGTGGTGAGTCCGTGGCCTCAACGTGTTTTAGAACGAAAACAAGAAAGAAGTACAAAGCCACGCTGAATGCCGTATGTTGTCGTCTGCTAGCGACAATGGTGATTACTAAGGTCTTTAGTTACCAGAGACTGTCGTTTTATAACTCAACAGAATATTAAAGAAATCAGAATGTACTTCATTATAAATACGATTTGTGGTATCCTGAACTTTCAATACTCGTGACAAGTAACTTTGCTGGTGATCCGAGAGCGGAATAAACGGTATGAGGAGAAAGGGCTAGTCGTAGTCCAGACAGAAGGCCAGGAAATGTGTCCATAGCAAGATTTGACAGCTGTCTCATATTCATGACAGTGGAAGACTGCAGAATTGTGGCACAGAGTTTCAGAAGTGCCCCTAGGATGACGTAGTGCGACTATGTCGTGCAACAACACACAAGTTACGATCGAAAATTCCTCCGCTAAGGAGAAAGGTTACCCCAAAGTAAATACACTTCCGTGGTGTATGAGCTTGTCAAAGCAGACTGAAGCGTGATAGTTAACAATAATTCGTATTTCTTGACTACAGACCAAGGCGAATAAGAATATGATTATGAATCTTGGCGAAAGGTAAGTGCTATGCTCCGTGTGTTGGATGATTCTATATGTATCTAAGGTAACTTTAGATAGTTCACTTCAATTCGGGGCAATATATTAACAGACATAGAAATATTTTTGCCTTCGATTACTCACCTCATCCACGATGATCGATCAGCTCTGGTTGATGTCAGCTGGATTTGCCAATCTATTATCGTGTAGCAGACGAGATAGTAAATATACAGCTCTCAGCTACGTTACCAGTTATGTAGGCTGGTAAACAATTCAAATACTCTTAATTAAAAATTATTTCTACTCTTTTGGACAACATACAACAGCGAAAAAATTCACCACGAACTATAAAAAGATGACAATTTTATATCTCTTTTCTTATAAATCACTGTATTACAACGTTACATCAGATCATTCACCAAACCCAAATAACCAAAAAAACATACAACAGCGAAAAAATTCACCACGAACTATAAAAAGATAAAAATTGTATATCTCTTTTCTTATACATCACTGTATTACTACGTTACATCAGATCATTCACCAAGCCCAAATAACAAAAAAAAAAAAAAAACTATGCGGTTCTCTGGAATAAGTGCAATCCAGGGAAACATTAGATTTTGTACACTTACAGGTTAAGCAATACCATAGCTTGTTATCATTACAGAATCATAAAATAATGGCCTAGCTTCTAGTGAAATATTGGCGAAATAAAGTTTCTGGAAACAGAAAGTATGTATGTAATAATGTGAATTTCTCACTATAGTGAATATAGTTAAAATTGTTTAATTGAAAGTACTAAAAAGAGAAATGTCTTAAAGATCCACAGCAGTAGCCGACATAAAATATCATAAATATTGGTCTATACGGCAATTGGGCAATTGTGGACGAATTCCGTAGTTCAGAATGAAATAAACCGAAAATGCAGCAACCATCTACTCTCATAGAATTAATTATGCAGTTTTTATCTTATTTCCGTTTCGGTTATTGATGGTTCAACCATTTACCAACTGCATTTTGAATACCAATGGTGGCATTATATTTCATGGAATACAGCTGTAGCATGGAATAGCACTCAGGAAAGGAACAATGATGGTTCTGCCCCCATGATATTCCCATTTATTAATATTAACTACCACTATTTACATATAACGGTATAGGAACAAAGAAACAAACAATATGGTAATGGGAATTTGAGAAACATAGACCCAAAGAGTTTACAGAACGCATCAGGTGCTAGAAGATGTACGACAGTCCGACAGAGAAGTTAATTACACCCTATTACAGTTATCACATAAGTGTTTCCGCCTGGAAGCATCATTTGACAGATGGTTAGAACGAGAATCATTGAATGACGTCTCCTTGTAAACAATCTAAACCATTAGTAGTAATAAGGGCTCTAGCGATTTGCGAGCCCCAAAACAAAAACGCAGCCGCATCCTTAATGCGGATTGTCCCGCGACTGTCTATGTTTCTAAACAACTGAAATTGCAACAACAATAGTGAAATAAAATACCAATGTTTCTCTTGTCGAAGATAAAAACGTATGAAACTGAAGAGAGGAGAATAAAGAAACAACTCATTAATTAATTAATTCATAGTGTAACAGACATATTACTAGTAATGTAACATAAACGTAATGTCACTACATATATTTGTTCGCATTCATCTGGCACGTCTGAGCTCAGGAGAAGGGAGTTAGACATCAAGTAACAGCAATGTCTTGAGGCAATGCCCGAGAAACTACAGTTTCATAAAACCAGAAAGTTGCTGGAGATAACTCTTGGGTGAAGGATAGCAAATGAGTTGTGATGACTCGTAGTTGCGAAGCCAACTGACACCAGTTTTTGAATAATAAAGTTACAACGTTAATTAAATAGGATGAAAGGGAATGAAACGAAAACGTGTAGCTTTATTATAGAAGCAAAGCTCATTATCTGATTGATTTAGTATGTCGTGCCAAGATTAATATCAAATGAGCTTAAAGTGGTAAGGTATAATTTTTACAGTTACACAGAATCGATTTGGTAGTGTATGGTGTCTGGCAGTTGCGTGACATTGAGTCTTCAGATCAGTTTATAAGTTCGTTCTGACAGAAACACGCGAAGAAATCTTTGATGTTTATGATATTACAGAATACGAAACTAAGCGATATTTGCCCAATAAGGCATTTAATTGTAAGAACTGTAACAGTCGAAAATCAAGATAGAAGGGGTAAGGTTTAAAGGGTGCAACGCAGGGATGCAGATTTCCTCACCTACTGTGTTATCTGGAAATTTAAGACGATTAGGGGTGGAGTTAAAGACCGGGCAGAAAATAAAAAAAATAAGATTTACTGGCAATATGGGTATCCTCAGTGGAACTGAGGAAAAGTGGCAGGATCTGCTAAATGGTATGAATAGTGTAATGAAGCAGAGTATTTACGGGGATTAAATCAATAAATCAACGAAATACCAATGTATATGAAGATAGTAACTGTTCTCGAAAGAACAGATACAATTGATGACCGTGCAGCTTCTCTAGAATAAATGATAATGCTGCCGACAGGTGGTGTTGATATACCTCGGCAGGGACAGATGAAAATGTGTGCTCCGACCGGGATACGAACCGGGATCTCGCACTTCTCCCACTTTCATGGCAGACACTACGCATATGAGCCACCGAGGACACAGATGAATAGCGCGACTCCAGGGACGTATCCCTTGCACGGTCCCGTGAGAGCCACATTCCCATTTCCAACTGTCATGCACGGTGGTTCAACGTGTTCGGTCTGTATAAAAAAAAAGACACGGAAGATGAAAAAAGATGGATTGAGCGTCTGCTATGTAAGCATGAGATCCCAGGTTCGAGTCACGGTCGGGGCACACATTTTCGGCTGTCCCCACTGAGGTATATCATCAACACCTGTCGGCAGCTGAAGATTTCAGTTAATTATCATTTAAATACCAATGTAATAAGGGGCAGTTGCAATAAGGTATGTGGTGAAAGCAACCACTAAATTGGTAAGCACTCAGTAGACGATGGAATTCCAGTTCGATAGAAGCAAAATAACTCAGGTGAACGAAGCAAGGAGGATATGTCAAGCAACTAGCACTGGTAACTAATACATTCCTGGCTGAGAGAAGACACTAGTACCAAATGTAGATCTTAATTTGTGAAACAAATCCCTTACTATGTACGTCAGATCCACAGTATGATATGGTCTGTAAGAAAGCTGGAAAACAATAAAATCGAAGTGTGATGTGCTTGATATTAAACGAATTTAGAAGAGCACAAATTAGAAATGTAAAGAATAATTAGACAGGTGCGAGTAGTACTAGCGCGCTGAGGTTTGCACATAAATTGAACCACTTATATAAATGGTTCATCCATTATGGGAACTGAGAATCACCGAGCGAGGTGGCGCAGTGGATAGACACTGGAGTCGTATTCCGGAGGACGATGGTTCAATCCCGCGTCCGGCCATCCTGATTTAGGTTTTCCGTTATTTCCCTAAATCGCTCCAGCCAAATGCCGGGATGGTTCCTTTCAAAGGGCACGGCCGACTACCTTCCCAGTCCTTCCCTAATCCGATGAGACCTATGACCTCGCTGTCTGGTCTCCTTCCCCAAAAACAACCCAACCCCAACAACCCAACTGAGAATCTCGAGCATTTTTGCCTCTTATCGACACTGACACTGGCAAAATATCAGTCGCAAGGATTCTAAAATTTACGAGAATGTTTTAAATTCACTAATATAAATGTGACATAAAATCATGGAAGAGGCAGTTACCCATCTTTACAACAATCAGCAGTGCTGCATTCACGCTAACTTGGTCGCAATGGTAGTCAAACGTTAGGCATGATTTAATTGCTGATAGGTTCGGGATTTATCCACCATCAGATATCCAGGAGAGATATCTGCTCTTAGATATGGCATTTCAATTACTGACTAGTCTGCGAGTGTCGAATGTGTGTTTCACATACAACTTGAAACGCGATATCTACGTGCAGAATCACTCCTCCATATCATGTGGCGTCGATAGTTACGATGCCACAATGTAGGTGCTCGCTGTCGTAAGTTGGCACTGCGAGACCGGGTAACTACACCGACCACACCGCCCTCTGGCCGACTCTGTGGAGCTCAGCTAGTGCCGTCTTGATTTCTGCCCCATGTCATAAAGAGGAGACGGCCTGTATATATCGCTTCTACTACCGAGTGGGCTAGCTTGCTATAGAGACTTTGTATTAGTTACATTCAGTTAAAGTTTGGACAGGAATGAGTATTTGTTAGTTTTGAGATAATACAGAACAGTCATGCTAACTTCACAGGATTAGACATGGACTACGGCTTCACACGTATGTGCTCATACTAGACAAAGTTATATACACATTTGATATTTACTTGTGTTATTCACTCTATTAAAAGTGTTAAAGTCACATGCAGTACGGAAGCGCTTCACCACTCCTGCTCCTGCTCGCTTCCTTCGCTCTCGGCCTATATTACAGAAGCAGTTCACAGGAGCGGATGTATATCTTTTTCAGTTATCCCCAATGCTGAACATCCGACTGTTTTAACAAATGACAAAAGAAAGTTATTTCATGTGTTATAGATACAAATTTACAGTTTTCGAATTTTTTTCTTTTGGTTGTAGTGTGAAGCCTTCCTTTTCAGCAAATTTCATGATCCTAGACCAACAGGAAGTACGCTGTAGCTTTTGCAGAGTCAGTTAGAGAGTATGGAAATGTGTGACACAAATGGGTAGCCTGTTGGCTCTAGCTGTTGCAAACCTCTTCATGGAGAATTTTGAGAATATTGCCACAGATACGGCGGCATTGAAGCCGAAGTGTTTCCTTCGATACGTTGACGACACGTTCGTAATTTGGCCACACGGACGCGAGAAAATAGACCAGTATTTGGAACACCTCAGTGGCATCAAAAGTAATATCCAGTTCACCATGGAGGTGGAAAAAAATAATGCATTGCACTACCTCGACGTCCTTGTCCACCGTAAATGAAATGGATGCCTTGGTCACAGCGTCTACAGAAAACCCACCCACACACACCTGTACCGGCACGTCACCAGCCATCATCACCCAGCAGAGAAGCGCACGTAATTACAGAGATTGGTGCATCGTGCAAGAGTAATATCAGACGGCGATAACCTGCCCCATGAACTGAGCCACCTACCCAAGGTTTTCAGGTATAACGGCTACAGCGCCCATCAAGTGAAAGAAGTGATTTCTAGGAAATATCAGAATAAGACCACCGACGAAGAGCAGGAAAAGAAACTTGCTTTGCTGTCATTCTGTGGCTCTGTGTCGGGCAAGATAAGCCGCCTGTTGGAAAGACGCAAGATGAAATCAATCTTCAGGTCTCCAACTGAAATCCGTCAATTACTGAGATCAGTTAAAGACGCTGTAGGTCTCAGAAAACCTGGAGTCTACGACATACCTTGTGAGTGTGGCCAGAAGTACATCGGACAAGCAGTGCGCACTGTGGAAGAACGTAGGAAAGAACATGAGATGTATTATCGCCTACGCTATCCAGAGAAACTTGACGATACCTTTGTCGTGGCTCGCACTAACGGCTTCTGGGACAGTTTAATATAGTAAGCTATTGAATTAACAATTAACGCAAACACCCTGAATAGGGACTGGCTTGCAGCTCATCCATGCGTGGGATCCAGCGATCTCGCGGTTGAAGAGGGCAGATCGAACGCCGACACAAAATGTGCCCATATATGACAATGTCACAGGCACCAGTGACGTCACAGCCGGCAGCTAGCGAGTATAAGGGCGAACCGACAGCCCACTGGCAGTCTTACCACTCGACAATGGCCAAGAAATGCTTGGCCGAAAGCTCGTGTAGTTTTAATCAATTGACGCGGTTTGAAACCCGAGAACATTTTATTCACAAATGGCAGTATCCTTTGATTTTATTGATTTAGAAGCTTCAATTTCTATTACAGCGCCAAGGGACCATAGACCTCAGTATGTGATATAAATTTCAATTTGACAGGTCCCTGAAAAAAGAGTTTTTAATCGTCAGGAAGGCAGGCGGACAACAAAGCGATCCTACAATACTTCGGTCTTTACCGATTATGTTGTCTCAATGAAGAAACTCCGTGGTGCTATGGAAAGACATGGAGGACAAAACCCAGTCCCAAGACTGATAGTCTTAAAGGAAAAAAATTTTTGGTGTGACATGGATCGATAATGCCATTTTCAGCCTCCAACGACGAATATTTTACAATGTTTCGCTTCCGAAACCTTAACGGAGCGTAGTTACTCATTTGTTACCGTATTACCACTTTCTGATCACCTTTTCCTTACAAAGTCAGCGCTATTTTATGACTCTTCTACATACGCCCTTTTTCTTTTACCCCACCAGAGTTCCGACGCAATTTGTGTGATGAAAAGTCCCCTTCTCCTCGTCCTTAAGACGTCTTACGAAGGACTTTTCAGTAAATCTAGCGGGCATCCAGAGCGGCTGTTGCTCTGCTTAAGGCACAATAAACTTTACTACCGCGCCGCTCGCAGAATCTCTTTTATGTCTCATTCTGGCGCACGAGGAGAGCTCCCATGTTGGCGCCGGCCATTTGAGGGGATTTCCTTGACGAATGTTTTCCAGCGATTCTTATAGAAAGGAAATTGGATTCGTCCTGCTTTCCTATAGGGTTTCTTCGGCAAGGAAGTTTTCGTGCCCGTTATTCTTTTTGTCGCATCAACCTTTTCCTTTTATATTCAAACACGTGTTTTTCTTCTATACGACACCACATATAAGAAGATAGTTTCGTTACAATTATTAATGAAATATCGTCCTTACGTGCTGGTGACCCTTATTGTACATAGCAGGTTCTTAGAGAAACAGCGGTCCTTCTTGCAAACCAAGGGTCTCGAACATGCAGGCTAAATTGAGTAGATTAATATGAACTCTGCTGGTGATACTACGCAATGTCGAGGCGGAGGATCTTTACTGAATCAGTACCCTAATTCAATAAGGGGCAATTAAGTAACTACTTTTTTATGCATTTTGTGCAATTGGCAATCTGATACCAGTGAATTATGCCGAAACTGTTGCCGCGTATGTATATGAGGCGGCGTACTAGTTTCTCCCTATATTTACTTAAAGCTATGAGGGCAGACACGAACGTCTGTTACTATGGAGCATCCCCTTAAGGGGAGTTGGAACGCACTATCCCGACAATGTTAAATTTAGAGACTTGACTTCCCTTTATTTCAGTTACCACTATATCCATTGACATGAATTTTTTACAGGACATTAAACTGTATGTTCTGAGTCTACTGAACTACAATAATTGTATTTCAGCCATTGCTTCCTAAAATGCAATTTTTTAAATACACGTTTAAGATTTTGTATACTCTTTTGTACGTTATCCTAAATAATTTTAATTACACGTAACATTATGTTCTTCTTTTAGTTCAATAGACTCAGGATACGTATCTTATTACTTGCTGAAAATGTAATACTCTACTCATAGTGTTTCTGAGATTTATGGAAAACGCAACAGAAAATGTACATTTGCATGAACGGTTTCCAAATACAGTAACTCACTTAATATATGCTTAATTTTTTATTTTTACCACTCAGAAGCACCCTGCGCCATACTGTATATCATCGTCTCGATCGTTTTCCTAGTTTTTCCTTTCTTCCTTCTATCTGGACCCCTTAGTGGTCAGCTGTTCCGCATATTCTGCATTATCAGTACAAACCTTGTCCATCCGTCCAAGTTCTCTGATGCAGTTTGCTCCAGGATTAATTCCGGTCCGCTGTAGCACTTTCACCCCACCAATATCGCTATCATTAAAAGCAATAACAGCAACACTGACCCCCTCCCCCCTTTAGTGTCTTCATTCCATCCAAGATATTTTTTGGTAAGCGAGTCCATATAAGGTTACTGAACGACTCATTGGGATTTTGAATCTGACCTTGCACACACTTCTTCAGTACTTCAGGATTTGACAGATCTCTCTGTAAACAGGCTTTATGGTATCCATGACTGCTGCTCGGTTGGAATGTTTATGGCTGTATGAACCGTTTGAGTACTGGACATTGCGGTAATTGCACCATGAATCCAGTCCAGGAGGGCAAAGGTGGTTTACCGGTTTTTCATCAGTTGGCAGTCTGTGGAAGAAGGTAGCCCATACTGCGTGCTTAATTTTCAACAAATCTTCAGTATTATTTCTAATGGCCATCCCATAACTGTGCTGTAGTTCATCGATCATTTTGTTTTTCAGCCTGCCTCTTATGGGTTTACCACCAGAAAGTTTCTTGTCTCTCAAATTTTGTTTCAACTTCCTCAACCTGGTGCCAATCCTCTTCTGGACTTGACCAACACATTCCAGTTTTGTAATAATCTTCTCACCATACGGCTGAGTGGCTACTGCACTGTTATATGCTTTGGAGTCTCCATCATCTAAGAACTTAGTGTAACACTCTCCCCTTTCGTTCACACATCGACTAAAAATTTCAATAGCTGCAGAGACCTCCGTACATCCACTTGTTCCTTCATAATGTCTGTCACAAATATGCCCTTCTTCATTCCCTGGTTTACACTTATAATAATGTTTGGTTAAAATCTGTAAATCTATTACCTTTCCAGTATCCACACTGGCCACCGTAGCAACGGAATTCTTAGAACTGTAGCCGCATTTCTGCCAAGTACCATCAAAAGCTACTCGTATGTCAGTCATACCACCATTTATTTCAACAGCTTCGTTTGCAGCACCCTTCGTTCACTCACATGCAACAGATTTCACAGCAGATCCAATAAATCTTGCATGCCTGTCGATTTTACAAGGTGGGCGTGGCGTAATCATCATGGCACAAATAGTTTCTGCTGCAGTGTGTCCTATGTTAATAGCTTTCAACCCATAAAACCACCTAACATTTACCTCAGAATAATTATATTTACAGTTATCAGAATTCCCAAATGAATGAATAAATTAATGATAAGTTTCCTGGGTAGTTCATTTGATCCCCCACTGTCTTCATGTAAACTAACTGGCTCTCCAAGTATTTTACAACGCACACATTCACCTAACACCCCTGTTAGGATGTGTAAACCTATCAGAATGTAACCTAAGCTACCATTTACATCACTTTCGTTTTGAGAAAACGGTGTCTCACAAAGTCTTATTTTAATCTTCGAAGCGCTAATGGGTGTTTCTCGGGATACTGACGAGTTTGTCTGTATTTCATTGTCTGTAACTTCATATGCCATATGTTGGACACAATGTTCCCCTAAATTAGAAAATCTATTACCACGAAGCCCACGTTTCTTAAAAAATACTTTGTTTTGGGGTCATACATTACTGTTTGAGATATGTTCTAATCTATTCGTAACTTTTCCTCGGAAAAACGTTAGCACTTCGACATACAACCCTTGTTTATACTATGAAACGATACGATGTGTTTTTGACAGTGCTGTCAATACAACCATGTAATTTAACCTATATAACACAGCAATCCACAGCACTGTATGTGACAAATTACCGATTTTATTAGAGTTTGAAGTAATACACATAAAAATGTTAACATTTTCAACCGGTGTAGTTTATATATAAAAAAATAAATAGAATACTTCCCATGTGTGTTCGGAAAATTGCAAATTTTATAATGAGATAAAAATCCGAAAATTTGAAAAAAATATCTGTTCTAGCTCCCTTTAATTTTGCAGTTTTCTTTGTGGACACTTTCCTACAATAGAAAATAATACAGAGGTGTTACATTTATGAAATATCGTGGTATAGCCTACTACTGCTACATGTTTCGATAAACTGCCATCATCTGTCAGATGTAAAACAAAGTACTAATCTTACAGGAGCTCTGGTGATGAATGTAGTGTCATTTTCAAACCTAATGTAAGTTGTGGAACACAGCTTAGTGAAAAATTTAGAGATACAATTTCTTGAACTCAAAAACACATTTTGTAAAACTGTTCTATAAGCAATAATTAACAATGCGTTTTATTGTACAGAATACAAAATAACTATACTCCGTATAGATATTAGAATAATACTGATAAAGAAAAATTTCTCACAGTGGTAGGCTAAAATGAGCATCCTGATTCTTTAGCAGCGCTCGTCCTCTTCCTTCAAGAAAGAAAAAAAGGGATGTTAAAAAGTTACAAAAAATCTCTTGCTGTTCTCAGATCGTGTAATAAGTAACAATACAACAGCATAGTCTAATTTTTGACGGAAGATGAGTAAGCAGTAACAAATGTCGGATCATGCTGGTGCTGAGTTTCTCGATATAACAGAGACACTCGTTCTGAATACTCAGTTGTGGGCTGCCATTTTTTTCCGAAACTATACAGAAGAGTTTATAGGAGACAACGAATACAGTATATGCCGTTAAATACACCGTCAGAAAGTGAATATGACCTATCGACAGCACGATGTAACTTTTAATGAGGAGCTAAGGATGCCGACCTACACAAAGAGCAAAGAGTGAAGTTACTGGAAAGTAACACAAATGAATGTTCAACAAGTGCATGGACTTAAAGCCTCAAAGCAAAGTAAATCACACTTTAGGTCCAATTTGTGCGAGAACAGACGATTCTTCCGTCTGTTACCCATTGCCCAAGTATCTAAATCATTGAGCTTGTGTCGTGTATGTAATGAGTAGCAATTAACGTTGTATCAGCAGCGAAATATCACTGACAACTGCATAAGTGGCAGCTCATCTCGACTGGTGAAAATCTCTTACAACACGATAAACACTAGTGTCACACATGTGCAGAGAAACTGCTAAGCTAATGTTACTGACATGTAAGAAACAAGCTTCATCATGAAATTAAGTTTAAATACTGAAACATAATGGCAAATAAACGCAGTGGACTTGATAGTTCCTGGAGGAAAGTAGGAGATATAATGGACCCGCGAAGTCCAGTTGCGTCAGAGAACCATTATAATTTACAAGCAGGTTACGCGATCAGTCGTTAGTGCGGAAAGCTGCTTGGTAAGTCCCTAGAATTTGTAAATTCCAGGCACAATGACGGTTGCAGATCATCACGTGTTCTGAGACAACTAAAAATGTGAACAGAGGCCTAGTATTCCGCTCACGAGATCCGCATCTGAGGAGTTAATGTGAAAAGATACGAAGTCATCTAATATGACTAATATCGTGGAGCCCAATGATACGAGTGCAAGTGAAGCGCTCGCAAGTTGCTGCACTTAGCCTTTAAACCGAACGATGCTGGTCTGATATGACTCCATCAAACACAAGTGTCGGAAATACTGCTTACTACAATGTGACGCTCAAGCTGTAAGAGCAGACGAGAAAACCTTTTTTGATTCATAGTAAGACGAACCCCGACCAACTCTGCCATCTAGCGTTCTCATTTTCCAGCTGTGGAACGCACACTTCACTGTTTAAAATGTGAGTCGCTCTCGTGGTCAGAGGGGGCTCCTGATTGACGTTCTGTGACCAACAAGTGAATTACGTCGATCGTCGTGCAGTTTTGCAGTGCATGAAAAGCGCCTTTCACAGTGTCAATTGGAACTCTGTACCTTAAGGATACTTACACTCAGGAGATGCTCACTGCGTTTCGCACACTACCCTATTTCGTGAGAGATAATGTTGCGACACTCTACTTGGTCTAAGAATGGAAGCAAATTTCAAGAATAAGTGAGATGAAGTAGTGTATTTTCCGGGTTTAAATACTGTCTCGTGGGAACCATGGGGTTATTATCTGCACAGGTTCTAGATATGTCAGGTCAGTATGTAAAACAATATGTCAGTATCTGTAGATAATAAGTAGGAAATTAATAAAATAATTAATAATTACGGTGTGAAAAATTTGATGTAGGTTTTCACTAATAATATCATTTCAATCGAGGAAAAAGATGTTACTAACTATCCTCTATGTAGGCTTATAGTGACACACTTCATTTGCTGAAAACTCATCAGTACCTATTCCAGTTTCAGCAACTTAGAAAACGATATAGAACATGAACCAGGTGATGTGTTTGTTTCACGATTTGGGGGAACTTCAACCGTCTGAGAAGACATTGCTCCCTGATGTGCAATTTATTAGCTTTAGTCCATGGTCACACAAAAAAGCTTATGAAATGATGTTGCCTAGACCTTTTGAGGAGACAAGCGACCTTCATAATTAAGTAAACCATGGAATTCATATTGTCGGCCAAATTATATTTCATTTAGAAAAGACAACCACAAACGATTTTGCTTTTACAAATATCATCAGAGATATTAAACGGAAACAAAAATAAAGGCTTTCAGACTTTTTTAAACACAAAATAAACGTGATACACACAAACAGGGAAAGAAGGAAAGGGCAGCTGGCTTTTTCGCTTCTCTTTGTTTGCGAAACATCCTCAGTTACCAATAATACAATTTTCTTGTATGAATACAATAAATGTGTTTTTAGATATATTATTAAATTACATGTTTTTTCGTTATTATCTTATGACTAGACTAGCTTATCGCCGCTGCTTCGCTGGCGTAGGCAATATGGTCTGCACAAATTTCCCGGTTTTCTTTAATCGAATTTTTGTGTTGTTCACAAGCTGCAACATCTTATAAAAGTTTCGCGCTAATTAAAGCCGTAGAAACATGGTCTTTGCCGATTGTACTTCTGATAGCTGGAATCCTAGGTTTTTGTTAATCATGTTTTTCACGTTCTCGCGATGATATTTCGGTAGAAAGTTTCATCATCTAACACATATTTTGTTATACATAACCGAGAAATGAAATACAAATTTTCTTAGAAGCATTTTAAAAATTTATGATATAACGAAATATATTCTTAAAAGTTCTTTTCCCCTTATCACTCCCTTAGAGGCAGAGTTTTCAAAAACTATCAAATTCATATTTTATTATTTATAATAGAGAAACACAATACAGATTTTCATAGATTTAGCTTTGAAAATGCTTTCATAATGAATTAATTTCATAAAATATTTCATTCCTTATTTCCCTTCTTTATGAAGACGAAATTAAAAGAAGACTGAAATACATATATTTTTATTTCCAAGCGATATGTCTGATACCAAATTTCATAGCTGTAGCTTTAAATATGCGTTAGTAGTTCTATAATAATGACTTATATTCAAAATATCTTTTCACCCCATTAATGATTTAATTTCCAAAATCGCAAAAACATGATTTTTTAAAATTCAGACTGAGAAATCGAACACAAACGTACGGTGTTCTACATCCAAACTGTCTTAGTATGGACTTATTTTCAAATAACTACTCTTATTCTCTGTTTCGCTGAATTAGGGTTGTAATTTCAAAAAATCCCGTCTTAAACGACGCCGACAAAATTAGGTGAAAACCTTCTCAAAACTTCAAGTTACTGTCCCTAGTGGTCGATCATAAGTCAGTGAGTCAGTGAGTGAGTCAGTCACTCGGAACATTACGTCTTATATATATATATATATATATATATATATATATATATATATATATATATATATATATATATATGAGAGTCAACCTACTGGAGTGCGAATTTCGTAAGGTTAAATGATGTTTCGTTCTGTTTAATATCTTATGGGAACTTGCTATCACGTATATGAGGGACTCGTTTGTATCTCGTTAACTGAACTGATTAAAAATGAATGTGATAATTAATGTGTAAAAGTTAACAATCTTGGCGCTAGTGGCGCAGGTGGAAAGGACGGTAACAGTTTTTCACTAGCGCCAAGAGTTTATCCATTATTTATCACAGGTATGGTTATCCATCTATGGATCCTGTGTGTCACTTCCTTGTAACTTAGATGGAGTATTTGTTTTACTGTTTGTGCGTAAAAAGTTCTCTCCTGTTTAACAAATTCTCAAATTATATTTATTTTATTCTTATGGATATAATGATGAGTGTAAAGTTCAGTCCAATTATCTGTTCCTATAACGTAAAATGTAACCAACACTATGATCTCTTCGGATGATTTAGATAAAGCTCTACACTGAATATTAGTTATTGGGAGCTCCAACGTTAGGTGGGTGATGGAGCCCCTTAGGGAAATAGCGGAAAGGTCGGGGAAGAAGGCCAGTGTTCACTCTGTCTGCTTGCCGGGGGGTCTCATCCGAGATGTGGAGGAGGCCCTACCGGCGGCGATAGAGAGCACTGGGTGCACCCGACTGCAAATTGTTGCTCATGTCGGCACCAATGACTCCTGCCGTCTCGGTTCAGAGGTCATCCTGAGTTGGTACAGGCGGATGGCGGAGTTGGTGAAGGCGGAAAGCCTCGCTCGCGGGGTGGAATCAGAGCTAACTATTTGTAGTATCGTTCCCAGAATCGATCGCGGTTCTCTGGTTTTGAGCCGAGTGGAAGGCTTAAACCAGAGGCTCAGACGATTCTGCGGAGAGCTGGGGTGCAAATTTCTCGACCTCTGCTATCAGGTGGAGAAATGTAGGGTTCCCCTGAATAGGTCAGGCGTGCAATACACGCCGGAAGCAGCTACGAGGGTAGCGGAGTACGTGTGGAGTGCACATGGGGTTTTTTTAGGTTAGAGAATTCCCTCCCTAGGCCCGACAAGACGCTACCTGAGACGCAGCAAGGCAGGAGTAGGCAAAATGCAACAGGGAATAACAATATTAATGTGCTAATAGTAAACTGCAGGAGCGTCTATAGAAAGGTCCCAGAACTGCTCTCATTAATAAACGGTCACAACGCCCATATAGTACTAGGGACAGAAAGTTGGCTGAAACCACATGTAAACAGTAATGAAATCCTAAACTCAGATTGGAAAGTATACCGCAGAGACAGGCTGGACAGTGAAGGGGGAGGCGTGTTTATAGCGATAAGAAGTGCGATAGTATCGAAGGAAATTGACGGAGATTTGAATTGTGAAATGATTTGGGTGAAGGTCACGGTTAAAGCAGGCTCAGACATGGTAATTGGATGTCTCTATAGGCCCCCGGGCTCAGCAGCTTTTGTGGCTCAGCACCTGAAGAATAATTTGGAAAATATCTCGAGTAGATTTCCACACCATGTTATAGTTGTGGGTGGAGATTTTAATTTGCCGGATATAGACTGGGAGATTCAAACGATCATAACGAGTGGCAGGGACAAAGAAACCAGTGAAATTTTTTTAAGTGCTTTATCTGAAAACTACCTTGAGCAGTTAAACAGAGAACCGACTCGTGGCGATAACATATTAGACCTTCTGGTGACAAACAGACCCGAACTATTTGAATCAGTTAATGCAGAACAGGGAATCAGCGATCATAAAGCGGTTACTGCATCGATGATTTAAGCCGTAAATAGAAATATTAAAAAAGGTAGGAAGATTTTTCTGTTTAGCAAAAGTGACAAAAAGCAGATTACAGAGTACCTGACGGCTCAGCACAAAAGTTTTGTCTCACGTAGTGTTGAGGATCAGTGGACAAAGTTCAAAACCATCGTACAACATGCGTTAGATGAGTACGTGCCAAGCAAGATCGTAAGAGATGGAAAAGAGCCACCGTGGTACAACAACCGAGTTAGAAAACTGTTGCGGAAGCAATGGGAACTTCACAGCAAACATAAACATAGCCAAAGCCTTGCAAACAAACAAAAATTACGCGAAGCGAAATGTAGTGTGAGGAGGGCTATGCGAGAGGCGTTCAATGAATTCGAAAGTAAAGTTCTATGTACTGACTTGGTAGAAAATCGTAAGAAAATTTAGTTCTATGTCAAAGCGGTAGGTGGATCGAAACAAAATGTCCAGACACTCTGTGACCAAAATGGTACTGAAACAGAGGATGACAGACCAAAGGCCGAAATACTAAATGTCTTCTTCCAAAGCTGTTTCACAGAGGAAGACTGCACTGTGCTTCCTTCTCTAGATTGTCGCACAGTTGACAGAATGGTAGATATCGAAATAGACGACAGAGGGATACAGAAACAATTAAAATCGCTCAAAAGGGGAAAGGCCGCTGGTCCAGATGGGATACCAGTTCGATTTTACACAGAGTACGCGAAGGAACTTGCCCCCCTTCCTGCAGCGGTGTACCGTAGGTCTCTAGAAGAGCGAAGCGTTCCAAAGGATTGGAAAAGGGCGCAGGTCATCCCCGTTTTCAAGAAGGGACGCCGAACAGATGTGCAGAACTATAGACCTATATCTCTAACGTCGATCAGTTGTATAATTTTGGAACACGTATTATGTTCGAGTATAATGTCTTTTCTGGAGACTAGAAATCTACTCTGTAAGAATCAGCATGGGTTTCGAAAAAGACGGTCGTGTGAAACCCAGCTCGCGCTATTTGTCCACGAGACTCAGAGGGCCTTAGACACGGGTTCACAGGTAGATGCCGTGTTTCTTGACTTCCGCAAGGCGTTTGACACAGTTCCCCACAGTCGTTTAATGAACAAAGTAAGAGCATACGGACTATTAGATCAATTGTGTGATTGGATTGAGGAGTTTCTAGATAGCAGAACGCTGCATGTCATTCTCAATGCAGAGAAGTCTTCCGAAGTAAGAGTGATTTCAGGTGTGCCGCGGGGGAGTGTCATAGGACCGTTGCTATTCACAATATACATAAATGACCTGCTGGATGACATCGGAAGTTCACTGAGGGTTTTCGCAGATGATGCTGTGGTGTATCGAGAGGTCGCAACAATGGAAAATTGTACTGAAATGCAGGAGGATCTGCAGCGAATTGACGCATGGTGCACGGAATGGCAATTGAATCTCAATGTCGACAAGTGTAATGTGATGCGAATACATAGAAAGATAGGTCCCTTATCATTTAGCTACAAAATAGCAGGTCAGCAACTGGAAGCAGTTAATTCCATAAATTATCTGGGAGTACGCATTAGGAGTGACTTAAAATGGAATGATCATATAAAGTTGATCGTCGGTAAAGCAGATGCCAGACTGAGATTCATTGGAAGAATCCTAAGGAAATGCAATCCGACAACAAAGGAAGTAGGTTTCAGTACGCTTGTTCGCCCACTGCATGAATACTGCTCAGCAGTGTGGGATCCGCACGAGATAGGGTTGATAGAAGAGATAGAGAAGATCCAACGGAGAGCAGCGCGCTTTGTTAGAGGATCATTTAGTAATAGCGAAAGCGTTACGGAGATGATAGATAAACTCCAGTGGAAGACTCTGCAGGAGAGACGCTCAGTAGCTCGGTACGGGCTTTTGTTAAAGTTTCGAGAACATACCTTCACCGAAGTGTCTAGCAGTATATTGCTCCCTCCTACGTATATCTCGCGAAGAGACCATGGGGATAAAATCAGAGAGATTAGAGGACACACAGAAGCATACCGACAATCCTTCTTCCACTTACAATACGAGACTGGAATAGAAGGGAGAACCGATAGAGGTACTCAGGGTACCCTCCACCACACACCGTCAGGTGGCTTGCGGAGTATGGATGTAGATGTAGAAGAAATATTTGTAGACATCTGCTGAAACTGAAAGAGGTAGATTTGGAACTGGGCTGTTCTGTTATCGCTAAAAGAAATGTTACATGATAACTTGTGGCCGTTCCTTAGCGTTTCTCTGTTTAACGCACGGTGGAATCGAATTGTGACTGATCTTTTATTTGAAAATGTATGAATCTTCTGTTACTTTGATGTATGCATTGTTGCAGTACTTTTCACAGAACCTCAGCATATCGACCTGGCAGTCATCCTCAGGATTCTCAGGCTTGGCCGCAAAATAATTTGCCCATGAATTTAACCAGAAAATTTTCATGTATTCACTAAAAGGGTGATAGGTACTACTGTTCAAGAACCTAACTGCTATTGCCACCAAGATAAGTAGTTCACTGAAGTACTAGTCACATCCCTTATTCTTAAAAAAGTTTCGAATGATAGAGTTAAACGTATCAGTTGGAGTACGAAAAGCGTTGAGCAGTACAACGCCTGCGATGTTCATCAAAATAATGGCCTACCATCCAACGTAAAGAACTGATACATAATGAATGGGCTTTTCACGTTTCCAAAGAGGGCTCTTTGTAACTGGATTACGTGTTATCGCCTTCCTCTATCCACGCAGTGGGTCCACGCTATCAGCGAATTCTTGCAGGCAAACTTTTGGTTTCTAAAATTTCGGTTTTTGTACCAGTGTGTTCCTCAAGCAGGACCTACGAAGTGTTGGTATTACGTAGGCAGTAATGGACATAAGTTTTCCAGTTTTAAGTCCCAGTGTCACAAATGAATAGAGAAGTTGCTAATATGCGATTTAATGCGAAATCTCCGTCCGAACAGGCCTCGAAAGACCCTAAGGCTGCGTTCACACTGCCGGCCGGGCCGGGTCCGAATGACGTGTGCTGGCTCGGCTCGTGCATAGCCAGCTGAAGCCGACGTGTAGTGCATTCACATTGCGCGCCGCGCCTAGCCGGGACGACGAAATGGGGGAAAATCCACTTCTCCGATTTTCATGTCTTATAAATTTGTAGCGGTATGTGAGACTTCGCCACATCGTTTGATGAACATATTTTTTCCTTAAAAGCATTACTTACGTCGTGAAAAAAGAAAATATCTACTTTTCGTTTCGCGTCATTTCTTAGTTTCGTAACACTTCCCAACCGATTTTGAAGAAAGTATGTGACTAAAAAATCTGATTTTTGTACACGTGGTAGTGTAACACCTTAGCTTCGTATTGAATCATTTATCTTTCCATATTTCTTAACAGTCATTGTGAAATGATGTTATTTGTCAACGTTGTGCACTTGATTTACATATCTTGTAGCGAAAAAGTTGCGTACCGCGTAGCTTACTGTTAGATCCGTTTTAGACCATAAATTGTTGCGAATGATAATGGTACTGATATCTGTCTCTGGTCACAAGTAATGCGAGCTATTCAATGGCGTCAGTGTCGCGTCCGCAAGCAACGGAGTTCGCGCGGTTACAGCTTGGCTTAGAACATGTACAGGTAGAAGTGTCAATGACATAGGTATGGTAAAATTTGGTGTAAAACTAAACACAAAAACAAACTGGAGATTTGTGATACGTTTACTGCAGAAACTGAAGCGCAATTCTGTAGTCTCGTTGTCTACTTTGACAGAAAAAATAATGGAGAGTTAATGAAATTACTGTAGATCGATACAGATGTTAAATAGCTGTTAGTTGCCGGAGGCCAAATAAATAAATTTAAAAAAATTCCGACCCTTCGACAGCTGACAAGTAAGTCAGTAGGAAACGCAGCTGCAGTCAACGGTTGCTCGCCTTTAGCTAGTCTGTGCTGTCGGTAGAACAATGTCTTCACTGTTTTCCTGGTATTGTTTTGACTCTGCAGTAACTCTTCGAGTTTTGAAGTACAGAAGAACTAGTAGGTTATGGATTCATCCCATAAATAGCGACAGACATTTAGGAGAGGTTTTTTTCTTTACATGAAGAACTTAAAAACTATCCTGAAAATTTTTCTTCATATTACAGAATGAATCATAATACATTTCAGTATGTGCTGCAGAACATTCAAGACCAAATTTCGAAACAGAACACAAATTTTCGCAGAAGTATAACAGCAGAAGAAAACTTGTGTGTAACAATAAGGTAAGATTCGTTGTCCAGCATACACTACCTCCAATTAATTGTAGTCATGCTTTTGTATTTTAAATTTCACAAACGCTCACCTCTGAGGGGAAGAGAGTTTATAGGACTCCTGAGAATCATTAGGAAGTAATTAGCTTCATCATTTTGAGTAATGTCTTGCTGTGCCTTCAACGAAGAATCGCAGAAATACTCCTTCAGAATTTTCCAACTCTTTTTTTCTTTTTTCTTCATGATGCAGCGCTTGACAGTGGAGCCACTGATGACCTCACAGAATTCTTTTCATTACCTCTTAAGATAGGCAGATTTATAGGCGAAGAGTTTTGAGATAATGCCCTCTGACTCAGTGGTTCTATTTCCACTGATAAGGAACTGTGCATTGCTCTTGGAACATAGGAACATCATATAACAGAACAAAGCCCGAGCTGAATTGCATTTTAATATATTATTCCCTGGGTCACATGACATTTTGCCAAGTTATACAAGTTATTCTCTGTAACTGTCTCTCACATCTTTTAATTTCGATTTCATTATTTTAAATGAAAGAATATAGTATGGCCATGTCTATTTCATTATTTATTGTTGTCTAACTGTGAAGTGACATGGACTAAGTAAATATCTACTGTGCAAACAAAACTGTAAAAACTTCGCCCAACATCACACTTGAGTAACACATTTTACGATATTTTTTGTCACGTATCTGTTCACTGGCATCTCCTTTCATGCACTAGCATTGTCATTCTGATTAGGAGTGTCCACCGTATCAGTGTTGGTGAAAGACGTTTGTATGGCCATATGGGAGTCACCTGCTCCCATGGATTTTCCAACGCCAACTGTTTCTCGATTTAAAGAAATTGCCAGTGAAATGCATACGAGATGGAGATTTCCAAACTGTGTTGGATGTATAGACGGGAAGAACATACGTGTTCAATGTCGTAAACTTTCTGGCAGCATGTTTTACAATTACAAACAGTATTATTCGATTGTACTCCAAACAGTGGCTGATACAAATTACAAACTTATAGCTGTAGATGTTGGTGCCTACGGTAAACAGTCTGATGCAGGCGTGTTTAATGAAAGAATGTTATATAAGAAGCTTACAAATGGGGAGCTGTTATTACCACCACCAACAAGACTTGAAGAAATGTGTCAGGAACTACCGTACGTCATTTTGGGAGATGAAGCTTACCCCTTATTAGAGAATTTGATGAGACCTTTTCCTCGCAAAAGTTTGGGCAACGAGAAGATTCTATACAATGATATGCATTCCAGAGCAAGAAAAGCTATTGAATGTGCATTTGGTATAATGACCAATAATGGTGCACATTCAACAGAAATTCCACATTACGTTTGAAAACTGTCAAGAAGACTTTTCTTGAATATTTCGTTAAAAATGCAACTTAAAATAATTAAAAAACCTTTCAAAAATACACTTCAGGAAATTGAAATAAGAACACCGTGAATTCATTGCCCAGGAACGTGAAACTTTATTGACACATTCCTGGGGTCAGATACATCACATGATCACACTGACAGAACCACAGGCACATAGACACAGGCAACAGAGCATGCACAATGTCGGCACTAGTACAGTGTATATCCACCTTTCGCAGCAATGCAGGCTGCTATTCTCCCATGGAGACGATCGTATAGATGCTGGATGTAGTCCTGTGGAACGGCTTGCCATGCCATTTCCACCTGGCGCCTCAGTTGGACCAGCGTTCGTGCTGGACGCGCAGACCGCGTGAGACGACGCTTCATCCAGTCCCAAACATGCTCAATGGGGGACAGATCCGGAGATCTTGCTGCCCAGGGTAGTTGACTTACACCTTCTAGAGCACATTGGGTGGCACGGGATACATGCGGACGTGCATTGTCCTGTTGGAACAGCAAGTTCCCTTGCCGGTCTAGGAATGGTAGAACGATGGCTTCGATGACGGTTTGGATGTACCGTGCACTATTCAGTGTCCCCTCGACGATCACCAGAGGTGTACGGCCAGTGTAGGAGATCGCTCCCCACACCATGATGCCGGGTGTTGGCCCTGTGTGCCTCGGTCGTATGCAGTCCTGATTGTGGCGCTCACCTGCACGGCGCCAAACACGCATACGATCATCATTGGCACCAAGGCAGAAGCGACTCTCATCGCTGAAGACGACACGTCTCCATTCGTCCCTCCATTCACGCCTGTCGCGACACCACTGGAGGCGGGCTGCACGATGTTGGGGCGTGAGCGGAAGACGGCCTAACGGTGTGCGTAACCGTAGCCCAGCTTCATGGAGACGGTTGCGAATGGTCCTCGCCGATACCCCAGGAGCAACAGTGTCCCTAATTTGCTGGGAAGTGGCGGTGCGGTCCCTTACGGCACTGCGTAGGATCCTACGGTCTTGGCGTGCATCCGGTCCCAGGTCGACGGGCACGTGCACCTTCCGCCGACCACTGGCGACAACATCGATGTACTGTGGAGACCTCACGCCCCACGTGTTGAGCAATTCGGCTGTACGTCCACCCGGCCTCCCGCATGCCCACTATACGCCCTCGCTCAAAGTCCGTCAACTGCTCATACGGTTCACGTCCACGCTGTCGCGGCATGCTACCAGTGTTAAAGACTGCGATGGAGCTCCGTATGCCACGGCAAACTGGCTGACACTGACGGCGGCGGTGCACAAATGCTGCGCAGCTAGCGCCATTCGACGGCCAACACCGCGGTTCCTGGTGTGTCCGCTGTGCCGTGCGTGTGTTCATTGCTTGTTCAGCCCTCTCGCAGTGTCCGGAGCAAGTATGGTGGATCTGACACACCGGTGTCAATGTGTTCTTTTTTCCATTTCGAGGACTGTACTATTCCCTGGATCACATGACATTTTGTCAAGTTATACAAGTTATTTTCTGTAACTGTCTCTCACGTCTTTGCATTTCGATTTCATTATTTTAATTGAAAGAATATAGTACGGCCATGTCTCTTTCATTATTTATTGTTGTCTAACTGTGAAGTGACATGGACTAAGTAAATATCTACTGTGCCAAAAAACTGTAAAAACTTCGCCCAACATCACACTTGAGTAACACGTTTTACGATATTTTTTCTCACGTATCTGTTCACTGGCATCTCCTTTCATGCACTAGCATTGTCATTCCGATGAGGAGTGTCCACCGTATCAGTGGTGGTGAAAGACGTTTGTATGGCCATATGGGAGTCACTTGCTCCCATGCATTTACCAACGCCAACCGTTTCTCGATTTAAAGAAATTGCCAGTGAAATGCATACGAGATGGAGATTTCCAAACTGTGTTGTATGTATAGACGGGAAACTTTCTGGCAGCATGTTTTACAATTACAAACAGTATAATTCGATTGTACTCCAAACAGTTGCTGATACAAATTACAAACTTATAGCTGTAGATGTTGGTGCCTACAGTAAACAGTCTGACGCAGGCGTGTTTAAAGAAAGTATGTTATATAAGAAACTTACAAATGGGGAGCTGTTATAACCGCCACCAACAAGACTTGAAGAAATGTGTCATGAACTATCGTACGTCATTTTGGGAGATAAAGCTTACCCCTTATTAGAGAATTTGATGAGACCTTTTCCTCGCAAAAGTTTGGACAACGAGAAGATTCTATACAATGATATGCATTCCAGAGCAAGAAAAGCTGTTGAATGTGCATTTGGTATAATGACCAATAATGGTGCCACATTCAACAGAAATTCCACATTACGTTTGAAAACTGTCAAGAAGACTGTTGTTGAATATTTCGTTAAAAATGCAACTTAAAATAATTAAAAAACCTTTCAAAAATAAAGTTTGGAATTGAAAGTACTTAGCTATATACTGTATTTTTGTATATCTCATTTTACTGTAAATAAAACAAATAAAATTATAAAGGAAAATAATTTATATTTATGCGTACTATCTGAAACACACTCCACGGTTACTTCGTACCATGATCTGGAAACTGCATCATTACTGTCATACTAGCCGAATTTCTGATACCAAATTGATGGACACAAGTTAATGTCATGTATATGTTATTCTGCATTCATTAAAGTAAGAACATCACAAGCCTAACGGTACTGACCGACCTCAGCCTATACGTGTCACTGGATGCGGATATGGAGGGGCTCTCCTGGCCGTTGTCAGTTTTCGTGTCCGGAGTAGCTACTCCTCAGTCAAGTGACTGCTCAATTAGCTTCACAAGGAATGAGTGCACGCCGCTTGCCAATAGCGCCCGGCAGACCGAACGGTCACCCTTCCAAGTACTAGCCAGTTCCAACAGCGCTCAACTTCGGTGATCTGTCGGGAACCGGTGTTACCACTGCGGCAAGGCCGTTGGCTTCAATCCGAAATACTAGGGAAAAATATTTCAAGTAGTGAATGGAAATGCAATCTTTCAGTAATACTTCGTATTGCAAGTAGGAATATACGTACAAGCAGAGTAGTTTCTGGAAAATGGTGTTACATAGTCCTTAACTTTGAGCCTTTCTCGGAAAACATTTCCTGCATGTCTCGTCGTGACTGAAATTGTGAGGGATATATTTTCATAAAGGTACTCCAGTATCGTTTGATTAGTGGACGCATACAGTTCTACGTAAAGAACGCTCACCATCATGTGACAGGGAAGAAATCATAAATTTTAAGTGATTGCATGTGGATTAAGATTTTTATACCTACAGTGTTTATGCATTGGTGACAGGGCAAGAATCATTATACAATAGGTATGATTCTATATACACTGTGCAATAAAATTGAAAAAGCTCATTTGTAAAACCTCGTCATTTCTTGCCATTGCGAAGAAGAAGTTCGACACGTTAGCTTACCCACATTTCATCTGTTCTCTTGAAGCCTTAGGACGGAGGTCAGAACCACGACGTCAAACAGGTGTCCGAGTAAAACATTTCGGAAATAAAGCTCTTAAGAATGGAACCGACAACACAAGGGAGGGGGGGAGTCACAAAGAAGGGCGTGAATGAAACCATGTCTTTCCTTTGGTCACTAATTTTGACAGACTTTGTGGTCATAAACAATAGTTTTCAGAGGGATGTGCAGTAGGAGGACGTTCTTAACCTTTGACATTGCAGACACCTCCCGGACGATTCAACAATTGATGCGAGAGCAGGTAGTTTGCGTGAATAAATGTAACACTTTACGTGTAAATAGGCGAACAGATCGACTACTGTTCGGTTACATTGTAGGCAAGAAATCACTGGAAACATAAATTACCATAAAATACTTATGAGTGACGACATGGAATGACCTAAAGTGGAATGACCACTTAATATAAATAGTAGGAAAAGTAGATCCCAGATCGAGATTCGTTTTTGGAACCCTAGAAAAGTGCATTCCTCCATGAAAAAACTGCCTTCCAAGACACTTTAGAAAGACACTGTACTGCTCTTCATGAGTAAGACAACTTCAAATAGGATTAGTATAAGCAAATAGGGAAGATCCAAAGGACAGTGGCGTGGTTTCGTAATGGAATTGCTTTTTCGGCAGCAGAGCTTCGTCGGCTGACATTAATAGAAAAAAAGGAAGGAACATTAGGTTTTAACATACCGTCGACATCGAGGTCATTAGAAACGGAGCGCGCGCTCAGTATCTTTCAGGAATGGGGTAAGAAATAAGCTGTGACATTTCAAAGCAACCAAACCGGGATTTGCTTGAACCGATTTCAAGAAATCTCAGAAAACCTTAATGTGGCTGGTCGGACGCTGAATTCAACTGCTGTCCTCCCGAATACGAGTCCAGAGTGCTAACCGTTGCACCACCTAGCTCGGTGACGCTAGAGGAGATATGTTTTACGTAACGTACGTTTAAGAGAGTCTTTCAATAATTAATACAACACTTTTTTCTGAAAGCCGGTTGTTTTTATTCATGACTCCAGTACATCCTATTATTACCCACTCGTCTAGCTACCAATCCGTAGTTTGCAACATAATCTCCGTTGTGATTCTTCAGTTACTCCCGGCGTATTTGATAATCAAAATATCCACGGGTGTACTGCCGGTCTGCAGTGTCCAACGGGCACAATATTTCGGCGATCATACGTGTCGCCATCATCAGGTGAACTGACGGACTGAGCTCCTGTGAACGTGCCGGCACAGAGATCCGTACGCTATGGCTGCTCAGAGGGAACTGGGTTCGGTCGCGGCGGCTGCCGATTTAAATACCCTCCGCCCGCGGCGCGCTCCCTCCGCTATCCGGTGTGATGGCTCTGTCAGATATGGTCGTCACAACTATAGGTTTGTTTGATTTACTTCTCTAAAGAGATTTACATCTGTAAAGAGATGTCGTTCCGAGAATATTGTTCCAAATTTTGCTGAGGTTATGCATCACAACGATTCTGCAGCAGCTAAGAGAATCAAGAAACGAGCCAGCCTCACATAAGTACGTGAGAGAGTGCAATTCAGCCGTTGGAGCCTTGAGTGTATCTCACAGGAATGAATCAAACTACATTTGCAACTGGCTAGTAATTTCATTTCATTTTCCTGGGATTGCATTGATGGTGTCATCTGGGTTGCAGCTAATTCCACCCATAAGAAGGCAACGGGACGTCAAACAGCTAAATTCGCACGTCTCCTTGGCAAACCGTGTCTGCAGGTTCCGTGCAAGACTGTCATCAATTTGAGTGGCATGGTGTTGAGTGATGATGCGCTCTCGGTTTTGCAGAAAGGTCTCAACTTCGCTCCCACCCCCAAGTACACTCCGATCGCAGAAATCGTTGTGCTGCTGAACAGGTTACAGCTCGACTTCCGCCTGAATCAGCTGGGGAAATACATCGTGAAACTTGTCGTGCGTTGACGAAATCCAAGCCGATGAAGTCAAATATCACCAGTAAAGAGAGGGCGGCCATTCGTGATCTGAGGGAGCGCTCTGAAATTGTTGTTTTACCGGCTGACAAAGGCATTGCTACAGTTGTTGTCTCCCATATGGACTCCACTGATTAGATGCAGTGCCTGCTAAATGACGATTCCTACCGGAAGATCAGTGTTGACCCTACAAAGAAGGTGGAGAACAAGACGAGGTCGCTTCTCAAGGACGCAGATTTACCGGAGGGTGACGCTAAGAATTTGTTACCCCAACGTCCGGTACCGCCTACACTATATGCATTTCCGAAGGTTCACAAAGAGCGGATACCATTGCGCCCCATTGTCAGTAACTTCAGGGCACCTACATATTTGTTGGCCAAATACCTGACGGGAATATTATGTCCTTATGTGGGTAAATGCCATCATCACATACGTAATTCCGTGGATTTTGTTAAACACCTTGATAGCTTCAGGTTGGATGTGTCAGATATCATGGTGAGTTTTGACGTCGTTTCCTTGTTTATAAGGGTACCTCTGCGAGACTCACTAGAATTCATTAGTCAGAAGTTTGACGAGAAGACCACTGATCTTTTTAGTCATGTCTTGACTTCCACGTATTTTCTTTTTAATGGAGAATACTACGGACAAACGGAGGGAGTCGCCGTGGGTAGCCCACTCTCACCGGTGTTAGCGAATTTGTACAAGGGGGACTTCGAGGATGAAGCCCTGTCGTCATCCGAATGGAAACCTACTTGCTTTTTCCGTTACGTGGACGACACGTTCGTCATCTGGCCACATGGTTTGTATAAACTCCTTGACTTCCTTACACATCTAAACTCCATACACCCCAACATCTAATTCACTATGGAGACTGAAACAGAGGGTAAATTACCTTTCCGTGACGTCTTGGTCAAGAGAAGGGCTGACGGCACCCTAGGTCATGGGGTGTATCGGAACACAACGCACACTGATCTGTATTTGCACGCAGACAGCTGCCACCACCCTTCGCAGAGGAATGGGGTACTTAAAACTCTAGTACATAGGGCGCGCACTATCTCTGACGCAGAGTGTACCCCAGGAATTGGAACATCTGAGAACTGTATTTCGAAAAAATGGGTACTCAGAGTGGAAGATTCAACGTGCTCTCCGCCCAACCACTACAGCACAACCTGTGGAGATGGATGAAATCACGAGGGAGGAGGTAGGCACTGGGTTTATTCCATATACACTCTCGGGGAAAATCGCGCGCATGTTGAAGAAACACCGGGTCGGAACTGTGTTTTGTCCTCCGAATAAAACTCGTGCAGTGATGGGGAGCGCCAAAGATGACCTCGGTTTGAGTAAGGCCGGCGTGTGCCGGATTTCGTGTTGATGTGGCAAGTTGTATATTGGTCAGACGATGCGTACCGTCAAGGATCGATGCCGTGAACACCAGAGGCACACTCGACAGACGTATCCGAGCAAGTCGGCGATCGCTGAACATTGTTTGTCGGAAAATCACGCTATGGAGTATGAACGCACGAGGATACTGGTACAGACGTCGAGATACTGGGACAGCGTTGTTAGAGAGGCCATCGAAATTCGCACCAATGACAACCTCATAAACCGTGACTGTGGCTAAAATCTTAGCAAGGCTTGGGAACCAGCGATTGGGTTAATCAAGAGTAAATCGAGCAAACGTATAGTTCTGACGACCACGGCGGACAGAGCCATCACACCGACGTAATCTCAGACGCAGCGGTGCGGACAGCGGAGGGATCGCGCCGCGGGAGGAGGGTATTTAAATCGGCCGCCGCTGCGACCGAACCCAGTTCCCTCTGAGCAGCCACAGCGTACGGATCTCCGTGCCGGCACTTTAACAGGAGCTCAGTCCGTCAGATCACCTGATGGCGGTGACATGTATGATCGCCGAAATATTGTGCCCGTTGGAGACTGTAGACCGGCACTACACCCGTGGATATATTGATTATAATCTCTGTTCATTGCGACGATCTTAAGCCACTTTATTGGTAGAGCTTGTATGCCCGTATGGTAGCCCACTACTGGTCCACGTCGGAGCCAACGTCTTGCTGCTTCAATAACCTCTCCATCATCCACATCCTGCTCCACGCGAACTGCATCGTTATTTGGGCCAAACAGATGGGAGTCTAAGGGTTCGAGATTCGGGCCGTAGGGTGTATGATGAAGAGCAATCCAATGAAATTTTCTGAGCTCCTCTCTGGTGCGCAGACCTCTGTAATTCTTTGTCATGGAGAAGGAGAAGATCGTTTGCGTTTCCTGTAGCGAGAACACGCTGAAGCCACATTTTCATTTTCATGCTGATAGCACGATGCGCTTCTAAGTTGTTCGTTGCACCATGAGGCAGGATATCGAATAGAATTACCCTTTCGGAGTACCAGAAGACCTTCTCCATGATTTACAGCTTTGAACGCACTTACAACTTTGAATTGTTTCTTCTGAGGTGATGTGGCGCCACTCCATGGACTGCCATCTTGTTTCCAGTTCGAAGTAATGAACCCATGTTTGACGAAAGATTCTCACGATGAGCTTCGCATCGCGCAAGAAATTCGGCACAGATTGTCGTTAGTTGCTCCTTATGGTCTTGTGCTAGGCGGCTAGGAACCCGGTCGACACACACATTTCAGTACCCCAATTGGCGGACGGGTGTGTCAGTACTACCAAGAGAGACGTTCAGTTGAATCGTCTATTACCTCCAGTGACAGTGTCCGCACTTTCTAACATTGCAGAAGTCACATCTGTTACCAACTATTGACACGAGGGATATAGGACAGTTCTTGCGCGACCTTTTTGCGACGATGACGTACGTCTCGCCCAACGACTCATCGTACTTTTCTTTACTGCTGTGTCTCCGTACACATTCAGCAAGCGCCTTTGAATAAATACAGTTTTTTGGTTTCCGCCGAAACAAAATGAGAGCTCTCTGCTTGTAACGCATCTCCATTAGAGATGCTACTTTGAGTGGAGCGTAAACCACCGTTACTTATTGGAACTCCATGAGACTATAGGGCCTGAAACGGAAATATTTCATAATTTCCTACGACAAAGTCCGCGTTATTTGAAACAAAACTGGTGGAGATAAAAAGGTTTTCTATTACCTATTGAACGCACCTCATACTGCTGAAATTCCGAGAGCTTACTTCCGACAAGAGTGGGGGAACCTATTACTTCCCTCCATATACACTACTGGCCATTAAAATTGCTACACCAAGAAGGAATGCAGATGATGAACAGGTATTCATTGGACAAATATATTATACTAGAACTGACATGTGATTACATTTTCACGCAATTTGGGTGCATAGACCCCGAGAAATCAGTACCCAGAAGAACCACCTCTGGCCATAATAACGGCCTTGATACGCCTGGGCATTGAGTCTAACAGAGCTTGGATGGCGTGTACAGGTACAACTGCCCATGCAGCTTCAACACGATACCACATTTCATCAAGAGTAGTGAGTGGCGTGTTGTGACCAGCCAGTTGCTCGTCCAACATTGAACAGACGTTTGCAGTTGGTGAGAGATCTGTAGAATGTGCTGGCCAGGCCAGCAGTCGAACATTTTATGCTTCCAGAAAGGCTCGTATAGAAGCTGCAACATGCGGTCGTGCATTATCCTTCTGAAATGTGGTGTTTCGTAGGGATTGAACGGAGGGTAGAGCCACGGTTCGTAACAAATCTCGAATGAAACGTCCTCTGTTCAAAGTGCCGTCAATGCGAACAAGAGGTGACTGAGACATGTAAACCAATGGCACGCCATACCATCACGGCAGGCGATACGCCAGTATGGCGATGTCGAATGCAGGCTTCCAATGTGCGTTCACTGCGATGTCGCCAATCAGAGACGCGATCATCACGATGCTGTAAAAAATGGTTCAAATGGCTCTGAGCACTATGGGACTCAACTGCTGTGGTCATCAGTCCCCTAGAACTTAGAACTACTTAAACCTAACTAACCTAAGGACATCACACACATCCATGCCCGAGGCAGGATTCGAACCTGCGACCGTAGCAGTCGCGCGGATCCGGACTGCACGCCTAGAACCGCGAGACCACCGCGGCCGGCACGATGCTGTAAACAGAGCCTGAGTTCATCCGAAAAAATGACGTTTTACCATTAGTGCACCCAGATCCGTCGTTGAGTACATCATCCCAGGCACAGCTGTCTGTGATGCAACGTCAAGGGTAACCGCAGCCATGGCCTCCGAGCTGATAGTCCATGCTGCTGGAAACATCGTCGGACTGTTGGTGCAGATGGTTGTTGTCTTGCAAACGTCCTCATCTGTTGACTCAGGGATCGAGACGTGGATGCACGATCCGTTACAGCCATGCAGATAAGATGCCGGTCATCTCGACTGCTAGTGATACGAGGTCGTTGGGATCCAGTAGGGCGTTCCGTATTACCGTCCTGAACCCACCCATTCCATATTCTGCTAACAGTCATTGGATCTCTACCAACGCGAGCAGCAATGTCGTGATACGATAAACCGGAATCGCGAATGGCTACAATCCGACCTTTATCAAAGTCGGAAACGTGATGGTACGCATTTCTCCTCGTTACACAAGCCATCACAACAACGTTTCACCAGGCAACGCCGGTTAACTTCTGTTTGTGTATGAGGAATCGGTTGGAAACGTTCCTCATGTCAGCACGTTGAAGTTGTCGCCACCGGCGCCACCCTTATGTGAATGCTCTAAAAAGCTTATCATTTGCATATCACAGCACCTTCTCCTTGTTGGTTAAATTTCGCGTCTGTAGCACGTCATCGTCTTGGTGTAGCAATTTTAATGGCCAGTAGTGCAGTTCCGTGAAAGTATCACTACTGGAAGTATTCTCATACGGAGCTTTGTCGTCGTAGCATTCGTCAGCAAAACAGGAATATGGGAAAAGATGACTGTACCTCAACTATGTTCCGCCTGATACCGTAAGGTGCTTTGCGGAGCGTAGATATAACTTTAGATACATGAATTTTAAATTATCTACAACTGTAGGTGACTAAGGTTTAACTTACCTCAAGAAGCTCCAGACGGTTTCTGTAATCCTTCATATAGTACATGATCTGTTTTCGAAAATAACGCCTTGGAAATTTTTATAAGAACAGTTTATACAGCCGAGACTTTTCTCTGCATAAAGAACAAATTTAATACCGCATTTCGTGGATACAGACTTGTTCTTTCAACCGGCGAATTCGCGGGCCGCGCGTTCCGCACCTGGAGGCGGTAATTAGCAACGGCTACGGACCAGTAATTGAGACCGCCCAGACGCTAACAGCTGCAGGTAGCGCGGCGTAATTGGGCTGTGCACTTAACCAGCGTCCCGGGGGGACGGCGCCGGCGCCCCTAATGGCGGACACGCGAAAGCGCTCTTTTGTTTTAGGGACTTAAAGTGCAGGTTATCTGCGGATCGGCGTGCGTCGCAAATCCCTCAAGAATAGCAGCGAGGAGCGGTCGTGCAGTGTTCCTGCCACCGGAGTCTGTCCAAACGTACGGCTTGATTAACCGTTGCGGAGAAGAAAATCTTTCGGAGGATACGTAGCAATTTAGCGGGGCTATTCCTGAGAACAAGAGAGCATTAGGTGCAGTAGGAAGGACTGGTTTCTTTGTGCTGATAAACGTACTGACTTTTTCTGTTATTCTGTCTGTATCTGCGGTAGATCGAGGGAAGGTACTTTGAAAGAAGTTTCGATTTTATAACGGTTTCAACTATGAAATACTCATTTTTATATTTCGACTGGGTTGATGATGTCATCCATTTTTTTCTATTCTGAGCTAGCCTTTTTACTTCTAAGTATCTTACGCAATAAATTTTTCATATAATCTGTTCAGTAGTATAAGTATTTTCCGCCTAATAAATTTTTTCGGTTTGCTGCTTCTTCAAAAGACAGCTTCCCTTTATTTCCGTAACGAATCTCCTGTAGATTGTACTTTTGTCTAACAGCTATTTTCCACATACCTGTCTCCTCGCCTGTTATCACCCCACATTTTTTTTAACATTCTTCCATAATATATTTAAATAGATTTCTATCCTCAAATTCAGATTTTCCATAGTCCGCCAATCACAACCAGAAAATCCAGTGATTTATGCTATTATGTTGATGCTATTACTATCACTTGAGCGCTCTAGAGTGTAGAGTGTATCCCGTTAAACGCATATGCAGGAGTTGCAACCAGTATGCTTCTCTACAGCCGTTGCTAAGTATCTTACGCAATAAATTTTTCATATAATCTGTTCAGTAGTATAAGTATTTTCCGCCTAATAAATTTTTTCGGTTTGCTGCTTCTTCAAAAGACAGCTTCCCTTTATTTCCGTAACGAATCTCCTGTAGACTGTACTTTTGTCTAACAGCTATTTTCCACATACCTGTCTCCTCGCCTGTTATCACCCCACATTTTTTTTAACATTCTTCCATAATATATTTAAATAGATTTCTATCCTCAAATTCAGATTTTCCATAGTCCGCCAATCACAACCAGAAAATCCAGTGATCTATGCTATTATGTTGATGCTATTACTATCACTTGAGCGCTCTAGAGTGTAGAGTGTATCCCGTTAAACGCATATGCAGGAGTTGCAACCAGTATGCTTCTCTACAGCTGGCTATTTTTGAAGAAAAGTGTCGCTGACTGGCCTTTAGAATTACGGAAATGCTCGAACAGCATCAATTACACAACATAATCACAAATGTAAGGCAGTACTGTTTTTAAAATTATGTGACACAGACTGCAACCCTCGTATGTGCATTTTACGGTTTTTAGTTTACACCTGAGATTAATTCATTTAGAGAGATCCGCTTCAGTTATACGGGATTCTGGAAGTTAAATTACCCTCTTCAGGTGTATGAAACTGTTACAGACAAAGGAGAGGCAGGAAGGAATATAATACAACATATCTGGAAAAACCAGAAGTGGTCTGCTAGTTTCTCCACACATTTTTTATACGACTTCAGATAGGATTTTAACATTTCCAAACCAGTCGCTTTCTTGAGATACTATAGTTTTCCTGTTATGATTACTCACTGCTTGAACTCTTATCAGACTGTGGACTACTTACAGAATGAGATTTTCACTCTGCAGCCGAGTGTGTGCTGACGTGAAACTTCCTGTCAGATTAAAACTGTGTGCTGGGCCGATACTCGAACGCGGGACATTTGCCTTTCGTGGGCAAGTGCTTTACCGACTTTTCTTCTTTTCGTTTTTGTTCGTCTCAGTTTCCGAAACTTGGCCGCGGCGGTCGTCACATGACAGCCCTTCAAGTTAATTGTTCAATAATTTGTTCAGTTTTATTTTATTTTATTTATTTTTTGTTACAGAGGTCAGCCCGACCTCTGACCGAAGACGTTGAGCTGCCATGCCGGCGACTGAGCTACCCAGTTACGACTCATGACCCATCCTCACAGTATCACTTCCGCTTCTACCTCATCCCCTACTTTCCACTCTGTGGTCTGTTGTTAGTTTTTAGCCGCTGTGTATAGGTTTATCATGGATCTACGCCCTCTGTCAGTCAACGTTGTTACTTGATGTGCAGCTTCAAAATTTGGCGGCAAAATGAATTGTCCAGGATATTTCGGTCTGCGAACCAAGGAAACCCTATTTCTTCACCTGATATTTCGTTCTGATACCTTTCGGTCATCATCCAAGTGACTCCACAGGCAGTCATTATCGACTCACATAATACGGCCGAAAGGTATACGGCCAAAGTACCAGGTGAAAAATTAGGTTTACTGTGGTTTCACCTGAGAAAATGGTATGAGAGTGTGTTGTACCTCGGAGATTCTGTACCTAGGAGCACATGCTATTCTGTAGTTGCTATTGTTATCTAGTGATCAAGTTTAGAATCACATAAAGAAATAAGCAATGGAGACCGCTATAAACAGTTTCCGATATTTTCTGTTATTTGTTGTGTGTTGTACCTCGGAGATTCTGTACATAGGAGCACATGCTATTCTGAAGTTGCTATTGTTATCTAGTGATCAAGTTTAGAATCACATAAAGAAATAAGCAATACAGACCGCTATAAACAGTTTCCGATATTTTCTGTTATTTTCGTTGTTTTCAGACGTGGGGTTGGGTTTGGTGCAGAATTCGTATGTATTTTTAGTGCTGTACAATATATTAAAGCTATTTTGGAGATATTCATAACATTCAGGATACATAATTTTATTACGAGTAAACTTGTGTATGCTATTAGATTAGTTGCATAACGTGTGGACACACAACCAATCCTTCGTCGCACATTCACCATCTTGTACCTTGAAATGGAAGGTCTTTTCAAAAGAAATGAGTTAATGTCTCAACAATTTTACTTTCCTAGAAATAGAAATTTATGTTGGTTTCCAATTGTTTTTATTTCAGAATTTATTTATATTGTAACGAGTTTTCGATACCACTTCTACTTCACTTCATTTAACTTCTTGATTATTGATCTCTAGTAGAATAGTCACATAATTATACACTATTAAAAGTGGTATTGCTAGGATTTTCTCATTTGCAACGCTTTTAGCTTTCAGTTCCTAGATACCTTGCAACATATTTTAACATTTGGAGGAACCTTACTTTCCCAAAATAATTTCTCTAATTTCAAAAATGGTTCAAATGGCTCTGAGCACTATGGGAGTTAACATCTATGGTCATCAGTCCCCTAGAACTTAGAACTACTTAAACCTAACTGACCTAAGGACATTACACAACACCCAGTCATCACGAGGCAGAGAAAATCCCTGACCCCGCCGGGAAGCGAACCCGGGAACTCGGGCGCGGGAAGCGAGAACGCTACCGCACGACCACGAGCTGCGGACCTCTAGTTTCAGGAAAAGAATGCAACACACAGAAGCAAATGCTGTTACTAAAAAATGGAACAACAAAATGCATTGCTCATACAGATTATTATGACCACCTATATAATAGCTGATATATCCATCTTTGGCACGGGTAACAGCGACAACGCTTCGTTGCATGGAAGCAATAAGGCCATGGTAGATCGCTGGACGGAGTTGGCACCACATCTGCACAAACAAGTCACGTCCCTCTCGTAAATTCCTGGGAGGGGAGCGGTGAGCTGTGACACCACATTCAATCACATCCCTGATGTGTTTGATCCGGTTCAGATCTGGAGAGTTTGGGCGGGGGGAGGGCAACAGATCTATTGGAGCTCGCCACTGTGTTCCTCCAATCACTTGATCACACTCCTGGCCTTGTGGCACCCCGCATTATCTCGTTAAAAAGTGCCACTACCGTTGGAAAACATGATCATCATGAAGGGGTGTACGTTGTCTGCAGCCAGTGTACGGTACTCCGAGGGCATCATGGTGCCTTGCACGAGCTCTGCTCGACTCATGGACGCCCACGTAAATGTTCCCGAGAACATAATAGAGTCATCGTTATCTTGTCTGCGTCCCGCAGCACAGGTTTCAAGGAGCTGTTCGCCTGAAAGACGACATACCGCGTCGTCCCATCGGCATGATGAGGAAGGTATCGGGATTCATAAAACCATGCAAAGCTGTGCCATTACACCAACGTCTAGTGCCGATGGTCACGTGCCCGTCTTAGTCGTATTCGCCGACGTCGTGATGTCAACATTGGCACATGCATAGGTCCTGTGGAAGCCCATCCTTAAGAGTTGTCGGTGCATCTTCTTGTAAGTCACCCTTATACTCTGTCTGTCATTAAAGTCTGATGTTAGTTCCGCCACAGTTTGCCAACTGTTCAGTTTCACTAGTATGCCCAGCATACGACGTCCGACATCAGTATGAGGGGTGGACACCCAAACCCACGACGTCTGGACGTGGTTTCACATTGGTTTTGACACGTGTTGAAGACACTCACCGCAGCACTCCTGGAATAACCGACATGTCGTGCAGCTTCCGATGCCTTTGGGCTATCACACTCTGCCCTCCGTCAAATCCAATCAAACCAGATACGTCACGCGCTTTCCCCAGTCTACAACGGGACAGCGAACTCTCTGATACTACATGGACCGTGCGTGTGTCTGCCTAGCAATCATTCTTCGCCAAATAGGCTGCTATCGCCTCGACGGGTATATATTGAAAACACGTCGTTGGTAATAATGTTCTGGCTAGTCAGTGTATATTGAAATTCTATTTCAGGGATGTCTAGAGCCGGAAGTCTGAAAAGAGTTCCAAGGTAAATGAATCTTTCCGACCTTTTTTCATCTATTTTGTCCCCTTTCTCCGTAACTTTCTTTCACTTCGCTGTTTGCCATTTCGACAGACTCATTAAGTAATCGGTGATAGTCAGCTATAATCAATACCTTAACTCTTATTTACGTAGTTGCAGTGCATAAATAAATTTCCTTGCACTAAAAGTACGGCTACGCCGATGGGGTGACAACAGAATTTGTACGGAGTACTAGTCCTATCGTTAGAGAGACCAGATAAGTGTAAACTATGAAGCTATTTCTTGTAAGGTGCAATTACCAGGAACTCACGGTGTTGTCTATCGATTTTTATTATTTTAAACAGGAATGTGTTAAATGCAACAGATTTTGCACTCGGGTCTTATCTTTCTTTGAAGGCGACAGTACGCTGGAAAAAAAGGGAAAAAAAGAAAAAAAAAGGAAATCAGTTATCGTATCAGTACGGAACACAATGTCACACTGCAACTTTCTGTTCAGTACAGATATGATAGCTGACATTTCTTTCGGTATAACGTCCCACAAACACAACATTAAAAACATAACGTAACCTACATCTACATTTATGAAGCAGAATCTACACGAAAGGTAAATCAGTGCAGGTACAGTAAGAAACTAATTAGAATACGTAACCCTGTGTATGTATAAAACCTATACAAATAGGTTAATAAGATGTAAATGTAGGCATTGAACTCCTAAGAAGTACAACGTTCCACTGTAATTAATAATACAGAAGAAACAATCTGTCGACGGCCTTGCCGCAATGGTAACACCGGTTCCCGTTACATCACCAAAGTTAAGCGCTGTTGCGGTCTGTTGGCACACGGGTTGCACTCGGCCCTTGCGAGGCGATCTGAGGAGCTACTTGACTGAGAAGTAGCGGCTCCGGTATCGTAAACTGACGTACGACCGGAAGAGCGGTGTTTTGATCACATGCCTCTCCATATTCACACCAAGTGACGCCTGTAGGCTGAGGATGACACGGTGGTCGGTCGGTAGGTTTGGGCCTTCCGAGGAATGTTCGGACGGAGTTTAGCGTAATTTTAAGAAAAAAATTGATGGTAATATTTTCGTGTGTACTAATGTGCTAACACTAACCTATGTTACATTATCCAATATTCAATAAAACGTACGTTATTTCTGAAGTCACCTTGATGTCCCCAAACACCAAATTCTGTTTATAGTGTTTAAAATAACGAAAACCACGTTTATTTTCATGTTCGTCCCTCATGTAAACGTAGTCTACCTTCTATTCCAGCGAGGTGTGAGATGAATTTCTATGAAGTTTGGATGCGAATGAGACAATTATTGGAAAATTTTAAATTTATTTTGCAGTCACAGCTATATTCGTTGCCTTCATCTGAAACACATACACAGTAAAATAGTCATTCCTAACCTAAAACGAGCGAAAACTGAAAGGATGTTAAGGCACAGTAGGCTCCCTTATTCCAGAATGCGTAATCTAAATAAATTTCAACAAATGTATAGCTACTGACATTTGTTAAAAATTTAATTGGTAACCATTCCACTTATTAAACATCAAATACGAGTACTCGAAGAATGTAATCAAATTTCATTCGATATTTCCGAAATTACATGTTCCGTTAAGGTCATGCGTGCTTACAATTAATACGACACCATGTCTACAGATGTTTGGCACTAACTTTTGTACATATCACCAAACTCACATAGCTTAAAGTGCATAAATTATTCTTAAAACAGTATTATAACTATGTTCTACTAATTATCTGTCCCTTTTGTTGGGTTGTTTCAGCATTTCGAGTCCTAAAAGATAAACATTTAGGAACATTTTAATATGTTCTGTATTTGTAATTATGTACCATTTTAGCAGTCTTTAAGACGATCTTAAGGAATTCTTAATAATAAAGTTTCAGCATGTATATCAAATGCAGTGAGGATAATGTGCGTTCTTTCCGGGTCGTCCATCTTTAGGTTAGCCAGTCTTTTCCATCGGAACAGATGTTCTACGTGAGTCTTGCCGTCTTCCATTTTACTAGTAGTGGTCCTCCTTCTGGAAACCTACATAACGTAATTCATAAGTTTTCGCTTATGACTACCTTTAGAAACGAATATCAGAGCAACTCCGTAATACCTTATGCAGCAGATCTTCCCTGGTAGTAGGCCTGGAGCACAAAAGAAGTCGTTCAAATGGCTCTGAGCACTATTGGACCTAACATCAATCCCCTAGAACGTAGAACTACTTAAACGTAACTAACCTAAGGACATTACACACATCAATGCCCGAGGCAGTATTCGAACCTGCGACCGTGGCAGTTACGCGGTTCCGCTCGGTCACAGCAGCCGGCAGGACAAAAAAAGTTACTCAAAATAGTCAGCTGGGACAGAGGGAGATTTTCTTCGCAGCACGTATTTCGAGTCTCGTTGAGAATATCAGGAACCACAAACAAATAAAGAGAAGACTGGGGATGAAACAAAATTGTAAACAGTAGACGGTTTACTAAATCTCATAAGGCTAGCGCTCACTGGTGTTAGATTCGCAGGTGTTAGACTGTGAAGTAGAAATACACACTGACATCGGCATCTGTGTGACGGTACATTAGCAACCAGACGGAACTGACTGACGATAGCACTCTACATTATATAAGCACAGAATTAATTTTCCTCTCTGACTGCGATCACAGTTCGTCGCTGCCTCACAGCAACAACAGAACTGCTTGTTTTCTCAAATTGCTAGTGTAACCACGTACAGCGTTCCTTTTATAGCAACTGATGGATAAAAGTGAAAGGAAGACATTGTCATCTGCAGTGCTCTGGGGACTCGTCGCTGAATCATTTGTACTATTAACGCGTAGGAAAAGTAATTTTTCTTTCAAACGTTCTCAATGCTGTGAGCTGAAGTAGACTGCTGTTCAGAGAACTCTTCGAACACAGTATATAAGAGGGACCGGAAGAACACTATCTCACATCACCGTGTAATATGAACGTATGTTCCTACCTTGCTCTTATCCCGGGTCATTTCTTACAGCCTCGTTTTGTCTTCAGCAAATCCTGAAATACGCCCCCTTTTCCATCTGATTTATGTCTGTACGTGTTCAGCGAAAATAAGGAATTCCAAGATCCACGTCTCACGCCTGCATTTCACGACCAGCAGTATTTCCTCATTGAGTTGAGGCACAGTTCGCGTGTTCGCAGTGCTTTAGTCGTGACGTGGCTCCGAAGATTAGAGAGTCTCCGAACTTTTGTATTATACTTTCTGGCTGTGATGTTACTTCCAGCGATCTTATGTGATACGCGAACACGGAAGAAACGAAGTTGACACTTGAAAAAGTCTCCTTGCGAAATAAATACAAAAATCGAGAGGGATAAGTTTCTCTTCTATTGTTAAAAGCCTGTATTTCATGAGAATATCAGCGAGAATATCTGCCTGTTTCCACAGTAATACTTTTTAGTTAACAGATAAGGGACAGCGTCAGCAGTTAAATTTTCGTGTATTTACATTACAAGCAACCGATGATAAACTTTATTAATTTGAGTCACTTTTATTACCCACTCGAGGACAAGCAGCTTTACGCTAGCTTTAATGTGCTGTGTCCTGGAGATGCAAGGACTGTTATTGACATATGAAGTCTAAGATGGTGCCATGTCTATCTTCCTGGTTATCCACAGAGTTACACGTGCATCATGCTTTCGTCGCACCAGCAGTTGTCCGTTTCGTTTACATTAAGAAAGGCCACTTCCGTAATTAACTTAAGCTGCCTCAAAGGGACGCGAGGGATATTTTCTGAGATACATCCACTGGAATCTTCACTTCATGTCATTCTGTAATTTTCTGAGAGTACATCCACTGGAATCTTTGCTTCATGTCAATCTGTTAGGGTCTCGCAGAATACATACACAATGTAAGATATGACACCAATGAATCTGCCAAAGTTTCTCTTAAATATGTTTGCAAGTCAGCTGCTTTACTTTAATTAGAGTGAGAAATGTTTCACATTAACTTGATTTAATACTGTGGAGAGTAGACGTACACTTGTTGACCAATCTATTAGCAAAACGTGTCTTCAAAATATCAAGGAAATTTTCCTCACATGATTTCACAAAATCAGTTTCAGTAAATACGACATAAAGTTGTAAAGCAATGTATCAAAGATATGACAGATAATTATAAAATTAAAGAAAATGTTCACGGGCCCATGCTCATTTCCGATGTACGGAAAGACAGTCACCATCTAGGTACCTTTTGTATGTTATTGGATCACCGGTTTGACCCATATTTAGGTTATTCTCAGATCTATTAACTAGGAATTATTGCTAAGCGAAGTTCTACATTTGGCAAAGATTCAGATGGAAGCAATTTAGTTAGTAATTCAGTTAGTAATTCCTAATTAATGAAATTTTTTGTAAACTAAGAAAAGTATCGAAATCGGTTATTTAACACAATAAAACAGTCATCTAGACGGTTTTTCCCTTACTGTACCCCAACACGTCGTATTAAATTTTAGTCATGATTCACCTCTTCATTCGTAGTCAATGGAACGTTAACTGAGAGGTTCAACTCGTTATCTTAGTAGGAGAGTCATCGACATATCTGTGATGTAATTTCATGTGAGCCCCAGGTAAGTGTATCGGAAACCTTGCTGTTCATGTTGTATATTAATGACCTGCAGGCAATACTAACAGTAACCACAGACTTTTCGTAAACAATACATTTATCTGTAACAAAGTACTATCTGAACACAACTTAACAAATATTCAGTCAGATCAAGATAAAGTGTCAATGTGATGCAAAAATAGGCAAGTTGCTTTCTGTTCCAAAATATTAACTTGCGCACTGTTCAAAACGAAAGAATATAACATCATATGACAACGGTATAAACCAGACACAATAGGAACCCGTTAACGAATGCAGATATCTGGGTGCAGCACTTTGTAAGATATTATAAGAAACAATCAAATACAGATATTCATCAGTAGAGTGACAGACTTCGGCATATTGGTGCAGTATTGGGGGGAAGTACAATCGGCCTACAAAGGAAATTGCTTACAAATCACTCATGCTTCCCATTCTTGAATGTTGTTAAGGTGTGCGGCTCCTGCTTCAGATATGAGTAGCAGGGGATATTGAACGTAGTTCATTCAGAGGAGGGAAGCACGAATGGTCACATGTTTGTTTGATTCGTTGGAGAATATTAATAGAAATGCCGAAGAAACTTGAATGGTAGACCCTTGAAGATCGACACCAAGTAGCCTGAGAAGATCTACATAACCCCGTTACACCTCGCTTCCGTAGGATTCGTGAAAGCCAGATGACATTAATTAGAGCGCCCAAAGAGGGATTTAAACAATAATTCTTCCTGCGCTCCATACCTGAGTGAAAGAGCATTGAGCCTTATTAATTGATATTGTTGGTCGCACCCTTTGCTATGCACTTAACAGTGATTTGCAATGCATGGATGCAGAAATAGATATACTGACCGTTTTCTTTCATTTAATCGATCTCATTGTAAAGTTGGGATACTTTCTTAATGCATATTGTCACATGTATTAAATCAAGAAAAGTAACGCCCTGGGGTATCTTTAGCAACGCCATTCGCTCTGTAAAAAGTACAGGATGCTGCTGTAATAGCTCATACTTACAAATCAGCTCACAACATTGGCATCTGTGTCTAAGATATACTTTCGCAATCCCACACGAAAGCCTCTGTAAAGGTCGGGACACACATGTCCGGACCGTGTCCGTGCCGAGACACGTCCGAGTATTAGCCGTCACCCCGACAACGAAATACAGCATTAAAACAAATGTAGCGGGCCCCACTTGACCGGGCCGTGCACGGGGAACGTCAACGGGCCGGGGCCGGGCCGGGCGGGATTCACCGTGTTTAATTTTTCACGTGAGTGACAAGGCCTGACGAGCTGTGCAACTGCGCAAAACTGTTCTGTGTACAAAACATGGATGTGGAACGACTAATAGAAGAAGTTCGTATGTTTCCTGTTCTTTACGATCGGGGAAGTGAAAACTACAGGAATATCGAGTACAAAGACAGAGTTTGGAAAACAAATGCAACAGTTCTACAAGCCAAAGGTAAGATAAAAACTATACAAGTTTTAATACCCGAAAGATATTTATTTACTTTTTATTTTACAAACAGATGTTTGGTTTATGTCATCGTTATATCGCCAAGGCAACATGTTCTTGCCATTCCACAGTCCCTTGTGGAGAATTGTGGAATTTTTTGAGTTGTTCTCGTACAGAAAATGCAGCATCTGTTGATCTCCCACGAATTCGAGGTAGGTTTCGAAGATCTGATGATCTTCCAGATCCCTCAGGAGTTTCCTTTTGATCCATCCTCTGTTCGGGCGCCCTATAAACTTCCATTTTTCGAATAAAGTTGTACAGTACACACAGAGCCGTCACAATCATTGTAAGGTTATTAGGATCTCCCTAAAGGATTCTTCTGAATATTCGAAATTTCGGTTGCAATATACCGAATCTATTTTCGGATATTTTTCTTGCCCGACTTAAACGATAACTAAGTATAGCCTTGTTATTTGTTAAGTTCCTGCCAGGATATGGTCGCATCAAGTATGTTTTGAGAGGAAAAGCTTCATCGCCTACAATTACCATTGGAAGTTCAACATCAGTTCCGGGTAAAGTTTTACTCTTTGGGAAGCTAAGCGTATTGTTTTCCAATGACTTTCCAAGTTTGAATTTAGTAGAATGCCTCCATCAAAGTCTTTTCCGTACGCTCCCACGTCTGTTTCAATAAAATTATAACATGGGTCAACCAGAGCAAGAAGCACAATGGAATATGTTTTTTTGTAATTCCAATAGAAACTTCCTGAATTTTTTGGAGCCTTATTGTTAGGTGCTTTCCATCTAAAGACCATCTATAGATCAAATGCAGTTTTGTCCTAAACTCCTCAGCTGTAGCATTCCATTTTTCTTCATTCGACACAGGCATCACCTCTTCTAACAAGAAGTCGATAACTGCTGTAGAGGTGTCATGGACGATAGCTCCAACGGTGGATTTTCCCAACCTGTAGCCGAAGGAAATAGTTTTCAAGGAATCTCCAGTAGCAAGGAACCTGAAAAAAGTGAACTGTATAACATGAGAAATACTGCATTATCTATGAAAATTTTGCAGTATTTTAAACCTTGTAATACAAATACGCGATTTAAAATATTTTTGCTACAGATGGAATAGAGAAATGCAAAAAAACAAAAAATGTCCATCTGTTCGTGACCAACTAAGGAAGACCGCGCAGAAAAGGAAAACTGTTTCAGGACAAGCTGCTGTTCATCAACATAAATATAAGCATGAAGATCTCTTAACGTTCCTGCTACCTTACATGGTAGAACGAGAAACAGTTTCCAATGTTCCTTACATGAAAGACAATAATGAGCATAAACGAATCAAATACAGATTCCCAAGAGGAACAGTCTATTGTTGAAAACGAAAAAGAGTCTACACAAGAAGATATTGCACATGAATAATGGATCATTAAATCCCAGGGTAGTGAAACAGAGAATTTGATAGAGGGCACTCGGCATTCCCAGTCGTCCTCAGTTCATTCGTCCGTCACTTCAAGTAAGAACACGTTTATGAAACCACCACTGAAACGAAAATTTCAGCCTGAGGTTAAACCTCAAGAATCTGCAACAAGCCAGCTAATGGCTTACATTTTGGCAGAAAAAAAGCTGAAAATCAAAGAGAGATACAAAACCCAGTTGATGCTTTTTTGGCTGGTATAGGACCAGCCCTAAAATAGTTGCATCCACTGCTTTTTCATCAAGCTAAAAGTAGGATTTTTTCAGTTCTACAAGGCTTCGAACTGAAGCAACTCATGTATGACGTATCAGTCAATCAATTCACTCCATCATCCTGCAATTCCTCAGAAAAATCTGTTTCAACACCATATCCTTCACCTGCGGAAAACGAGTCAACAGAACCTACACAGCAGCTTTTGGATCTGCGAAGGGATTCCCACAACCCGTATATAAATAACCAAAGCCATCATCCTCCAAGTTCCCTTGCATCCTCATCAGCTTCAGAAACTAATTCACTTAATAGTTCTCATTTATTTTTCTTAGGGTAGTAGAAATTTAACTGTATTATTTACTAACTTATGTATTTATCTTTCAATTAGTAAAGTAATAAAATAAAAATACTGTCCTTGAAACTTCTTATTTATTTGTGTTCTGTGTACTTTTCTTTAACCTACGTTTAAAAAAAAAACAGCCAGTCGTTCTTTGGGTGAAACTGATACTCTCCAGAAAGTGTCGTTTTTTCTCAGTCTTGGTTCTAGTTTCTTTAAAGGTTCACAGAAGGTGTACTGTGTCATCCTAAAATATTTATAAAACTTAATCTCATCATCTATGAGATGAGAAAATGATGTTCGAAACCCTCCCTGTACTGGTTATGTTTTCCAGGCGCTGTGGATCCATAATTTTCTTCTTCTTGTTTGTCTTCGTTCTTTTTCCTCTTCGCCCAAAGCTATTGCTATAACTCCTAATTCACTATTAATAAAATTAGTGAACGTGTTTTACAGCTTTCACAAACAGAAACACAGATCACCGCGTCCGAGTCACTACAAGGAACAACAAAGACACGGACGTGCCCCGGTCACGTGTGGCCCCTGCAGGAATGGACCGGAGAACGGCCGTCACTCGTCCGGCGCTCTGCCCTCACACGGTCCGGACATATGTGTCCCGACCTTAATTGTATAACCATCCACTAATGTAAAATGAAATCGCTATCAGAAAATACTCGATGCAATTGAAAACAGTCTTCTTGACCATTCATCCGTATCTACAATCCGTCACATTGTAAGAGGTCCATGACTAAAGAATATGTTGCTAGCGCACTCGAGCAGATGTAATTTCGATGTATTGCTCACGCGCTGCCTGCGACACGTAAGCTATGAGAGAATCTGAGACCAAAGAGCAGTATTGACTGCAGTAGGAACTGTGTGGCAGTAGCAGTAAGTAGTTGCTAGCAGTCTGGTGTGTCGTGTTGGCTGGGCCGGTCGTGTGGAGCGATGGCAGAGCCTGAGCGTTGTAGGATAAGGAAAAAGCAGCCTCGCGCATATGTAGTATTGTTATATCAAGTCCCATGTAAATGTTTAAAAAAAAATCGCTTAGTAAGAATCTTTCTCATAAAAAGATACTTCCAATATGGTGTGACTTCACTCGCTTAAAATGCTCCTGACGTTGAAAGATATTACTTTACTGAACAGACATCTTTCTGAATCCATAAGATAGAGCAACTGTAGCGACTGTAACAGCAACCTATCTAGTGACTTTGTATATGACTTCAAGTAAGTTCCAGTTTAAGTAACTGCATTTTTGGTGACTTACGCATAAAATTACGTAGTTGAAAATGATTTCCAGTTTTGACGACAGTTCTTAAAGCAGGCTCCCCACCATTTTGTGACTAAAGCTTTAATTCTTAAAACCTGCGTTTCTCTGCTTGCGGGAAATGTTTTTGAATTCCGTTTACTTGGATAGCTGTTTCCATAATTCTTGACTGGTAAAATTAACCGAAAGTTCAAAGTAGTTTTGAACAACTTGAATGTTACTCCGTTACAAAATTTTCAAATATAGAATGGTTTAAAACGCAGTCTGATGGGAAAAATTATTTACTGCCGTTATAGGAACTTCGCAAGCCAACAGGTATTTTGTAAAACATGTCTGACTAGTATCGATTGAGTGTTATGTATACACGTTGTCTGCACGAAGACCAGACTTCTAACGAACTTTTCTTAATAGAAGAAGGTCGTGCAGGGAAAATCTGCTTGCAGTCAGTTAAAGTTATCAGTTGAAAATTACACTAATGGCATTAAAATAAAATAGGCCAGTTTCCATGAGGCCAGCTAGCGTGTGACCGACCCACTTTCTTATGCAGGGTGTATCATAATTAATGGCGTAAATGCATACATTTGAAGGTACACGATGCTAGAAGCAAAAAAGTCTTACTAAACATAGGGTCGAAGATGCATACCTTAAGAGCTACGAGCAATTTCTCGTCTTCGATACTGTGAAGCAAATATCTTCCACTGCAAGCTCTTTGCTTTCCACAATTTGCCAAGTATTAGTATGAACCAAAACAAGGAAATAATGCTAAGTAAAGAATTTCTCTAAAATGCGTACCTTAAAAGTTATTAGGAATTCCTCATTAGAACAGTTGTGTTTCCAAGTAGTGTCGATCAGAAAGTGCTCATAGCTCTTGAGCTATGTATTTTAGAGCGCATATTTACCGGACAATTTTACAAGAACGCGGGAAGGACGACTGTTTAAATGCCTTTTTGCGTGCAGGAATTAAAATGATATTGTCCTCGCGATCCCTAAGGGAGCTATATGTATGGGATTGCAATATATTCCTGGATTCATCATTTTAAGCCTGTTCTTAAAACTCTGTTAGTTAGCTCACTCGGTATAGTTTAAGTCTATCTTGAAGTCTCTGCTAGTTCAGTTTCTCCAGCATCTCTACGACACTCCCCCACGAGTCAAACATGTCACCACTCGTGCTGCCCTGGGATGTACATGTGCAAAATCCACTGTTAGTCCTATCTGTTAGTAATATTTTATTTACTGCTTTGGCAATGAATTCATTAAGTATTGTGTAGGACATGCAACTACGAGGCGTGTTTTTTTAAGTAAGAACCGTTTTGAACTTAAAAAAAGACGTGCTAAGATATCTCAATAATTTTATTTGTACATGAAGGCCTGTACCTTAATCTACTTTTCTACATAATTTCGGTCAATATTGAGGCACTTGTCATAACGTTGTACCAGTTTTTGAATACCCTCGTCATAGAAATCTTCCACCTGACTTGTGAACCACTGCATCACCACTGTTTTGACTTCGTCATCGACTTGAAGACGCTGACCGCCCAGGTGTTTCAAGTGCAGGAACAGTTGGTAGTCACTGGGAGCATGACCGGGGCTGTACGGAGGATTGTCTAGAGTTTCCCATCGAAGAGATGTGATGAGATCTTTGGTCTGATTCGCCACATGCGGACGGGCATTGTCTTTCAGCAAAACGATGCCCTTGCTCAACTTCCATGGACTGTTGCTTTGATTCTGGTGTGACGTAGGCCACCCACGTTTCATCGCCCGTAACAGTTTGGCTTAAGAAATCATCACCGTCGTTGTCGTGCCGCTCATGGAAAGTCAATGTATTGTCTAAAAGTTTTGTTTAGTGCACATCTGTCAACATTTTCGATATCCAAGGTGCGCGCAAATTTCGGTAATTCAAGTGCTCGGTCACAGTGCCATACAAAACACTACGAAAAAGATTAGGAAAGTCATCCCGCAAGGAGAAAGTCGTAGAGCGTCTGTTTTCTCTCACCTTATTGTCCACTTCCTGCACCAAACGTTCATCAACGAGTGAAGGACGCCCACTCCGTTGTTTATCATGCACGTTTGTGCGGCCATCTTCAAATGCTCTCCCCCGCTTTCTTACTATTCCATCACTTATATGATTTTCTCTGTAAACTGCACAGATCTTACGATGAATAGCGATCGCTTTTAGGCCTTTAGCACTAAGTAATCTTATAACAGCATGTACTTCACAGTCGGCGGGACTCACGATTATCGGAGGCATCTTAAACACTCAGTACACAACGGAAACAAGGAAGAATCAGACTGTAACGGCGTTAGTGCATAGGTTAAGGTACAGGCTTTCGTGTAAAAATAAAATTATTGAGATATCTTAGCACGTCCTTTTTCAATTTCAAAACGGTACTTACTTAAAAAACACGCTTCGTATGTGCGGTGCCCAGGAAATGACTAACAGAATATAATAGTTCTAACATTTTTTTAAAAAATGTAACAGAAATGTGTTGTTGGTCGTTTTGCAAAGAGAAACATTGGTGTACGGTGGGCGACAACTGGTACTGTTGTTTCTCAACGTGATTTTTTTATACATCAGAGGAATTCGTTCACCGTAACATTGACTTTTATCTAAGATGTCGAATCTGTACGTGGATGGTGGGATTTACTTCAGTATCTGTTTGTTAGCACAAACAACTGTAACTGCTGCAAGTTATTTTTATCTAGAAACAGACAGACATCGCTCAACATCGCCTCCCTTGTGCAACAGAGCCGACCGGCGGTATCAACGTAATGGAAGCCCCTCGCTGCACCCTCGATATCGATTTGCCATAAAGCCGAACGACCATCTCTGGAATTAGGTCAGTCTCATTCCTCGCGGCTAAAGAATAATAAAATACTACTCTGCCATTGGTTCGGATATATGAAGTAGGTCAATACTTTATTTTGGGAATGCACGTTACTCTTCTTCCGTGTGCCCAAAACGTTTCGGCAACGTTGCATAACGTAACTACTGAGGAAGTGATAAAATCGACTACCAGAAAACTTTCACCAACATCGTAGGTTCAGAGTTACGCACAGACTGGAATAAAGAAGTTTCTACGCTTAATGTTTCACTGCAAGATTCTACATACAGCATGAAGTGTTGCAGTGCCTCTTTCCATTCTGTGTCGAGAAAAAGTAACTGTTTCGCGACACCACGGATAGTGTATGTTCTCTTTTGAGGTAGCATACCCGAATAAAATTTTCTCGGGTTTCAAGCTTCATCACTTCTAATAAATGCGACAACGGCGAGGACAGATGTCGAAAGCTCGACTGATTTATCTGAAGTGACGAGGCTAGAAAAATCAAGATTTTATTCTGATAAGTGTACGGTTCTCGAAAATAATGAATCGGAGATTACGTATTGCCGAGGATGCAGTAATTGTGGAAACAATGTGGAAAGCGTAAGTTGTCCCGTTAATAGTGATACACTACTGACTGAATCATTTAGAAATTAAACATTTTACTGTATTCGCTTTCGCGGTTCTTTGCTGTTTACCGAATAAATGACGGGTGAGAGGAGGTAAGATGAAAGGTACTGAGGATATACATATGAATTCTATAATTTCTGTATGTCGAATTGGAGGCCCTGATGGAAATACTAAACGGAAGAAATAACAGCGTTATTTATTCACTTACTTCATAAAATTTACAGAAATATGAACATTTCTTTAACGCCGCCGCTAAAGCATCAGTATAGGTCTAAGTATTAAGAAACCAGAATGTCTTATTAAAAGTAGAGAAGTGTTTTACATAACCCGTGTACTGTCATCCTATGTATTTTATTTATTTATTAAAACTATGTTCTAGAGGGTATTTGCAATCCGGTAAACAACACATTTAATATATGTAAGATTTTAAGTGGACATATCAAATTTTTACAGGAGTCCCCCTAAACGTAATGAAGATAACATTTTTTGTGACATATGTTCCATCGCCCTGTTCCGTAACCTTTGCCCATGACAATAAAAATTTTCTGGTTGGGTGACCATGTCACACTGACGTATGAAAAGTTTCAGCTGCTCTCTGTTTTCTCAGGAATACGTTACCAATTTCTAACAAATGCCGCTTTCGTTCCCATATATCAGTGTCTCTCCCTACCGAAATTAGCTTACGTGAAGTGAGATGGCACTGATTGAGGAAGCCCACTAGCGACACTCGGTTGAACGATAACTCATATTGAAGGTGACACAGATTTAGTATACTGAAGCATTTCACGATTCCTAATGCAGGTGCGATCTTAACACTGTTAAATTACGTATTCTTCTTTTATTTACTGGAATCTGTGATTGCTGCCTTAGACTATAGGTAGTCCTCACAATTTACTGGTTATTTTTAAGCATTGACTTAAGGAACTAGGTACGTTGTGAGGCAAATTGGGAGAAATGGATGGATTAAAGCCGAACTGATTACGTCAAATGAATAGAGGATAGCGACTTCCAATGATTCGTTTGCAGTAGCACTATAACAAATAGAAGACCTAAAATTGCTATAGAATGAGCTGTTATGAAATTTCTAGCCAAATCTATTTTATTGAAATTTGAAATGACAGGGCTTATGTAGTTCAAAGAGATTTATACCAAGCATACCTGTAAAATTTAATGATTAACAGACAGAATAGGTAAATTGTTAAATTCTTCGCATTCTAATTTGATGATGAATTCAGTTTGGAGCATACAAGAGAACCGCTAAAAGCCAAAATCAATCTTCCTTTGCAATGAGTTGCTCTCTCGCGTAAAGAAATAAAACTTATATAAGCTGGCATCTTTTAGTTCCGTCATGTCCGCTGGTATAAAATTTTGGGGTAACTCTAGCAGCCACTCTAAAGTTTTCCGAGTCTGAGAAGTATGTACCACGTATTATTTCTGGTGTGAATTCAAGAAAGTCACAGATAGGCTCAGAACATTAGGAATACTAAGTATTGCTTTCAAGAATATTTACTCCTCCGTGAAATATGAGATAAATTATGTGTTTCTTCTCAAAACAACAGATCTGATCGCACGAACAAAACTAGACATAAAATCAATTTACGTAAGAATTTCGTGCCAGAAAAGTGTCCATAACCAATGAGCTCATATTTTCAACAACTTTGCAGCAGCCATAAAACGTTTACCTACCAACAAACAACTATTAAATAAGAGGTTCCGGTATTTATTAGAGGACAATTCTTTCGACTCTGCTACTCCTCTTTTCTTAACAAAATTAATTCGTATACCATTAGTAAAATCAAATAACGTGAATGTTATCAAAAATCACACTTCTGCAAATCTTCAGTGGAACAATATGACTTGTGTATGTATGTGTTATAACTGATTTTTATTTGGTACTACCTGGCTGCAAAAACTAAGAGATATGTTACGCATTTCAGTGTACATAAATTTCTATCTTTATAATAAGTCTGGTGTTAGTTTTTGAATAAATGTATCTTTCATATTTTATACTTATTCCACATTCTCGATGACGTTAGAAGAACGAACATTAGAGTATCTATTATTTATTACGTACTTCTGTTTTATGAAATATTCTATATACCCCTCACTATTGTTCTATAGAATGAAGAGCGTACCTGTGATGTGTTATAAACGCGATGACGTAGGTCTATTCTTCTAAGCAAATCAAAGCTCCGCTTTCTGGACTAGAGATGCCTCTCGTGACCGACGGGCCGCCGTGCCTTCCTCTACCACTGACGTCATTTGGATCCGTATTGAAACGCATAGTGACACAACACCACCTTACCGGCCGTTGGCGGTTTTATTGACCTGGAGGCGGTCCTTGTCATTCAAGCAGGTCCTCAATTGGTATCACGAAGCTGAATGCACCCCATTCCACTCCTCCCACCAAGAAATTTTTGTCAGTGCAGCCAGTCGAACCGGGGTCTCTGCATAGCTGCCAGACACGGTGACAATGAGCTGCTGAGAAGGAATATTTTCCTAAGAAAGGCAACCTACTTCCTGATTTAATAAATAAAACTTAACTAAACAAACAAAATGGCTAAACAGCTGTGACTGTCGTAATGTCGTTTTTATAGCAAACACCATGAATTCAAGTCGTCAAGACACCATTCTGTGAGTTTAATTTGGTTATGCCTATGCACAATATCGTAAAAGTAGGCGTATCTAAAACTAAGCAATGCAGTTTTGTAATGCCTTTCTTCACTAAACCAGACGAAAGTATATAAGACGTAAAACAGTTTCCAGCTGCAAATTAGAGAACTGCAGAGTAATGAAGTAATGGAATTCAGAAAAGTGAAGCGACATAATTGTGCAAGGTTTCAGGCTATTATCACTCCAATTTTCGAATAATAGAACGAAATTCAATAAATTTAAAACTCTCCCACCTTCTTACGGAGTGTACAGTATAGGTTTGAATATTAACGTGTCGAATTTATCGTAGCAAAATCTGTAAAAACTAAAATGATTTTTATGCAATATTTCTATTACTTTAATTTTTTTTAATTCCTAAAGGTGAAAGCAGGGAAGTTTCCCTGTTTAACTGGGAATTATTACACTGGACTTATTTATAGAAATTTGATATGTCCACTTAAAATCTTACATATATTAAATGTGTTGTTTACCGGATTGCAAATACCCTATAGAACATAGTTTTAATAAATAAATAAAATACATAGGATGACAGTACACGGGTTATGTAAAACACTTCTCTACTTTTAATAAGACATTCTGGTTTCTTAATACTTAGACCTATACTGATGCTTTAGCGGCGGCGTTAAAGAAATGTTCATATTTCTGTAAATTTTATGAAGTAAGTGAATAAATAACGCTGTTATTTCTTCCGTTTAGTATTTCCATCAGGGCCTCCAATTCGACATACAGAAATTATAGAATTCATATGTATATCCTCAGTACCTTTCATCTTACCTCCTCTCACCCGTTATGTATTTTCGAGCTTGTCGACCTTCTTTTTAAAAATACATTAAGTGAATCTCTTATCCACTTTCTGACGGGCTGCAGGTTATCATACACGCTGTTTCACGTATGACGTGCTGCGCGTGAAGCAATTCAGCGAAGGCAGGCTGGTATCATCGCGTGTGCCCCAGACAGATCTTCTGTCTTATTAAAAGTAGAGAAGTGTTTTACGTAACCCGTGTACTGTCATCCTATATATTTTATTTATTTATTAAAACTATGTCCTAGAGGCTATTTGCAATCCGGTCAGCGGCGTAACGGGGATAGCCTAAAGAGTCCTAGAAAATCACAGGGCCATTTAGCAGTTCAGACTGAAGTGTGTCAAGAATGCGAATGCGAAACTATGCACAAACAAAAGACTTACAAAGTAAACTTTGTTCACCGACCTACCAGTTCATATACTGTTAATCGACGCCTGAACCACTGGCTCGTTGAGGTAGGTCCAATAATACTCATCGGCTCTTCATTTATCTGGTTGCGTGAACTCAAGAGCCGGCCGGGGTGGCCGAGCGGTTCTAGGCGCTACAATCTGGAACCGCGCTACCACTACGGGCACAGGTTCCAATCCTGCCTCGGGCATGGATGTGTGTGATATCCTTAGGTTAGTTGGATTTAAGTAGTTCTAAGTTCTAGGGACTGATGACCTTAGAAGTTAACTCCCATAGTGCTCAGAGCCATTTGAGCCATTTTTGAACTCAAGGAACAATTGCAGTCGGTTACAGTACGCCGTACTTTGTACAGTAAGCCTGTACTTCATATGTAGATATAAGTTACTGACCTGCTCTTCGTCCAGTAAACCAAAACTTTTGGAAGGCAGGAGAAATGATGGTACCTTTTTTCTGTGCACTAATAAGTAACAAAAGGACACAATGATATTTATCGACTGCGCCATTGTCTGTTGATTAACAGTTTCATATTTAAGACAGAAAAACAAGCAAAAAGCGCATTTATTCCAGAATTGTTAGTTAATCCAAACCAGACCTCAGCTGTTTCAGTTATCGCCAAGAAACATGTGACTAGCGGCCTTAACAGATACTAGTGCGCAAAAAGCCAGACATTAGAAAAAGGGATGCTATCAACACACATACAGTGATTGATAACATTAGGTGAGAGATGTTAGATTGAGTGCTCGTATCTCGTGTTATTCATGAAACATTTTACATTACGGTCTTACATCACGATTTACAAAATGAAAAATGTCAAACACAAACGAAAGTGATTGTTGGGTCCGTGGTCTGGTATTCCATCCCCATAGTCTTATACCACATTAGAATTTTCGTGGGTGTCCCCCATTTATCCTAACAACTTTTAGTATTACATTCATTCAACTTGACCACGTAACCATTGTTTTTTTTTTCATTATGTACTCTGTTTGATTCGATCCTTCTCGTAAACTGTAATTTAACATATTTGGCGTGTGCTATAAGCGATGAGCGCTCCATTTGATATTTTCCGCCAAATGACATAACCAAAAATTCTGTCTGTCGATAGTATCTTCGTGTCTAATATCTGGTTGTCTGTACAACAGAATCTGTTGTGGTTGCTGGTGAGCTGTTTCCTGACGACGGCACAATAAACCATAAGCCGGTTCGAAACAAGCACATATAAGCGGAACAAAAATGTTGCTCGAAACTTACTGGAGTACCAAAGCTCTTTGCCACGCTGTGGCTGAAACTTGCGATGTTCTGTGAAGTTTGGAATGTAGGAGACGAGGTACTGACGGAAGTAAAACTGTGAGTTAGGGTCTTGAATAGTGCGATGCTAGCACATCCGGCTGCCGGCGAGGTAGCACAGTGCCCTCGTCAGTCGACTGGCAATCATCTGTAATAAACAACTAAGTGAAATTCTCATTGATGTACTTCGCTAGCTGTCATGCGACGTCCGCACAGAACCGTAAACGGATCACATACACTCCAGGAAATTGAAATAAGAACACCGTGAATTCATTGTCCCAGGAAGGGGAAACTTTATTGACACATTCCTGGGGTCAGATACATCACATGATCACACTGACATAACCACAGGCACATAGACACAGGCAACAGAGCATGCACAATGTCGGCACTAGTACAGTGTATATCCACCTTTCGCAGCAATGCAGACTGCTATTCTCCCATGGAGACGATCGTAGAGATGCTGGATGTAGTCCTGTGGAACGGCTTGCCATGCCATTTCCACCTGGTGCCTCAGTTGGACCAGCGTTCGTGCTGGACGTGCAGACCGCGTGAGACGACGCTTCATCCAGTCCCAAACATGCTCAATGGGGGACAGATCCGGAGATCTTGCTGGCCAGGGTAGTTGACTTACACCTTCTAGAGCACGTTGGGTGGCACGGGATACATGCGGACGTGCATTGTCCTGTTGGAACAGCAAGTTCCCTTGCCGGTCTAGGAATGGTAGAACGATGGGTTCGATGACGGTTTGGATGTACCGTGCACTATTCAGTGTCCCCTCGACGATCACCCGTGGTGTACGGCCAGTATAGGAGATCGCTCCCCACACCATGATGCCGGGTGTTGGCCCTGTGTGCCTCGGTCGTATGCAGTCCTGATTGTGGCGCTCACCTGCACGGTGCCTAACACGTATACGACCATCATTGGCACCAAGGCAGAAGCGACTCTCATCGCTGAAGACGACACGTCTCCATTCGTCCCTCCATTCACGCCTGTCGCGACACCACTGGAGGCGAGCGGCACGATGTTGGGGCGTGAGCGGAAGACGGCCTAACGGTGTGCGGGACCGTAGCCCAGCTTCATGGAGACGGTTGCGAATGGTCCTCGCCGATACCCCAGGGGCAACAGTGTCCCTAATTTGCTGGGAAGTGGCGGTGCGGCCCCCTACGGCACTGCGTAGGATCCTACGGTCTTGGCGTGCATCCGTGCGTCGCTGCGGTCCGGTCCCAGGTCGACGGGCACGTGCACCTTCCGCCGACCACTGGCGACAATATCGATATACTGTGGAGACCTCACGCACCACGTGTTGAGCAATTCGGCGGTACGTCCACCCGGCCTCCCGCATGCCCACTATACGCCCTCGCTCAAAGTCCGGCAACTGCACATACGGTTCACGTCCACGCTGTCGCGGCATGCTACCAGTGTTAAAGACTGCGATGGAGCTCCGTATGCCACGGCAAACTGGCTGACACTGACGGCGGCGGTGCACAAATGCTGCGCAGCTAGCGCCATTCGACGGCCAACACCGCGGTTCCTGGTGTGTCCGCTGTGCCGTGCGTGTGATCATTGCTTGTACAGCCCTCTTGCAGTGTCCGGAGCAAGTATGGTGGGTCTGACACACCGGTGTCAATGTGTTCTTTTTTCCTTTTCCAGGAGTGTAAAATGTCAGTTCAGCACTTGCCCTCACAAGGAAAAGCTCCCATGTTCGATTCACTATCCGGCGCATTGTTCCAGCCTGTCAGTAAGTTTCGTAATGGCGTAAATCCTTTTCAGAGTGAAAAATTCACTCGAAAAACGCTGTTTGTTTGTTTTTGATCCTTAGACCTACTGCTATTTCGTACAGGACAATACAAGAGAAGGCACATTGCGTCTGCTAGAGCATTATGAAGCAATTTTGTGGTAGGAACTGTCTCACATTGCATCGAGCAACTCCATTTGAACTGGTCAGTCGATGTAAGGTTTTAAGTTCGGCTAACCACAGCAGTGTGAAGTACTAATTGAACAAAGCTTTTCTTGGACTTCCTTTCATGGCCAATCGTTTGTCGCCTAGTTCTGTTAGTGGCGATACGTCACCAGTAAATTCCTAGTAACTGGCCGGACCGTACACAGAAATCGGAGCCCGCCTCCTCGGAAGTGACTCCCTCGCAGTAATTGGCACAGGACTTCAGCGTACGTGAAACATTATCCGAATCCCGTAAGAGGGATCAGCAGACATTTACTGTTAGGAAAAACTGTAGTTACATTTAACGACTTTTATGGGCACTATACCCAACATATTCGTCGCGAGAGAGTTCTGCAACTGTATAAATATACATTTACGAGCAGGTGCCAAGGCCACTGCTTCCCTTCTATAGTGGAGCTATATAACTGTACCAAGTAACTATAATTTTTTGTCCAGCGGAAACCATATCCAGAAAATTTTATGCTTCCTCTCTGGTAAAAGTTTTACGTGTTCAACAAGTGCTGCTTTCTCGATATGGCATTCAAATAAGCTTCTTGCTTAGTGACGTCTTGTCTTTCCACAGGTAAACTGATCCTTAGAAATCCACTCAATGTTTAACCTCTTCCACACGTAGATAAATGACTTCATTCAAATCTGAATCTATTACAACAATCCCTCTACTTTCAACTCGTGTACCTTATAAAAAATTAACGCTCGTTCATTCAAACACATCGTAAATACCATAGTCAAATCATATGTAGAAATTAAAATTAACAAGATATTCTTTATAAGCAATAAAGGTAATCGTAGTTGAAAATTAAAATCCGTATCTAATATTGTGACTGAGAAATACTTATAATACATTATACTGTGTATTATTCCGAGTCCGCCTCTCGTGGTCTCCCGGTAGCGTTGTCGCTTTCAGAGCACCGGGCCCCTCTCCATTATGACCTTGTCTAGTACGGCGGTTTGGGTGTCCCGCATCGTTCCCCTACTCTCTGTCAAGAAGCATGGGACTTCGTTCCCATTTTCCATACTACTCCAAATTCTTGTTAACATGTCTTGATTTGTTACAATACATTCTTTATGTCAGGATTAAGCTACAAGAGAAAAAGTTCCAGCTTATGATGATATATTTTTCCCAGTCCTTCAATCTTATTACATACGAGATAAATGAACTTACAATCATCTAACGGTTTTAATAGGACGCCTTTACGCATTCCAGACTGCGGCACATTTCAGCGTAATTTCATTTTATGTCATTATAGTCAACCCGCTTCCTTCAACACATTTTTCCACAAGTCCCGGTTTCAATTTTCCATACTACTCCAAATTCTTGTTAACATGTCTTGATTTGTTACAATACATTCTTTATGTCAGGATTAAGCTACAAGAGAAAAAGTTCCAGCTTATGATGATATATTTTTCCCAGTCCTTCAATCTTATTACATACGAGATAAATGAACTTACAATCATCTAACGGTTTTAATAGGACGCCTTTACGCATTCCAGACTGCGGCACATTTCAGCGTAATTTCATTTTATGTCATTATAGTCAACCCGCTTCCTTCAACACATTTTTCCACAAGTCCCGGTTTCAATTTTCCATACTACTCCAAATTCTTGTTAACATGTCTTGATTTGTTACAATACATTCTTTATGTCAGGATTAAGCTACAAGAGAAAAAGTTCCAGCTTATGATGATATATTTTTCCCAGTCCTTGAATCTTATTACATACGAGATAAATGAACTTACAATCATCTAACGGTTTTAATAGGACGCCTTTACGCATTCCAGACTGCGGCACATTTCAGCGTAATTTCATTTTATATCATTATAGTCAGCCCGCTTCCTTCAACACATTTTTCCAGAAGTCGCGGTTTCCATTTTCCATACTACTCCAAATTCTTGTTAACATGTCTTGATTTGTTACAATACATTCTTTATGTCAGGATTAAGCTACAAGAGAAAAAGTTCCAGCTTATGATGATATATTTTTCCCAGTCCTTCAATCTTATTACATACGAGATAAATGAACTACAATCATCTAACGGTTTTAATAGGACGCCTTTACGCATTCCAGACTGCGGCACATTTCAGCGTAATTTCATTTTATGTCATTATAGTCAACCCGATTCCTTCAACACATTTTTCCAGAAGTCGCGGTTTCCATTTTACATACTAATCCAAATTCTTGTTAACATGTCTTGATTTGTTACAATACATTCTTTATGTCAGGATTAAGCTACAAGAGAAAAAGTTCCAGCTTATGATGATATATTTTTCCCAGTCCTTTAATCTTATTACATACGCGATAAATGAACTTACAATCATCTAACGGTTTTCATAGGACGCCTTTATCTACTTTTTCGAAAGATAAATTGGCCACCTACTCGATACTGTACTTCCATGACTAAGTCATACTCTGTCATCGTCGTCTTCCTCGCTGCGATCATAGATGATACTTGTACTCCTAGTTGGGCAAACACTACCTAATGAAAAATATCCCGACACTCATGTGTAGCGCCGAACTGACCTTTCCATTTCTCTACAGAAGCTGTAACAGCAGAAAGAGTCGGACACGAAATTTCAGTGACGTAGAATGTTGACTAGTCATTAGATGTCCCATGAATAACAAATCCACCAGGAACATTTAAACCTTCTAGAGATGCCCTAGTGCGTTTCTGTGAAGTGGAAACGCAGCTAAACGCCCACCAAGCACATCTCAAGTACATACGGACAGTGACCACCGAGCATTGAGCAGCGTGGACATAAAACATCACCTGAAATCAGTAAAATGAACACTCGTGAATATCAGATTGCTAGCCGCAATTCAACTAGCACAATGACTCTGCGTCGCGAATTAAAAGCAATCAAGTAAAAAGGTCGAGTAGTTACTCATGGCCGCTCGAGGCGGTGTAAACAGCAACACCATTAGACAGCGCATGACTAGTAAAGATTGATTTGGAGTCATAGATGACGCTGTACCCTGTGGCCCTCATATAGAAAGGTTTAGGTTCGGTGAATGCCTGAAGAACGTTACTTCCCTCCATGTGTAGCGTCAACAGTCAAGCTGGAGGTGCTACAGTGTGGAAGCGTTATCGTGGTTTATGTACGATTCCCTTATTGCGCTGAAGAAAATACTAGATGTGGAAATATGTTAATACATTTTACAGCGTTGTGTATTGCGTGCAATAGAGAACAGTTAGGAGATGAAGACCGTATCAGCATAGCCATGTACCTTGCTAATAAGAACTATCTGTGAGGCAGTGGTTTGTGGACAATAACGTTCCGGAAATGGGTTGCATGTCCAGAGTCCTTATCAAAACGGAGTGAAACACGTTTCGGGCAGAACTGGAGCCTCGACTTTGCTCCAGATCCCACGTTCAACACCACTGCCTTCTGTGGGATTGCTCCTTGAGAAAGAATGAGCTGCCATTCCTCCACAGACATTCAGAAACCTGACTTAAGGTGTCCCTAGACGAGTACAGCCAGTCTTAAAGATGGAGGATGGAAACTGTTCACTAATAGGTGTGCGCGTACTTCTGATCCGATAGTTTAATGTAGTGTAGTGAATTTTAAAAATCAGAACATCTTCAGGAACAACCGTTTTACGTAACAAAATACACTCACAAATAATACACATCTGTGTGAACAAAATTAGGCTTTCCAATACAAAAAGAAAGGATCATTAGTGAATCAGAGGAGGAGTCTAATCAGAACAGATAATTCCATGTTAATAAAACTTCCATCTCATCCTACGTAAATGCTTTTCTTGTTCTCATATAAATACCGTAACTCTTATACAATTATGTAAAAGGTTTAAAGCATAAACAAGAAAGTGGAACCTGATATCGGACGTAATAGCTGTCACGACTACACCAAAATGTTCTAACTTCTCGCAATATACATTATTTTGCTGAACACTACAATGAATTGAATTTGGTGGCTTCATTAAGATGTTTGCACCTTACAGCGCAGTTCCCCAGTTTTGCTCAGCCGATATTCTCTTCACGTTCACTACTGCTTCCTAAATTATCGACGTAATTCCTTATATTCATATATGTACCATTCTTTGGTTATTTGTTATCATAATTTTTTTTGATAATAACATATCAGTAATGAAATTCACTCACCAATTAGCCACAGCTCATACGCTCATTGCCTGCACAATGATGACAGCTTGGATGGCATGAAAGGAGCAAAGTGTTTCTTAACTATGGAGATGCTGCTGGCAAATCGAGGTTGTAAAGTCTGGCAGAGGGAAGACTGCATTCGTAACGCCTGGCAGCTTCTGTGTATTCAAAGTTATTCCGTTTAATGTAACACTCCAGTCACCTTCGAACTTAGGGTGGACAACATGCTTCGACGCTGTAATGGACAATGTGTCTTTCTATCTGGTTGACATTATCGTTTTTATGAAAACATTTGAAAGTTATCTAAACTTCCATGTACAAGTGTGTTCAGACAGCGGGTCTCTGCCTTCCTCGCCCAAGTAATAAATATCTCGGAGCACCTAGTGAATGGCGATGGAATCTTTCCAGATCCAGAAAAAGTAAGAGTAGTCACAGTTTTCCGAAACCTCGGTGCGATTGCTAAATCGGTAGTTTTTCCGGAATGTACTCGCACAAACACTATCACCTTTTCATGAAGAACTTCTCGTACATGGTACATCACTTGCAACAACTGCTCCGCGTCGACACAAAACCTTCCAGGGTCGAGGCGCAAGAAGATGTTTCCTTGTCCTTAAAGAGACGCTAACACCTTCTGCAGTTGTAGCATTATATGACGAGAATGTGTAGGAAGAACTTTACACCGACATTGAGAGAGATATCGAAAGCTCGAGTGTTGTATTCGAAATGACGCAGGACGGAGACGATTTTTTTGGAGTTTACCACATCAAAACACTCCGAAGACTCAAATGACATTGCTCCTGAAGAGATGTAGTGTTCCTGAAAACCACAAAAGACATGAAGAATGAGGAACCAACTAAAAATGGATTCCAATAAATAAACAGAACGTTGTGTACGTCAACTATGATAGACTGCGGGAGGTAGGAGATGGCGGGGAATCGCACATCAACAGCGGCCAGCGATCCTGAATAATTTCCAACTACTGGTCACCCGAGATTCGTGACGTTTCTGGACTGAATCGGACGCAGGTGTCTCTCAGGTGTTAGTTATGTACCGTTGTGTTAGGCACTATGGGGGCTACTAGAGGGAATTGCAAGGAGGGAGGGGCATCTGTTAGCAATATCGCCTGCGGTCCAGGAGTATGACCCTTCATCAAGAAGATCAAAGTGCAGAGAGATCGTCTATGTACTCCTTGTGGAGACCTAATACAGTCCAGAGGCAGACTGGCGGTGAGAGACTGAAAGAAACTGAAGTCGACGATTGCAAACCTTCAAAGGGAGGGGCTACCTGCGATGCTCATAGCAGTGAAGAAGACGCAAGAACACGACAATAATGCGAGGTTCCTCCTGTGTTGCTATGCAGAGGACCATTGACAAGATTTGCTTCCAGGGGGAGTACCTGAAGAAGCAGGTCTCTGCAGAAGAGGCAGCAATCTCACGAGCAGTTATATTTGGAGACTAGCCTGCTGCCAAGTTATCAGTTCAAACAGCGCTAACAAAACCCACAATATAATGAATGGAGAAGAGTTTATCGCTTATAATAATTCTGCTGTTAATCAAGCAGACCGTTTTAGCTTAATGCTTCGTTATTACTAACTATATTCACGACACATTATCTATCTACCTACACACACTACTAAGTTCACCAAAAAATTGTGTCACTGTACGACACATAGTTCTGAAAATACGTTGTTATAAAGACTGAGGTGTGAGAAAAACTGCGGCATCTTGCAAGAGGTTTAAATTAATTATTTCGTTGCTACTATATGTGTTCATTTCAGTTTTTGCATAAGTATCCACTTCTGCCGTGACTGTAATATCATGTGTGGCGTTTCAATTTATTACGTTTTGACTGCAAATGTATTCGCAACATATTGCGCGCACAGTATCCAAATCTACCACTAAATGTACCTGCAAAATAATATTGTTGTACAGTACAGGAGGTATGAAGACTTAAAAATGTAAATGCGTGAAAACGACACTGCTGGGCAAAATTCGATAGAGAGACAGGTGAAACATGTGTACAAATATGTTTGAAATACTGTGGGGGGAAGATCCACTGGCCTTCTGTTGGGGCGAGCTTGATATCCTGGAGAGAAAAGGGCAAGGAAGGGAGGGACAGACAGTGAGGGAAAGTAGGAGGTGGCACAAACATTGGGGGCAAGAGGAGGAGATGGATGAATAGGGGGAGTAAGAGAGAGGAGAGAGGAAGAGATTGAGAGAGGGTGAGGAAGAGATGGGCAAAGTGATTGGCTGGAGGAGATGTACAAAAATGGAAAGAGAAGATGGATAAAGGAGGGAGGAGCAGATTGACATAGAGAGAGGAGGGAGGAGGAGTTGAGCAGAGAGGGGGCAGGAGGAGACTGACAGAGAGGGGAAAGTTGAGGCTATGCACACAGAGTGGGGGTGGATAAGGTGAACTAATACAAGATTGAAATGAATACCTTCCTGGGGATCGCCGGGTACTCAAATAGTGGCCGGCCACTGAGGCCGAGAGTTTCTAGGCGCTACAGGCCGGAACCGCGCTGCTTCTACGGTCGCAGGTTCGAATCCATCATCGGGCATGAATGTGTGTGATGTCCTTACGATATTTAGGCTTAAGTAGTTCTAAGTCTAGGGGATTGATGACCTCAGATGTTAAGCCCCATGGTGCTTAGAGCCATTTGAATCATTATTCAACTAGTACCTGTATGTTTTCGAACAGTCGTTGTTCGTATAAATACGGCTCCAGTATTATGGGGTACTCGTTTTTTGTCTGCATTCTCCGCCCCGAGGGTCAGTTCTATTATCGTTGATCATTGCCGTCAGTAATAAACGAGCTGTCGGTTATAAGTGTTGTACTTCATTGACGAACCTGCTATCGGAATCGGACATAATCGTGGTTTCGAGAAAATGGCTCTGAGCACCATGGGACACTTTTAAGGAGTCATTTTACAATCTGCAGCAACATACCTACCTTGTTCTTTCCACGATAGACAAGGCTCAGTCGCACAACATTATCATTTCCAGTACGAGATTCTGTCTAACTGGCAATTTCACTCTGATTTAGTGTTGATCTGAGGCTCTGCTACCCAAATAACACAGAAAACTTGGGTAATTCAATCCTGGCTGCTGACCAAGTGCCATGCATGTAGCACTCAAGGTCTCACAGATAATTTCAGTTATGATCTGAGTATTTTACTTTTGCAGGGATCGGTTTTATGTTTTCATAAGTTTCTTTTAAATGCACTGAATGACCAAATGTCATAGATGCATATTTGTCACCATAAAGTAGAAGATCAGATTTTAACTTTGGTTTAGAGGAAACAATCAAAAAAATGGCTCTCAGCAATATGGGACTTAATATCTGAGGTCCACTGTCCCCTAGAGCTTAGAACTACTTAAACTGAACTAACCTAAGGACATCACAAACATGCATGCCTTAGGCAGGATTCGAACCTGCGACCGTAGCGGTCGCGCGGTTCCAAACTGTAGTGCCTAGAACCGCTCGGTCACCCCGGCCGGCAACCGTTGTTTCGACCTGACCTCCTAGTACATGCTCTTCACACAATGAATGGTTCCGAACGACTTTCGGAAAACGCAACGAGCTGTACACTTCTGAAACCTATGCGTATTACTGTTGGTCCACTGCGGTGATATCCGTGTTCAGTCAGGAGTTCTCATTACTTCGATAACCATCTGTACGCAGAATGCCATTAAGGATCACGAAAGGCAGTTTATTTGGGGGCTACTTACGTCATGTGCTGTGGAAGCGTGACACGCAGCGACGCATGTTAGACGGTCAAAGAGAGGGTTGAGATACGCCCGTCCGATAACAAAAGAGAAAAGAGCGGTCAGGCGCGGCACTCTCGCGTCCGCAGCAATGTCATCAGGGGCCGGCACTCGCAGCGACAATGCCGACGGTGTGGGCAGCAGTCTGTGTCAGATAAGGCATCAGCGGACATTGACCGCGACGTCACGGCCATGAGCAACCGTCGGCTGGACTGCCGTGGGGCACGCGACACGCTCTTACAGGAATTGGCCGAACCTGCGCTCGCCTGCTCCACTGTGCAGCGTGTAGCCAATTAGAGGCCAAGTTCACAGGGACGGAGGGGTGGGGGTGGAAGCCACGGCTGCTGATCACACGGCAGCTGCTATATTGGCTGAGCGAGAGGTATATATCTCCTGATCCCCAACTGAACCATTACACGCAGTGATTTCATTGTAGTAGCTGTCTAGTCTATCATTCGGTGATGAATATTTTAGACGTGTTTAAACTCGTTGTTAACTCTGCTATCCTCGGTGAAATCGGATGTCAATTACTTGACCTATTGAATGGAATGAACGATCGAATGAGCACAGGTTATTGACTCCCAGATCTTTTAACCTGTCTGCGAATGTACTTGCTATACAGTCTAGTTTGTTATTGAAGTAAATCCTACTCCATCTCGGCTGCTCTTGCATAGAATGAACTGCATGTACATTATATTAACAATTAATCAATAACACCTATGTGTCGTTAACAACATTTCTGATTCACTTCCTATCTGTACGGGTAAACGTAACTTGCGCACACAACACACGTAGCAACTACCTTACTCTTCCAAAAAATGAGTTGAACCGAAAAATATATTATCAATTAGTCAATAACGACCTTATCCGCTAAACACATTTTTCTACTGAAATTCTTAATTCACTTCCTATCTGTCACAAACGAACAAACAAACAAACAAACACACCCACACATAAGCAGCATACACTCTCGCAATCATACTGCGCAATAAGAAAGTCAGATGACACGTAAGTGATTTAAAAATAATAGATAAATCGAGATTAGTAACGTAAATTAAATTGTGTTAGATAATAAACGACAATCGAATCCTCAGCAGTATGGATCATTCTTTCAGTAGCCATTTTTCGTTGTCGACATCCAGAGGTAGAGTCGTCTGTTTTCAAACCCGCCCATTTTATGGGTAGAGCGGGAGCGCCACCACCCGTCCGCCTGAACTCATTTCATAAGTGAGGCGGGGTCGTCGCCATCCACACGGACCTACTCACAAATTACTTGTAACCAATGCCTTTATAGCAATTCGCGACAACAGGCTACTGCGAGAAGTAAGTCATTAGATGATCTATATCGAATACTTGAAAAACTACTCGATAAACGTAAACTGTTATATGTTCTGATTTAGTTACGTGAATGAAGCAATAAATTATTATACAGTGTTATACAATTCGAATGGTTTGTCGAATACTTTTGGCAGTTTCCAATCAAATATTTCGCTCGCCGTAAAAGTTCATTAATTACATTACATACGTAACTTCCTCCAGTTTATTAGTTACGACTTTCTTCTCTTATATTAATTTTAGTTACATATAAGTTCTGTGTCGAAAGTGATAGTATGCTACCCTTTATCTACCATTATTTCTGAGTTCATTTGAGAGACGTAGAGTTCATATAAACAAACACTGACGTGTACTGTTGTCAGTAGCTCCGCTGTCTTATTGTCACCGCTGAAATCCGTCAAAGATGAGAGAAGTCAGAGAAGACATACCTTAGGCTGGCATACCCTGGCTGATGTAGCAATATCATTTTCTACCGTCGCAACACCAGTACCAAATAGATGATCTGGATAATTCCGTACCTCCCAAGTTTAACATCAGTAAATATCGAATTAAAATTAAATTACATACCTTGTTGTAAAATACCAGACTAGATTACTTGCATACACTTTAGCATCTAATTCCCACAGTTACCAGTTATTATGAGGAATACTCGCTTATTAAATCTCCAGCTACCGCACATTTCAAATAAAGGCGCGCAATTTTTAATAATTTTCGAGTTTAACACAGCAGTAACTCCCATTTGTGTAACAATAAGGGGTACAAAATAGTTATTCCGAAGCCTCCAGATAACATTTACTTAGCCAAGTTCACTCAAAAGATGTCTGTGGGAACACTTCTGAAACTGCTCACAGTCCTTCCTCAAATCTGTTACCGAAATGTCTCACATTCAAATTAAAATCGCCGCATAGAGCTCCGGCAACAATCGCGCTTCCAGGTCCGGTAAGGCAACTCATATTCTTATATGTAAACAACAAAGTCTCCATATTTTTGACAACATTTTGCATAGGTAAGATATGTCGCTAAGTGCACCTTCTCATTACCTTACATACAAACTGATATTCTCAGGTCATATAATGATTAACATATACGAAATATCTACACATGTGAATAACGTAATACAGTTCGGCCGTTGGAACAAGACATATATTATCAACGTAAAGGATATGTACACAATTAATTTGGAGAATCAACAAATCATTGCAAACGCAGGTAAATGTGTACATATTAAAAAATAAAATCTTCATGTCAGGTAAAACGTGGAAAGAAGAAAGTAATAAGTAGCAGAAATATCAGCGATAAATCTTTCATCAGAATTAGGGACAACGTAGTAGACGACATGAAGTGCCTCCTCTACATTGTAATCAAAATAACTCTTTTTGAACAGAGCAATAAGGGTATAAAACAGACTAGCAAATGCAAAACGTGCATTTCTCTCTGAAAGAAGGTTACTAATACCAAACATAAGACTTAATTTGAGGAGATTATATGTCTGTATTAAAATGAATGAAGAATTGTGGGGAAAATGGAAAGGAAGCCAATACAAGCGTTTGAAATGTTGTGCTACTGACGGATGCTGACAGTTGACAGATAAAAAAATGAAGAGTTTCTCCACAGAATTGTCGTGTATATGAATATCAGGAAAACGTTACGCACAAATACAGAATTATGGGAGATATATTAAGACATCAGAATGGTACCAGAGAGAGGATTTGATGTCAAAAGACAGGGAAAGACTGAGATTCGAATATTTGTAACAAATAATGGAAGGCATAGGATGATGAACTATAATGAAATGCGGAGTTCATCACAGGAGACGTAGATGTAGGTGTCAGCATCAAAGAAATCGAAACAGTGACAACTAAAACATGTTTTTCATGCACTCATTTTAGAACGCCTATGCTGTTTTCTGTCTCATTTTCAAAGTGTATTTTTTCAAATCTAATATCCTGCGCGTCATATTGCTTTATGTTACTTTATTTTACTTCTTATTCGATCTTACGACGTATGGGGACAGTGTCTTTCTCGTTCAAAATAAATTTATGTAACAAATATTATTTCGCAAACTATACTAAGCTGTGACAATGCATTGCACAGTGTTTCTAACATTTATGTGTACTACGAACATGAGTGAAAGAGGCCAATGTGGCATACGAAACATTTGAAATGAAAACAGAGGAAACATTAAAATCACTAGTAAAGTTGAAGGGTTGGAGCAGATGGCAGGTTGGAATGTAATATTGAAGAATCGATGGAAGTACTTGGCTGGAAAAGAACTTTCATTGGTGAAATAACATTCAGTATTACTTGCACCTTATTATATTAACCGAAAATGGAAACGGTTAACCTAATCGGACAGTGAAATCATGTATGAATCATCATCGTTTGGCAAAATTAAGAAATAACAAATAAAGGGTTCCCCAAGGCTCAGTCGTAGATCCAATATTTTCCTCATGTATGTAAACGACCTTACATGTATTACACCATGAGAATTAATGGTGTTTTTAGTTGACACTAGTGCTATAATCAATCGCAGCACACCCACAGAAGCAGAAGAAATAGTAAACAGAGTTCTTGAAAGGATCCTTAACTGGTTTCCTCCGAATGGCCTCACCCTCAGTTTTAAGAAGGCACACCATATTCAGTTCTGCACGTCTAGGGTACTAAACAAATAATGAGAGTAATATGTGAATAGGGTGAAAACTTCAAAGTTCTTAATGTTGACATCTATGAGAATTTTTTTAGTTGGAGAAGTACGATTTGGAACTCCTTAGACAAGTAGTTCAGACACATTTGCACTTAGAATTATTGCAAATCTGGGGGAGAAACAAACCAATAAGCTGATATATTTTTTTGCAAATTTTTATTCCGTAATGTCACATGGAATAATGCTCTGAGGTGACTCGTCTTTTGAAAAGATAGTTTCGTTGCGCAAAAACGTCCTGTGAGAATAATGTGGGGTGCTTATCGTCTTTTAGGCATATGTTTAAGGAACTGGCAATCTGACTAGTAAATCGCAGTGTATTTAGTCCCTCATGATGTGTGTTGTAAGAAATGCGTTGCAGTTCTGAAGGGACAATGATGCACATCACGGCACTACAAGACGGAAAAATGATGTTCTTTACTCCCCATTAAGGTATCCTGTAGCACAGAAAGGAGTGCACAGTGATACAACAAAAACTTCTAATCACTTATTTAGTGATATAAAACGTCTGAGAGATAGAAAAATTAAACAACAAACTGAAATGTTTTTGCTCGACAAATCCTTGTACTCAATTGAAAATTTTCTATTACTGTAAAGTGTAAAAGGTGGTGGGTAGGAATAACTAACTTACATTTTTAAATCTTATCTTTTTGCAATATTCAGAAGGTAACCACATATAGAGATTAATTTGCGATGTGAATGTAAAATTACTCTTTCCACATAATTACGACCTATCGTGCAAAACGATCCATTGAACATGTAACTAGCTAACTAACTGACTGAATAGCTGTGTCGCCTTCCATTTTTGCTGTACACGAGTCTGTAATTTTACAGGGAATGTATTTGATAGAGGTACGAATACTAATTACTTGGAATGTGTACTCCAATTAGCCGTCGGTATTGAAATTCCTTGCCCCACTAAACTGTTATCACAACGTATAGAAATATACCAACTCAAGGTGTACGAACAGACACAAACATCGAGTAGGTATCATCTTACCCAATGTCACTCAATAGTTACCCATCCACACACACACACACACACACACACACACACACACACACACACACATACACACACGCACACGCACGCACGCACGTGTATGCACGCATCCACATACATTGACTAGGAGCAAATGTTTTTGTAGGTGCAGCCCACTCAGCTCCCATGGGTAAAGGAGAAAGTATACATCAGCGTCCTAGTTTACCTTTTCTCTGAAGCATGATCAGTAAACTTTAAAAGCGATTAACGAGTTACTAACGTACGCATGCAAGGAGATTCTCAGATAGTTTTGTTAACTTCAGATTTAAGAAAGTAAATTATTGAAAGAACAAGCACAATACAACGTAGTGCGAAATATATGAACAATCAGTAAGGTACTACTCGTCTTAATAGTGCAACATTAGGAAAGCGTCTATTTGCTGCTCAACATGAACTTCAGATTATTAACAGAGAAGTTTTTCGGTTAAGTAATGTAATTACCGCATAATTGAGATGGAACTTCAGGAGGTGGATCCAAATGAAATCGAAAAACTTATACTTTTGTAAAATGGGGGTATAGGGCTCGTATACAACACCGAATATGATGTGTAAATTGGTATTATTAATTAATGAAGAGATGTGAGACACAGCAGAGGATGTGATTGAGATTCTTTATTCTATGTCTTGTTATGTGATGCTCAACACACCTGAAAGAGGTAAAACATAATAAACAATTTACGACACAATGACGACACCACAAAACGAGGTCGACAACATTTACAATAGGTGCGAGTAGCTCAGACCGTTGTTGTGAACCTGCTTGCTTTGGTCTTTCGGGGGTTGCACGTAAACAGAAGCGTCCGCTACACGTCTCCCTGCCCCGACAAAAGCTCCTGTGTAGTTCTTGCAGGGGACAAAGTTCCAAACACAATTAGCAGCGCTTTGCACACGGTGCCAGTTGGCAAGGGCGCCGCCCCCTGTTTAGCGCGCAGTCCGGAATTTAAGTTAGAGCCGCGTGGAGCAGAGCATATTTTCGCATCTGCCCCCGTGCTAGCGATTAAAACTTCAACGCTGATGCGGACAAGTTTGCCTGCAGCCAAGGGCGCTGTGTGCAGAGGCAAAGTGAGCGAAGTCTGTAATTTGCAAACTGCGCTCAGGACTTATTAATGAAAACACGCATTGGAAAATGCAAATTACCCAGCAGTGTAATTCCGTCAACGTGCTTGACAGCTATTAAATGTCTTGTTGTACTCTGTGTCATATAACCTTGAGATTCCTAAAACACTATTGTGAAAGAGAAAATAACACAGTTTTTAAATAAAAATGTAGTTTTGTTATTGCTACATACGCATACGCATACATGCTTACGCATACCGTAAAGTAAATGAGACGCATTGTCTGTGTGTTACTTACAAGGTGTTTCAGGAGAAATTGTAAACATTCTAGAATAATACTTAACATATATTATGTGTCCAGATTTTATTGGTTACAAACACACAGGTATTGGAACGCAAACACAACAAACGTAAGAGTTGTTAAGCAAAAACAAATAATTAAATTAAAATTTGATTCTGATAAATTCTACCACCAAATTAAGTATACTTCTACCTTTTAAAGTTAATAGAATTCAGGCTTTCAAGGCCGGTATTTGCAGTACTGTTACTGGTGATTTCTATTTCATAGACATTAGGCGGTACAAAGCAGACTTACCTTATGTATGTGTGCAGACTTGAAACTATCCTGTATGGCGACACCACAGTGGTGTCGTGCGTGAAATAGAAAAGACTCCTCTATGGTGTGGCAGGTGGCAGTTGACGCTAAATAACAAAAAGTGTGAGGTGATCCACATGAGTGCCAAAAGAAATCCGTTGGAATTCGATTACTCGATAAATAGTACAATTATCAAGGCTGTAAATTCAACTAAGTAACTGGGTGTTAAAATTACGAACAACTTCAGTTGGAAAGACCACATAGATAATATTGTGGGGAAGGCCAGCCAAAGGTTGCGTTTCATTGGCAGGACACTTACAAGATGCAACAAGTCCGCTGAAGAGACAGCTTACACTACACTCGTTCATCCTTTGTTAGAATGTTGCTGCGCGGTGTGGGATCCTTACCAGGTGGGATTGACGGAGGACATCGAAAGGGTGCAAAAAAGATCAGCTCGTTTTGTATTATCACGTAATAATGGAGAGAGTGTGGCAGATATGATACACGAGTTGCGATGGAAGTCATTAAAGCAAAGGCGTTTTTCGTCGCCGCGAGATCTATTTACGAAATTTCAGTCACCAACTTTCTCTTCCGAATGCGAAAATAGTTTGTTAAGCCCAACCTACATAGGTAGGAATGATTATCAAAATGAAATAATAGAAATCAGAGCTCGAACAGAAAGGTTTAGGTGTTCGTTTTTCCCGCGCGCTGTTCGGGAGTGGAATGGTAGAGAGATAGTATGATTGTGGTTCGATGAGCCCTCTGCCAAGCACTTAAATGTGAATTGCACAGTAATCATGTAGATGTAGATGTAGAAATAGCGATCAACGGCCGACAACACCACAGCGGTGTCGTGAACATAGTATCGCGCTCTGGCCGGCGACAGCTCTTTAGTATCTTTTGCATTCTGTTGGTGTTTTGTTTAGGTAACAATAAGTTACACACGATAACAAGTTTTGTTTGTTTTTATAAGTACTTGTGCCCTTCCATCACGGTGACGAAAGAGGCAATAGGATTATTTACGATGAATGCCCTGATGTCTTGTCTGACGTCCCGGACGACTTGGCGCAGCCGATTGGGAAGAAGACATTGGATATATAAAAAAAAAAGAAAGTGAAGCAGAATCGTAGAAAGATAGTGAAATACGTCCAAGAAGAATTCGGCGAACGCTACGTTTGCCAACTGATTCGGCTGAATCAGACAAAGAGGACGGTGTACATTGGACAGACTTTGATTTACCGAGGACCAATAATAAATCTGAAAGATCCACGGGTCGAAACATATTTTTCAGAGATACACAGAGCGTTGAGGACATGGCAGAATTATATATTGGGAACGATCTAGTTGGGTGTATTAGCAACGGAGCCAACAAGTACTACAGTCAAAATTGCAATAGAAGGAAACTGGACTTTAAAAATGCCAAATTTGTAGACGTGACGGGACTCGAAGTTAGAAAATGGTTTGGGAACTGTAAAAAAAAGCACGCATCGATGATTTTTGTCAACGAATCCATCGATACACACCGATATTTCGCAAAACGATGTCCCGAAAACGGATTGAGACAAATATTATCATTTTTACATTTTTCCGACAGCAATAATAAACCGGATAATGCCGAACGGCTTGCCAAAGTGTACTCGTAATTGATTATTTTTCCAAAAAGTTTAAAGAAACGTTTAATCCAAGTAAAAACATCTGAAATTCAAGGAATGATACCGTGCCCTGCACCGTTAAATTTTAAAGTTTACAGTCCGTGGAAAATTACGAAATACGGCATACTCACTCGGATGCTGTGTGATTCGAGTACGGGATACATTACTCATTCAGGATATATTCCGGCGCTGGGCAATTTTTAGCAAAAACGGTGATCGAACTATTGACACATTGTGAAGGAAAGTGGGATCACCTCTGCATGGATGATTATTATAACAGTGTAGTATTTGCAGAACTGTAACTTTAAAAGAAAATTCTAGATAGTTGGACTATACGCCAAAATAGAGGATTTTAAGAAAATTAAAGCGCGCAAAAGTCAGTGTGTTTGAAGCTTGCCGTCAACGGGAAGGTGACAAGCGGCCGGCTACAAGCCAAGTAATCCGAACTAGAGCTACCGGCGCCAAGCGAATAAATTTGTACGAGACGTGTGGGCGGCAAAGTTTTAAGCGACGGAGGAATTTTTGTACCATGGCCGGTTTTCGAACTAAGGCCTTACGATCACTAGGCAAACGCTCCGACCTCATCGCCACAGTCGCAGAGTGTCTTTGCCACGTCTGTACGGACTACTCTAGCACACCTCGCTCCTCCATGCAGATTCTCATTCACGCCTCAGACCACTTGCTATTCCTCCCAAGTTGTGCCAAAATGGCGTAGTGGTTGGCGCATCTGCCTTGTCAGCAGGAGACCCTTGTCCGAATCCACGCCTTGGTACAAATTTTCATTCGTCACATTAGTCACCGTACATACATCATAGATGTTTAGGACTTGAAGATGTCTTTGGAACCATGTAGTTTCATTCGCATAACTCTCTGCCTAATATTTCTTCATCCGATGCAGTAAGCACCTTCAGAGCATTTAACGACGCAGGAAGCAATTACAGTGCCAAACGAATTCAGCGAGCCGAACTGTTTATAAGTGTCCACACAAAGGTCGCTTCACGATGTCATCAGACTGCAGGCTAAGACCGCAGAGTCGCGTCAGTGTATATAACGAACCTTTTGGTGGGAAAGAGTTGAAGCCGTTTCTTTCATTTGGCACTAAGATCCACAACATACGCCGACGTGAATTCGCCATCATAGGCAGCAGTCTAATGACGTCGTGGGAATTACGATGCCCAACTGAACACAGACGGTGTAAATATCATGCACTTTATTACGTCAATCAAACGCGAAAATCCAAGAACGAAACACTGCGGACAAAACCGAAGACATCACAAAAACAAAAGAGTTACACATGAACAAGATGTATCTTTACATAGACGCAAGGATAGTCCACACTTTGTAACATATACGACTGCTAGCGTTCCGATACTGCGCTATACCTGAAGAGCGGAGCTCCTGGAATGAAAGGGAACGCGAATCGAATTATCCTGCCGCTCTCGTGCGAACTGCCACCTGTAACGGCGAGTGAGATCGATCGTTCAGAGGAGTACCTGTCGACGTGTGAGCACCTGCGGTGGCTGACTCCATTGACCATGGTGGTGAAGAAGCACAATGGGCGCCTTGTCAGCAGTGGAAGACCCAGAAGGAGGCGTCGGCTAACGGATAATCCTCCCTTGTACGTTGTCATCTGACGGGGGCAGGTATGCTGATTTTAGCTGTTAACTCATTGACATCCATGCAGAGCATGACATGAGTACAGTGATGGAGGTCTTTATCAACGAAAGTAGGTGGTCTGCACGACGAGATGCCCTTGAAAGTTGGAGTTTGAAACGCCGTTCCTCTTTTGTAGCACCAGCGAGCAATGATACTCAGATTGGCTTTCTTTCTGCTCGGAGGAAAAGTCCTACGGAAGTGTGTGCTTTTCGCCAAAAACCGTTTCCGCTCCTGATGCGCCGAGGTCCATTTTGAGGGCCCGAGTAACAAAAGTGGCAAGGCGGTCAACCAGGAAGACTTGTGGTACATTAACTCAGTCTTGAGTGGTCTGTGTTAGCATTACATCATGATATTGCTTACAGTGTAGCAGCTGGTGAACGATGAGGAGCGAAACCAATTAAAGCAGCTAGTTCGTCGAACAAGGAAGACTCAAACTGCCGACCTTTAAATGTCCTCATATTGTCTGGTAACCAAACCTTGACAATGTCCATAATAGGTGTGGCTTTGACCCTGAACGTTGACCTGTCAGTGGCCTTGAGAGGATATCTGAACTCCTGCACTGGAGGTAGTGGCCCTATTGGGTCTACGTGGACACAAGAAAAACGGTGTTTTGGTCCTTAAAAGGAAATGAGAGGCTTGTGAATGTGGCATTCGACTTTTTCGGACTGACAAGGTAAGCAGACTTTATCCCACAAACAATAATCACTTCGTACTCCAGCCCGAACTTAACTATCCGTTTCCATGTGAATAGTCGTGTTTACCCTAGAATGTGCGTCAAAAGCCTGATTCCTTCAACTGAAGAGAACGAATGCTCAGGGTAGGCTCTGAGGAACGTCACAAGAGACGAGCTCATAGGTACTTGTTTCAGTTGAATTCCAGTCGTCTGTTTCGTAAGGATCTCAAGTAAGTCCTCGTCCATTTCCTATGCCGTATCTAGCCGTGATCTGTCCAATCTTGCAGAGAGTGCATTGATTCTTGTCAAATAGGTGGCAGCTATGTTTTCAGCTCCTCACAGGTGAAGCACCTCGGCAGTGCATTGCGCAATAAATTCTAAGTCACGAAAGTGGCAAAGAGGGCAGGAATTGCGATGGATGTTAAACACGAAAGAAGCAGGCTTATGGTCTGTAAAGACAGTGAAGCAGCGTGCATCTACTTGTGATTGCAAATGTCTAAATGCTTTGTACATTGCTAACTGTTCGCGGCTGCAGGCACTTCATTCTGTCTGGGTGTCAGACAAGTTACGGGGAAAAATATCGAGAGACTGCCGTGAACATTTTACCCATTGTTGCAGCCCCGCCGCTGTTGCAGTTTGGTTAGCGTCTACGACTACAGCCAGTGATGCTGAAGGCAGAGGCTTAGCTAGGATGACTGCCTTTTGCAAGGAGCATTTGTTTGATTTAGTGGAAAGCAGATAACACTTCAGGTGCCCTTATAACGGGGCGTTTTTCTCATAGATCGATGCTGGAAAGCGCTGCTGTGAGCGGTACCTGGACAGTTGGAGGGCAGTTTCTGATAGGTTTTGGGAAGGGGAACCGATTGAAACAATTCCACCTAAGACGGTAGGGGCTTAATACCTTCCGGAACCACCAAATCTCCTGAAATATCTATGCCTATTTTTGCGAGCCCATAATTGGAAAGCCTCTGAAAAGCAGGCAACGTGTGAATCCCGTGCTCAGTAGTGGATGCATAAAAAGTTAACATGTCGTCGAGGTACACAAATCAGAAATTCAAACCGTGAAGAACCTCATTGAAAAAATACTGCCATCTTTGTGTGGCGTTCTGTACATATTTGAAGAAGCAAAAGAGCGCAATTACTGCTATCTTGTGGGCATACTCTGGAGCTACTGTAATCTCATGATAGGAAATAACACTAAATAACTAGGAGCCTGCCAGAGCGCCCATAAAATCATGTAATGGGGGAATAGGATAGCCACCTGTTGTGGTTGAGTCATTCAGGACGCAGTAGTCACCACACGGACGCCATGAACTGTCTTTCTTTCGAATTAGATATCGTGGAGGCGCCAATGGGATGTCATAACGTCTGATAACCCCTACAGCGAGTGAATCTTAAAACTCTTTCTTTGGAGCTGCATATTTTTGAGGAGCCAACCAATGGGCCTTTTAAGCAGCGGTTCGCCCTGGCCTAGTGGGAGTATATAGTCTGTAGTGCTATGTTTTGCGTGGAACGCTGGTGTGTGCTGGCATTCTGCTGCGTCCACGGTGGTACCAGGAGTGACGTCATTTCTGAGTTGATTTAGATGCTCGTTAGGAGTAGCAAGTGGAGCGCCAGTGTCGGAAATATGGGCACCATGGGCACCCAGTGCCTGGCTATCCGTGAGGATGTGCGTCTTTGTAACTTTTGAAATCAAGCCACTAACGGTGGACAGCAGCAATGCTGCAGCAAGCTAAGTTGTACCTTAAACAGAGGTGTTTTTGTATCTACCACTGAACATACTGAATCCCACTCATGTACGGATATGAGTTGTTGCCGACCCGGAAGCGTCTCGTGGAATTGTCTTATGACCAACCAAATACACAGTCTTACAGTTTCATTGTTCACGTGAATTGTGGCCTTTCCATGGACAACGTTGTGTGGCATCAGTGGAGAAAATCGTCGCCGAGTATGGGGTAAGTGACGCCAGAGATCACGAAAGTCGATCGAAAATTCTGTAAGAACGTAGGAAGTCTCCCACTGTTGGCTGCTGTGAGCCATGATTTTGGGGATCAACGGTTTCTTCTTAGTGCATGAAGGACACTGGTGCCGGGAGCTGTGTTAGTCAAATAAAGTAGCTCATTACCCACGTCCTTGATATACAGCCAAGGTAACACAAAGACAATGCGCTGAAAGGCTTCGACACTGCATCGTGCAGCACTCACTAGTTCTGCAAGTGGAAGCTGCTGCTCCTTAACTGTGTTTGAGACAAATATGTAGCGGGTTATGATTGATCCACCATTATATAGAAAGGGCAGAACTGATTGTAGCATTGGAGCAATCGGTCGCGCCCAATTTCGATAGCTGGCTGCCTTCTGTGTCGCTGAAGGTCCAGCAATAAAAGACAAAACTTTTACAAGAGAACTATGCCTTGGACCCATAAAACAAGAATCTTCTGGAACTATCTTGTCATTCTTTTATGGGGCAGCATAGTACGTAATCCAAACAGTAAATTAATCTCTTCTGCTTAGTTTTCTATTGGTAGACTTTGCTCTAAGCCAGTGCAACAAGGAAAATCATAAGGCGGTAACATCCAGGGAGATTGGTGACGAGCAATCTTAATAATTTTTTAAACTTCTTGGAAGATTAAAACCGTGTGACAGACCGAGACTCGAATTCGGGACCGTTGCCTTTCGGGGACAAGTGTTCTACCATCCTTTCTTTGTGGACCTATCTTCTCATTTAGACAAGATTAATCCCCAAAAATTAAAGAAACAAAATCGAATCAAATCCTACTTGGCACCGCCACTTTAACTCTGCCACAAAAAAAGAAATGAACTACCCTATTCAGGCGTTGCCCCTAACTATTCCCTCATTTTCTTTATTTCTTTTTTTTTACATGTTTACATTTAGGAAACGCGTACAAATGATAATTCTAGTAACTGAGTGCTACAACAACAATGGTGGTATTCAATGTAAATCAATAATGCAATTCCAGCTAAAAAAGTTCTTCAATAAACGTAACTGGTGCCATTTGGTACTTCTCCATCGTTATCTGATATCTCGAACAGCGCCTTTGAAGGGTATCTGCAACGGAGACATTTTGCTTCCCTAGTGCCTCAAGGAAAACAGCAATCCCTGGAGTAGCCTATCTTTTCCTTCTCTCATTGCTGACAAGGCAGGACGTTCAGCCTTAAGTGTGATGCGGCATAGAACATTAACTGCAGCTTGGGACTCTCCAAATCTGTGGCGAGTTGACAAAAAGACTGCGTAAATAACTTGCGAAGCGTGTACGGTATCTCGATGTGCGTTCGGGGGCACTGTGAGCATTTTGTAGGAACCACCAGTAATCAAGCTGCTTTTTCTCTCCGTCGCTGAAGATATAAGCGACGGTAATTTCTTTGAAGCATGTAAGAGAATGGTATTTTGTGGCGGGAAAGTAAGATTAATCTGGACAGAGGAGGGTCTGAGGGTCAATCAAATCAGGCGTGACCCGGAGGTAACATGCCAATATCTGCTGTGTTAGTCGCCCAACTCACGACGACGATACGCATTTTAAACGACGTTCATCGGTATCGAAGAGGTGACAAGCTGGGCAATAAGGTCAATCTGCCAGTGTAATAGCGCGAAGCCGCTGTCGAGTCGCATATTTTACCACTTCGAACTCACCGTGGACGAGAGTAAGTTGTGGTGTATCGTTTTCCACTCTCTTGGCCAATGAACCGTAGGAGACTTGTTTTCCACCACGTTATGGGGAACAGCCCACAGAAGGTTGGTATAAAAATCTTTCGCCTTTGGTGGACGTGTGGCGGTGAGGTTCGAGCTGACATAGCTGTAATCAAGAATGAAGGTCGACACTTGGGAGAAGCTGTGGGGCGACGTGCGCAACCAACACCGGCGGGACGTGAGACACTGGCATCAGAACATGTGGCAAACGACCCGTGAGTGAGGTATGTTGACCTTTCCATCATTTACTAATGTTGCTCATGTAAAGGGTAGCTGCTCTCGACCTAAGGTTGACGAATCTCAGCCCCCCCCCCCCCCCCTCTTTGTGCACTGGTAGGGTAAGAGTGCCGTATCGTACTTTATAGATATGACCTGCGGAAACGTAGTAACTGAAGGCTGCCTGGAGACGGCGACATACTTGCAGCGGTAGTGGGAGGACTTGTGCCACATGGAACGAAGGTGACCTTCCTAGCCGCATTCAGAACGTGTCTTTGATTGGCTATCATAAATAACTACGGCCCGGCACCCTTATATCTGTAGGTAGTATGGCACGTGTCGCTGAAGGTCAATGCGCAATTCGCGTACTACATTGAGCAAAATTATACCTAGCTCTTCTCTATTCAATTCTCTTCCTTCCTTATTTCTAAATATTTAATTTCGTTTTGTTTATTAATATCTCACTTGGTTTTGTATTAGTTATAAGTTTTTCTAATGCTGCACAAGAAAGATATCAAGTGGATTTAATCAAATGGAGCCCACCTCCACGTGGCGGGAAACGGGCAACGGTGTGAGTGGGGGCGGGAGCCGGGGTGGTGTTACTTTCAGTCACACCGGACCCCGGAGCCAGTCACAGCGGCTAAGTGGCAACATACGACCCACCATAAGAAATTAGACGGTGGATCATAAAAAATTAGCCGCTAGTGAAAAAAAAACCTCCATTGAGCCCTGGGTACGTCCTAAACTGGGTCCTTCTTTCAGCCACGTGTTCGTGTACCGTGCCGTAGGGGCGAAGCGCCGCCACAACGTCTGCCCCAGGGGGTTCAAATGGAAGTTAGAATATGAGTATAGCCCGCAGTCCCTTTGCGGCATGGCCGATCTCTACGTTGCCAACATTTCTGTCTGCGTGGCAGATACCATCTCACGAAGCACCTTGGCGCATGTAGCTTCGTTTATGAGTCTGACATAAACCGTGATATTGACGATCGAAAAGTGGATGCCGACAACGTCGGCAGTCGGGATCTTGGCTTCCTCTTTTAAAAAGCGTTCGACTTCGAGCGCCTTTGGTCGAGTAAAGTCGTTCCGAAATGAGAATGTCAATGTTGATCTTCTGTATTGGTTTCCTATGGTCTTGTAGCGCTTCAGCGTCACGCTGTTGTCGGCCGGAGGAAGTAAACAACGCGCGCGGGCCCGCGCTGCTGGCGGAGAGCACACACGGCACGTCTGCTTCGATCGGCGGCGAGAGCCGGACTGCCATCTGAGCTATCCAAATCACTACTCACGGCCCGTCCTCACAGCTTCACTTCTGCCAGTGCATTGTCTCCTACCTTCCAAACTTCACAGAAGCTCTTCAGCGAACCATGCGGAACTAGCACTCATGGAAGAAAGAATACTGCGGAGACATGGCTTTGCCACAGCCTGGGGGATGTTTCCAGAACAGAATTAAATTTCGCAGGTTAGCAGGAAAGTTTCTGTGAAGTTTCGATGATAGGAGACGAGGTAGTGGCAGAGACGTGCTTGGGTAGCTCAGATGGTGTTCTCACTTCGGCGGTACATATGGAACGATACAGAGAAGATTAGCATGGCCCCTGCGCAAGGATGCCACGCCAAATCGTGAAGCATTCCACTTTTTCACGGTAGCAGAGCGTGTTCGGTCAGAAGGTTAGTCGCCCTCTGTAACAAAAAACTGAGTAAACAGATCAACGATGAACCTGAATGGATATCATGGGACTTCCGCCCCGAAAAAATGGAACAAACAATAAAGAAAAAAACGGGATAAGAAAAAGATGGTAGAGCAGTTTTATCTGCAAGGAAGTTTCATATCAGCGGACCCTCCAGTGCAGAGTGAAAATCTCATTCTTAATCATTTGTCTCATCCATATTCCGAGAGATGTTGCCTTTAGACAAAGTATACCCTGACGGGTAAATGTGAAGAGACCTCGTTACGCTGAAAGTACTCAACCACCGTTGTAGCCAAAGGAAATTTTGTAGATGGTAAAAGAAATGGAAATTCTTCGTTGTATCACAAAAGATAACAAAAGACCGAGACGACGACATTAGGAAACATTCGGAATCATCACTGGGTATAGCTCAATACTGTAACACATAGGAATGTCTAGAGACGACCTTTATCTAGGAAATATGAAAATGTGCAGATCTAAATACGAAGTGCGAAGTATATAGCTGCAGGCAACTGTCAGATACATTCCAATAAGGCGAGAAGCTCAAATACTTAAGTGTACTAGTCACAGTCGTGAATACTATGCACAATTCATATTCCTCTTTGGTCATAGTTGATTTCAGTCACAGCTGAAGTGTAAGAAGTATTAAATTTGACACATGATTTCTACAGTCAGGACTTCGATAAATCTGAAAGTTATTATTTGACATACAAACACAATAAAACATTCCTTTTTTCTTCCCGAACGCTTATTACATGGTTTCTCCTATTCTGGCCACTACAATATCATTTACTTGCGAGTACGTAGCCTTTCCTGCTCTGAAGAATGCGATAAATTAATTTTCATCGTCGACAATAGGATCCTTGGAAATAAAATAGAAATTTGTTGCTATTAGTTATGTGCAGAAGACACTGAATTTCTTTTAATTTGTGCTATTTGCATTATACAGGGTGGTTCATTGATAGTGACTGGGCCAAATAACTCACGATATAAGCATAAAACGAAAAAAATACAAAGAACGAAACTCGTCTATGTTGAAGGGGGAAATCCGATGGCGCTTTGCTTGGCCCGATAGATAGGTCAAACGGATATCAACTACAGTTTTTTTTAAATACGAACCCCCATTTTTATTACGTATTCGTGTAGTACGTAAAGAAATATGAATGTTTTAGTTGGACCACTTTTTCCGCTTTGTGTTAGATAGCGCTGTAATGGACACAAACGTATAATATTGTAACAAATAATCCCTCGGTCACAAATATTAAGTCCAAATTGGACTGGTTTCGATGCTACTATGATCGTCGTCTTCAGAATTAGACTAACTGTACTAAACATTAGGTATGTAGTACGTTAATAAAATTAAAGTTAGCACTGACTCGAAAAGATGCAGTACTTACAAGTCTCATATTAAAAAAGATCTAAGCCGGAAAGGCCATAGGCGATACCAATATTCTGCATACCGTAAATAATGGGCGTAGGTTAGATGTCTAAGAGGAATTGGAGATTTTCAAACATATCACTCGTCATGATGGCCTCATTCTCAACGAACAGCTGCAGCTGCGAAATAAAAACTTTTTTGACTGTGTAAAGGCATTGCTTGATCTTTGATTCACATTTCCTCATGCAGTTTGCCGAAATGTTGTTTTCCAGTCACATCTTTGCTGTTTTATGGTATGTTATAGCTAACGTTTTTACGTTACAAAATGTATCTCTATTTAAAGCAGATAAATATGTAACTTCATCCTGTTATAATGAATGCTTACGTTATGCCTGAATCAGCTGCATCACAATTTCATGTGTCTAATTTTGAATGTACAGTAGTCTAGTTGTTTCTGCGGCTACTAGATGGCGCTCGTAGCAAAACCATGTTTACTTACCCACACTTTCTAAGGTGGGCACCTCAGTGTTGTTGCAACCCTTGTTCACTGTACGAGCAGCCCTTAGCGGCCCGCCATCTCACAAGTGTTCATGACGTTGCCTTTCCGGCTTAGATCTTTTTTAATATGTGACTTGTAAGTACTGCAACTTTTCGAGTCAGTACAAACTTTAATTTTATTAATTTACTATATACCTAATGTTTTAGTACAGTTAGTCTAATTCTGAAGACGACGCTCATAGAAGCGTCGAAACCAGTTCAATTTTGACTTAATATTTGTGACCGAGGGCTTATTTTTTACAATATAATTCTGACACGGTCACTGAATCTTTGCAGCTATGTTCAAACAAACGTTTCGCCAGTGCAGATGGTATTTCCTTCGTGATACATTACCCCTGTTACAATGGACCGTTTACCAATTGCGGAAAAGGTCTATATCGTGTTGATGTGTGGCTATTGTGATCAAAATGTCCAACGGGCGCGTGCTATCTATGCTGCTTGGTATCCTGGACGACATCATCCAAGTGTCCGGACCGTTCGCCGGGAGTTACGTAATTTAAGGAAACAGGAAGTGTTGAGCCACATGTGAAACTTCAACCACGACCTACAACAAATGATGATGCTCAAGTTGGTGTTTTAACTGCTGGCGCTGCTAATCCGCACATCAGTAGCAGACATATTGCGCGAGAATCGGGAATCGCGAAAACGTCGGTGTTGAGAATGCTACATCAACATCGATTGCACCTGCACCATATTTCTATGCACCAGGAATTGCATGGCGACGACTTTGAACGTCGTGTACAGTTCTGCCACTGGGAACAAGATAAATTACGGGACGATGACAGCTTTTTTGCACGCGTTCTATTTAGCGACGCAAAGTCATTCACGAACAGCGGTAACGTAAACCGGCATAATATGCACTATTGGGCAACGGAAGAACCACGATGGCTGCCATAAGTGGAACATCAGCGACCTTGGCGGGTTAATGTATGGCGCGGCATTATGGGAGGAAGGATAATTGACCCCCATTTTATCGATGGCAATCTAAACGTTGCAATCTATGCTGATTTCCTACCTAATATTCTACCCATGTTACTAAAACATGTTTCACTGCATGACAAAATGGCGATGTACTTCCAACATGATGGATGTCCGGCACATAGCTCGGGTGTGGTTGAAGCGTTATTGAATAGCGTATTTCATGACAGGTGGATTGGTCATCGAAGCATGGTCCGTACGTTCACCGGATCTAACGTCCCCGGATTTCCTTCTGTGGGAAAGTAGCAGGATGTTTGCTTTCGTGATCCACTGACAACGCCTGACAACATGCGTCAGCGAAATGTCAATACATGTGCGAACATTACGGAAGGCGAAATACTCGCTGTTGAAAGCAATGTCGTTACACGTATTGCCAAATGCACTGAGGTTGACGGACATCATTTTGAGCATTTATTGCATTAATGTGGTAGTGACACGTACTCGCGCTGTAAAAGCATGCGTTCTCAGAAATTATAAGTTCACAAAGGTACATGTATCACATTGGAACAACCGAAATAAAATGTTCAAATGTAGCTACGTTCTGTATTGTAATTTAAAATCCTACCTGTTACCAACTGTTCGCCTAAAATTGTGAGCCATATGTTTGTGACTATTACAGCGCCATCTATCACAAAGCGAAAAAAGTGGCCCAACTAAAACATTCGTATATCTTTACGTACTACACTAATATGTAATAAAAATTGGGGTTCCTATTTTAAAGAAACGCAGTTGATATCGGTTTGACCTATGGAAGCGCCATCTAGTGGGCCAACCATAGCGCCATCTGGTTTCCCCCTTCAAGCTAGACAAGTTTCATTCTTTGTAGTTTTTTTCGTTTGACTCTTATTTCGCGAGATATTTAGATATTTCGCCCGGACACGCTCAATGGACCACCCTATATGTATATAGTTGTCAAATAATTCGTTAACTATTAATATTGCTTATTCCTCTGGCATATATATATATATATATATATATATATATATATATATATATATATATATATATATATATATATATATGGTTGTTAAATAATTCGTTAATTATTAATATTACTTACTCCTCTGCCATGTGAATGCGGAAAATAATTCCCGTTCGTTAAAATCGTTTAATGGTAGACGAATAGGAGAATGCATCTTGTCTTTATGAAAGGGTAACTGTCTCTGTTCGTTATGTACGTCTTCATAAAGTAATGTCACCACGATCAGTGGACGTATTGAATCTTAGGTTGTATTTAAAGTTTTATAAAAACTCTATTTATTTTATAATTGCTTATTTGATTTTTAACTTCATTGGTAACGGAAAAGAAAGAGATATTACATATATGAAAGCCTGGTCTCGCGGCGATATGAATTAACAAAACATTCTCGGACTTCCATCCGCGTCAGGTGGTAAAAATCCCACGAGATATCCATCGAGATCTCCTCGGTCCGCCGGGTAGCCGCGTGGTCTAGGGCACCGTGCCACGGTTCGCGCGACTCTCCCTGTCGGAGGTTCGAGTCCTCCCTCGAATAGGTGTGTGTGATGTGCTTAGCGTAAGTTAGTTTAAGTGAAATTAAGTAGAGTGTAAGCCTAGATACCGATGACGTCAGCAGTTTGGCCCCCTGGGAACTTACTACAAGTTTCTCATGGGCCAGTTTCAAATGGTAAACGTTTGGCGTTTCGCCGTGGCATCGCCGTTATGCGCTGCTGGTCGTGATGTCACTGGTGCTGTCTTCCTCTCCAGATATGGTAATTTCGCGTCCCAAGTTTTCCGTCAAACGTCCGTCGCACCCCGTTCAAACTGGCGATGCCCGCGCCCCAGGCTGTACTGAGGTCCAAACTTGGTCCTTCCTGACGATTTTTTCAGACATTTTTATCTCAATAGTCTTTTATAATTGTATTCCAAAACGGGTGATTTTTTCAGGGTAACGAAGGCCAAAACACCTCTCGTGTTCGTCACGGTATTGCTCCCCAGTTCACACTGTTCGGCCGACCTAGTAGTAGCTGCACACATATGTAATTTTGTACACTCCAGGCGTTCTGAGGCCTCAATCATCCCTCACGGGACATTATCACATTTGGCGGGGAAGACAGCAGCAGTGACGCCACAGCCAGCAGCGGGGCTACATAATGACGAGGCCACGGCGACCCGGCAGTCATTTGCCGCTTGACAACGGGCGAGGGGCACTCAGTCGAAAGCTCGTGGGATTTTAACCACCTGATACGGCTGGAAGCCCGGGAAGATATTACATGTGTTTTGCGCTGAACTTAGTACCGCAGCGTTTTGAATGTGTATGTGTGGATGCTACATTGCACCACTGTGTTCGTAGCGTCATTAACTTTGTGTAAAGAATGGGTACAGATCAACAAGTAAAAAAAAAAAAAAAATCTGTTACGATTGTGTGAGTGAGCGTATTTAACCTTGTCTTGCTGACTCAGATTCTGTGAACCTCAGCATTGCGGTACGAAGTATTTCTTCAGTTGGTCTGGTCTGTGTGGCTCCTTCAAACGTTACAGTGGAATTTTGGAAGGGAGTGTCCTGGTATGGATGCAATTTTGTTGGAGTAGTTTGTTTTTATGCGTTGAAACGTTACTTAGTGTCTCCCCAAAGAGTAGCATAGCACGCAGATAATTGGCCGATGCGTATTTGAAGGACCTAATAAAAAGCAAGTTTGTTCGGAAAAGTATGACGTTGCAGTGCAAATTAATTATTAGAGCCGCAAGGTCAATGACACGAAAATTTGCTTCTGCGAGTAATACCTATAGATCGCTACTTTCTCATCACGTCCATTTTGGCATATACTCTGTTTGACTTTTCCGCGTTTATTTTGGGAAGAAAACTAACTACTTTGATTAGGTAACAATGCTACATTACGCTGCACAGTATTATAATAACTTTCGCCCGAAACTCTTATGCTTTATTTGTTGCTCGGAAATGAAATTTAGTTTACTTTTTAAATCTCCTTGGGATGAAACGCTGTTGCCCTTTTGCAGGACCCTCTTGTATGGATTCGTCGCAGTAACTACCGCACTGGCCCACTTCAGCCTGTTAGAGATGTCCCCACGCGCTGTTCGGCCCTAAGCACAAGGCAGTTGGCACAAACAGCCGACGCAGCTCTGGGGCCAGATATTCAGCAGCTGATTACTATGGATAATGACGCAGATTAATCCAGTCGTGTAGGGTGCATGGACTATTAGCCGAGCAGGGCGGCTAATGCAGGTGATGCGGATTTATGGTAGCGATACGGCGCACATCGCCCATGGGTTGTCTCCAGTGGATAGGGTCTACACACCTATTGACAGCATATCTGCACCTTAGTTGTATCGACTGGCAAATGAAATGCTTTGCTCTAATCAGAAGAAAGAACACATGTATGTAAATTAGTAGTTTAACATTTCTTGTTTGAATATGCTTCATGTACAACTAAAATAAATGTAATGATATCATTTCCCCAATAATTACACTCGTTACCGTAATAAAGTCAATTGAGTCACGAGTGCAGGGAAACAAAATCGAAGGAGTATGTTAAATATAGTAGATGCAAAGTACTGTCCTGCTGATACGTAAAACGAGTTTTCTTTAAAATGATTGCCTTTAAAACGCGTTATCTACAAAAGAAAATAATTTTCATTACTATCTTTGAGAAGTAACGCGCCGTTCCAAAATAAATATAGAGTGAAAATACCTTGCCGATTAAAACTGTTTGGCCGAACGAGACTGGAACTCAGGACCTTTGCCTTTCGCGGGCAAGTGCTCTACCAACAGAGCTACCCACGCACGACTCACGCCACGTCCTCACAGCTTTAATTCCGCTAGGACTCCTTCTCCTAACTTCCAAACTTCGCAGAAGCTCTCCTGCATTGGTAGAGCACTTGCCCGTGAAAGGCAAAAGTCCGAGTTCGAGTCTCGGTCAGGCACACAGTTTTAATCGGCCAGTTTCATATCGGCCAGGAAGTTTCATATCACTATGCTGCAGAGTGAAAATTTCATTCTGTAAATGTAGTGTTTTAGCTGCCCCGTGAGATCAGCGTGAACTTCCACTCTAATATCAACATTGTCGGTCTACGCAGGTGTGTTAGGAAATACTGCGCTATCAGGTTATTTGTCTAGATGCGATGGAAGTATTATTCTCCACTGAAATTACTACGATTTGCATTGAGGATGCCGAATAATGTGTATGTGAACCAATTCCAACTTCCATGGACGCTAGACGGAGTATACATTCAACTCGTCTTAGGAATCAGTATTAGAAACCAATGTTCATATTTTTTCAGCGGTGTTACATCAACATGGCACCTCCTACCGGTGGTTACAAGTCCCCAAACCAATCCAGTCGCTTCAAATTTATCGCAGTTGAGAGCTATAGGTGAAGGCTGTTAATTCCTTCGGCAAGTGACAAAGCACTTAAACTGTGGATCTTCGGCGCATCTTCTTCTATGCGTCAAATTTCGTTTGTATTCGAGCCGTTATATACAGTGAAACGTTTTCGCTGAAAACCAAAATATTTAAATGAGTTACATGTGTTGAATTAGACCTAAATGTAAAATCTTCAATAGATGGTTGCTGACAGGAAACAAAACAAAAGCGTTAATGTGAAAATACGTTCTGGAATTCATGTTTCACATGACAGATGACACTGTGCAATTATCATTAGGGATGAGAAATGACAGGATGTTTCCCGAGAAACTTGAGAACATGTCTGTTGATTTCTCGTAATGATTTCTCCATGAGACTCTTGAAAATGTAAGGTTGCTTCTGACATCATGATTCCTCAGCGCAGTAGAGTCTTAGCACAACAGTCTCGGACTGCTACGAAAAATCTAACAAGAGCGTTAAACTCAATCCGACAGCAGCACAGACGACGAAAATCGATTTTCTTTTTTATAAAACCATCACTAAATGTATCTTTATAAATATTCGAATCACCTGTAAGTATCTTAGCTACCAGTTTATTGTTTTCTTTTCACCCTTGTTTATGTTGCATGTCCTTCGGCAAAACGGCGGGGTGATTGTACCACTGACAGCCAAACCCCCTCTCATACAAGACGATGAAACAACAATAAAGAAAACAAATTATCGAGAGGCAGCACAAATTTAATGAGAAAGATAGACAGTGCTGTCGGAATCACAGTATGTACTGCGGGAAAAAAACACTGCACCTGGAAAGACGTCATTGATTTTAATCAGATGACAGCAAATGGCATCTAGGGGGATAGTAGATGTATTGATAATGGTTACAACGTCGTACGCCAACAGAAAGCGTAGTGACATAGCTATCAGTGTGCCATTTGTGTCCACTTTTTAATAGGGAACGCTCACAGCCAGAAGACTCTGTAGCGCAGATGTTTGAAGCAAGTAGGCAGCTATGCTACGGAGACGCGACTCCTGCTCCCTACAGCCAAGTGAGAGAATTGGAAAACGGCTACGTTGTGGCCTTCCGAGTGGCAGAATGGTCCTTCAGAAAATTTCCATACAAGATACATGTGCTGTGATAGTTGTGCGGCGATGCACGACAATGCACGTGAACTTTTTCACACCAGCAGATGAGTTTCAGGACGCCCATGCATCACAGACACCCGCTACAATTGTCGCTGATTGCAAAGACAGTAACGACAGATCCTACAGCAACCACAGCATAGGAAAGAGGGCATGGGAGCCCAGACGAGTCAAGAGCGGTTGTTGGGAACCGGTTATTTGCAATGGGGCTATGTGCACGCACACCTCTAGCCCGTCTTCCACTCACCCACAACTTGGACGTGCGTGGCTCAACTGCAGCCGTGAGAGGATCCCTTGTAACTTAGGATAGCGCGCCGTGTTCTTCAACGATGAAAACAGCCACTGACTGCACGCAAGTGATGCTCGTTTGCACATACGGCGCAGATCTCCTGAGCGCTGTGGCGTAGCGTGCATTCGTTCAAGACACACTGGCACCACCCCATACCTTAGGGTCTTCCGTTCACCTTGAATGTTTCTGGAGTGGACGCTAACCAGTGCTTGGTATGTGTTTGCGTTGTTACAACAAGACAATGATCACCCACTGGCTGCCCGTCATACTTCAGAAACCTACCTGGTCATCACGATCGGACTTGTCTCCAGTCGGGCACGTGTGGGACATGATGAGACAAGGCGTGAATCGTGCTACTCGTGAACCAGCAACTCTACATCTACATGACTACTCTGCAATTCACATTTAAGTGCTTGGCAGAGGGTTCATCGAACCACATTCATACTATCTTTCTACTATTCCACTCTCAAACAGCGAGCGGGAAAAACGAACACCTAAACCTTTCTGTTCGAGCTCTGATTTCTCTTATTTTATTTTGATGATCATTCCTACCTATGTAGGTTGGGCTCAAGAAAATATTTTCGCATTCGGAAGAGAAAGTTGGAGACTGAAATTTCGTAAAAAGGTCTCACCGCGACGAAAAACGTCTTTGCTGTAATGAATTCCATCCCAACTCGTTTATCATATCTGCCACACTCTCTCGCCTGTAACGTGATAATACAAAACGAGCTGCCCTTTCTTGCACCCTTTCGATGTCCTCCGTGAATCCCACCTGGTAAGGATCCCACACCGCGCAGCAATATTCTAACAAGTGACGAACGAGTGTAGTGTAAGCTGTCTCTTTAGTGGACTTGTAGCATCTTCTAAGTGTCCTGCCAATGAAACGCAACCTTTGGCTCGCCTTCCCGACAATATTATCTATGTGGTCCTTCCAACTGAAGTTGTTCGTAATTTTTACACCCAGGTACTTAGTTGAATTGACAGCCTTGAGAATTGTACTATTTATCGAGTAATCGAATTCCAACGGATTTCTTTTGGAACTCATGTGGATCATCTCACACCTGACACACCATACAGCAATCTTTTCTAAATCGCTTTGCAACTGATACTGGTCTTCGGATGACCTTACTAGACGGTAAATTACAGCATCATCTGCGAACAATCTAAGAGAACTGCTCAGATTGTCACCCAGGTAATTTATATAGATCAGGAACAGCAGAGGTCCCACGATGCTTCCCTGGGGAACACCTGATATCACTTCAGTTTTACTCGATGATTTGCCGTCTATTACTACGAATTGCGACCTTCCTGACAGGAAATCAAGAATCCAGTCGCACAACAGAGACGATATCCCATAGGTCCGCAGCTTGATTAGAAGTAGCTTGTGAGGAACGGTGTCAAAAGCTTTCCGGAAATCTAGAAATAAGGAATCAACTTGAGATCCCCTGTCGAAAACGGCCATTACTTCGTGCGAATAAAGAGCTAGCTGCGTTGCACAAGAGCGATGTTTTCTGAAGCCATGCTGATTACGTGTCAATAGATCGTTCCCTTCGAGGTGATTCATAATGTTTGAATACAGTATATGCTCCAAAACCCTACTGCAAACCGACGTCAATGATATAGGTCTGTAGTTAAATGGATTACTCCTACTACCTTCTTGAACACTGGTGCGACCTGCGCAATTTTCCAATCTGTAGGTACAGATCTATCGGTGAGCGAGCGGTTGTATATGAGTGCTAAGTAGGGAGCTACAGTATCAGCGTAATCTGAAAGGAACCTAATCGGTATACAATCTGGACCTGAAGACTTGCCCGTATCAAGCGATTTGAGTTGCTTCCCAACCCCTAAGGTATCTATTTCTAAGAAACTCATGCTAGCAGATGTTCGTGTTTCAAATTTTGGAATATTCCATTCGTCTTCCCTGGTGAAGGAATTTCGGAAAACTGCGTTCAATAACTCCGCTTTAGCGGCACAGTCGTCGGTAACAGTACCATCGGCACTGCGCAGCGAAGGTATTGACTGCGTCTTGCCGCTTGTGTACTTTACATACGACCAGAATTTCTTCGGATTTTCTACCAAATTTCAAGAACTAGGTGATCACGTCGACCAGGCGTGGAATAACGTATCCCAAGACAGTATCTGCTATCTGTACAACCGACTAGATGCCAGAGATAGTTTGTGGTGGTGGTGGTTAGTGTTTAACGTCCCGTCGACAACGAGGTCATTAGAGACGGAGCGCAAGCTCGGGTTAGGGAAGGATTGGGAAGGAAATCGGCCGTGCCCGTTCAAAGGAACCATCCCAGTATTTGCCTGAAACGATTTAGGGAAATCACGGAAAACCTGAACCAGGATGGCCGGACGCGGGATTGAACCGTCGTCCTCCCGAATGCGAGTCCAGTGTGCTAACCACTGCGCCACCTCGCTCGGTTGCCAGAGTTAGCGCCTGATTTGTCACCTGTGCGGGCTACACCACTTTCTAATATGGGTGTTTCAGCATGGGTCGGAATAACGTTTCCCAGGACAGTACGAACTGTCTGCACAATCGACTAGATTCCAGAGCTAGCTACTGAAATGCCACATGTGGTGGCTACACCACGTACTCATATGGATGTTTCAGCTTGGTTCACTACATGGTTGATCTGTAAATGTAATCATTTCATATACTCCATATACTCTGTTACAACAATAAATCTTCAGTGAATCTCGAAAAGGGTGCACAAATTTTTTCCTGCTGTATATTATAAGCATATTTCTTCAGTCTAACACGGAGGCCTTTCCTCTATGCGTCAAACACCGACAAATACCGTGAGATGTTTTTACACCAGAATAAGAGGAACTCGATCTGTGTGATATTTGAACATCCACATAAAGAACTAGAGTCGTTTAGGTGACTTTTTTGTAAGCTAAACGGTACTGTTGTGTATCCTACATGACAACCTCACTGAGGCTATCATCTACAATATGTGAAAGATATGCAACGAAGTGTTTTTCTCCCTGAATAAACATTTGGCCTGTCTTAAACACAAGGCTATCACAGTTGATTGCTGGAACTGAGGGGCATTGCTGTTATCGAATGAGTCATCGATGAGCGTCACCGCTTTACTTCTACTACCTACACTTCCCGCGGAAAGCCACTATCTGAGCGCTCCACCACACAGCTACAATCTGCTAGGAGTTTTCAAAATAGTATACACTGAGCTCCAGAGAGGAATATGCAGTATGTACAAATTTATCATCTACAGATCACATAAAGTATCCAAGTAATCGTTGAATCATCTCATCAGTTGTTATGTCACTGAAGGGCAGGCATTCTTGTTTATCAACTGCTTTGTGTTCTATTGGGCGTATTCACGGGTAGACATGGTGGAATTTCTGTCGAGCACTATGTGTTTAATGTCTGAATAGTGTTGTGATTGGCATCACGAAAAGACTGATGCATGCTATAATGCTGGTCCTCTTTCGCATTAATATTTGCCGGAACCACACTAAATCCCACTTACACAATGAATAGAACACAGGAGTCCTGTAGCACTTCACACTCGATTACTGGGCACAACCTCTTGTGACTTCTGGATGTGGCAGCACCTTCACCTGTAAAGGTTAAGCAACTCAATGGCGTGCAGACGCATAGACATGTCAGTACAGGCTGCGACAATATTTTGTGACAGGCTGGAACAATCTCAAGAACGTGACAAATAACTTATGCGATGGGCACGTACTTTCCTTTATTCCGAAGGAAGCATGTTGAACGTAGTTTTTAAAACGGACGCGATGTTCCACTCTATTGTAACGACAACTGATATCGGATCACTGTTAAGTTTACTCCATCCAATCCTTGAATGTTTTAATGGTGGATGTTCCTTCAAAACATACCAGGGGTAAAAATGTTCTTGAGCGTTTTAGAAACTGTATTCATCATTTAAGTTTAAATCAAAACCAGACTTCATCTTACTAAGTTAGTACTTCAGGTTTTTTCTGTAGACTGTCAAAAAAAAAAAAAAGGTATTGGGCAACAGTAGTTTCAAATGTGTGGCAGTGTCATTTGTTGAAGCGATGTGGTAATTCACAATCTCCCCTATTTCCGTAAATCAGGTGGGGATGATACTGAAACATCTGATTATGCCTATTATGATATTTATCCTTCGCTCAAATTGAGCAATCTGATATTAGGCTGTCAATTGTTCTGGGTTAAGTACCATGTAGTTAAGACATATTATCAGCTTTTATTTCAATAATAATAGTAATAATACTTACACAAGGAATAACTTATCTGAAACCTAAAGATGAAACAGACACAGCAAACCCAGCAAAATATCGCCCCATAACATGCCTACCAACAATATACAAAATATTAACTTCAGTCATTACACAGAAATTAATGACACATACAACACAGAACAAAATTATAAATGAAGAACAGAAAGGGTGCTGCAAAGGAGCACGAGGATGTAACGAGCAACTCTTAATAGATGCAGAGGTGACATAACAAGCTAAAACTAAACAAAGGTCGCTATACTACGCATACATAGATTACCAAAAAGCTTTTGATAGTGTACTCCACTCATGATTACTACAAATATTGGAAATATACAAAGTAGATCCTAAATTGATACAGTTCTTAAATATAGTAATGAAAAATTGGAAAACCACACGTAATATCCAAACAAAAAACGGAAGGATTCATGATTGCAATACAGGATCAAACAATAAACACCAGATATTACAGCAAGCATATTATTAAAAACCCAATACCACAACAGATAAATGCAGACCTTGCAAACAACAAATAGAAACAGTAGATCACATCACAAGCGGTTGTACAATACTAGCAAATACAGAATACACCAGAAGACATGAGAATGTAGCAAAAATAATACATCAACAACTTGCCATATAACATAAACTAATAAAACAACACGTTCACACATACAAGTATGCACCACATAATGTACTGGAGAATGATGAATACAAATTATACTGGAACAGAACCATTATAACAGATAAAACAACACCACATAACAAACCTGACATCATACTCACCATTAAAAAGAAGAAAGTAACACAAGTAATCGAAATATCCATACCCAATACAACAAATATACAGAAGATAACAGGGGAAAAAATTGAAAAATACATCCAACTGGCTGAGGAACTGAAGGACATGTGACATCAGGACAATGTTGACATTATACCAATTGTACTATCGACTACAGGAGCCATGCCACACAATATCCACCAGTACATCAACGCAATACAACTACATCCAAACGTATATATACAACTACAGAAATGTGTAATTATTGATACATGTTCAATTACCCGGAAGTTCCTAAACGCAATGTAACATATACCGTACAGTTAAAAGGAAGTCACGCTTGATCAAGGTCCGCGTCACTTTCCATTTTTAACCAGACATAACGTCTGAGAAAGGAAAGATAATAATAATTATAATTAACTATACTAGTTTCAGTAACATTTATGTTCTTATGAATGCACAAATCTTGAAGATAATGTTGCGCTTCAGCAACCGTGAATGGTTCAGACAATAAGAAATTCAGCCTTCAGAATAAGGTAAATTTTTTGTAGTTCACATTGGTTTCAATGCCAATGATACTATGTTCTTCAGAATCTAAAATTAACTCATACTGACATTTATTAAACATTGAAATAACTAATCAGTCTAATGATATAATAAACATTGAAATAAATAATCAGTCTAATGATTTCACATTAAGGAAAATCGTGAAACTTAAGGAAATTAAATTATTTTGAGGACCAAACGTTGGCCATGTCACAGAATAAAACTAATGCAGAATGAAGACACATAATCATAAGATTATGTCTGTAAATACTAAAAACAATAAGAAAAACGCAGACGGCGCTACGCCGGGCCAGCGATAAGGGTCACACGTAAGCAAGGAAACAGGCGTCGTGAGCAATTCCGCAGCGAGGCTCGGTCAAATGGTTCAAATGGCTCTGAGCGCCATGGGAGCACTGAGGTCATTAGTCCCCTAGAACTTAAAACTACTTTAACCCAATTAACCTAAGGACATCACACACATCCGTAACCGACGCAGGGTTCGAAACTGCGATCCTAGCGGTCACATGGTTCCAAACTGAAGCGCCTAAAACCGGTCAGCCACACCGGGCGGCGAGGCTCGGTCAGTAACCAATAAATAAATTACTATGGGAGAGACAGCCATGCGAAGCATGAAATATCTTGGAAATAAAACACAAATTAAGAAACACCTTTGCAAATTGGTGTCATTACCAGCATAATACAAAGTATATGGAGACACGAACGCAGTATAATAAAGGGGCAAAGCCGATAGGAAACAGCATCGGCCATTCGAAAGGGACCGTGGGCCAACTGCACCGCATGAAAGGTTGAAATCCTTCGAAATAATTTCTATTTATTAGTTGCAGCTGATCATTAAGTAAATTTTATCTATCAATAATAAGATGTTTAAAAGTTTGCAATTCTTCAAGGGTGTCTAACATACATCCTTTGACTTCATTATGCAAAAGTTCTGCATCTTTTAGAGGCTTGAAACCCCTGTGGACAAGATGTTCAGCAAATGTAGATCCTTGTGTTCCATCACCGCATGTAGTCGGCAGATGTTCTTTAAACCTAACCGACACGGCCCTTCCTGTCTGGCCAATGTAATAACGGGGACATTCAGCACATTTGATCTTATATACATGAGTCAGGGATGATTTATCAGTACCTTTATCAAGAGAATGTACTAAATTCCTTTTAAGGTTGTTGGTGGTAGAGTAAGAAACTTTACACCCATGGTTTATTAATAAACGACCTACCTTGTAGGATACGTTACCTATAAACGGAGCTATTATGTATTTCGTAGCCTAGGCTTGATTATTGGTACCTGACCTGGAAAGGGTGCTAGTCTTCGTTCGTGTTCTTTTGTTAAACAACTGTCTCACTGTACTGGGATTATATCCATTCTTCTGAGCGATGTTTGCGAGGACCTATAATTCGTTCTGTCAATGGTCCATATGGGTTAATTTATAGGTTCTGAAGAAAATAACATTATTGACATAGAAATCTAGGTAAACTAAACAAAATTATTTTGCAACTGATGGATGAATTTCTTATTGTCTTACGAATGTATCTGATTATTGCCGGCGCAAGTTAATATTTCGTTTGAAATGTTACAACAATTCAGTTTAACTTAGAGCTCAACAAACATAAGAAGGGAATGGAACGATTATACAATTTTTTTATCTCCGTGGTTCACATTGTTGCTAACTAATCAGGAGTGGTTTATAGTTGCATCGTCTCAGGTTATTCACCGAGTGCTCTCTTCACCAGTTTCCATTGGTAATCAGCTCCTCACCAGTGTTTTCGGAAAAATTGCCGTATATTATGTCAGAGCGACTGACTGAAACTGGTTCAATATGCAATTGGACCACGCATTCAAGAAACATTTAGTAACAAAGTGATTTCATTACAGCAAGGTACCGGCGAGGTTAGAGTGGATATGAAGGTTCTGTCGAATGCTAGCGAGGTACCGGCAAGGTTAGAGTGGACATGAAGGTTCTGTCGCATATTATGTTTTTTGTTAATGTTAACAATCTTGGTAATATATATGTACATATGATGAAAACCAATTTCATTCAATTTTAGGAAACTGAGAATATAATCTGAATATAATCTAGAAATTCTATCGTGTGATAGAACTTGAGACTGCGTCGCAAGGAGGTACTCAATTTTTCCGGGACAGTTATAGACATCGCTTGAACAGTGCGTGGTATAACAGAGTTATTTAGTCTCATTTGGGAATTCACCAGATACCTAAGTTCGGATCGCAGCTTATTTAGTGCTATTCAGTATGCAAGTAAATTTTTCTTGGGCCGCAATTTTTTAGAATGCTTCAAGATGAATGAAATTTCATTATTACTTCGCCTTTGACCTCTCGAACGAAGCTATTTTCAACGTTCATTAGATAATGTGACAGAATGGGGTCGTATCCCCTCTATGTTATATTATTAAAGGCACTTGGCTGCATCAGGAAGCAGTGGCCAGCGGGGCGAGTGCGCATTTCGCCTTCTACGTAGGCACCGCCGCTCTGGCGTCTTGCCAGATGGGAGGCCTAACGCGCAGGGGCCACGCCAGTGTAATTACTGGACTGGCAGCGCAGCTCTCAGGGCGGGCAGTTTACGGCGGCTCTCAGGGAGCAGTTTTTGTGCGGCCTAAGTGGGCCAGCACGTCCGGGGAAGGACGCCACCTGGTGTCTCAGTACGTCCTTCACACTAAGTGCCGGCCTCGTCTCGCGTTCTGCTAATTTAGGGCGACGTCCCGCTTAGCAGCGAGGGGTGCAGCTCTACTGCAGTTCATTCAATGGGCTTCTGCTGTTATTAAGGTAGTGGTGGAATCATAGCTTCCCAACTCTTAAACAAGGTAGACCTCAGTTAGATATTGTTCGTTAGTGAAGAAAACTTTAGGCAGAAATTGTGTGTTATTGATATTTAGCGCGTCAAGGTAATCTTTCCTATCTCGGTAGAATTGCGACTATAAAACCACCCACTGTTGTTGCCAATTTTTAACCATGGCCAAAAGTTACGTGATATTGAATGGGTCGGATTTCCTCCCTTTCAAAGGGCCGTTTGGTAGCAACGAGCTCGCTGTAGAACAAATACAGTGCCTAACATTCTCTGCCCTCCCTTGTGTCGTCTGAAGTCCCAGAAATATTACGTGAATTTAGTCCTGGTTTCGAATGGAAATCTAATTACCGGACTTCAGATTGACCGATCAGGGACTGAAATTTTTTAACTGCAATATTTATTCCAATCCATTGTGGGGCTTTGGTATAGGAACCTTTTACTGAAATTGATAGTAAAAGACAGTCCTAGGTTGCCGAATTCTCTTTGTTGACTCAAAAGCGACGAATTCCTCGCGGGGAGGGAATCATCAGGTTATCTCGCGATGTGGGTCATGACTGATGACCCTCATGGAGAGTGAACGTGATTGTGCCATACCCGGATGGAACGCGTCATTATTTAGCCAATAAGGAGTATTCGGCAGCATAGGACTGTCTTTCAAGATTAACTTCTTAACTGTTTCCTAGTAATGTTTCATTACAGATTCCATGAGGTTAGAGGTCGCAGGAGGAGGGATGATGTGCTGGTATGCACTATAAGTACAAGGAAAAGTTTAACGAGCCAAACTGGTGAACATTAGTTCCGTAGGACGAATTCTATCGATCACGATTATTCAAGAGGGATTAGGCTCGTTTAGAAACGCAACATGGACGCACATACATACACACTAGACATTCACAAAATCAGCTAAAAGAATGTCCATCATTTTTCGAACCAAAGTTGGGATTTCATAGGTAGCTTGTGATTCACTGTTCCATCCCATCAGGATTTATTGAAATTATTCCCAAACCAGAAATCTAGATAAACTAATAACATTCCTGACAAATGACTACAATTTCAGTTCATAATTCGAAAAGCCTTCGCTAGTTCACGTGCAAAGTTGCAGTTAAAGTGCGCAGAGAAGCAACACCACTTTTTCATACACAGCACAGCGCCCCGGTAACTTTGATCAGAAATCCAATCTGCCTTGACTCCAAATAGTTGAAGCGAAAAACTTGGAGAGGGTGAATAGACTAATCCAGATGACAAATTCTTATTCCACACGACTAATTCTCTAATTAGGAATCAGGAGAGACAACGCCCGTTTATCCTTTCCCAAATTTTTCCATTGGTTCATAATCTAAAAGTATGAATGCGTCTCTATCGGGCGGTCTGGGAGAGCCAAAACAAGATTGTTCAGAACGAAAACCGCTGCAGGCAACGCGTTCTTGGTCGCCAGAACTGCGTTTCGAGCCAGAAACTTCAACTGCCGTTCCCAGGCTTCTGACGCAAACCTATACCAAGAAAAGCCACCTGACTTACCCGAAATGCTTGCCTTTGTACGAAGGATACTCTGTAAGTAAGTTCCGATCGGGTGCGAAATGGAAAATACAGTGAAAATCCGATGAATCTTTGCACTAGTGAGTTCGTCAGTGACTGTTCGGCGATGCTTTACAAATAAAGTTTGTGCACCTACATAATTCCGATTGAGTTGGGACGTTACTTGTACACAGTTCGCTAAAGTTACTTCCCTTCGCGAGGGTTCACAGTGCCACCACATGTCGTGCCACTTGCGCACAGCAGCTGAATTTTGTTGTATAGCACAAGTGAAGGATATGATAAATAACGTTCCACACTTGCGTACACTCTGAAAGTGATTCATCCCAAGTACTAAGTTTCACTTTACACTTTCAGCTATATTGTTTTACTAGTCTCGTTGCTATTTCAATGGTAGACCATTTCTGCAGTTTTAGGTGTCCCACATTCTGCGGTAGTTACCGGTGCTTCATTTTTGATTACGAAAAACGTAATGTCTCTAATTCAGTTCCAAATGCGGTTGAATGTACATTTTGTTTATTTGTACAGTACAACATCAAAACTTATTATTTGTTTGAAAAACGAGGTATTCATACCACCTAGCGCCGCTAATAAATTGTTGGCTATTTGCTAGCAGTTTTGATCTTCAGGTGTTATAAAGGTAATTTGCCATAATACTTGAATACGGTGCGAGGGTCGAAACGGTAGGTAAATAACATTTGTCAGTAACTACTCGCGGGATATATATGACGTTTTTCATATAGGTGCGAACTCAACTGGTGCAAAAATTATCACACGTTTTGTGCGTGTGTAACCGTAAGGTATCGCCACTCTCATTTAGTACGTGTAATTTATGGTGTACCTACTTAAAAGCTTTGCTGGCAGACTATTACGGCGTCCATCCAGTTGCTGAAAACATAAGTACATTTTAGATGCCCATATTTTTAACACTGCTTCATGATAATTTATCTTATTAATTGTAAAGTCCTTTATAGATCCTTGACCACTACTTCCTGTCATTATTTCATAACCGGCGACGAATTATAACTAAACAAATATTTCTCTAAGGAGTGAATCGCAGATTATTGTTATTATTATTTCTGTAAGGAGCCTTACCAGGAACGTCCAACCTGAAGGACCATGGTTTTGTTCTTCGGGGTCTCCTTCTTCTAGACCGGCTGCCTTCACTACCGTAGTGTCGATAAGGGAATAGTGTGTAATAAATAATGTATATAAATGGATGATGACACAAAAAAGTGTACCCGAACGACCATCAAAGAGATGGGGCAGCATTTGGCCCACTACATCCACGGAATGAGGCAGACAAATACGGGCATAACTGGTTAGCATAAGAAGAAGGATAAGAATGCCGGCTGTTAGAAGTTTGTAACAACGGTACGGCCTGTGACAGCGCTTCTTTTAGAATATGACACACTACGACGCCACGGAGATACCTTTTATGCTCTTGGAATACATCTCTTATTGACTAGAAAGCATCAGTGGGCAACTCCAAATACTGTATGTAAACCTAATTCCCAGCCACATGTGCCAGGGATGTTAAATTCTCCTTATTATGTTGGTCGTTCTGCCTCTTGCTCGTTGCCTAACACATTGTCCAACGAACACGACTGAGGTACATGGATTTCATATCCTGTAGTAGTCACTGTTGATCCTTTGGCATATTTCATGATAATAATAATAATAGTAATAATAATAATATTGTCAAAAATTCTGATTGTGCTCGCACATAACAACGTTTAGCGCCTTGACTTCAGCACAATTGTCTCCTACTGAATTCCCTGAGTCAGAGATCATGTGCAGTTCTGAAAACGTTGTACATTATCATCTATGTAGTGTGTGGATGCAATATACATCACTCACATGTAATTTTGCTATTTTTGCCAACTTTTGTGGTTATCTTTACCACGGTATTGTCTTACTATGGTTTGCAACGAATCTTGCATCCAGTATCGTGCGTCAGGTCTTCAATCTTCATGTTTTGTGTGTGTGTGTTTTCAAGCTAATATATTGTTTCCATAACAAATCATCTACTCAGCAGGGCTGTGTGTGCTGTTTTGAAACTTCATGGCTGACTGAAACAAGAGGCTTCGGGGTGGGGAGGGGAATGGGAGCAGGGAGAGGACCGGGACTGGAAGTCGGAACCGAGGTTTACGTGGTAAATGCTGTTCTGATGGAGCTAACCAGATGCGACTCACGACGCACTCTACCACTTTTCAAGCTTTACCGGAGCTTTTCGGTCATATAGCACACTTTCTTTAGCTCCTGCTCGTCGATCGTCAAGATCACACAATAGCGAAGTAGCAGCAGTAACTTCAATGCTGAACAAAGAACTATACAGGCAGCAGTTGCATCCATGCACACTGTTGCTGAAACCTGGTGGTAGTCAAGGGAAGGCAGAATTCGGTTACGGTTGTGGACGGGGACGTAATCAGTTACTATTGGTTGCCTTTTACAATTGCACACAATTTATTTTAAACCATTTATTCCAGACTCAACAATAAATAAAAAAATACCACACGTTATTAATTAAGGAAATGACAACAGTGTAAATATATTTTTTTCAGTGAGTTACAATTTAGAAAATCACCATTAAATACAGATACAACAGATAATGTTTTAAAAACAAGCCACTGTGGTCTGGGCAGATCTTACACGCCACGAATAGCAATAAATTAACAATTGTTTAAGAACTCGCTGCAATTTACAACTTACAGGTATTGGAATACTAAGGTAAGTCGGCACAAACACAGCAGACAGTGTCAGACGCCAGTAATGGCAGTAAATAAGGTTCTAACTGCTTATTGCTAAAATACAAACACCAAATTAAAATTTTAAGGCAAATAACCACAATCACATCTGAAGGCCTTACACGCCAGGAACGGGAATACTTAAAAAAAAAAAAATTGAAACCTGTTGAAAAACAGCAAATGTAATAGCAAAAAGTTAATTAAGAAAACAAGCAACTGATCCAGATGGTCCTCCAGGAATTGACGTCTGAGAGTTGCATTCACTTCACAAGATGGTTACTCAGACTAGTGGCAGGGTAACGAATGACTATTGATAATATTGGTGAAGCTACCTGACTTCCTATAAACGAAATGCAACGATGGTACAATACACCAAAGCCAGAACCGGCAGTCTGCCCTACGTCCAGAATATTGTGTTTAGAGCCCCCGGAATGAGAACAGAATCGTTACCACCAGAGTAGAGCAATCACCAAACGGCATACAATCAAGAAAGCTGTCAAAACTACACGCCGTACGAAACAGCAACGGCAAGGTGAGGAAACGTACACTGCCGTTACATACACTAACCTCCAGGGTAGCTCTCTGGGTCGTTAGCGGCCATCAGGCAAGAGAAATTACCGCTGGTTGACATTAACAAATTGTAACAAGTTGAAGGCAGGAAATAGTAATAAGAAGTCGAGGAAAGCTAATCAGATCCCCCTTCACCAAGCACTCAAGTCTCGCTGCTCTTCTCCTCGGCGACACTACGAGCAGCAGCACGAACCCAAGCCACTGGAGAATTGCGGGATATCACAACGGTGGAGGTTCCTCTACTTGGATTGAAATGCACTCATCTTAAAGCTTCCTGGATGCTGTTTACGACGAAGTCGTGCGCCCTCATGACCACAGCCCTTCCATCTGGCAGTCCATGCGTGCCGCCAGCGGTCCTGGCGTGTTACAGCACTGCGCGGACCTGGCTTCTCCTCAGTCCCCAACTGAAATCGCCATTCATACGACCCGGAAAAAAAACTTTGCTTCAGATATAGGGGAACAGTTACTACATATCGGTAACCCGCCGCTAGAGGACAGGCAACGCTTGTGAAACCGAGTGGCGCCAGCCAACACGAGAAGAAGACAAACAACCACAACCACGTCAACTAAACGATACTGTCTGGCCTCCCACACAGGGCGGAAACCTACAAGCACCACCAACACGAGCCGCAGCACGTCTCAGTTGCCATATAAAACATATTAGCTTTAGACATCTATTCGGTAGAATTTGTTTATGATGCTGTTTCGGTGAAATAAGCTATAGAAGCAAACGATAACGGTTTTTTCACTGGGCATCGCTCAGTGTCTCGAGATACACTGACTGATCAAAACTGTCTGCTGTACCAAGACTCGAACCCGCAATCTAGATCCATGCGTAGTGTTGCAACGTTATAGCGTTGGAGAACTGATGGCAAAGAATTGTTTGTTTATGATGCTTCGGAGAAATGACGTTCTAGAGACAAACAAGAAAGGATATCTCGCTGTCCACCGGAGTGTGGACTGTTTTGAATTTCTCTGACTAGTCAGAACCGGTTGTCGTACCAAGACTAAACCTGGAACTTTGCCTTTTACATGTAATACTCTAATTAACTTAATTATTGGCGAAAGTATTGCCTCCGAAAGACACCGTCCCGTTCCCGAACTCCAGTTCTGCAAGCAATTTCAGTATGGGGGGGAGTTAGTGGATTTTACATGAGTGTTCGTGTATCACTTTAAAGTGGATTTTAAGTCTGAAAATAGCTAGTAGAGATGCAATTGAATTACGTAATTTCGAAAAGAGTTTACAGCCTGTGTTGAAATATGCTATTATCCTTCAGCAACTGTACTATCGATGAGAAACCTAACGTAAAGTATGAACATACACATGTTAATGGTCCCGTTTCGGTTCCTGCCCATATGGGTTGTGAGCGTCCACAATCATTGACTCTTTATATTACCGTGCGGTCGATCGATTGCACACCATGAGAAATTTTCGCATTTGTCCCCCACCCTAAAATTTCTTTCAACAGTTTCGTTTTAAAGACAGTTATTAATGCACGCAAGTAATTTGATGTAACATCGAAAACGATAGCTACTTTAACAGTCTGAAACCATAAAGTAGTGAATACTCATATTGTTACAAAGGTGCGTGGTATTCTAATGAGTAATCCGGTTTGTAATAACTTTATACTGTATTAACGTCGAGGACGACCAAAAAGACCTGGAAGCAAAATAAAAAATGGCCAACAATGACAATGCGTCAGTTTTACCCTTTGAATTCAGAACGTAACATGAGTGCGGTAGCGATGTATTGCTGTAAGTATACACTCATAGCTTGGTAGTCACGACACGTTGGGTTGTTGTTACAGAAAACGAGGGTGAAACCCAACATATTACGCACCATGTCGCTGTCATAATAATATGTACGTGAATTTGCTTGGATTCCACGAGATACTGGAAGATATTGTAAACCTATCTGATGCTTAGGCGGCCATGTGCTGTTTACTACAAATGCTAGTTGTTGAATCTATATTACCATTTGACCCCCCAAATTTGGTCAGCGAGACTGTAGTATAAAGCACCCTCACCTTAATGTCCATGCCGTGCTCCCCAGTCCATTCTGGACCAGTTTGGGGCCAATGGAAGGTGCTATTTACCTTACGCAAGTTACAGATAGTATGCGTTCATGATAAAGGCCGCATCAAGAAGTTGGGGAGATATGGCCCCTCCAAGGACAACAGCCCAAAGAGGGCACAGTAGAATAACATAAAAAACTACGAAAGGGAAGCGGTTGCAGAATTAACCGCGAAAGATGCGATAATTCTCCTAACCCTTGCATTTCTTTCCTCTGCCTACGAGAAGAAGCCTTTTTTTCGGCCCGCGACTGTAGTCACAGCTACAAGCAGTTGTCACACTGCCGTTTCTGCCCTGTCATTCCCCCCATGTAGCATTAGAAACAAAAAATACTACCGAGCAGACGTGTATCGCTAATACTTTTCATACATCGTTCACACTGCTGACGCCGACATAGCGCGCTCATGTGCAACGTTGGACTTACTGCTGGTATTTGGCAGTGACAGGATCTCGGAGATCGGTGAGTAGGAACTGACGCGAACGTGCTGTTTAACCGTAGGCCTCCCAATTTTACCGATTTAGGCCGACTAAAGACTGGAACGAAAGTTTTGAATTTGAGTGCTTTGGAGTATTTGGCAGAATAATAAGTGAAGCTGAAAACAGACCTCACGTAAATCGCTCTGTTTCATGTGACTTTAACATCGTCTCGGGAAACGCGTTGTGTAAAAGCTCTGAATCTTATATCGAAGGGGACTGATGACCTAAGATGTTAAGTCCGATAGTGTTCAGAGCCATTTTTCTTATCTCGGAAAACGTTTGCGTAAGTATAGAATGTATATTTATAAGCAGAGCTAGTTAATGAAATAGCAGCTTTCTGTTGAACACCATCGATATGACTTCCCATTTGGATATACTGAAGGTTATGACAACATTTTACTGATCCAATATACTGAATTGCTTTGAGGACATTAGAAACTTCTGTTACTTCAGCATCTTGTAAATGCAGTGTCTGCACATTAGAGACGAGATAAAAGCCTGCCTATCTAGTATTTGTGAAAGAAGACGGTCAAATTTAGCTGTCTTGTCGACATACTACGACACTGCTGATTAACTTAACTTCAGTAACATAATGAATGTGTTTCACTTTAGTCAACGCGATACAATGTTAAATATTATAATAAAACACAACTCCTGGAAAATCATATTCCCTCTCTTCTAAACGAGACCCCTATTTATTTTTTTTCTAGATAACAATTTATACATATGAATGACTTGATGATCAAAAAACGCTATTACTTTTATACATGACGCTTTTGGTGTTGGCATAAAATCCAAAATATATATGTTTGGTCTCACTTCCCATTGTTTAGAGTTTATACATTTTGTAATTCAGTTCCTACAGAGACAGAATTACTTTACTGTGTGATTTGCACATACAAAGTTCATGTCATGGTTTTAAAGGACGATTAGTTTTTATGAAATAGACTTACAAGATTATAAAATTTGCTGATCTTTGTAGCAAGAAATTGGAATGAAGTAGTTTTACAGGGTGAGGGGAAAGGGGGGGAGGGGTGGGAGCGCGGTTTCGGCAGTTCTGTCTGTTACGCGTAACGCAGGATAATCTCGGTATGGCTCTGTTGGTGTTTGGACTGCCGTATTCTGTGACCTCCACCAACGAAAAACAATGGGAAATACCATATTTATTTCCGTGTAAAGATCTTACATGCGAGAGTAATTCATCAATATAAAATAACTGCTAGTTATTGCCTCCTGTTAAGGCATCACACAAATTTGTCAACCTGTTTGCAAGCGATTTAGCTGGCATAAATGTGCTTAATTTGGCAAGGAGACTATGTTTGACCTCCGTGGTCCCATCTCATCTGCACTATCTGATCAAAAGAACGCGTAACTGAAAGCGAGGTCTATTGTGTTGTCAGTAGAGCAACAGTAACAGCATATGGGTCGTTGAGGAGAGCACAAAGACATCTGTCACTGTGTGTCACCTGTGTCACAATTCCCTTGGGTATGTTTCACAACTTTTAAAGCTGCCCAAATGGACTGCTGGTGATGTGATCGTAAAGTGGAAACGCGAGTGAACAACAAGAGCTAAACCAAATCAGAAAACCTCATATACTGATGGACAGGGACCTTCGAGCATTGTGGAAGTTAGTTGTAAAAAAAACACATGCAATGAGTGAAGCGTACGACATGAGTTCCAAATAGCTACCATCGTCAGGCTAACACTGTGACTGTGAGTATTCAGTTACAAGGAGTGATGTACGTTAGTCGAGGTGATCCTCATAAGCCATTTCGTCTGTAGTCATTGCTAAGCGACGTTTGAGGTGGTACTCACTGGACAATCGTTAAATGGAAACGAACGATTTGATAAATCACATCCTATGGCAATCCGACGGGTTTGATGAATGCCTGGAGAATCTTACTTATTAGTATGTGTAACATCAACAGTGAAGTATGGAGGAGACGGTGTTATGCTATGGAGGGAGAGATTGGTCTTTAGGGAGTGGTACCCTTAGTGCGCTTAAGAAAATACCAAATGTGAAGGATATTAACACATTTTATTGCATTGTGTATTGCTTACAGTAGAGTGTCTGAAGACAATCAGCATGACAGTGTATCATGTCATAAGCCTGCATCTATGAGTCAATGATTTGTGGATAGTGACGTTCCTGGAATGAATGGCCTGCCGAGAGCCGACCTGAAGTGAGTGAAACATCTTTCGCACGAGTTAGAATGTCAGCAATGTTCCAGATCCCGGCGTCCGACATTACTATCTCCGTTGGTTTCGGCTGCCGTTACTCCATAGATACTTCTTCGAAAGTGTTCCCATGTTAACGTCCGCTAATAGTTGTCCATATACTTGTGATCAAATAGCGCAGCAGCAGTTGAGGCAGAGGCAGCCTCTCCGTCATTAAACAGACGAGTAACTTAACTTTACGCAGTTCATGAAAGGCATAATCTGCTCCATTACTGAGGAACCAAACTGTAATACGCTTATAGTGCTTTGTTAACCCATTAGAAATATAAACTACATGTACCTTTGCTGTAAACGATTTTATACTTTCTTGCCCTGATGCAAGTTTACGGTTTCCACTAACACAGGACATGAGTCACTATTTACAGTTTGTAAGAATGTCAGCTTGGTATTGGTAACATAAAAATCTTAAATACATGAACAACAATTTTTTTCAAAAGCTGTGAGTGAAACTGCATTATCTAGTCACTTGATTTTCGATAGGTGGTGCTCATGGCCGCACTGTATCTCCGAAAGTCGTGTTGCAGAACATACAAGCAAGTGCTAAATAAATCTCTTCATTGTAGTAGCAATGTTTGAGCAAAATAATCACTATCAGGCTAGAAAACGTAACCTCAGGCTATTCATTTTCAACTCATTTTAGTTCTGAAGATGACCATTGTAATTCCACTTGAAGGCATGTAAGGTCGAGGCACTTCTAAATTTCCTACTTTCAAGTAGCATATGCGAATAGAATCATAGTCTTTACTAGATAACGAAAATGCGTCTGAGTTTTGACACGATTGTCCCAAACAAACAAAAATTTTTAGTCTCTTGCAATACACACTTACCAGTATACGTAACATTACAGAATATGCATTATCTATCGCTACATTACAACAGCGTTCAGGTAGTTCTGTATCTGAAAGATACCGCTGCAAAGAGCAAATTACTGCTTTCAGACTGAATGAACGTGGCACGTTCACAGCAGTTGAGCGTACGTCGTCTTAATAGTTGCTTACTAATCGACATTCATAATAACAGAGTTCATGTACAGAAAATAGTGGAAGAAATCAAGTCCTGTTAGAAAAAGTAGAAATACTGTTGCTCAAACAAAAATAGTCTCAAAATATGATGAACAAGAAGCTTAGCTAAAAAGCAGCATTTTCAGCACTTTTAAAAGTTTATATTTGCCCCAAAGAAGAAAAATACAACAGTTTACAATATACAGTCATATCTGATATCTGCAAAAAAAATCTGTTTTGTTAGTAAAATCTTTGTGTAGATAAAAACGTAACAACAATGTATCATAGAAATTATAATATTTGCGTATAAATAAATTTTATACCTATACAGTCAAATATTCTTTAAATTTCTTAAATTTTGTCCAAACGTTCTCTGAATGTGAATTGTTCTCATGTGTCTTAGTTCCGTTAAAAAAAAATGTAGGTGCATTGCAGCACTATATTACCTTGCGCTTGTAGTACGCCTGTGTACTTCTTAACATGGCCAATGGTAAACTGTTTCGTACAGTGTTGTAAAACTGATGTCAAGCACCTCATAACGGAAGTCACGAATGAACACAACCTGAAAGCTCTTAAGCGAATGTCTTTATTCCGTGACCAGTTATTATCTACAGACTATTCATCAGGTCACAGAACGTCTCCTTTGCTAACAAAAGTATGATCCCTGATGTTAATATAATTATGGGCATTATGTAAGAATAAAAAGTTGGTTGCGTTTTCATGATTAAACTTACTGGCAATTTAAGTACACAGTTCACTAAATAAAAGACATGTTAAGCTTGTGAGTCTATTCTTATCTGATACTTGAAAGCTGGAAATTTAGATGTGTCTCGACCGTGTTGTTGAGCTGTAAGTTAATAGTCTGTGGTGATATTTTCTGGCCTGATGGTGATCTTGTTCCTTGAAACTGCTCTCACAATGAAGAGATTTATTTAGCACTTGCTGGTATGTACTGAAATACAATTTTCAGAAAACAGTGTAGCCATTAGCACTGCCTATCGAAAGTCAAATGACTAGATCATGCTACGTCATTCACAGTGTCTGAAAAAATCCTTATTGACGTATTAAGATTTTTATATTGTCAACGCTATGTGACATCCTTACTAACTGTAAATAGTGACTCAGGTGCTGTATTAGTGGAAATTCTGAACTTTCATCAGCACCGGAAATCTTAATATCGCTCACAATAAAGGTGGAGGTAGTTTACATTTTTGCTATCGTTTAAGTTTATTATAGATGGGTTCCTCAGTAATGGACCGGATTATGTCTTCCACGTACTGTGTCATGCGCTGTGTAGGTTAAGTTACTCGTCTGTTGAAATTACTAATGGAGAAGTGCCTGTACCGCAGGTGCAGGTACACTATCTGATCAAAGGTATTCGAACAATTATTAACGGACATTATTATGGGAACAGTTTCAGATACGTATCTGTGTACAAATTGCAGCCGAAACAATCGGAGGTATTAATATGGGATGCTAGGATCTAGAACAAAGCCGACATTCCAACCCATGCGAAAGATGTTCCACGGAGTACTGGTCAGTACTCTCGGCAGGCCAATTCATTTCAGGAATGTCACTATCCACAAATCGTTGCCTCGTAGATGCAGCTTTATGACAGGACGCATCGTCATTACGATTGTCTCGAAATACTCTAAGGTTCACATTACACAATGCCATAAAATGTGTTCATATCAGTTCCCATTTGGTTTTCTCTTAAAGAGCCAATACACTTCCTACGGAATATGCTTGCCATGCGAGGCGGCCTAATATGCCAAGGGCTGAAAAAATAATTTTTTTCCTTGTACTTCCGTTACTATCGGAACTAGGAGGATATATATACCACAGTGTTGATACTTGTGAGACCTGCTGTTTCTGGGCCACATTTGGCTAGAGAGAGAGAGAGAGAGAGAGAGAGAGAGAGAGAGAGAGAGACAGAGAGAGACAGAAGATGAACAGAGAGGGTTTCTTGCTCATACACTATGTGATCTACAGCATCCGGACGCCTGGCTGAAAATGGCTTACATCTTCGTGGCGCCCTCCATCGGTAATGCTGGACTTCAATATGGTGTCGGCCCACCCTTAGCCTTAATGACAGCTTCCACTCTCGCAGGAATACGTTCAATAAGTTGCAGGAAGATTTCTTGGGGAATGGCAGCCCATTCTACACGGAGTGCTGCACTGAAGAGAGGTATAGATGTCGGTTGGTGAGGCCTGGCACGAACTCGGCGTTCCAAAACATCCCAAATCAGTTCTATATGATTCAGGTCAGGACTCTGTGCATACAAGTCCATTACAGGGATGTTATTGTCGTGTAACCACTTCATCACAGGCCGTGCATTATGAACAGGTGCTCGATCATGTTGAAAGATGCAATCGCCATCTCCGATTTGCTTTTCAACAGTGGGAAGCTAGAAGGTGCTTAAAGCATCAAAGGTGGCCTGTGCTGTGATAGTGCCACGCAAAACAATAAGGGGTGCAGCCCCCCCCCCCCCCCCCCTATGGAAAACACGACCACACCATAACACCACCGCCTCCGAATTCTACTGATGGCACTACACACGCTGGCAGATGACGTTCACCGGGCATTCGCCGTACCCACACCCTGCCATCTGATCGCCACATTCTGAACCGTGATTCGTCACTCCACACAACTCTCCTTACACCAAGGGAGGCGTCGTTTGGCATTTACCGGCGTGATGTGTGACTTACGAGCAGCCGCTCGACCATGAAATCCAAGTTTTCTCACCTTCCGCCTAACTCTCATAGTACTTTCAGTTTGGAATACCTGTGTGATGGGCTGGATAGATTTCTGTCTATTACACATTACGACCCTCTTCAATTGTTGGCGGTCTCTGTCAGTCAACACACGAGGCCAGCCTGTACGCTTTTGTGCTAAATATGTGACCCTTCACGTTTCAATTTCACTATCACACCGGAAGCAGTGGACCTGTGGATGTTTAGAAGTGTGGAAATCCTGCGACGTATGGCACAAGTGACACCCAATCACATGAGCACGTTCGAAGTTCATGAGTTCCGCGAAGAGCCTTATTCTACTCTCTCACGATTTCTAATGACTACTGAGGTCGCTGATATGGAGATCCTGGCATTAGGTGGCAGCACAATGCACCTAATATGAAACAGGTGTGTTTTTGGGGTGTCCGGATACTTTTCATCACATAGTGTATATTACTTTTGTGACTAACACGTATATGTATCAAGAATGCGATAAGAACAGAAACGGGGCATGTACATTTAATGGTAAAATAAAAGCTACAATATTCAGCATTAGTGGTGCCGTGTTTCTCATTGTGTGGTGGCTTGAATTTGCATCAATATTGATTCATAATAGCAAGAGCTTTAGTGCGTGTAGAGTGGCATAGTGTTCGGTTTCATAACTTTGCATGCTATAGGTAGCTGGTTGAAATCCAACCTCATGCAGTTATCTGTTACTTAGCATTTATCATTTCTTATTACAGCTTGACTGTTTAGTGGAGACGCAGGTACTTCAAAATATTCGCATTACTTTGTCTCCAAGTAGAGAACCTAAAGGCCGATGCCTACACGGACAGGGACTGCAGTACAAGCCATATATCGTTCCTAATGACTGTATGTTCAGAAGACCAATGGATTATAAGCCTGTTGTAAGTTAGTTAGAAATCAGTAATCTGTCAGTGTTTTCTGCATATACAGGTCAGGACCTAACGAAATGGCCGGAAGAATTCGACTGAGTTCCCAAATACAACAGGTGAGAAGACTATACGATGAGTTCGGCAAATGTCTACATTTACTTGGATGGCGCATCACAGTAGTGGTTCGAAAACAACGAAGAGCAGCTGAATAGCTGGGATAAATTTCAGCCCAAGCTGTAGAAAGCGTTCGGCGACAATCAGCGGCAAATCCGTTTAGCGGACAAATATTTGAAGAACATGGCACAAAATCATGACGAAACTACACAGTTTGATATGCAGAATGCATTGGCTCTATGCCGCAGTGTCCATCCAATTAAGAGAGAAGCTGAAAAAATCTCATACCTGATGAAAGAGATTGCAGAGGACATATACGAAGCTCTTCTGGTTAAGGACGTCAAAACAACCAAGAAATTCATCAAATGTTGCCAGCACATCGAATGCAACAGAAAAGAATCATGCAAAAGAAGTACGACTAACTCCCGAATGTTCCCCCTATTACAGTTTGCGGAGACCGCCTTTCGCATTTGCCATGTAGTGCGAGAAGAGATAAGCAATCATATCTGTAGGACCCAGCGAGCAGGAGGTAGCTGCCATGAATGGCGACCTGATACGTCGTAAGGTAACAGAGAATGATGAAGAAAAGGTGTATCCATCCTCTTCACCAATCTTCGACACCAGGCGAATGTTCACTGAAGAAAGGACTTGGCCAACTAGGACATACACCGCTGTCATCTAGCCATCAGACGATAATCTAGCACCTGACAAACGCAAGTACAACAACTGCTACCCCAAGTGTTGTGCCCCGAAGAAGAGCGGACTTTTGGACTCTGGACGACACGCACGTGTGTTTCCATAGTGGACGTCCTGGACACACTGAATGCAGCTGCAGAGAAAGAAGACGAGTTTTCGACGACTACTACGCAAATCCTCTATAGATGACAGTCATTAAGATGACAGAAAGTGTCACTGACGTCATCATCGACGACTTCCTTTTGGTGTGGTAGTCGACTCTACGACTTCCTTTTCTGTAATATCCTGCACTTATCGTCGTCAACTAAAGAAGATACGTCCTGTGTTACGAACGCGGCTGTGCTGAATGTCGCAAATGGATAATACGTCCAGCCAACTGGAGTACGTAATACTAGAATACCTATCAATAACAGAACACAGCCCTTCGAACCTACCGTTTTAACAGAATGCAGTCATAATATTAATCTCGGCTAGGATGTCTTGCAGGCATAAAAATAGCATAGAGTATGGAAGATGTAAGCATCATGCTAATGAATCTATTAAAACAGCATAAACTACAACCATAGCTTTTGGCGGTAGCTTGCCGTTGAAGACTTTGTTATCCCGCCGTCATGAACGAGACAAGTTCCACCAGCTAATCGATATACTTAGTTAAACTGAGAAGACTTTGTCGATTGTAAAAAGCTACTCAGTCTCACAAAGAAATGTACATGGGAGCGACGATTATAGGCATTATAGTTAGTCAAGCAGAACTCTGAATCACCATTTGTCACAAACAGTAACAATTCGCCACTAAAAATGTTTAAGGAGGAGCAACTTGACCGGTCCAGAAAAGGAAACTTAGTGTCGTCGAAGAAGAATCGCGCTCTGCTTCCACTACAGACAATGCCTGGAACGAAGCTAGTATCGAGTTGCCAATAGGATCTGGTTTGACAGAGGAATAACATCGGCAGGTGATAGCCGTTCTGTGTCAGTTTGCAGATGTTTTCAAATTTGGGCTGGGGAAAAGGCAAACCAGGCAGCCCATGGTAGAACAACGTATTGACTCTGGGTATCATCGGCTAATTAGACAGCAGTCATGTAGTCCGTCCTGAGCTAAACGACCGAGCAAGGCAGTACAGTAGTTAGCACACTGGACTCCCATTCGTGAGGATGATGGTTCAAACTCTCGTCCGGCCATCTACATTTAGGTTTTCTGTGATTTCACTAAATCACTTAAGGCAAATACCGGGGTGCTTCCTGTGAAAGGGCACAGTGGATTTCCTTCTCCGACGTTCCCTAATCCCAGCTTTTGCTCCCTCTCTAATAATCTTGTGGCTGATGGGACGTTAAACAGTAATCTCCTCCTCTTCCAACTGAACGACATATAATCAAAGACTATGTGGAGAAGTTGCTGCAAGATGAAATCATTTAATCTTCACAGAGGTCTTGGTCCTCTGCTGTCGGTACTTGTCAAGATGGATGGCACACGGCGTTTTGCACCGACTACCGACGAATGAAAAAACTCTTGAGGAAAGCTGTCTATCCATAGCGATGCTTTGATGACACACTAGTGTTCTTGAAAAGAGCGAAGTATTTTTTCAGCTATGGACACTGAGACACGCAAATCAAGGCTGACCAGAAAGAAGCTGTCAACAGGTCACGGCACTGGAGTCAGGATGGTTCTGCAACTCTGTTGGCACCTTCGAGAAATTCATCAACTCCCTTCCTGCTCATCTGTGCTGCAAAGGCTGGTCATTCAGGCTGCTGACAGATGGTCACGTTGTGACTGGATTGTATAGAAAGGAAGTACCTGTGTACTGTATGTACTTGATCATCATGTTTGGATTTTCTCTGGATCAGCCCTTCTCCTGATGTTCAACAAATATCCATCTGAAAGTTTCACTTTTCGATTTTTTTTTCCGTTTTCACAGTCATCAGGTTTTTTCCAGTGTCAACGACATTGGTGGTGTCGATACTGTATTAGTACCCAGTTGAGAACAAGCTGTGAACTCATACTGGCCCAGATATGGGCGTGGATTTGAAAGGTACAGTCAATCCATGTCCCTTATAAACTAATATTCACTTGAGAAACATATACGTGTGTGTGTGTGCTGGGTTATTCATAATGAAACAAGTATTTTCTAGGTACGCCTATCTTTGCACTGGAATATCTCAGTCACACGTTTTATAGCTGCAAGCAGTCAGATTCCATGGTACTGATGATTACGAGCAGTTTCTGACAGTAAAAGTCTTTAGTGGTTTGTTACTGAGTAATGAGCGCCATTTGAGAAGGACTGCCTCAATATCAAAATTCAGTATTTTAATGAAGAAGAGCAGGTACCAGAATTCGAACATGGATTCGATCCACCAGTTGATCTTTGCATTTCTTGTCGCCTGTAACTTCTTTTACTTCTGTCAAAGATTTGTTAACGTGGCAGTAAAGACGGCGCCAAGATAAGCATAGGTCCCTGTTTAAGAGATTAGGTAAGTCAGTTGGGAGGTCCGAGGAAGTGGAATACATGGAAATAGCAAACCACATCTCGAGTTGCCTACACCCTTATTTTGTCAGTAAAGAGGAAGCCATTCACGGCGTCGACCATAACGTGTTAAACTTTACCAGTAGTGTCTATCATCATCATTAATCAGCTGTGAATGAAACAAATAATCTTTTTGAACTTCATGTTGTAAATGAGTGAAGAATGTAAATTAAGGAGAAGAGCGCCAATAAAAGAAAGGATTAGGTAATCAGATTACTAGTTCTCATAACTGGTTGTTTGCAAGATTCTTCATTCTCGAGTCGCCTATTTTGTGTCAAGATCACGTAGCCTCTTGTAAATAATTTTTTTATTCACTTTGAAATATAGTCCTCAGATACTGATATCCACTTTTGACATTTTTTGTGTGCTTTTCTCTATGTTTTATTGAACTCTTCTTAAATCAGACGTGAAAATGAGGCCCTAGGCTCTATTCAAAGAGCAGCTACAATACCCTTAACACATTTCTGACGGAAATTTGACCTTGCTGCCACAAGGCGTGAATTGTAACTCAGCGAATATTGAGTTCGTTAATACGGCCAGATCAATTACAATATTACAGATACGTTGTTTCGATGGCTTGAGTACCTCTATCGATTCTCCCTTCTATTCCAATCTCGTATTGTTCGTGGAAGGAAGGATTGTCGGTATGCCTCTGTGTGGGCTGTAATCTCTCTAATTTTATCCTAATGGTCTCTTCGCGAGATATACGTAGGAAGGAGCAATATACTGCTTGACTTCTCGGTGAATGTATGTTCTCGAAACTTCAACAAAAGTCCGTACCGAGCTAATGAGCGTCTCTCGTGCGAAGTCTTCCACTGGAGATGTCCGTAACGCTTTCGCAATTACTAAATGATCCTGTAACGAAGCGGTCTGCTCTCCGTTGGATCTTCTCTATGTCTTCTATCTCTTCTATCCCACACTGCCGAGCAGTATTCAAGCAGTGGGCGAACAAGCGTACTGTAACCTGTTTTCTTTGTTTTCGTATTGCATTTCCTTAGGATTCTTCCAATGAATCTCAGTCTCGCATCTGCTTTACCGACGATCAACTTTATATGATCATTCCATTTTAAATCACTCCTAATGCGTACTCCCAGATAATTTATAGAATTAACTGCTTCCAGTTGCTGACCTGCTATATTGTAGCTAAATGATATGGGATCTTTCTTTCTATGTGTTCGCAGCACATTACACTTGTCTACATTGAGATTCAATTGCCATTCCGTGCACCATGCGTCAATTCGCTGCAGATCCTCCTGCATTTCTGTACAATGTGACATTGTTACAACCTCTCGATATACCACAGCATCATCCGCAAAAAGCCTCAGTGAACTTCCGATGTCATCCGCAAGGTCATTTATGTATATTGTGAATAGCAACGGTCCTACGACACTCCCCTGCGGCACACTTGAAATCATTCTTACTTCGGAAGTCTTCTCTCCATTGAGAATGACATGCTGCGTTCTGTTATTTAGGAACTCTTCAAACTAATCACACAATTGGTCTGATAGTGTATATGCTCTTACTTTGTTCATTAAACGACTTTGGGGAACTGTATCGAATGCCTTGCGGAAGTCAAGAAACACGGCATCTCCCTGGGAACCCGTGTCTATGACCCTCTGAGTCTCGCAAATCCCTAATGGTAACGTGTGGTTAAGCAGTGTCTGAAATTGAGGTCTTTGTACATAAACATAAAAAGATTTTTCCATACATGTTAAGGTGATTTCAGAACTTGGCACTTGCTGAGAATTTACGAGAACTAATTTAATATAATCGAGTACTTATGCTACTTACTCTATCATTGTTAACATTTCATTATACAGGGTGTGTAACCTAACATTACCGCTGGATATATTTCGTAAACCACATCAAATACTGACGAACCGATTCCACAGACCGAACGTGAGGAGAGGGGCTAGTGTAAATGGTTAATACAAACATTAAAAAAATGCACATAAGTATGTTTTTTTAACACAAAACTACGTTTTTTTTTAAATATAACCCCGTTAGTTTTGCTAGTACATCTGAACATATAAAAAGTACGTAATCAGTGCCGTTTGTTGCATTGTAAAATGTTAATTACATCCGGAGATATTGCAACCTGCAGTTGACGCTTGAGTACCACTCCTCCGCTGTTCGACCGTGTGTATCGGAGAGCACCGAATTACGTAGGGATCCAAAGTGAACGGTGATGGACCTTAGGTACAGAAGAGACTGGAACAGCACATTACGTCCACATGCTAACACCTTTTTATTGGTCTTTTTCACTGACGCACATATACATTACCATTCCGTTTTCAGTTACGGAGTGGAATAGAGTGTGTCACGACATGTCAGGCCAATAGATGTTCAATGTAGAGACAATCATTTGCTGCACACAATTGCAATCTCTGGCGTAATGAATGTCGTACACGCCCCAGTACATCTGGTGTAATGTCGCCGCAGGCGGCCACAATACGTTGTTTCATATCGTCTGGGGTTGTAGGCACATCACGGTACACATTCTCCTTTAACGTACCCCACAGAAAGAAGTCCAGAAGTGTAAGATCATGAGAACGGGCTGGCCAATTTATGCATCCTCCACGTCCTATTTAATGCCCGTCGAATATCCTGTCAAGGGTTAGCCTAGTATTAATTGCAGAATGTGCAGATGCACCATCATGATGATACCACATATGTTGACGCGTTTCCAGTGGGACATTTTGGAGCAACGTTGGCAGATCGTTCTGTAGAAACGCGATGTATGTTGCAGCTGTTTGGGTCGCAGCAATGAAGTGAGGACCAATGAGGTGGTCGCCAATGATTCCGCCCCATACATTTACAGTCCACGGTCGCTGTCGCTCTACCTGTCTGAGCCAGTGAGGACTGTTCACGGACCAGTAATGCATGTTCCGTAGATTCGATGCCCCGTGGTTTGTGAAACCCGCTTCATCGGTAAACAGGTAGAACTGCAACGCATTCTCTGTTAATGCCCATTGACAGAATTGCACTCGATGATTAAAGTCATCACCATGTAATTGCTGATGTAGCGACACATGAAACGGGTGAAAGCGGTGACGATACAGTATGCGCATGAAACTACTTTGACTCAGTCCACCGGCTCTCGCAATGTCCCGTGCACTCATGTGTGGGTTCATGGCAACAGCAGCTAACACACCAACTGCAACCCTCTTCTCCTGTGACGGGCCTGTTACGGACCCGTTTGCGTGCTACGACCATACCTGTTGCATACAGTTGGCGGTAGATGTTTTGCAGTGTGCGGCAAGTTGGATGCCCTCTGTCCGGGTACCGTTCTGGATACACCCTGCAGGCTTCAGCTGCATTTCGTCGACACTCGCCATAGATGAGTATCATCTCCGCCTTTTTAGAGTTCGAAAACACCATGGTCGTAGTTCCTACACCACTACACTATCACAGACGTCTGGTAACACGGTGTACTATACTTGGTCTGCGTGCGGAGACGAATGCAGAATAACAATAGCAGCAAGCGCTACATGCGGACACTGCGACAGCTAGACCAAACCACAACAGTGCACTACAGCCACACTCGTAGACACGGTCGTCATCGTAAACATGTCCCTGCAGATGCTGCTCGCCGACCGTGGCCTGTGTTTGTTAAAACACGCAACTGAACGTCGGAGGTTTCAAGCGTCTAATTTAGGTTACAATATCTCCGGATGTAATTAACATTTTACAATGCAACAAGCGGCACTGATTACGTATTTGTTTATATGTTCAGATGTGCTAACAAAACTAACGTGGTTCCATTAAAAAAAACGTAGGTTTGTGTTTAAAAAATACTTCCCATTTTTGTATGGTTTGTATTAAACAATTACACTTAGCCCCTCTCCTCACGTTCGGTCTGTGGAACCGGTTCGTCAGTATTTGATGAGGTTTACGAAATATAGCTAGCGGTAACGTTAGGTGACTCACCCTGTATATCCTACGATAACTATTCCACATTATCTGAGTTTACTTGCTGCCGGGATCACAGTCCTAGTTTACCTAAATTACCTGCTGAACAGCCTTGTACCATTTGTCCGACTCAAGAAAATAGGCTCCAAGGGATGTTGTTGCAAAGAGGAAGGAGCACGGACGGCTAGGGATGGAGGGCTACGCAAGTCGCGGCGGCGCCGTGTGCATAATGCATGGCTGCTTGGCGGCGGCCGTTTAGAGTTACTACCCCGCCAGTTCACTGCGGCGGCAGCGAGCGATTTGCGGGCCAGGCAAACGTTCGTGTGAATAATTTAAAAGTGCCGCAGACTGCAGTGGCAGTGCCTGGCTGTCGTAAAAACTGGGGCCACATGTGCGGGGCTCTCTCCTCACCGGCCATGTATGGAAACTGCCTGTCCCTACGGACGTGTGACGTTGGCTGTAGGCAGGTGAGATACGCGCCATCGACAGAAAACATTGAAGTGGGGAAAGTAGTAAAAATTGATAGCGTGAAATGTGTATCCAAAGCAAGTAGGGTTGCATACAGTGATAGAATATATGTACTACTATATGGTACTAAAAAGACACACCTAGAAATACATAAAGGAAAGCCATTAAGATTGAGGGATCATTAGACAAATCGCGTCACAGGTGCGTGGTGAGTGGTAAAATAGTTCAGGCCTGGATGTCGGTTTGAAGTCCAGTGCTCTTTCTAGGGGCACAGTTCCGCTGTAAGTAGTACGACCTGTGCTTCGCCCCACCTGAAATGACTTAGGCTATTTTCAAAAAGGCCATAAGCCAAATGTAACGGAACACTAGGTGACCTCACCGTCAAATGGCGGTGTGTCCACACTAGGTGAACAACAGCACAATGTTACTTAAAACTTAGCCCTTGACTGAACGGTGAAAGCGAAGTCATATGGTCTACTTGACAAGGAAAGTGAAAATAGAGTATCGGAATTAAAGAATCAGCAATGATTAAGTATACTAATGACCATAGTAAACTTAATAACAGATGTTATAGCTAATGTTTGTAAGGTAAAGGTAGCGTCCAACCATTACATATATCATTTATTGAATTGTGAAATCTAACTTTTTTGTTGTTGAATAGGACGGGAGTTGCGGGTAGTCGTGACATAAACGCTCAGTTACATAACCAGCGGCACTAGACTGTTTATGCTTATGTTGGTTCAAAAAATGGTTCAAATGGCTCTGAGCACTATGCAACGTAACTTCTGAGGTCATCAGTAGCCTAGAACTTAGAACTAATTAAACCTAACTAACCTAAGGACATCACACACATCCATGCCCGAGGAAGGATTCGAACCTGCGACCGTAGCGGTCGTTGGGTTCCAGACTGTAGCGCCTGGGCTTATGTTGTTTAATGAGCGCATGGAAAAGTCTTTTTTTTCCCTCTGTAACCTGAATTTTGGGATGGATAAATATTTCTTCCTCTTTTACTGAAGCGCACTGTGGCAAAGACTGGTGATTTTAAAACTATGAGTACTAACTAGACTAAAGTAGAGAAATTTTCAGTGAGTTGCCATTCGCCATTTGGAACCAAATAGAATTCACTTTTACGGCCAATTATAAATTTTATCTCACATTTTCTTATGTAAAATCAGCTGTTGAAATTGGTTAATTAATTTACAAATTTACGCCGACACCAAAACCCACGTCTTGATTATTGTATAATAACATACTATCAGTCTCAGAGTATGCCTTATACTAGCTGACAAACCTGGCATGGCCGGTGTATTCATTTCTCCAACATTCTATATTCGTATTTCTGCTGTAGAAGCGGTGTAAGATGATCCCGTGTATTTTCTGTATACAGGACGCAGCTGCTTCGCATGTCTACAATGCGATTTTGTAAACATCTCTACGGTAACGCCTCTTCCTAGGTCACCAGACGGCTACTGTTTTCGCTTGCAGCCGTTTGCGGTTCGTAGTTGAAATGTGTCAAAGCAGTAGATGTAGGTGCTAAGGATTTCCTTAATTTGAGTCGACAGTAGGAATGATTTAGTAGTGAAGAATAAATGCATTTTTTCACGCATCACGCCATGTCTCTCGAACTGCATGTTGCATAATGACATATGCGTGTAGGCACATTCAGCTGCATTTATGGCTACTATCAACGAAGTAATAAATTAAAATGTCGTCCATGAGGCGGCAGTTTCTCACGCATCGCTGTGTTCATCTTCTGTACTACGACAGGTAGGTGGTCGTACTCCCCCCCCCCCCCAAACAACTATATGTGTACTAAATTTGGTTTAAATCGCCGCCGCCGCCCACCTTAGGGAGAAATGATCATCACAATAAAATAAGGAAATCAGGGCTTTCAGGGAAAGATATAGATGTTCTTTTTCGCGCTGTTCGAGGGTGGAATATTACAGAAATAGTGTGAACGTGGTTCGATAAATCCTCTGCGACAGATTTATGTGTGCTTTACAGAGCAGCCACTAGATGCGTGATGCTGATCGACGGGACCGCTTTTATTATTACCATGGATTTCAGTTTCTGGTGAGTTCTACTGCTCTACTGCATTAGTCATAGAACAATCATCTTGAACTGAACACAAATTCTTGAGCAGCTTTCGAGTAAATAACATTTAGTTCCAACTACTGCACCCCTGAAGGGCCTATCAAGGCATCTACCCGTGTTGAATTCTATATATTTACTGAAGACATAACGCCGACCGGTGTGGTCTAGTCGTTCTAGGTGCTTCACTCTGGAACCACGCGATCGCAGGTTCGTATCCTGCCTCGGGCATGGATGTGTGTGATATCCTTAGGTTAGTTAGGTTTAAGAAGTTCTAAGTTCTAGGGGACTGATGACATCAGATGTTTAGTCCCATAGTTAAAAAAAGGTTCAAATGGCTCTGAGCACTATGGGACTCAACTGCTGTGGTCATTAGCCCCCTAGAACGTAGAACTACTTAAACCTTACTAACCTAAGGACATCACACACATCCATGCCCGAGGTAGGATTCGAACCTGCGACCGTAGCAGTCGCACGGTTCCGGACTGCGCGCCTAGAACCGCGAGACCACCGCGGCCGGCTTAGTCCCATAGTGCTCAGAGCCATTTGAACCATTTTGAAGTCATAACCTTTTGTGGAAAACACCAATTGTGCCTCAACCCGACAGTATAACGCGTCAAGATCATATACTCACATAATACATTTGAAATGACAAGTGTTATGATTTTTTGAAGTTAGGTACTACAGTAGTGGACAGATCATGAGACAGTTATCCAGTCTAATCAACGCCAATCATTAGTAACTTCATGATAATTAACTGTATGTTGAGGTATATACCGATTAATCGAAAAGGTGGTAGCCAGAGGAAGAATACGGCTGGTAGGAAACGACTTCCCATTCCAACATTTCCAAGTATGGTTAAAAAATGGTTCTGTGCAAAAAAAAAAGGGCTCTGAGCACTATGGGACCTAATTTCTGAGGTCATCAGTCCCCTAGAACTTAGAACTACTTAAACGTAACTAACCAAAGGACATCACACACATCCATGCCCAAAGCAGGATTCGAACCTGTGACCGTAGTGGTCGCGCAGTTCCAGACAGAAGCGCCTAGAACTACTCGGCCACTCTGGCCGGCTTCCAAGTATGTTTTGACAGGTTGTGCGAATGGGTCGAGCACAGTCCTGTTGGAAAATCACCTTTCATATCTATCGCTGTATTATTATAAACGTTTGTCTTTTAGTGCTAGGTTGAAAGCGTAAATTGCTTTCGACAGTGATCTGTGATTGTTTCCGTCGGTTTCAGTAGCTGCGAAATATTTCTCTCTTCCACCGGCATGACGATCTTCGATGTGAAAAGCATCGTTTCTTGAAGCTTTGTAACCATTCTCTGCATATTTTTTGACTAGCAGGTGGCTCACCGTGGGATTTACGCAGCATTTTATGGGCATCAGTCGCTGATTTCTTCATGTTAAAGCATAAAATTGAAACTTCCGTTAATGACGAGAATTGGGCTCGTATTGTATGACAAGCCGGTCACCTGAAACACCAATTGTCTCTACTGACATCTATTGCAAGGTGGCGGAAGCAAAGTTTTTGAGCCAGTATACTTTCATATTGCATTTTAAACAGTGGTATTCACTTTTTAAATAATTATATTTTCCTGGATACTTATTGAGTCTTATCCTTATCTCCGCTAATGCGAGAAGCTCATACAAGGAATTGAAATTTGTATCAAGGTTGGGACTTGAACCAGGTCCCCTGTTTATTAGGCGGATGTGTTATTGACTGCTCCACCTCGTCTCATGAGCTTCCAGTCATGTTAGTGTCGCTGGAAAGGTATAGCATGTTTCCTTGACGTGTCTTTGTACTATATGGGTGATGCAGTTACATGGACTACTCCAATCCAACGCCCTCCCTAAAACAAACTTCAGCTAGCACTTGATCCCATTTTCCCCTAGTGCCTTGGCACTATCCTTATCAAAGATGAAACTGAAACTCAATACGCCACCGGAAAAATAGAGTTACATCAAATCAGTACCCACACCATTGGCACAGGAAGGATTTCCTCATTACGTACAAAGATGGGGTGGTGTTTCGATATAGAATAGCTCCGACAATACTGTCAATTTAACAAGGGAAAAGTGAGCTGAGGTGTGACTGAAATTTTGTGTTAGGGAGAGCACTCAGCTAAGGTAGTTGGTGCTACTGTGTCGCCTACAATAACCAGTTAGTGCAGAGGATAACATATTTGCCTTATAAGCAGCAGACCTGGGTTTAAACTCTGGCCTTAGCTCAAATTTTATCTCCGGTACCTTTCTGAAATTACGTATATTACTCCTTAAAATTTAGGTTTCTACTAATATGAAAATATGTTACAAGGTACAACATTTTAGCAACAAACAAATATTCTATTGAAATTTAACAGCGCTGCATTCGAGAAAATCTTCTCAGTACTGTATCTAACGATGTATCTATTCTATCATTACTTCACTACACACCAATAATCAATAAATGTAGTCAAATTAAGAAGTTTTATTATCGAAAACCCGTTACAAATGAAATATATTTGGAAAAAGGAGCCTCTGTAAATTAACAGAAATTACTCTTTTAAAGACTGATAAAAAGGGTTCGACATCAAAGGAACTGAGTACATTTGCAATTATCACGTCTTGCATGGTAAAAGTACTTTTTTGTGTTTCAGCATGCAGGATGGTGCACGAACGACCAAGTGTGGCTTAAGTCCACATGCAATAAAAACAGTTCTAAAAATATACTGAATTTCACTCAACATAAAATTCTGTACATGAAGAACTAATGATATATTAAAAATTTCGTATCTAACAAAAACAAATACTGTAGAATATGGTTGAAACTGCTCATGGCAGTCTCTAGTGCATATTCATTCAAGTGGTTCTTATATCAGTCACTAGTCTAGAGTACAGGTTCACTACCCTCTGTGTCAGGCGTGTCCAACCTTTTAGTTTACCTGGGCCATGTTGGAAGTGGACGAGTATTTTTGGCGCGCACATTATATGCTTAACACTAACAATACACACTGAGGAAAAATAAAAAATACCCGGTATGGACCAATGAGAGAACAGGTTTGTGTGGCGCTAGATCCAAACTGAAGTTATTGACTTTTCCATAACCTCAGATAAAGAGAATTTTATGAATTCCTTTACTGATCTAATGATAGATTCTCACTTCTTGAACTGCACTGGTGCTTGATCTGGGCTGCTCCCGGTTTGGACACCCCTACTTAGATGAAACACTCGCTTTAGTCCTAAACTCTAAAATACGAGAGTAATCCTATTTTTTTATAAGTACAAAGACCTGTTTATTTCTGCAACTGTTTACATCAGTTTACAGCTTGAACATTTAGCTATTTTTCGACATAATCACCATTTCTGTCAATGCATTTATTATATGCCAATGCCATACCAGTTCGCAGCCATGTTGTTCAGAAAGTTATGACCCTCTTCTTTCACCTCGTCGTCGGAGCTGAATCGCTGGGACCACAGTTAACGCTGACAGGTACTGTGAGACCCCGAAAAAACAATTGAAAACCGGAGAAGAGGAATGTTGAGGAAGGGCGTAGACATTCCCATGACAACGCTCGCCCACATTTCGCTCAGCAAACCGTTGCTCTCCTGCAAATGTTTCAGTGGAACATAATCACCCATCCACCCTTAGGCCTGACTTGACGCCCAGTGACTATAATCTGTTTCCTAGGTTAAATGAAAATTTGGCCGGAAAGCGATTCAGCTCTGACGACGAGGTGAATGAAGAGGTTCATAACTTTCTGAACAGCATGGCTGGCCGGTGTGGCCGTGCGGTTCTAGGCGCTTCAGTCTGGAACCGCGTGACCGCTACGGTCGCAGGTTCGAATCCTGCCTCGGGCATGGATGTGTGTGATGTCCTTAGGTTAGTTAGGTTTAAGTAGTTCTAAGTTCTAGGGGACTGATGACCACAGATGTTAAGTCTCATAGTGCTCCGAGCCATTTAAACCATTTGAACAGCATGGCGGCGAGCTGGTATGACATGGACATACAAAAACTGCCACAGCGTCTACAAAAATGCATCGACAGAAATGGTGATTTTGTCGAAAAATAGCTAAATGTTCAATCTGTAAATGGATGTAAACCATTGTAGAAATAAACAGGTTCAAATGGCTCTGAGCACTATGGGGCTTAACATCTGAGGTCATCAGTCCCCTAGAAGTTAGAACTACTTAAACCTAACTAACCTAGGGACATCACATACATCCATGCCCGAGGCAGGATTCGAACCTGCGACCGTATTTTTTCAATAATAATGCTTTATTACCTGAACCGGTTTTCGAGCCCTTTCAGGTTCATCTTCAGATGATTTCGGGAGGATCCGGGAAGTTACATCATTACTGGTAGTAGCAGTAAGTAAGAACTGAACTGACATCCATATCGACAGATAAGCTAGGCCTGGCGATACATTAAAGTTTGACCCATCCATCTGCCATAGAACTAGCACCCAGCATTGTGCTACTACCAGTAATGATGTAACTTCCCGGATCCTCCCGAAATCATCTGAAGATGAACCTGAAAGGGTTCAAAAACCGGTTCATGTAATAAAGCATTAATATTGAAAAAAAAATTGACTGGTGGCAGTTGTGTATAACTTATTTACATTTAATATACAGTCACGGTTCTAAAATATCCGTAATGGATAAGCATAAATAGGAGACCTTACTTTTGGGACTACCCTCGTATTTAACGTTTCTCCTGAAACACTTCGTATGTACCACCAAAAAAGCTGCTTTAAATATTTTGCCGGAAGTATTTTCGAACAATATTATCTGCACCTGACATACGCAAAAGTGGTGATGAAATCGTCAACATTAGATCCATCAAAACCAAGCTTTGCAGTAGCTTTTTGGTGGTGCATGTAGAGACGACATAATTTGTTTGGAAATGCAGCCTGGGATGTCACTCACCTCTCGCCGTCTGTTCGCAGTGGGCGCACGGGAGAGCGGCGGCGCGTCGCGCTACCCCGTCATGGTGTACGTCCACGGCGACTCCTACGAGTGGAGTTCCGGAAACCCTTACGACGGCAGCGTCCTCGCCAGCTACGGCGGCGTCGTCGTCGTCACAATCAACTACCGCCTCGGCGTTCTAGGTCAGTGGCGTACGCAAAGTGGCTCCTTCCCCTCCCGTCAGCGGCACAGATGTCCCATCAGTACTCGAGCGGCCTTCCCCAATGTTGACTCTCACAAGTAGACCACTTATCCGCCCGCCTGCTCGACTAGAGTACTGGCCGGGCTGCCTCGGAAAACGAGGTCGCGAGCCGAACTCGTGCTCTCAGAAGTTTTGACAGCTTGATGTCTTACCACGCTTTTCACCTCAAGTGGTAAAAACTTTCTCGTTCCTCCTAAATTGTTTCGGAACCACGGACGTGGCTGCACCTGTGCCTTTAAAAATAAGACTATTAAAGTAGAAGTTTACGTAAATGGCCTTTCATAGCACTTATATTTAGGGTAACACTATGAGAGATGATTCTGAGTGTATAACACGTTACTCTGAGCTTTTCCATTATCTAATGCTATTTTGTCTAAAACTGACATGGTGAGACCGTGGCTGTGTACAATTAATTTAGGTTAATTCTTACAAAGAAGAAAACAGCAACCAGCCAGTGTTCATACTGCTATTTATTTACGTAAATAGCGCCGTTACCGGTTTCGAACTGGAAAGTTCATCATCAGACGGCTGTTCACATGATTTTCAAGATACACTTTACATTATCGAATAATGAAAGTCGAAAACGGACGATAATGTAAAGCGTATCTTGAAAATCAAGTGAACAGCCGTCTGATGATGAACTTGCCAGTTCGAAACCGGTAACGGCGCTACTTGCCTAAATAAATAGCGGTATTAATAGTGGCTAGTTGCTGTTTCTTCTTTGGAACAATTAACCTACAATAATTCTTCGTTATCTATGAGCTGCCTGGATTTTAATATTATCCAGCTAAACCCCAAGGTCTTGTACACGGTATATTCTAGTGTTCGACCATTATTTTCTATTTTTGTTCTAACGAGTCAATATTGTTTGTTGGAAATCGAGTAAAATGAATATTTGTATTCAAGATAACGGATTCTAACATTGTCTCGAAACACAAATTTAAGCAGCCTCATAATGATGAACTTGCCAGTTCGAAACCGGTAACGGCGCTACTTTCCTAAATAAATAGCGATATTAATGGTGGCTAGTTGCTGTTTCTTCTTTGGAACAATTAACCTACATTAATTCTTCGTTATCTATGAGCTGCCTGGATTTTAATATTATCCGGCTAAATCCCAAAGTCTTGTACATGGTATACTATAGTGTTCGACCATTATTTTCTATTTTTGTTCTAACAAGTCATTATTGTTCGTTGGAAATCGAGTAAATGAATATTTGTGTTCAAGATAACGGATTCTAACATTTTCTTGAAACACAAATTTAAGCAGCCTCATACCATCGTTTTAGGTTTACGATTTCCATGTAAACTGATTTCATCCTCACAGTTAATTTTCACTTTACGTGCGTCTAGACACTCACAGTTTTTGTTTCATCTTCGCACGGCCTCAAAATTTCACAAGCGATTGTTCAGCGCACTTTCGTTTTGTACTTACACATTGCAATTCCCGAAAATTTACTCTGTGTGCGCAGCAACAACTAAGACATTTACAGAAGGTATTTGTAAAACCTTATTCATTGCAGATACATCATTTTTAGTTTTTCGAGATATTATATATCTTTTACGAAAGTCATCTGTTTTACTTGCATTTGATGCTCATTTCTATGATTGTTTCATGTGTGTGTGTGTGTGTGTGTGTGTGTGTGTGTGTGTGTGTGTGTGTTTTTATTTAGGTTTCCATACGACTCGCCAGTTAAAACGTGGATGGTTGATGAGTAAATGCTGTATCGTGACTGCATGGAGTGAAGTGAGTTGGGAAAGGGTTTTTTAAGCCGGCGACAGGTCCAGTGACGAAACTGTCTGAGCCCTGTAAGGGAGCTGACAAGCTGAAAAAAGAAATTTCTGTTAATGGATGTTAGGTCGATGGCGGTAGAGGGCTAGGTGACGAAATGGATCATAGTTGTGTGGAGGAAAGGATTTCGGTATTTATTGCATAGAGAGACGAAATTATATCAAAATGTTTATAAAGATTATTAAATACAGGATGTATTTCTCCGGTGCAGTTTTCAGGCAGTTATTCAATACTTCTGCAATTAATTGTACATCTTCTAGGTATTTTCAACTTTCGAGATGTGTGTGTGTGTGTTTGTGTGTGTGTGTGCGTATGTGTGTGTGTGTGTGTGTGGCACGTGTGCGTGTTTGGGCTGTATTAGGGGAGGCTGGAGAAAAGGGAGTAGTGTCGTACATTGCAATGGGACAAGGGAGGAGTTTGCGTAATGAGAGAGGCAACATGTGGCGTTCGCTGGGTTATTCGGTGGTTTTAATTTAACTAATTTGTAAATGAAAATGATAATCTTATTTTATTACTTTGAGTAATTACTAAATAAATTTTCTGCCGGCTAAAGATTTGATCAAGTTGCTAACGAACTCCAAGTTAACGTCGTGTTAAAGTGTTGTCTGTAAAAGTTGTGTAAGTGTCACTAAATCACAGTTCATATACAATTATGAATTATGATGGAAACAGTTACCTTCAGCAAAATGATCATTAAAACCACCGAATATCAGCCGCGCACAGCACTGACGTATGTTACCTGAAACAATATTCTTCGCAACTCGTGCGTAATTAATTTCGGCTCCATACATCAAAAAAAGGTTCAAATGGCTCTGAGCACTATGGGACTCAACATCTGAGGTCATAAGTCCCCTAGAACTTAGAACTACTTAAACCTAACTAACCTAAGGACAGCACACACACCCATGCCCGAGGCAGGATTCGAACCTGCGACCGTAGCAGCCCCGCGGTTCCGGACTGCAGCGCCAGAACCGCACGGCCACCGCGGCCGGCTTCCATACATCAGCTAGATAAGTTTGTTATAACGATCGTGCTATGAGCACTGTTTTTAAAGGACCAATATGATTCGAATTATTTTCATTAAAATGAGTTCGGAACCACCGATGCATATTTATTTTTACACATTTGTTTTACGTTCGGCATTCATGTCTGCAGAGTTCCGTAATTTGAATTTGCCGCTGAGACAATTGTTAAGATGGCGGCAGACAATTGATAGAGACTTTCTATTGTTAGAGCAAATAAGTATTTTTAATGCTTGTTAAAATTTACAGAAACAATACTTTCGTATTGTGGACTATTTAGACTTCATAAAGCAGACATTTGATTTGTTTCTAAGTAAAACACAGACAAATAGCGGAAAGAAATAATTGACACAGATAATGCTTACTGAGAGAGGAATTAAAGATACAATTAATTATTGACTCATATTTATAATAATAATGAACTCTATTATCAAGTAATAATTAACAAATTATTACAATTTCTTAACAGACCTCAGTCTGATATGCGTCCGCAACTTACAAAAGCCAACCAACAAAAGGTAAAAACAAAGGAAGACAAACGCAGATCATAAAAGGAAATTACAATTATCATTGTCTTTGTATGATACACATCGATATGTCTAATTACATCATAGAATATTATATAAATAATTAATATTTATAAGTTTTCACTGTTTTTTCATACGTCGAATACATAATGTTTGTAACTGTTAGAGGCATAATTTCCTCTCGTCGCACTGTAGCAAAAAATTTATAACCTGAATGTTACAAACAGCATAGTAAGATGGTTACGGTTTGACAGTAAATCGAACTACAATAAAATGAAATTCAAAATGTAAAAAGAGGATATTCCACAAATGATCGAGACTGACGATAATTGGGCTTATAAAAAGTTTAACGCAAGATAGAACTATGAATGATTACTACATCTGTGATTCAGGAAACGAAATATTCTTTACCCCAGGCAAGTACAAAGGAGACCCCTCCAGAAGAATGGCCAAAGTCAAGTCAGTAAAAGTATGGAGAACAGAAGCGGAAGATCTGACTAATATGTAGCTAGGAGCTTATGATTAGAATAACGAATTGCCTCGCACAGACTGTTTTATTTGATATTGAGTTGCTTTTGGAAACTGAAGCACCTAAATCTGCTTCTCAAAAATACGCAGTTGTGGTTTAAAAAAAGAAAAAGAAAAAGTATCTGTGTCAGAAGGTATAGTATAAGTGTTATTAGGAATAGTTGTAAATAGTGAACAGATTTCTGGAACATTAAGTTTACTTCCGCACGCCTGCGTTCATCAACCAGTCGTACTTTTTTAAAAAATAAGTAAAGAAAATATATTAAATAGGAACAGCTACAAATTTTCGTTAAAATTTGGGTACCCAAAGCACCAAATAACATGAAAGACTAACTGTAGAAGAATGGGCGACAGTATACTAATGCGTTAAAATATATAAAAGAAACTTTGGTGTTATGATGATTTCATGTATCAGGAATAGGATCAGTTTATACTAGAAAGCAATGACGAATAAAGTGTCCTGATAACGACGTAAGCTGATAAAACTGATGCGAAGACGTTCTGCTTGTAAAGAATCGCTATTGGTAAACAGTAGGTTTCATTCAGACTCCTTAAAGGCAAGCGATATTACTCTGATACAATGTTTGTATTCGTACATCCCTGCATCCACTCTGTCTCACGGTGATGACGCTGTAAATACATCACCAAACAATAGGTAGGTCACTGTCCAGTGGAAAAGTTATGTATCACAAGTTACAACTGTCCCAGGCAGTTCTTATGTTTCTTACTTTAACCTTAATGAATAAACGTATCATTACAATTCAAAATACTGTGACACAGTGTCTGTTTCGTTGCTATTACAAACATAACATGACAGTATAACCACTGACTTTACTGTTTACTCACTTTAATATTAGCGTAAAAATTTATCTCAGTGGAGAAACTGAATTTTATTTGTTAAGATGCTTCAAATGAAACGCTAACCCACACTTTCGAGTATTTTTTCTATATCTAACTACAAAAAGGAAACATTGAAACAGTACCAGTCTGTAAACTAGCTATTGACGTTACCAAGAAGGTAAAAATACGAACATTATCCATGTGATTATTCCACTCGTTACTGGAATTTAAAAGCTTTTGTCCACCATTTTCAGCACAAAACCTCTATACTTACGCTTAGGGTATTTATTTTGGAATATGGTTTTGTTTACGGTACTCAGTTACAAGGGAACGTAAACATTACTCTAACACTGACGTATGTGGAGCATAGGTTTAACTGCTGTAGCTTTTACATCTTATTTTTTGGTTGTGTCAGTCTACATCGCATGGATAATTTGTTGCTGGAGGAAATAATGAAAAGATTGTTCCATTTTGCAACTTTTCGTATTACTGTCGCAAGCCTGGGCAGGTGGGATAACGGTGGCGTACATGTTGAGACCGTGCGTCTCCCGTAATGTGTAGTCACCTAAATTTTTAAACATTTTCGCAGGAATATGAAATCGCTTGGGATATCCACCGACATTAATACATCCGCTGTATGAATCAACGTATTTCCGTGACGACAGCGGCTCCCTTGCGCTACAAATTACAGAGGGGACGGCCATATTAATTCTCGGCAGCTGATTTATGCGAGGTTCTTTTTGCCTTATTTCCCGTTTCTGTGCCATTGAAACTTGCTACTATCAGTGAATCTCAATTTCCTTCAGCTAAATTAAACGTATACAGGCCAACAGCGGTAGGAGAAAAATGAGTTACCTGAGAGTAAAGTAGGTTATGAGAGCCGCACATAGAGGAACAGCTGGTCAAAAGGTGATATTAATTTCCGGTTTCGTAATGTGATTAGTTTGATGCTACGTACCTGTGTCTTGGTCACTTTATCACATTTTGTCTACTACTAATGTGACATTGCAGTATTGTATAATTACTACTGTGATACGCAAGTTCCCTCCACAACAATGAAATTAAATAATAAACAATCCGGTAGTTTCTCTTGTACGTCGGTTTATTTTCCTTAATATCTTTTAATATCAAGTACTCGCAAAATTTGATATCTGCAATATTTTTGTATCTCTAAAATAAATTTTCCTTGCGAATAATATGTCGTAAACGTGCTGCAGCTACTGCATCTACATCTACCTTCTGCAAGCAGCCTTCATTAGTATGGTGAACGGTACTAATATCATTTCTCCCTTTAATCAAATGAGGCTATATGACAGCAAAAAAGCCTTTTCAAATCAAAAAAACATGTATGATGTATAGACTGATGAGCCAAAGCATTGTGACCACTTTCTTAATAGCGTGTTTGTTCGCCTTTGGAACAAAATACTACGCTGAATCTGCACATCAGGAATCCGACAGTTAGCTGGTAGGTTTGTGGAAGTAAATAGCATTAGCTGTCTACGCACAGCTCGTTAATTGGCGTAAATAACGGGCCGCCGATTTGCGTACGCTATAATGGCACACTATAGCAACCCAGGTGGGTTCCCTAGGATTAACCTAAGGCGACTCTGCTTGTCAAGACATCAACATAGTTTCACCATAATGCTACTCAAGCCATTATAGCGCGGTTCTGTCTCCGAGACAGATAAAACTATACTGCTGAACGACGGCATCGTCGTGTGGGGAAGACACCATGTATGAAGGGATGCAGGTCATTCGCAGCTGTCAGCGTGTCTTCGATTACTACCACAGGTACCATGTAAGCGAGGGAGAACATATCCCTTACTATAATACTGCTCCCAACATCCTGCATCCGTAGCGCAATGCGCGTTCGAGTGTTTGAGGGGACGATCAGCGACCTGGTGTAGCAAGGATGTGATTTATCCAAGAACCGACAAGTTTCCACTGATCGACGATCGAATCCCGATGGTACCGTGCCCACTGCGATCATACCTGACGATGTAACTGGTTCAACAAGTGCGCACGTAGGGGTGGTCTGCAGCAGAGCTCCATATTCAAAAATTTGCGCTGAACGGTGTACTCCGATGACCTGGGCGTGCACCAGCAATGTGCTCTTTCCTTAGAAATGCCACAGATCACCATCTATTCTACTTTACGGAGCAGACAAGCCTTTGAACAACATGTTCTGTCAAGAATCGTGGACGTCCAAACATTCAGCGTCTACTGGTATTTTGTCCTCTTACCGTAGAAGCTCACGACAGTAGCACGTGATCATTCGATGAGCGTCTCCGTTTTCGAGATACTCGTTCACAGGATCCTCGTAATAATAGTCGCTTATCTCAATGGATATCCCCGTTTGTAGCCCATATCTTCGCTAGAGCGATCCCCGGTCCGTGTCTGCTCCGCTTACATATTTCTGTTACCGCGTCACGTTCCTGCAACGCAACCAGAAGGCATCCAATGTCGCAGTAGGTAGAAGTCATAATGGTTTGGCTGATCAGTGTATACCGGGGCTGAAATGACGAAAATTCGTACGAAGGCCGGGATGCGAACCTGGGTCCCCCTGCTCGGTAGCTAGATGCGGCAACCACTAAACCACCCTTACACAGTTGCTTTGCTCAACTGCAAGCACTATCCTAGCTCGCCTCCGCTGTCAATCTAAATTCTCACTCACGCCTCAGCACACTTAGCCTCCCCCTAAATTCGAAGAGTGTTGCAGAGTCTCATCCGCTGAATTGTAATTTTGCCTGAGTATCAAACGAAACGAGGGATCTTCTCTGAAACCCAGGCATAGGTACTTAAATCAAATAAAACTCTATGGTTCCAGAGACATTTGTAAGTTCCAGACGTGAGTGATATGTATTTAAGCAGAATGAAGTGACAAATAAAAACTTGTACCAAGGCCCCGGGAATCATATGCAAGGCTATTGTGCCAGTGTGTCGCAGTGGTTAGTGCATCTGCCTAGTGAACAGGAGATGGTTCAAATGGTTCAAATCGCTCTGAGCACTATGCGACGTAGGTTCTCAGGTCATCAGTCGCCTAGAACGTAGAACTAATTAAACGTAACTACCCTAAGGACATCACACACATCCATGCCCGAGGCAGGATTCGAACCTGCGACCGTAGCGGTCGCTACGCTCCAGACTGTAGCACCTAGAACAGCACGGCCACTCCGGCTGGCAGTGAACAGGAGACATGGATTCAAATCGCGGCCTTGGAACAAATTTTCATTCGTCGCTTCATTCTGCAAGCATACAACCCCCCCCCCCCACCTCCCACACACACACACATACACGCACACGCTTCCCTATTTCATAAATAATCTACAAACTATAACAGTTACTACGTTGTTTCACTTAAATGCACAGTTGTTATTATGTTCTTTCACTAAAACATACAGAAAAAAACCAACTAGTTGCAAGGTTAGGAAACGACTGAAGCAACTCACTAGCGATTGTCAACAATAACATAAATGTTTCTTCTACAATCTTAAAGAAATGTAAATAAATATACTTGAGTAACAATTTATGATTTCCGGATGTTCTGGAAAACTACTACAGATACAAGTCTAGACATGTTTTATTATATTCACCAGATCAATAACAACAAAATAAATGGAAATCGTGCTTTAACGTCTTACAGTTTTGCGATGACTTCATATTAGGGAATTGGCTGAATTTCGGACAAAATCTTTTATTAGCCGCAGCTATGTACCTAAACATTTGTGCACCTATGTTTGTATGAAACTTTTTCTTCAGTTTTTCTTGCAGAATAACATATTAGATTACTTGCGTGTATTGATGACTTATAGATATACTTGTGAGCTGTAGACCCAGGTTCGAATCCTGGTATTATATTAGTAAGCATTCTCCCTTGTCCTGTTCCATTCTCGAATGGTGCCTGAAAAGTGTAACTGAAGGCAATGCTCCGTACCAGTTAGCGCTTTCGTGATTTTGTTGCCACGGTTGCTATGCGACACAGAAATTAAAATTCTGATTTATTTTTTAGGGACGTGCGTTCTGGGATTTTAACAGCAAACGTATTCGTGTCGAGTAACGCCATACTTGTAATGTAGGCTGTTGTCTGACACTGTCCCGCCTGCTCGACACTGTCCCGCCTGCTAATTGAATCTGTGACGAAATACGGCGCTCTTCATAGGAACGTGTTATGTCCTATATTATGCGGAGAACAACTTCATTCCTTTTCAGCTCAGTTGGGAGCTCCAATGTTAGGCGCGTAATGGGGCCCCTTAGGGATATGGCGGCTAAGGAGGGGAAGAAATCCAGTGTGCACTCCGTGTGCATTCCGGGAGGAGTCATTCCTGATGTGGAAAGGGTCCTTCCGGATGCCATGAAGAGCACAGGGTGCAGCGAGCTGCAGGTGGTGGCACATGTCGGCACTAATGACGTGTGTCGCTTTGGATCTGAGGAAATTCTCTCTGGATTCCAGCGGCTATCTGATTTGGTGAAGGCTGCCGGTCTTGCTTACGAGATGAAGGCAGAGCTCACCATCTGCAGCATCGTTGACAGAACCGACTGCGGACCTTTGGTGCAGAGCCGGGTGGAGGGTCTGAATCAGAGGCTCAGACGGTTTTGCGACCGTATTAGCTGCAGATTCCTTGACTTGCGCCATAGGGTGGTGGGGTTTCGGGTTCCGCTGAATAGGTCAGGAGTTCACTACACTCAGCTGGCGGCTACACGGGTAGCGGAGGCTGTGTGGCATGGACTGGGCGGTTTTTTAGGTTAGAAGGCCTCGGGAAAGTGCGGGATGGGCTGCAATGTCAAAGGGTGCTTGGCAATTACAGGACGTGCTTGGTTCAAGGAACAGTCGGAATTATAGTTGTAAACTGTTGTAGTTGCGCTGGAAAAGTCCCTGAGCTTCAAGCGCTAATAGAAAGCACAGAAGCTGATATCGTTATAGGTACAGAAAGCTGGCTAAAGCCTGAAATAAGTTCTGCAGAAATTTTTACGAAGTCTCAGACGGTGTTCAGGAAAGATAGATTAGGCAGAATTGGTGGTGGAGTGTTGGTGTCTGTCAGTAGTGGTTTATCTTGTAGTGAAGTCGAAGTAGATACTCCGTGCGAATTGGTGTGGGTGGAGGCTATACTTAACAGCCGAATTAAGTTAATAATTGGCTCCTTCTACCGACCCCCAGACTCCGATGATATAGTTGCGGAACAGTTCAGAGAAAGTTTGAGTCTCGTAACAAATAAATACCCCACTCATACGGTTATAGTTGGTGGGGACTTCAACCTACCCTCGGTATGTTGGCAAAAATACTTATTCAAAACCGGTGGTAGGCAGAAAACGTCTTCCGAGATTGTCCTAAATGCATTCTCCGAAAATTATTTAGAGCAGTTAGTCCACGAACCCACGCGAATTGTAAATGGTTGCGAAAACACACTTGACCTCTTGGCCACAAACAATCCAGAGCTGATAGAGAGCATCATGACTGATACAGGGATTAGTGATCACAAGGTCATTGTAGCTAGGCTCAATACCATTTCTTCCAAATCCATCAGAAACAAACGCAAAATAATTTTATTTAAAAAAGCGGATAAAGTGCCACTAGAAGCCTTCCTAAAAGACAATTTCCATTCCTTCCGAACTGACTATGCGAATGTAGACGAGATGTGGCTCAAATTCAAAGATATAGTAGCAACAGCAATTGAGATATTCATACCTCATAAATTGGTAAGAGATGGAACGGATCCCCCGTGGTACACAAAAAAGGTCCGAACGCTGTTGCAGAGGCAACGGAAAAAGCATGCGAAGTTCAGAAGAACGCGAAATCCTGAAGATGGGCTAAAATTTACAGACGCGCGAAATTTGGCAAGTACTTCGATGCGAGATGCCTTTAATAGGTTCCACAACGAAACATTGTCTCGAAATTTGGTAGAAAATCCGAAGAAATTCTGGTCGTATGTAAAGTACACAAGCGGCAAGACGCAGTCAATACCTTCGCTGCGCAGTGCCGATGGTACTGTTATCGACGACTGTGCCGCTAAAGCGGAGTTATTGAACGCAGTTTTCCGAAATTCCTTCACCAGGGAAGACGAATGGAATATTCCAGAATTTGAAACACGAACATCTGCTAGCATGAGTTTCTTAGAAGTAGATACCTTAGGGGTTGCGAAGCAACTCAAATCGCTTGATACTGGCAAGTCTTCAGGTCCAGATTGTATACCGATTAGGTTCCTTTCAGATTACGCTGATACTATAGCTCCCTACTTAGCACTCATATACAACCGCTCGCTCACCGATAGATCTGTACCTACAGATTGGAAAATTGCGCAGATCGCACCAGTGTTCAAGAAGGGTAGTAGGAGTAATCCATTTAACTACAGACCTATATCATTGACGTCGGTTTGCAGTAGGGTTTTGGAGCATATACTGTATTCAAACATTATGAATCACCTCGAAGGGAACGATCTATTGACACGTAATCAGCATGGCTTCAGAAAACATCGCTCTTGTGCAACGCAGCTAGCTCTTTATTCGCACGAAGTAATGGCCGCTATCGACAGGGGATCTCAAGTTGATTCCGTATTTCTAGATTTCCGGAAAGCTTTTGACACCGTTCCTCACAAGCGACTTCTAATCAAGCTGCGGAGCTATGGGGTATCGTCTCAGTTGTGCGACTGGATTCGTGATTTCCTGTCAGGAAGGTCGCAGTTCGTAGTAATAGACGGAAAATCATCGAGTAAAACTGAAGTGATATCAGGTGTTCCCCAGGGAAGCGTCCTGGGACCTCTACTGTTCCTGATCTATATAAATGACCTGGGTGACAATCTGAGCAGTTCTCTTAGGTTGTTCGCAGATGATGCTGTAATTTACCGTCTAGTAAGGTCATCCGAAGACCAGTATCAGCTGCAAAGCGATTTAGAAAAGATTGCTGTATGGTGTGTCAGGTGGCAGTTGACGCTAAATAACGAAAAGTGTGAGATGATCCACATGAGTTCCAAAAGAAATCCGTTGGAATTCGATTACTCGATAAATAGTACAATTCTCAAGGCTGTCAATTCAACTAAGTACCTGGGTGTTAAAATTACGAACAACTTCAGTTGGAAGGACCACATAGATAATATTGTCGGGAAGGCGAGCCAAAGGTTGCGTTTCATTGGCAGGACACTTAGAAGATGCAACAAGTCCACTAAAGAGACAGCTTACACTACACTCGTTCGTCCTCTGTTAGAATATTGCTGCGCGGTGTGGGATCCTTACCAGGTGGGATTCACGGAGGACATCGAGAGGGTGCAAAGAAGGGCAGCTCGTTTTGTATTATCGCGTTATAGGGGAGAGAGTGTGGCAGATATGATACACGAGTTGGGATGGAAGTCATTACAGCATAGACGTTTTTCGTCGCGGCGAGAGATTTTTACGAAATTTCAGTCACCAACTTTCTCTTCCGAATGCGAAAATATTTTGTTGAGCCCAACCTACATAGGTAGGAATGATCATCAAAATAAAATAAGAGAAATCAGAGCTCGAACAGAAAGGTTTAGGTGTTCGTTTTTCCCGCTCGCTGTTCGGGAGTGGAATAGTAGAGAGATAATATGATTGTGGTTCGAAGAACCCTCTGCCAAGCACTTAAATGTGAATTGCAGAGTAGTCATGTAGATGTAGATGTAGATTTAATTTTGAACATCGTTTTATAGCACCACGGATTAAACGCTTCAGTTCTCTTCTTCGCCATTTCTCCAACAGCCATACAATGAAGAGCTTGAAACGTACGAGTACTCTCTGAGAGATGTTTGACACAAGTAGAATTCTTCTGGCCAGGAATGCCCTCTTTGCCACTGGTCAGTGTTTCATTTTCTCGTTGCTTCGTCTGTGATGTGTTAATTTGGGTATGAGGTAGACTTACTTACATATCCTCGCCTACTTCCCGATCACCAATTTCGATTTTATGTTTAAGACTAATTTCATTTCTGTTAAAAAAGGTTCAAATGGCTCTGAGCACTATGGGACTTAACATCTGAGGTCATCAGTCCCCTAGAACTTAGAACTACTTAAAGCTAACTAACCTAAGGACATCACACACATCCATGCCCAAGGCAGGATTCGAACCTGCGACCGTACTGGTCACGCGGTTCCAAACTGAAGCGCTTAGAACGACCACAAAGGCTGGCTCATTTCTGTTACTCCTCATTACTTCCGTCATTGTAAGGTTTTCTCTCAGGACAAATTTTCATTAGATTATTAATTCCATACGAGCAGTCTTGCAGTTTTTCCTCATTTTTACAGAGGAGCGCACTGTCATCAGAGAATCTAATTAATTATATTATATCACCCTGAATGTTAAATTCCCCTCTTGAATCCTTCTCTTATATCCGGTTTTGCATCTTCGATGTGTAGATTGAACAGCAGAGTGAAAGACTGCGCCCCTGTCCTACGCCGTCTTTCTTTCGGGCCCTTCGTTCTTCGGTTTATATTCCTTTCCTTCCCTCTTCGCTTCGCACATTGCCACAATTTCTTTATCACTCACTCTTATTTTTCTCTAAAGTTGGAGCATCGAATGCTTTTCCCATGTCGACAAACCTAATGGACTTTTTCTCCTATCTGACGCCGTTACTTATCCTGAAGTGAAATTGATCCTCTGTTTCCTTTCGCATCCTTATTTACATATTTCTTGTTACAATTATGATGAATGAGTTAATAACCAGACTGTGCAATACTCTTCCAACTTACCTGCCCTTGATGTCTACTGGATTTTGTGGATGTTCTGTTTGTGCAAGTCTGATAGTGTTTCTCTAGTTTCAGAGATTTTACACCCAATGAGAATAGTCGCTTGGTTGCCGCTTTTCTCATAGATTTTAGATATTCGGAAGAATATTATCTAACCCTTCAGCTTTGTTTGATCTCAAAGATCAGGTGCATTATAATACAGGGTCCCCTATTTCTCCCACACTCGCTCCTTCTGTCCCATCATCAGACAATTCTCGCGCTGGTAGTGCCCTTCCGTGTACTCTTTCTGCTTATCCACTCTCTCCTCTGCGTATAATAGTGGTACTATCATTGCAACCTTAATGTTGTTGCTTACAGTTTTAATTTCATCGAAGTTGGTTTTGAATATTCTGCATGCTCATCAGTCCTTCCGACGACCAAGTCTCTTTCGATTTCTTTACTCATTTCTTGCAGCCATTTCGCCTTGGCTTTGTTACAGTTCCTGTTTATTTCAATGCTAATAGAATTACTTTGTTGCTTTCTTGGCTTTCCTTAAATATTTCTGTACTTTCATATTTAACTGATAACTTGCGTATTTCTTCTTTTGCCTGTGTTTTATTTGCAGTTACGTTCTTAAGTTTCCACGTTTCAGTTCTGCGACTCCCAAATGGTCAGTCGCCTTCACGTGCATACCGTGGTATTCATTATCGCGGTATCTACCGCCTTAGACAACTTTAAAAGCTTCTCATCATTCCAGAGTACTTCAGTATCCTCCTTCTTTCCCCATTTATTCTTCCGGACGATTCTCTTCAATTTCGGTCTACTACTCTTCGTTAATAAATCGTGATCTAAGATTATATCAGCCCTTAAGTGTGACTTACAGTGAAATGTTGGATTTAGGAACCTCTGTCTGACCATAATGAAATCCGGCTGGCCTCTTCCCCTATCTCCGATCACTGTGAAGGCACCGAGATGTAAAGTTCTCTTCTGGTACAGCGTTATTAGCATTATGCAGATTTTTGGAGCCCTCGAATTTGAGGGCGACATTATGTTGGACTGCGCGGGATCTTAGTAGCACTTTAGTCGTGGTCGAAGTTCCGGCCGTCCACATCTCACCAACACAAATGAGAATCACCGTATCGTGTAATAAGCACGTCGTCATCTGCTCCTACCATCCGAAAACAAGTAATAGGCTCTCAGAAGCATTCTGTTGAGCAATGAACCACGGTTCTGAACTACCCAGGTGACCATGTCGGCACGTGTATATACAGTGTGTCCCTGGGTGAGTGGTCAGGATTCAAGAATGGAACAGGAATAGACATTCGAAACAAAGAAAGAGTAGTAAACATGGATTCTAAAACGTATACCTTAAGAGATATGAGCACTTCTTCATCTACGGTACTGTGAAACAAATCTCTTGTACTGGAAGGTCTTTGCCTTCGATATTATTGAAGAAGCAGTATAGACTAACAGAAGAAAAAAATATCTATTAGACATGGACTCTAAAATGCATACCTTAATAGCTACAATCATTTGTTCAGCAGAGGTGTTGTAGGGTGATTTTTTCCATCGGGTGCAAACTCTGTGGATTCATCAACTAGAGATACGGAACAAAAAAGGTCTAATGAACTGATGTCCGGCAATGCATGCTTCCCATGCTAGAGACAATTTACCCAATCATATTTTGTTGCAGAGACTGCGATCTAATACGCACTGCACCATGAAGTCACAGTTACAGAACGCATGGTTTCCTCCTAGAGCGTGGTACAGTTTCTCATACGTCCTGCCCTAGCGCCCTCTCATGCCATTAGTAACTGGTAATGTTGTGTCCTATTCACTTCTCTTGCTGACTCACGTTGTAGTGGATGTGATATAGCGTTGTGCATAATGGTTCCATATTCAACTCATGAGCCTGCCGAGATGGTGTTTACTTTGGAAAGCCAAATGGCGAGCACTAAGGTTGTATCAGGATACCTATCCCCGCCGACAACAACCACAGCGTTAAACGTTTGTATCAGTGTTTCGCCGTTTGTATGAATAAGGTCGTTTCAGGAAGCAGGAAATCATGAAGGACATACCCAAAATATTTGTACACCAGACTTGGGGGAAAATGTGATTAACGCTGTCGAAGGAAACTGCCATGTCAGTACCATGTAGCTGGTACGTCACAACAACCAGACAACTGTGTGGAACATTCTCCATGACAATTGTTATTACCCTTATCACTTACAGCTTGTTCATGGCTTACTAGTGGCAAAGTGACCACACCAGGAGAAATTTTGAACTGGTTTCTTCACCAGGAAACCACGATTCCGAGATTTGTGTCATACAAAAAATATTTGTGTAATCATATGGGACTTAACTGCTAAGGTCATCAGTCCCTAAGCTTACACACTACTTAACCTAAATTATCCTAAGGACAAACACACACACCCATGCTCGTTGGAGGACTCGAACCCCCGCTTGGACCATGTGTCATACACCCTAGTCACAGATGCGGCCACCTTTACGCGGAGTGGTAACTCACACCTTCATAACAGTCATCTGTGGGATGGTATGTAGAAGTCCTTGTGACAGCGAATAGTTAGCAGCAGTACAGCCGGAATGTGAGGGCCGGGAATATTGGAGACAGTATTTTTTGACCAGTCTTCCTTCCACATCTACTAACAATCCGGAACAATCGGCGTTTCTTCCGGGTGATTGGCCTTCCCTGCTAGGGGAAGTGCCACTGGTAATTCGAAGGGATATGTGGTGGCTACAAGGTGGTGATCTAGTCCACTTCACTGTTAAGGCCCGAACGCATCTCAGTCGTGTCTTTCCGTTCCATTGATCGGATGAGGGGGTCCAATTCACGGCCTTCTATTTCACCGGATCTCATCCCGTGCGATTTCTGATTGTGGGGCAATCTAAAAAATATCGTGTATGCAGAACCTATTCCAGATATGGAGACAATGGATCAGCGCATCCATGCTGCCTTTGACACTGTTCGGATGCGCCCTGGTTGATGTGAACGTGTAAGACAGAACATGCCACGGCGCCTTCACGCATGCGTTGATCACATAGGCACATGGAAACCATTTTCAACACTTGCTGTAAGTATGGCTGCATGGTACAGTGCGTATCAGACAGCAGTCTCAGTAATTATGTATGATTGACTAAGTGGTCTCTAGCATCGAAGCCAAGCATTTCCGGACACAAGTTCATTAGATCTTTTTTGTTCCGTATCCTCTCATCGATCAGAACCTGTCAGGGATTTTCTCTGCCTCGTGATGACTGGGTATTGTGTGATGTCCTTAGGTTAGTTAGGTTTAAGTAGTGTTACGTTCTAGGGGACTGAAGACCATAGATGTTAAGTCCCATAGTGCTCAGAGGCATTTGCACGATTTTTGATCAGAACCTACAGTTTGTATACTGTGGAATATAAATGTGTGTGCGTGTGATAGTGGTGTGTGTGTGTGTGTGTGTGTGTGTGTGTGTGTGTGTGTGTGTGTGTGTGTGTGCATGTATGTAAGGAATATTCACAACATAAATATAAATAAATAAATAAGCAATATTCACTATACACGTAAATGTTTAAATGTAGCAATATGCTTGGCAGTTGCAGAGATTAACAGAGTCGTAACATATTCCACAAGCCGGCCGGAGTGGCTGTGCGGTTCTAGGCGCTACAGTCTGGAACCGCGAGACCGCTACGGTCGCAGGTTCGAATCCTGCCTCGGGCATGGATGTGTGTCATGTCCTTAGGTTAGTTGGGTTTAAGTAGTTCTAAGTTCTAGGTGACTGATGACCTCAGAAGTTGAGTGCCATAGTGCTGAGAGCCATATGAACCATTTTTTATTCCAGAAGTACGATTAATACAGTGAAACATGAACCCAGAAACTATATGTCAAATCTCTGATGTTTACTGCTGAGTAACACGACATGATATCGAAGAATATTCTGTTGATTTATTATAATGCCCGTGCTGTACGTGAGAATAATGAGTTCTCGCTCAGGGCTACGCACCCACATTTCTTGTAAGCCTTCTTTGCTACCACTTATTTCAATCTGTTTTTCTAATTAATATCATTAATGAGCTATTAACAGTTAATTATGTAAAACTTTCATTTCACGCTACGAAGCTAGAATACCTCTCATAGCTGTTTCTCTGACTGGTTCGATGGGGCTCACCATGAATTGCTTCATCTCAGAGTAGGGTTTGCACCCCACATCCTCAGTTATTTGCTGGCTGTGTTCCAAACTCTGTCATCGTCCACAATATTTACGCTTTACAAATCCCTCCGGTAGCATGGAGGTTATTCCTTGATGCCCTAAAACATGTCCTATCATACTCTTCCTTCATCTTGTCAGTGTTTTCCTAATCATTCGCTCTCCTTAGATTCCTAAGAGAATCTTCTCATCCATTATTTTAATAGTTCAGCCCGAGGCGGTATTCGAACTTGCGACGGCAGCAGTTGCGCGGTTCAGGACTGAAGCGCCTGGAACCGCTCGGCCACAACGGCGGGCTCAGGAAGTTTCTCTGCCTATTCTGTCCCAAATATTTCCAGTTGCGACATCATTTGCCTCACAGAAAATGTTTCATCTACCAAGAGCCCTTGGGATGAGAGCCAAATTAATTAATAACCAAATCAATATAAGCAATAACTCGCTGATTATGTTACCACTAAAACAACAACAAATAGAAGTGTAGAATATAACCAGCCTAAATAATTAATTAATTTCCCCCTCCCTCCACCCTCCTGTCTCTGTTTCTGTCTCTGTCTCTCTCTCTCTCTCTCTCACTCTCTCTCTCTCTCTCTCTCTCTCTCTCTCTCTCTCTCACACACACACACACACACACACACACAGACGCACGCGTGCGCCCAAAGCAAAAAATTCACTCATTCGAAGAATAACGTACTCACATACAACAACACACACAAGACACATACGCACACATAACGAATGAACAAATATCAAACCACACATACGCAACACAAACAAAAATATAAAACGCACAGTGACAGTTGGTAACACTACACAGAGCAGAGAAACACAAATTCAATACACGGTCACAAGTACACTTGAAGTGTTGAAAGAAATTTCATCAAAAAAACGCCAAAAATGAGTCATCTGGGGTATGAAGATAGAATAAATACACACCCAGAAGTCAAACATGAATTAACATCATTAGAAATCTCATGTTACACCAAACGAAAGTTCAAACTCACGATAATTGTGCAGCCAAAGTTGTTTCGAACCTGTATAACAAGAGAACAACAGTAGAAAACGTGAAATTTTAATGTACTTTTAACTACTTGTAATATATTTATTATATACATAAAAACAAACGTTTGTTACAGGCCACTGAAGATGCTTCATATACAAAAGAAGTGAAACACTTTCATTTAGTTGTAGTTGCAGAGACGAGATAACTGCATGAATAATAATCCATTTGGTTACGGAGGAAGAGTCTTATCAGCTTTGGTGAATGTCTCTTTTACAATCGTTTCCTTTGGATCATGTAGTACTTTACACGTGCCTGTTTGGTTGTTACACTACAGGCTTCCTGAACGCCAATACGGACGTGTACCTGCGGTCGCCGGCCAACTACGGGCTGATGGACCAGATCGCGGCGCTGCATTGGATCCAGGAGAACATCGCCGTCTTCGGCGGTGACCCCACCAACGTGACGCTGGTGGGGCACGGCACGGGCGCAGCCTGCGTCCACCTGCTCATGACGTCCAGCGCCGTGCCCGACGGTGAGCTGGTGCTGATGATGGTAGTGCTGATGATGGTAGTGATGATGATGATTGTTATAATAAGTTTTGTTGGGATTCGCGATTCGCAATTTTTCACAAACACAACATTTATTGATGTAAGTTCGCAAGGTTGATTACAGGACAACAAATGGTAGGTAACAGTAATTATGCCAGTAAAAGTCTCCTAATTGACGCAAACGGAAGTTCACTTCTAATTTTCCATAAAGGTTCGTGGTAAAACACACAGACACACAAACACTAGAAACAGTCCAATTCAGAGACGAAGACGTTATCTTCAATGGTCGCAGTACACGAGGTAGCCATCCGGAGTGAACTGAACTTCGGGGCTGGTTCTAGCCCCTAAATAGCTGTCTCCAGCCAATAGGGTTTTGGCATAGTGATACTTCCTGCAGGTCGTGTCTCGAGCTCCCCCTGCGGGAGGTAGTGCTCCGAATGTCTGTTTCCTTTATCTTGTATGTAAATAGGCGGTGTTTACCATTGTACTTTTGATACGCCTTGGGAATAGACAACCTCGTCGTCTTCGGTGTATAATGGGTTGCCGACCCTCAGGGGCTAGCTTGGCTCCGCTATAACAAGTACAGTTTTGCGTTTACTGGTCATTGAGAGCCAACGCGGCCATCCCCAAATAATATATATACTAAAATGGGATCTGTTTCTTCGTAACAGGTACCATCGGTGGCGATGCAGCTCTTTAGAATGAAATTACAATGAAAAGAACACTCTTAGCTGGTTACAGGCGTTGACATACGTTGGCGTATGTCAACGCCTGTAACCAGCTAAGAGTGTTCTTTTCATTGTAATTTCATTCTAAAGAGCTGCATGGTCACCGATGGTAATGTGTGCCCCGACCGGGACTCGAACCCGGGATCTCCCGCTTACATGCCAGACGCTCTATTCATCTGAGCCACCGAGGACACAGAGGACAGTGCGACTACAGGGATTTATCTCTGTCACGCCTCCCGCGAAACCCACATACTCAACGTATTCTCACGCACTACATTCCCAGTGCCCCCGCCCATTATACTCATTACTCGCGGTGCGTTGCCGATTCCCGTAAGAGTTCGGGCTCTGTTTGTGCATTCGCACTGAAGAAGAAGATGGTCAAGTGGCCGGTGAGCCTTAACTATATATATATACTGTAAACAGCTAAGGGTGTTCATTTCATTGTAATTTCATTCTAACGAGCTGCATGGTCACCGATGGTATCTGTTCTTTCGGACATGTCCGAAAGAACAGATACCATCTTAGTAAAATATATAGCTAAGGCTCACCGGCCACTTGACCATCTTCTTCATCTGTTCGAATACACAAACAGTGCCTGAACTCTTACGGGAATCGGCAACGCGCCGCGAGTAATGAGTATAATGGGCGGGGGCACTATGAATGTGGTGCGGGAGAATAAGTTGAGAATGTGGGTTTTGCGGGAGGCGTGACAGAGATAAATCCCTGAAGTCGCACTATCCTCTGCGTCGTCAGAGGCTCAGATGGATAGAGTGTCTGCCATGTAAGCAGAAAATCCCAGGTTCGATTCCCGGTCAAGGCACACATCTCCATCTGTCCCCATTGACGTAAGTCAACGCCTCTAATCAACTAAGGGTGTTCATTTCATTGTACTTTCATCATCAAATAAGTTACTTCCAGAAGCTTCATTTTGTTTGTAACGTCAACGTCGAGATGTTCTGCCCATCTTCAGATGGTTAGAGGCGTTGTAATACAGTATAACAATTGTCAGCAGCTTATCATTTGCTTCCACACTGTACGCACGTAAAACGGCGCAAACAGCTTAAAAAATCTTATGCAGTACAGGAGCGGATGACATGCTGGTGACAATTGTGATACTGTATTGAAATAATGCAGTTCTAAATCAGTTGTGACGGTAAAATTAAGCTTGTTCAAAGTATTTGTGGCTCGTGACGTTAGCTTTCAACGACGCCTTTTGGCGCGCTTCATCACGTTCATTAGAAATTCTTCAGTGTCCGTATTTTCTGGAATGTGTGCGGATAAAAGTGGTAATAAAGTAAAAACTTATCAACGATGAATGCACAAAAATAATTTAGACAGCATGGATATGCAAATACTCACACAAATACTAAAATATTATTAAGGTTCAATTATAGCAATTACTACATGCAGAGAAATTCAATAACGTGAACTGCTCTGTCCTGCCATATAAGTCTGACCACCGTCGAAAACGTATATAGGTACATTTTGAAACGCGAACCGCTGCGAGATGTTGAGGAAGAGAGTGAGTGGCAGCTACCGACAGGGATGTGGAGCCATGCCGAGACTAGTGCTGTGGCCAGGTGTTCTAGGTTTCTCGTTTTGAGGACCCACAGCGCGAACAACCCGATCGAGATGGTCGAACATATTTTCGACTAAGTCTAAGACCGGGGACTCTGGTGGCCAGGAGAGAGCCGCAATATCATCCTGGTGCTGAAACTTCCTGCAGATTAAAACAGAGTGCCGGACCGAGACTCGCACTGGGGACCTTTGCCTTTCACGGGCAAGTGCTCTACCATCTGAGCTACCCAAGCACGACTCACGCCCCGTTGTCACAGCTTTACTTCCGCCTCTACCTCATCTCCTGGTGCTGTTCAACCCACGGAATGTGAAACAGTTTGCGTTAAACAAATGAGCAAACTAAAATATGAACAATATTTGATGAGACAACCACAAGGTGTGTTAAAAATGGACAGTAATACAAGTACCAATTAAAAGAAAGACTTAAGTATTGAAACTACAGTATATACGGAATACAAAGACAATTTTAACAAAACAAAAGAACTTTATGAATACAAGAAAATGGGAATATGTAGGAAGAGACAGTGTGGCAAGTAATGATCAAAAGAGATGATTATATTAAGTTTAGGAGAATGGAAGTGTTGAGCTGTGTCTGGTCATTTAGGATTAGATCATTACTGTGAGCAAGATGTTTGTTAATTTCGAGGGCTTCTAGCAGGTTGCGTTTAAGGCCCTTGTTTACTATGTGAAGTACGCAGGACACTGTCTGGTAATTGTGACATTCACTCAGTACATGCTTAGAAAATGCAGAGTCTGAATTCTGGAACCTCCAGCTGCGTTCATGTTCAGCCAGCCTAGTTGCGATGTCTCTGCCTGACTGACCACTGTAAAATTTGTCAGAATCAGAACAGGTGATTTTTTATATCCCACTGTTGGCTAATAACTGGATCTTATATGTGCTATTTAAAATACACGGGCTGTCGTTTTCCTGAGATAATAGGAAAGCCTACACTTGCAGGATTTCAGTGCTTTGGCAACAATCTGTGATACCTCACCTAGAAACGGTATTGTACACTATTTTTTGCAGACAGTGTATGTGGAAGCAGGTGGGGCATAGAGGAGGGGTATAATTTTCCGTTTTCGTTTCCTGTGGAAGAGATTGTAGCCATTGGCTGTAACAATAAATTTTATTGTATCAAACTCTGCTTTAAAATCATCTCGGGACATGTAGAACAAAAGCAAACTGGTAGTTTCCCTATTTTCGGGCAGTTCTGGGTCACGCTGACCAGTCGTAGCGATCGGTCCGAGATGGCCACAGTCGGATAGTTGGACTCACTGATCGCAACTCATGATTCATCACTGCTATCCATTGTTCCTCCCACTTATGCATATCTCCCGGCCTCAATAGAAAGCCGACACTCTGCAGGGGAACGGCACATTGTGTTCTCCGTAAGCTTCTCCAGAAGTTTGAATTGTTTACTCGTTTCCACATAATTCCACATGTCCTGGTGCCCAGCAGAAAGGTTTATGTTTTTCCTCTAAGCGTAGATGTAGAAGGTTTCCCTGCATTTTCTTCTGCTGGAGACATTTGCTGCTATGCCTGTATCGTACTATTGGACCAGAGCCGAGCAGTATCTTCTTCCTATGAAGACACGTCATCTGTTCCCACACCTTCAAGATGTACGCTGGCCAACACTAAGGGAAGTGTATTCATTTTTCAGACGAACACTAATGATAGGTTGCCGAACAAGTGTGAACAGCCACAGAAGCACCTTAGTATTATGCTCTGGTGATACCACATATATAGAAGTATTTAAAAAATCGTATTAAAAACCAAAGAGAGCTATTAATGAACAAACCATTATTCATCTCACTTTTAATCATCGGTGCATACTCTGGTGTAAATGTTATGTCTATATTAATGCGTTAAATCTTGTAGATGGGGCAACCACAGCTGTGACTAGCCATCTTCGAGATTAAGTAGCCGCTTCAGCTGTATTTAATCTGTTTATTTTCAGATTCTCAAGAGGTTTCGAGGCACTAGAAACATCTTCCTCATGTTACACGTAATTTACACATAAGAAATACGTTGTTGGGAACATTGAACCCAACTTCTGCCATCAAGCTTAACTAATAAACTGGTAAATGATGGTACGTCAATGAATCAAAATAAGCCAGACTTAGGGATCCAAATTAAAAAACGTCGGTGGATCCACGGCTCAAGTCTATGTCTATTCCCAGAGCACGGGAAGCGACCACGTGCTGTGGAACAATAATTTAATACCAAAATGAGATTTTCAGTCTGAAGCGGACTGTGCGCTGATATGAAACTTCCTGGCAGAATAAAACTGTGAGCCGCTCAAGATTAGCCGAGCGGTCTGGGAGGCTGCACTCATGGACTGTGCGGCTGGTTCCGGCGGAGGTTCGAGTCCTCCCTCGGGCATGGGTCTGTGTGTTTGTCCTTAGGATAATTTAGGTTAAGTAGTGTGTAAGATTAGGGACTGATGACCTTATCGCCGGCCGCGGTGGTCTAGCGCTTCATTCTCGCTTCGCGCGTCGGTCGACTAGGTCGTGCTCTTAGTTCCGCCTCTACCGTAGCGCAGCGTGTTTTCCTCCTGTCAGTTTAGTGCCGTGTTGGTCTCCGTGCGCGTCGCATCGCTGGTTGTCGGCTGGTGTTTGGTGTTCGTGCGGCCCTTCCTGTCGCGGCGTCGTCTCTCGCCGTGATGTCCACCATGGTTCCCACGAAAGTTCCGCGTACAGGTACAGTCAGTTTTACCTTTGACAAATCCACGCGTCACGTCCAGCCCGGTTCTTTGGAGATACATGACTGGTTAGTCGATACAGTTAAGGTCACTACTGATCAGGTGCATACCGCATATTTCGACAGCGAATTATATGTGTTTTTTGTTAAGTTTCTTGACCCGCTCCAGGTTGATAGGCTACTTTCTCGTCATGGTTCTCAGGTACCCTTTACGCACCGTGATGGTTCCCTAGTATGGTTCTCTTGGCAAATGCAGAAGTGGTATATACGAATGTTCGGGTATTTAACCTTCCACCCGAGGTTGACGACTCTTTTCTGAAGTCCGTTTTGCTTCCTTATGGGGACGTACGCCATATTCGAAAGGAACGCTGGTCTGCTCAGCACCGCTTACAGGTATATAGTGGTATTCGGTCGGTGGAAATGGTGGTCAAAAAACCTATTCCTTCTCACCTACAGGTATGTGGTTATAGGGTCCATATCACGTACAGTGGCCAGGAAGGAACATGTTATTATTGTAATGAAACTGGTCATTTCCGTACTAATTGTCCGCGGCGTGTGGTGGTATTAAAACCTACATACGAACAGCGTAAAAAATTGACTTTAGCTGATCTTCTCCCGCAAGGATCTCGGACTGAATCGCTCACTGTTACTGAGGGACGCAGTGATCCGTTACCCGACAACGGCCGTGATTTTCCCCCTTGTCCTTGAGTAGGGATGTTGCTGCCCATAATTCCGATGTTCCCGCGCTGATTTCTCACAACAAGCGTCGGCGAACACAAGATGATGCGGCTGATGAATCTTCCTTATTGGCTCGCCCTTCCGATGGGCCTCCGGTAAAGGACTCTCTTTCTCAGTCGGAAATCGTGGATGAGGAAGCCACAGGTGCTATCACGCCTTTGCAGAAGCTTCCTGACACCTTATCTGACGTTGTTCCTGCTACCGCGGCAGCCTCTTCGGAGACGCCCGTGACGGAACCTGCTTCTGGTTGCCACGTGTCTTCTCCGGTGCTCTCTGACACTTCTCCTATTGACTCTGTTTCGCATCCCCCTTCTGGAATTTCTGTCGCCCCCTCTGGGTCACAGCCTCCTCCCATCAAACAACTGATTGATTCTCCAGAGCCAGTGGATCCCGTTGTTATTCACCAACTGTCCCACCGTGAACCCATGTCTGCGGACGAGTGGGATGTAGAGGCCTCTCTCTCGCAATCTGACACGGAATGTCTACACGATGCTCCTACGCAGCCGAACGCTGCAGCGTCGGCACCGCGGAGCCGCAGTCGAATCCGTAAACAGCCACGGAGAGCCGCGTCACGGCCGAAGAAAAAGCAGTGGGAAGATGAGGGTTCTGTTTCGTAGTTTTTCTCTCTGTGGTTCAGCGCTTGTTTCTGGTATGATTACTTGTATGCTGCTCCGTCAGCTGACGGCTCTCTACCGATCTTTGTTTTTCTTTGTAGGTTGAAGTTCCATGCAAGCATATACATTTCTTACTCTGAATATTAACAGAATATGTTCTGAGCTTCGGCTCGCCGCTTTGCGACAGTTTATCTATCAGTCTGGGGCAGATGTTGTTTTTTTACAGGAAGTCCTATTCGACCAGTTTTCCATTCCTGGGTTCTCGACGTTTTTTAATGTCGCTTCCGAACTTTCTACGGGCACTGCCTTGTTTTATAGAGAAGGCATTCCGTTGATGAATTTCGAAGTACTTGACAGTGGAAGGGGGATCGGGTGCACGTTTTATGATCTCAGTTTACTCCTTCTTTATGCCCCTTCTGGTTCGGGTTGTACTACCGCACGCTCGAGTTTCTATAAAGAAGAAGTCATTTACCTGCTTCGTAAATCCCCGACAAAGATAATTTTAGGTGGGGACTTCAATTGTGTTCTACGGCCGGTAAATCAGTCTCCTAATTTTAATTTCAGTAAAGAACTCGACGACCTTGTGCGCTCCTTGCACCTGCGTGACGTGTGGGTTTCTCGCTATCCTACACTTGTGCGACATACCTACTTTACTCCCACGTCTAGCAGTCGCCTCGATCGCTTTTACCTTTCCGATTCCTTGTGTGGGCAACTTCTGGCTGTTGGTGTGATACCAGCCTGTTTTACTGATCATTGCGCTGTAGCCGTTACGTTTAATTACGAGCGACAACCGGTAAAATTGTTTCGTCCTCCTTGGATGCTCAATATCGCGTATTTGCAAGATACCTCCCTTGGTATCGTCCTGGAGGACATTTGGACACGTTGTTCTCGTACTATGGACCGGTACCCGTCTATCGTGGCATGGTGGACACTGTATGCAAAACCTCACATCCGTAGGGCTCTCATGCGTTTTGGGGCTGCGAAGGTGGCAGAAGATCGACGAACGCAAGAATTTTACTATTCTGTCTTACGTCAACTGTACGATAGTGCTACGCATGCTCCCCTCCGGGTTACTGATATACAGCGCATCAAAGCCAAATTGCTGCAGCTCAAACGCATTCAAATGGAGGGCCTGCGGACGAGGTCTCAACCACGTTCCCTTCTACAAGAAGAACTGACGTCACTCTACCATCTAGTCCGTTTACGGTCGCGCCGGAAACGTGGGTGCCTTGCCTCCCTCACAACCGCTGACGGCCGCGTGTTCACCTCTCACCGTGACATTTCTGACTTCGTTTACACCTATTTTACTGATCTGTACGATACTCATGTCCCGGCGGAAACCTCTCTTGACGACTTTACCTCCTTGCTGCCTCGCGTCGTCACTCCTCAATTAAACGACGCCTTTCTGCGTCCCTTTCAGAAGGATGACATATATGATGTTGTTGCAGGATCGCAGTCCCGCAAGTCGCCTGGATTAGATGGTATTCCTAAGGAGTTCTATGTTCAATTTTGGCCGCTCATTGGTGACACCTTAACGTCAATGGTAAATGAAGTGATGCGGGGAGTCTCACTTCCTGCTCCTTTTCAGGAAGGCAGAATGGTCCTCCTCCCGAAATCCACAGGTCGACCTGCAATTGATTCCCTCCGTCCTATTACTCTCCTTAACTTTGATTATAAACTTGTCGCTCGAGCAATTAATATCCGTCTCTCTAAGCTGCTCGATACCATTATTGCCGCCCACCAAAGCTGTGTGCCTGGACGCACGATACTGACTTCCGTTCTCGAATGTCGCGATGTAATCTCGGTGGCGGCTGCCGCTAATATCCCAGGGGCTTTGCTTTTTCTTGATTTCCAAAAAGCGTTCGATCGCGTCAGCCATGATTTTTTATCGAGAGTGCTCACCGCTGTCGGCTTTAATAATGATGCTCGACAAGTCTTAACTAATCTTTTTACCGGTATCAGTGTCTCGGTGATTGTGAACGGTCACCCTACCCCCCGGATATCGATCAGACGGGGGTTACCCCAGGGAAGCCCCTTATCCATGTCACTTTTTGTTCTATCCTTAGAGCCCTTACTTCGCCATCTCACCATGCACTTACGTGGCTGGAATATATTGGGGGAAATTTTTGCAGTCCGTGCATACGCCGATGACGTCATGGTTTTAGTACGACATGCCGAGGATATACCGCGGCTTAAGGATACCTTGGATTCATTTTGTGGTCTTGCTGGTGCTCGCATTAATGATCGCAAATGCACGTTCCTGCCGTTGAGAGGCTTTGATCATGTCGTCATTCCTTGGGCGACGGTTGTCGATCGCCATAAGACCTTGGGGATCATAGTGGATCGTAATCCGATCAAAATGGCGGCACTAAATTGGCGTGAGGTTACGAGTCGTGTTCACGGGGCGATCCTTGAACATGACCGCCGTTCCCTTAGCCTCCTTCACAAGGCACGGGTTTTAGAGACCTATGTCTTCAGTAAAATATACTACGTTGCGCAGGTCTTCCCGCTTCCCGCGATGATGGCCCGCAGGCTGAAACAGCTGTCTAGTCGATTTCTGTGGCGCCGCCATGTCTTCCGTGTCCGGTATGAAGTTGTGGCCAGGCCTCGGAAGCTTGGAGGATTGGGTCTTCCAGATATCAAAGTGAAGACGTCCATCTTATTTGCCCGCCGCAATGTTTTAACCTGTACGCGGGCTCCGCATTCAGTCACCTCTCGTTTACTTTCCCGCCTCCGGCCGGCCAGTCTGACCCCTCCTGTTGATGTTGGACGGATTAATCCTAAATTGCGGCACATTCGTGAATACTTTGTACTTGTCGGTATTCTGGGTGCTGATATACTTTCTATGACGCATATAACTACCAACATGCTACAAATCCGTTGGGGTACAGCATGTTTCCCTTCTTCTGTTGAACTTGCTTCCCCGTCAACGTCATGGAAAACGGTCTGGTCTCATCTTAGTCTTCCCATTTTGCCGATGGAGATTGTTTCAACGTGGTATAAGGTCATTTACCGTCTGATACCTACTGGTGATCGTCTTTTTCGTATTGGCCTTCGTCCGACTGATCAGTGTGAGGAATGTCATCAAACTGACACCTTACTTCACAGGCTAGTTGCTTGCGGACGGGATCATTGGCTCTGGGTCCGCCGTCAATTAACTTTTCTTACTAGAGGGCCTGAAACCGCATTCCCAGACGACATCTTCTTACATCCGGACATCTCTTATTTTCCTCAGACGAAAACGAACACGATTGTTTGGCTCTTGGGTTACTATGTCCATTACGTCATTGAAGGCGGTAATGACCCAGATCCCCGCGTTTTTCACCATTATTTGTCAACTGCGCATTGGAAATGGCAGCGGTTACCACAATACCGAACGCTTTTTGCGAATATGCTTTTTCTTGTGTTTAACCGTCAAGGGGTTGGTTAAGTTCCCCTGTGATTCCTGTTTCTTCCCTGAGCTCGAGTCCCCTCCCTTGTTGTATTTTTTCGTATTTTTTTTTCTCTCTCTCTTTTGCATGTATATATATACACCCAAAATTCATACGGGTGGGGTAACGGGTTGGTCTTCCCCTTCAGAAGAAATGTTTTATTTGTGTTTCACCTAATTTGTTGATTTTCTTTTTGCAGCTAATATTAAATGATGATTTGACTATGGTTGTCTGAATTCTCGTGAAATATACCAAGTCAATCTGATAATAAAAAAAAAAAAAAAAGGCGGTTCTAGGCGCGCAGTTCGGAACCGCGCCACTGCTACGGTCGCAGGTTCGAATCCTGCCTCGGGCATGGAAAAGGTCAAGCACTGTCCACATACATGAACATAGTCTGAAGAAAAGAATTTCACTTATAGTGGTGCATTTTCGATCTAAGTTCTAAAATGTAGAATTATATGTGAAATTCTTTTACATATAAAAGAAGCAAGTCATTTTAACATTAGTTTTACCTTACAAACACATTAAATACAATTGTTTCTATTCACATATAGTAGCTAATTACACAAGATGATCCAATGATCGTGCCCGGGCCAAATATCTCACGAAATAAGCGTCAAACGAATAAACTGCAAAGAACGAAACTTGTCTAGCTTGAAGGGGAAAACCAGATGGCGCTATCGTTGGCCCGCTAGATGGCGCTGCCATAGGTGAAACGGATAACAGGTGTGTGTTTTAAAAATAGGAACTCCCATTTTTTATTACATATTCGTGTAGTACGTAAAGACATATAAATATTGTAGTTGGACCGCATTTTTCGCCTTATGAAAGATGGCGCTGTAATAGTCACAATCATATGGCTCACAATTTTAGACAAACAGTTGGTAACAGCTAGGTTTTTTAAAAAAAATACAGAACGTAGGTACGTTCGAACATTTTATTTCGGTTGTTCCAATGTGATACATGTACCTTTGTGAACTTATCATTTCTGAGAACGCATGCTGTTACAGCGTGATTACCTGTAAATACCACATTAATGCAATAAATGCTCAAAATGATGTCCGACAACCTCAATACATTTGGCATACGTGTAACGCCATTCCTCTCAACAGCGAGTAGTTCGCCTTCCGTACTGTTCGCGCATGCATTGACAATGCGCTGACGCATGCTGTCAGCCATTGTCGGTGGATCACGACAGCAAATATCCTTCAACTTTTCGCACACAAAGAAATCCGGGGCCGTCGGATCCGGTGAACGTGCGGGCCATGGTATGGTGCTTGGACGACCAGTCCACCTTTCATGAAATGTCCTATTCAAAACCGCTTCAACCGCACGCGAGCTATGTGCCGAACATCCGTCATGTTGGAAGTACATCGCCATTCTGTCATGCAGTGAAACATCTTGTAGGGACAGCAGCTAAAACACTTGCTTGGGCATCATCATTCTTAGCAGGTCGTGGTTGACGTTTGAAATGTGGCTGAACACTTCCTGCTTTCTTAAATAACGTAACTACCTGGCGAACGGTCCGGACACTTGAATGATGTCGTCCACGATACCGAGCAGCATACATTTCCGTTGGGCATTTCGATCACAATAGCCATGCACCAACACGACTTCGACCTGTTCCACAATTTGTAAACGGTCCATTTTAAAACGAGTAATGTATCACGAGGCAAATACCATCCGCACTGGCGGAATGTTACTTGATACCACGTAGTTACACTTTTGTAACTATTACAGCGCCATCTGTCACAAAGCAAAAAAAGTGGTCCCACTAAAACATTCATATTTATATCCGCTTGACCTATGGCAGCGCCATCTAGCGGGCCAACCATAGCGCCATCAGGTTTCCCCCTTCAAGTTAGACGAGTTTCGTTCTTTGTATTTTTTTTCGTTTGATGCTTATTTCTTGATCTATTTGGCCCGGTCACTATCAATGGACAACGATGTATACTCTAATTTTTGACTCAGTTCTATAATTTTATGTCTCAAATTTCCTTATGCTATTGTAATAAAATTGGAACTATTGAATGAAGTAAAACAATTAAAAGATCAGGATACAAATCAACACGCAAAATAAAATATCTGCATAAATTCCTACAAATAATTAAAATTCACTTCTTGATCGTTGTAAAGAAATGAATTTCGTAACAGACAGGAAAAAAAATTAAGGTAACAATACGAATATCAGAACGTTTCTTGTAATACTGGCTAACGAAGATACGAGTATTTTTCCAACAAGTCATGGTGCAGCAGGACGTGTGTAAACTTCTGTCATCGAGAGAAACTTACTTTTGTTTACAATATTTATAGTAGCCAATGTTTATTGAACGATTGTTTCCACCTAAGTAAGAACTCGTACAAAGTTTTATCACCAAGAAGACGTAAAAAGTATTTTATTTAATTTTGACAAATTTAGTTTCGAAATCATAAAAAATAACTATGATGGGATACTGCGTGAGCAGGATCCGTAGTAGCAATAATAAAAAATATCAAATACAGTAACGATCAGTAACTATTCGTTGTAGGCCTCTAAGTATTTTAGGCTACACATGGTTATGGCTGAATCTGGTTTCCCCTGCGGTACACAATACGTGAAGTACTGCACAATTTTCGTTGAGAAGTAAAAATAAAACTACGTATTCAATTTTTTATAAGGCAGATAACGATTCTCTTTTAGATACATCAGATTCGTGTTCCAAAACACAAACGAAAAGTAGTGGGAACCTTTGCGTGATGCCCGGAACGCGTGCCAGTGAAGTCATATTTCGCTGCCGGCTTATCTGCATCATTTTCTCCCTGAAGCTATTGTTCCATGAGGTTTCCCCATCACTGATGGGGTTCCATTGGGCTCACTGCCACATGGCACGGCATATCTCGGTCGGAAGCAAGTGTTTTCAGTCCTCCATCCACTATCGTCCGCTGGAGTGAAATTTGATGCCTAATTTAGTCTAACAATCACGTTCACCAGTTTACATACAAATGAGCCGCATTATTCTCTTTCTAACAAATGGTATTAAATTTTCTTACGTTGTGGAACACCAAAAGAAACATATGACCCAAATTATCCTCTTTATAACAAATATTATCAAGTTTCTTACGTTACAGAATACAAAAAGTAATCATATTCGTGCCGTTATTGTATTAATATAAGACCTTCTATAAATATGGATAGCAATACGTGTGTATTGCGATACTTAAAATGCTATATAACTTTTAATTACGTTAGTCTACTTTCGTTTGCTTACTTACTGTAAGCGTATTGATTTTCTATAACTACTACCCATCCTCCTTGTTACTGAAGATGTAAAAAGTGACTGAAACTGCTAAGAACATAATTCCGAAAGCATCTTCGTGGCGAACAGGAGAAAACCCTTAGAGTACACAATAATTATTAAGGTGGAAATGAGGCGGAAGTTTTTTGTTTAAATTCATACTGCCAGGACTGCTAATTTAATCATTTGATTTCCGTAACAGGCACCAGGTGGCTGATTCTTTTTTTTTAGCAGACAATGATTGTTAGGGATCTGGAAATGACTCTCTAGAGAGTGAAATGGCACTGTGGTTACGCCATTCGATTAGCATTCGGACGTACCATGATTCAGTTCCCCTTTCGCTGTTCCTAATTAGTCAAAAGTAAATAAATCTCTGAAAACATTTAAAAACCGAATTTTGTCTGTGCATTGTTTCTAAATGTGTAAACCCGAAAAGTGATAAAGTGATATTTCATTATTCTACATTCAGAATAACTCGTTGTTCCACCAAAGTCGGTATAATGGTCACTTTAGAATTTGGTAAAGCAAATCCCAATAGAAATTTAAAATATCTGATGAATACTTTTGAGGATAATGGTGGGACAGCTTGGAATATCGTTGGATGGGATCTACAAAAGCATGAAAGATCATTCAGGCATGTGATGATGCTTTGAGAATGTCCTAGAACGTAAGTAATTTGTTCCCAATAGTCGTGTAACTGTCACGTGCGAAGTTCTAAGAGTGTTTATGTCATGAACCAATAACAAATTAGTTGCTTTATACATACTAGTTGGAGTCCGGAAACTATTGATGGATGGCACAGATCACAGCATAGGAGTACGAAAAACATAATGCGTAAAACTGCACACACATGTACACTGAAATACATCCTCTAAAAGACACACAATGATACATGCAATATCTACCAAAATAAAAGGGTGGAAACACATTTGGCGAATTGTAATGGCAGAGAGATAACACTACAGAAAACATGAGAGCAGGAAATTTTGAATCCACTTTGTATTGTATTACGTTTATTCAGAGTAAACAAAAAGTAATTAAATTACATTCACGTTGAACTCTAGTCTTCACTGAGAGCTTTTTTAGAATTAAATGTGCTTAGGATACGATGCATTTCGATGTTGGTGAAAGCTCGGCGGTAGCGGTGTCCAAATTTCGTAGATACGTCGTAGGTGAATACCGCCTGGTACAGCTTACCGTCTACTGCATGATCCACTGGTTTGTTTATCTGTGAGTAAAGCCTGGTTGCTGGTCGTAAGCTGCTGATACTATTTGAATCAAAGTTCGTATCTGTGGAACGACAACATTTCTGACACACACGATGCAGATGTTAACATCAAGTGTACACTTTTGAACAACTACAAATTCCTTTCAGCTCGCCGATTGTGAAGTTACAGTCTGTCCGTTTTGTTACCCGAGTTTTGAATTCAGTGTCTTGAATACATTTCAAATGTAATAAACTCTTCAGTAGGTTTTATAACGACTGTTGTTGTTTTAACGCGTGTGAAACGTCATTATGTTTCAAATGAAAAATCTTAGAACACATCTGATTTTGCAGCTCATTCCACCACCATCAATTTAGTATAACAGACAACAATGATTGTCATCTCACGTGCGTTTAGTCATTTCAATTTGTAGCACTCCACGAAGCTAGCACCACTCGAGAAAGTCAGACACATTCTTGTCAGAACGTTTACGTCAACATGAACTCCATGATGCAATTGAAACGTAAGAGTTCGAAAATATTTTGCCTAAGTTTTCATCCAGCACGATACCGACCTACTATTATATATGATTATATCCACAGCATACACAGACAATATCGCCATTGAGCTCTGACTCTGTTTCTTTCTCTTATAGTTCGAATAACAGTTATCCTTCACACAATCACATCCATAGGAGTTATGAGTAAGAGTATCGTGGAATTAAAACTGTTACATACTCAGAACCTGAAAATAATCACGATAATAATAGATTCATATCAAAAAATTATAAAAATAAAAACGCAGTTAACATTTTGCTCTGTAGAATAAAATGTCTGAATAACATAGCTACGTATAAAGTGAAATTTGTTTTTGAGAAGTATCATTGACAATAGAAATGTCGTACCACTAAACGAGTCTCTCTAAACTGATGAAAAATTATTGTAACGTCTTTTTTGAAACGGGCACGTGCTATTTCCTTCCGCATCTTCACCAAATCCAAGTTTTGGGCCAACTCTAATCACTTATTCGCCGATTGGATGTTAAACTCTTATCTGGCTTTCCTTTCTTTGATGCAACGATTCCGCAGACATTTTACGAATAACAGAAAACGTCGTAACAACATACATTCCGCTCTCATAAGAAAGATTCAGCCTACTTACCATTTTTGTTAACGCGTCAGTCTCACAATATTAAATGTTTTCACCTATCTCTTCTTCCTTTGGTTAATGTTGAAAGTGATTACCGTTCGTGTAATTTTTGTGGCGCCATGTCTTCGCTCAACGTTGCTCGTTGTGCGACCATTTCCACAAATTAGTGTTTGTTTGCTCAGTCCGGCGGTTTCCCCCCACACTATCAAAAATCATCGTTACTCTTCTATGTGGACGTCTAAACTTTCTCTTACGAATGTGCTGTTGTTGTGCCGTTTGTAACATCTTAACGTAAACGTTTTGTTTTTAATCTTAAATTAATCGACCAGATCTGGAAAAGGAAATTCAACAACAATGCACATTAAAATATTAGTGTTAATACTACAAAATGATGGCTAAAATCAAAGCTTTCAAATAAAATCGATGCGAAATGCCGGAAACCATGGTTTGTAGGCTACAGAAAGCTTAGAATAACATATTTCTTTTAGATAAGTCCATCACTGCACCAAAATAGCCACAAGACATTTAATTTGTATTCCAGTTGGTTGGACTTATTACAGAGTCTTCAGGATATAAAGGATGCTGTCAGAAGTGTATAACCAAGACTGGCTCGAATGAGATGTTGATCGTCCTTGCTTTGAGCTGTTATCGTACGATGAAATAATTGCCAGTGGAATCGACGAAGAGCGAGGACGAGGAAGAGGCTAGTAAAAAAGATATAGGGAGAACGTTCTAATGTGTTACCAGAGTGGCAGACCCAAACGCTTCTTTCCCTAAGGGATCAGCGAGCCACCGACTCCAGAGTTCCTTTCTTTATCCTGTGATATATTTAGAATTTTTATGAGACGTTTAAGCATTGAAAGATTTACAGATTTTACTAACTTCATAAGTATATCGAAATGGAGAACTGGAAGTTCATGAAAACTACAGAGAATTATTGTGTTTAGAAGTGCAAATATTTTTAGGCACGTTATTTAACGAGATTCGTTTCCCACATTTTTATATTAAGGGCACATGTAACCTCGCTGTGTAAAGCCCTAAATCAACAAGAACATACCTGCAACACACACACACACACAGACACACACACACACACACACACACACACACACACACACACACACACACACACACGGCCGAAAAAAGCGATATTTAAAAAAGTCCATCCGCTGAAGATACTTCTCACTTCCTTGAGGTGGCTATGAAGAGGTTAAGGCAAGCATAAGATCTAGTTGTTGCCCAACTGCTATAGTTAGGATGTTTGCGAGTCACAAATCTGAAGCAAAAACAATTCTTGGTTACATTACCTGAGAAAAAAGTGAAGCAGAAACCGCGGTCGGATGATAACGTAACTTTCTGCATGTAGACACCATCGGCGGGTATGTAAACGATTAAAGATTGTAAACTCTGTGACAGGTACAAACCCCTACATGCCTAGTAGGGTATGTTATAGGCATGGACTGCTTCAGATGTTGCTTTACTATAGTGACTGACACAGAGATACCACGTATTCGAGTGGGACAACGTTGACAGTATCTGACAAAACTGGTAAGGTGACCCATTGTATTTCTGCATTCGTCGGGCTGTTCTAATCGTCCAATATCCAAATTTGGGGGACTTTTCGATGTTCTTCGTCAAGGTCTCAGTCGTGCACCAATCACATCGTGACCAGTTCACTTCAGAGAGTAGGTAATGAACTCCCTGCTGCATCGTGCACCATCCCGCACCATTGGTGAGCACTAGCAGGTGCTGGAATAGTGAATTACCGCCCCATGCGTAGGCGTTTTCAGTGGTGCCGTGATTAGGAAGCGTGGACAACTGATGAATGGAGTCACATTGCATTCAGTGGTGATCGCGGTTTTGCACGACCTCGGATGACTTTCGTCAGCAAGTATGGCCACTTGGAGACAGATTTCATTTTTTCAGTGTTTTGGAGAGACACAGCGGTGTAACACCTCGTGTCATGTTGTGGGGTGCCATCGGGTATTATGTCAGCTCTGGGTCAGTAGATATTGAGGGAGATCTGACGGCATAATGGTACCTCATGTGCATCCTGCTTCTACTTCATGGGCATCCTGCTTCCACATGTGTATCTCTCATGTGATAGTATTGTGGTACCAATTTTCAACAGGATGATGCTCGTCATCTCATGGTACTCGTTTCATTAAACTGTTCCCACCATGCTGAAGTACTGTCAGGTCAGAAAGACCCCACATCTCTCCCAGATAAAACATGTGTGAGACTAGCTTGGACGTCAAACCCGTTACAGTGTTCCATTCTGTCATACTCTTTGTAAATCTGTCTCTATTTTGCAAGTATTGCAATAACATCAGCTATCATCTCAATTTGTGAAGTTATAATCCGTTTCCTCCTCTCCTTCTGGGTGCTTCACTTGAATATCAGGCAGGGTATTTTTCCAAACCTTAGGTCTGCTTTAATGATAACTTTGAACTTAAAAGACCAGTACTCTACACAGTCTGACCGCTGTGAGAAAGAAAACAGCAGCTGGCCACTATTGATAAAGTTGTTTGTATACACAAATAGCGAAGTTACGGTTTCAAACTTACACGTTCATCTTCAGGTGGCTGTTCACATTTAGATTCACTGTGGTTGATTGGTACATTAGTTTTCTGTTCTTTATACCCCGTTGTGGCGAAAGCTTCTTGGGGTGGAGGTGCCATACAGCAGAAAACTATATTACCCTTAGTACCGTTTGGAAACCATATAAACAAATCTTTAAAGTTGTCCAAACAGGCTGCATTCTCCATCGCGTGGCCATGTTCACCGTAGCTGCTTTCCAATTCTTGAGGGTATTTTAGTTCTGTCGTTGCCGCTTCAAGAATATGGTAGATGTTTCACCAGGCGCGTTTCGCTTTGTCAAGATAAAGCGTCATCAATTGTGATGATTTGTGCTTGGTATCTCACCTACATCGGGAAATACCATCTGCCAGCACATCTTTGGATGTTTTCTTGGTTTGAGACTCATACTTATAGTCTAATTCTTAGTTGCTCTGCAGAACTATGAATTTCTCACGATTTACACAGCACAAATTTTCGCACACCACTTTTTTCTGTTTATTTTTATATTTCTAAGTTGTATTGTGGTTTGTGTTTCAGAATAAAGGGAATACACAGGTATCAAAATTAACAGAAAGCAGTGATGGGCGGAAAAGTGTGCTATGTGAAATGTGAGAAATGCATAGATTCGCACAGCAATTAAAAATTACACTACAATTATCAGTGTCTAAAGAAGAAAACCTCGAAAGATGTTGTAGCAGACTACATTTCCAGATGGAGACGAGGAAGCAAGCAGAAATCACCATCATGGTGACGCTTTACCTCAACAAAGAGAATCGCGTCTATTGAAAAACGAAACATTTTCTTGTGGTTGCAACGACAGAACGGAAATTCTCTTATGCCATGTCTCCACCGGCTTAGTTCCTCCCTGCCATGTCTCCACACGAAAATGGTAGTTTGGGCCACTCAGTATACCGCAAACCCACGCACAGGGACCGTTATATGCACCGGGATTCGAACCACCACCCACAACACAAGCGGGGTGTTATCAAGACGTTAGCGGAGAGAGCTAGAAATATTTGTGAACCTGAGTTGCTCGACTCTGAGATGGAACATCTCCACAATGTACTAATGAAGAACGGATATTCGTCCGCGAAATAAAACGTGCGTTGTGGCAGCCACCCAGAAACCATAGTAACTTAAAGGCTACTGCTAAATCTAAGGTTTTCCTGCCCTTTGTTAAAAATGTAACGGAAAGAATAGGGAGGATCTTGACGAAGCGGAATATTACCGTAATTTACAAGCCCCCCAGGAAGATAAAGGAATACCTTAAGCCTACCAAGGTCGCTCGCAAATCACTGGATAAAGCTGGAGTGTATAGGATCCCATGCAGCTGTGGAGATGTTTATGTGGGCACCACTTAAAGAACTGTTTCAAAACGTTTGGAAGAGCACAAGGGCAATTGCAGAGGAGGAGAAACGGAACGATCAATTGTTGCGAAGCACGCGTTCCAGCCAGGTAACCACCATATTCGTTTCGAGAAGACGCAAGTACTAGCTACCACAAGCGGATATTACGAAAGGCTCTACAGGGAGGCAATCTAAATCGCCAAACACAGTAATAATATCAGTCGAAAGGAGGAGGTTGTGAAATTAAGCGGCATATGGGTGCCGGTGTTGAAGAAGGTGTGTACCACCCGTCCACCACTGGGTGATGTCAACGGCGATCGACGGCAGCGGACAGCGGCCAATTGCACTGACGTTTTCAAAACACGTGACGTCACACCACGGCGCGGGAGCTCGCGGAGACGGAATTTAGCGGCAGTCAGTAGCGAGCCAGTGGGTGTGTTGGACCTTCCATCGAGCTGCAGACACCCTTGAACATGTCCTCCACAGACGGGGACGAAATGTTGGGAATTGACACAGAATTCATTAACCGACCATGGCATAACAGGCCGGATAATTATAATGGAAATGACATTTCCGGCCATGAAAGTCTACATATTAGTATATGAAAAATCATTTTTCCAAGCACCCCCCCCCCCCCCCCCCATCGACCCAACTGAACAGTTAACCTATAGTTTGTTGTTTTAGGTCTATAACTTTGCTTTTGCTATTTTTTTTTTATTATGAAGAACTTTCAAAAATTTATCAAATATTAACCAGCGTTGGCCACTACTTTTTCCTATCGTTGGGGCGGTTTAGGAATCTCGTGGCGGAAGAACTGCGCGTCTGTTACGGAGAGCCATGATTCATTCCGATTTTGCTCTTGTTCATGGGACCAGAAATGCCCGTCAGCTGGGACGTGTGCCTTTGATCGATAAATGTGGCGGAGGGATCAATCTCTGGAGAATACGGCTGGAGGGGTAGGACTTCCAATTTCAGCGTTTACAGGTAGGTTTAGACGGGTTTTGAGACTTGGAGTTGAGAAATGACAAGCAAAAATTGTCACCTTTTCACGTCTATCGCTATATTATGCCCGTTTTCCCGTCAGAACTCGGATCACAGGTATCAACTGTTTTCGATAAGGATCTCCAATGACAGGGGGTCATCGGTTGATGTAGCTTCGGGAAACTTCTCTCTTCGGCCGCCATGCCGATTTTCGACGTCAAAATCACCCTTCTTATTGCGTTGACCCCATCCTCTGCATTATCTTTCAGGAATAGGTGCCTCATCTTAGGTCTTAGCCAGGATGTTATGAGCCTCAGCCGCAGACTTATTCAAGTTACAGCCGAAAGTTAAAACTTCCCGCAAATGATGAGAATTGGTCTCAGAAGTTGACATATTCAGCAGAGAATAAGTATATGATTTTAGTATTTCAAACATAGCTACACAACAGCAACGGTTCCACGTAATAAAATTATAAACAGCCGACCAGTTGCAATGGATAAAGAATTCCTTACCTAGGTTTCGACAAATAGAAATTTTTCTTCATCAGTAAGTGGCATTTTACATTAGTAAGGACTAATGTACCATCACCGTTTTTACAAATGTCGGCATATAACCATTTGTCGAAAACGACATATAGCCCTAGAATTAGGGTTTTTCACGTAAATATAAATCAGTACATGGATCTTGCAGAGCTCACAACCGACTAATGTAAAATTGCCACCTTCTGAAGAAGACAACTTTATATTTGTCGAAACCAAGGTAAAGAATTCTTTATCCATAGCAACTGGTCGGCTGTTTATAATTTTATTATATGATTTAATCACAAATCGATAAATATTCTAGTGGGGTTCTTTTCTACAAATGTCTTAGCTTGTTGTATGACATTTTAAGCCTACTTACTTACTACCTGCTCAGCGGCCTTCCGCTGCTGCTGTCTGTTGCAAAATAGCAGAAGCAAAGCTGCAGGCCTAACACTTTTACTGCACCTTCCCGCAGGCATGCTGTTCCACCGCGCGGTGCTGATGAGCGGCTCGGCGCTGAGCCCCTGGGCGCTGGTGGAGAGCCCGGCGCGCTACGCGCAGCAGGTGGCGCGCCACGCCAACTGCTCGCCCGAGCTGCCGCACCCCAGCCTGCTCAAGTGCCTGCGCGACCGCCCGCTCGACGTGCTCATGTCGGCGCCCGTCGAGGCGCCGCAGTTCTCCGTCGCCTTCGGCCCCAGCGTCGACGGCGTCGTCGTCGACAGCGGCGACCCTCCCGGGGGCGGCGGGGGTGGCGGCGGCGGCGGCGGCAGTGGCGGCTCCGGCGGCGACGGATCCTCCGGGTCCGGTACCGGAGCCAACGGCGGCGGCGGCGGCTCTTCCGGAGGCGGAGGGCCGTCGGCTAGCGGCGGAGGCGGCCCAGGGGGCTGGAACGGCGCCGGGGGCTCCTTCGTCAACAGCGTGCTGCTGCGCAAGTCGGTAGTCTCCAAGCTGTCGCGTTACGACCTTTTGCTTGGAGTCGTGAAGGCGGAGGCCTACTTCGCCTTCTCCGGCGAGGACGTCCAGTACGGGATAGAGGCGGACCGCCGCGCCAAGATACTGAGGACGTTCGTGCGTAACACGTACCGGTTCCACTTGTCCGAAATCCTAGCGACGATAGTGAACGAGTACACGGACTGGGAGAGGCCGGTGCAGCATCCCATCAACATCCGCGACGAGACTCTGGAAGCGCTCAGTGATGCGCAAGTGGTCGCGCCCGTCGTGCAGACCGCCGATCTGCACTCTGCTGCTCGCAGGAACTCCTACCTCTATGTCTTCGACTACCAGACCAAGTACGGAGACTACCCGCAGGTACTGTAACTGTGGTGTAAGAAATTTAAACGATAATAATGATTAATAAAAACAACTTTAGCCCCATCACAGATTCTATTCAAATAAAGTAACCACCAGTCAAGATCGAAAAAGTTCACCACTGCCAGCGCGGACGTGGAGGTAATGACTCAGTGAGTTTCAAGAGGGCACCGTCCGCAGATCGTGGTCGTGCGGTAGCGTTCTCGCTTCCCACGCCCGGGTTCCCGGGTTCGATTCCCGGAGGGGTCAGAGAGTTTCTCAGCCTCGTGATGACTGGGTGTTGTGTGATGTCCTTAGGCTAGTTAGGTTTAAGTAGTTCTAAGTTCTAGGAGACTGATGACCATAGATGTTAAGTCCTATACTGCTGAGAGCCTCAGAGCCTCAAGGAGGCACCGATGACTCCAGTGCCGTTACCAGCTGCCTTAGTCTCTCGGTTAACAATACACGAATAGCCACGTAGAGGTGATCCCATAGATTCTCATTTTGGTTCAAATCCTGGGGATCTGGTGACAAGGGAAGTATGCTAAATTCACACGAATGATCTTCGAATCACGAACGTACACTGCGAGCTGTGTGACACGTTGCCCTACAATTACATCTACATCCATACTCCTCAAGCAAACTGACGGTGTGTGGCGGAGGGTAACTTGAGTACCTCTATCGGTTCTCCCTTCTATTCCAGTCTCCTGTTGTTCGTGGAAAGACGGATTGTCGGTATCCCTTTGTGTGGGCTCTAACACCTCTGATTTTATCCTCATGGTCTCTTCGCGAGATATACGTAGGAGGGAGCAATATACTGCTTGGCTCCTCGGTGAAGGTATGTTCTCGAAACTTCCACAAAAACCTGTACCGACCTACTGAGCGTCTCTTCTATACAATCTTCCACTGGAGTTTATCTATAATCTCCGTAACGTTTCCGCGGTTACAAAATGATCCTGTAACGAAGCGCGGTGCTCTCCGTTGGATCTTCTCTATCTCTTCCAAAAACTAACCCTATTTGGTACGGATCCCACACTGCTGAGCAGTATTCAAGCAGTGGGCGAACAAGCGTACTGTAACCTACATCCTTTGTTTTCCGATTGCATTTCCTTAACATTCTTCCAATGAATCTCAGTCTGGCATGTGCTTTACCGACGATAATCTTTATATCATCATTTCATTTTAAGTCACTTCCATTGCGTACTCCCAGGTAATTTATGGAATTAACTGCTTCCAGTTGCTGACCTGCTATATAGTAGCTAAATGATAAAGGATATTTCCTTCTGTGTATTCGCAGCACATTACACTTGTCTACATAGACATTCAATTGCCATTCCCAGCACCATGCGTCAATTCGCTGCAGATCCTTCTGCATTTCGGTACAATTTTCCATTGTTACAACCACTCGATATACCACACCATCAACCGCAAAAAGCCTCAGTGAACTTCCGATGTCATCCACGAGGTCATGTATGTATATTGTGTATAGCAACGGTCCTACGATCCTTCCCTGCCGCATACCTGAAATACTCTTACTTCGGGAGACTTCTCTCCATTGAGAATGACATGCTGTGTTCTGTTATCTAGGCTCTCCTGGTTGATGCCATTCTGGAGAGTAAAATCAAACTGCGTCTTGAGGTGCAAATGTTCCCCAAGGATGGGTCCACAAATGCGTCGATCCTGTGCCCTCAACAATCATGAGAAGTCACCAATACATTATTCATACCGTAGCACTCCCTTCGCATTCCGACGGTTGTTGCAGGGCCGCATACGTAACAGTTCAACTGTCCGATGGAGCGTAAAACGTAACTGATCTGAAAAGGCCACCTGTAACCACTCAGTGGACGTTCAGTGGCGTCCAATTTCCAGTCTTCGTCGCTGATGCGCAGCAGTCATCATGGACCCACGAACCACGCTCCTGCCTTTGAGACCCATACAGAGCAACGTTCGCTGAATAGTCGCTGGGGAGACACTGTTGCTAGCCCCTTGGTTCATCTGGGCGGTAAGTTGCTCAACGGATGTCCGTCTATTCTCCCGTTGACATCTCCGCAGCCACTGTTCTCCCCTGTCATATGTGGCCCGTGGCACACCACACTAGCCTTGGCGTTGGTTTTTATTAGAGCCCTTCACGGCACACTTTAACCATGACGGCACGCGAACCGTTTTAAAAAGTTTGCTGTTTCGGAAATGCTTCCACCCGTGGCGCGAAAGCTAATGATAATCCCCATTTCTGCTTTGTGGCAATGACTATAGTATTTTCGCCCCCCCCCCCCCCCCCTCAAGTCAAACTTTATATAAACACCACTGATAGTGCAACCACATGTCGTATGTGGCTGGTTGTTGCACGTTGACTTCGAACGTAGGCGATGCTCACATTAGTGTGACTTGACACTTATTATACAATTATTGTGTTTCATTGTTTCAGCATCATCGTATTGCAGGGGATTGTGCTGCAGTCATGACATAAATGACTAGTTGTAGTAGGTAATGTTAAGGAGCAAATCCAAAACTCTGCTTATATACATCCTGACAACCACTTGTCGGAAATATGGCGAGCTGACAAGGCACGCCAATGGCCTTGTGTCAGTGGTAACACCGGTTCCCGTCAGACCATCGAAGTTAAGCGACGGCGGACTGGGCTAGCACTTGGATGGGTGACCATCCGGTCTGCCGAGCGCTGTTGGCAATAGAGGTGCACTCAGCCCTTGTGAGGCAAACTGAGGAGCTACTTGATTGAGAAGTAGTGGCTCCGGTCTTCGAAACTCGGGAGAGCGGTGTGCTGACCACATGCCCCTTCATATCCGCAACCAGTGAAACCTGTGCGTTGCGGATGACACGGCGGCCGGTCGGTGCCTTTGGGCCTTCATGGTCTGTGCAGGAGGAGTGACAAGGCATGCTGCATACAGTAAACATGATCAAGGTTTCAACTTGTACAAAAATGCTTACTTGTACACTGCATGCCATGTCTGCACGCCATACTTCCGCCTGGCGGTCGTCAGAATGTTTATGTGCAGCGTTTTGGATTTATTCATTAAAATTACCTATGACTACCTGACCCTTCACATCATAACTTAAGAACATCTCATCGGCCTGAAGATGTTCAAAGGATGAAACCGGTCGCAGCACAATAAATGTGTAATAATACAGCTGAGGTGGTTTTTATGAATCGAAAACCTCAGTGTCGGCAGTGGGCTCAACATGATGAAGATAAAATAAAAAAGGTTCATTGTTTTACATCTGACGAGGAAACGTCACCAACCTGATCTCGTGTTTTGAAGAGAAAAAAGACACTATCAAGACATCTGCCGTAGCAATCGATATCACGCGAAACTTTGGACAGTTCTGATAGTGGCAGTAATGACCTTCTGAATGTACAGCTTTTAAACTTCGCGTGAGCTGACTGCTTGTCATTCAATCCACCCAAGTGCAGTCGCTTAATGCCTGCCTCTGAAGTACTGTTTAATGGAGTGAGTAATGGGTTCGTGTTCACGATGTCGTTAAATGAACGAGCGATAGTGCTTTGCTGAATGTGTCAAAGAGTGCGGTTTCCAACCGGTAACCCGTACCAGAGATCTCTTTGCACTGAACACATTTATGCTACGATTCACAAATGCACTGTAGATTAATGAAATGAATGACCATGTCGTGTAAGAAATAGTTCAGCACTATTTAATTATTAATACATTTGATGTGCGTAACTTTCTTTGGATTGGAAAGCTGACATTGTTAAACTATTGTGATTCTCAAGGAGACTGGCATCATTAAATTATAAACCGGAAATTATTTACCATTTTATTATAACTGTTCAGTTACTTTGGTTTCTTCGCTTCGATTTGAGGGGTTAGTAATGAACATACACGTGCGTGACATTCGTATTGCGTATTACTTTCTCCCAAAAGAACGTAACATCGTGTTCTCTAACAAAGTTTTGAAACACGTGCGCCAGACGTCTTCCGCTCCTCCTGAACCCTCTCTCCCCTTAACGTCCCGCGGATAGGAGGATGGAGGTTGTGATTCAGCCGTACATTACATTGTGCTCGGACTTAAGGCTGCTGCCGTGGCGCAGACCAAGTGACAGACAAACTGTACTCGCGAAGTTTAAAAGCTGTACGTTCAGGTCATAATTGCCTACTATCAGAGCTGCGTGGGGTAGCCACTCGGTCTTGGACGCATTGCCACGGTTCGCGTTGTTCCTCCCGTCGGAGGTTCGATCCATCCTCAGGCATGGGTGTGTGTGTTGTCTTTAGCGTAAGTTAATTTAAGTTAGACCAAGTAGTGTGCAAGCATAGGGACTGATGACCGCAGCAGTTTATTCCCAGAGGAACTTACCACAAATTTCCAAAAATTTCCCTCCATCATAATTATGTCGCACATTTCCGCGTAGGATCGAATGTTGGAGCTGATATCTAGCTATTGAAGCTTCTTCTCATCAAAATACGGGGTCAAGTTGGTGAAGTTTCCTTGTCAGTTGCAAATTTCATTGTATAAATAGCGAAGAAACCAGTTGTCAGTTTCTGTGTTATTTATTGTGACATCTCATGACATTTTGTTTTACAGGGACCAAGTAAATAGTATCTACAAGCTTACAATTCACACTGAAGAGTTTGTGAGAGGGTAAGATAACTGCTCTATTTTCCACTCCGGAAATGATTAATATCTAAATCTTCCAGTGCGAACTCTGATTTCTCATATCTTATCACGACTGGCGTTTCGTCCTATCTAGGAGGGAGCCAAAAGATACTCAGGCGTTCGGAGAAGAAATTTAGTGTTTAAAATTTAGTGAGATGATATGTCCGCAACGGTAAACGCCTTTGTTTGAACGTTTACAATAACAGTGATACTTCTACCCCTATCTCGCAATAATACCAAATACTTATATTCCTGACATTGTCAGTTTGGGGGTAAAGCTATGCTTTAAAATTTTTATAACATATTGTCCATTCGAAGAAGTCAGCCAAGCTCCGTGGAAACCGGTCATACAATAAGACGCCTTTTATCGATCTATGCATGTGTAGTGTTCTTCAGGAATAAGACAGGACGGCAATTATTGAATTATACGAAATAAAATCGTCATAACGTCTGAAAGGTTTGCGTTATGGCGTTCAAACTGGACGGTTGGCCGCAGGGCAGGATAGGTATCATGCGAATGCGTTTGCGACGAAGCCCACTTTCATTTGGATGGGTTCGTCAATAAGTAAAACTGACGCATTTGGCGGACTGAGAATCCACATTACGAGATCGAGAAGTTCCTTCAACCTCAACGGGTAACTGTGTGGTGTGCAATGTCTAGTCACGGAATATTCGGTGCGATCCTCCTTGATGGTACGTTAAGTACCGAAGGGGCGTAAAGGTTTTGGAAGAGGATTTTACCCTCATGATCCAAAATGACCCTAATTTCGACAAGATTTGCCTCACGCAGGGCGGAGCTCGACCCCATCGAAGTAGGAGAGTGTTTTAATTTCCTCGAGGACCTCTCTGAGGAGAGCATCCGGGCTCTGGGGTACCCAGAGGTAACTGGCTTGGGTCTCGATCGGCTGCATATTTTCCAGATCTGATCACATGCGTCTCCTTATTATGGGACTACACTAAAGACAAGGTGCTCAGCAATATCTCCCAACCGTTTCTCAGCAGAAAGCAGCCATTCAGGACGTCATTAACTGCGTCGATATTCCGACACACCAGCGGATCATGCAGAAATTCGCTATTCGTCTGTGGCACATCATGGCCAAAGATGACAGACAAGTCGAAAATATCATAACCTAATTCCCAATATCTGTAGTGACGTTTACATGTCGGATACAATATGTGCAAGCCGTAGTTTGTAACTAATTTACGTTTTTTTCATATAGTTCTATAGTTATGCCCCTATAACAAATGAGCTCCGTTTGTCTGCGCGGATAGATGCTCGCGTTAGACAGTGTTTCTGGGATCCGGACGTGTCCGCCGACCCAAGATCGGGTCCGCTCCGGTGAATGACGACGGGGGCCGGTGTGCCGGCTATCCTAGATGTGGATTTTAGTGGTCCAGCTACGTTAATATGAGGCTACTAACCACGTCTCACCTCAGTTACACGACTGACAGACATTTAGAGAACATTCACACATTTCTACACGCAGACTGCAGGGATACACAAATAACATCCGGGATGGTGGGAGGGGCAGTAGAGGGATGGCGACAGGGAAGGCATCCGGCCACACTCGAACACCAAATCCGTTAATAACCTGGCCGACACCGTGTAGGAATGAGAACACAGAATGAATTGATCCCCTTCGAAATTTTTGGTGTCTTCGTCCAGACCTAGATGGCAAGCATCTTATAGCTCTCAGCAATACTTCAGAAGAGAGCGGAAAATGTTAACGAAAGCGTACTGTTATCTGTAAACTTTTTACCTTTTCTCTTGCCAATAAAGCGTTGTCTAAGGGTCGCCTTCTCCACAACACTTACGTGGCATGTTTCCAATTTTAGTTGATCGTCATTGTAACCTTTGTATATTTAGATGAACCGACTTTTATGATGCACCGTCTAACCAAAATTTAACAAACATTTTTTCACTTATTAGGGGGTACTCACACTTTTTATTGTTCGTGGTCAGTTGCCATTTTTCGAATCATGCAGACATCATTTCTAAATCATTTTTCAATTCGTTTTTATCTAATGATGACCTTAGTAGACACTGAATAACGGCATCATCTGCTGACAGTCTAAGAGCACTGTTCAGCCTGTAATATAATTCTTTTCAAAAGATTAATAACAGGTGAGGATCTGTACTAGTTCCCTAGAGAACCCAAGATACAGCTTCGAATACACTAGATGACTTCACATTCGTTAGTGTGAACTGTAACTACTCTGACAGAAGTCACGAATTGAGTCGCACAACTGAGACATCCTCCGTGCACTGGGAACTAAGTACTATTGTAAATTTGAAACACAATTTTACCGTGCAAGACTGCGACAATTTATCAAAGAGGTTGTAAGTAGGCTTTTTATGTTTTCTTATTGGTAACGCCACATAGTGCTCTGTATAAAAATCGCTGGCTGTATGTGTGCAGTCTGTGGCTAGTTTGCATTGTTGTCTGCCATTGTAGTGTTGGGCAGCTGGATGATAACAGCGCGTAGCGTTGCGCAGTTGGAGGTGAGCCGCCAGCAGTGGTGGATGTGGGGAGAGAGATGGCGGAGTTGTGAGAGCGGATGATCTGGACAGAGACAGTAACTTTGTAAGACTGGATGTCATGAACTTATATATATATATATATATATATATATATATATATATATATATATATATATATATGACTTTTGAGCACTATTAAGGTAAATACATAGTTTTTTCTCTATCAAAATCTTTCATTTGCTAACCACGCCTATCAGTAGTTAGTACTTTCAGTAGTTTGAATCCTCCATTCAGCTGGCAGTAGTGGCGCTCGCCGTATTGCAGTAGCTTGAGGAACGAAGATTTTTGTGACGTGATTTGTGAAACGTATAGGTTAATGTTAGTCAGGGCCATTCTTTAGTAGTCAGATTGCGTTGCGCTAAAAATATTGTGTGTCGGTTTAAGCACATTCACGTACAATTTTTGTAAGGGGATGTTTCATATGTCGACCCTTAGCCGAGGGTACCTCACTGGAATCTTCTGATTTTTTCTTGTAGTTTGTGTAGTTAGTGTAGCTTTTCTTTATTACTAGCGCGTGATTATAGAGAGAATCTCCTTTGTAGTTGCAGTCTTTCATTGTTGTACAGTAAAACAGTTGTGGCATGTATGTAGATTTGCACCAAGTGTTTTGCAGCTGCGCTTGCAATTAACTAGATATTATTTTCAGCGCTATGTTAATGTATTCTCTTATTTTTGCTCTTCAAATGGTGCTTTTCTGTGTTATCGTGTGAAATATTGTGACAGTAATGGCGTGTGAAAAACGTAACACTAGGCTCGAAAGTAAACTGAGAAATAATAGTGACGACGAGCGTCGCTTACCAGCACCACTGTGTAATGAATTAACAGACATTCAAAGTAGTAATTTGGTAACTGTGCATAAGGAAATGGAGTGGGCGGCAAATAATGGTGTAGACAGGTAGTTAACACGGAAGCATTATCGATCGATCGGTCGGCCACAGCTCGCCTCAGGAATCGGAAATGACAGAACACAATATTGCAAATACTGTAGACTCAGGTTTTGGGTTCTCACCGTTTTCTCAAACGAGTCAAGACACATTTTCCGCTTGTCAAAATGTGAATGTTGCCGGTGCAAATTCACTGCCGAAAAGCACTTAGGAACATGTTTCAGACACAAGTGCATTGTTATTACAATTATGGAACAAATGGGACGAAAGCTTCAAAAGTTAGACACCTTGGAACAAAATCAGAGACAAACACAGCAAAAGCTTCAAAAGTTAGACACAATGGAACAAAATCTTCGGACGTTAGACACCACGCTTGTACAAACACGTGAAGATTTAACTACCTAGTTACATAACATTGAATAGAAATGTCGAAAAGTCTGTAACGACGTAAAAACACAAATTTGTAAGCGTTTTCAACCTATTTTTTCGCGTCATGAAAATGCATTACAGAATCACTATTGTTCATGAAAATCATGAGACCTTGCAACCTAAAAATGACTCAGTTGCATCAAAGGATTCGGTTACGCAACTTGCAAAAACTCAGGAAAACTTAAAGGACACAGTAGATACTCTAAAAATTGATTCAGAAAGACACATGGAGGAAATTAGTTCATTATCAGAGAAAGTAGTCGAACTTCCGGATCAGCTAAATAATTTATCTACAAAGGTAGATGATGATCTGAATGACACTAGACCTGTAGCCTTCACTGACACTGAAGAGTATGAACAAAGTAGAAAATTCAAACAAAAACAAAATCAAATCAATTCTCAGTACAAAAGAGAAATTCGGGAAGTACAAGATCAGTTGGCACAAGTAATACAAGAATTACATATTTCAGAGGACACACGCGCTCTAGTACAGGAAGAGGGACATAGAAATACGGAACAAACACAAAATAATAACACAGGACACTTCGGAAATTGTGAAAGAAATTGGCAAGGCGCGTTGCATTTTGAGATGGAACCGTCGAAACTAAGTAACAATGAGCGATGTGTGACTCGCAGACACGATGATTTAGACTATCAGCTGTTCATTGCTACACGTAAATTCAAAACATTTAAGAATTCTGGCTACGACGTAACGTCCCCTTAGAAAAAGTTGTACATGACTGTGCTTTAACTGACGCACAATATTTTTAGCGCAACGCAATCTGACTTTCTAAAATCCTTACAAAAGAATGGCCCCGATTAACATTAACCTATACGTTTCACTAATCACCTCACAAAAATCTTCATTCCTCAAGCTACTGCAATACGGCGAGCGCCACTAAGCTAATTGAAAGATTCAAACTACTGAAGGCACTAACTACTAATAGGCATAGTTAGCAAATGAAAGATTTTTATAGAGAAAAAACTATGTATTTACCTTAATATTGTTCAAAAGTCATATTATATTTTTATATATATATATATATATATATATATATATATATATATATATATATATATATATATATATATATATATCAGTTCATGACATCCAATCTTACAAAGTTACTGTCTCTGTCCAGATCATCCGCTCTCAAAACTCCGCCATCTCTCTCCCCACATCCACCACTGCTGGCGGCTCACCTCCAACTACGCGACGCTACGCGCTGTTATCATCCAGCTGACCAACACTACAATGGCAGACAACATTGCAAACTAGCCACAGACTGCACACATACAGCCAGTGATTTTTATACAGAGCGCTACGTGGCGTTACCAATAAGGAAACCTAAACAGCCTACTTACAAGGTCAAAGACTATTCGTGGCCTCACAGCTGTCTGAGTGTGTCTGTTGCCGTAAATCTCTGCAATGTGTCTGTTGGAACGTCAGCATTTCATGGTGCTGTAAGAATTAGAACAATTTAATACATGTAATAAATACATACTTAAGACTGTAACAGTATGACAATTGGTTATATCTTCATGCATTTCATCGATCCCTATGACAGACTTCTCTTTGGGGCATTTACTCTCCATCGTCTGCTTTTCTTTGTTTAATACTAAGCCCTAAACTACGTATTTCGATAAAGATCTTGAGCCTGTTAAAGGTGAATACTTGAAGACTAAGCCCGTTACTTTTGGATGACGCTAAGTTTCGATGTACACAAAAAAAACGATACAAGATCTTCCACTTTCTATAATGGTCTTTTGCGAAAATATGTTTGACCGTGTTCCCGTGTGCCTAACAGAAGTAAAATCTGGCAAAGGTATCGTTTCGAAAGGAAGATGTAACACCTATTTCTGAGGGAAAGGTTATATCTGAGGACAACGTGTACCACTTACTCTAGTTTCAGCAAAATTTAGCTATTGAAAATAGACCTATTATCCATGTATTGTTCTAGTGAAAAGTGTTTACCTTGGGTCTCGGGACACGAAACAATAAACTTTACTAATACTTTTGGAAAAATGAGAACACGCTCGCCAGTCCAACTGGGCACTGTCTGTTCACTAAGTAATAAAGTGCAAGCGGCAATGAGTAAGGAATAATTTGAATATGTGGGCCACCTGCTACACACACGTTTGCAGTAACAAAACACATCACGAAATAATAATGACGAAGAATTTCTGTTATTCCTACACTCATTATTAAATAAAATGCCGTGTGGCTAGGACCTACCGTCGGGTAGACCGTTCACTTGGTGCTAGTCTTTCGATTTGACGCCACTTCGGCAACTTGCGTCTCTATGGGGATGAAATGATGATGATGAGGACAACACAACTCCCAGAGCCTGAGAGGAGAAAATCTCCGACCCAGCCGGGAATCGAACCCGGGCTGTTAGGTAAGACATTCTGTCACGGTGACCGCTCAGCTACCAGGGGCGGACTACTCGTTATTACACACAGTGGAATGAATTTGGAATAAATGAATCTCACGCTGGCTAAGTGGAGGCTGACTACTATTATGTTAAACAGATTAGTAGGCTCACAGTAGCGTCTACTCACTTTGACTAACTCAGGAAATGGCAATGAACTGGCAATAACACGAAAGAGAATTTTATTTGACCTTAGAATATTTAAATAGAAGAACTACCACTTAATATCAACATATTTGCAAACACCGAAATACGAACCAAGCCAACACAAAACAGTAAATGTGAATAAAATTTTTCTTCTAAGTAATATTTTTAGTTTGAAGTGCCAGGATTAATTTACTTTCAGGTAACTGATTTTTCTTTTTGACCTACAAGAATAGCTCCGCCTCTAAACAATATTTATGTCAACAGTGAAGTTGATGAGGCATTTTAAAAATGCTTGTACTTTTGTTTTGAAAATTATCAAATGTGTAGAAGCGAACCGTTACTTAAATTAGTTTTGATATCCTTCTCACCTTTAAGATAAACGACACTCGGTTTGTTTCAGTAACAAGAATGGTTATGGGACTTATTTGGTAATAATGATTTGAGATGATTATTAAATTAAACTTCCTAAGTTTTTGCATTGGAGGGCCGCGTGGAGGGTAAAAATCGTAGAGGGAGACCAAGAAATGAATACACTAAGCAGATTCAGAAGGATGTAGGTTGCGGTAGGTACTGGAAGATGAAGAAGCTTGCACAGGATAGATTAGCATGGAGAGCTGCATCAAACAAATCTCAGGACTGAAGACCACAACAACAACAACAAGTTTTTGCAGTAATTGTCATTAAAATTAACAGTTCACCAATATCACTGGGTAATGTCGTTACAGTTCTACAAAACGTCAAGTAAGTGGAACAGTTTTACAGTCGTTCGTTGTTCAAAGCTTGAAACCGTAGCAGTCGTCGAAAATGCTATAGTAGCTCCAGACAATATTTTGCAAGCGCAGATTCACTCAGCAATGACCACTGACGGAGGGTGACCTTGATGTGAAAAGAGCTGGCCCTTCATCTGTCCACACTCGTCAAATGCTATTGTGCTCCTAATTAAAAAGTCTCGTCATACTGACTCACCAAGCAACTCGCGCTTCCGATCGCACAGTCAGCAGTGAAGTGCCTGTGCAGCGCGCCCATTCTGCAGTAACTCAACTTACGTCCAAAGACACCGCTACACAGCGCGTTTTTGCTCTTTCATTCATGTTCCTAACATTTCTACAGTATTTCCATAACCAGCATTGACCCAGTACAAATTACAGTTATTTACATTGTTATTTACAAAGATCAATAAACATTCTTTACTCATAAAAATATCTTGTGAGGTTTACAAGAAAATAGAAATAATAAATTTAAGTATATACGGGAAACATTTAAGTACATACATCTGTATTAAAGAGGTTAATGGAGTGGGTTCCTGTTGTCATGTCCTAGTTCATGAACCACAGGCAACGTATGAGTGGCCAAGTAAGTGGTTCTGACAGTAGGGATACCAGTTTCTTTGGAATAAGGCTGGGCATCTCGGACATGTTCTGAGTCGTGGTCACCTTTGTGCTCAGACGTTAAAGACTACCAAATCCACTGGTTAGTTCCTAGACCGTTAGGCGTAAGACTCAATGGGACCCAGGGCAAGTAAGGCTAGCAACCTGCTTCCCTAGTACTTTAAATATGATGCTGGCAATAATCAGAACGATCAGAGATCTGTATTAAAGTGTTAGAACGTCATGAGATGATGATGGAGCAAATCCTTATTAATTAGCAGTTTCGACCAACTGACCATCACCAGTTATCATACAGTTATTTTCAACAGCCTACAGGGCAACCGCATTTACTGTACCATCACATAAAATAAAAATCTTGTTTGGTTTCATCAGCCTTCTGACTCGTTTGATGCGGCCCGACATTAATCTCTCTCCTTTGCCAACCTCTTCATCCCAGTGTAGCGCTTGCACCCAACGTCCTATATTTTTCTTATGCCTGTGTCCTATCAATCTGTTCCTTTCCTTGTCACTTTTTCCATATTTTCCTCTCTCCGCACATTCTGCGGAGAGCGTTGGTTTTTCGTAGTTAGTTACTTGCTTCTATATTCTTGGAGATGTGTTTAGACTAGTGCAAGTAAATGGAAGGCTGTTCCTATTGTGTCATACGTGTTTTGCTTCTTATTATAAGTGAAGCATCTGGCTGATAGTAAATATTTCTTTTTCAATGTAACAGATTTGTGTTTTGTAGTTTTCGTGATATTAGATGAGAAAACATTTTGTGGCGCTAGTTCACTGAGATTAACTTAATATTTGTTTCTACTTACTGTTTGTGGTATTAGTACATACGTGGCTGTGGTCTGCATACGCAGGTACATCATAGTCACTGTACACTGTGTTTTGGTTTGGTGTGTTTACAGCAGCAGTACCAGCTCTTGTTCTATGTTTATCGTTCGCGTTTTGGTTCTGCTGTGATGTCTGTATGTAGATAAACACTCTGCGGTTTTGCGTATTTGTAATTCTTTTTTTTTTCCTTTTCTTCTTGGGGTGTCTGTTAGTGCGTATTGGGTTACTTTTTATTCTGGTTACGTTCTCTATCTCCTTTTTGGTTAGCACACTATTGGACTCGCATTTGGGAGGACGCAGGTTCAACCCCACGTACTGTAATCCACATTTAGGTTTCCCACGATTTCCCTAAATCGCTCCAGGCAAATGCTGGTATTTAATTTATGGCCGAGTTGCTTCCCCGTCCTTGACACAGTCCGAGCTTATACTCTGTCTCTAATGACCTATATGTCGGTGGGACTTTATAAACCGAACTTTCCTTACATCTCCGGTATTGTTTTAGTATCTAACCTGGCAACTGGGTTGTCATATATATTGATTTGGTAATTTTTTACCTTTTTATTCATTTTAAAGACTCTGAGGTGTGTGAATGTGCTGCTGTAATGTTACAACTTTACCGTTGTAATGTTTACTTTAACAGTTTTCTTATCCTGTTCTATGTAACATGGTTCATGTACCTGCTTTATTAGAGTTCAGCAAAGGTACAATGAGTACTTTCTTAGTCCGAACTTCTTACGTGCTCCTTATACGAGGGCTGTCCAGAAAGTAAGTTACGATTGATCGCGAAATGGAAACGACTATGAAAATCCGATAAAGCTTTGCACAGTTGTGTTGGGCAGTGTCTTTAGTATGTCCCTAGATAGCATCACGTCGCTCATCTCATTTCTGAGCTCACAGTGAGCGCATAAAGATGTCTAGAAAATAATGTCTCCCGCCAAGTATGAGGGCCTAATAAGAAATTTCGCCTGAAGCTATACAGCCAACATTACATAGCTGTCGTGCTGTTTCTTCTTCGACACAATTCTCAGCCGGTTTCTGTAGGAGCAATGAAGAGCCGCCTTCATCGTTTTCAATTGGAAATGTTTGATTACCCACAGTAAAGCCCGTAATTGTCTCCCTCTGAGTTTCATCTCTGCTCAAATGAACCACAGGCCATGAAGACAACATTTTGAAACAGACAACGAGCTGTAGACCAGCGTAGAGAATTGGCGGAAAGCAATGGCGGCTGCCTTCTATGATGAGGGTATTGGAAAGTTGGTTCAACGCTACGACAAATGTCTAAGTCAGGACGGCGAGTACGTAGAGAAGTAGCTGGAAGGCGTAGCTAACTATTACAAATAAAACATTTCCGATTTTAAATGTGTCTTCCATTTCGCGATCAATCGTAACTTACTTTCTGGACAGCCCTCGTATCTAGTTTTGAAATATCTGTCATACGCAGGTACACTGATTTGAAGTAATGATACGCTCATGTGCTTTTTGTTTCGTTTGTGTATTAATGTTTGTAGATGTGACTGAAGTCAGTTTTTTTGTGTATGCTTTTTGATGGATTACACGTTATTGTACTCAGAAATAAACGTGCATTACAGAGCCACTGAACATGGTTAAGAAATAAAAACAGCGAAACTCGTATGGGACAATACAAACAGCCTCTCATTCATTCGCATAAGCGAGCCACATCTCTAAGAACATAATATAGCCCTTATCCGTAGACTTCGATGCGACTCTGGCGACTTGGTTTCACCGTCGGGAAACTCGAACGCTGCCTAAGCGAAAGCGGTGCGCACGAGTACGTGCGAGTTATTAGTTCCATCAAGCGGCGTCACGTCAGCAACCGCGCTGCTGCAGACTCGGCCGTAATTCTCTTCTCCACGCGGCGCCGTATCGCCCACTCCCCGCCTCGCACAGCCCCTGGGAGCAGTTTGCCCGCAGCACAGCTCAGCACGGCCCGGCGCGGCGCTGCCCCACGGCTGGGGTCCCGCGCCGTATAGAGACTGATGGGGCGCGGCCGGCGGCGGCGAGATAGCGGCACCTGCTGCACGCAGATCCGCCGCGTCTGCCAGGAAAGGCCAGTCGCGCCTGGGCCTGCCCGTAACTCCGGCCTCCCCCCTCCTCCACCAAGCATTACCCCACCCCATTGTGCTCCCAGTTCTCCATCTCCAGCCCAGCATCGGGCCGCCTCGGATAAAACAATATTCTCCGTCGGATAAAGGCTACACGATATATAACGGCGTTACGACCGTTGGAAGGCCGAGTCGGAAAAATGTACGGCTTGTGCTCATCCCCTGTGATCTGCACTGAAGTGTTTGGGGTCCCCCGTGGTGGGGTTGCCAGGACAGGCCTTGCTTCCACAGAGCTGCCATTCTGGACTTTCGAGATCGGAGGCTCTTTCATGAAATGTGAATTTCGCTATCACTGGAGACCATATGTCGCTCGAAATAACATCATTACTTTCTGGGAACTGTATTACAGCAGAATGGAATTTTAGAAACATTTGGCTGGAGAAGATCCTACAGTACTGTACCGCGGCGATCAATACACGTCTTTGTTATGGCTGTATCTTACATGCTGAAAACGACTATATTGTGCTGAGGGCTCCCATTTTACGTAAAGACCATTTTTTATCTGAAGTCCTTGGTTGTAATTGACGTAAGCTATGACAAGGGCCACAACTTCATTTGTTTCCTTGTTCAAATAATTCCTCTCACATAACTAACTAGCAGCAACTTTCGAAATAGATTAGCGTTCATAACATATTTATGGCCCTTATCTGAGTGGCAGCTATCCTCATTGTCCTCAGCTTTGTAAAGCATTTTCCTGGTACGAACACGGCACACGTTATTACTATTGGCGGGCCATGTTTTTTTCACTTACAACTATTTACATACACTTATTCTTACATAGGTGCCATTGGTGATAATCTGAAATTAGAGACAGAGCTGCCACTCCTCGATTTATCGTGGAACCGTCAACTAATATGAATAAAGCGCATCACATAGTATGTTTTACCTTCAAAAACTCTGTTTCTCGCCGACTGTAACTTATCAATGTTTATAGCCGATTTCTTAATTTCTTTTCAGGAAGTAGAAAAAACACCAATACTCGGGCGTACATTTTTATTTTTTATTTTCTCGTGGTATACATATATAGACTTCTACCCGCCAGGTTAGCCGAGAGCACTAATATGCTGCTTCCTGGACTAAGGTAGGCATGCCGGCCTCAGTTCGGATCCGCCTGGAGGATTAACGACGAGGTTTTTAGGTGGTTTTCCACAGCCCACTAGGTGAGTAGCAGGCTGGTCCCAACTTCCCGGCTCAGTCACACGGCTCACAGATATTTGCAACCCGTTCACACTATTTCGTGGCTTACACTGGACGCAGACAGCTGGGGTACAGGGTGGCGATAGGAAGAGCATCCGCCCACTCTCTGTCACTAACATCGCCGAAGTCAGAAACAAGCCCGACCCCATGTTGAAGAGGGACAAAGGCCCAAAGCAAATAAAGTACATACGTAGACCTCTAGTGTGTTTGCAGCTCAAAGAAGTTAATTTTCACAGGTGAATAGAGAAAAATATTCTTGAAATACGATTCATATTTGACTTCTATAATTGGTTTCAAAATCATGCCATAATTATGTAACATTGTGCCAACACAAGGAACGCACATCAATCTCCAGAAGGATCGATATGTGAAGAGAAAAGAAATAGGGTTCTAACTTGCTGGCAACAGGATTTTCAACTCCTGCGATCGTATATATAATACATTGATACTGAATGTGTTTCTAAATTCTGAATTATTCATGTTGTTCCATAACGTATTATCATGAAATTTATGCATTTCTAAGTAATACAGCGCAAACATAAATTTAGAGCACTCAATGGATACTGCATACAAGGGCAAAAGCAACACTGTTGCCAATATCCAGTTGTTCCATTTTCTCTGCTATGAAAATGGAATAATTGAACAATAGCAGTGACAATATGATGAAGCTGGACCTAGGATATATGTAATTTATACCCCTATTACAGACTATACAGAAAACAGGCTGCATTTATAAATGTAGATGGGATATAATAATTGAAGAGAAAGAGACACAGAACATACACTCGCACTAAGAAATGTACAGGAAACTAACAAGAAAACCTGAGAAGTAGTTAAACTGCAAGGAGGAGGGAGAAGATATTAGGGTTTGCCGATGGTAGTATAATTTTGTCAGAGATAGCGAAGAAGTTCAACGAACAGTTGAACATAATGGATAGTATTTTGAAAACAGTACACATCATGTCCATCTGGAAAAATGACCTAACAGTAACTGAATTTAGTTAAGTAAGTCATCCTATACTGAGGGAAGTAGATCAGGAAATGAGACACTAAACATAGATGTTTCATTATTTTGGAACAATGATGACTGACAAAGTAAGAAGTAAAGAAGTTATAAAATGAGGGCTCGAAATAAAAATAGAAAACAAGAGAGATTTGTTAACATCGAGAGTACGCTGATCAACCAGAACATAATGTCCACATGCCTAATATCTCTTATGTCCAACTTTGGCACGGATAACAGTGGCTTCACACAATGGGATGGCAGCATTGAGGCCTTGAGAGGTCTTGGAAGGATCTGACACCACATCTGCAAATACAGGTCCCCTAATTCCCGTAAATTCCGGGAATATGGGCAATGAGCTCTGGCACCACACTCAATTACATACCAGGTGTGCTCGACTGGGTTCAGATCTAGTGAGATGGGAGGGATGCAGATCAACTGGAACTCACCACTGTGTTCCTCAAACCACTATATCATACTCCTGTTGAAAATGCCTCTGCCATTGGGAAAGTTTGTCGTCATAAATGAGTGTATGTGGTCTACAACTAGTGCACGACACACCTTGGCCGTCATGGTGCCTTGCATGAACTGCACTGGGCCTGTGGATACCCTTGTAAATATTCCCCAGAGCCTAATACAGCCGAAGCTAACTTGTCTCCGTCCCATAGTGCAGGTGTCAGAGGGCTGTTCTTCTGGAAGACAACGGCATGGTGATCGAGGTATTGGGATTTATCAGACCATGTAACGCTCTATCCCTTCACCATGGTCCAGTCCCAGTGGTCATGTGCCCATTCCCGTCATAGTTGCAGATGTCATGGTCTGAACATTGACACATGGGTGGGCCGTTGGCTGCGGAGGCCCATCGTTTGTTCAGAGCACTGTATGTTCAGACACACTTGTGACCTGCCCAGCTTAATGTTAGTTCTGGCACTGTTCCCGCCTGTCCTATTTTACCAGTGTGCCCAGCCTACGACGTCCGATATACATAATGAGGGATGGCCCCCCCAGCCCCATGATGTCTGGATGTGGCCTCGCTCTGGCTCTGACTCTTGTTGAAGACACTCACCAAAGCACTCCTCAAACATCCGACAAATCGTGCAGTGTCAGAACTGCTCGTCCAGAGCCTCGAGACCATGACAATCTGCCCTCAGTCAAACTCAGATAGATCTCGCGCCTTCACCATTCTACACATGGACAGCACGCTCGTTGATATCAAATGCACCTTGCTGATGTCTGAGTAATATTCATTTCTCAGCAGGTGCTGCTACCATCTGGACGACTTTATATGGATAATAGGTTGGTGGTCATAATGTTCCAGCTAATCAGTGCATATTTAACTGTGAAAATGTAACAAACGTATGTAATTTTTCAGGAGGGTAGTGTAAAGAGGAACATGGACGATTAACTGTTCACATAAGAGGAAAATAGATGCGATGGGTTAGTACGATGTATCCTGAAAAATCTAACCAAAATATTTCTCCTCTTCCTTTTAAAATCTGAAATATTCAGTCTTTAAAGATTCGCAGGTTGCTCTTCACATTTATTTTATGATTTTTGATCATATAGTTTAGGTGATATTTGAAATAACTTTGGCAACAAAAGCTTTTTCGCGACTTGTCAGTGTGTTGAGGAAATGGGAAAGCGTAGAGTTTTCGATTGGTGACAGGCAAAGGGTCAGGTTAGCACAGCAGAGATACATGAAGTTGGCATTTAGCCGTTGATAATGGCAATATCCCACACCACTGGTCATAGGGTGAACAGTTTCCACAAGACCGTCTTCTGGCTTGTATGGGTGCTTGTATAAGCGATCCACTTGTAGAGGGACAAAGGTAATGGTTTTCCTTAATTTAACTTTAGATGAAGGTTAATTCCATTTACGCCAGTCAGGATGGTTAAGCAAGAGTTTCAAGATCATTTTCATTTGCACATATTCGGTCGACTGCGCGTGTTGGTGTAGACTTGTAATGCTACCCTTCCATATGCTAGTAGAACGACCGAGTGTTTAGTTCTGACCTGTATTGTTAAAGGATCTTTAATGTTGTTGGTGATGATGGGGTTCCATATTTATTACATTTCACATATTGTTTTGCAGGCCGTCATTTTGGATCATTCTGCAATGGGGTAGCATCCGACGGTTAACTTCCCCACGTGCTTGAAAGATATTGTGTGTTATTAAATGGTATTCCTGAAATAGGGGAACAAAAAGGGTAGAATCCAATAATACCTGTACTCTTCATACTATAAGACATGTCATTCTGAGTGAAACGACTGCCTGTAAGTATTGATAGATGCGTATTTTAAGCTCCTTTTTCGCAGGGACTCCGGAGGTAGCTCCCGAAGCCTGATGCATACAGCTGGCACTTTCGTTTGCTATCTGGTCATTTGAATAATAAAAGACTGCACAACAGCCGTTGCTAGGCTTCAGGATGTGATCTTATGTGAGTGATTTGAGTGTTCTCCGTTTTCCTTACTATGCAGTTCCCATTCCCTAAAGTTAGGCTGTGATAGTTTGTGTGTTCTCATTTGTTTTATCGGTTTACATCACCGAAGTGCTTATTAAGGGTCAGTTTGTGGAACATTTGACCTTAGTACTTATAAACTTGTAAAGCAATGTGCTTTCAACACTGGAAATAAAAAATAGTACCGATAAGTAAAAGTGCTTCTAAATATTTGAATTTCACTACATTAATAAAATGGTTATTGAAGCCCTCTGTAGTCATAGAGTACTTCCGTTACACTGAGCCACTTCCTAATCCACCTCTTATGATGCCAAAAACTATTAATATGCATGGTATCTATATGATGTTCTGAAATTTACGAACAGTAGGTGCTTAAGAAAGACCTAAGTATTTGAAAGTAATGCATCACTTGTAGCATCACCCACCTTCCACATCTGTTTCCCAATCAGGGACTAAGATAATTCAATCACTATTACCCGTTGCAGGTAATACTGACAGAATTTTTTGCAATAATAGTGACGACGTGAGATGAGGAAAATGGGCTGAAGGCAGGAATTGAAGTTTGTGTTACAGAGATCACTGGACGTAGCTAGTCTGTGCAGAAGCGGTAGCCACAACGCTACGGTGGTGTAGTGACTAGCACATCTTCATGGAAAGCACGAGACCTGGGCTGAAGTCTCGGCCATGGCACAAATTTTAATTCTTTCCATCAGCAGCGTTCCTTATTTAATTAAGTTTTACTAGCACGTATGGTTATGAATGTGACGTAGAGGAATGTGAACGCAATCACGAAAGACACAAGAAGTTTTGTATAGTTTCAGAAATAACAGTTATTAATGAGCCCACGCTGTAAAGAGAAAGTCAAGTCATTATTTTTAAATCCCGCTTTCAAAGTATGGAGGGTAAAAACTGCAGAGGGAGCCATAAGCAAGTTGATGTGCGTAAGGATTACAACAGACTGTGTGTGCAGAACACCATCAATCTATGTTTCTGACAACCTGTTCACCCACATCTCCTGTTGCTAGAGTCTCAGTTTTCTAACTGATAGTAGTCATGATAACTCTTGGTCTTGAAATTATCCAAACAAATCGTAAACTCTCACTTAAAAGCATTAACACCATACCACATTCAAGCACTCTTAGTTCAGCCTCGGTTGCGATGCATAAATTAAATGAAGCAATATTCTCATATTTATTCTAGTGTTTCATCTTTTCATGCATGTGTACAGAGTTATCGTATCCCCCTGTTACAATGAGCATATAGAATTCTAGAGGTTCGTTAACACATTGCATCGTTAAAAATTAAGCACACTGGAAATAAAACTTCCTTCCTCTGCAGACATGACTCTTAATACCATGGAACACCGCCTCTTGTCTCGGTAACGGCTCCATTTCTGGACGGAGGAGAGTCCATAAGCCTGGAGATGCAGATATTTTGCTTTTGTCAGTGTTTAATAGGTTAGAAGTTCTCGGGAATCTACAGAAAGGGCCGCAGTCTAAAAGGGTGCAGGGTAAACACAGGTAACCTAGCAACAAACGGTACTGTTGGTGCAAGTTGTCGTAGCCAGAGCTGGAAGTCCTAAAAGAAAACACTGAATCGCAAAGCGTTATAGGTATGGAAAGCTGACTAGAGCCGGAAATAGGGTCAGACGAAATTTTTACAGTGGACCTGACCGTGTTCAGAAAGGATGGATTAAATACATGTAGTGAAACTGAAGTAGATAGTTCCTGTGACTTAGTATGGGTAGAGTTTTCACTACCGGAATAAATTAACAAGTAGTTCCTTTTCCTACCCCTGACTCAGTTGATGCAGTTTCTGATACAGTTTAAAGAAAACTTTTGTCCCATTTCAAATGAGTTCCTCACTAATGCAATTATGATTGGTGGTGGCTTCAGTCTACGCTTGAAATATTAGTGAAAATACATGTTTAAAATAGTTTGTATGCACAAAAAATCGTCGGAAATGATACTGAATGCTTTCTCAAAAAACAATTCTCAACAATCAGTTCAGGAGCCCACTCTAAGTTTAAATGGTTGCGAAAACATTTTTGACCTCTTGGCAACAAATAATACTGAGTAAAGAGGGAGCATCATGACCGATACAGAGATTAGTGACCACAAGGTTGTTGTTCCGACAATGAATATCGTAACATACAAACTCACGAATAACAAACACAAAATACATATTTTGAAAACAGGAGAACAAATTTGCCCTCCTAAAAGTCAGTCTTCACTCCATACTTTATAACTACGTGAGCATACACCAGATGTGGTTTGAATTTAGACTTGTGTCGAGAGAGAAATATACTAATAAGTTACGAGAAGAGGGTACTCGTCCCCCATAGTACACAAACCAGGTCAGAACACTGTTCCACATGGAACGAAAAAAGCATGACAAATTTAAATGAACCCAAAATTCAAAATATTGGCGAAATTTTACAGAAACTTGTAATTTAGAGCTATCTTCAATGTGAGATGGTTTTAATAGTTTCCGGAAAGAAACTCTCTCTCCAAATCTGGCAGGATACCCAAAGAGAATGGTCGTATGTAAAGTACACCAACTGCGAGACGCAATCAGTACCTTTACGATGCGGTAACAATGTTGATGTTACTTATGACAGTGCCACTAAAGCAGGGTTACTAAACGCGGTCTTCCGACATTACCTCACGAAAGAAGAGGAGGTAAATATTGCAGGAATCGAACGAAGAAGAGCTGCAGACCTGTGTGACTTATGAGAAAATATCCTCGGTGGGGTGAAGCAGCTTAAGTCATTTAATAAAGGCAAGACCTCCGATCCACACTGTATATCATTTAGATTTTTTCAGAGTATGCTGATATAATAACTCAATATTTAGCAAACATATAAAGGCCACTCAGTCGTACCGAAGAAACAGAATAGGAGTAATCCACGGAATTACACACCCATATCATAACATATACTGTGCCCCGAAATTATAAAGTAACTCGTAGATAACGATTTATTGACTTATACTTAACACGGATTCAGAAACCATCGTGCTTCTGGAACACAGCTTGTTCTTTATTCTGAGAAGTGTTGTGTGTTATCGACAGAGGACGTCGTATTGACTCCAAATCTTAGATTTAGATAACACTTTTGAAATATTCCCGCACTAGCGACTTCTAAGCAAAGTGTGTGCCTCCGATTATCGTCTCAGTTGAGTAATTGGATTTGTGATATCCTGCCTGAAATGTCGCACTTCGTAACAACTGGCGTAAAGACATCGAGTTCATAGAACTAATGTCTGGCGTTTCCCAAGCTAGTATCATAAGCCCCCCGCCGTTCCTGATCTACATAATCGATTTAGGAGACAGCCTGAGTAGCCCTCTTAGACCGTTTGCAGATGATGGAGTTATTTATCGTCTTTTAAAGTTATCAGGTCATCGGAACCAAATGGAATATGAGTTAGAGAAGATATCTGTATGGATCGAAAAGTGATAATTGACTCTAAATAACGAAAAGTGTGAAGTCGTCTACAGGAGTACTAAAGGGTATCCTCTAAATTTCGGTTGCACAACTCTAAAGGCTTGGGCTTTCATTTACTGGCGTATCACAGTCATCAGGGACGAGTACCGCTTCGAATTAAGACGAGTCTGGAGACGGCCCAGCCAGTGCTGGGGGCCCAACCAGACTGTCGCCTGCCGTACGGACCGACAACGAGGAGTGATGGTCAGGGGTGACATTTCATCTCACAGCAGGGCCCCTTTGGTTTTCTTAAGCGGTACCCTTACAGAATAGCGGTACGTCCACGATATTTTACGCGCCGTTTTGTTGCCACTCATGGCAAGCCTTCCTGTACATAGATTTCAGCAAGATAATGACCGCCCGCACATTGCGAGGGTTACTACTACTTTTCTTCATGCTTGCTAAACTTCGCCACCGACGTCGCCGGACGTTGGGAGCATTATGTGGACAACCCGCCAACCGCCTCAGGGTTTTGACAATGTAACGCTACAGCTGGACCGAATTTTACACAGTATTCCTCAGGAGCACACCCAGCTACTCTATCAACTATTTCCAAGCCGAAAACCTGATTGCATAAGGGCCAGACTTGGACCAACGAGTTACTGAATTGCTCAATTCGAGTCCCGGCCGTACCACAAATCTTAATGTATTTCTTCTGCTTCCATCACTTTTCTTCTCATAAATAAAACATCCAGTTTTACTGTAACTGTAATCGTTTGTTTATTTGTAAATATACATCTCATCTACAGGGCGTAATTTATCTGAGGATGTCCATTTTGATATTAGTGTCGGTAACTATGACGCAGTTTAAGTGCAGTGACTGACACGTAACAAAGGGCAACTAAATCAAGGACAGAGATTTACATGATGGAGAAACTAGATAAACATTTCGTAATTTGCATCTGGACCAACAGTTATTCAGGGTGGTCAAGATAAGTGGGGTACCCTGTATACATCAGTATAATACAAACATTCTTTTCTCTCTCTATTTTTTAACCAAAGTATGATAACAGGGGATAACAACCGAAACTCGTGACTTGACTGCGTATTTCTAGGTAGGGAGAAGATCTCAAGGTATCTTGGATGGAGAGTGTATCGACGGAAGCAAAAATAATTTCATGGAGGCCTTAGGGTAGACGTATTTGGGCTCTTGCTGTTTTATTGTATATTAATGATCTGACAAACAGTTTTAGTATGGGCAACAAACTTTTCACGAAAGATGCAGGCATGTATAAAGATGTACCGTCTGAGGGAAGTTCCACAAAGATTCAGAATGTGATGAGGTTTCTAAATAATGCAAAGACGGCCAAGTTGTTTTAATTATCAGAAATGTAAAATTATGAACCTGGCGGAAAACAGATGTTAGGTACCCTATGACTACAGCTTCAACAAATCACAACTAGAGTTAGTGAAATTATACATGTACCTGGGTGTATCAATCTTTGGGGTTACGAAATGGAACGATCACTTAGGCTCAATCACAGGTGACGCTGGGAACAGAATTTCTTTCAGAGGCAGAATGTTGGGAAGATGCGGTTAGTCTTGAGAAGAGGCTGTTTATAAAGCTGTAGTGCAACTCATTCTAGAAAACTGATCAGGTGTGTGAGACATGTTCAAAATCTGGATGGGGAGCGTGAACTTATACAGAGAACGACTGCAAGAATACTCTCATGTTTGTTCCAAATGTGAGGGAGCCTCAAAGAAATGCGCTACATCTGATCTGTGAGATACTTGAAGGTTACAGACCACGGGAATGCGGCTGTGTCACGTTTTCGAAAACCATGGCTGCTTTCTCACGTGTAGTTTGAAACATTTTATGCACTGGGAGAAACTCACTATTCACAGTCCAGGAGTGTACTATAACTCCATGCATACTGCTTCCGTACAGACTGCGAAGACAATATTAGACTAATTAAAGTGGTCACTGAGTCATTTAAACAGTCAGTCATCCTTTTGTTGCTCCATATGTGAGCTGAATGGTAAGAAACTCTAAGAGAGGTAAAATGAGAAGTAATTTCTGAAATGAAATTAAAAATGTTTGACAGTGTATAGCTATGGATGAAGATACTTATCTGTTGAAGCCATATTTCAGCTTTGTTAAATTGTAATTATTTCAGGATGAGGTATCTGTGGAACCGCTACCTGCCACAAGGTTAATGGAATGTTGGTATCACTTTGTTACTCCGTTTAAAAAACTGCAAATACATGTATATGGCTACAGTACACGTATAAGTAGCAGAATGTGTATTTATTCAGTACCATGGTGACCTGCAATGCAAAATTATAAAAATAATACAAACTGAAAATGGATGTATTTGCTACGAGGAAGTAAAATGCGCTAGAAGAAATACATGTCCAGTGCACTTACACTTAATTGATTCCAATTTTTTACAAGTACTGTGCTATCCCATACTTCTATGAAGTAAAACATGAGCTGATTAATTTCTCATTGCTTTTCTTCGCTTTGCCATAACTACAGTTTTTCCAGGTGAAATACATATTATGGAACTGTATATCTGTAAAAACGATCACACGATGTCTGTACACAGCTAGACAGGTTTTATGGTAGTAAAATGTACAATATTCGCAGAAGCCATTAGGTTGCAAGATACAAATGGGTTTCCTACAGTCATTACGAAGTCGACAGTACCATAAGTGATCAGTGTCCACAAATGAACTGCATTCTTCTGAAATTCACCTGCTTTGACGTATTAGTCAGTAATGCTTACCACTAATAATAAATAAATACATTGCACCATAAATTATGTCACTAATTGTTCAAAGTACCTTATAGCTCACCATAGAAACTGGAACACCATCAACAGATCAGCTGTTTACCACATCTCTTATTGTTATTGCATCTGCAATGCTTGAATTCCGAAATGTCTGTTTGCATTTATTTCAAACGACGATCACTCGACATAAAAATTCTTCTCTTGTTTTAGTTTTCAGTTAAAAAATCATGACGCAATTAATATGCCAAATGTGAATTCGTCCTGCATTCTATCTCCTATATAAACTGAAACTGAACTGAACCGAGTCTCATTGAAGCGATAATGAAAACCAGGACTGAGTCATATAATGTAATATATCCACCACGGGCAAAACATCTAACCTCCATGAGCGTGAAATACTTACTTCACTTTGCGTACCTGAATCATAAATTTCCTCTTATGATTTATGCATTTTTTCAATAAGAAATAATCTAAGGTTGCGTGTAAGATGTTCAATCTTAAAATTTATTAGTAAAGTGACCGTTTCGATCGTGGTACGATCATCTTCAGACCATTAACCCTCGGTGATGACGGCTGAGGAGAGTGTGGCGAGGAGAAATTTGCTATGTAGCATCATTAAACACAGTATTTCAATTTTAACCACTTGCGTGGTAATTTAGACTGTTATGTTGTATTTTGATTTTGATAGCTTTTTTCCCAGAAACATTCTCCAAAAGGCACTGAATTTATACCATTAGTCACCACTAACTTCTGGTTTGCACGTATCCGGAAGGAGATACTGTTCTTAAGAAGCTGTGAGATGAAAAAAATAGAATAAAACGACTCTAGTGTTTCACCGACCTTTTTGTGTAACAGACACTGAGAAAACTACTCTAGAAAAGGCAAAATCCATTGCTAATTGTTCTTATACAACCTTTATCTCGGAATGTAAGATGATTTACTTCTCCCAAGAATTTTTTTTCATAATGTCATACTGTAATATACAGGGTGGAGAAAAACTGTGACACGAAATTTTAACCCAGGATAGCTCATGTCAGAGTTAACCAAAATTACCAAAATTACTAATGTGTAGGTCGACAACGCATAATTTTTAAACTACGGAAACTAGGCGCCACGCGCTCCGATTGTTAACGGGATTTCCCTGTTGCCTTATGCTCTGGACAACGCATTACCACGAATACTTTGCCTGCTGCAGATCGCGAAGTATCCAAAACGGCCCGCACGCCCGGTGGTAGCGCGCCAAATTTCCACTCTGCGGGTCTGGGGGCGAATCCAACGGGGTCCAGACACATCCATTGTATTTTCATGGCACTAGGAACAATCCCGTCAACAGCTGTTAGTTCGCATTTTTTCCAAATTGTGTCGGCCATGGAAAAGGCCTTTTTTGTAGCGAGGACATTCTTTACTTACAGCAGGAGCTCCAAATGGTGACCCTCGGACGCGACATAAGCTTGGCAACGTCGAATGGCGTTTTGCCGAACTCTTTCAACGATTTCTGGCGTTGCCCTGATGTGATTGACGGCATGTTGAATGCGATCCATTAATTCCTCTTCATATCTAGGTGGTTAGCGTGCGGGTGTATGAACTAAAACCTTGAAGAATCTCCACAGGAAAAAGTCCGGTGGTATCAGGTCTGGTGATCGCGGAGGCCGTATCCTACGAGCACCTCCGCAAAGAACCCGGACGTCGAAGAGTTAGTTTAAACATTCGCGCACAAGCCGACTGTTATGTGCGGGCGCCCCATCGTGCTGCAACCAAATACATAGCTGTATGTCCAGGGGAACATCTTCCAGCAGGCCGAGTAGAGTTTCTTGCAAAACGTAGAGGTAATTTGCTCCGATAAGTCGAGGAGGTAGACGGACCGGCCCAGTTAGATGGTCACCCACAATGAACGCCAAAATGTTGAACAAAAATCATTCGTGGTGTCCTTGGACGTACGTGACGTGAGAATTTCCCCTTCTCCAGTAATGAATGTTTCGAGTGTTGTACAGGCCATTCCGATGGAAGGTGCACTCGTCGGCAAACAACACAATGGTGGGGAAGTTGGGATCTCATGCAACAAAACGCAAAATCCAACCCTGTGTTCATAGTCCACCACAGGATTTAGGTCTTGGACAGGGTGGAAACTAAATGGCCGCTCGCCGTCATCCCTCAAAACCTCCCAGACTAACCTATGAGTGTTCCCTGTATTGTCTCCAACCGCTCGAGTACTTGTCGTAGGTGCTTCCTCCGAGCGCTCGAGTACAATCTCTTCAAATGCAGCATCCCGTCGTGTTCGAGGTCTTCCAGCATCACAATGATATCCCGCTAAGGAGCATTTTTCGCCAAGTCACCGGTGAATTGCTATAAACTTTTGCGGGTGTGGAACCGCGCGACCGCTACGGTCGCAGGTTCGAATCCTGCCGCGGGCATGGGTGTGTGTGATGTCCTTAGGTTAGTTAGGTTTAAGTAGTTCTAAGTTCTAGTGGACTGATGGCCCCAGCTGTTAAGTCCCACAGTACTCAGAGGCATTTGAACCATTTTTTCTTTGAGGGTGTGTGTGGCAACTTGCTGGGTACCTTTCCTCATTCAGCCGTAGTGCTTCATGCACTTTACCTTCGGTTAGTTGATAAACAGAAACCATATTTCGTTCTTCTTCAAACGAATACTGTGCCCCCATGCTGACTGTATGACTAAATCCCAGGTGACGCATGACGAAGCTTACGTGTGAATGCCTCTCACGTGAGGTGGAGATAAACAGCAAGACCTATTCGACACATGTGAGTAACACGATTTGAGCAGCGACGGGCAAGGGACACTTTTATGTGTGGACCGACAGCCATAGTGCAGCCCGTCAACCGCCGAACGGCAACAGGGCAATCCGACGGCCATTCGGAGCGCATGGCGCCAAGTTTCCGTTGTTTAAAAATGGTGCGTTGTCGACTTAAACGACATTATTAATTTTGGTTCCTCCTTGCATCTGCTAACCACGGTTAAAATTTCTTCACCCATTTTTTCCACCCTGTTGCAAATACATTATCAAATTACGAAGGTAATGAAATACGCTTCCTTGTTGGAAATATGGAAGCGAATTATAATTTAACTCATTTGACAATGAAATGTAATTGCTAAGAAATGGATGTACCCACTGAGCAAGGTAACAACGACATGAAGAGCCTGGTAGATAGTAAGTAAAGTGTTTGTGACTGAAAACGTCGTAAGCAGTCTGAACCATCTGAAGTATGAAATGTAGGAACATTCACCCTAACCACCAGTTTTAGCACCCTTTCACTTGCATTTAATTTCGCAAGAAAAGACTTTTGTAGTTTGAAAAAGCTTGGAATTGTATCGGCTAGTTAATGGAAGACGTAAACGTATATTTTTCTCTATCACCAGCTTCGCAACTCAGAAATGGCATTATGCTGGTGGAGGAAGATTCGGAATGGTGGCAATGAGTTGAATATGAGCCACTTCAGACACTAATTGAATTATCCGCTCGAACAAGCAGACTTCGAGTTCACTTCTCCAGCGTTTCTCTTCATCTTTCTCTTCAGCCTTTGTTTCGCATTGGCACAGGGTCGACATGGTTACTGATGGACCTGACATCAGGGTTTTCCAGATGCTCTTCTTGTCGCCACCCCATTTTCTCTTGGGACGTAGTATGGTACCCCAACTATCTGCGATTACAGTATTTCATGTGAAAATAATCCAATGTTTCCCAAATGTCAGCAAATCGTGTAACTGAGATAGGAATATGGTGCCTGCACAGTATTCACCTCGACAGATGTGGAAAACCGCCTGAAAACTACATCCAGGCTGGGTGGTACACAGACCCTGGTCTTTAGCTAGCTGGTCGCATTCGGTCTATGGCTGACGCACCTTACTGTCCCGGAAGCGGCATTTTAACATACATGGGTACCCAGGTGGCTAACTCAAAATATTTCACTTTGCTATGACGCTCTGTGGAATGTTTTACAGGTAAATTAAGTTGAATCATTAATTAATTCCACATTTTTTTCCATAATTCTCTCAGAATATTCAGAACAGGAGTCGTAAGGTATATTCAGTGTAAATAATAAAACACAATTGTTAAATGATGTGTAGAAATTTTAGTTTCATTAATTACTTTGTGGTGAATAAGGAAAATTCAACATGTATTTTCGAGTATTCCATGGAAATGAGCGTGGTATGGTTCTGCGTAAGAAATGGGATATAGTCGTCGTTGCTGTCTGCTACCAATATCATCTAAAGCTAAATTTTCCATGCATTAGTTATAACCCTTAAGAGCCAATGGAATTTATTCTTTGCTTATTGGTAGTAAATACTGACCATAAGGAATGTTCGTTGCTAATGGCTGCTCACATAATGTAACTGTTAAATAGTAGAGAGTGCTGTGGTCAACAATAGTTTTGTACTACAGCACATACTGCAGCAGGTGTGACAGTGTTGGATGGTGGTGTGCACAGAGGCAGGGCTGCATCCACGGGGAGGAACTGCCGTACGTGTTCGGTGCGCCGCTGGTGGGCGGCCTCGCACACTTCCCCAGGAACTACACCAAGACTGAGGTGCTGCTGGCAGAGGCCGCCATCATCTACTGGAGCAACTTCGCCAGGACCGGGTAAGTAGTCTGCAGCGAAATGCAGCGCTTAATACGAGATGAAAGCAATAAGGGAATCCCAGAGCCGGCCGACGCGGCCGAGCGGTTCTAGGCGTTGCAGTACGCAACCGCGCTGTTGCTACGAATCCTGGCTCGGGCATGGATGTGTGTGATGTCCTTAGGTTGGTTAGGTTTGAGTAGTTCTAAGTGTAGGGGACTGATGACCTCAGATGTGAAGTCCCATAGTGCTCAGAGCCATTTGAACCATTTCTTGAATCCCACAGAGTTAAAATTTAGGTCCACTCCTATTCTTCGAGTGTGCGAATGCCCTTCTACTTAACATTCAAAATGCAGAATTAGTACTTTTTGCTGACAATGCCATTAGAGTAAAACCAATGGAGGAGATGATAAATGACATCCTCCAAAGAATTATAAAGTGGTTCTCTGAAAATGGACTCCCCCTAAATTTTCGAAAAACGCACTATGTTAAGTTCTGTACGACGGACACAGTCATAGAATCAATTCACGTAACACACAAGCACGCATCAGTAAATAGGGTAAAATGCTACAAATTATTGGTATATTACTGAGCTTCTGAAAGGTCTCTTGGTAACCTTGGAAAAACACGAATCGACCTCCTGACATATTTTTCATATTTTTACTCCATAACGTCCTATGCAGTCATTCCTGGCGTGACTCACCACTTACAAAGAACATATTGATTGCACAAAAGGAGTAGTAAGAATAGTTTGTGGTGTTCATGCTGAGACGTCATTTAGATACCTGTTCAAAGAGGTAGACATTGTAACTGCTCCGCCACAACACATACTTTGCTAATGCAATTCCTCACGAGTAACACATAACAATTTGAGAAGAACTGTGATGACCATACCTACAACACGGCTGGGATAAATTACCTTTATTACTCACGATTAAAGTTGTCAGCGGCTCAGAAGTGAGTCCAATACGCGGCAATTGACTAGTTCCACAACATTTCGATAAAACAATCATTCAAACGGAAGAAGAGAGATACTGAAATTAAATGAATGTATGTGAATGAGTGTGATACGATTCTGACTGTGTGAATTATTGTGCGTGTATGAGCGAGGGTGAGTCCTTGTTTTGGAAGAAGACGTTCCAAAGCTACATTGCTTTTATTTTATTTGTTTACCTTTCATTGTTGCTATTTGTTTCGGGGAAGTAGCTGAATTTTGAACTACCTGGATCCAGCATTACCATTGTTCATAACTTAACTGAAATCCCATAGAAAGTGCAGTTTCAGTTCGCATACGAAGTGTGTTCATTCTGGCATTCATCTTCAAGTTTTGGATGGTGACAGCTGTAATTGCTAGAAAATGGAACTACAACCATGAAATTTGTAACAAGGACGAGAGCTAAATAAGTGAAATAAAAGGCATTGCTGTCGAACGTCTGTTTCCGTAATAAAACTTTATCAGTTACGAATACAGAACTTATATTCTACTGAGAAGTGATGGAGAAGATCATGTAATCTGTTTGAGTATCTAGGGAATTTCGTAAGTGTTCTGAGTAAGTTAATATGTAATCAGTGTGCATATACACTGCCCGCCTACAAGATTCCGAGGCTGATTTTATTCCTGGATACAAACGACGTCAATACAGTAAATACTGTCAACAGCTTGAACTGACGACTGTAAACACCTGCATTCAACCAGTTAATTCTCGGCAGCCTGTGTTAAGTAGTGGACATGTGACTGTAGTGTGCCAAAATTGTTGGGTCAAAAGTAGCAATGACGCAACATGTCTATATATAGTGTGCAAGAGATTTCCCACAATGTTTTTGAAGAAGAGAAGATACTGTGCAATGTGTGACCCATAAACCTTACTTCCTAAAAAGATTTATTGAAATTCAAATACCTGAAGCATTAAGCTATCTATCTTAATTATTTTCAGTTTTTATAATAATCCAGTCACAAAAGGTTTAGAATGATGTACATACCAATCATATATATACTCTGTTAGTATTTATGTCGAGCTAATGAGGCTGTAACTTCTTATGTCTATCATTAGGTATGTAATGAAGTTTCCCGATAAAAATGACATTCAGCACACTCACTGGCTTTGAATGCATCATATCATAATGACCTATCCCTCCGCCACTCCCTCTGCTCCCCCCTTCCCTCCCCTCTACGCACAAGTAAATAATTGCCTAGTATTTCAGGACTTTCAAAAGTGGTCCTCAATAAAATTAACTCAATTGTGCCAGTGTGAATTAAAAAAGAAAATCCAAGATCTGGGAGCCAATGCAGCTGTGCTTCATACGAACCAAAGCAGTTAGGCTTCACATACCTCTCCATAACTTCATAACGAAGTATGAAAATGAGGCAACTAATGATACTAAAGCTGCAAGAGTCTCTCTGTTGTGTACACACACACAAACACCCACCCACACCCACACACACACACACACACACACACACACACACACACACACACACACATTCTCACACACATGTATTTGTGAGGATTAATGATGGCCAGTGGTGAAGAATGGTGAATGGAGAATGATGTTTAGTAGAATATGATCATCTATAGACTGTGTTGGTCAATTTAGAAAGGTGGTCAGGGGAAAAAGATGGTCAGTTGAAAAGGTGACTGCTGTCACTCTCTTGATGATATTAAGAGGGGTAGCTTACATCGATCAAGGTCATTGCAATGTTATTGGATGGAGCAACTAATGGACATCATTTGACATGTGCTCTGTCTCTTACATGCACTTATATACCTGAATTTTTCACTGTATTAAAAAAAATGAGTCAAGCTTTTCGGTCATATTCCCCTAGTAGCTTACACCACTAGGAGCTAGCAACCTCAATAGCTGACGTAATCCAGTGCCTGAAAGCGTCCCCTCTGTGGCTGACATCCCCCCTCCCACCCCCCCACCCCCCACCCCCCACAAGTAAGTGATCTTCCAAAATGTTACGCCTTCTGCACTGTAAGAACGATGGTACTGACTCACCATGTTCAGCATGTAAGAATAATTATGTAAGCTGTGACTAGCAAAGTTATTACAGAATAGATTCTGTTAAAAGCGCAAATGATCGCTGTGAGTTTAATGCAAAACATTCTATTTTACGCTCTGTATAGAAGAAAATAATGAGATAAGCAACCGTTACAAAATCAGACCAAGAAGGAATAGATACGCAAACACACACACACACACACACACACACACACACACACACTCACTCACGTATACATGTTGCGGACAACAGCACAGCTACTGACTGTTTGAGAAAGGGAAGGGTTAGTGCTGCGCATATTTCATCACATCTCAGATTTATGATAAAACGCAGTCCATCCCTGTGTGTGTGTGTGTGTGTGTGTGTGTGTGTGTGTGTGTGTGTGTGTGTGTGTCTGTGTATGTGTCTGTCTCTTTCACCACTTAAAACAATTTTTATGTTAAAAAGTGATCGTTTTCGGTCTGTGTGATATCTTCAGACCTGCTACTCCATTATTTCTGTTGGAACTGGTGGCATGGAGCAGATAGAAACCAGTCACATTTTAATATAAAAATAAATTAATTAATGCAGTCAGTATTGTTTTGTAATTAAATTTTTAATACTCATTTTTCACTGCTGCTGTAAACTTCAACAAGATTTAAAAGAATTTTGATTATCGTTGTATTATATAACGAAGGGAATGGAGGAAGGAAAATCCATACAATAATAAACAGATATAAATTTTGTTACACGAAATTTTTCAAACACTGTATCACAGTTAGGTAACTTCCTGGCGGATGAAAACTGTTTGTTGCTCTGGGACTCAACGTCAGTATCTTTACATTTGAAGGGCAATTGCTCTACCAACCTAGCTACCCAAGTATGACTCACAACCCATCTGCACAGCATTACTTCCCCTAGTATCTCGTCTCTTCATATCCCCACCTCCTTCATGTCTCTACATACTCCGCTGCACATTTAAAATTCAATGTAGGAAGTAATTCGCAATGCTGTGGCTAAGCAAAGTCTTAACAGTATACTTTCTTCCAAGAATACTAATCCAGCGGGTTAGGTAGGAGAACTGCTGTGAAGTTTGGAAGTAGGAAATGAGGTAATGGTGGAAGTAAAGTAGTAGGGACGTGTTGTGAGTCGTGCTGAGGTGCATAATTTGGGAGAATACTTGTCTGTAAAAGTCAAAGGTCCTGTGTCCGAGTCACTGTCTAGTAGACAGTTACAATCTGGTAGGAAGTTTATAAGCACCCGCTCTGTAGCAGAGTGAAACTTTCATAGTGTAAACAATCCTCAAGGTCATATCTCCAAATCATCTTCCTTCCAGATGTGCTAGTTCTACAAGTCATGCAGGAGAACTTTTGTGAAGTTTAAACTGCTGTAAATGACGTACTGTGGAAGTAAGACTGTGAGGATAGGTCGCGAATCTTGCTCAGGCAGTTCTGCAGCTAGAGTGCCAGCCTGTGAAAGGCAAAGTTCCTGGTTTGAGTCCCAGTGTGGCACACTAATTTAATCTGCAGGGAAGTATCCCATCACTAGGTGCATACAAAATATACTTCATATATTGATACTCGTGATCCTTGGGTCCAACAACCCTCTTTTATATTATTACGACACAATGTTTACTACATTTTCATTCAGTGAGCTGTTGGCTTTGGTCTCTTAACCTTCGTTTAGTTACACGTCCATTAAACCATTGACAATTATTTTTGTTAGGATTGTCTGTCTCAATTTTTCCAGCTTATTCTTTCACAACTGTTTCAACATACTATGTATGGTCGCTTATCGCATTGTTGTGTTCCATACAGAGTATAAAATGGAATGTTTTACCTTAAACTAATAGAGATCGTTTGCGCTTTTACCATAATTTATCCTGTAGTAAATTTCCTAGTCATAGCTTACATAACTATTCTTACATGATACACTCCCACTAATATTTTTGTTTTGGGACCGATCAGTTCTGCTGCATTAGCATGGGTAATATGTCAGACCCCCGTCAACCCCCTGAATTCTAGAAGGAATTTGTGAAACTCTTGTTTTTAGTTGCTCGACAGGCAGGCCTTCTGGCCTATTTTGAGTTCTCGCCTACTTGCATTTCGGGCTGCTCTGTTTTTGCATATCATGCCCACACATTGAATATTATGTATTGCTTCTTCTATGGCTTGTCTGTGTTGTTGTCTCCGGCTTGTGGGAAATTTAAATATTTCTCTTATTTTACTTGCGGCTATTGCTTGTTTAGAGCAGTCGAGGGTGGTACTTGAGTTGTGATATGAGATTATTCATTTGATGGGTCTTGGAAGTCTCGTAAATGGGTATCCCAAGTGTTGAGTCGTTTGTTACAGTGTAGGCAGCGTGAGGTTCCACATCTTCCACCATGTATTCTGTCAGGTTAGAACTAGGGTGATACTTCCAGCCATACACAGGTTTTATTCTGCTCCTCTTTAGTCTGGCTCGCCATTGAATCGACCTGTAGTGTGGCCCACTGTCCCACAACAGTTTGTCATCCCATTATACGTGTTTCAGAAAATTCTTTGACAGGGCTTTACTGATGTTCCTTCCTGTTGTTTTTTTCATAGGTGTGAGTATTGCATATTTTGAAGTTAGCACTGTAACCACAAAAATGTAGTTGTATCCGTTTGTTGTACGGGGAAGGGGTATCATCAAGTCTGTTGTGGATATCAGTTTCAGTTTAGTGGGTACTATGGGTTATGTGGGTGCTCTTGTTTGGAATGTTACATGTTTAGACCGTTGACAGCCCTTACACTTTGCTACTACCATTCTAATTCACCTTTCCATATTATTGCAGTGGCATAACCGTTTGATTTTGAGACAGCATTTCTTTGATCCAGACTGACCATAACTTAGATCGACGTACCAAATGTGTTTATTAATTAAGTCATTTGGTGGAAAAATGTTCCATAAGGCACCACACACTTCGTCAATATAACAAGATATCATCATGTAACGTATAACGTTGCAAAATCTGTACTTATACTTACCCTTCCATTTGTGTTTGATCTTTATAGTGTGTCTGAAACACTCTCTTATTCTGTTTTGATATTATTTCAAGTGTTAGTAATAAAGTTTTCAAAAGGAATGTTACTCATATAGTAGACTCAGAAATGTTTCTCGTGTGAATCTTGCCTTGTGTCGTCTTTCCTAGACCTTGGCGAACGTGATTAGGTATCTGCTATTACATTTGTTGCTTCAAGTGTACAAATCGCTGTGATATCACATTCTTGTAGACCAAGCACTCACTGGGTGAGTCGTGAATACCTAGGTTCGCCCTCACTAAACGTTCTAACGCCTTGTGATCGAGGTATACTTTGATTTTTGTGCCAAAAAGAAATATATGTAAATTTTTGAAACCCCCCATATTACTGCTAAAGCTTCTGGCTATGTTATGGAGTAGTTTCGTTCACATTTGTACAAAACCCTGCTGCCATATGCAATGGTTTATAAGCTGTTGGCCCTTCTTGCGCAAATCGTTGTACCACTCCCAGTCCTTTTTCGGCTCTCTATTGCCATGCAGAAACGCTGCGTTAGGTCTAGATGTGATAGAAACGGCACTGCTAATAATTGTGCCTTTACTTTCTTAAATTCCGCATCATCTGGTCTGTCCCACCGCTAGGGCGTTTTTCCCCTGTCAGTGTAGTGTGGGCACGTTGTTAATTAATATATTTTTTTTCTAAAAATTGACAATTTCTCAGAATGTTCGCTGTGTTCTACGATTTTAGGATGTGTCGTACTGTCTAGTTACTTCTATTTTGTAAGAGTCCGCTGCAATCTCATTTGATAAAGTGATATGATCGAGAAATTCTACCTGTTTTGTTCCAAAGACAGACTTCGTTATATTTACCGTTGCCCTATGAGCTTTTAACTTTTCAGTGAGTTTACCTAATGTTTCTGACAGAGTCTCTGAGTTACGATCTCACTTGAAGGTCCAGCTATGGATCCCTTGAATTTCCCATTTCTTGTTCCTGGTTTCCAAAATGGCACTTTCTGCTCCACATTACACCGATTAAATAAATATTCTGAAATGGTTGTTTGCTTACTCCAATAGTCGACCATCGCTTTCACCTCTGTGTTATCTATGGATACTTCAACTGTCGAATGTACATTAATTGAAGTCTTTAGTTCCACCTCTTTTGCTAATGCTTCTTCTAGTAATTCATACTCGAGACAATTTATTTCCCTCGTTTCGAATTAGAGAATTTGCATCGCTTGTACGTTGTTGAATGGATCTTCGTTTTTCTCTAGTCTGTCTCATATAAAGTCGTGAGTTTATCTAATGTCAGGTAACATGCTTCCACTGGAGAGGATACAGTGAGTCTCACTTCTTATTTTGCTGCTACTTATGTTCCTACGGGTTCTGCACTATCCTGTGGGATTTCTCTGTCTTCCCCATCCGGTTCAATCATTTGAAATAGGCAATTTAAGCTTGCATCACTTATTTTTTCTATTATCCTCATCAGCATTAGATTACCAGTCTGTTGTGCCCCAACACGAAATTTTTACCTTTTAGCCCCATCTGTGTTCTGTAAGTATCATTTTGTTAACTATGTACACCATAAGGAAGTGTAAGGATTCTCCTGATTCCAGTTTTGAGTTTAGATGAGGGTAACCCACTGTCATCCTGATTTTTCACGTCCACGTCTAGTCATTTCCGACATTGTCCCGGATTAGGTGGTCTTAGCTCCAACTGTTGTGCCCTAATAGTTGTATCAATCTTTTGATTGCCCTGATTCTGTTGTTCCCGAACAAAGCGTAGAATACCATTAAAGATTTGGTAGCGTGGCTGGAAATATTTGGTCTGCCTTGCCCGTTCCAAGGACGCCCATACATATTTGAGTTGCCATTTCAGTTGTTGATTCTGTTATAATGGAACCAGTTACCGGTCCTATCTATGTTATCATTCTGTCTATTCCAGTCTGCCTTTTGCCAAGTGTTTGCTATTCAATATCCGAAGGTACTGCCGCTCCTCTGTCTATCACCGTTACCTTCTCCCGGATACTTTCGTTTGCGTGTTTCTTCTTCACTAAATGTGAATTCCATGAACTCCATCTCTCTCAGAATCCCTTTAAACGCTAGCACATTATCTCCTGTTCTTCCCAATAATGACTGTTGATAGTGAATCGGAATTTTCATCGTATGGAAACATGTCAACTCCCCATCACTGTACAGTGTATCGAGACACAGATTTCTTTTCGCAATATTCTAAAAATATTTCAATGAACTCGCCTCCACACAAAGTTCGAAAACGGTCCTTTGAAGGAACCAATACTTGAAACGATTTTATGCTTCGGTTCAGCAGGACATTCTAAGAAAATATGTTTTAAAATCGTCGAATGACATGCACATCCTTGCCACACTCTACATCGTTACTACTACACCACTTTCCATGTGAGGGCATACAAAGGCCAATTTATACGCTAATGGCCAATTATCCGCTAAGCCAACTTGAAACTGATTTATAAGGGTATGTGGGAACAATGTGTTTCCATTCTCTTTATAATGCTAAAAATTGCTCACCATTAAGAAGTGGTCCTTAGGAAATTTATTAAACCGAATATTTGTTGGTGCTGACTCGACCGTCGTACCCCGTCGTCCACCTGTTATGTTCACATTTTTATCGGGTATTTCAGACTTTTTAGATGCGTATTGCATCGTATTAACGGTCCGCAGTTACTTGTGTCTACTCGCCCTGTAGTTAACATTTTCTCTATTACAGATATGTTTCGAGTCCTTGAATTACGCCTGTCATCAGTCCTGTGTCTTACCATGCCAACAACGTCGAACTGTTATACGTTACAGAGTGTTCTACACTGTGTCTTGATGCACACTGCACTGGTACATGTATACCTGCTACTGCTCTAGCTTGCATGCACTACCGCGTGCACAGGTCAAATCAGATTTCTGTTGCAGCATTATCATTTCTGTTTGCTTTGAACCTAGTTTAACGCCTCGAAATTCGTGTAATGTTGACTACATATTGTCTGTTTCTCTTGTGTACGTTTGATGATTAGTTGTTTCGCCCGATTTACTAAGTGGGGACTTTCGTGCTTCCTACACTAAACTCAGTTTCGGTTATAGATGTCTTTTCGCATTGTTTCCCACTGCATGTACTCCGTCCTTCGGCAGTAGTCTTCGGTCACTCTCCACACATCAGACACTCCATGTCTTACCCATATTTACCCAAGAACAGCTTTACTAAATCTTGTAGGGTTACACCCCCGTATTTGTTTTCGGATTGATTTGTGAGAATTCTATTGTTGAATTTCCTTATCGATGTGCATGTTGCTTTCTGTCGTGCACCCGTTTCTTCTAAAGCTTCTCCCGTTTTGCACGAAGTGCTAGTCGAAATTATTTTTACGTCTTTCTTCGCTCTCTGGACACTCTTTTGAGTGACGTCGCGGATTTTCGTAGCCGCTTTCTGTACGTCGCAGATATTTTTCTCCTTGTGTTCTTATTGCGATGTCAGTTTTTCAATAGCATCGTGGGCCTGGCTTCGCGTCCTGTCTTTTACGATCTAACTGTTCACTTAGTGCCTTTTTTATCTCTCGAATCTCTTGTGGGTTTTCTCGAAACTCTTGATTTTTTTTTACTATCTAATACATCTTGACAGGCTGTTGATTTTTACTGACAGGTTGGTTTTTGACTTACGGTAATTTTCCGTGTCAAATTCGTCGTCGTGTTTACTGTCCCTCTTCCCTGTTACCATTGCATGCAACCTTTCTCTGTTTCATTTGTGAACTTCCGATTTTTTGTCCCATGTACACAGTGCTGGTGCGCTAACGTATAACCCTTCTGTATTACGATCGTTACGATCTTGTGAGCTTCGATCCGCTATGATTACGTCTGCTGCTTCCAGAAGTCTGTCACTTTTAGGATGTGACTCTCATTGTTCACTTAGTACCTCCGCTTCATTTTTAGTCATCGTGCTGAATACGGTCAGCGCGAGGCTGATCACCCAGCTCCGTCTGGTCTACCTCACCCCCCCCCCCCCCCCCCCCCCCCTCCCTCCGCCTCACTACCTGGCCCTCTGTGTAGCGACCTATCCATATTTGTGATGTCGAACCGGACTGACGCTCTTTGTCTTTCTAAATGTTAATGCGGTTGGCTCCTTGTCAACATGTAATTGTAGGAATTTAGTCTTTTCAGGAAAATAATTCTTGTTTGTATCTGACGTCTCTGATAAAGTTCTTGAGACGGCATTAATTTTGCAAAAAAAACTGCTCTGCTTTCCCTGACAATACAACGCTCTTCTCATGTAGAACCGAATTAAAAAAAGAAAAAGAAATTAAAATTAAAATTAAAGAAACCTGAAACGAGCAAGCAGCAAGTACGCTAAGTATCGTAAATTTCCTGAATCTTGAAGTGTCACACATTTACTTTATTCTCCTGAATCAGTGAGTTTTCTTGCAGTGAAAGTGATTTCAATCTTCTGAATTCTTTCGACCAAAATATTTGGTCTAGAAAGTGTGCCAAAATAATTGCTGTAGTCATCTAATGACATTTTCTAATCAGAATCAATACCGATTTCCGTGTCCTGGCAGATTCATTTAATTACTATTCTTGTCATAATCACTACCATTTTCGTCAATCATGGCATGTTCATCTAATTATAATTGCTCATCAGAACTGCTACCATTTTCACAATCCTGGCAGGTTCATTTAATTGTATTGCTTATTCAGTACCTTCTTCTAATATCTAGTGTCCTGGTAGGTTTATCTAAATAGAACTGCTTATCAGAATTACTACAAGTTAGTCAGAATCAATACAATTTTCGCTATCCTGGCAGCGTCAAAGAGAGGTTGTTCTGCGAGAGGCCCAGCACTATAGTAGAATTCCTATAAATATATTTCACGTACTCTTAATTTGAGTGCCATGTACGGTTTTCACCTCTGAAAATGCGGCCAATCTAATTAGTGTGAACCGCACAGCCGCCTCTCCCTTGGGATACCTGCGACTGTAAACGCACCGTTGGCCCTCCTTTGCAAGCTGTGTGACTCTGTCGAGACCCACGCTGCGCCCTTTGATCCCTTACAGCCGTGATAATTACGACAAACCCCATCCTCCGACATAGGTCTACAAGATGGCTCTTGAACAAAAATGTTGTATCGTGGCTAGTTACCTTCTCTCCGTTCCAGGTCTCCGTTGCTGTCTAAATGTATATACATGCAAATGGGAAAAGTATCGTATCCTGTTCAGTCAAGTACACTTTCATTATCATTTGAGGCGAAAATTAAGTCGGTTAATCCCAAAGTATGGCGTGTGACATATCATTCGAATCGCCTCGTCGAGGAGCTGCCCGGTGGAATTCACTGTCATCGTATCTGTTGCCCATGGAAGGTCATAAAAATGGAATGCCAACTTATAGAATTACAGTTATTTACTGCTAAATCTACTGTTGGATATAGGAATGACCCCATGCAACAATGCTCACTTGATCGTCACGTATAAAACACCATCCGCAGCTAAAAGAACTAATTAGCATTGCGGTATGGTCCTAACTGAGGTAGGTAGGTGGTTAGTGTTTATCGTCCCGTCGACAACGAGGTCATTAGAGACGGAGCGCAAGCTCGGCTTAGGGAAGGATTGGGAGGGAAATAGGCCGTGCCCTTTCAAAGGAACCATCCCGGAATTTACCTGAAACGATTTAGGGAAATCACGGAAAACCTAAATCAGGATGGTTGGAGACGGGATTGAAACGTCGTCCTCCCGAATGGGAGTCCAGTGTGATCTTAACTGAGTGGAGCTTACAACGAATTATATACGGGAATGTTGATTTGTAGCCAGTATGTAACACGCATTCCCAGTTTTCTTCAATGCTAAGGTCTTTTGCCGTTAAATATTTCAGACCTTTCATTCTGCGCCTTACAGGGTGCCCTCAAGTGTCAAAGAAGTACACTTTAGCTCACAGTCGTACGAATTCTGTAATAATGGATCCTGACAATTTATCTTTTGTTAAACTTACTTGCTTTTTGTTCACATGTCGGATAATTTAAAAGTTATTACCAGGGTAAGCCAAAGTGTCAGACCACCGTAGCCCACTGCTTCTCATAGCATCAGAAATTTTTGCGGTAGTGACATGATATATTAAGCTCTCCATGCCAGTGTCACACATTTTGGCTCAAATTTCTTCAGTGTCGGGCCATAATGAAAACCTATAAGCAGCTTCTTGGAAATATCTAGGATATCGATTCCTATAGCTATATGTTTATCGGAAACAACATTAAGTCTGCTCGTTTTGAATGTAACCAAATTTTCGTTAAATACTATACCGCCATTAGAAAATTGCTTCTTGCAATCAGAGGAGCAGCTCCGTATCTACCTTCCCAAATCGGTACTAGCTTGACGTCTTCAATATTCCGCAGATTATAAATAGTTTTCCCGAAAAAGTTTTTATTTGTGAGTGTGAAGAAATTTATTCTGACGTCTTTCTTGGTATTCACATGTTTCTCACCATCAATATAAATATACATTTTTATCCGTGGAACGTTATGGAATAACGTTACCTTGGCTATAAATTTCTGTCGTGAATTATACAGTTTTTCGTATCTCTTATGTTGTGAAAATGAGCCTCTCTGGATCACCATACTTGCTGATGCTACGCAGTGGTACAATGTGCTCAGCACATGGTAGATCAGAGTGATGCTCCTTAAACTTTCCGAATACTGAAGACCCACTTCTAAAGTGTACCCTATTTCCGAGTTATTAGGTACACTCATTGTATCAAATCTGTCCACAGACTTGCCACATCATATAGTGGTAACACTGAGACCTTACTTAGTCGTACAGACTGTTAACGTCGAAGTTTATGAAATATAACTCATCTTTCCTTTCATCATAGTCAGCCATGGGAGTCTGCTGCTTGCAACTGCATATACTATGTGAGCAGATAAAAACAGAACCTCTACAGTTGCGCTATAACGAACTGTAATCGGTCTGTGTCCGTAATGTTGCAATTTTACTTCTGTAGTTATCAGCAACGCGTCCCATATCTAGGCAGATCACGCTACATAATAGGTAAGATCTAGTTTGTCTATTTTAACACAGAGTGTGCAGAAGTTTACAAACACAGCCGAAATCTGCAATGCGTCGGTTTTCAAATCTAAGTTTGAGTACTCTCATAAAGTCTTGCATTTAAATAAAGTGTACACACTGCATGGTCTTTGGTATTCCTGTTTTTCGATTGTTTTTTCACTGGTCAGCAAGATTTGTAACGCCTCAGTCAGCTGTAACTGGTCCTCTAACAAAACGGATTTGTCAGTTACATGTTTGTAAGCCACACTTATCTAGACTCTATAAACCAAGTCTTAGGTCTAGATAGGCCCCTGCTATGGGTTTATCAAACTCGTTTTTTAAAATCCCAAAAACAGAACCTGAAATTATTTTAGTCGTTTCCTGCTCTTACTTGTAGAGGTTCATGATTATAGACTGTGAATCGTAATTCGATAGATCGTAGAACACAACAGGCACACTACAAAATTACGTTTATAATTTAAACTATAGTTATCATGCCCAGCATCACTAAATCTGCTACTAAAATGGCGGTGATCTGAAGTCAGTCTGCTTGAAGCGTCCTTTGCAAATGTGGCTGATTTGTGCTGTGCTGACTCTTCTTCCTTTTCTATATTAACAATCCGAATCTTGTTTTGCAGTATTTAATTTCTTATTCATTGAGCAATGGGTTACAGCCTTTTCCTAAACCATTACAGGCAACCTGCACCTAGAAGCAGTTGAAACTTTGAATAGCCGTCGCTGTACCTGTTTTGGAAGTAGAAAGGTATATGTGCACATGAATCTCGTTATTAACTGCTAGTTGCAGCAAGAAACCGACATCTGCGTACTCGACGAATGCTGGATTTAATTCTTTGTTGTACGACTCATACCTTACGAATTCATTATCTGTTTAAATGTGGTACTTTTGACTGATTTCAGTAGCGAATATTAATCTAAATATGCCTCTAACTTCTCTTTAGAATCAAATTAACAAGCTACTCACATATGTGATTGTGAGTAGCAGTAGCACAACGCTCTAGTTTTGGAAGGTTTTTTATGTAGCAGAAATGGTATATGTCTTTGTTTGCAACAGGTAGCATTGAAGTATTCAGATGTTTCTAGCGTTTCTAATGTTTCGAAATATACAATGGAACCACCTGAAACTTTTTCCTTCGTGGTCCTCTTCTGCCATTCCTTTAACCATTGACCTCATTTCAGAGCACTAAATTCAGTATGCATCAACGGATACATTTATTTTGTCATTCCAAATACACTCCTGGAATTGGAAAAAAGAACACATTGACACCGGTGTGTCAGACCCACCATACTTGCTCCGGACACTGCGAGAGGGCTGTACAAGCAATGATCACACGCACGCCACAGAGGACACACCAGGAACCGCGGTGTTGGCCGTCGAATGGCGCTAGCTGCGCAGCATTTGTGCACCGCCGCCGTCAGTGTCAGCCAGTTTGCCGTGGCATACGGAGCTCCATCGCAGTCTTTAACACTGGTAGCATGCCGCGACAGCGTGGACGTGAACCGTATGTGCAGTTGACGGACTTTGAGCGAGGGCGTATAGTGGGCATGCGGGAGGCCGGGTGGACGTACCGCCGAATTGCTCAACACGTGGGGCGTGAGGTCTCCACAGTACATCGATGTTGTCGCCAGTGGTCGGCGGAAGGTGCACGTGCCCGTCGACCTGGGACCGGACCGCATCGACGCACGGATGCACGCCACTTCCCAGCAAATTAGGGACACTGTTGCTACTGGGGTATCGGCGAGGACCATTCGAAACCGTCTCCATGAAGCTGGGCTACTGTCCCGCACACCGTTAGGCCGTCTTCCGCTCACGCCCCAACATCGTGCAGCCCGCCTCCAATGGTGGTGCGACAGGCGTGAATGGAGGGACGAATGGAGACGTGTCGTCTTCAGTGATGAGAGTCGCTTCTGCTTTGGTGCCAATGATGGTCGTATGCGTGTTTGGCGCCGTGCAGGTGAGCGCCACAATCAGGACTGCATACGACCGAGGCACACAGGGCCAACACCCGGTGTGGGGAGCGATCTCCTACACTGGCCGTACACCTCTGGTGATCGTCGAGGGGACACTGAATAGTGCACGGTACATTCAAACCGTCATCGAACCCATCGTTCTACCATTCCTAGACCGGCAAGGGAACTTGCTGTTCCAACAGGACAATGCACGTCCGCATGTATCCCGTGCCACCCAACGTGCTCTAGAAGGTGTATGTCAACTACCCTGGCCCATTGAGCATGTTTGGGACTGGATGAAGCGTCGTCTCACGCGGTCTGCACGTCCAGCACGAACGCTGGTCCAGGTGGAAATGGCATGGCAAGCCGTTCCACAGGACTACATCCAGCATCTCTACGATCGTCTCCATGGGAGAATATCAGCCTGCATTGCTGCGAAAGGTGGATATACACTGTACTAGTGCCGACATTGTGCATGCTCTGTTGCCTGTGTCTATGTGCCTGTGGTTCTGTCAGTGTGATCATGTGATGTATCTGACCCCAGGAATGTGTCAATAAAGTTTCCCCCTCCTGGGACAATGAATTCACGGTGTTCTTATTTCAATTTCCAGGAGTGTATATCCACACGATTCAGTTCAGTAAGTTATGAAATACTCGCAATGTTCAATGGTTGTAAATATGAACATGATTTAGACATGTGGCTCACATAGCTATTTTGTGGGTACAAATTGGCTATATTCGACCATTTGAAGCAAAAAGCATCAGTGTTATAATCAACGTTTGCCAGAGTTTTCCTCTGTAATCATTTTTGACAAATTTCTAGGTATTCCCAAGTAAAATCCTTTATCTAAATTACCGTTAACGCCAAGTTTAACAATTTTAAAGCCCAACTGAAATCGTAAATTTGGAATGTTCCCCATTTTTTAAAGTCGGTCTGAGATCCTTAAACCGATCACAATTAGATATTTTGCTAGTACTTATCAGGTTATTAAAATCATTATAGACAATCATAACGGATTTCAACACATTTTTTAGATGGCAAACGCATTATTTGTAATTACTTATATGCAGAATAAAACTGGAAGCAACCGTCTCGATTACTAAGGGACTCAGACAGTCGTATCTCCACTGCTTCATTTATGATGGCGCTTCAAAAGTTTGGAGTTGGGCCATAAACTTCATGTGGTTGTGTTGCATCAAAGACCAGGACAAAAAACAGTGGTCGGCGTCGTGCGCGTCGTTTGTGCGATGTAAGATTTGTCGTATTACACGCAATTTTTAACACCTGCCTGGCGCCACTTCTAAGTCGTATTGAACAGACCCCAACAGCGCCGAGATTTTTGAAGGAGGACGAAAAACTGCTTTAACTTGATGTTTTCTTAACATTCTTCTTGTTATAGCTGAACTATTTCTGATATAGGATACATAAGCAGTCATCCATGTCCTGTTGTTTGTCTTGTCTATTGTATGTGTGTAGTGTACTTGCTTGGACGAATATCCTTTGTTCTGCAACACAGTTTGGTCCAGCTCCGTTTACACAGTAGCGGCTTCCGAAATAGTGTTAGCTTGGTGGATTAAGGTCTTAAGAACGTCCATCGTTTGTGCCGGATTGTGGCCACTTGTAACTTGCAGATCTGAATGAATTGGTTTCCTGAAAACCGAATGTTCTAGTGTGCCATCGCTCTTACATCGCACCAATAAGTCTACAACCGGCAAGCAACCTCGCATCTCCATTTCCATACTAAATTTTACGTTGCCTTGTACGGAGCTCAGACGGTGAAGGAACTCTTGAATACTGTCCAAAGCATGAGGCCAAATTATAAAAGTGCCATCAACGTACCACCAAAATAGGTTGTTTTCAAAACTTTTGAGGCGAAAATTCGGTCCTCAAAATCTTGCATAAAAGACTGGTCACCAGGGTAGACAAAGGGCTCTCCATGGCGACACTGTTAAAAAAAGTCGTTGTTAAACAAAAGGTATGTCGAGGAGACAGTGTATTCAAGCAAAGCAATTGTCGATGATATGAAGTGACTCAACCAGAGGCACATATGTAAAAAGCGAAGCGACATCGAAACTGACCAATAAGTCGTTGCTTCCCAGCTTAAGATACTGTAGCCTCCTGATAAAATCACTAGAATGTCTGATGTGTAATGGAACTTGCCTACAATGTAATTTAGTAAAGACGCCAAGTATTTGGCCAAATCATAGGCGGCTGCCCCAATATTGCTTACTGTAGGACGTAAAGGCACACCCCCTTATGGACCTTGAACGCTCCATACGGCCTAGGTAGGATTGAACTATCTGGTATCAGTCTCTTAATGACCTCCTTTGGTAGAGAACTGTTAGAAAGAAATTCTGCAGTTTTTTTGCATCAATGGGTTAGTATGACTATCGACATTGCCTTCGGCCGTGGTGGATGGTGTTCCATGGGCCAAAGGGAACTGGATTCATGGCAAAGTTACGACGAGGCCGAGTGGAAAGGCTGAACGACTATCAACGCGGTTGCCGCAGGAAGTTCCTACTCAATGATCTGTTATCAACTTAACGGAGAAATCTATAGAAGACGCGACTGTCTCCGTGTTGGAAAGAGGTCTTAATTTTCTTCCTACACATATTTCACCACTACTAGTGGACTTTGTCAGTTTCAGCGAAGAAGCTATCCGCCCCCCGTGGCTGAGTGATCAGTGCGAAAGATTGTCAGTCATAAGAGCCCGGGTTCGATTCCCGGCTGGGTAGGAGATTTTCTCTGTTCAGGTACTGGTTGTTGTGTAGTCCGAATCATCGTCATTTCATCCACATCGACGCGCAAGTCCCCAAATTGGCGTCAAATCTAAAGACTTGCACCCTGCGAACGGTCTACCCGACGGGAAGCTGTGCGCCGTCTTCCAGTAGGCTCAGCAAAAGGAAATTCGTAGGGCGTCCTCCCGTATGTTGACGAGAGCGGGACCACCGAAGGGCAACATCTGTCGTATAGAGAGAGCAGCTCTCCGTAACTTACCAGGAGACGTGGATAAGGTAGTACTCAAGACGGATAAAGGTAATGCTACTTTTCTCATGCCAAATGAGGGCTAAATTAATAAGAACAATGTTTTTTTGAGCGATACAACGTATCCGAAATCGATAAGCATCTTACTAATCGAGTGATGCGAAAATCAGCAGAACTTATATATAATAGTTCTCTATCAAAGGAGATCATTCAGAGACTGAGACCAAACAGTTCAGTTCCATCAAGGCTGTATGGACAGTTCAAGGCCCACGAAGGAGGTGTTCATTTACGTCCTATAGAAAACAATATAGGAGTATCCGCCTATGATTTGGCCAAATACTTTACTTGTAGGCAAATTTGCATATCACATAAGATATTCTAATGCTTTTTTTTTCAGCAGATTACAGGCACTTAAGCTGGAAAGCAACAAAGTGTTAGTCAGTTCCGATGACGGTTCACAGTTTACGAATGTGCCTCTGGTCGGCTCTATGAATCTCATCGGCAACAGTTTTGTTCGATAGCATTGTGTCCTCGACATACTTTTTATTGAACGACGAGTTTTTTGGACAGAGTTACAGTGTCACCATGACTATTTCTTTGTCTACCCTGGTGATGAATCTACTTATGCCAGATTTAGAGGAACGAACAGTTGCCTCAGCTGTTTTGAAAACAATCGTATTTTGGCGGTACGCTATTGACACTTTTGTAGTTTGGCCTTATGGTTTGGACAGTCTCCAAGAATTCCTTCAACCTCTGAACACCATATATTGAAACATGATATTTACTAAGGAGATGGGCAAAGATGGTTGTATGCCGGATTTAGACTTGGTGCGAAGTAAGATCGATGACACACTTGAGCATTCGCTGTTCCGAAACCCTTTTCATTCAGACCTGTATCGGGAAACTACTAGTTGCCACCATCCGGCAAAAGCAACTTCCGTTCGACAAACCCTTAATCCACCGAGCTTATACCATCTCGGATGACGATAATCTGCAAACAGAACTGGCGCACCTGAAAACTGTTTACAGAGAAATGGATGTCCGTCTCAGCAAGTACAGAGAGTGCTACAGACATGCAAACGACAATGCAAGCAAGAGGACGAGGATGACTGTTTATTTACTATATATTGCTAATATTTCAGCCAAAACAGGCAGAGTGTTAATAAGACTTCTAGTTAGAGCAGTTTTTCATCCTCCTTCTAAAATCTCGGTGGTATTGTTAATCTCTTCAAGACGACTTAAAGTCGAGCAGGGCAGGTATTTGCACAATTCCGTGTGATGAGGCGAATCTTACATAGGGTAAGCGACGCGCACAGTGCAGGAACGTATCGTAGAACATCAGTGGCATAGATCGTTAAAGACAATAAGTCCGCTATCGCCCAACATTGTATTTCCACTGCTCTATTCATAAAATAGAACCAAACGAATATTATGATCCGTAAGACAAACTTTTGTAGGTCCATGATCAATGAATCAGTGGTGACACGACTGCCTGAACCTCTTGTTGATGGAGACGGCGGTTTCCAGTGAAATTCTCCATGGACTACCGTCATAGAAAAACTTCGTGCTCTGCGTAGCCGGCCTCGTTTACCATACGAAGACAATCGATGTGATACAGCCCAAGCCGGATTTTACAGCGGTTGTCGCGCTACAACAGAGATCGTGTTTTCACTTAGGATATTTTGCAAATGGTAGATGTAGGCCAAAAATCAGATTCTGTCTTCCTAGATTTCTGAAAATCATACTAACTTTCTTGTCCATCTAAAAGTTTTATCAGACAGTGTTTGCAGATATTTCGCTGTTGCCTACTGGCTAATTTTAAGGACTACAAAAGGACTTGTGGAACTGTGCGCTATTATATACAAAACAACTCGATATTATCAGCTTATAGAAATCGGTGGTAAGCGAAATAAACTATAGGTAATTAGTAGCAGATTTTGAGTTTCATATTGATCATCCGATGACTTTAGTGGACGGTAAACGAAGACTCTTTACGATTTTCCATTTACCGTTTAACCATTTAAGTATTTCACTCGTTAACTATTTACCTTCTTAACCGTTCAACAATTTCAGCTGTTTCACTGGTTAACCCTTCTACCTTTTAATTGCATAACTGTTAAAATTTTATTGTTTACCCTTAGATCACCTGTTGATAACTCTCAGAACTTCGTGTGAATAAAAGGCCAGTTGTGTTTCTCAAGAACAATATTTTCTGAATCCGTACTGAGAACGTATCGTTTTCTTCGAAGTGTTTAGATATTATGCAGCGTTGTGTATTCGTACAGTAGAGGAGGCGATGATTGTTTGCACCAACATCACAATACACCGTGTCCTGAAACAGCTCCTGTGAAGTAATGATTTGTGGACAATAATATTCCCGAAATGGATTGGAGCAGCACAGCTGGCTCCAAGGTCTTGCATGAATAAGATAGAACACATTTTGTATCACTTACAATACTGACAGACCTGAGCATCCACTACTTCTACCATCTCTGCTTTCCGTCATTGAATAACACGATTGGTTGGCTACTTGGTTGGTTTGAAAGGACGTAGGCCGTGCCCTGTCAAAGGAACCACCCCGGCATTTGTCTGAAGCGATTTAGGGAAATCATGTTAAACCTATATCAGGATGGCCGAACACGGGTTTGACCCGTCGTCATCTGAATGCAAGTCAGTGTGCTAACAACTGCGCCATCTTTCTCGGTGGTCATTGAATAAAAATGGGTTTCATCAGGCATTCAGATGTCTCATTGAAAGTGTGGCAGCATATTTCAAGCTGATATTAACGACAAAGAGTGGACACATCCCGTATTAATTTTACGATGTGGCGATTATTGGCACAATTTGCTGTAGTTTCTTGATTTAATGCGTTACGTTTGAGACAGTGCTTCTCTGTAACCTTGAGGGGCCACGAAAGTGCAGTTCTGAGCCTTCCGTCATGATTCTAATTATATAATGTTTGCAATTATTTGCATAAAAATGAATAATGTAGCATTCGTAAGCCACGTAGATGTTCTTTTCCCTTCCCTCTATGGTAAATGCTTCTACAAATGAATGGTAATGAGCACTGGTGAAATGTCCACTCGTCTGCTGAATCTTCAGAGGAAGGATTGATATTTCTTCAAGTTTGCAGTGTTGCGGAAAATAAAGCGGAAGACTGAGTAGCAGAATGGGAATTTGCACATGACAACATTCTATCGGTTGAGATACGTCCACGAAAACCGCTTTTCGCTGATTTGAAAACTGTTAACATGAGGGACTGTAATTAAGTCCACAGAAGAATTGAAAATATAGGCCGAGTCATAGAGCAAGTATTACGTTTGTAAAGTGCAATGAGCAAGTTAACGTCCCCTGGTGGGCACTGTCGTATCACAGAGCTTCCTCTCAATCGCTCAATGATATTGTGTTGTCTTAAATTGCGTGTTGTGTTGGATTATAACATGTTTATTTTACAGCAAGACTTTTGCACTGCCACGTTGTGGCACGGAAATTCAAAGTTCCGCTTATCTGTTCTTTGTTTCAGGGACTGAGTTTTGTATATCTTAGAGCTTCGCTCACAGACCTTACGAATGTAAGAAACCAGAAATATGATGCTGCAACAGCAAGGCAGTGTACTTACTGATTAATGCGTAGTAATCACATTTTTTTCTGCTGTCTCATCATGGTGCCGGCTTTTAAAAGAATGCAAACTCGCTGCCTTAGCTTTGCCGTTGATGGGAATGCCGTCACCATCATAACCAGTCAACCTGTAAACCGCCCACCCATTAACATGCAGGTTAATGCTAGTCAGTCAGTACAATGAACATTTTTGTTCCACTCAGTGCTATCCAGTCAACTGACCAACAATGCCCTCACCCACTAGCTTGTGTGTGTGTGTGTGTGTGTGTGTGTGTGTGTGTGTGTGTGTGTGTGTGTGTATGTGTGTATGTGTGTGTGTGTGTGTGTGCAATTCAGACACAAATATCTTACGACATTTTATGCATATGTATTATTTGATTTTTAAGTGAAGTTTATGGAAACAGTGCATATCATTGAACTTCACACCGTCATTATGGAACTGTCTGCATCATTTTAATATTAAGCTTATTACACAGCGGCATACATAGTTATTCATAAATATGGCTTTCAAAAGAAGGTTACGTAATTTTTCTTTATATCTCTGATCTTGACAATACCTTTTGCTCAACCGACAGCACGATTTCAACATTACACTCTTTATAAACAGAGGAATATATGCAGAAAAAGTTTATGGAACTTGAATTCGGCACGAGAAGGCTCTTGTACTTTCTGACCGGCTGCCACATTTTCATATTTTGCTGTGTTTAGGTTCAGAGGCGGAGGGGAGAAGGTATGAGGTACAACATGGCTGGTACCACAATTACTTTTTACAAATTTTCCATTAACACAGTTGGGTCAGTTCTACCGTATTGGGTTTCAATTGGCTATTTCATTTTAATGTCTCCTAAGATATGAGGCTCTGATTGACTGGAGTGGAGATGGGAGAGGGAGGTGGTAGGAGGAGGAGAGGAGTTTAGGGGATGATGAAATGATGCATTCAAGGTTAAGGACAGTATTATAATTTACTTTGTATCCATAATTCCCACTGCTTATCTACGAGCATCTGGTGAGCAAGATGTATGAAACAGGCGAAATACCCTCAGACTTCAAGAAGAATATAATAATTCCAATCCCAAAGAAAGTAGGTGTTGACAGTTGCGAAAATTACCGAACAATCAGTTTAATAAGCCACAGCTGCAAAATACTAACACGAATTCCTTACAGACGAATGGAAAAACTAGTAGAAGCCGACCTAGGGGAAGATCAGTTTGGATTGCGTAGAAATACTGGTACACGTGAGGCAATACTGACCTTACGACTTATCTTAGAAGAAAGGTTAACGAAAGGCAAACCTACGTTTCTAGCCTTTCTAGACTCAGAGAAAGCTTTTGACAATGTTGACTGGAATACTCTCTTTCAAATTCTAAAGGTGGCAGGGAGCGAAAGGCTATTTACAATTTGTACAGAAACCAGATGGCAGATAAAAGAGTCGAGGGACATGAAAGGAAGCAGTGGTTGGGAAGGGAGTAAGACAGGGTTGTAGCCTCTCCCCGATGTTATTAAATCAGTATATTAAGAAAGCAGTAAAGGAAACAAAAGAAAATTTCGGAGTAGGTATTAAAATCCATGGAGAGGAAATAAAAACTTTGAGGTTCGCCGATGACATTGTAATCCTGTCAGAGACAGCACAGGACTTGGAAGAGCAGTTGAATGGAATGGACAGTGTGTTGAAATGAAGATATAAGATGAACATCAACAAAAGCAAGACGAGGCTATTGGAATGTAGTCGAATTAAGTCGGGTGATGCTGAGGGAATTAGATTAGGAAATGAGGCACTAAAAGTAGTAAAGGAGTTTTGCTATTTGGGGTGCTAAATAACTGATGATAGTCGAAGTAGAGAGGATATAAAATGTAGACTGGCAATGGCAAGGAAAACGTTTCTGAAGAAGAGAAATTTGTTAACATCGAGTATAGATTTCAGTGTCAGGAAGTCATCTCTGAAAGTATTTGTATGGAGTGTAGCCATGTATGCAAGTGAAACATGGAAGAAAAATAGTTTGGACAAGAAGAGAATAGAAGCTTTGAAATGTGGTGCTACAGAAGAATGCTAAAGATTAGATGGGTTGATCACACAACTAAGGATGAGGGATTTAATAGGATTGGGGAGAAGAGAAGTTTGTGGCACAACTTGACCAGAAGAAAGTATCGGTTGGTAGAACATTTTCTGAGGCATCAAAGGATCACCAATTTAGTATTGGAGGGCAGCGTGGAGGGTAAAAATCATAGAGGGAGACCAAGAGATGAATACACTAAGCAGATTCAGAAGGATGTAGGTTGCAGTAGGTACTGGGAGATGAAGAAACTTGCACAGGATAGAGTAGCATGGAGAGCTGCATCAAACCAGTCTCACGACTGAAGATCACAACAACAACAAACATTTACGACTATCCTGTACTATCTAAGTCTACTACTGCACTCTGTATGCTTATCTTTCGGTAACCCTTGTATGCCAGCCGCGGTGGTCTCGCGGTTCTAGGCGCGCAGTCCGGAACCGTGCGACTGCTACAGTCGCAGGTTCGAATCCTGCCTCGGGCATGGATGTCTGAGATGTCCTTAGATTAGTTAGGTTTAAGTAGCTCTAAGTTCTAGGGGACTGATGACCACAGCAGTTGAGTCCCATAGTGCTCAGAGCCATTTCAACTGGTAACCCTTGTTGACTTACTTCAAGGAATGATAAGGTAACCTTCGCTTTATTTGGGAAACTAAAAGTGAGAAATGGTTATTTTTTTCCCCAGAACCTAAATATGCGGATGCAAATTGGACCGTCAATGATACGGATTACATTTGTAATATGAGTGGCTCACCACTGTCACCTTCAGCAGTAACAGAAAATGTATCTGTTGTAATCGGTATGTTCATTCCTGCAGAGGTTCTTAAAATTTATTTTGCATTTTCAAATCCGACTGAAGTACATGTGACTACTTCTTCCAGTGCGTCCACAGATTTGGAAAATAGTAAATTTTTCCTGTTACCCCAAAGGCAGTAACCCGCAATTGAAAAGTCTGGTGATAATGGTGAACAGACAGTTGAATTCCCTGCAGCAACGGGTAAATTTTTCTCGAAACATTCTCCCTGCCGGCCGAGGTGGCCGAGCGGTTTTAGGCGCAACAGTCCGGAACAGCTACGGTCGCAGATTCGAATCGTGCTTCGGGCATGGATGTGTGTGATGTCCTTAGGTTACTTAGGTTTAAGTAGTTCTAAGTTCTAGGGAACTGATGACTCAAGAATTTAAGTCCCATAGTGCTCAGAGCCATTTGAACCAGCCATTCTCCCTTCCTAAATGAGACTGCATTGGTTAACTCTTACACCCCTCAATACTTCGAAAAATAGTTTCACTGCAGATCACAGACTTTTTCTTGCATTAATATTCTTCCAGTCTTTACCATTACTGCTACCTCAAAACGTATCTTCACACAATCAACAATAAACTTTAATCGTAACACAGCTTGTAATAGAATTACGACTGTCACTACAGGTAGTTATATGTTTCTTGATCATAACTAACTAACATTAATAGCGGTGCTTAGCGACTTATGTGATTGTTTTGGTTGTTGTTATGTATTTCACTCTGATTTGATGCAGCTCTACATGATGGTCTGCTATTTGCAGGTGTCTTCATCACTGCATAATTACTTCAGTCTTCGAGTACATGTATCTGAACCTGCTTGTGTTCGAGCCTCGGCCACCTTCTACAATTTTTACCCACCACACATCCAGCCATTAATACTGACGATCGTTTGTGCATCAGGATATGTCACACGAACCGAATCCTTCTTTTCATCAGGTTACGCCGTAAATTTTGTTTTTCGCCATATTGAATAATTACCTCCTCATTAGTTACTCGAACTATTCATCTACTCATTATTACTCATTTGTAGCAGTACATTTCAGAAACTTCTTTCCTCTTCTTGTTTGAACTATTTATCCTAGACGTCTCATTTTCGTACAAAAGCCTTCGAAGAAGACTGACTAATACCTATTTCTGTATTACATTTTAATAAATTCCTCCTTTTCAGAATACCTTTCTTTTTACTGGCAGTTTGCATTCCATTTCCTTCAGCTGTCATCAGTTACTTTACAGCCCCAATAGCTGAACGCATCTACTGATTTTAGTGCCTCATTTCCTGTTTTAATCTCATCACATTCCATCAAAATTATTTTACTTTTTGGCGTTCAGCTTATAACCTCTTTTAGTGACACTATCCATACCTTTCAACAGTTCTTTTAAGTCGTTTGCTCCTCTGGCAGGATTCTACTGCCATCAGAAAACCTAAAGGGGTTTCTTCTCGCTCAATGTTAATTCGCTTTACAAAATTCTCCTTTATCCACTTCACAGCCTTCACAATGTACAGACTAAATAACATTAGGAACACCCTATCTCACTCCTTTCTCAACTGCTGCATCTCTTTCATCTCCGAGCCTTACGGCTGTTGTTCTCATACAAGTTGTAGATATCCTTTCACCCCCTGTTTGTTATTCCTGCTGTGTTGAGAATGACAACAATTTCAAAAGCTTTCTTTCAATCTACGTGTTGTGCAGCGTGAGTAATTTTAGAGCATTCAATGTTTAATCGCATACTGTTATGCTCTGCATTCTCTGCTTACAAAAACTTACCGCGTACTGGCCACTTATGAAGATTAACGAATTTCAGTATTCCTGTGAAATTAGGACTCTTAAAACCTTGCTTTGTCCCTGAGACCTGCCACGGCAGTCTCTGACCGTGATATTAACGTATAATGTAATCAGTGAAATGCGCTGTGGAGGATCGTTCATGGAGCTGTCATATCCTCTGCGAGTATCTCCAGTACGCACAGTGGAAGCACCTACGAATCCTGTACATTAAAATACCGCCCAACAATTGCCTAAACGCTGCATGTATCATATCTGACTTACCGTGTTAGTCACGAAGCAGGGCACGTTTTTGCTCACAAATAATTGTTCCTGCCTGGAAGCTAGTGTGCCACTGAAACATAAATAAAAGTTTGTTTAAAAACGGTAGGGCTAATGTTACCCAAAAAGTATCGTCTATCGACCTACGCCGTTGCGACAAAAATTGTGCTTTTCAGTTATACTGCACCTTCCGCGTGACAGATGTCTTCTAAGGACGTTATATGTGTAGTAAGTGAAAACGCTCTTACATTCAAAGACATTTTATTATGTTGCTATTTTCCGGTGCCATAACCTTATTTCGAATCCGTTGCTATTTTCAAGCTATCTGCTAACATACTGAGCTGTTAGTGCATACTGCTTATCTGTGTCTATTGATAACTTGCTGAAGATTAGATGGGTAGATCGCATAACTAATGAGGAGGTACTGAAAAGAACTGAGGAGAAGAGAAATTTATGGCACAAGTTGAGTAGAAGAAGGAATCTGTTGGTAGAACATGTTCTGAGGCATCAAGGAATTACAAATTTAGTATTGGAGTGCACGTGGGCGGTAAAAATCGTAGAGGGACACCAAGATATGAATACAATAAGTAGATTCAGAAGGATTTAGGTTGCGGTAGGTACTTGGAGATGAAGAAGCTAGCACAGGATGGAGTAGTATGGAGAGCTGCATCAAACCAGTCTCTGGACTGTAGACCGCAACAACAAGAATTTTGCATATGTCCAATCGTAGTATCTGCTGTCAAAAACATCGTTAACTCTGTTGCTGTCTAATACCTTGTACTGCGACGTATCGTAGGTGTAGCGCAGACGAAATTTCATCTATGTAATTTCTCAGCAGTGACTTTTCTTTTTACTGAGGTATATTCGTGAAGACGTAAGTTGACAGCTTCATTTGACAGTTAAGTCAGTGGTGTTATAAGGTTACGTAATTAGCTTATTCACCTATGGAGTTGTGTGTGGTAGTAGTAAATTTCTTACTAATATTTGCTTGTGTTACCGATGTCTATAATTTAAATAAAGGTTCTATCATAATTTTTATGTTTTAAATCGAGTTGTTCGTTAAGAAATTCGTCTGGAAATTTGCGTGTGTGTTTCTTCTAAAATGTTTGTGAGAATCGCCGCACAAAGAACAGATCGCACACAGTATATTTTATGTGTTTGAAACGGACGCTGTTATGTTCACTCTTTGGAATTGGACATTGCTCTTAGATTTCTTTAGTTCACACAGTTCGTAATAACGAGTTTTGTAGAAATAAAAAATTTCGTTGTACCATCATCAAGAGTGCTTTCAGTGTCAGAAAATGATGAACACACAGGATCGCTACTAACTGGTGACTCCGGAAACCCAGAAAAAGTCACAGATAGCAGAGACTATACAGAGTCATACGTTATCGTCGTATCAAAAAGTCGATCAAGTTCAAGCCGCATTGTAGCTGTTAAAGGTACAAGACGACAGACAGAAACAGTTTAACGATCTTTAAGACTCAATAGAAAAGCAAGATAGAGGAGAGACTTGCCCACAATCGTTGAGAGAAGACAAAGATTCAATAGACAGGCAGGCCGACAAATACGACCTGCGAGTTATGCCTAGAATGTAAGCGCATACTCCATGGCTCTTGACTGTGAAACCGGAATTACAGTTTGCATTGTTAAACCTAGCATTTGTCCAGAAGGAAGTGACACGATGACACAAAATTCGCGGCGGTAGTAAACAGTCTGGACGCCAGAGCTGCCTCTATGGTCGCGGACGTCATACTGAAACCACCGCGAAAACAACAGTATACACACCTAACTAAACGCTAATTGATCGGTTGTGTACGTCAGTTGGGCAACGAATCCAGCAAGCGTTGTGATCCAGCAAGTGTTGTGCGACGAGCAGATGAGCGACAGAACACCAGCAGAATTCTGGCGATGTTTATGAAGTGTCGTTAGTGAAGAGGAGTTATCGACGCCACGGTGCGACACTTCGTATGGCGCAGCTGCCAGTTATGGCGCAAGCATCTGTTGTTACCTGCGGGAGTATTGACGCGCAGTTAAATTGCATGAGGAAAGCAAGACGCAAGAGACTGCGGCTACACGAAAGGAGCGACATACAGATGTTAAGAGACAGTATGAACACCTGAGAAAGCAGATAGAAGCGCTGCAGAAACAGGTAGCGGCATTGGTAGAAGATACAAAGGAGATACAGCGACAACACTCTGACACTAAGAATAAACAAGATTATAAGAAGAGGCAAGATTTAATATGTATGTATCATCTGCGTATGGGGGAGCGAGCCCCGCAGTGAACTACTTCGTGTTCATACCCAAACGGCGCCAGCGGTCACCGGAGCTTAACAAAAGCGCCCTACTACGACAGTCGACTGCCTAACAGAATCCCAGCGAATGAACAAATGGCTCAAATGTCTCTAAGCCCTTGCGACTTAACGTCTGAGGTCATCAGCCCCCTAGACTCAGAACTATTTAAACCTAACTAACCTACTGACATCACACACGACCATGCCCGAAGCAGGATTCGAACCTGCGACCCTAGCACCAGCGCGGTTCCGGACTGAAGCGCCTAGAACCGCTCGGCCACAGTGGCCGTTGCGAACGAACAACCAAGCCATTCTACTAACATTGTCACGTAGATTGCATGTAAGAGAAGTTAAGGCGGGTTGATACTATCTAGTCAGTTAGGTCTCTGACGTTGCACATTACCAGTAGGCACAGAAAAAAAGAATGTCAGTCAAGCCTACTCGGCTCATGGCTGCAAAAAATTCGTCCAAAGCGGCCAATAAATATCGCGAAATAGAAGTGGATCTCAGATTTTGGAAGGAATTTATGTAAAATTTCGTGCTGGAAGATTTCTAAGAGCTTGTCTTAGGAGCGGATTTTATTTGTCAACAGAGGATAAACATAAACGTCAATGCAGCACAGTGAAAAATGGGTGGCGAGTTGGTCACAGGGCCTCTGGGCCGAAGTGCTGTGTATAACGTGGGTAGTGGAGAACAAGTAAACGCGGTGTTGCATAACACAGTTCACCACATTAAAACCATAACAAGACAACCGGTCTCACGATGGCCGAGAAGATTGGCTTTCGATCGTTTCGCGAGAGCAAAGGCGGTGTTCTAAGATATGCTACAAACGGGCGTCATCCACAGGTTAAATAACCTCTTGGTGTCCCCACTACACCTAGCAAAGAAGAGGGGATTACCGGGCGCAGAACATACGCGCAAGCTCAGAGTATACAAACTTACTAGCAAGATCCACGATATTCAGCGTAATCGATTGCAATAAGGCATATAACCACCTACCAGAGGGGAATGAAGACTTACCTAATACTGCTGTGATAACTCTCTTTGGATTGTTCGAGTTTTTACGAATGCCCTTCGGATTGAAAAATGCTGCACAGACATGGTCACGTTGTGTGCACAAAGTCCTTAGAGGACAGAACTTTTGCTTTGCGTGCCTGGACGACTTCTTGGTGTTTTCCAGAACTTCCGCAGAACACGATGAATACCTCAAAGCAGTGTTTGACCGAATAGCAGCTATGGTGTAGTAGTCAACGAAGCAGTGTGTGCTCTGCGTCAGACGCAGGTAAATTTCCTTGGCTACGTCGTTGCAGCGTTTGGAAACAGACTTTGGAAAGACAAGTTTGAAATCATGCAGGACACTCCTCGCCCGATAGACTTTCATCAGCTGAGATGAGTCCTAGGAGTCGTAAACGTCTGCCAGGAGCAGACGAAGTACGAGCACTTCTGACAGTAGCTCCGGCAGCTAATGACGCTACAGGTCGGTGGCCACTCCAGCGGACACCGGACAGCGCACTTTTAACCAGATGAAAACCAGCTTGCAGAAAGCAATTTTGTTAGCGCATCCTTTACGTGGCGAACCTTCAACAGTATTTGTAGGCTCCAGCCAGCAAGAAATTAGAGCCGGGCTCTATCATTGTGTTGATGAGTGTTGGTGGCACTTCAGATTTTCTCCCCAAAGCTCACGGCAACCCAAGTCAAACAGCGCGCTTTTGATCGCGAACTATTAGCCGCATATGAAGCAGTGCGGTACTTTCGTTCGTACTTGGAAACCAGACCGTTCATCATGTATACGGACTACAAACCTATAACATTCGCCTTTAGCACACATATAAGGACAACTTGTCCTTAAGACAATTTCGGTAGCCGCGCGGGATTAGCCGAACTGTCTGGGCGCTGCAGTCATGGATTGTGCGGCTGGTCCCGGCGGAGGTTCGAGTCTTCCCTCGGGCATAGGTGTGTGTTTGTCCTTAGGATAATTTAGGTTAAGTGGTGTGTAAGCTTAGGGACTGATGACCTTAGCAGTTAAGTCCCATAAGATTCCACACACATTTAAAAATGTTTTGAACAATTTCGGCCACTACGAGTTGTTGGGAAATTCAGCACATGTATTAGGCGCATAAAGCGGCCGAAAATGTAGAGATTGATTTTCAAAGCACGCATCAACAAATATTAGCAAAGAATTTACTATTACAGCACACAGCTCCATAGATGAACAATCTAATTTATATAACCTTGTAACATCGTTGACCGAAATGTCAAATGAAACTGTCGAATTTACGTCTTAAGGAATACGGCTCAGCATGAGAATTGCAGTGCTGAAATATAACATATACGCGGTTTGGTTTGCGCAACACCCAAACTACGCAGATGTACAAGGTGTTAGAAGGGGACAGCGTTAATTATGTGTTTTGAAAGTACTACGAGGGATTTATACAAAATTATTAGTTACGATTAGATGCAGATGTGCAGTTGCACACTAACAACATATGTTAGCAGGTAGCTTGACAATGTCCGTGGAGCCTAAAATGCTTACAGCACCAAAAAAATACAATTTTAAAAAGAGTATTTGAGTTTCATAGTATTTTAGCTTACTGAACATATAATTATTTTCTTCGTTGTGAAGATCATAGCACAAATATTTTCCAGTCGTCAATTTTAACGAATTTACCATCAGATGCAGCTCCGGAGTATCGTACTCATTCGTTTGACGGAACGACATAAGGCTTAATGTGAATGTATTACTCGGGGAAGTGGCACTAATTGGTATTCATTTCCTGCAGGTAATGTCAGATTTGATTAACGACACGTCACGGATCTCTGATTATGGCGTAATCAGTGGCAGCCTGACAGATATCAGCATAAACAGATTTGCGGTCCCCGCCAGGAATTCAGTATCAGTCTGTAACAACGTCGGTTCAGAAAAGTGTAGACCTGTATCATTAGCGAATAAGTCGTGGCAATGGTCACTTCTCTGTTAAGTTCATTTGTGTTCGATACTGTTATCCCAAATTACAACTTAGAATTATGATTCTGCGTAAGTAAATTCGAAACAGCCAGGTCAGTTACAGTATGGAGTAAATTCCTGATTATATCGAGTTTTCTCAGGAATATATGTTGTAACACAATGTGTTTCCATTATAATGGAACAAATGTCCCGAGATGATAGAGGAGTAGATACGTGGCAAAATAATAAGAGAAAAAAGGTTGTGACGTTACAGCGGGGAATAATTTCCGTCAGACGATAAGACGCAATATAAAACGGTTCCAATGCCTCATTGTGCCAATGTAGATTGCTAGTCCGTATCAGAACTGTTTTTGCTGGAAAGCGCGTCTACTCTAATTTCTACAGCGCATTAGTATACTCGTGAAAATGAGAATTAATTGTTGCTTTCAGTTTGTGCTATTGCTCCGCATGTAATCGAGGTCACATCAAGGTTTCCTGGGTATCACTGACTGGTTTAGATATTACTCTAAGAAACTCTTTAAGCTTTCAATAACCCAGTAATGTGTTTATAATTCAGGGTTTTTGATATTGCCCCTCTGGCTTTATTTTCACTCGAAGTGTATTTTATCAGTATTGCAACTCAGTGACCAGGGTAAATTTCATTCGCGTGGACAAAAATACGAAAGACGTATCTTAGTTCAGCAATCGTTACGGGACGGAACTTTACAAAATTCATCTTAAATTCTTCAGTATCTGCTATCGACCACTGCTTCCCATTTTACAACGTAAAATATGATTAAACATTAAATAGTAGTTTACTCTGTTTGCACATGTTAATTATAATTTTTATGTTGTCGAAAGTATGACGAACATTTTATCTGGACTAACCAAAAGAGTGAGTAACGGCCTTGCTGCAGTGGATACTACGGTTCCCGTCAGAACACCGACGTTAAGCGAAGTCTGGAGTGGCTGGCAGTTGGGTGGGTGACCATCCGGGCCGCCAATGCACTGTTGCTATTTTTCTTGGTGCACTCAGCTTCCTGATGCGAACTGAGGAGCTACGTGACCGAACAGTAACGGCTCCGTTGACAGAAAACCGTCATAACGACCGGGAGAGCGGTATGCTGACCATACGCCCCTCCTATACGCATCCTCATTTGAGGATGACACGGCGGTCGGATGGTCCGCATAGGGGACTTGTGGTCTGAAGACGGAGTGCGTAACGAAAGAGTATAATATTATTGCCTATATTTGCTTAAATTTTGAGGAACCTCCATTTTGAGAAACACTCTTCACTCTTCGCCTGACTTTCTAAGTAAAGCCTGTGGAAAATATAAGGGCAACAACTTCGTTTTGCTGTTTCTATCCCATTTCGTAACTTACAACATAGCTTTCAGCATATTACGCTATTCGAAGATTGCCTGTTCACTTAAATGTAGCGTAAAGAGCGCATGTTAAAAACATTATTTTGAAATGACATACGAGTATAACAGAACTGTGTATGACTCAGCGTTCAGTCAGCGATGCTTTGAGATTAACGGCAACGTACTTCAGCAACAAAAATTTTCTCGTTAATAATGTGTAGGAAATTTTGATAAAGCACTCACATTAAACCAAGCACTCATGATGCAGCACTCACACTAAACAAGCTTTCTTCACAAGCGAGGTATTGCAAATCAGACATTCAGGTGAGTAGGTAGTTTTCGTAGTCACACATATTCAAAAGGAGTTGAACGCTATCGCAAACTATAATTTGTTAAGGGTGGTACTACATATATCTCCACAAATGTTGGTCCTCCACGAAGAGTTGTGGAGAGATGGAAGCTAGTACGGAAGCCTCGATGGATAGTATTAATCAGTAATAATAATTTTAGGGATTGCCGTAGAGGCGTGATCGGAGTAACGGTAACCCATACGTATGGTCAAACTTATGGCAACTTTAATTTTTTTTTAGCACTCCGTCTTCAGGCCAGGAGTGGCCTACCGGGACCATCCGACCGCCGTGTCATCCTTTGAGGAAGATGGGGATATGAAGGGCGTGGGGTCAGCACACCGCTCTCCCGGTCGTTATGACGGTATTCTTGACCGAAGCCGCTACTATTCGGTCGAGTAGCTCCTCAGTTGGCATCACGAGGCTGAGTGCACCCCGAAAAATGACAACAGCGCATGACGGCCTGGACGGTTGCCCATCCAAGTGCCAACCACATCCGACAGCGCTTAACCTCGGTGATCGCACGGGAACCCTTGTAACCACTGCGGTAAGGCCGTTGCCAGCTTTAATTTAATTTGGATAAATACGTGACAGTGCACATAATTAAGATGAAATTTCCTCTAGGTTTTCTTAAATGTGATAACGTCTAATTGATGGGTAAGCGTAACGTTGTGAGACGACGTGAAACATCACCGACCACATGACATCTATCTTGAAATAGGCATGCGAAGTTGTCGGTACGCTGGGAGAGCTCTGGGAGAAACCATAATACGAGTAACGGCAACCACTTATAAAAAACATATGCAGCGTACACATGTGAACTCGATTCAATGGAACGCCAGTGAGGTCAGATTAAGGGAGAACATTGCTGGAATTCAAGTGTGCACTGCTAGACAGTGGTAAAAAATCTATGGAATTACGGTGCAGGAACACGTCGACATTCAAAACCGCTTCAAGTCGTATGGGAATGAATAAATTCAGGTCCTGTATTGTTTTCAAGTGAATCGTATACCATTCTTCCTGCATAATAGAGTCAAATTCATATAACGACGACTGAGCTGGATAGCGATCATGCACCCTTCTCTCTAGACCGCAACGGATAAATAGTATTGAAACTTGGTGACTGTGTTGGCCGAGGACATGTAACAATTCATCCTAGTGCTCATAAAATCAGTGCAGGATAAAGCGAGCAGTGTGAACAGGGGCCCTAATATCTCCGAACACAGCAACATCATCAAGGGACAAACACTGCACCACAGGATGGACCTGATCAGCCAAATTGGTGACATAAATCTCTGGTAGTTAGGTGATCTTGCAGGGTAACTACAACTGCCAAAATAATAACCGAATACCCACCTTATTTCACTTTTGAACGTTAACTTGGCCTGAAGTTGGGAACAGAGTGAAACAAGACTCATCCGATCAAATTACTCCCTCCTGTTGATCGATAGTTCAGGTTTTATTGCTTCTACACCATGTTTTCCTTTTATGAGCTTTGCGATACTGACGAGTGATTTTGGAATTCCACCTCGCCCTGCAGTTCCCTGCTTATAGAGCTACTTTCGTATTGTTTTGCTGCTAACAGCGTCCGCGATTACGACATTCAGTTCTGAAGTTTTCGTCCTCTAGTGTTTTGTCAGAATCCTCTTCAGTGACCGCTTCTCACGTTCACTAAACACATACTTCGACCGCGTTGTGGCCTAGGTGTTGATGTCTCATCGGTTTCCCTGTATGCGGTATAAATGGTAGATGCGGTGCCTCTTGAAACACCAAATACTTCGGCTATCTTGCTTATGGCGACACCCACCATCGAGTGCTAACAAGTATCCCTTTGATTTCACATAGCTTCGACTTCATGCACTGGTATCTACAATGAGCACAGTTGTGGCAACGGCTGACCCTTGAAGCGTTTTCAGGATATTCCACAGGTACCACTGATGGTCAAATACAACAGCGCAATCTGCAGGCTTGGCTAGTGTCTGAATCTACGTTCAAGCACGTATTTCTCTCGGTGATCCCATATTTATGCCCAACCACAGTATCTGTCAGTACTACAGGTATACAACGATTCTGAGGTGTCCTTCACAGGAGCTACTGGAAGAAAGGCAACTGATATAGCTCCCATCATGAGCTATTGCTAGAGTGTAGGGAATCAAAATTTAAGGCAGAGCCGTGTCTTCTGAGTTGTGAGTACAGCTAAAACTTTGGTTTTGACTAGGTATCTGGATAGTTCCCAGGCACATAACACCTTAAGTACCTTTTAACGTGGTGAGAATTAAATCCAGGGACTTTCACCCAAATATGAATTGTCTTCGTGAACGTGTCTGTATTAATTTATTCCAACACTGAAAAATACGTAAATGAAACAAGTAACCAGCGAGATCATTTATTGTAAGAAGTTAAACGTTGATAAAAATATTCATCATATTTTCCCTTTTATGTCTTTCATTTTTCTTCGCAGAAACCTTGCGCTTATTCTTCAATTTCCACGGTCCTCTATCATTGACTTCGATAGCTGCATTTAAAATGTCTTCGTGATCTTCCTGACTTTTGTCTGTACTTCCAGCGAATGTTACCTTAGTTCTACATGAAATTAATAGTACCGGATTTCTATGAAATTCCAGATCTTGACATCGTATAACAATTCATTTTCATAGTTCTTGGCTTCATATAACATTTCTTTGTGCTAGTTTTCCTAAACGTGCTTTCCTGCGAACTAAATTCTCACACCCTGTGTTTGTGTTTGGATTTGTTTCGTACTAGAGGTATCGATTTCCTTGCTTATGTCCTTAGCATATTGAGCAACAGGGAAATATCTTATTTATATGCCTTCGCACACGCCCTGTTCTCCCTTATTTTATTCTCACAGTCTTCGAAATTTTTTTTTTAAATTAACCAATAGATGTTCACTATAAATATATCGCCTTCCATCCAAAGATTGCTAGTTACGTTCCTTTAGCGTATCTGTTACATTTCCATATCGACTAAACCGACTACTTAACGAACCTAGAAGTGCGTCTCCGAATGCCGCCTTTGTAAGGAATCTAAACACAGTAAAAGAAGCCTACAAGTGGTCATACTTGTGTCTCGTATGCGAATTCGTTTACAAATGCATTACCATTTCTGAAATCTCTTTTGCCTTCTCTAATACTGATCTTATGTGACCGTCCGATTTAATGCCGCTTCTTAATGTTACACCTAATACTTATATGACTTGGCGAGCTGCCGGCCGTAGTGGCCGTGCCGTTCTAGGCGCTACAGTCTGGAGCCGAGCGACCGCTACGGTCTCAGGTTCGAATCCTGCCTCGGGCATGGATGTGTGTGATGTCTTTAGGTTGGTTAGGCTTAATTAGTTCTGAGTTCTAGGGAACTGATGACCTCAGAAGTTACGTCCCATAGCGCTCAGAGACATTTGAACCAATTGAACTGCAGTAATCTTGTAACCTGTACTGTTATTCCCTTTACCCCTTTCTTATAGGTACTATGTTACGTTTACTTACACTTAAGAAGAATTGCTGTTCGTTATACCAAGTGCAAATTTGAACAGTTTCTCTATTAGATCTAACTAGGTGTTGCACAGTGTCAGTGTCTTACGAGATGTCAACACTATTTGGTGAGTAAACTGCTGAAGTGGAGTTCAGCACGAATTCGTGCTTCACTGAGTATCAGAAACTAATAAATAAAGCAGATAATGTTTTCCCTTTTCATCATTTTACATGTAGCCGGCCTCAAGTTGCATCAAATTTTACCTGACGTTTCTGTTTCGCATTGCTGTGCCAACATTTGTGTACTGCGTTCTTCGTTAAAAAGCATGTCAAAGTAACATGTTCCTCTACATTTTCATGCGCAAACTAAAAGAATCTCTATTGACTCAGAGATGAAATTATTTATTTAACAAAGACCGAAGATCTTCTTTTTTCTCACTGACTAGCATTGTAATAATTCTGTACTAGTTCAACAAGGGTGGTGTTTCACTAGAATGGTTGTTCTGCTTCAGGAATCCGAACGAACCGCAGGAGCCGGACCTGGTGCACGGGGCCCGCCAGGAGAGGAACCGCTTCAAGAACATCGAGTGGACGGCCTACGAGGCAGTCCACAAGAAGTACCTCAACCTCGGTACTTGTCCATCCCTACATTACACCACTCACATAATAATAAGCCGCTACTGGCGTTGTTGGCTACTGTCGCTGCCACAATCGCCCTAACTGATACCTTACTTCAACTGGTACTTCTAATTTCATATACAATAACCCATTCGTCACTTCTCTCTGCCGGGGTGGCCGAGCGGTTCTAGGCGCTACAGTCTGGAACCGGGCGACCGCTACGGTCGCAGGTTCGAATCCTGCCTCGGGCATGGATGTGTGTGATGTCCTTAGCTTAGTTAGGTTTAAGTAGTTCTAAGTTCTAGGGGACTGATGACCTCAGACGTTGCGTCCCATAGTGCTCAGAGCCATTTGAACCATTTGAACTTCTCTCTACTTGTTTTTTGATCAACGAAAAGACTAAACATTTTAATCGTTGCCGATCTTTTTGTGATGTTAACGAAGGCAATGCAGTTCCTGGTCATTTACTATAAGCAATAAACAAAAACCTGTCCAAGTACAAATCTTATGAAGAAATATTTCCATGAAGAAACATGAATGAATTCGCTATTAGATTACTGTGCTAATTAAACTGTGTGATATAATGATGTCTCTATCATCTCGGAGTGCAATTCGTCTGCTTGGTTATTATTGAAAACAAGATATGTTGCGGATTCTCTAGTATCTTTCTCAGGTACGTATTCTTAAGCCCGATCTACTATTTACGTCATAAGTATTGCAAAGTAATAGATAGATAGATATTCAGCGATCACAGGCCCTGCAGACCACGCGCTGCTTCCACAAACTGCATCCATTCCTACCTGTTTTGTGCCCAGTTCCTCCAGGTGTCTTCGGTTCCCAGGGCTGCTAGGTCCTTCGCCAAGTCGTCCATCCAGCGCTGTCTTGGTCGTCCAATGGGCCGTTTGGTGTTTGGTTCCCCCGCTAGTGCCATCTTCGCCTGTCTTCCATCTGGCATACGGGCTACATGGCCCACCCATTGTATTCTTTTGTTCTTTACTTCTGTAGGATAGTTGGTTGTCGCATCAGAAGGTAGATTTCTTCGTTTTTCCTCCTCCTCCATTCTCCGTTATCTAAAACTGGTCTCCATATCTTCCTCATTACCCGTCTTTCAAATATTAATAGTTTGTCCCTTTCTTGCTTAGTCATGCTCCATGTTTCAGAAAGGTACATTACTACTGGGCATTTCACTGTGCCGTAGATTTTCATCTTTGTGTTCACTGAGATCGATTTAGAACCTAGCGTCTCTCTGAAGGAATACATTCATTTCGTTCCCACTGCTATTCTTTCCTTGATGTAAATTTTTATGTTGTTGTCCGTGGTAAACCAAGATCCCAAATATTTGAACTGGTCCACTTTCTTTAACCTCTTCCCATTTATCTCAAGAAATTCTACTTGCTCTTGTGTTCTTCAAATTGCATGAACTCTGTTTTTTCTCGATTGCAAAGTCAATATTCCGTAAATATATTTTACTATTTAACAATTTTGAATCGCATATTACACAGTCGTCAGTCTTCTTCCCCCACAGTCTTTAATCTCCTACTGTTCCCTCTAGTTCTATGGATGTTATTCCCAGATGTCAAAACAGATATATTGTAAGTCTTTTCCTCCGCCTTGTTAATGATTCCCACATGTTCCTCCCTTCGTAGATAATGTGGAAACCCCTTTACTCTCTTCTACACTGTCTCCAGATGTTCAGCCTCCTTCTATAGCAGAACATCATTAACGCCTTGCTTCTCCTACTTTCCAATTTCCCCTTCGTCAATGATTCACTTCCACACCATTCTATGCTGCAGATGTATATCCTCAAAAGTTTATTCCTGTCATAAAGACCGATATTTGATACTCCTAGAAAAGCTTTGGACAGGAATATCCTCTTTACGTGTTCCCCCTGTTCCAGTCTCCATTTTATGTCGTTCATACCTTGTTCCTCATGCGCTATTTTGTTTCCAAGGTAGAAAAATTACTTCATTTCGTTTTCTTTGTGGTCCTCTATTTTGATATTAAGTTTATCGCTAATTTCACTTCGGTTAATACTTGTTACTCGCCTTTCTTCAGTTTACTCTCAGTCCTAATTACGTGCTCTTAAGACACTCAGTGCCATTCAGCAGGTTCCGTATAGAATAGCAACTATCAACAACGAATATCATCAGTGGTATAAATTCACTCCAAATTTCAATCCCAGTCCCAAGCTTTCTTCCTTCTTCGTCATTGCTTCTTTGATATACAGATTGAATAGTGGGAGTGAGACAATGCATCTGTGTTTAACACCTGTTTTGACGCCGGTCTTTATTTCTCGGTTTTCCATTTGTATTGCTCCTTTGGTTTTTGAGCGTATTGTTTACTACTTGTTTTTCCCTACAGCTTATACCTACTTGTCCGAGAATTTCGAACACCTTACACCATTTTACACTATCAAATTTATTTCATGCTTCTACACATAATTAAGTAATGTTAAAAATAAATTAGCCATTCGCAACATCTCGATCTAAATAACTTTTTTACGTTAGGTTTTACGTCGTTGAAAATACCTAACTGTGAAAGGAACACAGCCGAAAGTAAATCATAGGATGGCCATAGTAAGTGATAACAAGGCAAGTATAAAAATCAAGTCTGTTTTCAAATTTGTGAACATTTCTTTATAAACTCCAATTTTTTATGTACGTGTAGTGAAGAACTTTCGCTGCTATTTACTAGAAAGAAACTTAAAAAAATAAATATAAAGAAACGCTGAAATGTCTGGGCAAAGGAAAAAGAAGATTTTCGTTTGCTCAAGGTGGATCACATCCAGAAGCATATTTATAGTAGTTACACCTGTTCAGCCTCATCGAGAGAAGTTCAATATACCAGCCACCTTAGTAACAAAAATATCACTACTTAAACGAATATTGTCTCAGCTGCACACTGCATAATGAGCAGTTGAAGTAGCTCGCCAACAAATCCAACCATTTGACAAGACATAATGTTTGATGTAATTTAAGTTCTACCTTCTACGACAAGAAAAATAACTTCAGAAATTATTCTAGCTGAGGTCCTGCAGTAGTGGAGACACTGGGTCCGTTTCTAGCAAGAGCGTATCTCAAATTCTAGTCTCGCAGTTTCCATTAATAGCTTCGTTGAATTGCATCATACAAGTGGATATATTGTTGTAGCATTAGGTTAATGACAGTTTTCTTTCTCCACAGTCAGTCATCCGAGTTAATCTTGTCTAAATGACACGTATATCATCAGGACCCTTAAGTCTCAAGACACTTAGGATGCGCGTAATACGTCAACCCCTTAATAAAAGAAAGTTTCTACTGGAGTCGAGACACATTACACACATTAAAAAACGTTTTACATCACCCCAGTCCCAGAACTCCTGAAGATAGACGTTTACTGTGGATACTGTATCACTGACATAGTCCCTTTTCACTGTTCAGAGACGTCACTAAACCCGCCCAAAGATGTAAGCAGCCATGCATGAGCAGCGCCTATTAGACGGAGGGGGTCCGACAGCCAATCAGTTCCAGTCATTCCACCATGAAGGAGGTACACGGCTTCTGTTGTCTGTAGTTCAAACATGCCTAGACGGTCAATACCGCGGTTCTATCGTGTTTGCACTGTTACGTTGTACTGGGAAGGGCTCTCATCAATGGAGGTGTCCAGGCATCTCTGAGTGAACCAAAGCGATGTCGTTCGGGCATGGAGGAGGTACAGAGAGGCAGGAACTGGCGATTTCCCATGGGCTACTACTGAGTTGGATGACCACTACTTAACGGATTATGGCTCGAAGGAACCGTGACAGCGACACCACCATGTTGAATAACGCTTCTCGTGCAGTCACAGGACATCGTGTTACGACTCAAACTATGCGCAATACGCTACATGATGCGCAACTTCACTCCCGACGTCCATGGCGAGATCCATCTTTGCAACCATCTTTGCAGCGCGGTACAGATGGGCCCAACCAAATGCCGAATGGACCGCTCAGGATTGGTATCACGTCCTCTTCACCGACAAGTGAATCATCGGAGACGTGTTTGGAGGCAACTTGGTTAGGCTGAACGACTTAGACACGCTGTTCAGCGAGTGCAGCAAGGGTGAGGATCCCTGCTGTATTGGAGTGACATTATGTCGGGCCGATGTGCCCCGCTGGTGGTCCTGGAGGGCGCCGTAACGGTTGTACGATACTTGAATGCCATCCTCCGAGCGATAGTGCAACCACATGGGCAGCATATTGGCGAGGCATTTGTCTTCATGGACGACAACTGGCAACTCCGTCCTGCACATCTTGTGAATGAATTCCTTCCGGATAACGAAATCGCTCGACTACTGTGGCCAGCGTGTTCTCCAGACAGGAACCCTATCGGACATTCCTGGGATAGATTTAAATGGCTGTTTATGGAAGACGTGAGCCACCAATCACTGTAAGGGATCTTCGCCGAATCGCCGTTGAGGAGTAGGACAACCTGGGCCGACAGTGTCTTGATGAACTTCGGGATAGTATGCAACGACGAATACAGGCAAGAAGGCGTGGCACTAGGAATTAGAGTTACCGGTGTGTACAGCAACCTGGACCACACCACCTCTGAAGGCCTCGCTGTATGGTGTTGCAATATGCATGTGAGGTTTTCATAAGCAATAAAAAGGGTATTAATTATGTTTATGTTGATGTCTATTCCAATATTCGGTACATGTCCCGAAAGTCTCGGTACTGAGATGATGCAAAGCATTTTTTGATGTGCGAATTAAACAACAAAAATTTACAAAGTAGCACCTAAATTTAGACTCGCCCATTTTCCAGAACACAGATACTGGTGCACTACAGTTCTGTACTCCACGCTGCACCACGGACTTTGCTGTCAAAAATTATGAGTAAAACACGTTTTTCTCCTTTTTTTGGATTGTTAGTTCACGGCACCTTGAGACATTACTAAGTCTCCACCGACACTGCGTATCTTACTCTCCTACATGTAAGGATCTTGAGACTGATGTCATGGTCTCAGAACACCATTTCTGCTATTATCTTAAGCTCTTCTTCTCACTACTTGTGGGAGGAAAACAGAAACGCACAATCGTTGTACCTTTTTTAGGAATCTGGAGGGAAGTAAAAGTAGGGTTTCACTCTCAGTCGATGACAAAACCACTGCAGAAAAGAATCATTTCTCTTTCTTTTTCAAGAGCAAAATTTGATAGGTTTGTTGCATCACGTCTCCAATTTCTCTCCTGTGGCGACATCTTCATCTCAGAGTAGCACATGCACCTTATGTCCTGAATTATTCTCAGGTGTATTCACACATTTTCTATCATCTTGTCCCTAATTCCTGTTGTTTTTCGACATATGTTAGTCTTTTCGCTGGTAGCGCGGAGGATCTACTTCATGTCTTATCTGAGAAGCACATCTGTTTTTCAATATCCTTGTATAGCACTATGCCTTAAACGCTATTTTTTGATTTCCAGTTTTATCAAAGTCCGTCATTCGATTCCATACGATGCTGTGTTCCAAACGCTCATTCTCGGAAATAACTCGAAATACAGCTTACGCTTGAAACATGGTGACTTATATTTGCGAGGAATACCCCTCTTTGCTTGTGATGGTCTGATACCTATATCGTCCTTGCTTCGTCCGCCGTGCACAGTTTAGCTTCCAAGGTACCAGAATTCCCTCGTCTAGTTTTTGTTATTTAGTTCTGATACTAAGTTTATCGCTAAACAGATTTCTCCTACTCCTCATTACCTTCGTCTTTATTCAGCTTGCTCTCAGTCCACATTCTGTACTCATTATGCTGTTCATTGCATTCAACGGGTTATGTAATTCTTCACATTCACTAACGACAGAAATTTCATCAGCGAGTTTCATCAGCGCTTATTAGCATTGATATTCTTTCAGCCTGAATTTTAATCCGAATCATGAACCTGTCTTTTATTACAAATTGTTGGTGGTGTACTGCATTAAGCAGCTGCAGTTGATTTTTGGTTAATGTATGGAAAATAATTTGAAACCCGTTATCGATTTAATAATACTCACCACCAGACAGCTTTCAGTGTTTCACATGATACATTCGTTTGCAGGTGATTTGCCCTGGGATAAACAAAAATTCAATATTACGAAAGCGTAATAATGACGGCCGCGTTACAGACTTGTTTTGCAGTGTTCTTATCAAGTGACCGCTTGAAACTCCTCTGTTTATCATTTTTCTCCAGCGACTTATATTAATATTCTTCGTATTTTTACTCTTCCGTATTTAACACATTATACTTAACGTAAAAAGCGCTTTCAGTTTCATGACACATTATCCCGAAATGCCGCGTTTTTGTAAAGAATCAGTCTGACACAACATCGTCGACGCTCATGTACTGTGTAACCAATCTGTACTCGTTTGGATGTGTTTCAAGTGGATTATAATATGTAATGCGTATTAGTAAATAGTTTTGTGGCCCAACGAATGTGTATAAAACGAAAAAAGCGTGTGTGTAAAAATACGAACAACATTATTCGAATCGTTGAGAAAAAAAATGGAAACAGTAAAAACAAACGACACAGTCAGAAATATAACGAAACTTTTATTCTATGTCTTTAGCGCCACCATCATTATTACACCGTTGTAACTGCGAATCATAGGTTATCCTACGGCAAGCCACCTGTAATCCAACGTAACACGAATTTCGGTGGAAACGTGAAAGCTGCCTGATGATGAGTACTATCAGTTCGAAACAGATAACGGTACGCCCGCATCTCGTGGTCGTGCGGTAGCGTTCTCGCTTCCCAAGCCCGGGTTCCCGGGTTCTATTCCCGGCGGGGTCAGGGATTTTCTCTGCCTCGTGATGGCTGGGTATTGTGTGCTGTCTTTAGGTTAGTTAGGTTTAAGTAGTTCTAAGTTCTAGGGGACTGATAACCATAGATGTTAAGTCCCATATTGCTCAGAGCCATTAGAACCAGATAACGGTACTTCTTCAAAACAGTATCCATAAACCGATATGTGGCTATTTACTGCTATACACCATCAATAATCTGCATTACATTACAGCCAGGGTCTGCAATCATTTGTTGCATATGTGTTTTATTTCCGCCATCGCCTTTTCGACGAGAATTTCGAACATTTTGTTCCAACTTACATCGTCGAAATATTTTCTATGCCGACAAATCCCGTACACCTGTCTTCATTTTCCTTGTCTTGATTCTGTTATCCTACAGAAAGAAAAGGGCCTGCTATACCGTTGCTTGGAAATATGTCGGGTGACGTGTTATTCATTTATTGAACGTCCCCCTTTGCTATGTAATCGTTACGTGTTTGAATGTCAGTGCCACACGTTTTCTATAGAATTTTAGATCTACGAAGATAATACAACCAATGAGGTTACATCAAGTGCCTTACTTTTCCTTATCAAAATTAGAGTGTATTCAAACGTAATATCAAATTAAGTGTCACATTTATATCAACATTTACAAATACGTGCCTTTCTGATTTTTGCGATTTACATGAATACTGAAGTAAGGAGGTGTGAACTTTGTCCTTGTATCGTTAAAAATCTGTTGGTTTCTAGCGTACATCCAGGTTTTTCAGGGTTGTTTTGAGACCTTCGTTCGTTGATTCGTTTACATGTTGTTCACGCAGATACGAAGCCGAAGGTGAAGACGCACTACCGCGCGCACCGGCTCTCCTTCTGGCTGAACCTGGTGCCCGACCTGCACCGTCCCGGCGGCGACGACGTGCCCGCCTCCCACCACCGGCTGCCCGACGACGACGGCGCACCGCCCCCGCTGCCGCCACTCGTCACGAGCCGCCCACTCGCGCCTGCCGCCCCCGACTCCGCCGTCGGTGGAGGCGCTGCCGCGACGCCCACGCCGCCCGCGACGCCCGGCGGCGATAACGCGACGGCGCCGAGCCAGCCTCCGGCCGCCGCCAACGAGGACTCCGCGTCCGCCATTTCAGCCTCGGCCGCCGCGCCGCCACAGCAGCCGGAGGACGGCTTCGCAGCCTACTCCACGGCACTCAGCGTCACCATCGCCATCGGCTGCTCGCTGCTCATCCTCAACGTGCTCATCTTCGCGGGCGTCTACTACCAGCGCGACAAGACGCGGCTGCAGGGTGGCAGCGGCGGAGGAGGTCCCGGAGGCGGCGGGGGCGGTGTCGGAGGCGGGGCGGCGGCCGTCGTCGGTAAGAAGCGGTCCGAGAACGGCCAGATGCCCAACAGCATCTGCGGCGACCTGCTGGTGGCGGACAGCGGCAAAGGGGACCCGCACGGCCCTCACCACCACCACGCACACCACCACCAGATGCCTCCTCCAGAGTTCGCCGACTTGCCGTCCGCTACGGGCAACGGCGGGAGCGGCGGGGGCGGGGTACCAGGGAGCGGAGGCGGCGGAGCACCTGGAGGAGTCTCAGTGCCGAGGCCTCCGCCCCCACCGAAGACGCCGAAGCCGGCGGCCATCCCCGCTCTGTCCGCGACGGCGCAGCCCGAGTCCCAACCCCTGCTGCCGCCGCACGCCATCCCACTGCTAGCCGGGGGCGGTTCCGGGACGCTCACCAAGAAGAAGGGGGCTGCTGCCGCCGCCGCGGGGGCGGCAGCGGCGGCGGCAGCCGCGAGTGCCGCCAACAAAATGGAGGAGCTGCGTGTGTGACAGCAGGACTACATGACGACGGATGTGTGAACCAGCCTATACGCTGCAGGGTGGCCACACGAGGCACTGGTCCGTGAAATATTGACGGGGACAGTAGGCAATACGGTTGCACCCTTTTAGGCTGGGTCGTGGTGGACTGAAGCCATCGTAAAGGCACTTGAGCTACGTCGTCCGTCGCATAATCCTCCACACAGCGACACTCCTTAACTCTGCAGTAATGTTTACGAATTCCTTTCATTAACGTCTGCCGCACCAAGAGGGTACACGAATAATATAATCGGATATTTCTCCCCTCTTTACAGTCACAGTGAGCTGACAATGCGTGACACAAATATTCACTATTTATCGAAACCTATATTGGTTTCTGCCAAAGTCTATTTACCAAAAGTCCCTAAAAATCCAAAGTACCTTCTGTCCTTTGGTTATGTCTGTCCATTCTCGTAAAATAACGTCATATTATTGTTGATTAAAACATTGAGTGAAAGAAACGTCATTTATCCATTAAGAAGTCAGTAACTCGCAAGAACAATACGAATATCTACGTCCCTTCTCAGTCACAATATATCTTTATGCACTTGTGCTTTCAGCCTTGTTTGCTAATCTGCAGACGTTCCTCGATAACACATCGCTTTGCTCAGATCTCGAGAAGAAAACCAACATATACAGTTCGGACTTACGCCTCTATAAAATCATTTCCCATAAGCTCCGTGCCATCTGTTATACTCACATGTGGTCTGCTCATGTGAGCATCACTTAACGTGACTCCAAATTATGTATCGTATTTATGAATATTTATGCTTATCACGATATCCATTGGTTACCCTCCGTCTGCGTCTGAACCATCAGTTGCCACATCACAAGGTAATAAACAAGTACGATAGTCACTGGTGTAACATTTTATAATACATGTCAGGAAACGAACTTCATTTGAGTTTCATTTAACCACGGTTTCATAATCTGAAGTTGCGTGTTCATGTCTGCGTGTTTCCTTACCGGATTTCAGTATCCGTACGGGTGTGCCATTTTTTATGTTCGTGCTGGACTGATGGAAGACGGGAAAGGCCTTTCTAAAAAAATTATATGAGTGACGAAGTGAGTGATGGAAACGTGTGTGTTCATACGTCTTGTTCATACGTCAGAATTTCGAATATATGGCTCAACGGCTCAATAAGTGTGGTACTGGCGTGTGCAGAAAGTTGTTAACATAAATATTTATGTACCCATAGAACTAATAACTACGTGGAGAACGAAGTTATACACAGTACAGCTGAAACAATTGTCTTATTCAGTTGAATTGTAAGAAAAATATCTGAAACTTTGAGAACGTTAAAAATAAAGTATTTTTGAAAATATTAAGAATGATAAACATTACGAATGATAAAGTTTCTGTCTGTCCTTCTGACCTTCCCTGACTTTTCAGGTGAGAGCCTGCACAAGAAATCACGGTCATAGTTCCTCAACGTAAAATCTGCATTTTGTTACAAAAGAAAATAGCGTTGACAGGAGAGGATTTATATTGATTTAATATTATACAATTAATAAATAGTTATCGTTGTTCAAATGTTCATTGCAAGACTTTATAGTGTTTTCTCCATCCATAACGTTACGGACAGCATCGTACTAACACAAAGAAACCTATAGACTTTATTCAATCCTATATTAAATTGCAAAAATATAAATTCATTTTTATCGCTACTTACTACAAAGCTGATAACCAGTGGGTAACATATCACTTCGTAGTAGCTTGTGAATGTCATCTTTCGTAAGACGTAAAACTAAATCACTCCCGACTATCGCTAGTAGTTTCTTGTAAATTTTCTAATCGACATGGCATATCAATAATCCATATATATCATTTGACAGTTTCACACAAGGCTAAAATATATACATCATGCAACAGTCTAAAGAAGACATCATTAAATATTTATAAGGAACCGGTTTCACATATTAACATGCAACATAATCTTATAGTTACTGTTGCATTAGGCAAATCTCTCATTAAGTGACTGTCATCAGACTAAATTCTCCAGTTACGGTACTTATGTTTTTGTCCAGTCTTTGGCTAGTAGCCCGCTAGAAAACACGTGAACAAGAAAATCTTAATTTGTTAACATCTAACGCATTGCTCTGCTTACATTTATTAAATTACGGCTGCATAATTCCACAGATTTCACCTCAGAATATTTACTCACAAAGTGAGATACATATCGCTGCCGCCATCGTTGCACCTAACTCGGCAGTTCCTCACTAAGTACATAAAAAAAAAACATACGGATCATATCCATCCTCCTGAAGAGAGTTATTAAGTTTCATTATTCCTCGTGCTTTAAAACTTGAAACTTTTGGGGAATTCTCTGTCCACTAACTCTGAATGCACGACACTGAAAGGCATTTCTGCAAGTCCCACCTTCCCCAAGTCTTCTTTTCAGCACGTCGGTATGTCAAGATTCCTTAGAGTCTTTACTGTATAGTTCCGTGAATACTTCTAAAAGTTAACGTACTTACGTTAGTGTAAATTAATGACACAAACAAATTCCACGAGATCAGTCACGTTCTGCTGACATAAGTTTGACACATGAGAAAAAGTATTATGACTTTGTCTTTCGAAAAACATTGTTTGATAATCGGCTCGTACTCTCTGATTCTCCACATCTGTAACCATGAATGATTTTCTATCAAACAATATTAAATCTGTATAAATGATCACCAGGCCATGCACGCTGTAATAAGAACAAATGTAAGGGAAGAACTATGTAATGAGGAATACCTGTTCTTTTATATACAATTATATAAAATGTATTCAAATCCTGGTGATATTAAATGTAAGACAGTGTCACTTTAAACCTATTGTACATCTCTTTCAGTAAGACGTCGCTGTCTTAAGGGTTTCCTTGTGCCAGTACTGGAACACTCCTAGAAATTACAGTATTAGCGCTTGACGATATTGGCCACTAAATACCGATTGTATTAATGAACACTTGAAAAAATCGTATGGATGATGTTGAGTGTTATAATCTGTAATTTACACATACATCTACATCTTTACACTTTAGTTGTGTGGAGGAGCGTACGTTGTTTACCACCTGTACTTTTCTTCTTCTGTCGCGAATGGTTTGCCGGAAGATCGGCTGATGGTAAGTCTCCATGTGGTCTCAAATCTCTCTTTTATCTCCAGGCTCTTTTCGCGGGGTATGCTTACAAGGAATCAATATATAGATTGTCGGTTGCAGGAACGGACACTCTTGGAATTTTAACAAGAGAAAAATTTGGAAATTTGATGTAAGGTCTTATGGGAGTAAACTGCTGAGGTCATCGGTCCATAGGCTTACAAACTACTTTAACTTACTCTAAGGGCAACCATCACACCCATGCCCGAGGGACAACTTGAGCCTCCGACGGGCCTAACAGCAGATCGCTTGATGATGCAGAAAACCTTTCTTGCAGCGAGCAGGGTCTGCCACTGGAGCTGAGCATCCCCGTATCGCTCTTATACTTGCTAAATGAAAATGTGACGAAACGCGTGGCTCTTCTTTGGAGTTTTTTCTATTTCCTCTGTCAGTCCTAAAATGGTACGGATCCTATACTAATGAGTAATAGTCAAATACTGGTCGAACGAATGATTAGTTAGCCACTTCCTTTGTTGACGGAATACTTGTGGATCTGTACGTCTGAAGACTTATCTTCGTTCAGGATAACATGCTGTGTTCCGTTTGCTAGAAATCTTAGATCCAACCACACAGTTGATCGGATATTTAGTATGCTCGTATTTTGTTCCATGGCCTCATTACGAAGCTGTAGCGAACGTCTTGCGCGGGTGTTAAGGAACACAGCCCACATGCCGGTATCTGCTGTTTTCTTGGTCTCGTGGTCGAACAGTGCGAGCTAGGCTTCACAGGATCGTTGTTTTCGGAACTCAAGTTCATACCTTGTGAGGAGATTTTAAGCCACCAGAAATTTTATAATACGCTAGAGTAAAACATGTTCCACATTTCTACAACAGACCGACGTCAGATGATGATTATGATGATGATGTTTTATTAGTGGGGAGCTCAGCTGCGCGGTCATCAGCGCCCGTACAATGTCCCAATCTTTACACAGTCCAATTTTAGCCACCTTCACTAATGATGATGATGAAATGATGGGGACAACACAAACAACCAGTCCCCGGGCAGAGAAAATACCCAACCCGAGCGGGAATCGAACCCCTGACCCCGGGACCCGGAGCAACCGACCACAGAGATATACGCATGTAGTTACGTGCGTGTGTTCGACGACCAGTATTGGGAATATAGTGTTACTGAAAAGATTGCGATAAACGTTGCGTTCCGCATGTAGTCAATTGAACGCCATACCGTCTGAAATCGTCATTGGCTTCAGGAACTTTACGTAAGCCCTCTTTCCCTGTCTAACTGAATGATTAAAATGTTCGTTGCTCGTTATAAAATGACAGTAGTCTGTTATCACACACGTCATTTGCATGACTTTCCACACTTCGTCTCATTGATGATACATCCTTTTTGCTTCACATTGTGTGCCACCTGAGAGAAGCTGTAATTTATTTAAGTGTTTGTTTACGTACGACCCAAAGCTACTAGCGTAACTGTGTGAAAGTTCCAAACATGACATGTTATCTCCACTGTCATACTACTCACGCTCTGGTGAATATCTTCGTGTTCTCGTTTGGCTACTGCATCATTTCCTTACCAACGTAGCTCGGGAGTAACCTCAGCTGAATTTTCTCATTTTGTGAAACAGTGTTTTCTTACCTAAAGCCAGCTAATTATTGTATGAAACAGAACTACTGTCACTAGGTGCACAGCCATACTCAGTAATGAAAAAGAAACTGAACTTCGTAATGGTAGTCTAACATGGAGTTATATCGCAGAAACTAAAACGAAAGGTTAGATACACTGGTGTTAAAAAACGCTTTGCCCACAAGCGAAGACCTAAAATAGCGTCGCATCTCATCCATCAAACACAAAGAAAAATTATCAGTTCAGGCGTACGTGACGTAGCACGAATTCATTTGAAAGAACTCTATACAGACGGAAAAAGATTCCAACTGAAAGTCCTGGAGGGATTGTAAATGTGTATCGACAGCCATAAATGGAATAATTTAACAGCTGATGAAATGACAGAATTCTAGGCTACACGTATATTTATTGGTATTGATTCAGTCTTGTTAAAGTATAATCTATACCACACATAGCAACTGGATTTATTTTTTATAATAACGCGACGGTACTGGAAGCTATGACAGTTTACACTTTTTTCATATAAATTGCAACTTCTCTATCACCATCCGTGCGCCTGTCACCGAAGATGCTTTCATTGACTATGCCTAAGACGGTGAGACCGAGTAGACATTTAGTGTGGTCCAACATTTTAGGATTAGAGTGCAATAAATATTGCCGCAATGACTAGAGACTTGTCAGCAAATTACACAAGATCGTACAGACCAGCGGAATACAGCCAACAGAGCTGACGGAAAACTGAAATTGTGAAATTGTCTATGTGTTCCAAGTATTTGCTTTTCTTTTAATTTCGCCTCAGGTTGTGTAGTGGATATGGCATTCAGAAATCGTATCGAAATGTTGTTTAGTTGTGAGAAAGTGGTTTTATACCTCATGTAAAAAGCTGAAACAACTGCCAGCACGTGTAGGAGTTCTATCACGGGAAGATCGTAGTCAGCCGAGACAGCAGTTTGGCGATATTGGTGCCCACATATTATTGGTACAGCCATGCAGATATCTAGACTGTCCGATCATAAGCACACGGACACTGTTATGTAACGCGGAAATGACCACTAGGTGTGACGAGAGGCGAACAGGCCAATATAAAAGGAGGCGAGGAGTAGTGATGTGTTGTCGACGAGAAGCAGTAATAGCAGAATGGATGGGGGAGCTCACTGACTTAGAACATGAACTAGTTATCGAATCTAACCTATGTAATAAATCCATCAAGAATATTTCTACCCTTGTAAAGCTGGTGGTAGTAGCAAGACTCTGGGTAATCTGGGCCACTCTAAATTACTACCATATTTGTCTCCTTCTCCTGCTCCTGCCGCGCTCCCTATGTCATCGATGACGTTGTGCATTTTTGTCCGTCCTCCTCCATTCTGACACCTTTGTTTCCCACCAGTCTTATGATGTCACTGTGATAGTAGTATCGTTGTCCCAAGTCTAAGTTAGAGGGTAATTCAAACGGTCAAGATTTGCATTTGTCCCATTCATTGAAAATCCAAGATTTCAGACACTGTGATATTAAGATAACCTGCAAGGTGGTGCGATTTTCCTTACCCTATGATGTCAGAATCCTAGAGGTCGGACTCTGGGATACTGGGTGAGCCTGCAGGGTTATAAAGCCACTTTTATTATGCATAGAACTCAGTAATGTGGACTCTGGGATACTGAGTCAGCCTACATGGTTGTCAGATCATTTGTGTTTGGCATTCAGGATGGCAGAACCTGGTATACTGGACCAACCTGCTTGTTTACAAGTCACTTGTGCTACATATGGGCTCCAAGATGGCTGACGTAGTAATACTGGTGCAGCGTGCATGGTTTTCAGATTTCTCCCGCCGTGTGACATCAGAATCCAAGATAGTGAGTGGGTCATGGGATACGGATCTAGAGTGCATCGTAGTCAGATTTTCCCCAGGCCTGTTACCTCAGAATATTAGATAGCAGTCGATGGGATACTGTGTCAGCCCGGATAGTTGCCAGGTCACATTTGCTAACTACAGTACGCCTAATTAGGTTTCAAATGGTGGGAAATTAAAAAGTCGTCGATTTTCTCCTCTCCTATGACGTTACATTTCACTTGCCCGAAGTTTAAAATAATGAGGCAACCACTTAGTCAAAGTTCAAAATGGCACGAACCCAGAACCAGACAACCTGTCATCATTTTACAACATGTATGAACATTAATCACTGTTTGTGTGGTAAGGTAAGACTGGTAGAGTTATGCACGTGCAGCATTATTTACACAGTGTGTTGTAGCTTATCGGATAGTCATGAGTGTTGGCCTGAACTAAATCACTTTAGCCACCAACGTCAGAATCCAAGGCCGTCATCCTGCTGTCGATTAATCCTGGTGTCAAACGTTGCAGAATGCACCAGGGGGAGATGGCTTTTACCTGCGCGTTAGAGCTTCCAAGGTGTTTCTCTCACTATGCTGCGTCATTAGTTTAGAATGTTAGTAGTTCTCTGTCCTCTATTGTTTGCTAAGGCAGTGCACCATCATAATAGATGATGAGATTAGATCCAAGTCACACGTCTTAGACACATTTCTAAGACTACGCAATTCTACACCCACAGTTTAATTTCATTACTGAACGTTTCCTGGCATCTTAGTTCTCTTGAATACCTCCACCAACGAAATATTATTAATATGCCTGCGTCCTGAAATACTACCTCTAGAAAAGTAAACTTCAAGAGGATGAAATTCATGTTCAGTAACTGCATACCGTTTGCTATAATCATACACATTTTTATTATATACGACAATATTATTTTTTAGTAACGTTGATTTTTCTGTCGTACTTAGCCTTTGGTGTGAACGAAATTTTAGCAGTAGCTTTAACTAGAGAGAGTTGGCGAGTATGGACTAAGCAAGTGAAGATCTGCACAGAATGCAGTGATCACTTTGTATGGCAAAAAACCCATTGTTGGTTTCCAGAGATATGTTGACCCAAATGTTTACGAAATTCGCTGTCTAACAGTGTAACAGATGTGTTCTGAGCAGATGAAATTAATGGATAAGAAGTAGGCATGCTGTTTGAACCATATTTCGGTTCCATCCAGCTACCCAATTTGAAGATTACCATCTCAAGACAGGTGTAGCTCATTGTAAGTACGAGACTTATAGTATTTATACAGTTACTACTGTGCGTCTGTTGTACGACAGGAATGCTGTGCTGGATAAGAAGGTTGCTTCACCATCAGCGCTAGCTACCACGAAGTCACGCCTCACATTTGGAGCTGTTTTGTGTCTTTCGTGGTAGGATAGGAGAGATTTTATTTATTTAAACAACTGTAGGAAGTTCGGAGGCAGGTAAGGCAAAAATGTGAAGAAAATTAACAAATGACTGTCAGAAGGACGGACGCGACACATAGATAATTTGATGAAATTAAAAGCGAGGGCGTTACATAAGGATTGGCATGGTAATTCCACTGTTAAAATCAGAGGAGAGAGCAGATATGTGGACAGAGCACATTGAAGGCCTCTGCGAGAGGAACGACTTGTCCAGTGACGTGACAGAAGAAACGGCAGTAGACACGGAAAGAATAGGGGATACAGTATTACTCGTAGAATCGGAATTTAAAACAGCTTTGGACGATTTAAGATAAAGTAAGGCAGCAGGAATAGATAACGTTCCTTACGAACTTCTAAAATCGTTGCAGAAAGGGGCAGCAAAACGACTATTTACATTGGTGTAGAGAATGTCTCAGAATGGCGTCATACCATCAGACCTTCGGTAAAACGGCATCCCCACAATTCTCAAGACTACAAGAGACAACAAGTGCGAGAATTATGCGAGAACTATCGCATAACCAGCTTAACAGCTAATACATCTTTTAATAAACTCTCGTCGCCTGTTTTGTAAAGGCCTGGTCGCTACTGCTGTATAAGCCGAGTTGCCACTGCTGTTACGGTATGCCGAGTTCGTGAGTTCTTGAAACGGCTTCTGGTGCAGTACACCGCCAAGACAATCCTGCCACGATTACGCAGCTACGCCCAAGGGGCAGGTAACAGGATAGGAGAACGAAGGTTCTACAACACTCCAACAAATATCGACAAAGTCACACAAATAAGTTTAAAAGGTTTACTTGCCTTTGTGACTAGTCTGCAACACTGCTTGTAACGTAATACAAAAAGCCACTCAGTGGCTAAGTAGTACATAGCAAATGCAATTCACAAAAACTATCTGTTCGCTCACTACACGAGCTCACTACACGACGTTCCCTGTCTGTCAGTCCTGGACGAGGATCTGTAACCAAGTGGGCGAGAGTTGCTCTTTTAACTTTCATGTAGGCTTCCGTCCATTGTCATCCGGTCACTGGAGGATTGTACACGGCAGACAATTGGCAGAGGCAAAGTCGATACCTTCATCCTCACCACCGCCCGGGCGGCTGGTGGAACTCTTGCAAGTGGCGAGTCTCTATGGTGCTGCCACCAGCTCGCATCTTTGCATCTGTGGTGCTTTTTCTCTGGCTGTGTCTTGTTAGGACGACACAGCAGCATCCACGTTACTGGTGAGAATAACATACAGGTGAATGGAAAAGGAAACTGAGGGCTCGTTAGGTAACAAACAGTTTGGCTTTAGAAAAGCTAAAGGCAGAAGTCGTTGCAGTTGATAATGGAAGCAGAACTGAAAAAAAAAAAAAACAAGACACGTTCTTAGGACTCGTCGACTAGGGAAAAGCGTTTGCTAATGTGAAAAGGTGCAAGATGTTCGAAATTCTGAGAAAAATAGGGGAAAGCTGTAGGGAAAGATACATAATATACGACGAGACAGAAGGAGAGGGAAAAATAAGATTGAAAACCAATAACAGAGTGTTCGGATTAAAAAGGCAGTGAGTTCCCCTATCGTTCAGTCTATACGCCAAAGAAGCATTGAGTGAAATAAAAAAAAAGTTCAAGAGCATGATTAAGAATTCAGAGTGAAAGGATATCAAGGAAAACATTCGTTGATGACTATGCTATTCTCGGTGAAAGTGAAGAAGGATAACAGCATCTGTTTAATGGAATGAACAGTCTAATGAGTACATAATATGGTTTGAGAGTAAGTCGTAGAAAGACGAAAGAAACGGGAAGTAGGAAAAATGAGAGCAGCGAAAAACTTAATGTCAGGTGTGGCAACCACGAATCAGTTGAAGTTAACGAATTCTGCTTCCTAGGCAGCAAATTAACCCATGACGGACGGAGCGAGGAGAACATAGAAAGCAGAAGACCTCCGGCAAAAAGTGCAATCCTAGCAAAGGGAAGTCTACTAATATCGAACATACACCTCAATTAAAATAAGAAATATCAGAAAATGTACGACTGGAGCACAGCTTTGTACGTACTGAGACATGTACTCTGAAAAACCGGAACAAAAGGGAGTCGAAGCCTTTCATATGTGGCATTGCTGAAGAATGTTCAAAATTAGGTGTAGTTATAAGGTAAGGAATCAGGAGGTTCCCCGCAGAATCGGCGAAGACAGGAATATTCCGGAAACAAATGACAGGAAGAAGGGACAGGATGATAGGACATACGTTAAGACATCACGAAAAAACTACCTTGGTGCTAAGTGGACCTGTACTGGTGAAAACAGTAGAGGAAGACAGATATCGAGAGAACGTCTCTCTTACGTCGCAATCTGAAACACCAAATTGCCAGTATAGTTTTTTGCATACTGCTAAAATGACGTGCTTTTAACGAGCTTAAGGTTTCCACACGATTTCGAAGTCAATCTGACGAAATGTGCAAATGGAAGACGTATAGTAGCGCCCCAGCTGTACTCAGGTCAGACAAGTCTAATGGCTATGAAATTGTGACTCTACAACAAAGTCACTGCAGATTAAAACCCGTGTCAGTGTGAGCTGGCGATTTTTCTGCAATGATATTGATTTATAAAATACATTAAATTCTAATAATCCTTCCTATAAACAGAAACCAATGCAGCATTCAGGCTATCATTGTATTTTTAAGTGGTTCTTAAGCGATTCCTCATATAGACTATAAGCGTGTCACATTGAATATACGACTTCTAACATTTCCGCCTGTTTTCTAACGATACAGTCTTCTGAAGTTGAACATCAGGGGGGACTACACGTCCATATAAACTATGATATTTCACGAATAGACCTCGCAGGAGTAGATTTGTGGTACTGTCTTGGTTACGACAGTGGACTAGGTAAGAGAGCGCAAGGACAAGATAAGAGCGATCAAGGCCACGGACTGTTTACAAATATCACGTAATAAGCTGCAACATCCGACGAGGCCAATGCTCTCAGAATGTACAGGATACTGTGTTGAGAACCCAGGGGCCGAGAGACGCTACAATAGATAATAAATCACTTCTCTGGTTTTGGCAAGATCGATGTGTTATTTTATTAGCCATTATTATTCAATTACAGTAATAAAATGCTACATCACCAACAATCTTAATAATCTTACAACTTAAATAAACTTTACACCAAACTTAACCTCCCCCTGACTCACTTATCTTACTCTGATGCCTAGTCCTCAAAACGGAAGGCATGATATAAACGAAATACTATTCATATATTTCTTATATACCTCTGCAAACTGAAACAGTCGATAAGCAATCACATCACGGCTTTTAAAACTCTCGAGACCAGGAATCTTTTTAGCATCAGAACAACACACTATAGCAGCTATTGTCAAACCATAACGACGGTGGGCGCCATCACTTTTAGTCACAGTAAACTTCATACACAACCGACAAACAATGTCGGTCCCTGCAAAATAACTTGCTCACCAATTTCAGACGATGTAGGCACGCCCATACTATCAATAGATTTGTGAAGAGGAGCCCGATGGATACGACGTCTATAGTAACGACAATGAGGCATCATGAACGCAACAGCGTTTCTCGTAAACACTCTGTCATATGATAGTCAGTCGCATTGTGGCCCTAAAGAGTACTTGAAAATTTTAGTCCTTGGTCGGCGGGGCGCTATCCCATATGCCCGCGCAAGTAATAGTAGTGTATGCGTGACACGCGCGGTCAGATAAGCTAGTGCAAGGGCCACCTAAGAGCTATCAAGGTCATGTACTGTTTACAAACATTACGTAACATGCTGTAACAACCTCCGAGACCTATGCTCACAGCATGTACAGCAAGAATTCACCAACCACACCATCCACTAACAAAATCACCTTAACACATGTGTCAACAGATACACTACGTCATCAGGACAGGAACGATAAGGGAGCCCAAGGACATATGTCAACAGATGCACTATATGTTCAGTAAAACCCAGTGCTCTCAACACTGTATCCTGATGAGATAGTGTATCAGTTAACATATATGTACAGGTGATTTGTTTACGGGGTGGTGTGGGTGGCGAATATATGCTGTATATCCTGTGGTCTCGGAGGGTTTTGTAGCAAGGAAATCTGCTGTTTATATCTAAGATCACAGTTTGTAGCTAGACAGAAGTAGTGTGAAGGTCTCGTGTCCGAAACTGTTGTAAGTAGTTCTAGACATGATGAAGTAGCCTTTTTGGTTGGTAAAAGCCTTTCTTGCTACACACTAGGTGAATGCTGACAAGTATCACCGGTTTTTAATCGAACATACATATGGTGGGTGCCAAACTATAAGCGCGATATTGACAGCAAATCATCCCACAGGACTTCTAAATCATTTTAGATAAATAGAGACTTGGTTATTTAAATACGAGTGTTAGTGAGATAGCCCTTTTGTTGAAAAAGTTTGCTAACGCTCGCGATAGTGAGGGTTTGCTGTTACGGCATACACTATACTCCACATGAATTTTTAGCATTATAGGCGAATAAAAACATGACAGATCATTTTCTTCCAGATCTGCAGAGGTATCACACATGACAAATTTACACAATCCTTGTAAAGAGTCGATGTACAACTGACATTCTACAGCGTCATGACAGAATTCAACAGGAATAAATTTGCAATGTCGATTTCTCAAATGCTGCCAGTGGTATTGAATTACCATACAATATGTGTGGCGGTTCCATACGAACAGTGCGAAATGTATGTCTACCTCGTAACGCACTCAGTTTTAGAAATTCTTGTTCGGAAACGTGATAGAAAGCCATCGAGTGAGTGATATCCTTAAGTCTACAGATTTTATAGAATTGTTTTATGAAGGCTTATAGAGCAAATCCTTCATAACACTTCAGAAGATGTCTTTTCTATGAATTTGCATATTCTTCACTCACTAGGAACGTTGCATTCCAACGTAGTAAGCCACTTGCACGAAACATGCTACTTCTGGTCTACATTCCCCTACTCCATTACCCTGCTGGTAGTAACCAGCATTGGTATGTGTAGCCCATGAACATATACCTTCACTTATTGATAGCTATCCAACCTCTCCCCATACTATTCAATGTCTGCAAAGATACAACAGGATGGTTAAGGGTAATACCTCTAAAATTTTTATACGATTTTTTTTTCTCATCAGCCTTCTGTTGCAACCTACGTCTTCAATACTCCACTGGATGTTGTCCATTCTATGTCGTCCCCTACAGTTTTACAATTTTTACATTCCACAGCTCCCTCTAATACAAAGGACGTTATTTATCCTCTGATGTCTTCACAAATGTCGTATCGTTCTGTCCCTTCTTTATGTGAGATTTTTCTATGTGTTCCTTTCTTAGCTAATTCTGTGGAAAAATTCTTCATCCCTTGTCTCATTAGTCTACCAAATATTCAACATTCTTCGTATCTAAAATGATTCAAGTCTCCTCTCTTCTGGTTTTACCACTGCCAGATTCATTATCACACAATGCTAAGCTCCAAGTGTGCATTCCTAGAAATTCTGCCTCAAATTAAGGCCTGTATTTCATAACAGCAAATTTCTCTACGCCACAATTGTCTTTCCTCCAAATGATAATCTGCTTTTATGTCCTCCACGCTACGTCTGTCATGGCTTTTTTTGCTGCCTACATAGCAGAATTCCTTGACTTTGTGTGTTACGTGATACCCAGTTCTGACGTTAAGCTTCTCGCTCTTCTTATTTCCTTTACTTTTCATTACATTTGTCATTCTTCGATTTACTCTCAAAACGTATTGTGTACCCATTAGACTGGTCGTTCCATTCAATTTTATTTTCTTATTTTGCTACTGCCTTTATCCCACATTGCGCAGTGTAGGCAGAGTTAAGAAAGGATTTTGCATGGTTAATTTTTTTTAAGGGGTGGCCAGAAGCCCTTCCTGCCGCCACCCCATACCCCCCCCCCCCCCCTCCAGGACGGAATGAGTGTACCCCAGCTGTCTGGGACTAATGTAAATCGTGAAATAGTGTGAATGCATGTCAAATGTCTGCGAGTCGTGTAACTTTGGCGGGACGTAGGGGCCAGCTTGGTTTCACCTAGGGGGAAGTGGAAAACCGCCTAAAAACCACATCCAGGTTGGGCAGTACACCAGCCGTCGCCGTTAATCCGCCTGGCGGATTCGATCCGGGGCCGGAGCGCCTACCTGAGTCCAGGAAGCAGCGCATTAGCGCTCTGGGCTATCCTGGCCTGTGGTCGGGCCATTCAATAAATTCTGCAATTCTTCTTCGCTTTCATTGAAAACGGCAATGGCATCAAAGGTCTTGTCATTGATACATTTTCACTTTCCTTTCAATTTTAATCCTTTACGTGAATCTTTATTTTATTTCCGTATAGACTGAGCAGTAAGGGCGAAAGATTCTTTCCCTTTCTTACAACCTTTTTAATCCGATCACTTCGTTCTTGGTCTTTCTGTCTTATTGTTTCCTCCATTTCCTTGTAAATATTATTTATTACAAACCCTCCCCCATAGCTTACCCCTAATTTGCGCTGAATTTCATGTATCTTGCAGCATTTTACACTCACGAATGTTCTTTCCTGGTCGGCAGCTCCTATGAATGTGTCGATTTTTCTTCAGTCTTGCTTCCATTATCAATCACAACGTCAGAACTGCCTCTCTGGTACCTTCACCTTTCCTAAAGCGGAACTGATAATCATCTAACATGTCGTCATTTCTCTTTTCCGTTCTTCTGTATATTTTTCTTGTCTTCAGCTTGGATGCATGAGATTTGAAGCTGATTGTGCGATATTTCTGTCTCTTGTCGGCTCTTCCCATACTTCGGTACTGTGTTGAGAATTTTTTTTTTTCGAAAGTGTGATGGTACATCATTCATTCATACATTCTACAAGCCAATGTGAATTTTTTTCTCAAATTCCCCCAATGATTTTAGAAACTCCGATGGAATGTTGTCTATCCTTTCTGCTTTATTTGGTCCTCCAAAGCTTTTTTAAACTCTTACTCTAATACTGGATCCCCGATCTCCTCCCTTTAGAATCCTATTCTTCTTTTATCACGTGATCAGACAAGTCTTCCCCTCATAGCGGCTTTCAGTGTACTCCTTCCAGGTATCCGCTGTCTCCTCTGCACTTAAAAGTGGAATTTCTGTGGCTCTATTAATGTTACCATCCTTGCTTTCAATTTCAATGAATGTTGTTTGGAGGTTCCTGTATTGTGAGGCAGTCCCTGCGACATTTGATTCTTTTTCGATTCCTTTACATTTTTCATGCAACCATTTGCCTTAGCCTCCCTGAGCTTCCTATTGATTTCATTTCTAAGTAACTTGTATCTCGGTATCTCTGAGTACCTTTCTTGTACCTACACTTTAGTTACAACTTCTGTGATTACCGTTTATAGATATGTTCAGTCCTCTTCAACTGACCTGCCTACTGAAATGCAGAACTTGAAACGTTTCTCTTCATTCTGTAGTACTTCCGTACCCACTTCTTTGTGCACTAATTTTATATAATAAGTCTCTTGAACTTCAGACTACTCCTCATGATTGCTAAGTTGAGATCTGTTGGTACTCCTTTCAAGCCAATATCTGAATTCGAAATGCCTACCAGACCTACATGTAATCCAAGTGAAATCTTCTCATATCTCCCGACCCTTTCCAAGTATCCTTCCCAGTCTTGTGAGTCTTGAACACATTGTGCGCTACTACTATCTGAAATGTACTGCAGAACTCTGTTAGTAGTTCACCTCAAATGCTTCGGTTCTACTCTGCTCCAGTTTTCTCTCTGTCAGATTCATAGCTACAAAATGCTGTGCAACAAGTGTGCGTTCTTGGAAACACTTCCCTTTCTGATTGTGCTAGTCTGCTATTTATGTCCTCCCATCACAGGTCATCATGGATTATTTTACTAACAGATTAGCAGATTTTCTTAATTTCATCCGCTTCAAGTTCACCAATCATCATTGTAAGTTTCCCACTATTTTCTTTTCTGCTATTTCTCACAACTTTTCTCTTTCTGTGTTTGATTCTCAGTCCATATTAAGTATTCAGTAGAATGTTTATACACTTCAACAGATTCTGTAATTTTTCTGCAGCTTCACTTAGGATAGCATCGACGAATCTTATCATTTTTATCAATCACCCTTTTTTTAACCCCACCCTTAAACCTTTCATTTATTTCCATCATTCCTTCTGCTGTAGGTAGACTGAACAGAAAGGTTAAGAGGTGGCATCCCTGTCTTGCTCCCTTTTTAATCCAGCCACTTCGTTTTGGGTCATTCACTAATGTTCCCTCTTAGTTGTTACACAAACTGCATATTGCCAATCTCCCTCTTATCTTGCACCAATTTTCTACGACGACATATCCAAAGAAATTGTTTTCGTTTCTCTTCATTTTCCCTTCCATCATTAATCCAAATTTCAGGAGTGCCCGTCTGATACCTTTTCCTTTCATGAAGCACACCTGATAGTAATCTAGCAGCTCCGCAGTTTTATTTTCCATTCCTACACGTATTATCACTGTCAGGAGCTTGGATCCATGGGTTGTTAAGCTTATTGTGGAATAATGTTCGTAGTTATCTAGCCTTGAGATCTTCGGATTTGAGTGGTTGTTTGTCAGTCTTCCGAAAGGCTGATGGTGTGTCACCAATCTCACAGATTCTACACAACAGTCTGAGTAGTTGTTTCCTTGACACTTTAGAAATTCCAATGTAATACTCTCTGTCCCTCCTGCCTTATTCGGTGCCTACCCTTCCAGAGCCCTCTGAAATTGTGGCTGTAACACTGGATCCACTATGTAATCCACATAGGCACTAATTTCTTTTCCTGTCATGACAATGGCCAAATCTTCTCACTCATAGAGGACTTCAACGCACTCGTTTCACCTATCTTCTATCTCCTTTACATAGGCCACATATGACACAAAAATCGATGGTAATTAGAGATTAATACTGTTACGCAAATAAAAAATTATTGTTTGGGCTTTGCGCCCCCATACACTTATGGCACATACAGTTTCTTCTTTCAACATCTTATAATTTCTCGTCAGTGTGTCTGTGTGAGTGTGTGTGTGTGTGTGTGTGTGTGTGTGTGTGTGTGTGTGTGTGTGAGAGAGAGAGAGAGAGAGAGAGAGAGAGAGAGAGAGAGAGAGAGAGAGTGCTATGTTGGGCTGTCGGCACGTTAGTAACGACTCTCCTGATGAGTAAGTGGCCAGGAAAAGCACAGATGAAAAGTTACACTGTATTTTGGTGTACAATTGTGCTGTTTTAGGAGTGCATCTGAAAGCAGTGTCTTGTGTCTTAATGCATCAGTTGTGATGGATGCTCACTCCCTTAGCCAACCTTAGAGGACAGACAACAGTCCACGTACCTAACTAATCACGCGGAGTAGCGATACAATGAACTCAAAAGCTCCGACATGTTCCAGTGCGTTGTGCGTCAGGTAAAGGATTCTCTGACGGTCAGGCACTAGGGCCTATCGACAGTTGGATGATGACTTTGATGGACGGAATTACACTGTGTGGCCTTTGGTAGTGGTGATGGAGCAAGTACTGCATGACGTGGGTGAAGTAGCCACAGCAGCAAGTCGGTGCCGCCCAACACCTGCAATGTTCCAGTACTGTGCATCTCAATGTTTAAATAAAGACAAGTGTTATACTTCTCCCGCACCTAACTATTGCAAAATTTAAAACTGGGACAAGTGTTCCGGTTCCGACCACCAGAGGGCTTCCCACCATTTTAAACTCGTGGTAAGTGATTTTATCACCTGTTTTAACGTAAAGAAAATCAGCTCTTGAGTTTCAAACATGGGGTGACATTTACTTAACTGTAATGTCAGAAGGATGTGTAAAATATTTAAACTGTAATTTTAGACGGAAAATTGCATAAACAATGGACAACTGGGCTAACAACGCATTACACTTAGGGCAGGGGAGCCGATACGTCATAGGAGTAGGGAAAAGGTGTGGTACCCACCATTTTAAATTTAGTTCTAATGATATTGTAACCATATCTCAGGGTCCTTCATCTTGGAATACGACAATATCGGTCTGGTGAGAACCTGACAATGCAGGATATAGGTTGAAGCACTGCTGCAAATCACTCGTTCCTAGTCATCCTCAGTCCAGTACTGTACCTCTTTACACCACTTCAGGTAATATCAACAGGCCAGAAATCTTTGATTCTGTACTTAGTAGAAGTCATGTGGCATGATGAAGGTTGGCTGTGTCAGTAATTCAGGGTCGGCCATTTTCGATTCTACAGGTATACTTGGCACAAGTGATCTGACAATTATACAAGCTAGCTCAATAACGATATCCGTCATCTGGGATTCTGATGCAATGGGCAAGGGAAATCTGACAACATGCAGGTTGGCCCTAGCGCCCGTCATCTTGTATTCAATACTCAGAACAAGTGATTTCAGAAACATACAGTCTGTCCCCATATTCCAGGATCTACTATCCTTAATTTTCAGCCAACAGGACACTTCCTCTTTTCGGCTATTTGAATTTTCTGTCAATTTACCCACCCTACTAGAAGAGCGACATAACAGGAGTGGGAGAAAGTTCTCGCTATATCGAATTTCCAACCAGTTTTTTTAATTTCTCGCTTGTTTACACATGTGACAATTGGTCAGTTTCTGAAGGGTGGGCTAAGGGGGACGTCTGGTAACAATTCATCAATCATCGATGTTGTCATAGTGGGAAGGCATAGGGATGTGGGGAATGGGGTAACAATGCAAAGTGAAAGTGAACCCCCACGCCCAACACGTGAACCGTTGTGCAGTGGGAATACAAAGGAGCAACAACAGGTAAACCAAAACTAGGCAGACCTCATGTTCCGGCAGACAGGGACCATCGAGCTTTACAGTCATTGTAACAGTAACATGAAATCAGCGAAAGGAGTTACTCGTGAGTTCCAGAGTGCTACCAGTAGTTCAGCTAGCTCAGTGACTGTATTGGAAGTTGGAAAGAATGCGGTACAATGGTCAAGCAACTTCCCATTAGCCACACATTTTAGTTGTCAGTGGTCATCAATATTTGAGGTGGTGTAAAGAGTGAAAATAATGGACCAAGTATGACTGGAAACGATTGATCTGGAGTAATGGTTGACGCTGAAAAAAGAATTTTGGTTCGCTGAATACGAGGAGAACATTTCCTACTATCACCTGTAGTGGTAATAGTGAAGTAGGTAGAAGGTGGTATAGGGGTGTTTTTCATAGCTGGATAGAAAGCAGAACCTGTGACACATTTACTTGTACACAATAACATAATGAAGACAAGGTCGTAGGTTCCGTTGTCCCAGAGTAGCCGTTACACAATGTAAAATGAGGTCCTCCGCAGATCGGATTGGAAATAACAAGTAGGAAACTCTTACAGAAAGAAGGTACCAGATGATACGGCGTTTGGTAAGACATCCGGCAATAATTAACGTCGTAGCAGAGGGAGCTGTCGAGGATGTAAATTACGGAGCAAGAAAGAGATTGCAACACGATCAGCAAATAATTGGGAAATGTTGGGTGCAAGTACTGTGCTGAAACGATGAGGAGGGGATGTCTTTGTGAGCCTCATTAAAAGTGTAGGAAAACTGATGATTAGACCAACACGTTTGCTGCTTAACGTTACGACAAATACAAATGACACGAGATAATTTTAGATATTCTCCGTGCTTTCTCACATATGTGATCTAGCATGGTGCTCTAAACAGATCCAGAACTCGTTTGAAAACGTGGTGAGGTGTCATTCCTCGGTCTTGATTCGTCGTTGGGGGCACTGTTCAGGACTCTCTTCTCTCTTGTGCCGCTGTAATGTCTCTTTATACTCTACTAATTATCCCTGCACAATTCTATGAGTGAATTACGTTTCCTACTTGACGATTTATATACTCGCAGAATCGATGGACAAAGTAGTACAGTACTATTACTAGTTCATGAGCGCATAATTACTCTTTCTAATATTATCTCTGGTGTGTGTTGAGAGGATTTCTAGGATCTTCGTCGTGCCGAATAGCCGCATTGAATAATTGTTATTTGGCTATGGAGATTACTGGAAGAAAGAGATTGAAAATATATTGTATGCTACTCAAGAAAATATATACTGAGCATTTACATCAAAGGTGTGTAAGGAATTACATTATATATGTATTCTCTAATTGGAAATTTGCATGGAGGTGTCGTTTCGTTGGTAACCAGAAGGAAACTTCCGATGAATTGGAAACGACCTTGCAATTATTATATACAAGAATTCCATTACTTCATCGGATAATTAAACTCTATCAAAGCAAACTTTCCGCTTGATCCGAGGTTTCCCGACTTACTACGCAACGCAAGAAAACCTAGACATTTTATTTACACAGGATTGCAGATCGCTTCGAATCATCGAGACTGCGGCCAAGGAGAGTCATCGTCCGATTCCGATTAAACAAGTAAAGCTTAATTATAACTATCTGGAGCGACTGTGATAACTGTGATATGGCTGCTTATGGATTAGATCATTAATAAAATACTAATAACTAACTTTCCTCCTCACCAGCAACCAGTATAAACACAATATTAATTAAAATTATACCGCGTCTAGGGAGGCGGCCACAATGCAAACAGTTGATGGAGGAATAGATGACGTCGCACTGTCCGCTTGGATACTTACTTGTGTCGCTGCTGACAAGGCCATATCCTCGCCGAAGGTACGTGATGTAGTTCTACAGTACCCGGAAACCTGTTAGTGGACATTAAATAGGGTGTGTCCACACTTCGCTTTTTCGGTGGCTTGAGCTCTGCTAGGGCCACATCCAGTGAGGTGTCTTAATGTCTGTGGAGGAATGGCAGCCCATTCTACCTTCCAAAACCAGAGAAGGTAGTGATGTTGGACGTTCGGGTCTGGAACGAGGTTAGCGTTCTAAGGTATCCCAAAGGATTTCCCTTGGGTTCAGGAGGAGACTCAATTCCCACTCCTTCGCTAACTCCATTATCTCCGAACAGCACCTACAACCTACGTCCTTCATTATCTGTCAGATGAATCAGTATCTCTGCCTTCTATCCTCAACAATTCGCTCTGGTACTGTGGAAACTATTTCCTAAGGGCTTAACACATGTCCTGTCATCCTGCCCCTTCTTTTCATAAATGTTCTTTCCTCCGGCGATTCTGCAGAGAGATTCCTCGTTCCATTTCTTATAAGTAAGCATAGTTTCGACATTCTTCCGTAGCACCATGAATTTCTTCTGTTCTGTTTTTTTTTCCACTGCCTATGATTTACTACCATACAGTGCTATCCTCCTTAAGTAGATGCCGAGAAATTTATTCCTTAAATTAAGGCCAATTTTTCCATACTAGCTGACTTTCTTTTGGCTTGGAATGTGCCCTCTTTGCCTTTGTTAGTATGCTTCTTATGTCCTCATTGCTCCGTCCGTCATGGGTTATTGTGGTTCGAAGGTAGCAGGATTCTTAATTTCATCTTCTTCATGATCACCACTTTTGGTATCAAGCTTCTCGCAATTCTGACTTACCTGCTTCTTCTCATTAATTTTGTCTCTTGCCCGTTTCTCTAAATTCATTTACTACCCTCACTGTACCGATTGCTCCAGCCAACAGATCCTGTAACTTACACTGAAGACAGAAATGTCATCAGCGAAACTAATTTCTTCATCCTGAATTTTAATCCTACTTTTGAACCTTTTCTTCCGTCATCGGTTTATCGATATTCTGATTGAAATGCACGAGTTATCCAAATACTTCGTACCTGCTCTGACAGTCTTACCGTTCCTTCTTGGCTGTTGTACACATTTCACATTAACTGTCTTCCAACGTTTAGAATGCATTGAATTTCCTTTCAACCCCTTCAGAAAAGTGGACTGGACAATATTCTCTTCTGTACTCAACGCCATGCTCCAAAACATTAAACGATTTCCCAGAGCTTATGGTCATTTACGAAGAGTGTCCTGAAGGGTTCTGCAGACGTTAAACCATCTACATCAAGGGTCGCTTTTAAGATGTGATCTCGGAAATATGAGACTTCTCTACCCTATTCGAACAAACCCAATGGGCGAGGGTACCTACAAAGCGGCATGTACCCTATCATCTAAAACACTCTCGTCAAGGAGAAGAGGTCGGTATGACACAGTATAGGCAGGACGTCTGTAGACGGAAGAAACTCAACAGAAAATCAGCTACAAACAATACCCATTTAGATGTAACAGCCGATTTCATTGCCCATAAACTTTTCATGAACATAAAAATAACAGAAGAAGCTAATACCTGGCAAAAATGTGGATCCTAACAGCATCTAGAATGTAGAAACCGCAGAACTCATAAAAAATATTAACACTACTGAATTGGAGAATCCAATAATTCATTGAAAATTAGTTGATGCTACTGGTTTGGATGACACTGCATATCGATAAGTGAAGAAATTCAGGAGGACTTCCAATGAATGGTTACCACAGTTTAATAATAAAACCCTAAGCATCTGATAATTACCAAAATAATGGTGATGAGCTCACAAATTTTCTTTTATTAAGTCTGAAAAGGGCAGCAGAGACTCCAGGAACTGCTGCCCATTACCTCTCCTGTGTCACCCATCTAAGGTTTTCGAAAAAATCCTCCTCAGCAGACCCATCCAGGTTATGGGTAACACCTCATTCCACTGCAGGGTTCAGACCAGGTGAAAGTACTGTCTCACTAGCTCTCAACCTCACACAGCAAATTGAGAGTGGATTTGAAAATCGACAAATCAGAGGAAGAGCTTTGACTGATCTCAGTTCAGCATGTGAGACCGTGAGCCGCAGTATACTACTATTGTAGAGCTTTGTATTTACAGAGGACTCCAAACGTAATAAACTGCTGTCAGTCTTGCTACAGAATGCAAGGTTTCCTGTCGATCTTCAAGGTCAAGGCTCTGTTATTATGCAATATCTTCACTACTGACCAACAACACCCCAATACCACAAGAAATTTTATCATTGCTGCCTCCCTTCCACTAATTTGCCAGTGTGACACTTTCTAAGAGGTGGAGATCACCCAAGGCAGTGCTCTGAAGGATTGTCGTTATGCCTCTGTGTGGGCTCTAATCTCTCTGATTTTATCCTCATGGCCTCTTCGCGAGATATACGTAGGAGGGAGCAATATACTGCTTTACTCCTCGGTGAAGGTATGTTCTCGAAACTTCAACTAAAGCCCCTACCGAGCTACTGAGCGTCGCTCCTGCAGAGTCTTCCACTGGAGATTATCTACCATCTCCGTAACTCTTTCGCGATTACTATATGATCCTGTAAAGAGGCGCGCTGATCTCCGTTATATCTTCTCTATCTCTTCTATCAACCCTATCTGGTACGTATCCTACACTGCTGAGCAGTATTCAAGCAGTGGGCGAACAAGCGTACTGTAACATATTTCCTTTGTTTTCGGGTTGCATTTCTTTGGAATTCTTCCAATGAATCTCAGTCTGGCATCTGCTTTACCGAAGATCAACTTTATATGATGATTCCATTTTAAATCACTCCTAATGCGTTCTCCCAGATAATTTATTGAATTAACTGCTTCCAGTTGCTGACCTGCTGTATTGTAGCTAAATGATAAGGGATCTTTCTTTCTATGTATTCGCAGCACATTGCACTTGTCTACATTGAGATTCAAATGTCATTCCCTACACCGTGCATCAATTCGCTGCAGATCTTCCTGCATTTCAGTACTATTTTCCATTTTTACAACCTCTCGATATATGATAGCATCACCCGCAAAAAGCCTCAGTGAACTTCCGATGTCATCCACAAGGTCATTTTTATATATTGTGAATAGCAACGGTACTACGACACTCCCCTGTGGCACACCTGAAATCACTCTTATTTCGGAAGACTTCTCTCCATTGAGAATGACATGCTGCATACAACGTAACTGTTCTAAAAATCGGGAAGAGGTCTTAATTTTGAATGAAAGGTGGAAATACTGGCAAAGGTTCGGTATATTCTGACGTTTAGAATTACAAGTTCATTGCCAAACCCGTGAAAATCCTAACCTATTTATACGCAAACATTGTCATTCACATTAGCAGGTTTCTGGTAACGTATTTCCCGAAATCTGAACAGCTGCTAAGCACAGATTGTTCTGAAATGAAAATATTCACCTCACTATTAAAATTATCGGTGTCCAATGCACTAATGTTCTTAGTCACCGATCTGCTAAGTATGCCACGAGGAATTACTGTCTTTTCTCATACAAAACATTACTTTAAAAATTTGTACATTCTAAAAAAACACACCGGAATAAATATTCCTTCACTTGAAAGCACGTTAGAGGTATGTAGCTCAGCTAAAACCAGCAAACTGAAACTTCCTTCAGAATTCATACTACACACGACCGTTCTGTTGATAGGCTGGGCTCTGACTACTTTAGACTGTTGTAAGCATTCTCTGTCTCCAAGATAAAAGATGTGCAAAGAATACCCCGTTCTGATTGGTCAGTTTTCTTTTTAAGGCCAAGTGAAAAGTACTATTCTCCCTCGTTAGTCCTCGCTTTTCATGACTAACCAATCGACAAATAACACGTTTTGCAATTGTACTTTCCCCCCAAATAAATATTATCATTCTGATATTTTATTTGTACTTTTCGTTATCAGGTATTGTCATTTGCACTGGAATTATCTTACCTGTTACCGTAACCTTATTTAACATATGATACAAAATTCCCCGTCGTCTGCAATCACAATGTCTTAAAAATTTCTCGCGCTCGTTCGTACAGCATTTGAAGTATAACAATAATCTACGTATTTAACGACATTCACGCATCATTCACGCTACTAAAGACATATACAAATCTGTACAAACATAAACAAACAAAAAAAACCTTCAAGAAATGAACAGAACAATTCACAAATAACATTCTCTTGACCTGTTCCTTGAATGTCTCTGCCCGCTGCTGCATTCTGGTGGATGAAAATTAGAACTACGTACTCGACTAAACCCGCTTCAGACCTTCTGTCACTGTACATGCATGAGTCATTCTCCCTATACACAGGCTCCTGACAGGAGCGATACAAAGGGGCCAAGGCTCAACACGTCTTGGAATGGAACTTTCTTGAAACATTTTTTCAGCCCAAAATACGTAGGGGTAACGCTGGATCTCTCCTTGAGTTTTGTCACACTGCTCAGACATTAATTATAAAGTCAGTGCTAGAAATAACAACCTGAGGACGCTAACAGGTACAAACTTGGTGGAAAAGTTACGAGCTCCTAGAAACACAGAATTAGTTGTGTGCTACTCCTCTACAGGCAATGCATGCCCTCGTTGTTATACACCAACTCATGCGACGACTGGGAAGCTACCGGGAACTAGACGTGGAGGTTAATTACCAGGATCCCACAATCCACCCCTGTTAAGAAGATATGCTCTCATGCTTCCACTGAACTTTCAACTATGGGAATTCGTCGCTGATTAAGAACGACTGAAGTTGACCCAATGCTTAATCATCAACAGTTTCACCTAAGCTGAAATCAAGTGAATGTTTCCTCCAGACATCGAAATCTTTGCTAATAGCTCCCAGACAACGAATGTCCTTAACTCTGGAAATATGAGTGCCAAGGCTAGCCAGGTGAACGTCTTTCAGCTACTTACCTAGGTGTTAAAAGCCCCTTAACTGTATAACAGCTAGTGTCGGGAGGGCTAAGTCATTGATTAAATCATGAGGCTTCACACAAGAGGACAGCGAGGGCAAAGTGGCCAAGATCAAGCAGTCGACCAAGACTGCAGATGACCTCCTTGTCCATTTTAATGACCAGAATAACATTTATTGCTTGCCAGTCAATGCCCTAGGTGGGGCCCAGTCTCGCAGAAACGTTTCTCATTGCTTGAATTATTAGTCTTCTGAATGGTTTGATGGGGCCACGGAAGTTATTCCATGATGCTTTAAAATATGTCCTACCATCTTGTCCCTTCTTATTGTCAGTGTTTTCCACGTATAACTTCCTCGCCGATTCGCGGGAGAACCTCCTCATTGCATACCTTACAAATCCATCAAATTTTTAACATTCTTCTGTAGAACCACATCTCAGATGCTACTATTTTCCTCCCTTCCGATTTTCCCACAGTGCATGCTTTGCTAACATACAATGCTGTGCTCCAAAAGTACATTCTCAGAAACTTGATTCCAAAAATTTAGGTCTATTTTTTTATTTTAGTAGACTTCTCTTGGGCAGGAATGCCCTTTTTGGTATTGCTAATCTGCTCTCTATGTCCTCCTCGACCCGTCCATCATAGGTACTTTTCTGCCTAGGAAGCAGAATTCTTTTAACTTCATTTGCTTCATGATCACCAATCCTGATGGTAAGTTTCTGCAACTTCTCATTACTGTCCTCTTTCTGTGATTTACTCTTTAATCCACGTTACGTACTCATTAGACCAATCATTCCATTCAGCAGATCCTGTAATTCTTCTTAAATTTAACAGAGGATAAGAATGATATTAGCGAGTCTTATATTTAAATCTTTTCACGTCGAGTTTCAGTTCCGCTCTTTGTCCGTTCTTGTATTTTCGTACCAGCTTCTTCAAAGTATAATCTGAATAGTAGAGACGAAAGGCTACGTTCATGTCTTACCCTTTTTAGACGAGCACTTCATTCTTGGTATTCCACTCTTATTACTCCCCATTGATTCTTGTGCATCTTGTGTTTTATCCGTCATTCCCTATAGCTTATCCTATTTTTCTCAGAAATTCGAACATATTGCACTATTTGAATTCTCGGACGCGTTTTCCAGGTCGACAAATCATATGAACATGTTTTGATTTCTCTATAGTCTTATTTCGATTATCAACCGCAACTTCAGAACTGCCTCTTTGGCGCTTTCACGTTTCCTAACACCAAACTGATCGTCATTTCACAAGTCATCAAATTTCTTTTCGCTTAGTCTGTATTTTGTTCTTGTCAGCAGCTCGGATGCGTTAGTTGTCAAGCTCACTATGAGATTATTCTCGCACTTGTCACCTCTTACCATCTTCGGAGTTGTGTGGATTATGTTTTTCCCTAAATCTGATGGTATATCACCAGCCAGATACATTTGCACGCTTCCCCAGTGATTTTACAATTTCTGATGAAATGCTATGTATCCCCTCTGTGTTCTTCGATCTTAAGTCTTCCAAAGCTCTTTAAAATTCTAACACTGGATCCACTACATCTTCTATGACGACTCCTATTAGTTCTTCTACAAAGCTTCCCACTCATAGAGGTCTCCAGTTTACACTTTCCTCCTGTCTTCATTTAACAGTGGATTTCCCGTTGCACTTTCAATGTTCACATCTTTGCTATTAATTTCGCCGAATTTTGTATTCATTTTTGAATGTAAGGCGTCAGTCCTTCTAACAATCCCTTCTGTTCGAATATCTTCGCAGTTTTCATGCAGCCATTTCGCCTTTACTTTTCTGCACTTCCGATTTATTTCATTCTTAAATGACTTTCTGGTCTTCTGAATTTCCCAGATCATTTTTGCAGTTTCTTCTTTCGTGGATCAACTGAAATAGTATTTCTATTGCCTGTGGCTTCATTCACAGCTATTTCCTTCGTACTTATGTTTTTCTTCCCGACTTCTGTGACTGCACTTTTTAGAGACATCCCTTCCTATTCAAATGAACTGTCTACAGAGTAATTCGTTATTGCAATATCCACAGCTTTAGAGCACTTCAAGCATACCTCTTCCTTCCTTAGTACCTCCGTATACCGTTCCTTGCGTATTCTTTCTTCCTAACTAGTCTCTTAAATTTTAATCAAGACTTCATCACTACTAAAACGTGATTTGAGTCAGTATCTGCTCCTGGATACTTCTTTCAATGCACTATCTGGTTTCGCTATCTCTGTCTGACAATGATGTAATCTAACACACATATTACTTTGCCTCCTTGCCTTTCCCACGCACACGTCCTACTACTGTGATTCTTGAACAGACTGTTCGCTCTTACCAGCTGAAATTTCTTGAAGAACTCAATAAGCCTTTCTCTTCTCTCATTCGTCGTTCAAAGCCCATACTCTCCTTTAACACTTTCTCCTACTCCTTTCCCTACAGCCGCATTCCAGCCCCCCATGATTATTAAATTTACGACATTCAGTATCCTCGTATAGCTTCTTCATCTCTTCATCTTCAGCTTGTGACATCAGCACTTATATACCTCAGCTGTCGTTGTTATGTAGGTGTTCTGTCAATTCTGATGAGGATCACTCTGTCACTGAACTGTTCACAGTAACTGACTCTATGACCTAACTTACTATTAATAACGAATACTACTCTCGTTATACGGTTCACGAATACTGCTGTTGTTGATATTGACCTGTACTGATCTGATAAGAAAACTTCGTGATCTTTCCATTTGACTTCAGTGACCCCACGACATTTACGTTGAGGTATATCATTTCTGTTTTCAGATTTGCTAGCTTCCTGGCCACATTCAATTTTCTGACATTCCACTTCCAGACTCGTAGAGTGTCACCCGTTCCTTGGTTATTCAAGTCTTTTTCTCGTTTTCACTTCCCCTTTGTCAGTCCCCTCCCGGATATTCTAATGGGTTACTAGTCCGACATTTTTGTCGATGAAGAGATCAACGTGACACTTTTTCAATTACAGGCCACCCACTATGTCTTTAATGCAGCGGTTTCTACTGTCATCAGCCTTCTCATTACTGTTTCCTCCGGTTTCGGGACAATGCCCATCATCCTAATGGCAAGAGTGTGACCTAATGCTCTGTCCGCTCCTCCACCCTCTTTGTCAAGGCTGTTGGCTGAATGTGAGTGACTTCTTATGAGCAAGACTTCAGCTGACATTGCTGATTACCAACAGACCATTCCGTTATATTATTCTTATTATTACTATTATTATACATTTTTGCCATTAAGACAGTGATTGTACCTGAAAATTAGATGATTATTCAATATTCCCCTTTTATGTTGCTTCTTTTTTTTTTCTCTTCCCAAAACCTCTTTATTCTTTAACTGTGTTCGTGTTTCTTTATTCAGTCTATATTGTTCCTGGTATCTTTGTTACTATAAATTCAAATTTCGTGTTCATAAGTTTGTTTCTGAATTTTTCTCCTTCATCTGTCATTTCTTTATTGATTGTTTTAGGTCCTCTTCTATTTCATGAAACCAGTTGGTTTTTTTTGATTGAGCTGTTCACTACATCAAAAATCCTCTTTATGAGTCTGGTGTTGTTCATTCTGTGTATGTGCTTAAAGAATGTTAATCGATATTTTCCGATTATGTCTGTAAGTAGGGTAAACCTTGGTAAGTTCGTGGCATTGCTATTTTGTGATACTTTTTTGATTCCTCTACACGGATTTACCAACCACGCTAGAAGTGCAGTCGCTGACCCACAAATAGCAGCGCATGTCCCCTACCTGCAGCGGCATTTCACACCACGCTAGCAACGGACTTGGCAGCACAGTAAGTTTTTTTCTTCCGTTGGGGATAGTTTTCTTTTGCTTTCGAGCTGTAGAATCCCAAGTGTTTTCAAGGTGCTGATTACTCCTCAAATTAACAAGGTAACATTTTTTGATTTTGCACAGTTGTTTATGTGATATAAATAAATTTTTCTGAATAAGGTTTGTGTTTTTGCGTTCGTGAGTTTAGACGTAATAGCCTTAGCTGCGCTAGTAAAATCTTGCGCCACCCTAGGCAGTCTTCGCAAACACTGGCTAATAAACGTATTTAAAAGCGGATATTTATTTATTTGCAGTAGCATGCTCGAGGTATAGATGGAGCACTTCATTTTAAATCAGATAATATCTTAAATTTACATACCACGAATTAACCAAGCTATCACCAGCTTAACCAGTTTTTTTCTTCTGCATGTTAGATGGCTCCAAAATATCGCAAATATGCCAACCAAAATATTATTACAGCAGGAAGGTTGGTAAAAGAGGAGAAGTACTCAATTTACACGGCATCAAAGTAATGTGATGTGCCATGGTTTACCCTGAAAGACTTTCTTAGCTGGACTCAAGGTGAATGTGTATGCCTACCTAAATTAAGGAAACCGTTTGCATTACCTGTACAAATGGAACAAAGAATATGCAATAACATCCATTCCATGCCGGAATAAGGATTCGGATTGACTGTAATTCAGGTTCTAAATCTGGCATATAAGCTAGCTACAGCAACTGTTAGGAAACATACCTTCAATGAAGAAGAACAAGCTGGAGGGGACTGGTGGTGGAAAGATTTTAAAACACTATATGGGCTTACCTTAAGAGTGCCTGAAAATATAGCTGCTTATAGGTCTTCAATGGAAAATAGATCAATATTTACTGACTTTCATTAAAAATTAGAAGCATTAGTCACAGATCTAGGAGTTCGAAATCGTCCAGATCTAGTATGGAATTGCGATGAGACAGGGCTCACGCATGTGGTGAAAGCATCCAAAATCGTTACTGCAACTGGCAAAAAGTATGTAAAAAGAAGAAAATTTGCTGATCAAGGTTAAAATCATACATTGCTTGCCTGTGTCAATGCTAGTGGTCGGTGGATACCACCTATGGTGATATTTAAGGGTGTCCGAATGTCAGAAGATCTTCTGAAAGACGTAATTCCTGGCAACAATGTGAAACCATCACCAAAAGGGTGGATAAATAGAGAACTTTTTCTGGAATGCTTCAATCATTTCATACAATGTATACCTCCCGCAAGACTTATAATTTCAGTAATAGATTCCCATGGATCCCATATTTTAGCGGTCACTGATCTGGCGAAGAAGAAATTCTTCTGACATTTCCTTCTCACGCTACTCATACTCTGCAACCATTGGACTTAGGGGTATAAAGGAAGCTTAACAGGTAATGGGGAAAATCTTTAAATAGCTACATGGTCAAAAATCCACGTCTCAGACCCAACAGATCTGATTTACACAAATTGTTGAAACCTGCATATTACAGTGATTTAAGTCCTGAGACCATTTTTTTGCTCATTACTTAGTCAGTACTTTAACACTATTATCATAAATACGCCTCAATGTCGTAAAATGCCAAAATAAAATCTTTTATGGAAATACTGTGCTTTCATTATTTAATTAATGCATTATGACGAAATTACCAAGTAATGTCACGAAATTACCAAGGGGTATCACCAAATAACCTACAAAATTCTTAGTTGATGAAATCATATGGGAGAGAATGTAGACTCAAGTAATCATAACATCGTGCTTATTGAGTAATGCATTTAAGGACAGTCTTACGTATGTAATTCATCAGGCTTTTAAAATATTTTTATGTTCTTTAAATTAACTTAATACAGAAATCCTCACGAAATTACCAAGGTTTACCCTATGTATATTCGTATAGTTCTTTGGTTGGCCTCTTAATCCATATCCCATCGCTATGTACTAATCCAAAACATTTTCTAAGGATTTTACATTCTATTTTTCTGTCTCTGTGATGCCTGATGCCCCGATTGTGGTCGTTTCGGACGCATAGAGGGTTTCTAGTAGTGCTACTGTATTGTTGTGCCTGAGTTTCGCCTGTCCTGAGATGTTTCTTTTATTATAGTGCATCCATGTAAGTTTTAACTCTTTCCAATGTTTTCCTGTTCGTTCTGTGTTGGATGTCGTGTTTGGTTCTCGTATTTGTAAATATTCTCCAAGATGCTTGAATTTTTCCACTCTGTTAACCAATCAGTATTTCGTGTGCATGACTTACGTATTGTTGTTCTTTCTTTCCATATATTCTGTTTTCTCGTATGGTATCCGTAATTGTCAGGGTCTGTCATGTCTCACTTTTTGTGGAGTGGGTGAAGAAGTGCGAATTTCCGTTCCCGAGGAACTTTATCTGTACTCCATATTTACAAGAGAATTTTATGAATTTTCTTTGTAGAATTTTGATGTGTGAGTGTCCCGATCTCGGCAATAATGCCATCTTCCCCTGGGGCTCTGTTATTCTTTAGTTGTTTTACAACCTCCTGTATCTCTGTGAGTGTAAGACTGGGTTTGTAGAGTTTTCGTGAAATGTAATTCTTCTTTGGGCTTCTCACAATTGGGGAGTTCATCAAAGTACCTTTTAAGAAGATTTCTATTTTCTTTAGTGTTTGTTTCTGGAGATCCATTTGCTCTTCTGAAACAGGTGTTTGGAGGCTGATAACCCATTATATTTTCCCTGAATATTGTGTAGAAATTTCTCGCATTATTTTTCTTGAAGTCTTCCTCGATTTCATTTAGTATATTTTTCAATTAAAAGAAAACAGGCATCGGTCACTTATTTTTAACGAAATAACCGGGTTTCGACACTGCTAGGGTGGTCTTCCTCAGAATTTACACCAAAGAATATGGTCACAGAATTATGACTAAAAACCTATGATACAAATTATAAGTACGGAATTATCGTGAAAGATTGGCACTACTTATATGTCATTTATGAAATAATAAATATGCCAAAAGGGCATTAGTCACAAAGATATTTAAGATAAAAAAACTGTGATGGAGAGCCACTAAGGGTCGCTTGTTACTTGCGTGGTGCAGGTTGTATACGGACTCTATTTCTGTTGTATGCCCTTTTCACTGCTCTAATATCTTTCAAGGATTGATTTTGGACTTTTTGTGGAAATCCTGTCATGTTTCTGGTGTTCCGTTGCTGCTATACCTCTTCCATACCTTAACTTTTCTTTGAACTGCTTGATTTCAAGTTGCATCCCACCATCTATGTTCCATTTCCTGGGAGGCTCACCCCAATGCATTGTCTTCTAAATTGTCTTCGGCAGGTCTGTCCAATTCTCTGTTGTATTCTGATTAATTTCTTCAATAATTTTGCATTTGCTTATTTTTGTGTATGCTGGATTTGGTCTTATAATTTTATTCTGTGTTGTCTTTCTATACCTTGGAATTGGCCTAATCTTTCCTTGAAGCAGGCGATGGCCGGATTCGCAGAATCCTTTGGGAGTGCTCACATTTAGAATTTCAGTTGTATTTTCAGTTGTTTTTTCTAGGTGATCTATTTGGAGTTCTCCCCATATGTTTTTGGGCCTTTTCCACGTTGTGCGTATTCGCCTTTAATTATGAAATTGTGTCGACATAGCTTTTAAGTTAAAATTTTGACAGTACTTTATGAAATGCTTCCCATTCTTGTTTGTGCGTATGTGTGATGTATGTGGGCCTGTGATTTGCTTGTACTTCTTCTCTTTGACTAGTTGCGCATTGAAATCTCCTGGTACAATTTTGACGTGTCTTAATGATTATTTCGTAATCGTGTGAATATTTAACTGAAAATTTCACATAGGTTTTCAAAGAAGGAAAACAAATTCACTGAAACGCTTCATTTCTACAGCTTCGTTATCCGCAATTTTCTTTAATCTCATTTCTGCTGCACATAATTTCTTTTATGTTTCCTCAGTTTACCGTCAGTTCATATTCTGTTCTCGTTACTCTGTTGGTTCCATTCAACAGGTCCTAATGTTCAACTACGATGCATTCTGTCTTTCCCACTGCCACTGTATATAGTGGCAGTGAGGACAACACAATGCATCCTAGTTGTACACACTTTTTTTTGTGAGCACTTCGTTCTTGTTATTCCATTCTTATTATACTCTCGTGATGTTTGTACATTATGAACTTCCCTTTGTGTTTTGGAAATCTGCCACTACTTCAGATCACTAACCGCTCTTGTAGGTGGACAGAAGTGCTAGTCTGTTTTTCATGTCCTCCTTGCTTCGTCCGTCTTGTGTTATTATGCCTACAAGATATCTGGATTCCTTCGCTTCATCGGCTTCGTGGTACCGAGTTATCAAGTGCAACATCATAACTGCATCTCTTCATCCAACGAATACTCTAGAAGAAAACCAGTGATTCTCTTATAAGGAAATCTGGACAGTAAACTTCACATTTCTGACGTGTTAAAGCAAATTTCTGTGCCTTGTCTTCGAAGTTATCTTTTCAACACGACAGCGCAAGATCATTTGATTTCCTTCTGTTTTTTTTCTACTACGATAAAGTGTTTTTTTTATTTTAACCCTCACCAACACGTTCTCGAGCTGCATCCTCAATTTAAGACTAGCACACAGGGATTTCTGGAAATCTTGCTCCTCGCTGCCAGTCTATGACTGATAAATCCTTCATAGAGATAAAGGAACACTGAATAAAGTACCTGTACGTATCATGCAGGCGAAATTCCAACCTTGGTTTAGTCTGGTTAGAACCACTGCTGCTGCCAGAGGCGGTAGCTCTTTGTTAGAATCTAGTGTCGAGTACACCCACAAATCACCAGAAAATTTAATCTTTTATTCTTCCTGCTACATTGTACACGCACAGTAAGTAAAATTTCACTAGAGGTTGTCCATCTAAGAGTTGAAATTTTAATGTCCAGCATGTTATTGAGCACCTACCATGAAGATCATGAATACTGCATCAACAAACCTAGCGAAAAACGATGTTTAACCCTGACCCTTACATTTATTTAATAAATATTTGAGACGTAATGAAATTCCGGATAATTGAAAGACCACCTAAGTAGTTTATATTTCCAAAAGCGGTCAAAAAGGTGCACGTGACAGTTACAGTGATACAAGTATTGCGAATCAAGTTTATAAAGCTTACTCATAAATAGTAAACAATCCATTGAAAAAAACAGGAGAGGAATGTTTGGGAGAACAATAAAGTGGATTTACAAAAGAACGCTCGTGTATTGCAAATATTTTTAGCTTCAGGAGAATTTTAGGAAGTGGTCAGTACTCAGTTTAGAAATACTTGTTGCTCCCACTGACTTCGGAAAAGATTTGACTAGGCCATCTATGGAAAATAATGGAGAAGACAAGATATCTCATGCATATTATCGAGGTGATCAGCAGCATACATCAACACACCAAAATAATCACAAATTCAGGAACTTCAAAAACAGATGAGATTTTCATAATTCAGGATGTCAGACAGGGATTAGCACGTGACCCACTCCGTTTAACACCATTGTTGATGACCTCAAGGAAACGGGAAGAAGGAAATACATGAAGGTATGTAGCGGAAGAAGAACTACCATCTAAATACGATGGATTTGTGTAGATGTCGCAACTTCACTAGAAAATACAGAGATAGTCTTACAACACTCTGTGTCAGTTATATGAGTTGGGAAGAAAACATTACCATCTAGAAGTATACTACCAGAATAAAAATTGAGGCCCTCAACAGAAGATTCCGTGTTCAATCTGAAATTGTTAGTGGAAACGATATACCTGAGAAAGTTTTCAGTTTCAGTCATCTAAGCAGTGATATGATACTGGACATAGACAATGACACAAAAAAGAAATAAAACATCGAATTTGAACAGATATGTAGAACCGTAAACATAACTTTAAGAAATGAAGTTAGGAAAGCCGCAAAAACGAAACACTGTAAAACATTTGTAGCGACTGTACTACTTTATAGCAACGAATCCTCATTTGAGAAGAAGTAAAACCAACATATAGTCAGCAGAAGTGAAACTTTTAAGAGTTGTCTAAGTTTGCTCAAATAGAGACCACATTAAAAATTATGCCGTCAGTACGATATTTAAAAAATAAAACAACAGTTTACGGGGAGGAATAGAAAAAAAAAACACCTCAGGCTGATGGATGAATTCTAGTTGTAAACAAGAACTAAATACCAGAAAGAAGAGATGAAGGGTGATTTAGAGAAAGAGATAGAATTAACTACGGAACTCTGACCAAGTATATTACCCGTGCTTTTAAGAGTTGAGGAAGAAGCAAAGGAAGAAGAAATACTTACACTGAACGTCGTAGGGACCTACCTTGTAATAAGGAAAAGAAATGTAGTGAAGAAAGCGGTCTTTAATAACATTCACGCTGTGCTTTTAAATGCAACACACAGTTTCTCAGTGGTTGGTTCTGGACAGGTATGTTTGTTGAACATGATTCAATTCCTCTGCCAGCCATCCTGATTTCGATCTTCCATGTTTTCTAAAAATCGTCTCAGGCGATGGCCGGGATGTTTTGTTTGTCAGGGCATTGGTCAATTCTGCCCGTTTCCTTTCTTAGCCTTCGAGTCCGAGTTTGTGTTCTGTCACTAATGACCTTATTATCAACGGATTATTAAATTCTCATCATCCATTCTTCCTTCATTGAACCTCAGAAAGAAACATGTGTATTTAATTTCTGAAACGTGTAAGAACCGAGTTTCTGACTCTTTGTCACCTCTGATGTCGTAACTGACTTTCACATTCAGGAATGGTATCCAGGAAATGTTTTCGTGATTAATATAAATTACCATTTCAAAATATTGATGTAACAGCTTAATTACCTTTCCTTTCTTAGTGAAAGATCGATTATGAAGTTGAAAAAGTTGTTGTTGTTGTCTTCAGTCCTGAGACTGGTTTGATGCAGCTCTCCATGCTACTCTATCCTGTGCAAGCTGCTTCATCTCCCAGTACCTACTGCAACCTACATCCTTCTGAATCTGCTTAGTGTACTGATCTCTCGGTCTCCCTCTACGATTTTTACCCTCCACGCTGCCCTCCAATGCTAAATTTGTGATCCCTTGATGCCTCAAAACATGTCCTACCAACCGATCCCTTCTTCTAGTCAAGTTGTGCCACAAACTTCTCTTCTCCCCAATCCTATTCAATACCTCCTCATTAGTTACGTGATCTATCCACCTTATCTTCAGTATTCTTCTGTAGCACCACATTTCGAAAGCTTCTATTCTCTTCTTGTCCAAACTAGTTATCGTCCATGTTTCACTTCCATGCATGGCTACACTCCAAACAAATACTTTCAGAAACGACTTCCTGATACATAAATCTATATTTGATGTTAACAAATTTCTCTTCTTCAGAAACGCTTTCCTTGTCATTGCCAGTCTACATTTTATATCCTCTCTACTTCGACCATCATCAGTTATTTTACTTCCTAAATAGCAAAACTCCTTTACTACTTTAAGTGTCTCATTTCCTAATCTAATTCCCTCAGCATCACCCGATTTAATTTGACTACATTCCATTATCCTCGTTTTGATTTTGTTAATGTTCATCTTATATCCTCCTTTCAAGACACTGTCCATTCCGTTCAACTGCTCTTCCAAGTCCTTTGCCGTCTCTGACAGAATTACAATGTCATCGGCGAACCTCAAAGTTTTTACTTCGTCTCCATGAATTTTAATACCTACTCCAAATTTTTCTTTTGTTTCCTATACTGCTTGCTCAATATACAGATTGAATAACATTGGGGAGAGGCTACAACCCTGTCTCACTCGTTTCCCAACCACTGCTTCCCTTTCATGCCCCTCGACTCTTATTACTGCCATCTGGTTTCTGTACAAATTATAAATAGCCTTTCGCTCCCTGTATTTTACCCCTGCCACCTTTAGAATTTGAAAAAGAGTATTCCAGTCAACATTGTCAAAAGCTTTCTCTAAGTCTACAAATGCTAGAAACGTAGGTTTGCCTTTTCTTAATCTTTCTTCTAAGATAAATCGTAAGGTCAGTATTGCCTCACGTGTTCCAACATTTCGACGGAATCCAAACTGATCCTCCCCGAGGTCTACATCTACCTGTTTTTCCATTCGTCTGTAAAGAATTCGCGTTAGTATTTTGCAGCTGTGACTTATTAAACTGATAGTTCGGTAATTTTCACATCTGTCAGCACCTGCTTTCTTTAGGATTGGAATTATTATATTCTTCTTGAAGTCTGAGGGTATTTCGCCTGTCTCATACATCTTGCTCACCAGCTGGTAGAGTTTTGTCATGACTGGCTCTCCCAAGGCCGTCAGTGGTTCTAATGGAATGTTGTCTACTCCGGGGACCTTCTTTCGACTCAGGTCTTTCAGTGCTCTGTCAAACTCTTCACGCAGTATTGTATCTCCCATTTCGTCTTCATCTACATCCTCTTCTATTTCCATAATATTGTCCTCAAGTACATCGCCCTTGTATAAACCTTCTATATACTCCTTCCACCTTTCTGCCTTCCCTTCTTTGCTTAGAACTGGGCTGCCATCTGAGCTCTTGATATTCATACACGTGGTTCTCTTCTCTCCAAAGGTCTCTTTAATTTTCCTGTAGGCAGTATCTATCTTACCCCTAGTGAGATAAGCTTCTACATCCTTACATTTGTCCTCTAGCCATCCCTGTTTAGCCATTTTGCACTTCCAGTCTATCTCATTTTTGAGACGTTTGTATTCCTTTCTGCCTGCTTCATTTACTGCATTTTTATATTTTCTCCTTTCATCAATTAAATTCAATATTTCTTCTGTTACCCAAGGATTTCTAGCAGCCCTCGTCTTTGTACCTACTTTATCCTCTGCTGCCTTCACTACTACATCCCTCAGAGCTACCCATTCTTCTTCTACTGTATTTCTTTCCCCTATTCCTGTCAATTGTTCCCTTATGCTCTCTCTGAAACTCTGTACAACCTCTGGTTCTTTCAGTTTATCCAGGTCCCATCTCTTTAATTTCTCACATTTTTGCAGTTTCTTCAGTTTTAATCTACAGGTCATAACCAATAGATTGTGGTCAGAGTCCACATCTGCCCCTGGAAATGTCTTACAACTTAAAACCTGGTTCCTAAATCTCTGTCTTACCATTATATAATCTATCTGATACCTTTTAGTATCTCCAGGGTTCTTCCACGTATACAACTTAACAACTCCTGATAACGACATCCTCCTGAGTAGTCCCCGCCCGGAGATCCGAATGGGGGACTATTTTACCTCCGGAATATTTTACCCAAGAGGATGCCATCATCATTTAATCATACAGTAAAGCAGCATGTCCTCGGGAAAAATTACGGCTGTAGTTTCCCCTTGCTTTCAGCCGTTCGCAGTACCAGCACAGCAAGGCCGTTTTGGTTAATGTTGCAAGGCCAGATCAGTCAATCATCCAGACTGTTGCCCCTGCAACTACTGAAAAGGCTGCTGCCCCTCTTCAGGAACCACACGTTTGTCTGGCCTCTCAACAGATACCCCTCCGTTGTGGTTGCACCTACGGTACGGCCATCTGTATCGCTGAGGCACGCAAGCCTCCCCACCAACGGCAAGGTCCATGTTTCATGGGGGGGGAAAAAGTAAGAAACTCATATAAACATTCTGATAGTGTCGTACAGAGTGTAGTGCTACAACGATGAAAATTAATATTACGACGATGTCAAACCTTAGTTTCATGATTTAAATAAGTATTCATGATATTAAAAATGAAATTATAATTATTATATTTTCATTTTTGTGCTGATTGTATCAAAGACTTTCTAGTGCACGGAAGAAATTAGCATTGTTTGTACTACGAAACAATATATGATTGTTAAGGGTTAAGCATGTAATAATTCGATGTAAGACATTTTGTTGAGTTTGAATTTTGTTCTCGTACTGGTCGATAGAGAAGGAAAAATTCCTTAACCGATGGGAAAGTATAAAGGCTGTAAAAAGGAGAGAGAAGGTAAATATAAGTTCTTCAAAACAAATATCTCTAAAGTGTAACGTCTTGTGATTTCCTATAACTAAAAATTGCAAGGTCTAATCTGAGCCTGTCCTGAATAACAGCGAAGAACATTTATGTAATCATATATTTTCTTCGTTTGATCACGGTTGTGATTCCCATGTTTCTTTTTGTTACGTGACGTGAATAGTTTCATTATACGCGCAAGTGTGCACACAGCTTTAATCGAACCTGCGTCTTTCGGAAACGATAACTTTTAATCTGTACAACTACGCGAATACCGTCTAAATCGCAACCGTGATCGCAAAAGTGTTTCCTGGACCAAATAGATCTTATAAAATGTGTATTCTCCAAAGTGGGCAGCATTGCACTATCGCTGACTCGCAACAATCCAAAGAGTAAAAACAGTGCATAAATAAAATTGCCACTTTTTCATAATTATTATTATCCCATTAAATAAATAAATAGCGATTAAGTGGCTATCCAATCAATAAACAGAGAGGGCAATTCTGTGGCGACCGTGACAGGACTCGAACCTGCAAGAGTCATAACGTGAAGAACCATAATGGGCAATCCACCAACGTCTCGGCTACGTTTAGAGTGGCTTTGTTTTGGGACCATTGATATCCTTTTGTTGTGTGGAACCCCTCATATTTTGCCATCGCCTTTCACTGAGCGCAATGTTACGTCGTAATTTTAAAATGTCGTTGTTACGATTTGTCACTTGAGACGGAAGGAACTTATTTGTGATAGGTTGCTACGGTGCAGGGAGTGGTGATCTTCTGTTGTCTATCGCTTCTGGCATTGTTTACTATGATTGGTGCTCATCGACGAATAAGGCGTGTGCTCCTGTTCGCCTACTGCAAAACGCATGCCACGCGGCGGCAGTCATTCGCTGATAGCGCTCGAGTCACGAGTTGATGGTGCGATCTGCTGGACTCTGACCTCCAGCACGAGGATGGGGCAAGCCTGTGTGCAGCCTGTCTTCTCAGACTGTTAGATCAGAGTGCTGCTGGCAGCAGTCTGTCAATATCTGGCCTGTCTCGCTTCCTTTTGTCTGTCGCTGTGGCTGTTTGGATGGATTTGTGGTAGTTGTCACTGGTCAAGAATGTTGTACGTAGCCTTTTGAGTACATGTGTTCTGTTTTGAGCATCGCTTATGCTCTGAGCACAGGTGGCTAAAGTACGGGAAACGGAGTTCTTCTGTGCTGGATGGTGCCTCGATAGGACGTGCAAAATTCTGACCATACCTGCAGGCTTCCGATATACTCTGTCTGTGTGACAGAAAACTTTATGTAAACTGCCTCTGGCCGCGGAAGTCTTCGCAATGAGCTCACAGCCTGTTGTAAATATCATATGTTATACACAATGAACGTGAGAAGGTGCTAAGATCTTAAATTCGGTACACACTGGGCACTGAATGCACGAGCGACTGCCTTATTCTAAACAGTTTCTTTTTCTTTTTCTTTTTGCAATATGGACAGGTATCGCAATGAAAGATATGCAGTCAAGATACAAATAATTTTTTTGAGCACGATTTATATATATTTTTGACGCTGCTTTTATAATCTTCCCTCAGCCGCACGGGGTAGCCGAGCGGTTTCGGGTGCCTTGTCACGGTCCGTGAGGCTCCCCCCCCCCCCCCCCCCCTTCGACGGTTCGAGTCCTCCCTCAGGGGTGGGTGTGTGCGTTGTTCATAATGTAAGTTAGTTTAAGTTAGATTAAGAAATGTGTAGGGGTAGGGACTGATGACCCCAGCAGTTTGGTCCCATAAGATCTTACCACAAATTTCCAAATGTTTAATCTTCTTTTCTTCGTGCTTTTGACCTCTATCCCGCTGTTACCTGATTGTCGGGTTGTTTTTCTCCGCCGCGTATGTGCAGTATGACGCAACTGTTCCAATCGTTGTCGTTTCATGCAAGCCACAATGTTATTCCTGGCCCTCATTAACCACGCGCTAGATTACCATATTGTCTCGCTCACTACGCTCCAACTACTTGTCATACAGAAAAAAATGAGTGGGACTTTATTGCAGAAAATTTAATCTAGTTAGATTTTGTACTGGAATACGTTTTCGCTAGACGCAGAAATTTTCGAGTTATTCACGAAGAACGTTGAAACGTGGCATTCAAAGGCACCCTCACTCCCTCATATCGGTCGAATATCTAGTATGTCCTTCATGGCACTGTCCTAAGACAGCGCAAATATTTCCATCTGCACAAATTCTTTTCCACATTCGACCTTTCTTGGTCGTCACTGACTGGCCTTATACTACCAACATTATATATACCAGTTTACTTGAGGACTTGAAACTGTAAAATTAAATTTGTGTAAATTTTACCTAATAATTTTGTGAATGTTAACAACATAAAATAAACAGTTGAGACGTGCTACTTTGGGAAAGCTAGGATTCGGTGTGGACGGGGCCTTACAAAGTTGCCGTTGGTTGCTCACTTTTTTTAAAATCATGTATAGTTTATCTGGAACCAGTTGCAAATAGGATTGACAATAAGGAACAATTATAGAATTTTAGTGTTAAGGCGCAATGTCAAAAAAAATTCTTAAGCATGTTGCTCTCATGGCTGAAGGCCTTATTGACCAGAAATACAAATTATTTGTCGGCTGAAGGCCCCACTACAAAAAACTCAAAACAATTTGACCGCTGAAGGCCTGGGTAGAAAATTCTTAAACACTAATTCTCTTAAAAAAATCACAATCATCGAATTTCACTACTAAGAGACAATATCTAAATAAAACTTCTTAAGACAAATTGCATTCACGACTGAAGGCATTATTGACCAGAAATTCAATTTTTTATGTTCTGAAGGCCCTAATATTTTTTAAACAATTATCGCAATCTCATCAAACCAAGAGAGAAGTGGTCTCAGACAGTGCTCCAAGGATCGGTGTGGGAAAGTCACTCAACTTCGTAACCGATGAGACAGGCTGCCAAGAGTTTTATTCACTTAACCGGAATGCAACGCAAACTAGTGACAGATTAAACGAAGACCAACACTCTTGCAGAATGTACCTAACGCCTGATAACCAATACAACGATGGAATAACCCACGCATGGCGGAACCAGTGAAAAGTACTGCGTCTGGAGAATCCGGTGTTTACAGCATCCAGAAGCAGAAGGAACCACTGCGACCAAAGTAGTCCCAAAAGAACAACATATCCGGACCACTATCAGGGAGGCTGTCGAAGTACATGCCTTAGCGGACAGTAGCAGCAAGGCGAGGAATGGTACACAGCCGCGAAAATACGCTAACATCCAGGGCAGGGAAGTGGGGAGTTAGAGGCCACCAGGCAGAAAAACACTGCTGGTTGAACTTCACCAATAAACACAAGGAATAAATGATTCATAATAAGAAGTAGAGGACAGCTAACTAATTTCGCCAACTCCAAATACTCCACTCGCTGTTCTTCGTCTCAGTGACTCTGCAAGCCACGACGCGTGATGAAACGGCGTGATCTCAAAATAGTGGAGGTTTCACTACTGGGTTAATGTTCACTCAACTCAAACGTCCAGGGTTCGGTGGACAACGAGGTTGAGGCGCTCGCAACAACAGCCCCTCGATCTGATAGTTCCTGCGTGCTGCCGGACCTCACTGTTGCTCCGTCCTAACCGAACTACCCGACACACTTTCTTCCCAGAAAACACTTGACGTTCCTCCAAAGATAGTACCGCCGTACCAGATATCGATAACCGCTGCTGCTCCAACTCGCGGACAGGCAATGCTAAAAAACGTAGTTGTGCCGGTAAACTCAAGAAGAAAACGAGACGCCACTAACCCTCTTACATGATGTTAACCCAGCAAGGGCAGCAACGTGAACAGTTACACAGCTGTTTCCGTCAGTAATTTTCGTTCATTCTCGTCAAGGATACGCTTACATTAAGAATGTTAAAAAAATACCCAAATCGGGTGCCGTAATAGCTCAATCAATTCGCGCCAAAAAACGTCGAATATCAGCAACAGTTCACGCAGCCTGAAATTTTTCAGCCGAGTAGCATGAACGATATACCAAAATTCGTGAGCGGTGGGAGATGAGTGTGGCGTGTGGTGAGTTTGGAGGTTACTGTTGTAGGTTTTTGTTCAATAACTCGAAAACCGTGGCTTCTGGTAAAAGCGTATCGCTGTGTAGAATTTAACCACGTTGTATTTCCTAAAAAAGTTCTGCTCATTTTCTTTGTGGGACTAATAGTCTGGGCGTTGCGAGAGAGAGAACATATAAATCTCGCGTGTGGCTTATGAAGGTCGGACATAAGGTTGCGGGCTGTATTAAATGACAGTGGTAGGGGCAGCTGAATCACAATGTGTTAACGGTCTTTCGAATCCACCTCAAGTTCGTTCTCTGCAATTAGTATATGTGAGGTGACGTACATGGGGGTCTCGTGGCACACTCTGGATTAGTAAGTAGAAGTACATTTTAGAGAGCCCGTCGTCGAAATCCGGCTGGTCCACGTAGCAAAGGCAGACGGATGCAGCGCGGACCCCTCTGGCTCCCTGAGTGCTGTGGAAGGGACTCCACTTTATGAGCCGGCAGAGGTTTACGAGCGCAGCCGTGGCTCTGCCCGCGCGTGCGGAATGCCAGGAGGTGGAGTGCTCGCGGATCCGACTCAGGGCGTCGACCAGAGGAATCCAGGACCGTTCCCAGCGTCGGAAGCGTGAGCAACGTTGGTATTTACCTGTTGGTATTTACCTGTTACGTTCGACTACTTCAGGTAAATGTGACACAATATTCTTTACCTTCTCCAATTCCCAGAGCAGAGTGAACTGCTGTACCAGATGCAGGTTGTTTCAAAAAGAGCCATTAGATTTCACAACAGTCTAAATGTGTAAAGATGGAGACTGGGGTGGACTTTAACTTGGGAATCAAACCGAAAAAATTTTCTTCATGCTTGTTATACATCTGTCGCAAGGTTTATTTTAGACGGCTCACTGTTGCAGATAGCTGATTACGAACTTGCGTCGTAACAGAATGCCGATAACACAGCCGCAGGAGGCATTTTGCGTTCTCAGTAGCAACAGGTGACACTCTATTTCAACTTTCTGACGTAATTTTCGTCGAGAGTACGGCACCTACAGCGTAAGGAGCGTATGGGTACATCATCGACCACCATGGTCGCTTTACCTAGCGGTATGTATTTCTTCTGTGAAAGACTCCCCTTCCAACAACTCTGCGGGGATACGACGCACCATATCACCAAAAGTGTATGCTGTAACTTCAGGATTGCTCATAAAAGGCTGATACACAACCAAGTGGATTTTTTAAGTCGTGTGGTGGAGGGCAGATCGAATATTTCTGAAAGGTACGTGGGACCTCTGACACCAGTCGTTTCTTGTTAAAATATCTCAAGGTATTACGTGCATGCATCTAAAAGACATACCCTGGTGAAAGTGATTTTCTCTTTTGAAAATAAAAGTTTGCTACTAATCGTATGCATAAGTTAAAAATAATTACAAAGTGTTTACCTTCATTTTGGTTTGATATATAAGATCAGAAACCTGATTCTCTTTTTTGGAATACTCTATATTAATGTTTTCTCCATTCCATTCACGACTGGAAAATTACAATATATTCTGCTTATTACTGTATATCTATTTTAATTTTCATGGCACGTGCGGATGTGTTATGTATGATACATAGTGTGACGAGTATGAGTATGTCGGTTACTAATAAATGTCAAGAACACCTTTTGCGTGCTGCCATACAAGTGGTCCTGGAAGTGCAGTTTTAGTTATGTGTATGAAACTTCCAGTAAGATGTTTGAAGCCATGAACGTGTCTTTGTGAGCGTATTCTCATATCAATGGTTTTGTTTGCGGAGTATCTTTGCGAGCGGCCGCGTTTTACAGAGTCGAGATCGGTCACGAAGCTGTTATGTTGTGCTGTTGGTAGCACTACATGTGAAAGGCATTATTATGGGAGTTCAAGTGTTGCTACAAGTGCTATTAAATTGAAGTAATGAGATATGGAAGCGGATTCAGAGAAAAGTGCGTGTAGAAGTAATTAAATATGAGCAGTCCCGTCGATAACGTGTTTGAGTATCCGCCCGTTGCATGTTGTACCGTACATCAATCATCCGCGTCGCGTTCGGCCTCCCAGAATGAACTAACATAAATCAGTACAAATAGTTTCCACAAAGGAGTGCCATCAAGTGCCAGTGTCTTGTAGCGAGGCTGAGAAAGTGAGTTCGGTCATTGCGAACGGTCCGCCTCATCAACAATCAGCCGCGCAGCGACGGTTACGCGCAAGTTAGTGAAAGTGAAAACTGTAAACTGTAATTTAACTTTACGAACAGTTCTATATTATTATAAGTGTCAGGGAGGACTGGTACCAGATATTTGTGCGTGCGTGACGAACCTAAGAACTTGCCTTCGATCATTCGGCTTCCGCATCATCAGCAATCACCCGTCTTGTGTCGCTTACATATACGCTTGTGCAAGTGATATTGTGGACAGATAATCCTCAAGAATGTTAATTGGCATCAACACTTGCGACTAAGAGTGTAAACAGTGCAACCTGCGATTTTCTTATGTCTCAGAATATAACTGTTGATATCAAAAGTAGGGTGCTTAATGTAGAGTGACTCCCCTAAACCCGCCTGCATACTTAGCTATATAATTTCAGGAAGGCTAGAAGCAGTGTGGAGCAGGACTACACTCCTGGAAATGGAAAAAAGAACACATTGACACCGGTGTGTCAGACCCACCATACTTGCTCCGTACACTGCGAGAGGGCTGTACAACCAAAGATCACACGCGCGGCACAGCAGACACACCAGGAACCGCGGTGTTGGCCGTCGAATGCCGCTAGCTGCGCAGCATTTGTGCACTGCCGCCGTCAGTGTCAGCCAGTTTGCCGTGGCATACGGAGCTCCATCGCAGTCTTTAACACTGGTAGAAGGCCGCGACAGCGTGGACGTGAACCTTATGTGCAGTTGACGGACTTTGAGCGAGGGCGTATAGTGGGCATGCGGGAGGCCGGGTGGACGTACCGCCGAATTGCTCAACACGTGGGGCGTGAGGTCTCCACAGTACATCGATGTTGTCGCCAGTGGTCAGCGGAAGGTGCACGTGCCTGTCCACCTGGGACCGGACCGCAGCGACGCACGGATGCACGCGAAGACCGTAGGATCCTACGCAGTGCCGTAGGGGACCGCACCGCCACTTCCCAGCAAATTAGGGACACTGTTGCTCATGGGGTATCGACGAGGACCATTCGCAACCGTCTCCATGAAGCTGGGCTACGGTCCCGCACACCGTTAGGCCGTCTTCCGCTCACGCCCCAACATCGTGCAGCCCGCCTCCAGTGGTGTCGCGACAGGCGTGAATGGAGGGACGAATGGAGACGTGTCGTCTTCAGCGATGAGAGTCGCTTCTGCCTTGATGCCAATGATGGTCGTATGCGTGTTTGGCGCCGTGCAGGTGAGCGCCACAATCAGGACTGCATACGACCAATGCACACAGGGCCAACACCCGGCATCATGGTGTGGGGAGCGATCTCCTACACTGGCCGTACACCTCTGGTGATCGTCGAGGGGACACTGAATAGTGCATGGTACATCCAAACCGTCATCGAACCCATCGTTCTACCATTCCTAGACCGGCAAGGGAACTTGCTGTTCCAACAGGATAATGCACGTCCGCATGTATCCCGTGCCACCCAACGTGCTCTAGAAGGTGTAAGTCAACTACCCTGGCCAGCAAGATCTCCGGATCTGTCCCCCATTGAGCATGTTTGGGACTGGATGAAGCGTCGTCTCACGCGGTCTGCACGTCCAGCACGAACGCTGGTCCAACTGAGGCGCCAGGTGGAAATGGCATGGCAAGCCGTTCCACAGGACCACATCCAGCATCTCTACGATCGTCTCCATGGGAGAATAGCAGCCTGCATTGCTGCGAAAGGTGGATATACACTGTACTAGTGCCGACATTGTGCATGCACTGTTGCCTGTGTCTATGTGCCTGTGGTTCTGTCAGTGTGATCATGTGATGTATCTGACCCCAGGAATGTGTCAATAAAGTTTCCCCTTCCTGGCACAATGAATTCACGGTGTTCTTATTTCAGATTCCAGGAGTGTATATGAACGCCGCAGGAGTATCAGGTACGTGGTGTGAACAGGGCGCACGCCAAAGAGAAAAACCAGTTTAAAAGTCTCCCGCCATTTGTACCCCCAGGCATGTTAAATCTTGTGTACTACACTAGCCAGAGACGAGTATCATAATATTTTTCATTGCAAGACTCTGCAGACCGTAAATGTATTTATATATTTATGGTGGGCCAAGGTTGAAACTGTGTGAAGGTACAGAAAACAAAACTGATAGTTACAGGAGGTAGTCTGAAAGCCTATCCTACAGAATTTTCATTTTTGCAAGGTATTGAGTTACTTTCCATCAAGTGTGTCATAGTCAGTTTTCCTAATTTTCCTTTCTATTGGCTTTTAAATCAAATATTTGCTCTGTTACTTATGTACACCAACGTCATTTCTAGTAACGCATAAAACCACGCAAGTTACAGACCTACTGAAAGGTCTGGAGACTAGAAATCTACTCTGTAGGAATCAGCATGGGTTTCGAAAAAGACGGTCGTGTGTAACCCAGCTCGCGCTATTCGTCCACGAGACTCAGAGGGCCTTAGACACGGGTTCACAGGTAGATGCCGTGTTTCTTGACTTTCGCAAGGCGTTTGACACAGTTCCCCATAGTCGTTTAATGAACAAAGTAAGAGCATACGGACTATCAGATCAATTGTGTGATTTGATTGAGGAGTTCCTAGATAACAGAACACAGCATGTTATTCTCAATGGAGAGAAGTCTTCCGAAGTAAGAGTGATTTCAGGTGTGCCGCAGGGGAGTGTCATAGGACCGTTGCTATTCACAGAATACATAAATGACGTGGTGGATGACATCGGAAGTTCACTGAGGCTTTTTGCAGATGATGCTGTGGTGTATCGAGAGGTTGCAAAAATGGAAAATTGTACTGAAATGCAGGAGGATCTGTAGCGAATTGACGCATGGTGCACGGAATGGCAATTGAATCTTAATGTAGACAAGTGTAATGTGATGCGAATACATGGAAAGATAGGTCCCTTATGATTTAGCTACAAAATAGCAGGTCAGCAACTGGAAGCAGTTAATTCCATAAATTATCTGGGAGTACGCATTAGGAGTGATTTAAAATGGAATGATCATATAAAGTTGATCGTCGGTAAAGCAGATGCCAGACTGAGATTCATTGGAAGAATCCTAAGGAAATGCAATCCGACAACAAAGGAAGTACGTTACAGTACGCTTGTTCGCCCGCTGCTTGAATACTGCTCAGCAGTGTGGGATCCGCACCAGATAGGGTTGATAGAAGAGATAGAGGAGATCCAACGGAGAGCAGCGCGCTTCGTTACAGGATCATTTAGTAATGGCGAAAGCATTACGGAGATGACAGATAAACTCCAGTGGAAGACTTTGCAGGAGAGACGCTCAGTAGCTCGGTACGGGCTTTTGTTAAAGCTCCAAGAACATACCCTCACCGAAGAGTCAAGCAGTATATTGCTCCCTCCTACGTATATCTCGCGAAGAGACCATGAGGATAAAATCAGAGAGATTAGAGCCCACACAGAAGCATACCGACAATCCTTCTTTCCACGTACAATACGAGACTGGAATAGAAGGGAGAACCGATAGAGATACTCAGGGTACCCTCCGCCACACACCGTCAGGTGGCTTGCTGAGTATGGATGTAGATGTAGATGTAGATGTAGATTATAAACTTTTACCCACCACGTGCCCACCGACAACATATCCATTGACATTATGGAATATCTTCGTTGCTCCGTCTGTTTCCTTCCAAATTTTCGTGAAACTGACTTCCCAGAAAAATATTATGACCACCTGCTTAACAGCTTGTTGGTCCATTCTTAGATATGCGACAATGCACTGCCGTGCTGGCAAGTTTCATGTACTGTTCCATACATTTCAAATCATTTCTACGAAAGGCGTCCAATAATTAAAGCAACTTATTTTGTTCTGAAAAAAGATTGGTCTTATTCAGGATTCCAATACACGATATTACTGCACACGCTTTTGGCTAGAAAACCGTATTTTCCAACATAATTTCCATTAAGGCGACGGATTTATGCCATATTCCTGGGAGGACCTATATGCCTGCGTGATACCAATCTACTGGTCGAATTCGGAGCCAACATTTTGCTGCGTCAGTAATCTCCCCGTCATCTACGTACTGCTTCCCATAGAGTGCTTCCTTCATTGATCCAAACAGCTGGAAGTCAGAATGAGATCCTCCTTTTGTGTGCTCCTCTCGGGCGTGGAGACTTCAATGAGGTCTTCCGTTGTAATGAAGAATGAGAAGTTAGTTGCGTTTTGTAGCGACAAATACGCTGAAGTTGTTTTTTCCATCTTCTGGGAGTAGCACAATAAACCTCTGAGTTGGCCGTTGCACCATGAGGGAGGACATCAAATCAAAAAACCTTTCAGAGTCCCAGAAGTCCGTCGCCATGACGTTATCGACTGGAGGTGTGAATCGGAGCTTCTTTTCTGGAAGACATGTGGTGTGGCGCCTTTGCTTGGGCTGCCGTTTTGTGGAGGGCACACGCTTCATCGCCTGTGACGATGCTCGACAAAAGATTGACAACGTCAGCCTCATAACGAGCGAGCAGTTCGGCCCAGATGGCCTTTTGTTGCTCCTTATGGTCTTTGTCAGGCAGCGAGAAATCCTGCTGCCACACAGCTTAAGTACCACTACTGGTGGACGAGTGTGTCAGCTCTGCAAAGAGAGACACCCAGTTGTGCAACGGGGTATTTGATTGTGATCCGCTAGTGACCTCGAATGAGAGGGTCCGCACGTTCCAAAAGTGCAGCTGGCCGGCACGCGGAAGACTGGACAGATCTGGGCGAGACTTTTGCGGTGATGAGAAACGCTTCGCCCAGTCACTCACGGCGCTTTGTTAATTGCCAGGTTTCCGTAGAAATTCCGTAAGTTCAGGTTTTCCGGCAAAATGATATCAACAGCAGCTCTCTGCTTGGAACTCGCCTCCTTTATATATGCAATTTTAAGGGCTACGTACATAGCCGTCACCTATCAGTGGCTGAAGCGAGCATATTCAACCGAATTTTTAACCTAAATTAGCCAAGAAAATTATGTGTTACGTCACTCATTGAACACCCGTCGCATATAAACTTTAGTCCAAAATAGTGAGCAACTGTGATGAATAACGTATGTGACTACCAGTTATAAGCAGTTTACTTCTACATTAATTCATTCTTTTTCTTGTTGGCAGTTGTACACATAAATTTCTCCGTAGTTCTTTTGGGTAAGTCATGCCGGACACAGTGGGTCAGGCCAGTGACCTTATGCTCGCACCGACCCCTCCTGGGAGATGCAATCTGCCACTTCAGAGGAATTGGCAAGGCGAGAAGACTGTTAGGCCCAGTCACTGACCACTGTCAGCCTGATTACCTGGGTGGCAGCGAACTTGTCTCCCGTGCACTGGGTGCCGGTTCGATTCCCGGCGGGGTCGGAGATTTTCCCCACTCGGGGTGGTGGTGTTGTGTTGTTTTCTTCACCATTTAATTCTCAACATCGGCTGCAAGTCGCCCAATGTGGCACCGACTTAAATAAGACTTGCACTTGGCGGCCGAAACAAACTGGGACTGTACCATACGACAACTTTTTTCGCAGACTTTTCACCATACTCACGTCAGGGCTGACAACAGACACTTGCCTTCCATAATGATATGCGTTCTGTACGATAGGGTCCAGGGCAACATTCACAGAAATTGATGCTGTAGTGTGACGAAAACCTGCGCTCATGGAAAGTTTCACTTTTTACAAGCAGAGAAATCCGGGCATTTAACTTATAAGGAACTTTGTTTCCTGTCGAGTAGTTGCCTTCCAACATCACACTAGGCGAAGGGCTGTCGCTCACAGATAAACATCGTAGTGTTCCATGAGAATCGGCTGTGCTGCTTTGTGACATCACACACATCCATGCCCGAGGCAGGATTCGCACCTGCGACCGTAGCGGTCGTGCTGCTCCAGACTGAATCACCTAGAACCGCTCGGCCACAAAGGCCGGCAATGGCAGAGTAGTGGAAGTCACGACACTAATATTCGTCATCTGCGTACTTGGAAGTGATAGCATTGAGAAAAACATTGAACTGTGTGAAAAGTGGGAGAATAAGTCAGAAGTGTATAATAAATGACTGCCATCCCGGGTGTCTACTATTAGTGAATGTTGCAATACTCTTAAACAGACATGAGACTGTTCTATTGGTGGCAAAAATGTCGCTGTTCAGCAGTTGGCCGTGCCGTTTTGATTGACGCATGAAAATTACTCGAAAATGCCGACCGAAGAACGAAGACAGTGTCGGCAGAAAACTAGAGAACACATTGCTGTAAGACGATCAGTGGACAGTACTTGCGTTCCAGATTCGGGGAGAAGACTCCTGGTAGCGGAATGGCTCCGATTCGTGAGAACACCTGACTTAGTACAGTCGCTACAGATTATTAGCTGTTAAGATTAGCCTCGCTTCAGGATCCAGTAATTTCCATAGTGGGTGAAGGTTTACTACGGTTCAATCACAGATGTTAGTTGCATGTATAGCTCTTATATTGACTTCCCATTATTCATGTGTAACTTTTGTCTTGTCGCATCCATCTGAATTACCCAGTCTTTGCTGAGGCATTCACGTGTTAGATTCATGTTGTCCCATGTTAACAATTGATAACTTTCTCATTTCCGTATCACTTGTGGTCGAACCGATCGTGCAGTAATTTGTTATTCATGTAGGTCAGCAGAAAACTGTAATGAAGCGAGATTATAGTGGACCACTGCTTCATTAAGCATTTAGCTGAAAAGCCTATTTGTTACATTTTGCCAGGCCAGCATCCATTTCTCATGATGCCGGGATCACCCCTGCCGTGTTTGTTATACTTTGTACATCATTAACTGCATTTGTGTCCATGGGGAGCGCTCCGACTGTCGGCCAGTCCTGCCGATGAGTATCAACCTGATACGTTGGTACTCAAAGGCTCTGCCGTATGCTGACACACTCGAACGCAATACAGCTGGATTCCCAAGTCCTTGATAGGTTTCTGTTGGTATCTGGCAACAGATCTCTACCCACGAGACACCTAAAAAATATGGCCCAGTGTACTCTGGATCTGGAGCTGACGCATTATCGTGTCCCAGTTCTTATCACTCTGGTTCCGATCAGATGTAACTAGGGCCAAGCCGTCTAACTGAGTTCACTATCACGTTCCTAAAACCACCTTACTTGAATAAAATGAATCTATATGGTTACACAAACAATTTCAGGTCTCAAACATCAATGGCCTACATAAGTAGACTGAAGCGGCGAATGAAAACTTGTAACAGGCTGGGATTTCAAACCGGATCTCGTGCTCACTTGGAAGATGCGCTAACCAATATGCCACGCTGGCGTAGTGGCCTTACACAACTGCACGGATTAATCCATCACGAGCCTGGGCGTCAGGCAGGGTCCCTCTCGTTCGAAACTAGGGTGCTGCTCAAGTACAGTTTGAGAGCTTCCTCAATGCTGTTCGACTTTAGGGAGAATCCCAAATGTGCTGAGGCGTCAGTGAGAATTTGGAATGAGGAGAGGGTGCGAAAGGGTAGTCCATGCACCTGTGTAAAGCCACTGGCGCCTGTGTGACGTATTGAACAGCAAATCTGCATAGTGAGCAAGAACCAGGTTCGAATCCTGGCCAGAGTAGAAAGTTTCATTTGTCGTTTCGGTCTGCATATAAACATCACTACAGCATGATTCTGGTTTCGTGACACGAAAGTCATTACCATGAAGGAAGACCGATGGATTGCCGGTGGCCCCCAATAATGTTCACATTGTCCCGAGCCATTATAGAGGTTTAGATTCCAACCGCATGTGAAATGGAAGCCAAAGTGAATGTCCTCCATAGTACAACACTGCCCACATTTGTAACTCAGGGCATGTTTCGAGCGGCAATCAGCCTGGATGACGACGTATCCACACAAGATAACAGACCTGGTGTAACAGGAGACGTAAGTCTTCCGACTAGGCTGCACGTTTCCACTGATCTACGTTCAGATCTCCATGATCCCATGCCCGCTGCAGTCTTAACTGACAACGTCGTTAGTTCAGCACAGGGACATGTAGGATTCATTACCTGTGGAGCCCCATGTTCAAGAGTGTGCAGCGAACAGTGCAGTGACAATGGTGCTCCAAAACACTTGTGGATGCACAGTACGGTTTTACGGAGCGACGTCCACGCTTTGTGATGAGTATAAATGTACGATGTCTTGTTGACTACTCGTGATCTCACTTCAACAGATAGTCACGACAGCAACGCATTGTTAGCTATATGTTACGGCGTTTCCGAGATACCCGGTCCCAGGCGACTGGCCATAACAGTCTGCCCGTTGTCGATGAGTTTGCATATTTGTTCTTCTTACTTTCTTTATTATTTCGCTATCAAAGATAACTGAACATACTCAAACTTCATGAAATTGTTGAGAGTGAGACTATTAACAGAAAAACATTGAATAATTGTTTTACGAACGCAATTTGTTATGATGGTTGTTACTGTACGTATGGATTGAGTGAAGTACTAGCAACAGTCGCTAGAAGAACTAGTTTTACCTGTTGGTTTTCATGGCAAAATACGTTTATATAAACCAGAAACTTTCTATCCTTGTGGAATGACGTACGTGATTTCTTCCCAGTCAGAAGGATATCCCCATCTTGTATTGGTTGAGCTTTCTACATGATCTTGGCTAGATAAGACGTCATCCACTGGCTGGCTGCATGATCAGTTCCACAAAACATCAGTTTACCTTGGAGAATATTGTGATTCGGAAAGTGAAATGCCTAAGACAGATTAATGAAATGGTGCTGCTTCATTATTTAAAGCGCATGTTTGGTGACTTAAAGTGTTAATGGTACTCACAGTTGAGCATCCCTTCGGAAATCCAATCTGTGATTAAACAAAGTTGTTATTTAGGAAGTTCCTATGTAATGGAACATAGGACCAACAACTTGGGCATGGATTATTTTTATTTTCTACCAATATCCGTCACATAGTCATTTCTTTGTGGAGACTAATATCGGACCATCGTCCATTTATCAAGTAATAGCCTGAAATACAATTTCACGGTTTAAAAAAAAGTATAAGTACAATGAACTTCCACAATTATACATATAGTTTGAACGTTACATAAAACATGATAAAATATTTCATCCCTGAAATATATGTTTTTAATTAGTCAAATGCAATTGTAATCTCATAGATCAGCAATGTACACATTAGTCACTAATATTCGTATTCGTCTTTAGGATCATTACGTGAATACGAAACGTTAAACTTCATTTGAGTGTGTGATATGATTTACTGCCAATAGAACGTAGCAGACTGAATCGCTACGCTGCCGTAGTCGCCTCATTACTTCAGAGGTCACTAGCATTGATATATGACAGCTTCATATGTAACTGAAACGTAACTTGCATTGTAGTAATTGTAATTAGACTACATTTAACAGCACAAACCTTCGTTACAATTAATGAAGATTATCTACATTGTTTTACACACACAATTATAGTGCACAGCGCATTGTAATGAAACCAAAGCAACGCCGCTACCCAATGTGCCGCAGCCAACACCTGCCAGTCAAGGCCGACATAGCCACATGTAATTTTCTTCGTTTTTGTTTATTTACTTCTCTCTTTCTTTATTTCTTTCGATTAGTACAATTTTTGAACTCTGAACCATATAATGTGCTGTGATTAAGCTCACGTCGTAAATTTTCAAATCCTGAAACATTCAAATCTTATCGTTTGCTACATTCAACTGACATCGTAAAATACTACAACTTTTAAAATATATTCATCCTAACAGGTAAATTCCTCATCTTTATTTTAGTGTTAGTGAATAGTTGACAGTTATAAATATGCGCACTACAGCACATTTTATGTAGCTACTGAACAACTGCTTTTCGAATGTAACCGTAATAGAGCAGACGCACCCACAATAACAACAGTTAGATATTGTTCCACACAACATTTTGGGAAGCTTGTCGTACCAAACCGTCAACCAGTATATTGTCTGTGACACTACTTGTAGTGCAGTACACAATTTGGTGGCCTAAGTCCTATCTACATTACAAACCAGATTATCACTCTGTAACTGTAGTCAGGCTTTGTAGCGTAAAACGCAAAAACCTTTAAACCATGCCGTGTGCTATATTCGGCGCGCTTTGTAAAATATTAAAATTTTCGTAACCTATTAACTCCAAAACCGGCAAATTGTTCGTACTTACCATACAATTAGTTCTTTCCTACCTAAAATACATTTGACATATACTCTTATGAGAAAGATTACGCGGGTTCTGCATCTTGTTATAGTTTAACACTGACCACTTGCTATTTTCATCTCGTATGATGTCATAAGACATTTCTGTTGAGACAGTAAACGCTACATATATTGGTTATGTCTCTTATGTGGCATATAGAGTGTGTACAAACAAATTATTTTTCTGCCACTACTAAATCGCTGTCTCTCATACGCAAGAATAGGTATTTAGCCGAGTTGACAGAAAACATAATTACACATACACCATACAACATTCGGTAAACCTATCTTAGCAAACTTCCGAGCAATGTCTTGCCTGTACCCATATTCTCGAGTGCTGTAGAGTTTGGTAGATGGACACTTAATCACCTTCAGCTAAATTACCATTCAATATTACAGGCTGTAGTGAAGCTCACGTCGTCATATATGAAAACTTTTCAATCTTTCGAAAGCTATTCATCCCAAACAATTATGTTCCTCATTTTACAATATAAATAAATATACCATTGTCGTTAGTGGTCCTGCCTGCACCACATGTAATACTTGCACTGACCAGATAAATGAGTAATGGTCCACACTGCGTTGTAGATGAAGGTAAAATCATTACGTTGATTATATGCCAACATAATTTCACATAATAAATGATAATAAACTCAACTTTTCTTATAAAACACGCAATTGGAAAACAAATGTTCACCTATACATTTCATCTGGCATCCACACTTTGTAGAAATAATTTTCACACAGCTACTGAATAACTGCCTTCCACATGCTACCACAGTAAAGGAGCCGTACTGACAGTAACAAAAAAAAAAAAAATGGTACGTCTACTTTATAAAACCTTGACTAATACTTTCTCTATGCCACATACTGCCATGCGCACCTGCAAGTTGTTGCCAATATAAACAGTTCATTATTAAAACCGACTTAGAATGATCTAATAATGTTATAGGCGGCGTTGTTTTGGTCTACAATAAAACGTGATGTACTATAATTAAGATGTACTATAATTATATTTGTATAAATACTTAGATGGCTGTAATTAATTGTGATGCAGGTTTGTGGTGTTAAAAGTTGTGTGATACCAATGACTAATATTAAATTTCACTTACGTATAACGATGTTGCACATCACTACTAGTGACCTCTACAGAGGTAATGAGGTGACTAGAGTTGCGCAACCTTCCAGTCAAGACGTCTAACGACGAATATGAACATCTGTTACTCATCTCTACATTGATGGACTTTGTGGTTACACTTACATGTAAGATATGAATAAAACATGTATTTCAGGAATGAAGCATTTTAAGGTGCTTTGCGTAACGTTCATCTTATGTGTACACTTGTAGTAGAACATTAATTTTACCTTCGTTAGTACCACAAATTCTTTTGTAGGCTATGATTTGAAAACTAGTTGTCACAAAAAATGGCTTTTATCGCTTCTGTGACAGATTGTGAAAAAAATTTAAATATACCATTGTTGTTCGAATAAAATATTATTGTAGAGTGCAACAACTTCTCAGTATTGTCTCAAATCATGTTAGCAACGAAACTGATCGGTAGCTACTGACATCTCTCTTATCACTTTCCTTAATAGGTTTCACAATTACATATTGCGATGTCTCGGGGAAAATACCCTCAGCTAGTGATGATTTGCATATTTGAGTAAATACAGTAATTAGTATCTAGGATTAACTCTTTAGTAATCTGGTGGAAATACCGTCACATCAAGTTCACCTACTACTTTTGAGAGAATACACAATGTTCTTAATTTTAGAAGCAGAAGAACGTGATTCATTCACATCATTGAACTCTACGAACTTTCCCTTTTCAACATACTGCTTCGACTTCCCCTTGAAATGTTTGCACTTATTTCCTCTGCTACATTTAAGAAATCAATTAATGGTCTTCATTTGTTATGCAATACATCAAATTTTATATCAGCACCTCGTTCACTACAAATTATATTTCAGGCTATTTCTTGTAAATTATTCTTAAACATTCTACAAAATTTTGTCCGGGAGTAATTAATTATTCTAACTAATATCCGCTGTGGGGAATTGTATTGTATTGTAAGGCAGTATTATGTGACAGGATGTCAGGACGGCATGGAGATGGGAAGTCAGACCATCAGTCAGTCAGTGTGATGGATGTGGTTACTGTAGTAGAAACCAGCCCAAGGATATAAATGCCATTTAGTGTGCATTATTTACAGGCATTCAGTCTGCTGACGTGTTGAATTCTCGGATCTCAGGGAGTGCCAAACATACTCCACCATGGCGCCATCTCGCACTTTGAACTCACAGCGTCGTCCTTATCAGGGCAGGGCATACTGAGTGTCCGCTGATGGTGTGTCTGGCACCTGTTGGCATCTCGTTGCCCTGTAGCATTCCCTGACGAGGCCACTGTTGTTCTTCGAAGCAGATGTTCCAGGTGGCATGGCGCTCAGCGTTGTGAACTCGGCACCAGAGGATGGATGACTACGACTAGCTATGTTGGGACCATCAGTGCAGAGCTGGAAACAGTTAGAGCTCTGCAGCAGGTGAAGCTTGCTAGAGCTCGGCAAGTAGACCAACGGTGGTGGTAGTGTGCCCAGTGACGGTACAGGTGTCAGCTTCATAAATACGCCGGTGTCTTCACAGTAGCCCATCTTTTCAACGTGGATGGCTGGTACTGGGGAGTACAAATTCTGTTGTTTGAGTGCTGACGCTGTGGAAGACGTAGCACTGCCACATTCTTCCATCAAACGGGAGCTTCTCGAATGGTGGCCAGAGTGAGGACTCGCCGAGGAAGGCAGAAGCGTGGACGCATCGCGGGACCGGAAGCTGTGGTTGCCGGGTATGTGAAGCTTCTGGTCGTACCCTGCCGTGCGCTCTGGCGGAAACGTCCCCCTGAAAACGACCTGAAGAGTGCGCGCCCATCTCCTGATGCCATGAAGGCGGCGACTGATGCGGTGTGAGCTGGCCCGGCTCCATCGGTAGGACGAGAGGCGACGGGGATGGCAAAGGCTCCGTCTCCATGGGGTCGTCTCGTTGGTGTCTTGATGACACCCTCTGGTGGCTGCATTGGCCGACCTGTCCTCTGGATCCGTGAATATGGTGGAACAGTCTCTGAAATAACATCAGGCACTTGACAGAGGCGAAGTTGCCATCTGGACTTGAAATGAGTATATGCAAGCACGAAGTCGACGGACGATCTCACCTGGCGTCCAGCGTCTGCTGCTGCTAAAAACCCTGTAAAAGACAATATCATGCGGCGCCAAGTGATACTTGCGGCCTTCCTTCGGTGCCGGATGCTGAGGAGGGCGGAGCGGGTGGAGCAGGTGGAGCAGTGTCCGATGGTAGCCGCCGTGAAGCATTTCTGCCTGCGATAGTCCGTCTCGTAGGGAGAACGACAGCAGGCGAGAAACACTTGCAATGCTTGATCCCTGGTGTGCGGAGCGAAGTTTGGCCATCTGGTGCCTAAAGGTCTTGACACAACGTTCCAATTCGCCTTTGGACTGATGAGGGAAAGGTGAACTAGTTAGAAGCTGGAAGCCATTGCGCTCACAGATTGATTCAAATCATTTGACGTGAACTGAGGTCCGTTGTCTGACACTATTACTTCAGGTAAACCTTCGAGGCAAACAGTAGAGAATGACACTTGACTTTTGCTACGTGACGTTGTCGAGTTCATTGGAACAGCAAAAGGAATCTTGCTATAGCAGTCAAACATAGTCAACCAACGAGTGTTCCAAAACGGTCCTGCAAAGTCTATGTGCACACTTTGCCATGGTGATTGCGACTTAGGCCAAGCTGAGAATTTTTGTGACTTAGGGGACTCATTTTCCGCACATGCGTCTCACTGTGACGTCATATGTTCTGTTTATGTATCCATACTCTGCCAAGTACAGTGTCGACGCCCTAACTGTCGCCAACGATCTTGGTGAAGTTACTGCAACACTTCTTTTTGCAAAGCTTTCGGTATCAACACATGTAACGGTCCATTGTCATTCTGAAAAAGAATCACACCTTTCTGTACAGAGAGGAGATGCCGACGTCCGACGTGCAAAGTATCGGTGAATCGGTGAACTACAGAGTTCTTTAGGCTATTCAACATACTAGGCCAAGATGTTCGACGGTATGTTAGCAAAATATTCAGATATGAATCAGCATACGTGGTCTGTCCAATTTACTTACAGTTCAGCGGAAAAGAGAAGCAATTCATATTTATGAGCATCGATATGACAACAAAATGCAGCAGAAGCATCGAAGTGTGCATCAGGGCCAATCGGAAGAGCTGAAAGCGCGACCGCATTAGCTAGTTGTGCTGTTGGACGATACACAGTCTCGTACTGGTAATGAGGCAACAAAATACCCCATCTTGGCAATTTTTGGACAGTACGCACAGGAACCGATGTCGTCGAACGAAACAAGGACAGCAAAGGCTTGTGATCCGTTCATAAGTAGAATTTTCTGCCATTCAAAAAGAAGTGGAATTTGGTGACAGCTTACTCAAGAGCCGAAGCCTCTTTTTCAGTTTGTGAGTAGTTACACTAAGTTTTGGACAACACTTTTGAGGCGAAAGCAATAGGTCTGTCTTTATCACCAATTGTGTGCGAAAGCACTGGGGCGATTCCGTAAGAGAATTTCCGTAAGAGGGTTCATCAACTTGCAATACAACTGGCTTGTCAGGATAAAAGTGAGCTATGCGTCGATCACTGAGCAATGTATCATAAAGTCTTTGAAAAGCTACTTGGCGCTCATCTGTCCAAACAAAGGGGACATTCTTTCGACACAAGCGATGTAATGGAGTTCTGATTTGTGCAGCATTAGGTATGAACCGAATGTAATACACTATCTACATCTACATCTATACTCCGCAAGCCACCTGACGGTGTGTGGCGGTGGAACTACTTAGAACTCAATGTGATCAGAACTATCCGGACACCCCCAAACACACACGTTTTTCATATTAGGTGCATTGTGCTGTCACGTCCTGCCAGGTACTCCATATTATCGACCTCAGTAGTCATTAGACATTGTGAGAAAACAGAATGGGTCGCTCCGCGGATCTCACGGACTTCGAACGTGGTCAGGTGTCACTTGTGCCATACGTCTGTACGCGAGATTTTCTCACTCCAAAACATCCCTAGGTCCACTGTTTCCGATGAGATAGTGAAGTGGAAACGCGATGGGTCACGCACAGCAGAAAAGCGTACAGGCTGACCTTGTCTTTTGACTGACAGAGACCGCCGACTGTTGAAGAGGGTCGTAATCTGTAATAGGCAGACATCTGTCCAGGCCATCACACAGGAATTATCTACTGCAAGTACTATGACAGTTAAGAGTGAAGTGAGAAAATCATGTAGTGCAACGTGATCAAAAGTATCCGGATACCTGGCTGAAAATGACTTACAAATTCGTGGCCCCCTCCATCGGTAATGCTGGAATTCACTGCGGTGTTGGCCCATCCTTTCCCCTGATGACTGCTTCCACACTCTCAGGCATACGTTTAATCAAGTTGTGGAAGGTTTCTTGGGGAGTGGCAGCCCATTTTTCACGGAGTGCTGCACTCAGGAAAGGTATCGATGTCGGTCGTTGAGGCCTGGCAGGAAGTCGGCATTCCAAAACATCTCCAATGTGTGCAATAGGATTCAGGCCAGGACTCCGTACAGGCTAGTCCATTACAGGGATGTTATTATCGTGTAACCACTTCGTAACAGGCCGTACATTATGAACAGATGCTCGATAATGTCGAAAGATGCAATAACCACCCTCGAATTGAACAGTGGGAAGCGCAAAGGTTCTGAAACCATCAGTGCAGGGCTGTGCGGTGGTCTAGCGGTTCTAGGCGCGCAGTCCGGAACCGCGCGGCTGCTACGGTCGCAGGTTCGAATCCTGCCTCGGGCATCGATGTGTGTGATGTCCTTAGGTTAGTTAGGTTTAATTAGTTCTAAGTTCTAGGCGACTGATGACCTGAGAAGTTTAGTCGCATAGTGCTTAGAGCCATTTGAACCATTTTTTTTTGCAGGGCTGTGCTGTGATAAAGCCAAGCAAAACAACAAGAAGTGCAAGCCCCCTCCATGAAAACTACAACCACACCATAACAAAACAGGCTTCGAATTTTACTGTTAGCACTACACACGCTGGCAGATGACGTTCACCGATCATTCGCCATACCCACATGCTACCATCGGATCGCCACATTGTGTACCGTGATTCGTCACTCCACAGAACGTTTTCCCACTGTTCAATCGTCCAATGTTTACACTTCTTACACCACGAAAGGCGTAGTTTGGAATTTACCGGCGTGATTTGTGGCTATGAGTAGCCGCTCGACCACGAAATCCAAGTTTTCTTACATCCCGCCTGTCATAGTACTTGCAGTGGATCCTGATGCAGTTTGGAATCCCTGTGTGCTGGTCTGGATAGATGTCTGCTTATTACACATTACGACAGTCTTCAGCTGTCGGCGGTCTCTGTCAGTCAGCATATGAGGTCGTCCTGTACCCTTTTCTGCTGCACGTGTCCCATCACGTTTCGACTTCACTATCACATGGGGAATAGTGGACCTACGGATGTTTAGGAGTATGGAAATCTCGCTCACAGACGTATGACACAAGTGACACACAATCACCTGACCACGTTCGAACTCCACGAGTTCCCCGGAGCGAACCATTCTGCTCTCTCACGATGTCTAATGACTACTGAGGTCGCTAATATGGAGTATCCGGCAGTAGGTGGCAGCACAAACCGCCTTATAGGAAAATATGTTTTTGTGATTGTCCAGATACTTTTAATCACATAGCGTAGCAGAATTCCTCTACTTCTTTAAATTCATCTAATTCCTGATCATCAGCTCTGATACTAATTTTGCCTGTGCTTTCATTTCTGCTACTTTCGTCTCTGAATTTCTCTCATTCCATACTTTGTGGTCATTAGACTGTTCATTGCATTAAACCGATGCTGCAATTCTTCTTTACTTTCACTGAGAATAGCAAATTCATTTCGCCTTATATTTTATTTGCTTCCTTCAACGTTATATTATTTCCGGCATTGCTTCTTGGACATACAGACTGTACAGTAGGGGTTAAAGAATTCCTCCCTATCTTACACACTTCTTAATTCGAGCACTTCGTATTTCGTCTTCCAGTCTTATTGCTTATTCCGTCTTGGTTCTTGTACACAGTGAATACTGCCCGTAACACCATTTTACATGTGACACGCTTTTTCCAGGTCCTACAATCTCATGAACATGTCTTGATTTTTCTTCATCCTTGTCTCCACTATGAACCACAACTTCAGAATTGCCTCTCTTGTGCCTTATCTTTTCCAAAGCCATACTGATCGTCACATGACTGATTCTCAAATTTGTTTTTATTTCTTCTGTATATTATTCTTGTTAGCGACTTAGATGTGTAATCTATTAAGCCGATTGTCTGACAATTAGCGCACTCGACTCTTGCAGTCTTCTGAATTGCCTGGATAATATCTTTCCGAAAGTCGTATATTGCCAGTCTCATACACTCTACACAACAACGTGAATAGTCGTGATGGTACCACTGCACAGAAATCATTTTAGAAGTACCTATAAAAAGTTATCAATCCCTTCTGTCTTATTTGATTTTAAGTCGTCCTAAATTTTTTCAATATCTTGTTGTAACACTGGATCTCCTGTCTCTTCCCCATAGACTCCTGTTTTATCTTATATCACGTCATCGAACAGGCGTTCAATGTACTCTTTCCACACATCTGCTCTCTTCTCCGCATTTAACACAGGAATTACCATTGCACCCTTACTGTCACTGCCCTTGCTTTTCATTTCTCGGAAGATTGTTTTGACTTTTCTGTATGCTCAGTCAGTCCTCCCGACAATCATCTTTTTTGTATTTCTTCGCATTTCTCATTCAGCCGTTTCGCGTTGGTGGGATTGGTAACCCTGGAGAAATATTACACATACGATACATTTCTTCCAGGAAGAAACAGGAATGATCAGTTTAACTCTTTGAAAGATGCTACCATTTCCTCTTATCACTTGTTTGCGTCGCTTTATATTACAAATCTCCACACCATTATTCCGATAGATGCTAGGATCGTCAATATGAGAAAAAGCTCATGACGTACAAGAAGTTGAATTCTGACTCAGCTGACTAAAGGATACACTTTTGAGCATTATCCTTAAATATCATTACTTGAGCTTCAGTGATCAGATAGTTCAACAGGACTGATTGCAGATCTCTGGTACACAGCCGAATGAAGGGTCTGAATCAAAGGCTAGGATGGTTGAGCGAAGGTGTAGGCTGCAGATTTGTCGATTTGCGCCAAAGGGTGGCTGAGTTTCGGGTTCCCTGCAGATAGGTTAGGCGTCCGCTGTACGAAGGAAGCGGCTACACAAGAAGGGTGCAGACCGAACACAGGAAGAACGTAGATACAGGAACCATCGGTATAACAATTGTTAATTGTCGTAGGTGTGTTAGGAAAGTACCAGAGCTCCAAGCGCTAATAGAAAGCACTGACGTCAAATCGTTATAGGCACTGCAAGCTGGCTAAAGACGGAGATAAGTTCAGCCGAAATTTTTGCGAAGGACCAATCGGTGATCCGAAAGGATAAGCTAAACACGGTTGGCGGTGGCGTGTTTGTTGCTATTAGAAGTAGTTTATGTTGTCGCGAAATTAAAGTAGATTGTTCCTGTGAGTTAGTATGAACAGAGATCATTGTTGGCAACGGAATAAGTTAATAACTGGATCCTTTCACCGACCTCCCAATTCAGATTATGCAGCTGCTGAAAGGTTCAAAGAAAACTTGAGTTTGATTTCAAAAACGTATCCGACTTATAAAATTACAGTTGATGGCGACTATACCTTCGATATGTTGGCAAAAATACATGTTTAATTCCGGAGGTACGCATAAAACATCATCCGAAATTGGGCTAAACGCATTGTCTGAAAATTATTTCCAGCAGTTAGCTCATGAGTCCTCGCGAATAGTAAACGGTTGTGGAAACACACTTGAAGTCTTAGCAACAAATAAACCTGCGTTAATAACGAGCATCAAAACGGATACATGGATAAATGAACTCAGGGTTGTCGCAGTGAGACTGAATATTGGAACTCATAAGTCCTCCAAAAATAAATTAAAAATGTACATATTCAGAAAAGCAGATAAAAATTGACTTGACGCCTTCCGAAGAGACAATCTCCTGTCCTTCCAAATTAGTAATATACGTGTACACTAGATGTGGCTTGAATTCAAACAAATAGTATCGTCAGCTATTGAGTGACAAATAAATTAAGAAACGACGGAACTTATCCTCCTTGATACACAAAACGGGTCAGAACACTGTTGCAGAAACAACGAAACAAACATGCCAAATTTAAACCGACGCTAAATCCCCAAGATTGGCAATATTTTACAGAGGCTCGAAATTTAGCATGGACTTCAATGTGAGGTGCTTATAATATTTTTCACAACGAAATATTTCGTCGAAAACTGACAGAAAATCCAAATACATTCTGGTTGTCTGTGAAGTATGTTATCGGCAAGAAACAATCACTGCCTTCTCTGTACGATATCAATGGAGATACTATTGAAAACAGTACTCCCAAAGCAGAGCTACTAAACACAGCCTTCCGAAATACCTTCACAATAGAATACTAATTAATATTCCACAATTCGAATCAAGAACAGCTGCCAACGTGAGTAACGTTGAAGTAAACATCCTCGGAGTAGTAACGCAAGTTAATCTACTTAATAAAAGCAATTCTTCTCGTCCAGACTGTATACCACTGAGGTTCCTTTCAGAGTATGCTGATCTATTAGTTCCATACTTAACAGTCATATACAACCGTTGGGTCGACGAAAGGTCCGTACCCAATGACTGGAAAGTTGCACAGGTCACACTAATATTCAAGAAAGGTAGTAGGAGTAATCCAATAAATTACATGCCCATATCATTAACGCCGATATGCAGCAGGATTTTGGAACATATATTGTGTTTCAACATTATGAATTACCTCAAAGGAAATCGTCTATCGACACAGTCAACATGGATTCAGTAAACATCTTTCATGTGAAACACAACTAGCTCTTTATTCACATGAACCGTTGAGTCCTACTGACAAGGGATTTCGGATCGATTCCGTATTTCTGAATTTCCGGAAAGCTTTTGACACTGTACCACAAAAGCGGAATGTAGTGAAACCCCGTACTTATGGGATATCGTCTCAGTTATGTGAATGGATTTGTGATATCATGTCAGAGAGGTCACAGTTCGTAGTACTCGAGCAAAACAGAAGTGTTTTCTGGCGTTCCCCAAGATAGTGTTACAGGACCTTGCTGTTCCGTATCTGTATAAACGATTTGGGAGACAATCTGAGCAGCCGTCTTGAGATGTTTTAAGATGACGCTGTCGCTTATGGACTAATAATCGCATCAAAAGAGCGAAACAAATTGCAAAACGATTTAGAAATGGTATCTGAGTGGTGCGAAAAGTGTCCGTTGACGCTAAACAACGAAAAGTGTTAGGTCGCCCACATGAGTGTTAAAAGGAACTCGTTAAACTTCGGTTACACGAAAATATCAGTCTAATCTAAAAGCCGTAAATTCTACTAAATACATACGAATTACAATTACGAACAACTTAGATTGGAAGGAGCACATAGAAAAGGTTGTCGGGAAGGCTAACCACACACCGCGTTTTATTGGCAGCCCAATAAGAAAATGTAACATGTCTACTAAAGAGATTGCCTACACTACGCTTGTCCGTCCTCTTTTAGAACGCTAATGCGCGGTGTGGGATCCTTACCAGATGGTATTGACGTAGTGCATCGAAAAAGTTCAAAGAAGGGCAGCACGTTTTGTGTTATCGAGAAATATGGGAAAGAGTGTCACTGAAATGATACATAATTTGAGCTGCAAATCATTAAAAGATAGCCTTTTTCGTTGCGTTGGGATATTCTCACGAAATTCTAGTCACCAACTTTCTCCTCCGAATGCGAAAATATTTTGTCGAGAACTATCAAAACAGGGAGAAAGGATCACCACGATAAAATAAGGGAAATCAGATCCGCACGGAAATATATAGGTGTTTGTTCTTCCAGCACACTATACGAGATTGGAATAATAGAGAAAAGTTAAGGTGGTACGATGAACCCTCTGTCAGGCACTTTAAAGTGATTTGCAGGGTTTCAATGTAGATATAGATGTAGATGTATAGGAAATCTACTACGACAGATAAGATCATCCACGCTTCTTGATGTCACTCGTTTAGGCTAAAAATTTAATTTTTTCGTGCTTTGACTGGTCGCGTGTTTTAGGTCCTTCTTTCTCCCTCTGCCATTGCAACAGAGCTTAACACTCTAAAGTGTTTTGCTGTCGACAAAGGGTATCCGTCTAGCCTTGTGCAAAAACTCTGAGAAGCTAAAACTAATAACTACACCAGCCAGTTCTTCTTTACGTAATAAAAATGTTGTCACTGAAAAAAAATATATTTTTCAATTTCTTTGCTAGAAGGCCTGTCGTATCGAACTGCCGAGTTGACTTACTACGGCATTACTCTTCTCAGTATCTTTCAATTGTGAATGTCTACAACCTGGCGTGACTCCTTTACCGTAAGTAGCCGTGTGCCTTTTCCTACATTGTTGATATTCCTACCTGGAGTTTCCATTATTGGAAGTTGTTAGGATAATATGACGTTAGTGTTGCCCTTACCACTAACAACGTCACTAAGTTGTTTTTTATGCATAACTAGAGGCCTACAGCCGACAAATATCTCAAATCTGCGATATGTAAAATTCAATGCAATGTGTTTCCGGATTTTGTATAGGACAAACAGCGACTGCTTCTAAAACCCGTTTTCACGAGGACTCACCAAAGATACTGAGAATTCTTATAAGTCAACTTTTGTGGAAGATCTTAAAACTTGTAATATCTCTTTATATTCGATGAATTATTCTGATGCTATTCTACCCTTGAATGATGTTTACTAATTTTCTATCTTCATACTCACAGAATCCATGCGCAAAGTAGTTTCATACAATAGCTATGCCACGATTGCATAATTATTCTTTGTAGTACTCTCTCTGGTGGTGGGTAGAAAAAAGCTTCCGAGATGGTCTTCCTGCCGATTAGCCTGAGCTTTGTTTGAGGAATTGTAATCTGAATATATATATATATTGCTCCTTCATACAAAAGGTGTGTATTTGACAGTTAATGGTATTCATCGATATATTACGTAGTTGTTAATCAGAAAGGAACTTCCGAAAGAATGGATACGAACATGCACTTGATACCCCAAGAGCTCCATTACCTCTTCGGAAGGTTAAACTTCATCAAAGCCAAATGTCCGCTTGATCTGAGGTTTCCCGACTGATTATAAAACGCTCCCAAAATTACGAAGCATTTTATTTGTTCAGATTAGCCGACTGCCGCAAAGCACGAGCCTGCAGAGAAGAAGAATCATCGCCTGATTTCATTCTAACAAGTAAAATGTCTGAATCATTTTGAGTGATTGAGTTATGAATGATTGAGTGCTCTAACGAATTGAGAACTACATAATTACATAGATAGGAGGAAAAAATACAAACTGATAAACTCATTTCCACCTGCTACCTTTACTCGATGTGGAAATTTTGCATGTAGTCGGCAAAGAACGTGAAACGAACCTTTTAGAAGAAGTTGAAATTTACAAACATTCCCATCTAAACTCTGGGGATTTCCTGTATAATCAACTCGCACTGAAGAACAGATTGTTTTTTGATTGCATAGCTTCTCTATTAAATGATTTACAGTGACTGTACTTCATGTCGAAACCTTCTTGCATCAGATTACACATTAGAAGTTGATTTACTTACAGGTTGTAAAGCAATTTTAATTTATCTTTTCTATCGAGTATGTAGTAATCACTTTTATGTAACGTAGACTATTTTTACTTTATGACGAGGTGTTCTTTGTGCTGCCAAGAACTGCTACTTATTTTTTATGTGTAACTGTCACAGACTGACTTATTGAAATGCCTACCAACGTTTACTAGCTCCAAAACAGTAGGTTTTACCAGGTGATCAAAAAGTCAGTATACATTTGAAAACTGAATAAATCACGGATAATGTAGATAAAGAGGTACAAATTGACACCCATACTGGGATCGAGATGGGGTTTTATTAGAACCAAAAAAATACAAAAGTTAAAAAAGTCCGACAGATGGCGTTTCAACTGATCAGAATAGCAATAATTAGCATAACAAAGTAAGACAAAGCAAAGATGATCTTCTTACAGGAAATACTCAGTATGTCCACCATTATTCCTCAACAATAGCTGTAGTCGAGGAATGATGTTGTGAACAGGACTGTAAAGCATGTCCAGAGTTATGGTGAGGCATTGGCGTCGGACGTTTTCTTTCAGCATCCCTAGAGATGTCTGTCAATCACGATACACTTGCTACTTCAGGTAACCCCAAAGCCAATAATGGCACGGACTGAGGTCTGGGGAGCTGGGAGCACACGATCATCACCAAACGACCCGCAAGAGATCTTCCACGCGTCTAGCAATATGGGGTGGTTTTTTTTTGTTCTAATAAAACCCCATGTCATTCCACGCATGTGTCTCAATTTTTACCTCCCTATCTACATTATTCCATGGTTTATTAAGTTTTCAAATTTATACTGACTTCTTGATCACCCGGTATTTAGCGTCTAGATAAGTTTCAGGCACTGCTCCACACTATTCCTTCGGGTCGGCGGCGTACTCTGCCTGCAACTGAACGAGTGCGGCTCACTTCTGTTCCCCGCTTACGCTCGTCCAGCGACCGGCCTCGTCTCCAGAATACTGAACAATTTAACGTACAGACGCTGTGCCAGTGGCCCATGGCGCCATGACAAACCGGTAATAAAATCTGAACAGTTTATCTCCCCTCGTTTAGCTCTCTCTACTTACCCTTTAAACTGTCTAAACCGTCTAAGTGAACAAAATAACTGTTTTATTGTGCAGCTGACGACTTCATTTTTAGCTTCGTTGAAATATTCAGCAGGTTATGAACTACAGCTATCAACAAAATCATAAATTTCTAAATTTCCCTGTAACTTTTTTAATTCCTTCTTTCTTCGATCAGCTGAATTATATCTTCTGTTACCTATGGTTTTGAAACAACCCCTTAGAAAAATTATATAGGACTGGGCTCAAACTAACACACAATAATTTTAGCGCAACGCAGTCTCACTTTCAGTAATCCCTACGAAAGAATGGCCCTGACTAACATTAACCTATACCTTTCACAAATCACTTACCTCACAAAAATCTTCGTTACTCAAGCTACTGCAATACAGCGAGCGCCACTACTACCAGCTAAATAAAAGATTCGAACTACTGAAGGCACTAACTACTGATAGGCATAGTTAGCAAATGAAAGATTTTGATACAGAACAAACAATGTATTTACCTTACTAGTGTTCAAAAGTCATAATGTATATAGCACTTCATGACATCCAGTCTTACAAATTTTAAAACTCTGCCATGTCTCTCCCCACATCCACCACTGCTGGCGGCAAACCTCCAACTGCACAACGCTACGCGCTGTTCACATCCATCTGCCCAACGCTAAAATGGCGAGTATTACAACAATGCCAACCAGCCAAAGACTGCACACAGCACAGCCAGTGACCTTCATACAGAGCGCTACGTGGCGTTACCAATAAAAATACCTAAACAGTCTACTTCCAAATTGTTTTGGGCAGTGGCCAATACAGATTTGAAAAAAAAAATCATAATTACAATAATAAAGATATCAAATGCACAATCTTATTGATACAATGTTGGTCAAAAGCTAAAATTTTCTCACAGTCCGTAAACACAGTCATGATCGTTCATCACAGAAAAAATTGCAGTATTTTTCTCAAAGTCTGAGCAGTAAAAGAAAATGCACACGGAAGTAGTGGATTTCCATGCAGTCTTGAAGAGGTAGTGTTGTCCTTCCAACGGAATGACAGTGCTGACTCTTGACATGCTGACAGGTAATGGGCCACAACAGAGCAAACCCACAGCATAGTCGTTCGAAGTTTTGAAGAATATTGATAGGTAGGTCATCACAGAGTAGACCCACTGACGTCTTGGTAGAGATTACGGTATTGGTGGATCATCAAAGGTGCAGACCCACTGTAATCCTTGAGGAGACGGCCAGCACCCATCTGTTGCGACTGTGCAGGTGCACAATCACCATCGAAGAGTCTTGCGGAGAATATAGAAAGTCCATCAACCACCACTTGTCCAATCACAAAAAAATTTGTTTGAAATGTCCTTGGAACCAGCATTGCTGTTATCCAGTCCCTTGCTGAATTGTAAACACGTGCAAACACTAACAGTCCCTACTTCTCACATATTGTCCATATATTATAACCAACAGAAATGTGTGCAGTGAAATGTAACTTACAAGTTGCTTAATTTGATCATCTGGTGTCAATTACAATTTTATAACATAAGAATACAATAACAATAGTACAAAATACATCTTTAAAACATAATAATACACATAAAATTTGTGATAATAGGGACTTTACAAAAGAATAGGAATAAACATGTACATCAGGGTTACAAGAATTATGATGTAAGTACATATATAAAATAATGAGAATAGTTTTTGAATCATTAATTTCACACATGAGCATTAAATAGAACAGAATAAATAATGTCTAAACATCTTCACAAAGAAAATAACATAGTATTTGAAAAATTCTACAACATAAATCTTATTGGCTAAACACATAAAGACGGGAAAAAGACAGATGCACAAGGGTACATAAACACATAGCGGAATAATACAAAAGTAAAGACAGAGTTCGTTTTCAGTGTGACATTTGGTACTGCAGTCCAACCCAAAACTGCATTCCATAGATCTTTCGTCTTATTTCAACATTTGTTTCCACCAAATAAATCCTATCCAAGCATGCTTTCTGTATTCTGTTCACATCCTCTTTCAAAAATAGTTTTTCTCCACTGTGCGCTACTTTTTTTGGCCAAACCATTTTCTTATAGCTTCTCAATGCATTTCTTCCACTTCATCAGAGTTTCTTATATAGTCTACCCCCTCTTAAGGTAACTTAAATCTACTGAGCTCAGATGTTAAACTAAGGGACGAGACAATGCAGCAGCACAAAACAATTAACACAAACAGCAATGACAAAAATTGGAAATTGTCAAAGCAAGCAGCAGAAAATGCAATAACTTATATATAAACATGACAAAGCTCAAGCATCAAAAATATTACAGTAAAAATCGCCATTTTTAATACCTATATCACATCTTAACACTAGAGTGATGCATCACAAAAATTTACTCTGCAAGAAAATTACTAAGTCGTTAAAAAATTATTTACGCAGTTCCTGTGAAGGGAAATGTCTATTTATGCTCCCTCGTTTTCTTGGAAGTAGATCATTTTTTTACTGGATCTGTAGGCATAAAATAAGTATATTAGTACATTTATTAAATTTTATTTTAACCAATGCTGCAGTGCAGCTAGAAACTAGATATTAAACAAAATGAGTAAATAAATACGTAAAGCAATCCATATGGCATTTCTGTAAACTAGCAAGACAATAGCCGTGACATGTTTCTCATCGTTTCATTAGGCATTTTAGTAAATATCATAAATTAAGACCTCCACACTATAATCATATGTTTTCAAGTTTGGGCGTGTCCTATTTGCTATGCTTTCTACAAAGAAATGTCAATAGCGAGGATAATGGCCTTTTCTTTCACCTACTGGCTTTCTTTTGTCAGATGACTACCTCTCAGCTGGGCGCCCAAAACGCATTATGTCAAGGTCACTTACCTTTCTTACTGAAATATTTACGACAGCAGTTTCCGCTACTGTGGCAGTCTCATACAAAAAATTTCACAGGTCAAGAATTTGCGTTACAAATCTGTAGAAACAAAATCCTATTGATATAACAGTGTCCAAAAAATTTTCGGCGGCATTCTAATACATTCACGCATTTACATACATTTCATAACCCTTAAACTACGATTTTCGGTTTCCAACATCCTTTTTCACAAGTCAGAGTCCCCAACCACTACTCCTTATTCCTTACTTTATAACACATATACATATTCATCAACACATCTTCAATATTTCATCATAATAAATAAATAACATAATCAAATAACTCATATAGCATCAGCTTATTGATCATAAACATACAGCAACAGCATAATACACATAGTCATCGTAATAATAACATCATAACACCTCAGTCAACTCTCAAAATCGTCGTAGCTTCCTCCAATAATTTCAAAACCTAAAAAATTCTCTGCTCTTTTCAGTAGTGTCACCTACCTCAAACGTACTTTAAAAATCATGACCCCATACCAAATACATAATTCAAAGCTCTCATAGCATCACAATGGTTCCGAAAAAAAAAAAACAGTTCACAAAGTACAGACAAAATACAGTTTCATGAGTGTGAAGTTATCCAACTGTCACTGATGTAGTAAAATAAATGTTTGTCTCTCCCAGTCAGATGATCAGATAGCTGTGTAATTTATATGTTAGAGAAATATGGTACCTATGTGTAAAGTTGTATAAGCAAATACCATACTATCTAGGGCTTCTTGTGCTTGCCAAACACATGGTACACAAAGTAGGCGTGTATCCCCCTGAGGATTCTGAGGGTTAGCGTCTATGTTATTTTTCTCTGAGACAGCCGGCGCACGTGGCTGCCTGCGGTGCGAGTCATTGTCTATCTCTTTGTTGGCGCGCGTCGTTTTTGGGGTTAGGAGACCTAACTTCTATAAATTCACCTTGTCGAGAGTGCCCTGCTCTGTTTGAATCCCGCCAGTTCTGATGGAATTAAGGTCTGTCGGTTTGTCGGTAGTTTACATAGTTTATTGTTTGTCGGTCATGTGGTGGAGAATTTCTCCCTGAATCGTAACTGCGCGCTGAACTGTTGAGTCTGAAGTTATCTGTCTCCCTCGACAATAATGTTTTGGTTTCCATATTGTATGTTTCTATGGTTATCTCTGTCATATACATAATTACAGAAGGGCGACCTTTCTCTGTAACTATTACTCTGCCAGTGAATGTCATATGGGTGGTGTCTGTTTTCTTCACGATTTGCGTTGTAAGAATAGCCTTGTCGTGTCCAGTTATTATTTCTTTCATCGCGGAATTGGGACGGATGTGATCTGTAATTGTTGTGTTCCTGTTTCCGCTTTCCGTGATTTTGAGTGTCATTTTCCAGTTCTTGTAAGAGTCCCTGAAAGCTTCAGTGTCGTCTTTGCAACGTCCTGCTAAAATAATGTCTCGTAAATGTTCCGGTAATTTGACTAAGCAAATGCTGATGAGTTCTGAGTGGCTGTATGGGTTTGACAGATACTGATTCTTATGCAACATGTCCTCAAAATATTTCATGAGACAGGAAAATTCAGATTGTTTGAAATGTTTCATCATTATGATGCTATGTTTCACTCGGTCTTGTGTGGCTTGAGACCAATATGCTGAGAGGAAGGCATGGTAAAATTCTCCTTCACTGTGGCAATCGTGAAGAACCGATCGCATTGTTACAGCTGGTTGATTCTAATCTGTGCTGTAATGCGTGTACATCGCGTCAAACATTTATTATCTGTAATGCAATGGTTTCCATTGCCTTCTGCATTCTCTGCCATTGGTCACGGATGATTCTTGCACCTTTTAGGGGCAGTTTCGCACAGCATGGGCAAGACAATGCCCTAAGCCTCTGTCTGCTCTTCCACCTTCTTTGACAAGGCCGTTGGCAGTACGAGGATGACTTCATATGCCGGAAGCTTTAGGAAGCCATTCATGATGATTTTTATTCAAAGTAGTGGTGAGGTCCTACCACGGGACCGAGTACTTTTGATTACTTGTCAAAGACGCTATCCCTAGACAACCGGTGCGAATATGGAGAGTCTGGTGAACAAATGATCATGCGTTGTGTAGCTGGAAGAGTCTCATTTTGATCGTTGACCCATTGTACATAGGCTGGGCCTCCAAGGCAGGTTTCCCAGCTGGATTAAAACTGAAATGGATACTCCAGTGGATGCTGTACGAGCGACGTCGGTGCTTCAGGCTCACGGTGGCTACCGGCTCCACAGCAGTCGTTGATTCACTTATTCTTACTGGCTTGGTTGTCGGTATTGGTATATATACGTGTTTGTGTGAGGCGTGTTGGTAAGTAGACGCCCGAGCTGTCACATATATCCCTTGCTGCAAACCTGCGGGAATGTTTTACAGTTTGGTAATCCCGTTGGTCAATGACCAAACGGTCAAGGCTTTTATGTCGAGGCGAGGGTGGTAGCTAAACGCTCCGCTAGCTGATTATAGCAAGCAGTGTGATTATGGCATCGAGCACTTTTGCCAGGTAGTGCTACTATATAATTACCTATACAACTAGATATTCTCCATCATCTGCAGCCGTGATCCCATTTAACAGTCCAGTAACCATGAGAACTAACAAAGCTCATGTCAGTGAACTGTAATGCAAACTAAAGACCAATATGTAGTAATGCTGAACGTTTAATATTTCCATCAGCTTTGTAGAGATATTTTTCATCATGGATTCCATCGTTAAGTACTACCAACAAAACATTTTTGAGTGTAGGAATTTTACCCAGTGACTATGAATGAGCCGCGCGGGATTCGCCGAGCGGTCTTGGGCACTGCACTGCATGGACTGTTCGGCTCGTTCCGGTGGAGGTTCGAATCCTCCCTCGTGCATGGACGTGTGTGTTTGTCCTTAGGCTAATTTGGGTTAAGTAGTGTGTGAGCTTAGGGACTGATGACCTTAGCAGTTAATTCCCATAAGATTTCACACACAATTGAACATTTTTGACTATGTCTGATATCTGACATGCAGTTTTTCTAGGTACCTCTGCTTCCTTATATGGAACTGATGGAAGTTGAATACTTCATGATGCTACTGTTTCGTTTTTGTTCACTTCACCCTAAGGGATTTAAGAATTTTCTTCTGCATTATTAATGCAGCGTCCGTTTATGAATCCTGGTCTCTGTAGTACTTTGTCTCTTTGCTGCAACAGTGATGAAGTAGCTTCTGGTGGCTGTACATAGCATTTTTACTAAGTCACTGCAAAAACTCAGATTGAGTTCGTATTACGGAAGGTATAAGGTCTATTGTAACTGACGGCAAAAACTGACTAGTTTGAAGTAGCAGCCCGGATACGTCTAGTGCAGAACTTTTGAAGACAGACACGGCTGTGTGTGAGATAAATTTTACAGCTGAACTGTTCATAGTCACTCAAAAATGGTCCAAATGGCCCCGACCGCTATGGAACTTAACATCGGAGATTATCAGTCCCCTAGAACTTAGAACTGCCCACACTTAACTAACCTAAGGACCTCACACACATCCACGCCCGAGGCAGGATTCGAGCCTGCGGTCGTGTGGTTCCGGACTGAAGCGCCTAGAACCGCTCGGCCACACCGACCGGCCCACAGTAACTCACTACATTCCTATTCGTAACGAATCCCACTTGTGTTCTTTACTGCTGTTGATAGAACTCTACACTTTTCTCATCAGAAATCTTTGTCTTCTTTCCATTGTTCTTCATTGACGCCCACTATTTTTAGATTGAATCTCAGCATTTCGATTTTCAGGTTTCCTAGCTTCCTAACTAAATTCAAATTTTTGACATTCCACGCACCGTTTCATAGAAAGTTATTCTTTCATTGGTTATTCCATGTTTTCGTCATGGTAACGTCCACACTGGCAGTGCCCTGCTGGAGATCCGAATGGGGGAATCCTCAGTCATCTTTTGCCAATGGAGACATCATCATGACACTTTTTCATTTATATACTACACGTCCTGTGGAACACATTAAGTGTCTTTAATGCAGTGATTCCATTACGTTCTGTATCCTCATGTCGTCGATCATATCTGATCTTCCATCTTTTAGGGTCAGTTTCCCACCCCATGTGCAGCAGACTTCCCTGAACCTCTGTGCGCTCCTCCATTCCTTTAACAACGCCATTCGCAGAATAAGGGCGACTTCTTACGCCGGAACACTTCGGTCACCACTGATGATGATTTTTGTTCAGAATTTAAGCAGTGGCGAGGTTCTAACCCGGGACTGAGGACGATTGAGCTACTAATTAAATACGCTACCCCTAGGCAAGGGGTAACAATTTTCGTAGTTTGTCATAGCTACATCTACATCTACATCTACATCCGAACTCCGCAAGCCATCTGACGGTGTGTGGCGGAGGGTACCCTGAGTACCTCTATCGGTTCTCCCTTCTATTCCAGTCTCGTATTGTACGTGGAAATCAGGATTGTCGGTATGCTTCTGTGTGGGCTCTAATCTCTCTGATTTTATCCTCATGGTCTCTTCGCGAGATATACGTAGGAGGGAGCAATATACTGCTTGACTCTTCGGTGAAGGTATGTTCTCGAAACTTTAACAAAAGCCCGTACCGAGCTACTGAGCGTCTCTCCTGCAGAGTCTTCCACTGGAGTTTATCTATCATCTCCGTAATGCTTTCGCAATTACTAAATGATCCTGTAACGAAGCGCGCTGCTCTCCGTTGGATCTTCTCTATCTCTTCTATCAACCCTACCTCGTGCGGATCCCACACTGCTGAGCAGTATTCAAGCATTGGGCGAAAAAGCGTACTGTAACCTACTTCCTTTGTTGTCGGATTGCATTTCCTTAGGATTCTTCCAAAGAATCTCAGTCTGGCATCGGCTTTACCGACGATCAACTTTATATGATCATTCCATTTTAAATAACTCCTAATGCGTACTCCCAGATAATTTATGGAATTAACTGCTTCCAGTTGCTGACCTGCTATTTTGTAGCTAAATGATAAGGGACCTATCTTTCTATGTATTCGCATCACATTACACTTCGCTACATTGAGATTCAATTGCCATTCCGTGCACCATGCGTCAATTCGCTGCAGATCCTCCTGCATTTCAGTACAATTTTCCATTGTTGCAACCTCTCGATACACCACAGCATCATCTGCTAAAAGCCTCAGTGAACTTCCGATGTCATCCACCAGGTCATTTATGTATATTGTGAATAGCAACGGTCCTATGACACTCCCCTGCGGCACACCTGAAATCACTCTTACTTCGGAAGACTTCTCTCCATTGAGAATGACGTGCTGCGTTCTGTTATCTAGGAACTCCTCAATCCAATCACACTATTGATCTGATAGTCCGTATGCTCTTACTTTGTTCATTAAACAACTGTGGGGAACTGTGTCAAACGCCTTGCGGAAGTCAAGAAACACGGCATCTACCTGTGAACCCGTGTCTAAGGCCCTCTGAGTCTCGTGGACGAATAGCGCGAGCTGGGTTTCACACGATCGTCTTTTTCGAAACCCATGCTGATTCCTACAGAGTAGATTTCTAGTCTCCAGAAAAGACATTATACTCGAACATAATACGTGTTCCAAAATTCTACAACTGATCGACGTTAGAGATATAGGTCTGTAGTTCTGCACATCTGTTCGACGTCCCTTCTTGAGAACGTGGATGACCTGTGCCCTTTTCCAATCCTTTGGAACGCTTCGCTCTTCTAGAGACCTACGGTACACCGCTGCAAGAAGGGGGGCAAGTTCCTTCGCGTACTCTGTGTAAAATCGAACTGGTATCCCATCAGGACCAGCGGCCTTTCCTCTTTTGAGCGATTTTAATTGTTTCTCTATCCCTCAGTCGTCTACTTCGATATCTACCATTTTGGCAACTGTGCGACAATCTAGAGAAGGAAGCACAGTGCAGTCTTCCTCTGTGAAATAGCTTTGGAAGAAGACATTTAGTATTTCGGCCTTTAGTCTGTCATCCTCTGTTTCAGTACCATTTTGGTCACAGAGTGTCTGGACATTTTGTTTTGATCCACCTACCGCTTTGACATAGGACCAAAATTTCTTAGGATTTTCTGCCAAGTCAGTACATAGAACTTTACTTTCGAATTCATTGAAAGCCTCTGGCATAGCCCTCCTCACACTACATTTCGCTTCGCGTAATTTTTGTTTGTCTGCAAGGCTTTGGCTATGTTTATGTTTGCTGTGAAGTTCCCTTTGCTTCCGCAGCAGTTTTCTAACTCGGTTGTTGTACCACGGTGGCTCTTTTCCATCTCTTACGATCTTGCTTGGCACATACTCATCTAACGCATATTGTACCATGGTTTTGAACTTTGTCCACTGATCCTCAACACTATCTGCACTTGAGACAAAACTTTTGTGTTGAGCCGTCAGGTACTCTGTAATCTGCTTTTTGTCACTTTTGCTAAACAAAAAAATCTTCCTACCTTTTTTAATATTTCTATTTACGGCTGAAATCATCGATGCAGTAACCGCTTTATGATCGCTGATTCCCTGTTCTGCATTAACTGATCCAAATAGTTCGGGTCTGTTTGTCACCAGAAGGTCTATTATATTATAGCCGCGAGTTGGTTTTCTGTTTAACTGCTCAAGGTAGTTTTCAGATAAAGCACTTAAAAATATTTCACTGGATTCTTTGTCCCTGCCACCCGTTATGAACATTTGAGTCTCCCAGTCTATATCCGGCAAATTAAAATCTCCACCCAGAACTATAACATGGTGGGGAAATCTACTCGAAATATTTTCCAAATTATTCTTAAGGTGCTGCGCCACAACAGCTGCTGAGCCCGGGGGCCTATAGAGATATCCAATTACCATGTCTGAGCCTGCTTTAACCGTGACCTTCACCCAAATCATTTCACAATTCGAATCTCCGTCAATTTCCTTCGATACTATTGCACTTCTTATCGCTATAAACACGCCTCCCCCTTCACTGTCCAGTCTATCTCTGCGGTATACATTTCAATCAGAGTTTAGGATTTCATTACTGTTTACGTCTGGTTTCAGCCAACTTTCTGTTCCTAGTACTATATGGGCGTTGTGACCGTTTATTAATGAGAGCAGTTCTGGGACCTTTCTATAGACGCTCCTGCAGTTTACTATTAGCACATTAATATTGTTATTCCTTGTTGCATTTTGCCTACTCCTGCCTTGCAGCGTCTCAGGAGGCGTCTTGTCGGGCCTAGGGAGGGAATTCTCTAACCTAAAAAAACCCCATGTTCACTCCACACGTACTCCGCTACCCTCGTAGCCGCTTCCGGCGTGTAATTACTTGATAATTAAAACTATAGTGTGAGGCTCAGAACAGTAAATTCACAAAGCTTTACATCTGCTTTTGCATTATTTCAACAATAATAGGAAATGGTAAACTCCATCTATTTATTTTTATCACCTTTTCATCAGTCATGCTTGTGTTTAATGCATCCACACGAAAGTTAGTACGACAATTTTCAGGGTGTTGCAACGATTTGATTGGTTGTCTCCTACACAATAAATGAAGCCAAATAACTCTGAATGCAAGTACGCGTCGGGAACCACAGATGTACATCTTCTTCAGTACGTTACAGAAGACTGAAAGGTATAGACAATAAAAGCAAAACGTTCGAGTGAGAATTGCTCAGCAAACAAACCATATCTAAAATCATTTCAAATATGTGGCCCTCCAAGGACATGTGCTCTTTCTTCAGATTTGAGCCCAATTTAATGGGGACATAATTTGAATAGTCAAGTAGATATCGGAACTCAATTACACACTCGCTACTGTCTTACAAACATCTCGTTGTGTCCTATATTAAGTGTAACTAATTTGCTTGTTAGTATGTACTTCTAAGTATGTCAGCAGTTATCGCTATTTATTATGATATACCATATAGTTAAGCATTCAATACATCCCCCACCCCCCCTCCTGGTGTCATATCCACATCTCTAGTTGTAATTACTACGCTCTACAAAGGAATAACATCCAACAAGTTTCATCCACACTGCTTCTTCACTGAAGCTTATCTTCACTCCTCATAACAAAACATAGAATCAGTAAATAGATGTCACTTCAGGTAATGAAGCTACTGAATCTAAAAGCTGACGTCCTACGTAGATTAATAAATAGAAGGAGAAGGGGGCGTCTTTTCGGAAGTAGAGGTCTGGGCCGGCAGCGGCATACATCGGCTGCGGCCTAGCGACAACCACAACATCAACGAGACGCCGGCGGGAGTATTCTCCATCACATTGCAGGGCAAAGACGGCCTGACGTGACTTGAAAGAAAAGTAATAGCGTCCGTGGTGTGCTGATTGCAACTGGCTGATGAAAGTTCAGCACCACTTACAAATAGGTTATAATGAAGTCAATGACGCCACAGAGTTCGCAGCAATAAAACGAGCTCATTGCAGTATAATAATTGTACTACTATTTACAGATAATAATTTTATTAGCACCTTTACAAAAGTTACAACTGTCTTCGTTGTAAATATAAAGACAGGAAATTGGAAATCAGTACCTAACTGAGAATGAATGAAACTGGCGACATACCTTCATCTTTCGGGAAAACATCATCCACAAAATTACCAAGATTGCAACGGGCGACACGTGCGAGAATTATCACACAATCGGCCGGCCAGGGTGACCGAGCGGTTCTAGGCGCTACAGTCTGGAACCGCGCGACCACTACAGTCACAGGTTCGGGCATGGAAGTGTGTGATGTCCTTAGGATACTTAGATTTAAGTAGTTCTAAGTTCTAAGGGACTGATGACCTCAGCAGTCCCATAGCGCTCAGAGCCATTTGAACCATTTTATCACACAATCAACATAGCAGCTCAAGCATACAAATTGTTCGTTGGTTCAAATGGCTCTGAGCACTATGGGACTTAACATCTGAAATAGTCCCCTAGAACTTTGAACTACATAACCTAACTAACCTAAGGAAATGACACACTGTAACGTACTACAATGGCGAGTATTACAACAATGCCAACCAGCCACTGACTGCACACAACACATCCAGTGATTTTCATACAGAGCGCTACGTGGCGTTACCAATATAAAAAACCTAAACAGCATACTTACAACACATCCATGTCCGAGGCACGATTCGAACCTTCGACCGTAGCAGTCGCGCGGTTCCTGACTGAAGTGCCTAGAACCGCTCGCCCCCGCTGCCGGCCCAAATGGTTGACAAAGGTAATATACACAAGAATCGTAAATAAAGTTTAGGATATGTTAGATGACAATCAGTTTGGCTACAGTAAAGGTAAAGGATCCAGGGTAGAGTTTCTGAAGTGAGGTTGACAGTGGACGCAAGGGTGAAGAAAAAGTAATATGGATTCATAGGACTTGTCAAGCTTAAAGAAAACGTTCGTGATCTAAAGTGGTGAAAATGTTCGAAATTTATAAAAAACCTACAGGGAAGGACGGATAGAGTACAATATACACAAGAACCAACAGGAAACAATAGGACTGCAAATCCAAAAACGAGGAGTTCGGATGCAAGCGTAAGGCACGGATGTAGTTTCTCGCGCCTGACTTTCAGTCAATACATCGAATAATCTATGACGAAAATAAAAGAAACGTTCAAAAGTGGGGTTAAGGTCCCAGGTGAAAGGATAGCCCTGTAAGTGACAAAATTTGCTGATGACATTGCTATCCTCAGTGAAAGTGAAGAAGATTGTAAGATCAGGTGAATGAGATTAACAGTCTAATGGATACAGAATGTGGTCTGCAAGTAAGTCGAAGAGAGACGGAAGTAATGAGAAGCGGCAGAAATGAGAACACTGAGAAACTTAACATCAAGCACATGATCAAGAGGTAGATGAAGTTAAGGTACTCTGCTATCAAGGCAGCAAAATAAGCCATGATAGAGTGAGCAAAGACATGAAAGCAGGCAATCACTGGCATGAAAGGGCATTTCAGGATAAGACAAGTCTACTGGGTCTCACATATGTCTTCATTTGAGGATAAAAATTCTAAGAATGTACGTTCGGAGGGAGCACAGAATTGTACGGTACTGTAACGCGGACTGTGGGAAAACAGGAACAGAAGAGGATCTACGCTGCAGATGAATGTTGAAAACTGGGGTGACTGATAAGGTAATGAATGAGAAAGTGCTCTGCAGAATCTGCGAGGAAAGAATACATGGAAAACACTGACAAGAAGAAGGGATATGATGATGAGATAACTATTAAGACATCAGGGAATAACTTGCACATGCTACTTTGGAACAGGAAAGGAATTGTGAGTTGGCCAGAGCAAATCATTGCGAAGACTGTAGCTAAATAGACCGAAAAATCAAAAAACTAAAAGAAAGAGAAACACGGTGAGCTATTACAGCATGAGATACGAAATTTACGCTGACATTGTCAGTCAGTAAATATCAGAAAATTTACAATGAAGGGTCTCAGCATGAGCCTCTTCATGAATTTACCATACTGCACAGCTTCATTTGTTTGTCTGTGGCACCTCAATTGTTGGCGCAAATGGCCTATTACGCTAGATGTAAAGAAGAAGAGGGAAAAACCTGAGCAGCTGAGTGTGTTTTTTGTGGCCACAGTACACTACTCATAATTCGTTTTAATATTACATTAGGTTGTTGGTACTTGTCGGAGCCCCATACGCGTGTTTTACAAATTTAAGTGCCACATTTCAATGTATCTATCCTTTCCTCTGCTTGTCCGATCAGTTGAATGTATGAATGAGAGTGTGCAAGTATTTCAGTGTGTAGATCCGTGGGAGTGCAGAAATCTGCCACTGTGTCAGAACAGACAACCGTAGGAAACACGTACCAGGTAGCCAAGTGGTTCCTGTTTACATTAGATGAAAAAAAAAAAAAAAGATTCAAACGGCTTTGAGCACTATGGGGCTTAACATCTATGGTCATCAGTCCTCTAGAACTTAGAACTACTTAAACCTAACCTAAGGACATCAGACAACAACCAGTCATCACGAGCAGAGAAAATCCCTGACCCCGCCGTGAATCGAACCCGGGAATCCGGGCGTGGGAAGCGGGAACGCTAACGCACGACCACTAGCTGCGGAATCACATTCGATGAATCTTTTGTATCTGTTGCACAGCAGATGCTCGTGGAGTTCTACGTGGGATACGAGACGGGTGAGACCTACTGGTGGTAAGTGTGCCTTTTGGATGAGAAGTTAATGTTGTGTTTTATGTACGTTTTTCGAAGCTAATCAAACTAAATGATCCTTTCATCGTTCATAGTGTAGTACCTTGTGTGACAACTTGCTACTTTGCGAGTGTTGAATGCGTTAAAATTAAAAGACGGTGTAGGCTACTGTTCAGTAGAACTGTTAATCAAACACGTGGACCCGTGTTGAGTTTATTGTGATCCAGTTCATTTTTTTAGTATCCCTTTTCGCAAGAGCATATTTATTGCGTATGATATCTGTGACTTTATGACTGAATTTTGTGCAGTTAGTCTCAGTTGGTAACTTTCTTTGTGCACGCATTTGTCTGTGTGGACAACGTGGTGGTAATCTAATGAGAAAGTCTACAGTGCCAAGGCCACAGTGATCTTCCGCTGTAGAATATCTGAATTAATTGTGAGTCTTATATACGCTTCATTTTTGTAGCAATTCCGTTTAATAGAAATTTTTTTCACACATCCCGCATGTTAGAATCAAGGGCACAGCCCCTTTTCTATCCACGTGTACTGTGGTGAAGGCGTTTAGTTCTTTTCCTTCCTGTTAGTCTCTCAAGTGAGTGTGAATGTATGTGTTCGTGATTAAACCATACTTTGATCATTCCTCTTCCATAGATCCTAGACCTTGCCGAGAACTCCGAAGTAAATGGTTCAAATGGCTCTGAGCACTATGGGACTTAACATTTGAGGTCATCAGTCCCCTAGAACTTAGATCTACTTAAACCTAACTAACCTAAGGAGATCATACACATCCATGCCCGAGGCAGGATTCGAAACTGCGACCGTAGCGGTCGCGTGGTTCTACACTGAAGCGCCTAGAGGTGCTCGGCCAATCCGGATTGCTTCCGAAGTAAAGTTCTAGGTTTAATAAATATGCGAGGTAATAGATTGCAGGCTAGAGCAACCATCACACTACACACTATACATGTGTGCAATTAAATTTACCGATTCAATAAATAATCCTTTGTCTGAATTTTTGCTTACTCTCTCACTGCTAAAATTCCACTCAATACAACTTCCAGCTCTGATGTACGGCACATCCTACTGCATTACGTTTGTGTGACAGTTGTATTGAGGCCATACTTAACCCATTCCCCCCCTCCTCGATATAAAGATTAATTGTAAAGATACCCTTTAATTGTAAAGATACCTTTCAACGATTCAAAACCTTTCATCTAATCAAAAGTTACAACCGATTTTACAAAATTGTGATAATGGAAAATGTCACTGCTAAAAGTTGTACGAAGGCTGTATGAGTTACTAGTTCCTTTTCTATGTTGCGGCATCACCTACCTGCAGGACTTCAGAACCAGCCAAGGGGCACAAAGGCTCGCCTCCAAAGAAATCCGGTAGCTGTGTGGTAAAATAATGTTGTCTTAGCGTCCTGCATTAGGGTGGTCTATTGTATCATTGGACTAGGTTACCACACATCCTTGCTTCGCAAAGTAGCTATGCCTTCAAAACCACATGCAAGGTTTATTAACTCTGTCGCTCGCTATATGCAAACACGTAAAAATTGAATCTGAAAGGAAGTGCAAAATGGCTAAGCATGAATGCTAAAGGAGAAATTTAAGAATTTAAATCATATTTCACGGGTAAAAATAGATAACTTTTACAGGAAAATTAAAGACCCTTTTGGAGATAGGAAAAACAGTTATATGAACTTCAAGAGCTCAGGTGGCAAATCAGTCCCAAGCAAAGAAGCAAAAGCTGAAAAATGAATGGAGTATACAGAGAGTCTACACAAGGGGGAATAACTTCAAGGCCGCAGTACAGAACTGGTAGAGCACGTAGATGAAGATCAGACTGGAGGTGAACAGAATTCGCCAGAGCCCTGAAAGAGGTCGAAACGAGACCCTGGAGAAGACGACATTCTATAAGAGACACTGATAGCGTTGAAAGAGGCAGCTATGAAAAAATTCTTACATCTCGTATGGAACTTGTATGAGAGGGGCGAAATACCCTCCGACTTCATGAAGAATGTAATCATTGTAATTCCAAACCAAGAAGTGGCAGACAGCTGTGAAATTTGCAGATTTATTAGTTTAATAAGTCATGATCGCGAAATATTAACGCGAATTCCCTATGGAAGAATGGAAAAACTGATAAAAGCCGATCTTGGGGAAGACCCATCTTGGATTTCGGAGAAATGTTGGTGCACGTGGGGCAGGATTGACCATATGACTTATCTTTCGAAATATTTTAAGGTGCGAGACAGGTTTTTAGCCTATCCGAAATGTTGTTTAATCAAGTATTCAACTAAATACTTAGGGATTACAATTACATAAGCTAAATTGGAATGATCACATAGAAAATAATGTAGGTAGAGCAAACCAAAGACTGCGATTCATTGGTAGGAAACTTAGAACGTGCAACATGAGACTGCTTCCACCACGCTTGTCCTCTCTATTCTGGAGTATTGTTTGCTGTATAGGGTCCGCAACAGGTGGGTTCAAAAATGGTTCAAATGGCTCTGAGAACTATTGGACTTAGCAGCTATGGTCATCAGTCCCCTAGAACTTAGAACTACTTAAACCTAACTAACCTAAGGACATCACACAACACCCAGTCATCACGAGCCAACAGGTGGGACTGACGGATGACATAGAAAAAGTTCAAACAAGGGCAGCTCTTCTTGTACTATCGTGAAATAGAGAAGATAGTGCCACAGACATGATATGTGAATTGGAGTGGCAGTCATTAAAACAAAGGCATGTTTCGTTGCGACCGGGTGTTCTCATGAAGTTTCAATCACCAGTTTTCTCCTCTGATTGCGAAAACATTCTGTTGGCACTCAAGTACATAGGGAGAAATGATCATCACGATAAAATAAGAGAAATCAGGGCCACACAGGAAAATTTAAGGGCTCGTTTTTCCTTGCGCACCTGTGGGGCGTAGAACGGTAGAGAGAGAGCTTGAAGGTGGTTCATTGAACCTTCTCCCAGGCACTTTATTGTGAGTAGCAAACTAATCACATTGATGTATATGTAGATGTAGATGCTCCTTAAGCAAGCAGAAAAAGAATACAACGAAAAATTTGGCGTACGAGGTAAAGTAAAGGGAGAAGATACAAAAACTTAGACATTCTCCGATGACATTGTGATTCTGTCACAGGCAGGAAAAAGCTTGGACGAGCAGAACGGAATGGACTGTGACTTGGAACGAGGATATAAGAAGATCATCTAAAGCAAGGAAAGTACAAACGAATGTAACAGAAATAAATCTGATGATCCTGCGGGGACTGATTAGGAAACGAGACACTTAAAGTAGTGGATGAGTTTTGCTATATGGGCAGCAAAATAACACATAATGGCAGAAGTACAGAGCATAGAAAATGTAGACTAGCAATGGCAATATAAGCGTTTCTGAAGAATGGGAATTTGTTAAAGAATGGGAATTTGTTAACATCGAATATAGCCTTATGCATTAGGAAGCTTTTCCTGGAGGTACTTGTCTAGAGTGTGGCCATGTATGGAAGTGAAACATCGACGATAATCAGTTTAGACAAGAAGAGAATAGAAGCTTTTAAAACGTGGTGTTACAGAAGAATCCTAAACAATGGGTGCGTAGAACGCGTAGCTGATGAGGCGGTACCAAATAAATGTGAGTAGACAAGAAATTCCTGGCACAACTTGACTGTTCATATTCACTGCAGAACCAAAATTCTGCCTTTAGCGAGCGAGAGATACAAAAATTTTGCGCGTGGTATTTGTAGGTGGTGGATTACATAAAGCCCATTGGCAGTGGCAGCTGAATCAGCGTATATGTGAAGATAAATTTTCAAAAATATTACAATAACAAATCAAGACACTTCCACGCGAGCCCCTGCAGTGACACAAAGAATGTGGAGCCTGTTTCCAGCTTTCCATCCAGGTACGGTGCAAGAAATCCGAAGAAATGATGTCAATGACTTTCACAATCCGAGTACGGAGGTCTTGAATGACCCGCACTGCAGTGGCGAAGACCCTGTCCCTGACGTAGCCCCATGGAATAGAATCCAACGGTGCACCTCGTTTAATACAGCGTCCTGGAAATGTTACATTTAGAGCTTTCCGAACATCCAGCGACCGGAAAGGTGGTGCACCACCTTGCTGAAACCAAAGGTTTGGTTACAAGTCTTCAACATAGGGAAAGACAAAGATCTCCATCATGTCTAGTGTGCGTCGTATCTGTGACAGATGTTTCAACAAACAAGAATGGTCGAATTATCTTGCCACAAAAAACGATCACTTTCGGGATATCTCGTACATATTCCCATACACCATGTGGATACTGCGACCTCCAAATTCGAACATTATGCTTGTTCACAATCCCAGAGATCTGGAATGTGGACTTGTGAAAAAACATTAAACTTGACAGGAACTCAGGATTCCGGTCGATTCGGTTTAGCATTTCACATGCAAATTCGTATCATGGCTGTTTGTCATCCGGCTTTATGGCCAGTGGTATCTGCAACTTTCGTAAATGCAGAGGCAGCCGCTTTCTGAGTACTTCATGAACAGTTGCACGAGGCATCTGAAGTTCTCGTGTAGCTTGACGAACTGATTTTCGTGGACTTCGCTGGAATGTTTGGCGAATATTCCCAACTTGTTCTTCAGAGACACTCCGACTTCCTCCACGCCCCTTTGCTATTGTTTTGTTTTGTTTTAGGGCACAAATGCAAATGCTGCCAGTTTCCAGAAACCGACTGTGACATGCTTTTATGCTCTTGGTGTCTGGTGCTGCTTTCCCGTAAACACTACGAAACTGCCGTTGCACCATAACAATGAATTTAAAGTCTGCATTCCAAAGCACAGTTTGTGCCTTCTTCTGAACTGACGCCATTTCCGCTACTGCGGACAATAATTCAACAATGAAAGTGCGCCAGACGTTGAAAAAAATTAGGCAGCAGCTTTAAGTCCTTCTGCAGCCAACGGACCTGAAACAAAGAAAGATTTACTATATTTAAATTGCCTCACAAAATACAGAATTTCGGTGTAGACACCCTCTACATAGGCCTACCACTGATACATACTTCTGTACGAGGTGCAATGAAACAAAAATCATGCCAAAATGGTTAACGATTTTATGAGGCACTACATATTGAATCAAATGAGGACTGTTAAGGAGAAAGACGGAATGCCGTTATACCATTCATGCTCAGCGTGGATCGGAATTTACAGCATTCTGCGAGGTTTTGTGGTTTCGTTGCAGTATTAGTAAGCAGTACGACTCAATAATGCCGGATCACAATAGAATATTCAGTTGTCGTTTACGGAATTAAGAGTTAAAGAGTTAACAGGTTTAGAAACGGAGCTCGTTTGTTGCGCTTCCGAAAAGTGTTATGGTAATCATTTATTATGATGGCGTGCAAAGCACATATCATTTTGTATATGTATATGTACTGAGGATCATATAGTAACACAATTTTGTCTAATTACATATACAAAATTGTGTTACTACTGAAACGTCCCCTTAGAAAAATTATACATGACTGTGCTTAAACTGACACACAATATTTTTAGCGCACCGCAATCTGACTTCCAAAAATCCATACGAAAGAATGGCCCTGACTAACATTAACCTATACGTTTCACAAATCACTTACCTCACAGAAATCTTCGTTATTCAAGCTACTGCAACAGACTGCACACGGCACAGCCAGTGATTTTCATACAGAGCGCTAGGTGGCGGCGGCGTTACCAATAAAAAAACTTAAACAGCCTACTTACATAGCCCCCATGCTCCCCACAAAAAAATTTACAAATTGTTTTGGGCAGTGGCCAATAATGATTTGATAAATTTTTTCATTATTACTATAATAAGGATATCAAATGCACACACTTGTTGATACAATGTTGGTCAGTAGCTAAAATTTTCTCACAGTCCATAAAGACAGTCCTGATCATTCATCAAAGTAAAATTGCAGTGTTTTTCTCAAAGTCTGAGTAGTAAAAGAAAATGCACACGGAAGTAGTGGATTTCCATTCAGTCTTGAAGAAGTAGTGTTGTCCTTTCAACGAAAGAAAGTGCTGACTCTCGACATGCAGATAGGTAATGGGCCACAGCAGAGTCAGTAGATGTTGAAGACTATCGGTAGGTAGGTCATCACAGAGCAGACCCACTGTAGTCCTGGTAGAGATTACTATTGGTGGGCCTCCAGAGGTGCAGACCCACTGCAGTCCTTCTAGAAATAATGGTATTGGTGGGCCATCAAAGGTGTAGACCCACTGTAGTCCTTGTAGAAATAATGGTATTGGTGGGTCATCAAACGTGCAGACCCACTGTAGTCCTTGTAGAGACGGCCAGCAGCCATCTGTTGCAACTGTGCAGGTGCACAATCACCATTGAAGAGTCTTGCAGAGAATACTGCAAGTCCATAAACCACCACTTGCCCACTCACAAAGAATTTGTTTGAAATGTCCTTAGAACCAGCAATGCTGTTAACCAGTGCCTTGCTGAATAGTTAACACACGTGCAAACACTATCAGTCACTACTTCTCACATATTGTCCATATACTATGGCCAACAGAAACGTGTACAGTGAAATGTAACTTACAAGTTACTTAATTTGATGAACAGGTGTCAATTACAATTTTATAACACAAGAATACAATAACAAAGGTACAAAATACATCATTAAAAACATAATAATACAGATAACATTTGTAGTAAAACAGGCTTTACAAAAGAATAGAAATAAACATCCACATCAGTGTTACAAAAATTATGACATAAGTACATACATAAAGATCAGAATAACTTTTGAAACATCAACTTCACATATGAGCAACAAAACAGAACAGGTAAATAATGTCTAAAGATGTTTACAAATTAAATAACATATTATCAGAAAAATTCGACAATGTAACTCGTATCAGCTAAACACACAAAGACAGGAAAAAATACAAATTCACATAGAGTAATAACACAAAATATGGAACAGGGTTTGTTTTCAGTGTGACATTTGGTACTGCAGTCCAACCCAAAACTTCATTCTGTAGATCTTTCGTCGTATCTCAACATTTGTTTCCACCAAAAATATCCAATCCAAGCATGCTTTCTGTATTTTGTTCACATCCTCTTTCAAAAATAGATTTTCTCCACTGTACACTACTTTTTTTTGGCCAAATCATTTTCTTATAACTTCTCAATACATTTCTTCCAATTCCTCATAGTTAGTTTCTTATATAGTCTACCCCCTCTTAAGCTAATTTAAACCTACTGAGTTCAGATGCTAAACTAAGGGACGACGCAATGCAGCAGCACAAAATAATTAACACAAACAGCAATGTAAAAAAAAAATACAAATTGGGAAAAAAAGGCAGCAATATAGGACTTAGCAAATTAAATTCAACATTACAACTAATATAAGGCAATGCACAGCAAACAAGAAAAATAAATCCGTAGTAAAACTGGCTTAACAGAGTAGTACAAAGTCAAATTCAGTAACATTATGCCTGGCAAACCGCAGCAGCAAATGCAATAACTTATATCTAAACATGACAAAGCTGAAACAGAAGAAATATTACAGTAAAGACGACAATGCAGAAAAGGGAATTGTCTATTCACATATTAATATCTATGTCATTAAAGTGGTGCACCACAAACTAATTCTACAAAAGATATTACCAAGTAGTTGAAAAGAAAATTAAGGATGCAGTTACTGTTATTAATCCCTTCTTATTGTTCTTTCCTTTCCAAGTGCTTCTTTTTCGAAGAACGTGGATCATAAATGATTATTCAATAGATCTGTTGACAGAAAGTGTTCACATTAGCAAATGCATTTAGTTTTATTTTATAAAACTAATGCTGCAACACAGCTGGAAACCAGATATCAAATGAAATTAGCAACTATGAAAGGCGAAGTATAAAAATATCATTCAATAGTCATGTGATATTTAATAAGTTAGTACAAATTCTCTCAACTCTCGTAGAAAGACGCTTGTCATTATCAGGTGTGCAGATGTAAGAAAGTATCTTTCCAAGTAATTTGCGTGTCGTTTTTGCGATGCTTTCTACAAAGGAATGTCAATAGCGAGGATAATGGCCACTTTTTTTCCACCTGTGCCTCTGAAAGGCATACACTAATGGCTTGTTTCCAGGTGGCTGTCGCGCAGCTGGGTGCCCACGACGCATTACGTGCAGGTGGTCACTTAACTTTCTGACCGAAATATTTACGACACCAGTTTCCGCTACAGTGGCAGTCTCATATAAAAAATTTCATAGGTCAAGTACTTGCGTTAAAAATCTGTAGAAACAGAATCCTATTGATATAACAGTGTCCCAAAAAAGTTCCGTCGGCATTGTAACACATTCACGCATTTACATACATTTCATAACTCTTAAAGTACGATTCTTGGTTTCCAACCACCTTTTTCACAAACCAGAGGCCCTAACCACTACTCATTATTCCTTACCTCATTCGTCGACACTTCTTCAATATTTCATCACAACAGATACTTAGCATAATCAAATAACTCATATAGCATCAGCTTATTGATCATAAACATATCGCAACAGCGTAATACAAATCGTCATCATAACATCATAAAACCTCAGCCAAATCTCAAAATCGTCGTAGCTTCTTCCTATAATTTCAAAACCTAAAAAAATTCTCTGTTCATGTCAAAAGTGTCATCTACCTCAAACGTACTTTAAAAATCATGATCTCATACCAAATATGTCATTCATAGCTCTCATAGTATCACAATGGGTCTGAAAAAGTATGAACAGTTCACAAAGTACAGACAAAATACAATTCCATAAGTGTGAAGTTATCCAACTGTGTAAATACGTAAACATCTGTCACTGATGTAGTACAATAAATGTTTGTTTCTCTCAGTTAAATGATCAGATAGCTGTGTAATTTATGTGTTAGGGAAATATGGTACCGATGTGTAAAGTTGTATAAGCAAATACCATATTAGCTAGGGCTCCTTGTGCTTGGCAGACACATGGTAGACAAAGTAGGCGTGTGCACCCCTGAGGATTAATGTAATTATATCCTCAGGTGTTACAGATTACAGCAATGGAATGAAATGTATCACGAAAAACTTTATTTGTAATTCAACAATCTTGAAAAATAAATGGTTCAAGTACAAAATTAATCACTCAAATATGTGTACTGTAGCGCTAAACTGTGCGTCTTCTTGTAAGATAATCTCAGTGAAAGTGTCGTAGTTATCGTCCTCCGAAAGATAAGTTCTGCAGAAGTCAATGTACCTACCTCATGATAAACAAAAGTGAAATGCTTTGCGTATAGATATCGTAGTTACTACGCTTATTGCCGTGATGAAGTAAGTACTGTACTGTAACGTATTGTTGAGCTACAGAAAAGGCTGTCTCATTGTAGCTATACCACAAAGTTACTACTAAAACATGTTTTCCTTTCCAGAAAAATTCAGAAAAACTGTGCAGATGTAAAATAGATACACCGCAAAAGCACAATGTAAACTGTGTCACACATTAGTAGCGTCGTGATATAATCGTGTAGCTATCAAAGAAACCAAATGCTAAGTCATCTTTAATCTCACAGAAAGTACTTCAAATGAAGAATGTCTTTTCAACTAAACCAAAATGTTGCATTAAAATCTCATTAGCAGTACTTGTAAATGTTCTAAATATGTCAGCCTTATAGTCGTTACGTAATCGTGCAACTAACAAGCAAGAATGTACAAATAACAACACTGTGTCGTCTGTTCACTATAACAATGCATTCGTAATTTCTGTTTAAAAATGTTCCCTAGGTTCTAGACTGGATATTTATCTTCAAACATTGTTGCATGTTAACAATTTCGTAAGTCTGACAAAGCATACTAGAAATGTGAAGTGAAAAGTTTTGTGGCAAAGACAAAGTAAAAAAGCAGATTATCTTTCAATAAACGGTTATACATGTGAAATATGGCGTAATCCTTTACTCTACATAGTACTCAGAGTTTCAACTTGAACGCAATTATCATGCGGTAAACGTCGGTATAGAATACTGGAGTTTTTCTCAAGGTTAGCGCCTATGTTATTTTTTCTCTGCGCCAGCCGGAGCACGCGGCTGCCTGCGGTGGGAGTCATTGTCTGTCTGTTTGTTGGCGCGCGCCGTTATTGGGATTAGGAGACCTAACTTCTACAAATTCACCTTGCCGAGAGGGCACTGCTCTGTTTGAATCCTGCCAGTTCTGATGCAATTCAGGTCTGTCGTTACGATCATATCGTCTGTCGTCATGTCGGTAATTTCTGTAATTAATTTCTTGTCGGTCAAGTGGTGGAGAATTTCTCCCTGAATCGTAACTGCGCGCTGGACCGTTGAGTCTGAAGTTATACCGTCTCCCTTGATAATAATTATTTTGGTTCCCGTATTCTCTGTTTCTCTGATTGTCTCTGTGATATTCATTACTACGGAAATGCGATCTTCCTCTGTAACTATTACTCTGCCAGTGATTGTCATATGGGTGGTGTCTGTTTTGGCCACGATTTGTGTTGTGAGAATGGCCTTGTCGTGTCCAGTTATTGTTTCTTTCATCGCGGAATTGCGACGGGTGTGACCAGTAGTGACTGTTGTGTTCCTGTTTTCGCGTTCCCATGAAAAGCTTCAATGTACTCTTTGCAACGGCCTGCCAAAATAATATGCCGTAAATGTTCCGGTAATTTGATTAAGCAAATGCGGATGAGTTCTGAGGGGCTGTATGGGTTTGACAAGTACTGATTCATGTGCAACATGTGTTCAAAATATTTCACAAGATTGGTAAATTCAGATTTTTCGAAATGTTTCATCATTATGATGCCATGTTTTACTCGGTGTTGTGTGGCTTGAGACCAATATCCTGAGAGGAAGGCATGGTAAAGTTTTCCTTCACTGTGGCAATCGTGCATGACCGATCGTATTCTTACAGCTGGTTCATTCTCTAAGTAGCCACACATAAATTCTAATCTGTGCTCTAGTGACCAGTTGGGAGGAAAACAATGAGAGAATTGATGGAGCCACGCTTGTGGATGAATGTCGTTGCCAGAATTCTTAAATGTTTTGAATTTACGTGTAGTAATGAACAGCTCATAGTCAAAATCATCATGTCGGCGAGTCGCATGTCTTTTCGGCAGTTCCATCTCAAACTTCGGTGTAGCTTGCCAATTTCTTTCATAATTTTCGAAGTACCTTGTGTTATTATTTTGTGGCTGTTCCGTATTTCTATGTCCCTTTTCCCGTATTGGAGCGCGAGTGTAATCTGAAATATGTAATTCTTGTATTACCTGTGTCAGCTGATCTTGTACTTTCCGGATTTCTCTTTGGTGTTGCGTATTAATTTGATTTTGATTTTGTTTGAATTTCCTAATTTGTTCGAACTCTTCTGTGTCATTAAAGACTACCAGTTTTGTGTCATTCAGATTATCATCTACCTTCGTAGATAAATTATTTAGCTGATCCGAAAGTTCAACTACTTTCTCTGATAATGAACTAATGTCCTCCATGTGTCTTTCTGAACCAATTTTCAGAGTATCTACTGTGTCCTTCAAATTTTCTTGAGTTTTTGCAAGTTGCGTAACCGAATCGGTAGATGCAACTGAGTCAATTTTAGCTTACAAGGTCTCATGATTTTCATGAAAAATTGTTTGGAGTTCTTTTATGGCTGCTTCGTAATTCTGTAATGCATTTTCATGCCGCGAAAAAATAGGTTGGAAATGCTCACAAATTTGTGTTTTTATCTCATTACAGACTTTTTGACATTTCGATTCGATTTTATGTAATTCAGTAGTTAAATCTTCACGTGTTTGTTCAAGCGTATGTTCCACTGAGTCTAACTTATGAAGCTTTTGCTCCATTGCGTCTAACTTTAGCTGTGTTTGTCTCTGATTTTGTTCCATTGTGTCTAACTTTTGAAGATTTTGTTCCATTGTGTCTAACTTTTGAAGCTTTTGCTGTGTTTGTCTCTCATTTTGTTCCATTGTGTCTAAGCTTCTGTCCCATTTGTTTCTGATTTTGTTCCATTTGTTGCAATACTAATGTATTAGTGTCTGGAATCTGTTTTTCTATGCTTTTTGGCAGTGCATTTTCACCGGCAACATTTACATTTTGACAGGCAGGAAATATGTCTTGACTCATTTGAGAAAACGGTGAGGACCCATAACCTAAGTCTACAGTATTTGCAATATTGTGTTCTGTCATTTCGGGTACCTGAGGCGATCTGTTGCCGACTGATCGATCGATAATTGTTCCCTGTTCACTACTTGTTTCATTGTCTACACCATTATTTGCCGCCCGCTCCATTTCCCTATGCACAATTACCAAATAACTACTTCGAATGTCTGTTAATTCACTACACAGTGGTGCTGATAAGCGACGCTCGTCGTCACTATTATTTCTCAGTTTACTTTGGAGCCTAGTGTTACGTTTTGCACATGCCATAATTGTCACAATATTTCACACGGCAACACAGAAAAGGGTCGCCATATGAAACGTCCCCTTAGAAAAATTATACACGACTGTGCTTAAACTGACAGACAATATTTTTAGCGGAACGCAATCTGACTTCCAAAAATCCATACGAAGGAATGGCCCTGACTAACATTAACCTATACGTTTCACAAATCACTTACCTCACAAAAATCTTCGTTACTCAAGCTACTGCAATACAGCGAGCGCCACTACTGCCAGCTAAATAAAAGATTCAAACTACTGAAGGCACTAACTACTGATAGGCATAGTTAGCAAATGAAAGATTTTAATAGAGAACAAACAATGTATTTACCTTAATAGTCATAATATATACATCAGTTCGTGACACCAAATCTTACAAATTTCAAAACTCCGTCATCTCTCTCCCCACGTCCACCACTGCTGGCGGCTCACCTCCAACTGCGCAACGCTACGCGCTGTTAGCATCCACCTGCCGCTGCCCAACACTACAATGGCGATTATTACAACAATGCCAACCAGCCACTGACTGCACATGGCACAGCCAGTGATTTTCATACAGAGCGCTAGCGCTTAAACAGCCTACTTACACAATGTGATCCTGAAATAAATAAACGCTGAAATTAAAACGAAGCAGATAAAAAGCTCTGATCGAATGAGATGAGAGCAGATTTTTTTAACCTCCCGCCTTACTAATCAGCCTATCCTGCTTGCGATATAATATATGACCGCTGATCGCGTTTATACCTGATGGAATTTTTCTAATTGAAGGAGGCCATCTTTCCCGAAGAAGTAATACCGATAAGTAGGGGGAAAGTGTACAACCGATCTTCCTGATAGAAAAGTCTACTAAATACAAAAAAGTAATTAAACTGCAGAGGGCTACAATTGGGAAAAATGAAAGTTATTATGTGCATTCACTCACGAAAAACACTGGGCAGAAAAGGAATACCACTGATCGTGAATCCAAAAGTGACACTAATGAACGAAAAGGAAAGAATTACCGTCGCCAGCCCACTAGGGCGATTTACATCCTAAATCCTGTACGAGATGATGGGAAAGAGAATACCAAACTAAACAGCCCTGTGCTCCAAGCTATGTGTAAAGTAAATAAAACTTCTGCGCTCTTAATTTGTGCACTTTCTTTAGATTTGGATTTTTTCCAGTTTTCTCAAACTTTTGTTAGTATATAACGAAAAATGGGAACAAGGACCCTGCTTGGTAACAATGCCCGGGGGCAATGAGGACACAATCGCCCTAAATTTAACAGATTATTATTCAAATAAAGTTCATTAATCAAATCACATTCAGCTGTGCTGCTGGGTTAGCCGTTAATACTTTCTACCAATGAACAGGCTTACTTCAGTGCCGTGCGTGCGACGAAACTCGGAGCCGACGATGAATCTGTGTTGCTGGAACTGCTGCTGTCGTCGAAGACGGTAGCATCTTGTGGGGCCACAGCTCTAATTACAGGAGCGTGCAATCGTAATTAATACAGCCTCTTCTGCCAGTCCACTGTCCTTGCTCCTGCTTCTTCACTCCTGGAAATTGAAATAAGAACACCGTGAATTCATTGTCCAGGGAAGGGGAAACTTTATTGACACATTCCTGGGTCAGATACATCACATGATCACACTGACAGAACCACAGGCACATAGAAACAGGCAACAGAGCATGCACAATGTCGGCACTAGTACAGTGTATATTCACCTTTCGCAGCAATGCAGGCTGCTATTCTCCCATGGAGACGATCGTAGGGATGTAGCCCTGTGGAACGGCTTGCCATGCCATTTCCACCTGGCGCCTCAGTTGGGCCAGCGTTCGTGCTGGACGTACAGACCGCGTGAGACGACGCTTCATCCAGTCCCAAACATGCTCAATGGGGGACAGATCCGGAGATCTTGCTGGCCAGGGTAGTTGACTTACATCTTCTAGAGCACGTTGGGTGGCACGGGATACATGAGGACGTGCATTGTCCTGTTGGAACAGCAAGTTCCCTTGCCGGTCTAGGAATGGTAGAACGATGGGTTCGATGACGGTTTGGATGTACCGTGCACTATTCAGTGTCCCCTCGACGATCACCAGAGGTGTGCGGCCAGGGAGATCGCTCCCCACACCATAATGCCGGGTGTTGGCCCTGTGTGCCTCGGTCGTATGCAGTCCTGATTGTGGCGCTCACGTGCACGGAGCCAAACACGCATACGACCATCATTGGCACCAAGGCAGAAGCGACTCTCATCGCTGAAGACGACACGTCTCCATTCGTCCCTCCATTCACGCCTGTCGCGACACCATTGGAGGCGGGCTGCACGATGTTGGGACGTGAGCGGAAGACGGCCTAAAGGTGTGCGGGACCGTAGCCCAGCTTCATGGAGGCAGTTGCAAATGGTCCTCGCCGATACCCCCGGAGCAACAGTGTCCCTAATTAGCTGGGAAGTGGCGGTGCGGTCCCCTACGGCACTGCGTAGGATCCTACGGTCTTGGCGTGCATCCGTGCGTCGCTGCGGTCCGGTCCCAGGTCGACGGGCACGTGCACCTTCCACCGACCACTGGCGACAACATCGATGTACTGTGGAGACCTCACGCCCCACGTGTTGAGCAATTCGGCGGTACGTCCACCCGGCCTCCCGCATGCCCACTATACGCCCTCGCTCAAAGTCCGTCAACTGCACATACGGTTCACGTCCACGCTGTCGCGGCATGCTACCAGTGTTAAAGACTGCGATGGAGCTCCGTATGCCACGGCAAACTGGATGACACTGACGGCGGCGGTGCACAAATGCTGCGCAGCTAGCGCCATTCGACGGCCAACACCGCGGTTCCTGGTGTGTCCGCTGTGCCGTGCGTGTGATCATTGCTTGTACAGCCCTCTCGCAGTGTCCGGAGCAAGTATGGTGGGTCTGACACATCGGTGTCAATGTGTTCTTTTTTCCATTTCCAGGAGTGTAGTCATCTGGCCCGCGCGCATACATGATGCCCCCGAAATGGTGTTCTCTGCAGCGAGATCGTTAACACCACACTTCTGCACACTACAAGCGCTGGAACCCGTCTCCCGCTCTCTCCGAACGCTCTGCGCAACAACCCCCAACCCAAAGATTTTACATCTGACAAGCACTGCTATTATCGGTGCTAGTCGATGCCAATAACAATTCCTTTGTCTTTTTCCCAGAGCTTATAAGTTTCACAGTGAAACACTGTGTACCGACCTAAATGTACACATACAGTGGAGCAATGGCCTTACTTATTAAAAGAAAGCATTTAAATCACAAATATTTACGTCCAATTTAAAAAAAATTACATATCGGTGACAGGTGTCATGTATCCTGCATTTTCGGTGTTAGAATATGATTTATCCACTGCTGAGCAACCAATAAATTTGCTTAAACTTTTAATACTAATGAGATACACACCATTTCTGAAAAGAACATAAACTTATGTGCACATTACTTTCTTGCTTCCAAATAATTGGGTATTGGAAACATCTGCCACACCAATAAGATCGGTAAGCTGCAGTTACAAAAACGTTCCCTAGGAGGTGGCATGTATGAAAACGATGATAGTGCCAACACTCAAGTGAAATCGTGAAGCACTCGGCTCACGGCGATGATATCTCTTCGTAAAGAAAAAACGGATGACTGTTCCACGTGAGGCTCCCCGCGTTCAAACTCAGTACGATTACAGATGTCGATACACATCTCCGATGGTCCATAAGGGCATGTACTCATCGTAGTGACGTAATGGAGAAGAGTCACCGCGATGGATCTAGCGTCCCCCACATCAGCAACGCCACGTGCACAGCGAAGAGCGTAATGCTAAGGCAGCTTTCTGCTGCTCCGCTGTCCGCATTCGACGCCCGGTTCCTGAGTGCGCACATCGACGTCTTTTAGGAACGCCAGCTTAAAAAACAATGTTGTTTTCTATTAAGTGAGCATTCTCGGCTAAGTGCTCGCTTTGGTATTGGAAGATCCACAACTACAGATCCCATACACGCCATTCAGGGGCAAAAGTGGCCATTGTAGGTAGTGATGACGTCGACATTGTCCGCCAATACATTGTCCCGTTACATCTCGTTATCACAATTGATGAATTTTTTAAGTTTATCTTAACAGGTATTTTACTAATTTTGCAATGAACCATTAGTAAAATTCTGGTTATTATTTAAAACCGGCGGGCTCTATACGAAATATAAAGTGATAAAAAAATAGAGGACAGGATACGCTTCTTAACCTGGTCATATACATTCTTATATATTTTAAACTTAACTCTTTTTGTTTTTAAATGAGTACGTGAACGTAAATTACAATTTGCTTAATATCCTACGAAGTCTTGTATTGTTAACGCCTTGAGTGGTCACAAACTGATGGTGATACATGATGAATCGTTTTCGTATCATGGATATGTGTGAAAACGGACATTATTAAAACTGGGTTTTACAGTATCTGACATTACAGAGAGTATCGAAGGACGCGAGTCGAGGGACTTACGGTCACCACGCTGGAGGTAGTATTAGAAATCTAAGGAGGTGGAATTAGTGAGATTTGCTGAGCTCGAACCCATCCTTCTACTTCGTCTAGGCTTAGACTGCTGCGACGGTAGATCCACTGATTCATTTTGGAACATTTGTACGAGCTTTAACACTGTGCTTGTGAGAATCGAAGCACCAGTGGACTTAGAGTATTTTACTGCAGTTTGTGTTAGTATCTGCCAGTGCTGAACTTTATTGATTGCTTTCCAGGCAATATCCACGGCAGTTAACAATATGTCATGTTCTGGCTAGAGTAGAAAATGTGCGTATGGAAACTGAATGTGTGCTCACGGGTTTGTATAGTTAATGCTTTATTATACGAACCGTACGCGAAAATAGACAAGTCTGCGTTGCGTTGCTGCACAGCTTTAATTTATATTTGTTTATTAAGTTTCATTTGAATCTGCACTAATGTGACGCCACCATTTGCTGTTTCTTGATTAATGTCAGTAAACATCTGTCTCATTTAAAATATAATCATGTTGTGTCAGTGAGCATCGTTAATCCTAGGAGCCTTATTCATTCAGCTTTTAACATAAATTATTCGCTAACCCGCCCGTAAATTACTGGGCAAATAGATCATCCCTTGTGTAAAACCATTAAAGCGCGTATGTGCGAAAACCCTCTGCGACACGACTAGGAGATCCAGGGTATAGTCGAGGAAGAAAATATAGTTCTTGTGAAATAGAAATTTATTAGCAAGAACTAATGAATGCTATCTACAATGGATCTCAAAGTGATTCCACATATATAGGTTTGAAGAAGGTTTTTGACACTGTTGCTCACAAGAGGCTTCTAATCAAATTACTTGTCGATAAGCATTGCTTTAGCTGAGCCATCTGGATTCGTGATTTCCTCTCAGAAAGATTACAGTACGTAATAATTTACGGAAAAACATAGAGTGAAACAGATGCGATAACCTGCGGTCCCCAAGGAAGTGTTACAGACCCTCTGCTGTTACTAATCTCTAAAAACGATTTAGGAGATAATCTGAGCACCGTCTTAAATTGTTTTCAGGTGATATGTCATTTACCATTTAGTAACGTTATCACAAGATCAAAACCAATTGCAAAACGACATAGACAAGATATCGGAATAGTGCAAAAAGTAGAAAATGTTTGTCAACAAGGAAAAAAGTGTGAGGTCATCTACATTAGTACAGAAATAAATTCGTTAAATTTCGATCCCACGAAAAGCAGCACAAAACTTAGGGTTATCAATTGGGCTAAGTAACTATAAATTAAAATTTAGGGACAGCTTATGTTGGAACGGTGACATAGAGAATTTTAGGGGGTTGGGGGGGGGGGGGGGGAGCAGACCAAAAACTACATTTTAATGGCGGAACACGTAGAAGATACAACAGGTCTACTAAAATGACTACCTACACTATGCTTCTTTCTCCTCTGTTAGAGGGATAATATTGAAAAAGTTCAAAGAACGGCTGCTCGATTTGTATTATCGTGAAATAGGTGAGAGAGCGCCACGGATATGATTGAGTGGCAGTCATTAAAACAAAGGCGTTTTTCGTTGCGACGAGATCTTATACGAAATTTGAATCATCGACTTTCCCCGATTAATGTGAAAATATTTTACTAACTGCAGCGTACGTAGGGAGAAATAATCGTAGTAATAAAGCAAGATAAATAAAAACTTAGGCAGAAAGATTTAAATGTTCATTTATCCAACGGGATATTAGAAATTGTAACGGTAGAGAAAGAGTCTGCAGGTGGTCGGATAACCTTCTAACAGGCACTTAAGTATGAATTATAGATTACTCATGTAGATGTAGGTATGTCGATGTAGATGTAGACGTGAATATGCCCGCGCCGTTTCTACGCTTCAAATTGCAACGTGAAGCGAGTGCTCCTACAGGTCGTATTGGAAGATAAATCAAAGATATAATAATGGCAACGTTAGAAGCTCCCCAGCAGTCCAGAATGTGGTATCGACCACTATTAGATATCCCCAACCAGCAGCGGCCGAGAAAAGCATCGTTCGACGCAATAGCATCGCAGGTAGCATTCGCGCGCGCGCGCTTCAAACCACAGCGATCGGCAGCTCATAACACCCAGCGATTGGCCGCCCAGAATATGCAGCTAGCACAGCCGCTGGCTCCATTAACTATGGTGCTTTATTTAACGCCACTACTGACATCTGCAAGCCAGTTGTCATCGCGCTATATTCTAGTTCACAACTCGCAAGTGCTACGCTGCGGTGGACTGTCGATGTTGATTTGGTTGCGCTCTGGATGATATACTATAACTTGGACTCCAACGTTCAGTAGGCTTAGTATGTCAACGGACTTGTGATTTCCGCCGGATTTCAGCATTCACTAGCATCTCCTGGACATTGACATAACCAACGTCAGTTTATATAATTTTCATAAAGTGTTCATTTACAACTTCGCGCATGGTGACAGAACTATTTGTTTCAGTGTTGTGTTAATAAACCGTAGCGTGGTTATATATTTATTGCATTATTCCTGGTTATAACACAGACACTGCTCACACAAAGGGACCACGTAACGTTGTCCATTTTGGGCTCAACTGTTTACACCTCAGGTTGCTGATGTCCCCTAGAGTAAGCCTACGAGTTTGTCGATCTACACCAGGAAACTGGGAGAGCACCGCAGAGAGGACCTCAAGTCTGTGGCGTCACTGACCTCAGGGACAAGCAGGCCCTGCGTCCCGCTGATCAGTTAGCGGTCAGCTGGCGGCGCCGTCGAGAGGGCGCGTCGCCTGACAGCGGCAGAGTAATTGCGGCCTGGCGGCTCCGCAGGTGATTTAGCGGTGGAGGTGCTGGCCGACGCTCTCAATTACGGCCCCAACGCCGTCCCGCCGCCTGCTCCGACGCCGCTACTTCTGGGGACAAGAGGAGGCAGTCTGCAAACACCTTGTGCTGACCAGCTGAATTTAGGATTCAGTCCGCAAACATCCAAATCCTCCAACGTTCTACATCCTTTATAGAAAGGTATATCGAAAGCCAATTTAAAAACACAGTTTTAGGACTATATTTTTGCGTTTCACTCTTTCTTAGTTATTTGTGTTGGAGCATACATTCATAGCTTTTTTTCCATAAGTTTAATAAATAAAACAAGTAAATACAGCAGAGACTTAAAAGATTGATAATATATTCTCCTTTACTATTTACTACTGTCTGCCAGCTCTGCGGTAACTTTCCGATTCCGTGACTGTAGAATTTAAGTAATTTCGAGGCGAAGAACCTGTCGAACCATGCTCTGAGCGCATTTTCATCCGGAAAGGAAGTTCCTTCAAGGTTGTTCGACAGATAGCGTTAAAGATGAGAATCTGTAGGTGCAAGATCAGGTGAACATAGTGAGTGCGGAATGACTTCCCCTAACAGCTCCTGTGTAGAATATTTTGGTCAGTCCAGCAGAGTGCGGCCCGGCGCGGTTGTGCACTGTTCCTGGTCGTTTATCTGAGGATTCAGTCTGCAATACGAGTCAATTGTTGACAGTAATTATCAATAGTGATGGTTACACCTTGGGGAAGCAGTTCGTAGTACACCACACCGTCGCTGTTCCACCAGAAGCATAAGACTATCTTTTGCAGATGTATGCAGGTCCTTGTATAGGGATTTGTTGCTCTGTTGGCACTCAACTATACCTCTCTTTTCTTACGTCAGAATAAGGACAAAGGTTTTCGTCACTAGGTTAGGAATGGTCGATGTTGTACACGAGGAAGTTGATGAGGAGTAAGCAGAGATGTACATACGGCTGCACGCAGATTTTTGTGATTTTCGTTTAGAGCATACGGTTCCACACACCCGATCTTAGAACCATCTCCGTGGCGTGCAAATATCGCACAATGATGAAATGATCGCAGTTCACCACATTTGTTCTTTCTCGAGTACACCGACGTGTAACATTGTGTACTGATGCGTTTAAACGATCTTCATCAAATACCGAAGGACTTCCTGAAATTGGAGAATCACACATATAAAAACGATCTGTTTTCTAGCGTCCACAACTCCATTCGCTATCTCCAAATGAAAAAAAACGATAATATGTAAACTTAAATAGAACAGTGAACTGCATATAAAAATCGTAATCGGTAAATAAATCCATAGCAACCGGAATATCAACATCCAAAACAAAAACGCTTCTAACTTATGCACCAACCTGACATTATTATTATATTTTTTCTGATTCATCAGTCCTCTTATTGGTTGGACGTGTCCTGTCATGAATTCCTCCCCTGTGCCAACTTTCTCTGCCTCGTGATGACTGGGTGTTCTGTGCTGTCCTTAGGTTAATTAGGTTTAAGTAGTTCTATGTTCTAGGGGACTGATGACAATAGCTGTTAAGTCCCATAGTGCTCAGAGCCATTTGAACCTATGCCAACCTTTACGTCTCACACTAGCAATTCCAACTAAAGTTCACAATTACTTCCTGGATGTACTCCGATCTCTGTCGTACTCCATAGTTTCTACCCTCTATTGCATTCTCTAGTATCTTGGAAGTTATTCATTGATGTTTTAATAAATGTCCTGTCATCCTGTCCCTTTTCCTTGTCAGTGATACCGTATATCCCTTTCCTCTCCGATCCTGCGAAGAACCTCTTCGTTCCTTATCTTATCAGTCCACCCGATTTCCATCATCCATGTGTAGGACCTCAAATGCTTCGATTCTATTCAGTTCTTGTTGCCCCAGACCCCATGTTTCACTGACATAGAATTCTCTGCTCCAAACTTACATTCTCAGCGAATTTCTTCCTGAGATTAATGCATAAATTTGATACTACCATTCACTTAAATCTTTATAACCTGCCCTTGTAGCAGCAGTAACCATTCTAAGAAATGGGCTACACAGTTGTTGTCTTATATAGGCGTTGCCGAACGCAGTGCCGTATTCTGCCTGTTTACGTATTTCTTTATGTGAATATACATGCCCACAACAGTTTCTTTGGCGCTTCAGTGTACCTCGTGGTAACTGATACAGAGGAAGACAATGATAAAATGGGTAACCCAGATTATTGAGGATGTGGTGCGTACATAATTATATTGTCTGTGTATTTTCATGTATAGGACAGTATTGCACCTGGATAATAGGGTACATAGGAAAATATGATATTTTCTGGTTTATGTTCAGTCTAGTTACCGATACTGGGCAAGGTAAGATTTGGCGAGCAGGAAGATCAGCAGTAGAAACTCTCGCCGTGTGCAGCTGGGCAGGCATTACCTTCCTGATATGTAAACGAAGGACGGCTGGCAAGAAAGAGCAACAAAACAGGGGCTTAGAATATCGTCCACGTACCGCTGTGCTGTGCTGCGGATTACATCCAAAGGAATTTTGCTATGAAATGAAATGTCTCCCTGATTGTCACCCCCTGTAGTAGAGCGGTTTGAGGGCGACTGTCGGGTTCGTATGCCACCATTGTCCAGGTAGTCTCCCGACACGTTTTCGCCCGGGAATATTTTTTACTGGGGTAGAATTGTCTTCAGTGCTGAATCCCTCTTCGCTTTGACTCCCGATGGCCCTTAAAGCACAGCGGCACACCGTCGATATTCTACGCATCATTTTGTTTCATTGACGACAAGTCATTTTGAGCTCAAATTTCAGTAAGTTAATGGCCAACCGCACATGTCGACGGGTTTTACTACTTGACGTCGAGTTTTCCAGCCCTACCTCGGCCAGCAGGTTCTCCGAAATCTTCCCAATTGAGAACGTTTATAGCATTTTGGGAAGTGGGAAGGGCTGTCCAATCATCACAGGCCACTAGTTGGACACAATTTGGTATGATATGGCTCAGGAGGACATCTACCAACTCTATCAATCAATGCTAAGTCAAACAACTGTTTGCATGAGAGCCAGAGATGGACCAACGCCCTGCTGACTTACTCAATTTGTGAAGCTATTTCTCTTGAAAAAATAATTCAACTTTTTTGAAAAATAATCATTTGTTTCTATACATACATCACACCTATGGGCTGATGTGCCAATGAAAATGTCAAGCCCACCGCCAATGTAACTGAGCAAGATGCGAAATTTGCCACATTGCCTGAGAGCGGGGTAGGCAGAAACCAAACGTTGCCGTGCACACTATGTTGACGACTTTAGCTACACTGCAAAAGTAAAAATACACGTAAAAATTCAGTTTGGGAGTCAGAAAATTATATAGTAACCGTGCAGTAATGCAATGGATGCTGGCGCGCTTGATAAAATAGGCAAAATGTGCTCACACACCCAGAATCACCGTGTCATAGGTCCGGACTTAGCCCTTAATATGAGGGTTGTCCAGAAAGTAAGTTCCGGTCGTTCGCGAAATGGAAACCACAGTGAAAACCAGAAACGTCTTATTTGCAACAGTTAGGTAAACCTTCCACTTACTTCTCTACATAATCGCCGCAACAACTTATAGTTTTGTCGTAGTTTTGTATCAACTTTCCAGTATTGTCGTCATAGATAGCTGCCATCTGTGCTTTCGGCCAGTTATCTGCACTGGTCTGTAGCTCGTTGTGTGTGGGAAAATTTTGTCTTCATAACCAGCGGTTATTGTGAGCAGAGATGAGACTGATGTGGAGCCAATTACGGACTGTATTGTGGGTGATCAAACACTTCTCATCGGAAACACTGCAGGAGGGTCTTTATTGCCATTGCAGTGTGCGGCCGAGAACTGACATGAAGAAGGAACTGCTCGACAGTTGTGTTACGTTGGCTCCATGACACAGGCGAAATCTCTATCCAGGCCCTCATACGTGGAGGGAGACACTATTCCCTACGTATCTTTATGTGCTCACTGTGCACTCAAAACTAAAAAGTGCCACGCGGCACGATCGACGGCCATACTAGAGACACTGCCCAACACATCTGTGCAAAGTTTTATCCGAATTTCCCAGTGGTTTCCATTTCGTGACCGATCGAAGCTTACTCTCTGGACAAGCCTCGTATATCTAGGCTTTGTGAACTCAAAAGAGACACTCAGTCAGAGGCCATCTCTCTGCTAGAACCAGAGAGAAGAGGAATCAACTGAGTTTCAATAAAACCGTAACATGCTGATCGATGGCCTTGCGGTTGTAGGCGCTACAGTCTGGAGCCGAGAGACCGCTACGGTAACAGGTTCAAATCCTGCCTCGTGCATGGATGTGTTTAATGTTCTTAGGTTAGTTAGATTTAATTAGTTCTAAGTTCTAGGCCACTGATGACCTCAGAAGTTAAGTCGCATAGTGCTCAGAGTCATATGATGACGGCCTGCCTGCTACCTGCTTGCTGACTTCAACCCAACGATTCAGCCAACCTGATGCACACTGCTGCTTAGGTCTGCCATTGCTGCCTATTGAGTCATCGTGGTTGAGAAGACCAAAATGCAGCTAGCCCTCTTCCACTACAGGTCGTCGCGGATGATATGAAAGCCGCAATCTTGACACTTACCAGGCATGGGGCGTTCGCACAGCCTCCTGCTTGACTTGTCCTGCAAACTTGGCCGATCCCTCGTCGGTGACCAGGCACTAACCATCACGACAACTGACTTCCTGGAATACAGTCAGCCAATGAAGCATTCGACGGGCTATCTTCGAGAGTGCTAAGGTGGGAGCCGCACTGTGTCAAGGATCATCTGGACAGGTGACACCTACCCGTCCCCTGCTGCCACCCGGCCGTGGCACTGACATGTTGGGTGAATCATGTCTAGCTGACGAGACATTAACACTCCGTGGCACGTATGACTATGCGTAGCTGCCGACCTTAGCTCTGACGATACTCATAATTCTGAACACTTTACACGATAAATGTTATTGCAGATATCATCGTGTCACTGACATGTCAGAACATGGTCTGGGCCATTCATCCTCGCTCCATGCTCATCCACCTGTACGAAACTCCAGCCCATCTCCCTGGGCCACAACAGTATTCGAGTGGTGTATAATATACTATAGCTATTTTCAGAATGAAACTTCCTGGCAGATTAAAACTGTGTGCCGGACCGAGACTCGAACTCGGGACCTTTGCCTTTCTCGGGCAAGTGCTCTACCAACTGAGCTACCCAAGCACGAATCATGCTCCGACCTCACAGATTTACTTCAGCCAGTACTTCGTCTTCTACCTTCCAAATATTAGTGCTTTGTAGAGAAATAATGTACCACAATGACTATTAAAAGCAGTAGTGACCAGATTTTACAATTTAAACACTTTTAAATCAGAATAGAGCACCTGTTCCTAAGTACATTATGAAATACACATTTCAGATTTAGAGGAACCTTAGCTTTCTTTAGTGAGTTTGCACTTTTACAAAAAGACTGCAGCACATATAATGTGAATGATCTCATCTCACAAAGGAATAAGCAGATGAAGAGTGGTCAAAAAATGGTCCCGAGTACTATGGGACTTAACTTCTGAGGTCATCAGACAACTAGAATAGATTTCCGAGTTAGTTAACGTTGTCTGCACCCGTGGTCTAGGGGTAGCGTCTTTGATTCATAATCAAAAACTGCCTAAATTTTGATAAACAATCAGCATTGGCAGCCGAAAACTTCCGGCATAAGAAGTCAGCCTCATTTTGCCAACGGCCTTGTCAAAGAGGGCGGAGGATCGGATAGAGGTTCAGGGCACTCTCTTGCCCTAGGGGTGGGAAATTGCCCCTAAAGGCGGAAGAATCAGCAATGATCAACGACATGAGGATGCAGAAGGCAATGGACACCACTGCATTAAAGACACGTAACGTGTATCCACATGACATGTGGCCTGTAGTTGAAGAAGTGTCATGATGATCTCTCCATTGGCAAAAGATTCCGGAATAGTCCCCCATTCGGATCTCCGGGAGGGGACTGCCAAGGGGGAGGTTACCATGAGAAAAAGATTGAATAATCAACGAAAGGATAACGTTCTACGAGTCCGGGCGTGGAATGTCAGAAGCTTGAACGTGGTAGGGAAACTAGAAAATCTGAAAAAGGAAATGTAAAGGCTCAATCTAGATACAGTAGGGGTCAGTGAAGTGAAGTGGAAAGAAGACAAGGATTCCTGGTCAGATGAGTATCGGGTAATATCAACAGCAGCAGAAAATGGTATAACAGGTGTAGGATTCGTTATGAACAGGAAGGTAGGGCAGAGGGTGTGTTACTGTGAACAGTTTAGTGACCGGGTTGTTCTAATCAGAATCGACAGCAGACCAACACCGACAACGATAGTTCAGGTATACATGCCGACGTCGCAAGCTGAAGATGAACAGATAGAGGAAGTGTATGAGGATACTGAAAGGGTAATGCAGCATGTAAAGGGGGACGAAAATCTAATAGTCATGGGCGACTGGAATGCAGTTGTAAGGGAAGTAGTAGAAGAAAAGGTTACAGGAGAATATGGGCTTGGGACAAGGAATGAAAGAGGAGAAAGACTTATTGAGTTCTGTAACAAGTTTCAGGTACTAATAGCGAATACCCTGTTTAAGAATCACAAGAGGGGGAGGTATACTTGGAAAAGGCTGGGCGATACGGGATGATTTCAATTGGATTACATCATGGTCAGACAGAGATTCCGAAATCAGATACTGGATTGTAAGGCGTACCCAGGAGCAGATATAGACTCAGATCACAATATAGTAGTGATGAAGAGTAGGCTGAAGTTCAAGACATTAGTCAGGAAGAATCAATACGCTAAGAAGTGGGATACGGAAGTTCTAAGGAATGACGAGATACGTTTGAAGTTCTCTAACGCTATAGATACAGCAATAAGGAATAGCGCAGTAGGCAACACAGTTGAAGAGGGAGGTAATGAGAAGTAGTAGAAATGAGAACACCGAGAAACTTAACATGAGGATTGATGGTCACGAAGTCGATGAAGTTAAGGAATTCTGCTACCTAGGCAATCAAATAACCAATGACGGACGGGGCAAGGAAGGCATCAAAAACAGACTCGCCATGGTAAAAAAGGCATTTCTGGCCAAGAGAAGTCTACTAATATCAAATACCGGCCTTAATTTGAGGAACAAATTTCTGAGGATGCACGTCTGGAATACAGCATTGTATGGTAGTGAAACATGGACTGTGGGAAAACCGGAACAGAAGAGAATCGAAGCATTTGAGATGTGGTGCTATAGACGAATGTTGAAAATTAGGTGGACTGATATTGTAAGGAATGAGGAGGTTCTACGCAGAATCGGAGAGGAAAGGAATAGCCGGCCGCTGTGGTCTCGCGGTAAGGGCGCTCAGTCCGGAACCGCGTGACTGCTACGGTCGCAGGTTCGAATCCTGCCTCGGGCGTGGATGTGTGTTACGTCCTTAGGTTAGTTAGGTTTAAGTAATTCTATGTTCTAGGGGACTGATGACCACAGATGATAAGTCGCATAGTGCTCAGAGCCATTTTTTGGAAAGGAATATGTGGAAAACACTGATGAGGAGAAGGGACAGGATGATAGGACATCAGCTAGGACATGAGGGAATGACTTCCATGGTACTAGAGGGAGCTGTAGAGGGCAAAAACTGTAGAGGAAGACAGAGATTGGAATACGTCAAGCAAATAATTGAGTGACGTAGGTGGCAAGTGCTACTCTGAGATGAAGAGGTTGGCACAGGAAAGGAATTCGTGGCGGGCCGCATCAAACCAGTCAGTAGACTGATTAAAAAAAAAAAAGCGTTGAAATTATCCACGAAGGCCGATGCGTTTGCAGTTTTAAGCTGGTTGCCAGTGACATTGTCGCGAAACGTGTTATTCATTTGGTTTCCTAAAACTGAACAAGAGAGCGATACAAATATTGGACATGGGGCATTTGTAAGGATCGAACCCGAACCAAAGGCTGAGCCGTCTCGAGCGATGTCATCTACGCTATGAGAATAACTCTAATTTTATCTGGCGGGCGGCTCGAATTTGCGCCCCCAACGGCCTGATTAGCTAACTTCAGTCCCAATTAACTTGGAAACGGCGTAAAGTATCGCATTGCTTTCTCTACTTTTCTTAGTGCAATACCAAGCTTTTCAGGCTCTGACCACACCCTATATTAAATTTGTATTACAGTGGTGGATACGAACTCTTGATAAGTGTTCTAAAGGGCCTCACTCTCCCCTACCAGTCCCAACAGAGGTCCATCAAAGGCTTTTGTGTGAATATGGAAGCCCCAATAAATGTAGAAGTATAGTTCGTCATCGATCTAAACTTGTTAAAGGAATAGTAACAGACATTTTACTTTTTATTTTAACGTACTCATACTGAGGTGTAAGGGATATCAGTCAAATATGATACAGCTATTTGTCTTGTTTCGCTACGTGGACGACAATGGTGGCAGAACACACGGATATATTTAACACAAATGTTCCTGGCACAGATGATGTGCCCAGAGTTTTCGTTATAGGGCTTCTATTCGCTTGTCGTGTACAGCTGGAGTATGGTACAAGATTTATGTGATTCAGGTAGGAATTAAAAAAATTCAACGGCAGTAAATGCAGTGTTGAGCAATTGCTACAATCCACAGCTACGATCGAAGACACAGAATTAACATAGCAACAGGCTGTGTGTCACTCATATCTTGTTAGACTGTGCATAGTTGGCTTGGCCAGTTTGCTTACTCCACGTACCACATACGAGTAGCTGCCACGTCCAGTCTCCTCACTAAAAGGGTTCGTCTAACTCGGTGCAAGTCGTGTGTGCCAAACGAGAGTGGACCAGATCGATGTGTGAGTTGCAGTGTAGCATGGAGGGTCTTTATGTAACGGCCCTCTTTTATTATTTTATTCCTGTTTTGTTGGGTCTAATTAGTGTATGTTTTTTGAAGTGGGTTTCGTAATCCCTCTCTCTCTCTCTCTCTGTCTCTCTCTCTCTCCCCCTATTTACATGCAGGCTCCTGTGAGCGTGAGTTTAATCTATATATAATAGATAGATATAATACGCTCGCCAAATCGCATAAAATACATTGATGCCTGACTTTTACAATTCCCAAATTCATTTTTCATTTTATGATTGTTTAAGTAATTATTTACGACATGAGTTGTCATGCTAAATGGGAGAGAATTCATGTTCTGTTAATTGCCTTAATCATTGTAAGTTTAGGACATTAGGTGTTCTTTGGCGTAATGTGACTTCAAAATGTTACGTATATCGAAAATTTGCTCTAAGCTGACTTATATACATTAATGTACCTCTTCGTACTCACTATTACAGGATGTCAGAGCTCGTTAAGTCATGACCTACTGTAAATCAAAATACATTCATGGAGAGGATATCGTTCTCGTGAAGTATACTACAAATTGACTAACCGGCCGTTATTGAGGCACTACACATCACTCCTAAGTTAATGTTGGTAACTTCTCACTTTACATAGTATCACTGCAGTCCAGCACACATGCACTGAGAACGAAGTCAGTACTGATTTTCTGAGTTTCTGTGTGCAATAACTGCAAGCGTCAATTTTAATTCGTTCCACGATATGAATTAAGAACAGTGTCTGCTCTTAGGGCAATGCCGTACTAAGGGCAGCTGCACTGTACCAGAACGGCTCGCTACGATGCGACTCTATTTGCCACACCGCATTTGAACTGCAGCGGTGCGATCTTATGTAGCTCATTTTGTATATACGTCGTTCGGTAACCTACAAGCAAACTGGATAAAAGTGATATCGGTGTGATGGTAATTTCTTTGTTATGTGAGGAAGAAGGTTATAAATTTATATATATGAACTTGGTGAAGATTAAAAGAATAGTAATGCGGGGTTCTTTTGGCAGATTTAACTACAAAATAATGTTCAAATGTATGTGAAATTTTATGGGACTTAACTGCTAGGGTCATCAGTCCCTAAGCTTACACACAACGCAACCTAAATTATCCTAAGGACTAACACACACACCCATGTCCGAGGGAGGACTCGAACCTCCGCCGGGACCAGCCGATTTAGCAACAAAAATGGATTACAAATACCTTGAATATACCAAGCCCAAAAGAATGATCAAGCGCGACTGCTTTCGGGGAATTGTTGTAGACGAACGTTTGCCATTAAAAACCTATTTGATGAGACCTTATCTTGGTACACAGTTAGATGAACAATCAGAAAAAGGGATACAGTTAAAAAAACAACATAGCCCGAAGAATTTTGGAAAATGCTTTTGGAATAATCTGCCAAAAATTTAAGATTTACTATCACAAGATCTGTCAGACTCCTATACATGCAGAAAACTGGATTCTTATCATTTGTGTCTTGTCAAATTGTCTCACACACGACGCAGTGTTGTCGACAATGAGGAGAGTGAAGAAATAAAATTACGTGATCTACTTCATATAGGGGCAATTTCTTAATAATGATATCAATACACGTGGTAGAGTCAAAGGTTATTTCTATTTTTCTGCAAGGTTATTTGGTCTGGCAAAACGACGTGGTAAGCAGGGAATGTCGTCGAAGAGTAAACAAGCATTAGAAAATTGTAGATTTTTCGTGTAGTTACAAAAAATTAGAAAGTAAGCATCCTTTTCACAAGATAAAGAAAATGTGTTTCGTATGCATTACTCAGGTTTCCTTGACAGTTTCTTTCCAAATGTGGCTTTTTCTAGTACTTCTTCTTGAAGGTGGTAAAAGTCTGGAAATCCAGTTACAATTTCTTTTATTTCCGTTGAAGTTCACCAAAGTCTAGTTCTTAGAATACCGGTTTCGAACAGCAAATATCATATTTAGAGCTGTTTTATGACACGTCCTAAAATAATTAAGCCATAGTAGCATCGAAATATTATAAATTTTTTCCACACCACCTGGCTCACTGTTTCAATCAGCGACATGTCGTAGCTTGTGTCTCACACAGTTAACTTTTCCTCGTATAACGCCATTTTGGTGAACAAACTTCCGCTTCGCACAACAAAAGAGCTACGATTGGGAATGACGAGCAGTGTTTCAACACTTGCTATGTCACATTACATACAGTTGCGCAACGCTGCACGGCGCGTCGTAGTTGGCTAGTTGATAACTCTAGCTATCGGTGCTGCGCCGTGCTGTTCCGCTGTCGAGTAGTGCGTTCTGTCTCATACGATTTCATATAAACAATACTTGTTCGTGCCGCGTCGAGCCACGCCGCTCTTCTGCATGGCAGCTCCGCTCGCTGTGGTTTTACCTTTACTGACAACTCTGGCTGTACGTGTCTGCGGACGAGTTTGTGTGCGCCGCGCGCAGCCGTCACGCCTAAGTCTCGCTGAGCCGGCGCAAATTACTGGCGATTAGTCTGTAGCAAGCAGCGCCTGTCCTAAGGGCGTCACACTGGGAGCATTTGTGGTTCCGGAGCGGAGTATTCCGCTGCTCTACGTGCTGGGCCAGCTACCAATAGCTGATTCTCGTCCCCAGCCGCTTCGCCATCCAGAATTTCTCCATAATATGCGTGCGAGGGAGCTGCCCACGGCTGAAGAACTCCAGGGCTAGATGGTATGACCGGCAGCCGTCTCAGCACTGATGAAACGATCGTCCTCAATAATTCTGATACTTATTTTTCGGCTGTATTGTGAACCGAAACTGTTGAGTATTTAACGTGGGGTACGTGCTAATGAGGATAGCAACTGTGATGAACGAGTTGTGGAGCCTTCTATATTTTACGTAGCTAAAGCTTATAATTTTTAAAGATGCTATATAGTGGGTGCTAAAAAAAGAAAGATGGTAGTACTCACAGACAATAATAGAGATCTAATAAACACGGGTCCCGAAATGCTTATGCTCTGGAATATGAATAGGAGAGGCTGTAAGACGTTTGGATGATCATAAAACCACAGTAACTGCATTGGAATTCTGACATCATATTCAGCAGCGTATTTTGATGTCATCTGGTATCACAGCACTCTAGATATGCATTAGACTGCAGAACAATAAGGTGCTTCTTAGAGTCAGTATGCAGTCAAATGTTTTGTTATTCCAGTCCTTGATCACAATATAATTTCGTTTGACGACTGGTTTCAGTCAGCAGTGACCATCTTCAGATCTGTTTTTCACCATTTCCTAATGTGATGAAGCCGTAATGGCATCGTCAAAACATTTATACACTCAGCACATGGTGTAGAACAGATTTGAATGTGGTCATTACTGTCTGAAACCGGTCATCGTCCAACGAATTTATGTTGTGATAAAAAAAAAAAAAAAAAAAAAAACGTTTTGACAGTATTGGATCACTGTTCATATGTCGCAGCTGATGAAACTAGTATCAGAACACAGTATTTGCTTTAAATGTGGATGTGGCACTTAAATTAGCGTTGTTTGCATAGTCCCACGTAGTCAACGCGTATACAACTTTCCCACTAGAGCGCGCCCACTACGCACAACAGCGCTGACGGAGGGCTCTTCTGTCTCCACCCTACAAGATGACGCTGTCTTAGAGACGGACCAAATTCTGCTTCCACCGATCCGCGTGTTAAAATATAATGCAGCCAATGAGATTGCTACTAATGTAGAACCGTTTCACACTCGCACAGTGATACTTGAACACGCGAGGTATTATAGTGAGTGTACAGACCTCCGATTATTCAGTCTGCATTAATCTGTACCAGTCTACATTTGTTTGCACCAGTCTATACTCAAGTTTCAGTCTGCACCTAATACGATTATCATATTACTGTACATAGCCATGAAGATAAATGAACAGACACTTTGTCCAATATCAGAGATATGTAAGAATAAATTAACGTACCAAGACCAAAGAAACTTCAGATTGTCAATTGTAAACAGCATAGAGAATCAAGTTACGTAATGTTATTTATTATTTTAATAAATGTGTGTGAAAATTAATCAAGTTCTGTTAAAAGCTGGTCACCGTCCATCTGCTACTCTAAGTGCGCAAGTGGCATTTCTATCGTCTGACCTAACGGCAGAACATAAACGCGCCACGATAAGACCACGAGACATATTGCTGACACTCTCCTGCTTCGTTAGAGCGACAAGTCAAATAATCTGATGGTGTGTGTACCGAAGGTCTTACAGTATACACAGCACAATTAGGATAAAGCTTGTTTGGGTCTTTACTGTGACACTACGATTTGTGAAAATCTACTCGATATGAATGGCAAACCGGATTTACTCAGGTCCGGAGATGGTAATACCGACATAAATTAGCAATCTGATACACTGACGCAAAAAAAGAAAGAATCGAAACACCAGAAACTAAAAATTGCAGGTTAACGACGTTTTGGGAATACGTTTGTCTACGTAGCTTGCTTAAGTGATTATCATTCCAGTATCATAGGTTACTGTAAACTTGAGGAAAACCACAGCGCGTGTGAAATGAAGATACGTCAGTAACTGGTGTAACAGCCAGAATGCTGAATGCAAGTATGCAAACGTGAATGCATTATGTTGCACTGGTGCCGGATGTCAGTTTGTTTCCTGACTGTTGTCCTTCGTCGTCATCACAGGGACGGTTAAAACTCTTTGTGAATGACGCTTTAGTTGTTGTCCGATGGTGCCCCATACGAGATCGACTGGAGACAGGTCTGGACACAGAGTAGGACAAGGCAAGATGTCGACACTCTGCAGAGCATGTTTGTTTGCAGGAGAGGTAAGTGGGCCAGCATTATCATGTTGGAAACCGTCCCTCAAATACTCTTCATTAATGGCAGCACAACAGTTCGCAGCACCAGATTAACGAACAATTTTGCGTTCAGGTTGCATGGGACAACCACGAGAGTGTTCGTACTGTCATGCGAAATCGCACCCCAGACTATGACCCCAGGTGTAGGTCCAGTGTGTCTATTTGGTTGGTCGATCTGGGAAAGGAGGCCAAACAGCGAGATCATCGGTCCCATCGTATCAGGGAAGGACGGGAAAGCGAAGCGGCCGTGCCTTTTCAGAGGAACCATTCCGGCATTTGAAGCGATTTAAGGAAATCACCGACAACCTAAATGAGACTGGCCGGATGCGGATTTGAACTGTCGTCCTCATGAACGCGAATTCAGTGTTCTACCCACAGCGCCACCTCGCTCGGTTGAGTCTAGCACGCAGACAGGTTGGGTGCAGGTCCTCAACTGACCTAATCAACAAACGGCACCTAGGCAGAACCATCTTTCATCAGATAACACTACATAACTCCACCCTGGCCTCCAGTGAGCTCCCGCTTAACACCACTGAGCCACTAATGACTGTGGTTTTAGGTGAGTAGAATACACGCTACAGGGCGTCTGGCTCGGAGCTGTCTTTGAAGTAACCAATTTCTAACAGTTCGTTGTGTCGCTGTGGTGCCAATTGATGTTAAAATTACTGCTGCAATTGCAGTACGATGCGCCAGAGCCATACGCCTTTCGGTAGGGGCCACGTGGCAGTCTGAAGCCCTCTCATCTTCCGATCTTACATTATCGTGACCACCGCTGTCAGCAGCCACGTTCAGAGGCTACATTCCAGTCAAGTTTTGTGCAGTATTCCAGAAGTGACATCCAGGTTCTCGTGGACCTATTACACTACCTCAATGAGGCGTTGATAATGGTATCCTTGTCGTCACAAAATCATTGTTGACTAAGTGGTCCTGTGTCAAAGGCACGGCCGTTAAAGCGTTTATTTAAAGAAAACCTGATTTGCATCCTCATAGCGGAGCTACTACCAGCACTCTCTGGCGACTGGTGTGAAATTTCAACAGACATCATCATTCAGGTATAAACACACACACACACACACACACACACACACACACACACACACACACAAACACACACATATGCAAATATCTTAAGATTTGTGTAAAATGGCAACTTCTCCCGACAGGTAGTGGAAAGGGGCTAGAGACAGGGAAAACGAAAATTACAGATTCAGATAAGGGGAAGTGGCAAAAAAACTGCTATACAAATTGATGAGTACAGTATATGAGAGCGGCTATATACCTTCTAACTTTCGGAAAAACATCATCGCCGGCCGCTGTGGCCGAGTGGTCCTAGGCGCTTCAGTCTGGAACCGGTCGCAGGTTCGAATCCTGCTTCAGGCATGGATGTGTGTGACGTTTAGGTTTAAGTAGTTATAAGTTCTAGAGAACTGATGAACTCAGATGTTAAGTCCCATAGTTCTCAGAGCCATAACATCATCCATGCAAATCGGAAGATTGCTAGAACTGACAAGTACGAGAATTGTGGATAATTCAGCATAACAGCTCATGCAACCAGGTTGCTTGCGAGAATAATATGCAGAAGAATGATGAAGAAAATAGAGGAATAGAGGATGTGTTAAATGAATCAGTTTGGCCTTAGGAATGGTAAAGGCACCAGAGAGGCTATTGTGCGGTTGATAATGGAAGCAAGACTAATGAAAATTCATGGCACATTCAAAGGATATGTTGACCTGTAAAAAGCGTTAGACGATGCAAACGGTGCAAGGTGGTGTACATTCTGAGAAAAATAGGGGTGCGCCGTGGGGAAAGACGGGTAACATACAATATGTACAAGAGTGAACACCAAGAACGAGGTGCTCAGATTAAAATGGGTGTAAGACAAAGATGTAGTCATTCGCAGCTTCTCTTCGATCGATACATCGAAGAAGCAATGGCGGAAATAAAAGGAAAGTTCTAGAGTGGTATTAAAATTCAATGCATAAGGATATGAGTGGTAAGATTCGCTGGTGACATTGCTATCATGAGTGAAAGTGAAGAAGTTACAGGGTCTACTGACTGGAAAGTACAGTGTAATGAGTACCCAACATGGAGTGAGAGCAAACCAAAGAAAGACAAAAATAACGAAGTGTAGCAGAAATGAGAACAGCACTAAACTTAACATCAAGTTTGCTGATCACGTGGTAGATGAAACTAAGGAATTCTGCCACGTAGGCAGCAAAATTACCCTTGACCGACGGAGCAGGGCGGACATAGAAAGCAGTCTAGCAGTAGCAAAATTGACAGTCCTGGCCAAAAGGAGGCTAAAAGTATCAAACATGGGCCCTTATTTTTGAAGAGTTTTCTAATAATGTATGTTTGGAGCAGAACTGTTTATGGTAGTGAAACATGGACTGTGGGAAAACAGGAAAAGAAGAGAATCGAAGCATTTGAGATGTGGTACTACAGAAAAATGTTGAAAATTAGATGGTCTGATAAGGTATGGAGCGAGGAGATTTTCCACAAAATCGGCGAGGAAAGGAACATATGGAATACATTGACTGGAATAAGGGGAAGGATGGCAGAACATCTGTTAAGACGTCAGGGAGTGGCATAGATGGTACTAGAGAGAACAGCAGTGCGTAAAAATTTAGGAGAAAGGCAGAAACTGCAATATATCCAGCAAATCATTGAGACTGAATATTGCAAATGCTACTCTCATACGAAGAGGTTGGCACAGGAGAGGACTTCGTTGGTGACAGCAACAAACCAGTCACAAAACTGATGAGTCAAAAACAAGTGGAATCTTTTTTTTTTTTAAAGAATTAGACTTCCATTCGTAAACTGCTTCATCAAATTCTTGTCTGTGACCATTTCCTCTTTCGTTCAAAATGGCTCTGAGCACTATGGGACTTAACTTCTGAGGCCATCAGTCCCCTAGAACTTAGAAATACTTAAACCTAACTAACCTAAGGACATAACAAACATCCATGCCCGAAGCAGGTTGCGCGGTCCGAGACTGTAGCGCCTAGAACCGCTCGGCCACTCTGGTCAGCGCACCATTTCCTCTTTGCTCGATGAGTGTGATTGGCTTTCCGACACAGTAAGCTGAAATGAAAAGTGGCGTATGTCAGCTACTGAAATGCTGCAATATCTTCGTTCCATGTCAAAAATGTAGGTTAGACGTTTTCACACTTGCTCTTGCTTCCATTCATATCTGAAGTTGCCCAAAATTTTCTTGTCTTCAGTAGCACCACAGAATTTTTTTTCATTTGTTACAGCATCCAGTTCCCGTTGCGTAGCTTGGTAATCCCATGATTGCTGTAGAGACTGTCTTAAATAATTTGATGTCATCTTAACGTAGATCTGTTATAAGATGTTAATACATCTTGTTGTTAATACACAACGCCTTACTACGGTTCTTTTATCAATTGTCTTATTAGCAGTTTCGTTTTCTTGAAACAAGGTAAATAAGGTACAACGTAGATATTGTGGCGACGTGGTCACTTGACCAGTTTGCCTTGTCAAGCGACTGGCTACTATGCTCGACTGGACACCATTTCACTAAGTACAGTCTGAAACCGAAATTACATAACATAGACAGCTCATAAACATATTGTTTCGAAAACTAAAATATCACGTTCTACCAACAATTTAGTAATTAATTGTCAGAATATACACTAATTAATCCATAAAAATGAATTTGTCAGTTGCCTTGGGCCAGGCATATGAGAAACGCGAAGTATTTCACTGGAGAGGAGAATGCGCAACTATCGCCACGAAACTCGCTGACAGAATCAGAGACGTCTCTTCGAATACTTTTAAATGTTCTCTAGTAGGTTTCAGCAATCTTCAAGAGAATATACACAATGGCCACTTTACCATCCCTGTTCACTATAGTCGCACTGATCCTATTACCTAAAATTTATGTTATTTTGCTGTTTGTACCTTTAGAATAACAATTTTCAGTTCTCACTTCCACTACTGCTCCGTATGTGTTATGGCAGACATAATTTTCTGCTATGGTTTAGCAAGTGGATGTATCGTCTGATCCTCTATGCAGGAAAATACCCAGATCGCGGAGAAGATATGATTAGCTGTTTGGCAGACTTTTGTAACACCTTTGGGCTTGAGAATCTTCAGAACAAAAAACTGTTAACAGTGGACGGCCTCGTTCAGCCAGAAAGGTTGAGGATCAAACGCCACTTACATTGAACGAAAATCCTGGAAAGCAAGAGAGGGATCACGTGAGTCATGTCCTTGTTCGGATGCACTTGCTTGCACTTCAAAGGGAGTAAGATTCCTTATGGTGAGGAACAGAGGGATGCACTTGTATTGATGAATGTCACATAATCTCTTCTTCGGAACAAGTGTCATAAATGGATGTCACGTTACGGCTCTTCCTCTGAACAAATGTCAATTCTCAGAAAGTTTACATTTCCGAACTTTTATCTCTTACAGCTGCGTTTCATTACTTGGTAAGTACTACCATCTGTCAAAATGTTCCACGGTTTTTAAAATCGTGAACAAGACTTTGACGCAAATGATTAAATGATTTTTGAAATTATGTTACTGATTCTGCCGTTGCTTCTCCGTGTATCAAGGTAACAATAAATGTAAAGCACAGTGTTGTGTGGTTTTCGATTCTCTGGATCTTGATTAATTAAGCACCTCTGTTACACATACGGGGTATAGGTGCAGATATTATTATTGATGACTGAGGTCAGTATACTGAACCACATTACAGGAGCGTTTAAATTCATTTGCAGACTAATTAAAACAGTGCATTGAACAACATTACATCACAGTTATCTTTTTTCCAGGTAATAATTATAGGTATTACTAGTAGTTCCTCTGGGCGGGAGGTATGATATTGAATTGTGGACCCACGTAAGGAATGCGAGTTGGCTATGCTGACACACCTTGCGTTACAGTTACGATCGTGCGGAAAATATAAGGTTGTAAATTATATGATGTGTTTGTGGGAAGACTGTTAGATGCAAAGAAAATAGCAACTAAAGCTCTGAAGTGGGTACATATTGTTGCTCATTGGAATAGTAAGTAAGTGGGGGAATAAAATTTCGTTAGAAACCGGCAAACACTTAACTAAGAAGGGTGTGTCTGCCAGATACACAGCGGTGTCGTAACCGAGTATTAACATGGGGGCCAATAGTACAAACAAGACGGGAGCTGGTTTCATCAGAGAAGCCAGGAGCAATTGATTCAACACAACGACAAAAGTGCAGAGCAGACAGAACCCTCTACTGAAACTAATCTCTGTGTTCAACTTAATAGGTTAGGAGTCCACTACACACAGGAGGCGGCTACGTGGGTAGCGGGCACTGTGTGGAAGGAACTTGGTGGTTTTTTAGGTTAGAGGGTCTCAGGGAACCACAGAAAGGAAGTGTGTCTAAAAGTGGGCAGGTAAAACACAGTAAGGTAGTTGTAGGAACGATTGGTATTGTAGATGCAAATTGTCGTAGCTGTTTTGGGAAAGAACCGGACCGCCAAGCCCTAAAAGAAAGCACTGAAGCTCAAATAGTTGTCAGCTCAGAGAGCTGGCTAAAGCCGGAAATAACTTCAGCCGAACTTTTTTTCAAACGATCTAAGAGTTTTTAGAGAGGATAGATTAAATACAGTTGGTGGTGGATTATTTATTGGTGTCAAAGGTAGTTTGAAGTAGATAGTTCGTGTGAAATAGTATAGGTAAAGGTCATACCTGACAATCGGACTAAACTATTAATTGGATCGTTTTACCAACCCCACGACTCAGAAGATATACTCTCCTGGAAATGGAAAAAAGAACACATTGACACCGGTGTGTCAGACCCACCATACTTGCTCCGGACACTGCGAGAGGGCTGTACAAGCAATGATCACACGCATGGCACAGCGGACACACCAGGAACCGCGGTATTGGCCGTCGAATGGCGCTAGCTGCGCAGCATTTGTGCACCGCCGCCGTCAGTGTCAGCCAGTTTGCCGTGGCATACGGAGCTCCATCGCATGCCGCGACAGCGTGGACGTGAACCGTATGTGCAGTTGACGGACTTTGAGCGAGGGCGTATAGTGGGCATGCGGGAGGCCGGGTGGACGTACCGACGAATTGCTCAACACGTGGGGCGTGAGGTCTCCACAGTACATCGATGTTGTCGCCAGTGGTCAGCGGAAGGTGCACGTGCCCGTCCACCTGGGACCGGACCGCAGCGACGCACGGATGCACGCCAAGACCGTAGGATCCTACGCAGTGCCGTAGGGGACCGCACCGCCACTTCCCAACTAATTAGGGACACTGTTGCTCCTGGGGTATCGGCGAGGACCATTCGCAACCGTCTCCATGAAGCTGGGCTACGGTCCCGCACACCGTTAGGCCGTCTTCCGCTCACGTCCCAACATCGTGCAGCCCGCCTCCAATGGTGTCGCGACAGGCGTGAATGGAGGGACGAATGGAGACGTGTCGTCTTCAGCGATGAGAGTCGCTTCTGACTTGGTGCCAATGATGGTCGTATGCGTGTTTGGCGCCGTGCAGGTGAGCGCCACAATCAGGACTGCATACGACCGAGGCACACAGGGCCAACACCCGGCATCATGGTGTGGGGAGCGATCTCCTACACTGGCCGTACACCTCTGGTGATCGTCGAGGGGACACTGAATAGTGCACGGTACATCCAAACCGTCATCGAACCCATCGTTCTACCATTCCTAGACCGGCAAGGGAACTTGCTGTTCCAACAGGACAATGCACGTCCGCATGTATCCCGTGCCACCCAACGTGCTCTAGAAGGTGTACGTCAACTACCCTGGCCAGCAAGATCTCCGGATCTGTCCCCCATTGAGCATGTTTGGGACTGGATGAAGCGTCGTCTCACGCGGTCTGCACGTCCAGCATGAACGCTGGTCCAACTGAGGCGCCAGGTGGAAATGGCATGGCAAGCCGTTCCACAGGACTACATCCAGCATCTCTACGATCGTCTCCATGGGAGAATAGCAGCCTGCATTGCTGCGAAAGGTGGATATACACTGTACTAGTGCCGACATTGTGCATGCTCTGTTGCCTGTGTCTATGTGCCTGTTGTTCTGTCAGTGTGATCATGTGATGTATCTGACCCCAGGAATGTGTCAATAAAGTTTCCCCTTCCTGGGACAATGAATTCACGGTGTTCTTATTTCAATTTCCAGGAGTGTAATTGCTGAACAGTTCAAAGAAAACTTGAATCTCATTTCAAATAAGTACCCCACCCGCGCTGATTCAATTATAGTCGGTGGTCACTTCAATCTACCCTCGATATGCTGGAAAAATTATACGTTTAAATCCGGCGGATAGGCATAAAACGTCATCGGAAATTGTACTGAATGCTTTCTCAGATAATCATTTTGAACATTTAGTTCATGAGCCCACTCGAAGGGTAAATGATTGCGAAAGCATACTTGACCTTTTAGCAATAAATAATCCTGGACAAATAGTGAGTACTGTGACGAATACAGAGATTAGCGACCACAAAGCAGTTGCTGCTAGGTTGGATACCGTAACACAGAGAACCATTAGAGTTGTGGATTGTTTTCTAAGAGATAATATCGACAGCAATTGAGATATATATACCACATAAATTAATAAGTGATGGTACTGATCCCCCATGGTACACAAAACGGGTGAGATCGGTGTTGCAGAAGCAACGAAAAAAGCATGCCAAATTCAAAAGCACGCAAAATCCCCAAGATTGGCAAAGTTTTACCGAAGTTCAAAATATGTCGTGTACTGCAATGCGAATACTTTTAATAATTTCCACGACGAAATTCTATCTCGAAATCTGGCAAAAAACCCAAAGATATCTGGTCATACATAAAGCACACCAGTGGCAAGACGCAATCAATACCTTCACTGCGCGATAACAACAGTGAAGTCCCTGATGACGGTGCCACTAAAGCAGAGTTATTAAACACGGTTTTCCGAAACCCCTTCACCAAAGAAGACGAAGTAAATATTCCTATATTCCAATCAAGAATAACTGCCAAGATGAGAAACATAGACATACATATACTCGGTGTAACGAATGTACTTAAATCACTTAATAAAGCCAAGACCTTCGGTCCAGATTGTATACCAGTCTGGTTCCTCTAAGAGTATGCTGATAAAATGGCTCCATATTTAGCAGTTATATAAACTACTCGCTCACAAAAATATCCGCACCTAAAGATTGGAAAATTGCTCAAGTCACACCAATACCCAAATAGGAGTAATCCACTGAATTACACGCCTACATCACTAACGTCGATTTTCAGTAGTGTTTTGGCACATATAGTGTATTCGAACATCATGAAGTACGTCGAAGAAAACGAATTATTGCCACATAGTCAGCACGGATTCAGAAAATATCGTTCATGGGAAACACAGCAAGCTCTTTATACTTATGATGTAATAAGTGCTATCGACAGGGGATGTCAAATTGATTCCATATTTTTAGATTTCCAGAAGGCTTTCGACACCGTTCCTCACGAGTGTCTTCTAACCAAACTGCGTGCCTACGGAGTAACGCCTCAGTTGTGCGACTGGATTCGTGATTTTCTGTCAGAAAGATCACAGTTCGTAGTAATAGACGGAAAGTCATCGAATAAAACAGGAGTGATATCCGGCGTTCCCCAAGGAAGTGTTATAGGCCTTCAATTGTTCCTGATCCATATTAACGACGTAGGAGAAAATCTGAGTAGCCCTCTTAGATTGTTTGCCGTCTTGTTTAGTCATCAGATGATCTAAATGACGGGCAAAACGATTCTGATAAGATATCTGTATGGTGCGATAAGTGGCAATTGACCCTGAATAAGGAAAGGTGTGAAGTTATTCACATGAGTACTAAAAGAAATCAGCTAAATTTCGACTAAGCGATAACTGTAAGCTGTAAATTCAACTAAATACTTAGGTATTATAATTACAATTAACCTAAACTGGAACGATCACTTAGGTAATATTGAGGTTAGAGCAAACCAATGACTGCGATTCATTGGCAGAATACTTAAAAGGTGCAACAGGTCTACGAAAGAGACTGCTTACACCACGCTTGTCCGCCCTTTGCTGGGGTATTGCTGTGCGGTGTGGGATCCGCATCAGGTGAGACTGGCGGACGACATCGAAAAAGTACAAAGAAGGGTAGCTCGTTTTTTATTACCTCGAAATAGGTGAGAATATGCCACAGGCATGATACGTGAATTGGAGTGTCAATCATTAAAACAAATGCGTTTTTTGTTGCGACGTGGCCTTCTCATGAAATTTCAGTCATCAGTTTCCTCCTCCGATTGGGAAAACATTTTTTGGCACCCACCTACATAGGGAGAAATGATTATCACGATATAATAAGAGAAATTAGGTCACGCACAGAAATAAATTAAGTGCTGGTTTTCCCGCGTGCCGTTCGAGAGTGGAACAGTACAGAGACAGCCTGAAGGCGGTACATTGAACCCTCTGCCAGGAACTTTATTATGAATAGCAGAGCAATAACTTAGATGTAGATGTAGGCTAAATGTAGCAACCACACCTTGGCTGTCCTTTTTGCTGTTGAGCCTTCCTCTTTCTCACCATTTTGACAACCGACTGCAGAGACAGAGAACTTGCAATGAGTTCATTAGGACATTCAGGTGGCACATTAAATACCCTGAAGGTTTTCGCTCCGTATCCCGAAGGCACGATATGGACATTCCCGATTCTACGATCAGTATGACGAAATTGTCTCATGGCAGCATGCTCCTCAACGAATTTCTCGTAAGCGTCAGTCGAAATAAGTTAGAGAAATAACGAGTACTGCAAGAACTCCAACTGAAACGTGTCTAGCATATTTTCAGCCACATTCAAATCCTCAAAAATCCGCTCGTGAATTTCAAACGCCGTAGGTCGTACTGCAGCGCGATCGAAAACACGCTGTTAGCTCTGGTAATTGTCGACGTCGTACTTACAACAGTTGTAAAGAAAACAGTCCTAAGCAACGCTCCCACATGCTGCTCAGCTCCCCACCTCAGCACCGCTCGCGACGTAAACGCTGGCCCGTGAGACCGCTCATCACTGCGCGATGTGCACTGGCCGAGTGCCCGACCACGACTGTGTCCACGGGTCCTGAAGCCTCCTCCTATAAATGTATTTTATCAGTGACTCCTTAAGCCAATATACTACATTTCGGACAAACATAAGAGCATCGGTGTCCAGACAGATCATCCTAAATTTGGGTACTGGGCTAGTGTTCAAAATGGCTCAAATGGCTCTCAGCACTATGGGATTTAACATCTGAGGTCATCAGTCCCCTAGAACTTAGATTTACTTAAACCTAACTAACCAAAGAACATCATACACATCCATACCCGAGGCAGGATTCGAACCTGCGAACGTAGCAGTCGCGCGGTTCCGGACTGAAGCGCCTGGACTAGTGTCCTCCCGGATTCTTAGAACAGTCTGAACAGGTTCCACTTGCTATGAGGTCATGTTGAGTACTGGATGTCCCTGGTGGATAATGGTCGTCTTGAAAACTCAGACTACTCTTGTTTCTTGCCTTGACTTTTCCTTGGTGCGATTGTCTTGAGAAGAGGGAGTATTAGACTCCTGCCTTATTCTCTTATTTCCTGTCTTAGAAGTGGAATAGGTCCGTTTAACCCCTTCACTCTGAGAGAGTCTTTCTTATAGGTCTTAGGCCCAAGACTTTTTAGTTTCCTCCATTTTACAAGAAGCTCTCCATTACCTCCCTTTGGTTTCTGTTCTTTTCAAAAATTCTCGTCTCTGATCCCCAGACAAGAATTTAATCTTGAACTCCTCCAACTTACCGTCACAATGTCCACATCTTGAACTGGTCCATTGCTGATTCAGTTACGGAAACAATTTTCATCGTTTCCAGCCACTACATCTGAAAATATGAGGTCTCAACACGTGATCATACTGAATTAAAACTGTTAGTTAAATTAAAAAAATAATTCTTTAGAATCTAATTACAATTCAGAATGTGTGCCTGTAAGAATACTACGCTTTGGTAACGACAGGTTGTGTGTACGAAGAACGATTTCGGGAGGGGTGTCTGCGTTGATGGACACTCATGAAGTATAAACACAATCTGTTTAACCAAAAACACTATACAACAAACAGATTGTAATATCGCTTGCCGTTGCCTTCGTTAAGTTAAACACTGTTTCAAATGTTTGAATGGTGACGAACCACATGAAGGGGAAGGTATGTGAAAATTCTGGTAAGAGGATAGGATAAATGCACGTACTTACGCAAGATATGTACTAAGTAACAACGCTCAAGACTCATTACGCCTTCACCAAAGAGTCAGGGAAACAGATTCATGCCTTTAGAAGTAGTAATCTTTCGAAAACTGCATTTGCTAACTATATTATCACATAAATAATACAGATAAAAGGTAGGGAGAGGGAGGGGATGCACGTGGAAACTAGATTAGAAAACGGTAGTACATTTACCAGGTGAATGAATATTTTCACAAAACGGTTAAATTACATGCGTAAAGTCCAAAGAAAAAGGAAATGAACTGCCAGAAATTTATCCATCAAAGGACACAGAGAACTGATGGCGCAAGTGGCTCTTCCAAGCACCTGACTAAAAAAGCAAGCAGGCTGTCCATTAGAAGTTTCACACGGTAAAATACACTAAAATCCACTAATTACATAGAACATTCAACACAGCCTAAATTTGCTGTAGGGAACGCGATTGATTACCGCTGAACAACACAGAAGGCAAGTTCGCGTCATGTAGTGCCAAGCATAAAGGCAAATTTATCAAATCACAGGTCAAACCGAAAGAATTCAAACTGCAATAATATATTAAAACTTTCACACGATAATGCATCCATGCACGCCTACACACTCAAGAAAATCTTATGCAACGTAATGTCAGCATCTCTAGATGGGAAGCCTTTGCACACTAGAAGTTCTGGTTGCACAAAGAAAGTACCAGAAGACACTTAGTAAAATTGGTAAATTTCTCCACGGCCTATCCTGCGTAAACTGTGGATCAAGTATAATGAACCTATCGCTGTAATAAAAAGTGAATTGTAGTACTTCAGAAAGCCTGAAGACTTACACATCTGACTCTAAGTTCAGTGTTAAGATACCCATCACACTCACCAACCACACACCATCACGTCCTTAACCACCTCAGAACAACGAATCTCCGCAGGTAGCTAGAACAGAGCGAAGGGGTTCCTTCCGGTACTAACCCACCCACTGTCGATAAAGACGACTTAGAAGGCATGAATCTCTTTGCTTTGACTGAACACCCGAAGTTGGCAAGACTGACCACAGCAGAAACAGGTTCAATACTACTAGATACGAATGGTAACACGAAAAATACATTCGCATGCACATACACAGAGACTGTAACGAGAAGGATGGAAATCTGGGAGCATAACATATATTCAATATAATTCTAATTTAGGGCTTGCAAGCGAATAATTAGGTAATTAAACTATTTTTATAGTGAAGCAGGACACAGAGACCTTTCAACGAAATGTGGAATTTCCTATCGAACTCCTGCTTCAGTTTTGTACAGTAAAACTGGTGGGATGCTTGAGCAACGGCCACTATAATTTTTAGGACCCACCTGACTGGGTGATGAATTAGACATCGCAGTTCGTTTTTCATGATAATTGGCCACCCGCTACCTCACTCAGGGCAGTTGCATCAAACCATAGCTTCAAGGTGGTCTCAAATGTTTCGTGATCTGTTAGTGATGCTCTGGCGGTATGGTGAGTATGACGTCCTACAACTGAGCGCATTTAATGCACTAAGTGCAAATGGGAGAAGATATTTTGGCTGGGTTTCATGTGAGACGTTTCGTTATACAATGTAGGTAATCAGTGCAATAATGAAATTCAGAAGTGCAGTTATCAAGGGAATTGCAAGACTACATTCTAAGTGTGTCAGTTTTATCGATTTTCAGTTCACTTTCTGAAAGAGCAATTTGTATTAATTACCATGTTAGGATATCTTTATTTTGCAGTGCAAATGTTTTTCATCAGAATGTATAGCCACAAATCAGATTTGATGGCAACATCTTGTAATTCGCTGGAATTATTAGGATTTTCTTTGACAGCTGAATTTATCTCCTAATGACTTTCATTTTCTGCTATGGCGAGTGTTTTAATTTTAATGCATGCACCAAAGCAACAGTTTCCCATCCTTCCTGTATCATGATGCTTTACTGAAAGATTAGTGTCCTGGAAGTTTGTAAGGAAATGAAACCCAGTAAGAAGTTACTTCGGTAATATTATTGCTGTGTTAAACGGTTTTTAAAACAAGACAGGAATACATTGTGCTGTGAAATGTGCTTTCTTATGGAGTACAGTTTGCCATTGTTCTCTGCTACGTGCATTTCACCAATCATTTCGCTCTCCTGTGATTCGTCCTGATGTGGTTGAGATATGTCTTCTTAAATATTGTTAGCGAAATTATGTGTGAAGACTAAAGCGACGAATGAAAATCTGCCCAAGGGCAGGATTCAAACCCGAGTGCCCTCCTCACTGGCAGATGAGTTTACTACTACACCAACCTGACACAGTTGCAATGGCTTTGCTCAACTACGTGGACTACCTTAGCCCGCCTATCTGCTCAGTCCTAATGCCAATTCACGCCTTAGCCCACTTGATGTTCCTTCTAAACTCAAACGACATTGCGGAGGTTCTCCAACTTTATTGGACTAGCACCTCAGTATCGAACGAAACCGGGGATCCTGCCTGAATCCCAATTTAAGGGGAACGCCAAGTGGACTATAGGGTTATCACAAATTTGGACTGAGGTGGGGTTGTGCTAAGGTAATCTGTGCAGTCGCACAAAACCAATCTACGAGGGTGGCATAGTGGTTAGTTTATCTGCCTAGTGAGAAGGAGACCCTGGTTCGAATCCTGGTCTTCGTTCCAATTTTCATTCATAGCTTCAGTCTGCATATATACACGTTTGAGATTTCAAAAGATATCTGGAACCATATTGTTTCAATTAATTAAGATACCTAAGGGTTTCAGGCACGATGCTCCATTTCGATCCTGTATTGCTATTCCAATGCAGTGTGAGACCCTCTGCATCACTGTTCTAATGTAGGGGGAATACCAAATGAGCTACGACGTGAATGGGAATTTGGATGGAAGGGAGAAGCATGCTAGGGTAGACCGAGCAGTTGTGGAGAGCCACTCTGCCAGGTGAGAAATTGGTTAGTGTATCTCCCTAGTCAGCAGGAGATCCGTGTTTGAACCCTAGCCTTGGTGCAAATTTTCATTCGTTTCTTCAGTCTGCATATATGAATGTATAGATGTTTGAGACTTGAAAATGTATCTGGAAAAACGTAGTTTCATTTCATTAGTATAATGAGATCCTTGATCAGTCATGCTGAAATCAATTCGTCACATTCGATCGAGCATTACAGATAAATCACTGGGGCAAATCTATTTACATTCTCCTATCGACCTCAGACAACACTGCGCTCTGAGGACCTCCGCAAGAAAGAGATACTGGCCGCTCTTGATAAGAATCACAGTAGCTTCAAAAATACCATTAATTATAAAAAATTTAACACCTATTTTCAATAGCACTAAGGATCAGAATTAAATAGAATTAGACGATCGATAGCACCACTGCCTAAGGCTGAATCTGATTCAAGTAACATACTGGAAATTTTAAAGCCAACTATCTGTTACGTAATATACCTATAATCTTCACATGGCGTGCTAGGTGACGACCTTTTTCCTTTTACTTGTACAGTAGCCTCTGGTCTACTTCTATTGCATTGCATTTAGCCCTTTTCTGCAAGAGAATTACAACGTGAGCTGTTGATGAGTCATATCGTTTAAATTTTTGTGTGTAAAAACAGTAAACAATTGGGTTACTCAGTACGCACTGATTCGGAGCTGTTCCATGTATGTTTCATCATGGCAGATGTGACTACCTTGCTAGCCACTGGAGTTCCTCAGCTCATGCAGACACTTTTAGAGGCGCTTGACGCGTCCGGACGAACACAGTCCTGTTGACAGCTGGCACGACGATATTGTTGCATGAGAGGTAACACGTAACAACACTGGACTTCCATGGCATACTGCTACGCCATCAAATTCCCTCAGTGACTCAGACGCGATGTGATGTCATACTCGATGGCTCTCCACACCATTAAACCAAGGGTAGCACCACTGCGCGTCTTCAAAACCCTGGAAAAATGGGAATTATCTTCACGTTGCCCGCACACTTGCCTACGATATCCACCCACATTACTTTTTCTCGGATGGAAGGAGCCGATGTGAAGGGGTTGCCATATGTTTGTTGCACAATACAACGACTTTATCTGGAGACGCTGTTGACCAGAACGGGACGGCCTTCCATAATGTTCCCATGCAATGCAACACTAGACCAATGTCTCATCCAAACGCCGCAACAAATCTGGAAATTGCATGATCCCACCAGGTAGCCAAATGAGATCTCTTTCAGTCGTGTAGGATGCCGATGACGCTGTTACATATGAGTTTGCAGTTTCATCTCCTTCACTATGATCATTCAACATCTGACGCTGTTCACTCTCTTCATATATCTCACAAGACCTGGCCACTATCATAATAATACTTGTACTGCCTAACTTCTTTTATTAATTGTTTATTTACTTTTCATTGTATTTAACCCAGTTTTTAGTATGACAGTTTCTCATGGTTACCCTACGAGTCTATCGTTTTTGTTCATCAAATTACACTAGCTTTGAGAAACATAAGAGTAAGGATATAGCAACGGAAGTGCTTCGGACACCTTCGGATAGCTGTGTTGCGCCTTCGAGATGAGGTACTTCTACTTCGCTAGTCACTTGGGTTTTCTGGAGGGCCAGACACACATCTCTCTTTCGAGCGCTTTGTCTAGTGAGCCGAACATGTGTATCACATTTTGAATACTGTATGGGAAAGTTACCTCGTAATTAAGAAAGCTGTGTCAAGTGATTTAAGAGACAGTGCCAATATGTGAATATTTGAGTAATAACCAACAGGATAAATTAATTAGACGTGTCACTTACCATCATTGCCCTCTGTAGACACGGAGACTAAACTGGGCAAGTGGCCTCCCTCAAAAAGCACAATCCAAGGTTCGAAATGACAGCGTAGCAGCCTCCATCGAAGAAGATCCCACGACCGACGAGCTGTCTTCTGCGATGGGGACACAGCTTTAGAAGATGACAGGTTCATGGAAAGAACGGTCAGATACTCTTATTCAGTCTCTCCAGATATCTCCTGCTTCCAGATGTCTTCCAAAAGAACGCATAATTTGTACATGTCATCCCTTGAGGGGAACATATACTTAAAGAAGAGGCTACTATCCATTAACGAGAACTGTGAACTTGGTGACACGTGAAAATCTTAGATCAGTGGACTGAAATGCGTATCATAAAACGCCAGAATCAATAACGTATCAACAGTGAAAAAGATAAAAAGCAACATTGTGTAAACTGTGAAATTATATCCTGTGTGCACTTTTGTACTTTTCTTTGACCTGTTAGGCAAAAAACGTTATACATGCCGCTAATTAAGCAGAGTAGCTTAACTTAGTGACCATACTGGCACCGAAACGGCAGATGACAGAGGGAAGGCCGAAATGCTGAATTCTTTATTCCGAAATTATATCATCATGGAAGATCGTAACATTGTAGCTCATTTCAATCGTCGTACGAGTGTCGAAATGGTAGATACGGGGATAACTGATCGCAGAACAGAAAAATAACTACAATCACTCATGAGTGAAAAAGCGTCAGGACCAGATAGGATATGCGGAAGAGCTTGTCCCCTTTCGCCCAGAAATTTATCGCAGATTGCTTGAAGAAGGAAGGGTACCTAGCGACTGGAAGAAAGAGCAGGTCATTCCCGTTTTTAAAAATGGCAGTAAGACAGACACATACAATTACTGATCAATATCGTTGACGTAAATGTGTTGCAAAGTTAACGAACATGTTTTGTGGTCAAGAATTATGATGAGTTTGGAGAATAAAAATCTTCTCTATAAAATTCAACATGGATTCCGCAAACGGAGATCCTGCGAAACTCAGCTCGCTCTTTTCCTCTTGAAATTCGGAACACGGTTCACAATGGGGATCAGCTTGATGCCGTCTTCCTTGTCATTTGAAACAGTCCCACGTTGAAGTTTACTGAAAGAAGGGTATCAGAGCAGATCTGCGACTGGTTTCAAGACTTGCTTGCAGACCGAACCCAACACGTCGCTCTCAACGGAACAAAATCGACAGATTTAAAGGTAATTTCCAGAGTATACTGAGGAATGGCGTTAGGACCGTTTCTGTTTGCAGTTTATATAAATTAATCTAGTAGAAAGCGTCGGATGCTTTTTAAATTCGTTCGCGGATAATGCCGATGTCTATAACTATGTAGCAACGCCAGAAGATAGTATCGATTTGCAGAACGACATGCAAAGATTTGATGAATGGTGTCGGCTCTGGCAGTTGATCCTGAACATAAATAAATGTAACATATTGCGCATATATACTAAAAGAAATCCTCTAATGTACAGGTGCTCTATTGATAAAACCCTTGGAACTGCGTCTACAACAAAACATCTAGGTGTAACTGTCCAGAGCGATCTTAAGTGCAATGACCATATCAAACAAACATTTGGCAAAGCAGCTGCCAGACTCTGACTCACATGATGAATATTAAGGAAATGTTACTCATCCACGGAGGAAGTGGCCTATAAGGTGCTTACTCAATCGATTCTTGAGTACTGTTCGCCTGTATGCGATCCCTGCCAGGTAGAAGTGATAGATAGAGAAGATCCAACGAAGAACGGATCGTTTCATCACGGGATGGTTTAGCCGACGTGATAGCGTTATGGCGATGCTCAACAAACCCTGTGGGTAGACATAAGAGAGGTGATGTGCATCATAGAGAGATTTACTACTGAAATTTCGAGAGAGCACTTTCCGCGAAGCGTCGGACGTCATAATATTCTCCCCTCCCCCCTCCCCACCCCACATACGTAGCGCTTAATGATCACGAGGTGAAATTTCGAGAAATTAGAGCCAATGCAGAGGCTTATGGACAGTCAGTCTTCCCACGCGCTATTCGCGAGTGGAACAGCGTTGGACGGCTCAATTAGTGGCACAAAGTGTAGCATCTGTCATACGCCATTATGCCGCTTGCGGAGTACGATGTAGGTGCAGATGTATATGCATAGCCGTGTGGGTGACCATAGCATTCGTACTTCCTTGCTTCGTACTTTTATTATTTCTTATATGTATTTAAAACTTTCTCTTAACTAAATTTATCTTTGCCTGTGATAATCTGTAATGTAGGAAGCGCTGCTTGTGATCTGTCGATGTTAATTTGATATTCAGAGCGTCCATTTGATCTTACAGACTTACGTGTAAAATTAATCAGTTGCGTTTTAATTCTACATCTACATCCATACTCCGCAAGCCACCTGGCGGTGTGTGGCGGAGGGTAATTCGACTACATCTATCGGTTCTCACTTATATTTCAGTCTCGTATTGTTCGTGGAAAGAGAGATTGTCGGTATGCCTCTGTCTGGGCTCTAATCTCTCTGATTTTATCCTCATGGACTCTTCGCGAGATATACGTAGGAGGGAGCAATATACTGCTTGACTCCTCGGTGAAGGTATGCTCTCGAAACTTCAACAAAAGCCCGTACTGAGCTACTGAGCGTCTCTCCTGCAAAGTCTTCCATCGGAACTTATCTATCATCTCCGTGACGCTTTCGCGACTACCAAATGATCGTGTAACGAAGCGCGCTGCTCTCCGTTGGATCTTCTCTATCTCCTCTATCAACCCTATCTGGTACGGATCTCACACTGTTGAGAAATATTCAAGCAGTGGGCAAACAAGTGTACTATAACTTAGTTCCTTTGTTTTCGGATTGATTTTTCATCTGACTCTTCCAATGAATCTCAGTCTGACATCTGATTTACCGACAATTAATTTTATATGGTCATTCTATTTTAAATCGCTCCTAATTCCTACTCCCAGATAATTCATGGAATAAACTGCTTCCACTTACTCACCTGCTATATTGTAGCTAAATGATAAAGGATCTTTCTTTTTATGTATTCGCAGCACATTAAACATGTCTACATTGAGATTCAATTGCCATTCCCTGCACCATGCGTCAATTCGCTGCAGATCCTTTTGCATTTCAGAACAATTTTCCATTGTTACAACCTCCCGATATACTACAGCATCATCCGCAAAAATCCGCAGTGAACTTCCGATGTTATCCACAAGGTCATTTTCATATATTTGTGAGCAGCAACGGTCCTACGACTCTCCCCTGCGTCACACCTGAACTCACTCTTACTTCGGAAGACTTCTTTCCATTTAGAATGACATGCTGCTTTCTGTTATCTAGGAACTCTTCAATCCAATCACACAATTGGTCTGATAGTCCACATGCTCTTACCTTGTTCATTAGACGACTGTGGGGAACTCTATCGAACACCTTGCGGAAGTCAAGAAATGCGGCATCTACCTGTGAACCCGTGTCTATGGCCCTCTGAGTCTCGTGGACGAAATGCGCGAGCTGGGTTTCACACGATCGTCTTTTTCGAAACCCATGCTGATTCCTACAAAGTAGATTCGATGTGCAACGATATTAACTGTGGTCGACAAGTTTTGGTCGTCTACAGCAAACTGGAAATTAGAAAAACGTAGGTCTAAGTCATTTCACGCTATCGACCACGCACCAAGCGTGGGATCACGACGCAGGACATTGTGGGTGGAATAACTATCTCCCAGTAAATCAAGATCATGTTTGGATATCGGCTGATTTCAGCTCAGGGTATTTTACAACGAGAGGTCCTACAGTACTAGCCAATAAAATTGCTACACCAAGAAGAAATGCAGATGATAAGCGGGTATTCTTTGGACAACTATATTATATTAGAACTAACATGTGATTACATTTTCACGCAATTTGGGTGCATAGATCCTGAGAAATCAGTACAAACATCATCCACCTGTGGCCGTAATAACGGCCTTGATTCGCCTGGGCATTGAGTCAAACAGAGCTTGGATGGCGTGTACAGGTACAGCTGCCAATGCAGCTTCAACACGATACCACAGTCCATCAAGAGTAGTGACTGGCGTATTGTGACGAGCCAGTTGCTCGGCCACCATTGACCAGACGTTCTCACTTGTTGAGAGACCTGGAGAATGTGCTGGCCAGGTCGCCAGTCGAAAATTCTCTGTATCCAGAAAGCCCCGTACAAGACCTGCAACATGCGGTCGTGCATTATCCTGCTGAAATGTAGGGCTTCGCAGGGAACGAATGAAGGGTAGAGCCACGGGTCGTAAAACATCTGAAATGTAACGTCCGCTATTCAAAGTGCCATCATTGCGAACAAAAGATGACCGAGACGTGTAACGAATGGCACCCCAGAACCTGGATTCATCAGTAAAAACTACGTTTTGACATTCGTGAACCTAGGTTCGTCGCTGAGTACACCGTCGCAGGAGTTCCTGTCATGATGCAGCGGCTAGGGTAACCGCAGCCATGCTGCTGAAAACGTCTTCGAAGTGTGCGTGTAGATGGCTGTTGTCTTGCAGACGTCCCCATCTGTTGACTCAAGGATCGAGACCTGGCTGCACAATCCGTTACAGCCAGGCGGATAGGATGCCTGTCATCTCGAGTGCTAGTGATACGAGGACGTTGCGATCGAGCACGGCGTTCCCTATTACCCTCCTGAACCCACCGACTCCATATTCTGCTAACAGTCATTGGATCTCGACCAACCAGCAATGTCGAGATACGATAAACTGCAATTGCGGTAGGCTATAATCCGACCTTTATCAAAGTCGGAAATGTGATGGTATTCATTTCTCCTCCTTACACGAGGCATCACAACAACGTTTCACCAGGCAACGCCGGTCAGCTGCTGTTTGTGTATGAGAAATCGGTTGGAAACTTCACTCATGTCTGCAGTGAATGTTCTGAAAAGCTAATCGTTTGCACATCACAGCATCTTCTTACTGTCGGTTAAATTTCGCGTCTGTAGCACGTCATCTTCGTGGTGTAGCATTTTTAATGGCCAGTAGTGTAGCTGTCTTGATGACCTATAAAATAACTTACTTGCACCGTGTGTATTGGGCTGTTGGCAGGTTGCTCGTGTAAATTATAGTGAATCCCGAAGAGCACCCCTGCTCGGTGTCTGGTAGGGGGCTGGTGGCAAGAAAAACGCGCCGTGTGCACAGGACGTGACGGGTGCGTGACTGTGGGCGCTTAGCGGCGCGGCTGCAGGTGGCCGCGGCCCTAATTACTCGCCACAGCGCAGCCACCGCCCCCCCTTCCCTCCGCCCCCCCCCCCCACTTTCACTGTCCCCGACACCCACCCGCTCTCACACTCCCCCACGCGCCGCTCCCCCATCTAATGGCTAAGTGCCCGGCCTCACTCCCCCAGGGAGCGCCTCGGCCCCAAGCTGAATTCTTATTGCGTCCGGTCCTAATGGCCCCAGCACACCGCCGGACGTCGCTGATGAAAACTTCCCCGCTTTCGATTGAATCGAAGTGTCACACCGACTGTATCGTAGTACGGATCTTTACGTTACATCGCGTACCTGCTGAGGAAAACAAGTGTCTACAGCCCAACATAGACGACAAGGTGAGACGATGTCAAAGTTAGCGTAAGGACGGCTATGCGTGAAGCGTTCAGTGAATTCGAAAGTAAAATTCTATGTACCGACTTGACAGAAAATCCTAGGAGGTTGTGGTCTTACGTTAAATCAGTAAGTGGCTTGAAACAGCATATCCAGACACTCTGCGACGATGATGGCATTGAAACAGAGGATGACGTGCGAAAGCTGAAATACTAAACACCTTTTTCCGAAGCTGTTTCACAGAGGAAGACCGCACTGCAGTTCCTTCTCTAAGTCCTCGCACAAACGAAAAAATGGCTGACATCGAAATAAGTGTCCAAGGAATAGAAAAGGAATTGCTATCACTCAACACAGGAAAGTCCACAGGACCTGACAGGATACCAATTCGTTTCTACACAGAGTACGCGAAAGAACTTGCCCCCTTCTAACAGCCGTGTACCGGAAGTCTCTATAGGAACAGAAGATTCCAAATGAGTGGAATTTTAAAACATGTTTTGCGATCGCGAATCATGTCATTTCTGGAAACCCAGAATCTACTCTGTAGGAATCTACATGGATTCCGTAAACAGCGATCGTGTGAGATCCAACTCGCTTTATTTGTACATGAGACCCGGAAAATATTACATACAGGCTCCCACGTAGATGCCACTTTCCTTGGCTTCCGGAAGGCGTTCGATACAGTTCCTCACTGTCGCCTGATAAACAAAGTAAGAGCCTACGGAATAGCAGACGAGCTGTGTGGCTGGATTGAAGAGTTTTTTGCAAACAGTACACAGCATGTTGTTCTCAATGGAGAGACGTCTACAGATGTTAAAGTAACCTCTGGCGTGCCACAGGGGAGTGTTATGGGATGATTGCTTTTTGCAATATTTATAACTGACCTAGTAGATAGTGTCGGAAGTTCCATGCGGCTTTTCGCGGATGATGCTGTAATATACAGAGAATTTGCAGCATTAGAAAATTGCAGGAAAATGCACGAAGATATGCAGCGGATAGGCACTTGCTGCAGGGAGTGGCAACTGACCCTTAACATAGACAAATGTATTGGGAATAAATAGGAAGAAGGATCTTTTAGTGTATGATTATACGATAGCGAACAAACACTGGTAGCAGTTACTTCTGTTAAATATCTGGGAGTATGGGTGCGGAACGATTTGAAGTGGAATGATCATATAAAATTAATTGTTGGTAAGGCGGGTACCAGGTTGGTATTCATTGAGAGAGTCCTTAGAAAATGTAGTCCATCAACAAAGGAGGCGGCTTACAAAACACTCGTTCGACTTATACTTGAGTATTGCTCATCAGTGAGGGATTCGTACCAGATAGGGTTGATGGAGGAGATGGAGAAGATCCAAAGAAGAGCGGCGCGTTTCGTCACAGAGTTATTTGGTAAGCGTGATAGCGTTACGGCGATGTTTAGCAAACTCAAGTGGCAGACTCTGCAGGAGAGGCGTTCTGCATCGAGGTGTAGCTCGCTGTCCAGGTTTGGAGAGGGTGCGTTTCATGATGAGGTATCGAATATATTGCTTCCCACTACTTATAACTCCCTAGAAGATCACTAATGTATAATTAGATTCGAGCGCGCACGCAGGCTTTCCTGCAGTCGTTCTTCCCGCGAACCATACTCGACTGGATCAGGAAAGGGAGGAAATGACAGTGGCACGTAAAGTGCCCTCTGCCACACACCGTTGGGTGGCTTGCGGAGTATAAATGTAGATGTAGAATGGGTCTGTTCTTCTTATAAAAGTGAGTGCTGTATGTTCTTGCGGACATGTCGGACAAAACAGACACCATTCATACCTATAATATTCTTAGTACCGACGGCAGTTTGATGAAAAATCTTCAGTGCGGATAGACGTCCAACGTCCAAATTCCTACGGGAATAAGAAATCTGCAAGTAAGGTTTTAATGGGCAGAGATCGTTGCGGTGAGGCGAGAAGGGTGATGGGTGTTTGGGCCCGTCCGATAGCGTGTCCGGATTTGCGAGCTCGGTGTGTTCGGTGAGAGAGTTAGGCGCCCTGTATAATGAGAAACATGATCGAATGAATCAACGATGAACTTGAATGGGTATAATGGGACACTCCCCCCCTCCCCTCCCCGAACAAATGCAACAAACTCTAACAAACTAAACGAGATTTCGAAGAAAGTTGTTTAAGGCAACCGTTCTACAGAAATGGAACATCCGCTTTAGGGTCCCAGCCAGTCCGGATCAACTTTTCAACTTTCGCCATTGTACTGAATCGATGTCCTGTGCGGCTGAAAGTCGCTTTCTCCTTCATATCCCCTTTCCTTTCCTTTCCTTTCGTAATAAAACATTCATATAGGTGAAATTCTGGCTGTCGTAAAAGCAAGCTAATTATTGTACTGTGTCTGCTCCATGACTATTAACATAGATTCATTAGGCTGTCCGACATGAGATTGGATTGATGTCATCTTTCTTTCTGTATCTTCAGTCCATCTCCTTAGCCAGAATTCATTCTTTTATTTCTGAGACCGCTAATTAAACACCGGTGGCACTCAGAAGGCCTCCAGGGAGGTCGGGCTGCCCTCGGTCACTTTGGTGATCGACCGACCGACACAGCAACTTGTTTCACTTCAATCAGTACATGAGAAGTCCAACCGGCAATGTTACAAACGTGATAAACCCCAATGGAGTTCGTATTAACTGTCAAAATTACACACCATGTTGAACAGCAACAGCAGGTCAGGAAAGGACGTTAGTGGCCAGGGCAGGTAACTGGAACACTAACGGCCACTAGGCAGAAAATTCCGCTAGTACACTTGAATTTGAAACACGGTAATAGTTAACTCACTCAAAAGAACACTGGCTGAATTTACATCAGTGCCCAGGGCAGGTAACCAGGGCACTAATGGCCACTAGACAGAAAATTCCACAGATGCACTCAAATCGCAGTCGACCGAAATAGTTAATTGAACCGCATGACGGCTAAATCTCCACAATAGAACCACTCGGTGCTGCTCATAAGAAAACCTCCCCAACAGCAAATCACCAAAGCGAACCACTACAAGATGAGTAGACGTGGCTTGGGTAGTTGAAGCCACTACTCAACTTTCACGTCCTGGGTTGGCGAATCACGAAGCTCGTCGCAATCGGACAGCTCCACATACGTTCTGACACTGTACAGGGACTGCCAGCGGCCCCAGCCGACTGCACCGCGCGGAGAACTTCCCTCATCCGCATCAACGGACCGACTCACTCCAAACCCCCTTGGTGGAAACTATATGCACCAAGCCAAAGATGGTACACAGCGCAAATATCGATACACATCACTGCTGCCACATGTAGAGGGAAGAAAAACCACGACGTAACCGCGACAAAGGCGGAAAACCGAACACAGCGAAGTTCACGAAAACGCATAGTTGGGAGAGAGCACGGCTCAGCAGGTTCGAATCCTGCCTCGGACATGGATATGTGTGATGTCTTTAGGGTAGTTAGGTTTAAGTAGTTCTAAGTTCTAGGGGACTGATGACCTCAGCTGTTAAGTCCCATTATTCTTAGAGCCATTTTAACCATTTTGACCTAAAATAGCATCAAAGTTGGTAAACATGAAGGAGAAGTGGAGGACCTCTGCCACCATCGAAGTAAAAAATAATGGCAAAGCTAGGAGGTGATAAACAGCAGACTAGAACAGGTAAGGAACGTATGTCTGGCTGAAAAAAAGTGTACTAGTGTCAAACATTTGGGAAGTATTGTGTACATAGTTCCACGTAGTCAACGCGTACACAACTTTCCCATACAGCGCGCCCACGAAGCACAACAGCGCAGGTGGAACGCTCGTCCGTCTCCACACTACGAGATGGCGCTGCCTTAGAGACGGACCAAATTCTGCTTCCGCCTATCCGCGTATTAATATGTAACAGAGCCAATGAGATTGCTGCTAACGTAGAACCTTTACTCCTCGCGGATCACACTTGCGCAGTGATACCTGAACGCGTGAGGTATTATAACAAGTGTACAGAACTCCGATTAGTCTGTCTGCACCAGTCTGTACCAGTCTACATTAGTCTGTGCGAGTCTGCATTTGTCTGTACCTGTCTACCTGTCTGTACCAGTCTACATTTGTCTGTACCAGTCTATAGTCAAGTTTCAGTCTGCCCCTAATACTATTACCATATTACTGTACATAGCCATGAAGATAAATGAACAGACACTTTGTCAATAAAGAATAAATTAACGTACCAAGACCAAAGGAACTTCAGATTGTCAATTGTAAACAGCATCCAGAATCAAGTTACATAATGTCTATGCTTTTTATTATTTCAATAAATGAGTGTGAAAATTAATCAAGTTCTGTTTAAAGTTAGTCGCCGTCAATCTGCTACCCTAAGCGTGCAAGTGGCATTTCTATCGTCTGACCTAACGGCAGAAGATAAACACGCCATGATAAGACCACTAGAAATATTGCTGACACTCGCCTACTTCGTTAGAGCGACAAGTCAACTAATCTGATGGTGTGTGTACCGAAGGTCTTACAGTACGCACACCACTGGAAGTTAATTTCTGAAATGGTACGTTTGAGCACTGTACTACATGCAAATGGCTCTGAGCACTATGGGGCTTAACATCTACGGTCATCAGTCCCCTAGAACTTAGAACTACTTAAACCTAACTAAGGACAACACACAACACCCAGCCATCACGAGGCAGAGAAAATCCCTGACCCCGCCGGGAATCGAACCCGGAAACGCGGGCGCGGGAAGCTAGAACGCTACCTCACAACCACGAGATGCGGGCGCATGCAAACGAAGCATAGATTTCGAGAACCGGGAAAAAAGAGAACGGAAGCGTTTGAGATCTGATGCTAAGGATACAGAAACTGCCTCCTCGTCCGGGCCCTGAAGACCCGATGGATGTCGACTGCTTACTGTGTCATTCTCTGCCCTGCGGTGCCATACGGATGCGGTATGGAGGTGCATGTGGTCAGCGCACCATTCGTCCTGCCTATTTGCCGACTTTCCAGACGATGGCACCCCTGATTCTTATTCACATAGTTCTTTGATATCATCAGGCTGAGTGCACCTCGTACCATTCCTCCAACCACAGAGATGTCCTTGACAGTATCAGGAATCAAACACCATCTTACGCATGGCAGCCATTTACGATGCCCGCTCAGGTACAGAAACAAACTCGTGCTATAAATGGCTCTTGTACATTAGGTGCACCGACAAAATCAGGTCTCATTACATTGAAAGCCATAGCATTACTACCAGGAACCTTTAATGAACGAATTGGCGGAGAACGTCACGTCAGCGCAGTTGCATTGCAGGAAAACTCACTTCTCATAAATGAAGCAACGCAAACGGAGAAAGATCTTATGCCAATGCAAACGGCGTAGCATACAACTAAAATCTACATTCTTAAAAAGTGATCACATTGGTAAAAGTAGACACGCTACAGTTAAAGAACAGAAATTAAGAGTTGCTGAGAATGTCGGATTAGGTCCAGATCACTAACTGTCATTAAATTCAAGGATGGACTAATATCTAGAAAAAAGAAGTATTATCAGCCAGACACACAGACATCACCTACATAAAATGATTACAAAATGCAGAAGGAACCATTTATCTTAGAAGGAAACAGAAACTGGCGTAATGGAATGAAGATTCTGATGAGTTAATTATAAATGGACAACGAGCTTGGATTACCTGGAATGCAAATATAAATGATACGAACAAAGAAAATTTTATAAAAACACGGAAGCGTGTATCAAAAGATGTCAAAAAGTTCACAATATATTATATGAAAGATCAACTAACGCAAACTGAACCACATTTGAAGCAGAAAGACAGATGTTAATTTTCTAAAACATTCAAATATCGTTTAAAGACGTAGACACACCAAGTTTACAGTTTATACACCAAAAAGCGCAGGAGACAACACATAATAGAAAGCAGAACCGCAGAAAATTTGTGGATTACTTCAAACAACTACATATTTGGGATCCACTAAGAGAAATATTTATTTTTATAATATAATCCAAATACAACCAGAGTAAAAGCCACCAACAACAGAGGCAATAAAAGCAAACGTAAAACCACTAAAAATATAAAAACAATTTAGTTGCTGAGTTGTGGAAACACTGTCAACGTTATTTTAAGTCTAATCGAAATCTTATGAAATGCGGGTAACCAATACCTTGGCTTTATTAGAATTGACATCGGAATTAACAAATCCACCATGTAAGAAAGAAGAGAAAACTTATCCTAGAAATTATACAGGACTGTCCCTCCTGCCAGTGACATACAAGGACTTGTCCATGTCAAGAGAGCTGAAGGAATACTTGACCAACAACATGGAGAATATTATGCAGAGCAGATATTAAATCTAAACGTAATAGTAATGAGGAAACTCAGAAACATGAAACATTTGTTAACTTTGCAAATTGTAATAAGACTCAAGTGGAGAAAGGCGCTAATTGACTCTATAAAAGAATTCAGACTCTAAAATTAAAAAAGAAAAAAACAATTAAAGGAAGACCTTTCAAAAAATCGAAAAAAATTGATGAGGTAACTATAAAAATCTTTTGACATAAAATCAGGAGCAAAACAGGTAGATCGTTTATCACATTTAGTTTGCAACTGCGCAGTACAGAACGTATGGGAGAATCGAGGACATCCACCAGTACTAAGGGTGCTCAGATAGGGAAAAACAAAACAAAAATTACCTAAGATTGACTGACTTCCGCAGATGACATGGCTTTAATTACAGGCTCACTGCATAAGGAGAAAGAGTAAATCACACAAGTGCAGAAATAGGCAGACAGTGTGTGGTGTCACCGCCAGACACCACACTTGCTAGGTGGTAGCCTTTAATTCGGCCGCGGGCCGTTAGTATATGTGGGACCCGCGTGTCGCCACTATCAGTGATTGCAGACCGAGCGCCGCCACACGGCTGGTCTAGAGAGACTTCCTAGCACTCGCCCAGTTGTACAGCCGACTTTGCTAGCGATGGTTCACTGACTAAATACGCTCTCATTTGCCGAGACGTTAGTTAGCGTAGTCTCCAGCTACGTTATTTGCTACGACCTAGCAAGGCGCCATTATCATTTCTATTGATATTGTCAATCATGTACCATCAAGAGCGACGTTCATCATTAATGGATTAAAGTTAAGTATTCCACCAGCTACGTCCGTTTTTCTCAATTCTAATTCCCTCGCCACGTTACAGACCTCACGCCAGCCTGCGTGAGCTAAAACGGGTGCATTTCGGCCTCCTTTAGTAACACGGTGTTGGCTCTCCTACCAACCACATCATTGGCGACGAGGGTAAGAGTGTTCTTATCTCAAATGCCCTGATTTACTTGTGTAATGGCTTCTCCACCATCTCCAAATGTACTGTCCGAATTTTATCGCTTACAGAATCAGCAAACGCAGGCCTTACTGGATGCCCTTGGACAGTTCGTCCAGGGTCAACGTGCGATGCAAAACGATGCGGCACCAGCCGCTCCACCGCTAACGCAGCCACAACACACTGTTGCAGCCACTTTTCGACCTTTTGATGGTGCACTGGAAAGCTTGACAGAGTGGTCACGCCAATTTGGATTACATCTCGCCGCCTACAGAATTCAAGGTAACAAGCGGCAGCCTTTCTTGTTATCATCGGTCGGCGAGACTACGTACCGTGTGATAGTCAAATTATTTCCCCGACCCGACGTAGGGACTCTGTCCTACGAAGAAATTTTGTCTGCATTAGATGCATATTTCAAACAACCAGTCAATGTAGTTGCGAAAAGGTATACTTTCTTTCGTACAAAAGGTACGGCAAGTCAGACTAATCGGGAGTGTGTTGCAACCTTGCAAGATCTTACCAGGGATTGTGCTTTTGAGTGTCAATGTGGACTCCCTTATTCCGATACTATGGTACGTGATGCAATTGCACAGAACGTTTATGATGTTCGTATAAGGGAACAGATTTTGAAACAAGTAAATCCCTCCCTTCAACAAGTGATGGACATATTGGATCAGCAGGACACACTTGACTTTGCTCAGGAATCATTTGTCAGGTTAACCGGTCCGCCGGGCGAGCTGCACGGAGCAGTAAACAGCCCTCGCGCCCGGCCGCGCCGCTGCCGCAAGGCTCTCAGCCACGTGTGTCACGCCAGCAAGCAAATTCAGTGATCAAAAAGCATGCCCGCGATGTGTTACTAAACATTCGCGTGAGAATTGCCCATCACGCCAAGCTATTTGCTTTTATTCTAATAAAAAAGGTCATGTTCTGAGTGTTTGCCAGAAAAAGTTCACATCGGAAGCTCAAAACCGTTCCAGACCCTTTGCTTCGCACTGGAATCGGAATCGAACCAAGGATACTCAGGCTCGCGAAACTTTGCCCACGGACGTTCATGTAGTTCATTCCACTCCGCCCAGTGCCACTCTCTCTAACAGTGACTGTGTTCGTCCCAAAAATAGCGTGCGTCGACATCGCCGGAACTCCAGTCAAGTCGCAAGTGATTATGTACCAGTGTCAGTTCACGTTGGACGAGACAGTCGCTCTTGTCGTCAGCAGGACAATAAATGTTTTGTAGACTTAGACATAAACGGCAAAGTCATACCATTCCAGCTCGATACAGGAGCTGAAGTTTCCCTGATCAATCAAGACACTTACAAACTGCTGGGCACACCTCCGTTGCGTGCCGCAAATGTTAAGTTAACTAGTTATTCGGGTCAAGAAATCCCTGTGTTAGGGCAGTGCAGCCTTCTTGCAACATACAAAGGACAAACCAGACTAGTGTCATTTTACGTCCTTCGTTCATCTTCTGCAGTGAACTTGTTTGTTTTCGATTTATTTCAGTTGTTTAACTTGTCTATAGTAAATCAGGTCCCATCAGTGAACCAGACTGTGCCATCAGACAGCGTTTCTCGTCTATGTGAAGCATTTGCAGACATTTTTGCACCGGGCCTCGGTTGCGCTAAGAACTATAAGGCACAATTGGAACTGAAAGTAAACGCGCAACCGAAATTTTTCAGAGCGCGCAATGTTCCTCACGCATTGCGTGATGAAGTCGCAAAAACATTACGCGATTTTGAACCACAAGGTGTAATTGAACGTGTGCAGGCTTCTCTCTGGGCATCACCCTCAGTAATTTTGCCAAAACCTTCCGGGAAGTTGAGACTTTGTGTGGACTTCAAGGCAACAGTGAATCCACAACTAGTGATTGCAACTTTTCCTTTACCCCGCCCGGATGATTTTGTTGACAAACTGTGCCCGGGTAAATATATTTCGAAGTATGACCTAGCAGATGCGTACTTGCAAATAACGGTGGACGAAGAATCCCAGCGCGTTTTGGTGGTTAACACACATCTTGGTTTGTATCGATTCAAACGTCTGCCCTGCATCGTTTCAGCAATATCTACAAACTGTTTGTGCGACGGTCACTACTGCAGCAAATTATCTGGGCGATATTGTGATGTCCGGAAAGACGGAAGAAGAACATTTGGCCAATCTCAGAACATTATTTCAGGTCTTGCGACAGATATCTGTTGTTTGCTCGGGACTTGCCATACTTGGGACATGTACTCAATGCACAAGGCATACATCCGAGTCCCACGCACCTTCGTGCCATATAAAACTTACTGTCGCAGCAGAATTTGAAGCAGCTACAGAGTGTGCTGGGAAAAATAAATTCCTACCACCGCTATATGCCGCATGCCTCTTCCATTTCAGCTCCACTTCATCGCTTACGCCGTAAAGGTGTTCCGTTCGTCTGGACGACGGAATGCGACCGCGCCTTTCGCCGGTTGACATCGGCGTTGCTTTCCAATACTTGCCTTACGCCATTCGATCCCCAGAAGCTCATTTTGTTGATGGTGGATGCATCGGAATTCGGAATCGGTGCTGTGCTTGCGCACAAAGATGGATCGCACCATCGCGCTGTTGCCTTTGCGTCCAAATTGCTCTCGTCTGCGCAAAAAAATTATTCACATATCAAGAAAGAAGCATTGGCTCTCTGAAACGTCCCCTTCTAAAAAATTATACACGACTGTGCTTAAACTGAAACACAATATTTTTGGCGCAACGCAATCTGACTTTCAACAATCCCTACGAAAGAATGGCCCTGACTAACATTAACCTATACGTTTCACAAATCACTTACCTCACAAAAATTTTCGTTACTCAAGCTACTGCAAGACAGCGAGCGCCACTACTGCCAGCTAAATAAAAGATTCAAACTACTGAAGGCACTAACTACTGATAGGCATAGTTAGCAAATGAAAGATTTTAATAGAGAACAAACAATGTATTTACCTCACTAGTCATATATATATATATATATATATATATATATATATATATATATATATATATATATATATTAATGACACCAATTCTTACAAATTTCAAAACTCCGCCATCTCTCTCCCCACGTCCACCACTGCTGGCGGCTCACCTCCAACTGCGCAACGCTACGCGCTGTTAGCATCCAGCTGCCGCTGCCCAACACTACAATGGCAGACAACAATGCAAACCAGCCACAGACTGCACACGGTACACCCAGTGATTTTCATACAGAGCGCTACGTGGCGGCGGCGTTACCAGTAAAAAAACCTAAACAGCCTACTTACATCTCGTATTTGGTGTTACAAAGTTCGACCAAGCCTGTACCTCCACGTACATCGCAGAAATTCATTCGCTGGTCTATTTTCCTCCCGCAGTACCGCTACAATATCTTGTATCGGTCCACTGCTAATCACGGAAACGCCGATGCGTTGTCCCGCTTGCCTGTTGCTGAGGATAGGACATTCGATTCCTCCGAACTTGCTTGCATGTTCATTGATGCCGAAACCGATGACGTGGTCGAATAGCTTCCGATTGATTTTCGTCGTGTAGCTACAGCCACAGCTGCCGACCCTGTCCTTGCTCCCGTTCTGCGTTTTGTTGCTACGCAATGGCCCTTGTCAAAGTCACGGATCGGGGACCCGTTGGTTCGCCGCTTTTTTGCTCACAAGGAGAGACTTTTTGTACGACGTGGTATTTTGCTGTTGCGTTCTGATAATGATCAGTCCAGGGTCGTGGTACCACGTTCGTTACAGTCGTCTGTCTTACAGCTTCTCCACCAAGGACATTGGGGTATAGAGAGAACGAAACAACTTGCTCATCAGCACTGTACTTGGTTTGGAATCGATGCCGTGAATACGAATATGTGCTCTTCTTGCATGGTGTGTGCCGAACAACAATCAGCACCACAGCGGAAATTCTTTGCATGGCCAAAGGCCACTTCCCCTTGGCAACGCTTACACATCGATTTTGCTGGCCCATCCTGGAATGCTCGATGGTTGGTTGTGTTAGATTCATTCAGTAATTTTGCTTCTGTTGTCCGGATGTCTTCCATGACGTCATCTGCCACCATCCAAGCGTTATCCTCAATCTTTCGCATTGAAGGTCTTCCGCAGACTATTGCTTCCGACAATGGCCCACAATTCATGTCCGCAGAATTTCAGTCATTCTGCAATTCCAATGGTATTCAACATCTGACGTCCGTGCCGTTTTCGCCACAGTCAAACGGTGCCACTTAACGATTGGTCAGGACTTTCAAGTCACAGATGTTGAAGTTGAAAGAGTCGCATTCTCGGGAGGACGCGTTATGGCTCTTTTTGCCCTCGTATCGCTCTCAGGTTCCTGTGCAGCGGCAGACACCTGCTTTTGTTCCAGGCGACGTTGTCTACTATCGGCTCGAAGGGCGCATTCTTCGCTGCCTCGGACGCGTTATGTATGTGGTTTTGGGGGCCTCTGGTGAGGTGCGTCGGCATATCAATCAGCTGCGCCTCTGTCGTCGCACGGGATCTGCCGCTCGCCGTCTGCTTTCAGCGGCAGTGCCGTCCGCTCAGCGCCTCGGGGACCCATCTACTGGCTCGCCTCAGCTCCAGGTGTTACCGACGCTGCCTTCCATTTTGCCCCATGGCGACGCGCCACCACCACCGCCGCCGCCACCTGTTCTCCCGCCAGCGACGCCCGCAGTGTACGCGTCACTGCAACCGCTGGGCGCCTTCCGGGGTCACGCGCCGCCCATCGCTTCCCATGACCCGTTGTCCTCCGGTATGGAACTCTTGCCCGCTCCGGACCATATGTCGTCTTTGCCGTCGGGTGCCCCGGCCCGATGGAGGTCGACCCTTCGGCCCCTACTGTCTCTCTACGAGCGCATACACCGCATGTTGGCGTGCACCCTGTAGCAGGTTTTCAGGCGTTTCCTAGCTCCCCGCTGTCCGAATGGCAGGGTGCGGGTGGCACAGCCTCACGTCGTCGCATACGTCAACATGGGTTCCTCCCCGCGGCGGGCGGAAGCCTTTTACCACAACCGTACGCCGATTTGCGTGGGAGGAATGTGGTGTCACCGCCAGACACCACACTTGCTAGGTGGTAGCCTTCAAATCGGCCGTGGTCCGTTAGTATATGTCGGACCCGCGTGTCGTCACTATCAGTGATTGCAGACCAAGCGCCGCCAGACGGCAGGTCTAGAGGGACTTCCTAGCACTCGCCTACTTGTACGGCCGACTTTGCTAGCGATGGTTCACTGATTTCTACGCTCTCATTTGCCGAGACGATAGTTAGCATAGTCTTCAGCTACGTTATTTGCTACGAGCTAGCAAGGCGCCATTATCACTTTCTATTGATATTGTCAATCATGTACCGTTAAGAGCGACGTTCATCATTAATGGATTAAAGTTAAGTATTCCACCAGCTACATCCGTTTTTCTCAATTCTAATTCCCTTGTCATGTTCCAGACCTCACGCCAGCCTGCGTGAGCTAAAACGTGTGCATTTCGGCCTCCTTTAGTAACACGGTAAGCTCTCCTGCCAACCACAACACAATGTAAGGCTAGAAATATTATTTGAATGAAACTTTAGGACGAATATCAATGACTTGCCCTCCCCCCTCCTCCACATTTTTATGAAAATCATAACTACACAATACGTGAAGCACACTGTTTTAATTACTGGTAAAATGAAGAACAATCAATAAAAAAGAAAAGACAGCCGTAGAAAGCGTATATGCAGTAGAAAGGGGTCCCATATGACGATAAAAACATGTAACAAAAAATATTCGTCCCGTAATTCGAAACTAAGACAGGATCAAACAATAGTAAGGGCTGAAAACCTGTATGCAGTAGTAAAATTTAAACTAACAACATTTGCAGATCTAAAAAAAAACAGGAAAAGTTGAAACAAGAATCCTAAGGAAAATGTTGGGACCTAAAGTGATGGTAATGTTGGACACAAATTAAGATAAGGCAGAGAGCTCTCTTGGAAAATGTAAAGCAAATTATGTGATCAGAAAAAGAAGAGAACAGTTTTATGGACACATATACCGAACTGCGAACAGTTCAGTTGTGGGATTGTTCTCATTTGATTCGCTGACAAGCCAGTACTGACAACAACAGTTCAGGTATACTTGCCGACATCGCAAGTTGAAGATGAAGAGACAGAGAAAGTGTATAAGGATACTGAACGGGTAATTCAGTAAGTAAAGGAAGACGAAAATCTGATAGCAATTTGGGGGGGGGGGGGGGAGGCTGGAGAGCACTTGCAGGGGAGGGAGTAGAAGAGAGGGTTACGGATGAATATGCGATTGGCTCTAGGAAAGAGAGAGGAGAGAAACTAATTAATTTCTTTAATAAATTTCAAATAGTAATAACGAATACTATATTCAAGAATCATAAGAAGAGGAGGTGTACTCGGAAAAGGTCGGGTGATACAGAATGATTTCAGTTAGATTACATCATGCTTAGGAAGAGAATCTAGAATGAAACAGTGCATTGTAAGGTGTACCCGGGAACAGCTATAGACTCAGATCAAAATTTAGTAGTGATTCAGAGTGGGCTGAAGTTTAAGAGACTAATCAGGAAGAATCAATGTGCAAAGTATTGAGCTGTGGAAATACTAAGCAATGAAGAGATGCGCTTAAAGTTCTCTGATGATACAGGTACTGCGATATGGAATATTTCAGCAGTCAACCCAGGTGAAGAAAAATGTACATCTTTATAAAAGATAATAACGGAAGTTGGAAGGAAACCGTGGATAACAGAAGCAATACTTCAGTTACTACCTCGACGGAAGGGCGAGGTACAAAACCGTTCAAGTTAATACAGGAATATACACATAAAAATCACTTAGGAATGAATTATATAGGAAGTGTAGGGGAGCTTAGGCAAAATGGCTGCATGAAAAACGTGAAGAAATCGAAGAAGTAATGGTTTTCGGAAAGACTGACTATGCTTATAGAACGTACAAAACAACCATTGGCGAAATTAAAATCAGGGTTGGTAACATTGAGAGTGCAATGTGAATTTCATTGTTAAATGCAGAGTAGTGAGAGGATAGGTAGAAAGAGTATGCTGAAGGCTTCTACGAGGGTGAAGGCTTGTATGATGTCGTGTTATAGAAGAAGCAAAAATGAGAGAGAAGAGAGAGGGCATCCAGTATTAGAATCAAAATTGAAAAGAGCTTTGGAAGACTTAAGATAAAATAAGGCAAGTGTTGACAAGAATAATATACAGAAGAATGAAAAAAAAAACTGACGATCTGTTAGATAACTGACGTTTAGGTTGATAATGGAAGCACAAAGGAAGAAAAATCAAGACACGTTCACCGCATCTGTTGATCTGGAGAAAACGTCAAACAGCGTAAAATGGAGCAAGATTTTCGAAATTTAGAGAATTATAGGGCTAAATTATAGGGCAAAGTGGGTGATATACGATAATTACCCGAAACAAGGTGGAGCAATAAGACTGGAAGACCAAGAACGGAGTGTTCGTATTAAGTGGGGTATAAGGCACGCATGTTGTCTTTCGCCCCTGCTGTTCAATCTACATATCGAAGAAGTAATGACGGAAATATAATGAAGTTTCAAGGGTGTGACTAAAATTAAGGATGAAATGATGTCAGTGATAAGATTCGCTGATGACACTGGTGCCCTCAGTGAAAGTGAAGTAGAGTTACACGATATGTTGAATGAACTGAATAGTCTAATGAGTATAGAATATGTATTGAAAATTAAAGAACAACGGAAGAAATGAGAAGTAACAGAAATGAGAACAGCGAGAAACTTAACATCAGAATTGGGGATCACAAAGTAGATGAAGTTAAGGAAATTATCTACCTAGGCAGATAAATAATCCATGACGGACGGAGCAAGGAGGACTTAAAAAGCAGACCAGCACTGGCAATGCGGGCATTCCTGACCAAGAGAAGTCTGCAAGTGTCATAGGTAGTAATTCGAAGAAGAAGCGTCGAAGAACGTACGTTTTGGATCGCAGCATTTTATGGCGATGTGTTATGGACTGTGGGAAAACCGGAACAGAAGGCACTCGAAGCTTTTGAGATGTGGTGCTACAGACGAATGCTGAAAATTAGAGGAGTTGTTACGTTAAGGGGTAAGAAGGTTCTACGCGGTATCGGAGACGAACACATGGAAAACAGTGACAAGATGAAGCGATAGGATGACATCATATGTGTTGAGACGTCAGGGAACAACGTCAGAGGTGCCAGAGGGTGTGTAAGGGGTAAATACTGTAGGGGAAGGCAAAGGTTGGAATATAACCAGCAAATAATTGAGGCCGTAGGTCGCAGTTGCTACTGTGACACTAAAAGCTTGGCATAGGAGAGGAATCCGTGGCGGGCTGCGTCGAACCAGTCACAAGTGTGAATGGGAAAAAAGACATTTTATTCCTGAGTTTGCACCTTTCTCTTTTTGTCCATAATTAAGCAAATTCTGTTTGGTCTTCTTGTTTTTCGCCGCTCCTTTTATTAAATCTGCTATACCCCACTACATCTTACATAACTCTAAATGTTTCCTCTTTGCTATCCATGCACAAATAGCAATTAATGCCTCTCGGTTGTAAGATTCATGTTATCATGAATTTTCCTGAACTTCGTTCCGTACACTAGCAGCATATAAGTAGCTAGAGATATTCTGTGATCTGGAGATTTTGCCCGCGTTGTCTCAGTCCACCGGCCCAGTATTCTTTCACCATAGTAAAATACCGACCTCCACTTAATATGCACATGTTTGCAGAGACTGCAAAAATTCTCCATTTGTGCACTAACGTGACAGCTTCTAAAACATTTCTTGAGGCAGACGAACGTTTGATAAAACTCAGCTGGGCAGTGCTCACGGTACCTGAGCACTCTATGTGTGTGCGCTTGCAAATATCAAAAGCTGAAATAGTGTGCATGCAAACTCGCCATGATGAAATGTGAACTGATGAATAGCCCATCCATATAATAAGGAGTTCACCGTGTTGGTGCTAGCAGCTGTACTGCGTGACAGTTTTGTATGGTACTTCGGACACACCTTCGTTAGCTCATCTTTTCCTCTCTAAGAGAATGGTTTGAGTAATACACCTCAACAAACGTACCTGTTGCCTCCGTGATCACTACCATGTTGTGAACAATTTTTGTGGTCAGAGAGTAATAATGCTGGTTGCTCAATGCTAGAATCACGACACCGAGATCATTATTGCTGTTTTTCTTCAAGGAAATGGTGTTTTTCCGTATCCAGTTTAGCAAATTCAATTCAGGATGAATACGTAGGGCTGGCAGGTGTGGCCTTGCGCTTCTAGGCGCTTCAATGTGGAACTCCGTGATCGCTACAGCGCATGTTCGAATCCTGCCTCAGGCATGGATATGTGTGATGTCCTTAGGTTAGTTAGGTTTCAGTTCTAGGGGACTGATGACCACAGATGTTAAGTCCCATAGTGCTCAGAGTCATTTTTTTGAAATCGTTTGCGAATTCTACCTAGCACCATAATGAATAGCAAAACTGTGTGAAACAATTCAGATATAAGTAAAATCACCGGTGTAACTAGACTCTCTGGGAGAACTAGTGTAGACGGTAATAAAATCATTATTGCTGTGGTACAAAATATTAATAGTAACCTCAGATTTTCTGCAGATGATGCGGCAGTCTACAGACAGATACTTTCTTGAAAACTAGAGCAACAGAAATATTCAGATCTGTACATGATTTCAAAGTCGTGCAAAAATTGACATGTTGTTTTCAAAGTTCAAAAACCTTCAATTTAGCACTTTATGAGACGGTGAAAGTTGATATTCCAAGACTCCCTTAGGTACGGCGTAAGCTATATTAGACTAGTTATACAGCGCAAAGAGGCGTTTAAGGGATCACTCCTCCCGCACTCCATACGTCTGTGAAAAGGGAATGAAATACTTCCTTCAGTGGACAGTAACCTTTCCCAGGCACTTCACAGTGATGTGCAGAGGTGTAGAAAATCATGAACATGAATACAGTACTTGGCGAACGTAGCAAAGAACCCTTTACTTGGGTGGCTTGTGGCATTCTCCTGAAATTGCAGTAACTGTTGCTTCACAACGCTGTGGCAATTACGCTACTGCGCAAGTTGTCTCCGCTCTCTTTGGCAAACTCGCACAGAGCAGAGCGCAATTACGGCTGCTGTGCTAGTCTGATGAACAACGACTTCCCGTTAAATGAGGTGTAAGTCGCGATCCCCAGCAATTCGGAAGTGGTCCGTAATTATTGTAGTTTTGCTCAATTTACTTGTCATAAATCTGAAAATCATATACTGTACATTTGTTTGTGTAACGAGTACTGTTCCACCATAGATTCATTGGCAACAGCTGTAATGTGTCAGCATTAAATCTGTATTAGGACTCGTGCTCTGAAAGCTACATTATAACACTGTAATGCTTGACGAAAGATGCACAATATGCTTTACACAAACAGAGCAAGGGAGAAGGCACACCCGAAAAATCATAACTGATTAAACCTGTGTCTAGGACTCGAACTGTAAGTCAAAGCCTTTTCGGGGTCGTATCAACTGAGTCGTTCGTATTAAGTTATCACCGTATGTCCATAAAAAATAAAATAAAACCAAAATATGAGAGTTGTGGTTGATAAATCTTCCGGTTTAAGGTTAAAAAATGATTCTAATGGCTCTGAGCACTATGGGACTTAACATCTTAGGTCGTCAGTCCCCTAGAACTTAGAACTACTGAAACCTAACTAACCTAAGGACATCACACACACCCATGCCCGAGGCAGGATTCGAATCTACGACCGTAACTGCCGAATGGTTCCCGACTGAAGTGCCTAGAACCGTTCGGCCACACTGGCTGGCCCGGGTTATGTACCACTGCCATATAACCTGGAAGAATAATCAACAACAGTACCAAGCCTACATTGTATATATGTGAGAGTTGCCCAGAAAGTAATGCATCGAATTTGTTTCTCCAACTATTGAACATAATGAGAATTACAGACACGAACTGGTGTTTCATCTACACACTCTATTTTTCCACGCAATGTCCATCCCGTTCTAGGGCCTTCCTCCAGCGCGAAACTAGGACTTATGTTCCTTGTCGGTACCAATCCTTTTTCTGGTCGCGGAGCCAGTGCTTCACGGTATGAATCACCTCCTTATCGTCCTCAAAATGTGTTCTACGAATGCCATTCTTTAATGGCCTAAACTAGTGGAAGTCCGAGGGGGATAGGCCAGGACTGTAGGCTCGAAGGGGTAACACTCTCCAACCCTGTTTCGCTATGTGTTCAGAAATCTTCAGCCTTCCATGGGGCCGATTGTTATCGCCTTGCGACAAAACATCTCCTGGGTTGCTGTGGCACCGAAGTCACCAGAAGCACATCTTGAGTTTTTTTCATGTGTTGATACATGCTTCTGAATTAATGGTACCGCATCTTGGCATCACATCAATGAGAATCATACGTTCACAGTCCCAGAACCTGAGGAAGCAGTTGATTTGACGTTATTCTTCTGTGGGGAGTATGAATGGTGCTATTGTAGCGACTGTCGCTCTGTTTCGGGCTCAAAATGGTGAACCCAGGTTTCATCACTTGTCACAATGCGGGACAAGAAGGCCTCCCCCTCAGCTTCAAAACGTTGCAACAGATCAAGATTATTGTTTTGTCTGTGCGATTCGTGATCCACCGTTAGAGACGCTTTTGAATGACCTAGAGGGCGGATAATTGCCTCCACACTTCCTTTACTGATTGTCAGATGCAGCGCCAACTGCCGAGTTGTATTGCCCCTGTCCTCGCGAATGACATGAGCTCGCTGCAACATGTCAGGTGTGACGGCCGTGGATGGTCTCCCTGACAGGTGAAAACTGACGAGCTCCATCGAACCGCCTAATGTCTCACTCTTCGTGCCCAGCGACTAACTGTACTTCCGTCGACAGCAGATGCTCCATAGACTTTGCACAAGCGTTTGTGAATGTTCTGCACAGTTACTTTCCCTGCAGTGAGAAATTTAGTAACGGCACTCTCCTTGTAACGTACATTGCTTACACGCCATTTTAAAACTGTCCTGAAGCTTCGCTATCTGTCGGAATTTGCCGTACTCACTCAGGCGAGTTCAAATAATACATACGTAACTAGAGCACACAGCTGTACACGCGATCACTCCCCTTACGGTATTGCACCAAGATGGAGATCAGCTGTCTGTCGATCCGTTTTACTTTTTTCAACATAAGTTTAGCAAGATAAATATTTTTTTTTTTTAAATAGAATGCATAAAAGTTACTTAAATGCACATTATCCAAATTGCGGACTGTATAACCTTTCTAAAAACGGGAAGTGAATCTTAATGTACAGAGTGTTTCACGATCTCTACTACATGCTTCTATGGATTCTAGTGAGAACTAAATAGGTAAAGTTTTGCCAAAGGGAACAATGTCTGGAAATGTACCGTTTGGATATAAAATAAGTAAGAAGTCCGAATCATTTTCAAATCTACCACTTCATGCTACGCACCAAACTGAGAAGAGGGTGGCGTCATTAATGCCTGTTGTAATTATCATATTAAACCATTTTAAACCGACTACTTCAACGACTACAAGATACTGGTACGTTCGCAACTGGATAGGTTAACTGCTGTGTCCCACGGATAGACTATACTCTTGACTGTGAGGAAGATGTCCTTCGTCACTTACAAGACAGTCACACTAGGAGCATTCCAAGCATTGTCCACCCCAATGGACCCCGTAGAGCACACAGGTGAGAATTCATCCTGTCCTCTGTGTATATTCAATGAAGCACGACATTTGAAAGAGATCAGATTTTCAAATTCATTTTACATCTAAACGGCTCATTTACGGGCATTGGTTCCTTACCAGATACTTATCTAAATATCCTCCAAACCCCTAGAAACTTCTACTAACCATTGTGAAACAGGGAGTGTATCTTACTTTTCATGAGAGCTCCTGTACATTGCTATTAACGTGTAACGTGATAAAGAACTGACTTTACTTACTCGTTATAAATTATTAATGATGCATAAATTAAAAATCAGCCAAACAAGGCTTATTTTTAGGTCTTTCTTTTCTTACGCTAACGATTGTACCAACCGAACACCAAAAGGACTGACAGGAAAGATAAAATCGATGTACTCTCTAGCTGTTTTGGTTCTTTCTCCAACATCGCATCGCGCTCCTATCCTCAATTGGTAATAACCAACACAAATTGGAAGCTTTCAGTCAAACAAGAATATTTTCTCCAGCAACCGATCACCGACAATAGCGATCCTGCGATATTGTAGGGCCGTGATAGTAGGAACTACACACGAGCTAGCTGTGAGAAACAGGTGCGTGATTTAAGAAAAGAATTGCTATATACACTGATGAACGAAAACATTATGGCCACCTACTTAGAAATGTGTTGGTCGACTTCTGGAAGGAATTTAGCACTGATGCTGCGTGCCATGGATTCGACAAGTACTTGATAGGTTTTCAGAGGTTTGTGGTAACAGATCCCTATGCGCAGTTCATACATTTCCCGTAGTTCACGGCGGTTGGTTTCTGGACGCAGAGCTGACGCCTGAAACGGTCCCAGTTGTGTTTCATCGGATTCAGATAAGCCGAATTTGGTGGCCGAGACACCAGCGTGAGTTCACGACCATGTTCCTCAAACCACTGCAGCACAATTCTGGCCTTGTGACACGGACAGTTTTTCTCCTATAGGATGCCATCGCTGTTGAGGAAGACATCACGAATAAGGGGGTTACATGTAGTCCCTAATAGTGCAGGTCCATGGAAGCCCAGATGAAGGTCCAATATAACATAATACTCCTCCCACCAGTCTGGTCTTTGGCAAGCTGCATGTTTCGAGAAGTCGTTCGCCTGGATGAGGGTTTATCTGGACACTGCATAGACAGCGCTTTACAATATATGGGATTCATCCGACCAGGCGACACGATTCCATTGTTTCATGATCCATTCTCGATTATCCAGTACCAACCGTAATCACAATTGACGACGTTGGTGAATCAACTTGGGACCAAGGAGTGGCTCTCTGCAGCTGATCACTGTGTGCTGAAAGGCGTGCTCCAAAACACTGTAGTCTGTCGTCAGATCTGCCACAGATCGCAGCCTGTCCTGCTTTAGAGAGTGAGCAAGCATCCGATTCCTATGTTTCGTGACGAGTTGTGAAACTTCCTGTCGCCTCCTCGTGGTTTCAGCATTCTTCAAGTGCTTTCCACAGATGCACACAACACTAGCACGCGAACAGCCGACCAGCTTCGCTGTTCACGAGATGCTCGCTCCCAGGCTCTGCTCCACAACACTCTGGCTTTTGCGAATGACATTTAATTCGGCGGATTTCAGCATTGTGTCGCTTATCGTCTCTAGAATGATTCCTCGTTCGTCGCTGCTCCGCTCGTATATTGTTTTGCCGCGTCATGTGCCCTCCGCGCCATCAGGCAGCATACAATCAAGCAGTGGGTGGTGGTCGTAATATTTTGGCTCATCAGTGTAAATGATATTAGCGATACACATCTATTCCATAACAGTTGTTTCTTTGCGCTTTTATGTGATCTAAATTACGCTGTGGGCGAGGCATTGCGTTTGTAGTCACGGACCGGGGGAACGATTATTCTCATAGCAGAGGATAGGAACACAGGAGCCAGGAGAACTGACGTACTTCTCCCGGTTGATTCTGAGAATGTCTTTTCTTTTTTCGATCAGAGTTTGTACCCTTCTGAGCCTGCGTCCTTAGCGGCAATGGCGACATACCCTTGAGCTGTGCGTACTTTCAGCACAATGGAGTGAAATGATTTTTAGAAGGCAAGAAAGTGTGTTTGGCCCCTAAAATTACTTTACCGCAATTTTTCAGAACTTACTTATACACACATCAGCAAAAGTTATGCATCACCCAGGTTCCCAGAACTCCTGAAGATAGACGTTGACTGTGGATTTTGTACCACAGACTCAGTCCCTTTGACTATTCAGAGATGTCACTAAACCCGCCAAAAATATGTAAACAACCATTCATGAGCAGCGCCCATTAGACGGAGAGGTTCCGACAGCCGATCAGTTTCAGGTATTTCGCCAGGAAGGAGGTACACGGCTCATTTTGTCTCTAGTTCAACCGTGCCTAGACGGTCAATACCGCAGTTCGATCGCGTTCGCATTGTAACTTTGTGCCAGGAAGGGCTGTCAACAAGGGAAGTGTCCAGGCGCTTTGGAGTGAACCAAACCGATGTTGTTCGGATGTGGAAGAGATGTACAGAGACAGGAACTTCGATGACATGCCTCGCTCAGGCTAGCCAAGGGTTACTACGCCGCGAGGGATTAGCTGAGCTGTCTAAGGCGCTGCACTCATGGACTGTGCTGTTGGTCCCGGCGGAGGTTCGAGTCCTCCCTCGGATATGGTTGTGTGTGTTTGTCCTTAGGATAATTTAGGTTAAGTAGTGTGTAAGTTTAGGGACTGATGACCTTAGCAGTTGTCCCATAAGATTTGAAACTTATTTGAACATTTTTGGAAGGGTTACTACTGCAGGTGATGACCACTACCTACGGATTATCGCTCGGAAGAAACCTGACAGCAAAGCCACCGTGATGAACAATGTATTTCGTGCAGCCACAGGAGTCATGTTAGGAATAAAACTATGCGAAATAGGTTGCATGATACGCAACTTCATTCCCGGTGACCATCGCGAGTTTCATCTTTGCAACACGATGCTGCGCGGTAAAGTTGGGCCCAATAACGTGCCGAATAGACCGCTCAGGACTGGCATCACATTGTCTTCACTTGAGGTTCCCTGCTGCTTCCGGGTGGCATTATGTGGGGTCGACGTACGCCGCTGGTAGTCAAGGAAGGCGCCGTAACGATACGTGAATGCCATTCTCCGACAGATAGTACAACCATATTGGCAGCATATTGCCGAGGCATTCGTTTTCATGAACGTCGATTCGCGCCCAAATCGTGCACATATTTCTGAATGACTTCCTTCACGATAACGACATCGCTCGACTAGAGTGGGCACCATGTTCTCCAAACATGAACTCCATCGAATATGCCTGGGGTAGATTGAAAAGTCCTTTTCATGGACGAAGTGACCCACGAACCACATTGAGGGATCTACGCCGAATTGTCGTTGAGGAGTGTGACTGTCTGTACCAACAGTACCATGATGAACTTGTGGATAATATTCCATACGAATACAGGTAAGCATCAACGCAAGAGGACGTGTTACTGGGTAGTAGTGGTACCGGTGCGTACAGCAGCCTGGACCACCACCTCTGAAGGTCTCGCTCTATGGTGGTACGATATACCATGTGTGGTTTTCATGAGAAATGAAAAGGGCAGAAATGACGTTTAAGTTGATATCTACTACAATTTTCTCTATAGGTTCAAGAACTCTCGGAACCGAGGTTATGCAAAACTTTTTTTTGATGTGTGTATTACATAACGACTTTTACTGTGCATTATGCCTAGCACCAAAGCAAGAAACCTACCGCAGTCAACAATGATGTCTTAAGTTGTATGCCCTTTCTGATACTCTCCTAGACGTCATTGTCGCTACGAAGCAGAGTGAGTATAGCGTCGTCAAGCTTAGTCACCCTTGAAGAAATATACCTGATTTTATGACGTTACAGCTGACGGCACTGGACGTACATCGGTGCTGTGCGTAACTTCTGCTCTGCAGAGACAAATTCTCTATTAAAAAATTACGAGCACAGCGTGTACTGATAAACACCGTATTGTTGTCGTGATCTTTTTCCGTTGACGTCAGTTGTTAGAAGAAGGCAGAGCGTAACTGCAGGTTACCTAAACCACAGCAGTTCCATTGTGCAAACTAATAAAACCTCTATCTAATGACGTTTACAGTACCAGGACAGGTGGCGCTATACCAGAGCAGAGCGACTGCAGAGGGCCGAGCTGTCACTGAGTCACATTCGTGATGAACAAAGTCGTTCATCTTTGCGAGTTACTTCATGACCAAAGCGGTGCCGGTTGTACGTAAAGTGCAACAGCGACAAGACACAATCATAACTTCCATTGAACCATAACAATGGAAATGTTAGCGATCACAGTGCCAGTTTCCGAAATTCATTCTCCAAAAAATACGAAGTAAATATTCTTGAATTCTAATCGGAAATAACCTCCAACACGAGTAACTTATTAGAAGCAAGTCTTCCCGCCCAGATTGTATACCAATTACTTTCCTCTAGTCATATACAACCGCTCGCTCGACGAAATATACCTACTTAAAGACTGGATAGTTGCACAGGCCACACCAGTACCCAAGAAACAGGAGCGATTCACTGTATTACAGACCCATATCTCTGACATCGATTTGCACTACGATCCTGCGGCAAGTATTGTGTTCGAGTATTACGGAGTACGTGGAAGAAAACTATATATTGATAAATAGTCAGCACAGGTTGAGAAAATGCCTTCTTAGGCAGCACTACTAGCCGTTTATTCACAATGCATAGTGAATGCTATCGACAGCGGACCCAATTTTCTGCGTTTCTCTAAGTCTGTTCACACATTTCCTCACATGTGGTTTCTAATCAATCTGTGTTTATGGAGTATTGTCTCATTGGTCCTGTCAGAATGGCTACAGTTCCTAGAAACAGACTGAACGGAATCAAGTACAACAGAAGAGGTATCTACCATCCCACAAGGGGCTTGTCGTAGGCACTTAATTTATCATATCCATATATATTGTTCTAGATTGTTTGCAGATGATTCTTCCATTTACCGTCAGACAAAGTCACCAGACGATCAAAAACTAATTGCAAATGATGTATGGTGCGAAAAGCGGCAAATTCCGTCACCCACGTGAGTACTTAAAGGAATCGACTAAATTTCCGTTGCACTATAGTCAAAAAGGTCTCAAGGCTGTAAATTCAACTAGTTAAGTGAAGATTACAGTTACAAAGAACTTAAACTGCCACGACCGTACAGATGTTTGGGGGAAAGTGAACAAAAGGCTGCATTTCATTGGCAGTACACTAAAAGGATGCAACAACTTTACAAAAGATACTTCTTCCACTACGTTTGTCCGGCCGCTTCAGGAGTACTGCTGCATTGTATGGGATCCTTACCACGTGGGATTGACGGAGGACGTCGAAAAAGTTCAGAAAACGGCAGCTGGTGTTGAATTGTCACGAAATGAGGAGAGACTGTCGCGGATACGATAGGCAATTTGGGGTGGCAATCATTAAAATAAGGATGTTTTTTGACGGGGTGGCATCTTTTCCAAATTTCATTAATCAAGTTTCTCCTCTGTCTGCGAACGTGTTTATTTGATCGCAATGAAACAAGAGGAAGTGGAGCTTGCAAGGAAGGTCTTGTTTATTTCGATGAACCCTTGGTCAGGCACTTAAGGGTACGAAGGAGAGATGTATTGAAGATTTAGAGTTACGCTCTTAGCCTCCTCTTCTTAGAACCCATTCATTTTTACTCGCTCACAGTTCTTTTTTATCTATTTATGTAATACTGTACGCCGGTAGCAAGTTTTAATTTATAGCGATGCGACGGCAATTAAAAATCAAAAGAATTCTTTTTAAAACTGTAATTCAATATTAGTTCATTAACATTTCCATCTGTTAATATACGTGAAAATAAATAAAAATGTTGCTACATGTGATACTGAAAGCAGCGAATTTATTGTTATACAATTTGTTCACCACAGATTTCTGCTTTTACGCAATGAAAGGGTAGGGAAGGTGTACCTGGCAGTGTAAGGGGAAAAAAAATTTAGCTACAAATTGTGCTTTATTTGAATCCAGTGCTGCACAAATCCGATAGAATGTGCACGATGCTATTGCCGTGATGCTTCAGTCACAACTGCAAACAGATCACGTGCTCCAGCGTCAAAAAAATTACACTACTGGCCATTAAAATTGCTACACCAAGAAGAAATGCAGAAGATAAACGGGTATTCATTGGACAAATATATTATACTAGAACTGACATTGTAAGTAGGCTGTTTAGGTTTTTTTATTGGTAACGCCGCCGCCACGTAGCGCTCTGTATGAAAATCACTGGCTGTGCCGTGTGCAGTCTGTGGCTGGTTTGCATTGTTGTCTGCCATTGTAGTGTTGGGCAGCGGCAGCTGGATGCTAACAGCGCGTAGCGTTGCGCAGTTGTGAGCCGCCAGCAGTGGTGGATGTGGAGAGAGAGATGGCGGAGTTTTGAAATTTTTAAGACTGGATGTCATGAAGTGCTATATATATTATGACTTTTGATGACTATTAAGGTAAATATATTGTTTGTTCTCTATTAAAATCTTTCATTTTGCTAACTATCCCTATCAGTAGTTAGTGCCTTCCGTAGTTCGAATCTTTTATTTAGCTGGCAGTAGTGGTGCTCGCTGTATTGCAGTAGTTCGAGTAACCAAGATTTTTGTGAGGTAAGTGATATGTGAAACGTATAGGTTAATTTTAGTCAGGGCCATTCTTTTGTAGGGATTTTTGAATGTCAGATTGCTTTACGCTAAAAATATTGTGTGTCAGTTTAAGCCCAGCCATGTATAATTTTTCTAAGGGGACGTTTCATATATCACCTCCAACTGCGCAACGCTACGCGCTGTTAGCATCCAGCTGCCGCTGCCCAACACTACAATGGCAGACAACAATGCAAACCAGCCACAGACTGCACACGGCACAGCCAGTGATTTTCATACAGAGCGCTACGTGGCGGCGGCGTTACCAATAAAAAAACCTAAACAGCCTACTTGCAACATCTGATTACATTTTCACGCAGTTTGGGTGCATAGACCCTGAGAAATCAGTACCAACAACATCCACCTCTGGCCGTAATAACGGCCTTGATACGCCTGGGCATGGCTTGTACAGGTACAGCTGCCCATGCGGCTTCAACACGATACCACAGTTCATCAAGAGTAGTGACTGGCGTATTGTGACAAGCCAGTTGCTCGTCCACCATTGACCAGATGTTTTCAATTTGTGAAAGATCTGGAGAATGTGCTGGCCAGGGCAGCAGTCGAACATTTTCAGTATCCATAAAGGCCCCTGCAGGACATGAAACATGCGGTCGTGCAATATCCTGTTGAAATGTAGTGTTTCGCAGGGATCGAATGAAGGGTAGAGCTACAAGTCGTAACACATCAGAAATGTAACGTTCACTGTTCGAAGTGTCGTCAGTGCAAACAAGAGGTGAATAACACGTGTACCCAATGGCACTCTATACCATCACACCGGGTGACAGGCCAGTATGGCGATGACGAATACACGCTTCCAAAGTGCGTTCACCGTGATGTTGCCAAACACAGATGCGACCATCATGATGGTCTAATCCGAAAAATGAAATTTGGCCATTCGTGCACCCAGGTTCGTCGTTGAGTACACCATCAGGCGCTCCTGTGTGTGATGCAGCGTCAAGGGTAAGCGCAGCCACGGTCTCCGAGGTGATAGTCCATGCTGCTGCAAATGTCGTCGCAAACGTCCCCATCTGTTGACTAAGAGATCGAGACCTGGCTGCACGATCCGTTACAGCTATGCGGATAAGATGCCTGTCATATCGACTGCTAGTGATACGAGGCGGTTGAGATCCAGAACGGCGTTCCGTATTACCCTCCTGATCCCACCGATTCCATATATTCTAACAGTCATTAGATCTCGACCAATGCGAGCAGCAATGTCGCGATACGATAAACCGCAATCGCAATAGGTTACAATCCGACCTTTATCAAAGTCGGAAACATGATGGTACTCATTTCTCTTCCTTACACGAGCATCACAATAACGTTTCACCAGACAACGCCGGTCAACTGCTGTTTGTGTATGAGAAATCGGTTGGAAACTTTCCACATGTCAGCATGTTATAGGTGCCAACCTTGTGCGAATGCTCTGAAAAGCTGATCATTTGCATATCACTGCGACATCTTCCTGTCTGTTAAATTTCGCGTCTGTAGCCCGTCTTCTTTGTGGTGTAGCAATTTTAATGGCCAGTAGTGTAATTGAAGGAAGTCCGCATGAATGAACACAATCTACGATAAGCAGCTGGCTTTGGTCACCGATTCTTGAGCACATTAAACCAGCTGTGTAGCGTTGCTGGAAGGCTTGGAGAATTCTTGTACAACACGAAAGCAGATAATGCATACACCGTGAATGTAAATTAGCAAGCAGACCTCAGGAAGCTTTCAGAATTGTGAATCAAAAAGAAGTCTCAATCTATAAGGGTTAGTAATATCAAATACAGGAATCATTAATCTCACATAGAAAACTTTCTCAAGCCGAATAACAGTTGACAATGATAGCACCTTGGATATAATAAAAACTTACAAAAACCCTTTCTTTACTATGGTAAGGCAGCTATGTCAAAAAAAAAAAAAAAAAAAAAAAAAACACCAAACAGGGCGAAAAGTCCAGCTACAACTCGTTAAGGTAGAATGATGCATAAGAATTTAGACAAAAGTGAGTCTACGTTCACAATGTGTTTTACGTTCGGGGCATTCAGCTTTTGAAGGGCATGATATTAAGAATAATTCTGCTGATAGCTGACAAAATTTTTATTTTATTGACGCATAACCGGTTCCGCTGCCTCAAGCCACATCATGAGGTACAATAGTGTTACAAGATCATAGGGGTACCCATCGTTCCTAGGAAAGATATATTATTCAGTGGATATTACCTATATTACATTGGCGAACGAACGGTGGTAAAGACGCGATCCATTAATGTTGTTAAAATTGCTCGTGGGTAGATTATGTAGATAGAGAAGGGCGTTAAAAAATTTGCCAGCGGTGGTGTGACGGCAGGATAAGCTGGGAGTTGGGTAAAGAGGCTTCGGCCCGCGGCAGTGACTAAAATATTTACCATAAGCCAACCACTACTGAGTTTGTTATACATAGGCAGACAAGTCACCGAATGAAATATAAATGCGCAGCACTCAGATCTGGTTAAACAGTATATGTGAAGTGCCCCTTACTGGAAAGCTAAGCCGGCCTTGGATGCCGAGCGGTTCTAGGAGCTACAGTCTGGAACCGCACCGTTGCAGGTTCGAAACCTGCCTGGAGCATGGATGTGTGTGATGTCATTAGGTTGGATACGTTTAAGTATTTCTAAGTTCTAAGGGACTGATGACCACAGAAGTTAAGTCCCATAGTGCTCAGAGCCATTTGAACCATTTTTTAGAAATCTAAAGTGGCGAATGTGAAGTCAAAACTATTATGATCTAGGATTTGCAAAATCAATTTATAGAAATGTACTAAAAGAAAAGTGTTCTTTCCTACAGCGGATCAAAGAAGGATCTTATAAAACGAGCCAATCAGACAAAGGAATGCACTATTTTTAGGAGAATATCCTATTTGGGTGCAGTAACGGAAGAAGTAAGCACATGCGTCAGACGTAAAAACGTTATTCCAGCGTATTCCTTCTCGTCTAGGTATTAAAATGAGACATAAGAAAAAAACCGTGATAAAAGTAAAAGAAAGCTTTAGTAAATAATAAAATTCATTATCATTGTTGCTTGTAAAGTTAGCGAACCATCACTTGTAGTCATGAGTACATGAAGTCACACTGCCCCAAGATGGTCGCCCTTCTACCAGCCTGTTAGTACACCTCAGTTGCTTGTACTCTTCCGATCATCGACGCCACTCTGCTCCCACACCAATGGGGCAAATTTTGAAACAAAGCTCTATAACTAGATGACGCATCCATCAAACATTTTAACTACATTAATGTATCAGGTCTTTTGTCACCTTCCATCCGCCAGTGAAATGTACACAAATTCGCTGAAAAATATAATTTGACGAGGAAGGATAGGTACACCTATTCCTTTTCAAAATTTTCCACTTGATGGTGAGACTTCAGGTTACAAAACTCGTTGTGTCAATAAAATAACAACTTTACCAGCTTTCAGCAGAATTTTTCTAGACATCATAGCATTTCACAGTAGAAACTCAGCGGAAACGTTTGCGGATTCAGTCTTCTTTGGTGCGCCTCCCGTGGTGCGGTGAACGAAAGGAAGCCACAGCTAGCGGTGCACCGACATATGCCATGAGTCTGCGACTTGTCTGAGCCTTGTTGTTTTTGTTGTGGTCTTCAGTCCAGAGACTGGTTTGATGCAGCTCTCCATGCTAATCTATCCTGTGCAAGCTTCTTCATCTCATAGTACCCACTGCAACCTACATCCTTCTGAATCTGTTTAGTGTATTCATCTCTTGGTCTCCCTCTACGATTTTTACCCTCCGCGGTGCCCTCTAATACTAAATTGGGGATCCCTTGATGCCTCAGAATATGCCATACCAAGCGATCCCTTCTTCTTCTTCTTCCCAATTCTATTCAATCCCTCCTCATTAGTTATGTGATCTACCCATCTAAGCTTCAGCATTCTTCCGTAGCACCACATTTCGAAAGCTTCTGTTTTTTTTGTCTGAACTATTCATCGTCCACGTTTCATTTCCATACATGGCTACACTCCGTACTAATACTTTCACAAACGACTTCCTGACACTTAAATCTATATTCGATGTTAACAAATTTCTCTTCTTCAGAAGCGCTTTTCTTGTCGTTTCCAGTCTACATTTTATATCCTCTCTACTTCGACCATCATCAGTTATTTTGCTCCCCAAAATAGCAATACTTCTTTACTGCTTTAAGTGTCTCATTTCCTAATCTAATTCTCTCACTATCACCCGACTTAATTCTACTACATTCAGTTATCATCGTTTTGCTTTTGTTGATGTTCGTCTTATATCCTCCTGTCAAGACACTATCCATTCCCTTCAGCTGCTCTTCCAGGTCCTTTCCTGTCTCTGACAGAATTACAATGTCATGGGCGCACCTCAAAGTTTTTATTTTTCTCCGTTGATTTTAATTCCTACTCTGAATTTTTCTTTTGTTTCCTTTACTGCTTGCTCCATATACATATTGAATAACATCGGGGATAGGCTACAACCCTGTCTCACTCCCTCCCCAATCACTGGTTCCCTTTCATGACCCTCGACTCTTATCACTGTCATCTGGTTTCTGTACAAATTGTAAATAGCCTTTCGCTCCCTATATTTTACCTCTGCCACCTTCAGAATTTCAAACAGAGTATTCGAGTCAACATTGTCAAAATCTTTCTCTATGTCTACAAATTCTAGAAACGTACGTTTCCCTTTCCTTAATCTATTTTCTAAGATAAGTCGTAGGGTCAGTATTGCCTCACGTGATCCAACATTTCTAAGGAATCCAAACTAATCTTCCCCGAGGTTGGCTTCTACCAGCCTTTCCATTCGTTTGTAAAGAATTCGTGTAAGTTTTTTTGCAGCCGTGGCTTATTAAACTGATAGTTCGCTAATTTTCACATCTGTCAACCCCTGCTTTCTTTGAGATTGGAATTATTAAGACGACAGTATGTTCGTGCTCGGGTCTTTGCAGTTGCAGTGTCTCCTTCTGTTGGCTAAAGGGAAACCATCAGCCATCGCCCCAAACATGAGGCAAACACTACTCTGTTTCAATAGCGCAACTTGGGTCAAGGCAGCTAGTTATAGTCCGAGCCTCTCTGAGAAACACACGCTGAGAGATCGAGCCTGCGGACAAAGCCCTCGTAACTCCCATAGGCTGAGCCCCAGTTCTCCGTAGCGGAGCGCAAATGCACTCGTTGCTAATGAACGTGGCTCAGAGGTAGCATAAAGGGAAGACCTCTATCTATAATAGTTCCAAGAATCAATAAGATATGAGCCGTGTACTCATCATTTGTGGTGGTTTCCCTGGAGCGGGAGATGGACTCTGCTGGTGCCGGCTCTCCTTGTGTCCCACCGACGTTGGAGGCACGAACGATGCTGGTCGAGTGTAGTTTCATTCTGTGCGTCTACGTCAAGGATTCTCCGGCAGGTAATGAGTGCTGAGTAATTTTCTGAGCGCTCTGCTTCAATTTCTGTAGCCTGTGGCATCATTGAACGTGATCGCAATGAGTTATTTAGTGCGTTTTTAATCCATTTCTTCTGAGCTGTCATCGCTGATGGTGGCGGTAAGGCACCAATTGTACATAAACAATCGAGAGAAATAATTTTCAGGGCACAGGCTCTCTCTTAAAGTGCAAAGCAGGTGTAGGCGGATACCCTAACTTCGCTTGGAACGGGCAACATTGAGTCCCCATCCGTGCCTCGACCTACGCCAATAACTATCCTTCGTGAATCGGGCTGCAGTGCGGCAACGGTGGTAAGCTGGAATTACCTGCCAGGCTGCGGAGTAGTGTACTGAGCAATTATCCTCCGTTGTCATACGTGGCATTTATATATGTCGGTCATAACCATTTCTCTTGTGTCGTTGGAAGGATGAGAGTGCACGTGCGGATACAGTACGAAGAGGCTTTTATATCTAGGGGTCCGATGGTGGTTGCGGATTGCCGTAAGTTGCATACATCAGGCAAAATCCAGAGACTTATTTAGAACTCGGAACGGATTAGCTTCTAAAGGGACATCCTCCTCTAGCATTACTTTTCGTCAACAGTAGTAGTCGATACCAGTAATAGTTTCTTAATTTTGGACAGGTCAGTATTATATCTACTGTTTTTATGGAAAATTTCATATAATTTTATACACATTATGTTTTACCTCAAGCTAAAATTTATGAAACGGAATTACTTTAGTTTCGTTGCTACACTCCATATGTACTAGTTCTGAATGTATTGTTAAATTGTTTTTTTAGAAACATCTGAAAATACGAATTCATTGGCACACTTAAACTTTCTATTATTAATTACACAATCGAGTACTGTTTATTATGTTTATTTCTGGATTCATTTACAAACTAAGAATCCAAACTACTACAAATTCATTTGTCAAAAAAATTCTAAACCTTTACGAATATTGTTATTACCGCAGAGTGAAGTAGTAGTAAGCATGCCTTTGATGTGATCGAACGTATTTTTGGTATTTTGGGCGAACAATGTAATTTAGGCTTTGGTTAAGGTGAAAATTCAAAAGTTAGCGTTATATAGTAAAATGTGACACAAAAATTAACGTAAAAACAAAAATTCTGCAGGGACATTCTTTACAATTATTTAGAGCAATTGAACTATGAACCTAAACTGCAATAATTTCAACTCCAAGAATCAGGCCCCTACACGTGAAGAACTAGAACCAAGATAAGCAAATAAGAGGGCTGTTCAATACATCTACATCTACATCTACATAACTACTCTGCAATTCGCATTTAAGTGCTCGGCAGAGGGTTCATTGAACCACAATCATACTTTCTCTCTAACATTCCACTCCCTAACAGCGCGTGGGAAAAACGAACACCTAAACCTTTCTATTCGAGCTCTGATGTCTTGTATTTTATTTTGATGATCATTCCTACCTATGTAGATTGGGCTCAACAAAATATTTTTGCATTCGGAAGAGAAAGTTGGTGACTGAAATTTCGTAAAAAGATCTCGCCACGACGAAAAAGTCTTTGCTGTAATGACTTCCGTCCCAATTCGCGTATCATATCCGCCACACACACTCTCTCCCCTACTACGTGATAATACAAAACGAGCTGCAATTTTTTGCACCCTTTCGATGTCCTCCGTCAATCCCACCTTGTAAGGATCCCACACCGCGCAGCAGTATTCTAACAGGGGACGAACGAGTGTAGTGTAAGCTGTCTCTTTAGTGGACTTGTTGCATCTTCTAAGTGTCCTGCCAATGAAACGCAACCTTTGGCTCGCCTTCCCCACGATACTATCTATGTGGTCTTTCCAACTGAAGTTGTTCGTAGTTTTAACACCCAGGTACTTAGTTGAATTGACAGCCTTGAGAATTGTGCTATTTATCGAGTAATCGAATTCAAACGGATTTCTTATGGAACTCATGTGGTTCACCTCACACTTTTCGTTATTTAGCATCAAATGCCACCTGCCACACCATACAGCAATCTTTTCTAAATCGCTTTGCAACTGATACTGGTCTTCGGATGACCTTACTAGACGCTGAATTACAGCATCATCTGCGAACAATCTAAGAGAACTGCTCAGATTGCCACCCAGGTGATTTATATAGATCAGGAACAGCAGAGGTCCCAGGACGCTTCCCTGGGGAACACCTGATATCACTTCAGTTTTACTCGATGATTTGCCGTCTGTTACTACGAACTGCGACCTTCCTGACAGGAAATCACGAATCCAGTCGCACAACTGAGACGATACCCCATAGCCCCCCCCCCCCCCCTCCAGCTTGATTAGAAGTCGCTTGTGAGGAACGGTGTAAAAACCTTTCCGGAAATCTAGGAATACGGAATCAACTTGAGATCCCCTGTCGATAGCAGCAGTGAGAATGATCATAATTGTTTTTATGGTCATAATCTCTCACGCTAAAATCTAATCTTATGATAATCTGTTAGCTTAATGTGCAACAAAGTCGCCGGAGTAGTTTCATTGTTGGGACAACTGGTTCCCGCCTGTGAGACGCAGGCAAGTTCAAACTGTTCAGTATCACCTATCGCTGCAATGGAGTTTACACGCGAGGAACAATATTCGGGTTTGAAATTCTACTTTCGTCTCAAAAAAAAAATAAAAAAAAGTTTCTTTAGCTGAGGCCTGCACATTGTTACAGGTGGCCTACGGAGAGTCTGTTCTTCCCTATAGCAAAGCTCGGCGGTGGTTTAAAATATTTAAAGAGGGGAGAGAATCGATTTCAGAGGAAGGTGGACCCAGTGCTCCATTTACTGTTCTTCCGGCAGAAAACATCAACGCTGCTGCTGTTATTGTGGGAGAGGATCAACGAATTATCTTATGATCACTTTCTGAAATACTGAATGTTTCATTGGGTGCCACCCACACGTTGGTGACTGAAGAACTACACATGACACGAGTTTGTGCGCGACGGGTTCCAAGACTGTTGTTTTCCGAACAACAGGACATTCGCATGCAGGTCTGCATGCAGTTAAATTTGATGTTAGAGGAGGATCCGGAGTTTCTTTGAAATGTAGTCGCTGCTGATGAATCTTGGCTACATCATTTTGATCCTAAGAGCGAACAGCAAAGCTCAGTGTGGACATCTCCTTCATCACCCACCCCCAAAAACCAAAAGTAGTTCCTTCTGCTCGGAAGGTTAAGGTCATCTAATTCTTTGATATTCATGGAATGGGTTATCAGCATGTTGTACCTGCATACACATCAGAACTGGATAATACTACAGGAATGTTCTGAAAACATTGCAAGTCCATATCAGGGCAAAAGACCAGATTTCCGTGAAGCAGGCTGGATGCTGCACCACGTTAATGCGGGTTCGCATATGTGCAATGTTATTGCTAAATATCTTGTAAAAATCAACGTGAAGTGCATCCCTCACGCTCCCTCTTGCCTGGACTTAACCCCATGAGACTTCTTCTATTTCCTAACATGTAGAATCGCCTTTGTAGGATGCATTATCAATCATCAGAAGCAGTGGTGAAAGCTGCGGAGGCAATTTTGAAGGACCTCTCAAAAAATGATTTCCAGCATGTATTTGAAGACTGGCAAAAACGGTGGGACAAGTACACCGCATTCATGGACACTACTTTGAGAAGGACCATCAAAATTATTAGGATAAGTAAAGGTATGTTGTCAAAAAAAATTACGATCATTCTTTATTGAATAGCCCTCGTAGTTTATTGTGAATTACCATAGTGGTCGGTAGCAGCAACAAAGATGGTGGGGGTAAATTATAAGCTGGCTTGTATGAGAAGGTGTTAATGTGTGTGCACGTGAGTATGTTTTCCCAGAGCACGATGTTATCAAGACTTGTGGAAATAAGGTTTCTTAAATGAAGTGATATACACTATTACGTGCGTTTGGTATTCCGGGTATGTACTTTATGGTGGCACACAAATCAGTCTGTACGGGAGAGCAAATTTAGAGCATAGTTACATCACGCCTTTGGAAATCAGGTTTGTTTCGTTGTTTTATTCCAAGAATAATGCAAGGTTTCTTTTCCGGATGTGTACGTAATGGTCACATGCCAGTCAGTGAGTGCATGAACCCAGTTGCTTGCTAGCGTTAACGGATATGTCTGTTTAGCGTTCCCTGTAATCCGCCCGGAAGCCCAGTTGCTGGCTGAATTTGTCGATTAGTGTGCACTCTCTGCTGGTAAATGATGACGTTTTGTTGTAGACGTGGGCATCAGAGCTCAATTGTCTTCCTCTACTAGGATTATTGAGTGTTTTGTGCAGACTTCGATCGATGGAGATGTCCAGATGTGTGTGAGTTCCTAACGGACCAAACTGCATAGGTCATCGGTCCCTAGACTTACACACAACTTAAACTAAGTTAAACTAACTTATGCTAAGAACAACACACACAAACCCGTGCCCGAAGGAGGACTCGAACCTACGGCGGGAGTGGTCGCGCAGCCTGTGACAGGACGTCTCAAACCGCGTGGCAACTCCTCGCGGTCGATCAATGGAGAGGTATCCTACACTTGATACAAGGTAAATTCCGTGTTGTTACTGGCAGTTTGAATTTGAGAAAGTAGCAACGCAGAGAATGTAGTCTCACTACCGATGGTTGTCCAGCTGTTCATTGCAAATGGGCCCTTGTCCGTTGTGTGGGTGAGGCCCATTGTGAATACTACGTATAATGGACGTGAAGTTCCCAATATTTATGTTCACGTATCTTCGTTTGTTGACTCGACTTGCTTTATTCGAGAGATTTTAAGGCACTCGTTGCAATCTGATGGTGGAAAGACTGGTTTTTTTGAGAATGCGACTTCTTCGTTTATCAACCATTTAGTCTTTGGTGAAAATTTTGTTGACCTGTATGGACTGGTTGTTTCGCAATGCCATATATTGGTCAGTGTGGTATGCTCGTTGTGTTTAAGTCTTGCTAGTTATTGAAGAATAGGCATAGCAGTGCAAAGAGTTCATCGGTGGAGAATAGCATTATGAAGCTGACCACTTGAAACGTCCCCTTTGAGCAATTCTACATGAGTCTGCTTAAACTGACACACAATATTTTTAGCGCAACGCAATCTGACTTTCAATAATCCCTACAAAATAATGACCCTGAATAACATTAACCTATACCTTTCACAAATCATTTGCCTCACCAAAAATCTTCGTTACTCGAACTACTGCAATACAGCGAGCACCACTACTGCCAGCTAAATAAAAGATTCAAACTACGGAAGGCACTAACTACTGATAGGTAGTTAGCAAAATAAAGATTTTAATAGAGAACAAATAATGTATTCACCTTAACAGTCATAATATATATAGCAGTTCATGACGTCCATTCTTACAAATTTCAAAACTCCGCCATCTCTCTCCCCACATCCACCACTGCTGGCGGCTCACCTCCAACTGCGCAACGCTACGCGCTGTTCACATCCGGCTGTCGCTGCCCAACACTACAATTCCAGACAACAATGGAAACCAGCCACAGATTGCACACAGCACAGCCAGTGATTTTCATACAGAGCGCTAAGTGGCGTTACCAATAAAAAAAACCTAAACAGCCTACTTACATAGCCCCCATGCTCCTCACAAAAAATTTTTACAAATAGTATTGGGCAGTGGCCAATACAGATTTGAAAAAATATTTCATAATTACAATAACAAAGAAATGAAATGCACACACTTATCAATACAATGTTGGTCAATAGCTAAAATTTTTTCACAGTCCATAAAGACAGTCCTGATCATTCATCACAGTAAAGTAGCAGTGTTTTTCTCAAAGTCTGAGCAGTAAAAGAAAATGCGCACGGAAGTATTGGATTTCCATGCAATCTTGAAGTAGTGTTGTCCTTCCAACGGAAAGACAGTGCTGACTCTTGACATGCAGTCAGGTAATGGACCGCAACAGAGGAAACCCACAGCAGAGTCAGTCGAAGTTTTGAAGAATATTGGTAGGTAGGTCAACACAGAGCAGACCACTGTAGTCCTGTTAGAGATTACGGTATTGGTGGGCCACCAGAGGGGCAGACCCACTGCAGTCCTTGTAGAAATAATGGTGTTGGTGAGTCATCAAAGGTGTAGACCCACTGTAGTCCTTGTAGAAATATTGTTATTGGTGAGTCATCAAAGGTGTAGAGCCACTGTAGTCCTTGTAGAGATGGCTAGCAGCCAACTGTTGCGACTGTGCACAATCACCATAGAAGAGTCTTGTGGGCAATTTAGCAAAGTCCATAAACCACCACTTGTCCACTAAAAATTTTTTGGAATTATCCTTAGAACTAGCAATGCTGTTAACGAGTCCCATGCTGAATTGTCAACACATGTGCAAACACTATCAGTCCCTACTTCTCACATATTGACCATATACTATGACCAACAGAAGCGTGTGCAGTGAAATTTAACTTACAAGTTACTTAATTTGATGAACTGGTGTCAATTACAATTTTATAATATAAGAATACAATAATAAAGGTAAAAAATACACCATTAAAGAACATAACAATACAGATATCATTTGTAGTAATACAAGCTTTACAAAACAATAGAAATTAACATATACATCAGTGTTACAGGAATTATGACATAAGTAAATACATAAGAGATCAGAATAACTTTTGAAACATCAACTTCACTAATGAGCATTAAAACAGAACAAAATAAATAATGTGTAAACATCTTTACAAAGAAAATAACGTATTATCAGAAAAATTCTATAACGAAATCTTATTACGTAAACACATAAAGACAGGAGAAACACAGATTCACATAGCGTAATTACACAAAATACAGGACAGGGTATGTTTTCAATGTGACATTTGGTATTGCAGTCCAACCCAAAACTTCATTCTGTATATCTTTCGTCATATCTCAATATTTGTTTCCACCAAAAATATCCTATCCAAGCATGCTTTCTCTATTCTGTTCACATCCTGTTTCAAAAATAGTTTTTCTCCACTGTACACTACTTTTTTAGGCCAAACCATTTTCTTATAGCTTCTCAATGCTTTTCTTCCAATTCATCATAGTTAGTTTCATATATAGTGTACCCCCTCTTAAGCTAAGTTAACCTTACGGAGCTCAGTTGTTAAACTAAGGGACGACGCAATACAGCAGCACAAAACAATTAACACAAACAGCAATTACAATAAAAATGCAAATGGGCAAAAAGGCAGCTGATTGACCTCAGATGTTAAGTCTCATTTGAACCATTTTTTGTTGTTCAAATGTGTGTGAAATCTTATGGGACTTAACTGCTAAGGTTATCAGTCCCTAAGCTTACCCACTACTTAATCTAGCTTAAACTAACTTATGCTAAGGACAACAGACACACACATGCCCGAGGGGCAGGTCGAACCTCGGACGGGGCGAGCCGTGCGGACCGTGGCAAGGCGCCGAAGACCGCGCCACTACCCCGCGCGGCCGCTAGCGATGATTCCGCCGTTAACTGACAATTGTTTTTCACTAGACAGATATGGGAAAGGATCCAATCTCCTAACCTAATTAATCCAGTTTCTCGAAAAACGTTTCTTACAGTTTCAGCAAATTGATGTCCAGGCCCTGATCTTTGAATCCAGGAAGTATGAAGGAAATCGAAGACGAGAAGCCGGTAACGTACGCGAAGGACTATCCGAACGGGACGAGACGGAAAGTTGTCATTCTACAGAACTACATTTTCTCAGGTAATTACGGTATGGTTCGTGGAACTTTATACTCTTTGTATTATTTTTTTTACTTTCTTTTATAACTCTTTCTTGAGTCATTGTCATTACACTAGTCAACAGCCATTTAGCAACTTGGATATGATATATCAACTAATATGTATTTACGTGTGTAGAACCCGAATATACCTTTCAAAATGTTCTATCACGCACCATTCCTGAGTTTTTAAATTTTTTTTATTTTTCCTATTCAGTATTTCCCTTTTTGCTGTTCTTCTGTTTTGAAGTTTAATTGTTTGTTTTCGATTTCCAGAGGAGAGCTATAAGATCCACAAATCATCAGTAAATGGTTGGTGTGGTTATCCACTGGTGTGAAAGAGATCCTTAGTCAGTGTTTTCTTTGAAAGGTAGTGCAAACTTTTTGTGTTTAAAACGTGCATTAAGAAAAACGGCAACCAGCAAGTCTCGTTGCTGTGTAAACCATCCCAACATCTTTTGTTTTGTGTGTGGGAAATTCACTCCACCGAGCGAGGTGGCGCAGTGATTAGCACACTGGACGACGGTTCAATCCCGTCTCCGGCCATCCTGATTTAGGTTTTCCGTGATTTCCCTAAATCGCTTCAGGCAAATGCCGGGATGGTTCATTTGAAAGGGCACGGCCGATTTCCTTCCCCATCCTTCCCTCACCCGAACTTGCGCTCCGTCTCTAATGACCTCGTTGTCGACGGGACGTTAAACACTAATTTCCTCCTCCTCCTCCTCCTCCAATTCACTCCAAAAGCCCAAAGAAAACCAATCACTGGTTTGGTTAAGAAGGCATATAAATTATATTTTGATTGTACTGTCGCTGATCAAGATAAAAACTTTGCACCTAATATTGCCTGCGTAAACTGTACTACAACCTTAACCGAATGGTTGAAAGGTAAACGCCGAGCCTGCCATACGCTGTTCCGATGATGTGGTGTGAGAAAAATCACCATTATTCACATTGTTACTTTTGTCTTGAAAATATTTCGGGACATTCAAGCAAAACTAGACATAAAATAATGTATACAAGTGTATCTTCAGTGCATTTACCTGTACCCACTGATGAGGGGTTGCCTGTTCCCGTCTGTAACTTGAAAGCTACGGAACCAGACATCACGTCTAGTGAATAAGAAAGTATTGAACATATGGAAGGGTACTACCCTGCGCCTCAGCTCTTTAATCAAAAGGAACTGAACGATTTGATTCGCGATCTAATACTTTCGAAACAGCAAGCTGAAATCTTGGGTTCGGGACTGCAACAACGGAACCTTCTAGCTCCAGGGACAAAAATATCCTGTTTCAGATCAAGAGATGATTCCTTCGCTCAGTATTTCGACATGCAGAATTCAGTGTGTCTATCTAGAGATGTCAATGGTCTGTTGATACAGCTAGTTGTACAACATAATCCCAGAAATGGCGACTATTTATCGACTCCAGTAAAACCAGTTTGAAAGCAGTATTACTTCACAATGACAATGCATTTCCATTAGTACCTTTGGCTTACGCAGTAGACATGAAAGAAACTTATGAAGCCATCCCTTTTCTGCCAGAGATAATCAAAAGAATGGAAGCTTTGCTGTGATTTAAAAGTTGTTGCTTTCCTTACAGGCTCGATTCACGAAATGCTGCTGCTTTTCGTGCCTTTGGGGCAGCCGTGGCACGAAGAACCACTATATAGTCATGGAATAGCCTATAAGGGAGTCATATGTTTGTGGAAATGTAAATGTGAACAATACCCCATTGGTTGAGCCCGATTAAATCATTTTGCCTCCCCTTCATATCAAGTTGTGCCTTGTCAAGAATTCTGTAAAAGCTCTGGATGAAGAAGGTGAGGCCTTCAATCACTTAAAAGGAAAGTTTCCCAAATTAAATTAGGCAAAGCTAGAAGAGGGTATATTTGTTGGAGCACAAATAAGAAAATTGCTGTAACTCAGTGGTATCCAATTAGCTGCTTGATCTTCTTTTAAGGCAATTGTGAAGGGCTTTTATATGTTGCCATTATGAATGAGCTGTTTGAAAACTGCAAGAATATGGGATGCAGAAGCTCGCTAAAAATTCACGTTTAACATTGTCATCTTGATTTATTCCCGGAAAATTTGGGAGCCGTAAACGATGAGCTTGGTGAACGCTTTCACGAAAACATTCTTCCCATGGACTACAGTTACCAAGGCCCTGGAACACTTCGACGATGGGTGACTACTGGTCTGGTCATGTTACGGAGAGTGATGAAACGGCAAACAAAAGAAGAGCTCCGTTGTCGCATTTTTCAAAAGCTACAGACGATTAAAGGTGAAAACTATTTTCTGAACGAATTTGAACCCTTTATTGGCATCATGCCCCTATATACGTATTAAATAGTATTGATTTCAAACTTCTTAATGTGTATTTTTGTTTGACTTAATTGTGTCAGTTTACGCTATTATCATTTTTCATTCTGCTGTGTATCTACGAAATGTGACGTCGTAGAGAAGAACTGATTTTACCAGTGTATTCAGCACACCAACATTAAGTAAATCCTCTCATTTACAAACTGGATGGAGAAAAAACAGTTTAAACTTGTTAACTAGTGTTTTAAGTGAAAAAAATCCTTTGCCTTGGGAAGCGAGAATGCAGTGCACACAGTACTGTAAATTTTTTATTTATTTTTTAAATTTATTTTTTTACTACTGTCGTATGTTAATGTTGAGGAGACACAATATCACAGAACAGTATTGCACCAGCGATGCACACAACCATTAATAACAGCATGAGCTTTATTTTCAGAGTCTATTTTGTTGGTAGTGCAGGTTATAAGCTTGAGCAGACTGACATACTGTTGACGTATACGTGACTGAAAGCACCGCTCTCGGTTTGTGAAAGTAATACTGGTGTTAAAATAATTCAAGTTTATATTGGGTATTATTCACGGAAATGTTTCTTTATACAGTTCATGTCAATCACGTTCATGTTCTCTTGTCAAATGACTTTTTTTGTGGTTTGTCGCTCAATAAATTGCCAAATCTAAGCTAAAAATGTTTCCACTCAAAAGTAGCGTCCTTCAGTACTGGTAGTTACAATTTATTTCTTACGCTAGAGTTATTACTGATTACAACCACAATACAGGACGTAGTAATAACAGTGACACAAGCGGTGGTTTTGGATCCAGTGTAGATTACCGCAATGTGAGAAAGAGTACTTCAAACGTGTACAAGTATACAGTATCTTTTAAACAACAACTGCGAATCTAAATTAAACCCAGTTCACTTACACTATCAAAACTAGGTTCTGAAAAAAGGAAATTTAGTAGTAACATTGTCCTAGGCCGATTTATTTTCCTTGCGTGTTGCACAGAAAAATGAGGAAGAGGAAGTTTTCAGGAAATGAATCTTTGGCTGTAAATGTTCCTTGGGTGAAACTCACTTACACTCTGGGTTACGCTTTCGTATCTATTTCCAAATCTAGATCACCACGACTCCTGAGGCATTTGAGTGTTACAGTATGGCTTCTACGTTTTACACTGCATGAACCCGCTTCTCTGTCGGCGTGTTGTAGTACTTTTCACTACTCCCTACGTCATCACGACACGTTATAGACGGCTGTAATCTGTATTTAAGTATAAGTGGTGCTCTATCTGGCTGGGCGGTCACGCCTCTAGAGAGAATTAGAAGAGATATCCATGTTACTGGCCAGCTTTGTCAGCTGCCCGGCTACCCTGATGTGTAGTCGCTGAGTTGCTTACCCCTGAAGGGTACAGTAGCTATCCACCCATTACCTACCATATCTCTCGCGTCTCACAATGTTACGTGCACATTTATCCCAGTGACAGTGTCTTGTATGTTAATCTCCTGCTTATTCTTGCAAACGTACTTTCTGTTTCCGAAATACTACAGTTCATTTCATCTGAGCAGTCGGATCTTCTGGAGGGAATTTGTACTACGCGGTGAGTCACCGGCTTTCTGTGGGCCAAGACAAAACAACATGAAAACCTAAGGAAGCAGCTCTGGAGTAACGACCCGACTACATCGAGGTCATTAGAGTGGAGCACAAGCTCGGATTGTGTCAACGATGAGGAAGGAAATCGGCTGTACCCTTTCAAAGGAAACATCCCCGAATTCAGAGAAATTAAGAAAAACCTTAATCTCGATGAGAGGATGCTGGTTTGACCCGTTGTCCTCCCGAATGCGAGTCCATTATGCTAACCAGTGTGTGCTTCAAAATACATGTAAACGCAAGGAAAATAATAAAAACTAATTCAAACCCTGGAGGAAATAGGTAAGGTAGCAAATGTTTCGCATTCTGACTCTATATGGGCCAGTCTCGTCCGACCGAACGCTGTGTCATACTCTGTGAAAGGCTTCATTGGATGAGGTATCGACGACTATGTGGCCAGTACATGACTTCTCTCATCGTTTTCGGGTTTCTTCATCTTGGATGCGATACTAACCGGTCGAGTATCTCTGCATTTGGCCTCATGAGAGTAGTGTATCCTGTACCACTCCTCACACTGGGCTATCGTAGCCTGTCTATACAATGCAGGGGTCACTCGTTCCGGGTACGTTGGCACTAGAGGTTCAGATGTTGTCCGACAATGGCAGTGACTGCGAGCGGCGTCGCCGAATCGACCTCTAAGCTGAGGAACCACCAGAACTGCGGAGCAAGGGTTTGAGAAGCCGTCCGACAGCAGTGCTGTCCATTTGAGTGGCTCTAGTATAGCACCGGTCGAATATCGCCGTTGGTCAGTCACAACTTTCCACACTAGTGCACTGCAACAGAACTGCCGTCAACACTTGACTTACGTTTATTCTGTGGATTGCAGGCCGGGCGTGAATTACGAACTTTTTAGGTGTTTAACCTGTGCCAGCATTGTCCAAGGACTTAAATAAGGATTTCCTTGTAGTAAGTTCAGTATACTACAAAATTTCTCACAAAAATGGTTCAAATTGCTCTAATCACTATGGAAGCTAACATCTGAGGTCATCAGTCCCATAGACTTAGAACTACTTAAACCTAACTAACCTAAGAACATCACACACATCCGTGCCCGAGGCAGGATTCGAACCTGCGACCGTAGCAGCAACGCGGTTCCAGACTTAAAGCTGCTAGAATCGCTCTTCCACAGCGACCGGCAAAATTTCTCACAGGATTGTGTTCTCTCATTCTTTGATTTCTGTCTCGGAACACGATGCACCGTCGGGGGGATGGTCCTAACACAGTTTTAGCGACGAGACTTTACTTAGTCACTGCACCCATCAAGAAAGAACCCCAGAGAGTATCAATAATCGAACCTGGGGTCCCCACATGTCAGTAAGGCCTGCTGACCGCTCAGCTATGGAGGGGGAACCCGCTAAAGAATACTGATCGGGATTTCATAGTCGGCTCTGCCGAAATTAGAATCCAGATCGAATGCAGCCTTGCAGACAGGTTCAGTGCTACGAAACATACCGTTCCAACATTGATGGAAAGATAATCTCTACTTCTTGTGATGCAAATGATGCCAACTACGTGCATTTGCTAGTCATAAAAGGGCGTCTACCGAGAACTGCAACTAACTGAGACTGATAGGATGTCTGTCAGTAGTTTTGTTACCCAGGGCGCCGAATAGCAGTGTGCGTCCTTCGATAGAAAACGATTGCTGTATCGATTTTTATTGGGGATAGGAACGCTGATTTTGCTACGGCTTTATGCAGAAAAGAGGTTCCGCTCGACACATGCAAGGGTTGGTGGCCCTGGTGTGGAACCAATTTCCTGATTGCGGTAGGGGTCAGTGACCCTCCGTACTTCTGTCTTCTTGGCTTGAATTTGAAACTAACGGCAACTGTAAATTCTGTAGGTAGACGCTATCTTGTATGTTCTATGAATTAATGTTTGACGATCATGAAAATTGCTCGGTTCCCACCGTCCGAGAGTCCTTTACTCAGGCTATCTGTAAGGGACTTCAAAACTTTAGGTAGAACGCCAGCGGATTTAAGAGGGAGGTGAACTACTCGCCGCTGGTCAGCAGGCATGTATTTTGGGCGAAACTCTTTTAATATCGCTGACTTGGATCCTAAGTCCTAATAGCTACGTATACTGTCTTCACTCCGTTCTTCAACAGCTAAATTAGTGGGATTAACTGTCGCGTGCTTAACTAAAACGCCTGAGAGATATCCACTGCGGATCCGTCCGAGTTATAGGGCAACAATACTAGAGACAGGGAAATGCTTACTGGCGCTGCATCGTCCACAGATTCCCACAAATTTTATAGGAATATTATTTCTTCCCTTCAGTGGGGTCCGCCAACTGTAAGTGTTTCATATTCTGATTAATCTTGGCATCGTTTGGCACAGCCATATGTTTCGTGAAGCTGTGTGAACTGGAAAACATGGAGCCTAACATGAGTGTTTTTGGGTGTGCGCTATTTGGCTTAAAATGCAGAGATCTGTGAGACATGGACGTCGAAGACAATTCGAAAGCATCTACTAATAGAGGCCTAGTATCGGTAACCTGTAGGTTTAGATTATCGAACAAATTAATGAGGATTAGCTGCCTTCATCCAAATTACAACCTGTTGGTCGAATTTACCGTGTGTGGAAGATGTATGAAACTTCAGCGATCCGTGACAATGTCCACTGAACTATTAACTGGGACGCTGAGGGAATCATTCTGTTTGCGGGATGGCTTGGATTGATTAGAATCATCACAAATTGATCGCCGATGACATCCATGCAATAAGAGCAGGTGGCTGTTCCTTTCTTGGAAATCTCTTTGACAGTATGACCTTGATTGAGACAAGGAAAACACAAATTTCTCGATCTTACTATGTGGAGGCGCTCAGGAGTGTCCTTTACAGTCTTGCACTCTTGTGTCCAATGACCGCTATGGTTGCAAAAATCGTAAGAAGGCTTCACGGCACGTGTGGTTACGTGTTTCGAACGTCCTTGCTTGGAATTAACGTTGAGAGTGGGTGAGACAGGTGTTAATGTGCCGGAAGGACCAGATGTGCTTGTGAATGACGTGTCCTTACGTATCTTTCCCTAAAGATTCTAATCTTACTACATCTCCTTCCCATAGGTTCTCGCTCTTGGCATCGATTATGCAACGCCGAATTATGTTTGCAGGTAAAAAGCGTGCTAAATCGTTTTGTGGTAGAATCTTGCCGTAGGCATTTACACCCTCAACAAAGAATTTCAGAGCTTGGAAGCGTCTACTGCATCCTACGAAGGTCGTATTATGAGTCTCAGGATGTTGAAATCGATTGGTCGCATCTCTCCTAAGTAGCCTAACTATATCTGTATTATACAATTGCGGACTCCAAAAATTGCTCGAGAAATTCGCTTAGTGTCTTCGTAAGTTCAAGCAATCACTGCTATGCCATCGACCATTTGTTACGACTCACGAGATATACTCATCGGGAATCGTGTTTTTTAATAATAAGCATGAAAGCATTCCTATCGATACAGCTTTCAAACTGCTCCCAAAATATATGAAACTACATCCATACTCTGCAAGCCACCTGACGGTGTGTGGCGCAGGGTACCTTGAGTGCCTCTATCGGTTCTCAATTCTATTCCAGTCTCGTATTGTTCGTGGACAGAAAGATTGTAGGTATGCCTCAGTGTGGGTTCTAATCTCTCTGATTTTATCCTCATGGTATCTTCGCGAGATATACATAGGAGGGAGCAATATACTGCTTGACTTCTCGGTGAAGGTGTGTTCTCGAAACTTCGACAAAAGCCCGTACCGTGCTACTGAGTGTCTCTCCTGCAGAGACTTCCACTAGAGTTTATCTCTCATCTCCGTAACGCTTTCGCGATTACTAAATGATCCTGTAACAAAGAATGCTGGATCTTCTTTATTTCTATCAACCCTTCCTGGTACGGATCCCACACTGGTAAGCAGTATTCAAGCAGTGGGCAAACACGTGTACTGTAACCTGCTTCCTTCGTTTTTGAACTGAATTTCCTTAGGATTCTTCCAATGAATCTCAGTCTGGCATCTGATTTACCGACGATTAATGTTATATAGTCATTCTATTTTAAACCACTCCTAATTCCTACACCCAGATTATTTATGGAATTAACTACTTCCAGTTACTCACCTGCTAAATTGTAGCCAAATGATAAAGGATCTTTCTTTCTATGTATTCGCAACACATTACACTTGTCTACATTGAGATTTAATTGCCATTCCATGCACCATGCGTCAATTCGCTGCAGATCCTCCTGCGTTTCAGTACAATTTTCCATTGTTACAGCCTCTGGATATACTACAGCATCATCCGCAAAAAGCCTCAGCGAACTTCCGATGTTATCCACAAGGTCATTTATATACATTGTGAATAGCCACGGTCCTATGACACTCCCCTGCGGCACATATGAAATCACCCTTACTTCGGAAGACTTCTCTCCATTGAGAATGACATGCTGCGTTCTGTTATCTAGGAACTATTCGATACAATCACACAAATGATCTGATAGTCCATATGCTCTTATTTTTTCCATTAAGCGACTGTGGTGAAGGGTATCAAACGTCTTGCGGAAGTCAAGAAACACGGCATCTACATGGGAATCCGTGTTTGTGGCCCTCTGAGTCTCGTGGACGAATAGCGCGAGCTGGGTTTCACACGATCGTCTTTTGCGAATCCCATACTGATTCCTAAAGAGTAGATTTATACTTCAACATAATACGTGTTCCAAAATTCTACAGCTGATCGACGTTAGAGAAATAGGTCTATAGTTTTGCACATCTGTTCGACGTCCCTTCTTGAAAACAGGAATGACCTGATCCCTTTTCTAATCTTTTTGAACGCTACGCTGTTCTAGAGACCTAAGGTACACCACTGCATGAAGGGGGGAAAGTTCCTTCGGGTACTCTGTGTGATATCGAACTGGTATCCCATCGGGTCCTGCTGTCTTTCCTATTTTGAGCGATATTAATTGTTTTATTATCCCTCTGTCATCTATCTCGATATCTACCATTATGTCATCTGTGCGAAAATCAAGAAAAGGAACTACAGTGCAGTCTTCCTCTGTGAAACAGCTTTCAAAAAAAGACATTTGGTATTTTGACCTTAGGTCTGTCATCTTCTGTTTCAGTACCATTTTGGTTGCAGAGTGTCTGGACATTTTGTTTTGATCCACCGTCCGCTGTGACATAAGACCAAAATTTCTTACGGTTTTCTGCCAAGTCAGTGCATAGAACTCTACTTTCGAATTCGTTGAAAGCCTCTCGCATGGCCTTCCTAACACTATATTTCACTTAGTGTAATTTTTGTTTGTTTGCACGGCTTTGGCTATGTTTATGTTTGCTGTGAAGTTCCCTTTGCTTCCGTAGCAGCTTTCTAACTCGGTTGTTGTACCACGGTGGCTCTTCTGCATTTGTTACGATCTTGCTTGGTACACACTCATCTAATGCATATTGTACGATGGTTTTGAACTTTGTCCACTGATCCTCAACACTAGCTGTGTTGTGATAAAACATTTGTGTTGAGCCCCCAAGTATTCTGAAATCTGCTTTTTGTCACTTTTGCTAAACAGAAAAATCCTCCTACCTTTTTTAATAGTCCTATTTGCGGCTGAAATCACCGATGCTGCAACCAATTTATGATCGCTGATTTCCTGTTCTACGTTAACTGTTTCAAATAGTTCGTGTCTGTTTGTCACCAGAAGGTCTAATATGGCATCGCCACGAGTCGGTTCTCTTTTTAAGTGCTCATGGTAGTTTTCAGATAATGCACTTAAAAATAAATTCACTGGATTCTTTGTCCCTGCCACCCGTTATAAACGTTTCAATCTCCCAGTCTATATCTGGTAAATTAGAATCTACACCCAAAACCACAACATCTTCAGGAAATCTATTTGAAATATTTTCCAAATTTTCCTTCAGGTTTTCTGCAACAACAGCTGCTGAGCCCGGGGGCCTACAGAGATATCCAATTAGCATGTTTGAGCCTGCTTTAACTGTGACCTTCACGAAAATTATTTCACATTTCGGATCTGCGTCAATTCTGTTCGATACCATTGCACTTTTCATCGTTATAAACACGCCTCCCCCTTCACTGTCCAGCCTGTCTCTGCGGTATACATTCCAATCTGGGTTTAAAGTTTCATTACAGTTTACATCTGGTTCAGCCAAATTTCCGTCCGTAATACTATGTTTGCGTTGTAACTGTTTTCTAATGGGAGCAGTTCTGGGACCTTTCTATAGACGCTACTGCAGTTTACTATTACCACATTAATATTGTCATTCCCTGTTGCATTTTGCCTACTGCTACCTTATCGCGTCTCAGGAGGGAATTCTCTACCCTAAAAAACTCACATGTGTACTCTAAAAGTACTCCGCTACCCTTGTGGCCGATTCCTGCGTGTAGTGAACGCCTGACCTATTCAACGGGACGCTACATTTCTCCACCCGATAGCGGAGTCCGAGAAATTTGCATCCCAGATCTCCGCAGAAACGTGTGAGCCTCTGGTTGAAGCCTTCCACCTGGCTCCAACCAGTGGACCGCCATCGGCACTCGGAACGACACTACAAATAGTTAGCTCAGATTCCACCCCGCGAGCGAGGGTTTTCGCCTTCACCAGCTCCGCCAACCCTCTGTATGAACCGAGGATTACCTCTGAACGCAGACGGCAGGAGTCATTTGTGCCGATATGAGCAACAATTTGCAGTCAGGTGCACCCAGTGCTCTCTACCGCCGGCGGCAGGGCCTCCTCCACATCTCGGATGATGGGGTAAGACCCCCCCCCCCCCCCCCCACCAAGCAGGTAGAGTGAAGACTGGCCTTCTTCCCCGAACTTTTCGCTATTTCCCTAAGGTGCTCCATCTCAAGCCTAACATTGTATCTCCCAATCACAATCACTAATAAACCCCTACTTCGCCCCCCCCCCCCCGGTGTGCCCGCTCGGACCTTGCTGAAGGAACGGTCACGAGCCAACTCAAAGGCAGAGCGGGTGATGCCACACGGCCAGCCTCCACATTGACCCTCCGCCTCGTGCGACACGAACACTGTTGAAACTGCCACTCCCCTTGAGGAGAGGGTGGCTCAACCGCATGCGGTACCCGCGAAAATGTCTCAACTGCAGGGACCGTGGTTGAAGCATGTAACACCTCGGGTGTACCATGCGACGCTCCAGACTCCCCCACTGCCGATACACTCCGAGGCGGCAGCCTGAAGACGGCTGACCGTGGCCATCAGCACGCCCAGCTGTTCACGAGCAGTGGCCAGCTGCTCCTGCGTCAATACACAGCAGTCACACATCCTATGCATCCTAAGAAATATACAATTTACTGTACGCAGTTAAACTTTTGACTATGATTTCGCTAGATCATTTCAGGCAAATGCCGGGATTGTTCCTTTCAAAGGGCACGGCCGATTTCCTTCCCCATCCTTCCCTAATCCGAGCTTGTGCTCCGTCTCTAATGACCTCGTTGTCGACGGGACGTTAAACACTAATCTCCTCCTCCTCGACGTGTCAGGATACTCGTCGCAAAGAATTAAGTCAGTGTTATACTCATCGTCCGAGAGATGATTGTGAAAATATCGTCAATCTGTAGCAGAAGTGACAGCTCATCTCCCAGGCTTTCCTTGCGATATTTAATGCCCTCTAACGGCGCGTCATCTAAGAATTCTTCGTTCGCGGATACTAAACGTATGATAAGACGTCTCTGACTACTGACTAGATCGTTATATTTTCAAGCATTGTAATTCTCAAGGCCGTTTTGTTATTCATAGCTTACAAAAAATACGATATTCTCGCTGTCAAAATAGTCCACTGTTTCAACCATGGAGGTAAAATAAAGAAGGAATGTGACAGTGAAAACTTACAGTGTACGTTGTTTTGAAGCCACAGTCAGCGGAACCTGCCGCCATCTTAAATAGCCCCCAACATTAACAGACTACTGTTCACGATTGTTTGATTTTCATTATTTTTCTCGTGTGCACGCAACAGCTGTTTTAAATACTACAAATTACAGTGCCTGCATAAATAAAATAGTGTCAGGAACGCCGTTTCAAACGTTTTTCTGTTCTTGGATGCGTATTTGCTCCGTAACACGACACATTTGGCCTCGGCAATGTAACTTCTTTTTCCTGATATATTTCGAATAACCAAGAAGAGTGGATTGTGATGTGAAAAAGATGCTTTCGTAATACGCTTAATACCACGTTTGTAGTATTTGTATCGATAGCAAATGAAGTTGCAGCTCCGGCACAAATGATTCTTCGCTTACTGGTGCTGCTTCTCCTTCGTTATATTTTTAGCTTTCAAGTCGGCTGAGTTTTATTATAATCTTACCTACATCTTCTTTACCTGCTCATTATCATGTACAATGAGGAAAGCAGCAAAGCTTGCTGTCGTGTCTTGTGCGCATCAACAAATTGACCAATTATTGAAATACCAAAGAAACAGAACTACACACAGATATAACCCCACCCAGAAAAGAGTTCTCATTTTATTAGATTGTCAGTGCATTAGTTTCACAGATCTCCCCACTCGGAAATCTTACGGTGCGCCATTCAGTGTGTGGCCGGTAATATAAGTTTACCGGGTAAAAACCACTACAAAAAAGAAAACAGTCCAATCATAATTCATGTAAACAAAAGAAAATATTTCTTCAACGGCTACCTTTACGAATTATATGTAATAACTTTAATTATAGATTACGATCGAATCGATTAGAACACCCGTAAACGTCATAAGCTGGCGTTTTTAATGAGACAAAAACGTCTCCACACAGTCGTAGCACCAAATGCTATTTGAGATTCGACCACGAAGGTGATAGATATACCCAACTGTCGGAACTTGGCACGGCCAAGTTAGAGTGACGTCAGTGGGAAGTATGATGCAGTGAACCACAGGCTTTTGGCTTTTTTTTATCTCCGTGGTTTCTAGTTAGAAAAAGACTGCATGGAGTAACTCACTGCTTTTCACAGATGTTAATGCTTATTGCGTGCGACAGTACACGAGAAATTGAAAATAAAATATGCACAACGATATTATATTTGTTGGCTGTACAAGACACTTACTTTTTCCAAAGGTCTACAACAGGCTTCGTGGGCCTTGATTATTATCTTCTCAAACTCCAGGAATAAATTCTACTATTCGAGTCTACTCGTTTGCTTTGAGCAAAGACTTCATACCTAAGGTAACGACGCTACATAGAGGCAACTGTGATGGCTAAAAACTTGTATGGTAGAAGGCAATAAAAATGAAAAGAGCCTAGAGGCAGTCTATGAATGTATCTGAACACACGTTTTCAGTTGGTGAGAGGTCTCGAGAATGTGCTGGCCATGGCAGCAATCGAGCTTTTTGTGTATCCAGAAACGCCCCTACACGACCTGCAACATGCGGTCGTGCATTATTCTGCTGAAATGTAGGGTTTCGCAGGGATCGAAATAAGGGTAGAGCCACGAGTCATAACACACCTGAAACGTAACGTCCACTGTTCAAAGTGCCGTCAATGCGAACAAGAGGTGACCGAGACGTGTAACCAATGCACATCATACCATCACGCCGGGTGATACGCCAGTATGGCGATGACGAATACACGCTTCCAATGAGCGTTCACCGCGATGTGGCCCAAGACGGATGCGGCAATCATGATACTGTAAACCGAACGTGGATTCATTCAAAAAAATGACGTTTTGTCACTCGTGCACCCACGTTCGTCGTTGAGTACACCATCGCAGGCGCTCCTGTCTGTGATGCAGCGTCAAGGGTAACCGCAGCCATGGTCTCCGAGCTGCTACAATCGTCGTCAAATTGTTGGTGAAGATGGTTGTTGTCTTGCAAACGTTCCCATCTCTTGATTCAGGGATCGAGACGTGGCTGCAGGATCCGTTACCTCCAAGTTGATAAAATGCCTGACATCTCGACGGCTAGTGATAGTAGGTCGTTGGGATCCAGCCCCGCTGTTCCGTATTGCCCTCCTGAACCCACCGATTCCGTATTCTGCTACCAGTCGTTGGATCTCGACCAACGTGAGCAGCAATGTCGCAATACGATAAACTGCAATCTCAATAGGCTACAATCCGACCATTATCAAAGTCGGAAACGTGATGGTTCGCATTTCTCCTCCTTACATGAGGCATCACAACAACGTTTCACCAGGAAACGCCGGTCATCTGCTGTTCGTGTATGAGAAATTGGTTGGAAGCGTTAGTCACGTTGTAGGTGTCGCCAACAGCACCAACCTTGTGTGAATGCCCTGAAAAGCTAATCATTTGCATATCACAGCGTCTTCTTCCTGTCGGTTAAATGTCGCGTCTGTAACACGTCGTCTTTATGGTGTAGCAATTTTAATGTCCAGTAGTGTAGCATACAATAAAAGTACAATCATAGTTCACGCGATTAATTCTTTAACCAAGAATTATATCGAAAAGAACTTTCCACAGCCACGATCGCATAAATACTTTTTTGTTTTCGTCAAACGATCTTCGCTAGAGAAAGTTTCTTAAAAAGCAAAACTGATCGCCCCTTCGCATTTCTCAAAATGAGACATTTCAGTGTCGAAAAGAACTGTATGTTACGAAAGTAAAGGAGAATAAAAAAGAGATATATATTTGTCGGAAATGAAATTTATCATAGTTTACGCGAGTAATAAAATTACAGAGAACCTTAGAATTTCATTACAGTATAGAACATGTCAAGCAATATTTTGAAATAACGTTAATTGTTAATAGTAATTGGCGAATCCGACGGGACTACCGTTAGAAAGTGGGGGTCCGGGCGGATAGAAACTAAAATGTAACACAACAACTGAAAAATAAAAGAAATAATAACGCGTATGTAAGGTAAAAGAAATTATAACCTGTAATGTGGAGAAACAGGCACAGAAATTCTAAAAGAAAACCCGCAACACAAATAACGAACATTCACAAACTATAACTAATACTGTAATTGATAACTAGAATTAACCGGCAAGAGCTAGTTCTTGTTATCGATTCCTACCATTCCGTGATTCATTGTTTTGCCATCAGGTGTTTACACTAAAATGCCACTGGGTTTAAGTAGTTTACAAATATAGAACTACTCCTAAAAGTGAAAAAACCAGGAATCTGTAAATAGAATTAACCAGCCTATGTCACGTCTCGTTACCGAGTCCAGGCATTCGATAGTTAATAATTCTGAACGTTCCTGCGCTGGTGCGTGGACTGTGTTCTTGTAGAATTTTCGGAATGGTAGTTGCTCTCTGCACTACTACGAAAAGTAACAAATATTTAAATCGGAAACTATAGTTGACCTACCTACCTTAATTCGAGATACCAATTCCAACCATTCCACGTTTAGTTATTTAGACCGTTTTAGCATTAAGTGTTTGCATTGCAGTGTTATAGGATTTCTACATTTGGTATTACTTTCTTGGCTACTATGAACAAGAGAAAAGCTAGGAATCGGTACCTAGAACTGACCCTTGTATCTTAATCCTAGTTCCCGATTTTAGCTATTCCATTGTAAATTACTACGAGTACATTCGCAATAGGTGTGCCGACTGGGTTTCCGTCAACCGGAATGAACCTATGTAGATCATTGTACTCACAGGCCCGAAGATATTTTAATTGTCGTCTTTCTCAATTAGGAAAAGGGGACACCACGTATTGAAACACTTGACGATGTAGGGATCCATACCAAATAAGATAACACACAATAACCGGGCGTGGGTGAACACTTAATTTGATACCAGATATGGAAATTATAAAATAATGAATAGTAAACGCCTACCAGAGACATGAAAAGTAGAAAATCTTAGAATTAAATACTAGGTCACTTCTAGTTATCGATTCCATGGTTCATCATTTTTCACGTTTTCGGCTTAAATGTGTGCGGCTGTTATAGGATATTTTTCTCTCTATTATTATTGCAGAACTAGGTGTGTACTGCCGACTCTTTGAGAATTTGGATTTAGACACTAATCCTTTATTTGTCAATTCGACATTGAGATACTGTATGGCATTTTATATGGGTATGATCGATAATTCATGAAATATTTAACTGTGCAGTATCGGTCTCTGTTGTACTGCACAATGGAGTTTATAAAAGTCCTGTATAGGATACTTATAACTGTCGATTCGAAAGTTCTTTTATAGCGTTTATGCACAGGCAGCTATACCATGCAGTTAAATCTTAATGAATTAGCAGTCCACACCTTATGAGACTGACATAATATGGAAACGTTAAATCAACACTTAGAGCAATATCACACATGAGCTAAAAGAATGCACAATTCACAAGTATTGCAAACACGGGAAATGTACTAAACCTTAATTCATTTCCTAAAGTATTTTTACAATGGGCAAATACAGAGGTTTTGCTGCAGATTTCTCAACTACATCCAAAAATACTAAATTTGAAATGAATAACTAGAATTAGGCTATATAGATCAATTCGAATCACTGATTCCAAGATTAACTGTTGTCAGCTTTTTTTGCAGCATGTATCTGCAGTGGAATGTTGCAGGATTTCTATTTTTGGTGTTCTTTCTGTAGTTCAGCGATAAAGAACTTACTCGTCGCAGAAGTACAGAGACGAAAAAGAAATGGTAATGCTGAAACAAACCACTGCGCACACATGTTACAAAAACGTAGAAGTAGTATACCTTGGATCAACATCTACAATTCACCTGTATAGGACAAATCTACTTACCAATTAGAGGGTCGTTATTGTCCAAAGTAATATAGACAAAATCTACAAAATTAAACTCTTAAAAACGTGTCACTGCACAAACCACGTACGAAAACGTGACAAATGACAAAACTTGGATTCGGTAACTAGAATTCTAGTGACCTACACCATCTACTACTGCTCGTAAAATAAAAAAAAAAACCTTATACTTGGTACGAAGAATTGTTGAATGTAAGGTTGGTTAACTAAGTAATAAAAGTACGGTAAGTAATAAAGTAATAAGTAATAAAAGAAAATGCAAAACGCCACTTAGGTATCACTGAAAAACACTACAGCACAAATAGTGCAAAAACATAGAAATGGAGACATGAGATTGTTATAAAGAAACTTTCCACATATGTAATTCGAGAGGAGGTAAGAATAGAATATGGCAGACAGGAAATACTATTAGACATAATAATTCAAACTATAGCACAATTTTCACTAACGTAAATAATTAACGAATACAACTAAAATAGTGCTGAATTCCATTCACAAAACATTTACCAGTCAAATCAATTCTACTCGCCCTCCCCCCAAAAAGTTACATGATATGGAAACAAAGCAGTATACTTGTACGGTGTACATTAAATTTTTAACATAAGCTCGAAACGAAACATCCAGAGGCAGTCTTTAACATGCGCTACTACAGTCTTCGACATATACAAATGACATCACATACTGAGTCATTGGTCAAAACCACCGGGTGGAATCGGAAACAAGAATTTACCAACCGCAAAATCAGAGGGCATTGTAATTCTTCCAAGCAGTGTTCCTATTTTACAACGCGCAGCTGCATCATACTTTGTAATGTTGTAGCAGCTCCGTGCTCCGTCAGTGACAAGAAGGCGGTAGTGTACCGTCTAATGATGATCCACGAGCTCTCAGTTACCGGGTTTCGAAAACAGGAAATGGCGCTGCCCAGTTCAGAATGTAAGGAAGTACAAGCTGATCACTTAAGCGAGTGTTTATTTACATAACTACAACAACATGACATTATATAAACACGGGTAGAAAACTAGAGCTAAAAATGACGATGTATAATGTCTCTGATCTTCTGCAGGTGTAATAGTGAATAGAACCGTCGGAAATAACGTAACAATGGAAACTCAGCTTATGTTATACAAAACGGTATGTGTTCCAATCGTAACATAGTGAACTAAGAACTAGACTGTAAACCTAAAGAAATGAACAAAGAAAACTAGCATCGCATGTGATTTCTGAGAAGAGTGACTCGTATTTAATGAAATAGAAAAGCAAAAGTTCAAGGCACACAGCACCATTTATTTTATCAAAAGTGACTAATCTTAGTTGTGCACATTGAATATTGCAGCAGGATTATCGGCCATTGTCTTCTGGATGCTTTCCGGCGAATTTGCAAGCACGATCGCCTTACCTGTTCGACATTTGTGTATCCGGGTAGGATGTTCACTAGTCAAATGAGTACTGCAAATGCAATACAACCGACTCCGAAGACTTTATGTATGAGAGTAAATACAATATCCAATTTCAGACGAACGTGTATTATTTAACGGAGTTGCAGATAACCAGTGATATTTTTTCAGACCGTCGCAGCGATTTCTGGAAATTCTCTTAAAATCTGGTTATTCAAAATCTACTTAACTCACGCAATAGCAATGATTAAATGGACAACAGTTAAATAAAGAAAGAACTAAATTAATCAGCATTTTCTCGTGACTAACTAATAATAATAACAACATTTCTAGCAACAAAACACAACATTTTGTTTACAATAGTTATAGTTAACTGCAAATACCATCATTGACACAAGGAACGTACCATTTGTATTGTATCATAAAAAATGTGCTGAAACTGACAACCATCAACCTCAATGCAACCATGACATAGGCGAACAAGATTTTGTTTGGCATCACATCACATGGAGCTATAATTCCAGCAACTAATTCCATCACCGTATCCAGTGTAGTCTGAGACACTTAGAAATCCCCATAGGAAATAATCAAGGCATTCAGGACAGACGACCTTGTAGGCCATGCAATAGGTCCTCCCCTTCCGACACAGCGACCAGGAAATACAGCACCGAGATGGTTGCAGACATTCGCACTGAAGCGAGGCAGTGCACCGCCATGTTGAATCCACATCCTCTAACGAACAGCCAAGAGTGCGTTCTACAACATCTCAGGTACAACCTCAAGTACAAGTGGCCATTCAGACGTCATACTGCATCATGACTTCCTAGTAATCAGGCTCCTTGTTTCCTTCCTGGAAAGAAAGAAAGTATTTTAAATAATAGTAAAAATGTAGAAATATCAAATATAATAGTTCCAATCCCAAAGAAAGCAGGTGTTGACAGATGGGAAAATTACCGAACTATCAGTTTTATAAGTTACAGCAGCAAAATGCTAACGCAAATTCTTTACAGACGAATGGAAAAACTGGTGGAAGCCGACCTCGTGGAATATCAGTTTGGATTCCGTAGAAACGTTGGAACACGTGAGCCAATACTGACCTTACGACTTATCTTAGAAGAAAGATTAAGGAAAGGCAAACCTACGTTTCTAGCATTTGTAGACTTAGAGAAAGCTATGGACAATGTTGACTGGAATTCTCTCTTTCAAATTCTAAAGGTGACAGGAGTAAAATACAGGGAGCGAAAGGCTACTTACAAATCGTACAGAAACCAGATGGCAGTAATAAGAGTCGAGGGTCATGAAAGGGAAGCAGTGGTTGGGAAGGGAGTGAGACAGGGTTGTAGCCTCTCTCCGATGTTATTCAATCCGTATATTGAGCAAGCAGTAAGGGAAATAAAAGAAAAATTCGAACTAGGTATTAAAATCCATGGAGAAGAAATAAAAAGTTTGAGGTGCGCCGACGACATTGTAATTCTGTGAGAAACAGCAAGGGACTTGGAAGAGCAGTTAAACAGAATGGACCGTGTCTTGAAATAAGGGTATAAGATGAACACCAACAAAAGCAAAAGGAGGATCTTGGAATGTAGTCGCATTTAGTCGGTTGATGCTGAGGGAATTATATTAGTAAAAGAGATACTTAAAGTAGTAAAGAAGTTTTGATATTTGGGGAGCAAAATAACTGATCATGGTCGAAGTAGAGAGGACATAAAATGTAGTCCGGCAATGGCGAGGAAAGCGTTGCTGAAGAAGAGTAATTTGTTAACATCGAGTATAGATTTAAGAGTCAGGAAGTCGTTCCTGAAAGTATTTGTATGGAGTGTAGCCATGTATGGAAGTGAAACACGGACGATAACTAGTTTGGACAAGAAGAGAATAGAAGCTTGCGAAATGTGGTGCTACAGAAGAATGCTGAAGATTAGATGTGTAGATCACATAACTAATGAGGAGGTACTGAATAGAATTGGGGAGAAAAGGAGTTTGTGGCACAACTTGACAAGAAGAAGGGATCGGTTGGTAGGACATGTTGTGAGCCATCAGGGGATGACAAATTTAGCATTGGAGGGTAGTGTGGAGGGTAAAAATCGTAGAGGGAGAACAAGAGATGAATACTCTAAGCAGATTCAGAAAGATTTAGGTTGCAGTAAGTACTGGGAGATGAAGAAGGTTGCACAGAATAGAGTAGTATGGGGAGCCGCATGAAACCAGTCTCAGTACTGAAGAACACAACATTAAATACACTGTGCAGTTCGTGTAAACTTGTACGTTTGTTAGTTGTACATAAGCTGGAAAACAGTAATGCTAGACAAAGCAGTGGACAAGTTTACTTCCGTATCTGCTCAAGGTGGCTTCTCCGACCCTCTGTTCCCAACCTGATATTAGTCAGTGGATCATTATCTACGTTCTGTTACATTTTCGCACGCTCGTACGGAAACCTCCCTGGATTTATAAGACGGCGGACCTGACAACAAGTCATCCGCATATATAAAGAACAACAGTGGTCCCCAGGTATTACCCCTTTGGACTCCTGAGAGGACATCCTACAAGGAGCGAGATGTAACGCACCACTGGCTTGCGTAACCGCGCCATGACGGCCAGCTAGGGAACGAAGATTTCTCGCCGCGGCCTACCACCCCGTCCCCTGTCCCTCCTCAACTTCAGCTGATTCGCAGCTTATCTGAAGCGGCACTGTGCTAGCCAGCTCCCCTTAGAGCGCCTCCACTGCGTCGTTCTTGGCCGCAGCCCGGCAACAGGCGGTGCTGACACACCCGCCGCCATGCGCCGGCTTATCTGATCGCACCAGCAGGGGACCTGCCGTGCCTTGCCGCTTTCAAGACGCCACACAGGCAGTGGGGGTCGCTGTTACAGGCGGCGCTGCCTGCGGTCGATGTTCCTCTGTAAATGTTGTGTCTGTCTTATCGGGTAGATGGGAGGCGACACCGGCAGACAGTACTGTTAACAACTCGCTATCGTTACTTCCTTCGACTACTTTCCTGCAACTTTTCCATCAAGCCTCTACCTTTATAATCGAATCTCTGCATTCTTGTTACACCAGTATTCGAGGGGGCCGTTTATCTAGTTTATAACGCAATTATTCCAAAACCTTTGAAAGCTGGATCTTTGACCCTCCAGTATGAGTGTACAGCTTTGAAAGTTGATATTGGTTTAACTCAGGAACGAAACGTATCGGAACGGAACGGATGATGACGTTACGGCTTTATGGTGGTGTATCTGCACTAGACACAACGAGAAAACGTCACTTTTCTGTCAGCCCAGTACCGAAATGGGAAAGTGAGGTTATCAGATACTACAAGTGATACAAAAACGCGGAACATAATGACAGAACTGAAGACGTTGCCTGTAAACCGTGCTAAGGGGATAAATTTGTTGTAAGAAATTGTCCAGCAAAGTTTCTATAAAAATGGTAAATAATATGCATCAACCCATCGTGATTTTCTTAATTGTGATAAGTCATCGTTTTCATATATTACTAGAGTACCAACAGCCAGCCGCTGTGACCGAGCGGTTCTAGGCGCTTCAGTCTGGAACCGCGCTACCGCTACGTTCGCAGTTTCGAATCCTGCCTCGAGCATGGATGTGTGTGATGTCCTCAGGTTAGTTAGGTTTAAGTAGTTCTAAGTCCTAAGGAACTGATGTCCTCAGATGCTACGTCCCATAGGGCTCAGAGCCATTTGAACCACCTGAAGTAATAACGTATTTTAGGAACGGTGAATTCAATCCAAAACTTTATTATGAGAAATGTGTCAATGGGTAGTCACAAACTGAGTATACTTGACGTGGGTTAGCAATGACTTCCCACTGTTTGCTTGCCTACCGTGTTAACGAAACTTTTCCAAAGTACAAATTGTTATAACCTGACTTGCTTCCAGACATCCTTACTTTAGAAGCTCACTCTCAGACCAGAGTTGAAGCAGGATTTTGAGGGCGTCCATTCCTTGGCATGCAAGCGGCTGCGGTAAAGCAGTGGAACGGCGATGGGGTCTATCTGCGGTGTTTCATGTCTCTGTGGTTGGAGACACTACAGAATTACTGAGATTTTAGGCTAAGGAAGTAGATATAGTGAGGATTGGGGAAATGAAACTCTGGGTTGATTTATTCGTCTGCTTTTATTGCTTCTTCACATGTTAACTGTGATCATGCAAATAGGCATGAAAGCTGGTTTATAAAAGACAAGGATGAGGCTCAATAGCTTCTCCAATCTGTTACCAGAACAAATGTCTGCCCCAGCTTATAACATCATTTAGATTCGCGTATATACAATAATGTGTGATAGTAAACCCCACGAACCGTGGCAGTGCCAGATATTACTGTTATAATCGAATCTTTAAGTTCGAGTATTCGTCATAATGTACGTGACATACAGACTTAGGTGTATGTAGATCAATGTACGACGGAAACCAAAAATCCCAGGTCCATATGTACGAGCAGGAAAGAAAGGTGCACAAAGTTAATTGAGTCTGACTGCCCACTTACATATCTTTTGCTGTAGGCTTGTTCAGCCGAGGCGGTTGTCACTGGATCTCTTCTGCTCGCTCTATCTCTCGACCTCTGACGAACTCTGCCTTACTTGGCGTCCGGCAGCCTTTTGTATGGTGCTGAGACTGTATTCTTATAGATGATACATCACGGCATTGCTTTTTACCACCAATTTGCAATCAATGAGGGTGAAATCAGTTGTTTCTCGTAATGGAGTGATTTAAGTGGCGTGCACTGTGTGTCTCTAAGAAAGTTACATGGCTTACAGCTAACAATAACCCTTACAATTTTTTCTCTTGCGCAGACAATCTTTCACTATCTGGTCTTTACAAAATTTAAAATATCCACTTTGTTCCAGTTTATGATACTAAGATAAGCATTACCAAATTTTTCACCAGCAAAGTATGATAACATCAAAAATTAATGTATGATTCAATAAAATATGCACTAAATATTGTTGTCGCCTTACTAGAATACATAAACAATGCTTAACATTTGTGTCTTCACACTGTCATGAAAATTTACATAAACTTTAGTAAGGGAAACGACTTAACACAGTCTAGCTTCAGTTGTAATAATTCATATTTCTGTGACCAGCAACATCTTGTGAAGAAATTTTGCATTCACGATCGTATTCAGCATCATTATCTGAGTCGTAATTGCCCCTGGGTTTGTACAGATCGTCTCTGAAAAGTATTTACCTGCTACAAACACTGCACACATTACTACTAGTGGCTCCACGTATGAGAATATGTAAACAGCCAGAATACGGCGCTGTAGTCGGCATCGCTTATATAAGACTACAAGTGTCTGCCGCAGTTCTTAGATCGTTTAATGCTACTACAATGGCAGGTTATCAAGATTTCAGTGAGTTTTAACGTGGTGCTGTAGTCGGCAAACGAGCGATGTCACACAGCGTCAAATTGCTGCAGATTTCACTGTTGGGCTATCAACAAGTGACAGCTTGCGAAACTTTCAACGAAACATCATCGATATGAGCTTTCGGAGCTGAGGGCACACTCATATACTACTGATGACCGCACGACGAGAAATTTTACGATTATGCAGAGCCAATCAGCACCGACACTGAACTGTTGGTAACTGGAAATATGTTGCCTGGTTAGAAGAGCCTCGTTACAATTTGTATCGTGTGGATGGACGTGCACGGGTACGGAGGAAACCTCATGAATCCAAGCACTCTGCATGTCAGCAGGGAACTGATCAAGCTATTGGAGGCTCTGTACTGATGCTGGACGTGTGCAGTAGGAGTGGTAAGGGACCCCTGATAAGTTTAGATACGACTCTGACAGGTGTCTGATCACCTACATCCATTAATATCCATTTGCGCATTCCGACGGACTTGGGCATTTCCAGCAGGACAGTGCAACACCCCACACGTCCCGAGTGGTTCCAGAAACACTCTTCTGAGTTTAAACATAGCCACTGGGCCGGCCGGGGTGGCCGAACGGTCTATGTGCTACAGTCTGGAACCGTGCGACCGCTACGGTCTCAGGTTCCATTCCTGCCTCAGGCATGGATGTGTGTGATGTCCTTAGGTTAGTTAGGTTTAATTAGTTCTACGTTCTAGGGGACTGATGACCTCAGAAGTTAAGTCCCATAGTGCTCAGAGTTATTCGAACCATTTTTTTTTTTTTTTTGAAGAACCACCAAACTCCCCAGATCTTAACATTGTGGAGAAATTCTGGGATGCCTTGCAACGTGCTGTTCAGAAACGGTCTGCAACCCGTCGTACTCTTACGGTTTTATGGACTTCCCTGCAAGATCCATGGTGTTAATTCCCTGCTGCACTACTTCAGACACTACTCGAGGCCATGCCACGTCGTGTTGCATCACTTTTTCATGCATTCGGAGGCCCTTCACGATATTCGGGAGGTATACCAGTTTCTTTGGCTCTTCAGTGTTGTTGCCATTGGTAAGAATCTCAGATTAGAGATGCAGCAGTTGTCAGAAGATAGAGATTCTATGCAGACGAATGGGAACATGGTTTTAGACCACTTTCGCATAGCGTGACAACGCTACTGGAAGTACTAATAACAGGAACAGTCCGTTTAACATAGTCCTAATCTAAAATAAGAGACTGCTTAGACGTAAAATCGAAAGGTGTTGGGTAAAGAAAATAAGTTTATACTAAATGTTGTCTGGAATGAGCGTATTAGGCGAAGAGAGGATGCAATACTGGCTTATCATAGGGGCACACATGACGGAAAATGGTACTAACACAACTCTCAAACACAGACCAGAGACATTTCACACCATATTTTTAAGACAACTAATATTGTTAAGGATGTCATGTTTAGTCAACATGGTTAATCATGTTTCTTCTTTTCATTTTATTGCGATCGATCAAGTACTCACAAACGCAATCAAAGTATTTATTCAAAGAGCTTGTTTTTAGGTTGTTGTTCTACACATGCGAAATTACTTGCACTGACGCCATAACCAGGCTTAGAGGGACCCCAAGATAGACACATCCATTCACAAATGGTGTGCATAATCAGGAGGCGATGATCCTGACGAGTTGTTCCTACAGTCACGCACTATGACACAGATGGGCACTGGCGAGTCTAGAGATATCACAAGCTACCACTGGCACAGCGAGAGAGAGGAAATCACCGCTAGGAGACGGGTTGAACACCAAATGCAACACTGTCTCACCACGTAGGCCAAAGGGAGATGCACTCTCTCAGATACCAGATCAAGAGACAAGACAGGGTAGAGGCAGCCTTAAGTAACTTGGAAATGTTGAGCCCATGCATTCACACCAGTGTCTCATCCCCCCCCCCCCCCCCCCCCCCGGACCCCACCAGATGTCATGTTCATCACAACCGACAGTGCGCCAGACTGCCAGTTGCTGCCAGGCTAAAATTATGCCAACAACAGTCCACCTGCCTTACTGAAGCTGCCGTGGACCAAATTAGGGACCAGAACCAGCCTTTGCTGCTCCTACATCAAAAGCCGAGTCAAGGGTGGCCGTCACTCAGGCGCAACTTCGTAGCGTCGTGAAACTCTAGCCACACAGAGACAATTTTTGTATATGTGTTTAGTCAATTGTTTCCCCAAGGATCCTTGCGGACGGAGAAATACGATATTTCATGTCTTTGATTTTCATGTAATTCTGCATATTTTCTTGTGAACCTAATTTAATTTTTGATACAGTTGCTCTAGTGAAGATAATTTATCAAGCATTTATGTAAATTCTAGCTGAAAAGTGTGATTTGCAACTGTATTGTAGGTAATATAAACAATATTACACTGCCCTAGGGAGTAAGCACAACAGATGAAACATAATGCTTGCTTGTTTAGACTTTGATAATGAGTGTGTTTCGTAAGTTTAAATTATTATCCATGTATTTATTATGGATGATTGAAACCTGGGGTAAATCATTGAGGCAGGGAAGAGTTGAAATTCAACGAAATTGTAATATGGTACACATGGCTCTGACCAATATGGGACTTAACACCTGAGGTCATGAGTCCCCTGGAACTTATGACTACTTAAACCTAACTAACCTAAGGACACCACATACATCCATGCCCGAGGCAGGATTCGAACCTGCGACCGTAGCGGTCGAGCGGTTTCAGACTAAAGCGCCTTGAACCACTCGGCCACTCGGGCCAGCGATATTCTAATGTAACTAGGGACATGTCTGACACCAAATATTGCATGACTCAGTAAAAATACAGCTGTACAACGTTTTTAACACCTTAGTAATTCTTTATTTGAAAGATGTTGTTTAGCGACGGCCACAAGGTCCACATCAATCATACTACAGTCAACAATGTTCATATATACTTCTTGTAGGCATGCAGCTTTGTGTGAGTGAGTAACCCCTGTGGTGACTTGGGTCACGTTTGGATGTTTTTATTGTGTGGTCTTGGCTACCAAATCCGCCCCCAACACTTAAGTCATAATTGTGATCTCTCTATACCATCTGTCGATTTTAATGTCAGTTTCTCACAATTTTGCGTATTCAAGGCTACACTTTAATGTTGATTTTGTATCCAAGACCTGATTTTTGTGAGACGACAGGAAGTTATCACCACGGGCAGCCAGTGATGGGGGGCATTAACATTGTTAATGCATGTGGGATCTTTATGGTGGCCCTTTTAGGAATAGTGTTTTCTGGAGTTGAGAACAAGCAGGCAGTTACATCATTTAACAGTAAATCTGGCAGTGGAGATTTGGGGTCTGGAACACCTTGAAGCGTCTTCTGAGGACAGAATTTTGGTCCCAAGTATTTCTCGCGCCAGTGTTCAGACAGTTCTTCCGACCAAAGAGACGAAAAAACTGCCCAACAGTATTTTAGACAGTGTCATAAATGCCCTTTGTAGACAGGACATGAAACAGTTCGTTAGTTTCCATGTTCACCATGGACCAGAGGCTGTGGAGGGAGCTGTCAAGTGGTGTCATCCTTCTCCCTGGGAATTCTCAGACGTTCGAAAGAATTTTACAATGGAATACATCATTTATGTTGGCTCCAAATGATCTATACTGGGACACAAAAACATGTCTTTTAGTTTATCTTAGACCCCTGGTCGGACATGCTGTAATCTTCTACCTGTCCTGATAATGATCTCCGTGATAAATGTGTTCTTCACTTTAGGGCTAAACGAAAACTCATAACATACTTTTTTAGATTAGATTAGATTAGATTAGTTTTTCGTTCAATAGATCCGTGTTGAGGAGATCCTCGTGGATGTGGAACATGCCACGATTTTATATATATATATATTAAGCTGAAATAACAATACTAATAGTATAAATATATACAAAACATCATTTGTTTCTACTTAAAAATTCGTCAATGGAGTAGAAGGAGTTGGCCACTAGTAAGTCTTCAGGCTCCTTTTAAAGTGATCTCTATTTGTAACTAATTTTTTTATGTTTGGTGGCAAATTATTGAAGATGAGTGTTCCTGAGTAGTGGACCCCTTTTTAAACTAAGGTGAGTGCTTTTAAGTCCTTGTGCAGATCATTTTTGTTCTTGGTACTGTATGTATGAACTGAGCTGTTTGTTGGAAAAAGAGATATATTATTTAGGACAAATTTCATTAAGGATTAAATATATTGAGAGGCAGTATTTAGTATACCCAGTTCTTCGAAGAGGTTTCTACATGACGTCCGTGAGTTTACTCCACAAATATTACGTATTACACGCTTTTGGACTCTGAAAACTTTTGTTTGACTTGAAGAGTTACCCCAAAATATTATACCATATGACATTATGGAATGAAAGTAGTCAAAGTATGCAAGCTTTTTCACTTTTATGTCGCCTATGTCTGCTAACACTCGAATTGCAAATACAGATTTGTTAAGGCGTTTCTGCAGTTCTGTGGTGTGCGGCTCCCAACTGAATTTATTATCAAGTTGTAATCCCAGGAATTTAAGAATGTCAACCTCTTCTATCTGCTGTTCTTCGTACTTTATGCATATGCTGGGTAGAAACTTCTTACAGGTTCTGAGTTGCATATAGTGAGTCTTTTCGAAGTTTAATGTCAGTAAGCAGGCTTTAAACCATTTATTAATATCCATGAAAATATCAAGAGCAGATCTTTCTAGAACTACATTCGACATGCTATTTATTGCAATACTTGTGTCATCTGGAAACAAAACTAACTCTGCTTCTGGCAGTGTAACTGATGAGAGATCATTAATGTACACAAGAAAAAGCAATGGCCCTAAGATGGTTCCTTGTGGGACACCACATGTAATTTCTTCCCCTTCTGATGATGACTGATGACTTAATTCACTAGTCCCTTGCACTAACGCCCTTTGTTTCCTGTTAGCGAGGTATGACTTGAACCATTTTGCAGCACTGCCTGTGAAACCATAGAATTCTAATTTAATTTAAAAGGATGTTGTGGTTTACACAATTGAATGCCTTTGACAAATCACAGAAAATACCTGCTGCTTGTAACTTGTTATTTAATGAATTAAGTACATTATCACTGTATGTGTAAATAGCCTTTTCGATATCAGAACTCTTCAGGAATCCAAAATGAGTTCTTGATAATATGTTATCTGTGGTCAGATGGTTGAGAAGCTGCCTGTAAATTACTTTTTCTAAAATTTTTGAGAATGCTGGCAAAAATGAAATCGGTCTGTAGTTTGATGGCCTCTGTTTATCCCCTTTCTTGAATAGAGGCTTAACATCTGCTTATTTCAGCCAGTCAGGAAATGTCCCAGTTATAATTGACTGGTTACACGGGTATTGTACTAAACTCACAAGAACATGCCTTAATTAACTTTGTTGATACACTCCTGGAAATTGAAATAAGAACACCGTGAATTCATTGTCCCAGGAAGGGGAAACTTTATTGACACATTCCTGGGGTCAGATACATCACATGATCACACTGACAGAACCACAGGCATATAGACACAGGCAACAGAGCATGCACAATGTCGGCACTAGTACAGTATATATCGACCTTTCGCAGCTTTGCAGGCTGATATTCTCCCATGGAGACGATCGTAGAGATGCTGGATGTAGTCCTGTGGAACGGCTTGCCATGTCATTTCCACCTGGCGCCTCAGTTGGACCAGCGTTCGTGCTGGACGTGCAGACCGCGTGAGACGACGCTTCATCCAGTCCCAAACATGCTCAATGGGGGACAGATCCGAAGATCTTGCTGGCCAGGGTAGTTGACTTACACCTACTAGAGCACGTTGGGTGGCACAGGAGACATGTGGACGTGCATTGTCCTGTTGGAACAGCAAGTTCCCTTGCCGGTCTAGGAATGGTAGAACGATGGGTTCGATGACGGTGTGGATGTACTGTGCACTATTCAGTGTCCCCTCGACGATCACCAGAGGTGTACGGTCAGTGTAGGAGATCGATCCCCACAGCATGATGCCGGGTGTTGGCCCTGTGTGCCTCGGTCGTATGCAGTCCTGATTGTGGCGCTCACCTGCACGGGGCCAAACACGCATACGACCATCATTGGCACCAAGGCAGAAGCGACTCTCATCGCTGAAGACGACACGTCTCCATTCGTCCCTCCATTCACGCCTGTCTCGACACCACTGGAGGTGGGCTGCACGATGTTGGGACGTGAGCGGAAGACGGCCTAACGGTGTGCGGGACCGTAGCCCAGCTTCATGGAGACGGTTGCGAATGGTCCTCGCTGATACCCCAGGAGCAACAGTGTCCCTAGTTTGCTGGGAAGTGGCGGTGCGGTCCCCTACGGCGCTGCGTAGGATCCTACGGTCTTGGCGTTTATCCGTGCGTCGCTGCGGTCCGGTCCCTGGTCGAGGGGCACGTGCACCTTCCGCCGACCACTGGCGACAACATCGATGTACTGTGGAGACCTCACGCCCCACGTGTTGAGCAATTCGGCGGTACGTCCACCCGGCCTCCCGCATGCCCACTATACGTCCTCGATCAAAGTCCGTCAACTGCACATACGGTTCACGTCCACGCTGTCGCGGCATGCTACGAGTGTTAAAGACTGCGATGGAGCTCCGTATGCCACAGCAAACTGGCTAACACTGACGGTGGCGGTGCAGAAATGCTGCGCAGCTAGCGCCATTCGACGGCCAACACGGCGGTTCCTGCTGTGTCCTCTGTACCGTGCGTGTGATCATAGCTTGTACAGCCCTCTCGCAGTGTCCGGAGCAAGTATGGTGGGTCTGACACACCGGTGTCAATGTGTTCTTTTTTCCATTTCCAGGAGTGTATTTCATCGTAACCACTAGAATGCTTTATTTTTAAAGGTTTTATTGTGGAAGTTATTTCTTATGGTGATGTGAGTGACATATTCATATACCTGAAGTACTTGTAAAGGCTAGTCTCAGATTTTCAAGGGCATTATTTACTGATCCTGACAAACCCATTCTATCAGTAATGTATATAAAGTACTTGTTAAATAGATTTGCCACACTATGCCCATCGGTTACTAATGTGTCATCTACCCTTAGTGCTATTTGCTCCTGTTCCTTTCTGGTTCTACCAGTCTCCTCTTTCACTATATCCCATACTGTTTTTATTTTGTTCCCTGGCATTGCTATCTTCTTCTCGTAGTGTATTTGTTTAGATGGCTGAATTACTTTTTTTTAAAATTTTATAGCTTTCCTTGTATTTAGCTAAATCATCAGCATTGGAGCTATTCTTGGTCGACAGATACATTTTCCTTTTTGTCTTACACGAAATCTTTTTTCCTTGTGTGATCCATAGTTTTATTATAGACTTCTGTTTAATTTGAGTAACTTTTAGAGGAGAACAGTTTCCAAACATGGTACTGACATTGTTCATGAATGTGTTATATTTTTCATTCATGTGATGAGCACTACAAACATCTTTCCAGTTCATATCTTTCAGCAGTTTTGTAAAACACTCAATTTTTGGTTGATTGAATACTCTCCTGTACTCAGATTTAGCAGTCTTGATATCTGCTTAGACTTAACACTCAAAACAACGAGCTGCATGTCATGATCTGATAGTCCATTTATTACAGGTTTTATGATATGGTTTTGTTCCTTAGATTTATCTATAAAAATGTTATCAATGGCTGTCCTTGAGGATTTAGTGATCCTAGTTGGAAAGTTTACAGTGTGAGTTAGATTAAAAGACAACATTACTAACTGCAGTAAATGTTTACTGGAAAATTGAACTAGAAAATCTGTATTAAAGTCCCCAGCAATCAAAATTTCTTTGTTTCTTACTGTTAAATAACCCAATAGAACTTCTAGATGATTTATGAATAGAATATAATTTCCTGCAGGTGCTCAGTAAATAGTTACTATTATATAGGATCTGTTATGGAACTGTACTTCTGTTGCACATGCTTCTAGATGCTGCTCTAAGCAGAATTTATTATTGTCAATGTTCTTGAATTTATGGCAGTTTTTAATAAATGTGGCAACTCCTCCTCCCTCCACATCTATTCTGCAGAAGTAGGAAGCTGGCTTAAATCCTGAAATGTCTAACATATCTATAACAGTGGTCACTTGATGTTCAGAGAGGCAGATTATATCAATTTGGTTAGATGAATTCATTTCATCGATACAAATGAGTAGTTCATCAACTTTATTTCTGAATCCCGGAATGTTCTGGTGTAATGAAGATAACTGATACTGCATACTAATGGGATTATAACTGCTTTGGTGAAGATGAACTGGCAGTTTCTGATTACGTTCTGTTAAACATTGTTTAAATGGAGGCTGTATGCTAAAATCTGACTCCAGTTCATCTATTTCCTCAAACTGAGCGTGTCTGCCAATCTCTCTTAAAACTCGTTTTCTATCCCCCTTCCCTATCCTGAAAAAGGCATCCCTCTGACATCTGTGACCACTGGTATTTTACCAGTTGTGACAGTGTCCCCCCTCAAGTTTTCTGCAATCAAGTCAGACAGTTTTCCTTTCCCTTTCCTATTGAGTCGAAGTCCATGCCTAGTGTAGTCCCTCCTATCAATAGCATACACAGGAATCAAACCAATATGGGACCCTATATCCGTCCTAAGCAGCCACTCCAACTCCAAGTTCACCATCCCTACAGAAGAGTTCAAATGAGGCCGATCATGGCGTCTCAACACAAACACAAATCCCACACTCGTATGCTTCGTTGGTGATGCTATCTTCACCAGGTCACTCTCTGTGTAATATTCAGAGTCCCTGTCAATGCTGTTTGCCAGACCACCCACTATAACCACGGCATCCTCCTTCGTGAAATCCTTGCATAAAGAACCTATATCCTCTGTTACCTGACCCAGATCTGCACTAGGCTTGAAAAAGTTTGTGACCTGGTACTGTAGATCTAGATTTTCCTGCAGTAGTTGGCCAACATCTCTACCATGGGAACTACCTAACAACAGAACTTTCTTTCTCTTTACAAATTTCCCTACCTTATTCAAGTCCTTGAAAGCTTGTTGTGCCCTTTCTACAGCTTCAGCTACTTGAGGCTCATCCGATTCTGACTGAGGCAACAGGTCAAATCTATTTTCAAGATTTATCACAAAGCTGTCTGATGCTCTCCTTTGCCTGATCCCCCTATTACCTGTTGCCACTTCCCACCTCTGTTCACCCTTCTCCCTCTTTAACCTGTCCAGATCCTCCATTGCGTTGTCTAGGTCAGCTTGAAGAGCTGCAATTTTCCCTTCCTGTTCCAGTATTTTCCTATCTCTACTGCAGATTCTACAATACCACTTGTGAGCCTCATTTATGTCCCCATTTCCCACGCCACTACATTCGCCCCAATGAAAGAAACTACAACACCCACCACACCATACCCTGGAACTAACGACCCTACTGTCTAAATTTATTGTGGCGAGAAACACGTTGAGAGCACAACGTCTTCTCCTCTCTGCATAGAAATTTAAGAGTCTGGGATTCGCTGCTTCCTCGGAAGAGAGAAGAATGTTGTTAACTATAACTAGGATTTGTTAATGCGTAAAGCAGACGAGTGAGAGTGGTGGCATGGAGATTATGGGGCATTGTGATTGTATGAAACCCTTCTGCGGGCTGTTGCATGAATGCTCTTGTCAAGTTCACCGAGGTCTGATGGAAAGTGAGGGGCAAAGAAGTATGGTCTTCTGACTAAGAGTCTGGTCTGGAGAGGATTCTGTTCTTCACATCCAGACTGCAGTCCTGAGAGGATTCTGAGTCTTCTGATCCAGACTCTGGTCTGGACAGGATTCTGCTCTTGACTCTTATTATGAGTGGGTTGCACATGGGACACTATTGCTGAGCGTGACTTTGCACTGGCAGTGATATTGACTGTATAGCCTGTGGTGAGGATTTATTTGCACTCACAGTTTACACCTTCGTCATCTCTAACAGCTCACTGTGCTGAGGGCAATCGTATTCTTATCAGATCAGCCGCTTTGACGTTTCATCAGTGGTACGATAGGCAGAAAGAAGTGTCACACCCTGTAATCTGAAGAGATTTCAGGGCTCCATTAGAGAGTAATTGCGATCCGTCTACCAGATAGCCAGCCTCGCCTCTGTGTGTTTTGTGCCTGCGTTAACAAATTACAGGCACAGCACATCGCTACTCTGCACACACTTGAACCATGACCGCTACCTGAGGCAGCACTGCACATCGAGAAAGCGGTATAGTATTGCTGCTGTGGCTTGTTGGGGCAAACAGAATCACAGTCTCGCCACTTGCTCTCATCTGCACAAACGGAGTATAACACCTGCATAGAATAAGCCCATCAAATTCTGTTCAGCGTTAGACAATTTCTGATTGCGTTATCCCTGTTTTGAGTTACAGTAATAGTTTAATCAGAGAGACCTTCATCTTGCCAAGCAATCGCTACCCAGTGGATTGTCAGTTATTTGTTGCCTCTATTTGTGTTTCCGAAAATTTGTGATTTATTTGTCAACACGCTTAACTTGTATTGTTTGTCCTATTTTACGATCTATAAACTTCCGACATTTTGGTTTATTAGAGATCAGTCCTGTATTGTTATATTAATCAACGATGAATAATTGAGTACAATAATGACAAGGCCACCACTTCATCAAATTATTTTAGCATTGAAGTACAGTTAGATTCTGATAAAAGTGTAACCTCTAATGCAGGCTAACAACAATAAACACTGTCAAAGGGCAAAATTAATGTAGCAGACGCGTGGACAGGGTAGACAAGTGGAAGACTTTCTGCTACCATACAACTATCTGTGTAAATAGTATCCCAGTTGTTTCTCAGTTTATTTAATTCTTCAATTAGACTCTTAATACTCGCACCCATTGCGGATTCCTTTGATTGAAGCAAAGCCTTAAGGACTGTTTTTACAGCTGATAGTTCGTAACACACTGAAGACCTCAGGACAAGCTGAAATGATTTCAAATTCTTCTCAATGCATTTTAGTTCAGCACATGCCTCTGCAGTCAAATTGAAGCTAATAAAAGGTTCCCTAAATTTTGTCATTCTGGCTAATGCTTAGCAAATGCATGCGTGGCATCTGTCCATGCAGACTATGTCATTTATGAAATATGGTAAAGGTGCGATCCGATATAATGTTTTAAAACTAGTCATCTGTGCTGAGGACAATGAAAGAATTACACTGAAGATCCAAAATCCTCGTACACCTGCCTAATATAGTAAAGGGGCCACCACGAGCATGCAGAAGTGCCGCATCACGACGTGGCATGGCCTCCAATCAAGTCTGAATTGGTGCTGCAGGGAACCGACACCATGGATTCTGCAGGGCTGTCCATAAACCCGTACGAATACGAGGGGTTGTAGATCGTTCCTGAACAGCACGTTGCAAGGTATCCCAGATTTGCTCAACAATGTTCAGGAGTGGGGAGTTTGGTGGCCAGTGGTTGTGTTTCAACTCAGAAGAGTGTTCCTGGAACGACTCTGTAGCAATTGTGTAAGTGTGGAGTGTTGCACTGTCATGCTGGAATTTCCCAAGTCGGTCGGAATGCACAATGGACATTAATGGATGTAGGTGATCAGACAGGATGCTTACGTACGTGTCACCTGTAGAGACGTATTTAGACATATCAGAGGTCAAATATCACTCATACTGCACACCCCCTACACCATTACAGAGCCTAGATTCAACAGTCCCCTGCTGCCATGCATTATCTATGGATTCATGAGACTGTCTCCATCCCCTTTCACGTCCATCCCCTCGATAAAATTTGAAACGAGACTCGTCCGACCAGGTATCGTGTTGCCAGTCATCAACAGTAAAATGTCGGTATTGACGAACAGAGGCGAGGCGTAAAAGTTTTTGTCGTGCAATTGTTAAGGGTACAATAGTGACCCGTCCTCTCCGAAAGCCCATATAGAAGATATTTTGTTGAATGATACGCACGGTGACGTTGAAATTTGCTGCAGTTTGTGAAAGGGTGGACTTCTGTTACGTAGAACGATTCTCTTGAGTCGTCGTTGGTCCCGTTCCTGCAGGATCTTTTTCCGTCTGCAGCGATGTCGGAGATATGATGTTTTACCGGATTCCTGATATTCACAGTACACTCGTGAAATGGGCGTACGGGAAAATACCCACTTCACCGTTACCTCAGGGATTCTGTGTCTCATCGGCTGTGTGCCAACTGTAACACAAGCTTTAAACTCACTTAAATCTTGATAACCGATCTTGTAGCACCAGTAACCGATCTAACAACTGCGCCAGAGACTTGTCGTTTTATATATGCGTTTATGACCGCAGTACCGTATTCTGCCTGTTAACATATCTCTGCATTCTAGCTCTCCGCAGCATGGACACCACAATGATTTAATGAATAAACACCGCAAGGGATAAAAGTTTCCAACGAATTTCTTAAAACATGTTTGCTTTATAGATGCCACTAATGTATCTCTCATTGTCATAACTCTTCCCTTTACAGTGAGAGAACAGCCAACCATAACGTTTCTACTCATCGCAAATCATTTTAGCGATTGGCTGACAGTCTTCTGTTCACAACCGACAGAGTGCAGTCTAATTCTACATTCATTTACTTAATCAAGGGCAATCTATCGTAGTATAAAAACATAAAGCCCTGCTTCTGTTTAGTCAGGAGTCTGATCTACCATAACAGAATATAATTTATTACCCCAAGAGTATAATATTTATTACGTCTTGCATCCTAAAATATAAGTGTAGGGTTCCGCGGTTCGCGTCACAGTCAATAAACTGTTTCCGGGTCTGTATTTTTTTTATTTTGCTAAGTTGGCAAGTAATACACTCCGAGGGAGGTCACTTGCAATAGGGGTCGAATCGACGGAATTTTTACACACAGGCAATGCGGTCATGGTGCCAGAAGAATTTTACTGACTTTAAAACAATTTGGCGAATAAAGTAGCCAACTTATTAATTTCCCACGGTCGGGCTTCATAGTCACCCAGAGCTTTTTAAAGGACATCATGTTCTCCATTGGCTGTATAGATTATTGGTTTCGAAACTGCAGTTTCGGTCTTTGGGTCTTTTTCAAAAGAGTTTGCTCCAGTACGTGTCAGACTTTAAAATGTACGTATGTACATACCATCTCCAAAAATAAGCCTTTTTATTGTAGATATAAATCGGGTGAATGAGAAGCTGTGTGTGTTATGAAATGATGTAAATTCGGTGAAATATACCAATGGTAACATTATTTACGTGAATCACTAAAAATCAGTATTCTAACACATTGTTGATAAAGCGTGTGGGAGCAGAAAAGGATGACACGTGTACGTGTAAGAGGATTCTAAAGTGTGGCATAAGCTGAAGCAAAATTTTTTCCAGTGTCACTTTAAAAGGGCCAAAGGCCGAAATTGTATTATGAGATATATATTTTCTACAGTCGGCGGCGAATATGACATCTCTTAAAAACATCTCCACCTATTTCAATAAATTCGTTCTGGATATCGTGTGACAGAAGATGAACCATGCGTTTGTCTCCTTGTTACGACACTTCAGTATATCTTATATGCTCTTTCAAACTGGATCTTCGCCAAAACTCTAAGACGCCCTAGAAGATGCCATTTCGACGACCTCCGACTAAGTGCGCGTCATATCTCAGACTAGACCTCTTTCCGCGAGAAAAATAGTCGCTTCGGGTATGTGTTGTAACAGTTCGACCGAATGCGGATCTTCTCTTGCTGTGTTTCGGTCAAATTATTGTTCTGACTGAACTACTAATGAGCGAATTCTTCAATTAGCTTGATTCCATGTACGACGTTTTATGATCGCACTTTTTCATGTTCATTCGCTTTTTTTAAATATCTTCCATCCGCTTTCTAATTCCCAGCTGCTGCTGTGGGACAAATCAGAATTAGACATTCGTCCATCGTGAAAACAATAGGCAAGCAAAGCAGTAAAATATATCTTTTACTCCGAACAAAGAAATCCCTTTTTATTTCAAAAAAAAAATCTACTCAAACGAATTTGGAGGCATAAAGTTTGTTAGTTGTGTAGTACCGCTACAGTCGTCTTTATAATAGAGTCTTTGCGGGACATGCACAACAGTTGCTAGATTTTTCATGATGACTAACTCTACTCCAGTAGTACTTCACAAATCCATCACAAGGATAAAATCGTAGTCACGACCTGGGTTTCAGGAAGCAAATACCATCTTCAGGGGATACAAAAAAACAAGGGAAACCAAGAGAGAAACTAAAGAAAATTAATGAACTTCAGCATGTGAACATCAGGCCATACGTTGATTGCATATGAAAAAATTATACAAGTCATGTAAAAAACCCAGCAAATTTGTGAAGTGGCAAGTGAAATCCTGTGCGAGTGAGACATGACAAGGTTCAACCAATACGAGACCGGATAAATAGGACCTAACCGAAAGAACCATGAAACTTAAGGACTTTTTCCCAGCCTCATTGAACCTATGAACTAACTGCGATCGCCTAGCCATGTGGCATGGGGTTAAGAGAGTAAAATGGAGGGATAAATGTCATAGAAATCCATTTTGTGAACCTCAGAAGTAGCTTACCAAGTAAGTGCCCAGTCCACTGCTTGTCATCCACGCCTAGGAAAACCCGATATAGGTCTTCGTTATAATTTCATAACCTCAAGTTGGTTCATAGGTTACGTTAATAGATTTTCTAAGGCCGCGTTAGTCCAGTGTGGTTCTGGTTGACTCAAAGAAACTTTCCATGCGTCACATGCATGGAATATCACATGATTGTTGATAAATTAGCTTAATTTCTTGTTTTTTTGTTTTACATCACTGGTACTATTTTCTCTTTCTCTATCAATTTGTGGCCTGATGTTCATAACTCTATGGATCTGTATAATCATCGTCATCATCATTGAAGACTGATTATGCCTTTCAGCGTTCGGTCTGGAGCATAGTCCTCCTTATAAAATCCATCCCCTATTCAGTGCTAACATTGGTGCCTCTTCTGATGTTAAGTCTATTACTTCAAAATCATTCTTAACCCATTAAGTCACAAATTAATTTTTTTTAAATTGAATTTTTTATTCCTTAATTATAATGTAGATAGTGTATGAGCCCCAATAAGTACAAAAATAGCCAAAGAATATTTATACATGTGGATATAATGGCCGTCCTCAAAATAGGACACTGGGATCTAACAGTATCGTACAGCATACTAAACTGTATTCTAGTCTCAACTATTTATTTCTTGTGAAATGGTACAATCCACTTCACACACACTATTACACAGCATTTAACACAGCATGTTTTTATTTCCCGTTCCATTTAGCTATTACACATCTTCTTTTGTCAATCATATGACCAATTCCATAAAACCTGATGTCTGGTATCACTCTCAACTGGCTTGATGGGTATTCCATTGGACGTCTAATATTCGGTCTTCCAGTGTCCAATTTCAGGTATGTAACTGTGACAGCACGTCTGAAATCCCATAAATCCTGTCCATTTTTCCCATGTACTAGTCTGTAGAAGAGTCAGACATTTATGATGGCCATTTCCAGCAAACGTGTAATAGGACCCAGCACCATTTTTTCTCTCTAATTACCGTTGCATATTTTCCAACTAACCAGTCATGGTGGTCAACAACTCCTATGTACGCGTTATACGACTTCAAAACGGCTGGTTGTTGCACTTGCGTCTTCTTACTTGCTTGTCCACTTTACTTCGTAGCTGCTCCCAAAGGTTCAATTTGGTCAAAATCTGTATCAATTGTAGCGCATCTGTTGTCGTGCCATCTAACAAATAAGACTTCACCACTCCTGTCGAATGTCTTTCTCAGTTCGTTGTTGCTCAGTAGCAGACAGTCACCGACTCGATTCTCTCTGACAGTCCCAGTTACTCGAAAACCCAAATTTGTCAGATGAATCAGAATATCTCTACGAGTGAAGAAATTGTCATAGTACACACAACGATTCTCGGGTTTTTCAATGCAGTCCAACATGTTTAGGGCTTCCCTTGATCCCAATAGTAGGTCATCCCTTGCAGTATCTTCTGGACCCTTTCCACAGTATAAGTCAAATTTTAAACAGTATGTACTTGCTCCACAAAGAGACCACAACTTATAGCCAAATCTAATAGGCTAGCCTCGGATAAACTGTCCATCTGGAACTGTAATATTTACTAATGGGTAAGATATTTATTTATTTATGCATTTATTTTACCTGGCAAGATTAGGGCCTTCAGGCCCTCTCTTACACCTAACCAGGCATACTCAGATTGAACGAGTTACAGTTACTAAATAACATTAAGAACATTTAACGTATTATGCAGTATTGATGTCAAACGAAAAAACTTTGAGATTATAACAGTAGTACAATGATAGTTATAACAATAAAAATAATTATAACAATCAACGATAATAATGATAATAATAATGATAATAGTAATAATAATAATAATAATAATAGTGACTAAGTATATGAAAGTAAACATACATTTCTTTTGTGAGTGTCAGTTAGTTGGGAATTTTCTCGTTATATTCTTGCAGCTTGTGAGTTATTCTCATCGAGCAGAGACATAAGACGATTGAATGGGGTGAAAGAGATATATAAGAGGTAGATAGGTTTGAAGAAGAGAAAAAGAATGGTAAAATTCGAAGCTGTGATGGAGAGAAGAAAGAAAGCGATGTTAGGGGCACAACAATGGTGGCTATACCGTCCCTAATATGTAAGTTTTGAGTTCCCTCTTGAATGTTGAGTAGTTCTGGATAAGACGCAGATCACAGGGGAGTGCGTTCCATAGTCGTATGGCTGAGATGGAGAATGACACGGAGAAAGATTTTGTGTTATGTAAAGGTACAGCCAAGATGATAGACGTATCCGATCTGGTATTGCGATTGTGGAATGATGATAGATGTTTAATGTGAGAAGATAAGTATTGAGGGCACCAGTGGCTAAGAAATCGATGAAGTAAGCACATCGTGTGGAGATCGCGTGCCTTATGTGGGCGTATCCAACCTAGCTGGGAGTATGAAGGACTGATATGATCATACAACCGAATATTGCACACGTATCTGACGCAAGCATTCATCACTAGCTCGAGGCATCTAGAATTTTCACTATTCGTGCCGTGTTGAACTACATCGCAGTAGTAAAGATTAGGCAAGACTAGTGTTTGGACTAATTTTTGTTTAACATGGGTTGGAAATATTTTTCTAAATTTTTGAATTGCATGTAGGGAAGAGAGCGATTTCCGGCAAGCTGTGACTGTTTGTTCTTCCCAGTTTAGGTGTTCATCCAAGATTATTCCAAGGTCTTTTACTGTTTTTTGGTATGGTAGTTGGGTACCATTGAGGAGTATTTTAGGGACCGTTTCGCGAAAGTACCGGCTGATTAACTTTGGATGAGATATAAGTGTGACCTGGGATTTCTTGGGGTTTAGTTTCAGACCTAGGTTCTGTGCCCATCGAGAAACAGAGCAAAGATCTGCGTTCATACTCGCTACTGCGCCAGCAATGTTTTTGGGGCTTGCACTTATGTACAGTTGGATGTCGTCAGCATATAGATGGTAGCTGCAGGAGTGAATCACTGAAGAAATATCATTAATATACAGTGAGAAGAGTAGTGGACCAAGGACGGAGCCTTGGGGAACTCCAGAGTGCACGCTTTTCCATGATGACTTTTCCGACCCACAAACGACTTGTTGACTTCTGTTTTTGAGGTAGCTGTCGAACCAGTGTATTGCGCTGATTGAGAAATTCAGCTGTTTCATTTTAATTAGTAATATATCGAAGTCAACTGTGTCAAAAGCCTTGCTAAAGTCAAGCAGTGTTAGGATAGTAGCTTCACGTCTGTCCATAGCATGTTTAATGTCATCAGTTACTTTGATTAATGCAGTTGCTGTACTATGGTGCTTTCGAAAGCCTGACTGATATTCGTCATGGATGTTGTGAGTTTTGAGGTAATCCGTCAGCTGTTCATGGACGATGTATTCTAGGGCTTTAGATATTGCAGGTAGTATGCTGATCGGCCTGTAGTCACCTGGCGACTTAGGGTTGTCAGTCTTGGGTATAGGCTGGATTAAACTTTGCTTCCACTCAGTAGGATATATACTACTGACAAGAGACAGGTTGAAGATGTCTGTGATAACTGGAATAATAGTGGCTACGACGTTTTTAATCATGCCAATGCTCACTCCATCATTTCCTACTGCCTCGGAAGAGATTCTCATAATTGCCTTGTGTACTGTGCCGGTAGTGACATGTTTTAGGAAAAACTTGTCTCTCAAGAGATTGATATCTTGGGGCTGGTAATTTGTCGCTGCGTGGCAGATTACAGCTGTTGAGAAGAAATCGTTTAATTCTTCTGCAGACGCTTGATAAACAGCGTCGTATCTTCGCTTCCCTATACCGAAACTGCGCAGCTTTTTCCACAGTGCAGCAGGTTTTGATATGCCGCATACGACAGAGCGGGCATGTCTGATTTTGGCATTTCTCACGCTTTGCTTCGTTCTGTTTCGGAGTTTCCTATAAGCTTCGTACGCCTCGGGAGTTGGGTTACGCTTGAAGGCCCTGTGTGCAGCATCACGTTTATTCATTAACTGGCGTAATGCAGTGGTGAGCCATGGAGCAGGAGCTCTCTTTACCTTGACAGTGCGTTGAGGAGCATGTTTATCATACAGTGCAATAATTTTGCTACATAATTGCCGAATTTTTCCGTCTAAAGTCGGTTCATTGCTTATATCATGCCAAGGGATGTCTGAGCAATCCTTTTGAAGAGCGTCGTGGTTAACATTTTTTAAGTTTCTGTAGGTTACCAGGTGAGATTTTTTTTTGGTAGTATGCACTGAGTAATTTAAGAATATCACGTCATGAGCAGAGAGTCCCGGAGCGGATGTCTGATTGGCGCGGATTATTTTATCTGGTCGCTTTGTTGCTATTATATCTATGAGTGTGTGGCTGTGTGACGTGTAGTGAGTTGGGTCCAGCGGTGTTAAACTCATATCATTGGAGTGGAACAGTCGCCTTAGTTTTTCGGCAGAGGGAGATTTTAACTGTAAGTCGATGTTTGTGTCGCCCATAATGATTATGTGTTCATACTGTGTCACGAGTGAGGACAGGGCAGACTGAAAGGAGGACATGGCACCGACGTTTGGAGGTTTATAGATTACTCCAATTAGCAGTTTCTGATTTGATGTATTTACTTCGAAAAACAAGAACTCTGCTTCTCCTTCGCCCTTTGCATCCGATGTGCATAGTACAGTAGGTGTCAGATCAGAGCGAACATAGGCACCCACACCACCCCCGCGTCGTGTTTCACGATCTGCCCTTAGGAGAGAGTAACCAGCGATTCGGATAGCGTCGGAAGAAATGTTTGGTTTCAACCAAGTTTCAGAGACGAGGATAATGTGGAACAGCGATTGGCAGAACAGGTCACAGAACTCGTCGAAGTGAGCCGTTAGCGACTGCGCGTTCGCGTGGGCCACGAAGAGCCCGCCGCCGGAACCGGTCCGTCCCATTGTGGCCGCCTGTAGGACCGAGCGCGCTCCGTTTACCTGCTGGCCGGAAGAGGGACAAAAGCTGGATTTCGCGGGGGAAGACATGTTTACAGGTGTCCAAGGTCGTGACTGACTCAAGCGTCTGTGAACTAAAGGTGAAAAACACGCTGGAAGTATCGGAGAAGGGAGCGAAAAGAAAGATGGAAAGTGGCAGTAGTGGTTACGAAAAAGATAATAGTAGTAGTAGTAGTAGTAGTGGCGAAGATGAAAATAACAGATATAGAAAGGCGGTTGTAAGGAGATTCCTGTTAATGGAGAATGTTAATTCCCATTTAACTGACAATATGAGTATACATGAGCACTTACAATAGACAAATAAAGAAACAATATTTATGTGAAATAATTGACTGATTTTAAATAGAGTACTTATGGTACTTATAGAAATAACGGAGCTATATTTAAGCTAAAACATGAAAAGAAAGAATAAAAATTAACTTATATTAGACAGATTACAATATGAGACTTTGTGTCTCGCGAGATTTCGCTCAGTCTTTCAGTTCGAACATGTTCGTCACCGTTTTCCTCCCTCCTTCCGTCTTGACTACGATCCTGCCGTCCTGGGTCCATACATTTTGAAGGCCGAACTGTGTGATCGCAGCGTTCAAAACTTTTAGTCTTTCGCGCGTCAGATCTTCCCTCAGGGTAACCCCACTCTTGGCGAGTTTTCTTTTCTGAGCAAACACTTCAGCTCTTTTCCGGTACGGCACAAATTTAATTATTATAGGCCTGGGTTCCGTGGCTCCTGGTATCCTGCGCCCAACACGATGGCTTCTGTCAATATCGGCCACGTCGATCTGCACGCCAAGTTTCTCACGCACGAGGCTAATGGCCAGGTCGTCGGTGTTTTCGCGATCGTTTTCAGCTACCCCGAACAAGCGCAAGCTGTTCCTTCGCTGATACTGCTCAATTTCATCGGTGGCAGCAGACAGTTTAGCTTCTAGCTCGGCGGCTTTTTTTTTCTTGTGCGGCCAAGGACTTTCTAAGAGACTGGATTTCGGTGCTGTTGCGCCCGACAGACTCTTGCAGTTTGTCCATGACCGCGGCCGTCACAGAGTCCGTGATGGATTGGACGATTACGTCTAGCGTGTCTTTGCTGTGCAGCGCCGCACTCACCTGGGACCGGACGAGCTCCCCGATGTCGGGAAGCGGGGCCTCACCTGCCGCCGGAGACCGGGCGCCCGCGCTGCCTGCGCCCCTGTAGCCTCGCCTGCTGCCGCTTACTCGTGCTCTTCCCATTTTTCACTCACTTATCACTTATCACTTATCACTAATCGACGGAGAACAATACACCACGGCAAGTAACACTTGTTTAGTCAGATGCACACGTTGTGGACTGTCGCACTTCTCTGTAACACCTTCAATGAGCGGAAAAACTCGCGAGCCGAAGAAACGCGCGTCACTCAGTGGCCGCCATGTTAATTCGATATTCATAAATATACTTACATAATACACTGTAAATTTCAAATTAACTTCGTATCCTGTAATTTATATTTAAAAGAGGGATCGTTACTTACCTCAGCAACAAAATCTGATACAATTACCACGTTCTAAAAAGGAAATACATCAGCAGTAGCAGAGTTTCGTATTGGAACGTGCAGCAATACAAATAAAAACAACTCCCATTGTCCTATTTAGAGTACACCAAATTTTATAACAATGGAAAACAATGAATATAACTCCAATTGAGCTAACAATGCAAGTAGTTTAAAAGACACATTGTTGACTATAAATAATCGAAAAAAGATCCTTGCCACATATTTCAAATATTACTAAATTGTCGGTAAAGTAAACACCTGTAATAACGAAATGTGTGCCATAGTATTCAATAATCAATTAATGGTAGGATTTATTGCTTTTAATTTCCTCTAAGCATACATTTGTTATAAAAAGCATCAACAAATGACGTAGAACAGTAATAGATGCAAATTAATAATTTATTGTGTATTTGTTAATAAATATATGCTGTGTCCTCAAAATAGGACACTGGTAATTAATGGATGAACCGAATCCAGGTACCTTCTCCTTGGTCTACCCCGACTCCTCCTACCCTCTACTGCTGAACCCATGAGTCTCTTGGGTAAACTCGCCTCTCCCATGCGTGTAACATGACCCCACCATATAAGCCTGTTCGCCCTTACTGCTACATCTATAGAGTTCATTCCCAGTTTTTCTTTGATTTCCTCATTGTGGACACCCTCCTGCCATTGTTCCCATCTACTAGTACCTGCAATCATCCTAGCTACTTTCATATCCGTAACCTCAACCTTATTGATAAAGTAACCTGAATCCACCGAGCTATCGCTCCTATACAACAAAGTTGGTCGAAAGATTGAACGGTGCACAGATAACTTAGTCTTGGTACAGACTTCCTTCTTGCAGAAGAGAGTATATCGTAGCTGAGCGCTCACTGCATGAGCTTTGCTACACCTCGCTTTCAGTTTTTTCCCTATGTTGCCATCCTGTGAGAATATGCATCCAAAGTAATTGAAACCGTCCACCTGTTATAACTTTGTTCCTCCTATTTGGTACCCAATCCGTTTGTGTCTCTTTCCCACTGACATTACTTTTGTTTTGGAGATGCTAATTTCATACCACAGTCTGATCTAGCTCTGAAATATTACTTTGCTAACTTTCAATAGAATCTGCCATCACAACTAAGTCATCCGCATATGCGAAACTGCTTATTTTGTGTTCCCCTATATTAATCTCACCCAGACAGTCGGATCCGTGTAATATTAATTAATTTAACATAGTACCCCTCTTAGTTCCCACTGTTTTCTTTGCCTTCTGGAGACGGGATTTACATCCAGTAATCCGGGTCGTGTGTACTATTTTATAAAATAGAAAATGGTCAAATAGTATTAGAGCGGATTTATTCATCACGGTAAAGTATGTTTGTTCAGATCCCGGCCTAGGAGTTGCTTCTGTCTCTAAACTGCGGAAACAGTTTATTTCATTCCACAAATCGAAACCAGGATATAAAACGTCCGTTCCTGGAACTGCCGCTTACTGTTATACCATCACTCGCTGTTTTGTGTGAACCCCGCAGTGCTAATGCCATCCTTACTGTTGCCTCTTTTATTGATCGACATGGTTAACCTTTGCACCACCGATGCTGCAGACGCTTCTAAAGAACATCTTTCTTTTATGACAACTTCTGAAAATTCTGAAAAACGGCACAAATTTTTGGAAGAGAAGTTCGTTCTTAAGTACCTACACCGCAACAACGTTAATTAGAGAAAAGCGAAACTGCCTGACTAACGACGTGTCTTGCCTATGAAAGTCCTGATCGCGTTTACTATGAATTAAGAAAGCCTCAACCTCACCTCCAAGTCCTTCTGATTCTCCCGACTTTACTCATTTAGAGAGTGACTCAAGAGGCAATTGTGTCCGTCCCTTTTTCGCAGCATTGTCTTTTGCGGTCTTAGGCTTTCGTTTTTGATAACATGCTTTTTCCGCTCTCATCATTCCTTTCAATCATAATGAAACTCTCAGAACTGGGAGACGCAACCATACAGTAACCTAACTTGCTACACCGACACAAAATCACGGAGAGCATAGTTTAGGCTATTCACTTCGACCGATTTCTTAGCTTTGGTTATGAGTAACGACAAGCCATAGTGTAAAACAAATTTTGATTGTCAACACTCGCAGGAATTCGGCGTGTTTTGGGTTGTAAGCGTTGCCTGTTCCTGTCGCTGGGTCTCTACATTACTCAATAATTGAGCATAACTGACAGTAGCTCAGTTCGTTGGCCACCTTCTCAGATAAACGAAAGTGAAAGTGCAAATCGTTTTAAAATTATGTAAGCATTTTGTCTACAATACGACCCGATGCTCTGAACCGTTTATAAGTGACGGAAAGAAGGAAATACCAAATATAACAGTTGTACATGTTAATTGCGTAATTGCGGTTTTACAGAGAGTACTCTGCTACATTGGCTCCTTACTTAGCTTGCATTTATCGCGAATCTCTTGCCCAACGTAAGGTCCCGGGCGACTGGAAAAATGCGCAGGTGACGCCTGTATATAAGAAGGGTAGAAGGACGGATCCTCAAAATTACAGACCAATATCCTTAACATAGGTTTGTTGCAGGATTCTCGAACATATTCTCAGTTCGAATTCCTTGAGACAGAGAAGTTGCCGTCCATGTATGACCACAGCTTTAGAAAGCATCGCTCCTGCGAAACGCAACTCGCCCTTTTTTTTCGCATATCTTGCGAACCATGGATGAAGGGTATCAGACGGATGCCATATTCCTTGACTTCCGGAAAGCGTTTGACTCGGTGCCCCACTGCAGACTCCTAACTAAGGTACGAGCATATGAGATTGGTTCCCAGGTATGTGAGTGGCTGGAAGACTTCTTAAGTAATAGAACCCAGTAACTTGTCCTCGATGGTGAATGTTCATCAGAGGTGAGGGTATCATCTGAAGTGCCCCAGGGAAGTGTGGTAGGTCCGCTGTTGTTTTCAGTCTACATAAATGATCTTTTGGATAGGGTGAAAACCTATGTGCGGCTGTTTGCTGATGATGCTGTGGTGTGCTGAAAGGTGTCGTTGTTGAGTGACTGTAGGGGGATACAAGATGACTTGGACAGGATTTGTAATTGGTGTAAAGAATTGCAGGTAACTCTAAATATAGATAAATGTAAATTAATGCAAGTGAATAGGAAAAAGAATGCTGTAACGTTTGAATACTCCATTTGTAGTGTAGCGCTTGACAATGTCACATCGATTAAATATTTGGTCATAACGTTGCCGAGCGATATGAAGTGGGACAAGCATGTGACGGCAGTTGTGGGGAAGGCGGATAGTCGTCTTCGGCTCATTGGTAGAATTTTGCGAAGATGTGTTTCATCTGTAAAAGGCTCATAAAACGCTAATACGACCTATTCTTGAGTACTGCTCGAGCGTTTGGGATCCCTATCAGGTCGGATTGAGGGAGGACATAGAAGCAATTCTGAGACGGGCTGCTAGATATGTTAATGGTAGGTTTGCTCATCACGCGAGTGTTACGGAAATGCTTCAGGAAATCAGGTAGGAGTCTCTAGAGGAAAGGATGCGTTCTTTTCGTGAATCGCTGCTGAGGAAATTTAGAGAACCAGCATTTGAGGCTGACTGCAGTACAATTTTACTACCACCAACTCACATTTTGCAGAAAGACCACAAAGATAAGATAAGAGAGATTAGTGCTCGTACAGAGGCATACAGGCTGTCATTTTTCCCTCGTTCTGTTTGGGAGTGGAACAGGGAGAGAAGATGCTAGTTATGGTACGAGGTACTCTCCGCCACGCACCGTATGGTGGATTGCGGAGTATGTATGTAGATATAGATGTAGATGTATTTAAAACTTTTGTCGGGAGGATCAATTAGCAACAACTGAACACAAAATTCGTTTCACGAGACTTAATTATTTTACTAATAAATATGCATGAATACAAACTTTATTATCATGTGAAGCTAGTGAAAATGGTAGTCAAATTATCAAATCAAGAGCTGGAGCTCAGTCAGTATCCGAAATCATAGCTTGACATGGCGCATGAAATTATAAAACTCTTGCATGGATACTCGTACATATTTTGTGACATTAATGTTCGATACAGCAGAAATAAGAACTTATTTGATAATTGGAACATGGTTCTTACATCGATTTAAATATTTTCCTCATACTTACGTTGAGTGTGGATGGTACTCCGTAGGTTGAGTTGTGGTGATGATGGGCCGGTGGGCCCAGAGACGCACTACTGAGTGAAAGAAATGTATTATTCAGGTTTTTTTTTTAAGTATACGTTATAGCGCTAGTAATGTGAGGCTGATGATGCATCAGCCAGTATCGTCTCACTGTGGCTGCCTCTACCCTGGTGAGGAATGTTTGTATAGCACCCCTCGATTCAGGTCCGGCCGAACGGCTGACGGCAGCCCAACAGTAGCCCACAATCTTGATGTCAGCGGCGTTCCCCTACGTCTGCTGCGATGGCGTTCCTCTATGGAACGGCTGGTCTTGGCAACTCAGGGCTCCACGCTTTCACTGTGGGTGCGGGTGGAGGCTGCCATACAAGGGACACGACCCACACACATTGTTGTGGTTGGCAGGAGAGCCAACCGTGTTCCTAAAGGAGGCAGAAATGCACGCATTTTAGCTCACGCAGGCTGGCGTGAGGTCCGTAACATGACAAGGGCATTAGAATTGAGAAAAACGGACATAGCTGGTGGAATACTTAACTTTAATCCCATAATAACGAACGTCGCTCTTGCCATTACGTGATTTACAATATCAATAGAAACTAATCATGGTGCCTTGCTAGGTCGTAGCAAATAACGTAGCTGAAGGCTATGCTAACTATCGTCACGGCAAATGAGAGCGTAGAAGACAGTAAAGCATCGCTAGCAAAGTCGGCTGTACAACTGGGGCGAGTGCTAGGAAGTCTCTCTAGACCTGCCGTGTGGAGGCGCTCGGTCTGCAATCACTGATAGTAGCGACACGCGGGTCCGACGTATACTAACGGACCGCGGCCGATTTAAAGGCTACCACCTAGCAAGAGTGGTGTCTGGCGGTGACACCACATTCCTCCCCCGCAAATCGGCGTACGGTTTTGGCATAAGGCTTTCGCCCGCCGTGGGGAGGACCGCATGTTGACGTATGGGACGAGGTGGGGAGCCTAACAACAGGCGAGGCTGTGCCATCCGCACCCTGCCATTCGGACCGAGGGGAGCTAGGAATCGCCTGAAAACCTGCTCCAGCGTGCACGCCAACATGCGGTGTATGCGCTCGTAGAGAGACAGTAGTGGCCGAAGGGTCGACCTCCATCGGGCCGGGCCACCCGACGGCCGAAGACGACATATGGTCCGAAGCGGGCAAGAGTTCCATGTCGGAGGACAGCTGGTCACGGGAAGCGATCGGCGGCGCGTGACCCAGGGAGGCGCCCGGCGGTTGCAGCGACGTGTCCACTGCGGGCGTCGCCGGCGGGAGAACAGGTGGCGGCGGCGGCGGCGAAGGCGGGTCGCCATGGGGCAAAATGGAAGGCAGCGTCGGTAAAACCTGGGGCTGAGGCGAGCCAGTAGATGGGTCCCCGCGGCGCTGACCGGACGGCACCGTCGCTGAAAGCACACGGCGAGTGGCAGATCCCGTGCGACGACAGAGGCACAGCTGATTGAGATGCCGACGCAACTCACCAGATGCCCCCAAAACCAGATACATAGCGCGTCCGAGGCAGCGAAGAATGCGCTCTTCGAGCCAATGCCTTAAACCTCGGTAGTGGCGATAGTAGACAACGTTGCCTGGAGCAAAAGCAGGTGTCTGCCGCTGCACAGGAACCTGATGCGGCGGATGTAGCAAAGACATCAAGGTTCGATGACGACGACCGTTGAGTAACTCAGCCGGCGAGCGACCACCTCGGGGCTGAGAGCGATACGAGGACAAAAAGAGCAATAACGCGTCCTCCCGAGAATGCGACTCTTTCAACTTCCACAGCTGTGACTTGAAAGTCCTAACCAATCGTTCAGCAGCACCGTTTGACTGTGGCGAAAACGGCACGGACGTCAGATGTTGAATACCATTGGCCTTGCAGAATGACTGAAATTCTACAGACATGAATTGTGGGCCATTGTCGTAAACAATAATCTGTGGAAGGCCTTCAATGCAAAAGATAGCAGATAACGCTTGGATGGTGGCAGATAACGTCGTGGAAGACATCCGGACAATAAAAGGAAAATTACTGAATGAATCTACCACAACCAACCTTCGAGCATTCCAGACTGGACCAGCAAAATCGATGTGTAAGCGTTGCCAAGGGTAAGTGGCTTTTGGCCATGCAAAGAATTTCCGCGGTGGTGCTGATTGTTGTTCGGCACACTCCATGCGAGAAGAGCACATATTCGTAATCGCGGCATCGATTCCGAACCAAGAACAGTACTGACGAGCAAGTTGTTTCGTTCTCATTATACCCCAATGTCCTTGGTGGAGAAGCTGTAAGACAGAGGACTGTAACGGACGCGATACCACGACCCTGGACTGATCAGTATCAGAACGCAACAGCAAAACACCACGTCGTACAAAAATCTCTCCTTGTGAGCAAACAATCGGCGACCCAACGGGTCCCCGATCCGTGAATTTGACAAGGACCATTGCGTAGCAACAAAACGCAGAACGGGAGCAAGGACAGAGTCGGCAGCTGTGGCTGTAGCTACACGACGAAAATCAAACGGAAACGATTCGACCACGTCATCGGTTTCCTCATCCATGAACATGCAAGCAAGTTCGGAAGAATCGAATGCCCTATCCTCAGCAACAGGCAAGCGGGACAACGCATCGGCGTTTCCGTGCTTAGCAGTGGACCGATACAAAATATCGTAGTGGTACTGCAAGAGGAAAATAGACCAGAGAATGAATTTCTGCGCTGTACGTGGAGGTACAGGCTTGGTCGGATGAAAAAGCGATGTCAATGGTTTGTGGTCTGTGATTATGGTAAAGTGACACACTACAAATGGAGTATTCAAACTTTACAGCATTCTTTTTCCTATTCACTTGCATTAATTTACATTTATCTATATTTAGAGTTACCTGCAATTCTTTACACCAATTACAAATCCTGTCCAAGTCATCTTGTATCCTCCTACAAGAAATCATGAAACTTTGTAACACCAAATACGAGAGCCAATGCTTCTTTCTCGATCTGTGAATAATTTCTTTGCGCAGACGAAAGCAATTTGGACGCAAAGTCAATAGTGCGTTCGTGCGATCTATCTTTGTGCGCAAGCACAGCACCGATCTCGAAATCCGATGCATCCACCTTCAACAACAGGGGCTTCCGGGGATCGAATGGCGTAAGGCAGTATTGGGCAGCAACGCTGATTTCAAATGGTGAAAGGCGCGTTCGCATTCCGGCGTCCACACGAACGGAACACCTTTACGGCATAAGCGCTGAAGCGGAGCAGAAATTGAAGAGGCGTGTGGTATATAATGGTTATAATACGTAATGTTTCCCAGCACACTCTGTAGCTGCTTCAAATTCTGCGGCGAAGGCAAGTCTTGTATGGCACTAAGGTGCGTTGGATTGGGATGTATGCCTTGGGCATTGAGTACATGTCCCAAGTATGGCAAGTCCCGAGCAAACAACACACATTTTTCCTTCCGCCAGCGAAGACCATTTTGTCGCAAGACCTGAAGTAATGATCTGAGATTGGCCAAATGTTCTTCTTCCGTCTTTCCAGAGATCACAGTATCGTCTAGATAGTTTGCTGCTGTAGGGACCGACGCACAAACAGTTTGTAGATATTGCTGAAACATTGCAAGGGCGGATGCACACCCAAATGGCAGTCGTTTGAATCGATACAAACCAAGATGCGTGTTAACCACCAAAACGCTCTGGGATTCTTCGTCCACCGGTATTTGCAAGTACGCATCTGCGAGGTCCAACTTCGAAAAATATTTACCCGGGCACAGTTTGTCAAAAAGACCTTCCGGACGGGGTAAAGGAAAAGTTGCAATCAATAGCTGTGAATTCACTGTTGCCTTGAAGTCCACACAGTCTCAATTTTCCGGAAGGCTTTGGCAAAATTACTAAGGGTGATGCCCAGAGAGTAGCCTGCACACGTTCAATTAGACCTTGTGATTCCAAATCTTGTGATGTTTTGCGACCTCATCACACAATGCGTTGGGAACATTGCGCGCTCTGAAAAATTTCGGTTCCGCGTTTACTTTCAGTTCCAAATGTGCTTTATAGTTCTTAGCGCAACCGAGGCCCAGTGCAAAAATGTCCGCAAATTCTTCACATAGACGAGAAACACTGTCTGAAGGCACAGTCTGGTTCACTGATAGGACCTGAATTACTATAGACAAGTTAAACAACTGAAATAAATCGAAACCAAACACGTTCACTGCAGAAGAAGACGTAAAATGACACAAGTTTGGTTTGTCCTCTGTATGTTGCAAGAAGGCAGCACTGTCCTAACATAGAGATACCTTGAGCGGAATAACTACTTTATTTAACATTTGCGGCGCGCAACGGAGGTGTGCCCCGTAGTTTGTAAGTGTCTTGAATGATCACTGAAACTGCAGCTCCGGTATCGAGCTGGAATGGTATCACTTTGCCGTGAATGTCCAAGTCTACAAAATGTTTATCGTCCTGCGGACGACAAAAGCGACTGTCTCGTCCAACGTGAACTGACACTGGTACATAATCACTTGCGACTTGAAGGGAGTTCCGGCGATGTCGACGGACACTATTTTTGGGACGAACACAGTCACTGTTAGAGATAGTGGCACTGGGCGGAGTGGAATGAACTACATGAATTTCCATGGGCGAAGTTTCGCGAGCCTGAGTATCCTTGGTTCGATTCCAATTCCAGCGCGAAGCAAAGGGTCTGGAACGGTTTTGAGCTTCCGATGTGAACTTTTTCTGGCAAACACTCAGAACATGACCTTTTTTATTACAATAAAAGCAAATAGCTTGGCGTGATGGGCAATTCTCACGCGAATGTTTAGTAACACATCGCGGGCATGATTTGATCACTGAATTTGCTTGCTGGCGAGATCCAAGTGGCTGAGGGCATGGCGGCAGCGACGCGGCCGGGTGCGAGGGCTGTTTACTGCTTCGTGCACCTCGCCCGTCTGGTCGGTTAACCTGGCACACTGCTGGCGAAGTTTCAAATGCTTCCTGAGCAAAGTCAAGCGTGTCCTGCCGATCCAATATGTCCATCACTTGTTGAAGGGGGGGATTTAGTAGTTTCAAAATCTGTTCCCTTATAAGAACATCAGAAACGTTCTGTGCAATTGCATCATGTACCATAGTATCAGAATGAGGGGGTCCGCATTGACACTCAAAAGCACAATCCCTAGTAAGGACTTGCAAGGTTGCAACCCACTCCCGATTAGTCTGACCTGCCGTAAGTTTTGTACGGAAGAAGGTATACCTTTTCGCAACTACATTGACTGATTCTTAGAAATATGCATCTAATGCAGACAAAATTTCTTCGTAGGACACAGTTGCTACGTCGCGTTCGGGAAATAATTTGACTATCACACGGTACGTTTGTACCCCGGCGGAGGAAAGGAGAAGAGGCTGCAGCTCGTTACCTTGAATTCTGTAAACGGCGAGATGGAATCCAAATTGGCGTGATCACTCCGTCCAGCTTTCCAGTGCAGCATCAAAAGCTCGAAAAGTGGTTGCAACAGCGTGTTGTGGCTGCGTTAGCGGTGAAGCGGCTGCTGCCGCATCGTTTTGCATCGCACGTTGACCCTGGACGAGCTGTCCAAGGGCATCCAGTAAGGCCTGCGTCTGCTGATTCTGTAAGCGGTAAAATTCTGACAGTACATCTGGAGAATGTGGCGAAGCCATTACACAAGTAAATCAGGGCAATTTAGATAAGAACATTTTTACTCTCGTTGCCAATGTTGTGGTTGGCAGGAGAGCCAACCGTGTTCCTAAAGGAGGCCGAAATGCACCCGTTTTAGCTCACGCAGGCTGGCGTGAGGTTTGGAACATGACAAGGGAATTAGAATTGAGAAAAACGGACGTAGCTGGTGGAATACTTAACTTTAATCCCTTAATGACGAACGTCGCTCTTGACATTACGTGATTTACATTATCAATAGAAACTGATCATGGCGCCTTGCTAGGTCGTAGCAAATAACGTAGCTGAAGGCTATGCTAACAATCGTCTCGGCAAATGAGAGCGTAGAAGTCAGTGAACCATCGCTAGCAAAGTCGGCTGTACAACTGGGGCGAGTACTAGGAAGTGTCTCTAGACCTGCCGTGTGGCGGCGCTCGGTTTGTAATCACTGATAGTGGCGACACGCGGGTCCGACGTATACTAACGGACCGCGGCCGATATAAAGGCTACCACCTAGCAAGTGTGGTGTCTGGCGGTGACACCACACACATCCTTCTGGCAGGAGCCCGGAAACGAGAGACGCAGACGAAGGTCAGTGGCTCTGTGGCACCGAGACCTCGAGGAGACTCAGTGCAGGTAGCGGCTAGCCTGTCCCCGTCTCTAAGCCTTGGTTGCAGGCGGCGGTGCACAGCTTTCTTGTCACCTGGCGTTGATTTGCCGTCGTGTTGGCGCAGCTGGACTCCGAATGAATTGATATGACTCAGACGCGTCTTTATTACATTACTATCCATAACCCAGTAACGTATATCACAGCAACGGTCTTGCCCTTGTGAGGTGGCACTGCACTGTCAGCTTTGGGCATTACTATCACGTAAACTTTGTCTGCTCATGTTATTTGTTCAACAGCATGAGAAACACTGAAAATAAAACGGTGGACTTCACAAAAATATGTTTTCAAAACAACTTCGTCTCGTTTTAAGTACATAAGGCCAACGTCGTAACCACCTCGAATATGTCCGTGCTATTAGCGATTGGGACGGGACGACGGGGGGGAGGGGGCTTGTAAGGCCATAGAGAATAAAATAAAATAAATGCATTTTAATTAACAAATTAAACAATCATTCAATTGTAAATGCCATCCAGAACGTCGTGGGTACAACAAATAAATATTGAGACAGTGGGCGTACGAAGCCGCCCCCGCTCCGCTTCCCTCCCCTACCCCCCACCCCCATTTGTAATGCTCGGGTTGAAAACGTATAGCTTCAACAAGCATGGAAACGTAATGTGTGTGTCCATATAACACCCCTTAGCAACTGTGCCGAATTTTTTTAGATTGCTTTGTAAAGATTGAACTTTTAAGGTCTTTATGTCCGTCTTCAAATACACGCTGTCGGTCGTGAGCCTTAGTTATGTTTGAAATTAAACGTGATGGGGTGGTGATAATCAAAAATGCCATTTAGGCGACGAGGATGCTATTATAAATACCACATTGACTTTAACGAAGTCGTGTAATAATACTACGAGAAATTTGATGTTCGTTGTGCGATGTTGCAGAAAGACTTGGCAGGAATGTAGCTACTGTATATGACTGCAGGCAGTGGTGGTCCCGAAATGGTACGGTACAAGAAGACCGCGTTCCGGACGACCACGTAACACTACCGAGAGGGCGTATGCTCTGGCGCATTGTAGTGCATCTGAAGCAACAACCTGAGCAGGAGATGACGGCAGAGTGACACAGGGAACTGTTAAAAATCGGGTACTTCTAGGACAGCGTTGAGACAGAAATCTTGTAACGTGCGTTCCACTGACCCCAAAGCAGCGCCACGCTCACTGGCTGCACAACTTTACATCTGTCTCGTGATTGGTCCAGTTGTGCCACCATTCATGAAAGGTATTTCAGAGGACGTTTTCCAACAGGATAACGCTCCTCCACACACCGCTGTTGTAACCCAACGAGCTCTACAGAGTGTCGATACTTTACCTCGGCCTTCCCGATCACCATGTCTGCCTACAGTCGAACACACATCATCGGTTTACAACTCCAGCGTCATCCACAAACAGCATTAACCGTCCCGTAGTCAACATTCTAAAGATTACACGCTTATTAACGTACCAGCAGTTTGCATTTGTAATGGATTACCTCGCGCTTACTTAAACCTGTGATTTCGTTATGAATTAAAAAAATTTATTTTTGTATATATATATATATATATATATATATATATATATATATATATATATATATATATATATATATTGCTGTTGCAGCGTTATTCCGTCATTGTGTAACACTGCTGTATTAAGAAGTCAAATGGAAGTAAATAGTATTCATTTTGAGGCAAAGTATAATTGCTCCTTACTAACAGTAGTACCAGATTTTCCAACGATTGTCATAATTACTGCATCACATCGTCAGGAACCCACGACCGAGTATAGCCACGACCGTACATCATCACCTACAGGGAGAGCATCGTCACCTGCAGGGAGATGGAGACACACCCTTAGAAGACGCCAGTATGATACATATGGAATTACGGTGAGAAGGGCCTCATTGTAGTTGATCACCAGTGATAACCATATACGGCAATATGTTTCAAACAAAAGTCACAGCATGTAACTCTAAAGAGACAAATGTATTGCAACCCCTACGGAGTCATCACGAATCAGCATATTTATTTAACCAACATGTGACTATTGCAGTTATAGAGCAACAATACAGACAATTTAGTTGCAGATATATTTAATTAGAATGTTAATTGAGCCTTGCGTCAAGTGAGATAAAAATTTCAACCATCGATGGTAAAGAAGGGATACATACTGTTTCTCTTTTCCTTTTTAGTGATGGGTTGTTTCACTTTAATCCCCCTAAGACACAAGGAGGAACAGGAAGTAGTTCTTAGTATCGAAATGCCATACCTAAACACAGATGTTTTGCAGAACTGCATGTACGAAATCTATATTAGAGACGAGTTGAGCAGAAACTCAGATTGGTTAGGGACGGAACTGCAGCAACACCATATGAGGATTTAAAATCACGTTTACTGGGAGCTACTGAGCAGACTCTTGGAAGTGAAGGAGATAGATGGAAGTATACTGACAGGATGACTAAGGGCTTAACAGAAGGGATTGAAGAACATAAGACTGTTTACGAGAGATGTTTATGCTCTAAATGGTAGGAAGATGGAGATCACAACAATACAATTGTTGAAACATAAAAAGATTGGTTTTCCGAGCTACAGAGAAGTGTGTCAATGTAAAACATTTAGTCGGGTACGACAGAACATCAAAAGTGACAGCTAGTGCTAACATCACAATAGGATCTACATCCAGCATCTCTACGATCTTCTCAATGGGAGAACAGCAGCGTGCAATGCTGCGAAAGGTGGATATACACTGTACTAGTGCCGACATTATGCATGCTCTGTTGCCTGTGTCTATGTGCCTGTGGTTTTGTCAGTGTGATCATGTGATGTATCTGACCCCAGGAATGTGTCAATAAAGTTTCCCCTTCCTGGGACAATGAATTCACGGTGTTCTTATTTCAATTTCCAGGAGTGTATATATATGTATATATATGAATCTGCGATACTTATCATTGGCGTCACCACTCTTTTGACATATGTGAGAATAACTTCACGGAGGGAATAAGCAGAATATCTTTAGAGCCCTTTGTCGCCATTACTGGTAGCTTTAGGAGGTAAGCCCCGTGTGTTCCGATAAAGCTATGTGCTGCTGGTTTGGACTTAATTTTTTCAGTTTAAGTGTTCAGTCTTGGTAATATGTTCTCACTGTATTCTAAGACAGACCTTCGATACTCAACTTTGTCTGAATTGATCTGTTTTTCAGACATATTTGAGTGAACCGTTAAATTTGAGGAATTTATTCACGTTAACGATCTGGTGCTCTGCACAATGGCTTTGACAGAAATCGAGCGACGCCTGTGTACGCTGTGCTTGCTTCAATGGCGCAGCTGTTTCAGAATGTATCTTGGTTTCATCGTGTATAATATTACCCTGTGTCAGGTCTTCATTCTATATAACTTCTTGAAGTGTACCAGAAAAAGTTAAGAGTAACTTTTTATACTGGTTTCAGCTTACATCCATGTCGTAACCGTCTATCTGTATGACACCTTGTACCTCTTATAGTTTTATATGATTTTTAGAATTGTGTGCATGAGGTCTGACCTGAAAAGCATCTCATCTATCTAGAATGTGACTTGGTTTGATAGTGACAGCTATGACCGAAATGGTGGTTTCCTAAAACGTCGTATTTTGCAACCCTACCAACCCCGTCCCCCCCCCCCCCCCCCCCCCTCCCAACACACGCATGAAATCTGAAGGCCACTAAGTTGTGCTGGTATTTACATTAACAATGCCTACTCCATACCTTTTTGGAGAATGGTGAAATTAGTGCGGGTATACCACTAAAGACATACGTAAGGTTTTTGTTTGGATTATTCCACGACGCATAAGATGGAGGATGCAGTCCTGCCTCACATTATGTTTTCAATTACAGTTGCCTTCATCCACTAAATAGGGTCTCATGAGGAAAGAGTCACCTACCAATGAACGATGATCATTAAGTTTTCTTATTTATAGGTAATTAGTTGATAAAAGATGTGGGTGATGTATTTGACACGTTCTCAACAATATAAACAATCAGAGTATACCAGAATTCACACGAACACTGTAGTGTGCTAATTTATGTCAGATAGACAACACGTAATTAATACCTAATTGTGACAGCAACTCCATCAGCACGGCAAGCGACAGGCGCTAGTCTCATTTGCGTAACTTGGTGCAGCAAATGATGATTACGGGCTACGTTAATAGCAGTATAACGCATAATTTGCATATTCTTTTTACATCAGCATACATTATACGGAAGCGACGAGCCACACAAAATAAGAGCTGATGATACGAGGATGTAGATATAACAGGGACAAACACTACCGCACAAGGTGTCGCATAGCTGAAAGTATTGTTTGATATTATTAAATTTTTCCGCAATTGTAGAACCTTTCTGAGATTTCCTGCTTTAGATACGAACATATTGTCTATTATTATCACATGGAGGCGACCGCTCGCAACAAGCCAAAAATTCGTTTTCGAGTCCCGGCATAGCAGGAATTTTCTTGTGTCACCAATAGATAATATATTCTTATCTAATGCAGCTGATGTCAGATACGTTCCTCAGCTACGAACAAATTTCATAAATTCAGTAGAGCTACAATATCATTACGATATGTGTTTTCTTCAGACATTGTAAAAAGATAAGTACTTTTTAATATTGTTCCTTTCTGTTCTGAATAAATTTAAAATAACTGTAAAATTTAAAACTGGCCTTACTACTAAGTCTGTGTACAGTTCCTACACCTGAGACAGTATGACAGTAAATGTCTTGCTAATTAAATGAGGAATTCATCAGAAAGTAGAGGCATTGCGCAGTTAAACATTTCTAGCTGAACGTCTAATAATAGAAAAATTTTACAAGATATACAGGGTGAAAAGTATTTAAACCGACAAACTCTGGGATGTAGTAGGGGACATGAAAATAAATATTTTTCCTCAAATGTCAATTTTTTCCTGTGAGGAGTATTTAAACCGGTGGAGGCCGTATTACGCTCTTCAGTTGTTAGAGGCCGTATTACGATCTTAAGTTGTTTGAGGGTGTATTACGCTCTTCAATTGTATACAACTGCTTTCAACCAGTGTAGTAGTGCATTGTCTCTGTTTACTAATGGAGCGATAGACCTGGATCACGTACACTGATATGGTTTTTGCGTACTACGTAGCGCACCACAACGGACGAGCTGCACAGCGGGTTTATCAGCAACAACATCCTAATCGCCGTATCCCGCACCATACGACCTTTGCTGCTGTGTACCAACGTCTTCATGAGACCGGGTCATTTAGCAGATTACCTGGAAAGGGATGACGTCGCACGGTAAGAACGTTGCAATTGTGGAACCTGTCTTGCAGCATGTGAAACGGGATCCTTCAGTCAGAACTGGTGCAATTGCACGTAACATGGAGACGAATCAGACGAATGTATGAACAGTCCTTCGAGAGCAATTGTTACATCCATTTCACTTTCAGCGTGTCCACAACCTGGAACCAGTTGGTTATCCACCCACAGCACAGTTTTCGCAGTGGTACCTGGAACAGTGCGAAATGCATCCTACATTTCCATCCTCTGTGTTGTTTACCGATGAAGCAACGTTAGGGCGTGATGGAGTCTTCAACATGCACAGTTGTCATGTTTGGAGTGAGGATAACCCACATGCCACAGTTACTAGCGCTCATCAAGTGCCGATCATCGTTAATGTGTGTGTCGATGTTGTTGGGGACTGTTTAATTGGGCCGTATCTGCTACCTAGGCCATTAAATGGCAGGCAGTATTACAATTTTCTCGCCAGAGCATTGCCAGAATTGCTGGAAGACGTTCCGCTCCCTACAAGACAACGCATGTGGTTCCAACATGAAGGGGCGACGGAAAATTTCAGTCGTCGTGTGCGTCGACTCATGGACCGACGGTTCCTAGAAACGTGGATGGGCAGAGGTGATCCGCAGATTTGTCCCCTCTGGATTTTTTGTGTGGGGAGAGATGCGCAACCTTTTTTACGCAACTCCTCTTGCATCAGAAGAGGATCTGGTTGCCCGGATAGTAGTAGCAGTAGGAACAATCCTGGATAGACTCGAGGTATTTGCCTTTGTCAGATAGAACATGATACGACGGTGTAACCTTTGTTTACCTGTCAATGGAGGCATTTTTGAATATCTACTGTAATTGAAAACAGGTTGTGTTAATGCGTTGTCTCTTGGCCATAAAATAATGGAAAAGTGTTTGTTGGTTAAATTAATTTGCCGCCAGAGATATCTTCCTCTAACGGATTAAATACTCCTCATAGGAAAAAATGACATTGGAGAAAAATATTTGTTTTGATGTCCCTACAATATTACAGAGTTTGTCGGTTTAAATAATTTTCACCCTGCATGTTGCTGATGGGATAATTCGTATAATGTCTTTCTAGACGAAAGTAATGCAAAATGTAAAAGTACACTATTATGTTAAACAATGCAAGCAAGCGAAAAGTAATTTATAACTTACACTAAGCAGACTGCAGTTATAAGAGTCGAAGGACATGACAGGATAGAAGTGGATGAGACGGAAGTGACACAGGTTTGTGGCCTATTTTCGATGTTATTCAACGTGTAAATTAAAAAGTAACCAAGGAGAATTTCGGAAAAAACTAAAGCTCAGGGACAAGAATAGTATCTTTGGGAACACTCGGTTACATTGTAATTCTGTCAGAGTATGAGAAATTGAGTAGAAAGAATAGTGTCTCTAAAAGAGATTGTACTTGTAAGCTGAACACCAACAAAACTATAGCAAGAGTAATGTGATGTAGTCTGATTAAATCCGGCTATGCTGAGACAATTAGGTTATGAAATCAGATACTAATGGTGGTAAATGAGATTTACTATTTGGGCAGCAAAGTAACTGATGATGACCGAATTAGGAAGGATACTGCATGCAAGAAGAAAGAGGACTTTGTCAACACTTCCTATAAATTTCACTGTTACAAATATTCAGAATGTATTTGTTTCGAGTCGTCTTGTACAGATGTGAAACGTGGACGATTGACTGTTCAGACAAGAAGAGAATTGAATATAGAGAAATGTAGTACTTAAGAATAATTTGCATGTTTAGATGGGAGCACTGAGTAAATTCTTCTAAAGGAGCAAGATCGTTGATGTGAGACATACACTTTGTAGTAACAACTGTTTCTTACAATAAACGAGCTAAATACAAATACTGAGAATAACGTCAACGAAACTTGAACACAAAAATGTATTGTAAAGCGGGTAAGACTAACAACGACACGATCCTGCGAAGCTGGCCATCTCCCAGTGAGCAGCAGGTGCTCTGATAAAACGATGCTATGAGAAGGAGAACTCATAGGCAGTGTACTGGTTAACATGGTGGCACGCAGGCAGTCAGCTGGTGAGCAGCAAAGTGCCATAACGATGCCGTCCCAAGAGTCGATGAGTTTGTGGCTGGTTTCAGCGAATACTGCGAAGCGGGGCCCTCTGGAAGGCTGGTAGACTCGCAGCGTCGAACGTGGTTCAGGACGAGGGCGGAACGACACCTGGGCGGGCAGTGAAGTGGCAGCCACAGGCGGTGGCCGTAGCGGAGACTGGAGGTGGCTGTTGGATGCTCTCCGCGAGCTGAGCGTTTACTTAAATGTAGGCCTGCGGAAGGAAACATGTGTGGCATCACTTGATCATCTGATCGTACGGACGAAACTTAGTGCCCGAGACTGCAGCGCTGTCCGCTGCGACTTGCATGCCACGTAGTGGCGGCAGTGACGCCCTCGGACACTTGGCGACAGCTGGCGCCTTGAGTGTATGCAGTACTTGGCCACTTCTGTTTAGGCACAACCTCATAGGTGAGGCAGGGACCATACCTGGCCTGCGAAACATAAACGTAAATCTGGTGGCCGAAAAGTGCAGGGGACAGCCCTGCATATCCAAGAAGTAACAGATGAGTTCAAATAGTTGAAATGGCTCTGAGCACTACGGGAATTAACATCTGAGGTCATCAGTCCCCTGGAACTTAGAACTACTTAATCCTTACTAACCTAAGGATATCGCACACATCCAAACCCGAGGCAGAATTCGAACCTGCGACCGTAGCAGTTTCGCGGTTCCAGACTGTAGCGCCTAGAACCGCTCGGCCACACCGGCCGGCAAGTAACAGATGAGGAGATATGAATCGAAATGGGGAAAGAGGAAATGTGGGGCTCAACTTGACAAACAGTAGACTTCGGTTGATAAGAAACAATTTGCGTCATTAAGAAGTCGTCGGTTTAGTAATGTGAGACCAAGTAATGTACGACCAAGTAAGTAGATTAAATTGGGTGGAGGATTCAATAGATATTTGTAGATGGGGAGAATTGCACAGTATAGACCAGCGTGCGTAACTGCATGAAACTAGGCATTGAACTGAAAATTACAACAACCGCAACGAGAATGACAATGAATTATAGTTCTATTATTTGAATTACAAGTGGCAGCAAATGAAGAAACCTTTTCTAACGATACGAGCTTGAACTGAAGGGAACTAAATTGCTTGATCAAAGATGTTGTCTTCATCTGTGACGCAGTAACAGCAAAAAGTAATTGTGAGGTTTCCTTGGCAGAGATGTATGTGTGACCAATGTATTAGTGAAGTTATTTGGTATGCGAATGATTCTATTTACATGTTATATCATTCCAATCAATAAGGTACTCACTGCACACGATTCAGCTCTACAGTCACTTTCATCTTACGCTCCTACCTGGATGGCTTTTCTGGAAGGCTGAAATCGTCTGCTGTTCGTAAGCCTTGTCCTTCAGTAGTAAACCACAGCTTGTATCCCGTACATTTACCTCCAGCGTAAGCCAGAAAAATCACCGTAGCATAATCTTACTATTTGAGCATCAGGTTTTGCTCAAGCAGCATGTAAGTATTCTGACACTTTATTTAATCTATAAGCAATACACATCTTTCATTGTCTGACACTCCCCGCCATCTCAGCATTCCCCGATGATAATCTGATAGTACACTCTCACCGTTTCCGACGTCGATGGTACATCTTCCCCGAAATCATATTACAAAATCGTTCAATAACTCCTATTAGAAAATTGATACCTCTGTTTTATGAAGCCTCCCGATACTTTCTCTACCCCCGTTAAAGAAAAAGCGTTGCTTTTCTTTCGGGGTTAGGTAGAGCTCTGTCGTTTAAGTAGCGGCACAACAAAGAGCTCTGGCTCTTGCAGTCAAGAAGCGCGAATCTCCGCGTCGCAGGGTCTTACCAGTTACATCGTACACTGAGAAGGTTTGAACGAATCCTACAGTTAACTTAAGTTCGGTAACTTACGGATATTTGAAAAAAAGAAACATTTAATGAGTTTGTTGTCCATTAGCTGCTATGATCAGATCACTCGGAAGTACGGTGAAATCTCGAAATTTTGATCGCACCATTACCACCGAAGCATTCATGCGTCCTATGCCATGTTTTACTGCCATACACTATCATTACACAGTGTCTCTCTCGCTCGTCCTTAATTACATGTTTATTTCTTTCATTTAGTACTTGCTGCAGAATCTTTGAACACATTCGCAACCGAGCGAGGAGGCGCAGTGGTTAGCACCCTGGACTCGCATTTGGGACGACGGTTCAATCCCACGTCCTGCCATCCTGATTTAGGTTTTCCGTGATTTCCGTAAATCACTTCAGGCAAATGCCGGGATGGTTCCTTTGAAAGGGCACGGCAAACTTCCTTCCCCATCCTCCCCTAATACGACGAGACCAATAACATCGCTGTTTGGTCTATTCCACCAAATTAATCCATTCCAATCCATATTCGCAATTCGACTATAATAAATTTTCTTCAGACTGAGAAGCTTACGTCCACCAACCAGCACGGTTTTAAAACGCATCGCTTGGGTGAAACTCAGCTTGCCCTTTTACCACACGACATACTGTGAACTATGGATGAAGGGCAACAAATAGATACCATATTTCCATACTCCCTGAAAACGTTTGACGCAGTGCCCCACTGAAAACTGTGGACGAAAGTTGGAGCATATGGAATAGGTTTCAAGATATGTGAGTGGCTCGAAAACTTCTCAAGTTATAGAACCAGGTATGTTGTCCACGTCGGCGAGTGACAAGGGTATTGTCAGGAGGATACAGGGAAGTGTGGTAAGACGATAATACTTTCTACTTACTTTAGCAATATGGCGGACAGGGTGAGTAGCACCCTGGGGCTGTTTGTTGATGAAGCTGTGACATACGGTAACGTGTCGAAGTTGGGTGACTGTAAGAGGGTACAAGACGACTTTGACAAAATTCCTAGTTGTTGTGTTTACTGGCACCTGGCTCTGAATGCATAAAAAGGTAAGTTAATGCGGATGAGTAGGATAAACTAAGCCACAGTTTTCGGACAGAGCATTAGTTGTACCTATAAGACTGCATCCGGTTTTACGTAGCTTGCGCAATCAAATACCAAATTGGGTTTATTACGTACTATACCACAACAGAACACATAGTACTGTCACGGAAAACCGACGTTTAGCACTAGCGTCTGCTACTATTATACCATAACCTCTAAGCTGGATACAGTTCATATAATGAAATTAGCAAATTATTAAAACAATTACAGTATAAAGAAGCAGAGCAGTGTTACCCTCTGAAAGGAATTTAGTTGTTTGGACCGTGATACACCTAACGGAGGTGGTTTATCGGAAGTAAAAGTCAGAATTACGTAAAAATTGAAACAGTAACAACCAATAATTTGCTTATCCTCACTGTCCAAATGATAATAATAACGGTCGCCAGCCTAATTAGGCATTAGAATGAGTAACATTCTTGATCCTGAAAATGAAAGTAAGTAACGTCAATGGGCAAACACAGCCTATACTTTTGTCACTCCAGAGTGCTATGAACTCTGACACCTGCATACGTTCATGGTGAGGTTGGAGCTGACAGAGCACAACAAACTATTAGCATTAATATAACAGATAACAAAATACACTGTTACCATGAGGACTTAAGTCAAACTGAATGGCCTCAATAATGTTATTATTAATAGTGACAGTAGATTCGTAAATTGGACATAGGTTTAATATTACTTTTCATAAAAATTCCTGTTGTTGTTGTTGTGGTCTTCAGTTCTGAGACTGGTTTGATGCAGCTCTCCATGCTACTCTATCCTGGGCAAGCTTCTTCATCTCCCAGTACGTACTGCAACCTACATCCCTCTGAATCTGCTTAGTGTATTCATCTCTTGGTCTCCCTCAACGATTTTTACCCTCCACGCTTCCCTCCAGTGCTACATTGGTGATCCCTTGATGCCTCAGAACATGTCCTACCAACCGATCCATTCTTCTAGTCAAGTTTTGTCACAAACTTCTCTTCTCCCCATTCCTATTCAATACTTCCTCATTAGTTATATGATATACCCATCTAATCATCAGCATTCTTCTGTAGCACCACATTTCGAAAGCTTATATTTGCTTCTTTTCCAAACTAGTCATCGTCCATGTTTCACTTTCGTACACGGCTACGCTCCATGTAAATACTTTCAGAAACGACTTCCTGACACTTAAATCTATTCTCGAAGTTAACAAATCCCTATCTGACATTAAATATGGATATGGTTCACAGCAAATTTAGTTACTGTGCATAGATTAAGTCTCTCACTACTAAGCACCTTTCTATTTAGAATGAAATCTTGACCACTGTGGCAAGGCAAACTAAACACACTTTTAATACACTAGAGAAACAAGTACTTAGTAAGCATGAACATATAACTCTCAGCAGTTGAATTCTGAACAAATTTGAGATATTTGTAAGATCCTTCAACAAACAATATTAATTTTAGCACATTCTATTGCCATATTTATTTTAATATGACTTCAGTAGAGGACACTCGGTAAACACTTTAGCGTTGGAGGGACTCTGAGTGGATACGTGACTGAGGATAAATCACGATAGGTACATGAGTTCAGTCAAATTTTACCTTATATTTGGGTACACTATAACATTCTATGAGCTGATCCTTCACTGTACATTACTTTAGTGTTCCATTACAGTGATTGAGCAATGTGGTGGCTATTGCATGTTGGTAGGTGGATGTGCTTGTAGATTTGCTGGACTCTGTCATTTCTTGGTGGCCATGATAGATTCCAGTTCCAGATTAGTTCCAGCTATTTATCCGTCCATCCGAGGCATTGAAAAGCGTCAGGAAAAGTCTCACCCTTGGAACAAGCCCAATGCACAACTTTTACATAAGCATTTGATAGTTTGGTAGCTCGTCCCAGACTGATTCTTTGTTCGACCTTTTGTACCTAGGCCAACCACAATTTGCGCACGCCACACAGTTCCGTTCCCGAGGGGAACCATAACACCTTTTTCATACAGGATAACTAAGAACCCTAAGTGAAGGTCAGCAGTTTACATAACAGCAACCAAACATATTAAATAAAACATAACATTTGCACATATCGGTAGTACTACACAAAATTATTTAAATAAAATTATTTAATTTTAAAGATAACCAAAGAGATTATATGACAACGACAAAACATATAATTTGCTCATATTGTCCATATTACAGAGGTTAGACTTCCTACACTCTAAAAGACATCAAAGTTTTTACAAAGAAAGGAGTATACAATTTTGTGTTATTGATGCAATCAAACACATTTACAGAAGCTCAACGATGTAACATTAAATAAAAAAGAACGCAAAATAAATCAGTAGAGCATTATAGCTATAGTGTTACAGTACCCTGCATGACACAATCACGTCGTTTAAATATCTGAGCGTATCGTTACAAGGCGATATGAAAGGGAACGAACGTGAGAGAAGTGTGCTATGGAGGATGTATGGTCAACTTCGGTTTATTGGAAAACGTTTAGGAAAGCATAAGCCATCTGTAAAGGAGAGCACACATAGGATACTAGTGCAATCTGTTTTTGAGTACTGCTACAGTGCTTGTAATTGGGATACTCACAGGTTTGAACAACACGCAAGTGTTTCAGAAACGCGTTGGTAACTCAAATGGGAGTCCCTAAATGGGAGGCGACGTTCTTGTCGGGGCACACTACTGAGAAAATTTGGAAAACCAGATTTTCAAGCTGACAGCATAAAGATGCTACTGCTACCAATATACATTTTGCGTAAGGACCACGAAAATAAGATACGGGAAACTAGGACACATGCAGAGGCATACGGTCACTCGCTCCTCCCTCGCTCTACTCCTGAGTGGAACAACAGGAAATGACTGGAGCAGGGCACCCTCCGGTCGCACCGTACGGTGCCTTGCTGCGTATGAGCGTAGATGTAGTTCTAAATCTTGATGTAGATGTTGACGTAACCATGCTAAAACCATTTTATAACCAAAGAAGGACTAGTGTTCTACTAGTCGGGGCGAGGCAGAAATTTTAAAGTTGTAAGGAAGCCATAAATTCTGGAATGGCTCATTTTAAACATAGTGGCCATCATGGAAGCGAAATGGAAAAAAGACAAGGATTTCTGACCAGACGAGTATAGGGGTAAGATTCTATTAGAACAGGAAGGTAGGACGAGAGTGAGTTACTGTGAACAGTTCAGTGATAGAGTCAACCGGACAGCAGCGACGCACGGATGCACGCAAAGACCATAGGATCCTACGCAGTGCCGTAGGGGACCGCACCGCTACTTCCCAGCAAATTAGGGACACTGTTGCTCCTGGGGTATCGGCGAGGACCATTCGCAACCGTCTCCATGAAGCTGGGCTACGGTCCCGCACACCGTTAGGCCGTCTTCCGCTCACGCCCCAACATCGTGCAGCCCGCCTCCAGTGGTGTCGCGACAGGCTTGAATGGAGGGACGAATGGAGACGTGTCGTCTTCAGCGATGAGAGTCGCTTCTGCCTTGGTGCCAATGATGGTCGTATGCGTGTTTGGCGCCGTGCAGGTGAGCGCCACAATCAGGACTGCATACGACCGAGGCACACAGGGCCAACACCCGGCATCATGGTGTGGGGAGCGATCTCCTACACTGGCCGTACACCTCTGGTGATCGTCGAGGGGACACTGAATAGTGCACGGTACATCCAAACCGTCATCGAACCCATCGTTCTACCATTCCCAGACCGGCAAGGGAACTTGCTGTTCCAACAGGACAATGCACGTCCGCATGTATCCCGTGCCACCCAACGTGCTCTAGAAGGTGTAAGTCAACTACCCTGGCCAGCAAGATCTCCGGATCTGTCCCCCATTAACAATGTTTGGACTGGATGAAGCGTCGTCTCAAGCGGTCTGCACGTCCAGCACGAACGCTGGTCCAACTGAGGCGCCAGGTGGAAATGGCATGGCAAGCCGTTCCACAGGACTACATCCAGCATCTCTACGATCGTCTCCATGGGAGAATAGCAGCCTGCATTGCTGCGAAAGGTGGATATACATTGTACTAGTGCCGACATTGTGCATGCTCTGTTACCTGTGTCTATGTGCCTGTAGTTCTGTCAGTGTGATCATGTGATGTATCTGACCCCAGGAATGTGTCAATAAAGTTTCCCCTTCCTGGGACAATGAATTCACGGTGTTCTTATTTCAATTTCCAGGAGTGTACATACCCTTCAAAATGGTGTCTGTAACGAAGATGTGTCCCAAGAAGCTGTCACTGAATTCCTTTTGGCCGAAAACCAGAGGGTAGCAGATATATAAAGCTGCTGCAGAATGACTGTGGAGACTTGGAAGTGAACAAAAGCATGATGAGTCGTCAGGAGAGACGTATATCACCATTGTTATTATGTCGCATAAACCTGCCAGATCTCCCGCGTGCCGGTCGGTCGCACACAGCTGTGACCCCTGCAATACAACCCTCAGGAACCTCAAGATATTATTTCAGCGTATTCGTCGCCACAAAAATACAAACGTATATCGCCTTCTCCATGACAACACAAGTACTCACACAAGTCTGGGAAACTGAGAAGAGCTCACAGAACTTCACTGGACTGTTTCTCCTTATCCAACCTATAGCCCAGATATCGCACCTTTCGACTTCCATCAGCCTGTCCCAATGAAGCACGCATCCCTGGGGAAGCAGTATGTTGTTGATAGGAAGGTTATTGATGCAACAAGCGAGCAGAGTAATACCTTGTGAGCAAAGCAGTCCTCCCAGTGAGGTAGCGTAGGCTCTGGGGCATTATATTTTGTATTGGAATCACAAATAACCCTGCATTCAGAAAAAACAGTGTTGCATTACTTACTGAACGCCTCTCGCAGAAAGGAAGTACAGGGAAACTATGACGTAATAGCTACATGAAAAATATGAAAGAATAGAAAAAGAAATGATTGTCCGAAGAACTGACTCACCATATACAAAATGAAAGCAATCTTCGTTGCAACTAAAATCATGAGAGGTAACATGAAGAGTGCAATGACGAGTCCACTGTTAAACGCAGAAGAGACGGCGGATACACGGGAAGAGTACACCGAAGGCATAGATGAGGGGAGCACTTGTTTGATGACGTTATAGACGCCGTTATAGTAGAAGAAACCGGAGTAAATGGAATCACATGTGGGATCCACTGTTAAGAGTCAGAATTTAAAACAGTTTGGACGACTTAATATCAAATAAGGCAAAAGGTATGGATAACATTCCATTGGAATTTCGAAAATCATTGGAGGACGCGGCAACAAAATGACCAGTAGCTTTCAATATACTACCGTGCTTTCGGGAAAACGTTATCCACGCAATTACAATGATAAAAAGAGCAGACATGTTGGAGAATTATCGCACAATCAGCTTAATAGCTCAGGCGTCCCAATTCCTGACAAGAATAACATACAGAGGAATAGGAAAGAAAATTGAGGACCTGTTATACGATTATGGATTTGGCCTTAGAAATGGTAAAGGCCACAAAAATACAGTTCAGATAATACAGCTCTTAATCGAAGCAATACTGTCGAAAACTGAAGAAACGGCCATTTTATTTTTCGACCTGCGGAAAGCGTTCGACATTGTAAAATGGTGCTAGATGTTCCAAATTCTGAGAAAAATTGGTTAATGCTGTAGGGAAAGACGGGTGATATACAATGTGTACACGACCCAAAGGAGTTCACACATCGACGCCCAAGTCGCCGAAGTGGCGTCAAATCGAAAGACTTGCACCAGGCGAACGGTCTACCCGACGACACATCGAAGAAGCAATGAAGAAAATAAAAGAATGTTCAAGGGTGGGATTGAAATTCGAGGTGAAAGAATGTGAATGATAAGATTCGCTGTTAACGTTAGTGTCCCCAGTGAAAATGAGAATTACAGGACTTGTTGAATGGAATCTACAGTGTATTGTGTAAAGAATATGGACTGAGAATGTAAATAATAGGGACTGACAGTAAAACGAACAAAGGTGGAAGTACTGAGAAATAGCAGAAATGAGAACAGTAAGAAACCTGACAGCAGAAATAATGATCACGATGTAGATGAAGTTGCGGAATTCGGCTACCTAAGCAGCAATGTAACCAATGATTGATAAGACAAAGAGGATATAAAAGTAGACTAGCACCAGCTAAGAGGACCTTCCTGGCCAAGAGAAATCTAATAGTAACAAACATGGCCCTTAATTCGATGAAGAAATTTCAGTGAATGAACGTTAGGAGAACAGTATTGTATGGTAGTGAGACGTGGTTTCTGGGAAAATGAGAACAGAAGAAGATAGAAGCATCTGAGATGTGGTGGTACAGCAGAATATTGAAAATTAGATAGAGTGACTGAGGCGTGGCGGCTTCATTTCATCCTTTCTTTCCCCTTTATTTGCTGGCTCCCTGATAGGAGGAATGAATTACCCTTAGTTTCCTGTATGTAATCTCTGGGGCGGTGTCTTTAACACACGCCGGAGCGTGTGGGGTGGGGAGTCTCTTGGTACGTGGTGAGAGGGCAACACTGTGGTCGGACCTTCGGAGGTGTGGGCCGTTGGCTGTGTTTGTGCGGAGACTGCTTAGTTAGGAGTACGACGTTAGTGGCTGCATCGAAGCTTGCACCACGTTCAGTGAGCTGCAGCTGAATTATCCTCCCTTATGTCCGCCCTGTGCACTTTTGGATGCTGACGTTTTGCATTGAGCTGAGATGTGGAATAATGACTTCTTGATGTCGCAATGGCTGTTATCGCTCACGCTGTGATAAACCCGCCTCTGTTACTCTCGCTGTACGAGTCTCAAAAAAGTTTTCACCTGTAGGATTTATTGTTAACCACAACTGATCTGTCTGAGTCCCATTTATTGGTTCAAATGGCTCTGAGCACTATGGGACTTAACACCTGAGGTCATCAGTCCCCTAGAACATAGAACTACTTAAACTTAACTAACTTAAGGGTATCACACACATCCATGCCCGAGGCAGGATTCGAATATGCAACCGTAGCGGTCGCGCGGTTCCAGAATGAAGCGCCTAGAACCACTCGGCCACAGCATCCGGCGATCCATTTAATGATTAATGCTCGTTCTGCACGTGTAACGTTGGCTACTTGCCGTTATAGGCGCTACTTGTTTTACCTTACTGTTACTGGTTTACTTCACAAGCTGACTGGTACATTAGATCTGATGGTTTCCAAATTAGTGTCATTTTCCTGTGAGGCCGTTTGCTGTTACCCTAGCGTGTAATGGAATTCGATACCCAGTGCTGTTAAATTGATCATAAGCTATGTGGTAAATATTGTGTACTAGGAGGTTATTTTAACGCGCTGGGATATTTTCTTGAATTTGTTGTTTTATCTTGTAATTATTGTAACGAAATTTGTCCAACTAATGTATGCTGCTCAAACTGTATTTTAGATCGTTCTGAAATTAAAGTGCCATGAAAAAGAACCTTACTTCTAAATGCTGGCAATTAAGTACCAACTCACAGAGGTAAGCTTCTGTTTCTCATAGACATTGCAGTTTGGCGCAAACGAGTCTCAGGCTGTGTAGCCTAGGTGACTTATTGACTGTTTTTCTCTTTGAGGTTAAATTGTTTTTGGGAAGGCATTTATTACATAGTAATTTTACCGTTTTATGTTATTAAGCAGTGTTTTCTCTGTGCAATTTTGAGTTACGTTACTGTTTATTACTACAGCAGGTTTGAGGGTTTTTATATCATTACGTTATTAAGACATGGGCGAACTAAATTTTCCTAACTTCTTTCTTGTAGCTTATGTTTCACCTGAGTGGTGTTAGTTAACAGCTGTTAATTTTACGAGTTGTGGGTCCGCTGTATGGTGCGGGGCCCAGGCCGCAGAGACCTGTGGCTGTTACACACTTGCTTGGTGCTTTTCGGGAGTCCTTCTGGCTGCCTGACATTATCTTAGTGTAGCTGATCGGACTAGCAGCGTATTTCTTAAGTTATGTTGGTTTAGCGTGCACTCTAAATTAAAAGCTCTTATGTGAATATTTTCCTCGAAATGTTTTACATCTCTCCTGAAATGGGTAATAATGTTAGATTTATGATTAACCTTAAGAAGTTCTAAATCAAATTATTTCAGCCTGTACGTATTGTGCTAGTATCTGGAACCTTTGAGGTTACTTTCACTATAGGTCAATGTTTGAGATGTTTTTCCAATTATTTTGCCATCACTTCCATACAGTAAGTAAAAGAAAATCTTGATGGATCATGGCTGTTGGCACTTCACTTTCATGGTTGGACTGGTTTGAAAATTGAATGTTTGGACTTGTGATTTGGTGATCAGTAATCGCAGCTGCAGATGTTTATTTCAAAGCCTGGTCTGATTAATACTGAAATTAATTACTTTAAAAATATCCTTTTAGGAGCTGTAAGAGGCGATTCGTTCTTAAAGTTTTGGAAGTGTAATTCTTTCAATTACTCGAAGGCTAAATTGCTTGGTTTAAGAAATATCTTATCTCACTACTTGCAGTTTTTCATTTATTATCGATTTCTTGCTTGTGGCCTTTGATACGTGGCTTACACAGATAATTTGTAAAGAAAAGTAGTTCTGTCGCTCATTCTTTGACATGCTTAATATTGTATTCGATTTGTGTGGGTAATGTGTTCTGTAAATAAATGTGAACTGTCAAAGAAAAAAATGATGCAAATGTCGAGGGTCCACCCTTCCATCTGTCCATTTCCTTTCCCACCTTACTTAAGGGAGGTTCTGTGCAGAAACTGCGAGGAAAAAAATATTTGTGAAACACAGAGAAGAAAAAGGGACAGGATGGTAGAACTTAAGCCAAGATATCAGGTAATAATTTCCATGGTATTAGAGGATGAAAGCTGTAGAGCAATACCGAAAATGGAACACATCCAGGAAATAATAGATGACGTGGTCAAGTGCTACGCAGAGATGAAGAGACTGGTACAGGAGAGGAATGCGTGGTGGACAGCATCAAACCAGTTAGAAGAACGATGATGACTAAACAGAATAATATAAAAGTAATACATTTAAAAAATCACAATATAATGGAGAATGTAGTACCTGGAGGTTGTGTACCTAGGGAAATATTATGTATTCACATCGATGTTTCAATCCAGTAACGGATTTTAGAGTATGCGTTGGGAACCACTGTAGTAAGATTCCGTTATTTTCTACATTTTTTTGCTATTGAGAGACATGAGTTTGCGTTTTGTGCAGAGTTTGTAAATATTACGAGTTCTTCATATTTAAGTGCTGTATAACACACTAAAACGATGTGTAAGATATTATTAATTGTTTAGTTCAGAGTTAATATGGTAAACAAATTTCAGTATATTTTTTAAACTACTCATTTAAGATATGGGAAATTACAGCATAATTAGTTGCCCGTGCAACATTTTTGCTTTGAAATGGAAGAATGTCTAGTATAACTGAAAACGTGATATTTGTGAATACACAGAGTTTGTTTAATTCCCCCATGTTGAATCTGGAAATTTGTTTTAGTAGACAGTCACTTCTATTTCAAGACTTTTTAACTTGTTACTGGCTTTTGATTTCATTTACTTATTAAAGGTGTGCAGAAGATTAATAATGTAAAGATAGGCTATTAAATACGCTACTGAAAAGATTTTCTCTATTGCAACACTTTCAATTGTGAATAGAATATTTACTCATAGGTACATGACAGTTTGTAAATTAGATATATTTTCCACACTTCGAAAATACTAACTTTTCTGGAGTAATATTTCTAGTTGGAGAAAAAGACTGCTACGCACATAGAGTGAAACTACCATTTCAAAACGGCAATAAGAAAATAGAGATTCATACAACTTGAAAATTGAACAATTAATGTTATAAAACAGGTAGACAGGTAAAAATTGACACACATTCTTGGAATGGCATGAGGTGTTACTGAAACAAAGATAAAGGCGAGAAACATGACCAACAGATGGCGCTTCATGTATGGGGTTCATTCAAATGCAACCCGGTCAGTGCGTCTACTTTGCCTTATACGTAAGGTGGCACCAGGTAACTGCCGGTAAGGTGTAGAGAGACTGACGCTTGCGCACCGTTTGCACTGGCATAGCGCCAGTGTGGTCACACAAGTTAGAGTCCGCTACCAAACATGCAGACGAATAAGCAAGAAAAACGAGGAGTGATTCAATTTTTGGCGGCAGAGGGAGTTGGAGGCCGGAAAATGTACCAACGGATGAAGGCTGTGTACGATGAGTACAGTCTGAGTCGTTCAGGCCACCCTTGAGGGGCGTGAGTCATTGGAAGACAATGCTCCCTCTTGACAAGTCATCGCGTCATTACACAAGAAATGGTTGCGGAAGTGAATGCTTTAGTCTTGGACAACAGCAAAATCAACATGGACGAGATCCATCAGTTACTGGGCATTAGCGTGGGCACTGCCCACAGCATAATGCATCAACACTTGCACTTTGGAAAAATCTGTGCGCAGTGGGTTCCCCACCAACTGACTGCCGAACAGCGCAATACTCGACAGGCGCTGTCTTTGCGTCATGTGCAACATTATCATGAGGAGGAATACGGCTTTCTGTCGTGTATTGATACAGGTGACGAGACATGGTGTCACCATTTTGAACTGGAAAGCAAGCGTTAGAGTAAGTAGTGGAAACATGCTACTTCACCACGTCCAAAGAAATCAAGGGCCATGCAGAGCAATTAAGTTAAAGTAAGGTCATGATGTCCTTTTTTTACCACAAGGCCCCACTGTTTGTGGAGTTGCTGGAATGGGGAACCACCATCATTACCTAGCTTTATCAAGCCACTCTACAGAATCTTAGTCTAGCCATCACTGGAGGATCCTCCACCTCCTCTCCCTGGGGGATAGATGTGGAAATGCCGCTGAAGTTGGTGCAGTCTACTTTGTTTCCAAATTTATTCAAGGGGCTGCTCTCCATATGTGGTCCTTCCACCTCCTCTCTGTGGGTGGTAGATGTGGCAACATCTCATTGTTGATGTCATGACCCTCCTCTGTCACTTATCCTCCATTCTGCCACGTCCCCCCTCCCCTTCGCTACCTCTGCTCACCTCTGCTGCTGGAGAGAAAGGATGTAAGGTACTGTCTTGGAAATTGTGTTCATTTATTTATATGTCTACTACTGTACTAGAAGAATTTCCTCAGTTTTTACAGGGAAAATAAACAGACAATTACCCTCCAGTCTGCTGCTTGTAATTCACATGAACACGACTGTTTAAAATTGGTATGACAATAGAACACAACTCTCACATAAGACAGGTCTCATGACATGGAATAGGCGGTAAATTTATGAAGTGTGTTATTTATTTATTTAAACGTTAAATCAATTGATGACATGTTGGTGTTGGATCAAGAGGAGTTTAAAAAGTGTATTGCCCCAAAGCATATATCTATGGACTGCATCCATAGCTTCCTGCACAAGGAATGGATGGAGGTGATCAAGGATGAACAAAGGATCAAGTAATGATTACACAGCAGTATGGACTGTGGATGTAATTTTCATTTCATAGAGACTACTGCTTTTATTGGAACTGTCTGTGTTTCCTGAAATGGTCAATCAGTTTACAGTGCAACAGAAAATTTCGTTCTTTCCACTACCCCAGACTGAATGAACCAGAGATGCTCGCTTTGGTGTAAGGACTCAACTGAGGATGCTTGAAATGTGTGTTGTTCCCCTTTCTGATCTCATGTGTTTATATTTTCATCTTTCTGTGTGGCATAGTCTACAATACCACTTGTAGTTGATGGGGAACTGTCCTATAGTTGCTGCCAGAAGATCTGCCTTCTACTGATCTACAAGTGTATAGCTACTAAGGAACCTGTACGCAGATACACAGTAAGAAGGAATAGGACAGCAAACTACCACCGACATGTGGGAAGAGTACCCACCTACCTACCTGAAGTGAAATAGCTGGTGAGGAAGTTGTACACACACACATACATATATGGAAAGAAGGGATACAATAGCAAACTAAAGTTTCAGTAGAGTTGCCTACTACCGATCTAGAAGAGAAAGAGCTGCTGACGAACCAGTACAAACACACACACGTACGTTAGGAAGGGAAACAGAAACTTCCACTCACTCGTAGGAAGGCCAAATACAGTACCATAACTGATAGAAAATCATTTCCTGCTCTAATTAACATCGAAATTGTCGATACAAATCCACCACTTGTAAACAATGTCTCATACCGCAACACTTGCAATAGGAATTGAGAAAAATCATCGTGATAACACAACATCCATAAAAACCTACCCTAAAACATCTCGCCAGAAGATAGTGGCAGCCGTAAGGGAGGGAGGGTTGGGGGTCCCCTAGCTCGTGTTACGCACCAAACGAAGTGCGCTAGAGACAGCAGTTTGGGGTTGACTGCCATCCTGCATAAAGTCATACTTCTGAGCAGGTGTTTCCCTTACTTCGTGACCTCTTTCTATACAGCGACGCACTCCCTTTACCTCTTCGGAAACGCTTCTCGAAACGATGGGATCATAAAGCTACAGTACCGGATTCTGCATTCTAATATTAAAGCTTCACCAACATTGCCTTCTGTAGTGAAGTCAACATGACGCGGTTTCCCTTTTCACTACACTTTATTTTACACACGATTCTCATGCGGCGTCACTGACGTGTTGCTTTTTGGCTCCAACTCTTGGCTGGTTTCTGTAGTTGTTTTTGGCTTCGTGTCACTCAGGCATTTGTATCGAACTATACTGCTCTGTCGACAATATCCCGCGGATCAGTGGTGTTTCAAATGTTAGCAGACTTTTGGGTCCCCTTGTGTACCAAACATCTTTTACTGGGCTGGCAAGAGGAGGAAATGTGAAAAGTACTCTATGGTGCAAAACCCTCCACTACATTTTTTACTGACTCTGCAGTAGACTCATACTGTAAGCGTATTGATACACATTATCTGCTCCATAGTGATCAAGAAAAAAAATTTGTTGATTCACTTTCTTAGAAGGGAATAATTTCGATGCCTTAGGTACATTCTGGACATGGAGTAAAGTAGTGTGTGCTGTTTCCCAGGCGACATACCTCTTCAAAACATCAGCAAAGATGTAACTAACCTGTTACTACGGGTTATTACGTTAAGATTATTGGGATTGGGAATACTTATTGCTTGTGAAATTAACGTGAGAAGATTAGGGTCGCCCCCGACTCTAACCATACAACAAATCCAAGGTTTGGCGAAGTCGGAAAATAAATTAATTTGATCACAGACCAAAAACTCTTAAAAATGCATACGTCGTGATATCGCTCATAGAGGATGCGATGTAATTAATAGTATCGCCCGTGCACTGTTCACGAGAATCAGACATTTACGATCAACTAAAAAGTGCATGAGCATTGTGCATAAGATCAGCTCGCAGTAACACACCTGAAAATAAGATTTAATCTAAATCATTCGTTTAAAATAAAAGGGGAAACTAATCACTGGACCTGTGCGTAAGGAAACGCACTGGGGGTACTAACGGGAAAGCTACGAGGTGAGTGGCTTAGGTTGCAAAAACGTGACCTCGGAACGCAAAAGAAAATTGTAGATAAAATCATTTATTTCTAAGACATGGATATGTGAGGCATGTACACAATTCCTGATAACATTAATTCCTAAAACATTAACGAAAAGCATCGATACCTTCACCGTTATAATCTATACCTAAAATAATTGGTGTGAATCATTCATACAACTACTGTTGCCTGATAACTGATCGCAATAACTCGTGAAATGGTACACGATTCGCAGTACACGCGCGCGCCCAAGTGGTTTGTGGAGACGCAATTTATAGGTATCGTGGCCAAGTTGCAACACTATCACAGCATATAATCATGAACAGTTAACATTCTTTAAAAAAAGCATGAGAGCGGACAGTTGGTGATGACGGTAGCCTAACAAACTCTAATGTTCAACCACGTGGTTGGCTTCCCACGGACGAAAGATACATAAAGCAAGGAAAATTTACGAGAAGGCAAAACTATTAATATTTAGAAAAATGAAAGCTTATACAGGCACAGATGCAGGCAAACAGACATTCTTACAGAAGCGAGTGCTCACGTTTTATCGAAACCTTTGCGTGGCGCTCTTCCCGCGGATCCATGTCTGCTATAGAAATTTACTAAAACAAAGATCTGCCAAAGTTTTGCATTCCTCGCTGCGACAAGGCACAGCAATCTTTCAGGGTTGAAAAGTGAGCCCAAAAGCTAACAGCTCTCCTCTCGCCAAGTAACAACGCGCCACGCGGTCAGTCTAACTCACGCTTCTTCGACTGGAGCACAGCTGTGGACGCTTCCCGTACCGGCGGCAAACTGCCTCCCTTTTCCGTCTCCAGACATTTCCACGCTCCGCGTGGCCCGGAAAACCCAAAGATGCCATTTCCGCCACCAGGCTAACGCAGGTGGATTCCTCACAAGTAGCGCAAACCTCTTTGCCCACTTGACCACTACGAGAGTTGGCTATTATGTACAATTGCTGCTGAATCTGTATGACTTTCTGCAGCAGACTACGCCACCGTCTAGCAACGTGACACACAACCACATTCATTCAATCACTCCACAATGAGAGTTATGAGAAAAGAGAAACAAGGAAAAGAAAGAGAAGAGCTATGAAAATGGACTAATGAAAGGATGCTACAGGAACCTTTGAAAGACTCTTTGGTCTCATCAGAACAAGAAGGGATCTTCATTGCGACGCATTCAGTGGCACCGTGTGCGATAATGTGGTCCTCAGGGCATCCAGGGAGGCGGCTTCGTGGCACCGGCGTGGCGGCTTGTTGGACTGGAGCGAGTGACGAGGCGGTCACCGGGCAGTCGATAGTCCAGCCCCAGCCAGACGGGCGACCGACGGCACTCGAGCCGCTAATGACGTGTGCCGGCTATGGGGGGACAGGGGCAGCGAGAGAGGGGCTGGAGTGTGGCGGCGGGGCAGCTCGTGGCCCTTCTAACGACGCCCCTGGCCCGCTGAGGGCCCGTCAGCCTGTAGCCAGTGTCACGTGGGTATCACCGACAGTTCCTCCACCAGTCGACGGCAATCCGAAATGTCGTAGGCAACCTTACACAGACTGTGGATAATAGTTATCTCTGACTGGTTTCAGAATGAGCTCAACAAAGAAACTGATACTGGTGGCAGTATTTTAAACAAGGTGATAAGTCTCAAACGGAGACAATACCCTTTTAAGACGATATATTTTAAAGGACTCACCCCTTCGGTCTGCACTGAAACGCCATACAAACTGTTGCAGGAATGCGTATTCAGATGTAAGTAAACAGGCAGAATAAGGCTCTGCTCCGGCAGTTGTACCGAGCGGTTCTCGGCGCTTCAGTCTAGAACCCATCGACCGCTACGGTCGTGGGTTCGAATCCTGCCTCGGGCGTGGATTTGTGTGGTGTCCTTAGGTTAGTTTGGTTTAAGTAGTTCTAAGTTCTAGGGGACTGATGACCTCAGATGTTAAGACCCATAGTGCTCAGAGCCATTTGAACCATTTATGGCTCTGCGGCCGGCAACGCCTATATTAGACAACAAGTGTCTGGCGCAGTTGTTAGATCGGTTACTGCTACTACAATAGCAGGTTATCACGATTTAAGTGAGTTTGAATCTTGGGTTAAGTGTCGGCTCACGAGCAATGGGACAAAGCATCTCCGAGGTAGCGATGAAGTGCTGATTTTTCCCGTACGACCATTCCACGAGGGTACAATGAATATCAAGAATCCGATATTGCACCGTGAATATCAGAAAACCGGTAAAACATCAAATCTCCTACATATCTGCGGCCGGAAAAAGATCCTTCAAGAACAGGACCAACGAAAGGCACCAACGACGACTGAAGAGAATGGTTCGATGTGACGGAAGTGCAACCCTTCCGCAAATTACTGCAGATTTCAATGATGGGCCATCAACAAGTGTCAGCGTGCAAACCACTCAACGAAACATAGATGTGGGCTTTCAAAGCAGAAGGCCCATTCGTGTACTCTTGATGACTGCGCGACACGAAGCTTTACACCTCGCTTGAGTCCGTCAACACCGATATTGCATTGTTGATGCTGATTTTGCCTGGTCAGACATTTCGCGTTTCAAATTGTATTGAGCGGATGGACGTGTACGATTATGGAGACAGCTTCATGAATCAATGGACCCAGCATGTCAGCATGTGGCTGTTCCAAGCTGGTGGAGGCTATGTGGGGTGTGTGCAGTTGGAGTAATATGGGACCTCTGATATGTCTACATACCACTCTGACAGGTGACACGTAAAAAGCATCCTGTCTGCTCATCTGCATGCATTCATGTCCATTGTGCATTCCAGCAGAACAATGCGACACCCCACACGACCATAATTGTTATAGAGTTGCTCCAGAAACACAGTTCTGAGTTTAAACGCTTTCGCTGGCCACCAAACACCCCAGACATGAATAATTACTGGGCGTACCGGTGATTATAACACTACCGTCCGCTACTGCTATACCATAATCCTAAAGTGGGAAGCAGGTCGTGAAATAAAACTACCTTGTTAAAGCAATTATGGTGTAAAGTAACAGAGCAGTGTTACCTTCAGAGAGGAATTTTGTTATGTTGACCGTGTTGTACCTAACGAAGGTGGCTTATCGAAAATGAAAGTCAGCATTACGTAAATATTTGAACAGTAACAAACAAAATTTTGCCTATCTGCACTGTTTAACGGATAAAGAAACGGTCGCCAGCCTAACTAGGCAAGAAAATGATTAACATTTTCGTTCAAGAAAATAGTTTTTAGTAACTTTAATGGATAAACACAACCTATACTTGGTCACACGCGAGTCCAGTGAACTCTGAGACATACATATGTTTACGGTAAGATTGAAACTAACAGTTAGAGCAGCACAAACTATTTGCAAAATTATAACAGATACCGAAACACACTATTACTTTCAGGCCTTACACAAAGTGAATGGTCTTTATAACGTTATTATTACTACTGACTGCAGAATCATTAATTGGATATGGGTTGAGTATCTCTCAATTAAATACTTTACTATTTAAAATGAATGTTAATTGGAAGCCACTAACAGGTTGCTTCTCGCTATCATTTGAATAAAGAAATTATGGTTTTCATAATTAATGGTCTTTCCGTTACATCCTGTTATACTATTCATATTCACTTCTAATACAGAAGAGAGACAAACACTTAGCAAGCGTGAGTATATAACGCTTCACACTGCAGTTTTCCACCTTTACTACATTGAGGGACAAAATTAACATATATGTAAGATAATGACTCACCTTCTGCGATTTACAACAGGCAGTAATGTGATCATTTACTAAGCAAAACATTATAAGCCTCAGTCTTACGGACTCTTAATTTGAAGTTGCCAACAACACATTAATAAGCAGTTTTACTAGGAAAATTATTTTCAGCAAGCATAATTAACTTTAACTCCTCTCTTGCCACATCAACTTTAACTTTCTTTTTACTATGTTCAAGTGGCATTAATCAGCAAAAACACTAGTCTTTAATGTTATTTCAGTAGGGATACTCGGTAATCACTTTAGTTCAAACGGAGAGGAACCTGAGAGGTGTTATGATAAGGAAATAGTCAAGGTCGGTACACAAATTCAGTTATAAGTTGCCTTATATTTGTGCACACTAAAACATCCGATGAGCTGATCCTTCACTTTACATTATTATAGCATTACGATACAGTGATTGCGCAATGTGGTGGCAACTGAATGTTGGTAGATGGATTTGCAGGTAGAATTGCTGGACTCTGTCATTTCTTGACGGCGATGATAGGTATAAATTCCAGAATAGTTCCAGCTATTTATCCATCCATCCGAGGCTTTGGAAAGTAGCTGAAAAAGCCTCTCTCGGAACCAGCACAGTATGCAACATTTACATGGCAGTGCACAGTTTTGTAGCTTTTGTTCCACCTTTCCTACCTAGGCCAACCACAATTTGCGCGCGCTACACAGTTCCGTTCCCGAGGGGAACCGCAACACCTTTTACATACAAACTAACTAAGAACCCTAAGTGAGGATCAGCAGTTTACATAACAGCAACCAAATACAATAAATAAAACAGAACTTTTGCACGTGTTGACATTTCTACCAAAAATTATTCACACAAAATTACAATTATACACAGTAAGTTTTGTTCCCGCCAAATGGGACAAAGAATTCAAATGACAGATATATTACAATGCATAGAATCAAATCAAGACATCAAAGTTATTACAAAGAAAGGATTATACAATTTTGTGTTATCAATTCTATCAAACACACTTACAGAAGCTCAATGATGTAACATTAAATGAAAGACAAGCAAAATAAATCCGTACAACATTAGAGCTATGGTGTTACATGATGACTTGCAACATAATGTTGCGAAAAGAAATCAACCCCCTCGTTCTCTTACTGATTTATGGACAGCCATGTCACTTCTCTCCAGCACTACTTCAAACATTATCCAGGTCCATGCCACGTCGAGTTGCGGCACTTGTGCGTGCTCGCAGAGGCCCTACGCGATATTAAGCAGATATACCAGTTTCTTTCGCTCTTCAGTCTACGTTATACAGGGTGTTACAAAAAGGTACGGCCAAACTGTCATGAAACATTCCTCACACACAAGGAATGAAAATATGTTATGTGGACATGTGTCCGGAAACGCTTACTTTCCGTGTTAGAGCTCATTTTATTACTTCTCTTCAAATCACATTAATCATAGAATGGAAACACACAGCAACAGAACGTACCAGCGTGACTTCAAACACTTTGTTACACGAAATGTTCAAAATGTCCTCCGTTAGCGAGGATCCACCCTGCGTCGCATGGAATCCCTGATGCACTGATGCAGCCTTGGAGAATGGCGTATTGTATCACAGCCGTCCACAATACGAGCACGAAGAGTCTCTACATTTGGTACCGGGATTGCGTAGACAGATCTTTCAAATGCCCCCATAAATGAAAGTCAAGAGGTTTGAGGTCAGGAGAGCGAGGAGGCCATGGAATTGGTCCGCCACTACCAATCCATCGGTCACCGAATCTGTTGTTGAGAAGCGTACGAACACTTCGACTGAAATGTGCAGGAGCTCCATCGTGCATGAACCACATGTTTTTTCGTACTTATAAAGGCACATGTTCTAGGAGCACAGATAGAATATCCCGTGTGAAATCATGATAACGTGCTCCATTGACAGTAGGTGGAAGAACATGGGGCCGAATCAACACATCACCTAAAATGCCTGCCCAAACGTTCATATAAAATCTGTGTTGATGACGTGATTGCACAATTGCGTGCGGATTCTCATCAGCCCACTCATTTTGGTTGTGAAAATTTACAATTTGATCACGTTGGAATGAAGCCTCATTCGTAAAGAGAACATTTGCACTGAAATGAGGATTGACACATTGTTGAATGAACCATTCGCAGAAGTGTACCCGTGGAGGCCAATCAGCTGCTGATAGTGCCTGCACACGCTGTACATGGTACGGAAACAACTGGTTCTCCCGTAGCCCTCTCCATACAGTGACGTGGTCAACGTATCCTTGTACAGCAGCAACTTCTCTGACGCTGACATTAGGGTTATCGTCAACTGCACGGAGAATTGCCTCGTCCACTGCAGGTGTCCTCGTCGTTCTACGTCTTCTCCGGTCGCGAGTCATAGGCTAGAATGTTCCGTGCTCCTTAAGACGCCGATCAATTGCTTCGAACGTCTTCCTATCGGGACACCTTCGTTCTGGACATCTGTCTCGATACAAACGTACCGCGCCACGTGCTAATCCATAGATCAAATGGGCATCTGCCAACTTCGCATTTGTAAACATTGTACTGACTGCAAAACCACATTCGTGATGAACACTAACCTGTTGATACTACGCACTGCTGTGCTTGATGCTAATACTGTAGAGCAATGCGTCACATGTCAACACAAGCATCCAAGTCATCATTACCTTCCTTCAATTGGGTCAACTGGTGGTGAATCGAGGAAGTACAGTACATACTGATGCAACTAAAATGAGCTGTAACATGGAACTTAAGCGTTTCAGGACACATGTCCACATAACATCTTTTCTTTATTTGTGTGTGAGGAATGTTTCCTGAAAGTTTGGCCACACGTTTTTGTAACACCCTGTATACACTCTGCCATAACTGGTGCTCTCAAAGCTGAATGGAGAGCTGTCATTAATCAGTTTTCCTCGTTATGACAGATGGAATCTCCTTCTACATATATATATAGCAAGCCACCGTTCGGTGCGTGGTGGAGGGTACTATGTAACACTAGTTGTCTTTTCCTTTCCTGTTCCACACCCAAATAGGACGAGGGTAGAACAACTGTTTGTGTGCCTCCATACGAGGCCTAATTTTTTTGTATCTCATCTTCGTGTTCCTTATGTGCAACGTGTGTTCGCAGCAGTAGAATTGGCCGTGCGGTTCTAGGCGCTGTAGTCTGGAACCGCGCTACCGCTATGGTCGCAGGTTCGAATCCTGCCTCGGACCAAGATGTGTGTGATGTCCTTAGGTTAGTTATATTTAAGTAGTTCTAAGTTGTAGGTGACTGATGACCTCAGAAGTTGAGTCCCATAGTGCTCCGAGCCATTTTTTTGAAGCCGTAGAATTGTTCGGTAGTCAGCTTCAGAATGTCAGTTCTCTAAATTTTCTCAATAGAGTTCTTCGAAAAGAACGCCACTGTGCCTCCAAGGATTATCATTTGAGTTCCCGAAGCATCTCCGTAACACTTGCGTGTTGTTCGAACCGCCGGCTGCGGTGGTCTCGCGGTTCTAGGCGCGCAGTCCGGAACTGCACGACTGCTACGGTCGCAGGTTCGAATCCTGCCTCGGGCATGGATGTGTGTGATGTCCTTAGGTTAGTTAGGTTTAACTAGTTCTAAGTTCTAGGGGACTGATGACCTAACATGTTTAGTCCCATAGTGCTCAGAGCCATTTGAACCATTTTTTTGTTGTTCGAACCTACCAGTGACCAGTCTAGCAGTCCGCCTCTGAACTGCTTCGATGTCTTCCACCAAACACTCGAACAGTACTCACGAATAGGTCAGATGAAACATTCTGTCCTAAATTTCTTCCAATAAATCGAAGTCGATCATTCGCCTTCCCTATCGCAGTTCTCACATACACGTTCCTTCTCATATCATTAATATGCATGCTCATTATAAGCAGCCGCAGTTATATATCAGTCATTATTACTGTTTCCTCTGTATTAAGCTTAATACTACTAAACAGTATTCCACATTATACACATTTCCCCCTTTATTTGAAAAGAATATTCAGTGGTCGCTCAGAAAATATTGTATACATAATATATTACTCTACTTTTGTATTTGTGAATTAAACAGAACTTTTCTCTGTACATTTTGCGAAGAAATTATCAAGCGGTGTTTTTGCTTCTTATTTACATGCTCTGGATGACAAGAGAAGTAGCCTTCTCACCCTTCAAGAAAACTACATTCGTCGCACCGGTGATCTAGGCGGCGGTGTCCTGAAAAAGAAAAGAAAATATAAATAAAAGAAAAACAAAGTATCCAACAGCGGCAGCTGCGTGTAGCTACCGCTGTAACGTGCAGTTTTGTCTGAGGACTGCCAGTATATTTTAGTATGTTGACGTCTCCCAAGGATTTTGTGTCGTTTAATTCTTTGTTTTCTCCGCGGATTTTGATTATTGTTTTATCCAGGCGTGGTCTGTCATGTGCTGTCCAGGCTCATATTTTGACTGAGTTTCGGAGATGTTTTACTGCCATGCCCAGTTTGGATCGGATAACCATCTGTCGTTTCATCCATGGTTTTACTGAGATGTGACATGTTCTGATGCGCACTTGCAACTTGGAAATCGTGGCACATAGAGTATTAATTTTATATGACCCGAAGATGTACCTCCAGAGTATGAAACAGATCGTCATACGGGGAAAAACACAATAAACAGCAACTGCGAATTTGGGTTTTCACTGAGGTTAATATAGACCATTTACCTTGTTTCATTTTGAATTTAGACTGTTCTTCTAATTATGTGCTGATTGCTTCGTGAAGTATGCAAAACAGAATTAAGTACAAAGATGCAAAAGTAGGACACGAAACTGGAAAAGCGGCAATGTGTGAATGTGTAAAGGGATTTCTCGAATATACCAATGGACTTCGGTTTACGTAAGTAAGATGCGAAATACAGTAAGTAAATCGCATACCACATTCGTAAAGAGAATCATTTCTAATCTATAAATATCGAAATACAGATATATATAGTATATAGAATTTTTTCATGTAGAAAGCTAAATATGAATTTTAAGCAGAAATACCGCACATCTGTTTAAAAACATTTGTAAATTATATGGGTGATGTCAGAATCGGCATACCTACAGAATCAATAAATAAGGTTTTGTGTCGAATAATTCCATTTATTTTATGAACCATATATCATCTAAACACACAGCCGTAAAAATTTCGTCTTTTTGGAGTTATTCTATGTTGAGGCGTTCCATGTCCGTCTGGCGTTGTAGTTTCGATATAGTTTTTATTTTTGTTTCTTTATTTTATTTATTTATTTTGATTATGCAAGGCTCAATGAGCATTAGCATGATAAGACAAGTTAATGTGTTCAGTGGGTATCTTGAAAGACTTATTAAACATGTGCAACAGCCCCAGTATTAAAATTACAACTAGCGTTGTCCACTGAGACGGCTTCGGCAGCCGGTACCGTAGTATTTAAGGTAGCACTATGTTGTATTACACTTCGATAGCTCTGGAATGAATGTTGCGATGACATAGAGGCATCATTAGTGTGAAACAATCGGAGAATAAAGTACGAGAAACATATACCAACTCTGCTGAACTCCACTGAAATTCTGTCCCAGGATCACCTAGGCGGTCCTCTTCCTGTTACTTTAGTTTTTGTCTGTCTTAAATTGTCTGATAATTGAAAATCTCATACATAAGGTGCTTTTCACTTTTAATTACAAATCGTTATCATCAATTACATTGTAACTCTATTTTATAGACTGAATCCCACTTCGACGTAAGAATGACATTTTACTCTCGGCTTTGTGTGTCCCTTCTTCCGCACACTCATCACAACTGTTTCTCATTTAATGTCATCAGAAACTGGAATCGAACTAGGACTATGCTCATACACTTGTTTCATTTTTTTCATGAGTATGTGAGACCGACTTTACGAACATTGCGCAAGATTTCCCCAAACAGTCTGCTTTTATTATTGGAAAGTACGTATTATTCACAGATTACAATATTTCATTGTGGATATTCACAATTGGAAATCAGAATTATGTTGTCTTCCCATTGTTTTGATATGAGTTCCAGGTGGTGCCAATCCAAACATTCTCAAGGAAAATTGTTGTTAAACGTATAATTTAAGAAATAACATTATTTACTTATAATTTTAACAGCGTCTATTGATGCTAAAAATGCAAATCATTTCTGGTGACTAAATTACATAATATGCAGTATTTGCAGGGCAAAACGTAACAATAGCTACAATCTTTACTGAGAGGAGGGCTACCTAAACAATTCCTCAAGCTTATGATTTATGACGTTCTAGTTGCAGACGTTTTTTCTGGATATTACTCTCAATTTTTCTTTAGACGTAAATTATAGTTGCAGAAATGCGAATGGAACTTAAAATTTGTCCCAGTCAATGTAGTGGCAGCTGGCACCACTACACCTCTTACGTAAAAACTTCCCAACTGCTAGACAGCTCAAGAAACTCATCGACTGGGCAAAGATTTTGTGCAGTTTCAATAAAAAATTTTGGAAGAGCGATCAAAACATTTTTAAAACTTTTCTTTTTTAAATTCAGTCTTGATTGCACCACGTATGCTACAAGAATACAGGTGACCGGTTTCGGTCGTAGCACATAATCATCATCAGACCCATTGCATCATTCGAAAGTGGTTGGTGGAGCACTCTTCTCAGCTGCTGTGATGTCATTTTTCAAAGATTTTCTTCGTATCGCTAATCTAACGGAGAGGCAGCAATGTAGAATACATTTGATAAGTATGTGATCGTCGATTTACTTCCTGGATTGATTCAGAATTGTCCTGCTAATTCTCTTGATATTTTCATGTCGTGTTCAATAAACAGTCTGAATTGTAATATCGTGTAACAAAGTTTATGATTTTATTCAAGTTAGCAGAGTCCACCCAGAAGCTGCAAGTAATTTCATGTTTTATATCGTAAATTGTCTGTGTTATTAATCACTATGGCAATGAAACATACTGCAGGCAGTGCTAATGCAGCCACTTTGTGAAGAGGAAGATGAATTACCTGTCGGTTGCAATCTCGCTGGGGACGTACGGTTTGTCAGCTTCTTATCTCTTCTGTAATTTAGCTGCAAGTTTTTAGATCAAAAATTCTTAAACAGTTCTTAATTTCTGCATCTTAGGTGTTCTTGTAATCTTGATATAAATCTAAGAATGAAAAATCTAAGGAAATGTGAGATGAAACCATCGAGGTCAAAAGGGCATAGTATCTTACTTAGTACCGCATGAAGTTCTGGGCAAGCTCCTTTCTGAAACCTCCTTTTTTTATTAAGGTATACTTTCGTCATTAAGTTGTCATGGTGAAATGTAATTTATTTATGCTACAGCGCTTGCCGCTGGTTAATTGATTATAACAGGAACACATATGAGAAAATTAATCATCGCCGGCCGGGGTAGCCAAGCGGTTATAGACGCTACAGCTTGAAACCACGCGATCGCTAAGGTCGCAGGTTCGAATCCTGCCTCGGGCATGGATGAGTGTGATGTCCTTAAGTTAGTTAGGTTTAAGTAATTCTCAGTTCTATGGGACCGATGACCTCAGAAGTTAAGTCCCATAGTGCTCAGGGCGAAACTAATCATCACCACTTCCTTTCTCACCAAACCGAAAACGTATGATGATACTCAGGCAATTTTTGGAGACCACATCATTGGAGCTACTGGTTCAGAGATAAAGACGTCGTCAGCGTAAGTTTGAAGTTCACATGCGTCCAGAAAGGAATTGTCTTTGTGGTTGTTCGACAAGGACCAAGGAAGTTACATGTTTGAAGACGCAAGTTTAGAAGAATAAGTGCGTTGGGGATAACTTTCCAAACAGTCTCCTGGCTAGATTCTTCAGTGAAATCAGTAGACAAAAGAAGAAGAGCGTTATCGTACAGAAGCAGAACTTGATATAATTTCCTCGGTTGGTTTTCTAATATGTCGACTGCATTGCTTCTCAGATGTTGAAAGCTAGTTTCGGCAGTATTGCAAGTGACCTGCTTTAGACAGAGTTTTTCTGTACGGGCATGCCTGAGCTTAGCGTTTCTCACCGCTTGACTGACTATGCTTCGTTTCTGCTTGTATACAGTATGATTTTCAGGTGTAGGGTGTATCTTGTATGCTGGATGTGCAGCGTCTCTGAGATTCATGAGCTGTTTTAGTTCATCAGTCAGCCAAGCTGCAGGATTCCTTTTTACTTTTCTGGTCTTTTTGGAGCATATTTGTCATATAGTTGACTAATTTTATTAGTGAAATCCTGGAGTTGGTCGTTTATGTCCATGACAGGAGTAGAGGTCATCCCCCAAACTATTTTTTGTGCCTAAGTTTCGAGTTGAGACAAACTTATGCGTTTGAAGTCTCGGTATGTAGACAGTTTTTCTTTCCTTCTAGGACATTATAGTGTATAAGTCATCAAAATGATGTATGGGCAGACATACCTGGCGCAGATATTTGAGAGATGTGGATTATTCTGTTTGGAGATTTCGTTGCGAATATATCTATGAAAATATGACTGGCAGTCGTGTGATGAGTAGGTGCAAGCTGAAAAAGCGTCATACTTGAGGAAGAAAGCATCCTCTTTAACTCCCAGAAAATTGCGCAGCAAATTAATTTCAGTGTCACCTGCTACAATTACATGTTCATATGACGATTCTGTTGAGAGTTTTGATCTCTATGAACATATATTCCTCTTGTTTATCTGCATTTGTGTCGGATGTAGGTAGTCTCTTTAGTTTATCTGTTACATGTTGTGAGTGTTCTGCCAATTAAACACAGTTTTTGGTTTGCTTTCCCCACAAAATTTTCAAAATGTTCCTTCGAATTTAAAGTTTTCCCTGCAGGGTTACATTACAGGCTTTGAAATTCTTCATGTCACACACTGCACGAGCAATGGTTGTAATTCCTGGCCTACGCAATTATATTGCGTGAAATGTGGTTTACGAGCAATGAGATTAATGGGCTCCATATTTCCACTTTGCATTTACATTGTGCCATGTTTATTACTAGACCACTAATACATACACACGCAGTAGCTCCAATGGAAATCAATAGCTCATATAGAAATTTCCGCAAACTTGTTGCCATTTCGTGTAGATGGCTGTTATGTCATCTTGTTTCAGTGATTACAAAATAATATCGAAAGTTTGCTTCGGCTAGTATAGGTAGTTGGTGAAGGTTGGTGTAGCAGAATAAGCAAACTCATGTTTTCAACAAACTGTAATCGACGTCCACGGGGTGAGAATTCTCTCCCAGTGCAGGGTACCTTTCTTTACGACAACATTGCGAATTAACCACGTACAGTTCAGCGGTCTGTGGGAATGATATTACCTATGCATGCATAGGGTCTGCGTTCGATTTACATTTCTGGCAATCATTTTAACAACCATTAAGAGACCCACTTCACCTTTGGAAACACCAGTTGAACAGCAAGGTGTAGTACTGTGGTTCCAAGCCTACATTAAATATGATTTCGCTACCGACTGGAGGAGAGTCGGCGTCGGCTGGTCCATTACGGAGGCGTAAGTCACAGGTAGCGGAAACGTATCACCAGTAAGCTACCTTTCACCAGAAATTTTAATTTATTAATGAACCAGTCGTTACACAAAACCACAGTGCACTTCTTTCATAGTGTATCTGAACTTCATATGTGGAAAAATATTGCTGCTAGATTGGGATTCGAAGCTAGGTCTCCCCTTTGGGTGGTATTGACCCCTTTGGGACAATACGATTACATGGATTCGCTGTTTCTCCTGAATTGCAGACTTCTCATGGTCCCCAATAAAGGCGCATGTCTACATTCGAATCCTGTCCCGAGAAAAAAAAAATTAAAATTAAAAAATTAAAAAAATTTGTAATGCTACGCCAAGTAGAGTACCTAACCAAACCCCGGGTGAAACCTGATTATGATTGCTACCGTCTGTTTGTCCACTGTCAACAATAATGGTATGTGCCTGATTCGACTTCCAGTCAAACCCACAGCTTTTTATCACGTCATGCCAGGTTCAAAAATGCCACCCCCAGCTACTAGTGAAAAAGAATTTAATAGTTGATGTTCCTACATCTGTAGTTAACAATGGTAATATGTCAGTCACCATAGATAATCCGTCACGTTATTTGCAGTTCAAACATTTGCACGTATAGCTACTGGTGGTGAAATTAACCGATATTACGCGTTTATTCGTCACTAGAAAACAACTGTGGTAGGTGCCAAATTTGAACGTCGTTAAGGTGAAACGTTTTTGTCATTTCAGTTTCACTCATCTCACATGACGTGATACGTCTGACATCTGATTATACGAGTTAACAATCGGACTTGGTGCCGTGTTCGAATCCTTGTCCAACGTAAGTTTTATGTCGCGTCATTTCAGGTAATTTGCAATTTATGATGGAAACCATATTTAGCTAACAGGGAAAATAGTTGGTGCATAGGATCTCCGTGTCTGCTGCATAGGATCTCCGTGCCCCATTCAGGCCACACATTTTGTTCATGCACAGTCATACAGAGAAGTGTTCTCTAGTGGTCTCTTGCAGCAACGTTTCTTCTTGTCAAACGACAGTACTGGAAAGAGATTACCCACTTGCAAGAAAGGTATGTTACATGTGTTGCATACTGTCAGATGCGACGTAATTCAGGTCGTGGGGATGCTGCTCAGTATAATAGTACCTAGTAGAACAATGCTTCACTGGAGGGAACCTGCCTGCAGCGCTGGCCGAGCAGTTCGAGGCACTTCAGTCCAGAACCACGCGACTGCTACGGCCGCAAGTTAGAGTCCTATCTCGGGCATGGATGTGTAAGATATCCTTAGGTTAGTTAGGTTTACGTAGTTCTAAGTTCTAGGGGACTGATGACCTCAGATGTTAAGTCCCTTAGTGCTCAGAGCCATTTGAACCATATATGGAGGGGACCTGCGTTGTAAACAGTATCTGTAAAGAAAATGTAACAGCGACTATTGCACAATATGAGTGAAATAAGTGATAGGGCTTTAGATGACGATATCGAAATGCTGAAGGAAACGTGGTTGGCTACAAAAGGGGAAATGTGAATTCAACGACTCCGGTAAGAGGATTTAATGGGCAAGCTTTTCACAAAATCAAAGAAATGCCAGTCGGGTGAAAAGGTTTTCAGTGTCACAAGTTGTATTGTCGAGACACTGTAACACGGACAGATGGTAACAAAACACAAGTAGAAATGCTAATCACCGTTTTCAAATATTGCTTTACAAAGGAAATCCACGACTGCTGCTCCAGTTTCTTTCTTGCAGCCCTGCTGTGGTGAATGATTTAGATATTTATATCAGTGCCATTGACGGACAGATAGAATCTCTAAGCCACGAGTCCTGGTTTAGTCCCTGTCAGACGGGATACGTATTTTTGCGCGTGAGATAGCACCTCCTATATCAATAATGTACCATAGAGCGCTCGAACATAGCATTTTTCTTTTGCGGATTCGACAACTGTGCGCACACCAATATTAATCACATTCAGTGGGAAACCATATGACATGAAGAAATTACACATCTCTGAAGCAAACAGCTTCCTAACGTTATCATTAGAGTGATTCCGCAATTCTTTATTTACTATGTAGACATTTCGATAGAGGTAAATGCGTCTCCTGTGGATGAATCTGTATCCTTTACTGAAAATTAATTATTGTTTAAAATGTCAAAGTAATCTCAGGATTAAAACATTCTTTTAATTATTTATTTTAATATCATTTTTATCAGTGCTTTCCGAAACATTCTAAAAAGCTTGTATAGTCATTACAGGGTAAGTGATGCTGACAAATAGTTGCTAAGACAAAAAGTCATTAAATTCCACCGTTTCCGATTGCATTAGTATCGACGTTAGCCAATCAGGTCGCTGCTCGCTCAAATTCAACTTACCAGAGAAGGTGTTGACAAACTGAAAAAGAGAGGGGTAAGAAACTGCAACACCTGCTCTTGCAGACTCCTTGGCTTTGTGCACGCAACTATCTGACTGGCTAACTTCAGTGCTAATTAAATTCGAAATTGTGCAACATATAAAATTTTTTCTTAACAATCATTTACTTTCAGACCGCTTCTGATCAGCCAGTTTATTTAATGATTGTTAGATCGAAGTCAGTATAGTAGGGATCGCTTAACACGACAGTAAACAGGTAGATGTATAAGATACAATAACACTGGATAGTTCTTAACTAGTTATTAACGGCGTCTGGAAAGCCAATAAAACGACATTCTGCATTCCTTAAAGATACGTAAACGCTCCTCGAAAGATCAAGGTATGCACGCTATCGTGTAATTTATTCCCCATTCTCCCACATTTGCTAGATCTGAAATCGCGCCATTAGTATGTCAGAAGATACACATCCACGTGCCACAAATTACGTAATAGCGTGCTGTTTGCTTAAAAGAATGCCTGACAGCTAGACGCTGATTGAAATGAATGCCAGACATTTGCCACCGACATGCAAAATATCACTTACGTTGCATACCTTCCAGTAAAGAATGACAGTTTCGTTGTAAGGTCCCTGGCAGAGAGGGGGATAGAACTGGAAAGACGGGAAGGATAAGGAAGACAAAGGGCTACAGAGTACATGTAGTACGGATTGTCTTGGTAATGACGGGTTACTTCAATTAGAAAAAGGCAAATAAAGAGAAAGGTACAATTATTTCTCTCAATTTATGTCTTAATCATTTATAGTAAGAAAAGAAAGCGTAGGTTAAGGGCGTCAACAGAAGATTTAAGTACGGCAAATCAGGCGATACACGGAATACAATTAGCATTTTAGACGCTTTGTTAATATTATAAAAGCACATGAGCTGGGTCGCTGAAGATGTCTAAGGATGAAACATGCTTTATTTTCCGATTCAGTCAGTTCGTTTAGATCTCTCACGGTTAAGTTAAATATTTCAGATAAATACAGGTAGTGTTTCTTAAGCATATCACGGTCGCTCTCTCCTTCGGTCATTGTGTACTGGAATAATCAGCCACTCTCTTGCGAAACGATGAACGTATGTTGGTATGACAACTACTTCTCTTGCTTCCTTAAACTAGTCTAAATTTAATGCTGGTGAAAAACTACTAAATACCGGTGTCTGTATTCACAAAGGTCAAGGGTAGGTGTTCACCCTTTTGAAATGAATGCATGTTGAAGTTTATAAAAGACTCGAAGAAGAAATAGGTTTGAAAGTTACCTGCTCTGTCAGGGTGACACAATAACAGCGTAAAATTAGATTTTGGTGGTATATTTTAGTATCCGTGTATATTTTCATACATGTGTCGGGTTTTTTTAGCGTATGCGAGCGTTTATTCGTTGATTCATTTTTTCCCCCCACTCATAGGTCAAATGGGGTGTCTTAGGTAAAGAACTTAGAGTGGAAAATGAGAGCAAATGGGCGATAGTCTTGGAAACAATTGGGTAGTCAACGCTGCCAGTGAAGGAAGACATCGCCGCAGTGGTCGGATTGCAGGTTCGTAGCAGGAGAAAACTGTTGAAGAACTTTGAGTAGAAGTCAGAGCCCAGAACAGCAGTGAGGCCGCAGCCAGACAGCAGATGGTGGTCATTGACCTGCGCGATCGGCTCCCGTGTCGTAGGACCACGAGAGCCGATATCAGGCCGTAAGCGAAGGATATCGGTGGCAGCCGGCCTTCGTTCTTGTTATTTCAGCAGCAGCAGCAAGACTTCCGTGACCTTTCCCGGGTGTCAATGCCCTGGACCAGCCTTCGAGAAGCCACTGCGGCTCGACAGACTTCGGCGGCCGGCCTGGGTGACCGAGCGGTTCTAAGGGCTACAGTCTGGAACCGCACGACCGCTACGGTCACAGGTTCGAATCCTGCCTCGGACATGGACGTGTTTGACGTCCTTAGCTTAGTTAGGTTTGTTCTAAGTTCTAGGGGACTGATGAGCTCAGAAGTGAAGTCCCGTAGTGTTCAGAGACACTTGAACCATTTTTTTTTTTTTTTTTTACTTCTGCGTCGTCGGTGTTTATGCCGGACACCGGTGATTGCCGTTTTGCAGGGGGTTTGACGGAGCCCACAAACGCATCTCTTTCGTGAATTCAGCCCTGCGAACCAGCAATTAAATACTGGCCCAGCCGAATACGTCACGTTCGGGCACGACAGCGGCACACCCGGCGCTTGCCGCGTGTCAGCCGCGAAACTTCGTTGTGAATTCTGCCGCCACCGGTCCGCGAAGGATGGACCTCTGCCTGTCTGCCCAGCTGCGGCTGGCAACACCGCACCATCGCTGCTCCTCACCGTCCGTCCAGACATTGACTTCGGGCAACACCACCGCCTAGTCACTGGAACGACACGACCGTCTCTATCAGAGAAGACCTGGTGGCCTTACATCCTGCCGTCTCAGCTCGCCTCGCATATGGTAGAAACCCTCGCAGTACTGTCTCACGAGCAGCGCTAGCACGCCGATCGCCATACGTCGACATCTGCAGCTCCGAAGCCGGAATATTACGAGAGAACACAGCAACGCGCCAGAGAATAGAGCACAATCAGAAGAGTTTCTGAATTGCACCAGTTAGCAAAGAACAAATAAAGTGTTTTTATACGTTTAACAGGACCCGTCTCTGCTGCTGTGCATATTACCCATTTTCGACAGAGAACCCAGCCCACACCCAGATATACAGCCTCTCACACAGTCACAGGTGGGTTATAATTAAGCTTCCGGTTGTTGAGCCAGTGCACAGTGACAACTATTTCCCGTAGGGGTACCCAACATCATAGGATCGATGTTCAGACTGTGCGCTGGAGAACTTGTTTTCTTAGTAGTGTTAGTGTCAAGACTTGTCGTTAGGCGCCGGTACAGGTACGGCGAGGTAGAGTTGAAACATAGGTATCACTGTGTGTAACACTGGCAGTCAGCATGGGTCTGGACCAGGTGGGAAGGGCTTTTACACGTAAAGCTGTTTTATCAAAAGGACAGCAAGAGTGCTGCTGCTTTTGTGAGTGTCGAAACATTAAAAGAATACGGAGAGGTCCCCTTTCCACACCGGAGTTGGAGAACACTATTCGGCAGTCGGAATTAACTGGCGATTTGGAAACTGATCCAGGGAGAGGCCGACTACCAATTACACGACAAATTGATGAAGAAATTACTGTTCCCATGGCCGAGAATGCTGGACATAAATGTACGATCTTTAAGCAGTGCACCAGCTTTGTCACGGGACCTGAACTTTCCATGGTTCTCCGTTCGAAGAGTGCAGTAAGCAATTGTAAAATGGTACCTCTAGTGCTACTTCAGTCTCTCGCGGATCCAGGTGATTGTCACATTTACCAATGTTTCCAACCGGAGACATAGATATCGTTGTTGCTGTTGTGGTCTTCAGTCTAGAGACTCGTTTGATGCAGCTCTCCATGTTACTCTATCCTGTCCAAGGTTCTTCATCTCCCAGTACCTGCTGGAATGTAGTCAAATTAGATCGGGTGATGCTGGGGGAATTAGATTAGGAAATGAGACACTTAAAGTAGTAAAGGAGATTAGCTATTTGGGGAGCAATATAATGGTCGAAGTAGAGAGGATATAAACTGTAGACTGACAATAGCAAGGAAAGCTTTTCTGAAGAAGAGAAATATGTTAACATCGAGTACAGATTTCAGTGTGAGGAAGTTGTTTCTGAAAGTATTTGTATGGAGTGTAGCCGTGTATGGAAGTGAAACATGGGCGATAAATAGTTTAGACAAGAAGAGAATAGAAGCTTTCGAAATGTGGTGCTACAGAGGAATGCTGAAGATTAGGTGGGTAGATTACATAACTAATGAGGAGGTATTGAATAGAATTGGGGAGGAGTTTGTGGCACAGCTTGACTAGAAGAAGGGATCGGCTGGTAGGGCATATTCTGAGGCATCATGGATCACCAGTTTAGTACTGGAGGGCAGCGTGGAGGGTAAAAGTCGTAAAGGGAGACCAAGAGAGGAATACACTAAACAGATTCAAAAGGATGTAGGTTGCAGTAGGTACTGGGAGATATCACATTAAAAAATGTTGCCCTCTCATGTGAAAATTTAAATGTGTTTCTCTCACTTCTTAATTCGTTATTTCTCTTGTGCGTGTCCTTAAAGTTTCATTACCCTAAAATCACTCCTTTTTTATGGAGTCTCTGTGGAGTAACGAAACATTAACTACAGCCACCCTGTCCTGGGTGATTCGTTGCTAGCACGAGAGAGCGAGAATTAACTTCACATATGTCTTCATAGTTTAATTATGTTTAATTATTTGATTGAATTTCTTAAATTGATTCATAAAACCTACAGCTAAAATAATTTCTGTAATGAGGTTTCTGAGATGTCCGCGTTGTCCTCATCCAAGTAGACAACTTTAATATTACCTTGTCCGGCTATTTCATAAATGCTTTACCGTGCAGTGTGTTACTAAGCGTCGTTGTGCAGACAAAGGGTTCTCAATCTGCGTGCTAAGATGTTGGTAAAAATTTCTTGCAATTTTCCTTTTCCTGCGTTAACATACTGTTGTAGCGGTCGTTTCAGAGCACCGTTCTTCGTAATTACTTACGAATTTGTTATGCTTCCACGTGCGTACTGTGTGAGAGAGTCTGCCGTTTCGCGATATGCCATACCTGTGCATTACATATTATGTAATAGAATTTGTCAGTTTGATTTCTCGAATATACAAATGTGACACTCTGATCTGTGCTAGGACAAGCTTTCACATTTTTATTCCTATTTACACAGATACTTGCATACGTCTTGCCAATCATTTTCATCCTTTCTTTCGAATCAAATGATATTTACTTCCCTTGATGAAACAGCTTTCGCGCTTAGCTACATGAGTTGTGAGGGGGAGCAATGCACTTAAACTTCACCTTATTTCTGACTCTGCGGAAATCTGTCATTACTTGCTTATACAAGACCTTCGGCATCTTGTTGCCTTAGAGTCATAAATATCTCCAGCTCAGGGCAAGAAACAGCTTTTCCATGGGCAGGCATGCTAACGAAGATTCAGAAAAAGTGTTCACTGTTCTGGTTGGAGCAAACACGAGAGCGTCACGGGAAGGCTAATCCAGGACTCGAGCAGGGCAAAAGTTACCGCTGGACGCGTGACCTCCGCGTCCAGTTCACGCGAAACGGGACGAAAAGCTTTGGAATATGGAGGATTGGAAACTCTTTAGTTCCTAAAATGCAATATGGAGTTTGGGCGACCATCTGCTGAAACTTCTGCTATGTGCTGTTATTGGACAGCACACCTAAATGCTCATATATTGCCACAGCTGCACGAGAGAAAATTTCCACTTCAGTTATATTTGGGAGCAGCCCGAAAATGCTTAAATTCATAGAAATCTCATTGTATTTGTCTTGTCCTGAGAAAGTAGTTTTAGGGCCTTTGGCAGGTGCAAAAGCACGTTTCTGATTGGTTTTCTGGCATCTGTATTGTTGGTGAGAGACGGCGGGATCATTTCCAGTCCTCTCAATTGAGGAACAGTGAGGTGTTTCAGTGATTGGCAGAATAAAGGGGCTGGAAGGGAGGCGAAGCGTGGTTCTTTTGGCTCACTCGGATGGAGTATTTAAACGAGGTGCTGTTCAGAGAATCGCCGCGGCTCAGATAAGTAGATTTGGACTTTGGCCGCATGTCAGGTCTATGTAATTTGATTCAGCAGTTCACTGGAAATTTCTCGCTTTCGGTCAGGCAACTGAATCCAGTAGCCGCAGCCACGACAGCCAGCCCCACTCCAGCCAACATTAGCGCTCCCAGCAGTATGGCACACGGTGGTATCACGCACATTCATTGGAAACGCGGAGAGCCCACACTGCAACGCGTTCGATCGACGACAGGAATTTCAGCGGATAGAGGAAAGGGCGTTTCATTTCTATGCTAAGGCTTCATTTTGTCTCTTACTACAAAATATGCTTCCCGCACCTGTTTGCATACTTCTTTCTTTTCCTGTCATTTTAAATTGGATATTAAACTTTAACTGTACACCACTCATATATCGTCTTTGGAATGGTGAATGATTTCTTTGAGACAATACTAATATAGCTGTTTCTCTCTTGTTTTGTGACAGTTACTGAAGATTAATTCAGCCAGTATTGTTAAGCATTACGCTGGTGACGACTATAGTCTGTTATTCTTAATAATGTCTCCTTTTTTGTTTGTACTATGAGGTATTTTATATGTTATTCGTATATTAATAAATGAATGCTCTTAGATCAGTCTCTATGTTTCAATCATTTATCTTGCCGTTATAATTAAATTACCAATGCCCTCCAATCATAAGCGGTTAAGTGACGCTCAATGATGAAAACGAGATTTAAAATAACGTTTCATGTAAGCACTACAGTTGCATTGACATCCATTCTGGGTGTTGCGTAGGGATAAGCTCTCCCTTACCAATCTGCGACGGTAGTAGTGCAAACTGAATTTATTTGCCTGTGCATGGAGCTTAATACCAACTTGGCGACTGTCTTTGTGAATACACATGACTTCTGGCACAATCTCGGCGAAAAACATGTAACGAAACAGGGTTAATTTTTTTTACGTGGTGTGCTATCGATATCTGATAGATTTATTAATTATTATTTAAGGATGGTTATGAGGAGAGAGATGTTATGTGAATGTGAATGTGTGTGAAATCTTATGGGACTTAACTGCTAAGGTCATCAGTCAGTGAGCTTACACACTACTTAACCTGAATTGTCCTAAGGACTAACAAACACAGCCATGCCAGATGGAGGACTCGAACCTCGTCCGGGACCAGCCGCACAGTCCATGACTGCTGCGCCCTTGACCGCTCGGCTAATCCCGCGAGGCTAGAGATGTTATCAAGTACTGTAAAAGTATGCTGTTACTAGTAATTTCACATTTACTCCATACCTATATAAATAAGTATTAATACCAATTATATCTCTAAAGTTGTCATTTATAGAAAAATATTCAGTCCTAAGAATAGTAAAGTGGCTAAGTGGGAAGCATACAGATTAAGTAAGAAAGACAGTTTAGAAATCGCTGCTGAGCGAGAGACATATGAAATATTTGTCTGACATATCGAAAGCCTCTACGTAGGGCTTGTTCTGCTAACAAGGAGCGGACCCTGAAGCATTACGAGGTTTGTAAGAAGCACAGCTGTCTGACCCTTGGATTGCTCAGGCACCAACACAAGGGGAACACTTACAGCACACGTTGAGCAATACCACGTGCTGGCAGCAAGAAGTGACTCATCAGCCTTGTGACAATCACCAATGAAACAGCCTTCATGGACCGTTGCAGAAGGGTGGTGTCGAGTGCAACCACCCCTTTTAAATAAGCGACCCGCCGACTGGAGGGAGTGTGCAGATGGGTAGACGTCACAGACGCTACATCTGTGTCGATCGGAATCAGGAGCCGTAGCAGAAAGTACTTGGCAAAGCTCCACTCGTCTCCGCACAGTCTCAGGATGTTAATGTTTCATACTTACGATACTTGTACACAGTAACGTGTATATAGTTAGGGAATATGCCAGGGGGTACTTACAGCGAAAGTAACTACTTGTCTAAAAGTGATGACATGCATCCTCTAACCGACCATATTGCTACCCAGTTCCACGCTCCACACTAGCCGATAGTCTACTTTTCAGCCCAGGTCGGAGATACAATATTGGCTCTGAGCACTATGGGACTTGACGTCTGAGGTCATCAGTCCCCTAGAACCTAGAACTACTTAAACCTAACTAACCTAAGAACATCACACACATCCATGCCAGAGGCAAGGTTCGATCCAGCGACCATAGCGGTCACGCGATTCCTGACTGTAGCGCCTAGAACTGCTCGGCCGGCTTCGGAGCTACAGTAGGCGGTCCACGAGTGGCCCTCACCGGAATGTCCGACTAAGGTAAGTTCCTCTTTCCCTCGCAGCGAGTGTCGGTCTTACTCCCTCTCAGGACACGACAAAATATGTGCTCTTCCTGAGGATACTCTGTGTTATTATTACTCTACTGCAGAAATGCAGAAGTCATTAGGTCCGAGGGCCGCCAACATTATTCCCTTATCGTTACTTTTAGGCAACTTCTTTTCTGCGTGAGTAAACGTGCGGTAGGGATATTTGGTGGAAAGCGTCAAGATAGACTTCGGAGGTAAGACTTGTCGTTTCCTTTTGGGAACGCCTTTTGTGTGGAATGAAGTGTACCCAAGACAGGCCGAAGTATGAAAAGTAACCAGCTAACAGTGATGCAGTAAGGTCGTATATTGGTATTCTCTTGAAGACAAATACTTTCTGCTGACATTTTGTGTAATTTATGGAAGAAACGGTAGTCGTAGATGCGAGATTTTTCTAGATGAAAATATGTTGTGGCAAGAATTACATCATTTTACTTCAAGACACCTTAATTCACATTAAGGTGTCTTTCGTCCATTTAATTAATAAGCAATAAGAAGAATCTCTGAAAGCAATTCCATTGATTATGATAAGGTGATTTACAATTAATTTCATTATTCTTATAAAGGAAAAGCAGACTTAGTTAACAAAAGCTGTTATGAAGCATGCATTTAGTTCAATATATTGACAGTTAATTTTTGCGTGCGTTAACACTTTATTTCAAGCACCAATCATTACTTTGCTTACATCCTGTCTTAAAATTAATATGTTTTAAGTGGGAAAGTAACAACAATGAACGCTATGTTTATGTGGTTCATTAAAGTAAGAAGGTGGGGACATGCGATTTTGTTGGGCCGAATTGTAACATCTCTTGGTTAAAATTTGTTTGCTTAAATTTACTTTCTAAAAGTTGTAAGACTAAAGTTGCTTCAGTCTAATAACCCTGTTATCAACTTCGTTCTTCCTTTACAAAGTCTGTAAAGTCATGTTTAAAACGAATTAATATTGAAGTGTCTTCTTCAGCGTTGCCGTGTTGCGGAAGATCGTTTGGTTCATATGGTTCAAATGGCTCTGAACACTATGGGACTTAAAATCCGAGATCATCAGTCCCCTGGAACTTAGAACTACTTAAACCTAACTAACCTAAGGACAGCACACACATCCATGCCCGAGGCAGGATTCGAACCTGCGACCGTAGCGGTCGCGTGGTTCGAGGCAGAAGCGCCTAGAACCGCTGGGCCATAGTGACCGGAGATCGTTTGGTACCACCTTCGCCTTCGTCTGTCATTTACATCTTGGCTAGTCGGAAAGCCAATTGTTTCGTATTGCGAAGTTGAAGGATTATATGAAGGGCTTATTTCAATACTGATGCAAGTCCATTTTTGTTCATTCTGAGATACAGAGTGCTAAAGTTAAATGAGCGCTGAAGAATCTGCAGTTGAGCTACCAGAAATATTCAGATATCTATATTTCTGGTATATCAACTGTATAGTCAAGTATATATACTTGAATATTTCTGGTATCTCAACTGCAGATTTTTCAGCGATCATTTAACTTTAGGCCACTGTATCTCAGAATGAACAAAAATGGGCTTGTACCACTATTGAAATAAGCCCTTCATAAGTGGGGAATCTCTCATTCCATGCTTTGCAATTGTCTCTGCTTTTATTTGTGACGCAGTTCAATGTGTGCTTTAGAGAGTGCCTTTTAAACTGTTAAACGAGGTCTGAATGCCAATGTACTGTATATTACCTCCTTCTATCAAAAAAGAAAATGAAAAATAAGATTGGAGCTGATTTCCTTGTGAGTCTTATTTAAGTAGCCTGATGAGTCGTGTAAGTTATATCTTGATAAAAAGGAAGCTCCTTCTGTGATAGTAAGAGTAAACTGTAAGTTAACAGTTTCCTTCTTCTTTCTAATATTAAAACTTTAGCGTGCTGTAATTGTTTCCATTCGAGTGTCGCGAAGAGTCGTTGTGTGATGGCGCGGTCCGTTTGCGGCGTCTGACGCTTTGGGCATACGTTTGTTTTGTACCCGCTCGTGTTTTGGGTGAAGGCAAGCAGGTCAAAAACTGTAAGCAATTTTAGTGTTAAAAATAGCTGGCCTCTGTATGCTTTTGGCCATTTAAATTCTGCTCATTTCAGTTTCTATGTTTCAGTTCTTTGAAGGGTAATACTACTTACTTTACTAATACTAATTACTTTGAAGGGTAATACTAGGTCACTGCAGTGTTTGTTTCAAGGTTCTACCTTTTGATTAGGAAGCTCTCGCCGGGTGCATAATTATCTGTTACATGAAATAGCTCTCGTGGGGTTATTGTGTCGTTAATGCAACAAATTTTCAAAGTCCTTTATCTTATTATCTGCTGATGAGTGTCATTAATAGCTGATTCATGGTGTAACTTGTGCTTAAGCCTACCCTAACTGACAAATTTTGTCGTAATTCGGTCGTAAAGGTGTTAATGAACTAGTGACACAGTAATGAACAAAGTTATTGAGTAAATTTTAAAGCTGATTTCTTTCCATTATTTGAAGCTTCCTTTAATTGCCTTTTTTGAAACCTGCCGATTCTGCTCTCTATTTCGTATCTAAACTAGTACTGAATTTTTATGTTACCAAATAGCCTTTTGTCTGCACTGTAGATGCGCCTGTGCATGCAGCTATTATCTAAAGGCTTGATAAAGATTATGCTGTTGCTGTGTTTTGACTTATCTCGCCAATGGATATTGTTTTACGATCACGGCCGGTGTCCTGTTCTACAGGCCATTTTAGACGAGCACCTTGGCATTTCGCTACAGGGAGCGTATATGTTTTCCGACTCCGGTAGCTGAGTGGTCAGCGCCACAGAATGTCAATCCTAATGGTGCGGATTAGATTCCCGGCTGGGTCGGAGATTTTCTCCGCCCAGGGACTGGATGTTGTGTAGTCGTTATCAGCATAATTGCACCCCCCACGGCGCGCAAGTCGCCAAAGTGGCGTCAAATCGAAAACTTTGCACCTGGCGAACCGTCTACCAGACGGGAGGGCCTAGCCACACAACATTTACATTTTTAGCTCATTTGTTAGAAAGGCAGCCATCATCTCAAGTAGTAAGGGCTGCGTTTATTCTGCAAATTAATATCTTTTGCCCCCCTTGTTTTCATGGCCAAACGAGGAGTTATGTGTATTCCTAATTTTAAAGCGCTTGTAATTTTACAACTGTTTTGTGGTTCTTTCATTTGTTTGAATCTTATGCTGTTTTCCTCCATGTATTAGTTTTTTGATTGTTAAATACCCTTAGATTATTTTATTGCGCTTTACCTTGGGCGAAGTTACTGTTTCATGTAGTTTCGAGCTGTTATAAATTTGAGACCGAATTTTGTTTACTTGGACAGCGAAACGGTTGCTCACGTGATTTCAAGCTTCTAAAATTTTAGCGGATTCACGTTTTTCTTGGACAGTAAAGTACAAAGCAAATTTTTAACTTTGTATGAGTCCGAAACGTTTTAAATTCTGGGTGTGAAACAAAGGTGTTGTTCCTTTCAATGGTTAATGATGTTCTAAATTAACTTGCTCTCAGCAGTATTCACTGACGCCTACTTATGCGCAAGTACCAGGCTCAGAACTGCTGGTTTTAAGGAGGAAAGGATTCAAGGTGAGTCAGTATTGGTTCCTATCTCAATGATAAATTCTGAGTTTGTGCTTTAGTGAGAGACATTAATTATCAAAACGATAATTAAAGGTAAGAGTGAAGCGAAGTATATATTTCATTTCTGCAGACAACGACCCCTAGTTTGTCCAGGAAATGCTCCGGTGGAAGTACGATGGTCTAATTAATATCTAGACAAATACAAAAGCCTTAACATTAGTAAGAGAGTTAAGATTATTCTAAAATAGTGTTCAAAGTGTTAATATTATTGCTTTCACTAGCGAGTCTGAGTTTAACTGTTCGAAAGAATCCAACGTTGTAGCAGAGGCACGCAGTTTAACAGGCGCCGCTAGAGTCTCGTAACACAATATCATAAGAGTACGTTCTACCATCGAACAGAGAAGAGGATGTAAAATCATTAGAGACTTCGTGAGTTTGATTATAGGTTTCCCTTGTTCTTGAATGTTTTGTCCCGTTGATAACAGTGTGTGAGATACAATGAACACATGTGGTTTTAAAGTAATTTAAGTATTTTACTGCGTCCGTATTATGCACTCGTATTTTCGTCCTCCTGTGTTATGTTTACCTGTATACATTTTGTTGCGCAGTTGTTCATCAGGTCCCGCCTACGTCCGCAGCTTCAGTTCTGTTTTGTTAAAATAGATCTTCTTCTTAAAGATTAATCAACAGATAAGAATATGCATAGGTTAAATGTCAAAAGATTTTGTTAGCTACGATGTCAGTAATTGGTTAGTCCGCTGCACAAATACTAGCTATGAAGTGTAGCACAGCATCTCTGTCTTGCTGTAATACGCCCTGCTATGAGAAGCACTGCGAGCAAGAACACAGGTAAGTGCTAGTTGTCCGTTAACTCCACAAGTTTGGTAGATTAACGAGAGATTTAGTAAAAACCGATAGAGTAGATGGTACGATCGTCTTACCGTAGTCTGAAACGTTACCCGTATGTGTGTTTTTGTTTAAAGGTGAGTAAATTAATTCCGCTGTAGTTAAATATTCATTATAGTCACATGTGTATTCATTATCAACTGGTTACGCTTGCACATTCATTACCAACTTATTGCTTTTGTACATTAAACGTCACTCACACGTGCGTAAATAGTCAATCGTAGATGACTTTTTATAGCGAGTATTTATCAAATGAGCTTCTGTATCAATTAAAGTGATGAGTGCGTAAATATAAAGGCTAATCTTTTGCACATCAGGAATCTGTTTAAATAAGAATAAATTAGTAACAGTCATTATTTTCTTCAGATTTCTGTTAACCTATTAACCTTACACAATGTGTGCAGATGCAAGTGACTTGTTAAAATAACACGTCGTATAATACTACTGAAATGATTTCTGATTTCTCTGGGAGAGAGACTAAGTAAGATGGCATCAAAGAACTCTGGATAAATACTGATCCTTTAGAGAGTCTATCATCCGATGAAGTGGTTACCAAAACATTATTAAAGTTAATGTATATAATCTATGACTGAGCGTACGTATCATCGGACATTAGGAAACATCTGACCGTCACAAAACCAAATCAGCAAGTCAGATAGACGCATTGGCGAAAGTTTAGCTCTACAGCTAATGCGTCCAATTTGTTGAAAAGAATAATATACAGAAGAATGGAAACGAAGCCGACGATCATGGAGGTGACGATTGATTCAGGTGGAAGAAAAGTAAAGGAACCAAATGCAACCTGATTTGCCCTTCATGATGGAGGAAAGATTTTTAAGAACCATGATGCCTTCATATGGTTTACAGACCTAGTAAGAAACTTTCGGAAAAATGGAGGTGGACATGGTATTTGCAATTTTCGTACAAGTAGGTATATGGTATACCGAAAGACGGACAGTATGCAATTTATGAATGTAAACTAAGAATGGAAGACCAAGGAAGAAGTTATCAGAAGAAAATAGGTGTGGGCAGGAATGCAGTCTTTTCCCCTACTGTTCAACCTGCACAGCGAAGATACAAAGATGAAAAAAAATGAAAGTTTCAGTAGTAGTATTAAAATTCATGGAGACCGGATAGATAAGCTAACTTCGCATGATGACATTTCTATCCTTTGCAAAAGTGAGGAAGAATTACGGAATCTGCTGATTGGAATGAACAGTCTAGTGAGGTATTGCGAATGAAACGAGCAAAGTCCAAAGTGCTTAGCAAGGAATGTAGGTAAAATATTAGCTACAAGTAGAGAGAGTTTAGAGATCTAAGTCACCGATTAAGGTTATTTTCATGGTACCAGGTTTAACTGGAGAAGGCCAAAACAGTAGAGAGTGGAAATGAATGAAACAAATAAATATGGACCTTGCTTCTAAGTGCTATCCTGAGATGAAGATGGCACAGTGGTTACGGAGAGTCACATAAAACGATTCAGAAATGGTTAAAAAAATAAGAAAGCAGCACAGTAAGGATAGGATGTGCTACGCAAGATGGAACAGAGAAGTTGAAAAAGAAATTTCAAAAGCAGAACATAATTCGAAAAGTCTCTACCATATCAGTAAACCTGATTTTCAGCATTCTTATGTAGCATCACTTCATAAAGTTTTCGATCTTTGTTATTCCGGTTTTCACACAATCCATGTTTCACTGCTCCAAACGTATATTCCCAGAAATTTCTTCGACATGGTATATGTTTGCTGCTAGTTGGTTTGTCTTAGTCGAAAATGCCTTTTTTGCCAATGCTAGTCCGCTTTCTATGTCCCCCTTGCTCCGTCCATCATAGGTCCTTTAACTTCGTCTACTTCGTGATCCCCAGTTTTGGTGATGAGTTTCACGCTGTTCTCATTTCTGGTGCTAGTGATAACTTTCGTCTTTCTTCTGTCTTTTCTCACCCATATTTGTACTCATATGGTTGTTCATTCTATTCAACGCATCATTGCTCTTCACTTTCACTGAGGATGGCAATGTCAACTGCAAAAGTAATAATTGATTTCCTTTCACCTTCAATTTTTGTCCCACTCTTGAAATGATATTTTATATGCACCATTCCTTCTTCGAGGTGTAGACTAAACTACAGCGGAGAGAAACTGCAATCCTGCTATACCGTCTGCCATCTTGGCTTTCCACTCTATCTGTTCCCTCCTAATTCTTGTACATATTGCACACTAACTGTCTTTCCCCATAGCTTACGCTTACTTTTTCAGAACATCGTGCAACATTTCATATTGTCGAACGATTTCCACAGATCGACAAAACTAACTGGTTTGATTTTCTTGATTATTGTTCCCATAATCAACCGCAACTTGAGAACGGCTTATCTTCGTGCCTTTACCTTTCCTAAAGTCAAAGTGATCGACATCTAATTTTCTTTTCCGTTCTTCTGAATATTATTCTCGCAGCAACTTGGATGCATGGCATGTTAACCTGTTTTTGTGTCAATTCTCAAATTTTTAGGCTCTTGCAATCTATGTCGATAATGGTCAGTGACCAAACCTCGTAGCGAACTGCGCAAAATAAAGGCCAGCTGAGGATATCGCCATGAATTTCCAAAATTATTTGACGGCTTAATACCCCCGTCTGCAAACATATATAAGTCCTTTGCATTTAACAGTGGAATTTGCATTTTACTCTTAATGTTACCGCCGATTAGTTTAATTTCAAGGAGGTTTGTTTTGACGTTTCTATGTGCAAAAGCAGTACTTCTGACAATCATTCGATTTTCGATTACTTCACCCTTTTCCAGAAGTCTTTTCGCCTTAGCTTTCCTGCACTTCCTGTTTGTTTCATTCCTAAGAGTCTTATATTTCAGTATACCTGAATTCCCTGAACGTGTTTGTGCTTCCTTCTTTCGTTAGACAACTGAAATACACCTTCTCTTACTCACGGATTCTTCGCAATTACGTACTTTTCGCTTTCTAGGATCCGTGACTGACCTTTTTAGAAATGCCGTTCCTCTTCAATTAAACTACCTACTGAACCTAATCATTATTGCACTATTCATGGAGTCAGAGGACTTCAAGTGAATGTCTTCATTCTTCAGTACTTCCATACCAACTTCTTAATCATTGATTCTCCCTGACTAGCCTCTTACCTCTTGGTATGCCATACCTTACAATACCTGATTTTGGAACATCTGCCTGACGCGGACGTAATGTAACGGGAATCTTCCCGTTTTATCTCCCGGTCTTTCCTCTTGTTTTTCTTGAACAGAATATTCGCTATTCGTAAGTGATATTTATTTCGGAACTTTGTTAGTGTTTCTGCTCTCTCGTTCCCATGGCCCATCCCATATCCTGCTGTAACAGTTTCTTTTACTCAATCCCCCAAAACCACTTCCCAACCCACATGTGAATTAGAGTTTCGTCTTCCCTTGCGTATTGAATTACCCATTCAGTATCGTCATACATTTTTGTATCTCTTGATCCTTTGCTTGCGATGTTGCCGTGTATAAACGAACTAATGCTTTCTTTGTTGGTTTGCTGTCGATTCTGATGAGAACAACCCTATTACTGAACTCTTCACTGTAACTCATTCGCTGGCCTACATTCATATACATAACGAATCCATTTCCGCGTCATACCATTTTCTGCTCCTGCTGAAATTACCCTGTATCCGTCAGGTCAGATGTCCTTGTCTTCTTTACATTTCACTTAATTCTCCCCTACTTGAACTAAACTGAGCCTTGGCATTGCATTTTCAGATTTGCATGCTTCGCTAATAAGTTCATAGTTCTGAAGTTCAAAGCCCCGACCGTAGAACGCTACTCATCCGTCGGCTATTCATTTTATTTATGGTCATCTCCTTCTTGGCAGTCGTATCTCGGAGATACGAATGGGGGACTAGTCCGGAATATTATGCGACTGGAGAGATCATCATGACACTTTTTCTATTACAGGCAAGATGTCCTGTGTATACACTACTTCTCTTAATTGCAGTAGTTTTCATTACCTCCTGTACCCTCATGCCGTTCATCACCGCCAATTCTCCCTGGTATTAGTAGCAATTTCCAGTCTCAGAGGCAAGAGTGTGCCCGGAGCCTCTGTCCGCTCCTCCGCCGTTTTTGTCAAGGCCTTTGGCAGAACGAGCGTGACTTCTTATGCTGTAAGTCTTTGGGTGCCGTTGCTGATTAATTTTACTCGAAATTTAGGGAATGGCGAGGTTCGAACCCGGAAGGTGGATGATTTGATACTAGTGGAAGACGCTACATTCAGATCACTTCTTTGTACTACATGTGTTAATCGCTGAATAACTGTCCGAAATGGTGAATGGTCTTTCTTTGGAGGACAAGTATGTGTGACCTATACAACCTGTTTCGTGAAAGATATCTGTAAGAGAAAATAAGCGACTATGCAGCCCTCATTTTGGTGAGGTCTGACGATTTGCGACATCTGATCCGACTACTGAAACGTGTAGGTACAGTAAAACCTAGGCTGTGGAACCATTACCCAGTCCCTCGATAACTGTTTACCGAGTAGGAAATATACCCATATGGTGGCACAGTGAACTGACACTTTACCTCTTAGAATCTGAGAGGGTTATTCGGAAAGTAAGGAACGATCGCTGGCGAAATTGAAACCACAGTGAAAATCTGATGAAGGTTTGCCTAGGTATGTTGGACAGGGTCTCTAGTATGTCCGTCGATCGCGTTACGTCATTCTTTTTAGTTCTGAGCACATAGGGAGCACATAAAATTACCTAGAACAATAGAGTCTCCTCCAATAACTACGAGGGCCTGGTGTGGAGTTTCGACTGAAGCTATGCAGCCAACATGACACAACTGACAAGACAGTTCTCAGCCGCATTCTGCAGGGGCAATGAAGATGCTTCTGCACCGTTTTCAATTGGAAATATTTGAGTACCCACATTAAATCCCGTAATTTTCTCCCTCTGAGACTGTAGCGCCAAGAACCGCACGGCCACTCCGACCGGCTCTACACAGAGTACTGACCTCAGTCCTAAAGAACACTTTTGGGATGTTTTAGAACGCAGACTTCGTGTCAGGCCTCACCCACCGACATCGATTCTCCTCCTTAGTGCAGCACTCCGTGAAGATTGGGCTGCCATTCCCCCAGAAACCATGCAGCAAATGATTGAACGAAAGCCTGCGAGAGTAGAAGCTGTCGTCAAGGCTTATGTTTGACCAAAACCATACTGAATTCCAGCATTACCGATGGAGAGCTGCACAAACATGGAAGTCATTTTCAGCCAGGTGTCCGGATACTTTTGATCACATTATATATAAATATGTGTAGCCCCGACTCTCATCTCTCTCCACAGAAAACTAGTTTCTAGTTCCCCAAAAAACGAGCCAATATGCTAATTTCCGATTGTTAAAGTAACATTTCAGTCAATCAGAAAGCAGCATCAAATCCGCTCAATCCCGCACATGTATACAGACCCAAATGAAATTTGCAAAATTTGTCACTGAATCAGAACAGTAAATTAACATAAATAAATTTTGAAAATTCACAAATATAAAATTAATTCCCTCTTAACAAAACTACTTTTTCGAAATCATGATCTCACTTCCACAGTACCATAAACTGACGAAATAGTTTATAACGAATCACCTGATATGAATAACTAACACCCAAGTCATTCTGGAACATTCCTTAAGTGACCAATTACTTCACTGTACAGTATAAAATCTTAACATATAACATTATTTCAATTCACACCTTCATTCACCCTCATAACTAAGCACAATTATAGTAGTAATTAATAAACAATTAGGTAATTAAACAAACAGAAATGCAAGTAAAATGACAGTATTTTGACTGTTGCTTAGACAGTGTCCGACACCTAAGGATCTCTACCAGATCGCATAGAAACTATACAGGGTGTTACAAAAAGGTACGGCCGAACTTTCAGGAAACATTCCTCACACACAAAGAAAGAAAATATGTAATGTGGACATGTATCCGGAAACGCTTATTTTCCATGTTAGAGCTCATTTTATTACTTCTCTTCAAATCACATTAATCATGGAATTGAAACACACAGAACGTACCAGCATGATTTCAAATAATTTGTTATAGGAAATGTTGAAAACGACCTCCTTCAGCGAGGATACATGCATCCACCCTGATGCGCTGATGCAGCCCTGGTGAATGGCGTATTGTATCACAGTCGTCCATAATAAGAGCACTAAGAGTCTCTACATATGGTAGCGGGGTTGCGTAGACAAGAGCTTTCAAATGCCCCTATAAATGAAAGTCAAGAGGGTTGAGGTCAGGAGAGCGTGGAGGCCATGGAATTGGTCCGCCTCTATCAATCCATCGGTCATCGAATCCGTTGTTGAGGAGCGTACGAACACTTCGACTGAAATGTGCAGGAGCTCCATCGTGCATGAACCACATGTTTTTTAGTACTTGTAAAAGCACATGTTCTGGAACCACAGGAAGAGTATCCCGTATGAAATCATGATAACGTGCTCCATTGAGAGTAGGTGAAAGAACATGGGGCCCAATCGAGACATCACCAAGAATGCCTGCTCAAACGTTCACAGAAAATCTGTGTTGATGACGTGATTGTACAATTGCGTGCGGATTCTCGCCAACCCACACATGTTGATTGTGAAAATTTACAGTTTGATCACGTTCGAATGAAGCCTCATCTGTAAAGAGAACATTTGCACAGAAATGAGGATTGACACATTGTTGGATGAACCATTCGCATAAGTGTACCCGTGGAGGCCAATCAGCTGCTGATAGTGCTTGCACACGTTGTACATGGTACAGAAACAACCGGTTCTCCCGTAGCACTCTCCATACAGTGACATGGTCAATGTTACTTTGTACAGCAGCAACTTCTCTGACGCTGACATTAGGGTTATCGTCAACTGCACGAAGAATTGCCTCATCCACTGCAGATGTGCTCGTCGTTCTAGGTCTCCCCCAGTTGCGAGTCATAGGCTGGAATGTTCCGTGCTCCCTAATACGCCGATCAATTGCTTCGAGCGTATTCCTGTCGGGACACCTTCGCTCTGGAAATCTGTCTCGATACAAACGTACCGCGCCACGGCTATTGTCCCGTACTACTCCCTACATCAAATTGGCATCTGCTAACTCCGCATTTGTAAACATTGCACTGACTGCAAGACCACATTCGTGATGAACAGTAACCTGTTGATGCTACGTACTGATGTGCTTGATGCTGGTACTGTAGAGCAATGAGTAGCATGCCAGCACAAGCACCCAAGTCAACATTACCTTGCTTCAATTGGGACAACTGGCGGTGAATCGAGGAAGTACAGTACATACTGACGAAACTAAAATGGGCTCTAACCTGGAAATTAAGCCTTTCCGGACACATGTCCACATAACATCTTTTCTTTATTTGTGTGTGAGGAATGTTTACTGAAAGTTTGGCCGTACCTTTTTGTAACACCCTGTATACACATTTGCATCTGACGCCACCCGCCCTGAGGTGGATCACACTGCACATGCTGTAACGTCCCATCTAACAGGCAGGACGTAGAGGTGTTAGCCTCATTCCCACGCCTGCGAATAACTTTGAATGCACTATTCAAATGATCCAAACGAAGAATTACAAAAGTAGATGCCCTTGTCATCGAACTGTATTTCATCATCTATGCTATCTCGCTCTTGAATTTCCAACAACTTGTGCCTTTCTTTTTTCCAACTACTTTCGTCTATCATGGCTGCTTGATCTAGGAGACTGCAACGTATGTAGGTAAGGCAAGTATATCAACAGATGCGTGCTCGACAGTTCGAGTCTCTTGCACATTAACTACAACTTTAACACCTCTACCGATAAGCAAAAACATAAGCAACGAATTCAATTTACATGCTATCAATAAATGATACAGGAAAAATGGGTCAGATGGCTCTAAGCACTATTGGACTTAACATCTGTGGTCATCAGTCCCCCTAGACTTAGAACTACTTAAACGTAACTAACATAAGGACATCACACACATCCATGCCCGAGGCTGGATTCGAAGGGAATCAGTACCTGGGCACAAACCAAACGAGAAAGAAGAAAGGCTGAATGGTTATTATAAAATTAATGTTAAAAAACTAAAACGACAGTAATGCAATGTAGCTGACTCAAATAATATTATTAACTACTATGTGAATTAAATTAGGAAATGTAACACTGAAAGTAGTGGATGAGTTTTGTTGGTTTAACAGCAGTACGCCTTATGAATGTCAAAGCAGACTAAATGAAACACACACTAGCAACAGCAAGAGAACGTTTTGGAAAAGAAAACTTATAAACCTCTTTGATGTTACCGGGAATGCAAATTACTAATGAGATGACCACACGCTGGGCGCCAAAAATGTGGTGAACTGAGAATTCTTTGATCTCTTACAGAAAATGAAATGCAGGTTATAACTTACATTGTCCCACGTCGCGACCCGGTAATTAAGCGTCATCAAACTACAAAAGGTTATGAGATTAAGGGATTGGTGTATGAATGGAACAGAGTAACTAGATTACTAAAATATTAAATAAATGTATTTCATACACTATCGTTTATTCAAAACAAAACAAAGATTAGAAATCTCATGGCCGATGTGACTAGACGTGAACGCGACTCACTTATTAAGGTGGAGGGGAGGCAAATGAATCATCGCACCACGATTCGTCGTTATATGTCACATGGCGATGTCGGCGGTAGGCACTGGGTCGGTATTAGGCTTCGCTTCGGAGCTGTGCGGCACAAGTCGGTCGTGCTGCCGGGTACCCTGCGGCTGTGCAGTGAGGTAGCTGTGGGTTTCACGGCTGAAGCAGTGTTACCGCGTCACTGGGCCGTAAGGATTCGTCCATTTAACATGGGAAAGAAAAAGATAAATTCACGGAGTAACGACGAACATTACGATGGGAGTCAGAATCAAATTCGAAAGTAGCAGACTAAGCAGGCGATGGAGGAAACGCGTACATGTTCTCTTCCAAGCTGTCTCACCAATCCTCTCCCACTCTCTTCACTCCACCATGCAAATCGACACCTCTAATTTTTTCCACTTTCTGCGTTGTTTCTGGCTGACTAAATTTGTAGTGCTGCCAAAACGATCGTTCGTAAAATGTAGGATGAAACATTTCTGTCTGGTGTAGGCTGGGTTGTGACTCGAGAATTGGCGTCTTTCTCACGTTTTCACTGAGAAGGCAGTTCCCAAAGTCGATCAGACATTGTTCCAACGTTTTTCTTTATTTCTTAATAGCTCTGAAAGCAGCAACACAGCGCATCTTTGTAAGATCTATATCTGCATGAGCTTAAAAAAAATTACGATTCTGCCTTGTCTAACAACTTACTGGCGTTAGTGACTTATAAGCAACTATCTCACGGTCCATAAAACATGTGTAAGTAGTCCGACTTCTTCCACAGTTCTTTAGCTTCATTCACTTCTCTTTGCTGTCCCAATGCCTGCAAGGGACAGCATGTGACACACTTTTTATGGAAGGCGAAAATGGCTGCCGCCAGCCACAAGTTTTACTTGCCTTGAGGTGTGCACTCCAGCCCGTTTTGTATGATCTATATTTACACCTGCTGAGATCCAAAATTATCTGCACGTTTATCAATGTCCTCCAGGTTCTTGGCAAGATGTTTCCATTAATAAGTGAGCCGAGCGCACCCATAGGTCATCCCCTGTTTCTTTTTAGAACGTGTATGTAATGCTTGCTGTGTGATGTCCAGCTTTCGCCTTGTCTTGGGCTGCTTGCGCTATGAGTCAGCGAAACTGACCCCCAACAGAGGTATCACTTTAAGCGAATGGAAGACTTTTGTGAAGGTATTTCTCCATAGTCTTGCATTCTAGCCTTGGATGATTATAAGAGAGGGACGATAGTACAGACAAGAAGAAAACAGATCCTTCACAAATATGACACTACAGGCGAAAAGCAGAGATCGGTGGATGGCAGAACTAACGAGGAACACTGGGACCTTGCTGTGAAAATTTTTGCCATAACTTAACAAAAAGGTGACAATAATGAGCCTTGTTCAACTGCACGGCAAATTTTCTCCACCTACATTTATTTCTTATACGTCATGGTCGTGATGAAAGACGGCGGATGCAATGAGTTACATGGTGGACAGGAGCGCCACGGCGGGTGTGTTGGGGATAGGTTTGGGCGGAGGTAGGGAGTCAGTTGCAGCAATCGTAACCAGTCTCATTACCCAGACGCCAGCGCTGCCTCTGTGGTCACTGTCTACGGCTTGCCACCGTGAGTCAGCATTGGGAGTGTGGACTAGGCGGCAGCCAAGGCGTTTGGCTCGCGCTGTTGTTGGAGATGGGCAGTGACGTAAAGTCGGAGGTTGTGTAGCATACCAGGTGAAGTGGCAGGACCTCCTGAGGCCCCAAATACTGGTGTGTGCAGGACACTTGCCAGATGAGATGACAGTCAGCACGGACGGGGCTTCTGCGTGGACGACAAATGGAGAGTCACGAAAAGGATTCCTGCTCTTGAGGAAAGTATTTGATTTATTGTAATTCCGGTCTTGCATTACTACACTTATCTGTAATGGGTACGTGATTACAAATGAAGATTCTGATCTAAGATTGGAATTATAATAAAGTAAATATTACAGAGTGGTTCCTCTCTTTTCCTGTCCAGATGCACAGGAAACCCAGGCGATAAGGAGCGCTACCTGAGTGCTTACGCAACTATGGTGGTAGCCCGGTGGCTTTGTGATTGGAGCGCCGTGTATTGTGCGAACATGCTTGGAGTGTAGCCACTTGCAGAATGCGTTCCTGTAGTGACGTCTGCAAGTGGGACGCAGTGTGTGTTGTTAGACAGATGTCATAATTGTATCAGGACACGATGTGCACGGAATTAATAAATTTAAACCAAAGTTGATTTTGTTCGCTATAATCGGAAATCACTTGTTCATCCAGTGGCTTTAATAATCGATTTTGTGTTGAATTGTTGTAACTGAACTGGTGGTTCCTAATGTTTTATTATTGCTTTATGTGAATCAATTGTCATATACACAATAATGTGGTATACATGTAATAAACTGTCATATATGTATTTCATAAGAAGTTATTCAGACTGAAGGGTGGATGTTTTGGTGGATCGTGTCTTAGTTGTTGGGTGTTAGTAGCAATAACACAACAAGTTGTAGTTTCCGACGATATTACTGATTCTGGATACCTTACATAGTCATTCAATGAAGGAGGCCATCTATAAATTCGTGCAGCAGTCTTCTTGTGAAACACAGTTTATTTGCCAAAATTGCTATTCATACCTACGTCTCGACTGAACCTGTCAATAAGCCGTGTAGTTATATCGATGTAGCTGAAGTCGGAGTTCGTACTAGTTCCGAGCATAGTAAAAGCTCTCTGCCCACGTACTTCAGGAGTGAACCGTGGCCCGTCAACGCGTGAGGTTCCCTGTAAGGAGGAATGACGGAATCGTGTACGGTGTCGGCGCCTCGGTTGTCTATATTCGGTAGTTGTTTTGATGTGCCGGAGAGTGGCGTAAGCGGTTCAGTCTTCGACTGGGAGAGCACCACGAGTGTTGAGTTGCCACACTGTTCCACTTCAGTCCGTCACATTAACTGCATGTTGAAAATGTTGTTTGCTCCGGCCTTGAGAAGTGTGGCGGGTGCAGTCAATGCAGTTCATGCTCCAATGTGGATTAACGTTTTTATTTATGTTATCTATTGTAGAAGCCGGAAGGTTTATATGTAACAACGAAACTTCCTGAGTGTGTTGCTTGCTTAAGCTGATAGTATGTGTTTACCGAAGGCCGGTTTCTGTGTCGACAGCATCGGAATTTTGATTCCCGAGTGCCGAAAAGGTGGCTGTCGGTTCAAGATACTGTAAGTGATCACGTATTCTTATTTCATCATTTGCAAGAATAGGATTGTGGGTTATTCTTTTGGATTCCTCGTACGTATAGCTCTAACGTAAGAGGTTAAATTTTAGAAGGAACAAACAGTTGATTCTCGTTAATGACAAAAACACAAACCACGAATTTTACGTCTTAAATTTTAAGGGAACCGACAGTTGTCGTGTTGCTATATGTGGCTGTTGATTTCAGATGGAAATTATCTTTACTCTTGGTACGTACGTAATAGCGCTTAAGGAAAATTGGCCTATGACCCTGTAGTAACACATTTACAGCCCGTATCTAAAGATAAATGCTGTAATTTGTCTTGCCTTAGTATTTGTCATGTGTCTAGTAATTTTAAAAGGATTATATCCTAGGTCATTTTGAGAAACTTGCTAAATTTCAGATTTAAATCATAAGACGTTAATTCCCAAGGACTAGTGCCCATGTTGATGCAGTTTTGGTGCAAAAATTTTATTTTTCGTAAGCAAATTGTCTTGAATCGTCTTACGCTTTGCTGAAGTGGCTATTACCCATATTTTGTAATCCGTAGATTATGCTCAGTTCAAGTACAAATATTAAAGGGTTTACTGTTTGGCGTTGAGCAACAATTGTTGTTCATCCTTATTTTCTAGTCCCATGGCTGTTGGTTTTGACTTAGGTTTAAGATAATACAGCGGGTGGCCACTTCGTAAATCTGAAACCGTAGCCATTTGCTTTACTCATGATGTCATTGTATGTTGTTATTACCTTGTATTTTTCAAATGCGTGGATAGTGCCTTGTAGTAATTAAAGAAATCTTGCTAGTTTTCTTAAGAATTTTCTGGTTCAAATGGCTCTGAGCACTATGCGACTTAACATCTGAGGTCATCAGTCGCCTAGAACTTAGAACTAATTAAACCTAACTAACCTAAGGACACCACTCACATCCATGCCCGAGGCAGGATTCGAACCTGCGACCGTAGCAGTCGCGCGGTTCCTGACTGCGCGCCTAGAACCGCTAGACCACCGCGGCCGGCTAAGAATTTTCTAAGTGACTTAGTGCAACCAATTAGTAATGTTAACAGTTTATATCTATTTGGGTAAAACCAATTTGCAATCGCGATATAAGTAGCGCAGATAAATGCTCAATGTATAAATGTATGTTCCTTAGGTGATGTTAATTAACGTTTTGTAAATCTATCGTCCAGTGGCTTTCCAATCAAGGATCACTGTATCCAAGCTATCTCGCTCTAAAGGTTTTAAAAGGGTCGTTACTTCCAGCGTAATTCCATCTATCCTCGCTATTTACGACACGCATCCTTTCCTGTCAGCTACGTTAACAACATTACTGGATTACTAGTTTCGGCAGATACAGCGAGTCCATAGCTGTCGTCACGAATACGGCATTACATAACGAAGAGGCCAAATGTGGCGTATATCTGTCTTGTTCGTGCCTTTAGTAATCCACGCTGGACATAATTATAATATGACAGCTGGCATGTCATTGTAACGCCTCAACTTTATCAAGCATATTGTATAGGCCGAGTGTGACAGATTAGTTTACGGAAAGTATGATGTAACTATCACTGCCTGGTTATATTGATCTGGAGATGCAAATACGTATTCCAATAACTGTGTTAACGGAGCGATCTTGGCAAACAAATTGGGTTTCACAAGAAGACTATAGTCCATACATTATTGACCCTAAGCACGGTAAGTCTTCTTTCGCGTCGTAAGTTTTCTGATTTAATTTCTGATTTTGGCAGATTACCAGATATTTTAAAGTGTATGTCGTTGCCCGATGGCTCGTTATGTCGCCAAATTGAATTTGTTGTATGTTTGACCTTTGTTGGTATTAAGAAGATTTTTGTCGTTCGGTTATTGTAGCTCTCCTTAAGTACATTAGAGATACAAAAAATACATATTTTTGGTTAGTGGCTTATATTTCATCAACTGATAATTTCTGTGGTAAAATCAATAATCGTTGAGGTCTACATCTCCACAATTTCCAGCTCGAGCCCCGCTCCACCTTAATCCCGTGCTACAATACACATCTTGGACGCCCTCCTCCAACTACGAAGGATGGGGAAAAAGGTGTCTTTCTGTTCGGAGCCAGGCCATGTGGTATTATGGGGAACTAAAGGACAAATGTCGCAGCTAATGAGGCGTGTCGCGACCCTCATTTAGCTCGGTGTGCCATCCCCCTGCATGCTATCGCTTCGCTGTTGAGGTACAGGAGTCTTCCGCCGACGGGACAGACGATGATCTCCATCTAGTCTTCACCTAGGCCTTAGCCCAGTGACGTATGGCTTCTTTCTATGAAGAGAGAAGCTTTCACTACGTGGTGCGTGTTGCGTACATATCAGCAACATTTTATTACACTCTGTTTTATTTGTCCACACTGCACTGATCAGCCAAAATAATATGACCAGCGACCTCGTATCAGCATCACGTCCAGACGATAACAGCGTCACATGGCGAGTAATGACTTTTAGTGCGATAGTATTAGTGAGCGTGTAATCCATGTGTAGAAGGAGTAGGGCACCTGAGTAGAATCAGATTAGCTGACTGGCCTGTCCTCTATTTGAGGTGACGTTCCACGAATGTGGTTAAGATTTTAAAGTTTTGTGAACTTTCCAGCATTATTGCATTGTATTTCCCCTGAGTTTTTAAGTTTTGTGGGTTTCCAACATTGCTCGAAGATTTTATGGCGATGTCTTTTCTAAGTGGTCAGCGGGTTACATTTGCCTGCGCCATTGTTTTAGCTCCGGTGTCGTTTAACTTATGTTTTCATCCATGGTATAGCATTTTTCACCATTTCTCCGTGTTCGTGATGCACATGAAGTGGAGTGATTGTGTGGGTCAAAGCGACTGAGATGTAAGTGGGTGCATGAACGTCGTTTTGTAAGTTTCATCCTCATAGTTTGCAACAATTTTAACATTTTCATCCAAATTCATTTTTTAACGTGATTCAGGGCGCTGATAACCTTGCCATTGAGCGCCTCATAAGTCAAAGCACACACACACACACACACACACACACACACACACACACACACACAAACAAACACATCTTCAGGCATCAAGAAATCGTTAGTTTGGCAATGGGGAACTGAGTTTTGGGGATGGGGGGGGGGGGGAGGGTTGTTAGAAATTGTAGAGGAATGTCAAGGCGTAACTACAGTACACAAGCTGCAACTGATGTAGCTTGCTGTAAGTTAAAGGACATGCTTTTGCAGTACAAAACTAATGAACCGCATGAAACTCGACTTTCGACTGAAGACTCCATCAACAATATCAGTAACAGACTGAAGAAAACAAATGTTCTCTTTTATTAGTCGCTTAGTGTCATTCCCGTCTCTTTAGGAACCTGTTCAGAACCAATCGAGAATTTCTCTTCTTCCCACTCCATTAATAGTGCAAAGAAACTTCCGCAATCATTTCAGTGTTGTTCACGTCTTGCCCACGACAGAAGGAGACCCAAAATATATCCGTCTCGGAAGCTAGCAGTTTCAACTTCATGACCAGTCGACGGTTTTGTCTACGCCCCCGTCGAGTGGTGGAAGCAACACTGAGGCGCAAAGTGCATGTGCCGGGCAGATACCGTTAATCTGGTGGCTGGCAGCTCTAATGGATTCCAGGCGAGCGATTTTATTTCCCGGCCGTCCCGCCGTCGCACTGCTGTCCCTCCTCCCCGCCCACCCGTTGCCCACCACTGGCGGACACCCTCCACTGCGTCCCTCTCCTCCGCCGTTCGCCGCCGCAATACATTTGGCTGCGCGGCGCCGCGCCGTGCCGCGTGATGGGCTGCGAACGCAGACCGCAGGGCCCGGCCGGCGGTATTTACGGCCCGGTTCGCTCCATTAGCGCGCCACCAGCCGCTCCGGGCGCCGCCGCGACTCCGCTGGGAGACCGGAGCAGCACTTCGCCCCGTGACAAGTGCTCCCCAGGTCAGCCGCCGTCTTACGCACTTGCTGTTGAAGGGCAAAGGGGTGTTTCTCCGGTGAAGGGAAATATGTCTCACCGATTGACAGTCCGCTGTACTCACCAGCCACAACGATATTACCACCGACCTACTATCAGTATAGCGTCCAGGCGATAGCAGCTTTACCTGGTGAGTAATGACTATTAGGAGACACACCCATGATAGCATGATTGAGCTTGCTCTCTGTGTGCAGAAGGGGGCCGACAAGCCGGCCGCGGTGACCGAGTGGTTCTAGGCACTTTGCAAGGTGTCGGGGAAATCCAACACCTTCCATGAAAACCCTGACATGATAAGCAAATCCAGTAGTATGTCATATTGCTCCGAATAAATTGTGACTTTAAATTAACCAAAGTAATACGAGTAATGAGTGAGCAAATGGAATACCACAGCCTAACACAAGAATGCCTAAATGCATGTCATACCTTCCCACCGTGCGACAGACGCAGTTTCGAGGGGAGAAACGAGAACAGAAGCCGAGAGCAGAACCGTGTTAAGCTGGAAAGCCCTACGATAAGGGATGGACAGCCACGTGGCCAGGTAACCGCTAGGACCTCCCCCCAGCCCATGTTAAAAGCTAGAGCCCTTCAGAAGAACAATATAGATCTTACGATAACACAAAAAGGGCTACCCCAGCCGCAAGTTTCCGTCTCTGTTACGTCATGACCACCCCCAAGCCCATGTTAAACCATAGAGCCCTCCAGAAGAACAGTATAGATATTACGGTAACATTAAGAGGAGCACACCAGTTGCAAGTTTTAGCGTGAGACTTTTTCGCGTCTCTGTTACGTTGCAACCATTACAAACATTGCCCCACCACGAAAAGTATAACGTTTCTCATTGGATAGACAGAATTTTTGTAGGCAGAGCTTAAGGTTAACACTGAGCCCCTGATTGGTCAGATGAAAACACAGCCAGACAGCTTTTTAAATCTACTTCGGTAAATTATAGTAAGGAGAAGTTAGGTGAGGAATTGCTTCCGAGACGGCGAGGTGAGCGGAGCTGCGCCGGCCGCCACCCCTGACAAACACCGACGAGGTAATGAACGCACGCGATGCGGCATTTTTGAATGCATAAGGCTTCACTCAGAGCTGCAGGAGTCTCATCTGTTACATCCACGTTTTGCGTAATACGTTAAAATCTTAAAGGCGATGATTTCTCTGTTATATAATTATTGAGAAGCCACATCAGCCACTGTAATTTACCATAAGTTAGATAAGTAATTAAAGATGATTGAGGGTCACTGTAGACCATTTCGATAGTTTTCTCTCTTGTGAAACTTAATTTAAACCTAGATTATAGATGTGATATGGCACAGGTCATCCTTCGATCCATTGTAGAACTTGGAAACCCACTTAGGAAATATTCGTTCACATTTTTGTTGAACGCAGTTGGTTTTTATCATCCTGTATTAAAACATTTCCTTTTATCAATGGTACAATTTATAAACAATATTTTGTGAGTAGAATAAAATTTCCAATGGTGAACTTAACTGCTTTTTCCACGTTATTTTACCAGCTAACTAAAAATAGGAAAGCCTTGAACCCCTTCCACTAAATTTAGTTAGTATTAAGATTCTTTTACAGGGAGTGCAGTGGAGCTGACGCTGAAATCATTAAGTATTTGGTTATATCATCGCTAGTCTCACTGAACTCTTCTGAACTTTACATGTCATGTGTGGTCTGGCGTCTCCTTACCAGCAACAGGTCCCAGGTTCAAACTAGTCAATTCCCTAAAAAACACGCTCAAACCGTCGTTGCTCGAAAGTGGTAGGGAGACACTACTTAGAACAAACAGACACCACGCAGAATGCTAGAACTTCAGTCCAGAACCGCGCGACCGCTACAATAGCAGGTTCAAATCCTGCCTCGGGTATGGACGTGTGTGATGTACTTATGTTAGTTAGGTTTAAGTAGCTCTAAGTTCTCACCAAACAAGTCCACATACTGACTACTGAAGGGTCAACTAGCTAGGAATCCGACCGTGAGAATAGACGGCTCACCAGTTGTCCGGCACCACGAGGCACGATACTTGGGAGTAGTCATCGATGAGAGGTGGAATTATAGATCACACATTGACACCGTAACATGAAGATCTTTAGAAACACTCACAAATCTAATAGCGACCTGGCACAAACGATTCCACCAGCTACAGTATTTTGACATCAATTGTAGGTTACAGGTCAGGAGTCTGGGCTCACATACTCACGAGGGTCATGTCTGCCATGGCTGTAAGGAGAACGCAGCGAATTATGCTCCTGAGATAATTAGGGGCAAATAGAACAACTCCGAGGGAGCGCGAACGGTACTAATGGGGCTTTGTCCACTCGACATAAAGATGAGAGAAGAAGGAGAATGGTACTGGGTCAAAAAGGGAAACAGGGACAGAATAATTGAACTAATGGGGATTTACGTGGGGAACAAACTTGAAATCAGATGCGGGGGGGGGGGGGGGGGGGGGGGGAGGAGATTTGGCAAGAATAGTGGGACAATGAAGCAACTGGTTGCAGAACACACGAACTACTGCCTAACATCAGAGAGCGACTACAATTAAAACATTTCAAGCCTTCAAGCGGACTGTTGCACTTTCTTATGGGACATGGACCCTGCCCGGCATTCTTATGCCGGTTTGGGAAACGGGCTACACCAACGTGTGACTATGGGGCCGCATCAGGCACCCCAGAACATTTGGTGTATGAGTGCCACCTTTTCGACGACGTAGCGGCACAATTACGTCAGCAGTTACCCAATTATGACATGCTCAGGAATGAGGACCACTTCCTAATCTTGAATAAATTTGCAAATGAAATCTCATACAAAGTCCTAAACGAACTCCTACGGAACAATAACTAAGATCTCACATTGATACCGACATGTGTTCGTGCACGTGTCCTGTTCCGCCGAGGCGTGGACTTGGCCAGCCGCTTCACGGCTGGAATCCGCCAAGTCTGGGATTAGGAGGAGGGTGCGTCTTTACCGATTCTGATACTCACCGGATTTGACATTAGATTAAATATTAGGTTCGATGTAGGATAAGCTAGGATAGCAACACTAGTGTAGTACTGCAGCGATCAAACACTCCGTGCCAGCCCGGTGCCAGGGGCATGTTCACCGGGATTTGCTCGGGGAACACGGCCAGCAATGTAGGCTTATATAAAGCTGGCACACCTGTACCGCTGCAGGTAAAGCAGACTAGTGTAAGTACTAATAGTCAAACATTAGAACCTAAGACATAGCAGTAGTGCCCACAGTGCATGAGTAAAAGAATTACCATTCTTAGAAATAAGCTGCAGTAATAATAATTGAATTGTATCATTTAGGATCTACTAATTGTGTTAGGTGGTTGGTTGGTCATGTGTCATATATACTGAATAATAAATAATTTTTTTTAAAAAAAGTTCTGGTGGACTGATGACATCAGATGTTAACTCCTATAGTGCTCAGAACCATTTGTCGAAGGGGAAAGACCATGATCTATGTGAGTCAGACCGAGGGCAGATTATGATAGCTAGGAGGCTCAGCACGAGCATTACTGGAAATGAACAACTCGTTGGGTGTTCGAGGAGTGCTCGGTGAATGTCTTTAACTACTGGCGAAACCAAGGTGAATCGTCGTCTAGACGTCGTGGTGTGCCGGCCGCGCTGGTCTAGCGGTTCTAGGCGCTCAGTCCGGCACCGCGAGACTGCTACGGTCGCAGGTACGAATCCTGCCTCGGTCATGGATTAGGTTAGGTAGGTTGAAGTAGTTCTAAGTTCTAGGGGACTGATGACCACAGATGTTAAGTTCCATAGTGCTCAGAGCCATTTGAACCACTTGAACGTCGTGGTGTTGGACGGCCACGCTTCATTACAGCTGTCGAACGTCTTAGGCTGGCAGACTGGTAAAACAGGACTGGCGGCGAACTGTAGTGGAACTAACATCAGACTTTAACGCTTTTTGGAGTACAAGTGTGTTGTAACTTTGGAGCGATTTGCACGGCTGCAGAGTTTTGCAGTAAGTTTTTTCCCTTTAGGCCAAACTGTATTGGAGGTTGGCAATGAAGCTTGCAGCCCCGGCCGTTGTGTAGTCGGCTGCTGGCGTCATGAGGCCATCTGTCACGGTGTGCGGACCGTGAGAACTGCCCTGTGTGAAACATAATAAGATTACTTATTCGTCTCACCTAAGAAACTAAATAACTGTGACACATATGAACTGTTTGTTTTCACATTTGGTACAGGAACTTTAATATTTGAGAAGAACAGTCAGTAAAATTCTCATGTGGATAAGTTTAATAGTTTTGAAAATACAAGAAACCTATTCAAAAGACTTATCCAACACTTAATAAAGTAAATTGAGATAGGAATCACGACTGTTTAAGCTTCTTTGCCGTTTTAAAATACTAACAGCACTCTCAGTGCACTCAAGTTGATTTTAAGGAATTTTTATTCTAAATTTGTAATAATTTTGCTTTCGCTGTGGAAATGATTGTTTAAAAGTTGATATTCATGTTTTGTGTTAGGGTGCGAACAGATGAGAGTGAATATGAGTGTGTATGTGTTTACATAATTTAAATTTAAATTTTATAATGTATTACACCATCCGTAACTAGCAAGTGTTACGTAACCAGGATGTCCTGAAAACGATGAATCCCCCTAACTGGTGGATGACGTATGTCTAATAGCTTTTGATTTTGTAATAAGGATGCCAGAAAGATAGTAAGAGGATACTTTGTTCTAAAGTATATTTCAAGCATAGTTTTCTTTTGATTTTCGTTTGGTTTGGTTCTGTGGAACATTTTTGAAATTCTGCAGTATTAAATGACGCAGATGCATCTGCGACTGCTGACTGGAGCAAAGCAGTTTGTCCGCGAAAATGATCGTGAAAGGTTGAATTGATTGGTTGATCATTTATATGCCCTGTGAGCGACGGCATTGAGTCAGTCGTGGTCTCAATGACGGACGAGAAGGTCATGTTAAATGTGTCCGAAAAATTATATGTAATATGAAAATATGACTGTTAAACTGTGCTCTGTTTATATCACCGTGCTAGCAGAAGTTTTTAGAGGTATTAGATTGTTGGTCCGAGAATAAACCGCGTGTGAAACTATTGGCCTTTGTGAATATTCTGCGTGGCGTGTTCCTTATGCATGTACAGAACATTTTGGCAAGCATCTTCTTTCGAAGTATCCACTGAAGAGGACCGAATGTGAACTCGTTTGTATTGCTTTCGGGTTAGGCTTAACACATTTCTGGCTCTCTTACGTGTGGTATAAGCTGCACGAACTACTAGTAGATGTACTACCAACGTAAATGTGGGTTTGGTGACACCATAAATGAAAGGGAGCTTAATAAAACATCAGCATCTACAAACAAACATTTTCAATGAAGGGAGGATGCACCCACTTTGCCCATTATTAATAGAAATTTACGTGTTTATCTTGTTACTCGAGTTAAGCGGACTTTGTAATCGTAAATGTGAACGGTGATTTTCTTCATCGCTGTCTTTCTCATTGTCTACATAGTACCTATGAATGCAGAGCAACGGGTTGTGAATGGACGGTATACTGAGTTAGGTGGGCATCAGTAATTAAATCGCAACGAGGCCAACCCCGCCCCGCCACAGTCTCTGAACATATAGTACATCAAACACTCCTAGCCATGGGCCTCTGTAGCCGACGACCTATTCACGTGGCAATGTTAACATCGAGACCTCGCCGGCTTTGACTGAAATGAGTGTATAGCCTGATTAATCTCGATACCCTCTTCACCATGCCGATCGACGGCCACCAATCCGACATCTTCCAGGTGAACAACTCCTTTCACATGAACTGCGGAAAAGAGACAAGCTGAAGGTGTGTCCATTATGCTCTAGGAAACATTCACGTGAGCATCCGTGGGTCCAGCGCAGGTCCTGCAAGGCACCATAACGGCCAATGAGTGTCGTACACTGGTTCAGATCACGTAGACTCCTTCATGACGGTCGTATTTCCCGACACCAGTAGAACTTTTCGACGAGACCGGGAGTATGGTTGAGTGGTTTGAAGAGCACAGTAGCGCGTTGCAATTGATGGGCAGTCCCCACACTCGCCATAATGCACCTGATCGATCACATCTGGGATGTGACTGAACGTAGCTTCAGAGATCTCGACCCCCTGCCCGGAATTTACGGGAATTAGGTGAGTTGCTTGTGCAGATGTGGTTCCAACTCCCTCCAGCGACCTACCAAGATCTCAATACTTCCACGCAACGATACGTCGCCGCAGTTATCCGTGCCGAAGATGGAAATAACGGCTAATAGATACGTGGGCATAATGTTGTGGCTGATCAGTGAGTAACGTCACAGAGGGTGACCCAACTGCATCATATTTCCCGGTATCTTCCGTGGTTTTTAGTCCTCCCAGCTACATTATTGACCACTTATTTCTCCAGTATATTTCGCAGTTATGACTGTTGTAAGAATTAATCCCGCGAAGTATCATAGACAGTTCAATTTCTCTGACAAGCAGATCTCGAAATGTTTTCGTACAATAATCGCTACTGTTACTCACATGAACTAAGGTGACAAAATTCGGGGGATAGCAATTTGCACATGTGCAGTAGACAATAGTATGGCTTGCACAAAGTATAAAAGGACGCTGTATTTTCGAGCTTCATTTGTAATTACCGATTCCCGTGAAAAGGATTCTAACCTAATTATGGCCTCACGATGGCAATTAACAGACTTTGGACTCTGAATGAGGGAGCTAACGTATGAGACATTCCTTTTCGAAATTCATTACGGAATTCAGTATCACTAGAGTCACAGTGTCAAGAGTGTGATGAGAATTCCAAAGTTCAGGCATTATCTGTCAACACTGACATCGCTGTGGCCGACGGCCTTCATTAAAGACTGAGAGCAGCAAAAATTGCGCAGAGTTGTCGGTCCTAATAGACAAGCAACACTGCGTGAAATAACCGTAGAGATAAACGTGGGCCGTATGACAACTTATTGGGACAGTGCGACAAAATTTGGCGCTAATGAATTACGGCAGCAGCCGGCCGACGCGAGTGCCCTTGCTAACGGCACGACATGGCTTAAAGCGCCACTCCTGAACTCGTAAACATATCGGTTCGAACCTGGAAAATAGTGGCCTGGTCTGATCAGTCCAGATTTCAGTTTTAAGAACTGGCGGCAGGATTCGAATGAGGCGCAAACACCAGGAAGCCGTTGAGAAGATGTCAACAAATCACAGTGCTAGCCATAATGGCCTGGACTGTTTTTACATGGAGCTGATTGTCCTCTTGCCCAATTGAAGCGATCAGTGACTGGGAATAGCCATGTTCGGCTACTTGGAGACCATTTGCAACCAGTAGGCGACCGTTTACTTTTATCTCGGTCAGTACTGGCAGCTCAAGGATGCTTTCGCCTCTTACCAGTGAGCCGCTATAGTATTAATGAGAAACGAAAGTAATGAGGGCTCATGAAATCACACCTGTTACATTGTTTATCTCTCACTTTAGTAACATAAGATGACCAATTCGCAGAGCTTCAAAAGAATCAGTACTGACAGATCGATAAAGGTGGAAATAATCAAAAAGAAAGGACGGTCATCACGAAATGTTCTGATTGTGTAGGTCTCTTTTCGTAATGGTACGTGCTATATCACATGAGTTATTACACCCTTTTTCACTCTTCTACATGTGGTGTTACCCCAAAAATGACCTTGAATGATATAATAGAGTAAATATATGCGAAGTATACAAGTTTTTTAAAATATATTTATATATCCTCTGTCAGCTATTCCAAGATAAAACGATGTAATTGTGCAGTTGAAACTTATCGCGAGTAAATCATTTTTAAAACTCCCTTAAAGTCATAATCAGGTGCTGGTCATCTCCCATAATAGTATGATCAAATGTTGGTCGCCCTGCTGAGTCTCACCTTGAGATATATTCATACAGTCGCCCTCGTCGCATCTAGTTAAAATATTCAAATTGGTGCTCTCCTTAAACAAAAATTCTACAATGATACCTTGATGGTTATACAAGCGTACACTATCTGATCAAAAGTAACTGTATACCCCTGTGTTATGCTGAATCGAACACTAGATTTCAGCAGAGGGATACTCGCCATTACAAAGGAAGATGGGAAGTATTACGCTCTCAGCAGAGATGCAGTTGTAACACGCCCGGGAGTACAAAATGGTGGGGTACCTGAAAGGGGTTGTCGTTTCGGACTGTTGCTTGACCGTGAGCCCTGTCCACACGACGTACCTGATAACGCCGCGGTGGTCGTATTGTCCTCCTCCACACTGCTGTTGGCTTGCCTGAATATCTCTATCGAAATATGCAACGGGTTCAGGGTAGCCACTCAAGGTTAAAACACAACACTGTCCTAAGTCTGACAAGAACATCTATATTCTGAGACGATATGGAAACCACAGGTTGCACTTCTTACATTCTAAGTCGTAAATGTTTATCCCAATTAACAATGTTCATGATTATCTGTCCACAACATCACTCAGACGAGCGTACGTGTAACCGACTGGACGCGGGTGATTGTTGATGATGCGGAAGCCGAATGATCGCACAAAAGTTCTCACGATCGTCATGCATACACAGATATTTGGTGCCAGTTCTCCTTGACTTTAGTAACAACGTAACACTGTTGGTAAAGTTAATTTTTCAGTTCTCAGTTCTCAATTGTACGAGCGTGCGCGTAACCGTCGCGGCGCTGCTGATTGTTGATAATGCGGAAACGCGATGATCGAACGCACGTTCCCACGCTCGCTACAAGACACTGGCACTTGACTGCACTGTTTTATGGTAACTAATTTTTACTGGTTCACATCAGTTCATTCTTGGAGACCGAACACGGCGCGGATGACTGATGCTGTGCGACAAGCAACGAGAGGGTAAACAAATACGTTATCGGCGGCACTGCACATATTTAATTACTTCTTGACCCCCTTTACTCTGAATCATTTTCTTATTTTATCACTCTAGTGTAATAGCACTTGTAGCAACACTTCATCTTCCATGCCAACAATGCCTCTCGCAATGCGAGCTACACACTACGCAACATAACAGATCCGTGTGCCGCACTTGACGCTCTAGACGCGACTGCCCGCAAAGATACTCCACAACTAAGCCCACGATATGACAATACGCTTACACAGTAACAACAGAATGGGACATCAGAAGAACTCCACGACTTCGAAAGTAAACTAGTCACTGGGTGCCATCGAGGTAACAAAAACTAAAAGGATATTTCAACTCTTTTAATACTACGTATGTCGACTATTGGTGACCTTATTGCATCCGCCTGGTGGTGGTTTCCTCCTTACACCAGGCAGGTCATGCAGTCAGCCGCCCCGCCAGTAGCACGTAACTAATCGGCCTGATAAACACCATTTCCACGTATGGTATAGGATGTTTACCACGGAGTTTCACTTCACCTCCACAGTGTCTGGGGCACCAACCTCGCCGACAACCAGCGTCTCAGTGGCAGCAGAGGGCGTTGTCAGAAGGACACTATTCTGCTACTTCAGGCACCGTGCCCTAGCAACGCCATACGAGTATCCATCCCTTCTCCACCGTTAAGAGCGCCGTTGGATCGTGCGCAAGTAACTTACGCACTACTCCTCCAGTCGGCAGTACAAGCAGTTTCGTGAGGCCAAGTCAGCAGTTCAGTTCCAGAGCTACAACTTGGTAGTATCAACAGTTCAGCCTCAGTGCTCCACGCCGGCAGAACCGGCCCAACTCGTCCTGGTCTGAGCAAGCAGCACGTCAGCCGTCATACGCCGGCACCGTACCAGTAACGTCTTCACGCCGTCGGCTACCATGACTCTATGGTTCATCATGTAGGCGCATCAGAGACAACACCAAAGGAGACTTATTTCTGTGGTACATAATTGTGTCGATGTTATCCAAAGGACATTATAATTCAGCTTCGTTTCCTTAACGAAGTTATTCTTTGAGAAGTGTCTTACTTTTGTCCGCCTTCGATTTACTCTCCACACATATTCTATACTCATTAGACCGTTCGATCCATGCTACAGGTACCGCAATTCTTCACTGTCTCCGAACATAGCAATTTCATCAGCGTGTCATAATAATGATATACTTTCACATTTAATTTTAATCCCAATCCCTAACTATTCTTTTAATTGCTCCATTGCTTCTTCGACGTATAAATTGAACAGCAGGGTCGTAAGACTACAACATTTGTTTACACCCTTTTTAATTCGAGCACTTCGTTCTTGGACTTTCACTCTTATTGTTCCCTCTTGGCTATTTTACACATTCTACGTTACCCTTTTTTGCTTGTAACTTACCCCTATGTTGGTCAGGGTAACGACCGTGTTGCATCAAGAGACACAGCCGAAAGCTTTTTCCGAGTTGACAAATCATGTGAACCAGTTCTAATACATCTTTAGTCTTCCTTCCAATATCAACCGCAGCGTCAGAATTGCTTTCCTTGTGCCTTTAGTTTTCTAAAGCCAAACTGATCGTCATCTAATTGATCCACAATTTTTTTCCATTCTTATATATATCGAAAAAGGCACCAGTGGTCTAGGGGTAGCTTTTTCGAAACCCCGCAACTTAGGCAACAAAATAGCCAATGACGGACGGAGCAATGAGGGCATCAGAACCACAACTTCCCTAACAAAAATGGCATTTATGGCCATGGGAAGTCTGCTACCATCAAACATAGGCCTTAATTATAGGAAGAAATCTCTGAGACTGTAGGTCTGGAGAACAGTGTTGTATGGTAATGTAACATGGACTGTGGTAGAACTGGAACTGAAGAGAATCGAAGCATTTGAGATGCAGTGCTAAACACGAATGTTGAAAATTAGATGGACTGATAAGGTAAGGAATGAGGAGGTTCTGAGCAGAATCGGAGAGGACAGAAATATGTGGAAAACACTTACAAGGAGAACGGACGGGATCATAGGACATCGGTTAAGAGATCAATGAATGGCTTCCATGGTACTAGATGGAGCTGTGGATGGCACAAACTGTAGAGCAAGACAGAGAAAGAAGGCGTCCAGCAAATAATTGATGACGTAGGTTGCAAGTGCTACTCGGAGATGAAGAAGTGGGCACAGGAGAGCAATTCGTGACGGGCCGCATCTAACCAGTTAGAAAGCTGATCACCCAGAAAACGTGTATATTATTATCATCAATAATTTGAATGCATGAGCTGTTAAGCTGGTTGTGCGGCAATTCTCACAACTGTCGACTCTTTCTACATTGGGAATTGTGTGAATGGTGTTCCTTAAAATGTCTGATAGTTTATCGCCAGTCTCATACATTCTACACATCGACATGAATCATGGTCTTGTTGCCACTTTCACCATTGGTTTTAGAAATTTCTGAGGACTGTTATCTATCCACTGTGCTTTACTCGATTTTAAGTCTTCTAAGTTCCGATTCCAATACTGACTCCCCTATCTCATCCCTATCGGTTCCTGTTTCTTCTTCTATCTCATCTTCACTGAAGTCCTCCTCTCATCGAGACCACAATGTACTCTTTCAACCTATCTGCAGTCTTCTCTGTATTTAACAACGAAATTACCATTGCAATGTTATTGTTACCGCTCTTGCTTTCAATTTAGCTGAAGTTTGTTTTGACTTACTTGTATGCTGAATCAGTCCTTCCGACACTAATTTTTTTTCTGTATTTCTTCACATTTCTCATGTATCCACTTTGTCTTACTTTTCCAGTTCTTCCTGTTGATTTCATTCGTAAATGACGTGCATTTCTGTGTCGCTCAATTTCCCTGAATTTTTTGTGTTTCCTTCCTTCATCGATCATCTGAAGTATTTTTTGCGTTATTCATGGTTCCCTCGCAGTTACCTTCCTTGCACCTATATTTTTCATTTCAACATCTGTAATTGCTCTTTATAGAGATATCCATTCGCCTTTAACTGAAGTGTCTACTGAGCTATTCATTATAGTATCCACAACAACAGAGTTCAAGCTTATTTTGGGGACTGCATTCTGGCTCTGGGGTACCGAGAGGCCACTGTCATGGGTGCGACGCCATATTCTGCGCATCTGAACACAAGTGGCTGCTTTTTGTGGGGCTGTATAAAAGACTAGCTGTACAACAATAAACCCAAAACCATTGTTGGGCTGTAAACAGCCATTTAGGAGTCATAGGCACTATCGATGTTACGACACTTCAGCGGGTCATCCTCTGTTTAGCAACTCGTCTGTGCCACATTATCGCCGATAATGGCAGGCTTATCAAACATCTCATAACCTAAATCCGAACATCGGTGGTGATGTTTAAATGTTGGTTAAAGTGTGTGCACACAGTAGTTTGAAACTAATTTACGTTTTTTTTTTTTTCATGTAGTTCAATAATTGTCACTCTGTAGTAGCACATGGTACCACTTGTCTTTACGGATAACAAAGGTCAGTTTAACTGATCTCTAGGCTTACATTTCGATGCAGCTAAACTCGGCATTTGCATAGAGCCCTCTTTATTACCATCACTTGTGTTCTACATTTACGACCTATACTGCCTGTCCTCCTACCGTAAATCTCATTAATATGGTCGTGAAGCACGCTTTTCCTGGCCCACAGCTAATATAGTTCTGGAAACGCTGGTGTGTGGTGGCTTGCAGGTACAGTCACTTCGCCTGCTGAACTCGCGACGGCGTTGAACCTCCGACCTGTTAGCTGTGTGGTATTCAGTAGTTACGCTGACTTAGTACTGTACTCCACAGTGAGCTTTTTGATGTTGTCGTTTGCGAGTTTGACCCCAATTATACATGGGACAGGTGCTACCCTCCTCTGTTGAGTAGTGAATGAGAGAGCGTAGCCCTCCAGTAGGAACATGTTTGTTTGAACAGTGGCGAATGTGGTCAGCTGTGGATATGCGGCTATCTGCTAGTCCGGCCATTGCGCACCTTCTATGCATCATTTCACTCCTCCACTGGACATTCCCACCGGTTATGGCACCAACTGGTTGAGACACGTAGCCTCACACTCCCCATGCGGGACTCTCTACTGTTACCGACAGCTCACGAGCTGCTGGCTCGTCGGGGTGACGTTCACGTTACATCGGCATGAAACACACGAAATGCCACCAACACTAGCTATCAGTTAACCCTGCTGCATGTGCGTGAAGCATTAAGCTACCCTACTTACACTGGTACTACCCGCACGATTCAAACAAAATCATCTACACTCCTGGAAATGGAAAAAAGAACACATCGACACCGGTGTGTCAGACCCACCATACTTGCTCCCGACACTGCGAGAGGGCTGTACAAGCAATGATCACACGCACGGCACAGCGGACACACCAGAAACCGCGGTGTTGGCCGTCGAATGGCGCTAGCTGCGCAGCATTTGTGCACCGCCGCCGTCAGTGTCAGCCAGTTTGCCGTGGCATACGGAGCTCCATCGCAGTCTTTAACACTGGTAGCATGCCGCGACAGCGTGGACGTGAACCGTATGTGCAGCTGACGGACTTTGAGCGAGGGCGTATAGTGGGCATGCGGGAGGCCGGGTGGACGTACCGCCGAATTGCTCAACACGTGGGGCGTGAGGTCTCCACAGTACATCGATGTTGTCGCCAGTGGTCGGCTGAAGGAGCACGTGCCCGTCGACCTGGGACCGGACCGCAGCAACGCACGGATGCACGCCAAGACCGTAGGATCCTACGCAGTGCCGCAGGGGACCGCACCGCCACTTCCCAGCAAATTAGGGACACTGTTGCTCCTGGGGTATCGGCGAGGACCATTCGCAACAGTCTCCATGAGGCTGGGCTACGGTCCCGCACACCATTAGGCCGTCTTCCGCTCACGGCCCAACATCGTGCAGCCCGCCTCCAGTGGTGTCGCGACAGGCGTGAATGGAGGGACGAATGGAGACGTGTCGTCTTCAGCGATGAGAGTCGCTTCTGCCTTGGTGCCAATGATGGTCGTATGCGTGTTTGGCGCGGTGCAGGTGAGCCCCACAATCAGAACTGCATACGACCGAGGCACACAGGGCCAACACCCGGCATCATGGTGTGGGGAGCGATCTCCTACACTGGCCGTACATCTCTGGTGATCGTCGAGGGGACACTGAATAGTGCACGGTACATCCAAACCGTCATCGAACCCATCGTTCTACCATTCCTAGACCGGCAAGGGAACTTGCTATTCCAACAGGACAATGCACGTCCGCATGTATCCCGTGCCACCCAACGTGCTCTAGAAGGTGTAAGTCAACTACCCTGACCAGCAAGATCTCCGGATCTGTCCCTATTGAGCATGTTTGGGACTGGATGAAGCGTTGTCTCACGCGGTCTGCACGTCCAGCACAAACGCTGGTCCAAGTGAGGCGCCAGGTGGAAATGGCATGGCAAGCCGTTCCACAGGACTACATCCAGCATCTCTACAATCGTCTCCATGGGAGAATAGCAGCCGGCATTGCTGTGAAATGTGGATATACACTGTACTAGTGCCGACATTGAGCATGCTCTGTTGCCTGTGTCTATGTGCCTGTGGTTCTGTCAGTGTGATCATGTGATGTATCTGACCCCAGGAATGTGTCAAAGTTTCCCCTTCCTGGGACAATGAATTCACGGTATTCTTATTTCAATTTCCAGGAGTGTATTTCACTGGCCCATCCACACAGTACTATATCTGTAGTGTATGTTCCTAACATACACTGGTTCAATAAGGCTCAGTCTGAAGCGCTTCTTACCCCACTTTTTGTCACAAAAGTATGTCGATTGCTTAAGCTGACAGCGAGGACTTAGTTGTTATTGCTTAACCTGGTATTCCGTATTCGCAGGTAATACTTGATGATCATCTGTTATGGGTTACAAGAAATTCAGATTAGTTTCAATTGTGATGCTTTTCCGTCGTACAAGCGACGTATGGAAGCTGTGCGGTGATTTTTTTTCTTCATTCGTTCCTTTCCTCATACACGTTGCCCAAGTTTTCTCTACTTTCTCTTCCTCCTTGCGAATGTTACAAATACTCATGTCACTCCTCACAACTCCATTTACACTGGTCCCTCTTTCGTCGTCGTGCTTTCTTCCTAGCCTCGTTCGAAGTTTTGTTCCTGTCGTTCTTATAGACGTTTGTTGTGGTATATTGTTTCAAACTGATTAAGCTTGAAAATGATGTCTAACTAATTTGCAACATGATGCATATTTTTAACTGATTACAGCACTGTATTGCTGTAATCGTATTTCATTAACGCTTTATGTCTAGGAGTTCCTAATGATACAGTTTACCCCACATCATTAATCCAAGGTTGGGGTGGAGCTGTAATTAATCTTTTTCTTCCTAGTTTCTGTTTTCTCTCTGCTGTTTCCGAGCCCGGGTCTAAGTACTACAAAAATGTTCAAATGTGTATGAAATCTTATGGGACTTAACTGCTAAGGTCATCAGTCCCTAAGCTTATACACTACTTAATCGAAATTATCCTAAAGACCAACACACACATCCATACCCTAGGGAGGACACAAACTTCCGTTGGGACTAGCCCTAAGTACTCTTTCTGTCACGTCCGCAGTGGCTATCAGTCGTGTCTGCCATTCTCACCGTATAATATCCCTGGCGTAGCTGCCTCTGTCTTCGCGCTGTCTATCATTACACTTATCGCGCTGCCGGTTGTAGCTGTGCTGTTGTAAATTCCCAGATGTGTTGACCAATGAATTGGGAGTTACTGGATTGCTAGAATCCCGTACTAAATTAACTGAACAGATTCCGGTTAAGAAGAGTCCCCCCCATAGATTGTAACCACCAAGGATGAAGATATTAATGATACATGCGTAAAAGATATTAAAACTGGAATTGACTAGATCATCTTAATATCCTTATGCTGCTCCATTATTCTAGGTTCCTAAAAGTAATAGCAGCACTACCCGTTAGCAGACGATCGTGCCTTAAATAAGAATTAATACTGAAGCCATTGCCTGTGCCGGATTTCCATTTGTGATTAGCATGGTTTAATGGAGCACGGGTTTTTAACACCTTAGATCTCAATGACTGTGTAACCAGATACCCATGGAGGAAGGTTCAGAGCCGTTGACAGAATTCGAAATGGACTAAACGAATTTAAGCCCTTTTAATAGGCTACATGCGTCACAGCAGTGACCAGAGTCAATGGGATCGAAGGGTTTCCTGGATAACCAAGGCATTTAACACTGTACCTCATAAAGCCATCAACCTTCACTCGCTAGTTCGCACCTGGGTCAGCACATTGTAATTACACTGAGTAATTTGTCGACTATTGATGACCCTGTGGTCTATGGGTAGCGTCTCTGACACAGCTTAAATTCTGATTAATAATTAGCATTGGTGGCTGCAGGCTTCTGATGTAAGAAGTCACATTTACAGAGCAAACAGCCTCGTCAAAGAGGACAGAGGAGCGTACAGATGTTCAGTGCACTCTGTTGCGGTTGGGGTGGGAATGTGCCACTAAAGGCAGATGAACGAGCAATGATCAACAGCATGAGGATGCAGAAGGTAATGGTAACCATTGCATTAACGACACACGACTTGTATCAGTAGGACAATTGACTTGTAATTGGAAAAAGTGTCATGATAATCTATACATTGGCAAAAGGTTCCGGAAGAGGATTGCTAATAATGAGGTGAACGTGAGTAAGAGATAACCAACGAAAGGATTAGGTTCTATGAATCTAGGAGTGGAATGTCAGAAGGTCGAATGTGTTAGCAAAGATAGAAAATCTATAAAGGGAAATGCGGAAGCTTAATGTAGATATACTAGAGGTCAGTGAAGTGAAATGGAAAGAAAGAAAAGGACTTCTGGTCATATGAGTATAGGTTAATACCAACAGCACCAAAAAATGGTGTAACGGTAGCTTGATTCGTTATGACAGAGAGCGTGCTACTGTGATAGGGTTGTTCTTGTCAGAATCGACAGCAAACCGACATCGATAACGATCTTTCAATTATACATACTGATGTCGTAAGCTGAAGATGAAGAGATAGAGAAAGCATAGGAAGATATTGAAAGGGTAATACAGTGCGTAAAGGGAGTTGAAAACATAATAGACATAAGGGACTGGAATGCTTTTGTAGGGCAGAGAGCAGAAGAACAGGTTACAGGAGAATATGGTCTTGGGGAAGGTATGAGGGAGGAGAAAGAATAATTGAGTTCTGTAATAAATTTTTGCTAGTAATAACGAATACTCTGTTCAAGCAACAAAAGAGGAGGAGGTATACTTGGAAAAGGCCGAGTGCTACGGGAAGATTTTCGTTACATACATCATGGACAAAGAGAGATTCTGAAATCAGATACTGGATTGTAAGGCGTACTCAGGAGCAGATGCAGACTCAGATCAGAATGTAGTACTGTTGAAGAGTGGGCTTAAGTTGAAGAGATTGGTCAGAAAGAATTAATTCGCAAAGAAGTGGGTCACAGAAGTATAAGGAATGACGAGATATGTTTGAAATTCTGTAAGGCTATAGATGCCGAAATCAGGAATAGCTCAGTAGGCAGAACAGTTGATGAGGATTGCATATCTCAAAAAACAGCAATCACAGAAGTTACAAAGAAAAACATAGATGGAAATAAGGTAACTCCGAAAAAAACACGAGTAACAGAAGAAGTACTCCAGTTGATCGATGAAAGGAGGAAGTACAAAAATTTTCAAGGAAATGCAGGAATACAGAAATACAGACTTCTGAGAAATGAAATAAATAGTAAATGCAGGGAAGCTAAGACGAAATGACAACATGAAAAATCGAAAAAGATATGATTGTCGGAAGGACTGTCTCTGCTTACAGGAAAGTCAAAGCAACTTTCAGTGACGTAAACACCAAGGGCAGTACCATTAAGAATGCCATGGGAATTCCACTGCTAAATGCAGAGGAGAGAGGGGATAGGTGGAAACAGTAGATTGAAGACCTCTATGAGGGTGAAGATTGGTCTGATGTGACAGAAGAAGAAACAGTATTCGATTTAGAAGAGGTAGGGGATCAAGTATTAGAATCAAAATTTTAAAGAGCTTTGGAGGACTTTAGGTCTAATAAGGCAGAATGGATCGATAAAATTCCATTAAAATCATTTTGGGAAGTGGCAACAAAACGACTATTCAAGTTAGTGTGTAGAATGTATCAGTCAGGAGATATACCATCTGAGGAAAAATACCATCCAGACAGTTCCGAAGACTGCAAGAGCTGACAAGTGCGAGAATTATCGCACAATCAACTTAACAGCTCATGCATCCAAATTGCTGACCAGAATAATATACAGAACAAAGGAAAAGAAAACTGTGGATGTCTTAAATGACGATTAGTTTCGCTTTAGGAAAAGTAAAGGCACCGGAGGAGCAATTCTGACGTTGCGGTTGATAATGGAAACAAGAGTAAAGAAAAATCTAGACACTTTCGTACGATCCGTCGAGCTGGAGAAAGCGTTCGACAATGTAAAATGGTGCAAATTGTTCGAAATTCTGGAAAAAACTAGGGGTAAGCTACTTAGAGAGACGGGTCATATACAATAACAATAAGAGCGGAGAGGGAATAAAATGGTTCAAATGGCTCTGAGCACTATGAGACTTAACATCTGTGGTCATCAGTTCCCTAGAACTTAGAACTACTTAAACCTAACTAACCTAAGGACATCACACACATCCATGCCCGAGGCAGGATTCGAACCTGCGACCGTAGCAGTCCCGCGGTTCCGGACTGCTCGCCGAGAACCACTAGACCACCGCGGCCGAGAGGGAATACCAAGAGTGAACGAGCAAGAACGAAGTGTTCGCAATCAATAGTGTGTAGACAGGGTTGTCTGCTGTTCAATCTGTACATCGAAGAAGCAATGAGGGAAACAAAAGAAAGTTTCAGGAGTGGGATTAAATGGCTGGCTCTGGGCACTATGCGAATTAACTTCTGAGTCATCAGTCGCCTAGAACTTAGAACTAATTAAACCTAACTAGCCTAAGGACATCACACACATCCATGCCCGAGGCAGGATTCGAACCAGCAACCGTAGCGGTCGCTCGGTTCCAGACTGTAGCGCCTAGAACCGCACGGCGACCCCGCCCGGCTAGTGGGATTAAAATTCAAGGTGAAAGGATTTGCTGATGACATTACTATCCTGAGTGACAGTAAAGAAGAATTATAGGATGTGTTCAATAGAATGAACAGTCTAATGAGTACAGAATATGTATAGAGAGTAAATCGAAGAAAGACGACACGTATTGCGAAGTAACAGAAATGAGAACAGCGAGAAACTTAACATCAGGATTGATGGTCACGAAGTAGAGGAAGTTAAGGAATTCTGCTACCTAGGCATCAAAATAAACAACGACGGACGGAGCAAGCGAACATCGAAGTCAGACTAGCACTGACCAAAAGGGCATTTCTGGCCAAGAGATGTCTGCTATCATCACACTTAAGCGTTAATTTGAGGAAGAAATATCTGAGAACGTACGTATGGAGCATAGTATTGTATGGTAGCGAAACGTGGACTATGGGAAAACCGGAAAGAAGAGAAGCGAATCATTAGATATGTGGTCCCAGAAAAGAATAATTTGGTGGAGAAGGTAAGGAATGAGGGGGTTCTGCAGATAATCGGAGAGGAAAAGAATATGTAGAATACACTGACACGAAGGAGGGACATGATGATAGGACATCTGTTAAGACATCAAGTGAAGTCTTTCATAGTACTAGAGGGAGCTATAGAGGGCAGAGTGTAGAGGAAGACCGAGGCTGGAATACATCCAGCAAATAATCGAGGACGTAGGTTGCAGGTGCTACTCTGAAATGAAGTGGTTGGCGCAGGTGAGGAATTCTTGGCAGTCCGCCCGTAACCAGTCAGAAGATTGATGAGTCGAAAGAAAAAGAATGAAATTGAAGACCCCCTGGTTGAAAAGAGAACTGCTCAACACGTGGTTGTGTAATGAAGGGAAGCTATGTGGTACAACTTGAGGCCATATACTTACTGGGTTTGTGAGAAGGCAATCATTAGGGATTTTCATTGTGTTAGTTTGCCCTCTCAAAAGTTGATCAAAATTTTGTTTCCCATATTTGAAGAATCTTTTGAAATTAAAAGATTCCTCATTGCTGTTACCAGTTCGTCTTGTTATGTGATCTGCTCAAGGTCGAGGAAAACAGGGCTTGCCTTCCTCACATTAACCCGGATTCTCAGGGTCGATCTGGTGCTTGCCAGCAGGTTTTAAATTTATGTAAGGGATATGCTCAAGTGTGGAACTATTTTGCCCAGGTTTTCTATGTCGGCACTACATCCTGTCGTTGACACTGGCTACAATAGCGTGGTTCTCAGATGGAAGAAGTATTTGTTTATCAGTGCAGAGGATTCAGAGAGAGGACAGTGAGTGGAGCCACGAGCGTTCAGAGTGCCAGTCGGCTGCCGGTAGAGGTTTGGCTGTAAGTCGAGACTGAGCAATTTTTTGTGAGCTTACTGATAGTTGTGGCAGTTACTGTGGGTCTTCTGAGCTGGGAAGGCTTGAGGTGCTGAAACCTGCAGCTTATGGATATTAGTTGTAGTGTGTTGGCTTCCTTGCCTTTCAGACATACTGATTTATAGCATGTTCATATGTATACAACTAGCTGTGCTGAACAACATTTTACAGGGCGGTCGATTGATAGTGAACAGGCCAAATACCTCAGGAAATATACATCAAACAAAAAATCTTCAAAGACCGAAACTCGTCTAGCTTGAAGGGAGAAACCAGATGGCTCTATGGTTGGCCCGCTAGCTGGCGCTACATAGGTCAAACGGATAAAATAGGAACCCCCATTTTTATTATATACGTAAAGAAATATAAATGTTTTAGCTAGCCCACTGATTTTGCTTTGTGATAGATGTCGCTGTAATAGTCACAAAAGTATAAGTACATAGTATCTCGTAACATTCCTCCAATGCAGACGGTATTTGCTTCGTGATACGTTACTCGTGTTAAAATGGGCCGTTTGTAAGTAGGCTGTTTAGGTTTTTTTTATTGGTAACGCCGCCGCCACGTAGCGCTCTGTATGAAAATCACTGGCTGTGCCGTGTGCAGTCTGTGGCTGGTTTGCATTGTTGTCTGCCATTGTAGTGCAGCTGGATGCTAACAGCGCGTAGCGTTGCGCAGTTGGAGGTGAGCCGCAAACAGAGGTGGACGTGGGGAGAGAGGTGGTGGAGTTTTGAAATTTGTAAGAATTGGTGTCATGAAGTGATATATATATATATATATATATATATATATATATATATATATATATATATATATAACTATTAAGGTAAATACATTGTTTGTTCTCTATTAAAATCTTTCATTTGCTAACTGTGCCTATCAGTAGTTAGTGACTTCCGTAGTTTGAATCTTTTCTTTAGCTGGCAGTAGTGGCGCTCGTTGTATTGCATTAGTTCGAGTAACGAAGATTTTTGGTGAGGTAAGTGATTTGTGAAAGGTATAGGTTAATGTTACACAGGGCCATTCTTTTGTAGGGATTATTGAAAGTCAGATTGCGTTGCGCTAAGAATATCGTGCGTCAGTTTAAGCACAGTCGTTTATAATTTTTCTAAGGGGACGTTTCACGTTTACCAATTCCGGAAAAGGTCGATATCGTGTTGATGCACGGATAATGTGATCAAGACGCCCAACGGGCGTGTGCTATGCATGCTGCTCGGTATCCTGGACGAAATCATCCAAGTGTCAGGACCGTTTGCCGGATAGTTACGTTATTTAAGGAAACAGGAAGTGTTCAGCCACATGTGAAACGTCAACCACCAACCGAAACAAATGGTGGTGGCCAAGTAGTTGTTATAGGTGCTGTCGCGGCTAATTCGCACATCAGTAGCAGACAAACTGCGCGAGAATCGGGAATCTCAATAACGTCGGCGTTGAGAATGCGACAATATCGATAGCAACCGTATCACATTTCTACGCAGCAGGAATATCATGGCGACGACTTTAAACGTCGTGTACAGTTCTGCCACTAGGCACATGAGAAATTACGGGACGATAACAGATTTTTTGCACGTGTTCTATTTAGCGACGAAGCGTCATTCACCAACAGCGGTAACGTAGGCATAAACAGGCATAATATGCACTATTGTGCAACGGAAAATCCACGATGGCTGCGACAAGTGAAACATCTGCGACCTTGGTGGGCGAATATATGGTGCGGCATTATGGGAGGAAAGATAATTGGCCCCCATTTTATCAATGGCAATCTAAATGGTGCAATATATGCTGATTTCCTACGTAATGTTCTGCCGACGTTACTACAAGATGTTTCACTGCTTGAAAGAATGGCGATGTAGTTCCAACATGATGGATGTCCGTCACATAACTCGCGTGCGTTTGAAGCGCTATTGAATAGCATATTTCATGACAGGTTGATTGGTCGTCTATGCTCCACACAATGACCCGCACGTTCCCCGGATCTGACATCCCCGGATTTCTTTCTATGGGAGAAGTTGAAGAACATTTGCTATCGTGATCCACCGATAACGCCTAACAACATGCGTCAGTGCATTGTTAATGCATGTGCGAACATTGCGGAAGGCGAACTACTCGCTGTTGAGAGCAAATGTCGTTAGACGTTTTGCCAAATGCACTGAGGTTGACGGACATCATTTTGAGCATTAATTGCATAAATGTTGCATTTACACGTAATCACGCTGTAATAGCATGCGTTCTCAGAAATGATAAGTTCACAAAGGTACATGTATCACATTGGAACAACCGAAATAAAATGTCCAAACATACCTACGTTTTGTATTTTAATTTAAAAAACCTTCCTGTTTCCAACAGTTTTTCTACAATTGTGAGCCATATGTTTGTGGTTTGTGACTATTACAGCGCCATCTATCACAAAGCGAAAAAAGTGGCCCAATTAAAATATTCATACTTCTTTACGTACTACACGATTATGTACTATAAAAGAGGGGTTCCTATTTTTTTTAAAAAACGCAGTTGACATCCGTTTGCCCTATGGCAGCGCCATCCAGCAGGCCAACCATAGCGCCATGTTGTTTCTCCCTTCAACCTAGACGAGTTCCGTTCTTTGTAGTTTTCGTTTGACGCTTTTTTCGTGAGATATTTGGCCCGGTCACTATCAACGGACCACCCTGCATACTTAAGAGGTACAGAGACCTGGTGTATGCTAAAACACACATTACCTAACAACTTACCACAGTCAGTGTATGTCTAGACTGTGTTCATAAGTGATGATGTGTGGCAGCTGCCGAAAGAATGTAATGCTTTGCTGTACAGGATAAAGATTTTGTACCAGAGATACGTTATCAGTGGGACTATTGGTGGGTAAATCTGTTACATTTTACGATTAACGGTACTAATGTACTGGTTGTGTATTGAGTGAATATCACATGCATCTTTTCTGTTTCGAATACTGAACTGTTTTGGGTACGTTTCTATGGTATTTTTTTGTGCCTTGCATGTGAAGATGTGACCCGATGTTTGTGCACCAAGGTCCATGTTTATGGTAGCTTTCAAACGGCAAGCACCCATGGTCCTACAAAAGCGAAACTCATTTTATTAGTTGTTATAGCATTTGTGATGAATATTAGTATATAGAAAGTTGAATTGCACCAGTTAGCAGTCGCATGCTGTTGGGGTTTTAATTATTATGTTAATTTAAATCTTGTTTATTTTCAATCATTTATTAGTAATTTGTTGCTACTGTTAATATTTTATTAGGGAAGCATTCCGTTTACGAATCTTGTGGTTGTAGCTCTCTGTTCTGATCTAGTCTTAATTATAATGCTAAATTCATTTAAAGTTCATTTACTCTGAGTTATTGTCAGCTATTAGTTTAAAAACTAAACTTCGTGCGAACAGGCCTTGGAATGCCCAATGGTACCGACCGACAGCTTTCTCACCTTCAGCCGATAGGCAACACTGGATGCAGACATGGAGAGGCATGTGTTCAGCACACCGCTCTCCCAGCCGTTGTCAGCTTTCGTGATCGGAGCTGCTACTTTTCGGTCCAGTAGCTCCTCAGTTGGCCTCACGAAACTGAATGTAGGCCACTTGCCAACAGTGCTCAGCAGACCCGAACGGACCACCTTCCGAGTATTAGCGAAGCTCAACAGCGCTTAGCATAGGTTGTTTAACGGGAACCATTGTTAGCACTGCTCAAGACCGTTGGCGGTCATGAATTACTACGTTAATATTTGATCTTGTAAGCATTCTGTTTCTGAATCCGGCGATGAAGTGAAATCTCCGTCTGTATGATGCCATTTACTTTGTTATCAGTAATATCCACCTCAATACTCATAAGGAAACCTCTTGGGGAGAAGGTCGTAACAGCATCACTGGACCGGTCTCCCGCACCCTACTTGCTTACTAATGTGTGCCATTATCGCTTTGCCACCAAACTTTTCACATAACTGAAACTTAATTGGGGAAAGAACCTTGGTCCCTTCATATGGACTCAAATACCGAGCCGTAATCTGAAATGTCGTTTTATCAGCACCTTTATTCTGTGCCCAAAATTTGGTACATAACCTGCCTGCCAATATGCAGACTGATTGAATGCCTACCCTTGTTGTAACGCGCAGCCTCCTTCCTGCCATTTTTTCCTTACAATCTCCGGACTGCCATCTATTTGCAGTATGTCGTTGATCGACCAGACATTAGACGACAGTGAATTAACAGGAAAGGCAAACATTAGCAGGTGAAGCCCGGTGAGCCTCGTTAAGTATTCAACGCAAAGCTCAGCAACCCTGATGACTGGTCCCACCGGATTTGAACCTTCGAATGAATAAGGGCAGATTTCAAGTTGCGATTCATGCGCTCTGCAAAGGATGGTTGCGGATGGTAAGGAGAAGTAATTATATGGCGAATGGCTTTGACAAAACAAAGTTTCTTAAATTACCTCGACAAAAAGACTTTAGCGTTATCACTTACCAGCATCGTAGGTGGTTCTAAGATGGAGAAAGCTTTAGACAGGTTTTGAATAGTGCCCCTGCTGTACTCAACCTACTCGGAAACCATCAAAGGAAGCGAGAGAAAGCATCTACTACAAACAGTATTTGTTACCCTGCTGAGTGCGCTGGAGAGGAAGTAATAATCAACGGAAAACAGCTTTTTTACTGGGTGTTCTGCCCTAACACAGCTTAATTCAGCATTCTTGGAAATCTGATTAGGCTTCGCTCTAAGACAATCTTGGCATTGGTTAACCAACCACCTAACCTCATCATTTAGGTTCAGCCAGGTTCATTTCCCCTTAATTTTCTTAACGGTCTTCTTTAAGGCATTTACGAAAATTAAGGAGAACCCTCCACAAGAGGTTTCATGAAAGTACTTAAATGTGGCAGACACCAGCTGTTGGAGCAGGCAAATATTTGGCTTCCATCAGGACGGGTAGAATGACACGAAGTCCCCTTATTCAATAAGTACCCCAGAACCTCCTTCCCGGCTTTTAATCGTCCCTTAATTGCATCTAGCTGTTCATTATTGTCTTGCCTAGCGCCCGCGTCACCAGAAAGTTCGGGTACTTTACCAAGTATATTACAAATTCTGCCGTCTCTTCCTAAGGGCATCAGCGAATTGGTTATCGGTTTCCCTAATGTGTCAGGCCTCAAAACGAATTGCCATATCCGCACCGCCCACCCGCCAAGTCTCCCCTCGTTGCTCAGACGAGCTGTCGCTCATGAAAACGATTGGTTTCCAATAAAATCTTCGAGACAGAATTTGAGCATTTCAAGTCCAAGCAACAAAGCTAGATCCTTCAGTTCACAAACAGAATATTTATTTTCTGCGTCAATTAATGAGCGAGGGTCGTAAGCTGCAGGCTTCCTTTCTCCACTAATTTACTGAAGCAAGACGGCACCAATACCAGTACTCGAAGCATCAATCTGCATGAAAAACTGGCAACCAAAATCATGCAACCCCAAAACAGACATATTGGCTAAAGCAGTTTTTAAAGCATGAAAGGATACCTCCTGGTATGGTCTTCAAATAAAAGGCTCTCGCTTGGTCCTTAGCTGGTTGAGGACTGTGGGTAAATGTACAAAATATGGCAGAAACTTGTTAAAAAATTCGCTATCTCGTCAAATTTATCGATGTCCGTCTTGCTTTTCGAAATATGTGTACCTCTGGAGTACGTTGCTGATCCATACACACGCCTTCAGCAGAAACTATATGCCCCAAAGAAGGAGATTTCCTTACACAGTAAATTGACTTGGGAAGGTTTAATTGTGAGACCAATTTCAAGCAACCTTTCCAGGAGCTGGGTAATATGCAACAAATGATCGTCAAAATTGCGGCTATACATCACGACGTCATCAGGATTGTGGTAGACACATTTGGTTTCAGTCTTGCTAAATGCAGCCACCGCTTTAGATTCTTCACCCAAAGCAATTTAATAACAAACTTGGTTTAAGTCCAAGGTGGAGCAATACTTAGCTCCAAAAAACGAAGAGAAACAATTACGGAAATCGGGCAACGGCACACATTCCTGAACCACTTTTTCATTGAGCGCTGTGTAATTCACTATTGGTCGTTAACTTTGCTCTTGAAGCACAGCCACTAAGAATATTGGCAAGGTGTAGGGAAAGATTGATCATCTAATCACTCCCTAATTCACCATTTTATTCACCGACAGGAGGACTGGCGAACAGGTACCATATCAGTCAACTGAATGGTGTAATCAGTTTTATTTCTGACATCCTGGCGATCTGTCAGCATTTCTGGGAACTGTCCAAAATGCTCTAAGAAGGCCTTCCTCTGTTCAGTACTCAAATGTGATATATCGGATTTGGAAACACTAGGTTGGATGATACATTTATTAGGTCTACACTGCTGCTAATACCAAAGGTATTTTACACCCTGCCTAAATTTAAATCGACTGGCAGTATCCACGTAATCTAAAACACAACCGATTTTGTTAAAACAATCACATCCCAATATGACACACATAGCCAATTGCTTAGCAATAATAAACTGAGAAGGTCAACTCACCTCCTGAATTTTAACATACAAGAGAATAGTGCCTACTACACGAAAAACCTCTCCATTCACAGCAACCATGCTCTGTTACAATTGGTTTGGTAGCAGCTATGAAGGAGTGGTACCCTAACGTAGTTACAGGTGTCGAGAGTCCATGTCAAGAATAAAGTTATAGATATCTGCGGCAGCCATTTGAATTTAGTGTTCCTTGTAATAGCACCACCGTTGGAATGACTTATCTAGCTATGTGTATAGGGGCCTGAAAATAATGGTAATGAGGGACCGCAAACGACAGTCAAAAGAAATAGTTTATAAGATTACGGTATTGATTTTCCTCATAATTTCAGTTCAAAAAATCACTCTGAGCACTATGGGACTTAACTTCTGAGGTCACTAGTCCCCTAAAACTTAGAACTACTTAAACCTAACTAACCTAAGGACATTACACACATCCAAGCCCGAAGCAGGATTCGAACCTGCGATTTCAGACTGTAGCGCCTAGAACAGCTCGGCTACTCCGGTCGGCCCTCATAATTTCAGTGTTGTGCCACGAAATTTTGTTGGCAAAGGTGAGATTTGAATTCAGTATCCCAATAATCAAGTAACATGGACGAAATCAAATCTACCTTACAAAACACAATTTGACTAGAGTAAGAAGGTAACACCCTGGGAGAACTTCGCTCTGTGAGCAGCTGGTCAGTATTTCAGTTAGTCCGTTATGTAAAGTTTTGTGATGTTGTTTATAGATTTTGCCAGTGGTTCACCTATGTCCATCCTGATGTTAATGTTTCATTGCTTAATACCACAAGTATAGCCATGTAGTGAACTGCTTTATGAATACATGCCTACCGTAACGCGTTAAAATTGTTGTGCTAGCCAGTCTGGCTCCCTGATCATGAATTGTATGTACCTACAAATGTGAATTAAGTGTCGTAGAAATTCATGCCTCAATGAGAATTTCATTAAGTCAGAGTATTATTCTGAGTGGATAAAGAAACCAATGATTGACCATAGAATTTGCTATTCAAAAACAATACTGGGCGGCAAAAAAATGCGGTAGATTTGATGTCCTACCTAGGTTGAAACATTTGCCATTCGGCATGGAGGGCTCTAACAATTTTGTTAACTTGAAACTTATCAGAGAAATATACTACAATGAGTACATTTACATGTCATTTAGCTCTTTAGAGCAGCAAAGTTGCTCGAAATTTATGTGCTGGAACAATAGTGCTCTGTGGTAACTATTTACACAAATTTCTCGTCGCGCGGGATTAGCTGAGCGGTCTCAGGCACTGAAGTCATGGACTGTGCGGCTGTTCCCTCGGTTCGAGTCCTCCCTCGGGCAATGGTGTGTGTGTGTTTGTCCTTAGGATAATTTAAGCTAAGTGGTGTGTAAGCGTAGGTACTCATGACCTTAGCAGTTAAGGCCCATAAGATTTCATACACATTTTAACATTTTGAACAAATTTCTCTTTAAATTTAGCTTTTAAATATATGTGTCTGTACATCTGCTAATTAACGGGGTTTAAGCCTTATATAATACCTTCAGTGCAGAGGTTTGTAATCAGGTAATTTATGCTTTACAGACATGAAAATATTTTGACGATGGATTCAAGAGTTTACATTAAGGTAAGGGATAGTAGTCCAACAGGTGAGGTCAAGGAGTAAACAAAAAGAGTTTGACAACGGGACAGGTGATAGGAGGACGCACTGAACGGTTGATGGTCTGTTTACAAAATTGCTCTTAATCGCCTCAGATACGAGTGAAAACATCACAAATATTTCACAAATTATAAACAAAAATACCGAACTTGTAGGCAGGAAATAAATTTTTTTGGACATTAGTAAATATCTTTCAAAAGTGATGTGTCCAAGAGGCTCAGATACTGATTAAAGAATCACCTTGATGTGAAACTGCAGGAAGCAGATGAAAAATTGCTTACACTCCAATGTGTGACAAGGAATGATGTAAAACTAGCAGCCATGTAACACAGCATCAAAAACTTGTCGCAAAAAGATTCTAGCCTACAGGGACAGGAGATGGGACTCACTCCTCGGTAATGAAAATAGCTTTCAAGCCCAACAGCAAATGCAGTTGTCTTGAATGTAGGTCCATCTGAATCAAACGCAAAGCGACGTAATGGTAATTACATTTAATGTACAATTTTTGTCGGGCGCTTCGCTAAAAGGCAGTTCTCACAATGGCATACAAATTTGTATGTCTTCAGCGGGCCAAACTGTGCAAAAGCTGGAAAGAGCCCGCGTGAGGCCTGTAGTGTGGAAGTGCGCATCAAGAGTTTTTCCTTACTTTGAAATGGTGTTCGACGTTGAGGGCACTGTCACCTTAATGCACTACTGCTGAGAGTGAATTCAGGCCGGGGGAAACTATCGTATTTTTTTGTGTTGCTTTCGTACCACGACTCCTTCATTTCACAGTTATCATTAACCATGATGTTTAGATCAGCAGGTGTTCCCCTATGTTTTACGTCTTAATGATCAGCATAGTGTGGCCCCTTCCGGTTTGCATGCGTCGTTCGTTGTTGATGAACGCCGGAGCATCCCATTGGTACAGCACTGACTCTCTAAACGTTTGTAGCTATAGGCATCATCATGTGGTCTCTAAAGTTTAACATCCCCGCATTTCAGTTGCTTTACCGGATCTAATCTGTTATAAGCGGCATCCACTGACGTGACAGTCAGGCAGCAGCAGCCGACCAAGATACAAGCAGCAACAGTGAAGTAACAGATTTTGTGACTTGTACAAGTTCCTAAACAGGAGTAACTTGTATAGTCTCATCTGTTTGATTTGTTGTTTAGTTTCCTGAATTTCTGCGTGTTAATTTAATATGTAATAAGCACAGTTCTCGCGTTTTCGTTTATGTCGGAAAGTAAACCGATTTTGTGACATATTACAAGTACTTAATCATGAGCAAATTGTTTAGTCTCACATGAGTAGTTTGGTAGTTCGGTTTTTTTAATATATGCCTGTTAATCTAATTTATTAGACACAGTTCTAGCGTTTTTGTCGGTGTCTACAATAGTGTTTCGTAGCGCGTGTCGATAGTCCTTTCATTGTCTGTGTAGCCTAGCTATACGTGGTGTTGCAGTATTGAGAGTGACCGTGATTGCTGTGAGAGGATGCATGCCGAGTTGGTACCACTTCACTCTCAGCTCCAGACTGTGAGTGCTTCGGTTACACAGCTTGAAGTTGCAGTGTTTGGGCATCAGTCTTGAAGGCGGGCCGTGGTGGTCCAGCACGTCTGCGTCCACCGATCAATCCGCACCGATGGACTTCTCAGTTACTGCTCGCACTGAGTTCGACCCCTTCATCCGTGAATGACTAAAGGTCGTCCCGGAGCGTGCAGGCGGCCAATGTCTTCCCAGGGGGCCGAATTTAAAGCCTACTTGATTTGTATCACAAACAGTATCCAGGTACAATCTGTGGCTGACACTGCCCCTCAGCAAGCTCGTCTTATTTCAGAGGAAACTCTCTGCTTGCAACTTGCGGGCACTCACAGAGGGTGAGAGTGTTGGTTGCTGGAGGCTCCAATGGTAGGCAAGTGAAGGAGCCCCTTAGGGTCATGGCTGGCAACGAGGGGAAGAAAGCCAGTGGGCACTCCGTGTGCAAACTCGGTGGAGTCCTGTACTCCTTCCTAATGTTGACCTTATCAGAAGAGTATTCATCCCTGTCATCATTTTTGTGGGCAACAACGCGCCACCTCAACGAATAGTGTAGGTGACGCTCTTGATGCAACAGTATGTATGGTGAATGGACTGGCCTCCTCTTTCCCCCAACTAGAATTCCATCGAGTACGTGTCGTTTGCGTTGCGTTGAACTACTGCTGCACGTCCACGTACATCAATGACCATCAAGTAGTAATCAACGGCGCTGGTAGAGTAATGATACGAGCTAGCGCAAGAACTCCTTACCAACACTACGGCCATCATGGGAGTACGCATTGTCGTACGTGGTGATCACACAGGCTGTTTAGAAACACGTCCGGCCTTCGTTAATGTCCAAGAGACCATTATGAATGGCAATGACTTCAGGATAATTAATGTCTTTAAATGGAAGTGGTATATATTTTCTTTTCATTGCCTGTTCCTTTAACTTCCCAGTTTCACTGTACTTTTTCAGTTCCTTCTCCACTGAAGCGCTAAAGAAACAGGCATAGGCATACGTATTCAAATACAGAGTTATGTAAACTGGCAGAATACGGCGCTGCTGTCGCGAACCGCCATATAAGACAAAAAGAGTCTGGCGCAGTTGTTAAATCGGTTACTGCTGCTACAATGGCAGGTTATCAAGATTTAAGCGAGTTTGATCGTCTTGTAATAATCGGCGCACGAGCGATGGGACACAGCATCTCCGAGGTAGGGAAGGGAGGATTTTTCCTTACGACCATTTCACGAGCGTACCATGAATACCAGGAATCTCGTAAAATATGAGATCTCCGACATCCCTGCGGCCGGAAAAAGATCCTGCAAGAACGGGACCCACGACAACTGAAGAAAATCGTTCAACGTGACAGAAGTGCCACCCTTCCGCAAATTGCAGCAGATTTCAATGCTGGGCCATCAACAAGTGTCAGCGTCTAAACCATTCAACGAAACATCATCGAGATACGCTTTCCGAGGTGAGAGCCCACCCGTGTATCCTTCAAGACTTCGCGACACAAAGCTTTACACCTAGCCTTGGCCAATCAATATCGACATTTTACTTTTGATGACTGGAAATATGTTGGCTGGTCGGACGAAAAATGGTTCAAATGGCTGTAAGCACTATGGAACTTAACCTCTGAGATCATCAGTCCCCTAGAACTTAGAACTACTTAAACGTAACTAATGTGACCTAACCATGCATCGGGCATGGATGTGTGTGATATCCTTAGGTTACTTAGGTTTAAGTAGTCCTAAGTTCTAGGGGACTGATGACCTCCGTTGTTAAGTCCCATAGTGCTCAGAGCCATTTGAACCATTTTTGAGCATATCACGGATGCCTTGCAACGTGCTGTTCAGAAGAAATCTCCACCCCCCCCCCCCTCCCACCGCCTCCGCCGTACTCTTTCAGGGACTGCCCTGCAGGAGTCATGGTGTCAGTTCTCTCTAGCACTACTTCAGACACTTCGTATCGCGGCACTTCTTCGAGCTCACACGGACCCTGTCCGGTATTACACCGGTGCATCAATTCATTAGGCTCTTGGATGTACGTATGACCCAAGTTTCATCTATCTGCTTTACGTGGCAGTGGCACGTCATTCAAAGACACATTCGTCCTCATGTTTTGCATACCAGTATAGTGTCACATGTCTTTGCCACTTTTGAAGGGTGACGCAGCACTTAATAAAAGTTACTTGCTGCACCAAAATAACATGTAACTTTTTTTTTTTTGATGTCCCCTCTAATTAGAGGACGCAGAACGTATTAGAAGACGGGCAGTGTTAATCACCACAATATTCTTTGAGTGACATGAGGGTAACAGAAATATTTAAAAAAAACTTATTATATTTGTCGTTAAAATACTAAGAAAACTACGACATTCGCCATTCCTGATAGTCATGGATCGCACAGAATTCGTGAAGGTAAAGGAATTAACAGGTCGCTCGGGGAGTGGAGGCAGACTTTCTTTCCAAGCTTAAACGGGAAGAAACCAGATATATCCTAAAGCGAAAAGTACCCTCTGCTGCAGATAGTAAGTGCCATTGTCTTCATTCAGTCAACGCTTCAATGGCTTGATCTTATACAGGTCAAACGGAACTTTGGCTTTTTCTCTTTCCGTTTGATTCTCATGTTCAGTCCATGTTGACGTAACATTTCAGTAGTAGTTCCACGTAAACGGATCGTCCCAAAGTGACTGTTCCCGAACTGCAATACTTTCGTGTCGACCTTCGCCCTCCCAGCATGGAAATTCAATGTATTCCATTACGAAGCGAGTATTTTTCTATAAGTCTAATCCGGACTCCACAAATAAAAACAGACCGCCGCCGAAGTTTGCAGCTGCTGCTCTGATATCCGTCCGTATTCTTAGAAAATAAAGGTGGCGGTTCACCGCCCCAGCAGTAGAGATGGCAGCAGCAGGGCAAGAAGAAGAAGAAGAAGAAGAAGAAGAAGACCAAGTGGAGTGCGAGGCCAATATCGCGGTCGGAATTGAATCGCGGCGGCAGTGATGTGGAGATGCCCTCTGCAGGGATGGGTAGCAGGCCAGTCACCCTGCAAAGCAGGCCGGAGACCAGTAGCCCCTGGAGCTGACATTGCAGAGGTGTGTACTGACTCTGAAACTACCCGTTAAGAACCTGAGCTGGATACAAGCATTTAATGATCGATAATTTGGTGGATGTGTCGGAGACGAGCAAACACCCAAAGAGTTGCCGTATAAACAGGATCTCCCTAAAGAATACCGGCCGTTATGGCCGATCGGTTCTAGGTGCTTCAGTCCGGAACCGCGCTGCTGCTACGGTCACAGTTTCGAATCCTGCCTCGGGCATGGATGTGTGTGATGTCCTTAGGTTAGTTAGGTTTAAGTAATTCTACGTTTTAGGGGACTAATGACCTCGGATGTTAAGTCCCATAGTGCTTAGAGCCGTTTGAACCATTTGAATCTAAAATTGGCCAGATTCGAGTAGGACTCACGTACTGAGGCTCCTGTACAAACTTAATCGTGCATATAGATTGTTCATCCTTTATGGGAATCGATAAATTCTACCATTTTTGCCTGTTATCTACACTGAAATTGGAAAGATTTCAGCCCGTAGGATTCCAAGATTTTCGAGAATGTTTTAATTTCAATGACGTAGGAAGCAGGGGACCGTTACTATAATAATCAGTAGTTCTGCGTTCAGACTGGCCTGATAGAAGTCAGCAAGGAATGAATATTACTCACACCATGCGTCTCGGAATTTATCAATCATTATATATCGAGGAGCAAGTACAGCACCTAGATACGGCGTTTCAAGTTGTACGTGAAACAAACATTCGCAGACTAGTACTTTGAAACCTTGCTTCTCGCCAAATTTCACAATTCTAGGTCAGTGGGAATCACCTTATAGGTTTTGATGAGTGAGCTGGCGAGTATCCAAATACATGACCTTAATGGCCATTGTTTTTGGTTGTATTGAGTTAGAAACTTACATTTATTACATCGACAATGGCTTATAGACCTTAGTATGTGACATAGATTTTTGCCTGACACGTATACGTTCCTGAGAGAAAGGGGCCTTAACAGACGGACGAGCAGACGGTACCAGATAAGAAATGGCAATAAAAGTTTTCTCGTGTGATATAACTACAAATTTACAATTTTCATATTTTTGGCCTATAGTTCTACTGTGAAACCTTTTTCCCTATAGGTTTTGATAGTGAGTTTGAGAGTCTGGGACTTGGAAACTTTGGATTGCAATGACTTAGAATCTAACTTGTATCACAAGGCAATGGGACCATAGACCTTAGTACGTGACATCAATTTCTACATGTCCACCCATTCCTGACAAAAAGGGTTCTTAACAGACGGACCAACGTCTGATAACAAAGAGAAAAAAATCATATTATAGAAGTAGAAATTTATAGTTTTCTGATTTTGTCCTTTGGTGCTACTATGGAACCTTTCTTTTTGCCAAATTTCATGTTTCTTGGCCAACGGGAAGAACACTACAGGATTTCAGTATTGAAATGTGAAACATAAATGGCGGTATATTTTGATTGCATTCACCTGGAAGCTTCAATTTTTTACATTGCCAAGGTACCATAGACCTCAGGATGTGACATAAATTTTAATTTCATACATCTACCTGTTCCAGAGTCGGGCAGACATACGGACACGAAAGCTACCCTATTAGGGTTTCCACTTTTACCGACTGAAGCACGCAACCCTAAAAAATGATGATATGCATTGTCTTCGTCAGGTCTCTACGCCACAGTCAGTTGTTATCAAACTTTTAAACGACATTTCATTTATGTGATTCAGGTATCCATTTGGTTGATGAGACACTGTGAAATGAGAAGTGGATAAACGAAATTGAGATGCTGCAGCAAGCTAGGGGCTGGGAGTGGTATGATGCGAGGTCGTAAAAACATGACAGTGGAACCAGAAGAGAGAATTTTTTTAATGGGTACTCCAAATAGTTATTAAGCATTTCTTTAGCATGTAATGGCCGAGAAAAGTAAATGAATGTAATCGAATGAGAAATACAATTTTAAAGTTATAAACCGAACAGTTTAACTTGAGATATCAAGCTGTTGTATTTGACTCCAGTGGCACTGTAAATGAATGCCGCAAAAGAAATGAGCAACGATGAAGAATGTACACACAAAATTTGAAGATCAGCGCTCACCTTGGTTCAACAACAAGTAGTAATATTAACCACGAGTAGCAAACCAAGCTTCAATAATACTGATAAATTACAAACCTTGCTCGTACTCGATAGAAAGAAACGTCTATAGCATGTATAGATAGAAACCTTTAGCTATATTCATTGTTGTTGTTGTTGTCTTCAGTCCTGAGACTGGTTTGATGCAGCTCTCCATGCTACTCTATCCTGTGCAAGCTGCTTCATCTCCCAGTACCTACTGCAACCTACATCCTTCTGAATCTGCTTAGTGTATTCATCTCTTGGTCTCCCTCTACGATTTTTACCCTCCACGCTGCCCTCCAATGCTAAATTTGTGATCCCTTGATGCCTCAAAACATGTCCTACCAACCGATCCCTTCTTCTAGTCAAGTTGTGCCACAAACTTCTCTTCTCCCCAATCCTATTCAATACCTCCTCATTAGTTACGTGATCTACCCATCTAATCTTCAGCATTCTTCTGTAGCACCACATTTCGAAAGCTTCTATTCTCTTCTTGTCCTAACTAGTTATCGTCCATGTTTCACTTCCATACATGGCTACACTCCAAACAAATACTTTCAGAAACGACTTCCTGATACATAAATCTATATTCGATGTTAACAAATTTCTCTTCTTCAGAAACGCTTTCCGTGCCATTGCCAGTCTACATTTTATATCCTCTCTACTTCGACCATCATCAGTTATTTTACTTCCTAAATAGCAAAACTCCTTTACTACCTTAAGTGTCTCATTTCCTAATCTAATTCCCCCAGCATCACCCGATTTAATTTGACTACATTCCATTATCCTCGTTTTACTTTTGTTGATGTTCATCTTATATCCTCTTTTCAAGACACTGTCCATTCCGTTCAACTGCTCTTCCAAGTCCTTTGCCGTCTCTGACAGAATTACAATGTCATCGGCGAACCTCAAAGTTTTTATTTCTTCTCCATGAATTTTAATACCTACTCCTAATTTTTCTTTTGTTTCCTTCACTGCTTGCTCAATATACAGATTGAATAACATCGGGGAGAGGCTACAACCCTGTCTCACACCTTTCCCAACCACTGCTTCCCTTTCATGCCCCTCGACTCGTATGACTGCCATCTGGTTTCTGTACAAATTGTAAATAACCTTTCGCTCCCTGTATTTTACCCCTGCCACCTTCAGAATTTGAAAGAGAGTATTCCAGTCAACATTGTCAAAAGCTTTCTCTAAGTCTACAAATGCTAGAAACGTAGGTTTACCTTTTCTTAATCTTTCTTCTAAGATAAGTCGTAAGGTCAGTATTGCCTCACGTGTTCCAACATGTCGACGGAATCCAAACTGATCCTCCCCGAGGTCCGCATCTACCAGTTTTTCCATTCGTCTGTAAAGAATTCGCGTTAGTATTTTGCAGCTGTGACTTATTAAACTGATAGTTCGGTAATTTTCACATCTGTCAGCACCTGCTTTCTTTGGGATTGGAATTATTATATTCTTCTTGAAGTCTGAGGGTATTTCACCTGTCTCATACATCTTGCTCACCAGGTGGTAGAGTTTTGTCATGACTGGCTCTCCCACGGCCGTCAGTAGTTCTAATGGAATGTTGTTTACTCCGGGGGCCTTGTTTCGACTCAGGTCTTTCAGTGCTCTGTCAAACTCTTCACGCAGTATCTTACCTCCCATTTCGTCTTCTTCTACATCCTCTTCCATTTCCATCATATTGTCCTCAAGTACATCGCCCTTGTATAAACCTTCTATATACTCCTTCCATCTTTCTGCCTTCCCTTCTTTGCTTAGAACTGGGCTGCCAGCTGAGCTCTTGATATTCATACACGCGGTTCTCTTCTCTCCAAAGGTCTCTTTAATTTTCCTGTAGGCAGTATCTATCTTACCCCTAGTGAGATAAGCTTCTACATCCTTACATTTGTCCTCTAACCATCCCTGCTTAGCCATTTTGCACTTCCTGTCGATCTCATTTTTGAGATGTTTGTATTCCTTTTTGCCTGCTTCATTTACTGAATTTTTATATTTTCTTCTTTCCTCAATTAAATTCAATATTTCTTCTGTTACCCAAGGATTTCTAGCAACCCTCGTCTTTTTACCTACTTTATACTCTGCTGCCTTCACTACTTCATCCTTCAGAGCTACCCATTCTTCTTCAACTTTGTTTCTTTCCCCCATTGCTGCCAATTGTTCCCTTATGCTCTCCTTGAAACTCTGTACAACCTCTGGTTCTTTCAGCTTATCCAGATCCCATGTCCTTAAATTCCCACCTTTTTGCAGTTTCTTCAGTTTTAACCTACAGGTCATAACCAATAGATTGTGGTCAGAGTCTACATCTGCCCCTGGAAATGTCCTACAATTTAAAACCTGGTTCCTAAATCTCTGTCTTACCATTATATAATCTATCTGATACCTTTTAGTATCTCCAGGATTCTTCCATGTATACAACCTTCTTTTATGATTCTTGAACCAAGTGTTAGCTATGATTAAGTTATGCTCTGTGCAAAATTCTACCAGACGGCTTCCTCTTTCATTTCTTAGCCCCAATCCATAATCACCTACTATGTTTCCTTCTCTCCCTTGTCCTACTGACGAATTCCAGTCACCCATGACTATTAAATTTTCGTCTCCCTTCACTACCTGAATAATTTCTTTTATCTCATCATACATTTCATCAATTTCTTCATCATCTGCAGAGCTAGTTGGCATATAAACTTGTACTACTGTCGTAGGCATGGGCTTTGTGTCTATCTTGGCCACAATAATACGTTCACTATGCTGTTTGTAGTAGCTTACCCGCATTCCTATTTTCCTATTCATTATTAAACCTACTCCTGCATTACCCCTACTTGATTTTGTATTTATAACCCTGTGTTCACCTGACCAAAAGTCTTGTTCCTCCTGCCACCGAACTTCACTAATTCCCACTATATCTAACTTTAACCTATCCATTTCCCTTTTTAAATTTTCTAACCTACCTGCCCGATTAAGGGATCTGACATTCCACGCTCCGATCCGTAGAATGCCAGTTTTCTTTCTCCTGATAACGACGTCCTCCTGAGTAGTCCCCGCCCGGAGATCCGAATGGGGGATTATTTTACCTCCGGAATATTTTACCCAAGAGGACGTCATCATCATTTAATCATACAGTAAAGCTGCATGTCCTCGGGATAAATTACGGCTGTAGTTTCCCCTTGCTTTCAGCCGTTCGCAGTACCAGCACAGCTAGGCCGTTTTGGTTAATGTTGCAAGGCCAGATCAGTCAATCATCCAGACTGTTGCCCCTGCAACTACTGAAAAGGCTGCTGCCCCTCTTCACAGTGTACCACGAGTGTGTTCAGCACTTTAGTGTTTTATAATTGAAATCTTTCTCCTTTAGCATCATTAGCTTTCCGATCAGTTTGATGTGGCTGTCAGGATTTCCTTTGCTGTCCCACCTCGTCATCTCAGCGGTGCACCCACACTAAGCACACTCAATTGTTTCTTGCGAGAAGACTAATCTATGGCTAGTCCTACAACTGTTACTTCTGCGGCTCCATCTGAGGTGTCTTAATGGATGCCTACCTTCGAATCTCGTCTTATAACATGTGTCGATTCTGTTGAAAGCCTCTTTTTTGGCTGGAGATCCATCGACATAAATGTTAGCATCATTTTGTAAAAAGACAAAAAACTGTGCTTGCTTTCACTTCTTTGTCAAAGTTCTTGATGCACTGCCACACACTGCTGCTCTCAAGACATATATTATACGCAAATATTTCCTCAATTTGAGACACAGATTGTGTGACGGTTCATTTCCTTCGCAACCACTCCTGGATTTGAATTCCCACTCAGCATGTCCAGCGCAGCACGTAAGTGCCGCTGGAGTCATGCACGAGGTGACGCCAAGTGCTGCGAGGACGCTCCGACGATTTGAGGAGAAACACTGCACTCCCGGAGGATCAAAATATTAACTGAGGAGCAATCAACCTGGTGAGATCACCCGAATGACGGCGCGAGCAAATCTGGCTGTGCACCGGGTTCCGATAGCGAGGTGGCCCGCGTATTGTGTCCAGAGAATACGTGTTATTGAGAGGCAACTGAATTGCACCCTGTATCGAGAGGATACATATTATTGACAGACGGCAAAACCGTATATTGAGAAGGAAGTTGTACTTGCAGGGGTTGAAAGCAGTTTCACTGTGCGAGTCTCAATTACGGACACACTATTGAATCAGAAAGTGTATATACTATTTTCTATGTTTTGTAGTTTATGAGCAAATAGAGTTAGAATATGTAATTCAACCGGTGACGCCCGTGTTAGATGCCGATATCTGGAGATTCGTTTATGAAAGCTTTTTCTGTTGTTTAAAGGGTCTCTTGGGGATTCAGGGTATCATTTGATCTCTCACTTATCGAGGGACATTGCTTCCTTAGTTCTTTTCTCGTTAATCTGTGTTGAATCAATGTTTCACATGCACAATTGTGGGTAAAGGTTATTATTTTTAATAATATTTATTCATGTGAAACTGCTCTGCTTATTATTAGAAAGTTCTTTATATTTCTGTTTCACAGCTGGCCAAGTTTTAAGAGAGTTCCTTGGTAATATTGTGATTTGTTTATTTCTTAACATAAGAAATAAGTATACGTTAAATTATGATCAAGCTACTGCGCACACCTCTCCACCCCAGTACCACCATTCATAAAATCGTTACTTGCTTTAGTTAGAAATTCTTACTACTCCTGTGGCCGTCTACCTCCCTAACTGCCACAGTTGTTGTCCAACCGATGGGATACTCACTCCAGAAAAATATTCAGTTAATTCATATTTATTTGTTAGCTAGTGTTGTACTTCATCAATATTTATGGTTCATCCTATGACAGTGTGCATAGGGCCCGAGGAAAGCGACACAGAAGAGCTGAAACTGGCAGTTTGAAGAAAACTAAAGAAGAAAAGGTTGAAATATGTCTATTGTTTCGTTTATGTTCTACACACTGTCTCGAGTTTGTGATGGTTTCAAGAAAACCGAGTTTATGAAATGGGATTCCTAAAAATGTGCCTATAAGTATGAAATAAAATAACAGTAATTAACAGTGGCAGTACAGATGGCATATGAGCGTATTCAGGTCGTAGCAGATGCCCAGAGAATTCAATAAACTTCCATTTTTCGCTTAATTCCAAGTCTCATTTCGCTAAACACTTCACAAAATAATTGTCAGATCACAAATATTTAACTTTCGGTGTAGCGACTGACATTTGTAAATGTACTTTCACACATATATTGTAACTGTATTACTTGTAACTATGCTTAAATGCTGCCAGACTGATTCAACGTCCACAGTTGGATGTCGCCAGACACTCGACAGACGTTGGACTATCTCACATATTCTTAGATGGGAATTTTTGTAAATTTGAATTAAAGTTAAAGTTTTCTAGCGACCATTAGCCTCCCAACAACTAACACTTTACATCCTCTAAACCACGCTAACAGCTCTGCAAAATACATGTTACCTCAGTGACTGCGTGGCACAGAACCACCATGAGCTTAACGTTACAAGACCTAGGGAAACCAGTCAGATCCTGCAGCGATACCAAAATATAGCAAACGGACCATCATTTAAAATATGTACAATTCACAAATACGACATACTCAGAAGCGCTAAAGAACCCACCGGGTCAGCCGAGAGCGCTAATGCACAGCTTACTGGACTCGGGTAGGCGCGCTGGTCCCAGATCCATTCCGCTCCGTGCGCCGGCCAGCCTGGATGTGGTTTATAGGCGGTTTCCCACATCCTACTATGTGAATAATGGGCTAGTCCCCACGTCGCGCCTAAACTACACGACTGCCAGACATTTCAAAAACGTTCTCAATTTTCCATGGCTTACACTCGACGCAGGGCGTACAGGATGGCTAGAGGAGGGGCATCCGGGCGCATCTTACACCAGCATCGCCATATCCATAGTAAAAAGGCCAACCCAGCCTTTGCAGTGTGACAAAGGCCCAAATCAAATGACTGAAGTTCCTAAGAAACTAGTATACTCAAATAAAAAGAACATAAGTACGCAGAATACGGCGCTGAGGTCGGCAACGCCTTTATAAGACAATAAGTGTCCGGCGCACTTGTTAGACCGTTACTGATGCTACAATGGCAGATTATCAAGATTTAAGTGAGTTTGAACTTCGAGTTGTAGTCGGCACACGAACATTGGGACACAGCATCTCCGATGTAGCGATGAAGTGAGGATTTTCAAGTACGACCATTTCACGAGGGTACAGTGAATATCAGCAATCGGGTTAAACATCAAATCTCTGACATCGCTCTGGCCGGAAAAAGTTCCTGCAAGAATGGGACCAACGACGGCTGCAGAGAATCTTTCAGCGTGATAGAAGTGCAACCCTTCCGCAAAGTGCTGTAGATTTCAATGCTGGGCCATCAACAAGTGTCAGAGTGCGAAGCATTCTACGAAACAGCATCGATATCGGCTTTCGGAGGCGAAGGCCCACTTGTGTACCCTTGATGACTGCACGATACAGAGCGTCACGCCTTGTCTAGGCCCATAAACACCACATTGGACTGTTGATGACAGGAAACATGTTGCCCGGTCGGGCTAGTCTGTTTTCAAATAGTATCTAGAGGATGGACGAGTACGAGCATGGAGATAACCTCATGAATCCATGAGCCCTGCATGTCAGCAGTTGGTGGAGGTTCTGTAATGGTGTGAGGCGTGTGCAGTTGGAGTGATATGGGACCCCTGATACGTCTAGATCGTCTCCGACAGGTGACACTTACGTAAGCATCCTGTCTGATCACCTACATCCATTCATGTCCATTGTGCAATCTGACGGACTTGGGCAATTTCAGCAAACAATTCGACGCCCCAGGCGTCCAGAATTGCTACAGAGTGGCTATAGGGACACTCTTCTGAATCTGAACACTTCCTCTGGCCATCAAAATTCCCAGCCATGAACATTACTGACCTTACCTGGGAAGCCATGCAATGTGGTGTTCAGAATAGATGTTCACCACTTCATACTCGTACAGACTTATGGACAGCCCTGCAGGATAATGGTTTCATTTCCCTCTAGCGCTACTTCAGACATTAGTCGAGTGAATGCCACATCTTGTTGTAGCACTTCTGCGTGCTCGCGGGGGCCCTACACGATATTAGGCAGGTGTACCACTTTCTTAGGCTCTTCAGTATATACACTCCTGGAAATGGAAAAAAGAACACATTGACACCGGTGTGTAAGACCCACCATACTTGCTCCGGACACTGCGAGAGGGCTGTACAAGCAATGATCACACGCACGGCACAGCGGACACACCAGCAACCGCGGTGTTGGCCGTCGAATGGCGCTAGCTGCGCAGCATTTGTACACCGCCGCCGTCAGTGTCAGCCAGTTTGCCGTGGCATACGGAGCTCCATCGCAGTCTTTAACACTGGTAGCATGCCGCGACAGCGTGGACGTGAACCGTATGTGCAGTTGACGGACTTTGAGCGAGGGCGTATAGTGGGCATGCGGGAGGCCAGGTGGACGTACCGCCGAATTGCTCAACACTTGGGGCGTGAGGTCTCCACAGTACATCGATGTTGTCGCCAGTGGTCGGCGGAAGGTGCACATGCCCGTCGACCTGGGACCGGACCGCAGCGACGCACGGATGCACGCCAACACCGTAGGATCCTACGCAGTGCCGTAGGGGACCGCACCGCCACTTCCCAGCAAATTAGGGACACTGTTGCTCCTGGGGTATCGGCGAGGACCATTCGCAACCGTCTCCATGAAGCTGGGCTACGGTCCCGCACACCGTTATGCCGTCTTCCGCTCACGCCCCAACATCGTGCAGCCCGCCTCCAGTGGTGTCGCGACAGGCGTGAATGGAGGGACGAATGGAGACGTGTCGTCTTCAGCGATGAGAGTCGCTTCTGCCTTGGTGCCAATGATGGTCGCATGCGTGTTCGGCACTGTGCAGGTGAGCGCCACAATCAGGACTGCATACGACCGAGGCACACAGGGCCAACACCCGGCATCATGGTGTGGGGAGCGATCTCCTACATTGGCCGTACACCTCTGGTGATCGTCGAGGGGACACTGAATAGTGCACGGTACATCCAAACCGCCATCGAAACCATCGTTCTACCATTCCCAGACCGGCAAGGGAACTTGCTGTTCCAACAGGACAATGCACGTCCGCATGTATCCCGTGCCACCCAACGTGCTCTAGAAGGTGTAAGTCAACTACCCTGGCCAGCAAGATCTCCGGATCTGTCTCCCATTGAGCATGTTTGGGACTGGATGAAGCGTCGTCTCACGCGGTCTGCACGTCCAGCACAAACGCTGGTACAACTGAGGCGCCAGGTGGAAATGGCATGGCAAGCCGTTCCACAGGACTATATCCAGCATCTCTACGATCGTCTCCATGGGAGAATAGCAGCCTGCATTGCTGCGAAAGGTGGATATACGCTGTACTAGTGCCGACATTGTGCATGCTCTGTTGCCTGTGTCTATGTGCCTGTGGTTCTGTCAATGTGATCATGTGATGTATCTGACCCCAGGAATGTGTCAATAAAGTTTTCCCTTCCTGGGACAATGAATTCACGGTGTTTATATTTCAATTTCCAGGAGTGTATGTTGACGCATCTTTCCGCTGCCGACTTTCTCAGACCATTCAGTATCTAAATTATAGTAGTTCAGGTACATTTGGTTGAAACATGGAATGTGTGCTGACATGCTCAGTATTAGTAACAAAGAAATTGTCATTAATATTTGGTTAGCAATAAATTTTACCTGCCTGACAGAAGCGTTTCTTTGCACTGTGTTTGAAGTTGGTTTTATATTCATATCGGTTGACTCTTGGACAGGAGATAACAGCAACATGCCCTTTTCACACCGCTATTTATTTATTTAAAAATTGTCGTTACCGTTTTAGAATAGACAGTTTTATCTTCAGACGCCTAGCTCACGTTAAGATACATTTTACATCAGCTTTCATTTTTTGTTTTCGCAAATGATGAAACTTCCTTGGGGAGGAGGTGCCCTAAGGTTGAAACAAGATATGAGACAATATCTTTTTAATTTTAATTTTATATTTAAAAATACATTGTCGCAAAACTTAAGAGTGGCTGTTAAAAAGACGTTGCCTCACATCTTAGTTTGGTTTCAGGGCTCCAATTCCCCAAGGAAATTTCATCAGTTCGAAAATTAAAAATGAAAGCTAATGTAAAATGTATCTTAACGTGAAGTAGCCGTTTGAAGATGTACCCGTTGGTTCTAAACCGGTAACGTCGGTGCTTAAATAAACAAGCAGCATTGTAAAGAGTGGCTGGTTCTTGTTACCTTCTGTGTAAGAGGCAACCTATATATTGTACACAGCCACGGGATCAGAATGTCAGTTTTGAACAAAACACCATCTTTATCATAGGGCGCACAGCATTTAGCTAACCAAACAAGAACTCATTTATTGAAATGTTCTCTGATATACCTTTATATAAGGAAAGTTCCAAGGAATCTCATTCTCCATTCACTTTCTACGTAAATGTGGAGAATATAGAGTTCTGATGCATTTGAATATTTGCGATTATACAAAACATAATGTAATTCGATAACTAAACTGAAATCGGGTCAGTATAAGAAGATCCCTAGCACTTGCAATTGGCTGGGTGCAACAGTTTCGGGCTCCTATCTCAATCAGGTAAAGCAAGATTGTAAAGATGTTTTGCTAACGCCTTACTGTTGTCGCAATCATATAGATGGCTGTTGGTTTCATCTGCAACCGTTTGCAGTTCATGGTTGAAAGCTGCCAACGGCGCTACTGGTTGTCAGGCATCTTCTTGTACCGACTCGACCGTAAATACAGAAGCTTGTCCTTCAGTGAAGATAGCTACTGCTCTGTTGTGTCATGCTGTTTAATACTGCACATTTCCAGTGCCAAAACCAATTCTGTAGTTTCTGTATTCTGACAGTTGTTAGGGTGCTAATGTATGCACCTCAGTGTCGTAATTACGCTGACATGCTTACATTTCTGATACGATTATTGTGACTTACTACATAATTATAAGGTATTATTTAGACGACATTACCAGCCATTTTGCTGACGCTGCCATGTTTTGAGTCATCGTCTCCATCAATGCGGTCAAAGAATTGGTGCCAAATCCAACGCACACGCCCACGCGCCCTCGGCTGCCATCCCAGCCAGCCTCAGCCCGACTCCAACAACGCTTCAGACCCTCACACATGCCGAACTTAGGATTACAATCAATCTGCGCTTCTGGGAGTTCGTTAGCATATGTCTTAACATACAAAGAATGCTAAGTGACTTAATCCGTCACATGAGAAACAAATTTCATTATGCACATTTCAACCCTTCCAACCCTCTCATGCGTCGCGGCCCTAATAGAGGACACTTAAATTTCGGTTCATTTCTGTCATGTTTGATATCTGAGGTGACCGTAAAAGCGAAGGTACCTCATATGAGGACTAATAATAGTTGCAAGAATGTCTCCTACTTGGCAGTGTTGGTGGCTGGCACGCGGGAACCATAGATTCGTCACTCCATACTTGGTGTAGCCACGGGGATTTGTTGTGAAAGGTTGACATTGTTCTGGGACAAAAATACTGCTGTCCCTGGAGAGGTCTGTGTCATAATAAGTTTGTTAATATTTACTACAGATTCTTCACTTTTTCCTGATATCTGAATCGTATACATGTTTATTTTCATAAAAATTACTTCTGTCCTCATTTGAGGACTTCATTCGTGAAGATGTCTTCAGTACATACAGAATACTGACTTTGTTCTCCTCTGTTGTTTTATAGTACCGTATTTTGCTGTATGTAGCACTCGGTCACGTAGTCAGTTTTGGTATATAATAACGTAGATAGTGGCTGTAGCCAAACATCAGGAAATTATTTTGATATGCATACACGATTTCATAACATTTTTTCCAAAAATTGAGTAAATCTACACTCCTGGAAATTGAAATTAGAACACCGTGAATTCATTGTCCCAGTAAGGGGAAACTTTATTGACACATTCCTGGGGTCAGATACATCACATGATCACATTGACAGAACCACAGGCACATAGACACAGGCAACAGAGCATGCACAATGTCGGCACTAGTACAGCGTATATCCACCTTTCGCAGCAATGCAGGCTGCTATTCTCCCATGGAGACGATCGTAGAGATGCTGGATGTAGTCCTGTGGAACGGCTTGCCATGCCATTTCCACCTGGCCCCTCAATTGGACCAGCGTTTGTGCTGGACGTGCAGACCGCGTGAGACGACGCTTCATCCAGTCCCAAACATGCTCAATGGGAGACAGATCCGGAGATCTTGCTGGCCAGGGTAGTTGACTTACACCTTCTAGAGCACGTTGGGTGGCACGGGATACATGCGGACGTGCATTGTCCTGTTGGAACAGCAAGTTCCCTTGCCGGTCTAGGAATGGAAGAACGATGGGTTAGATGACGATTTGGATGTACCGTGCACTATTCAGCGTCCCCTCGACGATCACCAGAGGTGTACGGCCAGTGTAGGAGATCGCTCCCCACACCATGATGCCGGGTGTTGGCCCTGTGTGCCTCGATCGTATGCAGTCCTGATTGTGGCGCTCACCTGCACAGTGCCGAACACGCATGCGACCATCATTGGCACCAAGGCAGAAGCGACTCTCATCGCTGAAGACGACACGTCTCCATTCGTCCCTCCATTCACGCCTGTCGCGACACCACTGGAGGCGGGCTGCACGATGTTGGGGCGTGAGCGGAAGACGGCATAACGGTGTGCGGGACCGTAGCCCAGCTTCATGGAGACGGTTGCGAATGGTCCTCGCCGATACCCCAGGAGCAACAGTGTCCCTAATTTGCTGGGAAGTGGCGGTGCGGTCCCCTACGGCGTTGCGTAGGATCCTACGGTCTTGGCGTGTATCCGTGCGTCGCTGCGGTCCGGTCCCAGGTCGAGGGGCACGTGCACCTTCCGCCGACCACTGGCGACAACATCGATGTACTGTGGAGACCTCACGCCCCAAGTGTTGAGCAATTCGGCGGTACGTCCACCCGGCCTCCCGCATGCCCACTATACGCCCTCGCTCAAAGTCCGTCAACTGCACATACGGTTCACGTCCACGCTGTCGCGGCATGCTACCAGTGTTAAAGACTGCGATGGAGCTCCGTATGCCACGGCAAACTGGCTGACACTGACGGCGGCGGTGCACAAATGCTGCGCAGCTAGCGCCATTCGACGGCCAACACTGCGGTTCCTGGTGTGTCCGCTGTGCCGTGCGTGTGATCATTGCTTGTACAGCCCTCTCGCAGTGTCCGGAGCAAGTATGGTCGGTCTGACACACCGGTGTCAATGTGTTCTTTTTTCCATATCCAGGTGTATATATGATTCATTCAGGATGTCATACAGGCCGCATTCATCAGCCAAGATGTTCGAGGACAATAGAATTCGTTCAAATAAAGAACAAAATAAGAATCGTTTGTCAGATTATAAGTGACGCAGAAATTCCACAGATTTTGGGAGCGGACTCAGAAGATGATTCGGGTTGGATTGATGACGGTGACAATGAACCATCATTTGAAGTGGACCACATCACTGATAATTGTAATATACAGGGTGGTCCTTTGATAGTGACCGAGCCAAATATCTCACGAAACAAGCATTAAACGAAAAAACTACAAAGAACGAAACTCGTCTAGTTTGGAGGGGGAAACCAGATGGCGCTATGGTTGGCCCGCTAGATGGTGCTGCCATAGGTCAAACGGATATCAAATGCGTTTTTTTTTATAGGAACCCCCATTCATATTACATATTCGTGTAGTACGAAAAGACATATGAATGTTTTAGTTAAACGACATCATTCAAGTGTCTGGACCGTTCCCCGGATATTTTCGTTATTTAAGGAAACAGGAAGTGTTCAGACACATGTGAAACGTCAACCAAGACCTGCAGAAATGATGATGCCCTAGTATGTGTTATAGCTGCTGTCGCGGCTAATCCGCACATCAGTAGCAGACAAATTTCGTGAGAATCATGAATCTCAAAAACGTCGGTGTTGAGACTGCTACATCGACATCGATTGCACCCGTACCATATTTCTAGGCATTAGGGATTGCATGGCGACGACTCTGAACGTCGTGTACAGTTCTGCCACTGGGCACAAGAGAAATTACGGGACGATGACAGATATTTTGCACACATTCTATTTAGCGACGAAGCGTCACTCACCAACAGCGGTAACGTAAACAAGCGTAATATGCACTATTGGTCAACGGAAAATCCACGATGGCTGCGACAAGTTGGTGGGTTAATATGTGGTGCGGCATTAAATGAAGAAGGATAATTGGCCCCCATTTTATCGATGGCAGTCTGAATGGTGCAATTTGTGCTGATTTCCAACGTAATGTTCTACCGATGTTACAACAAGATGTTTCACAGCATGACAGAATGACGCTGTACTTGCAACATGATGAATTTCTGGCATATAGCTCGCGGCCGGCCAGAGTGGCCCGAGCGGTTCTAGGCGCTACACTCTGGAACCGCGCGATCGCTACGGTCGCAGGTTAGAATCCTGCCTCGGGCATGGATGTGTATGATGTCATTAGGTTAGTTAGGTGTAAGTAGTTCTAAGTTCTAGGGGACTGATGACCTCAGAAGGTATGTCCCATAGTATTCAGAGCCATGTGAACCATAGCTCGCGTGCGGTTGAAGCGGTATTAATAGCATATTTCATGACAGGTGGATTGGTAGTCTAAGCTCCACACCATGACCCGCACGTTCACCGTATCTGACGTCCCCGGGTTTCTTTCTGTGGGGAAAGTTGAAGTATATATGCTATCGTGATCCACCGACAACGCCTGACAACATGCGTCATCGCACTGTCAATGTATGTGCGAACATTTCGGAAGGTGAACTACTCGCTGTGGACAGGAATGTCGATACACGTGTTGCCAAATGCATTGAGGTTGACGACCATCATTTTGAGCATTTATTGCATTAATGTAGTATTTACAGGTAATCACGCTGTCACAGCATGCGTTCTCAAAAATGATAAATTCACAAAGGTGCTTGTATCACATTGGGACAACTGAAATAAAATGTTCAAACGTACCTACATTTTGTATTTTAATTTAAAGAACCTAACTGTTAGCAACTGTTCGTCAAAAATTGTGAGCCACATGTTTGTGATTATTACAGCGCCATGTATCATAAAGCGAAAAAAGTGGTCCAACTGAAACATTCATATGTCTTTACGCACTTCACGAATATGTAATAAAAATGGGGGTTCCTATTTAAAAAAAACGCTGTTGATATCCGTTTGACATATGGCAGTGCCATCTAGCGCGCCGACTATAACGCCATCCGGTTTTCCCCCTTCGAGCTAGGCTAGTTTCGTTCTTTGTAGTTTTTTCGTTTGACGCAAATTTCATGAGATATTTGGCCCGGTCACGATCAATGGACCACCCTGTATATTCAGAAACAAGTGACACTGACAATGAAAATATTCCCAACAGTGAAAGAAGTGCAACAAATCACACTGAGGTTGAAAGTGAAATTCGGAGACATCCTTCTGAACCAGGAATATCAACAAAACGTCCTAAAAGCAATTTCATTTGGTTCAGTGAACTGGGGAACTCAGTTATTGTATCGCCATTTATTGGAAAAGCAAATGTGAGCATTACTGGAGAAATTCCTCTTGACTTATTTAGGGAGCCATTTCCTGAGACACTCATAGCTGAAATAGTTGAGTAAACCAACTTATATGCACAGCAGAACGGAAAAGAATATTTTTCTACTTCTGTTGCTGAACTGAAGATATATTTTGGAATAACACTGGTAATGACTTACTTGACATATCCGAGAATACGACAGTATTGGTCTCAGAAAACTGGCTTACACATGAACTTCATTGCTGATGCTATGTCGTGCAGGAGATACGAAGAACTTCGCCGTTTCCTACATTTCAAAGATGTTTCTACAATTCCTCCGGACAATACTGACAAAGGTATCTGATACGACCAACATGGGAACCACTACATGATAACTATCATAAGGCTCTCGAACGTCAGGAATTTCCCAGTGTTGATGATATGATGATTCAGTTCGAATGGAGATCATCATTGCAGCAATACCTCCCCAAAAAGCCCAAGAAATGGGGCTACAAAATGTGGGTGCGTGCAGGTGTGCGTGGTTATATGTACTGCTTCGAACTGTTTCAAGGCGCTAAAGGAGGACGCAGTAATATCTCTGAATGTGGGGCAGCAGGAGATGATATGCTTCGTGCTTGTCACAACATTCATGGAAAGAACCACAAAGTCTATTCTGACAATGTCTTCAGGAATATTCCCTTGGTGCTAAAACTGAAAGAGCTAAACATATGGTACGTTGGCGCCATTCGCAATAACAGACTGGAGGGAGCAGATAAAAGACTGAAGTCGGCAAACGAATTATACAAGAAGGAACGTAGCAGTTCTTCAGTAGTGATATCAACAGAAGGCGTTACAGTTGTAAGTACGCTGTATAGGTTTTTTTTATTGGTAACGCCACGTAGCGCTATGTATGAAAATCACTGGCTTTGCTGTGTACAGTCTGTGGCTGGTTTTCATTGTTGTTTGCTATTGTAGTGTTGGGCAGTTGGCTTTTAACAGCGTGTAGTGTTGCGCAGTTGGAGGTGAGCCTCCAACAGTGGTGGATGTGGGGAGAGAGGTGGCGGAGTTTTGAGAGCGGATGATCTGGACCTGTGTCCATTAGAGACAGTAAATTTGTAAGACTGAATGTCATGAACTGATATATATTATGACTTTTGAACACTGTTAAGTTAAATATATTGTTTGTTGTTTATGAAAATCTTTCATTTGCTAACTATGCCTATCAGTAGTTATTGCCTTCAGTAGTTAGAATCTTTTATTTAGCTGCCAGTATTGGCCTTCACTGTATTGCAGTAGTTTGAGTATCGAAGATTTTTGTGAGGTAAGTGATTCATGAAAGTTATAGGTTATTGTTATTCAGGGCCATTCTTTTGTAGGGATTATTAAAAGTCAGATTGCGTTGCGCTAAAAATATTATGTGTCACTTCAGTGAATGTGTGAGTACGTTCAGTTTTGCTAAGCTGTTAGAAAATCAAATAACATAAGATGTTTATCAGCAAAATATTTCATACATTATTCTATGGGGACGTTTCACAGTCAGGAGATGGATTGACAATTCACCTGTAACCGTTGTATCGTCATATGCAGGAAGAGAACCTGAAGGGGTTGCTACTCAATTTTGTCGAAAGGAAAAGAAGTTTATAGAGAACAAAAGACCCCCACTGCATTGGAATTTATAATAAGCACATGGGAGTAGCTGACCTAATGGATTATTTGGTGGCCATCTATAGAAATGACCACAGAAATCTTAGGTGGTACATAAGGATTTTCTACCACATGCCAAATGTTACAGTAGTAAATGCATGGATACGCTGGAGGATGGGTGAAAAAGAAAATAAGAATTTGTTAGCGCTCTAAAGTAGACTCCCCTCTAGGCTCATATACAAAGCGAAAGCAGAGATTACAAGAAAGAGTCGAGACAGGACTTCCTATGAAAGCCCATTGCTGTCTGTACAATCAAAAAAGAGAGCCTGTTATGCGGTACCCCCCAATTAGGCTCCGATGTTGGGTCACACTGGCCGGTCAAGTCAGGTGGTTCCAGTGCCAACAGGTGTAACGATCGGGACCGCCGTCGGAAAACCTGTTACATTAGTGAAAAGTGTAAAGTTGATGTGTGCCCTGACTGCATGAAGCAATTTCATTGTATTCTTTCATATTACTAATAAACGTTATATGTAAAAAGTAGTAGCATCCGTTCACTTTGTCCTCATACGAGGACATTCCCTTACTGGTCTATGAAACTATTTTTTTAGATATATTATGATGAATTGTGTGTAAGATAGGTCTTAAGGAACCAAATAATGATTAGAAATTTTTTCCAAGTTGGGTTGATAATTCGTGCATGAGAGGGTTAAGATGCCCACATCGACTCTTGTTGATGTGACTGTGAACTGAAATGGCAAGGAAAAATCGCAGCGACATCAAGACCAGGCAGGCCCCATATACTGATCTACATGAACTGTCGAGGACAGCGGAGGATGGCTCCGAAACCCCGTAGAATCATCGGCCAGAATAACTCATCATTGTAAAATGTTAGACACAGTCCAGCTAGCACAGTGGCTGCTTGTAGGAGTTAAAAAAATTGGTTGCAATGATAGAGTAGTTAATACTAGTAAACGCTGGGAATGGTGTAAAGAGCGACCCCACTGGACAGTGAATGATTGGAAACGAGTAATCTGGAATGATGAATCACGCTACACCCTGCTGCAATCCGATGGATGGGATTAGGATTTTGCCAATGCTCTCATCTGTAGTGCCAACAGTGAAGTAAGGAGGAGTTGGGGCTACAGTACGGGCGGGGGGGGGGGGGGGGGGGAGGTGTCGGTTATGGGCGTTTTTTTCGCGGTTAAAGTGTGATCCAATCACTCCGCTTAAGAAAACAGGAAATGTGGGACTGTGTACTTCGTACAGTACAGACATCTTTGGAGACTACGAGTGTATCAGAATGACAGTGCATTCTATCACAAAGCTGCATATGTGGATAGTAACATTCCTGCAATTCCAGAATGAAATCTTCACTCTACAGCAGAGTGTGCGCTGATATGAAACAACTTGTCAGATGAAAGTTGTGTGCCGGACCGAGACTCAAGCTCGGGACCTTTACCTTTCGCGGACGAGTGTTCTACCATCTGAGCTTGCAAAGCACGACTCACGACCCGTGCTCACAGCTTTACTTCCGCCAGTACCTCGTCTTCTACTTTCCTGAAATTGACTGGATCCCGCAGAGTGCTGATCTGAGCCCAGTCGAACACCTTGGCGGTTAGTTACAATCTCGACTTCGCTCTAGAGCCCAGCTTCCAAAATCAACACTGTTGAGGAAGGATAAGCTGCTGTTCCTCCATAGACATTCAGATACTTTATTGAAAGTGTCCCTAGCGGAGTCAAGGGCGTCATAAAGATGAAGGGTAGACACACCTCACAATAATGACCTCTATTTGGCGCCCAGATAATTATGTCAGACTTTGTATCCCTACTACGCCATCCAGTTAGTACTAGCATACTTTTGCATTCACTCCATCGGGGTTTATTTTCTCAGTTCACCAATGTAAGGTGCGTAAACAGTGAACTACTCACATAAGCAGTGATGGTTAAATTCTGAGCCTCTATGCTGCGCAGTAAGTATAAATCTTACACCCAGATAACAATTTCGAAACAAATGTTTAACAGAAATAATCACACACATACTTACATAATTTAGTGCAACGGTAAATACTCTTAACATTGCTGTAATTTGAATATTAATCAGAAAGTACTGATTCTTGATGATTGTGGCCCAAAACTGAAAAATTGTTAGCTTTTTCTTTGTAGTGTCTAGCTGTGGAAATGAGGATGCATCCTCAGTTTGGTAATACTTGACGTTTAGTGCCAAACAGTAATCAAGTCATTAGAATCCAAACATAATTTGCGCACAATGTTTAACAAACTGTGACTGGCGAAACAGTGCCTGTAGAGATATCGTATCTGCACCTGTAACCTGTCAGCACGCAAAGACAAGCTAATTATTACGAAGCTTTGCGACTCCGACTTGATATGCAGTTTCCGATACGCCGGAATATTTATGGACCGTGAGATGAATCTGCGACATACAAGATGGTGGCCAGCAACATGGCATTATACAGGTATGAATAACATGAAACGATCTGGTTTGGTTCGAGATATGTCCGAACGAAATTGGTTAGTAAGGAAATATGTTGTTTTCAAACACAAGCAATTGAATTTAGAGTCCACATGGATCCCCGGAGCAGCAGATATAAAAATAACTTTTACAATAAGTAATACCAGCATTATGCTCTCAGCACAACAATTTGAAGAAAACAACATCCTTCCATAACTTAAGAGAAGGGAGGGGGGTAACATTGAATCTATATCACGAAGGATTGAAAACATATTATCCTATAATCAGCTTCCACTCAAGCTACAGCTTTCCATTTGACCACGGGCAAGACGATTGCTGCAGACCATATCGCGAAGTAATCATGAGGAAGCAATGCCCAAATAACTTAACCACTTCTCCTACGCTTCTTATTGACGAGTAATCGAAACGATCTCATCCGATGTTTTCAGTGTCTAAGAATCTCCAAAACAGTACAAATACGTTGTGCCGTGCAATGCCAGTGCGCATTTTTCCTCGCTCGCCTGCCATCCACCTTTTACAGCTCCCTGACAGGCCGGGTATTCACCCTAGGTTTTGCATTCTACACATCCTAAGACAATGCCTACGTACGGACCAGACGCACAGTTGCAATTTTTAACATCTTTCAACAGATCCAAAATTTGTTACATTTCAATTCTATTACAATATTCCTTGACATTTGACATAAACATTAATATTCACATTGAAACTTATTTACAGTTTCCTTAACACAATGCCATTGGGAAAAAAAAGAAATGAAATCAGAACATCAGTTACTCAAGTTTATCGTAAAATCAGAAGAAAAAAAGTTATTTATATGTATAATAGTACAGTGTCGTTGTTGTTACAGTATGAATCATGTATCTTGTGACACCAGGTGGGCATTGTGTTATTAAGATTATACTATAGATCAATGAGAAAATTCCATGTAGTCGGATGAAACACGTTTCTTGGTACATTATTTTGCACAGGAGTATCAAATCTGGGCCTTGAATGAATGGAAACATACCATGAGGTCGAGTAAATCATGCTTCCTGTTACAACAACTGGTAACTGGATCACTGAGATTGGACCATGAAAACATACCATGTAGTGAAATAAACCACAACTCTTGTTACACCAGGTGGGCACGGGATTGTCGAGACTGAATCAACATTCAATAGAACTATACCATGTAATCAAATGGAATACTTATCTTGTTACAAAAAGTGAGCACAGGATTATGAACACTGAACAATGGATACATTGGCAAGACAACACAGATTAATCACAATTTATTCTACACCATATTGGAATGGCACTACCCATATTAGACCATGGTGTAGTGGAGACGTAGCAAGTACTCATATGAATCCCTATCGTTGTAATAATGTGTGGGCACAGGATCACTGAGACTGGAAAAATCTATCAATGGCAACGTAATATGCAGTCAGATGATTGGCTTATCTTGCAACTCCAAGAAATATAACAAACAGTCACAAGAATCATGGTTCTTGTTACTACATAATCAAATGGAACACTTATCTTCTTACATGATGTGATCACAGGTTCATGAAAACTGGACCACATATCTACGCAAACATACTACTGTCAGATTCATCATAATTTTTCTTACACCAGGTGGGAGAGGGACTATTGAGACTAGAACATGGTTCAGAGGGAGCATATCAAGAAATATGAGTCACAGCTTATGTGGCACCACGTGCGCACTTGTTCACTGAGGTTAGACCATGGATCAATGGAAACATACAACACAGATGAAACAAGTTTCTTGTCACACCACATGTGTACAGAATCATTGAGATTGTACCATGGATCAGTGGAAACAGACTGGGAATGTTCAATCCCTTAACAATCCTGACTTCATCACTGCCTCTAAATCGTCGTAATATTTCACATCCATGTACACATGTTTCAAGCTGTATATCTGCCTTATTAATGCGACGACACATACATGTTTACCTTCGTTACGTGTGACCGGTAATTGTACTGTATTTTTGTCATGTGCAGTTCCACTCATAATTCATTCCCGCTAAAGAAGAAGGTGTTTATCCTAAACGTACTGCTTTCGCTTCTGCGTGTGTCAAGAACTCAGAGTAAAAAATATTGCTTCACTGCTTTTTGTGTTCATCCGTCACACGAATTTTATATCACATTTTCATTTATATTCGCCTTATGGTTGCTCAAGCTGTAACAGTTAATCGCTAAGGAATTAGTTTTTGTTCTACGTTTACCTGACCTTACGACTTACCTGAGAAGAAAGACTAAGGAAAGGCAAACCTACATTTCTAGCATTTGTAGACATAGAGGAAGCTTTTGACAATGTGGACTGAAATACTCTCTTTCAAATTCTAAAGGTGGCAGGGGTAAAATACAGGGAGCGAAAGGCTATTTAAAATTTGTACAGAAACCAGATGGCAGTTATAAGAGTCGAGGGACATAAAAGGGAAGCAGTGGTTGGGAAGGGAGTAAGACGGGGTTGTAGCCCCTCCGCCCGCCGCGGTGGTCTCGCGGTTCTAGGCGCGCAGTCCGGAACCGTATGACTGCTACGGTCGGGCATGGATGTGTGTGATGTTCTTAGGTTGGTTAGGTTTAAGTAGTTCTAAGTTCTAGGGGCTGATGACCACAGCAGTTAAGTCCCATAGTGCTCAGAGCCATTTGAACAATTTTTTTGTAGCCTCTCCCCGATGTTATTAACCTGAAAATTGAACAAGCAGTAAAGGAAACAAAAGAAAAATTCGGTATTAAAATCCATTGAGAAGAAATAAAAACTTTGAGGTTCGCCGATGACATTCTAAGTCTGTCAGAGACAGCAAAGGACTTGGAAGAGCAGTTGAATGGAATGGACAATGCCTTGAAAGGACGACATAAGATGAACATCAACACAAGCAAAACGAGGATAATGGAACGTAGTCGAATTAAGTCAGGTGATGCTACGGGGATTAGATTAGGAAATGAGACACTTACAGTAGTAAAGGAGTTTTGCTATTGAGGGAGCAAAATAACTGATGATGGTCGAAGTAGAGAGGATATAAAATGTAGACTGGCAATGGCAAGGAAAGCGTTTCTGAAGAAGAGAAATTTGTTAACATCGAGTATAGATTTAAGTGTCTGGAAGTCGTTTCTGAAAGTATTTGTATGGAGTGTAGCGATGTATGGAAGTGAAACATGGACGATAAATAGTTTGGACAAGAAGAGAATATAAGCTTTCGAAACGTGGTGCTACAGAAGAATGCTGAAGATTATATGGGTAGATCACATAACTAATGAGGAAGTGTTGTATAGGACTGGGGAGAAGAGAAGTTTGTGGCACAACTTGACCAGAAGAAGGGATCGGTTGGTAGGACATGTTCTGGGGCATCAAGGGATCACCAATTTAGTATTGGAGGGCAGCGTAGAGGGTAAAAATCGTAGAGGGAGACCAAGAGATAACTACACTAAGCAGATTCAGAAGGATGTGGGTGGCAGTGGGTTCTGGGAGATGAAGAAGCTTGCACAGGATAGAGTAGCATGGAGAGCTGCATCAAACCAGTCTCAGGACTGAAGACCACAACAACAACAACAACTAAGTTGGTTTTCATTGAGATGTATGTGTGGCAAATTACTGTGCTGCTGTGTACATTGAATGTACTCTGTATCTATGTACTATTGACTTCACTGTTTGTTCTTCTCTGTTCACGACTGGTTTAAGATGTTCGTTTTCACAAAAATTAACCGTACATGTATCATTATACTTCACTTTCCTCACTCATACAATAATTCATTCTAAGACTTAAAACTTTTTATGTCGCTTTCGTGGACCTATTCTAGGTGATAATGAGGTCTCATACTCGGAGGTGCATAGTGCACAATGCGGGACACTTGAACCGTCGTGTAGGGAAGGTCGTAGAGGAGATGGTTTGTCGTTGCCTTCCTCCGACCGTAATGGGGATGAATGATGATGATGATGAAGAGGACACAACAACACCCAGTCATCTTGAGGCAGGAAAAATCCCTTATCCAGCCGGGAATCGAACCCGGGACCCCTTGCGTGGAAAGCGAAAACGCTACCGCATGACGACGAGCTGCGGACCCTTACCTAGGTACTCCTGTAATATTCGTCCTGATATTTATCACCGTACAGCCATATAATTATTTATTAAAAACCTTCCACATATATCTCCATTCATATCTGTGTTTCACCTGTGAGGTCCTCACTCTGGCGCCACCGCCCTATTTATTTCTTCCCGAAAATATAAATAAACCCGTATTACTCTAATACACCTTCATTATCTCCTTAGTTTCAACCAATTTATGATATATCACCACTGACGTAGATTAACTAAGTAATACCTCCAGTTGAATCTAAAATCTTTCACACTCTCTCTACTTCCTAGAATAGTCCAGCAGTGAAATTTCATTTATTTCTCCATATTGCTTTTTAAACATACACTACTTACCTCAATTATTTTGTTAAATTTCATTTAATTACGTTGTGTGCGTATTTGTTTCTTAGTCTATCTTCTGCGTTTTGTACTATTCATGTCACAGTTTTATTTTACTGCTTTTTCTTTGTAATTAATAGCAACTGACATAAGTGAGTTCTGTAACAGCAAATTTGTGGGTATGTATACGCCCTGTACGTGAAGCTCAGTACTTCTAATCTTGTCTGTAAAGAGGTGTAGTTATATAAGTGCACAACTGCTCCTTTCGCTAAATCTTGTACGATATGTTATTTTATAGTTTACGTCTCAGTCAAACGCTTTTTTCTATGTGTACATTTCATTTTAACTTTCCCATCGTCGCTTACTTGCATGCTGTATGTAAGTCGCTTAGTTTTTAAGTTCTGTGCTAATCACTTTCTTTTCAGTGTCCATATTGTTACTTCTCTTTAAAACTAGTCTTAATCCTGTTGTGTATAGTCGGATAGGTCATTGCCTGTCTATAGTTTCATCTACAATGAATTCTTACATCTATTCCCAAATATGTACATTTAATAGCCTATGTTAAGTTCACAAATGTAGCGTGTTTTCGTTCCTTACAGTTTACTTACATCGGTGCGCTTCACCTAATGATATAATCTTAAAATTAGTTTTTTTTTACAGTATACTCTTCGACTAGGGAACAAATGTCTCTATTCGTTATGTTTGTGTAGGTGATTTACATTATAGTAATCAACTGATAGGTACTCCAATTCGAACGCTTCTATTTTGTCCAGTCGGCTGCGTCCCGTCGATGCCGATTCGCTTAAATTCCAAAATGATTTCCGTCACGGTGCGCTGTGTGTCCTTGCGCATCTCGATTATAGCAGGTTGTCCTAAGCTAACATTGAGTATGACTTTGCATTTTGCCTACTCTGCTCCTACGATCAGCTGTTAGCTACTTCGGATATAGTTTGTACTGTAAGATCAGCTTCTAGCGCAGCTGCGCGTCTCAATGCATTTCACCGCTCGTTGCTCTGGCCGAAATCTCACGCGCTGTGTATTCCTTCCTTTTCCATTACTCATATCCAAGATTTTGTGCACGATGTAGTATAACTACGTCATTCAATGGTTTTCACTCGTTCAGTATTATGTATAATTGTTTTTGTATTCCTTCCTTTTCCATTACTCTTATCCAAGATTTTGCGCACGATGTAGTATCACTACGTCATTCAATGGTTTTCACTCGTTCAGTATTATGTATAATGGTTTTAGTTCTTCTTGTTTATTCCGTGTTTCCTTAAGAAATATCAAAAGGTTTCCTTTGCTTCTATAGATATTTAAGTCTTAAGAACGTACAGTATCAAAATACATGGAAAATTTCTATTCACTAGATAGCATGTCATTATTTGAAAGTTAGATAGTGGAAGAAAATTGAACATTCTCTATTAGCTAAATAGGTCAGGAGAAGAGAGACATGGTACATCGGCACCTCCCTACCTCGAGAGGAACCGAATGCTAATCGGTTTATTCGTCAAAGGGCGACAAACATCCTACCGTCTACTACTCATATGATAATGGATATGCTGGTCTGTAATTTTATAACTTTAGATTTCCTTTCCATCGCGGTTACGATCTTACAGTTCTCTACGGGGAGCGTGGGTACATTTACATGCCGAGCTATCTCTTTAAACAAGGTGGTTGACATCAGGCTTGTTGACGAGTCAGTATCCAAAACAACAGGTACATCTATGTTTCCTACCTTTACCTTTATTGTTGCTTGAATAATTACACTTACTTTGCATGTTGTTTCGTCAGTGAACAAACCTTCTTTCATTTCTGCTTCCTCATCGTATCTTAAAAATGGATTACGAATATGCTGTACGTGTAAGCTTGTTTCAGTGTCTGCTTCCTCTTTCCTGTTCACGTTCGTATTTATGTCACTAATATTGTTACAGTGGCACACTGTCAGTTCATTACCTTCTTCCTCTTGAAAAATCTCTTTTAAAATTATGGCTTAGACATGCACGATCATCGCTATACCCTGGCGGCGGTAAAAGTATTGTTTCATTTTATGCCGTCACTTCTATCGTGTTCACCGTATGTTCGCGTGCTCGCCAGTTCGTGTCCTGGTTGTTTCGGTTTGACTGTACGGGCTGCCAGTTCTCTTATTTGATACCTGTGTTCCACATTACGATCATGGAAATTTCCATTTTCATGTCACCTAATAACAAAGTTTTGTCTCGAATTTCTCCTATCTCAGCCATTGCCGTACCAATGGGGCTGACATTTATTTGAGCACCTTCGGTCACCCTGTGGCTGATAAGTAAACCAACTGTACCGATTTCTTTGTGGAGCGGCGATGCATAAGGATGACATTCATTCATACGCATTCGACCATAATAGTTTCCAAATCCACTGCCGTCACCGTAGCTGTTCCTTCCATTTGGGTTGTGTTCATTATCATTACGACAACTAGGCATGGCTTTCCCATCCTCATGAATTAGATCTATTGAGTCGATCACTGACAGAAAATACTCGAGGTCATATTCGGGTATGGTTACAAATTTTTCCGTAAGATTTGCAGGCAACTTGTTTCTTAAGAATTTCAATACATCGACATGAGATATCGGATTATTCCAGTGACGAGTCTTCTTGAGATATGTTTCAAAATAGTTTCTTAGCTCCTCGAACTTTGGATGATACGATAATCGGCTGAATACCTTCCGTCTCTGTCTCTCCTGGATAGCTGTCGAACAGTATTTATCTAAAAATGCTTTCTCAAATTGATCATATGTCTCGCAGAGTTCCCACACCTCTGTAGCCCACAAAAGGGCGTCACCTTCTACATGTCCTACCAAATATTTGATGTTCTGAGATTCTGTCCAAGTCCTAGGCGATACATTCCTAAAGGCTCGGACAAACACTACCGGGTGCGTTTGCTTTGTTTCATTTGAAAATAGTGGAAACGGTCAGTTTTTTATTTAACTCTCGGCCATTAACAACGTTGTCCAGTGGAGCGGAACAGCATTTACATACGGTTATGACATATTTGTCTCACACAAGTTTTTCCAGTTTGTTCGCGTCGCGCTTCGGCATGCGCTAACGCAGCTTGGGTTGGGCATTGTTGTCCGCACCAGTGATTTCTCCCACCGGCGGACGGCTATTCATTGCTCCGCGTACCGCCCTTGGCGATGATATTATCGTACTTCGTTTGGCAACTATTTCGTTCATCAATGTTGGCTTTTCCTGTTTCATATCATGCTGTACGCATTTTAAAACTACTTCTTCCTTGTCCCCCATTACTTCCTTTACCGCTCTCACATAAGTACGCTGTGCGCGTACGCATTTTTCCGCGAACGTTGTGGATTGATCTTTTGTATTATCCTTTACTGTTTTGTAAAGTTGCGCAATGTCTGGGTTGAATCTTTTATGTTATAACTTACAGGGTGTTTCAAAAATGACCGGTATATTTGAAACGGCAATAAAAACTAAACGAGCAGCGATAGAAATACACCGTTTGTTGCAATATGCTTCTGAGAACAGTACATTTTGAGGCGGACAAACTTTCGAAATTACAGTACATACAATTTTCAACAACAGATGGCGCTGCAAGTGATGTGAAATATATAGAAGACAACTCAGTCTGTGGGTGCGCCATTCTGTACGTCGTCTTTCTGCTGTAAGCGTGTGCTGTTCACAATGTGCAAGTGTGCTGTGGACAACATGGTTCATTCCTTAGAACAGAGGATTTTCCTGGTGTTGGAATTCCACCGCCTAGAACACAGCGTTGTTGCAACAAGACAAAGTATTTAACAGAGGTTTAATGTAACCAAAGGACCGAAAAGCGATACAATAAAGGATCTGTTTGAAAAATTTCAACGGACTGGGAACGTGACGGGTGAACGTGCTCCAAAGGTAGGGCGACCGCGTACGGCAACCACAGAGGGCAACGCGCAGTTAGTGCAGCAGGTGATCCAACAGCGGCCTCGGGTTTCCGTTCGCAATGTTGCAGCTGCGGTCCAAATGACGCCAACGTCCACGTATCGTCTCATGGGCAAGAGTTTAAACCTCTATCCATACAAAATACAAACGCGGCAACCCCTCAGCGCCGCTACCAATGCTGCACGAGAGACATTCACTAACGATATAGTGCAAAGGATTGATGACGGCGATATGCATGTGGGCAGCATTTGGTTTACTGACGAAGCTTATTTTTATCTGGACGGCTTTGTCAATAAACAGAACTGGCGCATATGGGGAACTGAAAAGCCCCATGTTGCAGTCCCATCGTCCCTGCATCATCAAAAAGTACTGGTCTGGGCCGCCATTTCTTCCCAAGGAATTATTGGCCCATTTTTCAGATCCGAAACGATTACTGCATCATGCTATGTGGACATTCTTCGTGAATTTGTGGCGGTACAAACTGCCTTAGACGACACTGCGAACACCTCGTGGTTTATGCAAGATGGTGCCCGGCCACATCGCACGGCCGACGTCTATAATTTCCTGAATGAATATTTCCATGATCGTGTGATTGCTTTGAGCTATCCGAAAGATACAGGAGACGGCGTGGATTGGCCTCCCTACTCGCCAGACATGAACCCCTGTGACTTCTTTCTGTGGGGACACTTGAAAGACCAGGTGTACCGCCAGAATCCAGAAACAATTGAACAGCTGAAGCAGTACATCTCATCTGCATGTGAAGCCATTCCGCGAGACACGTTGTCAAAGGTTTCCGGTAATTTCATTCAGAGACTACGCCATATTATTGCTACGCATGGAGGATATGTGGAAAATATCGTACTATAGAGTTTCCCAGACTGCAGCGCCATCTGTTGTTGAAAATTGTAACTACTGTAATTTCGAAAGTTTGTTTGCCTGAAAATGTGCTGTTGTCCCAAGCATATTGCAACAAACGGTGTATTTCTATCGTTGCTCGTTTAGTTTGTATTGCCGTTTCAAATATACCGGTCTTTTTTGAAACACCCTGTAAGTAATCCTATCTCCACTGTGAATTTCTCTACATTTTCTGGTAAGTCGTCACAGAAAGAATGCTGCTTCGCTACTATTGACTGCACATAATCTATGTGAAACTTCCTATACTTTTGCTTTAACTGTAAATTATTCTGAGGTTCTCTGATTCCGGATAGCTCCTGTACGTACGTGCTTGTATTTAACATTTTTCATCCACTGTGCCTTTTAATTTGTCACTCATATCGTGAACTAAAGTTTGTGCTTGTGTGTTAATTTTCCCATCCACCTCCGTGGAGATTTGCGAAATCTGTTGTGTGAACTTCGTATCCAGATTATTGAGTTCTCTGCATAAATATTTTACTTCACCTGACGTGTGTGTCATGTTTGTATTTAGCTTCGCGATTTCGGACTTTACTAGGTAAATGTCTGTTTTCATATTAGCCGTGTCCGCTTGTACTGCTTCTAAACTCGTCATTTTTGAATATGCTGTGTTCAGACTGATCTCTAAACCCGATAGTTTGAATTTATTGTGTTCAAATTGGTCTCTAATCACGACATATTTTAATTTACTAAATTCATATTGGTTTCTAAACCCGACATTTTTGAATTTATGTCTGTATTCATTGTGTTCATGTCCAATTCTATTGTTTCTGTTATGGCTCGAAATAAGGCTTGCATATCTTCCATAGTCACTTCTGGCGTAAGCCTCTAAGCATGTGCGTCTGTACGACACGTACTACTTTCATTTAAAATATTCCTTTGACTTTAGGTGCCCTTAATTTCGTCTACTGTAATCAACATATTGCTTGAAATGAAATGGTCCGTATTCATGAGCGTCGAATGCAACAATGGCATGTCCCCCCAAGGATCCAAATAAGCCCCGCTTGAAGGTTTCAAAACACTCATTGTTATGTTTTGCAGATGCAGGTCTACTACATTAGCATTTTGATTTTGAAATTACGTTTCCTTATTGCTTGGTCCATCCATTTCCCAGATGTTACTCCAGACGGGTGTAAATTAAATGCCGGCGAGGGTGACCGTGCGGTTCTAGGCGCTACAGTCTGGAACCGCGTGACCGCTATGGTCGCAGGTTCGAATCCTACCTCGGGCATGGATGTGTGTGATATCCTTAGGTTAGTTAGATTTAAGTAGTTCTAAGTTCTAGGGGACTGATGACCTTAGACGGTAATTCCCATAGTGCTCAGAGCCATTTTTGTAAATTAAATAAGCTCAACGGGGAGTAATATACGCTAGAATGAAGATTTGGCCCTGTCTGACTACCCCTGAAGCAGATCTTAGGATCTCTTAATTCTATAAATTACAATCTAAACATAAATGAAAGAGGAAGGCAACTAATCCTACTAAATGATAAACGTTGTTCCTGATTATATATTTCTTGTGAATTAAAAAAAACTTTATATTACGAATTTTACATTTTGTAAGTAAGGTTACTAATCAGTTGCCCAACTCTGCCCCTTATTATTACTGCGCGGTGTAATATCAATAACGCGAAATGATTGATATCATCTACGTACCAAACGCTAGAAGACACTACTTTCATAGATGTTCTACGGTGGTGTGGAACTTCAGTGGAAAGAAACTAAACTGATCATATCTGTTTAGCTTTTATAGCCCTAATAAGCCGGAGCAATTTGTGATATCACCGTACGTACTGCGTCCGGTAAGTCGAAGTGATGTTTCTCGTTCTCGTCTGCGACGATGGAAGAACTCCAGCCACAAATAAACACTTTCAAACACTAGGACGGCAGAAGGCGGTCCTCTGACTAATATACACTAATACTGTCTTCTCCTCTCTGTGTTCTACAGACAAGAAACACGAACTCCAAGGCACAAGGACGGAGTTCTGATAACGTCTCAACGTAAGTACAGACAGAGGTAGTGCTCTCAATTACTGAACGCTTTGTACTCAACGACGACTTACAACCTGGAGGTGAAGTCCAGCATCGTATAGGTCCGCAACAGTACAGTGCCCAACTGTTCTAACTATAGACTCTCCTCAGAACAAGGACAGCAGTTGCGTCCGTACCAACAAAACTGATACTGAGCGATTTCACACACGGGCGCTCACAACGGAAGCCCTCATCTCTCCAGAGCTGGACTCCCAGCAAGGCTTGGCTCCCCACCATCGTAATCCCGAAAACGAAATATATTCCTTAAACCACCGAATATTCTCCCTCTCTACAGATTCTTCCGAACGCCGACCAACCTTATTTAATGTTTTGTTGCCCAGCGAGGAAAGAAAAAACCTATACTCGTACAATGACACGCTTCTGAGTAAAAATCCTTGTAAATAACCCAGCGTGCGTGGTTTCTGAGCTGCCGCTTCTTCATTCCTCTCACCTACAACCAAGATTTTCAGCGTTTGGAAGTATTGCCCGGTTATCCTTCTCGGCCCCACCACAATAGCGGCCGGCCGTCACCCTATTGTGTTCCAGAGCTCAGGTGCCACGACGTTCGTGTAGCTACTTCCTGTGTTTAAGCAGGACCTAAACCTGAGCGGACCTTCCTCCCAGAGCTTGAGTTCTGCGCGCTGTTTAACCTCTACTGGCGTTCTACTAATATAGGCAGTCATTCATAACACCGTTTTTATAATAAATACAGTCTGTCACCTTCCCCTATGCAATAAGCGTTACCAATTATTTACAAGGCGTACATGACAATGTCAGTCTCCTTTATATATTTATATATACGATGTACAACCTATCACATGATACCTAATTGTGTTTGTAGATCATTGCAAACTACGTGGATGAGTTCTTGTGAGGTGCGAAATTATAGCCACCTTACATATTATACAAATCTTTACACCTCTGCAGTTACCAAAATTAATATTTTCTCTGTTTGGATTTTACTTCCATTATTAATATATATATATATATATATATATATATATATATATATATATATATATATATATATTCTTAACAATAGTAGTACTCACAGTTTTGCCGACTACGTATGGTGCATTTCACTTGTCGCCACTTTATAAAAGGTACATGGGAATAAAGAGATTAATTTTCCAGCGTATCGGACAAGCACAAGAATCTGCGCTATGCTGGTAAGGGTGTCAAGAATCTTTTCATATTAGTTCCACATAAACGACATAGTCTTTCTATCCTTTTCGATTTATGCTTAACTACTAATAACACTACGTCAGAACCCCTTATCCACCCAAAAAATCTTGACCGTGCCCATCATTCTTTTAGTAATCGCATCTCCATAATAACTATGAAGTACGAAGGTAGGCTTCTTGGATTTTTAAATATTACAGTACTACTAGGAATAATAACTCAGTTTTTCACTGGTGAAATACTACTGTATTCTTTCTTCTGTGCACATCATAAATACAGAATTTTTTTCTTATTCTCATAACCAAAATGGCTACCACCGATATCTCTCTGAAATACATTGACTCTACCTTCGTTCATCCTTTTACTGAGGAACAGGAAAAACATCTATATTTTCGTTTAACATTTGGAATTCAAATGTACACGACTGGTAGGCGCAGTTTCTACGCTCAGCTACCGCTTCTCCTTTTCTCATAAAAGCAAGAAATGTGAAAGGCACATAACATCACGCATCAATAGAAAAATATCATATAGATTAATCACGGTTCTTGTCACACCAGATGGACGTGACATCGTCGAGAGTAGACGATGTTTAGAGCGATTTTACGACTTGTTCGGAGCAATAAACTCTCAAGCTACACCAGGTAAGAACAGTATCATTGTGCTTTGACTCGGGTTCAATGGGATCGTCCTCGTAGTCACATGACTCACATTTCTTGTTACATCAGGTGGGCAGAGGACCATCGAGAGTAGACCATTTTTCAGTGACTACATTCCATGTAGTCAGAAGAAATAAGTTTCTTCTTATAGTAAGTGTGGATGGGACGATAGAGACTATTCATCAAGGGGAACATATTATGTATTCAGAAGGAGAAAGTTTCTATTTACACCAGGTAGGCAAAGATTCATCAGAATTGGACCATGGAGCAGTGAGAACGTAGCAGGTACTCATATGAATTACATTTCTTGTTACACCATGCCGTTGTGGGAGCTTCGAAAGTAGACCGTGGATCAATGGAAACTTACCACGCTGCTAGATTAATCACCTTTCTTGTTACACCAGTTGGGCATGTAATAATCGACATTAGGTCATGATGAAACGGAAACATACTATGTTGTCAGATGATTCACTTGTCTTGTTACGCAAATGAGCACAGGATCATCGAGACTGGCCAATGAAGCAGTGGAAATACACCACATACTCAGGTTAACCACATTTCTAGGGAAACCAGGTGGGCTTGGGTATATGGAGGTTAGACAATGGAGGAAACGAAACATATCACATACTAAAATGAATAACACTTCTTTTTACACTATATGGGCAGGGGTTCATCTAAACTGGTCAATGGATCAATGGAAACACATCACACACTCAGATTAACCTAATTTCTTGTTACACTAGATGGGTAGAGGATTAATGAGGTTAGAACTTGGTGCAGTTGAAACAGACTGCATAGCCAGACGAATCACATTTCTTCTAATAACAGATGGGCGGGGACTCATCGTCTCTGGACAATGGATTAATGGCAACAAAACCGATAGTCACATGAATCAAGTATCTTGTTACACCAGGTAAGCACGAGATCATTTCGATTAGACTATGGATCAGTGGAAGCACCCTGTACCTTAAAATTATTCTTGTTACACCAGGTTTGCTTGTGGTCAGCAGGACTGAACCATGGACCAATGGAAATATGACACATAGTCTGATAAATCAAACTTCCTGTCACATGAGATGAGGGCAAATTAGTCGAGATTAGAGCATCTGTGGAAGCACATCACATAGACAAATCAATCATGACACTCGTTACACCAGGTGGGCACAGAGTAATCGACACTGAAGTAGGGTGCAGTCGAAACATACTGTGTATCAAATGGAAAACGTATCTTGTTATACATTGCGAGCACAGGATGATGGAAACTAGACCATTAATCTATGAAAAAATACCACACAGTCAGATTCATCATAATTTTTCTTACTCCAAGTGGAAGTGGGACTATCGAGACTAGATTATGGTTCAGTGGAAAGCATACCAAGAAGTCCGATGAATCATAACTTTTATTGTACCAAGTGGGCACTTGTTAATCGAGGTTAGACCATAGATCAATAGGAACATACCACGTAAATGAATCATGTTTCTTGTCACACTACATGTGTACAGGATCATCGAGATTGGACCATGGATTAATGGAAACATACTAGGTAGTCAGAAGAACCATGTTCCTTGTTACACCATGTAGGCATAAGACTAAGGAGATTACACCATGGATCAGTCAAAACATACTACACAGCTAGATGTTTCATATTTTGTGTTCACCAGGTTGGCATGGGATCACTGAGTCTGGAAAATGGGCCAATAGAAACTCTCAATGCAGTCAGATTACTCTCATTCTTAGTTACACCTAATTGGCATGGGCTATTGGAATTCTACCACTGTTCAGTAGAAACATAGCATGAATCATTATCACATACTATTGAATTGTTTGTAATGTGTTTCTCCTTACACCAAATGGGTATCAGATTATAGAGATCAGACCACATGTAAATGGAAACATACCAGGTGGACATAGGATTATCACTATTACACCAAGGATCAATGGAAACATCCCATAGCAGGTGGACATGGGATTATCAGTATTAAACAAAGGATTGATGGAATCATCCCATGCAGTCAAATGAATCACATCTCTTTTTACACAAGGTGTAAATGGGATTGTAGAGACTGGACCATAATTCAATAGAGACATACCACTTAATGAAATAAATCACTTATCTTGTTACTGCAGTTCAGTGCAGGATCATGATGCCTGTACCATGTGTCAATCGAACGTATCTCACAGTCAAATTAATCATATTTCTTGTGACAGCAGATCTGCACAGGACAGTTGAGATTAGTCACTTACTCGGTGGAAACATAGCAAGTAGTTTGATAAATCTCTTTTCTTGTTGCACAGTACGAGCACAGGATCATTGCGACTTGCCCAATGGATTAATGGCAACATACAATGTAGTTAGAAGGGTGATGTATCATCGACATTATACCATGTATTAGTGCGACTATATGACGTAGTTTGAGCCACCACCTTACTACAAAGTGGGGACGCGAAAAGAGAGATTAGATCATTTACCAAGAGGAATATATAATGAAGCCAGGAGAAGAAAGTTTCTTGTTACATCAGGTTGGCACAGGACCATCGATATTCGATTATGGATCAAATGAAGTTAATATGAAGTCACATGAATCACATTCATTGTTATATGTAGTAGGCATGGGCTCACCAAAAAAGGACCATGCCTTAATGGAAGCATGATGCAGTCAGATAAATCATGTAAGTTGTTACAACGTGTTTGACTGGCATTATTAAGATGAGACCATGGATAAATGGATGCATTCTATGTACTCAGAAGAATCACCTATCTAGTTACACCTGGTGGACAAGTGACCATTTAAATTAGACCATGTATCAATGGAGGAGTTCCATGTCATCGGAGAATCACGTTTCGTGTTACACCAGGTAGGCAAGGGACTATTGAGACTCTTTAGTGGATCAGTAGGGACATGGTATTTAGTCAGATGAGTCTCATTTCTTGTAAGACTAGGTAGACATGGTATCATTGAAGTACCACACACTAGGATGAAGCCAACTTTTGATACCACACGTAGGATCAGGATCATCAGTATTATATTAAGGGTGAATGGAAACATACAACATGGTCACAAGAATCACACTTCTTGTTTCACTAGGTAGGCATGGGTTCATTGAGATTGGACCATATACCAATTGGAACGTAGCAGGTACTCATATAACTCAAGTTTCTTGTTACGTCATGCAGATATGGGATTGTCGAGACTAGGCCATGGATCGAGGGAATCTTACCACATACTGAGACGATTCACGTTTCTTGTTACATCAGGTGAAACGTCCCCTTAGAAAAATTATACAAGACTGTGCTTAAACTGACACACAATATTTTTGGCGCAACGTAATCTGACTTTCAATAATCCCTACAAGAGAATGGCCCTGACTAAATTAACCTATACGTTTCACAAATCACTTACCTCACAAAAATCTTCGTTACTCAAACTACTGCAACACAGAGAGCGACAATACTGCAAGCTAAATAAAAGATTCAAACTACGGAAGGCACTAACTTCTGATAGGTATAGTTAGCAAATGAAAGATTTTAATAGAGAACAAACAATGTATTTACCTTCATAGTCGTAATATATATATATATATATATATATATATATATATATATATATATATATATATATATATATATATATATCATGACATTCATTCTTATAAATTTCAAAACTCCGCCAGCTCTCTTCCCACATCCATCCACTGCTGGCGGCTCACCTCCAACTGCACAGCGCTATGCGCTGTTAACACCCAGCTGCCCAACACTACAATGGCGAGTATTACAACAATGCCCACCAGCCACTGACTGCACACAGAACAGCCAGTGATTTTTCATACAGAGCGCTATGTGGCGTTACCAATAAAAAAACCCAAACAGCCTACTTACATAGCCCCCATGCTCCCCACAAAAAAAATTTATAAATTGTTTTGGGCAGTGGCCAATACAGAATAGAAAAAAAATTCATAATTACAATACAAAGAAATGAAATGCACACACTTATCATTACAATGTTGGTCAAAAGCTAAAATTTTCTCACAGTCCATAAAGACAGTCCTGATCGTTCATCATAGTAAAATAGCAGTGTTTTTCTCAATGTCCGAGCAGTAAAAGAAAATGCACACGGAAGTAGTGGATTTCCATGCAATCTTGAAGTAGTGTTGTCCTTCCAACAGAAAGACAGTGCTGACTCTTGACATGCAGTCAGGTAATGGACCATAACAGAGCAAACCCACAACAGAGTCAGTCGAAGTTTTGAAGAATATTGGTAGGTAGGTCGCCACAAAGTAGACCCACTGTAGTCCAGGTAGAGAGTATGGTAGTGGTGGGTCATCACAGGTGCAGACCCACTGCAGTCCTTTTAGAAATAATGGTATTGGGTGGTCATCAAAGGTTCTGACCCACTGTAATCCTTGTAGAGCCTGCCAGCAGCTATCTGTTACGACTGTGGGGTGCACAATCACCATCGAAGAGTCTTGCAGAGAATATAGCAAGTCCATAAACCACCACTTGACCACTCACAAAAAATCTGTTTGAGATGTCCTTAAAACCAGCAATGCTGTTATCCAGTCCCTTGCTGAATTGTCAACACACGTGCAAACACTAACAATCCCTACTTCTCACATATTGTCCATTTACGATGACCAACAGAAACTTGTGCAGTCAAATGTAACTTACAAATTACTTAATTTCATCAACTGGTGTCAATTACAATATTATAACATAAGAATAGAATAACAAAGGTACAAAATACATCATAAAGAGCATAACAATACAGATAACATTTGTAGCAAAACAGGCTTTACAAAAGAATAGAAATAAACATGCACATCAATGTTACAAAAATTATGACATAAGTACATACATAAAAGATCAGAATAACTTTTGAAACATCAACTTCACACATGAGCATTGAAACAAAACAGAATAAATAATGTCTAAACATCTTTACAAAGTAAATAACATATTATTAATGCAAATTATATTTTAGGATAACAGTATTCCTAATCATAGTGAATGTACCTTATTGTTAGAAAAATTCTAGAATATAAATCGTATTAGCTAAACACATAAAGACAGGAAAAACACAAATATGCAAGAGTACACAAACACATAGTGGGATAACACAAGGGAAGGACAGGGTGTGTTTTACTGCAGTATTTTGCTAACAAAACTTTCTTTACTTCTTGGAGATCTCCCTTCGTACTTCATTATGTCCAAAAAGTCCTATCTATACCTGCTTTCTGTACTTTTTTCATATAACTTCTCAATGCATTTCTTCCAATTCATCGCAACTCATTCTCTTATATAGTCTACCCCCTCTTAAGCTAACTTAAATATACTGAGCTCTGATGCTAAACTAAGGGACGAGGCAATGCAGCAGCACAAAACACTTAACACAAACAGCAATGAAAAAAATGGAAATTGTCAAGGCAAGCAACAGTAAATCTAAATTACCAAGCAATGCAACATTACAACTAATATGAGCCAATGTGCGACAACAAGAAAAAATAAATTAGTAGTAAAACTACCTTAACAGAGTAATACAAAGTCAAATTCAGTAACACTATTCCTGGCAAACAGCAGCGGGAAATGCAATAGCTTATATCTAAACATGACAAAGCTCAAGCAGAAAAAATATTACAGTAAAGAGAACAATACAGATAAGGGAAATGTATATTCACATCTTAATGTCTATGTCATTAAAGTGGTGCACCACAAAACTAATTCAACAAAAGATATTACCAAGTAGTTGAAAAGAAAATTAAGTATGCAGTTACTGTTATTAATCCTTCCTTATTGTTCTTTCTTTTCCAAGTGCTCCTTTTTCGAAGAACGTGGTTCATAAAATGATTATTTAATAGATCTGTTGACAGAAAGTGTTCACATTAGCAAATGCATTTAATTTTATTTAATAAAACCAATGCTGCAACACAGCTGGAAACCAGATATGAAATGAAATAAGCAACTATGAAAGGCAAAGCATAAAAATATCATTCAATAGTCATGTGACATTTCATAAGTTAGTACTAATTCTCTCAATTCTCGTAGAAAGACACTTGTCATTATCAGGTGTGCAGATGTAAGTAAGTATCTTTCCAAGAAATGAGTGTGTCGTTTTTGCGATGCTTTCTACAAAGGAATGTCAATTTTTTCTTGTGCCTCTGAAAGGCACACACTAATGACTAGTTTCCAGGAGGCTGTCGCGCAACTGGGTGCCCACGACGCAGTACGTGCAGGTGGTCACTTAACATTCTTACCGAAGTATTTACGACACCAGTTTCCGCTACAGTGGCAGCCTCATATAAAAATGTTTTCACAGGTTGAGAATTTGCGTTACAAATGTGTAGAAAATAAAATCCTACAAATATAACGATGTCCAAAAAATTTTCGTCGGCTTTGTAATACATTCACGCATTTACATACATTTCATAACTCTTAAAGTACGATTCTTCGTTTCTAACAACCTTTTTCACAGACCAGAGTCCCTAACCAGTACTCATTATTCCTTACCTTATTCGTCTACACTTCTTCAATATTTCATCATCACAGTTATGTAGCATAAACAAATAACTGATGTAGCATCAGCTTATTGATCATAAACATACTGCAACAGCATAATACACACAGTCATCGTAATAATAACATCATACCACCTCAGTCAACTCTCAAAATCGTGGTAGCTTCCTCCAATAATTTCAAAAACCCCCAAAAAAATTCTCTGATCATGTCAAAAGTGTATTCTCTCTCAAACGTACTTTAAAAATCATGATCCATTACCAAATATGTCATTCAAAGCTCTCACAGTAGGACAATGGTTCCGAAAAAATGTGAACAGTTCACAAAGTACATACAAAATACAATTTCGTAAGTGTGAATTTATCCAACTGTGTAATTACGTAATCATCTGTCACTGATGTAGTAAAATAAATATTTGCCTCTCTCAGTTAAATGGTCAGATAGCTGTGTAATTCTGTGTTAGAGAAATATGGTACCGATGGGTAAAGTTGTATAAGCAAATACCATATTAGCTAGGGCTCCTTGTGCTTGCCATACATATGGTACACAAAGTAAGCGTGTACCCCCCCTGAGGATTAATGTAATTATATCCTCAGGTGTTACAGATTACAGCAATGGAATGAATTGTATCACGGAAAACCTTTGTATCATTGTACTTCAAATATCTTTAAAAATAAATGTTTTAATTACAAAATTAATCACTCAAATACGTGTACTGTACGATAAACGGTGCGTCTTGTTGTAAGATAATCTCTGTGGAAGTGTCGTAGTTATCGTCCTCCAAAAGCTAAGTTCTGCAGAAGTCAATGTACTTACGTCATGATAAACAAAAGTGAAATGCTTTGCGTATAAATATCTTAGTTATTACGCTTATTGCCGTGATGAAGAAAGTTCTGTGCTGTAACGTATTGTTGTGCTACGGAAAAGCCTGTCTCATTGCAGCTATACCACAAAAGTTACTACTAAAACATGTTTTACTTTCCCAAGCAATTCAGAAAAACTGTGCAGATATAAAACAGAAACACCGCAAAAGCAACATTGCAAATTGTGTCACACATTAATAGCGTCGTGATATAATCGTGTAGCTATCACAGAAACCAAATGCTAAGTCATCCTTAATCTCAAAGAAAGTACTTCAAATAATGAATGTCTTTTCAATTAAACCAAAATGCTGCATTCAAATCTCATTAGCAGTATATGTTCTAAGTATGTAAGCATTATGGTCGTTAGTAATCGTGCTACTATCAAGCAAGAATGTACAAATAACAACACTGTGACCTCTGTTCACTATCACAATCACTATCACGGCTTGCGATTCCATTTCCACCTGGCGCCTCAGTTGGACCAGCGTTCGTGCTGAACGTGCAGACCGCATGAGACGACGCTTCATCCAGTCCCAAACATGCTTAATGGGGGACAGATCCGGAGATCTTGCTGGCCAGGGTAGTTGACTTACACCTTCTAGAGCACGTTGGGTGGCACGGGATAAATGCGGTCGTGCATTGTCCTGTTGGAACAGCAAGTTCCCTTGCCGATCTAGGAATGGTAGAACGATGGGTTCCATGACGGTTTGGATGTACCGTGCACTATTCAGTGTCCACTCGACGATCACCAGAGGTGTACGGCCAGTGTAGGAGATCGCTCCCCACACCATGATGCCGGGTGTTGGCCCTGTGTGCCTCGGTCGTATGCAGTCCTGATTGTGGTGCACACCTGCATGGCGCCAAACACGGATACGACCATCATTGGCACCAAGGCAGAAGCGACTCTCATCGCTGAAGACGACACGTCTCCATTCGTCCCTCCATTCACGCCTGTCGCGACACCACTGGAGGCGGGCTGCACGATGTTGGGGCGTGAGCGGAAGACGGCCTAACGGTGTGCGGGACCGTAGCCCAGCTTCATGGAGACGCTTGCGAATGGTCCTCGCCGATACCCCAGGAGGAACAGTGTCCCTAATTTGCTGGGAAGTGGCGGTGCGGTCCCCTACGGCACTGCGTAGGATCCTACGGTCTTGGCGTGCATCCGTGCGTCGCTGCGGTCCGGTCCCAGGTCGACGGGCACGTGCACCTTCCGCCGACCACTGGCGACAACATCGATGTACTGTGGAGACCTCATGCCCCATGTGTTGAGCAATTCGACGGTACGTCCACCAGGCCTCCCGCATGCCCACTATACGCCCTCGCTCAAAGTCCGTCAACTGCACATACGGTTCACGTCCACGCTGTCACGGCATGGTACCAGTGTTAAAGACTGCGATGGAGCTCCGTATGCCACGGCAAACTGGCTGACACTGACGGCGGCGGTGCACAAATGCTGCGCAGCTAGCGCCATTCGACGGCCAACACCGCGGTTTCTGGTGTGTCCGCTGTGCCGTGCGTGTGATCATTGCTTGTACAGCCCTCTCGCAATGTCCGGAGCAAGTATGGTGGGTCTGACACACCGGTGTCAATGTGTTTTTTTTTCCATTTCCAGGAGTGTATTTTGGTTGCCATATTGTCTGTTTCTATGATTGTCTCTGTTATATTCATTACTACGGAAATGCGATCTTTCTCTGTAACTATTACTCTGCCAGTGGTTGTCATATGTGTGGTGTCTGTTTTAGTCACGATTTGTGTTGTGAGAATAGCCTTGTCGTGTCCAGTTATTATTTATTTCATTGCGGAATTGCGACGGAGATGACCTGTAATTGTTGTGCTTCTGTTTTCGCCTTCCGCGATTGTCAGTGTCAATTTCCAATTCTTGTAAGAGTCGCTGAAAAGCTTCAGTGTCGTCTTTGCAACGTCTCACCAAAATAATATGTCGTAAATGTTCAGGCAATTTGATTATGCAAATGCGGATGAGTTCTGGGGGGCTGTATGGGTTTGAAAGATACTGATTCTTATGTAACATGTCTTCAAAATATTTCACAAGACTGGAATATTCAGATTGTTCGAAACGTTTCATCATTATGATGCTATGTTTTACTCGGTCTTGTGTAGCTTGAGACCAATATGCTGAGAGGAAGGCATGATAAAATTCTCCTTCACTGTGACAATCGTGAATGACCGACCGCATTCTTACAGCTGGATTATTCTCTAAGTAGCCACACATAAATTCTAAGCAGTTGAGAGGAAAACAATGAGAGAACTGATGAAGCCATTCTTGTGGATGAATGTCGTTGTCAGAATTCTGAAATGTTTCGAATTCACGTGTAGTAATGAACAGCTTATAGTCAAAATCATCGTGTCGGCGAGTAGCATATCGGTCATTGTTACGTCGTGTGGGCAGTTCCATCTCAAAATTCGGTGCACCTTGCCAATTTCTTTCATAATTTCCGAAATGCCCTGTGTTATTATTTTGTGGCTATTCCGTATTTCTATGTCCCTCTTCCCGTATTGGAGCGCGAGTGTCCTCTGAAATACGTAATTCTTGTATTACCTGTTAAAGCTGATCTTGTACTTCCTGGATTTCTCTTTGGTGTTGCGTATTAATTTGATTCTGATTTTGTTTGATTTTCCTAATTTCTTCGAATTCTTCTGTGCCATTAAAGACCACTGGTTTTGTGTCATTGAGATTATCATCTACCTTCGTAGATAAATTATTTAGCTGATCCGAAAGCTCAACTACTTTCTCTGATAGTGAACTTATTTCCTCCATGTGTCTTTCTGAAGCAATTTTCAGAGTATCTACTGTGTCCTTTAAGTATTCCTGAGTTTTTGCAAGTTGCGTAACCGAATCGGTAGATGAAACTGAGTCAATTATAGCTTGCAATAGTTTGCAGTTCTTTTATGGCTCATTCGTGATTCTGTAATGCATTTTCGTGCCGCGAAAAAATAGGTTGAAAATGTGCACAAATTTGTGTTTTTAAGTCATAACAGATTTTTTGACGTCTCGATTCGATTTTATGTAACTCAGAAGTTAAATCTTCACGTGTTTGTTAAAGCGTATGTTCAACTGAGTCTAACTTTTGGAGCATTCGTTCCATTGTGTCTAACTTTTGAAGCGTTTGCTGTGTTTGTCTCTGATTTTGTTCCATTGTGTCTAACTTTTAAAGATTTTGTTGAATTGTGTCTAACGTTTGAAGCTTTTACTATGTTTGTCTCTGATTTTGTTCCATTGTGTCTAACTTTTGAAGATTTTGTCCCATTTGTTTCTGATTTTGTTCAAGTGTTGTGTCTAACTTTTGTAGCCTTTGTCCTATTTTTTGCATTAACTGTAATAACAGTGCACTGGTGTCTGAAACATGTTCCTCAGTCCTATTCGGCAGTGCGTTTGAACCAGCAATATTAGCATTTTGAAAAGCAGAAAATGTGTCTTGATTTATTTGAGAAAACGGTGAGGATCCAAAATCTGAATCTACAGTATTTGCAAGATTGTTTCCTGTCATTTCGGAATCCTGAGGCGAGCTGTTGCCGACCGATCGATCGATAATGCTTCCCTGTTCACTAATTGTTTCACTGCCTACACCATTATTTGCAGCCCGCTCCATTTCCCTATTCACAGTTACCAAATTACTACTTTGAACATTAGTTAATTCATTACATGGTGGAGCTAACACACTGCTTTCGTCTTCACTGTCATTTCTCAGTTAATTTTGGAGCCTAGTATTACTTTTTTCACACGACATTATTGTCACAATATTTCACACGGTAACACAGAAAAGCACAATTTGAAGAGCAAAAATAAGAGAACACATTAACGTAGCACTGAAAATAATATCTAGTTAATTGCAAGCACAGTTGCGAAGGACTTCGTGCAAACCTACATGCATGCCACAACCGTTTTACTGTACAACAATGAAAAACTACAACTACAGAGGAAATTCTCTCTAAAATTACTCAAACAAAGGCTACACTAACTACACAAACTACAAGAAAAAATCAGACGATTCCAGTGAGGTATCCTCGGCTAAGGTTCCACATATGAAATTGTACAAGTCTGTGCTTAAACTGACACACAATATTTTTGGTGCAACGCGATCTGACTTTCAATAATCCCTAAAAGAGAATGGCCCTGACTAAATTAATCTATACGTTTCACAAACCACTTACCTCACAAAAATCTACTGCAATACCGAGAGCGACAATACTGCTAGCTAAATAAAATATTTACACTACGGAAGACACTAACTACTGATAGGTATAGTTAGCAAATGAAAGATTTTAATAGAGAACAAACGATGTATTTACCTTAATAGTCATAATATATATACCAGTCCATGAAATCCATTCTTACAAATTTCAAAACTCCGCCATCTCTCTCCCCACATACACCACTGCTGGCAGCTCACCTCCAACTGCGCAACGCTACGTGCTGTTAGCATCCAGCTGCCGCTGCCCCACACTACAATGGCAGACAACAATGCCAATCAGCCACTGACTGCACACAGCACAGCCAGTGATTTTTCATACAGTGCGCTATGTGGCGTTACCAATAAAAAAACCTAAACAGCCTACTTACAACTGTATCATGAAGACTGGCCCATGGATCAATGTAAACGTGTCACATGGTCAGATTAATCACCATTCTTGTTGCACCAGGTGGTCACGTGATATTCTGTATTAGATCATGGTTCAATGGCAACCTGAGATGTATTTACTGTTATGCCAGTTGGACAGGTGATCATCAAGACTGGATCCTGCATCAGTGCTGACATACCATGTCCTCAAATGAACGACGTTTATCGTTACACATCAAGAATAGACCATTGATCACTGGAAGCATGCCACATAATCAGATGAACCAAGTTTATTGTTACACCAGTTGGGCGCAGGATTATCGACGTTAGACCTTGGATTAATGGAAACATACCATGTAAGAGTAGGTTTAATAATGAATAAAAGAATAGGAGTGCATGTAAGCTTCCACAAACAGCGTAGTGAACGCATTATTGTGGCCAAGATAGACAAGAAGCCAACGCCTACAACAGTAGTACAAGTTTATATGCCAACTAGCTCTTCAGATGATGAAGAGGTAGATGAAATGTATAATTAGATTAAATAAATTAATCAGATAATGAAGGGGGATGAAAATTTAATAATGATGGGTGACTGTAATTCGATAATAGGAAAATGAAGACAAGGAAACGTTGTAGGTGAATATGAATCGGGAGTTAGAAATGAAAGAGGAAGCCGTCTGGTAGAATTCTATAAAGAGCATAACATAATCATAGCTAACACTTGGTTCAAGAATCATAAAAGAAGGTTGTATACATGGAAGAAGCCTGGAGATACTCACAGGTTTCAGATTGATTATATAATGGTAAGACAGAGATTTACAAACCAGCTTTTAAATTGTAAGGCATTTCCAGAGGCAGATGTGGACTCTGACCACAATCTATTCCTTATGAACTGTAGATTAAAACAGAACATACTGCAAAAAGGTGGTAATTTAAAGAGATGTGACCTGGATAAACTGAAAGAACCAAAGGTTTAGAGAGTTTCAAGGAGAGCATTAGGGAACGATAGACAGGAATGGGGGAAATAAACATAGCAGAAGAACAATAGGTAGGTTTGAGGGATGAAATAGCAGGGGAGTATCAAGTAGTAAGTGAAAAGACGAGGGCTAGAAGAAAACCTTGGGTAGCAGAAGAGATATTGAATTAAATTGATGAAACGAGAAAATATAAAAATGCAGTAAATGAAGCAGGTAAAAAGGAATACTAAAAGAGATCGACAGGAAGCAGGAGTGGCTAGAGGACAAATGTAAGGATGTAGAGGCTTATCTCACCAGGGGTAAGATAGATACTGCCTACGGGAAAATTAAAGAGAAATGTGGAGAAAAGAGAACCACTTGTATGAATATCAACACCTCAGATGGAAACCCACTTCTAAGCACGGAAGGGAAAGCTGAAAGGTGGAAGGAGTATACAAGGGCGAGGTACTTGAGGGCAATATTATGGAAATGGACGAGAATGTAGATGAAGATGAAATGGGATATATGATACTGTGAGAAAGGTTTGACAGAGCACTGAAAGACCTAAGTCAAAGCCGGCCGGTGCGGCGGTGCGTTCCCAGGCGCTTTAGTTAGGAACCATGTGACCGCTACAGTCGCAGGTTCGAATCCAGCCTCTGTCATGGATGTGTGTGATGTCCTTAGCTTAGTTAGGTTTAAGTAGTTCTACGTTCTAGGGGACTGATGACCACAGATGTTAAGTCCAATAGTGCTCAGAGCCATTTTAACCATGTTTTTTGAACCTAAGTCAAAACATGGCCCCAGGAGTATACAGCATTCCAGTAGAACTACTGACTGCCTTGGGAGAGCCAATCCTGACGAAACTCTACCATCTTGTCGAGCAAAATGTATGAGACAGGCGAAATACCCTCAGACGTCAAAAAGAATATAATAATTCCAATCCCAAAGAAAACGAGTGTTAACAGATGTTAAAATTACCCAACTATCAGCTTAATAAGTCACGGCCGCAAAGTACTACCACGAATTCTTTAAACGAATGGAAAAACTGGTAGAAGACGACTTCGGGGAAGATCGGTTTGGATTCCGTAACTATATTGTAACACGTGTGGCAACACTGACCCTAAGACTTATCTTAGAAGCTAGATTAAGAAAAGGCAAACCTACGTTTCTAGCATTTGTATACTTAGAGAAAGCATTAGACAATGTTGACTGGAATGCTCTCTTTCAAATTCTGAAGGTGACAGGGGTAAAATACGGGGAGTAAAAAGCTGTTTACAATTTGTACAGATACCAGAAGGCAGTTACAAGAATCGAGGGACATGAAAGGGAAGCAGTGGTTGCGAAGGGAGTGAGACAAGGTTGTAGCCTATCCTCGATGTTATTCAATCTGTATACTGAGCAAGCAATAAAGGAGACAAAAGAAAACAATAGGAGTAGGTATTAAAATCCATGGAGAAGAAATAAAAACATTAAGGTTCGCCGAAGACATTGTAATTCTGTCAGAGACAGTAAAGGACTTGGAAAAGCAGTTGAACGGAATGGACATTGCCTTGAAAGGAGGATATAACATGAACATCAACAAAAGCGAAATGAGGATAATGGAATGTAGTCGAGTTAATTCGGGTTATGCTTAGGGAATTAGATGAGGGAATGAGTCACTTAAAGGAATAAAGGATTTTTGCTATTTGGGGAGCAAAATAACTGATGATGGTCGAAGTAGAGAGGATATAAAATGTAGGCTGGCAATGGCAAAGAAAGAGTTTCAGAAGAAGATGAATTTGATGACATAGAGTATAGATTTAAGTGTCAGGAATCCGTTCCTGAGAGTATTTTATGGAGTGTAGCCATGTATGGAAGTGCCACATGGACGATAAATAGATCGAACGAGACGAGAAATGTTTTGCTAAAGAAGAATACTGAAGATTAGATGGGTAGATTACATAATTAATGAGGAGGTATTGAACGGAATTGGGGAGAAGAGGAGTTTGTGTCACAACTTGACTATAAGAAGGGATCGCTGGGTAGGACATGTTCTGAGGCATCAAGGGATCAGAAATTTAGATTTGGAGGTCAGCGTTGAGGGTAAAAATCGAAGAGGGAGACCAAGAGATGAATACACTAAGCAGATTCGGAAGGACGTAGGCTGCAGTACGTACTTGGAGATGAAGGAGCTTGCACAGGATAGAGTAGCATGGAGAGCGGCATCAAACCATTCCCACGACTGAAGACCACAACAACAACAACAACCATGTAGTCTGAAGAATCACTTTTCTTTTTCGCCAGATCGATGATCATGCCTGTAAACTGCATCATCCAGTCAAATGCTTACTTGAAATGTTTACTTTACCGCAGGCACTGCCCTGTAGAGTTAGGACAGTGATATGTGGTTTGTTCACTTATATTTCCATGATGCCAACCTATCCTTGTAATGGGAGGAACCATGATAGGTGTCGATTACATGAATACCATATCTGACCACCTGCATCACTTTCCTAAGGACAATGTAATTTTCCAGCGGAATAACTGTCCGTGTGATAAGGACAGTGTACTTTTGGGAATATAATAATGAACTTACGTTGATGTCTTGGACATCAGATACTCCTGATTTGGAGCCGACGGAAATTATCTTGGACACCAACTCGACCGTCACACACCACGTCTCATAATTTTCGAGAACTGCACTACTTGTGCAAGGACATAAGGTGTTACATGCCTCTGGAAATGTATTTTGTCTTTGTAGTGTCCATACCTTGCAGAGTCGCTGCTTATTGATTTCTAGAAGTGCATCAACACGCTATGAATCAGCTATTCGTAGTACAAGTTTGTTGGCTTCCATGACCGGTCATTTGCTGCGGACCGCAGCAAGTCAACAGATACGTCGGCAGTATAGTTGCTTTAGTAGTTTACAATGACGCGGTCCTATATGACGTGTTGTTTTATACTGAAATGAGTTTGTGATACTTTGGCTTTTCAGTGTACACAGCTTTTGTTATTATTCATCATGCTTCTTACTTGTAAAGAAAACACATGCAAGTGTTAGAGAAAAATAGGGAACCATCGAAAATACGTTACCACGCCTAATATTGCTAGGAAACTTTTGGCATTCAGAACAGGTTCACATTGTGTTGGATTAAGACTCCCAGGGGAATCTTATACCATCCTTCTTTGAAAAGAGTTGCAAGTTCTTTTAACGATGCTGGACATTGATAGCGAGCATGCATCCTTTTGCCCTCACGTACACCATCTCTGGTGGACATCTCATCCCAGTTCTCGCGTAACAGGCCTCAGACTGTGAGTTGCGTGCACAGCAGCACTATCGCCTAGGAACACAGCATCATCTTTGGGGACCAAGAGTGCAACATGCGGTGGACCTGAACAGATAACATAGTCACTGACAGTTATGCGCTCTTGGAGAGTTGTCTTGGTGCCGTTTGAATACTACGACATGGTAGCAAAATCATCACGGAGCCCATACCATGTTTCAGACTTCATCTACATCTACATTTATACTCCGCAAGCCATCCAACGGTGTGTGGCGGAGGGCACTTTACATGCCACTCTCATTACCTCCCTTTTCTGTTCCAGTAGCGTAAGGTTCGCAAGAAGAACGACTGTCTGAAAGCCTTCGTTCGCACTCGAGTCCCTCTAATTTTACATTCGTGATCTCCTTGGGAGGTATAAGTAGGGGAAAGCAATATATTCGATACCTCATCCAGAAACGCACCCTCTAGAAACCTGGCGAGCAAGCTACACCGCGATGCAGAGCGCCTCTGTTGCAGAGTCTGCCACTTGAGTTTGCTACACATCTCCGTAACACTATCACGATTACCAAATAACCCTGTGACGAAACGCGCCGCTCTTCTTTGGATCTTCTCTATCTCCTTCGTCAACCCTATCTGGTACAGATCCCAGACTGATGAGCCGGCCGCTGTGGTCTCGCGGTTCTAGGCGCGCAGTCCAGAACCGCGTGACTGCTACGGTCGCAGGTTCGAATCCTGCCTCGGGCATGGATGTATGTGATGTCCTTAAGTTAGTTAGGATTGAGTAGTTCTAAGTTCTAGGGGACCGATGACCACAGTAGTTGAGTCCCATAGTGCTCAGAGCCATTTGAACAATTTGAACCACACTGATGAGCAATACTCAAGTATAGGTCGAACGAGTGTTTTGTATTCAACCTCCTTTCTTGATGGACTACATTTCCTAAGGACTCTCCCGATGAATCTCAACCTAGTACCCGCCTTACCAACAATTAATTTTATATGATCATTCCACTTCAAATCGTCCCACACGCATACTCCCACATATTTTGCAGGAGTAACTGCTACCTTTGTTTGTTCCAGTATCATATAATCATACAATAAAGGATCCTTCTTTCTTAGTATTCGCAATACATTACAATTGTCTATGTCAAGGTTCAGTTGCCACTCCCTGCACCAAGTGCCTATCCGCTGCTGATCTTTCTGCATTTCGCTACTTTTTTCTAATGCTGCAACTTCTCTGTACAGTACAGCATCATCCGCGAAAAGATGCATGGAACTTCCGACACTATCTAATAGGTCATTTATGTATATTGTGAAAAGCAATGGTCCTATAACACTCCACTGTGGCACGCGAGAGGTTACTTTAACGTCTGTAGACGTCTCTCCAGTCGTAAGTCGCGCCGCAAGTTTTAAACAGTTGAAACAAGCTCATCAGACCAAATGGCATTCTTCTGTTGGTCCCTACTCCAAAATTCTATGGCTACGGCATCATGGTTTCCTGTTAGGAGTATTTGCGTTACTGATGAGTGGTTTTGGAATTCCACAGCTCACCCTGCAATTCCTTTCTTATGAAGCTTCCTTCATGTTGGTAGCGACCTTCAGGAGTGTCCGATCTATTTCTGCTGTTATTTTTGCAATTTTCGTCCTCTTATTTTTTTGTAACAGTCCTCTTCAATGGGCGCCTGCCATGTTCGCTCAACACCCAATGTGTCCTCCTTGTGACTTAGCGGATGGCATTTCTCCACTTTTCTCTATGCGGTGTGAATCTGCGATACGGTGCGCCTCGAAACACCAAACACCTTATCTCTCTAGGTTACGGAGACACGAGCAAAAACAATCTGCCCACCTTCGAATTAACTTAGCTCCGACACCATGCATACTCATGACTGACACTTCCAACATCCTCAGGACATTTCAAACGTGCTGTTCTTGGCTAAATACAACAGCAAAACCTGCAAAACTTCACTAGCACCTACATTTATGTTCAAGCGTGGATTCCTTGTTGTGTTTCGACATTTTTCCTAACTCCTTATGTAGCCACTTACTTACGGTATTAATCGTGTATTCTGCTTGTCGCCGAATGCCCTATTTATGCAACATCCTCTTGGGGATATTAAACTAACCTTCAAAGAAAATCGAATTCAGAGTCCATTCCTTGAAATGAAAACTTCTCCCGTCCTTGTCAAGACTGTCTATCCGCCACGTAAACCATTTTGAACACGCACAGCTCTGTTCATTACAAGGTACATACTTCCTGATAGTAAATGTGAAACGTCCCCTTAGAAAAATTATACACGACTGGTCTATGTGAAACGTCCCCTTTGAACAATTATACAGGACTGTGCTTAAACTGACATACAATATTTCATAGCGCAACACAAACTGACTTTCAATAATCCCTACGAAAGAATGGCCCTGACTAACATTAACCTATACGTTTCACAAATCACTTACCTCACAAAAATCTTCGTTACTCGAACTACTGCAATACAGCGAGCGCCACTACTGCCAGCTAACTAAAAGATTCAAACTACGGAAGTCACTAGCTACTGACAGGCATAGTTTACCTTAATAGTCATAATATATAAATCAGTTCGCGACATCCTGTCTTACAAATTACAAAACTCCGCCATCTTTCTCGCCACGTCCACCACTGCTGGCGGCTCACCTCCAACTGCGCAACGCTACGCGCTGTTAGCATCCAGCTGCCGCAGCTCAACACTACAATGGCAGACAACAATGCAAACTAAACACAGACTGCGCACAGCACAGCCATTGATTTTTCATACCGAGCGCTAAGCGGCGTTACCAATAAGAAAACCTAAACAGCCTACTTACAAATGAAAAAACGTAAATTATTGAACGATCCCTAAATATACAGTCAGTTGAGTAATAGCATGGTCGGCGTTACACACAGACGGGAAAAGATGTCGCCTTGGTTCCTTCATAAAACAGTATAAGAAATCTTCATACAATATGTATAAAGCATTAGTTTACTTCGAATTTTTGAGTGACATACACAAGAAGAGACCAGAATGCAGCTTACATGTCGCGTTTATCAAATGTGTCTAATTCCGACTGCCGAGCGTTCGTTCAGCGACAAAAATGAAGATTGGATATTGCTGGAGGACAATGATTTGGATCACCGCAACAGACTTGGCAGCGACTGGCAAAAGAAGAAACGCGTGCAGGTACTGGCTGGGTCCTCTCAGTCACCTGACGCTAATCCTATTGGAAACGTACAGTCTTACATCAAAACGAAGTTGCGAAGGAAACAGATCATCACTCTGAAACAGATGACAACGCAAAGTCCATGAATTTGGTGCGCTCTTTCACGTGAATAAGCAGAAAATCTGGTTTCAAGCATGCTTCGGCGATGCCAAGAAATTATCGACGCTGATTGTAGCTCGAAGTAATGTTAACAGTCACTGCATTTTTCTTTTGTTCGTATGTGGTATATGTCAAATACATTTCTCTACTAATTAACCCGACGACGACATTACTTAACAAAATGTACCTCCACGCTTTCTGTTCTGCCAAACCATTTTCTGTGCATTTACATAGAATCTACAGGAGGCCTTTATTCAACAGTGGATGTAAGGTGGCTGATAATGATTGTCGCGATAATATATATCTCATTAATATCAGAACAGCATTATAAATACCTGAATTGTCGGCTGCAGAGCGATCAATTAATTCACTGTAAAGAAAACCTCTGACACAAAATTTTCTATTGCCTTGATCGCTTGTATCTACACTGGATTACTTGTTTCGTCAGGATTAAGCTGTCTTCTTCAGATGTGCAAGGTTATAGAAATTACAAAAGGATCTACCCTCTAGTATCAGTAATCATAACATAACGATTTGGAGTATGTTCTTTTTGAATTATGATATCATGTCGTGTGATAAACCGCATATTTGTTTTCGTACCGTCGAAAAGGACTGTGAATCTATAATGAAACAAATTACGTTTCAGGTTCTTACGCCGCTTCGATGGTAAGAACAGTTAAGTGAGACTTCTCGCACAGCATCATTTCATAACCCGTACTATGTGGGAAATTCAAAACGAATTTACGCAGAATCGTTATTTTACGATTACAGCTACTACATATGTGAATTGGTTTGTAATTTTTGTAGCCCTGCAGATCTCGAGATGGCACCTTAGTCCTGTCGAAACTAGTAACCCAGTGCAGATGCACGAGATTTAGGAATAAAAAACTTCATCTCAGAAGCTTTCTTTACATTTATTATTAGAGTTTCAAGAAATAGAGGAAACATATATTTCTTTTTCAGTTGTGACTAAACCATTGTCGACTCCTCAGAATTATTAACTTTACTCACTAGGCGGTAGTTACGCGATTTTGGAACCACTACTCTACACGATTCAAATACCATCGGTAGCGAGGAATACCGAATGAGACAGATGACTTGTTGGAGAAAATCTTTTTTCCTCCTGATTCTGTTTACACTGTGCGAACACTCGATATCCTATTAGATGTATCTTGTCTGTTTCACCCAATTACGTGTCCACTTGCTACGCTTCGTGTCCTAGTCATCCATAATATCTACGCTCGTCGGAGTGCCGTGCCGAGGCACAGAAGGAGATTCAAACTTTATTTCTCTACAAAGAAGTGCGTTTTTTTTCATGTGTATTTCCCACAATATGTGAAATATTTTTCCATGATTTTCCATAATATATGAATATATCGAACGATAGCCTGTTATCCCACGGTAACTATCAAATAAACGCACATTATCTATCAGAATTATTTTTTATACTAGCGAACGTAACGCACTAAAACTTTTTGAAAAACTGAATCGTTGCCACTAGCTGTAACAATTAAGCATTTTCAAAATACAATCTTGTAGTTTGGGTCATTTATTCACTTACAAGGGAACCATCAAAACGTCACCTCTCAAATCCGTAAATATGTCAGATACGTACGTTATAAATATTTTTTAAGTGTGCTATCATGCTGAATTTTGCACTGCTTCTGTTGGTAATGGCCGAAATTTCTGTAGTGGATTTTTATAAACAAGTAATATTTATAGTAAAGGGCGAGAATGTGGTATTTCAAAACATTCATCGATCGCTATTTTGGTAAAATAAATCGAATGTACTCTGTTGTGGTTGCACATACTGCGCACCAATACGGGTGATGTATTACACCTAATTTGGCGTCCTGTGATGGCTGACGACCAGATATTAATCTTCCGTGTCAGTGAAAATACTGACTTCAATTTGCAACTACATGACGCTGACGAATTGAGGCTCTCCATTTACCGTAACCGCGAGGGTGAATAGGGTAGCTGTTGAACTTCGCCCACATAGTTTAATCATAACAGGATCATGTCACCAAAAGCTGTGTCACTGAGAGTGGGAACTGAGTGCACGCTATTTAGTAAATTAATTCTGTGTCTTAGTCTCGTACGGTACAGAAGTGTAACAAACACGAAATACTGTTAGTAGTCTTTCAACAGCCTATGGTGCTGGCACATTGTCTCCTCTCTCTGAAAAATGACTTAATACTAACTGAATGATGACAAAAATTGCGTTCCATGCTGCCATGCAGGCATTAATGAAGTCCATTACGAAACAATAGGAACGAGGTTGTGGTGTCTTACAAGAACCTGGCGAAGTTAGCACGAATAATATAATTAGAGATACAGCTTGCTATAGCCTGCTTTCCAATACTAGCATTATTGTGAAAACGTACACAAACACTTCTATGCTTACGAATAAATAACTGTACCAAAGGTATACATCACTTGATTGGTATAACATTACACAGGTCACATTGACTACAGAGGTATTATGCCCCTTCAAACTGTTTCCAATATGTTTGTACGTTCTATATCCGATAATAATATGAGTGCATCACCAGAATTTATGGTCAATTTATTCTGTGCCAATATCTCAATAAATGTAGAATCTAATCATGACTACTGAACATTTATTCGTCAGAGTTTAAAATTGTGGATGTTATCTCTCCGTGATCTACGTGAGTCCTAGGGATGTATGAATCATACACTTAGCAGGTGTACGCATGTAGCAATAACAATACTCCAAGACAAACACTGTCTACTGTCACATTATTCCACAATATTTTGACTTGCGGTTAGTAAGGAACAAAAAGCACAAAACATAAAATGGGAAAATAAAAATCATTCCCAAAATTCCTCTCTGTATTTTCTCTTCCTTCTTTTTATAGTCGGTAAACCTCTTAAGCACTTACACGTCAGTGGTTAGCACACTGGACTCGCATTCAGGAGGACGACGGTTCAATCCCGTCTCCGGCCATCCTGATTTAGGTTTTCCGTGATTTCCCTAAATCGCTTCAGGCAAATGCCGGGATGGTTCCTTTGAAAGGGCACGGCCGATTTCCTTCCCCATCCTTCTCTCACCCGAGCTTGCGCTCCGTCTCTAATGACATCGTTCTCGACGGGACGTTAAACACTAATCTCCTCCTCCTCCTCCACTTACACGTTTCCGATCGAATTCTAATGTAAGTGTAGACTTACTTGTATTCATTGTAACAAAGCAGAGGAGTAGATTATCTGTGCGACACTACATCCTATTTCCACTGATTAAAGTTTCTTTAAATTTTTATTGTTTCTGGATAACTCTACTTTACAACACATGTAAAGTAGTGACAGAGAAGCCTTTTTAGCACTCAAACGTCTAAAATTTTGGCGATCAACAATAAATTTATATTACCTGCAGACTATTTGATATTATTTAATGAAAAGGGACATTTTTATGTGACTTGTGTTCTGCTCGTAATCGCGAGTTATTGATTATTACTTTTACTCCATTAAAGTAAACTACAGAAATTAACCTGGCTTAAACGTCGTTGTATCCTCGGTCAGCCACCAACACTAAACAGTTTATTGTTAGAGACGAGAAAATGATCACACGTTTTTGTCACTGATTAGCATAGTGTTATTGTTCTTATGCCGTATGCCATTTGGGTGAGACATTTAGACCCGTGAATCATTGTTAACTTTATGGAAAAGACTAAAATAACCACTGAAACACGTAGCTGCGGTTACATTGGGCTGACCCGTGCAGACCATACATGTTTCCACTAGCGAATAATATTTAAAATAATGAGGTTTATTTAGTTACATTCCAGTTAATCTGCTTATAATTATTAGAAAGTTTCTTTCTCATATGTTCTAAGGAAATAATCGTTTGCACACAAACATGTTACGCTGAGATACCATTTCTCATATTATTTGTAGTCTAAAGGGTACTTTAAGAAAACCTGAAGCAATGATAATGACCACTTTATTTACATGCTAATTTGGCTGGTCTTGACAACGGAACCCAGAAGCTGTTAGATGTTGTAAACAGCAGAACTAGAAACTTCCAGTTCAATATCGGGGTCATAAATAAGGTATCAAATCGTTACAATTATTTGTGAACTCTGAAGTATTCAACACACTGCATTATCTGTATAAGAAAATTATATTGATAGTTATATAACAACTGGTTACAACAGAAGAAACCTAGATGTTCGAGTGCATGATCAAATGCGTTATAGTAAATGATAAATATTTTTAACTTCTTAACGCGACCGACAGCTTATAGAAATTTTACTAACTACAACTTTCTCTTTGAACTCATAATCTAAAGTACTTCATGCAAGTAGATGCTCCAGTACTCTAAAACTGCATGCTTGTCTCGTGGGCAAAGGACCTATGGAACTTAGCAAGTTACATTAAACGACGAAAATTCTGTGTAGCAGCGATCGTTAAAAGTAAAACATGTACAAGGTTTCAATGAATATAATTATAATTCATTATCTCGGCTGACAAAGAATAAACCACGTTTACACATTGTGATGTGCCCAATTTTACATTTCCCTACATTAAGGTGTAGAAGCCAGTCTTCGGACAATGAAATACATCTGTCAATAACGTGTCGACAGATTTTAGTTCGAGTTACATCATGCTCCCACACACTATAGAAGTAAGGAAATCTAAATGGTTCAAACGGCTCTGAGCACTATGAGACTTAACATCCGAGGTCATCAATCCCCTAGAACTTAGAAATACTGAAACCTAACTAACCCAAGGACATCACACACATCCATTCCCGAGACAGGATTCTAACCTGCCCCCGGAGTAGACCACATACCATTAGAATTACTGACGGCCTTGGGAGAGTCAGTCCTGACAAAACTCTACCATCTGGTGAACAAGATGTATGAAACAGGCGGAATACACTCAGACTTCAAGAAGAATATAATAATTCCAATCCCAAAGAAAGCAGGTTTTGACAGAAGTGAAAATTACCGAACTATCAGTTTAATAAGTCACTGCTGCAAAATACTACTGCGAATTCTTTACAGACGATTGGAAAAACTAGTAGAAGCCGACCTCGGGGAAGATCAGTTTGGATTGCGTAGAAATATTGGAACATGTGAGGCAATACTGACCCCATGACTTATCTTAGAAGCTAGAATAAGGAAGGGCAAACATACGTTTCTAGCATTTGTAGACTTGGAGAAAGCTTTTGACAATGTTGACTGGAATACTCTCTTTCAAATTCTGAAGGTGGCAGGGGTAAAATACATGGAGCGAAAGGCTATTTACAATTTGTACAGAAATCAGACGGCAGCTGTATGAGTAGAGGGACTTGAAAGGGAAGCAGTGGTTGGGAAGGGAGTGAGACAGGGTTGTAGTCTGTCCCCGATGTTATCCAATCTGTATATTGAGCAAGCAGTGAAGGAAAGAAAATAAAAATTCGGAGTAGGTATTAAAATCCATGGAGAAGAAATAAAAACTTTGAGGAGCCGATGACATACACTCCTGGAAATGGAAAAAAGAACACATTGACACCGGTGTGTCAGACCCACCATACTTGGTCCGGACACTGCGAGAGGGCTGTACAACCAATGATCACACCCATGGCACAGCGGACACAGCAGGAACCGCGGTGTTGGCCGTCGAATGGTGCTAGCTGCGCAGCATTTGTGCACCGCCGCCGTCACTGTAAGCCAGTTTGCCGTTTCATTCGGAGCTCCATCGCAGTCCTTAACACTGGTAGCATGCCGTGACAGCGTGGACGTGAACCGTATGTGCAGTTGACTGACTTTAAGCGAGGGCGTATGGTGGGCATGCGGGAGGCCGGGTGGACGTACCACCGAATTGCTCAACACGTGGGGCGTGAGGTCTTCACAGTACATCGATGTTGTCGCCAGTGGTCGGCGGAAGGTGCACGTGCCCGTCGACCTGGGACCGGACCGCAGCGACGCACGGATGCACGCCAAGACCGTAGGATCGTACGCAGACCCGTAGGGGACCGCACCGCCACTTCCCAGCAAATTAGGGACACTGTTGCTCCTGGGGTATCGGCGAGGACCATTCGCAACCGTCTCCATGAAGGTGGGCTACGGACCCGGACACCGTTAGGCCGTCTTCCGCTCACGCCCCAACATCGTGCAGCCCGCCTCCAGTCGTGTCGCGACAGACGTGAATGGAGGGACGAATGGAGACGTGTCGTCTTCAGCGTTGAGAGTCGCTTCTGCCTTGGTGCCAATGATGGTCGTATGCGTGTTTGGCGCCGTGCAGGTGAGCGCCACAATCAGGACTGCATACGACCGAGGCACACAGGGCCAACACCCGGCATCATGGTGTGGGGAGCGATCTCCTACACTGGCCGTACATCTCTGGTGATCGTCGAGGGGACACTGAATAGTGCACGGTACATCCAAACCGTCATCGAACCCATCGTTCTACCATTCCTAGACCGGCAAGGGAACTTGCTGTTCCAACAGGACAATGCACGTCCGCATGTATCCCGTGCCACCCAACGTGCACTAGAAGGTGTAAGTTAACTACCCTGGCCAGCAAGATCTCCGGATCTGTCCCCCATTGAGCATGTTTGGGACTGGATGAAGCGTCGTCTCACGCGGTCTGCACGTCCAGCACGAACGCTGGTCCAGCTGAGGCGCCAGGTGGAAATGGCATGGCAAGCCGTTCCACAGGACTACATCCAGCATCTCTACGATCGTCTCCATGGGAGAATAGCAGCCGGCATTGCTGCGAACGGTGGATATACACTGTACTAGTGCCGACATTGAGCATGCTCTGTTGCCTGTGTCTATGTGCCTGTCATTCTGTCAGTGTGATCATGTGATGTATCTGACCCTAGGAATGTGCCAATAAAGTTTCCCCTTCCTGGGACAATGAATTCACGGTGTTCTTATTTCAATTTCCAGGAGTGTAGTAATTCTGTCAGAGAAAGAAAAGGACTTGGAAGAACAGTTGAACGGAATGGACAGTGTCTTGAAAGGAGAATATAAGATGACCATCAACAAAAGCAAAACGAGGGTAATGGAATGTAGTCGAATTAAGTCTGGTGATGCTGAGGGAAGAGATGAATTCACTAAGCAGATTCAGAAGGATGTAGGTTGCGGTAGGTATTGGGAGATGAAGAAGCTTCCACAGGATAGAGTAGCATGGAGAGCTGCATCAAACCAGTCTCAGGACTGAAGACCACAACAACAACAACAACAACACCGTAGCGGTCACGCGGTTCCAGACTGAGGCGCCTAGAACCGCTCGGCCGGATAGGAAATCTACATAAGCTGGAAAAATAACTTTATTTATTGTACTTGAAGGCATGTGGTCGTTGGTGCTAAGAGACTGCACGGATATGATTGGTGTGTCAATCTTTAAAGCAAAGACGATTTTCATTGCGGCAGGATCTGTTCATGAAATTTCAGTGACTAACTTTCGCTGCTGAATGCGAAAATATTTTCATGGGGTCAAGCTACACAGTGAGAAATGATAGTCATTATAAAGTAACGGTAATCAGTGTTCTCACGGAAATATTTGACTGTTCGTATTTCCCGCGTGCCGTTCGAGAGTAGAACGGTAGAGAAATCGCTTGAGGTTTGTTTGATGAACCCTCCGCCAGTCAGTCACTTAATATTGAATTGCAGAGTAATCATGTAGATGTAGACGTAGATTGTTCTTCCAACAGTATGGTGATTGTACTTCAGTTCTTCCGTTGGATACCTTTAATAACCTCGCCATCTTTCAAAAGACTGGTATACAGGGTAGCTTTTATTCTAGACACAGACGTATGTGGAGCTGTAGAAGCTTTACTCTGTAAGTAATGGCAGTAAAAGGTAAAAAAAGAACTATTCCCTGTGCTTACACCAACAGTGGAGAGAGAGTGAGAGAGAGAGAGAGAGAGAGAGAGAGAGAGAGAGAGGGAGAGAGAGAGTATCCCACAATTGTCAAGGGACATTACGATACTGGCGGCGCCGTGCATGGACGCATTGTCAATTGGTGCTCTCGGGTATATTTGTCCATGAATGAGGAGCTGATATGTGTCCTCTAAATATCTATTTCAAAGTGCTGTATAAATGTTTTAACGAGACTATAGTTTCCTTGATGCCGTACAAGAGTGATTTGCGTATCATTTTTCTGTAATTGTGCTCCGTATTTAAGTGAATATGTGTTATTTTTTTGTACACTGAACCTAGTGGTGAAAGGTCTGTTTAGTTATGTTAGAAAACATGCAAATACTTTCACAGTTTGTTCATTGCTTAAAATGCTACTAAAATGTTTACTTATTTTTTCTTGTAAATTATCGGTTTCATTATTTACTTTCCTTCCACTTTCGCTGTATACATCGCCACGTGGCCGTAGGTTAGTTTGGTGGTGCTACATCTACAGCTACGTCCACGTGATTTCTCTGCAATTCACAAATATATAGCTAGTAGAGGAAACATCTTCAGACTATTTATCTAGTGTTCCACTCTCGAACAGAGCACGGGAAAAACGAACACTTAAATCTTTCGGTGAGATCACTGATTTCCGTTATTGCAGGTGTGTGCCAATAAAACACTATTATATTCTGAGAAGAAAGAACGTGATCAAAGTTTCATTAGAAGAAGCTGTCGCGACGAAAAATGGCTTTGTTTTAAAGATTTCGACCCGAATTCTTGTATCACAACCGTGTCGCCCTCCCTCCTATTTAGCGATACTATAAAATGAGCTCAACTTATTTGCTCCGTGTTCTTCGTCTACATTACCGGAAGCGGATTCCACAGCGTGCAGAAGTACTCCAGAAGAGGACGGACAAACACAAAATAGGTAGTCTCTTTAGTAGACCGGTTGTATTTATAAGTGTTCTGCCGATAAATTGCAGTCTTTGTTTCGCTATCCCAACAACATTTTATGTATCATAGCTCTAATTTAAGTCATTCATAACTGTAATCCCTAAGTACTATCCTGAATTCACAGCTCTTGGATTTGTGTGATTTATCGTGTAACCGAAATCTAGCAGATTCATTTTAGCATTCAATGGAAAACTTCACACTTTTTGTTATCTGACTGCATCAAATGCAAACAATCTAAGAGAAGTGCTCAGATTGTCTCCTAAATGATGGACAGCAAAGGGCCTGTACAGTACCTTAGGGAACGCCAAATATTACCTCTTTCTTAGTAGATGACTCTCCATTAATTGCTACATACTGTGACCTTTCTCACAGGAAATTACGTATCCAGTCACCCAACTGAGAGAGTACTCTGTAGGCGCGCAGTTTGATTAAAAGCCACTGGTGAGTAACGGCTCTGAAACCGTTCTGGAAATTTGAAAATATGGTATCCATTGACATTCTCTCACCACTTCGTGAGCATAAACGCTATTTGTGTTTCATAAGTACAATATATTCTCAATCCGTGTGCTATGGGACAAGTTAAGGTTTTCGTAATTCTTGTATGGACAATTTATGTTATTTCATGTATCTCTATATTCGAGTAATACACTAACAGCCATTTCACCAGTTTGTGTCACGTAATTAAGAAGTGTAATCGGCTACCACATCTAAGTTTTCATTTCGATATCTGAACTGTGGATTTTGCTCTTGTGGCAAGTGTGATGTGTTCTCTATCAGCAATATAATGTTAAAGGTATAATTAATTTTCTTAATGGAGGTCGTGGTATTGAGTGCAAGTTGCTTGGTCAGTGAGTCAGTAACCTAATAATTGTTATTTCAATATTCAATGTTTAATTCGCTAACCAGTCCCTACCCAACGCTCCTGATAATACTTAGCTGATCGGTTGTGATTAGGAGCGAGATGATCAGATGTCTGAAGTACTTATGCTGTTAGCTCCACGTCTCATGCCTTTACCTAAAATTCACAAAACGGCCTCCCATTGTTTTTAGTTAATTGAACTGCGAAGTGGCTCGGTTATCATTGTTGTTTGTAATGACCTATAATTAGTTATAGCGGGCTACTAGCAGGCGCCTTATATTTTCTCAAGATCTAACCATCTCTCTTTTTTGTCGAACAGAATAGATTACTGCATCATCCGCAAAACATGTCAGGGATAGCATCTAATAGTCTCTGCTAAGTCCTTAACGGACAACAATGGTTCTGTTATACTTTCAAGACACACTGCACAAATTACTTAGGAGTCTGTAGACTGTTATTCATCAAAGATAGTGCAATGTTTCTCACCTGTAGGAAATTTTCGATCTTGGTTCGATAACAAACAACGATCTTATTTTGTAGTGTCACTAATTATAATCTTTTCTAAAATCAGTATATAGCTCTTGTGGTATATGAGCGAGTTTCATTTAAAATTTTCCTATTTGCACATTTATAAGTTTTTTTAACAGATTGTGCGGTGGCTGATATTTTTTAAAATGTTTTGTGCTATTCCCTTTATACAAAGAGTGATACCTAGGAACTTTTATTATTCTGCTAGATAGACGTTTTCCTGGAACCTGAGTAACTATTTATATGGTTTAGAGTTAGCATCCACTACATGTTCATTGTCTGTAGCAGATGATTCCAGCTCTAATCAGAGAACTGGGGTAACACCATCCATGTAATATATCAGCCAAGGGTGACTTATAGCCACCTGAGTCAAAAACAGAGGAAACATGGGTGCCTCCAAGCAGTCTAATTTCCTTTTCTTTTGCGCATTTCTAGGTGTCCTTTAGGGACCCAAATATTAGAGCAACAAAGGTCTTCGAGACCGAGAATTGATAAACTGACAATGTACTGGACCTAGATTTCGTAGATATATCAACAATTCGACATAAGCGAAGGTAACAGTGCTATTCTATCCCAGAGTTCAAAAAAGGTTCAAATGGCTCTGAGCACTATGGGACTTAATAGCTGAGATCATCAGTTCCCTAGACTTAGATCTACTATAACCAAACTAACCTATGGACATCACACACATCCATGCCTCAGGCAGGATTCGAACCTGCTACCGTAGCAGTAGTTCGGTTCAGAACTAAAGCCCCTAGAACCGCTCGGCCACAACGGTCGGCTATACGTGAGTAACTAGTCTCTCTCTTTATTGGGGAAAAGGGAGCTTTACAGAATAGCAAAGTTATTACATAACCTATTGGATTAAATATCTGAATTCGCCAGATGTTATGAAATTCCCCTAGTAATTTTTTGAGAACGATAAGCGAGAATTGCTGCTAGCTCCGAACACGTCACAGGTAGGTTTAAGAGAGACATCACGCTGCTAGACGTGGTGTGAAGTAGTTTAATATCAGCTGAGAAATGATGCACAACTTTGCTAGTGAGCTCAAATGATGACAGCCAATGGTAGTCATTGCTGACAATGCAGGAGTACCATTCGCTCCATGGTCCACAGTTAAAGTCACGCTGTACAGAACACCTGACGCCTTATCACATATTTCCAGGCAACAGCTTGTTACATACGAGCAGATTTTAGCGACGGATGGCAGATATTCCCGGAGGATTCAGCAAAACCCGCAAACCCCTGTTGTGCGCTATTGAAGCAGAACCTGCAGGGCGTATCTGCACTTCTAAGAACTGGCTATCCACCCAGCTGGGCGGATTTTCGTGACGGAGCACGTTCAGAAAATCCTTGAGCCGTGAGTCACCTGTGTTTTTCAGATTAGAGCAAGTATTAGTTCCTAGAAGGGCTCAAAAGGGGTGGACCAATGAGTATATCGGAAAAGTTATATAATCGTACTGCCAAAATACCTTCGTAGTGTAAACGGATACATCAAAATTACATAGACAATAAGGTATAAAATAAGGTGTACAAAGAAATTTGAAACGTTTCTGGAATGTATTCCAGCATTAGACGGTAGTATAATAAAATGGAAGCCACAAAATTAAAAATAGAGTTTACGAAAAAATAATTCTTCATTTGAGTGGCCACATTGTCCATAGTTGCTTTATAAATATTGAAACTATTTATAAATATTAAAACTATTATAAATATTAGAAGTATCCTTCTTTGCTACTACAATAAAGTGGGTACTTTCGTCACCAAACGCAATTTCTGTTACTGAAATAAAAAATATCAGTCGCTCGCAAAGAGACATATACACAAACTGACTTTCTTTCCAAATTAAAAAACATTTCGTTAGGAAAGATGTTGATTTTACTTAAGATATCTTATGAGTGATTTTCGCTTTCGTCTGGAAACGCCGTCTGAATCCATACCTTAGAGATACTCTCTGTTTTGGCACTTCAGGCAAAGTACAGTTCTGCACACCAGTGTGGGATTAGGCGGAACACAGCTGTGCCTGAGTGAAAGTCGGACAAAAAATATCGTAAGTAAAATCAACACCCATTTTAACGAACTGTTATTAGATATAGAAAGCAAGCCAAATTTTAAACATGGTTCGTTACATACCACTTGCGTTTTATTTCAACAAAACGAAAAGCGTTTGGTGAAAACATTCTCTTTTTATTGTAGTTACAAAGTCGATAGGAAAATACCTCGTATAATTTCATAAAAAGTTTAGTAACGTGCTGACTTCTAGATAGTAAAGGAAATGGTGTGGTGAACTGAATTCTATTACCCAACACTGCGATGAGTCCCAATAAACAGTTGCTTGTAGTATGTCCATTATTCTATGAGTCACAGCTATATCACATTCATTATTTTAAAGTATTAGGAATTACTGTACTTTACCAAGAATTAAAAAGCGGCCTTGTCCTAGCGTATCAAACGTTTACGATTCTCAGAGGAATGAGCACAATTCTGAACCAGATCAACATGTCCGGAATGTTGCCTTCTATTAATCCTTTTGTTGATCAATTCTGTGCCATTTTTCTTGCGTATGTGAGTAAATAGCGCACAAATAACCGGTGTCTGCCACTGTTTTCTTGTTACTATCGTCTGCACTCACATCCTGTGACGATATAAATCAGCTTCAAAATAAGAGAATGAACAAAGGAAATTAATGTCTAGAAAGCTCACAGTGCACAACGTACTTTCGGCGAGACACGGGCGCTACTTAATGATAATCCGCCGTATGCGACATCTGACCTGTCGACGTCGCACCACAATCCCGGTTCGCGGATAAATCACGAAATTCTGCCGATTTACGCCACACAGGAAGTGACTCGGCCTGTGGACACATCCGAGAGACCAGATGCGACGGTCGGGAGCTGTATGTTAGTGGGAAATGACGGGTTGGAGATCGGCAGGCCATATCTGTCAAAAATATCCACGGGCCTGGGCCGCCGTTCTGACGTGTCGCAGATTTCCGCTGTTGTGCGGCCAGCGAATACTCCTCTCGAATAGTTCCACGAGCCTTTAGACACAGCACGCCGTACCCTCTGGCTGAGATTGACTTCCACCAAAAATGCTCCAGTAGTATTTCATCTCACAGTGTTCGATCAGTCTCAGAATAATGCCTAAAACTCAAGACAACATACCTTCATATTATTACTAAGAAGATGGACATATTACTTTTTTTCTAATTTTAATCATATGACGAATGTGTATTACTTGTCGTGTAATTGTCTTTCGTTCAGTGGAACAGGAATAAGGCTTCTGTGGTCCGGAAACAGACAAATTTATTCTGATCAGTTCACTATTCATCGTTATATTTAATCCACTTTAACGATGTGATGTTTAAAGCTTTCCCGGCGTACTGATTGTTCCATATAAACACGGGAGAATTGCCGGGTGTCAGTAAAGTCCTGCCACGATATTTCGACACAGAGTATTCTGGCCATTTCATGTGAGTACCACTGTAGTAGTACTACATTAACGAGGCCTCACGCTATACAAAGGTGCTTTTCAGGAGGGAATGCTGTCGTCTTCAGGTTGTCAACACGTAGCTCATGTGAATAAAATAATCAGATGTCTATTGATGCATCTCCTACATTCATGAAGCAAAATACACAGGACTATCAACAAAGGAATCACACAGCCAACCGATCGCAAGTAACGGTTTGCTACAACGACCTAGGTTTCGACACCTCTAAGGGTGTATTCATCAGCATGAAATTTTAAGAAACCATATACTATAATATATAGAAAATTAAGTTTGACGAAAATATTAACCCAGATAACAATTTCATGGCAGACAAAGATTACTTACAGGAGATACAATCACATTGCGAGAAATCAGTGGACGGAGTTGAGAGTAGATATGCTCAAGTCAAAAATGAAAATTAAACACGTTCCAGCCTTTGGCACACATGCCTTGCTAAAAATAACATCAGACTGTTCGGTCCAGTAGCTTACATTGCTGCATCGAAAACAATATATGTTGTGCCGCTATTGGGAGCCTAGAGTGACATGTGGCCATCTGAGACGTTACAACAGAAGTAATTGAATTAAAAAAATGGTTAATTATAAAAACAAAACACAAAAGAATAGAGCTTAATGTATATTAGAAAATACAAGGTAGTCAAGTAAACGAAGTATAACAAAGAGCTATCTTTTAGGCTTTACAGCAATTCCCCTAACGTAAAGCACAAAGTATTAATATAAACAGGTGTACAATCCAAAAAATATCAGAAACAAGGTAAATTTAATTGTTCACACCTATGAAACTCGAAGAAAATGACGTTTCAGAACTAGAGGCAGGGAAACAGTAGTATATGAAGGGATAAAAATTCCACGAGTGGTGTATTACAGTCATTGAAACTGTCCATTGGGGGTGAGGTCATAGTTCTTCGAAATATGCTTAAAAATCTCCACCTCTTCGAGTACGTCTAGAGTATAACCTTTCTTCTCCTTATGTAAAACGGAAATTTCTTCAACGCTTTTAGGTTTGTGAGCGGAAATTAATAGATGATCAGCAAAACTTAGGTGCGGACATCAGTGCCCTTTTTTCCTAATAAATATTATGGGTACCTGACATTGTAAGAACTTTCAGTTTGTCTGTACAGTAGACGGGACACCTATCATAAATGATTTTACAAAACTTTGAGTTGCGTACAAGGGCAATTGTAGACTTAAGATTATGAATGAGACATTTTTATAAGTTTTTGTAAGTGCAGAAAGTAACTTTGAATCCATATATTTTAACTAAAAGATAACGAATTTTATAGGAAATAATGCTTAAAAATGAAATATGAAAACCTTTTTTATACTCTTTACTGTCAGAAATAGTAGTGATGCCTAAAGTGGTCACTTTAGCGTCAGTGTTAACTTTGAAGATTTTTTCAACAAAGGCACAGAACTGTGTGGAAAAGTGCTTTCTTATGGGAATGAGGATGCTCTGTGCTAGAGGACACAATCTCGTCTCTATTAGTGGCACTTCCAAAAAATGCTCAGGGAAAGATTTTCGTTGTCTGCAGCATTAGTAAGGTTCATGTAGTGAAGCTGACGATCGTTATTTTCTAATACATAAGTGAAGCTAATTTTTTCATGAAAGCTATTAAAATTCCACATAAATGCTCAGTTCTCTCTCGGGAACAACTGTATTGGATCAAAATGTCGTCTACGTACTGAGAATATAAAAAAATACCCAGACCAGCAGCTGAAAAATTATTGAAGAATTTTTCTTCCAGCGAATTACTGAAAATATCCGCCAAGATACCTGCCAGTCGATTAAGCGCTGCCAGGCCATCTGACCGAAGGTATAGGTTGGTACTGAAAACCAAAAAGTTGTAATTTACTTTTATTCTTACCAAATGAATTAGGTCAGTGATTCGCTAATCAAAATAAAAAAAACCTTTGCCGAAGTACGTAGGTTTTTTCAACGATATCAATAGTTGTTTGAACTGATCCATTAGCATACAGGTTCGGAATATCTAGTGGTAACAGTTTATTATCTTAATCATACTGCGCGATTAGCACTACGTGTTAGGTCTATAAAGTACGTGTGAACCATAATGACCCAGATGTCAACTTACTTTCATGCAGCAGACTCTAAGTTATTCCTTCCTCTGTCCATCACTCTCGAGCTAAGATCACATTCTGTGTGTGCGATTCCAAGAAATACTTAATCCAGTCAGATACTTGGTTTCTTACGCCATATGATTGTACTTTCATTACTAAGCGTTGGTGTGGTACTGAAATAGAGTGCTTTCTATAATTCAACGGTTAGTGCATGTAGCTGACTGCCTTTATCCATGGATTTCAGAATGTCGTATGAGAAAAGTGGAAATCCGGTTTTGGACACCACGCTGTTTGGCACGGAGGAAGCGCTTAGTAGGACGGCATGGCAGATTCTGTCACAGAGTGCCAGGAACCACTCTCCCCACCCCTAAGATGTCATGTGCTATTGTCATTTTTCTGATAAAGCCCTAACGCTCTAAGTATAAAATGGCAGCAAATCTAAACTTTTGCAAGAAATTAAGAAAAAGCGTGGAACTAATGAACATAGTACCACTTTTGTTGATCATCTGTTTATTTCCTGTCACAAATCGAAAAATGTTGAAGAAATTTCTATTTTATATGGGACTCATAGGCTCGACGTACTCGTAGAGCAGGACATTCTTAAGCATATTTCTAAGAATGATGGACTCATCCCAAATGGACTGTTACAAATACCTAACAAAAGTCTTTCCTATGACTTTAATACACCACTCGTGGAATTTTGATTCCTTTGTATGTACTATGTTTTTCTGCCCTTAGTTCTGAAAGATCTTTTCTTCGAATCTCATAGATGTGCACAACTGAAGTTCCCTTCTTCCAGATATTGTTGGGATTTTACAGCTGTTATATTAATATTCTGTAATATTTTGTACATTAAGTTACTGGAATATATGTAAAGCGTAGCAGATAGTTCTTAGTTATATCGGGTAATCAAAAAGTCAGTATTAATTTGAAAACTGAATAAATCACGGAATACTGTAGATAGAGAGGTACAAATTGACACACATGCTTCGAATGACATGGCGTTTTATTAGAACCAAAAAAATCTACAGTTCAAAAAATATCCGACAGACGGCGCTTCATCAGATCAGAATAGTAATATCTAGCATAACAAAGTAAGACAAAGCAAAGATGATGTTCTTTACAGGAAATGCTCAATATGTCCACCATCATTCCTCAACAACATCTGCAGTCGAGGAATAATGTTGTGAACAGCACTGTAAAGCATGTCTGGAATTATGGTGAGGCATTCGTGTCGGATGTTGTCTTTCAGCATCCCTAGAGATGTCGGTCGATCACGATACACTTGCGACTTTAGGTAACCCCAAAGCTAATAATCGCACGGACTGAGGTCTGAGGACCTGGCAGGCGAAGCATGACGAAAGTGGCGGCTGACTACATGATCATCAACAAGCGACGTGCGCAAGAGATCTTCCACGCGTCTAGCAATAGTTTTTTTGGGTTCTAATAAAACCGCATGTCATTCCAAGCATGTGTGTAAATTTTTACCTCTCTATCTATATTATTCAGTGGTTTATTAAATTTTCAAATTTATACTGACTTTTGTATCACCCGGTACTTAGTTTGCTTGACTGCCTTGTATTTTCAAATACACATTAAGCTCTCTTCCTTTGTACTTTGTTTTTATAATTAACAATTTTTTAATTCCGTTATTTCTGTTCTAAAGTATCAGATGGCCACATGGCACTGCTCGCGTCCGATAGGCAGCGCAACTTGTATTGTTTTCTTTGCAGCAGTGTAAGCTTCTGTGCGGATCATTCCGATGATTTTCCTAACTAGGCATACGTACCAAAGGATGGAACGTGTTTAATTTTCATTTTTTACTTGAGCAAATCTACTCTCAACTTTGACCATTGATTCCTCGCTATGCGATTTTACGTTCGTCAGTAAACTTTGTATGCCATGAATATTGTTATCTTAGTTAATTTTTTGTCAAACTTAATTTTTTATGAATTATTTTATATGGTATCTTAAAATTTCATACTGATGATGACATACTTAGAGGTGTCGAAATCTAGGTCAGTGTACCGAATAATTATTTGCAATCGGTTGCTTGTGTGATTCTGATGACGAAACTTATTATACGTTTGCCGAGAGAGAGATAGGTTGATAACTATAAGATTTTTGGCGGTCCATGTATTTAATAGTGTATCAAAATACAAATACATAAATAGAAAATTGTTAAACACGGGTATGGCTATTACTTTTAATAAGCAATGGGAAGAAAAAGCCCTTTTGCCAAGTTAATTTAAATCCTATCTTAACATCAGATAGTTCATGAAGGTTCAAAAAACATCTCTGTGCCTGGTTAAAAAAATAATACCCATCAAAATTTTTGCTTTTTACAAGAAAAAGGAAAGGTTAAATGAAGAGATTGATATTCTGTATTATACTGCAAGAAGTCACAAGAAGAAACGGGGAAATCTTCAGAGCCATTTACCGGTATAAAAGATTTTTGGCCTGTATACATGCGCGGAACTCAGACGGTTGGATGCTGTTATCCGATTAGCCGTTAAGCTTCTCTGCCAATCACAAATTAGCATATTCGCGCATATTTTTGATACCAGAAACTTAATTTGTGTAGAGAAAATACAGAGTTGGGTCTTGGATCTCATAGTAGTCACACCTATTGATTTGTGTTCCGTTAGAAACTATTAAACTTATGATATTTCGGTGCCAAAATGTTTGAAAAGTGTCTTATAGCGTGGAATGAAGTTCGATTTAAAGCACAGTGTGAAATTCGGAACATTTGGTGACATTTAAATAACTAAATTTCGCGTGACGTGTTGCTTCCTCGCGAGCTTGAACATATTGTTCCCTGAAACTGATTACATCAAGAGGTGAGGGAGCTATTTTAAAAGGAATAATCCATTTGTAAACTTACGGTGAAGAATAATTGATAATTATGAAAAACGGACTACGGTTATGAATTATAAGTGCGTGTTGCCTTTTCATACTGTGGTCAGTTTAGAGTGAGGCTTGGTAGTGACTGGTGCATGCAAGCGTATAGTAATGGAGTGAAATTTTACGCATACAAAGACCTTCATCTAATTATTCCTTTCAACGACAAACCAATCTTAGTACAGCTTGTGGTTACGATGTGTACAGCTGTTTTTTCTATATACTTTTGCGGCTGATATCTGCAAGTTATCCGGGGCAGCAGCAGTTTCAGTAGTTGCAGGGCAACAGTCTGGATAGTTTACTGATCTGGCCTTGTAACATTAACCAAAACGACCTCGCTATACTGGTACTTCGAGCTGCTGAAAGCAAGAGGAAACTAAAGCCGTAATTTTTTTTCTAGGGCATGCTGCTTTACTTTTTATTTAAATTATGATGGTGTCCTCTTGTGTAAAATATTCCGGAGGTAAAATAGTCCCTCATTCGTATCTCCGGGCGGCGATTACTCAGGAGGACGTCGTTACCAGGAGAAACAAAACTGGCGTTCTACGTATTGGAGCGTGGAATGTCAGATCCCTTAATCGAACAGGCACGTTAGAAATTTAAAAAAAGAAATGGATAGGTTAGAGTTTGATACAGTGAAGTTTGGTGGCAGGAGGAACACAACTTCTAGTCAGGTGAATACAGAGTTATACTATAGTGGTACCGCAGGAGTAGGTTTAATAATGAATAATAAAATAGGAGCGCAGGTAAGCTACTACAAACAGCATCGTGAACACATTATGATAGCAAAGATAGACCAGAAGCCCACGCATACCATAGTAGTCAAGTTTATATGCGAACTGGCTCCGCAAATGACGAACAGACTGATGAAATCTATAATGAGACAAAAGAAATTATTCAGATAGTGAAGGGAGACGAAAAGATAATAGTCATGGGTGACTGGAATTCGATACTAGGAAAAGGAAGAAAAGGGAAAGTAGTAGGTGAATATGGAATGGGGGTAAGGAATGACAAAGGAAACAGCATGGAAGAATTTTGCACAGAGCATAACTTAATCGTAGCTAGCGCCTGGTTTAACAATCATGAAAGAAGGCTGTATTCGTGGAAGAGGCCTGGAGACAGTGGAAGTTTTCAGATAGATTACATAATTGTAAGACAGAGGTTTAGGAACCAGGTTTTAAATTGTAAAACATTTGCAGGGGCAGTTGTGGAGTCTCACCACAATCTATTGCTTGTGATCTGCGAATTACAACTAAAGTAACTGCAAAGAGGTGGGAATTTAAGAAGATGGGACCTGAATAAACCGACTAAACCAGAGGTTTTATAGAGTTTCACGGATAGCATAAGGAAACAATTGACAAGAAGGGGGGAAAAGAAATACAGAAGAAGAAGAATGGGTAGCTTTGAGAGATGTAGTAGTGAAGGCAGTAGAGGATCAGGTAGGTAAAAAGACGAGGGCTAGTAGAAATCCTTGGGTGACAGAAGAAATATTGAATTTAATTGATAAAAGGGGAAAATATAAAAATGCAGTAAATGAAGCAGGCAAAAAGGGATTCAAAATGAGATAGACAGGAAGTGCAAAATAACTAAGCAGGGATGGCTAGAGGTCAAATATAAGTATGTACAGGCATATATCACTAGGGGTAAGATAGATACTGCCTACAGGAAAATTACAGAGACATTTGGAGAAGAGAACAACTAGTATGAATATCAAGAGCTCCGATGGGAACACAGTTCAACGCAAAGAGGGAAGGAGAAAGGTGGAATGAGTATATAGAGGGTTTCTACAAGGGCGATGTACTTGAGGACAATATTATGGAAATGGAAGAGGATGTAGATGAAGACGAAATGGGAGATAAGATGCTGCGTGAAGAGTTTGAAAGAGCGCTGAAAGACCTAAGTCGAAACAAGGCCCTGGGAGGAGACAACATTTCATTAGAGCTACTGATAGCCTTGGGAGAGACAGCCCTGACATAACTCTACCATCAGGGGAGCAAGATGTATGAGATACGCCAAATACCCTCGGACTTCAAGAAGAATATAATAATTCCAATCCCAAAGAAAGCAGCTGTTGACAGATGTGAAAATGAACAAACTATCAGTATAATAAGTCATGGCTGCAAATTACTAATAAGAATTCTTTACAGACGAATGGAAAAACTGGTAGATGCTGACCTGTGGGAAGATCACTTTGGATTCCGTAGAAATGTAGGGAACACGTGAGGCAATAATGACCCTACGACTTATCTCAGAAGATAGATTAATGAAAGGCAAACCTCCGTTTCTGGCATTTACAGACTTAGAGAAAGCTTTTGACTGTGATAACTGGAATACTCTCTTTTAAATTATGAAGGTTGCAGGGGTCAGGTACAGGGAGTGAAAGGCTATTTACAATTGTTACAGAAACCAGATGGCAGTTATAACAGTCGAGGGGCATCAACGGGAAGCAGTGGTTGAGAAGGGTCTGAGAGAGACTTTTGGCTTATCCCCGATGTTATTCGATCTTTATATTGAGCAAGCAGTAAATGAACAAAAGAAAAATTTGAAGTAGGAATTAAAATACAGGAGAAGGAATAAAAACTGTGATGTTTGCCCATGACATTACAATTCTGTCAGAGACAGCAGAGGACCTAGAACGGCAGTTCAACGGAATGGACAGTCAAATTAAGTCGAGTGATGCTGAGGGAATTAGATTAGGAAATGAGACACTTAAAGTAGTAAAGGAGTTTTGATATTTGGGGAGCAAAATAACTGATGATGGTCGAAGTAGAGATGATATAAAATCTAGAATGGCAATGGCAAGGAAAGCCTTTCTGAAGAAGAGAAATTTGTTTACATCGAGTATGGATTTAAATGTCTGGAAGTCGTTTCTGAAAGTATTTGTATGGAGTGTAGCCATGTATGGAAGTGAAACATGGACGATAAATAGTTAGGACAAGAAGAGAATAGAAGCTTTCGAAATGTGGCGCTACAAAAGAATGCTTAATATTAGATGGGTAGATCATATAACTAATGAGGACGTAATGAACAGAATTTGGGAGGAGTTTGTGGCACAACGTGACAAGAAGAAGGGACCGGTTGGTAGGACATGTTCTGAGTCATCAAGGGATCACAAATTTAGTATTGGAGGGCAGCGTGGAGGGTAAAAATCGTAGAGGGAGACCAAGAGATGAATACACTAAGCGGATTCAGAAGGGTGTAGGTTGCAGTAAGTACTGTGAGATGAAGCAGCTTGCACAGGATAGAGTAGAATGGAGAGCTGCATCAAACGGAACTCAGGACTGAAGACAACAACAACAGTTATAATGTGAACAACCTGTTGTACTAAGCTTTTTGTTTCTGTGTTTGAAAGATCGCATCGTTATTGGTGTATTTTATCAGAACCTTGTAGTTCTGCCGAGTGAGTTTAAAAAATGGCTCTCAGCACTATGGGACTTAACATCTGTGGTCATCAGCCCCCTAGAACTGTGAAATACTTAAACCTAACTAACCTAAGGACATCACACACATCCATGCAGGATTCGAACCTGTGACTGTAGCGGTCGCGTGATTCCGGACTGAAGCGCCTAGAACCGCTCGGCCACACAGGCCGGCCCGAATGCGCTTGTAATAAGTGTTCACAAGTGATGTTTTAAGGCTTTCCTTCGAAGCGGTCTTAATAACTGACAATCACTTTACCTTTGAAAATATTAAAAGCCAACTGTCACCAGAAGTTTGCACAAATAAAATAGAAGAAAGCGACGGGTTGGGATCCAGTTGCAGCTTGGTTGCCGATTGAAATTAAGAGGTGGGTTGCTTTGAAGTAAGCCTTATAGTTGTCATGTTGTTTGCTAATCTGTTTAACTTTTAAGCGCAGATTTCAAATTGGAAGTTACGTCTTCTGTTTTGAGTAGTTGAATCACTTTTGTCATCAATGGTGCTTATATACAATTCATGTTTTGCAGAAGGGAATTAAATAGGAGAGACTGTCCGATAACGGGCGGGTTGCAGGTCTGGCCGTCTTGTAATCATTGTCATATTGATTGCTGTTTTGCAATACAGCACTTCAGATTCGTTTTGCAGAGATTAAAAGCATATTCGTCTCAAGGTTTAAGGTGAAAAGAATTTTTCAACATTGTTCATTCTGTTAAAGAAAATTCTATGGTTACATGCTTCGATAATGTGTAAAACCCAGTTTATGTATTGTTAGGTAAACAGGTTGTGTAAAAGGAAAGTCATATTTGTGGCTCCTCTCTTCCACGTTTTCCTTAATTCCAATTTGGAAATTTGTGGTAAGATCTTATGGGACAAAACTGCTGAGGTCCTCGGTCCTGAAGCCTACACTGTACTTAATCTAACTAGAACTAACTTACGCTTCGGACAACACACACACCCATGCCCGGAGGAGGATTCGAAACTCCTACGGGGGGAGGCGCACGGACCGTGACAAGACGCCTGAGACCGCACGGCTACTCCGCTTTAATTCCACTAAGTACCAAGTATCACCCTCTTCCTTCAGCGCCATAATTTTATGTATCATCCTCATGTTGTAGCCTTTAGCTCCAAAAATGGACCTGAGGTTCTGCAGTTCAGCTTGGGATTGTGTTCATTGCTGATCCTGCAAGCTCCCTTAGTTATACGAGGGCAGTTCAAGAAACAAAGAATTTTTTATGGTCGTAATTTGTAACACTAAAATTTAATCTTATTATGTTACACCGAAGTAGTTTAATTGTGGGACTCCTGTTTCCCGCCTGTGAGAGGCAGGCAAAGTCAGACATGTTCAGTATTGAAATATCCTGGCAGATTAAAACTGTGTGAGATCGAGTCTCGGCCCGGCACACAGTGTTAATCTGCAAGGAAATTTCATATCAGCGCACAATCCGCTGCAGAGTGAAAATCTTATTCTGGATGTTCGGTATTGCCTACCGTAGCAATGGAAGTAACAGGGGAGGAACAATAAGCGGCTTAAAAATTCTGCTTCTGTCTCAAGAATTCCTCAGCTGAGGCCTATAAAATATTACAGGAGGCCTATGGGGAGTCTGTTATTCCCTACAGAACAGCTCGAAGGTGGTTTAAAATGTTTAAAGAGGGTAGACAATCAATTTTGAAGGAATGTGGTCTCGATGCTCCAGTTACCGCTGTTACGGAAGAATACATCAAAACTTCTGCTGTCACTGTGAGAGAGGATCGACGAATTACCTTAAGGTCACTTTCTGAAATACTGAAAATTTCATTGGGTGCAACCCACACGTTGGTGACACAAAAATTACACGTGACACGTATTTGTGTACGATGAATCCAACCCTGTTGATTCCCGAACAGAAGGACATTCGCGTGAAGGTCTGCATGCCGTTAATGTTGATTGTAGGGGAAGGCCTGGAGTTCCTTTCAAATGTAATCATTGCCGATGAAACTTGACGGCATCATTTTTATCCTGAGAGCAAACAGCAAAGTTCAGTGTGGAAATCTGCATAACCCACGAGAAAAAAGCAAAAGTGGTTGCTTCTGCTGGGAAACTTATGGTCACCTCATTCTTTGATATTCACTGAATTTTTATCAGCATGTTGTAGCTGCACACACATCACTAATTGGAAAATACTACAGGGATACTAGGAAAACATTGCAAGTCCATATCAGGCGCAAAAGACGACATTTCCGTGGAGCAGGCTGGATGCTGCACCATGATAATGCACCGCCGCGTATCGCCAATGTTGTTGCTGAATATCTTGCAAAAATCAACGTGAAGTGAATCCGTCACCCTCCCCGTAGTCCGGGTTTAGTCACATGTGACTTTTTCTATTCCCTAAAACGAAGAAACGCATTCGTGAGAGGCAATATCAATCGGCAGCAGCACTGGTGTGGGGGCGAGTTTGAAGGACCTCTCCGAAAATGGTTTCCAGTATGTATTTGAAGACTTGCAGAAACGCTAGGATAAGTGCAGCGCACTCTTGAGAGACTACTTTGATAAGGATGATCAAAATTATGAAGTGGTGAAGTCAACTTTGCTGTGTTGCTGATTGAGATGCTGGTGGAATTTCTGAAGCTCTTCTTCTCCATGTCGCCAGATGACAAAGGTGTTGTCAACGTATCGTAGTCAGCATTCTGGGTGCAATGGTGTGGAATGGAGTGCTGATTCTTGGATCGCTTCCATAACAATGTCCGCTACGACAGGCGATAGCTTGGAACCCATAGCTACGCCGTCCGTCTACGCGTAGAAATCCCCTTCCGACCTGGAATAGGTGGTCGTCAAACACTGGCGCACTAGATATCAGGTGCCCTGCGTTCCTCTGAGATGTTCATGGTGTTCGCCACGGGTACATTCGTGAATTAAGACTTAACGTCAAAACTGACTATCCAATCCGTATCCGAAACACACTTTTTCTTTCAAAAGTGTCGCACAGTGGGTGGAGTCATTGACGTGTGCATCTCTGTGGTTCACTAGACGTCTAAAGCTTCGAAACCAGTTGTTCCGCTAGTTTGTAGGTCGGTGAGTTAATACTACTCCCTCACGGCTGTACAGGAAAGGCTTCTTTGTGGCCCTTTGGTTCACCATATATGCAATTCACAAGTTGGGTGCGAATGTGGACCGGTGTATGTAGATGAGACTGGGCGTCCATGAAGTACAAGGTTATCTGAACACGAGAGAAGTATCTGTCTCAAACAATACAACAAATCAGCAGTTGTAGAACACCGGGAACAGTGCAGGATGAAGATCGAAATCCGAGAGGCACGCGTACTGGCGAAACAGCTGTTTCGTTTGAGGAGGAAGATTAGAGAGGCTACAGAAATAGCCAAGTGACCTGACAACATGAATAGAGAAGACGGCTACCAACTTTCAGGGTCTTGGCTGCCAGCAGTGCAGCTTTGCGGAAGGACAGCTCTCGCAAAGCAACAGGCGCGAGGTAGGCCACAGCGGCGGAGGTTACACACGGTGCTGACGCGCTCTAGCCGATACTAGGAAGTTAGTAAACAACGCTACGCTGTAGTCGGCGCTCAGCTCCCTACTCTCCGATTTTCAACAATGGCAAGCAATAAAGGAAACTCCAGTGGAAAACTCCCATTTCCACGAATGACAACACGCAATCCAAAGAGCAATAAAAGAATACGTCATATCCTTACTCCTCACCCTTATATCCAACGACAGCATTCCTCCATAGTATATAAGTAACAAAACTAGTGCTCATTAGCAGTTAGCAATACACCATGATGAAGGCGTCTTGGTGTAGGTATCGAAACGTCGAAATTTATAGTTGACAATGCGGCCTCAAACTCGGAAGAATTTTATTGACTATTTTGTCGTATGTTTTGGAAAAATAAGTCGGTAAGGAAACTGGATGGTATTTGTTGAACTTTGGGTTGTTACCTCTATTATGAGAGGATGCATTATATACACTCCTGGAAATGGAAAAAATAACACATTGACACCGGTGTGTCAGACCCACCATACTTGTTCCGGACACTGCGAGAGGGCTGTACAAGCAATGATCACACGCACGGCACAGCGGACACACCAGGAACCGCGGTGTTGGCCGTCGAATGGCGCTAGCTGCGCAGCATTTGTGCACCGCCGCCGTCATTGTCAGCCAGTTTGCCGTGGCATACGGAGCTCCATCGCAGTCTTTAACACTGGTAGCATGCCGCGACAGCGTGGACGTGAACCGTATGTGCAGTTGACGGACTTTGAGCGAGGGCGTATAGTGGGCATGCGGGAGGCCGGGTGGACGTACCGCCGAATTGCTCAACACGTGGGGCGTGAGGTCTCCACAGTACATCGATGTTGTCGCAAATGGTCGGCAGAAGGTGCACGTGCCCGTCGACCTGGGACCGGACCGCAGCGACGCACGGATGCACGCCAAGACCGTAGGATCCTATGCAGTGCCGTAGGGGACCGCACCGCCACTTCCCAGCAAATTAGGGACACTGTTGCTCCTGGGGTATCGGCGAGGACCATTCGCAATCGTCTCCATGAAGCTGAGCTACGGTCCCGCACACCGTTAGGCCGTCTTCCGCTCACGCCCCAACATCGTGCAGTCCGCCTCCAGTGGTGTCGCGACAGGCGTGAATGGAGGGACGAATGGAGACGTGTCGGCTTCAGCGATGAGAGTCGCTTCTGCCTTCGTTCCAATGATGGTCGTTTGCGTGTTTGGTGCCGTGCAGGTGAGCGCCACAATCAGGACTGCATACGACCGAGGCACACAGGGCCAACACCCGGCATCATGGTGTGGGGAGCGATCTCCTACACTGGCCGTACACCTCTGGTGATCGTCGAGGGGACACTGAATAGTGCACGGTACATCCAAACCGTCATCGAACCCATCGTTCTACCATTCCTAGACCGGCAAGGGAACTTGCTGTTCCAACAGGATAATGCACGTCCGCATGTATCCCGTGCCACCCAAATGGGTCTAGAAGGGGCAAGTCAACTACCCTGGCCAGCAAGATCTCCGGATCTGTCCCCCATTGAGCATGTTTGGGACTGGATGAAGCGTCGTTTCACGCGGTCTGCACGTCCAGCACGAACGCTGGTCCAGCTGAGGCGCCAGGTGGAAATGGCATGGCAAACCGTTCCACAGGACTACATCCAGCATCTCTACAATCGTCTCCATGGGAGAATAGCAGCCTGCATTGCTGCGAAAGGTGGATATACACTGTACTAGTGCCGACATTGTGCATGCTCTGTTGCCTGTATCTATGTGCCTGTGGTTCTGTCAGTGTGATCATGTGATGTATCTGACCCCAGGAATGTGTCAATAAAGTTTCCCCTTCCTGGGACAATGAATTCACGGTGTTCTTATTTCAATTTCCAGGAGTATATATATATATATATATATATATATATATATATATATATATATATATATATATGACGTTACCTATTAAGTGTGAACAACTTTTGAAAATTGTGTTTGAAAAACCTTCATCACACATGAGAATTTGTTTCTTGGAATTTTTATACGTTTATTAATTTCAGTGAAGGATATTGGTGTTACTTCTACTTGTTTAAAGATTTTTGAAATCACAAATTTAATAAATGCTCTTGCTTCTTCAATTGAACAATTTAATCCTACTTTTGCTGCCACATACTTTGTGAATTATAAGGCACAATATTCCCTTATTCTATAAGTTATAGTATCTTGTACACTGACTGGCTGTCCAGTCGCCACTGGCAATGTACCATATAGTTTTATTACCTGCATTAGTTATTTTTGTCAGAAGCACATACTTCTGCACATTTTAATGACTTACCTTAAAATACGACAGAATTACTTGGCAGTATGCTAGATGTCAAAGCTTGACTTGTTCTCTGTATTGGCCTTGGTACAAGTTTTATTCTTCCTATTACAAGAGTATTTAATGCTCTTAGCTTACGTTTTTCAAAAAAGGATCCCTTGCATAATTTCTTAGAAAAGCAGTTTTCAAATATTGACACACTTGACTAAGGAGTGAATTTAATTTACCGCTCACACCTCCCTCTCCTCTATGTACACCTCATACCATACCACCCCTTTCCTTTTATTCTTAAACTGTTAGATCGTCTTCCCATCACTGCATCATACGAAAAGTCTCTGAGCTGTAAGGTGCCATTTTGTTCATTTCTATCATCTGAGCTTCATGATCAGATGTTCCATTAGTTTCTGGGTAAATATTAACTGTTTAAGCCAGAGTGCAGTTGATAAAATTTTTATCAATCTGTGTCTTAATATTTTGCCGCACGTGAGTTGAAAACTGACCATTGAAATTAGATTGAAACCCCAAATAACAATTGTAGTTCATTTTTTGTGTTAGTATTTTTTAAGAAATCAGCATTGAAATCTCCATGAACTAGTAAATGATTTTCTGTCTGACAGGTAGCTCAACGATGCATCTAGATTTCTCATAAATAGCCATAGTTTCCTTGAGTCCATCTGTACACTGTCACAATTATCGTAGACCTATTCTGCAGTAACATCTCACGAGCACCTGCTTGTAGGTTCTAATCAACACAAAAAACCATTTAATTCAATATTTTTGACTTTGGCGCCAACTTCTACACATTTCCTTTTTCCATGTTAACTCTACTTGAAACTGGTGCTAGTCTGTAATTCCCGATATTTAACTACTTCATCCCCGTGGTCACATGTTCATAGACGTGAGGATACTTGCCTCTTCATAATTTGATTCGTCTTCTAGGCACACAAGAAGCATTCCTATCTTTTCTGATGATAGTAGTTAATTTTATTTTTCTGGAAACTGTTACATATTTTAGGGTACTTTTCTGCTCTACTATCTGCCTGTAGCCTGATCCTACCTCAACAAATGTGCCCTTTTCACTACAGTAATCACAGGGATTTTGTCTTTGTGCATGTGGACCACCTTACATTTTCTACAAGATGCAAAGTAATGGTTTCTTCCCTATCATATTAAGGTGCACGTAATGATTAGTGTATTGCAAAACAGGCACAACACAAACGTGTGATAAATTCAGTGAAAAGGAGTTCGGTCAGCTCCTTGCTTACATTGATAACTGCCATGTGGCTGAAAAACCTCCATAAACCCGAGTGTGTGCTGTCGCTGCTCTTATTTCCTCCTAGTCACCTTTAATGTCATTTCTAAGTTGCTTGCCATGCTGCTTCCTGCTACACCAATAATTAGTTCCTTACCCACTGCCTCAAAATCTTTACACAAGGCCTCTCTGGTCTCTGTCATATCGCTAAGCATGCGGATATTTTTCACTATTATTGTCACCTGGTATTCTAGACATAAATTTTCCTACAGCAGGTAAACTACATCTCTATTATGACTATTCCCTAGCAGCAAGACGTTTTTCTTTCTGCGTGACTTTATTGGACTGATGGTATTACAAGTAACTTGTTTGAATCGTTCTTAACATTCAGAATGTACAATGTTGTGCTGAATTGTTCAGACAAAGTTGAATGGGTACATAAATGTAGTGTCTCAGGACTAATCACAAATGGCTTGGTTCAATACTGGATCCACTCATACTCCTTATAAATCTGAAAAACCTTCCATTTAACACTGAACGACAGAGTAGATACTTCCTGCAGACGATTATAGTGTTATAAGAAATGTCATTAAAGAAAAGTCCACATAAAATATGTTAATGATATTTTTCAAAGAATTATTAAGGGTTCTCTGGAAATGGTTTTTCTCTAAATTTTGGTTTAGGACAATATAGTCAGTTCTTACAAAAAAAAGTAATACCAACAATTGAGGCATAACATGTATGGGAGCCAGCAAACAGTTGTGAATGCTCAAATTTTTCGATGTAAAAATTGAGGACATCTTTAACTCGATGAGGCATTTCCTTACCTTTTCAAACAATTAAGTTGAGTGATTTTTGCTCTCTTAGTTCAGCTGACAGCCTAGGAAGAAAGCAAGTCAACCTTATATATTTTGCATATTTCCAATAGACAATGTCTCATGGAAAAATTTTTCTCGAGTAGTTCACCACTTAAAGAGTAACTATTGATTGCACAACAGTAAGCAGTAAGGATAATATATGGAGTTCGGCCACGGTCGGCATTTAGATATCTCTTTAAAGTTTCACGGATTTTAACTGCACCGTCACGGTACATACGTTCACGAACGATATTCCTCATAAATAATCCGCCGCAATTCTGAAAGAACGGTTTGGTCCATACCTACAGAAATAGAGGAAAAATGACCTTCATTACCCATTATTTAAGATATTAGTGGCTGAGGAAGAAAATCAGTAAGCAGCTACAAAAAAATTTCTCATTTGCCAATTAGCATAAAATGTCAGACAGATAACAACGCTGACTTTCAAACTAATGTAATCATTTCTCCGGCACAGCTCCTTCTATTTCATAGATGGATTTCTGATTAAAAACTGGCAGCCCATAAAAATGAGTGGGAGCAAAACATATGATTCTTTTTATGTTAACTCCAATCATGAATACATATTCAGTTAACTAACTCGTTACACATCATTTCGATAAAAGAATCGTTGAAGTGATCTATGGAGTATTTAATTAACTGACAGCATAGAGACGATTGTTGCGTCGATGCGGCGTCGATGCGGCGTCGAAGCTTCACCAGTCTGCAGCTGGAAGAGTTATATCGATTCGAATAATAAGTCGGGATGCCAATAAAATTTTTACAGTTGAGCCAGAAAAAATTCACAGAACGTGACAATTCTATATCAAAATAATCTCTAAAATAATCAGACATTTACGTATAACACTGTTAGTGGGAATCATCATGCCAACGTTTGCAATGAGGGGAGGAGAGTGTTGATTTTATTAACAATTTCGTGATTCATTTACATCGCAAACAAATTTTGAAGAATCAACAACTCTCACAATTACATACGGAATGGAACACTATGAACGCATCTGTTCTCCAAACAGAGCTCCTGCACAATTTAGCGATTTAGCGTGATAATTCTATTGAAATGCAGCTGCAGTAGTCTTCCAAAGAGCGTTGAAAGCGCGGCTTCCATCAGGTAACATGGCATGTAGGTGGAGAGCGCCGTCTGACATTTTACGATTCACATGTTCGTAAAAAGGTCATATTTACCGTTCACGTATTGAAAAGGGTAATAGAAAAACATCGTTGTATCTCGTAAAGCAGAATTATATGAACTCAACTCCTTTTCGACTCAGCTTGTGGAAAAATTTCACTACAAACAGAAATGCGCTTTAAAGCTACTCGGTTTACGTATAATGATTAAGACATAGTAGACTACAGAATATGTCCGTTGCACGTCAACTGCTCTTTACGGAATTTAGTTTTTGCGTCAATAGGATTCATGCGTGTAATGTAATTCACATATGCTGGAACTTTTGGGCCTCATTCACAGTCGTTCCAACGAATGAAAGCCAGGGCATTTGCTACGGAATTCTGTTTGTTATCTCACGTTTAAAAATCTATCCTCATCAATCCCCGGGCATTCCGATAAAATGTTGATGCCTTCCTCTAACATAAAGATTACCCATTATTCCTGGATATTAGAAATGATCGTTAATTTCAGCTCCCGAGCCACGGTCACAGCCTTTCACGTGTGCCAGGACCGCCGATGTTAGCGAGTAGACCTCCTGCACTTTTATTTATTAGCTGGCACGGACCATGTCACTCTGCCTCGCGTCTCCCTACCGGGATCGTTACTCTCACATTATGTTGTAAACGACATCCCTCTCAATTTAATTATGTAGTTAGCGGCTGTGAGCTCTTCCGGTCTGTCGGAATGTGGTACAAATTTTAGACCTGTGCAGTTATGTCATGTGAACATAAGGGAAAATTAGCGTTCATACATCTGCATCAACATGATTACTCTGCAGTTCACAATCAACTGTCTATCAGAGGGTTGATCGAAGCACCTGCAAGATTTTTCTCTATCATTCCACTCTTGAAACGAGCGCGGGGGAAAACGAGCATTACAATCTCTCTGTGTGACCTCTGATTTCTCTTATTTGATTATGATGTTCGTTTCTCCCAATGGGGGTAGACGCCTGCGAAATACTATCGCAATCGGAGGAGAAAGCTGTACATTGAAATTTCACGAGAAGATACTGCCGCAACGACAAACGCCTTTGTTTTCATGATTGCCACATGAGTTCATGTATCATGTCAGTGGCACTTCCTCCCCTAAAAATGGGCTGCCCTTCATTGAACATTTTCGCTGACCTCCTTCAGTCCCATTTGATACGGATCCCATACCGCGGAGAAATACTCTAGAAGAGGGCGGACAAGCGCAGTGTTGCTCTTTCTAACTGTTCTTCCAATAAACCACAGCCTTTCGTTCCCTTTCCCCACGGCATTAACTATGTGATCGCTCTAGTTTAAGTTCAAAAATGGCTCTTGGCACTATGGACTTAACATCTGAGGTCATCAGTCCCCTAGACGTAAGGCTACTTAAACCTAACTAACCAAATGACATCACGCACATCCATGCCAGAGGCAGGATTCGAACCTGCGACCGTAGCAACAGCGCGGTTCCGGACTGAAGCGCCTAGAACCGCACGGCCACATTGGCCGGCCTAGTTTGTCATTCGTATTCGTACTCGCTATGTAATTAGTTGAAATTACAGATTTTAGGTTTGTGTGATGTACCGTGTAATCAAAATTTGGAGGAATTTTTTTATAACTCATGTGGATGAATTCACACTTTTATTATTTGAAGTTTATTGCTACGTTTCGCACCGTACATGTATCTTGTCTAAATCAATTTGCTGTTCTTTTTGATCATCTGATGACAAGAAGGTAAATGATAGCATCCTCTGCAAACAGTCTAAGAGGGCTGCTCAGATTATCTCCTATATTGTTTACATAGATCAGGACCAGTTGACGGCTATAAGACTTCCTTGGGGAACATCAGGTAGTATTTCTGTTTTACTCGATAACTTTCCATTAATTATTATGAACTGTCACCTTTCTCACAGGAATTTCCGAATCCTGCCACACAACTGAAAGGATATTCAGTAGGCGCGCAATTTCATTAGAAGTCGCATTTGAGAAAAGGTGCCAAAAGCCTTCAGAAAATTTGAAAGTAAGGAATCAATCTGACATCCCTCGACAGCACTCACTGTTTCGTAACTTTGTGTTTCACACGTGCGATAATTTCTGGGTCCCGTGTATTTGTCAATAAACCATTTTCTGTGAGGTACTTCATAAAGTTCGAACAGAGTATAGTTCCAAAATCCTAAGAAACTAAATGGAAGAAAGAATTATCATTTTGTCACATCCATGGTAAGCAACCTAATACCACAGTATGTAAGACTGCTGTAGCTTCTCAACTTTTGCTGCACTAAATAAAAAAAAAAGGACATTGGAGTTTAACTGCATGTACCCCACATTTTTGGCTGCACACGATAATCCATAAAGGTGCATGAGAGTGGAAACTTACAACAAACTTACATGAGTTAAAATAACCCCTATTTAAATTATGTGACAGTTTCTGTTGGGGAATTAAATTACTGAACTCTATTGAAACAGTAATATGGAATGTGTAATCACTTACATATTCAAATTTCATCAACTTTTAGAATATTCATTTCTTGTACAAACATTCATCAGAAACGTAATCTTGGGGTGTCTTCTCCTGTGCATGCACTCAACACAAATTAATCACATTTTTGCGTCTTCACCTACTTCTCCACCGATTCATTGTAACTGTTTACCTTCTTCACCCCAAGTAGATAGTGGTTTCAATGTGCACCTACACGGGCTATCGTTCTAATTGTCATCGTCAGAAATTCTGGAAAAGTCCCATGACTATGGTGTGTTTATACAGTTTTTTGTAGTACAGTGCTGTTGTCACGCAACGTCAAAATTGCACACGTTTTCTTTCTATAGTTTTCAAACTTCTTTCTTGAACGAACATTTATGTTTACAAGCACTCTTTAAACGCTCTGATATAGCGATATTCAGTTCTCTCTTAATCGTGAACACCTGTGGCAGACGTCATGCAAGGTCAAGCGAGCATCTGTTATTGGAGCAGCCGTTTCTTTCAGTTTTGTTCTTTCGATATTATTGTCTACAACAGTGAGGAAGATTCGGGAAGTGAACCACAGACTGTCCACAATAGTGAATTACGGTATATTCCAGATTCTGATGTGGCGTCGACTAAAGAAACCACATAATTATTAGGTACTGGCAGACAAATCGTAGTGACTTAAGATAGTGGTAGTGCATCGCACAATACCAACACTAACGCCAAACGCAGTAAGAAGACAGGGATTTTGTTCAAGGGGTTAAAAGGGGAATTTCAGTTCAATGTAACAACTGATGATACTTTTACATGTAACACTGATTCGACACACACATTTTTCCAGTATATTAAAAATTCCTTTAGCAGCGAACTTGTGGACAAAGTTACTAGAGAAAGTAATGCCTGTTCAGTGCAACAGAACCTGCATGTGTTAGCAGATACACGAGTGAGATGGAGCATTTTATTCTTATTTGTATGGTTATTGTAAGTATGCCCTGTTACATAGCTTATTAGGAAGTGTCAGCCAAGCTTAAAAAATTTCCAAGCTTTATGAGCTTGAATCGCTCCTAGATATTTCGTAGGAATATATATTTGGCCAACATCGATCTCACATAAGAAATTAACAGATTATTCAAGATCAGATCACTTCTTGATTGTGCCTTCAACGAGAACAAGAAACTGAACAGACTATTGGTGAGGCGGTGACGCCTTGTAAGGGCACAAAGGACTGGCAACCTGCATCAGTAATCTGAAGTAAACCAATAAATGAGGTTTCAATATATTTACATGCATTTGTGAGGCCGATTTTGTCTACGATTTTACTACTTGCGTAGTCAAGGGGCTACTGCCACTTGCTACAACAGAAGTTATTTTTTGAATTGGTGGGTAGGTTCCATGGTTTGAGCTATAAAGTATGTCTCGAGAATTTTTTTCTGCACACTGTATGTGTTAATTCATATGAAACAGCTGAACGCAGGCGCAGTTGTCACATTCAGAAAAACGGATAGGAAACCGTCCAGAAGTCAAGTCATGTACTTTACATCAGTATTCCGCAGGCCACCTAACTGTGTGAGGTCAATGCATTTCTGGTACCACTAGCCAACCCTCGCCCCCCCCCCCCCCCCCCCCTCTTTCCCTGTTCCACCAGCGTAGTGGCACGTCAGAAGAGTGTTTGTCGGTAAACCACTGTATTAGATCTAGTTTCTCGAATTCTTTCGTCTTGGTCACCTCGATACATATGTAGGAGGAAGGAACATGTTGACATACTCGTCCCGGAAAGTACTTTCTCGGAATTTCAATAGTAAACCACACCGAGAGTCACGATGCGTCTTCAAAAATGGCTCTGAGCACTATGCGACTTAACTTCTGAGGTCATCAGTAGCCTAGAACTTAGAACTAATGAAACCTAACTAACCTAAGGACATCACACACATCCACGCCCGAGGCAGGATTCAAAGCTGCGACCGTAGTGGGCTCCAGACTGTAGCGACTAGAACCGCACGGCCACTCCGGCCGGCCACGATGCCTCTCTCGTAGTGTCTGACAACGAAGTTTGATGAGGATCTCCGTAATGATCCCTCGCCGACCAAACGACCTGTGACTAAACGCGCCACTCCCCTTTGGATCATCTCTGTCTCTTCTATCACTGCTCCCAGATTGATGAAAAATGCACAAGAATTGGTCGCACAAGCGCCTTGTAAGCCAATTTTCTCGTGGAAGAGTAACATTGCCTGGAGATGCTTCCCATAAGTATTAGTGAGGCAAATGCTTTTCCTGCTAATTGTTTTACGTTTTTTTAATTACATGTAGGGTTGCTCTGGATAGTTATACCAAGATATTTACGGTAGGTGGTGATTCCAGCAATGTGTCAGCAATAGTGTGGATGTACAGTAGTGCATTTCCTTTCCTATGTACAGCAATATGCTACATATTTCGACGTTCAGGCACAGCTGCCAGAGTCTGCAACATTCATTACTCCTCTGTACGCCACTCTTGATATCGATGCTGTCTTCTGGGGTTGCTACTTTCCTACAGACAACAACGCCATCTGTGGACAGTCGCAAAGCTTCCGACGCTTTCTGGTAGGTCATTTATGTACATTGTGTACAATAACGGTCCCATAACACTTCCTTGAGTACTTCGGAAATCGGTCGATTGTGTACCGTTAAGAGCTACGTGTTGAGTTCCATCTGCAAGAAGTACTTGATTCCAGTAGCAAATCTGGACCGATACTTCTTACACTCATAGTTTGTCACCAGTCAGCCGTGCGGGACAGTGTCAAATGCCTCCCTGAGATCAAGGAACACAGTATTAACACCAGCACCATAGTTTACAGAACTATAGATATCGTGGAGTAACACGGTGAACTGCCGGCCCCGGTGGGCGATTGGTTCTAGGCGCTACAGTCCGGAACCGTGTGACTGCTGCGGTCGCAGGTTCGAATCCTGCCTCGGGCATGGATGTGTGTGATGTCCTTACGTTAGTTAGGTTTAAGTGGTTCTGCGTCCTAGGGGACTGATGACCTCAGATGTTAAGTTCCATAGTGCTCAGAGAAATTTGAACCATTTCTTAACACGGCGAACTGAGTTTCACAGGATCTCTGTTTGCGGAACCGATGTTGATTTTTAAAGAGGAGACATTCGTTCTCCAAAAATGTAACACTTCATGAGCATAAAACATATTTCATAAGTCTACAACAGACTGAAGTCAACGAAATAGGCCTTAAACTATGTGCAAATGTTCCACGAGCCTTCCTGTAAGCGGGAATGTCCTGCGCCATTTTCCAGTCGCTGAGTACCCTTCATTGCTCCAGCGAAATACGATAAACTGCTGTTAGAAGGGATGCAATCTTTTTTTCGCATAATCTTTGTAGAAATATAAATGTATCTGTCTGGTCCTGATACGTTTCCACTTGCTGATTGTAGTTGCTTTTCTATTGCCCGGTCGGTTATCTAAACCGCTGACATTTAGACGTACGTATGATGATAGACAAGTGGGACAGAATTACAATCCTCGGAGGTGGAACAATTTCGTAAGACCGAATTCATTATTTCGGCCTTCTACGTGTTAACTTCCGTTTCGATGCCAATATGGTCTGAGTGACTGAAGAGATGATTTGAAACCGGTAACTGATTTTAAGTAAGACCTTAACCTGTTAGGGGTTTTAGTCAGGCATATTGACCAAATTTTACTTTAATAGTCATGAAACACTAGTCTTACTGATCTCCTTACTCTCATTTTCGCTTAGTTCAGCTTTTGTTTGCCAGCTAGGTTTTGAAGCCTCTTTTATCTGTGATAATGGTCTCTTTACTTGAATACAAGTTTCCTGACAGTGCTATTAAATCACGGTTGGTCTTTTTCATCCTTTCAGACCTAGCTCTGAACGTACTTTTCTAAGGATTATTGAACGATTGTTTTAAATTTTTCCATTTGTGCTCCACATCTCGGTCCTCAGCACTGAATATTTTACGTTGACTACGCAGGAAGTCTGCAGTTTGTGCTCTATCCCTCGTGCTAAGCCAAAAAATATTTTCCTACCTTCCCCATTATTCCTTGTAATACCTGTAGTCATAGTTGCTATCACAGCCTGATGATCATTGATAACCTCCTCTAAGTTGACTGGTTCGATGATTTCAGGTCTGTTTGTTGCTAAGTGGTCTAAGACATTACCGATACGAATTGGTCCTCCACTTATCTGCTCGAAGTAATTTCCAGACAAGACATTCAGAATAATGTGACACAAATCCCTGTCTCTGACATTATTTTCATTTCACGATTCTCCTAATTTACACTAGGAAGTAGAAGTCACCTACTATGACAACGACATTATCAAGAAAGTTTTTAATGATATTCTGCAAGTTCTCTATAAGAGTTCACACTGCAGCTCCTGACCCAGGCTGTCTCTAAAAGCAATATATTATCATTTTGACCGATCTATGACCTTTAACCACCCCCAGATAAATTCACATTGTGAATCCGTGGTAACCTCGCAAATATTATCGAATTCTTCACTGCAATGAACACACTTCCACCATTGGTGACCAACCTATCCTTACGATAAATACTCCAATCTGTACATAGTATTTCGTTGCTTTTAATTTTCGGTTTCATCCAACTTTCTATTCCAAATAGTATCTGGGCCTTACAGCCTTCAATAAGCGAGACTAATTCTGGGACCTTCACTTGGACGCTCTCGCAATTTAATATCATATTAATATCTTCTTATATCTGATCTGCAAGGACGAGCATTTTCTGAGATCAATGTAGCTGGTGTGTCTTAGATTCCTTCGATTTTGGTACATGTTAAATAACATTTCATTTATTTGTAACGTGAGCTAATTTTTATGTCACTTTTGTGTTAACAACATCAAAACAACACAGTGCTTCCAAAACTACAAGGCAAGCAATCCAATAGGCTACTTCAATAAAACTTTATCGATTAACAGAGAGACCAGTCTTGTCAGACAGAAAAGGTCAAATATTCACATCTAGCTTCCATTCTTTACATCCGCATAATAGCAATAAAATCACATATACATTGTAAGTTGTTTCGCCAACACAAGGCAGGCTGAGCACACTTAAGTCTTAACATTAGTATTTATCTTAACGACTACCCAAGATTTATATAACACAATAAACGAATACCAAAATTTCAAGTATGTAATTTAAATACTGGTCTGCTTAGACCGATCCCAGTAGACGGCAACCGTTGCACATCAATACTAAAAAATTCAGTTTACCATTTCAGTACACTTAACGGGAGTGGCCAAAACAGAAACACTCTCTCCTCAAACCTTAAAAAATTACCAATTACCGGTCATTTTTGACAATTCATAATTGTAAATAATTAGAGATTCACCGATTTTCAATAAACGCCCCAGAGAAAAATTGTGCAAAAATTGATAACAACTACAATGACTTGAAACTAACTGATTCTTACACGATAGGCACACAGGCAAGCAGATGACACTAAAAACAACGGTACCCAAATACACAAGAACTCCACAATGCAGATATCGGTAAGGCGTCAAACAGAATTGAATGCACTCTGATTATTATAATAATCGTCCCGGCATCACGACCTTAAAAATGTAACACATAATACTCGGTTCCGCTAAGCTTATGCTAATGTCATACGAAATACACTATGTGATCAAAAGTATACGGAAACCTGCAAGAAAAAACTGACGAGTTCCATATTAGGTACATTGTGCTGCCACCTACTGCGAGGTACTTCATATGAGCGACCTCAGTGATCATTAGACGTCGTGTGAGAGCAAAATGGGGCGCTCTGCGGAACTTACAGACTTCGGAAGTAGTCAGGTGATTAGGTGTCACTTGTGTCAGACGTCTGTATGCGAGATTTCCACATTCCTAAATATCGCTAGGTCCGCTGTTTCCAATGTGATAGTGAAGTGGAAACATGAAGGGAAACGTACAGCACGATAGCGTTCAGACCGATCTCGTCTGTAGACTGACAGATACCACGGACAGTTGAAGAGGGTCAAAATGTGTAATACGTAGACGTCTATCCAGAAAATCAGGCCTGAATTCCTAACTACATCAGGATCCACTGCAAGTACAGTAACAGTTAAGCAGGAGGTGAGAAAACTTGGATACTTGAATTTCATGGTCCAGCGGCCATACGTCACAACGGTAAATGCAAAACGACGCCTCGCTTGATGTAAGGAGCTTAAACATTGGACGATAGAACAGTGGGAAAACGTATTCTGGAGTGACGATCCACGGTACACAATGTGGCAATCATATGGCAGGGTGTGGGTATGGTGAATGCCCGCTGAATGTTATCTGCCAGTCTATGTAGTTGCAACAGTGAAATTGGGAGACTATGGTGTTATGACGTGGTCGTGTTTTTCATGGAAGGGGCTTTCATCCCTTGTTGTTTTGCATGGAGCTATCACAGCACAAGCCTACATTGATGTTTTAAGCACCTTCTTGCTTCCCACTGTTTAAGAGCAATTCGGGGATGGCGACTGCATCTTTCAACACGATGGAGCACCTGTTCATAATGCAAGGCCTGTGGTGTAGTGGTTACACGACAATAACATCCTTGTAATGGACTGGCCTGCACAGAGAACTGACCTGAATCCTATAGAAGACCTTAGGAATGTTTTGGAACGCCGACTTCCTGCCAGGCCTTGGCGACCGAATTCGATACCTCTCGTCAGTGCAGTACTGGGTGATGAAAGGTCTGCTATTCCCTATGAAACCTTCCAGCACCTGATTGAAGGTATGTCTGCGGGAGTGGAAGCTGTCTTCAAGGCTAAGGATGGGCCAAGACCATACTGAAATCAGCTATACCGATGGAGGACGCCACGATCTTGCAAGTCATTTTCAGCCAGGTTTCCGGATATATTTGATCACGTAATTCTTCCTCTTGCGTTACGGCCTCTTCAGGACCACGGATAGCCTCTTCGTGGACTGCATTTTCCTTTTCTTATCCCAGAATCTATCCATTCTTTCTCTTCTTCTCTCCCACTCTTCTTCCGAGATCTTCAGTTTCCGTTTCTCCTGGCGGCTCCATTGGTGACATTCTAATCTTTTCCTGTATTCATCTCTATCATTGATCTCCGGTATATTTGTCGGTGTACATTTGTTCCTACAATTTCCCTTTCCTTCTACCTTGATCCCCAATTCCTACCAGTCCTTCCGAAGTTCAACAACCCACTTGGTTCCTGTCTTTCCCCTTTTCCTCCCTGTTGTTTACCACACTTTCATCGTCATTCTGACCATTATTTTTGATCACGTAATGTATTTACTGAACCAAATTATGCGACAGACTTAATGAATGAGCACTTCACAAATACGACGTACTAGCCAATAAGGGACCCGATAATTGTATGCACAAAATGGCGAACAACAGTGTACAATTCGCCACACAAGACGTGTCCTTAGAACTGAACCTAAATTTCAATGTGTGCACCGTTATACAGAAGTGATACCCGACGCCCAAACCACTACACTGTTCACCTAAATCAGCCATGGCGACTGCAATTTCATCTCCATTATGCAATGCTTAAAACTGGCAGCCTAATGCCGCCCTCGCTGATTTACCAGTGTCAGCAACAGAAGTATAGCTTAACAACATCAGATAAATTAAGTATCCAGATAAATTAACAAACTGGCCTGATTTACCAGCAGCACTCCAGTGAAAACGCGCATAGGCCGATACAGCTACACAGATGATTTCAGCTCATTCTTAATCAAAGTGAACCAGTTACACGCCCTCATCATTAAAGCCGTAACGTAATACAGCGGCACTCGATCAGACCTGAAACACCTGGGATGCCCTTATAGGGACAAATGTATCTTGAATCACCAGTAATCTCACTGTGTTCTCGATAATGAACAGAGTAAAGATTCCCAAACGGTTATTGCTAGGTTAACGCCATCGTGTTTGAACGCCATCTACCGGGTGGCTACGGCCGCACGGACACCTTTACGCAGCACCTCTGCGTTACTCACCAAACACGGCCTGCTCTGAGTCAACACAGTCCCGGAGCGCACTCGGTCCACGAGGCACGCTATCTACTGTTTCCTGGAGTTTTGTTCGTTCAGACCGAGCACGGGATGCCTCTAAATACCTTCCTCACCGGCCACCTTCTACCTGATCTTGTTACTGCTGTTAGGAGAAGGAATTCTAAGGATGTGCCTTGCCCCAACAATGAGCAGCAATACAGTTAGCACGTGAGGAGGAGTAGATGAGGCAGGAATATTAACTGAACTCTACAGTGTAACACTGAAGTAGATTCTCCTTATATTTCTGCTTCAAAGACAGTAAAATGTCGCTGAAGCACTTACGAGGGCACATTTCTAATGATTGATGGTTTATAGGAATATGAACAGTGCCAGGCCATCACCAGATCATATGAAGGACCAAGCAGCAGCCCCTGTACCATGTACGATATGACAGTGTTGGTCACTGGCCAGAGAATGGGCAAAAGGGGAGATTGTGCGTTTGCAATCTGGGCTATATGACCATAAAATGTACAACTTGTAAAAATGTTGTGGCCTTTGTTCCAAAGAGGAATTGTTTTAAGACATTCCACATGAATCAGAGCAAAATTCAAACATTTATTCAGTCTCAGGAACAATATTGTGGTCTTTCATATTGCAGCACATAGATGCCATTTATGGGCAACGTTGGTGAAAGGCAATATGCTCGTTATAAAACATGAAATGAATGCAAAATTGTTCACATGACCACTTACATCTACACTCCTGGAAATTGAAATAAGAACACCGTGAATTCATTGTCCCAGGAAGGGGAAACTTTATTGACACATTCCTGGGGTCAGATACATCACATGATCACACTGACAGAACCACAGGCAACAGAGCATACACAATGTCGGCACTAGTACAGTGTACATCCACCTTTCGCAGCAATGCAGGCTGCTATTCTCCCATGGAGACGATCGTAGAGATGCTGGATGTAGTCCTGTGGAACGGCTTGCCATGCCTTTTCCACCTGGCGCCTCAGTTGGACAAGCGTTCGTGCTGGACGTGCAGACCGCGTGAGACGACGCTTCATCCAGTCCCAAACATGCTCAATGGGGGACAGATCCGGAGATCTTGCTGGCCAGGGTAGTTGACTTACACCTTCTAGAGCACGTTGAGTGGCACGGGATACATACGGACGTGCATTGTCCTGTTGGAACAGCAAGTTCCCTTGCCGGTCTAGGAATGGTAGAACGATGGGTTCGATGACGGTTTGGATGTACAGTGCACTATTCAGTGTCCCCTCGACGATCAGCAGAGGTTTACGGCCAGTGTAGGAGATCGCTCCCCACACCATGATGCCGGGTGTTGGCCCTGTGTGCCTCGGTCATATGCAGTCCTGATTGTGGCGCTCACCTGCACGGCGCCAAACACGCATACGACCATCATTGGCACCAAGGCAGAAGCGACTCTCATCGCTGAAGACGACACGTCTTCATTCGTCCCTCCATTCACGCCTGTCGCGACACCACTGGAGGCGGGCTGCACGATATTGGGGCGTGAGCGGAAGACGGCCTAACGGTGTGCGGGACCGTAGCCCAGCTTCATGGAGACGGTTGCGAATGGTCGTCGCCGATACCCCAGGAGCAACAGTGTCCCTAATTTGCTGGGAAGTGGCGGTGCGGTCCCCTACGGCACTGCGTAGGATCCTACGGTCTTGGCGTGCATCCGTGCGTCGCTGCGGTCCGGTCCCAGGTCGACGGGCACGTGCACCTTCCGCCGACCACTGGCGACAACATCTATGTACTGTGGAGACCTCACGCTCCACGTATTGAGCAATTCGGCGGTACGTCCATCCGGCCTCCCACATTCCCACTATACGCCCTCGCTCAAAGTCCGTCAGCTGCACATACGGTTCACGTCCACGCTGTCGCGGCATGCTACCAGTGTTAAAGACTGCGATGGAGTTCCATATGCCACGGCAAACTGGCTGACACTGACGGTGGCGGTGCACAAATGCTGCGCAGCTAGCGCCATTCGACGGCCAACACCGCGGTTCCTGGTGTGTCCGCTGTGCCGTGCGTGTGATCATTGCTTGTACAGCCCTCTCGCAGTGTACGGAGCAAGTGTGGTGTGTCTGACACACCGGTATCAATGTGTTCTTTTTTCTATTTCCAGGAGTGTAATTTTGACATTAAATTATTCTATTCTTCTTCTAGTATCAGGAATATGCCCTTTTATGCTACACATCTCTTCCATGGTTTTCCTACTTTTCTTCTTCCGGTGCTTTTATAATTTACTACCTTCTTTCTCCATATGGTCTACACATTTTCTTCTACCTCCTTTGTTCCCTCGTTTATATTGTATAACCCTAAATCTTTCCTATCATCTTCATTTACTTTTCGATCATCCCTCATACATAATTTTTTGAGCCTGTATCCTAAATTCTTTGTGTCTTGTTGTTACCCATGCGTCGCTTCTGTAATTAAGGATTGGTAGGGCTATTGTTTTATAAAACTGAAGTTGGATATCTTTCTTTTTTTAGCAAACTTTTTACGATGTTTCTATATATGGAAGTAAATTTACTTAATTCTTGGTCCACGTTATGGTAATATTTGTAACTGATGTCCCATCTTAGATATTTAAAATATTTTCATTTCTCCAAGAACTCATTATTCAACGCTATTTTAGATCCTACAGGTTGCCATCACTTTCGTTTTACCTACCAACTATGGTGGGTTGCAGCTTGAGGTTATCTCCTGCAACTTAAATACTTTCATCTGAAGGTAGTCTTCATTTTCCCTAATGAGAGTTAGGTCATCTGCATGTAAAATTACATCCAGGGTCACGATCAAAAAGAACGTTTATGTTCACCGTTTCCCAGTTGCTGATAACTTCATTTGCTTGCATATTGAAGAGTGTTGGAGAAATACAAAGTTCTTGTCGTACTCCTTTGTTTGCGTTCATTCGCTTTGTTGTTATATTTTACATATGTATAAAAATTTCTGTGTTCGTGTACTAGTTATTAGTAGCATTCATGAAGTGAGAGGGATAATCTCGTTAAGCCATGATATTCACAGCATTTCTGTATTCATAGTATGGGAAACTTACTCAAAGTCGACAAAAACGCGATGGGTTTCCCTAATGAACTGTCGTGTCATTTCTATCTTATCTAAGACCAGACCCTTCTTCGGATATTAGGTCCTCTGTGATATTTTTAAGTCTTGCATTTATGATTTTGGCATCAAATTTAGAAGCTGAATCTTGGAACCTTATACCTCGAAAGTTTCTGCATTAATTTTTAACATCCTTTTCAATGAAAGCTATTATTTTGGCTCTCAACAATCTTCTGGCACCTCCGTATTTCTCCAAAAATGATAAAATATATGAAGAAGTCTTAAATGTAGGAATGACTCTCCATATTTCCATAGTTCCATATTCATAACATGTAAATCAGTGGATTTCCTGTTTTTTGTAGCTTTTAGAGATTCTGTCAGTCCTCTCTTACCAATTTCGTCCAATCCCTTTGTGTCATTTAGTTCAGATAATATCTGATTTAAAGTATTGTCGAACCACAGTCTTTGTAATGAGATGTCCATTCATTTTCTCCTATATTGTTAACGCATATACTATAATTTTCTTGTACGTTGAGTGATTTCTTCACTTTAGAAGCGATAGTTTGTCTGCCATGTAAAGCATATTCTGAACTGCTGCTGAATCATTCCCATAACTGTGTGTGTTCTTTCTGAATTATGTAGTTCACATTATTTCTCGTGTCCTTGCACTGATTATACTTTTTATTAGTGGGATTAAATATGTAGTCCTTGATAGCTTGGGATTTTTCTTTAATTGTTCTGATGTCCAAGCCCTTGCCTGTCTTTGTTCCCTGTAATTCCTTCCCTTCCCCGGAACCTCATTTGCTATGTCCGATAGGCTGTTTTTAAGTTTTTTCATTCTTCTTCCAAATCTTCCACTGCCTCTAAAGATGCTAATATTTTTGTCGTCCGTTTTTGATAAATATCTCTTATACTGCTATCCTCTAAAGGGCAAACATTAAGAACTTTTCCTTTTTATGATAATTATTATATCCGGTTTATTCCACTTTCCTTAGACGTCAGTTGTTGACATCGATAAAAAGAGGTCTGACCCCTTATCCACTCCACAAACTCTGGTATCTTCAACTTGTCGAGGATATCCCTCATTTATTAGTATGCACTCTGTATTAGATCTAAATCCTCTTGCTGACCAGCTTAAGTTGTGTATGTCCATCTCCCTAAGCAAACTATCGGTAATTTTTGAATTATTAAAATCAGCAAAATCTCTTTTTCCGTTTTCATTACAAACTTTTTCTCCAAAAGTGCCTTCCATTTTTGGAACTGGTCTATTTCTAATTCTAAACTTCAGAGCTTCCATAGATAAAGCCTAATTTTTTTGCTTCTGTGATCACTAGTAACTATTAATAAACGGCCATGGACTTCCCAATTTTTTCTTCTTTCCAGGCATAAGTTACTACTATACTTAGAACTCCTCTTGGAACTTCAATTCCCACTTGTACAATGCATTCATTTACATATTCTTAGTCCAGTATTTTAAATTCCCATTTTTTATGAATGAACATGGCAATATCTTTACATCCTCTTTGTTCCTGCCTTACTCCTGTGTAGATTATGAGATAGTCGTCTACAGATTTAGTTACCAATATTTTTTCTTTATTTCTGTAATTGCTACAAATCTATTTCCTTTTTTGTCAAACGTTCGACTTCCTTAAGAGCAAATCCCCTAAGTTCCTAGGTTGCAGCTTTCCAAGCTCCATTAAACTATTTTCTCTTGTTCCTATTTCTTGCCCATGTTGTATCCTGGTAAGTTGCCCTGTATCTGGAGCTAGATTGAGTATTGCAAGTAAGTCCATTGGGCCCTTGACTGGGATACTGGCCCATTCCAGATAAGAGCCGGGACAGGACTGTAATGTCTGAGATTTACCAGCGACAGCTCATAACTCACATAAGTGAGTATGGTACTGAATTTCCTTTGCAATCTGTGCTATGGTTATACCGAAAATACTCGGTCGCCATGTGCTTAGCAGGGTACATCACTGCCAACTCAGGTTGTCAGTTGGATGCGGCAGAGTGTATATTCATGTCATCAACCCTTTACAACCCCATAAAATCATTGCATCAGTCAGTAATCATTATCATAGATCAGGATAATATTGTTTGCTGTCTGTAATTTATGTCTTGGTACGATAATACGTGCAAATTGACGGGAAACTATTAGACATTGTGTATGGTGTCTGTTTGTTCTAAATCTTGTCTCCATACCACTTTCGCGCAACGACGCTCTGAGCGTGTTTTTTAGAGAATTAACTAGTTTGAACCTGGGACCTGTTGCTGGTAAGGAGACGCCAGACCACATGTGAGATGTAGAGTTCAGAGGAGTTCAGAGAGACTAGCGAAGATATAATCAAATACTTAATGATTTCAGCGTCAGCTCAACTGCACTCCCTGTAAAAGAAACTTAACAGTAACTAAATTTAGGAGATGGGGTTCAAGGCTTTCCTATTTTTAGTTAGCTGGTAAAATAACGTCGAAAAAGCAGTTAAGTTTACCATTGGGAATTTTATTCTGCTCACAAAACATTGTTTATACATTGCACTATTGGTAAAAGGAAATATTTTAATACAAGATGACAAAAACCAACAGCGTTCAACAAAAATGTGAACGAGTATTCCCTGCACGGGTTTTCTAGTTCTACTATCGATCGAAGGATGACCTACGCCTTATCACATATACACTCCTGGAAATTTAAATAAGAACACCGTGAATTCATTGTCCCAGGAAGGGGAAACTTTATTGACACATTCCTGGGTTCAGATACATCACATGATCACACTGACAGAACCACAGGCACATAGACACAGGCAACAGAGCATGCACAATGTCGGCACTAGTACAGTGTATATCCACCTTTGGCAGCAATGCAGGATGCTATTCTCCCATGGAGACGATCGTAGAGATGCTGGATGTAGTCCTGTGGAACGGCTTGCCATGCCAAATCCACCTGGCGCCTCAGTTGGACCAGAGTTCGTGCTGGACATGCAGACCGCGTGAGACGACGCTTCATCCAGTCCCAAACATGCTCAATGGGGGACAGATCCGGAGATCTTGCTGGCCAGGGTAGTTGACTTACACCTTCTAGAGCACGTTGGGTGGCACGGGATACATGCGGACGTGCATTGTCCTGTTGGAACAGCAAGTTCCCTTGCCGGTCTAGGAATGGTAGAACGATGGGTTCGATGACGGTTTGGATGTACCGTGCACTATTCACTGTCCCCTCGACGATCACCAGAGGTGTACGGCCAGTGTAGGAGATCGCTCCCCACACCATGATGCCGGGTGTTGGCCCTGTGTGCCTTGGTCGTATGCAGTAGTGATTGTGGCGCTCACCTGCACAGCGCCAAACACGCATACGACCATCATTGGCACCAAGGCAGAAGCGACTCTCATCGCTGAAGACGACACGTCTCCATTCGTCCCTCCATTCACGCCTGTAGCGACACCACTGGAGGCGGGCTGCACGATGTTGGGGCGTGAGCGGAAGACGGCCTAACGGTGTGCGGGACCGTAGCCCAGGTTCATGGAGACGGTTGCGAATGCTCCTCGCCGATACCCCAGGAGCAACAGTGTCCCTAATTTGCTTGGAAGTGGCGGTGCGGTCCCCTGCGGCACTGCGTACGATCCTACGGTCTTGGCGTGCATCCGTGCGTCGGTGCGGTCCGGTCCCAGGTCGACGGGCACGTGCACCTTCCGCCCACCAGTGGCGACAACATCGATGTACTGTGGAGACCTCACGCCCCACGTGTTGAGCAATTCGGCGGTACGTCCAGCCGGCCTCCCGCATGCCCACTATAGGCCCTGGCTCAAAGTCCGTCAACTGCACATACGGTTCACGTCCACGCTGTCGCGGCATGCTACCAGTGTTAAAGACTGCGATGGAGCTCCGTATGCCACGGCAAAGTGGCTGACACTGACGGCGGCGGTGCACAAATGCTGCGCAGCTAGCGCCATTCGACGGCCAACACCGCGGTTCCTGGTGTGTCCGCTATGCCGTGCGTGTGATCATTGCTTGTACAGCCCTCTCGCAGTGTCCGGAGCAAGTATGGTGGGTCTGACATACCGGTGTCAATGTGTTCTTTTTTCCATTTCCAGGAGTGTATAATCTATGCTTAAGTTAAGTTTCATAAAAGAGAAAACTATCAAAATGGTCTACAGTGACCCTCAATTATCTTTAATTAGTTATTTAATTTGTCATAAAGTACAGTTGCTGATGTGGCATCTCAACAATTATGTGACAGAAAAATCATCGCATTTCAGATTTTAACTTCCAGTAGCAAATGTGAATACGACGAAGTTTAATTAGCGATAGACTCTAGTATTATGTAAAAAGGAGGTGTAACAAATGAGACTTCTGTAGTTCTGAGTGATGCCTTATGAGCTCTTATGCGGCATCGCGTGCGTTCATTACCTTGTCGGTGGTTAGGCAACGTCAGGGGCGGCGGGTGGCGCAGCTCCACACACCGCACCGTTTCGGAAGCAACTCTCACTAATCTCTCCTTACTACAATTTACTGAAGTTGGTTTAAGATACAGAGATCTAGTTGTTTCTACTGACCAATCAGCCTCTCAATGTTAACCTTAAGTTCCGCCTACAAAAATTCTGTCTATCCAATGAGAAACGTTATACTTTTCGTGGTGGGGGAATGTTTTTAATGTTTGCGACGTAGCAGAGACGCGTATAGTCTGACGCTAAAACTTGCAGCTGGTTTTGTCATTTTAGTGTTAGCGTAAGATCTATACTGTTCTACTGCAGGGCTCTATCTTTTAACATGGGCTGGGGACTTCTCTTGGCACTGTGGGTGTCCGTCACTTATCGTAGGGCCTTCTAGCCGTGTGACTCTGCTCTCGGCTTCTGTTCTCACTTCTCCCCTCGGAACTGCGTCTGTTTCACGGTGGGAAGGTATGACATGCATTTAGGCGTTCTTGTGTTAGTCTGTGGTATTCCATTTGCTCACTCGTTGATCGTATTACTTTGGTTAATTTAATGTCAGCATTTATTCGGAGCTATGTGACATACTGCCGGATTTGCTATCATGTATGGGTTTTCTTGGAAGTTGTTGGATTTGCCTGACACCTTACACTATGCATCAAGATTTTAAGTGTGATTCTGATGATTGCTATGGCTGGAACGCGTTATGGTGCGTATTTCAAAACATAACATATAAAATGCGATTAAGGCAAACAGTCATATTTACTAATACTTGTTCTCTGTAATACTGCTATTTGTGTCCAATAAATGGTGTTTGAGTTCAGGTAGTTGGTGATAAGTCTGGTATGTTAAAGTAAGATGCTGAAGGCGGACAATATCTGAAAAGTGTGGGTATGTTGATCTGAGCGGCTAAAGAGGGACAATAGCTCAGCAGATAGGTCTGTTGATCTGAGCTTTAAAGATGGACAAAATCTGAAACACATGGGTGTGCTGATGTGAGGTGATAAAGACAGTCAATGTCTCAAATACATAGGTGTCCTGGAGTGAGGTGTTGAAGTGTAACAATAACTGAAATACAAGGGTATGTTTATGTGAGCTACTAAAGACGGACACATGGTCAATTAAAGTACGGGAAGAAGTCTCCGAGATAATAGCGTTTCAAAACTGAGTGCTAAACTTAACAAACAAGTTTTGTTTTGTTTAAGTCAACGTTTATCACAATTCCGAGTAATATGATTCAGCGGAATATAAAAGAAACTAAACCAAAGTGTAAATGTATAGAGTATGAACACATACTAAATTGAAATGGTCTTAAAAGAGCGATGAATTTAGAAATTAGTTACCCAGTGTCTGTTTTGTATTGCCAGTTCTGCTCCAAAGCTAACTGACTTGGACCAGCTGTTTTTGTCTCTGTTGCAACTTGCACCTACAATTATTCAGCATTCGCCCCTGAAATGCTGCATCATAGCTCCTATGAAGATGCTTGTAACATTCTTAACAGATCCCCGTCTGCACTTGCGACTGGCTTATGGCACAACTACAGAATTTTTCTTGGATCTTATAGTAAATGCTACGCTGCAATAAATGTTGACATTAATTTCGATATATTTACGACATCAAATTGCGCCTGAAGTAAATATCTTCTCCATTCTGCCCAAATACCATATGCCGTCCCATAGAGTATCTTTGGGACATCACAGCCATTATACAGTAACGTCAAGAAAGGTTATTGAATAGAAATATAAACATACAGATGGCGGTGGTATCGCTTACACAGGGAATATAAAGGCAGTGCATTGGCGGAGCTGTCATTGTACTCATGTGATACACGTGAAAAGGTTTCGGACGTGACTATGGCCTCACAACTTTGAACGACGTATGGTAGTTGGAACTAGTCTCATGGGACACAGAATTTTGGATATCATTCTACACTCCTGGAAATTGAAATAAGAACACCGTGAATTCATTGTCCCAGGAAGGGGAAACTTTATTGACACATTCCTGGGGTCAGATACATCACAAGATCACACTGACAGAACCACAGGCACGTAGACACAGGCAACAGAGCATGCACAATGTCGGCACTAGTACAGTGTATATCCACCTTTCGCAGCAATGCAGGCTGCTATTCTCCCATGGAGACGATCGTAGAGATGCTGGATGTAGTCCTGTGGAACGGCTTGCCATGCCATTTCCACCTGGCGCCTCAGTTGGACAAGCGTTCGTGCTGGACGTGCAGAGACGACGCTTCATCCAGTCCCAAACATGCTCAATGGGGGACAGATCCGGAGATCTTGCTGGCCAGGGTAGTTGACTTACACCTTCTAGAGCACGTTGGGTAGCACGGGATACATGCGGACGTGCATTGTCCTGTTGGAACAGCAAGTTCCCTTGCCGGTCTAGGAATGGTAGAACGATGGGTTCGATGACGGTTTGGATGTACAGTGCACTATTCACTGTCCCCTCGACGATCACCAGAGGTGTACAGCCAGTGTAGGAGATCGCTCCCCACACCATGATGCCGGGTGTTGGCCCTGTGTGCCTTGGTCGTATGCAGTCCTGATTGTGGCGCTCACCTGCACGGCGCCAAACACGCATACGACCATCATTGGAACGAAGGCAAAAGCGACTCTCAACGCTGAAGACGACACGTCTCCATTCGTCCCTCCATTCACGCCTGTCGCGACACCACAGGAGGCGGGCTGCACGATGTTGGGGCGTGAGCGGAAGACGGCCTAACGGTGTGCGGGACCGTAGCCCAGCTTCATGGACACGGTTGCGAATGGTCCTCGCCGATACCCCAGGAGCAACAGTGTCCCTAATTTGCTGGGAAGTGGCGGTGCGGTCCCCTACGGCACTGCGTAGGATCCTACGGTCTTGGCGTGCATCCGTGCGTCGCTGCGGTCCGGTCCCAGGTCGACGGGCACATGCACCTTCCGCCGACCACTGGCGACAACATCGATGTACTGTGGAGACCTCACGCCTCACGTGTTGAGCAATTCGGCGGTACGTCCACCCGGCCTCCCGCATGCCCACTATAGGCCCTGGCTCAAAGTCCGTCAACTGCACATACGGTTCAAATCCACGCTGTCGCGGCATGCTACCAATGTTAAAGACTGCGATGGAGCTCCGTATGCCACGGCAAACTGGCTGACACTGACGACGGCGGTGCACAAATGCTGCGCAGCTAGCGCCATTCGACCGTCAACACCGCGGTTCCTGGTGTGTCCGCTGTGCCGTGCGTGTGATCATTGCTTGTACAGCCCTCTCGCAGTGTCCGGAGCAAGTATGGTGGGTCTGACACACCGGTGTCAATGTATTCTTTTTTCCTTTTCCAGGAGTGTATATTCTGAGACTCCCAATGTTAAGAGTGTGCGGAGCGCACCACATTTCAGGAATTATCTCTCACCACCGGCCTTTACTTAACGACCTAGCCTATAGGCGTTAGCTAACAAGTAGCACAACCTGAAATAACCGGAGAAATCAGAACGAGGGACGTATCTGATAGGATAGTGCGGCGATATTTAGCGTTATTGGCTATGGCAGCAGACGACCGACAAGAGTGATTTGGCTAAGAGCACGAGATTGCAAGCTGATACCGCCTCAATAATGGTTTGGGCTGTGTTCACATGGAATGGACTGGGCCCTCCGATCAAATTAAACCGATCTTTCACTATAAATAATTATGCTCGGTGGCTTGGAGACTATTTTAAACATTTCCCGGGACGCAATTCGTGTACACCAACTGTTTGCGACTGCTGTAATCTATGGAATAGTACGAAAGTGTTCAAATGTCTGCGAGTCGTGTAACTGAGGCGGGATGTGGGGACCAGCCCGGATGTGGACAACCGCCTAAGAACCACATCCAGGCTGGCCAGCACACCGACCGTCGTCGTTAATCCGCCGGGCGGATTCGATCCGGGGACACCGCGCCTACCCGAGTCCAAGAAGCTGTAGATTAGCGTTCTCGGCTAACCTGGCGGGTCGAATCCCGTACATCATTCGTGGGGCATAATCGAGACGTGAGTCCGTTCCCAAAATTCTGCATCAGCAGTACTTACGCAGTTGTGCACGGCTATAGACGAAGCGTGGCTCAGCATTCCTGAAGGGATGTCCAACGACTTGTTGAGTTCATGAAACGTCGAGGTCCTGCACGATATTAGGAAATATCTTATGACTTTGGTCACTTCAGTGTGTTCATGACTACATCGCTCCTGACATAAGGATCTCTTCCTTTCAGCCCGAATACCATCCGCCGTCCTGCCCAATATCTCTCAGATATCACTGAAGTTGCAAATTGCATAGAAAATGCAATATGACATAAAGGAAGGTGAATGAATGACGGGCCAGAGTAGTGCCAGTAGGCGGTGCTCTCACTTTCGTGGTTCTCGGCTCCGAGAAGGTCAATATCCGGTGCCTGTGGGGGGACGCAGAGGGTCCGCAAATAGAGGCCAGAGCGGCGCTCAGGGCTGGTCGATGGCCATTAGCATGTCGGGCGCGTCCCGAGCCGGGCGGCCGGCACTAGATTACGGCTGCGCTGCGGCCGCACCTGCGCTGGACACGGCCGTCCGCTGCTTAGCATAGGCCGGCCGGGGCCGGGCCGCGCCGCGTCGCGACACGCCGGTGCTTGTTTGCGTCGTCACTCGCGTCTGGCGCGAACGCGGAACTGATTTGCGTGGTGACTGTGGTCGTGGCAGGTGTCATCGTAAGCATTCGTGTGGACAGCATGAGGCAGCTTCTAGGAACTTTTGTCAATAAATTCGTCTACACAGCTTCAGATGTTTATTTGTAGTGACGTTTCGGCCACTGCCTTCATCAGCTCCAAACTCAGAAATGCATTGTTAGTTGTAATGTGTTCCGTGCCTAACATGATCGAGTACTTGGCAACTGGCGATCAGCTTACTTTGTCATCTGCCTCTGAATGGTTATTCCGCAATGCACACTTAACTACCTGCCAGAATGTTTACCTAACTACTTTCAGTCTCTTTCTCTAGATTTCCATTCACAAATAGCAAGTAGGAAACACCAACACTTAATTAATAACGTGCGAGTTCAGAATTCTCTTATTTCATTAGTATGGTTTTATTCAGAAGTCCAATAGATATTATACCCAACTCTTTTGGCTACAAAACCCTGTTCTTCAACATAATCTCTGTTAAATGTGACTGACGTACGCCGAATTACTGTATTCCTGCCTGTATCACTGTACTGGTCGACTTCGGAGGCAACGCCTTCTTGCACCAATAACCTTCCATTATCCAAGTACTGCTTTCCACAGAGTGCATCATTTATAGGATCAAGCAGACGGAAGTCTGAAGGTGCCAGATCCGGGCTGTAGAGTGGATCAAGAGGAACGGTCGTTTTATGACCCCAATTAGAGGTGTCAGCACTACTAACATACACCTCTGACACAGCAGCGAGGTATTTGATTAAGATCCGTCGATAACCTCGAATGAGAGTGTCCGCACGTTCCAACGTTTCAGGAGTCACAGACGGATGCAGCCAGCTGGCACGCGGGAGATGAGAGTGATTTCTACGTCCTTGCTGCGATGATGACAGACACCTTGTAACACCACAGCTCTAATGCTCTTTCATTTTATTTAATATTACATCGTTGAGCTACTGTAAATGTGTTTGATTGAATCGATAACCCAAAATTGTATACTCCTTTCTTTGTAAAAACTTTGATGCCTTTTAGAGTTTAGGAAGTGTAATCTCTGTAATGTGTACAATATGAGCAAATATATTTTTTGTCTTTGTCATATAATCTCTTTAGTTATCTTTAAAATTAAATAATTTTATTTAAATAATTTTGTGTAGAACTACCAATAGATGCAAATGTTCTGTTTTATCTAAAATTTTTGTTTGCTGTTATGTAAAGTCTGAACACCTGAGGTCATCAGTCACCTAGAACTTAGGACTACTTAAATCTAACTAACCTAAGGACATCACATACATCCATGTCCGAGGCAGGATTCCAACCTGCGACCGTAGCGGTCGCCCGGTTCCAGAGTGAATCCAACACTAAATTCCACATCTCTTCAACCGCAATTGGTCTACAGAAGATGTATTGCAAAACTTACTGAACGCACCTCGTAGGTGGGAGGAGCCACGAGTTTATAGAATATTTTCAAATTCTGAGAAGGCGGTTGGTGATCGAAATTTCTAGAAAAGATCGCTCCGCACCGACAAACGCCACTGTTTTAAGGATTTCCACCGAACCTGTGAGTCATAACTGTGACACTGTCTTCCACAAAAACTGTATTCTTCGAGGTAATATATAGTATTCGTACATGGTGAATAAAAATCAAAGTTTTTTTTCCTCTATGATCAAAAAATTGTTTGTTCCTCCGACTACTGGTTTCGGTTAGTCATGACCTTTCCCAGATACGTTTTAAAACGCGTGTTAAAAGGTATCTGAAGATGATCATCGCTGACCAGAATTGGTAGTCTAAGGACGAGGCAACAGTGTGATTACAAACGAAAATAAAGGAAATTTTGTTTTATACTTTCACGATCAAATTGATATTCACGGGAACGTCATGGGTTGTAGAGCAGTATATATTCCAAAATTCTGTTTCATTTCGACGTCCGCAACGTTTGTCTGTAATTCATTGGATTACTTCTATTTCCACTATTGCGTGTAGGTGTGATATGTGCAACTTTCAAATCTTTAGGTACGGATCGTTCGTCGAGCGAGTGGTTGTGTAGAAGTGCAAAATATGGAGCTATCACATCATCATACTACGAAACGAACATAATCTGTATCCAATCTGGACCAGAAGGCCTGCCTTTATTAAGGAATTTAAGTTTCTTCGCTACAACAAAGGCATCTACTTCTAAGTAACTCACATTGGCAGTGATTCTTGATTCGAATTCTTGAATATTCATTTTGTCTTCTTTTGTGAAAGAATTTCGGAATATCTTAATAAGTGTCTTTCATTTAGTGGCAATGTAACGAGTAGCATTCACATTGCTATCGCGCAGTGACGATATTTCTGAGTCTGACAAAGGTGTACTTCGCATACATTCAGAATTTCTTTGGAATATCTGTCAGATTTCGAGAAGGCAATCTTAATTTTTTAAGTCACTGAAAGTGGATCAGTTTTGATCTGATGAAGCCTAGAGCCACTTTTTTTTTATAAAAAACTTTATGCTTGCCTTTCACTGTAAAGAAATTTATTAAAAATCTACTACATCATTTCGGCCTGATGAGAATTATTCAGTAGAATACCGAAAACTGCAAAAACAGATTGCATGTTCAGTATTTTATTTTTATCATTCCATGTCTATGGCTGTTACATAATAATACGAAAAAAATAACAGTTTACTTACAATGTGTTTCAGGCCATGTCAAACTTAAAAAATAACTGACATGTACATACTCCGCTGAAACATTTTCATATGTCACGAATTCGACTGTAAGAATGTGTCTACATTAATGAAGAACAAGACTATCTACACATCACAAATCGTGTAAATTGTACTGAACCGACAAAAGAAATGGAATGTCTTCCATTATCACGTCGGACCTTCTTTTTCCCGGCGTAGTGGAACAACTCGAGGTGGCATGGATTCAAGTAGAAGTTGGAAGTCCCATGCAGAAATAATGAGCCATGCTGACTCAATAGCAGTGCATCATTGCGAAAGTATTGCCGGAACGTAATAGGTCTACTAAAGAGATTACTTACAGTACGCCGGTTACCCCTCTTCTGGAGTATTGCTGTCCCATATGGAATCCGTGTTAAGTACGACCGACAGCGAACATCAAAAAGTTCAGACCACGACAGCTCGTTTTGTATTGTCTCGAAATAGGGCAGAAATTCCAGGGAAATAATGTACGAATTTTGGTGGCAGTCATTAAAATAAACGCGTTTTTCGCCGTGACAGAAACTTCTCACGGAATTTCAGTCACCAACTTCCTCTTCAGAGTTACAACACCCCCATTGGCATTGTAGCGAGAAGGAAGTACTTTTCTGGGCGGTGTCAGTAACCTGGTGTCTTGCTGCTTCGGTAAGTACCTCGTAGCAAAGTAGTAGCGCTCAGTCGAAGTTTACATGTAGGTGGTCATCCAGCTGAAGTGCGGTTTTTAGGGATGCCAGTTGTTAACTGTCAACAACGTTCGAACTATACTTGTTTTAATAGAGAAATTGCTTTGTCACACACGTCACAGAATCAGTATCTGCAATATGGCGGCTCTGGACTACGCTGTTATATTTGTCCTTTTACACACATTAACATAGTTTTCAGACTTTACGTAATGATAGACACTGCCCACGTCACGTGGCGTTCTTGTAACTAATAAATTCTCTTTATACCTTGTTTACGAATTGAAATGTGCACTCGAAACCGTTTATTAGAGTCGCTCCGGCTACTCGACCGTGCGTTTTGCGTGGCTTCTCGCGACTGACTCGCCCTGTCTTCCCGAAGGACAAGAGAGACCACCCTACCTTTCTCCCTCAGCCAATAAGGACACTTCTCTCGTTCCATACATCCAAACTTTCAGCCAATGGGCGTTCAGATCGCTCTTGCTATGCGGATATGACGTCACGTTAGCGTACATTGTGACGGAAGTTTGTTTCGGAACACTGTCTCATATTATAAGATGCTACACCAAATAGTTGGATCTTGTCCCTACTAAGGTTGCACAACATTGCCTCCTATGATTTCATCACTAAAGCTCCTTGCTGATGCTTAATTGTTAAATGTACATGTAGCCTGGCTGCTTCGAAGGGAACGAACGTATGCATTACAGAGTGTCAAAACAGTTTTGTTAGCGCCCAACTACATAGGGAGAATTGATTATTATTATAAAATAAGGGAAATCAGTGCTCGCACGGAAATATTTAAGTTTTTATTTTCCACGCTCGCTATTTGAGAAATAGCTTACAAGAGGTTCCATAAACCCTGTGCCGGGAACATAATTGTGAATTGCAGAGTAATTTAAATGTGTATGTAGGTATAGATGCAGGTTTAGGATTTTGTGCACAAAATAACCTCCGGGTTATGTCTCACAACTGTTCGATGTACAGCCAAATCATTCGCTCTAATTGCCCGTAATGTTTTTCAAAGTAATCGAGAGCAGTTGTGGCCGTTACATAGCGTATTGTCACCCACGACAATTCCATCGTTGTTCGGAACATGAGTCCATGAATGGCTGCAAATGGTCTCCAGGTAGCCGAACATTACAATTTACAGTCAATGATCGCTTCAGTCGGACGAGAGGACCCAGTTTACTCCATGTAAACGCAGCCCACACCATTATGGAGCCACCACCAGCTTAATCACTCCCTTGCTGACAACCTGCGTCCAGGGCTTTGTCCGGTTGCGCCATACTCGATACTCGAGTCCTGCTGTCAGCTCCTACCAACTGAAACTGTGACTCACCTGGTAAGGCTACTGCTTTCCGGTCGTCTAGGATCCAACCGATACGGTCACGAGCTTAGGCGAAGAACTGCCGCCGATGTGCTGTTTCCAAAGGCATTCGCGTCGCTTGTCTGCTACCATACCCCATTAACGCCAAATTTCGCCGCACTGACATAAATGATACGTTCATCTTGTGTCCCACATTGATTTGTGCTGTTATTTCGCACATGATAGCTCGTCTGTTAGCACTGACATCTCTGCGCAAATGCCACAGCTCTCGGACGTTAACTGCAGGCCGTCCGCCATAGCGTTGTCCGTAGTGAGAGGTAATGCCTGAAATCTGGTATTCCCCACACATTCTGAACACAGTGGGTCTAGTAGTATTGAGTTCCTCAACGATTTCCAATGTGGAAAGTTTCATGCGTCTAGCTCCTAACACGATTCCGCGTTCATAGTCTATTAATTTGCCGTGGTCGGGCCATCATCACTTCGAAAACAGTTTCGCATGAATCACCTGAGCACAAATGACAGCTTAGCCATGCACTGCCGTTGAATATGTTGTGTACGCATTACTAATGCCATTTGCATACTTGAATACAATTATCCCATGAGCTTCGTCACGTTTCTGCATATGAAGTGTTACAGTCTTTATCGTATTTTACGTAAATCACATCATCATGCTATACCATCAACCTGCTCATAGACTAGCCAATCGGGACTGATCAAGAGCCGAGTCATCCTGAACGTTATCTGGATGCAGAATTCCCGGGTGTCTGTCAATACGCCTCTCTCCCGGCCTTATCGGCTTAGCACGCCCACTGCTTGTGCTGTGCTGTCAACTAATCCCTCAACTGACATAAGAGGACGCTGTTCCATCAAGGAAAAATCCATGATCTCTGGCAGCATAATTCAAATATCAGAAAAAAGAGTGTGCATTCGCAGTCGGCAGCTCATTTGCTGCACACGATTTCGAATATAATTCAAAGAGGCGTTAACCTCCTCTCGAAGCTATTTTATCACTTACTCTTTGACAATTCGTTTCGTCAAACATTTCACGGCTATTTTTTATCTTTTATAGAAATGTTAAATATTCACAATAATCTAAGACTAGTATAGGAACTTTCTTTTTTAATCATCATCATCATCTTCGGATCATTAGACTTTAGATATTACAGTCACCTATTCTGGTCTCTTACCCTAGTTCTCTCTTTAGGAGTCGATCGATAATTTACTAATTTTTTGGTAATCAATACTCATATATCTCATAAACTTCACCTCAGCTGTCTCTAAGTGTATGTGTCTTCTATTCCTTTTGTTGTTGTCCATAATTCTGAAGCACATACATGATTAGGTACAGCCATAACTTACAGAAATTCATTTGAGCTTCCTTTCTTCTTTTTTTTCCTAGAGTTCTTCCAACTGTCCCACTGATAGGTCAGTAGATAGTAATCTTCTTCTAAAGGTCTTCGTTACAATTAAAAATAACATCGCATAGATGGGAACTGAAGTGTGATATTTGTTCTAATTTTTTTCACTTACTATAACTTTTTATCAGAATGGATGCTTCCGTTTGAAAGTCATTATCTTTGACGTCTTGCAGGTATAGTTAAATTGTAGTACATTGTGGTGTGGCTCAGTCTATGAGGGCTTGCTGCTCTTTGTATATTGTCTTCCGATTCCTGTATAATTACCTAGTCATCAGTATATAACAGAGTATTTAATGGTACCCTAGCTCAGAACTCATGATTGTTTTTCATCTTAACACTTCGTAATTAGATCGCCAAAAATGTATTTAATAATTTAGGTGATAGACTACACCCTTGTCGAACATTTTGGTGTATTAAAATTTCGTCCGACATTTTCGAATCGGAACATATGTTATTTCACTTACTTAAAGACTCTCTGTGATACCAGTAAGGTGTTTAAGAAAAGATTTCAATTCTAAAATATCTCACAAAACGGATCATTTATCTTTGAAAAGCTTTCTTGTAATCGATAAATGATGAATATTCTTCTGAGCCAGATTCCTGATGTTTCTCAATAATGTGTCTCATTACAAATATATTACCATGACACGGACGTCAATTCCTAAGACCTTATTGTTTTTCTGAAATTGTGGCGTCAGGGATCGTTTCCAGTCTTTCGTTAACAGTTCCTCTGCCCTCCAGTTAGTAAACTGATCCCTCAATAACTTCCTGTGTCTTCACTAATGCCTTTTGTAAATACGGGAATAACTTAAGATGAGTTCCATTCTTCAGACACAGAACAGTTCTTCCATCACATGTTTAAAGAACAAAGGGGGAAGCCAAATTATAAAATGGTCTCCTCCTTAGATTTTAATTTAGCATTAATAATAGCCGGGCCTTTAATTTGTCTAATTTATGTTATACTGAGAACTGCTTTTACTTCTGTAACGTCTATTTGATCTACCTATTTATGGTATAATAACTCTCTTCTTCATCTACATCATACCACGGTTTCAGTAAAGTTGCATTCACTGATATTCTGTTATCATATTTATGTTTGCAGTATCTTTCTTCGTTTTGGTCCTATGTTTTATTAGTTTAAGAGCTATATTTTGTCGTCAGTGGATGCCATGTTCTAAATAGCAGTGCGTCTTACCTAGGATTTTTATATCATTATTAATTAATTTATTTTCTGTTTATATATTTTCCAAGCTTCGTGCGGCTGCGTTTTAAATAGACGTTGTAAGCATTTCATTGTTCTTTAAGGTTGTTCGCTGCTTCTGAATACCATATTTTCAAACCCATTTTCGGATTTAATACTTTATTTTTCTCTGACACCCGATTACCAGTGTTTGGCTTTAGTAATTTTAACCTTTCCCATTCTTGTACAATAATTCTTTTTAATAAACTTTTAGAATTATTGGAAAGAGGCACCAACACGTGGCATAGTGAACACCCATGCCTGCGCTGTTATCTGAAGAAAAAAAGAAAAGCACAAGAATGTCTGAATACAGAACATGGGATGAACTACAACGATGAGGAGAAAAATACGTTTCATGTCCTCAACTGCCTTCTTTGTATGGGAGCTGTTTGTCAAAGACGGTGTCCAAGCTTTACAAAGGACAAGGTAACTATCATATACAAAGTAAACAAGCAAGAGGTACAACAATGTCCGCTCAAAACTCACGTAAAAAAAGTGAAAAATTCAGTAGGAGAACTTATTAGCAAATACCGCAAAGCCGATACGTCTGTCTAATTTCGACGGTTCTCTTCAACGGGTGTCATATGGGAAAGCAGGCAACGAGCTACAGAAGTTATAGTCCTCTTGCCAAGTGAAACCATCCCCGATTAGAAAAGCATTATTGTCGAGCAATTATAAAAGAGATTGAGACGAAAATCATAAGAAACAGATCCAAAGTCATTTTCATCAATATTCAGAACAATCAATGGGAAATTGTATATTTTAAGTGGGCCTCTAAAAGGCATCAGTTCGTGCAATATGAAGGAAAGTAACGGGGCTAACATACTGTGAATAGATGTATCTAATGTTAGAAACACAAGTATTTCAGAAAGAGGTACGAATGACGGTTCTCTCGACGAAGCGTAGTTACACATGAATCGAACAATACTGTGTGTTCGCTTCGTATGGAAGTTTCTCAACAGTTCTGGCTTATTATTTTCCATAATACCATGATAGGCATTCGCGACTACGTAACTCTTATCTAGCTATCGTTTTCCAGCTGTCATGTCAGTGTTTTCATTTAATATTATTGTTATCGATTCAAAAGGGCAGCGTTGCTATTTGTGCATGGAAATTGGATGTACGTTCCAATCTCATTCTCCACGCTCTCTCTCCATTTCCAACTTCTCGTTCTGTTTGTCCATCTCCTGCTCCTCCTCCCTCTCTTTCTACCACCCATTCCCTCTCTCCCTCTATACCACCTCCCTCCCCTTCTATTTCCTCCAGTTCACTAAGTCCCTTTCATTGTCCATCTCCTTTTCGTCTTCTCTCTCAGAGTGAGTCTTGTTTAATGTCATGGAAAACAAAATCTTATTAGGAAACTGAAGTTTTCAAAATGAATGAGCAAATCAGTTTGTACCCTGAGTACCTCTATCGGTTCTCCCTTCTATTCCAGTCTCGTATTGTTCGTGGAATGAAGGATTGTCTGTATGCTTCTGTGTGGGCTCTAATCTCTCTGATTTTATCCTCATGGTCTCTTCACGAGATATACGTAGGAGGGTATGTTCTCGAAACTTTAACAACAGCCCGTACCGAGCTACAGAGCATCTCTCCTGCAGAGTCTTCCATTGGAGTTTATCTGTCATCTCCGTAAAGCTTTCGCGATTACTAAATGATCCTGTAACGAAGGGCGCTGCTCTCCGTTGGATCTTCTCTATCTCTTCTATCAACCCTATCTGTTACGGATCCCACACCTCTGAGCAGTATTCAAGCAGTGGGCGAACAAGCGTACTGTAAAACCTACTTCCTTTGTTTTCTGATTGCATTTCCTTAGGATTCTTCCAATGAAACTCAGTCTGGCATATGCTTTACCGACTATCAACTTTATATGATCATTCCATTTTAAATAACTCCTAATGCGTACTCCCAGATAATTTATGGAATTAACTGCTTCCAATTGCTGACCTGCTATTTTGTAGCTAAATGATAAGAGAACTATCTTTTTATATATTCGCAGCACATTACACTTGTCTACATTGAGATTCAATTGCCATTCCCTGCACCATGCGTCAATTCGCTGCAGATCCTCCTGCATTTCAGTAAAATTTTCCATTGTTTCAACCTCTCGATACACCACAGCATCATCTGCAAAAAGCCTCAGCGAACTTCCGATGTCATCCACAAGATCATTTATATACATTGTGAATAGCGACGGTCCTATGACACTCCCCCGCACACCTGAAATCACTCTTATTTCGGAAGATTTCTCTCCATTGAGAATGACGTGCTGCGTTCTGTTATCCAGGAACTCTTCAATCCAATCACACAATTGGTCTGATAGTCCATATGCTCTCACTTTGTTCATTAAACGACTGTGGGGAACTGTATCGAACGCCTTGCGGAAGTCAAGAAACACGGCATCTTCCTGTGAACCCGTGTCTATGGCCCTCTGAGTCTCGTGGACGAATAGCGCGCGCTGGGTTTCACACGAACAGTAACGATCAACGGCATAAGGATACGGAATGTAATGAAAACCCCTGCATTACAAATACATAATGCGTATCCACATAACATACGGCCTATAACTGAAAAATCGTCTAGACGATCTCTTCACTGGCTAAAGATAGCGCAATAATATCCTCCTGGGAGGGATCTCAGGGAGGGGACGGCGTCAATGGAGGTGGTGTGAGAAAAATACTGAGTAACGGGATTACACTCTACAAGTTGAAACATGGAATGTCAAAAGTATGAACGTGGTAGGAAAATATGAAAAGGGAAATGTAAATGCTCGATTTAGATTTAGCGGTGGCCAATGAAGTAAAAACTGAAAATATGTGGTGAGGTGTCATTGGACCGAACTGCTGAGGCCATCGGTTCCTAAACTAACGCACTATTTAATCAAACTTAAAGTAACTTACGCTAAGGACGACACAAACACTCACACACACCCACGCCCGAGGGAGGACTCGAACCTTCGACGGGGGGAGCCTTGCAGACCATGACAAGACGCCTGAGACCGCGTTGCTACTCCGAGCGGCTACCCCGAGTGGCTCGCCAGTGATATGAAACGGAAACCAGAAAAGGATTTCTGCTCAGATGAATATAGTGTAACATGAACAGCAACGGAAAGTGGTGTAACGGGATGGGTACGTTATGAATAGGAAAGTAGGGCAGAGATAGTTTTATTCTCGTCATGACGGACAGTGAAACAACGGCCGACCAAGACTGTTCAGGTTTACACGCGCCAATGTCGCAAGCAGAAGATGAAGAGATACAGAAGGTGTGTGGGGATATTGACAGTGTAATTCGGTGCGTGTAAGAAAAAAAGAAAAAGAATTAAAATGACAAGCTTAATATCAGGATCGATGATCAAGAAGTATTTGCTACCTAGGCAGCAAAGTAACCCATAACGGTCGGAGCCAGGAGGACATCAAAAGGAGCGTAGCACTGGCACAATCGACATTCCTGATAGTGGGAAGTCTGCCAGTATCAACATAGGAATCACCTTGAGGAACAAAGTTCTGAGAATGTACGTTTCGAGCAAAGCATTGAGTGGTAGTTAATAATGGATTGTGGAAAATCTGGTACTGGAGTGAATCGAGTAGTTTGATATGTCGTGCTACAGAAGAAGGCTGAAAATTAGGTGGACTGAAATAATAATGAATGAGGATGTGTTCTGCAGAATAGACGAAGAAAGAACTCACTGAAACAGTGACAAGAAGAAAGGAGGGGATGATAAGGCATGTTTCAAGGCATCAGGGAGTATCCTCCGTGGTACTACAGTACGACGTACAGGGTAAAAGCTGTAGGGGGTGATGGAGATTCAATATACCCAGAAAATAATTGAGAGCGTTGTGTGCGACTGATAGTGTGAAATAGAGGGATTTTCTAAGGAGAGGATTTCGTGGCGCGCCGCATCAAACCAGTCAGAAGAAATGATTAAACAAAAATGACTCCTGCCATGGAGTGGTATCAACGGCAGACGGCAGCAGTCGACTACGGCCAATTGCGCTCGTGTATTCAAAACATGTGACTTAACTACACTGTGCAAACACTTGGTAGCGGAATTTTGCTGCAGTGAGTAGCGAGACAAACTGTGAATGGGACATTCAAAGAAGCTACGATCCCCCTTGAAAATGCACCCAGATGGGGACGAAAGTTGGTTCTTAAGATGTAATCGATTTGACCACGGCAGAATAGCCAGGAACATTTTGTTAATTGTGATGTTTCCGGCAGTGAAAGTTTACATTTTGCCATTAAATCTGTCAAATGTTCACTGGACTTGCTTCTGCTGTAATCAAATATTAGTTATTTCTCAGTGTCGATGTTTCTTAATGTCTATACCTCAGCGTAGCCATTCAGAGCCCTAACACAGTAAAACTCGTTACAGTGTTTTTCTAATATTTTTTTAGCGACGCAGGAATCACTTCCTTAGAGCAGCAGTGGGGCTGTGGGACGGTCATCACTTTATAGAACTTAACTGATATAATTTTTTGCGTTGTTGATGAAGAGCTTCTTCATCGTTACACACGTTTTCAAATTTTGTTACTTTCTTGTCTAAACCTTTGTCAGAGTTAATGGTTATAACAGGAAAAAGTAACGAGCATGAATTTCTGTCATCAACGAACAGCAGTAAGCCTGAGACTAATAAATGCGCAGGAAGCTGGGAGACAATGTGAGAAGCACCGCAAGTGTCGAAATTTCCATAAACCGATAGCAGTTGCGGTCTTTAATTTAAATGCAAGGTCTGTACTAAAAAGTGACATAAGAGAAAGTGGCTGGAAGGAAATTATTTTGTAAATGGCTCAGATTTAGGAGTTGAACGTAGGAGGCAGTGAGTGTAGTCAGGGCATTTATGCGGGAAACCTATCAAGATCAAGATAAGCAAAACGAGAACAGTAGTGGAAACGCTACGCGAGGGAAATAAATTAAGAAGAATCCTGCACTTATCTTCTAGAAGGAACCGAATTTCGGTATCAAGGACAAAATGGACAAAAAAAAAGGACATCATTAGCGGACGGGAAGAAGCTAAGAAACGATTTTTCCGCTGGTGAACTACACTGACCTAAATCTGCATGAAAATGTTTTGAGACTGCACCCTTATCTACAGTCCCACTTGGAAGTGCAATGTGTGGATGAGAAAAAATGTAAACAAATAATCATAAACTTTTGTCCCATATCAGCGCATTAAAAATAAACTCGGAATCGTAAGTTGGCTTGCAGAGCACAGACATAGATGTAGATGCAAGGCATGAATGAAATAAGTATTGGTTAGGGTACATGAAGGCATCGAAATAAGGGGAAGATGTTGCGTGGTGTGAAGAACACCAGGACAAGGAATAGAACATTTACATCATTAGTTAGAACTTTAGAAATTCATCTATCGCAATTATGTTACAAAAATGCGGTGGAGTAAATGGATGAAGATTACAAAGGTGACAGAGACCTTCTCTTCTCAGAGTATTCTTGAAGTTTTGCAAACACTATGTGTCTGTTCCCTCTAACAGAAACAAGAAGTAACGTAATCTTTTAGACACGTTTAGTCGTTAAGGCAATGTAGAAATGTACGGTGAATATCTCTCAAATATACTATTTATAAATAGTCCAGAAAGGAAGATAATATGACTGCACGGGACAGCTATAAACGTACCTGCCAAAAGCAACAAGCTTTCGAATTTCGACTGCATACGGGAGAAAGAATAAAAATAGAACGTCACTTTCAATTTCAGAGCAGTATATCACATTTTACTTGCAAAGTAGTAGCCGAACACACGTAACATGGAACCAGTACGCGTATCACCACTCTAAATTTATGAAGCACGCATTAGGAACTGGTCTCCGAACTGGTACGTAAAAAATGAGAAGCATATAGAATGTGCGTACTGCAGGGAACTAGTTTCAATGAAGAGCAGAATGTACCATTTTCAGAACAATCATTTCTAATTATATGCAACAAAAGCGCAAAGAGTATACCAGACAGAACAAGTAAACAGAAGTGCCTTGGAAGAAACGTTAAAACTTCGCTCCACAGAATCTGATATCTGCTCGGTTTGGTGGGTCCACATCCTGTTCATTTCTGTGGTAGTGGATCTACTGTCAGTTGTTGGAAAATTCAACAAAACAGGCTATGTATTAAAACAAGCTCATTTTCGAGGATAACATACATTTGGAGCATGCAGCTGAATACCGTCCAGCCATCTTCAGCCGGCAAAGTTTTCCCACCTGTCTTGATGTGGCTACCTCACGAACCCAGTTTGACTTGGCCCACGTTATACCATCCATCCAGGCCAATGAATTATAGGGTAACTCCACATATGTCTTTAGATGCAGGTGCTAGAGTTGTTACGAAACGAGGTCCAATCTTCGGTAGTTAAAACGGATCCTCCTGTGCGAAGAATGAAACCAAGTGGTGCGGTGCCCCCAAGGCTTTATGGACATTCAAAGATTCCTCCGCGTTCGATAGGCTCTCCAAGCTGTGACTGTGCTAAACACATAGCATCGTTATTAAGGGCTCTTGTGGGTTCAAAGGGTTCAAATGGCTCCAAGCACTATGGGACTTAACATCTAAGGTCATCAGTCCCCTAGACTTAGAACTACTTAAACCTACCTAACCTAAGGACATCACACACATCCATGCCCGAGGCAGGATTTGAACCTGTGACCGTAGCAGCAGCGGAGTTCCGGACTGAAGCACCTAGAACCGCTCGGCCACCACGACTGGCTGCAATTTCTGGATCATCTGAATTCCATCCACAGACAAATTCAACTTACGATGGAAATCGAAATAGATTGATGCCTTCCATTTTTGGATGTGTTGGTACGGTGCATAGATGATGGATCTTTGGGACATTCAGTATTTCGAAAACCGACCTGTACGGATACATATTTACTCGCCAACAGCTGCCACCATCCTTCAGAGACGATGCGTGTACTCAAAACGCTAGTACAGAGAGCACATACCATTGCTGAAGAGAGCTGTCTGGAGAACCAGCCTCTACACCTGAGAGCAGTTTTTGAAGCCAATGGACACTCATCACAACAGATACGTAAGGCGCTAAAAATGAAACCAATTGTGGGTACAAGAAAATCAGAAGTAGACAAGGAAAGTTTTAAATGGATGGCTATTCTACCATACGTGGGAAGCCCATCGTCCAAAAAAAAAAAAAAAAAAAAAAAGAAGACGGATATTCAGTAAGCATAAAGTGATTTTTCCACCTCCACCAAAGACAGCAGCACTCCTGGGTTCCGTTAAAGATGATTTGGTGCTGCGTAAGCTTGCGGTTTACACGATCCCCTGTGAATGCTGCAATTCATGCATCGGACAGACGATACGCACTGTCCAGGAGGGATGAACAGAGTACCTCAGGTACACCCGGTCTTACAACCGAATAAATCTGCGGAGCGAAAGCACTGTATTGGCACTGGGCACTCTATGCTGTACGAAAACGTCGAAATTCTAGCCTCGACTTCATCTTTCTGGGACTCAGCAGTGAAGGAGGCAATTGAAATTCTATTGGCGACCAATTTAAATAATAGCGGCTTCAGCTAGGACAAATCATAGAATCCGGCAGTTTCTGAAATAGAATCACAAAAAACGTCGCGACGGCGCAGTTCGCAGTGATACATCGATATCAGCGTCTGGATCGACTGCGCAGCGATAGATCTATTTCCACGCTTCTGCCATACCTTTTTGCCGCCAATTAACGTCTGCGAAGCCTTGTGTATCGGTGGCCGCATGCGCAGTGGTGCGGTTCACGGGTTTAAAAAGACGGAGCAAGTGCTGGAGCGTCAGTAACCTCGGCTCACTCTGAAGAAGCTTGGACGATACTCAGCCAAAATATTAGAAGAAGAACTTGAATTTATGTGGATGCACGTCCAAAATATTATGGATCAGTCTTTGCACGGCGAAAACATGAAGATGCATATCCTATTAGTTGATTGCTTTATAAGCATATTATGGGGACAAAAAATCATTAAGAAAACAATACTTCGGAAGCGACGATATGGTGTATTTTTCGGTCTTCAGGTGCCCATGATTAGCCAAGAGGTCAATACATCACTTGCCTGTGTGGCATAACGATTTTGGTAATTCGTTTTGTGTCACCTGTAAATACACCCTACACAACAGCACCAATAGTGGAGAACACTGTTTACAAGTTGTGGAAGGGGCCAGTAAAACAACTGAACATTAATTTATATAATTCTTCCAATAACCAACGAACCACCTTAATAATCTTCTTATCCACAGGAATTTATCTGCTTTCAACGGTAAACATTCCTGCTTTATGCTCTCATGACTATTATAAAATAAGTATCCCTATAAAGTGACGCATTTTATGTTTACCAGTTGAATTGCGTATTGTATTCTGGTCAGGTGACTACAGTGTTATAAACACACAATCAATTACGGGTTATGCAGGAGTAGGTTTAATAATGAATAGGATAATAGGAATGCGGGTAAGCTACTACAAACAGCATAGTGAAGGCATTATTGTGGCGACGATAGATACAAAGCTCACACCTACTACACTAGTACACGTTGATATGCCAACTAGTTCTGCAGATGACGAAGAATTTGAAGAAATGTATGATGAAATAAAAGAAATTATTCAGATGGTGAAGAGTGACGAAAATTTAATAGTCATGGGTGACTGGAATTCGGTAGTAGGAAAACTGAGAGAAGGAACCGTAGTGGGTGAATATCGATTGGGGCTAAGAAATTAAGCCGCCCGGTAGAATTTTGCACAGAGCACAACTTAATCATAGCTAACACTTGGTTTAAGAATCATGAAAGAAGGTTGTATACGTGAAAGAGTCCTGGAGATACTAAAAGGTAACAGATAGATTATATAATGGTAAGACAGAGATTTAGGAATCAGGTTTTAAATTGTAAGACATTTCCAGGGGCAGATGTGGACTCTAACCACAATCTATTGGTTATGACCTGTAGATTTAAACTGAAGAAACAGCAAAAAGGTGTGAATTTAAGGAGATGGGACCTAGATAAACTGAAACAACCAGAGGTTTTACAGAGTTTCAGGGACAGCATAAGGGAACTATTGTGAGGAAGGGGGAAATAAATACAGTAGAAGAAGAATGGGTAGTTTTGAGGTATGAAGTAGTGAAGGCTGCAGAGAACCAAGTAGGTAAAAAGACGAGGGCTAGTAGAAATCTTTCGGTAACAGAAGAAATATTGAATTTCATTGATGAAAGGAGAAAATATGAAAATGCAGTAAATTAAGCAGGCAAAAGGAATGCAAACGTCTCAAAAATGAGATCGACAGGAGGTGCAAAATGGCTAGAGGACAAATGTAAGGATGTAGAGGCTTATCTCACCAGGGGTAAAATAGATACTGGCTACAGGAAAATTAAAGAGACCCTTGGAGATAAGAGAACCACTTGTATGAACATCAAGAGCTCAGATTGAAACCCAGTTCTAAGCAAAGAAGGGAAAGCAGAAAGGTGGAAGGAGTATATAGAGGGTCTCTACAAGGGCGATGAACTTGAGGACAATATTATGGAAATGGAAGAGGATGTAGATGAAGATGAAATGGTAGATACGATACTGCGTGAAGAGTTTGACAGAGCACTGAAAGACCTGAGTCGAAACAAGGCCCCCAGAGTAGACAACATTCCATTGGAGCTACTGACGGCCTCGGGAGAGCCAGTCCTGACAAAACTCTACCATCTGGTGAGCAAGATGTATGAGACAGTCGAAATAGCCTCAGACTTCAAGAAGAATATAATAATTCCAATCACAAAGAAAGGAGGTGTTGCCAGATGTGAAAATTACCGAACAATCAGTTTATAAGCCACAGCTGCAAAATACTAACACGAATTATTTACAGACGAATGGAAAAACTAGTAGAAGCCGATCTCGGGGAAGATCAGTTTGGATTCCGTAGGAATACTGGAACACGTGAGGCAACACTGACCTTACGACTTATCTTAGAAGAAAGATTAAGGAAAGGCAAACCTACGTTTCTAGCAATTGTAGAATTAGACAAAGCTTTTGACAATGTTGACTGAAATACTCTCTTTCAAATTCTAAAGGTGACAGGGGTAAAATACAGGGAGCGAAAGGATATTTACAATTTTTACACAAACCAGATTGCAGTTGTAAGTGTCGAGGGACATGAAAGGGAAGCAGTTGTTGGGAAGGAAGTTAGACAGGGTTGTAGCCTCTCCCCGATGTTATTCAAACTGTATATTGAGCAAGCAGTAAAGGAAACAAAAGAAAAATTCGGAGTAGGCATTAAAATCCATAAAGAGGAAATTAAAACTTTGAGGTTGACCGATGACATTGTAATTCCGTCAGAGACAGCAAAGGACTTGGAGGAGCAGTTGAATGGAATGGATAGCGTCTTGAAAGGTGGATATAAAATGAACATCAACAAAAGCAAAACGAGGATAATGGAATGTAGTCGAATAACTTGGGTGATGCTGAGCGAATTAGATTAGGAAACCAGTCACTTAAAGTAGTAAAGGAGTTGTGCTATTTGGGGAGCAAAGTAAGTGATGATGGTCAAAGTAGAGAGGATATAAAAGGTAGACTGGCAATGGCAAGGAAAGCGTTTCTGAAGAAGAGAAATTTGTTAACATCGTGTATAGATTTAAGTTTAAGGAAGTCATTTCTGAAAGTATTTGTATGGAGTGTAGCCATGTATGGAAGTGAAACATGGACAAAAAATAGTTTGGACAAGAAGAGAATAGAAGCATTCGAAATGTGGTGCTACAGAAGAATCCTGAAGATTAGATGGGTAGATCACATAACTAATGAGAAAGTATTGAATAGGATTGGGGAGAATAGAAGTTTGTGGCACAACTCGAGCATAAGAAGGGATTGGTTGGGAGGACATATTTGAGGCATCAATTGATCACCAATTTACTATTGGAGGGCACCGTGGATGGTTAAAATCGTAGAGGGAGACCAAGAGATGAATACACTAAGCAGATTCAGAAAGTTGTAGGTTGCAGTATGTACTGGGAGATGAAGAAGCTTTCACAGAATAGAGTAGCATGGAGAGCTGCACCAAACAAGTCTCAGGACTGAAGACAACAACAACATTTCACTGTCTTTCCTGGACACTGTCAATTCCTTATGTTCTTGCAATGTAACTGAAGAATAGTGAAAGGACTGTATGCATACGACTTGCTTACATAGAGCTACAGATCAACAGCTAGAACGATAAGTCTGGTTTCCATGTGCTACCATTTTAGACTATGATCCACTTGTCTTCGCTGAAAATAAGCATGACCTAGTAATATGAAGCTGCTGTACACCTAATATTTTGAATCATTTTAACTGGCGGATACAATGGAAGAATTAAATGCCCTGCAGAAAGCTAAATGAAGCTTGGATGATACATCGTGTGTTCGAAGTGACTTCATGGATTCATGATGTCAGCTGTACAAGATGCGAATTAGACTATCTACATCTACCTCTACATTTATACTCCGTAAGCCACCCAACGGTGTGTGGCGGAGGCACTTTACGTGCCACTCTCATTACCTCCCTTTCTTGTTCCAGTCGCGTATGGTTTGCGGGTAGAACGACTGTCTGAAAGCCTCCGTGCGCTCTCGAATCTCTCTAATTTTACATTCGTGATCTCCTCGGGAAGTATAAGTAGGGGAAAGCAACATATTCGATACCACATCCAGAAACGCGACCGCTCAAAACCTGGCAAGCAAGCTACACCGCGATGCAGAGCGCCTCTCTTGCAGAGTGTGCCACTTGAGTTTGCTAAAGATCTCCGGAACGCTATCACGGTTACCAAATAACTATGTGACGAAACGCGCCGCCCTTTTTTGGATCTTCTCTATCTCCTCCGCCTACCAGATCTGGTACGGATCACACACTGATGAGCAATACCCAAGTACAGGTCGAACGAGTGTTTTGTAAGCCACCTCCTTTGTTGATGGTCTACATTTTCTAAGGACTCTCCCAATTAATCTTAACCTGGTACCCCCCTTACCAACAATTAATTTTATATGACCATATTACTTCAAATCGTTCCGCACGCATACTCTCAGATATTTTACAGAAGTAACTGCTACCAGTGTTTGTTCGCTATCATATAATCATAGAATAAAAGATCTTTCTTTCTATGTTTTCGTAATACATTACATTTGTCTATGTTAAGGGTCAGTTGCCACTCCCAGCACCAAGTGCCTATCCGCTGCAGATCTTCCTGCATATTTCTACAATTTTCTATTGCTGCAACTTCTCTGTATACTACAGTATCATCCGCGAAAAGCCGCATGGAACTTCCGACACTATCTACTACGTCATTTATATATATTGTGAAACGCAATGGTCCCCTAACACTCCCCTGTGGCACGCCAGAGGTTACTTTAACGTCTGTACACGTCTCTGCATTGATAACAACATGTTCTGTTTGCTAAAAACTCCTCAATCCAGGCACACAGCTGGTCTGATATTCCGTAGGCTCTTACTTTGTTTATGAGGCGACAGTGCGGAACTGTATCGAACGCCTTCCGGAAGTCAAGGAAAATAGCATCTACCTGGGAGCCTGTATCTAATATTTTCTGGGTCTCATGAATAAATAAAGCGAGTTGGGTCTCACACGATTGCTGTTTCCGGAATCCATGTTGATTCCTACAGAGTAGATTCTGGGTCCCCAAAAACGACATGATACTCTAGCAAATAAAATGTTCCAAAATTCTACAAGATCGACGTCAGAGATATAGGTCTATAGTTTTGCGCATCTGCTCGACAGCCCTTCTTGAAGACTGGGACTACCTGTGCTCTTTTCCAATAATTTAAAACCTTCTGTTCCTCTAGAGACTAGCGGTATACGGCTGTTGAAAGTGGGGCAATAATCAGGAAGCTCACTGCTTCCGAAAGCGCGGCATAGAACGTGAGGAACACCTCATTCATCACGTAGACAACATTGCAGAGTGGACATGACAATCTTCTGTAATGGGGCTACGTGTTGTAACTACAGCTTAGGATGCCATAAAGAAACGCTCTGAATCTCTGAAGTTAACGGCTAAAATAGCGAAGAGCGCTCACAGGATCAAAAAACTAGAGCACATTCAATCACCATATAACTCACCTACAACAAATAAAGCCTATGTTAATATGTGAAAGTGGATTCGATAAGCAACCTGAGCTACCAGTAATCGGAAATAACACTGTGAGAGTGTCAGTTTCAGTGTCATTTAAGTCCTCAACAGATCGTTACATGAAAAACATAAAACTAACTTTTGGATAAGCTATCTCCGTATTTGAAAATTAAAAACTGCAGTGACAAATGAACCTGTAACAATGAATACCTAAGATGTCTGAATGCATATTGTATAAGAATTTTCAAGTGATACAGAATCTGACAAGCCCAACGGAATCTGATGGGTTAGAGTACATGGCATGTTATGGTGTGTCAGTTTTTCTGCTTTGGCGCTAAGTTTTGCATGCTGTTCATTTTTGGGACACAAACTACGAACAGCTTAGAGACAGAATTCATGAAACTTTCTGCAGGGTTTGACCATCATTTAGCAGGACAATGCTCAAGCGCGTACAGTTCGAGCTGTTACTGATTTGTTTGACTGATGGGGCTGCTAAGTGCTGTACCACCTACTGCACTCTCCTGATGTAATCCCTAGTGAGTTCAACTCGATTTCTAAACTGAAGGAAACACTTGACGGCATTAGCTTCACACCTTCTACACATTCGTCGCCCAACAGACCGCGCCCCTCGAACTGTCAACACAAGTGGCACTGCTGAGAGTATCCTACGACCTCCACATCGCTGGCAACGGGTTATACACAGTGCTGGTGACTACTTTGAACGTCAGTAAAACTTTGAAACACGTATCTAATCTTTACAAGCTGTAAATAAATAGTAGCCACTATTAATGTTACAACCTTCGTATAATTATTTGGAGGATAAGGAGGCGTCGTTAACTGACAAACAAAACATGAAATTATTGCAAACTCGAACTAAAAATTACTAGTATAACCCAGCAATTGCTCTTTACGCTAAGCTAACGTATTTTACCTTCAGTTCCATCTTCAAGTTATCATCTCCTGGCTATATAAATAAAATCAGGCTTTGAGTGTGGTGAGATCTCTCATCATCGACGTGAGGGCAACGTGACACGTCTTCTGTCTCCAAACTCTTGACCAAAACTACTGAAATTTTACTCTCGCAAGAATGCTTAGAATCTCTCTCCCACATTTCGCTCTAAGATTGTTACTGAGCCTTACGTTGGCTACATTGTTCCTGATACTTATTGTAATATTTAATCAATGTAATGGAGAGTTCTGAAACAATCCTTACAATCTGTACAGTAGTATAACATCATCAGATGTTATGAACTCACTTCTTCCCTCAACTCATTCACAGTGTCTAGCCACTCCATCTGTATTGCTAATAATAACGAAGTCCAATTCCACTAACTATAGTTACAGAATGACCTGATAGGATATGACCAAGTGTCGCCAGCCACCACCAGCGTATAGTCTATGCCTACGAGTCCACAGCTGTCCAGCTGGAGGAAACTTCAAGAAGCTTCATGTATGCCTGTCACACATCTGACCACCTGACTCTGCCAATCTTCCGTGACGAAAAACCAATGTACTTCTGTGCTACTTAATCGAGAAGAGGGACCCTTTGCCACCATTCCTGAGAAGTGCAGGTGCTGCCTTACTGGCCCCATTTTGGGACCGCCTCCTAGGCTGTCCCTTTCGCCGCTGTTCGGTCTCCTGCCTACATGTCATCTCGACAACCGACAGGAATGGCCGAGCCTGAGCAGTTTCACTCGACGAGAGTACTGAGGCTCCGACAGACGTCCACAATCAAGTCACGCTATAGTTACGGAGCGGCCGCCGTACCCTCCTATGAAATGGCCATGGCACTGACAGTCAAGGCCACTGCCACGACAGCAGATTCCTCGCCATGTGCTGTCTTGCTACCTGGCTCCTCCGTGCAGCACGTATTCTGCATGTCCGCTGCCAAGCCACGCTGGGAAGAAAACTCTTTGAAATAAATGTCTGCTCACTGAAACTCCCATTTCCCCTAAGTACACGGTAGATCTGCATCACCGCACCTCCACTCAACTGCCCTACATGCCCGCAGCAGGCCGCTCCTCGCTAGCTCCCACAAATTTGGTGCTAGAAGAGGTCATTTCTGATGCCATAAAAATTGTATGTAAGAAATGCCGACGGCGGCTGTCACCGCCGTCGAGTAGCCACACCTGTACATCAGTTGTGATAAACGTTATTTGCCGTTATGCAGCGCGTTTGTAACACCATAGTTCTATTACTCCACTGATGTAGTTTGCTTGTGTTTTATTTAATGTTACATCACTGAGCTTCTGTAAATGTGTTTGATTGAATTGATAACACAAAATTGTATACTCCTTTCTTTGTATAATCTTTGATGTCATGATTTGGTTCTATGCAAAGTAATGTATCTGTCATTTAAATTCTTTGTCCCATGTGGAGGGAACAAATCTTACTGTATATAATTGTAATTTCTGTGTGAATAACTTTTTTTGTAGAAATGTCAATATGTGCAAATATTCTGTTTTATTGAATGAATTTGGTTGCTGTTATGTAAACTGCTGATCCTCACTTCGGGTTCTTAGTTTGTTTGTATGTAAAAGCTGTTGTGGTTTCCCTCGGGGACGGAACTGTGTAGCGCGCGCAAATTGTGGTTGGCCCATGTAGAAAAGGTGGAACAAGAGTCAGTCGGAGACGAGCCACCAGTCGTGGACGAGCTACCAAATTATGCACTGCCATGTAAATGTTGCATATTGTGCTGGTTCCGACAGAGGTTTTTTCTGCTACTTTCCAATGCCTCGGATGGATGGATAAATATCTGGAACTATTCTTGAATTTGTACCTATCATCGCCACCAAGAAATGATTGAGTCCAGCAATTCTACCTGTAATTCCACCTATCGATATGCAATCGCCAGCACATTGCCCAATCACTGAAATGAAGCACTATAGCAATGTACAGTGAAGGATCAGCTAAACTGATGTGTTAGTGTGCTCAAATATAAGGTAATTTATAACTGAATTTATGTACCTACCTTGATTTTTCTCCTATCATAACACCTCTCAGGTTCCTCTCCGTTCGAACTAAAGTGATTTCCGAGTATCCTCACTGAAAGAACATTAAAGCCCAGTGTTTTGCTAATTGATGCCTCTTGAACACAGTTAAATGAAAGTAAAAGTTAATGTGGCAAGAGAGTGAGTTACAATTAATGATGCTTACCGAAAATTATTTTCCTAGTAAAACTGCTTATTAAAGTATTGTTGCCAACTTCAAATTAAAAGTTCTTAAGACTGAGGCTTATAAAGTTTTGCTTCATAAATGATCTCATTACTGCCTGTTGTAAATCACAGAAAGTGAGTCAGTATCTTAGATATATGTTAATCTTGTCTCTCAGTGTAGTAAGAGTGGAAAACTGCAGTATAAAACGTTATATACTCATGTTTGCTAAGTGTTTGTCTCTCTTGTGTATTAGAAGTGCATATGAATAGTATACCAGGATCTACAGTTTGTCTATTGTGTTAATGTTCGGTAACACGTAACGGAAAGACCATTAATTATGAAAACCATAATTTCCTTATTGAAATGATAGTGAGAAGCAACCTGTTAGTGGATTCCAATTAAGTTTCATTTTAAATTGTAAAATATTTAACTGAGAAAGACTTAACCTATATCCAATTAATGATTCGGCAGGGAATAGTAATAATAACGTTATAAAGCCCATCCAGTTTGTTTAAGCCCTTAAAGTAATAGTGTGTTTCGGTATCTGTTATAAATTTGCAAATAGTTTGTGCTGCTCCAGTTGTTAGCTTCAATCTTAAAACATACGTACGTGTCAAGAGTTCACTGCACTCGCGTGTGACAAAGTATAGGTTGTGTTTATCCATTAAAGTTACTAATAACTATTTTCTTGAACGAGAATGTTAATCATTCTCTTGCCTAGTTAGGCTGGCGACCGTTTTCTTTACCTGTTAAACAATACAGATAGGCAAAATTTTGTTTTTTACTGTTCAAATATTTCCGTAATTCTGACTTTCAGCTCCGATAAGCGACCTCCGTTAGGTACAACACGGTCAACACAACAAAAGTCCTCTCAGAGGGTAACACTGCTCTGTTGCGTTATACCATAATTGCTTCAATAAGATAGTTTTATTTCACAACCTGCTTTAAGATTATCGCACAGCAGCAGCAGACGGAAGTGTTATACGTTGAGTAACCAATTTCCCTTGACCAATCTAATTTTTTTCTTTTATTTTTTGACATGTTGATCACGAAGTATTTGCGTAGGAGCATGAAACTAACGTTGTTTGGATCACATGAACCTGAAGACCTGTCGTAATTGTAGGGAAGAGTACTTAGGCCTGCTAGATACCAGTATCGAAATTTAACAGGATAGAATTACCGTGTAGTAAGGCATTGCCTGTAACGTGTGAAATATGTAGTAGGTCTGACCACGGAGCATGGTAGTCTATTGGGACCCGTTGTTCCGGATACTTAAAAAGATTATTATAGTTATTTTTGGTTAAAATGAATATACCTCTCCCTTTCATTTATCCTGTATGATTACGCCTTTTTCTGGGAGATTGGCTGAAGACGTATTAGCCTTTCTGGAGGATGTGAGGGAAGCACCTCTGTTAGGGAATTGGTCTGATGAAACACGTCTGTCTATGGCTAAGTTATGGTTAACAGGTGAAGCTGAAAAGTACCTCACATATCATGAAACACTTTATGTTGTTGTTGTGGTCTTCAGTCCTGAGACTGGTTTGATGCAGCTCTCCATGCTACTTTATCCTGTGCAAGCTTCCTCATCTCCCAGTACCTACTGCAGCCCACATCCTTCTGAATCTGCTTAGTGTATTCATCTCTTGGTCTCCCTCTTAGACTTTTACCCTCCACGCTGCCCTCCAATACTAAATTGGTGATCCCTCGATGTCTCAGAACATGTCCTACAAACCGATCCCTGCTTCTAGTAAAGTTGTGCCACAACCTCCCCTTCTACCCATTTCTGTTCACTATTTACGAATTAGCTATGTGATCTACACATACAATCTTCAGCATTCTTCTGTAGCATTACATTTAGAAACCTTCTGTTATATTCTTGTCTAAACTATTTATTGTCCACATTTCACTTCCATACATGGCTATACTCCATACAAATTATTTCAGAAACGACTTCCTGACATTTAAATCTGTACAGGATGTTAACAACTTTTTCTTCTTCAGAAACGCTTTCCTTCCCATTGCTAGTCTACATTTTATATCCTCTTTACTTCGACCATCATCAGTTATATTGCTCCCCAAATAGCAAAACTCCGTTGCTATATTAAGTGTCTCATTTCCTTATCTAATTCCCTCAGCATCACCCGACTTAATTTGACAGCATTCCATTATCCTTGTTTTGCTTTTGTTGATGTTCATCTTATACCCTCCTTTCAAGACACTGTCCATTCCAAACAACTGCTCCTCCAAGTCATTTTCTGTCTCTGACATTTGCAATGTCATCGGCGAACCTTTAAGTTTTTATTTCTTCTCCATGCATTTTAAAACCTAATCCGAACTTATCTATTGTTTCCTTTACTGCTTGCTCAATTTACAGATTGAATAACATCTGGGATAGGCTACAACCATGTCCCACTGCCTTCCCAACCGCTGCTTCCCTTTCATGCCCCTCCACTCTTATAACTGCCATCTGTTTTCTGTACAAATTGTAAATTGCATTTCGCTCCCTGTATTTTACCCCTGCCACCTTCAGAATTTGAAAGAGAGTATTCCTATCACCATTGTCAAAAGCTTTCTCTAAGTCAACAAATGGTAGAAACGTAGGTTTGCCTTCGCTTAATCTATTTTCTACGATAAGTCGTAGTGTCAGTATTGCCTCACGTGTTCCTAAATTTCTACGGAATCCAAACTGATCGCCCCCGAGGTAGACTTAGATCAGTTCTTCCATTCGTCTGTAAGGAATTCGTGTTAGTATTTTGCAGCTGTGACTTATAAACTGATAGTTCGGTTATTTTCACATCTGTCAACACCTGCTTTCTTTCGGATTGGAATAATTACACTCCTGGAAATGGAAAAAAGAACACATTGACACCGGTGTGTCAGACCCACCATACTTGCTCCGGACACTGCGAGAGGGCTGTACAAGCAATGATCACACGCACGGCACAGCGGACACACCAGGAACCGCGGTGTTGGCCGTCGAATGGCGCTAGCTGCGCAGCATTTGTGCACCGCCGTCGTCAGTGTCAGCCAGTTTGCCGTGGCATACGGAGCTCCATCGCAGTCTTTAACACTGGTAGGATGCCGCGACAGCGTGGACGTGAACCGTATGTGCAGTTGACGGACTTTGAGCGAGCGCGTATAGTGGGCATGCGGGAGGCCGGTTGGACGTACCGCCGAATTGCTCAACACGTGGGGCGTGAGGTCTCCACAGTACATCGATGTTGTCGCCAGTGGTCGGCGGAAGGTGCACGTGCCCGTCGACCTGGGACCGGACCGCAGCGACGCACGGATTCACGCCAAGACCGTAGGATCCTACGCAGTGCCGTAGGGGACCGCACCGCCACTTCCCAGCAAATTGGGGACACTGTTGCTCCTGGGGTATCGGCGAGGACCATTCGCAACCGTCTCCATGAAGCTGGGCTACGGTCCCGCACACCGTTAGGCCGTCTTCCGCTCACGCCCCAACATCGTGCAGTCCTCCTCCAGTGGTGTCGCGACAGGCGTGAATGGAGGGACGAATGGAGACGTGTCGTCTTCAGCGATGAGAGTCGCTTCTGCCTTGGTGCCAATGATGGTCGTATGCGTGTTTGGAGCCATGCAGCTGAGCGCCACAATCAGGACTGCATACGACGGAGGCACACAGGCCCAACAACCGGCATCATGGTGTGGGGAGCGATCTCCTACACTGGCCGTACACCTCTAGTGATCGTCGAGGGGACACTGAATAGTGCACGGTATATCCAAACCGTCATCGAACCCATCGTTTTACCATTCCAAGACCGGCAAGGGAACTTGCTATTCCAACAGGACAATGCACGTCCGCATGTATCCCGTGCCACCCAACGTGCTCTAGAAGGTGTAAGTCAACTACCCTGGCCAGCAAGATTTCCAGATCTGTCCCCCATTGAGCATGTTTGGGACTGGATGAAGTGTCGTCTCACGCGGTCTGCACGTCCAGCACGAACGCTGGTCCAGCTGAGGCGCCAGGTGGAAATGGCATGGCAAGCCGTTCCACAGGACTACATCCAGCATCTCTACGATCGTCTCCATGGGAGAATAGCAGCCTGCATTGCTGCGAAAGGTGGATATACACTGTACTAGTGCCGACATTGTGCATGCTCTGTTTCCTGTGTCTATGTGCCTGTGGTTCTGTCAGTGTGATCATGTGATGTATCAGACCCCAGGAATGTGTCAATAAAGTTTCCCCTTCCTGGGACAATGAATTCACGGTGTTCTTTTTTCATTTTCCAGTAGTGTATATTTTTCTTGAAGTCTGAGGGTATTTCGTCTGTCTCATATATCGTGCTCACCAGATCGTAGATTTTTATCAGGACTGGCTCTCCCAAGGCTGTCAGTAGTTATAATGGAACGTTGTCTACTCCGGGGGCCTTGTTTCGACTCAGGTCTTTCAGTGCTCTGTCAAACTCTTCACGCAGTATCATACCTCCTATTTCATCTTCATCTACATCCTCTTCCATTTCCGTAATATTGTTTTCAAGTATATCGCCCTTGTATAGACCCTCTATATACTCCTTCCACCTTTTTCCTTTCCCTTCTTTGCTTAGAACTGGGTTTCCATCAAAGCTCTTGATATTATGCAAGTGGTTCTCCTTTCTCTAAAGGTCTCTTTAATTTTCCTGTAGGCAGTATCTATCTTACCCCTAGTGAGATAAGCCTCTACATCCTTACATTTGTCCACTCGCCATCCCTGCTTTGTCATTTTGCACTTCCTGTCGATCTCATTTTTAAGACGTTTGTGTCTCTTTTTGCTTGCTTCTTTTTTTCTGCATTTTTATATTTTCTCCTTTCACCAATTAAATTCAATATTTCTTCTGTTACACAAGTCTTTCTACTAGCCCTCGTCTTTTTACCTATTTGATCCTCTGTTGCCTTCACTATTTCATCCCTCAATACTACCCATTCTTCTTCTACTGTATTTCTTTCCCCCATTCCTGTCAATAGTTCCCTTACGCTCTCCCTGAAACCCTATACAACCTCTTGTTCTTTCAGTTTATCCAGGTCCCATCTCCTTACATTCCCATCTTTTTGCGGTTTCTTCAGTTTTAATCTACCGTTCGTAACCAGTAGATTGTGGCCAGAGTCCACATCTGCCCCTGGAAATGGCTTACACTTTAAAACCTGGTTCCTAAATCTATGTCTTACCATTATATAATCTATCTGATATCTTCTAGTATCTCCAGGGTACTTCCATGCATACAATCTTCTTTCATGATTTCTGAACCAAGTTTTAGCTATGATTAAGTAATGCTCCTCCCAGAATTCTACCAGGCGGCTCCCTCTTTCATTTATTAGCCCCAACCCATATTCACCTACTATGTTTCCTTCCCTCCCTTTTCCTACTCTCGAATTCCAGTCACCCATGACTACTAAATTTTCGTCTCCCTTCACTACCTGAATAACTTTTTTTATCTCATCATACATTTCATCAATTTCTTCGTCATCTGCAGAGCTAGTTGGCGTATAAACTTGCACTATTGTAGTGGAAGTGGGCTTCATGTCTATCTTGACCATTAGTAAAGCATTATCCTAGCCCCCCACTTCTTCTGTAGCATGTGTTATTGGTTACACAACGACTAAAAGTGCATCCAGCAGCTTTAAGTAACACCGTTGTAGTTTTAAACGCCAGGTAGCCATGTTACCGAAAGATAAATCAGAATGAAACCAGGCTGGCTAAGAAATGCAAAGGGGACTAGAAGCATTAGGTATTGCGACTGTGCTGTCACTATCTCAGAGAATAGGTACCAAGACCGTAATGAATATACCTCTCCCTTCCATTTTTCCTATGGTGGCTATGTCTGATTACGCCATTTTCTGGGAGATTGGCTGAAGACGTATTAGCCTTCCTGGATGTTGTGAGGGAAGCACCTCGGTTAGGGAATTGGTCTGATGAAACAGGTCTCTCTATGGCTATGTTATGGTTAACAGGTGACGCTGAAAAGTACGTCACATGCCATGAAACCCTCAGTGAAGCAAAGACATTTGGCAATCTCCCTTAAGGGCTTAACCCACGCTATTGTAATAGAAATAGTGTCAAATTTGTCAGGAAGGAGCTCATAGCATTAATACAGCAGCACGGTGAGTCAGAAGAGACATTCCCTAACAGAACATGTAAGGTGAACTAGCAGACTTACAAACTGAAGCATAATGACTCGTTGGGTGAGATTTGAAAATCCTATTAATTTGTCCTCAACAATCAGGACTTCCACAGAGCTGGAGGAGATAGATATTGTATCCCAGAAAGGAAGTGACTATGGTGTCGTCTCATCAACTGTCAAATGCTTCGCATGTAGGTAAGGAGGCCATGTGACGAAGCAGTGTTGCTAGCAGCAGAGCTTTGAATGCGGTGAGGTTGGTTTGTGGGGTGCTCAACTGCGCGATCGTCAGCATCCGTACAAAGTCCCAATTTTTACACAGAGAAATTTTTGTACACAAGCCTATCTAGTCACTGTCACGAATGACGATGATGACGATGAAATGACGAGGACAACACAAACACCCAGTTCCCGAGCAGAGTAAGTCTCCAACTGGGGCGGGAATCGGAACTGGAATCTCGTTATCCAGAGGCAGCAACAGTAGCCAATAGACCACGAACTGCGGGCAGTACGTCAGGTGATGGGAACACGGCCGCAAGCATACCGTTAGCAATTCTGAACTATGTGATAAAGACAAAGATTGGCTAAGAACAGATAGGGAAGATATGGAAGTTATATGGTTTGGTTTCACAGGTTTTTTTCCTTTTTCTTCAATCCAGTGGATCCGTTACTAACGATGCCTATGACACAGGATAGGATACAAACAGAAAGCAACACTCTACTGTCCCAAGGCATTTACAACCTTTTACTGAGGAGTTCACTGACCAACAGCTGGCTGATGGAATCACTGAAGACAATAAAAGCCCCCAGAGAGCGAATGTTTTATTGTGTCCAAAAGGTCATCGAATAGTACAAATAAGTGCAGTTTCTGTAGCGATTATCACCTGCTAAATGCAAAGACTGCCACTATTGCGTATGACACCTTCAGTGTTACAGACACTCAACAATCTGGGTTAATGAAAATACTTCTCGACCATGGACCTGCTGAGTGACTACGAGCGTCTTTCAGCAATGACAGAATATCGGCCGAAAACAGCTTTTCCCACATCATGAGGAGGTTACCAGCGGTGTAGGATAAATATAACCTAACCTAACCTGCCAGCAAAGTACCTTCTAATGCTGAATTTGGAACTGTCTCTTTCGCAAAAGGCCCTAAGATCTCTCTCTCTCTCTCTCTCTCTCTCTCTCTCTCTCTCTCTCTCTCTTTCCACCACAGAGCTGCACTGAAATTCATAAATTAGTCCTCAGTTGTGCGTGCGAATGTATGTGTTTGTGTGTGTGTGTGTGTGTGTGTGTGTGTGTGTATGTGTGTTTGTGTATGTGCGTCTGTGTGATTTCCTAACGACTGGCAAGTTTATACTTCTTTGACATCGTGCAGAAATTCAGATCATTACCCTGTAGAATATGGCGGCAATTTGTCACGTTATTTTGTGTGTGTGGTGTGTGTTGACAATGTATGATGTAGAAGATAAATGCAGCAAGAGACCCTTTTTGGATAAATGTTTTTGAATACGGTTCAAAGGAAATTCATATTGTTAGAATACCTTTGATCAAGGCCAAGATGACTGTGCTGCAGCTACAGTGTGACTGGCTGATTCATTTTAATGCCCAATAGAATACTACTCAGTCATTGGTTGCAACAGGGAGAGAGAAAGGACAGGGGGGGTCGGGGGGAGAGCAGGGATTATCACGTGATGCGTATGTTGACGTCATTGATGGGGCAGTGATGCTCTTGTTAAAAGGGATAATGACACTGATGAGAAGAGTGGTGCTTGTGATATCATGGATAGGACATTAAAGTGTGGTCAAAAATGTAAACGAAGTGCGCTGTGGACTATATTGCTTGTTAAGTTGGTGGAAAGCATCTTGCATCTATTCAAACATATGCTGACCTCGACTTACTTTTGATTTAATGATCAATATTTCGACCAAACTGACGGTGTTGCTGAAGGTAGCCCTTTATCCCCCATAATAGCTAACCTTTATATGGAAGCCTTTTATGAAAAAAACCATTTCAGCGATGTTGGTACCTGAATTTTTCCAGAGATAGTTAGACTTTTATAATATGGTGACAATGGGCAGCAACGTTTCCTGCATGTTAGAAACACCTTAACTCTCGGATTCCGGCCATTTGCTTCCCCCCAGTAGTCGGTAAAAGAGGAGACCTCTCGTTCTTAGATGTCTTCTTTCGCAGAAAACAGAACGCTCCGATGGGTTACTGTGCGTTTCGTAAACCAACCCACACTGACCTACATATACGAGGGACGAGCTGCTAACAACCATTTGAAGGCAGTGGCGTATTACGAACACTCGTTCACAGCGCTAGATTTATGTCAGATGCAGGTACCTTATCAGCGACCATCTTCGCTCAGTGTTAGTACAAAACGGGTACTCTGATAAACAGTTTCGTAATATAAGTCAACCCTCACTAAATCTAAAGAACATGCACAAGAAACGGGGGACTCCAGGACGATCATTTTACTACCCTGTGTTGGTGGCGAGTCCGTTAAGATCGGCGGGATGTTCAAGAAACATAAATAAAATTTATCTTCCGTCCTCTAGTTCGATCCAAACGACGATGGGTTCTGTTAAAGACAACCTATATCTAAGGAGACCATGGATACATAGAATTCCTTAACGTAGGGGAAATCATACATTGGCCGGATGTGTTGCACTGTTAGTGTAGATGGGCTGAGCACACACGTCACACAAGTTTTGGTCAGCCGGAAACAAGTGCTGTTGCTGAATACTCACTTGACAAAGGACACAGCAAGAACTACGGAGAGACAGTGATAATTCATCTGCTTCCATGTACTGGGAATAAATAGTTAAAGAAACAGTCTAAACATATAAGAACCGACCTGAGTAATAGAGTTCATCAAAGCATGGGAACAAGCAATGGCGGTAATAAAGCATCATCGGCCGCAGGCGATCGAGTAAGAGTCATTGTAAACGGGGAACCGCTGTCCAAACAATTAAACTGGACTCCTATACTCTGCCCGTGCTTGCCAGGGCGCTATTTGGGGCCGCGCTTTTGCCGCCTCGAGCCTGTGAAGACCATGGCCCGTTTCTTCGCGAAGGGGTTCTGAACGTCACTATACACAATTAGTCGCTTACGAAGACGTTGCAACACCACCCGTTAGCGCCTGCGCTTTTCTAGCGTGCTAGCGTATATACTGGCAAGCCACTGTGGCAACACGTAATACGACCACCCCAGACACCTGTATCAATATCGTAAATGATTACCGTCACGGCTGAAGCTTGTTGGTTACTCGGCAAGAGCTCACATCACCTGTCGATGCTCACATCACCTGTCGATGGGTACCCCTCAAGGCTCTGTGTTGTCTGCCATCCTCTTTCACATTTACGTTAAAGATTTGCCAGTCATCCCACACTGCCACCTGGCGCAATACGCCTATGATAAGGCGCTCTATATGACCGGCCGCAATACGATCCCGCTCACTGCCCGTCTTCAGAGACAGGTGGACGCGACAGTCGCCTGGTGTCGTTCGAACAATATTGCCTCAATGCCGCCAAAACTACGGTGCTATGTTTCACGAAATGGCGCCCAGTCCTCCACCACAATATCACTATTTCAGACGTTCAGGTCCCTTGGTCCCCAAATACCAAATATCTAGCGTCCGGACTGATAAATAACTGCTCTTCCGTCGGCATGCAGAATACTCCAGCCTAAAATGACAGAAGCGTTGTACCTGCTCTTCAGCAGCGGGAAACAGACACCAAGCTCCGATTTTACCGGACGGTTGTCCACCCTTCGCTCACCTGTGGTTCCTCCGCGTGGGCCAAGAAATGTGTCTCCCGTATGCAGACCCTCCTGCTCCTGCAGAATAAGGTGCTTCGGTTGAGCCTGCATGCCCCTCCAATGACGAGGGTTGATGCCCTCCAATAGGAGACTAACATAGCAACTGTAAAGACGCCCATTCGAGAGAAGGCAAGGCGTATCTATGACGAAGCAAATGCTCTGCGCAACAAAGTCACTGGCTTACACGACACTGACACCACGACTCCCCGACACTGGCACCTCCATCCTGTTCCTCTTACCGTTCTAGAGCTATAAAATTCGGCCTATGGCTAACGATAGCCCTGTTACGGCCACTAATAATGTGTCAGTCTCGTTATGTGACGTCCATAACATGACCATCTCTGTAGTTGTGATCCGTCCCGCCCGCTACCTTGAGCTTTCACCGTCGGAGGGTGATACAAGACTTCGAGTCTCACCGCCACATCTTCAACGTGAACCCCAATGATGAATGATGTCATTGTGCGAAGGAAAAATGTTACCCTTCCACCGATAATGCTCTACCACAACCCACCACATAAAAAACAACACATCAGTAAACACCTGAAGATGTCGAGCAGCTGTATCGTTGAAATACTGTGCAGGTTCCACATTATCCGACGCGACGACCGTGAACCAATGAAGCATTGTGGAACTAAGTCACATAAACATCTGGCACCTAATGTCAAGAAGACCTAAGAAAATTATGCAGCAAAATAATAGTAACATGTTCGTTTCAGTCGATAGTCAAGGTTCAATTAAATATATTGGTAATAGACAACTGTGATTTGAAACTCAATGGTATAAACATAAAATGTAATGGTACCTGAACTAAAGTAATATTAGTAGCTTCAAAAGATTTTTGAGAGACCACTAGCGGTCAAAACTTTGTTGCCTGCTTAGCTTATTTAACTAAACAAAATATTTCGAGGCAAATATCTTACCTTCGAGCTACAGTGTCAATTAGGAAAGACTGAACGAAGGTACCCTCAGATTTCAAAGTGGTTCTGTGCAATCCTGGCATGTGTCGCGGTCATACTGTGAAGTAAGAGAAGGATTATTCCAATATTAGCGAACGTTTATATGTTCGTTAGCTGTTGACATAAAATATTTTAAATAATCATTCACTTTCGCGAACAAGTGCTCTCCCAACTGAACTACCCGAGCACGACTCACAACCCTTCTTCACAGGTGTACTTCCACCAGTACCTGGTTCCCTAGCTTCCAGACTTCACAGAAGCTCCCTTCGAAACTTTTAGGACTAGCACTCTTGAATGAAAGGGATATTGCGGAGAGGTGGCTTGGACACAGGCTGTGCTTTGTTTCCAGAATGACATTTTCCTCTCTGCAGCGGAGAGAGCGCTGATGTGAACTCTCGACTTCTAGTCTCTGTACTGACACAGTTTTCATCTCCCAGCGACTTTCACATTAGCGCACACTGAGGATCGAAAACGTCATTCTGGAACCATTTTCTATGTTCACGTCAACAACGTTGTGCTGACGAAATGTTGCGCCCGTTGGACACCGACATCCGGCTGCTTATACGTGAGTCTTTCTGTCATATAAACCGTTATCAGGGACGTCATTTCACATTCCTTCCCCATATGAATGTATGGAATATAGTATGCATTTCCGCTCTAAGAGAAAACCAAGAAAAACGTACTATGAAGGATTTATCCGAATGGGGCGGAGAAACGGTAGATGTTATGTACTGCAACAGACAAACAACTGATTACAGTTGCAGAAAAAGTTGAATGATTTATTCAAGAGGAGGAGCTTCACAAATTGAGTAGCTCAGTAACGCGCTGGTCCGTCTCTAGGCCTTATGCAGACAGTTCTTCGGCTTGGCCTTGATTGACATAGTTTTTGGATGTGCTCCTGAGGGATACCGTGCCAAATTATATGCGACTGACATTTCATGGCATCAAAATCCCGAGACGGTGTATGACCCTGCCCATAATGTTTCAAACGTTTTCACCTGGGAAGTAATCCGGCGAAATTGCTGGCTGAGGTAAGGTTTTAAATGTACGATGTTCAAATGTATGTGAATTCCTAAGGGGCGAAGTTACAAAGGTCATCGGTCCCTAGTTTCACATACTACTTAAACTAACTTATACTAAAAACAACACACACACCCATCCCCGAGGGAGGGCCGCAGAGTCCGTGACATGGCTCCTCCAACCCCACGGCCACTCCGTGCGGCGGAAAGTTCGGCGACAAGTAGTAGAAACCCCTGCCGTGTGTGAATGGCCATTATCTTGCGGCAGTGCAAGTGCAGTATCGCTTGCCATGTAGGGCAACAGAACGAGGTGAAGAATATCGTCTACGTACCGTTGTTCTGAGAGAGTGCCGCGGATGTCAACCAAAGGGGTCCTGCTATGAAAAGAAAAATTCCGTATCATCTCTTCTGATGAAGGAAAGGTTTTCGCAGTTGCGAAATAGAAGGCAATCGTCAGGTTTATAATGGCATGACGATGACGAAACATTTTGCCGGAACGGGACGCGAATCCGTGTTTCCCACTTATCGCGAGCTGTCACCTACCATTAGGCTATCCGAGGACACTTCAGGGCTAAATCATAACTACAATATTACGTCAACCGTATATTTCAAGGAACAGTGCATCGGCCTTGTCAACAAACACGAGGACTACTGATCGTATCACACCTGGTTGTCTGGCCATATGGCTGGTAACAGTCAGGTTGGTACCCCATCACCGTCCGGGACGTCCCTAGGTGTCCTGGAGTCTTATCGAATGGAGTGGAATCGTCTTCAGTGATGAATCCAACTTCGGTCTGAATCTCGATGACTAGCGAAGACGTATGTTGAGGTGCCCCACACAGCAGACTGTCGCCTGCCATGTTGACCGACAGCTGGGAGCCGGCCGCGGTGAACTAGCGGTTCAAGGCGCTCAGTCCGGAACCGCGCGACTGCTACGGTCGCAGGTTCGAATCCTGCCTCGGGCATGAATGGGTGTGATTTCCTTAGGTTAGTTAGGTTTAAGTAGTTCTAAGTTCTAGGGGACTGATGACCTCAGATGTTAAGTCTCATAGTGCTCAGAGCAATTTGAACCATTTGACAACTGGGAGTGATAGTCGGCGGTGCCATTTCTTTTCATAGCAGTGGCCCTTTGGTTGTCATGCGTAGCGCCCTTACAGCAAAACCTGTACGCACCGTTTTGTTGCCCGTCAGGGTAAGCCATCCTGAGCTTACATATCAACAAGATAAGCTAACCCCTGAAGCTCCGTCTCTTGAATAATTCATCTAATTTTTCTGAAGCTGTAATAATTTTTTTTGTCTGTACGTTTACATAACATCTACAGATTTCTGACTCGCTCGGATAATTCCTGCGTGGTGGGTTGTATTTTTCTTTTTTCCCCAGAGTCTACGTAATAATTTTGCTGTGATGTTAGTTGACAATCCTCATTAGTGCAAAATTAACTCGTCGTTGTACTATCGATTATAGTATTTAAAAAATAAGTAAATAGATAGAAATATAAACGGCAGACAACGCCGGAAAAAAGTCCTTAAAAAAGTAATAGCCGCTGTGGCCATAGATCCTAGAGGCTACTGAAAAGCGTTTCTTTCATCCGTAAAAGTGCATGAACCTACAGTATTAAATGAAAATATTTTATCAGTGTACCTGCGAATGTTTTCAAATCTTTGTTCCAGTTACACATCAAATGAAAACTGTTGCATTATAAGACCACTGCACTCTACCTAATGACTGACAAATCTGTTAAACGAAAAATGAGAAATATCGGCTCTTAGACTACGAAAAGACTGAGAGAATGGCGAGAAACTGTTACCATTGATTACATAGGAAACGGATCAGGTCCCTACTCATCTCGTTTCTTATTTTGATACACTCCGTCGAAGCCCAAAGTGAAGGCGACGTGTTCGGAAAGTCGATTTCACATCACAAGAGTTTCTTTTAATCTGTAATGAAATATTGCCGTTATGGTGATGATTAAAATAAAGTTTTTGGAGCTCGTTTACTGAATGAATGAACAGGTCACTGTTTGCAAAGAACTCTTTCAGAATCTATACCACCTTCTTAAAGAACATCATAGCTCCACAGCAAACAGTTGCTAATAAAAAAAGTCTTTATTAAAACTGGATTCAATCCAGAATTCTCCGTATGTAGAGAAGTAGCTGGAACGTGTAACTAATTATTGCGAATAAATCATTTTCAATTTTCACCATGGGGCTCCATTTCACGACCAGTCGAAAGTTGATAAAAATGTAGTCCTTGTATGTCCAGCTGTGAGAACATATTTGTAAATGTTTGCATAGTGTGTATTTGAGGCGGGACATGTGTACCAGTCAGCAGTTTACCTAGCTGGATGTGGGAAACCACCTACAAACCGCATTCAGTCTGGCCTGCTCACCAATTCTCGTCATTAAACCGTGACACGGGCTCGATCTGGAGCAGGCTCACCTTCCCATATCGCAGAAGCAGTGCTCTAAAGCGCTTGGCGATCCGGGACAATCATTCTTTCACATAGACGAAAATGCATAACTGTTAGCAACTATTTATTTGCAATTTGCTACCGTCAACGCAAATTTAGTTACAATATGGACAGTATGTTCTTGCATTAAACATATAGAGGGTAAAATTTTTGGCTGTGATGCACGTACGCTCATAGTTACATATAATAAGCGACATGCATAATCGTCACTGGCAACCGTGTATGCAAAAGAATAAGAAATATTAGAGTTTAACGTCTTATCGACAGCACGATCACTGGAGACGGAGCACAAGCTCAGATTACGAAAGGAAGGGGTATGAAATCGGCTCTACCCTTTTCAGAGGAACCATTCTAACAGTTGGGTGGAGTGATTTATCGAGATAGCGTAAATCCTAAATCTGGATAGTCAGACGGGGATTGGAACCGGGATCTTTCCAAAGTCGAATCCAGTGTGCTAACCAATGCGTCACTTCTCTGTTTCAGCATTTATAGTTCGTATCATGTTTGACACGACATGTAAGCATAATTCATCTGTGTGGAATATGTAGAGTACTTACAGTGCATAGTAAATGATATTTTAAATACTACTCAGCTGTAATAATCCACCTTTACATACTGCATTTCATGTTCATTAAAGAACAATCTTTTCACGAACGTAAAATATACAAGCCAAGGTCGCTGATTAAAATTTTATTTTTGATGACCGGTTTAGGCAAATCTGAGATGCTATCAAATATCAACCATATTGCACCGCCTGCATTAGCTCAGTTCAAACAACAGACAGAAGAGACTGAAGATCACAAGTCACAGCAAAGACATTACTAATTCCAGCAACTGGCACTGTAATGGTGAACATAGAGAAATATGATCGTAATTTACAAATCGCAAAGAAGCTACATCGAAGAAGTCGACAAAAGAATGTAATACGTAAATCTTGGTATGTAATTATGTAACACAAGTAATCCAAAGCAGAGTACACCGGAACAACAAAATCACTTTAAAAAAGTTAAAAAATGTTTTACATTAAGTTTCTCATAAAATTACAAAAGAACGTAAAATATGGCAATTCTACTACGCACTGCTTATATAATCAAATAGCTACAAGGCAAGTGTAATATGGGAAATATATCGCAACTGAATAAACTTACAGATCACTCGATGTCTGGGTTTTAAGAGTACAGACACAATGCAAGAAGTACATCTCATAATGTATGTAGGTACATGCCGTATACAAATTGTACGATTATAGCTGCGTACCGTTACAACATAATGTCTAAGTACTAACGTAACATGGTGTTTGAAGACTTGCTTTGATAAGCATCGCCTATAAAACCAGAATTACGTAGTGGATAAGTGTATACACATAATTTGCAATATATTTAATTGAGTACCATATTAAAGTAACTGCAATTAATTTGCATTCAACCGTGTAAAACCATGGCAGCTCGATGTCTAGGTGTGAACAATTTACAGGGTAAAGAAAATTTTGAGCACTCGGCCCTCGCAGCGCGATTCTTCACATAGTGGAAATAGAAAAATTTCTGTCAAAAATTTTTGTCCTGCGCTTTGCGAGTATACACCTCAAACATGTTCGGGCTCTCATGGGGTTCCTCTTTGTCGAAATGCCTTGGCTCAAACTCGTCTACGGGTTGAACCACACTTGTCATGTTACACGCCATAAATTAGACAAGTGTGACCCTTTGGTCAAATTGTCTGTTTGGTGGCATATTTGCGACATACAAAACTAAAATAACATATAATAACAGTAATAATAATATAGGGAACACCATTAACGACCCATAAATGATGTAGGCCACACAGTTGCGATTTCGTTAGATTAATGTTTATTCAGAACGCAAACTAATAGCGAAAATGGTCGTATTTAGAGTTACTGTTTCACTAGAGCGCATATCCGTTTGACACAGTTGTATCATTCACAATCTCATAGCGAATTACAAGTCCAATACTCCACCTCACTAAGTACGCGAAATGTTAGAGTTCACATCAGGCGCGTGGTTGCTCACCGCTCAGAGCCTACGTCCCGCGATACCACACAACACGAAATTTTCATATTTGTTTCATTTCCTAACTGCCTAAAAACCGACTGTCCTCTTTTGCGCGCCGAACAGCCTCACTCAACTGACTAGGGCACTTCCTTCTCCTGAAGCTGTCCATCTGACTGGCCACAGTTTATTATATATTGTTTTATATTTCACGTATGTAAATAATAAAAGCTTGACCACTTTCACGTTCTAAATAAAGCAAAATTAGTGTCCTTTACATAATAAACGTTAAATTTTTACCCAAAACCAATAGAATTTCCTTCTTAACTTTGAATGCCACGCCCAGTAGCCTTGCACCAATGTGCTTTTTGATAAATAAACAGAGAAGAAAACTATTATGCATTAAACCTTACAACAAATATTCCATCACCTGATGATTCTACAAGGGATCATGATGTCATCGTTCAGTGTGTTTTCTCTGGACGAAATGACGCTCTGATGCTTAACTGAAAATACTTATAATTTAAATTTACTTTGTCTTTGAAGTTACAGCGTTGATATATAAGTCAGTTGTCATTTTAATGATGCGCTTCTATATGAAATGTCGATCATTAATATCGACCAAAGCGTTCAGATATTATCATTCATGTCTTTACTAAAAAACTTGCTTATTTCACTCTAACAGTAGATCCTTATCTACTACAGATATGACCAATATTTAAGTTTTATTGGAATCACCATGAAATTTTATGAAGGTTGGTTGATTAAAATTACTCTGGCCTCATTCCCAAAATTACTACAGAATGAAACTGTTTTCATAAATGTTTCCATTTATTCCGATCTTAGGTCCGCCATATTTAATACTGCTATGTCTCTCTGCCCACAAACGGCTTCTACGGGGTTTCCCTATGACGTAAGTTTTCATCTATCTCACTCTCACACTACAGCACAACAGAATCTGTGAATTTCCCCATCTTGCGGCGAGTCTGCGCTCTTTGTGGCACACAGTCTTGGACGACAGGGTTCATTTCACAACTATTGAACGCTGACTCTTTCGGCCATATACTTAAATGAGAGCGAAATGCTCGTTAACTCACAGCATATTTCGGCCAATAAATGGACATTAAAGACTGGCGATCTGGCACCACTGTAATCACATGTATGGTAACTACCTCTGTCGGCATAACTAGTCGTGCTGTGCATGTGATTCAGTGCCAAGTGTTTTGGGTTGAAATTCAGGAGGTCGAGAGTTCGACTCCGGGTTGTGGCCTAGTTGTTTTTATTTGTTAAAAGTAGTCTGCGTGGTACGTTATCTTGCCTCTTAATCGTCACGCAGTTATTACGATGGGTCTTCTACAAAACATGTGCAATTACGACTATGAACACAGAAATGGAGGTACAGTTGTTTTTGTTGGTTAGCTTTTACAGAAGCCTTTTGCACGTCCTGGATGGGGAATTGTATACTAAATTCCAAACCTGTTTCCCATGTACCCTCTCATCGAAATTATTTGCAAAGAACGTTGCTGGTCATACTGTTGACGTAAGGCGCTAACGGATTGTAATGGACACGAATGCGGGAAGAATAATAGTTGGTATTAACTGTCGAAATAAGCGCCGGACGAAACTTTGTGTGAGATATTTTTGTAGTGCACTCCGAAGTCCGAGAGTGTGACTTTTTCTTTGCCCTACATACAGAGCCATGAGAAAACACAAGGATATCACTAGTATGAAGTATACAAGTAACGTACGTCATTACAGTGTACGATTGACAAAATATCAGACTATATGGGAATAACGAAATTTCCTTTTTAGAACATTTTTAAGTCTAGGTGTGAACTATATGATATAGAGTCATTAGCGACGGAAAGGAGGTCAGTGATGAGATGTACCCCGATAACATGCACTGTATTCCAGTGCTCGATAGACGTAATATCTGAATATACTGGAGTTAGGAAATTCCTGTTGGAAACATTTTCCTTTGTGAAATAATTTTCAAAATTAAAATTATTATCTAAGTATTGAAGAGCTTATGTGTTACCTAATGCCTAAATAGTCACAATAGTTATAAAGGAAGTACAATGTGGAAAATATATCTCCACTCAATTAGCTCACAGAATATCATACGATGTCTGCGTGATGAAGTACAGACACGGTGCACGATGTACATTTCATGAAGTGTGTAGATAAGAAGTAAACCGAAGACAGACGCAAGTAGTGAGAAGTATTAGAAATCACGAAGTTAAGGAATTTTTCTACCTAGGCAGCAAAATATCCAATGAAGGACGGAAAAAAAGCAGACTAGTGCCGACAAAAAAGCATTCCTGGACAAGAGTAGACTACTTGTATCATACATAGACCTTAATTTGACGAAGAAATTTCGGAGAATGTACGTGTTGAACAGAGAACTGTACGGTAGTGAATCATGGACACTGAAAAAGCAGGAAGAGAAGGGAATCGAAGCATGTGAGATATGGTGCTGCAGACGGAGCTTAAAATAAGGTCGAGCGATAAAGAGGAGGTTCTCCGCAGAATCGGCGAGGAAAGGAGTATGTGGAAATCCCTGACAAGACGAATACTATTATTTTTCACAAATAATTTTTGAAATAAAAATTATTTTATAATTATTGAAAAGCTTTTGTACTACCTACTGCCTATGACCTGTTGAGAAATAATTACCATGGTACCAGAGCGGGCCGTAAAGGGTGAAAACTGTAGAAGAAAAGTGAAATTGGAATACGTTCAGAGAATAATTGAGGGTGTTAGTTGCAATTGCTGCTATGAGATGAAAAAGTACGCAGAGGAGAGGAATTAGTGGCGGGCGGTTTTAAACCAGTTAGAAGACCGATTACACAAAAATAAAATGGAGAGACGCTAAAATATAGTATTCTTAAAATGTCATATACGAGCTACAATATTATAGACCAAGACCAGTACAACAACATGAGGTCTATTCGCTAACACGGTAGCCGAAGAATTGTACAAACGTTTCTATTATGATTTGATCACTTGTTAGACCTTTTGGTCATACAGGCTTAGGCTTTTATACATTTTTGATTAGAGATAATCTTTGCTTGTTCCTTAGGATATTGTTCTCACATACATTCATACTGCAAAATATTTGCATACATTTACTACTATCTCACTGTATGGTCTCAGACAAGATGCTTATGCCACCAAACGTTGACCTTGAGAGCCATTTTCCTGTAGCACGTAGACAAAGAGCCAGGTAGACATCGCGATACACATTAAAACAGAATGGCACATTTGATTATCTTTTTTCAACGTGACATTGTGGTTATATTACTATAGCTGCAAATTATTTATATATGTCTATTCACTATCTATGATCTAATATTAGAAGCTTATTATACCAAACCTAGACATAGAAAACCATGTCACGTTGCATCTAGACCTTGTGTTCTACTATGCACTACTTGTTACAAAGTTGGGTTGCTCTCTTCTGATTTGATGCCAGCTGAGGACTCTAATATGTGCATGTTATAGTAAACTTTACATTGCTGACTTCGTTTCCTATGTTAACTGCTAGATGCTTATTACAACAAGGCTTTGAGCACCCTGTTATATCAGCCCCTACTCCTTATGTTTTATTGGTATTGCTTATAATAGTGTGATCTGTATGCGATAGTTTAAGAATTCTGTATTTTAGTGGTTCCCCTTTGTTATCTACATGTTTGCGACATGTCCTTCATGCTTTGTTTCTTGTATTGTTACCACCTAGACTTCGAGAGATCTTCTGTGTACTTATTCAGTGGCGTTATTCTGATCACATTATACTTGTCTTATAACTATTGTGTCTACATAGGCAACGGGTAATACAACTGATATACAACCATTTTATACGAAATGCAATTTTACAAATTTTCTCAATTTAGACTTCGAGCGCAAGATTACATTAGCACCGGACCCTTGTGTCATAATTTATATTGTTGTTACATGGTCTCCTTTTCTGGTGTTATGTTAACTGAACAATGTAATGCTATTCATATTATGAGTATTATTTCTAGTATTGATGTCTTTCCTTATGCTAATAGCGCCTAGGCCTGGAGCTACTATGATTTCGTTAGGCATCTTGTAACATGTGTGTAGAATGTAACAACATTTACTTTGATAGTGTATTTACATCGCTATATTATAAATCATTTCTGGTCGTATGTAAAGTACACAAGCGGCAAGACGCAGTCAATACCGTCGCTGCGTAGTGCCGATGGTACTGTTACCAACGACTGTGCTGCTAAAGCGGAGTTATTGAACACAGTTTTCCGAAATTCCTTCGCCAGGTAAGACGAATGGAATATTCCAGAATTTTAAGCACGAACAGCTGCTGGCATGAGTTTCTTAGAAGAAGATACCTTAGGGGTTACGAAGCAACTCAAATCGCTTGATACGGGCTAGTCTTCAGGTCCAGATTGTATACAGATTAGGTTCCTTTCAGATTACGCTGATACAATAGCTCCCTACTTAGCAATCATATACAACCGCTGGCTCACCGATAGATCTGTACCTACAGACTGGAATATTGCGCAGGTCGCACCAGTGTCTAGGAAAGGCAGTAAAAGTAATCCATCGAACTACAGACCTATCTCATTGACGTCGGTTTGCAGTAGGGTTTTAGAGCATATACTGTATTCAAACATTATGAATCACCTCGAAGAGAACGACCTGTTGATACGTAATCAGCACGATTTCAGAAAACATCGTTCTTGTGTAATGGTCACAATCGACAGGGGATCTCAAGTTGATTCCGTATTTCTAGATTTCCGGAAAGCTTTTTGACACCGTTTCTCACAAGGGACTTGTAATCATTCTGTGGGCCTATGTGGTATCGACTCAGTTGTGCGACTGGATTCGTTATTTCCTCTCAGGAAGGTTGCAGTTCGTAGTAATAGACGGCAGATCATCGAGTAAAACTGAAGTGATATCAGGTGTTCCCCAGGGAAGCATACTGGGACCTCTGCTGTTCCTGATTTATATAAATGACCTGGGTAACAATGGAAGCGGTTCTCTTAGGTTGTACTTTACCATCTAGTAAGGTCATCCGAAGACCAGTATCAGTTGCAAAGAGATTTAGAAAAGATTGCTGTATGGCGTGGCAGGTGGCAGTTGACGCTAAATAAAGAAACGTGTGAGGTGATCCACATGAGTTCCAAAAGAAATCCGTTGGAATTCGATCACTCAATAAATAGTACAATTCACAAGGCTGTCGAATTCAACTAAGTACCTGGGTGTTAAAATTACGAACAACTTCAGTTACAAAGACCACATAGATAATATTTTGGGGAAGGCGAGCCAAAAGTTGCGTTTCATATCCAAGACACTTAGAAGATGGAACAAGTCCACTAAAGGGACAGCTTACACGATACTCGTTCGTCTTCCTCTGTTAGGATATTGCTGCGCAGTGGGGGATCCTTACCATTTGGGATTGCCGGAGGACATCAAAAGGGTGCAAAAAAGGGCAGCTCGTTATTATTATCAAGTAATAGGGGAGATAGTGTGGCATATATGATACGCGAGTTGGGATGGAAGTTTTTAAAGCAAAGACTTTTTCGTCGTGGCGAGATCTATTTACGAAATTTCTGTCACCAACTTTCTCTTCCGAATGCGAAAATATTTTGTTGAGCCCAACCAGCATAGGTAGGAATGTTCATGAAAATAAAATAAGAGAAATCAGTGCTCGAACAGAAAGGCTTAGGTGTTCGTTTTTCCCGCTCGCTGTTCGGGAGTGGAATGGTAGAGAGATAGTATGATTGGGTTTCGATGAACCTTCTGCCAGGCACGTAAATGTGATTTGCCGAGTAATCATGAAGATGTAGATGTAGATTTGTGTACACTCACTAACTACTTAATTTCTGGTCTTGTGCACTCCGTCTTCAGGCCACGAGTGGCCTACCGGGACCATCCGACCACCGTGTCATCTTCATGGAGGATGCGGATATGAGGGGCGTGGGGACAGCACACCGCTCTGCCCGGTCGTTATGATGCTACTATTCGGTCGAGTAGATCCTCAGTTGGCATCACGAGGCTGAGTGCACCCCGAAAAATGCAACAGCGCATGGCGGCCTGGATGGTCACCCATCCAAGTGCCGACCACGCCCGACATCGCTTAAGTGTGGTGATCTCACGGGAACCAGTGTATCCACTGCGGCAAGGTCGTTGCTTTTCTGGTCTTATGCCAGACACTCATTACACCATGACTTCGAGGACCATGATACATTGGTACCTAGTCCTTAGGTTGTTTGGTATTGGCCCATAACATTATGATTTGCATATGATGTTCTAGGACTGCCAGATTTCAGTGGTTCTGTTTTTCCTACATACATATTAATATATGCTTCGTTAATTAAATTTCGTTCTTTGTGGCCCATAGCGCAAAATATGCCTTTAATGTCATGATTATTATGAATAATAGCCAGCTACATTGCTATGTATATTGTTTATATTTTATCTAATTCACAATGAACCCATCTTGGCAAACTGCCATCGTCAGGTGCTATGTCAGTTCGTTGTTGTCACGTCCTGTCTCCTTTAGGATTATTACTTTCTCCCGGGTGCACATTGGAGTAGTATGTGGGATATTACTTGTTTCTCACTATGCTATTTTTCTGACAGCTTGGATGACAGTCATACGACCAAAATATTTAATGTAAATCTTGTCTTCTTTATTCATAAGCCGAGCACTTTCTGCGCGTTCCTAGAATGCGTGTCACTAGTTAGCACGATATACAGGGTGAGTCACTAATTACTACTACCTAGAGAAACTCCGACAGTATGATAGTAGCTGAAATGTTCATAGGACATAGGGCAACGAGGGCCACTATGTGATGCTAGTTTCTTGTTGCTAGGTAGGGTCGCTTCAGAGATATGAAAGTCAACGTAGCTTCTTTACATGGGATACTTATTTTCTGATAGTGGCTATCGAGACGAATCCAATGATGTGTAACAGGAAGGTCTTTGTAGGTCAACGAAGGTCACAAGGGTGGCTTGGACGTACATTTGCAGAAGCTGTGCAAAGTGATGACTGTTGGTATCAATGCAGTGCTGCAGTCTTCTTATTATAGACTGAGTGGTATTCCTTATCAGTTCTGCACCTATCGAAGCAGGTGCTCTTACAATTCTCTCTCGTAAATTGTGCAAATAATGAATATTCGCCGAATACGGTGTATCCATCTGACGTGCCATTGCCATGTAAACACCTTTCGACGGTTTCGCAATACAACACTATCAGGAACGGTAAGACTAGTATTGTCGAATCAATGTGAATATGAAGAACAAGTCGATATGCTTCCCGTTTACAAAGATTGTCAACAAACTTCAGTGAGAGCTAGAGACTTATACGCTGAAAGATATCGTCGACATACTCACCCTACATTTAAATACGTGTACGTTAAACTGAGAACAACTGGACCTTTAAAGCATTGGAAACGTATTCGGCAAAGGAAAGCTACTAACGGGGAAACGGAAATTTGTACTCTTGACACCATGTTCGAGATGTCTTAGTTCGCGTCAAATCTCAAGGGAGTCTGACATGAGCCAAAGTAGTGTTGTTCATACTCTGCATCGCCTTTAATGTCATCCTTACCATATCAGTCTCCACCACGAATTAACTGGTACGGATTGTATGCGTCGCATTGAATTCTGCCGATGGGCTCAACTTCGGATTCAGAGTAATGGCACATTTATTAATTTGATTTTATCTACTGAAGAGGTTATATTCACAAACCATGGTAATTTTAATTTCATAACATGCATTATTGGGCAACTGAAAATACAAGTTGGCTGCAGGAAGTTGCAAACCAGAAACCGTGGTCGGTGAATGTATGTTATGGGATTCTCGAAAACTGAATTATAGGCACCTATTTGCTCGAAGGAAATCCTAATGGTAGGAAGTAAACCGCATTTCTGCAAGAAACATTAGGTCTGTTGTTGAAGGAAATAAATTTAGGAACAAGTTACAGAATGAGGTATCAATACCATAGGTGTCCGGCACATATTTCGCTGGTGGCTAGAAATGAGTTGCAGAGACGATTCCCAAATCATTGGATGGGACGCGGTGGAGATGTGTCGTGGCCGGTTCTTTCACCAGACTTGGCGACTCTGGATTTTTTTTTATGGTGATTCGTAAAAGACATTGTTTACAAAGACGTTACAATTACACCTGAAGATATGCGAGAGATAACTGTCAGAGCATGTGCATCGATAAGTGCCGATGCGATAGGCAATAGCACTCGATGCATGATAAGAAGATTGCAGCACTGCATTGATACCTATAGTGATCACTTCGGACACCTATGTCAATGGACGTTCTTGCCACCTTTGTGACCTACGTTGACCTTCAAAAACCTTACTGTTACACATAATTGGATTCGTCTCGATAGCCGCTATCAGTAAATAAGTACCAAACTACAGAATCCTATTAAAAAAAAAACAATGTTGACCTGACGCGACCCCACCTAGCAACAAAAGACCAACGTCATATTATGACCCCCCTTGTTCCACGCAACTTTTGTCCCACAACCTTTCAGCTTGTGCTTCCGGAGATATTATTGATGGGAATAGTTAGTGACTCACCCTGTATTGTCAAATGACGGTAATGTATTTGCTTAAGGTACGATGAACATATCCATTTTGTCAACATATGTACCCCATCTTGTTGTATGTCTCCGTATTGTGATGGTAATTTACTATATATATGCTTTACAGATTCAATAATGGCAACTTAAGATTTACCGGAAGCGGTCATCAAAAATTTTCACAGCACTCTCAATCACTCTGACACTTGAACAGTGCCACACATATATATAATAATTTAGGAATGCCTAAAATATGACCGAGTAAGGCAGCGCAATGTTTAACAAACTGAACTCCCTTCGGAGGAGGACGGTTCAAATCCGTGTGCTGCTACCTACATTTAGGATTTCAGCTGTTTCTCTAAATCACCCCAAGCGAATGTCAGGATGGTTCCTTTGGAAGGGAATGGCTGCTTTCTTTCCCCAGTCTTGAAATTTTCCGATTTTTTGCTCCGTCTCGAATGGGGGTGGGGTTGTTTGCGGAAGGAGACCAGACAGCGAGGTCATCGGTCTCATCGGATTAGGGAAGGATGAGGAAGGAAGTCGGACGTGCCCTTTTCAAAGGAACCGTCCCTGCATTTGCCTGGAGCCATTTAGGGAAATCACGGAAAACCTAAATCAGGATGGCCGGACACGGAGTTGAACCGTCGTCCTCCCGAATGCGAGTCCAGTGACCGTCTCGAATGACTTTCAAGTCGACAGGATGTTTTTTCTTTCTAAAATTTGCCACATGATTTTCTCACTTGTTTACATGCACCCTGGAAAAGACTGTTTTGCTAATATTGTTGTTCAACTACACTGAGGTGACTCTGTAATGTATTTCGGCAAATTAGGAGAAGTTTCGTGGCTTGCTCGTTAACCACACAGAAGGAGCCTTCTGCATCTCGCAACACACGCGAGGCGTCATTAATGTAGTCGCAACTACGATCCGCGTGGGAAATGTCGGCATGTATTACAGGGACGTCCCCGAGGGCTGTACGGGATCATTTCTGATTCATGAGTTGCAAAGCAGCCTTCGCCCGTGAAGTGGCACAGCAAGCGCCGTAGTACCGCATTCCAAACTGGTGTTCTCTGCATGAGGTTCTGGGGGTAGTTTTCGCTCCTTTAAGTTTCTTTCCTTCCAACGCGCGAGTCAACCCGTGAACTTGAAAATCGAAATTCGATCACCTACTTCCGCTTACTAAATGCATCGCGGCTATACAACTTCCTCAATTACAGGGTGTAACAGTAATTAGAGACGAAATTTCCTGGACACATTGGTTGCACATATAGGGATAAAATGTGTAACATGGATATAGGTTAGAAAACGCTTTATTTCCATGTTAGATCTCATTTTCTATTTCCCTTCCTAATCACATTAATCATGGAAAACATACAGAAGCAGAACGTACGAGCATTACCTGAAACGTTTTCTTGCGTGAAATGTTCAAAATACTCTCTCGATTACGTGCGTCCGCAGCTCGTGGTCGTGTGGTGGCGTTCTCGCTTCCCGCGCCCGGGTTCCCGGGTTCGATTCCCGGCGGGATCAGGGATTTTCTCTGCCTCGTGATGACTGGGTGTTGTGTGCTGTCCTTAGGTTAGTTAGGTTTAAGTAGTTCCAAGTTCTAGGGGACTGATGACCATAGCTGTTAAGTCACATAGTGCTCAGAGCCATTTATTTGAACGTTTTGATTAGGTGCGGTTAGATTGTACAGTAAGTTTTGATCCATAGCTTCCCAGCCAGTGTATGTTACTCCAATTAGACGAAGATAATCTTGACATGTGACTCACGTCATTTCTGTACAATCATCACGTACGTAACAACGGTTTATTGTTCGTCACGGACCATGCTACACGTTTTCATCTGTTTATCTGGTTTCGAGTATAGTGCAACGGAGGTGTATTCGAGCGCAGATTTGGGAGATGCCAATTTGCAGTACGGATTATCGGATGGTAATGGACGTGGCACTCAACTACTTTACTACGAAACATTTCCATAACGAGGGAGCTCCGACAGGAGAAGTTTTGAAGCAACTGATCGTCGTCTAAGTGAGCATGGTATATTTAAGTCTACTGCTCGCCAGTGGCTAGGCCTAGAAAGGTGAGGACAACTCGACTGGTTAAGGAATTCCTTCGACAGCCCTCGTCTCAGCTAGAGGCAACAAGTAATGCTGACCACATGAGTGTCGGGAGAGTGCTCCGTGACAACCTGTTGTATGCGTACCACGTACAGTGTGTGCAGGCACTATCAGCATCTGATTTTCCTGCATGGGTAGATATCTTTTTGGCTCTAGAGCCAATACCGACATTGCGGGACAGCATCTAGGGAGGCATATGTGCGGATCTTATTATTAATAGACAACTCACGTAAATTATAATGTTATGAGCACACACTGAATTGCTACAGCAAAGTCGCGATTAGTAGGAAGGCTCTTGAAGATAGAAGTAAACTATTCCTACAAAGTCTGTTGACAATATTTTAAGATCTGGGTTTAAATAACATACTTCAACCCCCTACGTATCGCTCATACAGGGATTATGAGGATAAGATTAGAATAAATACTGCATGCACAGAGATATTCAAACAAGCATTCCTCCTGTGCTCTACATGTGAATGGAACGGAAAGAAACACTAATAACTGGTGTAGCGGGACTTTCCCACTGCCATGCACTTCACTGTGGTCTGAAGAGTATAGATGAAGATGTAGTCGGTCGCAAGCCACCATATTGATAAATAATAGTCGGCAGTGTCTCAGTTTCAGATTAATGCCGAATACAGCGACCCAATGTTGCCTGATGAAGTGGTGTTGTATTGTTTGTGTGAGCGGATGAATAAGTGATTAATAATGGTAATTGTACTATCTATAAATGTATTGTGCGGTACGGGACACTATCACAAAAGTTTACTAAATGTTTCGAATGTCTTTTTAGCTCTACTCATTGCGTTGTATTGCAACAGCCTGTAAGTGAGTAGCATTTACTTGTGTGTGTGTTATCGTTAATACTAATATGGGAATGTGAACTGACAACCTAAATGTGCTACTGAACTCAAAGTCACTTCACTTACATGAACTAAAAAGAAGCCTGTGTGTGTGAAAACCGATCTCATTTATAAGCCTATAATTAAGCAAACCAATTATTTCACTCTCAGAAGACTTGGTAAGTGCGAACTGATAGAAAAAAAAACGTAACTGTGAAAAGAAAAACCAAACTGTGATGTCGACCTGTGTAGTAATGCACCCTGAAACACACAAAAATTTCTGCAGTAACATACGGCCCTGGTAAAATAAAGGAACTGACAGAACCTACATTGGGCAAAGGATACAAAACAATTACGTATTATGAATCTGACTTGAAAAATGAAGTACTGGTAGAAACAACAACACAGCAAGATTCAACAACAGCTAAAAAAATACTGCGAAAAGCTAACTATTGTCGGTCCAGGGAAATTGGATTCATAATCTTGACACAGAATGCCAATGAAACACCTGTCTCAATCTTTAAGTACTGAAATTTCAGTTAGGAAAGAACTTATCAAAAACAACTTTATAGAATCTAATTAGAAAATTCATTTAATGTAATAACTTACATGGTATAGTAAAATAACTCAGAAAATCAGTCAGTAGAATAATTATCAAGAACTCGACTGCGACGAGGGTGAAGTGGACCAACAATTCAAGTCTGTAAAAATCTAAGAAAAATTCTTACTTCATCAATTAATATCTTGTTCTTCATTTCAAAACCGTTTTTATGTCCGTACGCTATTCAACCATTGTTCGAGTCATCGTTCCTCCTCGTAATAAAACTGCAACACACATAGTCCAAAACTGCGTCTATTCATTACAATGTACACTCAAGGAATCCCCACCTGCTGCATACCGCAGCTTACAACTACACAGTCTTGTAGGTACAGATACTGTTGCCGGACAACTGTTTCCCCGACCACAAATCTTAAAATATATCAATTTCCTTTACGAATTTTTACATCGAATAACATCACAAACAATTCTACTGACCGTCAAAGATTCTACAACTCCACAGTGCTGCCATTGTAGACACAGATACTATTTCATAACAACTGTTTCTCTGACCACAATTCTTCAGATATATGATTTTCCTTTACAAATATTAACACATCCAATAACACAATTTAAAAAATACCATCTTACAAGCGTTAATTTAATTTAACATAATTTTACAAATATATAGAGTGTTTGAAGATTACCGACTCTGTAATGCGCCTTCACGAAACCGTGCTACTTCGTGTCAAAATTTATATTACAGCAGCTGATCGATACGAACTGCACCCGTCTTTAAGTAGTCAATAATGGAAGATAAAGAAGGAAACACTCCCACTCTCACAGTTTTTACACCCACAGAGATCGTGCTAACTACTTCTGTGCCCCAAAAGTAAGCTGCCAACCTCACTTAGCTCACAGCCGAATTCACCGATGCCAGAAAAGTTAAATACGTTTTAAAATATTGCTAAACTATGAACATTTTTTGTTACTAAGCAAGAAAACTCCACCTTCAAGAAGCTCTAAACGTGGCGAGCTGCACGAATCCACTGAGGTGAAAAAAATTACACTTATACAGATGGCGGTAGGGTCGCGAACACAACGTGTAACAGGGCAGTGCACTGGCGGAGTTGTCATTTGTACTCAGGTGATTCATGACGTGACGTCCCCTCTCCCCTTGTGTTGTCGCTGTTGATGTTGTGCCGCTACTGCTACAGCTCGGTGGAATGGAGACGCGACGCGCAGTGATGGTTTTCCCCGTCGCATAACGTGGAACAGCACCTGAAAATCTCTAAAGAAAATTGTTCCTCGCGTAATGTATGAAAGTCCCTTTTAGAGTCCGCACAGTCTTCTCAGCGATGCGAACTACTGATTTTAATTTTCTGTTATGGTTTTATGATGATTTGCTCTGCCCGATTAGTTAGTTATTGCAATATAGAGTGAATCATTTATCACCGGCGTCTTTTAACACCACTGAATCTAGAAAAAATTCATTTACGGTTCAATATCAGTAGTTGTTGTTACGTTGCTAGGCAGAATTGTTCACTACGGCACAACGCAAATCGAAAGATAATCTATAATGCAATCTTGCTTTCGTGAATCGTGATATTATTTCGGCAGAATGCTACTTTCAGTGCTCAAGGTTCTTCGTGTCACTATTTCAGTTAAAATGTTCACAGTTAATTAATTTAGATTATGAACTATCACACAATCCAATTAATGAGGGAACCAACTCGTGAGATTTCCATTACTGACGAAAAATTTTATTGTTTCTTCTTTGCAATTAGTTTATAATGATCACACCACACGCACATCGATGGATCAGATCAATTACGATTCTTTTCGTGACAATTACGACAACTTTTACAATCGGCGTATTTTTATTATCTCCGTGTGGTCGTATTAATGTTTCCTATTCCAGACTAATCAGGTATTGCAGTCTTCGATGCTATGTCCATTCTTCGTTCTAACTGTTCACTTTGATGAATGTTGAGTCCAACAATAATATCTCCAATATTGAAAAGTTCATTAACTCGTCGTACACTATCAGAATATCACTTCAGTTCAAGTTCTCAAGTCAGAATAACTGGGAACAAAGTCCGGGCATCTCTATCACACAACATTACTTAATGTTAGTTAATGTTAGTTAATTAAAAATAACCTGTCTTTCGTTCCAGCTTTATGACATGACATACTCAATAATTATTAAAATTGGTGTCACCAAATCTTTACTGACAAAGTTGTCGTATCTGTCAGGTTAACACTGTTCCCTACTTTAAGTTATCATGACATTCTTATTTAGTTTTTTGGATTTCTTGGGGTATTACAATATGAAATGGTGTACGACATGATTATGGCCGCACAACGGTAATTAACAGGCTCTGAATGCGGAATGGTAGCAGGACCTAGACGCATTAGACATTCCATTTCGGAAATCGTTAGTGAATTCTATATTCCGAAATTCACATTCTCAAGAGAGTGTAGAGAATACAAAATTTCAAGCATTAGTCCCACCATGGCCAACGCAGTGGCTGATGGCCTTCACTTCGAGAGCAGCGGGGTTTGCGTAGAGTCGTCAGAGCTAACAGACGAGCAACACTGCTTGAAATAACTGCGGAAATCAATGGGCGTACGACGAACGTATCCGCTAACCGGGAGACGCGAAATTTGCTGTTAATGGGCTACGGCAACAGACGACCGACGCGAGTGCCTTTACTAACTTGCAGCGCCTTACCTGGGCCCGTAACCGTATCGGTTTTATTGAACACCACTGGAAACCGTCTCCTGATCACATGAGTCTCGATTACATTTGGCAAGACCTGATGGTTGAGTTCGAATGTAGCGAATACCTCACGAAGGCATGGACCCAGGTCGTCAATAAGGCACTGTGCAGGCTAGTGGTGTCTCCACAATGGTGTGGGCGGTGTTTACATCGAATGCACGCCGACCTCGGGTCCAACCGTGCCGAGTATGGAAATAGTTATGTTCGGCTACTTGGAGAGCTTTATGGTCATTCATGGACCGTGTGTTCTCAAACAATGAGAGATATTTTGTGAATGAGGATGCGCCATGTCACCGGGCCACAATTGATCGAAATTGGTATGAAGGACATTCTGGACTATTCGAGCGAATGATTATTCCACCCAGATTGTGAAGTGAATCTCATCGAACATTTATAGGACATAATCGATAGGCCGGTTCGTGCACAAATTCCTGCACAAACAACACTTGGAGAACTTTTATAGACGGCTATTCAGACAGCACGGCTTAGAATTTCTGCAGTGTACTTCTAACGACTTGAGTCCATGTCACGTCGAGCTGCTGGACTACGCCGACCCGAACTGACTTTTGTGATCTCAGTCTGCTTGATTACTGACGGATGAGACCCGTGGGCCACAGTCTGACGAGCACTCATCTAGACAAAAGAAGATATTACCGAATTCAGTCACGGATCATTTTTCAACGTATGTTACTATATTATGAATATGATAATCTCTATATGCTGTCACCTGAAATTCCACACACCAATTCCAGTAGCCCAACGAACCGAGGCAGCAGCGAGAACCTTGTAGCTCTGTCAGACATATCGAAATGAAGTCTATACCCATGTAATCAAAATGGAGAGCTCGGAGTGTCAGTATGACCGAGTGACGAAGAACCATTGCAAGCACTGGATTCAATTGGGTTCACCACTGACGAAAAAGTGAGGAACCAACTTCATACGGCAAGAAGATGCTGTATGTTGCGCATAATGTGTTAATAACAGATTATGCTAGTAAGGGACAAACTGTCACGAAAGGAGATTATCTCTCGACGAGGTTACGGAGAGGAAAAAGCGGGCTAGGAAGTGTTTTTGCTTCAAAGCAACATAAAACCTCATTCTTCACAGGAAACATCGCGATACCTTTGAGATATCAAACTTTGCGTCATCAATTTTCTGACATGGTCCGCAGTGGCTTTCCCTCTAATGTAGAATCCATAGTGCGACAGCGGTTCCCAGATTATATTTGAGGTAAACCGTTTCGTGAACTGCTGAAATGCAGACCAAGTAATTCATTATCGTTTCTTTATAGCACAGCATTATTTCGTAATAGCACCATGCATCTGAAGATGGTAGTATACACGCGATCAACGCAATAAAGAGCTTCATATCAGATTTTTTTTTTTTTTTACTAAATGAATTAATCGCTCTCCAGCCGACGATGTCAGTTATTTAGAGGAAATAATTATGTCTGTTTAAAGAATATCTATACATTCTCCTGGATACGAACGTAAAAAAAAAAAAAAAATATAGCTCAGCCGGAAGAGCACGTGCCCGCGGAAAGCACAAGTCCATGGTCCGAGTCCTAGTCTGGAACACAATTTTAGTCTACAGAAAGCTTAATCTCACCGCACTCTCTGCTGGTGAAAGAAAATTGTGTCTGCTGAAAAGTGAGTGCATCTAAAATCCTCAGATTCTGTTTTAAATCTCTGACGACGAGACAAAATTGGCTGACCAAACAGCACTACGTTTTACAACCAATCGAACTGGAAGGACCACACTGGAATCTTAGATAATTCGGGTTTCACGATTTCTGCGATAGTTTTTAACTTTGTATTGGCATCATGTATCTTCCCACAAAAATCAAAGAGGTACCCTTTCGTATCAAGAAAATACCTCTATCTCTCGAACATCATTTATATCGTCTCACATTCACCTTCTGGACACAAAATTATTAGTTTTTTCACATTCATTAATCAGTTAAGATTTTTCTCGAATGCTTGGCTTATATGACTAACATTTGTATCACAAACTTTTGTAAGTGTGGTTTCACAGTACGACTACAGTTTATTAGATTTCCAATATTTTATTGTAGGTTTGGAGACAGTTTTCTATGCTACTTCAGAAGACGTTATTTTGTATGATACTTCACTTCGGCAGTATCTACAACATGAAACCTAATTTATATATTTTGTTCTCATAGTAAAAGAAAATTCGCAGATCGTCACTTTCCCATCTTCCAAATGTTTCCGTCTAAATAACTAGTATTTATTATTTTAACACTCTGTTTCTTACAACGAATTTAATTTTGTTTGTAACTTATTTTAATACCCTTGTTTTGTTACTCAAAACAAATGTTGCTAGTAACTTGCAACGATGTACTGTTAGACGGAAAACTGTGTAATGTACGACCTGATTTTTAAGATATCAGGCAGCTGGGCTTTAAATATGCAATAAATGAAATAAAATGTAGGTTCAGAGTTTTCACAGGTTTTAGGATGCAGCTTTATTGGTGACAAACAACACAGAATAATGAATTGTATGGTGACACTGTTGTAAATTTATCACAACAAAACACACTTGTTCTTGTTACAATCCTCAGCTTTGTTCGATGCAGCTTCGCTCCGAATAAATGTCGAAAACTATATCCATTAAAACATTCATGCAGTATTCTTCCTTTGAACGCGATCAGAAGTTCCTGCCTCCCGTCCCCCTTTACACTTCCCTTCATTACCAGATCGATGATTTGGTACTGCCTCGGAATGAGCCCTATCAAACGACCCTTTCTTTTGCTCCGGTTGTGCCATAAACTTTGTTTCTTCGTGAAATCGATGCAGCGTCTCCTTGTCATTCACTCTATCTGTCAGTTTAATCTTTGACATTCTTCTGTGTCATCACACTTCGAAAGCTTCTGTTTCCTTCTTGGCTCAGTTGCTTAACGTCCACGTTTAGCTACTATACAAGACTCCACTTCAGTTTATGTAAGATGCTAAAAAAATCACTAATTTCTGAAACAATTTTCGAGTTACAGCCAAGCCTGCATTTTATGCCTTTTCTACTTTGGTGATCAACTGTTTTGCTACCGAAATAGGAAAACTTATCGTTTACCTTTGGCGCCTCATTTGGTAATGTAATTCTTTCAGAATACCACCTGACATAACTCGAGTGCGTTCTATTACCCTCGTTTTACTTTTGTTGTTGTTCAGTATGTAACGTATTTTCAAGACACTATCCCTTCTATTGAACTGTTTTATTTTGCTATTTTTTATTGTCTGTGACTCAATGATAACATTATTAAGAAACCTAAAATTTTTATCGCTTTTCCCAGAACTTTACTTCCATCTTCAGATATCTCCTTGTCTTTCTTAACTGCTTCTCAGTTTACAGACTGAGTAACAAAGCGAACAGGCTAAAAACCTGCCTCACACTTTTCTCCAACTCAGATTTCCTTTCGCGTCCTTAGAATCTTATAACTGTGTTCTTCTGCACAAGTTGTAAGTAAACAACCGCTCAGTATATTTTAACCCTGCTGCCTTCAGAGTTTCAAACCATATAATTCGGTGACCATTATCGACAATTTTGGAAAAACTACAACTTCTGAGACAATGAGGAGTGAAGCACAGTCAGCTAGTGAGGAAGGTCAGTCACCAGTGTGCCTGGAAATGAGGAAGGGAACAGTTGATCGGCTGGAGGGCATTGGTTAGCAACCAGCCTGAGTACTGCAGTCACATGGCTGCTGCAACCGTTAAGCTGCGACGGCAGGGCCGAGCTTCAGGCATTGAGTGTAGCCTCACGGTCTCACACTTCTCGTTGCCGTGTACAGAATACGACGCACAGACAAATGGTGAGAAGTTATATGCAGTGAGTGCTGGCTCCCAACTTGCCATGTTCCCACTCCCTTGTTTAGATTAGGGCGCTCACACAGGTGCTACGCTTGTCACGTACCAACACTTGTCGATGTGGAAGTGACGGAAACACATTAGCATGGTGCTCATCTGTGGCTGGAAGAGGACAGATAGTTACCCTGCACATACTCGCTGGCGTTATTTAATTTGCTCTCCTCTTTACTACTGTACTATGTACAGCAGTGTGACTGGTACGTGAAGTGTGGTTCCTCAGTGTTTGAGCGACGTATTTTGGCATACATTATTGTTGGACAGTATTAGGTTGATGTCGCCAGGCAGACATTGTGGTTGAGCATGTGAATGTGAAACGTTGCCTTGTCTGGCATTGTAACTCGTTAATTGTGTTATAGTTGTTATGTTTGTGTCATGTGTTTGGTTGAGTTAATGTTCTCTCCTCAAGCGAGTATGTGTACTTTTCAAATGCGTATGTGAGCGCTTTCGTCTCTATTATAGGTAAGGGCCCAGTATTGGAATCTCACTCTTCCCTCTCGTTTGCCCCATGTTTTAAAATCATTGTTAATGTTGGGTTGTCTTTTGCTTACATATGTCTGTAACTGTGTGTCTTTTGACTAATGTTTTATTGAGAAGTTAAAATATGAAGCTTGCCACGATTCCATTACTTTTAATTACTTATTGCACTGGCAGTGCCAAGAATGTCTAACAGATGGTTCAAGATAACGTAGCTATTGATCCTGGCTGCCAGAACTTGGTTGTGTGAAATTTAGTGCGCCAGTTATGTGAAGACTTCAGTATGCCAAGACATTCAGTGTGCCAAGTTAATTAATTTCTATTTGTTTTGCATGATTTAGAGAATTTTGTATCCAACAATTGTTTTTGAAGACATTACTAACCACTTGTAAATGTTTAAAGTGACTTAAGGAGGCAGTAACTGGCGTCTGCTTCACGTCTGTTGTGCAGCGAGCTACGTTAATTTAAATATTAACTGCATTTTTCTTACTTGTCACTTGTTCTTCCGTGTATTTTTGCTTTTAGTAAGCTTTAATTGTCGAGTGCTAGTAATAGTGTTCCATAGATTTCGTGTTTGTTTTGAATACAGTCAGAGAGAGTTTCTTTGTCAACCATAGTGCCAGTAGTGCTAGTGTTCGTTTTTAATACAGTCCAGAGACAGGTAGTGCTATTTTTCATTGTTTTCTACAAGAAGTGTCTAGCAACGACAGTTTATCAACAATCAGCCGCCTTTAGTGAATTAGCAGTTTAGTTAAAAGTTGATTAACTCTTTACAGTAAATTGATTTCTTAGGATGGATAGGATGTGTGACTGCTGTGTACGGACGCAGGAGGAGTTGTCCACTGTTCGTGAACAGCTGAGCATGTTGTTGGCCGCGGTCAGCCGTCTTCATGCTGCTGCCTCGGAGTGTAGCGGCAGTGAGGAGTCTGGAGCGTCGCAAGGTACACCCCATGCTTCACCCACTGTCCCTGCTCTCGAGACGTCTTCGCGGGTACCGGGCGCGGTTGGGCCACCCTCTCCCCAAAGGGAGTGGCGGGTTCAGCGGCGTTCGCGGCGCACGAGGCGGAGGGTCGATATGGAGGCTGGCCGTGTGGCATCGCCCGCTCTGCTTGTCAGTGGACATGTGGCTGCTCCTTCAGCAAGGTCCGAGCAGGCACACGGGGGGGAGGGGTTTATTAGTTATTGGGAGCTCCGACGGTAGGCGGGTGATGGAACCCCTTAGGGAAATAGCGGAAAGGTCGGGGATGAAGGCCAGTGTTCACTCTGTCTGCTTGCCGGGGGGTCTCATCCGAGATGTGGAGGAGCCCCTACCGGCGGCGATAGAGAGCACTGGGTGCACCCGACTGCAAATTGTTGCTCACGTCGGCACCAATGACTCGTGCCGTCTGGGTTCAGAGATCAGTTCGTACAGGCAGTTGGCGGAATTGGTGGAGGCGGAAAGCCTCGATCGCGGGGTGGAATCTGAGTTAACCATTTGTAGTATCGTTCCCAGAACCGATCGCGGTCCTCTGGTTTGGAGCCGAGTAGAAGGCTTAAACCAGAGGCTCAAACCATTCTGCGGAGATCTGGGGTGCAAATTTCTCGATCTCCGCTATCGGGTGGAGAAATGTAGGGTCCCACTGAATAGGTCAGGCGCGCACTACACGCCGGAAGCGGCTACAAGCGTAGCGGAATACTTGTGTAGTGCATATGTGGGTTTTTTTGGTTGTTAGGGAATTCCCTCCCTAGGCCCGACAAGGCGCCACCTGAGACGCGACAAGGTAGGAGTAGGCAAAATGCAACAGAGAATAACAATATTAATGTGCTAATAGTAAACTGCAGGAGCGCCTATAGAAAGGTCCCGGAACTGCTCTCATTAATAAACGGTCACAATGCCCATATAGTACTAGGGACAGAAAGTTGGCTGAAACCAGACGTAAACAGTAGTGAAATCCTAAACTCAGATTGGAATGTATGCCGCAGAGACAGGCTGGACAGTGAAGGGGGAGGCGTGTTTATAGCGATAATAAGTGCAATAGTATCGAAGGAAATTGACGGAGATCCTAAATGTGAAATGATTTGCGTGAAGGTCACGGTTAAAGCAGGCTCAGACATGGTAATTGGATGTCTCTATAGGCCCCCTGGCTCAGCGGCTGCTGTGGCTGAGCACCTGAAGAATAATTTGGAAAATATTTCCAGTAGATTTCCCCACCATGTTGTAGTTCTGGGTGGAGATTTTAATTTGCCGGATATGGACTGGGAGACTCAAACGTTCATAACGGGTGGCAGGGACAAAGATTCCAGAAATTTTTTTTAAAGTGCTTTATCTGAAAACTACCTTGAGCAGTTAAACAGAGAACCGTCTCGTGGCGATAACACATTAGACCTGCTGATAACAAACAGATCCGAACTAATTGAAACAGTTAATGCAGAACAGGGAATCAGCGATCATAAAGCGGTTACAGCATCGATGATTTCAGCCGTAAATAGAGATATTAAAAAAAGTAGGAACATTTTTCTGTTTAGCAAAAGTGACATAAAGCAGATTACGGAGTACTTGACGGCTCAACACAAAAGTTTTGTCTCAAGTACAGATATTGTTGAGGATCAGTGGACAAAGTTCAAAACCATCGTACCACATGCATTAGATGAGGATGTGCCAAGCAAGATCGTAAGAGATGGAACAGAGCCACCGTGGTACAACAACTGAGTTACAAAACTGCTGCGGAAGCAAACGGAACTTCACAGCATATATAAACATAGCCAAAGCCTTGCAGACAAACATAAATTACGCGAAGCGAATTGTAGTGTGAGGAGGGCTATGCGAGAGGCGTTCAATGAATTCGAAAGTAAAGTTCTATGTACTGACTTGGCAGAAAATCCTAAAATATTTTGGTCTTATGTCAAAGCGGTAGGTGGATCAAAACAAAATGTCCAGACATTCTGTGGAAAAATGGTACTGAAACAGAGGATGACAGACTAAAGCCCGAAATACTAAATGCCTTTTTCCAAAGCTGTTTCTCAGAGGAAGACTGCACTGTAGTTCCTTCTCTAGATTGTCGTACAGATGACAAAATGGTAGATATCGAAATAGACGACTGAGGGATAGAGAAACAATTAAAATCGCTCAAAAGAGGAAAGGCCGCTGGACCTGATGGGATACCAGTTCGATTTTACACAGAGTACGCGAAGGACCTTGCCCCTCTTCTTGCAGCGGTGTACCATAGGTCCTTAGAAGAGCGTAGCGTTCCAAAGGATTGGAAAAGGGCACAGGTCATCTCCGTTTTCAAGAACGGACGTCCAACAGATATGCAGAACTATAGACCTATTTCTCTAAAGTCGCTGCGTCGTAGAATTTTGGAACACGTATTATGTTGGAGTATAATGACTTTTCTGGAGACTAGAAATCTACTCTGTAGGAATCAGCATCGGTTTCGAAAAAGACGGTCGTGTGATACCCAGCTCACGCTATTCTTCCACGAGACTCAGAGAGCCATAAACACGGGTTCACAGCTAGATGCCGTGTTTCTTGACTACCGCAAGGCGTTCGATACAGTTCCCCACAGTCGTTTAATAAACAAAGTAAGAGTGTATGGACTATCAGACCAATTGTGTGACTGGATTGAGGAGTTCCTGGATAACAGAACGCAGCATGTAATTCTCAATGGAGAGAAATGTTCCGAAGAAAGAGTGATTTCAGGTGTGCCGCAGGGGAGTGTCATAGGACCGTTGCTATTCACAATGTACATAAATGACCTTGTGGATAACATCGGAAGTTCGCTGAGGCTTTTTGCAGATGGTGCTGTGGTGTATCGAGAGGTTGTAACAATGGAAAATTGTACTGAAATGCAGGAGGATCTGCAGCGAATTGACGCATGGTGTAGTGAATGGCAATTGAATCTCAATGTAGACAAGTGTAATATGTTGAGAATACATAGAAAGATAGTTCTCTTGTCATTTAGCTACAAAATAGCGGGTCGGCAACTGGAAGCAGTAATTCCATAAATTATCTGGGAGTACGCATTAGGAGTGATTCAAAATGGAATGATCATATAAAGTTGATCGTCGGTAAAGCAGATGACAGACTGAGATTCATTGGAAGAATCCTAATGAAATGCAATCCGAAAACAAATGAAGTAGGTTACAGTACGCTTGTTCGCCAACTGCTTGAATACTGCCCAACAGTGTGGGATCCGTACCAGATAGGGTTGATAGAAGAGATAGACAAGATCTAACGGAGAGCAGCGCGCTTCGGTACAGGATCATTTAGTAATCGCGAAAGCGGTACGGAGATGATAAATAAACTCCAGTGGTAGACTCTGCAGGAGAGACGCTTTGCTGAAGTTTCGAGAACATACCTTCACCGAGGAGTCAAGCAGTATATTGCTCCCTCCTACGTATATATCGCGAAGAGACCATGAGGATAAAATCAGAGAGATTAGAGCCCAGACAGAAGCATACCGACAATGCTTCTTTCCACGAACAATATCATACTGGAATAGAAGGGAGAACCAATAGAGGTACTCAGGGTACCCTTCGCCTTGGCTTGCGGAGTATGGATGTAGATGTAGATGTATCACTCTATGGGAAATTACTGTTACTGTAACTTAAAAATTTGTCGTAACATTCCTTGCTTTGAAAATGGTCATTATAATTCATTTTGTCATCACTTTCGACGAACGATAGTGTCGTAATAGTATTTATATAGGTGAGCGCTATTTTTTTGTAATGTTCCTGAAAGATTACAGCAACTTATTTTATCACCAGTTGTAAAATTTGTTATCTTCCAGCCAGATGTGATGAAATATTTCTGGATGTTAAATTGTGTTACGATCAGCTACGATGAAATCCCTCTTGAAATGAAGTGTAATGTTAAGGTAGTGATTTCTTAATAAGAAGTGATGGACTGACATTAGTTCCGTTAAATCACCAGAACACTCGATTCTACCCACTCACGCTCCCAATCGTATCATTTTCTGTGAATAATCGTGTCCGTATTTTGTAAACATGGCATTCTGAACTTATACCTTGGAACATATTTCATCACCTACCTTCTTCGGCACGACACACAAAACTTCCACATCTATTCGACGTATGAGCAATACTACCCTGGCGACAGTGTAACGGTTTTAATTACACAATTTTGCTACATATATGAGCATAGGAAAGTCAGTGGTATTATCCACCAAACTGAAGATTTGTTACAAAGCGTTCCCAAGTAATGAACGGCTGTATGATCAGTCATCGACTCATCTGTCATGATAAAATTGTTTCTGTTTGCTTATTATAAACACAGTCTTGCGCAAAAATTAGAGGATATGCTATCAAAGAGAACTAGAATCGCTAGAGCGTCATAACTGAGGAATCACTGCTATCACAGAAGTGTCGTGCTACCTACCCATCGGCGTATCATGTCCTGGAAGGAAGGGAGCTGGCAAGTGATTTCGGGCGAGGAGAACCGAAAACGTGTAACGAATTCCCTCTGCTAATGACGGCAGGCGCTAATCCCATATTATGCATGCTGTACTGCGTCCGTAAATTGCCACGCAAATTCCAATTTTCAAAGGAGACGAAACTCTGATTAGAGAAACGCCCTCGAGGGATAATAAACGTCTGAGGGAACCGTGCGAAAGGCGAGGGGAGTGCAGTGGAATAGTCTGGAGGGGTTAGGGCGATGGTGTATGATTCCCGCTGATGTTCCCTTCTCATTCATGAAGAATGACTTGGCACTGAAGCAGTCACACTGAATCATTTGTTGCACTGATTCCTTAAGTAAAGGTAGTATCTTCGTACAAACAATAATGTGAATAATCAGATATTTAAAGAAGAAACTGGTGCTCGACAGCCCCGCACTCACAAAGGTTGAGGCTTGTCCTCACTGGAAATTACAATATGTTAGAAAGTGTTACATGATTAAATAAAAGATGAAAAGTTTTTAAGAGAGATAACTTACGAACCGAAATAAATTTAGCACGTGTGATCAGGTGAATCACTACGTCTTAAAAGCATTCGATGAGACGGATGTTTTCGTTGTGGGAAAGGTGCTGAAAGTACCTTTGTAGCGAATTAACTTCAGGTATCGTTAAAAGCCGTGGAAAAAGTAGTAATCTAATGTTGACCTTTAATTCAAACCCTTCGTTTTAAAGTCATTAACCATGTGTTACTTGTAAAAGCTGCTGAGACGAGGATGATAATGTGCGCCATAGAGAGATATAACATTAGTATGAAGGAAAAGTGTCGAACTGTAGGCTGTTCTTACAAATTTGAACAAAACAATGAGAGAGCTGGTAGTTGTTAGATGTATGAAGAGGGGTAGGATGTGTGGATGAAGAATGAGCAGACTGGACGTGTTACACTCAAAGTCCTAATGTCATCGTAAATGGGATTATTACTCTATGTTCCATGTCGCAAAGTCACTTACACGTCCGGGAAACAGTCATCCAACGAAACACAGGTTTAGAATATTTTGTTGGTATACGCTTTTAGTGCCTACTACATTTGTTAACTGGTATCAAGAGAATGAGTAGCAATCTTCCTTTTTCTTGCTGATAGTTCAAAGCCAGTAAATCTTTTTGCTGTTTTTGTAGTTCTTTTAACCACTTAGAATGATAACAACAACATTTAACCGTTTACACCATGCATGAGCATATAGAAACTAACAAACACACACACACACACACACACACACACACACACACACACACACACGCACACATAAGTAGAGGAAAAGGGGAACAGAAAAAATAACCAATAAGCTATCTCCCTAATTTCGCAACAGTTACTTAGTTGGCGGCCGGGGTAGCCGAGCTGTTCTAGGCACTACAATCCGGAACCGCGAGACCGCTACTGTCACAGGTTCCAATCCCGCCTCGGGCATGGATGTGTGTGATGTCCTTAGGTTAGTTAGGTTTAAGCAGTTCTGTAAGTTCTAGGGGACTAATGACCTCAGAAGTTAAGTTCCATAGTGCTCAGAGTCATTTGATTTAGTTTCTTAGTTGAATTGGCAACAATTAAGTTACGAGAGAATTCACACACAGTTCTCGTAAGAAAAATCTGCACTTAGTACCAGACCAGCAGTCGTGTTCCACAGCAGTTACCTTAAGTTGTGTGAAAACTACAAATAGAACGAGATATGGAAATATCCAGATGTCGATATTTTACAAGTGAAAGTGTGATAAAGGAAAACACAGATTTCAGCTACAAAGCTGAATAACCGTAAATAATAAGCTATAATGTAGCAGTTATCATGTGAACAGCTTGCTAATCTACAAGCAACTCATTTAAAAATGAACTGCGCTATTCTACATTAAATCCATTAAAAATACCTAATATGAAATGTGAATGGCTCCGGAACATGAATAAATACAGGTTGCCATACGTATAAGGCGACCGAATTTATAAAGTGAATGTGAATATAACGGTTTCTAGAAAAATGTGCTGAATATATTGCATTGTCGACCTATTATTATTTGTAAAGCTTTATTTGAACCAAAATTTTAGTAGCAGGAAAAGCATACATGAAAGTAATGGAATTGCGCAAACAGGAAATTCCGAGAATATATCTTCAACTTGTTAGTTCGCTTGGGCTGAGCTAACAGAACTTCAGGCTGCCTTTTAAAATGTGTATAAACATTCATTTTATAAACTGAATCTTTTTTTCCGTCTGAAATATAATATGTACTTACGTCCCAAAAACGTTTCAACTTTCAGGATCAAGGCAGTTTAAGTGGGATTCGCTTCTGAGCTAATATGATTTTGTTTTTACATGTAGAACTTACAAGTTGGAAAGGTTTATATCAAAATTTCTTTGCGAATCAAATATTACTTCCTGTTATTCGTCCGTCCTAATAATATCTGCCACTCCGTCGCCTAGTTATAAGTTGGTGGTCGCACTTCTGTTTCACTTATGAAAAACCTGCACCTATTCATGTCGAGATACACTGATATTCTAGTCTTCATACCTCAGTTTTCCTCAGCTAAATGATCTGAAATATTTCGCTTCTGATTGGGTATGAACTTCAGATTTACGTTGAGAGGTTTCTTTCATAGCACTGGTTGACGACTTGGCGACTGGAATATTAATAGATATTACATGGAAACAAGAAAAAGTGGTTTAAATTTGATAAACGAATACTGAATATTTGCCCTATCTTCGCAGGTACAGCTGCTTTCAGTATTGTCGGAATCTAATGCTTTTGGAACAGTAAACCTAGAGCACAATTTCCTCTTGATTAGTAATCAATGTTGCTCGTACTAAGTGAGTCGTCTGTAAAATCACTAAAATATACAGAAAGTTAGCAATGTCTGAGCAAGTACATGTCCATTGACAATGATATTGATTGGTGTTGATAAAGTATATTTTGATGGTGACCGTCTACACAGACACGCAGAATGAAAGGTAAAGAGCGAAGTTTATGCTGTCGATAAACCATAATTCCATTGTATGTTGGTAAGTGGGACGGTGTGGATTATCTAGTTGTTTACTGGCTCCTTGTTATGACTGTGTCTTAACTGGTGATCCGTCGGTCACGAAGGTACTTTTAGGCCATTCTGGGTGATGGAGAATATCGTATCACTTAAAGTATCCTGGCAGTGTGGTCTCAAGTCCCACATGGCGCACAGGTTGGTTGGTTGGTTGTTTGGGGAAGGAGATCAGACAGCGTGGTCATTGGTCTCATCGGATTAGGGAAGGATGGGGAAGGAATTCGGCCGTGCCCTTTCAGAGGAACCATCCCGGCATTTGCTTGGAGTGATTTAGGGAAATCACGGAAAACCTAAATCAGGATGGCCGGACGCGGGATTGAACCGTCGTCCTCCCGAATGCGAGTCCTGTGTCTAACCACTGCGCCACCTCGCTCGGTCATGGTACAGTGCACAAGTCATATACTGCTTAGTACAGCAGGACTGTGGCGACTTAAATTGTAATTCATATGCAAGTAAGTGTTTCATTCGTAGCTGTAGTTGCACACTGATCGGAAGAAGCAATGGACGCATGATTTCCATGAAATCTGAGAAATACCCGTGTAAGTTTGCATATTTGGTGTAAAGAATGTACAACTACCGAATTAGAGGATACTGGACCTGAATACTATACACCGATAAAAAAAAGAAAAACACCGAACATGATAAATGTACAATACAGAAATCTCGATAGTACATTTGTCTAGGTAACATATTAAGTGATTAGTACGGCAAGATCACAGGTTAATGTAAGCGCGAGACAAGCCATTGCAGATGTGAAATGGTTGTACATTAAAACCAGTGTAACCACGAGAATCTTGAATGAAAGCAAGCAAACGTGCATGCATTGTATTGTGCAGGAACCGGCAGTCAGTTTGTGGGATGGAGTTTCATGCCTGTTGCCCTTAATCGGTCAATAAGAGGACACTTAATGATGATTGGGGATGACGCTTTAGTTGTCGTCCGGTGATGTCCGAGATGTGCTCGATTGGAGACAAATCTGGTTATCGAGGAGGCCAAGGCTACATGTAGACACTTTGCAGAACATATTGAGTTACAACAGCGGTATGTGCCCGAACATTATCCTGTTGAAAAACACCCCCTGGAATGCTGTTCATGAAGGGCACACAGCACATCGAATCACCACACTGATGAGCAAATTTGCAGTCAGGGTGCGTGGGATAACCATGCGAATGCTCCTGCTGTCGTACGAAATCACGCCCCCGACCGTAACTCCCGCTGAATGTCCATTGTTTCTAGGACGGAGGCAGGGTGGTTGCAGGCCCTCAACTGGCCTTTGTTGGAAACCACAACAGATCTCCACCCTGCCCTCCATTGAGCTCTCACGTAACACCACTGACACGATGGTCTATCTCTCTCTCTCACTGGGTAGCGACACGTGGCAGTCCGGAGCCCGGCCTTCGTCCGACCGTTCATTCTAATGACCATCACCTTCAGGAATCGTACGCAGTGCCTACATTCCTGGGAAGTGTTTCTGTAGTATTACAGAAGAAATTTCTAGCTTCTCGTAGCCTTACTAAATGACCCCACTCAAACTCGTTGAGGTGTTGATACTGGAGTCTTTATGGCCTTAACGGCGTTCTTCACAAACATCAACTCCCGACGTCCAATCTAAAAGGTAACTAATGCTTACGACCGCTACAGCGAGTATTTAAAGCAAACCCCATTTACTTCCTCATAGGGACGTTACTAGCGCCATGCTTATGCGATTAACTTGAAATGTGAATATCATTTTTCAGATGTAGATGTTCTCGTGACAGCTTTCGTTTGTGTCGCACAACTTCTTCTTGGTATTCCGATTTTATTAAAATTTAGGCAGTTTTCTTTACTGTTCATCTGATGGTGTACCGGCCTCACCTACAGAGTGGTTGTGCTACAGTTATTTGTCATCGGAGTTCATGTTTTGGAGTACAGCTTATGAACACCCGCACTACGTGTGACGGCGGGTGAAGTTAACTGATCGAATAAGTGAGGATGAACTTTGAAAATTCAGTACCAACATACAGAACTGTTTTGCAAGTTCTCCGTTAAGCTCGTACTTCCTCGTATAGGATGTAGCTGCTCCCTTCTGTTTGTCATTTGACTTGCACGAAAGACGGCAAAACCGAATTAATATCTGACACGACACGATTTAACATGTTCCAGAATATTACACTGTGGTGCTGACAAATGTCTTTCGACACTGTGGTGTAAATAACAGTAAGGTAAGTACTCACAATGACTTTCAGTAGAGTATGTAGTTTGTCAAATACTCTCCAAGAGTACGTTTCGAGTTTTCAAACTCAACACTGAAAAGTATCAACTAGAGTTTCACACTAGTCCGACTTGTACCACGGAGAGTGAATCTTGCAGCGGACGAGCAGCTTTGGTGACGCTGGTAACATAACGAATCAGTCACATAACGCGGCAGTAGGTTTGAGGCAACCGGAAGCTGACGGATTGGCGCTGGCACCGACCAGTGCTAAGCAGTGGGCTGGCAACGCACCTCAGCTGCGGAGCACAGGCGGACAACACAAGCCGAATTCTTCGAATGCTAATCTTCCAAATGCTTTGTCACCTGTTAGACGCACTCGTAAGTTTTCAGAGCAGAAAGTACTGTAGGGACCAAGACCTATCAGCTCTCTGGTGGTGGTGGTGGTAGGTTCCTCTATGTGCAAACTGCTGAGGACATCGGTCCCTATGCTTAAACACTACTTAATTTAACTTCAATTAATTTATACTAAGGACAACACAGGCACCCATGCCCGAGGGAGGACTTGAACCTCCGACATGGTGAGCAGTATAAACCGTGGCATGGTTCTTGAGACCACGCGGCTACCAGGCTTGGTTACTACCTCTTTACGTGCTCTGTTACTCCTTTAACATCATTTAGTGACCCAACTCCTTCACCCAAAAATGCAGTACATACTTGCAAAGGTGCAGAGGAGCTGGGGGGCGAGATGCTATGAGCAGAAGGTTGCATGAATTTTCTGAAATCTGCACCACAAAAAACAATGACTCGTAAAGAAAACTTACACCATTGGTTGTCATATAATTAATTTCAGCAGAAGACAAATGGTGTGCACTAATAACACCTGATTCCAAAGGTGAACCTAATGAATATCTATTTCAAAATTTTCCTCCATCTACAAATTACAATTATCAAGATTCAACATCCATGCTTGAAAATGCGTATCCCAGATGGCACAGTATGTTAATGCTACAATCAGGGCAATTAAATCCAACTTTCATTCCTAGGCTGTGGCTAAGCCATGTCTCCGCAATATCCTTTCTTTCAGGAGTGCTAGTTGTGCAAGGTTCACAGGAGAGCTTCTGTAAAATTTGGAAGGTAGGAGACGAGGTACTGGCAGAAGTAAAGCTGTGAGGTCGGGGTGTGAGTCGTGCTTTCTTCACATCAGCTCGAAGAAATTCAGTAAGAGATTGGCATAAATTCTCTTCGTAATGATATGACAGTAATCTCCCACATATTAAATTCTCTAGATCTATATGTTTTCAAACAAAAATATTTTCCACACCACTGTATGTTTAAAAGTTAACAAAATAACCTTGATTACACCACTAATCAAAACATATCTATTATTACTCCACACTATTAAGAAAGCGATTCCACAAAAGAATACAACCGTGGATGCGTTTCACAATGAGCAATCAGAAGTCTATGTCCACAGCACATAATTTGCAAGAAGAGAGTAAATGTATTGTAAGTAAGGTGATGATAATTACTTTGAATTTACAATACGACGAATTGGAAAGATAACAATCGTCACTATAATCAGCTTCACTTTAGAGAAAATTGTGCAACCCAAGAGTTTCCATTTCGCGACACTGAAGATTAATGCCTCAAATCTAAACACGGAGTAATGGCAAGTTAACTCTGAAGAAATTCAGCAGAGAGTCCCAGAATAACGCAACCAGTTCTACTAACCTTATCCAAAGCTGGTAACTGATATGATCTTACCTACACCGTGTGGATACAAAACAGCGATAACTTCTCGCTAGCTAGTAGACATACCAGCGACCACAAAGACGTGAAAGTGTTTCCATTATGTGAAAGTGTCTCCATGAACACGTGAAGAGGTTTCGCAAAGAGCATATTTCTACCTCTCGAAGCTACGCATAGTGTAGATATACAACATATAGCAAATATGATTGCTGGTATCAACCGAAAGCAAAATGAATACAAATAAAACTGGTGAAATGAACAGACAGCCTTTAAACAGTAGCCTCTTTCCTTTCTCTACATCAGTTCCCATTTCCAGTTTTAAATGACGTTCTGTCTTTAATCTTAAACGTTGTTCAGAATTACTGCTACTTTTAGGTCCCAGAATTTTCCATGTAATGCTTCTTTAACCGTTTTCCAGGTTTTCAGTGTACCAGATCTTGTTAGTTCAAGTGTTTCTGCAGCATACGTGTTTCGTGCCTAACCACTGTTAGTTGTTATTACCGTTTTATCAAACGAGACAAAGATTTGTAGTTACTTGTGGGTCTTTTGCACATGGAATGCCCGTCCATTTCTTCTGCACGTTCTACTCTACTTTTCATTCTTATCTTTTCTTTTGTGCTGCTCTTTATCTGTTGTCCTGCGTACTTAAAACAATTAGTTACAGACCTTATGTAGCTATAAATTTCACGGTTGAAAGCATCACTTATTTTTGTTATGAACACTGATTTTCAAATGATGCTTTTAGTCTTGTTTTTGCTTCTTGCTTCTATAGTTCTTTAATTTCTTCCCTTGCACAATCCAGTAAGTCATTAATTAAGGTCAACGATGAAAGCCACGCCGTGTGCAAAAACTTTTCAATCTATGGGTATTATACATGGAACAGTTCCTAATTGAACATCTTTAGTATTTATGGATTTCTTCCACTGTCTAACTACCTTCTCTGTCACATAGATTCATCGTAGAGGAGACGAAATATCGCCTTTTCTGACACCTGATGTACTGACTAAATTCACTCATCCCTAACATCACAACTCAAAGCTAACGATATTTTTATTCACAGATATCAGGCCAACAACCAATGGTTTCCGAGAAATACAAGTATACCGCCGATAGAGGAAATCAATAATTATTGGATTTCTTGGAAACTGAGATTGCGCGCCTGACATACATATATAAATAAAAGTTTCGAATGTTCCGATGATCCTTCCTTAGTTGAAATGAATCTATTATCTTGCTTTTTTACGTAATTTCAGTGACATAAGTCCTTTCATAGTAGTTACGAGTTGCCTTCTATAAGTAATTCGACACATACTTTTTTTTCAGGGAGCACGTTAGTTTTATTGAGGATTCCAATGCACCATATCGTTCCCCAATTCTTTAGGCAACAGAACCCAATTTTTCAGGACGTCTTTGTTCGTTGCGACGGCCCTATGCTACCTTACTGGAATGGCTGGCATGCTCACATGGCATGCCTCTACTGGTTGATATCAGGGCCAATGTCTTGCTGTATCTATAGCTTCACCATCATCCAAGTATTTCTTCCAGCGGAGTGCAGCCTTCATTGGAACAAACAGGTAGAGGGTGTGAGACCCAGATTACAGGATAAAAAGAAAGAACAGTCCAATAAAGTTTTGTGAGCTCCTCTTTGGTGCGCCGACTTGGGTGAGGTTTAGAGCTGTTATGGAGAGCGAGAAGTTGGTTTGCATTTTTGTGGCTACCAATAGGTTTCAGTTTCTTGTTTCCTGAGGATGGCACAGAACACGTCACAGTTAATCGTTGAAACATGAGGATCAACCTCTATAGAGTTACAGAAGCTCGTTGCCATGACTTTACCGCTTTGAGGTCGCGCCTTTGAACATGTTCTTCAGAGAAGAGATGGTGTGGGGCCACTTGATGGATTGCCATCTTGTTGTAGGTTTGAAGTGGTGAACCTATATATCATCTCATGTGCTGATTTACGACAAACAACTGTTACGATCAACCTTCGGATAGCCCAACTGGTGGACGAGTGGATCAGCACTGCCAAGATGGACGTCCAGTTGTGCAGTAAAGTGTGTTATTGTTGTCCGTCCATCTCCGCGAGAGCAGAAGCCACAGCTATGTGCGGCCAGCCTAGAGGCGGGCGACTGGACTTATTCGATGATGACAGATGCCTCTCCCAACGACTCACTGTGCTTTTGTCGAGTGTCAGAACTCCATAGACATTCGGCAAGCTCCTATGAATATCTGCAATTCTCTGGTTTTCGCCAAAATAATATCGGTAATAGCTCTTAGCTTGTAACGCAACTCCGTTCCAGACTTCATTTTGAATGCTACTTATAACGACACCACGTTTCGAAACTCAATGAATATTCCAGCATATTCCACAACATATTCCGCATATTTTTCAAACGAAACTGGCCGAGAAAAAATGTGTAGCATTAATTATTGAAGGCCCCTCCTACTTTCCATTGGCCAATGACCAGTGTGTTGAAAATCTTACGATCTTCTAATTTTTAATGATATTCACATAGCAAGAGACAATGGTTGTATTTTACACTCCTGGAAATTTAAATAAGACACCGTGAATTCATTGTCCCAGGAAGGGGAAACTTTATTGACACATTCCTGGGGTCAGATACATCACATGACCACACTGACAGAACCACAGGTACATAGACACAGGCAACAGAGCATGCACAATGTCGGCACTAGTACAGTGTATATCCACCTTTCGCAGCAAAGCAGGCTGCTATTCTCCCATGGAGACGATCGTAGAGATGCTGGATGTAGTCCTGTGGAACGGCTTGCCATGCCATTTCCACCTGGCGCCTCAGTTGGACCAGCGTTCGTGCTAGACGTGCAGACCGCGTGAGACGACGCTTCATCCAGTCCCAAACATGCTCAAAGGGGGACAGATCCGGAGATCTTGCTGGCCAGGGTAGTTGACTTACACCTTCTAGAGCACGTTGGGTGACACGGGATACATGCGCACGTGCATTGTCCTGTTGGAACAGCAAGTTCCCTTGCCAGTCTAGGAATGGTAGAACGATGGATTCGATGACGGTTTGGATGTACCGTGCACTATTCAGTGTCCCCTCGACGACCACCGGAGATGTACGGCAAGTGTAGGAGATCGCTCCCCACACCATGATGCCGGGTGTTGGCCCTGTGTGCCTCGGTCGTATGCAGTCCTGATTGTGGCGCTCACCTGCACGGCGCCAAACACGCATACGACCATCCTTGGCACCAAGGCAGAAGCGACTCTCAACGCTGAAGACGACACGTCTCCATTCGTCCCTCCATTCACGCCTGTCGCGACACCACTGGAGGCGGGCTGCACGATGTTGGGGCGTGAGCGGAAGACGGCCTAACGGTGTGCGGGACCGTAGCCCAGCTTCATGGAGACGGTTGCGAATGGTCCTCGCCGATACCCCAGGAGCAACAGTGTCCCTAATTTGCTGGGAAGTGGCGGTGCGGTCCCCTACGGCACTGCGTAGGATCCTACGGTCTTGGCGTGCATCCGTGCGTCGCTGCGGTCCGGTCCCAGGTCGACGGGCACGTGCACCTTCCGCCGACCACTGGCGACAACATCGATGTACTGTGGAGACCTCACGCCCGACGTGTTGAGCAATTCGGCGGACGTCCAGCCGGCCTCCCGCATGCCCACTATACGCCCTCGCTCAAAGTCCGTCAACTGCACATACGGTTCACGTCCACGATGTCGCGGCATGCTACCAGTGTTAAAGACTGCGATGGAGCTCCGTATGCCACGGCAAACTGGCTGACACTGACGGCGGCGGTGCACAAATGCTGCGCAGCTAGCGCCATTCGACGGCCAACACCGCGGTTCCTGGTGTGTCCGCTGTGCCGTGCGTGTGATCATTGTTTGTACAGCCCTCTCGCAGTGTCCGGAGCAAGTATGGTGCGTCTGACACACCGGTGTCAATGTGTTCTTTTTTCCATTTCCCGGAGTGTACTTCAGTGAAATGGTAATGTTAAATCCCTCATTATATTTGTAGCTGGGATTAGTGTAATTAAATTAAGTTATTCAAGTACATCTGAATGCTCATTCATAAATTTAATTAATTGCCTCCTTAAATTTAAAACAAGGTGGAAACCACGCGGTGTTAACAGTAGCAGCCTTCCGGCGCCTCCCTCTTGAATTACATTGATGCGTGCGCGCTTGATGGTACGCGGCCGCCGGCGCAACGTGTTAGCGCTCACGCAGCCTGCCTCCCCAGGCCTTCTTGACCCTCGCCTGCCGGAACGCTAGGACGCTCCGAGCAATATTCCTAATGCACGAGGCAGCCGGGCGACCTGGCGTCACGAGTAATTCGTGGATACCGCCTGAAGCACTTGGCGACAACACTTCCGTAAATGAGGGTGGGCCATGCCGCCTCGCACCCCTCTCCTGCGCTCTTATCTTAGATTAACCTGTTATCTGTTTCTGAAGCCCCACGTGCTCCTTCTCATAGAAATTCAGCCTGCGCGATGTCTCCAAAATGAGTATTTTCCCGTGGTTACTGCTTTGGCTCGAAGGGAGGACAAACACATTGTGTTGGTGACTGTTACAACATCGTACCAAACATGACGACCGTAGTATTTCGTTCTTAAGCTACCCTCTGGAACACATTGTTGGTGAATAATCCACAAGAATACGTAATATCAATCCAGAGCGAAAGAGTATTGAATTACAACATAAGGTAGGTCGTGTGGCAAGCCAAAAGCCAATGCTCTGAAACACCTTCACAAAGAAGGAGGTTTAAGAAATATCGAGCCATGATTGGTGACTTAAGGTAGTTGATACTTTAAAGATAGATACACAGCAGTCATCTACTAAACATACAACGTGGAAGGGCAGGATTTGCATCATCATCCTCGTCCTTTCAAGGATTAGGTTGCTGTCTGTTCCGAACTCGCAAGCAGAATCATTCTCACGTTTTCTGAGTTCTTCCAGTATCTGTCTTCTCATTAAGATTTTAGTTCGGTATTTTCTGACCTACGATTCTCTTCAGCCGTTGTCTACAATTTTCGCGATATTTCTCAATGTTTTCATTCCTATTGAAAATACTTATTATTATTGTACTATCTGTACTTCTAATCGTCTCTCTTTTTGTGCATTCCTTCTTCTTGTTCTTGTTCTTTTTCTTCTTCCTCAGGAAAATCACCTCGGCTGCATGAATTTTCTTTTCTTTTCTTTTTTTTTCTTATGGTATCCTAACTTTCGCTTCTATAGTAGATCACAGGATCCACCATCATATTCTAGAACTTCATGATGGTCTCTCCTTGTACTTTACTACCCAGTTAGCTACTAATAGTATCACAGACGAACTTGGTTTTGTGTATTTCATTTTCAGTATCAGAGTCAAAATCAGAACTTATATCACAGGTTAAATTAGAGAATTGAGAAACTTGTTCTTAAAGTGAATTAACTAAAACAATTATTGTTGAACTGACTGGGTATTTTCTTCGGAATGCGATTATTGTTGTTTTATTACTGGAACTTTTAAATTTGTGTTTCTCCCATATTTCTTTCAGTTGGTACACTGATCTTTGCAGCTCTTTTCATTCTTTTGAATAACAATGATGTCTTCTAATGACATCGTTATAATTTAAAAGAATAAAAATGACCAGTATAAATATGGAAGAAATAAAACTTTACTGGAAACAGAAACAGATTCAAGTATTCCTCATTCGCCACCTAAATTCCTTTTCATTTATGAGGAACAAAGTTAATCTAAATATTAAAAATGGTTGATTATAGTTCATACCTTGATTCCTATCCGCGCTTACTACTGTGCATGTACTTTTGTAAACACTTTCCATTACCTATATTAGGCGATAAAACATGAAAATTCAGACATTATCTTCTGTAAAGCTGCTCAACGTCAATAAAGGCCATATGCACTTACATATTAAATTATCTGTGTTTTTCTATAATGTTTTAACTAAAAGCACATAGTGTGAGTATTAAAGACTTGATGTTAATCAGTTTTGTTCCTTGGAAGTAGTAGCTTCTGTGAAATGTTTTATGCGGCTATTGGTTATTTGGGAGTATAGCCTGTAGCCAATGTATAGAATACTGACGCCAAAATAGTTTATACAGTCGTTGCGTTTACACTTCTAGAAGAGTTCCTCTAATATTCATTTATTAATTGTAGAGGTTTTCTATCGAGTGATAATCTTGAATCTCTAATTCATTCATCATCTATTCCGTCATCGTCGGTAGCTTTGCTGTTCTTCATGCCTTGTGAAGCCTGCTGTAGCTCCTCCAAAGTAAATGGATCCACTGCTTCAGATTAGTTACTTTCTCCAGTGTTATCTTCTGATATAAGGAAACATCCACAGTTTGTTTCTTATCAAACAATTTATTTATATCAGCCTTCTCTAACACCAAATCTTAAACATTTCAATTTATTTCTTTTTCAGTTTTCTCACAGTTCATGATCGAAGTCCGTACAGTGATACTGACGTACATTAAATAATTTCTTTGTACACTCATAGATGATACGAGTGTCATCAGCGAATTTTCATTCAAACCCTCTCACCCTTGTTTGAATTCCTTTTTATTTCACGACCAGATCGAGTGGAAGGGGAGAAATTACATCTTTCCAGCACGCCTTCAAAAAGCAGCACTTTCAGTCTCGTTGTTCGTCTTGGTTCTAGTACGTATGGAATACTAACGGGACTCGCATTCCCCTAGAGTTTATACAATTTTTTCTGAGAATTTCAGATACCTTGCACCATTTTTCGTATTGAATGCTCATTGTGGTCAACATATTTTATGAATGTGTCTTGACTTTTCTTAAATATTTTCTGTGTTATGTAGAACAATATCAGAGTTGTCACTCTTCTGCTTTCTCTATCCTAAAGCCAAACTGATCGTCATCTACGAGTCCTCAGTTTTGTTTCATGTTCTTCTTTATATAGCTGAGAACTTCCATACGTGAACTGCTAATTTGAATTAATGAACTTCTATTCCCCTGCTTTTAAGGAAATTTGTATGGTGTCGATGATATTCTCCCAACTGCCTGATACCTGAATTCCAGCCAAAAAAGTTATACACTGAGGGACCAAAACATTTAGACCATATGCTTAATAGTTTGTTTATCCGTCTTTAGAACGAAGTACATCACTGGTTCTGCGTATCAGGGATCCGACAGTTTGTTGGTAAGTTAGTGGTGGTATGTGGCAATAGATCTCTACTCACCGGTCGTGTAACTCACATATATAGCGGGCCGCTGATTTGCGCACACGGTGACGGCGTCCGATAGCGACCCAGATAAGTGGCATGGCATTTGCATCAGGCGAATATGATCACCGAGACACCAACATGAGATTACTATAACGCTCGTTGAACTACTACAGCACGGATCTGGCTCCGAGACACGGCACCTCTTCGATTAGTACCACAGGTCCCATGCAAGGCAGGGGAGTGTTCACCACAGTTAACACAGCTACCATCAGCCTGCGTCCGTTGCGCGCTACACGTTTCGAGCTGCCGCTCACCTCGATCATTACGTCTGTGTAGACGACCATGACCTGGTGTAACAAAAATGTGATTCACCGGAAGAGCCGACACGTTTTCACTGATCGACGGTACAATCGAGATAGTTCCGCGCCAATGCCATCGTAACTGACGATGTCGTTTGGTCAACATGTGAATAAGCAGGGCTGGTCTGCTGCGGATCAACACGTTCAGCGTTGTACGACGGCCGGTGTGCTCCGAAACACATGTGGGTGCACCAGCGTTGTGCTCTTGCGGCAAAGATGCAACAGATCACCGTCTAACCCACGTTACAGAGACGATATGCCTACAAACCCAATTTATGTAAGGTGTGGTGTACGTCCAACCCTTTAGCAACGTGTCCTTCTACCTCTTTCCGTAGATGTTCATGACAGTGGCACGTGAACATCAACCAGCTTCGACTTTTCGAGAGACTCGTACACAGACTTCGGGTAATAATGATTTGCCTGAAACCTGATAGTCAAGGGATTGTGGAATGGGCCGTAATCAATTACTATTCATTGCCTTTCACAGTTACACACAATTCATTTTAAACTAGTAATTCAAGATTCAACAAAAAATAAAATACCAAACATTATTAATGAAGGAGTAAACAACTGCGTAAATAATAGTGTATTCACTGAGCTACAATTTAGCAAATCACCATTAAATACAGATACAAGGGATAATATTTTAAAAACAAGCCACTGCGACCTGGGCAGAAGGTCTTACACGCCAGGAATGCAATAAAATAAGAATTGTTTAAAACGCACTGAAACTTACAAATCACAGGTATTGAAATAGTAAAGGCAACACAGCAGAAGTCGTCAGACGACAGGAATGGCAGTAAATAAGATTTTAGAGGCTTACTGCGTAAATACAAATATCGAATTAGAATTTTAAGGCAAGTGACCACAATCACAGATGAAGGCCTTGCACCCCAGCAACGGCAGTAATATAAAAAAGAATTTAGAAACCTGCTAGGTTAATTAAAAAATAGCCATAAGATGAGGGTAAACTTCGTAACACAAGGGGCCACAGTCGGTGCTCCAGGAATCGACCTCTGAGAAGGTCCGGCAACAAACACTTTTGCGAGCGATGTGACAGGCAGCGAAGAGCTGCATTCACTTCACAAGACGGTTACTCAGACTAGTGGAAGTCCAAGGAATGACTTATGATAATCTTTCTGAAGCTACCTGACGCCCGATAAACCAAACGCAACGATGGAACAATTGCCAAAGCCGGAACCGCCGTTCTGCACTACGTCCACAGAATACTGTGTTTAGAGCGCCTGGAACGAGAGAGGAACCACTAACACCAGAGTACAAAGCCATCCACTCGCAGCTCTTCACCTCGGCGACACTACGAGCAGCAACACGAACCCAAGTGACTGGAGAATCGCGAGATATCACAATGGTGGAGGTATCTCTACTTGGATTGAAATGCGCTCCTCTTAAGGCTTGCTGGATCCGGTTTACGACGAGGTCGTGCACTGTGGTGACCATAGCCTTTCCATCCGGCAGTCCATGTGTGCCGCCAGCGGTCCCGGCGTGTTCTGACACTGCGTTGACCAGGCTCCTCCTGAGTCTCAAACTGAACTGGCCCACTCACACGACCTGGAAAAACAACGACGTTGCCCAATAGATGGGCAACAGTTACTACAATCGATAACCACCGCTGCTGCCCCTAGTGCATATGCAACTCTTGCGAAACGGAGTGGCTTCAGTCAACACTAGAAAGAGACAAACAACCGTAGCCATGCCAACTAAACGGTACCGTCTGGCCTCCAACAGAAGGTTGAAATGTACCAACAGCGCCAACGCGAGCCGTAGCACGGCTCATTGCCCTTTGTCAAAGTCGCTTATCTCAATGTACACTCCTGGAAAGGGAAAGAAGAACACATTGACACCGGTGTGTCAGACCCACCATACTTGCTCCGGACACTGCGAGAGGGCTGTACAAGCAATGATCACACGCACGGCACAGCGGACACACCAGGAACCGCGGTGTTGGCAGTCGAATGGCGCTAGCTGCGCCGCATTTGTTCACCGCCGCCGTCAGTGTCAGCCAGTTTGCCGTGGCATACGGAGCTCCATCGCACAGCGGGTAAATGTATTTCCAGTTCTGAAACAATAAACATTTTACTTACATTTTTCCATAATCTCATTTTCATTTGACTGCCGCTTAATAATGATTCGCTGGTCACATTCTTCACTTATTATAAATTCTGAGGAAATGTCATCCGTAACTTCTTTCTTGTTTGGTCGCAAGTCTTTCAGATCTCATATCGTTCATTTTCTATCTTGTCCTTCAGTTGGGTAGAGACCTAACCACTTCCTCGTCTTCGTTCGACAGCTGAATCCCTTTTGCTGTCGTAGTGTTAATGCAATTTCAGCAAAAGTTATTTTGTATTTCCTACGCACTGAATCTTCCCTTCCAGTGGTATTTATTTTCGATTTACTAACATTTCTTCTGCAGTTATATCGCTCTAACTTTCCTGCTATTCATGCTGATTTCATTCCTAAATGATGTATATTGCTGCTTTCCTCTGATTTCCTGAACGTATCCCACTTTCTCTAATTGTTAATCTGCAGCTAGCTTCCTGCTACCCATACTTTCCTTTAGAAGTTCTATGACTGTCACCTTAGGGATGTCCACTTCACTTGAAGTAGCGTGGCGCTTTTGATCCACTTTGCAATACAAATAATACAGACTCATGACGTCACAAGCCACATCTTTCTTATCGGTGACCTCATCAGCCTTTATCAACGAGATCATCTTCACGCGATAAGCCCCGCCCCTTCGCCACAAACACCCCCGCTTCCACCTACAATCTCTTGAGGCTATCAAAATATAGGAAATACAAAAAAATAACAAACTACTATTTAGTGAAATTAGCTCACTTGTATAGAATTTGACATAAAATTACAATTTGGACAGCGATTTATATAGTGTTTTATAGCTGTCATGATCACCAACCTTTTTGAACAGAATCACCCCTTTCGGCTATAAAACAACCATCTTCAGAATGTCTCATTCGACTGTACTGGAACAAATCATAACCATGTAAAAAGAATATGAGTCATAAAGTGTGAATATGAAGTTTACAATTGCACAGATAACTACAAATCGGCCCCACGTTCAATGTGACAGAAGCTTAGTTTAAATAAAGGGGCTGAGAAAAACCTATAGCAATGATAACGTGTCATAGATGTAACTGGTACAGTTCGACAATTTTGAACTAATGGACAGTGACGGTCACCAGATAGGCAACACAAGCTTAACACGTGTCTCCTGCATGTCAACTAATAATAAATGGCGACAGCCTGTGATATATGTATCAACATTGTGCCATTAAACGACAGCGTCAGTAACCCAGTGCAACGTGCCACTGTACAGCCCTCCAGCAAACCGAACATTGCACATAGGCTATACACAAAAGAAACAGAGGTGGCCAACATTTACTACGCTATTTACTGGCTGAAAGATCCGTTAATAATCCCAGTTCAGGTCAGGTCGGCACATCCAAGAAGGCGCCCCCACTCATTCCGAGTCATCTCTGCAGTGATCGCTTGTAAGTCGCCACACAGGAACTGAGACCGCATCAGAAGGCAGAAGCGCCCTCTCAGCAAGTGTGGTTGCCTCGGACACGTCATCTGGCAGCACGCTGCCCACAGATACGTAGATGGACGTGCGTTCAGATACGCTCGCAGGCCGTCACAGCTGGGCGATGACGGTCTTCGTACCGTTTGAATGAGGAAACATTTAATCAGAGTATCCGTTGTACATTAGACAATATATACTACACGGATCGAAGTTTGAACGGTCACACTTGCAGCTTAAGCTGTAACTTCATGGTTAAGCATTGTGTGTGTGTGTGTGTGTGTGTGTGTGTGTGTGTGTGTGTGTGTGTGTGTGTGTATGTTTCTGACGTATATTGAGTTTGGAAATGCTACGAGAGAAACCTTGGGCTAATTTATTGGGAAAATAAAGGGTGTCCTTAAATTATCTTTACAAACTTAAGGCTTAAATAACTTCAAAACTACACTAGATACTAACAAATCATTTAAATGGTTTGCAGCAAATGATGACATAACTCAAGCATTATTTATTTTACTTTTCAGATGACGAAATTTGGACTCAAAACTGAACTTTAAAATATGTTAAAATATGGACGCCATTGGAGAAAGCTCCGTGTGTGGTTTGCTTCATACAGAATACAATTCTCTGACCTCACAAAACTAGACTTCTTTCTGTGTAATTTTGTAAAGTATCTGTTGTATCGATCAGGAGTTGAACTCGCGCATTCGTATTGAATCTTAAAACCTTACTGTTCTGATCTTGAATCGTAACAGGGGGAAAATGAAATTCCGATTAGACATTATACGTGCCGCTAAGGTTGCACACATGGATACGTACGAACGAGCAAACAAGACTTTATGAGATTTCTTATCACGTACTGAAAACGATTTATTACTATTAAGTATAGTTTTGAAGGTATTAAAGTCTTAAGATGCAAAGATAGTGTGTGGACTCCCCGTACTTTTGAACATGGCGCATGAATTAAGATCACTCAGAGGTTTTTGATGGCGAGATGCCTGCTCGGCCTCTGCAATGTGATTTCGATTTAAATATCCAATAAAATACTATACTCTGAGTTATTTAAATTGTACTATGCTATAATTACTCTAATTATTTAATTAAGAATTAAATAATTATAAAAAGTAAGCATAGGATGCACAGCTGTACTCGTACCGCATTCATCGATTATGATAATACGATCTGTACCCTTAGCCAGGCACTACACTTGTGCCTGAAGGTAATTAATGTAAATGGGAAGCGTTAGACTCGATGCACACGAGCCACTTATTATCGCGAGCTCGCAACCTGGTTTCCTCGCGCGTTTCAGCTGCTCTCGTGCAACAGCGCAGCCGCGCACAGAGCGGCCGTGGCGCTGCAGCATCACCCAGACGCTCGCCAACCACTGCTGCATCGCGATCTCGCCGTGGTTGCAGTGGTATGGCGCAGTGCACGAGCGTTCGCAACCTCAGTAACAGCTGCTGTCAGCCTACCACGGTTGCATCTCGTTGGGATTTGCAGCTGTTCACTGAAGACGTGAAAAAATACCCGGAAATACGCGACACATTTCGCAACGCGTTTCACGATAAGATTAAAAATCGATCCTCGTCGTTTCAATTGCGTGAAACGTTTTGAATGAGTTTTGCTGGAAAACGAATCAGGAAAGAAATGTTGTATGTAAACTTCACTGTTAAACTATTTTGTGCTTGTCTTCTAGGGATGCCAGTTTTCCTCAAATGTGGCTATTGGCAATAATTAGCAAATGCTTCGCTTTCTGACGAGACGGCTTTCACCCGAATGGGCAATTCTTCAGTTGACAATAAAAGTTTCAAATGAATTCTTTTACCTTAACCGGTGAAATTTAATAAATGTTTTATTGTGTTCGCCGGCCGGTGTGGCCGAGCGGTTCTAGGCGCTTCAGTGTGGAACCGCGCGACCGCTACGGTCGCAGGTTCGAATCCTGCCTCGGGCATGGATGAGTTTGATGTCCTTAGGTTAGTTAGGTTTAACTAGTTCTAAGTTCTAGGGCACTGATGATCTCATATGTTAAGTCCAATAGTGGTCAGAGCCATTTGAACCATTTTTTTCTATTGTGTTCTATTTGATTCAGAGCATTCAAGAAAAATCTGAAACAGATCCACACCGAGGTGACGAAAGTCATGCGACAGCCTTAAAATCGTATAGGACCTACTTTTGGTCCACATAGTGCTGCATCTCGGCGTGGCATGGACTCTACAAGTGGTTGGAAGTCCTCTGCAGAAATATTGAGCTATCTCAATGCAGTATTTTGTGCACGAACTGACCTCTCGATTATGTCCAATAAATGTTCGATGGGGTTCATGACGGGTTATCTGAGCGGCCCTATCAGTCCCTCTAAATGTCCAGAAAGCTCCCCAAAGCAATTGTTAACCACCTTGTTCCACTGACTTGGCGTATTGTCAGCCATATAATATTCCATTGCTATTTGGGAAGATCAACTCCATGATTGGCTGCAAATAGTCTCCAAGTAGCCGAACATAGCCATTCCCAGTCAGTGATCGCTTCAGTTGAACCATAGAACCCAAGCCATTTCACGTAAACTCCGCCCACATCATTATGGAGCCACCACCGGCTTGCGCGTTCCCTTGTTGACCACTTGTGTCCTTGGCTTCTTGGGTGTGCTCCGTACTCGAACACTACTATCATTTCTTATCAACTGAAATCGGGACTCCTCTGAACAGGCCTCGGTTTTCCAGTCGTCTAGGATCCAACCGATATTTCCAAGAGTTCTCCCTTAGTCACAGCGAATGCGGGAATTTTAAATAACAATCTTTCCTAATCGTTTATTCACGAGAGTCTCATCTGCAAAGGTGTTACCATTTTCCAAGTGGAGGGTGACAATGAAAAATATTAATGTTAATGCATTTGTTGATACAAATATTGTCTTATGCTATGTGCTTGTGTGTCGTTGTGATGTGGCTGTTTTGGCCGGCCACTGTGACCGAGGAATTCTAGGCGCGTCAGGCTGGAACCGCGCGACTGCTACAGTCGCAGGTTCGAATCCAGCCTCGGGCATGGATTTATGTGTTGTCCTTAGTTTAAGTAGTTCTACGTTCTAGGGGACTGATGACCTCAGATGTTGAGTCCCATAGTCCTTAGAGTCATTTCAACCATTCGTGGCTGTTTGCCAACATTTATGTCTCAGGTTCATTTTCGGCTTCCTGTAGTTATTTGTTGCTTATAATTTCTGAAAGAATTTGAGACATTTTCTGTACTAGAAGGGAAATCCGTCGTCGCCGATGTAGTTATTTATAGTTGTCCGTCCGAGGCCGTACTGAAATGGTTCAAATGGCTCTAAGCACAATGGGACTTAACATCTGAGGTCATCATTCCCCTAGACTTCGAACTACTTAAACCTAACTAAGCTAAGGACATCACACACAAAGTCTGTGAATGGCTGCAGTTGGTCCCCAATTGGCCGAACATAAACATTTACAGTCAACGATGGGTTCATTTGCACCGGAGGACCCAGGCCATTCCATGTAAACACAGCCTACACCAGTTTGCAGTCACCACCAGTTTACAAAGTGCCTCGTTGACAACTTGGGTCCATGCATTCGCTAATAGCGTTAGCAGCAACGAAATAATAAATTTCAACGCCGTATACGATGTGGCTGTTGTTCATGCATTTCACTGTTTATGAAATCATGTCTCCTGAACTATGTGCTGTGCTATGATATAATTTGCACTTACATTAAACGCCATATGTGTATACTATCTTCAAAATGTGTTGCGAACACAGTCACTAGTAGAGAAGTAATAATTTACAACGTCAGGCCTCTTGAGGTACTTCACTGCACGAACAGCGGAATACGAGTAGCAAGCGATGAACATTTTTCCTTTCATCATTTTGTAAGATTTGTCAGCGGAAATAAGTTTCGTAAAAGCTTGAAATTAGGTGTAAAGCTTGTTGCACGTTTACGTTCTAGCATTTTCAAATAATGGATAAATAAGTTCTGGGAATTCACACGTCATGGGCTACGCTACGTTTTCATTTTCGTCCCTTTGAAAGACAGGTGTTCATTACCGCACAGGGGCTGCAGCCTCTCGCAGGTAGCGCTTGATTCCCGATTCCAAATTCCACGTGACGATATTTTTCATTCGTACAACAATAAACGCCCTCAACTGATCTCCAGAAGTCTTAGTAGCACTATTTCGGGGTGTTCAACGAAATTACGTATTTCCGTACTTCGTATTCCCTTCATTATGATTAACATTAATTCCTCTAAATAATCTAAATTTTACTTTACTACCGCTGACTTTGTACAGAAAATCCAGATCAAGCAATATAAATTCCTAGCAGGGGTTATGTTGGGAGGCATTCCATTGTAGTGAGCGTAGGAATGTTAGCATGAATTTCATTGCTTGAGTTTCTGTAACAATAAAAATGCATTCTAAGAGGTGGCTGACGAACGTTACATTGCGTAGATGCGGATGCGGTATTTATTTAACCTAGAGATCAGTTACTAAGAAGAATCGTGGTACAAACAATGAAAAACTCCGGCAATCACGTACTTTTAATGAGTACGGCGTGTTTCGAGATTATTTCATTGTCAATAGCGGTTACTGATGTAGGTCTGTTTGTGAAGTTTCGAGTATGTCTTTCTGCACATCTTGCGCTGTGTTCGTCTTTTTGTGGTTTTACTGCTATCTGAAAGTCAGAAATAGAAATCGTGTGACTTTTTTCATGTTATTGGTGTTGTTGTTGTCTTCAGTCAAGAGACTGGTTTGATGCAGCCCTCCATGCTACTCTATGCTGTGAAAGTCGAGTCATCTCCTAGCAACCACTGCAACCTACATCCTTCTGCTCACAGTATTCATATCTTGATCTCCCTCTACCCCCAACCCCTGTCCACATACATACACCTCTCCCACCAGTATTAAATTGGTGATCTCTTGATGCCTCAGAATGTGTCCTACCAACCGATATCGTCTTCTAGTCAGGTTGTATGACGAATTTCTCTTCTTCCCAGTTCTGTTCAGTACCTCCTCATTAGTTACTTGATCTACTCATCTAATCTTAAGCATATTTCTGTAGCGCTACATTTTAAAAGCTTCTATTCTCTTTCTGTCTAAACTGTTTATCATCCAATTTTTCACTTCCACACATGGAAACACTCCATACAAATTCTTTCAGAAAGGACTTCCTGACGCTTGAATCCTTACTCGGCGTTAACAAACTTCTCTTCTTCCGGAACGCTGTCCTTGCCATTGCCAGTCTACATTTTATATATTACTTGGTTCGACCATTATCAGTTACTTTACTCCCTAAATAGCAAAACTCATCCACCACGTTAGGTGTCTCATTTCCCAATCCTACTCCCTCTGCATCACCTGATTTAGTTCTACAACATTCCGTTACCCTCCTTTTGCTTTTGTTGATGTTCATCTGGTATCCTCCTTTTAAGATACTATCCATTCCGTTCCATTGCTCTCCCAAGGCCCATACTGTTTCTGACAAAATTACAATGTCATCGGCAAACGAAAAGATTTTTATTTCTTCTCCCTGGACATAAATATCTACTTCCAATTTTTCTTTTGTTTTCGTTAGTGCTTGACCAACATACAGATTGAATAACATCTGGGATAGGCTACAACTCTGTCTCACTCCCTTCCCAACCATTGGTTCCTGTTCATGTCCCTCGACTCTTATAACAGCTATCTGGTTTCAGGACAGATTGTAAACAGCCTTTTCCTCCGTGTTGTAACCCTGCCACCTTTGGAATTTGAAAGAAAGTATTCCAGTCAACTCTGACAAAAGCTTTCTCTGTGTCTATAAATACATAGGTTTGCCTTTCCTTAAGCTATCTTCTCTGAGAAGTCAGAGAACCTCGCGGGTTCGTACATTCCTCCGAGACCCAAGCTGATATCTCTCCGGGATCCAACCTCAGATCGGCTTCTACCGGTCTTTCCATTCTTCTGTAAAGGAATCGTGTAAGTATTTTGCAACCGTAACTTATTGAACTGATTGTTCGGTAATTTTCACAACTGTTACCACCTGCTATCTTTGGAATAGGAATTGTTATATTCTTTTTTAAGTCTGAGGATATTTCGCCTGTCTCATAATCTGGCTCGCCAGATGGAAGAGTTTTGTCATGGCTGGCTCTCCCAAGGCTCTCAGTAGCTGTAACGGAATGTCGTTTTCTCCCGGGACCTTGTTTCGATTTTAAGTGTTTCAATGTTTTGTCAAGTTCTTAACGCCGCATCATATCTCCCTTCTCGTCTTCATTTTCGTTGTCTTCCACTTCATAACATTGCCCTCAAGTACATGTCCATTGTATAGACCTTGTAAATACTCCTTCCATCTTGCTGCTTTCCGTTCATTGCTTAGGACTGGTTTTCCATTTGAGCTCCTGACATTCCTAAAGATGGTTCTCTTTTCTTCAAAGGCCTCTCTAACTTTCCTGCTGGCAGCATCCATCTTACCCCTAGTGATCTATGCTTCTACATTCTTACATTTGTCCTCTCGCCAGTCCTGCTTAGCCATTTAGCACCTCTTGTCGGTCTCGTTTCTTAGGCGTTGGTAATCTCTTACGCCTGATTTATTTACTGCATTTCAATATTATGTCCTATTATCGATTAATTTCAACGTCTCTTTTGTTACTCAGGGATTTCTACTAGTCCTGGTCTTTTACCTACTTAATTCTCTACTACCATCACTATTTTATCCATTGAGCTACTCATTCCTTTTCTACTATATTTCTTTCCCCCGTTGTGTCAGTTGTTCCATAATGCTCCCTCTCAAACTTCCTACAACCTCTAGTTCTTTCAGTTTATCGAAGTCCCATCTCCTTACATTCCTGCCTTTTTGCAGTTTCTTCAGTTTTAATCCACATTTCATAACCAATAAATTGGTGTCAGAGTTCATATCCTCCATGGAAACGTCTTACAATTTAAAACGTGGTTCCGCAATCCCTCTCTTACCATCATATAGTAAGTCTGAAACCTTGCGTTGTCTCCAGGTCTCTTCCCAATATACAACCTTCTCTCTGATTTTTAAACCAAGTGTTAGCTTTGATTCAATTATGCTCTTTGCAATATTCAACCACGCGACTTCCTCTTACATTCCTCTCCCCCAGTCCATATTCACTACTACTTTTCCTTCTCTTCCTTTCCTTACTATCAAATTCCATTCACCCATAACTGTTAAATTTTCGTCTCCCTTAGCTGTCTCAGTAATTTCTTTTATCTCATCACACATTTCCTCAATCTCCTCCTACTCTGCGGAGCTAGTTGTCATATTAACTTGAACTACTATGTTGCGTGTTGACTTCGTATCTCTTCTGGCTAAAATAATGCTTTCACTATGCTGTTCATAGTAAATTAACCTCGTTCCTGTTATTTTCTTCATTATTAAACCTACTCTAGAACTACCCATATCTGATTTTGTATTTGTCACCCTGTATTCACCTGACTAGAAGTTCTCGTGCCACCAGATTTCACTATTTCCAACTACTGGTAGACATAGTATTATCATCTGTCTAGTTACAAGTGCTCTTCCTCCTACATTTGGCAGAAATTCACACACACACGTACGAAATCACACACACTGTTTGTTTGTGCGAATTAAAAGGATGAGTGATGGTTAACGTCTGTTTGGATTTCTGTATAATAAAGGAAGCTCATTACCTGCAAGTAGACAGAGAAAATGCTGTTTTTATCAATAAAACGAAGGAAAACTTAACAAAATTCCTTTCGTTCGATTGTCAGACTCAAACAAAGCCAAGAAAAGGTGAATTGAGAAAAAGAAGGGCAGACCGACGCCGGTGCATTTTCATGAATACACCTATTTAAATATTTGCATCTAATAATCAGAATAAATTTTCAAAACTCGTCGTGCTAAGGATGAAAAAATTCGTTATTTGTGCAGTGTTTCATTGTTTAATAATAAATGAAGCAGCAGTAGGCTTTAAAAGAACATCCATTATGGTGAACGAAATTAAGATTAACATTCGCCACGATCTCTTGTAGTACGACAGCTTGTTGGTTGGTTCTCAGTTGTGTAGGTATTAAGCATTTTTTGTTAGTCACTAGTGCAATTGCCATCGACAATGGAATTGATGATATCTGCAGTAGGGAGACAGGGTATGGCAGTCACATTTTTAATTTCAATTTTTTACGCGGTCGCCAACATAAATATTCGCGCTTCCAATTATCTAATTTTTAGTCTATATTTTTAAGAATGTCTAAAAATAATTTATGGCTTCATAATTATTGTGACAGAATTAGCGTAGCCTTTTCTATTATGGGATGACTACCATCCCCGGGACAGGGACTGTTGTCATAGGATTTGGGTTTCGTATCACGTGGTAATATTACGTGGAAAAAAGAGTTGTTTGAAGAACCAAAATCCGTCTTCTACTCATATAAAAAAATTACGTCAAACCAAAGGAGCCGAAGACAGATAAAAGTATTCTGATGATACATAGAAAAAAATTAAGTAATTCAGTATGCACAAAGGAAAAAATTAGTCAAAAGCTTATATCATAGGCCTACAACAATAGCCTACAGTGAAAACTGTCTATTGATAATAGCTCTCAAATAAAAATTGTTAGGACTCTATAAATCTAATCTGAAAAATCAACCTGACACTTTTGACAAACAAAATGAGCACATCCTGACGTACATTTTTCATGTGCCCATTTCTTGCGGTCTGCGTATTGTGCCCACATCTGCCTTGATATGCTGTTGGGAAATTAACCAGAACATATAATAGAAAAGCAAGCTTCGCCTTCACTGTCACCGCTTTTAGCTTTCTTTTGCTCTTTCTGTTTTATTAATTTTTTTTCAGCTGGGAAAAGAAGTTACTTAACCTCCCTAAACTTCTGCTTTGTTTTCGTTTCGGGCTCGTGTTTCAAAGGAGTCTCCGCGAAGAAACCAGAGCATTTTTTTTGTGCTGTTGTGGTTCCTTAATTGTTTTCTTTCTCTTGATGCATGAAAAGTCTGATGTCTTTCTGAGAAACAATAACGGGCCTACACTGAACATTTTCCAACCCACTGCAAGAAGGATGGGGCTCAGACAGTTCTCCTGTGTTATTAATTTGGTTCGTGGAGACCTCCAGTGTTTAGATTTGCTTTTTCCTTCTTCCATCGTGTCAGCAGTTACCAGGAATAGATCTATAACAATTTGGTCGATCTGTTACGAAATCAGGACCAATTATAATTTGGTTCTTGGAGACCTCCAATACTGAGAATTTGATTGTCATCTTCTTCAATCGCGTCAGCACTTACAGCGGTAGACCTACAAGGTTTTGGTCGATCTGTTAGAAAATCACGAGCAAATTCATGGCCGCCAAAAACGCCTCTATTGAAGGGACAAATACCACAAGTCTTGAATCCCGCATGGATATTTGATGGCGTAAACGCAAGAGAACACGCAGAAGTCAGTAATCCAGGAATAATTAATCATACATGAGATCTACAGTTGTCAGAGAGAAGAAGACATAGACTGTGTTTATAGCACTTTGTATTAGCAACAGAGTGTTTAAAAAAATTGGCAGAAATGTTTTTCCGTCATCGATTAACAATGGTTACCCGTTCCACGGTAGCCCACTGACCCATCACGAATAAATTGTTCTTTGAAGTACACCCAGGGAAAAATTAACAATGGTGAAATAGAGTTCCCAATAGCAGTAACAGGAGAAGCTGAAGTAACTAGGCTAACTCCTTCTCTAAACGTGATCGACCACACTTGTTTGAAAACTTTGCGCGACACAATTCGATTTGGCTTTTGTAGTAGTGTAGTAGTAGTAGTAGTTTTATTCATCCGTAGATCTCTTTTTACAAGGATATAGGACATGTCAAAGTATTTACAAGCTTAGATCAATTTACAATAAGCTAATTCGTATACACATATATTTACAGACTTCTAGTTAGAGACAATCATTAGATTTTACTCCTGGTATACAATAATTTATTTACAAATAACTCATTAAATAATGTAATGCCACACTATTCACTCATATTTCACTATGTCACTGCACACACTATACACACATTGTTTCATAACACTTCACTCACTACATACACACACACACACACACACACACACACACACACACACACACACACACACACACACACACACACAGGTGATCCTTGGGCCATTTTCTGTACTGCAAGTTCCCATTTGCTATCCTGAAAAACTGAGTCAGCATCCCTTCATAATGAGTGAGATGTTGAGCTCAGAAAGAGGAAGAGGTGTTAGTATTGTGCTATGCATAGCTTGAGGGGAGAGTGTCTCTAGAAAGGAAAAAAGAAGAAAAATAATAAAGTGAAGGTGTTATGTGGAATATTGGATGTTTTATAATCATCATTATTATTATTATTTGTTTGTATAACATTTTTTTATCAAACCCCTACTCTGCTTTATCTAAGTAATCCTTCAATGTATAAAATGTATTGCATAACAGGTACTTTTTAGCTGCCTTCTTAAATAAGTGTATTTTTGAAATTTCTTTAATCTCTTTTGGTAATTTATTGTACAGTTTTATTCCTTGGTAGAAAATGCTGTTTTGAGTTTTATGTTTATTTTTTCTTGGTAAATGTAAGTTGAGTCTATCTCTTGTTGCATGGTCATGGACAGAGCTGTTTGTGCAGTAATTGCCAATGTTACTTTTGATGTGTACAACTGACTGGTAAATGTGTTCACATGGAGCAGTTAAAATTCCCAGTGTTTTGAACAGATCTTTACAATGAGCTCGACTACTATTTCTGGTTATTATTCTTATGGCTCTTTTCTGGAGTTTGAAAATTGTGTTCATATTTTGTGGATTTGTTCCCCAAAAAAGAATGCCATAGCTAAGAATTGAGTGTACATATGAATAATATGTAACTAAAAGACACTGCATGTTACACACAGATGATAGAATTCTAAGGGCATAACATGCTGATGACATTCTGTTTGCAAGTACCTTTGTGTGTTCACACCACTTCAGATGAGAGTCAATATTCATTCCTAGAAATTTTGCATTTGTTACACAGTCTATAGAGGTGCCATCTACATTTAATTTAACATTGTCATTTTTCCTCTTCAAACTGAAGTTCATGGCATTAGTTTTCTTTATGTTTAATGTCAATTTGTTGCTTATTGACCAATCGTAAACTTCCTTGAAGAGTTTCATTTGCTTTCTCGGTAAGGAGTTCTCTTGTTCTCTCAGTGACTATAATATTGCTGTCATCAGCGAAGAGAATTTTCTCACCATGAGTAACACTACTGGGAAAGTCATTGATGTATATCAGGAATAGTATTGGTCCTAATATGCTACCTTGTGGAACCCCTATATTAATATGTTTTGGTTCTGATAAGTATTTTACTAAATGTTTAGATCTATTTAAAGTATGTGTTATCTCTACTCTTTGTACCCTATCTGTTAGGTATGATCGAAACCAGTCATTAGCTACCCCTCTTATTCCTAATGCTTCTAATTTATTTAATAGAATCTTGTGGTCGACTGTATCAAAAGCCTTAGAAAGATCCAAAAATATGCCTGTGACACACTCATCTTTATCAAGAGCATTAAGTACAACTTTTGTGAATTCTACTATGGCTGACTCCGTATTTTTGCCACTTCGAAAACCAAACTGTGATTTGCTTAAAAGATTGTATTTATTCAGATAATTCATTAATCTGTCTTTCATAATTGCTTCTATTATTTTTGAGAATTCTGATAGCAGGGAAATGGGTCGGTAATTTTCTATGTCTTCTGCATTACCTTTCTTAAGCAAAGGTACAACTCTTGCCTGTTTTAGCTGCTCTGGAAATGTCCCTGATGTGAAGGATTCATTTATTATATTTGTTAATGGGCCTTGTATAATCCCTATGCATTGTTTCAGTACACACATTGGTACATCATCTAAGCCTTCTGACTTTTTATTTTTTAGCTTTTGAACAGTTTTATTGACTTCATTCTCTGTGGTTGGAAGTAACATCATTGTATCTAGTGCAACAATTTTTGCAGGTGTTATATTTGTTTTGGGGAATTTTTGCTGTAACTTCTCTGCAATACTTGAAAAATGCTCGTTTACATAGTGTTGTGGATCATTTATTACCTTATCCCCCTCCCTTAGCAGTATGTTATTCTGCGTTTGTTTGCCTCTCCCCGTTTCCTTTTTTATAACATCCCAGACTGCTTTGCTTTTATTCTCTGCATTATATATTATTTTGTCATTAAATGACTTTTTTGCAGCAATCAGCACCTTCCTATAAATCTTTTTGTATCTATGATAGAAATTTAAGAATTCTGGATCATTGTGAATCTTTTTCATGGAACTGAGGTGTTTAAGTGTTTGGGAGGACTTCTTAATACCTGCTGTTATCCATCTGTTTTTGTGAGATGTTGATACAGTCATGCATACTTTTGGAAATGCTGTTTCAAAGTTCAATTTAAACAATGTGGAGAATTTGGAGAATTTCATATTCACATTGGTTTCCTTATACACTTCATCCCAGCTTTGTTTTTCTAGTTATTTTGAAAAATCTTTTATTTTGACTGTTGGACTGTTGTAATGCCAGACTCGTTGTGAATGTTTCAATTATCTTTCGGTACAAAGTTGTATCGTTTCATTACAGAAGCCGATTTGTCGAAAAAGGCACCATTGTCTGTGTTACTGCAGCCAGAAGCTCCGGGTAAGCTGGTAGCTTCAGCAGTCTTAATTGACTAATCTTTATGTCTCTTCATGAACCCACAAAACCAGCCACTCTAGCTTGCCGAGTTTCAGTCCATCTTGCAGATATTTCTAGCCAATTAGAAAAAGCTAATTCATAACACTACTTTCGCACTGCTTTTGGACTGAGACCGAAACACACTGGGTGAAGAAAATTGTCGCACTCAGACTTCGCAGCACGATTCCTCACATACTGCCGATACAGAAATTTAGGTCACAAAATATCGTCTTTTGCTTATTTCTGTTAGTAAATGGACTTTAAAGATTGGCAGTCTGATAACACTGTAGTCAAGCGTACTGTAACTAACCTCTGTCAGGAGGCAGCAGTAGTGCTGTGGAGTCGGTGCAGTTGATAGCGTTTGGTGTTAGCATGCAGGAAGTCGAGAGGTCGATTCAGGGTGGAGGTTTATTTGATAGAAGTATTGTGCATGGTACGATATCTGGTGCCTTAATCGTCATACACCGATTACAGTGGGTCTTCTACAGAACATTTGCAGTTACGTAGTCTCTCTCTCTATTCATTTAGTCGGGTCTGACTCTTCGTGATGGCTCAAATGGCTCTGAGCACTATGGGACTTAACATCTTTGGTCATCAGTCCCCTAGAACTTAGAACTACTTAAACCTAACTAACCTAAGGACATCACACACATCCATGCCCGAGGCAGGATTCGAACCTGCGACCGTAGCAGTCGCACGGTTCCGGACTGAGCGCCTTAACCGCGAGACCACCGCGGCCGGCGGACTCTTCGTGATCCCATGAACCAAATCACGCCACTTTTTCCTGTCTTTCACTTTCTCCCGTAGACCTTCCAGGTTGGAACACATTGCTTCTGTGATGCCATCGATCCATCTCATCATCTGACGTCTTCTTCTTCTAGTTCCTTCAATCTTCCCCAGCATTAATGTTTTTTTCCAGCGAGGCATGCCTTCGCATTGTATGCCCAAAGTAGGTCAGCTTTTGGTTTAACATTAGATCTTCCAGGGAGAAATCAGGTTTTATTTGCTCCAATATTGATCTGTTGGTTCTCTTTGCAGTCAATGGAACTCTAAGAAATTTCCTCCAACACCACAATTCGAAGGAGTCAATTCTTCGCCGTTCAGCCTTTCTAATGGTCCAGCTCTCACATCCATACATCACAACTGGAAAGACCATAGTCCTCACAATACGGATCTTTGTTGCTAGTGTTTCATCTTTAGACCTTATAACCTTTTCAAGGTTTGGCATCTCCTGTCTACCGAGCAACAGGTGTCTCCGGATTTCATGGCTGCAGTCACCATCAGCAGAGATTTGGGAACCCATATAACTGGATGTGGTCACTACCTCCATGGCTTCTCCTGTTATATCCCTTGAAGTGTTTGGCGTAGTTGCCATAGTTTTCGTTTTCTTCACATTCAGCCTAAGACCGGCCCTTTCACTTTCGTCATTCACCTTCAGCAAGAATGTTCTCAATTCTTCTTCACTTTCTGCCAACAGGATCGTATCATCCGCGTACCTAAGGATGTTTACATTTATTGCAGCTATTTTAATTCCTGTTTCTCCTTCATCTAGCCTCGCATTCCTCATAACATGTTCTGCATACAGATTGAAAAAGTACGGCGACAGTATGTGGCCTTGCAGGACCGCTTTCTGAATCTGTATCCATTTCGTTGTTCCATACATTGTTCTCACTGTGGCTTCTTGGTCAAGGTATAAACTCCGTATCAGATGAAAGAGGTGATCTGGTACACCCATGTTTTTCAGTACGTTCCATTATTTTGTTGTGATCGACGCAGTCAAAGGCTTTGGCGTAGTCAATAAAGCAGAGGTACATATCTCTCTGCAATTCTCTTGCTTTTTCCATAATCCACCGAATGTTAGAAAGTTGATCTTTAGTTCCTCATCCTTTCCTAAATCCAGCTTGTTCTTCTGGTAGCTCTCGATCTAGATATTGGCGATATCTGTTTTCTAAGATTTTCAACATGACTTTGATTGCATGTGAGATAACTGCGACTGTTCGGTAATCTGAGCATTCTTTATAACTTCTCTTCTTTGGAATGGTGGTGAATACTGATCTTTTCCAGTCTTCTGGCCACTGCTGCGTGATCCATATTTTTTGACATATTGTGTGCAACACTTTGAAACGTCCCCTTGGAAAAATTTATACATGACTGGTCTATATGAAACGTCCCATTTGAACAATTATACAAGATTGTGCTTAAACTGACACACAATATTTTTAGCGCAACGCAATCTGACTTCCAAAAATCCCTACGAAAGAATGGCCCTAACATTAACCTATACGTTTCACAAATCACTTACCTCACAAAAATCTTCGTTACTCAAGCTACTGCAATACAGCGAGCGCCTCTACTGCCAGCTAAATAAAAGATTCAAACTACTGAAGGCACTAACTACTGATAGGTATAGTTAGCAAATGAAAGATTTTAATACAGAACAGACAATGTATTTACCTTAATAGTCATAATATATATACGAAAGTTCATGACATCCAGTCTTACAAATTACAAAACTCCGCCATCTCTCTCCTCACGTCCACCACTGCTGGCGGTTCACCTCTAATTGCACAACGCTACACGCTGTTAGCATCCAGCTGCCTCTGCTCAACACTACAATGGCAGACAACAATGCAAACCAGCCACAGACTGCACACAGCACAGCCAGTGATTTTCTTACAGAGCGCTACGTGCCGGCGGCGTTACCAATAAAAAAACTTAAACAGCCTACTTACATAGCCCCCATGTTCCCCACCAAAAAATTTACAAATTGTTTTGGGCAGTGGCCAATACAGATTTGAAAAATTTTTTCATAATTACAATAACAAAGAAATGAAATGCACACACTTATCGATACAATGTTGCTCAAAAGCTAAAATTTTCTCACAGTCCATAAAGACAGTCCTGATCATTCATCAAAGTAAATCTGCAGTGTTTTTTTCAAAGTCTGAGCAGTAAAACAGAATGCACACGGAAGTAGTGGATTTCCATGCAGTCTTGAAGAAGTAGTGTTGTCCTTCCAATGAAAGACAGTGCTGACTCTTGACATGCAGACAGGTAATAGGCCACAACAGAGTCAGTCGACGTTGAATACTATCGGTAGGTAGGTCATCACAGAGCAGACCCACTGTAGTCCTGGTAGAGATTACGGTATTGGTGGGCTACCAGAGGTGCAGACCCATTGCAGTCCTTGTAGAAATAATGGTATTGGTGGGTGAACAAAGGTGTAGACCCACTGTAGTCCTTGTAGAGATGGCCTGCAGCCATCTGTTTGACTGTGCAGGCGCACAATCACCATTGAAGAGTCTTGCGGATAATATAGCAAGTCCATAACCACAAATTGTGCACTCACAAAAATTGTTTTTGAAATGTCCTTAGAACCAGCAATGCTGTTATCCAGTCCCTTACTGAATTATTAACACACGTGCAAAACACTATCAGTCCCTACTTCTCACATATTGTCCATATACTATGACCAACAGAAACGTGTGGAGTGAAATGTAATTTACAAGTTACTTAATTTGATGAACTGGTGTCAATTACAATTTTATAACATAAGAATACAATAACAAAGGTACAAAATATATCATTAAAGAACATAACAATACAGATAACATTTGTAGTAGTACAGGCTTTACAAAAGAATCGAAATAGCAAATACATCAGTGTTACAAAAATTACGACATAAGTACATACATAAAAGATCAGAATAACTTTTGAAACACCTTCTTCACACATGAGCATTAGAACAAAACACAATAAATAAAGTCTGAACATATTTACAAAGAAAATAACATAGTATTTGAAAAATTCTACAACATATATCTTATTAGCTAAACACATAAAGACAGGAAAAAGACAAATACACAAGGGTACATAAACACATAGAGGGATAATACGAAAGCCAGGACAGGGTTTGTTTTACTGTAGTATTTTGCATAGAGATCTCCCTTAGTTCATCATTATTCCCAAAAAGTCCTATCTAAACCTGCTTTCTGTATTCTGTTCACATCCTCTTTCAAAAATAGTTTTTCTCCACTGTACACTACCTTTTTGGCCAAACCATTTCCTTATAGCTTCTCAATGCTTTTTTTCCAATTCATCATAGTTAGTTTCTTATATAGTCTACCCCCTCATAAGCTAACTTAAAGCTACTGAGCTCAGATGCTAAACTAAGGGACGAGGCAATGCAGCAGCGCAAAACAATTAACACAAATAGCAATGTTAAAAAAATGGAAATTGGCAAAAAAGGCAGCAATATTGCAACTAAAATAAGGCAATGCGCAGCAAACAAGAAAAATAAATCAGTAGTAAAATTGGCTTAATCTAGTAATACAAAGTGACATTCAGTAGCACTATGAATGGCAAACAGCCACAGCAAATGCTATAACTTATACCTAAACATGACAAAGCTCAAGCAGAAAAAATATTACACTAAAGACAACAATGCAGATAAGGACAATGTCTAGTCACATCTTAATGTCTATGCAATTAAAGTGGTGCACCACAAAAATGTATTATAAAAAAATATTACCATGTACTTGAAAAGACAATTCTATATGCAATTTCTGTGAAAGGAAATGTCTTTTTGTGCTACTTCGTTTTCTTTTAAGTACATCATAAAGTAATTATTTACTGGATCTGTAGGCATAAAATATTTATATTAGTACATCCATAAAATTTATTTTAACCAATGCTTCAGTGCAGTTAGAAACTAGATATTAAACAAAATGAGTAAATAAATGCATAAAGCAAGCCACATGGCATTTCTGTCAACTAGCAGGACAATAGCCATGAAATGTTTCTCCTCGTTTCATTAGGCATTTTAGTAAATATCATAAATTAAGAGCTCCACAGTGTAATCATATGTTTTCAAGTTTGGGCGTGTAGTATTTGCGATGCTTTCTACAAAGGAATCTCAATAGCGAGGATAATGGCCTCTTGTTTTTTTCTCCACCTGTGCCTCTGACAGGCACACACTAATGGCTTTCTTTTGTCAAGTGGTTGTCGCGCAGCTGGGTGCCCACGACGTATTACATGCAGGTGGTCACTTAATTGTCTTATCGAAATATTTACGACACCAGTTTCCGCTATAGTGGCAGTCTCATATTAAAAAAATTCACAGGTAAAGAATTTGCGTTACAAATATGTAGAAATAAAATCTTTTAAATATAATTGTGTCAAAAAATTTTTGCCACCATAGTGATACATTAATGCATATACACTCATTTCATAACTCTTAAAGTACGATTCTCGGTTTCCAACATCCTTTTTCACAAATCAGAGTCCCTAACCACTACTCATTATTTCTTACCTTATTACACATATATATATTCGTCGACACTTCTTCAATATTTCATCATAACAGATACGTAGCATAACCAAATAACTCATATAGCATCAGCTTAAACATACCTCATCAGCATAATTCACATCGTCTTCGTAATAATAACATCATAACACCACAGTCAAATTCTCAAAATCTCCGTAGCTTCCTCCAATAATTTCAAAACCTAAAAAAAAATTCTCTGCTCATGTCAAAAGTGTCATCTACCTCAAACGTACTTTAAAAAATCTTGATCTCATACCAAATATGTCATTCAAAGCTCTCATAGTATCACAACGGTTCCGAAATAATATGAACTGTTCACAAAGTACAGAAAAAATACAACTTCGTAAGTGTGAAGTTATCCAATGGTGTAATTATGTAAATATCTGTCACTGATGTAGTAAAGTAAATGTTTATCTCTCTCAGTTAAATGATCAGATAGCTGTGTAATTAATGTGTTAGAGAAATATGGTACCGATGTGTAAAGTTGTATAAACAAATACCATATTAGCTAGGGCTCCTTGTGCTTGCCAAACACATGGTACACAAAGTAAGCTTGTACCCCCCAAACGTCCCCTAGGAAAATTTATACATGACTGGTCTATATGAAACGTCCCATTTGAACAATTATACAAGATTGTGCTTAAACTGACACACAATATTTTTAGCGCAACGCAATCTGACTTCCAAAAATCCCTACGAAAGAATGGCCCTTACTAACATTAACCTATACGTTTCACATATCACTTACCTCACAAAAATCTTCGTTACTCAAGCTACTGCAATACAGCGAGCGCCACTACTGCCAGCTAAATAAAAGATTCAAACTACTGAAGGCACTAACTACTGATAGGTATAGTTAGCAAATGAAAGATTTTAATACAGAACAGACAATGTATTTACCTTAATAGTCATAATATATATGATAGTTCATGACATCCAGTCTTACAAATTACAAAACTCCGCCATCTCTCTCCCCACGTCCAGCACTGCTGGCGGCTCACCTCCAACTGCGCAACGCTACGTGCTGTTAGCATCCAGCTGCCTCTGCTCAACACTACAATGGCAGACAACAATGCAAACCAGCCACAGACTGCACATAGCACAGCCAGTGATTTTCTTACAGAGCGCTACGTGGCGGCGGCGTTACTAATAAAAAAACTTAAACAGCCTACTTACAACTTCCACTGCATCCTTTCCAATGACTTTAAACAATTCTCCTGGTATTTCATCATGTCTACTAGTTTTGTTATTAGCCATATTTTCAAGGCCACACTGGATTTCCCTCTCTAAAATTTCTGGCTGTAGTTCTAAATTAACATTAACATCTGCAGTAGGAGCACTGTCATTATGTAGTTCTTTCTTGTACAGGTCTTCTACATATTATGCCCGTCTTTCCTTAACATCCTCTGCTTCTCTCAGATCTTTCCCGTTTCTATCTTTTATCATTCCAATTTTTTCCTGGAATTTTCCTTTAATTTCTCTGATTTTCTTATTAAGATCTCTTGTCTTCTTCATTCCGTTACTATCTTCATCTTCCTTGCACTTTTCATTAAAGAATATATTTTTATCTGTTATAGCTAATTTCTGTAAATCTTTATTTAATCCAAAGATAGCTGATCTATCTCCCTTGATTTTTGCTTTCCTTCGTTCTTCTGCAACTTGCAGTGCCTCAACTGATAGCCATCTAGCCTTCTTGCTGTTCCTTTTCTTGGGACTGTGTTTCTCTGCGCCCTCCTTGACAGTATTAGCTACTTCTTTCCACATCTATTGTGAGCTTTTGTCCTCCAGCTCTAATACATTAAATCTGTTTTGCACTTCTACAGTGCAGTCGGAGGGTATTGAGTTGAGGTCGTATCCGCAAATTGGGATACTTTTTGCTACATACAGAAGTTTCAGCCTAAATTTTGCAATTAGGAGCTCATGATCTGACCCGCAGTCAGCCCCAGTTCTTGTTGTAGCTAACTGAACAGCATTCTTCCACCTCTGATTACAAATTATGTAATCAATTTGATTCCAGTGTTGGTCATCTGGCTAAGTCCAGGTATATAGGTGTCGTTTTGGTAGTTGAAACAGTGTATTAGTAATTATTAATGAATTTTCTAGGCGGAATTCTAGGAGTCTCTGTGCTGATTCGTTTGTTGTACCAAGACCATACTTCCCTGTTATACCTCCTTCAGCTTGATTTGCCACTTTTGCATTTCAATCTCCAATTATGAAGACGATATCCTTTTTTGGTGATGACAGTAGTAATTCTTGTAAATCTCCATAGAACAGGTCAGTAATTTCCATTTCAGCATCGGTTGTTGGCGCATAAACTTGAATTACTGTGATGTTAAGGGGCTTCCGTTGAAGTCTGATGGTCATCGTTCTATCATTTTTATATTTGCACCCCATTACAGCTTTTCTCACTTTATCAATAACTATGAAGGCAATTCCATTACTTATGCTGTTATCGTGCCCAGAATAATAGATCATATGGCCATCCGAAGGAAATTCTCCCATGCCAGTCCACCTCATTTCACGTACTCCCAATATGTCTATGTTAATGTTCTCCATTTCTCTTTTCACTATGTCTATTTTTCCATGATACATGGATCTTATATTCCATGTTCCTATGCAGTGCTTCTCTTTGCATCATCTTACTCTTCCTGAAGCTCCTCTCAACCTGGTCCCCCCCCCCCCCCCCCCCCTCGGAGATCCGATCGCGGAACTGGAAACTCGGGAACATTTTGAACTGAGCGAAGCCATGGGGTTTTCTTAGGATAGTTCAGTGATGGTTTCCCGTTGCCTTCCACTGTCCTCCAACTCCTGTCTGCTCACCGAATCAGTTTCCCGCTGGGGTTGGTTACCCAACCATCCGCTGAGTTGCTCGGCTTAACAGGGGCACCACGTGTAGGTAAGATGTTGAATTGAGATGACAGAGGCTGTGACAACTCTCTCGCTGAGTTCTTGTAATCGCGTATCACCCCAATTTTATGACTGAGTCTCATGGTGTCTGCAGAGACCCCCACAGATCATTTCCTGGGCAGTTACGTACTACGAACACATAAAAGGAAATAGAATTGTTTTCATTGGTCAGCTTTTAACGGAACCTCTTGCACGTCGTGGACGCGAATTGCTTCACACCACTGCATCTACTAGATTAGAAAATCGTTTTGTGTGCAACCTTTACCAATGGTCCCATCGAGAAATATCACCTGTTATTCTTGCCCACTATCAGGTCGATTACATTTTGTTTAGGCTTTACGTCAGCAGTAGCGCTAGCAATGTCTTTTTCAAATAATTTCAAATGGTTCTGAGCACTATTGGACTTAACATCTGTGGTCATCAGTCCCCTAGAACTTAGAACTACTTAAACCTAACTAACCTAAGGACATAACACACATCCATGCCCGAGGCAGGATTCGAACCTGCGACCGTAGCAGTCGCGCGGTTCCGGACTGCGCGCCTAGAACTGCTAGACCACAATGTAATTTCGATGGAACCATTAGGGCGGTGGCTAGGTTGGAGGTACACATAAAACAGGTTTGGAATCTAGTAGATGCAATGGCGGGAAACAGTTCGTCTCCATGTCGTACAAAAGGCGTCATTAAAAGATGACCAAAGAAACCGATTGTATTTCCGTATCTGTGTTCATAGTATGTAATTGAAAATGTTTTGTAGAAGACTCTCTGCAACCGCTATATGACGATGAAGACACCAGATACTGTACTACTTAGAGTACTTTCGGCAAATAAATATAAATAAACAACAAGGCACAACCGAACCCTCTGTCTCCTGCACGCTAACCCAAAACGCTATCCACTACACCAACTGCACAGCTGTGCTCTCGTTACATACAGATGTAGTTACCGTACATGTGATTACAGTGTTTACTGCCGGAAATATGCGCAGGACGAAAATTTGTGACAGACACTTCTGTGTTGCAAGTATGTGAGGAATCGCCCTGCGAAATCCAAGTACGCGAATTTGTCTTCACCCTCTATATCAGACGCAGCTTTGATATACTCAGCCGATTAATTTCAAGAGCAATGCAGTTAAGGGCAGGTCACACCGTCTCTTTTATTCTCTTCAGAAAACATTACAGTAATGAGCCAATGTCCGGTACGTTATGCTGTAGTCTTCGGCAAAACTGCGTATGTAATTATTTTCTAATTTCACAATTCAAGCCGCTTTCATCAAAGTGTCAGAGGGTGTCAGGCCTCTATGCGTTTTCCTTTCAAAATTTCTGGGCATCTTGACTGAAAATAACAGAATGTTACCACAATTTGCAACGCAAACACTTCCGAGTGGATCGTTGTCCCTCGTCACAGATATCCTCCTTGGTTGTCTGACAAACAAACCTAAAATGCCGTTTCGAAAACCTTAGCTAGTGTCCAGAATTGTGTTTTTCGTAACGATTTAGAAAGACCGAACATAATATGTTGAATTATACACTCCGTGAGTGTAGAATCAGATCACCAGTACAGTAATACGTTCTATAGATCAATCGAACGATAACAATGCTTTAAATGTTACTCTCCAGCACTAGCACCAGAAAAATATGGTCAGCTCCCCAATTACGAGTAGAATACAACTTAAACTTCACACAGCAGGTGCTGATAGTGGTGTCATTTTTAACAAAGTCATTCCAGTACAATGTGACATCTGATGACCGAGTTATTAATTAAGGGACAACCAATCTGTATGATTACCAGACCTAGGCTCCCCAGTTCAGATTTGTACGCATACGTACTACTCTTAAATTGCAAAAAAGTCTTGCAGGTCCAGTATTCTAACACACATTCGACATCTCTATTTTCTTACTACACAGTTAAGTTATGTCTTTCACACAACCACTCACAAGGCTCTTAAACATGTCTGCTGATACATCTACTCCATTAGCTATAACATTCTTCATATCACTTGAAGCCCTTCCTACTTCTTCTTCCAAGATACAGTACCCATTTGCACTCTTCCATACTGCACGTCGCCTCTTCCAATTCGATTTCGTTTGATTCTAATCAACCTCATAGAGGCTGGCCACCTTCCCAATATTTCCTCCAGTTTATAAGCCATTGTACCATCGCTTCTTTCTATTCCCACACTTCTCGTACTTTTCTTCACTTCCAAAACTAGATCAGCAGCTAATCTACATAACACTTCATATTTTCCTTCCTTTCCCTGTTTCTTTACCTCTCTCTTCCCTCCATGTCTTTTTGCCTGTTCTGTTCGGTGCAATAACGTTTATGAAAAAGGTAAATGTCTGGTGGTTTGCTCTCGTCAGTACTCATGCCGGCTGAGAAGAAAACCAATGCAAGAAAATTTGAGGATTTTAGAACCATAAGTTTGGTTTCTCAAGTAGCAGAAGTTCTCCTAAGGGTGGTAAATAGAAGGCTTCACAGAACAAGGAAAGAAGTTACCGCAAAGGATCAGTATCGGTTTAGAAGTGGGAAAGGTACAAAAGATGTAATTTGACTGTTGAGACTTACTGGCGAGAGATACATTGAACGGGGAACAGAAGTTTCTATTGTTTTCATTGACTTGAAGAAAGCCTTTTACGGATGAAAAAATCTACAACAGAAAATACGGCTACAGGTTGGAAATGAGAAGACAGAGAAAAGCACAATTGGAAGGGGAGTGAGGCAGTGCTTTTGTCTCTCACGAATAGGTTTCAACACATATTTGGAGCGTATCATTCAGAAATGTTAGAACGTGTACGGTGAGTGTGGTTTGATGGTAGGAGGATAGAATGTATTCGATTTGCAGATGATACGGTGTTACTGACAGGAGTGAAAGAAATACGATTGGATTGTTAAGAGAATTAGAAATGACCCGTGAGGAACTCGGAATGAGAATTAATTAGAAAAATACATCAAGTATGTTGACAAGTGCAAGAAAACTAAGAACAACTATAAGTTAGTGCGTTCACATATTTAGGAACAATTATTACCGAAGACATTAAATGTAATGTGGAGATCAATGCGCGTATAGCAATTGCCAACGAAGTGTTTAGTAAGAAGGGGCGGCTTTATGTGAATGCGTGGATAGCGACCTGAGGAAGAGACTGGCAAAGTGCTTCATATGGAGGGTGGCATTATTCGGTGCTGAGTCATGGATACTGAGGAATGAAGTACATAGAAAAATACAAGCATTTTGGATGTGGATTTGGAGGAGGATGGAAGGAATAAAACGGTTAGACAAAGAAAGAAATGAGGAGGCCCTGAGAAGAGTGGGGAAAGAGACCGAAATTTTAAAGGGGATCAGGAAGAGGAAACACAGTTGGCTTGAGTACCGAATAGGAACAGACTATTTACTAATGGATGTTGTGGAAGGGACGATGAACCGAAGAAGAAGAGGACGTAGAAGACACCAGAGGGTGACTAGTATGAGAATAGAAAAGTATTATGGGAAAGCGAAGAGGTTGGCGAATGACAGGGCTGCCTGGAGAACTACATGTGAAGACCTGTCTTAGCGGAGCACACAGATGATGATGATGATTACGATGATTGTGTGCTGTGTTCTGCCTGAGATGGTTGTACCTGAAGCGTTACCCAATAATCATTGCTCTTTTTTAGCTATTAGATTTCAGTACGGAGCTAATACATTTCAGTATGAATTTATTGTATTCCTATATAAAGGAAAAAAAATACCTAACGTATTATTCCGGGTTATCTGAAGGAAAGAGAGAGAAAATACATTATTCAGGGACATGAAGGTAAAATAGTTTATTATACAAATGTTACTTATTGAGTAACTGACCAAATTACAAGTCATTATTTAAGGAAATATTCGTTTAAAAATCAGTTAATACATCTTGTGTGAATAAGAATAATACATTTCAGGAAGTAATTGCTTCACTTCTTAAGTTCTGTGACATTAGCAAAGCTTTTGCTCTAATTGAATAAGCATTTATGGGCATGATTTCTTACCGAAGTTTCTGTAGCAACTGCTACGTTTCGATTGTTTCATTGCTCCAGAAAACTGTCTAAGTGAGGCTGCAGAAGAAAGATAATTGAGTGGATCTATGTGTGTGCAGGATCTGGAGTGACTTGTGTGAGTGTTTGTTTGTTTGTGCGTGTGTGTGTGTGTGTGTGTTTGTGTGTGTGTGTGTGTGTGTGTGTGTGTGTGTGCGCGTGATAGAGAGAGAGAGAGAGAGAGAGAGAGAGAGAGATAGACTATAGAATTAATGTGATATGTGGAAGAATTAGAGTGAATGTGCTAAACTTATCTTTGTACATAACTAAAAAAATTTCAGTGTATATAAAATTACCTACATTCTGTCGATAGACGACATGCGTTTAAAATAGTTTAAAAAATCTGTGTATTTACAATGAGTAAGAATATTAAATATCACGGCCCCATTAATTTCATACAAACGATGTTGGATGAGCTCTGCAATTATTTCCTGTCTCTCTGCGGTGTGTCCAACGTATATTATTATGTATTTAAATGTTTTTGCGAATGTGCTCAATGAAGTGCTGTTTGCCTCTCATGATGCATAGCCGTTGTTAGTGTAGACCATGATCCGTTTCCCCTCGTATAATTAATGCACGAGGCATCCTGTTTCATCAGCATTACTTCCAGTATGAAACCAGTTTAGCGGAAATTCGGTTCATGTTTAGTTATGAAACACTAGTGTAGTTTTACACACCCGCCATGCGACCAATAATTATCAGTAACAATCCTGCGGATAGTCAGATCACGTCACGGTAACTGCAATTCCTAATTAAGAAATGCACGGGTGGTTTATAAAGTAAATGTCACCTCTTTGTTGATAGTGTCAGTGGAGCAGGTAGAGCCAGAAATTACGGTCAACGTTTCTGCTCTATGCTCCACGTCATGATGCTATTATTTGGTAATGAAATAAACCTTTAAGCTGACACTATAACAATATTTGTTTATGGGCCATTAATATTTTTTATAATTTCGTTTGCTTCAATAATTTTTCCAAGATTTTTAGTAAATTTTCTGTATATGTAAAGTGTGCTACACTGGAGGTCTGGAGGTTGAAGTCCTTTGTATTGTATGGGAGTAATGTAAATAAAATACTATGAAAATTCTTTATTTTGCTAAAAAAATTAATGACCTTTCGTATTTAAAATTATTTGTATGTACTATTAGTACATGTTAATGTAAGTTTGACAATTTAAGAATTGGTCAAGCTTAGCAACAATATTAGAAATAGATGTTAAGTAAAAGCCAGTATGCTTTTGTTTAAAACTAAGGTGCCTCTGGGGAGTGGAAAAGGTGGCAACGGTGAATTGGCACGCTACCTAGGGCAAGCGCGGGAAGTAAGTCACACAGTCTGCATGCAGCAGTGTTTAAGGCAACACCTTAGTGGAGCAGGAGACGTTTTGCCTGCAAATTCACACAAAATGCTTGGGATGAAGACTGAAAACGGCTTATGTCATACATGCGAGTTACTGGGCTACTAAATGTAGAATTGAACGACGCCAAGAAGAGAAATTAAGCCCATACAGCAAGAGACTTGCAGGCCATACTGTGGGTAGTGTAGCCGGCATAATTGTTAGCCACATACAAGCCTACAGCCACCAGATAAGATATTTTTACAGTAAATTTACTTTTTTGCAGCGTTAACCCTTGATTTAATCTGTGTTTTAATAATCAATCTTGAACTTTAAACAAAGTGGTTCACCCTGTCATTTCATCTTAATCAAACACCTGCACAGGGTACTATATTGGTGTTTGAAGAATCCGAGTATCCTATTTCACAGACTTATGAAGTGCCAAATTAATATAAAGAGCCACCATATAAATTGTTTTTGAGTTTTCTTAATAATTGGCAAGTGTTATTGTAAAAGTTTGGTTCCGTAAAATTCAATCAGAGTGTAGCTAAGTTACTGTAATCTGGTAAATGACTAAACAGCCAGAGTTAGTCCAAAGAAAAACATCTTTTGCAAGTAAATTCTAACAAGAAAGAGGTTTTCGTGAAGTGTGTTCAGTATAAAACGTGTGTGCTTTAGTAGCTAAGTATTTTAGTATTTAAGTTGTTTATTATAGTAAATGTTTTCTATAGATCCCTCGTCCCGCTCCTTGAACTTCTCTTCTTGGCTTTTTCTCTTTCAGAAACGCAATGTGTAAGGGTGTAGTAGTCAAAAAGAAGTTCCAGTGTCAGCACCAATATTGTTTACTTGGAATAATATTTATTTGGACAAGTAACTTCAAAAGAGTGCCAGATTCATAGTTCTACTTTTCCAAATACTTCATTGTTTCATTGCCTGGATAGGCTGGCAACCATTAGTAAATGTTTTAAACCACTAAATAGCCTTGGAACTGAGTTGTACTGTCTATTATTCATGCTGCGTTTCTATTTAATTGCTGGGTAAAATCTTAGGAAAAGAACTGAATAGTCTCATATACTTCTTCATTAGACGCAACATAACCTAAGGTCCTGTAAAAAGGGTAACTCTATTGATTAGCTTTTCCTATTAACAGGACTATCCTCCTATAGTGCACTTAAGTTGGAAACTAAACTAAATTTTAGTTAAATGGCTATAGGTGGCTTTTCCCGTAACTAGACTATTTATTCTGTTGGTGTATAGTATACTTTGCTACAAAAAAGCAGGTTTTTCTGTAAAATATGATAAATTACAGCATTAGAGGTGGGGTTATAATACTTTTGTCCCGATTGCTACGGACATTTCTATAGATTATTTCCCGCGTAATATACCCTCATGTTCCCGTTGAAAGATAGCGTCATATGTCTACCCGAAGGGCTAACGGAGTTTTTTGTTACACCTTACAATCTGATTATTAAAAGACATTGAATATGATGTTCATTACAGGTAGCTTCTCTGTAATAAAACGCAAATGGGCTGTAGGAGGTAATAGAAAGCCATTGACCCACCCATCTGACAGTGCTACACAGTGTTGTTGGTAAATTGTTCATAATGCGTACGGAAGTATCCACAGCAACCAATACACGTTCTGTTGCACTATGATCATGCAACGCTAATGGGAGTCAGTAAGAGGGACAGTATTCGTCAGCTGGGATCTATTCGTTACTATGTAACCCGCAGAGGGCGAATACACGATCAAACGTTTGTGTGTGCTTCATCCGTACAAGAGAGGTCAGGTCATGCACAGTCGCTTTAAGCGTTTCTACAAGCAAAGATGTATCATGAGGCACACTCACTGCGACTACACAATTCGGTGATTTAAACAAGTACATTAACAAATGGGGTGGGAATGTTAAGGGATGTATTAAGTAATGTTTTGCACATGGCTGTGATCAGCAAACGCTATTAATTTCAATGTCACAAATTTCCCACCAATCAGTTGCAAATAAAATTTAAAATTATTCAACTAGGTTTTAACGCCAACTACGGGCGCCTTGTTCAGAAGAAACTGTTACCTTACCTAAGAATTACCTTTTAACCACATGTGAGTATTTTGATCCAATTTAATATTTAACATCTACGTCTTTGTTGTAATGCCTACCTGTTATGAATGTAATTTCCTGTGATATTGTAAGGTAAGGTAACAGTTTTTTCTGAAGAAGGCACCCTTAGTTAAAGAATTTTAAATTCTGTTTCCAACCGGTTGGCTGGAAATCTGTGACATTGGATGTATTATGAAAATGACCCCATAGAGTAATAATGTAGGCTATAGTCAAAGATTAATCTTGATTGTTAATTTATTCAAATCATCCCTAATTTTTTCCGAATGGTAGTTGCTGAACAAAATGTAGAAACAATAAATCAAACTGAATTACTTTACTGAGCAAGTAGAGAGAAATAAATGACAACTAACTGAATGTCAGCTAAATGCATCGCAGCTCTGAAGCTGATCAAACGTACACGGGTCTTTCAACCGTAACAAAATTTCCCTCGGCTGAACAGCTAAATCACTAATAGCTATAACGTGGTTCAATTACCACTAGCGCTCACAGTCTGAAATATATCTAAATCCCAAAGACACCTAAATATTTCCAAATTAGGGAGGGATGCACATTGAAATATTTCTGAGTCCCGAGAATCAAATCAGCCCAAGGGTTTCTGTGCCTACATAAGTCCTACCAAAACCAGCTTCATCGATAAACAGACGAAGATCAAATACAACGAACTAGCCTATGCTTAACTATTGAAAACCTGGGTCACGTTACCAGTTTCTCCACACAGTGTAGCAAATTATAACTCGACACCCATCCATAGATAAAATATATTAATCATTTTCAATACATTACGACACGTCCTTTTAGTTGATTTGCAGCCTGATACTGCATTATACTATTTATACTCACCTATACTTTATACTGAGGTTACTTAATTACAAACAAAATTGTAGAACGTGGTTGAATGAACGGTTAAACATTCAGCTCGGCGCTACAGTCCTAGATTGTTCAAATCACAACCTTACACACATTACTTTACCAGCGATTCTTACTAAGGAAATATCAAGAAAGTGGACTTATGGGCCAAGTCACTCGCACAGAATGTAACAATTACTGTATATGCAGAAAAATGTTTGTTTCCATATTCCTGTATGAGATATTCTAGAGAATGGTTATAACAGTCTGTGCACTAGTTTAGTAATAGTTCAAACAAGATCTTCCAGCTCGCAACTAGAACTAGTTATTTGTTATAAATTTTATAAATATTAGTCATATAAATGTTGATAATTCTGTTAAAAATTATTTTATGTATGTATACGATAATAATGTTTGTGAGTCCATCTCACTAATGAAAGTTCCAGGCTGCCTTTACATTTCTCAGGGCATATCTGAAAATTCACTCTCGTTGTAGGGCCTGTGTTGTTTACTATTAATCATAACTTTGAGAGTTCCGCGTTCGGCCACTACGTGAATTCTAAATAAAAATCATGAGCAGTGTCGGCCGAATTCGTCCGGCATAACATGTCACCCTCGTCCTGCCAACGACCTACTCAAAGAGGACGGAGGAGAGGACGGAAGACACTCTCTTGCCCTTAGAGTGAAAAACTTCCCCAGAAAGGTGAAACAATCTGTAACGGTCAACGGCATGAGGATGCAGAAGGCAATCACTGCATAAAAGAAACATAATATGTTTCCACATGAATTGTAGCCTGTAAGTGAAGAAAATGTCACAATCATTCTCCATTGGCAAGTGTTTCGACATTAGTTTCCCATTCGCATCTCCTGGAGGGGACTAGGAGGAGGTGGCCACGAGAAAAAGACTCAATAGCCAAGGACAGTTTAACTTTCTATAGGTCATAGCATGGAATGTCAGAAGTTTGAAATTATCTGGAAAGTTGCCAAATGCGAGAAGGGGAATCCAATGTAGTGGTCGTTAACAAAGAGAAATGGAAAGCACATAAGGGGTTCTGGTCGGATGAAATACAAAATAATCACAAAAGCGGCAGAACATGGTACAACGGTGTCAAGATTCGTTATGTGTGGGAAGGTAGATTGAATAACCAACTTAAAGGGTAATGTTTTGCCAAACGAGCCATGGAATGTCAGAAGTTAGAACGTGGTTGGGGAGCTAGGAAATCTGAAAAGGGAAACGGAAAGGCTCAGTCTACATATAATGGGAGTTCGTGAAGTGAAATGGCAAGAAGACAGATGAGTATAGGATAATATCAACAACGGCAGAAAATGGTAAAACGGGAGTAGGATTCGTTATGAATAGGAAGGTAGAGCAGAGAGTGTGTTAGTGCGAACAGTACAGTTGAGAGGGTTGTTCTCACCAGAATCGACAGCAAACCATCACCAGCAACAATAGTAATGGTATGTGTGTCGATGTCGCAAGCCAGAAATGTTAGAGAAAGTATAGGAGAGTACTGAAAGGGTAAATCTGTAGGTAATGGGACATGAAAATCTTATAGTCATGGGAGATTGGAAAGCGGTTATAGGGAAAGGAGCCGAACAAAGGGGCACAGGAAAATATGGGTTTGATATTATCAATAAGAGAGGAGTAAGAATAATTGAGCTCTGCAATAAATTTCAGCAACTAATAGAGAAAGATCTGCTCCAGAATATCAAGAGCGGTAGGTGTATCCTGAATAGGTCAGTATAATACGGTAAGATTTGTGTTGGATTTCATCATGTTCAGACATAGTTGACGAATCAGTTACCGGATTATGAGGTGTACCCAGGGGCAGATATAGACTCAGGAAGTACTATGGAATGAACAGATAAACTTGAAGGTCCCTCGATTATAGATAATGCGATAAGCAATAGCTCCACAGGTAGTTCAGTTGAAGAGGAATGGACATCTCTGTAAAGGACAGTCATAGAAGCAGGAAAGGAAAACGTACGTACAAAGAAGGTAACTGCGATGAACGATGGGTGTCAGAACGAATACTTCAGTTGATCGATGAAAGAATGAAGTACAAATATGTTCAGCGATACAGACACACAAGTCGCTTAGGAACGGAATAAAGAGAAAGCTATGGCAAAACGGCTGCTTGAAAAATGTGAAGAAATCGGGAAAGAACTGACTATCGGAACGAGTGACTCAGCACGTAGAAGAGTCGAAACGAGCTTCGGTGAAATTAAAAGCAAGTATGGTAACATTAAGAATGCAATGGGAATTCCGCTGTAAAATGCAGAGGAGAGAATGATTAGGTCTAAAGAATAAACTGAATACCTCTAACAAGGAAAAGACTTGTCTGATATGATAGAAGAAGAAGCGAGGGCTTATATAGAAGAGGTAGGGAACCCAGTACTAGAGTTAGATTTTAGAAGAGCTGTGGAAGACTTAAGATCAAATAAGGCAAAAGGGATAGAAAACAGTCCATCATAATTTCTAAAATTGTTGGCGGAAGTGGAAACAAAACGACTATTCACGTTGGTGCGTAGACTGTATGAGTCTGGCGATATACCATCCACACCGAAGACTGAAAGAACTGATAAGTGCGAGAATATCGCAGAATCAGCTTAACATCTGTCCGCCCCCGTAGCTGAGTAGTCAGCGCGATAGAATGTCAATCCTAAGGGAGCGTGTTTGTTTCCAGACTGGGTCGGAGATTTTCTCTGTTCAGGGACTGGTTGTTGTGTTGTCATCATCATCATCAGCTCATCCCCATCGCCGAGCAAGTATCCGAAGTGGCATCAAATGGAAAGACTAGCACTCGGCGAATTCTCTATGCATCCAATTCCTAAAAGTTCCTACCGAACAGGCCATGAAGGTACAACGTACTGACCGGCCGCCGCCGCAACTTCTTAATCAAGTAGCTCTTAAGTTTGCCTCACAAGGGCTGAGTGCACTGCGCTTGTCAATAGCGCTCCATAGACTGGATGGTCACCCATCCAAGTTCTAGCCCAGCCCGACAGCGCTTTACTTCGGTGATCTGACGGGAACTGGTGTTACCACTGCGTCAAGGCCGTTGGCGATCCAATTTGCTGTCAACAAGAATGTACAGAAGATGGGAAAGAAAACTGAGGATGCGTCAGATGATGATGTTTGGCTTTTGGAAAGGTAAAGGCACGACTGAGGCAGTTCATGTTGAGGATGATAATGGACGCGAGACTAAAGAAAATTTAAGACATGTTCATAGGATTGTTCGACGTGGAAAAAGGGTTCGACAATCAGATTCAGAGAAAAATGATGTAATCCATACGAAAAGACGGGTAGTATATAATGTGTACAAGAGCCAGAAGGGAACAATGCAAGTCAGACATCAAGAACTAAATGCTTCGATTAAAAGGGGCACGAGACAGGGATGCAGACTTTCGGCCCTACTGATCAATCTATACATCGAAGAAGAAACGACAGAATTGAAAGAAAGGTTCGAGAGGGGAATTAAAATTCAAGGTAGAAGAATATGAATGATAAAATTTACTGATGACATTCCTAGGCTCAGTGAATGTGAACAAAAATTACACGATCTGTTAAGTGGAATAAAAAGTCTAATGAGTACAGAATATGTACTGAGAGTACGTAGAAAAAAAGACGAAATTAATGAAAAGTAGTGGAAATCAGAAAAGCGAGAAACTTAATATCAGGGTCGGAGATTACGATACGAAATAGATGAATTATAAGAATTCTGCTACCTAGACAGCAAAATAGCCCATAACCGATTGAGCAAGGCAGACATAAAACCAGCCGTGGCAAAAAGGGCATTCCTGATCAAGAGAAGTCGGGCGGTATCTAACATAAGCCTTAATTTGATGAAGAGGTTTCCGAGGATGTACATTTGGAGCTCAGCCTAATGTGGTACAGAAACAGGTACTGTGGGAGAAATGTAAAAGAACAGCATCGAAGCACTTGAAGTGTGGTTCTACAGAAGACTGTTGAATATTGGGTGGACTGATAAGGTAAGGAATGAGGAGGTTTGGCGCAGAATCGCCGAGAAAAGAAATATACAGAAAACACTGACATGAAGAGGGGACCAGATGGTAGGACAGACATCAGGCAGTAACTTCCATTTGACTAGAGGGAGCATTGTACGGTAAGAACTGGAAAGGATGACAAAGACTGAATTACATCCTACAAATAATTGAGGTCGTAGGTTGCAAGTGCTCCCCAGGAGAGAATATCGTGTTGAGCCGCATTAAAACAGTTACAAGACTGATCGCTCTAGAAGAAAAAAAAAGTAAAAGAAAAGATTGAAGGAAGGTAGTACAGAGTGTGCGCTACTGTCAACAGTTCAGTGATCTGATCTTTCTAATCACATTCTACAGCAAAACAGCACCGACATTGATAGTTGAGTTATACAAGCCAATGTCGCAAGCAAAAGATTAAGAGATCGAAAAAGTATTTGAGGATACTGTACAGGTGAGTCAGCATGTAAAGGAAGATGAATATGTAATATTAGTGAGAGATGGAACGCGTTTGTATTGGAAGGAATAGAAGAAAGGATTGTGGGAGAATATACGAATTAGAGAAGAGGGAGACTATTTGAGTTCTGCAATAAATTTCAGACCGTAATAGTGAATACTCTGTTCAAAAGTCATAACGCGAGGAAGAATGAGCGGGAAGTTTCCAGCTTAATTACATCAGGATCAGACGGAGAATCCGGTTTGATTGTAAGACGTACCGAGGTGCAGGTACAGACGCAGATCTCAATTTATTAATGATGAATAGTAGACCAAGGTTTAAGAGAGTTGTTCGAAAGATTACATGTGGAAGCAAATAGAAAACACGTATTGAGGAATGTGGAGACGCGTTTGAATTTCGATGTGTGGTGTCACCGCCAGACACCACACTTGCTAGGTGGTAGCCCTTAAATCGGCCGCGGTCCGGTAGTATACGTCGGACCCGCATGTCGCCACTATCAATGATTGCAGACAGAGCGCCGCCACACGGCAGGTCTAGAGGGACTTCCTAGCACTCACCCCAGTTGTATAGCCGACTTTGCTAGCGATGGTTCACTGACTTCTACGCTCTCATTTGCCGAGACGATAGTTAGCATAGCCTTCAGCTACGTTATTTGCTACGACCTAGCAAGGCCCCATGATCAGTTTCTATTGACATTGTAAATCATGTACTGTCAATAGCGACGTTCGTCATTAATGGATTAAAGTTAAGTATTCGACCAGCGACGCCCGTTTTTCTCTGTTCTAATTCCCTCGTCATGTTCCAGACCTCACGCCAGCCTGCGTGAGCTAAAACGCGTGCATTTTGGCCCCCTGTAGTAATGGTGTTGGCTTTCCTGCCAACCACAACACGATGAATATGTGGATACTGCGTCAAGGAACTCCAGAGTACTCAACTCTGTCGAAGAGCAATGGTTACCTCTAAACAGGGCCATCACAGATGGAAGGTATTTCCGAAAAAAACTTGTATAGCAGATGAAATACTTTTTTTTGACTGACGAAAGAAGGAAGTAAAAAAAAAATTCAGTGGAAGGCAGGAATATGGCAATATAAGTCCCTTAGGAATAAATAAGTATGAAATGTAGGAGAGACCAGGTGAAATGGTTGCAGGAAATAAATGAAGAAATCGAAAAGGAAATGATGGTCGGGATTATTGATTCAGCTACTAGACAAGTCATAACAGCCCTCGGTGAAATGAAATGCAATGGTGGTGACGTAAAGTAAGCTATGGGAATTCCACAGTTTAATTTAGAGGAGAGAGAGCAGATAGATGGTAGAAACAGAAAGTTGAGTCTGTATGGAATATATGAAGGACGCAGTATTAGAACCAGAATTTTAAAGGGCGCAGGAACGCATGAGATTAGATTAGACAGAAGGAATACGAAACATTCCATTGAAATTTCTAAAAACTTGGAGAAAATGGCAACCAGACGATAATTCAATCTGGTGTGTAGACTTTGGATGACGGTCTACGTACTATCCGACTTCTGGAAAAAAAAAATCATCCACACAATTCCAAGGGCAGTGTACTGTCCTTACCCAGCACACTGATTAAAAATTAAAAACCTTAACCACTCAGTAATTGATTATCGGTAAACTGTTCCACGCCCACAGTAGCAATGTAGGTGTGACGCTTCCGAGTGCACCTTCACCAACAAGTAATGTATATTAACGCTCGACTTTGCCTAGTCCATCTCATCATAGATCAGGCACTGTATCGGCACGATCTCTATCTAGCAGCTCGACGACTTCGACTCGAAGCCACCATTCGCCTATCAAGTTCTAGAAATTGTTATCAAATGTTTATCTCCAGGCTCAGTTGCATCGTAAGACATGTAGAGCACTTCTGAAAAAAAGGATATTTGAGCGACAGGCTGTGGAATGTTATGTTTATTCTTCATCGTTTTTGATTCTTACTATTACATCCACACGTAAATAATCAAAGCCGGTATAGACAAAACATACAGTTGTACAGCTAACGTCGTTTACATGCATTCTCCCAATTATCTAACGACTGTAAACAGTCAACAACCAGAAACTTAGAACATTGTTGTAAATAAAAGCAATGTAAAATTACGTAACATGCGATTACAAATGATAGTTTCAAAAGATTTTTTGACGTACGGTAATCAAATTCATCGGTTATGAGTAACAACTGAATATGTAATGATAAACATTCTGTACAGAGGAAATTGTTCGAAAATGGTCTAGACTCTATCATTAAATAAGAGAACTTTTCAGATATAGCGGTATTTTGAACCTCTGGCATAAAGCTCAACTGCAGATGGTCTTTCGACAGGATTGTTTGTCTATAATTAAGGCTTCAAAAGAGGACACAATGGATACAAAATACTTTACAGACCAGAATTTCAATTTTTTATGGCGAGTGAAAAGTTCATTTTTGATATTATACTTTTCCTATTGTTGAGAAGCTGCCAGTACGTATTGGAAACTGGCTGAAGTGGGACCCAGATTGACTGAATACTATCGACAGTTGCCGGTGGACCCGCGCCAGAAAGGGAATACTGATTAAGAGGGAAAGCTATCCACGGTTGCACAAGCAGATGGTAAGCATAGCGAGTTCGAAAATCAAACGTCCGTCATAGGAAGAGTAAGTAAGTCTTCATCTGGTGACCAACTGCAGGTCCATGTTAATTAGCTACTGTATGAACCTTTCATACGTTGACATTAAGACAGTGCCATTTCTATGTACAGGCGAGTGACAAGTCATCGTGCTATCGTTTGTGTAGTAGTGGGTGATAATGTGAATATAACGATTGATGCCGACAAGAACAGTCGTTAAGATGATACATATGCAAAAGTTGTGAGCTATATAGCGTGAGGGATACAAGGTGAATAATCTTTATTTCTTGTGAAATCTATTGGTTTATAACTACAGGCATTCTAAACGGAATGATCAATATAGACTATGTATGGAATAGTGACACGAGCGCGTATCATCTATACGGAACGCAACTTTTATTCCTTGAATTATGATGTGGCTATGAACGTGAAGATATATAAGATTGCACTTGTTACAGTCATTAGAATAGATCCATATAGTGATATGACTTGTTCCCTGGAACTTCGGGATAGATGTGACGTTTTAATAGGTCACTAATATAATCGCTCTCGAAAATACTTTGCACAACAAGCATTTATATTTTACAACTTGGTGGTTGACCCCTGCCGCTGAGCACAAATATGCTTTGCACACGACTGTTTATCGAACTGACAATTTACATCGGTTGCAATATTGTTGTGGTTGCTGTTGTTGTTGTTGTTGTTGTGGTCGTCAGTCCAGAGACTGTTTTATGCAACTCTCCATGCTACTTTATCCTGAGCAAGTTTCTTCATCTTCCAGTACCTATTGCAACCTATATCGTTATGAATCTCCTGGTCTCTCTCTACGATTTTTACCCTCCACGCTGCCCTCCAATACTAAATTGGTGACCCCTTGATGCCTCAGAACATGTCCTACTAACCGAGCGCTTCTTCTAGTCAATGTGTGAAACAAATTTCTCTTCTCCCTAATTCTGTTCAATACCTCCTCATTAGCTATGTGATCTACCCATCTAATCTTCAGTATCCTTCGGTAGCACCACATTTCGAAAAATTCTAGTCTCTTCTTGTCCAAACTATTTCTCGTCCAAGTTTCGTTCCCATACATTGCCAAACTCCATACTTTCAGAAACGACTTCCTGACACTTACATCTATACTCGATGTTAACAAATTTCTCTGCTTCAGAAACGCTTTCCTTGCCATTGCCAGTATACATTTTATGTCTTCTCTACTTCGACCATCATCAGTTATTTTGCTCCCCAAATAGCGACACTCATGTACTACTTTAAGCGCCTTATTTCCTAATCTAATACCCTCAGCATCACCCGATTTAATTCGACTACAGTCCATTATCCTCATTTTACTTTTGTTGATGTTCATTTTGTATCCTCATTTCAAGGCACAGTCCGTTCCGTTCAGCTTCTCTTCCAGGTCCTTTGCTGTATCTGACAGAATTACAATGTCATCGGCGAACGTTAATGTTTTTATTTCTTCTCCATGGATTTTAGTTCCTATTCCGAATTTTTCTTTTGTTTCCTTTACTGATTGCTCAATATGCAATTGAGTTTTAAAATGAACAGTAAAAAAATAGCAAATTAAGCAAACTAAAACTCAGTTTAGTGTATTCAAGGCATTTTTAAATTTATTGATTCTGTGGGCCCACCCCGAAGAAAATCACCTCATACACACATCAACTTGCTGTTAGTGTTACCATTATTACTTAATCGTACTACTACACTGCGATCGATTTCGTAATCATAGGTTTTCATTTTAGCGTCCATTTCTTTGCTGAAAGAAAAAAAAATTAGAGCTCTGTGCAGAAAAGCATTTAACGATAGTGAGTCTGCTTAACAAAACGTGACGTACTAGAGGCAATCGGTGGGGAGTTCCTTCGGCTGGCAAAACAAGCTAACGACTATAGGCAAAGGCGATCTATGGCATTCTGTAACAGCTTTTCTTTCAATTTTGGGCGGGGTAGATCACATAACAGTGAACAAAACAGAGGGTTTCAGTTTGTTTGGTTATTGTCTTGCTATTGAGCTTTTTGTAGGGTGTGAATTAAAATATCAAGAAGATAGCTCTTCCTGTTTCACGAGATGTTGCTCTAAATCCTAATAACATATTGTCCAAGATGCTATTTCAGGCGGGTGTAAAATGTATCTGCGCCACGGAAAATACTGAATACTAAAATGAAGATATGGCCCTGTCTGACTACCCCCTGTAGCAGATCTCAGGATCTCTTGATGGTGATATTATCTCCTCCGTCTTACTCTTTAATATCTTAATTACAAGATAAACACAAATGAACTATTAAGAGAACTGGTAACTCGAAATTATAAAATGCTGTTTCTGCTTATACATTTATTTTGGGTTAAAACCCCTTTATACATTACAAATGTTTACATATCAATGTCCAGTGGACATAAAGAGATGCAAATGGATTTCCTAACTACTGTGATTGATCATTTGCCCAAACCTGCCGCTTTTTATGGCCACGCGATCTTATATAAATAATACGAGATGACTGATATCACCTACATACCAAACAGAAGAGGACACTACTTTCATAGATGAATTACAGTGGTGTGCTACCTCAGTGGATGTAAAAGTTACATGATAGCAGCTGTTTAGCTTTATAGCCCTAATAAGCCGAAGCAATTAGCAATATCATCTTACGTACTGTATTTGGTGCGTTGGAGTGATAGTTCTCATACACGTCTGTGATGACAGAAGAACTCCAGCCACAAAATATAAAAAAAACTCTCATTCAAACACTAGGATGGCAGAGGCGGATCCTCTCACTAGTATAATCTAAAACCGTCTTCTCCTCTCTGTGTTCTACTGACGAGAAATGCGAACTCCCAATTACAAGGACAGAGTCCACGTAACGTCTCAACTTTGAGTATAGGCAGGAGAAGTGCTCTCAAGGACTGGACGCTGCATACCAAACAACGGCTCCCTACCCGGAGGCGAAGTCCAGATTCGTATAAGTTCGCAACAGTACAGTGCCTAACCGCTCTAACTATACGTTCTCCTGAGAGCAAAGACAGCAAATCCGTCTGTACTAACAAAAGGTGGTACTGAGCAACCGTCAAACACGAGCGCTCAAAACAGAAGACCTCTTTCTCTTCACCGTTGGCTTCCCAGCAAAGCTCGGCTGCCCCACCTCGTAACTGCAGAAGGCGAATCATATTCTCGAAATCACGTAATATTCTCCCTCTCTGCAGATTTTTCCAAACACTGCCCAATCATATTTTAGTCTCTTGTCGTCCAGTGCGGAATGTTTTCGAGGAAATATCTGTCTTTGTTAATTAGGAATACATACAATGGTTCGCTTCTTAGACTAAAAATCCTCGGTAATAACCATGCCTGTGTGATTTCCAAGATAACACTTCCTCCTTCCTCTCTGCTGCGTCTAAGATTTTCAAAGTTTACGATGTGTTATACGGTTATCCTTCCGGCCTCGCTACAATACCTGGCGGCAGACGTTGAATTGAGCTTCAGCATTCAGGTGCCCCGACCGTCCGTAATGAATACTTTCTGCGTCAAGCAGGCCCAACACTCCTGTGCGGGTTTTTCTATCCAGGGCTTGATTTACGCCTGCCATTTCATTTCCCCTGGAGTTCCAACCTCTACTAGCATAGACAATTATTAATTACACCATTTTGATAATAAAGACACTCTTTCACCTTTGATGCAATAAGTGTTAAGAATTATTTACAAGGTGAATGTGACAATCTCAGTCTTCGTTGAATATCCATACAATATTAATATATACGATATACAACCAATCAAATGATACCTAACTCCAGTTGTAAATCACAGCAAAGTATGTAGAGGAGTGTTTGTAAGGTGTGAAATTATAGCCACCTTAAAATAATTTTTTATTAATTCCTTAATGAGGTGTGGACTAGTGCGCATAATACTATAGTGTATCGAAACCGGTAGAAACGTTAGGTGTTTTGATAGTGAAAAACAGCAGTATGAACACATCTCTGAACGACACAAATACTCATTTGTTTTTCTCGCTTGCCGGGCAAATGACAAGCAAAATACACTCCTGGAAATGGAAAAAAGAACACGTTGACACTGGTATGTCAGACACACCATACTTGCTACGGACACTGCGAGAGGGCTGTACAAGCAATGATCACACCCACGGCACAGCGGACACACCAGGAACCGCGGTGTTGGCCGTCGAATGGCGCTAGCTGCGCAGCATTTGTGCACCGCAGCCGTCAGTGTCAGCCAGTTTGCCGTGGCATACGGAGCTCCATCGCAGTCTTTAACACTGGTAGCATGGCGCGACAGCGTGGACGTGAACCGTATATGCAGTTGACGGACTTTGAGCGAGGGCGTATAGTGGGCATGCGGGAGGCCGGTTGGACGTACCGCCGAATTGCTCAACACGTGGGGCGTGAGGTCTCCATAGTACATCGATGTTGTCGCCAGTGGTCGGCGGAAGGTGCACGTGCCCGTCGACCTGTGACCGGACCGCAGCGACGCACGGATGCACGCCAAGACCGTAGGATCCTACGCAGTGCCGTAGGGGACCGCACCGCCACTTCCCAGCAAATTAGGGACACTGTTGCTCCTGGGGTATCGGCGAGGACCATTCGCAACCGTCTCCATGAAGCTGGGCTACAGTCCCGCACACCGTTAGGCCGTCTTCCGCTCACGCCCCAACATCGTGCAGCCCGCCTCCAGTGGTGTCGCGACAGGCGTGAATGGAGGGACAAATGGAGACGTGTCGTCTTCAGCGATGAGAGTCGCTTCTGCCTTGGTGCCAAGGATGGTCGTATGCGTGTTTGGCGCCGTGCAGGTGAGCGCCAGAAACAGGACTGCATACGACCGAGGCACACAGGGCCAACACCCGGCATCATGGTGTGGGGAGCGATCTCCTACACTGGCCATACACCTCTGGTGATCGTCGAGGGGACACTGAATAGTGCACGGTACATCCAAACAGTCATCGAACCCATCGTTCTATCATTCCTAGACCGGCAAGGGAACTTGCTGTTCCAACAGGACAATGCACGTCCGCATGTATCCCGTGCCACCCAACGTGCTCTAGAAGGTGTAAGTCAACTACCCTGGCCAGCAAGATCTCCGGATCTGTCCCCCATTGAGCATGTTTGGGACTGGATGAAGTGTCGTCTCACGCGGTCTGCACGTCCAGCACGAACGCTGGTCCAACTGAGGCGCCAGGTGGAAATGAAATGGCAAGCCGTTCCACAGGACTACATCCAGCATCTCTACGATCGTCTCCATGGGAGAATAGCAGCCTGCATTGCTGCGAAAGGTGGATATACACTGTACTAGTGCCGACATTGTGCATGCTCTGTTGCCTGTGTCTATGTGCCTGTGGTTCTTTCAGTGTGATCATGTGATGTATCTGACCCCAGGAATGTGTCAATAAAGTTTCCCCTTCCTGGGACAATGAATTCACGGTGTTCTTATTTCAATTTCCAGGAGTGTATATTAGTTTCTAAAAAAAGAGTATTATGACATACTTCCAGAAGAGATACAGGGAAAATGTATAAACATATCAACGTAGTATAGAATTTAACACATTAGCCATAACAAGCATACATTATACCTGTAGCTTCTGAACGAATAACGTTTTGTTTCCCACTTGCAGTAGTTCATTATATTCGTTTAACGGCGCTTAGTTCGTTCATTGATGTAATTGTCGTAGCTATGCAATGTTTATTGCCGAATTAAATTGACCACACACCGAAAACTTTTCCTGTGATAGAGTTCTTGAATGATCCTATCTAACTTCACTTACACACGCACTACAGCGCATGTTACTGGAAGATGATTACTACCACAGTAATACTACCAGATGGCAGTTATAAGAGTCAAGGGACATGAAAAGGAAGCAGTGGTAGGGTAGGGAGTGAGACAGGGTTGTAGCCTCTCCCCGATGTCATTTAATCTGTATACTGAGCAAGCAGTGAAGGAAGCAAAAGAAAAATTCGGAGTAGGAATTAAAATCCATAGAGAAGAAATAAAAACTTTGAGGTTTGTCAATGACACTTTAATTCTGTCAGAGACAGCAAAGGAATTGGAAGAGCACTTGAACGGAATGGACAGTGTCTTGAAGGGAAGCTATAAGTTGAACATCAACAAAATCAAAACGAGAATAATGGAATGTAGTGAAATTAAGTCGGGTGATGCCGAGGGAATTAGATTAAGAAATGAGACACTTAAAGTAGTAATGGAGTTTTGCTATTTGGGGAGCAAAATAACTGATGGTGGACGAAGTAGAGAGGATATAAAATGTAGACTGGAAATGGCAAGGAAAGCGTTACTGAAGAAGAGAAATTTGTTAACATCGAGTATAGATTTAAGTGCCAGGAAGTCGTTTCTCAAAGAATTTGTTTGGTGTGTAGCCATGTACGGAAGTGAAACATGGACGATAAATAGTTTAGACAAGAAGAGAATAGAAGCTTTCGAAATGTGGTGCTACGGAAGAATGGTGAATATTAGATGGGTAGATAACATAAATAATCAGGAGGTATTGAATAGGATTGGGGAGAAGAGAAGTTTGTGGCAAAACTTGAGTAGAAGAAGGGATCGGTTAGTAGGACGTGTTCTGAGGCGTCAAGGGATCACCAATTTAGTATTGGAGGGCTGCGTGGAGGGTAAAAATCGTAGAGGGAGACCAAGAGATGAATACACTAAGCAGATTCAGAATTATGTAGGTTGCAGTAGGTACTGGGAGATAAAGAAGCTTGTACAGAATAGAGTACCATGGAGAGCTGAATCAAACCAGTCTCAGAACTGAAGACCACAACAAAAACAATACTAACGCATGTTGGTTGACACTGGAGAGGCCTGGGAAGTGGAGGTGATGGTCATACGATAAATGTTCTGTTGTGGTTACTTAGCGCGTCACACAATGTCTCCAGTTGGCTTAGCGTAAACCCACAAAGAACAGTGGCACATCCTTATAAGCTACATAGTACAGCTATGTGACCTACGTCGTGCAGTTGACTTTCATCACATCTCAGGTTCAGTCCTATTTCGAAGAAATAGAAGAAAGGATTAAGGGAGAATGATTTTCAATATACCATCGACAGCGCGGGCATTAGAGACAGAGCGCAAACTCTTATTACAATAAGAAGAGGAAGTAAATCGGCCGTGCCCATTTCAAATGAGCCATCGTAACACTTGGCTGGAGCACTTGGAGAAATAGAGGGAAACCTAAAGTTCGATGACCGGTCGAGAATTTGAAGTGAAACCACGTTCAGTGTACCAACAACTTTGCCATCTCCCTCGACTACTTTGTTGGAATTTACGCTTCTGATAGAAACCTTGGGAATTAATATAAAGTTTCTATTTAGAAATCCGGTTTCGTAAGTTGATTATCTCACGGTTATTCCTATCATTAACTATTATTATGGGCGTTACCACGAATATAGGGTGGTTTTTCCTGGTATTATGAATGTTTATAGTCTTTTAAAGGCATGTACTATGTTGAAGGACACTTGAGTGTAATACGAGAGATTATACATTCATTTTCTGAACAATGTTGTCCTGAAGTGGACAGCAGCATCTCGATCAAAACGTAGAAGATTCAGTTGCTTTAGCATTTTACAGTGACGCTGCCCATTACCCAGACTTATTATAATCAAATTTATTAATTTGGCACATAAGTGCGTACTGTTTTTGTTTTGCATGTTCGTATTCTGGTTGTCGTTTCGTATTGAAAGCTACTGTTACTATCTGAGTTTACATACAGTCATTTTGTCATCTGGAGATATTGCGCTAGAAAATGGAGAACCAAGTGGAGAGATCACAAAATTGCAGACGTAGTCTTCTGTTTGTGTTCAATAGAGTGGCGACAGTAGCGGACGCAATAGCTATACTTGCGCCATGTATACCACTGGACAGAGCACCACAAGAAAATCGTGTTATCGTTTTAAGAAAGATGGTTTTGACATTAGTGATACTCCGCGTTCATGAAGATATTCGGGGATGGATGAAGATCACTTAAACGGATTAAAGCCAATTCTTTGCACTAGATAACTGGAAAACGTGATGAACTGTGATTTTTCGACCATCGTGCTGTATTTGAATGCAGTGGGGAAGGTTAAAAAATCGAGTGTACGGGTATCGCATACTATAAGCCAAAACCACCAAAATCAACGGGTGGCCATATGCGCATCTCTGCTTGCTGGTCATCAGTTGGATAGTGAACGACACCTACCTTTCGTGCCCTGTATCGTTACTGGTGACGAGAAACGATGTATTTATCTTGAAAGGAGTATACTGGGGTGCACTTGTATGTGGGACCAGAATAAGATAGGAATATTAATAAATTAAAATGAAACTAGTATACCATAAACGATGAATGTCTGATAGGCTCGGTAGTGCACATCGTTGACTGTACGCGACCGCAAAGCCAAAGATCTCTGATCTGAGATTATTACAGTGTTGGAGTAAGAGAGCGCTGGGCGCACAATTGTAGGTAGCTGTCCGTGACGGAAAGGATTTTGTGATGTATAGTGTGAAGCCACCAAGTGTCAGATTAACTTAGGTATGTCAATATTGTCGAACATGGAAGCCGAACTCTTCATGCCACCAAGATAAAGATGTTAAATAATTATGGTCTCTGCTTCAGCCAGCGAGTGGTATAGCTGAGTTGGCTGATAATTTGTAATTGTTGACTAACCCGAGAATGTACGTAAACCGTTTTGATAAAATTCCAGTTATATGTTTCACTTTGTAAGGTTTCTAAGATTTGTTAACAGAAATATATTTAATTTGTTAATCTGCGTTTATGTTGGATTACAGAAGTTAGATAATACTTCCTGTTTAAGCTGCATTGTTTGTGAATTAATTGTGAGTAATGTAACTTAAGTTGTCAGATGCTTATGAAAAGACAAACCTAACTTGCAATATGTTTAAATGAAGTTGGATTTTCTTAAATGTTCTCGTTTATGAGCCAAATGAATTTCATGTGGATTTCAAATATTATTGCCAGCATTACACACCGCTGAGCCTGTAGTTAGGATATATGTATTTTTTATGAGAGACCAGAATATATCGCCCTCCACAGTTACTGCTTTAGAGGTAAGAGTATTTATATGCTGTGTGTACCGGGACCAAAATTACCAGTTTTGAACAGGGCCAGATGATTCAGTGCCTAAGACGCTGAAATTATATTGCAGTGACTCTATTTCCTTACTGGTATTGGGAGTTGCACTGCCCGATGAATTCGTGTAAAGTTTTGCTAACAATAACACATAGTAAACACACCACTTGCAGTTTCAACACGCCACACAACAATTCGAGTTCTGTATGCATTCCACGGTTTAGATATTCGTTCAACATAATCGTAAATTTTTCTCCTTATTAATTAAAAGAACGTTAAACTTGGAACGTTACACTTAGCGACAGCTCTGCCAGGCTTTCGCTTTCTGACAGTTTTGATATTAAAACAATCACGTATAATAATAGTTTGATGTGTTTTTGGTGGTAAGCAGTTTATTAACTTGTGCAACTTTTTACACAGTTCATCGGCATTCTTATGCTCTGCCTTGTTTTCCGTTGATTTGATTGCTCAATATTTTTTGTCTTTGGATTTGCCCCTGTATGTGACTTAAGATACCGCGCAAACCTATTAAGGTTCCGGCGCGAAATCTCACAAAGATACCGAAATAGACGATTGTCCGATTATGGACAAGAATATTCAGAACGATAGTAACAACTCTGTGGTGGAACAGTCGCAAAGCACGACAGAAAACGTGTGTTACTTTCCCCAGAGTAATGTAATGTTTCTTGACAGTATGATTTCACCTAATTTCCCAACTGCTCAAACTGTCGATTCCGGCATAGCGGAAACGCTGAAGTAGATATTGCTAACATGCAGATGTCACAGCACGATTCTTTGCCGAATCAGGTCAATGAACTTTCCAATTCTTGTACAATCAGAATGCCACCAGTATGTCAGAGTAGTCAGTTGTGCAAAGTACTCAATCTGTTTTTAAAAATCCGTCAGATCCGTAATTATGTAGATAACGCCACATACGAGACGCTCATGGTTGTAGATGATCTCTCCACATAGCAGAGCACACACATGTAACACCCGACGCATCAATTGAAAAGAATATGGAAGTGATTTTTCAAAATCTCATACTAATGATGGTTAAACAAAATAACAAAACTGATGCCAGTGAAAAACGTCTTTCCGATAAAATTGAAGCCATAGCCAGGCAATGCGCTGACAGCATCAAACCTTTGAGAGATGACATTACTGCTTTGAGACATCAGTGTAGTGAAACGTATAAAATGCTTCCAGATAAAATCCAATCATTTAATGAAAGATTAGATCAACAAGGCACTGGGTTAGATGCATGTATTAAGGTCCATATTGACGCTACTATAGATTCCGTTACAGACGTGGCCACGTCGCAAACCCATATTCTACTGAAAATTACATCGACAATAAAGAGCAATATTTTACTGAGAAATTAATCATTACGTCAATGAAGCAGCGTGAAATTGTCAGTTTTCCCTCCAACGCTACCGTCAAAAAAAGCAGTTTAATAATTTTTGCAAACATTAATGAACCAATTGTGCCTACAAAACCTGATACAATGCTAAGTTTCTCACGTCAGAAATTTCGTTACCTTTCATTGATACTAATGACAATTCGGTCAGGAGTGGCACTCAAGACAGCTTTGTTGAGCTGAAACAGTTAATAGTGAAGTTATCAAGCATGATGACACTAACAGTAAATAAGTTTTCTGTCAACCCAAAACGGGTACTCACAACGCCGCCATTTGCTGTGAAAACCTTTCGTCCACACCACAGCTTTTCGCTTCATCGTGTGCAGACATTTATGCGTCACTCAGTCTTAGTGCTGATAAATGCTATTCCTCACCGATTGATTTGCAGACCAGATTCACGCAGGAAAATCAGACATCAACAAATAACTTTTATTCCCCTCAGATTAATGATGCCAACAATCAAACATCAGACGCCACATTCAGTCTGAATACAGAACATAGCTTGTTTCCTTCCGTGACGCATAGCAGAAATTTTACACTGTCACTGCATCACAACGCTAAATATTTTGAAGAACAACACAATTTCCCTTACACTGAATCTTTGGATTGTGCAACTAATACTGTGAAAAAACAAACTACGTATACCCCTCACAGCCCACTGACATACTTAGCAGTCCACTCTGAGAAGCACAATATTTCTAACAACACGTCTGCTCGATCTAATATTGCTACGGACTCCCGTGAAACCAACAGGATATCAACAATCCGTTGTATCTCTTTGTGAAAGCGCTCAGTGCAATTTTTTCCGCACAAGTACAAAAAAACCTAAACCAAGACAACAACGTCGTAGGAAGCATATTCAGAAGACCGGTATACATGCAGATGTCATTTTTCTTTACAAAAAATTTGACCTGGACACGGAGGCGGTACTGATTATGGTGAATTACTAACACTCAGTTTTTTTAGCAAAATTATGTTGCAAGTTAGGTTTATCTTTTCAAAAGCATCTGACAACTTAAGTTACGTTACTAACAACTAATTCACAAACAATGGAATTTAAACAGGAAGTATTATCTAACTTCTCTAATACAACATAAATGCAAATTAACAAATTAAATATAGCTCAGTTAACAAATCTTAGAAACCTTACAAAGTGAAATATCTAACTGGCCTTTTTATCAAAATGGTTTACGTACATTCTCGGGTTAGTCAACAATTACAAATTACCAGCCAACGCAACTATACTAACGTGCTGGCTGAAGTAGAAACCATAATTATTTAACATATTTACCGTGGTAGCATGAAGAGTTCTGCCTCCACGTTCAGCAATACTGACATACGTACATTAATCTAACACTTGGCGGCTTCACACAGCACTCCTCAAAAACTTCCTACTCCATAGTCTTTCCCTCAGAGACAGCTACCTACAACTGTGCGCCCAGCGCCCTCTTACTACAAAACTGCAATAATTTCAGACTAGAGGTCTTCGGCTTTGCGGTTGCGCACAATAAGCGACCCGCATGATCGAGCCAATCAGGGACTTTCATCGTTTGTAGTATACTAGTATCTTTTATATTTATTAATATTATTATCTTATTCTGGTTCCACATACAAGTGGGCCCCAGTATACTCTTTTCAATGTTAAATTAAGAAAGATAAAGGCATGTTTGACTCCAAACACAGCAGTAACTCCCAATACAATGGCTTGCGTGCATCAACAAAAGATGTACATACCCATATAGTGAGACAGCGACGGAGTACTGAACTAGGAGTTGCATGCCAGAGGTGTTAACAGAAATGCTGGCGTTTATTGTCAACAACTGAGACGTCTTACAGACGAATTCCAACAACGACGAGGAAGACTTCGTGAAATGCTACTACTTCACGATAACGCCTGGTCGTATTTCGCTAGACTGACTGAAAACGCTATACAGCAAATGGGTTCAGAAGTCACTCCGCACCCACCTTATTCACTTGATCTTGACCCCTCAGATTTTCATCTCCTCTGCCATCTATCAACCAATCTTCAAGGAAACTCCTTTCCGGATAAAAATGTGTTCCAAACATGGCTCGACGAGTTCTCCGTCTGAAAACAAACTGATTTCTATGGTTGCGGAATCCCAAAATTAACACAGCGTTGGCAGCCTGTTGCAAATAGTGAAGAGAAGATATTAACGATGACTGAAGTCTCTTTTATGTCTATCTTTTGTGATTATCAAACTTATGAGTCGCTTTATGCTATACCCCAATGAACCCCCCAAATCTAAGGGATAACGCTTCGGACTCTTGCACCAACCCAATAATACCTCGTGTCCCGGCTCAATATTTTCGGTAGTCGATTAATGTGGGATTCGTACGAACTTATTTTTTTCTGTCCTCTGGAAATCATTCTAATATTTATGTGTTTTTACTTAAGAACTATCGTTTCCAAAAGAACTACTTTTCCTGCTCACTATCTCTTCAAATGAAATTGGCAGCTAGCCAGGTATGATAGTGTTGCTGTAGAAATTCAAAGGCATGTTGAAGCAAAGCAAGCGCTGTATCATGTATAAGATACAGAGGCGAGCGAGTGCACGGGACTTACCCTAGTTCACTGCTAGTAGCGTCACGTCATCGTAACGCGCCTGCATATAGTATTGCACCACATTTAACATAAAAGTAAAAATTAAGATTTGTGTGTAAAACTTTGTTAAAGTATAGTTCTATGTAATAATGTTTCAGGTAACAAATCTTAATGTTATAAAATTAGTAGTTTACGTAAAATTCACGTTTTGAAAGAAAAATAGGAGGCGCTAAATATGACGCTAGGAAGCCAAAATTTGGTGAGAAGGTGCAGTAAGAAGTCATTAATGAGTGGTGCTGGTTTCCAAAACCATAAAACTAAAATTGACTCCAGAATCCGCGTTTTTCGGAAAAATTAGAGGCGCGAAATAATAGAGCTACAGTATTGAAAATTGGTAGGATGCTTCAGTTCACCCTAATAATAATAATGGAAATACCACAATCAGTTACCTCTTCTAGTTTTTTAGTAATTTAGTAAAAACTACTTTTGTGAGTAAAATGTACATAAGCATTATAGATTAAGTACTTTAAATTTTAATGATAAAACAAATTCTTTAAGACCAATGATCAGATAGGACAATTAACAAAGCTACACCAAGTTTTAGTCTTGTAGCATAATTAACAGCTGATACAAGTCTTGATAAAGCTATGGTTCAGAGGTAACAATCTACCGTTAGTTCCATTGTAAAAATTCTAGAGAGTAAAGTTTTAATTTTAGCGGGCTGAGATTTTCTACGTGCTTCTGTACTGCTCAGATGTATGTATACAAAAATTGAGAAGTTTGTAAAGCTATTATTAAATGTGATATTTAAGATTATGTGCCTGAGATAGCGATCATTTGGAGGCTGCAGGCATCTGCATAGGAACGGAAAGAACAGATGCTCTCTTGGCGGTACGCGCTGGAGCTATATAAAAAGAGCGGCAGAGGCAGTAGTAAGCTCACTCCGCATTAGACCAACGCCTAGTCCACGCGAGCTTAACGTCCGATCGCGCCTCGCCTCGGGTGACGTCATAGCGGGCTGTGACATGCGCGTACTTAGCAATGTAAACGGACATTGAAAATCGCGAGGACTGTACACCGTCCTGGATCGTTTAGACTTCGGTAACAAACTGTTATTGTGCCGTCCGTGTGAAGTATAATTCCGCGTGGCAAGTGGTGACTAACTCCACTTTTAAGGCGAGCATTAATTTTTTTTTTTAACATTATTGCGAACTATTAATAGAGCACCGTTAGTTAGAGTAATGAACTATTCGGGAGGAACTTGCTGTAGAAGTCGCCTTCTGAACTATTAAACGATTGGCTGAATTAACAATATTTAATGTCTTTAGCATTTTCAGAAGTTTCGAGTAATTTGTGTGAGCCTTTAAGATAATAAAATCTTGTTTGGAACTTTAAATTTTACTGAAGCAGCCCTAATCCCGTGAAGAACTATGGATATTTTTCGTTTAGCTGGGCTGTACAGGAATGTGGCCGTGCAGACTGGGAACTAAGGTCAGTAAGTTTCCCTTCGCTTTCTGACTGGCCACCAAATTAGTTGCCAGGCTCGCGTGATTTAAGGTGGCAATGTTCAACTTTCATTCAACATTAAACAACGACTTCTTCGCCGTCCCACATATGTTGCATCGGCAATAGTCTGTTACGTGAAATGAACATTCAAACAACTCATTCGACAACTTCTTCGCCGCCCCACATATGGTGCTTATCGGCCGGGAAAACTGAATTAAAAGCAAATAAAAGTGCTCGATGTGTGAAAGCGATTGGTATAAATTAACGAATTCGGTAGGCAATAACAGGACACTGAATTGAACTAGTGTGGGAACAGTGTTACCAGTAAAGGCGGGTGTAGTGTATAAACAATAAGTGTCTACCGCTGTACGTTGGTTAGTGACGATGGTGAGGAAGGCGACGATGCTGGATCGCGGCTGCCGACGGCGCTGAGACTAAAGGAAGACGGTGCGTCATCGCGGAGCTGCGCTGATCTGCGAGACAGCTGCCGGCTGCGCCGAGCGGTCAACGGTGCCTTGCTGCCCCCCCCTGGAGCTATTGCAGTAGGCGATTCCTGTGGCGGTACTCGACGCTACAGCTGCTGCTGCTGCCTTCAATACGTCGCGACGCGTCGCATCACGATTGCTGGTACACCGCGACGACATCATTCGTCGAAATCAAGCATTTAAGTTAAGTCAAAGACTTTTAAAATATTTATTAACTGCTGCTAACAAACTAAAAGATATGGAAAGTAGTGTACATTTCAGAAGGGAACCGGTCTCTGACCAAGAATCCTCAGGATCAGGAATTGAGTTTAATGAGGATGGTTCCATTAATCCCTCAAATATTGAACTAGAACGTAATTTGTCACCAGTAAATTATGACTTTAATTTAAATGAGAGTGCAGGGATGCAATCAATAAGTGAAATAAAAGTCAAAAGGGAGCCAGTAGAGTTGCTAACTTTGTCAGGTAGTGAAACTGAGCTCAATATATCTCCAGCTCAGTCAAGTCAAGAGATACAAAGTATCAAGGTAGAAGCTCCGGATTGGATGCAAATACTGTTTGCCAAACTCGAATCAAACCAAAGTAAAATTGAGGCTAAAATTGAAAATAGTAATAAAGAGTTGGAGAATAAAATTGAGGTTAGTAATAAAGGGTTGGAAAATAAAATTGAGGCTAAAATTGAGGATAGTAATAAAGAACTAAAAGAAGAACTGCAATCAAAATGGAATAGTTTGAATTATAAGATAGATGCTATTCATCATGACATTCAAGTAAAAGTAGGGCAACAGTTAACTAAAATGCAAAGTACTTTCAAATGTGAAATAGATCAAATTCAAAAAATTCAAAGATGAACTTTTGGAAGTGAGGTTGTCCGAAAGATTGAGCAACGAGTCCAAACTTTGCTCTGACAAAGTTAAAGAGGTACAAATTAAAGTAGATACTTGTCAGAAAAACATTGAGAAAGTAAAAGAAACCTGTACCGAAATTCGTGGTGCAGTGGAACAAAGATGTTCTGCCAGGATAGAAGCAGTAGAGTCACAAGTAGAGGAATTAAATACTAACATTGCTAACCTAGAAAATAGAGTAACCTCTGTTAATTCTAGTCATTCTACTGTACAGCATGTGACTTCAGTTGACGCCGCTTTTATAGGGTGTCGACAGTTTTTGCGCTTTGATCCTGATAAGTACATTCACCCTCTTGAATTTTGGAATGACTTTGAGGATGTTCTCCCCAACACTTGGTCAGAAAGAGAAAAAATTTCATTTATAAGAAGTCATTTGTCAGGTGATGCTTTGCGATGGTCAGCGGATGTAATGATCAAATGTAAAACTTTATCTGAATTTAAGTCTGCATTTCTCAACGAATACTGGTCACATAACAAACAAAATGATGTGTTAAGGGAATTCTGGAGTGGTAAGAAGTTTTTCCCAGGGCGTGAATCAGTAAAGGATTTCGCTAGGAAGTGGGTTTCAAGACTGTCACATTTGACAGAAAAGATGAAGCCAGATATGATCATTATGGGTTTAGAAGGTAAGCTGCCGTGGTACTGGCAGAAGAGGATCATTTCCGCCCCTAGAGATAATATAGACAAATTTATTGAATATCTGGAAAGAGTGGAAAGAGTAGCTGCTGCTGAGGAGCAGGTGCAGCAGAATAACAAATCTTCTAACAATCACGTACAAAATAATGGAAACGTGAACGTTAGAAATATGGAAGTTAGGCACACCAAAACAAACTATCGAAACCAAAGCCGTGGCAGAGGAAGAGGGGGTAGATACTCACCACGCTTTCGTAACAACTACTATGACGAAAGTGGAGAAGTAAATACTATGCCATTAAGACAAGAAGGGAGTCATGATGCTACTATATCTAGTGGTGTCACAGATGAACACAACAGGCCGCGTGTGGGAAACTAAATCCCGTCTATGAGGAAACTGGCGCTCACCAGGCGGTAACAGTAACACAGCCAGTAACGGAAACACAGACAATCAGCCAACATACACAGACAGACAACATGGATGACGAAATAAATACAGATAATACCAGTGATGTGTTAAGCCACTCTCACAAAATAGTGAATAGTATTTTGGATACACTAGAAAAATGGGTCAAGGAAGAACAGGAACTCAAGGTAGATAATGGGGAAGAAATAGATAATGGGTTTGAGTCTGATGGGAATAATGATGAAGTAAAAGCTTACATCTTCGATGAAAATGGCAATCTAAAAGCTAAAGTAGAAGTAGCAGAAGTAGAATCAGTACTGCAAAACTTTAGAGAGGAGGAAATGATGAATGAAGGGGGTAGAAATAGTAACGAGGTGAAAGAATCTAGTAGCTGTGTAAACGTGCCACAAATGGTTGAAGGTGACGACATTCTTATGAACAGCAATATTGCGCAGGGACGCAGTTGCTCAGAGGTAGAGGATAGTTTGGCTGATGTGCAGCAAACAAAAGTAGAAAAAGTCGTCAGATGCTTCGATTTAAAGTTAGTGGACAGATTAGAGAAAGCAGCTAAGATTATAGAGCATGATGAGCCCCAGGATGTAAATGTAAATGTAATTGCAACTGATCAGAATTACTTTAGCTGGAAGAACATAGAACGAGATTTATTAGACGAGGTGTGTGAGCAACCTGTTCAATGTAAAATAACTCACCCTGTTATCAAAGTAAACATATCAGGAGTCACTGTGCGTTGTCTGCTTGACAGTGGCAGTGAAGCAAGTGCTTTATCACAAACATTTTTTGACACCATACCCAATAAAGAGAAGTTAACAGTTATGAAAGTAAGTGGCTTAAAGATTATAGGTGCTACTGGAAAAGTCTCTAGACCAGTTCAACACGAAGCTTTGATACCCATTGGTATAAATGACGTAGTAATAGATCATCCTTGTTTGATTGTGCTAGGCTTAAGTGTTGATATGTTGATTGGTACTGATTTCTTATCAAAGTACCAGGGAAAGATCAATTTTGATCAGAACAACTTAATTTTAACTTTACCTGACTCTAAAGTGATAAGAGAGTCTTTTATAGGAAGTCATATAGGCGGTAGTAATGAAACTTGGGAACTGCCTATTAGAGTAATAAAGAATAAAGGATACTTGCAGGAAAATTTGGTTTTCAGTGAGAATGAGGAAAGTGCTAAGGTTGAAGAGAGACACATCCTAAAGGAAATAGAGGAAAAGGTACAATCAACAAAGCAAATTGCTGACGAACAAAGATCAGAGTTAAAGAGTGTGTTAACTAAGCATAGTAATGTATTCTCAAACGCACCTGGTGAAGTTAAAGGTTATGAATGCCATTTGAATATCAAGCCTGGGAAGGTATTTTTTAAGAAGCCTTATCCAATACATGTTGCAAGGAAACAAGCAGTGCGAAATGAAATTAAACGTATGTTGGCATGGGGTGTCATAGAGCAAGCAATTAGTGAATACAATAGTCCTCTTGTTGTAGTGCCTAAGCGTGATGGAAGTGTTAGATTAGTATTGGATGCACGCTGGTTAAATGAAATTGTCATCAGAGAAAGTGATCGTCCTCAAAATATGGATGAGTTAATTCAAAAGTTCCGAGGGGTTAAGTACTTTACTTCCATGGACATAACATGTGGTTACTGGAATTTGCCGCTGGCTAAGGAATCACGTAAGTATACAGCATTTTTGTATGAAGGAGTATGCTACCAGTATAAAGTAGTTCCGTTCGGATTGAATATTTCAGTGTGTGCCTTTGTAAGAGTTATGGCTCATGTATTAGGACAGGAATTATTAGATCAAGTAACCATTTACGTAGACGATATTCTGTTGGCAACTCCCACATGGGAAGAACATATCAGTCTGTTGTACAGGGTACTAGAAGCTCTTGAAAATGGAGGTATGAAATTAAAGTTAGAAAAGACTGAATGTGTAAAGGACAGAATAAAATTCCTGGGCCATGAAATTAGCAGAGAGGGTATATTACCTGATCCATCCAAATTATCATGTATTGAAAAGTTTGAAGCGCCCCGAAATAAAAAGCAACTCAGGTCAATGTTCGGTTTGTTTGGATTCTACCGACGTTTTGTTAAAGATCATTTATTTAATGATCCATGTTTACTCAACCTGCTAAAAAAGAATACCCCATGGGTTTGGACTCCAGAATGCCAGTCTGCTTTTGAGGGATTAAAAGATTGTTTGATTAATAGTCCGCTCTTGCACCATCCCGATTTTACAAGACCCTTTTGCATGTCAGTGGATGCAAGTGGTTATGGGATTGCTGTAGAATTGTTTCAGCTAGAAACAGAAGGCGACCAGGAGGTTCATAAAACTATTGCTTTTGCAAGTCGTTCATTACAATCTGCTGAGCGAAATTATGCTATCTCAGAATTAGAGGCACTAGCCATAGTATTTGGTATGCAGAAGTTTGAGCACTATTTGTTAGGACAGAAGGTAATTATCTATAGTGATCACAAAGCACTTACATTTTTGAAGACTTGTAAACTAAGGCATCCAAGGTTGACAAGGTGGGCCATGTACCTTCAGCAGTTTGATCTTGAAATTAATTATATACAGGGAAAGAGCAATTTGGTAGCAGATGGGCTATCAAGAAGTGATGAATTATGGAATGAATCAGAACTTCCTTTGGCAGAAAGGAATGAGGTAAGTATGTTGACAGTACATGAGCTCAGAGAGGAGAGTGCCTTAAAGAAAGTATTTAAGAATTTAAGACGAGAACAGAATGAGGATGATCAATTGAAGCTAGTTAAAAGCTATTTAGGGGACCCTAATTATCCAAAGGTAGCACAATATTACTGTCTACATAAAGGAATTTTGTTCCGTAGGAGGAAGGTAACTTTAGCAGAATGGAAAGTGTGTTTTCCTTCACAGCACGTAGATCTGCTAATAGATTATGTACATCTAAGGTATGGTCATTATGGTACAAAAAAGTGCATTGCTAAACTAAATGAGAAAGTCATCTTTGATAACATGCATCGTAGAGTTGCAGAAAGGTTAGCATCCTGTGTTATTTGTCAAAAGGTAAGAGCAGTAAATAAAATAGTGCAAGGGGATATGCATCACGTAGACCCAAGTGAACCCTTAGAGTTATGTGCAGTTGATCTTTTTGGATGTACGTATGTTTTTGTGGTGATTGATGGGTTTAGTAAATATGTTAAACTGTATCCGATTAAGAGAGCCAATGCCAAAACACTTGTAGATAAATTGGAGAAAGATTATTTTGTTAAAATTGGCAAGCCAAAGAACCTATTGTCAGATAATGGTCCTCAATTTGTATCAGAAAAATTTAAGTTGTGTCTTGAAAGGAACGGAACTCGGCATATAAGGATTTCAGCATACTTTCCGCAAGGAAATATGAGTGAAAGGGTTATGCGAGAACTGAATAGACTATGTAGAACCTACTGTGCTAGGAAGCATTCAACATGGGCTGATCATATTAAGTATTTTGAAGAGATAATTAATAATCTGAAACACGATGCCACAGGTTTTGCTCCATGTGAGCTGATGTTCAATCAGGAACCACATAATATCATTCCGAGTATGATTGGCTTTCCAGTTCTAAGTCAGAGTACATTGGATGAGAAGAAAGCACAGGCCAGGGCAAATATACGCAAAAGAGCTTTAGATAGGAAAAAGAGGCATGATGCAAGGGCTTCCCCCACTAGTTTTAAAATTGGTGAGCTAGTGCTGGTCAAAACAAAAGAAAAATCAAAGAAAATTTCTGCAGAAACTAAAAAGTTTATGCATGTATATCATGGACCATTTAGAATAGTAAGTAAACCTCATGCAAATGCCTATCGTTTGGAATATCCAAAGAGTAAGAGAGAACTAGGTCTAAGAAATATTGTGGATCTAAAGGAATTTAAAATTAACAGTAATTAATTACTGTAGGGAGTCTGCCACTCTTTGGCGGATACACGGTTTGGCGGACCGTGCAGTCCCAGCTGGGTGAAACTTTATTTCCTTTTCAAGTTTCATTCCCTTCTTCTGGTCTATCATAACAGGTAAGAATCACATATGTCTTCATGTTGTATATATGCTATTAGGTTTTAAGTATTCTTAGTAAGGATCTACCTAGTGAATGGCAAAACAAAAGTCTGAGTACCAATAAGAGGCAAACATGGCTAAAATAAATAAATTAAAATATTTCATGTAATTGTAAAGGGTTATAAACTACAACTAAGAGAGACACTTTGCAGTATACGAAGTACGGTATGAATATGAATAATCCATGAGATTATGCAGAAGGTAGTATGTTGCTAGAAATAAGGTTGTCTGAAGGAAAACAGCGTAAGAAGGTAATGCTCATAGAGGCAAGCAATGGCGTTTTAGAATTAAATAAATGGAGATGTGTGGAAGTGGTGTGAGGATCGCACCAAATATATAGAAACAGGACGTCAATAGGCTGACAAAAGGAAAAGGGAGAAATGAAGTATTTTGAATCTGGAAAAAAAGGGAGAAAATGAATAGGTGAAGAAGTGAAGTAAGTAAATTGAAGTAAATGATGTAGGATTAAAGAATAATTCCCTCACGTCTCGTGAAATGGTGAAAAACGCTAAATCTTGCTTGAGGCAAATAAATAGTTAAACAGACAACAGAAACACACAAATATTGGAAAATGCAGAAATTTGGAATCGGTATACTGAAAATAACTAATTTCTTTAGTAATTCATACAATAAAGCAAAGTGCTGGTCAGCAAATGACTTCTTTGATGAACTAATCCATACGATAATTAAGCCAGAGTACATTAAAACTAAAAGGTTACTCAATTTTCTAAGTTGAAGCAAGATCTTAATATATTAATTAGCTAAAAGAATTTTCACTATTTAGGAACCTAAAAGATTATTTATGAAAGAAGAAAGTAGGAGCTATTGTATCAGATACGACTTAGTGCTAAAGGTCTTTCTGACAACTTCACAATTAGTAAAATAGTGCCAGAATATAAACTATAAAATGTACTTTGTCCTACCTTAGATATAAGTTGAAAACAGAAACTTAGACTGTATTGTCTGTTTCTCAGGGACATGCAGGCTGCATGAATGACTGACAACAAGCGGTAGGGAGATTGGAAGTAGAGACGCAAACCACAGTGAATACAATTTCCTCCCACAATTTTGTCAATCAGTGAAATTAAATGAGTGTTACAATAGGACACCCACCACAGTGCCGAGTATTATAGTAAAAGAAAAATGTGAGTGCGTTGCAGTGATAAAAGTCGTGTGTATTTTCTTTTTCAGGAAGAGACTGATTTTAAAGAAAAAAAAATAACTATTTTGTAACCATTGAAAAATTTATATTTCCATGTAAATGTATGTAAATAATTTGTGAATGTCTTCTGTACTAGGTTTTCTATGTGTATATGAGTATATTTTGTGTATGTAGTAATAAGGAATTTCCTAAGAAGAAGCAACTTAAGTTGAAAGAGGTATACTAAAGTAATCCATCGCTTGTTTGTTCTTTTAGAAATTTAATTTTGTTCAAAAATAGATTTTCACGAAAATTAAAAAGGGGGTGATGAAGCAAAGCAAGCACTGTATCATGTATAAGATACAGAGGCGAGCGAGTGCACGGGACTTACCCTAGTTCACTGCTAGTAGCGTCACGTCATCGTAACGCGCCTGCATATAGTATTGCACCACATTTAACATAAAAGTAAAAATTAAGATTTGTGTGTAAAACTTTGTTAAAGTATAGTTCTATGTAATAATGTTTCAGGTAACAAATCTTAATGTTATAAAATTAGTAGTTTACGTAAAATTCACGTTTTGAAAGAAAAATAGGAGGCGCTAAATAATGACGCTAGGAAGCCAAAATTTGGTGAGAAGGTGCAGTAAGAAGTCATTAATGAGTGGTGCTGGTTTCCAAAACCATAAAACTAAAATTGACTCCAGAATCCGCGTTTTTCGGAAAAATTAGAGGCGCGAAATAATAGAGCTACAGTATTGAAAATTGGTAGGATGCTTCAGTTCACCCTAATAATAATAATGGAAATACCACAATCAGTTACCTCTTCTAGTTTTTTAGTAATTTAGTAAAAACTACTTTTGTGAGTAAAATGTACATAAGCATTATAGATTAAGTACTTTAAATTTTAATGATAAAACAAATTCTTTAAGACCAATGATCAGATAGGACAATTAACAAAGCTACACCAAGTTTTAGTCTTGTAGCATAATTAACAGCTGATACAAGTCTTGATAAAGCTATGGTTCAGAGGTAACAATCTACCGTTAGTTCCATTGTAAAAATTCTAGAGAGTAAAGTTTTAATTTTAGCGGGCTGAGATTTTCTACGTGCTTCTGTACTGCTCAGATGTATGTATACAAAAATTGAGAAGTTTGTAAAGCTATTATTAAATGTGATATTTAAGATTATGTGCCTGAGATAGCGATCATTTGGAGGCTGCAGGCATCTGCATAGGAACGGAAAGAACAGATGCTCTCTTGGCGGTACGCGCCGGAGCTATATAAAAAGAGCGGCAGAGGCAGTAGTAAGCTCACTCCGCATTAGACCAACGCGTAGTCCACGCGAGCTTAACGTCCGATCGCGCCTCGCCTCGGGTGACGTCATAGCGGGCTGTGACATGCGCGTACTTAGCAATGTAAACGGACATTGAAAATCGCGAGGACTGTACACCGTCCTGGATCGTTTAGACTTCGGTAACAAACTGTTATTGTGCCGTCCGTGTGAAGTATAATTCCGCGTGGCAAGTGGTGACTAACTCCACTTTTAAGGCGAGCATTAATTTTTTTTTTAACATTATTGCGAACTATTAATAGAGCACCGTTAGTTAGAGTAATGAACTATTCGGGAGGAACTTGCTGTAGAAGTCGCCTTCTGAACTATTAAACGATTGGCTGAATTAACAATATTTAATGTCTTTAGCATTTTCAGAAGTTTCGAGTAATTTGTGTGAGCCTTTAAGATAATAAAATCTTGTTTGGAACTTTAAATTTTATTGAAGCAGCCCTAATCCCGTGAAGAACTATGGATATTTTTCGTTTAGCTGGGCTGTACAGGAATGTGGCCGTGCAGACTGGGAACTAAGGTCAGTAAGTTTCCCTTCGCTTTCTGACTGGCCACCAAATTAGTTGCCAGGCTCGCGTGATTTAAGGTGGCAATGTTCAACTTTCATTCAACATTAAACAACGACTTCTTCGCCGTCCCACATATGTTGCATCGGCAATAGTCTGTTACGTGAAATGAACATTCAAACAACTCATTCGACAACTTCTTCGCCGCCCCACAATGTGCTTGCAGCGACGGAGACTTGACTGATTGTCTGTCACACTAGTAAAGATATTTCCAGTTGATTAGACGCTACAGGATATACAGTTCCAACTCATTAGCATTGCATCTATACGGCACACAGATACCGATCAGCTACATGAGGTCCATTGTAACGAATACGGTTTCAATTTAGCGTTTCTTAACCACTGCCCCACCTTAACAATACCGTTGCGCTATTAGGATGTTATTTGTCACGACAAACTATAAATACACTCCTGGAAATTGAAATAACAACACCGTGAATTCATTATCCCAGGAAGGGGAAACTTTATTGACACATTCCTGGGGTCAGATACATCACATGAACACACTGACAGAACCACAGGCACATAGACACAGGCAACAGAGCATGCACAATGTCGGCGCTAGTACAGTGTATATCCACCTTTCGCAGCAATGCAGGCTGCTATTCTCCTATGGAGACGATCGTAGAGATGCTGGATGTAGTCCTGTGGAACGGCTTGCCATGTCATTTCCACCTGGCGCCTCAGTTGGACCAGCGTTCGTGCTAGACATGCAGACCGCGTGAGACGAACCATCATCCAGTCCAAAACATGCTCAATGGGGGACAGATCCGGAGATCTTGCTGGCCAGGGTAGTTGACTTACACCTTCTAGAGCACGTTAGGTGGCACGGGATACATGCGGACGTGCATTTTCCTGTTGGAACAGCAAGTTCCCTTGCCGGTCTAGGAATGGTAAACGATCGGTTCAAAGACGGTTTGGATGTACCGTGCACTATTCAGTGTCCCCTCGACGATCACCAGAGGTGTACGGCCAGTGTAGGAGATCGTTCCCCACACCATGATGCCGGGTGTTGGCCCTGTGTGCCTCGGTCGTATGCAGTCCTGATTGTGGCGCTCACCGGCACGGCGCCAAACACGCATACGACCATCATTGGCAGCAAGGCAGAAGCGACTCTCATCGCTGAAGAGGACACGTCTCCATTCGTCCCTCCATTCACGCCTGTCACGACACCACTGGAGGCTGGCTGCACGATGTTGGGGCGTGAGCGGAAGACGGCCTGACGGTGTGCGGGACCGTAGCCCAGCTTCATGGAGACGGTTGCGAATGGTCCTCGCCGATACCCCAGGAGCAACAGTGTCCCTAATTTGCTGGGAAGTGGCACTGCGGTCCCCTACGGCACTGCGTAGGATCCTACGGTCTTGGCGTGCATCCGCGCGTCGCTGCGGTCCGGTCCCAGGTCGACGGGCACGTGCACCTTCCGGCGACCACTGGCGACAACATCGATGTACTGTGGAGACCTCACGCCCGACGTGTTGAGCAATTCGGTGTTACGTCCACCCGGCCTCCCGCATGCCCATTATACGCCCACGCTCAAAGTCCGTCAACTGCACATACGGTTCACGTCCACACTGTCGCGGCATGCTACCAGTGTTAAAGACTGCGATGGAGATCCGCATGCCACGGCAAACTGGCTGACACTGACGGCGGCGGTGCACAAATGCTGCGCAGCTATCGCCATTCGACGGCCAACACCGCGGTTCCTGGTGTGTCCGCTGTGCCGTGAGTGAGATCATTGCTTGTACAGCCCTCTCGCAGTGTCCGGAGCAAGTATGGTGGGTCTGACACACCGGTGTCAATGTGTTTTTTTTCCATTTCCAGGAGTGTACGTTCACTTATCGGTTAGATTTCACATATTGATAAGTGTTTCAAGGCACTGGAAATCGTGGTCTTTGTCTCTTTTGCACTCATTATTTAAAGTATCAGGTAGTGACAGTCTTTCACGTCCTACCGTTACAGTCAACGAAAGACGTAAGATATGAATGCACCGCCATTTACCATTTGACAGGGGATGCTTCGGTTTGTGGTGCTTGTGGACTGCTGGTTAAGGTGTATAGCATCTCGACTGCTTGTATTATGTACCCACAAAAAGAGAGAGAAGAAAAGATTTTACAGTAATCAGTAATTTGCTTCAGAGACCTGAGAAATAGTACGTGATTTTTTTTAAATTTTATCTTGACTCCCACACAAACTAGTTGGCACGACTACAATATTTTGTGCTACAGTGTAGGTAGTGAGTCGCAAACCAACAAGTATTTTTTTACCTTTCTTCTCTATGAGGTAAGTAAACAATGTCTCCATACACATTTCACCATCTGTATGCAACACTGTACATGTTTCTAATATAACACATTATTCAACCAAGCTAGCATGCCAGTAAATATATCATATGCTCAGGTGCCACGCAATCTAAGTTGGAATAGATGTACTCAGTTATTTTGCAAAAATTGTTACTATACTGCAAAGGCATTGTGTTAATGAACAGGTCGACCACATGATTGCATATATGGTCAAACATCGGTATTTCATTGTACTTCCCTCATGAGACGGGAAGAGTTTTTTCACTACATTTACCTGATACATTCTTCGATAAATTAAACGTTCTAATATTTTTGGCGAGAAACAGCTTGTTCTAAAATTTAAGATTAGTTTTCACACATTTAGGTATGATAAAGTGTAAAAGAAACAAACTAATTACATAGACAATTAACACCAAACACAATTTAGATTATTTGGAGTGATGCACAAGAGGCCTGAAGATGGTATTGTGGAATGTTGAAACTGGTAGCCTCCAAAAGAAAAGAAAATAACATCTTAAGCTGCACGGTTGTTGGTGAATTGCATTGACAATGAAAATTTGTTAAAATTCATGTTATTTCTTACGCCGGCAAGATATTTTTCTGTGCATTCAGCACTAACGAAGGTCACCACATATGCACATCATGGCATACATTATCATGAAGAGAAATTTAAATTTTTTTGACTGAAACTGAGGATAAGTGGATGGGTAGGAATTACTCATAGAATATACGAATTAACAAACAGCATTAGTGAGGTTTTACAGATTAGGTAGAGACGGTGAAAGAACCTCGTTTGCTTTTCAAAGATCCACATTTGTATTCATGCTACAAGTAAGTGGTTTAGAGAAACCATAAAGGTCTAACATCTGGGTCACTAGCGTGAGTCAATTTTCATAACGATTGTGCCTGCCACCTTGTTCGGTTCCACTGATAGTACTGATATTACGCAATATTAATATTCAAAAATATTTTCTGGGTATGTAACCATGTTGTCGCCGTAGCGAGTGGCGAAATTTTGGTTATAAAGAAGCCTGACGTGTTCACATACCAAGAAATGAATTATTTGCAGTGTCAACATCAAGCAAGAATATTAAAAATAGTGCCTATATAACCATGAGTCTCTCAGTTTCATGTTTCGCTATTGCATTATGGCTGTCGCACTATGATATCATGATATCAAACACGCCGTCTCTGTCTTTACCTCCTAAGGAGCGTTCCTTTTGATACATCACGAAATGTAACCTCAATCTTCATCGTCACGTGACATAAAAGCTGCGAAGCAGTTAGGCAAAAGTTCAGTGACTGCTCTCCCCATCTCATAAGAGTAATCAATAGCACTCTAACTGATGAAAGAAGGTTTAACAAAAGTTCACGAATACGTGACTCTTTGCAGATGACGCTAGAGGCGAGTGGAACTTTTTTTGTCTGATATTGACGGTATCGCTTCTCCGCCGTAATGAGAATGTAAACTTAGAGCAGAGAACTTTCGCTTTCAACAAAATGGGATCCACTGGAATATACATATATATACCAAACCGAAGAAATGCGATGTGAAAAAATTGCCTTTTCTGTCAACTGTGCTGGCTTTTACTTAAGAAGCACAAAGGACCACGGACGTTTCGCTTGAAGCAGTATCGGGTAACCGTAATTATAATTAGTATATGTGGAAGTGATTTAACAGACTCTTTTTTTTTTGTAACATCACTGCTCATTTGTCTGCAAAACAGACCTGAAAGCTTTTACGGCTCCGTTACTAATTACACGTAGTTTCAGAACAATTTCGTTGGTGGAAACAAGATTCTTATACTATTGACGTAACTTGCATTGTTTATAAATCGTAAGTGTGGCTATGTGGACCACACCTTTCTTTGGAATCGTTTCTCTATTAGTTACTTTCATACACATTCTGAAACTGGTATTAATGTGAGTAAAATCAACATAACATCGCTGTGTATTCCCTTCAAACAAAATAAATTAGCGATTTTTTAAAAGTCGTGATGCAATAACACTACTCAGTTTTCATAAAGTGACATGCGTGATTTCTAACCGTCTCACCAGTACATTTCACTCTCCTGTTACAACGAATTTTACTTTCTCCTAATTACAATATGCGTCCAACAGTATAAGTTTCTGACTAAATATACAGTTCTCTGGTACACGTTCGGCGATTAGATTCATTGTTGCTCTTCGATAGCTGTTAGCAAGAACATAAATTTGTTTCATACTTTCCGCCTGTAGGAAAACTTAATTCCAGGTATCGATTCTTCAGCCGAAAAACGTAATTTTCATTTTTCTCTTGCATACGATACAGATCAGATGTAAAGTTTCTGGTATTTCGCAACGTAGTTTGCGAAAGGTTTAGCCGGCCGCGGTGACAGAGCGGTTCTAGGCGCTTCAGTTCGGAAACGCGCGACTGCTGCGGTCGCAGGTTCGGATATTCCCTCGGACATGGATGTGTGTGATGTCCTTAGTTTAGTTACGTTTAAGCAGTTCTAAGTTCTAGAGGACTGATGACCTCAAATGTTAAATCTCTTAGTGCTCAGAGCCATTTTTTGTGAATATTTTATCGAAATAATTTTGATGACAGGAATGGAATGTAAACGTGATTCTGGGTTGCAATGGTGATGTCATTGGAGAAGATGGAATTCGGGATGCTTACCGGGGCGAGTTGATTTCTAGTACCGTGAAGCAACAGGCCGCTTCAACTTGCAGTATATGTGGTCGTTTGCTTCAAGTACCAAAGAAGATGCAACCCGTGGCAGTAAATCGATATGGCCTCAAATACTAACACCACTAATGCCATTGTGTAGTATTGTTGACTGGTTACTAAAGCATTTAACTGTGCACTCTAAAGCAAAATAGTTCTTGCACGTTAACTCGAATCGGGCGTTATATGTATGGTGGCATTACCTTATTAATGGGAACATTGTTTTCCCGCAGTTACACTATGGAGATAGCAATGCACTATGCAGACCAAGACAATGACCTATTTCGAAGGCCTACTGTTCCATCGTGTACAAAATATGACCGTTCCAAAATGCACAGGACATAATATTTCTGGCTCTTGAATCAATTATTATTTCCTCGGCATCCAAATGAAGCATCTGACAAAACAGAAAAATACTGATCATGGTTTCCAGCCAAGGATAGATGCCACATGTGGGTTAGCACATGGCCCTACGGTTCGGAGAGCTCCTGCATTTAGCTGATGTGGAATATGTGGAAGTTTGCTATAGACTGATTGGCTGTTGGGTTGTGCGTTGTGCGCCTCATCAATAACTCTAATACTATCTATTAATGAAACAAGACGTCAAATTAGATTTTTTCAAAAGGGAAAAGGTTTCAACGCTGTACATATTAGGAACTGTTTATTAAAATAGTATAACAGTCACATTTGTAGACTAAAGAAAGCTATAAATAATAAGGGATCAGAGTGCTTTCTGAACCAATGATTGCTGACTCTTATACAACTGCCAGCCTTATTTCTGTTCTGCCCTCCTCTGTCCCATCCCGATGCCTCTCTTCTCTCCTAGAAACAACTTGCGCTCTTCGTCTAGTTTATTATCGTAATGGCTGTGGTCCAAGACGGTCAGCTTGTGTGAATTATGTAATGTATCACCCAATATGAAAGCCATTATCAAAACTTGGGTGCTCCTACTCTTGCCTTACCACCCACCATGCACCATATGGTGGCTTGTGGAGCATGTATATAGAACTAGATGTACTTGTAGATGTAGATATTAATGGTTATAGCTTATGACACAATACAACCACTATATCTTAATTAGTTTAAATTGAAATATGTGGCTGTTAAATTCACAATTTTGTTCTCAAAGCAAGTCAGACACTGGCATTACAGAAGACGTGTAAAATCTGCAGAAAATTAAAAAAAATCAACTCTCTTTATGTAGGAACGCTGCTACAGATATGTATACATTAGAAAAATTACTACAGGTCACGCGAGACATCCCTAAAATGAAGGCGCTGTTGTCGTGGACTCTGCGGCTGGTTCCGGCGGAGGTTTGAGTCCTCCCTTGGGCATGGGTGTGTGTGTTTGTCCTTAGGCTAATTTATGTTAAGTAGTGTGTAAGCTTAGGGACTGATGCCCTTAACAGTTAAGTCCCATAAGATTTGACACATATTTCATTTCATTTCAACATCCCTAAAATTACATTGTTGAGATCCATAAAGAAATCACACTAATAACCCATGCCTTCACATTCAATCAATTTCCACATCCGATTTTCTAGACAAGTTGTGCTGTTACGACCACCACTGGGATAGGACGGGAACAATTACATGCTTACTTGAAAGAAACAAAATGTGAGACTGCCTCACTCGCAGTCCCCTCCGTAAGTGGCAACACAGTCTGCTGCCTCTGCCACCAATGCTCCCTCTCCTACGTCACCTCTGCTTGACTCGCAAGCTAGAGTGTGGAATGATTTTAATAGTGTAACGTAACTACAGCAAATAAGGCGTATGGTTTTCTGTGAAAATAGAATCACTAAGCAACTTGAGCTATCAGTAATCGGAATCTAACCTGCGTAACACTGTGTGTATGTTGTGTCAGTTTTACTGTCATTTAATCCCTCAACAGGTCATGAATAACTTGAAACTTACATTTGGATTAGCTGTGTATTTGACTGTGTTTCAATATGAAAAATTACAGGAACAAATGAACCGGTAGTAATAAATTTCTAAGCTATCTGACAGCATCTTTGAATATGAATTTACAAATAATACAGAATCTGGCTTGCACAACATGGTTTACTGGATAAGAGTGCATGACATGTTGTGTGCCAGTGTTTCTGTTTTGCCCGTAAGTTTTGCACTCATCTATTTAGAAGACTTCTTTTTTTCCGAGTGGTTTACAGCAATTCACAGTAGTATGCAGCAGCTAAAGCTTACTGTTACTAAGAGTGAATTTAATAAGTTTGCTTGGGTCATATTAGCTACTACTAATTCATAATAAGGGATTCATAATAAGGGATTTCATAAATTAAGCTTATTTAAAAACTTCAGCAATCATCAAATCCAATGAAATTTTGAGATGTATTAATAATGGAGAAATGGTTGGTTGGTTTAAAGATTAAAGGGACCAAACTGCAAAGGTCATCGGTCCCTTGTTTCATAAAAACACAGAACACAGTGAAACTATCCACCAGTCAGGCGAAGCACTAAAAAATGGAGAAATGCCTGACAGTGATGTTCACAGCATTTTTATGAATTATATGTGGAGAATAATCATTTTTATTTGGAGGATAAGGAGGCTTCCTTAACTGAAAAGCAAAGCATGGGGTCATTAGAAAATCAGACTAACGATTATGAGCCTAACCCTGCAATTGCGCTTTACGCAATGCTTGCAAAGTTTTCCTTGAATTCCATCTTCAAGCGCAGTTAAGTCATCTAAATCCCTTCTGTCCCTATGAATGAAACCTGGCCTTGAGTGTGGTGAGATCTGCCATCCCCGACGTGAGGGCAGCTTGAGACGCCTTCTGTCTCCGATTTCTGGAGCAACACTACTGAAATTTTACTCTCACAAACAGACCTCGTCTCACAACAAAGCTTAGGATCATGCTCCCGTGTTTCGCCCTCAGGTTGTTACTATCGAGCTGACAGCGGTGGCCGAGCGGTTGTAGGCGCTTCAGTCCGGAACCACGTGACTGCTACGGTCTCAGGTTCAAATCCTGCCTCCGGCATGGATGTGTGTAATGTCCTTCGGTTAGTTAGGTTTAAGTAGTTATAAGTTCTAGGGGACTGATGACCCCAGATGTTAAGTCCCCAGAGCCATTTGAACCATTTCTTACTATCGATTTCTGAGTGCTTTGTTTGTTTCCAAAGAGAATCGCAGAATCAGAATCATAGGCAATGCAAAGAATAGCATTATGTTGGCTATATTGTTTTCGATACTCAGTGTAATATTTAATCAGATTAGTGGGAGGGTTCTGACAGACTCCTTCCAACAGCGATGGCAACTACCAGCGCTCTGCTGGCTTTGAGTATCACTTTGTATCTCAGAACACAGCTGAACCATGCCTCAGGCACCAGTCTCTTGCTCGCCCCTCTGACGTCCACAAAACTGTGTAAACGAATTATGCTTCTGTCATCGCTCTGGGAGCAAATGAAACGGCATGAGGCAGCATATATCTTGCCCATGGTACATAGCAGGGAGCCGCCAGCTTTGCATTTAAACACTCTGCAATAACTTTCAAACTGGTAAGGAGCAGTATTCAGTTGTCTTTTCCATTCTAGCTTCATTAGAGCAGATCCTTATTTTAGCTAGTGGCTTGCCATTGTAAGTGCATTTTTCCAGAGCTAATGCCCTAGTCTTGAGTAGTCTCCAATGAACTGTGACAAGAGCCTGAGCAACATGTTTAGACAACTCTGAAATGCAGCACTGATAATGGCTAGTTAATTGCCGAATTCCGGATGTGCTGTAGTAAAGCTGCAATGGAAACAACGACTGGCTGATGCTCTTTACCATTTTGAAAGTGATACCACGGTCATGGAGCTCATTCCACTTTCCTAATTGAAATAAGAAGTCAGCCTCATTCTGCCAACGGCCTTGTCAAAGAGGGCGGAGGAGCGGATAGAGGTTCAGGGCACTCTCTTGTTCTAGGGGTGGGAAATTGCTCCTAAAGGCGGAAGAATCAGCAATGATCAACGACATGAGGATGCAGAAGGCAATGGAAACCATTGCATTAAAGATACGTACCGTGTATCCGCTGGACATGTGGTCTGTAGTTGAAGAAGTGTCATGATGATCTCTCCTTTGGCAAAAGATTCCGGAATAGTCCCCCATTCTGATCTCCGGGAGGGGCCTGCCAAGGGGGAGGTTACCATGAGAAAAAGATTGAATAATCAACGAAAGGATAATGTTCTACGAAACGAGGCGTGGAATGTCAGAAGCTTGAACGTGGTAGGGAAATGGAAAGGTTCAATCTAGATATAGTAGTGGTCAGTGTAGTGAAGTGGAAGGAAGAAAAGAATTTCAGGTCAGATGGGTATCGGGTAATATCAACAGCAGCTGAAAATGTTATAACAGGTGTAGGATTCGTTATGAATAGGAAGGTAGAGCAGAGGGTGTGTTACTGTGAACAGTTCAGTGACCGGGTTGTTCTAATCAGAATCGACAGCAGACCAACACCGACAAAGATAGCCCAGGTATACATGCCGACGTCGCAAGCTGAAGATGAGCAGATAGAGAAATTGTATAAGGATATTGAATGGGTAATGCAGTATGTAAAGGGGGACGAAAATATAATAGACATGGGCGACTGGAATGCAGTCGTAGGGGAAGGAGTAGAAGAAAAGTTTACAGGAGAGTATGGGCTTGGGACAAGGAATGAAAGAGGAGAAAGACTAATTGAGTTCTGTAACAAGTTTCAGCTAGTGATAGCGAATACCCTGTTCAAGAATCACGAGAGGAGGAGGTATACTTGCAAAAGGCCGGGAGATACGGGAAGATTTCAATTAGATTACATCATGGTCAGACAAAGATTCCGAAATCAGATACTGGATTGTAAGGCGCACCCATGAGCAGATATAGACTCAGATCACAATATAGTAGTGATGAAGAGTAGGCTGAAGTTCAAGACATTAGTCAGGAAGAATCAATACGCAAAGAAGTGGGATACGGAAGTTCTAAGGAATGACGAGATGCGTTTGAAGTTCTCTAACGCTATAGATACAGCAATAAGGAATAGCGCAGTAGGCAGCATAGTTGAAGAGGAATGGACATCTCTAAAAAGGGCCATCACAGAAGTTGGGAAGGAAGACATAGGTACAAAGAAGGTAGCTGCGAAGAAACCATGGGTAACAGAAGAAATACCTCAGTTCCTTGACGAAAGGAGGAAGTACAAACATGTTCCGGGTAAATCAGGAATATAGAAATACAAGTCAAGTCGCTGAGGAATGAAGTAAATAGGAATTGCAGGGATGCTAAGACGAAATGGCTGCAGGAAAAATGTGAAGACATCGAAAAAGATATGATTGTAGGAAGGACAGACTCAGCATGCAGGAAAGTCAAAACAACCTTTGGTGACATTAAAAGCAAAGGTGGTAACATTAAGAGTGCAACGGGAAATACACTGTTAAATGCAGAGGAGAGAGCAAATAGGTGGAAAGAATACATTGAAAGCCTCTATGAGGGTGAAGATTTGTCTGATGTGATAGAAGAAGAAACAGGAGTCGATGTAGAAGAGATAGGGGATCCAGTATTAGAATCGGAATTTAAAAGAGCTTAGGAGGACTTACGGTCAAATAAGACAGAAGGGATAGATAGCATTCCATCAGAATTTCTAAAATCAATAGGGGAAGTGGCAACAAAACGACTATTCACGTTGGTGTGTAGTCTGGCGACATACCATCTGACTTTCGGAAAAGCATCATCCACACAATTCCGAAGACGGCAAGAGCTGACACGTGCGAGAATTATCACACAATCAGCTTAACAGCTCATGCATCGAAGCTGCTTACAAGAATAATATACAGAAGAATGGAAAAGAAAGTTGAAAACGGGCTAGGTGACGATCAGTTTGGCCTTAGGAAAAGTAAAGGCACGGGAGAGGCAATTCTGACGCTACGGCTAATAATGGAAGCAAGGCTAAAGAAAAATCAAGACACGTTCATAGGATTTGTCGACCTGGAAAAAGCGTTCGACAATATAAAATGTTGCAAGCTGTCCGAGATTCTGAAAAAAGTAGGGGTAAGCTATAGGGAGAGACGGGTCATGTACAATATGTACAACAACAAAGAGGGAATAATAAGAGTGGACGATCAAGAACGAAGTGCTCGTATTAAGAAGGACGTAGGACAAGGCTGTAGCCTTTCGCCCCCACTCTTCAATCTGTACATCGAGGATGGAATGATGGAAATAAAAGAAAGATTCAGGAGTGAAATTAAAATACAATTTGAAAGGATATCAATGATACGATTCGCTGATGACGTTGCTATCCTGAGTGAAAGTGAAGAAGAATTAAATGATCTGCTGAACAGAATGAACAGTCTAATGAGTACACAGTACGGTTTGAGAGTAAATCGGACAAAGACCAAGGTAATGAGAAGTAGTAGAAATGAGAACAGCGAGAAACTTAACATCAGGATTGATGGTAACGAAGTCAATGAAATTCGGGAATTCTGCTACGTAGGCAGTAAAATAACCAATGACGGACGGAGCAATGAGGACATCAAAAGCAGAATCGCTATGGCAAAAAAGGCATTTCTGGCCAAGACAAGTCTACTAATATCAAATACCGGCCTTAATTTGAGGAAGAAATTTCTGAGGATGTACGTCTGGAGTACAGCATTGTATGGTAGTGAAACATGGACTGTGGGAAAACCGGAACAGAAGAGAATCGAAGCATTTGAGGTGTGGTGCTATAGACGAATGTTGAAAATTGGGGGGACTGATAAGGTAAGGAATGAGGTGGTTCTACGCAGAATCGGAGAGGAAAGGAATATGTGGAAAACACTGATAAGGAGAAGGGACAGGATGATAGGACATCTGCTAAGACATGAGGGAATGACTTCCATGGTACTAGAGGGATCTGTAGAGGGCAAAAACTGTAGAGGAAGACAGAGATTGGAATACGTCAAGCAAATAATTGAGGACGTAGGTTGCAAGTGTTACTCTGACATGAAGAGGTTAGCACAGAGGAAGAATTCGTGGCGGGCCGCATCAAACCAGCCATTAGACTGATGACCCAAAAAAAATTAATGTAATCTGATGTCACGAAAATATCTGTAACTATTTTATTTGTCTGAGATATTCCGAGGATTGAGATATTAAAACACCCTGCGCATTAAATGGTTCAAATGGCTCTGAGCACTATGGGACATCTGAGGCCATCAGTCCCCTAGAACTTTGAACTACTTAAACCTAAGGACATCACATACATCCATGCCCGAGGCACGATTCGAACCTGCGATCGTAGCGGTATCGCGGTTCCAAACTAAAGCGCCTAGAGCCGCTTGGCCGCTACGGCCGGCACCCTGCATACTAACCACAGCAAATCTCTCCTGTATATAGCTCTGAACACGCGCGCGCGCGCGCGGGCGTGTGTGTGTGTGTGTGTGTGTGTGTGTGTGTGTGTGTGTGTGTGTGTGTGTGTGTGTGTGTGCATGTATCTGTGTGTGTGTGTGTCTGTTTGTGTATGTGTGTGTTTGTGCTGTCACCTCTCAAATCCTATTTTGCTGCATGTACTTACATACATATGTGTATTTTATGTTCAGATGTTTTGAAGCCAGTAGAGCTCTAAAAATTTGTATATACAGTATGTTTATATGGAACGTATCTAAACATAACAGAGAAATCTAAAAATGGGCTACTGAATCTTTATGGCGAAAGACTTGTGTTGTTATGTCTTCAAGTTTATCAAGAAAACAAGCCTGCAAGTGTTCCACAACTTGCTGTTGCTGAGCGTCGACCAAACGGCATTTTTCGTGCAGAGATTCATGCTAGATTTTTTAGCTGTAATAATAATTTATATTGTATCCTCCAGCCAACACAGTTAGTAAGCTACCAAATCCAGTTATATGCACAATACAGATTACATTTCATTTAATTGAGATTATATCCATTCATCAATAGCGCACTGTGTAGGAACTTACGTTGGTTATATTCATACGTTGCTTACAGCAACATCTGCAAACCAGCATCACTTCATACAATAGCATCTTCCCATGACGTGATGGCACACTGTGCAGGAGTATGGAATGGTTTAACGGTTTAATGCAAGCCTTCCTAATATTTGTCACATGTTCTTTGAGAATAGAGTAGTTGATAAGACTAGCTTTGATATCGGATTTCAGCTGTGGTGGTGTATATCGTTTCCCCCATTGGCTGTGAGAATGTGTTTGGAAGTAGATCTAATCACAGTTTATTCATCTCAAAAACATTTTAAAAAAGGGTTTGTATACCACTTTGGTTTAATTGATACCGCGCAACCAGGTGAGGATTCCTATAACATACTTTTTTTTTAGTAAGGAATACTATCGAAGACAGGGCTGCTAAATCACAGTTACTAAACACAGCCGTCCGAAGTCCCTTCACCAAAGAAGACCAAGTAACTACGCCAAAACTCTAATCATGAACTGCTGCGAAAATCAGTAACTTAGAAGTAGATATCCTCGAAATAGTGAAGCAACTTAAATCACTTAATAAGAGCAAGAGCAAGTTGCTGGCATACACTGCACCATTTCGAGAAAGCTTTCTTGCGGTGCACAAGTACTCGTTGTTCATTGGTGGCCGGCATCCGCTTCTGCACACGGAACGAGCCAGTTTCGCACAATCGGTAATCCATTATGGCGAATAACGTGTCGCATGTCACCTTCTTATCGGGGTATTTCGCACGATACAATCGCACATCATCTCGTCCAATGAAGTTGGCTGCCTCATAAATCAAATGCCTCCCAGCCGGTACGTGCAGACTTAAAGGTAGTCATATCACTCACAACGGTTCTGCGGCGTGAATGGCGGCGCTCTCCGTACGTTCTATCAATGTTTGTATAGCAAAAAACTTTGATGATCGTAGCACTTATCAGCGTCCCCTCAGGATATTTGCGACTACAGGTTCCCATGAGATTATTGATCCTAGATGAATGCCCGATGTGCCATATCTCATATCTATAAAACTTAATTTGAATCATCCTCAATACATGGAATACATCATGAATTTCGCTTAGAAGTTGCGTACCTGAACGTGCAAAAAAAAAAAAAAAAAAAAAAAAAAGACATAGTTCGCAAGAGATGCACCTTAATCTCAGAACAGGGGAGTTTCAGGGAGTTTACCATGCTGCAGTGGTGGAAAATAACCTATTTCCTCAACCTGTCTTAATTATGTTGAATGAACACTGTAATGCTGTAGGCTGCCAGCATGGGACAAACGAGGCAATGGGGATGTCCACAGATAGTAATGTGTCTACATGGATGAAACGTTGCACCCACCTTCTCCTGGAAGCATAGTTTACACAGCTGAGTACTGGCAACTACATGCTGTTCAGGTGACACTGCTACGTTCGCAATGTGGAATTAAATGTTAGCGTTTAACACATAGTTAGCTGTAATTATGGCGTTTCTCTTTCGACAGACAGTATTCACAAAGTCAGTGCGTTTTAGAAAAATCAGAAACATACATTTGGAGAACCATAGAGTGTGTGCTGCCCAACTATCATTCTTTTCATGTAAATGGCTCGATCCACCACCACAGTGGTTTCATCGTCACCAGAGTAAAAGTACCCTTCTTCACTTAGCTCATCCAATTTCTGCTTCGTAGCAAGAACCCGCTCACCAAATGTCTATCCTCTTGGGTACCATATTTAGGCCACACTGGTCCCAGAATGGTTTCAGCTGAATTGCATTGAGGTGCTGGTTCAGGAAACGAATCTGGACGTATTTACATTCTGCACAGTTGTATCTCCTACACCTCTATATAAAAACCTAAGATGCTTACATGAGTATTGTCAATCTACACCTGCCGTGAATGCACCTGCAGCTGCAGTGGAGTCGGAGAACTGACGACTCAGTACAGTAATACCATGCGTGCTGAGATCTGCTGGTGAAAACATGAGAGACATATCAGGTACGCAAGGCCCTTCTTGGTAACAGCCAAATTTGAGTTCCAGAGAACGGACGACGTGACATAGTGCTTTTGGGACCTGCTGGTGTAACTAGAGAACAGGTGGGTCTTCCACATAGTAGGAATAGCTGTGCTGGCTTGCTGCAGACATGAACGCCAGGAAGCAAGTTCACCTACCGCACCCTGTCTCCACACCAATTTATGTATTAAAGAAACTAGATTTTACAATATACAGAGAGATTCCTAACGGGCCATCGACGCAAGTAGCCATCGACCTCTGGCACATTGATCACCGTACTGACGATGTCTTCAAAATTATTTCTCCTGTCTTCAAGAGAGGTACAAGCAACGTAAGTTAAATACTTACCTGAAGCTAGTAAGTGAGGAGGAGAAACGAGCAAGTGACTTAATAAACTGAACTGTTAAAAAAATTATTACTGGTGGACATATAATTTATGCTACCACCATCCCTAACATGATTGTCCATATCCTTCAGCAATACGCACAAACCAAAGTGCTCCTCAGTTGGCTCTTCTTCCTTCCTAATCGCTGAGGGATATTTAGCTCATTGGAGGAAGATATGTTAGTAATTTCCACTACCACAGAAGCCTCATTTACACTTCAAAGATCAAAGATGTGTGTACTACTGATCTCACGATCTTCTACTCATTCCTTCTAAATTTGCAAATATTTGCAGTCAAATGTACACTCCTGACTTAGTTGCATTATTTTGGGTGCACGTGAGTCACTTTCCGCGAGGCTGTCATGCGCCGGGTGTCTACCGTCAGGCAATAACCACGCCTGTTCGAATCTGCGCCCTGTTAAAGCTAGATAGAAGGCAACACCTCATCCTGGCATGCTGGTACAACACGTTATAACCAATGGTGCAGCAACGTATTCGTAATGGGGGCAGACAGGTATGGCGCACGATGTCACTCATACGGAGGCAGAACCACCTGAAGAATTTCAAGTTAAACATCCATTGACCTTTAGTTGGTTTTTCAAGGCCAGAGATATAGATGCAAGTATTTACCTGCAACGTATTATTGTATCACGAAACCCATGCAGACCATAGTTCTCTCGAGGCGTGTGGAGGTGGGAACTGCTTTAGACAAGGCATGTATTCTACATAATTTTTTTTAATATAGCATAGATTATCTAAGAGCCGGAAAGAATGTTAATGTTTTAATGTTCAACAAATTTATCGTGCTGTAATACATGTTTTAGTGAGCGTTATCTGTGATATTTCCGACATTAAGAGAACTTTTCCTTAGAAACAGTGCTCTTAATTGTCACCAGCAGCAGCTATTACGTGTTTATCCTTTTTTGGTTGTGTTGGAAATAAAACAAGAACAATGAATCTTGAAGTAGGAAATCAGTCAACTGGAATCTTCTTATACCATTCAGAGTACAGAAGACATGGTACTTGCCCGTAGTTATTAGCTTCAACCGTTGAGAAATAATGATGTACGTCAAAAAACATCCTCACCACATGAAAAAAAGTGTTTCACCGAATTTGATACAGAGGATCATTTTTCTTTTCAGAGTCATCACTCCTGTAACTGGTTTGATGCGGCCCTCCATGAGTTTATATCCTCAGAATATCACTTGCAACGTACGTCCTCTGTTATCCAGTGTCCGTTTCCCTCTACGTTTTTGCCCTCTACAGCTCCTTCTAGTACCATGAAAGTCAGTCTCTAATGTCTTAACAGATGTCCTATTATAGTGGCCCTTCTCCTTGTCAGTGCTTTCCACATATTTCTTCAAAAATGGTTCAAATGGCTCTAAGCAGTATGTGACCTAACATCTGAGTTTATCTGCCACCAAGTCGTAGAACTACTTAAACCTATCTAACCTAAGGACATCACACACATCCATGCCCGAGGCAGGATTCGAACTTGCGACCGGAGCAGCAGCGCTGTCACATATTTCTCTGCTCTCCGATTCTGCGCAGAACCTCCTCATTCCATACCTTGTCAATGCACCTAATTTTCAACACTCGTCTGAGGCACCATATTTTAAATGCATCAACTATCTTCTGTTTCGGTTTTCCCAAAGTCCGTGTTTCACTACCGTACAATGCTGTGTCCCAATCGTATGTCCTCAGAAATTTCGATCTCAAATTAATGTCTACGTTTGATGCAAGTAGTCTTTTCTTGGCCAGGTATGCACTTTTAGTCAGTGCTAATCTGCGTTTGATGTCCACCTTGCTCCGTCCGTCATTGGTTATTTTTCTGCTTAGGTAGAAGAATTCCTAACTACATCTACTTCGTGACTATCAATCCTGATATTAAGTTTCTCGCTGTTCTCATTTATGCACTTCTCATTACTTGCGTTTTTCCTCGATTTACCCTCAGTCGGTATACTGTACTCACTAGACTGTCCACTACATTCAGGAGATCGTGTAATTCTTCTTCACTTTCACTCATTGCAGCAACTTCGCTAGCGAATCGTATCATTGATACCCTTTCATCCTGAATTTTAATTCCACTCCTAGACCTTTATTTTATTTCCATCATTGCTTCTTCGATGTACTGATTGAAATGTAATGGCTAGAGACTACATCCCTGTCTTATAAACTTTTTAATACGAGCATTTCATTCATGATGATCCCCTCTTATTATTCCCTCTTGGTTCTTTCACGTACTGTATATTACCCATCTCTCCCTATTGCTAAACCCTATTTTTCTCAGGATTTCGAATATCTTTCTCCATTTTACATTGTTGAACGCTTTTTCTAGCTCGAAAAATCCTATGAACGAGATTTGATTTTTCATTGGTCTTGATTACATTATCAACCGCAACGTCAGAATTATCTCTCTGGTGCCTATACCTTTCCTGAAGCCAAATTGATTGTCGTCTAACACATTCACAAGTTTCTTTTTTATTCTTCTGTATATTATTCTCTGATGGATGGATGAGCTGCTACGCTCATGGTGCGACAATATTCTTGCTTGTTAGCTTTTGCAGTCTTCGGAACTGTGTGGATGCTATTTCTACGAAAGTCAGACGGTATATATCCACTCATACATTCTACACATCAACGTGAATAGCCGTTTTATTGCCACTTCTCCTAGTGATTTTAGAAATTCTGATGGAATGTTATCCATCCCTTGTACCGTATTTGATCTTAAGTCGGTTGCAGTCTTAATGTTGCAAGCCTTGCATTTAATGTCACCGAAGCTTTTGACTTTCCTGTATGCTTAGTAAGTCCTTCCGACTATCATTTATTTTTAGATTTCTTCAGATTTTCCATGCAGCTATTTCGTCTAAGCTTCCCTGCACATCCTATTTACTTCACTCCTCAGTGACTTGTATTTATGTATTCTTGAATTTCCCAGAACATTTTTATACTTCCTTCTTCTTCGGTCAGCTGAAGTATTTCTTCTGTTCCCCATCTTTACATTTACCTGCTTTGTACCTATGCTAATCTTTCCAGTGTCTATGATTCCCCTTTATACAGATGTCCGTTCCTCTTCAATTGTACTGCCTACTGCTCTACTTTTTATTGCTTTTAATTGCTGTATCTCCAGCCTTAGAGAACTTCAGTACTTCGTGTCCCATTTCTTTGCTTATTGTTTCTACCTGGTTAATCTCTTAAAGTTCAGCGTACTGTTCATCACTACCACATTTTGATCTGAGTATATATCTGCTCCTGGATACGCCTCACAATCGAGAAGATGATTTCGGCATCACTTTCTGACTACGATTTAATCTAATTAAAATGTTCCCATGTCACCCGGCCTTTTCAAAGTATATCTCCTTGTCCTGTAATTCTTGAACGGAGGATTCCCTGTACTTTTATTAGAGAACTGAATTAGTCTTCCTCCTCTCTCATTCCTTGTTCCAAGCCAATATTCTCCTGTAACACTTTCTTCTACTCCTTTCCCTGCAACAGCATTCCAACCCCCCAATGGCCATTAGATTTTCATCTCCCCTTACGTATTCTAGTCCCCTTTCAATATCGTCAAATACTTTCTCTATCTCTTCACCTTCATCTTTCGAAGTCGGCATATATACCTAAACTTTGGTTGTCGGTATTGGTTTGTTGTCGATTCCTGTGAGAATAACCCTATCACTGAACTGCTCACAGTAACACACTCTCTGCCCTACCTTCCTATTCATAACGAAGCCTACTCAGGTTATTTTGTGCTAGTGTTGATATTACCCTATATTCATCTGACCAAAAGCCTTGTCTTCTTTCCATATCACTTCACTGACCCCGGCTATATCTAGACTCAGCTCTGGCATTTCCCTTTTCAGGTTTTCTAGCTTCCCTGCCAGATTCAAGCTTCCGTCATTCCACGCACAGACTCATAGAACGTTATCCTTTCGTTGATTATTGAATCTTTTTCTCATGGTCACTTCCCCATTGGCAGTTCCCTGCTGGATATCCGAATGGGGGCACATTCCGGAATCTTTTGCAATGGAGAGATCATCATGAAATTTTTTCAGGAGACATTTCATGTGGATACAAGTTATGTGTCTTCAATGGAGCGGTTTCCATTACCCCCTGCGTCCACATGCTGTTTATCATTGCTGATTCTTCCGCATTTAGTTGCAGTTTCCCAGCCCAAAGACAAGAGTGTGCACTGAACCTTTGTCCGCTCCTCTGTCCTCTTTGACAAGGCCGTTGGCAGAATGATGGTGATTTCTCATGCCGGAAGTCTTCGTCCGCCAATGTTGGTTATTAATCGAAATTTAAGAGGTAGCGGGTTTCGAACCGAGGACCGAGAGCGATTTTTATTGTGCATCAAAGACTCTACCCCTAGACCACAGAATGATGGAGACATTTTTTGTGGGTCCTCAGTCTTCTCGATAGCATGATGCTCCCCATCACGACCTGCTCCCTTGTGGCAACGTGTTCACTTCATAGTAGAGCACTCGATGTGATAATTTATTTCTTGGATAACTCTCAATATCAATCTTCCCATATAGTCCCTCTTCCGTGTTTCTCCTTCTACCAACATACATGTTACTCCCTGATAGCACATACCCTGTGATCTTGTCTCTTCATCTGTTTAAAGTTTACCACATATCAATTTTCTCGCCGATTACGCGCAGATCTTCATGAAAGGAAGTGTTAAACAAAATGAATACTACCCCTTAAGTTAATTGACTATTTCTTTCATTTGCGTTTTATTTTTAAGAACTGTGCTTAGCTTTTGAATGGTTTTCACCATTTCTCACGTTTTATTTTCTTTGTCTTGTGCCAGCAACCTTGTTTGCTATTGTTGTTTTTCCAGTTTGCATTCTTAATTAGTTGTAGCCTTGATTGACATTGTTCGTCGGCTTTATTACTGTTGCAACATTTATTTCAGCTAACAAGATCTGTTCAAGTTCATGTTCAATATACGCGATAAACGATGCCTCTTTGTTTGTTAGCGTTGAGTAGAAGTAATATTTTCTTACTATCTTAGTTAAGCCGATGCGTTCAGATCAGCTTGGATGTATTGTTAATCAGTACTATGGAAGTTACAACTATTTACGCCCCGTAGTCCCGAACCACTTACCAGTCCCAAAGTTTCGTGTAGCACAACAGGAACAACAGTAATCAGTGTGTCTATTCATTTTCACACCGGCCGCTGATGTGTATGTGTACGAAGCTACATTGATATCGTACTATGCTTCTGAGTGTTTCATTTTCTCTCAGGCAGTGAATATGCCAGATTAAAGAAAACTGTTCGTATCACAGCGAAGAATGTAACCCAAAATTATTCTTTTCTCTCATTTTGCTCAACGTGCCAGCACGAATGAATGATATTTCGGAATTCGAAGTAAGCGATATACTTCGCAATAGCTCTTTCGAGTTCTAAACCACAGTAACATGTAGCGTCAATGGTAACACGACTGGAATAATTGCTAGTTAGAGGCCTTGCAACAAATCAAAGCTGTAATAAATGTTCGGAATCCAACGAACTTCATATTGGAAAACTCTGAACTGCTTTTGCGCTGGTACCGTTTGTTTTTCAAATTCACGTGATAGCACTCAGTGTTTCATTGTCTGCAATCGACCACGGTTAAGTGGAATAAATTAGACTTATGTGGTATGTTGTGTTGACACCACAAAGCATCTCATTCTGTATCACAGTCAGTCCGTGACCTTGTATACTGGTTCCATGAAATTCGCTTAAAGATTGTTTGACGAGTAGGCTGTGTGCATTATTTCAGCATTCTCTTTTGCGTGTTTGCGTACCCATGACCATTTGGATGACGAACGTCATTGTAACGTTTTGATTACATGTCAGCTAGCGTTTTATCAGATGTATCACTCTTGCTCAGTTTCGTATAGAGCATTGGCGGAAATGTTAGATGTGTACCTCTTTTTGTTTTTCTGTACCGCTGAGGAAATTTTGCACTAACAAACTGCAATTGTTGCAAGAAGATCACAGCGTACACCTATATGGTGATCTTTAATGGGACACGACCGGTTTAGTGGCCTGTAGGCACATCCTCAGATGTATGTATAAACAGAAAAAAATCTGAATGACTATCCAGATGGTCCAGGGGACCCACGCATAACAGTCACAAAATTCCACTAACTACAATATTAGAAATAAAATAATATACAGGGTGCATCAAAAAATGTATACACACTTTGAACTGTCATAGACAATTTATTTCCCGTTCTACAAGGTTAAATATCAGTGAGACAAAAATGTTACGTTTCTTCAACAGGTGGCAGCAGTGGTGCGGAAGTAACTGCAACATGGCGGGCGTGCGTTTGAGCTTTGAAGCGCGGAAGCAGATAATTAAGTGGTACTGGAAGTTTGAGAATGTAGCTGCAGTTCGAAGACAGTGGAGAAGTGAGTATGGTACAGAACCACTTTCAAGGTTAACTATTACACGTCTACGAGACAAATTCGAAATTCATGGAACAGTGTGTGATGTGGATAAAGGTCGATCAGGGCGACCTCGTACAACTACAAGTGATGATTCCACAACTGCGGTCTTGGAACTGTTTCAGCGTTGGCCTCAAAAATATTCAAGGCAAGCGGAACGTGCTAGTAGTGTGCTACGCATTCTGAAGGAAGGCAAGTTTCGTGTGTACATTCCAAGGCACGTGCAACAGCTAAGTGAAGACGATCCAGACTGAAGGTTAGAATTTCGTGAATGGGTTCAGGAAATGGTGAGGCGTGAACCGGGATTTATGGGTAGCATAATTTGGTCGGATGAAGCCCAATTCAAACTCAATGGAACTGTCAATAGGCACAATTGTGTGTACTGGGCTGAAGATAATCCTCACATTACAGTTGAAAAGGCTGTGAATTTGGCTGGTGTAAATGTGTGGTGTGGTTTGTCTGCAAGGGGACTCATTGGGCCTTTCCGCTTTGAAGGTACTGTTACTGGAGAAACGTACCTAACAATGCTTGCCGAGTCCATATTCCCTGCAATTCGTGCATTATACGGTAACGATGAATTTTATTTCCCACAAGATGGCGCCCCGCCGGACTATCAAAGGGACGTACAAGCATACCTGGATAACAATGTGCCAGGCCAGTGGATAGGATGAAGGGGACCAATCGAGTCTTCAGCACGCTCTCCAGACCTCACGCCGCTGGATTTCTTCTTAGGGGGCACAGTAAAAGATGAGGTATACAAACGTAAACCACGTAACCTGGACACACTTTAGAATGAGATGCAGGCGGTGTGCGCAGAAACTTCATTTGACACCTCGGTACAATGTACGGAATCAGTGGTGACTCGCACTCAGAAATGTAGTGAAGCTGAAGGCCACCAGTTTGAACATTAATCACATTTGCAAAGTAAATTTATTGTTCCAATTGGACTTCATGCATTCCATTTCCAGGAATTTAATATTGTAGAACGGGAAATAAGTATTCTATGACGCTTCAAAGTGTGTATACATTTTTTGACGCACCCTGTATATATTCAGGCTGAAACGCGAGGGAAAAATTTTTGCGAGACCGGGATTTAAAACAGGGGTGCTTGAAAAGGTATCTGGAAACACGTAGCAGCAGTAGTTCTCTGACTAAGGGTGTTATTGGTATGGTTGTCTTCCAAAGTTCTGTGTGTTATACTGGAATTCATGGCATGCTCTACTATAAGACGAGGCCATTATTAATGTGATGACAGATGAGATGTTATGGATTGAACTGTTTTGATCCTAATCCGTGAAGATGGCATGTGACTGAAACCGCTCGATATTTGGGTCATAAACAGAAAAGCAGCTGATGGTCAAACATGCATCTCACACATTTCTTTATGAACCGTGAATTTTACTTTGAAAACCTTATCTAAAAATTTACTTTAATTACTAGCGATTCATCAAGAACATTAACACATTTAATCACACTATGTGAGCGTGGAAGTAGTTGACAGTGGGTAACTGATGAACAGAAATCAAATTTCTTTCAACAAATGGAAAATTTATTCCTAATAGCCTTTTTTTTAGAAACAGATTTAAAATTACAATCAGAAAGCACCCTCTAAATATCAAGTTACAATTTATTCAGAGGCAGAAAAAAATTTTTTTGGTCTGTATGAGCATTCGGGCTGAGAACCGTGCCGCTCCCTTTTGACACGGCCATAGTCACGACCGCTCACAACGACCTCTGAAAGACTACACTGGTGCAAATCTGCAACACACCTGAATACTTTAAACTAAAAATTTTAACAACTCACACAAGCACATAAACTATGCACCCCGTAGGAGGGATGGAAATGGTACAAAACACTAAAATTAAAAGATTAACTTGTCACAGAAAGTGCAACTTGATTTTAGAAGAAGGTCTTACGGTGGAAGGGTGGCAACTTTATATACTAAACTGCCCGCGAAATAAAAACCCATGAAAAGTAGTCTTACATAAAAGATACAAGGTTGGTCAAACATGCTCTACATTACACATAGACCGCTTCTCAAGATGATAGGCAAGATAAAAACATATTTCAGGAATTCGGCCGTTACAATTCAAGCTATACGTTCGTTAACAATGAATCCGACAAACGTGACAGAGGCAGCTATTATCGTACGGCAGACTGACAGACAGATACCGCGCGACTACTACGGTCGCAGGTTCGAATCCTGCCTCGGGCTTGGGTGTGTGTGGTGTCCTTAGGTTAGTTAGGTTTAAGTAGTTCTAAGTTCTAGGGGACTGATGACCACAGATGTTAAGTCCCATAGTGCTCAGAGCCATTTTTTGACAGACAGACAGACCGACACTAACTGCCTAACAAATGCAGACGAGAGACAGACGAGCAAGCTGGGGACGAGAGACTGAACAAGAAAACAAGTAGAATTTAACAAGTAAATGAAACAACATATCACGAATCACTTAAAATTCTAATAAAGTGCGATGTCTGGCGAAGATCTGGCGCAGCACTCCCAAAACGCCCTCCTGAACCTGAACCGTCCGCTGCCGGCCGCTGCAACGGACGCATGAAGGCGCGCCGATCTCCCGTCTTACGGCGTCGCAGCTCGCACCAGCCAGACCGATGTCGTGGGTTGACTCCTGTTGTTCTCGTGTCGGCCGCGAAGCCACTACCCCTCGCACGGCGCGGCCCATTGGACTCACGTGGCGACCTTACATGTGCCGACTCTCAAGGCGGACAAGTCATCTTGTGTCTCATGGTCAGTGCCCGACCGACCAACCGATCGATCCAACCGCCAATGACCGTTGCCCGAGCAACTCGAGCCGAATGGCGGCCTAACGCGCAGACTCAGATGCAGGAACTCAGCCCCGACCGGGCGACCACTAACTGAGTTCCGTTACTGGAGGAGTGGCAAGACACTCATTTTGCCGGCTTTATAGTTTGATCCAAACGATAGACATATTAGCACTCCGAACGACAGACAGACACTAAATGCCGCACAAATGCGAACTAGAGACAGACCAACGACTGGTGACGAGTGACTGACCCAGACTCACTCCGACTGACCAAATGACCGACTCCAGCTTACAGCACCCCTTAAATGCACGTGAGAAGGCAACCTCTCCCCTTTCCCACCCGAGGGAGACACCAAAGTTGCGATTTCCACAGCGGCGCCACCGCCAGAAACGGAGGGCGACTGCTTCACACTACGCGCTGAGGCGTGCTCTTCAAAACAGCAATTTTTAACATGGCTCGCTTTAATTTTTCGGTATAAATACGACCAACCTAGGAAACTAGTATCGCAAATAAACAAAATTTGATTTTGAAGCTGTGGCAACAAGCGAGTTTGCAAACAAAATTGTGGTTCTAGGCGCTTTGAGCCATTTTTTAACAAACGTCTGTTAATAAAAAATGACCAAACATATTTCAACACCTTTGTGCCATCAACAATGGGTCCTGCTATTCAGTTCTGTAGGAACGAAAGATAACTATGGTTTAACGTTCCATCGACATGGAGGTCGCTAGAGATAGAGCACAAGCTGGGATAGTTTCAAGTTTAGAAAAGAATCGGCAGGGCACTTTCAAAGCAACCTTTCCGGCTTTGCCTGGAGTGATTTAGGGGTATCACAGAAAACCTAATCTATATAATCGGAAATGGTTTTGAAGCTTCGTCTTCCTGAACGCCAGTCTAGTGTCCCAACCAGTGGGACACCCAGCTAGGTATTGAGTACTGAAAACTCGAAACGCGTAATATACAGTGTTTGCAAAAATGATGAGGGAAAAATAAGATTAGAGGACCTATAACTATGTGCTGGAATTAAAACCAGCTAGGTTATCGTTTCGATTCCTGAACATCGTTCCAGGTCCTCCAGTCTCTCATCCCTACCATTTAGTCTACACTTCGAAGAAGCAATGACGAAAATATAAGAAAGTTTCAGCAGGTGGATTAAAATTCAGAGTGCAAGTATACCAGTGGTAACATTCGCTTATGATATCGGCACACGCAGGTTTAAGGTGAAGATGAATTATAAGAATTGTTGAATGGAACGAACTGTGTGGTGGTTTGAACGTAAACTGAAGAGAAATGAAAGTGATGAAAATAGCAGAAACGAAAATAGCGAGAATCTTAACATCAAAACTGGTGATAACACAGGAGGTTAAAGAATACTGATACTTTGCAATCAGAATGGCACATGAAGCTTTCTGCCAGAGTAAACCTGTGTGCCGGACCGAGACCCGAAATCGGGGCGTTTGCTTTAGCGGGCAAGTGCTCTACCAACTGAGCTACCCAAGCACGACTCAGGCCACGTACTCACAGCTTTACTTCTGCCAATACCTCGTCTCCTACCTTCCAAACTTTACAGAAGCTCTAGTGAGTCGTGCTTGGATAGCTCAGTTGGTAGAACACTTGACCTCGAAAGGCAAAGGTCCCGAGTTCGAGTCCCAGTCCGGCACACAGTTTTCATCTGACAGCAAGTTTCATATTAGCGCACACTCCACTGCAGAGTGAAAATCTCATTCTGGAGAATGGCACATGACGGATAAATCAAGAACATGACTAACTGATTAGTGCAGGCAAAGAGAGCATTGCTGGTTAAAAGAAGTCTACTGGTGTCAAAAGTAGACCTCAATTTGAGGAAAATATTTCTGATAATGTACGTTTTGACCACAGCATTGTATGGTAGTGAATCATGGATTGTAGCAAAACCGTAACAGGAGAGAATCGAATCGTTTGAGATATGCTGGTTCAAAAAAATGTTAGGGCGGCTAATAAGGTAACGGATGTGGAGGTTTTATTCGGATTCAGCGAAGGAAGTAACATATCGAAAACACTGATGATAGGAAATATGTCAATAGAATCTTTCATGGTACTAGGTGCCACTGTGGCGTGGAGAAATTGTAGAGGAAGGCAGAGATGGGAATATATCCAATAAATAATTAGGGATGTAGGATGCAGCTGCTACTCTAAAAGAGAAAGAAAAGAAACTACAAACATGCATACCTGCATGCCGCCGTAGGTGTTGCATGGAAAGGCGAAGGAATTTACAGTGAAGAGTTTTTCAAAAGAAGTTAGTTTAACTGAAAGAATTTTTCCCTGTAGATAGAGACTTAGACGTACTTGGTCGCTTTAAAGGGATGCCCAACAGGTCGCTAAGTAGTAGTAACTGTAGCTGTAACTGTGGCGGTAGTAGTGACAGGCAAGGACTTCAAGAACTAAGTTACATGTGAAGACCTTTGCGCTACAGGGGTGGCACGTGGTCAGAAGAGTGTACGTGTTCCGTATTTTCTGCAAGTTCATTTCTGCTGTGGTACGGTATCAGGTGCATCACGGTGTGAGAGTGAAGACGCGTGGCCGCTGGAAATACACTCCAGTGTTAATGTGCGCGGCGCTGTGTGATTGCTGTGCGCAAAAACTCTACATCAGACACAGACTGGAAGTGAAATTCTAGACCAAAATCAACGTCTCGGCCAACCGGGGTGAAATAGTACCAGAAATATGAGCAAGTCCGCACAGATGTGGGTGACAGGAAACGATGGCCATCAACAGTGGCAACAGACGACGATGTTAAAGCAATCGCGGATGAAACTTTGAGAAAAAAGAGATTTTAAAACGATGAGGACCATTACTCAGAAGTTCTCGAATGGCTCCGTGACTGCGTATTTATATTGTCGTCCGTTGTTTATAAGAACGTGGAGATTATGTTGTGGAAAAGTGTCAAGTAGCTGTGTCGTTTTGAAGTATAGTGCAGCATTCAATAAACGTGTTTGGCCTGCCATAATAATGTAAAATTTATTTAAGTTCCCTTGTAGTTGTAGCTTCATTCATCCGTGAGATATTAACACAAGGAAATGGTACGTGTCATGGTACTAAAATTCAAGAACAAAAATAATATTATAATATATGTATGACTTACAAACTGACCTTGACAAGGATGAGACAAGTAACCGTGCTTAAAGTTATATTAGGTAGAATTCTAGAATTTGCCTAAGTAATGTATGGGAACCACTAAAAACCCTAAATCCTGATGACTAAATGAAGTCTGGATTCTTCATCGTTCCGAATACAAGGCCAGTCTGTTTAAAAGCGTCTCTACCTCATTTGGTTTATCCCTAGCTTAGAACAGCGTTTTGCAAAGAAGGTACTTAATAATGTAGAAGGTTAGCAAAATTAAAACCTTCCTGGCAGACTCAAACTGTGTGCCGGACCAAGACTCGAACTCGGGACCTTTGCCTTTCGCGCGAAAGATGGTAGAGCACTTGCCCACGAAAGGCAAAGGTCCAGGGTTCGTGTCTCCGTCCGGCACATAGTTTTAATCTGCCAGGAAAGTTTCATACCAGCGCACATTCCCCGAAATGTGTAATGGTAGTGACACGCCTAAATCACAATAGTAATCCGTTCAAGTTAATACATACTTTATTACAATCAAAAGCATTATAAAATCACAATCACAATAATACAGGAGACTGCCTTACAAGGCCAGATCACCTGGACAAATAAAGAATAAACTTCTTTAACCGGAATAAGACGCATAAAACTTGAAATTTGAATATGACTAGGTAAATATACTCAGGGAAAACTTTACTTAAATAGTACAAATGGCCATACAATTCCAATCAGAACTCTCATTACTTCTAACTTCTGATCAACTGAGGAACAGGTTAAGCGTAAGAACACAGATCTTTTAAGTTTTGGCTAGCAAACTTTCCTAAACAAAGCTATATACAAATGACTAAATTAAGGGGGTGCTTTAATCTTCAAATTACTTACTCAGTTGATAAAGCAATAATATACTTAGAATGATTACAGGTAAAACATGACCATATGACAATACCCCTAAAATGAGGTTACTTCAATAGTGCGTGTGAATTAGCGATAGACGCGAGCAGATCCAGGATTCAAATCAATACGAGATATCCACGAGACAGGAAATGACATAGAAATGTACTCAACTTTGCGCTGAATTAAACTTCAGATGCAATAATTCTCCACTGGATAGATGGAATCACGCAACACAAACAACAGAACGCAAGACATAATGGAGAGGTCAGAGCGTTAAATATCTCTCTGCCTGCGTGGTGCTCTGCTCCCATTATGCCCGCGTCGACCGCTGCCAATTATCTGTAACACAACACACATTAACGGCAGACAATAATCTGAGACATAATTGTTTAAAGGAAATTCAGATTCCTGATACTGCTAGGTTTGCATCACTTTACACCACAAACCTCTACAGAAACATGCCCGTCAAAGAAACAATAGAAATAATTGAAAACAATTTACTTAAACATAAAAATTTGGCATTACCAGAAATATATGAATTCATTGATCTATTAACACTAATACTATCACACAACTATTTTTCTTTTAATAACAAAATATACCAGCAGAAAGAGGGCCTGACTATGGGTAGCTGCCTTGTCAGTTTGCTTGCAGATATTTTCATCAATAACTTATAATGTAAATTTTTTAAAGAAAACCCCCAGACGGTAAACAAGATAATTTATTACAAAAAGTATGTTGATGATATAACAGTCTTATTTGATGGCACAGCAGAAGAAATTGATAACCTTGCAAAAGAAATGAATAAAATGCATCAGAACATCATCTTTACTGTAGAACACCAAACAGAAGTAGGTTTAAATTTTCTGGATCTCTGCATAAGTAGCTCCAACAACAAACACAAATTTCAAGTATACAGGAAACCAACATTCACAGATAACACAATTAATAAGTCATCCTGCCACCCAGATAAACATAACACGGCTTCATACAGAGCAATGCTAAACAGAATGCACAAAATACCACTAGAACCAGCTGACCAAATAGAAGAACTAAACACCATGAAAGCAATTGCTTACAATAATGGTTACAATCCAAAATTAATAGATGAACTAAACTATAAGATAAATCCCCACATAAACAAATACAATAACAAAACTACATTAAAGAATACCACGACACAGCCAAATGAAAAATATGTAAGCTTGCCATTTGTAGGAAAGCTGTCATATAAAATAGCAAACTTGTTGCGAGGAACAGATATCAAAATCAGCTACTATACAAATAACCAAATAAAGGACAAAGCTATCCATAACATTAAAAATAATACCAAACCGTACAATCAATCAGGAATATATAAACTTAACTGCAACTCATGTCCAAAAACATACATAGGCCAAACAAGGAGAAACTTCAGCATACGATTTCGAGAACACATGGACGCTCTTCATTTAAAAAACTTAAATAAATCCACATTCGCCCAACATGTAGCAGAAGAAGAACATCAAGTAACAGACATATCCCATAACCTACCAGTTCTCCACTTAGCCAACAAAGGAAAAAGAATGAACCTCCTAGAAGAAATCGAAATTTATTCACATAAACATGCATCCCCTTCTGACATACTTAACGAGCAAACAGAGCTGCCAAACCGAATACTTCTAAAAAACTTCCACACTCTACTTATCAAACCACTTACTAAGCACAGTCAAGAAATAACATAATCTGTTACAAACCCAACAAGTGCATGTAATAATATAAAACATAAAAATCTTAATTGTAATATCTTAATTCTATCTTTGTTATATTGTAAATGTATGATTTACTGCTTTGTATAAACGTGTTATGTTAGTTTATTATCTTCAATACTACAAAAAAAGTATACATCGTACTTAGAATACTTGTATCAGCCAAGTCAATATTTAGAAAAGAATAGCTTATCTTAGAACCTCAAAACTTTCGTAAAAATATAACTCTGTCCATAGATAAACCATTTGTATGTAAACAAAAACTGTCAGTCGACAACATGGCGGATAACGCAGTGCGCCTGTGGAAAATACGTGATAAAAAGTGTTTGTGTTGTTGGAAAAAAGAAGAAAAGTCAGGAAAAAACAAGGAGAGGAGAATGTAAGTAAAATAAACAACTGATAGTGTGTGATTTTAAACTCGCGAAATTGAAGTAAATGATTGGAGTCGTTGCTTTTGCACAGGCCTGCTGCAGCATCCAAACTGCTGTCGAGATTGTACTACTGTAGTAACTGAAGATCCATGTAATTTGCCAGCTGAAGTTGGGTGCAAACCCGAAATGCATATTGGTGTAAATAAAAAAACGCATTGCCGTATATTTTCAGTGAAATACACAACCTTATCTAGAGAACAGGTGATCACTACAACTGAATAGAAACAAACTAGCCCCTGTGAGTTACTTGGTCAGTGACAGACCTTAAACTTTGATTAATAAGTTCGTGAAAATCATGGCCTAAAGGTAAGACCACAAGAATTATCTCGGCGCACATTTACACTCCAAACTACCAAAAGAACTACAAGGTAGGATAGAGGACGTATCACGGCGTGTCTTGAAACGGCAGAGCCGGACTTCCTCACTACTCGTTCCACTTCTAACTACGTCTTTAACCACGCTTCTTGTCGGTTGGTTGGGAGTAGCCACACTTCGTCAACTGCCGTCAACAATGTCACGACACCGAGGTAAGTGATAAACAAGTAAAACAATTCCAAAGGGTTTTTAGCACAATGGCATATTCAATTAAGCCGCACGCAACCCACCGAAGCAACTAGGCTACTCCAATTCCATCGGCCGGCGTAGCTTGTAACAGACTCGTAGGAGCTTGCCCTTCCGACCTCTAGGAAAACCAAATGACTATGGGTGGTGGATCTGCTCTTATGACTCAACACGCCGTAGCCGTTGGCCACGCTCCTTCGTTTTCCGACTCGTCCTCTTGCCGTCCTGCCTACGAACACAGTCCCTCGTGACTCTCACTCACCGTCGATCCCGACACACCTCCCCAGCAGAGCTCACGCCCTGCCGTTAAATCCGCGCCCCAAAAGATGAGCAGAAGAAGAATAAGCATCGAATTACTCTCGAAGATCAAAATGATGATCGATGGAAACTCGCGCCAGAAACGCACCAGCTCCCTCACTCCGCTGCAGAGTTAAAATCTCATTCTGGAAACACCCTCCAGGTTGTGGCAAAACCATGTCTCCGCAATATCATTTCTTCCAGGAGCGCTGGTTCTGCAAGGTTCGCAGGAGAGCTTCTGTGAAGTTTGGAATGTAGGAGACACGGTACTGGCGGAAGTACAACTGTGAGGAGGCGTCGTGGGTCGTGCCTGGGTAGGTCAGATGGTAAAGCACTTGCCCGCGAAAGGCACCGATTTCGAGTCTCGATCCAGCACACAGTTTTAATCTGCCAGGAAAGTTTTTTCTAAGCGCACACTCCGCTGTAGATTGAAAATCTCATTCTGGTTAGTAAAATTATTTACAAACAAGTCTTGATCACAGCCGATGTTAACTTCTGACCGTCTTCGGCCTTTTAATTACACGCCATCATCACAGTTTGCACTGTAATAACTAAAGCGAAAGTGCTGCAATACATAGAGAAGTCAATGATGTGGGAGTCTACTCTAAAACGATGCATCATTATCTCGATGACTGCGATGGCACCTAACCCGCCGTGGAGGCCTCAGTCTCTATAACTGATAGTGATGGTTAAAGAGCCACATGTTATATAGGGTAGAGAGACGACGCTTCAATGTCTGAGGCATCACCGTCGGCCAATAGAGAACGATTTACATATCGTTTTGAATCTTCATTTTTAAATATTTATCTTTTGTATTTACCTATCCAGATACGAATTTATATTCATTTATGGTTCACAATCTGTGTTACAGTCAGCCTCATAAAATGCATAAAAATTTTGCGTGATTCGTTAACTGAGGTGCAGAGCGTCGTGTGGAGGAGATAATTTGCACTACAAGATTGATAATTCTATAGCTAGTACTGTTTATTCGTAAAATAACAAAATGTGTAGCGTATTAGTACGAAAGTTTTACATATTGACTTATTTTTACTATTACTCAGTTATTCAAAATCTTAAAGAAACACTAAAATAACAAAATACGTCGTTGTATATGTGTGCTCTCTCTTGGTGCCTGTAATGGAGTCATCCAGATTGGTATGTCTGTCAGAAGTCAAAGATATACCTAACGCTTGTATAACGCTGGAGGTCGATATCACTCACCAAAGATAAAAGGGGCGTTGTTCACAGAAGTGGCGCCAGTTTATCCACATTATGTTATTGTGGACAGTCTGAAAAACATCACTGTTTGCAAGCGAATGTTCAACGATGCATTTTAGTGTTGTTTTAAAACTATAAGTAAGTGACTACTAACACAAATAGGTCAATATGTATAACTTTCATATTAATACGCTATACATTTGGTTTTATAACGAATAAATAGCACAAGCTACAGAATAAGTGATCTTATAGTGATAATTATTTCATACAGACCACGCTCTGGACCTCAGTTTACAAATTACACTAAATTTTAATACATTTCATGAAGCTGACTGTAACATATATTGTGAACTATATTTGAACACAAGCTCGTTTCTTGATTGTTTAATTTAAAACATAAATATTTAAAAATGAAGACTCAAAACTGTATGTACGTTATTCCACATTGGCTGACGGCGATGCCTTAGACTCTGGAGCTCCCCCTCTCTTACCATATGTAACTCACAACTGCTTAGCCATCAGCATCTGTTTGTGACTAATAACTCCAAAGCGGGTAAGGTTCAATCGCCGTCATATAAACGGGTGCTGATGCTTCGTTTTAGAGTAGACTCTTACATCATTGACTTCTCTATGTAATACAGTACTTCCACTTCTTCTATTGCAGATCAAACTCTGACGATGCCCGGAACGAAAAGGCCGAAACCGGTCAGAAGTTAACATCGGCTGCGAACAAGACGGTTTTTAAATAATATTATGACATTAAAGATCGCTGTTCTACCTCAATGTTACATAAAATTATAAAAGGCTAGCGATACACTGCCAATCTACATTCCATTAGTCCACTCCACAAATGAGACACATTATACACGCATTACTTCATAATGTAACACTACACACGCTGTCAGTTGACACCAGCACCACAGCGACGATGTTTGATTTCCTTTTTGTATACACCAACTTGGTGTATACCAAACAAGAAAGTGATTTAGTGTACTGCACAGACATTCCAAGTCTGATGAATTAGTTTGGTATTGCATACAAAAAGGAAGACTGGAGGCTGTTTATTGATTCATCCAAAACTAAAGGCTGTTTTATTACACAATGGTAATAGTTATGCAGCTGTACCTGTAGGGCGTTCTGTACACATGAAAGATAGCTTTGAAAGCCTAGAAATTTTGCTAAATAATACAAGCTACTCTGCTCATGGCGTGTGGTGATCTAAAAGTAACATGCATGCTCCTTGGTCAGCAAAAAGGTCTTACTAAATTTCAATGATTCTTGCGTGAATGGTACAGTAGGGCTAGGGTTTAGCACTCGTGCAGAAAGAACTGGCCAGTGATGGAGTCTTTAATACCTGGCGAGAAGAACATTCTATGCAAAAACCTTGTAGATCCAAAAAACGTACTCCTGCCACCTCTACATATAAAGTTATTCCTAATGAAACAAATTGTAAAGGCTTTGCCTAAAGATGGACCATGTTTTAAGTATCTCTGCCAGAAGTTTCCACACCTCTCAGAACCTAAACTAAAAGAAGGCTGTAACGTCGCAGCTATTCACACGGCTACAGAATTTTGCAGTAAGTTTTATTCCGTTAGGTCAAACTGTATTGGAGGCTGTCAATAAAGCCCCCAGCCCCGGCCGTTGTGTAGTTGGCTGCTGGCGTCATAATGTCATCTGTCACGGTGTGTGGAACGTGAGAAATGCGTTGTGTGGAGCGTACTATGATCACTTACTCATTTCTCATAAGAAACTAAACAACTATAATAAGTATGATCTGTTTGTTTTCAAATTTGCAACAGGAACTTTTATAATTTAAATTAACAGTGTGTAAAATGTTCATGTGGATAACTTTAATAGTCTTGAAAATATAAAAAAACCTATTAAAAAGTACTGATCCGTAACTTAGTAAAGTAAATTCAGATAGGAATCACGACAGTTTAAGCTTCTTTCTCATTTGAAAATACTAACAGCACTCTCAGTGCGCACAAGTTATTTTTAAGGAATTTTAATAATGCACTTTAATAATTTTGCTTTCATAAAGAAAATAATATTTTAAAAGTTGGTATTTATATTTTGTGTTGGGGAGCTAGCAGATGAGAGTGAATGTGAGTGTGTATGTGGGGACATACGTCAAATTTCAATTTTATAATCTATTACACCATCCTTAACTAGCAAGTGTTACTTAGCCAGGATGTTCTGAAAACGGTGAATCCCTCTAACTGGTGGATGACGTATGTCTAGCAGCGTTTGATTTTGTAGTAAGGCAGCCAGAAAGATAGTAATAGGATACTTAGTTCTAAAGTATATTTCAAGCCTAGTTTTGTTTTGATTTTCGTTTGGTTTGGTTTTGTAAAATATTTTGTGAATTTTTGCGATATGAAATCACGTAGATGCGTTTGCAAATGCTGACTGCAGTAAAACGGTTTGCGCGCGAAATTGATTACGAAAGGTCAATCTGACTGGATGATCGTTTTGGTCAACAAATGAGAGAGAAGTCTTTCCCGCGTAATTAGACGTGTGAGCGACGGCATTCAGGCAGTCGTGGACTCGCTGTCGGACTAGGTCATGTTAAAGGTGCCCAAAAAAATTATCTGTAAGATGAATAAATGACGGTTAAATCCCACTCGGTTTATATCGCCGTGCTAGGAGATGCAATTACGGACATTTCGGTCAAGTTTGAAGAGGTTGTGGAATGTTGGTTGCAGAATAAACCGCGTGTGAAACTATCGGCCTTTGTGAATATTCTGCGTGGCGTGTTCCGTATGCATGTACAGAACATTTGGGCGAACATCTTCTTTCGAAGCATCCACTGAAGAGGACCGAATGTGAACTCGTTTGTATTGCTTTCGGGTTGGACTTGACACATTTCTGGCTGTCTTACGTGTGACATAAGCTGCACGAACTAGTAGTAGATGTACTACCAACGTAAATGTGGGCTTGGTGACACCATAAATGAAAGGTAGCGTAATACAACATCAGTATTTACAAAGAAACATTTTCAATGAAGGGAGGATGCACCCACTTTGCCCGTTATTAATAGAAATTTACAGGTTTATCTTGTTACTCGAGTTAAGAGGACTTTGTAATCTCAAGTATGGAAGGTGGTTTTCTTCAACGCTGCTTTTCTCATCGGCTACATAGAACCTACGAGTGCAGAGCAACGGGTGGGGAATGGATGCTATACTGAGGTAGATGGACATCAATTATCAGAAGCTGCGGAATTGTCGTGAATGAAATAGTGGACCTGTATTTAATCTATGGTCACAAATTTTTGTGAACAGATTACCGGTTTCGGTCTAAAATGACCACCACCAGAACTGTAGCAAAAAATGGGAAAAAACATAAATACACTCTCAGATTGTCTACAGGTTAAAAAAATAAATAGACCATAATGAAAAGTACTACTGACTGATATATGTAGTTGTGCGCATTAAGTATGAAGAGGCACACATGTTTTGTAAAAGAAAGTCCTAATGTACTGCAGCCATAGTGGCATCGTCAAATGTTAAATGCAGAATCGGCACCAGCATCGTCAGATATATATAAATAACAGCATATGCACGACTCATGTTATCAGTATCACTACCGTTCGAAACTATCTGCCAGTCAGTAGCCACAAGATGTTTCTGTTGTAAGTTCACCAGATGACGTTAATGTCGGCTGAAAGTGGTATCCAATAATTAATTGAACAGCGAAAATAAAGGGGGATGTTGTTGTTGTTGTGTTGTTGCGGTCTTCAGTTCTGAGACTGGTTTGATGCATCTCTCCATGCTACTCTATCCTGTGCAAGCTTCTTCATCTCCCAGTACCTACTGCAGCCTACATCCTTCTGAATCTGCTTAGTGTATTCATCTCTTGGTCTCCCTCTACTATTTTACCCTCCACGTTGCCCTCCAATACTAAATTGGTGATCCCTCGATGTCTCACAACATGTCCTACCAACCGATCCCATCTTCTAGACAAGTTGTGCCACAAGCTCTTCTTCTCCCCAATTCTAATCAATACCTCCTCAATTAGTTACGTGATCTACCAAACAAATATTCAGCATTCTTCTGTAGCACCACATTTCGAAAACTTTTATTCTCTTCTTTTCTAAACTATTTATCGTCCACGTTTCACTTCCATACATGGCTACACTCCATGCAAATACTTTCAGAAACGACTTCGTGACATTTAAATCTATACTTGATCTTATCGAATTTTTCATCTTCAGAAACGCTTTCCAGTCTACGTTTTATACCCTCTCTACTTCGACCATCATCAGTTATTTTGTTCACGAAATAGCAAAACTCCTTTACTAGTTTAAGTGTCTCATTTCCTAATCTAATTCCCACAGCACCACCTGAGTTAATTCGACTACATTCCATTATCTTCGTTTTGCAATTGTTGATGTTCATCTTATACCCCCCTCTCAAGACACTCTAAATTCCGTTCAGCTGCTCTTCCAAGTCCTTTGCTGTCTCTGACAGAATGAGAATGTCATCGGCAAACCTCAAAGTTTTTATTTCTTCTCCATGGATTTTAGTACTCCCTCCTAACTTTTCTTTTGTTTCCTTCATTACTTGCTCAAAATACAGATTGAATAACATCGGGTATAGGCTACAACCCTGTCTCACCCCCTTCCCAACCGCTGCTTCCCTTTCATACCACTCGACTCTTATAACTGCCATCTGCTTCCTGTACAAATTTTGAATAGCCTTTTGCTCCCTGTATTTTACCCCTGCCAACTTCAGTATTTGGAAGAGAGTATTCCATTCAACATTGCCGAAAACTTTCCCTAAGTCTACAAATGCTAGAAACTTAGGTTTGCCTTTCCTTAATCTTTCTTCTAAAATAAGTCGTATTGTCAGTATTGCCTCACGTGTTTCAACATCTCTACGGAATCCAAACTGATCTTTCCCAAGATCGGCTTCTATAAGTTTTTCCATTCGTCTGTAGAGAATTCGCGTTAGTATTTTACAGCTGTGACGTATTAAACTGTTAGTTCGGTAATTTTCACATCTGTCAACACCTGCTTTCTTTGGGGTTGGAATTATTATATTCTACTTGAAGTCTGAGGGTATTTCGCCTGTCTCATACATCTTCCTCACCAGATGGTAGAGTTTTGTCAGGACTTGCTCTCCCAAGGCTGTCAGTAGTTCTAATGGAATGTTGTGTACTCCGGGGGCCTTGTTTCGACTCAGATCTTTCAGTGCTCTGCCAAACTCTTCACGCAGTATCATATCTCCCATTTCATCTTCATCTTCATGCTCTTCCATATCCATAACATTGTCTTCATGTACATCGCCCTTGTATAGACCCTCTGTATACTCCTTACATCCTTTTGCTTTCCCTTCTTTGCTTAGAACTGGGTTTCCATCAAAGCTCTTGATATTCATGCAAGTGGTTCTCCTTTTTCCAAAGGTCTCTTTAATTTTCCTGTTGGCAGTATCTCTCTTACCCCTAGTGAGATAAGCCTCTACATCCTTACATTTGTCCTGTAGCCATCCCTGCTTAGCCATTTTGCACTTACTGTCGATCTCATTTTGGAAACGTGTGCATTCCTTTTTGCCTGCTTCATTTACTGCATTTTTATATTTTCTCCTGTCATCAATTAAATTCAATATTTCTTCTGTTACCCAAGGGTTTCTACTAGCCCTAGTCTTTTTACCTATTTCATCCCTCAAAGCTACCCATTGTTCTTCTACTGTATTTCTTTCCCCCATTCCTGTTAATTGTTCCCTTATGCTCTCCCTGAAACTCTGCACAACCTTTGGTTCTTTCAGTTTATCCGGGTCCCATCTCCTTAAATTGCCACCTTTTAGCAGTTTCTTCAGTTTTAATCTACAGTTCATAACTAATAGATGGTGGTCAGGGTCCACATCTGCTCCTGGAAATGTCTTACAATTTAAAACCTGGTTCCTAAATCTCTGTCTTACAATTATGTAATCTATGTGATACCTTTTAGTATCTCCAGGGCTCTTCCATGTATACAACCTTCTTTCATGATTCTTTAACCAAGTGTTAGCTATGATTAAGTTATTCTATGCGCAAAATTCTTCCAGGCGGCTTCCTCTTTCATTCCTTATTCACCTACTATATTTCCCTCTCTTCTTTTTCCTGCTCTCGAATTCCAGTCACCCATGACTACTAAATTTTCGTCTCCCTTCACTACCTGAATAATTTCTTTTACCTCATCATACATTTCATCAATTTCTTCATCATCTGCAGAGCTAGTTGGCATATTAACTTGTATTACTGTAGTAGGCGTGGGCTCCGTGTCTATCTTGGGCACAATAATGCGTTTACTTTGCTGTTTGTAGTAGCTTACCTGTACTCCTATTTTTTTTATCCATTATTAAACCCACTCCTGCATTACCCCTACTTGATTTTGTATTTATAACCCTGTATTCACCTGACCAAAAGTCTTGTTCCTCCTGCCACCGAACGTCACTAATTCCCACTATATCTAACGTTATCCTATCCATTTCCCTTTTGAAGTTTTCTAACCTACCGCCCTATTAAGGGATCTGTCATTTCACGCTCCGATCCGTAGAACACCGGTTTCATTTCTGCTGATAACGACGTCCTCTTGAGGGGGATATAATAGCTGAATTCTGTAATGAGCTTATAACGTATAAATGGCATTATAGTAATAAAAAGCAATGAAATAGAACACGAAAAAAGTAAGATTGTTAAAAAGAAGAAGAGTTAAGATACAGTAGCTGACAAATGCTCTAGTTCTAATATCGTAGATAATGAGATCAGTAATAAACACCTTCAATAGTGCACGGAATAATATTAAAAACCATAAAATAAATCGCTAAAGAAGCCACAATGAAAGAAAACTTAGTACTGCACATAATCGGCGCCCTCTGTTACCGCTAACGCCAGAATTCCGCAGAGGCGGGAAATGGTTTGAGGACCGTGAGCGCCAGAGGGTCCCTCGTACCCTGCGACCCTCCGTTGCAAGAAAAGAATGATAAAATACCGTAACAGTGCATGACCCACATTATCTATTTGAAGCAGTCTATGAAATGAACAGATAAGGAATAGGAAAATACTAGACTCATGCGACATTAGCATCCATGGGTATAAAAAATCTTTACAGTACTGTCCTAGTAAAAGAAGCTACAGACTTTTTTAGACATAATCTCCTGTCCCACAACAAGGTTAGTTACGTAGAGTGTACAGAAGTAATTGAATTTCTAGATTTTGTCTTAGCTTACAATTTTTTTTTTTGCCTTCAATGACAAAATTTATTGTCAAAAACACGTGTTTGGTATGGGAAATAGTCTATCTGACAACTTAGCAGATATTTTTATCCTTGATTTAGAATGCAAATTTTTTGCCAAGTATCCACAGCTAAAAGGTAAATCGATTTATTACAAACGACATGTTGATGACATTTTATTACTAATAGAAGGTGACACTTCTGAGGTCAACACATTTCCCCACGTGATAGGTAGCATGCACCCAAAAATAACTTTTACCGCAGAAATTGAAGAAGATGGCACCATTAACTACCTTGACCTTACTATTAGGAAAGTTAACAACAAATGTAAGTTCTCGATTTTTGAAAACCTATTTGTACAGATAGTGTCGTCAATGCCAGTTCATGCCATCCTGCCCGTTACAAAAAATCTTCTCTTCCTTCGTCTACCTTTGTACGAAAATGAAATACGTAAACAGCTCAGTATTTTAAAGCAGATTGAGGTATCTAACGGCTTTTCTGTAAATCACGTCACGCGCCCCTACAGTAGGCTGAAGAAACGTATAACAAACAGCAGGCACATACAGACCCACACACAAAATAGAGCCCCTAAAGATAGAATGAAAACCATTCCTATGACACTTAACGGAAAAATGTCCATGAAAATAGAGACATGTTTTAAAAACTCTGATATCGGATGTGGCTTTCACATTATCAACACCTGAAACTGGGAATAAAACATAAACTGAAAGGGAAGTATGACAAATTTGATGGCTCTTGTGTATACAGGATTGACTGCAGTAACTATGCTAAATATTATATTGGTCAAAATGGCCGCTCTTTTAAATTAAGGTTTAAAGAACACGCACAGCCATGGAACAAAACTGCTTTGGGACAGCATATATCTGAAACTGGTCATTCCATAGGGAGCTTTGAGAATTTTAAGCGTATTATTCACAGAGTGGAATAAGGTCGCGCTCTTAATTTGTTAGATCAAATTGAAATTCATAAAGCAAAAAAGAAAGGACAAACACAACAGCTTAACTGGCAGAGCGACTTTGTATGTAATGCCTATTTTGCTTTATTTGACTATGTTTATCTTTGATCATTGCTTGTCTCTGTTATATATAATTTGTTGATAGTTTCAACTAGTATTGAGTGCCTCGCATATTTACTCTGTTTTCGTACGTTTTACGCTTGACTCTAGTATTTTCCTGTTACTTCTCTGTTCGTTTCATAGACTGCTTTAAATTGATAATGTGGGTCATGCACTGTTACGAAATTATATCATTCTTTTCTTGGAACGGAATGCCGCAGGGTACGAGGGGCCCTCTGGCGGTCACGGTCCTCCAACCATTGCCCACCTCTGCGGAATTCTAGCTTTAGCGTTAACGGAGGGGGCTGATTATGTGAAGCACTATGTTTTCTTTCATTGTGGCTTCTTCAGGGATTTGTTGTATCACTTTTAATATTATCCTGTGTCAAAGATGTTTGTTACTTATGTCATTACCTAGAATATTGGCCCTAGAGCATATGTCAACTACTGTCCCTTAACTCTCCCTCTTTTTGAACAATCTCACTTTTGTCGTGTTCTATTTCATTGCTTTTTATTCCTGTAATGGCTTTTATAAGTTATTAGCTCATAACAGACTTCAAATATTGTATCCCCCCTTCATTCTCGCTGCTCGATTAATTATTGAAAACTACTGTAAGCCGACATTAGCGACATCTAGTGAACTTAAAAACACAAACATCTTGTCGCTACTGTACGGCAGCTTGATTTGAACAGTAGTGCTACTGACAACATGACTCGTGCACTTGTTGTTATTTATATGTATTTGACGATGCTGGTGCTGATTCTGCATTCAACATTTGACGATGACACTATGGCTGCAATACATTAAGAATTTGTTTTTATAAGACAGGCATGCCTCTTCGTAATTACACCGCTCAAATGCATATATTTGTCAACAGTACTTTTTATTATGCTCTAATTATTGTTTTTAAGCTGCAGAAACTCTGCGAGTGTATTCATGTTTTTTTCCCATTTTTTGCAGCAGATATGATGATGGTCATTATAGACCGAAACCGGTAATCTGTTAAGACATTTGTGACCATAGACCATAGACGCAAACTTATCATCAATAATTAAATCCCAACACAGCGGGCCAACCCAGCCCCGTCGCAAGGCGTCTTTGTCGGACCAGACATTAGAAAATTTAAGTTTGATGTTAACTTTGAATCCATAATGACCTTAATGGAGAAAGAAGCATGGGTATGAGTCAAGAAGGTCGTTACATAGTTCTTAGAAAATGAAAAGGGCGCAGAATATATTCTATTATACCTACAATGTTAAAGAAGTTTAAAACTTTACGATGTTCAATGAGCCTGGAAGTTCTCTTTTTGAACAGTCATCTTGATTACTTCCGGGACAATATGGGAGATGTTAGTGAGGAGCGAAAAGAGCGTTTTCACCAGGACATTAAAGTGATGGAAAAACGCTACCAAGACCACTGGAACACCAACATGATGGGGGGCTACTGTTGGTCAATTCACCAAGAAGTTCAACAAGCGACTCATTGTAGAAAAAGCTAAACAAGAAGCTTCAAAGAAAAAAGAGAAAGAAATTACAAACCAATTCCAGCTGGCAAGTGAAACCTCTATCAGCACACACCATTGTTTTATGTAGCTTACCGTAAATACAAACCATGCTTATGTTGCACCAAAGAGTTTCATTAATTTCTATGTTTACTGTATTCCATAGGATTTTTGTGCTACATAGTAAAAAGCATATTGCACGAAAACCATGGGTGATAGAAATATACTAACGCTACATTTGGATTCAATTCATAAAAATCTATAAAGATCAGCTATCAAGGTAAAAAAAACTTTTTTTAAAAACATTTTTCGTGGTCCTGTGTTACTGGCTATGGGTAAAAATTCTTAGCTAATGAGGATGCTTTTTGTAAAACCACACAACTTTAAAGAACTATATGAACAAGTTTGTACCATTTTTGGTACATACTGAGCAGATTAAGAAACGAGAGCCTATAAGACAATAAACGCTTATAACTTTGAATATAATGCGATTTTTATTCTCCCCCATGTGCACTCCAGCCTCTTCTTACATCCCCTATGAGATCACTGACACTAGTACTTCCTGTCTGAGAAATAATTACTTGGGATTGGTAGGTTCCATTCCCTGGTCTGCGTGTCGAAATAATGTTATAAATTTTCATTGCGCACGTGTGTAGTTTCATGGGCCACCTCCCTTTAACGATTTCTCACGATCTTACAGTCAGTGGAAAGAGGTTATAGTGGGGACGTGCCTATTTTCAAGAGTTCAAAGGCGTAAAATATAAGGAGGATGCCTTTTGTATGTGACGAACCAGTTTGGTTGGTTGATTTGTGGGAGAGCATCAAACGGTTATGCCATCAATCTCATCGAATTACAAAAGGAAAGGGAAGGAAGTCGGCCATGCCCTTCCAAAGGAACCATTGTAGCATTTGCCTGAAGCGAATAGGGGAAATCATGGAAAACATAAATTAGAATGGCCGGACGTAGGTTTGAAGAGTCATCCTTCCGAATGAGTCCAGGGCGCTGACCACTGTACCACCTCACACAGTCGAAACATATGTGTTAGCTTCCAGAATACCATGTGGGTCAAGCTACGATTTTACTTCATGAAGATTGTTACACCCAGGAAAGGTAATCTCCTGTTCTCTTCCATAGTGAATTATATATTTGGATTAATGACCTTGAGAGGTTCATGAAGATATCCTAGTTCCTCTCTCGCATATCTGCACAGTGGAAACATATCATCCGCATAATGGAACCATATATCCTTTTTCTATTTTCCTGTTTCTAAAGAGTGTTCATCGAAATTTCCATACAAATATTTGCTACAATCGGGGTTAAGAAGTTTCCCATAGCCACACCGTGCATTTGTTTGTACAATGCATCACTGCATTTGAAGTATGTGGTCGTGAGGAAATATTTAAACAGCACGAAATGTGCGATTCAGCTGTAGCAACACCTCCTTAAGTAGATCTGTGGTAAACAGCAATATCACGTCAAAAATAACTGATTTGTTCAGCAGTTTCAACTAATGTGACCTCCAGCTGGACACATATGCCATTTAATTTACATAAAAATATTCCAAATTCTTCTTGTGAGAATCAGATCATTAAACAAGTGGGTGTAATAGAGTTTGAGAAGATTTTAGAAGCTAGATAGAAGGTTATATGAATGGCATTTACCAAAGGTCTCAGTGGATCGTTACCTTTATGAATTCTGCGCAAGAGTTTTAATAAATTTGCCAGTGGGAGTCTAACAAAACTTCTGATATGTTTGCGAACCTACTATGATTGTCGGCCACATCCATTAATACTATTGCATTTCCCTTGCCAGCAGGCAGAACAATAAAAATGTCAATCTCAGTCCAGAACATTTACGTATATATGATATTTCTGGCCGTGATAGTTTGGATTTTGTGGAACACATTTGCTCTTATCTACTATGCGGAAACTATACAGTATTCCTCTGTTGCCCTTATAGTACCACGAATTTGGCCGGTTCCCGAGCTGTGTTGACATCAGAATATTCTCGATCGATTTGAGAATGGTCACCATTCCACTGTTGCTGGCATTGCTACATTAATGACGTGGAAAATCAATGAGAGGACCTTCCTACCACTCGAATTGCCACAATTTGGTTACTCTCATACTCATTGATCTGGCTGGAAGGAACACATATGTGGCTGAGTAATATGGTACATACTTGCAGTGGACCTTTACATCAATTTAGAAATTTGACCATTGGCATTCCTTTCTAATGTTTGGAAACAAATCGCGATGCAGCATCTATGCCAGTTTGACACCAGCCGTCGGATAGTGTAAAAATCATTGTGAGTTCAACTTCTTACCACTACGTACCGTACAGTGTCAATGAATCACAGTCGATCTCATCATACCAGATGTTCTAAGCTTTTTACAATCCATGATATTTCCAACATTTCTCTGGATGTTTGATTAATGGTGTCCGTCTAAGTTTCAGGTCGAACTGTTAATTCCATTTTTATGTTATATACACTCCTGGAAATTGAAATAAGAACACCGAGAATTCATTGTCCCAGGAAGGGGAAACTTTATTGACACATTCCTGGGGTCAGATACATCACATGATCACACTGACAGAACCACAGGCACATAGACACAGGCAACAGAGCATGCACAATGTCGGCACTAGTACAGTGTATATCCACCTTTCGCAGCAATGCAGGCTGCTATTCTCCCATGGAGACGATCGTAGAGATGCTGGATGTAGTCCTGTGGAACGGCTTGCCATGACATTTCCACCTGGCGCCTCAGTTGGACCAGCGTTCATGCTGGACGTGCAGGCCTCGTGAGACGACGCTTCATCCAGTCCCAAACATGCTCAATGGGGGACAGATCCGGAGATCTTGCTGGCCAGGGTAGTTGACTTACACCTTCTAGAGCACGTTGGGTGGCACGGGATACATGCGGACGTGCATTGTCCTGTTGGAAAAGCAAGTTCCCTTGCCGGTCTAGGAATGGTAGAACGATGGGTTCGATGACGGTTTTGATGTACGATGCACTATTCAGTGTCCCCTCGACGATCACCAGACGTGTACGGCCAGTGTAGGAGATCGCTCCCCACACCATGATGCCGGGTGTTGGCTCTGTGTGCCTCGGTCGTATTCAGTCCTGATTGTGGCGCTCACCTGCACGGCGCCAAACACGCATACGACCATCATTGGCACCAAGGCAGAAGCGACTCTCATCGCTGAAGACGACACGTCTCCATTCGTCCCTCCATTCACGCCTGTCGCGACACCACTAGAGGCGGGCTGCACGATGTTGGGGCGTGAGCGGAAGACGGCCTAACGGTGTGAGGGACCGTAGCCCAGCTGCATGGATACGGTTGCGAATGGTCCTCGCCGATACCCCAGGAGCAACAGTGTCCCTAAGCTGCTGGGAAGTGGCGGTGCGGTCCCCTACGTCACTGCGTAGGATCCTACGGTCTTGGCGTGCATCCGTGCGTCGCTGCGGTCCGGTCCCAGGTCGACGGGCACGTGCACCCTCCGCCGATCACTGGTGACAACATCGATGTACTGTGGAGACCTCACGCCCCACGTGTTGAGCAATTCGCCGGGACGTCCACCCGGCCCCCCGCATGCCCACTATACGCCCTCGCTCAAAGTCCGTCAGCTGCACATACGGTTCACGTCCACGCTGATCGCGGCATGCTACCAGTGTTAAAGACTGCGATGGAGCTCCGTATGCCACGGTAAACTGGCTGACACTGACGGCGGCGGTGCACAAATGCTGCATAGCTAGCGCCATTCGACGGCCAACACCGCGGTTCCTGGTATGTCCGCTGTGCCGTGCGTGTGATCATGGCTTGTACAGCCCTCTCGCAGTTTCCGGAGCAAGTATGGTGGGTCTGACACACCGGTGTCAATGTGTTCTTTTTTCCATTTCCAGGAGTGTATTACATCGACTGAACCAGTCATCTTCTTTAAGCGCTGCGAACTGTGCAATCATGTGCACTCGTTTCCTGGTACCCAACCAAACTGTGGAGTAATGTCGGTGGTGCTCCGGATATTAGTAACTTCTTGTAAATTGTATATATCTCATTCATCGGAGCTGTAGAAAGTTGAAAGGACGCAGTTTCATGGAAATAATTAATATAACAGAACAATATGTAGAAAATTTTAGTCTTGCGTCTAGTAGCTAGTAGGCATAATAACGCAATTTTCAGCACCTGAAGAATGCGTTTGGGTCTAATAGCAAAATAGAATCAACAATTCGGTTGGAACCCGAGAGTATACGACTAGTTTTCTTGCTACAGAGGGAAATATTTAAGTTGATTTCGGCAGAAACAACTAAATAATAACCGATGAAAACTGTGTGCCTGACCGAGACTCTAATTCGGGACCTTTGCCTATCGCGGGCAAGTGCTCTACCAACTGAGCTACCGAAGCACGACTCACACCCGGTACTCACAGCTTTACTTCTGCCAGTATCTCGCCTCCTACCTTCCGTAGTTCAGATGGTAGATCACTTGCCTGCGAAAGGCAAATGTCCCAAGTTCGAGTCTCGGTCGAGCACACAGTTTTAATCTGCCAGGAAGTTTCATATCAGCGCACACTCCGCTGCCGAGTGAAAATCTCATTCTGGAACTAAATAACAATTTATGATCATTAATTCCTTGCCTCAGAAGCAGATAATTAGATTTGGTCAAAGTTGACAGTGTTTAACTCCTGGGAACATTGCTTTCTGCGACATCCAGTCACCGTATGCAAGTATTGTACTGACAGAAATGAATTAACCAACAGATGTCGGTCATTGCACATAAAAATGCAATTTTTTAAAAACACGTTTCGACACTATTGACTACGCGGCGTATTCGTCGGTTATAGATGCAACAATGGCGTCTGTACTCGGGTTTTGATCATGGTCGTCAGTGATAGAAACTAATTACTTACGGTATAAGATTGTTGTTACTTACTTGAGAGGATAATGCAGTATGTAAAGGGGGACGAAAATCTAATAGTCATGGGCGACTGGAATGCAGTTGTAGGGAAAGGAGTAGAAGAAAAAGTTACAGGAGAATATGGGCTTGGGACAAGGAATGAAAGAGGAGAAAGACTAACTGAGTTCTGTAACAAGTTTCAGTTAGTAATAGCGAATATCTTGCTCAAGAATCACAAGAGGAGAAGGTATACTTGGAAAAGGTCGGGAAATACGAAAAGAAATCAATTAGATTACACCATGGTCAGACAGAGATTCCGAAATCAAATACTGGATTGTAAGGCGTACCCAGGAGCAGATATAAACTCAGATCACAATATAGTAGTGATGAAGAGTAGGCTGAAGTTCAAGATTTTTGTCAGGAAGAATCAATACGCTAAGAAGTGGGATACGGAAGTTCTAAGGAATGACGAGATACGTTTGAAGTTCTCTAACGCTATAGATACAGCAATAAGGAATAGCGCAGTAGGCAGTACAGTTCAAGAGGAATGGACATCTCTAAAAAGGGCCATCACAGAAATTGGGAAGGAAAACATAGGTACAAAGAAGGTAGCTGCGAAGAAACCATGGGTAACAGAAGAAATACTTCAGTTGATTGATGAAAGGAGGAAGTACCAACATATTCCGGGAAAATCAGGAATACAGAAATACAAGTCGCTGTGGAATGAAATAAATAGGAAGTGCAGGGAAGCTAAGACGAAATGGCTGCAGGAAAAATGTGAAGACATCGAAAAAGATATGATTGTCGGAAGGACAGACTCAGCATACAGGAAAGTCAAAACAACCTTTGGTGACATTAAAAGCAACAGTGGTAACATTAAGAGTGCAACGGGAATTGCACTGTTAAATGCATAAGAGAGAGCAGATAGGTGGAAAGAATACGTTGAAAGCCTCTATGAGGGTGAAGATTTGTCTGATGTGATAGAAGAAGAAACAGGAGTCGATGTAGAAGAGATAGGGGATCCAGTATTAGAATCGGAATTTAAAAGAGCTTAGGAGGACTTACGGTCAAATAAGACAGAAGGGATAGATAGCATTCCATCAGAATTTCTAAAATCAATAGGGGAAGTGGCAACAAAACGATTATTCACGTTGGTGTGTAGAATATATAAGTCTGGCGACATACCATCTACTTTCGGAAAAGTATCATCCACACAATCCCGAAGACGTCAAGAGGTAACAAGTGCGACAATTATCGCACAATCGGCTTAACAGCTCATGCATCGAAGCTGCTTACAAGAATAATATACAGAAGAATGGAAAAGAAAATTGAGAATGCGCTAGGTGACGACCAGTTTGGCTTTAGGAAAAGTAAAGGCACGGGAGAGGCAATTCTGACGTTACGGCTAATAATGGAAGCAAGGCTAAAGAAAAATCAAGACAAGTTCATAGGATTTGCCGACCTGGAAAAAGCGTTCGACAATATAAAATGGTGCAAGCTGTTCGAGATTCTGAAAAAAGTGGAGGTAAGATATAGGGACAGACGGGTCCTATACAATATGTACAACAACCAAGAGGAAATAATAAGAGTCGACAATCAAGAACGAAGTGCTCGTATTAAGAAGGGTGTAAGACAAGGCTGTAGCCTTTCGCCCCTACTCTTCAATCTGTACATCGAGGAAGCAGTGATGGAAATAAAAGAAAGGTTCAGGAGTGGAATTAAAATACAAGGTGAAAGGATATCAATGATACGATTCTCTGATGACATTGCTATCCTGAGTGAAAGTGAAGAAGAATTAAATGATCTGCTGAACGGAATGAACTGTCTAATGAGTACACAGTATGGTTTGACAGTAAATCGGACAAAGACGAAGGTAATGACAAGTAATAGAAATGAGAAGAGCGAGAAACTTAACATCAGGATTGATGGTAACGAAGTCAATGAAGTTAAGGAATTCGGCTACCTAGGCAGTAAAATAACCAATGACGGACGGAGCAAGGAAGACATCAAAAGGAGACTCGCTGTGGCAAAAAAGGCATTTCTGGCCAAGAGAAGTCTACTAATATCAAATACCGGCCTTAATTTGAGGAAGAAATTTCTGAGGATGTACGTCTGGAGTACAGCATTGTATGGTAGTGAAACATGGACTGTGGGAAAACCGGAACAGAAGAGAATCGAAGCATTTGAGATGTGGTGCTATAGACGAATGTTGAAAATTAGGTAACTGAGCGTTCGTGTGTGTCTGTGTGTGCGTGTGTGGTGCGCGCTTGTGTGCTACATGTGCAATCGATCGAAATCTCGAACCACAGAAGGCACAAAATAACACCAAATTCAATTTCTCATTTCAGTAGACTTTGTGGACAGGAACTGCTGGAAAACAGAAAAGAGGAAGAGTGGATTAGAGGTACCAGCGAGCATTCGTCCACAGGTGATATGCTGTACGTGAAACTGTGTGAGGAAAGAGAGAAAACGATCGATGTAATTTGGGGAGCTGGCTTTGGCTACTGTAACGATGCTCGGTAATAGGCGCGGAAATCCCGTATTTAGTGCCGGCAAATATCCAGACTTTCCGACGTAGGTGGTGCGCACGGCATGATAAACACTGTTAGGACTCATAAAAAAGTAATACAACTGCGGCCGTTTACGATCTCTGCAAATAGCGGCACATTCGAAAGTCATTACACTCACATGCGTATGCAGGAACTTAGTGCGTCCCTGCGCTTAACGCTGATTTTGTATATGGGCTCCTGTAATGTCTGACAAAGATAAACAGCGGCATCAAACTGTGCAATAACAGCTGCAGCTGGCGCACCTAGCGGCAGTAAGGCAAGGTTACTGGCATTAACTCCGCTCTCGCTAACGCGGTCCTAGGTGAGTTTTGGCAATCGTGCATTTGTGTGGAACATCCATGTGAGCACTAATTGTCGCTTTTTAACGTTTCGTGGAAAACTGATATCGTTGTTTTACCTCTTGTACATTACAACTACCTTGCCAACCGCTGCTTCGCTTGTGTAGACGGCATGGCCTGCAAAGATACTTTTGTTTTCGTTTAATCGAATTTTTATGTTGTTCTCAAACTGCGACTCCTTCTACGCTTTTCACGCTGATTGAGGCCATATAAGCACGGGACTTTCCGAAGGTACTTCTGAACAAAAAGCGATTCTGGTAGCTGGAGTCGAGAATTTTTGTTTGTCTTTTGCGTATTGGCGGAGATATTTCCCTAGCTACTTTAATCACTAAGCAATTATGTCTTTATATGTAACTGAGACGTGATATTACAATTTTCATAAATTTAGAATTAAACTTTTTTAATATTATGAAATATTTTCTTCAAAATTTTTGTCCCCTCCTGGACTCAATTAGGGGATGAATTGCCGGAAACACTGAAACACTTATCTTTTTTTCTGACCGAAAAGTCATTTACCAACTGTCATAAATGTACCCTAAAAATCATTTAGTATTTCTTTAATAATTATTTACTTTCAAAAAAGCTTTCACTTACTAGTTCAGTGCCTTAGTGCTTAAATTTACACAAAATGCTGAGACACCTAGTTTTTTCCTCTCTAATTGTTTTCACTAAAAATCGAGGAAGCATTAGCCATACCGATGCTTCTTCCACTCTAAATACAGTATAGATTTTGTTAGGCTCTTCTTGAGTCTGTAAAATTCCTTATTTAAATATGGCAAGGCCGTGTGACATAGAACTGATTTGACTTTGGTTCCGCACAGCACAATGTACCACTAAAACTGCTTCAGTATAAAAGCTGAAACCGCTCTTGTGGCAAAATAAATTTTTACCAGCTGGTCTTAGTATTCAATCACAGTGGCGCCCAAGGTATTTGAGTCCGATGGTGATGGTTTTCCCCGAAACATGGCACACCGTACTCTCTTTTGGCTGTAACTCATCAGCACTTTACCGACGCGCTCCTTGCTTCTGGCCTTATGACGTAGCCGCCACTAAATGCGATGATGCTCAGAACAATACCTGGGGACATTCTCGACATATGATGCTCCATTCTATATAATTCGGTCTCTACCCAAATGTTCTCCCTCTCTCTCTCTCTCTCTCTCTCTCTCTCTCTCTCTCTCTCTCTCTTTAATACATCAAGTTTTAACTGCACACTGCACACACACACACACACACACACACACACACACACACACACACACACACACACAATTACATGTGGAAATGCACACTAAGACACACAAACACATGCTCATTCCCAGTACTGTATACCGCTTGCTTTACTAGCACTTGCCTTCATTTTGAACTTTGGACTGACTCCACCACCCAGTTGCCCGGAGATCAGCAATTTAGCTTAAACTCTATCGTGAAACATGTCGTTTTTCACATATACAAATCCTTGGCATACATGAAGCAAGAGGTAAGTGACAACATGTAAATAATAAGACTTATGCCATTCTTTATAGCTACAGGTTTTCCGGCAATTAGAAATAGCAGCGCGGGGTAGACGCGCAGTCTGGGTCACCTTGTCAGGGTCCGTGCGGCTCCCCCCATCGGAGGTTCTTGTCCTCCCTTGGGCATGGGTGTGTGTGTGTGTGTTGTCCATAACGTAAGTTAGATTACGTAGTGTGTAGGCTCAGAGACCGATGACCTCAGCATTGTGGTCCCATAAGACCTTACCACAAATTTCCAAAAATTAGAAATATAGAAATACCCAAAAGAAGAACGCTGTTCGAAATTACACGTCCTAGAACATCTGTGCTGGATAGCATTGAATACGGTGTTGCTCTGCCGCATGCCTTGGGACACGGTTACGGTATCTGGTGGAAAGTATCCGTACTCCCTGACTTAATGCAGAGCTCGCCACTGAATGTTACGAGAGGGCGGGAGGCGGCGATGCCAGCGTATAAAGAAGCAGAGACTACTGTGTTGTCAGTAAAGAAGCAGTAGCAGTACAATGGGTCGGTAAAGAGCGCTCAGAGGTTCTAACATAGACTGATCACCAGCTGAGTAGCATGTAAATCAGATAAAGTTCAGCCCTTCTAAAACTGGCCAGGTCGACCGTTGCTGACAAGAACGTGAAGCGCAAAGCGAAAAAACCTACTGACGAACAGGGTCCACAGATCATTGCAGAGAGTGACAGTAAAAATGCCTTTGACCTCAGCGGAACGAATCACGGACAGGGCTGCGCTTTACCGAATCTACGGCTCGGTAGTTACGGTACTGTACATAAATGATGTAATATATGGTAAGATTACCTGTCGTGTTGGTAGCATTGGTAGGAAAAGAAGCAAAAATGAATGTGTGATTGAGGAACTAAGAGACCCCGGGCGGTATGGCCGAGCTGTTCTATACGCTTCAGTCTGGAACCGCGCGACCGCTAAGGTCACAGGTTCGAATCTTGCCTCGGGCATGGACGTGTGTGATGTTCTTAGGTTAGTTAGGTTTAAGTAGTTCTAAGTTCTAGGGGACTGATGACCACAGATGTTAAGTCCCTTGGTGCTCAGAGCCATTTGAACTGGGAGTCGAATACTTCTCTGCGGTGTTAGTCTGCTTGTTTGCTTGTTTTGCATATAAATAGACCAGCATATCGTTCAGTCTTATTACATTGTGTATTTTATACCCTCACAAAATATAACTTGCATTTTTTAACTAAGAAACATTAGTTGATCGTTTAACTTCTGATGCCGAAGCAATTACTTTTGATGCGCGTGCAGTTTACGTGCACAAACGTAAAGGGATCTCTACAATTACTATTGTTATTTTGTACTGAATGAAGCGTCCATCATCATGATCAAAGGCCAGTGTTTCCATTTATTATTGGTAAGGGTGAAAGTTGTTTATCAAAAGCAGAAACCAGTTTTATATAAATTCGGCCAAGTATTGACGTGGTTTTTGATTTGTTTCTGTTTAGAGTTTTTTTTAATTACATGAAACCTGAATTAAAAATTGATAATTTCAATTTAGATATAGGAACTGTGTATTTTTAAGTAACAACAGGAGGGTAACTAGCATTATATAGAACAGAAATGTTTTGTGTGGTGGACGGCCCTTCATAAATCCTCAGTCAGTTTCTAGACGGTTCATCGCTTCCAGTTTCTAGGAGAACTATTACTACATTGATCTCATAAGCGACGAATGCAATCGCAATGAGGTAATGTCCGATAGGTATGAAACTCACCTAAAATACAGGAAACTTGGGTATAGTCCTAACTGACCACATCCTCTCGGAAAGCTACCTCTCATTTACGAAGTGCACGGCAGGCTGCGGTAGATTAACAACTCTTATCACTCGACAGTTCCAGTTATACCATTAGTCTAGCTGCAAAAGTGACTTGTGCTGTTATTGGTGCTGTGGTATTCAGTCCAGAGAATCGTTGGTTGGAGCCCTTCACGTGCAAGCCTCTTCATCTCCAAGTAACTACTGAAACTTACATCCTTCTGAATCTGCTTAGTGCATTCACCTCTTGCTCCCCCTGTATGATTTTTACCCTCCACGCTTCCCTCCAATACTAAATTGGTGAACCCTCGATGCCTAAGAGTATGTCATACCAACCGATCACTTTTTCTAGTCAAATTGTTCCAAAAATTCCTCTTCTCCTCGATTCTGTTCCTCATTATTCACGTGATCTACCCATATACTCAGTATTCTCCTACAGCACCATAGTTCGAAGGCTTCTATTCTCTACTTGTCTATACTATTTATCGTCCACGTTTCACTTCCATACATGGTCACACTCCATACAAATACTTTCAGAAAAGAATTCCTGACACGTAAATCTATACTCGATCTTAACAAATTTCTCTTTTTCATAAACGATTTTCTTGCTATAGCCAGTATACATTTTATATTCCCTCTATTTTCACCATCGTCAGTTATTTTGCTCTCCAAATAGCTAAACTCATCTACTACTTTAAGAGTCTCATTTCCTAAACTATTTCCCTCAGCATCACCTGATTTCATTTGAGTGCATTCCATTCTCTTCGTTTTGCTTTTGTTGAAGTTCTTGTGATACCCACCTTTCAAGACACTGTCCATTACGTTCAACTGCTCCTCCAGGTCCTTTGCTGTCTCTGACAAAATTAGAATGTCATCGGCACACCTCCTACTCCAATTTTTTTTCCCTTTACTTCTTGGTCAATATATAGATCGAACAACATCGGGGATTGGATACAACCCTGTTTCACTCCCTGTGACTGTGCGTAGGGCGTGAAGAAGAATGGGTACAACCCTTCAGCAGCGCCTCCTAAGCGAGATTTTTGTGTAGCAAATGCTAAGTTACCTTGGAGTAGTGTAAAGAGTGACGGACCTGGGTAGTGAATGAATGGCACTAGTAATTTGGACTGATGAACCACGCTGTACCCTGTGGCAATCTGAGGGAAAGCGCTTAGATTTGGTAAATGACTGGTGAACATTACTTGCTATCACGTGTAGTACCTACAGTTATGTGTGGAAGAAGGGGTGTTGTGGTATTATGATATTGGTGTGTTTTTATAGATGTGATTCCCTTACTGGGCTTAATAAAACAATAAATACGGAGGCATGTGAACATGTTTTACTGCAGGGGGTTCTGTGTAATGACAGTGCATCTGTTGAGGTAACGGACACGCCGGCTCGAGATTCGACCTGAACGTATGTAATACCTCCGGATCACAGAATTCAACTTTATTAAACTCTGTTATTTCAGTTCTTGGGGAAAATGAGCTGGAATGGATCCAGCCATTCGGACCCTTCATTGAAAGTGTCTCCAGCAGTGTTCAACCTTTCATAAAGGCGAATGTAGGACACACCCCACATTAATCTACACTAACCGGTGTCCACACGCTTTTTATCACGTGGTTTACACTCCCTTTTGAAGCTGGCTACGGGTGATAGAGACGCTTTTTCTTAATCCTATCTCACTGTTCGATGGCGGCCCTCCTCAGGTCATGTAACGTTTCAGAAAGGATATTGCCACGACTAATGCTTTTTCAGTCGGGTCCAAGTACTTGCAATTCGTGTAACGTCAGCGGAATCCACTGAACACTTCAGCTCGTTGATACTTGCTTCCTGGACGGAGGTGTTCAGGAGAATAGCGAGTTTGATCGTATTGTTGGCAAGGGCGGGCAATGGGTAGGAATACCATGCCCTCACTTTACCTACGATGACGATGTATGACTTCCGACATCCGTATACTGAATTGTCTCTGCTGAACCCATGATGGCACTTGGCCATCTCAGTTCTACAATTAGCATTTCAGAAAAATGCAGCACACGCCACAGAAAAAAAACCACTGTCTCCATTTCACGTGTCTTGGTGATCTTCTTAGGGCACCACGGTGATAAGAGTTTTTTATTATTTTATGTAATGGCACTTGGGGGCACCGTTATCGCGTTATCGTGTGTAGACAGTAATATATTTCTGAGAAGACACAAGGAGCGCGTAATTCTATTTTCTTCTTCTTCTTCTTTTCTTTTCAGGCTAACTGTGACCGGTGGTACTTACCGGTCACGATGCAGATAGTAAATGCTTCCCATCCCATCACTCTAGTTGAAGTTTTGAATGAGGTTGATGCGGTGCACGCTAAGTGGGTGAAAGCTTCCAATGGTTCTTGCCATAAAGTGAGCCCACACACACGGTCGAAGTTTCAAGCTGTAATTCGAGGAACATTTTGGTTTTAGGTTCCTGTATACACCAGTAAGTCTAGTTAAAGCGTAAAGGGTTGCCTTTCTACTGAGTTCAGTAGTATCGCCCTCGTAGGTCGAAAGAGCTGAAATGTACTTTGGAGGGTCACCAGAAGTGAGTAAATTGGCCGGTTATACACACTTCCTGATAAAAATAGTGAAGTAACCTGGTAACTTGTCTGGATGTCACTGTACTTTTGTACAAGTGAAAAGCATTGACAGTATGTAAATAACTAGTGAATGGATAAGATATGTCGGTGTTTAGAGTTGTTACCAGGGATGAACATATAATCCATCCAATAAAGAAATGACTTACAGGGCGCTTGTTCGAGTTATTATTGAATATTGTTCTTTAATCGTGGACCGTTTTAAGGTAGGATTAACAGAAGAGATATAGACGATCCAACGAAGAGCGGTACCTTTCTTGATGGACCGCACATTCTGGGAGAGAGCGTTATAGAGACTGCAGTAGCAGACGCGACAAGAAATGTACTGTGCGTACCAGGAGGCTTACTACTGAAATATCGAGAGAGTATTTATAGGGAAGAGTCGGACCACGTATTACTTCCTCCCGTATACGACTAGCGAAATGGCCACAACGAGTAAACTCTAGAAAGTGGAGCTAAAACAGATACTTATTGAGAATCTTTCCCACTCGCCATTCGCGAATGGAACAGTGAAGGTGAGATCAATTAATAGTTCCAGAAGTACCTTCCGCCACACACCGGTAGGCGGCTCACGGAGTATGCTGCAAATGTAGCTTTGGGGTATATAAGGGTGCTTTTGTACTATTCCGGATGACCACTGCCGACGAGTGTGGTGGGAGCCTACGGCCGGGTACCATACTTTCAATGTTTTGGAGACCCTGAGAGCTATATTCCTTGCGTTTTGGTGTAGTTGTGGTGGTGTTGAGTCCAGTCTGGTAGTTACTGGGAGAACTGCGACTGCACAAACGTCAATAATATTCTGCGAGCTAGATGGTACCTCTGCTGCGACAGCATTGTGGTGCCATTTTTCAATAGGCCAATACTAGTTCACACATGACACTTCTCTGTATAAACCGTCTATTTGTTGCTGAGGTACTCTCGTGGTGAACCAGATCACCAGTTCTGTTCCCAATAGAACATATGTGGGTCCACGTCGGACGTCAACTCCATCCCTCAAGTCAATCCCGTTGCCAGTATCCAGGATATCAAGGACGAATTACAACAGCTGATGGCCGTGTTGCCTTCGGAAAGGATGGAGCAGCTTTAAGACATGCTCCTCAACTGAATAAGTAGACGCATCCACATCAGTGAGAGCACAGTGTCATCATTTACCGTGTGTTCACACCGCTAAGTTCTTGGTAAAATTGGCATGATCACTGAAGTGAACTCACATACCCTCTCAAATCGTCAGGTTTTGCTTTGTTTCTTACTCCCCTTCTGTATTCATCATTTTTCTTATTAGTCAGTATATACACTGTCCAGGCAGATTAAAGCAACCTGTCAAAAGTCTGAGTAACCCTCTTCAGAAGTGCCGACCGCTGTGAGATGTGCAAGAGGACAATCAGTGAGGTCGTGGAAGGTACCGACAGGGATCTGGAGCCATGCCGACCTCAGTGTCGGAGCCAACTGCACTAGGATCCTCGGTTGGGGATCCATGGCGCGAACAGCCTGATTGAGGTGGTCCCACACGTATCCGATTGGACTTAAATCGAGGAAGCTTGGTGGCCACGCGAGTGAGATGAACTCATTGTGCGGCTCTTCGAGCTGTTGACTGCCAGCTGTGTGACACGTTGCGTTGTGCTGCTGGTAGATGTCATTCTGCCAAGGAAAAACAAACTGCATGGTCACAAAGGGTAGATACAAACTTCTGTTGAACCATTCAGCCTTTCAGAATGACGAAAACATTCCCCAGACCATAACGTTACCTCTTCCGGTTGGGGCCTTTCCGACGAGTGTTGCAGTAAGTTGCGTTCAGACGTTTCACGCCGATGTAGCATAAACACAGTTCATCTACAAAATACCTCCTGTCGCCACTCAGTGGACGTCCAATTACGTTGCTGATGTGCAATTCCAGGCCTTCGTCGCCGATGAAGAGCAGTCAGCATGGAGGCATCGACAAGGCACCTGCTGTGGAGACCCGTATGTCGCAATGCTCCCAGAACAGTCATTGAGGAGAAACTGTCTGTAGCTCTATGGTTTATCTGGCCTGTCAATTCTCCTACGGTTGAATGTCTGTTTACCCATACCCACATTGTCGCTGCTGTAATTCACCCCTTTCACCTACGACTCATGGAACAACACAGTTGCCTTTGCGCTGGATTTAGATAGCGCCATTTTGCAGTGCATGGTATAATTTAAGCAAGGCGGCAGGCGAACGATACACAAACGTAACTGTTGCTTCCATCCTTGGCCCGAAAGCCAGTGGTCATACCCTTTTGGACGTCAAATAAATCGTTCAATTTCCGCAAAACGATAACAACTGTACTGTATTCCGTGTCTACTGTATTCCGTGTCCCCCAGACACAAGTTATGTCCCCTAAACGGCTAGTGCTTCCTCTGTGAGTGGTTGTCGTTGGCGTCGAACAAAGATCATGATAACGTTAATGTGACTGGACTGTGTTTATACATATGGACTGTTCAGTGTCACTTTGGCACTGAATTTTTCACTGAAGAAAGCTTCAAACATTTAAGAGACCTATAACCGACATATAAATGGACAGTTGTACGAAAACGCTTTTACACCACAAACGCAGCTACAGTACCCATGCAGCACAAGTTGTAATGCAGGACCGATGGCCTTTGTAGTCTGGTTCCTTCAGCCTCACAAAACAAACTTATGAAGAGTAAATGCAGACTGAAGATTTATCTTCATAGAGAAATCTTCATAACATCCTATAACCAAGTGTGAACATACCTATTAACATATCTGTATAGTGAGAATACGTGTGACTTTACAGTGCCAGAGAAAAAAGGTTACCTGGAAAGACGGCGTTGAATTTAATCTTGTAAAGACATATGCCACGTTGGGGATAGTAGGTGTACTGATAATGGTTTCAATCATCCACCAACGTATTGTGTAGAGGCATAACTACTAGAGTACTGTATGTGCCTATCACTTAAAAGGAAATGCTCACATCCAGAAATCCCACTGTGGTGCAGACGTGGGAAGCATGCAGACAACCAATCCACAGATATGCACTCGTGTTTCTCGCAGCCATCGGAGCGAGTTCGAAAGGGTTCGAACGGTGGGTTTCCGAGAGGCGGGGTACTCCTTTCTGCGAAAGGCCAAACAAGCAGGACGTGCTGGTTCATTTCGGCATCGATGCTGGTATCAGTGGTCATGTGAACACCCACACACAATTGGGCAAGGTTCTGAAAATACACTCAACACAGACACCCAGCATAGTAGTCGTATTGTAAGGGTAGCAGTGGAATATCGTACAACTACCACCTTACAGATAAGAGGGCCTATGAGCCAAGACTTGACAACACGAATTGCTGCGAACTGGTTATTAGCCTTGGAACTTCGGGCACGCACACTTCTAGCCCATGTTCCACTCCTGTCACAACAAGCAAGGCACGACTGATGCCGTCAGAGCACCACTTGGAAGATAGAACGGCGCGCCGTGGTCTTCAGCTATGAAAGCAGATTCTGCCTGCACGTAAGAGATGCCCGTTTGCGCATACGACGTAGATGGTTCAAATGGGTCTGAGCACTATGGGACTTAACATCTGAGATCATAAGTCCGTACGACGTAGACTTGGTTCTTGCTGTCCCCTAGAGTACATTTGCTCAAAGCGCACCACCGTCAACTCAAGTCCACGGCTTGATAAGCTAAACCTCCAGGCCATCTTTAGTATTTCTGGAGGGGACGTTATCCAGCGATTGGTACGTGCAGAATGTTGTTAGACGCGTTCTTTTGCCGTTCTTGCAAAAGGAAGATGATGTGTTGTTCCTACATTATAGTGTTTGCACAACACTTCTCGTGAAACAACGTACTGTGCAAGACACACAGTAATTTCTGTGGCCAGCACTAACTCCAGACTTGTCTCCAACGGTAGACGTGTGTGATATGAAGGAACCAGAAGAGAGTCGTGCAACTCGTCAACCAACAACTGCACCATGTGAACAGGTGGAGCATAGGTGGCATAACGTATTCCAGGACAATATTCACCATGTGTAAGATCAGCTGGATGCCACAGTCAGCGCCTGCGTTCCTGCCCTTGGAGGCTACACCACGTACTGAAGCTGCCCATGCAGCTTCAACACGATACCACAGTTCATCAAGAGTAGTGTCTGGCGTATTGCGACGAGCCACTTGCTCGGCCACCACTGACTAGACATTTTACTTCGTGAGAAATCTGGAGAATGTGCTGGCCAGGACAGCAGTCAAACATTTTCTGTAACAAGAAAACCCCTTACAGGAACTGCAACATGCGGTCGTGCATTATCCTACTGAAATTTAGCGTTTCGAAGGGATCGAATGAAGGGTAGAGCCACGGGTCGTAACACATCTGAAATGTAACGTCCACTGTTCGAAGTTCCGTCAATGCGAACAACAGGTGACCGCGACGTGTAACCAATGGCACCGCATACCATCAAGCCGGATGATAAGCCAATATGGCGATGACGAAAGCACGTTTCCAATGTGCGTTCACCGCGATGTTGCCAAACACGGATGCGCCCATCATGATGCTGTAAACAGAACCTTGTATTCAGGCGAAAAAATTACGTTTTGTCATTCGTGCACCTAGGTTCGTAGTAGAGTGCACCATCGTAGGCGCTCCTGTCTTTGATGCAGCGTCAAGGGTGACCGCAGCCACGGTCTCCGAGCTGATAGTCCCAGCTGCTGCAAACGTCGTCGAACTGTTCGTGCAGATGGTGGTCTTGCAAACGTCCCCATCCTTTGACTCAGGGATCGAGAGGTGGCTGCACGATCCGTTACAGCCATGCGGGTAAGATGCCTGTCATCAGACTGTTAGTGATACGAGGCCGTTGGGATCCACCACGGCGTTCCGTATTACCCACTTGAACCCACCGAATCCATATTCTGCTACCAGTCATTGGATCCTGACCACGCGAGCAGCAATGTCGCGATACGATAAACCGCAATCTCGATAGTCTACAATTCGACCTTTTGCCAAAGTCAGAAACGTGATGTTACGCATTTCTTCTCCGAACACTGGGCATCTCAACAACGTTTCACCTGGCAACGCCGGTCAACTGCTGTTTGAGTATGAAAATCGGTTGGAAACTTTCCTCATGTCAGAACGCTGTAGGTGTCGCCAGCGGCGCCAACCTTGTGTCAATGCTCTGGAAAGCTAATCATTTGCATATCACAGCATCTTCTTCCTTTCGGTTAGATGTCGCGTCTGTAGCACGTCATCTTCGTGGTGTAGCAATTTTAATGGCCAGTAGTGTAGCTATTAAAAGGCCTGTAACGGATTACCATTCTCACCGCCCCATTGAAGACCAAAGAGAGAAAATTGTAAAAGTGTGAAGATGCTGCTGAGGAGACTCGCCGGAATTTCACGCCGTGTAGCGACTGCAGGGAGCGGCCAACTCCCAAGCAGTGCAGAGGAAACGCGCAGCCTGCTGCAACATTCTGCCCCGCCCAGTGACTTAATTAAGGCGAGGCCCGCCAGCCAGCCGCAGATGGTCACGGCTTCGTCTTCACGACGCTGCGCCCGATACAATCTGAGCACGGCGGTACTGCAAGCGCAGTCACGTACCAAGTGGTTCTCACATGGCGCAGTGCAGTGCAGTTTATTGATCATCGTTTTACTCGTATTTGTACGTAAAATAACGTGCTTCCGGAGTGATTACGTTCCACGTTATCATAAACGGCAACCTTTCGCCTGTCGGAGACAACAATGGTCGTCATTAGCCTTTCTACACTCAAATTGCTTTCAGTATTTATCAATTTTTCATGTTCCTTGAGGTTCAGTCTTGGTTAGTGTAGCCGTTTTCTAATTAGGAGTTCAATTTAACTCTATCGGTAGGTTTTTATTTATTTCCTTTTTTCTCACACCACTTAGAAGGCAAAAATGGAGTCACAAATAACAGTCTACTCCAAACGCAACACTGAACAGCTATTAACAAAATACAATAGTTAATGCATTCTAAAATTATAGTATTGGATGGAAACAATTAGTTTCTTATTAGTTCAAATAATGTTACCTTTCAATTTACCCAACCACTTGAATTGGTACTCTTTATGTGTTTCGTTGTCAGCTCGTGGGAAAAGGGTGGGATTCTGTGGATCTTCATTCCTTTCAATTAAATATGCGCTGAACTGTGAGTGGGGTAGAGGGTACCTAAGGGGGGGAGGGCGGTTTTTCCAGTTTAACATTCGCCAGATAACCAAGGAACCTCCTTAAAATCTTCATTAGTCTGGGGTGTCATAGCTATTTTATTTGTGAGTCAGTGATGTCCACATCTGCAGACAAAAATTCAAGTTTAGTGCATCTGTATTTATGTAAGTATTTAGTGAGTGTGTGTGTTTTTGTAACCCCTCAGCCCCCCTCCCCCCATCCCGTGCTCCGTTATAACCAAATTTTCCTGACAGTTTGCGTATAAATATTTTTTTTATATCTTCTCTAAACGAAGGAAGCATTTTTATTGTATGTTAGTTCTTGATATGTACATGTGACAATGTTTGTTTGTCTCTACTACGAATGTTTTTCGATGGCCTATTTGATAGTGTCCGTTGCATTCACTGTATTCGCTGATGCTGCTACGACGGCACGGATTCTTTGTTAAGTATGAATGAATACTATCCAAATAGTTATCCTGACGCTCTTAGACGACAAACTGAAGAAATTCAAACAGCTTTTCTCTCAAAAAGTTCTGTTATATATTTATTGTCTTTTCTTACCTCTAACCTAATTGAATAATAAACTATAAAAGCATATAGAATCCTAGATAAGCCATATTCTACCCTTCTGATATTCCACCAACAGTCACTAACGCTTTAATAAGCTACGAAACTGGTTGTTCAGCGAGCAACTACCACCAACTGAGTTATGGATTTACATTTACAAAAACGCGAGACTATACCTCTTAAACAGAAAAATACTCACGAAATTCAATAAACACCGTGCGAGGAAAACACATGAGACTTAAAACACTTAACTGCCGTTCTGTAGATGTATGTCAGAGGAGAGCTGGAGTCTGACTGACTTGGTTGCTATACGAACGGACGACTGCTTTCAAAACAAAAGAAATGAGAAACAACTACGCTACTAAGTGAATGAATTTACACTTACAAAAACTCGAGATTAAACCTCCTAAAAAGAAAAACAGCAGCTAGTAGAAATTCATCTCCTGAGAAGACGTTTAAACCTGTTAGTCAAATACCAAAATCCTTTCATTACAATTCTCATGTCCGCAGCATAAACAAAACAATGATGAGGTTGCCACAAAGTGACCACTTTTCCTAGGTTCAATATTAACTACCTTCTCACTTCGTCTTCGTAATCAAGGGTTTCATAAAAGCTATATCCAGGAGCTGAAATTTATGTGAACAAGGTGGCGGAAAGCACAGTAAAAAAACACGTGGTTTTTCCGAGCTGGCTCAATTACCTCCAAGTTTTTCATACGAGTGGTATTCGCATCAAGGACCAGAAGAACAGGATTTTCTTCCTTGGCACTAGAAAAGTCGCTGAAATTGTGGAAGAACCATAAGAATATTTTGCTGGTCATCCATCCACATTCTTGAGATACGACCCACCATTGTACTAGTAGCGAAGCAGATTCGAATTCCTGTTGTTCCCTTTTCTTAGGATGGATCAACGTCGGACACATGAATCTTCCGTCCACTGAACAACAAATTTCGGCCGTCACTGTATTTCCACTTTCTACACATGGGAGCACTCCAACGTGGCGCGGTCTTTATTTGCAATAATTTTCAATGCGGTTTCGGAACGACTGTTACACTGGCCTCGTCACAGTTTTAAATTCTTTCTCCGGTAATTTTTTGCGTCTATAACATTAGTCGGTGAGTCAAAAGGCTGATACTGCTACTTTACTCAATTCCATAGCATACGCCCCAGATGTAGCTTCTGGTTTCCTGGATGGTGAGCCATAAATCCAAGGACCCAATCTACTCCAGCCATTTCCGTTTCGTTTTTGAATTTATCTACTTCTACATCATACTCTTCGACCCAACGTATGGTGTGTGTCGGAGGGTACTTTCGCTACCACTATCTGATACCTCCAACCCTGTTCCACTCACGAATAGTGCGTGGGAGGAAATGTTGTCGGAATGCCTGTGTTTTGTCTGTAATTTCTTGAATTTTCTCCTTGTGATCAATACGAGAGATGTATGTGGGGGAAAATAATATGTTTTCTGACTCCTCCTGAAAAGTGCTGTCCCGAAATTTTAATAATAAATCTCTCCGTGATTCACAACTTCTCTTTTCTAACGTCTGCCTGTAGAGTTTGTTTGGCATCTCCGTAACGCTCTCTCGTCAGCTAAACGATTCCGTGACGAAACGCGTCGCTCTTCCTTTTATCTTCTCTATTGCTTCTATCAGTCCTACCTAATACGGATCTCAGATGGATGAACAATACTCAAGAATCGGGCGAACAAGCGCCTTAAAGCCAGTTCTTTCGTGGATGAGTTACATTTCCTTAAGATTCTTCAGATGAATCTGAGTCTTGTGTGTGCTTTTCCACTACCTGTTTTATATGGTTATTCCACGTAAGGTCGCGCTGGACAGTGAGATATGTAGTGGCAGACGCTGTCCCCAGCTGTTTGTCATCAATAGTACAGCTGTACAGAAGTGGATTTCTTATCCTATGTATGCGGAATATGCTACATATATTTACGTTCAGGGTCAACTTCCAGAGTCTGCACTATTCATCAATGGTCTACAGGTTATTCCGCAATTTCTTACTATCTTCCGACGGTGCTACTTTGGTATAAGCAACTGCATCATCTGCTAATAGCCTTAGAGAGCATCCGACGCTTTCTACTATACCATTTATATATATTGTAAACAGCAACGATCCTACCACGCTTCCCTGTGGTACTCTGAATATTACCTGTGCATCTGTCGATTAAACGGCTATTCGGGACGGTGTCAAACGCCTTACCGATATCAAGGAACACGGCAGCAGTCTGAGGGCCGTTGTCCACTGCGTGGTGGATCTCATGGAGCTACGGTTGCAGGTTCGAATCCTGCCTCGGGCATGGATGTGTGTGATGTCCTTAGGTTAGATACGTTTAATTAGTTCTAAGTTCAAGGGGACTGATGACCTCAGATGTTAAGCCCCAGAGTTCTCAGAGCCATTTAAACCATTTTTGTTGTTGTTGAGGTATTCGCCTCCTATACCGTCACATGGCTGACGGAGCCTCTGGTTTAGACCTTCAATTCTGCTCCAAACCAGAGGACTGTGGTCACCCCTGGGTACGATGTTAGTTGCTTTCACCAAATCAGCCAGCCACCGAAATGAGCAAAGGATGGCCTCAGAACCCAAGTGGTAGGCGTCATTCGTACCGACATGCGACTACATCCAGCCAACTGCACCCAGAGCGCTCGATATCCGCCGGCAGGGCCTCCTCCACGTCACGAATGAGACCTCCCGGCACACATTCTGAATGCACACTGGAATTCTTTCTCGCCTGGTCTGCTGTCTCCCTGAGGGGCTCCATCACCCGCCTAACATTGGAGCTTCCAATGACTAGCATACCCATCCTCTGTACTTTTCCGGACTGGGTTAGGAAATCGACTATTGGCCCAACAGGTGAGGCATCCCGCGCTGGCTCAGAGTTACCTTCAACACTGGGAAGCACCTCGTACCTGTTGCTAGGACCTAGGGAACCATCCGCACGGCCTGCTCCCTCTTTCTCCTTCCGCCCAGTGACACGCGAACCCGCCACTGTCTGCCTCCCACTCTGGAGTGAGGACGGCCCGGTCAGATGTTGTGTATCCGAAGCCACAGTGATGTCCGGGCCACCAGGGGATTCCTGTGACACCAAAGGTGTCGCAGGTCTCGTCACTGGCGCCCCGACATCATCGCAACTTCAACAATTAGCTAGAAGCTTCTCGACGGTAGCCAACGCAGCTTCCAGCTGTTTACGGACAGCAGCCAACTCTCGTTGTGTCTGCTCACAACAAGCACATTCCCTAGCCATATCGTACTGTGAATAAAATAGCTATAAAGTCTCAAAAGGCGTTACTGAGTTGGAAAATATACCATGGGAGAGTGAAGTAACACTAAAAGCTGGTGTGCAGATTTTTCGCTGAACTCATAGACAGCAAACTATTAAACAGAAATAAAATTCTCTACACGGAAAATTTGCACTTGGAAGCCGCCCTACACAAGGATATTCACAAGACTTACGCAAAAACTAAAGCTACGATTAATTCTCTAACCACAGTAAAATACACACGTACGGTTCACTTCTTTGCAGAAACACGTTAACAAAAAAAAGACAAAATTAATTTAAAATTTATCACACAAGTGCCGTTGCTCCTCTGCTGCGCGTACTTTCGGCTCGGCGGCTGCTGCTACACACATGTATGCGGACATCTGTTTGTTCTGTAAGCTGACACAATAATCTGGGCTATCCTTTCATTGTCACAGCAAAAAGTCTCTTTTGAAGATCCCTAATATATTTAATAAGACCTCGTTCTTGCACCTTAAGTGGTCGAGCGGTTTTAGGCACTACAGTCTGAAACCGCGTGACCGCTGCGGTCGCAAGTTCGAATCCTGCCTCGGGAATGGATGTGTGTGATGTCCTTAGGTTAGTTAGGTTTAAGTAGTTCTACGTTCTAGGGGACTGATGACCTCAGCAGTTAAGTCCAATGGTGCTCAGAGCCATTTGAACCATTTAGCACCTTATTGAAAACGGACTCACATATTCCGATAGTTTTCTCTGTTGTTGAAAGAGTTAGAGCTATTTTCTGTTTTATGTATCTTTCGAATGTTGTCAATGGCAGGAAAAATTGTTTCGATGGTTCTTTGTGAGTTATCGTTTTACTAATTACCGATTCAACAGCTTGTTCCATGTTCTTCGTGAACCAATTTACTCGTTACGTTTCACATAACGACTATCCATCTGCACACGAGAAGAATAAAATGTGCGGTAGAATTCCTGAAATGAGGAATAATAGGCAGATGCGGAACGACTGTATCAGTAGACCATTCCGCCCCAAACTAATATTTATTGAAAAGATATTCATTAACCAATGTAAATATTTTTTTATCAGACTGAGTTGTACAAAAAGATAGTTGAGAACGTGTTGGTTTAGGTGGATTAAACATTGATTGTGAAGGACACAGTGTGACAGACTTACATTTGTTGGAAACGGTAAGTTGTAATTCAAAACTAAATTCCTCACTTTTGTAAGCAGACTACAATACTGGCGAGCGACGACAGATGCAACCTTATAACAGATATTAGTTTGGTAAGCACTTTTCGGTCTGAGCACACTCTAGGGTCTCTAGATGTAATTGGACAACCGAAACCATTCTGCTCTATTAGTCCATTCAGCTCTAGTCACCCCTGCATTATGCGTGATTCAGTGCGTTCCCTTGCACTGGGGTGCTTAATTTCGGTGAAACCCCTTGGCTTGCACCACTCAGATGCTTGATTTCGGTGAGTCCCCTTGAATCTCTCACCATCGTGTGACTGATTTCAGATTATCCCCTTGGATCTTGCCATTGGGGTGGCTGATTACAGTGAGTTCCCTATTCTCTCACCGTTCGGGTGCCTGATTTGTGTGAGTCCTCTTGACTCTCACCACTGCAATGCTTGATTTCAGTATGTTCCCTTGCTCCTCACCATTGAAATGTCCGATATAGATAGTATCGATCGCAGATACGACTGTCACTAACACTACATTCACGTTTTATTACAATGGTTGTGATTTGTATTTCGCCAGGAGCTGCGTAGCGGCCAGCATGAGACTTAAGGCGGTTGGGTGGAAACACTCATCTAAATCAGTCACCCTGATCTACATCTACATCTACATCCATACTCCGCAAGCCACCTGACGGTGTATGGCGGAGGGTACCCTGAGTACCTCTATAGGTTCTACCTTCAATTCCAGTCTCGTATTGTTCGTGGAAAGAAGGATTGTCGGTATGCTTCTGTGTGGGCTCTAATCTCTCTGATTTTATCATCATGGTCGCTTCGCTAGATATACGTAGGAGGGAGCAATATACTGCTTGACTCTTCGGTGAAGGTATGTTATGAAACTTTAACAAAAGCCCGTACCGAGCTACTGAGCGTCTCTCCTGCAGAGTCCTCCACTGGAGTTTATCTATCATCTCCGTAACGCTTTCGTGATTACTAAATGATCCTGTAACGAAGCGCGCTGCTCTCCATTGGATCTTCTCTATCTCTTCTATCAACCCTATCTGGTACGGATCCCACACTGTTGAGCAGTATTCAAGCAATGGGCGAACAAGCGTACTGTAACCTACTTCCTTTGTTTTCGGATTGCATTTCCTTAGGATTCTTCCAATCAATCTTAGTCTGGCATCTGCTTTAACGACGATCAACTTTATATGATCACTCCATTTTAATTCACTTCTAATGCGTACTCCCAGATAATTTATGGAATTAACAGCTTCCAGTTGCTGACCTGCTATTTTGTAGGTAAATGATAAGGGATCTTTCTTTCTATGTATTCGCAGCACATTACACTTGTCTACATTGAGATTCAATTGCCATTCCCTGCACCAGGTGTCAATTCGCTGCAGATCCTCCTGCATTTCAGTACAATTTTTCATTGTTGCAACCTCTCGATACATCACAGCATCATCTGCAAAATACCTCAGCGAACTTCCGATGTTATCCACAAGGTCATTTATGTACATTGTGAATAGCAACGGTTCTATGACACTCCCCTGCGGCACACCTGAAATCACTCTTACTTCGGAAGATTTCTCTCCATTGAGAATGACATGCTGCGTTCTGTTATCTAGGAACTCCTCAATCCAGTCACACAATTAGTCTGATAGTCCATACGCTCTTACTTTGTTTATTAAACGACTGTGGGGAACTGTATCGAACGCCTTGCGGTAGTCAAGAAATACGGCATCTAGCTGTGAACCCGTGTCTATGGCTCTGTGAGTCTCGTGGACGAATAGCGTGAGCTGGGTTTCACACGACTTTTTCGAAACCCATGCTGATTCCTACAGAGTAAATTTCTAGTCTCCAGAAAAGTCATTATACTCCAACTTAATACGTGTTCCCAAATTCTACAACGGAGCGACGTTAGAGATATAGGTCTATAGTTCTGCATAACTGTTGGACGTCCCTTCTTGGAAACGGGAATGACCTGTGCCCTTTTCCAATCCTTTCGAACGCTACGGTCTTCTAAAGACCTACGGTACACCGCTGCAAGAAGAGGGGCAAGTTCCTTCGCGTACTCTGTGTAAAATAGAACTGGTATCCCATCTGGTCCAGCGGGCTTTCCTCTTTTGAGCGATTTTAGTTGTTTCTCTATCCCTATGTCGTCTATTTCGATGTCTACCATTTTGTCATCTGTACGACAATCTAGAGAAGGAACTACAGTGCAGTCTTCCTCTGAGAAACAGCTTTAGAAAAAGGCATTTAGTATTTCGGTCTTTTAGTCTGTCATCCTCTGTTTCAGTACTATTTTTGTCACACAGTGTCTGGACATTTTGTTTTGATCCACCTACCGCTTTGACATAAGACCAAAATATCTTAGGGTTTTCTGCCAAGTCAGTACATTTAAATTTACTTTCGATTTCATTGAACGCCTCTCGCATAGCCCTCCTCACACTACATTTCGCTTCGTGTAATTTTTGTTTGTCTGCAAGGCTTTGGCTATGTTTATGTTTGCTGTGAAGTTCCTTTTGCTTCCGCAGCAGTATTCTAACTCGGTTGTTGTACCACGGTGGTTCTTTTCCATCTCTTACGACCTTGCTCGGCACATTCTTATCTAACCCATATTGTACGATGGTTTTGAACTTTGTCCACTGATCCTCAACACTATCTGTACTTGATACAAAACTTTTGTGTCGAGCCATCAAGTACTCTTGTCACCATTGCTAAACAGAAAAATCTTCCTACCTTTTTTAATATCTGTTTACGGCTGAAACCTTCGATGCAGTAACCGCTTTATGATCGCTGATTCCCTGTTGTGCATTAACTGATTCAAATAGTATGCGTCTGTTTGTCACCAGAAGGTCTCATATGTTATCGCCACGAGTCGGTTCTCTGTTTAACTGCTCAAGGTAGTTTTCAGATAAAGCACATAAAAAAAATTCACTGGATTCTTTTTCCCTGCCACCCGTTATGAACGTTTGAGTCTCCCAGTCTATACCCGGCAGTTTAAAATCTCCACCCAGAACTATAACATAGTGGGGAAATCGAGTCGAAATATTTTCCAAATTATTCGTCAGGTGCTCAGCCACAACAGCTGCTGCGCCCGGGGGCCTATAGACACATCCAATTACCATGTCTGAGCCTGCTTTAACCGTGACCTTCACCCAAATCATTTCACAATTCGGATCTCCGTGAATTTCCTTCGGTACCATTGCACTTCTTATACCTATAAACACGCCTCCCCCTTCACTGTCCAGCCTGTCTCTGCGGTATACATTCCAATCTGAGTTTAGGATTTCATTACTGTTTACGTCAGGTTTCAGCCAACTTTCTGTCCCTAGTACTATATGGGCGTTGTGACAGTTTATTAATGAGAGCAGTTCTGAGACCTTTCTATAGACGCTCCTGCAGTTTACTATTAGCACATTAATATTGTTATCCCTGTTCCATTTTGCCTACTCCTACCTTGCCGCGTCTCAGAAGGCCTCTCGTCGGGCCTAGGGAGGGAATTCTCTAACCTAAGAAACCCCCATGTGCATTCCACACGTACTCCGCTACCCTTGTAGCCGCTTCTGACGTGTAGTGCATGCCTGACCTATTCAGGGGGACCCTACATTTCTCCACCCGATAGCGGAGGTCGAGAAATTTGCACTCCAGCTCTCCGCGGAATCGTCTGAGCCTCTAGTTTAAGCCTTCCACTCGGCTCCAAACCAGAGGACCGCGATCGGTTCTAGGAACGATACCACAAATAGTTAGTTCTGATTCCACCCCGCGAGCGAGGCTTTCCGCCTTCACCAATTCCGCCAACCGCCTGTACGAACTGAGGATGACCTCTGAACCCAGACCGGAGGAGTCATTGGTGCCGACATGGGCAACAATTTGCAGTTGGGTGCACCCCTCCCTCCGTGTGCCTGCTCGGACCTTGCTGAAGGAGCAGCCACATGTCCACCCACAGGCAGAGCGGGCGATGCCACATGGCCAGCCTCCAGCCTCCAGGCGGGTATCCATGGGGGCCACCCAAACTAAACATTCCAATGGTTTGGGGACTCATCAAAATTAAAACTGTGGGTAACAGAAATATACGCTACCATACAAGTTCCTTCTTTGCTAAAGATTTCAGTGCCTAGCCTCATTATATGTACAGCACAATCACTTTTGCTACACCGAAGTAATGAAAAGCAATGTTAACAGTCAGAATATGAAGGCTGACATTTATACTGTGAATGGAATGTACTATAAAATGCTTCAGTTCTTAGTTGCGAAAATAGGCACACTCGATTTTTGTCGATTATAGCGGCATCTACCATACTGTATGTATTTTTTGTGGCGTTGACTCAGAGCATGCAATAAAAATGGAAGGCTGCCATTTGTAAATATAAAGTTGACCCCGCCAACTCAGGCGGAGTTGTTAGGAGGTAGCCATTTGCAGCACAGACAAATGTCCCCTTCGCATATTAACTTTTCAAACTGGAACATGTTTTTTCGTATGGGGTGCCTTTTACGAGATATTTCGTGGCCTGAAATAGAAGCTGACACCCTGTATATCGACCAGTAGCCACTCTCGTCTACTTTACCAGGAAATTAAAATTGAACTGTGCTGTGCCCAACATAGAGCAAATTAAACAGTGAGGTGCCAGTCACAGCATAATTGTTAATTAACTGGCTTAGAGCCCACTGCTTCGTTCGCGTAGACTGCATGGCCCGCAGACATGCTTTTATTTAATTGAATTTTTATGTTGCTCACAAACTACAACATATAAGCTTTTTACGCTATTTAAACAATCTTCTTTTCTGACCTCAAGGCGCTTCTGGTAGCTGGAGTCCAAGGTTTTTGTTAATCATGCCTTTGCTACCCGGAGTGGCCGAGAGGTTCTAGGCGCTACAGTCTTTAACCGCGCGACCGCTACGGTCGGAGGTTCGAATCCAGCCTCGGGCAGGGATGTGTGTGATGCCCTTAGGTTAGTTAGGTTTAAGTATTTCTAAGTTCTGGGGGACTAATGACTTCAGATGTTGAGTCCCACAGTGCTCAGAGCCATAATCATGCCTTTTGTGTTGTTATGGAACAGATACTTCTTTGTCTCTAACCCAAAAGTGAAATACTGCCATTCATAAGTTCATCTTTAAATCTTTTTAATCTAACGAAATATTTTTTAATACTTTTCGTCCCCGGTTTCACTCCCTTAGAGGTTTAATTTACAGAAACACTGAAACACGTATTTTTCTATTTCTAACTGAGAAGTCAAATATCCTTTTTATAGATGTTGCCTTAATAATACTGCAGTATTTCTTTAGCAATTATTAATTACAAAAAACTTTCACTTACTATTTTACCCCATTAGATGTTGAATTTTCAAAAATGCTGAACCAATTTTTATCTTCTGACTGAGAATCCAAATACGAGGTTTAGCAGTTCTAGCTTTAGAATTCCCAAACAGCGATATACATTCAAAAAGCCTTTCGTCTTCTTTTTTATCTCCTTATGAGTATAATTTCGAACCATCCTGTCGTAAACGATGCCTATAGCATAAGATCCACACCCTCCAATACTTCAAGTTTATACTATTAGCGGTTCTAACACGTGTGAAAGTGCTTCTGCTCTATCTTCCTACCACAGTTGCTCAAGGACACTCTGTGAGTGTTTTAGGAATTAGGTGTTGCGCCAATGGCCCGCAAGGTAGGAAAATACCACGTCACACATGCATACTTCAAAAGAGCGGGGCGGTAAAGGAAACGTCCTGGCTACCAGAAATTAGTGCACTGGTTCATGCGTAATTATATGTTAGCAAAAACAAGAAAATCATATATTTTCGGTATTAAGGTTTATTGTTACACTAAGCATTGCTTCATAACATATTAATGTTATCAAAATTACATACAGCTTAGTAAAGTATTGATACTGGGTTTTCACAACTGTGAAGCGTAATTCCTAACTGTTACAATGTTCTTTAATGATAAGATGGTTGATGACCATGTCTGAGGGTCGATAAAAATACAAACAATTTAAATACAGTTGGGGGCAAAGATATCGATTACTCTAAAATACACAGTGAAAACCCTCAAAATTGAATGGATGTCGGTAAAGAGCAAACAAAAAGAAGTACGCAGTGGCTGATCAATCCTTTTCGTTAGATCGGACATCTCGTCTTCCTGCTTCAATTAGGCTCAACTACAATGAATATGTTTAACTACAGGTTATGGGTTGATGTACAAAAAATAGGGGAGGACTTGGCGCGATCGCGCGTTTGTTTACCTTTGGTTGGAGGCGGCGGCGGCAGCTCTTCGTGCAAGCTGTGAACCTGATAAACAATCCTAAATCTCTCTCGACTGTTAAACACCCGTCGGATACATTTCGTACGTCTTCGGAGAAGCCGAGATTGCTAGTTATTCCAAAGCTAAGTTAAATGGCATGGTACACGCAACGTGGCTGGAATAGCGTGTACATCGTTACCCTGAAATTGCTCGCAAGCGTTAACTGTCATTGATCGGTGCGGTTCTCTGTACTATGACACTTTAAGTTTAACTCCTCACGAGTTAAGCTTAGTTTATTAAAAAGTATTCATATAATGCGTCTCGCAGTCGTCTCAGTGCAGCGGAGTCCCCTTGCACAAACACTCAACGATTTTCAGTAGAAGAACCGCCAAATACTCCATCTGCAATTTGCCTATATCAAGTTGGTGGCCACACGCAGTCAGGGTGTTCGTATTTGTTATAACTCCACACATTTTTGTAGTCCACCACAAGCGTTGTTTCTTTTGTAGGGCAGGGTTTAACTTCTTCTACCTAATACCGAGATAAACAGCTTTTTAATTCATGCAATTCTTAACGCAGATGGCTACATTGAGGTACCAATGTTTTTAGTTGGGTTTTTCCAGATTTTTTAACTGGGATCTCCCTCCGTGTTCCTGCAATTAGGCTTTCCGTAGGGTATCGTTTAAAGTTGAAATAAGGAGTCCTTTTGCCGACGGCATACGAAGTGGCTGCGTTTGTCTCATTGTGTCCGCTAGGTATCCCATGCCGAGAGATTTTAGCTGCGTGGGATGGCGTGCAATCGTAAAAGTCTCCATTTCTTCATAACTGCATATCATAGCTTGGGTCGGGAATTACTTGCGTGCAGTTCCTAGTGTGAGTGTGTGGTTTATATTCACGAAATGCTGGCTTGTTTATTACATTTGCACATTAATAAAATTCGTTCAGTCCCACATAACTATGTCGTGTGACATATCGAGTTAACTGGATTTTTTTCAGGAATTCAGTGTAAACTCTGTCATCTGTTTGAAACCTTACATATCACCATCCTTCCGCAATAAGTTTTGTACAGAAGTTAGACAATGGTTAAGGCATTTTTTAAGTCAGTCAAAAGTGATTTTTTTTCCTAAACATTGAATGTTGGTCAGCCACTTGTTTTAGTCCTGATTCTATTTAATTCTACTGTTTGCATACTTTAATTTTTAACATGGTTAACTTCGTTATTGATTTAATCGTCTCCCTTAATGAAAGACTGTAATTTTGTATAATAATATCAAATTCCCTTTTCTTATTTATTTAAATGATTTGTGTATATTTTAGATTTTATATTGAAGATTAGGAGCCTCTCACATCGTTTCTTTTAATACTATGTTCTCAACTAATTACCATTTATATAAACGTATTCTTTATATATAGTCAATAAATGGAGTGTTTACACTCTGTTGTCTGTTTTACTAATTTATGAGTTTCAAAACTAATGAAAGAATCAAAATAATTAATTAGCGAATCCTAATCTTGTCAAAATGTCGAGCACTTTTATTAATGAATCATGCAAATTCAAAACTATTATAATTGAAAACGATGTTCATATACACATATTATTTTTAAAAAATATTGCTCTAACAGACAATGTGGTTCTTAAGAAATGTTGCACTGATAATTATGTATGAATAAAATTTTAAAATAATACGCTCACAGATAGTAATTTAACTTTACAGAAACGATATCTTGAAGACACATAATACATGAACAGACTTCCTTTTTAACAACTTATGCTAATTACATTATTAGTACATGAAACATTTCTTTACAAAAATGTTCCTTCTGCATTGCTCACAAAACAAAGATTATGAAAAGACTGTTATACAGTACATACTGAGACACTTATATGTATTGCATAGGGAGATGTACATTGTATCAAATCAGTATCAATATATCGAAGTCCTATATTACTTGTTGTGCGTTTTTAGAGCTTTTTCACTGTTACACACTGATATTTACTTAATTTTACCACTATTTTCACACGATGTTTACTAATGTTCTTGTGTGAGATGGCGACAAATGTCTTTGCACGAAGGTGAAGGACGTGTGCGAGATGCTTGTCAGCAAACCTTTTGGTGGCCACCGCGGTTCTTCGTCGAATTTTTCTACAGGATGCTGCCGTAGTTTGGTGTGACGCTCATCATAACGTAGACCTTTTAGTGCGGAGTCTCGAGGAGTATTGGCCTTAAAAACTTGTGCCTTTCTTCTCAAGATGCTGCGGAAGGTATTTATATTTTTTAAGCACTTCAAAGACAACTAGTTTATACTAGGATGGGTATTTGGATGTATGTATATTGAAATATTTTCGCCCATCATCTCTCTTAAACATGAGTCTTGCGACTCTTCATCATCTGTTCTTCCAAGCATCTTCCTTTCTTCAGACTTGACTCTTGTCTCTTCTCTGGGCAGGATGTAGGGAATTTACTACTAGTTGCTTTGAAGATTTACATTCATTAGTGTTTTCAGTCGTTGTATAGGTCGTGTAGTGCAGCATTGATTCACTGACTTTCCTTCAGTTCTGTAGTTCAATGTAATATCGCAATTTTGTGGCAACAGTGCGATTCTATTGTAATTTTTTTGCCAAATTTTGTCCCAGGCAAGCCGAGGTTTCGGCGAAGCATTTTGTTTTTGTAGCACGTCGTCCCTGCAGTCCTTCTGACTTGAGCTTCAGTCGAAAGCGAATTTTCGCAATGCCTGGACCCAACGTCCATCTTCTTCTACTCATTCAGCCTCCTCGTACTCTCTTTATCACGACAGGGTTGCTACCGTAGTTAGACACAAGGGTGGCCTTGGTTACAAATCGCAGTCTTTCTCGTGCCCTTGCTAGTGGCTCCACATCGTAGAAAATCGTTGATCTCGTCCATTCACGTCCCATATACGTTTTCGGTTGTCGTCCGCTGCATTATTGTGGGCAGTTGACGATTGTTTCTTGCAGGAGGTCGAGTACAAAATATCTTTTCTTATAATCTACCTGATGCCTAATGCCTAATTTAATTTACACCTCTTAAGCAATTATTTACATGATTTGGAGTTCTGTATCTGTGTTACAATTCTAGTTTAGCTATCAGACTCCAATTTGTTCCTGACATTTTATGCTAATGAGACTCCTTACGATAGTTAAGTGTGCAGTCGTGGTGTGGTATGTTAGTATGCCATTCTATTAGATCATCACCTCTGCAAACTCTACCTATCATGGTAATTATTACATATAAAAATTTAAAGTACTTCTCAGCTATCTGTTCCTTCTTTTACTCAGACTCTTGCCCACGTCCTATCTGAAACATACTAGATGACTTCTCCAATATTATTTACAGATTCCGATAAGTGATTATTTATCATACCTTTTAATAAGCCTAACACTATGAAGTCCTAAATTTTTACCTATCTCATTCTATACTCGGTTCATTCATCTATACCATTTTGTTTGAGTGGTGGAACATTGTTCCTTAGGTCTGGAGGGCTCTTGCTCTTCCACGTATCTATGCCATTGTAATGCTCCAAAATGTCACTCTACGTTTTCAAAATGTCTACGAAAATTTGTGTTTCATTCCGAAAATTCACACTTGTTATAATTTTGCTATGATAACGAAACTGGCTTTGATCTTTTGACCTTGGCACCAAAGAGTTAACCTTGATTGTTCATTGACATCCGCAGCATGATTTTTGATGGGACACTTTACTTTAATTGTTTTAAAGATCGATAATTCTTCATTAGTACTATATTGGGTAAATAAGTTCTCCGAAAGCGCGGTTAGCCCGCTTCCGCTGTCTATTGAGATTATCGCTAACATGACCTTCACAACTGATTGAATCTGGACAGGTCTGCTGTGTTCTTCTTCATCTCCCTACATTAAAGCTTCCTCTATTGAATCATATGTGAGTCGTTTCAGGAATTTTACCTGTGAATTCAAACCTTGTGTTGGATATACCTCGATGACTATCCCTCCCTTTCTGCAACTTCTTCTTCCTATTTAACTTGGTCTTCCTTCAACTCATCTACTTCGGCGTCTTCTTTCTTCGTAGAAACTCCCAAATAGTCGCATCTAAATGCCATTATTACGTCTCTATACCATGAATGAGGACAAAGACTAATTAAGTTCTGTAACAAGTTCTAGCTAGTAATAGCGAATACCCTGTTCAAGAATAACAAGAGGAGGAGGTATACTTGGAAAACGCCGGGAGATACGGGAATATTTCAATTAGATTACATCATGGTCAGACAGAGATTCCGAAATCAGATAATGGATTGTAAGGCGTACCCAGGAGCAGATATAGACTCAGATCACAATATAGTAGTGATGAAGAGTAGGCTGAAGTTCAAGACCTAGTCAGGAAGAATCAATACGCAAAGAAGTGGGATACGGAAGTTCTAAGGAATGACGAGATACGTTTGAAGTTCTCTAACGGTATAGGTACAGCAATAGGGAATAGCGCAGTAGGCAACACAGTTGAAGAGGAATGGACATCTCTAAAAAGGGCCATCACAGAAGTTGGGAAGGAAAACATAGGTACAAAGAAGGTACCTGCGAAGAAACCGTGGGTAACAGAAGAAATACTTTAGTTGATTGATGAAAGAAGGAAGTACCAACATGTTACGAGAAAATCAGGAATACAGAAATACAAGTCGCTGAGGAATGAAATAAATAGGGTGTGTTGGGAAGCTAAGACGAAATGGCAGCAGGAAAAATGTGAAGACATCGAAAAAGATATGATCGTCGGAAGGACAGACTCAGCATACAGGAAAGTGAAAACAACCTTTGGTGACATTAAAATAAACGGTGGTAACATTAAGAGTGCAACGGGAATTCCACTGTTAAATGCAGAGGAGAGAGCAGATAGGTGGAAAGAATACATTGAAAGCCTCTATGGGGGTGAAGATTTGTCTGATGTGATAGAAGAACAAACAGGAGTCAATTTAGAAGAGGTAGGGGATCCAGTATTAGAAACGGAATTTAAAAGAGCTTTGGAGGACTTACGGTCAAATAAGGCAGAAGGGATAGATAACATTCCATCAGAATTTCTAAAATCATTAGAGGAAATGGCAACAAAACGACTATTCACGTTGGTGTGTAGAATATATGAGTCTGGCGACATACCATCTGACTTTCGGAAAAGCATCATCCACACAATTCCGAAGACGGGAAGAGCTGACAAGTGCGACAATTATCGCACAATCAGCTTAACAGCTCATGCATCGAAGCTGCTTACAAGAATAATATACAGAAGAATGGAAAAGAAAGTTGAAAATGGGCTAGGTGACGATCAGTTTGGCTTTAGGAAAAGTAAATGCACAGGAGAAGCAATTCTGACGCTATGGCTAATAATGGAAGCAAGGCTAAAGAAAAATCAAGACACGTTCATAGGATTTGTCGACCTGGAATAAGCGTTCGACAATATAAAATGGTGCAAGCTGTTCGAGATACTGAAAAAAGTAGGGGTAAGCTATAGGGAGAGACGGGTCATATGCAATATGTACAACAACCAAGAGGGAATAATAAGAGTGGACGATCAAGAACTAAGTGCTCGTATTAAGAAGGGTGTAAGACAAGGCTGTAGTCTTTCGCCCGTACTCTTCAATCTGTACATCGAGGAAGCAATAATGGAAATAAAAAAAAAGGTTCAGGAGTGAAATTAAAATACAAGGTGAAAGGATATCAATGATACGATTCGCTGATGACATTGCTATCCTGAGTGAATGTGAAGAAGAATTTAATGATCTGTTGAACGGAATGAACAGTCTAATGAACGCACAGTATGGTTTGAGAGTAAATCGGAGAAAGACGAAGGTAATGAGAAGTAGTAGAAATGAGAACAGTGAGAAACTTAACATCAGGATTGATGTTCACGAAGTAAATGGAGTACGGAATTCTGCTACCTAGGCAGTAAAATAACCAATGACGGACGGAGCAAGGAAGACAACAAAAGCATACTCGCAATGGCAAAAAAGGCGTTTCTGGTGGAGAGAAGCCTACTAATATCAAATACCGGCCTTAATTTGAGGAAGAAATTTCTGAGTATGTACGTCTGGAGTACAGCATTGTATGGTAGTGAAACATGGACTGTGGGAAAACCGGAACAGAAGAGAATCGAAGCATTTGAGATGTGGTGCTACAGACGAATGTTGGAAATTAGGTGGACTGATAAGGTAAGGAATGAGGAGGTTCTACGCAGAATCGGAGAGGAAAGGAATATGTGGAAAACACTGATAAGGAGAAGGGAGAGGATGATAGGACATCTGCTAAGACAAGAGGGAATGACTTCCATGGTACTAGAGGGAACTGTAGAGGGCAAAACTGTAGAGGAAGACAGAGATTGGAATACGTCAAGCAAATAATTGAGGACGTAGGTTGCAAGTGCTACTCTGACATGAAGAGGTTAGCACAGGAAAGGAATTCGTGGCGGGCCGCATCAAACCAGTCAGTGGAGTGATGACAAAAAAATACCATCCATCATTTCTATACGTTGGAACCAGTGGCCAATTGTAATTTAATTTTAACTTCCGTTGACTGCGCATTATTCTCCTTCAGTTCGTTTTCTCTGGTCTCAGTCTCAAATAACTCTGCAATTGTAATTACTTCGTCCCTGTTCTCTTCTCCCATTGTGCCTGCCACTCGTAGTTCATTTTCGTCGGCGATATCCTTCCAATTAATTTCTCTCCAGCAGGATGTTGTTGTTTTTCAGCTTTTCTAGAGCTGAGTTTATTACCTGTCGTGAAACAATGTTTATTTCTTTCGATGGTACGTTATCCTATTTCAATCGGCCCTTCCTAGTTTCTGTATTAAATTGCTCTGTAACCTTAATTACTTTACCTCTTATCTCGACTTCCGTTATACCTGCTTCATATTGTTCCGGTAGTCCGTCTTTTGTTATATCCTCCCAGATAATTCCTGTTCAACCTGATGTTTGCCATATCTTGACTTTTTTCGGTCCCTGCGGTTCTCTTCCTTCATCTTTCACCTGCCGCGTCAAAGTGTTTCCTTCTTTCGTTACGTTGCTGCTACTCTCTTGCGTAGGTGCGCTGTTCTCCTTGAATTGGGCGCTCTCTCGTCGTTTCGAACGTTTATTGCGGTTAGGTGGCCCTATGTTCAAGTGTGCTTTCGGTCGTTCCTGCCTTTGTTCGACTTGGGGAGACGGTTTTAGTTGCTGGTAATTTGTCGGCCTGTTTGTCCTCAAATACATATTACGATTACCATTATTCTTCATTTAGCAATTACTGCTATTTTCGGTGGATAACCATTGCCATTTCTTGTTCCTGTCCGTAGTCATTTCACTTTTAGAATCGATTGTCATTTATCGGTGCGAAGTTATCCCGCGGTGTGTAGTAGCTGAGATACCTTCGTGTGGTCTCTAGCGCATTTTGCGGTCTATCATTCACGTTTTCACGCGAGTTTCGCTTTATTTTGTTTTGCCTCATCTTCCGATAATATGAATTCTGATTCTCTCAAAATTCCTTCGAAGGCTTCCACATCATTGCCATCACGCCCCACAAATGGCTGTTGGTATTTTAGTAGCATCTTCATGGTACGCAGTTTAATCAATTCTCCATCTCTGTATGTCCGCAGCTCGTGGTCTCGCGGTAGTGATCTAGATTATTGAGCGCGGGGTCCCTGGTTCGACTCCCGGCGTGGTCAGGGATTTTCTTCTGCCTCGAAATGACTGGGTGTTGCTGTGTCGTCTTCATTATCATCATTCATCCCCTTTACGGTCGGAGAAAGGCAATGGCAAACCACGTCCGCTAGGACCTTGCCTAGTGGGGCGGTGCGGTTCTCCGGCATCGTCCCCTAATCTCTGTCAAGGAGTATGGGACTCCATCATCCTCTTTTTATGCCACATCCAAACACTGGCTATTCTTTGCCATTGGTTCGAAAAATTTAACAGGTCTCTTCTCTCCGGAATTCTTGAAGTCCGATTTTGTAGTAGTTCATACTTTACCCTACTTTGGGCTTCACACGAGCAGCAGCGTGAGAGAAACTTATCTCTGAAATCTTCGTATGAGCGACATGTAGCTGTTACGTTTTGCTTCGTTTCTGCTACTGTTCCAGACATATGGGCGCACATAAAGTCTAGTTTGTGTCCTAATGTCCAATATTCTAGTAGTCCTGCTCTGAATTAATCATTGGAGGTCCGAAGAAGCAGTTATTTTCCTTCATGGAAATGCGGAAAATCCTTTAAAGTGAGGAAATTATCGTTGTCTTACCTCGTCATGTTACCGTCCGAAATTCGTGAGCCCTCGCAACTTCTGTTCATGATCATATCACGTGTCAGTTTTTCAGGCTGTGGAAAAACCATTGGATATTGTCCACTGGAACTTTCACCTAGTCTCGCTTGATATCGTTGTAATGCCGGAGTGTTGATGCCTTCGCATTTTGCTGACTCGTATTTGCTCGGTGTCTTCCATGGCTAATCTTGTAGTTTCATTATGTTGTCCGAATTGTTCCGAAAAGTATGCCTTTGGCTCCCGATATCTTCGTGGTGCCGTCTGCTATTCGTAAGTTTCGAACCGTACCTGTGGTATCGCCGGTGGTTGACTAACGCGAAACTTCTTCTCCACCTATGATTAGAATTGTACACTCCTGGAAATGGAAAAAAGAACACATTGACACCGGTGTGTCAGACCCACCTTACTTGCTCCGGACACTGCGAGAGGGCTGTACAAGCAATTATCACACGCACGGCACAGCGGACACACCAGGAACCGCGGTGTTGGCCGTCGAATGGCGCTAGCTGCGCAGCATTTGTGCACCGCCGCCGTCAGTGTCAGCCAGTTTGCCGTGGCATACGGAGCTCCATCGCAGTCTTTAACGCTGGTAGCATGCCGTGACAGCGTGGACGTGAACCGTATGTGCAGTTGACGGACTTTGAGCGAGGGCGTATAGTGGGCATGCGGGAGGCCGGGTGGACGTACCGCCGAATTGCTCAACACGTGGGGCGTGAGGTCTCCACAGTACATCGATGTGGTCGCCAGTGGTCGGCGGAAGGTGCACTTGCCCGTCGACCTGGGACCGGACCGCAGCGACGCATGGATGCACGCCAAGACCGTAGGATCCTACGCAGTGCCGTAGGGGACCGCACCGCCACTTCCCAGCAAATTAGGGACACTGTTGCTCCTGGGGTATCGGCGAGGACCATTCGCAACCGTCTCCATGAAGCTGGGCTACGGTCCCGCACACCGTTAGGCCGTCTTCCGCTCACGCCCCAACATCGTGCAGCCCGCCTCCAGTGGTGTCGCGACAGGCGTGAATGGAGGGACGAATGGAGACGTGTCGTCTTCAGCGATGAGAGTCGCTTCTGCCCAGGTGCCAATGATGGTCGTATGCGTGTTTGGCGCCGTGCAGGTGAGCGCCACAAACAGGACTGCATACGACCGAGGCACACAGGGCCAACACCCGGCATCATGGTGTGGGGAGCGATCTCCTACACTGGCCGTACACCTCTGGTGATCGTCGAGGGGACACTGAATAGTGCACGTTACATCCAAACCGTCATCGAACCCATCGTTCTACCATTCCTAGACCGGCAAGGGAACTTGCTGTTCCAACGGGACAATGCACGTCCGCATGTATCCCGTGCCACCCAACGTGCTCTAGAAGGTGTAAGTCAACTACCCTGGCCAGCAAGATCTCCGGATCTGTCCCCCATTGAGCATGTTTGGGACTGGATGAAGCGTCGTCTCACGCGGTCTGCACGTCCAGCACGAACGCTGTTCCAACTGAGGCGCCAGGTGGAAATGGCATGGCAAGCCGTTCCACAGGACTACATCCAGCATCTCTACAATCGTCTCCATGGGAGAATAGCAGCCTGCATTGCTGCGAAAGGTGAATATACACTGTACTAGTGCCGACATTGTGCATGCTCTGTTGCCTGTGTCTATGTGCCTGTGGTTCTGTCCGTGTGATCATGTGATGTATCTGACCCCAGGAATGTGTCAATAAAGCTTCCCCTTCCTGGGAAAATGAATTCACGGTGTTCTTATTTCAATTTCCAGGAGTGTATATTATGGGTTCACTGCGTACGTCAGAGCAGTGCACTGCACCTCTTTGTCTCCCAACTGACTTGTCCGTAGACACTAACATTTACCACTGACTGATGCAACAAAAAATTTTATTACAAAATAGTTTTCTGAGAGGATTTTTTTTCTTTTGTCCTAGTAATAACATTTGGTTGACGACTTTACCATGATAATTTACCATCCTGACAGATTCACAAATTTCTTACACGAGTGAGACTATCTTCCTACCACAATTGTTCAAGGACGCTCTGTGAGTGTTTTAGGAATTTGATTTTGGACCTACAGGGCTCCATTAAAAACAAAGAAATTAAACACAATTGGACCCAGATATATCAATTACGCTAAAATGCTCAATGAAAAACCCAAAACTGTATGGTGGTTGTTAAAGACCGATAAGAAACAAGTACACAATTAAAAGAGTTCATAACTTACAGTGGCTGATCAATACATTTCATTAGATCGGACTTCGCTAGTTTCTGGTTCATTTAGGCCCCACAACCACGAATATGTTTTTAACTATAGGTCATGGTTGAGTGTATGGAAATATAGGAGAGACGGAGATGACTGCAGTTCGGGGTGTCAATTGAATATCACTGGCTTGCGTGGCACCCGCGCTCGTTTGCTTGACTTGAATTGGCGGCAGCAGTAGCAGCTCTTGGCGTCAGCTGTGAACCTGAGAATCTTATTACAAATCTCTCTTTAGTGTTAAACACGAGTCGGATACAGTTCCTACATCTCCGGCGAATCCGAGATTGCTAGATATTCCCTAGGTAGGTTAATTGAAATGGTACCCGCTATTTGGCGTGAATGGCGTGTATGTCTTTGCTCGCAAGCATTAACTGTCGGTGCTCGCTGCGATGATTCACACTACGAGACTTTGTAGTTTGGCTCCTCACAAGGTACGGTGAGCCTGTAAACAAGTGTTCACTTAATGACTCTCGCAATCGTCTCGGCGCAGCGCGAGTCGCCGTGTTCAAACACTTAACGATTCTGCACACTCCATCTGCAATCTGCCTATATCCAAGCTGGGGCCATGCGCACATTTGAGTTTTCCTTAACCTGTCACAGGTGTCGCTTCTTTTCTAGAGCTGAGTTTAACTTCTGCTGTGTAAACTGAGATAAACAGCTTCTTCTTTCATGCAAGTCTTAACGCAGGTGACTACAATCAGTCACCATTATTTTGAGTTCTCCGGACGTTTTATCTGGGATCTCCCGCCGTGTTCCTGTAGAAAGGCTTTCTTAGGGGCCATTGTTAAAGCAAGGACAAGGTGTGTTTTTGCCGGCGGCTGAAATATGCTCACTATTTTTATACACTGTAATTAGCGTATTTCGTAACAGTACCTTTTCCGTGAAATGTTTACAAGACAATATTGGTCTTGGCTTCAGTCGTCTAGTGGAAGTATAATACCACAATGCAGTTTCGTCGGCTGCAGAAATGACCTGGTTCAATGCGTTTGCCTCATTTGGTGCTTCAAATACCATTTGTTCCAGTGTGGTTTCTTCTTGAAGTTTATACAAAAAAAGTAGTAACTTAATTCATTTTTCCTGTTTACTAGCAAATATTTATAACGGCGACCTGCACACTGTTCTACCGTCATCACACACCAAGAGTTCACTGCCGACAGACTGCAGACAAAGACGACTCCAGTGTCAAAGCATTTTACACAACTCACAAGCTTCCACTTCTAACCAGTCTCTTTGATATTCTTCGTCACATCTACTAAAAGTAATCAATATGCTGCCACTCTCAAAAATATAAGTAAATCATCCTAAAATAAGGCCAATTACAATTTTAAAAAATTCTGACAAAAATATAAGAAAACATTTACAACTTCACTCAGTAAATTTGGTATCGACAAATCCAGTAGAAAATAACACATCTCCCAGATCCATTACACAGCCTACGCAGTGGCTGCAGGCGTCTCAGTATGTGCACTAGGTAACCAGTGGCGAGAGAGTTTTTTAGCCCTGTGGGACAGTATAACGTCGTAAAATTCTCCTTTCCCTCAGAACTGGAGTTGGGGAAATTACTTCCGTGCAGTTTCTAGTGTGAGTGTTTGTGGTTTATATCCACGAAATGCTGGCTTTTTGTTACATCTACATGTTCATAAAACTCGCTCAGTTTCATGTAACTTTGTCGTGTGACATATAGAGTTAACGGGAATTGTTTGAGGAATTCACTGTAGGGTGTGTTATTTGTTTGAAGCCTTACACGGTTTTGGGCGGGTGACGATGAGTCTCAACAAGTCTTCCCCATTTCCTCCACGTACGGTTTTAATTTCGAAAGCAGTGAAACGCATATTATTTCACCTTCAACCTAGAACCCAAACACAAAGTTTCAAAATTAAAGCTTTAAAAATTCTTACATAATAAAGCATTTTCAGAAGAAATTTTATCCCCTTTCTTACCCAATAAACGCCTCAGTTTCGAAAAACACTGAAACACGTTTTCATGTATTTGCAACTGATATTTCAAATGCTAATGTTCAGTGATGTAGCTTTCGATATACTTTACCATTCCTTCAATAATGAAAAATTTTCAAAAGAAGCTTTCACCCACTATGTCATAGGGTAGAATTTCCAGAACATGATGAAACACGAGTTTCCTTCTTTCTGACCGAGAAACCAAACACTAATCTTCCTATGTCTAGCTTCAAATTTGAATTAATGGTGACAATTAGAAAGAAAATTCACCATCCCCTATCTCACCCCCTTAAGTTGGGAAATTCGAAGAATCACTATCTTAAAGACGCCTACATTATAAGATCCTCACCTTCTCTAGATTTCAAGTTTCTATCCTTAGCCGTTGGGCTGTGCGTTGATGAATCAGTTGGGACATTGCCGTTTATACACTACTGGCCACTAAAATTGCTGCACCACGAAGATGATGCGCTACAGACGCGAAATTTAGCCGACAGGAAGAACATGCTGTGATATGCAAATGATTAGCTTTTCAGACCATTCACACAAGGTTGGCGCCGGTGGCGACACCTACAACGTGCTGACATGAGGAAAGTTTCCAACGGATTTCTCATATAAACAGCAGTTGAAAGGCGTTGACTGATGAAACGTTGTTGTGATGCCTCGTGTAAGGGGGGAGAAATAAGTACCATCACGTTTCCGAGCTCGCCGTTGTGGCCGCTCTGTTCTAGGCCCTTCAGTCATGAATCACACTGCTGCTACGGTCGCAGGTTCGAATCCTGCCTCGGGCATGGGTGTGTGTGGCGTCCTTAGGTTAGTTAGGTTTAAGTAGTTTTAAGTCCAGGGGATTGATGACTTCAGATGTTAAGTTCAAACGGTTCAAATAGTTCAAATGGCTGTGAACACGATGCGACTTAACATCTGAGGTCATCAGTCGCCTAGAACTTAGAGCTAATGTGACCTAGCTAACCTAAGGACATCACACACAGCCATGCCCGAGACAGGATTGGAACCTGCGACCGTAGCGGTCGCTCGGTTCCAGAATGTAGCGCCTAGAATCGCACTGCCACTCCGGCCGGTTCAGATTTTAAGTCCCATAGTGCTGAGAACCATTTCAACCCACTTATCCGACTTTGATGAAGGTCGGATTGTAGCCCATCGCGATTGCGCTTTATCCTTGGTCGAGATCCAATGACTGCTAGCAGAATACCGAATTGGTGGGTTCAGGAGGGTAATACGGAAGGCCGTGCTGGATCCAAACGGCCTCGTATCTTTAGCAGTCGAGATCACAGGCATCTAATCCGCATGGATGTAACGAGTCGTGCTGCCAGGTCTCGATCCGTGAGTTAATAGATGGGAACGTTTGCAAGACAACAACCATCTGCACGAACAGTTCGATGACGTTTGCAGCAGCATGGACTATCAGCTCGGAGACCATCTCTGCGGTTACCCTTGACGCTGTGTGACAGTCTGGAGCGCCTGCTATGGTGTACTCAACGACGAACCTGGGTGCACGAATGGCAAAACGTCACTTTTTCGGATGATTCCAGGTTCTGTTTGCAACACCATGACGGTCGCATCCGTGTTTGGCGACATGGCGGTGAACGTACATTGGAAGCGTGTATTCGTCATCGCCATACTGGCGTATCACCTGGCGTGATGGTATGGGGTGCCTTTGGTTACACGTCTGGGTCCTTGGTGCAGGATAATGCACGACCGTATATTGCAGATCCTGTACGGGCTTATCTGGATACAGAAAATCTTCGACTGCTGCCCTGCCCACCACATTCTCCAGATCTCTCATTAACTGAAAACGTCTGGTTAATGGTAGCCGAGCAACTGGCTCGTCACATTACGCCAGTCACTACTCTTGATGAACTGTGCTATCGTGTTGAAGCTGTATGGGCAGCTGCACCTGTACACGCCATCCAAGCTCTGTTTGACTCAATGCCCAGGTGTATCAAGGCCGTTATTACGGCCAGATGTGGTTGTACTTGGTACCGATTTCTCAGGATGTATGCACCCTAATTGCGTGAAAAAGTAATCACATGTCAGTCCTAGTATAATATGTACATTTATCCCATGAATACCCGTTTATCATCTGCATTTCTTCTTGGTGTAGCAATTTTAATGGCCAGTAGTGTATATAGAAGAAGAAGATGTGGTTAAAACTGTACATAGCATATTTCTTTCTATTTTCTAAAGACCCTAGGTAGATAGTACAGTGTTTATGGCTCTTCGCTATCATCATTTTAACGGTGAGTCAATTGAAGTCATATGGATATGCATCTCGATGGTAGTCACACAGGTAACGTCCTTCAGCAGTACATATGGTCAAGCACGGGAGACAGGAGAATGGGAATCGGAAGCTCGACTCGAGACAAAGATCTTACGATGCAACGTATGTTTAAAACAAGGCGTTGTGAAAGCTGGCATTAAGTTGGATAACATTAATTCTCAAGATTTAATAATTAACACTTGTTTCTGACCTTGTTGAAAGCTGTGTCATACAAGCAACTTCTCCATAATTTTGGCAAATGTAACATGTTCAAAATACAGTGTGATGAATATGTGTAATGTGACAGTAGCTACCGACCACTATCACTTATGTGGGAAAAGGGGTCTCTTTTTGTTTTATGTGGCGTTGTCATATTCTTTTCTTGTTGTTTTTTATGTGTTCCAAGGACCATTTTGCACGACAGCTCGTAATGATGTAGAACAAGTCATTTTACATTCGAATAGCAAATTAATTTGTACGAACAGGTACATTGTGAATATTTCAATTATTTTTTATTACAAAAAGAGAAAATATGTATACATCTCAGTTAGAAATGCCTAAACAACACCTTGTACTCATTCTTTCATGGGATAGAATGGTTAGTCAAGGAAAAATTTTCGTAACTTGTTTTCAATTTTTACTTTGCTGTCTGAAACATTTCACATCATAGAGTAACTGATCAAAAACTGTGGTGCAGCTTTCTGTACCACTTTTTCTGCTAAAGACAACCTTAGTGTGGAGTAATGAATGCATTTTCCCTTCTGTTAATGTAATTGTGTACATTGTTGTTCCTTTTGAATTGTAGTGGATTGTTTACAAGCAACTACATGAGTGAATAAATACACTGTGAAGCAGTAGTCAGGGAAATGCCCATCTCCTTAAATACATGTCTACACAAAATCGTGTATGAACCCCATGTATTATTCATACATGACGTTTTTACGCAATCATAACTTGTTCTTTCAGCATGTGTTACCGCAAAACATTATGTCACATGACATTGCTGAGTGAAAATATACAAAATTTGCCACTTATTGATCTGTCCCTTCCCAGGAGTTGCTAGGATTCTGGGCTCAAATGTGGCTAAATTGTTTCAGGAGTTCCAGAATGTGTTTATCCTGATTTAAATTCTAATCTATATGGACGACTAATAATTTAGAAGTTTCCACCTTATTTATTATTTCCTCATCCTGTATTACACCCATTACTCATAAAGTACCCCTAGATGTGCAGAACTGAATATATTGTTTCTTTTTACAACTTAGGGTGAGGCCATTCGCAGATAAACAGTCAATAATAGTTTTAAGAATTTGGTTTATCATTTCTTCTGTTCCTTTATGTATGCTTCAAATGATTACAGTACTAGTGTCTCTGCAAAAAGAAAAAATTCTGTTTTTTTTGTGTATTAGATGGAAGATAGTTCAGATAACTAAGGAACAGTAGTGGACCTAAGACTGAACTTTGGCTCGCTGAATACTTGATTTCTGCCAGTCAGCATTATGTTCCTGAACTATATTGCTTACATTACTAAGTATAACTTTTAGCATTCTTTAGATTAGATATGGCATTATCCATTAGTTAGCTATATCACTAGTCCCACGAAGTATCAATTTATCTAAAAGAATACTGTGATACACAGAGTCAAATGCCTTAGAGAGGTGCTGGAAGTATAGCAACTGGCACTACTTCATTATTTGACACTTGTAAAACCTGGTGGGTGAACATGTAAATGATACTCTATGAAATCCAAACTGTGATTTGCTAAGACCAGTATTGTTGCTAATGTGAGATACTAATCCTGAACACACTGCATTCTCAAAAATTCTTGAGGTTGATGTATGCAATGAAACAGGTCCGTAGAATTGACATCTCTCTTATCATATTTCTTAAAGAGCGGCGTAACACAGGCATGTTTCAATCTCTCTAGAAAAATGCCTTGAATTAGTGATGCATTATATGTTTCGGACAGGATTGGGCTTATTACATGGAACAAATCTTTAACACTATTAAAAACACCATAAAAACCAGATGACCTTTTATTTTTGAGAGATTGTGTAATTTTCTTATTTTCAGAAGGAGAAGTTTTTGGTATGTTCACATGACTGAATTTTATGAGAGTTATATTTTCACCATACTGTTGCGATTTTCCTCATGAACTGTTTGTCTAAATTCTTTATTTTACCATTAAGAAATTATAATTAAATGCATTTGCTACCTGTGTCTGATCATTTATAGACGTTCCATTCAGTTCAGTAGTGATGTTACCATGATCTGTGGTTGGTTGTTCGGTCTCTCGTTTCACTACATTACATACAGCTTACTTCTGTCGCCGGAATTACTTATTTCTGACATTATGTGCATGTTCATTGATTTTTCATTAACCACTTCTTAGTGATTTCGAGTACTTTCTGCATGTTTTCAAAATTCTGCAGCAGCCCTCATTTTCTTAATGGAAGGTGAATTTCCATTCTCCTTTCACGAGATATTTTAATCCGTCTAGTAATCCATAGTTATTTGCATGACTGTTTAGTGTCCTTTTTGATTGGCTAATGTGAAAAGGTATTTTCAGATCATAATATCAATTTATCATGAAATAGACTAAATTTTATATTAGCATATGATTCATTATAAACTACATCCCATGTCATTTTCTGTAAACTATTTTTAAAAACATTTGTCGTACAGTCATTAAGTATTGTAAATGTTTTCCACTGAAGAATGTCCATACTGTAAGGCACTATGTTACTTATCCTCACTAAACGAGCACCGTGATCAGAGAGATTATTTGTTACTTGGTAAACAGTTATTTTCTTGCTTTGAGCGTCATTAAAGAAAACATTATTGTTAGGGTCCTACTGCTTTTATCTAACCGTACTTGGAAATTATTTACCCATATCAATTTGTAGGATCCAAGTAAGGTTTCCAAATCATTCTTATTATCAGAATCCCTTAGAAAAACTGCACTGAAGTTACCGCAGGCTATTAACTACTTGCTGCTGTCTGACAAATAGCACAGCAAGGAATCCAGATTCCTCATAAATTGTTCAAAATTTCCCAGTGGTGACCAGTATGCGTTACAACTAAAAGTTAACTATTTTTCAGTACTAACTCGCAAACACACACTTTCATGTGCTGATCAACACACAAACTACTTGTCTCAACGGTTTTGAACTTGTGTCCTATCTTTATATATGTGACAACTCCATTTGTACCCAAGCTGGCTCTGCACGTGTAAACTGCAGTAGTGCAGGAGTGCTCCTGCGAAGTTTGGAACGTAGGACACGAGGTACTGGCGGAATTAAAGCTGTGAGGACGGGTCGTGAGTCGTACTTGCATAGCTCACATGGTTAGAGCACTGGCCCACGTAAGGCAAAGGTCCCCAGTACGAGTGTTGGTCCGGCATTCAGTTTTAATCTTCCATGTAGTTTCATGCAGTAGTGTATCCTTTTATATGTAATTTATCTAATACTGTAATTATGTGGAGCTCAGACAGACATACGATGTCTGCCTTTCAAAGCCCTCTAAATTTTCCAAGAGACAAGAAGCTCATGTACCCTATTACCCGGTCCTCTAATATTTTGATGAAGTAAGCTACACTTAGTTCCTGCACATTCTTAAGCACTTTGTGGTGCTCTTCTATTATTTTTTCTTCTTACAAAACAAGGTGCCTCAATCCTGATCCTAACATTAAAAACGTGCCACTCTGACATCAGTAACTACAGAGCTCTTGCTATGTGTGATGGTATCCCCTGTATATTATCTGCAATAAGCCTAGCCAACCTACCTTTCGCTCTCCTATTCAGGTTGTGGACCACATGGAGTATATTCTGATCTCCCAATTGTAGCAATTGGCAATGTACTCTTATGAGATTTCACTTAGTCAGCAGCAGCCTGCACAACTCGGTGTTCACACTGTTTTTACACAAGGTTGATCATGGCCCTGCAGGGCGTCCTCAAGACTCACATTTATGTGTGAGTTGCTACTCGTAATTTATCCGTGCTCTAATTACTGTTCTCTGCCAGGCTGTTCCCTATCCCTGAGCTATAATAACCTGATCCTCTTTGCTAAGACCTCTATACAAGTTCCCTATGTCGTCTGTCACCTGGCTAAGACCAGCACTTGGCTTTGACCTGTGACCTGGAACCTGCCCTAATTTGGCCTGCACTGTGTGGCCTACAAACTTCCCATGGCAACTATCTAGCTATAAGACTCTTTTCCTCCTGCTCCCTTTTGGTACTGAAATACAGTCACATTCTTCGTTAGAGGCCCGCTGCACCCACACGGGCCGGTAGCTGAAAGAGGGTCTTTCCCTTCTACTTCAGGTAACAAGTAAAATTTATTCGATCCTGTCAGCTCAAATTCAAATGAAGTTGAAAAGCTGTTCTTCTTTCACCCATTACGTGTTACGTTTGCCCAGTTCCCAAGATCTTTTTTCCTCTTTAACCTATCTACTTCAAATTCCACGTGGTGTAACTCATCCAGAAAGACGCAGATCTTTGCCTTCTGCTCAGAGATTATCTTGTCTTCTTTGCAAAGCCTACAGTTTCCCAGTACAGTCACCCCAGTGAAATTGTAACCCAGGGTCTACACATACCACTCCCTCTCTGACCATCGTACGGCATCAGCCTCACCTATGACGCATTGCGACTCATATTACACGCCTCATAACAGAATTTAATCGCTTAACACGCTTTATGGTACACGAACTTTCGTTACTTGTCGGCAGCAAAAATTAGTCTTGCAGGTTAGCGTTTTAGGTGTTTGACATAACGTAGAAAGCCTTTCATTTCTGCTTACAACGAGACCTAAACACTCCCTCAGTTGCAGTATCCGTTGATTGTCTCAGTCACACCAGAATGGAACTTCACGTACGCAAACTACACGTAAACAACCGACTAGTGTGAAAGATTCTAAACCGAACAAATTAAGATATAAGCTACTTTCTAGAAGTGTGAAGTTTATAATGAATCGTATCTTTTCACGTTTTCTGGACTAATATGTAAATGAAACTGACAGCTTTAACAATAAGCTTAAAAGACGCACTAGTACACTTATTTATCGAGAATTTGTATGTAACTGTTCTTACAATCTAAATAACGTACCCTTACCAGAGCCCAGAAACGCAGACGTCTCGCCTGGCGCAGAGCGGCCAACCTAAATAAGACGGATTCTGCTGTTGTCATAAGCCGCATACGACGTTGAGAATTATGTGCTGCTTGAAAATAGTCAACTTTAGTGTATATTTTAGTATTAACACTGACTCGCCCATTGATTAATTTGATATGGTATTCAGACTTCATATGAAAGCGGAGTGTCCTATTTGCCGTCTCCACTTTGAAGAAGTTTTGGCCATAACTGTGAATGAATTCGCGCATCTGATAAATGCTTTCAACATGTGTAGCATTGATATAATTATATTCTTTGTAAGTCTGTGTTAGAGTAGCAGCCAGTTTGTGTTAGTCAGCCTGGCAGTGTGATCGGTTTGAAAAAATATGGAAGGTTGCCCGCCGTGCAGTGGAGGCAGCATTCTTTAAAAGGGATTTTATAATAATATGTTTTTGAGGAATACTGAAGATGTTGAGCAAATATTAATGAAAGAATTAGAAACTAAAGTGTGACTATAATCGAATTGCTTTCATATTTGTAACTCTGCAGTTTCTTGTTAGAACATATCGAATGAATGAAGTTTGCAGTAGAAATGTTATAATGTAACATATGGTTTTGTCTTATAATTGAAACAAGTGTCAGATAAAGTAACTGTACACAGGCAAATTACTAAGAAGTATTTTGCTAACTTGTCTATTCGTGAAAACCTTATGAAAGGGTGTATTGTTGTTATGACTTAAAGAAGCATATTTATACTTGGAGTTTTTTATTCTCATTTATCACTCGTTAAGTTTAGGTCCTCATATTTGGTTCTTTACCTCTATAAATGTGTTTGTATACTCGCATTGCGCATGGCGAGCTGTGTGCTGCAGAAGTATTTTTATGAAAATGAAAATATACGGTCTTGCATTGCACATCGCAAGTACGGTAAATGAGATTAGATTTTGGATACTTTCACCATTATCGTATTAGTCAAAGGCTGCAGAATAGACAAGCGTTCCTTGCGCACAGGTAAGCCAACGGAAAGACCAAAGAATAATATGTTCAAATGGGGATACGCCGAAAAAGAGCCCTCCCAGTGTGGAGGAAAATAAACGATGTCACGCCTGTTGACCTGTCCATGCTTGCTGGTCCCATGCACCTGTGGTTGACCTTGACCTATGCCGCTGCAGTTAAGTGAGCCGAACACTGGAGAGAGATGTGAGCTTTGCTATAAACAGTAACAACGACTTATATATGAATATATAACTATTATGTGTTGGCATTTTAACCTAGTACATATAGCCTATTAATTAATTACAGATGTAGCTCAGACACGATTGAATAAATAAAGCCATTGATTTTAATCACCACCAAGTTTCATTTCCATTGTAAGGCACAATGATTGTCAGAATGTATTTGTGATAATGGTAGCATCTGTTCAAAAGCTTAATATCAGTAAACGATTTCAGTAAAGTGCTATCTAATGTGTTTTCAAGTAGTTTCATACGAAAGTGAGATGTGTTAAATTTTATATTCATTTGCCGTGTAGTCAAAAAAACAGTTCTGATACAGTGATTGTTAGCAAGACTAAACATAAAGATTAGCTATTTTGAGGGCCATCATTTTTACATGAGTTATTTGTTTTGCACTCAGATAGTTTATGTCAGTTTCACTGAAAACGGGTGCTTTCTCACAGGCGAATTTTTTTAGTGGGGATATCATTTCGTGTAGCGTGTTCTTCACATACTTCCGTTCAAAGTTTAATTTTAACATGTTTCGGTCACCCTGCAATTAAATTACCGTATTTCAATATCAAAATAAGTTTTATAGATTTTTCAGATACTAACCAGACACGTACAAACACGAGTTCACAAGTTTAACATTAAACTTGTCAGTTTCACTGAAAACGGGTGCTTTCTCACAGGCGAATTTTTTTAGTGGGGATATCATTTCGTGTAGCGTGTTCTTCACATACTTCCGTTCAAAGTTTAATTTTAACATGTTTCGGTCACCCTGCAATTAAATTACCGTATTTCAATATCAAAATAAGTTTTATAGATTTTTCAGATACTAACCAGACACGTACAAACACGAGTTCACAAGTTTAACATTAAACTTTGACCTGTCGGCCGTTTCTGCCAGGATATGTTAGTCTGCTGATTTAGTGCCGTTAGATAAAGTTTTTTTTCAGCCTTATACACATTAAAATTTAATTATAGACTTTGACTTTGCAGTTCAAATGGTTCAATTGGCTCTGAGCACTATGGGGCTTAACATTTGTGGTCGTCAGTCCCCTAGAACTGAGAACTACTTAAACCTAACTAACCTAAGCAGAACACACACATCCATGCCCGAGGCAGGATCCGAACCTGCGACCGTAGCAGTCATGCGGTTCCGGACTGAGTGCCTAGAACTTCTAGACCATCGCGGCCGGCTGACTTTGAAATTACTTTCAAGATTTGTGACGTAACAATTGAGGTGATGACACACTGTATAACACAGCAGCAACGCAGTTAGTTTTGCTTATTTCTTGCCAGTGAACAATAAGAATCTTATGGAAGTTCTTTGAGGAGGAGGAGGAGGAGAGTTTTGTATATTTTCTGCAATTTTGAATATCGATTTGTGAGAAGTATTTTGCAGAGGGTAGTGTAACTGATATTGGTTCGTTTTACGCATTTATTGTTTTACATCCGCGCCTAGAATAAATGATTGTGCCACTGATATTTGTTATTGCTAATGATATACTCCCAGTTAAAACTACTTTTGTTTAGTGAACCTTGAACTGTCATATGCTCGAACACACTGTGTTTTTGTAGTACAGGCTAATTTGGTTCTCTACTGAAGTATAGACATTTACTGTCCAGGGATGCTATCAAAAATTTAGCTTGCTTTATTTATGTAAATTCGATGGGTGGTAAATTAAATATTTTTCTGTTTACGTTAGCATTTATAAGAAGTCGTTATTAGTAGTTATCTGTGTAGTACTGACCATACGTCTTTGAGAGTTTTCCTTTTTGTTTGCTTTGTTACCATAAATTCTTTAAAACGTCAGAAGCTGCCAAAACTAGGTCAAATGCTAGACGTTGCAGCTGACGTGACTTTTGGTATTTCTGTGTAGAGAAAAGGAATAATTGAACATGGAGGGATCCTCTAACAATATTGATTTAACTGAGACCTATAGGACACTGACTGACAGCGTTGATCAGGGTAAGTTTCCGGTATCAAACATGGAACACAAAAGTCCATCTGGGGATTCTGCTCTGGGAACTGACCCTGTAAGATGCAATTTGACACAACAATTAGATTTTGGAATTAGATATTCAGGTTTTGCGTCCACAACTGTCGACCAAACTGAGCTAGTCTTTCCTCCTTCTGGTAGTAGCGCCAAAGATGAGAACAACTATCTTCTACAGATACTATTATCACAGAGTAAAGTTTAATGACCTGCAGTAGGAAACAGGTCAGAAAATTTGAAGTATGTGATAGAGAATGGAACAGAAAATTAGAAGAACGTTACAGAAAACAGCCCAGCAATCTGGAACAGATTAATAAAAAATTAGAGAAGAACTTTGGGCCGACTTAAATGACAAAACTACACGGGATAAGCAAGATGTACGTTAGGATTGGAATCCTGTAATAAATACAGCACATCCGGCGAACGATTCATACTATACAAATACGTTGTTAAATCAGCAGGGAACAAAATGAACAGCGTGATACTATTAGTAATCAAATTGAGGAACAGTTGTTAAATGTAACCGGTCGTAGCCCTGTTAACACAGAGACTTGCGGACCAAACACTAGACTTAAGGGAAATCATTGTTTTTGACTTGGTAACTAATTATATGCCTCGTTCAGATGATGACAGTGAATGTGAAACAGATGTACATCCCCAATCAGTATAAAAAATATCTAAAGATATGGTAGTGGATTTTAGTGACACGTTCTTAGGAAAAGCATTTTTGACGTGGATCAGAGGAGAGACGAATAAAGTTTAGTCAGTTTGATGATATTAAAGATATCTTGTTGAGAGAGGAGGTGGACAGTCAGAACAGCTTAATCCATGCTCTAGCGTTAGTTTACGTTGGACGGGTATCATTATCAGGCGTATTGGACTCAGGTAGTCCTATTTTGGTTATCACTGAGTCAGCTTTCGGTACATGTCAGGAATGAACTGTTTGATCAGCATTTCCATTGCAACGAATCAAAATTAAGAGTGCGATTACTGCAAAAACTAAACACTTTTGGATTTAGTTTGCCAAGGCCATTAGTTTTCCGCCAACTTCTTCATTGTACCCCTTCTTACTGCATAAGTGATACCATCAAAAGTGTCAAATGAGGATATATATATATATATATATATATATATATATATATATATATATATATATATATATAGGGTGTTTCAAAAATGACCGGCAAATTTGAAACGGCAATAAAAACTAAACGAGCAGCGATAGAAATACACCATTTGTTGTAATATGCTTGGGACAACAGTACATTTTCAGGCGGACAAACCTTCGAAATTACAGTAGCTACAATTTTCAACAACAGATGGCGCTGCAAGTGATGTGAAAGATATAGAAGACAACGCAGTCAGTGGGTGCGCCATTCTGTTCGTCATCTTTCTGCTGTAAGCGTGTGCTGTTCACAATGTGCAAGTGTGCTGTGGGCAACATGGTTTATTCGTTAGAACAGAGGATTTATCTGGTGTTGGAATTCCACCGCCTAGAACACAGTGTTGTTGCAACAAGACGAAGTTTTCAACGGAGGTTTAATGTAACCAAAGGACCGAAAAGCGATACAATAAAGGATCTGCTTGAAAAATTTCAACGGACTGGGAACGTGACGGATGAACGTGCTGGAAATGTAGGGCGACCGCGTACGGTAACCACAGAGGGCAATGCGCAGCTAGTGCAGCAGGTGATCCAACAGCGGCCTTGGGGTCTCTTCGCCGTGTTGCAGCTGCGGTCCAAATGACGCCAACGTCCACGTATCGTCTCTTGCGCCAGAGTTTACACCTCTATCCATACAAAATTCAAATGCAGCAACCCCTCAGCGCCGCTACCATTGCTGCACGAGATACATTCGCTAACGATATAGTGCACAGGATTGGTGACGGCGATATGCATGTGGGCAGCATTTGGTTTACTGACGAAGCTTATTTTTACCTGGAACGCTTCGTCAATAAACAGAACTGGCGCATATGGGGAACCGAAAAGCCCCATGTTGCAGTCCCATCGTCCCTGCATCCTCAAAAAGTACTGGTCTGGGCCGCCATTTCTTCCAAAGGAATCATTGGCCCATTTTTCAGATCCGAAACGATTACTGCATCACGCTATCTGGACATTCTACGTGAATTGGTGGCGGTACAAACTGCCTTAGAGGACACTGCGAACACCTCGTGGTTTATGCAAGATGGTGCCCGGCCACATCGCACGGCCGACGTCTATAATTTCCTGAATGAATATTTCGATGATCGTGTGATTGCTTTGGGCTATCCGAAACATACAGAAGGCGGCGTGGATTGGCCTCCCTATTCGCCAGACATGAGCCCCTGTGACTTCTTTCTGTGGGGACACTTGAAAGACCAGGTGTACTGCCAGAATCCAGAAACAATTAAACAGCTGAAGCAGTCCATCTCATCTGCATGTGCAGCCATTCCGCCAGACACGTTGTTAAAGGTTTCGGGTAATTTTATTCAGAGACTACGCCATATTATTGCTACGCATGGTGGATATGTGGAAAATATCGTACTATAGAGTTTCCCAGACGGCAGCGCCATCTGTTGTTGACAATTGTAACTACTGTAATTTCGAAAGGTTCTCTGCTTGAAAATGTACTGTTGTCCCAAGCATATTGCAACAAACGGTGTATTTCTATTGCTGCACCTTTAGTTTTTATTGCCGTTTCAAATATACCGGTCATTTTTGAAACACCCTATATATATATATATATATATATATATATATATATATATATATATATATAGGGTGGCCCATTGATAGTGACGATGCCAAATACCTCACGAAATAAGCATCAAACGAAAAAACTACAACGAACGAAACTCGTCTAGCTTGAAGGGAGAAACCAGATGGCGCTATGGTGTCGGCTAGATGGCGCTGCCATAGATCAAACGGATATCAACAGCGTTTCTTTTTTTTAAAAAATAGGAACCCCCATTTTTTATTACATATTCGTGTGGTACGTAAGGAAATATGAATGTTTTAGTTGGACTACTTTCTTCACTTTGTGATAGATGGCGCTGTAGTAGTCACAAACGTGTAAGTACGTGGTATCACGTAACATTCCGCCAGTGTGGACGGTATTTGCTTCGTGATACATTACCCGTGTTAAAATGGACGGTTTACCGATTGCGGGAAAGATCAATATCGTGTTGACATATGGCTATTGTGATCAAAATGCCCAACGGGCGTTCGTTAGGTATGCTACCCGGTATCCTGGACTACATCATCCACGTGTTCGGACCGTTCGCCGAATAGTTAAGATGTTTAAGGAAACAGGAAGTGTTCAGCCATGTGTGAAACGTCAACAACGACCTACAACAAATGATGATGCCCAAATAGGTGTTTGAGCTGCTGTCGCGGCTAATCCCCACATCAGTAGCAGACATATTGCGCGAGAATTCGGATTCTCAAAAACGTCGGTGTTGAGAATGCTACATCAACATCGATTGCACCCGTACCATATTTCTATGCACCAGGAATTGCTTGGCGACGACTTTGAACGTCGTGTACCGTTCTGCCACTGGGCACTAGGGAAATTACGGGACGATGACAGATTTTATGTACGCCTTAGCGACGAAGCGTCATTCACCATCAGCGGTAACGTATACCGGCATAATATGCACTAGTGGGCAACGGAATATTCACGATGGGTGTACAAGTGGAATATCAGCGACCTTGGCGGGTTAATGTGTGGTGCGACATTATGGGAGGAAGGACAATTGGCCCCCATTTTATCGATGGCAATCTAAATGGTGCAATGTAAGCTGATTTCCTACGTAATGTTATACCGATGTTACTACATGATGTTTTACTCCATGACAGAATGGCGATGTACTTCCAACACGATGGATGTCCGGCACATAGCTCGCGTGCGGTTGAAGCGGTATTGAAGAGCGTATTTCAGGACAGGTGGAATGGTCGTCGAAGCGTAATGGCCCGCACGTTCACCGGATCTGACGTCCCCGGATTTCTTTCTGTAGGGGAAGTTGAAGGATATTTGCTATCGTGATCCACCAACAACACCTGACAACATGTGGCAGCGCATTGTCGTTGCATATGTGAACATTACGGAAGGCAAACTACTCGCTGTTTAGAGGAATGTCGTTACATGTATTGCCAAATGCATTGAGATTGACGGACATCATTTTGATCATTTATTGCAATAATGTAGTATTTACAGATAATCACGCTGTAACAGCATGCGTTCTCAGAAATGATGAGTTCACAGAGGTACATGTATTGCACTGGAACAACCGAAATAAAATGTTCAAACGTACCTACGTACTGTATTTTAATTTTAAAAATCTACCTATTATCAACAGTTCGTTTAAAATTGTGAGCCATATGTTTGTGAGTATTACAGCGTCATCTATCACAAAGCGAAAAAAGTGGTCCAACCAAAACATTCATATTTATTTACATACTACACGAACATGTAATAAAAATGGGGTCCCTATTTATAAAAAACGCAGTTGGTATCTGTTTGACCTATGGCACCGCCATCTAGCGGGCCAACCATTGGACCATCTGGATTCCCTCTTCAAGCTAGACAAGTTTCGTTCTTTGCAGTATTTTTTTTTAACATTGTCGTCGGCTACATTCTTCGTCGTCTTCAGGGCTACAAAATAGTAAGACTGTTAAGAGAAAAATTATAAACTGATATAACCATTACCCCGCAGCATATCCTTCACAAAGTATGGTTAACCTGAATAATAAGCTGCAATCGTTAAAACTTGTGTGGCACCTGTGTTGTCATTGTCCTCAGACATTACTACCAAGCAGGTTCCCTTTTTCTTTCCATGCAACCACCGAGTATCGTAAATCTTAGGTCTATAACTTTGCTTCCGCCGTTTTGCCATAGACGGTAGTAGCGGCAAGTGGGGTTCAGATGGTTCTCATGGGTGTAGTACAATAAGCTCAGGCATCTGTAAACACAATGCCATAAAAATATTAGTCAATTTATGATTGCATCATAAGGTTATTCTCGATAAAGTACGACAACTTACGTACCCATTTCTCGCCATTTGCGGGAAGTTTTAATTTTCTGTTTTAACATGACGAAATATGAGGCAGTGGCTCTTAATTGCTTCGTAAGACCAATGGTGAGGGAAATGTTAGTGGAAAAAGGTGCAGAGAATGTTTTCAACGCCTTAAGAACGGTGATTTTGGTGTCGAAGCCCGGCATGGCGTTGGAAGACAGAAAGTTTTCGTAGCTAGTGAAACAGACGAAGACAGCCACAGGACATCATTATCGAAAGAAATTGTTGCGTTCGAGTCCAGCACTGAAACACAGACGGCCACAATACAGCGATAGACACGTAAAGGTAATTTTGCAGCAAGTCATTGCTCGATCCCTTGAAGCAAAACCCGTCAAAATATACATGGAAACGTGAGATGAGAAGTCCTAACCCTCACGCCGTATTCTCCATACGTTGCTCTCTCTGACTACCCCTTTTTCGATCAGTAGCGTACATTCTGGCTGACCAACACTTACGATCATACGAACAAGTGCAAAATTGAATCCATTCATGTATCCTCACAAAAGACTCTCAGTTCCTCCACCACGGGATTCATATGCTATCCGATAGATGGGAGAATATAGTGGCCAGCGATGGGCAATACTATGAATCATAATTTTTTTTTTTTTGTTTTTCACAATAAAGTCCCGAACTTCGAGAAAAACGGCGGAAGCAAACTTGTAGACCGAGTATACGAAAACTGATTAAACATTTACTGTCACATTTGTTTGTTTGCTTATGATCAGTTTTGGTCAAAATTTTCTGCCTTAGTAATTTTTCATTGTTGTAGTGTATAATAGAGGCTTAACTAATTTGTAATTTTGTGTATTAACTATATTAACTTAAAATAACTTAAAATATCACTGGCAAAACAAATGACTAAAGATACGGCACAAATATAAGAGTGCACAATATCATTTATTTTGTATTTAACTTAGCGAGTGATTTCAGCTGTCTTGATGTGTATTTTATTGTTGTTATTTGAAAAGTAATCGCAGTTACTCTTTTGCTTAAACTAAATTCAATACAGTCTTTCAATAATCAAAAGTAGATTGCTTGCTCTTTACTAAATTTTGCATTATGTTACACAAAGGTTAATAAAAAATAATGTTTATCATAACAAAGTTTAAATTAAGCCAGTTATTTATTTAACCAGTAACTTCATTTACCTTACTTTAAAAATTCAGCTTTGCAGAATAGTCAACGGCAAACTCATTGCTTTCTGGTTCATTGATTTTCTCGTGAATGTTGTGTTGTGGAAAAGCGGGACAACCTTCTGTTTCCACGCCAGTGATTATTTACTTGAACTCCTTTGCCATTACGTCTCTTTAGATTCTGGTGACACATTGCCCTAGCGGGCTGGCGATCGTTTAATTATCCCCTTTTTAGTAAATCAGTGTTCTCTTTGTATTATCCGTAATGTTTGTAGTAAATATTATGTGGCACCATTTTCCCCCCCTGTGTGGTTCGTGAGCGATTGCAGTGTGTTCCACCCATTTCAAAATTATCATCAATACTTCGATTTAGTTTAGAATAGATTCTTGTTTCAGAAGAGTGTTCTACACCTTCTTCCAAGTAACCTTCGATAACACTATCCTCCAAGTAACCTTAGGTAACAATAACCTTCCTCACTGTAAAATTTCATCATTCATATGTGATCACGGTGAGTTCAATAGGCCAATTAGGATGGGAGAGGTTACAGAGTGTTAAAGTACATCTTTTGACATGAAGTGTTATTAGCACATCTTTCATGGGGATACCTTAAGTTCACTGTTTTTGTTTTGTTTCTTTTTTGCCTTCAGGATGATATTCACAGTACATATGCATTACATTAAAAGTTACGTGTAGTCAAGATAGTAAAACGTAGAGCCAAATATGATAGGTGGCTCAGAATAAATTAACAATCGCCTATACATGTACGGGCCTTTGATAAAAGAGGGTGTGCTAACATTCTAAAAACCGGCATACTTGACCAGAAATATTCGTTACTTATTTCCCAAGCTCTGAGCTGGTTGAAATATTTTTAATCTTACATTGAAGAGTAGGTGAAGAAAAAAATTAAGAGCTGATAACGGATGTACAAAAAATGACTGGTAACTAGTTACAATATAAAGACTTAGGCTGTCGTTTCAGCAGTCTCTCAGAACAGCGATCAATATAGTATTTACCGGTGGTCCACAAAGAACTTTGCTGTCGCTCGTTGGAGTTCACCAACGGATTTTGAAACAGCGGGCTGTTATATTTCAGCCAATGTAGGTAGAACAGAAATGTAAAGTCTAATTTATGGCAGTGCGGCCAGCGAATGATCATGACAGCAGCGTACACATTGGACAGGAGAGTGTAAACACGAGCAGTGTTGCGCAAGCACGCGTGATATGTTGGGTTCGCGATTTAATAACCACAGCTCTTCAATAAACGTTGTAAAATGCATTAAAATATTAATTGCTCGCATAGTAACGGCCGACATTGCCCCGAAATTTAATATGTAGATTAGCATGTTATTTAATTTTCAACAGATCTCTCGTGCATCAGCAAATATTTCACAAATAAAGTACACTCGTAACAATTGTGGGACGTTTAAAGTAGATTAATGATGGAGGTGAAATGGGATTATATTTCTTTGAACGAAATATTATAAATATCTTCCGTGTTATTCTAATTTAGGAATTTCTTTTTCTTTCCTCTCTAATGGATGCATGTGCCGTAATTATATTACGGATATCGTTAAAAGGTATATCTATACCAATAAAGCTGGCAGTCGTATTACGCGTATTGTCTGTATATTCCGGTTCCAACAGGAAAGGTGCGTATGTGTTTAGTTCACGGTTGATGTATCTTTTTGCGTGTCACGTGAATGGCCGAAAAAGACATTCCTATGCTTAGTTTTCATGTCTAAAAGGCACTGAATCATAGAACATTACATCACTGGCAGGAAGAAGAAGGTGTTTCGTTTGAAACTGGACGAAAAACTGATTGTATGATTCTGCTTAATGTAGACCACCATTTAAATTTTGTTTAAGCAATTAGTCAAAAAACAAATAGTTTTTTGTGTACCATATGCGTTTTTAGGTGACACTTCGTTCCATTCCATATTGCCAAATACAATAGCAGTAATAACACACAAAGAATCCCAAAAAAATTCTCAAAGCTCAGAACAGAACCAAGAAAACAACACTGAGCATAGGCTTCAATGTACTTTTGTACGAGACTCTAAAACATAGCCATATATCTCCGATTACGCTATTAACTACAAAGGCAGGTACTGCAAATGGCATTCTTCATTAATGAAATATTTCTGGCTAAAATAAATATAAGCACAAAATATTGATTAATTTAATGGTAACAGATAACATGCACAAAAATCAACGGCAGCAACATCGTAGTCTGCATGAACTGCAAATTTACGGAAATTCTACCTGTAAATATTGAAATAAGGTAGATATAGGACTACTGATGGTTGTAGAACCTTGGTAAATGATGTTTGGATAAACACAAATATTGGTTCATAATTTTCCAGAAAGTGGCCACTGTTAATTTTGTATGAGAAAAGTAGTTGCGAAAATGAAAATATTATGTGAATAGAGAGTAGCTTGCCGTAGTTACCAATAGTACTAATGTCACGTGATAGGTTTAAGAGTTGGCTGCAAGGAATTGGTTAGAAAGTACGTAAATACGTTTCCATGAAGTGGATGTGGCGAAAATTTTCACTTTGCAGCATTCTCTGATCTGTACGATACAGGCATACTAACATAATGTATATAACGAAAAGTACGATGTTCATTTTAGTCGACAATGACATGTGTGTAGAGAACAGATATCCAAATAACTATTAATTTCCACGTATGAGGTATAGTTTTAAAATTGTAATTATCACCACCAAAAATTATGATTTAACCTTTGAATATTGTGCTAGTCCCCCTGTACATCATTTCAACCTGCTATGCGACACATTTTTGCCAACGACGAGCTATTTGTCAAAGGCCTTGATTGTAAAGTTGTGCATTTTCTTGGTTCAGGTAACGATTCATCTCGAAAATTATCTAGTCCTAATTCTGGAAACGCTTTCCAGGAAGAGATTTACTAAGCCATGGAAACAGAAGGTCGTGGGATCCATGTCGGGAGAATACAGAAGGTGAAGCAAAATATTGTAATTCGAAGATGTAGCTACAATTAAGTCGGAGACAGAAGACACTTCGCAACTCCAGGAAGTGTGGTGTGGCTGCCAGACACGTTCATCTCAACAAATGCCGAAACTAGATCTTGTATGCCTTTCGGTATTCGTCACGGCTCTGAAGACGACTGTTGTTTTCGTCACAGGCCATTTGTGCTTCGAAACTGAGGTCTGGAACAGTGCTGCCAGTTGTCAAGGATCTCCTTTCGTCAACACAATTATTGTGTGTCTGTGCCCATGCAGAAGGAGGTGGTGTGTTTCGGAGCATAACAATACTTATGTAAAGATTTTCGCGACTTACTACTTTTACGTGAGCAAGCGTCATCTATTTGTAAAAAAATTGAAACTAATGACTTGTTAATTTTTCTTGACGAATAAATCACTTCCAGTTGTACTTGAGAATTCCTTTATTTGGATGACATCGTACACTCGACTTGGGTTTCAAGATGTCAATCCCATCTTCAGGGGCTAAGAAAAACAATGATGTGGGTGTTGGAGAAAACTATTCCTTTATTCCCACATACATTTGGCAATAACTTAACACTAAACACATGAATGAATTGTGAAGACATGAACAGCACGGAATAATTAACAAAAGCTAAGTCAAAGAATAACTATATATCAATGCACGTAAATTAACACTTCACGGGATGTTTATGAAGCACTGTACACTTGTAGGGATCTATTGTCAGAAATTGGTCACTAAATGACTCGCCACTTTAATGCTAACGATACCGCAGACTAAGTTTTACACGCCGTCCAGCTCTTGTAACTACTTCTTTCTTTAAACCGTGCGGTGCGTCACGTGTGTCAGTGGTTGCGTCAGGGAGTGGTGTAGTAGTCCTCGACGTCGGTCTTGTTGTTGCAGTGACGTGTTCACTGAGCGTCGTGGTGTTCATGGAGTACAGCAACATATGTTGTAGCTTCTCCTGTCTTCTCTGGTTTGTGTTCAGTGGTAGCTGTGGTGTCCGATGCGTCCAGAAATGGAGGCTTGATACGGTCCACTGCAACTGTGGTGCGTGTACCGTTAAACATTATGCGGCAAGTATTGGTATCCCTACTGACTACCAGATATGGTCCCTCATATGATGACTGCGATGGTTTACGCACAGTGTCATTGCGTAAGAGTACATGCGTACACTTGTCTAGCTCCGCAAAAACGAACTAGTGTCTTCCAAGCTGGTTTCTAGGCGCTGTTGGTCTCAATTGGCGTATGTGCTCTCTTAATGTTGTGGCTAATTCTGAGGCTGCGATTGTGTCATCTTCCATGCTGTGCAGAAACTCTCCAGGTAGGCGTAACGTTTTTCCGTACACCAGTTCTGCTACTGTTGCTTTAAGATCACTTTTCAATGACGTTCGTAAACCCAAAAGTACGATAGGTAGTGTCCCTGTCCAATTCGGTGTTGCGTGACTTCTAAGTGCTGCCTTTAACTGTCGATGAAGACGCTCAACCATGCCATTTGATGCGCGGTGGTATGCCGTGGAGCGTATGCGTTTCGTACCTAATAACGTAGCCAATGCTTTGAAAACGTAGGCTTCAAATTGTCGTCCTTGATCAGTAGTAATTCTCAGTGGAACTCCAAACCGGGCAATCCAACCACGAAAAAATATTTGAGCTATAGTTTCTGCAGTGATGTCCTTCATTGGAAATGCCTCAGGCCACCTAGTAAATCTGTCAATCACCGTGAGGCAATAACATTAGCCTTCCGATGTTGAGTGTGGGCCAATGATGTCAACACGCACATGGTCAAAACGCTGATTTGGTGGAAGAAATGTGCCTAATGGTGCCCTGGCGTGCTGAGTGATTTTATTCCCTTGGCACGCCAAGCATTGCTTCACAAATGTTTTACAGTCTGTGTGCATACATGGCCATACAAATATTTGTTCGACCGGTCTGAGTGTGGCTCTTACTCCTGGGTGTGACAGATTGTGCATTGATGCAATTGCCTGTGTTCTGAATTGCTGAGGCACAAATGGACGTATCTCTCCTCTTGCTACGTCACAGTACAACTCAATTCTTGCTTCAGGAAATGTTACGAGCTGTAGCTTCAATCCTTTCTCTTGTTGCAATAGACCACGCAACACACTATCATGTTGTTGCGCATGCATGAGGGCGTCTTAATCAATGGCCTTTGTCACTGCTTCCACCTGTGCGATGGCATCTGCTACTGTGGACACTGCTTCTATGCGAGAAAGTGCATCAGCTGGAGCGTTTAGCTTCCCTTCCACATACACAATGCTGGTCGTAAACTGGCTGATATAATCTAAGTGTCGTAGCTGCCTGGACGATGCTTTCTCTGGCTTTACCTTAAAGGCATAGGTAAGCGGTTTATGATCTGTGTAAATCGTGAACTGTCGCCCTTCTAATGCGTGTCTGATTTTTTTTACAGCCGCATAAGTGGCGTACAGCTCACGGTCATATGTTGCCCAACGTTGCTGTGATGGTGACAACTATTGACTATAGAATGCAATGGGCTGCCATAACTCATCAATTTGTTACTGAAGGACGGCACCAATGGCAGTGGACGAAGCATCAACCATGAGAGCGAGTGGAGCATGCGCGACCGGGTGTGCTAATCGTGCGGCGTCTGCTATAGCTTTTTTTAAAGCGTGAAACGCGGTGTCCGCCTCGATAGTGCAATTCACACTGTGGTTAGGTTTAGGTGCGCCTTTAAGTAGTTCATTGAATGGTGCAGATATCAGTGCATGATTGCGAATGAAGCGTTGGTAGAAATTCACTACTCCAATGAATCGTCGTAATTCTCTGACTGTGACAGGGCGGGGGTATATGTTTATGGCCTTTACTTTACTGTGTGGCGGTCGAATACCCTGTGCAATCACCAAATATCTTAGAAAGTGGACCTCTTTCTCACCAAAAACACACTTGGCAGGATTAATTACTAGTCCACGTATGCGTAGGCGGTCAAACACTTGTGCCAAATGCTGTAAGTGCTTCTCTTCCGATGCAGACATCACCAATAAATCATCTATATACACATAGCCAAAATCTAAATGTCTTGTAAACTCATCCAAAAAACGTTGGAGGGTCTGGGCGGCATTACATAGTCCGAATGGCATTCGGGTGAATTCAAATGGACCTAATGGTGTTGTCACCGCTGTTTTAGGAATGTCTTCTGCAGCTATAGGGATCTGTAGTAAGCTCGAATTAGATCGATGGTAGAAAATATTGTCTTACCGTGAACATTTGCAGAAAAGTCTTCTATATGTGGAACTGTGGTCCTTGCATTGAGTTGGCGATAGTCACCGCAGGGGCGCCATAAAATCTGCAGATACCTTGTGACAACATGCTGCGAAATTACTGCTTTACCACTTTTAGCTTTTCGGCCGAGCGTGAGTTGGCGGCCCTGGCGTTGTGAAAATGTGGTGGACGGTTGTATGCTTGACTGGTAGGAGAGTAGGCGATTGTTGTGTGATCTCGGGGTATCCTTTAAGTAATCGTGTATATGGTGTGTCGCCTGTGACTGTGCGTACCTCTAGTGGTGTGATACAACGGACTTTTCCTGTTGTATACAGAGTAGTAGTCAAATCTATTAGTCGCTGACGTGGCAGATCTGGCAGTAAGTCGTAGAAGGACAAAAAAATCTGCTCCGATAATAGGCTGTGACATATCTGCCACTGTAAATTGCCATTCAAACACAAGGTGTCGCCCCAAGTTAAAGAATAATGTTACTCGACCGTATGTTCTAATTTTGGAGTCACTGGCAGCGATTAGATATCAGTCGTCGCAGCTCTAACAGCATAAGTTCTGTAGCGCTGGTGATCGATTGCGACTTTGTGACCGTCAGCTGCGTGGCCGTTGGCGGTTGTGCATTGTTTGTAATGCAGCTACCTGTGCGGTGAACTCTCCCAGTTGTGACTGTAGGGAGACTAGCGGCACTGTGGGCGAATTTTCTTGTTGTGGCGTTAATTTTGAGACACTTGATGTGGGATACATTTCAATTAACCTGTCGGCCGTTTGTGCCAGTGCGTTTAAATCGCCTGCACATATCGTAGAATTTTTTGAGTATGTGACGGAAAACGAGACAACCATGTATTTCGTAGCACATCATCAGTTACAGTGTTGTTACTTGCCAGTGCGCGCAAACGTCGTAAGAGTTGTGATGGAGTGCGATCTCCGAGTTCTTCAGTGAGCAAGAGCTCCTCTAGCCGTTTAGCCTCTGATTGTGACAAACGCGTTATTAATGCGTTTTTAATGGATGCATAACGACCGGTATCCGGTGGTGCGGCTAGGATATCTTGTACTTCTGCTGCTATATCTTTTGTAAGTGCTGCAACCACATAGCTGTACTTAGTTTCGTCCGCCGATATTTGTGCGAGGACGAACTGGCTTTCTAACTGGGCAAACCACAATAGAAGATTATGTAACCAGAATGGTGGAGGTTTTATGGTCACCCTGTTAATTGCACTGCATGCTTCAGGTTGAATTGAGACTGGCGAATCCGTCATTAGCGTGCTGAAACGAGTACGACGCGGCTGGCACGGAAGTGAACAACGTGAACGTTGCGGAACTTCGTTAACGCTGAAGCCGACACAGATGTTAACGTAGTTCGTCGGGGTCACTAAATGTGGGTGTTGGAGAAAACAATTCCTTTGTTCCCACATATATTTAGCAATAACTTAACACTACACACATGAATGAATTGTGTAGACATGAACAGCACGGAATATCTAACAAAAGCTAAGTCAAAGAGTAACTGTATCACTGCACGTAAATTAACACTTCACGGAATGTTTATGGAGCACTGTACACTTGTAGGGATCGATTGTCAGAAATAGGTCACTACAAGAGCAACTAAGAGGGATCTTATATAAAATTAATTAACATAAAAGTATACATACAAATGGGAACGTCAGATCATACCCTGATAGCCTACAAGAAAATCATATTAGTATTGGATCTCGTTTATCTGTTTCTATAAATACCATATTGCATAATTATCGTATACGAGTAAAATTCATTAGTATTAATGTAGAGAGTGACTCGAAGGTCTGTTTACATGGGGTAATGTACGTAGAGAGTTAAAATTTGACACACGCGCTTGAAGTAACATGGGATTTTATTGAAAACGAAACGAAGTGCACAAAATGACCAACAGGTGGCGCGTCATACAATACAAAAGCAATAACTAGCATAACAATTTATGTTCGACTAGGACGATGTTCTCTGTAACAAATACTCAACATGTCGGCCGTCATTCATCAACAAGACCTTTAGTCGACAGACAATGTTTGGAACAGCACTATACAACATATCGGTAGGTATGGGGAAAAACTGCGTCGGATGCTAACATCCCTAATGAGGTGTGAAGATCGCGGTAAGGTTTGCTGCTTCTTGTGACCACACAGTCAATAACTACACGGGTTCCGGTCTGAAGACCGGGGACTATTCTCACCACGCAAGTGGCGGCCCAGCACGTGATCCACATCAATCGATGTGCGCAAGATATCATTCAGACGTGTAGCAACATAGGAGGGAACGCCAACTTGCATAGAAGTCGTGCCTTCTAGCATGTCTTTATCAGTGAGGCAAGTGATGACGCGATTCCGCAAAGTGTCGGCGTACCGTGCACCGACCGCAACACGATTCTCACGTGGCGTCAGTGACATGTTGCTGTCCAGCGCCTTCTATTGACCAGGTTTTGCACGGGTTTTTGGTTTCAATAAAATCTCATCTTATTTCAGTCATGCGAGCCTAGTTTTACGCCTCTACCTCCGCGAAACAGCACATTTTCCAATGTTTACGGTTTTCCTGGTCACCCTGTATAATATCCTCTCGTCATGCCAACACTTCATAAATTCTCGTTGCCCATCAACGTTCTGTAGCCCAACGCAAAAGTGATCGCATAGCAACTCACACCAACGTAGTCTACGAAAACACTGCTGCCTTCCCTATAATACGAGGGTTGTCCAGAAAGTAAGGTCTGATCGGTTGCGAAATGGAAACCACTGTGAAAACCAGAAACGTTTTATTTGGAACAGTTAGGTATACCTTCCACCTACTTCTCTATATAGTCGAAGATCCGACTTCGACTTTTGTCGTAGTATTGAATCAACTTTCCGATATCCCCGTCATATAAAGCTGTCGTCTGTGGTTTCGGCCAGTTATCTGCACTGGTCTGCAGCTCGTTGTCTGTGGAAAAATTTAGTCTTCATAGCCAGCGATTTTTGTGAGCAGAGATGAGACCCAGGGGGAGCAGGACTGTATTTTGGGTGATCAAACACTTATCATCGGAAACGGTGCAGGAGCGTCTTTATTGCCCCTGCAGTGTGCGGTCGAGAATTGTCATGAAGAAGGAATTGCTCGACAGCAGTGTTATGTGGGCTGCATGACGCAGGCGAAATCTGTAACCAGTCCCCAGTACTTGGCGGGAGACGATATTCCCTAGACATCTTTACGTGCTCACTGTTCACTCAAAACTGAAAAGAGCGACGCGACACGATCGACAGGCATACTAGAAACACTGCCAAACAGATCGGTGCAAATCTTTACCTGATTTTCCCAGTGGTTTCCATTTGGCGATCGATAGGATCTTAATATCTGAACAACCGTCGCAATAAAAGACACCGGTGACGGTGCTATGCTTCAGAAACGCTATTTCACCAGTGCCGCCATGACTATCTTGACAGCTGGGATCAATCGAGGCAAACTGCAGTTGTTGCTAGCTGCATTCTTCCACAACGTGACAATCTTAGAAATCACGTCACCTGCTTACACCCCATTAGCTTCAGGCCAACACGCATTGGGTGTCCCTACATAATTATTTAATAATTCTTGGAACATTTGTAATATGTCTTGACAGCTCTCCAAGAATGGAAAACTTCGTCCCACTTAAACCTCTCTGATTTCAAGTAACCAGGAGAGAAAAACCAGCAGTGTCGCATGCTATAATGTGGTTTGCAGAAACAAAATCACCGATTAATATGCAAAGAAATTATCGTCGTGTGTACGAATGTGATCCACCTGATGTGGAAACCATTAAGAAATGATGTAGGAAGTTTCTGGCAACAGAAAGTATTCTGAAACATTCTGGTGATGCATGTTACGGTGTTTCAGAAGAGACAGTCGAGGACATGAGAAAAACGCTTCTCAGAAGCATATGTAAGTCAATTTGTGAAGCAACTTCCTGTATATCGATCAACATTGCATCATGCAGTTCACCTCCATCTTCGTATGTGTGCTTACGAAGTGCAAATTCCGCAATGTCTGACACCGATCGACAAACCACGCCGACAACAATTTGCTGCGGATATGCTGCAGTGTACTGATATGGATCCCAGTTTGCTGGAAAGATGTTTATTCTGGGATGAGGTAACCTTTCATCTATCAGGAAAGTTTAATAGGAATAATGTTCGGATTTGTGGTTCGCACGTTGGCATTGGTCACGTTCGTGATAGTTTGATGAGAAAAAAAAAAGAAGATGTGAAATATTTATTATGTAAAACTGTGAATGGATGAAAAAATGTGGAGAAGAAATGGCTTTAAATATTTATGTTATTTACTCTTTCAGTACGAACTGTATTGTAGAACCCCTTATTTACGTGTGGTAATAAAAATTCATTTAGACAGAATTAAGTACATTTAAAATTACGTGAAATTTAGCAAACCTCTCATGCTGATGAATTCACACTAACTGATTAATAACATTTATTTGAAACTTATTTAAATTAATTTTTTTACGTATTTCGGCCTTGGCACACATTTTCTAGATGCAGTGGGTTTTTAAGTATTTACTGAATTCTTTCCCGGCGTTAGCTATGGAACACAAGACTGTCTCTGTTAGCATAAAATGGTTAAATATTGCCTAGCCGACCAAAACGTTTAATTATCATTGACAAAACACACTTCTCTATACGTTTAAGTTATTTGATTTAGAAATGGAAAGAACCAATACATTAACAACTTCAACGTTAATTATCCGCCTATGAATGCACAAATGTAAAACCAGGAATACATTCAGTCAGCCTCAGGATCGCTGTAAAATAAAAATATTTAGTAATTCACTGCTAATTTTACCTGCTCCCGACTTTAGGGTTTGGTCAATTTTATAGCGGAACAATTTTTTAAATGTGCCGCCGCTGCAAATCGTTCGGTCGCGGCACAGCCCAGCAACAACAACGATAATCGCTAAATGTGCTGAAAATTCTTTAAAGAAATATTATAGATGACATGGGCAAGCTAATTTACATTAGTAATACACTATTTGGATAAATTATAATGTATTTAGACCATAAGAATAATTGAAATAGCACACCTGTACAATTTCTCCTCTAATGGCGGCTAAAGATAGATACAGACAAACGAAGTCTACTCATTCATATAAAGCTACGTCACAGGTTCCTCTCTCTCTCTCAGCTCTCGAGGAAGACGACAAAGAATACACAATATGTAGCGCTATTTATATTATTGCTGATTGTGAATGTCTCTTAATCTTACAACATTATTTTCCTCTGTGGCTATATTTTATATTTTTTCATCGCAGATATTAACATATTTCAAAATTACATTATGAGTATAGAGATATTACAATCATAAATACATCAAGAATATTATTACAGAAAATATTACAATAATAACCAACGTCCTTTATACAAAATTAAATAACATTATTGTTAAACAATTACCGTAGATAAGAATTTCTTTCATAGCGGCGTACATAGTACAATTAAATGTGATTTCATTTTATTAATATTGTGTGTGCTGCCAGGGAACGTTACAATAGCCATAAACTAAATGTCTGGTGCATGCTAATGCACAACCGGACTGTTGGACCGTTCTTCTTTGCGGAACAAACAGTCAACAGGTCAGTGTATCTGGACATGTTTGAGCAGTTTGTGTACCCTCAGATACAAGACTTACAACCCAACATTAATTTTAACAACATGGAGCTCCGCCGTATTAGTCAACGGCTCTTCGCAAGCTCCTGGATAGGAGTTTTCCCAAACGCTGGATCGGACGCGAAGGACCCATTGCCTGGCCACCACGTTCACGTTACATTACGCCGCTTGATTTCCTCAGGTGAGGATTCGTGAAGGACCGATTGTATGCGACCAAAGTGGACGATGTTCCTACGTTGCTACATCATATCACTAATGCGATTGAAACAATAACGGAGGAAATGTTACAAAGAACTTGTCCAGAAATTGAATACAGACTCGATATTCTTCGTGCTACATACAAATGGTTCACATGTAGAGGTGTATTGATGGTAAATAAATAAATTCTTTGACATGCTCTTCAATGTGTTGAATTTTTCATTGTTGTACCTACTGTGGTTTTTCTGATGGGTCTTTGAAATTAGGAAGGTTTGAGTGGGGCACCCAGTATTATATTTTATGTCAACTTGATTTTGTAATGACGCTTACACATCAAACTGTATTATTTCATACAGAGACGTGTTGCTACATATGGCATTTCCCTGGTTAGCACGATCTAGTTCTGTTGCAGGATCCTGCAGCAGATGCTCACTCCCACTGCATGCTGACACAGTGATCGATCGAGAAGGATTATGCTACAACTTGATTTAAGAAGTGTAATTAGGTGATTTATTAATTTGCTGGTGCGGTATTGACAAGTGTGCTTTTGCAAGTGAATACTACAATAAGTAAGCATCGCATTATTATGGCACATCCAGTAACGTCTTTTGACAGCTTCACTATAGAGTGACAGAGATAATTGATACAAGTTTTCACCATATGTGGCGCCGCAACTAGTGCACGATCGCCCATTTGTCTAATAAAAGCTTTAGTTCAGCATGTATGTGGGATGCAATGTAAGCTGGTAGAGTATTATACGGTCAGTAACGGACGAGTTGTGTCCTGCAGACTGACGTCACGACTATCTGTTGCAGCTGCGCGTGTGAAAGCAGTGGAGTGTCGTTGGCAGGCTACTTACATTATACGAAACTAAAAATATTAATAACTAATACAGGAATAACCTGAGGAACATCATATTTGATGTACAACCTTCTGTTGTGAAAACAAACAACATGTCGAAGACTGATATCAAAAATAGTTGTATTTCAGATGTTTGTAAAATTCCATAAGAAAAAACGTAATTTTCCGACAGTCAAGAATTTAAATAAATACATTGATGTAATTGTTCACCTTCAGTGACTATGTACTATGATCTGATAACACTTTCAGTGTTCATATATAAATTTGGAAAGTTTTTAGTTTCAGAAAACCTCTGTAACTTTTTTATAATAATAATTTCTAGAATCCTAAGTAAATATGTGTATTGTGTGTTAGGGGGCGTGTGAATGAGAATGCGTGCGGGAGAGTATGTGGGACGTTCGGCATTATTAAAAATCATTCATTTAATTATCTGCAGGAACTGGCAAGTGTTCCAACTCTGTAACGTGGGAACGGATCCACTAGTGGTTCCCCTACTAGTGGATGTCGGATGTCCAAGTATGTATGCTTATGTATAAGACAGCCAGAACATTCGCGACTACATAATAAATTTCCAGATGTAGAGTAAAGCTTATAGTTCATTTTGTTTTGTTTATTTAATTAGAGAGTTTTGTCTTACTTAATTTGATGACGTCAATGAGCCTAGAGAAATGGTTGGTGCTTGCTAGATTTTGGCGCGAGCCGCGCCCTAGAAGTGAGTTCTCATTGTTCGTAAGTGCTGACAGCCAATGAGAAGCGAGACGGTTGGCCGCCTAGCGAGGAGATATAGTTTTGAGTGGGGGAGAGTGAGAAGAGAGTCGCGAGCAAGATTTGATTGGAGGCGGTTATGCTGGATGTGACTTTTCGCATTATGTGTATGATGAAGTCTTTCGATGACTTCCGCGTTATGGTCCAGTGTTAATGGTATCTGGTAGTGACCAGAAACTGTTTATGAAAACTTTAGAGTGGTGTGATAATTCGTTCCGACGAAAATCGCGAGTGAACTTTGAATTATATAGCGTGGCGGTACTGAATATATTCTTACTGAGTATTTTATGGCGAGCTTAAACTTTAACTAAAGACAACCACTGAATATCGCGTGCGGAAGTAACTGGCAGATCATTGACTGTGTTACAAGTAATTGGTTCCGGAATTTGGGAAGGTAAATGTTCTGGCTGTTTTAGGTAAGGTGATAACTGTGAGCAGAAACTTGAGTAAATTTCGTAAATGTGGGCTGATGATCTTACTTAACGGTAATAAAGATCTATTGAAGCTTTAAATTTGAACTTCATGTTTAAATTACGAGTGATATCCCCTTTCTGAATCATTTCTTTAAAGTACATATACAATTTTCAGCAAGTTTTACTTATAGCGGCCCCCGGCGTCTAGCTATGAGGTTACAGTTTCCTCAACACTGCTTTTCTGTTATCTCGTAAGCAGCTGCAGTCAGGAGTTTACATGCGAAGATCTACTGCTGTAAAGAGGTAGGTGAACAAAAATTATAAAAGAAATTGCACTGCAGAAGCAACGGATAATACGTCGCAATTGGTGACTCGCACGCACGCATGCACGCACGTAAAAAATCCGTCGCACATATTCAATAAGTCTCCGTGAACAACGGAGACACTTCACAGGCTGCTCAAGTCCTCGATAGAAATTTGCTCTCTGGCCACGGAGCCATTCGATAAACCTGTATGAGCGACTTCTTCTTCGTAAAATCTCGTTACTCCCAGATGTACTTTCAGCTTGCCGAAAAGATTGGAATCGCATGGTACCAGAATTGTACTTCTCGGTCAGCATCACCCACGTCCAAGCGGGCTTGGTTAAACTACTGGCACCATTTCACTACGGCTGGAGGCAATATTGCATTTAGTTCATTTACCAGCAGAACTTCATGGCGAAACTGTACGAAACTTAGATGCCTTTGTCACAACCAAAGAACTGTCCTGTGTACTTCGACTTTGAAGTAGGTTTCCCGTTAGCGCGGCCTTTCAATAGCACACTTTGAGGCACATGCTGTGCGCACCGCAGCAGAACATGTCGGAAAGAAACATGTATCATGTAGTCTCTTCTAACAATGCCACTCTCAAGTTGCACAATGGCCTTAGCATGGAACCTTAAGTGTAATTTACTGTATGAAGTCCCTACGTACACTGTAACGTATTATTAATAACTGAAAATTCGAAAGCGGTAGTAACAATAAACAAAATGTATTTAACAGTGAATTTTAACTTTTATACTTACGGCGTTGATCGGGATTCCCCATCCCTTCATCGACAAGTCAAATTTATCATCGATGAATGTTTATTTGCTTACAGGGACGTTCTAACTATCTATCACTATGAAGCAGTTTACTTATTGTGATTATTTATCTGTTGATGTCTCTCATTGTGCTGCAGTATACAGAGAAGTTGCAGCATTAGAAAATTGTAGCGAAATGCAGGAAGATCTGCAGCCCATAGGCACTTGGTGCAGGGAGTGGCAACTGACCTTTAACATAGACAAATGTAATGTATTGCGAATACAAAGAAAGAATTATCCTTTATTATATGATTATATGATAGCGGAACAAACACTGGTAGCAGTTACTTCTGTAAAATATCGGGGTGTATGAGTGCGGAACGATTTGAAGTGGAATGATCATATAAAATTTATTGTTGGTAAGGAGGGTACCAGGTTGAGATTCTTTGGGAGAGTCCTTAGAAAATGTAATCCATCAACAAAGGAGGTGGCTTACAAAACAGTCGTTCGACCTATACTTGAGTATTGCGCATCAGTGTGGGATCCGTACCAGATCGGGTTGACGGAGGAGATAGAGAAGATCCAAAGAAAAGCGGCGCGTTTCGTAACAGGGTTATTTGGTAAGAGTGATAGCGTTACGGAGATGTTTATCAAACTCAAGTGGCAGGCTCTGCAAAATAGGCGCTCTGCATCGCGGTGTAGTTTGCTCGCCAGGTTTCGAGAGGGTGCGTTTCTGGATGAGGTATCGATTATATTGCTTCCCCCTACTTATACCTCCCGAGGAGATCACGAATGTAAAATTAGAGAGATTCGAGCGCGCACGGAGGCTTTCCGACAGTCGTTCTTCGCGCGAACCATACGCGACTGGAACAGAAAAGGGAGGTAATGACAGTGGTACGGAAAGTGCCCTCCGCCACAAAAAGTTGGGTGGCTTGCGGAGTATAAATGTAGATGTAGTTGTAGATTCTTTACTAAGCTACGACGTAGCAGGCCGTTGTCATGCGTTCGTCTGTTTTCAGACTTGTTCCAGTAAGCTGCGGCTCTGACCCAGTCGTTTTCAGTTGAAATAAGTGAAATTCAAATACGGGAGATAGCGGATTAGTTGACTGGTTTTTTTTATGTCATCAGTCTTCTGAGTGGTTTAATTAGGCCCGCCACGAATTCCTCCCCTGCGCCAGCCTCTTGATGTCGATGTACCACTTGCAACCTACGTCCTCAATTACATGCTGGATGTATTCAGATCTCTGTCTTAGTCGACATTTTATGTCCTCTGCAGTCCTCTCTGGTACCATGGTGGTCATTATGGGTGTCATTCCCTGATGTCTTAACGGATGTCCTATTATCCTGTCCCTTCTCCTTGGCAGTGTTTTCCAAATATCCCTTTCCTCTCCGATTCTGCGCAGAGCCTCCTCATTCCTTACCTTAGCAGTTCACCTAATTTTCAACATTCGTCCGTAGCACATCTCATATGCTTCGAGTCTATTCTGTTTCGGTTTTTCCATTGTCCATGTTTCACTACCATACAATGCGGTGCTCCAAACGTACATTCTCAGAAATTTCTTCCTCAAACTAAAGCCAATGTTACGTGTTAGTAGACTTCTCTTTGCCACGAATGCCATTTTTTCCAGTGCTAGTATACTTTTGACGTCCTCCATGCTCCCTTCGTCATCGATTATTTTACTGCCTAGGTAGCTGAATTCCTTAACTTCATTGTCTTCGTGACCATCAATCCTGATCTCATTTCTGCTATTTCTTATTGATTTCGTCTTTGTTCGCTTTATCTCAGTCCATATTCTGTACTCATTAGACAGTTCATTCCATTCAGCAGGTCATGTAATTCTTCTTCACTTTCACTCAGGATAGCAATAACATCAGCGAATCGTAGCATTGATATCTGTTCACCTAAATTTTAATTCCACTCCGGAACTTTTCTCTTATTTCCGTCATTGCTTCTTGGACGTAAGATAGAACAGTAGGGGCAAGAGACAACATCCCTGTCTTACACTGTTTCTAATCAGAGCGCTTTATTCTTGGTCGGTTACTTTTGTTGTTCTCTCTTGGCCCTTGTACTTACTGGGTATTACCTGTCTCTCCCTACAGCTGACACTACTTTCCTTAGAATTTCGAACATCTTGCACCATTTTACACTGTCGAACGTTTCTCCCAGGTGGATATATCGTATTTCTTTAGTCTCGCATCCATTATCAAAATTGACTCTCTCGTACCTTTACCTTTCCTAAAAGCAAACTGATAGTCATCTAACACATCCTCAACACTGCAGTAAACAGAAAGAAGAGTGCGGTATACTGATGCTCCTCATACTGTACCTCAAACAATTATTAAGAACTGGAATAGACTAATCAAGAATATACTCGTGAAGGAGTAGCACCTCCGTCATTATACTGGCTGATTCTTATGGGAGAGTGGATACGAAATGTAGAACATGTGACGTCACCAAATCATATATGTCGCCGCACGTGCAGCGGGGATCCAAAATACGGGGATATTTACGAGCACGTGGGTTACGGGCTCATAGGTCTATGTAATGCTTGCAATCGAGAAAACGTTGCAAATTTCGAAAATTTTTCTAAATGCAATTTATGGTAAGCGAAGTTACAAAATTATTTTCCATTCAGTCACCAAGAAAAAGCAGTTTTTATTTTGTATTTGTTTTGTCTCTTCTTTTTTCGTTTACATACTTTATGTAGTAGAGGAAAAATTGGTCATTTACTGGTAACGACATAATTTGGAAGCTTATACTCATTTACTTGTGACGCAATACGTTAGGTTTTCGTTGTATTGTACTTAGGTCCGACAGACCGATAAGCTCAACTACTGCACGTGAGCCGAGGTACGTACTCTGGTGACGTAAAATGGTCAACATTTGTCATCCGCTTTTGAGGTATTTCTCGACATTTCCGATCCCATGCATCTTATATAAAATTACATGTCTCAGTGTCATCTACGTCGCTTCGGGGTTTTCTAGAGATTCATAATAATCGTCCTGACTGCCTTGACAAATAAAATTGAGACGTTACGAGGGCTCTTGAATATTTTCCTCCTGGAACTATGTAATGAATTGCAAATGTTACAAAAGTTACAGAAGATGACCATGCTCACCACAGACAAACTGCATTTTCTCCTTCAGTTCGGCCCTTGACATTCCGCTTGCACTTGGAATTCAGTTCGCCCTTCAATAGCAGTCTTCGTGATGGACCGACAGCGGGGAAATAACGGTCCAACATTCTCTGCCGGCATGAATGCTGATTCAGAAGCATCAATTCAGCCCTCGTACAGGGTACGTTTCCGAACCGATACTGCAATTGTCTGTTTGCTATCTCTGCGAAAACTCTAACCTTATTTTACTGGAAGTGAAAATCGAAACCTCCTTACTTTAGTCCCTGAAGTAGCGTTATCACACGAAAAGGAAGCGGGAATTTTATTCCTTTTCTGGTTACGAGCCACTTTTTTGAAATTTCACCGTACTATGAAGGTGTATGAGTATGGTATTGGCGAAATTCACTATTGCTTAAGTGAAGCCTTCACTACCTTTTTTTATCAAAGCATTCTCAGAAGTATTGTACTCCTAATTCTTACGACCAGATCGATTCCGCAACACTACTTTATTATATTATAAGCGATTTGTTGCTACGTACATCGCAATAGAGTACCTAAGTGGACGATTAACTTGTTTTTCGCCATCGACGTACTCAAGAATGTATCGTTTTCACATACTGACAGGTCAAAAGTCAAAATTATTTCATTTGTCGACATAATTGTTCAGTATGACGCGAAGGGAACATATTTGCAAGCTGTAAAGTGGTCCATAAAATTTCCATCTTATGAATTCTCATTCGACTCTTAACTTTAATGAATTCGTTTACTGGAAGTACGGTAATATACCTAGAAGAAGAATACGTACAAATAAATGACTGTTTTATGAAGGGTGCATGTGTGTGTGTGTGTGTGTGTGTGTGTGTGTGTGGCATGGCAGGGACAGAGATACAGGTGTAATTCGTCGTTCGATGAATGAGATTCTCGGTATTCTCCAATTATTTCTTTATTACACATTAGAACAATATTTTTAACCACACCTTTTTATTATTGTGTGTCAAAACACCATTACTCATAAGGAATAATATATTTTACGTTATAGATACCAGTGTTACACAAAAAACAACCACTTCCGTGAGGGGTCTTCTCTTTACTGCACAGTAGATGATTATCTTGTCTGTATATTACTCCGAACGGTACATTTTGGAAATGTATTGAAATGTCCTCCCGCAAGATGTTTAGAATAGGAAATAATTAAAGTCCAGTATGCTCACCCTGCATTTCAACAACCATGAAAGTAGCAGTTCATAATCAAATGAATAAGAAATAATAGGTTATCTATGTTTGACATTTTCTTGTGAATTTTTTTAAGTGTTATGCTACAGGAGAATCCTCAGGAACAGACGATTAGATTGATTAACTTATGCAGTATTTACACGAACTGAAGAGTGAACGGTATGTGGCACAACTTGAATACACGAGCGTATCTACTGATAGGCCGCATCCTAAGACTCAGTCAATTTTGAAGCGTAAAAAATGTGGCGGGAGACAAATGTCACATTAATATAAGCATGTTTCAGAGGACCTAGATTGCACTTGTTGAGAAAATATACTTGAGAAACGGTGGTTCGACTAAAGGACAACCTACTCTCATTTAAATGTTTCAGAACTTCTTGCTGAATGACGTATGATTTCTAACGGAACTTTTAAAAGTTAAGATACAAAATACTCCAAACAGGTTTGCAAGATATTCCTACTTATGGGAGATATTATTTTCTTTCTCTTATTTGTTTTCTTGGGATTCATTTCGTTTGTATGTATATCTTTGTTGCACTGTTGTGTGAACTGTGATGTGATAGCGATGTCGATAGTTGCAATTGGACAGCAAAGCTGATCAGATAAAATGCAGTGGAATCACGTTTTATGCTGTCTTAAAATAGTGTATGGGACATTAGAAACAGAAACGTGTATGTACTGAACACTATGATCACACACATACGAACGTGGAGGTATAAACAACTACGTCCTAACGGCCCATGACGTAAGAAATGCGCCGAAGAATTGAATAACCGGCTGGAGAAACGCATTTATAGCTGTATGATGTTTCCGTGTCAATTCCAAGACTGATGAGGCCGCATTAATTACGCCGTCAGCAACAGCAAACTGCCGTAGACCTCTCGACGCATCGGACAGAAAAATATAAACTACAACGCTACCCGCAGTCACCCTGTAAAGACTCAAAGTTTAAAATGTAATGTCTTTCTCTTTTGTAACCAACTTTCCTTCATACATGCTTTCCTTAGAAATAAACGTAATTTTAGTGAAGCGTATTTCAGTTTGTGTTAACATTGTTGATTACCATATACAGTAATTATTGCTATTTTCTATCTCTGTCTTTATCCTTTATTTTATGTAGCTGCTATTACATGTGTTTTTACCTGTTCATTTGGAGGGCGTGCTTTCATAGTATATGTGTGGAGAGTTTTTATCGTGAGCATTTACGTGTGTGTGTTATGGTATACGTTATCCAGCGTAAATTACGCCGGCCGCCGTTAGAGTTCGGACGCCAACCAATCATAGCAAAGCTACGCGCTCGCTATTGTTGTAAGGAAAGCTACTGCCGGAAAGTTTGATTTTGACAACTGTCAACCACGTAAAATGAGTTTACATTCAGTTAGACGTCATATTACGACATTCCCATTCCCAAATGCGAGGTTGTTTGGCTGTTTCATAATTATAGCCATTTTATTAATTACTTACGAATTTTTTTACGAGGGTTTTCTTGTTGTATGTTCTTCTGGTGTTTGTTGCGAAAGATTCAAAGTAATATGGGTTATTTCGGATTTAAGTAATGGAAATTGACGATCCAAATTTCTTCGCAGGTTTCTACAGAAGAATCTTTCTAAATGGATCCAAACTTGATGTTTTACGTTGTGCTACGGCAGGGATAGAGATACAAATACAATTAGTTGTCCGATGAGTGAGATTCTGAGGTATTTGTACACTGACCTGCTTATTCACTGCTCTGCTACTTTATCATACATTGACCATTCCCCGGTTGTTAGATTAGTCTCTATTCCTCTTTATAGGTACATTACGGAAAAAGGCGATATAATTAATTCTACATTTGTTTCGTATCAGTGAGCGTGGGAAAAAGAAGACATTAAAGTTCTGAATATTGGACTTACGCAATTTTTGCTTTGTTTGGTGTTGAAATCAACGACCGTCAGTCACCGATACGGAAACGTCAGTTACAACTAATATCGTCTAGTAACTCAAACTCTCATTCTCTAGTAAGTATAGCGCATTAGTATCACAATCAAGTAAAAAACAACGTTAAAAATTGTCGTTGTCTCCCGACCAAGTGCAAGTGAATTTTCTAATCCACTTCGTTAACATACATTCATTCGTTAACACGGAAATCCAATCACATAGAAATTAAATGAGTAGGAAGGGGCCTGAGGGCGAAATGTGTGGATGAAAAATGTGAAGAAATAAAAAAATAAATATTGTCCTATGGCCTGAGTAAGCATATAGAAAAGTTAAAACAGTGTTCGGAGAAAATTAAGGGCATGGGAATTCACAAGAACAAGTGAGAGGGAACTTGTTTTGTTACATTTCACCACAATTTCTAAATTAACTGGGTGAGCTGGCAACAAAGCAACTATTCACGATGGTATGTAGAATGTATGAGTCTGATTATGTACTGTCTGATTTTCAGAAAAACGTCATCCACACAATTCCGAATACTGCAAGAGCCGACAACTGCGAGAATTTTGCACAATCTGATTGACAGCTAGTGCATCCTAGTTGCCAGCAATACAAACATACAGAAGAATAGGAAATGAAAATCAGACTCTGTTGGACGACGATCAGTTTGGCTATTGAAAAGTAAAGGCAACAGAAAGGCAGTTATGATTTTGCCTTTGATAATGGAAGAAAGACAAAAAAAAAAGCAACAAGACTCGTTCATAAGATATGTCGACCTGCAGAAAAACGTCGGCAATGTCTTATACTGGAATACGATAAAAATAGCTGTAAGCAACGGAAAAGACTGGTGATATGTTTCGTATACAACAGCCAACGGGAACAACAAGAGTGGAAAACCACCAACAACGCGCTCGTTTAGAAATAAGTGTAAGACTGGGATATATTCCTTGACCCCAACTGTTCATTCTGTTCATCGAAGAAGTAAAGACGGAAACAAAATAAAGGTACAAGATTCTAATTGAAATTCAAGGTGAAATGAATACCAGCGATAAGATCCGCTAATGACATTCTTACCCTCAGTGAGCCCGCATCTCACGGTCGTGCGGTAGCGTTCTCGCTTCCCACGCCCGGGTTCCCGGGTTCGATTCCCGGCGAGGTCAGGGATTTTCTCTGCCTCGTGATGGCTGGGTGTTGTGTGATGTCCTTAGGTTAGTTAGGTTTAAGTAGTTCTAAGTTCTAGGGGACTGATGACCATAGACTTTGTCCCATAGTGCTCAGAGCTATTTGAACCATTTGAACCCCCAGTGAAAGTGAAGAAGAAATACAGGATCTGTCAATTGGAATGAACTGTCTAATGGTCGACGATAGGTCTGAGAGCAAATCGAAGAAACAGTACAAATGAGAACAGCGAGAAATTTAACATCACAACTGTGATCACGAACTAGATGAAGTTTAGGAATTCTGTTACCTAGACAGCAAAATAACTCACGACGCAGACCAGAACTTGCATAAACGGCATACCGGCCAGGATAAATCTATGAGGACCCCCTACAACTTTGCAATATTAACAACCACAGCCTTTGAAATTCATGGCCAACTGAGGTTGAAAAAATCCACAAGGAGCGGTTAAGTGATGATTTTACGACCGATTTCGCAACGACAAAGCAACATATTCAGGTGGTTAGTAGTGTCACAAAGATCATACCGGAGGGGTCTCGTTGCGCTAATCCAGTCTGGTTCTTCAAATGGTTTCAATGGCTCTGATCACTAAGGGACTTAACGTCTGAGGTCATCAGTCCTCTAGAACTTTTAACTACTTAAACATAACTGACCTAAGGACATCACACACATCCACGCCCGAGGCAGGATTCGAACCTGCGACCGTAGCGGTCGCGCGGTTCCAGACTGAAGCGCCTAGAACCGCTCGGCCACATCGGCCGGCCCTGGTCCTTCAATCCCACAAACCAACCAACCAACCATGCGCTAATCTCTGTGACAGTACTAAGCCATTGAAGATGAATCTTTAACGCCGTAAATCCGGTCATGTAGAAATCATTACATAACAGCTGTTTGTAGTTTTATTCACGTTCACTTTACACACCACTATTAAATACAGACTTAATTAGAGGAAGAAGATTCTGAAAATGTACAGACGGAGCACAGCATCACGTAGTAGTGGGATGGTGACTGTGGAAAAACGTAAACCGATGAGAGTTGAAGAAACTGAGATTTGGTGCTGTAAAAGAACGTTGAAAACTAGGCGGACTTTCTATGCTGAATCGTCTATGAAAGGAGTGTACAGAAATTACTCTCAAGAAGATGGGACAGGGAGATAGCCAGTCAGGCAGCAGCAGCCTGCCGAAGCACAAGCAACAACAGGAAAGTATCCGATTTCGTGACATTTAAGGCTCGCTAACCAGGAACGAACCACTTATCTTTATCTGTGCTCCTTGGAGGATTTGTTTCTTGAGTTTCTGATTGTAATTTAATACTGAATAGACCTAGATCTCTCGTTTTCATGTGTGTTGGAATGTAAATCCTAATCAGGATTGATTTATTTATTTTCGCCTGAGTGCTTTTATAGTTCAGTTTTCAGTCTCTGGGTATCAATCTAATTTATTAGACACAGTTATTACGTTTTCCTCAGTGTCTACAGTAGACTCCCATAGCGCATGTCCATAGTCCTTCGTTGTTCTGTGTAGTGTATTTCTTCATTGTCTTTAGTAAGGATAGGGTGTGTGATTGCTGTATGCAGTTTCGAGCCGAGTTGGTGACATTTCGCTCTCAACTCTATGGTGTGATGTCTTCGGTTACATGTCTTGAAGCTCCAGTGGATGGGCATCAATGTCGTGGTCCGGCAATGGGGATCCAACAGACGTCCAGCACGTCTGAGCCCGCTATCTATTGACAGTGGCAGTCAATCCAGTTATTGCTCGCACTAAGATTGACCCTTGACCCGTGATCAAGTGGGAGGTCCTTGCAGGGCTTGGCAGGTGGTGAAAGACTTCCAAGGGGGCTGCACATAAGGCCTTCGTTGTTACTCTGACGAACAGGTTCCAGTTGCTGTCTGTGGCAGACACTGTCCTTCAGTCATATGCATTCCCTTGTCCTGTTTCCGAGGAAACCTCTCAGATTACAAGATCCGAGTTGCGAAGGAGGGGAATAAAGGCATACCGGATGGAGTCATTCTACATGTGGAATTGGTCCTTCCAGATGCCATGAAGATCTTATCTGCAGATGCTGGGTCAGTCGGTAGTAATGCTGTGTATCGTTGTGGATCAGAAGATATTTTGTCTGGGTTTGAACGACTGTCAGAAGTGTTAGAGGCTGCTGTTCTTGCTTGCGAGGTGAATGCAGAGTTCTACATTTGCAGCATGGTCGACGGGACCTATTGCGGACCTCTGTTACAGAGGCGAGTGTATGGTCTGAATCAGAGGCACAGATGGTTCTGCTATCGTGTAGGCTGCAGATTACTCGACTTGCGCAAAGGTTGGTATGATTTCGGGTTCAGCTAAAAATGTCAGGAGGCCTCTACACGCATAAGGGGATTAACGGGTAACGGGGGTTGTATGGCGTGGACTAGGTTAGAAGGTTTCGGGCAAATACGAAAAGCATTTCAGTCTCAGAGGTTGCAGCTCGAACACAGGAAGAACGTAGATCTATTAATCATCGATATAAAAGTTGTAAATAGTCGTAGCAATGGTGGGAAAGTACCAGAGCTCCAAGTGCTAATGGAAAGCACTGATGCTGAAATCGTTATAGGCACTGAAATCTGACTAAAGCTGGATATAAGGTCAGCAGAAATTTTTGCGAAGTTATTTACGGTGTTCAGAAACGATAGGCTAAACACAACAGGCAGTGGAGCGTTTGTTGTGGTTATAAGTCGTTTCTCTTGTAACAGGATTGAAGTAAATAGTTCCCGTGAGTTAGTATCGGTAGCAGTCCTTCTTAGCAACCGGAAAAAAAAATTGAATCCTTTTACCGATATCCAAATCAGATGATAGAATTTCCGAAAGGTTCAAAGAAAACTTGACTCTAATTTCAAACATGTGCCTCTTTCATACACTTACAGTTGGTGGTGTCTCCAATGTACCCTCGATCTGTTGGCGAAAATACAAGTTTAAATCCGGAGACAAGCGTAAAATATCGTCGGAAATTGTGCTAAAACCATTCTCTGAAAATTGTTTCCAGCAGTTAGTTTATGAGCTCAATCGAATAATAAACGGCTGCGAAAACCCACATGTCCTCTTATGAACAAATAATCCTGAACTAAAAACGAGCATCAAAACGGATACAGTGATTAGTGAAGACAGCTTTGTCGCAGGGAGATTGAATATTGTAACTGTAAAATCTTCCAAAAGTAATCAAAAAATACATTGATTCAGAAAAGCAGATAAAATTTCGCTTGATGCCTTCCTGAGACACAGTCTCCACTCCTTCAAAATTAACATTGTACCACTAAGTATAGAACAAATGTCGTTTGAATTTTAACAAAATAGTATCCACAGCAATTGAGAGATTTATACCAAATAAATGAACAACCGACTGAGGTGATCCCTCTTGTTACACAAAATGGATCAGAGCACTGTTTTAGAAACAACGAAGAAATTTTTCGAGACTGGCGATCTTTTAGAGAAGCTCCAAATTTAGCGCGCACTTTAATGTGAGATGCTTTTAATAGTTCGCACAACGAAACTTTGTCTTAAAAATACGAAGATATACTGGTTGTAAGCAAAATATGCTAGCGGCCAGACATAGTCAATGGCTTCTGTGAGTGATTGCAATCCAATTGCTATCTATGTCAGTGCCGACAAAGCTGAGTTATTAAACTAATTCTTCCGAAATTCCTTCACCAAGGAAGACGAAGTAAATATTCCAGAATAGGAATCAAGAACAACTGTAAATTTGAGGACCATAGATATCCTCGGATTATTGAAGCAACTTAAATCACTTAAGAAAAACAAGTCTTCCTGTCCAGACTGTATACGAATTAGATTCGTTTCAGACTATGCTGATGCAACAGCTATTAACAATGGATTTCCAAGTCATTACGTATTTGTAATTTTACAGAAGACTTTTGAGACTGTACCTCACAAACTGTTTGTAATCAATTTGCATGCTTAAAGAATATCGTCTCAGTGGTGTGACTTTATTCGTGGTTTCCTGTCAGAGAGGTCAAAGTCCGTTGTAATTGACTGAACAGAAGTCATGTCTGGAAATCCTCAGTGTTATAGGCCCTCTGCAGTTTCTTATCTATACAAGCGATTTAGGAGTTAATTCGAGCAGCCGTCTTAAGGTGTTTGCAGATGATGCTGTCGTTTATCGTCCAGTAAAGTCATCAGAAGATTGAAACAAATTAAAAACAATTTATAAAAAGCATCTAAATAGAGCTACAGTAGTTGAACCTAAATAATAAAATGTGTGGGGCCATCCACATGTGTGCCAAAAGGAGTCTGTTAAACGTCGGTTACACGATAAATCAATCAAATATAAAGCCAATAAATTCAACTAAATACATATAAATAACAATTACGAACAATATATATTCAGAAAAATACACAGAAAATGTTGTGGGGAAGGCGAACCAAAGACTGCGGTTTATTTGGGGAACACTTAGAAGATGCTACTGATGTAAGAAAGAGACTTTCTACACTGCGTTTGTCCATTCTCTTTTGCAGCACCGTTCCATCGTGTGGGATCCTTACTAGACAGGATTAACGGAGTACATCCAGAAAGTTCAAAGAAGAGCAGCATGTTTTGTATGTAGAAAAGTAAGTGAAAGACTGTCAATAACGTGATACAGGATTTGAGGTGAACATCGTTAAAACAAAAGCGTTTTTCGTTGTTGCAGAATCCTCTCACCCAATTTCAGTAACCACTTTTCTCCTCAGAATACGAAACTATTTTACTGACGCTAACCTACACAGGGACAAACGGTCGTCATAATAAAATAACGGGAATCAGTGCTCCCACGGAAAAAAAGTGTAGGTGTCCGTTTTTCCCGTTCGCTGTTCTAGATTGGAGTAATAGAGAGTTATTGTGTAAATGGTTCGATGAACCCTCTGACAGGCACTTTAGTGTGATTTGCAACGTATCCACGTATATGTAGATAGGATATCTCGTAAGAAATCAGCGCCTGTCTTCCATGATACTAGACGGAGCTGCCGACTGTAAAAACTATAGAGGAAGACATTTTGACATAAGTCTCTTTCAAGCGAACTGATTGATCATTATGAATAGAAAGAAAATGGATGTGTTTTAAAGGAATCCTGCTTTCCAACTAATTTTGGGGATTCTGTGAATAGCTTCCAATAAGATGAAACATGATTCACATTCAAATGTTCCACAATATGGAATCTCTGCCTTATCCTTCGACAAATTATGATTTCGAATGTGATCTGCCGATTCTCCTTCACTTTGCGGATTATTACCTTTTTCGTTGAAATCATACTCCCAGGATGTAAAAGGCTTTCTGTGCCCCTCTTCTACCGCACTGTCTTCATTTTATATTTCAAACACAATTTGGAGTGGAGTAGGAAGTGGACACTATATTCATTTGAAACAGGTCGAATGGCAGAGAGAAGATACGGTTGCTCAACTGTCCTTCATTCCTTAATTACAAATCTTGTTTGATAGGTAGTAACAAGCAGAATTAGCAGTTATTTTTATGGGTTATAAGGTTGCACGAAACCACAGGCAAAGCAAAAGCCAATGATTAGTGATTATTTTTAGTCATCTTCATAGTATAACTCAGTCAGTATTGCAACATGAAAGCGGGGCCCACGACTTCTCCTGGTCCCTTGCCTTCATTCCAAAATAATGCAGACGATCAGCATTCACAAGAAGTGACAGGTTGCTTTTCTGTGACGAAAATGTTAGTTCACCACAACTGTGACAAAATTTATGCACTGAATATATAAATTTTCTCGCCAATTCAACATAATTTACGTAGGATAAATTCTGCACTAATTTACAACATGAAGTATATGAGATTCATAGTCAGCGTAACGATAATCATATTATAGCTTTAAAAAAATGAACATCGTTTTGTCATTTAACAGGTATAACTAAAAAAAATACCCACAAATTAAAAATGTTCATCTGCAGAAGTCATTGCACCTCCAAGGCAAGATACGATCCGTCACTTTCATGGTGAGGTGTAAGTACATAATAACAAGCTATTAGTGAGCCCAAAACATTTTTAATGTTGGACATCATACTTAACAGTAATCGAAACGCATCATGCAAAGTTGTATCTTAATATGTAATAATATTTTAAGATTATGGAACGATGTTTTTAACAAGAACACGGTATTGGACATACAGGTAATAAAAAGGACAGCAACCTAGAATCTGTATATAGCCACCATCTTGTCAATGTTTAAAACTATGTGAACGAACTGAATTCTTCATCCTGTACAAAAATACTCGGTTATTCATCAAAGTATGTAAAGGGTGTAACTTACAGTAAGTCTGTGTCACTATTTTAATATAAAATACTCAGGTACAGAAAAATATTAATGAAGCGCGTGTATCTATTGTAAAAATTAAATTTGTTCTTTGCCATAAGCAGTTAATGTCAACAACCAGAGCTTAATCTTTTTTATGATACATCGTGAATGCCGCAGTTAAATATTTCGATGTCTAAAAGTTTGTATTATTTGTCCGATCCTCGTGATACTACTGCTGATGTAAGTTACAATTTAAGTTGAGCTTCTCAGCGGACATCGTTCGATCTTCCCCCCACGCATGGTGCAAGGCGTAGTGGTTGCTAAAACAAAATATTCCATATCTAAAGTGCCTGTATTACTGTTCTATTAAATACATCGCGTTTGACAAATGTCACACTGGCATTACCATTTCTAAAAAGGGTGTAAAAGTACATAAAGGGTATGGCTTACAGTATTTCCACATCTACATTATTTGCCAAAAATAAAAAAGTACATAAACACGCGCACACACACACACACACACACACACACACACACACACACATAGAAATGGTTTTATCAGTGTTATTTCACGTTTAAAACATCTGTATTCCTGTTCTTTAAAACACATGTTACGTAAATGGAAATGGACGTGCCCGGAACTAGATGAGTGCTGTTATTGTGCAGCTTACATTTGACGACTAAAAGATGATTGTAGACGCTAAAATTAAGTACAAAGATGTTATTTTCCAGTCTATATTACTCTGTAACAGCACAAGAGACTTGTGTTCTTCTAAAATAACACGTCGCAGTAACTGATTACACTTTACGTGCTGTTTTCACGTATAAATTACTCTGTAACATTACAAAACACATGTTCTCTGTTAAAATAACATGTTGTAGTAATATATTACACTTTAGCTTCGGCTAAATAAAGCTAGGTTGCTGATGTTACAAAACGAACTGACCAAGGGTAGAAGAAAATTACACATTAAGAACATATAAACATTGTTAGTGACTGTCTCATATGTAGCGGTATTTTTATTACTTTCTATCGAAGATACACCTAGGGTAGTAAGACTGCGCACCAACGTTACATTATCCAACACCTTAGCAGTATAAACCATTCTAAAAATGATACGATTTGACGTGGAGTTTAATGCGCTGTGTCACATGTATAGCATATTTTCGTAATACGAAATACAACTGTGTAATGCACCAAATGTGAAGTGTAAACACAAAGAAGTCTAAGTCAATGAGAGACAACCATCTACAAAGAGAGAAAATTTATATTTCAAGAAAATATTATCATTGTACCAAATAAAATTATTTATCAAATACAAACAGATTTCGATTACAATAGACATGCTAACCACTTATCGTAAAATGTAAGTACAGCAAATGGTCTATAATCGTAAAAGAAAATTCAGTGTGATCCAAAATGATATTGTCTGTATTATTTATGCAGAAACATAAAGATTTAGTGAACAAAACACATATGACATAACTGTTACTACTTAACTGTTCTACAACAGTAAAAAAAGGTACAAGTGTTTCACATACCGATGCTATTGATCTATCTTACAGGTCAGGCTGCACTTGTCAATAGGCTTTGGTAATAGGCAGCACTTGTCAACAGACATTGTTCAGTCCTTGTACCAAACTTCGTACAGCGCCTAATGCAGGCTAAAATTAGATTTTTCCACGCCTCATACCTGTATTATAAGAGGGTATATAAAAATATCCGCTTAGTGGCGTTGCTACAACTTATGTGCGACGTAACGTGGCTCCTAGGCTGTTATACGACGCAGATACATTAGCAGAGGATTAGTGTGGCATTCGTTTTTGCCCGACGTATGTGTGGTAAAAGCGGAAATTTGATATATAGTGACCTTATTACCAAATGGACCTAATCGGGATCACCGTGCAGTTATTATTTTCTTGGCTGCAAAATGATAAAAGGTTGTAGATGTCCTCCAGAGAATGAAACATGAGTGCAGGGTACCACATGCATCAAAAACCACCGCTGCTGAATGCTTATGCTTGATGTAACACACGAATCCATGTTGCAAATATTGTTATTGGCAAGTAACACCAACACCAGCAGGGCAGAGTATTTTACTGCAAGGTTATCTTCAACCTGCTTCATCCATGCAGTGATTGCCCCAATGTTGACACAGATTTTGCCTGATTGGCGTACCGAATGTTTTTGGTAACCCCTTATATTTATCAAAATACACTGGGCTCATCTGCTGACCGTGGCTGTAGATTAAGCTGCAGTGGATAATGAGTATAGATTCTTAAAAAAAAAAAAACAAAAAAAAACAAAAAAATGTCTGTATCATTAACTGATATACTTAATGAATTTCTTATGTAACAGCACAAAACATACATGGCACCACCGATCTAGCTTACTGGTTAATTTGCATTTGGCAAGGACTGACACACATGGTCAGACAATGCAACGACCGGAAATAGAATATTGAACAGTAGTAGTAGTAGTAGTACACATACATACATGAAAGTAATGAGGGTCGCTATTCATTGAGTTACCCACATTCACTGCTTTCCAGAGGCATCCAGATATAATACCGACCAGCTGGTTATATGTTAAATTTAAATTGCGGTGCAAAATATTTGTCAGCTTTCATTGGTAACGAAAACTTATGACATTCTACAGTGGGCACTACACAATAATTTACGAAAGTAAATATAGAGGAAGAATCAAAATACAATTTGGAAGAAGTCAGCAATTATGAGACGAATCACGGAGATATTGTATCGACAATGCACATATCGCGGAGTCTGCTGAAGGAGATGGAGGGCAAACTAGAAGATTGTAAACGTACTTGAACATCGAATTCACAGATATTTAATGACAATAGACGTGAGCAAAGGAATGTCTTTCGAAAGGTAATATCTTCCCATGAACTGTGTTCCAGGTAATTTTGGAACTGCTCAATTACCTGAAAATTTAATAGAAATTACGACCAGAATCCGAGGTATCATATAACGTTTCACTTTGAGTAATCTACTTAATTACGCGGGGAACTGCAATGTCCTGTTTGCCACACCGTCTCTGTAGACGGAGAGCAGTAAACCAACATGACGTTTTCGGCTTCCCATTCTGACACTGCCGCTTTGTGGAGGCAATTTCCATTGCCGGCATATGTGCCGGACGCCGACTCCACCCCAGCCACGGCGAGTTCCAAGGACAAAGCGTCCACTGCGTTCGTGTCGGAGCTGTGTTTGAATGTGTCGCTGTCCAGCAAGCTACCGCGATATTCGCCAACACAAACGGCGCTCAAATGTCGCTTAGCGACAACTGTTTGCAGTGGACGGCTACTTTGCGCGCGGTACAGCGCCGCCGTCCATGTTTCGCCCAGCGCCACCTGTTGTGGCCGCAGACTTGCAGGGACACCACTGAGTTTCCGTTCCGTGTAGCTAATCATCTATGCATTAGGCCATTACGTTCTCGTTCCGAGACAACACATGTTGGTGAAGTGGCTTCGCACTCCGTACTGTCTACCTGTCTGCTACTGTAGTTTCAAATCTGTTCGTACTCCGGTCACTCCAACATACAGTTTATGTACTATGTCTTGTAGATAAGATGTGTACCACTTCAATGGACATCTTTAACTTTCACCTTTAAAATAAGACAGCAAGTTAAGGTATTTCGTCAAGTGTTTCGGTCTAAGGAGGCGAATACAGTGTGGTGGCAAAAGTCAGGGATAGCGATGTGCACGTATACAGATGGCGGTCGTATCGCCTACACAAAGTAAACAAGGCCAGTGGAATGCCGAAGTTGTCATTTGTACTCAGGCGATTTCCAAAGTGATTGTGGTCGCACGACGGGGATTAGGACTTTGAACATGGAATGGTAGTTGGATGTAGACGCATCCGATATTCCACTTCGAAAATCGTTACCGAACTCAATATTCCGAGATCAATAGTCTGAAGAGTGAGCCAAGAATACCAAATTTCAAGCATCACCAATCACCACGCACAACGGAAAGACCGACGGCATTCACTTAGCGACAGAGAGCAGCGGCATTTGCCTAGAGTTGTCAGTGCTAACAGACAAGCAACAGTGCGTGAAATAACCGCAGAAATCATTGTGGGACGTACGACGAACGTATCCTTCAGTGTGGCGAAATCTAGCGTTAATGTGCTACAGCAGCAGACGATTGACGCGAGTGCCTTTGCTTAGAGCATGACGTCGACCGCAACCCCTATCCTGAGCTGATGACTATATCAATTGGACTCTAGGTGACAGTGAAACCGTGGCTTGGTCAGATGAGTCCCTATTTCAGTTGGTTCTGGCGTGGGGCATATCCTACGACGAAATCGTGTTCCCAAGAGTTCAGCGAGGCTCTGTGCGAGCTGGAGGTGTCTCCATGATGGTATGGGCTTTTTTAACATGGAATCGACTGCGTCGTGTGGTCCAACTGAACCGATCATTGACTGAAAAGGATTATGTTCGGTTAGCTGGAGGCTATTTGCAGCCGTTCATGGAATTCATATTCCCAAACAACGATGGGATTTTGATGGTGGCATTGCGTCATTTTACCAGGCTGCAACTGTTCGCGACTGGCTTGAACAACGTTCTGGACAATTCGTACTTATGATTTTACCGCCCAGATGGCCAGACGCGAATGCCATCGAACATTTGCGGGACATGATGGATAGGCACAAATTCTTGCACTTGCAATACTTTCGCAATTATGGATGGCCGTGCAGGCAGTATGGCTCAATATTCTGCAGGGGACTTTCAATGACTTCTTCAATCGTCGATTTTCTACACTACGCCGGGAGGTCGGACAAGATAAGAGCAAGTATCTCATCACGATCGTCACCTCAGTGCAATTCACTGTATAGTTAACGCTTGTAACTTACCAACATGAATCATTCACTGTGTAGAGGACTGTGTGCTACTATAAAATTCAATAGCACACTTTATTTACATCGTTAATTCCCTACTCGTCACATTAACTGAGTGGCTAACAGCGAAATTTTTTATGTCCAATTTTTTATGTCCATGGTGTTCTGAAATTAAATGTAAAAGTATAATTTCCAGATAAAATGTGTGGAATTCGTATGAGGGCACTATTGAAGATATGAGAGCAACGTGACTGCGGTCGGATCAAACTAAAAATCAACAATAAAACTAGCAGCCTTGTCTATGTACATACACTACTGGAAATGGAAAAAAGGAACACATTGACACCGATGTGTCAGACCCACCATACTTGCTCCGGACACTGCGAGAGGGCTGTACAAGAAATCATCACACGCACGGCACAGCGGACACACCAGGAACCGCGGTGTTGGCCGTCGAATGGCGCTAGCTGCGCAGCATTTGTGCACCGCCGCCGTCAGTGTCAGCCAGTTTGCCGTGGCATTCGGAGCTCCATCGCAGTCTTTAACACTGGTAGCATGCCGCGACAGCGTGGACGTGAACCGTATGTGCAGTTGACGGACTTTGAGTGAGGGCGTATAGTGGGCATGCGGGAGACCGGGTGGACGTACCGCCGAATTGCTCAACACGTGGGGCGTGAGGTCTCCACAGTACATTGATGTTATCGCCAGTGGTCGGCGGAAGGTGCACGTGCCCGTCGACCTGGGACCGGACCGCAGCGATGCACGGGTGCACGCCAAGACCGTAGGATCCTACGCAGTGCCGTAGGGGACCGCACCGCCACTTCCCAGCAAATTAGGGACACTGTTGCTCCTGGGGTATCGGCGAGGACCATTCGCAACCGTCTCCATGAAGCTGGGCTACGGTCCCGCACACCGTTAGGCCGTCTTCCGCTCACGCCCCAACATCGTGCAGCCCGCCTCCAGTGGTGTCGCGACAGGCGTGAATGGAGGGACGAATGGAGACGTGTCGTCTTCAGCGATGAGATTCGCTTCTGCCTTGGTGCCAATGATGGTCGTATGCGTGTTTGGCGCCGTGCAGGTGAGCGCCACAATCAGGACTGCGTACGACCGAGGGACACAGGGCCAACACTCGGCATCATGGTGTGGGGAGCGATCTCCTACACTGGCCGTACACCTCTGGTGATCGTCGAGGGGACACTGAATAGTGCACGGTACATCCAAACCGTCATCGAACCCATCGTTCCACCATTCCTAGACCGGAAAGGGAACTTGCTTTTCCAACAGGACAATGCACGTCCGCATGTATCCCGTGCCACCCAACGTGCTCTAGAAGGTGTAAGTCAACTACCCTGGCCAGCAAGATCTCCGGATCTGTCCCCCATTGAGCATGTTTGGGACTGGATGAAGCGTCGTCTCACGCGGTCTGCACGTCCAGCACGAACGCTGGTCCAACTTAGGCGCCAGGTGTAAATGGCATAGCAAGCCGTTCCACAGGACTACATCCAGCATCTCTACGATCGTCTCCATGGGAGAATAGCAGCCTGCATTGCTGCGAAAGGTGGATATACACTGTACTAGTGCCGACATTGTGCATGCTCTGTTGCCTGTGTCTATGTGCCTGTGGTTCTGTCAGTGTGATCATGTGATGTATCTGACCCCAGGAATGTGTCAATAAAGTTTCCCCTTCCTGGGACAATGAATTCATGGTGTTCTTATTTCAATTTCCAGGAGTGCACATCTAAATCCTATCATCAAAGTAATACCTGTGTTGAAAGTATCTCACACATCTTAAGAGAGGCAACCGAACTTAGATCTTTCCACTTACGGCAGTTGCTGTATGTTGGGCTGCTTATCTTAAGGTGAATCAAATATTATCTCACCACTATCATTTTGCCCGTGCCACAGACAGCGTTCTTCTCAGAAAATATTCCAATAGGTTTGGCATAGAACAGAATGGGATTTCGAGGTACAGAGTTTGCCTGATGACCCAGGGATCTCCCTAAAATCTTGATCAGAACTATGGGAACGGATCTACATTTTTTTTATTTATCTTTAGCTTGATGTAGAGGGGTACTGAAACTGTGTACCGGACCTGGGCTCGGACCAGAATACTTTCAGACTGAGCTACCTAGGCACGACCCACAGAGAACAGGCTGGTACACATGTTCACAACGTCATCAATGATATACAGCATACACACACACATGAAGTCTGGTACAATGGGGAACGTTGTCGAAGAAATATATTAATGCACCTACCAACGGAGGTATCCTCATGAACCACCCTACTGGTTTACTTCTTGTACCTCCTGGTTAGCACATACACATCATCTACCAGGAAGTTACATGACAGAGCACTCACCACTGGTAAGCTAAAGATATTTCTGTACATAGTACATTTTTAAATCGGTGATGTCTTTTACTGAAACTTCCTGGCAAATTAAAATGGTGTGCCGGGACTCGACTTCAGAAGCATGCTTTTGTCAGAAATGCTCTTGCAGAGTGAACTATCCAGGCGGGAGTCATATCTGCCCACCACAGCTCTACCTCCGCTTTTACCTCTCCCTGCTTCCGAAACTTTGGTTCTACACAGAGTTTGAGTATTCCAGGAAGTTTTACAACACACACATTCCGCTGAAACGGAGTATTAATGCTGCAACTTTACAAATCCACCTAGAAACTTTGCCAAACATGGTTCAGATGTCTGACAGCACAATGCAATTTCGATGTCTCTACGATATCTCTACGACTGCGAATCCGGTGTCCGTGTAGACATCGGTCCCGCGGTATAAAAGTATTTCCTTTAATTTTTTGAGAAATGTCTGTTAACATTCGTAAGTGTTGTCTTAGAATACTCCTCCTTCATGGACATATCTAAAGACGTACGTCAAAGTTCACCATTCAGTTTTGGAAGTCCATAATTACAATCACGAAAAGCGTCTACGAAACCAACTGTAGAACTTCCTGCCGGATCTGGACAAAACATCAGCATGAAGTAAACGCACGCATCTACACGGCACACCACAATCAAAAGATCACTTTTTCGAAATTCTGTAGCTGTTTGCCACTGCGACGTACAAGTTAGAAACTTGGCTCAAAGGTGCCTACGACCTTCCCATGTAACTGAGCAAGAGGGTAGCGCCCTGCGACGTCACCCTAAGGCTCGGCGACACTGCAAACGGCAAGGTGTCGACACATGAAAAAGGAAGGCCACAGCTCATAAACTCATGTGAGGTTTTAGGTGGTTTCATTACGTTACACCAGCACAACATTTCACTGGAGCTGTACTTAACGCCAGCGTCAACATTTAATACAATAGGACACCCCATAGTTTCCACATGTGAGCAGGACCCGCTAGTTCATCGACAGCGCAGCTAAGTGTGTCAAAAAGGGTGCCTGTCACGCTGAGAGTGATGCTGAGTAGGGGTGTCTTAGAGGGAACCTTCGCCATTTTACTAACGAATGTGTCATTATCGCACCCCTTCGTGATCATGCAACAGAGTGGTACAAGACAGGAGGGGTGAAAAAGCATAAGCACCATTTGTTCGTTCAGATTGTGTCAAAATTGATTTGAGTGGTTTTGAACAGCCCCTAGTGGTTCCAGCATACACGCCAGAGGAAAAATCCGCCGTCACACTGCACTCCAAACGGGTGAGATCACACTCAGTGAGGTTGCTGGGACATATATCCGCAGAGGAGCGTTGAACTGCCGGGGAGTTGTCATGAACGTCGTCCTGCTGCTCATCTCATTGAGGTCGTTTTCGGTGGCAAAATGTGTGGGAATCGACGCCGCAATCAAGGGGTGGTTCCATTGACACCATTTACGCCACCCACTCAGGCCTTTTCGAGGCGATTCTGAGCGGTGATTCGTCTTCAATGTTTTACTCGGCCACCCACACGAAAATCAGGTGGTTTCAACGCTGCGAGTTGTGGTTCTGACCTCCAACGCAGTGGCGTCAAAATATGGGGTGAACTCTGGGTGAGGGTGAGAGGCTGTGACTTCCTTCCCATCACGTGACATACCACGGTGGCGTTGGGCCTTAATTTGGCGACCAACGTGTCATCATTAACCAACCTAAGAGCTCACTTGTACTTCTGAGCTCAGGGGTTTTGTCGCATGTGTTCCTTAATATTTGGAGCGTCATCGAGCACGACCGTGACGTAGTGAGCCACACTTTTGCGTCATTACAGAAATGGTTGTAAAACATATTTGAGCTGAATTGCAGAACTTCTAGTTATCTACAGGTGAGAATTACGGCATTTGGAAGAAATGATTTTTTAATTGTGTTATCGTAACACAATTGTTGCAAATGTAGATAAAATGTGTTTCACTATTACAGCAACAAATGAAAAGGAAAGGATAGAGGATAATGAAAGAAGCAAATAATTCTAATAAATATACCTAAGAAGTCGAATAAATTCCTCGAAACGACCGATTACAACTGAGTACGTGAACATGTTTTAAAAAGTTTCCAAGAAGATCCAATCTGCAACCATGACCAGTGTTCACGTGAAGGCAAGCTTCATCACGCTTTCTCAGCAATGCCCATACACACTCAAAAACATCAGAAGCATTAATGTACCGGCATCATTCCGCAGAGCGCTCGCGGAGTTCTCAACGCTTTCAGCAGCTCCAAAATACAACGCAGGTCTGGAATGTCCCCACGCCAAGAAATCTGTTTGGAGACCATAGTATTCTCGAACTGCTATCGATACACTTTTTGTCTAAGATTCGTGCGTCGTATTTCGGAACAGCTGCAAGAAAGTTTACCGGTGCACCGTCATACATTTAACGCACACGTATGCTGCCACCATGACGAACATCATCTAAATAGTTGGTTAGCTTGCGTGGCAGGAAATGATGGTACACACGACATGACGAATAAGTCTGCAAAACAGAAAATGTGGCCCTATTAACCGAACACTAATTACACATTGTGAAACGTTAACGGAATTCCCCCGCTGACTTTCCAACGCAGTGGTAGCTTCTGAGTTCTCGTAAGCCCAAAGTGAATGTTCATAATAGCACTTTGGGTAAAGCACACTTATTCTGCAGAAAACATATGCAGGAGGGACTGTGGATTGTTCCCCTCACTGTATAATGATACACTATGTGATAAAAAGTATCCGGACACACCCAAATACATACGGTTCCATATTAGGTGCATTGTGCTGCCACCTACTGGCCGGTACTCCATACCACTGACCCCAGTAGTCATTAGACATCGAGAGAGATCAAGAATGGGGCGCTCCACGGAACTAACGAACATTGTTAGGTGACTGGGTGTCACTTGCGTCATACGTCTGTACGCGAGATTTCCACACTGCTAAACATCCCTAGGCCCAGTGTTTCTGATGTGATAGTGAAGTGGAAATGTGAAGGGACACGTACAGCACAAAAGCGTACCGGGCGACCTCTTCTGTTGATAGACAGAGACCGCCGACAGTTGAAGTGGGTCTTAATGTGTAATTAGCAGACATCTATTCAAACCATCACACAGATGTTCCAAACTGCTTAATGTTCCACTGCAAGTACTATGACAGTTAGGCGGGAGGTGAGAAAACTTGGATTTCATGGTCTAGCGGGAGCCAAACGATGCCTCGCTTGGTGTGAGGAGCTTTCTGCGCACATGGTGTACAATTCTTGACACACTGATCCACATCTGCTTCCCTACCTCTCCACCATTGCCTCTCTGCCACTCTCCTATTCTTCGCTCAACACCCTCCATGACCATATAACAAGTGATCATGTGCTTCCTTTAAATCTTATCCTTCAGCTTCGCTTGCACTACTGACCTTGGTAATAACTATGTTTCCCTGCACAGAAGACCGTCGTACATAGTAAATTGTGGCTGTGTCCCATACAAGTTACAATCGTTGTCTGCTTACTGTAATACTTTCCACACTGCTAGGTCATAACCTATGACTTCTATTTTTTCCACCTTCCTACTTAGTGCGTCCGCATTACCGTGCTTCTTCCCAGGCTTGTGCACCACCTCACAGTCGAATTCACTAAGCCTCACAGCCCACCTAGAGAGTGTAATTGACAGATCCTTCAAGCCCAACAACTAGTTCAACGCAGCATGATCTGTCACTACCCGAAATCTTCTCCCATGTAAATAACATTTAAAATATTCGATTCCATAGATTATGCTAAGCATCTCCCTCTCTGTTGTTGAGTAATACCTCTCTGCTGCATTCAACTGCCTAGGTGCATAGACTGCTGGATGTTCTTTCCCTTACTTTCCTAACTAAGAACACACCCTACTGCTTGATTCTATGCATCACATGCTATTATAAACTGCTCTGAAAAATCTGAGAACACAAAAACTATACTTAATGTTAACACTTCTTTCGGTTTGTCAAACGCTTTCTGACACACTTCTGTCCACACAAATCTCACACACTTCCGTAACAATCGCGTGAACGGCTGGATAAATCTGCAAAACCTTTCACGAACGTTCGACAGAAATTGCAAATTCCGATGAATGACTGCACTTCCTTAAGTGTTTTTAGTTCCCGAAAGTCCCTTACATAGTGTACCAACCTCGGATCTGTTCGCACTCCGTTATTACTGATAATATGACCCAAACATTTTACTCTTCTAATACAAAATGACACTTCTCCAGGCTCAACGGCAAACGAACTGCTCTTAACCTCATAAATACTTCCCTTAACCGCTGTCTATGTTACTCCATACTGTCTGAAACTATAATGTCATCCCAATAGACAAGACACTGCCGTTGTTTCAGACCACTCAAGACACTGTCTAGCAACGTCTGATACGTTGCCGGAGCGTTTTTCAAACCGAATGGGATTCTAATGCACTGGTAATGGCCTCCAGGTGTAGAGAAGGCAGTTTTTGGACGATCCTTTGGAGCAATCTCTAACTGATGATAACTACTTGTCAAATCCATCGTATAAAAGTAATGGCACTGTCCTAAGTGATCCAAGGTCTCCAATATGTTTGGAATGGGGTTTGATCCGTAACTGTCTTATTATTAAGGTATCGGTAGTCACAACAGCACCTGTATTTATTCCATCCATAGATGTTCTAGGCACAATGACAATGCCCGCTCCCCAGCAACTATTACTATGCTCTATAATACCATCCGCCAGCTGCTGATCAGTGAAATGCTCCACAATCGGCTGCAAATACCTTGGTATTCTCTACGGTTTACGGTAAACAGGTGCTTTATTTCCGTTTGGTATCCTATGTTGAACTACTAGAGTTGCGGGCAACGGCCCTTGCAGAAAATCAAGTCTTTAAATTCCCACAATAATCCTTCCATGTGCTCACTTTCTCCTCCTTTCAAATGCTTAATTTGGTCACGCAGTGCAGTTCTATCGGCAGTTAGTAGTTGGTCGCGTCGCGTAACTATCAAATATCAGTCTTCATCATGTGGTACATCCAAATTCGCTACTAAAACTACTTTCCTTAAATTCGCGTCTACAGTTCTAAAATGATCCGTGTTCACAGAGACTACTCACCCGTCGTTTCCCTCTTGTATGTGTACAATATTACATTTCACAAAACAAGCTAACTGATCCAAAACTTCATTATCCTCCAATGATTCAACAACGCATACTGTACTCACTGGTAGATTCGACTCCACACTTACCCAAAGTAACTTCCCGGTGCCACCAGACACACAGTCAAGCAAATTATAGCTTAATGCTAATGTATGTCTTTTCGACAGCTCTGCATAGACAGAAGTTTCCCCTTAGCTGAAATAACAATCCACCAGGCTCCACAGTTGGATGTCAAAGGTCAATTTTGGCATGATATTGATGCAAGATATCTACTCCTAGGATCATGTCGTGGCCCTCACTTACCCATGGTACTACCTCCATGTATGCCTCAAATCGGACTTTCCCTATGCGGAAAGCAACTGACCCCAAAGATATGATCTCCTTATTCCCCACTCCACGCAACCTGTAACGTAGTGGGTCTAACTTAGTTTGTCTCATTACATTCTTAGTAGCCACTGACACTTGCGCCCTTGTGTCCAACAAAATACTTAACTTTTTTCCTCATATGGATCATACCATTTAATATTCCACCTCTGCATACGTATTTGTAGCACTGAAATTAAATTGGAGCTCCATTAGGTGTGTCTTGGGTCCATTGTGTTTCTTTCGTTCCTCATTATTCCTGAAACAAAACAATTAGGTACAAAAATAACACAACTCTCTACACTCCAGTATCATCACACTCAGTAACATCATCCTCAAACCAATACAAAAGTAAATAAATGCCATAAAAAATAATAATTCTTACTGCCCCAAATACACTAAAACTTACTCTGACAACAAAATATATTTTATATCCACACGAAACATCTACAATCACCTGCCATGAGCCATACTCAAAAACACATAAAGGAGAGAAAACGTCCAACATTCCAAAGAAAACAGGTCAAAACTCACCACATCTTGTGAATGTAATTCAGGTGGTGGGCTTGAACTTCATACTGTACAGATGACTTCCACTATTTTGACACCAAATGTAGAGGCAACTTCTGACACTGAATGTAACATCAACACCAAATGTAGTGGGAACAGGTAGAAGGCAGCTTATAAAGACTAGTCTGAGCTTTATAAGTGATTTATTGTTTCCAACTACAGTGCCACTTTAACCTCGGTCTGCATCACCGGGTCCTGAATGCTGAGGACACCACCTCAGCAGCCCATCAAGTGCTCAGACGATTGTTTGGCCGTATACGGCCACGGTGATATGACAACGTCAGGCCTGCGCCGGCAGCTGACTCAGCTGCTTTCGTCCTGCCCTGTCTCAGAGCTGCCAAGTGACCACTGCAAGGTGGCCTGCGCCGTGCGTCCCCACATGTGTGGCTTATCTCGCGGTGACAACAAGTGCCCCCGATCTGGCTGCTGAATCTGCAGCCCTCGTCCTGGATGTCTCCAGTGCATGTTGCGAGCCAAGACGACTGCCTGCAGTAGCGAGCCATGGAGTGGTCCGCCGCTAGCTGGTTAAAAACCCTGCATCAGCCTCAGAGGGTCGAACCAGCGACTCTCCATGGACTGGAACGCTGGCGCCCCATCTGCTGCTGTGTGTATCTGATGGTGTGACACACCCGGACATCCAGGAGAGCTGTCACACTTGAATACATTGTTAGTGAACCGGCACCTATTTAAATGCGGCTGTGAGCCTCTGTTTTGCTAAACGCACCACTCCGCATCATGTACTCATAACACCTAGGTTGGCCAGTGGGCCCATTCTGCCTGTGACTTGCACCATGCAAACCTCTGTGTGTACTTTTTCCAGCGTTTCTACGCCCCTGTGGCCTCTATCTTACTTCGCAACTGCTGGTGAGTGTAACTCACTGCAAACTGGCCCGCACCTGGCTGTAACTTGCGCACTCAGAAATAATGCACCAAAACTGACTTTTCCTATCCCAAACATTAGTGCCGCTACAACTGAGTATTTTACAATAACTTGTTGTAATACAGGTATGTCAGTGCTTGTACATATATCACACCAGGGAAAGAATTGTATTCAAGAAGTACTGTATTTATCAGGATTGTTAATTCATTCTTTTGTCCCCAGCTTTCGATTTTACTATAAATACACAGTATAGAAAGTATAGGGTAGCTCACAAATACGTTTACACACGATGAGTATCAGTTTCTTGTACCAAAACAAGAATAAAGGGACTACTAAACATGGGCTCTCCTACTTCAAGCTCTTTGCATTCCACATTTTGGGAAATGGTAGAAGGAAAAGAGGAAGCCCTAAAAACGAGGGCTCCATAATGCATGCCTTAAGAGCTGTAAGCACTTGCTCATCTTCGCTCCTGCAAAACGCATCTCTTGTACTGAAGAAGTGCTCATAGGAATTAAGGTATGCATTTCAGAGCCCATGTTTGCTGGACAGTTTTTTCTCGTTTTCGTCCGTATTACCTCCTGGCAGAATCCAATAGTTTTCAGTGTACCGTCTCGTACAGCTGGTGAAGATAACAATGGATTACTAATAACGACCCCACAGATTATTTGCACGATCCGGGAGTAAGTGGAACAGGAAGAAACACCTATATAGTAATGAGCACGCAATGTGTTCTTTGCTGCAAATAGGAGAGAATTTTCACGGCTGCTGATTCGCTTTTCTCCAACATATTTAATGACTTTTGTGTTATAAGTTTCAGTCATTTTGACGATAACAATTAATTACCTAGCATGTGGATGTGATGTTCAGATGCATACATGCATACATGTTAGATGTTCTTAAAATTTCTGTATGTCCTGAAACATAAAGTGTCTCTTATAGTCTACCTGAAAATTTCCTAACGGGAAAACTGCAATGAATGATTTATTGACGAATTAGCTGACAACACACTCGATGTAAATATTTTATAAAAAGTTTTATATGACTGAGAACCCCCACTACAAACAATTGGCTACTACATCTACAGGAAGAACAGGAGAAAAGCTGATGTGGTTGATCTGTTTTCCCCCTTTTAGCGTGAATGAATTTCAAATCAGATGTGTTGATTACAGAAGAAGTATTGATTGAAGTTCATTTCAATAGCTGCACCTTAACTGGATATTAGTTTCCAGTAAAAGTCTTATCTTAAGGAATGATCAATATTCAGGTATATGATAGAAACGATCATTCTAAAGAGTCTAATAAAAATGGGCTCTATAATGTATACCTTAAGAGCTGTGAGCAAGTGTTCAGTAGAATAGATGCGTTTCACAGTAGCGAAGACGAACACGTGCTCATGGCTCTTTAGGTATTCGCTTCATAGACCATGTTTACTGGACACTTTCTCTTATTTTGGTGCGTGTTACCGCCTCTCAAATATGGGAAGTAAGATGCTTTCGCTGGATGAAGTGGCCGAGCGGTTCTAGGCGCTTCAGTCTGGAACGGCGAGACTGCCACGGTCGCAGGTCCAAATCCTGCCTCGGGCATGGATGTGTGTGATGTCCTTAGGTTAGTTACATTTAAGTAGTTCTAAGTTCTAAGGGACTAATAACCGCAGATGTTAAGTTTCATAGTGCTTACAGCCATCTGAATCATTTAAGAAGCGTTTGGTAAAAGAGACTTGTTTCACTGTATCGAAGATGAAGCAATGTTCATACTTCTCAGAGTATGCATTTTAGAGTCGGTGTTTGCTAGATTTTATTTTCGGATGGTCGCGATTCTCACATCCCAGAATGCTGACTCCAGGAGCACCGTATATATATACACACTCCTGGAAATTGAAATACGAACACCGTGAATTCATTGTCCCAGGAAGGGGAAACTTTATTGACACATTCCTGGGGTCAGATACATCACATAATCACACTGACAGAACCACAGGCACATAGACACAGGCAACAGAGCATGCACAATGTCGGCACTACTACAGTGTATATCCACCTTTCGCAGCAATGCAGGCTGCTATTCTCCCATGGAGACGATCGTAGAGATGCTGGATGTAGTCCTGTGGAACGGCTTGCCATGCCATTTCCACCTGGCGCCTCAGTTGGACCAGCGTTCGTGCTGGACGTGCAGACCGCGTGAGACGACGCTTTATCCAGTCTCAAACATGCTCAATGGGGGACAGATCCGGAGATCTTGCTGGCCAGGGTAGTTGACTTACACCTTCTAGAGCACGTTGGGTGGCACGGGATACATGCGCACGAGCATTGTCCTGTTGGAACAGCAAGTTCCCTTGCCGGTCTAGGAATGGTAGAACGATGGGTTCGATGACGGTTTGGATGTACCGTGCACTATTCAGTGTCCCCTCGAAGATCACCAGAGGTGTACAGCCAGTGTAGGAGATCGCTCCCCACACCATGATGCCGTGTGTTGGCCCTGTGTGCCTCGGTCGTATGCAGTCCTGATTGTGGCGCTCACCTGCACGGCGCCAAACACGCATACGACCATCATTGGCACCAAGTCAGAAGCGACTCTCATCGCTGAAGACGACACGTCTCCATTCGTCCCTCCATTCACGCCTGTCGCGACAACACTGGAGGCGGGCTGCACGATGTTGGGGCGTGAGCGGAAGACGGCCTAACGGTGTGCGGGACCGTAGCCCAGCTTCATGGAGACGGTTGCGAATGGTCCTCGCCGATACCCCAGGAGCAACAGTGTCCCTAATTTGCTGGGAAGTGGCAGTGCGGTCCCCTACGGCACTGCGTAGGATCCTACGGTCTTGGCGTGCATCCGTGCGTCGCTGCGGTCCGGTCCCAGGTCGACGGGCACGTGCACCTTCCGCCGACCACTGGCGACAACATCGATGTACTGTGGAGACCTCACGCCCCACGTGTTGAGCAATTCGGCGGTACGTCCACCCGGCCTCCCGCATGCCCACTATACGCCCTCGCTCAAAGTCCGTCAACTGCACATACGGTTCACGTCCACGCTGTCGCGGCATGCTACCAGTGTTAAAGACTGCGATGGAGCTCCGTATGCCACGGCAAACTGGCTGACACTGACGGCGGCGGTGCACAAATGCTGCGCAGGTAGCACCATTCGACGGTCAACACCGCGGTTCCTGGTGTGTTCGCTGTGCCGTGCGTGTGATCATTGCTTGTGCAGCCCTCTCGCAGTGTCCGGAGCAAGTATGGTGGGTCTGACACACCGGTGTCAATGTGTTCTTTTTTCCATTTCCAGGAGTATATATATATATATATATATATATATATATATATATATATATATATATATATATATATATATATACCCCTGGAGTCAGCATTCTGGGATGTGAGAATTGTTATGAGAGGAGAGGAGAAGATATATTATCTCGTGAATAACGAAGTTCCTTTCGATGTCATTATTGCCTGAAATGATTTAGAGACATACAGACGTCAATTACGACTTCTATAGAATTGCTTGAATTGCCTGTTAACACGACCCAACGGAAAAATATTATGATCTCTGCCAACAAACCACAAAAATTTGTTTGAAATTTAAGAGAAAAGCTACCACACTAACAGCATAAAATCAACAATGTTTCATAGTGTTGAGTGAAGGAAGGTTATACAGTCACACTCTCACACGAGAAGGCTTTAAACCCTTTTTATGTTCTTTTTTTTCAGTGGAACGGTAGGGAGACAGATATTGGCCCGCTAGATGGAGGAAAACAGACGCCTGAGGGTAGCCGGGTTTCATCCCGCACGGTCCCGCCGCTGAGTGGTTTCAATTCCGTGTGAGATGCCGTGGGATCGGAATTCTTCCGCGGGCCCGGAATGGCCCCTGCAGGCCCTTCGCGGCGCAGCAACAGTGACCGGGCGGCCGTGAGGGGAATCCCCTGAGCGGCGCGCTGGCCCGCGGCGCACACGGGCTCAACTTTCAATTACTGGAGCTGTCCGCGCTGCCCGCGCTGCCCGCGCTAAGGTACCGCCGTACACCGCTCCACTGCTTCCGCAGCCGGCTCGATAATTGTTCGCTACACAGCTGGACGAGTAGTGCCACAGGGACCAGGATATTCCGTTTCCAACCAAAGTATTACCAACTATCATAACAAAGAAATATATTACGTTTGTCACTGTCACCATAGTGTTAATAAACCCGAGCCAACTGAGTATAATATCGTGAAAGGACTTCTCCCTTGACACACGCAGTGGTTACTGTTACTACAAGCCACACCACAAGTTGGCAAACGGGGCAAAATTTATAGCAGTTTACTGTCGAGTTGAGATTATCACAACATTTTTATTCGTGTCTTACAGAAACTAGCAGTACGGCAATAAACAGCCTTTTAAGCACGCCGGTAACGGCCATCAAGTAATTTATAGCAATGCAACAAATTTAAAATAATAAAAATAACCACAGAATCTAGCAGTACGCTAATAAATTACCTGTTATAACACGCCGGTAACGGCAATCAAAGAAATTTATAGCAACTTCCTGTAAAATTAAAACTGTGTGCCGGACCGAGACTCGACCTCGGGACCTTTGCCTTTCGTGAGCAAGTGCTCTACCAACTGAGCTACCCAAGCACGACTCACGCCCAGTCCTCACAGCTTTACTTCTCCCAGTAAGTTTGGAAGGTGGGAGACGAGGTACTGGCAGAAGTAAGGCTGTGAGGACGGGGCGTGAGTAGTGCTAGGATAGTTTAGTTGGTAGAGCACTTGCCCGCGAAAGGCAAAGGTCCTGAGTTCGAGTCTCGGTCCGGCACACAGTTTTAATCTGCCAGGAAGTTTCATATCAGTGCACACTCCGCTGTAGAGCGGAAATTTCATTCTAGAAACATCCCCCAGGCTGTGGCTAAGCCATGTCTCCGCAATATCCTTTCATTCAGGAGTGCTAGTTCTGCAAGGTTCACAGGAGAGTTTCTGTAAAGTTTGGAAGGTAGGACACGAGGTACTGGCAGAAGTAACGCTGTGAGGACGGGGCGTGAGTCGTGCTTGGGTAGCTTAGTTGGTAGAGCACTTGCCCGCGAAAAGCAAAGGCCACGATTTCGATTCTCGGTCCGGTACACAATTTTAATGTGCCAGGAAGTTTCATATCCGCTCACACTCCGCTGTAGAGTGAAAATTTCATTCTAAATTTATAGCAATACAACAACTGAAAAAAATTCATGAACATTGGTAAACAGGCTACTAAAGTAAATACAGAACTTTGTTAATAAAGTACGGTTAGGTAGTGAAGCTATCAACACCGCCATTAAAAAAAATAAACAGGTCTCAGCAAACACACGATTAATGGCAATACAAGGAATTTACAAACTTGGAGAATTTAAAAATATGTAAACAAAAATGTCCTGGAATATCATTAGAACATAACAAATATGACATACCCGTGTAAGGCGGCCACAAATCACCCACTCACGGTTCCTCAAGCTAGACAGAATACTGACCGTAAACACAATTGCCACTCTCAGGCTGGTCACTGCACCGACTTTTAGCCAGCGAAAACTTGTTATAAGATGGCTTAACTTGCTGACAGAATTAGAGCTAAACTCGTACAAGGAAACATTACACCACACAGTCCTGAATGAGCGACCACATGCTCAACCAACAAGAAGTATGAATTTACTCATAACCCACGACAGAACAGCGAAACAAATAAACTGCCAAAACTACACCTCCCATCGGACAGTAACGAGAGGAGGAGGGAAGGTCACTGTCTTCAATTACACCGGTGTCAAGGACAGGAAACCCGGTCGCCGGAGGCCACAAGGCAGAAAAGTCGCTGGTTACACACAAATATTACTTAATGATTAAACCTTCCACGAACTTAACTTGCAATTATGCTCAAACAGGCAGTACACGACCTTAAATGGCAAGGATCCCCACATCCGACCTCGAACGCACAGCCAGCGTACCCAACACACCACGGTCACGCGACAACACGCTCTGTCACCGGATTTCACGTCTGCTCTGCAACGCTGACGGGTAGTGACCGCTCCTTGTTAACGTCCCACCAAGGCGAAGTGAACAGCAACTACTGATGGGGCAATTCTGTATACAACCAACACGCGGGGAGCTCTTCCGTCAACTCGACCCGCTCGTTACACACAACCGATATACATCACGTGGTGACTCGGTACAACCGACCACGCCTGCTTCGCGCTGTACAGCCACACTGCCCTCCCGTGTCCGCCACACTCTCTCTCTCTCTGCGCACAACGCTCCTACTTACGCGCCACCACCCGAGGTTACAACCGGTGAAAGATCTCACTTCCTGCATAGCAGTTTCTCGGAAGCAAAACGCAGATTTCGATAGCAGAGGCAAACGATAACCAAGCCACCACTTAATGACAGACAACATATCAAACATACATGTCAGGGGAAGAAAAGGAAAACCAACGCAATCTAAACACAAGGTGTAGCACGAGTCGATACACGGCTCACCCCTGATGTTTCTTACCTGGAAGTATCGTAGAGGCAAGATCCAACGTGTACAAACAAGAGAAAGCACTCTTCAAAAAGAAACAAAATGATTCAAATGGCTCTAAGCACTATGGGACTTAACTGCTGTGTCCATCAGTCCCCTAGAACTTACAACTACTTAAACCTAACTAACCTAAGGACATCACACACATCCATGTCCGAGGCAGGATTCGAACCTGCGACCGTAGCGGTCGCGCGGTTCCAGACTGTAGCGTCTAGAACCGCTCGGCCACTCTGGCCGGCAGAAGGCTCTCATCCTACAGTTTAAAATGGAACAGTTATATTGACAGTTGAAGGTCACAATGTCAACTTTCAAAATTTGGCTATCTTTCACATCATCTGAATCGCAAACGTATTGAAGGGATGTTCTGTACCGAATGATTTTTCACAGAAGGTATCACAGTCTTCGACTAGTTGGGCAAATTCGTGTATACCGAATTGTAGTTTCGTGAATACGGTGGGAGCCAATGGTAAATCAGCGTCTCCAAAAGGTGTATGGGTTCTGAGCTGTTTGAAGCAGTGGTATCCATAGTACCTCAATGTTGAACTCCACCTGTGTGACTATGCCGGCCGAATATGCTTATACAGGGGGAATATTAAACACACAAACGGCACGGAAAGATTCCTGAGTGGAAATGGAGGAAAAAAGGTCTTATGAACAAGTGTCCGTAAATGGTGTGCCTGCAAAGGCAACAAATCATCTGAGAACACAGTAGAGAACAGCATCGAATCAGCGTTACGAAAGAAAGTGATAGGGATAGTAGCGATTGTCATGCACATAATCGTACTTTGGCTTACACGATGTTGGCGAGCCACTTGCCTGGAGCTTGTACTAGGTTTCGTCTCAATATACTGTAGAACCTTGTCCTTCAGATCTGGAGTACACTCAGTCCGCCGCTTCCCCGCACGTCCGTCTGTCTGAAATGACTCATGATCACACGAACGCCCAAACAGGGCTTTAAATGTTGTGTGACGTGGTTGGTGTCCGTGAGGGTACTTGTTTTTATATTGTCGTGCTGCCTCTCAACAGTTTCCATCTGCTTGGCCGTACACAAACACAACCTAGGCTTGTCGGTGACATGAATGCCGCACTACTATCCTGCTTGCAGTACGCTATACAGGGAACATACGACACGTGGTCAGAGGAACTGTCACTCGTCAGCGACATTTACTGTGATAACAATTCATTTCAGGACATACGTTTAGAGGACCTTTTCTTCTCCATTTCCAGCAAGGAATCCGTCCCACGAGTTTATCGGTTTTATTCGAGCTCTCCTTGTGTTTTGTTTCTTCCAAAACGTGGCTGCTGCGAAATTTCATTACAAAACAAGAATATAATACTGCTCGATTTTGCTCCCTTAATAGCCTACTACATTACATATCAACAGGAGTTAAAAACAAGAAATAAGTAAATAATTCCTTGTGCAGTCTGATGGCTTTTTCTGCTAACTACGTGACGGACTGGGCATAGCACACGAATCTGCAGGCATGACGAAGCTATCTGCTCAGAGACTAGAGTTATACATCGAATTTAAGTATAGGAACCATGTCTCCATTTCTGGGTTGTCTTCCATCAGCAACCCTGGCAGCTGCTTCTACGTTTTTGACATGGACGCCTTGTGTAGTAACTCCCTTTAAAGTTGATTTCTAATGGTCATTCGCAATCAACGAGCTTCAAAGCTATGATGAGATCTGGATGGGTAGTATTTCAACAGCACTTTCTTGTGATTGTTCAATTCTTTATCGTGATTTTACTTGTCTTTAAACTTCGATTTCGTGGTTCAGCTAGTCAGTTTTCGATGCACATGACACAGAATCAGGATTTCACTAAACCACGATAGGGGTGCTGAATATATCACACTCTCGTTTATATAAAAGACTGTAACATTTTCTAGCGTCTCTACAATTTGTCTGTTTCTTTCCTTCTCATGTGGTGGCCTTCTGTGTCATCAGCAGTGCACACTGACAGTTGTTTTATTTCCTCTATCTGTAACTATAGCCTGACTCGTAATTATTATACACTGAACTGAAACTTTTATTATTTATTTACAGTCCGTTGTTACTAACGGATTCATGTTTAACGATATGAATAGTTACATGGCATTGTAATCACTCTTCAGTGTAAACTCTCGTTCATCTTCTGCGTTCAACAAAATTGTTAGTCAACGCCAGGTACAAGTGCAACCAGTAAAAACGTTTGGTTGTAAATTGAAGTCAATGAATAACTTTGGTGATTCTTTGCATGCTTTTCAGGTTAGGAAGTAAATGACAATGTGGAAATTCTGTGACTGCAGGCTGCTGATCATATAATGTTCGATGCCATTGCTTTGTGTCTTTCTATTCCATGTTTTGTACAGAAAACCATTAGGTTATCAGATGGCGCCATACATACTCACTGCACATGCTTCACCTGCTGGTGAATCACATATATACTCTGAATCAGTGTATGAAATCGCCAGAAACAACTGCGAACATAAAATTCACCCGAACATTCATTTATGTCCACAATTCTTTCCGCTGTGCAGTGTAAGCACTGACTACACCGGATTGAGGTTTGGAAATACAATTAGGCTCAATTATAAATAATTTCTTGAATCAACACGTAATATAGAAAGGAACGCTTATTCTCAATTTTTCTGATGGTATTCTTTGATGTACTCACAATACATAAAAGGAGTAGTTGGTTTATAACACAATCAGAAACGATAAAATGGGGTATTTCAAATTTATTTAACCTATTTCGCAACACTGCATCTTCTTGATAAATGAAAATAAAAGAGAAGGTTAATTTTAAATTAAACATCAAAACAAAGATTTATAGTCGCCCCTGGTGCCGGTTTATACGGTTGCCCATATGCATCACCTATTGCTTTCGTTTATTGCACAGTTGAGGGAGAGTATAAAAACATTAATTTTCTAACAAGTATGGGACTGTTCGTAATCACTGATATGGTCAGACGCTGGATCGATTGCAAAGTGCGTACGGATCTTGGATTGCTCTATTGGGTTTCTAGGTCATCTGATTTTTCGGGATGTGATTTATTTTGGTGTATTATTAAGAAAGACTCAGTGAACATAATTTCTCACCCAGTTATTGTACGTGAACTACTTCCTCACATCACAACAGCAGTGAGTGAATTAACTCCTAACATGCTTGGAAATACAAGGTGTAAGGGACATAAGTGCAGATATTTTTGTATGTGGTACCTGGACATGTAGAAAAGTCAGAGTGCTGATTGTTTTCCTTTGCAACCAACAGTCTTCTTACAAATACGTCACAAAATGTACAACCTGATGTTTTCTGCACAGCGATAAATGTGCCTCTACGTAAACTATGCATGTCAGTAAAGGCTAACCGTTTTACGTCCACGTACCTACGTTGGAACACCTGACTTGCTCTGCAGAGGAAATTAAGCCACGTGTATTTGGAAGTACTAACCAACATAAAAACATACAACTTGTAATCGTTACAATTAGTCTACAAATGACGACAATACTGACGTAATGTTTTCAGTACACCGTGCGCATGGTTCGCAGTGTCTGTCAGACGCTATGAACTACATGAAAAATTATAAGAGCTCTTATTGTATTAATCGATTGGGTATTGTATTACTTATTGATTATGCATATTTTTTGGGACCATGGCATTTGTTAACACAAATAATGCGATAGGTATAATCGTCTGAAGAAGGGCACTAAATGTTAAAAATCGTTAAAGAAATTAAATTTCTTTTATACAGCTGATTTCTTATTATTTCGTTATATGGCGAGTTCAACATATTTAGAAGACACTCCGGGAGCTTCAAGACTTTTTGTTTTGTGAGATAATGAAACGCCTAAAGCCGTCCTTATGGTTTTATTTATTTTGTAGCTGCCAGTTTCGGCCCTTCAGCTGGCATATACTACACATAAAACAGACTATATTAGTTCACGGCTGAAGGCCTGGTACAGTACCTGCGATCAAATAAAAAGATATTTACAAACAACAACCAATGGTGCTCATAAGTGGTCCAAGCGTCGGCCTGGGGAGGAAGTTCTAACAACAGTTTAGGCGGACAGGCAGCCAAGCGTAACACTAAACAATCAGGTGGCTACACGACCTAGGGAGGGCTGAAGAACCAACCAACAGCCTAATCAGTTCCATCAATTCCTTTCCACCCGACACCCTCGCTGCTCTATTTCAACCGACCGACTGACTACTCCAGTACACAGCATTCATCTGCTCAGTGGAAATCACAGAAGCTACATGCGATTTCACGTAAACACACTTGCGCAAGAACTTGAACAATCGTAAAATCAATCACTGTTAGACAACAAAGACGAATGAATTCGACACCCAGAGAGTTTCGACGGCCGGAGTGGCTGAGCGGTTCTAGACGCTTCAGTGTGGAACCGCGCTACCGCTACGGTCGCAGGTTCGTATCCTGCCTCGGGCATGGATGTGTGTGATGTCCTTAGGTTAGTTAGGTTTAAGCAGTTCTAAGTTCTAGGGGACTGATGACCTCACATGTTAACTGCCATAGTGCTCAGAGACATTTGAACCAGAGAGTTTCCACAAGCGGTCAGCGACCAAATACTCGTCGTCCGATGAGACGACCGACCGAATGAGCAGCCCAGGTCGTTCCCACAGAACTTACGTGTGTCGGCAACGGTCGGGAGAGTCCTGACTATCCGAAGGTGACTGCAGCTCCAACCCGACCCAACTTGATGTCCGTTCGGAATTCGGAGACACGGCGACCTGATGACCTAGGAACCTAATACAGCAATCAAAGATCCGTACGCACTTAGCAAACGACCCAGGTTCTAACCACATCACTTATTACGAACAGTTGCACACATGTTCAAAAATTAAAATTTTTACACTCTCCCTTAACTGTGTAATATACGAAAGCATGCCGAGGTAACTCTTACACATTGGCTACGACATATGTGTACAAGGAAGGAACCAACCCACGTCCGGCTAGATGACCAGCTGACGAGGCCAAGAAACGGTCAAACGACCAAATACACGTCGTCTGATGAGACGACCAACCGAACGACCAACTTCTAGTCGTCCTGCTCCAATCTCCGTCCTTCGTCAGTTCATGTTTGTTGCCACCTGTCGGCGAGTGCTGGCTGTCCGCACCTCGTTGGCGCTCCGTCCCCGACGTCACTGCTGCTACGTCCCGACTCAACTCTCAACACACGACGAGCCGGAAATACACTACTGGTCATTAAAATTGCTACACCAAGAACAAATGCAGATGATAAACGGCTATTCATTGGACAAATACGTTATACTAGAACTGACATGTGATTACATTTTCATGCACTTTTGGTGCATAGTTCCTGAGAAATCAGTAACAAGAACACCCACCTCTGGCCGTAATAAAGGCCTTCATACCCCTGGGCATTGAGAAAAAAAAGAGCTTGGATGGCGTGTACAGGTGCAACTTCCCATGCAGCTTCAACACGATACCACAGTTCATCAAGAGTAGTGACTGGCATATTGTGACGAGCCACCATTGACAAGACGCTTTCAGTTAGTGAGAGATCTGGAGAATGTGGTGGCCAGGGCAGCAGTCGATCATTTTCTGTATCGAGATAGGCCCGCACAGGACCTGCAACATGCGGTCGTGCACTATACTGCTGCAATGTACGGTTTCGCAGGGATCGGACGAAGGATAGAGCCACGGCTCGTAACACATCTGAAATGTAACGTCCACTGATCGAAGTGCCGTCAATGAGAACAAGAAGTGACCGAGACGTGTAACAATTGGCACCCCGTACCAGCACGCCGGGTGATACGCCAGTATGGCGATGGCGAATACACGCTTCCAATGTGCGTTCAGCGCTATGTCGCCAAACACGGATGCGACCATCATGATGTTGTAAACAGAACCTGGATTCATCCGAAAAAATGACGTTTTGCCATTCGTGCACCCAGATTCGTCGCTGAGTAAACCATCGCAGGCGCTCCTGTCTTTGATGCAGCGTCAAGGGTAGCCGCAGCCATGGTGTCCGAGCTGATAGTCCATACTGCTACAAACGTCACCGAACTGTTCGTGTAGATGGTTGTTGTCTTGCAAACGTCCCCCTCTATTGGTTCAGGGATCGTTACGTGGCTGCACGATCCGGTACAGCCATGCGGATAAGATGCCTTTCATCTCGACTGCTAGTGATACGAGGCCGTTGGGATCCAGCACGGCGTTCCGTATTACCCTCCTAAATCCACCAATTCCCTATTCTGCTAACAGTCATTGGATCTCGACCAACGCGAGCAGCAATATCACGATACGATAAACCGCAAATGCGATGGGCTTCAATCCGACCTTTATCAAAGTCGGAACCGAGATGATACGCATTTCTCCTCCTTACAAGAGGCATCACAACAACGTTTCACCAGGCAACGACGGTGAACTGCTGTTTGTGTATGAAAAATCGGTTGGAAACTTTCCTGATGTCAGCACGTTGTAGGTGTCGCCACCAACCTTCTGTGAATGCTCGAGAAAGCTAATTATTTGCAAATCACAGCATCTTGTTCCTACCGGTTAAATTTCGCGTCTGTATCACGTCATCTTCGTGGTGCTGCAATTTTAATGGCCTGCAGTGTACTGGCGGTGGCTTCAAAGATAATACAAGAGTGCTCCTATCGATAAGGGCTGCTGTTGCCGCTCACGGGCAAGTAAGACAACTTAGTGACTCCAGTAAATCGAATAAGAAAACGAGGTGGTAGTATCGTAAAGAGAAAATGACAAACAATAAAGGGCATGAACACGAGCCGCGTACGGCTCAGAGTTTATTTCGAATTCTTACATCTATCAGGTGATGATTATGATTGTAGCAGATCTGATATTGCCCTTACGATGGACTGTGTGTCCAAGCACCTATGACTTCTGTAACTACTTCCAAAAGGCCATGCATTCTACCCCAAATGTTCCCAGACTCTGTGCAAGCTCCTGCAGCATAATCTGAATATGTGAATCTGTAACTCTATAACTGCGTTTTCCATGGCGTGCCATAGCAACGACTTGTAGACAACGCGACCCAGGCATTTTGGTAGTTCTGATGTAGGGTTTTGCAGATAAAGGTGTTCTGCTATGTCCCACCGTGGTAAAACTGTGGCTTCTGTTGACGTTGAATGGAGTGACTTCAGGTCCCGTGTACTTACCGGATAAATCATATCATGTCGGCTAGGATAACGGGCGGTCAAGGTGAGTCTGTAAACTACTGTATCATCACCGTAAAGAGCGAGCAGGGTATGGTCGGGAACTTGCACTTCCACCGTGACCTGCCTGTGCGATTGTTACTGCCGCCACCATTGGCCTATCAGCATTAGGCTGCGGTCACACCGGACGCGCATCGCACGGCGTCTAAGTGCCTCCCGACCCTTCACGCGACTTACCTTGCTAAACCTACAGCTGTGTACTTACGAGTCCGGCCGCACTGATTCCTTGATTACTTAACTAGTCGTGTTGGCTTTTACTGAAGTGTTGCCCAGAACCTTAGACGATTGTGCTGATAAAAGTGACTTATTACGTAACTTTTTTCTATTTCTTCTCTATTATGGATGCCGAAAGATTAATATTGGCATTTGCCAAAGGAAAAATGACGTCTACAACTGACTGCAGTTCTGCAGCAATCCAGTTATGAATTTTGCTTTGTAATAAGAGATTATACGAAGATGTAATTTCAGACGAATGTGGTAACAAACTCTGAAACAACAGAAGATCGTTATTTTAGCTAATGTCGATGTCTCACTTCCAAATTTTAATTTGTTCCTTTGTTTCGTTTAAGGTAAACAGCTGGTCGCCTTTGCTTTTATACACAGAGGAACGCATTTTTTTCCCTCTGTAGTTCACGTGTGTTAATTGTCTGAGAATATCTGGCAACTTGGGCGATTAAACGTCTTGAAAGAGCATACCATCTTCATATCTTGTTCATTAGCATTCGCTTTCTAAAACACTAGAATCTCTGTGTTCGGAGGTCAATGCAGGACTTTTTTTAAACTGTAACTGTTCGAAGTATTAAGAGCTAGTGACAATGTTATCAGATCTGTCGTGGAGATATATTCAGGGGATATACTAGATCTGTTGTTAGTATCTGCTTCTTGTAGTTTTCTGTAACTGCCAGAAAAAGGTTATCGAACAATTTTACAGACAGGCGGAAATGAAAAAAAAAATGTTTTTCTAGGTTCATCGTTTTAACAGGAACTCTTGGGGACGACGGCCGTTAACTATTGTGAGAAAATGAAACACCTACAGCGTCCTTATGATTTTATTTATTTGGTAGCTACCAGTTTCGGCGCTTCCTTGACTGTAAGCTTCACTTTAATTATCTTGAATCCGTGAAACGGCCTTCAGCCGTGTTCTGTAAATATTTCTCTTACGGATGTTTTTGATTATTTTTGAGTAATTGTTTGGGCCTTCAACCTACAAGATAATTCAAGTTTATTTAAGATGTTTTTCTGTTGTACTGTACAAAAGTTTACCCTTAAGGCCCCTCGTTTATTACGTTAAAAAGAAAAATTTATTGCGCTTTCAGACGAAGAAGTAATTTGAATTTTCTTTAATATGGCCTGTAGCCGAAATTTGTAAATGCTTGGCGTTTGAGGTATATCCTTAGCTGATCTGAAATATTACTTCTGCTCAGCCGAGATGATACTGCAATTTTACTTAAGTAAGGCTTTCAGCCTTTTCTCTAAATTCTTGTGTTTTAGAAGGAATTATTTAAACTTATTTGGAGAAGTTACTTGGGCCGTCAGCCGTGAATTGATCTATGCTGTGTTAAAGAGAAAACTGTGCATTTCTTTCGAGGAATAAAGTTGTGTTTTCTGATATAACTAAGAGTAATTGATGTTGGCCCCTTTCTTCAACCTGATCCACTCTGTAATGCGAAACACCAGGTTCAAAACTCCATCAAAACAAAAACCAGTAAGTTGCAGATATCAACAAAATAAGAGCTCACTGGAGATGAAGCTGCCAGGTTCCCATTCCATCGCCTACACATACAGTAAATTTACGAGTGTTTCACCCTTTGTTTGCGTGTTACTTGGAAGAGAAATCAGAATTCTATGATGACATGCATGGTGCTTTAAAACAAACACAATGAATTCAGATTACCCAACGATAATATGTGGAAATAAATTATCAGTATTACGAGAGCTTCCATTTAAACTGAATCTGTTTATACCAATAATAAATTATGTGGAGAAAATTCGCTAAGAGGTTAGGGAATACGAAGGTAAGTCAGATTTAATTAAATACAAACAGTTGTATTCAGTAGCTTTTTCAGACGTTCAGCAGAAACGTGTTATCACACTGACATTTAACCAAGTTCTGACTGAGAGATTTTTCATGCAGTGATCCTAACAGCTTACTGACACAATTACTTAAAAAATACGGCCGTAATGGTGCGACATAATTCATTTAAGCCGATTTACCTGTTGCAGTCTCTGTAAACCACAGTTAATAAATACGGGACAAAAAAAGTCATACAATTGTCATTAACTGTTAGCAGCTTTGTGAAACTCTATGTTACAGTTATTCTTCACGTATTCACATAATTTTTTTTTTTGCTTTTACATCTACTTAAATAAATTTCGACACACGTTATTTGAGTGAGCTGAATGTGAGTATACTGTAGGAGACTGTGCTGCATGATAATTAAATGGATATTTGCTTTACGACTTTAGAGTGTTGGAAGACATTAGCACAGCATTTATAAATTAGAAGCGCTTCGCTGCCAACATGATTTCTTTCGATTCCTTGGCGACTTTTGCGCCATTGTATCAATGCACCACTGTCGTTTTTCTTCATTTTCATACGTTATTTAAACGACTTGTCTTTATTTGGTTGATAACACAGACCGTTACGTGCTTAAATGGAGTACAAGATAGCATTGGAGATGAATACTTTGAAGTTTATAATACTGCAGATATTGTTGTACTGAGGTGCTAGTGCGCTGTGCCGGAAAGAATCAGTATTATTTTAGGTGAACACATACCATTTCAGCAACTATTTATACCAGAATTACAGCCATTTAGATGTCTTCCATCTTTCAACAACGGTACTTCAAATTTATGACCAAGAGCTCCGAAGAAACTGTGAAATTTCAGCAGAACCATACAAGTTGACGCACAAGTGCCAGAAATACTTGGTAATTGAACGAGTTGGTACATACTTCTCATAGTACCGACTAGAAAATTTATAAACAAAGAAATAAATTATTAATAAAATACAAAGGAGTATGTACGAGTAAATAACACACTATTAAGAAAATAAGAGCGTACCTCCCGGAAACATTTCAACGTGAATTTGACTACTTGGTTTTTACAACCCGTCTTCTATTTTTAGTTCTGCTAGAAGCCCTTTAAAAATAACACCTGCTGAATATTGTAGACTCCAATGTGTAATGCTTAATTATGTGTTTTCGAAGTGTAAATTGTTCTTCTGTCCAGAGCTCACCGAAAGAAAGCTCAATGAAACAGTATTGTCAATAACAGTACGAAATATTTGTGCAAGGATGCACAGAGTTAGAATTTCGAGACACTTAAACAACGGCCTATATGAAGTTCGTGAGCTAAGTCCACAGATCAGTCTGACCGCCAGTTTCTGGGCTAAGACTATTCTTGGTGAATGCACAGTATGAGACACCTCGTACTAGATAAAAGAGTAAAAGTAACCAAAGTGAAGAAGGTTTCGTTTCTCGATGCCAGATACGGTGGAAATCATTTTTATGGCGAAGGGAGCAGTGTTCAGATTCTGTAGCATACCTTGAACGTGTTACTGCCAAGAAAGTCTTCCATCTACCCTCTGTCCTAAGAATTTGAAACGCTCGATTTCACTGACGGACGAATAATTTTTGAACTTCCTGGAAAATTAAAACTGTGTGTCGGGCAATTACTCGAATTGGGGACCTTCGAAAGAGAAGTTTAGTACTTCAGCGTTCCTCTGACGTACTTTCAGAAGCTTCACATCAACGCACAAGCCGCTGCAGAGCGAAAATATCACAATGGGAACATTTCCCATGTTGTGGGTAAGCCATATCTCCCCATGTCCTTTCGTCCAGGAGCGCTAGTATTTCAGGTTTAGCAGGGGGTTCCTGTTACGTAAGTAAGGTAGGAGACGAGGTATTGGCGGAAGTTAAGGTGCGGAGAGGGGCTCTGAGTCGTGCTTTTGTAGCTCAGCTGGTAGATCGCTTGCCCGCGAAAAGGGTCCCGAGTCGGTCCGGCAGACACTTTGAATCCGCCAGAATGTTACACGTCAGTGGCCACTCTGTCAGCAGAGTAAAAATGTTATTCTATAATAAAACTTGGCTTTCACTTGAGCTTCCTATCCGTAACTGCATCCATTGCGTTTTCCCATCTGTCCAAAAATTCTGTAAACGTAATGACACTGAAACGGAGGACAACAGAAGAAAAGTTGAAACACTATGCGTATTTTTCCTTAAGTGTTTCACTGTAGCATAAGACTGCAGTTCAGTCCCTCTTTTAAATCGTAACATGAACAAGAAAACGGCCGATATCGAAATAAGTCACCATGGGATAAAAGCAACTGAAATCGTTCACCAGAGTGAATGCCACTGGACCTGACGGAATACCGGTTCGGTACGATTCTAAATGGAGTAGGCGAAAGACCTGGTCCCTCATTTACCAGCAGTGACCGTAGGCTGGAAACTGAAAGAGCCAAGTGTCGTTGCTGGCTGAAAAAAAGCACAGGCCGTTCTCGTTTTCAAGAAGATGCGCAGGCTTGTAGACCTGTACCTCGGACGTCGGCCAACACTTTTTGTGTTACAGTACTATGACATTTCTGGAGACCGAAAGCCTCCTCTGTAGGCATCTACAAGGATTCCGAAAACAACGGTCACCTGAAACCCAGCTCGCTCTGTTCGTCCACTAGCTACTGAAAGCTGCCGATACTGGTGCACGGGTGGATGTCGAATTCCTTGACTTCCCTAAGTCTGCTACCGAAAATACATATTCGAGCTTATGGAATGTCAGCTCAGCTGTGCTACTGGACTGAAGAGCTTCTAGCAATAAGAGCAAAGCATCTCACACTCAAAGGAGGTTAAGCAGACGTAAAAGTGACTTCTGACGTAGCCCGAGGAATGTACGAATGCCTTCATTACTCACAATATACACTCCTGAAAATGGAAAAAAGAACACATTGACACCGGTGTGTCAGACCCACCATACTTGCTCCGGACACTGCGAGAGGGCTGTACAAACAATGATCACACGCACGGCACAGCGGACACACCAGGAACCGCCCTGTTGGCCCTCGAATGGCGCTAGCTGCGCAACATTTGTGCACCGCCGCCGTCGGTGTCAGCCAGTTTGCCGCGGCATACGGAGCTCCATTGCAGTCTTTAACACTGGTAGCATGCCGCGACAGCGTGGACGTGAACCGTATGTGCAGTTGACGGACTTTGAGCGAGGGCGTATAGTGGGCAAGCGGGAGGCCGGGTGGACGTACCGCCGAATTGCTCAACACGTGGGGCGTGAGGTCTCCACAGTACATCGATGTTGTCGCCAGTGGTCGGCGGAAGGTGCACTTGCCCGTCGAACTGGCACCGGACCGCAGCGACGCACGGATGCACGCCAAGACCGTAGGATCATTCGCAGTGCCGTAGGGGACCGCACCGCCACTTCCCAGCAAATTAGGGACACTGTTGCTCCTGGCATATCGGCGAGGACCATTCGCAACCGTCTCCATGAAGCTGGGCTACGGTCCCGCACACCGCTAGGCCGTCTTCCGCTCACGCCCCAACATCGTGCAGCCCGCCTTCAGTGGTGTCGCGACAGGCGTGAATGGAGGGACGAATGGAAACGTGTCGTCTTTAGCGATGAGAGTCGCTTCTGCCTTGGTGCCAATGATGGTCCTATGCGTGTTTGGCGCCGTGCACGTGAGCGCCACAATCAGGACTGCATACGACCGAGGCACACAGGGCCAACACCCGGCATCATGGTGTGGGGAGCGATCTCCTACCTCTGGTGATCGTCGAGGGGACACTGAATAGTGCACGGTACATCCAAACCGTCATCGAACCCATCGTTCTACCATTCCTAGACCGGCAAGGGAACTTGCTGCTCCAACAGGACAATGCACGTCCGCATGTATCCTGTGCCACCCAACGTGCTCTAGAAGGTGTAGGTCAACTACCCTGGCCAGCAAGATCTCCGGATCTGTCCCCCACTGAGCATGTTTGGGACTGGATGAAGCGTCGTCTCACGCGGTCTGCACGTCCAGCACGAACGCTCGTCCAACTGAGGCGCCAGGTGGAAATGGCATGGCAAGCCGTTCCACAGGACTACATCCAGCATCTCTACGATCGTCTCCATGGGAGAATAGCAGCCTGCATTGCTGCGAAAGGTGGATATACACTGTACTAGTGCCGACATTGTGCATGCTCTGTTGCCTGTGTCTATGTGCCTGTGGTTCTGTCAGTGTGGTCATGTGATGTATCTGACCCCAGGAATGTGTCCATAAAGTTTCCCCTTCCTGGGACAATGAATTCACGGTGTTCTTATTTCAATTTCCAGGAGTGTATATACATATATAAATGACTTAGTATACAAAATAAGAAGATCCTCGAGGCTTTACGCAACTGACGCTCTTTTGCGCACACAGATCGCAACGCTAGAAAATTGTGGTGATGTTAAAAAGCCCTACAGAGGATTGATATTTGGTGCTGAGCGCGGCAATTGACAATGAACACAAGTAAATGTAACGTAATTCGTATCTATGTAAAAGAGAATACCTTGAGATTAAGATTATGCACATCGACAGCGCAGGAAGATACGTATATAGCTCCTTTTCTGTGTTTACTTCGTAGATTCTTACTTACATTGCGTGTGAGTTTAGTATAGGAGGTGTAATTTTGCGTTTTAGTTACTTTAATCGTAAATTCAGGCAGATTGTAGCGCAGTCGTTAGGCATTTGTACAGGTTAGTTCATACACTCTTTGCGTGTTTCCCTTGCGTTATCTAGGCATGGACTCGTGTTTCAGTAACTGTTGTTCAACATCGATTAGAATGGACAGGGACTGTGATTGCTGTATTCGGATGAGGGCTGCAGGTGGCGCTGACTTCGGTCGCGCAGCTTGAGGCTGTTGCCAATGGGCACCACTGTGGGGAGCCAGACTAGGGTATCACGGGGATGTCAACATCGTCCCGTCTGTCCCCAGATCGGTCTGCCGCTGTGGTTGCCCCGATTGCTGCCCACAATGAGGCTGTGCCCTCATCTGTCGTTGATTGAAAGGTCGTTCCAAGGCATGGCAGGCAGCGAAAGATGTCCCCAGAGGCTGATCAGAAAGCCTCCCTGGTGCGTCTGACAAACAGGTTTCAGGTACTGTCTCTGGCTGAGCCAGATTCAGCTGTCTGCCCTGTTTCAGAGGATGAATCTCAGCCTTCAATGTCCTGGCAGTCGCAGAGGGTGGGCTTATTGGTTTTTGGGAACTCCTATGTTAGGCGCGTAATGGGGCCCTGTAGGGATATGGCGGCTAAGGAGGTGAAGAAATCCAGTGTGCACTCCGTGTGCATTCCGGGTGGAGTCATTCCTGATGTGAAAAGGGTCCTTCCGGATGCCATGAAGAGCACAGGGTGCAGCCAGCTGCAGGTGGTGGCAGATGTCGGCACTAATGACGCTTTCGACCTGAGAAAATTCTCTCCAGATTCCAGCGGCTATCTGATTTGGTGAAGGCTGCCGTTCTTGCTTACGAGATGAAGGCAGGCCTAATCATCTGCAGCATCGTCGACAGAACCGACTGCGGGCCTTTGGTGCAGAGCCGGGTGGAGAGTCTGAATCAGAGGCTCAGACGGTTTAGCGACCGTGTTGGCTGCAGATTCCTTGACTTGCGCCATAGGGTGGTGGGGTTTCGGGTTCCGCTGAATAGGTCAGGAGTTCACTACACTCAGCTGACGGCTACACGGGTAGCGGAGGCTGTGTGCCGTGGACTGGGCGGTTTTTTAGGTTAGAAGGCCTCGGGAAAGTACGGGGTGGGCTACAATCTCAAAGGGTCCATGGCGAAAACAGGACGTGATTGGATCAAGGAACAGTCGGAAATGTAGTTGTAAATTGTTGTAGTTGTGCTGGGAAAGTCCCTGAGCTTCAAGCGCTAATAGAAAGCACAGATGCTGAAATCGTTATAGGTACAGAAAGCTGGCTAAAGCCTGAAATAAGTCCTGCAGAAATTTTTACGAAGTCTCCGACGGTGTTCAGGAAAGATAGATTAGGCAGAATTGGTGGTGGAGTGTTTGTGTCTGTCAGTAGTGGTTTATCTTGTAGTGAAGTCGAAGTAGATACTCCGTGCGAATTGGTATGGGTGGAGGTTATACTTAACAGCCGAACTAAGTTAATAATTGGCTCCCTCTACCGTCCCCCAGAGTCTTAGTAACAAATAAATACCCCACTCATACGGTTATAGTGGGTGGGGACTTAAAACTTCCCACGATATGTCGGCTAAAATACTTCTTCCAAACCGGTGTTAGGCAGAAAACATCTTCCAAGATTGTCCTAAATGCTTTCTCCGAAAATTACTTGTAGCAGTTAGTCCACGAACCCACGCCAATTGTAAATGGTTGCGAAAACATATTTGACCTCTTAGCCACAAACAATCCAGAGTTAATAGAGAGCATCATGACTGATACACGGATTAGTGACCACAAGGTCGTTGTAGCTGGGCTCAATACTGTTTCTTCCAAATCCACCAGAAACAAACGCAAAATAATTTTATTTAAAAAAGCGGATAAAGTGTCACTAGAAGCCTTCCTAAGAGACAATCTCCATTCCTTCCGAACATACTGTGCAAACGTAGACGAGATGTGTCTCAAATTCAAAGATATAGTAGCAACAGCAATTAAGAGCTTCTTACCTCATAAATTGGTAAGACATGGAACTGATCCCCCATGGCACACAAAACAGGTCCGAACGCTGTTCCAGAGGCAACGGAAAAAGCATGCGAAGTTCAGAAGAAAGCGAAATCCCGAAGATTGGCTAAAATTTACTGAGGCGCAAAATTTGGCGAGATGCCTTTAATAGGTTCCACAACGAAACATTGTCTCGAAATTTGGTAGAAAATCCGAAGAAATTCTGGTCGTATGTAAAGTACACAAGCGGCAAGACGCAGTCAATACCTTCGCAGGATAGTGCCGATGGTACCGTTACCGATGACTGTGCCGCTAAAGCGGAGTTATTGAACGCAGTTTTCCGAAATTCCTTCACCAGGGAAGACGGATGGAATATTCAAGAATTTGAAGCACGAACAGCTGCTAGCATGAGTTACTTAGAAGTAGGTACCTTACGGTAGGGGTTGCGAAGCAACTCAAATCGCTTGATACGGGTAAGTCTTCAGGTCCAGATTGTGTACCGATTAGGTTCCTTTCAGATTACGCTGTTACAATAGCTCCCTACTTAGCAATCATATGCAACCGCTCGCTCACCGATAGATCTGTACCTACAGATTGGAAAATTGCGCAGGTCGCACGAGTGTTTAGTAATGGTAGTAGGAGTTATCCATCGCACTACAGACCTATATCGTTGACGTCGGTTTGCAGTAGGGTTTTGGAGCATATACTGTATTCAAACATTATGAATCACCTCTATGGGAACGATGTATTGATACGTAATCAGCATGGTTTCAGAAAGCATCGTTCTTGTGCAACGCAGCTGGCTCTTCATTCGCACGAAGTAATGACCGCTATCGACAGGAGATCTCAAGTTGATTCCGTATTTCTGGATTTCCGGGAAGCTTTTGACACCGTTCCTCACACGCGACTTCTCATCAAGCTGCGGGCCTATGGGGTATCATCTCAGTTGTGCGACTGGATTCCTGATTTCCTGTCAGGAAAGTCGCAGTTCGTAGTAATAGACGGCAAATCATCGAGTAAAACTGAAGTGATATCAGATGTTCCCCAGGGAAGCGTCCTGGGACCTCTGCTGTTCCTGCTCTATATAAATGACCTGGGTGACAATCTGAGCAGTTCTCTTAGGTTGTTCGCAGATGATGCTGTAATTTACCGTTTAGTAAGGTCATCCAAAGACCAGTATCAGTAGCAAACCGATTTGGAAAAGATTGCTGTATGGTGTGGCAGGTGGCAGTTGACGCCAAATAATGAAAAGTGTGAGGTGATCCACATGAGTTCCAAAAGAAATGCGTTGGAATTCGATTACTCGATAAATAGTACAATTCTCAAGGCTGTCCATTCAACTAAGTACCTTGTGGGGCGGCGAAGAAGTCGTCGAATGAGTTGTTTGAATGTTCATTTCACGTAACAGACTATTGCCGATGCAACATATGTGGGACGGCGAAGAAGTCGTTGTTTAATGTTGAATGAAAGTTGAACATTGCCACCTTAAACCACGCGAGCCTGGCAACTAATTTGGTGGCCAGTCAGAAAGCGAAGGGAAACTTACTGACCTTAGTTCCCAGTCTGCACGGCCACATTCCTGTACAGCCCAGCTAAACGAAAAATATCCATAGTTCTTCACGGGATTAGGGCTGCTTCAATAAAATTTAAAGTTCCAAACAAGATTTTATTATCTTAAAGGCTCACACAAATTACTCGAAACTTCTGAAAATGCTAAAGACATTAAATATTGTTAATTCAGCCAATCGTTTAATAGTTCAGAGGCGACTTCTACAGCAAGTTCCTCCCGAATAGTTCATTACTCTAACTAACGGTGCTCTATTAATAGTTCGCAATAATGTTAAAAAAAAAAGATTAATGCTCGCCTTAAAAGTGGAGTTAGTCACCACTTGCCACGCGGAATTATACTTCACACGGACGGCACAATAACAGTTTGTTACCGAAGTCTAAACGATCCAGGACGGTGTACAGTCCTCGCGATTTTCAATGTCCGTTTACATTGCTAAGTACGCACATGTCACAGCCCGCTATGACGTCACCCGAGGCGAGGCGCGATCGGACGTTAAGCTCGCGTGGACTAGGCGTTGGTCTAATGCGGAGTGAGCTTACTACTGCCTCTGCCGCTCTTTTTATATAGCTCCGGCGCGTACCGCCAAGAGAGCATCTGTTCTTTCCGTTCATATGCAGATGCCTGCGGCCTCCAAATGACCGCTATCTCAGGCACATAATCTTAAATATCACATTTAATAATAGCTTTACAAACTTCTCAATTTTTGTATACATACATCTGAGCAGTACAGAAGCACGTAGAAAATCTCAGCCCGCTAAAATTAAAACTTTACTCTCTAGAATTTTTACAATGGAACTAACGGTAGATTGTTACCTCTGAACCATAGCTTTATCAAGACTTGTATCAGCTGTTAATTATGCTACAAGACTAAAACTTGGTGTAGCTTTGTTAATTGTCCTATCTGATCATTGGTCTTAAAGAATTTGTTTTATCATTAAAATTTAAAGTACTTAATCTATAATGCTTATGTACATTTTTCTCACAAAAGTAGTTTTTACTAAATTACTAAAAAACTAGAAGAGGTAACTGATTGTGGTATTTCCATTATTATTATTAGGGTGAACTGAAGCATCCTACCAATTTTCAATATTGTAGCTCTATTATTTCGCGCCTCTGATTTTTCGGAAAAACGCGGATTCTGGAGTCAATTTTAGTTTTATGGTTTTGTAAACCAGCACCACTCATTAATGACTTCTTACTGCACCTTCTCACCAAATTTTGGCTTCCTAGCGTCATTAGTTAGCGCCTCCTATTTTTCTTTCAAAACGTGAATTTTACGTAAACTACTAATTTTATAACATTAAGATTTGTTACCTGAAACATTATTACATAGAACTATACTTTAACAAAGTTTTACACACAAATCTTAATTTTTACTTTTATGTTAAATGTGGTGCAATACTATATGCAGGCGCGTTACGATGACGTGACGCTACTAGCAGTGAACTAGGGTAAGTCCCGTGCACTCGCTCGCCTCTGTATCTTATACATGATACAGCGCTTGCTTTGCTTCAACCTGGGTGTTAAAATTACGAACAACTTCAGTTGGAAAGACCAAATAGATAATGTTGTGGGGAAGGCGAGCCAAAGGTTTCGTTTCATTGGAAGAACACTTAGAAGATGCAACAAGTCCACTAAAGAGACAGCTTACACTACACTCGTTCGTCCTTTGCTAGAATGTTGCGGCGTGGTGTGGGATCCTTACCAGGTGGGATTGACGGAGGACATCGAAAAGGTGCAAATAACGCAGCTCGTTTTGTATTATCGCCTAACAGGGCAGAGAGTGTGGTAGATACGATACGCGAGTTGGGATGGAGGTCATTAAAGCAAAGACGTCTTTCGTCGCGGCGAGATCTATTTACGAAATTTCAGTCACCAACTTTCTCTTCCGAATGCGAAAATATTTTGTTGAGCCCAGCCTACATAGGTAGCAATAATCATCAAAATAAAATAAGAGAAATCAGAGCTCGAACAGAAAAGTTTAGGTGTTCGTTTTTCCTGCACGCTGTCAGGGAGTGGAATGGTAGAGAGACAGTATGATTGTGGGTCGATGAACCCTCTGCCAAGAACTTAAATGTGAATTGCAGAGTAATCATGTAGATGTAGATGTTTATGTAGATTCCAGAACTATCACCGGAAATAGATACTTCCATAAATCATCTAGGAACATGCGAAAGGAGTAGTTTAATTTGCATCGATCACATAAAACAAATCGCAGCAAAGGCAGACGCCATAATCAGATTCATTGCAAGAATCCTCAGGAAATGTAATCAAAAAGAAAGAGGTACCTTACAAGCCTTAGTTCGATAATATTGATCGTCAGTATGAGATCCGTGTCAGATAGTATCGATAGAGGAAGTAGAGAAGATGGGAAGGAGAGCAGCGAAGTCATTCAGTGAACTCGAAAGCGTTACTGAGAAGCACAATCAACATCGTTGGCAGACGTTGCAAGACAGGCGCACTGCATCACGATGTGGTTTACTGTTAAAGTTTCTTGAGAGACCCGTCATATGTATATCTCTCGGAAAGGCCATGAAGATGAAATTAGAGAGCTTCGAGCCTATATGGAGGCTTATCGGCAATCGTTCTTCCAGCGAACCATTTGCGACTGGAACATGGAAAAATGGAAGTCACACTAGCACTCCGCCACACACTGAACGGTGGCTAGCATAGCGTACACGTAAGATGTATATGTTCTCTGAAAGCCTTGTGCTGGTGTTACAGCTAACTCTATTAGCTACATCAGTTATCTTCCACGTCGTCCACAATGACACTTGTGCCATCTGCAAACAAACCTTTTGCCTCCTAAGTTACAGATACGAAGTGAACATCGCTGAGATTTTCCTTAATCTCACGATGTCCCAACATGTGCAAAAGTATTCTGTGGTTCACACAGTCAAATACTTTCGTTAAATCGAAGAAAATACCTACTGTACCGAACCCGTCATTTATCCCTACCAGTGTTTCATAAACGAAAAAAAACGGCACTCTCTGTGGATACTCACTCCCTGAATCCAAAATAGGAGTCTGACAGACTGAGAGGCTGCCCTACTCTCTTACGCAATGCTCTCTCTTTGGCAACATGTCATTGTTTTCACCTGAGTGAAACTTCAGTCAAGTTACAGCCTCCCGCAATCCTCTCCTCATTTTTCTTTTTCTGTGTGAATTTTCTGCTAAAGGCAGAAATTAAAATCACAGTATAGCGCATAAATTTTAACATTTTTACGTAAAATCAAAGTAACTTATCTTGATTATGAAACGCAGGCCTGCCAGCTGGGGGCACAATGAGCTTTGTGACGAATAATCATGCAACTCATCCAGTGGTGCCACAAAACTTGGGTGACTAATACTCGGTTCGGTAGTACTTTTTCTGACACGAGTTACGACGCAGAATTTTTTTCTCTGGGCTTGTAAGTAGGCTGTTTAGGTTTTCTTATTGGTAACGCCGCTTAGCGCTCGGTATGAAAAATCACTGGCTGTGCTGTGCGCAGTCTGTGTTTAGTTTGCATTGTTGTCTACCATTGTAGTGTCGGGCAGCGGCAGCTGGATGCTAACAGCGCGTAGCGTTGCGCAGTTGGAGGTGAGCCGCCAGCAGTGGTGGACGTGGGTAGAGAGATGGCGGAGTTTTGAAATTTGTAAGAATTGGTGTCACGAACTGATTTATATATTATGAATATTAAGGTAAATACATTGTCTGTTCTGTATTAAAATCTTTCATTTGCTAACTATGCCTGTCAGTAGTTAGTGCCTTCCGTAGTTTGAATATTTTATTTAGCTGGCAGTAGTGGTGCTCGCTGTATTGCAGTAGCTTGAGTAACGAAGATTTTTGTGAGGTAAGTGATTTGTGAAACGTATAGGTTAATGTTAGTCAGGGCCATTCTTTCGTAGAGATTTTTGAAAGTCAGATTGCGTTGCGCTAAAAACTATTGTGTGTCAGTTTAAGCACAGTCGTGTATAATTGTTCAAAGATTACGTTTCACATAGACCAGTCTTGTATAATTTTTCTAAGGGGACGTTTCATATGTCGACCCTTAGCCGAGGATACCTCACTGGAATCTTCTGATTTTTTCCTTGTAGTTTGTGTAATTAGTGTAGCTTTTGTTTATTGCTGGAGCGTAATCATAGAGAGAATTTCCTTTGTAGTTGTAGTCTTTCATTGTTGTACAGTACAACAGTTGTGGCATGCATGTAGAGTTGCACCAAGTATTTCGCAGCTGCGCTTGCAATTAACTAGATATTATTTTCAGTGATATGTTAATGTGTTCTCTTATTTTTGCTTTTCAAATTGTGCTTTTTTGTGTTGTCGTGTGAAATATTGTGACAATAATGGCGTATGAAAAACGTAATACTAGGCTCCAAAGTAAACTGAGAAATGACAGTGAAGACGAAAGCAGTGTGTTAGCGCCACCATGTAATGAATTAACTAATGTTCAAAGTAGTAATTTGGTAACTGTGCATAGGGAAATGGAGCGGGTTGCAAATAATGGTGTCGGCAGTGAAACAATTAGTGAACAGGAAAGCGTTATCGATCGATCGGTCGGCAACAGATCGCCTCAGGATTCCGAAATGACAGGACACAATATTGCAAATACTGTAGATTCAGGTTTTGCGTCCTCACCGTTTTCTCAAATAAGTCAAGACACATTTTCTGTTTTTCAAACTGCGAATATTGCCGGTGCAAATGCATTGCCGAATAGGACTAAGGAACATGTTTCAGACACCAGTGCATTGTTATTACAATTAATGCAACAAATGGGACAAAAGCTTCAAAAGTTAGACACAATGGAACAAAATCAGAGACAAACACAGCAAAAGCTTCAAAAGATAGACATAATGGAACATAATCTTCAAAAGTTAGACACAATGGAACAAAATCTTCGGAAGTTAGACACAATGGAACAAAATCAGAGATAAACACAGCAACAGTTGGACACAATGGAAAATAATCTTCGGAAGTTAGACACCACACTTGAAGAAACACGTGAAGATTTAACTACTGAGTTACATAACATTGAATCGAAATGTCAAAAAATCTGTAATGACGTAAAAACACAAATTTGTGAGCATTTTCCACCAATTTATTCGCGGCATGAAAACTCATTACAGAATCACGAAGCAGCCATAAAAGAATTGCAAACTGTTGTTCGTGAAAATCACGACACCTTGCATGCTAAAATGGACTCAGTTGCATCCACCGATTCAGTTACGCCACTTGCAAGAACTCAGGAAAACTTAAAGGACACAGTAAATTCGATTTCAACACAAATAGACACTCTGAAACTTGGTTCAGAAAAACACACTGAGGAAATGTGTTCACTATCGGAGAAAGTTGCCGAACTTTCGGATCAGTTCACTAATTTATCTACGAAGGTAGATGATAATTTGAATGACAAAAAACCGGTAGTCTTTAATGACACAGAAGAGTGCGAACAAATTAGGAAATTCAAACAAAGTCTGAATCAAATTAGTACGCAACACCAAACAGAAATCCGGGAAGTACAAGATCAGCTGACACAGGTAATACAACAATTACGTACTTCAGAGGACACTCGCGCTCCAATATGGGAAGAGGGACATAGAAATACGGAACAGCAACAAAATAATAACACAGGGCACTTCGGAAATTATGAAAGAAATTGGCAAGGTACACCGAATTCTGAGATGGAACCGCCGACACGACGTCACAATGACCGATATGCTACCCGCCGAGACGATGATTTTGACTATAAGCTGTTCATTACTACACGTAAATTCAAAACATTTAATAATTCTGGCAACGACATTCATCCACAAGCGTGGCTCCATCAATTCTCTCATTGTTTTCCTCCCAGCTGGTCACTAGAGCACAGATTAGAAATTATGTGTGTCTACTTAGAGAATGAACCAGCTGTAAGAATGCGATCGGTCATTCACGATTGCCACAGTGAAGGAGAATTTTACCATGCCTTCCTCTCAGCATATTGGTCCTAAGCCACACAAGACCGAGTAAAACATGGCATCATGATGATGATGCATTTCGAACAATCTGAATTTTCCAGTCTTGTGAAATATTTTGAAGACATGTTGCACAAGAATCAGTACCTGTCAAACCCATACAGCCCGTCAGAACTCATCCGCATTTGCTTAATCAAATTGCCTGAACATTTACGGCATATTATTTTGGCAGGCCGTTGCAAAGACGACATTGAAGCTTTTTAGGGACTCTTACAAGAATTAGAAATTGACACTGACTATCGCGGAACGCGAAAACCGGAACACAACAATTGCAGGTCACATCCGTCGCAATTCCGCGATGAAAGAAATAATAACTAGACACGACAAGGCTATTCTCACAATACAAATCGTGACCAAAACAGACACCACCCATATGACAACCGTTGGCAGAGTAGTAATAATTTCAGGGAAAGGTCACCTCTCCGCGGTAATGACTATCACAGAGACAATCAGAGAAACAGACAATATGGGAACCAAAATAATTACTATCAAGGGAGGCAGAATAACTTTAGACGCAACGGTCCAGCGCGCAGTTACGATTCAGAGAGAAATTCTCCACCACGTGACCAACAAGAAAGAAACTATGGAATCTACCGACATGACGACACACGATATGATCGTAACGGCAGACCTGAATTGCAGCAGAACTGGCGGAATCAAACAGAGCAGGGCCCTCTCGACAAGGTGAATTTGTAGAAGTTAGGTCTCCAAATCCCAATAACGACGTGCGCCAACAAAGACACAATAGGCAATGACTCATACCGCTGGCAGCCTCAAAACGTGCTTATGAAACTGACGACGCAGCTTCCGTAGCTAGTAATTACGTTAAAATGGAGGACATTAGGGACATATTACTCCAGGAACACGACGTAAAATATAACAACATTGCATATCCTGTGATTCACATTACTGTAAATGACGTAAAATTTACGGCAGTACTTGACTCAGGCAGTCCCATTTCAGTAATTAGTGAAACAGCTTTTAGCAAATGCAACAAATCGAACGATTGCCCCACACTTCCGTTACGCAAGATTAAATTACAAGGTGCAGTCATTGGAAAAAGTGTAGATGTACGCCAACAAACCAACTTAGAATTCTTTTGTCAGAGCCACAGCTTCTCTATGAACTTTCTTATTGTTCCATTGTTGTCGACGGAAATTATACTGGGAAGAGACTTTTTGAATGAATACAAAGCAATCTTAAACTTTCACGATGCTGAAATAAGTTTAGAGAAAGAAGGTAAGTCAATAGCTTTGAAATTTGAAGATTGGCTCTCAAACCATGACGAGGAAATTAATCGGCTTTACCTTTTGTTAGACAACAGTTCGGAATTTTCTACGGAACTAGACACTAACTGTCGCTCTGCAAGTACTGACAGGGATGATACCGACGGCACAATTGAAACTAATGAGTTAATTCAGAATAAAATTCAAACAATTGAGAATTGTAATGACACTGATATGCAGGACCTTTTTTGAGATTTTACAAGCACATTCCACAGTTTTTACTCACAAAACAGGAACAATCAAGGGATTTAAATACCAATTTCGTGTTCGTGAGCATACTAAATTTTGTGTTAGACCATACGTAATTCCAGCACATTATAGGGACCGTGTTAGAACAGAAATACAATCTATGCTTGACGACGGCATTATTGAGCCTGCAGTAAGCTCATACAACAATCCATTACATGTTGTTGAGAAGAAAAATGGATCGATCAGGCTTGTCTTAGATTCGAGACAAATCAATACTATCATTATTCCTGAAACAGACAGGCCGCAAACGTTGGAAGAACTTCTTCAAAATTTTAATGGTGTAAAAGTGTTGTCTTCCATTGATCTCAGATCCAGCTTTTATCAGATCTAACTTCATCCAGAATGTAGAAAATACACAGCTTTCCTTTGTTTCGGCGTTTGTTATCAGTTTCGGAAACTTCCTTTTGGTTTGAACATTTCCTCGGCAGCATTCATTCGCGGGCTAAATTCCATATTACCTGAGCTCTTAAAACGTCACATCACCTTATATGTGGACGATATTCTGATAGCAGAAGCCTCATGGGAACAACATAATCGCATCCTCAACAGCGTGTTACATATTTTTGCAGAATCTGGAATTACAGTTAACTTGGAAAAGTCTGAATTCGGTAGGACAAAAGTGAAGTTTTTGGGACATATTATTTCTTCTGAAGGCATCCAGCCGGATCCTGAAGAGTTAGAAGCAATCAGAGCTATTCCAGTTCCATCCACAAAAAAACAAGTCCGCAGTTTTCTAGGTCTCGTAAATTTTTACCGTCGTTTTCTGAATATGCAAATTCTAGTTACACCAAAACTTTGTTCTCTCACTGGAAAAAATACTATTTGGAACTGGGACAAACAAGCACAGTTGGAATTCAATTCTTTGAAAGATTCGTTACTTAACGCGCAAATACTAGCTCATCCAGATCTCTCACAAGATTTTTGCCTTAGCACAGATTCTTCTAAAGTCGGTCTTGGTGCCCATTTATTTCAAGAAGCCACAAAAAATGACATTACTGTTCAGAAAACCATTGCTTTTGCTAGCCGAGTGCTGACAAAATCTGAAAAAAATTATTCCGTTACTAAATTAGAAGCTTTAGCTATCGTTTGGGCATTTAACAAATTCCGTTTCTTTCTTTATGGAAAGCAGTAAAAGTATACAGTGACCATCGTGCATTAGAATTTCTTATGTCTTCAAAATTAAATCATGACAGGTTAAAACGTTGGGCATTGTTTCTGCAAGAATTCCACTTCACAATAGTCTACCTTCCCGGCAAGGAGAACATTGTTGCGGACGCACTGTCACGCGCACCGGCTGGGCTTGAGAAAAGTAACACAGAAAGCAACCTCGAGAGAAATTTCAGTATTCTGTACATTCAGAAAGTCGCCTTTGAAAACTTCATCACCACATCTTTAAACGACATTGCTCATGAACAAGATAAAGATCCGATTTGGAAAGACATCAAAAGTAAACGGCATGAAAAGACACACACACAGATTCGGCATTATTATCTGGTTAGAAACAATATACTGTTCAAACGATGCACTGTTGATGACAAGCTATGGGTACTTTGCATTCCAGACGATTTTGTTAATAAGCTCATTTGGTACATTCATTTCAGCTATGCACATTTTGGTCCACGAAAATGTTATCATATTCTTCGAACGACTTGTTATTTTAACAATATGGAAAAGAGAATTCGAAGAGTCTTGTCTATTTGTAAACTTTGTCAAAAGGCAAAACCATCTACTGTCTCTCATCGTGCTCCATTGTTTCCTATCATTCCTTCTAAATTAAAGGAATTTGCTGCTGTTGATCTCTTGGGACCGCTTGTCAGAACATCTAATGGATTTTCGTATGTTCTAGTCGCTGTTGAACTTACTTCAAAATTTGTTTCTTTCACTCGGTTACGTAAAGCCACTGGACGGTCTGTATCCAACGCCTTTGTTAGAAATTTCTTACGTGAAGTTGGACACGTTAGTAAAGTAATTTCAGATATCGGACCGCAATTCAGATCTGCTGTTTGGTCACGCATCCTTCGTAACCATAAAATCAAATCTGTTTTTATTTCATTGTATTCACCACATTGTAACCCGTCTGAACGGATTATGAAAGAAATCAATAAGCTTTGCCGACTTTATTGTCACAGAAAGCATCAGCTTTGGGACAGATATTTACACTTATTTCAAAACGTGCTGAATGAAATGCCTCATGACTCCACTGCTGTACCACCTGTTCTTGTACTGAAGAATAAAGAACCACCGAACAGAATCAGAGAGCTTGTACCTTTCCCGAATACACGTAAACTTCGACACAAAGACATAATTGATTTGGCTATTAAAAATATAAATTCTGCTGCAGACAGAAGGAAAAAATTACACGGTAAAGCAAATGCAAAGAAATTATATATTGGTCAGAAAGTTCTCATTAAAGCTCATCCATTGTCACATAAGAAGAAACACTTGAGTCACAAATTCTTTCTAGTTTACAATGGACCTTACAGAACCCGACGTATACCACATGATAATTGTGTTGAAGTTGAAACTCTGCGTACTAGGAAGAGTAAAGGTTTACACCACATTTCACATGTAAAACCGTTTATTGAAAGATAATCTGCTTTTTAACTTTGTCTTTGCCATAAAACATTTCACTTTACATTTCTAATATGCTTTGTCACACTTAGAAACTGTTAACATGCAACAATGTCTGAAGTTTACTACCCAGTATAGAACCTACTGAACATATTTAGACAGTATTTACGAGTGCATTGTTAGTGTGAACAGACATCACAGTGTTATTGTGTGTACATTCTTGCTTGTTAGTTGCACGATTACGTAACGACTATAAGGCTCACATACTTAGAACATTTACCAGTATTGCTAATGAGATTTTAATGCAACATTTTGGTTTACTTGATAACACATTCTTTATTTGAAGTTCATTCGGTGAGATTAAAGATGACTTAGCATTTGGTTTCTATAATAGCTACACGATTATATCACGACGCTACTAATACGTGACACGATTTACATTGTTGCTTTTGCGATGTATCTGTTTTATATCTGCACAGTTTTTCTGTATTATTCTGGAAAGTAAAACATGTTTTAGTAGTAACTTTTGTGGTATAGCTACAATGAGTCAGCCTTTATCGTAGCACAACAATACGTTACATTATAGTACTTTCTTGATCACGGTAAGGTACGTAATAACTACGATTGCAAAATACTGCAGTGAAACAAACCCTGTCCTTTCCTTGTGTTATCCCACTATGTGTTTGTGTACCCTTGTGTATTTATGTTCTTCCTGTCTTTATATGTTTATCTGATAAGACTTATGTTGCAGAATTTTTCTAATACTAAGTTACATTCACTATGATTAGGAATACTGTTATCCTCAAATATAATTTGCATTAATAACATGTTATTTAGTTTGTAAAGATGTTTACACATTATTTATTCTGTTTTGTTGTAATGCTCATGTGTTAAGTTGATGTTTCAAAAGTTATTCTGATCTTTTATGTATGTACTTATAATTTTTGTAACACTGATGTATTTGCTATTTCGATTCTTTTGTAAAGCCTGTACTACTGCAAATGTTATCTGTATTGTTATGTTCTTTAAAGATGTATTTCGTACCTTTGTTATTGCATTCTTATGTTATAAAATTGTAATTGACACCAGTTCATCAAATTAAGTAACTTGTAAATTACATTTCACTGCACACATTTCTGTTGGTCATAGTATATGGACAATATGTGAGAAGTAGGGATTGATAGTGTTTGCAGGTGTATTGATAATTCAGCAAGGGACTGGTTAACAGCATTGCTGGTTCTAAGGACAATTCCAAAAACTTTTGGAGTGGACAAGTGGTGGGTTATGGACTTGCTATGTTATCCGCAAAACTCTTCAATGGTGATTGTGCACCTGCACAGTCAAACAGATGGCTGCTGGCCATCTCTACAAGGACTACAGTGGGTCTACACCTTTGATGACCCACCAATACCGTAATCTCTACCAGGACTACAAGGGGTCTACTCTGTGATGACCTACCTACCGATAGTCTTCAATGTCGACTGACTCTGCTGTGGCCCATTACCTGTCTGCATGTCAAGAGTCAGCACTGTCTTTCGTTGGAGGACAACACTACGTCTTCAAGACTGCTTAGAAATCCACTACTTCAAAGTGCAATTTCATTTATTGCTCAGACTTTGAAAAAAACACTGCAACTTTACTGTGATGACCGATCAGGACTGTCTTTATGGACTGTGAGAGAATTTTAGCTTCTGACTAACATTGTATCAATAAGTGTGTGCATTTGATATCTTTGTTATAGTAATTATGAAAAATTTTATCAAATCATTATTGGCCACTTCCCAAAACAATTTGTAAAATTTTTTTTGTGGGGAGCATGGGGGCTATGTACAGGTAAGTAGGCTCTTTAGGTTTTCTTATTGGTAACGCCGCTTAGCGCTCGGTTTGAAAAATCACTGGCTGTGCTGTGCGCAGTCTGTGTTTAGTTTGCATTGTTGTCTACCATTGTAGTGTCGGGCAGCGGCAGCTGGATGCTAACAGCGCGTAGCGTTGCGCAGTTGGAGGTGAGCCGCCAGCAGTGGTGGACGTGGGTAGAGAGATGGCGGAGTTTTGAAATTTGTAAGAATTGGTGTCACGAACTGATTTATATATTATGAATATTAAGGTAAATACATTGTTTGTTCTCTATTAACATCTTTCATTTGCTAACTATGCCTGTCAGTAGTTAGTGCCTCCAGTAGTTTGAATATTTTATTTAGCTGGCAGTAGTGGTGCTCGCTGTATTGCAGTAGCTTGAGTAACGAAGATTTTTGTGAGGTAAGTGATTTGTGAAACGTATAGGTTAATGTTAGTCAGGGCCATTCTTTCGTAGGGATTTTTGAAAGTCAGATTGCGTTGCGCTAAAAACTATTGTGTGTCAGTTTAAGCACAGTCGTGTATAATTGTTCAAAGAGGATGTTTCACATAGACCAGTCTTGTAGAATTTTTCTAAGGGGACGTTTCAGGCTTAAACGCAGCAAGCAGAGGCAGAACTAAATACTGCAGAGACTTCGACAGGATATATAAAAAGTCAAACAGAGACTCAGTTTAAGATGCCCTATAAGGAGTACTACATTTATGTTTAACCATACGTAACTCAAGAGCATTCCAATGTAACGAAGTATGCTGGGCGAGAAATTCATGGCATTTAGTTCGGTGATATGTTAAACTTTATGCTACTGCTGAAGTTTCTTCACGGGGATACTACTGTCACAATCGCAATGAGATGTAATAACTTCCTCATTTTTGACTTTACCATGCATCTGACCAATGATGTGAAAATATACAATAGAGTTACAACTAACAAGCTTCGTGTTTCACGGTGATGCCTAACTGTTCTCTTACTCGCGTCTAAGTTGACAATAATCATTAATTATATATATATATATATATATATATATATATATATATATATATATATATATATATATATTTGTTAAACGGTGTAATTTCAACAGATCTGGCGTCCCACGAGCGAGACCATTAATAGGGAGCAACAGTTGTTATGATATCGTCATCGATAAGGGGGGGGGGGGGGGGGGGGAAGTCCTACTGCCATCTCGGATTGGAACAGCGTTGTTCCTGCTTGTAGTCTACACGTACCTGCACTAACTCTGGATGTCAGTAGTAACGCATCGTTCAATATTGCGTTGAAGTGCCAAGTGCTCTTGACTCATCTTAGATATAGTACTAGAGTCCAAAAGAATTAGCTGGCAAACGAAGAGAGGGGAGAGAAGGAGAGAGTGAGAGAAAGAGAGAGAGAGAGAGAGAGAGAGAGAGAAGATATGTGAGGGGAATATGTAGCTATTGCTACAGAGATGACGTGCCTCATGATGTGATAGGGAAAAAAAAGTTAGTCGATATGCAGATATAGGAGGTCTAATATTTTCGTCAGTGCATCAAAGGTATTGAGAAGAGTAATGTGCAGGATAATGGAAAGAAAAACTGAGTGTCTGTTAAGTAACGATCAGTATAATTTTAGAAAAAGTATAAACGTCAAAGAGGCAGTCCTAACGTCTCCCTTTTTAAAAGAAGGAAGACTTAGGAAGGTCAAAAGTCTTCCACAACACAAAATGCCCTAAGACGCCCGAAATTCTCAGGGAAAAAATGTAATTTCATTTATTCTGTGTTTCAGAACTTTCAAACTGATAAGCAGTAAATGATGATAATAGAAAATTCAATCTTCATAACAAACAACAGCTGACTAACATGACCATTATAGATTATAATTATCTGCGGTACCAAAGAGGCAACGAAGGAAGTAGAAGTCAGGGACAGAAAAGTATGACTGTAAAAAAGGCAAAGAGAGCAATGGTCGACTGAAGATAGCAAAAAAAAGTTTGAGCTGTGGCCGGCATTACAAAGAAATGAATTGACAGGCGTACTTTAGGAGCGTTATTTACAAACAGAAATTTTTTGCAGAGTATACAGAATTATCAAAGTGTCGGCTAAGTGAAGTGCGCAACCACGAGTTAGTCGACACGCTGCCTGGGTTAATACTGTTAGCTAAACAACATGATGTAGATGTGCTTCAAAGGCACAGTGGATGGCCTTCGTCCGCAGGCGACAAGGACCACGGCACAGCCATCTAAGCCGTTTACACTGCACTCAGGGCCACACAAGGCTGCTGCAGCCAGCCGTCGGTGTCTCCTATCAAGATGATGGCACATACAGAAGCATGGGATCATCTGCAGACGCTGAATGCTCCACAAAGGGAGGAGCCAACATTCCGGGTACCACAGAGGAACCGTTCGGCTGACATCCATAACAGGGCCCTGCAGGTACAGCTTACTGCTGCAGCGTCCGGGGTTGCTACAGGGAGGCAGGGCCGTTTGAAAGGACAACAGCGTGTGTGGACCTTCTCACAGCTTAGATTATAGGGAACTTAAATGCCCGTGTCTAATGTAAGGAGGCTAGGGGTGTATTGTCATAATGAGATGATGGCGAAATGCTCGCACATAATGTTAGATCGTTACTGAACTGCACAAAACCTACCATCTAGGCTGGATTCACAACAGAAAGGCTAAATATTAACTTTGTAACAAACCCATGTTTTTATATACACACCAAAATATTTTGAAAAAGTATCATCATAAATGTGTGATTATCAACTCATTAATTTTTAAAATCTGTTATTTCCACCATTTCGAAACTGACACGGAAAAAGGTTTCTCCCCAAAATATACGGATCCATTCATCAATGCTCAGTGACACACTGTGTATATGTATATATTTGAACACAAAAGGCAACGTCCTTGCTCCTTGTATTTGTTCCAAGATGTGCGTGTGGTCGCCTACACTGACAAATTTTATGTTGATACGGTTTTCTTTTCGGTTGAGGTTCTTCTTCCCATCGTTTTCTTCTCCAAAGAAGCCACCAACAAAATTCCTTGCGTCTGCAGCAGAAAATCAGTTGATCTCGATAACCTTGTTGTTTTCTAGTCCGCTCCGGTAGATGATGATCAACAGATACGAAATGAGTTATTAGCTAAATATTCTATGTGGCCTATTATGGGGTGATTAAATGATAGAATAGCGTTCTCGTAAGTGATATGTATGTATCCAGCAACAATAGGCGGAAATCTCAGCATTATCTTGGTTACAGAGACTTTTGTTGAGATTTTATAATGTCTGACGTTGCGAGAATGGCAATTAATGCGTTGTTCTTTCACAGTAAGGCAGCATAACCATATTTCGAAGAGATGGGTCTGATACGTAACTGACTCCACTTCTTAGCCGCTCTTCCATTAGGTACAGCACGGTGAAAGGACTATGGAACTATTTTGTACTGCCTGCGTGCTGCACATCTTGAATAATGCTGAGAACGACACGTCCACCTCAAGGTCTGTTGTGTATACTTATCGATCAGTAAATTACGTTGAAATTTTACAGTGAAATGGAGTCTGCTGTAAGAATATTTCATGCCTCATAGGAAAGGATTAGCTATTGCATTTAATCACTCACTCACAAATGAGGATGCACTACCGAGCTCCACACGACCTCACAGATGAGTGACATCCAAGTAACTGTCTTTCATACTGTAGGATAAATGAGCAACCTACCAGTCCCTGAAGGTGCTTAAATTATATTTTCTTTGAAACACGCTGTCGAAATAAAACTTTAACAACCCACAAAAAATAAAATTAGCCAGTAGACAGTAGTCCCATTTGAATGAAAAATTTCTCTTATTTATGTATGTCGGATTTGCAATGATCACATGAATATGTCTAACGTTGGTCTGCTACAAGTCTTATAACCAAATAGAAGCTCGAAAGTTATGACGTACATTAATGACAGGTTCTCATACAAAGTAGTGGAAAATACTACTTGTTTTTGCTTGGTTTGGAGCTATATGTGTCTAGAATGTTGGAACGATAAGATGTTTCAATCCACGCGTTACAAAACTTCCTACAGCCCATTCTTCAAATCAGTGTTACGGTCACCGTGGGATGCTCTAAGGCGGATACGCCCGGCCACGTAGAAAACTTGTCGCCCGTGAAGCACGTTCACAAAATGATCTATTTGCAGTATGCACCCAAACATATTCATCGGCCGAAAAATCTAACGAAGTGTGCAGGCTGCCAAACGCAGAAACGTCCAGCTCAGCCAAATCGGCTTTTCTCGCCAAGAAGAATGAGGGAATTGCTCTCCAGGAACGGTTAGAGTCTTAGTATGGGTTGATATATGTTGTTGGAACTGCCGACTAAACGTAAGTAACGAAATTGCTGCTTTGTCAAATTGTAGTCAAAACTGTTCCATCTTATTGGATTAACCATCATGGTTAAAAAATGGCTCTGAGCACTATGTGACTTAACATGTGTGGTCACCATTCCCCTAGAACTTAGAACTACTTAAACCTAGCTAACCAAAGGACATCACACACATCCACGTCCGATGCAGGATTCGAACTTGCGAGCGTAGCAGTAGCGCGGTTCCGGACCGAAGAGCCTATAACCGCTCGGCCACAGCGGCCCGGTAACCACCACGAATTTTGAAAATCTATCTTCATATTTGTGTTCAGCAACATCAAAATCGTATAATAATACGTAATTCTTTTTTGAAACTGAATAATACATACAAACGTTTTCCCCTTTTTTTTGTTTTTTTGTTTTGCGGATTGAATGATACAAAAGTTCCTAAACCTTAAACAGGTTTTTTTTCAAAGCTGCGTGGAGCATAAAATAAGAACAGTTCAGCATATTAACTCGTACCTTTGACCGCCGAAAAGTAAACACCTTTCTTGGGAGCTTATACCTATAGTAAATGAAATTTGTAAATACTGTTTTTTGTAAAGCCACAAAGCCTGGACCATCTTCCCCCCCCCCCCCCCCCCAATAAATCGAGCTCAAAGTTCGAGTTAGCATCATATCGCTAAATATAAGGTTATTTCAATATGGTTAGGTATAAGCTCCTATAAATTTAATGAATCATATTCAAGAGCCCAATTATTGACATGGGGCCTCTTCGCAAGCTGTTTATGTCCGCGGTATTCTCTCAATGCTTCGATGTAGTTTCTGTCGTTCTGATAAAGCAAATTTACGAGCAGTGCGTTGCTTTCTTCTCAGTAGCCATCTCCTTACCCTCTTCACAACAGTCCCTTTACAAAGAAAATGACGAGATGTATATGGATAAACATCATAGTGATGTCAGAAAGGAAACATTTCACATTCTGACTGCTTACAGCGTATATATTCACAGGGTGGAAAGAGTGGTACTATAATTTTTTCAGCATACTTCGCGACCGCACCGATTAATGAACATACGTTCAGTGTTTAAGCGCCCTTCAGTATATACAGCCCACGCTGCAGCACTCGAAATACCGCCTGGTATGTACCATACTACAGGAAAAAATATGGTAACCGCAGCGGATAACTAGACTAGCACGTTCCTGAGCTGATATGGCGTCGGCGGAGCAGGTAATGAATACAAAAGACCAGGTGGAAGAGAGCGTTAGCTGCTACGCATAAAGAAGAGGGACGGCGATCAGAATTTAGATGTGTCGGTCTCAGAAGTAACAGCTTTATTACACCGCGTGCACGGGGAGATGGCGATGCTGCGTCCCGACCGTTTTGATGTAGGCGTGTTAAGTGCGAGACGATGATAGGGATGAAGAATGAAAACGACCCGAACATCAATTTTTGATGCCTGGAACCTAACCAACGTTAGTACGCACTTTTCGTCGAAGAATGCGACTAATTCTGAAGCGATGCCGTAGTGCATATATATTGCCAGAAACGTAACATTGTGAAATTCACAAAACGAGAAAACTTAGTATATCATAACTAAAAATCAGTGGGTCACTTTGGAATCAGCCAACTCGTACAAATACCTCGATGTAGCATGTTGCAGGGATATGAAATGGAATGATCACAATGGCGCTGTTGTAGGTAAAGCTGGTGGTATACTTCGCTTTGCTGACAGAAAACTGGTGAAGTGCAATCAGTCTACAAAGAAGATTGGTTACACTCTTGCTGCCCAATGTTAATCAAGTCTGTGTGGGACCCATAGCAAATAGGATAACAGGGGATACTAAATTAATACAGAGAAAGACTGCACAAATGGTCACAGGTTTGACGGACGTGTAGGAAAGTGACAGTGATGCTGAAGAAAATGAGCTGGCCGATTCTTGAAGATAAACTACAATGAGGAAGTCTTCTAACGAAGTTTCAAGAACTGTCTTTAAATGATGACCTTACGTATCGTTACTCACTCATTGACAGCGAGGAAAAGATTACAATAATTTCAGCACGCACAGAGGCATTGAAACAACCATTCTTCCCACGCTCCATACCTTAATGGAACGGGAAGAAACCCTAATGACTGATACTGCAGGACCAATCCTCATCATGCTCTTCGCGCTGATTTCCAGAGTATGGATGTAGCCTGTAGATGTTATGTCTGTCAAACTACGCCTCATAGAAATACAAGAGGATGGTCAAGTTTTCTTACATTCTTTATTATGTTACATTGAATAAACTTAAGACAAAAGTGCAACAACAGTCATACAGCGTTACTCTTTTCTAATGCCTCCCCACACACATGCGCCATTGATGAACAATACGTACTAAGAGGGACTGTCGGCACGTCTTTTATGTTAGTAGAAGTAAATACCTTATACTACACACGCATCTTTCTGTGAAGCTACGTTTAAATGTCCAAACTTTCGCACTTGCGTTCTGTTCACGGTCTTCTTTATAAATGAATCACGCTTCCGTAAAATTTTACCACAAAAGGAACCTTCGCTTCCCTACTCTCGTCCTTACTTGCTCGCTCCATTTAATACCGCTCTTCAGCAGTGCGCCTAGATACTAAAGCGTCGTGGCTGTGTCCAGAGACACACCAAAAAAGCTGTAATCGAACATTACGGAATTGTTTCTACTATTCACTTTTCTATTCTTAGCTGAAAACTGACAATCATCAGACCAACTTGTCTCTTTGTTTACGTCATCTTGTATCCTCCTTCAGCCACACAACTATGACACGTTCCCGTTCACCACAGGATCATCAGCAGTCAGCCATAGATTCCTGCTGACGCTGTCTGCCAGATAATTTACGTAGGTATATAGGGAGTAATGCTCCAGACTGTGCTTTCGTATGTGATGAACAATGGCCATCGAGGACAACCGCTTGGCGTCTATTAAGAAGTCTTCGAACCAGTCACATATCTGGAAACCTATTCAGAATGCTCGTAATATGAAAAAAAAAAAATGGAAATGAGCGTATGGCATCGTTGGCCGGGAGGCTCCATCTGGGCAAGTTCGGCCGCAAGTGCTAGTCTTATTTCTGTCGACGCTACATTGGGCGGCTTGCGCGCCGGTGATGAGGATAAAATGATGATGAGGACTACACAACACCCAGTCCCCGAGCGGAGAAAGTCTCCATCCCGGCCTGTAATGGAACTCGGGCCTACTTGTATGGGAGGTGAGCACTTTACCATGTGGCTAAGCAGGCGGACTCCTAATATGGAATCTGCCTGTTTCCGTGCATCCATGTGAGAAAAGGGCAAGCTATGTTTCGCGCCACGGAGGCTTTCTAAATCCGTGTTCATCTGTGAACAGAAGTTTTTTCGTCTCAAGGGAATTTATTATATTCGAATGACATTATGTTCAAGAATTCAGCAGCATACCAATGCTAAGGATACTGATCCATTCATTTATCCTTCTTGGATACAGGAGTCTTCTTGTCTTTTTCCAGCCTCTTGGGCCTTTTTCTGGGATGGATGTTTGTGATAAATATCATCTGCCTACATGGCCACAGCCGTAGAGTGAGTGAGAATGGGACGCGGATTCCTTTTCGGAAATATTTTGATTCGTTTAGTTAGATTTATCATATTTTAAATTGTCTAATATTATAACATGATACATATTTCTAAATTAACATCATATTTAAAAGTGGAAAACTCTATGATATGGGCTCAAGTTGAGTGGTGTAAACTGCCTCGGATATGGAGTAAGTTCATGCACCTCCAACAGCACGTTTACACATAAATAGAATCCAATAATGAGTAAACCAAAATCACTACTCAAATTTTGTAAATATGTGTTAATGGCAATAAACAAAATTACTGACTTCCTGACATCAATTAACATTGTAAAACACAACAATTTTACGGCCATAAAACAACTTTTTTACTAACTTCTACCTGCTAGCGTCAGATGGCCTACTTAGAAGTCTCAATGTTAATTAAGGGCCTGATCATCTTCATTGTCCGAGCTTCAATTTAGGCGCACAAAAATACTGTGTTTACTGTGGCACATTCAGTATGAGCCCACTTTTTACATCTAAGGTTTTCGAACCACCCTAGATTTCTGATCGATTGTATCGTTTCAAGCAGTAAATGAAAAGGGAATTTTCAGCCTCTTCATCAGATTGCTGTAGGTTACAAGAGAAAGGAAACAGAACGATAGGACATTTGTTGACACGGGATTGGTTGCTAAAAAATGCTTATGATTGACTAGTTTGTGAAAGGGGAGGAAGGAGGAGATAAAAGTAATAGAGGACATAAAGGGAAGCGGAAATATAGAGAATCTGAAGAGGGTGGCAGAAGACAGGAAAGCCTAGAGAGTTACCATGTGAAAACCTGTATTTGGGTAGAACTGTGATGACGACACGAGAACAAGGTCTGTTCTTAATATTTCTTGCTCTTGGTCTTACCGAGTTCTTGTCCTTATCAATCCTAGTTGACTCAGAAGTAATTATTCCTACTTTTTCTCCATGTATTGTCCTCTGCCTTCATTTTTAGGTTGTTTTCAACTGCTGTAGTCAAAGATTCTGTAACTGGAGCATACGTTAGCATAGCAATGCAAAATACTGCGTGAACGTGCGCTTTCACCATGACTGAATTTGTATGGAAATTTTAAGTTCTACAAATGTATGTTGTAAACTAGAATAATCTTCTGTATAAGAGCTTACATTTATTTATTCTCCATTCCAAATGGTATGCGTCTTAGGAGCTTCCATATTGGTGTATCTAAATTTACTCCCCTTGCATAAAAACACAAATGACGCTCACTCTACTGGTGCAGTGAAGCATGCGAGAAAGCCCAGTAGATGGCAGTACTAAACTTCCATTGATAGTAGCGCTCATGCAAGAAAGGTTCCCGAAAAGAGTGATCTGCGTATACTTGCTTCGTGCGTAAACGTGTATCGGTTTCCCCTGCTTTCTGTAGAATCGAACTGGGATTCCATCCGGACATGACGACTTATTTGTTTCAAATGTTTGATAGGTTTTAGTATGTCAGCAATGTCTATCACTGTGACATCAATGAATGTTCCTGGTTGTCCCATTACTGTTCCCTCTGCCTTCGGTATCCCCACCTATAGTGCAATTAATAATATATTTCTCTCATCATAGAAGTCTTGTATCGCCTGAACGATGTAATAGTTCACTTCCTTTTGTTATTCTTTTCAGGTAAAATATAAACTTCAAGTTAGAAAAATGTTAATTGCAATTCGCAGTTGAGTGCTGGGAAAAGTGTAGCAAGCCGGTCATATTAGCCGAGCGGTTCTAGGCGCTTCAGTCCGGAACAGCACTGCTGCTACGGTCGCAGGTTCCAATCCTGCCTCGGGCATGGATGTGTGTGGCGTCCTTAGGTTAGTTAGGTTTAAGTAGTTCTAAGTCTAGGGGACTTATGACCTCAGATGTTAAATCCCATAGTGCTTAGAACCATTTTTTGAAATGCAGCAAGAGGGAAAAAGTCATTTTTATTAATGAATTTGGGAAGAAATTGTTATATATCGCCGTTAAGGAACTTCTGAACCGCACCCAGCTTCGAGACCGGGGAATGATGTAATGGGATAAGCGGATATGAAAACGGCGAAGGCGCCGGGCAGTTATCGGAGATGCGCCATATACCATCCGCAATTGTCGCAAAAATAAACATCACTGGAAGTACATACTCGTTAATCTTGGAAGTTTATGACATTGGAATGAAGTGTTACGTATTGGTTAACCGACTCATGTTTAAAAAGATAGGTTCAGTTTAAACCTTAGGCGCGAAATAGTTTAACTAAGATTGTATATAAAAAACTCGGCGGAAATGAATTAAAGTATGTTAGGAGGTTGGTAGAGGTCTCCTAGATGCTCACAAGAAGCTGGACTTTACTCGGCACGAGGTCAGTGTGACTATAGTGCAAATGGAGCTGACACGCAACACAAGACAGTGCAGTGAACGGGAAAACACTGTGTGTGTCTATCAGCGAGCAGGTACAGTGGATTGTGGTGGAATACTGCATTTCAACATGGCCTGGAGACCACATCTGGGTGACTTAAAACGGGGGAGAATCATCAGGAAACTGGAAGAAGAAGGAAGTTTGACAAATGTTTTTCAAGAGTTTGGTATGGTTCACAGCACTGTTTAAGTGCACTGGGAGCGTTCTGAAGAACAGGCATTGCTGCTACAGCAACAGGTGACTGCTACAATGTGGTGGGGGCAAGAAGAGACCCTTGTGAAATAGCGGCTGCAACTCCAGTCACATTAAAAAGGACTGCAAGGCACACAGTCTCACGCTCCACAGCATCACGGCGACTGGATGGAGAGCGTGTCCTTTACCGAGGACCAGTAGTGTGTGTTCCGTTAGCGATGGCTCCAAGGGCATAGGGACTCGGCCCACTGGGAGTAGTGTAGCCTGCTCTTTTCAGGAAAACGGCAGATGCAGTGTGGGTGGAAACACATAATGCACCCAGTAACGTGGCCGAACAACTTCGTCAAACAAGATCGTCGAACAAGATCTTTTTGGTGGTGAAGATATATTTTTGCATGGTAGTACTGACTTCCGATTCTTTGAAGACGCTACACTCACCATTGAACGTGATACTGACACAGTACTTCTTCAACATGATCATCTGTTCTGGAGTGCATTTGGCAGACATCAATTTTTAGGATCGAAATGTGCCAGAGGCCGAGATATGTGTTACGTCGGACCACGTTGTTAACAATTAAACATTACCTTACATTCACTATTCCAGAATCACTCCACAGCGTATTATGCTGTTATTCTGGTCACCTTAAATATTGTAACAGTACTGCTGAAGTGGTCGTCAGACATAGAGTTTCCAGGTTTGTTTCGCTAGTTAGCAACATTTCTTTGTAATTCTTCCTGTGTATTGTTTTCTGCAGAGTTGTACATATAATTTATGACATGTTTTGGCTATTTAGACAATCACGAAAATGATTTGGAAAAATATGTGAGATATCTGCCTGTTCCTTTAATTTTTAAGAGTACAGATCTCGATAAATTTTTCGGATCTGATACTTACCCGTCTCTTCCGGACCTGAGATCACAGTCGACACGTTGTCCCATCACATAGACAGTGGAGTGAGCATTTGGAAACGGTAACAAGGCGCATAAACACAGTCGAAGATCGGATAATGGAGTGAAGAAATAAAAGTGGTGCACGGCCCCAGAAGGCAGGATAGGGGCCTGAAGTAATTTTGATATGGTCTGTATTGTGCGATATGGAATATAGCATTTTTTCTTTAAGATGACCAAACGGTATCATAATGTGTAATTGCTAACTCGTGTAAACAATGTCCTTATGTGAGTACTCTGAGTGGACTTCAGACCGACTAAGAGTCCTTTTCACGAATTCAAGACGTAAGAAATCACTAGGGTACCGCTCCTATTCGCCATCACAAATTTTGACCAGATGTGTGGTATAAGCAGGGTTCGGCCAGAAATGGAAGTGACGGAAATGGTAACTAAAGATGGCCAAGGTGCTAAGAAAAAATAGTAATTTTGGTGCGTGTGAGGCGAGGTATGTGCCATTTATTTTACCGTTTGGCGCAGCGGAATGAGTAAAGAACGATAATCTTAGTATTGTTAGATTGAGTTCCTGTAGGGAAAGTCTTTTAATTTTTACGTTTCACGAATATAAACAGAAACAATACTCAATATAAGGTAATCATTAATATTTTCATAAAAGGCAAAGAAAAATTGGGGATTTCAAGTACATTTCCAGGAAAGAACTGTAAGGCGAACATGAGAACTTTGTGTATAATGTTATATACTTTTGTTATTTTGCAGCTGACGATTTACAGGTATTTGATTGATTAGCGTCGTTAAAACTATTATATGGATGTTTTAAAACGTCTTGATAAAATCTAACATGGTAATCATTGGTAAAAGGTATCCCTTATCTCACACTTGGCAGCAAACCACGTGTAACACATCATTTCCCGAAATAATGTGGAGGATAGGTGGTCATGTACAGTCCAATGAATTTTGATGCTTCATTTTCGGAACATCACTTCCTTTCCTCTCTTTTCCTTTATGAGGTAAGAACAGTTTTGAAGCACTGCGATCAAATTCTTTATCTGACGAAAACAGACATTCCAGGGTTAAATAGCGAAATGCACCTGTGGAGAATCACTTTAAAACTGTGCGACGGCAATCCTTCTTTACCTTGAAAAACCCTTTAATTGTTGGTATGCTTGTTGTCGCCTAGAGCAGTTAACAAAATTAATTCCATGTCTTGCATGTCGGGCTTCGTCACGTCAAAAACGTTCAAATGTGTGTGAATTCCTATGGGACCAAATTGCTGACGTCATCAGTCCTTAGACTTATACAATACTTGCCGTTACAAGGCGCCTCAAACAGCGCGGCCATTCTGCGTGTTCCTCACATCAACGAAAAAAGAAAAAAAATACGAGGGTGTTATAAGTTTCCCGGATTTCAATGAAGTAATGACGATGTTCTTATATTTAACCTCGTACTCGACCACTGTTCTTCAATCCACGTTCCAAAATTTTAATTTGCCTTTCCTTTCCGCGTCTCTTGCGAAAATATTAATAAATGCAATATAATGATGTATATTGCGGTTTGTAGGCATTGTAAGTAACGTAACAATTGTAAACAACTTTCCGTATGTGCTCTCGACCCAACGACCCACGGTTTACCGTTGCGTACTCCTTACGTAGCGCCAATCGCTGCCTGGATATTACGCTGACGTAAATGGCTCATGCGTCGCCCGAGCCGTCTTAAAAATGTTATTTTTTTCTAAACGATATGCCATCTCGTGCTCCCATTTCGTCACACTCATTTCTGGTCAAGTCCTGCGTGTGCCATAAATTGGGAACTAAGCGGTGACAACTAATTAGGCGCGATCCTTGTCAGAATTCTTTATAAACTTATGTCTTGATCTCATTTTTAAGGTGGCATTTTCATCCTAGTACCTTTTTTGTGTTGCACCGAAGAGTGCCAGTGGAAGACTGAGAGGAAATATATCACATAGGCACACGGTTATGGCAGTTATTACACTGGTAGGTTTACCTCGGGAGTAAACTCTCCGAAAATACTGTTACTGTTACTGTTACTGTTACTGGTAGGTGTATCTCGGGAGTAAACTCTCCGAAAATACTGTTACAAACAAGTCCGAAGCCGAGTCAATACTAAAACAAACTACAGGCGAGGCAAATTAACAGTCTACAGAAAATGTTCAAAGGACTGGGCAACTTACAAATTACAAAACGTAAATAGTGAAATGAAAACGCTGTCATAGATAGAAAGTTTTCATTCCGTGTTCCGTATAACAATTTTATTATATGTATGGACGTAAGCTGATGTTATCTCCGTGAGGAATAGAAACCGAATGATCTTCCACTACTATTACCCAGTGCAGAGCATTCTCCAGCTACTACGGCAATGCACTGAGCCATAATGCCAAATTTACTATTGATTCGCTACTCATTCCCCGTCGCATGTCAATTGTACTTACTGAAGCCATCACTCCTCTAACTATTTGTTGTTACAGTATTCAGTGACTGATAATCGATAAAAGCGTTTTGTGAACGTGTTCTACTAGAGCAGTCTCTATAGAAGTTACATTACATTTAGCTCGTTCACCATATAAATACGACAGCAGTTAATTTCAAATGTCATGCGATAGAAAATGATAGACACCACGTCAGCGAAGTTCATCTGTAGTCAGAACTCTGGGAACGTATATCAAAATACTGTCGTCAGTTGCCGGAAATTTTGTCCTCTTGCCGCCCTGACATTTAGTAAAATGCAGGGAGCAGGGAGTTCAACGTGTGAACTACAAACGTCATCGCACGCTTAAACCATTGCGCAACTGCAGTGGCACATTGAGAGAGAAAAGTACATGTTTACTTTTTCCTTCAGAGACTACTCAAACGCGTGTGTCACAGTATGGGACAGATAAGGCGCGGCAACTGGACACGTTCTACAAATTTGATGTACGGAAGACGATACGGTTCTTGTGGACAAAACGTCTAAACTGCACAATCATTTCACCGTGATATTCTGGAAATACTTGGACAAAATGCAATATCACGTTCCCGCCGTAGCGAAATGGTGCTAACAATTTGATCAAAGCAGCACACACGTGAATGATGCTGATATTGAAGCCAGGATCTTACAGCATCCGGTTTTTTTTTCTTAGCAACTAAAATAATGTATGGTGGGGACGACACTTACGAAAGACGAGAACCTTCGCTCAGCGATTCTCTGATTACGCTGTGATGCGATTATACGGTTTCGTTTACTAATTGCCGCAGTCAACTTAGTAGTGGATGCTGTTAACTGCAAGTTACGCTTCCTTAAATTAAGCTGTTTGATTGCTACTGATTTTTAAATGGCAATAAATAAATGTTAAGTTGCAGCATGCAGTATAATATTCGCCACTACATTTTATTTAAAGTACAAAATTAAAAGCTAAATCAAATATTTAACAAACTAAATAGGAGACAGGTAATTAATCTTCTCACTGTTGATAAGTGAGTTTAAAATAGCTCGTGCCTCGATTATATTTTTTTGCAAACTCACTATGTATTTCAAGAGACCGGTAATGCTACACGTCTTCACAGCCCAAAATTGATCTGTGCTGATCTGTACTAAACATAATAAACGCAACCTCGTCAGACACTCAACAAAATGATTCTAAGTGTCAACTATCAGGGACTCCAATAAACAGGATGAGCTGAAGTCCAACTCGCCGTGAGTTTGCACTGTGTCCGAGTCTGTTTAACACATGTAAATTTCTAGTTCCACTGAACCTCAGACAATATAACTCTAAGCATCAACGACTGCTAAAACAACCACAGCCCATACTGAACCACAGCCAGAAAGACTTCTACCGACTTGAACAACTTCTATGTACTCAAATGCATGTGGCCAAACCACTGGAGAGAGCGGCAAAGACCTTGCTTGTTCAGCTGCGACCAGCCACCTGTGCGAGAGGCAAGATGGCTGCCGTCGTTTGTAAATTTGGTCCCCAAATTCCAGGATTCTCCAAAAACTCACGTCTCTCGTCGTGTCAGGGAAACCAACAGTCTCATTTATATCTTTCTACATAAAAATTCAAACTTAAAACTAGACTCGTCATGAACAGCATTCTAGAAACCTGATTACAATGACTTATTACATTCAATAATGGCGACCAATTCACCAATTTTGCAACATGCATTTTAATTTTTTTGTATGGTTGGAATCTTCCTGCGTGCTTAATGTCACAATTACAATTTAACCTAGAAGCGCAAACACACAAAATTCACAATAATCAACTGAATCTTATCATTAAAAATGTAAAATTATAATCTAAATGTTGTCGGTGAGGTTTGTATAAATTTGCCAACACATACTGGCATACTCAACATGTGCGTGATTTTATTCATTAATTAAGCTGACATAACCTACGTTACAGGTTAAATTACCTCTCACAGATTAATTAAATGTGTAATGAACTATGAAGATATTCTAAGAAACATATCGGCGTACGCTTTAACCCATAGTGTAGATCTCGTTCCTGAATACACAACTATAATTGCTATTTAATATTTAGTAAAATTTCGTTACAGAAATTTTCTTGGCTGTAAACAAATTACATGTATCACTTTCATAGTCTCCCTACATACCAGTTAAACCATATTTCTCTCTCTTTCTTAATCGTGTATTATTTTTCACTTTGCTCTGTAGATGCGCAAATGTATACCAAGCTGTGCAGTCCTTTGCACAAGCTGCCAGGTCAGACATGACGTTGGTGTCTAGGCACGTTTGTGTCCTGGCATGTCTATATAATCTCAATGCCTCGCCTCCACACAGCGACTGCTGCCTTCCCAAACCGCCCAGCCTCAAACGGCGCACGTGAACCAAATATCGTGCACATTCGAGACCAGACACCTCTGGTCTCTTCATCATATGGCATATGTTACATCACAGTGACCAAGCAGCAGATTTCTGTTCTCGAGACATTTAACAACTGATAGAGCTCTCTGGCTCTGGTGTAGAGAGAGTGGGCGAAAATTTTGCAGAATAATAGTTGCGTACATCTAAGCAATATGAAGTGTAGTGCAATATTCAATAAGCTACTTGCCCAGTCATTAGCTTTTTAAGTACACTTGTATGATTCAGCGCAAACTGAGACTGACAACCTAGTTTACATAGGTGGTCTAGTTTCGGTAGCAAATATTTTGAAATTAATTCGCAGTTTCCTTAACATCAGCTGTGTGAGATACTGATCCGTGTCGGACCAGGAACCGAACCAGCATTTCCCGCTTACAGCGAAAATTTCATTTGACTTATTCGTGCCAGACGCATGAACATTAGTTTGTATAACTAAGTGCCAATGCCGTTACTTGGAAGATGCAAAGACAAATGGGACTCATGATCTATTTTTTTCTAGTTTCACACATTGGCCAATTATTAGACTCGGATTCAGTAGTTCAGAGTTTCAGATCCCCTCGAGAAGCATGAATATAGATTTTCTATGGTTTCCACACAACGCTTTCGCGATGGATCCTTGGAAAAGAACACCGCAGACTACCTCACGCTTTAAATAACTCTCCTGTCACAATCTGCTCGTGCCGTCTGTTTAGATCACGTTTTCAATTAGCTAGTAGATCCATTACAGTGTCAGTCTCCATTTACTGCAATACAGACAGTAAAAATCTCTCTTCCAGCGTACAGAATATTGTGGAGCAGGTTCCGCAACTGCAGTATTGATTTGCAATCAAAATAAATGCGACAATGCCACTTTTATTGTTCTCTTAATTGCCATGATCGTTCCCCAAGGCCATTTTAAAGTGACTGTCTGGACAATATTAAAATACAAATTGCACTTGAGTAAGTTGTGTGTGAAAGACGAAAAGCCGGCCGGGTTGGCCGAGCAGTTCTAGGCGCTGCAGTTTGGAACCGCACGACCGCTACCGTCGCAGGTTTGAATACTGCCTTGGGCATGGATATGTGTGATGTCCTTAGGTTAGTTAGGTTTAAGTAGTTCGAAGTTCTAGGGGACTGATGACCTCAGAAGTTAAGTCCAACAGTGCGCAGAGCCGTTTTTGAAAGACGAAAAAGTCGTCAAGAGCAAACATAGAAATATAACATTATTTATATTCTTTGTTGGTTTTTGATGGTGTTTGGTATTACTTACTTTACCGTCTAACTTATTCCACGTACTCACTTTTACCAGGATAACACTCACTTCACACTTATAGTAAAAGTGTCGTTATTTTGATGTATCGCGTAATTTATACGGCCGCTTCATCTGCTACCGACTTGCATTAACGTTATATACTGGCTTCTCGCAATACTTTCTGCACATATATCGAAGATTTATAAAAACACGCCATTCTTGGAATGCAGTATGATAACTGTTGTTGGAAATAAACATTACATTATAATTTATCGACGGCTAATGCCTTTATAGAAGAGTACTCTCTCAGGAGTGAGTTGTTATCGTCCATAATTTACAAATTAAGCATGAAACACCGATTTATTATAATTTGCAGGCCGCCGTTTTAAGGTAACGGAGAGGCAAACATCTATCAGAAACACGTTACCACCGTAATTAAAGGTCAGTTATTATCGTCTCAACAACAGAAGCCTTCGGGAGATAGTGGGACAAGGAAGGCAGGAGACATGTAGGACATGACGAAGCGTTCGTTTGGGAGGATCTCGAGGGGGCCCAAATAAGATATCTCACTGACGCTAGACGAATGGCCGTAACGGTGCCACGTGTCCAGTTTGTCAATGCGTACGCCCCTTTTGGGAAGAATCGCCGTCGAGGCCGATCGCTCTTCTTCCCTGAAGCAGTAGCATCGCTTTCTCAAGGCAGGCACGACGACTTGGTGTTAGAGAGGGCGATTTCAATAGCGCCCAGGCGCATAAGCATCGGCTGCCGCGCCATTCATCCTGGAACAGTCGTCAGCGATCTCCAGCTGGTAGACACATGGTGATATGTTCATGGAAATCGGCCGGGATTCACCCTTCTACTCGCATTTGCTGGATTTTCGTCTCACGCTCTCTCGCTACTACGGTGGTCGACGTTTAGGTGTGGCCTGTAGCTTTTCTATCACGAGACCTAGATATGTGTAATGTTTCCATTACGTGACGTCCAACAATCGTGAAGTATTTTATAAAGTGCTGTTTATTTGTTCCATTCGGTTGTTAGCCATCAGCTGCTTATTTGTCGCATTAGTCATCTGTCAACCAGAATCTAATACGGTGTACAATACATCCTGGATGATGGTTCACAACCGAATGGAACAAATAAATAGGTAACGAAACATCCTGGCAGATTAAAACTGTGTGCCGGACCGAGACTCGAAATCGGGACCTTTACCTTTCACGGGCAAGTGCTCTATCAACAAAGCTACCCAAGCACGACTCACGCCCCGGCCTCACAGCTTTACTTCTGCCAGTACCTCGTCTCCTACCTTTCAAACTTTACAGACGCTCTCCTGCGAAACTTGCAGGACTAACATCCTGAAAGAAAGGATAGCGGAGACATGGCTTAGCCACTTGCCTAGGGGATGTTTCCAGAATGAGATTTTCACTCTGCAGCAGAGTGTGCGCTGATATGAACCATCCTTGCAGATTAAAACTGTGTGCCGGACCGAGACTCGAATTTGGGACCTTTGCCTTTCGCTGGCAAGTGCACTTTCCCGCGAAAGGCAAAGGTCCCGAGTTCGAGTCTCGGTGCGGCACACAGTTTTAATCTGACAGGTTGTTTCATATTAGCGCACACTCCGCTGCAGACTTAAAATCTCATTCTGGAAATAAACAGGTGACTGTTAACACGCATTTTTAAAGTAGCTTATAGATTGTGGCATCACAATTCGTCGCTGGCTCAGCCGACATACCTGGAAGTTAAACTTTGTTCATCTCGCTTCTCCGGATTGTTGGCTTTCCGTCGAGGACACAGTGGAGGTCGTGCGTCCGTTGCTTGCCAGTGTATGCAACACCGATCAGTTATTGATTAAACTGTGCCAAGCCGGCCTTATGAAGAATCTTCATTACGTACGCTCGTGAAACCGGCGCCTGGAGGCGGTGCACCTTCGATTTTTATTTCATCTTCCTTCGCCTTCTAGCCGCCCATGCCGGAACGACAGATGACTGTACACCGTGCGAAGGCACAGATCGTAGCGCATATTCCCGGACACTTCGAAGGGACGATCGTCGGTGCGAGAACACAGAATTGCAACGGAGCAACCGACCATGTACCACATCATTCGAGAACGTAAACTACGACGAAGGGTGCCCATATTGGGCATCTCCACTCCGTACGGCCGTCGGCTCGCCATAAAACGCAGCCTTCTTCGACCACTCCGCACTACTTTATTCTGCTCGATGTTTCGACGGTGACAGGAGCCTCATGACTCGTTTATGGCACTGTTCCACATGACTGACAAACTGAAATATTTGACGAAATTACTGAAGACGAAGGTATTGACACCGTAGGTAAGTCTCCTGGCCTCGACGGACTCCATGTGGAGTTTTATAGAACTTTTCCGTATTTACTGCCCCCAAGTTAACCGACGAAACAGGCGACGGCGCGAGTGAATGTGGGGTACTACAACAATGGCGCCCATCAAACGTCGTAGGGGCCAAGATTCCTCACGTTAATTGGATATTGGTGTGGCAGACGATACGCACGGTTATACTGAATTCCCCTGTCCGATCAATATGTTACATCACAGTCAACAGTAAACATATCACCCGATCGCTCCCCCACCAGAAACAGAGAGCAGAGTCGCCCTTATGTACAGAGTACGGAATACAAGACACGGACGAGCACCGTCTCAGATGTGGAGCTGCAGAAGAGGTATGGTGCTTCGTGTGACAAATTTTTCTTGTAGTTACTACGGGTGCATATTGCAGCTCGACTTATACTTTTTCCGGACAAACTGTGTTTCCCGTGAACCAAATGGCTCTGAGCACTATGCGACTTAACTTCGGAGTTCATCAGTCGCCTAGAACTTAGAACTAATTAAACCGAACTAACCTAAGGACATCACACGCATCCATGCCCGAGGCAGGATTCGAACCTGCGACCGTAGCGGTCGCTCGGCTGCAGACTGTAGTGCCCACAACCGCACGGCCACTTCGGCCGGCGCCCCCCCCCCCCCCCCCCCCCCGTCACGTGGGCCTGTGGGCACGTGGATGGACCTAAAGATTTATTGGACGTTTGGAATTACCTACAAGAACGTCATTGTAAAATTGTGCGTAAGACATAGGCAATACTTTTCTGTTAGCAGCTGTGTCTTCAACAGACAGGAGACAATAACGGTTAGCTGAGCTGATGAAAACACGATTATTGATAGAATAACTGACGACATGCGCGAAGACATACCTGGATGATGAAGTGTAAGGAGAGCAGTAGCACATTTTCCGTTTCCCCATATATACTACCTAGGCGAAGGAAAGTTTTGAGATTGTTTGTTTTGTTTCCTTAGTGCACGATTCGGTGGTAATTACACGTATATTTATAAAGAAAATACAAAAAAAAGTGGCTCCGTAATCGGTTGATCGCTGCATCGAGTCCCGGTCATATATAACTAATTTTAATTTATATTTATATATACTAGTCATATTATTTCATATATATTACATTTGAAAGGTAATGTGATGAAAAGATATGTGTATCTGCGTGAATTATTATCGAATTTCCAATGTTTTTGCTAATTTTTATTGTCATAACAGATATTTCAATGATAATTGTAGATGATTGAATGACCACACACTTAAAGTTTTCCTGAAAATGTATGCCTTTCACGATTTATGAAATCCCTTATAAGTGCAATCAGGTGAGGTACTGAGAACTGCCGTGCATCTGGACGCTTCGATCTGCCGATGCAGGTTTCAAGGACAAGGGACAGGCTTGGAAAGACCAAGTCAGACATCGATAAATAAAGATGTAAGTAAGTTTATTCTTTAATGCAATAACTTACAGAAAAACCAGAGTATGTGAATGACATGCGATGAACCGTCGGCTTTGCATCCGACATCACAAGTGACGGGGTTTTTACATGATAAAAAGGCCGGCCGCGGTGCTCTCGCGGTTCTAGGCGCGCAGTCCGGAACCGTGCGGCTGCTACGGTCGCAGGTTCAAATCCTGCCTTGGGCATGGATGTGTGTAATGTCCTTAGGTTAGTTAGGTTTAAGTAGTTCCAACTAGGGGACTGATGACCAAAGCTGTTAAGTCCCATAGTGCTCAGAGCAATTTTTTTTGAACCATGAAAAAAATTGCGTAAATGTAATGGGTAACATCGTGAGATGCTGAGACAAAAGATGTAGGTTCGCTTCTCGCGACATGCAAATAATTTTTTTGTGTTAGTGTTGTTAACATATTGTAAACTGTTCTGAAGAATGTAATACAAGTATATTCTGCCGTATTTAATGTTATTTTCATTTCAGTGTCATCAGAGAACGGAGGATGAAATAAATATTCAGCGATTGTTTCCGTGTGTGTGATTAGGCAGGAATCTAAGAGAAAGTTTAAACTGCTGCGATTGACTCGAGAAGCGATAACATTCATAATCATCCCTGTCGCGAAGTCTTATGACGCAAGCTTGCGGGAAGTGTTGTAAATTGATTATTACCCCATTTTCCACCGGTTTGGAGTCGCTAACACCTTAAATTGTACTCTTCTTTTGTTTTAGATTCTCTGAACATGTTATTATTTCTTAGTTTTTTATTGTTACATTTTACATTTCTTTCTCTTATTTTATCTTTGTAAAAGTTACATGTGGCGTGTGTTTCTGTTTTCTCTTTTATATTTAAAGCATTGTACTTATGCCCGTTTTATTATCTATTACCCTTGTCCCATTTTCCTGTACTCTACAGAGTCTCCTCAGTTTAAGTACTATCATTTCAATTTTTCCACTGATCTGCATGTGTACTATCACAATGACAGACATGTAAATTCAGGTTATAAATAAAATTTTCTAAAAACTGTGGACGAAATGCTTTACTGCATTACTTATTTTACAATGCTGGTTTGATGATGGTTGTAGATTAGTTGTTATGCAACGGTATTTATTTTCTATTTCTTGTTTGTATTTCTTTCCTTTATCATATAACATAATCCATTGTAATTTATTTTTCAGTATTATTCAAAAAGCCACTATGAAACGGTCTTCAGATGGCGGAACAGGTCGTGGCAGTTAAAAGGGGAATAAAAATGCTACTCGTGCATTTAATTTGATTGGAAAGACTGTCTCAAGGTCGTTCTCGTCTCATATTCTTCACATCAAGTTTGGCGAAGAACTGCTAACTAGGTCACAAAAAAACCCATGAGGGACGAGCAAGGACTGCATAAATGGCAATCTAGCACTAACACAAGAGGCATTGCTGGCCAAGAGAAATCTATTAATAATAAACATAGGCCTCAATTTCTGAGAAGATACGTTCGGAGCACAGTATCGTATGGTAGAGAAACATGAACTATCGGAAAACTGGAAAAAAAGAGATTCGGAGCACTTGATAGAAATGCTACAGTAGAATGTTGAAAATTACGTGCACTGGTAAGGTAAGGAATGAGGATGTTCTCCCGAGAGTTGGCGAGGAAAGAAATGTATGAAAAACACTTACAAGTAAAAGGGACAGAATGGTATGTCATCTGTTAAGACATCAACGTAAAACTTTCATGGTACCAGAGAGGGCTGTAGACAATTAAAAAAAATATAGAGGAAGTCAAAGGTTAGAATGTATCCATCAAATAATTAAGGACGTAGATTGCACCAATTAATTTGGGCCGCATCAAATCAGTCTGAAGACTGATGACTCAAAAGAAGAGCGAAACACAGTAAAAAATGTTAGGTTCCCGCTATAGAGTTTTTGGGGAGCAGGCATGTATATTTAAGTCTCTGGCTTGAAATGCGAACGTCTATACGTCGCCGGGACCATCACAAATCACGCGGTTTTATCGAATTATATGAAGTAAAATTGGTACTCCCTTTCGTCACCATGAGAACCTGTGGTTCTCGTTATTAATTTGAAAGCAGCTGGTCAGCCTTTGTAGGAAGACACATTTTCGCAGTAATTCGGAAGTCTGATATTTTACCCGCTGCTCTTTCAGCGAATTAATGAGAACGCAGCCTCCCGCAGCGCGCGTCACACAAGTTTAATAACAGGCCAACGTGGCTCCGAGCCCCCAGCGTGTGGGACGTCCACTCCCCTGAGATGAATGGATCACCGTGTCGCGAAAGCTGCAGTTGATCCCTTGTGATAACGTTTTAATTACTACAACACTCTAACACTCCCTCGTCCAGTAGAGAGGATTTTAAGTAACAGCGTATTGTACGTATGTAAATCGCCGTACTTAACTAGAGATATATCCTGTTTCACTGTTAAACATGTTTCTTTCGTTGTATATTCATGACGCTGTCTATCTGTTTGTGATGTGTAATGTATGATAACTGAAGAGAACTTTAAAGCATTTTATTGGATGACCGGTTTTGACAGAGTTGTGCAGTTATCATCGCATGTGCAAGAGGACGAACAGAAGTTGGTAGCAAAATATTTTATAACCACCATATTGCAGTTTGATAAATCGTCTCATTACATAACCTACAGAATTATAACGTACCTTAAGCTTTAAAGTTTTATAACATATTGTCCATCGGTGTTGCTGCAAGTCGCTGCATAGTGCAAATGCACATCCCAGTTCTAGATTATTCGTTTAGATATTCAAAGCGCATTTAGCAGTTTTTGAGATCCAGTAAGAAAGGACAGTGCACTAATTTTTCAACATAACACTGCTGAGAAAAATTGTCGTTTATATCAATGTATTATTTTGATTTACATTATTTCCTGTACAAATTCCAAATCAACTTCATTCTAATTCCGTTTGTTGCGATAGATGATGACGAACGTTCTCCTACTCCTATTCCCATTGATTACCTGTCAGAGACAGCAAAGGATTTGGAAGAGCAGTTGAACGGAATGGACAGTGTCTTGAAAGGAGGGTATAAGATGAACATTAACAAAAACAAAACGAGAATATTGGAATGTAGTCGAATTAAGTCGGGTCATGCTGAGGGAATTATATTAGAAAATGAGACACTTTAATTAGTAAAGGATTTTTGCTATTTGGGGAGCAAAATAACTGATTATGGTCGAAGTAGAGAAGATATAAATTGTAGACTGGCGTTTCTGAAGAAGAAAAATTTGTTAACATCGAGTATAGGTTTAAATGTAAGGAAGTCGTTTCTGAAAGTTTTTGTATGGAGTGTAGCAATGTATGGAAGTGAAACATGGATGATAAATAGTTTATACAAGAAGAGAATAGAAGCTTTCAAAATGTGGTGCTACAGAAGAATGCTGAAGATTAGATGGTTACAACACATTACTAATGATGAGGTATTGAATAGAAATGGGGAGAAGAGGAGCTTGTGGCACAACTTGACTAGGAGAAGGGACCGGTTGGTAGGACATGTTCTGAGAGATCGAGGGATCACAAATTTAGTATTGGATTCCAGCATGGAGGGTAAAAACCGAAGAGGGAGACCAAGAGATGAATACGCTAAGCAGATTCAGAAGGATGTAGGGTGCAGTAGGTACTGGGAGATGAAACAGCTTGCACACGGCAGGGTATCAAGGAGAGCTGCATCAAACCAGTCTCAGGACTGAAGACCACAATAACAACAAGAACCTAGATGTCTGACGACGTATGCGATGTAGATGAACATCACAATTCCGTGGTAATCCGTATATAAGGCTTTTATTTTTTAATTGCAATCTGTCTATAATATGATGTCTTTGGAACTGTTTTCATTTTAAATAAACAGGTAAATATACTGACTAGTAATTATGATGAGAAATTCGAAACATAACCACGGACATTAGGATGTAAATTGCAACACATAGCACACAAGGATACCGAAATCCTGCCTGTCTATATGTAATATATTGCAAGCCTTGGTACTCTTCCGTGACATATGTCACACATATTTCAGCCTACAAAATTATCAAAGGTAAATACATTATATACTTCTCTGAGTTAAATTCTATAATAATGAAAATAAAATGGTCCTTAATAATGTACTAAAAATTATATGGAATTATATAGATATGTTTTATGCTGTGGACAAGCCATTATAATGAGAAATTCGATACATAACTACGGACATTAGGGTGTAAATTGCGACACAGAGCACACCAGGATACCGACATCGTGTCTATCTACATTTAATATATTGCACGCCTTGGTACTCTTATCTGACATATGTCAAACATATTTCATCCTACAAAATTATCAAAGGTGCATACATTAAATAAAGGTAAAATTTATATACTTCTCTGAGTTAAATTCTATAATAATAAAAATAAAATTGTCCTTAATAGTGTACTACAAATTATATACAATTATATAGGTGTGTATTATGCTGTAGGCCAGACGATAATTCAGCCAACAGCGACAGTGCTATCTAGTTGACGTATATGGTGGAGTTATAGGGTAGTAGCTGTGTTTGCACTACATCTCTGTCAACTTACGCTTATATTTGTACAATAGTATATTTTACATTTGCTATGCCGATGTGTAGTTATCTTCATGGTAGTGAGAAGTGCAACACGGATGGTCGATGTGTTGTAAAAATTTTAAGTCATGAGGTATGTTATAATTCCCAAAGTCATGTAACAATAAAGTTTGTCAAGTACCTGGAGGAGGATAGAGACGTTAGCGCTTAACGTCCCGTCGACAATAAGGTCACTAGAGACGGAGCACAAGCTCGGATTAGGGAAGGATGGGAATGAAATTTGAGCTGCCCTTCAAAGAAACCATTCTGGAGTTGCCTGAAACGATTTAGGCAAATCACGGAAAACCAAAATCAGTATGTCCGGGTTTGAACCGTCGTACTCCCGAATGTGAGTCCAATGTGCTAACTGCTGTGCCACCTAGCTCGGTCAAGTTACACTATCACCAATGTAGCATATTTTGCTGTGAGCATCTGTTCATCCCCTTGCAATCTCATGCTGGCAGAATAACTGTGTCGGAACCGGTCATCAAATAAAATGCTTTTCTTAGCAATCTTGACTTATGAAGTTTGATTCAGTTATCGTACACCTTCCATGTTGAAAACATGTGATCATCGTTTACAGAGTTGTCTGCTGCCAAATCATATTGTGCCTACGCATCTACATCAACGTGGCTACTCTTCAATTCACAATCAAGTGGTCGGCAGACAGTTCATTGAAGCACATTCATGTTAGTTTTCTACCGTACCACACTTGACTTACATCTTTCCATGTGAGCTTTGATTCCTCTTATTTTATTACGAAGCTCATTTTTTCTTATATAAGGGGGCTCCGACAAAATATTTTATTATTCTGACCTTATGGTTGGCTATGGAAATGTTGTTAAACGATCCTGCAGCAAAAGGAAGATTTTTTTTCATATTTTTAATGATGGCAATCCCAAGTCATGTACGTGACACTCTCTCCATTATTACGCGATAATATGATACGAGCCGCCCTGCTTTGAACTTTACCGATGTCCATCAGTCCTATCTAGTGAAATTCGCCGGCCGGAGTGGCCGTGCGGTTCTAGGAGCTACAGTGTGGAACCGCGAGACCGCTACGGTCGCAGGTTCGAATTCTGCCTCGGGCATGGATGTGTGTGATGTCCTTAGGTTGGTTAGATTTAAGTAGTTCTAAGCTCTAGGGGACTGATGACCTCAGTAGTTAAGTCCCATAGTGAAAAGAGCCATTTGAACCATTTGGTGAAATCTCACACCACACAGTAACAACCCAGTGACGGAATTTAGTTAGTAAATAAGAAAAATTCATGGTGGATAGGTATTATGTTTCATCACATAAGACTACACACTGCACGGTAACTAATAACAGATACACGCTAGGGCAAGTTTTCAAGATCTTAAATATTTGTAAAGCTAATAATATGAATAATAATTTTTCCGAAACAAGTTAGAGATGGTGTGTATAGAACTATTCGGATTATGAAGAAAGATATATGGAGATTGTTGTGCTTCAGTGGAAGTGATATGAGCCGGAAGAATAATTATACAAATGAGACTTGCAAATTTTTTACAGAATGTAAGCAAAATAAGAGAGTTATTCGAAGAAGGAATTTAGGTGTTATTTTATCTCGCAAGAAATTACAAGTAATGTGACTATCAACCTTCTAGGTGTTATGTAAAGGGGACTCAGTACAATTGTCAGCAACGACATGAACAACAGGTCGCGCCAAGTAGCCGAGAGGTTTAAGGCGCCATATCACGGATTGCGCGGCCCCTCCCGTCGAACGTTCGAGTCCTCTCTCGAGTAGTGGTGTGTGTGCTGTTCTTAGCATAAGTTGGTTTAATTAGTGTGTAAGTCTAGGGACCGATGACCACTGCAGTTTGGACCCTTACGAATTTACACACATTTGAACATTTGATCATGAACAGAAGGAAACTTATCCAAGGGAATGATCCGTTTTAGCAATAAGTATCGCATAAAATGCTTTAGGGGCATCGTCAAACCGTGCATTGAGCATATGTAAAAATCGCTACTGATGTTGAGAGTCTCAGTCTTTGAGAGAAAAGAGCATCGGCTTAGCGTTTGTTAGTACAGTGAAGAAGGTATACGTCAGTGCTGAAGGTTATAATTCTTGATAATGACAGAGAGAAATTCCAAACAGGAAGATATTCAACGAAATTCCCTATCATGAAAACTAAACTGTATAAATCAAGAAGGAACCTCTTGTAATGAAGCAAATCAGAACCACAATGCATTCTTCGTTGATATAGTATTCTTAGCTTCACGCCCCTTGAAACTAATGACAAAGCTACTGAGGCGCGCCTATCCGACATACCACAGACACCGCTTCAGTGTTTACTTGGGCCGTCCATCTTCCTTGATGTCTGGACTGCAGACAAGGCAGATGCGCCAGGAAGGACAATGTATCTCAGTAGGCCTCGTTATCGATGGCTCAGTGTTAGCATAAGGAAACAGCTTCGCTTCAAGATTGTCCACAGGAGGCAAACATAAGTGTAGCTCGCTGTTTCTCCAAGCATCCTCAACATTTCCAAGAAAACTTACAATGGTTTATAAACAAGCCGTTAGCTGGAAACTTGGGATTGTTGTAAGTAATCCATCGGCGCGTCCAAAAAACAGATGTTAAGCTTCCAGTAACTTGGAACAGAGAGGAGGAAGTCGGCTGAATAGGAATCTTCATTGGCTGGCACTAATATTTAGGCAGCCAGTACGGTAGTGTACACAAATTTGCCTGTATCGTACTGACACACTGAAGAACTTCACGAGTCGCAGGGTATGTAGTAGCTACAAGATAATACTCAAACTGTGTTTTTTGTATCCTCAAAGAAATATAAATCTTTAAAATATTAAACATTAAAGAATATATTTTTCGCCCATAGAAAACTGGAACAGAAGGCGTCTAGTGGAACGTATCATTCCGTTTATTAGACTTCCCATTACGAGTTATTTGCAAATATCCTAAACAAATTAGCCGCTGCTTAATGGTAGTTTTACGGAGGAGCTTGAATGATTTAGTGTCTTACTGTAATTGTTTCCCGACTATCAGGCTAATAAGTCTTGGTTGCAAAATGATAACACGACTTCTTTACGGATGAATGGGAGAACTTGTAGAAGCCGACTTCGGGGAAGATGAACTCGCGAGTCAATACTGTCGCTACGACTAATTTAGAAGGTAGGGTAAGGAAAGACAAAAGTACGTTTATAGTATTTGTAGACTTAGGAAAAGCTTTTCACAATGTGCACTCGAAAATTCTCATTAAATTTCTTAACATAGCAGGGGTAAAATTCAGGGAGCGAAAGGCTATTTACAACTTGTACAGAAACCAGATGTCAATTATAAGAGTAGAGGTGCATGAAAGGCAAACAGTAGTTCAGAATGTGGCGAAAAGGGCTTGTAGACTATCGCCGGTGTTATTGAATCTGTACATTTAACAAGCAGCAAAGGAAACCCAAGAAAAATTTGTAGTAGACACTAAAGTTGAGGGAAAGCTTTGAGGTTTGCTGATGCAATTGTAATTCTGTCAAACACATCAAAGGACTAGGAAGAGCAGTTGAACGGAATGGACAGCGCCTTCAAAGGACAATATAAGGTGAACATCATCAAAACCAAAAAGAGGATAGCGCAGTGTAGTCTACTTGTACTATTAGGTGATGCTGATGGACTCAGGTTAGGAAACGAGATACATAAAGTAGTAGATGAATTTTGCTATTTGGGCAACAAAATAACTGATGATGGCCGAAGTAGAGAGGATCTTATTCCTAGCCAGTTAATAGCAAGAAAAGCATTCATAAAACAGATAAACTTGTTGACAACGAATATAGGTTGTAGGCTATGGCAGCACATTACGAGCTCCAGTACATCTGTTAACAGCACGACATCGCCTGAGCGCCTCCCTTAAGCTAGTGACTACATTGGTGGGACCCCAGGTGACTGGAAAACTGTGGCGGTCCAGATGAGCCCCGATTTCAGTTGATAACAGCTGATGTTACGGTGCGAGGGGGTGCACACCCTACGAAGCAATGGACCTATGTTGTCACCAAGGTACTGTGCAAGCTCGTGGTGGGTCATGTTTACGTACAGTGGATGTGCCCTCTGGTTATTTGACTCCTTGGAGACCATTTGTAGCCGTCCATGGAGGTCATGTTCCGAAAAAAAAGACGGAATTTTCATGGATGACAATGCGGCATGTCCCCAGGCTACATGTGTTCGTGACTGATTTGAAGAACATTCTGAACGATTCGAGCAAATGATTTGGCATCGACCGACATGTATTCCACCCAATATCTATTGGACATAATAGAGAGGTTAGGTCGAAGTACTGATTCGAAATAGATAGAAAAGCAATTTATGCCATAATTTGGGGAAACTAATGGATCATTTAATAGGACACATCCTGAGCCAAGAAGCAGTTGTCAGTTTGCTAATGAAACGAAGCGAGTAGGATAAAAGATGCAGAGGCAGACCTAGACGTGACTACAGTGAGCAGTGTCAATGTGGTGTAGGCCGCAGCAGGTATGCTGAGATGAAGAGTTTCGCTTAGGAGAGATTAGCGATTTCACTTCACATCGGCTAATCATGGGAGTACTCTGCTATGCAAGTGAGCATACAGTCGGTAGCGTGTGAGGCTGGCTGGCCGTATCCTGTTGCAGGAGGAGACAAGCCGGCAGCAGCTCGCCGTTACGACTACCACAACAGAGGGCGCCAGTGGCACAGAAACACGCTCACACACACACACACACACACACACACACACACACACACCGCTAATGGCAGCGAGCAGGCGGCGGCTGGCGAGAGATCACGGCGGGGGCTGGCGGATTCAGATCACCTGCGGTCACAGCCACGAGTAACGCCACATACAGACCCGTCCTCACCGCAGAATTGCTGGCGCACTGATTACCTCTCCACAGTTCTACGACCATCACTGGTGCATTACGTGCATTTCTAATAGAGCAACACAGTTCAGTGTATGACTCCTGATGCAAAAAGTCTTTAAACTGAACTTAGGGCCATATGAAATGCTCATTTTACAAGTAAACGTTACGAAATTGACCACATATTGTATTGAGTGAAAAGAAATACTGTTGCAAAATATCAGCCTCACCCATCGACCTGCGCGAAATTTTGAATCATAATTCTGACAATACGAGGCTATGACCTGTGAGTACAGATTTTAAACTTTCGTGTGCAGGAGTTGTCTGCCACTCTCTCCAGCCTACTGCAGCCGCCAAATTCCCGAACACGAAGTACTGCATGGGTGGGCTGCTAGGTGAAAGAAGAGGAGGGGAGTGTGGACACTTCCTCCCCCCCCCCCCCCAAACGTCTTTTGAAATCCTCTTCTAGAATCCACGTTACACTACCACAAAAATATGAAGTACCGTATAAGCACATAATGTGTCTACCTCACGCGCATATACCTTCAATATTTTCTTTTTTTTTACGGTTATCTCGTGTTGATATCCTGTATCTTCATGTATGGGTTAAATTAGTCGTTTTCTTTCCTTTTTGCACTCGCAGATAGAGCAACTATAAACATAGGTTTGCTTTTCCTTAACCTACTTGCTAACATAAGTCGTAGGGTGATTATTTCCGCTCATGTTTCTACGTTTCTCTGGAATACAAATTGATCTTCCCCAAGATCGGCATCTACCCGTTTTTTCCATTTTCCGTAAAGAATTAGTTTTAGTACTTTGCAGACACGAGTTATTAAACTGACATTTCTGTAATACTCACACCTTACAGCAAATGTTTTTTTTGGAATTGGAATTATAATATTTTTCTGGAAGTCTGTAAGTATTTCTCTTGTCTCATACAGCTTGCTCACCAGATGAAAGAATTTATTATGGATCGCTCTCCCAAGACTATCAGTAGTTCTAACTGAATGTAGTGCACTCCCAGAGTCTTGTTTCGACTAGGTATTCCAGTTCTCTGTCAAATTCTTCCCTCAAAGTCATATCACCCACCTCAAGTTCTTCTACGTGCTCTTCCATTTCTATAATTTTGGCTTCGAGTTCGTCTGCCTTGTATAGACCCTCTGTATACCTCTTCCACGTTTAAACTTTCCCTTCTTTCCTTATCACTTGTTTTCGAACAGATTTCTTGATATCCTTACTACTGCTTCCCTTCTCCCCAAAGGTCTCCTTAATTTTTCTGTAGGCGGTATCCATATGTCCTTTCTCCCCTACCTCCTTACATCCATCCTCTGGCCATTTTTGCTTAGTCATTTTCCATACCCCTTCAGTCTTACTTTCTAGACGTCTATATTCCTTCTCACCCGCCTTATTTTTTTGCATTTTTAGATTTGTTTATTTCAGCAATTACATTCAGTGTGTCCTGTGTAATCCAAACATTTCTAATAGGCCTTGTCTTCTTATCTATTTCATCCTCGGTTGCCTTCTTAGTTTCGTCTCTCAAAGTTCCCCCTACGTCTTCCACTGTATTCCTTGGCGCTGTTTTAGTTAGTTTTCCAACGCTTTCTCTGAAACTCCCAGCAGCATCTAGTTCAAGCGCCTCCGTTGCTCTGAGGTTCCTAACGCACCCTTGTAAGGTGTCGCTCGATCGAGGAATAAGGCGGCTCGAATCCTGACGGTGGAAGAAATGTTCATTATCAGTATTTGGTAGACAAGAGGAACAGAGAGGAGACGTAACGTTCTGACCACCAGAATCTGAGCCAAAGTTCGGGTTTAATTACCAGACCTGTCCGCAGTGTCTCTTCATGAGGACATGTGACACAGTTCATGATGATCCGTCTGTCTGATGGCGACGTAAAATTTGTCGTCTGCCCCTCCCCCCCCCCCCCCCCTCCCCCGCCACACCTACACCTCGGTGCTATTGGCTATTGGCGACGAGTAGCCCGCGTGAAGACACTGCGTTTCACCCTCTCCCTTCTGTGATCATCATCATCCACACACACACACACACACACACACACACACACACACACACACACACACACACACGCTCGTGCACACAAAGTTGATGTCATTAGTGTTACAATGAACGTAATGGAACATGTTGTAGATAAATAAATGAGTCAACACTGTGTTGTGGTTACATTGATAGAGCCTGAAGCGCATATTAATGACCAGGGCTGATGGGATTCTGCATCCAAGAGGAGCTGGAGTTTGGCATCCTTGAGACCAATTTTTGCTAAAATAATACTACCAGCTAAGGAGATAAAAATTTCATTGAGGTTAGGGGTAAGGTAGAAGTCGACCAGTAGCTGGGAGTCGATTGCGTCTGAGAAGTAACCACAGATTCAGAATGAGCCATTTGGCTTCTTTATTAGGGCGATGGGCGTCGACCACTAACTATTAGAGACTGGGGTAAGGACGCCTTTTATTACTAAATCTAGAGTTCTAAACTCATCAAGAAGGGCATCTCTGATAAATCTGGGGACAGCAGATGGGACCAGAGAGATATGGGACTCAAAACCTCTGACGCCTATGGGGGATGGCGAAACTACCCAAGTAAAACGATCGTCCAGGGCACCTGACACGCCACGGGAATGGGCGGTAGCCGTGGAATCATGGGTCTCTAGGCCCAACACTCCTTACAGATCCATCTGCAAGAAGTTTACAGCATCTGGGAAGGCTACCACTAGGATACACGCCTCAATGGATTAGGTGACATATTGCTGTGAATAGATATGACAAACTGATGATGCGATTACTGTACGATCATATCTGAAAATCCATGGGCTGGAAAAGGTGAGGGGCCTACCTCCTGGTAGGAGAACCAGTCAATGAATGTAGTGGAAGAACCGATATTAATTCCCATGCAGAGAGGCACATTAAAAATGAAGATTGTCGGGGGAAGTCTCTTCATGGTCATGGATACAAAGGCGACAGTGACAAAAGGCTCACCTGTGGCCATGGTTTCACCATGATGCACTTGTGGTACACTGACATTTTGTTGGACTAGCATACTTCGGCCCTATGACCTGATTTTTCACATTCCATACATTTCACCCGTCGATAACGGCATTGATGACAAGGGAGTGACACAAAACGCTGGCTAAAGGAAGGCAGTTGCTGGGGTCGGCAGTTGGATGCCTGGTCACTATGACACAATTGTCAGTCTATTCAGGTTTGTGTGGGGAATGACAGACGCGCCTAGCAACAAAAACCTGAGACTGCTCATGCAGTGCTGCACCCTGACACACCGAAATCTCGAAAGCCCTTTGAGTGGCCAACATGGCTCTAGAGAGGGGTCCTTCAATGTTAACAAGTGTGTCTGGGATGTGTCATTTGAGCAATGCTCGAACATCACGTCGCTCACTGAGGCAGTCACAAAAGACCTTTGGCTGGACACATTCTAGGGCATGAAACGACAGCCCCGTGAGATGCCCTGCAACCAGGCAGTCCATTCCCTGTCAGAGAGTCCAGAGGGCTTGTGGCAGGTGAAGAAATTATGGCGGACGGCTGCGACATGCACTTGCGAATCCAAATAATCAAACAAGTTCTACTCGACTTGGTCGTAAGGAACAGTGTGGGGGTCCAGTCTTACGGTTCAGTTTTTGTGCCAGCTCATTGATAACAGGTCCAGCATAATCTAATAATAATACGTGCTGCTGTTCATACTAGATATACCGTGAACGAAAAAGTGTTGCTCCATCTGCTTGATGTAGCTGGAGCACGGTTCGAGTTTGCAGTCTGCTGAAGTATTTAAGTTCTTCACCATGGTGTCTATGTTGCGGAGTCGATTGGAGACCTCCAGCTTTGCTGGCGACAGTGAGACCACCCTCACTGTCATGGCCTGAAATTCCTGCTCCATATCTTGTAGGGTGAGCAGAATCTTTGAGTTTGTATCCAAGGTGTCAGCCATTGAACACACTAAATACTTGCTTCAGGAAGGCACTCTCAATATTCTAATCAGCCCTCTCGGCGCATATGTAATTTACCGTAGGCCCAACTGAAGTCACAAATTTTCCACTAGTATAGGTAACTGAAAAAAATAGTATGCTGGTTTGCTCCAACAAAGAAAACATAAAACAACACTCAAAAATGACTGACGGCCAGAACGCCTTTGTTGAACAACTCAAAATCTCGTAATTTTTCAAGTTTTCTGCAAAATTTATATTTACAAAGTTATACTGTGGCGCATGGAAACAAATTCCACAACGGTTTCCTTTCAGTTCATGCACAGCGTTATCGGTTTGAAAAACAGAGTACAGTTAATGTTCTGCCAAAGTACTGTCGGCGGAGTTTCAGAGCCCACAAGATGTTCTCCAAGGAGGCACGTGGTCGTCAGCAGGCAGCGGTTCCTCAACTGAGTGGATGTCCGTTTGTGGCTCTGGCTTGACGTGAATTCACTTTGCAAGACAGTGTGCAGGCTAAATACTGTCGCACGGCGGGTTATAGCAGGAACATTCTTAGGTCACGTGGGTCGCTCACGCTAATAGATGAAGGTCTCCCCTGGTGCGCGACCCTGCTGTCACTTTTAGGGCAGCTAGCGTAACTGCTGCAAAACTGTGTTCTGGCGCAGATCAGTTGCGTGTCACGTAGGTAACATGGCGACTTTGTTTTGCCAGATGGGTTTCCAACTATACTGGCAGAACGTCGCAACATGTCAGAGAGAGGTATCAAAGCGGCCTATATAAGGCAACAAGTGTCTGGCTCAGTTCTTAGATTAGGTACTGCTGCTAGAATGGCAGTTATCAAGATTTATGTGAGTTTGAAGAAGTGTTTTAGACGGCGCCCAAGCGATGGGATACAACATCTCCGACAACATCTCCGAGGTGGCGGCGAAGTCTAGATTTTCCTGTACGACAATTTCACGAGTTTATCTTGAATATCAGGAATCCGGTAAAACATCAAACCTCCGAAATCGCTGCGGCCGAAGAAAAAACCTGCAATAACGGGACCAATGAAGACTGAAGAGAATCCTTCGACGTAACAGAGTGCCATCATTCCGCAAATTGCTGCAGATTTCAATGGTCGGCTATCAAGGAGTGTCAGCGTGCAAACGGGTCAACTAAACATCATCGGTATGGGCTTTCGGAGCCGAAGGCCCACTCGTGTACCCTTGATGACAGGACGACACGAAGTTTTACGCCTCGTCTAGGCCCGTCAACACCGACATTGGACTGTTTATCGTTGGAAAGTTGTTGCCTCGTCGGACGAGTCTCGTTTCAAATTGTACCGAGCGGATGGACTTGTACGTGTGTGGATACAATCTCATAAATCCACTAACCCTGCTTGTCAGCAGGGGACTGATCAAGCTGGTGGAGGCTCTGTAATGGTGTGGAGCGTGTGCAATTGGAGTGATATGGGATCCCTGATACGTCTAGATACGACTCTGAGAGGTGACTCTCCAAGCGTCTAGAATTGCTACAGAGTGGCTACTGAAACACTCTTCTGATATTAAACACTTCCGCCGGTTACCAAACTCTAAAGACATGAACATTGTTGGGCATATCTGGTATGACTTGGAACGTCCTGTTCAGAAGAGATCTCCACCTCCTCGAACTCTAACGGATTTAGGGAAAGCTCTGCAGGATTCATGGTTTCAAATCCCTCTAGCGCTACTAAAGGTATGAGTCGATTCCATGGCACGTCGTGTTGCACCACTTCTGCGTGCTGCCGACGGGTGTGGCCGAGCCGTTCTAGGCGTTTCATTCTGTAACCGCGCGATCGCTACGGCCGCAGATTCCAATCCTGCCTCGGGCATGGATGTGTGTGATGTCCTTAGGTTAGTTTGGTTTAAGCAGTTCTAAGTTCTCGGGGACCGCAGATGTTAAGTCCCATAGTTCTCAGAGCCATTTGAACCATTTGAACTTCTGCGTGCTCGCAGGGGCCCAACACGATATTAGGCAGGTGTGTCAGTCTCCTTTGCTCTTTAGTGTATGTTTTAATGACTTTGTCGCTTGTGCTACCTGTAACGCAGGACTTCTCCAATTCATGTAGTTATTTATGAAAAAAATCGTTTTAGGTAAAAATTGCAAAAATATGGGGTTAGACCTCCAAAAATATCTGCCAGTTGCTAAGGCTTGAAACTAATTCTTAAAGTGCAGAAATGCAGTGTTTTATGCTTGATGAAGCTTAGAAGAGTGTATTATCCGTCCCAATTTGAGTCAGTGGTGTGAAACTTTGTCAGAGTAGCGTAGCTTGTGTGTATGAAGAGTCACGGCCCTGCGGGGTTGGTTGCGCATATTGTTAATGCAAGTCAGCCATTCATTGGTTGGTTCAAGTGGCTCTGAGCACTATGGGACTTAACTGCTGTGGTCATCAGTCCCCTAGAACTTAGAACTACTTAAACCTAACTAACCTAAGGACATCACACACATCCATGCCCGAGGCAGGATTCGAACCTGCGACCGTAGCAGTCGGGCGGTTCCGGACTGAGCGCCTTAACCGCTAGACCACCGCGGCCGGCTCAGCCATTCATTGGTGGTGTCCTGGGGAACTATCATGTTACCGAATAGTTTTTATTTTCACTGCCTGACAAAAAGAAACATCAAGAAGTCGTGGTCGGACCTTAGCGTAACTTTCTACACATTCACAACAAGTGAAAGTGTGTAAATATTTCTAGAGTGGCTATTTTCTGTGACAGATAGAACTACTGGCACAGTGCACTAGCTTTATTTGTGTTTAATGTTGTTACCAGGCCTGATGCGAACGGTGTCAGATTTTGAGTAACCACTGTCCAGGACACGGTGATACCGCGTACTACAGCGGTCGTCGTGAAACTAGTCACCTCAACGTCATCTCCCTGTCTTACAGCTTTGCCAGTTAGTGATAATTTCTAATGTTAGTAATAATTCCGAAAAAAGTATTTCAACTCTTTATTTTTAATCCGAGAATATGATGGAGATCTTTCTAAAAGGAAATTCTTGCCGTCTACAACGAAAAAATTAAAAGCCAACTTTATAAAAATTTTGAGGAGAAATAAATTTTTATTTCAACCTGTTTATAAAACACAACCTCTGACACATTTAATGTGAAAAAATATATGAACTTTCTGAAAATGTACAGCGGCATGGGGTACACATTTTATCGTCAAAATATAAAAGTTTTCCAAATAAAACATAAAATATCATAAAATGTACGAAACTATTCGACCGGTCTAAAGAAAAATGTCGTCATTGATGAATTTGCTTTCTGTTGAACGTTGTAGAAACTTCCAGCGTGAATGCTTCTAAGAAAACTCTAAAATTAATTTCAGTAACTTTTGAGACATCATTATTGTATCGTGTCACCTACGAACGCATTTCATTTGCGGGAGACTGTTGGCGGCAATTCACCACTACCTGAACGCCGGCGCCAAGAGTTTTGTTCGGCGGCCAAACTAAAATATTCGCTGCCTCCCGAAACCTTTTTATATGCAGCTCTTGCTGACCCTTCGTCATTCAGATTGCCGATATACACTATTCAAAGGTAACTGTACATACTTTCAGCTCACTACTTCCGTTAAATTTGAGCAAAATACATTTGTGCATATTGTTCTGTGAAAGCCAAGTTTTATTGAAATATACTAATAGACTATAGTCCTTAGCATGCAACAAGTTCTTTGTACACTAAACTTTGTTCTTGCATCTGCAGTATTGCTTCATTGCATTAAAAATTTTCGTACGCCATTTCACTTTCCGAATCAAACAGCAGGTGAGTGGAGAATAAAAAGAACGGAGAACTCTGAGTGAGAAAAGAGTTTTCAGCATGATCACAATGCATTTCTCTAGTCGTCGGATGCTCGTATCGGTCGTGGTGTCTAAGTAGCGTTCTACGCACAAATCTTTTTTTTCACAATCGTCATGTTCCGTAGAATTCCGTTTCCGTTTAGTCGCCTTTCTTAGAGAATCATAACATGATCAGATCCAGAGTGTCCTCCGATATTACGACACTTTTAATATGGAATAGAGTCGATTCCGAAATATCACAAAGTTTTGTCGTCGTATTATGAACTTTCCAAAACGTTATACTACTCCTGTTTTCTTCATCGTTAACCAGAAAAGTAAAAATCCTTAGAGCATTCGATACGACATTTTCAGATTGTTTTAAAATGCCTTTCCTCCTTCTACAGCGGCCCATGCTTCTGCGTTTCGCTCGTTACCAAACTCATGCCGGCGCACATTTCCAGAGACCATGATATCGCACGGAATCACTGAGCGCTGCGGGTGGTCTACTACACTGTCTACAGTGTGGCAACAGAGCTATGAAACGGCGAATCACAGTGTTTCCCAGATGAGGAATGCAAACAGCAGGGGTGACCTTGAGGTGTTCATATGGTTCAGATGGGTCTGAGCACTATGGGACTTAACATCAGAGGTCATCAGTCCCCTAAAACTTAGAACTACTTGAACATAACCGACCTAAGGACATCACACACATCCATGCCCGAGGCAGGATTAGAACCTGCGACCTTAGCGGTTGCGCGGTTCCAGACTGAAGCGCCTAGAACCACTCACCACAACGGCCGGCCCTTGAGGTGTCTAATTTCGTGACGGCCTTTGTAGCGTGAATTGGAAAGACGGCCTCTTTGTAGGTGTCCATTTGGTCTGGTGGTCACTTCGTGCATTATCTAGATCTGTGGGGAATTCGGATGTCACAATAGAACAATGTGAAACTGCTTCGAAAATTGTGGTTATGTGTACTCGTAGTCGACGTTCTGATGGCCTACCACCTGGCATTCCCACAAGGGCGCCAACCCCATTCTAACCACTTCACATCGGCACCTGCCATGCGTAAAAAAGTGAAGGAGTCCTTGCAACATTCTACGAGTATGTCGTGGACTCGCAACATCCGGATTTTGATGTCCCCGTGTCATGATTAGGCTGCTGTTAACTTCACAACATACACTGCTGCACTGACAGTTGTGTCACGACGGGGAATCATGGACTACTGATGACTAGTGTCACTTTCTCGTCAGTAATGAATCACGACTCTTCACTAATCAGGGTGGCCATTGTCGGCGAGTATACCGCCGACTTGGAGACGGGTCTCATTCTTACAAAGTTTTGAAGATCTCGCAAAGATGGTTACCATTACTGTTCCTCAGAAACATTTTCTCTTTTTGTTAATCCGCAATAATTTAGACGGAATATTATACAGTTATAGAAGTGTAAACATCAAAGGTAATATTGTGAAGTGTATTTCTTCGTCTAGGAGGTTTTGTCAAGATTTCAGCATGCAGACTACTATTGAAGTTCCCAATAAATGACAAGTACTATTGTAGGATCCAATACACGGCTTAGTTAAGTATTGAAGCATCCGATACACAGTGCTACGGTCGTAACCCGAGGTTGCTACAAAGTGATTTCGTACCATAGCGTGTGACGCTCTGGAGGCACCCAGTAGCAGGCAGCGGGGACGCAGTTATTCAGTCAGTTCTGGTGGCAGAGACGGACCGGCGGGCAGAACACGGCGTGTCGATACGAGCTGTCGAGACGAATGGCTCCTGCCTCTCTGCTGCCGCCTGATCGACGACTGCGGCGGGGATCCCATCAATACGCTAACGTCGACTCGGGCGGAGCTGGTCTCGTTGTCCGTACACGCTGCAGATACGGCGAGATTAACGTAAAGCGAGTGAAAGTGAGCCGACGATCGGTTTTTACCTTTTACAGCCGAAGTACAGTGAAAAACACCAGCTTAAACGTTTTAGGGATGGGCAACAATATTTTAGTGAATCGTCATTTTTAGCTGTTTCCGCCTCCCTTTAGTTGAATTCATGGAGGTATGTCCGGTCTTTGCAACTTAATGTTTGTTTCTTCTCATACAGGTTTCCCATCTTCAGTGGCCTGTAGTACATTTTTGTTTTTATATGTATAATAATTACACTATGTAGTAGTTATAAGCATGTTAATATATCGTATTTCTCATGTTATTCTCTTAATTTTCAGTTTAGAAATAGCTTTTATAGCACCACTTTCTTAAGGTTTGATGTTTCTTACGATTTCAAATGTTGTTAGTGCGGTCCTGAAGATGTGTTTGCCGGCCGCGATGGTCTCGCGGTTCTAGGCGCGCAGTCCGGAGCCGTGCGACTGCTACGGTCGCAGGTTCGAATCCTGCCTCGGGCATGAATGTGTGTGATGTCCTTAGGTTAGTTAGGTTTAAGTAGTTCTAAGTTCTAGGGGACTAATGACCACAGCAGTTGAGTCCCATAGTGCTCAGAGCCATTTGAACCATTTGAAGATGTGTTTACTCGGTCCAGAAACTCCAAATGAGAGTTTTCCCGCCATTTTTTCACACACATTTCTGTATGTGGTTACATGTGCGTGTGCGTCCATACGAGAGAGAGAGGGAGGGAGCGAGACAGAGAAAGAGAGAGGGAGATTTATTAACCATTTACTATCAGAAATATCAAACATAACCAGAATAAGTAATTAATAGATCCACTCCTCCCCCTCTCTATCTTACACACTCACACACACACACACACACACACACACACACACATCATAAATAAATAAATGTCAAACACACACACATCAAAAAGTAAAAAAGGAAGGTAAGCATACGACAGTTGGCAATAATACATATTATAAATTTAACACATTGATTGATTGTTTTCTTTAGTTTTTCCTCTGTACAAAGGTTTATCTCCAACATAAAAATTACTGGACATTATTGCATCTCTTACATGAGTTCTTAACTTATCTCCTCTCGATGTCCCTGCAGATGTTTCGATCCTGTACACCTTTTTCTTCTGCGCCAAGTCTTCCTGTTAATCGTAGATTTTGGAGCCAGCTGGTCATAGACAGTCAAGGAAAAGATCCAAAAGGGCTCCAGTCTCAAAGGATGCAGGACAAAGAAACGACGAGAATCGACAAAGCAACAGGCGGTATTGGCTCTGAGCTCTATGGGACATAACATCTATGATCATCAGTCCCCTAGAACTTAGTACTACTTAAACCTAACTAACCTAAGGACATCACACAACACCTGGTCATAACGAGGCAGAGAAAATCACTGACCCCGCCGGGAATCGAATCCGGGAACCCGGGCGCGGGAAGCGAGAACGCTGCAGCACGACCACGAGCAGCGGACAACAGTCGGTATTGTAGTTGTAAATAGTCGAAGCTGTGTTGTTAAAGTACCAGAGCTTCAAGCTCTGACAGATAGCACTGAAGCTAGAATCGTTGTAGGAACAGAAAGCTGGCTAAGGCCGGAGATAATTTCTGCCGAAATTTCTACAGAGGCGCAAACCGTGTTCAGAAAGGATAGATTAAATAAAGTTGGTGGTGGTGTGTTTGTGTCTGTTGGTAGTAGTTTATCTTGTAGTGAAGTTGAAGTATATAGTTCCTGTGAATTACTATGGGTAGATGTCATACTCAACAGCCGTTCCAAAATAATAATTGGCTCCGTCTACCGACCCCCCCCCCCCCACTCAACTCAGATGATATAATAGCTGAAAACTTGAATCCCATTATAAATAAGTACCCCACTCATACAGTTATAATCGGTGAAGACTTCAATCTAACTTCAATTTGTTGGTGAATATACATGTTCAAAGCCGGTAGTAAACAGAAAACATCTTCCGAAATTGTACGAAATGCTTTCCCTGAGAATTACTTTGAACAATTAGTTCATGATCCCACACGAATTGTAAATGGCTGCTTAAACACACTTGACCTCTTAGTCACAAATAATTCATCTGTAATAGAGAGCATCATGACGGATACAGGGATTAGGGAACACAAGGTCACTGTAGCGAGGCTCAAAACCATATCAACCAAAACCGCTAAAAATAAACGCTTGACGCCCTCCTAAGACAGAGTCTCCATTTCATTCAAGCTAATTATGTAAGTGTAGACCAGATATGGCTCAAATCTAAAGACACAGTATCGACTGTAATAGATATATTCATATCGCATAAGTTAATAAGAGACGGGACTGATCCACCATGGTACACAAAACACGTCAGAACATTATTGCAGAAGCAAAGAAAAAAACATGCCAAATTTAGAAGAACGCAAAATCCCCAGGACTGGCTAAGTTTCACGGAAGATCGAAATTTAGTGCGGACCTCAATGCGTGACGCTTTTTGATAGTTTCCACAAAGAAATGTTGTCTCTAAATATAGTAGAAAACCCAAAGAGACTCTGGTCGTATGTAAAGTACACCAGTGGCAAAAAACAGTCAATACCGCCACTGCGCGATAGCGATGGAAATGTTACCGATGATGGTGCCACTAAAGTGGAGTTACTAAACACAATTTTCCGTAAATGCGTCACGAAAGAAGACGAAGTAAATATTCCATAATTCGAAACCAGAACAGCTGTTAGCACGAGTGACATAAAAGTAGATAGCTTAGGTGTTGCGAAAAAAATCACTTAAGAAAGGCAAGTCTTCCGGTCGACATGGTATGCCAATTAGGTTCCTTTCAGAGTAAGCAGACACAATAGCGCCATTCTTAGCAATCATATACATCCGCTCACTTGACGAAGGGTCTGTTCCTGAAGATTGGTAAGTAGCACAGGTCACACCAATATTCAAGAAAGAAAATAGGAGTAACCCATTGAATTACAGACCAATATCACTGACCTCAATTTGTTTTAGGAGCATATACTGTACATTATGAATCACCTTGAAGAAAATGACTTATTGATACATAACCAACACCGATTCGGGAAATATCGTTCTTGTGCAACAAACATAGCTCTTAATTCCCACGAAGTAGTGAGTGGTGTCGACAAGGGATCTCAGATCGATTCCATATTCCCATCTTTCCAGAAGGCTTTTGATACCGTTCCTCACAAGCGACTACTAATCAAATTGCGTGCATATGGAATATCGTCTCAGTTGTGTGACTGGAAATGTGATTTCCTCTCAGAGAGGTCACAGTTCGTAGTGACAGAGGGTTCTAGGCGCTGCAGTCTGGAACCACGCGACCACTACGGTCGCAGGTTCGAATCCTGCCTCGGGCATGGATGTGTGTGATGCCCTTAGGATAGTTAGCTTTAACTAGTTATAAGTTCTAGGGGACTGATGACCTTAGAAGTTAAGTCCCATAGTGCTCAGAGCCATTTGAGCCATCAAGTAGAACAGAAGTGATATCTGGCGTTCCACAGGGTAGTGTCATAGGCCCTCTGCTGTTCCTGATTTATATAAATGATCTAGGTGATAATCTGAGATGCCCCCATAGATTGTTTGTAGATGACGCTGTAATTTACCGTCTAGTAAAATCATCTGCCGATCAATTCCAATTGCAAAATGATCTAGAGAGAATATCAGTATGGTGCGAAAAGTGGCAATCAGCACTAAACAAAGAAAAGTGCGAGGTTACCCACATGGGTACTAAAATAAATCCGATAAAATTTGGGTACGATAAATCACATAAATATTAGGGCAGCAATTCGACTAAAAACCTAGGAATTACAATTACGAAAAACTTAGTTTGGATACACCACATAAATAATTTTGTGGGGAAGGCAAAACAGAAACTGCCCTTTGTTGGCAGAACACTTAGAAGATGCGAAAAACCCACTAAAGAGACTTGTCCGTCCCCTGCTGGAATATTGTTGCTCGGTATGGGATCCTTATCAGGTAGGACTGACGGAGGACATCGAAAAAGTCTAAAGAAGTGCAGCTCGTTTCGTGTTATTGCGCAATAGGGGTGAGAGTGTTACTGATACAATACGCGAGTTGGGGTGGCAGTCACTGACACAAAGGCGGTTTCTTTGCAGCGAGATACACTCCTGGAAATGAAAAAAGAACACATTGACACCGGTGTGTCAGACTCACCATACTTGCTCCGGACACTGCGAGAGGGCTGTACAAGCAATGATCACACGCACGGCACAGCGGACACACCAGGAACCGCGGTGGTGGCCGTCGGATGGCGCTAGCTGCGCCGCATTTGTGCATGTGCACCGCCGCCGTCAGTGTCAGCCAGTTTCCCGTGGCATACGGAGCTCCATCGCAGTCGTTAACACTGGTAGCATGCCGCGACAGCGTGGACGTGAACCGTATGTGCAGTTGACGGACTTTCAGCGAGAGCGTATAGTGGGCATACGGGAGGCCGGGTGGACGTACCGCCGAATTGCTCAACACGTGGGGCGTGAGGTCTCCACAGTACATCGATGTTGTCGCCAGTGGTCGGCGGAAGGTGCACGTGCCCGTCGACCTGGGACCGGACCGCAGCGACTCACGGATGCACGCCAAGACCGTAGGATCCTACGCAGTGCCGTAGGGGACCGCACCGCCACTTCCCAGCAAATTAGGGACACTGTTGCTCCTGGGGTAACGGTGAGGACCATTCGCAACCGTCTCCATGAAGCTGGGCTACTGTCCCGCACACCGTTAGGCCGTCTTCCGCTCACGCCCCAACATCGTGCAGCCCGCCTCCAGTGGTGTCGCGACAGGCGTGAATGGAGGGACGAATGGAGACATGTCGTCTTCAGCGATGAGAGTCGCTTCTGCCTTGGTGCCAATGATGGTCGTATGCGTGTTTGGCGCCGTGCAGGTGAGCGCCACAATCAGGACTGCATACGACCGAGGCACACAGGGCCAACACCCGGCATCATGGTGTGGGGAGCGATCTCCTACACTGGCCGTACGCCTCTGGTGATCGTCGAGGGGACACTGAATAGTGCACGGTACATCCAAACCGTCATCGAACCCATCGTTCTACCATTCCTAGACCGGCAAGGGAACTTGCTGTCCCAACAGGACAATGCACGTCCGCATGTATCCCGTGCCACCCAATGTGCTCTAGAAGGTGTAAGTCAACTACCCTGGCCAGCAAGATCTCCGGATCTGTCCCCCATTGAGCATGTTTGGGACTGGATGAAGCTTCGTCTCACGCGGTCTGCACGTCCAGGACGAACGCTGGTCCAACTGAGGCGCCAGGTGGAAATGGCATGGCAAGCCATTCCACAGGACTACATCCAGCATCTCTACGATCGTCTCCATGGGAGAGGTGCTGCGAAAGGTGGATATACACTGTACTAGTGCCGACATTGTGCATGCTCTGTTGCCTGTGTCTATGTGCCTGTGGTTCTGTCAGTGTGATCATGTGATGTATCTGACCCCAGGAATGTGTCAATAAAGTTTCCCCTTCCTGGGACAATGAATTCACGGTGTTCTTATTTCAATTTCCAGGAGTGTATGTTTACGAAATTTCATACTTTCTTTTCCGAATGCGAAAATATTTTGATGACACCCCCTACGTAGGGAAAAATGGTCATGATAATAAAATAAGAGAATGCAGAGCTCTAAACGATAGATTTAGGTGTTCCTTTTTCCCATGTGCCATTCGAGAGTGGAACGGCAGAGAAGTAGTATAAAAATGGTTCGATGAACCCTCTGCCAGGCATTTGAGTGTGAATTGCGGAGCAACCATGTAGAAATAGACGTATCCATCACATCATGTATTCTTTCTCTTTTCTTCCATTTTCTTTATGATTTCGATGTTTATCACTTTCTCTTTTGTATAAATTCTTGCTGATCTCGAGAAGTCCATTTCTATACATTCAGTACAAAATGAAATGTGCAGTCATGCGTTCTAGTGAGTGTGAGTGACTTAATATGCTTCTTAAATAAAAGATGGAAAGCGGGTATGTAAAAAAGGAAACTGCCTTTCAGTTAGCTGCAAAGATGGAACATACTTCGATGAACTTTATGGAGTACACGACAGGTGATAAAGATTCAACTACAACCTCTAATCATTACAGTGATATAGTTAATGTTCTGCTTGTTCGCCGGTGTCTGAAAGCACTCCTCGTATACATTAAAATCCATACACCACAGAAGCCAAAACAAAGTGGAGGAGTCCACTGGTAAATATATTACTGAATATGCCGTTTTGTTCTCTCTCCCCCTAGGCAGTTGAGCGACATTAACAAAGATTGGTAGACGTGTTTCTATATTAGAGAGATGATCTCTATTAATATACCGCGCTAGTTGGGTAAGAGTGACTCTAGTAGCATCACTACGGGAATGCAAATCAGGTTTGCTTTAAATACTGGTTGTAATGGTCGTGTTAGTTGTGTTTTAGAGTGGACTTGGTGAGTTCACATTAGCCAAATGCCTTTAAGGTGACAAAGGTGCCATTATCGACACCTCCGTGAGGTTGAAGAGGTCGAGTAATAGGGCTACGAGAAGCTGGAGTTCCTTCTGTGATACTGCAGAAGTACTTCGCAGGAATGTAGGCACTGTGCGTGGCTGCTCGCCGTGGTGGTCACGGGAATATATGGTCCCAAGGAGACCGGCTACGTTCGGCGTATGGCTCGGGCGCATCGTACTACAACTGCAGCAACAATAAGAGCAGCAGTTGGCACCACAGTGAATAAACGAACTGTTAAAAAGCGGTTACTTCAAGGACAGCCGTATTCCAGACACTATGTACATGCATTCCACTGAGCCCAAACGACCGCCATTTGTGATTTCAATTGTGTCAAACGAGACTTCGCTGGAATGCAGGGTGGAGGTCCATTGTGTTTTCTGATGAAAGCTGGTTCTTCTTCGGTGCCAGTGATGGCAGAGTGTTGGTTAGAAAGAGGTCAGTTGACGACCTACAACCAACCTGTAGGCGTACTGGAAACTCCGAACTTATGCCTGCGTTTATGGTGTGAAATGCGATTTCGTATAACAGCAGGATCACTGTTGTAGTTGTCCCACTTCAAAATTATAGGTCTGTATGGTGATTTGGCCTGTGGTGGTGCCATCCAAGGGTGCGTTTCCCGATACGATAATTCTCGCTCACATACCGCTGTTGTAACCCGTCACGCTCTACACAGGGTCGACTTGTGGCCTTGGCATGCCTGACAACCAAATCTGTCTCCAGTCGTGCACACATGGGAAATCATCAGACTACAACTACAGCATTGTCCACGAACAGCATTAAGGATGCCTGTAGTGACCGACCAAATGCTACAAGCATGGTACTCCATCCCAAAAACTGCCATTCGGCAGCTGTGTAGCACAATACTTGCACGTTTGCATGTTTGCATTCAATATTATGGTGTTTACAAATGTTTCGGATTTGCAATGGCTTATTTCGCGCTTACGTTAATGTGCGTCCTTGCAGTGATAATCAATTATATATTTTACATAGACTAAAGCGTTCCCTAAATTGCATTACTCAAAAATGTCTACTTTTTGATGGTGCGTTTTTCCTATGGAGTACCTCGTCAGCATTCAAGGACTACAGTGGGTCTGCACATTTGATGGCCCACCAATACCATTATCTCTACCAGGACTACAGTTGGTCTGCTCTGTGATGACCTACCTACCAATATTCTTCAAAAATTCGACTGACTCTGCTGTAGGTTTGCTCGGTTGTGGCCCATTACCTGTCTACATGTCAAGTGTTAGCACTGTCTTTCCGCTGGAAGGACAACACTAGTTCTTCAAGACTGCATGGAAACCCACTACTTCCGTGTGCATTTTCTTTTACTGCTCAGACTTTGTGCAATGCAATTGCTAATGTGATGAATGATCAGTACTGTCTTTATGGACTGTGGACCATTTTTGATTTTGACCAACAGTGTACCAATAAGTGTGTACATCTTATATATTTATTAGCGTTCACAAAAATATTTATCAAATTTGTCTTGGCCACTGCCCAAAACTATTTGTAATTTTTTTTTGTTTGGAGCATGGGGTCTATGTAAATAGGCGGTATAGGTTTACATGTTGGTTACGCCACGTAGCGCTCTGCATGACAACAACTGACTGTGCTGTGTGCAGTCTGTGGCTGGCTGGACTCAGTGCTGGAATATTCCCTTTTGTTGTGTTGGGCAGTTGGATGTGAACAGCACGTAGACTTGGGCAATTGGAGGTAAGCGGTCAGCAGTGATGGATGTGTAGAGAGATATGCAAAAGATTTGAGAGGTTACTATAAGCGGACGATCTGGACGTGTGCCCGCCAGAAAAAGGAAATTTCTAAAGATGGATGTCATGAATTGATAGATATATATATGATGACTTTTGAATACTGTTAAGGTAAATATATTGTTTGTTCTCTATCAAATTTTTTTTTCATTTGCTGACTATGCGTATCAGTAGTTAGTGACTTCAGTAGTTTGAATCTTTTATTTAGCGGGCAGTATTGGCACTCGCTGTATTGCAAAAGTTCGAGCAACGAAGGTTTTTGTGAGGTAAGTGATTCATGAAAGGTATATATAGGTTATGGTTAGTCAGGGCCATTCTTTTGTAGGGATTATTGAAAGTCAGATTGCGTTGCGCTAAAAATATTGTGTGTCAGTTTAGTGATGATCAGAATAAGTAAAGATAAAACTGTTTGAGTACGTTGAACTTCGCTCAGCTGTTTAAAAGCCAAATAAAGTAAGAGTTTTTCCTGCATTGTCATTTATAAATTTTCTACGTGGCCGTTTCAGCGTATCCCATCTGTATCACAAACGAATATCACAACTTCCAAAATGGACATGAACTATATAATTTTCATCTCTCTTTAAATGTGAATGTACCGCAATGCGATTGGATTGGAGCAGGCCGTGGTGGCCGAGAATGGCGCGACTGCTACGGTCGCAGGTTACAATCCAGCCTCGGACATGGATGAGTGTGATGTCCTTAAGTTAGTTAGGTTTAAGTAGTTCTATGTTCTAGGGGACTGATGGCCTCATATGTTAAGTCCCCTAGCGCTCAGAACCATTTGAACCATTTGATTAGATTGCCATTAGAAAACCCAAGCTTCTATAATGATAAGATGAAATGATCACGATTCTCTAAGTTAATATAAATTGCTAATTACACCCATAGTGTAAAAGAACCGGGATATGCACCGTAAACTATACTCTAGGGTACTACGTGTGGGGCCGGCCCGAGTACGGAGCTGAGCGCCCGCTACGGTCCCAGGTTCGAACCCTGCCTTGGGCATGGATGAGTGTGATGTCCTTAGGTTAGTTAGGTTTAATTAGTTATAACCTCTAGGCGACAGATGACCTCAAAAGTTAAGTCGCAGAGTGCTCAGAGCCATTTACTATTTGTGGTCCCAAGCTTTATCGTCAGTGATTGCCATTCACTAATGCACATTTGCACTGATAACCGAAATGAAAGCAACAAACGGAAGTTTGACAAGGTTGCTTTTATCTCGCCGAAAAACAGTGGAAACAGGTGACAGTACAGTATAAACAATCTAAAACACACAGAACGTAATCAACTGAAACATGCATAAACGGTAGAGAAAAATGTTCTTCGATTTTTTCAACGTAACGGATTTGCACACACTTTATGAAAACCGGTTAGTGGGCTCAGCATGGGGTGTTTCCATGTCTGGCTGCAACACAGCTCTGACAACGACGGGGCATGCTGTGAGTGATATTATGAGTCTCATGTTGAGGCAATAAGGCCCGTTCTTCCTGCAGACCTGCTAGTAAGTCTCCCTACAGCACACCAGATATGCTCCACGGGATTCAAATCGGGAGAGCGAACAGGCCACGCCAACCGTGCAGTATCTTTCATTTCCAAGAAAACATCAACCGCTCGTGCTCTATGAGATCGAGCATTATCGTCCATCAATACGATGTTTGGGCGCACACCACCTAGCAACAACAGCACATGAGGGCACACGATCTCGTCGCTATACCTAACAGCAGCTAAATTTTCCGGATTCACCCGCACAGTATCATGAAGGTGTGTTCGAATGCTCATCATATTCCCTGCCCATAACATTAAGAATCCTCCTCGATATCGGTCTCTTTACACAATGATTGGATACCGAAACCGTGTTCCACGTTCCCTCCAGATGCGAATGCGTTGAGAATCACTCTCCATACCAAGTAGCGGCTCATCTGCAGAAAGAACATTGACCCAGTGATCGACCGACGAAGTGGCGTTCCCTTCTCTGAAGACACGACTGCGGCTGAGGCTTCCTGGTGTTCCCTTCTTGGTTCATGCCCCCCAACACCAACAACGAGCATCAGACATCCGCACACTGCGGGCATGAACCAAGAAGGGAACACCAGGAAGCCTCAGCCGCAGTCGGAAACGGCCAGAGCGGGAGCGGACGGAATAGGGAACTCCAGAGCGGCATTGGAGCGCCACTAGCGGGTGCGGACCGAGAAGGGAACTCCAGGAGGCCACGACCGCAGTTGGAGACGGCCAGAGCGGGCGCGGACGGAATAGAGAACACCTAGAGCTGCAGGATAGCGCTACTAGCGGGCGCGGAAGGACTAGGGAACGGCAAACAGAACACCAGGCACCGGACAGGCATAAATATGCGACCCGGTCCAGCAAGCAGCCAGTCTCAGGTAACACGTGGTGAAGACGTCAAGTAATGACGTCGAAATATCGCGTTTGGAAGACGCTGATATCCGGCAGAAAACCCAATTTCCACGAGATGTCAAAAATATATTTATTGTTTTTAATGAATTATTATATCATATTCTGTACTTGTTTAAATATTTTAGCAAAACTTTACCAAAACATTCGAGTCTTAGCAGTGAAACTACTCCCTACAACAAATGTCATGTTCATCATTTCAGTTTCAGAACCTTTCTCACATGTCTGTAGAACTGTAAAAAAATACCTCGAGAACGAGAATCAACGACACTTAACGAACTTTGTATTTTTAAACATTTTTGGCTGTCACAAAAAGTACCCCTCCACTTTATGGAAAGAGCAGGGAAAAAGCATTGGTGCTGCAAAGATCGTGCTAAAAGGTAATTACAGGTCCTGTACCCTACGTATACATCAGTAAGTATAAAACGTATGTTGTTGGTGAAAGTTAAACGCATCTAACGAAGTCTGTATCTTCTTTTTTAGTTTCTTTGGTATGGGGCAAAGACCCTTACACACCCTGACCCCCCTCCCTCCCCCATGGTAATACGTGTGACGGAAAATGCTTCGGTATTGCTAGAATTAAGTGTAAAAAATGGTTAGATGAGCGGTAAGAGTACTGTTTCGTAGTCTGATAAATTCTTCTCATCAATTCATTATAGCGTACGTGACATTCAGAACTTCCTCGATGATACGTTCGAGTGATCTAATGAATATATACATCTATAACATTATTACCGGTTTTCTTAGCAACAGAAAGCTCCTGAAATATTTCTGTACGTACTGAACTAACAATGTTCTTCCATCACAATATAAAGTCCTTCGACGATGACCGGTTTTAGTCAATAATGACCATCTTCAAATCTCTTCAACACCATGTTCTAATGTGGTATAGCCGCAACGGCATCGTCAGAACATATAAATACACTTATCAAACATTTTGACGATACCATTACAGTGTTATCACATTAGGACATTGTGTAAAACAGGACTGAAGATGGTCATTACTGATTGAAAACGGTCATCGTCGAAGGACTTTATATTGTGATAAATGAATGGAATAAAATACATTCGATAGTACCTGGATCATTGTTTGTATTCGCGACTATGTCGCAGCTAGTGTACTGAGCTATTCCCAGTAATGATGGGATTTTCTTTGGGCAACTTCTGATCTTTCACTTTATAACCGATCTGTTGCTAAGGTACCATGTACTGTGATAGATACCAATGTGCAATTGTCACATAAAAAAAAAACATGTGCCTGATACTCTTGTATGTGGGTGAAGAAGATACTCTGAGGCATTAACAGGGTAGATGATGATGTTTGGGTTTTGGGGCGCTCAACTGAGCGGTTATCAGCGCCCGTCAACTTCCCAACCTTTGCTCAGTCCAGTCTCGTCCCTTTCATGGATGACGATGAACTCATGAGGACAAAGCAAACACCCAGTCATCTCGAGACAGGTGAAAATCCCTGATCGCACCGGGAATCGAACCCGGGAAGCTGTGCTCGGGAAGCGAGAACGCGACTTCGAGACCACGAGCTGCGAACGACATAGTAGACGCAATGCTGTCTTGTCTTGGGTGCTGTAACACATTAAAGAGCACGTAACTCGTCTTTCTACAAATGACTTCTTCTCGGAAAACATTTTAAATGGGTGTATCTGTGTATGTTGTACGTCTGAGGTTAATGAGTGTACAGTAGTGTTCAGGTTGACAGAAAATGTTACAGTACTGAGGAAGAATAAGCGTTGGGGAAAAAGTAAGTACCATCACAATAGAATGTGCAGCAGGTTGCTGTGAAACACCCCCTTTGAAAAATTATGAAAGACTGTGCTAATAAACTTCGACTTTATTTGATACAACGACAGCTGAGTAAGATTAAACGTACTCAGACCATCACTAAACTGACACACAATATTTATTAGCGCAACGGAATCTTACTTTCAATAATCCCTACAAAAGAATGGCTGTGACTTACAATAACCTATGTTGTTGTTGTTGTTGTTGTCTTCAGTCCTGAGACTGGTTTGATGCAGCTCTCCATGCTACTCTATCCTGTGCAAGCTGCTTCATCTCCCAGTACCTACTGCAACCCACATCCTTCTGAATCTGCTTAGTGTACTCATTTCTCGGTCTCCCTCTACGATTTTTACCCTCCACGCTGCCCTCCAATGCTAAATTTGTGATCCCTTGATGCCTCAAAACATGTCCTACCAACCGATCCCTTCTTCTAGTCAAGTTATGCCACAAACTTCTCTTCTCTCCAATCCTATTCAATACCTCCTCATTAGTTATGTGATCTACCCATTTAATCTTCAGCATTCTTCTGTAGCACCACATTTCAAAAGCTTCTATTCTCTTCTTGTCCAAACTAGTTATCGTCCATGTTTCACTCCAAACAAATACTTTCAGAAACGACTTCCTGATACATAAATCTATATTCGATGTTAACAAATTTCTCTTCTTCAGAAACGCTTTCCTTGCCATTGCCAGTCTACATTTTATATCCTCCCTACTTCGACCATCATCAGTTATTTTACTTCCTAAATAGCAAAACTCCTTCACTACTTTAAGTGTCTCATATCCTAATCTAATTCCCTCAGCATCACCCGATTTAATTTGACTACATTCCATTATCCTAGTTTTGCTTTTGTTGATGTTCATCTTATATCCTCTTTTCAAGACACTTTCCATTCCGTTCAACTGCTCTTCCAAATCCTTTGCCGTCTCTGACAGAATTACAATGTCATCGGCGAACCTCAAAGTTTTCATCTCTTCTCCATGAATTTTAATACCTCCTCCAAATTTTTCTTTTGTTTCCTTTACTGCTTGCTCAATATACAGATTGAATAACATCGGGGACAGGCTACAACCCTGTCTCACTCCTTTCCCAACCACTGCTTCCCTTTCATGCCCCTCGACTTTAATAACTGCCATCTGGTTTCTGTACAAATTGTAAATAGCCTTTCGCTCCCTGTATTTTACCCCTGCCACCTTTAGAATTTGAAAGAGAGTATTCCAGTCAACATTGTCAAAAGCTTTCTCTAAGTCTACAAATGCTAGAAATGTAGGTTTGCCTTTTCTTAATCTTTCTTCTTAGATAAGTCGTAAGGTCAGTATTGCCTCACGTGTTCCAACATTTCGACGGAATCCGAACTGATCCTCCCCGAGGTCTGCATCTACCAGTTTTTCCATTCGTCTGTAAAGAATTCGCGTTAGTATTTTGCAGCCGTGGCTTATTAAACTGATAGTTCGGTAATTTTCACATCTGTTAGCACCTGCTTTTTTTGGGATTGGAATTATTATATTCTTCTTGAAGTCTGAGGGTATTTTGCCTGTCTCATACATATTGCTCACCAGCTGGTAGAGTTTTGTCAGGACTGGTTCTCCCAAGGCCGTCAGTAGTTCTAATGGAATGTTGTCTACTCCGGGGGGCCTAGTTTCGACTCAGCTCTTTCAGTGCTCTGTCAAACTCTTCACGCAGTATCGTATCTCCCATTTCGTCTTCATCTACATCCTCTTCCATTTCCATAATATTGTCCTCAAGTACATCGCCCTTGTATAAACCTTCTATATACTCCTTCCACCTTTCTGCCTTCCCTTCTTTGCTTAGAACTGGGCTGCCATCTGAGCTCTTGATATTCATACACGTGGTTCTCTTCTCTCCAAAGGTCTCTTTAATTTTCCTGTAGGCAGTATCTATCTTACCCCTAGTGAGATAAGCTTCTACATCCTTACATTTGTCCTCTAGCCATCCCTGTTTAGCCATTTTGCACTTCCTGTCGATCTCATTTTTGAGACGTTTGTATAATTTTTTGACTGCTTCATTTACTGCATTTTTATATTTTCTCATTTCATCAATTAAATTCAATATTTCTTCTGTTACCCAATGATTTCTAGCAGCCCTCGTCTTTGTACATACTTTATCCTCTGCTGCCTTCACTACTTCATCCCTCAGAGCTACCCATTCTTCTTCTACTGTATTTCTTTCCCCTATTCCTGTCAATTGTTCCCTTATGCTCTCCCTGAAGCTCTGTACAACCTCTGGTTCTTTCAGTTTATCCAGGTCCCATCTCCTTAATTTCCCACATTTTTGCAGTTTCTTCAGTTTTAATCTACAGGTCATAACCAATAGATTGTGGTCAGAGTCCACATCTGCCCCTGGAAATGTCTTACAACTTAAAACCTGGTTCCTAAATCTCTGTCTTACCATTATATAATCTATCTGATACCTTTTAGTATCTCCAGGGTTCTTCCACGTATACAACCTTCTATCATGATTCTTAAACCAAGTGTTAGCTATGATTAAGTTGTGCTCTGTGCAAAATTCTACTAGGCACCTTCCTCTTTCATTTCTTAGCCCCAATCCATACTCACCTACTATATCTCCTTCTCTCCCTTTTCCTACACTCGAATTCCAGTCACCCATTACTATTAAATTTTCGTCTCCCTTCACTATCTGAAAATTTCTTTTATTTCATCGTACATTTCTTCAATTTCTTCATCATCTGCAGAGCTAGTTGGCATATAAACTTGTACTACTGAAGTAGGTGTGGGCTTCGTATCTATCTTGGCCACAACAATGCGTTCACTATGCTGTTTGTAGTAGCTTACCCGCATTCCTATTTTCCTATTCATTATTAAACCTATTCCTGCATTACCCTATTTGATCTTGTGTTTATAACCCTGCAGTCACCTGACCAGAAGTCCTGTTCCTCCTGCCACCGAACTTCACTAATTCCCACTATATCTAACTTCAACCTATCCATTTCCCTTTTTAAATTTTCTAACCTACCTGCCCGATTAAGGGATCTGACATTCCACGCTCCGATCCGTAGAACGCCAGTTTTCTTTCTCCTGATAACGACATCCTCCTGAGTAGTCCCCGCCCGGAGATCCGAATGGGGGACTATTTTACCTCCGGAATATTTTACCCAAGAGGATGCCATCATCATTTAATCATTCAGTAAAGCTGCATGTCCTCGGGAAAAATTACGGCTGTAGTTTCCCCTTGCTTTCAGCCGTTCGCAGTACCAGCACAGCAAGGCTGTTTTGGTTAATGTTGCAAGGCCAGATCAGTCAATCATCCAGACTGTTGCCCCTGCAACTACTGAAAAGGCTGCTGCCCCTCTTCAGGAACCACACGTTTGTCTGGCCTCACAACAGATACCCCTCCGTTGTGGTTGCACCTACGGTACGGCCATATGTATCGCTGAGGCACGCAAGCCTCCCCACCAACGGCAAGGTCCATGGTTCATGGGGGGAGGCACAATAACCTATACCTTTCATGAATCACTTACCTCACAATAACCTTCGTTACTCGAACTATTGCTATACAGCGAGCACCAATACCGCCAGCTGAATAAAATATTCAAACTACTGAAGGCACTAACTACCGATAGGCATAGATAGCAAATGAAAGATTTTGATCGAGAACAAACAATGTATTTATTTCAATAGTGTTCAAAAGACATATCAATTCATGACATCCATTTTCACAAATTTCCTTTTTCTGGCGGACACAAGTCGAGATCGTCCGCTTATAGCAACCTCCCAAAATTTGGGATCTCTCTCTCCACATCCTCCACTGCTGGCGGCTCACCTCCAACTTCCCAACGATACGTGCTGTTCACATCCAACAGTGAATCCAATCAGCCACAGACTGCATACACCACAGTTGGTGATTGTCATACAGAGCGCTACGTGGCGTCACCAACATAAAAACCTAAACAGCCTACATACAGCTGGTATCTTACAACTCGTCTGCTTCAGTGGTCAGTGTTAGCCTTGTATGTTGGAGAGGACTGTTCAAATTGTTGACGGTGTCCCATTCACTGTAAGACCCTTTCCAACAGTACAAACTGTATTGTGTGCCATTGGACGGCTTCGCTTATATTCCAGAGTAACACCACTAATCTAGAAGTTATATCTAGTATCTCCGAAGACCTTCAATGACATCACTCTTGTGGTGAGTCACTAACTATTGCCACCAACAATAGCTCCGAAAGTATGAAAGCAGCTGAAACGTTTGTGGGACAAAAGCTGCATGGGACAACGGGAGTCATAATATGACGGTTTTTTGTTGCTAGGTGGAGTCGCTTCAGAAAAAAAAAGTTCAAATGGCTCTTAGCACTATGGGACCTAATTGCTGAGTCCCCGAGAACTTAGTACTACTTAAACCTAACTAACCTAAAGACATCACACACATCCATGCCCGAGGCAGGACTCAAACCTGCGACCGTAGCGGACACGCGGTTCCAGTTTGTAGCGCCTAGAACAGCTCGGCCACACCCGCCTGCGTCACTTCAGAGATATGAAGGTTAACTTTACTTGTTTAAATGACATGCTATAGTTTGGTACTTATTACCTGATAGCGGATATGGAGTCGAATCGCAGTGATGTGTCAACGAATGTTACAAAACTGTCCTGAACGTCCATTTACAGAAGATGTCCGAAGTGATGACCATTGGTATCAATGCAGTGCTGCAATCATCTTATCGTGTATTGAGTGGTATTCCATTTCACATCGACACTTATAGAAGCGCATGCTCTGAGAATTCTCCCTCGCATATCTTCAGGCGCGCCGGCCGCGGTGGTGTCGCGGTTCTAGGCGCGCAGTCCGGAGCTGTGAAACTGCAACGGTCGCAGATTCGAATCCTGCCTCGGGCATGGATTATGTGATATCCTTAGGTTAGTTAGGTTTAATTAGTTCTTAGTTCTAGGGGACTGATGATCACAGCTGTTAAGTCCCATAGTGCTCAGAGCCATTTGAACCTTTTTTTTTCTTCAGGCGCAGTTGGAATGTCAGTCAATGACCCTTACGAGACCCCACAAAAAAAATTTGTAAATAAATCCAGACGCGTCAAGTCTGGCGAACGAGCCGGCCACTACACATCTCCTCCGCGTCCAATCCAACGATTTGGGATTTGTCTCTTCAGCTCATTTCTACCCATCAGCGAAAACTGTGCCGGGCACCCATCGCTTTGATACCACATTGTGGTCCTTGTTCCTAAAGGTACTTTTTCAAATGACAGACGTAATGTTTTTTCAAGGAATGTGGTGTACTTCCTTTCATTAAGATTTCCTTCGATGAAATACGGGCCTATAATTATGTCCACCAGAATCGCACACCATACATTCACCGATCACGGTTTTTGGTGTACCACTTACCGCAACCAACTTTTAAATTAATTAATTTGTCATTTCTCTAAATGTGGAGTTGAGTCCATGGGCAGAATTCTATGTGATGGATACAATCCGTGCTACTTAATCCTTGGTGGAGACGGATACGGTAATGATGATATTTACGGCGGTGCAGCAAACGAACAACACTACTCTAACTCATGCCAAATTCCCTTGCGATTTGACGCGCACTAACACAAGGATCTCGAACCACAGTGGCACGAGTACCAATTCCCGTTTTCTAGTTGGTAACTTTCCTCTTCTGCATGTGTTTCTGGTGCGTTAAAGGTCCAGCTGTTCTCAATTTATCATATACATATTTAAATGTACGACGTGTAGGGTGAGTACGTTGAGGATGTTTCAGCATGAAAGTCTTTAGCTCTCACTGAATTTCGTTGGCATTCTCCGTAAATGAGAATCATATCGACTGTTTCGTCGAAGGAATACATCATTCATATTCGCTTCATTCGACTATACTAGACTTGCCGTTACTATTAGTGTTATATTGCAAAGCCGTCGAATGGTTTTTGCATGTCAATGACATGTTAGATGGATACGCCGTTTTCGGTGAATATTTACTACTTGCACGATATACGAGAGAGAATTGTCAGAGCACGTGCTTCGATAAGTACCGAAGTGATAAGGAATACTACTCAAAATACGATAAGAACATCGCAGCACTGCACTGATACGAATGGTCATCACTTCGAACACCTTTGTAAATGGACATTCATGCCACATTTCTTACCTTCGTGGACCTTCGAAGACCTTACTGTTATACATTCGTCTCGATAGCCGCTATCAGAAAATAAGTACAAACTACAGCATATCATTTAAGAAAACAAAGTTGACCTTCATATCTCTGACGCGACCCCACCTAGCAACAAGAAACCAACGTCTATTATGTCCCCTGTTGCCTCATGCAGCATTTGTCCCAGAAACGTTTAAGCTACTATCACACATTCGGAGTTATTCTAGGGGGCAATAGTTATTTTACTACAAGAATTATGGCATAAAATTCTTTGTGTTGAAACTATATGATACTTAAAGCCACATTCTTTTGTATAGCTAGTAAAATAACTCCCACAACTCAAAATAAAGTGTTTAATCAAATGTCTTTTTAAAACCCAGGTTTAGCTTAGTAGGGCAGGTTTGATAATACATTCAACACACTGGCAGTACCTTCACGTCTTCCATGTTCCTCTGTGATTAATAAAGCTTGGATAAATGTTTCATCGATCCCAATGAACATTTATCAAAGAACTTCGTCGCAAAAAAATTCATTCCCGGATAACAAAGAAGCTTATAAGATGTTCCAGAAAAGAAAATACGCGCTGCAGGACTTTATATAACGAACTACTACATGTCTTCTGCTGAAACTCGCTACGTATGGCTTTGTTATTGTTCATAATGTTGATTTCAGTGTCGTATTACGATAACAAATGACAAAAATAAATTATTTGTAGCTGAATGAGGCGTACGGTAGACAGATATCCACATAAGGGGAAAATAATTTCTCTTGATATCTATGCAGCCACCTGAGAATCAGTATGTAAGCCCTCGAAACGCGACATGGGAGAACTAAAATAATGACTGACGCCACTGTATTAGTTTGCCATCTTCTTATAGGCGGCAGCCCTCGCTGTAGTTTTGCTTCTTTGAACTTAAAGAAGGTAATTGGGGACTAGCAAGAAGTTCCATTTCAGAACTCGTATTTCTGGCTTTCAAAGACACTGGATGACTTCCAGCAGTAAAATGTTTATTGTTACGTTAGTGATCACATCTCACATAATTAATGTCTGACTGGCAGTACAATGCAGATCGTGTTCTCATCACTTCCTGGCAATATTTAAATGATGGAGACAATATAATTAAAATATTTTCTAAATTAAAACTGTTACTAAATCCTCCCGCTGTAAGTTATGTAATTTTATTACCATTGCCTGCGAGACGAACGCATATTTATGCAGTTCAACTGAATAACGGGTCATTAGTTCATGCTGGTATATTAAATTAAATGAGCACTTTGATATTTTGTGACATTTTGATAATATATTCCTGAAAAATAGTTGTTCCACCACATTATGTAAAGTAATTTGAAGAATTTACATCTAATTATATAAAAATAGAGAGTATTAAAGAAGTCATACTTAATAACGGTACAGTATCTTGTTGTAAAATCTACCTTTTTTCTATCACAGCCCTGCACTAACTTGTTCCAACTGTTATGTGGCAGCCGTTTCCCAAAACTGTCAGACAGCTGGTCTGATAATACATACGTAGATCCACCTAACAAATTAAATGTAACACTGAATGAAAAGTGGAAGCAATCATAATAATTACCAGTGACTGGAATTCTAGTTAACTCTGTTTCTTATCCTTTTGGTATGTTGAGGGAGTCTTTTAATTGCGGCAGCCTTGGGGATTTGGGGATTTAAGCTGGATGGTGAAAGCAAGAGTCTCGCAGGTGAAGAAACAAGTCGAACAGTAGTCAGTGCGAATTGACGTGGGAGAAGATAAGACTGTACTAATGAAGCTGATAGATCAGGAAGAAATAAGGATGTTGGACATGTTCAAGGAAATCCTCTTGAACATTATTACCACCAAGAAGCATTAATAGAAATACTAAAAGAAAGAGAACCAAGGAATGGTTCAGGGAATAGTTTGAGACTCAGGAAAACAATCCTGAACAAATAAGATATGTGAACGCAAGAAGAAGAACTACATTAGTCAATCGATAGACTCTGACATAGATGTGGAAATCTAGAACAGTCATCTGGAATTGACAGTGAGCGGTAACAGGAGAAACAGTATACCAAGAAGTCGAAGAGCATGAAATTGCGAAACACTTCGAATTCGTACAGGATTATGTGCTATTCCCGGACCAGTCGTGCAGTCTGCATTCAAAGATCTGGATCAACCTAATCGCCGACAAATTTCAGCGATCGTGTTCTGCCCAGAGCAAGGTGAATATCATATGCACTCATCTCCAAGAAGAAGAAATCGTCACAATATGGGCTACCGTTGCGAAACGCAGAAGATATGATAAATATAAAAAGTCATTTTACATGAGTACTGGGCACAAAAGAAAGAGGACCACATGATTTGGAATTTTGATGGTGGATCGTTATTCTTACTCATAGTTCAACCCAGTTCACTATTTCGAAAAGGTGATGAAACCAGTTCCAGGCCACAACATCTGAGTAGAAGGAATGATAAAAATTTGCTACACAAAGGTGCCAAACCGAATACAGAAGGTAGAGGCGTGTGTATTACAGGCACATTTCTAGAATTACTGGATGAACTTAGACATGATGAAGGAGCCGAAGTTAGAGAATAGATATACTTCATGGAAAGCCACTACTTGCTAGTGCAGCATGCACTTACTAATGCAAACTCGTGAGAAAGGAATCTATAACACAAGAATAGAAATAAGTGGTATAGAAACAATCCTCGTATATCATGGTCACCATCATATCATACAGGTGACATACAGAATCAAAGAGAACACAATGACCAGTAAAGAGAGGGCGCAGACATTGTAGATTCACGTGCTTGACATCCATGAAGAAAACAGTAAGACAGTGAAAAAAGGTAGAAATACTAGGCACGATTGACTAGTAGCTGAGGCTAAGACGATGCTGTCAGATGGTATCCAGCATCTCAGAATATTACTAGTAAATTGCATATCCCATAAATGATGTGACATTGACTAGCATAGCCATGCCATGCATTCAGGGATTAAGCAGTCAAGTCTCAGTGCTTGTCAAAGAACTCTATAGAATCAGCGACAAAGAAAATAATTGGCTGGTGTTCAGAATGCCAGGAAACAGAGTAGACAGCACAGAATTTGGGAACTATGTGTAACTTAACGATAACGTCAGAGCCAACTTTGCGTGTCAGTCACACACACGTACACATGGTGGTAATTTTCTAGTTATAAGTAACCTGCCAGTTAAGAAGATTCTCAGGCTCCACTTTTTGAAATTTTACAGTGTATTACTGTACCTGGAGTAGAAATGCTCACTTCTATGTCTAGGAGAAATTAAACTAACCTTATGGGAAAATCTGGGTAGCTTTGTCATCAAGAATATTGTAGTGTTAGTGATTGTAGTAGTAAATGTAGAGTATCACAAGGAAATGAGGATGATAAATTAATGTAAGTACAAGAGAAGAAGTTAGATTATGACGGAGAAGGGAAGAAGCAACACGTTCTACCACAAGTTCTAAGAACTTAGTCATAGAAGGAAATGAACTGGGTTCAAATAATTCAAATGGCTCTGAGCACTAAAGGACTTAACATCTGAGATCATCAGTCCCCTAGCCTTACAACTACTTAAACCTAATTAACCTAAGGACATCACACACACCCATGCCTGTGGCAGGACTCGAATCTGTGACAGCAACAGCGGCATCGTGGTTCCGGACTGAAGGGCCTAGAAGGGCCACAACGGCTGGCGAATTGGGTTCTGAAGGACGTTGACAAATGGGAATATGTCTGGACCAGCGATTCCAAAGTCAAGGAGACGCATTACCAACACTTTGGATGAAACACGTTAGCAGAGGATGGAAAAAATATAGGTGACTCTCTCCACACAAGTGAGTGGCAGGATGGAATGTTAGATTTACTTGGAGAAGGTGATGATTCGAGTGGAGATTAATCTGCGTTCATGGATGGAGAACTGATGACAAAGCCACTTGAGAATATGTATGTTATGGGCACAGGAAGTCTGGTGGTTCTGATAGTGGAAACAGAGAAGTAGATCTGACAATGCACAGAAGTGATGAAGATGAAATGTGGGGCATGTTGTTTGACTTATGACATGAACATAGTGAATAAGCATAGGGAGTGTGGTAATATGGGTTAAAAGAGTAAACTTTATTTAGAATTTTGATGTATTGTCGTGAGGCTGCGTGACAGCAAAAAATTGGCACAGTCGATGAAGGAAGAACGAGACGACTAGATGGTTGACTGAGGAAACAGCTACATGTGGCACACACCACACTAGGTATCATACCAGCACAGTAAACGACTGGTTCAGTCTGCTGGCCGTCCAGTTACTGGCACTGTTACAACATGGAAATTCTGTGTGCTAACCCCAATTAGAAATTTTGATATATAAAAGCTATACAAAGTGCAATTTGCACCCAACAAGAATATGTGAAATTTGCACCCAATTTACCTGCAAACTACCTGCTCACGAAGTCGCTGTCAACTTGCACCCAGAATCTTCGCTCATTCCCTCCCTGCACCTGCAGTGGGGTGCTATGAGGCCGTGCCTAAGTTTTGCATTTGACGAACACAAACAAAATATCTTACTGCAGAGAAAGAGCACCACTAAATGTCTACATACTCTTCTAGAACATTACCTCTTACCCATATGGCAACATTGGTTTCCCCCTTTTGTAGAGAGGCCTGACAAGGGCATATTTTGACCTGTCTGGAAAAATACCCTGAGTCAGTGATTCGTTACATACGTGACTCAAAACATCAGCTGTAACTGCTCCAGTTTGTTTTAAAAACTTGTCAGAGATGTCATATAGTCCAAAGGAACATTTATTTTTCAAAAATTTAGACAATGATCTGGAGAAGGGGAAAAAGAAAATTGCATCTTATTAAGAGAAGACGTAGAACATGTTACAATTTGTTTAAAGAGATTGCCTAAAGTATGCTTGCCCGTTCTCTGCTAGAGTACTAGTGTGCAGTAAGGGATCCTTACCAGATAGGACTGAAAAGAAGGAAATGGACGGAAAGGTAAAAGATATTAATTGGTTTTTTGCGAATGGGCTTGCTCTGAACTTTGAAAAAATACAGTACATCCAATTTTCTGCTGCAGAAAGTATAATCCTTCAATAAACATAACACATCAAAATAAATCAGTAGCTATGGTAGAGCATACTATGTTTTTGGGTGTACATACAGATGAGAATCTTAATTGGAAAATTCATATTATGGATCTCCTGATGTTACTAAGTTCAGCAACTTTTGCAATCAGAATAACTGCCAATTTTGAGGATGTAGAAATTAGTAAGCTAATATACTTTGCACACTTCCACTCTCTCATGTCATACGAAATAAAATTCAGGGGCAACTCAACACTTAGGCAAAATTCATTCACTGCTCAAAAGAAAGTAGTTAGAATAATGTGTGGGTTTCATTGTCGCACATCTTGTAGGCATCAGTTTAAAAGGTTAGGAATTCTTACAACTGCTTCACAGCACATTTACTCAGTAATGAAATTTTCTTCTGAACAACATGGACCAGTTTCAAATCAACAGCGACATTTATGATTACAATACCAGAAAAAAAGAAAGACCTACACTATCCTTTCCTTAACCTATCTTTGGCAAAGAAGGGGGTAAAATATGCCTCCTCGACAACTTCTACTATACCATAGGTGAATTCTTGAATATGAGTAAATAAATCTTGAGATATAATATATGCATTTTGTGCCATTTAAGGAAATGGAATAGATAATAGAAATATTTAGATAAAACACTATAATGTAAAAAAAAATTGTTTCTCGTGCGAATTTCTTGAGCATTTGACACGTTCCACGTCATAACGGTTTTCCTTGCTGTTGATCAATGGAACACGTAACTAACTAAACTAATTAAACTTAACGCAAGTTTACGTTGATCGTAACTCTTACACGTAGATATTTAGTTGAAATGACTCCGGTTATATTTGTGTGACTTATCGTTTAACCGAAATTAAAAGGATTTTTTTCAGTATTTCGACTGAATAGAGTCAATTGCCACTTTCTGGTCCATACAGATATAGTGTCTAAGTCATTATGTAATTGGTTTTCGTCTTACTAGGAGATAAATAACAGCATCATCTGCCAACATTATAAGCTGGCTGCTCAGATTGTCTGCTAAACCTTTTGTACACGTTACGAAGAACACAGGCACTGTAACACTTTTGTGGGAAACGCCAATGTCAGTCCACAGACACGCAATTTCGTTAGACGTCGCTTGTGAGGATCACTATCAACAATGTTCTGAAAATCTATCAATATGGAATCAATTAGATATCCCCTGTCGATAGCACTCTTTACTTCTTGAGAATAAAGAAGGAGTTGTATTTTATAGGAAGGATTATTCTGAATCCATACTTACTATGTGTTAGTGGATTGTTATCTTGGAGGTAATTCGTAATGTTCGAATACAGTATATGTTTCAAAATGCTACTGCAAATCATCGTCAATGGTACAGGCCTGTGATTCAATGGATTATCCACATTTCCTTTTTTGAGCACAAATGTGGTCCATGGAACGCCCAGTCTTACGCGCGAATCTTTCGTCGAGAGAGAGATTGAATATGATCGTTAAATCTGGAGCAATTACATTAGCATACTGTCAAAGGAACCTAAGTGGAATACAGTCTGGATCGGAAGACTTGCCTTAATTAAGCGGTTGAGTTGCTTCGATCCACCCATGATGTCCTCTTCTGAGTTACTCACGTTGGCAGTTGTTCTTGATTCAGGTCCGGATTATTTACTTCGTCTTCTTTCGTGAAGGAATTTCCGGAAACCGTATTTCGTTACTCTTCTTTACTGGCACTGTCATCGGTAACATTGTGTCCTAAAATAAAAAATCGTCACGTAAGTTGTGATGAAAGCTATGTTCTTTCAAGTTGTATCCTACTTAATATACAGTTTTCTAAAACTCAGGTATCTTGCATATCGCAATAACGATAATGATACGCGGAATTACCCGGGAGTATTAGACCTACATAATTCACTACTGCAAAGGGAAATGATATAGACATTAGTGTCAGTGGTGTTGAAAAAAAGCTGTAATCACTAAAATACACTCCTGGAAATTGAAATAAGAACACCGTGAATTCATTGTCCCAGGAAGGGGAAACTATATTGACACATTCCTGGGGTCAGATACATCACATGATCACACTGACAGAACCACAGGCACATAGGCACAGGCAACAGAGCATGCAAAATGTCGGCACTAGTACAGTGAATATCCACCTTCCGCAGCAATGCAGGCTGCTATTCTCCCATGGAGACGATCGTAGAGATGCTGGATGCAGTCCTGTGGAACGGCTTGCCATGCCATTTCCACCTGGCGCCTCAGTTGGACCAGCGTTCGTGCTGGACGTGCAGACCGCGTGAGACGACGCTTCATCCAGTCCCAAACATGCTCAGTGGGGGACAGATCCGGAGATCTTGCTGGCCAGAGTAGTTGACTTACACCTTCTAGATCACGTTGGGTGGCACGGGATACATGCGGACGTGCATTGTCCTGTTGGAACAGCAAGTTCCCTTGCCGGTCTAGGAATGGTAGAACGATGGGTTCGATGACGGTTTGGATGTACCTTGCACTATTCAGTGTCCCCTCGACGATCACCAGAGGTGTACGGCCAGTGTAGGAGATCGCTCCCCACACCATGATGCCGGGTGTTGGCCCTGTGTGCCTCGGTCGTATGCAGTCCTGATTGTGGCGTTCACCTGCACGGCGCCAAACACGCATACGACCATCATTGGCACCAAGGCAGAAGCGACTCTCATCGCTGAAGACGACACGTCTCCATTCGTCCCTCCATTCACGCCTGTCGCGAAACCACTGGAGGCGGGCTGCACGATGTTGGGGCGTGAGCGGAAGACGGCCTAACGGTGTGCGGGACCGTAGCCCAGCTTCATGGAGACGGTTGCGAATGGTCCTCGCCGATACCCCAGGAGCAACAGTGTCCCTAATTTGCTGGGAAGTGGGCGGTGCGGTCCCCTACGGCACTGCGTAGGATCCTACGGTCTTGGCGTGCATCCGTGCGTCGCTGCGGTCCGGTCCCAAGTCGACGGGCACGTGTACCTTCCACCGACCACTGGCGACAACATCGATGTACTGTGGAGACCTCACGCCCCACGTGTTGAGCAATTCGGCGGTACGTCCACCCGGCCTCCCGCATGCCCACTGTACGCCCTCGCTCAAAGTCCGTCAACTGCACATACGGTTCACGTCCACGCTGTCGCGGCATTTTACCAGTGTTAAAGACTGCGATGGAGCTCCGTATGCCACGGCAAACTGGCTGACACTGACGGCGGCGGTGCACAAATGCTGCGCAGCTAGCGCCATTCGACGGCCAACACCGCGGTTCCTGGTGTGTCCGCTGTGCCGTGCGTGTGATCATTGCTTGTACAGCCCTCTCGCAGTGTCTGGAGCAAGTATGGTGAGTCTGGCACACCGGTGTCAATGTGTTCTTTTTTCCATTTCCAGGAGTGTAGAACCAAACTTCAGCACTCAGCGGAATGTCTATCAGATCCTATACAATATTTCCGTCTGAGTTAGTACCTCTTATAAACACAATCTATAGTGGATAAAAAGCGGTGTCTCAATGGTTAACAGAAATTAGCCCTGTGCAAGAAGCGTATCAGAAGCAAACCACAAAACTAACGTCCCGTATCCTTTAGATCTATTTGTTGTAGAATATTATAACGTGCTCTGAACTCAAAGGTAACCAGGTATCTCCACTATATCAAACAATATGGATTCCGAAGATATCGACCATGTGAAGCACAGCTCATTGTTTTATCAGACGACTTACTGAAAGCCATGGATCAAGGCTGTCAGGTAGATGTGGTATTCATCTATTTCTGAATAGCATTTGACTCGGTACCTAACCGATGTCTACTATCAAAAGTTCGATCGTATGGGGTATCGAGGGGAACTGATGATTGGACGATGGATTCTTTCATAGGGAGGATCAGTAAGTTAGCTTGCATGGATAGCCATCAACAAAAGTAGAGTGCCCTAGGGAAGTGCTTCGGGACCCCTATTGTTGAGGTTGTGTAGTAGTGACCTAGCAGTCAATCCTTTAGTAACATGAGACTTTTCGCAGATGATGAAGTTATATATAATGAGGTACCATTTGGAAAAGGGGCATAAATATTTAGTTAGATCTTCGTAAGATTCCAAGAGTGTTGCTGAGGTTGATAACTTGCTTTAACAGTTCAGAAATGTAAAATTGTGCAGTTCACAAAAAGAAAATAACGTGGCCTCCTACAATATCATTATGTCACAATTATGATCGTCAACTCATACAGACACCTGGGAGTAACAATCACGTAGGCTCAGTTGCAGGGAAAGCAGTTGGCAGACTTCCCTTCATTGATAGGAAATTCAGTCAGCCTACAGAGAAGACTACATAGGAAAGACTTGTGTGAACCGCTCTATTATATTGAGCAATTGTGCGGGACCTGTGCCAAATAGGACTGGCAGGAGTATTCAGCGAAAAAGAGAAAAACAGTAATAACGATCAAGGCCAGTTTCGTCAGTGGGAGATGTCTCGGAGACTGTAGTGAAATAGCTGTCCACCGCTTTACGGTCATTGCAAACTATTTCGAGGTATCGCAGTTAGTAAATATCAAGAACCAGTTTTGAATGATGGTTGTAAGACTGTAGAACAACCCCCACGTATCGGTCCCATAGGGATCGTGAGGACAGGTTTAGACTAATTACAGCGTCCACGTAGGCATTTAAGCAGTCATTGTTGCCGCCCTCCATACGTGAAGGGAGCATTAAAAACCTTAATACGGTAACCTTAATAAATGGTACGATAGGAAGAACCTTCTGCCACACACTTCACAGTGGTTTGTACAGTATGGATGTAGCAGTAGACTTATCGTTATAAAGTAAATGACTTTATACGCTATAGTCACATATAGAGGACGTGAACAGTTAGTGCTGGGAATGGAGAGAAGGTACTCGCATGTACAACAAAATTCAGGAGGTTGTTCAGGATATTTTCTGCATATTTTTGTGTGGTGTATTCGTGATCTTCGGTGGCTCGTTAAATTAATGCTGTTATTAGGCAGAAAATGTCCCAAAATATGCAACATATTTCTAGTTATGTCCAATGAGAAGGTGTTCATATACACATGTGCCTGGACACTGCCCTGCTACCAAAGTAATTACTATGAGCAAATCAGAGACTTATTTACTGAACTTTGAACAAACATTCCCGCTGGATTCCTCCGGTCCTAATGGCTGAGCCCAGTCATGTAGCGAGTATTTCCCTCCTATCGTTCACATATCTGTCTTTTCCAAAAGGGAATATTTTCGCCGGCCGCTGTGGTCTCGCGGTTCTAGGCGCGCAGTCCGGAACCGTGCGACTGCTATGGTCGCTGGTTCGAATCCAGCCTCAGGCATGGATGTGTGTGATGTCCTTAGGCTAGTTAGGTTTAAGTAGTTCTAAGTTCTAGGCGACTAATGACCACAGCAGTTGAGTCCCATAGTACTCAGAGCTATTTCAATTTTTTTTTTTTTTTGAATATTTTCGGTTCGTACGAAATGAAGCTTTATGATGGGCTCGCTGCCCTGGCTACTCGTTCTTGCGGTACTCGGTCAGCAGAAGTGCTACCCAGTACGAAAATCTGGCGTTCAGCATCTTGTGCTGTTACAGCTTTTGCTGTTCCCCCTAGTGAAGCTTTCCTTCCAACCACCAGCTGAAAGTCCCAACATGCCATAATTACAAACTCCTTTACTGTACCAAAGGGAAATACAAGAGCAACTCAGAAGAATTGCAATCGTTGACATTTGCTATTATTGCTAACAGTTTTCATATAATGAAGGTAATTTGATTTGATTTACTACCTGGATCGCCATGTTGCATTATTACACAGGTCTCGTCACAGTTTTTGGAAAACACTGTCATTATAACGTTTATGGCAGCAAGAAAGGGGAAGAAGACCAATGAGACTCCGTGTGCATACGGGGGGGGGGAAGTCCTTCCAGATGTGGAAAGGGTCCTTCCGGATGCCATGAAGGGTACAGGGTGCACCCATCTGCAGGTGGTCGCTCATGTCGGCACCAATGATGTGTGTCGCTATAGGTCGGTGGAAATCCTCTCTGGCTTCCGGCTGCTATCTGATTTGGTGAAGACTGCCAGTCTCGCTAGCAGTATGTAAGCAGAGCTCACCATCTGCAGCATCGTCGACAGTACCGACTGCGGACCTTTTGTTCAGAGCCGAATGGAGGGTCTGAATCAGAGGCTGAGACGGTTCTGCGACCGTGTGGGCTGCAGATTCCTCGACTTGCGCCAAAGGGTGGAGAGATTTCGGGTTCCGCTGGGTGGGTCAGGAGCCCACGACAGGCAGCAAGCGGCTACATGGGTAGCAGGGGTTGTGTGGCATGGACTGGGCGATTTTTTGGGTTAGATGGCCTCGGGCAAGTACAGAAAGGGCAACAGCCTCAAAGGGTGCGGGGCAAAATCAGGACATGCGGGGACCAAGCAGCAATCGGTATTGTAATTGTAAACTGTCGAAGCTGCATTGGTAAAGTACCGGAACTTCAAGCGCTGATAGAAAACACCGAAGCTGAGATTGTTATAGGTACAGTAAGCTGGCTGAAGCCAGAGATAAGTTTTGCCGAAGTTTTTTCAAAGGCACAGACAGTGTTTAGAAAGGATAGATTGCATGCAGCCGGTGGTGGCGTTTTTGTCACTGTTGGTAGTAGTTTCTCCTGTAGTGAAGTAGAAGTGGATAGTTCCTGCGAAATATTATGGGTGGAGGTTACACTCAACAACCGACCTAGGGTAATAATTGGCTCCTTTTACCGACCTCCCGACTCAGCAGCATTCGTGGCAGAAAAACTAAGAGAAAATTTGGAATACATTTCACATAAATTTTCTCAACATGTTATGGTCTTAGGCGGAGATTTCAATTTAGCAGATATAGACTGGGACACTCAGATGTTTAGGACGGGTGGTAGGGACAGAGCATCGAGTGACATTATACTGAGTGCACTATCCGAAAACTACCTCGAGCAATTAAACAGAGAACCGACTCTTGGAGGTAACATCTTGGACCTACTGATAACAAACAGACTCCAACTTTTCGACTCTATAACTGCAGAACAGAGAATCAGCGATCATAAGGCCGTTGCAGCATCCCTGAATATGGAAGTAAGTAGGAATATAAAAAAAGGGAGGAAGGTGTATCTGTTTAGCAAGAGTAGTAGATAACAGATCCAAACGAAAATTTCTGTTCTGACACTGACAATGTTGAGTGTTTATGGAAAAAGTTCAAGGGAATCGTAAAAGGCGTTTTAGACAGGTAAGTGCCGAGTAAAACTGTGAGTGACGGGAAAACCCACCGTGGTTCAACAACAAAGTCAGGAAACTACTGCGAAAGCAAAGAGAGCTTCACTCCAAGTTTAAACGCAGCCGAAACCTCTCAGACCAACAGAAGCTAAACGACGACAAAGTTAGCGTAAGGAGGGCTATGCGTGAAGCGTTCAGCGAATTCGAAAGTAAAATTCTTTGTACCGATTTGACAGAAAATCATAGGAAGTTCTGATCTTACGTTAAATCAGTGAGTGGCTCGAAACAGCAGACACTCCGGGATGATGACGGCATTGAAACAGAGGATGACACGCGTAAAGCTGAAATATTAAATTCAAAATTAACAGCCTCACTTGAGGAGTTACCTAGATTTACCTAGGTTTCAATTGGGATAACCCAACCTTCTTCAGAATTACACATACTAATGTTTGTCCATAATGGACATTGTCAAACTAAAAATACAAATTTTTAGTTTGACAATGTCCATTATGGACAAACATTAGTAAGTGTAATTCTGAAGAAGGTTGGGTTATCCCAATTGAAACCTGGGTAAATCTAGGTACTAATGTTTGTCCATAATGGACATTGTCAAACTAAAAATACAAATTTTTAGTTTGTCAATGTCCATTATGGACAAACATTAGTAAGTGTAATTCTGAAGAAGGTTGGGTTATGCCAATTGAAACCTAGGTAAATCTAGGTAACTCCGCAACTGACGCTGTTAATTTTGAATTTAATATTTTTACACAGTTGCTGACAGGGCCGCGAAATGCTGAAAGCATTAAAGCTGAAATACTATACACCTTTTTCGAAAGCTGTTTCACAGAGGAAGACCGCACTGCAGTGCCTTCTCTAAATCCTCGCACATACAAAAAAATGGCTGAGATCGAAATAAGTGTCCAAGGAATAGAAAAGCAACTGGAATCAGTCAACAGAGAAAAGTCCACTGAACCTGACGGGATACCAGTTCGATTCTACAGAGTACGCGAAAGAACTTGCCCCCCATCTAACTGCCGTGTACCGCAAGTCTCTAGAGGAACGGAAGGTCCCAAATGATTGGAAATGAGCACAAGTAGTCCCAGTCTTCAGGAAGGGTCGTCGAGCAGATGCGCAAAACTATAGACCTATATCTCTGACGTCGATCCGTTGTAGAATTTTTGAACACGTTTTTTGCTCGCGTATCATGTCGTTTTTGGAAAAGAGAATCTACTCTGTAGAAATCAACATGCATTCAGGAAACAGCGATCGTGTGAGACCCAACTAGCTTTATTTGTTCATGAGACCCAGAATATATTAGATACAGGCTCCCAGGTAGATGCTATTTTCCTTTCTTTTTTATAGAGGTGGAGCCCCTCCTCTCCCACACCGGCATGATGGCCAACACAAAAGGTCTACTGCCATCTCTGCATAAGGGTTAGTATTCACTAAAGTGAGGTATCGCAGGATGTGGGTACTGCGATGTTTGCGTACGTCTGGTTAGGATTAACCATTAATACGCGCTCATCTGGAGATAGATTGGTCGAAATCTGACGAAGGGTAGCCTTTTTAAGGGCAGAGGAAAAAAAGTGCCCGGGCAAGAGCCAAGGGAAAAAAACTTCTGTGATAGTTAGGTCGGGTGGTAAGAGCAGTAGCGGTTTCCTTGCTGCCTGCGATAGGTTGTGCAAGGATAGGCTTTGTTAGTAGTGGGTGTAATGCTTGTCGATACCTTGGCGTTGTGCGTTGTGCTGCTCGGCGGCTGGCGCTGGGTGCTGATGCAGAGTCCTCGTTCAGCGTCAGCAACCTGCAACAGTTAGGTTTGTTATCGATCTTGTGTCCGATAGGTCATATACCGGGGACACAGTGTGAGGGAATGTTGGCAGTTTGTTTGTGCGCCTGTGGGCGAGCTCGGTCGGTGTGCCTGCTGTGGCCTGTTGATCGGCTCTAGTAGCAGCTGGTAGTTGCCAGTCAGTGTTGCTGATGTGCAAGGGCTTACCGACGTTTGTCGCTGTTTGCGTATGTTAGTTTACCACAGGTGGCTATGCCCTAGTTACCAGTGTCTTTGGCCGCTTGTGTTTCCACCTGTGGTTGTAGTTCCGCACTGTCGCCTGGTAAACAAAGTAAGAGCCTACGGAATATCAGACCAGCTGTGTGGCTGGATTGAAGAGTTTTTAGCAAACAGAACACAGCATGTTGTTATCAATGGAGAGACGTCTACAGACGTTAAAGTAACCTCTGGCGTGCCACAGGGGAGTGTTACGAGACCATTGCTTTTCACAATATATATAAATGACCTAGTAGATAGTGTCGAAGTTCTGTGCGGCTTTTTGCGGATGATGCTGTAGTATACAGAGAAGCTGCAGCATTAGAAAATTGTAGCGAAATGCAGGAAGATCTGCAGCAGATAGGCACTGGTGCAGGGAGTGGCAACTGACCCGTAACATAGACACATGTAATGTATTGCGAATACATGGAAAGAATGATCCTTTATTGTATGATTATATGATAGCGGAACAAACACGAGTAGCAGTTACTTCTTTAAAATATCTGGGAGTAAGCGTGCGGAACGAATTGAAGTGGCATGAACATATAAAATTAATTGTTGTTAAGGCGGGTACCAGGCTGAGATTCATAGGGAGAGACCTTAGAAAATATAGTCCATCAAGAAAGGAGGTGGCTTACAAAACACTCGTTCGACCCATACTTGAGTATTGCTCATCAGTGTGGGATCCGTACCACATCGGGTTAACGGTTGAGATAGAGAAGACCCAAAGAAGAGCAGCGCGTTTCGTCACAGGGTTATTAGGTAACCGCGATAGCGTTACGGATATGTTTAGCAAACTCAAGTGGCAGACTCTGCAAGAGAGGCGCTCTGCATCGCGGTGCAGCTTGCTGTACAGGTTGGTGCGTTTCTGGATGAGGTATCGAATATATTGCTTCGCCCTACTTATACCTCCCGAGGAGATCACGAATGTAAAATTAGAGTGATCCGAGCGCGCACGGAGTCTTTCCGACAGTCGTTCTTCCCGCGAACCATATGCGACTGGAACAGAAAGGGAGGTAATTACAGTGGCACGTAAAGTGCCCTCCGCCACCCACCGTTGGGTGGCTTGCGGAGTATAAATTAGAAAATGAATGACACTGCAGTTGTGGTGAAACAAATCTGTAGGACATTTTAATAGTGCTGTGGGTACTATTTTTCAATTTATTTTGTATGGTCATCTACTGATATGCTTAATTCCCTATATTAAGGGTGAAAATGGTTGATTAGGTGCAAAGGTGAAAAACATATTTTTATATATACATGTAATGAGAAGCTTCCTCACATTTATTCTTGTTCACTGGTGTAAGAGTAAATTGATTTGGATGACAAATAAGTCAGGCGAACGCAGACTAAAACAATTGCACAATATTTATAAGGGAAAACAATGCATGGAGGCCTTTACACACACTTGGGTGGCTTTCGATCAAATACACACATACTTAAAATCAACTGAAGAGTAGTCATGGCTTCATCTGAATATGTATATCCCTATACGAGGTGAAACGAAATTCGCGCACTCGGACTTCGCAGCGCGGCTCCTCATGCCAGCAATAAAGAGGAAATAAATAAAAAATGTGTCTCCCAAAATTTCGTCCGGCTCGTACAACCGGCAAACAAAGGACGTTAAAGAGTAGCAATCTGGCCACACTGTAACCATATGCATGGTAACTACCGCTGTCAGCACGTACTAGTCGTATCCTACACTTGGTCTGCTGGCTAGTATTTTGGGTTAGCATGCAGGGGTTCGACCCTGGGTTGAGGCATATGTTTCTTATTTGGTACATGTAGTCCACTGGTACGGTATGTGGCACCTTAAGCGTCAACGGCGACTGCAGCGGGATCTCTAAAAACTATTTGCACTTACCTACTACAACCGTAGAAACGGAAGATTGGTCAGCTTGGAAAGAAGTCCTTTCTATGTCGTGGGCGAGAATTTATTGGCACCACTTACCGTACTTGCTGTTGACAACAGTATTGCCCGCTTTGATCTTCGTCCTCGAGCTTTGGTTCACTAGTGCTAGGTCCTGTCTCATGCTGGTTTTCACGGCCGTGTGAGTTGAACGTTAACAGTAGTACACAACATTGAGGATAGGTTTCCTGATGAAGATTCTGCCGATATGCATCTCTCCTATCAGTTCACTGGATGCAGTGGAGAAACATAACGACGACGATATACTAACCTGTTCACGTAGGGACATCAACAGCATATCGGCAGTTTTGCATCTGTGCATTGGCGTCTACGAACAAGATGATCCTTTCGCTTTATTACGTTTCGTTGTTTAGACAGTATAGAATTTAACGTTTTTGTGGTGGTGGTGGTGGTGGTTAGTGTTTAACGTCTCGTCGACAACGGGGTCATTAGAGACGGAGCACGTTTTTGTGAAATTATCTCACAGAAAAAAAGATAATGCCAAATAACACGTTCTCATTAGTTTTAACTAGAAACCTGTTACATAGTAGGAAAGATCTTCTGCCTTCTTTCCATTTCAATGGAGAAATACTTCATTTAAAACACGATAGAATAGCGAATTTGTTGACATGCTTATGAAATTATCGTCGTGTACAGCTCACGAACTGTGTTATAACTGGCTGGAGAAATTCTGACGGTGGCAGAACCAGCTCAGTTCACTAAATGAGAGTAGGGCTGTACTTCCTCCAAGGACATTGAAAAAGACATCTCCCTGCAGGTCTTGAAACTGTTCACTTGGACTTACAGTTTCTAAATGAGATGAGAGAGAGAGAGAGAGAGAGAGAGAGAGAGAGAGAGAGAGAGAGAGAGAGAGAGACAGATAGAGATACTTAGAACTTAGGTGGTGGGCTGAACTTAAAATTTATAGCCGCTCCTTCAGATGCTCTCACGCATCATGAGAGTGGTAACCATGGACCGCATTGGCGTCCACCGAGATGAGGTGAACATGAAGCCATTTCCATTTACCTTGCATCAGGGTTCATTTAACTGATCTTCGTAGCCAGCTAACTGTACTCACCTTATGCTTAGGCGAGTTGACTGGCGTTTCTTGATGCTTTTCTAGGGCCTTTCTTTAACTCATTAACATTTTTGGCGGTCATTGGGCATATTTACGTCTCCGTTTTATACCGTTACTATCTTGTGTCCGCACACTTGCACCAAGAGTATAGTGTATGTTTTCAATCCCTTGTTCATTTAGTAACTGATTGTTTTCTTGATTCAGTGTGTAAAACATTTTTGGTGTCTTTGTCAACAAATCAGATTTGTTAGTTTTCTTTTGTAGTTTGAGACATCCCATTACTAGTATGGTAAATTGAGATGCAGTAGCTATGCTTTCGTGCATAACTGGCCTCCCATTGGTAATTACATTACGTAAAACCTTGTACATCGCACATTGTTTTCTTTCAAGTGACGTGATCTTATGGGGAGTTTTCTGTCTTTGTAGGTCACCGCCGATAGAATTTGTAGATCTGAGGAGTACGTTAAAAGCTCAACCGATACATATTATTTTTGAATTTTAGACTGTCTTATTGTGAGAAATAAGCATACAATAACAAAGAAAAACATAGAAAATTTAAGTTCTTCATCTGAAATAGAATTCCTGAAAGCCAAAAGCGCCTGATTTTATCCCCAAGTATTACATATTCATAAAACTTATGCAGATAACTGTTTCAAAGTAACGAAGCAGGTATATGGCATCACATGTACAATTAACTTGTCTATTCATCTAAAGGCGACTTTCCATTTATTTTGTCATCCGTTAACCTAATTAGCATTTATTTTTCTAATGAGACATTAGCAAATGAGATTCACACTGATATTTACACACACACACACACACACACACACACACACACACACACACGCACACAAACACTAGCACACACGAAGGTAACACATTCCTGGTTAGGATAGTGTCCACTTATCAACACATGAAAGTAGTTCTTCCCAACCCCTAGGTTCCAACAAGGTTTCATAGTGATGTTAGTGGGTTGTCAGAGAAATCGCTGAATAATGCATGTCCCGCAAATTGCCTTAATGTACTTAATGAATTCGAAAGACGGCAACACAATGACATTTCGAAATGAGTACAATTCTATGTAACTTGCACGTACTCTTAACAGATTATGTTACACAGAAAATTATTAACGCACTAGTTTTTTCTCTGATTTTCCATTCGTCTGAGCCACAAAGCTCAATTGTTGTCTAATACCATATTTGCTTTAACAACAATACTTTTAGTTATACAACGAGTGTAACAATAGATTATTCTTTTCATGAATGAGAAGTTTTGGCTTCAGTTTTCTGACTGTGTTTAGCAGGAATTTAAGGGGTGTATAGCGTCATTGTACATGGGGCGATGCAATGAAGAGATGGCTCAGGCACTCAGGAGATACCAAGAAAAACATTTTTTTCTTTAACTCTTGAATGTTCTGACTGCTTTCATGCAGCCCGCCATGATTTCCACTCTTGTGACAACCTCTACATCTCAGAGTTGCATGTGTACCGTACGTTCTCAATTGTTTACTGGATGCACTCCTGTCTCTGTATTCCGCTATAATTTTTACCCTCTGTAGCTCTCTCCTGTTCCATGGTAGATTTTGAGGGTGTCCTAACAAACGTCCTGTGATCCAGTAACGTATTGGTGTCAGTGTCTTACACATAATGGCGGTTCGCAGCCATCGTGGACGGACAAACTGAGGTTCTCGGACGTAAACAACCGCGGTGGTGAAGCGATACGAGCTGTTTTGAATACAGTGCAGTGCTGTTCATAATTTTCAGATTTTGTCTGTTTAGCCTGTTTTTTATAAAACCGCACTTTTCAGAGTTTTCATTCGTTTCGTGAAACCTAGTGAAAATCAGTATTGTGCTTACAAGCTGGTGTTAACTTTTGATCTCTACGTAATCGTTGGGTGTTGTTTTGGATCCTTTACAGTGCCTCACAATAAGAGTGTTGAAATTGTTAAAACTTACGTGGCCACTTGTTGACAAACTGCCTATAGGCTTCTGTCTTGGGTTCTTTGGTCGACATTCGTATGATGAGTTTACTGACGTTTCACCGACACAAGTAGCTGGCATTGTCAAGGCTTCACATTGTGTTCCCAACCAACAATGGAGGGTGAAGCTTTGACTACGCTTCACATTGTGTTCACAACCAACAATGGAGGATGAAGCTTTTACAACGCCAGGCACTGGTAGCGGTGAAACGTCAGTAAAATCATCAGACCAACATCGCTCGAAAAACAAAAGACAGAAGCCAATAGGCAGTTTGTCATTATGAGTGTTGTTGGAAATACCGTGCTTCATAGTTTTCCTTCACTTCGTGTCTCATACTATCTACATCCAACTAACTTCGGTCGTGTTATTCTATATCCACCTGACGACTGGAAGTTAGCTGTACAATTCCCAGAAGTTAAGTTTTCACTGATTATTAATAATACTTCGAATGTGTAGTAGTGCTTTTCAGTTTACTACAAAAGTGGTGGCAAGTGTAACAAAATTAGTTGTTTCTATAATTTAATTCGTATGGGAGAAACATGTCAGAACTGTAGGTCGGTGTTTCAGTAGGGAGAATGTGGGGAGGAAGCTAAATAAATGAGGCTCTCCCATGGAGCTGTAGATTATGTAGTCGAGACCAAAAAACCATGGAACAGGGTAGAAAGATTTGTTCCCTCTGGGCATAATTAGAAATAGCATATTTTTGATTAGACAGGTTGTAGGGTGAAACAGAGAATAGGAGCTACGAGACAAGAAGAAAGCCTCAGAAATCACATTTAAAATTTCGGCTAGCAATCAGTCTGACTTGTTGCCTAAAGTAGGAGATGGGTCTGAGCCTGTTTTTGAGCTTAACAGGATACATCCGAATAAAATGCTCTCGGGTTTCCAACCGCGTCAATTGCTCAAAACTACACGAGCTTTCGGCCAAGCGCTCCTTGGCCATTGTCAAGAGATATGACTGCCCGTGGGCTGTTGGTGCGCCCTTATATAAGCTAGCTGTCAGCCTTGATGTCACTGGTGCCCGTGACATTGCCATATATGGGCATGTTTTAAGTCGGCATTCGATGTGCCCTCTTCAACCGCGCGATCGCTGGATCCCACGCAGCGCTGAGGTGCAAGCCGCTTAGTGAAGCGGGAACAGGAAACACCCTGGGTACCAACTTAGCACAACTAAATGTGACCTGGAGGAAGTAAGAGCAGCATCAGCACACACTCGTGTGGCGTTTACCGAGGTATTGCAGGGACGTGACCAGCCCTGCGTTAGCACGGCTTTAGTCATATGAACAAAGACCAGAGCAATCCAAGTTTCATATCAGAGCCTTGCCTGTTGTTGCAATGTGGAGTTTGGGATCACTAGTCATGGGGTGCATCTGTTCAGGTGGTGGGGCTGGGGGAAGGAATGATTATCTGAGCATGCAGAAAGCTTCAAAAGGCCAAAACTACACAAGACTAAATCCCTATGAATACTGGAATCAAAGGGACGCATTTACTAAGTTAGAGTCAGGTTTCAGGCATAGAGCGTTGAAAGAAATGAGAGCAGTACATAATACATGTAACTCTTTCATAAGAGCATTAGATGCTGTAAAAACAAGATGGGAGAGCCTATTGCATGCCTGCAAAATGTGAAAAATTACGAAGTGACATGTGTCCTGTGACTTTTTGAATACCATGTAACCACAGGGATGGAATAGTTAAAAAATCAAGGATTAACGACTAGCATCGTTTTCGTGTGGAGTCAGCCCAGAAAAGAGAGGAGTTGAAACACACATGTGAAAGGTGGACACAAACTCAAATCTATTGAAACAAATAGTTTTAGTGCTGATCAGAGCCTTGGAGCATGTGCCTGGAAGTTGTTACTGCGGAATAAAAGTCTGATAATTTAACAGTGAACAAATATCCACTAGGAATCTTTTACAGTTTTATGGGAAATCGAGATGTGTTATTAAGCTACCTGTCATAAGAAAAGAAACAGTATTCTGTGGAGATTCCAGTGTAGATTATTAAAAGATGCGGAAAAAAAATGAACTAATGTTAGTTGTGTGTTTCGACCTAATTTCAGTAGTCAAATTACCAACTCATGTGCAGCAAAATAGTAGGACAACTGATTGATAACGTTTTACAGACTGTGCTCAGGCTGAAAAAAATTAATCAGTATCCAGTTGCTATTGGTCTATCTTAGGATGATGCATAATTAATGGAAATAAAGAATTTGGAACCTTACTACATTGAGACAGGTTCATATACATCATTGATCTTATTAATGAGAACAGAACACAGTGTTTAAATAGTAAGATAAAACGGGTGGTATGAGATGAAACATATACGCAAATAGATACAATCTCAAGTTCATTTTAGTCCATAGTAAATTGATCTCAGTATTTGAAATATATATACAATTATCCAGAAGATGCATTAGAAAACTAGTAAATTTTGGGTGACTGAGGGAACAAAATCTCATTTAAGAGGAAGAGTGAAATTTGTACAAAGTCAGATCAAACCACACTTGCATGATACTAAAGATACAGTTTTTAAAAGTTAAAATGTCCAGGACATGTAATGGTTAAATCACTTCAGAAAGAAAGTGACAGCACAAACTTACACAATTGTCGTGTACTTTCCTTACTGACATATATTTCCAAAGTATTTCAAAAAGTAATGTAATCGAGAGTAGTCGCACACATTAGTGGAGACAATTAGCTTAGCATGTCACAGCTTCGATTCCAGAGGAAATGCTCGACTAAGAAAGCTATTTATGCATTCACTCATCAAAGAGTACAAGCCTTAAGTAATAATATATTGCCAGTTGGTATTTTCGGATATCTTTCCAAGACATTTGGTTGTGCAGATTGTTTAGTACCCTAAAAAAAACTCAAGTTTTTGGAAATGGTGGCGTTATGCACAGTTGATTTGAATCACATTTATCTAACAAAATGGAAATGGTTGTGCTAATTAATTAAGACGATATCGGTAAGTTAGTAAATTTTGGTGAATGCAGAAAAAATCACAAAGGGAAATGATTCAATTTTGGATCCACTAGTATATATGTCTATGACGTTCCATTTAACATTTAACAATCAAACTATGTACTTTCTGCAGACACTAATAGTGCTATAATAAAACCCATTACAGAGAAAGCAATAGAGTAATCTGTAAATGATGTTTTTCAAACAGTTATTAAGTGGTTCTCAGGAAATGGACTCTTCCTGATATTTGAAAGAACGTACGACATTCAGTTCTATATAACAAACAGAAACATACCAACATTTGATGTAGTACATGAGTAAGAGTCAGTAAGTAGTATAGAATGCTATAAATGTATGGGTGTCCAAACTGAAGAATCTTAAACTTGAAGAAATATGGTAATGAAATTCTCAAATAATTAACTTAGCTTCTTTTTCTCTTTGTATAATTGCTGATCTACAAACATATTTTTCATATTTTCATTCAGTAATATCTCACGTAATAATTTTCTGAGGTAACTCACTACTTCTAAAGAATGTATTGGTTACAAAACAGCGATGATGAATAACAATATGTGGTGTACACCCACGGTCTTCATGTTCATACCTATTCAAGGAGCTATAAATTTTAACTGCACGGTCAGGAAAGGAGTTCATAACGCAGCAATAAAAAAAATTCATTATTCGCGCAATAAGATAAAATGTCTGACAACTCGAGAAGTAAGCTTTAAGTCTAATTTAAAATCATTTCTACAGGACAGCTCCTTCCATTCCCCTGACGATTTCTAATTAGATAGTTGGAGCCAGAACAAAATTGAGATTAATGTTGACACTAATCATTTATACATACCCTGTAAACTGAATCGTTCAACATCATTTCGATAAAGAAATCTGATCTAAGGAAGATGTAGCTAACTATGTTCCCTTCTCCGGCGATTATTTGGAAGTAGATATCCGTAATGTAGTATAGCCGCAGCAACGTCATCACAAAACCAAATTATTTTATTATAAGTGTTTTGGATGTTACTTGGCAACGAAGTCCGCATTACTCATATAAATTATATTGGAGATATAAAAATACTTTTAAATTGTCGTTTACCGTAAAGACACTTACTATGGAAGTCAGGGAGAAAGCTAATATCGCAAGATACATCACAGTGCGCAACACTGCATGAAAATCTATTTGAAGGCCTTACATACGTAGTCACCATGGCCTCAAAAAATATTTCATAGACAAACATTGTGTAATCCGTTGCTAGTAACTGTGTCAGTCTTTAATGAAATATATTTGGAGTGTCGACACTGTGTGTGATAGAGGAGAACGAAGCTGCACAGTCCCGTCTCATTTTGCTCTTCGCAACATAGACATAATCTGTCACCGCAGCCTCCCTAGCAAATGGACCTACACTCATAATAGTGAAACACGTAGACAATACTTTGTTCGACCAGCGCCTAATCCTAAATCTGAAAGGAAATAAATAACGCTCCACAGTTTTAATGTTTCAGAAACAGTATGGTTCCGTTGTCTGCAAGAGGTTAAAAATTACATCATTGGTTGGTGAAGTGTAGTATTGACGTAAACCCAAGATTACCATAATCAATCCACAAAATTATGAAATGCGTCACCGTTTTGTTTAATACTCCTACGTTATTTCACGCCATTCACGAACTTAGCGGTGTTCAATTTTTTTCTGACACATTCATAATTTTGTCTTCCTTGTCCCTGCAGGTACGTTATAAATACGGCTTTGTGATCAAAATGGTTCATAGTCATATTTAATACTCATTACAGTGCTTCAAAATGTGTTTCATTTTTGTGATTACATAGTTTTGTTTGTCTGTAATTTCTTCTGCCTACTGAAGCCAACATACTTCAAGGTAAGTAGTAAATTAACATCTTCAATGATATTATATTCCACTATATTAATGAATCAGTGTTTTCATATTTGTAGGCACTCAGTGTTTTGTGAATTGCTTTATAACTGAGACACAGGGAGGAAACAAAAATATTTAAAATTGCTTTTACATTGACCTTTTTATGACAAGTCACTGAACACTAGCATCACTGTTTCGATTGTATTAGCTTCTTGTAAGAAGTATTAATATTATATAACCTTAAGAAGGCGATATACGCTGTAAATTGAAGTTTTTGTTATTGAGTCATGAATTTTCTGACCAGATTTTAAGCATTCCGCCTCAAATTTCTCTACAAAATCAACCTATTCGTCTCAGAATGTAACTTGTTCTCAATTGTTATTTATCAGCTACATTCCAACTTCCTATCTTCTCGTACAGTAATTGTCCTCTATAGCTCCAACAACAAAAATCGAGATTAGTGTTTGATGTTTCAACACGTCCTGTCACTCTTTTTCTTGATTTAGTCAACGTTTTGCACAAGTTCCTGTCTTCACCAACCCTGCCGAGAACCTCCTTATTTCTTGTTTTATTAATGGAGTCTATTTTCAACAGAATGACATCTTACACGGGAAGACTCTGTTTTTTGCGGTAACGGTGTAATTAAGAAATACTTTGTCTTATTTCATTAACAGTGTTTGCCCAGAATGTTCTACTACACACTTATTGTGTACGGAGGATTTCCGATACAGCGTTGGGAAGAGCGTAATAACACCAAGAGCATTAATAACCATCGAATGTTGAATGAGGAGGCAAAATCAATTAACACGGAACATTGCTACCAAAGAGAGATTGTGCAGTGTTGTGTGTTGAATGGGTGGCACCGTCGTTGGGAAATCTTCGCCTGCTGCGTAGCCACCAAACTAGCTGTAGTTGCTTTGCACCCTTTTCATAGCGGTACCGAGCCTAAATGTGTAGGCAAATTATACCAGGGCTTCATTAAGAATTCCACTGGCGTAGGATTGCCGCACTTCCTACAGGCAAATGCCGCAGCTAGAGGGTGTGAGAGAGACGGAACGAGAGAGAGAGAGAGAGAGAACAGTGGTGTTGGAAATTAGTGCATAGCGGCCCCACATTCCATAGCGAGTCCTCCTGGCAATTCAGTTATGAAAACTGGAGCCATTTCTAATATTAGAAGATAATGACTTTTCAGCTCATTTACATTCTTCACAGCTGCTACAGGATAATTTCCATTGAATAATGTCAATTATTTTACCGAACGGCTATTACGCTTTAATACAGCGGCCTATAATTTTTGGGATCCTGAAATGTAAGGTGGAGCAAAATTTCATATTTCGATCCCAATAAAAATACAGAAATATGGTGTACTACTCATCATTACAGTTTATGTCGTAGCACTGTAAATTAATTGTTACAGGAAATCTTGTGAATAACACCACAGATATACGTACCTCCATTGGGGGCAAAGAAAAGTAAATGTAGATGGATTTTAATTCGTGACAAATACAGCTCTTAATTCACAAGAGATCAGGGACTCAAAGAAACTGTTAATGTGATGAGCATCGAGTTGTTACAAGCGTACTAACAGAAACTGTAACTCACATTCTACGCAATCTCGATAAAAATACCGTTAACGTAAGGGTTTCACAATGTGCTGAAACGCCTCAATTAAGAAGGAAGCGATTCAGATAATATTCAAAGTTTTTTTATATTCAAAACAGAATTTCCTTCAAAATATAAGGATAATTTTTACGCTATCCGTTTACTGTCAGAGGCAACATACAAAGTAGATTTTTACTCAGTACTCCCCCATTCTCACACACTCTTATTAAGCTAGTTTTCAGCATCACTGCTGGCCAGAAACAAATCTTCTTTATGAACAACTGTTCATCAATGTGTAAACAGTCTGAAATATTTCCTTTCATTTTCGTTCCTATGTTGGATTTATTATTTTTTATGTCACGTAACCACTGTCATATTGAAATCTACTTTTACGTTTCATTATGTACAGATGACAATAGCAAAATTTCAAATATTCTATTTATGGGAAAGCTGGCAGAATTTGCAAATCCAGCTATTAAATTTCATGAACCTAAAAATGACAAATAATGCCATCCCGTTTTTAGAATAATAAGTGTTTTTCTTTTTTTTTACAGTTTGATGGTATTCTGCATATCACTTAGTCTTTGCCCTTATGCTTCTGCATGCCAGTATCATCAATGTCCTCAATAATCTGTGTTCCCGTACAAATAACATTATTACTATGCTACTGTTGTCTTGCAAATCACCACAGTTCAAGATCTAATAATTTCCTCGTTATGCGACTGATTTAGAGTGGAAATTGGGCGCTGTTGTACGGTAATTCGAACTAGCTATTAACCGCAGCTGCGCTTGCATATCAGCAGTTTTGTTACGATGACTGTTGGTGAGTAAGTAAACTACTGTACTTGGAATAGCATCAGCTGCCCTCACGTGTCGGCCTGTTTGGGGAAGCGTAGCTCGTGATGTGCTTCCCGTTCTCCACTCCTAAGCTGTCCCACGGTCCAACGCACAATTCCTCAACGTTTGTATGTTAGGCGTTGATCTGAGATGTGTGTAAATACTGCTTAGCATTATGATTAACTTGCCCAAACGACGTCTTTCTTCTTGAGCAATAATAACATTCGTCGTCGAAACTAGACATTAGAACCAAAGACTCGGATAGTTGTAAAAGCAAATATATACGCTAGTAAGGAACCTACAAAAACTACTCACTTTGCCATAACTAAAATGAAACAAGAATATGAGTAGAGAGCACACACAAACATACACAGAGCATACATGCAACATAAAATTCCTACAGGCCTGGAGGAAACCGAGCGAGAAGGTACAGTTGTTAGCACTCGCATTCGGGAGGACGCCCGTTAAGACCCGCATTCGGCCACCGAGATATGGATTTTCCCTGATTTTCCTAAATCGCTTCAGGAAAATACCTGGATGGTTCCTTTGAAATGGCACAGTTGACTTTCTTCCCCGACATTCTCTAATGTGTAGGGACCGATCACCCCACTGTTTGGTCTTCTTTCCCAAATCAACCAACCTACGAATAAACAGAAGATAGATACACATGTGATCAAAAGTATCCGGACACCTGGCTGAAAATGACGTACAAGTTCGTGACAGCCTCCATCGGTAATGCGGGAATTCAATATGGTGTTGGCCCACACTTAGCCTTGATGACAGCTTCCACCCTAGCAGGCATATGTTCAGTCAGGTGCTCGAAGCTTTCTTGGGGAATGGCAGCCCATACTTCACAGAGTGCTACACTGAGGACAGGTATGGATGCCGGCCGGTGAGACCTGGCACGAAGTCGGCGTTCCAAAACATCCCAAAGGTGTTCCGTAGGATTCAAGTCAGGACTCTGTGCAGGCCAGTCCACTACAGGAATGGTATTGTCGTGTAACCACTCCGCCACAGGCCGTGCATTATGAAAAGTTGCGCGATTATGTTGAAAGATGCAGTCGCCATCCGTGAATTGCTCTTCAACGGTGTGGAGCAAGACGGTGCCTAAAACATCAATGTAGGCGTGTGCTGTGATAGTCTCACGCGGAACAACACATGGTGCAAGCCCCTCCATGAAAGACACGACCTCACCGTAACACCACCACCTCCGAATTTTACTGTTGTCACTACACACGCTGGAAGATGACGTTCAACGGGCATTCGCTATACTCACACTCTGACATGGGATCACCATATTGTGTACTTGATTCGTCACTTAAAAAAAGGTTTTTGCACTGTTCAATCGGCTAAGTTTACGCTACTCACATGAAGCGACGCGTCGTTTGACATTTACTGGCGTGATGTGTGGCTTATGAGCAGCCGCTCGAATATGAAATCCTAGTTTTCTCACCTCCCGCATTACTTTCATAGTACTTGTAGTTTGGAATTCCTGTGTGATGGTCTGGATACATGTCTGCCTGTTGCACTTTACGACCCTCTTCAACTGTCGGCGGTTTGTGTCAGTCAACAGCCTGTACGCTTTTGCGATATCCGTGTCCCTTCATGTTTCCACTTCACCATCACATCGGAAACAGTGGACCTACGGATGTTAAGAAGTGTGGAAATATCGCGTGCAGACGTATGACACAAATGACAATCAATTACTTGACGTCGTTCGTGGTCCGTGAGTTCCGCGGAGCGCCCCATTACGTTCTCTCACGATTTCTAAAGACTACTGAGGTCGCCGATATGGAGTGCCTGGCAGTAGGTGGGAGCACAAAGCACCTAATATCAAAAACGTAAGTTTTTTTTTGGGGGGGGGGGGGGTGTATGGATACTTTTGATCACACAGTGTTACGTTATAGAAACACAGTATTCCTGGTGGTCTACGCATCAACTATTTTCAACAGCGCTAAGGTTACAAGATGACGCGTCACAGCACGCGCAAGCGCGCACGCACGCATGCACGCACACACACAAACAAACACACACACACACACACATACACACACACACACCTCACGGCACAAACAGCGCTGTCGGCCAAGTTCCCTACATGCAGTGTAGCTTCTGAGCGGTACTGAGAAGTAATATCCGGCGTTCCCCAAGGAAGTGTTATAGGCCCTATATTGTTCCTGATCTCTATTAACAACATAAGAGACAATCTGAGTAGCCGTCTTAGATTGTTTGCAGATGATGCTGTCATTTAACGTCCTGTAAAGTCATCAGATGATCAGAACAACTTGCAAAATGATTTAGATAAGTTATCTGTATGGTAAAAATACGAGCGTTGATAGAAATCCTTGGATAACTGAAGAAATATTGAATGTAATTGATGAAGGGAGAAAATATAAAAATTCAGTAAATCAAGCAGGCAAAAAGGAATACAAACGTCTCAAAAATGAGATCGACAGGAAATGCAAAATGGCTAAGCAGGGATGGCTAGAGGACAAATGTAAGGATGTAGAGGCTTATCTCACTAGGGGTATGATAGATACTGCCTACAGGAAAATTAAAGAGACCTTTGGAGAAAAGAGAGCCACTTGTATGAATATCAAGAGCTCAGATGGAAACCCAGTTCTAATCAAAGAATGGAAAGCAGAAAGGTGGAAGCAGTATACAGAGGGTCTATACCAGGGCGATGTACTTGAGGACAATATTATGGAAATGGAAGAGAATGTAGATGAAGATGAAATGGGAGATACGATACTGCGTGAAGAGTTTGACAGAGCACTGAAAGACCTGAGTCAAAACAAGGCCCCCGGAGTAGTCAACATTCCATTAGAACTACTGACGGCCTTGGGAGAGCCAATCCTGACAAAACTCTACCATCTGGTGAGCAAGATGTATGAGATGGGCGAAGTACCCTCAAACTTCAAGAAGAATATAATAATTACAATCCCAAAGAAAGCAGGTGCTGACAGATGTGAAAATTACCGAACAATCAGTTTAATAAGCCACAGCTGCAAAATACTAACACGAATTCTTTACAGACGAATGGAAAAACTGGTAGAAGCCGACCTCGGGGAAGATCAGTTTGGATTCCGTAGAACTACTGGAACACGTGAGGCAATACTGACCTTACGACTTATCCTAGAAAATAGATTAAGGAAAGGCAAACCTACGTTTCTAGCATTTGTAGACTTAGAGAAAGCTTTTCACAGTGTTGACTGGAATACTCTCTTTCAAATTTGAAAGGTGGCAGGGGTAAAATACAGGGAGAGAAAGGCTATTTACAATTTGTACAGAAACCAGATGGCAGTTATAAGAGTCGAGGGATTTGAAAGGGAAGCAGCGGTTGGGAAGGGAGCGAGACAGGGTTGAAGCCTGTCCCCGATGTTATTCAATCTGTATATTGAGCAAGCAGTAAAGGAAACAAAAGAAAAATTCGGAGTAGGTATTAAAATCCATGGAGAAGAAATAATAACTTTGAGGTTCGCTGATGACATTGTAATTCTGTCAGAGACAGCAAAGGACTTGGAAGAGCAGTTTAATGGAATGGATAGCGTCTTGAAAGGAGGATATAAGAAGAACATCAACAAAAACAAAACGAGGATAATGGAATGTAGTCGAATTAAGTAGGGTGATGATGAGGGAATTAGATTAGGAAATGAGACACTTAAAGTAGTAAAGGAGTTTTGCTATTTGGGGAGCAAAATAACTGATGATGGTCGAAGTAGAGAGGATATAAAATGTAGACTGGCAATGGCAAGGAAAGCGTTTCTGAAGAAGAGAAATTTGTTAACATCGAGTATAGATTTAAGTGTCAGGAAGTCATTTCGGAAAGTATTTGTATGGAGTGTAGCCATGTATGGAAATGAAACATGGACGATAAATAGTTTGGACAAGAAGAGAACAGAAGCTTTCGAAATGTGGTGCTACAGAAGAATGCTGAATATTAGGTGGGTAGATCACATAACTAATGAGGAAGTATTGAATGGGACTGGGGAGAAGAGAAGTTTGTGGCACAACTTGAGCAGAAGAATGGATAGGTTGGTATGACATGTTCTGAGGCATCAAGGGATCACCGATTTAGTATTGGAGGCCAACGTGGAGGGTAAAAATCGTAGAGGGAGACCAAGAGATGAATACACTATGCAGATTCAGAAGGATGTAGGTTGCAGTAGGTACTGGGAGATGAAGAAGCTTGCACAAGATAGAATAGCATGGAGAGCTGCATCAAATCAGTCTCAGGACTGAAGACTACAACAACAACATCTTTATGGGGCAAAAAGTGACCATTGACCCCGAAAAAAGGAAAGTATGAAGTTATTCACATGAGTACTAAAAGAAATCAGCTAAATTTCGATTACGCGCTAAGCCGAAATATCTGAGGGCCGTAAATTCAACTAAATACTTAACTATTACAATTACAAATAACCTAAATTGGAAAGATCACATAGATGAAATTGTGGATGGAGTAAACCAAAGACTGTGATTCATTGGCAGAACACTTAGAAGGTGCAACAGGTCTACCAAAGAGACTGCTTACACTACGCTTGTCCGCCCTATTCTGGAGTATTACTGGGCGGTGTGGGATCCGCATCAGGTGAGACTGATAAATGACATCGAAAAAGTACAACGTAGGGCAGCTCATTTTTTATTATCGCGAAATATGGGAGACAGTGTCACAGACATGATACGTGAATTGGAGTGGCAATCATTAAAATAAAGGCGTTTTTCGCTGCGACGGGATCTTGTCATAAAATTTTTATCACCAGCTTTCTCCTCCGATTGCGAAAACATTCTGTAAGCACCCACCTACATAGGAAGAAATGACCATCACCATAAAATAAGAAAAATCAGGGCTCGCAGAGAAAAGTGTAAGTGCTCGTTTTTCCCACGTGCCGTTGGAGGGTGGAAGGGTAGAGAGGCAGCATGAAGGTCGTTCATGGAACCCTCTGCCAGGCACTTTGTTGTGAATAACAGAGTAACCACGTAGATGTAGATGCAGTGCGTACATGGGGCATGTGCTGGAGCGCATCGTGTTATTGAAGTAGCCATACATTACGCAACGTGTTCACTATGTAACAAGTAGTGTAGAATTATGGATTAATCACACTGAAGGTTATATAAGCATTGTATTCATAACTCATAATAAATATGATAATGATCAAGTGTTAAAGAGTAAACAGCTTTTTCAAAGAGTGATTATTTTTCCCATATCGCTTGATATTTTTCAAATCAACCAATACCTTGTATTCTAAATCACTTCAGCGGGTTAGTCTTCAAAATGTAACTATGTTACCATTGCATTTATAATATCTTCAAGAATAAAACTTATAGTTATGATGTACTGTTTCCCCGTGAGCCGATTTTGGTGGTATAACGCCTGTACGGTGCTACTAGCTATGTCCAAGTTACCAATGAGAACCCCAGGAACAAGATCACGGCGTTAAAATGGACAGATACGACGGCTTAAGAAAATGCTTTCAATCACGATATCTTTTTAGCCGTCATCAGAGTTTGATGACGATAAGCCCTTACGGGGCCCGAACCTCTACTCAAGTCTCTTATGGAAACTCATGGCTCTGAGCACTATGGGACTTAACATCTGTGGTTATCAGTCCCCTAGAACTTAGAACTATTTAAACCTACCTAACATAAGGACATCACACACATCCATGCCCGATGCAGGGTTCGAACCTGCGACCATAGCAGTCGCGCAGTTCCGGACTGAGCGCCTAGAACCGCGAGACCACCGCGGCCGGCTGGAAACTCATGAAAAATCGTCTAGCAGTTTCGGAAATAAGCGTGTTCAAACAGGGAAGCTGAATGGTAAGACTTTCTTAGTTAAGAATCTAAAATACGAATTTTTTTTTATACGATTTTTCTGAACTAAACATCTGCGGTGCCCCAAGTTATACTCATGTTAACCTTGGGAAACATGATTTGAGGATTTTTGAGGAGAGTGTTCAAACACGCAAAGAGACACACAACGGAGGATGTTCAAACAGAAAATGCAGACACATAATTGTTTTACAGATAATTTTTAGTATAGGTCTGCTAGACTAATATTAATTACATTTCCCTTCGTTGAAGGATGTTTTTTGAAGCTTTGCTAGTGTGATTGCAGTCCGTATTTCGATCCGTTCGTCCATACTGGTGCACAGGATCCAGTCCCATCACCTGTAAGGAATATGAATAATCACCTTTTGCAGCTCGGACGAGCAGTCGGAGAGTTAGTGAGGTTTTGGAAGGTACCGACTGGTTTATAGAGACATCATGACTCCAGTGTTGTGGCTAGTTGCAGCATCCATCGCGCGATCAGCCCCATAGGGATGGTCACACAGATTACAGATTGGGTTTAAATTCGAGGTGTTTTGTGGGCAGGGATACAGTAAAGAAATGTCGTCTAACGGCCTTCCGTCGGGTAGACCCTTCACCTGGTGCAAGTCTTTCGATTTGACGCAACTTCGGCGACTTACGCGTCGATGAGGATGAAATGATAATGATTAGGATAACACAACACCCAGTCCCGGAGCGGAGAAAATCTCCGACCCAGCCGGGAATCGAACCCGGGCCCTTAGGATTGACATTCCGTCGCGCTGATCACTCAGCTACCGGGAGCGGACAGGGGTACAGTGAACACATTCTCGTGCTCTTCCAACCACGCACGTACGCTGCGAGCTGCGTAACACGCTGCACTGCCCTGCTGGTAGAGGCCATCCTGCCAATGAAACACTTACTGCATGTAGAGGTGGTAACGGTCTCCAAGAACAGAACTAGTATCGACCCATTGTGGCTGTCAGAACGACAAGATCATCCAGAGAATTCCTCAAACCATAAGCTCCCTCTTCCGGCCTGGACTCTTTCGATGTTTGTTGCAGAGCCATGTGTTGCAGAACCATCTGTCCGGTGGAACATAAAACGTGGGAGAAAACCACCTGCTGCCACACAGTAAACGTCCCGGGGCGGTGATGATGGGCCAGTACCAGCGTTATTCGAAGATGAAAGCTGTCAGCACTGGTGCGTGAACCAGGGCCCTGCTCTGTGGAGACTCATACGCAGCAATGTTCTCTGAACGGTCGTAGCCCGTAGAATCATCTGGGCTGTCAGATTTTCAGCAGTTGCGCGTCTCTTCACTCAGTTTCATCTCCGCAACCGTGGTTCACCACTTTCATCTACAGCCCGTGATGCACCAGATTCGCCTCGGCGCAGGTTTTCGATAGTGTCATTTTGCCACGCACGGTATACTTTAACCACGGCTGTTTCGGAAAAGCTTTCACACTTCGCCCGAAAGCTAATGATAATGCCCTTTTCTACGTCAGGTAATTCGCTCCGTTTTTGGGCGGTGCCACCTCTCCATTTCAGCATTACGACAACGGCTACACCGATTTCCACTTCCCCCACGCTTTACTTACCCTCCACCGCTAGTCCGGCCTCAGTGACCAGCGACAGTGGTCATGTGTGTATGTGAGGCGTGCTTGCGTAATGTGTGTCTTCTCTTGTTTACAGGAGGGGCAATTAGCCATGTACATTCACTTCCATGATATAAGAGTGAGGTATATTTGCTATCGTTCATTTCGTTTATGGGATAACATTATCGTTTTATTATACATTATTATTACATGTACTTATCTAAGTCTAATTCGCATCGGAAAACGGCTCTCGCAAGACGTGTGTCATATCTAACACGATGAGTAACAGTCATGAAGAGCATGTTGCTAGACTCCCACGAAAGCGAAGTCTAGCAGCGGCCGAGTTTGCAAATTCCCACAGACTGGATCTCCGAAGTCTATGGGAATTTGCACAGTTAGCTGCTGCTAAACTCTGAAGTGTTTGTTCTATGCAAAGTCGATGTGTTTATGTATCTATGACTGCTTTTTTGTATCTTCTGCCTTTTGATTAAATCAATTAAAATCAAACAAAAATTGGTTCAATGGGAAAATATACATCCGTCGTACAGCCAGAAAAAAAGAAAAACGTCTGGTATGTGTTGCCTGGCACAACTAGAAGTACCCTCGGGTTCGCTGAACGAATTGATTGTAATGTCTCATCCATTATCTAAAAACTTCCATGATAATGCAAGAAAGTACTATATTCCTTTCAAAATTACTTTTTTTTCAGTGCGAAATAGATTGTAGAAAATAATTACATGATAACATTTGAGACAGTAGGAAATTTACTACCCTAGCTATATTTCCACAAATTTTATTTCAGAAGTTGTTCAGATATCATTTCAATCAAAAATGGTCCCTAGCTTATAAAAAGAACCAACTGGACCTTCGCAGAATATTTTGCAAAAAAGTAATAGTTTAATTAGAAATTTTAAATATATTGTGGAGAATATGTGACCTTCCTCAAGTGATGGCTTTATATGTATTATTCAGTCTGATAAACTGCCTGCAGAACACCATAAAGGTCATTATTGTTGTTGTTGTTGTGGTCTTCAGTCCAGAGACTGGTTTGATGCAGCTCTCCATGTTACTCTGTCCTGTGCAAGCTTCTTCATCTCCCAGTACCAACTGCAACCTACATCCCTCTGAATCTGTTTAGTATATTCATCTCTTGGTCTCCCTCTACGATTTTTACCCTTCACGAGTCACTCCAATATTAAATTGGTGTTTCAGAATATGCTCTACCAACCAATCCCTTCTTCTAGTCAAGTTATGCCACAAACTCCTCTTCTCTCCGATTCTGTTCAATACCTCCTCATTAGTTATGTGATCTACTACTAATAGTTCAATTATAAACGAAGTTGTTGCTTTGTTGGTGGACGAAGATAAAGGACCACAAGAACATTTTCTGCTCAGTCGAGAAAATCTAAAGCGTTGATAACCAAAGCACTGTCGTTGGTACGATCCTCTACAATAATCTCTTATGTTATCAGGAGAGGAGAACTGTTACTGCTTGACAAGTTTGCAGACAAGTTCTAGCAACTGCCAAAACGAAATGGTATCTTGCATGCGGTTTTATGGGTAGGGGCCTAAGATTAAAACAAATGCTCTGAACTATTGTCATTTTTTCAAAATGTTTGTGTCGGTATTCTGTTGACGTGATGGCGAAAATGATTGCATTCGGCACAATCAAGCTCAGCCACGTGGATATCAATATAAAAAAAATGGTTCAAATGGATCTGAACACTATGGGATTTAACATCTAAGGTCATGTCCCCCAGAACTTAGAACTACTTAAACGTAACTAACCTAAGAACATCACACACATCCATGACCGAGGCAGCATTCGAACCTGATACCGTAGCGGTCGCGCGGTTCCAGACTGAAGCGCCTAAAACCGCTCAGTCACCACGCCCGGCCATGAATACAACAACTGCGAGCTACAATTAGTCTAGTTGCTTAATGACCGAACTTGCTAATATTGGACAACGTATTATACTATCATCTTCTGTTACTGTTCACTGCGATATGTGTACGAAAAAACGCAAAATGCCATCACTTATTTCCGCTCATATGGACGCCCCTATTTATTTTCAGTTTTCACAGGCAACCCTGAGTGATAAGAAACAGAAAAAAGAACTATTTCAACGACAAAAATCGTCATACAGAGATAACATCGTGTCTCGAGTTTTAAACATAAAGCTGAATACAATTTGAAGGCCAAATAACCAAAAGGAAATACTTTGTACAGTCAACTACTATCCAAGTCGTGTACAATGGCAAAAATCGGGACTACCACATGTAATTTATTAATATGATTAAAGAAACAACTTCAAACACATGAAATCGGTTTCATAACGTCTGTTGAATTTCCTAATAAAAACAATGATCCGTTGTTGTCTAAATCGATCTTCAAAATACGATTCATGGGCGTTGTGGTGATATTAGTCCATCTTCATGTGATCTGAAAAGCATATCCGACTTCCGGACGAGTAATTAGGGATATCGAAACCATCGTCAGAGTCCTGAGGAGGAAGGACGTACTGTTACATTAAATGTAGTTGATAACAGATGGAGTGGTCCATACTGTCTATATTTGTTAAGAAACAGGTGTACATGTAGAATTCTGAAATTCAGTTCAAACTACCAAATACATTTGTAACTACACTCCTGAAAATTGAAATAAGAACACCGTGAATTCATTGTCCCAGGAAGGGGAAACTTTATTGACACATTCCTGGGGTCAGATACATCACATGATCACACTGACAAAACCACAGGCACATAGACACAGGCAACAGATCATGCACAATGTCGGCACTAGTACAGTGTATATTCACCTTTCGCAGCAATGCAGGCTGCTATTCTCCCATGGAGACGATCGTAGAGATGCTGGATGTAGTCCTGTGGAACGGCTTGCCATGCCATTTCCACCTGGCGCCTCAGTTGGACCAGCGTTCGTGCTGGACGTGCAGACCGCGTGAGACGACGCTTCATCCAGTCCCAAACATGCTCAATAGGGGCAGATCCGGAGATCTAGCTGGCCAGGGTAGTTGACTTACACCTTCTAGAGCACGTTAGGTGGCACAGGATACATGCGGACGTGCATTGTCCTGTTAGAACAGCAAGTTCCCTTGCCGGTCTACGAATGGTAGAAGGATGGGTTCGATGACGGTTTGGATGTACCGTGCACTACCCTCGACGATCACCAGAAGTGTACGGCCAGTGTAGGAGATCGCTCCCCACACCATGATGCCGGGTGTTGGCCCTGTGTGCCTCGGTCGTATGCAGTCCTGATTGTGGCGCTCACCTGCACGGCGCCAAACACGCATACGACCATTGGCGCCAAGGCAGAAGCTACTCTCATCGCTGAAGACGACACGTCTCCATTCGTCCCTCCATTCACGCCTGTCGCGACACCACTGGAGGCGGGCTGCACGATGTTGGGGCGTGAGCGGAAGACGGCCTAACGGTGTGCGGAACCGTAGCCCAGCTTCATGGAGACGGTTGCGAATGGTCCTCGCCGATATCCCAGGAGCAACAGTGTCCATAATTTGCTGCGAAGTGGCGGTGAGGTCCCCTACGGCACTGCGTAGGATCCTACGGTCTTGGCGTGCATCCGTGCGTCGCTGCGGTCCGGTCCCAGGTCGACGGGCACGTGCACCTTCCGCCGACCACTGGCGACAACATCGATGTACTGTGGAGACCTCACGCCCCACGTGTTGAGCAATTCGGCGGTACGTCCACCCGGCCTCCCGCATGCCCACTATACGCCCTCGCTTAAAGTCCGTAAACTGCACATACGGTTCACGTCCAGGCTGTCGCGGCATGCTACCAGTGTTAAAGACTGCGATGGAGCTCCGTATGCCACGGCAAACTGGCTGACACTGACGGCGGCGGTGCACAAATGCTGCGCAGCTAGCGCCATTCGACGGCCAACACCGCGGTTTCTGGTGTGTCCGCTGTGCCGTGCGTGTGATCATTGCTTGTACAGCTCTCTCGCAGTGTCCGGAGTAAGTATGGTGGGTCTGACACACCGGTGTCAATGTGTTCTTTTTTCCATTTCCAGGAGTGTATATTAATAAGTGCCCTGAATAAGCAAAATTTTCTGTTCAAAATGATGTCGAGGAATTATCTAATGACGTCAATGCTCGTCACAGATAGACCTATGAAGCAAACCAGCTTTATTTTGACTTTAAAGTACATGAAAGATTTCCTAGTGCTCACAACTCGGCTGTTCCTCTAGAAACTCACCAACGAATCTGTTTCACTGTGGAAAACATTCGGGTTGTTGTTCAAAATCCACAACAAATTGCTCTTGCCGCTCTTTTTCGATCTCTGTTATACAGACACGTTTGCCGAGAATCGTTCCCATACAGATGTTTCTAGCTGTTCTACTTGGAGCAATAACAAGCTCTCTAGTGTAACACAAGCTTTAGTAGTTGAAGGTTTACATCTGATTCCATACATATTTAGCAATTGCAATGCATTGCTGGGTTTACCACTGTTTACATAAGGCTACTTCGCAGAAAACATGGATCTTACTTATCAGCTGATTCGTTATATAATTTCTTTTGTTTTTCTGTGCTCTAAGTATATTTTATGAGATGTTAAGTATTCAAACACAGTGCATAAATAGAGAATGGATCTGGTGAAGGTAATGAAAGCACTACTTCCATCATGGGCTCCTGAAATTATTCAGTAATACAGTGACTATTGACATCACTGCGTTGTAAAACGTGTCTATGTTTCTCCCTCGTTTAATTGTACAGCCTTAAATCGATTTCTCGATGTAACCGGCTGATTACTTTCCGTCACCCGTGACGGATCTCAGTCATTAATTACTGTCCGTATGTACAGCCTGTTACCCGTGCTAGTTCAGTCGTTGGCGTCACACTCTGTGAGCGTGTAAAATGTGCTAATTGCAGTACCAGGCCATCCCAGTGAAAGTACAGTTAACACCGATACTACAGACTTTAGATATCTTTCACCCATCAAAAACACAGTTACTTTTTGTCTGTCATTGTAACTGAAGTCCATTCCAGTAAAGAACAGAAATTTTTTCGTTCTATGCATCAAGAGTACGTCATGGTATTGTCGAGGGAAATTATTCCTATTTTGTAGCCTTTCGCATTAACTTCTCTCTCCGTGTTGGGAAGAGGCTGACAGAAACCAAACGGTTAATCACGAATAGAAATATAACATCAAAATAATACTTTAAAGCTTAAAAGATTTTCATATGAGAATTGATACACATTTCACGATATTATTGAACAAAGTTAATCACTGATAATATCACGATCGTCATATGGTGGTTTTCCGTTTATCATTGAGGCAGGTAATATTTGGTTTTTCAATTTTTTTCTCATTACCGTATTTAAATTCGTATAATCCACTCATTTTTGAATGTCAACTATTTTATCTTATCCATCTATGTCTTTTTTGGTGGCTGACATCTGTTAGTGCTAGCTGAGTTTTATTGACATAAATGGTGAAAACTAAAGTTTCCGAAGAATAGGAATTTGGTACACTGGAGGTTCAGAAGAATTTAATGAGTTACTTCTGCAACAGGGAGGTCAACTCGAGTACAGGTTACTACATCTACATCTACATCAACATATACATGTATATTCCGCAAGCCATCCAACGGTGCGTGGCAGAGCGCACTTTACGTACCACTGTCATTACCTCCCTTTCCTGTTCCAGTCGCGTGTGGTTAGCGGGAAGAACGACTGCCGGAAATCTCCGTGCGCGCTCGAACCTCTCTAATTTTACATGCGTGATCTCCGCGGGAGGTATAAGTAGGGGGAAACAATATATTCGATGCCTGATCCAGAAACGCACCTCTCGAAACATGGACAGCAAGCTTCACCGCGATGCAGAGCGCCTATCTTGTAGAGTCTGCCACTTGAGTTTGCTAAACATGTCCGTAACGCTATCACGCTTACCAAATAAACCTGTGACGAAACGCTCCGCTCTTCTTTGGATCTTCTCTATCTCCTCTGTCAACCCGACTTGATACGGATCCCACATTTATGAGCATTACTGAAGTATATGCAGAACGAGTGTTTTGTAAGCCTCCTCCTTTGTTGATGGAAGTACTCACTCTTAGAAAGTTTAAACAGAGAGAGAACAACAGTGAATTAGTAATGATAAAAGCAGCATCAGAATTTGTTAACGCAATTAATTTTATAGCGCTTAGACCAGCCAAGCAAAGGAACGCTCCATTGTTAGCAGAATGCCATATCTGGGAGCCATGTCTGAAGACATTGGTCGATGTCTGACATCTAAGAGAATTTTTCCAGCGTGTTTTACATTTTCAAATCCAGGCAGGAATCTCAGGCACCAGGAAAAAGTGGTGGGAAATAAATGTAACTAAGAGGATATATACTGTGTTACATGCAGTGATTGCCCTAAGAAATAACAGGACAAACTGGTAGGTCATTTCAAATAATATTTTAGGAACACCTTAACTTAAATAACACACAATCTTCAATAACAGCGCACTTACGAGAATCGGGGCACGACATCAGATGCCCTTCAGGAATTTTCAAAATACATCACAGAAAAATATGTATCAGAGGAAGTGGAAATTTTTAGACATAAAAACTAAATCACACAACCAACGTTTGATAACAAATTGGAATTAAAGCATCATTGAATTTTGGCTAATTTTTATTATTTGTCTGATTAGGTGTTAGTATGTAATCAAATTCCGTATTATTCTCACTTGCAAAGGTAGTAACGCAGCGCTGTTAGTCATATGACGTCACACCGTCCACATAAATAGCTTCCGTTCCGCCAACCAGCTAGTCACTATCTGTCATTCGTGCGGCCAGTTTTTGCCTTGCCCTGCACCGAACTGCCCTGTCATCACACTGATAAGACACGGCAACATGATACTTTCCACATAATAATTTGTATAGGGATGGGACCGAAACAAATCATGTGAACAGTGATATTTTTTTATCGCCAATCCGAATCCTCTTTAAAAACCTGTAGCGTCCGCTCACTATAAATTATTTTCTCTTTTCAGATGCTGACAAATTTTGAAGAATGGAACACGCCTGCTTTACCTTTCGCTCGCCATAGTATTGACGATATTCTCTGAATAGCAAATTTTGAGTAGAAGTGATAAGTGTGCTTATGATCTTTCAACTTTGTATGTTTTAGGTATTCCATTGTTAATTTTAAGATCCACAGAATGTGGTGACACAGTACTTCACTTTCTTCGGTGTAGGTTGCATCTTATGATGCAACCTTAAGTAGCGAAACTGGTTGTATTTTAATAAAGAATAATTTTACCATGTGCAAGCGGAGTTGTTACTTATATCTATCAGTCAATTAACAGATGTCTTATCATGGGCATTTCTCCACTGCTATCAGATCATTGTGAAACTCACTGCTATAAATGTGACCCTCTAGTGAATTAGCGGTTCGCTGATACAGATACGTTGATGATGTGCTGTGTGTAGGAAGGAAAAACCAACCAGCTGCAAAAATATTCTAAAATATGAGGAAACAACTGCATGGAGCTCAGTAGACCTTCTTTTCTCACCATTTTTTCCTTTCTCATAGATGCAAAAAAGCAAACGCAGAGAGTGCATGCAGCGCATTATTTGTTATGGTACGACTCTTGAATAGGAACAATTTCTTTTTGTGTTTTAGATGTTTTACCTGGCGAAGGTTAAAGGAGAGTAATAATGCCGTGGTACATCTGACGTTTATTCCCGACACACCAATGTTTAAGATACAGGGGCTGAGAATCGCTGCTCTAGACATTACTGTTCACATCATCACAGAAAGCCACCAGTTTAAAATAAACAGAAGAGACGCATAGACGGACTCCTTCATTCCAGCTTCCTCAGTGCATCGTGCTTCTCACAGACATGGTGTTCTTCACTTTGTTATCCACCGTTTGCTGTCAGTTCGAATAACTACCACCTAGTCTGAAAGACAACTAGAAAAAATCAAAAGAGTGGCAGTAATCAGTTGTTACTAGACCACTCTTACTGACAGCATCGTGAAGGAAAAGGAAACACCTAGCAGACAAACAAAAATTACACGAAGCGAAATGTAGTGTGAGGAGGGCTATGCGAGAGGTGGTCAATTCATTCGAAAGTAAAGTTCTATCTACTGACTTGGCAGAAAATCCTAAGCAATTTAGGTCATATGTCAAAGCGGTAGGTGCATCAAAACAAAATGTCCAGGCACTCGATGACCAAAATGGTACTTAAACAGAGGATGACAGACGAATGGCCGAATACTAAATGTCTTTTTCCAAAGCTATTTCACAGATGAAGACTGCACTGTAGTTCTTCTCTAGATTGTCGCACAGATGACAAAATGGTAGATATCGAAATAGACGACAGAGGGATGGAGAAACAATTAAAATCGCTCAAAAGAAGAAAGGCCGCTGGACTTGATGGGATACCAGTTCGATTTTACACAGAGTAAGCGAAGGAACTTGACCCCCTTCTTGCAGCGGAGTACCGTAGGTCTTTAGAACAGCATAGCGTTCCAAAGGATTGGAAAAGAGCACAGGCCATCCCCGTTTTCAAGAAAGGACATGGAACAGATGTGCAGAACTATAGACCTATATCTCCAACGTCGATTAGTTGTAGAGTTTTGGAACACGTATTGTGTTCGAGTATAATTACTTTTCTGGAGACTAGAAATCTACTCAGTAGGAATCAGCATGAGTTTGGAAAAAGACGATCGTGTGAAACCCAGCTCGCGCTATTTGTCGACGAGACTCAGAGGGCCATAGACACGGGTTCCCAGGTAGATGCCGTGTTTCTTGACTTCCGCAAGGCATTCGATACAGTTCCCCAAAGTCGTTTAATGAACAAAGTAACAGCATATGGACTCTCAGACGTATTGTGTGATTGGAATGAAGAGTTCCTAGATAACAGAACGCAGCATGTCATTCTCAGTGGAGAGAAGTCTTCCGAAGTAAGCGTGATTTCAGGTGTGCCGCAGGGGAGTGGCGTAGGACCGTTGCTATTCACAATATACATAAATGAACTTGTGGATAACATTGGAATGTCACTGAGGGTTTTTGTGGACGATGCTGTTGTATATCGAGAGGCTGTAACAATGGAAAACTGTACTGAAATGCAGGATGATCTGCAGTGAATTGACGCATGGTGCAGGGAAAGGCAATTGAATCTCATTGTAGACAAGTGTCATGTGCTGCGATTACATAGAAAGAATGATCCCTTATCATTTAGCTAGCATATAGTAGGTCAGCAACTGGAAGCAGTTAAATCCATTAATTATCTGGGCGCAGGCATTAGGAGTGATTTAAAATGAAATGATCATATACAGTTGATCGTCGGTAAAGCAGATGTCAGACTGAGATTCATTGGAAGAATCCTAAGGAAATGCAATCCGAAAACAAAGGAAGAAGGTAACAGTACGCTTGTTCGCCCACTGCTTGAATACTGCTCACCGGTGTGGGATCCGTACCAGGCAGGTTTGATAGAAGAGATAGAGAAGACCCAACGGAGAGCAGCTCTCTTCGTTACAGGATCACTTAGTAATCGCGAAAGCGTTACTGATGTGATAGATAAACTCCAGTGGAAAACTCTGCAGGGGAAACGCTCATTATATCGGTAAGGGCTTTTGTTGATGCTTCGAGAACGTACCTTCACCGAGGTGTCAAGTAGTATATTGCTCCCTCATACGTATATCTCGCGAAGAGACCATGAGGATAAAATCAGAGAGATTAGATCCCACACAGAGGCATACAGACAATCTTTCTTTCCACGAACAATACGAGACTGGAACTAATGGAGAACCGATAGAGGTTCTCAAGGTACCCTCCGCCACACACCGTCAGGTGGCTTGCGGAGTATGGATGTAGAGGTAGAATAGGCTGAAGCTGAAGCATTACTAAATGGCACCTACTGTGTCTCAAATGAGTGACATAAAAATGTGCGTACTATCGTTGCTGGATAGGTGATATTGTGTAGAAAACTAAATATGCAATAATTTACTCGTTCCACAATGGCAGTATCAGAGAATTCGTTTAACCACTAATCGACGTATTCCCCAGTGAAAAAAATTCAGTGTATAATATCAGATGCAAAGAGTGTGCCTCACACTACAAAGGAAAACATCTATATCACTGCGCTCGAGACTTATCGAGCATCTCAAATTTGAAAGCTGAGAAAACAGACATCATTTCTACGTAGCGCTGTCTAAAAACTAAACACAGTTACACAGTGGTAGTGCAGTAACTATCAGTGCTTGATATACAGGTTGTTATAATTAAGCTTTGGCTACTTGAGTCAGTGCAGACGGAAGAATGTCTACCGCGTAAGTACCCAGATTTCTAATGATGTTCACATTTACCGCTGTACGAGTTGAGTTAGTAGTAGAGGCAGAGTAATGACATGCCGTTAGGAGTCGGTACTTGTACAGCGAAATAGATTTCAAACACAAGCTTCAGTGTGCATCACAGCTGCAAATAGTCAACGAAGGTCTTACAAGTTCGTGACGCCCTCCATCGCTAATACTGAAATTTAACACGGTGTTGACCCACCCTTAGCCCTGATAACAGCTTCCACTCTCGAGGCATACGTTCAATGAGGTGCTGGAACGTTTCTTGGGAATGGCAGCCCATTCTTCATTGGGAGTTGCACTGAGGAAAGGTATCAATGTAGGCCGATGAGGCCTGGAACGAAGTCAGCGTTCCAAAACATGCCGAAGGATCCCTGTAGGATTCAGAGCAGAACTCTGTGCAGGCCAGTCCATTTACAGGGATGTTATTTTCGTATAATCACTCCGCCACAGGTCTTGCTTTATGAACAGGTGCTCGATCGTGTTGAAAGATGCAGTCGCCATCCTCGAATTGCTCTGCAACAGTGTAAAGCAAGAAAGTGCTTAAAACATCAATGTAGGCCTTTACTGTGATAGTGCCATGTGAAAACAGTAAGGGGTGAGAGGCCCCTCCATGAAAAACACGACCACATCATAACACCACTGTCCCAAATTTTACTGTTGGTGCTACACACGCTGACAAAAGACGTTCAACGGGCATTTTCCATACCCACAGCCTGCCATCACATCACCACATTGTGTACCGTGATTCCTCACCCCACACAACGTTTATCCACTCTTCAATAGTCGACTGTTCACTCTCCTTACAAAAAGCGAGGCGTCGTTTGGCATTTACCAATGTGATTCGTGGCTTATGAGCAGCCTCTCGACGCTGAAACCCAAGTTTTCTCACCTCCCTCCTAATTGTCACACTACTTGCAATGGATTTTGATGCAGTTTGGAATTCCTATGTGATAATCTGCCTATTACACGTCACGACCGTCTTCAACTGTCGGCCGTCTCAGTCAACGGACGAAGTCGGCCTCTACGCTTTAATGCTGTATGTGTCACTTCATGTTTTCTCTTTACTATCACGTCGGAAACATTTGACCCACAGATGTTTAGGAATGTGGAAATCTCGCGTCCAGACGTATGAAAGAGGTGACACATATTCACCTGACCGCGTTCGGAGACCGTGACTTCCGCGGAGTGCCCCATTCTGCTCTCTCACGCTGTTATGGCGTACGTGGAAGTAGGTGGCAGCACAATGCACCTAACATGATAAACGTTTTTTTCTAGGGGTGTCCGGCCACTTTTGATCTTCGAGAGTGTCGATGCATTAAAGGAGTACAGAGAGGTCCACTTTCGCATCTGGGTTAATGAAAATGATTCGGGAGTCGAATTGACTGATGATTTGGGAACTGCTCCTGGGAGGGCCCATGGAAAATTATGCCACGAATTGTTGAAGATGTTACTGTAGAATGGTCGACGCGATGTGCGATCGCCAAGAAGTGCACGAGCTGTATCTCTACATCTGAACATTACATCGTCCACCGTTAGAAAGGAATTGCAAACTATTGTGAAATGGTATCTCTAGTGAGGTTCCATGCTATCGTGGATGCAGATGATCGTCACATTGAGCAAAGTTCGTAACCTGTAGACAATTAAAACTTCACCTTTTCATGTGGAAATTAAAAATGCGTGTTTTTCAATGATTTATGCGTTATTTGTCTCTCGTATTACAAATGTTTCTCCAAAGTTTTTGGTCCTACAATCACACGTTTTTCATGGTTGCCATGTCAAGTAGCCAAAGTTTAATTACAACCATCCTGTAGTTGAGACCAAGAAGTACTGCATGAACGATTGATTGACCAGACTCTGGTTACTCAACACTTCTAGATAATCCCAAACATGACTTATTACACACAACATTTTTGTTTAGTTGTACTCCACAACAAATATATATAACACTACCCACATTTTTAATTTTAGTGTTTAATGCTCATAAGTTGTCTTATTTTGAACATTTATTATTAGCAATTAATGTCTTATATGGTTGTAAATTCTTTGCTGTTTACATTTGTACGGTTAGGCACAAAAACATTGTTGCTAGTACTGACTGATGATGAACTTATAGCCGGAAAGTAAATAATTACTTAAACATGTTTCAAATAAAAATGGAGTTTCTCTCCAAAGAAAGTAAATTTCAATCTTTATGTAGCAAAAATTATGCATTGGCATTGAGCCAATACTTAATACATGGTAATTCTCTTTTACTGCGATCTTTACATTGTCGCATCAGCCATAAGGCAGTGACATATTCATTTTGTCTTTGTTGTCCCAGAGAGTAAAACGTTTGCATCGGGGTGGATGTTAGTATAAATCATCCCAGTAACTTACGCTTTGCGTTTAGCTGGTTCACACCCCGATGTGAAAGAAAGTCAATGACAGTAGTTCGACTGTGTTCTTCATGACCAGGATACACCTCTCCCGCCACGTATTGCTTCCACAACCTGCACGATCCTACTTGAAGTATGGATAAATGGAGCAGTGAGCCTTGAGCATCCGCTGCTGAAGTATCAGTGTAGCAGCAGTGCAGTAGCGAGTCGCATATTTAGCTTTCATGTTTGTTTTGTAGTTTGATTCCAAATTTGTTTCTGTGCTTGCATAATTAATTATATAAAATCCTTGCGTATTCTCGTATTTGAGAGGAGTAATATTGCTTATTGATAGCCGTAGAGTATAAATTCGTGGAGTCGTTAAATATTATCAGTAGGATGGATAGGGTGTGTGCGTGCTGTGTGCGGGCGCAAGAGGAACTGGCCTCGGTTCGCGAGCAGCTGAGCGTGCTGTTGGCCACGGTCAGCCGCCTTCTGGCTGCTGCCTCAAGGTGCAGCGACGGCGGAGGGTCTGGCGCGTCGTTTGAGACACCCCAGGTGTCACTTGCTGCGTCCGCTGGCTCAGGCGACGAGGCACCTTCTAGTGTACCTGCCTCGTTGGGGCCGCCCTCACCTAAGGATGAGTGGCGGACTGCAACTCGTTGGCGAGGGCCAATGGGGGGGCTGGCCGGGCCTCACCCGTTCTTCCTGTCAGTGGGCAGGTGGCCTCTCCTTCAGCAGGGCTCGAGCTGCCGGGTGATGGAGCCCCTTAGGGAAATAACGTACAGGGCTGGAAAGAAATCCAACGCGCACTCGGTTTGTCTGCCGGGGAGCCTCATCCAAGACGTGGAGGCGGCCTTGCCTGCGGCTATCGAGCGTAAGGCGTGCAGTCGTCTAGAAGTAGTTGCTCACGTCGGCACCAATTATGCCTGTCGCTTGGGTTATGAGGCGATCCTCAGTTCGTACAGGCGACTGGCGGATTTGATGAAGATGTCTGGCTTCGCACGCGGATTTCTAGACTTACGCTATTGGGTGGGGAATTATAGGACGCCGCTAGATAGGTAAAGGGTGCACTACACAAAAGAAGCGGCTACTCAGGTAGCAGAGTACTTGTGGCGTGCAGATGGTTTTTTTTTTTTTTTAGGCTAGGCAGTAGAGCAAGGTGTCCTGATGAACACTCACCAGTCGACGTGCACGCCGGGAAATCAGGAATACGCGCTCATTGTAAAGACACTTCATATATCAAGATATTAGCAGAAAATTCTCAGAGTGTTCGGAATAAAGTTCCTGAATTTACTGCCCTCCAGGAAGCGAATGGCAAGCAAATTATTCTTAACCCTGAGATAGGAAGTTCTGAAATATTTAGTGAGGGTTGGAACGAGTATCGGAAAGACAGATTAGACACCGTAGGAGGTGGAGCCTTCATTGCAGTTGACAAAAATTTTGTGTCTACTGAGGTCGAAGTAGAGTGTGATTGTGAAGTTATCTGGACACGTTTCATAGGGCTAGGGGAAATAAAGTTAATTGTGGGGTGTTATTACCGGCCGCCAGGTTCCACCGTGACAGTTCTACAATCATTCAAAGGGAGTCTACATTCTGTATCGCAGAAGTACCGGGATCATGCTATATTAGTCGGAGGCGACTTCAGCCTACCTAGTATAGACTGGAATGTCTATGGATTCATTACAGGTGGTATAGACAAGCCGTCGTGTGAATTACTTTTGAATACATTATCTGAAAACTGTCTTGAGCAGCTAAATCGACAGCCAACGCGTAATGGAAATATTTTAGATCTGGCAGCACGAACAGACCAGACGTACTCGACGGTGTCAGTGTTGAGAGAGGGATTAGTGATCACGAAAACCCATGGAAATTCAGGTGTTACGTAAAATCGGTAAGCGGGTTAAAGGCTTCCATCCAGTCACATACTGATCAGTCTGGCCTGGCAACGGAAGACAGCAAAACGAAAGCTGAAATTTTAAATTTAGCATTTGAGAAATGTTTCACACAGGAGGATCGTACGAACATACCGCCGCTTGAGTCTCGTACGAATTCCCGTATGGAGGACATAATGATAGACATCCCTGGGGATGTAAAGCAGCTGAATGGGTTGAAAACAAATAAATCGCCAGATCCGGATGGGATTTCTATTCGGTTTTACAGAAAGTACTCTACTGCTTTGGCTCCTTACTTAGCTTGCATTTATCACGAATCTCTTGCCCAACGTAAAGTCCTGAGCGACTGGAAAAAAGCGCAGGTGACGCCTGTATTTAAGAAGGGTAGAAGGACGGATCCTCAAAATTACAGACCAATATCCTTAACATCGGTTTGTTGCAGGATTCTCAAACTTATTCTCAGTTCGAAAATAATGAATTTCCTTGAGACAGAGAAGTTGCTGTCCATGCATCAGCACGGCTTTAGAAAGCATCGCTCCTGCTAAATGCACCTCGCCCCATTTTCACATGATATCTTGCGAACTATGGATGAAGGGTATCAGACGGATGCCATATCCCTTGACTTCCGGAAATCGTTTGACTCGGTGCCCCACTGCAGACTCCTAACTAAGGTATGAGCATATGGGATTGGTTCCCAAGTATGTGCATGGCTCGAAGACTTCTTAAGTAGTAGAACCCAGTACGTTGTCCTCGATGGTGAGTGTTCATCGGAGGTGAGGCTATCATCTGGAGTGCCCCAGAGAAGTGTGACAGGTCCGCCGTTCTTTTCTGTCTACGTATATGGTAGATAGGGTGGATAGCAATGTGGGGCTGTTTGCTGATGATGCTGTGGTGTACGGGAAGGTGTCGTCGTTGAGTGACTATAGGAGGATACAAGATGACTTGGACAGGATTTGTGATTCGTGTAAGGAATGGCAGCTAACTCTAAATATATATAAATGTAAATTAATGCAGATAAATAGGAGAAAGAATCCTGTAATGTTTGAATATTCCATTAGTAGTGTAGCGCTTAACACAGTCCCGTCGATTAAATATTTGGGCGTAATTTTGCAGAGCGATATGTAGTTGGACAAGCATGTAATGGCAGTTGTGGAGAAGCCGGATGGTCGTCTTCGGTTCATTGGTAAAATTTTGGGAAGATGTGGTTCATCTGTGAAGGAGACCGCTTATAGAACTCTTATGCGACCTATTCTTGAGTACTGCTCAAGCGTTTGGGATCCCAATCAGGTCAGATTGAGGGAGGACATAGAAGCAATTCAGAGGCGGCCTGCTAGATTTCTTACTGCTAGGTTTGATCATCACGCAAGTGTTACGGAAATGCTTCAGGAACTCGGGTGGGGGTCTCTAGAGGAAAGGAGGCGTTCTTTTCGTGAATCGCTACTGAGGAAATTTAGAGAACCCGCATATGAGGCTGACTGCGGTACAACTTTACTGCCGCCAACTTACATTTCGCGGAAAGACCACAAAGATAATATAAGAGAGATTAGGGATCGTACAGAGGCATGTAGGCAGTCATTTTTCCCTCGTTCTGTTTGGGAGTGGAACAGGGAGAGAAGATGCTAGTTGTGGTACGAGGTACCGTCTGCCACGCACCGTATGGTGGATTGCGGAGTATGTATGTAGATGTAGATGAATTGAAATACACCTCGAAGACATGTCATCCGTGGTTTCACCGGTGATGCCGGAGCAAAAGTGTCTTAAATTTCGCTGCCGCTGCATGACAAAGTCCTGATGTATCGCTAGTTTAAAAAACGATTCCTCACAGTGAAGACTTGACTTTTCCTATCTACAACATAGAAATCACATCGGGACTGTTAGAAACATCTCAAAGAGGTGAAACAGTTGCTCTACTACTCGAAGAGTCATCCATGAATTAGGGCATTGCAGGTATCTGAAACAAATATCGCAGACGCAACGGAATTATTTGTATCGTGACTGGAAAATGTCAGAACAATCATCTGATATCATTGCAGGAATGGAGCATTTAGCGAAAGGACTAAGAATTTTGATGCTTGGAAGCCGAAACAGTGGTTTGTTGAAATATATTCAAAAATAATATTGAAAGTGCATTTATGCACATGGTTTGTATATTCAACACAACCCTCCAATTTGGCGACTGTCAAATGCTACAAGTAAAACTTTCTCTAAGGCGGTGTAGTTTTATAATGACTACGGACTTCCGTCACTAACTTCTTTAAGTGAATGGCAAGGAAAGAATAAACGATATGAAAGTTTGTTCATGTTTCTGGAAGCAAGTCAGTTATTTTCCATGTTTCCAGGACATTGCAGGCATCATAAACCACTAGAATTTCAAGCAACGTTGGTGAGACGAAGATTGTCAGGTAATGGGCGATATGTGGCGCCCTGAAAATATTCTAAGCTCCGAGTTGGCATGGCCACACAGGCCGCTCAGCCAGCCGGGGCTCGTCAGCAACCGCGTGGTGCTCAACGTTAGCCGGATCAAGAGGGGTATCCCCAGAGCGTGGTCTAGGCCAACCGCGTCGATGGGAATTCCCTGTTGACGCTGCCTCAAGGAAGGTGCTTTGTGTCGATGGATGAGATTTGCATCCCATGAATACCCAAGATGGCGGACTTTGTGAAACCATAATGGCAATCATATCACAGTTGACGTAGAAATTAATAGTAGCCAGCGGAATCATGATACCTCAAAAAGAAACATGTACATTACCATTATTTGCATGACAATTCTGTTGGTGTAATCAGATTTTCCATATCTTTGTTAGTTACAAAATCTAAACTGTTCAAACGATTTAGTTGATCGACATGTCTTTAAAAAGCCATTACTGCAAACCTAAATTTGCATGAATTACAGGCATGTACGTACATGAGGTTTTGGAGATTAAAGTGACCGATTACTATTGATCGTTTCAGGCCACAAGTACTCCACAGTTACACAGCATGCTAGAAAATTTATTTATTCGTCTATGTCTTTGTTCACATCCGGTCTACACTAATCATGAAGAAATTGGTCAAATATTTACTGTGTTTTAGGAAGCACAGATACGTTAGGCTGCTGGCCTACTTTGCTTCTATTCCTTTGATATGTTTTTATTTAATTTCTTTATGTAATTAGTAACGTGTGTTAGAGCGTGTTTATGGTCCAGCTTTTGGAATATTTATTTAATTTCAAGATATTTAAATGTAAATCCAGTATTTCTCATGTGTTTGAATAAGTTTGAGAGTTGGCGTTGGCTTGGAGAGACGGCGGGAGCGCACGAGCCAATCACAGTGTTCGTTACTACGATAAAATGGAGAAACTGTATGGAAGTGGTGGAGGAGCATCGTTTTCTAAAAGCACACGGGTGTGGACTGAACAGGACGGAGCGCCGGACGGTCGCAGGAAATACTTGGAGAGTGGAGCAGTTTGTGCGTGGTCACGTTAGATAGAAATATTTCGTAATGCCAACGTGTTCACTTAGGTGATTTCCGTGGCTACTGCAGTGAAGACGTAGTGTGCGTTTAGAAGTGAATATCTCGCTAGCTACGTTGTTGCTCATAACTAGTTACATGAAGTAGGAATCTATTGTTTCCCTGTTATTCAACTTATATTTTGTGTGATTGATGGAACATCGTCACCAATAAGTGTCTTCCAGTAATAAATCGCATTCTTAAAGGCACTTCTGCTATCGTACGCATCATTTAAAGTCGTTAAGATAGTACCTGCAGATTTTATTCAATTGCAGTCTTTCATTTATAAATTTCTATGCTACACTCAAAATTCGCAATTGGCGAGTGATGGAACCTTCGACCATTCGATTCATGTGTATATTCATATTGTATACTGTAGACTCTGCAGTACTTGGCTTGTAATGCGGCAACTACGTATCCCAGCCCCTAGACAACGAAGCCAACCAAAACTTTCAATATTTCAACTCTGAGTCCCAGGGTACGTAGTTGAAAGCCACATTTCTTACTGAAAGCCCGTAAGGTGTACTGCCACAAAAAAAAAAAAAAAAAAAAAAAAAAAAAAAAGAAAAAGAAAACAACCATTAATTGTTCCAAGTAAAGTAATTTGAAGTAATTTCTTTCCAGTATCAGTGAATCAATGTTGAATTAACATGTGCTACCCGCACTTCTTTGAAAGCAGTTATTCACAGGTTTTTGGACAAGAGAAGATGTGTCTTTAGTAGTTAAAGTTCCAAAAATGGTATATAGATTTTCACATAAACAGACTTGTTTTATTTCCGCAGCGTAAGCGATTCTACCAAGACCGCCTTGCCATGGACTGTCGCAACCAACAACGCTGTAATCATTGAACAAAAACGAATTGCTATCGATTTTTGTTAGAGAGACTGATGAGACAACTTACATAAGAACACATCCTCATCCCATTTCCATAATTAAAATGGGATTATGTAGTGTTTTTACATTTCTATTTATGTTTCCTATTTTGATGGTCTACGTTACTTTCTGTATATGATGATTGATTCCTACTTTGATGTAAGTCTTTCAATAATTTTCGTGTTACTTATACTGTACGTGGGTTTTATCAGTTATTCCATTACACTGTAAACTCCTTGTACCGTTTCTCTCGCGTTATTGTGGAGTGCAGCTACTCGACTAGGAGATAAATAGACTTTTTTTTAGCCATCAGTGTTCTGAGTGGTTTGATGCGGCCAACCACCAAATACCTCTCCGGCGCCTCTTCATCTCAGAGTAGTACTTGCACACTACGTCCTCGATTATTGATGGACGAATTCCAGTACTTAAGAATCGGATATTATCACTTTGAGTTAAGACTAACGAATTTTCGACACGAACACCCGACCCAAGTCATACATGCCATTGCACGAAATTAGTTTCAAGTTAAAGCTCATTTTTAGAAGAGAAAAAAATGCAGTCGAAAAATTTCTCGAAGCCTACACAAGCAATTTCGTAGAAAAATATGATCTCAAGAATCTAATATGGTAAAGTCAAGCTTTTCTTAATCCAAGCGAACTAATGGCCACTTAATATATTCCATCAAACCAAATTTATAAGTAAGGGTGATATTAAGACTCAGAGCTAAACATTCCGCGGTCTCACAGTGCTTAACATTTCATGTTCTCATACGGAAACTAATAGGCACTAATGCTGGAAAGTGGTTCAAAATTACACACTTCAAAGTAGAAGACTTTGAGCACGAAATAATTTCTAAGTCCAGCACTTGTATTAGTTCACAATATGTAGTTAATTTCACACACTCAGGAAGAATCATAGATGTCTCGTAGATACAACTGGATAGATAAACTTGAGCATAACAGATAGTAAAGCAGTATAATGTTGAAGTTCTTAAGGCACACAGTCTAAGAAGTTGGCGATAGTCCTGCAATTCTATTGAGATGTTGTTGTCTTGGTTAATCAATAAAATCGAATACTGCTTTTGCTCTCTGTGTTGAATATTTACTTGTAGTTTCGATGTAGTCAAGATCTGATTCTGGTAACACACTAGAACTCGTTTGAGGTTCTTCTCCTTAAACGTAATTATGGAACCTAGGTTAAGAATTAACAGCCCTTAGTCATTAGTCTATCTGCAAGTCTATTACTACTACGTGAGATTTATGTGTACCTTAGTTTTAGCAGTTTCATGGCAATTTATTGAACGATGTACCTGTGTGTGTGTGAGTTGTCTGAATTATATATTGTTGTGTGTATGTGGCAGTGCATTGTTGCTTATTTCTTGTCTCAACAATGAACCCAGTTCGGCGCACATTAGCGCGCCTAGTGTTGTGCAGCAGTAAGCATGAGAATGGTTCGTTCTGTGTACGCGTCACTATAGCATTGGGCCACTATGGTCTGGCGCATTTATTGAATAGTGTGCTTTATATTTTACTTGTGCGCTGTTTCTATGTTAGAGACACAAGTTTATAAAAAATTTTAATAACTGTTACGACATAAGTTTTGTGAAACCGATAAAATATACATAGTTTTCGTTCTGCATCGGTCAACTCATTTGTTAACCAGTGATGGTCAAGGATCTTGCCTCAACCTGGGCGAACAAGATGTTACCAGTTTGAGAGCCTCCCCCCCCCCCCCCCCTTTAGAAGCACTACAAGCATAACCAGCGAGAGGATATGAGGGGAGGAGCTTAGTTGCTTAGTTCGTGGTGAAGTGCGCCTTGCAGACGAGCGACTTGCCGTCATAGGAGGCGGCCGAAGCTGATCAAAGCAGTTATATGGTGAGTTTGTCTGCGAAATACGTACCAGCGCATTGTAAGAAGCTATGAGGGTGAGTCAAATGAAAACATTATATTTGTGATAACAAATCGAAATTTCGGGCCGCTATCCTGTAAGTTGGTAAGCGTGCTGCAAACAGCGTGCAGAATGGCCTGTAGATGCCAACATAGTGCCGAATCACACATACCGTCGCAGTATAAGATGGTCGCCTCACTTGTGACTTGCACCAGGGAAGAACAGCGTTCTCTTACTAGGCTTTTCCGTAGTGAAGGCGTGAAACGTACTGAAATTCATCGACGAATGAAGATCCAGTACAGTGATGCATGTTTGTCACAGCAGCGATGTACGAATGCAGTAGGAAGTTCGCAAATGGTGTCACTTCAGTGGAGGATGTTCCTCGTCCAGGTCAGGCACAACGAGTTGTGACTCCACAGAACATTGCAGCAGTTGAAGCCATAGTGAAGGAAAACCGCCGAGTGACCCTGAATGACACTGCAGCATGTTTACACATTAGTTATTGGTCAGCACACCACATTGTGCATGATGTGCTCCAGTTTCACATAGTACCTGCAAGATGGGTGCCACGGCCGCTGACTCCTGAAATGAGGGAATGACGTGTTGATGCTAATAAAGAACTTCTTCCGTGCTTTGCACGAGAAGGTGATGTCTTCCTTGCAAGAATCGTTACTGGGGACCAAACCTCGCTTCACTTCTACCAACCGGAAATGAAGAGAGCGAGCAGGGAATAGCGCAGACACTCGCAAGTCAGTCAGTCGATTAGTCTGAGTAAGTCTGGGTCAGTCTGTCGACCCCAGCTATCTAGTCTGTCTCTCGTCCGCATTTGTGAGGCAGTTAGTGCCTGTCTGTCGTTCGGAGCTACCTCTGTCATGTTTGTCGGTTTCGGTGTGTTAACGAATTTATTGCTTGGAGTGTAACGGCCTAATTCCTGAAACATGTTTCGATCTGGCCTATCATCTTCAGGGGCGGTGTCTGTGTACTATAGAGCATCGTAACTTGTTTGTCCAACCAGGTAGAATTTTAAATAACACTGCACTTCATGGGCTTATATTTAAGTGATCATTTTAGTATGTAAAGTTGCCACCCTTTCACCGTAAGATATTTCTTAGAAGTTAAAATCAATTGGCACCTTCGGTGGCAAGTTAATCTTTTAATTTTAGTGTTTCGTACCATTTCCATCCCTCCTACGGGGTGCATGGTTTGTGTGCTTGTGTGAATTGTAATAACTTTTACTTTAAGGTAATCTGGTGTGTTGCTGATTTGCACCTGTGTAGTCTTTCAGAGGTTGTTGTGAGCAGTAGTGACTACGGCCGTGTCAAAAGAGAGCGGCACGGTTATCAGCCCGAAAGCTCATAAACTCAAAAAAAATTTATTTCTTTTTGCCTCTGAATAAATTGTAACTTGATATTTAGAGGGTACTTTTTGCTTATAATTTTAAATCTGTTTCTTAAAAAAAGCTTTTAGGAAAAAATCCCCATTTGTTAAAAGCAATTTCATTTTGATTTCATCAGTTACTCCCTGGCAACTACCACCACGCTCGCATAGTGTGATTAAATGTGTTCATGTTCTTCATGAATCGCTAGTAAATAAATTAAATTCTGAAGATAAAGTTTTGAAAGTAGATTCACGGTTCAAAGTGCATCAGTTAGACATTGGTTAATGGTAACAGTGACTCTGAATTTGTAGAAAATATGATTAACTATTCAGAATTACTAAAAAGTACAGAACGTTTTAAAAACAGTCAAATTAGTGGAAACGATAACGTAAATTTGCCTACAACAGATGCTTGTTAGGCTACCCAAAACTGTGTTTGAAGACGAATGAGAAGGAACACAAATTCGGCCATTATTACAATTCCTTCATAGATATACCCTCATATGGACTTCTGGGGTCCTTTCCATGCCAATGACACTCTACTCACCTGCAATTCCTTCTGTTGGACAGCTTATTGGTGAAGGTTCCACGCGCATTGTCAGCAGTTTATAACTGGCCAACAGCACTGTCGCTTTCTCAGTACACTGTTGTAAAGATAGTGGGTTACCATTACCAATCTGATGATACTGTGTTTCTGTTTCCTACACGGTCAGATTTATTAGCTAAATATCACTTTATTTTTAGGTTTCATTAGTATTTAGATTAATTTCCAGTGTTAATAAAGCTTCGAGCTCTCATTCACGTTTGTCAGTACTTAATTTAAATATTCCAGGCTTTGCAAGGAAAACTTTAGAAGAATATGAAGCGATGCAAATGATCCAGAAGATGAAAACGACTCTTCTTACAATAGTGAGCATGTGATTGCTTAAGGAGGAAGTTGAGCCTGCAGTGAATCTCATCATAAAGAGTGAAATGAATACAGTGAGGAAGCATCTAGTTACTATGCGAGATACAGGCACAAGTAGTTCCCTATTGCAGGTTGAACGCACCACTCTACGATTTGATATGTACGTTACTATACAGAAAGACGCTGCCAGCAGGTTGGGAGACTGAAGCAGTAGATAGGAAGTGGTGGAATGATATTTACTAGAGATATGTTGCAGGAAATTTGCCAAGCCAGTGGTTCAGTGGTGTGAGACGGTGTGGAGACGAGAAATTTGGTGTATGTTGAAGATTTGTATAAAATTGTGTATCAGTTCATATATGAAGTTCTGATTGTCTACACCCTATATGTACAACTTACAGCATCAGCATTCTATTCGAGAGATGAATACAGAGCACATGGATGGGGGAGTAGGATGACCAGTCTTATTTGAACATAAAATATAAGAATACTCTTTCTACTTCCTTTATTTACCACAGGATAGTAACATAACAGGACTTCACACTGTTATCATTATAGATATTCAGACTATAATCAGCAGTTGTTAAATGGTAAATTTTGTTTAAATAAAATGTAACCATTAAATGAAAAATTTAAACTTACAATATATTGAATTTATAGTTCCGAGCCACCGAAAATTACTCCATCAAATATAATGCACAATAATTAAAATTGTTAATGCTTAAGAAAAATAGCATTTTTATATAAGAATGCTTCACAAATATGCAATGCTGTTCTCCAAAGTTACATACTCAGAAATTCGTTTCTCATATTAAGGCCCTTCTCTGATGCTATCAGATTTCTCCCGGAAAGGAATATTTTCATGTCCTAGATCCGACAGCTACTGGTTATTTTGTTGCCTAGGTAACAGAATTCCCTAACTTCGTCTATTCCATGATCACCAGTCCTGATATTAAGCTTCACGTTGTTCTCATTTCTGCTACTAAGCATCCCGTTGCTCTGGTTTCTGATACTTGTCATTACTTCAGTCTTTTTTCAAATTATGCTCTATCCATATGATGCACCCATCAGTCTTTTCATTCTGTTCAACACACCCTGCAATTCTTCTTCACTTTCGCTGAGGATATCAAAGTCATCAGCGAATCTTATTACTGATTTCTTTTCACCGTGAATTTTAATTCCCCTCTTAAACTTTTCTTTTATTTCAGTCATTGTTTCTTCGACATAAAGTTTGTACAGCTGGGGCTAAAGTTTACTTCCTGTGTTACACCCTTGTAATCCGAGTACTTTGTTCTTGGTCTTCCACTCTTACTGTGCCCTCTTGGTTCTTGTACATATTGCATATTACCCCTGTTTCTCTATGTCTTAGCATTACTATTCTCGGAGTTTTGAACATCTTGCAGCATTTGACATTGCTTAACGCTTTAGTCTGGTCGACAAGTCCTTCGAACATGTCTTCATTTTTCTTTAGTGTTGCTTGCATTACTAAACGCAAAGTCAGAAATGCCTCTCTGCTCCCTTTACATTTCCTAATGCCAAACCAATCGTCATTTGAACGTCCTCACTTTTCTTTCCCACTTACTACGTATTTTCCTTGTCAGCAACTAGATGTTCTGAGATTGCGATTGATAATATCTTTTCAGACGAATCTAGGGGAAGATTCCTATCTTAAAACCAATAGTAAAGGGGCTCTCAGTACCCATTTCGCCCATCTACAAGTAACAGATATGCACTGCGACAGGGCGTAGAAAGGAGGAATAGGTTTTTCAAGCATTTCTCTTATGATCGATTTTGTTGAATACACAAGTCTCCACACGGATTACCGCACTACTCCCAGCGACAATAGGGGAGTACAGTATTAGCAACTCATAGGATTGCGCTCACCGTCTGCTCTGTGAAGCCCAAATCTAAGAACTTAACCTACACGTCAGCATTAGATCAGCAGTCAACCATTACATTACATTTATCGTTTTCCATGGATCCCTTGGAGAGGAGTACCTAGGATGTGGAAAGAGACAAAGTTTTTTTTAGACACTTTTTTACTCAGATACGAGGATATTGTACAATTCGAATGAAGAGTTATGAGCTATAATCCTTGTGAAGATATTCATCGATGGAGTAGAAGGAGTCGGCCAACTGGATGTTGTTTTATGTGTTCTGAATCTCTCAGTTTAATTGTCTATTCACTCATCTGATAGTCTACCATGTCCGGTAATTGATAGGAGCATGTTTACTCTATTTAATGGATTAACGTGGGTGTGAAAATGGCATGGGAGCGCTCCGGGTTGTAGGTAGTGGGCGGCGAGCCTTCTGCTTTGTAGTGGCTCTGCTGTTGCAGGTGGAGTGGGGCTAGGCGAGAGGGGAAAAGAGGAAGGGGGTGTGAAGAGGGGTGGCGTGGCTGGAAGGGGCGGGGCACCGTGTCGCCCGTGTGCGCCCCCAGCCGGCTCACCTGATAATTAGTCACGCAGTTAATTAGCACGGCGTTGTCCTGGTCGCGGATTCCGCGGTAAGTGTGAAGTTAATTACACTCAGCACCCGCATTGGAGAGTTGGTCAGCCCAAGAGAGGGCATGTGGGACATGGGGGCTCGGAAAGGGTAATGGTCAGTAGGGAGGGGGCGGGGGTGGTGTGGGGAGAGCTGAACAAAATGACGGGACGGTGAAAGAGGTCTGCGCTTTGTGTAGGGCGCTGGCAGCTTTCCAGCAGTGTATCGTCACACAGCGGGCGAACTCCTCCTGTTCAGCCAATGTTCGCTTCTCTGTTTGCCACTAAATGGACGGCCGTCGTAATCTGAGGTCACTGTAACCTGTAATGGCAGGTAAAGAAGACGTCTATTAGATGGATGCCGTATTACAGGGTGTTGTTTGTCTCGAAATATTTTTAGTATGTACGCCGAGGACGTAATAGGTACATCATTAGTGGAAGCAACAGCCTCATTGTAATTATTAGGCAGATGGTGAACCATTGCTTCCTGAATTAGAGGAGGAAACGTAATTTACGATGGAGAACATCGCGGTAGTGGGAAACAGAGAATGGAATGAAAATTTTCTCTAAACAGTGCTCCATAGCTAACTCCTTTGCGGTTACATAGAACTCTGCAATGCGGGCACCCACGCCAGTTATACTTAATGAAGAATGAAAGTGAAATGAACCACAAGTAGCCTTAATTGACGACTTCTTGACTGCCACACCCGGTTTCTCTGCATTATGGTGCAAATTGCTCTGAGCACTATGGGACTTAACTTCTGGGGTCATCAGTCCCCTAATTAGCCTAAAGATATCACACACATCCAGGCCCGAGGAAGAACTCGAACCTGCGACCGTAGCGGTCACGCGGTTCCAGACTGTAGAGTCTAGAACCGCTCGGCCACTCAGCCCGACCTCTGCATTATGCCAGCATCGTCAAGTGAACTACATTAAAAGGAAAAGGTCCCATGTAATATATAACATCAAAATGTTATTAAAAAATTTTACATTATTTTAAACTTAAAAAAAATAATTCTAGATTTTCAAGAAAAAATTGTTAGTACTTTTATAGATCCTACATAAAATAACGAAACCTGTACAAGAAAAGAAAAAGAAAAGAAACCGTGCTTATAACAGTGTCACATTAGCACACCAAGAGGTCCCCAACATTCGCAATCAAAAATGAAATCCTTGAAGAGCGGAAGACGTCAAAATAAATAAAACAGTACATCTGGGCGAATAGAACACTGACGCACAAAAAGAAGGCCATGTATAAGTACAATGAGTGGAAACAAAGGGCGTAAATAAGAAATGATTAAAACTGTGGTCTCTAGCTGGCTAAGTCACTGACACACTCTACCCGAAGCTTTCTCACACATTACCTGTTTCACTCACCCGCCCAAAATTACGAATAAATAATAACAAGATTGTAAGGCTGACTGAGCAACAAGCCGATGAGTGTAACCGTGTGGAATCCTTGAAATGGAGGACACTGCGTTGAAACAACATACTGACATGGTTACTGACTAGTTAAAAATTTTTTGTCGGGCAGATTGCATCAAGAGAAAGGGCACACAATAACAACATAAATTTAAGATTATAAGGTGGATGAGGAGGAACATGAAGTGACATGAAAAGAGAATCTATACATACAGCACGGAAAGCGGTCAGATGTCTACTAACACGGGATGTTGACATACGATGGGAATCGCTAGAGAGCCACGAAAGGATCGCGACGTACGGTAAACATGTCACGATTTTTGAATCGGAAGGTCGGGGAGCGTCCTGACAAAGATAGAATAATTAAACAGTAAAAGATAAAAATTTCCCATTCAAGTGAAGGTAAATATAATGATAATAAAAGTAATAGATGTGAAAATAAGTAGAATCACAAAGTAGAAAAAATTACGATCCACTTTTTAGACATATTAATCGCTCATTGAAGGAAAGGTAAATATAATGATGAAAAAAAGCAACACACGTACAGATACGTAGACTCACAAAGGAGATGAAATTAAAATGCACTTTTTAGACAATTAGGTTATTCAAAATAATACAGTGACTTAGTACCATCTGGTTATTCAGAGTCAGCAATAGGAGGATGTTCTTTCAACGGCTGATATCTGCTTCCTCTGGGATGTTGACAATTAAACCTATCTTGCAATTCGTCTTATTTCCATCCATTGTCTTTCTCTGTTGATGGAACACGTTACGACCTACTAAAGTAATACACAGTTTAGAGCGTCGGGACGTTTATATAACAAACTCGCCCACTCCTTAGCGTCTAACGAGAACTTTTAAAACTTTGAGAGAACTACCGGGTGAAATGAAGTTTTATCTTGATTACAATTTTTTTCCTCGAGAGCATTTATGGATGTAGCTTTGCGGTTTCTTCCAAATAATAGCTTAACTCATAATGTTTTTATGGGTACACTTCGGCAAGTTCTCGATCTGTTGCCTGTGGACTGGCTAGGCAGTACTCCATTTTACTCCATGTCTTTGGCAACATATCTTCTGTCACTGCTCCTATAGCATTTCGTAGTCGTGTCGTAAGAATTTTCAAATTAGTAAATGATAAACTGAAGACCTTACCCTATAAAGAAATCAGGAGTAGCTATTTCGTGTGAACACGACGGCCATTGTTCTGGACCGTCTCTACTGATCCACCTGTCCTAGATATTTCATCCAAAAGCTAGCGAAGAAATGGTGCCTAACGTGACGGTGTACCATTTTGCTTAAGAACCACCCTTGTTTTAAATTTCTCTAATTGAGATAACTGAGTACATGCAGAAATTTATCCATGACAACTGCTTGAGTTAAGCTACAGTTTCCAAAACCCCACAGAGGCATATGAAAGTGCAGACTTATCCATAAAATGCTTTATGAGTTATATTTCGTAACAAACCGCAAAACTGTATATAACGCAGTTCTTTGCAACTAATTTTTGTAATCAGGGAAACACCTTATGCTCAACCTGTACTATAAACCATGGAGTGGATATATAGAAGGCTACGAGAGACCAAATTTGGTGGCTTGTGTTTCTATCTGCCGCAGCGCTTCTCTTTCACGAAAACCAAGGTAAATTACCAAATACTCTGTTCCAAAAATGTCTGAAGCGTCTGTGGAGCATTATATATTATACAAACTTATTTTGAAACAGTACTACATTCCTCAGTAATTATGCTGGTCTGACATAATTTATCTTAAGTCAAATTCATCTAGAAATTATATGTTTGCTAACAACAAAAATTTTACTTGGAAGATCCTAGGTTCACGCGAAAAAATTATCTGTCGCACCACACCGATTTTCAAACTTGGTCAACCTAATGCATATTTTTCTCTTTTTTGTGGTGAAAGCGCGTTATTGATCGTAGCAGTAGACAGTTTTTGCCTTTTATTCTTCAGACAGATGCAGAATAAATTTCAAACATGAAAGGATTCTGTGTGACATAAACAGTAATGGTTTCCTTATGGATGTGGATTCCTACACAACCTTAGTACCATGAACTGACGACTACAGGCCTAAAGAGACAAAACGACACATACACACACACATTCTATAAATGTCTGGTACTTTTCATGAAAAATTTCGGTCTGTTACCCTGTTTTACTATTTAAATAACGAATTTTGAGTGTAACAGATCCCTGAGACCGAAATAAGGGAAATGTATTAAACAACAAAGCAATGAGAATCAGTAAACACGAAGTTTCCATGAAAATATCATTGGAAAGAAAGACTTCGTAACAAGAAAAAGCCATTAAGTACGCTCTAAATTTGTTGACAGAAAATCGAAGTTCCGTAGAATAAATAGGAAACAGAGTATATATGAGTAAAAGAGCTTTTGAAAACATGAAATGTTTGTTGAGATCAAAAAGGATTCTAACAGAATAAGAAAGGAAACGTTTTGTTTGTAGTTCAGTATTATATGACAACGGTTGACCGACAGACAAAAATAAAATGAAAAATTCTTCAAAACTTTTGAAATGTGGTTGTTGCGAAAAATGTTAAAAGTCGTGTGGAGTGAATGAACAATGATGAAGTACTTAAAAGAGTAAGCGAGAGTAGAAGAAAGTGTAAATGATTAGAGTAAGGCCAATGCCTGGGCTGGGATAGAAAGTGCGAAGAAATTGCCTGAAAAGTAGAGTCATCGAACGACAGCCAGCACAGAAGGGAGAGAGAGGAAGAAGATGGTCGTGAACTGGGGGAGGGGTTCACTTCGATGAAAATCTCGCTGCAGCTAGAAAATACTAATAAAGGTGTCCTGTAGGACGGATTCATGGATTCTAGGGCAGTACTCACACAATGATAGTAACACGAAATAGCGAACAGTAAAATATATTATTCCACTGGTTACAGAAATCGTAGAATGCAAGTTTAACCTATTTGTCCTACGTTGACTATAGTTCCTTGAGTATAAAATAATGTTCTCTGAACCAAAGTCGGAAGGAAACTAATTTTTTGTCTTGATATACTATTCGAATAACAGTTCCAAACCAACAGTACTCAGTTAAATCTGTAGGCAGGCGGTCTTGATCCATACACGATAATTCTATTTACTGTTCTGTTTCTGATGAAGACTGACCACTGTCTATTTAACAGCCACAGTTTTTGCCTCACTCGACCACTTGAAGACTTGAAGACACGAAGAACGGTAAACGGTCTTTACCTTTTACCCAAATGAATACAGACTCATTCAGAGATATTTTCCTCCTATTGCGAGTATACAATGACAACGCTCATACTAATTTAGAACTTGCAACTGACAACTTCCGCTCGTGCACGTTTACTCAAATGCGCCTCTCTCTTCCTGATTGCTTTGCCGCTCCAGGGGGCGTGATTCTGGAGGACAGGGTGACTGGTTTGCGCGCAGCGATGTTCCTGCTGCGGATGGACACCCACTGTTCTTCGGGTACCAGCTGTCGCAAACTATTCTTTCATGTTATCTCAGTACAGTGGCAGCTGTATTACATTAAAAACTGGCTGAATGTACCGGCAGATTTAACGAGTGGCACAAGACAGAGGAACGGGAATACATGACTTAAGACCGGTACACCAAGAAAGAAAAAAGATTTGTTTATCGGTGGGATCTTAAATCAGCAATCACTTTTTATTCTTCTTATACACAGTTAGGTGACGCTGCACCTAAAGCATTTTTTTTCTTTTAAATGTAACGTAAGTTTCCTTCGCTCCTTATAATTGGAAACTGAAATTCTCAGGCATAAAAATATTTCAGATATAGTCCTTGCGAATATAGATAAACATTTAGAGTGATCAGCAGAGAAAAGATTTGGTTTTTGTGACGCACCAGATGATGCCAAGAATTCAGTATACATCCCACACTCGCTTATCATAATGCAGTTCAGCTAGCAGCATTTAACTTTTCTGGTTGATTTAATGTGTCCTGCAACGGATTCTTCTCTCTCTTGTGAGAACAGCACTTGAAAACTACGATATAAGGTCTTTTGGACCTGTGCAGCTATCTTCAGTTCATGGAACTTATTAAATGATTTTTAACACGTGTCTGATAATCCTATCATTTCTTCCTATCAGCGATTTCCACATGTGCCTTACTTTGGAATTACAGCGGAGAAACTACTCATTCCTTATCAGTCCACCTAATTTTCAACATCCACGGAAAGCAGCACATCTCAAATGCTTCAATTTCCTTCTTCTCCAGTTTCTCTAAGTTCGTAATTCATCACAGAAAAATAAGATTTCCAAACTTCGTTCTCAGAAAGTTGTTCTTTAAATTACGGCCAATCTATTTTCAGACAGACGTCTTGTGGCCAGGAATACTGTCTTTGCCTGTGGTTGTCCACGTCTTCTTTGTCCTCTTTGCATCGATCTTCTTGTTATTTTGCTTCCACGGTGGCTGAGTTTCTCACTTCGTCTATTTCGTATTCGTCAGTTTCGAGATAAAGTTTCTCGTTAATCGAATTTCTGCTTCACCTCACCATTTTCGTTTTTCTTCGGTTTACTCTCAGTTCACGCAGTTTCTTGAGTCTTGCTTTTATTGTCAGTCGCGATGTCATATAACACTCTCTTGTGGCTTTACCTTCCCGAAACCCAAAGTAATCTTCATCTAAGAGATTCTCGATTTTCTTTTCCAGTCTTGTGTACATTATTCTCTTCAGCAGTTTGGCAGCATTGTCGTGTAAACTGGCTATGCAAAAATTCTCGACATTAACTGCTCTTGCGCTTTCTCTGAAGTCTGATGGTGTGGGAGCATTCTCAAAGATCCTTTACACCTACTTGAACGGCCACTTCCTGTTGCTGTTTTAGAAATTCTGACTTATTTGGTAACAAATCTTCCAAAGAGGTGATTAGTGTCTACTGTTTTTCAAGAAAAGGCCTATTTAAGATGATAGAAAACTCTATTATGAACAAGATTATTTACGTCCCGAATAAACTAAAACAGGGCTTTACTAACACAAAATATCTTGTCCACAACTTATTATACCCGAAAATATTCACTTTAGTTTCTCGTGAACCTGAGTAGACTCCCTACCACGCTTCCTTGTCAACCCCAACCTACATCCAATCACCCCTTCACTACTCCTCTATTCACGCTTACACCTAACTGATTTTCACATCAGATGCATTTATAAGGAAGTCATTCATATACGGAATATAACAATTAACAACACATGAATGACACACAGGTATAATAACAAGATACCTACTGAATCAACAATAAAACCACAGAATATAGAACAGACCAACAGCTGTAACAAGATTTTAAATTATATTTAACTTTTCCAGAATCAGGCCTACTGGCGTATTAATATGAACTGGCTGACTTTATGAAATAATATTCAGTTCATCATGTCTCATGTGAAACACACAAAATTCACTTAACACGCCCCTGTGTGCAACAGCTGTAACTCAGTGCTCAACTTTTAGACCAAGTGATTTACAAAGTACTTCACTTAATGCAACTTTGGATGTAACACAGTGACTCAGCTTCAACTGAAGAGCACACATATGCCAACGTTAACTCAAAATCACTCCAATTTTACCCCTTGCAGTCTCCTGAAGCCATTCCTCGACTTTCTGCAATGTGCGACCGGAGAAAGCCTTTGCTGACCACACTCGCCCAATGTTGGACTTGATTTCGCCGAACTGCTTTCCTAACCCTCCAGTATCTCTGACTGTCCGTCTCTAAACATAGACGGAGCATTTTGTCTCGACATCACCATAGTCCTTTAGAACCCATGCTGACCTTCGACGAGGCGCCAGTGGCCAAAAACACGGCTCCTGTTTCCGTGATGTGTGCCTATTCAACATGAGTCCGGTTAAGTCTCAGCCGCCATCGGCGCCTGCCTCAGTCACGTTCTTGGTTACTCTGGCGGCGCCAGCACTACACAGCATGGAACAAGACAGCTGGCATCAGGGAACAAAGCACACAGCACGGCTGTAAATGACTGTAGGCGAAAACAGTAGCTATGTTAAGTGGTGTGACAACACCGAGGAATTGCCATGGCGACGTTTAGAAAATCACTTTACATGAGTGGCTGAGGTAGGCTTACGAAGTTTCCACACAAGGATCACTGCCAACTGTCAGGACTCTTTATACGGCAACTCTACTATAGACAATGGCACGCAATTATACAGCACAAAGTATGAGTTTTAGGATATAGAAACTGGTACTTAACCCTACCACTAATTTTGCTATTGTGTCTCACTTATGATACCATTTTCTGTTCAAATTAATATGGTATTTTCAAAGCCAGAGTAAAAAGTAACTCGGAGCGATGAGGCCCAAAAGCCGTTGCGTGCTCCTTCGAAAATGGCATCTTTGGGTACAGTGTGGAGTTGCATATGGCCATACATAGCTGTCCATGCACTTGTCAGTTTTCAAGACCTTGGGGTCGCTACTTCTTATTCAAGCAGGACTTCAATTGGTCTCACGACAATAATAGTACATCGTACTAGTCCATCTGCCATTTGGCGTATCGAGAATTGAACCCACATCCTCCACATGGCAGTCAGACATGCTAATTCCTCAACTATGTAAGTGGACGTATCAAATCCAATAACATTAAATGTTACTTAAAGTTCACATAACAAGGGCTTCCATCAGTTGTTGAGTTTGATGTACATGTTTCTTGACGTGCCCATACAGTAGCAAGTTTTAGATCTAGAAGTTATACCTGCCTACTATTTGTCACCACTATGAACAGAAAGTTCTGTAGTCAATCTACGCGTGTTTTTGCTACGTGAAGTCAGTTCCCCACATTTACACGGATTGAAATAATCGACCACATATCTAATTGTGTTTGTACTAAAGGTATTCCATGCAACTGGCTACAGTTACTTGAAGCGAAACTACAGGTAATCTAATTAGTATGGCTATAGTACACAAGCATTATCGCCTTTTGCGGCTATAAGTGGTAACTTGGAACGATGGAGGCAATAAAGCTGTATTTACCTCATTATTCACTTGATGGATTTAAGCAATCTAAGGTGGGGAGGTTATTTTAATATGTCTTTTTAGCTCAATTTCCTTTAAAATTATATTTTTCTTAAGCAATATACGTGCTCCTTAGGAAATCCTCTTAAAATTTACCTCTTACATTACTTAAAGGAAATGTTATGTTACAAAGTTAACGATTGTAGCAATAGGTACAGTGTATATAAGTTTCATCAGAGAAAATTGCAGAGGAAAGGAGCACTAAACTCATATATGTCGCAGACACCTGTAATATGGCCATTTATCAGCTTCTGTAATACAAGTGATGCTCCAATTAGCTAAGGGAACGTACTTCTGGACATAGAAGGCAACGTTCAGAGAAATATGAGTTACTCGCAGCCCATTAAGGGGAGGTTTAATATCTTTGGCCCGAAAAAAGCATGTTCTTTGAGAATATTTTTCTCAGGATTTGTTATAGATATCAATGTCAAATTTGTTCAAAATCGTTATTGACGTTTCCCCTACAAACTGGAATTTTCTCGACCCGAAATATCGAAGAGCAAGGGCGGAAATGCCGTAGGAACGAAACACAATTTCAATGTAGACCTCCACGCTCGGTATGTCACAGGTGAGCCGGCTCGTCTGAAATCAAAATTGAGTTGAAGTTAGGGAAGTATATAAGATTCTTTAGGAGTTGTACCTCGCTTAAGTTATTTGGACCATAGGAAAGAAAATGGCGGCCATTCGAAAAAAAATGTGTTTCGTCATCGATTTTCCAACAGCGTCGGGTAAGTAAAAATATTTATAGCTGATGGATCGGAATAAAAGTGGTGCAACTCTTACACAATTTAGTTAGCTTCGTCGGAAACAAAAAATCATGCCAATCGGTTTAGTAGATTTGAAGTTACCATACCGCGCAATAAAAAAAAGTCATTTCGAGAAAAACCCGTTTAAAATTTTGACTGCATATAAATGCAATAATATGCAAGTTGAATCTGCTAGTCCTTCCTCTTCCTCATAGAAGGCGTTCTGCTCGATCTGGGCCATCCTGCGCTGCTCCAGAGCCGCTCTTACTGCCAGTGACAAGCGGTTTTCGGCTGCTTGAATCCGGTGGTCGTCCGAATGTTTGACGAACTGCGTCGGTTAGAGTCCCAGGGTGACGTCCATCGTTATCATCGTCTTCAGAATTGTTGAATACCCTTCGTTGAAGCTGCTCACTGCAAGGAAAGTCGAAATCCCCACAGTCTTCGCACCAGAATGCAAATGCTTCGAGGGCAAACTTCCAAACACAAGCGTTCAACCTTTCATTTGAATTTTGTGTGTTTCCTCCCAAGCACCGGTACAATAACTCGCCCGGCGAAAGGAAAACTGGTGCGTGAAAAAGGCCGATTTCAGGCAGGTGCATTTTTTGTTCAAGCACGAATAACAAACATTTCCGTTCCGTATTCGGACAAACCGTTTCAGAGGTGGATTCTAAACACGTTTAAGGATCCAAAAATGAAATTTAAAAAGAAATCGATTTTTTGAACCAAAAGATAGTAAACCTCCCCTTAAAGTAATCGCTTTTCTTCTGTCCACCAGTGACTAAAATCTCCTGAAATAATTGAAAAGTTTCCTTTTAAAGAGAGCCACATTATGAATCTATTTAGAAAAATATAAATCCCGTCACACTAAAATCAAGAACATAGTTAAAATGCTATTCGCTATTTACTCATTGTAAGCGAGATTAGCAGTACACATTGTAAACAGAACTGAATGAGAATCTCCGTTTTAATTTGCAGTTGGATAGGTGTGAGCATTATGTGGAGGAATTGCTGGGAGGAAGCTGTGCCGGGAAATACGGCAAACCGAGCCCCCATAAAGTAGCAGGAGAAGGGATCTGCATATTAATAGTCTCATTTCACGAGATTGGAGGAGATCCTAACTCAGTAAGGCACGCGGATGGTGGCAGTGATGCATAAATTACAATCGAGATGATAAGGCCGCAGTTAAATAAATGATTTTATAGGTGGTCATAATGCGACACTGGCTGCTTCCTGAATGCATTAATCGTGCACAGGCAGACGAATGCCTTTGCAGTGTAGACTCTGATAGATACCCTAGTCATCCTGCGAGCGGCCTGGTAAACGGTGAAAGGTTATATCTCTTTTTGAATAGCAGTTTTCTTCATCGATCAAAAAGCATACTCCAAACCTTATCCTTAACAACAAAATCTACGTTCAGAATCGCGGTATTGCATGGAGCAGTAGCTCATCTGGACTTCTAACTGACATCATGATCAAGAAACCAAATTTTAAAGGAAAAAATGACAAAATCATTAATTATAAAAATTATGCTGATGACACGTTAATACTATACAGTGGGACAACTCCTGAAGCAGAAAACGTGGCTGACAAACTTCATAACATACATCCGAAAGAACATTTTACACTTTGACACCTAACACAACTTGGAAATAATTAACAAGTCACAATAATTAGCAAAAATTTCAAATTCACAGGAAACAAAATTTTACAAAGTGTTCTTCTCTGGAGCACAGCGAAAGGTATAAAATGTTAAAAGGCAATAAAAACAGTCTCGAGCGCGTTCTCAGGTTTTCAATTTGTTTATTACAAAAATGTGTTCTCTTACTAAAAACCTATCATGTTGGAGAACGATCTCACAACACTGTTAAAAGAACCAATATAATTAACAATGTCTATAGTTGTAATATAATGTTAGTCGTGATTATTAATCGTTACTATTCAATTGTTGCCTCAAATGACTCAGCATGTGAGAACTTACAGATTCATAGGAAATATAAATGCAGCTTGCAAGCTTAAACGGTTTGTCTCCTGTAGGCTCATATTTACAGGTTAAAAGAAGACATTATTAGACAATAATAGTAGGAAGGAGTTTTTATAACAGAAAGATTCCTATGTTAACAAAGCTATAGGTCTGAAATGCATGCTGACTGGTAATTCGTGGTGGAATCAGCGGGAACTTCAAATCGCTTACATTTTAATGGCGATTGGTCGAAGACATTATCATTTCTTGCTTTTGTACCTATACCAGGGTCAGCTACTTCTCGCTGATGTTTTCACAAATTCTAGTAAATTAGGCAATGTTTTTCAAGGAGTGAATATACATGTACTGCCATTTTTTTTTTTATATAGAAGGTACTGGGGTGAGATTTACACTCTGCAGCGGAGAGTGTACTGATATGAAACTTCCTGGCATATTAGAACTGTGTGGCGGCAAGCTTTACGTCCGCCAGTACTCTAAGCCACGTCTCCGCAACATCGTTTCTTCCAGGAGTGCTAGTTCTGCAAGGTTCGCAGGAGAGCTTCTGTGAAGTCTGGAAGGTAGGAGACGAGGTACTGGCGGAATTACGGCTGTGATGAAGGGGCATGAGTGCTTGGGTAGCTGAGTTGGTAGAGCACTTGCCCGCGAAAGGCAAAGATCCCGAACTCGACTCTCGATCCGGCACACAGTTTTAATCTGCCAGGAAGTTTCATATCAGCTCAAACTCCGCTCTAGAGTGAAAATTTAATTCTAGAAACATCCCCCAACTGTGGCTAAGCCATGTCTCCGCAGTATCGTTTCTTCCAGGAGTGCTAGTTCCGCAAGGTTCGCAGGAGAGCTTCTGTGAATTCTGTAAGGTAGGAGACGAGGTACTGGCGGATGTGAAGCTGTGAAGATGGGGCGTGAGTCGGGCTTGGGGAGCTAAGTTGGTAGAGCACTTGCCCTTGAAAGGCTAAGACAACGAGTTCGAATCTCGGTGCGGCACACAGTTTTAATCTGCCAGGAAGTTTCAGAAGGTACTGTTTTATTATTAATAAACGCATCAAGCTCGAAACAGCTCAGAAATATAAAGTGAATACTTGCTACAGAGGTGATAAAGTTACACAGCAAATGTATCTTGAAATAATCAGTCTCGATTTGAGTAAGGGATGACACGGAAACCAAGCAATAAATACAGCGAAACGAAGGAAAAAAATTGTATTAGCGAGACAACAATTGATATGGAGGAACGTTGGAAGTGGACACTAGCCAATGTTCAGGTGTAAGTATGAGTTTCTCAAGGGCAGAGTCGAATAATTTCCATATATAAGTATTGAAAAATTTGGGCACATCATAAGTATAAAATATACGGGCACGAATGGTATATGGAGATCCCTGAGTGTAGCACTCTCCTCCTTTCACTTTGTGTCGGACAGGAGGGCTCTGGTTCACAAAACATTTTACCTGGGCCAGGCAGCAGCCTGTCGCAAAGGTTGCCAGTTGGCGGACACTTCGTGGAGGAAGCCGTTTAAGAGGGAATGCTGTAAGTCGGGCCTTTGTGCAAATGGTGGGAAGCTCATATGCCTCCATGCATTCTCATGTTATAATATGGAATGATACCGAGTGGCTGGTGAATGTGTTTAGCAAAGCCAAAACAGTAAGTCCCCTGATTCCAAGAAGTCATCAGATTCTTGTTGCAGCGAGTGGCAGACATCTATACTTCAATGACACAACTATCTGGGAAGCTAAATAGCCTACTTTCAGAGATTTCAAATAGTCGGCCGGGAAACATTAGATCTCTGTGTAAATGTATGTAGTTCTGTCTTGGTAGATGTTCCTTTTTTCCCTAGAACATTGATTTGCTTACTGCGAGAACACACCTTCCTAGTTTGATATATTCTTTTCTCATACAAGTAAGGTTTGCAGTCGCTGATTGGCTCCTCTCAGGATAATCAAAGTGGAGGCTTACTCCTGGTGCTGTGACTGGATTGGTTACCAGGTCAACAAAACATTCAAATTGACAGATTCAATGTGTAGAGGATAGTTTGACTGCCTTGTGCAATGTTAGGGCTGTTTCGTCTTTGATAATTCGGCTGCCATACCGAGGGTTGATGCAAAGTGGCAGTGTTTCTTTGCGTTCTTCATCATCAGGTTCTCCCCTTATGTGTACGGGGTACAATGTCACCCTCATCTAAAATATAAGATTAACAAAAGATCACACACACCAAATACACTAATATTCAGAACACTTTGAAACTGACTCATGGTTTTACTTTGTCTTATTCGTTTGTGTTAAGTCTCACTATGTTTCACATGTCTTTTAAATGTTATTTGTTTTGTGTTAATTCCATTCGCTCTGTCGTACTAAATGATCTAGATTAACAGGATGTTTAGATAAAATTTGTCGTGTTATTCTCTCTACGGAAGATCGAATCACTGAAAATGCTTGGGCAAGTGCAACAAAATCTCTGAGTCAAAAAATGCTCAGTGCTCAATGATACTGTGTGGTGGATAGGGAAACCAATCATCTCTTACCTCAGCCTCGGTGTGAATGGTTAGTTAAATGTCTACATGACCTTTTAACCATTCAGTCATTGTACTAATGGTCAGGGTTGAATGTCAAAGAAATGAGGATCCAGAGGAACAATTAGGACACCTAGAAAGTGACAAAACTTTTGTAGGCATGCAACAGCGAGTGTGTGTGTGTGTCACCCTTGGTTGAAAGAGGCCAAGACAGGATGTGGTACACGTATATTTTGATTTTGGCTTGGCAAAGCTGTCATAGTCCAGCATGTCATTCTCTAAGAACCAGTTAAAGTGTCAATCTGCTTCTGCCCCGTGTGATACTAACCTCTTTATTGAAGTGTGGCACTCTCCGTAGAGAAATTATTGGATATGTGGTCGGTAGTATGCCACTCTCTTACTTTAATAACATTGTCAGTCAGATTAATAAGTTTTAGGTCATGATCCTGGTGTCCTCCTGTACTCAATTTGGAGTGTAATGTTTATGACTTGTGGGTAGAATGTTCTTATAACTGCATCTGAAAGCTGTAGGGAACATGTGCACAAGGGGTGTAGTCCAGGTGACAGAGAATATGGAGAGAGATGAATTGGGGTCCTTAAATTCTTAGTGCAGTGACTGGGTTGTGTGACTCATTCTGGAAAGTTGTGTGAGTCATTCTCGGCGGTATCGTGTGTCACAAGGGCGAACCTTTCCATCTGGGGCGAGCTGTCTCCCATCTGACACGTCCAGCATGCAACATCTTGCCTGTAATTCAAATTGGCGTGGTCAGACTTGCGAAGAGGTGCACCTCACACTGATATCTGCCATTATTTGTATTATCTAATAGGGGTATTTCCCGCATTCTGTTAAACAGAACGCAAGGTCGCACAGTTTGCAAATTTTCGTGTACGCATCAGCTGCCGCCCGTCCTGCTCTTCGCCCACAGCGCGCCATTTTCTACTGCCGCCCGAATAATTGTGAAAGGGTAAATAAAATACAGTTGCACCAGCGCACGGTTGTAAAAAGACATTCACAGCTTCCTGTTATCAGATGAGTCATAGTTTGTGGTACACATGATCGTAACAGATTCCATTTGAATAGAGGTGGGTCTCACAGTGAATGTATGTGAATACATTTTAGATTGTGTTGTAAGAGGGATTAATTCAGTGGAGAATTTGTATAGCTTCCACACCAATGTATGCTTTGGCAACCAAACACTTTCCTGTTTCTGTGTTTGTCATTTTTTGTGTTAGATTTAACAGCCAGTTTTAATTACAAAATGATTAATAGAATTTGTCATTATTTTCAAAACTTAAATACGCCTCTGTTTTCTTCATACTCCCTCAGGTATTCACTGTTTTTATTTTAATGTTGTGGTACATGGCTCTACCAGCAATTCAAGATTCTATCTTATTAATTCAATTAATTGTAGGCATAGTCAACAAAAGTGCCATCAGTAAATTCACTAATTTAATATATGAAAACTAAGGGTGCACCTCACGATTCTTTATGTAAAGATGATAATTAACTCAGACGTATATCTATGAATGAAGCAAGCTGTTTTAGCCGATGAAAAACGCAACGGCTGCCTTCAAATGATTTATTAATTACCACTACTTTCATGACATTATGGTCACATCTAGAGGCAACACATTGTTGACCTATCAACACACATTGTCCTTAAGAATCACCGTAAAGAGAAATTACAGAAGTCTCGTAGCTTCTTGGCCAAAACTGGTGTTGTAAATTACGCAACCGCCTTCGATAAAATAACAGGGGAACAACAGCAGAATGTAACCCGGACATTTGCATTATGTCTCCTAGGGAACAGCTCAACGTTTTGTCTTCTGAAGATGTGACTTTAATGCCATTTAACTAGTCGTGATTGTTGAATCATTTTGACACAGCTGTTGTGCTTTGCATCAGATGGAATGTATTACCACAACTTTCTTGCCTCTCATACTGAGAGATTATTAATTAAAGAAACTTTATCACTTTTTATCAAAAACTGGTTGTTAGTGTCTCTGTGTTTTGCAGTCGACCGAAAGACGACGCTTCCAATTTTAGAGAATATTTCCAGTATTTTCAAGACTAATTAAAAAAATTAAATTGACTTCTGACAAATTACTGCCAATATGGCAGTCTCCAATAAAACAAAGTCGTCAACAGGAGCCCCCCTCCTCCCCTCAAACGCAAAGGTATACCTGCAATGTGAAACAAGTGGTACAAAGGGGTCGCCAGGGTAGTTCTTTCAGAACTTGTTGCCTAAGATCCTGTTACGTTGGTCATTAAAAGTGACCCACCATGATCAGTCGTCTGATTCTCTCTGGGAAGGAGCTCATACGATATGACCTCACTTATTGTCTGATCTTCGAAGGAACCAACAGCACTTTCACGGTCGGTATAGTTAGTCACCAGACTGAGGGAACGAACAATATGTTGGACGCCAAGTTGGTGGAGGCCCAGTAGCTCGGCTAAGTCTCCTGTTATATCGAAAGTCTCACTCTTACTCGTTGAGGAGCAGCAGCTCGTCAGTTCAACAACCGTGTCTTGATTATACGACCGTGCCACGAGGTCATCCTCGCTGCCACTAAGGAAATGCCAAATTCTCTACTGACTTCCTATTATTACTCGGCGATGTAGTTCTCCCTCTCTCGCGTGTACCCTCGTCTCATTATCTGAGGCTTATATTTACGTTTGACTTCTATAATCCTATTATCAGACCAGTATCTACTTGAGATGTTTTTGCATTTACATTACTTGAAGTAAGTGCTGTTTGCTACCTATTTCCATATAATTAAATTTCTCATTGCGTGTGACTCATTTAAAGACCACAACAATTAGGTCTTATTCTAGACTGAGTTTGGTTCTGTAGTGAGTAGTGTTTTAAACTCCCATCTAGTTCTGTAATTCTAAGCGTAGCATTAGTCATGTCAATTATGATTGAGCAGAAATTCTTGACTTAATTTTACCTTGCCAGGAGGAAACAAAATCCGACACTTCGGTCCTCATCAGGACTAGAAGTTATCTAGCTGTTTACCTGTTCTAGCAAAACACTGGTGAGCACAAGTAAAAGAACTGCGGCTATTCCGCTAAACTGTAGAATGTCGTTTGACGCGAATACAATAAGTTGAAATCTATTCCCCTAGCAGGATAGCCGGCCGTGGTGGCCGTGCGGTTCTAGGCGCTTCAGTCCGGAACCGCGAGACTGCTACGGTCGCAGGTTCGAATCCTGCCTCGGGCGTGGATGTGTGTGATGTCCTTAGGTTACGTTAGGTTTAAGTAGTTCTAAGTTCTAGGGGACTGATGACCTCAGATGTTAAGTCCCATAGTGCTCAGAGCCATTTGAACCATTTGAACCTCACAGGATACAAATAATCTTTCTTTTCCTTGCTCTTGACACTAAGTATTCGTATTAAGAAAACTCATATCAAGATATAGTTGGTTTAGGAATGGTGTTAAGCGTAATACACAGTCACTAATACTATTGGTATTTGGAGTCACGAAAACGGCAAAGGAGAAAGCATTTATTTTATAAATTATCCCTTAGGTAAGTGAGCACGCTAATATCTTGGTTAAGACCGTGAATAGGTTCAGATGTAGCAAGACAAATGTGCAAATACGTCTAACTCTACCTTGGTGTATTTTGATACTAAATTTACAGTATGAAATACCCAGGTTTCACGTCTGCCATTCTCTGTAAAATCGTATTCAAATTGAAGGTGAATTTCTGAGTTAGAAAAAAAAAATTCAGACCACAGGACTACTCATTTGAAATTGTCTTTACACTTACTGAAACTGGAGTTAAGCCTGGATAAGACTCCATTGAATTCTAACTACAAGGAGAAAAAGAAAAGAAAAAATAACAGACAGTTCGTAACAATAAGTTTTACTCGCATTTACAGTAGATTCCCCCGTTTCTCGAAGCCATCGGATAAAATTTTTACCGAAGTTACGAAAGAGAATATACACTCCTGGAAATTTAAATAAGAACACCGTGAATTCATTGTCCCAGGAAGGGGAAACTTTATTGACACATTCCTGGGGTCAGATACATCACATGATCACACTGACAGAACCACTGGCACATAGACACAGGCAACAGAGCATGCACAATGTCGGCACTAGTACAGTGTATATCCACCTTTCGCAGCAATGCAGGCTGCTATTCTCCCATGGAGACTATCGTAGAGATGCTGGATGTAGTCCTGTGGAACGGCTTGCAATGCCATTTTTACCTGGCGCCTCAGTTGGACCAGCGTTCGTGCTGGACGTGCAGACCGCGTGAGACGACGCTTCATACAGTCCCAAACATGCTCAATGGGGGACAGACCCGGAGATCTTGCTGGCCAGGGTAGTTGACTTACACCTTCTAGAGCACGTTTGGTGGCATGGGATACATGCGGACGTGCATTGTCCTGTTGGAACAGCAAGTTCCCTTGCCGGTCTAGGAATGGTAGAACGATGGATTCGATGACGGTTTGGATGTACCGTGCACTATTCAGTGTACCCTCGACGATCACCAGAGGTGTACGGCCAGTGTAGGAGATCGCTCCGCACACCATGATGCCGGGTGTTGGCCCTGTGTGCCTCGGTCGTATGCAGTCCTGATTGTGGCGGTCACCTGCACGGCGCCAAACACGCATACGACCATCATTGGCGCCAAGGCAGAAGCGAATCTCATCGCTGAAGACGACACGTCTGCATTCGTCCCTCCATTCACGCCTGTCGCGACACCACTGGAGGCGGGCTGCACGATGTTTGGGCGTGAGCGGAAGACGGCCTAACGGTGTGCGGGACCGTAGCCCAGCTTCATGGAGACGGTTGCGAATGGTCCTCGCCGATACCCCAGGAGCAACAGTGTCCCTAATTTGCTGGGAAGTGGCGGTGCGGTGCCCTACGGCACTGCGTAGGATCCTACGGTCTTGGCGTGCATCCGTGCGTCGCTGCGGTCCGGTCCCAGGTCGACGGGCAAGTGCACCTTCCGCCGACCACTGGCGACAACATCGATGTACTGTGGAGACCTCACGCCTCACGTGTTGAGCAATTCGGCGGTACGTCCACCCGGCCTCCCGCATGCCCACTATACGCCCTCGCTGAAAGTCCGTCAACTGCACATACGGTTCACGTCCACGCTGTCGCGGCATGCTACCAGTGTTAAAGACTGCGATGGAGCTCCGTATGCCACGGCAAACTGGCTGACACTGACGGCGGCGGTGCACAAATGCTGCTTAGATAGTGCCATTCGACGGGCAACACGACGGTTCCTGGTGTGTCCGCTGTGCCGTGCGTGTGATCATTACTTGTACAGCCTTCTCGCAGTGTGCGGAGCAAGTATGGTGGGTCTGACACACCGGTGTCAATGTGTTCTTTTTTCCATTTCCAGGAGTGTATGTACATCATTAAGCTGTTGAGAAGCCTGTCGAAACGAAAAAGTTATATGCTTCTGGTCGAGGTAGTTTCATTCACGTAGCCTTCATGTGAGCTACGTAACAGTGCAAAACTATGTCTTCTCGTCTACACTGAGTAACAGTTTTGTCCCGTCAGTAATAGAACTTACGTGTGCTGTGCGTAGCTGTAGTATACGCACTGAATTCCCGATGGATTGTTATAACATAACTTCCGAATTATGTGACTGAGCAACATTCCGTAGCTACTAGGGCTCTCCACTGTTACTAATAAGGAGTGGGTTCCAGATCCTGTTTCGTCCATATTCACCTGAATCTCACATCATACCGTTAAATCACGTAAGGGGACCATCGATTGTTTCCTTAAAGAAGTAACAGCGGTTTTGGTCTACCTACGCTCTATTCCCGAAGTAATACTGAACCAGTAGGAAACGTCGCAGCAGTTTACATTCCCTTCCTTTCACTGTTTTCCATCTACTCGCAGTGTGTTTGAATGCCCTATTAGATACTGCACTAACTGCCCTAATACGTAACATTATGTGTTCATCTGAATTGATAAAACCTATTTAGATATAGACTGAAGAAAGTGAAATGGTATCCAGAAACGCATCGAACACATTGATATAAAGGGTACAGGCCAGAGACGGGAGCGAAGTGCATGTTCATTTCTGTAAGTGTAGCGGAAAGAGTAGTCTCCGGATGGGTTGCTTGCTCAGCTGCGTGCTGCATTCTCCTATCTCTTACATTACGAATATTACGAAGTCGCCGAAGGCAGTCAATACGTATATACACAGAGTCACATTGATGGAACTTAAAAGTGGTTCACCTAAGAGTACTGTGTCTTCCGACATGATCAAAAAGCTCTTCTGATTATAAGATACCTTCAGATTCGCTAAGTCTACAGTGATACACCGTTTCTCAGCTGCGACATTTTTTAATATCAGATCAGCACAAAGACTAAGTTTCCACAATTATTTCTTTTGTACTACCTAGTCACTGCCTTGCCCTAGAATTATTAGTGTACGGCTTCTTCCGGTATCACGGAATTTAGTCCCTGAGGTCTTAATATATTGCCTGTGAGTTTGTCCCTTCTATTCAGAGATTATCTAGTGTTCCTTTCCTTGCCGATCCTCCTCAGAACCTATACATTTCTTGCGTTTCAAGTCCACTTTTCCTTAATTAGAAGTCTGTCTCTCTAGTGTCTCTCTAGTGTACTTTCGGCAGTGATTTGTCGTCTCATCTTGTGCTACTCTGATTTTAACGTCATCCTTGTTCGTCTGTCATACATTATTCTGCTTTCCTGGAATCAGGGTCCCTTCATAAGACAGTACTTTAACTTTGTCTTCTTCTTGGTTTCTACTTTTTACAGTTCTGAACGTGGCTGTTATTCAGAAACCGTATATTAGTTTCAATATAAGATTAAAAAGCCCACCGGTTGCACAAAAACGTTAGCTATATTAACGTAGGTTTCCACACCTACTAGGGGTACATTCATCAGAATAAACAGTTGCTAAATCGTAAAATTACATTGCCACCTTGTAGCTTTTGTCACGGTACCCAGCTGCGACCAACATCAAACTATCTGAGGTTCTCATCTGGGTGCTCGTGGCAAAATGTAAAGACTTGAGCATAGCTGCTCAGAATTCTGAGTACGGCTTTTCAGTAATGTAACTTTACGATTTAACAACTGTTCATTCTGATGTTTCCACTTTCTGTCAGGTTTATGGGTATTCTCATTTCTGCTACAATTTCTTACTGTTGTCTTTCTTTGGCTCATTCTGAGTCCGTATTCCGTGTTCATTGTATTCTCTATTCCACTCAATACGCCTTGGAATATGCCCTCTCTTCCAGTGATATACCAATGTTGTCAGTGAAACTTATCGATGATATTATGTAATCCAGAACCTCAACCATAAACCTTTCCTAGGGTCATATCATTCTAAATGTGGCACATTTGGTTTCAACTGTTCTAATTTAGATTGCTTCCCTTTATGTCACTGATTCCTAAGCAGACCAAGCTTTTAGCGTTTCTACTTGATTCGTAGGATTTTTATAATTTTTGCTTCTTCCATTGCTTTTAATTTCCCTAATATTTTGCCGTTTAATAGGTTGATTAGCCAGTGAGAGATATAGTATCTTGAATTCAGCTTTATGAATACACATTCTAAATATGATACAATATTACAACAATTACATTTAATAAATTAATTAATGCAATAAGTCACATCTCTAAAGCAGTCGTCGTCGATGGGGCGTTAAAACCTAATCTTTGTTCCATTTTTGCGATCACTGTGTCGAGTTAATGAGCATAAAATCTCCAGGGAGAAGTATTATGTTCTTACCTGGCGGTATATGTGATACGCAGATAACGTTCGCTTTGAGGACTCAGAATCCGTTTCTTGCGCTAAATATTTCACTTTGCAAGCATACGGAATTTTTCTAGCTCTCTAAAACAGAACTGTTGAGGGTTTTGTAAGATTATGGAGAATGTGGGGGATATAAGGATGAACGAATAAAGGAGTAGGCTACTAAGTTATGTATCCGAAGCCAAAGTAGATGAACAGGAAAATGCTAGACTCGCCTACAAATAGTACCAGATGCATTGCAGTTGTCAAATGTTAACCATGTTGTCGTGAACTTTTATGAAGAAACGTGAAAATCATATCTGAGGCATACAGAGCCCATTTTCGCTTTCGATGATGAATTCTTACATGGAGAATTTTGTAGAGGTAATGATCTTATAAAACTGATACTGCTCTGAAGGTTTGATGTCACATTCATTTTATGGAGCCTTGGTGACGATAAATTCGTCGAGTTCTTGGAGCATAGGCATTATTTCTCCGTGGGACAGTTTTAGGACATTGTAGTTTTTGTTGCATTCTGTGTGTCGTAAATACATCGTATTTGCCGGCCATCATCATAGAAAGATTATTTGGTCTTTGGGCTAGTTCACAGAGCCCAAGTAGTACCTGACACTGACAGCCTACACGACGAGTTGAAACTTTGAGAATCTGTGTCCAGGACAAATGGATAACACATCAGATTAAGAGCGCTGAGAGTATCAAAAGTAACAGCTGGAAGAGATGTATAGTCTGTTGGCTTTCACCCACACAAATGTTTCTTCCAAAATTTCTGGTGTCGAGCATAAATTAAAAGTAAAAAAGTTCTTTCATTTGAGATATCGCATGTTTAAAACTGAATAGTTATTTGCTTTCGCGATTGCTTTCATCTGTACCGTAAGTCACAGCCTTGCTTTAGTTCCTTTTTATCATGAAAATGTGTCTCTATTTAGTGATTCCACTACAGTTACTAATTAAGTGTGACGTTATGGCTTACTCATGTCAATGGTTCAAACTCCTTCTTCTTAGACGTTAGAGCACAGCTTTCTACCACACATAGCAGCAGCATTCTTGGTGTTATACTTATGAAATGGAGAAACGCAGTTTTTATGTATTCTTTCCACTACTAAGAGCAAACGTCGCTCGAAATTCTCTCCGCTCTGCGGCAGTATGATGCCAAACAGGTCGTTACACAGAAAACCAAAAGATCAGCTTCAGTATCCAGTGCTGAAGATGAAATGTCATAAACAAAAATAACCCGGTGGAGGTTCACGTCGACGGAGAATGTGTAATACTTTGAAACCAAAAGCGACCACCGAAAACCTAAATATTTGGCATAAAATGTGCCCTGTCCCTTAGAAAAAGTGTGTGATGACTGTCTTATTGTTCGTCGTCATTAGTGATCCAGTTTTTGGGAAATTACTGTCCACTTCTATATATATATATATATATATATATATATATATTTTCCCGTTCAGGTTGCCTTAGTTTGTCGGTGTTCACCCGTTTAGCCTTTGGGCAACTATGTACGTCTGCACAGTACCAGAAATGCATGTCTTCTTATCACGACCTGTGGCACTCACTTTGCAACTGTATTTATGTGCGTAAATGGTGAACATTTCTTGTCTTGATGCTGTTGTTATGGCATGCCCTCGTCAGAGTAATGGAAGAAACAGTAATACGGTAATTAGTAAAATTTCATGGTGAAATAGTGAAGCAGTGCAGTTAAGTTAAATACAAAAACATATCCTTAAAATTATAAATATTAATTTTATAGAAACTGAGAGATATAAAAATTACAGAGTATTATTTTTAAACTATAAGGACTTTTAAACGCTAATATAGTGCATGGTCGGCTTGTTAAGGTTCGTCATTCGTACATAGTCTTAAGAGCAGTATACGATTTAACACCACAACTTTGTGCACTGTATGACTATTAGTTGCACGGAACATCTTTTGTCGTCGCCAAAAATACACGCTCAATCCAACCTTATACATCATTAGCAGAATTCACTGTCGAATGTGCTTCTGCCTATTAGCAAATCTGCTTAGAGGAAAAGGACAGAAAAGGAAAAGTAGGAAGTATGTAGCATACACTGTACGTAAAATCGGAAAATGGACGTAAGTACCGACATTAGTGAACTTAGTCACTACATCTCTCATCCAATGGGAATAGAAAAATTTTATGGTTACTTCCGCATTCAATCTGATAATGTAGGATCAAATAAGGCAAATAATGATGCAACGCGTGCTGTTCGCAGAGTTGCTAAGGTAGCCATTTTGCAAAGTACAAGTGGTAATTTGAATAGAACACATAAAGAAGACGTACGGTTTAACCTAACCCAGTCCGAAATTTCGGGAAAATGTGATTTCATAACTCAGATGGTTTCGCCAACGATGTTTTTTCGTAGGAATTAGGTGTCAGTTACCTTAGATAATAGAAATACAGTTTTCTGATCTACGTAAACGCAACTATAAAGAGCGAAGAGTGACATTTCATATACTTCACCAATACATGAATGCAGTAACTGTTACTTGAAACTGAAACGATCAATCGGACGCCGGAATACTGCTTCTCATGATGTCTCACACTTTTGCTTTTGCGAATACTTCCAGTGCTGTCACACTGTGGTCCGAATGAAACCATGCAATTACCGCCTCCCTTACAATTACGGCGATGCGCCACTGCCGTTGAAAACAGAATCCGACTGAACGAAATCAGTGGCGAAGTATCCAACTGCCGTGTGCAGTGCAGTTCTTTAATCACGTAGTAACGCACTGTCCTACAACGGCGATATGGTTCCTTTTCAGTCGTCAACAAGGGTCATAACCATACGATTACTGCTCCTCTACAGAGAATACGGCAGTCGACCAGCGTAAGACTCTTACAGGCAGTTTCCTGTGGTTATCCGATTAATTAAGCGTAGTCATTTTCTCTCAAAGTTTTCCCAGGCAATGGAGGATATTTACCATTCTTTTTACTATTTCTTTATCACATGTTTCAAACGCCGTCACCCCATTAAATTGCTAGTGTGCTGGTTGTCCAAATTGACTGAAGTACCAAGTGTCATTGTCAAATTTATTTTATTCGAGAGAGTGCGGTACCAGAGGCCAGGAAAGAGGACATGATGGGCTAAACACTACAACTACAAAGTAAGTCGACCCTCGCAGATACAGTTCTGGAAAGGAGACGGTATGCATGTCACGCTGTCACAGCCGGCAGTTGAAACACGGAACTGATAGCAAGCCTCTGGGTTGGAGCATCCTTCTAACTGGAGGAGAAACGTTTCCAGAACTTGGAAAAAACAGTCAAAATGGTTTAAATGGCCCTGAGCCTTGTGGGACTTAACATCTGAGGTCATCAGTCGCCTAGAACTACTTAAACCTAACGTTTTCGAGACTCTAAATACCAATAGTATTAGTGACTGTGTATTACGCTTAACACCATTCCTAAACCAACTATATCTTGATATGAGTTTCCTTAATACGAATACTTAGTATCAAGAGCAAGGAAAAGAAAGATTATTTGTATCCTGTGAGGTTCAAATGGTTCAAATGGCTCTGAGCACTATGGGACTTAACATCTGAGGTCATCAGTCCCCTAGAACTTAGAACTACGTAAACCTAACTAACCTAAGGACATCAGACACATCCATGCGCGAGGCCCGATTCAAACCTGCGACCGAAGCGGTCGCGCGGTTCCAGACTAAAGCGCCTAGAACCTCCCTGCCACCACGGCCGGCAAAAATAGTCACAGAAAGTAATCCAGGTACTGAATTAGTGTGCGATAATGGACTAAAGTGCGAGGGGATTCGAAAACGTAACATATTTATTTTATTGGCCTATCTCAGCACAAAAATGCGGAATTTATTTTGGGGCACTCTGGAATATGCTCGCTGCACCCCTATACTTTCACGAAGTGTGTTTAGATGGCGGCGCTAGACGTAACCTTCAAAATGGCGTCCGTAATGGAGGTGTTTCCAAGCAGAGACCCGTCGTTGTATTTCTTTTGACAGAAAACCAAGGCTTCGCAATATTCCTAGGTGCTTGCAGAGGATCTACGAAGACCTGGCAGTGAAAAAGAGCACTGTTTGTCGGTGGGCGATGCGTCTCTCATCACTGCAACAAGATCGCGCATAACTGTCCGATATCCCGCACGCCGGATTGTGAAACACAGCTGTGGCCTCCCATGTTGAAATGCGCGGACACTCTCATTTTAACTGACCGACGAACCACAATCAAACAATCCTCTGCTCATTTGAGCGTCTCTGTCCGTAGTGGTGACTCACTCATCCGTCAGTTAAGGTATTGAAAGGCGTGTGCCCGCTGAGACCCTCGCCGCGTAACACAAGGCCGTAAAGATCAAGGAAGGGCCATCTGTGAGGAAGTTCTTACGCTTCACGAGACTGAAAGTAACAATTCTTTGTCTAACATCAAGCCGATGAATGGGTTCTTCACTAGAGACCGAAAAGATAACGGCAGTCATGGCGTAGTGCTACATGACGTCTCCTCCGGAGGAAAAGTTCAAAGCCACAAGCTCTGGCGCTAAACTCGTGATGACAGTTCTTTTGGGACACGGAAGGGTTGCTCTGTTTGACTTCCTCCCTCGTGGTGCAACGATCAATTGTGAAATATATTGCGCTACCCTCAGGAAACTGGAGAAACACCATTAGCTTGTTCATCGTCACAAATACGCAAAGAAACTTCTCCAAGACAATTCAAGGCCCCACAAAGTTCTGCGCACCGGATAAGAGCTCCCAAAACGTCGATGGACTCATCCAACCTATAGCTATGATCCCGCACCTTCTTTCTTCAGTCCATTTGCTCAATGAAGGATGCATTCCGTGGGAACCAGTACGTCGACGACAGGGGGTTATTGATAGAGAACTGTAATGGATGGACAAGCTGAAGGAAAGAGCCCACTGGGACGGCCGAGAATGACATGGAAGGATACTATCATGAGAGACATGCAGAGACTGGGTCTGGGAGATGAAGATGCAGATGACAGGAAAGCGTGGAAGCCTGGACTGAGTGAGGGCAACGACCGGCTGCGGTTTGTGTGGCCAGTATACGTAAGCGCAGCCATAACAATTTTGAAATCGTAATTTGGCTTAAATAATTTGTCTAATTTAAGGTGTAGGTTGTTGCAGATGACAAACTGTGAAACAAAACACTCACTGTAGAAACATAATACATCAGGAAAACCACTCCATGTGGTAAAAACATACGAATTTATAATTTTATTTCATGTCTTCAACTATCAGTAATTACGATTTTGAAACTAATATTTACATGCATAGAAACAGAAAAGAACATTTTTTATCTTTAATCGCAATTAAAATAAAAGCCTACTGAAGATGCTGCAACTGCTGTGAAACATGCTTGGTTTTAAAAAAAAAATTGTGTTTTGCTAAAGGCGGACTCTATCCAAAAACATATGTATTGTTAAAGCAAACACGGGAAAAGAGAGCTTCAACCCCAAGATGATTAAAGATTTTAGAGTACAGTACAACTTTCACCTCACATGCAGTTTACTTTTAACCCTTGTTCAAGATATATGTAGTGTTTTATTTAAAGGTAAACCAAAGATCTGTTTCAGGAGGTCGCGTTTTTTCAGTGTTTCCCGCCAATCGGGCAAAGGTATACACGCAGAAATCGCGACACTTATTTTCAGAATTGTTAGAAAATATAACAATTTCACAAAGGAAGCTGCTTAAAAAACAATTCGGCCTATAGTCCATGTTGTAAAACGTTTACGAATTTTCTTTAAATGATTACACTAGACAGGACCAGAAACAAAAAAAAATCAAATCAAATCAAAAAACTGCTAAATTTCTTTTAATGCTGTACCTCGATGAGAGCTTTATTTTCACGGCTACTCCTTACAGTCTAAAAACGTAATTAATAAGGATGTATAGCTTAGATTTGACTTCGGAATACCTGTAATTACAGTTGGAGTAGTTCGTCACCGCCGTGCCGGTAACGAACTGAGGGGAGCGACAACTTTGTCGTATGACCTGTTGCAGTTTGACCTAGGCGCAGATAGTATAGAGCAGGAGACCCCATACGTGTTCTGTATTCCACTGGTAATGAATGCAAAGTCTATCGTAAAAGGTATATCAATAGTCCCAGTTGTGAACAAATCGAAATCCAAGTCCACGCAAGGTAATCCACATAACACCATAATGGTGCGCAATGGAGTGCTCTTCACGTAAAGCATGAAAACTGGTTTCCCGCCTAGGGAACATGTTTATTTACAACGGGGGAGAAACCAAAGGCTTCATCGGTGTAAGTCGCGAGTCCTGGTGGCCTTTGCAACAGCGTGGTTCAATGTCAACGCTCAGCCGCCTATCAAGGCGAGGAATCGATTCCACCCAGCACCCTAGTCACACTCGAGACACTACTGGGCGTGGATGTGATAGTTGGGATAAATGTTAAGTGAGAGATAGACGGAGCAAAGGAAAAAAAAGGCTTCGTATATAAAACGGTAAGGAAGAGGGAGAGCGGATAGAAAGAAAGAGAGAGCTAGGTAATCTGCAGTGGAAGTCACTAACGGAAACACAGCAATTTGAGTTGGAACGTAAGTCCGCGTAAGAAGCATGTGACACTAAAGGGAATACTGACGACGCCCAATCAAACGACGCAACGCATCATTTTTATCCAGACTTAAACACAGCTACGTCATATTTACTCCTAAAATCATTTATAGGCTAAGTTCTGTTTGTACGTCCATGACAATTTTTACAGATTTGTCAGATGTTCCCAGACACGTAAATAAAAATTTTTTAACGAGGGGACTGTTGCTGTCACTGATCAGTTAAAGCGGTGAAAATGCTTTCTCAGTAAAACGTAGTGCATTGGGAAATTAAAGATGCTATGCCTCTTGTGCAAAGATCGCGGAACATTTAGGAGAGTAAAGCAATAGAGATATTGTGAATCTCTTTGGCGGCGTACAGGAACTTTTTCTTCTAGCCCAACATTCCAAACTGAAGAAGAATGTTGCACTATGCACCTCCACCTTAAATCATATGATTGTTTGAAGAATGTCATAGTGTGCTTCACCGAAAAATTATTTACAAACCCACTATTGCGATATCTGCCTTGTTGCCACTATCAAGCAGAATACTGGGAACTACAAAAAAAACAGAGGGCATATACAGATTGGCAATTAAGTCAAACGATGCGTTTGGTAGTCATATAATAAAATAAACAGCAAGAAATTACATTTTAAACATGTTGTTCTTCACGAAATGTCATTGTCATCACAGTCAATCGTTGGGCACTTACCAGCAGGACTACATCTAAGTCAGTCGAAGATGAGACAATGTACATCATAAAAGTAGTATAAATCCTACATAATGTTACCACTGGGATCATCTTTTACATACATTGCATGAAACAACTACTCATGTTCACTGTAAAAAATCACAACTGAGGCAGTTGGCTCGTATTTCTTTCAACGTTATCATGGGAGATCATACGTTCCAGCGTAAACATTTACCACCTGAGTAGCTGCTTCTCAGTTCTAAAATGGAAAAACTCGGCGTCCAATATCACAATACAATCTTATGGTTTAAGGAAGAGAATGGTAGAATTATTTACAAAGGTATGCGAACGTTTCGTAGCAGCTTGCATGCACATTACATCTAGCGAACCTAGCGGACATAGGCATATGTACCACATTACATTGTTGATGATGTACTGATTATGAACATCCCAGCTGCAACAAGCCTCTGCTCATACACGTTGACTTCATAAATGAATTAAAATACAGAAAAATTATGCAACTATGTATGCTGCGGTACTTCCAACATTTTACAGAACATCATTTGTATGGGAAGTGTAACACTGTAAACTGCATTATAAGGCTGTGTGGTGGTTGCGCTGATGTACTCATACAAACCGAAGGTTTTGTGTTTGGCAAGAAACGGAAAATTTTCATGCATTTGTGAAACTACTTTAAAATAAATTAGTCATGCTGAAACACAAAAATGAATTACGTATGTTACCATACAATTATTCTGCGTATAATATACTTAAGAGAGTGCGTATGAGACTCCTTCTTTTTCATAGAGGACATGGGGACAATGAAACACAATGGGAACCGTCTAACCACTAGACGCATTACAATACACTGATTAACATCCTTCAGTTCACTGACTTACATCTGGCAGCTGTTGGTGTGATTAAGTGAATTTACAAAGCAGTGTCTTATAAGTCACTCATTGTTACATAAGCTGATACGAAAAATGTGTTTTCAGGAAATAAAAGCTGTTTCAGGGTGATACAACTCATCATCATTTTCAGGATGTACGTTTAAAAATCTTTGTCTAATAATACTAATAACATCATCCTGGATACAATGTATGTCGATATAAGGATACTTGTTTCATTCACCCATAAATATAATATAAGAGACCGTTTCGGCGTATTAATTTGCATCACTGCGTATACACACGTTCAAAACCACGTAATTAATCACAGCATGAGTAGAATGATAGACTTTTTTTTCATTTCATGGATCTTACATGTCTAGTATAGCAGGTCAAAGTTGAGGAGTATTTACTGATTTTCATTTAAATAGTCAGTACACGAAATTTACATAGAAAAATAATGATGGGTAAAATAAATTGTACATGAATTCTCTGCAGACAACAAGCTATTAGCATATCTTAGCGTAATCAACAATATAACACAGCAATCAGCTTACTTTTTTTTCAGAAACTCCCCGACAGAACAGAAGGAGTGATTTATGACGTAATTATTTTGTTGGGACTTACATGTTCGAGGAGTGCTGCTAAGCTATTTAATTCTTGTGGCAGCTTACTAAAATGGATGCAGCACTAGAATGTAAGCCTTAATGCACGAGCGCCCAGGAGATGCGATCCAAATGAAGACTGAATTTCTCCCTAGTATTAATTAATTGATTGAAAAGTGTGAATTCTTGAGATTAAGCTCAAATCTTTCACCTCAGGTGACATTAAGAAACGTAAATATTAAGAAGCCAATGTCAGAATTCCCAGACTACTGAAGAGGGGTCTGCAAGAGATTCGAGTACACCACATATTGCTCGAACAACCCCCGTATGAGCCAAATATATTCTTTACCAATTGGTTACCCCAAAATATATTTCCATATGTCATAAGCGAACGAAAACAAGCAAAGTGAGGTAGTTCGGCTCTCACTTACTGCAGTTGTTGATGTGATGACAAATATAGCAGCACTCAGTTTCTGAACAAGATCTCGACCATAGGCTTCCCGTGTCGGTTTACTGTGTATTTGAACACTTAGAAATCTGGATTGTTTGGACTCATGAAACTGATGCACCTTCTGTGTAATCAAACTGATATCCAACCTAAAGGCACAATGTGCCTGTTATCGTATCATAAAAATGCCCTAAGTGGCATTCTATACAGGTTGGTCAGAAAACTTGTAAAGGTATTGCAGGGTACGTTGTGCAGACAAATGATTGGTAAGAAAATTCGAAACGTTGCGCCCTTTCCGAGTTAAATAGCAATGAAGTTATCCAATCAAGCCGTGGCAAGCGCAAATTCAAACGGCCCGCCAGAGACGGTGCCACCAAATGTGTTTCGTTAGGTTTCCTAAAGCCAAATGAGAGAGAGATTGGTTGATAGTAAAGATTGAACCCGAGCCAAAGGCTGAGCATCTCGTGCGCCATCGTCTACGCTATGGGCCCAACTGACTCTCATTGTATCTGGTGGTCTGCTTGAATCTGAATGCCAATTAACTGGAAAAGGCGCAAAGTATTAAATTTTACCTTTACTATTTATTTCTCAGCACAATCTACCCTGCAACATCATTACAGATTTTTCACACTATTTCTGAACATTCTGTGTTGCTCTGAGCACTCCACTTCATAAAGGTCACTCAGTCGAAATTGCAATGGTGGGACATATAGATGAATAATTTTGACGACAGATGTGACCATTACATCCTTTAAAGAATTGTAAATGACACTGAATCCCAGCGGCGAGTAGCTAAACCGTGTAATGGTATAATTATTTGCGTAATGTAAATTGTCTTTCGCTTCTTCCAATATTTTGGGGAGGCCTACTTACTGTTTATCAAGCCTTTCCGTCCACAGTACTAAGCGTCTACCCTGCTATACGGAAAGTGGGTAAATTCCCCAATTGCAGGTCATCTATCAAACGGTTTCCAGGGGAAAGAAAATAACGGTTAGAACAGCTGGCGTAGACACTGGCCGAAATTAAAAATTTTAAAGTTGTCGTAATCTACGCATTTACAGGTACAATTTCATGGAAAAAGTGTAAGGCGTTAAGACAAGAATTACAGTAAACATTGGTGAGTTTATTTTGAGGCAGCGTAACAGATGAAGTGCAGACATCTAGATTTTATCGCCCACTTTTTGAGAATGAGAGCACTTAACGACTTCCAACCAACTTTACACGCAATCACGAAATGATGAAGGAAAAGAATTTTTTACAGTTTCGTTCTTCATTCAGTTAAAATTCAGTATTAGAGACGACGTTTTCATGTATTCGTCCTTCACCACAGACTCTACTTGGAACACAGTTTTAGTATAGAATTCACATATACAACAGAATGTGGCTGCAAAATTATATCATTGTGCGGCACAGAGTTCGGGAGTTACGACGTCATAAACATTCATATTCGTGAAAAGCCAGCTTCTGCTTAAAATAACGTGCAGTAAAACGTCAAGATCAGGCATGAAGTTTTAATTTATTACTTCTTTACTACTGAACTCGCAATAGTCTTTGCTGACAGTATCTCCATATAGTGTATTCCAACTAACTTTAAATGCAATTGAAGAAGTCAGAAGGAAGTGACATTTCTCATAAAAGATGAAATAAGTGCATCTAGAGCATGGTAAAACATCTAACATCGTTGTGGTAAAGGGATGAAAGTGAAATCCTAATCTGTGATGTTCCTTCGTGAACGGAAAGGAAAGTAATTACGTTTTTCACCAACAAGATAGATGTACATTTGTGTCTAACAAAAGCTGACACAGAACGACACAGAAGGCAATACTGCCACGAATGTCATCTTGTCACCTCTGTACCAACTGTCTTCAAAGTTTAAGATTCTGTATGTGTGTTTCGAGAGTACTGGCGATCAAAAGCAAGGTTATCAGCGCTCTTACACATAATAAAAGCAACGAATGTGGATAAAATGACTAAAACTATTCTCACATATTGAGGAGGAACCTATAAAAAGACACTCATTCACTCACTCCCATCTCGCTCGCGTTGATCCCCATAATCACTCTATCTTAAACGCCTAAAGACAAAGAAAAAAAGTGAAAGGTGCTTTATCTGAGATTAAGCTAAACACATCAAAAAAAGTTTTACATCACCTCGCTTCCGAGAGTTAAGGAACCTGTACAGAAAACTGAACAGAGATCAACATAAACATTATTTCCGCCCTTTTTATTGCTTATGAAAACCACACCTTGCATGTTGTACCACCATACAGGAGACTTCAAGAGGTGGTGGTCCAGACTGCTTAAGGAACCGATACCCCTGATGCAGAGTAGCACGTCCTCTAGCATTGATACATGCCAGTATTCGTCTTGGCATACTGTACACAAATTCGTCAAGGCACTGTTGGTCCAGATTGTCCCACTCTTCAACGGCGATTCGGCGTAGATCCCTCAGAGTGGTTGGTGAGTCACGTCGTCCATAAACAGCCCTTTTAAATCTATGCCAAGCATGTTCGATAAGGTACATGTCTGGATAACATGCTGGCCACTCTAGACGAGCGACGTCATTATCCGAAGAAGTCATTCACAAGATGAGCACGGCGTGGGCGCGAATTGTCGTCCAAGAAGACAAATGCCTCGCTAAGATTCTGCCGACATGGTTGTCCTATCGGACGGAGGATGGCATTCATGAAGCGTACAGCCATTACTGCACCGTCCCTGACCACTAGTGGCGTACCTCGCCCCCTCATAATGCCACCCCAAAACATCAGGAATCCTCCGCCTTGCTGCATTCGCTGGATAGTATGTCTAAGGCGTTCAGCCTACCCGGTTCACTCCAAACACGTCTCTGATGATTGTCTGGTTGAAAGCATATGCGACAATCATCAGCAGTCCACTCGGCATGTTTCTGGGCCCATCTGTACAGCACTTCATGGTGTCGTGGTTGTAAATAAATATGGATCTCTCCATGGACATTGGGCGTCAAGTTGCGCATCATGCAGCCTGCTGCACACAGTTTGAATCATAACACATCATTCTGTGGCTGCACGAAAAATCATTATTCAATATGGTGGCGATGGTGTCAGTGTTCCTCCAAGCCATAATCCGTAGGTAGCGGTCATCCACTACAGTAGTTGCCCTTGGCCGGCCTGAGTATGGCTTGTCATCTTGTCATCGATAGTTCCTAGTGTTGTGGCATCAGACGCCAAATCGGTCATATTGAAACTCGATGAGAACTTTCCAAATGATTTATTTGCTTCCACTAGAGTGCTCCATTCACCTTTGTCCGCCTCACGGGGCCCTGAAATGCTGAGGAAGCATCCCAGCGGCCTGTGCAATACAGCGCTGTGTCATGCCAGCGTTTGCTGGCCCGCTGAGTTCCGATGACGTCAGGGTGGCTGCATCAGCAGCCAACTCAGCGCTGCTCAGTGTGAACTGCAGGCAGCTAGCTGCATCCTTCTCCTCACCTACGTGGCTGAGATCATGACAAATAACAAGTGCCTGCTATCCAGCGTTCGTACCTGCTGCCCTCGCCTCGGACGTGTCTGCCTTGTGTCGGGTGTTGAGACGACTGCCTGTGGTAGGAAGCCGAAGAGTGGCCGCCACTGGCAGGCTACGGACTCCGTATCAACCTCAGAGGTTAGAACCAACATCCCAGCGTGGACTGGGACGCTGTCGCCCCTTCTGTTGGTGGGTGTAACCTGGCAGTGTGACATGCCCTGCTGTCCAGGAGATTTAACAGAAATGATTTAATCTCGTTAGAAAACGGCACATATTTATACTCAGCTCTGCGCCTCTGTTTCGGTAACACCCCGCTTCACATCATATGTGCTCCACACCCCGGTTGCGCTAGTGGGCCCCTTCTGCCTGTGACTTGTGTCATGCGAACTGCTGTGTGCCTTCTCTCTGGAAGTTCTACACTCCCATGGTCTCTATTTGCCTTCACAATTGCTGGTATGCATAACGTACTGCAATCCAGCCCACACCTGGCTGTAACTTGTGCTACGAATATCGCACAAAAGTAACTTCCCCAATGGTGGTGCCGCTACACTAGTTTAGTTTTCGTTTAGTTATGTACGTTCCGTAGATAATTTTTAGATTATTTTATCGATATGATGTGGAACAAGTCAAGTCTCTTCATATCCTCCATGTCCCAACAACATCGCTTAGTTTCACTCCAAGATGCCTGGACACTTCGCTTTTTGAGAGCCCTTCCTGGCGCAAAGTGACAATGCGGACGTGATCGAACAGTGTTATGGACAGTATAGCCATGGTTGAAACACAGACAATACGAGCCATGTACCTCCTTACTTGCTGAATGTAACGGATCGGCTGTCGGACCACCTCATTCTAATATCAGCTGCTCAGGTATCTTTGGGCGGGTTTAGTGACGTCTCTGAACAGTCAAAGGGACTGTGTCTGTGATACAATATTCACAGTCATCGTCTATCTTCAAGATTTCTGGGAACTGGGGTGATGCAATCTTCTTTTGATGTTTGTATAAGTAAAACGAAAGAGGAGTTAAAATAGTGGTACAGGGAAGGGAGACTGGCTGATCAATTACAAAAAACAGGTGTGATCTAGTCATCCTCTTAAAACATCAATAATTTCGGGAAATACGGAGAAAAAAGTCGAACAAATTACAAAACCTTAAAACTTTCACCATATAAGTTTGAACGTTACTTGAAACAGGGGAAAGATCTCCCGGCAAATCAGCCGCTGCCTTCTGGTCTGAAAATAAAACACAAGGTACTAACATGTGGCGCAGAGTGATCGTGGAGGGTCCTCTTGTGGGAGCAAGAAGCCATGTGTCGTAGGGCTGTGGCCTACGCAAAGGAAGGAGTTACTCCATGGCTGTGTTGTGGGCTTTACTAGAGGGAGCTTATTGTCTGTCGCTTCCAGCCACTCATCTTCACATGACTTTGTACATTTACAGCAGGATGACAGCAGGTAGAGTGATAGCATACTGAACTAATTATGAATCAAGACACGTATCCTTGGCTGCAAAAGCCGCCCATTTGGTCCACACAATACTCACACAGAAGGAAGATATTTCTTTCTCCAGTCTTTGTAAGTGGAAAAGGAAGTCCTGGGTATCCTGGACTATTTTATCGTCTTGATACATACGTTTAAGAGATTGAAGGGCACTCAGGAAGTAAGAACAAACGATAAATATAGTAAGAATGCCACATCTCATCCGTATCCAGGAAATCAACAGACCACCGAACGGAATCACCCTATTTAGACCAGTTTGTGAATAAGGCTACATAGTAGGAGCGCCCATTTAAAAGGTCATAAAATATCGTATGGAAAGCAGAAGCAGTGGGGCAATCTCTCCTGTACTGCAATAAATCTGATATTACTCTGTGCCTCTGCAGTCGCCAGAGTGGCAGTCAGTTAAAACCTCGGATTTGAGCCCTTACGTGCCTCACACCTAGGACTCCAACGCACACATCACGCAAATCCACAACAGCCTCATTACCCATGGACGATTGATGAGAACAGTGTGCTCTGCTGGTGAATTGGGAGTAGCGAGGAACATACATGTACCAGGAGTTGTGGCCATTGGATGATAATTGACAGTCCACCACCTTTAGCACAGAGACTGGGTGTGGGGATGGTCCTCATGGTGTGCAGACTGGTAAGATCATACGAAAGCAGTATACAGCTAGAGCATAAGTCTCTGTCTGCGCCACAATACCTGTGGCTAAGAAGCACCAAAATCCAGAATGAGAGTTTCACTCTGCAGCGGAGGGAAGTTTGAAGCATCAAAATATTTTGCGCCGTTTGGGCCCTACTTTTCAGATCGTACAGGAGTGGTTACAATGCCAGTTTGGAGTAAAAAAATGGCTCTGAGCACTACGGTACTGAACTGCTGTAGCGCCTAGAACCGCTCCGCCACTGCCGCCGGCGTTTGGAATCAGAAATGAGGCACAGAAACTGCACATGGCTTTCCAATAGGACAATAGTGAGTCATATACACAAGTCAGATAAATTAAACGTATGAAAAGAACGATTAATATGAAGACATACACATTTCTCCACAGGGAATGTAAAACCAGTCTGCACAGCCCACAGATCCAACCTCTTTACTGCAAGCTGTTGCAAAACTGGAGGTGGAACAGAAAACTGCAAAACGGTCCACAAACAAGGAGCACTGTGTGGGGCCCCCGTGCCATAGATGCGATATTTTCCATCTCAGGACCAAAAAAACCGCTTACACAGGAAGGAAGTATGAGGATGTGGAGGAGGCCATGGAAGCCCAACTGATTGAGGAGCTCTAGAACACATCCAGTAGGTCGATCCACAGTGAGAATTTCTCACTGGAATGAAGGTCACTGGATGCTTCCCACTAAGTCTCCAGGGGATGGAGACCATAAAGGGAGGGTGATGGCTGAGGACGATCTAGTAGCAACCGAGAAATGAGTGGGATCACCTGTTTTTACGTTGCACAGCTGAGACATCATGAGATTCTCCAAGACTCAACCCCTACAACAAGTAGAGTTTCAGCCTCATAATATATTATGGTCACTAAAATCACCCAGTAGGAGAAATTGGCACAGAAGTTGTATGTAAGATCCATGGCAGCCTCAGAGTTTGCGGAGATAAGCACAGTGAGCAGATAGTGATATTCTGGGCCACATGAATTGCAACAGCTATTGCTTGTAGGTCAGTAACTAAGGAAAGAGCAGAGGAGTGGTTTATGTTATTAAGATCCTTCGATTATGTTACTAACAAACACAGCTACCTCTCCCTTGGCTCTAGTCAGGTCATCTGTAACATAGGGGTGGAGTGGCTTTAAAATGTGTTTATCTTAAATAGAACAAAGAGGGTTCCTTGCCTGTTCGGGGAGTTTCAGTTTCTCCAAACGAGTCCTGAATCCACTCATATTCCACCCTAGCATGCAATCCATCTACCATGGGGAATGTACTTCCACCTTCTCATTATACCAGGGTGTAGAGCCTTGGGGCTAGACGATTTCCTTGGGCTACCTTCGCATTCTATTGGCTCTAAAGTAGAAGCAGTAGAATCGCCAGATCGAGTGATATCGACTTGGTCTGACAGTCTACTTCCTTTTTTCTGGCTGTGGTTGGAACTTACAATTTCTAATTTTGACCTAGGACATCTTTTTCAGTATCTATGACAGCAGTGGGCGGGGCCACGCTTGATTTATTTTCGGATTTGGCGTATGCAGTTAATGGGGGCTCTGCAAGAGTGGCAACTGTGGCTTTCCATGGAGTTCACGTAGGTTGAAGGAGTGGGGGAAGGGACGAGGGGTGCTGTGTGTTCTGAAAAAAACTGCTGCTTGATGTGTGCACTGACAACACAGGTATTAGTGCTGACACTTGCAACCTCTATTTGTGTAGCAGCATCAGTTTTCTGAACTTGCTCTTGAAGAAGTTTGGCAAAGGAAGTAGCGATGTAGGTGGCCTCTCATCATACAGGATGCAGTTTGTAGTCTTAATCTCCCGTATCTTCCTCTCTTCAAGGAAGACACATCAGTCACTATTCCACACAGAGTGATCCACACAGCAATTCACACACTCCGGAGATGAACAGCCGCCTCAGTCGTTGGTCGTCTTTCCCTTGCGACATTTGCCACCGATGGCTATGTCCTCACATTCTAAGGTGGTGTGCCTAAACCACTGGCATTTAGGGCAGCAGATTGGGATCGGATCATGTGGTTACGCACTCAAGGAAGGAAAGGTGCATTGAAATGCCCTGGGAGTTATTCGCTATTGAAAACAAGTATAAATGAATCTTACTTAAACAGTCCATATTCCATTCTTTTCATTATATTGCATGTCTCCCGATGCCTTATTGGCCCCATGCAACTTTCAGTTTCGCTTTGGTAATATCTGTATGATCACTGTACGAAAAAACACATTTGTTGTATTTCTATGGCATCTTCCTCGAGGCGTCTAGCTTTTGGGAGATCCATTTCTTGCTGGAAAGTAGAAGTTTCCACTAACAACGTCCCACTGTATAAGCACTTGACTGATTTTAAATTGCTACAAACTTCCTCTAATCCCTTTTGGATATTGAAAGTTGAAACATTCTCAAAGCTGCCCTCTTTCCACTTGATTGTACAAACACATTCTGGCGAGTATAAGAGTTCTGTTAGTATTAGCGAGACACATCCCCGAATCAGGACTGGTTACACGTGCTCTTTTGTTGGACTGAGTGTTGACACCTATCAGCGACCTATCCATTCCACTGGGAGGAGAAAGAGAAAATTTAGAGTATCCTGTCACGGTACCAGGAGCAGGTGGGCTTCCCAACGTTCCGACATAAGCGATATATGACTGAGATGCGCCAGATTCCCCAGAGTTTAACACCTTTTCCTCTCAACAGCTGACAGCCGGTGTGGCCGTTCGGATCTAGGCGCTACAGTCTGGAACCGAGGGACCGCTACCTCGGGCATGGATGTGTGTGATATCCTTAGGTTAGTTAGATTCAATTAGTTCTAAGTTCTAGGCGACTGATGACCTCAGAACTTAGGTCGCATAGTGGTCAGAGCCATTTTTGAACCCTCAGCAGCCATTCCTCTCATGAGTGTAGGTTTAGCATAGAGTTTATATCATCCTTGCGATCTGGGGGGTCAAGCCAATATTTCCATTCCCTATGACACACAACGTTCTACCACCGCACAGCGGGTCGCTGAAGCATGCGCAGAGTTTACAGTGACACATGACTGGTGACACTAACCAGTCCTCAGCTCACGAACCCCAGTGTAGCCAAGCCTGTATCCAACAAACGAATGCTGAGCGTCTGAGGGCTTCCTAAACACAAAAGTCTTCTTGACTCGCTTTCATTTATCCCTTCTTTACGTCATGAATTCTTCGGTTCACCTCCACAGGATAAAGGACGGCTAGGGATGATCCATTTTAAGAACTTAAACAAAATGATAAGAAAGACTTTCTGGAATGAGGTTATGAATGGACTCTGTTCTGTTTGGTAGCACTACTTTAAATGATGTACCCACAAGATGCACTACATTTTGATCTATGGCGGGGCTGCTGGCGCCGCGTTTTGAATTTCTGGCGCCACTAGCTCGATCTACCATATGATGTCGGGTTTGAGACCACGTTTCTGATGTGGGACAGGGCGTGTTGTGACGTGGCGAGTTGGGTAGTGGCATCTCAGTTTGGGTTATGGGCCCAGCACACTTCCACAACTCCACCTCGCCACGCCACAACATGCCCCGTCCCCCACAACATCCTCGAGCAACGCCGCTACAGTTCAGAATCATGTGGGTTAACACTGACTTTTTTGTTGTGTAGTATCTAAATAACCTTTACATTCTACTCGAAAGCAGGGAAAGTGACCTAGGTATTGCAAGATATTTTCAGTAATGGAATAATGCGTAAAATGGCAATCTTTCTTATTCTGGTACACTATTGTAAGCTATGAAAGGCACGACGTTGACGTAGCATTTCATAAATACACGACTGGCATTAAAATTGATACACCACGAAGATGACGTGCTACAGACGCGAAATTTAATGGACAGGAAGAAGATTCTGTGATATGCAAATGATTAGATTTTCAGAGCATTCACACAAGGCTGGCGCCGGTGGCGACATCTACAACGTGGTGACATAAGGAAAGTTTCCAACTGATTTCCCATACACAAACAGCAGTTGACTGGCGTTTCCTGGTGAAAAGTTGTAGTGATGCCTCGTGTAAGGAGGAGAAATGCGCACCATCAAGTTTCGGACTTTGATAAAGTTCGATTGTAGCCTATCACGATTGCGGTTTATCGTATCGCGACATAGCTGCTCGTGTTGGTCAAGATCCAATGACAGATAGAAGACTATTGAATCGGTGGGTTCAGGAGGGTAACACGGAACGCAGTGCTGGATCCCAACAGCATCGTATCACTAGCAGTCGAGATGACAGGCATCCTAATCGCAAGGCTGTAACGGATCGTGCAGCCACGTCTCGATCCCTGAGTCAACAGATAGGGACGTTTGCAAGACAACAACCCTCTGCACGAACAGTTGGATGACGTTTGCAGCAGCATGGACTATCAACTCGGAGACCATGGCTGCGGTTACCCTTGACACTGCATCAGGAGCCCCTGTGAGGGTGTAGGCAACGACGAATCTGGGTGTACGAATAGCAAAACGTCATTTTTTCTGATGAAGCCAGCTTCTGTTTACAGCATCATGATGGTCGCATCCATGTTTGGCGGTGAACGCACACTGGAAGCGTGTATACGTCATCGCCATACTGGCGTATCACCCGGAGTGATGGTATGTGGTGCCATTGGTTACACGTCTCGGTCACCTCTTGTTCGCATTGACAGCACTTTGAACAGTGGACGTTACATTTCAGAGGTTTTACGACCCGTAGCTCAATCCCTCATTCGATCCCTGCGAAACCCTACATTTCAGCAGGATAATGCACGACCGCATTTTGCAGGTCCTGTACGGGCCTTTCTAGATACAGAAAATGTTCGACTGCTGCCCTGGCCAGCACATTCTCCAGATCTCTCAGCAACAGAAAACGTTTGGCCAATGGTGGCCAAGCAACTGGCTCGCCACAATACGCCAGTCACTACTCTTGATGAACTGTGGTATCACGTTGAAGGTGCATGCGCAGCTGTACCTGTACACGCCATCCAAGCTCTGTTTGACTCAATGCCAAGGCGTATCAAGGCCGTTATTACGGCCAGAGATGGTTTATCTGGTTACTGATTTCTCAGGTTCTATGCACCCAAATTGAGTTGAAATGTAATCACATGTAAGTTCCAGTATAATTTATTTCTCCAATGAATACCCGTTTATCATCTGCATTTCTTCTTGGTGTAGCAATTTTACTGGCCAGTAGTGTATTTTTTATATCTCTAAATAGCAATTTTGCGGTAAAAGAGTTCATAACAACTAATAAGAAGGCATTATCGAGTAAACATAAATCTCATTCTTCTCAATTCTCAATATTCTGGCAGTAAAGGGACACTGGTGCCCACAAAAGTTTACGAATTGTGATATAAAACTGATCAACATATTATTTCAACGTGCAAACCGAAAATTTTACAACGTATTTTTATAACTAATTTACATAAATCTTTTTTCAGTCTCAAAACTATTCTGAAAAGTTGTTTACTTGAACTTCAGTTGTCTCAAGACTACAAAAAATATACGCATACCCCTTTGCTTCTGAGAACCTCAATTTCATACTTGATTGAAAATGTTTATCACTTGTAAATGACGTTTGAATTAGCTTTGTGCACGGATGTCTGATTCTTCGAAAATTTATAGGTTTATACGTTAAACTATACTCCTGTACACCCTGCAGGTGAGCTGCCGGTCAGATGGGCAGCCCGGAGGAGGGAGTCAGCACGCAGATTGCTGCTATCTGCGACAAACAGGTCGGCGAGTCGGTCATTCACAGGGAATTAGTAGCAGCCCGGGGTGTCCAATTCAGTAGGAAGGCCGAGGGGCGGCGGCCGACGCATTGGCACACTAATGGAATTAGGCGGCCGCCGTTCGACCGGCTGGCGCAGACACGGGAGCGGCGGACGCAGGCAGCAGTCAGCTGCAGGGGACGCGGGGAGATCGTGCAGCAAATCAGCGTGCGTCAAGCTTCAGCCAAGTGTGTGCTCATGTCGACTGGTAAAAGCAAAAATGGGAAACTGATGATCTCTTAGGTGACGATGACTCCAGTTTTAGAAAACAGAACCAGTTCTGGCATTGCGCTTAATAATGATAGTGACGCAATACTCACCTTAAGTCTTATCTTAGAAGAAAGATTGAGGAAAGGCAAACCGAGGTTTCTAGCATTTGTAGACTTAGAGAAAGCTTTCGACAATGTTGACTGGAATACACTCTTTCAAATTCCAAAGGTGGCAGGGGTTAAAATACAGGGAGCGAAAGGCTATTTACAATTTGTACAGAAACCAGATGGCAGTTGTAAGAGTCGAGGGGCGTGAAAGGGGAGTAGTGTTTGGGAAGGGAGTGAGACAGGGTTGTAGCCTCTCCCCCATGTTATTCAATCTGTATATTGAGCAAGCAGTAAAGGAAACAAAAGAAAAATTTGGAGTAGGTATTAAAATTCATGGAGAAGAAATAAAAACCTTGAGGTTCGCCGATGACATTGCAATTCTGTCAGAGACAGCAAAGGACTTGGAAGAGCAGTGGAACGGAATGGACAGTGTCTTGAAAGGAGGATATAAGATGAACATCAACAAAAGCAAATTGAGGATAATGGAATGCAGTCGAATTAAGTCGGGTGATGCTGAGGGAATTAGATAAGGAAATGGGACACTTCAAGTAGTAAAGAAGTCTTGCTATTTGGGGAGAAAAATAACTGAAGATGGTCGAAGTAGAGAGGTTATAAAATGTAGACTGGCAGTGGCAAGGATAGCGTTTCTGAAGAAGAGGAATTTGTTAACGTCTAGTATATATTTAAGTGTCAGGAAGTCGTTTCAGAAACTATTTGTATGGAGTGTAGCCATGTATGGAAGTGAAACATGGACGCTAAACAGTTTGGACAGGAAGAGAATAGAAGCTTTCAAAATGTGGTGCTACAGAAGAAAACTAAAGATTAGATGGGTAGACAACGTAAGTAATGAGGAGTTATTGAATAGAATAGGGAAGAAGAGGAGTTTGTGGCACAACTTGACAAGAAGAAGGGACCGGTTGGTAGGGCATGTTCTGAGGCATGAAGGGACCACAAATTTAGCATTGGAGGACAGCGTGGAGGGTAAAAATCGTATAGGGAGACCAAGAGATGAATATATTAAACATATTCAGTTCGATGTAGGTTACAGCAAGTACGGGAGATGAAGCAGCTTGCATAGGATAGAGTAGCATGGAGAGCTCCGTCAAATGAGTCTCAAGACTGAAGACCACAACAACAACAATGATAGTGAGACTTAAGGAAAGAGAAGACACATTCATAGTATTTGTCAGCATAAATAACGTTTTTCAACTGTGCAAGATAAATGAAATTTTCAGGAAAGTAGATGTCAATTATACTGAATTAAAACTGATATACACTCATATGCAGATGGTATCTGTTCACCGGCCGCGGTGGCCGAGCGGTTCTAGGCGCTTCAGTCCGGAACCGCGTGAGTGCTACGGTTGCAGGTTCGAATCATCCCTCGGGCATAGCTGTGTGTGATGTCCTTAGGTTAGTTAGGTTTCAGTAGCTCCGAATTCTATGGGACTGATTACCTCAGAAGTTAAGTCCCGTAATGGTTAGAGCCATCTTAGTATCTATTCTTTCGGGCACGTCCGAAAGAACAGATACCACCTTCATGTATATAAGGCTTACCGGCCAATGATCTTTTGCAGTACGGATGCATTAACATTGCACGATCTCTTACGGGAAACGGTAGCTTGATTGCCGCGAGTAATGAGTATAGTGGGTAAGGGCACTACAAATGTAGTGTGTGGAGAGTAAACTGGAGATGTGGGTCTCATGGGGAGCGTGCTAGAGACAAGTCCCTGAAGTCTCACTATCCTGTGCGTCCTCGATGACTCAGAGAGATGGAGCGTCTGCCACGTAAGCAGGAGATCTCGGTTTCGAGTCGCGATCGGTTCACACATTTTCAGCTCTCCCCTTTGATATTTATCAGCGCCGATCAGCAGCTAAAGGTCTTGATTTCATTGTAACTTCATTCGATATAAACTCAGGGGACAAATGTCATTTGCACATATACCGATGGCAGTAATGTCGCGTACGTTACATATAGAAGGGTAGCACATTGGCAAAACTGTTATTAGTGCTCGGGTGATTCATGAGAAAAGTTACCTCACTTTATGATGTGAACTTGAATGGAAATAACCGACTTTGAACGTAGAATGGTAGTTGGAACTAGAAACATCGGGCATTCCGATTCGGATATCGTTAGGGAATTCAGTATTTATAGATCCACAGTATCAAGAGTGTGCCGATAATACTAGTTTTCAGGCATTACCTCTGAGCATGGCAATGCAGTAGCCAATGGCCTTCAGCTAACAACAGAGATCAGCGCCGATTACGTAGAGTTGTCAGTGCTAACAGACAAGCAGCACTGCGTAAAATACCTACAGAAATCAGTGCGGGAAGTACAACGCACGTATGCGTTGCGACAGAGTTAATGGGCTGTGGCAGCAAATTACCGACGCCGGTATATATGTTAACAGCACGAGACCGCCTGCAGCGCCTCTTCTCGGCTCGTGACCGTATCAGTTGGACCCTAGACCACTGCCAACTGTGGCTCGGAGAAACACACTGATTTCACCAGAGGAGAACGGATGTGACCAGATCATTGACTGGAAGAGGATGTGCTCACCTAGTTGGAGATCATTTACAGCCATTCATAAACTTCCTGTTCCCATACACTTCACCGCACCACATTCGTTCGCTACTGGTTTGAAGGACATTCTGTACAATTCGACAATTCGAGCGAATGATTTTTCCACCCAGATCGCTCGAAATGAATGACATGGAACATTTACGGGACATAATCGAGAAGTCAGTTCATGCTCAAAATCTTGCACCGGTAGAATTTTCGTAGCTATGACTAGCTATAGACGCAGCATGCCACAGTATTTCTGCAGGGAACTTTCAACAACTTTTTGAGTCCATGCAGCCCTACGCTCGGCAAAAGGGGGTCCGACAGCGTATTAAGAGCTATTCCATGAGTTTTGTTGAAGTGTACCACAGTGTATACAGAATCAAGAGATAAACATATGAATGAATGTCCAAGAACGAAGTGCTGTAATTAAAAAGTCTGTAAGAAGGGGTTGCAGACCTCCCTTGAGATGGAATGTTGGAAATAAGATATAGATTTAGAGTGGGATTAATATTCCACTTTGACAGAATATCAACGATTATATTAATTGACACTATACGGAATAGTCAGAAAATTCTGAACTCAATAAGCATTCTAGTGAGCCCAGAGAATGGGTTGAAGGATGACCGATTTGGTTGGAGTGGGATACAGACATCGTGCTGTCAACCGCGTACTAGTTTTCAGATCAATCCCAAAACTGCTTCTGTAAATTCCTGGAAGATTACTTTGAGCATTACACAGCCGATATCTCTTCACCCTAACGCAATGCAAACTAGTGCTCCGTCACGAAGGCCCTCGTCGACGAATAGCCATCTGAACAACATCCTCATTCCTTCCATTCTTCGCTTTATCGTGATACACCATGGCGACTGCACTATTATGTCTGACTAACCAACAAGATTCGTTGACCCAATAACAACAATTCACTGTGGGTTGGATGTTAGGTTAACAGAAAATGCACAAGTGTAGGTGGGCTGACAGGATACTGAATGAGAAGATCCTCCGTAGAATGGCAATGGCCACAGAAGCAAGAAACGGATAATAGCAGTGAATGACTTTCAGGGTACACGAACAAGAAGATTGCAGTACGTCTGCTTTGTAAGCAGAAATCTTCTGAAGATCAAAGATTTTAAGCACGTCCAGCGGAATAAAGATGAATCTGCGCAGCTGATCTCTCATTTAAAATTTGTAAATGGTAGATACATTTATATATTCGTAAAATACCACTTGATTAAACGGTACATGCTAAAGTACTAAAGTGGTGGTTAGCTTGCAGCCAGAAGCATAGTCTAAATTCTACGAACACAATTGATTATTAAAGTGATAATGGTCACCAAAATTATTCTTTTTCGAATACTTCGTGTATTCCGAGGCACCGCCCACAATCGGATGATATAGTGTAGCTAATTTTTAATCATCGCTACCGTTATTATTATTTCCTCTATCATTCGTTTTTCAAATATTGCAAACATCTCCATACTTAATACCACTATTAAACAAATGTAGCCATTACGACTTTTGTCAATGGAGGAAACGAGTTTACGATACAGGTAAGAGTCTGCAATCATCTCTGCATAGTATATTTTTTCCGGACGAAAGAAAATGAATAAATTGTGCATCATCACAACATAATATTTCGCCACATGAAGATAACTATTCAAAAATATATTATTTCGAGACTTACAGGGAAATCTGTCAGATTCCGTTTGTAAGTGAAAATTCTTGACCTTCCCTCAGGGCAAACAGCGTAGCATATAAATTAGCTATGTTCAGTATTTATGAAACGAATTGTGAACTTTTGTAGTCACGTTTTTAATAATGTTTACGTGATGTCGCTATCAGAGCAACTTCTCTTTCTAGTTAGAATTAAGGAACAACAAGAAGAAGAAAGACGAGAAAATAAGTATCTCAGTGCACTGTATTGTTATTTCCACCTTTTTGTGTAATCATTCTGATTTCTTTCGTTTCGAAACGGTCTGTGAGGACTTAAAACTGATTTCCAAAGCATCGTTGGGTCACAGCTTCAAAGTACACCTGCCTATAAGCTCATGTCTTTGGACTTCAGCACTTCAGCGAACACACAATTAGCAGTTCATTTAAATTGCACTCCCATTTTGACTATGGGACTTCAGTTACCAAAACTGCAAATATTTGCTAACAGAAATAACGAACGTAGACCAAACATGTAAGGTCGCAGCATTACTGTACATTCTCGGTGAGACCCTTCACTTCTCACAACCGCCTCGAACAGGACATTTGATGTTTAGCGCGGAAGTAAAAGTCATAACAAAGAAACGGGTTTAAAATTTTTTCACGGATGTAATCCCTGTACTGAAAACGTAGCACGTCTGTAATATTAAGCAAAAGTACAAATGTGTACCGAATTTCTATATGGTAATTCAGGACCCATCGTTAACAATTTCAAGTAGGAACTATACGAATAATGTAACTTTTTTTGTGAAGAAGTAGATAAATCTGGACTTTTAAGCTGTGTTGAAAACCAATCAGCGGTAGACAATTATCAAAATCAAAAAACATATGGATGTAAAAAAAAACGTGTGTTGTGAAACGACTCTTGGTTATGCAGAATGGTTTTATTTAAGAACTATTGTTACATTAATCTTTGAATATATGATGCATACTAACTGCATTTGTTTTTCTTTCATTTGGCTACGCTGTTCACACAATGTCGCTGGTGTTATTTTGGCACTATTTCCGTGATCTATCTATAAAATGTTTTGTCGGCTTCATAGGCATACGTGGATGAGAAATACTGTCTATGGGACCTAGCCATATATTCCATGATGTTCCATCAAAGATTTGTACATGATCTCTTTAACTGTGGTAGACGAGAGGCTGTGAAAGTGTTACTGAGTCTTTTGTTCAAACGAACGAGATCGACTACTACATTTACTTTTAACGGCCTGTAACTTTGGGTCCTGGTATGTAAGTACTTTTGACTACATACCTTACTTTCAGTTTCAACCACAGATTAACAATGTACTGCAAAAAGTCTTCACACTGCAGGAAGTTATTAATTTCTGTCAACAGTACAAATAATGCCGATACACCTGTTAACAGCTCCATACTTGGCAATCATATACAATTACTCGCTCTTCGGAAGATCCGTATCTAAGGACAGCAAAGTTGCACAAGTCATACCGATATCCAAAAAAGAAAATATGAGTAATCCGCTGAATTACAGATCCATACCACTAACGTTGATTATAGTAAGGTTTTGACACTTATACTGTGTTCAAACATTATTAATTGCCTCGAAGAAAACGATTTATTATGAAATAGTCAGCATGGCTTCAGGAAACGTCACTCTTGTGAACCACAAGTATCTCTCTATTATCTCACAAGCGTCTTCTACTCAAATTGCGTGGCTGTGGAGTATCTCAGCAGTTGTCAGAAGGGCTACAATTCGGAGTAGATGGCGGAAGTTATAGACTAGAACAGAAAATATATCTGGTGTTCCTCAAGGTAGTGTTACCGACCTACATAAGCGACGTAAGAGAAATTCGGACAGCACACTTTGATTTGTTTAAGATGATGCAGTCATTTACAGTCTGGAGAAGTTATCGTAAGATCAGTGTCAACTGCGAAACTGTATGAGGCGAAAAGTGGTAACTGATTCTAAATCAAGAAAAGTCATCCACGTGAGTACTAAAAGGAATGAGCCAAATTTTGGTTACACTATAAATTACTCAAATATAAAAATCGTAAATTGATCTAAATTCTTAGAGATATCAACTACGAATGACATAAACTGGAACGACCACATAGATAATATTTTCGGTAAAGCAAATTAAAGGTTGAGATTTATTTGCAGAACACTTAGAAAGTACAACAGATCTGTTAAAGAGACTGTTTTCACCACGATTGTCTGTCCTCCTATGGAGTATTGGTGTGCGGTGTAGGATCCGCATCAGATTGGCATCCTGGGGAAGGGCATCTAATATGTTCAAAGATGGGGATCTTGTTTTGTATTAACGAGAAATAGGGCAGAGAGTGCCACGGACATGATACAATTCTTGGGGTGGCAATCATTAAAACAACAGCGTTTTTCATTGCGATGAGATCTTCCCGTGAAATATTAGTCACCAACTTTCTCTTCCGATTGCGAAAATATTGCATAGCGACAAATAAACATGATGATAAAATGAGAGAACTCAGAGCTTGCAGAGAAAGACGTAACTGATCGTTTTTCCTGTGCGCCTTTCGAGAGTGGAACAATAGAGAAATTAATTGCAGAATAATAATGTAAATACATAAATTGGAAGACTAGCAACGAGACGTTTCAAGTTATTAGTTCTGCCGCCTCCACAATGCTTCTGCTTTCTTTCATTTCACGGCCTGAAGAAGTATTTATACTTAGAACTACACTCCTGGAAATGGAAAAAAGAACACATTGACACCGGTGTGTCAGACCCACCATACTTGCTCCGGACACTGCGAGAGGGCTGTACGAGCAATGATCACACGCACGGCAAAGCGGACACAACAGGAACCGCGATGTTGGCGCTAGCTGCGAAGCATTTGTGCACCGCCGCCGTCAGTGTCAGCCAGTTTGCCGTGGCATACGGAGCTCCATCGCAGTCTTTAACACTGGTAGCATGCCGCGACAGCATGGACGTGAACCGTACGTGCAGTTGACGGACTTTGAGCGAGGGCGTATAGTGGGCATGCGGGAGGCCGGGTGGACGTACCGCCGAATTGCTCAAAACGTGGGGCGTGAGGTCTCCACAGTACATCGATGTTGTCGCCAGTGGTCGGCGGAAGATGCATGTGCCCGTCGACCTGGGACCGACCGCAGCGACGCACGGATGCACGCCAAGATCGTAGGATCATACGCAGTACCGTAGGGGACCGCACCGCCACTTCCCAGCAAATTAGGGACACTGTTGCTCCTGGGGTATCGGCGAGGACCATTCGCAACCGTCTCCATGAAGCTGGGCTACGGTCCCGCACACCGTTAGGCCGTCTTCCGCTCACGCCCCAACATCGTGCAGCCCGCCTCCAGTGGTGTCGCGACAGGCGTGAACGGAGGGACGAATGGAGACGTGTCGTCTTCAGCGATGAGAGTCGCTTCTGGCTTGGTGCCAATGATGGTCGTATGCGTGTTTGGCGCCGGCAAGGTGAGCGCCACAATCAGGACTGCATACGACCGAGGCACACAGGGCCAACACCCGGCATCATGGTGTGGGGAGCGATCTCCTACACTGGCCGTATACCTCTGGTGATCGTCGAGGGGACACTGAATAGTGCACGGTACATCCAAACCGTCATCGAACCCTTCGTTCTACCATTCCTAGACCGGAAAGGGAACTTGCTGTTCCAACAGGACAATGCACGTCCGCATGTATCCCGTGTTACCCAACGTGCTCTAGAAGGTGTAAGTCAACTACCCTGGCCAGCAAGATCTCCGGATCTGTCCCCCATTGAGCATGTTTGGGACTGGATGAAGCGTCGTCTCACGCGGTCTGCACGTCCAGCACGAACGCTGGTCCAACTGAGGCGCCAGGTGGAAATGGCATGGCAAGCCGTTCCACAGGACTACATCCAGCATCTCTACGATCGTCTCCATGGGAGAATAGCAGCCTGCATTGCTGCGAAAGGTGGATATACACTGTACTAGTGCCGGCATTGTGCATGCTCTGTTGCCTGTGTCTATGTGCCTGTGGTTCTGTCAGTGTGATCATGTGATGTATCTGACCCCAGGAATGTGTCAATAAAGTTTCCCCTTCCTGGGACAATGAATTCACGGTGTTCTTATTTCAGTTTCCAGGAGTGTATTTTTGTCTTATAATGTTTACTGTAATTTTTAATTAAGTACTCTTTCAGTATACTGCACAGCAACAGTAAAACCTGCATTATTTCTCCAAACTATGAAACAAAAGCTGTACTAATACGTTGATATGGGAGCTAATGTTTTAGATACCTACACTGTTACAGTCATGACGTTTTCGATAGTTACAGTGTCGCAGTTAACTGTGATGCCGTCAAATTCACCTGCACCCGTCAACATCCATCACGTCTTTCTCCACTTACAATGAAATCGGAGACAAATATAAGCGACCATTTTTGTTCATAGTCTTGTATCTTGAAACACTTACTCTATCATTTGTCCTGCGACACGCCGCAGAGGTAGGGGCAACGGATCTCGCAGAAGGGCTGACCCCGGTGGGAACGCCCCGCTCTCGGTTCTGTGCCAGCCCGCCCTCCCTCCGCCCCCCAGCTGCCTGGCCGACGGCCAAGGGGCGGCGCGGCGCCGTAGGCGGTGCGGTAATTGATGACGTCACTCATCTCTCGCCGTCCGCCCTCCGCTGCGCGCCTTCCGCTGATATGAGTTATTGCAGGAAGTAAGCCATTGTTCCCTGGAAGCGCAGGAGCACTCGGTTTGAAACATTTAAGCGCCTTAGGAAGCCGCAGTCAAATGAATTCATCCGTCAGGCACACTGGATGGGGCGAAAGGTTGCGCCCGCTAGTTTCCGAACTACTTCCAACGATTTTATTTCTTCGAGACCTGCATGCCCAATTTGAATTTCGAAAGTGGCTTCTCATTGCCTAGAACAACATATCGATGTCGATCAAAGTAACGCACGATCCACACAAGCATGGCTCCGGCAAAGAGCAAAGGTATGAGTTACTTGTAGATGAAACACAGACCCGGTACTAATTAAGTTACGTTACTTGTCTGTTTCCTATTGTGTCACTTAAACCACTACACAAGATTCACATGGCACCATACAATGACAGTATTCAGGGATCGAGTAGCTCTTGATAAGCGCAAATAATTTGCATGTATGGAATCCAACGATGGGCTTTTCATTCGGCAGGAACAACACATTGAATGGGAGTAATGTGTTTCCAAGGCTTCATAGACCTACCACTTTCATACAAATCGTCAGTTTTTACAAACAATGGAAATGCATCAGTATCTGATGAAGTCATTCTGAATTGTTCCTCATCGAGAAACTGTGCGGACGTATTGATAAAGACTATAACTTAGCAAATAAATTGGCCAAAGTCGTGACAGATCACATTACTAAATAATCACTCTTTTCCCGTGACATACTGTCTAAAATACCTCTCCCGAGGTCTGAGCTTCCAAAAAGTGGAATCTTGGTGCGAAAATTTTCGTCATGACTGTGATAACAAAACATCACACTTCCTTTCGTTCTGGGTGACAGGAGGTACGCCGAGTCTTACTGCTCAGTCATGTTGGCTATAAATGGAGCAAAATATTAATTTTAGAAACACCGGGGAGTTGCATTTTGCCCCTAACAAAACGAATATATGCTGTACTTACAATGTTGACATCGTTCACACTGAATAGGCGGCAACGAGACATAAAAAGGCATTTAGAGACAACAATGAGATTTATATAATACAGTGATAGACCGTGATCAAACAGAATACATGGGAATATGAAAACAAGACATAATTCTGAACGTTTGTAACAGTCAGAATGCTGATTAAGTTGCAAAAGTTACTATAAGCAGTCAACTACTAAAGAACGAGTGTAAAATTACGAAACTGTCCAGCAACGACTGAAGACAAAAACATTTCCGAACGTAAATCTGCGTCACTTCAATTCTAAATTTGGTATGGGCAGCTTGCCCTCATGTTCTGTTCACGTTTTTTTTTCATTTTCACTCATCTAGTATACACATTTTTTGGCAAATTTGTTTCTAAGTTTAACTGCGGCCTTCTTTACTTGTTGTCTTAGAGTAATGAAGACCGCCACTATACGAACATAACTACTTCTATACATCAACTCGAGTTGGCGTTTGTCTAAAATTTCCCTTTGAAAATTTTTAAACATGGTGCATAAAAGATTAGGCGTTTACTTGAATAAATTATGAAAATACCTCCGATCTGTATGGTTCTAAGTAGCAATAGCTCCACTTACTAAGGACGCTGCACGATCCAAATATTACACCTTGTTCGGAAAGAGACGTTATTCGTTTCAGATAAACGTATTTCAATTATTCCATTGATTCTCAATTTCTTTAATTGAGACCATGCGGCTTCGCGAGCAAAAAATAAACTTACGGAAGACTTACATCTGTAGAGTTGATCAACGATTGCTCTAATTCATCCTCAGATGAGTTGTTGGAAGATCTCGCTCAGTTCTGACTAGACTTTCAATTGGTGTCCCTCATTCCCATTCAGTTTTTATGACGCGTCTTATGGGTGTCGTAAACCTCACCTCTGAAGGCAGAATTCTTCTTTTATATCTCAGCCTAACGGCCACAGTTTACTGCTGAGGATCAGCACTGAATATATCAAATAAACGGCTCAGTGGCTCACTTTTACTCCTGTGTTTTCATATCACCTAACATAGGGCAAGTCATTTCTCCTTAACGCAGGTCGCGGTAAGTGAATGGATCTAGACACAGCGGGGGGTAGAGATTACGTGGAAATATGTCCGTGAGTTAAACTGCGGCAAACTTGGTTCATTCCTTAAACCGCTGAGCAATGGTGGAACATCGCTATTTGATTTTAATTACTTTTTTGCCATTGTTGTTTGCAATGAACAACGATTGCGACTAAGGCTCCGTGAAATGAAAATCACTGATCCCAAGACTCAGTGATAAGCACGCTTTTCTTTCGGCACGAATAAAAAAGGTTCGATTTCAAATTTTAAAACATAACATTCTTCCAACTCGCAACAGCACCCGTGTTCTTCCTTCTTACTTTTCGTGGAAAATCCGTCAGTCTGTTCCACCTCATTGTCTAGCCTTGTTTAAAATTTATGAACGTTAATAACTGCGTTATAAAATATACAGATGAGCTGGTTGTTTTATGTTGTCGAGTCTGGTAGATTTCAGACCATCCACAGCCGAGAATCCGGTTCAATTCCGTATTTTACAATATCAACACCAGTTGTGGGATAATTAGTTGCATGATTTTATCATTTGTGGATGGCCGGAAATTGACCGAAGTCGACAGCCAAAGATCTACATGTACATATACCTGATTATTCTGCTACTCACAATTAAGTGCCTGGCAGAGGGTTCAATGAACCACCTTCATGCTATCTCTGTATCGTTCCACACTCGAACGGCGCGCGGGAAAAATGAGCACTTAAATTTTTCCGTGCGAGCCCTGATTTCTCTTATTTTATCGTAATGATCATTTCTCATTATGTAGGTGAGTGGCTACAGAATGTTTTCGCAATTGCAGAAGAAGGCTGAAGATTGGAATTTCATGAGGATATACCGTCGCAAAGAAAAACACCCTTGTTTTAATGATTGCCACTCCAATTCACGTATCATGTCTGTGGCACTATCTCCACACTATCTCCCGTACTTCAAGATAATACAAAACGAGCCGCCCTTCTTTGAACTTTTTCAATATCATCCGTCTGTCCCACTTGATATGGATCCCACATCGCACAGCAGTACTCCAGAATAGGGCGGACAATAGTAGTGTAAACAGTCGTTTCAGTAGATCTGTTACACCTACTATGTGTTCTGCCAATGAATCGCAGTCTTTGATTTGCTCTACCCACAACATTATCTAAGCGATAATTCCAACGCAGGATATTTGTAATTATAGTTCCTAAGTATTTAAATGAATTCAAAGCCTTAAGATTTGTGTGACTTACCGCCTAATCGACATTTATCGGATTTCTTTTAGTACTCATCTGAATGACTTGACACTTTTCTTTATTGAGGGTCAATTGCCAATTTTCGCACAGCACAGATATCTTACCTATATCATTTTGCAATTTTTTGGTCATCTGATGACATTACAAGACGGCTAATAACGGCATCATGTGCAAATAATCTAAGGGGGAGACTCCGATTGTCTACTACATCGTTAATATAGATCGGGGACAATAGCGGGCCTATAACACTTCCTTGGGGAACGACGGATATTCCTCATGTTTTACTCGATGCCTTTTCTCATATTACCAAGAACTGTGAACTTTCTGACAGGAAATCACGATTCCAATCGCACAACTGAGGCGATACTCCACAGGCACTCAGTTTGGTTAGAGGAACGGTGTCGAAAGCCTTCTGAAAATACAAAAATATGGAGTTAATTTGATATCCCCTGTCGATATCACTCATTACTTCAGGAGTATGAAGAGCTAGTTCCGTTCCGCAGCAACGATATTTTCTGAATCCGTGCTGACCATGTGCCAGTAAATCGTTTTCTTCTAGGTACTTCATAATGTTCGAACAAAGTATGTGTTAAAAACCCTACTGCAAATCGAATTTAGTGATATGGGCCTGTAATTCAGCGGATTACTCCTATTTCCCATTCTGGGTATTGGTGTGACTTGAGCAATTTTCCAGTCTTTAGGTATGGAACTTTCTGTGAGCGAGCGGTTTTGTATAATTGCTAATTGTGTAGCTATTGCATCTGCATACGCTGAAAGGAACCTGACTGGTATACAATCTGAATCGGAAGCCTTGCCTTTATTGATGGAAGCTGCTTTGCTACACCGAAGATATCTACGTCTATGTTTCTCCTCTTCGCAGTTGTTCTTGTCTGGAATTAGGGAATATTTACTTCGTATTCTTTGGCGAAGGCGTTTGGGAAAACCATGTTTAATAACTCTGCTTTGGTGGCACTGCCATCAGTGATTTTACCGTTGGTATCACGCACTGAAGGTACTGATTGAGTCTTGCCACTGGTGTGCTTTATATATGACCACAATTTCTTTGGGTTTTCTGCGAGATTCCGAGACAGAGTTTCGTTGTAGAAATTATTAGAAGTATCTGGCATTTAAACGCGCGCTATATTAAGAAAAACAGTTGCAAAACTTCGCCAAACTTCTGGATTTTGCGTTCTTTTAAATTTGGTATGCTTTTGAGTTGCTTCTGCAACGGCGATCTGACCCGTTTTGTGTACCATGAGGGATCAGTACCATCACTTATTAATTTGTGTGCTATAGACTAAATATCTCAATTGCTGTCGATACTATGTCTTTGAAATCATTCCACATCTTTTCTAAGCTTACAGGATCAATTCGGAAGCAGTGGAGACTGCCTCTTAAAAAAGTGTTAAGAGCATTTTGATCAGCTTTTTTAAGAAGATTTACTTTGTGTTCCTTCATGATGGTTGTGGGTGTTACGGTATTCAACCTAGCAGCAACTGCCTTATGGTCGCTAACTTCTGTGTTCGTCATGATACTCCCTATTTGTCCAGGATTATTTGTTGCTAAAAGGTCAAGTACGCTTTCGCAACCATTTTCACTTCGAGTAGGCTCATGAAGAGTCTAAAAAATTTTCGGAGAGAACATTTAGTACAGTTTCGGATGACGCTTTATGTTTGCCGCCGGCTTCAAACGTATAATTTTTCCAGCATATGGCGGGTAGATTGAAGTCGCCACCGACTATATATGAGTGGGGTAGCTGTTTGAAATGATACTCAAATTTTCTTTTAACTGTTCAGCAACCATATCTTCTGACTCAGGGGGTCGGTAAAACGATCTAGTTAATAGTTTAGTCCGATTGTCAGGTATAACATCTAACCATACTGTCTACTTCAATTTCACTACAAGGTAAACTACTTCTGATAGCAATACATACTCCACCGCCAACTGTATTTAATCTATTCTTTCTGAACAATGAAAGATCCTTTGAAAAAATTTCGGCTGATCTTATTTCCGCCTTTAGCCAGCTTTCTGTACCTATAGCTATTTTAGCTTCAGTGCTTTCTATTAGGGCTTGGAGCCCTGGTTCCTTCCCAACACAGATACGACAATTTACAGCTGCAATACCGATCACTTATACAACTACCCTACTGTGTTTTACTTGCCCTCTTTTTTGACGGACGACCTTTCTGTGGTTTTCTGAGACCTCTAACATAAAAAATGCGCACAGTCTCTTCATACAGCCCCCGCTAACCGTGTAGCATCTTCCTATGTGCACCGGACTCCTGACCTACACTCCTGGAAATTGAAATAAGAACACCGTGAATTCATTGTCCCAGGAAGAGGAAACTATTGACACATTCCTGGGGTCAGATACATCACATGATCACACTGACAGAACCACAGGCACATAGACACAGGCAACAGAGCATGCACAATGTCGGCACTAGTACAGTGTATATCCACCTTTCGCAGCAATGCAGGCTGCTATTCTCCCATGGAGACGATCGTAGAGATGCTGGATGTAGTCCTGTGGAACGGCTTGCCATGCCATTTCCACCTGGCGCCTCAGTTGGACCAGCGTTCGTGCTGGACGTGCAGACCGCGTGAGACGACGCTTCATCCAGTCCCAAACATGCTCAATGGGGGACAGATCCGGAGATCTAGCTGGCCAGGGTAGTTGACTTACACCTTCTAGAGCAAGTTTGGTGGCACGGGATACATGCGGACGTGCATTGTCCTGTTGGAACAGCAAGTTCCCTTGCCGGTCTAGGAATGGTAGAACGATGGGTTCGATGACGGTTTGGATGTACCGTGCACTATTCAGTGTCCCCTCGACGATCACCAGAGGTGTACGGCCAGTATAGGAGATCGCTCCCCACACCATGATTCCGGGTGTTGGCCCTGTGTGCCTCGGTCGTATGCAGTCCTGATTGTGGCGCTCACCTGCACGGCGCCAAACACGCATACGACCATCATTGGCACCAAGGCAGAAGCGACTCTCATCGCTGAAGACGACACGTCTCCATTCGTCCCTCAATTCACTCCTGTCGCGACACCACTGGAGGTGGGTTGCACGATGTTGGGGCGTGAGCGGAAGACGGCCTAACGGTGTGCGGGACCGTAGCCCAGCTTCATGGAGACGGTTGCGAATGGTCCTCGCCGATACCCCAGGAGCAACAGTGTCACTAATTTGCTGGGAAGTGGCGGTGCGGTCCCCTACGGCACAGCGTAGGATCCTACGGTCTTGGTGTGCATCCGTGCGTCGCTGCGGTCCGGTCCCAGGTCGACGGGCACGTGCACCTTCCGCCGACCACTGGCGACAACATCGATGTACTGTGGAGACCTCACGCCCCACGTGTTGAGCAATTCGGCGGTACGTCCACCCGGCCTCCCGCATGCCCACTATACGCCCTCGCTCAAAGTCCGTCAACTGCACATACGGTTCACGTCCACGCTGTCGCGGCATGCTACCAGTGTTAAAGACTGCGATGGAGCTCCGTATGCCACGGCAAACTGGCTGACACTGACGGCTGCGGTGCACAAATGCTGCGCAGCTAGCGCCATTCGACGGCCAGCACCATGGTTCCTGGTGTGTCCGCTGTGCCATGCGTGTGATCATTGCTTGTACAGCCCTCTCGCAGTGTCCGGAGCAAGTATGGTGGGTCTGACACACCAGTGTCAATGTGTTCTTTTTTCCATTTCCAGGAGTGTATTAAGCGGATACCGGAAACCCACCACCGATGGTGCAAGTCAAGGATTCTGCAGCCTACAGGGTCACAAAACCACCTGAATCTCTGTTTCAGACCATCTACTCGGCTCTGCACCAAAGGACCACAGTCGGTTCTGTGGACGATGCTGCAGATGGTGAGCTCCACCTTTAATCTCGGAAGCAAGACTAGCAGTCTTTACCATTTCCGATGACCGCCAAAACCAGACAAAATCTCCTGCGATCTGAAGTGACCCACGTCGTTGGTATCGACTTGAGCAACCACCTGTAGTAGGCTTCACTCTTCATGATATAGATAAAGTAACTAGCACAGCAATGTATTACACGAGGCAGTTTTTAACGTTTTATAATATTTGCCCAACGCCGCCTACATAAAGTATTCAATTAGTAGGGGAGAGTGTTGCACTATGGAACGATTTTCAGACTTTCACCTCTAGTCAGCTGAAATTTAGTGGTTTCTTAATCCTGTTTTAAATTGTAGCATCTACTTTTATTGTGGTACAGTCTACTACAAAAATTAATGCGGAAAATTTGGGCATTTCGTAACGTGAAAAAATGTTTCAAGCTACAATGTGGTCGTGTACCAAGGAACAAATGTTCTATTGAAATTTAAAAGTGATGCAGCCGAGAAACCGTTTTCAATACAGTATTTAATAGTGTTTTTTTTACTTCACACAAATAATAAGTGACGGAAATAAAATCATGTCGAATTATTGCCAAAAGCGAATTAAAAGTTAGATATATTCTGAAATATAAGTTGTTGGAAGTTAACACAAATTTTTCCATTTTCAATACATGTTACAGTGTTATGGGTACATGGCATCACACTAATTCAATTCACTCACGTATATTGTAAGTTTCAATGTAGATAACATTCATCCGTTTCAGGGTCCAATATGGTGTTCTACCGACGAAGTATCGTTTAAACATTGACACGGTATGTCAGTAGTTTTAAAAATATATACAGTTTTGCTCGTCATAAATATCTGTAACTGGAGAAACAACAATATTTTCCAAATATATAGAACTGTAAATGTTTCCAAACACCACACAAAACACAATATCAAACCTCACAACAACAAAGTATGCACGTGGTAGGAAATGTCAAAAACTGCTTAAGACGACCTCCAGTGAGTCTTGCTTGATGTGATTCTGAAATAGGTGGCTTGAGAGAAACACAGGCCAGGAAAAATCTTATGTTCCTTCGAACACTATACAGCATTCTCCACTCGTATTGTACTATTTTCGCTTCCATATACCGCAATAGGTAAAGCAATAAATCACATTCTACTTCTATTCATAGATATATTCTAAGAGGTTCTTTGACTAACTGCAGAAACGTATCGAAAATTTTACAACTTATTTTACACAGATCGTAAAAATATTGCTGGAAATTTTACTAAAATGATACTGGTATTTATTACTGAAGTTTCTCTGAAGGTATATTCTTATTCGAAAGCCATAGAAAATATTTTAGGTAAAAAGAAATTGAATGCTTTTATGTAGATTTTTTTATTGCGTGGGCGATTTCTTGGATACATTCTTCGCTAATAGACGATAACGTGGAGAAAAAAAGTGTACAACTATTTCGTTGCTGTTTGTGATGGGTGTATTTCTGGATACCTCCATCAATCCTATCGATTCCTGTTCCGTATGTAAACGGTACTCGGGACGAACGACAGTCGGTAAATCCCAGAATGAACGCTCTCTGATTTTTCCCTCGAAGGATACCCAGCATGATATGAATGGGAGAAGTCTCTGTGTAAAATGATTCGTCATGTAACATAAGCTCTTGAAATTTTAACCCGTAACTCTTCTGGCGTGCACAATGTACCTCTTTTAGCATCTGTTCCTCGAGATTGATGAACGTCTCCGTTAAGTTTTCGCACTAAATAAAAGAACCAATGATGAATCGCGCTGCTTTTCTTTCGACCTCCTGTGTCTCCTCTATTAATTCTATACGGTAATGGTTTCAGATTGCAGAGCGTTGCTCAAGCATGTTAGGAACGAGGTTTTTGTGGATTGATCATTTATCCTTCAGATGTGTTCGTGAACATCTAGCTGGTAATATCCACCAAAAAGTCATGTCCGTGTCAGAGTATGAATTATAAATTGCATGAAGAGAATAATAAGTAGCACAGAGGATCTACATCATGACTGCGTACATAGACACGTTTCCTTCGATCATAACGCAAATGGACTAGATGTAATTATCGCCATTATTCCTAAGGGAAACCCTTTTATGAAGGCTTGCACGACGCATACATCAACATATACATATGTACTTTTTAAGGTACCCCTTTTACTTTATTTCCTGTTTAGTTCTTTGATATACGCAAAGTGACTATAACAGTGAAACTTCCTGGCAGATTAAAACTGTGTGCCTGACCGAGACTCGAACTCGGGACCTTTGCCTTTCGCGGGCAAGTGCTCTACCAACTGAGCTACCAAACCACGACTCATGCCTGGTAGTCACAGCTTTTCATCTGCCAGTTCCTCGCCTCCTATCTTCCAAACTTTACAGAAGCTCTCCTGGTTCGCAGGAGAGCTTCTGTAAAGTTTGGAAGATAGGAGGCAAGGAACTGGCAGAAGTAAAGCTGTGAGTACCGGGACGTGAGCCGTGCTTTGGTAGCTCAGTTGGTAGAGCACTTGCCCGCGAAAGGCAAAGGTCCCGAGTTCGAGTCTCTTTCGGGCACACAGTTTTAATCTGCCAGGAAGTTTCATATCGGCGCACACTCCGCTGCACAGTGAAAATCTCATTCTGGTGACTACATCAGTGTTGCACAATTAAGGAGTAAGGAGCGAGCGGTCGGCTCCCACGCCGACCAGCAGAGGCGGTTGGCCATCTGACGGTTTCAGAGACGGTAGGACAAGGTGCCTAAGCAGAATCGCTCAGGAAAGACATACAAAAGGAAAGCACATTTATTCTGCAGCAGATCAATTGTTATTAATAAATATTTGGTAACAAAAGTTGCCTTTACCGCTCAAACATCAGGAGGAATTTATGAGTCATAAGTACTATCTCTCGGTAATTTTACAATGCCATTAAACGGTGGTATTTATAAATAAATTAATAACTTTGGCATAACCGAGGATTTACGATCTTATACGAACTGCACCAATTGTACCGTCAAGTTACAGTCTGTGCGCCATAGCCATCAGCTGTCGGTAGGATGCCTTTCGACCTAGTCATGCTCTCATGCTGTTAATGATTAGCTTATAATCAGTGTGAACTAGTTAATTTTACGGTTTTTCTTAAATAAAATCACCATAATGGCATCTCGTGTAAAAATTATTTGTTGTCGGATTGCATTTCCTTAGGATTCTTCCAATGAATCTCAGTCTGGCATCTGCTTTACCGACGATCAACTTTATATGATCATTCCATTTTAAATCACTCCTAATGAGTACTCCCAGATAGTTTATGGAATTAACTGCTTCCAGTTGTTGACCTGCTATTTTGTAGCTAAATGATAAGGGACCTATCTTTCTATGTATTCGCATCACATTACACTTGTCTACATTGAGATTCAATTGCCATTCCGTGCACCATGCGTCAATTCTCTGTAGATCCTCCTGCATTTCAGTACAATTTTCCATTGTTGCAACCTCTCCATACACCACAGCATCATCTGCAAAAAGCCTCAGTGAACTTCCGATGTCATCCACCAGGTCATTTATGTATATTGTGAATAGCAACGGTCCTATGACACTCCCCTGCGGCACACCTGAAATCACTCTTACTTCGGAAGACTTCTCTCCATTGAGAATGACATGCTGCGTTCTGTTATCTAGGAACTCCTCAATCCAATCACACAATTGATCTGATAGTCCGTATGCTCTAACTTTGTTCATTAAACGACTGTGGGGAACTGTGTCAAACGCCTTGCGGAAGTCAAGAAACACGGCATCTACCTGTGAACCCGTGTCTAAGGCCCTCTGAGTCTCGTGGACGAATAGCGCGAGCTGGGTTTCACACGACCGTCTTTTTCGAAACCCATGCTGATTCCTACAGAGTAGATTTCTAGTCTCCAGAAAAGACATTATACTCGAACATAATACGTGTTCCAAAATTCTACAACTGATCGACGTTAGAGATATAGGTCTATAGTTCTGCACATCTGTTCGACGTCCCTTCTTGAAAACGGGGATGACCTGTGCCCTTTTCCATTCCTTTGGAACGCTTCGCTCTTCTAGAGACCTACGGTACACCGCTGCAAGAATGGGGGCAAGTTCCTTCGCGTACTCTGTGTAAAATCGAACTGGTATTCCATCAGGACCAGCGGCCTTTCCTCTTTTGAGCGATTTTAATTGTTTCTCTATCCCTATGTCGTCTACTTCGATATCTACCATTTTGTCAACTGTACGACAATCTAGAGAAGGAAGCACAGTGCATTCTTCCTCTGTGAAACAGCTTTGGAAGAAGACATTTAGTAATTCGGCCTTTAGTCTGTCATCCTCTGTTTCAGTACCATTTTGGTCACAGAGTGTCTGGACATTTTGTTTTGATCCACCTACCGCTTTGACATAGGACCAAAATTTCTTAGGATTTTCTGCCAAGTCAGTACATAGAACTTTACTTTCGAATTCATTGAAAGCCTCTCGCATAGCCCTCCTCACACTGCATTTCGCTTCGCGTAATTTTTGTTTGTCTGCAAGGCTTTGGCTATGTTTATGTTTGCTGTGAAGTTCCCTTTGCTTCCGCAACAGTTTTCTAACTCGGTTGTTGTACCACGGTGGCTCTTTCCCATCTCTTACGATCTTGCTTGGCACATACTCATCTAACGCATATTGTACGATGGTTTTGAACTTGGTCCACTGATCGTCAACACTGTCTGTACTTGAGACAAAACTTTTGTGTTGAGCCACCAAGTACTCTGAAATCTGCTTTTTGTCACTTTTGCTAAACAGAAAAATCTTCCTACCTTTCTTAATATTTCTATTTACGGCTGAAATCATCGATGCAGTAACCGCTTTATGATCGCTGATTCCCTGCTCTGCATTAACTGATTCAAATAGTTCGGGTCAGTTTGTCACCAGAAGGTCTAATATGTTATCGCCACGAGTCGGTTTTCTGTTTAACTGCTCAAGGTAGTTTTCAGATAAAGCACATAAAAAAATTTCACTGGATTCTTTTTCCCTGCCACCCGTTATGAACGTTTGAGTCTCCCAGTCTATATCCGGCAAATTAAAATCTCCACCCAGAACTATAACATGGTGAAGAAATCTACTGGAAATATTTACCAAATTATTCTTCAGCTGCTGAGCCACAACAGCTGCTGAGCCCGGGGGCCTATAGAGACATCCAATTACCATGTCTGAGCCTTCTTTAACCGTGACCTTCACCCAAATCATTTCATATTTCGAATCTTCGTCAATTTCCTTCGATACTATTGCACTTCTTATCGCTATAAACACGCCTCCCCCTTCACTGTCCAGCCTATTTCTGCGGTATACATTCCAATCCGAGTTTAGGATTTCATTACTGTTTACGTCTGGTTTCAGCCAACTTTCTGTTCCTAGTACTATATGGGCGTTGTGACCGTTTATTAATGAGAGCAGTTCTGGGACCTTTCTATAGACGCTCCTGCAGTTTACTATAAGCACATTAATATTGTTATTCCTTGTTGCATTTTGCCTACTCCTGCCTTGCTGCGTCTCAGGAGGCGTCTTGTCGGGCCTAGGGAGGGTATTCTCTAACCTAAAAAACCCCCATGTGCACTCCACACGTACTCCGCTACCCTCGTAGCCGCTTCCGGCGTGTAGTGCACGCCTGACCTAAGCAGGGGGACCCTACAATTCTCCACCCGATAACGGAGGTCGAGAAATTTGCACCCCAGCTCTCCGCAGAATCGTCTGAGCCTCTGGTTTAAGCCTTCCACTCGGCTCCAAACCAGAGGACCGCGATCGGTTCTGGGAACGATACTACAAATAGTTAGCTCTGATTCCACCCCGCGAGCGAGGCTTTCCGTCTTCACCAACTCCGCCAACCGCCTGTACGAACTGAGGATGACCTCTGAACCCAGACGGCAGGAGTCATTGGTGCCGACATGAGCAACAATTTGCAGTCGGGTGCACCCAGTGCTCTCTATCGCCGCCGGTAGGGCCTCCTCCACATCTCGGATGAGACCCCCCGGCAAGCAGACAGAGTGAACACTGGCCTTCTTCCCCGACCTTTCTGCTATTTCCCTAAGGGGCTCCATCACCCGCCTAACGTTGGAGCTCCCAATAACTAATAAACCCCTCCCCCCATGTGCCTGCTCGGACCTTGCTGAAGGAGCAGCCACATGTCCATTCACAGGCAGAGCGGGCGATGCCACACGACCAGCCTCCACATTGACCCTCCGCCTCGTGCGCCGTGAACGCCGCTGAACCCGCCACTCCCCTTGGGGAGATGGTGGCCCAACCGCGCCCGGTACCCGCGAAGATGTCTCGACAGCAGGGACAGTGGGTGAAGCATGTAACACCTGGGGTGTACCTTGCGACGCACCAGACTCCCCACTGCCGCTACACTCCGAGGCAGCAGCCTGAAGACGGCTGACCGCGGCCATCAACACGCTCAGCTGTTCGCGAAGAGTGGCCAGCTCCTCCTGCGTCCGTACACAGCAGCCACACATCCTATCCATCCTAAGAAATCAATTTACTATAGAGTGTTAATACACTTTTTAATAGACTGCTAATTCACTAAAGGCTGTTGATTATTGACTAAACTGTGATTGCTAACCACTTCTTGTAGAAAACAAGGAAAATAGCACTACCTGTCTCTGGACTGTATTCAAAACAAACACTAGCACTACTAGGCAGGAAGACTTCCTACCCCATTATGTCGGTTCAAAAACCGAATGGCTTCATTATCGCAAAACTCCTGTAAGAAAGAGTGGCCAGTAACACTGTACACCCCTTATACCAACACCTACGGATTCATACAAGACATTTCTGGAGGTTTAGTACGAGTGGAAGGTTCTGGCAACAAGTCCAGAGCGAGAGGTGCTCATCATTGTCTACATATACAGGGTGGTCAGAAAATGTGTGAAATGCTTGTAGGAATGTTACAGGGCAGGTTGTACTGAGATATAAATGTAAGAAAGAAATTCGATACGTTGCTCCGTTTCCGAGATATTTAGCATAGAATTTATCCAATCTGGACGACGTGCGCTCGCATTCAAGCGGCCTGCCAGTGGCGGTGTTGCCCAACGAGTGATTTGTCTCATTAGCTGAAACTTGAAATTACTCGCTCGGCGATCTGATTGGCTAACTTCAATGCTAAATAAATCGGAAACGGCGCTACGTATCGAATTTCTTCCTTAACATTTGTGTCTCAGTGCCACCTGCACTGTAACATCCCTACAAGCATTTCACATATTTTCTGACCACCCTGTATATACACGTAAGAGTGAACTTAGTCCCACACTGAGACGCTGGCCGCGGTGGCCGAGCGGTTGTAGGCGCTACAGTCTGGAACCGCTCGACCGCTACCGTCGCAGGTTCGAATCCTGCCTCGGGCATGGATGTGTGTGATTCCCTTAGGTTAGTTAGGTTTAAGTACTTTTACGTTCTAGGGGACTGATGATCTTAGAAGTTAAGTACCATAGTGCTCAGAGCCATTTGAACCATTTGAACCACACTGAGACCAGTCTCCAACAAGAGTGACATGTCAGATGCCAGTACACGTCCCGGGTTTCCTGTAGAAACAGTTGTACTGAGGCAAGCGTTACAGGTGCATCACAGTACCGGTAACTGTTGTAACCTAGGGTCTGAATGAAATGGAGTGGTAACTACAATGATACTCCAAAGCTGAAGTACGCGTGACAGTGTAAATTTTGTGGTATGATATTAAGAAGAACTCCGCTAAGGACTGCTAAAACTGCTTTTTTTATGTACGCCAGGTTTCGCAGTCTGCAGCAACATCATCAAGTGCAACAACGATAAAAGTTCATCGCCACTGGTCAAGATATATCATTCAGTGTACATTGTCAACAAATACTGTCTACATAGACTGATTAGACAGAACATATCTAGTGGCCGCTATGTCTACCTTTGGTACGGACAACAGCGGCGACGCACCGGGGAATGGAAGCAATGAAGAGTTGGTAGGTTGCTGGAGGGAGTTGGCATCACATGTGCACACACAAGTCTGCAAGTCTGCAAGCCACGTTCAATCACATCACGGGTCGAGTTCAAATCTGGCAAGCTGGGGTACCGGCACTTCAATTGGAACTCGCCACTGTGATCCTCAAATCACTCCATCAAACTCCTAGCCTCGTGGAATAGCGCATTACATTGTTGAAAAATGCCAATGCCGTCGGGAAATATGATCTACATGATGGGGTGTACGTGATCTCCAACCAGTGAATGATAATCCTGCGCCGTCATGGTGCTTGCTCAAGCTCCGCTGCACCCATGGACGCCCACATGAATGTTCCCCAAAGCATAGTGGAGCACTCGCCAGTTTGTCTCTATCACGCAGTACAGGAGCTGTTCCCTCGAAAGACGACGGATTCAGTCCCACCACCGGCATGATTAAGAAGATACTCGGATTCATCAGACCATTAAACGCTCTGCCAACGCGTGCGCCACTGTTCAGTGTCAATGGTCACGTGCCTTGTTAGTCGTAATTGCCGATGTCGTAGTGTTAACATCGGCAGATGCATGGGTCGTTGGCTGCGGAGGCCAATCGTCAGCAATACATACTTGTACTCTGCTCAGCACTGACGTCTGGCGATACTTCCGCCACAATTATCCACCTGTCGTGTTTTACCATATGGCGTCCTAGATCTGTAATGATGAGTGGCCACCCAATGCCACGACCTCTGGAAAGGGTTTCACCTTGATTTCGCCACGTGTTGAAGACAATCAACACAACACTCCTCGAACACCAAACGAGTAGTGCAGTTTCCGAAATGCTCGTACCGAATGTTCGGACCATCGCTATCAGCCCTGTGCCAAACTCAAATAGATCTCCCACGCCATTTTACACACGGAGAGCGCGCCTACTGATACCGTGCCTGTGTCTGTCTGGCAGTCATTCCTCACCTGGTGCCGGTGCCATCGCCTAGACGGGTTTCCATCGCTATTAGGTCGGTGGTCATAAAATTCTGCTAATTGGTGTATCATGACTTCGAGCGATGGGTACACCAATGACCTTTTAACAGTGTTGAACCTGCTACTTCGAGCTGCTAAATCCGTTATGTACCAACAAAAGAACAATGTTACCACCTGGCAGCAGAATTCTTCTTATCATCATGCCTTTCAGCAGCTGTGACAATTCTCGTGAGCAAACGTCTAAGCTGAACACTGATTCACCTGAAATTCTAGAGGTATGTGGGCATGTCGGATGTCTCGTCCGCCTATAGTGAAATTGTACCAATAATTTGACCAAGGCCGCAGAGACGTGTTTAATGCTGATACTTGGACAGAAGACCATCGACATCGACCACAAAGGACAATGTCCAGACAATCTAAGACGAATGTATGTAGAAATTGGGGAAAAGAAATTTTCCAATGACGAGAATGCTCACACAGCGGTTCTCGATTTGCTAGTTGATCACGAAATGGATATGTGTCATCGAGGAATTGGACTGGTGGAACGATCCGATCATTGTTTCACGGAGACTTGGTGACTACCTTGGAAAATAGTGTCATGTCTCTGTGTAATTCTGAACTGTAGTATCACACTCAATAAAATTTACATGGTCTTTCTTAATAATATCTAACTTATTTTTATATGGCATTTTTCTCCACAGTGTGTTTAAAAGTGATGACCGATTTCACCCTTTTTGTTGTTCGTCTTCAGATCTAGCGCACAATATGGTTGCAGCCGGCTGAAGTCCCTTTGAATATACTCCAAAACCCAGTGACTGGCGAAGGGTACTTCCTACCTAGACTGGACATTTTCTGTTCTACTCAAGTTTTCCTGAACGATAATGTCACACGGTCATCATATTTACTGGGCATGGGACATCTAGATTTCTCGTAAGCTCTGTGTGAGATATACAATAGTTTCTGCTGAATTGTCCCATAATCTTTCTCAAAAACTGACTCTGTGGGTAATGGACTTAGAGAAGACAAATTCCAATGTATGAGGGCCGAGCATCTCTTTTACACTAACATACAGGCTGTATCATTCCTAGCAGAAAGTATCAGAATTATTTAGGAATCTGTTGTCATGTGTTAATAACAGACACCCCAAACAAACTCTAGAGCTATACTGTAGAACTGTTCACACTTGCGACAGGCATACCATTTTCTTTAAACTGTAGTTTCTGAAACTCCTTCCTATGAATGTAACTCTTCCATTCACATCAGTTGATGCAGACTTTGGGTGTATGGCACATTTCATATCTCTTCTTAGTACTACCAATGAAAAAGAAAACAGTTCATTATGAAAGTTTAATCCGAAATTTATTAAACACTTTACAGATGTTGATCACGACATTTCTAGTATTAAATGGTTAAACTATCATTGTATTTAGAACAGTCGTCAGTCATGTACATCTGTATAGTTGAGACCTCCAGCCAGCTGGAATGCACTGCTGTCGAGGATATGTACATTGCTCAAGGTGTTTGTTTTCTTTGCATTATTTATCTGGAATAATCCATTTGGCTTCTTACTCACGAAAACTATTACCACAAGCTTTACCATTCTCGCCACATACTGGTGCGCATGCAGTACCCTCCAAGGTAGACAAGAGCGCTAACGCGCTGCTTTCTGGACTCGGATAGGCGCGCCGGCCCCGATAGAATCCACCCGGCAAATTAACGACGAGGCCCGGTGTGCCGACCAAACTGGATGTGGCTTTTAGGCGGTTTTCCATATCCCGTTACGAGAATATCAGGCTGGTCCCCACGTTCCGCCTCAGTTACACGAATCGTAGAGATCTGAAAATGTTCGCACTATTCTATGACTTACATTAGCTTCAGACAGCAGGTGTACACGAATTCCGTCCCAGGGGGTTCGGGCTGGCGGCAGGAAGGGTACCCTGCCACTCTGTGCAACTAACACTGCCAAATCAACTGTAACACGGCCGACCCCGCGTTGAAACGGGACAAAGGTACCAAGAACGAAAGGAACTGGGATGAATGCAGTCTTCCTTCAGCAGTTACACAAAATCAGCCGCGCAGCCACATAAAATAGATTGCTAAACCTTCATTCAAGAGATTCACAGGAATGGTTCTCTAGAATCGCTACTTCCTGTTGTACCACTTGCTTTGCTTTCTCAAATAGTTGTTAATTACTCCTCTCTTTGTCGATGGTAGTTCCATCATTCTTATCATTTGATAATTGGTTAAACGCGATGGTCTGAGATTTCCCTTTCAGTTTATTATATCTTTTTGTTGAAAGCTGTTACTGATTTATAATTACAAAATCATCCCACGAGATGTGAACAAATCTTGAACTTCCATCAATGATTTCATTTTGACTGACATTCTCTACACGCAAACTATTGTTCAACATATTTCTGAGAGGGAACTGTTAGATTCATTAAGGTATTCTGCCACTTCTTGGTGACTTCTTCCGAATAACCGTTCACGATCGGCCACATCTGTACAGTTCAATGACGTCCGCACTTGTACGCTCTAAAAATCAAATAAGCATTAAACAGATTAAAACTGTGTGGCAGACCGAGGCTCGAACTCGGGATCTTTGCGTTTCGAGAGCAAGTGCTCTACCAACTGAGCTACCCAAGCACGACTCACGCCTCGTCCTCACAGCTTTACTTCTGCCAGTATCTCGTCTCCTAAATTCCAAACTTTACAGAAGCTCCCCTGCAAAACTTGCACAACTAGCACTCCAGAAGGAAAGGATATTGCGGAGACATGGCTTAGCCACAGCCTGGAGACTCTAGTTCGAGTCTCGGTCCGGCACATAGTTTTAATCTGCCAGGAAGTCTCATATCAGCGCACACTCCGCTGCGGAGTGGAAATCTCATTCTGGAAGCATTAAACGCATTATTGCGCCCGGAGAAGCTTAACCGCGCATCTCACTGTGGCGCCTCACAGAAGATGTAATTGTTAACTTGTCGATCGCGATGTAGCGACTGTGATTTCACAGTGTGACCATTCTGTAAGTCGTCTACAGACATATTAGGGTCGATGTGATCGCCATATACCGAAATCAGACCCTTCTCTGAACACCACACAATGCCACTCTATATCCAAGATGACTGTTGTTCTACATCACGGGCGTATGTGTTGTAACGTACAGGGTGTGGCGACAGCGATAAACGACGCATCACAACTCGAGCTTCCAATAACCCTTGCATGCTATCGACAGTTCGTGGTGAGACACTACCTGTAGCGTCTACCCGGATATAAGCTGCTTTGATCCGTCTGTTCGTCAAAGAGAGTCCAAGAATCCTACAATCTTCTGTGCAGTCCTGGTGGAAGAACTGTATATACTTCTTGCCACAATTCTGCCTTGAGTCCATATCGCCACTAACCGCCAAGCTTCACCTCGATTCGAGCCCGCTTTGAACTGGAGGGTTGGTAACATAGGTATTAAAGGCGGAGGAAACAAGAGCATACTGCTTTCGATAACGCCATGGCAGTATAGGTCACAGTTGGGATTTTCTGGAGTTCCGTCGGAAACTATGACTTGGTACGGTGGGACAGAAAGTACCAGAAGTTAAAACTGTTGGAACCAGTTGACTGCATTCTCTTTTCATCAAAAAACTTAAATATATTTGCACATAAAATGTTATTGTGTGTGTGTCTGTGTGTGTGTGTGTGTGTGTGTGTGTGTGTGTGTGTGTGTGTGTGTGTGTGTGTGTGCGTATGTGTATGTGTGTGTGTGTGTGTGTGTGTGTGTATGTGTTTCTGCATCAGAGGAAGCGCAAATTTAAAAAGAATCCCGTTATTTCAAATACACTAACAACTGTAGAATGCATGGGAATAAAGTGACCAGATACGTAACGCGATCAGGAAATTTTTATTCTACTTACTTTTGAAACAGAAAACGCTAGGACAGTAATACACGCTTTCTGTTTGACAAGATATAAGTAATGGGTTTGGCAAACTACATTACAACAAAACATTTTCCTGGCGTGATACTTGCACTGACTCATAATCGTCATTTTCACACAAGAAAAATAAATGTGGTTTTTTTTTTTCTGTGCTCCATACATACGAAAGTCTGTCATCATCCTGAAGAGTATATCGAACATATGTTTTGGCCTCTGCTGTGAACTAGACTTCTCCCGAACAGTGAACAGAATCATCCAGCTTCAATTAAACCCTGTACCATGGAGCAATTAGACATTTTTTATATTCATAAATATTCTAGGAAAAACTGGTCATCCAAAGGCAGACGATGGGAATTGACTTCCGGCAATTGCCAACTGAACCACCGAAACCAAAATCACGCAAGCATTTAGGTAAAATAATTATGCTATTTACAGAGACAATAACAATTTTTCACTTTCATAATTTACGGATTATGTTGAAGGACTGTGACTGTCAAATGGAATGCGTCACGATTTATCCACTAAGTTGTCGATGGCTAACCATCATAATCAGATGATAAGTAACTTCTACATGGTTGTTAGTGGAGAGCTTTGGCGACATTTTTTAGGAACCTGTGAGGCGGCAATAAGTTAATTTTGTGATTAATTGGGCAGATTATCCATAGAGCATCCTGATATTACGTACCGGGTGGTTTAAGAATATTGAAATACTTGATGGGCTAGTGGAGAAAAATTTGTGCCGCACTATGCCACTGAAACTGTCTATTGCTTCTCACTGTTCATCAGTTACACAATGTTGTTGTTATTAGAAACGAAGTTACACATTTCACTAAAGAAATTTTAAACCAACAACATTATAAAATCACTGTAAACACTGTGCCAAAGAATTGGTATAGGCAAGAGTATTCAAATACAGAAATATGAAAAGAGGTAGAATACGGCGCTATGATTAGCAAATCCTATATGACGCTAAAAGTGTCTGACGCAGTTATTAGATCGGCTACTGTTGCTACTATGTCAGAGTATCAAGATTTAAGTGGGTTTGAACGTGGTGTCATAGCTGGTGCACGAGCGATGAGACGCAGCTTATCCCTTATAGCGATGAAGTTGAGATTTTCCCTCACGATCATTTCACGAGTGTACATTGAATATTCGGAATCGGATAAAACATCAACTCTTCGACATCGATGCGGTCGGAAAAATATTCTGCAAGAGCGGGACCAACAACGACAACAGAAAATCTTTCGAGCTGACAAAAGTGCAAACCATCAGCAAATTACTGCAGATGCCAATGCTGGGTCATCAACAAGTGTCAGTGTGCGAATCATTCAGTGAAACATCGACAATATTAGGTTTCGAAACCGAAGGCCCAATCGCGTACACTGCAAGGCACAAAGCTTTTCGCCTCGCCTGGACCCGTCAACACCGACACTAGACTATTGATGAATGGAAGCATTGTGCCTCATTCGACGAGCGTCGATTCAGATTTTATCGAACGGATGGACGTGTGTGGGTATAGAGACGACCTCATGGGGCCTGGATGTCATCAGGGACTATTCAAGAATAGAGGCTCTGTAATGAGGTAGGGCGTGTGTAGTTGGAGTGATATGGGACGTCTAGATACGACTCTAGCAGGTGACACATACGGAAGCACCCCGTCTGATCAGCCGCATCCGTTCATGCTCAGTGTGCATTCCGATGGACTTGGGCTATTCCACCAAGACAGTGCGACACCGCACACGTCCAGAATTGCCGCAGAGTGGTTTCCGGAACACTCTTCTGAGTTTAAACACTTCCTCTGGCCACCGGACTCCTCAGGCATGAACATTATTGAGCAAATATAGGATGCCTTGCAACGTGCTGTTCAGAAGAAATGTCCACAGCTCTTACCCTTAAGGATTTTTGGACAGCCGTACAAAACTCATAGTGTCAATTACCTCCAGCACTACTTCAGACATTAATAGAGTCCATGCCACTTTGTTTTGCGGCACTTCTGCGTGTTATTGTGATTCATTGACAAGTAGGATGTTTTATACATATACTGGGTGTCAATCAAAACTTAAGACGTTGAAATATCTCGATAACTACACATAGGATCACAAACAGCTGTAATTCAAGTTTCTTTTTGGCTTGGAGGGGCCTCCAATGAATCTGCACTCCACTCCACCTCCCCACTCTATGCGTTTTTATTCCAGTTTACGATTGTACTACAGAATCTACATACGTTTTGCCTGAAGCGTTATCTTCGTTTCGCCACAGATGGCCCTGTAATCGAAGAAATAAAAATAGGTAAACAGTCGTAATACAGGACATGCTACTCAATGACTCTTGAATATCCAAGGGCAGTTGGGACCCCACATCCATGCTGCGAGGGTAGAACCGGCCAGTATTTTATAACTTCTAATTGAAAACCTCATTAGTAACGTTGTGTTCCTCCGAACAGAGGACTACTCAACACACCACATGGCTGTGGCTCGAGATGAACGCTACTCTGCTTTTCAAATCAGAGTAAAGGTTGAAACGTAGTGCCGCCAACATCAGTAGGTAGTAATTCGCCTTTCAAATGACCCTGTACATCACAGAGTAGCACTTGTTGTCCAGGGATAGCGCCTTGGAATAATAATGAAAACACCCTCGGTCCCGGGTTTGACCCTTCTTACTCCCTTAATTTGCAGAAAAAAACGTAGGTTCAGGTACGCTAGCCGACGTCTTAAACCGAAGATGGAGATAAGTATAGAGGATGTTTAGGAGGACACTGAACGGGTAATTAAATACGTAAAAGATGACAAAGCTGACACTCATGGGACACTGGATCGTAGTTTTAGGGGAAGGAGTAGAAGAAAAGGGTTATGTGAGAATATGGGCCTGACGGTAATTGAGTTCTGCAATAAATTTCAGATGGTAATAGCAATTATTCTGGTGTAGGTATACTCAGAAAAGTCCGGGAGATAAGACAAGATTTCACTTGCATTACGTAATGGTCGGGCAGAGTTTCCGAGATCAGATACTGCATTGTAAGTTGTACCCTGAAGCACATGTAGCCCCAGTTGACAATTTTGTAGTGATGAAGATTAGTTTGAAGATTAACAGACTAGTGAGGAACAATCTAGGCGCTGGGGAGTGAAATAGGGAAGTATTAAGGAATGAAGAGTTATGCTTGATCTCTGAAGCTATGGAAATTGTGATAAGGAATAGCTCAATAACCAGCTCAGTGGAAGAGGAATGGACGTCTATAAAGAGGGCAATCACAGAAGTTGGAAGAAGAGGCATACGTACAAAGAAAGTAACTGCAAGTAAGCCATGGGTAACGGAAGAAATACTTCATATAATCGATGAAAGAAGGAAGTAAAAAAAAGTTAGGCAGGAATACAGAAATAAAACACGCTTAGGAAAGGAATAAATAGGAAATGTTTGGAAGTTTAGGCTTAATTGGTGGGTGAAAACTGTGAAGAAATCTAAAAAGGAGTGATTGTCGGAAGGCCCGACTCAGCATATAGAACAATCGAAGGAACATTCGGTAAATTTAAAAGCAAGGTCGCAACATTAAGAATACAATAGTAATTCCACTATTAACTGCAGAGGAGAGAGCAGATGGGTGTAAAAATAGAAAGAGTGCACTGAAGGCCTCTATGAGCGGGAAGACTTCTATGATGACGTTACAGTAGAAGAAACAGGAGTCGATGTAGAGGAGATAGGGGATCCAATAATAGAATAAGAAATTAGAAAAGTTTTGGAAAATTTATGATCGAATAAGGGAGAAGAGGTAGAATACATTAAATCAGAATTTTTTAAATCATTTGGAGGAGTGGCAACAAAAAAAATATTCACGTGATGTGTAGAACGTGAGCGTCTAACGATATCCCATCTAATCTTCGGGAATACATCGTCCCCACAATTACGAAGACTGCAGGAACCGGGAAGTGCTTGAATTATCATACAATCAGCTTCACGGCTCATGTATCCAAGTTACTGATGACAATAATATGCAGAACAATGGAAAAGATAACAGAGGATATGCAAGATGACGATCTATTGGCTTTAGGAAAGTTAACGGCAGCAGAAAGCCAATTCCGACGTTGGGATTGATAAGGGAAGCAAGATTAACGCCAAATGAAGACACGTTCATAGGACTGGTCGACTTGGGAAAGCGTTTGATAAAGTAACCTCTTGCGAGATGGACGCAATTCTGAAAAAAGTAGGGGTACGTTGTAGGGAGGGTCGGATAATATATAATATATACAAGAGCCAATTGGGAATAATAAGAGTGGACGACCAAGAATGAAGTTTTCGGATTAAAAAAGGGGATAAGATATGGATATAGTCTTTCGCCCCTAGTATTCAGTCTGTATATTGAAGAAGCACTGAAGTAAATAAGAGAAAGTTTCAAGAGCGGAATTAAAATTCAAGGTGAAAGGAAATCGATGATAAGATTCACTGATGACATTGCTATCTTCAGTGAAAGCGAAAAAGAGTTACAGGATCTGCTGAACGGAATGAACTGTTTAATGAGTACACTATATGGACTGAGAGTAAATCGAAGAAAGGGGAAAGTAGTAAGAAGTAGCAGAAATGAAGACAGCGAGAAAGTTAACGTCAGAAATGGCGATCACGAAGTAATTGAATGCAGGGGATTCTGCTACGCAGACAGAAAAATAACCAATCACGGACAGAGAAAGGAGGACATAAAATTCAGACTGGCACTGCTATTGGTGAGCCGCATAAAACCAGTTAGAAGACTGATGACTCTAAAAAAACTATTAAATGAAAACTATCATGACAGAAGCATATCTGCGCGGATGTCAGCACCAGTGTAACTGACGCGGTCGACCATGCCTTCATATGTTATCTTTTAAATATCCTCACAGAAGTAAATCCGGCGACGTCAGATCCTCGCGCCTACCGCTCCAATTAACAGCGCCACCCCTGCGATGCATCGACCAGTGTAAACACGGCCTAATACCCTCTGTGTCTTAATTGCTTAGCGCGCTGTGCAACCGTCATACTGAAAAAAACGTATGTTCTCTAATGTCCAGGGCAACATCCTGCAGTAGTACCGACAATTTCCACTATAATAAACCTTTGACAATTGTACCTGAGAGTGTAGTTACTTATTACGGTACGTAACGATTACACAGTAAAGTTTGTAACTATGTTGGGAGGCCAAATGTGTATGAAGGAACGGTTACACTCGTGCTAAGAACGTGGAAATTATTTCAGCTGTAAGAACTTGTACTTTTAAAAAAATTGTATGGCTTGGTCTCAGAGTGGTCGTTGAGTACTTTATGGCCTTTGTGTCTTTCATTCTTCTTCTTCTCCTTAGTCTTGTTCTCCTTCTGTCTTCCACAGCTTAGGCTTACTGATCTTGCCTTTGTTCTACATTTTAACTCACCGAACTGACGATTTTATGTGCTTTTCTTCCTAAGTTTCGCATAGTAAGATTGTCTTGAGACTCCTTCTTACTTTCATATTTTCCTAAAGCTGTTTCCAGATTTGTTCGTGTTCTTAGTTTTTGTCACTTACTGCAAAACATTAAGTACTTTTCTACAGTTCCCATTAGGAATCTGGTCCCCCATAGCTGGACCCAGGCCTGACCGAGAAAGTGGGAGCGGAGAAAAGTAAAACCTCTGCAAAAAAAAACTGATCGATGTGATTCCGGCTGCAAGCATCTCTAAAGTGCCTCTAACCAAAGTTACGGTGATGATTACAACGGTCGGTTCGGAGGATCGAAAAGACATCCATCGTGGCTCAAAACATGGAAGCAGCAACCATGTCTGTAGGTACATTGACAGAAAAATTCCTTCCTTGCAGAACAATGTTGTCTGGCCAAAGACTGGGGGAAGAGAACGTCGACTACAGATTATTCGGTCTACCATTGCGGAGATTGAGTAAATGGGTTGGTATTCCTGTCGTGAAAAAGAAAATCAATATTCATCATCCTCGAAGAAGACAGCCGGAGAGACTCAATGAACAGCCACAGCAAGGAAAAACTGAACTGTATTCTGCCCAAACCATGAAGTCTCAACGGTACCGATTGACCGCCGTGCCACCCTTAACCCACATGCGTCACTGGGTGCTGATATGGAGGGCATGTGGCCAGCACACCACTCTCCCGGCCGTATGTCAGTTTACAAGACGGGCAGTAAGGAAAAAGTCAAATGAACCAAACCGAAACCTGACAGGTGTTTGACTTAGCGGTAACGACACTGTTACAAATCCATTAAGCAAATGTAATGGCACTGAAGACCACTGACCAGCAGAACAGATTCAGTCATGAATGTCACCTTAGGGCGTAGCCTCTCCTAGACGACATAAATACTCCAGAGTCTAGAGCACTCCGTCAGTAGGTTTGATGGTGTTCATGTCGTTGGCACTCGATTCTCTGATTATGGAATGGTAAAATCTTCAGTGTGAGATTGTTTTAGTGCATTCAGCATTCAGTACGACATCACGGCATCCGACATCGCGGTCAATGTGAAGGAACCACATAGGCAGTGATCTGTTAGGACTGACTGCTCCCAGAAATGACGTCTGGAATCACACACGCACGCACGCGCTCACACACATGCAAACACACACACTCACACACACACACACACACACACACACACACACACACACACGCAGAAGTCGAGGTTGGCAAGCAGCCGCTTCAGGGCGTCATGGACATACGCTAGGAGCTGATCCAACATTTTCAGCAGACATGAGTCCGTTGCTGGTCTAAATGAATCCCTATCTGGTTTACGTATAAGACACGGCTACAACTTGTATTCGGAGAAATAAATTGAATACTCTTGAATTATGTTCTATTGCGTTTAAGGACCACAAAGCACCTCGGTCCGCATCCTGCAAAAAGAGTAGGAGTTTCCAGCCCGTCAGTGGGCTGCCTCTACAGTGTTTATGTGCCTTCATCCTTGTTTTACTTTCATTAATATTGTTGACCTTATAATGAGGCACTATACATTCCGCTCACTTGTTCTTCCAAGTCGTACGCTGAGAGTACTATATTATTTTTATTTCATCTGCAGTACCGTTCCAATTCCGTTTCTCGTTTATTTAGCTCTCCATGCGGCTTCTATTATCATTTAGGGAAGGAACACTGGTATCGTATTAATAGACAGTACAGTCGTCAGCCATACTTCTACACTGATCGCCAGTCTGGAACCCGTACCGGATCGGATTCACAGAGGAAGCAGAAAAAATTCCAAAGAAGTGGTTCGCGTCTCGCCACATGTTCATTTAGCAAGCAACACCATGGGCAGATAGTATATGAAAGGTGTTGTGCATTACGCTGTTGTTTATTTCTGCAATTTCGGGAGACTACGTTCCTAGAAGAGCCAGCCAACATTTTGCTACTGCTTATGATGAAGGTAAGACGAGAGACATTCAAGCACAAACGGAAGATTACCAACAATCAATCTCCTGCGCAACAATCTCGACTGGAAAAGGGAAGGACGGTAAGTGGCAGTAGTAGTACAGAAAGTATGTATCAGCACGGGACGTAAGTAGGTGTAGAAAGTCACTAGAAAGCGACGTTAGTTCCAAACCTATTGCCAACGTTCTATGACGATACATATGGGTGGGAAACTCCAATCATGAAACGTCCAACGAGGACACACGGAAATACCTAATCCCACAGTGTGTCGCTCTAACTGATTCCGCGCAGCACTTTTATCTGGCAGCCCATCAGAGCGGTGTCCCAGCACAGGCCGCCATTATCACTTGCGCCCCACCTCCACCTCCACCTCCTCCCCCGCCGGCCCACAGTACATTCGGGCGGCCCGCGTGATGGGCTGCGAACGCCGCCCACAAGCCGGCCAGCGCGGCCCCGACCGCCCGCCTATTTACGACTCGATTCGCTCCATTAGCGGCGCGGCCAGTGGCCGGCGTCCCGACCGACACTCTGCGCGGCCGCGCCCAACTGACCAGAGCGGTCGCGCACCAAATACATTGCGCACCGCACCGCTTCCTTCTCCCACCTCGCCCGACCTATTTCACTTTTTTTCTCCACAGAGTTGTCACATGTTTGAGTACGACACCTTTAAAACTCACACTCTTCTCATAAGAGTGATTACTTTGCTACACTATTGCTCTGCTAAATGCAAAAAGTTGGGTTCAATGAAGCCACCGATAGTCAGACCACAGATAAAAAGGGAGGACAAAAATACAGGCACTGCCTTGCACACTTACGATACGAAAATGTCTCTAAAAGAAATTTCTCCCCGTTCGTATTTTTGGCAAACAATTCGTATAGAAGAAAGACAGCTTGGCGACACAGTACGAGAGCCTAAGTTTACCAAACTGTGCTTGTGGTCCACAGTTATTGCAGTCGGTAGAGTTCTTTGTTAGGATACTCTAGTTCGATTCCAAGCCTATAGTGCATGGAACGGTATCTGGCTTCGTGATACTTAACATCAGATATAGCAAGTGTTGGTCAAATGGTTCAAACGGCTCTAAGTACTATGGGACATAACACCTGACGTCATCAAAAAAATCGTTCTGAGCACTAAAGCAGATAACTGCTGAGGTCATCAGTCCCGTAGATCTTAGAACTACTTAAACCTAACTAACCTAAGTACATCACATGCATCCATGCCCGAGGCAGGATTCCAACCTGCAACCACAGCGGTCGCGCGGTTCCAGACTGTAGCGCCTAGAACCGCCCGGCTACTCCCGCCGGCCCTGAGGTCATCAGTCCCCTAGACTTACAATTAACTGAACATAATTAAGCCCGCCGCTAGTGGCCGAGCGGTCCTAGGCGCTTCAGTCTGGAACCGCGCGATCGCTACGGTCGCATGTTCGAATCCTGCCTCGGGCATGGATGTGTGTGATGTCCTTAGGTTAGTTAGGTTTAATTAGTTCTAAGTTGTAGGAGACTGATGAGCTCAGATGTTAAATCGCGTAGTGCTCAGAGCCATTTGATCCTAACTAACTTAAGGACATCATACACATCCATGCCCTCGGCAGAATTCGAACCTGCTACCGTAGCAGCAGCGCGGTTCCGGACTGAAGCTCCTAGAACCGCTCGGTCACAGCAGCCGGCCAGTGTTGTACACAACGCGTGCAATTATTCAATAATTACACAGAAATATAGTATATTCGTTTCCTTTTATTGTTTCACTTTAAAATACTTATTTTGCCTTTAAATATTTACTCTGTGGCCTTCTGCGCATTACAAACCTTCATGCTTTCAGGATCATTGTTTGGTTGGCTGGTTTGACTTGAAGGGAAGGGACGAAACAGCGAGACCAACGGTCGCATCGGATAAGGGAAGGATGGTGAAGGAAGTTGACCGTGTCCTTTCAATGGAACCAACCTGTAATTTCCATGACGCGATTTAGGGAAATAACGGAAAACGTAAATCAGGATGGCCGGACGCAGGTTCCAACCATCGTCCTCACGAATGCGACTCCAGTGTGGTGACCACTGCTCCACCTCGCTCGGTTGTCAGCACCGATTTAACACTTCTCTTCAGTTGTACACGGCTATCCTTCTTCGTTTATACCTATTTCTTCTACCTTTTTATCTTACGTAGTTCCTCAGGACGCATGCAGATGTTTAGGACGGATGGTAGGGACAGTGACATTATACTGAGTGTACTATCCGAAAATTACCTCGAGCAATTAAACAGAGAACCGACTCGTGGAGATAACAAACAGACCTGAACTTTTCGACTCTGTAAGTGCAGAACAGGGAATCAGTGATCATAAGGCCGTTGCAGCATCCCTGAATTTGGAAGTTAATAGGAATATACAAAAAGGGAGGAAGGTTTATCTGTTTAGCAAGAGTAATAGAAGGCAGATTTCAGACCACCTAACAGATCAAAACGAAAATTTCTGTTCCGAAGCTGACAATGTTGAGTGTTTATGGAAAAAGTTGAAGGCAATTGTAAAATGCGTTTTAGACAGGTACGTGCCTAGTAAATAGTGAGGGACGGGAAACAGCCACCGTGGTTAAACAACAAAGTTAGGAAACTACTGTGGAGGCAAAGTGAGCTTCACTCCAAGTTTAAACGCAGCCAAAACCTCTCAGCCAAACAGAAGCTAAACGATGTCAAAGTTAGCGTAAGGAGGGCTATGCGTGTAGCGTTCAGTGAATAGGAAAGTAACATTCTATGTACCGACTTGACAGAAAATCCTAGGAAGTTCTGGTCTTACGTTAAATCAGTAAGTAGCTCGAAACAGCTAACCAGACACTCCGGGATGATGACGGCTTTGAAACAGAGGATGCCACGCGTAAAGCTGAGATACTAAACACCTTTTTCATAAGCTGTTTCACACAGGAAGACCGCACTGCAGTTCCTTCTTTTAATCCTCGCACAAATGAAAAAAATAGCTGACATCGAAATAAGTGTCCAAGGAATAGAAAAGCAACTGAAATCACTCAACAGAGGAAAGTCCACTGGACCTGTCGGAATACCAATTCGATTCTACACAGAGTACGCGAAAGTACATGCTCCCCTTCTAACAGCCGTGTACCGCAAGTCTCTAGAGGAACGGAAAGTTCCAAATGATTGGAAAAGAGCACAGGTAGTCCCAGTCTTCAAAAAGGGTCGTCGAGCAGATGCGCAAAACTATAGACCTATATCTGTGCCGTCGATCTGTTGTAGAATTTTAGAACATGTTTTTTGCTCGAGTATCATGTCGTTTTTGGAAACACAGAATCTACTCTGTAGGAATCAACATGGATTCTGGAAACAACGATCGTGTGAGACCCAACTCGCTTAATTTGTTCATGAGACCCTGAAATTATTAGATACAGGCTCCCAGGTAGATGCTATTTCCCTAGACTTCCGGAAGGCGTTCGATACAGTTCCGCACTGTCGCCTGATAAACAAAGTAAGAGCCTACGGAATGTCAGACCAGCTGTGCGGCTGGATTGAAGTGTTTTTAGCAAATAGAACACAGTATGTTGTTATCAATGGAGAGACGTCTACAGACGTTAAAGTAACCTCTGGCGTGCCACAGGGGAGTGTTATGGGACCATTGCTTTTCACAATATATATAAATGACCTAGTAGATACTGTCGGAAGTTCCGTGCGCCTTTACGCGGATGATGCTGTAGTATACAGAGAAGTTGCAGCATTAGAAAATTGTAGCGAAATGCAGGATGATCTGCAGCGGATAGGCACTTGGTGTAGGGAGTGGCAACTGACCCTTAACATAGACAAATGTAATGTATTGCGAATACATAGAAAGAAGGATCCTTTATTATATGATTATATGATAGCGGAACAAACACTGGTAGCAGTTACTACTGTTAAATATCTGGGAGTATGCGTGAGGAACGATTTGAAGTGGAATGATCATATAAAATTAATTGTTGGTAAGGTGGGTACCAGGTTGAGATTCATTGGGAGAGTCCTTAGAAAATGTAGTCCATCAACAAAGGAGGTGGCTTACAAAACACTCGTTCGACCTATACTTGAGTATTGCTCATCAGTGTGGGATCCGTACCAGATCGGGTTGACGGAGGAGATAGAGAAGATCCAAAGAAGAGCGGCGCGTTTCGCAACAGGGTTATTTGGAAACCGTGATATCGTAACGGAGATGTTTAGCAAACTCAAGTGGCAGACTCTGCAAGAGAGGCGCTCTGCATCGCGGTGTAGCTTGCTCTCCAGGTTTCGAGAGGGTGCGTTTCTGGATGAGGTATCGAATATACTGCTTCCCCCTACTTATAACTCCCGTGGAGATCACGAATGTAAAATTAGAGTGATCCGAGCGCGCACGGAGGCTTTCAGACAGTTGTTCTTCCCGCGAACCATACGCGACTGGAACAGAAAAGGGAGGTACTGACAGTGGCACGTAAAGTGCCCTCCGCCACACACCGTTGGGTGGCTTGAGGAGTATAAATGTAGATGTAGATGTAGACATCGACTAACATGTAACTTCTCGAGTGCTAGGTCGCAAAAGGTCAATGATGTATACGGCATTCTACTCCCCTCAAATTGTCTACCATGCAACCACAATATTGGCTGCTAGTGGAAATGGGGGCCGGGACTGGAGGTATCCAATGGTGAGTTGGTTGGTTGTTTTGGGGAAGGAGACCAGACAGCGAGGTCATCGGTCTCATCGGATTAGGGACGGACGGGGAAGAAATCCGGCCGTGCCCTTTCAAAGGAACCATCCCGGCATTTGCCTGGAGCGATTTAGAGAAATCTTTTCAATGGTGAGCACAGCACGAAGGTACGGAGTGTATTTGAAATGCTTAGTCCACGAATAACCCACAACAGTGTTGCAGAGGTAATGATTTTGACGAAATCAGAGCAGTGTCAATGATCAACAGAGTTAACATTGCATTACAGTGACGACAACAGTTTCCGATGCTAGCATGTCGTCAGAAAGGAAACCAAGAAATTTCTTAGAGTGAGAAAGAGGTAACAGATGAAACATTAGAATTTATCCACGATGAGCCGGTGGAATGTGAGGTGTCATATACGCTCGAATACAATGATGACAATACGTGCGTAACAAGCGAAAGTTATACTGAAACAGGTATCGAACCACGTAGTTCGTCATCCTTGTCGGACAGGGAGCCAGAAATCCCGTATCCAGTGAAACGTAGTAAAGAACAATCGTTGTCCAAGGAACGGACAGTAAACATAATTAAGTACATGGAAGATCTTCCGCGGTATAGTAAAAGAAAGGAAAAGAAAAGGAAAAAAACAGCTATGAAAAAATTTCGAATAAGTCCGTAGCAATGTGATCGTGTAGCGCACAAGAAAAACTGTATTGATGGGAGGTCATGGCGTTCTTGTTACATAAACTGGTGTTTGCGCGAAAAACAGGTACGAGCAAAATTCGTGAAATACGCAAAATTGAACAGCTAAACAATACAAAGCCAACTCCACAAGTCAGCACAAACGGTATAGCGTTTATGTTTACCGATATAAACGGTCACTTGTTACAGAGATAAAGTCATACAACGTTGGAATACAAAACACTGTCTGATTCCGCGAAGATACCCTGCTTGCAGCCAGACAGAGGTGACAACACCAAGTCGCTACAACAGTTTACGCGGCGCGTCAACTTCACAGCGAAAAAAAAAAACACACTTAGAATTCCATTACAAGGGTGAAGCTTGATTTCTCTTATTCAGAAAACTCCAAATAATTTTATAATGAAAGAGGCAAGAAATTTTAATTTGGTTATTTTCACTGATCTGGCTCCCCTTACCAACTGAACGGCCTCTTGTGTTAGTATTGACCTGATTTCTCTGTAATTCCCGTTGTTAATGTGATGCTTATCTTTGCTATATTTGTCCAAGTGATAGGATCACAAAAAGTTTTTAACACGATATTTACATTTCTTTCTGTTAATACGTTAGACAGGTATTGTTCAATGGGTTTCCATATCTGTCGCATTGTGAGTCATTTAGTGATGTGCATCCACTGCAGTAGAAGACAAATATCTTTTTGGGAGGAAGCTTTTACTTCTTTTGCAATCGCTGAACAATAAGTATGAGATGGTGTAGTATGAATTCATCAAAAATGATATCCTATTCTATCCATAATGGCAGGTTCTTCACCCTTCACAACTTTTGCTTGATTCACTACAGATACCGATCAGTAACCACCTAAAAATGTAACGTATTAGAAAATGTTGATTAAAGAGAGAAAGCTTATAGTGTATTAGATATTAACACCATGTCGTCTCATAGCCACCGTCATTTCTGGAGTTAAATATCCCAAGCAAAGCGTTTATTCGACGTTCGGGTAAAAAAAAAAAAAAAATAGAAAAAAATGGTTCAAATGGCTCTGAGCACTATGCGACTTACCTTGTGAGGTCATCAGCCGCCTAGAACGTAGAACTAATTAAACCTAACTAACCTAAGGACAACACACACATCCATGCCCGAGGCAGGATTCGAACCTTTCGGCAACTCCGACCGGTGATTGGTGTTCATTGACCCATATTATTCAACTTCTAATACTGAGACGCAAATAAATACTCCCAAACAGGAGACTCTTCCCACCTGCTAGATATGGATATCGGTCTTTAGCTTCAGCCCTTAAATTCGATGACTTCATATTCAAGGAATTTTTTGTGCGTTTGAAACCACTCTGCCTCTAGAGTGAAATATTATTCGTTCTTCCTTTCATATATTTTCTGTACCAGTTTTCATTATTTTAAGAATGAAACACCTACTAAAAATACTACAATTAACATAAATTGAACTTCATTTCAGATGCAGGCAAATCTATAGTGCCACGAATCGTATCGTCATGTAGGACGGCTGCCCTATTTTCAGGCGTTCTGCGAACCACCCCACCATTAACTGGTAGGAGCCAATATCATTCACTCTCTGCGAGCGGCCAGCCGCGATTTACACGCTACGTTGCGAGAATGTCCCTCCCGTATTCAACGCTGTTGCCGTACTTCGCTACAATGCAGTTTCATTCGAAGAGCGACCGAATTATTCACTCTTATGTCGCTGTTACTTTCTTGTAACGGTATAACTATGAATGTGTATCTGTAAACATTTTAGTGTGATTTCCAAAAGAATATGTCAGTTGACGGCAATAAACGTGAAGTTCCTCACAAGCAACTTTAATGAAACTATATGCCTATAGAGTATCGTCTTAGTTGTGCGAGTGGATCTGTGGTTTCCTGTCAGGAAGGGCACAACATGTAGTAATGGACGGAAAATAATCGAGCAATACAGAAATGATGTCTGACATTTATTAGGAAGTTTTATAGGCCTTCTGCTATTCTCGATCTAATAAAGGATTTAGGAGACAATCTGAACAGCCCTCTTAGACTATTTGGAGATGATTCTGTGATTTACCTGCTTATAAACAAATCACAAATCGATTTAGACAAAGTATCAGTATGGTTAGAAAAGAGGAAATCGACTGTAAAAGTAGGAAGTCATCCACATGAGTAATAAAAGAAATCCGTTATATTTCGGTTTACGGGATAAAACACACAAATTGAAAGGCTGTAGATTCAACTATATATGCAGGGACTACAATTACGATTTGGGGTGGCAATCATCAAAACGAAGACGTTTCTCATTGCTCCGGGATCTTGTCATTAAATTTCTGTCTCCAGATATCTCCTCAGAGAGTGGAAATGCTTTGTTGGCGCCCGCCTCCATAGAGAGCAATGATAGTCATAATGAAATAAGAGACATTATAGCTCTCACGGAAACATTAAAGTGTCCGTGTTTTCCGCACGCTGTTTGAGAGTGGAATGGTAGAGAAATAACTTGAAGGTGGTTAGATGAACCTCCTGCCAGGCACTTCATTGTGAATTACAAATTAAGCATCGAGATGTAGAGGCTTCACAAGCAGTCGAAGAGATTTGAGTCCCGCATTTATAAGTCTTTCAAATGTGAATCTGAAAGGAGATTTAATTCTGGACAAAAATGTGGGAGATGTAGAAGCCTAATGAGAATTTGCTTTCATGTCGCCAGGAAAGCTTGTAAATCGCAAGAAACCTTTAACATAAATAGATGGTTTTGACATCTATACTTTAAAGTTCTCCATGTTTGAAATGTATATATTCCCTTGTTATATAAATTTCAAACACGGAATGCTTTAAAGTATAGTCGTCAAAAGAAGGAAATATCTGACATCAAAAACACTTCTTACTGTTATGCATCTACATCTACATCTACATGACTACTCTGCAATTCACATTTAAGTGCTTGGCAGAGGGTTCATCGAACCACAGTCATACTATCTCTCTACCATTCCACTCCGTAACAACGCGCGGGAAAAACGAACAACTAAACCTTTGTGTTCGAGCTCGGATTTCTCTTATTTCATTTTCATGATCATTCCTACCTAAGTAGGTTGGGCTCAACAAAATATTTTCGCATTCGGAAGAGAAAGTTGGTGACTGAAATTTCGTAAAAAGATCTCGCCGCCACGAAAACCGTCTTTGCTCTAATGACTTCCATCCCAATTCGCGTATAATATCTGCCACACTCTCTCCCCTATTACGTGATAATACAAAACGAGCTGATCTTTTTTGCACCCTTTCGATGTCCTTCGTCAATCCCACCTGGTAAGGATCCCACACCGCGCAGCAATATTCTAACAGAGGACGAACGAGTGTTGTGTAAGCTGTCTCTTTAGTGGACTTGTTGCATCTTCTAAGTGTCCTGCCAATGAAACGCAACCTTTGGCTCGCCTTCTCCACGATATTAACTATGTGGTCTTTCCAACTGAAGTTGTTCGTAATTTTAACGCCCAGATACTAAGTTGAATTGACAGCCTTGAGAATTATACTATTTATCGAGTAATCGAATTCCAACGGATTTATTTTGTAACTCATGTCGATCACCTCACACTTTTCGTTATTTAGCGTCAACTGCCACCTGCCACACCATACAGCAATCGTTTCTAAATCGCTTTGCAACTGATACTGGTCTTTGGATGACCTTACTAGACGGTAAATTACAGCATCATCTGCGAACAACCTAAGAGAACTGCTCAGATTGTCACCTAGGTCATTTATGTAGATAAGGAACAGCAGAGGTCCCAGGACGCCTCCCTGGGGAATACCTGATATCAATTTAGTTTTACTCGATGATTTGCCGTCTATTACTACGAACTGCGACCTTCCTGACAGGAAATCACGAATCCCGTCGCACAACTGAGACGATACCCCATAGGCCCGCAGCTTGATTAGAAGTCGCTTGTGAGGAACAGTGTCGAAAGCTTTCCAGAAATCTAGAAATATGGAATCAACTTGAGATACCCAGTCGATAGCGTTGCACAAGAGCGATGTTTTCTGAAGCCATGCTGATTACGTATCAATAGATCGTTCCCTTCGAGGTGATTCATAATGTTTGAATACCGTATATGCTCCAAAACCCTACTGCAAACCGACGTCAATGATATAGGTCTGTAGTTAGATGGATTACTCCTACTACCCTTCTTAAACACTGGTGCGACCTGCGCAATTTTCCAATCTGTAGGTACAGATCTATCGGTGAGCGAGCGGTTGTATATGAGTGCTAAATAGGGAGCTATTGTATCAGCGTAATATGAAAGGAACCCAATCGGTATACAATCTGGACCTGAAGACTTGCCGTATCAAGCGATTTGAGTTGCTTCGCAACCCCTAAGGTATCTACTTCTAAGAAACTCATGCTAGCACAGGTTCGTGTTTCAAATTCTGGAATATTCCATTCGTCTTCCCTGGTGAAGGAATTTCGGAAAACTGCGTTCTATAACTCCACTTTAGCGGCACAATCGTTGGTAACAGTACGATCGGCACTGCGCAGCGAAGGTGATGACTGCGTCTTGCCGCTTGTGTACTTTACATACGACGAGAATTTCTTCGGATTTTCTACCTAATTTCGAGACAATGTTTCGTTGTGGAACCTATTAAAGGCATCTCGCATCGAAGTCCGTGCCAAATTTCACGCGTCTGTAAATGCATGAGCAAACAGGCGTGGAAGGTAGCGCTTCGTCAAAGCAATGAATTTCAAAAAATATTAGGTTCAAATAAGTCAAGAAGAGTTGGTTAAACAAAGTTACATAGAAGGAGCACGAACTACACCCTTTACAAAGATGCACGATGTATGAGGAAGAGGTGGTTGTACAGAGTATTGCCATGATGATGCACGATGCACGAGGAAGAGGTAGTTGTACAGTGTATTACCGTGATGATATGTGGATGAATCAGAATCATTCCATAAATACCCGCATAAAAACGAGTGATGGTACTGGCAGTTTTAAAGTTCCCGCTCTTCTTGAGATTTAGTTCCTGAGAGTAAAAAAGACGGCTCTGAGCACTATGGGACTTAACTTGTAAGGTCATCAGTCCCCTAGAACTTAGAACTACATAAAACTAACTAATTCTAAGGACATACGCACATCCATGCCCGAGACAGGATTCGAACCTGCGACCGTAGCGGTCTCGCGGTTGCAGACAGTAGCGCCTAGAACAGCTCTGCCATCCCGGCCGACCCCTGAGAGTAAACTTGCATTCAGGTGTAAGGAAAACAGTTGTGCGTACGATACGGAAATGAATGTAACTTTCAAGAAACAGTTCACTGCCCAGTTCTCGCCGTACCTCGCTTCGAAGTCAGTCATTGTACTTACCGAGTCAGTTATTATTCAGGTGTTACAGAGAAAAGACCAAGTAGGATCACGAGGAAAGGGGATAGTGTGCTCTGGCTGAAAAATAAAAATATCCCGGACAGTATGAGCCGGACTCGTGCTGATCTCGTTAATTAATAATAGTCACTTGACAGAATGTTTTAATTTGACTTTGGTGCATATGAATGTGGTCACACAGTTAGCGTTTACCGACATATCACTGTCAGTATAATTCGATAGAATTAATCTGTGCTCATGTTATAAGTTATGCGGAGAAAAACCAAACCTTCATGTTAACAGATACTGAAAGGCTTGTGCATGAAACAGTAAGAAGAATCCCCTTGTGTGCGCAGTTCTAAAAAATGTTTCAGAAGTAAGACTTTGACAGGAAAGTGAAGATGGGTAAAAGCCTTGAACCTACCTTCCTAAATTTACAATCAGACGGTTCAGACATGAGCTCGGATAGCGGATGAAACTACGTTTTAGACTTTGAAACAAAGTAAAGTAATCATCTTTCTTGGTTTTAAAGACTCGCGGTTTAAAAATGTTTTGTTAACGTATCAACTGCATACATAGTACACGAGAACTTCCTAGTTTTTATTGGTTGGGAATATGTGGCCTATAAAGTATTCAGACAATAATGTTCAACACGTTACCCAAGGAGACGTTAAGCTTCTCCTAGCGTGTTGTATTCTCTACTTATGCGCAGGAATGTTGCCCTACAAATTAGTCAATACCTGCCATTTTCAAGGCACGAATTGAAAAATGCCTTAAAACGAAAGAGAGGGTTACCTGTCGAGGTATCGGAGGTTCTCGACGTCATCGGTGACCATCCCGTGGAGTTATTAACAGAAGATGGTTAATTGTGTGCTTCTTCAATGGATCATAAATATCTTCTCAGACTGTAATGTTGAAGAATTTAGATGAAACTCGTAATTACTGTTGGCAACGAAAAACATGATGTACTGACAATTTGTTACAGCAGTCCTTTCTCTAGTGATTTCCATCCGTAATTCTTTTTAAGTTTAGTGAATTACATCGAACTGCAGTGAAACACGCCCACATTGGCGCATTATACACCTTCACATGGTGTAGACGCAGTTGATAAACAAATGTAATGATTTCGCTTTGAGTTTCAAGTACATTTGGTTGTGTATTACATTTTTACTGTTAATATAGTCCAAATCGCAAAAAATGGCAATTATTGCAACCATTTTCGATGATGTTGTCGTTAGAAAATCGTCATTTTGAGAAAAATTGCACGTGACGTCTTCACAAAACTGCGTCAGCTCTTATCACCTTCCGACGTCACGCAAACAATTGCTGTGGAGCAATGGCAACAGACTCAAGATGTGAAGTAGATTTCTCTCATGTGGACGTCTGATCGGAATCGGTTTGAAAATGTATTGTTCCCTCATCGATTTGAACGTATAATACGATGTAATGTAGTGAAGGCCAATGATCCTGACTGTTGCCCGCAGTAACACGGTTCGGCCACACGGACTTCGTTTGCCCGTCATCTGCCGCAACCCATGCGTCCTACGTGACTCGGGCTACAGTCAGCTGATCGAGATGTTGGTTTCAATACAATGACGTCTTGAGTGGTCTGTAACATTTTTATTTATTTTTTATTTAAATGTCAAGTTCCGTAGGACCAAATTGAGGAGCACATCTCCAAGGTCATGGAACGTGTCAGTACATGAACTTACAACATAAAAAGTAATAACAGATAAAGATAAATGTTCATGAACCTGAAAGAAAATCAGTCCGTAAGTTTAAGCAACATCTAAGTATCGATACGTGAGATCGGATTCAGCCAACGACGTCATCAAAATAATGAACATGAACGACTCGTCCAAATCCAATATGTGTAACACACACACGACAAAAAATTATAGTAAGGAGAGGGTGGAGAATTTGCTATGACGAATATGAAGTAACTCTGTATACTGATTATAAAGTTTTAGGTTTGCAGATGACATTGCAATTCTGTCAGAGGGGGCAAATAACCTGGATGAGCATTTTAACGGAGTGGACAGTATCTTGAAAGGAGGATACAAGAGCAACATCAACAAAAGCAAAACGAGGATAATGGAATGTAGTCGAATTAAATCAGTTGATTCTGAAGGAATTGGATTAGTACTTGAGACACTTAAAGTAGTAGATGAGTTTGGCTATTTCGGGAGCCAAATAACTGATGATGGTCAAAAGACAGAAGCTATAAAATGTAGCCTGGCAGTGGCAAGGAAAGCGTTTCTGAAGACGATTCGAATCCTGCCTCGGGCATGGATGTGTGTGATGTCCTTAGGTTAGTTAGGTTTAAGTAGTTCTAAGTTCTAGGGGACTAATGACCACAGCAGTTGAGTCCCATAGTGCTCAGAGCCATTTGAACCATTTTTTCTGAAGACGAGAAATTTGTTAACATCGAATACAGATTTACGTGTCAGAAAGTCGTTTCTGAAAGTATTTATATGGAGTGTAGCCATGTATGGAAGTGAAACATGGACGATAAATAGTTTAGACAAGAAGAAAATAGAGGCTTTAGAAATGTGGTGCTACAGAATAATGCTGAAGATTAGATGGGTAGATCACGTAATTGATGATGAGATACGAAGTAGAATTGGGGAGAAGAGGAGTATCTGTCACAACTTGAGGAAGGGATCGGTTAGTTGGCCATGTTCTGAGGCATCAAGGGATCATCAAGCTAGTATTGGAGGGCAGTGAGGAGGATAAAAATCGTAGGGGAGACCAAGAGATTAATATACTAAACAGATTCAGAAGGATGTAGGTTGCAGTAGGTACTTGATGATGCTTGAACAGAATAGAGTAGAATGGAGAGCTGCATCAAACGAGTCTCTGGACTGAAGAGCACAGCAGCGACATCCCACACCACGGTAAAGAGTGGGCGACGTCTTACGCCGTAAGTCTTCAGCCGCCATTGCTGATAAATTTCATTCGGCATTCAGCAGTAGCTCTGTTCGAACAGTTTATTCCTATTCCAAGACACTCAGCCACTCTCCCCCCCTCCCCCGCCCGGCCCACACACACATACACAACATTTAGAGTTTTAGAATACAAGTGGCTTAAGTTCTAACAAGCTTATCGACGTATCTGCACTGTTATTTAATTTATCTACTAATCATTTGGGAAGCATATTTCTCTATTATGCATATGTTAATGTTGTTATCTCTAACACAGAGACATCAGCATCGGATTCAGAAAGGATGTCAGAAAACACTTATAGCTACATAAAATCCACTCTGTGCAGCTGCATTTTTGCAAAACTTAAGTACGACGTGGGTATATGAACTTATTCTTTTCTGTTTGCTGAAAGAAACGCAGAACGATTCCAATACAATGGCATATTGTAAAATGTTCATCTACCATTTATTCGTTGATTATTGGCAAATTTGTTTGCAGAAGAAGATTTACCATTAACTGTGAACTTTCCAAAAAATTATTGTTTATCAGAGTGACACAATTGAATACTGACAAGCTAAAAATCTTATGTTTAAGATGTGTACTTGTGATATATGGCAAAGGTGTTAACCCAATAAAAACATACATCTTTATGTGCGATGCTAAAAATAAATTTTTTAGTAAAATGACAGGTGAGCTTAATGGCACCATGAAAAATAATTATTTTTAAGACGTTAATTATGTGAGAAATAACCGAAGTGCGTAAAGAAGTTAACCGCTTAAAAAATATTATACACATGCCTGATTGGAAACGGAAAAGTCTTACATTTGAAGATTTAATTTTGTTAAAAGAGAAAAAAGTGTTTGTGTGGGAAAAACGACAAAATTTACATAAAATTAATTACCAGTCAAATTAATATGTACATAAAATGAGAAGCGAAAATATTTTCGTTAAAACTTTGACCTTATGAGTGGCCAAGTCAGCACAAACTGATTCTAATAATTTTGACAATATATATATCAAATTATTGTGGAATGCTCAACTGCACAAAAAATTACATTTAAGAAAACAGGTTAGAAGCTAGCACATGGCAGTGGGCAACATGTAAGTTACTCTGCAATCTTTGACAAAACAAAGATCCAATCTCAATGACATGGGTTGTTTCCAGAAACGAATTTCTTGCAACTGAACGTTTTTAAAATGGGAGTGCCTTATAAGAGACACAGGAAAAGTATTTACCTCTATTAATATTTGTTTCGCAACATACTGTCTTATCAAAACAATAAACAAACAAAAAGATTGTATAAAATTAACTCCTTCTTGTCTCAACTGTTGAAAATGATTCTCGTCTAGCGTTTCCGACCATTTTTCGGCTTTTGGCCTCCTGATATGGTGCGTTGACACTCTAATGGCTTATGTCAGAAAGGCCGCCCCAGCTTTAGGCGACAGTCGTGTTGAGAACACGGCTGATACGGTGATAACGATCTCTGTGATCACTGCGGTCCCTGCAGTTGGCCTAGCGAGTAATCCCACTTTTGGCTGTTCTGAGGGTCTCTTTCCTGTATTCGGCCCTTCGCACACATTACAACTCGCCTTTGCTGAAAAATCGAGAAAATTCCTTGTAAGCATATTTGCACTTAAATACAGTTTTATGTAACAGAAGACATCAAAATAGTTTCTTTTTACTATGTGAAAAAAATATCCATTCATAAATTTTTAAATTATTTTCAAGAGCTATCTCTAAAAAAACATACATCAATGATATTCATCGTTGGCTCTTATTAATTTATTCGTCCTTCTAATCATCATGGTGAGACATATGCTTGCACGGAAAGTTTGTACTGAGTAGCGATTATAGCACAAAAAGGTATTCTTTCAGGCTTATTAGCAACGCTTCAAACTAGCGCGGAGGAAAACACATAGTTCCAAAGTCAATGAAAATATAAATCGCTCAGTACTGCAGAGCAGACTATCGCCAGGCAATATCCCTCAAACCCTCACCAAAACTTTTGGCCAACATCCCAATACACATACTCCCTACACACATCTGCTTTGAAAAAAAAAAAATCTAGTAATGTTTGAATTGTCGTATACTCCGACGTTACGTCACTTACATCGATCAATTCAACCTTACCCGCCCGAAATGATAAGGAAACAGAGATAACTATCATCTCCGCAAACGCTTACGTATGTAACAGAACCAACACACATGGAAGCACACAATACTTCTACAGTTACAAATTAAAAAGTATGGTACTTGACGTTTTGTTAGCTTTCCAATCACATTGCAACAGGACTGATAAACAAAAGGAAAATAAACTATAAATGTGCGCCCCCGATATCTATCGATGGTCATTACTGTAGCACTTAATTTAGAACATTTAAGAATGTAAGTGTTATATTCTTGTACTACAGGACTGCAAAGCCACTCATTTACTGGTTGACGAAGTTAAACACATTCACAGAACACATGTATTTTATACCCTGTTACTTCCACCTCACTACTTTACTTTAAACTACTACTGTCAATGAGTTGCTGCTTTGCCTGACCGTGACCGGCCCTAACAGCGCTAATCGATATATCCCCTCTAGTAGTAACGTGGCTCGATTTCTATTACTTCCCGGTCGTCGTTGTCGTGAGCTCGCAGGGGGAGTTCGGGTCTGCCAGTCTGTTGGAAGGCGTCCGGAGTGCAGTCCGCACCTGCCACTCGGAGAGCTGAATGCGGCATGGTCCAGTCGGGTTGCAGCAGCTGTGAGGTCCGCGTCGACATGGCTCGACCGACCTTTGCCGCCACACATCACTTGTGCCAGGCCACGATCGTGGTGGATCGTCGGTCGGTCGTCCAACCCGATGACGTGTTTTGGCTCGCCGATCGTTTCTGAGTCGGTTGTGTGTGTGTGCACCGACTCCCGATTGGCTTCGTGTATGCTCAGTTACTGTTGGGTATCGTTCAGGTCTTCGTGCAAGTGTTTGTCAGGTTGTGTGTGTAGTTGCCGTTGTTTCCGCTGACGATGATTTTAGATGTTTTCGGCATTCTGAAGTGAGTCGGTCGTTTTCTGCGGACCCAGGAAAGTTATCCCCGCGCTGTGCAACCGGCTGGGTCCGTTACCGGCCCTGCGCAGTGACGGAGCGTGTGTGCATTTGTCCGATCGCTACGAGTTTCGTGGCTCACCGACACAGGATTTCAAAATTGAGTAGTGGTTTCAGCAACCCAAGCCACGTCCATTCATGTTGTGTGGTTCGCTGTTGGGGAGGCTTTCCTATGAGCAACACCGAGTGTTTCTATTGCTGAAATTTAGCAGCCACGCGGTGTAATTAACTATGGTATATTGGTTGACTACAATTCTGCCAATTTTCTGCCTTGTGGCCACAATCGTAATTTCAGGCAGCGTCCTTTCCTCACCTGTCGTTGCTGTGCAACGTGGTGTGTACTTTTGACAGCTGTTACAGATTTCATTGTGGATAATCACGTCAGGAACTTTTGGTGTTTGAGTTCTCATGTACCGATTGGTGGCAAGCAAGTCGTTGTGTCATTCGGTCAGTGGCTGTCCCCAGGGGTCCTATTCTGTATCTTTCCGCCATTGTGCCCATCGTTTCGGTACTCAAGAGCACCGAACATTCAGCTACGCGAATTAGAGTCCCATCATTATTCAGTATGCATTTCAGTAGCGATACCGTTCCAGTCTAGAGAACCGAAGCACTGTTGTAGGTTCGCGTCGCGTAAGCCAATCAAAAGCAAGCGGCAGCACATCCGCGCATGCGGACTGCAGAGCGCACAGCACCACGAACACAAATCAGCTAGCAGATGACAAAGGCGTGCTACTCTTTGCAGTACCGAACGTGCGTTTTCGCAGTACCAAGTGCTACTAAAATACCAGCGCAAATGTCGGACGATATTGATGTTAGTAGGTTCGCAGTTCAGTGACACTGAAATAGTGTTTAGGATTGCTACTGTGATAGTCGTTAATGGGTATTTTATTTGAAACAAAAAAGCAGCTCTGGGTATGGAGAGGCAGTATTTATAGCCTGTGCTAAGAGAATAAGAAGATAAACAGAATGTGGTTATAGCTCGCTCTTGGTGATCCAAAAGATTAAGTAGCCCATTTCCCTATATGATACGTCAAAGATTTCCGTCTTAAAAATAAAATTGAAAAAAAATGCGTTTTCGAGAGTTCTTACAGTTTGTCGAAGTTTATGACATGCATCTCATGAATGAAAATGTTTCGTATATGGTGCTACAGTCTAAAAATATTACGGAGGACTTTCATCTCTGTATACTGTTGGTGACGATTCAATAGCAGATAAGGACTTGGGGGAAGCGCGATTATGAAGATAACTGCTGCTAGTGACATTCCCAGTAATTGAAGTTGTGCCCTTAGATTCCTGCCTAATCGCACACTCAGAAATCACTACAAATTCGGAAAAAATGGTGAATAATTTCTGACAAGACAAAATATAAAGGTCACTGTCGGTTGTTTTACTCAAAGCAATTTCATCTCCAACAATTTCATAATTCGTATTTTAAACACAAAGAAATCACGAAATCAATACTGAGGAAGTGAGCTCTTGTAGTATTGTATGTAAGATTGCAGAAAAATCTTAACTTACACCAATAACAATATCTCAGAACGTGTTGAATATATGAACAGGAAAAAAAAACCATTCTTTTTTCTCACCAATCCTTGCGCGAACCCGTATCTTTACGTGCAGTAACCCCGCGCGCTAACCACTTGCCTACGCTAAACAACAACTACAGGTTGATGAATTCTTGTACTACTGCGGAGGAACGTAGGCTGACATTGTTGCCAAACGATGCTGTGTAAGTCAGAAGTGCGTAATAGTTTGGAAGTCTTCTAGTATCAGGCTTCACATAATTGCTTTCCATTGTTACTTGAAAGTTGTAAAAACGTATCGATAGTTACTAACTAAACCATTTGTGTAAAAAAGTACACAAAGTCACCAGTGACGTCAGTTCACACTCATGTAATATACGTAAGCAGAGACGAAGTCTTACTATTTAATGATCTATAAACTGTTATTTGCATTAAAAATAACAAGTATTTTGAGAGAATATTAACCAAAAACATTTTCTGCTTCGATGTAATCATTCACAGTAACAACCTAACCTACCCATATTTCTATCAAAATAAAGTAGTCTATTATGAACTCACTTTCCAACCGGATGCGTCCTCTGGTGATTCCTTACTAACACAACCACTAAATCCAATGCTAAAACCGTTTAATATGTTTAAAATAACAAATTATAGGTGTAGATAAACCATAGCTCACCGATCGATAGGACCACACCAAAATCCAAAACCTCTCAGTACAATTGTCGTAAAATGGGTGGGAGGACCGTTCGGTAATAGGTCTCAGAAGCTTACTGAATAGGATATTTAAATAAAGAACCGAAAATGACGTCACTACCGAAACGAACCAACTACACCAATTGATATGTAATGTATTCTGTGTAAGAGAAATATGGTACTGATGAGTAAAACTGAATAAGCAAATACCATATGAGGTAGGGTTCCTTACGCTTGTCACACGCATAGTAGACAAAGTAAACGTGTACCCCAGTAAGGGTTAATGTAATTCTACCTTCAGGTGTTACAGATTACAGCAATGGAATGAAATGTATAGCCGAAAACCTTCTTTGTATCTTTGTAATTCAAGAATCTTTCAGAAAAATGTTTTAAGTACAAAAATTAATTACTCAATTACGTGTCCTGTAGCGCTGAACTGTGCATCTTGCTGTAAGATAATTTCTGTCATTGCTTAATGGTATAAAAATATGTACCAAGTGTCGTAGTAACCGTCGTCCATAAGCAACGTTCTCCAGAAATCAATGTACTTACCATGTCAAAGTGTAATGTCATGTGTATAGATGTCATAGTTATTACGCTCTTTGCCATGATCAAGAAAATACTGTACTGTAACGTATTGTTGTGTCACCAAAACAAAAAAAGGTGTCTCATTGTAGCTATGCCACAAAGGTTACTACCAAAACATGATGTACCTTCCATAAGAATGTAGAAAATCTGTGCAGATATAAAACAGATCCAACGCAAAATCAATAATGTAAATTGTGTTACTCATTAATAGCGACATGATATACAGTAATTGTGTAGTTGTCAAATACAATGATCACCGTGTCGTCTGTTATCTCTCAGAAAGTACTTTAAATCCAGAATGTCTTTTCAAGTAAGCGAAAATGCTGCATTAAAATCTCATTAGCAGTATATGTTCTAGGTATGTAAGCCTTATAGTCGTTACGTAATTGTGCAATGAACAAGCAAGAATGTACACACAATAATACTGTGTTGACTGTTAACTACAAAAAATAGATTCGTAATTACTGCCTTAAAAAGTTCCCTAGGTTCTTGACTGGATATTTAACTTCAAAACATTGTTGCATGTTTACATTTTCTAAGTGTGACAGTGTATACTAGTAACGTGAAGTGACAAACTTTATGGCAAAGACTAAGTTAAAAAGATGATTATCTGCCTATAAACAGTTTTACAAGTGAAATGTGGTGTAATCCTTCACGTTTCCTAGTACACAGAGTTTCAACTTCTACACAATTATCATTTGGTATACTTTGGTACAGAATACAGGAATTTTTCTCAAGGTTACCTTATGTTATTTTTCTCAAGGCCATCCGGCGCAATTGGCCGCCTGTGGTGCAAGTCTTTGTCTGTTACCTCTATGTTGTCGCGTGTCGTTATTGGGATTTGGAGATCTAACTTCTACAATTTCGACTGTTTGAATCACACCAGTTATGATCAAATTCTAGTCTGTTGTTAAGATTATATCATGTATCGTCTTGTCGGTACTTTCCATAGTTTCCTTCTTATCGGTCTCGTGGTGGAGGATTTCTCCTGAAATTGTAACTGCACGGTGGACTGTTGCGTCTGAAGTTATTCTGTCTCCCTTGATAATAGTTATTCAGGTTCACATATTGTCTGTTTCTACGATTATCTCTGTCATATTCATTACTATGGAGAGGTGATCTTCCCCTGTAACTATTGTGACTCTGCCAATGGTTGTCATGTGGGTGGTGTCTGTTTTGGCAAGATTTGCGCTATGAAAGTACTCTTGTCGTTCCCAGTGATTTTTTCTGTCGTCATGAAATTGTGACGGATATGGCCTGTAATTGTTGTGATCCTGTTTTCTCATTCCACGACTGTCAGTGTCTATTTCCAATTCTTTCAACAGTCCCTGACAAGCTTCGATGTCTTCTTTGCAACGTCTTGCCAAATTAATATGTCGTAAATGTTACGGCAATTTAATTAAGCAGATCTCAATGTGTTCTGAGGGACTGTACGGATTTGACAAATACTGATTTTTATGCAACATGTCTTCAAAATATTTTACTGGACTGGAAAATTCAGAGTGTTCAAAATGCTTCATAATTATGATGTAATATTTTACTCCATCTTGAGTGGCTTGAGACCATTATATTGAGAGGCAGGCATGGTGAAATTATCCTTCACTGTGACACGTACGGATGACCGATTGCATTCTTACAGCTGGTTCAATCTCTAAGTAGCCACACATAAATTCTAATCTGTGCTCTAATGATGACCAGGTGGGAGGAAAACGACGAGAGAATTGAAGCCATGCTTGTGGACGAATGTCGTTGCCGGATTTCTTAAATATTTTGAATTTACGTCTAGTAATGAACAGCTTATAGTCAAAGTCATTATGACGGCTAGTAGCATAGCCGTCATTGTTATGTCGTGTCGGCGGTTCCATCTCAAAATTTGGTGCACCTTGCTAATTTCTTTCAAAATTTTCAAAAAACCCCGTGTTGTTACTTCGTAACTTTTCCTTAGCTCTGAATCCCTCCTCCCGTATCGGAGCGCGAGTGTCCTCTGAAATATGTAATTCTTGCAGTACGTGTGTCAACTGATCTTGTACTTCCCGCATTCTTACAGGTGGTTCAATCTCAAAATAGCCACAGATAAATTCTAATCTGTGCTCTAATGACCAGTTGGGAGGAAAACAATTCTGATTTTGTTTAAATTTCTTAATTTGCTCATACTCTTATGTGTCAATAAACGCTACCGGTCTTGTGTCATTCAGATCATCATCTGCCTTTGTAGATAAGTTAGTGAACTGATCCGAACGTTGGGCTACATCTTCCGATAATGAACTGATTTCCTCCGAGTGTTTCTCTGAAACACGCTTCACAGTGTCCATTTGTGTCAAAAGCGTATCTACTGTGTCCTTTAAGTTTTCCTGAGATTTTGCAAGTTGCGTAGCCGAATCAGTAGATGCAACTGTGTCAGCCTTAGCCTGCAAGATGTCGTGATTTTCATGAACAATAATTTGCAGTTTTTTATGGATGCTTTGTGATACTATAACGCATTTTCAGGACGCGAAAAAATGTTTCCAAATGCTAACAAATTTGTGTTTTTACGTCATTACAGACTTTTTGACCTTTAGATTCGATTTTAAGTAACTTAGGGTTGAACCTTTGCGTGTTTGTACAAGCGTTGTGTCTAACTTTTTAAGAGTTTGTACAATTGTGTCTAACTTATGAAGCTTTAGTGCCATTTGTTGCTGTGATTGTTTCTGACTTTGTTCCATTCGTTGCATGAATTTCAGTAACAATGTATTAGTGTCTGGAACGTGTTCCTTTATGGTCCGGCAGTGAATTTGGACCCGCAACATTCGCATTTTAAAAATCATAAAATGTGTCTCGACTTGATTGAGAAAAGGGTAATGACGCAAAACCGGAATCTACGGTATTTGCAGGAATTTTTCCTGTCATTTCAGACTCCTGAGGCGAGCTATTACAGACAGATCGATCGACAATACTACACTGTTCACAAGCTGTTTCTCTGTTTACACCGTTATTTATTGCCTGGTCCATTTCCTTATGCATAATTACCAAATAACTTTAAAAAAAAACTGTTAATTCATCACACGATGGTACTGATAAGCTACGCTCTTCGTCACTATCATTTCTCATTTACTTAGCGGCCTAATGTTACGTTTCTCACAGGCCATAATTTTCACGTATTTCACACGATGACACAGAAAAGCACAATTTGAAGACCAACTAAGAAAACAGATTATAATAGCACTGAAAATAATTTCTAATTAATTGCAAGCGCGGCTGCGAAATACTTTGTGTAAATCTACATGCATGTCACAACTGTTTTACTGTACAGCAATGAAAAACTGCAACTACAAACGAAATTCTCTCTACAATTATCCGCTAAAAATAAACAAAAAGTACACTACTACTGAAACTACAAGAATAAATCAAAACGTTCCAATGTGTATTCTCGGCTAAGGGTCGACATATGAAACTTCCCCTTTGAATGTTAAGAAAGACTGTGCTGGTGAACTTCTACTTTATTTGATACAGAAACAGCTGAGTAAAACTGAACGTACTCAGACTGTTTTCTCTTTACTTATTCTGGCCATTTCTAAACTGACACACAATATTTTAGTGCAAAGCTACCTGACTTTGAATATATATATATGTATATATATATATATATATATATATATATATATATATATATATATATATATATATATATAATATTTTCTTGTCATCTACTTTGACAAATTTCCTTTTCTGACGGCCACACGTCCAGATCGTTCACTTATATTAACATCTCCAATCTCTGGCATCCCTCTCCCCACCACATCCACCACTGCTGGCGGCTCACCTCAAACTGCCCAACGCTACGGGCTGTTCACATCCAACTAAAAAACGCTACAGTAGCGAATAATCCAACAATGAGTCCAACCAGCCACAGACTGCACACAGCGCAGTCAGCTATTTTAATACAGGGCGCTACATGGCGTCACCAACATAAAAACATAAACTGCCTACTTACAATGCGTCCTGTGGTTGCATTAAAAGCATTATTCAATGTGGTAGCTTTGCTGTCAGGGTTCCTCCGAGCCATAATCCTTAGGTAGCGGCCATCCACTGTAGTTGTAGCCCTTCGGTTGCCTGAGCGAATGTCATCGACAGCTCCTGTCTCTCTGTATCTCCGCAATGCCCGAAAAACATCGCTTTGGTTCAATGGACAATTCCCTTGTTTAGAGCCTTTCCCAGCACAAAGTAACAATGCGGACGCGATTGAACCGCGGTATTAACCGTCTATACATGGTTGAACTAGAGACAACACGAGCTGTGTACCTCCTTCCAGGTGGAATGACTGGAACTTATCAGCTGTCGGTCCCCCTCATTCTAAAAGACGCTTCTGATGCATGGTTGTTTACATCTTTGGGCGGGTTCAGTGATATATCTGAGCAGTGTGTGGACTGCACTTCCTCTATCGCAACATGCAGCTAACGGACTATTCAAAATTTTACAATGACTCGGTGCAATACGATTTGTCTACGATTACCTTACAGCCCCATTTCTTAGCGCCTCTGCTTTTCTTAGCTAGTCAATGTAGGCGACGCTACACGTCAGTAGGCAGCTGAAGTTGATAAGCAATTGTTTGTACTCCAGAATCGGTAGCACAAGTGATTTACGTAAAACGTTTACAACTCGTTCCGCCTGGAACTCCATCATGTGTAAACCATACGGTTGTTCTTGCTCTTGACTGTCTGTTACATCACCACAACACTCTCAAATGTATCAGGCTCGTACCTACAGTCTTCACAGAATGGCAGTTACGGTCTATATCACTATCATCGGTTGATTACAAAAGTATGTAACTCTCTCCAAAAGCAACTAGTCGAAATACACTGAAGAGCCGAAGAAGTAGCACATTTGTGTAATATCGTGTACAGCCCCCGCGAACACGCGGAAGTGCCCCATCATGACGTAGCATGGACTCGACTAGAGTCTGAAATAGTGCAGGAGGGAACTGATACCATGAGTCCTGCAGGGTTGCCCATAAACCGTAAGAGTACGATGGGTCGGAGATATCTTCTGAAAAGCACGTTGCAAGGCGTCTTAGATACGTTCAATAAGTTTCATGTCTGGGGAGTCTGGTGGCCAGTGGAAGTGTTCAAACTCATAAGAGTGTTGCTCGAGCCACACTGTAGCAATTCCGGACTTGTGGGGTGTGGCATTGTCCTGCTGGAATTGCGCGAGTAAGTCGAAATACACAATGGACATGAATGGAGCGGGGATCAGGCACGATGCTTAGGTATGTGCCACTATTCAGAATCGTATCTACAAGTAACAGGGGTCCCATATCACACCAACTGCAAAGGCGCACACCTTTATAGAGCCTCCACCAGCTTTAACAGTTCCCTGCTATTGTCTGCGTACGCGTAAACGTCAATCCGCTCGATATATTTTGAAATGAGACTCGTCTGACCATGCAATATGTTTCCAGTCATCAACAGTCCAATGCTCATAATGATGGACCCAAGCAACGCCTAAAGATTTGTGTCGTGCACTCAGCAATGGTACACGAGTGGGCCTTCGCCTCCGAAAGCCCATATTCATGATGTTTCGTTGAGTGGTTCACACTTGTTGATGGCCGAGCACTGAAATCTGCAGCAATTTGCGGCTGAACTTCTGTCATGTTGTATGACTCTCTTCAGTCGTTGTTGCACTCGTTCTTCCAGGATCGTTTTCCGTTCGCAACGATGTTGGAGATTTGAAGTTTTTCTGGATTCCTAATATCCACGGTACAATCGTGCAGGAAAATCCCCTGTTCATCGATAACTCGGAGATCCTGTGTCCCATTGCTGGCGCGCCGACTATAACAACACTTTAAAACTCACATAAATCTCGATGGCCTGCACTGCAGCAGCAGTAACCGACCTAACATCTGCGCCGGTCTTTAGTAGTCCTATATGGCGTTGCCGACCCCAGCGACGTTCTCTGCATTTGAATACACTTGCGTATACCAGTTTCTTTGGCTCTTCGGTATATACTAATTACGTTTAACTCATCTCGTACAGTTTTGAATTCAGCTCGTTCTGTTCCTTCACGAGACCTCGAAAGCAGTGAGTAAAGCGCCCTCCTTCCTGTGGTCAGTTCCAAATTAAATTGGAAGCTGTGTTGTGGGGAGGGTTGTTGAAAGACAGAGGAAGAGTTACGAGATGCATAGATGGAGACCGTCTAGAGTTTTTCTCAAGACCCTCAACCAAGGGGTTAAGCGAACGGGCAGCCCGTTTCTAGGTAGAGCACAGAGTGCTGCCAGTACTCGTTTATTGGGATGGTAATGAAACAAGGGTATTGAGTTCTTTCAATATCCAACTTTATTCTAGAAATGCGAGATCACTTTATATCTCCTATCCACAAAGGGGGAGATGGCCAAGCGCAATAAAATCTTTCCGATTTATGAAATGTTTCGGCTAAGGAACGTAATTTTTACACACCGTCTCTGCTTCTGGCTATGTCCCACACTACGAAAAAGTATTTGTGTCATTTGACGTAGGCGGTTTAACAGAGTTCACGATATGTCCACATGTATATGACAAACGCAAAGTAAAGGGTGGGGAGGTTTTGCAATGATACAGAAATTGAGAACGTTGCTGGAATGTCATTGGTTTATAGTATCATGCAAGAGATGCGATGAGACATTTCGATTCATTGAGAAGTCGTCGTGAACTTTGATTTGAACTCGAGTAATTCGGTAAAATGCGCTGAAATTACGATGAAACCTGTTAAAATAGTTAGGCTGGTGGAAACTGAGGGAAAATACAACAGAAATGATTGTTACAGTGCTCCGAACACGTCAGGTTGCTCATCCGTCATCGACAACACTATCGTTGGCCGAGTTCGTGGCTTTACTCAGTAGTATGTTAAGAAATAACGAGGAGGGGTGGATGTGAAATGTAGCTTGCTGTCTGGTGTAAAAATGACTGTTTTTTCCGTCATGTGAATTGATAGCGTCCAAGCCTCTGTTCTGTATTTTTTATGAATATGAAATATTTGTAGTACATGCAAGACGGTTTCTTTACGTGGCTTCCACAGACTGTAATTTTGAGTGCTCAGAAAACCAGAGGCTTTTGGAAGTGACTGGCGGCGGCAGGGTAGACAGCTCCAGTGTATTGAATGGTGAGCGCCTGCAGCGGCCTCAAAGGCCTCCGGTAACTGCGCCCTCACAGTCACAGCGTCCATCGCTCTGGCGGGTGCTGCCTTTTCCCACGGCGAGAAATAGCCGAGGACCGCAGCATGTTGTTGGCCGTTGCATGACGCATAATCAACTATTCCTCTGTTATTCCCGTGGTCGGAATTTCCTAGAAGTAGCTTTGATATTCTGCAGGTCGAAAACGTTATGTCATTGTCACCCCGACACCGACCAAAGCAGAGCATCGCCAGCAGATAGATCTCTTTGTGTACCAACCGCGAGAGGACAGAACAGGCCTGTGAAGGTAGAACCACAACATACCACAACATACGCGACGGTCGAGCTGCCGGTTGGAAACAGTATGTAATTGTCAACCCTACACCGACCAAAGCCGACCACCAGCAGTGTATGGAGCTCTTTTCGTACCTTCAGCGACAGGACACACCGGGGAAACCTGTGTCCCTACCTGTGGGGGGAGTAGAGGGAGGGAGGAGGGGAGGTAATAGTGCAGATATCACCGGCACTAAGCCATTTAGTCTTTAGACACACATCAAGGTGACGCACTTGCATCGTTCTGGTGGAAGATATTTGTTTTCGATACTTGTGTGACGTTAGTACAATGTTTCATGTTCCTTTAGAAAAAAGGGCGGGGCCCCTGTTAGCATAACACAGGCTTTACTATTTAGACTTTTTTAATAGTTACGATCTTTTAACACGATTATACCTCTCTCTGGCTAAGTCACACTGATACCACTCACAGCAAAAACGCGTCTCTCCATCCCAGAATGATCACTCAGTATTGATTATCGTGCTGTTGTTTGGTCTTATCAGCGTTATGTCACTGGTGGGGGTCTACTGCTTAACATAGTAGGTGGAACTTGCAAGCTGAATGTACCTTTAAGACTGTTGGATGGTATTCAGCTCTCATTGTATGGTATATTCAACGCAAGATTCAATGTTCTCGGTTCAGCAATCATTGTAGCAAGTGTACGTTCACTCCACGAGTGTATTTACGTATTTAGCTGGAGATTTCATTGTTTTCATACTATATTCTTTTTAAAAACGTAAGACAATGTCCTTTAAACGATGTGAGAGATGGTCTTTCGGTACAATATTTCGTTGTAGCAGTATAAGAATCACACCTGTACAATGAATTTACCCTTGTTTGGCTCGTGATTTCAGTGATTTAGTACTATATACATGATTTGCAATGTCACAGTATTCGTTTTAGAAGTATAAGACTACACCTTTTACACTGCGTAGGCTAGGTCTGTCAGTACAATATTCGTTGTAGCAAACATGAGAATCACTTCTGGAGAATACGCTTTGGTAATGCTGCAGCCAATGGGAAGCCCTAGAGACGTCACAGAAGCGTCTGTAATAGGTACCTAGCAAGTGTAATCCGACTTCTGGAAAAATATTTCTCCACGTGCACAAGGACTCAAAAGATCAATGTAATTAATTAACAAATTTGATATCCATGACGTATAGCCAATTGGGTGGAAGCGAGGACGAGAGAGCCACAGATGGTTCGCGAGATGGAGCGGTAATCAGGCATTTTTTCGTTGTGGCGCTGCCTTCTAACAAAATACCTGTGTATCACACAGGGAGAGATGGCCATCGTAATATACAGCTGTATTACTAAATTTATAAAGTTGTACATAGAATTAACGGACTGTGCGTGCTTTGTGATCACATTGTATGCAATTGGAAGATTTTGTTCACCAGTTATATGTAGTATATGGTGGAAACATTGTGGGGGAGGAGGATGCTTGAATCCTCAAGTGTCAGTGTATACAAGACCTTTTTTTTTTGTCATCAGTCTACTGACTGGTTTGATGCGGCCCGCCACTAATTCCTTTCCTGTGCTAACCTCTTCATCTCAGAGTAGCACTTGCAACCTACGTCCTCAATTATTTCCTTGACTTATTCCAATCTCTGTCATCCTCTACAGTTTTTGCCCTCTACAGCTCCCTCTAGTACCATGGAAGTCATTCCCTCATGTCTTAGCAGATGTCCTATCATCCTGTCCCTTCTCCTTATCAGTGTTTTCCACATATTCCTTTCCGCCCCGATTCTGCGTAGAACCTCCTCATTCCTTACCTTGTCAGTCCACCTAATTTTCAACATTCGTCTATAGCACCACATCTCAAATGCTTCGATTCTCTTCTGTTCCGGTTTTCCACAGTCCATGTTTCACTACCATACAATGCTGTACTCCAGACATACATCCTCAGAAATTTCTTCCTCAAATTAGGGGCGGTATTTGATATTAGTAGACTTCTCTTGGCCGGAAATGCCTTTTTTGCCATAGCGAGTCTGCTTTTGATGTCCTCCTTGCTCCGTCCGTCATTGGTTATTTTACTGCGTAGGTAGCAGAAATCCTTAACTTCATTGACTTCGTGACCATCAATCTTGATGTTAAGTTTCTCGCTGTTCTCATTTCTACTACTTCTCATTCCCTTCGTCTTTCTCCGATTTACTCTCAAACCATACTGTGTACTCATTAGACTGTTCATTCCGTTCAGCAGATCATTTAATTCTTCTTCACTTTCACTCAGGATAGCAATGTCATCAGCGAATCGTATCATTGATATCCTTTCACCTTGTATTTTAATTCCACTCCTGAAACTTTATTTTATTTCCATCATTGCTTCCTCGATTTACAGATTGAAGAGTAGGGGCGAATGGCTACAGCCTTGTCTTACACCCTTCTTAATACGAGCACTTCGTTCTTGATCGTCCACTCTTATTATTATCTCTTGGTTGTTGTACATATCGTATATGACCCGTCTCTCCCTATAGCCTCTCGCGGTTCTAGGCGCGCAGTCCGGAACCGTGCGATTGCTACGGTCGCAGGTTCGAATCCTGCCTCGGGCATGGATGTGTGTGATGTTCTTAGGTTAGTTAGGTTTAAGTAGTTCTAAGTTCTAGGGGACTGATAACCACAGCCGTTGAGTCCCATAGTGCTCAGAGCCATTTGAACCATCTCCCTATAGCCTACCCCTACTTTTTTCAGAAGCTCGAACAGCTTGCACCATTTTATATTGTCGAACGCTTTTTCCAGGTCGACAAATCCTATGAACGTGTCTTGATTTTTCTTGAGCCTTGCTTCCATTATTAGCCGTAACGTCAGATTGCCTCTCTCAAGCCTTTACTTTTCCTAAAGCCAAACTGATCGTCACCCAGCGCATTCTCAATTTTCTTTTCCATTCTTCTGTATATTATTCTTGTAAGCAGCTTCGATGCATGAGCTGTTAAGCTGATTGTGCGATAATTCTAGCACTTGTCAGCTCTTGCTGTCTTCGGAATTGTGTGGATGATGCTTTTCCGAAAATCAGATGTTATGTCGCCAGACTCATATGTTCTACACACCAACGTGAATAGTCGTTTTGTTGCCATTTCCCCTAATGATTTTAGAAATTCTGATGGAATGTTATCTATTCCTTCTGCCGTATTTGACCGTAAGTCCTCTAAAGCTCTTTTAAATTCCGATTCTAATACTGGATCCCCAATCTCTTCTAAATCGACTCCTGTTTCTTCTTCTGTCACACCAGACAAATCTTCACCCTCATAGAGGCTTTCAATGTATTCTTTCCACCTATCTGCTCTCTCCTCTGTATTTAACAGTGGAATTCCCGTTGCACTCTTAATGTTACCACCGTTGCTTTTAATGTCACCAAAGGTTGTTTTGACTTTCCTGTATGATGAGTCTGTCTTTCCAACAATCATATCTTTTTCGATGTCTTCACATTTTTCCTGCACCCATTTCGTCCTAGCTTCCCTGCACTTCCGCTTTATTTCATTCTCCAGCGACTTGTATTTCTGTATTCCTGATTTTCCCGGAACATGTTTGTACTTCCTCCTTTTATCAATCAACTGAAGTATTTCTTCTGTTACCCATGGTTTCATCGCAGCTACCTTGTTTGTACCTATGTTTTCCTTCCCAACTTCTGTGATGGCCCTTTTTATAGATGTCCATTCCTCTTCAACTGTGCGGCCTACTGCGCTATTCCTTATTTTTGTATCTATAGCGTTAGAGAACTTCAAACGTATCTCGTCATTCCTTAGAACTTCCGTATCCCACTTCTTTGCGTATTGATTCTTCCTGACTAATGTCTTGAATTTCAGCCTACTCTTCATCACTACTATATTGTGATCTGAGTCTATATCTGCTCCTGGGTACGCCTTACAATCCAGTATCTGATTTCGGAATCTCTGTCTGACCATGATGTAATCTAATAGAAAATTTCCCGCATCTCCCGACCTTTTCCAAGTATACCTCCTCCTCTTGTGATTCTTGAACAGGGTATTCGCTATTACTAGCTGAAACTTGTTACAGAACTCCTCTTTCATTTATTGTCCCAAGCCCATATTCTCCAGTAACCTTTTCTTCTACTCCTTCCCCTACAACTGCAATCCAATCGCCCATGACTATTAGATTTTCGTCCCCCTTTACATACTGCATTACCCTTTTAATATCCTCATACACTTTCTCTATCTGTTCATCTTCAGCTTGCGACGTCTGCATGTATACCTGAAGTATCGTTGTCGGTGTTGGTCTGCTGTAGATTCTGATTAGAACAACTCGGTCACTGAACTGTTCACAGTAACACACCCTCTGCCCTACCTTCCTATTCATAAAGAATCCTACAACTGTTATACCATTTTCTGCTGCTGTTGATATTACCCGATACTCATCTGACCAGAAATCCTTGTCTTCCTTCCACTTCACTTCACTGACCCCTACTATTTCTAGATTGAGCCTTTCCATTTCCCTTTTCAGATTTTCTAGTTTCCCTACCACGTTCCAGCTTCTGACATTCCACGCCCCGACTCGTAGAACATTATCCTTTCGTTGATTATTCAATCTTTTTGTCGTGGTAACCTCCCCCTTAGCAGTCCCCTCCCAGAGATCCGAATGGGGTACTATTCCGGAATCTTTTGCCATTGGAGAGATCATCATGACACTTCTTCAACTACAGGCCACATGTCCTGTGGATACACGTTACGTGTCTTTAATGCAGTGGTTTCCATTGCCTTCTGCATCCTCATGTCGTTGATCATTGCTGATTCTTCCGCCTATAGGGGCAATTCCCCATCCCTAGGACACGAGAGTGCCCTGAACTTCTATCCGCTCCTCCGCCCTCTTTGACAAGGCCACTGGCAGAATGAGGCTGACTTCTTATGCCGGAAGTCTTCGGCCGCCAATGCTGATTATTTATCCAAAGTTAGGCAGTGGCGGGGATCGATCCGGGATCGAAAACGTTTTGATTATGAAGCAAAGACACTATCCATAGACCACGGGTACCTTATACATATAAGCACTAAAATATATATGTGTCAGAAATTAAATTACTTGATTTGCAAAAGTCTGTGTGTGATTCTCAAACGTTGTAGACATGTTTTATTATGAAAAGAATCACCCTATGGTGGTGGTGACTACTGCGAATTGTTACATAATTAATTTGATAGGGTAGTGCAAATGGACAATTTCCAGCTTTTTTAAAATTGCAACTGTTCCCACCAGTTTCAAGGTTGGGAAGGGGAGGGTAACTTGGATAATGGGACATGAGGACCAGGGGATTTCCCAGGATGGTGTTTCAGAACTGAAACTTCCTTTTCTGAGAGTGGGGAGGGGAGGAAGGGGAGGGGTGGTAACTTCCTCAGATGTTCATTTTATGTCCAGGAGGTCATGAATCAATTAGCGTAACTATACGTTAAGGGACCACTTGGGCAAGGAGGTTGGGGGGTTATACAAAAACCACTTAGCAGAACAATGGTTTAAGGTCATAAATCAAACAAATGTCACATTGTGATTATTTTGCATATCAGCTTATATCGAAAGTGGTGTAGAACTGTTTTCATCCCAGTGCCTTGACAATCACAGGCCATATTTAAAATGACCACCAGCAGCAGCAATACACACTTCCAGTGCCGTACGGGTTGACAGCTGCTCATGTGCTAGCTTTTCAGAGGAGATGCACGAGCAGGCTGCAATAATACATCATTTAATAAAGTTTGTATGTCCTTGTAGACAGCGTCTTTCGGCTTTCTCCACAAAAGGAGCTCTACAGGCATCGAATCCGTGGAACAGGCAGATCAAGTTACAAGTCCTATGCGTCAGTCCCACGATTTGCCAACTGTTTGTGTAGACATGCAGTAGTACCTGGCTTATTACGGGTTGGACAGAAACCATGTTGGTATCGCAGCCTTCTACTAGTCGGCAGAGGAACGTTTCACTTTCTCACACCACATGTTTATACTCCATGATCAAAATATTACAACTCATGAAGCACAGGGGAATTTTCAGCAGGCCAGTAGTGCATATTTTGGCGGTTTACAAGAGAAACGGTACATCCATAGCATCCTTTCTTAATCCCCATGTACAGAAGTTAACAAGACTGTCATAATAGTTTTCATGGTGCAATACGTGCCTTGACTACCAATGTATTCAGTGAAAACCGCACAACTATCGCACTTTCTACTGTCACAGTATTTATGGTGCAAATTTTGGGTGATTGATCCTGAACATACGGCACCCGAGGGTCCAGAATGTCAGTGAGAAGAAGTAATCTGATAAAACGACACGTTACATCAATGAAAATTCTTTCTATAACCATCAATCATTCTGGCTGCACGTACAAGAGACTTTGAAGGAATTCATACGTTAATCATTTAGACACTCGCCGATGGTGTTTAAATGTACGAAGTTACAGTGTTATCTGACGTTGCTTTCTAGTTGCTATACAGTTTTTGACAGCGTATTCAGTATCTGCACCATGAAGATATTAGCAGACTACTATTGATACAATTTAAGGCTAGGAATACCATTTACAATAGTTGGCGAGCATAAATAAAAGTAGTTGTGAGAACTAACCTTAAGTTGAAACCCACTATAATAATCTTTCGGACACTAGAGTAAAATTTGGATTCAATATTTCGGGTATTAGAGCTTAAAACTATCAATTCAGCGCTTTGTGCCTCTTTATATCTTTACAACCATTAGATTACTCCACTGACGTATTTTAGCTTCATAATTTCTTTAAGTTAATATAATACAGTTGAAGGTTCCTACACAAAGAATATTTTCTCTATCAACGCTCTGCGACAACTGTGAGATAACTGCATCCTATATGTCAGGTAGGAGCTACTATTTCATTCCAGCAAACGGGCATTATCCAGCGTGGAAAGAAACTGTGTTTCCTGGTGCAAGCATTTTGATAGGAAGTTATTGTAATAAGTGAAAGCTTTCAAGGGAAGTGCATATTTTAGCTATAAAGGGTTATTCATACGAAATTACTAAAATTGAAACAATTAAATATTTCGAGTTTATGTGTGGTGATGCCCCATACCAAACCCGCAGGACAGGACAGGTAGTTTAAGTTGTGGAAAGGGGTCAAATCAAGCGACTGTCAGTTACACTCGAACATAGAACCTTTTATTTGATCAAACCTTACAAACAACAAGAAAAAAAATTTTAAAGAAAAAAAAACAGCTAAAGTTTTGGAAGATAGTTAGCTGCTGAATACGCTGTACAATCTCATTCCTTAAGGGCAAGGCCACTTTAGTTTAAAAAGGTAGAAAGCCAATGACTTAAAACTCATTCAAAATCAGAGATTTAAAAGAGAAAGCCTTATCTTAAAACAGTTCCTTAATTATGCTGAAGGCCCAAAGAATCTGACACTTTAACAGCAAAATAACTTAAATTCAATATCGTCTGAAGTCCGAATAAAATTAATTTAAAAAAAATTAAAAGGCTTTACGTAAAGCAGTTCTTAAATTAGACTGAAGGCTCAAACCATCTGACGCCTTAAGGGCAAAACAACCTTAATCCAAAAATCGGCTGGAAGCCATACAAGTACAAACAACAAGAACAAAAAATAAATGGCAGTACACCTAAGGGCGCTCATAAGATCCGAGGGTCGGCCTGGAATTCAAAGACTAACGCTCTCTTGGGTGAGACAGACAGTCGACCCAACCATCGCCATTCCGACGACAACCCAACCGACACACAGTCAACGGACCCACCGACAGGATAACCTCTGATTCACCCGACCAGCACACAACATGAAGTTCAATGGAACAATGTAGAAGGTATTGGCGCCCACAACACATTATACATTGAGCTTTCAATCTACACAACATGATGGAAAGTGACAACATGATGAGGAAAATACACTGCTTGAATTTACGTCAACGGCCAGGGCAGGCAGCCAGAACGATAACGGCCACAGGTCAGAAGATTCCGCTGTTGCACTTCAATTCAAGTAACCAAGTACAGTTAAACTCCACCGGAGGGTGGCTAACATTGGCCAACTTGGAAGCACACTTTGTTGATCTTGGGAATATCCCATCAGCCGACAACGAACTCCAAACGACACAATGTGAACAGTCGTGACTTGCTGGTAGATTAAGACAAAACTGAACTTTCATGTCCAGGGTCGGTGAGCCACGAACCTCGTAGCAATGAGAGCAGCACCACACATTCTGACACCGCATAGAGGCCAATAGTGGACCCGGCCGAACTACGCTGCCCCGGAGATCTTCTTGCTGCTCCACGGCAACCGACCAACTGTCAGGCCCAGAAACAGTGAAAGAACCAAATATACGTTGGCTGATAAGACGACCATCCGAAAGACCAACCAACGGTCGCCCTGCTCCAGTCTCCCTCATCTCATGTGTGCCGCCAGCGGTCGGTGAGCATTGGCTGTCGGCGTCTCACCGGCGCTCCGTCCCCGACTTCACTGCTGCAGCATCCCGACTGCACTGCTGGTCCACCACGAACAGATTGCCAGACACAAGACAACCCAGAAATACTATCGGTCGCTCCAGAAATGGTACGACAGTGCACTTATCGATACGCTCTGCTGCTGCCGCTCATGGGCAAGTAAGGCAGGAAGCTAGTGACGCCAGTAAATGGAATAAGAAAACCTGGCGACTGTACCGTAATAGACGATGACAAGCAATAAATGGTATAAACGTGAGCCACACACGTCTCACGTGGCCCATGTTTTCCAACTTGATTGATTTAATAGTAGTTGATGAACTGCTATTGACACTTCGAAGATTGCGAAATTTAAAGGCTTTAGGCATATACAACTACATCTACATCTACAACTGCATGGATACTTTGGAAATCAAATTTAAATGCCTGGCAGAGGGTTCATCGAACCACCTGCACAATTCTTCATTATTCCAATCTTGTACAGCGCGCGGGAGAACGAACACCTATATCTTTCCGTGCTTGTTATGATTTCCCTTATTTTATCATGGCGATCATTTCTGCCTACGTAGGTCGGCGTCAACAAACTACACTCCTGGAAATGGAAAAAAGAACACATTGACACCGGTCTGTCAGACCCACCATACTTGCTCCGGACACTGCGAGAGGGCTGTACAAGCAATGATCACACACACGGCACAGCGGACACACCAGGAACCGCGGCGTTGGCCGTCGAATGGCGCTAGCTGCGCAGCATTTGTGCACCGTCACCGTCAGCGTCAGCCAGTTTGCCGTGGCATACGGAGCTCCATCGCAGTCTTTAACACTGGTAGCATGCCGCGACAGCGTGGACGTGAACCGTATGTGCAGTTGACGGACTTTGAGCGAGGGCGTATAGTGGGCATGCGGGAGGCCGGGTGGACGTAACGCCGAATTGCTCAACACGTGGGGCGTGAGGTCTCCACAGTACATCGATGTAGTCGCCAGTGGTCGGCGGAAGGTGCACGTGCCCATCGACCTGGGACCGGACCGCAGCGACGCACGGATGCACGTCAAGACCGTAGGATCCTACGCAGTGCCGTTGGGGACCGCACCGTCACTTCCCAGCAAATTAGGGACACTGTTGCTCCTGGGGTATCGGCGAGGACCATTCGCAACCGTCTCCATGAAGCTGGGCTACAGTCCCGCACACCGTTAGGCCGTCTTCCTCACGCCCCAACATCGTGCAGCCCGCCTCCAGTGGTGTCGCGACAGGCGTGAATGGAGGGACGAATGGAGACGTGTCGTCTTCAGCGATGAGAGTCGCTTCTGCCTTGGTGCCAATGATGGTCGTATGCGTGTTTGGCGAAGTGCAGGTGAGCGCCATAATCAGGACTCCATACGACCGAGGCACACAGGGCCAACACCCGGCATCATGGTGTGGGGAGCGATCTCCTACACTGGCCGTACATCTCTGGTGATCGTCGAGGGGACACTGAATAGTGCACGGTACATCCAAACCGTCATCGAACCCATCGTTCTACCATTCCTAGACCGGCAAGGGAACTTGCTGTTCCAACAGGACAATGCACGTCCGCATGTATCCCGTGCTACCCAACGTGCTCTAGAAGGTGTAAGTCAACTACCCTGGCCAGCAAAATCTCCGGATCTGTCCTCCATTGAGCATGTTTGGGACTGGATGAAGCGTCGTCTCACGCGGTCTGCACGTCCAGCACGAACGCTGGTCCAACTGAGGCGCCAGGTGGAAATGGCATGGCAAGCCGTTCCACAGGACTACATCCAGCATCTCTACGATCGTCTCCATGGGAGAATAGCAGCCTGCATTGCTGCGAAAGGTGGATATACACTGTACTAGTGCCGACATTGTGCATGCTCTGTTGCCTGTGTCTATGTGCCTGTGGTTCTGTCTGTGTGATCATGTGATGTATCTGACCCCAGGAATGTGTCAATAAAGTTTCCCCTTCGTGGGACAATGAATTCACGGTGTTCTTATTTCTGTTTCCAGGAGTGTATTTTTGCATTCGGAAGAGAAAGTTGGTGATTGTAAATTCATCAGAAGATTCCTCCGCATTAAAAATATCTTTGTTTTAATGATGTCCAGCCCAAATGCTGTATCATTTCAGTGATACACTCTCCCCTAAGCGATAATACAAAACATTCTGCCCTTTTTTGAGCTTTTTCGATGTAGTCTGTCAATAATATCTCCTAAGGATCCCATACAGCACAGCAGTATTCTAAAAGAGGATGGACAATTGTAGTGTAGGCAGTCTTCTTAGTAGAGCTGTTACATTTAATAAGTGTGCTGCTAACAAAGCCTTTGATTAGCCTTCCCCACAACATTCTCTATGTGTTCCTTCCAATTCAAGTGGTTTGTAATTGTAATTCCTAGGTAGCTTGTTGAATTTACAGCCTTCAGATCTGACTGAGTTATCGTGTAGCCGAATTTTAACGGATTCCTTTTAGTCCTCATGTGGATGACCTCACACTTTTCATTATTTACGGTCAACAGCCAATTTTCGCACCATTCAGATATATTTTCCAAATTGTTTTCGAATTTGTTTTGATCTGGTTGCTTTACTAGTAGATAAAAGACAGCGTCATCTGCAAACAATCTAAGACAGTCACATAACTGAGACGATATTCCACACACACGCAATTTCACTACAAGCCGCTTGTGTGGCACAGTGTTAAAAGCCTTCCAGATATACTAGATCAATTTGAAATCCCTAGTCGATAGCATTCTTCACTTCATGTGTGTAAAGAGCTTGTAGTGTTTCACAAGAACGATGTTTTCCAAAGCCGTGTTGACGGTGTGTCAGTAGACGGTTTTCGTCGAGGTAATTCATAACGTTGTGTAGTGTCCTACGGTCGGCTGGAAAGAAGTAACAGTCAATTCGAGCACACTTTATTACGATTAAAGAAAAAAAAAAAAACGCTTTCTTATCATACACTAAGTTTTAAATGTAAGAACAGCAAGAAAACCCGCAACTTATGTGGTAGCAAACTAGATAAGGAAACAAGATAATGGCAGATAATACTGACCAAAATCTACTATACCAACTACAAAATATAACGCGCTACTATCAATGGTATGACAAGTGTAAACAATGTTAGGGCCAGAGTTAGTATTGGCCATAGCTGTTCCTAGCGGTAGGTCAAAACTGTTGATCTGACTGTCTCAGCGTGCTTAAAGGGCCAGGTCGGTGGAGTGCTATATTAGTCATATGAGTTCCGCTTGGCAGAACACCGTCACAGTCTGTCTGGCGAAATAGTACTGTGTTTATTAGGAAAGTCTGTTATTGTTCATATCCGCTGGTGATGTTTTTCTCCATGCTTCTCCAAGGAGGTCTTCAACCCACCTTGTGTGTCAGTTGTGCAGGCCCTCTGACTAATAAGAGTCCTCTACGGCATTTCTGCTCCAGGGAAAATGAATGTACAGCACCACAAATGTCCATAGGGGTAGGTGCTTCCTGGTTGATATCCATGGGCTCGTGGCCAGCAGGGGCGGGAGGCGGCGATGCAGCATGGGCTGCTGGCGACGGAGACAGCAGCTGAGGCACAGGTGGAATTGAGTTTCAGCCACAGGACAGCCGGCAATAGGCACTGGCAGCTCTTCCAGCTCGTCGTGGTCCACCAGATGGGGGCAGAGGTGCCGGCGGGCAGTAGAACCGTCGGCCTACCATACTGACACCATCGCCTACTCGCAGAGCTTGACCACGGGCACCCAGTGCGCCCATGGATGAGAGAAGATAAGTGCCCAGACCTCCCGCCAAACGTGAAAGAAATGTGCCGGCGTGCAGGTTGGATGGTGAGAAGCCTCGGGAACCAGGACAGATAAAGGAGAGCGGAATGGTCGACCGTGAAGTATCTCCACTGCACATTTACCGGCATTGTGACGGGGCAGTATGTAGCCAAAAAAAAAGAAGCAAGAAGCATGGCCGCCTCCAGTGAGTGATGGCTCAGCAGCTTATCGACCTGGGTCACGAACGTCTGCAAACAACGTTCAGTCTGGTCATTTGACACAGGATGAAAAGGAAAGTCTGGAAGATCGAAATTCCATTGGCGATACAGAGGGTCCACTAGATATCAAAGGGGTGCCAGAGAATTTTGAAAGTCTCAGAAGAAGTGGCGTTAATCATGCGGGAGACATATTGGTATCCGACTCGGAGTCGATCAGAATGAGCCACCGGGAACCATGAAACGGCCCTGCAAAATCTAAATGGAGACGTTCCCATGGAGCAACTGCCTCTTGCCACGGAAAATGCCGGCATGGGTGTTCTGCCTGACGTGATTAGCTCGTGGGTCAGGCTGACACTAGGGAGGCAACATCTTTATGCAAATCGTGCCAATAAAGGTGTTGGTGGGGTAGCTGTTTGTTGTGGACGATGCCCCAATGGCCTGTGTGGAGGAGGTAGAGGATATGGGGGCGCAACGCATGCGGTGTGACTACCCAGGGAACGTCAGAATTCTACACAAAAGGATGACTCCACTGTGGGAAAAGAGAATGTGCCGATGATCCTAAAAATGCTGGTCACCTTAATCATGGGCGCAATGACGGCTTGTCAGCCAACCTGCAGCGATTTGGCAGCGGAGGGTTTGCAGTGTTTGATCCTGAGTGGTGGCCAGCTGGACTGCGCAGGTATCCAATGGAAGCGCATCCAGAGCTGTATCCACGTCCGGTTCCACACGGAGGCAAACAAAGGGGGAGGCGTCAAACTTACTGACCGACCCGTCAGTCAATTGCGATAGAAAATCGGCGTTTGTGAGCCGTTCAGAGGTGAGATAGACAATATCAAAATTGAACGTCGCCAGGAAGAGCACCGAACTCTGGAGGCGGATCGCCTTTCGGGTGGGCAATGCAGCACCCGGGTGAAACAAAGAAACCAAAGGTTTGTGGTCGGTCTGAAGACTCAAATGACGACCACACACGAAATCGCATAACTTTTTCAAGGCGAATTCCTGCTCCAAGGCTACCTGTTTAATTTGATTATATTTGGTTTGAGCATCGGTCAATTTTTTGGATGCAGAAGCCACTGGCATGTCAACACCATTGACCACTTGCGAGAGGACCGCATCCAAGCCATAGTCCAAAGCATCGGCTGCGACGTTGAGGGGCAGGCAAAGATCGTAAGCAGCCATAAAAGGGCAGCAGGAGAGAGCTGACTTGAGACGTGTCCCAAACCCAAGGTGCACCCTTTCACAATAACCCAGTCAGGGGTGCCGAAATTTCGGTGGTGTACGGTATAAAACACCAATAACGGTTTATTTGACAGAAGACACATTCCAGTTGCTTCACGTTGGTGAGGGGTGGCAGGTTTTAAATCACCTCGACATAGTCTTTAGAGGCGTACAAGCTGCGGAAGTCAATGGTGAACCTGCGGCTGCTGACCTCTAGCGCAAAAATGCCATGCTTTTCCTTCTGGCAACACTGGTTAGCCTCGGAAAATACCTGACACTGGTAATGCCAAACGAAAGGCTGTTGTACCGGAAAAGTCCAGTCGGGGTTTCGATAACTAGGATATGCTGCGGTTCCTCGTTCACCATCAGCTGCAAATAAGCATCGCACAAATAAATTTTTTCGAGAACGGTCGGTCCCGCAAGACATGTGAGTATGTCATCCATCGGGATATGTATCGATGACGGACTGAGAATTGACAGTGACCTTAAAATCGTTACAGATACGTAAAGCACCGTTCGGCTGCTCGAGTATCAGGACAGGCGTGCCTCAGTGGCTGTGTGCGATGCGAGAAAGCATACCTTCTTCTTTTAAGCGGCGAAGTTCCACCAGGAGCCTGTCTGGCAGATCAAAGGTGACCAGGCGGGCCTTAAAAATGAGGGAACATCAGAGAGAAGAAGCTGAACATCAGCAATGAAACCCTTCAAATGTGAAATCTTATGTGACTTAACTGTTAAGGTCATGAGTCCCTAAGCTTACACACTACTTAACCTAAAGTATCCTAAGGACGAACACACACACATGCCCGAGGGAGGACTCGAACCTCCGCCAGGACCAGCCGCATAGTCCATGACTGCACTGACTTAGACCGAAACCCTACACATTTGGTGTGGAGGATAGAACTACTTTTCCTATATGCTGAGCAACGGTGCAAAGAGGGTACCCGATGATGTAATCGACACTGCCTTTATAGCGTCCTGCACTGATGAACACAGACGATCAAAGTTATTCACACCCAGAAGATTAGTTGCGACCACCATAAATTGAGCGATGAAGGAACGACCGTTGTAAGAGATTTGTGTGGAAAAAGTACGTCGACTGATATAGAGCGATTACTGAAACTGCGGAAAGTGCGAGTGTATGGGGATAAAGCCGGAGAGCCCAATCGTTGGTATATGGTACCATCCATAACGGAAACGGATGATGTATCAGTTTGGAAGGCCACCGGAATATGCGAGACCACAAGGCAAGGAGGAAACTAGCACCCAACTGGGGAATGATCGAGAATACTAGGCTGTCAAATTAATGCAAGGCTTACAGGTCCTGAGGTTTGACAAGCCTGTGCGTGCGCAGGTAGTGTGGAATCTGCGCAATGTTTCTGCGAAGCCAGACAAAGAATGGGGACATGGCCTTCTCGGATGCAATTTGTGCATCATGCTCGCCATTGGGGGCACTCTGACCAATGGTGGGTCCGGAAACAGTCCGGGTAGGATGGAAGCCGGATGAAAGACTTCCTGTCACGGTATAGACCAACGAATCTACGAAACTCCGACTCGGTGCTAGGCAACTTGTGAGTGGCGAAAACAGCTGGATCAAAACACGGCGGTTGAAGCCGGTGAGACTGTTCAAGCGCACGAATGATCGCTGGACGGGTATTGGGGGGCGGGTCCTGTAACTTCAGCCTGAAGATCCTCATTTGGTGCATGAAACACGACCATATCGCGAATCAACGAAGAGGCTTAAGACAGCTGGCAACGTTGGCTCGCCGGAAATTACAATCGCGGGAGAGAGCCAGGGGTGTCGTAATCCATTTCCGGTAAGTCTGACCAGGTGAATTTCGACAAGAAAAATAAAAGCCTGACGTGCGGAGGTGGCGTATATTTATGCGTCAAAGTACTCGGAAAGGCAGCCCTTAATATTGGTAAATTAGAGATCGCGTGAGGACAGCCCAGGGTTCAATTGTTGAATTAAACGATACACCTGTGGGCCGACTGTTGCTTAAAAAAAAAGGCCAACTCCGAGTTTCCTCGTGGATCCAATGTGCTAGGATATGTTGTTCCAACTCTTCGACATAATTTGCCCATGGTTGGACAGATCTACCTAAAGCCGGAAACGTCGGTGCAGGCAGGTGCAAAGTGTCCCATTTACCTGCCATGGAATCAACACTATAAGCTACCCCTTGCAACGATGGCGACTGAAGACGGGGTTCTGTACGCGTGAGCGCTGCCTAAATCCGCTCTAGAATTTCCACCAAGGGCTGAAGAAGGTCCTCGGAGGAGGCGATTTAATTCGAAAATGAAATTTTTATCCTCGTTGCCAATAACTGGAGTGTTTTGAGGTCAGCAGGAAAGAACAAACAGTTAATTTGAACACACTTCATTATATAATTAACGCCCTCGTGAAATACACAAGTTTTAAAGGGGAAAAAAAACCACCGCAACTCCTGTGGTGGCAAACCAGATAGGGAAACAAGACAGTGAAAGAAAATACTGACCAATATCTACTGTACCAATTACAAAATGTAACGTGCTACTATCAATGCTACAGCAAGTGTATACAGTGCTAGGACCGGCGTAAGTACGGGCCGGAGCTGTTTCTAGCCTTAGATAAACACAGGCAGTCTGACTGCCCGGGCGTGCTTACAAGGCCAGGTACGCGGAGTGGTACATGATTCATATGAGTTTCGATTGGTGGAACACTGTCACATGTCCTCTGGCGAAGCCAGTTATTGTTTATATCCGCTGGCGATGTTTCTCGCCGCGCAACCCATCTTGCATTTCGGTTGAGAGGATCCTCTAATAATAAGGGGCCGCTATGACACGTTCGAACACAATAGTTGGTTCAGTTGGCTCTGAGCACTATGCGACATAACTTCTGAGGTCATCAGTCGCCTAGAACTTAGAACTAATGAAACCTAACTAACCTAAGGACATCATAAACGTCCATGCCCGAGGCCGGATTCGTACCTGAGACCGTAGCGGTCGCTCGGTTCCAGACTGTAGCGCCTAGAACCTCACGGCCACTCCGGCCGGCCAGAACACAATACATGTTCCAAAATCCTGCTGCATATCTACGTTAATGATATGAGGCAGTAATTTAGTGGGCTACTCTTGCTATCTTTCTTGAATATTGTTGTGACGGTACGACTTTCCAGTGTTTCGGTACGGATCTTTCGTCGAGAGAATGACTCTATATGATTGTTAAGTTTGGAGCTGGTGCATCAGCATAGTCCCAAAGGAAACGAACTGGTATACGGTCTGGATCAGAAAACTTGCTTTTATTAAGTAGTTTAAGTCGTTTCACAAGTCAGAGGATATCTTCTACGTTACTCGTGTTGGCAGGTGGTGTGATTCGAATCCTGAAGTATTTGGTTGGTCTTCTTTGGTGAAGGAATTTTGGAAGGCTGTGTTTAGTAACTCTGTTTTGGCAGCACTGCATTCGATAGTATCTCTCTCTGCTATTAATCAGAGAAGGAGGCACTAATTGTATGTTTAACCATGAAGAAATGTAGCTCTGATTGAATGTGTTCCTTTCGTTCAATTAAAAAAATTTCGAACGGGCAGAAACACATATATGGCTAGTAAAAGGCTAGGGGGTGGGGGTGGGGGGTCAGGGATGTGCACTAAAGCCTCACGGGGTTACTTCAGAGGCCTTAACTGAACATTACTGTTTCATCTCGCGGAGAGTGAAACGTGCGGCACTGCTATAGGTGGGCAAGAAAGTATTTTTATGTGAAGCAAGCAAGAAACTTAGGCGAATTTCAAGTCAGTAACATAGACCAGTGTTTCTTATTCATCACAAAGCGAGCAGAGTTAATTAGTCTTTCACTGTTGTTCCGCACAGTATACACGAACTATTACCAATGAGTAAACCTTATCTACAAGCTTCCATTTTATAATCGTTGGTTAAAGTGCAGATTTTATGTCGTCAACTACTAAGAGTTTCAGAGCCGTGTGTTGTGTCGCAGGTTACTTTGTACCAAGAACATTTGTGGTAGTAACTACAAGACCAATCTCTGTGGAAAGATTGTAAAGCATAAACGATCACAATACAATAGTAACAATGACCAACCTCGTGGTTGCTTAATATGTAGCTTCATTCCAAGTATAACCCGTTATTTACAGTCACACATGCTGCATATAAAAGACTAGCTTAGCATTCGTTGATTCTCTCACGTAGGCTGTTTTCCTGTAATCTAATTTTTATGTTGTTCACAAACTTCAATATCTACGCTTTCCACGAAGAGTAAGACCACAGAAGCATGACTTTTTCCGAACGCACATCTGCCCAAAACCGATTCTGGTATCTGGACTCGGAGGTCGTGGTTTATTCCGTCCTTTGAGTTTTCGGGCGATATTATATTAGAAACTTTCAAATCCTAATTTCTTTAGAAGACAAACGCAACTTTTCATAGATTTAGATTTCAAAATGTTTTAAAATCTAGAGAAATTTGCGTAAAAGTTTTTAATCCCCTCTTTCACCCTCGTAGGGGTTAAATTTCCCAAAACACAGAAAGATCAATTTTTTTATATCCGACTGAGAAGCAAATACAAATTTTCATAGATTTAGCATTAAAATAGTTTTGTAATGAAATATTTTCATAAAATATTTCATCTCCCTGTTTCACTACTCGGTTCTAGGCGCTTCAGTTTGGAACCGCGTTACAGCTACGGTCGCAGGTTCGAATCCTGCCTCGGGCATGGATGTGTGTGATGTCCTTAGGTTAGTTTGGTTTACGTAGTTCTAAGTTCTAGGAGACTGCTGACTGCTGACTGCTGACCTCAGTCCCAATGTGCTCAGAGCCGTTTTTGTTTCACCTCCTTACTGGTGGAATTCCCCAAAACGCAAACACACACACACACACATATATATATATATATATATATATATATATATATATATATATATATAAAATTTCTAGATGAGAAGACAAATACCAGTGTTCATAGATGCAGTTTTAAAATTTTTTTAATAGTTCTCTAATATTGATTTCCTTAAAAAAAGCTTGCACCTACTATTTGATTCCAATAGGCGTTAAGTTTCCAAATGTGTTCCAGCTCGTCTATATTTCTGACAAAGAAACCAAATACCAATTATCGTAGTTCTAGTTGCCTTAACAGCAATACAATTTCAAAATACATTTCATTCCCTGTTTCACCACTTTGTGTGTGGATTTTGAATAATCTTTTCTTAAGCAATGCCTACGGTAAAAGATAAACACCATCACCAAATTTCAACTTTCTACACTTATCAGTTTAAGCTCGTCGATGATGTGTCAGTCAGTCAGGACGGACGCGTTTCATCTACTGATGTACAGTAAACGTCCAGTTGATCACCAGCCGATCACATCTATCGTCTCAGCACCAATGAATATCAGAGTGAAGTTTTTACAGTCTTTATTTAGTAGGCATGCGCAAGGTCATGGAATAAAATGAGAGACGGGCAGATAGGATGGTAACATTTTGCCAAAACACATACTAAGGTTTAACAGGACTACTTCTAGATCTCAAATATAAGCATCAAATGAAGTTTTGCATCACTCTGGTTCTCAGAATTCGTGAAGACATTAACTGTGGATATCGTATCACGAGACAGTCCCTTTGACTGTTCAGAGATGTCACTAAACCCACCCAGAGCTGTAAGAAACAATGCATGAGCAGCAAATGTTAGACGAGGGGGTCCGACAGCCGATCCGTTCGACTCATTCTACCAGGTAGGAGGTACACGGCTCGAGTTGTCTGTAGTTCAACCATGCCTAGACGGTCGATACCGTGGTTCGATCGATTCTGCATTGTTACTTTGTATTACGAAAAGTTCCCAACAAGGGAAGTGTCCAGGCCTCTCGGAGTGAACCAAAGCCATGTTGTTCGGACATGGAGGAGATAAAGAGAGATAGGAACTGTGAATGACATGCTTCGCTCATGCCGTCCAGGGACTACTACTATAGTCGATGACAGCTACCTGCAAATTATGGTCGGAGGAACCCTGACAGCAACGCCACTACGTTGAATAATGAATAGTCGTGTTACGACTCAAACTGTGCGAAATAGGCTGCATGATGCGCAACTTCATTCCCGACGTCCATGGCGAGGTCCAGCTTTGTAAACACACCATGCAGTGCGGTACAGATGGGCCCAACAACATGCCGCGTGTATCGCTCAGGATATGGCATCACGTTCTCTTCACCTATGAGTGTCGCATATGCTTACAACCAGACAATCGTCGGAGACTTGTTTAGAGGCAATCCGATCAGGCTGAACGCCTTAGACACACAATGAAGCCAGTGCAGCAAGGTGAAGGTTGCCTGATGTTTTGGGGGTGGCAATATGTGGGGAAGAGGTACGCCGCTGGTGGTCATGGAAGGTACCGTAACGGCTGTACGATACATGAATGCCATACTCCGACCGACAGTGTAACCATATCGGTAGCATAGTGTGGAGGCATTCATCTTCGTGGACGGCAATTAGCGCCCCCAATATGCACATTTTGTGAAAGACTTCCTTTAGGATAAAAAAAAAAAAACGCTCGACTAGAGTGGCCAGCATGTTCTCTGGACATGCCTGGCATAGGTTGAAAAGGGCTGTTCATGGGCGAAGTATACCACGAACCACTCTGAGGGATCTACATCGAATCTCCGTTAAGGAGTGGGACAATCTGGACCAACAGTGCCTTGATGAACTTATGGATAGTAGGCCACAATGATTACAGGCATGCGTCAATGCAAGAGGACGTGCTACTGCGTATTAGGGGTACCGGTGTGTACAGCAATCTGGAGTACCACCCATGAAGGACTCGCTGTACGGTGGTACAACATGCAATTTGTGGTTTTCATAAGCAATTAAATGGGCGGAAATGATGTTCATGTTGATCCCTATTCGAATTTTCTGTGCAGGTTCCGGAACTCTCGTAACCGTGGTGGTGCAAAACTTTTTTTGATGTGTGTAGGAATCCTTGAAAGGAGGGCAACACAGTTGTCTCGCATCCCTGTTTGGCCGATTTAGAGAAGCTATCTGTGAAGAAAAGGAAAGGAATTTGGATTGAAGGTAAATGACGAGTAAACAAATTTCACGTCGGCAGAAAGGAATTACGAGATAAGAAGGTGTTAAACCATAAAGATTGAGGGCCACGTGTTTGAAGAATAAGAAGGGTGTTAAATAACTCCTGGCGGTAGTAAATAACAGAAATGATGAGAAATGTTAAATAGAAGCGGAGATATAAGCGGCTTTCATAGCACAATATTAACTCAATAAATCCATCCTATTGAAATTTTAATCGAGAAGAACAAAGTGAGGAAGACCAGTATTACTATATGGGGAAGAAATATGGAGTACAGGAGTATGCAGAGAGAAAGATAAAGGATTTTCAAAATAAAATCCTGTGGAAGCCTTGGACTAATATTTGAAGTAGGAGTATGCCACAGAAAGAAGAATAGGGAGCTGAGGGATATATATATATATATATATATATATATATATATATATATATATATATATATATATATATATAATGAGCTCGATGCTATTGTGGAAGCCAACAATGAGGCTGAGGCGGGCCATGTATGTCTACAGAAGAGAGCAAGGATCAAGATTAGGTGCTGTGCCATAGAAGAAATCCAAAGGACAAAGCACACCGAAACTCAGATGAAGAGACCAAGTGGCCAAGAACCTTCAAGATACTTGGAGCAAGTTAAGAAGTTCCCAATGACAGAACAATGTGGAGGAGGCTATTTGACGAGATTAGAAAACGAACTGCGGTTTGTGATTGAGAGTAGGGAAGTAAGTACTTCGAACAAGTATCTGCGACCGTTAAGCAGCCGCTATCCTAAATCTTACGTAGAGAGCTTGTAATTACAAGAGATTAGGGCGTGTAATACTCGCTGAATACTGTAGTGGAATAGAAAAGAAAATCGATAACATTGGTATGATGTACTAGATTACACAGTCTACAGTGACTTTAGGTGTATTTATGTTTATGTAGACAAAAAAGTGTGAGACATTAAGTGGATATGAAGTGTAAATTAAATATACGTGCCTCAGATTTAGTTTTTACTGCTTATCTGTTAATAATTTTACAGTTACTTCATGATATTGAAAGCTATTTACAGTACCACATAAAGACACAGCCTAAACATAGTTATATTATTGGTAAATATTTACACCATATTTTGTCATCTATTACATGAGTTTCAAAATCTCCGAAAACTATAGAGTTTTTTATAACAAAAGGGATAGTTTCGATTGTCATACCTGTTAGTACAGACCTCAGTGAAGTTGGATTAGTAGCATTTTACGCGGAAGAACCTGGATTGAGGAGGGGAACTCGTCTGGAGTTTCATTTTCCAAACGATTACGTTCGAAGTAAGAGGAATGGACGATTATTTGAAATCATCTCCTTGGCAATACATTTCCTACGATCTAACCACTCCATAAGATCTTCGATACATAAATAAATCTGTGAGTGTGTGTGTGTGTGTGTGTGTGTGTGTGTGTGTGTGTGTGTGTGTGTGTATTTCTGTTTCTGTTTGTATTTCCTCAAATATTAACAGCAAAAATCAGGAGCCATATCACTTTTTATAATTTGACCACGTGGTTTGCAAATCTGGGTGTCCATATAAGTAGAACGGAAATTCTACTATCACCTGGTGCACCCTAGCACAGGTGGGATGTCGAGAAATTGTAGTCTATGGATAGCAATTTATTAGTTCCAGTAACTAAAAATTTGGTCGACGTTGGAATAAACGCACCCCGTGTTACATCACATAAAGCACTTGCTGAGAAGTCCCCCTCTCGAAGATCCGAAGACCGTTTCTCTGAGCACCATGGCAAGGGCGTTTTACGACTGGAGTTTCCACCCCATTTAACAAGGCGTTTCTTCTGCTTAAGTGCAGTAGATCTCTCGTAATTGTCCTCAAGTTGGTACGACTAGAGCGGAAGAAACAAGCGGGAGCAGGAAGCTCTCGGCTTGTAGCAGCCGCCCTGAAACCAGAGGTCGATGGAGTTCCCCTATCATTCTCTAGCGGATTTCACAGGCAAAGTAGACTTACAGCAGAATTTAAACGGAATACAATTCCGAGTATGAATATTTCGTCAGAATTAAGGGCTACATTTATCCTGTAACGCAGGACAAAAAGATCCGTGTCGATGTTAATTTTTATATAACTCTTTAATAGTGATTAACCACAGTATAGAACCGGCAGCTTGTATTCACTGAAATTTTTAACGGAAGTAATATCAAACACTATCATTGTGTATCTGTGAAGTTTGTTACTTTGTGATATTCTGGACGTGCCATATAACAGCCAACAGGAAACTAGATTTTTTTTTTTTTTCATTTTGAATGTGCAGCTACATGGAACGTCTTAAAGCTTCCGATAACTGTACAGTGTCCGGCGTTGTGTAGCGATTGCGGTTGCTAAAATGGGTCTTGTTAGTAGCCTGTTAGATTGCTGCCTAGACCAGTTATTTAAGATTTCTTATATTTAGTTATGGAACGTACTAGAAAATTCTTGGTAGGCCTACCTATAAGCAAGACTGCTCCCTGTCGTGCAGGTAACTCAGTTTCGTCTGTATTTTCATGCATGCTTAACGAACGAGGTTGCAGTGTGAAGTTCTAGACACCTGATTCTACCTGACAATGAAACAAGAACTGCAGTTTCTGGTCTGGTATGAAACATAGTAATATGGACGGAGAACAGCGTTACCGTTTAAATTATACTATACTTGCCTTGAAACAGTATTAGACCACAAACTAACAGCAATCAACATGCACGAACATGCACTTGCTTAGGTCGATTTCTTTCTCTCATCTGTTTACGAAGATGTGGGAGCTATATAATCCCACTTGTGATGGCGGTTGGCTGTATGTTTGCTAATATGGTTATCGTTTTTTTAGATAAAAATGTCTCCTTGTCATTTGTTGATTTAATGCAAGGCTTTGAAGACTTGCCTTCATTAGTTTCAACGGTCTAACGTTGTCAAAAACTACTTGTGTGTTTAAGAACTGTCGTTAATAATGATGTAGGCATACTAAAATAACCGTCGTTGCTAGTAGCTTAATAAGAAGTTTTCATCATGAGTTTAGTAACGAAAGAGACAGGCATTTCCCACAGGAGCTGTGTACCCTAATATTCGGAAAATGTCTCTCACTTTTGAAAACTATCTTAATAAATACAAAAGATAAAGAAGATTATGTGAATGTGCACCTCTTTGCTGCGCTGATGAGTTGTCTCTTTCTCAGTGTATAACCTGCTTATGATTGTAAGCTGTTTCTTACAAAAAAAAATTCACTCGTAGAAAACAAATATGTGTAGTAGCTTACCACATGTTTACAGTTAGGATGTAAATAAGCTTGCGTGAATGAGAAGAACTTCTGATATGAGAATGTAAATGAAATAAGCCCTTTCCAGACCAACACTTTCTTTTACAAAAAAAAATCTCATCTCTAATGAGAATAATTATATTCAGCACTGTTAACTGACCCTGTGAAATTGAAAACTTGTATCTCCTGTATTTGTCTTACCGTCGTCGCCGTGGAAAATGCCGTGCAACTATTGTCGTAGAAAAAGTACAAGAGGTGCTTATCAGTTTCTGAGTTGCTACTAATTACAGAGAATCACGGTAGCGTAATGTGATCTCTTAAACTGAGTCACGGAAGACACCAGGCAAGGGTCCGTGGGTCGTGCAGCACGGCCACCCCATCCACCGGCCGCCGCCGCGCTCAACTCTCGGACATTCGTCTCCCGGTACTCGGCTACAGACGTGCTTCCCCTGAGTTAAGCGTAAGCAAAGTTGCCATCTGATTAACGTACGTTTACTTTCATTTATAGTAGGTGCTCAAAATGATGTCCCTCTGTGTTAACAGCACCTGACATCTCCTTAACAGAAGCAAACACTCGACGAGTATCGGCAGTGCCACGCGGGATTAGCCGAGCGGCGTCGGGCGCTGCAGTCATGGACTGTGCGGCAGGTTCCGGCGGAGGTTCGAGTCCTCCCTCTGGCATGGGTGTGTGTGTTTGTCCTTATGATAATTTAGGTGAAGTAGTGTGTAAGCTTAGGGACTGATGACCTTAGCAGTTATGTCCCATAAGATTTCACACACATTTGAACATTTTAAGTACCGGCTGCCGACATCTGGGAAATGACTAGCCGAACACTGCCCTCCAACTCTTCGAGCATGTGGCGATTGGTTGGATAAAATTAGTCGTTTAAAATTCCCCAAAGATAAAAATCACATGGATTTAGGCCTGAAGAAGGAGGAGGCCAGACCTGTAATCAAGAACAAAATGGTTCAAATGGCTCTGATCACTGCGGTAGAAGCTATTAAAGCGTATAATGTAAACTGAAGTCATATTTCTGTATGATACTCTTGTTTCTAAATGATTCATCATATAGTGATACGACAAACTTTGTTATATGAAATTGTTAATGTTCTACCACTCTAATGATCGTATGCATGTGTTGGACAGTCGTAGCAATATGGTCTTTCATTTGCGCGTCTAGGATTGTTATTAATTTATTATTATATTAATTAATATTTAATATATATTGACTAGTTGCCTGATAAACGATGCGATATAACTCAGTGTGTTGAACGCCACCTGTGGTGCCCGGGATGGAGCACATTGCACGATCGTGCACCCTGTATAACAAAGGTAGTGGCGGAGGACATACGGTGCCTTATGCAATTTTACTTATGTTCGAAACAAGCTTATGTCAGTTGATTTTATTGGTCGTGACGCAGCCACTGGGATAAGACATTTTTAATTTATTAGTGTGTATGTAAGTAAAATGTCATCACTTACGTAATTTTGAAGTTCATGTGTAGATTGTGTCACTGGTCTAGATGTTATTTTGATCATTTTTAGGACTTCTGAAGACGGCTATATTATTATAGCAGAAACCATGGTCAAGATTTAAAATAAACATAATTTAGTGCAACTGTGGGCAGTATTTCATTCGAGATAAAATATGTTCATTCGTAACATTAAATCCGAATCCTATCAAAATAGTATCTGTCTTAGAAAGTCCGATTCAGTGCACAATGAAAATATTCTTTTACTAATAATAATACCTTCCATCAGATCAATCAGAAAACCCCGAAGAGCACCATGTTCTACGTCATTCTTGTACAAGCCCAGTGCCACAACGCTACAACTCCCTGTCTCCTCTCCTCGTTGTCAACACTTAACACCCGTGCATCTCCGCAGAGAAAAGATCACCTAACTAGTTTCCGGGCAGGGCAATGTCTCTGAGGAGGCTGTGCCCTAAACGATACAAATGTTACATGCACCTCCTAAGGAATCCAAAACCAAGAATATTATCCTTAAAATTATATATACACATCTTCCACTGGAACCACGTATACTACAGAAAACACACATGATTAACCTGTACAGCAGACTGAACAGAAACTATTTGCTCAGGGGCCACTTCTAGATGTAAAGAAGATAATGTTTTTTTGGAAATTGAAAAATTTTCTGACAAATCAGTTTCCAAGTACGGGAAGTAGTTAATTAACATAATATCCTAATTTAGGATACACGATATGTAGTACCGATGTACATTTTTCATGGCAGTAGATGGAGCTGCAGGGGGCAAAATGTGTCCAAGACGTAGGTTACAAGTGATACTCAGAAATGAAGAGGTCGGCACAGAAGAAGCATGGCGACAAGCAATAAACCAGTCGAAAACATAATGAATTTTCCGTGAATTTTTTACAGACAAAAGAAGTTCAAAATTCGGATGCTCATGCATCTGATAGTTATTTTTGAGTGTCTGGTCAAGTTTCTTAATGAGACTCTCTTGACAGTATGATTTCCGTCTACGACGAATCCTACGTAAAAGTCAAGAGTTAATGTTAGTACAGCTATATTTAGAAGAACATCTTTACATGCTATTAAATCCGCTAAAAAATTTATTTCTGTGAGTTTTACCATTGGGTTCCACAAAGAGTAGACCATTGTGTAACCGCGTATGAAGATGCAGTGGCGAAGGGGTAGGACTTGTGTAGGAGATAATAAGGGTTAAATACCTGCTATTATAATTACAGTTGATTTATTGATGTTTCTATGCTTCTCTTCTGTAGAATTTTGGACATTTTCGTAAAAGATAGTGAATCTTTTTTCATTTTTCCCAGCTATCATTGTAACACATATTTACAGGGTGCGAAATTTTGGTCGAAAATCACTTTCCGAAGCTATCTGCAGTGGAACATAGCTACAGAAGACTGCATGGGTTTACAAATATTACATGAAATAAATTCGAGTAACTTACATTCACTTGACACGATAAAAGCAACGTGACTGCACAGACGCCCTTTTCCTCTCTTTACATGGACTGTTGGAGATAGCTTTCGCTCACGAAGATTTTGCTCTCGCATTTCACCTCTGCTGACTGTGAATTTTGTGCCCACTATGGGACGAGACCACGGGAATAGCCACGCCCCGGACGGAGGATAACCTCGTTCTGCGGAGTGCTACCGTGTTGCCGTATGTGCTCAACTCAGTTTTATGCCGACACGGTGGGTTTACGAGCGCACCCTGCTGCTGCAGGGAACGCACTCCACTGTTGTTCGCTGCTGCGAGAAGCTGCTCACACGCAACGACATAGTGTGACTCTTCAAGTCGTCGAATCACATTATTCTGTATTCCCCGTGAAAAGTCCGTAGATCATTGTTCATTAGGAATTAATTACAATCTCTCCGGAGTGGCAGTCAGATATTTAGAGACAGCAGACGACTTTTCATCTTGTATTTTTTAAATAAGCCCCAAACTACTACAAATAAATATTTCAGGGTCAGTGAGGTCTTTACGCACATGATATACTGCGAACTATGGATGAAGGGCAACAGGCAGATAAAATATTTCTAGATTTCCGGAAAGCATGTGACACAATGTCTCATTGCAGGCTGTTAACGAGAGTAGGAGCACGTGGAATAGGTACAGAGACATGTGAGTGGCTCAAATACTTTTTAAGTAATAGAACCCAGTACGTTGTCCTCGTGTGATAGCTGGCCGCGGTGGTCTAGCGGTTCTAGGCGCTCAGTCCGGAACCACGCGACCGCCACGGTCGCAGGTTCGAATCCTGCCTCGGGCATGGATGTGTGTGATGTCGTTAGGTTAGTTAGGTTTAAGTAGTTCTAAGTTCTAGGGGACTTATGACCACAGATGTTGAGTCCCATAGCGCTCAGAGCCATTTGAACCATTTTTTTATTTTAAGTGTGATAAGACCACAGTAGTTTTCTGTGTACATAAACACTTTGGCGGATAGAGTGGGCAGCAATCTGCTGTTGCTTACTGATGACGCCGTGGTGTATGGTGAGGTGTCGAAGTTGAGTGACTGCAAGAAGATACGACTTATACGAAATTTCCAGTTGATGTGATGAATGGCAGCTAGCCCTAAATGGGAAAAGTATAAGTTAATGCGGATGGTCGGATACAGTATTACTAGTGTCCTCGTTGACAGTCAAGTTATTTAAATAGCTGGGCGTAAAGTTGCAAAGCGATCTGAGGTGGAACGAGCATGTGAGAACTGTAGTAAGGAAGGGAATGTTCGACTTCGGTTTATTGGAAGAATTTAAGAAATAGTGGTACGCTTGTAAAGGAAACCGCATACAGGGCGCAGCTGCGACCTATTCTTAAGAACTGCTCGACTGTTTGGGATCCGTACCAGGTCGGGTTGAAGGAAAACGTCGAAGGAATTCAGAGGCGGGCTGCTAGATTTGTTACCGGTAGATTCGAACAACACATACGAGTTACGAAGATGCTTGAGGAGCTCAAATGGGAACAGCTGTAGGGAAGGCGACGTTCCTTCAGAGAAACACTGTTCGGAAAATTTAGAGAACCGGCGTTTGAAGCTGTCTGCCGAACGATTCTATTTCTGCCAACAAACACTGCGCGTAAGGACCTCGAACATGCGACACGAGAAATTAGGGCTAATACGGAGGCCTATGGACAGTCGTTTTTCCTTCGTTCTATTTGCGAGTGGCACAAGAAAGGAAATGGTTTAGTAATCGTGCAGGGTACCCTCCACCATGCACCGTACAGTGGCTTGCGAAGTATCGGTGCAGATGTAGATGCAGAATGAATAGTGCGTTTGAAGTACGTGTTTACACCAACATCTGCTCCCTTCAAGCCATCTGATAGTGCATGCAGGACAGTGATATGTACATCACTGGCGCTTGCCACCTCTCCTGTCACAATCACGAATGTCCACGGAAGGAGCGATTGACAATAACCTCTATGTAATCTCAGATCTCTCCAATTTCACAGTCACGCCCTCTTGGTGAGAAATTCGTAGGTCAAAACTACGAATCGGGTTACTGTTCAAGGAACGTTCGATCTCGGTATCATAACAGTATACCACACCGTGATGTCCAACGCCTACCTTGTACTTCCAGTCAATGGAGTTAATAGTGCCTATGTCACGCTAACGCGCTTGATTGGTGAATCTGTAACGAAACATGCTTCTACACCTTGGACCTTTCTTGTTTCGGCTAACAAGTAGTAAGCAGCCCAAATCCGGACACAGGTCGAAGTTTTTGTACGCTACCACATTTGTCGATGAAATTTTCTTCCTGGAGATTCTTCTATTGAAATTGGTCTAGTACCTGTCTTACCTCCGGTCAATTTTATGTATTCGTTCTTATTCAAATTGATATTCTCTCACAATTCATAGCGATATCTACCTCCAGCAATAGTTCGCCAAGTCAGTGTATTACAATGGCGATAGAACAAATCCGGCAAAAGATGTCACCCTCATTCAGCTGATGGATTGGTCAGTGAGGGCAGAGGAGCGGACACAGTTTCATGGCATTCTCTTGCCATTGGGGTAGGAAACTGCCACAAAAATTGGCAGGCTCACTAACGATCAACGTCATGAGGACGTAGTAGGAAATTTAAACCAATGCTTTGAGGGCACATAAGTATATCCGCTGGCCATGTTGCCTATAACTGAAAAAATGTCACGTTGATCTCTACATTGGCTAAATATTTCGGACTAGTCACCCATTCGGATCTCCGGGAAGGGACTGCCAGAAGGGAGATAACCATGACAAAATGACTGAAAAACCAACGCAAGGACGACATTGTACGAGTCGGGGCGTGGAATGGCCGAAGATCTAACATGGTATGGATGCTAGAAAATTCGAAAACGAAAATGCAAAGGCTCAATCTAGATATAGTAGCGGTCAGTGTAGTGAAATGGAAACAAGACACTGATTTGTGGTCAGATGAATACAGGGCAATATCAACAGCAGCAGAAAATCGTATAACGGGATAAGAAGGTACGGCAGAGTTACTATGAGCAGTTCAGTGATAGGACTGTTATCATCGCAATCGGCAGCAAATCAACAGCATCAACGATAGTTCAGATGTACTTGGCGACATCGGAAGCCGAAGATAAGAGATACACGAAATGTGTGAGGATACTGAACGGGCAATTGAGCACATTGTGGGAGATGAAAATCTAATAGTCGTGGGGTAATTCGAATGTGGTTGTAGCGGGAGGAGTGTAAGAAAGAATCAAGGGAGAATATGGGATTGGTATTAGGAATAAAGAGGGGAGAAAGCCCAATGGAATTCTGTGATAAATATCAGATAGTAGCATCGGATAGCCTGTTCAATTGTAATTAGACGGAAGGCTTACTTGGGAAAAGTCGGGAAATAGGGGAAGATTCTAGTCAGATTAGATAATAGCCGAGCATAAATTCGGAAATCGGATACTGGGATTTAAGGCGTACCCAGGAGACGACTTACACTCAGATCACAGCCTAGTGTGCTGAAGAGAAGACAGAAGTTTCAGATATTAGTCAGGAAGGATCAATACGCAAAGAAACGGGATACGAAAGTACTAAGGAATGAAGAGGGGGGATGAAGAGATATGCATGAAGTTCTCTTAGGCTGTCGATTTTTCGATACCGAATAGTTCAGTCGGCAGTTCAGTTCAAGAGGAATGAACGTCTCGAAAAACGGCAGTCACAGAGTAGGAAAGAAAAACATACGTACGAAGAAAGCATGGGTAAGGGAAATATACTTCTGTCGATAAATGAAAGAAGGAAGTTCAAAAGTGTTCAGGGAATTTAAGGAATGCAAGTCGCTTAGGAATGAAAGAAATCGTACGTGCAGGGACGCTAAGGTGAATGGCTGCATGAAAAATATGAAGAAATCGGAAAAGGAAGGGCTGATTCAGCAAATAGTAAATCAAAACAAACTTCGGTGAAATTAAAAGAAAGGGCGATAACATTATGAGAGTAGTGGTAATTCCCATGTTAAATGATAATGAGAGAACAGATAGGTGGAAGGAGCACACCGAAGTCCCCTGTGAGAGATTAGAGTTTTCTGATGACGTCATAGGGAAGGAACAGAAGTAGTAGGGGGACCAGGGGGTGTCAGGACACTCTGCATTGTGGAAAAAAAATTTCAAGATGGCGGCGATGACGTCATCCAAGATGGCGGCATGTAGACCTGGCAACAGCGCAAGACGTCATCCATGATGGCGGCTTTTGGCGGGAAAATAGGCCAATTGTGCTACGTCCACTAACATAACTGAAGGAAAAAATGGCGGGAAATTTGAATATTGGCGGGAAAATAGGCCAATTGTGCTATGTCCACTAACCTAAGCCTCCTAAAGAAAAAATGGTGGGACGTTTGAATTCCAACAGGATAATGCATGCAAAAACCGTACTTATCTTTAATTTTATTGATTGTCATATATTAACATCCAATATCATTTATTATTATTTACTAGCATTTATTGTTATTTATTATTATTGACCTGCCTCCACTAGAAAATTCCCCCCAAATTCAATTTCCAACACGATAAGGGCTGCAAAACCTTACTTTGTGTATAATTATTCATTATTATTCATTACCATGTATTAACATTCATTATCAATCATTGTCTCTTATTATCTTTCATTATCATTTATTATCATTTATATAATAATAATAATTATTATTCTTTATTATTATAGGCCTACCTCCACTAGAAAATTGTCCCAAATTCAAATTCCAACACGATAATGTCTCGAAAACATTACTTCTGTTTATTGTTATCATTTATTTTTTATTCAAGATGTCCGATTTTCTAGGGGAGAAAGCCATTTTCCTTACATCCATAACAAAAATTTATCACAAGTTCAAATCCCAACACCATAATTGAGTGCACGTACGAACTTTCTCCATCACTTATATCTTTTCACTGGTAGCCTATCATAATCGCATCAAATAATAAACTGCACTTATAGTAATGTAAGTCACGTCCTTTGATTTTGCAGGGAGGAAAGGACTGAAGACTTTATTTCAAGCAGTATGGTCATCACTTGTTCTCCAACACAGTCAGCACACAAATCTTTGATATCACAGTGGAGTCGCCATGACGTCCGCACTCGAACTGAATTAGTTCAAATCCGCGCCACCCCCTGGCCAGCGCACATAGACACCTGTCACGTGATGCCGACAACCACTCATGCTGGACTGCTGGTATGCTGGGGGGTGAGCCCAGCGATCGCTTCCATGTCGTAAACATGTTTTCGCTGGACACGTTGGACATCACAATGGTATCTTGTCCGCTCACCACGTGTATTCATCGCCTCCGCAAGTTTCCCGCCAAAATTGTTTGCCTCGGGGCTGAATCACACAACGGTCGGCCGTTCCCTGCCATACTTTTGGCGCCAAAGTGGTTTTCCTGGTATTGTTCAAACCTGATGGTGCCGGCCGCGCACCGTCCACCATGTGTCCTTGTGTGAGCGAGAGCACAGTGCTACACTTTGGGAGGCAAAGTTTGCACGACAGTGGAATCCGCCATGACTATGTAACAGCACGTTTGTCCACACTAGAATGCCCGCCAATTGACTCTATCTCTCGTGCGTGTAATAACTGTACAAACGCTGCACCGCCGCCCCGCTTACATCACACACCCTCCATACACCTGACCGACATAGTCTTCTGTAAGTACCTAAGTATTTAATTCCATTTCGTTTTTAATCATATTAAGTTATTCAATTTACTATATGCAAAGGTGGTCAACTACCTAGTTTCAACTACTTTTCGGGGACCAGACAGCCACCTCTCCCTTGGAACCAGCGCCGAGTTTGAATTCTGGCACTAAAGAAAGGTCATTTCCGCTTTCTCTACCAACCTAACAAAATTGTTGGAAAGGAAGGGCACTTTTACTGACCTCAGCCACCCGACCGCCTCTTCCTCCTAGGAACCAGCGCCGAGTTTCAAATCTGCCAGTAAACAAAGGTCAGTAGCGCTCCCACAAGCAACCTAAGAAAATTGTTGCAAACGAAGCTCATCAACACTAAATTTAGCCACCAGCACTCAACCTCTTCCTACAGGTTTCATGTGAAAGGTCTGACCTGCACTAGGCCCACGGATGGAGGAACCAATTTACTGCATTTAGGAACGGAGTGTATGTATAACACCGGCATGTTCCATACCATACAGACCTGAAAAACACTCCTACATAACTCATTTATATTGCTCTATACACACGATTGCTAATTGTAAACAGTTAAAAGTAACTCTTAGAACAGCCTACAGACATGCGCACCACCGGCTGCTGTGACCGAGCGGTTCTAGCCACTACAATCTAGAACCGAGCTACCGCTATGGTCGCTGGTTCGAATCCTACCTTGGGCATGGATGTGTGTGATGTCCTTAGGTTAGTTAGGTTTAATTAGTTCCAAGTCTAGGCGACTAATGACCTCAGAAGTTAAGTCACATAGCGCTCAGAGACATTTGAACCAAGACATGCGAAACGCTCGTAATTAATGGAAAACATTTAGGTCCAAGTAGCCAAACACCTCCTAATTTTCGGAAATAGTTTCAGTCCATAGGCTGATGGAAGGTGGAAAGAGTGTACTTTATTTATTTGGAACATATCTTTTTGAAACTTCTGTATCTGATGGGTTTCGATATGTAAGGCTGACATAAGGCAGTTTCTGAACTCCAGTAGTGCACAACATGTGGCAACACAACCACACCCACCAAGATATTCATTCCAATCCAGACCTCTAATTCCTCTACAGGTAAATTTGTCCAGTTATTTGTTGACTCACTCACAGTCGGAACAGACTGCAGTTTTTGTGCAAAAAACACTCAGACAACGCTGTGCTGTTCGGGGAAGTAAGTAAGGGCTGCACTATATTTATTTGGAGCCCTTATATTTAATCGTGGAGTGTATTTGTCACCAAGACCTGCACTGATTCGACTGTGTTCATCTGACACAGGCCACAAACACTCAAACATCTCCTAATGTCACCACACAATAGCAAACACCGCTTAAATAATGAATTGCACAAAGTCAGCAGACGAGATCTGTACATTTAAAGTCTCGAAATAAAGCCCCGCACAGCGCACAGACACGCTCCAAAATAGTGCAACAGACGCGCCCAAACATCCCCAGCTGCCAAACCCACCAAAAGTTTCAGCTCGACCTCCCTCAAACATGACCTCGACACAGTCGCATTCGCACCTAACACCGGAGAAATTGATATCGGCTATGCGCCTTAGACTACAAAGCAGGCGGCGCGCACGAGCTGTAGGCGGGGAAGGTGGTTCCAGAGTCTCCCGCGAAGTTCGGCTTCTGAGCGCTCCTGACAGCCTACCAGAAAGGGCACTCTCCTCTGACACATGTGAAAGCTGCATTGTTCTTCTCATGTATACCGCTGGCGTCTCAGGTATGGACGTGCCTTGACGTCTCTTGTCACAATACCTCATAGATCGTTGACACACGCGATTAATGCGGCCGGGAAAACATTTACTACTCTCATGCAATCGTGATAGTGACAGAAAACCAATCACTCTGATTATAGTGTATCTTTGAGAACACCCTATTAATTTTTTTCGAACAAATTATTTAACCATACAGTATATCTATCACGCTATCACAAAATACACACCCAGATGTGCCCTGGGCCATGCTGCACAGCACCCAGTAATAATTTCAGTACACACTATAGCAAACTGCTACTAAATAATTCCTCACACAGATGTGTAGATACGCTCAGTACTCGTAAACTATCCTAATAACGAATAGAAGAGACTGCAGATCCGCTCGCAAAGTATCTCAGCACATGTGTGCAGGTACCTTCCACTCTGCACCTTGATCACAGTTTGGTGAAGTCACCCATCCGTCTGAATTCAGACCTCGCACAGCTTTCGCAAGCGTGAGTTGGCGCTGTCAATGTGCTCGTCAGCAGTCAAAGCACACACATACGTCCGTCCATGACCGCGATCCGTCACAATACCGAGACGCGGCAACCGAACACGGGTGAAAGTCATTTTTATATCAACGTAGCATAATTCCAAAGTTCATCCTCCATACGCTAGACGTGTCATAGCAGCACATGTCTTTACCTCCTATGACACTGTAGCACACTGCTCATTCCTCCACACACGACATTACACGGCCCTTTAACTAAGCATAACTACACATCCCTGCTCTCACCTTGTCGCGTGACTAGCCATTTAAAACCTTCTCAGTATTATTCTTACTTTACTACATTTTTTTTTAAAGAAATAAGATGTAGTTTATACCTCCCACCGCACCTAACCTCACACCTGTCCCACCATCAACATTCGCAAACGTCCTCAACCCTATTTTGACACTCATACATCACTCCACAAACCACGTCCATCAATCTATTTACCATTCTCTTCCCCTCTTTTCGAATTACACACGTAGCCTCTATCTAAACACCAATCAACTCATTTTTCTCGCACTTTCAACAGAAAAATTAATTTTACACACATCCAGAAATACCAAAAGCAATTAAAGAATAAAACTTTTATACAGAGCATTAAGCACATACGACACTGACACCAATATTCAAAACCTGGTCCATATTTACCACCTCCACCTTGAATTAAATATTACTACAATTGCCGTAACATTTTGCCAGCACTCGATTTGTACCTATTTTTCCGCTCGTAACGGTTGTCACTAGAGGTCGAATATCACTATCTATAGACTCCATAAATATCGACGTAAAAGAAATCTCGCCCCGCCGGTTAGAGACTCCTATATCCCAACACATAGCATTATTCAACTATTACTTGATCACATCTATTAATTCATCCTTCAAGTCTGGGGCAAAGTCACTCCTTTGTTTCTTTCTTTCATTCTTTCAGCAGCAGACAGCTAACTTTTAACAGTGGTAGCTAAATTGCACCATCAAATTAACATCACAATTCGCGAAACATATCTTCAAATACGTAAACACACTTACTCAATTACACAGCGGTCCCGCTGAGGACATGACGTTCAATATTACAGTTTTTAATCCAATAACCACCGAAACAAGTGCTAATTGTTGAAACTAATCTCATAGCACCTTACAAAGCGAGTGTCCGTGTGCCACCGGCGGCATGTCAAAGCCACATAGCTGTCCATCTAAAGAGCCGTCCACTCAGACCCAGGACCTGATTGCTGAAGTGGGCTCTCCCTATACCTGACGGTGGTTTCTTTTTATGAAACAACAACACAGAAGACCTCTACTGCGACTAATAGTCTGTGTGATATGGTCTTCCTCCAGTGCAGGTGACAAATCTGACCTTTTTTTTTTCTTTTTTTTGGTCATCAGTCTACTGACTGGTTTGATGCGACCCGCCACGAATTCCTTTCCTTTCCTGTGCTATCCTCTTCCTCTCAGAGTAGCACTTGCAACCTACGTCTTCAATTATTTGCTTGACGTATTCCAATCTCTGTCTTCCTCTACAGTTTTTGCCCTCTACAGCTCCCTCTAGTACCATGGAAGTCATTCCCTCATGTCTTAGCAGATGTCCTATCATCCTGACCCTTCTCCTTATCAGTATTTTCCACATATTCCTTTCCTCTCCCATTCTGCGTAGAACCTCCTCATTCCTTACCTTATCAGTCCACCTAATTTTCAACATTCGTCTATAGCACCACATCTCAAATGCTTCGATTCTCTTCTATTCCGGTATTCCCACAGTCCATGTTTCACTACCATACAATGCTGTAGTCCAGACGTACGTCCTCAGAAATTTCTTCCTCATATTAAGGCCGGTATTTGATATTAGTAAACTTCTTTTGGCCAGAAATGCCTTTTTTGCCATAGAGAGTCTGCTTTTAATGTCCTCCTTTCTCCGTCCGTAATTGGTTATTTTACTGCCTAGGTAGCAGAATTACTTAACTTCATTGACTTCGTTACCATCAATCCTGACGTTAAGTTTCTCGCTGTTCTCATTTCTACTACTTCTCATTACCTTCGTATTTCTCCGATTTACTCTCAAACCATACTGTGTACTCATTATACTGTTCAATCCGTTCAGCAGATCATTTTATTCATTTTCACTTTCACTCAGGATAGCAACGTCATCAGAGAATCGTATCATTGATTTCCTTTCACATTGTATTTTAATTCCACTCCTGAACCTTTCTTTTATTTCCATCATTGCTTCCTCGATGTACAGATTGAAGAGTAGGGGCGAGAGGCTACAGCCTTGTCTTACTCTCTTCTTAATACGAGCACTTCGTTCTTGATCGTCCACTCTTATTATTCCCTCTTGGTTGTTGTACATATTGTATATGACCCGCCTCTCCCTATAGCTTACCCCTACTTTTTTCAGAATCTTGAACAGCTTGCACCATTTTATATTGTCGAACGCTTTTTCCAGGTCGACATTTTTCTGTAGCCTTGCTTCCATTATTGGCCGTAACGTCAGAATTACCTCTCTCGTACATTTACTTTTCCTAAAGCCAAACTGATCGTCACCTAGCGCATTCTCAATTTTCTTTTCCAGTTTTCTGTATATTATTCTTGTAAGCAGTTTCGATGCATGAGCTGTTAAGCTGATCGTGCGATAATTCTCGCACTTGTCAGCTGTTGCCGTCTTCGGAATTGTGTGGATGATGCTTTTCCGAAAGTCAGATAGTATGTCGCCAGACTCATATATTCTACACACCAACGTGAATAGTCGTTTTGTTGCCACTTCCCCTAATGATTTTAGAAATTCTGATGGAATGTTATCTATCCCTTCTGCATTATTTAACCGTAAGTCCTCAAAAGCTCTTTTAAATTCCGATTCTAATACTGGATACCCTATCTCTTCTAAATCGACTCCTGTTTCTTCTTCTGTCACATCAGACAAATCTTCACCCTCATAGATGCTTTCAATGTATTCTTTCCACCTATCTGCTCTCTCCTCTGCATTTAACAGTGGAATTCCCGTTGCACTCTTAATGTTACCACCGTTTCATTTAATGTCACCAAAGGTTGTTTTGACTTTCCTGTATGCTGAGTCTGTCCTTCCGACAATCATATCTTTTTCGATGTCTCCACATTTTTCCTGCAGCCATTTCGTCTCAGCTTCCCTGCACTTCCTATTTATTTCATTCCTCAGCGATTTGTATTTCTGTATTCCTGATTTTCCCGGAACGTGTTTGTACTTCCTCCTTTCATCAATCAACTGAAGTTTCTTCTGTTACCCACGGTTTCTTCGCAGCTACCTTCTTTGTACCTATGTTTTCCTTCCCGACTTCTGTGATGGCCCTTTCTAGAGACGTCCATTGCTCTTCAACTGTGTTGCCTACTGCGTTATTCTCTATTGCTGTATCTATAGCGTTAGAGAACTTCAAACGTATCTCGTCATTCCTTAGAACTTCCGTATCCCACTTGTTAGCGTATTGATTCCTCCTGACTAATGTCTTGAACTTCAGCCTACCCTTCATCACTACTATATTGTGATCTGAGTCTACACTCCTGGAAATTGAAATAAGAACACCTGCTCCTGGGTACGCCTTACAATCCAGTATCTGATTTCGGAATCTCTGTCTGACCATGATGTAATCTAATTGAAATCTTCCCGTATCTCCCGGCCTTTTCCAAGTATACCTCATCCTCTTGTGATTCATGAACAGGGTATTCGCTATTACTACCTGAAACTTGTTACAGAACTCAATTAGTCTTTCTCCTCTTTCATTCCTTGTCCCAAGCCCATATTCTCCTGTAATCTTTTCTTCTACTCCTTTCCCTACAACTGCATTCCTGTCGCCCATAACTATTAGATTTTCGTCCCCCTTTACATACTGCATTACCATTTCAGTTTCCTCACACACTTTCTCTATCTGTTCATCTTCAGCGTGTGACGTCGGCATGTATACCTGAACTATCGTTGTCGGTGTTGGTCTGCTGTCGATTCTGATTAGAACAACCTGGTCACTGAACTGTTCACAGTAACACACCCTCTGCCCTACCTTCCTATTCATAACGAATCTTACACCTGCTATACGATTTTCAGCTGCTGTTGATATTACCCGATACTCATCTGGCCAGAAATCCTTGTTTTCCTTCCACTTCATTTCACTGACCCCTATTATATCTAGCTTGAGCCTTTGCATTTCCCTTTTCAGATTCTCTAGTTTCCCTACCTCGTTCAAGCTACTGACATTCCACGCCCAGAGTCGTAGAACATTATCCTTTCGTTGATTATTCTATCTTTTTCTCATGGTAACCTCCCCCTTAGCAGTCCCCTCCCGGAGATCCGAATGGGGGACTATTCCGGAATCTTTTTCCAATGGAGAGATCATCATGACACTTCTTCAACTACAGGACACACGTCCTGTGTATACACGTTACGTGTCTTTAATGCAGTGGTTTCCATTGCCTTATGCATCCTCATGTCGTTCATCATTGCTGATTCTTCCGCCTTTAGGGGCAATTTCTCACCCCTAGGACAATAGAGTGCCCTGAACCTCTATCCGCTCCTCCGCCCTCTTTGGCAAGGCCCCAGAATGAGGCTGACTCCTTATGCCGGAAATCTTCGGCCGCCAATGCTGATTATTCATCAAAATTTAGGCAGTGGCGGCGATCGAACCCGGGACCGAAGACGTATTGATTATGAATCGAAGGCGATACCCCCAGACCATGTGTTAGGTATCTAACGGTGTACAGCGCACAAATGGATTCCTGAATAGCGCAGATCTCTATCTCCCCCTTGCACCTCCTAGAGGACATGTAAACTGTGTGTCCTCCAGCGAGCAAGGCCGACGTCATTCATCCTTCGCTGACAATTTCCACTCACACATATTAAACACCCGCATATATAAAACCAAAACTCACTTAATAACAAAAAAGCATTCTTCCTTTCTAAGCATAGATGAGTATTTTTCACCCATCTGATCTCTGGAATTTAAGTTGGAGAAAAAGATATCTATTACCTTCTGCAACCTGTCTATAAACAGAATGATCTCAGTGACTACAACAGGACTTTGTTTGGACCATTCGTTGGAAATGCATGCAATGTTGTATGCCTCAAACTCAAACTAGGTACAAGTACAACAGATCCTCAACACCCTATCATCTTTATCCTCCACCATCAAACAGTGAAAAAGTCATGAAGGCACCAATGCAATCCACCTCCATCGCGGAAAAACGGAATTCACAATACTCCCCCCAAATAACTCAGAGTGCGACCATCCAAGAATTCCTAACGGCATTATTAGAACACAGAATTATAACTTATGTCGCCTCTCATGGATGGATCTGACATAAAATCGAAAAAAATGCGAAAAATGATTGACGCATAGATATAAACTAACCTAATATACACCAAAATGAGGTGAAAATGAGAACGTACTTGCTTATCTTCTGGTTCGCAGGTTGGAATTTGTACATGGAGTCTAGTATTTGGCAACAAGTGGAATGCAGGAAAACGATGACATCGAAGCGAGCGGACTAAAGAAGGCAGTCAATTTTTTTACGTTGAGTTTGTATTATAGTGTATGTCTACTGAGGTAGCAGTGATACACGTGAGTTGAATATTGCATTTGATGCTTTTCAGGAGGACAGAGAATCATTCACGTCTAAACTTACTCACATCTGTGTTAAATGATAACAGAGGGTGTACGGGATGATCTATTGCGACAGAGCTGCAACTAGGTACGATTCAAACGTTGACTCATTTATTCTAGAGAAGGGCATGTTGCTGATGGTAGTTTTTTTCAATTATTCTGTTTGGATGTTTTAGTCACGTGATAGAGGAAGCTTTATAGTAGTATGCGGCTACGTGTTCGGTATGTGGTTTAAGGCACTGTCTACTTGCGATCGTTAATGGTGAACCTGTCGGTCATCAGAGGACTTCCAACTCATGTGTAATGAAAGTTGACACATTCCTCTAAACACACTTTGATTTTCGCGAACCCCATCCTGTCTCATGCTTGGTGTAAAATCGAGACTTCAGCGTCATTAATAAGTTAGCCGTGGGTATTTGTGAGTGGCTGTAATCATTGTGTTCACACTTACCCGACAGACAGGTGTTTACAGAGTTGGTGACGGGATTACTTGTAATATTCACATGTTGGACACTGCTGTTACGTATATCTGTTTGCTTGTAGGATGTACCGGCTGATAATAACTTCCATTTTTATATAGACCTGATGGAGTAATACTATTATTCCTGACGCATGATCTGGTGTGATTATTGGGCACTAGACATGTCCGCAGGGCTATATTGGGCTTGTATCATAGGAAGGAAAAGTTTTACGATTGGGGTAGATATAGCTCAGCGTAGGGTGGCCAGGGAGAAGGATGTATGCCTGACAGGACGGAGAAGTAAGCGATCTAAGGTTATTGCCCGCTTTTGAGTGCTGAACATTCTAGTCTTAGGAGTGTGTGTGTGTTTATGTTGTTTCTCTCTCTCTCTCTCTCTCTCCCTCTCTCTCTCTCTCTCTCTCTCTCTCTCTCTCTCACTCACTCACAGACACACAGACACACTCTTCTACCGGAACCTTTGATGCACGGGTCATGGACTCTAGAACAATACTTTACACATGATAAATTGGCTGATTTACTTAAAAATGTATCGAGCTATGTTGAGTATAAATGTCACTCCGTTCATGTTCTTTTTAACTGTATGCTATTAGATTAAGGCACTTTGAGAAATGTTACTATAGATCGATATGGTGTGCTAAGCTCCTAGACTTTTTTACATTCCGAGAAATGTGGTGCACTTGGATGGCTTAGGACTAGGAAAGCTCTATTTACTCGAGAGAGGTGGAGTGTAACTGTACTTGTCTGCTCGGTTGAGGAATAATTTGGTAGCGATGTTGCGGGGTAGGTTGGTCTTGCGGGGTAGGTTGGTCAATGCCAAGGTGAGGATAATCTTTTAACGTAAGAGGACTAGATAGCTCTTTGACCACCATACAAAGAGAGATTGATTGAGTACTATGCGCAAGGTCTTAGAAATATGTACAGCATTGTGTGGTATAATTTGATCGTCTTTATGTGTTCGAGAATTAAGTGTGAATGGACGTGCTGAGCAGTCATCTATGAATGTTCGCAATGATACTTGCGAAGTAGAGGATGTATGGTTTAGCTATGATACTGTAATTAAGAAAACAAGCTGTCACATGCTTGGCCAGTGTAGGACTTACTGTAAAATTTTTCGCGATGTCAGCTGTGATGGATAATATCACAGTAGGTCGGTGGTGTCTTATCCATCGCATCTGTGCATTGGGTACGACATAAGGATTGACTGACAATACTTGCTTGAGTTGTGGGACAAATTTTGGTTGATGGACCACAATTCCAGGGTTGCTAGCACCGAAAACGCCGATCCCGTACTTGTGTGCAAAAATGACCAGTCACTAGAAAAGGAACACATAGTTATAAACTATTCGGTCACTGCAACAATATAGAGGTGGTCAATCACTTTCGAGGGAAGTCGCTACAACGCCACCAGGCTCTTCTAGTTTCCTTGTGTTGTGGCTGTCCTTTATTTAAAATCATTCAATGTTATACTATCGACTTTGCAAGGTGCAAGATATAGTTTCCCGTGAGAGGCCGTGCATCAGTCAGAGTTAATGTCTGTTTCGAGTCAGACACTGACTTCGAAGTCGCGGCAGAAAGACGAAATGCTCGGCAGTGTGCAAAAGCGTGTTAGAAAACACGGTTTGAACAAGGGCCAGAGGCAGCTTCTCATTCGCTTAGAGTATGGGTGATCAAACTTTAAAGAGGTATCTGCACCGTGTGTATATTTTTGATATCTTCTTCTTGATATAGGCTTCTGTAGTTTGAGGTGTTGGACTAGGCGAGCTGTTAGGATTTCTTAGATGGTCGCACTCTGAGTTATTGGGGGGGAGTATTGTAAATTTAGTTTTTCCGCGCTGGAGGTGGATTGTATTGGTGCCTACATGACTTTTTCACTGTTTGATGGTAGAGGATAAAGATGATAGGGTGTTGAGGATCTGTTGTACTTGTACCTAGTTTGAGTTTGAGGCATCCAACATTGCATGCATTTCCGGCGAATGATCAAAACGACGTCCTGTTGTAGTAACTGAGATCGTTCTATTTATGGACAGGTTGCAGAAGGTAATGGATATGTCTTTCTCCAACTTAAATTGCAGAGATCAGATGGGTGGAGATAAATGCATTCTCATCTATGCTTCGAAAGGGAAAATGATTTTTTATTATTCAGTGAGTTTTGGTAGGAGTCAATGTGGTTTTATATATGCGAGTGTTTAAGATGTGTGAGTGGAAATTGTCAGCGAAGGGTGAATGACGTCGGGTTCGCTGGCTGGGGGAGATATAGTTTACATGTCCTGTTGGAGATGCAAGGGGGAGATAGACATCTGCGCTATCCAGGAATCCATTTGTGCACTGTATGTCGTTTGACAGTAGCTGGAGAGCAGGTATAGGGAGAGCCCACTTCAGTATTCTGGTTCTGGGTCTGAGTGGACGGCTGTTTAGATGGACAGCTCTGTGGCTTTGACATGCCGCCGGTGGCGCTCGGACACTAGCTTTGTAAGGTGCTATGGGATTAATTTCAACAATTAGTACTTGTTTTGATGGTTATTGGATTAAAAACTGTAATATTGAACGTCATGTCCTCAGCGGGACCGCTGTGTTATTGAATAAGTATGTTTACGTATTTGAAAATATGTTTCTCAAATGGTGATGTTAAGTTCATGGCGCAATTTAGCTACAACTGTTAAAAATTAGCTGTTTGCTGCTAAAAGAAAGAAAGAAAGGAATTAAGAAAGAGGTGACTTTGCCCCAGACTTGAAGGATGAGTTATTAGATAAGATCAGGTGATAGTTGAATAATGCAATGCGTTAGGCTATAAGAGTCTCTAACCGGTGGGGCGAGATTTCTTTTACGTGAATATTTATGCAGTCAATAGATAGTGATATTCGACCGCTAGTGACAACAGTTCAGAGCGGAAAAATAGGTACAAATCGAGCGCTGGCAAAATGTTACGGCAATGGTTCTAATATTTAATTCAAGGTGGAGGTGGTAAATATGGGCCAGGTTGTGAGTATTGGTGTGAGTGTCGTATGTGCTTGATGCCCTGTATAAAAGTTTGACCCTTTAACTGCGTTTGGTATTTCTGGGTGTGTGCAAAATTACTTTTACTGTTGAAAGTGCGAGGAAGATGAGTTGATTGGTGTTTAGATAGAGGCTTCGTTAGTAATTCGAAAAGAATGGATGAGAATGGTAAATTGACTGGTGGACATGGTTTGTGGGGTGATATATGAGTGGCAAAATAGGGCTGAGGACGTTTGCGTATGTTGATGGTGGGAAGAGTGTGAGGTTAGCTGTTGTGGGAGATGTAAATTAGATCTTTTTTTAATGTCGTAAAGTAAGAATAATCTTGAGAACGTTTTAAGGTAGCTGGTCACGCGACGAGGCGAGAGGGAGGATGTGTAGTTATGTTTAGTTAAAGAGACGTGTAATGTCGTGTGAGGAGCAAAGCGCAGTGTGCTACAGTGTCATAGGAGCTAAAGACATCTGCTGCTATGACACGTCTAGCGTATGGAGGATGAACTTTGGAATTATGCTACGTTGATATAAAAATGACTTTCATCCGCGTTCGGTTGCCGCTGCTCGGGATTGTGACGGATCGCGGTCATGGACGGACGTATTTGTGTGCTTTGACTGGTGACGAGCGCGGAGACCGCGCCAACTCACGTTTGCGAACGCCAAGCAGGATCTGTGCGTGGTCTCAAATCAGACGGATGGGTGACTTCACCATCCTGTGGACAGGGTGCCGAGTGGGGGGTTCCTGCACAGGTCTGCTGATTTACTTTGCGAGCGGATCTGCAGGCTCTGCTATTCGTTATTAGGATAGTTTACGAGTACTGAGCGTATCTACACATCTGTGTGAGGAATTATTCAATAGCAGATTGCCTTAGTGTGTATTGAAATTTTTATTCTGTGCTTGTCTGTGAGCTGTGCAACATGGCCCAAGGCACATCTGGGTGCGTGTTTTGTGATAGCATGACAGATATACTGTATGGTTAAATAAATTGGTCGAAAAAATAAATAGAGTGTTCTCCATGATTACACTCACCTGCAGCGAAGACCCGAGTGATTGGGTTTCCGTCACCATCTCGTTTCCATGACAGTAGTAAATGTTTTTCCTGCCACATCAACCGTGTGTCTCAAAAAAACGCTTCATATAGCACATAGCACTATGGGACTTAATATCTGTGGTCATCAGTCCCTTAGAACATAGAATTTCTTAAACCTAACTAACCTAAGGACATCACTTACATCCATGCCCGAGACAGGATTCGAACCTGCGACCATAAAGGACACAGTTCCAAAATGAAGCGCATGGGCACACTGGCCGGCAAATGGTGTGTGTCAAGGAGCTATGAGCTATTCTGACAATAGACGTGAGGGGGGGTCCAGACCTGAGACGCCGGAGGTATACATGAGAAGAACAATGCACTTTTTACATGTGTCAGAGGAGAGTGACCTTTCTGGTTGGCTGTCACGAGCGCTCAGAAGCCGAACTTGGCTGGAGACTCTGGAACACCCTTCCCCACCGAATGCACACACGCGCGGCCTGCCTTGGAGCATATTCTAAGGAGCATGGGCGATATCAATGTCCTCGTTGTTAAGTGCGAATGCGAGTGTGTTGAGGTCATGTTTGGGGGAGGCCGAGCAGAGTCTTTTGGTGGGTTTGGCAGCTGGAGGTGTTTGGGCGCGTCTGTTGCACTATTTTGTGAGCATGTCTGTGCACTGTGCGGGGCTTAATTTGGAGAATTTAAGAGTACAGAGCTCGTCTGCTGATATTGTGTACTGATTTACTTACAAGCCGTTTGCTAGTTGTTTACGTGTTTGTGGCCTGTGTCAGATGACCACAGTCGGTTCAGTGTGGGTGTCTTGTGACAAATATACTCCACGACAAAATAAAACGCTCCAAATAAACAGAGTGCAGCCCTTACTTATTTCCCCGAGCAGCACAGCGCGGTATGAGTGTTTTTTGCACAAAAACTGCAATCTGGTCAGACTGTGCGTGAGTCAACAAATAACTGGATAAATTTATCTGTAGAGGAGCCAGAGGCCTGGATTATAATGAATATCGTGGTGGCAGTGGTTGTGATGGCACAATGTAGTCCACTACTGGAGTTCAGAAACTGCCTTATGTCCGCCTTCCATATCGAAACCCATCTGATGCCAAAGTTTCAAAAATATAAGTCTCAAGTAAATAATGTACACTCTTTCCACCTTCCATCAGCCTATGGACTGAAAGTTTTTCCGAAAATTAAGAGTTGTTTGGCTACTTGGACGTAAATGTTTTGCATTATTCACGAGTGGTTCGCATGTCTTGGTTCAAATGTCCCTGAGCACTATACGACTTAACTTCTGAGGTCATCAATCGCCTAGAACTTGGATTTAATTAAACCCAACTAACCTAATGACATCATAAACATCTATGCCTGAGCCAGGATTCGAACCTACATCCGTAGTGGTCGCTCGTTACAAACTGTAGCATCTAGAACCGCACGGCCTTTCTGGCCGGTAGTGCGCATGTCTGTAGTCTGTGCTATGAGTTATTTTTAACTGTTTACAATTAGCAAGCGTGTGTCTAGAGCATTATAAATGAGTTATGTCTGAGTGCTTTGCTGGTCTGTCTGGTGTGGTACATGTCGGTGTGATATATACCCTCCTTTCTTAAATAAAGTCAATTGGTTCCTCCATCCATGGGCCTAGCGCAGGGTGAGTCCTTTTAAACGAAACCTGTAGGATGAGGTTGAGTGCTGGTGGTTTAGTTTAGAGGTAATGAGCTTTATTTGCAACAGTTTTCTTAGGTTGGTGGCGGGAGCGCTAGTGAGCTTTGTTTACTGGCAGATTTCAAACTTGGCGCTGGTTCCTAGTAGGAAGTTGCGGTCTGGTGGCTGAGCTTAGTACAAGTGCCCTTTCTTTCCAACAATTTTGTTAGGTTGGTAGAGAAAGCGGAAGTGATCTTTCCTTAATGACAGAACTCAAACTCGGTGCTGGTTCCTAGGGACAGGTGGCTGTCTGGCCCCCCGAAAAGTAGTTGAAATTAGGTAGTTGACCACCTTTGCATGCGTATATGAAATTGTAAATTGAATTATTTAGTATGATTAAAAACGAAATGGAATTAATTAGTTAGGTATTTACAGAAGACTATGTCTGCCGCATGAATGGAGGGTGTGTGGCATATGTGGGGTGGCGGTACAGCTCACACGAGGACACATGGTAGACGGTGAGGGTTCGGCATCAACATGTTTGAACGTGCCCAGGAAAACAACTTTGTCGCCAAAAGTGTGGCAGGGAACAGCCAACTGTTGTGTGATTCAGCTCCGAGTCAAACAATTTTGGCCACACACGTGCAGAGGCGACGAATACACGTGGTGGGCGGACAAGGATCCGCTGTGACGTCAAACTCGGCAAGTTCCAGCGTGTCCAGTGAAAACAGGTTTACGACATGGGCTCATCCCAAGCATACCAGCTGTCCAGCGCGAGTGGCCAGCCGCCTCACGTAACAAGTGTCAGCACTGTCTAATGTGCTCTGGCCAGGGGGTGGCGAGGATTTGAACTAATTCAGTTCGAGTGCGGACGTCATGGCGACTCCACTGTGATATCAAAGATGTGTGTGCTGACTGTATTGGAGAACAAGTGATGACCGTACAGCTTGAAATAAAGTCTTCAGTCCTTTCCTCCCTGCAAAATGAAAAGACGTTACTTACGTTACTGTAAGTGCAGTTTATTTTTTGATGCGATTATGATAGGCTACCAGTGAAAAAATATAAGTGACAGAGAAAGTTCGTACGTATGGTCAATTGTGGTGTTGGGATTTTAACTTGTGAAAGATTTTTGTTATGGATGTGAGGAAAATGGCTTTCTCACCTAGAAAATCGGACATCTTGAATAAATAATAAATGGTATTAATAAATTGAAGTAGGCCTAAATATAGCTATGCCTATAATAAATAATAATAATAATAATAATAATAATAATAATAATAATAATAATAATAATAATAATAAATGATAATAAATGATAATGAATGATAATAAGTGTCAATGAATGTTAATGAATGTTAATAAATGCTAATGAATGATAATGAACAATAATAAACAAACGTAAGGTTTTGCAGCCATTACTGTGCTGGAATTTCAATTTGGACGGAATTTTCTAGTGGAGGCAGGTCAATAATAATAAATGATAATAAATAATATTAAATGATAATGAATGTTAATAAATGACAATCAATAAAAATAAAGATATGTACGGTTTTTGCGTGCATTATCCTGTTGGAATTCATACCTCCCACCATTTCTTCTCCTGGAGGCTTAGGTTAGTGGACATCTCACACTTGGTCTATTTTCCAACCAAAATTCAAATTTCCCGCCATTCTTTCTTTAGGTTAGCTTAGTGAACATAGCACAGTTGGCCTATTTTCCCACCAAAATCCAAATTTCCTGCAAATTTTTTCCTGAGGTTATGTTAGTGAGCATAGCACAATTGGCCTATTTTCTCGCCAAAAGCCGCCATCTTGGATGACGTCAAGCGCTGTTGCCAAGTCTACATGCCGCCATCTTGAATGACGTCATTGCCGCCATCTTGAGTAAATTTTGCAGCAATGCAGAGGGCCCTGACACCCCCTTGTCCCACTACTGATATAGACAAGGTAGGGTTTTCAGTATTAGTATCAGAAAAGAACTTTGGATGACTTAAGAATGAATAACGCTGAAGTGATACTAAAATTTCTTCCACAATTCCTGAATTAATCTTATTGCGAAGTGACAACAAATCGACTATTCACATTAGTGTGTAGAATGTGTGAGAGTGTCGATACACCATACGACATTCGGAATGAGAATAATCATACAATTCCCAAAACTGCAAGAATAACGCAACAGGGATATATAGAAAATTCGGTCGGGATTTCTGAAATCATTTAGTGAAGTGACAACAACACGACTATTCACATTAGTGTGTAGAATGTATGAGACTTGTGATATACCATATGACTTACTGAATTACATCTTCCATAGAATTCCCAAGACCAAGAGCCGACAAGTCCAAGAATTATCGCACAATCACCTTAATAGTTCATCCGTATCCAGGAGAATTCTGATAATATCAAACATTAGCCTTAATTTGAGGAAGGCATCTGTGACAATGTAAGTTCGGAGCACAGCATTGTATGGTGGTGAAACACGAACTGTGGAAAAAGAAGAGTATCGAAGCATTCGCATATAGTGCTGCAGGAGAATGTCGAAAATTGGGGGGACTGACATTGTAAGACGTGAGGAGATGTCTGCAGAATCGGCATTCAAAGGAACATATGGCAAACACTGACCACAGCTAGGGACAAGATCGATGGACATCTCTTAAGGTGTCATGAAATAACTTGCATAGCACTACAGGGAGCTGCTGAAGGTAGAAACGGTAGCGCATGACAGAGTCTGGAATACACTCAGCAAATAATTGACGACATAAGCTCCAGGTCCTGTTCTGAGGTGAAGAACCTCATAAAGGAGACATTTATGAAGGACCATCAAACCAAATTTTTGCCCGGCACGAGCAGTCATCGCAATGAATAGGTAAACATGTAATAACTGGATAATAAAATAACAAATAATCTCAGTAATTAAAACTTCAGGGCTAAGAGGCCGTGATCCAATAGTAGAAATACTTCTCCCTGACGATTCGTTGCCAGCTGCGGGCAACATCATCTGAGGTCACGGACTGCGAGGTCCCTCCCGCCGGAGGTTCGAGTCCTCTTTCGGGCTTGGGAGTGTGTGTTGTTCTTAGCACGAGTTACTTTAAGTTAGGTTAAATAGTTTGTACGTCTAGGAATCGATGACCTATGCAGTTGGGTCCCATAGAAATTCACACACATTTGAACATGTTTTTCAATGCATTTTAGCGCGCAATTACAGCAGGTATATGACCGGACGGGTGTGGATTCCATTTTGAATTTGCAACTGACCCTGTAGTACTACGCTTTCCTACGTGCCGCTCTTTGATGGTACGGAAACGACAGGTAACATCTTTGTAAACATGTCCAGCGTTTCCTTAAATGAACCAGTTGACATGTACGCCTCAATTACTGAAATTCTTTCCTGAAGAGGATAAATCTCACTGAGATATTTACTTGGCACGTCTTAATCAAGCCGGAACGATTTTCATACGTACAATACAAAACGTAGTCCCAACAGCTTCGAAACTGTAGATGATAATTGCCGGGCGACAATGAGGAGCCCAGTTCTCAGGGCCTGTGATTCGTGCGCCAACCTTCATGTTGGATTCATTTTATTCCCTGCTCCCATCTATAGTCTTGTCCCACTTCGGCTCCCTATAGCTGCCATGGTTCCCGTGATGTCTTTGCACGTATCCTATCATCCTAACTCTTTAGTCAGTGATTTAGATACGTTTCTTTCCTTCCCGTTTCGTATTCTCCCACGTCATTTTTGCACTAATGAGCCAAAACATTTTGACCACTGCTGCCTGGTGGCCCTGAGGACACGTGACGCGATAGGAGAAGTATATGAGCTGAGCAGAGACGAATGGGGAATCCTTCTACCGGCGATGTGGCGCAAATTCGAAATCTGTCGAATTGAGCGACTCCGACAAAAGCCACAGTGTAACGGCACAATGCCTGGCATAGAGCATCCGGGAAACGACGAAACTGGTCGGCTGTTCACGAGAATGTATGGAAAGTGTTTGAAGGATACTAAAAACACGAGTATGAGACAAGAACATGGGCATCCATACCTCATCACTGAACAAAGGGATGGGGGTCTTGCCCACTCTTTAAAGCAGGATAGTCGGCGACCTGTGGCAGATATGACGATGGAGTACAGTGCTGGCGCAGGCACAGGTGTTTCGGAACATACCATTCGCAGCACCTAGTTGATCAGAGTGTTCCGCAAGGATTTCCATGATGACCCAACAACATCGACATTGTGATTACAGTGAGCACGTATCATCGAGATTGGACTGCAGATCAATGGAATCGTGTCGCCTGGTCGGATGAATCCCGTTTATCGTTAAACTAGTTCGATGGCCTATTCCAGATACGCTGTCATCCAGGACAACGCCCCTCGAAACATGTAGTACACGACAGACGCAGGTCGGTGGGAGCAGTACTATGTTACGGGAGACATTCACCAGGTTTCCATTGGACATGCGGTGGTAATCGAAGGCACCGTGACAGCTGTGGACATTATTAGGGACCACCTCTAACCCCCTATGCTTAATGGTATCTTCCACCAGGATTACTGTCCGTGTCTCAAGGCCAGATTCATGCTGCAATGGTTCGAGAAATATGATAGTGAACTCATGATATTGTCTTGTCTTGAAATTCGGCTTAACAGAATCCGATGAAAACTAACTGGGTCGCAATCGGGCGCCACCTCCGAACTCACAAAGTACGGTGTGACCCATGCGTAGGCATGTGGTGCCACAACACTTCTGAAAACATATCAAGTACCTGTCGAATCACTGGTGGGTTGTGTTCCAGGAGTGGACCAACACACTTTTAAGTAGGTGGTCTTAACTGGAACGTTTTTACTTAACACCTACTTTGCTTAACCTTTAAATCTAAAGGGAGTGGGAGGGCTAATCCAATAAAGTGAACATTTCAATTCCAATGTGTTTATTAATTACCAAAAACAATCGCACGTAAAAATTGACAGACGCCACATGGACAAGATTATTTACTAAACACTCATTACATAAAATCATAAGCAAGTCAATAAATCATTAGCCAACGATCTCCCATAAACACTGCGAATCGACACTAAGGCTGAATTTTAGCATAACTTTAACAAAACAACTCTAGTTAAGAGACGTTATTTATGACTCTTTCAATTCCAATACATCAACATTACATGTAAAATAACAGTGGACACACAGCCGCAATTTTAACACGAATAGTTAGAACATATTTACTAAAACGTAACTTGGGCAATCTTCCAAATTAATAGACTAGAGAACCCTGCAGAGCGAACAACGAAATAATTCAGATGTCTATTAGCTTGTAAGATGGGCTTTTATGGCATAGGAAGTTACAACTTTGCACAATCATAAATGTGTAACAACAAAAGAAAGGCCCAAGGTTGTAAAGCCGAAGTTTAACAGCGAACGGTGGAGCCCACTGAGGGAAAGAATACTTAACTTCGAAACAAGACGTGGCTCCGTTTGCAAAACCACATCGAGCAGGCCACCGAAATGTGAATCCAGCAAACGCTACCGAAGAGGAACATACGAGCCCAGGCGAAGCCCACCACCCGCAGCCAAACTTGTAATCTAAAGGGAAGCTCTGATCTTCCGTTGCCCGCTGCCTCGGCTCACTGAAACACAGACCTCACCCGTCAACTGAAGGCCATAAAACTTTTCTCAACTTTAACAATAAAGATTGACCAATAAATTAACACTATAAAATGAAGGCTAAACAACAACTAATTTCACTCGCAATTCCTTTCATGAACTGAAACAGTACCTGACAAACAAACGATTAGAGTGGGAAATGAACTGACTCTTGAGAACCGACACTCAGTATAACTTAATGACACACACATTGGCCTCCTTAAGTGGGCCTGCAAAGCTCAACACGGTAACCTTAAGAAATAAAAACTCAGATAGCGCGCAGAGCACACAGTGATATGGATTAACCGATGCCGAAAGGAAATTAAACGGTTGCTAATAATAGCTAATGAACTCACATTCTGCAAATGCCGCAATATCATGCGGATGCAGAACACACGCTTAGTAAGAGGCATCAAATGAAAATGAGCACACATAACATCACACGTCCGGCAACGTCTTACTGTACCAAGAGCGATCACAATCACAGTTAACTAAGCGCTCTTAGTAATGAGAGTACTTAAATGGGTGTCTTGATGCTACGACGATTTTGCGAAGATGTCAAACCATCACTTGGCGAGACCTTAACAGTGTGTCCCTCCAAGGAAGCGGGCACATCCACAGCTCACGAGGTTGCCGGAGAATGCACAGCGCCGTCCAGCTCCCGCCGCCTCCAGTATAACCACGTGATATACGCCGCCTGGCCTCCGGCACGCCGTCTTCGCTTCTGCCGGCCAGCCAATCGCTGACTCGCGCACCGCCGCCTTCCGTTCTCAAAGCGTTGTTCACTTACTCGCGGTCGATACCCGCTTATATCCCGAGCCGGCCCAAGTCACGAGACAAACCGCTGTACTAGGAAATCGGTCGCACTCATGTCAGAGATACTACTGGCGACGGTCCCGCCACGGCTCAGTAATGTTTCGGCGCATCTGTGTATGACCACTTAATATTCACAGCCCTTTTGTAACACCACATCTTACACTATACGACTCTCTTTTTCTCCGGTTTTCACACTGCACTTTTTCACTTCGATCCTGTAGTTCAGACGTACATCCTCATAGTTATGAAATAAAGCTCAGTGACTTTTTTTTCATATACATAAAAAAGCGTATTTACGGTCATATTTCTTCACTGTCCACAGTTATGTACTTTAAAAGTTCCTAGTCGCCGGCCGGTGTGGCCGTGCGGTTCTAGGCGCTTCATTCTGGAACCGCGTGACCGCTACGGTCTTAGGATCGAATCCTGCTCGGGCATGGATGTGTGTGATGTCGTTAAGTTAGTTAGGTTTAAGTAGTTTTAAGTTCTAGGGGACTGATGACCACAGATGTTAAGTCCCATAATGCTCAGAGCCATTTTAACCATTTTTTATTTTTAGTTCCTCGTCTGTAGCTTACATTGTGAATTATTGCCAGCCCACGAACAACATAATCTTCTAGGAGAAGTGGACTCAAATTTTCGTAGTTAAGATCAAAGCGTAGTGATACAAGAAGAGAGACAGAAAATCTCGTGGTTTTCACAAAGAAATATGTAAATTATCCTTGTAAATTATCCTTGTAATAATCCACTGTGCACAAGGACAACTCTGATACGGAATGACATTTTCTCTCTGCAGCGGAAAGTGCGCAGATATGAAACCTCCTGGTAGATTAAAACTGTGGCCCCGATTCGAGTCTCAGTGCGCACAGAGCTTTAATCCGCCAGGAAGTTTCATATCAGCGCACACTCCGCTGCAGAGTGAAAATTTCACTCTGGAAACATTTCCCAGGCTGTGGGTAAGCCATTTCTCCACAATATCCTTCCTTCCAGGTGCGCTAGTTCTTCAAGGTATGCAGAAGAGCTTCTGTGGAGTTTGGACGATAGGAGACGAGGTATTCGTGGAATTGGAGCTGTGAGGACGGCTCGTGAGTTGTTCTTGGGTAGCTCAGTTGCTAAAGTACTTGCCCGCGAAGGGGAAAGGTCTCGAGTTCGAGTCTTAGCCCGGGACATAGTTTTAATCTGCCCGGAAGTTTCAACTCTGATACAGCGACTTTATTCATTTGGGCACACAGACGGCTCTTTGTATTTTAGTAGGTCCAGTAAGCAAGAAAAGATGTAGGACGAGTCAAGAGATTTCGAAGTTTAAGACAAGCCTGCATGTAACAGCAGTTTCTTTGCTCTGCATGCTTCTTCAAGATAATAACAATTTGACAGAGATCTATGTTATATGTATATTGAGTTGAAGTCACCAGAATTTGCTTGAGATGCTACATGGAGGATAAAGCGCCGAGATACGTATCTGTGCAGGTAGCAAAATGAAATTTAATGAACCCAAAATTACAGTTTACAATAAATCAACCGCCAACTCACGTTGCATATGAGAAACACACAAGTAAGCGAGCTGCTCAGAATATGGACTGTGCTACGTCATGTTGCCTATTTAAATTTTATTCAGAACAGCAAAGTGCACCCAAAGGCATCAGACGTCATAAGGACGCGATTCCCTTAATAACATCTCCATACGAAGCTGACTGTCGAATCCTCAATCTACTTACTGCTGCCCAACTCCAGATCTCAAAAACCTCAACATGGAGGGGACGACTCTATGATGTTGTAAATGTCATGGGCGAAAATAGATGCTAAATCCATAATAGTAGGTGAAAGTATACGTAACTTTCGTCTATTTGAGTGCAAAATGTACTTTTTTTAAACTCGTGATTGGTATTTGACCAAAGCAGTCTATTCAAGAATGGTTAACTTTATGCACCAAGAAAAGTGTCTATACACACGCAGTTCTCTTTACTGAACGACATTTTTAGAACGAACACAACTGACTCTCTCACGATGGTCGGACTGTGCCACCGTATCTCGGTCTACGATTTTCTCACATAAATCCAAAAATGTTGTGCTCAGTTAGTCTCTGTGGACAGTAAGGTTGCTACTGCGTTCATTGACCACCCGGCTTTCAAAAGCCTCGGAGTAGGGCTCTACCCGATATCCTCGAAACTGCCATTGTCATCAAATGAGATGCTCCTCACCTAAAGAGATTCTCTGAATGCCGTCTGCTGACAAATGACGCCATAGGGACGTTTCCGACGACACACCACTGCGGCATGGAGGCTGTAAAGCAACCTTTAGAAGTACATAGCTCCAGTATATTCACTAACATAACCACGAAGTACATCTACATCTACATCTACATGACTACTCTGCAATTCACATTTAAGTGCTTGGCAGAGGGTTCATCGAACCACAATCATACTATCTCTCTACTATTCCACTCCCGAACAGCGAGCGGGAAAAACGAACACCTAAACCTTTCTGTTCGAGCTCTGATTTCTCTTATTTTATTTTGATGATCATTCCTACCTATGTAGGTTGGGCTCAACAAAATATTTTCGCATTCGGAAGAGAAAGTTGGTGACTGAAATTTCGTAAAAAGGTCTCGCCGCGACGAAAAACGTCTATGCTGTAATGACTTCCATCCCAACTCGTGTATCATATCTGCCACACTCTCTCCCCTATAACGCGATAATACAAAACGAGCTGCCCTTCTTTGCACCCTCTCGATGTCCTCCGTCAATCCCACCTGGTAAGGATCCCACACCGCGCAGCAATATTCTAACAGAGGACGAACGAGTGTAGTGTAAGCTGTCTCTTTAGTGGACTTGTTGCATCTTCTAAGTGTAGCGGCAGAAAATGTATTAATATCGCATAGCGGTGTATGACAGTAAAGGCAGAACAATATTCCGATGTAAACAGTGTAGTAGTAATTATTCGTCGCGTGGTGAAAAGGAGAAAAGTCAATTTACAATACATACATACGTATTTATCACATGTAAACACAGTCTGAACTTTATAACCGGTTCATAGCCCTAAGTCCATGTTTGAATCTGAGATGCAGACAGAGGCTTATACGGACAAATTATAGAGGTCTTTAATATCCACTTGAATGACTTCGGAGAAGAGTGATATTTTATTTAATGTACAGTTTGCTTCACTTCGCCGTAATTACAAAGGAGAGAACACTTTCATTCCCATTGGTGCAGCAACGCTCCAAATCAGCTAAGGTCAGTTCTGACGTGATTCAATGTGAAGTGATTCAAAGTGCGCAGCTGCCGTCGGGCTAGATTGAAACTTGCTGTTGACTCCCAGGTAAATTTAATTATTTTGTGACGTATCAAGGAAGCTTCCTCACTATCACTGATTGGCGCAGGCATCTTGTATGTTAAAATGACTGTCCCCCAGACGAACAACTGTGCGCCACTATGATTTTTCACACCTCAGTCGCTGCGGTTCTGACAGTGACAGTTTTAAGCGAATTGGGAAATCATCGACGTTTCACATTCGTGTCCACACTTTCAGCAATGACTGACATTTTCTTGTGGTGGGAGATTTTCTTGTGGTGTTCCGTTCAGAAAGATTCTGTACCACTAAGATTGCGTGCAGTCAGACACATTTGATGCCGTACATTCATGCTCACGTAGCTGTGTACTTGTGTGTCTCTAAGTATCTGTAGTCAATACTCTGTTGACTAACTTATCTTTTGGTGAAGACTGTGAGTTTGCATTTCAACCAGTTTCCTGAGCTTAGACGTGGGCCAGCGAACAGGTAAACTAGGCCCAATCAGTTAACGTGGTCGCATGGATAGCGGGTAATGAAACGCTCTGTGTATGATATGAAGACGTGCAGATCATTTTAGTACAGAAGGTTTGTCTTCTAATTCTGAAATGGGAATATTGAACGAACTACGATATTGATTATGCCGGATGGTTCAAATGGCTCTGAGCACTATGGGACTTAACATCTGAGGTCATCATCCCCCTAGACTCAGAACTACTTAAACCTAACTAACCTAAGGACATCACATACATCCATGCCCGAGGCAGGATTCGAACCTGCGACCGTAGCAGCACCGCGGTTCCGGACTGAAGCGCCTAGAACCGCACGGCCACAACGGCCGTATGCCGGATGGTTACTGGCTGCTTGCTTGCGCTGGACTTGGGGTGATTGCATATTACGCACCTTACCAGACTGTAGAACATGAGATTCCTTTCCGAGAGATACTGCCCCTTCATGATGAACCTTGGTGACTTTCAGTCGTTGTTCAAATTCACAACTACATTATAAAACTTTGGAATCAATATCCAACATTCATTCAGTCGCCAGAGATTTCACTTTGTTGTCTCGTCACTCCTCCATTCACCAGGCAATCTTTTGGGCGTGATTGCGACTTTATGGTAATGTTAATCTAAATATCGAGATGGTGTGCCCCATTGAAAAGGATTTCAATACGAAACATGATATCAATTTCTGAACAATATATTAAGAGTTTGTGACCCTTATGTACTCATTCTTCGATCCTCTGATCTGTATTAACCCACTGCATATTTTCATATGAGAACTACTTTCATGAACGTGCTACTTTCGCTTTTACATTGAAAGCCGAGTAGAGATAACTGCCTTCAGTATTGTTGAGACTTCTATTTAAATAAAATTTTCAGCTGTCCAGCTAAGTGGGTCCTGCTGTCGAGCTTCAAGACAAATGCTTACGGAGACAGAGAATTTCTGCCATCACACTGGCACACATCTTTTCCATTTACTAGAGTTTGTGGGATACAGAGTGAAAACACATCATCATGTCACAAATTACATCTATGACGTGTAATTAATATACAAATGCAGTAAATAGATGTAGATAAATGGCAATAATTCGCAACAACAGACAAGAAGCACTGGAATACTATAATAAAATCTCTGCCAAAACGGGCGTACAAATATCATATGAGGAAACGCAATACATAGACAGAAAGAACAACAACACACATTACATGAAAATTCAAATATCTTTGGAAATATGTACAAACAGGACGATAAAAGAAGGCATCCAACATACAACAAACAACAGAACCCTTGCAAGCATACATACTAACAGGGACGCATTACATTGAGAGAAACACTTCAAGACAGGCTAAACTCAGGCATTACAGTACAGATGTACTGCCAGCAACATTCGACGCATCAGAAACGATCACAGTGTGAGCATCAGCCATCACAGAGACAGAAAAAAAATAGAACCTAAATTCCTCAAAAATATTTTTGGAGCAGTACACAGATATGGCAGTCTATGTGGGTTGTGAGACAAGCCAAAGAATTTACGAGCACACAGACTGAGTCACTGACAAGATCGGAAAACGCCAAGTAACATTCTACGGTCACATACGTAAAGTGAACAACAACAAACACACAGAGAGCATAATTGATGTAGTAAACAGCTCAATAAAAGAAACCAGTTTGGTTCCAAGATATAGAAGACGACCTAAAGGAAGCAAGCACCTGTAGGGATTTGATAAATGAAAGAGACAATTTAATTAAGACATAACATTATGAATATGAAATTTGAAGTGAAAGAAAAGAAGAAAAACGGAAATATGAAAAGAGCGAAAGAAACAAGAACACAACAGCGAATGAAGAGTTTTACTAAGACAATAAGAAGAAAGAAAGAAGCAAAAAATTAATAATCATGTAACATTCAAGTTAAATTCCGTCTTATGAGAAAAATGTATAATAATAATAAAAGTAGTACGTAGATCCATGAGACCTGTTGTTGGGAGAATGGTTTCGAATTTGGTTTGGCTTCACTCGTGTTAAAGCAGCCTTCAATTATTCCCCTGCGTTATGAGAAAGTTATGGCCACTGTTAAATTTAATAACAAAGTTAGTCAGTTTACGTTTATACACAGTGAAAACCGGGGTCCTAGTATCGTACGAACTCACAGGTTAATGTACAATGTACTCCAAAGTTTTCAGCTATTTGTGTAATATTGTTTTTAAAGGATTCGGGAAGATAAGTTAACTTAAGCCTCGAGTATAGTAAGCGAATTGCTTTAGGAAGTGAATTCTTGATCGGAAATAGATATGTGAAAGGGCATAAGTGAGAATGGACGGCAGCATTTATGAGATGACCTCTTTATTTGCAAATTTTTTGCGTCTACAGTTAACTTGAGACATCTGATGTTCTTTTAAATCTCCATGTGGCGCGAGTCACTGATATCTGGTGTGAACATCAACACCCAGGCAAGTGTGACAGGGAATTAGAGCCAACGTTTAACCTCAGTGACTTAGCCATTGGTAATAGCTTCAATCTCAGAACCGCAGGTATTAACTGTAGGTTTAACTTATCCGATAAAAGTTCTGGTAACAACAGATATGGATATAGTAAAAGCATGGCAGTAAACTGGCAGCCAGGCCTGTGCATCACGAAACCTACACAGAGAAGCCAGAAGTGATGACAATGCGTTGGACACGTCGGGTACTGATGTATCCGCACAGTCGTGTTGGAAATGATTTTCTAACACCCTAAATTCAATTGAAAAACTTACGCTAGAGAGGAGCTGGGAGCGGTGATGTGCCAGGGTACAAAACCACAACACGTCACCCAGAAAATCCTTTATTTAACAATTTTTAATTTTTTTAAACACGTGGGATTTTACAGTCCCAAATGAATCCACGGAAAGAGGTTTTAGTATTGGAAAAATGAGAAATATCCCGTTACGCGTGTCTTTGCGTAGATCAGCCATAGATAAAGCCAATAATGCACAATATGAAATTCAGGCATTTCTAGAACAGACAGATTAAATTTCAGTTGACACATGTTCCAAAGAAAATATACAGTAAAGTCATGAAATATTTAGTCAGCACGTCAGTTGACACCTGCAAGCCCAGGAAATAAAAACAGACAAGCGGAAATTCTAAAATAATGGGAAGTATGAATTTGATGTAGATCAGAGAGATATTTCTTCAACACTTTAAGAAGAATTATAATGCCTCGGGCTAGCTCTCTAAGAGGCGGTATAGATAAAATTTAAACACTTTGCTAGAAGCTGCAGTTGCTCCAGTTGCTCATCGCGTCCATGCCCCCTGTACAACTCCTTGACCATCCTTCAGTTATCGGTGGGAAACGACAGAGAGCGAGCTTACACGCATGGAGGCTAAGTAATGGTGTCATATGGAAGCACCACACGAGTCACAAGTCGTTGGGTACCTACCTCAGCAGACCGTAGACCGCTCCTTCTGGCTTTGCAGACGCGACGTCACGCCCATCCTTCAGATACTTGCGGTCGTCCTATGTGGCGGCTTAAGGCTGGATAAGCGTAGTCACTGCTACATTGAAAATCCACTCTGCAACATGTTGAGCACGAAAACACAAAAATTTTGTATGAGCTCCGACATACTACGAGCCAACCATCTCGCGCCAATTATCATTTAATATTTAAAGTCGGTAAACTCACAATATACTTCCACCTTCAGTATATACTCGTCTTTTAATACACTTCTCCGATATCGTTTATAAATTTGTAGTCACTTCATTCAGGTTTTCTACACGGTACTTATTCAAATGGATAAACTTTCCGTCTACCTTTTGTCACTCAGTTTAAAAATTGAGTAGCATTGAGTGCAAGATTAACCATTAGCAACTTGAATCATTCACCAGTACATCAAGGAAGCAATAGTAACATATGAAGTGAACTAAAGTGAAGGTGCAATAGTTCGAAGTCCCCTCAACGTTGAGGCGCGACGCTTACTTGACCTGCAGAAGGTTGCTAAATAAACAGGGCAGTGTCACTTATAAAGGAACCATCTCGCTGTTAAATGATTTCTAAAAATTGTGATGACAGGGTGGGCAATGGTTAGGTCATTTGACTACTGTTTTAGAAGAGTTAGGTTCGACTCACTGTCCTCTTGCATCGGTTTGTTTTCCGAGGGTACCCTAAGTGATTTAGTACGAATGGCATGATCACTTGTTTGTTAAGGACACGTCCAATTTGATCCTTTCAGTCCTCATCCGTGTAGATTTTCTGCTTTGGCTCTCATCAATATTTCATCGACGGAGTATTGAACACTAATCGCATAGTATTAACACCTATTCATAATTTGACTCCAAAGACGTATAATCTAAAATAACAGAAATAGTTGTCCTGCAGTTAGTATTCACTCAGTAACAAATCAGAGTTCAAGCAGACACGTTCTGAAAAACACTGTGTTTCAAAGTCTAAGGTGGATGCTTCTATTACGCATATAATTCAATGAAATAAACTTACTACAATTAAAGTCTAGCGAGAAGGAACTTATACCCATCATTTGCATTCATCTCGATTGGCAAAATTTCTGTTTAATGATTTGTCTAGTACGTCAGTATGTTAGCAAATAGTGTTGGGAAATACTTATTCTTCCTCTTCAGATTATTAGAAAAGTATTAGTACTACCTCTCCACAGTACGCCTGCCAATAATTTTGTGTGTCACATTTGCACAGTGATAACCTATCTCCTAAATCAACAATAATGTCAGTTCCATCTATCTGATGCATGCCTTGCCATATTAGAGCTGCTTTTCCACTCGACATATCCCTCAGAACTTTTTTATGTAATGCACGCTTTGTCATATTACAACTGCATTTCCTCCTTTCCCACACGACATTGTACATTTCGTCAAATTCTGTGTTGGGAGAATCCATAGCTTTCTGTTTCATTAGTAGCTTTTGTAATCTATTGATGTCTTGAATACTTTTATATTTTCTACCGTCGCCATTGTTATCAGAAATTTTAAAAAAGTGCTCAAATGAAAAGGCACAAAACGTAATAACCAAACCCGTCTAAATTTGCATATGACGATTTGGGATAGCATAGTGAAGGATCTAGGCAATGGAAGAATGTGTCGTCACCTCCATTCTGAATATTCAAGGCTGTGCTATCGGCACACCAGGTGATACTCACCGTCTTTTTCCACGTCCGAGGTCAGGTACTGGCGAATTCCTTGACCACAGGAAAACCATTAACAATGAAGTGTAATATGACACATTCTGTAGCTTACTCAAGTCTATCAAGACCAAACGGCTTGTGCTGCTCACGGACGGACTGCTTCTGCTTCATTGATAACGCACGTCCAAGCGTCTCCAAGGTCACACAAACTGTAAAGACAAAGCTCATGTGGGAACAGCTTGAGCATCCACCCCACAGCCCGGTTATCTGTATTCAGTCTGCTAAAACATTTCTCAAAGCAAAGAGCTTAAACTCGTACCACGCACTGGAGGACACGGTGGAGGACTGGCCAAAGGAATTCTGGGAATAGGGGATCATTCAGCACATGAAACAGTGGAGAATTTGTGCTCAGACATATGGTTATTACTTCTGAATAGAGACTTCAATCATAGCCACACTGTTGTTTCTGTTCTAACACCCCTCATAGTTGCAGTAGTAATGGTAATGTAGTCTTCATTCCTAACCACTACTGTCATACTAAACTGCTTTGGGCAGTTAAAATAAATGGTTCCATTTCATCGATGCTTTCCTTCTACTGTCACTGTTCTTCATGGTACTACATCGATTGTTGTTTCACAAAACTATGATGTAAAAGTTTTATAACGTGGAAATCCTTCGTTTCACATAGTGGATGACTGAAGGCTCCAATCTGATTAGATTAAATATACAGTGTGAACCAGACCTCCGCCGACTAAGGTGATTCAGGGACATGTTCTGAGAAATTTAATGCTGGCTACAGCGTTACTATATTTCGTTTGGTTCCTTCCTCCACTTTTCTCTGTATGCATAAGGTAATGAAAATAGGGCAAACAGTACAACCGTCGATTGCACGTGCTGTGTTCCTTGTTTGGAACCAAAGTTATTCCATTCGCTTACGAGATTCCATTCGATACTCAAATGGACCTGTTTCCCAGGATTATCTTATCCGCGGATATTGTACGCCGAAATCGTATGTTCAGCGCCTAAGGCAGTCGACGGTGCATCGCTGTGCAGTCTTCCGTGATGTTTATGGTGAAACTTATGAACAATACCTACCACGGAACAGCTCTGGATTTTTTACGTACTACACTGTACTTTGACTGAACGCAATAAACGCACAGTGATAATATATAAGTGTTTCGTCAGCTGGTTTCATTACTTTGTGTTATTTGTTGTACGTTTTCGTTATTGTATAATACAGGCTTCTTCACGATTGTGAAGGTACTTCCCCAGAAAGAAGGCAATTGCGATAAGAAACCAAATAAATCATAATTACTCTATTATACTATAACAAGCCGTCGAAGACCGGGGAGTCGTGATACTAACACACTCAAGTATCCCTCGACAACTGTAAAACGTTTGTCGGTGGAGGTGGCCACTGTATGACAAAAATATAATCTTATTTATACTAAATAGCTGCAAACTGTTCATTTTTGTTGATTCCTTAAGTTGACGATAAGCTTTTTTTAGCCAATGTGCCATTGCGAAGAGTTCCTTTTCACATTACATTTATATAGCGTTTTATTACACATCTGTGTAATAGTACTACGAGATATTCTGTTCTATTATACTTACATACATACAACGTAGTTTCTTTTATGTACTGCGTTGTTAACAAAGTTCACGTATTTACGTTCTGTAGATAAATAGTAGAGAAATTTAGAATTATTTTTTGAAAGGTGTAAAACGACAGACAGCTCCAATGTCACTGAAATAAAAGAAAGAGATTTTATCTTATAATGTACTTACGTCTCGATGGAGTTACGTCCATAAATTATCTTAGAATGTAATTTAGACTATGTAAGATATTGTTAACACACGTCACGTATTTATTTTCTGTAGATATTTCGTATTATCTTTTGACAGTTGTAAAATGGCAGATTTCTGCAATGGTGCTATATGCTTACAAGTAAATTACATCTTAAGTAGTCAGACAATTTTTTACATTCACTGTGAGCTATTTAGATGTGAGCTCCAAATGGAGTCTACTGTTTTTTCGTTTATCGTGTGGTGTACGTTTTATTATTCTTATATCATGTGAATAAAATTTGGAGAACAGTTTTTGTGTTTCTTTCCCGTTTGTTGGTTTAAGATATCATTGGCCTATCTATTTGTGTGTACCTAAATTCCTAGTTGTTCCGAAATGTTCATTGGACTTTTGGTAGACTAAGTAGAATTTTCAAGACGCTTTAGATTGTGTTCACTTTAAGGTTTTTAATTGTTGTGTGTAGGTAAAACTTGACTGATGGATTCGCAGCCTCTCGCATTTTCTTTAAGTCAGCTACTGGAAGTTCGTCATCTGTGTCCGATGTAAATAACAACACTAAACTTCTAGAGACGGTAAGTAAAAGACTTATGTTAACAACATAGGACATAAAACAACTTCCGTTCCAAGATAATTTATAGACGTCATTCCATCTCTATTTATGTATAGCAAAAGACAAGCTGTCGTTGTAAGGTCAACAGGAGTAGTTGGTAATGGAACGTATTCCAAAATACGTTTATCGTGAACTTACGAAATCAACAGGGAATAAACAGTTTGCTGTTAATTTAGTCGAAAATATAAAGGAGATGTCATATTTAGACGTTATGCAGGTTGCGGGCCCAGCAAAGTTAAAATAAGTAAATATTCGACTACATGTCACTTACTGTACTACTCAAGTCTTGACTGGACTTTATTTCTTTTGCACATGGCCATGTGAAATCTGAAATCCTTCTTGGAGAAAAAGGACATATTTTAGGAAACACCCTCTAATTTTACGTAATTCACGTAACGTAGATACTAATACGTTCGTCTGTTTCCATAAAGCAACTGCCTTGCAAAAATGCAGGAGGGTAATGGTTAAGATATCGGTACTCTCTCCCTTCAAACTGCATGGAGCGCCGTTTTTCAGGGAACTTTCTCAAAGCGCTTCCTGCTCGCAAGAAAAACGGCAGCAGTCCTTGGCTCGCATCCAGCGGCTAGTAGTCTGCCAGGGGGCAGCACAAAGCCTGGAGCAGGAGCAGGGCCGCCTTCCAGCACGCAGCCGGTATAAAAGGAAAGTTATGCCTCTGTCCGCGGCGTGGCCGCGACTGCTCGGCGCGAGTAAACCTGTACACAACTGCACGTACTCCCCAAAGTTTCCCAGGAGGAGGAGGTTCGTGGACTGATGTAGTCTGCGCAGCAACTTTTGAGCACTACAAAAGTATACTAAAAAGCACGGTATAAGTGGGGCTTCGGCTGACAATGAGAGTCTATGCTCCTGGTGTTTCTGTGTTCTTGGTGACGGTCCGAATGCTGCTACTGAACAGCGAATTACTGCCGTCTCAGCCAAGCAATAGGCCACTAAATTAACGCATAGCTTAGAAGCGACATACCTGCTTTCATTTGTCAGTCTTCATATACATTGAAAGCAAACTGCTACTCTTGTGCTTATTTTACTGTAAAAAAAATTTCTGCTCAATCCTTTATTCATTTTCGCTTCTTGGGAACGCAACCAATGATTAACGTGGAGAGTTTTGTTAATTTCGACTTATAGTCTCAAGGCGGTAATTCTTCATTGTGAGGATAGTTATTTTATCTGCCCTTTCGTTACTTTACGTTTATAACTATTGTACCTTTAAAATTAATCCAAAAAGTCAGCAACCGTTGTAAACTGATTCTGTGGGAGTAAAACAGGAAAATACCAGACAGTTTACAGATTTCATTCAGTCTTCAATCGCTATTGTCATATTTTGTGTGACCCTCAGGCCAAATGAAAATGCTGTCAAAGAAATTACCTCATGAGGGCACAAGTGTTGTGAAGGTAATTATCAGAATCTAAGACATTATTTTGATTCAATGTATTTAAAAAATAATGTTAATAAGGCCACTACATTCATTTTGGCAGGAAAAGAAGCACGTTATCTTCCGCACAGAACGGACCTCTATCATTCTCCTTATGTACATTAAAATATGTGTTTTATTTGCCGCTTAAGCGTACATCTAGTTCTCAACGATGTGTAGCCTTTCGTGATGTACTTAGATATCGTCTGCACGTATGTAAAGTTTTATCTCTAATAATGCAGTTTTAGGATCTTCTAAACCAGCTGAGAAATACACACAGCTTTAAAAGCATCTCCAGCTTCTGTCCTTGTACATTTTTCTGTTTTAGAGTTTGACGGGGTAGGTATGGGACAGCTGAGAAATACGCAATGTTTCAAAAGCATCTCCAGCTCCTGTCATAACACATTTTTCCATTTAAGAGTTTGATCGGGTAGGATATGGAACATATACTGTGTAAACGATGTTTGCTAAACTGAGTGTCCGAACATAATGCGAGGGTCATTGTATTTGACAATGTGCATTATAACATGCGTGGTTGTAGTCCAAGATTTCTTTGACGCCTATTATTTGAAAACAATAAATATGAGTGTTTAAAATAATTGAAACGCCACGATCGCTTCAATCGCTTGTTAGATGACCGGTTCCAACACTCTGAAGGTGCCATCATCAGATCTGAATCGGCCAGACCAGTTAGAATCGACGGATTATAATTTCTTCCACATATTTGATGCCATGCTCTAGAGACACTGTGGGACATACTCACACATTGTGATACGCGTTGTGAAAAAAAAGCAACTCTCAGAGTGATGAAACGATTGAAGTGATCGTCGCTTTTCAATTATTTTAAAAACAGAGTGATCGCCCCGCGACACACCATGTGTTCACTGCAAAATAAATATGAAATCTAGGACATCAATATTAAAATGTTGTTTTCATGTAACAGAACCAAAAGGGTCAAAATGGCCAGAAAAATCCGCGGAGTGGCTAAAAATGATTTTTATTCAAGAAGCAAAAAGACTATTGCACGGATACAACAATGTTAAATGGGAAAGTTGTGGAGGATAAAAGATGCATCGATTGGTTTCTGTTGATTTTTCTGTAGCTGTCAATTGCATTATTTCATTTCCAGATCTATATAAAAACCGGTTAAGAACTGGATTCTCTATAGCTTGTAACGTTCAAGTTAGCATGCTTTCTATTTACTCTAAGCATAACACACTTAAAGTCAAAAAAGTGGGTGTTTAGGATATTCAGAATGTTAAATGTTTTTCGAGATATGTCGATATTTAGAAATAAAATGTGTTTCGGTAACTGGATAGATATTATCTTCAGTAGAAGTTGTGTTGCCATGATAATAAATATTTTTTAAAGTTCTGTTAATTGTAATGAATAACCAATTATTTAGAAGAATTTCTACTTCTGTTGGTTTGTTTTTTACTATTTTAATTTTTTATTTATGAAAGTAGCCTTTGAAGATTTTCACACTTTTTTATGAGTTTACAAAAAATTGTTGTCGACCTTCTGAAGCGAAACCTTTTTTTACAGAAGAATCTAGTAGACCCAATTGATATTTTTGCTTCACCAGGAGCGGGTGCCCTTCAAAATTGCTAGTTTCTCGATGTCATTTTTCGATCCTTACAATCAATGAAATCACAAACATTACTGAATAGCATGCGAGCACAGCTCTTTGTAAAGAAAACGAAGCAAACACCATTACTGTAGGGCCATCTACTGCGAAGATCTTGCAAATTACGGAGAGTGCCTTTTTTTTAGGTAAATCGCTATATCTCAAATGCAAAAAGTAGTATTCTTAAATTTTTCAAACACGTACTTTTTTGACGTACTGCGAGCTACACTTACAGTACATAGCAATTATGATATCGTGAATATTAATGAGTTACAGAGAACACAGTCTTTAATGGTTTATTCCGATAGATCTCGAAACGAAATGAAGCAGTCAGTACTTACACAATATCAACATAAAACAATCGATACTTGTTTCTATGCCCTTTAACTTTCGCATTTAACGTTTTCCTATCTCGGCCATATTTTTTACCCTTATTTATGAAAAATCGTTTTTGGGTCTTTGCGGACATTTTTAGCAATATTTGCCAACTTGGATTGTTTCTAATAAAAAACGAAAAGTCATTTAACATTTAATCCTCAACATATTTTTTTTGTCAGGTAATGACGTTTGCAATAACTTCTTCATAATACTTGGAGTATTGTTGCTCCTAGATTTTCCTGAGATTGTAGGCGTAATATCTGAACCCTCCGCTATACATACGTTTCTAGTGAACTCAGCACCACGCGGAAACAACTCTAAGAGTGAATTATTTCTGGCTACTGAGATCACATGTACAGAAATTACCTTAATAATATATGTAAGAATATGCGTAATGGAATCACAGATTATGTTTCCATGTATCAGTAGCTTAACTATAGATATTCAGACAATATTTTCGGTTTATTGCCAAGCGGTAGCACTATGACTTTGTTACTGTGAAAATAACTTTTTCGAACGTGAGCAGATCCATTACAATGCTGTTTATAATTTTTATTTTGTTGACGTGTTGTCAATTCCTGTTTAATGCTTGCTTTTATGGGGGGAAACGATATGCGCCAATTAGGAGTATTTCTGACGAAAGTGACGATTTAGAATTGGACAATACCAAAGACGGCAATTGACGCACAGGACGACGTCGCTTAACCTGATATTATTCTGGGAACTTCCAGTTTAATTGTTTCTGAAGCTGATGACGATGGTGAAGGAGAACAAGAGAAAAAGGAAGAACGTGACGAAAACAATCTGTCGAAATGGTATTGCAGCCAGAGAGCTGCAAAGCCAAGTTGTAGTCTTTAACTCCACGCCGGGGAAATCATCCATGCCGGAATTAACTGGTACACTTGGCATGCCACATTATGTTCTGTCCAAAAGAGTATTTTCATGCTTATACTCCATGGACTAGTAAGAAATACTACTTCAGTAATGATTCTGAGCCGGAGTAAGGTGGATGCGTATCCACTATTGCCAAGCGAAAATTCTGTTAAATTTCAAATTCAGCAATACCTTTCTGGCTAGGTATTCGCTATAGACCTGGTATACCACAGGGGTATTATGAACGCTTCAGTGGCCTAATAACGTAATAAGCTTTTATTTCTCAAATATCAGTTTACATGTAACACACCACTTTTGTTTTTGATGACAGTTTCTGTGCTTCAGTATTATGATCTCTACTGCACAAATCTTAATCCGTTTTATGCATGGCTCTGCCAAATACCTACGAGTTGGGCGAATCTTATTGGGGGAAGGAGGGTGAATTACAGAGACTTGGTGTCAATATGAAGCTCCTAGATACCCTTACGTATGAGCAATACTACCTAACATCAGACCATGATTGTTGTCATTCCCAGAACCCCAACCCCCTCCCACATGCGGTTTGGCATTGTAGCCCATAGAAATGATTGTACCTTGGAAAGACAGAGAATTGTAATAATGTTGACTGTGTCCAAAGGTTTCGAGATAAGGACACTTTATCAGGTTAGCATTTTTGGTCATCCTGAGTGGAATTTAATGCTGGATCCTGTCTAGTTAGCCATTAGAGTAGCCACTGTAGGTTTGCAAAGACAAGCATGTTTGTGATGATGCCTGGCTTTCTGCTACACACTCATCTTTGGGGTCACAAACACAGAACATTTCGGCATTTAGTAGTTTACATGATTAATATTGTTTCTTGTATTATTTCAGCCATTGTGCCACACGCAATAGTAAATGAGAGGTGATATAGTAATGATATAATAATTGAGAACCTTGCTGGAATGTCATTGGCTGAGAGCATCACGGAATCGAGACGTGTTGTTGACGTGACATATCGTCGAGGGCAGTGGTTTGGAACACATCTATTAGGTGAAATGTGTTAAAATTATGGAAAACCTGGTAAAATTACGAAAATATGTAAAATTTAGAAGAATACAACAGAATTAGAGTGTTTACACCTATGCAATTGATAAATGATTTCCATACTACTCATACTCTATGGGTTTAAGTCCTGCCGAACACATCCTGTTCCAAATGCAGTTATGTCCTGTAAGTGATAAAAATGAAAGACACAATGTCCAGAGACTTGCAGCTTAGGATGACAAACACCTAGGACACCGAATCAATGATCATGTATCTGGGTGCAGTATGAAGAATCAATGCTCTTGATCTCTTCCGAAATGGAACACCATGACATCTGTTGCCAATGCTTCCACTTCTGTATGTTGTATACCTTACACATTTTTGTCGATAAGAAACACTGCCTCTCTTTTTTATAGTCAACACTCTGTGTGAGTTGTGGGAACAGCACACCCTACACCATGTGATGTCCTGCTGAGAGTGCCTATGATTAGAAACGTGTCAAAATCGTTTTCGTATCTGACATAGTCCTCCGAGTCGTTGTACAAAAAGGGAATGTGTGACAGTGTACAAAGCTATAGTCATACACTACTTGGATGTGTTACAGCAAAAAAGTACTATATCAAAATGCATACAATACTGCAACACAGAAACCCTATATTGTGATTGACAGTCTGTGGGATACCGCTTTCTTCTAGTACAGTTGACAAAACTTTTCACAGGTCTGTGGAAGCAACTTTTCTCAGTGGCCAGCAGTTGCAGTAAACCGATATATGTATTTTTTTGGGAATGTCACATATGCTTGCTGTCGACATGGCAGCGGTATTTGTTTCTTATACATTGAAAAAGAGAGATGTGGTAAAAATGTTAATGAGTTATCTACCTAGTGACATTGGCAAAGTTTTATAGTTGACAGCTTCACTCAGTTGAACGTTATAAAAATAAAGAGGGTAGGGGGAAAGAGAGAGACATGTAAATTGTAGTTTGCTTTTGTAAGTAAAAATTAGTTTGAGTTTCTCTTTTTCCAATATTCAAATAGATAACATGCAAGGGATTGTTCATTATTGATATTACAAGTGTCTGAAATATATGTAATACCCACATACATGACAATTTATTTACAGGACTGCTAAACACTTTAATTTTGAACACAAGGAACGCTCTCAACTGTTCAAATTTCCACATCTAACACAAAGAAATTGGATGAATCTGTTCTCGTGCTTTAATACCACCGCGAACATGTTTCATTTTATATCTAGTCTGTTATATGAGGTAAGTTGCCATTAGATAGAAGTGTTCCACTTGAAATTCCCATCTCACAATAGCGTATAACAGAGATGTTTTTGCAGACTGAAAGTCTGTTGACGTTAAAACCCTCACTTTAACTTAGCTGGATGTTCCGAAACAAGAAGCACTTTCTGCAGTGATCGTTAGTTTTCACACCAAATTATTGGAAATTTTCGATTCCTTTACGATGTTTTATCGATGTTATACATGGTGGACACATACAAGAAATGTGTGATAGGTTTGTATGAATCAGATGTATTGTTTTGAGCTGCAGCCTTGGCAGTTTGATTATGTGTCAGAAACAACAGTATCACCGAGTATGTTTGTGCGTTTACTGATTTGGATGTTACGAAAAAACTAGCTGGGAGGAATGCAAGTTGTAGTATTCTATCTGATGTAAACTTACTTTTATATACAGGTAAATAGCGTGAAGGATGATTTTCCGTATTGATGTTTGTGTATATGAAACCGTATGTAATACCCACATACATGACAATTTATTTTTAAGACTTCTACAGGCACTGGCTATGACTGCTTGGCTGCCGAAAGTGGCCAGTGGCAGTGGCTGTAGCATTTGTCCGATGCTACTGTATTCAGTAGCAACCATCTGCAGTGATCTCAGTGGCTACTGGTCATGGTGGCTAACCCTCTGATGAGTGCAGAACCTGGAGTTGCTGCTTCCTACTGCAAGACATAGCTAAGGCCTGTAGCATGCTGTGCCGGTCACAGTGGCCGAGTGGTTCTAGGCGCTTCAGTCCGGAACCGTGCTGCTGCTACAGTCACAGGTTCGAATCCTGCCTCGGGCATGGATGTGAGTTATGTATTAAGTTTAGTTAGGTTTAAGTAGTTCTAAGCCTAGGGGACTGATGACCTCAGATGTTAGTTCCCATAGTGCTCAGAGCCATTTTTAGCATGCTGTTGATTGTTCGTCTTCGCAAGAATTGATTTTGTTCTATCCACGACAAGCAGTTAAGTACTTTCCTGTTCTTCCTGGTATTCACAACTACTGGAAATACGCTTGATGTCGGCAGAGCTGAAAAGTATATAATTGTCAACCCAGAGCCTACCAAAGCAGAGCACCGGCAACAACTGGATCTCGTATGGATCCCTTTGTGTACCATCAGCGACAGGTGAAATTGGGATTGAAAAACCGATATCATAATTTACAGTGCATGGAAATCGAGGGAGGAGATGACATAGGAAGGGAGGTAAGACTATTTCTAAGCTGCTTAGTTAATATCCACACATGGAAATGAATGCGCGTGCTGCTGCCTCTCCTCTTCCCAGCAATATCTTTTGGGGCCCATTTTTGTTGTAGTTGCGTTACTACAGTGATTTAGCACAATTCCTGGTTTGCGAGTTGCAGTATGATGCATTATTTACCCATAGTGGTTTTTTTCACTACAATTTTCATGCGTAATTATATTCATTTTCCATCACTTGTGGCAGTGTGTATAGGCCTTTTTAAACTTCATTAGTGTTTCACTGCCCTAGCCCTTCTACCACGTACCTGATTACCAGTTCCTCAGCAGCTGTACACTTCTAGATCGGTAAGATGTCAATTTTCTGGCAACTGCTGTAGGACAGTTCCCTGACTATGATAGCGGTATTGTAGACTAGGACACACTGATAGGTGAACACACACATACGCAGTCTGAAAGAGGAAGAAAACCTGTTGCAAGCATCCTGAAGTTCTATACACGATAAGTTGAAAATGGTTCAAACGGCTCTGAGTACTGTGGGACGTCTGAGGTCATTTGTCCCCTATAACGTGTACTACTTAAACCTAACGAACCTAAGGACATCCGACACATCAATGTCGAAGGCAGGATTCGAATCTGCGACCGTAGCAGTCGCGCGGTTCCATATTGTAGAGCCTAGGAGCACTCGGCCACTCCGGCAGGCGTACACGACAGTGTCTCCTGCACTGTGAACTGGTCAGCCATTTTTAGAAACATTAGCAGCTACAGCACATGCAATAGTCTCTACGAGTAGCGAAAATCACATTCAATCAGTACTGCTGCATTACCATTATTGGCTGAAACGCATGCTCCATGCACTCATCCGTTGCAACTTCTGTGGTATCGATTGCTACGATGCCACGGCGTAGGTACAAGTTCTTACATTGGCTCTAGGACCCCGACACTGACGACAGCGCCCTTCAGCCAGCACTGTGCAGCTCTACGAGCGCCGCTCCAGATTCTGCCAGTTTGAACCCGAGTAGACGACCAAGCAAAATTCTTTCTATTTCATAGTGGGTGAGCCACAACAGATTTTGCCTTGGTAACTTCTAGACAATGTTAGATTTGATTGATGTACAGCTTCGACCCTACGTGCTCATCTTGTCCAGCATCGGGATTAAGTAATTGAACACCTTTCCCACCAAAAATAAAGGCTCTGGTTTCCTCTCCAGCCTTTTTGCCTCAGATTCAGAAGTGATTGAGGTATATAAAAGGTACAGATATGATGACCAGATGCACTCAGGCATTACTGTGGAAGCAAAGCTGCTAATTACTGCACACAAACTATCTACAGTGTGTACGACTGTCTGATCGCCTCTGGTCACGATATGATTTACTTCAGCTCAGTGGAAAATGTTTTGTCTGTTTTTATCTGAGTCATTTGTTCATATTTCCCTTACGACGTAGATTAAGTCTAAATTTATTTACCGTTTGTAAATTAAACTTCAGTTTTGTATAGTTAGCCTGCTGTGTTCCACTCGATGACTAATTAAGATAATGTTATTGGAAGTCAAACTTATTGTGTCGGTATGGGTCTGCGCTCTTCCCCGTTCTATATTAATATTTTCTTACACTTGTGATATAAACACGTCCCTTTTCTGTTGCATGGGCGTCTAAGTTGTTGATTAAATTTGATGAGTCGATATCGTAGGCATTTCACGGTCAAACAGTAAGCACATACGACCCGATGCATAGTACGGTATCGTCTTTAGTTACAGAACAGGCATATGTATGTACAGAACCACGTTACAATTAAATAGTGTTTTGAGGACATATAACAACATCTAGGTGTTATTTGTCTTCTATAGTTCCGATTCGTAGCCCAATGTTGAGAAGGGTACAGTATCCAAAAACACATACTCTGCTGCAGAATGAATTAGTCATTTTGAATTCACTTTACTGTGTGGACTGTTGAAACCTAGCAAAATGAAGGTGAACGAATGTTGGAATGGATCCAGTGGCTTAGGAGAAGGCGTGGAACAACACACACACACACACACACACACACACACACACACACACACACACATACACACAAATAAAAGCCACCTTATTTCAGATTCATACTCACTTCACCTCTTCGCGATTCCATTCTTTACAAAGATGAATTTTTAAGGCATTACTTCCAATGTGTGAAGTCACGGTTATTGTATCACGATTTATACTACAAGATATGCGAAGCAGTGTTGTCAACTCTCCAAAACGAAATAAGCTAAATGTGCCTACAAACAAAAGTTGAAATAAAACAAGGTGTATAGCTGTGCAATTTTTTTGCAGTAACTATGGTGTGGAACGTAGTTAAGGGGGGATGGACATAGACGAAAATGCTTTAAGGTAGCTTTGCGAAGAACAATTGTAACAAACGTTATACACAAACTGTAAGTAGGCTGTTTAGGTTTTTATAAATTCGTAACGCCACGTAGCGCTCTGTATGAGAATCACTGGCTACGCTGTGTGTGGTTTGTGGCTGGTTTGCATTATTGTTGGCTATTGTAGTGTTGGGCAGCCGGATGTTAACAGTGCGTAGAGTTGCGCAGTTGGAGGTGAGGTGCCAGCAGTGGTGGATGTGGGGAGAGAAATGGCGGAATTTTGAGAGCGGATGATCTGGACGTGTGTCCATCAGAGACAGTACATTTGTAAGAATGGATGTCATGAACTGCTATATATATTATGACTTTTTAACACTATTAAGGTAAATACATTGTTTGTTCTCTATTAAAATCTTTCATTGGCTAACTTTGCCTATCAGTAGTTAGTTCCTTCAGTAGTTGCAATCTTTTATTCAGCTGGCAGTAGTGGCGCTCGCTGTATTGCAGTAGTTCGAGTAACGAAGATTTTTTTTAGGTAAGTGGTTTGTGAAAGGTATAGGTTAATGTTACTCAGGGCCTTTCTTTTGTAGGGATTATTGAAAGTCTGAGTGCGTTGCGCTAAAAAATTATTGTGTGTCAGTTTAAGCACAGTCATGTAAAATATTTCTAAGGGGGACGTTTCATACGTCGACCCTTAGCCGAGGATACCTCACTGGAATTAGTTCACTATTGGAGAAAGTAGCCGAACTTTCGGATCAATTCATTAACTTATCTACAAAGATGGATGATAATCTGAGTGACACGAGACCTGTAGGCTTCACTGACACAGAAGAGTGATATATAAAAGAACGAGTTGTGTTGAATTGGAATAAATGCATTGAGAAGCTATAAGAAAATGGTTTGACTAAAAAAGTATTTTTGAAAGACGATATGAAGAAAAAAGTAGTGTTTAGGGACAACAGGTTTAGGTAGGACTTCCTTGGAAATAAATAATCAAGTAAGATAATGGAATAATGAGGTAAGAAATACGTGGCCATGTAAATACAGAAAGCATGATTGGATAGGATTTATTTGGTGGAAACAAATGTTGAAATAAGACGAAAGGTCTATGGAATGAAGTTTTGGGTCGGACTGCAGTACCAAATGTTACAATAAAAACAAACCCTGCCCTTTCCTCCTGTGTTATTCCGTTATGTGTTTGTGTACTCTTGTGTATTTCTATTTTTCCTGTCTTTATGTGTTTAGCTGATAAGATTTATGTTGTAGAATTTTCCTAGTACTAGGCTACATTCACTATGATGAGAATTGCTGTTATCCTCAAATATAATTTGCATTTATAATATGTTATTTACTTTGTAAATATTTTTAGACATTATTTATTGTGTTCTGTTTTAATGCTCATGTGTGAAATTAGTGTTTCGAAAACTATTCTCATTATTTTATATATTTACTTATGTCATAATTCCTCTAACACTGATGTATCTGTTTATTTCTATTCTTTTGTAAAGCCTGTACTGCTACAAATGTTATCTGTTTTATTATGTTTTTAATGATGTTTTCTGTACCTTTGTGATTGTATTCTCATGTTATAAAATTGTAATTGACACCAGTTCATCTTATTAACTTACATTTCACTGCATACGTTTCTGTTGGTCATAGTATATGCACAATATGTGAGAAGTTGAGACTGTTAGTGTTTACAAGTTTGTTAATAATTCAGCTTGGGACTGGTTAACAGCTTTGCTGGTTCTAAGGATAATTCCAAAAACTTTGTGAGTGCACAAGTGCTGGTTATGAATTTGCTATATTGCCCGCAAGACCCCTCGATGGTGATTGGGCACCTGCAACAGATTGCTGCTGGCCTTCTCTACAAGGACTACAGTGGATCTTCACCTTTGATGACCCACCAATACCATTATTTCTACAAGGACTACAGTGGGTCTGCACCTTTGATGCCCAACCAACACCATTATTGCTACAAGGACTGCAGTGGGTCTGCACCTCTGGTGGTCCACCAATACCATTATCTCTACCAGGACTACAGAGGGTCTGCTCTGTGATGACCTACTTACCAATATTCTTGAAAATTTCGACTGACTTTGCTGTGGGTTTGCTCTGTTGTGGCCCATTACCTGTCTGCATATCAAGAGTCAGCACTGTCTCTCTGTTGGAAGGACAACACTACTTCTTCAAGACTGCATGGAAATCCACTACTTCCGTGTGCATTCTCTTTTACTGCTCAGACTTTGGGAAAAAAAGACACTGCAATTTTACTGCCATGAATGATCAGGACTGTCTTTATGGACTGTCAGAAAATTTTAGCTTTTGACCAACATTGTGTCAATAAGTGTGTGCATTTGATATCTCTGTTACTGTAATTATGAAAAACTTTATAAAATCATTATTGGCCACTGCCCAAAACAAATTGTAAAATCTTTTGTGGGGAGCATGAGGGCTATGTTAGTAGACTGTTTAGGTTTTGAAACTTCCTGGTAGATTAAAACTGTGTGCCCGACCGAGACTCGAACTCGGGACCTTTGCCTCTCGCAGGCAAGTGCTCTACCAACTGAGCTACAGCTCACGCCCGGTACGCACAGCTTTACTTCTGCAGTACCTCGTCTCCTACCTTCCAAACTTTACAGAAACTCTCCTGCGAACGTTGCAGAACTAGCACTCCTGAAGGAAAGGATATTGCAGAGACATGGCTTAGCCACAGTCTGGCGTATGTTTCCAGAATGAGATTTTGACTGTGCAGCGGTGTTTCATATCAGCGCACACTCCGCTGCAGAGTGAAAATCTCATTCTGTTCAGGTTTTATTGGTAACGCCACGTATCGCTCTGTATGCAAAATCATTGGCTGTATTGTGTGTAGTCAGTGGCTGGTTTGCATTGTTGTTGGCTATTGTAGTGGTGGGCAGCTGGATGTTAACAGTGCGTAGAGTTGCGCAGCTAGAGGTGAGCCGCCAGCAGTGGTGAATGTGGGGAGAGAAATGGCGGAATTTTGAGAGAGAATGATCTGGACGTGTGTCAAGATAAATACATTGTTTGTTCTCTATTAAAATCTTTCATTTGCTAACTATGCCTATCAGTAGTTAGTGCTTTCAGTAGTTAGAATCTTTTATTTAGCTGGAAGTAGTGGCGCTCACTGTATTGCAGTAGTTCGAGTAACGAAGATATTTGTGAGGTATGTGATTTGTGAAAGGTATAGTTTAATGTTAGTCAGGGCCATTCTTTTGTAGGGAATATTAAAAGTCAGATTGCGTTGCGCTAAAACATATTGTGTGTCAGTTTAAGCACAGTCATGTATAATTTTTCTGAGGGGACGTTTCAAAACAATGCAAAACATAATCAACGCTTTCATTTTAAAACTACTTCAGGAAATAACTATTGTACGACATCTTGCATCATATCTTAAATGCACGTATGAAGTTTCATTTTAATGTCTTCAGTAGCAGGAGCGGAAATGTATATATAAGAATTTCTCCGCAGTCATTTCCGGTGCAGTTCTCCTTTTGTTACCGACATCGGTCGTTCGCTGCAGCACGGGAAGCCAGGATCCGTTTACTTTGAGGCTTTCTTCTTTCTCATTAAAGCTGTTCTCGTGTTTGTGTTTCTCTGAAACCTGAACAAGCGTGTGCTTCTCTACATCCAGAACTTCGCGTCGACGAATTTCACCACGGGGTCGTTCTCACACGGTGCTTGCTGTGCCAAGGAAGATTTCTCCAACTGCTCATCCTACAATGACGCTTATGTTCTGCGATCCTGGTGTTGACTGATCGTCTAGGCAGTCCATCATGAACTCTACCACATGTGCATGGGATGCGGTATATTTCCGACAATCCAAGTTGGCCCATTTTTGTCTTTGCCGATCTGGGATACTACTTTGATCTTCTTTGTCGGTTTGGCAGATAGTCTTGACGGTGTGTTTGCTCAATAAGCGGCCATTTCTGTCCGTCACTCTGGGAATATATGGCAGAACTTCGCCGAGTGTCTTACGCGGTTGTACTTCCAATACAACATACGGAGTACCCATTTCTCCTCAGAACACTATCCAGGTGTTGGATTTCACATCTGACGTGCTGCGACTTACATATTCGTCTTGTTCGCGTTACGGGCGTTTTAATCATGTCTCTATTCTGGCTAGAAGTGAAATCTCTAATGTAAAAACATATTGTTAATTATAATATCACAGTAGTCTACTACACGAGGCACTGCCATAACTTCGGACCCGCAAAGCAGGCGCAGTTTGCCACAGAGAGGAGCGGTGGGCGGAAGCGGAGTTTTCATGCTGTGTCCACGATTGCGCGAAGACCGTTGCAGGCCAGAGCGGCACCCACTTGTCCTGCGTTCTCAGAGCAGCATTCATTTGCAAATAGGGTAGAATGTCGCACTCATATTGTCTCCTAAAAATACTGTTCAGGACTTTCCATCAACCTCCGTTCCTGAGTGGTTCACACCCAAACGCCTCCTGTTGCCGATCTGGGATCACTGTCCACCATTCATTTTTATCACATGGACAATTTACAAGTCTATCAATGGCCAAACTATTTTGTACGGATGCAAAAAGAGACATACAGTGACTACACTGCACTGACAGTTAGACCCTGAAAAAGTGGTCTACATATCATCAAATACGGAAACTATTACACTTCCTCAATGACACTGCTCTGCTACTGACGAGGAAAGCTAGAAGTTTTCAGTCTGAAACCGATCTGCAACCACGCTATATTACTACACACCATATCGATGTAGTGAATGCAGTTCGGATCCTGCATCATAGAAAATCATCACTTCTGCATCTTGCATATGGCTGTCGACCACCAGCACTCGTACGTACACCGTGAAGACAAACAGATCCCTCTCGCCTAATGGAGGTACTGACACTGAAGAGCTATGTTACTATCATAAGCGATCTTAATTCTGCTGTGCACATAAGTATCACTAACGATATCCATGTCAAAAATTATACAAGTTTAGCAACTGAGATATTGTATTTCTTGCGAATGAAGTGTTCTTCCACTAAAATAACGAGAAACTGAATATAGATGGTGATCGCTGGGGTTTTATTAACAGACCGAATGAGTGGGGTGCATGTCGCCAGCAGTGTAAGCTCGTAATAAAATCACTGAATTTAGAAAGTGATTTGGTTAGCGAATGTGGTACGAGCCGATATTTGCAACTACCTCGTTCCGTATTTCTCCAGTATTTGTAACACATCGTCTATAAATCCCATGTCAGAGGTTCTGTTAAACGTCCTCTGGGTTATAGGCAAGTAAGGATGATGGTAGATTGAGAATTATTGTTCCAACAAAGCCGTTTATGTTCAAAGAGCATGCATGTGCCAGGGAGGCTGGGGCAGCTTGGAGCCCATGGCGGAATTCATTCTCAGTCAGTTATTTACCTTTTAAGGGAGTTGTCAAGTGCAGTGGTCTTCTGCAGCTATTAACCGCGTAAACACTGCTTCGTTTGCAGTTGAGTCCAATCAGGCGTAACAGTGACACACTACACGAGGAGAAAAAGAGGCAGAGAGCACGTGTTTTGACAGAAATTTTTCAGGTACTAAGTATTGAAGGGTTGCCGTCACCTGATGCTTTTGTTCACGGATTAGTGTGACATCAGGTCAGTCAGTCGCGGGGCCTGAATTGACACCACTGCATGGTATGGCCGCTGATGGACACCACTGCATGGTATGGCCGCTGATGGACCAATCGCTTTCTGGAGTCCCCGGTGCACCCTGACTCTGCACAGCCTGAATGGGTGGCACAGCCAGTACTGGGCGCAGGACAGTGAATGGTGCATTCTATAGATTGAAATACTGTTCAAAAGTGTTCAAATGTGTATGAATTACTAAGGGACCAAATTGCTAAGATCATAGGTTCCTAGACTTACACACTACGTAAACTAACTTATATTGACTTATGCTAAGAACAACAAACACACCCATGCTCGACGGAGGACTCGAACCTCCGGCGGGAGTGGCTGTGCAATTAGTGACATGGCGCGTCAACCCGCGTGGCTGCTCGTGCAGTCGGGATAAGAAAAAAGTGATGTATTTAATTACTTCTTTTAGATGTATTTTACAATACACACATCTTCCAAAACAGCAGAGAATGATGATTAAGTGAAATCCAACCCCTATAAATTGAATTTTGCAATTGAATTTCCTGTCGTGAAATCCTTCGTCTCCAGCACAGAGCCACCAATTTCCAGCTAGAGGATGTAGGAGAAGGGATGGAGGGTTTCCCAGAAGAAGAAGCGGTTAATTAATTGATAAATTTAATTAATTAAATTGATATCAAAACTGCCCTTGTACTGGCGAGGGAAATTCCTAGAGGGATGGCGGAAGAGGAGAATAGGGGATGAGGAGGGGGAGAGGGATGTTTTGAGTAATAGGTGAAAGACCTGTGCATCAAATGGAAGGATTATCCCCAGGGGATCGTAATACTCTTAGCAGAACAATAGGTTAAGGAACTGTCAACCAAGAGAGAAAATTACGTTTGCCCCTGAATGTGTACTTGCCTTTGAATGTAGGCAACCCAACTAACAAAATACATCTATGTCGGACTAGCCGACTTACTAAAGGACATTTGCGAAAGACGTCATGACCGTCTAAATCGGTGTAATGGGGGAGTTCAAAAAATGGTTGAAATGGCTCTGAGCAGTATGGGACTTAACATCTACTGTCATCAGTCCCCTAGAACTTAGAAGTACTTAAACCTAACTAACCTAAGGACATCACACAACACCCAGTCATCACGAGGCAGAGAAAATCCCTGACTGGGGGGCGTTCACTTAAGAAATTAAAATCACGGTCACACTCGGAAAGACGCAATTTAGGGGCGAATGTTAGATACCTTATTACACGGACTATAAGACTCACTTGTTTCTTCCAGATTCAGGTGGTGTCTTATATTCGAAATTAATTTAAATATGCCCAGTGTGTTATTTAAAATTCTCAGTCCGTAAGACTGGTTATATGTTTGATGGCGTGTGGAACCTATTTCTATATTGCAACTCTTTATTCAAGCAGCAGCAGCAATGCGCCGATGCGACGAACATGAGTTGCAGGGATTCACAAGCTTGCATACACTTTCTCCTTCCCACCCTGCCATCACTAACCCAGAGCAATGTCTAGCCGATGGTGCGCTATTGCAGGCTACGGTACCAGTGAACTTGAACTGAAAGTGGTTTGTTGTCAGTAACTGTAAAAAAGTTTTGGTTACTAGCTGGTTTCAAGATGGAACAAAATAAAAAGTATTCATATTATGTCATATATGAATTGCAAGTAACTGCATTTGAAGAAGAATATAGAAACAGAGCAGCTGGACGGCATTTTGGCCTTCCACGAACAGAAGAAACTTTTCGCAATAGACGGGTTAGTAAAAAAGAACTGAAAGAAATGAGGAACACTAACTGTGCAAATAGAGGAGTGAAAGTAAAATGGCCTAAAATAGGAGATGACATTTTAAACTGTCAGAATGGCATTGGAATTAATACAAAAACTGATTCAAGTACACGCTTGTGAGCTAGCGCTACAGTGAAACTTAATATACTTTAAGGGTGGAGTTGGTTTGTGAAGAGTCACAGACCTAGTAGGCAAAACCAAAATATCTTAGAAAATGACGCAAGAGTCGAGAAAATTTTATATTTCCATTGTTTTATTATTCAATATAGAAAGAAAACCAGTGTGATATTAAGCCATAGAGTGAATATTGACGAAACTCCTTAATATTTGATGGACCGAGTAAAAGAACTGTTGCCATGAAAGATGCTAAAACAGAAAATATAAAAACAAGTGCCAGATATACTAGGTTGGTATGAAATTATGGATTAACAGAGTGTGGGAGAGAAGCAACAGTGGTTTATTGAAGAAGAATTCTCTTGTTGTGCTAGATCAGTTTAGCAGTTACTTGAAAAATCCTGTGACAGAGAAATGGAGACAGGGAAATACAGAACTTCCTTCGCAACTGCAACCTCTTGATGTCTCGGTAATTAACCAGTTTGATGAGTATATGAAAGAGGAATGGAACAAATGGATGATGGATGAAACCCAACATGAATTCATGCCGAAAGGACCTACAACCAAAAATGTGTGTCGGTGGATAAGACAGTTGTGGTTTAGAGAGAGAGAGAAGACACTATTGTTAAATCTTTCAAGAAGTTCGGCATAAGTAATACTCTTGATGGCAGCGAAGAAGACAATATGAGGAGGACAACGATGACGACAAAGACGAGAAAGAAGAAGAAGAAGAAAGTTCTGATGTCGATTTTGAGAGGTTTTAAAGATGAGTTCGGTTTTCTAAACTCAGAACATTTTTAGTCTGGCTTTGAAATATAATAATGAAAGTTTGAAAAATGTAATTAAAAAACTTTATTAACAATGTAGGTGCGTGTTGCACCCCGTAGTGTCTTACAGACAGAATTGCCTTCTAGGTAATTTACTACAGTTGATGTCAATACGCAGAAATATCTAAGGTACGTGGAAAAGTCAACGAGAAGGGCTTTGAAAATTAAATGAAAATGTTCGAGATAGCGGTAGAAAGAACAGAAAGAAGTTGTCTGGGAGGAGGGTCGGCCCGTAAATACAGAAGGAATTAATTCACCCGCGCAGTTTTTAAGTGTGCCATTCTGATTTAAGTTTTCTGCAGTTTTCCTAAATGATGTCAAGTGAAAATTATAGTAACTTCTCCGACAGCTCACTTCCTGCTCCGTTCCCCCTTCTTGTCTGTCTCAGCTAGTGGTCCGATTCCGTCGGCGTGAATATCGAAAGAATTTCATAACGTATAGAGAGCGGCAGTTGCTTCTCGTAAAGGTACAAACAGGAAAAACGCATGTCTGTTAATGACGTAATTACTTCGTTGCTACCGTGGAGAAAACGTGAACAGAACGTCACCATATGCGAAAACTATTTACTCTTCTTTTCTTCTTCTTTTTGTTTCCGCGCATAAGCTAGTAACTGACATAACGACGGTGAGAACTTTCGGATCCTCTGAATTTGCTACTATACTTGAAAAAATAAATAGTCTTATACCATCGCAAGTAAATATTCGAACGAGTGAACATCGACGTTGAATGCCAAAAAGAGCAACTACGGCTCTGTTTATCAAGAGCGTACTGTCGAACTGTGTTGACACTCTACAGACCACTTGTTCTGTGAGCATGAAATATTAAAACAGATTTACAGCAGCTTTAAGTATGTTCCACACTAGACACAGTGCTTCACGTTGTATTCAATTCTCAGAACAAGTATTATTATTGTAAATATTTATGTCCACGTTAGCTGACGTACATAAACAATATTTAGGGGGAGGAATTATTTTTCTTGCCCAATGATGATATCGACTAAATTCATGTTTCTGTTTCCATGACACTACCTGCATGTTTATTCTAACGCTGCATATTTCAATAACATCCGTGTTGTCTGCTGTCATTTGATTTCTTTGGAGCCTACAAGCATTCAGAGTTTTTCTGATGATGTGAAGGAAGTAGCTTAACCAATTAATATGACATTCCATGATTCAGGGAAGTGATGTGGTCTTTCTCTCGGCTATGAGCAAGTTCACTAGGACAATAATCATTCCTAGCTGCAACTTGGTGCAGTATTGCCTCAAGTTTCTTCTCTTAAGAAATAATAAAATTATTAAAAATATAATTGCCTTTGCCCTATCTACGCCCGCTCCATACCCATCCTTGCTGACCTTCATTTATCTAACAGATACAATCACAAGTCCACGCATCTCTACTAAATATGTCCATCGCCATCCGCACTTCAACTAAGAATGTACCAGACTGCGCAGATGCCAAAAATGTGCCACGACAAGACCAAATATTGTTCTCCAGTAACATAACTTGCTGGACCTCTGACGTGCACGTCGATGAAATAAAAAAAATCAAAATGAAATTACAACTTTGCAACTTTCCATATTGGCGAGCTGTAAAATAACCATAAAAACATTAATTGTAAATTTTGGAGCACAAGCAACCAAATGTGAGGACATCCAGCAAAGAAGCATTGCTCTAGTAGTATTTAATGGTAACTCGTAGCTCGTTAATATACCGTGCTGTTTTCATGGATTTAGAAATGTTATTCAGGTTATGTACTGTATCTCCATTCTCCAACATGCACCAATTTTAAACTGCTGTTTTTCCATCCAAATCTTACTTTCATGTAATGCTTTTATATAACTCCTATTGCGACAGAATAAAGGAGAGGTAGACAAAATGTATCTCGTTTGGTAATCATTAAGAACGATATCCATGCTTACTGTTCTTTCTAGGACTCCATTTTGTAGAAGCTTAATTCATGGTACAGTAAAATTACGAATCCGTCCTTTTGTATGTTGCAGTGTCAGCTTATATGTCAGTTTCTGTTTTACTGAACAGAGAAAAGAGTACATGCAAATGGTTTTCCTTGCGTAAATGAGTAAGTGACTACCATATAATGTTTCATTGTTTTCATTTCATATTCTGATCTCAAATTCCGATAGCATTATATAATGTGGAGAGCACAAAATACATACATGGCAAAATTTTCTTTATATCTGTTTGCAGATACATATACAGCTAAGATGACTGGTGTCGTAATTTCTACGAAGTTAATACCTACACGTCTCATGATAATCGTGCTCGTCGTGATGTTCAGTGAAAGAAGCATTTATGCAAGCAATTCAAGACACTTCACGTGCAATAGGGCGTAACGACGATACACTGAAATCGAAAAGCAAACACCGGATAATACTGCCGTTATTCCACTGAAGGAAGACCAAACATTTTTTTCTACAATTTCTCTTTTCTTTTACGGAGTGATTTATTCCTGAACTCAGTTTTTTGGTCCACAAAACTTCCGCCTCCTATTTCAAACTTCATCGTAAATTCACTTTCTTTGTTCTTATTACTTTGGTGCCTAAAGATCGTTTGTTGTTAAAATAATCATTTTGGTGCACAGTTGTCTTTCAAATATTCGAATGGTATACTGCTCAAGATGTGCTAGAAGCCGAACTGGCATTCAGGGGAATGGAGATTTAGATTCCAGTTCTCCTATTCACATCAAGGTTTTCCGTGTATTCCATAAATCATTTAAGATAAATTCCAGGATGATTTTTTTCGAAAAGCCCATCTTTATCGCGATTCTGTCCTAATCCATGTTTACGTATAGTAGTCGTTAACCTGTTATCTTCCTTTTGTATACAAGGTGACCCACAAGCAACGATCAATATTCAGGAAATGACAGGAACGATAATTCGAAGTAAAGGAGGGTAGTAAACGTGGGCTCTAAAATGAATACCTTAACAACTTTCAGCATTTCTTCATCCTCGATACATTTCTTGTGCTATACTTTTCATCTTCGAAGCTCTTCTAATGCAAGCTCTTTGCTTTCCACATTTTGGAAGGAGGTAATATGGGCCAAACCTATAAAAGGTCTATTAATCATGGTATCTTCTTACCTGAAGAACTAAGAGCACTTGTCCATCACGAGAGCTATGTTCCACAGTAGCAAAGATGAACAAATGCTCATAACTCTTAGGGTATGCATTTAAGAACCCATGTTTTGTTTCGAATGTTGGTTCTATTTATATCCTCGAATAAACACCATTCTTCCTGGTACACGCTTTATATGAATCAATTTTTTAATATTTTTAAAATATGCTAAGCACTGCTCTGTAGATATTATAGCGCTACTTGAAGCTATTTGTGATGTGCCGATGGGACAAGCTGTTGTATTTTGAATTATCAATTTGCAACATACTGTGGATTCGTCAGATTTCCAAAGACGTAAACATTGGAGATAAACACATGATGTTAACAATAATGTAGTATATGTATTATAAAGGAAACAAAGGAAAAAGTTCATTAATGAAACTGTAACATAATCCACTAATCCAGAGGATCATTTTCAAGCGCGTGTCCTTGCGAAAACCTTTTAAAATTACTACAACATTTCCACTGGCAGAAGTGGATTCTCACCACAATTCACTGGTAATGAGCTGTGGATTGAAACTGAATAAATTCCAAATGGTTAGGAAACGATGAGATGGGACCTGGATAAGATGAAAAAACCAGAAATTATTGAAAGTTGGAGAGGGAGCATTAGGCAACGATTGACTAGTACAAGGGAAAGGAATACAGTAGAAAACGAACGGGTAACTTTGAGACATGAAATAGTGACGGCAGCAGGGGATCAAATGGATAAAAGAGACAAGATCTGGTAGAACTCCTCTGATAACACGATAAGATATTGAATTTAATTAAAGAAAGCGAAAAACACAGCAAACGAAGCAAGCGACAGAAATACAAACAACTGAAAAACAAAATTGAGAGTAAGTACAACATGAATAAGCAGGAGTGGATAGAGGACTAATGTTAAGATTTAGGAGCACAGTTGAAATTGAGCCTACAGAAAAATTAAAGAGGCTTTTGGAGGGAAATTAACAGTAGCTACATGAATATCAAGAGCCATGACAGAAATCCAGTCCTAAACAAGGAAGGGAAAGCTGAAAGGTGGAAGGAGTTTATAGTGAATCTATACAATGACGTTGGGCCACCAACAGTACCCACAGGAGTTTAGCCAATAACGCCCATTATTCTGCATCAATGCGGGAACATTAGCCTATGGCTATGGCTCATGACTAGTAGCCATAAGAATTTTAACATATACTACCACTTCTTCAGCACGAACGCGGGAAAATTCCCCTTTATAAGAGGACGCGATACTCGTCTTTGACAGTATTCTAGCAGTAGTGGACACCGGAAGTTCCTGAGGAAGATCCCAGCAGAGGGGCCGCAACGTCGCTGATTTTAGGGGACGTCTGACGCGGCCTAATAACCCAGAAGATATTAATTCGAGTGGTGAGCTAGTTACTGGTCCGCAGCTAAGACAGAGCCAGCTTTGACGTGGGGAGCCGTGGAACGGCAGTCTGTAGCACCAACGGCCGAGCTGTTGTGGACGTTAGCTGGAGAGCGGTTCGTATCTTTTCCCCGTGGCCACAGAAGGCGGCAACCACAGCCACATACAGAAAAGAGTGGTTTTGTTACTACTGTCAGTATCGAGTACTTTAGTGGTCTTCGATGAGTCTCAGATAGTTGACATGTGATCAGATTCAGTACCGCGTATAGTGTCAGGTACTGTGTGCAGTGAAGTGAAAAAATGTGTTTTTGGAGTACGACGAGTTCGTTAATGGCTCATTATTTCACAGCGTGACTTTGAGGGCAGAGAAGTGTCCCTTGCATTGTGTTTCATTATACACTATGGGCATGAGTTACTGAAGTACAAAGGAGCGATTTCTGTGCATTCTTCTTTTTTACATCTCACTGAGTTATTAGTGACTAAATTTTGTTGTTCGTAACGAGATAACCCTGTTGTCCGCAATAGTAGTACGTAACTCGGAGAGTCCATTTGTAATAGAAATTATTGTAAATTTATCCATTTAATTTACTTATTAAGAGGTTACACGTCGCGAAGTTCTACGGACAGAAATTGTGAATTCTCTAATTGTTGGTCTTCCGTGCTGGTCCCTTCATGCATCACAGAGGCCGAGTTAAAATTGAGATGTATTTCTGGTATTCCTTAAATTATTTTTTTTAATTTATTCTAAATTATCTGATGCCAAAATGGTACAAGGTTTAGTTCTGGGCAACATATCAACCATTTCTTATTGTTTAACACTTACATACACATGTCTTTGTAGAGATACTCCTCGACGGTCATACGACTATGTTAATGCGGATGCATACCATCGTTCGACACATTGCGGGAATACGAGGTCTCTTCCGAAAGTCCGGGAACTTTCTCCACAAAATGTTTCCACGTTTATCTTGTACTTATCGTATTGTGAGTTGTCTCCTTCGAAATAGTCACCTCCAAACTTGATGCACCGCTCTCAACATCGTTATCACTCCCAGAATCAGTCTAGGTACGCCTCTTGACGAATCGCGTGAAGTGGCATCTCTGAATTTTCTTTTATCTCGTCTATCGTTGCAAATCTTCGTTTTCTCAACGGGGCCTTAAAGTATGGGAATAAATACAAGTCCGCAGGGGCCAGGTCTGGAGAGTATGAAGGATGTGACAGCACACAAATTGCGAGACGAAGGTCTTTCTTGCATTGACTTAGGAGCCGTATGACAAACTTTGGGGCAAGACGATGCATTTCAAGATGCTGTGTCAGGGTTTCATGACATAATGCAATTGAAATGCAGCATTCTTCTGCAGTCTGTCGGGTAGTCAGTCTTCGATTGGCACGCACAATTTCACTCACGTTTCTGACCCAAGCGTCGTCAGTCGACGTATAACTGCGTCCAGAGCGAGGCTCACCTTAACTCCAGTGCAGCCCTTTTTAAACAATGTGAACGATTCGTAGCACCGAGTACGGCTTAAGCACTCGTCACCGTAGGCTTCCTGCATCATTTGATGTGTCCCTGAAAAGATTTCCTTGAGTTTCACGCAAAATGTAATGCAGACGCGTAACTCCTCCAACGCAGCGATCTCGAAATTCGGAAAGTTTGCGACACAACGTTTCACTCAGTACAGCAATGAACAACAACTAAATGATTTACAAGAATGAAACTTCCGACAGTAACACATTAAACATAGGGGTATGCAGGGACGCTAACCACATTTCGCTCCAACACACCATGGGCCTGAAGTTACGAATGTTCCGGAATGTTTTGAACGGAGCTGGTACAGTGAGACTGTGAGCAACGGGGATAATAAACGGGGCTATAACGACAGTGGGGAGCAGCACTTCGGAATTTGAGGCGTATGGGAATCGTGTTCGGATGGTCGAGGCAGCCAATAATCCATTCGCAAAAAGCGGTCACAAATTTTCACGTATTGCGGTTGAATTGTTTCAACGCCTTAAACATCTATCTCATTCAAAATTCCTTTCAGTTGTGGTTTAACAGTATTTTCATGTCATTTTGTGTGTATGGATATATGGCGTTACTAAATGTTTTTGCAAAATAAAGGCACACCAACACAAACTCCAATCTTACAACCAAATCCTTCTCCGCAATCATGCTAGTTTTGGAGAACAAAATTTGTTAGATAAATGTTAAATCTGACTGTACAAACACAGATCTTACGCTGTCAACAAGATTAAAACAATCCTAATGTAACACGGTCGAAATTATCAGGCGTTACTAAAGGATTTGCTAGTTGGGCAGACTAATAATGTCAAGGAAACACTTCCTTAAAAATATATTGCTGTAGGAATTTTCTCCGTTTGTCCATGAGAGCAGGAGTGCAGGAGACAATGGCACAAAGTTTGAAGCTTTTTCGTTTAGTCTGATGAAGCATTTGCGGGTTTACAGAGGACGGGACCAGCAAATAGTAGGCGACTGCTACAGATTCTGACAATTGGCTCCGAAAGTTAATGAAAAGAAAAAAAGTGTTAATATACCGGGAAGAAGATGCGTTAATTTTCTACTACACTACTGGGGATGGAACACGGGAAAGAGAAACCGTCTTAAATTATTGGGACCGGTCCGAATCGATGTAAAGTTTTATGACCAAATGAGAGTGACAGTAGGATAAGCAGAAGAAACGACGAGACTCGTTAAATATATCTTAATGAAAAGTTATTAATCGACGGAAGAAGCGGCTTCCAAATCCCCTATTCGAGCGATTCTGAACGATTTCCTACCTGAGATACTTGTCACGTTATCCATAATGAGTGGTCGGTTCCCAGTATTGCCATGGACAATTCTTGGCAGGAGGACTGCTATTGGGTGCTATCAGTCTCGTGAGATTAACTATGGAGGTACATCACCAAGTAGTAGAAGCTCCACCGTCCAGAAAGTCTGCAAATCAGTCGGGAAAACGGTGGGCTTACAACGTGGCCCTCCATCTTACATCGCAAGGCAGAGGGCGACACGGCGGCCGGAAGACGTCATTTGAGGCTTCGTGACCTGGCTAAATTCTCGGTGTATTTTAATCTTCAGACTCGAGCACGGTCACCTGCAAATCATTTCCGTGGATGCAAGTTGATGTTTCGTCGTAGTTATGCAGGGTGAAGCGAAAATCGCTTCCTCACATACCAGCGATGAAATATGTCTATCACAAAATTTCGTCCGGCGAGTACGTCCGGCAGAAAAAGGACGTTAAAGAGTGGCAGCCTAGAGTACACGTGCTCCTCCAGGTGACCCCAAAGGAAGAAATCCAGGGGTTTACGTCATGTGAACACGGTGGCTATACAACTGGACCTCCACGTCTAAGTCATTTCCCTAAAAAAAAAAAAAAAAAAAAAAAAAAAAAAAAAAAAAAAAAAATTCCAAATACTGTCGCACATTAATTCCACTAATACCGGAGTGAGGAGGAGGGGCACCATTATCTTGGAAACATATCCTCTGCCGACATGTAGTGAAATATCATCCAGCACATCAGGCACACAGTTTGAGGGGAATGCATGATACCTTCCTGCAGTCAACCGCCCAGGCAACATATAGGGGCCCAAACACCTGTCGCCCAATATTTCGGCCCAGACGTTGATACCAAAGCGAACTTGATATCCAGAGTCACGGGTGATGTGCGGGTTAACCTCACACCGATGGTGGGCATTGTGCATATTGAAGACACCCTCACGAGGGAATGCTGCTTCATCTGACCATATTACGATGTACATGAATCCATCGTCGGCTTTCTGTTGGTGTGGGGAAGCATTCATAAAATTGTGTCCGCTGATGGCGATCTGCAGGATGCAGGTGTTGTGTGAAAGCATAATGATAGGGACGCCGCCCATGCTCGTGCAGCACATTAATAACCATAGCTTGCAAGACCCGCAGCTGCCTTGCTACGCTACGTGTACTTCGCTGAGGTTCTTGGTGTATCACCTGCAGATTAGCTTCCCAGTAGCTGGAGTACAGCGGGTCTGTGGACGACCACTGTCACCTGTATCCCGATGGCGCAGCTCCAGACGACGAAACTCATTTTTATCTGGATGGCGTCGACAGGGATATGTAGTAGCATATTCACGAGCAGCAACACGAGCCTGGTTATCAGATGCACCAAGGACCAGAAGCATATCCACATATTCATCGGGTGTGTATGCCATACGTCTGCCACACTGGTTTATACGTTTACAATGAGAAAATTCGTGGACTCTTTACTCCATTCGCAACTAGTCCGTGATTGGTGGACAGCGTGTACAGTATAAACAGTCTGTCAGTCCTGCGCACTGTACGACCTAAATCGCGTTACCCCTTTGACAGTTACTGCTCTGCATGATTCATCCCAACACCGCTAATTGTGAAATGTTTGGTTTCGAATTACACTGTTTCCTAACGGTAATAAATGTGATGTTTCCACAATCCCACTGTTAGAGTAACAATAATAATAATAAGAAGAAGAAAAATGCATCGAGACTACACAGAATGAGGTTACCAGACTCCAAGTTGAAAGGCATAATTAGTGGGACCAAGGTGATAACACATAAAATAGTTACCGAGTTTGGACATCATTCGCAAAGCACTTTGGGAGTCCTACTGGTAACGTAAGGTCCCAACGAAATGTAATGGACCTGAACGAGGCACGAATAATAGTTGGTAGAAACTTACGGGACCATTGTGAGAGACAATTTCTCATCGCTGGCATGTGAGGACTTGCGGTGCGAAGCTAAAGTGCGTTAATTTCGCTTCACCCTGTATATCACCCCATTTCCTCGTTAGCTATAGTTTTTACATAATAATTTCAGTTTTATTTATGATCTTAATGCTCAGAAGGAGTGAGTTTAGTTTTCTCAAACAGTACGTTTGCTCTGTTTGACATTTAACATTTTCTTTTCTCAAAAATATTGTTTGGGTGTTTATGTCTACTTATGCTCCTTTACTTCCTCATACAAAGGTTAAAAAATGAAAGTCGACCATACTCTTCCACCAGGTTACAGCTAAAAAGGTTTTATTAAGATACTCTTAGGTTAAGGGTTTGTGTGAAATTCAATTAAATGCTAGGAGTGTGTACTTATCTTGCTAGTCTCTACGACTTTTCTCCACAAGTTCAATGTTCCTTGGGTTGCGTAATATTAATTTCACCACTGCAGAAATCCCAGGAGTCAACGTGAAAGGCCGGTGATATTAAATAATTGGCACCAACACATAGTTTTCAGTTAGTGTAAATGTTTGTATTTTTCCAGACCATTCGTACAACAACCAGCTCAAGGAAACTGACGTTACAGATCAGTACTCCAAATAGCTGAAGACAACTGCTATTCTACTTCTTATATAGTTACTTAACAATAGTAATTCTTTGAAAGTATTGTTCAACTAAGTCACATTAATTCAGTTATAATTACAAATGGTAGTTTCGTAAGTAATTATTATCACAATTTTCAATAAATGATTATAACAAATGTTATATCTAAAATCATTTTTCAAATCTAGTATCAAAATTCTGCTTGAAAATGTGCATAAAAATACTGGATACAAAACAATTAATATCTCGTTAATGACAAGAGGAATGTTGATACCAACAGATTCTGAAGTACATTATATAAGGCGGAAACAGGTTTTGCGATTCAAATTTTTTGTGAAATAATCGAATTGTTACATTTGATTTCCTGTTTAATGACTGAACTGATTGTAACACTAACATTCCTCATTGAATATTTTCTGATAGTTACACAAATGAAATAATAGCTTTCCCTATAAATTTCATAAAGTTGATCATTACTCTAAGATACTATTCCACTAATGAAGGATTTACGTCAATTGTATTTAAATGGCTGTAGTGACTCACTAATTAATGATTGCCGTTAATTGTATTTAAATGAGCTGTAGCTGACTAAATGGGTGTGTTATATTTCGTATATCTGGAGTGCAATGTCACTTGATACAATACAGAGCACGAAAAGTTTTATTTTAGTATTTGCTGTGCTGTGAAGTGTGTATTGTATAATATGTAAAAGAGTGGTATGGAATACTTCATACAAGGATCTCCGTAGTATGTACTATCACGGAGGTTTCTCAAGTTCGAAGAGAATAGGTCCATTTATTCATTCTCTTGTTGTAATCGCTCACAAAAATAGGACGAGTAACAAAGTTGAAATATGAAGTTTTTCACTCGGGAATAGCTTTATTGCGCAGAGGTGGAGTTAGATGGACTGGGAGATCCTGTGAGCTGTTTTAGGCGCAGCACATGCTACTCCGCTGCAGAGGCCAACGGCAGATGCACCTGGCGTCATGAATAACGGATGTAGTTAATCAAGCGTCCCGCGTTATTACTTAAATCTTACACGAAGTGTACTCGTACCATCCCATAGCAGGCTTCATGTAGGCTCCCATCGTGAACAAACTTCCGCAACAAAGACATATATTATTCAGAATTTTTTTTGTTTTATTCCTCTTTCGGATATATAAACTCATTTCTATTTGCCCTGCACAATTGAATGGGTGATCATAAATAATATTTAGGTATAAACGATTATTTATGTTCCACAAGTCAAGGTGTGTGGCCTGCACTTGGATAGCTATACATTATTTCAGAATGTATATTTTCTTCAAAGCCAGGAAAAGGAAGCGAATTTCTTTAAGGCACATAACTTATTTGAAACTACATTTCTTTGTTCAATAGGAAAAGAGAGTATTCTTAAATCGCTTTAATAAAGTTGCCCTGTTTTAGTTTCACTTCTGGAGATGTTACAGATCTATGTCCTTGTGAAAATCGGTGTACGTCTAAAAGTATTTACTTGTTTTGTTCGGGGTGAGCCTAGATCAAAAGATAATAATTTTTACAGTTTATCCTAACTTACAAACTATTATCAAGGCCACGATTTTAGTCTGTTGATGTCTTCGTCATCACCAGGAACTCTGTTGACTTACCAGGAAAAGTTCTCAGATGATATTGTAGAACTTCATGGTGATCACTCTGCCTTCAGCGCCATATTCTGCACTTGAAGAGGATATTGTATTCCTTTACCTATGCAGAGAATTGGGGCATCTTGCAGTGTTGGTTCGTATTCTGTTAAGAACCCACCAGATCTTCGGCAGCAGTTCAAAGTCAGGTGGCGTAGTCGATATGCAAGGTATTTTTGATTGTTCCGTCATTGCATCAGTCTGCCACGTGTGTCTCCAGTAGTTATTAACATCAGAGCTGTTGCCAACTACCGTCCTTGCTATCTCCAGGGTTGGGTGACGAGACCGAAGCCTTCCTTAGCCGTTGGTTGGATTTAAAACGTTTATCGCGAAAAAGAAGTTGTACTCGTATACATACTGTGATCTCTCAGGTTTTCCTATCACACCTGATAACTTCTGTAAATTCTTGGTGTACATCCGAGTCGTTTGTTCCAGTTTTATACACAGTATTTCCAGGACCCATCCAGTCTTCTTTACAAGCTGCGAGTTCTGCAGTTATGGTTATCCGCTGCCTGGACCACGAGCGCATTTTTACTTCTTCTAACTGCACAACTCACAGCAGCTAAATAAACCTAGATCAGTCCTCGAATACTGTGCAGAGAGTTGGAACCAAGAACTAGGATGTACACTAGGATGTACAACTTCAGTGTCTAAACTTATTACTAAAGTCTCCCTCCCCCAACCATTCATGATCTTCTATTTGTGATTGTGAAGGCTAATCTCAAAAAGTACGCCGCGCGGTCTAAGGCGTCTTGTCACAGACATTGCGGCTCCCCCCCGTCAGAGGTTCGAGTCCTCCCTTGGGCATGGGTGTGTGGGTCGTCCTCAGGGTAAGTTAGTTTAAGTTAGATTAAGTAGGGTGTAAGCTTAGGGACCGATGACCTCAGCAGTTTGGTGTCATAAGACCTTACCACAAATTTCCAATTACAAAGAGTACTGTAACGATTTTGTCACAGGTTTCACTTACAAGTAGACTGATCGGGCACTCCAAGGGTGTACTGCTGTTTCATAGTCTCCAACGAGTACAATTTTTATGCGATCAGACATGTCGCCAACGTCTGGTGCGATTAAGAACTGGGCTTCCGTGGCCGAGCAGCCTCCCCCCCCCCCCCCCCCCCCCCTCCTCCTCACCCCGCCGAGCCGATCCTTTGGCGGTCCGCTTTGAAGGAGGCTACTGCGTCGGCGTCCTTGGAGGTGTCTGTCCGCCCTGGCCGCCAGATACTTGTGTTTGCTGAATGTCATATTAATTAGACCCAGTGCCGATTCCCATGTCTTGGTGCAGCATTACCGGTTGATTAGGTTTCCCCTGGTGGGAAGTGCGATGAGTTCTCTAACGAACTTATCATGATTTAAGCACAAACTTTGAAGATGGTGTACAGTGTCGTTAGAGAAGCCATTGATTTTTCTACGAGGGACAGTAATAACTACCCGGAACCGCGGATATAATGTCAGCAACGGTTAAGAACCAGCAGTCTATCTAAGATGAAACTAAACAAAAACACAATTATCTGCTGACAAGGACTCACACAACAGCTACAACGGTGTTTCCACGGACGCCGTCGCAGTCGCCTCTGCGGCCACCGACGCGCGTCCTAGGGCGCGGACCGAGAGCGCAGCTGACGATGGCGACGTGTTTGATCGCCGAAACATGTTGACGTGAGAAAAGTCGTGGGATACCTCATAGTATCGTGTCGAACCTCCTCCTGCCCAGCGTAGAGCAGCATCGAGTGGCACTGACTGCAAAAGTCGTTGGAAGTGCCCTGCAGAAATATTGAGCCATGCGGCCTCTATAGCCGTCCACAATTGCGAAAGTGTTGCAGGTGGAGGATTTTGTGCATGAACTGACCTTTCGATTATGCCCTATAAATGATCTACGGTGTGGATGTAGGACGATCTGGATGGCCAAATGCTTCGGTCGAATTGTCCAGAATGTACCTCATACCAATATCGAACTATTATGGTGACGTGATAAGGCGCATTATCAACCAAAAATCTCCATCATTGTTTGGGAACATGCAGACCATGAATGGCTGCATAAGGTCTACAAGTAGCCTAGCAAGTCCAATCTATGTAAATACAGCCCACAGCATTATGGACGCACCACCAGTTTGCGAACTGCCTTGATGAAAACTTGAATTAATGGCTTCTCTGGGTCTGCACAACACTCGAACTCCACCATGAGGTCTTATAAACTGAAATCGTGACTAATCTCATCAGGTCACAGTTTTCGAGTCCTTTAGGTCCAACCGATATGGTCACGAGACCACAAAAGACGCTGCACCCGGTGTCGTGCTGTTACCAAAGTCACTCGCCCATGTCATCTGCTGCCATTGCCCACTAACCCCATATTTTGCCTTACTTTCCTAACGAATACGTTCGTCGTACGTCCCATATTGATTTCTGCTCTGCGTTATCAGTGATGAGAGGTAATACACGAAATTTGATATTCTCGGCACACTCTTGACGCTCTGTATCGGATACTGAATTCCATAACAATTTCCCGTGTTCAAAGTCTGTTAATTCCAGTCGTGCTGCCATAATCACGTCGGACACCTTTTCACATGAGTCAACTGAGCCCAAATGACACCTTGGGCTATGCACTGCCGTTTTACACCTTGTGTACGCGCTACTAGAGCCATCTGTGTATGTGCATATATCTTTCCCATAACTTGGCACCAGATTGTATTGTCCTCGTTGGACGCTATGAACCGGCAGCACATCTGTGGACTGCTCAATCAGCAATTACGCAGGGTGAAACTGAAGAATAGCATGATGGTGGTTGGTATGCATAATGCATCACCGCTACGCCAGGTAAGTCGTTCGGCCGAAGATATTTATTTCTATTAGTGCGAGGCCGGGGCAGGTTGAGAGTAAGTACCGTAGTATAGGTCACACAGCCGCTGTAGCAAGTAACATCAAAATTCAGTTCACTAGACTACTTACTCAGGTCGCTTTACTGGATTGAAGCTCTAAATTCCGGTATAACATAACATTTATGTTATGCAATTCAGATAACAGAAACTACATTATTTCGTTGTACTAAGAAAAATATAATGGAATATTAACAATATGATAGCATATGACATTAAGATAAATAATTGTTACAACAAATATGCGACATGTCTGACAACACTTATATTGAAAATAAAGTATTGTTTTGGAGTTCTGGTCAGTTGTGTACTCTCTCCAGCTGCATAACTTCTAAAGATTTAATCCTACGAATTATCTGTATCGAAAGTAATGTATCTGCAGGGTCTCATATTATACCATACGTTGGGTGGAAAATGAATATCTTCTCATTTAATTCCAAGTTTAGGTGCAGCAAAAAATGTAATAACATCCCTTTTGAAATTTACATAGTTACATTGTATTGCAATAATTTTATCATCTACAAACAAAGCAAGCTTAACGCCATGTAACGACACTCTGGCAAGATCCTTAAAGATACAAAGGAAAGTAGAGGCTTTAATATGTAACTGTGTGGGACAAATATTTTAATACAGGACTGTTTCCTATTGACTTCCTTTAATTGCTGTTAGTTATGACTTGAACCAGTTCACAACCTAATTGTAAAAGCATGTATACCAAATTACTTGAAAAGTGTATTCTGATTTACATACAAAGATGCTTTTGACAGACCACGGCACCTACCGGTAGCCTGTGATTTTGCGTGTAATGAATAAAGTACACGTACACTTACCGTGTAGACAGCCTGTAACAACATAGCTCTAATGCTGTACTGATTTATTTTGCTTTTGTTTCATTTAATGTTACATTGCTGAGCTTCTGTAAATGTGTTTGTTTGAATCAATAGCACAAAACTGTATACTCCTTCCTTTGTAAGAACTTTGATGTCTTGATTTGATTCTATGCAATGTAGTATATCTGTCATTTAAATTCTTTGTCCCATTTGGAGGGAACAAAACTTACTATATATAAAAGCAATTTCTGAGTGAATAATTTTTTTTGGAAATGTCAATATGTGCAAATGTTCTGTTTTATTTAATGTATTTCGTTACTGTTATGTAAACGGCTGATCCTCACTTAGGGTTTTTAGTTATTCTGTACGTAAAAGTTGTTGTGATTCCCACGGGAACGGAACTGTGTAGCGCGCGCAAATTGTGGTTGGCCTAAGTAGAAAAGATGGAACTGAGAGTCAGTCGGGGACGAGCTAAGAGTCGGGGACGAGCTACCAAACTGTGCATTGCCATGTAAAAGGTGCACATTGTGATGGTTCCGAGAGAGGCTTTTTCTGCTACTTTCCAATGCCTCGGATGGATGGATAAATAGCTGGAACTATTCTGGAATTTGTATCTATCACCGCCACCAAGAGTCCAGCAATTCTACCTGCAGTTCCACCTACCGACATGGAATCGCCACCACATTGCGCAATCACTATAATGGAGCACTATAGCAATTCACAGTGAAGCATCAGCTTAATTGATGTGTTAGTGTGCTCAAATATAAGGTAATTTACAAATGAATTTATGTACCTACCTTGATTTTTCTCCTTATCATAACACCTCTCAGGTTCCTCTCCGTTTGAACTGAAGCGATTTCCAAGTGTGCTTACTGAAACAACAGTAAAGCCCAGTGTTTTGCTAATTGATGCCTCTTGAACATAGTAAAAAGAGAGTTAAGGTTAATGTGGCAAGAGAGTGAGTTAAAGTTAATGATGCTTGATGAAAATATTTTTCCTAGGAAAACCTGCTCATTAATGTCTTGTTGCCAACTTCAAATTAAAAGTTCTTACGACTGCGACTTATAAAGTTTTCCTTTGTAAATGATCACATTACTGCCTGTTGTAAATCGCAAAAGGTGCGTCAGTATCTTACATATATGTTAATTTTAGGTCTCAGTGTAGTAAAAGTGGATAACTGCAGCGTGAAACGTTTTATACTCATGTTTGCTAAGTGTTTGTCTCTCTTCTGTATTGGATGTGCATATTAATAATATAACAGGATCCACTGTTTGTCTATTTTGTTAATGCTAGGTAACAAGTAATGGGAAACCCACTAATTATGAAAACATAACTTCTTTATTCAGATGATAGTGAGAAGCAACCTGTAAGTGGATTCCAATTAACTTTCATTGTAAATAGTAAAATACTTAACTGAGAGAGACTTAACCTATATCCAATTAATGATTCTGCAGTGAATAGTATTAATAACGTTATAAAGACCAGTCAGTTTGCGTAAGCCCTGAAAGTTATAGTGTGTTTCGGTATCTGTTGTAATTTTGCAAATAGGTTGTGCTGCTCTAACTGTTAGTTTCAATCTTACCGTAAACATATGTATGTGTCAAGAGTTCATAGCACTCGCGTGTGACAGATATAGGTTGTGTTTATCCATTAAAGTTACTAATAACTATTTTCTTGAACGAGAATGTTAATAATTCTCTTGCCTAGTTAGGCTGGCGACCGTTTTCTTTACCCATTAAACAGTGCAGATAGGCAAAATTTTGTATGTTACTGTTCAAATATTTCCGTAATTCTGACTTTCACTTCCGATAAGAAACCTCCGTTAGGTACAACGCGGTCAACACAACAAAATTCCTCTCAGGAGGTAACACTGCTCTGTTGCTTTATACCATAATTGTTTTAACTAGATAATTATATTTTACGACCTGCCTCCTACTTTAAGGTTATGGTATAGCAGTAGCAGACGGGAGTGTTATAAGCCATCTCAGTATTAGTATCTTTAAATATCCAAACATACTTCAACAGTATCGCACTGAAATCGTTGTGAGCGCTCACAGAAGTGAAATTTTCCACTAACATAAAGTTATTTCTTTACGTTCTTTCTGACATAACAGCGTAACTTCAGCATATTCCAGTTGATCGAGTATTTTTCCATCGACAAATGATTTGTTACGCAAAAACATATAATGTTGTTAAAAGCAGATGAACACGGTGTAATAAGCTTTGTTAGTTTTTCATCATAACCATTTGCGTACTTAAATTTAAAGGTTTCATACAAGCATTTATTTCAAATTCTGTATCAAGGTCATATTTTTGTTATTCAGTTATTTGTCAAAAATGATATTATGTATTTTGGGACATCTTTTATACAGCATCAAAATGTCATCAGTGGTGACTGAATAGCTTCACTGCAGCTTACAGATCGATTACCTAAACAACTTCATTATCATCTCCTAAAGCTATCTGCTCTTCTTTATTTATACTTCTTCTCTATAATAGATATTATCTTTCTATTGATGCGTTGCGTAGGGATTTTTGTCTCATAATACATTTGTGTTCTCCAGAATTTTATGTAATGAGTCACACTATCAAAATCAGAGCAGCCCCAGACTGACAATGATTGCAAGACCGACATAAAGTATCCCCTTGGCGTAATTATTTTAAAATATTCAGTCACGTTTCGATGACCATATCTTTCTAATAGAAGTGTTTGTGGTTTAGGGACAATTATTCTCTGGAGAGTGGAAGCCTGAGTTAAAGTAAGCGCGGCAGTAATGGCAGTCGTATTCCCGACAGGTCATCGCAGAGTTACAGCTATGCCCGACATATTACTGAATCGTCAAACAGCAGCTAGTGGCCCAATAAATCAACAAGCTTTGTTGCAAAGCGATTGCATGTGACACGCTAAAGTACGAATTTATTCGCAGTGGACTGACAGCGATATGCGGGGCTGATGGATGACCACGCAACTTTTCAACTTCGACTGCATACGGGAAAAAAGTGCTGTGTTGCTGTAGCAGTAGCTGTGTGTTAACGTTTTTACTTTTACGCTCCACAACATAGATATTGGATAAAGCTTAAGAATAATTAACACTCAGTTTATACAGGAGACGGACAAAAATATGGAAACAAAAAGACACAGTACAGTCGCTAATATTGTGTGGAAAACAATTGGCGTTGAAAATTGCTTCTACTCGTTTCGGAATGGATAATCGCATGTGCTATATGGTTCCCAAGCGTATCTTATTCCATTTTTAGTGCCAAATAGTGGCAAGTTCTGGTAAAGATGATGGAAGTCTGTAGCATTCATGCACACCTCTGTGCAGCAAGTAGACCACGAAGGCTCAATAGTACTGACATTGGTCACTTTGGTGGCCAGCGGAGATGCGACTCTTCTTACTCAAAAAAAGTCCTGGGCGATGTGGGCGGTGTGTACAGGTGTCCGGCGTCTTGGGACACAGCATGATTACTGGGCAGCAAGCATTTTACCATCGGAGTATACTGATCTGCAGTAATAGTTACATAACCCCTAGCAGTAATGCGACCTTGAAGAGAAAGAGAAACCATGGGGGCCATGCAGCATTACAATATGGCTGCCAAAATCATCAGCGTCGCCCGCCATGTATTACTCTGTGGACGTAAACTCGAACAGAAGTTGAAAACAGTGCGAAAAATGGCTCATCCGACCAAATAACTTTCATCGCCCTCTCCATAGTCCGGATTTTATGGATTCTTCACTATGTTTTTGTTTACGGGCATTTGCGTCATTGATGAGTGGTTTTGAAATTCCAGCTTCCCCTGCAGTTCCATGCTTTAAGATCCCCCTTTGTTGTTTTGATGCTGGCATGGTTCGCGAGTGCGCCATTCAGTTCTGTGACTTTTGAACCTGTAGTCGTATTTTTCATCGAAAGCCTTTTAGGCGATAGTCCGTCACGATCAACCAACACACGAGTCAGACCACATTATGACAGAGGATCCTGCTTTTCCACTTTTCTTGAGCGAAGTACGTATATCTTTGATGCCAGGACTCTTGAAACTTTATGCATTTCGGCTGTGTTTCCTTGGTTATTGAAGCACTAGGCATAAGAGCACCAACAACTTTCCCATATTCGAATTCACTTAGCTCCTACACAATGCAATCACAACTACGAATATCGCCGTTCTGACCACGAATAATACGTGCAATGTATTAAATACACTGAACAGTGGCCGTTCGTGTTCAAGACAACAGAGCAACCTGCAAGCTTGGTCAGCATCTCCATTTGCGTTCAAGCATGCACTTCTCGATGTGTGTTCCATATTTTTGCAAAACCCTGTACGTCTGTCTAACATAGGTATTACCCTAAAAAATTACAAGGCCGAGCTTACACATGTGTACTGCATGGCCATAGAAACGTCTGCAACAAGTCAAATATGGAAAAATACGACTGCAGCAGAAATACAATTTCAAACCAGTCTTATATTCATCGAACATAGACCTCTAGTGTCAATGTGTACGACTACGGCTCATTGCAAATAAAAGAAGAAGAAATCGTAAAACAGCGACTAGAACTTGCGCTCTGAGTGGACCTACAAACATAATTATGTGTATAGTTATGTCGTCTATTGATGAATGAGTTTGTATCAAAATATGTAACATAAAGGGCCGTATTTTGATATTTCATGGGCTCGAATGCTAAAAACCTTTATACCGCCGAGGGTCCAAGGGCCTTATTAATTGACATAAATTTTAACATGATACCCTTACATGTTCCTGAGGAAAAGGATTTCTAACACACGGGTAACAAAATAGACCCCTAAGTGTTTCGTATGTAGCGACTGAGGTATAACATCCTAAGAAACAAATAGTATGCTACGTAAATAATCACAGTCTGTTACAAACACAGAAAAGTAATATTACCATACATCCAACTTCACTGTTTCCCATAAAAAATGATGACGATGAATCTCTGCCATTTTTGAAATGTCAGTTTTCTATATCAGCATCAAATTAGTGTAGAGTGCTGTACCTGGAAGCTAATGTTCCTAAGAACACATAATGTTTCCTTGTGTTTCAACCTAGAGACATGAAGGAATCCGCAGCAGAAAGTGACACAAGTAGTTGCGGTCAATTTCCACTGCTTTGTTGTTGTCTGCCTTGAAATTTTGTTCTACACGCTGAAGTGCTGCATTGCATGCTAGGTAGATTTGTAAGACGTTCATTCATCAGTTATAGAACTTTATGGTTAGACGGTAGTGCTCCATACTGCACTTTGAAAAAGAAGAATGTTTCCTTCAGTGAAACATGTGATCTTGGCAAACATTGCCTAAAGCTCAAATGCAAACTTTCGTCCGTTTCCAGTAGCTTCTATTTCAAAATGTATTTAATTTCTAATAGAATTTTTATAATACTTCTACTGAATTGGATTTCACTTAGCGACTGTTGTTGTTTAGTAGAGTAACAATGCAATAGACTTTCTTACAGAAAATGAAGCAGCGAAAGGGAGTACGAACGTTTAAAAATTAAATTGACAGGAAGTGCAAAATGGCTAAGGAGGAATGGCTAGAGGACAAATGTAAAGATTTATAAGCACGTATCAGTAGTGGAAAGATCGATGCCATCTACAGGAAAATTAAAAAGACCTTTGAAGATAACAGAATCACCTGTATGAAAATGAATAGCTCAGATGAAAAGCCAGTATTAAGCAAAGAATGGAAAGCAGAAAGGTGGATGTAGTATACAGAGGGTCTATACAAGGGAGATGTAGTTGAGGGCGATGTTATGGAAATGGAAGAGGACGTAGGTAAAGAAATGGGAGCTATGACACTAAGTGAAAACACTGAGAGGGCACTGAAAGACTTAAATCAAAACGGGACAGCGGGAGTAGACAATATTCCTTAGAACTGTTGATACCCTTGGAAGAGCCAAGCATGAAACAAGTCTTCCATCTGGTAAGCAAGATGTATGATACAAGCGAAATATCCTTAAATTTCAAGAAAAATACAATAATTCCATTTCTAAAGAAAGCAGGTGCTGACATGCGTGGAAAATACCGAACCATTAGCGTAATAAGTCACGGTTGCACAAATACCACGAATTCATTACAGAAGAATATAAAAGCTAGCAGAAGCCGATCTCGGGAAAGATTTGATTCTAGATTTTGGTTCCGCAGAAATGAAGGAAGACGAGAGGCAATACTGAGCTTACGGCTTGTCGTAGAAGTTAGGTTAAGGAAAAGCAAACCCACGTTTATAGCATTTCTACAGTTAAAGAAAGCTTTTGACAATGTTGAGTGGAACACTGTCTTTCAAATTCCAAAGGTGACAGGGGTAAAATACAGGAAGCTAAAGGCTATTTACAGTCTGTACAGAAATCAGACCCCAGTTATAACAGTCAAGAGACATGCAAGGGAAGCAGTGGTTCAGAAGGGAATGAGGGAGGGTTGTAGCCTCCCCCGGAAGTTGTTCTGTCTTTATATTGAGCAAGCAGTAAATCAAAGAAAAGAAAAATTTTGACTAGTAATTAAAGTCCGAGGAGAAGAAATAAAAACTTTGAGGTATGCCCATGACGTTGTCACTCTGTCAGAGACAGTAGGAACTTAGAAGAGCAGTTAAAAGGAATGGACAATGTCTTGAAAGGAATACATAAGAGGAAAATCAACAAAAATCAAACAAGGATAATGGAAGTACAAATCTCAGAGGAAGGCCAAAAGACGAATACAGTAAGCAGATCCAGTAGGATATAGGTTGCTGCAGATACTCGGACGTTTCTTCGAACTGAGGACCGCAAGAACCACAGACTTTCTTAAAAATAAAGATTTTCTCGTCTGCTACACTTATGAATTTGAATGGAAGCTATTTTCTTGAGTGTATGACCGTGTCATACCGTGGAGCATTTTCTAAGAAGTGGAATAACCTTGTTCTCCATAGCAATTTTGGTATTTTCAGGAAAAAATTGAAGCATACAAAATGTGTATGTCATCATTTAAAAATGGAATAAGATAATATATGAACCCTCTATTACAGAAATGTATAGTGGCGAATGTCTGTATAGGGTTCCAAGCTACAACATTCTACCGCTCTGTCCATTAGGTACGTCCAGGTTTAGGTTTATCAGACATTTCCGTTGTCAAGTGCTATGCGGCCTGCGGAGGCCTGTCAAAGACCTCTTCATAAGTAATTTTTGGGATTTCAGAACCGTTTTCGTTCCAATATTTGGTGTCATACATACCCAAAAACACACAGAGCATTCGCATCTCAGGTATCAGAAAAAATACATATAGAAAAACACAAACCGAGCATCTTTAGTAATTAGTGCTGTCGTTTATTTCTTTAAGAGCTATGCTTCAATGTAACTTATGTTATACCGAAGTTCAGATTATACCGATCCGTGTTTATGAAAAATTCAGATGTATAATTTAATCATTGCTAAGGGATCACTTATTCAAAAAATTATGAAAAGAGCAATCTACCGCATCAGTGTTTGCTGAACTTCGCAAAAAGCCTCCGATCAGATGACAGGCGATGATTTGGTCATGGTCTGGTTTGTAAATTCTCGGATATGGCTTTCCCAAGTACATCGTCCAGTGGAGGCAGCGGATGTACTAAAGACCACATGGCATGTGATGAACATGTACCTCAGAACATACAAATTGATGGAGTAAGTCTTCTTCGAATGAGTAAAGACAAGTAGCTGTGATCGCCGATCAAGTTACTACTGAGAATAGTGCATTGATAACTATGGAAGGACATCATCTAAACCAGACAAACAGAAGATAATTGAAAATCTAAACTTAGATAGATTGAAGGATCCTTGTTACACCCTGAAAATACACTCCTGGAAATGGAAAAAAGAACACATTGACACCGGTGTATCAGACCCACCATACTTGCTCCGGACACTTCGAGAGGGCTGTACAAGCAATGATCACACGCACGGCACAGCGGACACACCAGGAACCGTGGTGTTGGCCGTCGAATGGCGCTAGCTGCGCAGCATTTGTGCACCGCCGCCGTCAGTGTCAGCCAGTTTGCCGTGGCATACGGAGCTCCATCGCAGTCTTTAACACTGGTAGCATGCCGCGACAGCGTGGACGTCAACCGTATGTGCAGTTGATGGACTTTGAGCGAGGGCGTATAGTGGGCATGCGGGAGGCCGGGTGGACGTACCGCCGAATTGCTCAACACGTGGCGCGTGAGGTCTCCACAGTACATCGATGTTGTCGCCAGTGGTCGGCGGAAGGTGCACGTGCCCGTCGACCTGGGACCGAACCGCAGCGACGCACGGATGCACGCCAAGACCGTAGGATCCTACGAAGTGCCGTAGGGGACCGCACCGCCACTTCCCAGCAAATTAGGGACACTGTTGCTCCTGGGGTATCGGCGAGGACTATTCGCAATCGTCTCCATGAAGCTTGGCTACGGTCCCGCACACCGTTAGGCCGTCTTCTGCTCACGCCCCAACATCGTGCAGCCCACCTCCAGTGGTGTCGCGACAGGCGTGAATGGAGGGACGAATGGAGACGTGTCGTCTTCAGCGATGAGAGTCGCTTCTGCCTTGGTGCCAATGATGGTCGTATGCGTGTTTGGCGCCGTGCAGGTGAGCGCCACAATCAGGACTGCATACGACCGAGGCACACAAGGCCAACACCCGGCATCATGGTGTGGGGAGCGATCTCCTACAGTGGCCGTACACCTCTGGTGATCGTCGAGGGGACACTGAATAGTGCACGGTACATCCAAACCGTCATCGAACCCATCGTTCTACCATTCCTAGACCGGCAAGGGAACTTGCTGTTCCAACAGGACAATGCACGTCCGCATGTATCCCGTGCCACCCAACGTGCTCTAGAAGGTGTAAGTCAACTACCCTGGCCAGCAAGATCTCCGGATCTGTCCCCCATTGGGCATGTTTGGGACTGGATGAAGCGTCGTCTCACGCGGTCTGCACGTCCAGCACGAACGCTGGTCCAACTGAGGCGCCAGGTGGAAATGGCATGGCAAGGCATTCCACAGGACTACATCCAGCATCTCTACGATCGTCTCCATGGGAGAATAGCAGCCTGCATTGCTGCGAAAGGTGGATATACACTGTACTAATGCCGACATTGTGCATGCTCTGTTGCCTGTGTCTATGTGCTTGTGGTTCTGTCAGTGTGATCATGTGATGTATCTGACCCCAGGAATGTGTCAATAAAGTTTCCCCTTCCTGGGACAATGAATTCACGGTGTTCTTATTTCAATTTCCAGGAGTGTAGTTTTTGTATAACATAGCGTAAATGTTTAGCAAAGAGATGCATTCGTCAGTCATCCCGAACTTGAGCTTGTTTTTGGAGATCAGTCGTTCTGTGCTTAACATCTCCTGATTACGGAAAAGTGATGTGCTGCTACACGTCTGATTTCAAGTGTCCATCATAATATGTAGAGGTGACATTAGACCAGGCACAATGGCCATTACGGTATGAATACTACTTCACGGTTTTATTCGAGATTCGTTGTCCTACCTAACAGCAGCTGCATAACGCCATGTACTTATGTTGAAGAGATGAAGACGGGAGCTTTGTCGAGGTCGAAGAAAGAAGCAGAATCAAGTAAATTTTGGTAAATTTTGCTATGGTTACTAACAAGTGACCGACCGTCACGGATTAAAAAATCTGTTTTTCAAACTGAACTTTCGAGCAACGAAAGTTTAATGTGAATATTTAATACTATTTTGCTGTGATATTGTGTTTGGATAAGTTTTATTCTGTCTCGTTTCTTACACTGTTAAAAGATACCCTCGTACATGTAGCTGACACTAAAGCGGAAGTGTAAAAATATGGATACATACAATTAAATTACCACATCAATAATGTTATCAGTTTATATGCCTAGGAGACGCAGATAGTAATGAAACGCAAATTCTATATTGAATCAGAGATTAACCTCTGTTGAGCTGCATTGTACGTGTGTCTGGAAAAATTGTGTGTCTAGCACCTGTGTTGCTTCTCCCCAGGGGAAGATTGTGCGACGTATAACCCTCTCCGTTGCGGTCCATAAACCTTCCTGAATGACCCTAGTATGAAAAGGCTTTTACTTCGAGACGTCGTGTTCTCAAGTTTCTTCGCGTCTGTGCGGCTATTGCTCCAAAGTCGAGCTCCGTAATACGACCGCACATAATGTAGGTAGGAGCCGGGAATTCACTGTTTTTACAGTAGGGTACCTCCACCAGTTGAGGATAACGCACGTGCGGAATACTGACTTTACAGCTATTATCATCAATGTTTTACTTCCTAAGTTGCATCTTATCGTGAAGTATCTGTAGTACTGTACGAAAAGAACAATACAACAACTTATTTTAACATTATTCGGCAATATTACGTTCCTTTACGTTACTTACTTTTAATATTAATTTTCATACGATGTGTAAGGCTTGGTTTTTGAGTGAGTACTGTCTTCAAATCAAAATAAAACAAGTAGGCTTCTCTTAGTTATTTTATCCCAACATGACCTATACTTCTATTTACTTTTCTGCATTATTCCTACCAACATTAAGGCACTTACTGCATCGTGTAAGCAGTTTTTGTGTACGTACCTCGCAGAAATTTGCAGCCTGGCTAGCAGGATTATACAATGCTGGTCATTAAGAAGATCGATACATATTTAAGTACTTTAGCTTCCAAGCAGTTTCACACCTCACGGCATTTCATTCAGATTTGTTATTGCTACATATCCATTGAATGTAGTCATCATATGTTGTAGTTTCACGTCTCCAACTGATACCTCACTACATTTTACAAATGCGGTGAAGTGACTAGCGAACTTATTCCTATTTCCCGTGATCGTCTAGGATCATTTTGGTGAGGAATTTTCCAGATTGGAACAGACATGACATCGGATGATAAGATGTTTGAATAGATAGAAAGTGAAAATGTTACACAGCCTCCTGAAGTGTCTTCAAATCCGCTGAATTACAAACCCGTATCGGTGATTTTGATTTTCAGTGGCATTTTGGATAACAGGCTGAGTACGAGTATTATGAATTACATGGAATATAACGATCTACTCACGCATAAGCAGCATGGATTCAGAAAATGTCGTTATTGTGGAACACAACTAGCTCATTATTCTCATGAACTAGTAGTGCTTTTGACATGGGATCCCAAATTGATTCCTTAGAGTGCACGAGATAGTGTTCCTTACAAGCGGCTCCTAATCAAGTTGCGTGCTATATCTCAGGTATGCAACTGGATTCGTGATCTCCTGCCAGGAAGGTCTCGATTAGTAGCAACTGACGGGAAGTTGCCGAGAAAACTTCTCAGCGACGTGTGAATAGGCCCAAGACTTTTGCTAGTCTACATAGAAGATTTACTAAATGATTTATACAAGATATCTGTGGGACACGATAAGTCAACTAACCCTAGATAGCCGGCCAATGTGGCCGAGCGGTTCTAGGTGCTGTGATGTCCGGAATTAAAAAAAAAGGAGATGGGAACGATGAAACAGTACACCATTGTTGATCTTGTAGTAATTTTGAAGATTAGAATTTGAATTCTGACATAATTTTGTTTTTACTGTAGACCACCTAGGATCGGCATCTTGTAACTGTGCAACATCCCTGCAGATTCGGTGATAGTAGCGGTTGTAGGATTCGTCATTCATTAACATGACCTGAAAGTCGGAAGTTTGCTCATGCAAATCTGAAAGGTTTTTCGCATCGTGCGGAAGACGAGAAAGAGCGTCAGCAACAATATTGGTTTCGCCGGAGATGTAAATAATTTCGAAATCGTATTCTTGTAACGACAAACGCCAACGAGTGAGCCGGGAATGAAGTAATTTGCAAGACAGTAAAAATGATAAAGCTTGGTGGTCTGTATAGATGCATGTATGTTTTCCCCAGAGAAAATATTGAAATTTTCGCATAGACCAAATAATTGCAAGGGTCTCGCGTTCCGTAACTGAATACGATCTCTCGCATTCAGTTAAGGTGCGACTGGCAAAACTGATAGGTTTTACTATTGTTCGATCATGTTCAACAGACAGTTGAAACAAAAAGGCCCCAAGTCCATAAGATGACGCATCGGTCGATAGGCAGAAGTCTTTTGACATGTCCGGATGACAGAGGAGTGGTGCGTGGATTAATGATTGTTTAATTTTTTCAAAATCGGCTTGACATTCTGTAGTCCATCGCCAAAGGGAATTTTTCTTTAGAAGATTTAGAAGATGTGGGCTGTTAAGAGCTTGCTGTGTCACGAACATTCTGAAAAGTTGTTTTTCGGTTCGGGGTGCAGGAAAGTAGCGAATTGCTTCAGTCTTTTTAGAGTCCGGCCTGATGCCTTCCGGCGTGATGATGTGGCCAAGGAACTTAATCTGTTGTCGGGCGAACCTTGATTTTTCCAAATTGATTGTCACGCCTGCATCGGCGAATTTAATCAAAATTTGTCTTAGAAGATCGACATGTTCTTCCCAGGTGGCAGTCGCCACAACTAAATCATCCACATAGGGAGTGATTTGTGAAAGTAAATCTGGCCCGAGGACGTCGTCAAGCGCCTCGATAAAGATTCCTGCACTTATTCGTAACCCGAATGGCAAAACACGGAATTGGTATGATCGTCCTTCGCACAAAAATGCGGTATATTTACGTGATTCAGGATGTAGAAGAACCTGGTAGTAGGACGATCGTAGGTCGATATTAGTCAGAAATTTGGCGTTGTGAAATTTCAGGAGTTGTTCTTCCAGATTTACAGGGCTTGTATTTACCGGTATAATAATTTTGTTGATTTCGCGTGCATCGAGAACAAGACGCACGCTTCCATCGGGTTTCGAAACTGACAACAAAGGGTTGCAATACGGCGAGTGCGAATTTTCTATGATTTTCCAACGTAGCATTCTGTTAATTTCCTGCATAACCGCTGGTTTTTTAGACCACGGTATATTGTAGTGTGTACGACAAAATGTTAGGTGGGGTTTGACATCCATCTTGTACACATGCCCACGTATGATACCAGGTTTATCTTGAAAGACTACTGAAAATTGTTGAAGAAGGTGAAACAGATTCTGTTTTTGCAAATCAGTTACATGGTAGGCTTCGGCACACTTTTCCCACAGAGTTTTACTATCAGCATTGTAAGAAGAATTGCAATTGTTAGTCATAGAAACAATAGTGATGGGCACAGATTGTACTTTCAAGTGACGTACGTCCCGATAAGAATTGTTGTTATTAATTGTTTTAGATAAAGGTATCAAAATTCTTTGCTTTTCAACCGTCAATTGACACATACCATTCCCTAAGTCAATCACTACTCGATACTGATTTAAGAAATCGATGCCGAAAAGACATGGAACTGTTAAATTATCCACAACAAGGAAATGATAACAAACATGCACGTTGGAAACAACAAAAGTTAGAAGAGCTTGTAATTTGACATTTTTTGATTTGTTTCCAGTGGCACCGATGATTCGGCAGTTCTGCACTGGAAACGTCGGAAGTTTAGAACCTTTATGTAGATCCAAGTACAGGGAACTAGAAATCACGCTTGCTGACGCTCCAGTGTCGAATAACACTTCTACAATGGATTTCTCTAACGATAAAACAGCAGTTGCCTGAACCGTTACCTTTACTTTGTCGTTATTACTAGACTTATTATTCTCGGCAAGAAGGTCATGTTCCATAGTGTGTCCGTCTTGGAATCTCAAAAAACAATTTGCAAGATTATTTGTGCCCGTGCTCACGTTCTCGACCGGGGGTTGGGCGCTTACGCCGGTCTGCTCATGTTTTCCGCCGCGTTATTAGGCGACGCATTTTGGTCATCACTTACCTCAATAATATTTATCCTTTGTTCATGGACATGTTTGGTATTCGGTGGAGTTTGATTACCGCAGTCCTGATTATTAGCATTGTTTGTTGGTACAAAGTGTCGTGCATTCGGAAACATATAATTGTAGTTGTGTGGTGTATAGTTCGGGTTTCCCCACTGCGGGGGTGGATAACTCACTCTAGAATTTTGACAATTTGAATTATTCTGCTGATATGGCGAATTTCTCTGAAAATAACTAGGGTTGTATCTTCCATCCTGACGTCTGTTTTGATTGTTGTTGTTTCGGTTACGGTTGTTGTTGCCTCTGGAGTACTGATTGTTATTGAAACTACCATTGCGTCTGTTGCCATTACTATTACTTTTTCGGTAAAATTGACCATTACCAAAACTGTTGTAATTGTTGGAATTTTGGAATCGGGGATCGCAAGATTGCTGCGAATATTGTGTGAAGTTGGGCTGTTGTGATTTTTGCCCCTGATTTTGAGGAAGCGGGTTTGCATTCCACATGTTACCGCTGTTGTTATTTTGATTGAAATTATGGCAATTGTTTTGGGGACCGTTGGAATTAGCATTATAAATATGTGGAGTGTTCCCTGAATCTCCTCTAAACACAAGGTCTACTTCATTCAAATAATCTAGAAATATCTTGATGTTAGTTTCCGGAACACCAATTAATTGTGTCCGGTAGTGCAGGGGTAAATGACTTTTTAAGGTGTTAATCACATCGGCAAGATCGGCCGGTTTTGACCAATAAAGTGTTTTGTCCAGGTATCTTTCAAAATATTGACACAAAGTTTCTTTACGAGGGTTGTATGGTTCGGGATTGTGAACTTCACGTCGAAGTTGTTTTTGCTCATGTTCTGACCAGAATTCCTGCAGAAAAGCCTCTTCAAATTGCTTGAAAGTTAAATTTTGCCTTTTTATTTCAGCTCCCCATCTGGATGCTCGCCCCCTCAACAGATTACTTACAAAAAAAATCTTTTCCGCATCTGACCAGTTGTGCGGAAACATTCCGTCAAAAGACCTAATAAAAACAATCGGGTGCACCGCTTGGGTATCATCGGAACTGAACGTAGGAAAATAGGCATGTTTAATCATGTTACCGTCAACAATACCGACAGGCACTATAGGGACCGAACTATTGTTCCCTGGTGAAACTTCATGGCACAAGGGTGGTTGAGAATTACTGTTTTGTGCGATCACTGAGAGCGGCTCTGTTTGATGTTTTTCGCTCGCAAGTGATTCGCTGTTAGACTGTGGAACAAACTGCACAGTGAAATTAGGCGGTGAACTCGTTGTGAGTGGGGTTGTAGGCGGAACAGTAACTACGTTAGAATCGGGAGTTAATAACTGAGAAATTTGGTTTTTTAAAGTGTTGGTCTCGGTTTGCACCTGCGACATGGCCTGGTGTAAAATCTCTTTTGTAGCGGTTTCTACCCTTTGCTCAATGAGCTTGTTGCAAATACCACATTCGTGCACTAATTTTTCTGCAATGTTTGCGTTACACTCTAAAGAAAGCGATTCTGTTTTTTCCTCCAAATGGGAAATTTTTTCTTTCATTTCTAATTGTTGTAAGCATACTACGCTAACTTGTTAAGTAATACCTTCGATATCCATCGAAATTTTATTTTGTGAGGTGGTTTGATTTTGCACGAAATTCTGAACTAGATCATTGACCTGAGCCTGAGCGTTCGTGACCTGATCCAACTTGGTTTTACATGACTGCATTTCGGAATTTGTCACTGTTTGATATTTAACAAAGGAATTTTCGTGAGTGTTTACACGACATGACAATTCGTTGAAACTTTCGGTCAATTGTGTCGTTTTTGAATTAAGTTCTGAGATTTGGTTAGCCTGTTTTTCCAGAGTAGATGTTACCTCAGAAGACAATTGATCGATTTTGTTGTTTAATTCTTTTGTACTCTGCTCCTGTTTATCAAATCTAGTGTCTAGTTTATCAAACCTTTCATTAAGGATGCTATCCATACTTCGCGTAAGAAGTTGTATTAAAATTCCGTACTGATTCGGATCAATGTTTGGATCATTGTTCCCTTCACTAGATCGGAGTGGGAAATCCCTAGTTGGACACGTCTACTATCGTTTTCCATAGGGTCAGGATTATTGGGTGTGTCATCTGATGAATTACTTTCGTTACTTAGTATTACTTGATGTGATACACCTGCAGTAAATTCCATAGATTCTGGGCTGGAAAAGCCTAGGAAAGGGGATGCTGATGATACAGTAGCATCACCGTTATCAGTTTGCTGTTGCTGTTGTTCCATTTTTGCCAATAATTAACAAACGTGAAATATACAAATAGTACACCCAGAATGGCGATGGCTTGCAAAGTACAAAAGATAAATAAAATTTAAATAGTTAGACGGTAATAACTATTACTTGATAGAATTTCCAAAAATGTCTGAATTATTATTGGGGTTGTAACCGTATTCGCGTAGCTAATCTGAAAGTGGTGACATGACGTAACAAACAGGATTGACTCATAACAATGACTTCTGCATATCTTAGTGTTGAATTTCAATATTACAATAATAGAAATTCCATTGACAAAGGGTATGATTCTTGTTTAGGGAAAGGCATGGGAAATGGGAATAAAAGTTAGCATAGGCGGGAGACGCACGCTGGACAATGGCATAGCAGAACAAATGCTTTTGCACTACTCACCAAGCTGTGTTGAAGCTTGCAGAAATCTTGTTAATCTTGAAACAACGTTAGCTCTCGTTTTCATATTGGGCATGAAAGAGAAAATTACAGTTTTTTAGCCAATGTACAAGACAATAAATATTACTACACGTATGATTTTATTTTAATTTGCCCTTGTTAAGTTCATTCCAGTAAAATCCGAAGATTGGCGTCCTGTAAACGGTCGCCAGTGTGATGTCCGGAATTTAAAAAAAAAAGGAGGGTGGTAATGTTTTGTTTTTTGCAAAGGAAAGAAAGAAAAAAGGGTGAATAAAGGTGAAGGGAAGTGGTTCTATTTTTACTGGAATGAACTTATTGATGTAGATCACAAAAATTTATTTTACCTATATTTTTTTTTTTTACTCATCGAAGAAGACAACACAACACATATAAAAGAAATCATCACACTAATATTATCCACAGAATGATCGTTTCACAAGACACTTTCTAGCTCGACTGACTCTTAAGACTGAACAAGACTCGACTGACTCTACTCTCTCTCTGGACCAAAGCCTCTTCACGTCCCTCTGGACCAGAGATTTCAACTGTGATAAGCACGCCGATTATTTAATTAATCGTACAGCCGCTGGGCGCGTGCTTGGCGCGTCATTTAAATGGGGTTAAACGCACACCGCGAGAGGCGTGGGCTAGCGGTGTCTTACAGGTATCGCCACAGTGCTTCGGTTTGGAACCGCTCTGCTGCTGCGGTCGCAGGTTCGAATCCTGCCTCGGTCATGGATGTGTGTGATGTTCTTAGGTTAGATAGGTTTAATTAGTTCTAAGTCTAGGGGACAGCTGACCTTTAATCCCATAGTGCTAAGATCCATTTTAACCATTTTTAACCCTAGATAATGAAAATTTTGAGGATATCTGTGATTACTAAAACCAATCCGTTAAATTTCGGTTAAGCTATAAGTCACACAAATGCAAATGCTATCTATTCAACTAAATAATTAGGGATACCAATCGCTAACAACTTCAGTTGGAACGATCAGACAGGTAATGTCAGGGTGGTGGGGGTAGGGTGATAAGGTGAACCAAAGGCCGACTTTTATTGGAAAAAACACTTATGAGATGAAAATTCAGTAAATTGTCTACACTACCCTTGCCCGTCCTCTTAGAGTCCAACTGTTCAGTACGGATCCTGCAGCGGGTAAGACTGACGGAAGACATAAACAAATTTCAGACAAGGTCAGTTCGTTTTGTTTTACTACGAAATAGGGGAGGCAGTGTCACGGAAATGATAGGAGAGTTGGAGCGGCATTCAATAATCGTTGGAAGCACACCCTGTGTTACACACGTCCACCGCGGCGCCAGTGGTCATACTACAAAATTATGACACCTGAAATGGTCTTATAAGAACCCGAAACCGGTCGTGTGTTAAATACAAGTGCTTTACAATTGTTGCGCTATTTTCGACTTCTTGGCTAAAACGAAGGCGTTTCTCGATGAGGTGAGATCTTTCCAAATGTCAATCTCCAACTTTCTACTCTACTTCTATTTTCTTGAAGCCCATCGACATAGGGAGAATTAATTCTCATCATCATGTTGTTCTGCTGCTGACTAGAGCTGCCTCTGTTTGTCTGCCTCATTCAGTACGTGTACTGGACCAGCTGCTGTCTCATCTGTTGAATGGTCGCCCGACTAGCCGTATCGACTGCGGTCGCCCATCTTTACAAATTTTAGCTTGTCTCGTGGGGCTTATCCTTTCCATAGAATCCTTCCAATTTCTTTTTCTTGTCTTCATCCACTTACTTATACCTCTTTTCCCAGAGTGTTCCTTATCAATAAATCTGTTCTACCGGGTGATCAAAAAGTCAGTATAAATTTGAAAACTTAATAAACCACGGAATAATGTAGATAGAGGTAAAAATTTACACACATGCTTGGAATGACATAGGGTTTTATTAGAACAAAAAAAAGTTCACAAAATGTCCGACAGATGGCGCTGGACAGCAAAACATCAGTGACTGCACATGACAATCGTGTATAAAAGGAGCTGTAATGAGAGAGAGAATCAGATGCGCCAGCAGTCGCAGCATGTTGACGTTACCTGAAAAGGCGCTTTTAGTGAAGCTGTATTATCAGAATGGGGAATGTGCTACTTCAGCTTTATGATCCTATCGCCATGGGAAGGGGATCTGATCGGGTAATGGTCTGTTGACAAGTGCAGCTGTGGTAAGAATGATTTCGAAGTTCGAAGCCACGGGTTGTTTAGAAGATAGCCTCCGTAGTGGCCGACCGAGCACAAGGCGTAATGCTGCTGAGACAGTTCAGGAAGAAATTGAGACTGTAGCGGGTTCGTTTATGCAGCACCCGTGCAGTCGCACGTCGCACCGGCATTCTATACACTACTGTTTGGTTGGCACTTAGGCTTACCCTCCGATGCTATCCGTACAAAATTTATCGGCATTATGAACTGTTACCTGGCGATTTAGTGAAACGGAGGGCATTTGCAGAGTGGGCGTTTCAGAAGATGGCGGAAGAAGACGATTGGTTGAGTAACGTGTTGTAGACCGATGAAGCTCATTTCACGCTCCGAGGGTCTGTCAAACAGGCCCACAACAGCTGAATTTGGGCTAACGAAATTCCTAGAACTGTCGTGGAAACTACACTGCATCATGAGAAAGTCACGGTATTGGTTGGATTTATCACATCTACCGTTATCGGGTCTTGTTTCTTCGAGAAAATGCGTGATTCTGGTTTTGTAACTGCTACCGTGACGGGGGAGAGGTACACCGATATGTTACAGAATCGCATCATCCCCAGCCAGTTTGATAAACACCTGCTGGGACGTACGATGTTTGTGCAGGATGGCGCTCCCCACCCCATATTGCTAGACGCGCGAAAGATCTCTTGCGCGCGTTGTTTGGTGATGATCGTGTGCTCAGCCGCCATTTTCGTCATGCTTGGCCTCCCACGTCCCCAGACCTCAGCCCGTGCGATTATTGGCTTTGGGTTACCTGAAGTCGCAAGTGTATCGTGATCGACCGGGATTTGAAATCGCCGTTTTCTGCACCTCTGCCTTTTCCAGATACTCAGGATTCGGATTTTCGATACATTGGCACTAAATACCTAAAACGATAGGAAATCCAGAGAAGGTATGATCAGACGTGAAGAATTTCCTCCACGAGAATATTCTCATTACTTTCTCTTCTCCCAACTATATAACTAACGATTCTCCCCTCCAGCATTATCTACGTCTATATACGATCAGGAAGTCATCGTGCAGTGCATGGCAGAGGGTACATCGCAACAATATTATCGATATCCTCTCTTGTTTCATCGGCATGCTGACAGAGGAAAAAGTGATTGCCTGTGTCTGTTCGCTAACCTCTCTTATTCTCACGATTCCTACACCAGACATGCTGTATTTATAGGATAACGGCAAACTACAGCTTTTTGCAGCATACCAGGAATTTAGAGTACAATGAAATTACCGTGAAGCATATGTAACCGAAAAATTAATGTCCAGCTAGATGGGAACCATAGCAGAGTGACAGAAAAAGCGATGTGAACTCATAACATACTGCCTAAGTAAGCTATTTCCGATTGAGCTATTCATTTGAAACCCAGAAGAATTGTAAATCACTTGGATGATATTATGTAGTTTCTAAACTTATTTCGTAAAAAATTAGAAACTCTTATGACTTGCAGTGTCAGACAAATGGCGACTGTGAAATGTTCATGTTATGAAACTTTTATTTCGCTGGTATCAAGATATTCACTACTGTGGAATCTGAAAGTGCATAAAATTTTGGGCAAAGGATTATGCTCTTAGTCTGTCAAGAGCGCTGCAGTAAACACAAATGAAGATCACCACAGTTTCATGCAATTTTTCATTTCAAACAAATAACCTTGTGTTAAAAATTTTGGTTTGTTTATTAGTACTGGGTGGACACATGTTACTGTTGAACGACTACAGGATGCATCGTGTACGACGTAATCTCAGCGTTGCGTGCAATCCAATGCGGACAAGTAGACTTACATCACCCATTTCTCAGACAGAGGCATACGCTTATTGCATTTAGCCACACGAGAAGGAATAGGGGCAGCCTTCGAAAGAAGTCGTGTAATATTATGACAATGGATGAATCTGACTGTGCATGCTTCGTACGAGTTTGATATCACTATTGATAAGTTTTTCATGTTACTTACTTACAAATGGACAGCAACGGTCCCAAAAACATGCCCGAAGAACGCTTGATGTTACCTGTAAATCAGTCAATGATTCTGTATCCAACGTGTACGTTCTCTCAACCATTAAATTATTAATCCAGGTTAAATTTCGTTTGATATCGCACATGATCTTCCTTTCATCAATAATTGCCCTATCCATGTCTTCAGGACGTCATGTCGGCAATTCATGAAGGTTAGCAACGAGGTCATACCTCATTACATTTATGTTCAGAATATTTTCTGCAATCGTAAAAGGGATGCATGTTAAAAAATACTGGACGTAGATTTTTGAATGACTTCAGCTGTCGTAGCAAATGGACGATAAATTTCTTTTCTTTCATGCAGAGCCGCAGTTTTCTGTTCGAGGTATGTACGCCACATTATGGTTAAAAGAGGGGATAACATGCAAATTATGTACAAAATACGACTAGGAATCCACTGAGCGCTGGGATTAGGCCCATTGTCTGTGAATTCAGCTGTTGCTTAACGTAACTAACACAAACATTTACATATTCTATCCATCAAGTGCTGCAAGACTTACACTCTGTCTATGCTCCTATATGTAGCTTTGTAAACTAAGATATTATTCTCGCATCTCCAGTAGGATACTTCTGGTATTCCTACAGCGAAATGAACACTCAAATATCAGACGCCAGTGATGCGACATTGTGTAGCTCATAATACGAGAGTAGCCTTGAAGCGCCTCGATAAGTGCTGGCGCCCCTAATGCAAAGTTACTAAACAGGTTTCCCGATATTACTTCACTAAAGAAGACGATGTAAAAATTCCAGAAATCGAATCCAGAACGGCAGTAAACATAAGTAACTTAGAAGCACATACCCGTGGTGTAGATAAGCACCTTAAAACACTTAAGAAAAGCAAGGTTTCTGATGCAGATTGTATAGCAGTCAGGTTACTTTGAGAGTACGCTGATACAATTGCTCCATACTTAGCAGTCACATACTACAGTTCAGCTAGTAGAAAGATCAGCACATAGAGACTGCAAAGTTTCACAAGTCTCGCCAGTACCCAGCAAAGGAAATAGGAATAATCCGCTGAATTACAGCTCCATATCACTGACGCTGAGTTGCAGTAAGATTTTTGAACGTATACTGTGCTCGAACACTATGAATCACCTCGAAGAAAACGATTTATTAAAAATAGCCAACACTGATTCAGAAAAAATCGTCCTTGTGAAACCCAAGTAGCTCTTTATCCTCACGAATTAATGACTGCTATCGACAGCGGGCGTCAAATTGATTCCACATATCTCAGTTTCTAGAAGGCTTTTGAAGCCGTGCCACAAAAGTGACTTTTAATCAAATTGCTTGCTTAGAAAGTGCCATCTCAGTTGTGTGACTGGATTAGTGATATCCTGTGAGAAAGGACATAGTTCCCAATAAATGAGGGAAAGTCATGTAGTAAGACAGAAGCAATATCAGGCGTTACTCAATGAAGAAGTTTATTAGGTACTCTGTTGTTCCTGTTCTACATAAACTATTCAGGAGACAGTCTGAGCAGTCAGGTTGTTTGGAGATGATGCTTTCACATACCGTCATATACTGGTATCAAACGATCAAACTGAATTCCGTAATGGTTTAGACAAGATGTCTGTACGGCGCAAAAGAAGGTTATTGACTCTAAACCGTGAAAAATGAGAAATCTTCCAGATGAGCACTAATAGAATCCGCTACATTTGAGTTACATGATGAATCACACCAATCTAAAAGATGTAAACTCAACTAAATACTTATGAATTACAATTACCTCATCATTTATAGGAGCGGTCACATAGAAAACCGAAAACTGCGATTTATTGGCAGTACTCTTGGTAAATTTAACAGGTTTACTAAAGAGACTGTCTATACTACTGTAATAGGATGGCCGGAGAGGGTGATGTAGTTGGGGTTGTAAGGCGTGGATGGGTAGAAGAAAGTGGATGTTTCTAGCAGTCTTTCTTTTCATTGTTGGTTCTCCCAATACATTTTCCGGTAGCTCAGCCTCACCGCTCGTGTCGTGGTGTAGACAGGCTGATGCACGCAGTCCGGGAAATGCGGCGGCGCGCTCGGTCAGCAGCTGCGCTGGCGGTAGGAGGTTAGCAGCACGAGGCCCGGCCCAGCTCGCAGATGCGGCGGCTCGTGACGACGCCGGGAGTCGCCGGCGCAGCAGCGAGCAACGCCCCCCGTCACAGCGTCACTGATGACGACGACGTGACAGCGACCGGACGCCCAATCGGTCGAACAGAGTGCCGATGCCCACCTCTGATGCCCTTAAATAGTGCAGGTCACTGCTGAATCCGCTGGTTACGCTGCGGCATGCTTATTACGAGGTTCTCGATGTGTTGGCTCACGCAACCACGCCACACGCGGCCACGCGCATGCGTAATTCTACTAATGCTGCGTTCTGATGGCTGCTACGCATGTACACACATACCGATGCTCGTTGCAAAACTGTGTCACCTGCATAACGCAACGGCCGGCATTCGTCCGCCGTTTGCCGTGAGGCTGGCGTATCGCGCATTGAAACACACTAAATCACAATTTCGCACCGTATTTCCTAAAAATAGCCCCTTGTCCTTTACAGTACTCTTATTCGCCCTCTTCTGCAGTATTATTGTGTTATGTGGGATCCGCATCAGATAGGAGTGACAGGGGACGTGAAAAATTCAAAGAAGTTTTGTATTACCGTAAAACAGGGATAAGACACGCGAATTGGGGTGTAAGTCATTAAAATAAAGGTGGATTTAGCTGCGGCAGGACCTACTCATTAAATTTCCGTCACCAACTTTCTTCTCAGAGTGCGAAAATTTTTTGTTGGCACACATCCACATTGGGATAAATGACAGTCATAAGGAAAGAAGGATAATCAGAGCTTGAATGGAAAGATTTAAGTCTTCATTTTTCCAGCACGCTGCCCGAGATTGGAACAGTAAGGATGTAGCTTAAAAGCGTTTCCATAAACACTCTGCCAGGCACTTAATTGGGAAATGCAGAGTAATCATGTAGGTTTAGATGTAGATATAGATGTAGATTGAATGTCATCCTTCCTGTACCCTTTCGGTGACTGTTGAAGACTCTCTGCTGTCAGACATTACATCCCATACATGCCAATGCTCATCTTTCGAGTGGAGTATAAAACGTGATTCATCTGGAAAGGCCACTTGTCACCACGTAGTGGATGTCCAGTTACGGCCATGCTGAGCACATTCTAGCCTTCGTGGCTGATGAACAGTTGTGAGTGTGGGTGCATGAACCAGGCACCTGCTGTTGAGGGCCATATGCAGCAGAATTCGCTGAACGGTCGTTGGGGAGACACTGTTGGTAACCGCTTGGTTCATACGGACGGCCAGCATCTCACATCTACAACGTATATTCGCCTACAGATCTCTGCAGCCGTTTTTCACCCCTCTTATCTCTGGCCCGTGGTAACCATAATTTTCTAATGCCGGTTTTCGATAGTGTCTCTTTTTCAGGAAATGTTCAAATGTATGTGAAATCTTATGGGACTTAACTGCTAAGGTCAACAGTCCCTAAGCTTACACACTACTTAACCTAAATTATCCTAAGGACTCGAACCTCCGCTGGAACCTGCCACACAGTCCATGACTGCAGCGCCATAGACCGCTCGGCTAATCCCGTGCGGTTCTCTTTTCCATCCACAGTACAACGACGGCGGCACGCGAACTTGGTCGTCTCGGAAATGGTTCCACCCTTGGCCTGAGAGGCAATGATCATACACTTCTGGACATGAGATAACTCCCTTCGTTTCCGAATTACTCCCACGACAGCACTGTTGCCACCTTTCCCTGACACGCTTTATATACCCTCCAGAACCAGTGCTGCCAATTTCCGTCTATGAATGGATATGACACATTGACGCCGAACATAAGCGGTAATCACTTTAATGTGACTGGGCCGTGTACGTATAAAAAAGTGTCATGATGATTCGCATTGACAGAAGATTCCGGATTAGTACCTCATTCGGATCTCCGAAAAGTAACAGCCAAAGGGTAGTAACCATGAGAAAAATACTGAATACTTAACAAAATGCTAACATCCTACTAGCTGAAGCGTGGGAAGGCAGAAGTCTGAGTGTTATATGTAAGCTAGAAGATTTGAGAATGGATAGGCAAAGCCTAAGTGTGGATACAATGTGCGTCGTTGAAGCGAAATGGAAGGATAATGTGGATTTCTGGCAAGACGGATACATCCACAGCTGTAGAAAATGGTATACTGGGAGTAGGATTCCTAATGACTATCAAATACGTCTGAATGTGACCTACCTTCAGCAATTAATTACTTATCAGAATTGACACCAAACCAACGTCAACAACAATAGTTCGGGTATATATGTCGACATCATAACCAGAAGATGACATAGAGTATATGTAGACAGTGAATAGGGAACCCAGTATGTATAGGGAGACGAAAAATCTAATGACTGTGTGACATATGATATCTGTGGTAGGGGAAAACAAGAACGAGTTACGTGACAATGTAGGACATGTAGAAGCGATAAGAGAAGAGCAGAACTAATTGAGTTCTGTATCAAATTTCAACTAGATATGGCGAATACATTGCTCAAGAATCACAAGAGAAGGAGGTATACTCGGAAAACGAATGGAGATACGGGAAGATATCAGGTAGTAGTAATAGTAGTAGTAGTAGTTTTATTCATCCGTAGATCTCTTTTTACGAGGATATAGGACATGTCAAAGTATTTACAAGCTTAGATCAATTTACAATAAGCTAATTCGTATACACATATATTTACAGACTTCTAGTTAGAGACAATCATTAGATTTTACTTCTGGTATACAATAATTTATTTACAAATAACTCATTAAATAATGTAATGCCACACTATTCACTCATATTTCACTATCAGTCACTGCACACACTATACACACATTGTTTCATAACACTTCACTCACTACACACACACACACACACACACACACACACACACACACACACACACACACACACACAGGGGATCCTTGGGCCATTTTCTGTACTGCAAGTTCCAATTTGCTATCCTGAAAAACTGAGTCAGCATCCCTTCATAATGAGTGAGATGTTGAGCTCAGAAAGAGGAAGAGGTGTTAGTATTGTGCTATGCATAGCTTGAGGGGAGAATGTCTCTAGAAAGGAAAAAGGAAGAAAAATAATAAAGTGAAGGTGTTATGTGGAATATTGGATGTTTTATAATCACCATTATTATTATTATTTGTTTGGATAACATTTTTTTATCAAACCCCTACTCTGCTTTATCTAAGTAATCCTTCAATGTATAAAATGTATTGCATAACAGGTACTTTTTACCTGCCTTCTTAAATAAGTGTATTTTTGAAATTTCTTTAATCTCTTTTGGTAATTTATTGTACAGTTTTATTCCTTGGTAGAAAATGCTGTTTTGAGTTTTATGTTTATTTTTTCTTGGTAAATGTAAGTAGAGTCTATCTCTTGTTGCATGGTCATGGACAGAGCTGTTTGTGCAGTAATTGCCAATGTTACTTTTGATGTGTACAACTGACTGGTAGATGTGTTCACATGGAGCAGTTAAAATTCCCAGTGTTTTGAACAGATCTTTACAATGAGCTCGACTACTATTTCTGGTTATTATTCTTATGGCTCTTTTCTGGAGTTTGAAAATTGTGTTCATATTTTGTGGATTTGTTCCCCAAAAAAGAAATCCATAGCTAAGAATTGAGTGTACATATGAATAATATGTAACTAAAAGACACTGCATGTTACACACAGATGATAGAATTCTAAGGGCATAACATGCTGATGACATTCTGTTTGCAAGTACCTTTGTGTGCTCGCACCACTTCAGCTGAGAGTCAATATTCATTCCTAGAAATTTTGCATTTGTTACACAGTCTATAGAGGTGCCATCTACATTTAATTTAACATTGTCATTTTTCCTCTTCAAACTGAAGTTCATGGCATTAGTTTTCTTTATGTTTAATGTCAATTTGTTGCTTATTGACCAATCGTAAACTTCCTTGAGAGTTTCATTTGCTTTCTCGGTAAGGAGTTCTCTTGTTCTCTCAGTGACTTTAATATTGCTGTCATCAGCGAAGAGAATTTTCTCACCATGAGTAACACTACTGGGAAAGTCATTGATGTCTATCAGGAATAGTATTGGTCCTAATATGCTACCTTGTGGAACCCCTATATTAATATGTTTTGGTTCTGATAAGTATTTTACTAAATGTTTAGATCTATTTGAAGTATGCGTTACTTCATGGTAACACAGTGATTCCGAATTCAGATAGTGGACTGCAGCGATTACCGAGGAACAGACACAGACAATAATATGTTAATAATGAAGGATACGGGTAAGGTTAAGAGAATAGACACGAAGAATCAATGTGGAAAGAGTTGAGATACTGTTATGCTGAGGGATGATGACGAGCGTGTGAATTCTCTGAGACTGTATACTTGCGATCATGGATACTGCTGCAACCATAATAGGCATCCCTACAAACAACGATGGAAGTTAGACAAACAGAAATAGGTACAAGAAAACTGGCTCGAAAGAAACCTTGCGTAACAGGATAATTACTTCAAATGATGAGGTGAATTTGACATATCAGTGGAAGCCCTGTCGAAACAAGTCCCCGGTAGAAGACGACATATCGTGAGAACTAATGATAGCCTTGGGTTAGACAGTCATGATGTACCAATCTGATATGTAAGATGTTTGAGATATGCGAAATACGAGTATGGTCAGTCTTCAAGAACAATATAAGAATTCCTATTGCAAAGAAAGAAGGTGTGCGTATTATCGAACTATCAGTTTAATAAGTCGTTGTGGGAAAATATTAACACGAATTGTTAATATCCATGCTGAAACTACCGTCAGCTGCTATTTATTTTGTACAATTCGTTATTAGTACCGTAACTAGTAGCGAATTGTGCCAAATAAATGACAGCTGAAGATTTCACCATGAATTTTAACAATTATTTGGCTGCTGAAGATCATCACCTGAAAACATACGTAACACGTATTCTTTTTAAAAGTATAGAAAAGCTGTTAGTTGTGACCTCGGGGAAGATCAGTTAGCATTCCAGAAAAGTTTAAGAACACGCCAGGCAATACTGACCGTAGTATTTTTCTTAGAAGATAGGTTAAGGGAAGGCAAATATACATGTCCAGTATATGTAGACCTAGAAGAGATTTTTACAACGTAGCCTGGAATACTCTCTTTGAAATTTTGAAGGTAGTTGGGGTAGTATATAAGGAGCGAGAAGCAGTTTATTTTGTGCAGAAACCATAAGGCAGTTATAAGAGTCGTGGTGCAGGAAAGGCAAGCAACGATTGAGTAGGGAGCGAGCAGGTTTGTATTCTGTCTTCGATTTTATTCAATTTGTGCATTGAGCAAGGAGTAAAGGAAACAAAAGAATAATTTGGAGTACGAATTAAAGCTAGTGGTTATTCTGGTCTTCGGTCCAGAGACTAGTTTGATGCAACCCTCCATGTTACTCTGTCTTGTGCAAGCTTCTTCATCTCTAAAAAACTACTACAACCAACGTCCTTTTGAATCTGCTTAGTGTATTTATCTCTTGGTCTCCCTCTGCGAGTTTTACGCTCCAACGCCAGCCGGAGTGACCGAGCGGTTCTAGGCGCTTCAGTCTGGAATTTCGCGACCGCTATGGTCGCAGGTTCGAATCCTGCCTCGGCCATGGATGAGTGTGATGTCCTTAGAATAGTTAGGTTTAAGTAGTTCTAAGTTCTAGGGGACTGATGACCTCAGATGTTAAGTCACATAGTGCTAAGAGCCATTTGAACCACTTTTTTACGCTCCACGCTTCACTCCAATACTTAGTAGGGGATCCCTTGATGCCTCAGAACGTGTCCTACCAACCGATACCTTCACTTACTCAGTTTGTGCCACAAATTCCTCTTCTTCCCAATTCTATTCAATACTTCCTCAGTAGTTACGTGTATACCCATCTAATCTTCATCAGTCTCCTGTAGCACCACATTTCGAAACCTACAGTCGAAAGGAAGCTGCATAAATATTCAACCAGATCTTGATAAGATTTCAAAGTGGTGCAACGATTACTAACTAACTTTAAATGTTTAGAAATGTAAAATTGTGAACTTCACAAAAGGAAAAAACGTAGTATCCTATTGTAACACCGGAAATACATATCATTCTATTTCCATGTATTGTACTATAATTTTTTTCCCTTATTTTGTTACCTGAAGATATGACGTTTCTGTGTCTTTGTAAATTGTAATTGTTTTACTATATATCGATGTATAATTGGTTTGTTTTGTAAATATTATTTGTATTTTTACGCTGGGCTTTGCCTAAGGAAAACTATGCTATCGAACGAATACTTCGATAGGTCGTGTGGAGAACCAAAGTGTTTAGGATCTTTGGTAGTGTTAACTCTGCCGCGTGGAGCGCGGGCAGAGCAGAGAGAGTCTGGCTGGCTTAGGGTGATGGAGCAGGTGTGCTGTGTGACGCTCCCGCGAGTTGCCGCGCTTTCGGGGTTTGGCAGCATGTGATTGCGCTCGCAATGCTATGATAGTTTCTGACACGGTGTCGGGGACGGGAAGCACTAGCTAGCGCACGCCAAGAGCCCATTTTGCCTGGTGACCGTGTCGAGAAGAAGGCGCACCAACATCCAGCTTCTGCAACAGCGACGGCCTACTATGAGTGACTGTCGCCACCTCCTCGACCGACGACTGCCAACCTTCAATCAGCCAACAAGGAAGAGTTGGAGCACGTAAAGTCTTAGAACTGTATGGCAAACCTCAGCTTTTCAAACTGTTAAATTTTCTCTTTAAATTACAGCAACGTAGCATGAACCTTTGTTGCTCATTGTCCCAATTGCATTACCAAGCAGGGGCCTTTCCTTTTCCGGAATGAACCAGAGTGCCTTTGGAATTCAAACGCCAGCATTAAAGTAATATCATTCCATTCCCTTGCTTTGATTTCAAAGTTCAGTTGAAGTATTCATAGCTGGCTACAATATTTAAATTACACAAGCACAAATTAAGAGTGCGAATTTTGTTACCATATTTAAGCTTACCTGTGACTGCAGCTCATCTTGGTACGTACTAAATTTTACTACTGTTAATTGGTCAGATGTTCAAGTTCAAAGTTAAATCTCTTATTTCTAAATTGCGTAGATTCAAGTAGCTTTTGAAATCCAGAATGAGATTTTCACTCTGCAACGGAGTGTGCGCTGATGTGATACTTCCTGGCAGATTAAAAATGTGTGCCCGACCGTGACTCGAACTCGGGACCTTTGCCTTTCGCGGGCAAGTGCTCTACCATCTTAGCTACCGAAGCACGACTCACGCCCGGTACTCACAGTTTCGCTTCGCAGGAGAGCTTCTGTAAGGTTTGGAAGGCAGGAGACGAGGTACTGGCAGAAGTAAAGCTGTGAGTACCGGGCGTGAGTCGTGCTTCGGTAGCTCATATGGAGCCTGCACGGTAGCCCAGCGTGTTCGGTCAGAGGGATAGCTGCCATCTGTAATAAAAAACTGAGTTAATCGATCAAGAATGACCTTCAACGGATGTCCTACGACGTCCGCCCGAGCAGAAGCAACGAACAAAAGCGAACAAAATGAGATTTAACAAAAAAAAAAATGGTAGAGCACATGCCCGTGAAAAGCAAAGGTCCCGAGTTCGAGTCTCGGTCGGGTTCACTCTTTTAATCTGCCAGGAAGTTTCAGCTTTTCAAATGATTGTTGAGGTAGCCCAAGACTAACCTTATTTTATTGAATTTCGTAGTGCTTCAGAAACAAAGTTTCTCTATTCATTCCAGTCACTAAATTAAATTTTAATTTCCCAGTTTCATTAATTCTTTTGCTAAATTAAGTCAGAGTGTAGCGAAATTTATTACTTCTGGCGAACATTCAGTTTTCTCACACCACGTGTCAACCTTCAGTTGCCACGCTTTTAGTGCTATTATAAGTGCATTAATCTTTCATTTTCAGTTATTATGGTAGTCATCCATAGGACTGGCGACCGTAATTTTCCCCAAATCTCAAATATCTAATTAACGCCAATTAATTGTTAACATAACGACCGCACGTTTAATTTCTTAATTAATTTCACCCTTTTCTCAAAAGTAATTTCCACCAATTTCATTTGCATTTTTTCTTTCATTTAGATGTAGCCCTTCCTCCCTCTTTACCGACAGATTAACTTCGGTGACGATTGCTTTTCCCAAATTTCAATTAGGTACACGCGGTTTAATTTGTCACTGTCATTAAGGTCGATAAGTGAGGGGGAGGTTACACTATGACTGCAACTTCAATGAGACATAGCTGGAATCGCCAACTCATAGAAATACTTGGGTGTAACCCTTATTTATGGATAAGAAATGGGCTGATTACATTGGCCCATTTGTGAGTAAAGCAGGTGGTAGACATTGGTTTATTGGTACAATATTGGGGAAGTGCAATCAGGCTACAAAGGAGACTACTTACAAATCCCTTTTGCGACCAACTCAACAATATTACGCAAGAGTGTGGAATACACTCCAAACAGGACCAACAGGGGATACTGAAAGCGAATTCAAAAGAGCCACACATATTTATAGTTATGTTTGTCCCTTGGGGGAATGTTAGAGTGATGCTGAAGAAACCGAACTGGCAGACTCTTGCAGGTGGACATAAACTGCCCTTAGAATGTCTAGTAACGAAGTTTCAAGAACCAACTTTAAACGATGATTCTACGAATGTACTACAACCCTCGCGTAAGGACAATATTACAATAATTACAGCACCCACAAAGGCATTCAAACAACCTATCTTGAAGGAATGGTAAAAACCCTAACAAATGGTAAAATGGGACGTACCTTCTGTCATGCACTTGGCAGTAGTTTGCAGAATATCGATGCTGATGTAGTTGACGTAATTCAGTCACGGACGGCGAATTATTTGGAATAGCATCTTAACGGAATAGGCAGCGTCTTCAATGGAGGATATAGAATGAACGTCAACATAAGAACAGAAGGATGGTGGAATGCAGTCTCATTAAATCCGGTGATCCGGAGGGAATTAGAATAGGACACAAGCCATTTAAAGTATTAGATGACTTTTGTTGGAGAATAAATGATAATGGCCGAATTATAGAGAATATAAAATGTAGACTGACAATGGCAAGAAAAGCGATTATAAAAAAAAAGAAATTTGTTAACATCTAATACTAATTTAAGGTTTATGAAGTCTTCTCTGAAATCATTTTTATAATGGGTAACCATGTACAGAAGTGAAACATGCATTATAAACAGATTGGACTAGAAGAGAACAGAACATCGCTGAAGATTAGTTGGGTAGGTCACTTAATTGGTGAGGAGGTACTGAATAGAACTGGCGGGGCGGGGGGGGGGGGGGTGGGAGAAAAGTGGTGATTGGTGTCACAACTTGACTGGAAGAAGGGATCGGTTGATAGAATACATTCTGAGACATGAACGGATCACCAGTTTAGGATTGGACGGAAGTGTGGGGGGTAAAAATCGTAGAGGGAGACCAAGATATGAATACAATAAGCAGATTGAAAAATATATATATCACAGCTGGTTTTTGGAGATGAAGAGGCTTGCATAGGATAGAACATCATGGAGAGCTGCATAAACCAGTCTTCAGAATGAAGACCACAACGACACCTTACTGGGAATATAATTTAAAATCATTTTCAAATTAAATACCGAACAGATAAACAGCCATGCTGAGGAGTTAATAAATACAATGTAAGAAGGAAGGTACTTATTTTTACGAGAGACCAAGTAACTTTATTTGATAGCTAAACTGGTTTTCTTACTAACACAGTCACATGATACTGTTTTTCAACGTAGGCACAAAGTATATGAATATGCGGTGTCTGTTATGTAAATATAAGCGGGTGGTGGGGGTGGGGCTGGGGGTGGGGGTGGGGGTAGGGGTGGGGGGGGGGGTGGGGGAGAATGGAACGGGAAGGAAAGGGACTATGGATGCCAGTTGCATATGGACTTTACACAGTACCAGTGACGGCGAGTGAAAACGTGTCCGTACCGGGACTTGAAGGCCGAAACTTTGACATCTCTGCAGAGGGTCGGACGTAATTATGCATCCGCACTGGTGGATTCAACTTCCCGCCAGATAAGTGGTGCTAGAAAGGAGTGTGGGTCAGCCAAGAGGGGTACAAAGGCAGACCGCGCAAGTGTGGTAAACACTGTGTCGGGGTACGCACTTGTGAAAGCAGCTGTATAGCCTCTAGTGACCCCTTGTGTCATATATGATACATCCGTTCAAATGATGTTCCTACAAATCGTGTACCACTTTTTGCAAAAGTGCCGACTGTATCATATTCGATACACTCCGCAGAACAAGTCGGCTGCTGCTAGGTGCGAGGAGCGGTCATTTACTTCTAAAGCAGTACTAAAAATGGTTGATAGTTCTCTCACTATAATTCTGTCAAAGAAAGTGATGTCAAAGACGACTTTACTTCTGAAAAATCGCATTTTACTACTCGTAGATACATCATATTTGATACATTGGGTCTCTGTTACTATGTCATATTCCTGTGAGCAAATGGCGTTCGGCTGAATTTTATATAGTTCATTCGTTAATAAAGGGGTAGGCATTTCTAATGCTTGCTATACCAATAAAACTGCACAAATTCGTTTTAAAAATGAAAATCTGAATATTATAGTTAGGTCTATCTGATTATCTGATTCAGAAAATGCTCAGCTTCTGGAAGAGGTCTTTGACGCTAATTGTTCTAACATTGAGATTGTTAACGATGATGATGATAGTGATGGTGATGATGCTGGAGTTAGCATTGAGGGATCGCAACTGAGAGTATCTGAAGAAGAAGATGAAGTATCAGACAGTGAAGTTCAGTAGTGCCAACACAGGCTCACGAAACTCCGTCACCTAAAGATCGAACACAACGCTGATACCACAGAACTGAGTGCATAACGTTTTAGTAGTTTTAATAGGCATGAATGTCAATTTGCAAAACAATCGTTTTTAAGTAATATTGGTATTGCTATTTTAGATTTCCGTCCAGTATCTCAACTGCCACGATGTCAACATCATCAAGTTCTGATGTAGAAATGTGTCAGTACAGGAGTTAGGAAACCGTTTGAATATTTTAATGAGTATTTAAACGAATATTTCTTTAGTAATATGGCAGAAAAAGGTAGCATGAAGCATGTTTCAAAAAATGGATAATCTCTCAACACCACCCCAGAGGAGATCAAGAAATAAAGCGCTGCAAGTATTGTAATTTCGCCCTCCCGGTTGGCCGTGCGGTTTAACGCACGGCTTTCCGGGTGGAAAGGACCGCCTGGTCCCTGGCACGAATCCGCCCGACGGATTTGTGTCGAGGTCCTGTGCACCGGCCAATCTGTGGATGGTTTTTGGGCGGTTTACCATCTGTCTCAGCGAATGCGGGCTGGTTCCCCTTATTCCGCCTCAGTTACACTATGTCGGCGATTGCTGCACAAACGAGTTCCCCACGTAAGCATACACCACCATTACTCTACCATGAAAACATAGGGGTTACACTCGTCTGGTGTGATACGTTCCCTTCGGGAGGGGGGGGGGGGGGGAGGGTACACTGGAGGCCGAACCGCACAATAACCCTGGGTTGGCCGTGGGGCGGCGGAGGGGTGAAGTGGACTGCGATAGTCGTCGTGGGGTTGTGGACCACTGCGGCTGCGACATTTACGGAGCCTCTCCGTTGTTTCTAGCTGCCCGGTTACCATACAATACAATACAATACAATACAATTGTAACTTCACTTCTTGGTTTTCCTAAGCTTAGGATTTGTTGCGAACAATGTACTAGATATCCAGTGGTTGCAGAGATCGTTTCCACTGCTTTAGAGCATCTCTTGATGTTGTTGATGACAAAGCTGTCAGTGACAATGAAAAAAAAACTGATAGATACTGGAAAGTAAGACCAATGTTATCAATTATTAGAAAAGCTGGTCTGTAACATGGTTTCTATTGACGAACAAATGTTGCTACTCCATGGGCGAATGCGCATGAAACAATATGTTAGAGGAAACCCTCAACCTGTGGGCCTGAAAAACCTTGTAATGGCTTCCTCAAGTGGACTACCCTTAGATTTATTTATGTATGAGCGTGGATTGAGACATCTTAATTCACACACTACTCCTACGCCGGAAAAATTACAGATTGGAGGGAAAGTAGTATTGCAGTTGTCTGATAAATTGCTACCAGGAAAGACGATTTTTCATAGACCGATATTTCACTTCTTTGCCTCTTTTGAGTTCTCTCATCAATAACAGAGTAATTCTAGGGTCTGGAGCAATGATGACCTCAAGGTTACCAAACAGCATTGGCTTCCAGAAAGATGGACTTCTCAAACGCGAGAGAAGAGGAAGCTTCGACCAAATGGTGAGAGGTGATGAAGCAGTTGCAATTATAAAATGGCACGAAACTAGTGCCATTCTTATGGCTTCTACCTACTGTCGGTAAATCCTGTGGAAAATTGTCGAAGGAGGAGCATGCAGCGAGATCAGTACATAGAGATTCCTCGTTCTCTTCATCTAAAGATGTAGTGGGGATCATTAGCAAATATGCCATGAGGAGTAGAATGAAGAAGTGGACAATATGGTTACTGCACAATTTTTTTGATTTTACTATAGCTCCATCATATATTGAACACAAGAATACTGCACTTGAAGAGAAATGGTGAAGGAAACAAATAGTACCATATTGCTCTTTTAAGATGGATATTACCGAAGATCTGATGTTCAGAACCACAGAGAAAAACACAAACAACCCAGGTATATATGAAAAGGAAGGTAAATGTAAATGTCTTGTGACTAGGGCTTCCCGTTGGATAGACTGGTCACCGAGTGCTAATCTTTCGATTTGACGCCACTTTGGCGACTTGCGCGTCGATGGAGATGAAATGACGATAATTAGGACAACACAACACCCTGTCTCGGAGCGGAGAAAATCTCCGACCCAGCCGTAAGTCGAACCCGGTTCCTTAGGACTGACACTCTGTCGCGCTGACCACTCAGCTATGGGTGGTGGCCAAAAGGAAGGTGATGAAGAGGAAAGTGAAGAAAGGGTAGAGGATGATGAAAAAAAAGAGAGGATTAGTTCAGCCAATGACTCCAGTGGCCGACAGATACAAATGTGCTTTGCCAATGCCAGAAATGGGTACCGAAGAAAAGAACAGCTCAAGATGTAGAGGAACAGGTAGTTCAGTGCTAACAAATGTGGGATGTTCTGAATGTTCGGTGTTTTTGTGCATTACTTCAGAAAGAATGTTTCAAAAAGTTTCCTGCTGAAGAAGATTATCCAGCAACATTTTTAAAAGTTTGTAAAAGTTTATGTAATTTATTATTTATTATATTTTCAGGAACTTATATTTCAACAATAACACGTAATGAGACAGTAGTAACTATTTTGTGTATCTTTAGAACGAGGAGGAATGAATGTTATGCTAATAAGCAAAAATAAAGTAACATTTATTTCTTCACTGTATGGCAGATTGTCTTGTTAGCAACCCAGTGTATCGTATATAATACATGGCCTGCAACAATGTGTAAATAAAAAAAATATTACACGAGTATTTTACAGTCAGTGGTGCCAACCGACACATTAAAACTTGTTTTGTTGGATTTACTGTATAACTCTGACTTCAGATCTCTAGAGGCTATGAAGCTGGAGATCCTGTGTTCATATCCTGGTAATGGCACGCATTTTATCCTGGCGTCACTGATTCCGCTTGAAGGCCCTATGCAGCTAACATCAACAGTCCCTTTCCTCTCCATGCCTTTCCCCACACCTCCACTTTCAGTTATGAACAGTCACAAAGTCTTTCTATACGAGAGCTGGACCATTATAGCAACCATTCAACTCACCCGTTGGTTACTGAACCGTCAGAGAACAGCTGTGTTACCACTCTCATTGTCAGAAACTGTGTTTACCCCAGACGTTCTTTCAGCTTTTTAAATAAAAGGAAATTGTGTGGTGCTGGATCTGACCAACACAGGTGATGTGTGGCGGAGTTGCTGACATCGCCTTTCGAGTTGCTGGCACCACTAACTCTATCTGTTGGGTGACGTCCCTCTGGTTTGAGGAGACTAAGATCTTTGCTCGAGGTTCTTGATGGGTGTGAGGCTTGTTGCAGCGTGCCGCGTCTGTGATAGGCAACGGATCGAGGAGGACGGTGTGAGAGTACTGCCCGGCGAGTAAGGCGTGCCGTCTTCATGCGTAGCCTTTCCATCACAGTGTTAATGGCTGGGGTCCTTGGCACAACACCACTCTGCAGCTTTTGCACTGTCGATTCCTCACGATTTGTTTGCAGTGTCCATGTGATGGGCGGATATTAAAATAGTGTGCGGGGTCGTTGATGCAAGAGACATTCACTTGCTTACTGAATGGAGACCATTTGTTTATGTTGCAATAAGTGATTGTGTGTAGTAGCACAGGTCTGCTAGTAGGTGTTTTAGCTCAGTGTCGTCGTCATATTTCGTGGTATTTTCCGTAGCCACGTTCCGGTCGGCGATGTTGTGAGCGGCTTGTAGTATGCATTTTGTTGCACCGTTGTTGTTACTGCTTGATTCCTGGGTTTTCTGTTTTGGCGAGTGTTCACTGCTGGTTAAGATACCATCTTATAGTGAAAAGAGGTGCAATTGCATGTGCTGCGGTCAAGACGAATTCTGTGGAAGCACTTCGGCAGCAAACACCACAAATTAACTACGGAATGGTATGTCCTGCAGCCGCAGAATAAGGTCAGTGTTGTCTGAGCCTTATGCCGCGTCCTAGCATGGAGTGCAGCCCACGTCAGTTGTTCCGGCGTTTCCACATGTATTGCTGTTATTCTGTGCCTGGATTCAGGTTAATAGCAAACCGTAGGTCGTTCATTTTCTCTCTGGGTGTGTTCTTTACAGTAAATGTCCAACAGCGACGTGGACATTCTATGGCATATCGTGATTACTGATTTTACGCACGTGCGCTGGTCGTGGAAGATTGTATTTGATTTTCCACGGGCCTTAGATACTGTTTTCCAATGTTGTTTAATGATATTAAAAGTACGAGTGTAAGAGACTTTCTAGCGCCCAGTAGGGTTGCTCGTATTTGTAAGTTAGATGCAACTGCATCTCGCTCCCTTAAGATAGTTTACTGATTAGTCTTTGCAGACTTAGCGCTGTTAAGCTGGCTTATTTCAGAATGTATCTATCTTTTGGCGTTCAAAGCTATTTAAGCTGTCCTGAGTGAGAAATAACTAGTCCGAGCTGATGATTTGGCATATAGAGAGCATAGCGCGTAATGGTGTAACGTTAAAGTGGTGCATTGGTCCTGAGGTGATTGGTAACACAGGTTCATTAGCAGATAGATGTGGTGTAAATTATTATTGTGGGAAAGTTCTCATAGACGAGAATTAATTCATAAAAATTGGAATTCACCGGTCCTTGGAGTAATTTAGGGTGGAAACCCTTGAAAATCAGAGCCAGGTTTTGATATTATCTATTAAATTGCATATGTATTACCACATGATTAATCTTTCGAGTGAAGAGGGCCAGTCTGTTCTGCATTTAGTAATTTTGCTTAACTGACGCTGTTATCGCTGAAGGCCTGTCGGTTTTCTGTTTAGTAATTTCACTTCACTGAGGCTGTTATTAAAGAACGCCTGGTCGTTTCTGATCGGTTACTTTACTCAACCAAAGCTGCTATTATTGAGGGCCTGCCTCTTTCCTATTAGGTAGTTTTACTTAACTGAAGCTGTTATTACCTTTGCTCTCTTAATTAGAGTAAGAGTTGTTTCAGAATCTGGCTAGAGGAAACGCTTATTAATGAATGCCTACCTGTTTTTATTGCCGTATTATTGAGATCTGATATCTTAATCAAACTGGGTTGAAATTAACTGAAATTGTGGTTGGCAAAGGCCTACCTGTTTCAGAGTTATTTTGTTAATATGGTAGTACAGGAAGTGACACATGATGCTTCATAGGCCCTAACATTCGCCTTACATCCCTTTACCTATAATTACATTTTCAACAGTGATCCCTGTATTTATCCGACATCGGACAAGAAACTCTGAATTAAAGTGTATCCCCTGTACGGAAATTTAAATAATAAATGTACGAGTAGAGGTCGTAGACACATGGCTGACGTAATATGCAAGTTAAAGTCTGGCCGTGAATAGTACTCGGATAGCCTAATCGTAAGGCAAACGCTCGCAATAAGCGGGTTTGAGTCCTGGTCTGGCACAAATATTCGTTGTAGTTTGTCTATTACAAAGCTGATGGTTCTCCATATTCACAGCTGTGAATGCATTCCAGGGACTTCACTGGACTTCATAATGACAGTAGTTACCACTGCTCCTGTTCCTTTGGATAAACATCCATGTCCGAAGGAATATTGCATCGTACTTTGGAATAACACAGGCACTCCGGTATCATAGATCTCGACTTCTCGACCAGCTTCACCCACGCCTCTGTAGCCTTGGTCAAACTGTTCGCAGAAGTTTAATACTTCTATATGAGAGGTTGAATTTGGTTGATATACCGCTAGAAGTTCAATGTGAATCTCTGTGTAGTTTGGATGTTTTGCCCACGAGACATATACTGTTGCCTGTTCGTCAACGTTGGAATTCGTTTCCAGGTTCCACCCCATTTCATCGCTACAGTGTTATTTGGCTGCCGCCCATGCAACATCAGATATGTGTCTACAGGAAACGTGGAACAATGCACCACTGCCGTTAAGCAGTAGTAGTAGAATGTGACGAAATGCACCACATGCTTTCTGAAGTCCATATGTAGAACGTGTATTAGAATCGAGAAGGAAAAATAAGAATGGGAGGCAAATAACGAAGTTTTCTGGCCAAAAAGTAAAAAAAAAAGACAAGGATGAAATCTCTGCCCCATACTGTTCAAAGTGTACATGTAATACGCAATGACGGAAAAAAAGGAAGGTTCAGGAATGTGTTAGAAATTGAGATTGAGACGATATAAGTGATAAAATTTGCTTATGACATTGCTGTCCGCAGTGGAAGTAATGAAGAATTACGAGGTCTGCTGCATGGATTGTACAGAGTACTGAGCACAAATTATAATTTGAAAGTAAATCGAAGAAAGAGGAGAGTAGTGAGAGGAATAAATTAGTCACAATCTTACTATGAAATTTGGGAGCCACGATTAAGTTGAAGGAAATTAATTATGCTACCTTGGAAGCGTTATAAGAAAAGATGGACGACGGAAGGAGGCCATGGAAAGTAAACCAGCACAGGCGAGGGCATCCTAGGTGAAAGAATTCTAGAGTCAAACATAGGCCTTAATTTGTTGTTGTTGTGGTGTTCAGTACAAAGACTGATTTGAAGCAGCTCTCCATGTTACTGTATCCTGTGCAAGCTTCTTCATCTCCCAGTACCTACTTCAACCTACATTCTCCTGAATCTTCTTAGTGTATTCATCTCTTGTTCTCCCTCTACGATTTTACCCTCCACGCTGCCCTCCAGTACTAAATTGGTGATCTCTTGATGCCTTAGAACATGTGCTACCAACCGATTCCTTCTTCCAATGAAGGTGTGGCACAAATTTCTCTTCTCCCTAATTCTTTTCAATATCTCCTAATTAGTTATGGGGTTTATTCATCTAATCGTAACATTCTTCTGTAGCACCACATTCCGAAAGCTTTTATCCTCTTCTTGTCTAAACACATTATCATCCATTTTTCACTTCCATACATGACTACACTCCATACAAATACTTACAGAAACGACTTCCTGACACTTAAATCTATACTCGATGTTAACAAATTTCTCTTCTTCAGTAACGCTTTCCTTGCCATTGCAAGTCTACATATTATATCCGCTCTACTTCTATCATCATGAGTTATTTCGCTCCCAAAATAGCAAAACTCATTTAAAACCTTTAGTGTCTCATTTCCTTATCTAATTCCATCAGCATCACCCGACTTATTTCGACTACATTCCATTATCATCGTTTTGATTTTGTTGGTGTTCTTCTTACATCCTCCTCTCAAGACAATGTCCATTCCATTAAACTGCTCTTCCAGGTCCTTTGCTGTCTCTGACAGAATTACAAAGTCATCGGCGAACCTCAAAGGTTTTTATTTCGTCTCCATGGATTTTAATTACTACTCTGTATTTTCCTTCAGTTTCCTTTACTGCTTGCTCAATATACAGATTGAATAACATCGGGGATAGGTTACAACCCTTTCTACACCCTTACCAACAAATGCTTCCTTTTCATGCATCTCGACTCTTATTACTGCCATCTGGTTTCTGTACAAATTGAAAATAGCTTTAAACTCCCTGTATTTAACCCCTGCCACCGTTAGAATTTGAATGAGACAATTCCAGTCAACATTATCAAAAGCTTTCTCTGTGTCTACAAATGCTAGAAATAAAGGTTTGGCTTTCCTTAATCTAAGATAAGTCGTATGGTCAGTATTAACTTACTTGTTCCAACATTCTACCGAATCCCAACGGATCTTCCCTGATGTCGGCCACTGTCAGGCTTTCCATTCGTCTGTACAGAATTCGTGTTAATATTATGCTGCCCTGACTTATGAAACTGACATTTCGGTAATTTCCACATCTGCCAGCACCTGCTTTCTTTGAGATCGGAATTATTACATTCTTCTTGAAGTCTGAGGGTATTTCACCTGTCTCATACATCTTCCTCACCAGATGGTAGAATTTTGAGAGGACTGGCTCTCCCAAGGCCGTCAGTAGTTTTAATCGAATGTTGTATAGTCCCGGGGCCTTGTTTCGATTTAGAGTTTTGAGTTGTCTGTCGACATTTCACGCAGTAAATATCTCCCATTTCCTCGTCATCTGCGTCCTCTTCCATTTCCACAATGTTGTTCTCAACTACATCGCCCTGGTATAGACCTTCTATATACCAATTCCTCCTTTCTGGTTTCCCTTCTTTGTTTAGACAGGGTTTCCATATGAGCTTTTGATATTGATACAAATGGGTCTCTTTTCTCCTAAAGTCTCTTTAATTTTCCTGTAGGCAGTTTGTGTCTTACCCCTGGTGATCTATGCCTCTTCATCCTTACATTTGTCCTCTAGCCATCCCTGCTTAGACTTTTGCACTTCCTGTCGATCTCATTTTTGAGACGTTTGTATTCCTTTTTGCTTACATCATTTACTGCATTTTAGTATTTTCTCCTTTGACCAGTTAAATTAAATATTTCTTCTGTTACTCAAGGATTTCTACTAGCCCTCATCTTCTCATCTACTTGTTCCTCTGCTGCCTTCACTATTTCATTCCACATAGCTACCCATTCTTTATCTATTGTATTTCTTTTCCACATTATTGTCAATTGTTCCCTAATGTTCTCCCTGAAACTCTCTACAATTTCCGGTTCTGTCTGTTTATCCAGGTCCTATCTCTTTAAAGTCCCACCTTAATTCTCGCCTTAATTTAAGAAAAATATTTCTGAGAATGTACTTTTGTAGCTCAGCATTGTACGAATGTGAATAGTGGACTGTGAGAAAACCAGAAGTGAAGAGAATCGAGGTTTTTGAGATGTAATGCTATAAAAAAATGTGGAAGATCAGATGGGCCGATAAGATAGGAAATAAGGAGATTATCTGCAGAACTAGAGAGAAAAGAAACACCTGAATACCACTGTCATTAAGAAAAACGGGATGAAAAGGTATATTTTCAGTTTTTGTGAAATAACGTCCGTGGCTCTAGGCAGAACCGTAAGTAATAAAATCTGAAGAGAATGACGGAGAGCCAACAAGAAATTGAAGACGCTGGGTGTAACTGCTACCTTAAATAAAGAGCTTGACACAGAAGACGAAGTCGTTGTGGACCGCTTCAGACCAGTCAGAGGACTTATTTAAAAGGAAACTCCTGCTCTGGGCTCCTTACTTCCATCAGTTATATGATGAATAAGTTGACACAATGATTGAAAATTTTAAAGGAGGAAGAAAAGGGCTTTAAAAATTGACTCCCGTCAGCCTCTATCTCAGTGGCTCTCATTCGACGAGAAGTATTCCGAATTTTGATAGTAACTGATATATGAGCCAATTTAACCTAACCAAATTCGATACTGTAAGAATGCATTGTTTTTAATCTGATTAAAGTCAGCGGTACTACTTGCAAGACACAATATAAGAACGTAAATCGGAAGAGTAAAAGCAGTCATCTGAAAAATATAGAGGGCAGTATGTTGAGTAGCTTCAAGCATTGCTCTAGTGAAGAATTTCAAGTGAAATACTTCATTTCATTTTCATGGAATGCGTGCAACATGAGACCAAAGTCTTGATATCAGCAATGATACCTTTGTTTCCTGGAAGGCGAAGACATCCATTCGGCGAAGACATCCATTCCAAGGAAAAATGAAATATAAGGTTAATGTAGTAACGAAGACGAATTGCGCCTTTCACGAGGACGCCTTAATGAAGATCAACGACCTCTCAAGGGGCTTCTCCCATGTCCAAGTACCCTGCATCAATAGACGTGTAATCCAGGAACGCTGCCAGTACGTACTCAAAACAAATGTTACTGATGCCCGAACAACAGGGACTTACATGCATCGAGAATAGAAAATAGCGCACTGAGAATGGCTAGCCACTAGCCGACATCTGAATTTGTGTAATAAAATCTGAAAAACGTACGACTGATTGCTGTACTCCGTAATTTATAAGCCATATAACAATCGCTGAGTGCACTCACTTTCCGAATGAAAATTCACCTGAGTATACTAATTTCTTGTGCGTAGTTTCGTTAACAGAACTGCTGGTACCAATTCACTGCGTAGAAAATTACAAAGAGAACCTCATGACCACTGTGATTTGAGAAATCGAGTGAAATACAGCTTACAATATGGTAGCTCCTATACATTTTTCATCCCCGGAGGCCAAACTGAGAATATGGAATGATGCGTGTCGGCAGCGAATCTTTTTACAGGAAAGGAAAGAATGCTGGGGAACTCCACAGATACTCTAAGGCTGACGGCTCTGCCGTCTTTCCGTGCTAGAAGTATAAATACTCCTTTCAGTATGTATTACTTATAAATGGGCGCCGCTGACGATATGTGACGAATGTTTACAATTCAATAGATCAGTTGCTGACTATCTCGAGGCCACGTCAGCCCTGAAAAGTAGTGTCCTGCTTAAGCCCTCTTAAGTCCACAGGATTAGCCGCATTTCGAGTCTGAATGGCAGGACAAGGTAGTAGCGCTCCCTCGTCTTTAAACAGACATAATACGCTGAAGTAGCTCACCAAGCTTCCTCAGAAATATATATATCTGAGATGTGTCATTTGTCCTGGACATGTCGAACCAGACACTCTCAGATACATAAATTTGTGAAGAAAAAAAGGAGGTCGGCTTCTCAACGTTTGTTCCAGTGCGAATGCACTCAGAATTTGCAAATAATAAGTTTAATTGACGAGGTACGCTGCACTGAAGCGTGCAACAAGTTTGAAATGGAGGTCAGGTCCCATGTAAGGATGCCCAAAGCGGTTAAGGCATCTGCTCAAAAAAAGCGGTTAATCCGGATTCGAGTGTTGTTCCAGTACAAACTTTCAGCTTTCGCCATTTATGGCCTGTGTGGCAAGCCGTCACGATATCCCACCCATCCTTTCCCTTTCCTTCCGTTTTCTGAACTTCTATGAGCATTTATGGCCTGTGCGGCAATCCGTCACTATATCCCACCCATCCTTTCCCTTTCCTTCCGCTTTCTGAACGTCTATGAGCTGGCTACACTTCCTTGTGGTATTATGAAATGGCGAAATTGGGAATACCAAATTGTGCACTAAATACGATCTACCATTTCTTAATGTGTTACCTGCAGGGTCGTTGTAGGAAACCATCTCTCTGTATTTTATGTTCTATCTTCGTCTTGTTTACTCGTTTCAGTATACTGTGGATGAAAAACTTGTTTTGGGTTGGAAAGTCTCCTTTGGTAAAACTATGGAACTTCGTATCAGCGTACAACGAGAACCAATGTACACTCTGAACGACAAGAAACATCTCCAGTGCTGAGGTGGCTGTATCGACAATTACGAAAGCGATACGAAGTTTTGGATGCCTCCCGTGATAAAGACGACAGAGCTGACGTGAAAGCGATCATCAAGGCACGTCGGACTGCACCATGTACCACACGCGGCGTACTGTGTAACCAAACAGTGCTCCACGACGCACTGTGTTCAGCTATTGTTAGATGTTGGAGACTGCGACGGCGAATTTGACTTCGCTATAGGTGCGGTAAGCCTCGTAGGCAACTTGCCAACATTAATTCGTAAAACCCCCGCAGGGGAAGACGGCAAGGCAAACGACAGCGGCTTATTTCCTCCTTCGTTTGATCTTCTGTACAGCAGCTTCCTCATTATCATGGTAGGAGAACGCCTCACAAAACAATGAAGCCCGTGCCCTATAAACGAGCGTCTGGTGGTACCCTTTATAAACAGAGGATGGAAATGCTATAGTGACGGCTCGCTGCGATCATCCACGTAATGCTAAACGCGGGTTTTGTGGAATCATAGGAAATTATTTCTAAACGCTTATGAGAGTAAAGTAATGAATCAGAACGTTTCAGGAGGAGGGACACTTCTTAACCCCCCCCCCCTCCCCTCCCATGCGGACGTCTTATGAGGGGAACGACGTTTATGTTTTGGTTCGAAAGATTGCCACCTCTTAGCCACGCTTGCGCCCTGCGCGCAATTGATCAGAAGCTGTGGCCTAGATTACGACAACGAAGCAAAAAGATTTCGTTAAAACACATTAAGCAAAGGTTCATGTTGAAAAACTCATTACGTTATTTATTTCCCATTAACACAAGTAACACGAGATGTCGCCATGCTATTAGGTCGCTGAGGTTGCTAGCCGTCCTAAACAAAAAACGATATCTATATCTATAAAAAATTCGAAAGAAAGGTCAAATTATCTTGGTTGTACTGTAGATCTCAGCGGTTGCTGGTTGTCGTAGAAAAAAGACAGTCGACACGAAGGTTACCAGTCTGTAATGATGAGATCTTCTGACTGACACATAAACTGTATTTTTGGCGACACAGAGGCCTGTATTGTCAGTGTCGTTTCACTGATACGGCACTGTGTAATTGTGGCTCGCGAATGCAAAGCTCAGCATTCAGAGTTTGCAGTAATATCATGTTTGCTTGTCACTTAAAGCAGCCCCCTTATCCTCCGAATAATAATAATAATTATTCTCAACATCCAGTTCATAAATATGCTGTGGTTATTAAATGTTAATGTAACTTCGATATTGAAATAATTTATTAATCTGGCTCTCAGGCATTATTGATACTTAAGTAATTGTCAGGCATTTCGGCATTATTAATCCTGGTCAAACTATTATTGGTCTTGATGATTTCTGAAGTTTTAAATAGACTTAATTTATGAAATCCCTCCTTACAAGTTATTTCATAGTTAAAAGGACCCAAGAAAACTCCTACTTATTAAAGTCATTCTTAGTAACAACAACCTTTAGCCGCTGCTAATGCTGCCGCGAATTGTTGTAAACCACTTGGAAAAAGGCAGTCATGTAAAGAGGTGAGTTCAAACCTTAGGGCCAAAACAGAGACACTGACACACCACAATATGCCGTGTACTCTAATCCACTAAATTCCGTTGCACAAGTCAGATTCTCTATCACTTGTAAAACTGTTATTCAAATACCCAGTGAGATAACCTCTCCAAATGTTAGTTTTAAGTTTTTCCTATAGCGACCTGTTAAGGGATTAAATGACAGCGAAACTGGCACTCTTACAATACTCACACAGTGTCATGCAGGCTAGATTCCGATTACTGGTAGCTCAGGTTGCTTATCGAGTCCATTTTCACAGAAGAATATAGGCTATATTTGTTTTAGGTACGTTACATATGGTTGAGTGACAGTTGGCTAAAATGTAACCAATGTAATTGAGAGTTATGACACACTCCTTACAACATTCACACACAAACTGTAAACCACTCTTTTTCAGCAAACTCAGGAGACGTCCTAATAGGAATTTGGGACGCTGATCGGTACATATACTTATGTCATATCACACTGAGAATTTCTGTTGGAATATGTACTACACACCATAATGGCAGTATTCTGTGAAGTATCTGATGGCAGGGTAGCGACGAGACTAACACTCCATTAAGCAGTCGACAAGATTTGTGTTAAACAGTATGACAAACGAACAGCCCAAGGTATATTCATCTATTGACAAAGTCGCAATATTTCTCGTTGTTCTCACCAACCTTAAATCTATATTTTAGCAGATTTGCAGATAATCTTTGCTATAAACTCGTGAGAACTGTGCAGTGACTAAGGAATCTGTACCAGTATTGGAAGGAACAAAGGAAAGAAGAAAGATTAGATTCCAACGTCCTGTCGAAAGCGTGGTCATTAGAGGCGGAGCACCGCTCTGCATGTTACAAGGGCGAGGACAGAAACTGGCTGGGCACCTTCTGGGGAATCATCCAGTATTTACTCGAACGATATAGGGAAATCACCCCTACATCATGGGAGGGGGCAACTGCCTACTTTTGCCTCCTAGTGGATACCTACACCGGGAGGTCAAAAACTGTCTAAATTGGTTGAAAGGTTATTGCATACTAGATTGGGCTGAGAACTACTTGTTCAGAAAAAAATTCGGTACATTGCGCCATTTCTGAGGCAACTAACATTGCAGTTAGTCAATGAGGACGTCCGTTGTGGGACACAGGGCGTTCTGAAACACATTTTTAATCAAATTTATATGCTAATTATTTAAACTGTGACAGCTGTTTGATTCATAACCGCAGTGCATTGTCATGCAACTTGAATTGCGTCTCCCTGGGGATACTTATTGTTATCCTAATTGATTTATGATACCATGGGGATAGTCCATCCTTCTGAGTTACCAGTCACCACTCTCCCTCCCACTTATCATCCGCCACCCCTTTAGGAAAAGAGACACTTCCTTTACGTCACCACTCGATAGTCTAGTTCTGAACCCCGAGCACTGCTCTTCCCTCCCCAACTTCGCTGAACCATTGTTCCTTCCCTACACCACTTGTGAATTGGGGTAGAAAAAAGAGTCAATCTGTGCAGGAAAGAAAGGAACTCAAGACTCGAAATTCAAATCAGTCTCAATTATATATTTTTTATTTAATCAGTTTGAGATAGTTATATCTCACCGCGGGTCCGAGTGGCCGTGCGGTTCTAGGCGCTACAGTCTGGAGCCGAGTGACCGCTACAGTCGCAGGTTCGATTCCTGCCTCGGGCATGGATGTGCGCGATGTCCTTAGGTTAGTTAGGTTTAATTAGTTATAAGATCTAGGTGACTGATGACCTCAGAATTTAAGTAGCATAGTGCACAGAGCCTTTTGAACCATTTCTGAACAGATCTCCCTACTACGTTAGGGGAGAAATGTAAGTAAATCCGGTGTAGGGCTAATAGTTGCCGTTGTGGGTCGAGCTTGTGTAGGTCTGTCATCTGGGCGCCACCATAGAGTTCGCCCCATGCCCTCATTACGTACCATGGTACGAAATAGCACTGACTGTATTCTGGATGCCAGTCTCCTTTGATCTCATGGCCCCAAACAAACCATCATGGGGCGAGATGTCTTTGATAGAGAAATACAGGCAAGCTTCCCGTGTCTCTCCAGTGCAACCAACTTGGCTCTCTTCAGGATACTGAGCCCCTATTGGCTAATGCAGCCTACAAAGGGAGAGCAGGGGCGGTTGTAATATCAATTTAATTCTTTAACGATTTATAGGAGTCCAATAGATCGCTCACAAGATTCACCACCGTTTTACGATGGTTATTCTTCATAATAAAACATATATTCAGTGTTTGACAATCACATGCAAACATCAAGTAATTAAATTTTCGACACAAATAGATCATAGCGCGAAACATATCCAAGGTGTTGAAAACACAAGCCCCCGCCTACACCACAACGGATTCACCTTACACTAAACACATCCGGCGAAAGAAAATTTTCCGACTGCACACAATCGCTATCGGAAAGTGCGTTCTATCCACCGACTGCCTGGGAGTCGTGGGGGTGCTGGTCAGAAGAGGGCAAGAGACTCGCAACTGTGCCAGACTAGCTGGCAGTAGCGAGCTCATCTGCAGCCGTAACAGGCGTACAGTGTGCGAAGGGACTGTCACCGTGTCCACCAGGCAGTCAGCCGAACAATTTACATGGGGGAGATAATCATCAAACGCAAATACTCACCATGTTGAATCTTCTCACGCAACACACGCGTTCGCTTCTGTCGCCACTCAGCCAGTGTATTCACTAGTTCACTACTCAGCCGCCAGGGCCGCAATTGGGACTTGCTCCTGCAGCCGCGAGAAAGACCCGACAGGACACAGTGTTGTTTGTAGCCGTGTTGTTTGTTGAGGGAGGCTAAGCTGCGGCTTCTCGTCGGCTGCTGGCAGCAGACACTGGAAGACAAGCAGGCGAGACTGGTACACGTAAATCCATCCTCAACATCGGCTCTCCCCAGTTTCAAAAATTCACTTTACTCAATCGGAAAGGGGCATGTTCTGTACTCACCTCGAATTTCTCAGGCGATATGTGGATTCCCCTCTTTAATAAGAGGTTTTTTAGTAGACAAAAAAAATTGGAGCATACCTAGACGCATTTTCACGTCGCTAAAATATCGTTATTTGTGAAAATGCTGTGCAATATTGTTGCATAGGCTATATTTCCCCTACGTATTCTCTCATCAGGTAAAACTACATCTGTTCTTAACTGATTAATATCTGTTGCGTCCTGCACCACAGACTACGACCTTAAGGGGACATTGTACTTGAAATTAGTTGAAATTTGACATTTTCTCTTTTCTACTCCATAATGTACTCTGATCTTTCCTGAACATTTTAGTATATAATGTACTAAAGTCAGACAACTGTGAAACCTTCAAATAACATTTAGAATGTTAACATGTGACTGTCAAATTTCGCTGCTACGCATATACTGCACCAGTTGAGTTGCCATATCTTGAGAACTACATAGTCTAGAAGGCTGAGAATATCTTTGTTTTGTGACTACTGTGTAGTACATGTCAGGAAAAGGATGGGAGCATGTCTGCGTAACCTAAAACCCAAGCTGAGTAGCACAATCCTGTCTGATGGCAAGACAATAAAATGTGCTGGAAATCTAACGGACAAAGTAATAGATGAATTACAGGATTATGGAAGGGCCATTACAGATATCTGACAAGTTACAGAAGATGGGAAGAGCTATGTGGAGCAGTTTCTTTCGTCGAATATCAACCGATGAAAAGCCAAGTCATGCTTTGCTTCCACCTCCAAAATACAGGCAAGCTGAATTTTGTGGGGCCCTTTATGAATTTACACATAAACATTGTTTTGCTTTGGCAGTAATGGAGGCAATGAAACCCATTTATAGAGATTTGGAAAATCCTGAGCTACTAAAGAAGTGTTTACATGGGAAGACCCAGAATGTGAGTGAGTCCTTCAGTAATGTTGTGTGGTGCCTTGTGCCTAAAAATGTATTTGTTGGCCTTATGACTCTAGAGTTAGCATTGTCTGATGCCATAATAACTTTTAATGATGGGAATTGTGAAAGTCTTAATATTCTGGAGAAGATAGAGTTAAGATTTGGAAAGAACACAGCCGAAGGACTGCGGGAACTGTACGAGTTTCGTGTACAGGAAGCAGAGCTAGCTGCTCATCAAATGACAAAAGAAGCAAGAAAAAAAGGAGACAAGCACTGGGCTTTTGTGACACTGAAGAAGACACAGGCTAAGGACCAGGTCAATTCTAGTGCATAATAGATGCAGAAATGTAAGTCTGTATAAGAAATTGTAATAAAAATATCATAGATCTCAATATCGCTGAACTACATTTTTTGCAATAAATGACCTGTGTTCTAAAATTGTACTCTTGGTAGAGGCACGAAATTTTCACAGCATGCCAAGTGTCAGATTCAATACATATGGAACTGAAATAATTAAAATATCCTTAATTGTTTAGTTCTTATGTTCAGTTATTGGTTCAAATGGCTGTGAGCACTGTGGGACTTAACTTCTGCGGTCATCAGTCCCCTAGAAATTAGAACTACTTATACCTAAGTAGCCTAAGGACATCACACACATCCATGCCCGAGGTAGGATTCGAACCCGCGACCGTAGCGGTCGCGCGGTTCCAGACTGTAGCGCCTAGAACCGCTCGGCCACTCTCACCGGCTTTTCATTTATTTACAAAATTCTGTGAAAAAACTGAGTGTCAGAAAAAAAAGATAACATGCCTCACAATACATTGCAATAATTCTAGTTCATTGTATCCAGAAAGGTGCACTGAATAATTGTGGAAAATTGTAAGTTGGTATCTTAAAAGTTTCCAAGCTAATCGATAACAAAATTCGATAATTTACCATCGGCGGCATAGGACAAACAAAGTATCTTTAAACTCATTTTTGGATCATGAACTAGTACTAAGAGCATGCTCTACCTCTGTTACGGGATGCCTCCTCATTCGCGAACTCTCTTAAGGTAGCCAGACGCCTTGTTCGTACGAAGCACTAATGAGTTCTAAATAGCAGATTAATTATACGTATCACTTTATAAATTTGGTAATGTAGCTCATTTTATTACGATGGACATACCTCCCTGTGTAGGTGGGAGATCGAAATTCGTTAAAGGATCTAGCCACAACGAAAAAATACCAGAATACCGCTCGAAGTCAAGTCACTCGCGTAGTTCTCCCACTACCCTACCCACCCAGCCAACTGTACGTCATAGATACTAAAATAATTAGCTAATTAATTAAGTGTACTTCAGTTAATTGATGAAAGGAGGAAGTACAAACATGTTCCGGGAAAATCAGGAATACAGAAATACAAGTCGCTGAGGAATGAAAAAAATGGGAAGTGCAGGGAAGCTAAGACGAAATGGCTGCAGGAAAATTGTGAGGACATCGAAAAAGATATGATTGTCGGAAGGACAGACTCAGCATATAGGAAAGTCAAAGCAACCTTTGGTGGCATTAAAAGCAACGGTGGTAGCATTAAGAGTGCAACGGGAATTCCACTTTTAAATGCAGAAAACAGAGCCGATAGGTGGAAAGAATACATTGAAAGCCTCCATGAGGGTGAAGATTTGTCTGATGCGATAGAAGAAGAAACAGGAGTCGACTTAGAAGAGATAGGGGATCCAATATTAGAATCGGAATTTAAAAGAGCTTTGGAGGACTTATGGTCAAATAAGGCAGAAGGTATAGATAACATTCCATCAGAATTTCTAAAATCATTAGGAGAAGTGGTAACAAAACGACTATTCACGTTGGTGTGTAGAATATATGAGTCTGGCGACATACCATCTGACGTTCAGAAAAGCATCATCCACACAATTCCGAAGGCGGCAAGAGCTGACAAGTGCGAGAATTATCGCACAATCAGCCTAACAGCTCGTGCATCGAAGCTGCTTACAAGAATAATATACAGAAGAATGGAAAAGAAAATTTAGAATGCGCTAGGTGACGATCAGTTTGGCTTTAGGAAAAGTAAAGGCACGAGAGAGGCAATTCTGACTTTACGGCTAATAATGGAAGCAAGGCTCAAGAAAAATTAAGACACGTTCATAGGATTAGTCGAGCTGGAAAAAGCGTTCGACAATTTAAAATGGTGCAAGCTGTTCAAGATTCTGAAAAAAGTAGGGGTAAGCTATAGGGAGAGACGGGTTGTATACAATATGTACAACCACCAAGAGGGAATAATAAGAGTGGACGATCAAGAACGAAGTGCTCGTATTAAGAAGGGAGTAAGACAAGGCTGTAGCCTTTCGCCCCTACTCTTCAATCTGTACATCGAGGAAGCAATGATGGAAATAAAAGAAAGGTTCAGGAGTGGAATTAAAATACAAGGTGAAGGGATATCCATGATACGATTCGCTGATGACATTGCTATCCTGAGTGAAAGTGAAGAAGAATTAAATGATCTGCTGAACGAAATGAACAGTATAATGAGTATACAGTATGACTTCCATGGTACTAGAGGGAGCTGTAGAGGGCAAAAACTGTAGAGGAAGACAGAGATTGGAATACGTCAAGCAAATAATTGAGGTCGTAGGTTGCAAGTGATACTCTGAGATGAAGAGGTTAGGACAGGAAAGGAATTCGTGGCGGGCCGCATCAAAGCAGTCATGGTCAGTAATTTTTTCGTAGAGTTGGAATACACTCGTCAGGAACCGTCACAGACATTTCTGTGACGTCTCTAGAAGGTTCCCACACGTTAGGTAGTCATTTCCTCTGACACCCAAATGGGTAGTAACCGTCCTCAACTACCTGAAGATATCAACACTAATTACATTCTGCCTGTCGGTTGCCTTGTCGCGCAGATGGAGGTAAGACACTTAGAATTCCGCTAGAGTGCCCGAAACCAATGCTGCGCAGTCCTGTCGGTAAAGGTTGCAGTAGAATCTGTCGCGCTCTTTGCCACCCCTGACATGCCACTGCCCCGCCCCCCCGCTGCCACCGGCCTGATGGCGTACAGCACAACCCAACCAAATGTGTACGACTGTGCAGACATGGATCTCCCTCAGAATACAGTGCTGTAGAAACCTTCCTATTGGCTCCCGCCAAATTAGTAGGCGAAAGGTTTTGAGAACTCAAGTGGGAACCCCTGTAGGGAATGCGATGTTCTTTTCAAGGAATACTACTGAGAACGACATTTCAGTCTGACTGCTGATGTAATCTACTGCCGCTAACACAAATGAAACGTAAGGACCACGCAGATAACATACGAGAACATAGCGCTCATGTGGCGGTAATAGACTATTCCCGCGTGGAATAAGAAAGGAAATGCTTAGTGGTGGTACAGGGAACCCTCTGCCAGGCGTCATACGATATCTTACGAGGTAAGCATATAGATGTAGATGTATACTTAGTCTGCCTATTAAGACGTTAGTCCATGTATTTGTAGGCACGCCAAACTTAATGACGAATGTTTCCTCTTATGTATCGAGAGAACAAGTGACAGAGCTTCTGCTGCCGATTGTCTCTCGGTGTAAACTTTCGTATTATCCCAAATTTTCTCATTGCAGTCATTTCACAAGATGTTTGTGAGAGGCTGTAGTATGCTTCTCCACAGTATTTAAAAGAAACGGTAGAGAACTCGCCTCTCAACTCCCGTTTCATCAGGGTCTCGCTTTTCTGCTGTATTGTCACGAATCCTCCACTCTTCGACCTACAGCAATTGAAGCCATCTGGTTTTGACAGTACGGCACGGCAAGTCAGAAACCTCTGGTAATTCTGTCGAAATGCCTTCACGCTCTGAAAGCACTGTTCCATTAGTTAGAAGACTCCTCCAGATGTCACTGATTAAACAGAGAGCTATCGCAGCGGAGAAAATTAAACACTAATGTAGAGGAGGAAATTAACTACCGTGCGACCTATACGTGAACTGCAAAAAGAAATTCAGAAGCATAACATTTACAGTTCATTGATATCAAACTACCCTCTATAAATATCCCTCTATACATGTCCTAATCTCCTTTATCATATTCCTACTATTACTACACTAGAAATACGACACTGTCATGGTGTCAAGCTTTCGATGACATCACTATGTCTCTCTCACTTTCTCACTCTCTCTTCGTTATTTTTATAACAGACAACGGAGTAAACTAAAAAAGTATGCTAACGTCATCTGGAGAGCTCCATAAGATTTTACAACGTCTCTCTCTTCTGGTTTATAGTGAACAAGTACCGTCTACCTGTTGACATCGAATATATGTACTGATCCCATTATACAGGGTGATTTTTTCCATCCTGTACGAACTTTTAATTGGTGAGAAGATACGGACCAGAAGAGGTCTAATGAACTTATTTCCGGGAATGCGTGGTTTCCATGGTAGATACCATGAATTTCATTATACTTTGTAATAGAGGCGCCTGTCTAATACCCACTGTACCACGCAGCCACAGTTATAGTATGCATGTTTTCCTCCTAGAGGGTGGTACTGTTCCTAGTAGATCATTCCCTAGCGTCCTATCCTGCCACAGTTATTGGTAATGTAGCATCCGATTCACTTCTATTGCTGACGTAACTTGTCGTGGATGTGATACGCCGTTGTACAGAACAGATCCATATTCGAATCAAGAGCTTGCCGATATAGTGTTCACTTATGGAAAGGCAAAGGCAATTGACGGCAAGCAGCAAGGTTGTATCAGGAGGCATATCACCACCAACAACCGCCACGGCATTCAAGGTTGCAACAATGTTTCGCCGTTTGTCTGAGACTGGTTCGTTTCAGAAAGCAGGAAATCATGAAGGAAGTACGTGAAATGTTCGGACACCAGAAAATGTGATTAACCCATTACTGGCCAAAACTCTGTCGGATCATATTTTGCTAACTTTTATACATGTATATGTTACATGTCATTAACTGAATAAAAAGTTGTTTTGAAAATTTTCAGTTTGTTAGAACAAAAACTACAGACCGTCCCATTTTTGGAACATTGGCCAAATGCACTATCCAAATTCACAACCTTATTCTCCTTGCATAATATTGCAAGAAACAACGCAAACAATAAATAAAGAATGTTTTAATATTATTGAAGTCTATTCAGTATGAACTGAAGTAAACCACTTGTCGTGTACACCAACATTGCACCTATCACAGATTTTTGCTGTTTTTTTCTTGCAGTAAGCACATCTCTCCTGTGTTTTACTTGGCACAATGAAATGATTTCCTGGATCTAGTCGTACATCTGTGCTCACCTGTCCTCCCATCAATTTGCTTCCTTGTGGTCCTCTGCGTTTTGGTACTGATCCTGTTTTCTTTGATAGGTAAAACATCACTATTCTCTGTCGGACATCCAAAAGCGAGAGCTTCTCATTAGAGTCAGCAATTTGGTATGCACGCCACGTGTTTACTCCGAAGATATCTATCATCTGTGTGAACAATGGCCACCATCATTTCGTTGACCCTTCCTCGTCCTATAAATTGATATCTGCTTGCCAGTAGATCTACGACACCCATATGGGCACTGTATTCTTCAATAAGATATGGCATTGTAACAGAGATTTTCTTTTTCTTTGCCTGTGAGTATCTTTTAGTAGAACTCAGAGGAGTAATAGTACTGTAATTTGTCGCTACACATACTGGTTTGTTGTCACTCCACTTCACAACCAGAATTTGGTTCTCTCTTTCAAACATGTAGTCATAGAATCCTCGTTCCTTTTCTTTTGCCATTCTTTTCGAGTCAATCAAAGGACATGCATTAGTTCAGATCTCTCTTATTGTTCCTGTAGCTTTCATTTTACTCTTTCCGAGTGTGATCAGTGTGTCAACACTGGTGAAGAAGTTGTCAAAGGTAAGCTTATAATTAGGATATTCTGATTCTGGAATCATGCCGGTTAGTTCACTTATTACCCTTGCACCTACAGGCTCCTGTTTGTTGTCAGTCTTGCCACAGTGTGGCGAAAAATTATAAAGAAAGCCATTTGAACTTGTAAGACACCAAATTTTATATCCAAATTTGATAGGCTTTCCCCTCAGAAACATTTTTGCTGAATGTTTACCATAATAACGTACCATCATTTCATAAATTGAGAGTTCTGAATGAAATACGCCAAATTTAGCAAATTGCTTTTTCACCGTTTCAAAGTACAACCTCAGTTTGTACGTCTTGGGGTTTTGGGGTTGTCATTGGGATGAATGAATCTCTTTATTAGCCGAAACCTATTTCTTGAAAGTGAGTTGAAGACTAAAGTAACACCGACATCAGGAGCCTGTTCCCAATACATATTCTCATGGGGAAGCTTATGATAACCACGCCGAAGTAGTATGCAAATAAATGATTTTAGTTCCTCTTTGGTTAGCAGAAAATTTATTTTTTTATGTTGGCAAGCATAGATTTCGCTTTGTTCAATAACAATATCCATTAGTTTCTCGGAAAAAAATCCTCAAACACCTGAGGCACTGTCTTATTTGCGAGACATTCGCAACATAATGTTAGTTGCTCTTCCGTGGTTAACTAGTGTTTGTGTACGTTGGTTTTGTAGATAACGTACCATTTTCTGCCCCATCTGCTAACGCTTTCCTTCTTTTGGCTTCTGGAGGTACAACTGTAGCATTAGCTTAATCTCTGCTGGTTATGAGCTCTAAAGTACCGGCTACATCTTGTGCAACACTCATTGTTCAGTACGTTTTCGTCAATGTCTTCTTCATCTGTTATTACATCTGCATCGGTTGGAATAATAGCCAATTCTACATCATCATCTTCATCGTCACTCTCTTGATGGGTCTCTAGTTCTGCTAGAATTTCTTCAACTGTTAGTCTACACGACATCCTGTTGGAATCGTAAAATTCGAATAGAATATGAAAAAAAAACAGATACAAAGAACGTAAAATGCAATTCTTCTCTTTATAATACATGTACACAAGAATAGGGCACATCAACAATAAACGATAGAGTAACATTCCCTTGTTCCATTATTGGGACGCATAAAATATATCGATATCGCACTTACTTGAAAAAATCTGAATTATACTAAATCTTACACGGACAGCCATATGTTCATAACAAGCGCTCCCCGATAACTAAATCACAGCTCATTGTCGTCCAGGAACTACCAGCAGACATACAGTGCTGCCAAGTGCGAGAACAAAAAATCGCCAAGTTTATAACTTTCCTGACGTGAAGTACATAGAAAAAAGTTATTTATTTTACATTTACAGGCATTACAGCAGTTAGTTGAGCCTACAGGCGCAACAATAAAGGCTAGAAGTTCCATTGCTTAAGTAGAAATAAGTAAAATATACGCGTCCCAAAAAAGGGACAATGGCCAGAAATGGGTTAATACTGCAGAAGAGAATAGCCATGTCAGTTCCATGCGGTTTGCTGCCCCAGTACATGTTGTTGTTGTTGTTGACTTCAGTCCTGAGACTGATTTGATGCAGCTCTCCATGCTACTCTATCCTGTGCAAGCCGCTTCATCTCCCAGTACCTACTGCAACCTACATCCTTCTGAACCTGCTTAGTGTATTCATCTCTTGGTCTCCCTCTACGCTTTTTACCCTCCACGCTGCCCTCCAATGCTAAATTTGTGATCCCTTGATACCTCAAAACATGTCCTACCAACCTATCTCTTCTTCTAGTCAAGTTGTGCCACAAATTTCTCTTCTCCCCAATCCTATTCAATACCTCCTCATTAGTTACGTGATCTACCCATCTAATCTTCAGCATTCTTCTGTAGCACCACATTTCGAAAGCTTGTATTGTCTTCTTGTCCAAACTAGATATCGTCCATGTTTCACTTCCATACATGGCCACTCTCCAAACAAATACTTTCAGAAACGACTTCCTGATACATAAATCTATATTCGATGTTAACAAATTTCTCTTCTTCAGAAACGCTTTCCTTGCCATTGCCAGTCTACATTTTATATCCTCTCTACTTCGACCATCATCAGTTATTTTACTTCCTAAATAGCAAAACTCCTTTACTACTTTGTCTCATTTCCTAATCTAATTCCCTCAGCATCACCCAATTTTATTTGACTGCATTCCATTATCCTCGTTTTGCTTTTGTTGATGTTCATCTTATATCCTCTTTTCAAGACACTGTCCATTCCGTTCAACTGCTCTTCCAAGTCCTTTGCCCTCTCTGACAGAATTACAATGTCATCGGCGAACCTCAAAGTTTTTACTTCTTCTCCATGAATTTTAATACTTACTCCAAATTTTTCTTTTCTTTCCTTTACTGCTTGCTCAATATACAGATTGAATAGCATCGAGGAGAGGCTACAACCCTGTCTCACTCCTTTCCCAACCACTGCTTCCCTTTCATGCCCCTCGACTCTAATAACTGCCATCTGGTTTCAGTACAAATTGTAAATAGCTATTCGTTCCCTGTATTTTACCCCTACCACCTTCAGAATTTGAAAGAGAGTATTCCAGTCAACAATGTCAAAAGCTTTCTCTAAGTCTACAAATGCTAGAAACGTAGGTTTACCTTTTCTTAATCTTTCTTCTAAGGTAAGTCGTTAAGGTCAGTATTGCCTCACGTGTTCCAACATTTCTACGGAATCCAAACTGATCCTCTCCGAGGTCCGCATCTACCAGTTTTTCCATTCGTCTGTAAAGAATTCGTGTTAGTATTTGCAGCTGTGACTTATTAAACTGATAGTTCGGTAATTTTCACATCTGTCAACAGCTGCTTTCTTTGGGATTGGAATTATTATATTCTTCTTAAAGTCTGAGGGTATTTCACCTGTCTGATACATCTTGCTCACCAGCTGGTAGAGTTTTGTCATGACTGGCTCTCCCAAGGCCGTCAGTAGTTCTAAAGGAATGTTGTCTACTCCGGGGGCCTTGTTTCGACTCAGGTCTTTCAGTGCTCTGTCATACTCTTCACACAGTATCTAACCTCCCATTTCGTCTTCATCTAAATCCTCTTCCATTTCCATAATATTGGCCTCATGCACATCGCCCTTGTATAAACCTTCTATATACTCCTTCCACCTTTCTGCCTTCCCTTCTTTGCTTAGAACTGGGTTCCCATCTGAGCTCTTGATATTCATACACGTGGTTCTCTTCTCTCCAAAGGTCTCTTTAATTTTCCTGTAGGCAGTATCTATCTTACCCCTAGTGAGATAAGCTTCTACATCCTTACATTTGTCCTCTAGCCATCCCTGCTTCACCATTTTGCACTTCCTGTCGATCTCATTTTTTAGACGTTTGTATTCCGTTTTGCCTGCTTCATTTACTGCATTTTTATATTTTCTCCTTTCATCAATTAAATTCAATATTTCTTCTGTTACCCAAGAATTTCTAGCAGCCCTCGTCTTTTAACTACTTTATCCTCTGCTGCCTTCACTACTTCATCCCTCAGTGCTACCCATTCTTCTTCTACTGTGTTTCTTTCCCCCATTGCTGTCAATTGTTCCCTTATGCTCTCCTTTAAACTCTGTACAATCTCTGGTTCCTTCAGCTTATCCAGATCCCATGTCGGTAAGTTCCCACCTTTTGGAGGTTTCTTTAGTTTTAACCTACAGGTCATAACCAATAGATTGTGGTCAGAGTCCACATCTGCCCCTGGAAATGTCCTACAATTTAAAACCTGATTCCTAAATCTCTGTCTTAACATTATATAATCTATCTGATACCTTTTAGTATCTCCAGGATTCTTCCATGTATACAACCTTCTTTTATGATTCTTGAACCAAGTGTTAGCTATGATTAAGATATGGTCTGTGCAAAATTTTACCAGACGGCTTCCTCTTTCATTTATTAGCCCCAATCCATAATCACCTTCTCTCCCTTTTCCTACTGACGAATTCCAGTCACCCATGACTATTAAATTTTCGTCTCCCTTCACTACCTGAATAATTTCTTTTATCTCATCATACATTTCATCAATTTCCTTGTCATCTGCAGAGCTAGTTGGCATATAAACTTCTACTACTGTAGTTGGCATGGGCTTTGTGTCTATCTTGGCCACAATAATGCGTTCACTTTGCTGTTTGTAGTAGCTTACCATCACTCCTATTTTTTTTATTAATTATTAAACCTACTCCTGCATACCCCTATTTGATTTTGTATTTATAACCTGTATTCACCTGACTAAAAGTCTTGTTCCTCCTGCCACCGAACTTCACTAATTCCCACTATATCTAACTTTAACCTATCCATTTCCCTTTTTTAATTTTCTAACCTACCTGCCCGATTAAGGGATCTGACATTCCACGCTCCGATCCGTAGAAGGCCAGTTTTCTGTCTCCTGATAACGACGTCCTCCTGAGTAGTCCCCGACCGGAGATCCGAATGGGAGACTATTCTACTTCCGGAATATTTCACCCAAGAGGACGCCATCATCATTTAATCATACAGTAAAGCTGCATGTCCACGGGAAAAATTACGGCTGTATTTTCCCCTTGCTTTCAGCCGTTCGCAGTACCAGCACAGCAAGGCCTTTTTGGTCAATGTTGCAAGGACAGATAACTCAATCATGCAGACTGTTGCCCATGCATCTACTGAAAAGGCTGCTGCCCCTCTTCTGGAACCACATGTTTGTCTGGCCTCTCAAAAGATACCCCTCCGTTGTGGTTGCACCTACGGTACGGCCATCTGTATTGTTGAGGCACGCAAGCCTCCCCACCAACGGCAAGGTCTATGGTTCATGGGGGGTCCCCAGTACATGGTAAGCCGAAAGAGCGTGTAGAAAAGTCTCCGTGACAGTTGTTACTACCCTTATCACTTACTGCGTGTGCAGAAATTATTAGCGACAGAATTTTCACATAGGTAGCAGTTTTGTCACTGGTATCCTCACCAGGCAACCATGATTTCGGGGCTTGTGTCATCCATTCTATTCACAGGCCAACCTTATGCGAAGTGGTTCTTCAACTGTCACACCAGTACTGTATGGATTAGTATGCAGAACCCCCATGGTATGGTGAAAGCGAATCATCAGCATCAGTGCAGACGGAATGTGAGGGCCTGCGTAATTGCCGACCATATTTTGGGAACAGTCTCCCTTCCACGTCACATAAAAAGTGGGAACTATCGGCGTATCTTGTGGATGACTTTGCCTCCCCTGCTGGAAGAAGTGTCATTGATATTTCGACTTGTTATGTGACTGCTACATGGAAATGCTCCAGCCCACTTCGTCGTTAATGTGTGGACGCATCTCAATCATGTATTTCCTGTTGCATGGATTGGATGAGGGCGTCCAGTTGCATAGCCTACTCGTTCACCGGATCTCAAACCGTGCGGTTTCTAGTTAGGCAATTGGAACAGTGTCGTGTACGCCGATTCCATGTATGGAGACACTATAGCAAGGTATTCGTGCTTCCTCTGACACTGTCAGGATGCAGCCTAGCTGATGTGAACGTGTGTGGCAGAACATTCTATGGCACGTAGATGCATACTTGAAAACTACTTTCAAGGCTGTAACTGTCGCTGTAACTGTGACTGCATGGTGCAGCACATGTTAGACCACTATCTCTTAACGATCTATCACTGAATACATGGTGTCTAACACGGAAACCATGAATTTCCGGACATAAATTCCTTAGGCCTTTTTTGTTTCGTATCCTCTCATCGATCAATCCCTAGAGTTTGTACATGGTGAAAAAAACCACCCTGTATATTTGTGTATTGATCCATTGAAGCAGGAAACCGGTGACTGAAGTCGCTTCCATGGACCTGTGTAAAGATTTGTTAACTGCACTGGAGGAAACCATATCGCACAGACTACTAGTCGCAGTAGAGGTCTTCTGTGCTATTGTTTCATAAGTAGTTTGAAGCATTTCGCTCTCCAGCTTTGGGCAACACTATATACGTATTTCATTTTTCTACCATGACTTTCAGATCTGTGTTCCTTGCTAAACCAACATTAACATATATTTCGATATATTGGCTCTCAGAGAAAGCAGGATATCACATGGTGTACGGTGAGTTGCTCCCTCAATGCACTAGATGATTGAAATAAAAGACAGAACCTGTTTTTCGTATTGATTATCCTAGAAGATAGAACCAATCTGCCTCTAAATTGACATGTATCTGCGTTAAAGGATGGCAGAAAGTAGATGGACCAGTTGGTTGAGAGGGGTTCTAACGAGGCAGGATTTAATGGTAGATTGATGATGCATTCTAGACAGAGAGAGATGTTGTGCCAGGCTGTATCATTTGTGTGGTATAAAATGCGCTCGACCTGTATACTATTGTGGGTTTTGGGTGTGACTTAGGGCACTGTCTACCTGCAATCGTTAACAGCGAATCTCCCCACATCACAGCCAGCAAAGGACTTCCAATACGTGTGTGATGAATCATGTCCACCAAACTGATAGGAAAACCGATTTCAGGGCCCTCCTCTACATGAAGAAAGATGTATGCAAAGTACTCTACTTCCCTTCCACGTCTTTGTCGTAAAATGAGCCTTTAGTTTCATAACTGCTGTGATACTAAGTCAGTGACAGGGGTTTGTGAGATACAGCAACACCTGTGTATACATCTGCTTCGCAGTTGTTGTGTGTAGAAGAGACTGTGTTCTGTTCACGGAGTTAGTGTTGTGTGGCGTGTGATTTCAGCAGTGAAACACCGGTGCTATGCATTTGTCTATTTCCTCATAAGATGTTGGTGACGGTCAGTTTAGAGGACTGATGAGAGCATACTGTAATTTACGAACTGTAATCGGATGCGAAAAGGGCGCTTTGAAGGAGTCAATTTTTTTTTCTCCTGGGATTAGAGAATAGTAGTTTTATCACCTTCAAGTTTCTCACCATAGTGGGTGGGACAGAAAGCCTGTAGGGTGAATGTGTATCAGGTGTTGGAGTATTAACATTACACTGCTCGACATCAGAGTATGGGTATGAACAAGACTGTGTAGCCATAGGAGTATGTGTTCATGTTCTACCATCATTTCTATCTTTCCAATACCTTCTTGGTGTAGAATCCAAACAGTAAAACAGTACTACAGAACTGATAGCAAAAGTGGCATACGTAAAATGTTTCAAATTTCTTCGGCCTGGAGCTCAATCATGCACAAAACCTATGCTTCTTCTTCTTCTTATCCACCTGTTATATCACCACAACACTCTGAAATGTATCAGGCTCGTATCTACAAAATACCAGTAATGATTGCTAATATCCTCGGCATGCACATATCTATAGTGATGATGTGTAACTCAATGTGTGACATGGGTATGACTCCTACGGAACAGACTTCACAGAACCGTGCTTGCGGTACTGGAATTCCAGCCTATATAATTGATTATTGGCGATGGTCGCTTGAGCAAGTTTGGAACATGTATTACGCTCTTTCCGAAAGGAAAATACTGAAGTATATTGATTACGTGAAACTCAGTTTTTTCTGTCTCTTCACAGGACGTCGGATGGACTGTGTATAAGGCCCTTCTACTTTTTAAATGTGATGAAGTAACAGGGCACGTTGGTTAAAGACAGAGGAACAGTTACAAGATGTATAGAGAGACCGTCTAGAGATTTGCTCGGGATCCTTAGCAGACAGACTAAAGCAAGGGGTAGCTGAATTCTAAATGGAGGACAGAGTGCTGCTACTGATATGACTCGTTTGTTGGAGTGGTAATCATCAAAACATGTTTCTCCTATATCCTACGAAGGCTAGTATACTTTGTGGCTCCCTTTCGGGTAGGAGAGACGGCCAATCGTACTAAAATCTTATCGAATTTATAAAGTGCTTTTGCTGAGGTCTCTTTCCTTCACTAATAATGGTTCTAATGGCTCCAAGCACTACGGGACTTAACATCTGAGGTCATCAGTCCTCTACTTAAACCTAATTAACCAAAGGACCTCACACACGTCCACGCCCGACGCAGCATTCGAACCTGCGACCGTAGCAACAGCGCGGTCGCGGACTGAGGCGCCTAGAACCTCCTTGCCACAGCGGCCGGCCGTACACTAATAAACAGTATTTGTGTCATATGATGTAGGCAGGGTAACAGTGGTCAAGATATGTTAACATGTTTATAGTACTCGGCAAGAAATGGAGGAGATGACTTAGCAATGATAAAGAAACTGAGAATCGAGCTGCAACGTCGTTGGCTAATAGCATCATGAGATCGATGCGACGAGACGTTTTTTGACGTGTCAAGTCGTAGATAGCGTTGGCTGGAAACTCGAGTAATTGCGTAAAATGCTTTGAAATAACGAATAAACGGTTAAATTAATAACATTAATAGAAAATACGTAAAATTTTCTGAAAATATGACTAAGACGTGGAGGCATGAGGATACTTACATCCTCGCCAGGGTGTACGGAAATCATTCCATTCCTCGATTGGCGAGAGCGACAACTGATAATACACAATATCCTACTCTATTTGTTCAATTCCTGCCAGATACCCCCTTTTCGACATGTAGTTATGCCTTGTAGACCACAATAATGAAAGACGCACTTGCAAAGATTTGGAGGAATGTATGGCCACCACCTATAACACCGAAACAACGTTCATATACCGGGGTGGCACATCCACAACCAACATGAGGAATCAGTGCTTCTCGTTTCTCTGAAAGCAGAACATTGAGACGTCTGCTACCTCTTCACTGCGGAAGATGAGATTAAATGTAGAGTTAATCCCCGTCTGGCAGCTGTCTGGAAACTCTCGTCAGTGCTGCAAACTCTTCCGGTTTATTTGCATTGCGATGCCTCCCTAATTTTAGTAAATAAGAAACACTACCTCTGTCATTTATTTCAACCATCCCGTGTGTTATGGGAGCTGCATATCCTACACTATGCGGTATCTAACTTTCTGTGGGAGTCAAACATGTTAATGTCGGTTTAGCATCTGACTCAGGCGTCAAAGTCGTGGTACAAGCACAAAATATATGGCGATGTACAAAAGTGTAGTCATACATTCCTTCTATTTATTACAGCAAAAACACAATGTATCAAAATCCTTGTGATACAACTATAGAAGAACTCCCTATTGTGATAGATAGTCTCTGAGATATCGTCTTCCTGCAATACTGGCGACAATAATTTACACAGGTCCGTGGAAGCAACTATAATCACTGGGCGCCTGCTCTGATGGACCAACACACACACGTTAAAGAGGATCACTACATATGCTCGATGTTAGCACGCAGACAGTATTTGTTCTCCATGTACCAAAAGAGAGAGACACAGTAAAATCTTAGGGAGTTCTCTACCAGCTAACGTAAACGAAGTTTCCTTTTTTGTAGTTTTACTCTTTTGGATATTATAAAACCCACGAGGGGAGAGAGAGAGAGAGAGAGAGAGAGAGAGAGAGAGAGAGAGACTGTGCTGTCAACGAAGGCTCTGAAACCATTACAGTGTCATATTTCTACCGTAGTACACATAGGAACACGATAAAGGAGGTTAGGACATTTATTGAGGGATATTTATAGAGGATCATTCGATATCAGTCAATTGTAGATGTTATGCTACTGAATTTCTTTTTCAGTCAAATTATACGTTGCATGGTTGTGAATTTCCTCCTGTACGTTACGTGCTATTTATCTCATTGTTATAGCTCTCTACCTAGTGAGTGATATGTGGAGGACTAGAGAGTCTTCTGCCTAATGGTATGTGAAAACATTTCAAGAGGATTAGAAGAGGTCTCTGACTTGTCGTGGCGCTTATCTCACTCAGCAAACTCAAGTGGGTTCAAATGCTGTACGTCGGAGAGTGAAGGATACGGGACAATACGGCAGCTAAGCGACACTTTGATGAAAGGTGAATGGACAGGTGAGCTGTGTACAATTTCTTCTGAGTAATGTGTACAAACGTATTGCAACCTGTCACATACATGTCGTAAATTGACTGCAAATGGGAATACTAGGGTCTCATACGAAGATTTCTACGAGAGACAGTCAGCAGCAGTAGTTCTGTCTCTTGTTTTCTCAGTGAATAAGGGGCGACATCCTCACGAGAGTTTTGTGTGCCTATGGATGGATGGACTAACATCATCATAGGTAGACCAGATATACATTTATATCTACACTCCTGGAAATTGAAATAAGAACACCGTGAATTCATTGTCCCAGGAAGGGGAAACTTTATTGACACATTCCTGGGGTCAGATACATCACATGATTACACTGACAAAACCACAGGCACATAGACACAGGCAACAGAGCATGCACAACGTCGGCACTAGTACAGTGTATATCCACCTTTCGCAGCAATGCAGGCTGCTATTCTCCCATGGAGATGATCGTAGAGATGCTGGATGTAGTCCTGTGGAACGGCATGCCAAGCCATTTCCACCTGGCGCCTCAGTTGGACCAGCGTTCGTGCTGGACGTGCAGACCACGTAAGACGACGCTTCATCCAGTCCCAAACATGCTCAATGGGGGACAGATCCGGAGATCTTGCTGGCCAGGGTAGTTGACTTACACCTTCTAGAGCACGTTGGGTGGCACGGGATACATGCGGACGTGCATTGTCCTGTTGGAACAGCAAGTTCCCTTGCCGGTCTAGGAATGGTAGAACGATGGGTTCGATGACGGTTTGGATGTACCGTGCACTATTCAGTGTCCCCTCGAAGATCACCAGAGGTGTACAGCCAGTGTAGGAGATCGCTCCCCACACCATGATGCCGGGTGTTGGCCCTGTGTGCCTCGGTCATATGCAGTCCTGATTGTGGCGCTCACCTGCACGGCGCCAAACACGCATACGACCATCATTGGCACCAACGCAGAAGCGACTCTCATCGCTGAAGACGACACGTCTCCATTCGTCCCTCCATTCACGCCTGTCGCGACACCATTGGAGGCGTGCTGCACGATGTTGGGGCGTGAGCGGAAGACAGCCTAATGGTGTGCGGGACCGTAGCCCAGCTTCATGGAGACGGTTGCGAATGGTCCTCGCCGATACCCCAGGAGCAACAGTGTCCCTAATTGGCTGGGAAGTGGCGGTGTGGTCCCCTATGGCACTGCGTAGGATCCTACGGTCTTGGCGTGCATCCGTGCGTCGCTCCGGTCCGGTCCCAGGTCGAGTCCCAGGTCGACGGGCACGTGCACCTTCCGCCGACCACTGGCGACAACATCGATGTACTGTGGAGACCTCACGCCCCACGTGTTGAGCAATTTGGCGGTACGTCCACCCGGCCTCCCGCATGCCCATTATACGCCCTCGCTCAAAGTCCGTCAACTGCACATACGGTTCACGTCCACGCTGTCGCGGCATGCTACCAGTGTTAAAGACTGCGATGGAGCTCCGTATGCCACGGCCACTGGCTGACACTGACGGCGGCGGTGCACAAATGCTGCGCAGCTAGCGCCATTCGACGGCCAACACCGCGGTTCCTGGTGTGTCCGCTGTGCCGTGCGTGTGATCATTGTTTGTACAGCCCTCTCGCAGTGTCCGGAGCAAGTATGGTGGGTCTGACACACCGGTGTCAATGTGTTCTTTTTTCCATTTCCAGGAGTGTATATGCGTAGCTCGAAAGATATCGTACAGTGGGTGGCAGACGGTGCCCTGTCCCACTACTAGTCATTTGCTACCCTGTTCCACCTGCAAATTACGTGAGGGATGAAAGGACTGTCTGCTTCCGTATAAATGCAAAATTACTCCTACCTTATCTTCGTGGTTCTCAAGCGAAATATATCTTGCGGAGGTACCTACATCTACAGTGAGCTTCAAATGTCGGTTCTCAATAGTATTCCTTGAGAAGAACACCGCATTCCTTCAGTGATTCCCATTTGACTTCTCGAAATATCTGCCTACTAATTTAGTGTGAGCATAAACGAATGCTTATGCAGCGTTTTATTTTGAGAGAAATCCAGGTCTGCCGACACATGTACTTGGTGGCAGTAGCTGCTGTTTACATGTGGGCCAGTGGCAGGTTTGGGGACAGGTGCGCAGATATCATGCGGTTGGCAAATAGAGTGAAACTTCTAAATTCCTCCGTTTACAGGCTTAATTTGGAATCAGTAAACTGGAAGTCTAAGTGACTTATTTCCACAAGCATGACAAAACAGCTGACAACTGAAAGTAATTGGTGCTGGCTATCTTCAGCTGTTTGACAATGATTACCACCCAGTTTCGGGTAGCAGAGGGTGTGACTACCTAGCCTGACTGAAGCCCTAAAGACGTCACAGAAACGTCTGTAGCGGTTACCTGGTGAGTGTAATCCTACTGCAGGAAGTTATTACGCAGTACAGAAAACTACCCTTATGTCCCATTTCATTGATTGGCAAATGAATCTGTTACCAAGTTCGTGTCACAGGGAGAGTGAAAGAAAGGGATGGTGATTCGAGAGTTGGAGGGGCAATCGGGCATTATTTCCTTGCGACAGGGTCATTTAACGTAATTTAACCACAGGGAGAGATGTCCATGTTAATAAAATCAACTGTATTTCACCTTGCGGCGAGGTCTTTTAACGTCATTTTGAACAAAGAGAGAGATCTCAATCTTAATACAATGAAGTGCATTAACGAATTTCGATAATGAGGTCTTTTAACGTAGTTTAAGTACAGGGAGAGATGTCCATTTCAATAAAATCAAAAATATTACCGAAATGATGAGGTGATATGTTATATTAATCTGATATTTACAACTTCTGATTGCTGCTACTTCAAGAGACTTCGTAGTTGATAATGCACCTGGCTGTCTCAAGAAAGTCTGAAAGTGAGGAGCCATCCTGTGACAGAGATAGAGGATATTCTTAGCACTCCGTCATGAGCAAAAAAATTAGTTCAGTTTTCTTGTCCTGTGATGTAGGACTCAACAGATATGAAGGTTTTAAGACCAGTTTTTATTGTTTACCTGATGTGAAAATACTTATGGGAAATGTAGCCCATGCCAGACTATTGCACAGGACGTTCCCAAGGAACGGTGTAAGTAGGCTGTTTAGATTTTTATATTGGTAACGCCACGTAGCGCTCTGTATGAAAATCACTGTCTGTGCTGTGTGCAGTCAGAGGCTGGTCGGCATTGTTGCAATATTCGCCATTGTAGTGTTGGGCAGTTGGCTGTTAACAGCGCGTAGCGTTGCGCAGTCGGAGGCGAGCCGCCAGCAGTGGTGGATGTGGGGAAGTGAGATGGCGGATTTTTGAGAGCGGATGATCTGGGCGATGGTCCATCAGAAAAAGTACATTTGTAAGAATGGATGTCATGGACTGGTATATATATTATGACTTTTGAACACTATTAATGTAAATACATTGATTGTTCTCTATTAAAATATTTCATTTGCTAACTATGCCTATCAGTAGTTAGTGCCTTCAGTAGTTTGAATCTTTTATTTAGCTCGCAGTAGTGGCGCTCGCTGTATTGGAGTAGTTCGAGTAACAAAAATTTTTGTGAGGTAAGTGATTTGTGAAAGGTATAGGTTAACGTTAGTCAGAGCCATTCTTTTCTAGGGATTATTGAAAGTCAGATTGCGTTGCGCTAAAAAAATATTGTGTGTCAGTTTAGTGTTGATCAGAATAGGTAAAGAGCGAAATGCGAAATGTCTGAGTACGTTCAGTTCTGCTCAGCTGTTTGAAAATCAAATAACGTAGGGCCTTTCCAGCACAGGAATTCAAATATTTTTCTAAGCGGACATTTCACGGGAATTTAGCCATGTGAAAATGCATGTATGATTTCATTTCTTTTGTCTTTGAAAATAGTTCGTGTAAAATGGACAAACTACAACTCGATTGGGAAGTGTGAGGTGCTTCGACAACAACGTGCTGATTCTGAATTGGGTAAAGTGAATTTCTTAAACTGGGGAGTGTCTATGTTGGGCGCGGAGTTGCAAACAGAACTTTAAGTCCAAGTTGTGCCTGCTTCTTGCGTCCGTGGTCAGTGGCTGACCGGGACCTGCTCTTGGGCTCTCGGTGTTGGCAGGTACAAAGAACACTCCTACCTGTTGGCCGTTGCCTGCAGCCGAAGGGGCAAGTCCCGGCAATGGCCCTTGCAGTACGCTCTGGACAACTCAAGTGTGAACTAGCCAATATGCTGGTTGAACTGCGACGAAAGCACATACACGAAGTGCATCATAAGAATAAATATGTGGAGTATTTGTTTAAGGATTATTCTTCTCTTGTAAATTCATTGTTTGACTGCTCTGCGACAGTCTCTCCTTCCCATCAATACCTGATGCGGCTGGAGATGTGAGCGCAGTTGCCGGAGCGGCTGACACTGGTAAAGGTCCCTAGTCTTCACCGGGATGGCTCATTCGCAGTTCCTAAGCTGTTGGTGAATGGTGTGCACTTCACCATCGCGAGTGTGTGCGATCGGAAGATTTTCTTCACCACATATACGTGTAAGGTGGAAACGTTGTGGTGGAGTAGGGTGCTTATGTTCTCAAATGTCAGTGCATACAAGACCTTGGATATATTTAGTGTTATGATGTATTGAGGTGAAAATTTAATTAGATGATTTTCAATACGTTTGTGTGTGTTTCTCAAAAGTTGAAAATATGTTTTATTATGAATAACAATCACCATAAGGTGGTGGTGGATTTTTTAAGTGATCTATTAGATCAAGAATCACAAGAGGAGAAGGTATACTTGGAAAAGGCCGGGAGATACGGGAAGATTTCAATAAGATTACATCATGGTCAGACAGAGATTCCAAAATCAGATACTGGATTGTAAGGCTTACCCAGGAGCAGATATAGACTCAGATCACAATATAGTATTGATGAAGAGTAGGCTGAAGTTCAAGACATTAGTCAGGAAGAATCAATACGCAAAGAAGAGGGATACGGAAGTTCTAAGATATGACGAGATACGTTTGAAGTCCTCTAACGCTATAGATACAGCAATAAGGAATAGCGCAGTAGGCAGCACAGTTCAAGAGGAATGGACATCTCTAAAATGGGCCATCACAGAAGTTGGGAAGAAAAACATAGGTACAAAGAAGTAGCTGTGAAGAAACTATGGGTAACAGAAGAAATACTTCAGTTGATTGATGAAAGGAGGAAGTACAAACATGTTCCCGGAAAATCAGGAATACAGAAATACAAGTCGCTGAGGAATGAAATAAATAGGAAGTGCAGGGAAGCTAAGACGAAATGGCTGCAGAAAAAATGTGAGGACATCGAAAAAGATATGATCGTCGGAAGGACAGACTCAGCATACAGGAAAGTCAAAACAACCCTTGGTGACATTAAAAGCAACGGTGGTAACATTAAGAGTGCAACGAGAATTCCACTGTTAAATGCAGAGGAGAGAGCAGATAGGTGGAAAGAATACATTGAAAGCCTCTATGAGGGTGAAGATTTGTCTGATGTGATAGAAGAAGAAACAGGAGCCGATTTAGAAGAGATAGGGGATCCAGTATTAGAATCGGAATTTAAAAGAGCTTTGGAGGACTTATGGTCAAATAAGGCAGAAGGTATAGATAACATTCCATCAGAATTTCTAAAATCATTAGGAGAAGTGGTAACGAAACGACTATTCACGTTGGTGTGTAGAATATATGAGTCTGGCGACATACCATCTGACTTTCGGAAAAGCATCATCCACACAATTCCGAAGACTTCAAGAGCTGACAAGTGCGAAAATTATCGCACAGTCTGCTTAACAGCTCTTGCATCGAAGCTGCTTACAAGAATAATATACAGAAGAATGGAAAACAAAATTGAGAATGCGCTAGGTGACGCTCAGGTTGGCTTTAGGAAAAGTAAAGGCACGAGAGAGGCAATTCTGACGTTACGGCTGATAATGGAAGCAAGGCTGAAGAAAAATCAAGAAACGTTCATAGGATTTGTCAACCTGGAGAAAGCGTTAGACAATATAAGATGGTGCAAGCTGTTCGAGATACTCAAAAAGGTAGGGGTAAGCTATAGGGAGAGACGGGTCATATGCAATATGTACAAAAACCAAGAGGGAATAATAAGAGAGGACGATCAAGAACGAAGTGCTCGTTTTAAGAATGGTGTAAGACAAGGCTGTAGCCTTTCGCCCCTACTCTTCAATCTGTACATCGAGGAAGCAAGGATGGAAATAAAAGAAAGGTTCAGGAATGGAATTAAAATACAGGGTGAAAGGACATCAATGATACCATTCTCTGATGACATTGCTATCCTGAGTGAAAGTGAGGAAGAATTAAATGATCTGCTGAACGGAATGAACAGTCTAATGAGTACACAGTATGGTTTGAGAGTAAATCGCCGAAAGACGAAGGTAATGAGAAGTAGTAGAAATGAGAACAGCAAGAAACTTAACATCAGGATTGATGGTCACGAAGTCAATAAAGTTAAGGAATTCTGCTACCTAGGCAGTAAAATAACCAATGACGGACGGAGCAAGGAGGACATCAAAAGCAGACTCGCTATGGCAAAAGTCATTTCTGGCCAAGAGAAGCCTACTAATATCAAACACCAGCCTTAATTTGTGGAAGAAATTTCTGAGGATGTACGTCTGGAGTACAGCATTTTATGGCAGTGGAACATGGACTGTGGGAAAACCGGAATAGAAGAGAATCGAAGAAATTGAGATGTGGTGCTATAGACGAATGTTGAAAATTAGGTGGACTGATACGGTAAGGAATGAGGAGGTTTTACGCAGAATCGGAGAGGAAAGGAATGTGTGGAAAACACTGATAAGGAGAAGGGACAGGATGATAGGACATCTGCTAAGACATTAGGGAATGACTTCCATGGTACTAGAGGGAGCTGTAGAGGGCAAAAATTGTGGAGGAAGACAGAGATTGGAATACATCAAGCAAATAATTGAGGACGTAGGTTGCAAGTGCTACTCTGAGATGAAGAGGTTAGCACTGGGGAGGAATTCGTGGCGGGCCGCATCAAACCAGTCAGTAGACTGATGACCGAAAAAAAAATAGTGCAAGTAAATTGTTAAAGAATTAATTTGACAGGGTAATGAAAATAGACTATTTCCCACCATCTTTGATATTACGATTGCGTCAGCTCTTCCTTTGTCGCCAGTATTAGCCAAATGGAACATGATATCCTGAGGAGGGATGAAAGCTTCCATCTGCATGTTTGGACACATTGGTTCACGCTTGTTGCTTGACACAAACAGGAAATAATCGATTCGGAGAGAGACGCAGACAGGGAGCAAGTCGTGAATTTCCTAGTGAAAGAAATGCTTCCACCTGATGATTTTTTGCGTTCCAAAGGGCACTACGGTAACAGGTGCATCCTACGAAAATGTTTTGAAGAACAAATTACTTCCTGCACTGCAACAAAAACGTCCGGGCATGTGCTGTTTCACCAAGACAACGCATCCGCACATCGAGCTAACGTTACGCAACAGTTTCTTGGTGATAACAACTTTGAAGAGATTCCTCATGCTCCCTACTCAACGGACCTGGCTTCTAGTGACTTTTGGCTTTTTCCAACAATGAAAGGCACTCTTCGTGGCCGCACATTCACCAACCGTGCTGCTATTTCCTCAGCGATTTTCCAGTGGTCAAAACAGACTTTTAAAGAAGCCTTCGCCGCTGCCATGGAATCATGGCGTCCGTGTTGTGAAAAATGTGTTCCTCTGCAGGGCGATTACGTCAAGAAGTAAGGCCAGTTTCATCGATTTAGGGTGAGTAGTTAATTAGAAAAAAAATCGGCGGCCTTGGAACTTGAATGCACCTCGTATGTGAGGGCGACCCAAAATGGAGACTAATACAATGCACTTCATTCCATTCCTTGGTACTTACAGTTACTGCTTGTTTGGAAGTGGAGGTGGGGATGCAAATGTTAGTTCTTCATAAGTTGGGGAGACCTGTCTCCAATGAAGTGATTAAAAAAAAGTGCAAACTGCATTGAACACTGTATTACTTAAAATAATATGAATTTCGTATCATGAGATCCTTCGTCTCCAGCACACAGAGAGTCATTTTACCGCCAGTCCACCAGTTGTGTAGGTGTGTGTAGTGCTGTAGGGGAGGTGGGTTATGGTGAGAGGAGGACAGGGCTTGGGGATGTCTCAGGAGGGGCAAAAATGGCTCAGAATTTATTTATTGATGGTGACAAAATAAAGTGTCCCTCAACCCAGAAAGATGGTGGAGGATGAAAGGGACAGTGAGGGGTGGGTGTGTCTCAAAAGGACACATTATTCCCGATGGGTCACAAATCAGTTAGCATGACAAAAGGGTAATCATAAATCAATCAAATGTTTAAGTAATTAGCATATCAATATAATATCGAAAGTGTGCCAGAACCTACTTTATTTCGCAGCTTACGTTGAGCTTACAAATTCAAGTGGTCCTCCATACACAGCGTCGCCAAATAACCCGTTTGGTTTCCTGAAAGCGAACAAGAGAGTGTTACAAAAACTGGACAGGGCATGGTAACAAAAACGGAATCCGAGACAAATGCTGAGCAGTCCCATGCACTATCATCTATGCCATGAGACCAACTGACACATTGCGAGCCACTTGAACCCTCGTGAGCAAAGGCCTAATTAGTTAACATCGACACAAATTCACTCGAAAACGGCGTAACATGACGAATTGTTTTATTAACAGTTGTTCCTCGGCAGCACCAATCCTCTAGAACAGTTACAAGCTTTTCAGACTGTGTCTGACCACTCTGTGTTCAAAACTGCATATCAATTTACGATACACAAAAGACTGGCGAGAATGACGTACCTGAGAAAAAGAAATAGCTAAGCTAATCGTGAGGTTGGTACCAAACTTTCGTTGAGCAGTTTATCGACACGCATGTCATAACGTAGAATGAAGTTTTCCCTTACTATTAAGTACTATTGGTATTTATCTGAAGAAAACCGTGCCTGACTAAGTAGCCCTGCCCAACTAGGAAATAAGTACGTAGAAGAAGAAAAAAGAGAAACTAAACTGAAGCCGTTAAGGATTATTTTCAGCTCTGTCTCTTACAAAATCAGAGAAATGAACAATATCAAACGGGAAACCGCTAAGGATTTGGACGACATAAGAAAGAAACTGAAAAGTCGAGAGAATGAAAGATGGGCGCTGGGCATTCCTTTCTTTTTTCACTGGGGTATATACGATAGGGTGCACTAACAATCTGTATGGATAAGGAATCAAAGTTCTATGTGCTCGAGATAAAAGCATCTTTTTAAGATGCATAAAAAACCTCTAAGTTTAAAAATAGAGGAAAAAACACCATGAAAAAGAGAAACGCTTTGGTGGTGCACAAAGGTTCACTGCTAAGACTTAAGTGTATGTTGCATTTCACAGGTACTCGAAAGCGAGAATACTGCTTTAGGATGTAACAGCCCATCCACCTATCTCACGGCAAGGCTGGGGAAAGAAAATCCACGACGGCATTCTCAACTACGCTGTTAGTGATACTCTGCAAGATCAGAATGACATCTTCTGTGAAGTGCTTCATTCTTCTATCAACCCATAGAAAATTAGCTCCAGTTCCTTGCAGAGGCACACATTCTTCCATAGGCTATTGGAACGCTTCTGATAGTATGGACGCAAGGAAACCAAGTAAAATACATACGAGGTATTACGTCGCATTTCATTAAGTTACTGGATAACGTATACATGTGGCAGATATATACTGATCCAGATACAGGCGATATGCATCTGTCTCTGTGCTTTGCAAGCCTCAGTACAGTATGCTGTTCGCGAATGATACACTTAAACTACATTTCTCGGGTCGAGTGGCTGAAAAGTAAATCGTATCTAACAGATACTAGACGAATCTTGGTCACTGTTGTCAGGGTGATCTGACGCATATTACGTGTGCCGTCTTACTTCCACAGAAGTATTTTGTAACAACTAGTCACTGTCGCAACTTTGAAATCGTCGCCTGTGAAATGTGCACCTCGATATCTCTACGCCGCTTCTATGGTAAATAACGGCTCCAGTCAAACAATATTTCCACTGTCACTACAGTCTAGGAACAATACGCATGCATTTCTACATGCTGACCTGCATGCCATAACGTATTTGACATTCAGTAGTTGTCACAGGTCTGAAATCTTCTTCTGCCGCATGGCACACATCGATAAGACTACGCAGTCTCCATGTGAAACATTAGTGTCTTCGCTGCCATACATTCTACAAGTTTACTATAAATCCCTACGGATTGGTGTTTTACGGTGTTCTCACAACCATTTATGATCGATAATCCTTTTTACCCATATTTTGTCACAGAGTGACGAAATGCCGTTCATAGCAGTTACTTTATAGAATATAAGGCATGTTTTCCTTCATTTGTTATTAGATTTCGTGAAATCGTTTGAATATACCTTATTGTACCAATTTTTTACGATCTGTATGCCTGACTGGCTATCACTGATAAAAATTTAGTGGGCAGTGGGTGGAGCACCGCGTACTTAAGCAACACCTACACTGCTCTCCTTCGCAGTTAACGTTCGTGCAGTTCGTAATACTTGCTCCGCTAACCGCCTACCAACATGGGTATAATTTCTTATTTTATTATTACTTATATAACATGTATTTTACATGTTACAACTATTTGGACACATCCCTTTATATCCATTCTATTTTCATATTTCAGTATGAGATCTGAAGATGTTCAGAAACTGACCGAAACCGACAACAACAAAAATAAAAGTTTCTTGGCGTCGAAACTGTTCCTGCTCATTCTGAAGTACTAAAGCAAACCGCTGTTTTCCAAGAGACATGTACTCAAAAAACTGAAAAGACTTCTAAAGTCACCCTCAAACAGTCGGAAACTTTCAGTAAGAGCCTGAAAGTCTCTAATTACATCGTCGTGAAGAATGGATGGCTAATTGTATTAGGAAGTAGGTTGACTCTTGAGTAATTTTGGAAGAAAAATATTTTAATAATATTCTATTTTCAGTCAGAATATTTATAATTTCTCGTTACTATTTAAAGCAGATTGGAGGTACAACTGAAATTTTATGGGCCGTATTGACATAATTGGCTTATACTTACTTCACTGTTTCTTCTAACAGTAATAGGACACATCTGCTAATTTTAACTAGAAAATTGTCTCAGGCAGGATTGAGGAGAGAAATATTGGAACAAAGGGACATAGTGTTGTAACATATAACATTTGTCTTACGTATTCATAAAAAGCTTACAAATTTGCACTTGCATTTTGAATGAGTTAAAGTGTTTATGACATTACCACAAGAATTAAATGACACATGTTTGACGCATGTTACAGCATTGTGACGGAGAAATGAATAATATATTGTTGCGGTTTACATAGATTGACAAAATAAAAATAAATATTACGTTGAGAACTGACGGTTAACAGTTTGAATTTTACATTATTACATCCTCAACTCGAGATTTCACGTGCTTATTAGCAGAGTGATACAAAATACTCTCTTAAATTTACTGCCTATACTACAGTTTAATTTATGCTTTATGAAATCCTAACACATCTACATCTACATCTACATGATTACTCCGCAATTCACATATAAGTGCTTGGCAGAGGGTTCATCGAACCACAATCATACTATCTCTCTACTATTCCACTCCCTAACAGCGCGCGGGAGAAACGAACACCTAAACCTTTCTGTTTGAGCTCTTATTTCTCTTATTTTATTTTGAAGATCATTCCTACCTACGTAGATTGGGCTCAAGAAAATTCGTAAAAAGATCTCGCTGCCACGGAAAACGTCTTTGCTGTAATGACTTCCATCCCAATTCGCGTATCATATCTGCCACACTCTCTCCCCTATTACGTGATAATACAAAACGAGTTGCCCTTTTTGGCACCCTTTCGATGTCCTCCGTCAATCCCACCTGGTAAGGATCCAACACCGCGGAGCAATATTCTAAAAGAGGACGAACGAGTGTAGTGTAAGCTGTCTCTTTAGTGGACTTGTTGCATCTTCTAAGTGTCCTGCCAATGAAGCGCAACCTTTGGCTCGCCTTCCCCACAATATTATCTATGTGGTCTTTCCAACTGAAGTTGCTCGTAATTTCAACACCCAGGTACTTAGTTGAATTGACAGCCTTGAGAATTTTACTATTTATCGAGTAATCGAATTCCAACGGATTTCTTTTGGAACTCATGTGGATCACCTCACACTTTTCTTTATTTAGCGTCAACTGCCACCTGTCACACCATACAGCAATCTTTTCTAAATCACTTTGCAACTGATACTGGTCTTCGGATGACCTTACTGGACGGTAAATTACAGCATCATCTGCGAACAACCTAAGAGAACTGCTCAGATGGTCACCCAGGTCATTTATATAGAACAGGAACAGCAGAGGTCCCAGGACGCTTCCCTGGGGAACACCTGATATCACTTCAGTTTTACTCGATGATTTGCCGTCTATTACTACAACTGCGACCTAGTAGTCGTATAAAATTTTGTCTGAACGATAGAACAGAATATTAAATCCGGACTGTTGCAAGGGTGTTAGGTCTGGGCTCAAGATTTCAACTTATTTTATTATTACTTGATATCAAGAATTAAAGTTACAAACAGTATTGCCCAAATTATGTGGGAGACTCAATATCAAAATATGAAAACTTTAACGAAAAGTAACTTCAGCCATAATATGTTCACCACTTTGCTTGACCGTTTCAATCAGTGCCATTAAACAAGTCAGATATTGATATCTCATGGGCTGGCACATATTTGTTTTGAAATGATCCATGTACGCAAGCTCTTAACTTCTACTATGTGCTTGGAATCCGTGGAACATCACTCGGAAAAGGTTATAAGAAATTCGTCGCATAAAAAAATTTGCTAAACTGCATATATAATAAACTGCCTGCAAGCAGGAAATGCCAAGTGATGATGAATAAGATAAAATCCAATTCAGTGTGTCCGCATCAATATGAAATAAAATCTCTGTTACCATCATTAAATCTTGATGTCACGCCCATGTAACAAACTTACGAAATCTTTTACTCAGACACTCGTCTCATTCAGAGGCTCGATGATATTCTCTTAAACGAATGCTTCATTTACTCTCTTGGCGGTAAACGACTCTTTTAATACTTTATCTCTGTTTCTCTTCCTCTTAAATAAATCCCTTTTGCTCTGGAGTCGCTGTGTTCTACCTGTTACGCCCTACGCAAGCAGATAACAGCCCAGCCTGAGAGTAAAAGCCAGGGGGAGCTTTCAGGGCCAAGTGGTTCTCTCTAGCTCCCCTTAAGTATTCTCTCTGCAGTTTTGTGAACGACGGGTCGCTCCCACTGCTTTAAGAAGAGAGGTGTTGTAAGTAGTAGTTAACCATGCATGAGGTATGGTTTCACCAAAGTCCTTTTAAGACCGTACTACCTTACAGAAGGGATGTGTTATCCTGCTGTACAACGTTAAATAAGAGATAGTGTGAATAAAGTTATCTACATAACCTTCAAGAACGGTAGCAGCACCTTCAAAGTGAAGCCTGTCATTAGCACACTTTATACGTAATGTCGGTTGCTTAGAATGGTGATCTATAAACGAAGACGTTCTTCGCTTTAAACATTGATCGAAGGGCAATTATTACGCACTAGTAAAACGAATCACTTATCATAACACCAGTCTAAATAAAACTTCTGAATGGACTGAGATTTACTCCACAGGCTAGTTAGGATGGAATGCTCAGTTGGTAAGAGCACTGCTTGTGGAAAGAGTTCGACTCACGGTACAGCACACAGTTCTATTCTGCAAGATAGTTTCAAACAGTGTTCGCCGCAGACACTGCGGAGTGAAGTATTCGGTCTTGAACAGATAAATAATTGGCATCACATTTTCACTTGAAGTCTGTATTGGATATTGACCGCTTACTCCCATTTCAGAAATGACACGCTCCACACGTCATAACGGTTTCGATGTATCCCTACACAATCGGTCTCCATGTAATCCACCCTGACGCGAGAGTGAATGTCAACGTGGCCGTATGCAGATTGAATCTGTAAGCGACGGGTGACGTCATTATACGTAATTCCACGTTTCGGACCATTCCCTCAAGTGAAACAGATATTTACTGAAGTGAAATGATAGAAACATGTTGAAACTTGTGTGTTAAAGTTCACTTTCATTTTTACAGACCGTTTCCGAAGGTGAAATATATATTAACTCAAGCCTGATTTTAGCAACATGGAATTGTGTGTTGATGTGCATTCTCACTTATACCGACAGTTGCTGATTTCCTTTAAATTGAGACATAGTGTTGGCTATATTCAGCAAGACCATCCAGTAACTAATACTGATTGGCTGCGCAAGTTTTCTCCTTGCTCCGATGTTGGTGCGTGTCTGTTAGCTTCGGTGAGACACTCGATCTCTTAGCCAATCCGGAGGGGTGCGCAGTGTTCTGTGCCTTGTGGCAGAATATATTTGAAATCGTTTTGGGTTTCGAAGCCATTAGGAGATGACGACTGTAATCCCAGGGGTTTTAGTGAGACCTCCTCAATTATCTTCCCGTGGTTGTTCTTGGGGAGCGTTTACATAATTTCAGCCCTATCGGAGCCGTGTGCGGCTCGCGTTGGTGCCGTTGGTAGGTTCGCATCGTGTAATAGGGATAATGGCGTATCGTTTTCTTCTTCTGTTTAATGGCGCCACTAGGTTTGCTAGCGTTGTGTGTCAGCGAGTGGCTGCAGCAGCGTTTATCGATATCTAGTAACCTAGTGTTATCTTTAGAAGGACGTGAAGTGTTTTCCGGGTCGGGTGAGGCGGTAGTTTGGCTGGGACGGAGCAGCAGAGAGGTCCAACAACACATAGACATGCCGGGACAACTGGCGGCATGCAAGCATTGCCCGATCGAGGGGCTGTAGTGGCGAGGGCCACAACCTCGTTGTCCGGTGGACCCAGGACGTTGGGTTGAGTGAACGTTAATTCAGTAGCGAAACCTCCACTATTTTGTGATCACGCCGTTTGTTCGTGGGTTGCTGCTCGCGGGGTCGCCGTGAGACGAACAACAAGTGCAGCCTGTCGAGTTGGCGGAATCTATTTGCCGTCTTCTACTGCCTGCGATTAGTTTTTGAATTTTGTGTTATTCTTGGTGAAGTGAAACCAGCGGTATTTGACTGCCGAGTGGCCACTAACGCCCCAGTTACCTGCCCTGGACGTTAGCGTATTTTTGAGGCAGTGTACTTCTCCTCGTCTTGTCGATGCTGTCTGGCATGACGTGTAGTTCGACAGCCTCATTGATTGCGGTGTGGATTGTAGTTTTTTTTGGCTACCTCGGCTTTAGTGGTTCCTTCTGCCTTTCGATGCTTTAAACACCAGATTCTGAAGATGCAGTGCTGTCCGTCAGTTCGTCCTCGCTTGAATTATTCCGTTGTACTGGTTATCACACGTTAGGTGGATTTGGTAAGAGCATTGATCGGCGTTTAAACTCTTCCTAGTTTTTGTTGCCATCCTGTTAAGTGAGCATAACTGTTGGCTGCCTGTCTTGCCGATTACGCAGCTGTAAAGGCTTTCCTCAGGTCGATCTTTGGAACACTGTCTGTGGATCACTCCCTTCTTTATCTGGTCTGATTGTGTCATTTGCTAAAAAATTGTATTTTGTTTAAATTATTCCTATTGCTTGGGGCCTTCAGCAGGCAAATAATTTTAATTCTTTCTTAATAAGGCCTCCAGCCCTAAGTGTAGCTCGTGTCACAGTCAATAATTTTTTTTTAATGATGGTTCTTAAAAAGTTATTTCCTTAAATAAACTGTATGTGTTTACCGTGCAACCAACGGTAACTGATTAGGCCTCTTTCACCCCTCTTCCCGCATTATTTGTCCCACGTTTCACTATGATTAGAATATTTGTACCATTTTTTTTAAAATCAGTCCTAGAACAGAACAGGATTTGGTATTTATGGACATATTGCCAACAAGGTTGCAAGCTGATTACAGTTTGAAAACGTATTTATTCAGTTCGATGCATTATACACTATACCTTATCTTCTTCTCCTCTCTCCTGCACTTTTGACCATTCTATTAGTTTATCAGGTGGTGTGTACGGAGAACATGTAATTCTGGCTTAACCAGCCGCTGTGGCCAAGCGGTTCTAGGAGCTTCCGTCTGAAACAGTGCGACCGCTACGCTACTGCCTCGGGCTTGGATGTGTGTGATGTCCTAAGGTTGGTTAGGTTTAAGTAGTTCTAATTTCTAGGGGACTGATGACCTGAGATGTTAAGTCCCATAGTGCTCACAGCCATTTTACTGAACTGTGATTCATACTATAGTTACTGAGAAGGCCAGGTGGTTTATGTGATTTACCTGAACAATTTGCGATCAATTTCAAATCTTAATTCTGTATTACTGCCACTTATCTTTTCTCTCCCTAAGCCATTTATCACTTTTTGCTCGTAAGCTCCATTCATGCTTGCTGTGACGTAATCTTGTTGACACCTGCTACCAAGGTCTACCTTTCGTCTTGTAAATGATTAATAAGTTCACGAATGAGCATACAGTTTATTCATGCACAGCTATCCACTTCGCAAATGAATATTATTCTTGTTTGTCTGTTTATAAATAGGTGTACCAAAACATTATAATCACTGCCCACCGTGAGCTTTAATGCCATCTGATGACGTTGCACGTACGTGACGTGAGAGAAGTATGCGAGTAGTTATAGAGAAAGGAGGGTTATCATCCTAGTGACGAAGCGTTGCGAAAATGGGGAAATATACCGACATAAGGGCATATGGTTACGGTATGGGGCCTCAGAACGAGTTTCTTGGAAACGGCGATGGTGGTCGGCTGTTCGCGTTCCACTATCCTGATCACCTCCAGGAAAGTGGTTGAATGAGAAGAAACCCCGAGTTCTTGGATGTCGACATCTCATCACATAATGTGGTGACTAGAGGCTAGCCTGCTGTGTGAGGCGGAACAGGCGATGATGTGTAGCAGTTCAGACGCAGAATACAGTACTGGTTCAAGTATATAAGTGTTTCTAAACACAGTGATCAATGCCCATTTTTGAATGTGTGGCTCCGCAACAGAAAAAATTGTGTGTGTTCATACGCCTCATCCCCAGCGTCATTGTTGCAATGGCAGTGCTCGAGATGATCGAGAATCGACTGTGGATCAATGGAAAAGTGTTCACTGGTTGGATGTAGCAGGTTTCCTGCTGTATCAGTTCTGGATGCGTGGTCAGTCAGGCGAACGGGTTCTAGATACGTGCATCGCACCATGGATCTGAATTCCAATGAGGGTGCCATTCACCTTGACTTCCACAGGACCTGTGGTAACTATGGAAGATAACATGACAGCTATGGACGACCTAAACATTATTGCGGACCTCCTATATTTCATCATGCGTCATGTCTACCCTGACGGCAATGACATGTTACAGTAGCATGCATGCCCATGTCGCAAGGCCAGATTCGTGCTGCAGTGGTTTGCACTACACGGCAGTGAGCTCAGGTTGATGCTCCTGATGTTAACTCGATGTAAAATATGTGAAACGCTATCGTGTCCCAACTCAGCGGCCACAAACCACCGACACGTAATTTTTCGAGAATTGTGTGACATATGCGTTGATGTCTGGTGCCATTTACTAATGGAAAGCTACAAAGGACTTGCCTAAAGCATATATTTCACTACAAGTCTTGTATCGCTATCCAAATGAGGACCAACACGCTATTAAGTACTTACAGGCCCATATGCCTATAAAGACGTAGTTTCTGTGAAGGGCCCCCTGTATGTAAAGTAGTGAGTGCCCAACGCTGATGTTTCGATAGACCGTTCGAGGCAAACTAATACGAGGTGTTGGTGGTATAGGTACAGGTATTGTAATCATTGTGAGACGCTTTAGTCTGACTCTTCCAGGAAGGAGAAGCAAGCCCTGGGAAAATAGGGAATGAACATCATTCATTAAATGACTTCGACATGATAAAATTTAACAAATATTCTTCACACCAAGGAACAATAGAGAAAAAAATTACATAATTTTAATAGTGTAGATCTTAAATAAAACCAAGCAACACTTAAAAGCTTTTAGCCATGAGTGAAATAATGCATACAAACTCACAGTAACTCCCAGCTCAACCTTAACTGCGCACATCCTGTGACATTAAAATAAATGTAAAGAATTTATTAAGAAAAGATATGTACAAGAGCTGTAATAAGAAATATGAAAGTGAAACTTTTACAAAAGATTCTGAACAATCTCCTGGTTTTACTGGCGGTTCGCACCGAGTGACAGAACCCCGTGATGCTTCACAAAAATGTGGCCAAGTAGCCCAGATTAACTGGTCTAGGTATTAAAAGACAGATGTAAACATCCAGCCTGCGGTCCCGTGGCGGCACCTAGTGCCTGGTAAAGACTGCAGTTTGCAGCACCAGTCCTTAGGCAGCAGTAGGAAAGGCCCGTCTTCCTGCTACACCACCAGTCACGGCGGAACGCAGCCCACACGCCCTCCGTCGCAAGCACAGCCGAGAATCTCGGACTGCCAGCTGCTCCGGCGCCCAAGCGATTTCCAGCTAAGAACCACCTGCCTCTCAAGCACTGTCTTAGGGAGGGCGAGGGCTCGCCGGACACCTGTTAGAGGCCACCTGTGGACACCTTCTAGGCAGAGATAGGCGCCCACGAAAGCTTAGCGCCATAAATCATTAGCAACACGGTTCACATTGCATCTTAATATGTAATCACTTCAGTGTGTCAGTTATATTGTTTTTTTTCTTCTCTACACGTAGCAGTCTTCCTGCAAACACAGCACATAATTTACTACCTGATGTTTTCTGCACTGTTGTAACTGTGTCGCTAGGGGTACTGTAAGTGTCAGTACAGACTATATATATTTTGTGTACACTCGTCCACACTTCAGTATCTGACCCGCTACCCCGTTAATGGCTTCCTGTTGTCACGCATACTTGGAGGTACTAACCAACCTAAAAACTATGGCTTGTAATATCTGTAATTATTAGCCAGCAAATGAAGTAAGTACTGTCGTAATGTTATTTAGTGTACGGTCCTTAGTGTCGCGTTATCCACACCACACACCCTTTTTACTTTATATGCAGTTTATATGGCATAATATTGTAATTAATTTTATACTGCTTAGTGTTGTGAGCACGACAGATAAAATACGATTTTCACTATTAGTTTCTGCAGTTGAAAATATTTTAACATTATGCACTTTGACATATTAAGTGGGAATACGCACCACACTGAAAGATTTCGTGCTGTGGACATACGACCTTCAATTTGCAAACTATTTTTATATAACACTGATCTGGCTTGTCAGATATTGAACATGGTATCATTACTGTAATTAATTATGAAAAAAATGCCGTTCGCTACTTTCACCTCTTGAATGCACAGAAAACTACTTTTATTGCCTGTACGGAAGTTACAGTATGTTATGTTCACTAAACGTAAACGCTGCAGTGGATTTTTTGAAATATAGGAAGACTACTAACTGCCACTACTATCATAAGAGCATGAAACTAAAAAAAAGGAATTTCATTTTATGTTATTAGCTAGAACAGGTTTTGCACAGCAGTCTTCGATCACACACTAGTAAAATTTCATCACTCACGAATTATTAACATAACTGATAACGTAATAGCAGCTGCCCATGTCCACTTGAAAATGACATAATAAAATCCACAATTTCCTTCTGAAGTCTCCAGAAAGCTGAAAGAGATAATTTAATGTACCGTTACCTGCCCGCTATATTGCGGGAAAACAGCTTTCATTCAGTTTAATTTGAATTTGCCACGGCAGTGGCTCCAGCGATTGCTGCACGGCTCTGCGTCATGAAAAAGTTATAATATGCTGAAAACCGCTAAAAATATGGAATGAAATCTTGAGCAAGCTAGAAAAAAGTTATTACAGGTAATAATTTTAACAATTTCTGTATTTAAAAAAAAACAACATAAATTCAAAGTGCACGACTTTTACAATTATTGACGTCAGAAGGCATCTTTCTCGATCAAAGGACAATCGAAGGCTACCTAGGCATTCAAGCGAGCGTCACAGGCTCTTACAACTTTAATGGCTACTAGAAGACAGAGAGAGTAATGAATTAACCCCCTCTATTTATAGGCAATTTAATAAGCATCATTGTAATTATTTTTCATTATCTGCTTTGATACATACATTCGCCGATGACAGACGTTATTTGTGTAATATAGATACAAAAATATTGCACAAACATGAAAAATGAAAAATTATTTCCTTTTATACATAATCTACAAACATTCATACAGTAATGAAATAATAATAATACACATGAATGTTTATTTTGATTATTTTTTATGTAATATAACGATTTTGTAAATGTCTTGCCAGGAGACGTCATATTAGTCACCAATAAACTATCAGCAGTTATATACCCTAATATCCAGTAATGGGCTGTTGTCGCAATCCACTTTAAACCATTCACCAATCAAGGTATGGTGCATTCTACTGAACTGCAACGAAATTTAGGCTTACTTTTATTTCCAATATGAAAGCAGCTGCACAAATCTATTTCCTATTCTCAGAGTGCTATTGCTGTAGAGGTTTTCGATTAAAGCCCACTACCTAATGAATTTAGGAGGGTCACGTGAAATCTGTATTAGAACAGATTGTAGGGTCATGCGAATTCCGTATTTGAAGAGATTGTGCTTCGACTAACTCATATCTTAATCACTATTGTTTCTCGTTCTGTCGCTCAAATTCCTTGCGTCAAATATCTTGAATGGCATACGCCTCTTCACTCCATTTCTTAATTCAGGATTTCATGGAATTTTTGTTGTCTCTGCTGTTTTTTTGAAGTTGTACAGACTCTAGAGAAAACAATACGTTGGAACGGCTGTGTGTTGTTTCATTTTCGATCAGCAGCACCTTGTCTTATCCCTTACCGCGCTAGGAATGACTGTTTGTACGCTTTGGATGCGTGGGCGAGTGTTCTTGAAATGTAGTGAGGTAGATCACAGATGCCTCATTGTTTCGGAGAGTAGCAATACCAGCCCAAATATTTCAGCTTCATATATTTGCTGTAACAGAGAACGCTGTTAGTGCGCAGTCTTCCCGCTTTCTCGTGTCCATTCTATTGGCTAGCCGAATGGATCCACACCCCTCTGGCAGAAAACTGAGGATACGTGTTCAGCGGACGCCTGGAGGCTGGTCTTTTGAGTCAATCATGGGGCCGTCGTCCTGGTGTGAAGATGCCTGTTCCTCTGGTACACGAGATAGTCAGTGTCAGGTTGCTTTGGCCAGGCTAGGATGTCGCTAGATGTGAAAAAGACAAAGGTTTCATGTCGAGCTGGTAATTAATGTGTGTGAAATCTTATGGGACTTAACTGCAAAGGTCATCAGTCCCTAAGCTTACATACTACTTAACCTAAATTATCCTAAGGATAAACACCCACATCCATGCCAGACGGAGGACTCGAACCTCCTCCGGGACCAGCCGCACAGTCCATGACTGCTCCGCCCAAGGCCGCTCGGGTTATCCCGCGCGGTGAGCTGGTAGTTATTGGGAGCTCTTAGTGAGGCTGGTGATTTCAATCTGATTAAATTAGTTTATGATGTGCTAGCTAGCAAATATGTTTGTCCTTAGTCCGCGACCGACAATTACGGCTTCGTATGTTAGTAGAAGATAAGTTTAATGTTTCATGTTTGGATATGATTGTTCAGTGCTAGTGTCTTCACGATGTGTTGTCGTGACGTGGTATTTGAATTACTTTGTTCCGTTGTGGCCGATTTTATATGTGCATTATGGGTGAAGGTTTACAGTACTGTCCCCTTGTATTCTTAATTTCCATTTATTATTCTATAGATACGATAAGATAAGATATTGCAGTGCCTGTGTAATTCCGAATTACAATGCAAGGTTCCTTTGGACATACATTCATGCATACTTAACTCATCGAACGATATCGGGCAAGCAGCTTTCAAGTAAAATGTCTCACCTTTAAGGGGATATACATAATGTATGTTTTAGACACATATTTGACGACACATGGAAGTCCGGGTCAGCCAGGTAGTCGTGTACGGATAGCCAGGAGGTACAACGAGCCTTCGAGATAAGTGGAAAATACGGCTATGAGTGCGGGTTTGACCGAAATTTTAATTGTCGTCATTCCATTCTACGGTTCGTGGTTTTCCGCATTCAGAGTTGCGAATACATTTAAGATGTTACTCTTTCATCTAATTGACTTCAGCTATTTTCACTCGTTATTATCAAGTTCGGTCCTTTTAGTTTCTTGCTTCCACATTAGTCGTGCGATAGTCCGAACCCTTCGTTTGTGTGACTCTGTCCACCAAGTATTTTCGAATCTGGTCCTTAGAGTTAGAGATCCCTCCTTTTTGAAGACGCACAGCTTACTGTGACGAATCCCTATATGTATGTGCACAAGTCTCAGTAACCCAGTTTTATTGGAATTTATGTGTTCTAATTCACGGAGCGGCTCTGTCTTTCCCTTACTTAAGGTCCCTCGTTAATTGCATTGTACTGATTACACTACGCATAACGAATCACTATATGCACGATAATCGTTCCCTGCTCTTCCGGAAGTTATGGGGGTTTGCTGCTTGTGATGAAACTATTTCTCCACCTCATGCGTGATTGACTATTCGGGATCAATCGACCATATTCCTTTCATTACCTTGTTGGAATGCAGACCTTCTTGATTCACATACTTCATCCTCTTCTTTATTATTAGTATTAGGTTATGTGTTAAATGATGCTTCCGTCTGAAACAGTGCGACCGCTACGCTACTGCCTCGGGCTTGGATGTGTGTGATGTCCTAAGGTTGGTTAGGTTTAAGTAGTTCTAATTTCTAGGGGACTGATGACCTGAGATGTTAAGTCCCATAGTGCTCACAGCCATTTTACTGAACTGTGATTCATACTATAGTTACTGAGAAGGCCAGGTGGTTTATGTGATTTACCTGAACAATTTGCGATCAATTTCAAATCTTAATTCTGTATTACTGCCACTTATCTTTTCTCTCCCTAAGCCATTTATCACTTTTTGCTCGTAAGCTCCATTCATGCTTGCTGTGACGTAATCTTGTTGACACCTGCTACCAAGGTCTACCTTTCGTCTTGTAAATGATTAATAAGTTCACGAATGAGCATACAGTTTATTCATGCACAGCTATCCACTTCGCAAATGAATATTATTCTTGTTTGTCTGTTTATAAATAGGTGTACCAAAACATTATAATCACTGCCCACCGTGAGCTTTAATGCCATCTGATGACGTTGCACGTACGTGACGTGAGAGAAGTATGCGAGTAGTTATAGAGAAAGGAGGGTTATCATCCTAGTGACGAAGCGTTGCGAAAATGGGGAAATATACCGACATAAGGGCATATGGTTACGGTATGGGGCCTCAGAACGAGTTTCTTGGAAACGGCGATGGTGGTCGGCTGTTCGCGTTCCACTATCCTGATCACCTCCAGGAAAGTGGTTGAATGAGAAGAAACCCCGAGTTCTTGGATGTCGACATCTCATCACATAATGTGGTGACTAGAGGCTAGCCTGCTGTGTGAGGCGGAACAGGCGATGATGTGTAGCAGTTCAGACGCAGAATACAGTACTGGTTCAAGTATATAAGTGTTTCTAAACACAGTGATCAATGCCCATTTTTGAATGTGTGGCTCCGCAACAGAAAAAATTGTGTGTGTTCATACGCCTCATCCCCAGCGTCATTGTTGCAATGGCAGTGCTCGAGATGATCGAGAATCGACTGTGGATCAATGGAAAAGTGTTCACTGGTTGGATGTAGCAGGTTTCCTGCTGTATCAGTTCTGGATGCGTGGTCAGTCAGGCGAACGGGTTCTAGATACGTGCATCGCACCATGGATCTGAATTCCAATGAGGGTGCCATTCACCTTGACTTCCACAGGACCTGTGGTAACTATGGAAGATAACATGACAGCTATGGACGACCTAAACATTATTGCGGACCTCCTATATTTCATCATGCGTCATGTCTACCCTGACGGCAATGACATGTTACAGTAGCATGCATGCCCATGTCGCAAGGCCAGATTCGTGCTGCAGTGGTTTGCACTACACGGCAGTGAGCTCAGGTTGATGCTCCTGATGTTAACTCGATGTAAAATATGTGAAACGCTATCGTGTCCCAACTCAGCGGCCACAAACCACCGACACGTAATTTTTCGAGAATTGTGTGACATATGCGTTGATGTCTGGTGCCATTTACTAATGGAAAGCTACAAAGGACTTGCCTAAAGCATATATTTCACTACAAGTCTTGTATCGCTATCCAAATGAGGACCAACACGCTATTAAGTACTTACAGGCCCATATGCCTATAAAGACGTAGTTTCTGTGAAGGGCCCCCTGTATGTAAAGTAGTGAGTGCCCAACGCTGATGTTTCGATAGACCGTTCGAGGCAAACTAATACGAGGTGTTGGTGGTATAGGTACAGGTATTGTAATCATTGTGAGACGCTTTAGTCTGACTCTTCCAGGAAGGAGAAGCAAGCCCTGGGAAAATAGGGAATGAACATCATTCATTAAATGACTTCGACATGATAAAATTTAACAAATATTCTTCACACCAAGGAACAATAGAGAAAAAAATTACATAATTTTAATAGTGTAGATCTTAAATAAAACCAAGCAACACTTAAAAGCTTTTAGCCATGAGTGAAATAATGCATACAAACTCACAGTAACTCCCAGCTCAACCTTAACTGCGCACATCCTGTGACATTAAAATAAATGTAAAGAATTTATTAAGAAAAGATATGTACAAGAGCTGTAATAAGAAATATGAAAGTGAAACTTTTACAAAAGATTCTGAACAATCTCCTGGTTTTACTGGCGGTTCGCACCGAGTGACAGAACCCCGTGATGCTTCACAAAAATGTGGCCAAGTAGCCCAGATTAACTGGTCTAGGTATTAAAAGACAGATGTAAACATCCAGCCTGCGGTCCCGTGGCGGCACCTAGTGCCTGGTAAAGACTGCAGTTTGCAGCACCAGTCCTTAGGCAGCAGTAGGAAAGGCCCGTCTTCCTGCTACACCACCAGTCACGGCGGAACGCAGCCCACACGCCCTCCGTCGCAAGCACAGCCGAGAATCTCGGACTGCCAGCTGCTCCGGCGCCCAAGCGATTTCCAGCTAAGAACCACCTGCCTCTCAAGCACTGTCTTAGGGAGGGCGAGGGCTCGCCGGACACCTGTTAGAGGCCACCTGTGGACACCTTCTAGGCAGAGATAGGCGCCCACGAAAGCTTAGCGCCATAAATCATTAGCAACACGGTTCACATTGCATCTTAATATGTAATCACTTCAGTGTGTCAGTTATATTGTTTTTTTTCTTCTCTACACGTAGCAGTCTTCCTGCAAACACAGCACATAATTTACTACCTGATGTTTTCTGCACTGTTGTAACTGTGTCGCTAGGGGTACTGTAAGTGTCAGTACAGACTATATATATTTTGTGTACACTCGTCCACACTTCAGTATCTGACCCGCTACCCCGTTAATGGCTTCCTGTTGTCACGCATACTTGGAGGTACTAACCAACCTAAAAACTATGGCTTGTAATATCTGTAATTATTAGCCAGCAAATGAAGTAAGTACTGTCGTAATGTTATTTAGTGTACGGTCCTTAGTGTCGCGTTATCCACACCACACACCCTTTTTACTTTATATGCAGTTTATATGGCATAATATTGTAATTAATTTTATACTGCTTAGTGTTGCGAGCACGACAGATAAAATACGATTTTCACTATTAGTTTCTGCAGTTGAAAATATTTTAACATTATGCACTTTGACATATTAAGTGGGAATACGCACCACACTGAAAGATTTCGTGCTGTGGACATACGACCTTCAATTTGCAAACTATTTTTATATAACACTGATCTGGCTTGTCAGATATTGAACATGGTATCATTACTGTAATTAATTATGAAAAAAATGCCGTTCGCTACTTTCACCTCTTGAATGCACAGAAAACTACTTTTATTGCCTGTACGGAAGTTACAGTATGTTATGTTCACTAAACGTAAACGCTGCAGTGGATTTTTTGAAATATAGGAAGACTACTAACTGCCACTACTATCATAAGAGCATGAAACTAAAAAAAAGGAATTTCATTTTATGTTATTAGCTAGAACAGGTTTTGCACAGCAGTCTTCGATCACACACTAGTAAAATTTCATCACTCACGAATTATTAACATAACTGATAACGTAATAGCAGCTGCCCATGTCCACTTGAAAATGACATAATAAAATCCACAATTTCCTTCTGAAGTCTCCAGAAAGCTGAAAGAGATAATTTAATGTACCGTTACCTGCCCGCTATATTGCGGGAAAACAGCTTTCATTCAGTTTAATTTGAATTTGCCACGGCAGTGGCTCCAGCGATTGCTGCACGGCTCTGCGTCATGAAAAAGTTATAATATGCTGAAAACCGCTAAAAATATGGAATGAAATCTTGAGCAAGCTAGAAAAAAGTTATTACAGGTAATAATTTTAACAATTTCTGTATTTAAAAAAAAACAACATAAATTCAAAGTGCACGACTTTTACAATTATTGACGTCAGAAGGCATCTTTCTCGATCAAAGGACAATCGAAGGCTACCTAGGCATTCAAGCGAGCGTCACAGGCTCTTACAACTTTAATGGCTACTAGAAGACAGAGAGAGTAATGAATTAACCCCCTCTATTTATAGGCAATTTAATAAGCATCATTGTAATTATTTTTCATTATCTGCTTTGATACATACATTCGCCGATGACAGACGTTATTTGTGTAATATAGATACAAAAATATTGCACAAACATGAAAAATGAAAAATTATTTCCTTTTATACATAATCTACAAACATTCATACAGTAATGAAATAATAATAATACACATGAATGTTTATTTTGATTATTTTTTATGTAATATAACGATTTTGTAAATGTCTTGCCAGGAGACGTCATATTAGTCACCAATAAACTATCAGCAGTTATATACCCTAATATCCAGTAATGGGCTGTTGTCGCAATCCACTTTAAACCATTCACCAATCAAGGTATGGTGCATTCTACTGAACTGCAACGAAATTTAGGCTTACTTTTATTTCCAATATGAAAGCAGCTGCACAAATCTATTTCCTATTCTCAGAGTGCTATTGCTGTAGAGGTTTTCGATTAAAGCCCACTACCTAATGAATTTAGGAGGGTCACGTGAAATCTGTATTAGAACAGATTGTAGGGTCATGCGAATTCCGTATTTGAAGAGATTGTGCTTCGACTAACTCATATCTTAATCACTATTGTTTCTCGTTCTGTCGCTCAAATTCCTTGCGTCAAATATCTTGAATGGCATACGCCTCTTCACTCCATTTCTTAATTCAGGATTTCATGGAATTTTTGTTGTCTCTGCTGTTTTTTTGAAGTTGTACAGACTCTAGAGAAAACAATACGTTGGAACGGCTGTGTGTTGTTTCATTTTCGATCAGCAGCACCTTGTCTTATCCCTTACCGCGCTAGGAATGACTGTTTGTACGCTTTGGATGCGTGGGCGAGTGTTCTTGAAATGTAGTGAGGTAGATCACAGATGCCTCATTGTTTCGGAGAGTAGCAATACCAGCCCAAATATTTCAGCTTCATATATTTGCTGTAACAGAGAACGCTGTTAGTGCGCAGTCTTCCCGCTTTCTCGTGTCCATTCTATTGGCTAGCCGAATGGATCCACACCCCTCTGGCAGAAAACTGAGGATACGTGTTCAGCGGACGCCTGGAGGCTGGTCTTTTGAGTCAATCATGGGGCCGTCGTCCTGGTGTGAAGATGCCTGTTCCTCTGGTACACGAGATAGTCAGTGTCAGGTTGCTTTGGCCAGGCTAGGATGTCGCTAGATGTGAAAAAGACAAAGGTTTCATGTCGAGCTGGTAATTAATGTGTGTGAAATCTTATGGGACTTAACTGCAAAGGTCATCAGTCCCTAAGCTTACATACTACTTAACCTAAATTATCCTAAGGATAAACACCCACATCCATGCCAGACGGAGGACTCGAACCTCCTCCGGGACCAGCCGCACAGTCCATGACTGCTCCGCCCAAGGCCGCTCGGGTTATCCCGCGCGGTGAGCTGGTAGTTATTGGGAGCTCTTAGTGAGGCTGGTGATTTCAATCTGATTAAATTAGTTTATGATGTGCTAGCTAGCAAATATGTTTGTCCTTAGTCCGCGACCGACAATTACGGCTTCGTATGTTAGTAGAAGATAAGTTTAATGTTTCATGTTTGGATATGATTGTTCAGTGCTAGTGTCTTCACGATGTGTTGTCGTGACGTGGTATTTGAATTACTTTGTTCCGTTGTGGCCGATTTTATATGTGCATTATGGGTGAAGGTTTACAGTACTGTCCCCTTGTATTCTTAATTTCCATTTATTATTCTATAGATACGATAAGATAAGATATTGCAGTGCCTGTGTAATTCCGAATTACAATGCAAGGTTCCTTTGGACATACATTCATGCATACTTAACTCATCGAACGATATCGGGCAAGCAGCTTTCAAGTAAAATGTCTCACCTTTAAGGGGATATACATAATGTATGTTTTAGACACATATTTGACGACACATGGAAGTCCGGGTCAGCCAGGTAGTCGTGTACGGATAGCCAGGAGGTACAACGAGCCTTCGAGATAAGTGGAAAATACGGCTATGAGTGCGGGTTTGACCGAAATTTTAATTGTCGTCATTCCATTCTACGGTTCGTGGTTTTCCGCATTCAGAGTTGCGAATACATTTAAGATGTTACTCTTTCATCTAATTGACTTCAGCTATTTTCACTCGTTATTATCAAGTTCGGTCCTTTTAGTTTCTTGCTTCCACATTAGTCGTGCGATAGTCCGAACCCTTCGTTTGTGTGACTCTGTCCACCAAGTATTTTCGAATCTGGTCCTTAGAGTTAGAGATCCCTCCTTTTTGAAGACGCACAGCTTACTGTGACGAATCCCTATATGTATGTGCACAAGTCTCAGTAACCCAGTTTTATTGGAATTTATGTGTTCTAATTCACGGAGCGGCTCTGTCTTTCCCTTACTTAAGGTCCCTCGTTAATTGCATTGTACTGATTACACTACGCATAACGAATCACTATATGCACGATAATCGTTCCCTGCTCTTCCGGAAGTTATGGGGGTTTGCTGCTTGTGATGAAACTATTTCTCCACCTCATGCGTGATTGACTATTCGGGATCAATCGACCATATTCCTTTCATTACCTTGTTGGAATGCAGACCTTCTTGATTCACATACTTCATCCTCTTCTTTATTATTAGTATTAGGTTATGTGTTAAATGATGAAGAAGTTACATCCCTAAATAGTGAGAGTATCCGAGTATTAGAGTACCTCTAGTTAAAGATATGAATTCATAGAGAAATGATTGCTTCCCTATTGTCGTACTGAATTCCAAGTATCCTGTTTGTTCACTGACTTAATGTTTCTATTACCAAGTTAACTAAGGATTAATCTATCATTTGATGTTGGTTAGGTAGGACTCTCGCGCAAATGGCTTCTGACGGTATTGTTTGTATTAGAGCAGGGAAAGTAAAAGTTTCTTCAACCCTTGCCTAACTCCGTTAATTAAACGAAGTCCATTTAATGCGATGACAGTGATAGTTCCCTAATCCGGAAAATCGACTATTCCAAAGGGTAGAAATCAATCTTTCCCAGTCTCAGGCTATGTTGAAGGAAGCATTAGGAAATAGCAAGTTTCCTCCTTCACAATCATTAACGATATATGAAGGGCTTAATTCAGTAGTGCTACAAGTCCATTTTTGTTCATATTGACATACAGAGTTCTAAACATAAACGAGCGCTGAAAAATCTATAGTTGAGATACTAGAAATATCAAAGCATATGGCTTCTTGCTAGAGATTAATCGTCTGTTTGTTTGGCTCGTTAATTTCAGAAGCATTATAGGCAGAAAAGTGCAGGTAATGGACTTGGACCACTATTGAAATAAGTCCTTCTTTGCTTCGAAAAATATCTGACTTATTTTAACTTGCTGAACACTTTCTATAAAATTAAAAATAAACTCTACCAAAAATTTACGGTGCAGTTGATTCGGTATTGTTTCGGTACTGTTATGCCCTTTATCAAAAGTTACGTTCCACTTCCTTAAAACTAAATTCCATTACTTGGAAACGACGCGTCCAGTAAGTTAGTCAGCGCTGAGACTCTAGAAAACTAATTCCTTAGCGTTTCTTACCTATAACACATAAAAAAGTTGTGTAATGAACGTTTATGTAGAGAAATTTGTACAAAGTACGGTACAGCCAGTGAATTTTATTTGCGCATATGTGTGACATTTGTGCCGACGGTCGTTGCGAAGGAACGGAAGATTGTTCGGTGGGATTGGAAGGCAACAGGGCATAAAATGAGTTAGGTGTTATATAATTCGTGAGCAGACCTTCATGTGTCGCCTGTTGCTGGGGTTTGAACTTACTGGGAACAAATCCCGAGGGGAAAAGCCCAGTGTCAGCGTGGCCGTATCTTTGTTCTCCAGCAGAGCATCGGAGAGGGGGAAGGAACTCACAAACCGAATGACGCACAGTCCCTAGAGAGCTGACGTCGGTAACTGACTTTCAGCGGTAATGAAGTTGTTGTGCTGCTTTTCCTGAGGTGTTAGTAAAGCTTAACGTTGGATAACACTGTTGAATATTAGCAGAAATTTACATGCCAGAATTTACGGTCCGTAAAACGATTATATCTCATACAAGATGGGCCAATTCCGTCGCTTAACAAAAGAGGTACAGCATCTGTAGGTACCAAAACAATCTAATGTAGTCATATGAATCACATTTTTGTGGGATTTTCCCTCCTGATAATGTAATGTTGTTGCATTAATTTGAGGTGTAAGCAGTGCTGATGTTCAAGACCATAAAAGTGGTTTAAAACCTGTGAGCTGTCTGGGGAAGCTAACCTTGCATTACTGAGCAACTGTTTCACCAGGTTTCCAGTCTTGCTTACCAAATTCCCAACCAGAATAACATTAATTATAATCTTTTAATCGTCATACGACAACCGGTTATATTTTAAATAAAAAGAAATAAATCGGTTTATATTTGGAAATTTATTTTAACATTGATCATTGAAATTAGAGCATATTAAACTTGATTCATAACTAAACTGGTGCCTTATTTAGGATAGTGAAAATGTGAGTTTGTAATCTTACGGAACACATGAAATAGGGAGCCAAGATTGGGAGACTATATACAACACTGCATTCATAAAAACAACACATGAAGAACGTTGAAACAGATGCAAGAGAAAATTAACCACAACTAACCAATTCAATTTGCACGCAAAGAAGTTACATTCTTAGCGCAATCCTGTCCGTCATGTAATTACCACACACTGGTATACTAAATTCATACTAACTCTCTGTGAAATCTTCCCGAAAAGAATAGCTGAGAGCTACTTTGATGCTTACACCACATGCTTGACGTGGCCAACTTGGTTTACACAAAGAGTGTAACTCCACAATAATTTTGATAATTAAAATAAATTAGATCGAAAAGCAATATACAAAAGAGGAACCTCGGACTGGTTACTATCGTCTTACTATTAACCTGATGGGTGAAACAATTGTATAAGCACGTGGTATTGGTCTCACAAAGTACACCCCATGTGGGTTGAACATAAAGAAAAGTTGCTACATAGAAAAATATTGTCAAGACAAGACGTTATAATCTGACGCACATTCGCATTTAAGATTGATGATCTTAGCTAGAGTTACTGATCAACACGTGGTTCCACTTTACTCACAAAGTTGTGACAAAGCAACTGTTGTTGTTGTTGTCTTCAGTCCTGAGACTGGTTTGATGCAGCTCTCCATGCTACTCTATCCTGTGCAAGCTGCTTAATCTCCCAGTACCTACTGCAACCTACATCCTTCTGAATCTGCTTAGTGTACTCATCTCTCGGTCTCCCTCTACGATTTTTACCCTCCACGCTGCCCTCCAAAGCTAAATTTGTGATCCCTTGATGCCTCAAAACATGTCCTACCAACCGATCCCTTCTTCTAGTCAAGTTGTGCCACAAACGTCTCTTCTCCCCAATCCTATTCAATACCTCCTCATTAGTTACGTGCTCTATCCACCTTATCTTCAGTATTCTTCTGTAGCACCACATTTCGAAAGCTTCTATTCTCTTCTTGTCCAAACTAGTTATCGTCCATGTTTCACTTCCATACATGGCTACACTCCAAACAAATACTTTCAGAAACGACTTCCTGATACATAAATCTATATTCGATGTTAACAAATTTGTCTTCTTCAGAAACGCTTTCCTTGCCATTGCCAGTCTACATTTTATATCCTCTCTACTTCGACCATCATCAGTTATTTTACTTCCTAAATAGCAAAAGTCCTTTACTACTTTAAGTGTCTCATTTCCCAGTCTAATTCCCTCTGCATCACCCGATTTAATTTGACTACATTCCATTATCCTCGTTTTGCTTTTGTTAATGTTCATCTTATATCCTCCTTTCAAGACACTGTCCATTCCGTTCAACTGCTCTTCCAAGTCCTTTGCCGTCTCTGACAGAATTACAATGTCATCGGCGAACCTCAAAGTTTTTACTTCGTCTCCATGAATTTTAATACCTACTCCAAATTTTTCTTTTGTTTCCTTTACTGCTTGCTCAATATACAGATTGAATAACATCGAGGAGAGGCTACAACCCTGTCTCACTCCTTTCCCAACTACTCCTTCCCTTTCATGCCCCTCGACTCTTATGACTGCCATCTGGTTTCTGTACAAATTATAAATAGCCTTTCGCTCCCTGTATTTTACCCCTGCCACCTTTAGAATTTGAAAAAGAGTATTCCAGTCAACATTGTCAAAAGCTTTCTCTAAGTCTACAAATGCTAGAAACGTAGGTTTGCCTTTTCTTAATCTTTCTTCTAAGATAAGTCGTAAGGTCAGTATTGCCTCACGTGTTCCAACATTTCGACGGAATCCAAACTGATCCTCCCCGAGGTCTGCATCTACCAGTTTTTCCATTCGTCTGTAAAGAATTCGCGTTAGTATTTTGCAGCCGTGGCTTATTAAACTGATAGTTCGGTAATTTTCACATCTGTCAGCACCTGCTTTCTTTGGGATTGGAATTATTATATTCTTCTTGAAGTCTGAGGGTATTTCGCCTGTCTCATACATCTTGCTCACCACCTGGTAGAGTTTTGTCAGGACTGGTTGTCCCAAGGCCGTCAGTAGTTCGAATGGAATGTTGTCTACTCCGGGGGCCTTGTTTCAACTCAGGTCTTTCAGTGCTCTGTCAAACTCTTCACGCAGTATCGTATCTCCCATTTCGTCTTCGTCTACATCCTCTTCCATTTCCATAATATTGTCCTCAAGTACATCGCCCTTGTATAAACCTTCTATTTACTCCTTCCACCTTTCTGCCTTCCCTTCTTTGCTTAGAACTGGGCTGCCATCTGAGCTCTTGATATTCATACACGTGGTTCTCCTTTCTCCAAAGGTCTCTTTAATTTTCCTGTAGGCAGTATCTATCTTACCCCTAGTGAGATAAGCTTCTACATCCTTACATTTGTCCTCTAGCCATCCCTGTTTAGCCATTTTGCACTTCCTGTCGATCTCATTTTTGAGACGTTTGTATTCCTTTTTGCCTGCTTCATTTACTGCATTTTTATATTTTCTCCTTTCATCAATTAAATTCAATATTTCTTCTGTTACCCAAGGATTTCTAGCAGCCCTCGTCTTTGTACCTACTTTATCCTCTGCTGCCTTCACTACTACATCCCTCAGAGCTACCCATTCTTCTTCTACTGTATTTCTTTCCCCTATTCCTGTCAATTGTTCCCTTATGCTCTCCCTGAAACTCTGTACAACCTCTGGTTCTTTCAGTTTATCCAGGTCCCATCTCCTTAATTTCCCACATTTTTGCAGTTTCTTCAGTTTTAATCTACAGGTCATAACCAATAGATTGTGGTCAGAGTCCACATCGGCCCCTGGAAATGTCTTACAACTTAAAACCTGGTTTCTAAATCTCTGTCTTACCATTATATAATCTATCTGATACCTTTTAGTATCTCCAGGGTTCTTCCACGTATACAACCTTCTTTCATGATACTTAAACCAAGTGTTAGCTATGATTAAGTTGTGCTCTGTGCAAAATTCTACTAGGCGGCTTCCTCTTTCATTTCTTAGCCCCAATCCATATTCACCTACTATGTTTCCTTCTCTCCCTTTCCCTACACTCGAATTCCAGTCACCCATTACTATTAAATTTTCGTCTCCCTTCACTATCTGAATAATTTCTTTTATTTCATCGTACATTTCTTCAATTTCTTCATCATCTGCAGAGCTAGTTGGCATATAAACTTGTACTACTGTAGTAGGTGTGGGCTTCGTATCTATCTTGGCCACAATAATGCGTTCACTATGCTGTTTGTAGTAGCTTACCCGCATTCCTATTTTCCTATTCATTATTAAACCTACTCCTGCATTACCTCTATTTGATTTTGTGTTTATAACCCTGTAGTCACCTGACCAGAAGTCTTGTTCCTCCTGCCACCGAACTTCACTAATTCCCACTATATCTAACTTTAACCTATCCATTTCCCTTTTTAAATTTTCTAACCTACCTGCCCGATTAAGGGATCTGACATTCCACGCTCCGATCCGTAGACGCCAGTTTTCTTTCTCCTGATAACGACATCCTCCTGAGTAGTCCCCGCCCGGAGATCCGAATGGGGGACTATTTTACCTCCGGAATATTTTACCCAAGAGGATGCCATCATCATTTAATCATACAGTAAAGCTGCATGTCCTCGGGAAAAATTACGGCTGTAGTTTCCCCTTGCTTTCAGCCGTTCGCAGTACCAGCACAGCAAGGCCGTTTTGGTTAATGTTGCAAGGCCAGATCAGTCAATCATCCAGACTGTTGCCCCTGCAACTACTGAAAAGGCTGCTGCCCCTCTTCAGGAACCACACGTTTGTCTGGCCTCTCAACAGATACCCCTCCGTTGTGGTTGCACCTACGGTACGGCCATCTGTATCGCTGAGGCACGCAAGCCTCCCCACCAACGGCAAGGTCCACGGTTCATGGGGGGAGGACAAAGCAACTACCGGAAGATATTCTGAACTGTACACTCGAATCACACTGCGTTGAAATTTAAGATAACATTAGATATTTTAGAGCTAAACCTGAAATAAAGGTGATTAAATTTTCAGTTAGGCTGAACTTAAGAAATCCATTGTCCTACAGACTTAGCAGACACGCGCTTAGCCGGAGATCTTACCACTTCAGACGCTCGCCGCGGACAGACTGACCTGGGCTCCTACCAAGGGTGCTTCCGTATACAAACGGAAGTGACCAGAGAGGCAGCTCCCTATACCAACATGACAAGGGACGTACAGGACCATACTAAGAATAGAAACCACTTTGCTTCTAGAAAGCGTAGGTACCTGTCCTACTGTTCTCTAGCAGACAGGCTTGTCTCCTACCATCAAGCATGCAACTAGAAATACATTTGCTCATTCATCCCCTCACACAGAAGGGAAGGGGGATGACAGTATCTTATCATATTCAGTATATAAAAGAAAGCGGATGTAGGCTCCGTATGAGACTGTGTGACATGAATTACTTATAAACTGTGTTTTACAGTGTAGTAGTGTGACAGATCGTTTTTGTTTATGTGTCAAAGTACCACGTTTCACTACTCAGTCTCCTCCCAGATAGAAACGCCATAGTAAATTTAGAAGAGGAATTTATGCCGTAAATGACAACAAATTTAAGAAAGTAACATGAAAGGAATCCATCAGAGACCTTTCAATAATGGTGAGTAAAATAAAAAATAATTCCAGGTACGAATGATGGATTCAGACTACGCCTTCCACGGAGAACTATGAGTGATTTCAGCCGGTTATTCATCAAACAGGTTAGGTTTAAACAGGTTTCCTTCTCGATTATGGAGCGCTGTCCCATTGCGTGGTATATGATATGATGATGTGAATCACGGTCAAGACTCAAGTAAATTAACCACCTATTCGTGAAACCAATCAGTAATATAGATGATTGCTTCACTTTTATACTACGGAACAAATCTGCTTATTCTTTTACGGCATAGCATTCATACATTTTCATGAGAGCACATTTCGATATCAGCTTCACATGTATGTATATTATATGAGGCTTATGCATCCGAAATAATTGGACGTGTCTTTTCCGTTGGACTGCAATATCTCTTAATACTTCACTCTACATACAAAACAAGACCTCACCTGTAGTTAAATGATGCTTTGAACGTCCATACCATTTACTTTCTTGAAAATAGTACAACAGGGATGTAAATTACTAAAAGTAGATATCTGTGTAACAACAATTAAGATATATTTACATTATAATTTGTCCAAATACCTAGAACCATGCGGATTGCTTTTGCCAACAAAAAACAGTTTCAGTACAGTGTGGTTTTAGGCCAAGCTTCAAAATTACTGGTTAGCAGTTTGTTACGATTTCTGCCACTGTCTGACTTACGTTGCCGTGAGCTGATCAACAGAAGTAACGAATATAGGTCACAGCAAAATTTGTTCTGTTAAATATACCATACTGTGTTAATGGTTTCTAACTACACTACGTCAGCAACATTTTGTACCTTCGATATGTACTCATATTCCGCAATACGACAACTAGCCTCAAGTTCCGAAAATGTTGTTCCGACTACGACATATAACAGGAAGGTCAGGCGTTTTTTAACAAGTAAGTAATGTTTTCTAATACGTATTAACTTCTTGTTCTGTATGACATATACGATTCATTAATTTTAAGTTCAACCGGCACTACGCAATAGCTATAAAGCCCAAATCAGGATTATGTAAAATGAATGTACCATTAACAAGTGGTGGAAATTTCTTTCGAAAAATTCTGTGTGACTGTGTTCCCCAAAAAGGTAAGATCTCAAACGTAAAATACGCCCCCATCTGCCATATCATTCTCTGCCAGTGGATGCCGTAAGGAGAGGAGTGGGATCAGGACACTGCTCTCTCGGCCGTTGCCATATTCTGTGGCCTGGATCCATTGCTGCTCTGCCAAGTAGTTTCTCGGCTGACATCAAGAGGCTGAATGCACCCCATCCAAAGGAAAAATACTTGGCATTAGCTGGGATCGAACCCTTGTCATCTATAAGTCAGTAATCTGCACTGACCACTTTTTCTTACCTGATCACAGATAAAAAAATGAAACTGCCGGTTAGGGGGGGGGGGGGAGAATAAGAGGGCAAATCGGACAGGGATCGATATCCAAGGCCTGGCAGTAGCAACATCCCCACCCCTCACCCACGTGAAGGGACATGAATTTTGCATTTATTTTATTTAATTTTTCGTGTTTTGTATCGGCGAGACAAGAGTGGGTCAGCATATCAGACCATTCCCAGAAGAGAAATATTCTTTTTAGTTTCAAGGCTATTATTTGAACACAATGGGACCAAGGATTCAACACAGAAAAGTGAGATTAATGTTACATGACTCATGTTATGCTATGAGCACTTGCTATATAACGTGGATATTAAGAACAAATAAAATGAGAAATCTTTTGGAGAGTGAGATATCGTGTTGCTGAACCCCATTACGCATCAGACGCAACACGTTAACAGAACGGGATCTGTGTCGCATTGATAGTGCACGGGACGTCGGCTCTGCTCCTCGTCGACGACACTGCCTGAGCAACTGCACTGTTCCATTAGAGCTCTCCAGGTGGCGAGGTGAAGATGAATAGATGCACAGAGAAGATCTGTATTTGCTTGTTATAGTCAGTTCTTCAGTATAAGCCCATTGCTGCTTTCATACATGAATCCTTCTTTCTCACACACACACACACACACACACACACACAGTCACACTCAAAGTTGACGTTAATTAGTCACTCCTTATTGTCACTATTTGACATACGAACAAAGCACATCTTAACTCCAGAGCACCCCAAGCGGAACAGATTGAAGTAGAACGCCTTGTTTTTCCTTCCAAACCGACAAGCCATGAGAGGGCAGCCACGCCCTCGCGACACTTCGGTCCAAGCCACTATTGCCTCAAACACTTCAGTCAGATGCACTCGTGCTGCTGAAGCAGCAGCGAAAAGGCGGAAGCTGATCAATATGCCACACAAATATAACTGCAAAGAGCGCTCGCGAGTTGAACATACGTAGAAATACAGTATATGGAAGATTGCTGATTAAATAGAACTTTGATAGCGTTCTTGCGAATATAGTCAAATTGTAGTTATTTGTGCAGATTTTATGTCTGGAAAATTTACTGTCTGGTTGAAATATGCTGAAATGAAACCTTTTATCAAGAAAGGGCTTACAGAAATAACACAAAACTGCAGAAAAATTTCATTTCAGTTTGCATTCTCGAAAATACAGGTGGTTTCGTAATCATGTGACCGCATATAATAAGCTGAGTAAGATACAGGTAGGATTTATGATGAATTCAGGTCCTAAAAAGCTATTTACACACAAAGGGTAATTCTTATCAATGTTTAAAAACATCCGAAGTTAAGTAGATGATGCTAAGACATTAATTTAATATAAAGCACATGGGCCGCAAATATTGCGAAATATCCCAGTATAGGATGACAAAATTATGAACGTGTCACATTCTAAATACGGAGAGTATTTCCAAGTATGTTCGAGAAGGGATGATCGAGCGACGCTGTGCTTGCATTCAAGCAAACGGTGTAAATTTCGAACACCCTCTGTAAATATTGTCTGCTGTAAATGTAGAAGTTAAAAAATTATTGTCCTCGCTGTAACTACACAAAAGCGGTTTTTTTTATCTGTCTTCCCATTTGTCACTTCTTATTACACAGTCATTATTTAGTAAAGAAAACATACATCATTTCCTGGTAGCGATGCAGTTCGGAGGCTTATACTCCTTCACTTGTGAAGGAATGCGGTAGGTTTTTATTGTATGGTACTTTGCAGTAAACCAGCTGAGACTGGTGATCAGTAAACAAATTAATAACTCAACGTGCGTATATAACTGTCTAACGCTATGAAAAGTGTGCTGCCTGTCAGACACAACAATCGAACCCTGAGCCCCAAGCGCTAAAGTCGCCCAGGTAAGCCCGGAGTCACACCGACCTTACTTCGCTTGCGATAGATAATAAGAGCGACAGACCGACATTCTCAAGCGCTGCACGTGCAGAGAGTTTCGCCACCTGGTGACATCACGTGTTCTACTTTTTTCATCCACTTTTGGGGTATTTCCCTGTGTGTCTTACATTAAAGCCATTGTTTTATAGTTATCTACCTCGATTCGGAGGTTTTTAAACATTAATAAGAATCACTCTGTATAGTAGATGTGTACTTGATTCATCAGGTAACAAATTACAAGCAGTAGGAATTTTTGGGGTTGGAGAAAGGCAATTGACTGTGTGAACCACAACATGCTTTTATGTAGCACTCACTCAGCCTGCTGGCCACAATTGGCCCATCGGAGCCATCCGACGCCGTGTTATCCTCAGATGAGGATGGGGATAGTAGGGGTATGTGGTCAGCATACCGCTCTCCCGGATGTTATGATCGTTTCCTTTGACCGGAGCCGCTACTATTCGGTCGATTAGCTCTTCAATTGGCATCACGAGACTGAGTGCTCCCCGAAAAATGGCAACAGTGCATGGCGGCTCGGATGGTCACCCACCCAAGTCCCGGCAACGCTCGAAAGCGCTTAACTTCGCTGATCTGACGGGAACCAGTGTATCCACTGGCGCAAGGCCGTTGTCGCTTTTATGTAAGTAAAAATATTATTGTATCACTGGCACTGCTGAAAATTTGTTGAAGTCAAATATAGCTAAGTGGAAGCAAATGGCATCAATACGAAAGATCAGTGAATTGAGCTACCTTTCATTATCAGAATTGTACTTAATTATGAGTGGCGTCACACAAAATCTATGTTAGGGCCGGTACAAATTATTGACCTCTCATCCGTTACATTTCCAGACATAGAGATGGTTTTGTTTGCAGCTGATACAGGCACTGAAATAAATAGTATGTGGTGCATAGTATTAGACATGACTGCTAATGTCGTTTGGATGACCATTAATAAATGGTTTAGAGCTAACTGACATTCATTAAACTTTGAAAAGGCTGACTACATGCTATTTAGAACATGCAAGAGTTTTTCACCCAGCATATGCATAAACTACGGAGAAGTGCAAGCAAGGAGTTTGATAGTGTGGAATTCCGTGCATCAAAATTTGATAATAAATACAGTTTAGGGAGACAACAATAAAACTGCTGAATTGTGTAAAAAATTCTTGTTTACAATAAAATATCTTATCAGGGTAGGTCAAGTAAAAATAAGAGACCTGGCCTACTCTGCTTGCATTCACTCCGTAATGACGTAAGGTGCGATATACTGAATTAACTCCCACAAACATACAAAGCTTTTAAGAGCCCAAATGTGTTATTTGTGGTGTGACTTCACGTTCAACGTGTAGAAATCTCTTCATGGAACTTAATATACTGTAAGTAGACTGTTTAGGTTTTTATGTTGGTAACGCCACGTAGCGCTCTATATGAAAATCACTGACTGTGCTGTGTGAAGACTGTGGTTAGTTTGCATTGTTGTCTGCCGTTGTAGTGTTGGGCAGCTGGATGTTAACAGCGCGTAGCGTTGCGCAGTTGGATGTGAGCCGCCAGCAGTGGTGGATGTGGGAAAGTGAGATGGCGAATTTTTGAGAATGATAATCTGGAGGTGTGTCCATCAGAAACAGTAGATTTGTAAGAATGGATGTCATGAACTGCAATATATATTATGACCATTAAGGTAAATACATTGTTTGTTCTCTATTAAAATCATTCATTTGCTAACTTTACCTATCAATAGTTAGTGCCTTCTGTAGTTTGAATCCTTTATTTAGCTGGCGGTAGTGGCCGGCCGCTGTGGTCTAGCGGTTCTAGGCGCTCAATCCGGAACCGTGCGACTGCCACGGTCGCAGGTTCCATTCCAGCCTCGGGCATGGATGTGTGTGATGTCCTTAGGTTAGCTAGGTTTAAGTAGTTCTAAGTTCTAGGGGACTGATGACCACAGATGTTAAGTCCCACAGTGCTCAGAGCCATTTGAACTTTTTTTTTTTTTTGGCAGTAGTGGCGCTCGCTGTTTTGCAGTAATTCGAGTAACGAAAATTTTTGTGAGGTAAGTGATTTGTGAAAGGTATAGGTTAATGTTAGTCAGGGCCATTCTTTGTAGCGATTACTGAAAGTCAGATTGCGTTGCGCTAAAAATATTTTGAGTCACTTTAGTGAATGTTTGAGTACGTTTAGTTTTGCTGAGCTGTTTGAAAAGCAATTAATGTACGAGGTTTATCAGCACAGTAATTCATAAATTTTTCTAAGTCATCGTTTCAATACTAACTACTGTTTCTCAGTACTTACACATAACAAAAAGAGTGTTACATCACCCCGGTTCCCAGAATTCCTGAAGGTAGAGGCTGACTGTGGATTTTGTATCACAGACACAGTCCCTTTGAGCGTTCGTGTTATTTCTAATGTAACCGGACCTAGATGGTCAATTCACCGTTCGATGGCGCCCGTGTTATTACTTTGGGCCTGTAAGGGCTCGAAATAAGGGAAGTGTCGAGGCTCCTCGCAGTTAACCAAAGCGATGTTGTTCGGACATGGAGAACATACAGAGAGAAAGGAACTGTCGATAACATGCCTCGCTCAGGCCGCCAAAGGGCTACTGCTGCAATGGATGACCACTACATACGGATTATGGCTCGGAGGAACCATGACAGTAAAGCCACAATGTTGAATAACGCTTTTCGTGGAGCAACAGGACGTCGTGTTACTACTCAAACTGTGCTCAATAAGCTGCATGATGCGCAACTTCACTCCCAACGTCAATGGCGAGGTACATCTTTGCAACCACGACACCATGCAGTGTGGTACAGATGGGCCCAACAACATGGCGAATGGACCTCACAGGATTGGCATCTTGTTCTCTTCACCGATGAGTGTCGCATATGCCGTCAACCAGACAATCGTCGGAGATGTGTTTAGGGGCAACACGGTCAGGCTGAACGCCTTAGACACACTGTCCAAAGAGTGCAGCAAGGTGAAGGTACCCTGCTGTTTTGGGATGAAATTATGCGGGCCGCCGTACACCGCTGGTGGTCACGGAAGACGCCGTAACGGCTGTACAATACGTGAATGCCATCCGAAAGTGCAACCATATCAGCAAGCATATTGCTGAGGCATGGGTCTGCATGTATCCTTCAGGATAACTACATCACTCGACTAGAGGGGATATCATGTTCCCCAGACATGTCTGGGATAGATTGAAAACGGCTGTCTATCGACGACGTGACCCACTTGCCACTCTGAGGGATACGCCGATTCGCCGTTAAGGAGAGGGACAGTCTGGACCAACAGTGTTTGATGAATGTTTTGATACTGTGCCACGGCGAATACAGGAATGGATCAATTGAAGAGGACGTGCTACGGGGTATTAGATGTACCGGTGTGTAGAGCAATCTGTACCAGCACCTCTGACAGTCTGGCTGTATGGTAGTACAACCTGCAATGTGAGGCTTTCATGAGCAATGTTGGATGACATCTGGGATAATATCGGACAAAAGCGCTGCCCACAAACCATCGATTGATTGTTTAGGAAACTGCGTGGCTGGTGTGAAGATGACTGGTGCTACATAATTCAGGAAACGCGTAAACCTATATCTACATCTATACTCCAGAAGCCATGTAATGTTGTGTGGCGGATGGTAAGTTCTATACCGTTGTCAATTTTCCTGTTCCGGTCTAGATCGGTTAGTGGAAAGATTAATCATTAGTAAATCATGTGAGCTTGAATTTAGGTGATTTTACGTTCACCGTCTTTTCCCGAGATATGTATGTAACAGGAAGAAATATATTGACTGACTAGTCTAGAAACATGTAGGGCCACTCTTTGATTGTTAATGTCTTTGGAACAAAATGACATATCGTTGCAATTTTGCGCTTTAGTTTATTGTTTTCCAAACAGATCTTGGCAAGCGTTTTCCAGCAGATGACAGTGCAGCAAGAATGAAGTAAGACTGTCGTTTGAGCAACACAATATCGTACTGAAGTGGAGCTGGGAGTTCGAGAAAACATGATGGAGGTACAATGACAGAGGCGTCATGTGTACGGAACTCAGTCACCAACACGTACTATGATGTACAGTGTTTAGGATAAATTTTAAGCCAACAGTACTGTTCAGAATATGCATTAGGAAAGGTCTGGCTGATCAAAAATATCAACTAGTCCAGCTGCCAGCGCTGCTATGTTGCAATATTTTGCTAGGTCACCTCAAAAATCTGTGAAGCAGGGTGCACGTGTAAGTAGCGCAAACCGAACGACGAATTCTGAAGGCTCCAAAGTGGAAAGTGTACATTTCAAGGTGGCTGAACGCTATAAACGAGGGCGACACGGATCGAAGAAAGGGTTTCTGCAAGTGGCTTGAAGTCACTCTTCGCAGCATTGAACCGTTTGCATGTATAGTTATGAGGTCTGACGAGACGCAGATAAAAATGAACGGTACTGTAAACCGCCACAACTGGGCGTACTGGGCCATCGAAAATCCTTATGTTCACGCCGACAAACATGTGAATCGTCCAGATGTTAATGTGTGGTGTGACCTGTCATCGGTCGATTTGATTGGCACATTCTTCTTTGAAGGTAAGGTAACTGGTGATGTGTATCTTCATACGAGCGAAAATCGATTTTACCTACCACCCGAAAGTTGTTAGTAAATGAAATATTTCACCCACAACAAAATGGCGCTCCACTGCGCTAACGCTTGGACGAAAATCTACGTGGACGAGGGATATGTCGAAGAGGAGAAGTGCACACCACGGTCTCCAAACGTTACCCCTCTTGACTTGTACCAATGGGGGAACTTGAAAAATGAAATCAACAGACGAGCTACAAGAAACCATCAAGATGTCCTGTGCAGCTCTCACACCTCTTATGACAGCAGTAGTTCAGTCAACAGAAGCATCGACATTGTTTGACTGTTAATGGGGGTCATCTTGAACACATATTCTTCCACCATGCAAGAATTTTAACGGTGTATCTTGTTCTATTAATACTGACCCTGAAAGAGTGCCTGAATTTTTCTGGACCACTCTCTGAATTTTAAGAGTAAACCACAAAGTGATGAACAACACACCTGTTGCAGCATGCACATCGGGGCTACCGCCTTGTCGTTTTTCCGTCTATCAAAGCATTGTGTGAGAAAGCACTTTGCTGTTCTTTGCACATTAGTTTCCTCTACTGTATGGCACAGATTCCAGGCTGACGAATAGCAATCAAGTATTGGTAGAATGATAGTTTTATACGATACATCTCTTATATGATACAGTATATCCTTTGAGGACGGATTACTCTTTCTGAGGATTTTCTGAGGATTTCAGTCGAACATATGCCTTACCTCCAACGAGAAAGAAGACCACCAGGATAATAGAAATGCAATTATGACCAAGAATAAGGCATTTGAAATACGCAGTTTAACGGTAATGATCTCCAATTCTGTCTCCTATCAGAAGCCTAGGAATGAACCAAGATTTCTGCAGCTATGTTATCAGTGTTATGAAGTTCTCTAATACATGTTTCTGATAAACCTTTACATCTTTCTAGTCTAAATAACACGCCTTTACCAAAGTGGAGGCTGCGATAGTATGTAGAATGTACACTGTATCTCATCCTGTGGACGATTCTTTAAATGTGTTAAATAACAACAAATATTACTTACAGTGTGCATCGCTGTACTCTATACCAACTGCTTCCAAGTGGTGCAAGCTACTGGAGAGCCCACAGAACTTTTGCACCGTTGTGTTTAACTGCGTTCTACTGAAGTAATAAGAATACATGAAAGTTGACTACTGTACAAGCTAACTTTCCAAACGTTTAAGGCTGAAGGGAAGACTGAAAACTATGTTATCTCTTCCTGTAGTTCTAATTCTTTACCTGTAACCTATATGGGAATTCTTAACACAGTCATCTATAAAGAAAAAATAAATATTACACATTAGTGTTGTATTGGAGCCGGAGGATCATTTTTCTTCCAAAATATTGTTCTCCACAATATTAATAAATATAGATACTGATGAATAAGAATAGGTTGTAGCGACTAATGTAACTGTGCATTGCTTAAGAAAATGAAAAAAAATGTATTAAAAGGACTTCAACCTTTCCCTGTCACAGAAATTACTCATTTAAGTGCAGTTACTGTGTTATCTGCACGCAAAAGAAAATTGGAAAAGAACGAAAACAACGTCAATAAATACAATTTGTCCAAAATTTAGGAATATAAGCTGCTGTTAGAAAATGCACTAACATATGCTATAAAGTACTTTAAACACAGTAAACAGATAAGTTTCGATTTGATTGGAAAACAAAACATATCATTATACATATAAATAACCAATGAAGAATATTCGTACATTAAAGAACTCTCAGTAAATAATGGATCCAAGAACGTTCATGATGGGTGAATTGTGTATCAGTGTAGTGGTTTCGACACCGTTCATCTAGCAACAGAAATGCGATACACAACTTTTAAAACTAATACAAAAACTGCATTTAAAGAATCCCCGTTTAATAATGCGGGGAAGTGTAGCCACTTCAAACCAAAGAGAATTTGAAAAAAGTTAACAGGCTTACTTAGTAGGAAATATAAATCAAAATTAAAATTCTTAAAATCTTTTGCCAAAAATTTACGCGGAGGAATGTGCTAATTATTAAATCCATGGAAGATATAGTTTATGGGTAAGAAACAGATGTATATTAGTATTTGACGCTATACCATTCTTGTTTCTATCTAATTACTGGCTGGAGAAACAATTAGATGATCAGATGCACATTTTCTGTGTGTAAACGTTTACACATAAATCTGTAAACCATTTCCATTACAATTATTGATATCTTATTCGTCGATATTCATCAGGAGTTTGGAACAAGTATTGTTTTGAAACGTTATGAATTACCTAGAAGAAAACGGTCTATTCACACAGAGTCAGCATGGATTTAGAAAACATCGTTATTGTGAAACACAAGTAGCACAATACTCGCATGAAGTGTTGAGTGCTATTGGAAAGGGATTTCAGATTGATTCCGTATTTATGGATTTCGAGAAAGCTTTTGCGCTGTACCACACAAGTGGCTTGTTGTGAAATTGCGTACTTATGGAATATCGTCTCAGTTATGTGACTGGATACGTGATTTCCTTTCAGAGAGGTCACAGTTCGTAATAATTAATTGAAAGTCATCGAGTAAAACATAAGTGATTTCCGGCGTTCCCGTAGTTAGTATTCTAGGCCCTTTGCTGTTCCTGATCTTTATAACCGATTTGGGAGACAATCTGAGTAGCCGCCTTAGGTTGTTTGCAGATGTCGCTGTCGTTTATCGACTAATAGTCATCATTAGATCAAAAAAAATTTCAAAACGATTTAGAAGAGATATTTGTATGGTGCGAAAATTGGCAGTTGGCCCTAAATAATGAAAAGTGTGTGGTCATCCACCGAGTGCTAAAGGGATTCCGTTAAACTTCCCTTACAAAATGAATCAGTGAAATCTAAAGGCCGTAAATTAAATTAAATATCTAGGCATTACAATTACGAATAACTAAAATTGGAAGGAACACACAAAACTTTTCTGGGGAAGGCCTAACAAAGACTGCGTTTTTCCGGTGGGACACTTAGAGAATGTAACAATTCTAGTAAGGAGACTGCCTACACTACGCTTGATCGTCCTCTTTTAGAATACTGCGGCGCGGTGGGGGATCCTTACCAGATAGGACTGACGCAGTATATCGAAAAAAGTTCAAAGAAGGGCAGCACGTTTTGTGGTATAGCGAGATGGGGGAGAGGGTTTCACTGAAATTATACAGGATTTGAGGGGGACATCATTAAAACAGAGGAGTTTTTTTATTTCGGTGGAATCTTCTCACGAAATTCCTAAATTTCTCCCCTGAATGCTAAAATATTTTGTTGACACCGATGTACATAGGGAGAAACCATCATCATGATAAAGTAAGGGATATCAGAGCTCATAGGGAAAGATATACGTGTTCCTTCTTTCCGCACTATACGTGATTGGAAAAATAGAGAATTGTGAAGATGGCTCAATTAATTCTCTGCCGCCATTTAAATGTGATTTCCCGAGTATCCATGTAGTCGTGAATGTACGTAATAAAACTAGGAATGAATTTTCTATGCAAGTTTGCTGCAGTTCCCAGTCGAACCCTTGTTTTGTGACCACTTCATCAGTCCTATTTTGTTTTACATATGAGTCCACCTCTCTTTCGTACACTGGTTTCCTTAAGGATCTTGATGCTCAAGCTTGTAAACATATTTTGGTTAAATTGTAGTTCTAGGAGCGAACCTGTTTCAGCTAACTTCTAAAAGCAAATATGAAAATGATTTCTTGTCTTCATGATAACAGTATTGGGTGAAATAAGGTACAATGTCAGTGTACCTGGGTACTTGGTACCGGTAATTGATTTACTGCGGGATGTCAGTAGGTCCACCTTAATACAGTCGTTATGTTCTAGCTTAGAGGCATCAAAAATCTACGGAATTCATTGCATAAAACTTTGAAACAAAATTATTGCTGGAAAACTGTATATAAAAGGAAGAAGTGTCAACAACAGAAGAGCATTTTCGATCATTAGCTTTTACATTTTGTTTCCTCAGAGCGATGCTTGATCTACCAACGTGGTGTCATCCGTTTCTCGTTATGTCGTTGTGTAGGTCTTAAAACAAATTGAATCACTGATTACAATAATCGGGCTGTTTCACTGTAAGACGAATATGTAACTTCCGGCTAGTTCTCTTAGCTGCTATCGTCTGATAAAGGCAAGTAATTAAATAATACTATAGACTGTGAGATGAAAGGCCATGGCATGTTTCCCTATTCTGACTACCAGGTAATACCTCTGAAGCACCTTTGAAGTAAACGGCTGGAAGAGACTACTGCGAATTGAAAAAGTTCCTCAATTTCTGTTTCCTCTGGATTAGTAGACGTGAGAGTTTTTACGACTTTTGCACCAGCTCCTAGTCTCAGACTGCTAAACTAGTGGACTGCGCAGCCGTCTTTAATCTCCGTCTCTCAAGACATAAAAAGCAAGGGGGTTCTCCCTCAGCTTATCTGCAAATCTGGAGTATTTTGCCCTCGCAGACACATTGCTCCATTACTTCGAACAGACGTTTATTAATACCTTTCCCTTTAGTTACTTTTGTGTGCGTTTTGCAAAAAAAGAAAAAAAGAAGAAACGGCTGACGTTTTGGGAATGTTGATGAGGGTTGTGCGCTACAGTCAAGATTCTTACCAGCAGTCGAATTGTCTTACGAGATCAGTGACGCAATCGGGCAGAACTGAATACGTTACAACTTTTATTTATTTATGGGCTAGACTTGCACTCGAAAAATGCATATCCTACATACATGGCTACACAGTGCAGGATGCCCTACAATTAATGTTTCAACTACTAATGACTGCGTTCGAGCTAACATTTAACAAAATGCAATTAATCTGTCGAATAAAAGTGAAATCTGCAGAATAAGTTAAAGAAAAACCAGAAACCGCCTCAGTTAAGTGAATAAAATGTGTGATATACGGAATCTCGGAGTAATTGAAAAATTGTAAAATTTGGCTGTTCCTAGGAATTACCGAAGAGTATTCTCATGTGAACTAGAACGATCATTAACTCTCACTAACACAAGCAGGCACATTTATAGAATGGCCCTCAAATACTGCAATATGACAGGTTTTGCGACGTAAACAAACATTATCCGGAACGCCATTCTCAAATTTATGCCTTTACAGCTGTCTAAATGCTCTACCAATAAGAATCCAACCATTATTCATGGAATCCCTCAAGCTAACTTGTCGAACCATTGCCGATGACTGTATTTTACTAGCACTTTGAATGATATATTGCGTAATCTGCTGCGAAATATCCACAGGCTTACGAAGAGAAGAGCGACATTCACATATGCTGCCAATACCAGTTTTTAAATAATAAGACAAAAAATTTAATGGAATGTTTATTAATACTGTAGGATGTCAAAGATGTATATTGAATACAAGTGCTACAAGAATTTAACTTACGTGAATATCGTTTGCATTAATATCTTACATTAAAAGCTACACCCTGTGAGTTCAGTGTTAGTACAGTCTTCACATTATTAGAAGAATTACATACAAGAATAATTACTTAACCGTGTATGTTTCTAAATTACGTGGTGTGCATAACAACAATGGGAAACCATGCTTATAAATTTAGCTAAACAAAAGTTGAATGTACGTAACAAATTATTTAAAAAACTCTCGAGAGTTACCCTAACTGTAGTAATGTTTGTCGAAAGCCGTGGGATATGCCGAGTCGTCTTACACTGGCAACCTAAGAACATCTTCCCATAATTGTGATCATTATTAAATATGTGCCGCTGTAGTTTTGCTCTTTAATGTAGTAGTTACCACAAAGACGTGGTGTGAAATTCATAACTGGTGGTCGACAATGTTGAAAAAACGTGATCCACACTGAACGACTAATATTCATTAACTTCACATAACTGTTGTACACCCTTTGTTACACCATTATCACTAAGCATTGACATACGTCCAGATTCTCATGCTAGCACAAAATTATGACAATTAAACATAGGTAAACACATTCAGGTAAGACAGAGGCATATGATTTTAAAATTAGCAAAACTTATTATGTAAGGAAACAGCAGGTCCACCAATATAAAGAAATAAAATCCATTCAAGTTGTTATAGTCACAGAGATACGCAATCTATGATGTATTACATTATGAAAAAATTTTGATGTGCATATATATAGTGTGATACTCCCAACAACAGTTAGTAAAGCTTGTAATTAAAATACCCTATACAAGTTAGTTCAGGCTGACAGGCTCGATATGGAAGAAAAGACGTCTTTACTTGCTCTAAAATAAAAATTATTGTCATCTTCAGCTGTTATAACAGCCATATATGTCAGCCAAGTTTCGTTGTCTCGTAACACTACAGTTCATAAGGTAGGTACCATAAGAAAATATTTGAATTGTACATAATCAGTGTGTGTAATAGCGTTTTGATTTCGTATTTAGATTTAGACATTTCCTCACAACAGTGTACGATTCTGTACCGTCATGTCACGCAAACTATATCAGTTAGCCCCCATACTGTTTCGGCTATGTAAGTTTGCCCTCAAATAGCATCAAATGCCCAGAAACTGTGTCATCTTGTCGTGAACTGTACCAACTTGCCCCAGAAACGTTTAGAATAGTCCATTTTCCAAGCACTACATATTTCGACATGTGTAGGACAATGCTCATCTGATACCGAATTATTGAAGACACTGAAGCATTTTGTTTCATCTTGATTTGATGTGTTAACAGCTTGATTTACCTTGTGAAGATAACACTAGAAGTTACTAATGAAAGACAAACAGAGGCATAACATCAAAGAAAGATGTAGTGAATTGAGAAACGAACTGATAACGTGTTTTTCACTGAGCAAAACCACCTTTAAATTTGAGATACAATTCTAGACTCTACATCAATTCTGTCGTAACACGTAAACGGATTCTGCTATAAATATATTTATAGGTACATATAATTGCACATTTCAATAAACTAAGAAAACATTATTTCATATAAAGTAACTGAGTAAATATTTTAACAATAAGTAATTTTAAAACTTATTACCATTAGCCACAACAAATGCAGTGAATAAATATGTAAAATAATGAATATAATATTTCTATAGTCTCTTAAGGGAGATAATATTTCAGACCATAATCCAGTTGTGCCTTTTTTAGATACAGATACATACGATTTAATATCGACAGTTACGTGCAGTTGCTGCAAAATAGACAACATGAAGCTGAGTCTGTGCTGGAGACAGCATTAAACCCATTTCTCAATCGCTATAGAGCTATCCGTAAGGAAAAAGGAAGTAGATAGACCCAGAGGAGGAAAAAGAAAACGTTAAAACCAAAGAAGGTAATGAATGTATGAACCGAGAATGTGGAGATATTGGAGACAAAGAGGAATAATAAAAAGAATAAAACAATGTTTATGATAATGATGAACGAAAAGAGAGGATAATTATGTTGACAAAGATGATTATAAAGAATAAAAAGGACAAGAAGAAGGGGAGAAGCGGTTGTTTGTGTTGTGAAATATGACATTGATCACAGAAAAATAGTGTCCAATGAATATCCACATATACTATGAGCCAAATGAATAGTCAAAGCAGTTAATTTCCATGCTAGCTTCAAAAGCGTAGGGTAATAGCTCGGTTGATAATAAAAGAATATCAATGGGAGAGGTATCTTCGATGAGCATCAGTTATTGCTTGTAGGTTCCAGTGTCTATGGAAAATAAAGTGAAAGATTCAACTGCAGACTTGTAAGTTGCCTATGAGAACATTAAGTCCCAATTCGAGAAATGAAATAAATAGACGAATAGTGATGATCTTACGCTGTTTTTCCAGATCATTGTTAAGTTGTTGACTGAATGAAGACCGGATAAGTTGTTGATACTGGAGGAAATATTTTTCAACATCTCCATTCTCAACATCTCCACCATTCTAAAGGTTTTTCTTGGACAAACACCATTTGATGTATCAGCAAAAAGCAACAATGAGTGTTAGGCCTTCTGATAATATCGCTATGGTACATGCACTCCAAGTATGGGAAGATATATGGACTACTGTTGAACTAGCAGAAACTGCTATTTGCAAGTACAAGATGTTGTCACTGCTAACGTCATGAGCATAACAGTGTTTTTTTTTTGCTAATGCTCTTCAAAAGTGCAATTTAAGTTATATCAGAAATAGTACTTACATGGTTTTTGCAATGCTGTAGAAACTTTTTTTTCCAGTTTTAAAGAATTTAATACATGGTATAAAGTACACTACAAATAACAACATATAGTCATCTACTAACCTCTTATTTATTTCGGTAGGTCTAATAAGTGAGCCACATATATTTTAATAAGTAATACAGAAAATTTTGATGTCAAAATATTTAATTTGACGTTCTACTATGTTGGCAAAATGTGCTACAACAAGCAAAGTTTGATCATCAACATGTGTGATCTTAACATATTACATCAGACGTGTAAGAAAAACTTTAGAGTATTAAAGTCTGACCTTGGTACTGTGTATATTTGTGTCCGAAACGTTACATTTTATATTGGTGCAAGATTTGAAATTACATTCATGATCCAATATCTGTTAGTATAGTTGTGTGTTATGATAAGTAACCCTTGTGTGTTTTTTTACTCATTATCACCACTTATTGTGATAAACAATTGTACTTCAAGGGCAAAGATTTAGATTTTTACTTTCCCTCTCTCTAGTTGCATTATTGCCTGAAGCCATTTATCTCTATCTTGTTACAGCACCATCTTTTGTGATAAATGTAAATGTAGTATAAGCTCTACTAGTGTGTTAGGATTATATGCAGCAGCTTCCATCCACCTCCAATGGTGTTTGCTCATTTCGGTATCTTTCGGCTATGATATGTACGAGCATGTTTTACATCATATATTTTGGTTAGAATTTGGTGTTATTTAGTAAGTGATTACCTGCAACAGAGTTTTAGAAATCTTTAGCACTATAGTCCCGAGCTTTGGCACCATAGTCGTGATTGTTAAATACTGAAGCCTTCCTCGAATGGTGTCTACCATAAACTCGACTAGGGCTAATCATATGTAATATGGCCAATAAAACTACTACACCAAGAAGATATGAAGATGATAGACGGTTATTCATTGGAAAAATATACTAGAACTGATATGTGATTACATTTTCACACAATTTGGGTGCATAGATCCTGGGAAATCAGTTCTTAGAACAACCACCTCCGGCCTTAATAACGGCCTTGATACACTTGAGCACTGAGTCAAACAGAGCTTGGATGGCGTGTAGAGGTACAGCTGCCCATGCTGCTTCAACACGATACCACAGTTCTTCAAGAGAAGTGACTGGCTTATTGTGACAAGCCAGTTGCTCGGCCACCATTGACCAGACATTTCCAATTGGTGAAAAATCTGGAGAATGTGCGGGTCAGGGCAGTAGTCGATCATTTTCTGTATCCAGAAAGGCCCGCACAGGACCTGCAACATGCGGTCGTGCAGTATCCTGCAAAATGTAGGGTTTCGCACGGATCGAATGAAGGGTGGAGCCACGGGTCGTAACACATCTGAAATGTAATGTTCACTGTTCACAGTGAGGTCAATGCGAACAAGAGGTGACCAAGACGTGTGACCAATGGCACACCATACCATTACGCCGGGTGACACGCCAGTATGGCGATGACGAATACACACTTACAATGTGCGATTACCAGGATGTCGCGAAAAACGGAGGCGACCATCATGATGCTGTAAACAGAAACTGGATTCATCCTAAAATATTATGTTTTTCCATTCGTGCAACCAGGTTCGTCGTTGAGTACACCATCGCAGGCGCTCCTGTCTGTGATGCAGCGTCAAGGGTAACCGCAGCCATGGTCTCCGAGCTGATAGTACATGCTGCCGCCAGTGTCGTCGAACTGTTCGTGCAGATAGTTGTGGTCTTGCAAACGTTCCCCTCTGTTGACTCAGGGATCGAGATGAGGCTGCACGATCCGTAACAGTTATGTGGATAAAATGCCTGCGTTGGCAGAGTCAGTGTAGCATACAACGCAAAGACTTGTCTGATAACACGAGAAGACGTCACTATCGAAATTCGCCGAGAAAGCCGGCATTCCCATGTGTTTTAATTGTAAGTTAGAAGTCTAATAACAACTGACAAAAGAAAAATTTCTTTCCGGTGGTGTGATTACAAATTAACGATTTTCGGATTTTTTTCCTTTGCTTATTCTGTAGAACCTTGCTTGTTGTCAAATTTCATGAGTCAAGGTCAACGGGAAATACCCTGTAAGTTATGATGAGCGTGTTTGCTAGTATCAAAACATGTAACATATTTGACAATATCTTTTGATTGGATTCACTAAGAAGCTAAAATTTTGAGCACCGCCAAAAGACTGTAAACACTTCTTTTGTCATCACTCTTTCGACTAGTTTAATGCGGCCTGTCATGAATTCGTCTCCTGTGTCAACCATCTCATCTCAGAGTAGCACTTAACCTAATCCCTCAGTTATTTTCTGTATGTGTTCCAGTCCCCACATTCCTCTAGAATTTTTACCCTCTACAACTGTATCTAGTACAGCTGAAGTTATTACCTTATTTCTTAACAGCTGTCCTGCCATCCTGTCACTTCTTCTTGCCATTGTTTTCCATATATTCCTTTTTCTGCGATAAACCTCTTCATTTACTACCTTACCAGTCAACATAATTATCAACATTCTGCTGCAACACCACATCTCACATGCTTCCATTCTCTTCAGTTCCGGTTTTCCTACTGTACATGTCTCATTACCATTCAAAGCCCTTGATCAAAACGTACATTCTAAAAAATTTCTACCTCAAATTAAGGCCAACGTTTGATGCAAGTAACTTCTCTTGGCTAGGAATGCCCTCTTTCTACTGCTAGTCTGCTTTTTGTGTCCACCTTGCTCCGTCCGTCGTGGGTTACTTTGCTGATAGGTAGAAGAATGTCTTAACTTCATTTATCTCTTGGTAACATGCCGTTCGCTGATCTCATTTATGCTACGTCTCATAACTTTCATATTTCTTCGATTTACTCTCAGTCCATATACGGTACTCATTAGACTGTTCCTTCCTTCTAACAGATGCTGTAACTCTTATTCACTTTCACGAAGACAGCAACTTCATCTGCGAATCTTTCCATTGATCTTCTTTCAGCACTTTCGATCTTCTTCTTTTTTTCCGACATTGCTTCTTCGATGTGTAGATTGAGCATTACGGGTTAAAAGCTTCATCCCTGTAATACACAAGTGCATATTTATATCTTCTGACATGTGGTGACTCTTTATGGCTTGTAGCACCTGTCTTACACCTTTTTCAATTCGAGTATTTAATTCTTGGTCTTCTACTCTAATTGTTCCTCTTGGCTGTTATATATATATCGTATACCACCCGTCTTTCCGTATAACGTACCTCATTTTTTATCAGGATTTCGAACATATTGTAACAAGTTACATTGTTGAACGTTAGTTCCAAGTTTAACGATCCTATGAGAGCATGAAGCTGATCTATATCTTGCCTTGCTTCTGTTATCAGCCGCAACGTCAAAACTGCCCCTCTAACGCCTTCACCTTTCCTAGAGAAAAACTAATCGTCATCTAACAGACCCTTATTTCCTTTTCCAGTCCTCTGCATATTATTCTTTTTCGTAACTCGGATGCATGGGCTGTCAAGCTCTCGCTCTTGTCGGCTCTTCCAGTTTTCGGAAATATGTGGTTAATGTTTTTCCGAAAGTCTAAGGGGTGTGTTGGTACATCGCCAGACTCAGACATTCTACACGTCCTTGTGAGCAATCTATTTGTTGCCACATCCCCCAGTGACCTTAAAGCTTATTGTGTGACAATAATGTCAGTTTGATACATATACCGGGTTGATAAGGAAAAAAGGCGTCGTAACAGATGGACGAACAGATAGTCAGATAAAAAATGACCAAATTATTTTCGTCGGAGATTACTGGGTGTTGTGTGGTGTCCTTATGTTAGTTAGGTTCAATTAGTTCTAAGTTCTAGGGGACTGATGACCATAGATGTTAAGTCTCATAGTGCTCAGAGCCATTTGAAGCATTCTTTTTTTTGTCTGAGATAATAACAAATTAATCGTTTTCGAATTTATTCCTTTGTTTGTACCGTGAAACCTTGGTTCTTTCCAGATTTCGTGACTCTAGCCCAACGAGAAATACCGTGCAAGTGTTGATCAGTAGGTTTGCGAGTATATAAATATGTGTCGTAATTGCCTTATGTTTTGATTAGTTTGACTTAAAAGCTTACATTTATTATACCGCCAAGGGACTATAGACCTTAGTATGTTACACGAATTTCGATACGTGTATCTGTTGGTGAGAGAAAGCATTTTAAACACTCTGACAAAAACCAGTCGGAAAGACAGACAAACTGGTTGACATCGAAGTGATCGTATAAGGGTTCCGATTTTACCGACTAGAATATGGAACCCTAAGAATATTCACAGTGGACAGAGAGGATATTCGTGCATCTTTCTTCTGAGGAGTTCAGCATCTACAAGTATTGTGAAACTGTAGAAATGAATATATAGCATAACAGAAAATTATCATACATATTACGACACAAGAATGAAAGCTATGCTTGGCAGAAAGTTTTTCGTGGAGGTTAGGTAATGAGAAAACTTGAGCTCGTTGCCACTCTCCTGTTTCCAATTGTTGACATGTCTACCGAAATTTGAGGAACCTTTTAAATTGTTTAATAAGTTTGTGGTAGTGTTTTGAGACTCCCGATACGGTGCTAATGACTGGACTATTTATACAAACTGTGGACAATATGTATCGTCCTAAGGGACTTGCATGTCGATATATAAACAGATGTGACTCTTGAAGTTTTCCCGGGGTATCGAATATTCCACAAGATTTCGGGATTGCAGCCGGATCTCGTCTACTTCTTTGCACGATATTTCGGCTGACAACCTTACAGCCATTTTCAGGCGAGTGTTTTAGACTGTTTCAAACACTCGCCTGAAGATGGGTGTAAGGTTGTCAGCCGAAATATCGTGGAAAGAAGTCGACGAGATCCGCCTACAATCCCGAAATCTTGTGGAATAAGCAGGTTTGAAGAATAAAATGTCGGACAGGTCTAGTGGACATTCACAGAGTCCTCGCCGCTGCATATATTCCATAAAACAAAATTTCCCACCAATGGGATAATTTCCTGTATAAGTTATTGGAGTTACGCTGTACAACAATACAAAAAGCAAAAATCATTTTAATCGACGACTTTTGATACCATGTGCATCGAGAGCTCGTCAAAGTACCAGTGGCTACTGTTGACACAACTGATCTTTCCTCTTGACCTGGATACTAATTATAATAAAGTGCTTCCTCGGAAAAAAAGAATAATTCTTACCAGACAGAAAATGACCTACCTCGAAGACTATTGGCAGGCTTTCCCTTTTTTCATCTAGTTTATTACTTACAATTTCAAGAATAATTAGCACATTTGACAACGACATGGATAACATTGCAACATTAGGCCAGAATAATACGGAAAATAATTCGTTTTTGCATGTGCAACCTATCCTATGAATTTTGGCGTGCTAGCAAATAAAAAATTTATTCTAGCGTAATTGACATGAGTCGTAGTTGAAATGCTGCCTAAAAGATTCACCAATAGTTTCTCTAATCCAGTCCTGTAAATTATTTGGAGGATTTATAGCGGTGGAAATAAGTTCCTAGAAATCACATTTTCAAATTCTGTTCCATAATTGACTATACAGTATATGTGGTCACGTAGTAAAACGCTTTAGCCTTCGCTTGTTACCGGCAAGTATGATCCGTGACTTTAATGAAAGTATTTACCCTAGAAGTTAAAACGGTTTAGCCCGTAGAAACAAAATAAAAGCATATACAATTAGAATTTCTTGCAAGAGTACATCCATGTACGGCAGTAGTTACACAAATTGCCTATAAACCTAATCTGTAGTAATGTAATGAAATTGTTCCTTCCTTAAAAGAATAGAAAAATAATCTCACTCATTGAATATAAATAGTTACAATTAATCTAATGAGTCATATACACTTGTCGTTGTCAAGTTCGGGAACGGTCTAGATGAATGCAGAAACAATGTACAGCATTAAACAGGCAAGATGGCTATTGTACAGCATTTATTGTAGAGACCGATTTCATCAAACTACGTTGCCATAACGAAATCTTCTGCAGTAAATTTCACTGAATGTTGACCAAATACATCGTATATCGTATCGAACGATGCAACATAAGATGTATTTGGTAAAGTTTCAGTGAAATGTTCTGGAGAAGACCTGATGATGGCAACTTAGTTTGCTGAAATCGGTCTCTACAATAAATCCTGTACTATAGAGAGCTTGAGGATTTGAAGTTGTAATTCTGTTTATACATTAATCTAATATGTGATACCTTCAAGTCTCGAGAAAGTATTTGTAGACGCGCGCTGAAAAAAAAGGTCTGTTAATCCTCTGGGGATACACTCCATAGCATAATGTCTGGTAAAAGCCTCTTATCCACAACCGGTTTTATCTTTCCTTAGCACAGTGCATAAAAACGAGGATTCAAGGTTCACAAATCTTTCTCAATGAGCTTGTTACTATGCAAATACTTACTTCCTGATAAACTTTCCTTACGGTTAGCTTCCACGCTTTCCCCGGCTACTCAGAAGTTATGAGCCTATTGCTCAAGGCCATACCCTCGTGACTGTAAAATTTATCCACCATGAAGCTCATCGTTGGAGTCACCAGGAGCAGAAGTTTGTTACGTCTCGTACACTTGCGACATGCTACTTGCGGAAACTCATTCCCGCTAAACACTTTATCACTCAGAATAACTGTGAGTAAATTTTGTGTTTCTTTATTCTGTTTTTGTTGGCAGTTGTTTCTGTTAAGGAATTGTGCTTGGAGATCACATTGGTTAATATCTTGTAGACGGGCACATCGGACAGCGGTTGCTTATTGGGGACCCACTTTTCCAGAAGAGCACGCTGAAGCGAAAAGAAATAGCCGTCGACAAAATGATTTTACTGAACGTCATCCATTCCTTTTTATTATATTTAGTAATCATTTCTTCGTTTTACCAGTCATTTAGGATGCATTTGTATGTATACATGTATTTATTTCCCTTTGATGAGATTTCATTCCTCAGCAACATGAGAGGCTAAATGTAATAATAATTTATTCACAAGATGATTATTCGAGAAAATCACAAAATGTGATAATGTGCAATGAATATAGCCGTGAGTTGAAGTTTATCGTGCTATAGGGGACGTCTAAGCTGATTGGACTGAATATATCTTGACTGATCGTAATCAAGTAACCATATTTGTCTGGTACTTGATATGTAGAGTAAAACGTTATTTTTTGAAGACAACCACAAATACCGAGTGCCGTCGACGATTCATGTTGCTGAAGAAGCATCTTAAACGTGTTCGAATTGTTGTATGAGACGAAGAACTTATATTGCTTGGAGTGTCTGAATATCTCTGAACGTTCGTTTACTTTTCGCAGTGATGTAGGTCGGTCCATTCGCATTTATATGAATGTGTGGAGAGGTAGTAGCTTTTCAGTGTTATTACGGGGAAGTATCAGTAATCGTTACAATATCGTTTATTGCCGTTGTCCAAACAATGATCGATAATATTTTAGCTACACACTGAAGACTAACGATGGAGCGTTAATCTCAGTTTATTAACTTCACTAGAAATAAAATCTTTCCGTGACATATTTATTCAGAGCAGATTCATTCTATATTTAACATACACTTCTCACCAGATTAATGTGTATACTGATATCTTTACCTCTGACAAACACAAACTACGCTCTAGTTAATTTAACTCGTCGTAGTATGTCTGAGACACTGATGTGTGCTGCAGTTTTGATAACTTTCAGATAAATTAATTTCTGTTATAATATTCAAGCAAATATTATTCCTTTAACTATCACATTAAAATAATCTTGTCTCTTTTCATGATTATGAAGGAAATGGTACACATAAATTCGTTGGACAATTTCAAATAAAACATTTGACCACTGCTTACTCATTCTACTTTGTACACACATTTGGCATCCTAATGAATTTCCAAATAAGTTAACTATTAAATGGCCAAGAACTGGCTTCACAACCTAAACGACTTCACAAGAATATAAAACAAGACTCTTTATTATTTGCCAATCATACACCGTTTTCAGTATCTATTAATTTGTCATAATGGCATATCACTATGGTCGCAGGAGATCTTGCGTCGCTTCAGCTTCTTCTTGAGGTTGATGGCTGTCGACGTACTGTGATATGTTCATGTGATCCTAGGTCTGCACGGAGTTCATACATCTACTCTCCCATTAGCGGAAATCAAACAAAAAACTTTAAACTACACTTGAAAGAAACAGCATAAATACAACACATTATTTTATATTTCTGAATGCAGATAAACCCATCGTCATGATGTTTCTGCCCTGTACCACTACAGGATTTAGTGTAGTTGCTATTGGTAAAGAGCCAGTTCTTCGTATTTGAAAAGTTTAGGTTAGAGAAAATACAACCATTAGTTTTCCCGACGCTATGTAACTCTACTGCATTACTTAATGATGATCACATGCTCTTGGATAACATATTCCCGAGGTAAGAAAGTCCCGTAATTAAATCTCAGAGTGGGTACTTCTCCTGAGGACGGCATCAACAGGAAAACTGAAACTCTGCATTGTATGGGTCGGAGTTCGATGTGTTGGATTCCTTAATCGGGTTGTAGGTTAGAGAATCTAATAACTGAAATGAATATGTTGAAATTAAACAACAGGGAGTTACTGAAATGCGGAGGTAAAAGGAACAGGTTTTGTGGACAGATGAGTACAGGTTTATCAACCCAAATTCAAATATAGATAAAACAAAATTAAGCTTAACAATGAAAAGGAAAATAAGAATCTGGGGAGGCTCCGATGTACAGCATAGTGAATGCATTATCGTTGCCTAGACCAACATGAAGCCAACAACCAACGCCGTATTACAAATTTGTATGTCAATTACATCAGCAGATGAGGAACAGATCGAAAATATCTGTGATGAAATGAAAGAAATTATTCGGATTGTTAAAGGAGGTGATAATTTAATTGTTATGGATTGTTGCAACTTAATGGCAAGAGAAGAAGATCAAAGACTAGGGGAAAGGAACGAAAGAAGTCGCCTGGTAAAATTTGACTGATGACACAGTTTAATCTTGGCTAACACGAGCTTTAAGACTCATGGAAGAAGGCTGCACACGTGGAAGAGACCTGGAAACAATGGAGGGTTTCAGATTGATTATATAATTGTGAGAAAGAAATTTAGAAACTAGGTTTTAAAACTATAAGACATCTGAGCCGTGTCGCCTAGCTTTCCGGGCTGTTATATCTTTGCTTACTGGGACAATCCGTTTTCTGTTACGCCACCGGGTGTCACGTCGGCCTGCTTGTATATGGCTCTTTTATTAGCTGGTGTTGGACGCCGGCTGTTGACGGACTGTGGTGCCATGAGAGAGAGGAACGTGTGGCGAACGGTGAGCGTGCCATTACGGGATCTGATCGGCGGTCGCTCGGCAAGATGGACAGTCATGTGTACAAGGAGGTATTCACGTGGAGTATTGGGATATACGCTGTTGCGCCCAATAGACTATACGGATTTGGAAGTGACTGTCTGCTGATGTGGGCGTCGTGATGACGTCGTTTGTCTGTGGTAACCGCCCGCCCTATCTTATTTTTGGGTAAGGCACTTCGTTTTAAAGACTTTGGCACATGTGCTCCAGTGTTGAGTTACTCCCGTTAATCTGATTAGCCCGCTGTTCTCCGTTAATTCGTAGTACTACGTTTACCCCCCCCCCCCCACCCACCCACCCCCACCGCCTCACTCTCCGTGTGAACTCATTTAATTGATGATTCATCTGAGCGTATTTACTCTGTTTTCCCTTTTTTTCCAACTTGTTCTGTGTTTCGTTGACCTTTCTCATTATTGCTTGGGGTGTGACATTAACGTGTTGTAATATGTGCTATGTCATGGCATATATTAGTGACCACTGAGGTCGAATAGTGTGCCCGTCCCTTAAGGTGATGAGTACTCGCTTGCCCGACGTGTGTATGAATTGTAACATCGTACGTGGTCGTGGTAAGCAAACGACAGCGGCCAGATGAATGCTGACTCTCTTTCTGTGCTCGCGTTGGAAGGAGTTGGTGAGATCCAGCACTTGTCTTAAAACAAAAAATTTATAGTTTAGTGTAGTATATTTTATTGTTACTACGACTTTGTACTTGGGTATCAGCAGAACTTGTTAAGTTTCCTTAAGTAATGTTTTGGGGGATCTTGTTAAAAGTTGGCTGATTAATGAAATCAGTTATGTTTGGTCATTGGTGTTACACGATTAAGCAATAAATCAGCTATGTTTGAATTATGCAGTCACTGTGACACGTAGATTTTGATCTGTATTGTCGTGTCTGGATTTGAGAATTTACTTAGTTTGATGCTCAGGCTAGAATGAATTATACACCTGTCTGTGTGCCCTCGGCTTCCCGAGTTGTTCGTAGCGTTGCAGCCATTGGCCCCTGCGTCTTATCCTCTAGCCGCCGATTCGCCAGGCACGGTTGGTCCAAGTCGGATGTGTTCTTGCGTGAGCCTCCTGTTTTACGGTTGTCACTGAAGCAGGACTGCCTCTTCACTTGCTATGGTATCTCTATAAAACGGAAGTTATTAATATTTTTGGCATTGGACGTAAGTTTAAATCAAAGTGTTTGCTGCCCTAATCCATCCTAGACAATCCTTGCCTATGCCAGCCCTGCCTTGTCATTGCTGCTTCAAAATTTGCTTTGATTTGAAGATCTGTCAGTACTTTAATTGTGGATTGCCAAACCTGTAAATTTTAAAATCTTTATTACCAATCTTTTTCTATATTTATGTTGTCCAAAGGGTGCTCCAAATATTTTTACCCTAATCCTGAACAAGTAACATTTAAAACGTTGTTGCTCTTCCCATTTGAAATGCTGCTTGTGCCAAAGAGACTCTCCTAATAGGTGATATGCTGAACATGTATATTTTCCAGTTTAAGAGGGAGCTAATGCCTAAGGGGCTTCTGACTAAAATGCTAAACATGCTGAACTTGTAGAATTGTGAATGTTGTTACTTTCCTGTTTGAAAAGTTCTTAATGTCAAAGAGCTCTTCCATTTTGGTGTATGCTGAACCTATAAATCCAAGAAAAAATGGATTACCCCTCTGTTTCTAAATTGATAGCTCCATAAGTGCCCTGAAGTTATTTTTAATCATCATCCTGAGCATGTAATTTTTTTTCCAAATATGGGCCCCCTTCCTTGTTTCAACGTTACAATGTAATTAGCAGAGTGGTTCCCAGTTTCTTATGATAGTGCTCTTTCTGCAATCTACAATCTAGGGAAGTTACATTTGAACGGTTGAAACTTTATGGGTGCGTAAAGGGCTCTCAAGTTATATTTTTACAAATGTTGAACTTGGTATTTTAAAGAGGCTTAGTTTTATCTGTAAAAAAAAGGTTGCAACTTCTAAAAGGGGCATTAAACCGCCTTGTGTACCTTGCATTAACTTCTCATAAATTTCCTGTTCGGTCAGTGCTATTTCATTGTAAGTTTGGTATATGTGGTTTGTCGCCCTGAAATCAACCTCAAACCGTTAATATTGATTTGTATGTTATTGATGTTTTAATTATATCCTGTTAAATAAGTGAGTACCAACTATCGTGAAGCAAGAAATGGCTTACGGTAAACTAAGCTCACACTTTACTTCCACTCGTAAAGCTGTTCTCGTACCCTGGAGCGTTCACTGAGATCTCAATATCTCCAAGGGCAGATTACGTGGTATCTGAGTAGTCAACATTTTATATTCCGTTTTATGACGGATTTGTGGAGCATAAGCGGATAGGTTTCAAGACAAACGTTCAACACGCTTTTGATAAGTACGTTTTGCGGTAGGATTTATTCAATGGAAAGGATTCAGCATGTTGGAAAGTTGCTACAGAATCAAATACAGTTTCATCAAAGATTTAAGTGAAGTCAAAACATAGTTGACAAATCAAAACTGAACAAATCGGAAATGAGTGTATGGGGAATAATGAGAGAAGTGCTAAATGAATTTGATTTTTGCCAGCCTGCCTGATTAAAAATCATAAGATGGCAGCTTCTGCCACAGAATGTATCAGGATGAACAAATGTTGTGGGAAGAGGTAGAAGACACCGTATTAAGACTCATCTGAGATTTCGAAATGATTTATTTCTTCCCAACTACTGTGCCCTTGTATACTTCATCTGTGTCACATGGCCTCGTAATGCTGAGGAAGCACCCCAGCAGCCCGTGCAATGCAGTGCTGTGTCGAGCCGGCCTCGTACGCCAGCGGAGTTGCAGTGTCATAAGGTTGCCGGCAGTTGACTCAGCAGTCTGTGTCCCTGCCAACTCAGCGCCACTCGGCTTGAGCCGCAGGAGGCCAGCTGCATCCTTCTCACTGCTGACTACTTTAACATGTTCTGCGCCATGTTTCCTCGCCAGTGTGGCTGAGATCGCGGCGACAACAAGAGCCAGCGATCCGGCGTCTGAATCTGCGGCCCTTGCCTCAGGATGCCTCCTGCGTGTGTTGGAAGCCAGGACGACTGCCCACGGTAGCAAGCCGAAGAGTGAACCGCCGCCTGGTTGCCTGGCTAGGAAACCATGTCGGCCTTAGAAGGTCGAACCGGCAGCCCGCCGTCAACTCGAATGCTGGCGCCCAATCTGTTTTTGCACGTAGCTGGTGGTGTGACACGCCCTGCCATCCTGGAGAGCTGCCACACTTGAATGAATTTCTTTAGACACCTGCACCTTTTTATACATAGCTGTGTGACCCTTCTTTGCTAATGCTCCACTCCAAGTCATGTACTCATAACAACAAGGTTGTGCCAGTGGGCCCCTTCTGCCTATAACTTGCGCCATGAAAATCGTTGCGTGTACTCTTTGCAGCAGTTTGATGGCCCTGTGACTTCCATTGTACTTCGCAACTGTTGGTCAGCGTACCTTATTGTCAACAGGCCCACGCCTGGCTGTAACTTGTGTGCTCAGAAATGTTGCACCGAATCTAACTTTCTTACCCTTAACTGTGGTGCTGCTACATACATAAAATAAGGCCGAAATACTGAATTTTGTCTCCTGAAATTACTTCAGTGAGGAAGATTGTAATAAGTTCCCCTTTTCAGTTATACCATGAGTGCCAAAATGGCAAATACGAGGTGAATGATCGTGGCAGAGAAAAGAAACTTACATTAATTAGTGGAAAGACATATGGGCCAGATTAGATTACGAGAAAGAACATGCTTCCCATCTGGGAGCATATTATAATAGTCCACTGGAGCAACAAGGCGTACCTAGCGACTACCAAAAGAGCATGTCATTACCGTTGTCAAGAAGGATCTATGGACAGACATACAAAATCATAGGTCTATGTTACTGAGGATTACCTCCTGTAAAACAAATTGAATAAATTTTATGTTCATATATGGGATGACGTTCTTGGAGAACGAATATTTGCTCCATTTAAAAAAAATTCTAGAGACGTTCAATAAGTAGTTGAACACATTTTTTTCGGAAAGCAGGCTGGTTCAACTCAGAAATCCAACACACAGTATCATTACCCACTAATTTGGCTACAAACCCTTTTTCTCCAACATATTATCCATTCAATCGAATGGACTTACGCAACATTAATGGGAGGGCCTGTGTCCCCGCAAGGCACCATTCTATTAGTCGATGTCAGAGCCAATCTCTTACTGCATCAATAACCTCCCAATCACTTTGTATTGCTTCCTGCAGAGTGCATCCTTCATTTGTCGACGCAGAGGGAAGTCGGATGGCGCGAGATCCTGGCTATGTTGTGAATGGGGAAGAGTTGTCCATTGAAGTTTTGTGAAGTCCTCTCGGCTGAGCAGACGTGTGTGAAGCCTTGCGTCGTCATGGAGAAGGTTCATTGTATTATTGTGGCGATGAATACTGTGAAGTCTTTCCTGCAATTTCCTGAGGACAGCACAGTACCCTTCAAAGTTGATCGTTACACCAAACAGAATAGCATCGTCAGATTCGAAGAAGACTGTCACCATGACTTCATCGGTTGAGCGTGCAGCTTGAAACGTTTTCTTCGAAGGGGAGGTGGTGTGGCACCACTACTTCGATTGTTGTTTTGTTTAAACTTCGAAGTGATGAAAACATGTTTCATCGCCTGTGACGATATTCGACAAAAAAATCATGATCAGCCTTGTAAAGCGCGATCAGTTCCTCACAGATGGTCCATTGTTCTTTATGGCCGTTTTTTAGGTGGCGAGGAACCGAGCGGGCACACACCTATGAGTATGTCTGAACTACCAACAGAGACGTCCAGTTAGGCAGTGAGGTGTCTGGCTTTGTTCCGTCGATATTACTCACTGACGCTCGTTGTAGACTCCGAATAAGAGAGCTTTCGAGACAGCTTACTAGCTTTGCCCGTGAGATTAAGAGAACCATATGCATCGGTGCTCAGGTTCAGGGCTTGCTCTTTAGGAACGCATTGGATGCAGTTCCGCACAGTTGTTCAGTAAAAAAAGAAAACGAGATAAATGAGTATCGGCGAGATCTGTTACTTGATGCAGGATGTACATGTAGATGTAACTTAACATATCACTCTTAACGAAAAAACTCGAAAATTATACATGTAATTCCAGAGTGCCCTAGGGATATATGATAGTAGTGTTTACAGTACATACAAAAGATGTAATGGATAATGTCGGTAGCTTTAAGAAGTGGTTTTTTGCAGAAGATTAGATTGGCTGTGTGAAGGTAGCAAGCCAGCAGATTCTTGTTAACTCCTGAATATCTGCATAGGTTTGATGAATGATGCACGGATTGGCAGTTGTCCCTGAATGTATATACATAAATAAAATTTGAAACTTCCTGGCAGATTAAAACTGTGTGCCCTACCGAGACTCGAACTCGGGACCTTTGCCTTTTGCGGGCAAGTGCTCTACCAATTTTTTTTTTTTTTTAAATTAAAGAGTGTTCAGTTATGAGTAGGTGGAGACAAGGCGGGCAGGGGTCGGCACCCGAGGCCTGGCCGCTATGTCTCCCCCGTCCCGTCCCTGAATCACTCCCTCAAACAAGCTTTGTTATTTATGGTTATTTTATTTTATTATTTTTATTATTTTTTTTTCTTCACCAGGAACAGGGTAAATGAACAAAAGATCTTTATTGGTACAAACTTAAATACAAGAAAAATGCCATCCTTCCGGCGAAAATAACACAAGACATGATATTCGTATAAGGTGAGCAAGTTTTTTTAGTATGAACAAGGTGTAGGAAAAAAAACTAATAATACTGATGGAAACTAAGAGGTGTAAAGCAATTTACAGTGGAGTGAGGGAAAAGCCAGTGTTTATCTGGTGTAGTGCATAAAAGAAACGAGGCGTGTGTCCATGCGCCTACTCCACTATGGGTTACAATGTAGAAAGCAGCGCGAGGGGTCTCAGATGTCAGCAGGGGGGGCGGGAGTGCTGTCAGCGTGTGGCACCATCCAACTGAGCGGGGGTGACGTAAAGATCGCGTGTAGGTAATTAGCGAAGAAGGCGCGGTAGCGCGGTCGCTGTTCGACTTCACTGTGGGCGGTTTGTAAGTACTGCCAGAAATCAAGGCGTGATTTGTCGCCATCATTATACATGTAGGTGATGGTCCATCCCTTGACCCATACAATCGCATGATTTTTGGTGGCGGGAAAATAAGTATTCTCAGGATGGATAAAAGTCCATGGGTCAATCGAGTCCGGCGGAACACGGAGGTAACAAGCAACGAACTGTCGGGCAAGTTTCCAGACGTCAGTGGTGGCAGCACAAGTCAGTTGATGGACATCGTCATCCATGAGGTGGCACATGGAGCAGAGTGGAGAGTCCTTTAGTCCTATGGCGTGAAGACGATGATTTGTGGCGAATTTTTCATTTGCGACCTGGTACCATGTTGTCCGGACTTTGGAGGGAAGAAAAGGCTGGTGGATGTGACGCCAAACCGTGGGCCACCGCGTGGACGGATGTCGCAGTTCGATATTGTTGCTGGATATGGAACGAAGGAGTGGGGTGTAAAAATCTTTAGGTCGAGGAGAACGCGTGGTCGGTAAGTGTGTGTGAGCATAACTGAAGTCGACGATGAAATCAGAAATGTGCGTCAGATGGTGCTTGATGTGTCCGACTGGTACTGGTGGTGTTATGGTCGCGGGCACAAGGATTTCCATCAAGCTGCGCGTAAGGGAGGTGCCCCCGTGCCACTGCTTGTGCATGGTGGACATGTACAAGGACGCCGCGCGGAGTCGCACATTGACAAGACCGAGGCCACCTGCTCGCGGGGGAAGGGTGAGCGTGTCGTAGCGGACCTTAAAGAGCGTACCAGCCGTAAGGAAGTATCCGAAGGCAGCCTGGAGGCTGCGTCCAATAGTTGATGGCAGCGGGAGGACCTGTGCAATGTACACCATTCTGGACGCCACATGTTGATTGAGGTATTGGACACGTTGTAAAGAATCGAGTCGTCGGAGAAGATTTTGTCGCACCGTCGTGCGGATGGTTTTAAGAGCACGCCGAAAATTGATGGCAGCGGAGCGGCGCACGGTGGAGGTGAAAATGATACCAAGGTATCGTAGTTTCTGTACACACGGGAGAGGTGCTAAGTCGTCGTGTGAAAGGCCGCGTCCAATGGGCATCGCCGCGGATTTAGTCACATTCATGTTACTGCCCGCTGCAGTGCCGTACGTTGATATCAAATCAAGTGCCGTGTGTGTTTCACTCCGTGAGCGGATCAAGAGGAGGAGGCCGTCCGCATATGCACGACATCGAAAACTGTGCTGTCGCAAAGTGAGACCAGAAAGGTGGCTCGTCAGACTCCCGATGAGTGGCTCCAGGCTGATGGCATAGAGTAGGGTCGAAAGTGGGCAGCCTTGCCGTACGGAACGTCGGATCGCCACTGGTCCCGCCACACGGCCATTAACCTGTATCAGCGATTCGGCGGTGCCCTACAGGCGCCGGATTACGTCGATAAAGGCTGGTGGAAAACCCATGCGGTTCATCACGGAGAACAGAAAAGGATGCCGCATTTTGTCGAATGCGCTGTCAAAATCAATGGCAACCACTGCGGCGCGGAGTCTGCACGCCGCTGCCAGTGCAATTAAATCGCGACATTCTCCTGTGGCCGTTTGTACATTAACTGACCGGCCCGGAGTTGTCTGTTCCGGGGATAGAATGCTAGGCAGGACCTTGCGGCATCGCGTTGCCAGGAGGCGTGTAAAAATTTTATAGTCTGCGTTAAGCAGAGTCAGGGGACGGTAATGTGCTGTCGTCACACCTGGTGTCGGTTTCTGGATGGGTATAATAATTCCCGTGACGAAGGACGGTGGTACGCCGTTCCCCATCGTCAGCAGTTCATGAAACATCGTTGTCCACCGTGACGCCATTAGTGTGAAGAAAGCGCGATAAAATTCTATCGGCAATCCGTCGACGCCAGGTGACTTATTCAGAGCACCTTTTTTGATTGCATCGTGGATTTCGTCACGCGTAATGGGCTCCATCAGCTCATCCGCTTCGTCGCTGGTGAGGGTGCGAGTTACGTGTGGTAACACAGACTCCTCAGCGTGGTTGTTGGTAGTCTCCTCCTGGTACATTGTGCGGTAGTGGTCAACAAAGGCACTGACGATTTCGGCCAGGCAAGTGACGTGCTGGCCGCGACAGGTTGTGATCTCGGTGATGAGTTGTTGTCGCCGATGTTTCCTATCGGAGGCGATATGATGCATGGTCGGATGTTCCTGTTCCGCCGAATCTTGATATCGGGTTCGCACCATAGCCCCCTGCAGTCGACGGCGTGTCAAAGTTACAATTTGGGCCTTAATCCTGCTGCGTTCCCTCTGGGTGTCGGGTGTGGGCGGTTGGGCGTCCAGGTCGCGGAGAACGGCGTAGAAATAGTCGGTAGTGTGCCGGCGCCACATAGCAACTTCCTTTCCATACTGAATCAAAGTACGTCGAATGGCAGGTTTGGCATATTCTAGCCACCAGGTCAAGGTCGTGCAGTATTTAGGTAAGCGACGTTCACAGGTGGCCCATGTCTCGGTGACACGTTGAAGACATTCGGGATCATGAAGATGGGAGGTGTTTAACTTCCACGGTGCACGACTACGCCAGACCACTTGCTTGGGGAAGAGAATGTTGCAGATGTAGGCACAGTGGTCCGAAAAGGCCAGGGGCCAAAGTTCTGCACCTTGGACTGCAGGTGTGAGTTCCCGAGAGACGTAAATTCTGTCCAGGCGGCTCGCGGAGTGACTCGTCTGCTAAGTATGTCCAGGGGCGTCGCCGTGCTGAACTTCCCAAGTGTCGCGGAGCAACAGATCTGGGACGACAAGACGCAGTTCTTGACAGGTGTTGTAGTGGGGCACTTGATCTTTAGGGTGCAAGACACAATTAAAATCACCCCCAAACAAGTAATGGTCGCAGCGTCCAAGAAACAGAGGAGCGATTTCTTCTGAATAGAAGAGTGCCCTGTCGCGTCTGCGGGTGGAGCCCGACGGAGCGTAAATGTTGACGATACGCGTCCCCATGACGGTGACGGCCATGCCTCTGGCAGATGGAAGGTATGTGATATCGGCCACTGGAATGCCTTCTCTGGCGTAGATGGCTACGCCGCGTCCCAGGTGGTCACCAGGAGAAGGATAAGTGTTATATCCCGCGACGTCTGGAAGTGTGGCCAAGTGTACTTCCTGTAGTAGTGCTATATCGACGTCTGACGCAAATATCATCTCTCGCAGCAGTTGAAGTTTCACGGGTGAGCTGATGGTGTTAGTGTTGATCGTCGCTATTCGGTAGGTTTGGAGCCGTCCCCCGCCGTGAAGGGGAACTCCACCGGCGGAGGATGAAGAGGGGCGAGGCAACAGCGAGTCGTGCCGTGCGCCACCTGACGGCGTTATCAGCGGCGTAACGATGCTTCCGTCTGGGGTAACTCTGTCCCCAGCGTGTGGTCCGGATCCTCATCGACGTCCTCACTCCACACCATTGAGGGCGCTGTCGTTGTGATGGTCGTACGTTCCACTTCGGTCGTAGAGGCGGAGGACGTCTCGGCGGCAGTAGCATCGGTGGAGTCCATTGGTTCAGGAGCACCTGAGCGAGCCAGTAGAGTTGGCATCGAAACATCCACAGTCGGCATCATGTTGTCGTCATTCGTATCGTCGTGTAGGTTCTTTGAGGCCTCGTCGTGTCGGACGGCCTCTGGAGCATCAAGGGGAGGTGATCTGTCTCGTTCCGAGACCGTACGGCGCCTCCTCTTGCGCCTCTTAGGTGAACGTTGTTTGCGGGTTCGTCCCTCTGTGTCGGAAGACGGAAGGGAGTCGCGTCGCTCTGAGAGGAAGGCCGTCGCGGGAACGTCAAATGAAGGGGTGTCCTTATGTTCAGGCTGGTGGGTGTCGGAAGTCGTCGCTGTCGGTAGTGGCGCCGTAGTAGCGTCTGGCTTTGAGCGCGACGTGTCCGCCCCGGCGGTATCCATAGCAGCTGGAAGGGTCACAGGTACATGGTCCGATGAGCGGCGGCCGGTGGGAGGAGAAGAGAGTGCCGATGCGTAGGTGATCGGTAAAATCGTCGTCGGAGCCGTAGGTGCCACGGTAGCGCCTGGCAATTGGGTGATCCGTCGCTGAAGACACTCAGATCTGAGGTGGCCTTCTTTTCCGCACCCGGAACAGGTCTTGGGTTGGCCGTCGTATATGACAACCGCTCGGCACCCGCTAATTTGCAGGTAAGATGGCACGTGGCGATGGAGGTCGATGGTGATCTGACGTACACCGTTAAGAACGGGGTACGTTTGGAATTGCGCCCAGCGTTCGGCAGTGTGGCCATGTACAGTACCATAGGGGCGGAAAGCCGCGATAACGTCTTCCGTCGGTAGCTCGAACGGGAGTTCGAAAACTCGTATGGTGCGCATTCCTAAGCCGGCATGGTCGACAGTGACCGCTCCGACATTGCCGTCGGCGTGGCAAAAGCGTAATCCATGGTTGGTGTCACGAAGTATTCTTTCACACACCGCGTCGTTGACAACTTTCACGTACACAGTACTGCTTAATATGGACAAATGGATGCCCAAGATGTCGGAAGCTGGGTTCTTCGCAACGTCGCGTAGGAAGCGTTCCACTTCCAAGGCCTTTGGTCGTGCGTAATCGTTGCAGAAGTTGAATCGTAAAGTTGATTTTCGAAAACGATTGGCCATGGCTTTAGTGCACGTAAGCGACACGTAAGTGACGGCCGCTGAAATGTAAACAACAGCGAGCGCGCGCGCTCCGCAGGCGGAAACAACAACACGTCCGCACTGCACGGCGGCGAAAGCCGGACTGAAGGTAGGAGACCGGCACCATCTCCTCTGACGGCTACGACACCACCAACTCTCCAGAGCTCGATGGACATCGACGCGAATGCGGTGCCTACCTCTGCCTTTCTTCAGACTGGCGCAACCTCGGACATCGAACATTCACATTCTGATTCAGAACAGCACCTCCGAAAGCAACGGTCGCCCAGAAAACGGAAGAAGAGGAGTCAAACGCCATCTGACGACACACTTCTTCATGTGGCATCACAGGCAGTGGAGCTGATACACGACAGTGATCTCCCTTCGAGCGTTCTGACGACAGGAGAGGCTGCTCCTGATGTCCCATCTGAAGAACGATCTCACACGAATATGACGGATTCCAAGGAGGGTGCCTCCCTGGACCCCACTACAGCAGCGTCGCTACAACTCGCCCTCGAGGAGTGTGACAGTCGCTCACCGTCTGTTCCAGTCTCCTGGGCTGATGATATCGACGAAGGAGCAGTTCGAGATGGTGGTCCTCCCATCAGGCAGTGCCCCATGGAGGTGCCTGACCCACCTTCCAGCCAGTGATTACGACAACGGTGACTACGTCAGATGTTACACGCCAGCCAGACATCTCTGCCGGAACATCTGTGCCAATGGTGGAAGCACGCCCCCAACATTACCGCATAGCGACGATGAATCTGGCCACCATTCGGGCCCCCCATAAACTGGCAATGTTCCGTGAGACCATTTATGCTGCTGATGTCGACATTGCCCTCCTCCAAGAAGTGTTTGTCGCCGATTTCCATGCCCCCACTGGCTACGTGGCACACATCTCCCATGCTTCTGACAACGGTAGTGGAGTTGCCATCCTCCTCCGTTCTGGACTCCCTGCTGAAGATGTAGTGTACCTTGCTAATGCTAGTGGTATGGCTCTCACGCTGTTCGGCGTCCGTATCCTCAATGTATATGCGCCGTCCGGCTCCAGTCGACGTCGTGATCGACACACTTTCTTTGCTGACGAGGTAACGCCGCTGTTTGAGGGTCCCCTAGATGATATGGTCCTCGGTGGCGATTTCAACTCCACGCAAAGGCCTGAAGATCAATTACCGCATCATTCCCCTTGTGCGGCCCTCTCCGTCATCATCGACAGACTCCAGCTTGTTGACACATGGTCAAAGGTGCATGGCACCCGTGCAGGTTTCACATATTATACGGCGCATTCATCTAGTCGTCTCGATCGTATATACCTCACACGTTCCCTTGCTGCCGACACTCGACATGCCGAAATATGGCCTCTGGCTTTCTCTGACCATGACGCCTACATCTGCGATGTCGTCCTCGCCCGCCAACAAGTGTGGCACAGCCGCGGCTTGTGGAAATTCAACGTTTCCCACCTGACTGTCCCTGACTGCCGACGAATCGTTGAGGATGCGTGGGCCCTCTGTCATCGTCGTCGCCCCGCCTACGCATCCACCTTATCGTGGTGGGTATCATGCGCGAAACCAGCTCTGCGCAGGGCGCTGATAGGATATGGCAAAGACTTCAAAGCCTGGCAAGCGAGCACCATGGACTTTTATTATGCAATCCTTCGTGACTGCACTTCGATGGCCTTCTCTCCTGATCGTCAGATGATGGTGCATCGTGCTAAAGCGCAGATCACTTCCCTCACGCGACGGCGCTTAGAAGGGACTCTTGTCAGATCCTGCACCCGTGACCATATGCCTCATGAAACGCCATCGATGTACCACCTTCTCAGGGAACGCCGACGTCGTCGTCGAACCCTCATCCACGATCTCACAGATGCGGAAGGACGACGACACACTACGCAATGCGACATTGGTCACGCTTTCTATTCTCATTTCCGTCAACTGTTCGCTGCCGTCCCTCATCCCCCGACCTTAATTGAGGAGGTGGCAGCAATGACTGTCAACACCATGCCAGAGGATGTGGCTCAAGAACTTCAGGAACAAGTGACCTCTGATAAAGTCCTAGATGCAATCAAGGTGGGGGCTGCCAACAAGTCCCCTGGACCTGACGGCCTCCCCCTCGACTTTTACAAGTATTTTAGCTACCTTTTGTTACCTGCTTGGACGTCCATCTGTCGTGAATTGATGTCACCCACAACGATGATCCCAGCCACCTTCCTTGATGGGGTCATCATCCTGGTCCCTAAGCCACATGGGCGATCACGGATCTGTGATTACCGACCCATCACTCTACTCAACAGTGACATGAAAATTTTCACCCGTTTGTTGGTCTCACGCCTCAAGAAGGCAGCAAGATCCGTCACCTCCCTTGATCAGACTTCGTTGGGCGGTGACAACAACATCCATACGGCCCTTTGCCGTTGTAGGGACATGATCGCGCTCGCGCGCTCGCGACATTTACCTGGCGCATTGGCATCGCTTGACTTCCGTCAAGCTTTCGACCGTGTCGACCATACTTTTCTGAAATCGGTCCTCCAACACATGGGTTTTCCGGTTCGTACAATCACCGTGGTAATGCGGCTCTTGAGCGGCGCAACTTCAAGAATACTCTGTAATGGTCGCCTCACCGCCCCTCTAGCGATCGAGCGCTCTGTCCGACAGGGATGCCCACTTTCCACGATACTGTATGCTTTGGCATTAGAGCCCCTCCTACAGGGGCTTCGCCAACGCCTGGTGGGCCTGACATTGCATGGGCACCGCTTCTGTTGTACAGCCTATGCTGACGATCTAGTCCTTTACCTCCGCAATGAAGACGATGTTCGCGCTGCTCTGACTTGGGTGACGACTTATGGGGAGGCATCGGGCAGTTCTCTTAACATTTCCAAATCGAAGGTTCTGCTCATTGGTGAGGGTCTACCAGAAAGATATGTCGCTCCTCTAAGTGTGGCCACCAGCGTCCGCTGTTTGGGCATTGATTTTATGAATGACCTCCGTCGCTCAGCGGCAACCAACGGTCGACGTCTCCTACAAACGATCAGGGCTGGCCTTGTGGACCACCGGCTTCGATCCCTCGACATTATACAGCGCGCGCAATACGTGAATGTTTATCACGCCTCACGCATCCCCCATGTGGCACAAGTGTTCCCGGTTCCGATTACCCTCGCACGTCGTATGTTGATGGCGATGGGATCCTTTGTCTGTGCCGGGATGTTATTTAAAGTTCAATATTCCTCCCTTGCCCTCCCGCGGGAGCGTGGTGGAGTGGGCTTATTCCATGTGCGAGACAGAGTTACCGCACTTTTTGTTAGCTCCCAACTGAAAGTCTGGCGTCGCTGCCCGACGAGCCTGACCGGACTGCTTTTGCGTGAATACGCACCAGTCTCCATGTCAGCCCCGGTCATGTTATCCGACATTCCACCCCCCTTTTATCACTTTCGGTACTTCTTCTTTGAAATCAGTTACATTCTGCACTCCTTACCCCTTCTCCGTATACTCCAGACAAAGACTGTATACGACACCTTACAAATGTGTCAAACCCCCAACCCCATTGAACACAAGTTTCCCCAGATCATATGGCGCCGTGTGTGGAAAGCAGTGCATGCTGGTTACCTCGACACCAGCGTTCAGTCCACCTGGTATATCACCGTCAATGGCAAACAGGTCAACCAGTCTCGTTTGTACCGCATCCGCCTTGCTGACACACCACTCTGTGTTCACTGTGGTGTAGAGGACACGGACGCTCATCGGTTCTCATGTGGTCCGTCTGCTGACGTCTGGAGGCTCGCGCAGCGTATCCTGGCTTTCCTCACCCGACAGCCGCCTGCTCAGATTATTTTCCTGACGCTTCTATTCCCGGATGTGATTCATTACCCCACAACAAAAACTAATGCCGTGAATTGGATACGCGGTCATACAGTCCGCTACCTTTTTGGGCCCGATGAGAAATCAGAACTAGGTTATTGGACGTACCTTAACGATCGACATTGTGCACTTGTTCGCAACCCCAGATACAAGCAGTTCTTTTCCAATTTTCTACGGAGCGCCTTTCATGACCCGCCTTCCAGCTGGAACGTCCAAGCCATGAGATGCTGATGCTTTTTTGCCGATATGATGTTCTGAACGTACCACACACGGAATCCCCACTAAAATTTCGAGAAGACACGTTTGGATGTTCCGCCAATCAGACGGCGCAAGCGACTCCTAGAATTCTGGTGCAACGACTGCCATAATACAAAAAAAAAAATGAATAAATAAAAACATACATACAAAAAAAACAAAGAAAAATAAAGAAAACAAAAATGCAATACAATAAACTAAAAAAAAAGTTCCTGTTCACAACAAATTTCATTTTTTTATCGCTACTCTCTATGTTTCTTCCCCCCTACTTTCTTCCTTTCCTACACCTTTGCAGTAATAGGTTAGTTGTTTTGGAATAGGTGTAGATAGGTGCCAACGCCTGAAGAGGTGCATTTAATTTTATTTTTTTGTTAGAATACAAGTGGCGGTGGCAAATAGACATTTTTTTTGTAGTTTTTCCTTTCCTGTCCAGATTAAAAAAAAAAAGGGGGGTAGCGTCTTAACAAAAAAAAAAGTGTGGTAGCGTCTTTGATAGGAAAAAAAAATAAAAAAAAATAAAAAAAAAAATTTTGTAGAGCACTTGCCCGCGAAAGGCAAAGGTCCCGAGTTCGAGTCTCGGTCGGGCACACAGTTTTAATCTGCCAGGAAGTTTCATATCAGCGCACACTCCGCTGCAGAGTGAAAATCTCATTCTGGAAACATCCCCCAGGCTGTGGCTAAGCCATGTCTCCGCAATATCATTTCATTCAGAAGTGCTAGTTCTGCAAGTTTCGCAGAAGAGCTTCTGTAAAGTTTGGAAGGTAGGAGACGGATACTGGCAGAAGTAAAGCTGTGAGTACCGTGCGTGAGTCGTGCTTCGGTAGCTCAGTTGGTAGAGCACTTGCCCGCGAAAGGCAAAGGTCCCGAGTTCGAGTCTCGGTCGGGCACACAGTTTTAATCTGCCAGGAAGTTTCATATCAACGCACACTCCGCTGCAGAGTGAAAATCTCATTCTGGAAACATCCCCCAGGCTGTGGCTAAGCCATGTCTCCGCAATATCCTTTCCTTCAGGAGTGCTAGTTCTGCAAGTTTCGCAGAAGAGCTTCTGTAAAGTTTGGAAGGTAGAAGACGGATACTGGCAGAAGTAAAGCTGTGAGTACCGGGCGTGAGTCGTGCTTCGGTAGCTCAGTTGGTAGAGCACTTGCCTGTGAAAGTCAAAGGTCCCGAGTTCCAGTCTCGCTCGGGCACATAGTTTTAATCTGCCAGAAAGTTTCATATCAGCGCACACTCCGCTGCAGAGTGAAAATCTCATTCTGGAAACATCCCCCAGGCTGTGGCTAAGCCATGTCTCCGCAATATCATTTCTTTCAGAAGTGCTAGTTCTGCAAGTTTCGCAGAAGAGCTTCTGTAAATTTTGGAAGGTAGGAGACGGATACTGGCAGAAGTACAGCTGGAGTACCGGGCGTGAGTCGTGCTTCGGTAGCTCATTTGGTAGAGCACTTGCCCGCGAAAGGCAAAGGTCCCGAGTTCGAGTCTCGGTCGGGCACACAGTTTTAATCTGCCAGGTAGTTTCATATCAGCGCACACTCCGCTGCAGAGTGAAAATCTCATTCTGGAAACATCCCCCAGGCTGTGGCTAAGCCATGTCTCCGCAATATCCTTTCTTTCAGAAGTGCTAGTTCTGCAAGTTTCGCAGAAGAGCTTCTGTAAAGTTTGGAAGGTGGGAGACGGATACTGGCAGAAGTAAAGCTGTGAGTAACGGGCGTGAGTCGTGCTTCGGTAGCTCAGTTGGTAGAGCACTTGCCCGCGAAAGGCAAAGGTCCCGAGTTCGAGTCTCGGTCGGGCACACAGTTATAATCTGCCAGGAAGTTTCATATCAGCGCACACTCCGCTGCAGAGTGAAAATCTCATTCTGGAAACATCCCCCAGGCTGTGGCTAAGCCATGTCTCCGCAATATCCTTTCTTTCAGAAGTGTTAGTTCTGCAAGTTTCGCAGAAGAGCTTCTGTAAAGTTTGGAAGGTAGGAGACGGATACTGGTAGAAGTAAAGCTGTGAGTACCGGGCGTGAGCCTGCTTTGGTAGCTCAGTTGGTAGAGCACTTGCCCGCGAAAGGCAAAGGTCCCGAGTTCGAGTCTTGGTCGGGCACACAGTTTTAATCTGCCAGGAAGTTTCATATCAGCGCACACTCCGCTGCAGAGTGAAAATCTCATTCTGGAAACATCCCCCTGGCTGTGGCTAAGCCATGTCTCCGCAATATCCTTTCTTTCAGAAGTGTTAGTTCTGCAAGTTTCGCAGAAGAGCTTCTGTAAAGTTTGGAAGGTAGGAGACGGATACTGGCAGAAGTAAAGCTGTGAGGACCGGGCGTGAGCCTGCTTCGGTAGCTCAGTTGTTAGAGCACTTGCCCGCGAAAAGCAAAGGTCCTGAGTTCGAGTTTCGGTCGGGCACACAGTTTTAATCTGCCAGGAAGTTTCATATCAGCGCACACTCCGCTGCAGAGTGAAAATCTCATTCTGGAAACATAAATAAAATTTGTTTTGGGGATTTGTGGTAAGATCTAATGGGACGAAACTGCTGAGGTCATCAGTCCCTAAGCTTACAAACTACTTAATCTAATTTAAACTAAGGGCAATACACACACCCATGCCCGAGGGAGGATTCGAACCTCAGACGGGAGGAGCAATAAATATAAAACATAGGGCATACATAGGAGAATAAATCCAGCACTATACAGCTACAGGACGGCAGCGGTGACAGGGCGGTTCTAGGAGCTTTAGTCCGGAGCCGCGCTGCTGCGACGGTTGCTGGTTCGAATTCTGCCTCGGACATGGATATGTGTGGTGTCCTTAGGTTAGTTAGGTTTAAGTAGTTGTAAGTTCTAGGGGACTGATGATCTCAGATCTTAAGCCCCATAGTGCTCAGAGCCATTTGAACCATTTTTGAACAGTTACAGTGTCGATGACAATTCACAGGGAACAGTAACACAGTAAAATACCTACAAGTAGCCTCCGGATCGAAGTATGAATGATCACATAAAATAAATAATTGGAAAAGCAGATGCCAGGCTGAGGTTAGTACGATGAAAATAAAGAACACGTACTTCATCCACGAAAGAAGTGGGTTAATAAATTTCTATTCGAACGATTGTTAAGTATTGTTCAACACACTGGCACCCTAATCAGACTGGTTTAATAAGAGAGACAGAGAAGATGCAACGAAAAGCAGCGTGTTTCCTCGTGGGATCGTTTAGTCAGTGAGAGGGAGTTAAGTACTATGGAGAGATTTATTACTGAAATTCCTAGAGATGACGTTCTGGGATTAATCGGACAACATCTTATTTCCAACCATATCTGTTTGGCGAAATGATCACACCTATAATATCCGTGAACTGAGAACTGAGTAGGAAGTTTACCGGCAGTCAATCTTCTCACGCGTCATTCACCGATCGAATAGGGATGAGAAGATGTCTTCTTGCTTGCTAGGCAGAAATGCTAACCATTACACCACCACAGCACTGGGAGGTCGGATAGTCGTACCAGACGTTCTCTCCGCCACACACCGTAAGATATATATTTGGACTCTGACAACAATATATTGATTAAAATCTGCTGATTAAAACTGAAGAAATAGCACCAATTTAGGTTTTCAAGGTTATGTGACTAGGATACATTGAAAGAACCAGAGTTTAGTGAGAGAATAAGTTGGAGCATTGGGCTACGTTGGACTGAAACAGAGGAAATTAATACGATAGAAAACGAATACGTGGCTTTGAGAGATGAAATGATAAAAGCAGCAGAGGGGCACACAGGTGGAGGAAGGATGCAACAGAAAACCTTAGCTTAATCTGCGACTATTATCCTTAATTAATGAAAGGACGAAATACAGAAAATGCAGAACATGAGGGAGGAGAGCAAAAATATGACTAGGAGAAAGATGTAGACCAAATTACTTCAGAATTAGGAGATCCTTTGGAGAGAAAGCGGTGACAAAACTATTTCACCTGGTGTGTAGGATGTATGAGATATGTTAAATACCCTCAAACGTTAATAAGAATGTAACAACTGAAATTAAGAGAAAACTGGTACTGAAAAGTGCGAGTACTACAGAACCTACGGTTTAATAAGACATCGTCGCGAAATATTGACACAAATTACTTACTGGGAACGGATCTCAGGAAAGATCAGTTTGGGTTCAGAGCACTGGGGAAATATGCGAGACAATATCATGTTGAATCCAGACAGAAGACGAAGCTACCAATATAGAGATGGTGTGGCACCGGGAGACGCAATCAAGACGTTGACGGTGACATCGTTTCCGTTTTCTCATTGATTTGATACTGGCCTTAGCTTTCCATTTACATGCTTGCTAAGGGCATTGTTCCACTCTGATTTGACTGTACATAACTTTGTTGATTATCTTTCTGCCTGCCGGTGTGGCCGAGCGGTTATAGACGCTTCAGTCTGAAACCGCGGGACCGCTACAGTCGCAGGTTCGAATCCTGCCTCTGGCATGGATGTGTCTGATGTTCTTAGGTTAGTTAGGTTTAAGTAGTTCTAAGTCTAGGGGACTGATGATATCAGATGTTAAGTTCCATAGTGTTTAGAGCTATTTGAACCATTTGATTATCTTTATGGCCTGTTGGAATATTCCAATTCCACGTGGCCATCTTAATTTCAGTCTAACAGCTAGGATTCATAATATTCTCTTTCCTCCCATGAACGTTGCCCGAACTTGACTGTTTGAAAAGTGCTAGGCGTGTGCTGGCACCTTGGCTGTCCTTTAAGCGATAACTCGGCGCCTGCTTGGTCAGTACCTTCTCCAAATACACTGTCGTCCTTCCATTAACAAGTCGAGCATGCTGGCATATACATGATTCATGGTAGTATTTTCCCCTTACAATCTGACATTCATATTAAATATTCCCCTGTCACAACAAATGACGGTACGTCTTATCTGTGGACGTAGATTAAATTGAACCAAGTGTACATTGTATTATGTGTAGTTTTGGACAATGCTTTTGCGAATGTTGAGTGAGCCACACTATTTCATACTCCGGTTATTGGTTAAATTACAGGAAGCAAAAAATGAGAGTGCAGTTTTAAGGTTTCAAGGACGTGAAAGGGAAGTAGTAGTTAAGAGTTTGTTGCGGTCCACCCTCGATGCTATTCATCTATACAATGAGCAAAGTTGAACCAAGGAGAGATTTCGGAGACAATTGTAATAATGGGAGAAGAATAATAACTTAGAAGTTTACCAACAACATTGTAACTCTGCCATACACAAGACGGACTTGGAAGGGCAGCTGAAGGGAACTCACCTTATCTTGTAAATACACTCCTGGAAATGGAAAAAAGAACACATTGACACCGGTGTGTCAGACCCACCATACTTGCTCCGGACTCTGCGAGAGGGCTGTACAAGCAATGATCAGACGCACGGCACAGCGGACACACCAGGAACCGGGGTGTTGGCCGTCGAATGGCGCTAGCTGCTCAGCATTTGTGCACCGCCGCCGTCAGTGTAAGCCAGTTTGCCGTGGCATACGGAGCTCCATCGCAGTCTTTAACACTGGTAGCATGCCGCGACAGCGTGGACGTGAACCGTATGTGCAGTTGACGGACTTTGAGCGAGGGCGTATAGTGGGCATGCGGGATGCCGGGTGGACGTACCGCCGAATTGCTCAACACGTGGGGCGTGAGGTCTCCACAGTACATCGATGTTGTCGCCAGTGGTCGGTGGAAGGTGCACGTGCCCGTCGACCTGGGACCGGACCGCAGCGACGCACGGATGCACGCCAAGACCGTAGGATCCTACGCAGTGCCGTAGGGGAGCGCACCGCCACTTCCCAGCAAATTAGGGACACTGTTGCTCCTGGGGTATCGGCGAGGACCATTCGCAACCCTCTCCATGAAGCTGGGCTACGGTCCCGCACACCGTTAGGCCGTCTTCCGCTCACGCCCCAACATCGTGCAGCCCGCCTCCAGTGGTGTCGCGACAGGCGTGAATGGAGGGACGAATGGAGACGTGTCGTCTTCAGCGATGAGAGTCGCTTCTGCCTTGGTGCCAATGATGGTCGTATGCGTGTTTGGCGCCGTGCAGGTGAGCGCCACAATGAGGACTGCATACGACCGAGGCACACAGGGCCAACACCCGGCATCATGGTGTGGGGAGCGATCTCCTACACTGACCGTACACCTCTGGTGATCGTCGAGGGGACTCTGAATAGTGCACGGTACATCCAAACCGTCATCGAACCCATCGTTCTACCATTCCTAGACCGGCAAGGGAACTTGCTGTTACAACAGGACAATGCACGTCCGCATGTATCCCGTGCCACCCAACGTGCTCTAGAAGGTGTAAGTCAACTACCCTGGCCAGCAAGATCTCCGGATCTGTTCCCCATTGAGCATGTTTGGGACTGGATGAAGCGTCGTTTCACGCGGTCTGCACGTCCGGCACGAACGCTGGTCCAACTGAGGCGCCAGGTGGAAATGGCATGGCAAGCCGTTCCACAGGACTACATCCAGCATCTCTACGATCGTCTCCATGGGAGAATAGCAGCCTGCATTGCTGCGAAAGGTGGATATACACTGTACTAGTGCCGACATTGTGCATGCTCTGTTGCCTGTGTCTATGTGCCTGTGGTTCTGTTAGTGTGATCATGTGATGTATCTGACCCCAGGAATGTGTCAATAAAGTTTCCCCTTCCTGGGACAATGAATTCATGGTGTTCTTATTTCAATTTCCAGGAGTGTAGATTGTAATATGAATGAGCCGTGTGCTGCTCACGTTCTTGCCGTTCATAACTTGACGTCGCGTAATAGCAGTAGTGTCGTCTCGACTCCGCCTTGTGTTAATGTTGCCACTGAGTTGCTAGTATTGTTTGTCCACGAGTGGCAGCAGTAGCGGTTGTCGATAGCTAGTGCTGTGCTTACTATCTTTGGTGCCACGGCTAGTATTCCGGGTCGGTTTGTATCAGGCAGTTCGGCTTTGGACGGAGCAGCGAGGAGGTCCGCAGTGCTAGGGCAGGCCGAGACCGCTGGCGGTGTGCAGCCACTGTCGGACCGAGGGGCTGAAGCCGACGACTGATCCCAGGATGTTTGAAGGTGAGTCAACCGTGTCCAGTACAGAAACCTCCAGTGTTTGAGATCCTGTTTTTGTTTGCGTGTTGCTGCTCCCAGGATCGGTGAGCCCAACCGCAACAAGTTTAGTCTGTCAGGTTGGCGGAAGCTATTAGCCACCTTCTGCTCCTTGATTTTTGTTTGGGTGTAGTGTTATTCTTATTAGTGAAGTGCAACCAGCGGTATTTTCTTCCTCGTGGCCTCTAAGGCCCCAGTTACTTGCCCTGGAGGTTAGCGTACTTTTCTAGCAGTGTACCTATCCTCGTCGTGTTGATCTTGTCTGACACGGCGTGAAGTTTGACAGCCTCTTGAATTGTACTGCGCCAACGGCTCAGTGTCAAATTCATGTTCAGACTAATTATGTTTTCGTTTGGTTTCATCAGAGGAGGTGTACAATAGAAGTGTCACGAATCATTCTAATGCAGACCGAAACCTGTTCTCATTTCAGTCTAAGAGAACAGCGGCCCGCTAATAATCCTCCTAGGTTCTCCTTGTACGTGTTCATTGATCTAACCAGCTGTAAATCTCAGCGTAGCTACGAATAGCAAATAATTTAAATAGTTCTATGACTCCTGTGTGATTTATCTCAAACTAACCGCATACATCTTCATATCCTATATTACATTTTCTGAGTAATCGGTCGAACGTGGAACTGGAAGTTCACTGTCATATCTGTGCCCACCTCCACAATATTTATGACAGTTACATGGTAGCCTGTCGAATGTCACAGTTATGACAGTGAACTTTCAGATCCAACTTTGAGATATTACTATGTAATTGTAACAAGTGATCTGAAGGTGAAAGGTGGCCAGAAACCTGTTATATGAAAATAAAGGAAAGCGATCTGGAGGTTATGAGAGTGAGCTTCCAGATCCTTATTAGATATTTTACTATGTAACAGTAACAACTGATATGAAGATGGACATCTGGCTCGCATCCAGTAATATGAATATAATAGAAAGCGATCTGGATACTCAGTTTCGTCACTTTTCTTTTGTGTGATTCATTAACACTGCCTACTAGCTGCTCCAAGTACTGTTCTACACTAGCCGGTAGCCATTTCAAACTCTCCCTGTTAGGTCAAACCGTACAAACATCAGTTCTCACCATACGACTTACACCTGTGCTCTTGGCTTCTTGTTCTTCTATAGACACCTCTCACTGGCCTCTGACGTCACAAATGTAAGAATATGTCTCACAGTTACAACCTAAATTTTTTACATTATTCATCGTTCATTAATAAGATATGTGGCTTCGCGTGTGAGCTATTGAACCCAAGGTACATGCTATTAAATTTTGCTCTGAAACTGCATAATTTTTAATGAGTATACGACTAGAGATTGTTCTGAAAGAAATTTGTCTCCCCTTTCTCATCCTATATTTGGCGTTTGTTGAAGTCGCTATTGCCATGGCGCTCTAGACAGCAGGAACCGATGATATCACGCGCAACATATACGTCATGCGGGTTGGCCGCTAGCTCAGACACTACAGTTCAGACGACACGGGACTTCGCATCCACAGAACTCATTGGCCAGGCCAGCAGAAGGCATCAACAGTGACGGCCAGGCCACCAGACAGCGTACACGACGTCGATAGAGATCACTGACAATCCACAATTCTTCATGCATCCGCCACGTCAACTGCCTAACATAGGCCCGCAAATATCCCGCGTGAGGCGGCTATTTAGACTGCCACACGAGCTACTGACAGCAGTCTCATTGCAGCCAGCAACAGGACAACCTCCACTTACCCTGGGGCAAGGGCTCAGCCGTCGTCCCGGACAGCACGCCACCTTCACGGCTTTGGTATTCTCTGCTCGGCGAAGTGTCAGCTGGGACTTGATATCATTTGTGTTCTTCTATTGACTGACAAGGTAGGGTGAGAGTTAGAGTTTTCTATCTTTGTCGGACTTACGAATTTTAGTTACTGATAGACTCGTGGTACCTCCGCGATGAAACACCTAGATAATATTTCGTCAAGTGCACGTTTTTTCTGTAAACTCAGGTTCGACGCAGACTTGTTTACTAAAACAAAGCAGAGAAAAGCTCCTTGGTTGAAGTTCTGAATATTGCTTTATTTGGTCACTTAAAGTACTGACTATTTCAAGAGTTGTGGAACTTAATTATTTTCTGTTTGAACTTGAAACTTTTAACAAATTTTGTTTGTGAAGTCGTGGAACTCTGTTTACCAACACGTTCGTGCGACTGCGACTACTTGCCAGTTTCTGTGCATATCTTGCTAGAACAGGACATGAAATGTCAAGGAGCCGTTAACGGACATTATCTACGCGACTCTTTGCAGGTAGTCCTTCTTTGTACACATTCCGTCACAGCAACAGCTTCGGATCCAGTTGCCTTAATGCAGCCAGTGATCATTCTGTCACAGAGGATTCGAACACATCAGTAAATATTCAATCCTCCTTGTATGGTGGTATACATTTCAAATTCTGCTTGAGACTTGTCGCAAAACACCGGCTTAGAGGTGATGAGAAGTCTATTATCTAGACCTAGTTAGTGGGTATCTCAATACCTGTAGCTGTAAAAAAAAAGCAGTTGGAATTCAGAATTAAAATGCAGCAGACGCCATTGTACAATATTGTAACACACCTGCTTTGCTCAAGCCATGTGCCTAACGACGAGCCAGGAAAAATGCCTCTTGATGAAAATCTAAATGGATAACATTAGTGTTAAACACAAAATCGTAATGACCAAAATTCATGTTATACGTGTTGCCAAAGTAATATGTCTTGCAATGTGATGCTAATAAATGGATAACCGCAATAAATATTTTAATTATTCACAGGTGATAAAAGTAGATTGTACCGGTGGTCCAATCCTGCGGATAGCGCGGCTCATCCTCTTTATAGATATATTTCTATATCATATGAATATCAACGCAGTACTGAACGCACCAGTTAGCCATATACATTTTTACAAATCAAGCGTCACCTGTAACAACTATGAAAGTGTTTCTTTCATTTTATGTCTCTTTTAGGATATTCTGGTACAGTTACTTCCATTTTCATGAAAGTAACAATACTGAAACTCCATTCATCTAGAAAATTACACACTACCTCTGAAAATTCCTGTATATTCTATGGTGTGATTATTGATTCGTTCTTCCGCAAACGGTACAATGGCTTCAGAAGAAAACCGTGAATGGAATGTGGATGGTTAAAAAATTATGTTCTCGCATCTGTATAAGACGTTGTAATTGATAAGTTCGTTAGTTTTCTATCAGTCAAAGGAAATAATTTTTAGGGATAGCTAACAATTTGCTCTAAACATTCAAATACATCATCTCGCAATTTTTTTTGGCAACACATCAAATGTATAAAGAAACGAATCTGGCAGGATATAAACGTTTATTTGAATAGAAATAGACTCAGGCTGATTTGAAAACGAGTTAGCAGAACTACTTTTTGCGTTGATTAAGTTAAAAATTTTCGTATGAACTAAGCTAATTTCGACATCCAAGTTAATAATTCTTCTGCTAAAAATGTACGACAACGGAAACAAGAAAATGTAACTTGAGAGGGGAAAGTCTTTCAGATGAATAGCAACCATAGCAGCAAAAGAGTAGCACAGCGAGTTGGAAATCGAATGCATGTACTGGAAAATAGAGTTTAGGAGTTTCATGTGACCAAAACATCAAAATTGTGGAGACACAAATCTATTTGGTTTTGCAAAAACTGTTTCTTCCTAGGAATTCAAATCTATAAATCTGAACGTATTTCGGTGCTGATGTCACTGTGAGTGCGTTTCTGCTTTGCGAGTGCGCATCCCGTTTATCACTTATGCGCAAACCACTGCGGGATTTACCGTCCGCGTTCTCACAGTAGCCGCCGTCCGTTTCCCACTCTGGTAGGCAGTTTTCAGCACCAGTCATCGCCCGTTACACGCGCCACTGCGCATCCCACCACCAAAGTGCGGTATAGATAGCTCAGTGGGTTGCAGTGTAAACAGCTGCGGCTCACCACGATCCGACCGTGTTAATTGTGGCCGGCTTAAAATATCCACGCGACAACAGCAGTGGCAGAGAAACAGTATCACATTTTCCTGTCTCTATGCAATTCGCAAACACGGTTGACAGACAATCGTATTAGTCCATTCAGCTACGACATTATCCGCTAAACGATGCCTATAGTCATTCACTGAACATCTGATATGTCTGAAGGTCAGAGCGGTTATAGGCAGTGCTAAGACCCAATTAATTACCAAGTAGGTGACCATCTCAAGCGAAAGAACAAATAAAGTCTAACTTGTGGTGAACCGCTATTATTTTTCGTTCAGCGAAACCTCTTAGCAATGACTAAATAAAAGATTGGAACAGCATTCTAGAAAGTCTTGCAAATATCCTGCCTGCCTAAAAAATCTCAAGGACACAGAAGGAGTGGAGGAAACGAAATGAAACTTCAAATACTGGAAGAGTATGTAGTACTATTTCAGTGATTACAGTATCGAGTCAAATTTACTAAGTACTTGGAAGTGTAATCTAATTTATATGAGTTAGGACCCATTCTGGCATAGCTATATGCTCCTCTACTCAGGTAAGCTAGTCCACAGCTGCTGTAACTGGTCGTTGATATCCAGGATATAGCAATGGAAAGTCGTTGACGTCCAATGTGATATCACAGGTGTTCCACAGGGGACAGATCTGCGGAGTTTGATGTCCACTAGAGTACCGTAAAGATCAGACGCATAGTTCATAAAGATAAGTGCCGTGTATAGACGACAAAATCCTGTTGAGAAATGACACCACGCTAATGTCACATGAGAGGTAACACATGAGGACGTAAGATGTCCGTGACGTACCACAGTAGCCTCAGAGTGGGTTCAATCACTACAAGATGTGACCTGAAGTTATATCCAATGGGACCCTCACCAAGACACCAGGAGTGTAGGAGCTTCCGCTTTCAACGTCGCCACCATACGCGCGACGATGATCAACTGGGCGGGTGCAGAAACACATATCGGCATTGTGTGCAACCTGCTGGATCCTCCACCAGCTCTTGGCCAATGCGATTTTCCTACGCCTGATGCAGCCTGGTATGGACCGGCGCCATCCCGGCTGATATCCCTTCCTGGCTGTCACAGACCGACTACTGGACGTCTCTGACGTGTCTCGGAATCGCAGCTCTGACTGGGTGCAACTAACCTCTGACCTACCACTGGGTAGTGCTGCCTGGTCGAATGTACTTCTACCCCGTCGGCGAAACGCCTGACGTAGCCCCACGCTCGCTAGGCCGCTGATGCTGCGACTCTTTCACACATCCGTGTGGTACCAACATTACCACCATGTACCATGCTGTCTCAGGGTCTGCCACCAGGGGCCGAAGCACCTTAATAAACCTAGCCAACCGCAACTGAAAGAGTACTTGAAAAATAAGTATGAAGTTAATGTCGCTGAAACTCTGCTTCGCAACCATCACTCACCTCAGCATCCAGAATCGCCATCCTGACATTTTATGGTGTCAATTACTGTTGGACCATTCTGATGCTTACGAGGATGCCTACCCATGGGAACTGCTACTAGAGCCGAATTGGCACTCGCACCACCATTACACAATAGTTACTCAGAAACCTTTATGCGACGTTAGCAGGATGAATTTGACGATTGTTCTTGATAGCAATTCTGACTCACTTTGCACACGTCGACTTGAAATGCTTTGCTGGCATTTTCAGAGGAAGTGAAAAGGGAGCGCAATGGATACAAAAAAGAATTAGAAAGAAATTAAAGAGAGATAGTGAGCAGAGGGACTGAGTGGGAGTGAGAATAGTGAGAATAACCTCGGTTTTGACTGAAAACTAGGGCGGCAGCATCAAGAGTGCACTGGGAATTCGAATGTAAAGCAAAGAGCAGAAAGCGGATTGGTAGTTCGCTTCGCCTGTACTGAAGCGCAGACTTGCCTGATGATGTGATATAATAAAAAATGGAGTATATGTAGAAGGCATGGGATCCAATATTAGAGCTTAACAGAGCTCTGGAAAACTTTCTATCAAATAAGCAAAAGGGTAAGTAAGATTCTTTCGGAATTTCTGAAATCGTTGAGAACTGACCACAAACATGAATTCAGGCAGTTGTGTAGCAAAAAATGGTTCAAATGGATCTGAGCACTATGGGACTTAACACCTGAGGTCATCAAACCCCCTAGAACTTAGAACTACGTAAACCTAACTAATCTAAAGGCATCACACACATCCTTGCCCTAGGCAGGATTCGAACCTGCGACCGTAACGGTCGGGCGGTTCCATACTGAAGCGTCTACAACTGCTCTGCCACACCGGCCGGCGTGTTGTGTAGAATCTATGAGACTGTCGATGTACCATCAGAATTTCGAAAAAAAAATATCATCCAAAGAAGATAGCAAAGACAGCGTGAGTACTATCTCATAAACTGCTCAAAAGCTAGTGCATGAGAGTTGCTGACAACAGCAACAAAATACAGTAGGACGGAAAAGAAAATTGAGGACTTGTTAGATGGCCCCGCTGGTTCGCATTCGAAAAAGTGAAGTCGCCATAGAGGCAGTTCTAATGTTCCGATCGATAACAGCAGCAATACTTAAGAAAGCTTAAGTCAAGTTCGTCTCTGTACAATCGTGCAAGTTGTTCGAAATCATCAGAAATATAGGAAAGACTAGTAATATACAATATATGTAAGAACCAATCGGGAATAATAATAATGGGAGACCAACGGTAAATCATTGAATTTAACAGCGTGTTAAACAGTGATGCAGTCTCTCACTCATACTGTTCAATCTATAAAAATGAATGACTAAGACATAAAGAAAAGAAAGTTCCCGAGTGAGATTAAAGTTAAGGGTGAAGGAATACCAACGGCAAGATTCACGGATGACATTTCTGTACCAGATGAGAGTGAAGAAGTACAAAACCTGCGCATTGCCAAGGTCTAATGGGTACAGAAAGGAGAGTACACCGAGAAAACGCGAAGTAGTAAATAACAGCAGAAATAAGAGAGAGAGCGAAAATCTTAACACCAAAGTTGGTTAGCACAAAATTGGCGAAGTGAGGAAAGTTTCCGAATTTGGCACGAAATAACACATGACGTAGGAAGCGTGAGGATACCAAGAGCAGAGTGCCACAGGGCAAAACGGCATTCCGGAGTAAATGAAGTCTACCAGTATTAAACATTGGCTCTAATTTGAGGACAAATGTTCTGTGAGTCTACGTTTGGTGCACGGCCATTCAAGTTAGTAGGTCATGGACTGAAGAAAAAGAGAAAACAAAGACTATCGTAGAGTTTGACATGTCATGCAATCGAAAGATTTTGAAAATAACGTGGAGTGATAGGGAACGAGGAAGTCATCCGCAGAATACGCGAAGAAAGGAACGTATGGTAAACACTGACAAGAAGTGACAGGACGATATGGCATATAGTAAGAATCAGGAAGTAACTTCCATTTTGTTAGAGAGTGAGGTCGAGAGTAACAATTGTTGGTGAAGAAAGAGAGTGAAATATATCCAACAAATAACTAAAAACGTAGTGGCTTGTAAGAGTTACCCTAAGACAAATAGCTTAGCGCAAGATGGGATCTCATGGCGGGACTGAGGACTAAGAAAACTATTTTACTTCGATCGATGAGTGTTTATTACTGAAGTAACGATAATGATTTAATTCATACGGAATATGTACGACGGGAAATGACAAACAGTTTAAATATATTTATGTAAAGGAATTTTATATCATTTAAACAAAAATAAAGAAGTCTATGTGACAAAAAGTTTAACAGTTAAGGTACTAATTACGACGCTCCTATTGAGGTTGAATAATATCTCACATGCGCTTCTACATCAATCATTTTTAAGTATCGGCGTTCGCACGGCGGAGACGATTATTGTATGTGTTAAGATTACAATGCATCCCGGTATAAATCATTATTTGTGAGACAGTGGAGTCCGCAGCTCGTGGTCGTGCTGTAGCGTTTTCGCTTCCCACGCCCGGGTTCCCGAGTTCGATTCCCGGTGGGGTCAGGGATTTTCTCTGCCTCGTGATTACTGGGTGTTGTTTGATGTCCTTAGGTTAGTTCGGTTTAAGTAGTTCTAAGTTCTAGGGGATTGATGAGCATAGATGTTAAGTCCCATAGTGCTCAGAGCCATTTGAACATTTGAGACAGTGGATTTTGGACAATAACATATCTGAAATTGAATAGACTACTCAGTGTCCGAAACTTAACCAAATGGGACGATTTAAGACGTGCTAGAACGCTGACTTAGTTAGAGAACCATAGCGTTCATACATACCTTCTCTCGTTCCGGCTGTTGAGGAAGAAAGGGCTGCCAATTGTGGAGGTATTGCTAATTATGAGCGATAATAGTTTTCTTTTCCTTTTTCCTTTCTTTTGTTTCATTTACTCTGTACACATATCTTTGAAGGTTTAGAGTATTTATTGTTTCTTCTGTAGTACGGAAAATAACTTTTTTTGGCTTAATTAATATTGCTGTGTGGATATCTTTCTATTGAGTACGCAGAAGAGTCAGAGCGTGTTTGACCCTCTTTGTACTGATTTCGTGAAATGCGCTGTGTGAATTCTAACGTAATATGCAGCACTGTTGTATGAAATCTGATGAGAGAGGGATGTTGAATAGACTGCAGTCGAATAATGACGATGAGTGAATGTGAAGCGTCGTGGTGGACGCGTTTGTTTTGTGTAACCATGCTAGACAGGTACCCAAGGAAATTTTTTGATTGCGTTCCTATTTTTTGGCCACAGTATAAACAAAATTTCGACATGGAAGTCTGAAATAAAATGTTAAACTGTGATTGCTGTAGGTTTCAGTAAATACTATAAACAGCAGTGACAATGCTTACGGGAATGTGATTGTGATGGTGAGAACGGAGATGTTACGCACGTTACTTAGTTGCACAAATTAACGTACTTTGTATTTATTATCTTCTGTGCGACTTAACGAGCTGCAATGTGCGCTAAAACATTAACTGTCGCCCTGAAGAGTTTTAAACTGTTCGTACCGCGGGACCGTTATTGTCCATAACTATGATTTCGCGATCGTTATTGTTAAAAGCAGACGGACAGTAACTGCGCGATCGGCGAATATATGTGTATGGAATGTTGTAATCGCGCATATACGAAACTGGATCTACGCAACAACGATTAGCCTACGTGCTATCTGCCTCTGACTAAAGGAAGTCAGCGGAAGAAAAAATTACCGGCATGAGAATAATAAGTCCCATAAGATTTCACACACATTTGAACATTTTTGCAGTATTGTGACTGATGGCGATGTTTCAATTACACGGCCAGTACCGACGTCCTACCAACGACGTCATAACGCACAGGCCACGTAAAGATAAGCTGCAATGCCAAGTGCTCCTAATGTAGTTTCAGCTTTAAGTTCTTTCAGTTTTGTGACAAAATTTTCTTTGTGTTTTCTTTCTATACAATAAATAGAGTTGCTGTAAAATATGTTCGCAATTGACACTTTTACGTCCACTCTTAAGATTAGTTATTACAATTAACTCTCTCTGTCTTATTCATTTATTTTATTGTAGTGATTACTGCATTTCTGCTTTAAGTATTCTTTTGGAGGGATATGTTTCCCCGTATGTGTGTAGCGATGTTATCGGTCACATTTACTGTTTTGTTGTGGTATGTGGCACACCGAGTAAGTTGTGGCGTCCGCTATTAGAGTCGAAGCGGCGACCCATCACAGTTAGGCGACTCGTCCGCTATTTGCGCAGGGCACGCTATTGGTTGGAAATGTAAATCTGACAGCTGCGTAAACTGTTTTTACATTCAGTAAGATGTCATATTACGACATATTCATGACCAGGAGCGAGTGTATTTGGTTCTTACAGTTGTAACTGAACAATATTTTAGCCACTTCCTTAGTTCCAGAATGAGATTTTCACTCTGCAGCGGAGTGTGCGCTGCTATGAAACTTCCTGGCAGATTAAAACTGTGTGCCCGACCGAGACTCGAACTCGGGACCTTAGCCTTTCGCGGGCAAGTGCTCTACCATCTGAGCTACCGAAGCACGACTCACGACGGGTACTCACAGCTTTACTTCTGCCAGAATCCGTCTCCTAACTTCCAAACTTTACAGAAGCTCTCCTGCGAACCTTGCAGAACTAGCACTCGTGAAAGAAAGGATATTGCGGAGACATGGCTTAGCCACAGCCTGGGGGATGTTTCCAGAATGAGAATTTCACTCTGCAGCGGAGTGTGCGCTGATAGGAAACTTCCTGGCAGATTAAAACTGTGTGCCCTACCGAGACTCGAACTCGGGACCTTTGCCTTTCGCGTGCATGTGCTCTACCATCTGTGCTACCGAAGCACGACTCACGCCCGGTACTCACAGCTTAACTTCTGCCAGTATCCGTCGCCTACCTTCCAAACTTTACAGAAGCTCTCCTGCGAACCTTGCAGAGTTAGCACTCCTGAAAGAAAGGATATTGCGGAGACATGGCTTAGCCACAGCCTGGGGGATGTTTCCAGAATGAGATTTTCACTCTGCAGCGGAGTGTGCGCTGATACAAAACTTCCTGGCAGATTAAAACTGTGTGCCCGACCGAGACACGAACTCGGGACCGTTGCCTTTCGCGGGCAAGTTCTCTACCATCTGAACTACCGAAGCACGACTCACGCCCGGTACTCACAGCTTTACTTCTACCAGTATCCGTCTCCTACCTTCCAAACTTTACAGAAGCTCTCCTGCGAACCTTGCACAACTAGCACTCCTGAAAGAAAGGATATTGCGGAGACATGGCTTAGCCACAGCCTGGGGGATGTTTCCAGAATGTGATTTTCACTCTGCAGCGGAGTATGCGCTGATATGAAACTTCCTGGCAGATTAAAACTGTGTGCCCGACCGAGACTCGAACTTGGCACCTTTGCCTTTCGCGGGCAAGTGCTCTACCATCTAAGCTACCGAAGCACAACTCACGGCCGGTACTCACAGCTTTACTTCTGCCAGTATCCGTCTCCTACCTTCCAAACTTTACAGAAGCTCTCCTGCGAACCTTGCAGAACTAGCTCAGATGGTAGAGCACTTGCCTGCGAAAGGCAAAGGTCCCGATTTCGAGTCTCGGTCGGGCACACAGTTTTAATCTACCAGGAAGTTTCATATCAGCGCACACTCCGCTGCAGAGTGAAAATCTCATTCTGGAAACATCCCCCAGGCTGTGGCTAAGCCATGTCTCCGCAATATCCTTTCTTTCAGGAGTGCTAACTCTGCAAGGTTCGCAGGAGAGCTTCTGTAAAGTTTGGAAGGTAGGAGACGGATACTGGCAGAAGTAAAGCTGTGAGTACCGCGCGTGAGTCGTGCTTCGCTAGCTCAGATGGTAGAGCACTTGCCCGCGAAAGGCAAAGGTCCCGAGTTCGATTCTGGGTGGGGAACACAGTTTTAATCTGCCAGGAAGTTTCATATCACCGCACACTTCGCTGCAGAGTACAAATCTCATTCTGGAAACATCCCCCAGGCTGTGGCTAAGCCATGTATCCACAATATCCTTTCTTTCAGGAGTGCTAGTTCTGCAAGGTTAGCAGGAGAGCTTCTGTAATGTTTGGAAGGTAGGAAACGGATACTAGCAGAAGTAAAGCTGTGAGTACCGGGCGTGAGTCGTGCTTCGGTAGCTCAGATGGTAGAGCACTTGCCCGCGAAAGGCAAAGGTCCCGAGTTCGAGTCTCGGTCGGGCACACAGTTTTAATCTGCCAGGAAGTTTCATACCAGCGCACACTCCGCTGCAGAGTGAAAATCTCATTCTGGAAACATCCCCCAGGCTGTGGCTAAGCCATGTCTCCGCAATATCCTTTCTTTCAGGAGTGCTAGTTCTGCAAGGTTCGCAGGAGAGCTTCTGTAAAGTTTGGAAGGTCGGAGACGGATACTGGCAGAAGTAAAGCTGTAAGTACCGGGCGTGAGTCGTTCTTCGGTAGCTCAGATGGTAGAGCACTTGCCCGCGAAAGGCAAAGGTCGCGAGTTCGAGTCTCGGTCGGGTGCACAGTTTTAATCTGCCAGGAAGTTTCACTTCCTTAGTTGTTTACGAATTAGTTACGGTAGTTTTCATGTGTTGTGTTCTTTTGGTGTTCCTTATGTGGTTACGTTCGTTAATTTAGCCAGTAACACGGGTTATTTTGTGTTAAAAATAATCGTCATTCAAGATGAAGATTTCGTAAAATAAATCACTGAGAAATGTTTTATTCACATATGGCTCAGTTCATGATATAAGTAGGTAACATGGCATGTTTTGCCTTAATTTTTTACACATGTGAGTCATTTTCTTCGTTCATAACACCTCAGACAATTGAAGAGTCAATGAAAGTGTCCCCCGAATTAATTACCCAAGCGACAGGTGCATACATGCCATATAAATGTTCACTAACATATGTCCCAAATAGGCGTTTCTAACACGTTCATTCGATAATAATTCAACATAGGAATCTGAGAACGAACCGGTTGCAAATAAGTTTGGTACATTGACTTAGGTTTCGAGACCTCAAAGGATGTCTTCACCAGAATGAAATTATAAGAAATCGTAAAATTACATTGGGAGAAGCAAAGACCAAAGTTTCAGAGCAGGTACGCTCAAAGTCAAAAATTAAAATTAAACACTGTCCAGCCTTTGACATGTATGTCTTCCTAGGAACAACGTCAGACTGCCAGATAATTTGGAATCTGTTTCCTACTGCTCTTACTAATCAGAATTATGTTAGACGTTTCTTTACGTTTAACAGCCTGATGGTTACTGTCTTTATGTGCTGTTCTTTTGTGTATCTCCTCCTCTTCTTTTCTCTGTCCATCCTACTCACCCTACTCTCTGTCAGTCTCCTTATGCTTATCTTTCTGCCCCTTTCCTTGCACTCCCACTACACATTTGCAACCTCCCCTCTGTCGACCTTTTCCCCACCCTCTGTCCATCTGGTCCTTTCTCCTCTATCCGTCTATTCCCCATCACCATTCCCTGGTCCCCTCTCTCTTGATCCATCCTTCTCCCTCTTCCCCTTCATCGCCACCTTCCTCTTCCCAATGTTCATCTCCTCCTGCCTCCTGTGACCATCTCCTGTCAATTCAATTCATCTCTTCCTGCCACTCTCTGTGTCCATCTGCTCCAACTACTCCTCAACCACCTATCTCTCTGCTCCTTCCCCGTCAGTCCACTTCTTCCCCCCTTTCCCCACCTAAACCTCCCTCCTTTCTCATTATCCACCTCCTCTTCCACCTCCTCTGCACCTCGCGTCTACCATTCATCTCCTCTTTCGTCTCTTGCTGTTCGTCTTCTCCTCTCATATGTCTCTGCCCATCTCCTCCTCTATTTTTTTCTCTGTTAACCCCCCCCCCCCCCTGCCCCTCTCTTTGCCCATGTCTTACATCCCTTGTCTCTGACAGTCTCCTCTCCTTCATCTCCTCCATCCCCTCTGTGGTTCTTTGTCCCCCTTCGCCCTGTCTATCTCCTTCTTCCCCTATCTGTGTCCACCTCCTCCATCCCTATCTTTGTCAATCTTCTTATCCAACCCCCCCCCCCCCCCCCGAACGAGGAACGAGTCTCTCCAAGTTATCTCGTTTTTAAAACCAAAGTATTTCTTGAAGGTAGTAACTAATATGTGTTCGAAGCTTGGTTTAAATGGATATAGGTGATGAGAAAGAGCTTACTTGGATCGAAATACATCCTGGGGCAGCTCACATTTTATTACATCATGTATCTTGAGCTTTGTTTTATACTATGATATAATATTGCAGGTACATCAAGTGGTATATGTGAATACTGTCTGCAGAATGCCTTGTGAGGATAGTTACTACTAAAGAAGTAATAAATCAAAGCATCATGCATGACACGGCATGTTTTGACAGCTCTCAGTTTTTTGACAACATTTATACTCGACTATGTATCGCAAAATATGTTTTTGTAGCCATATTCAGCGGCACATTTTATGACATCATGTATCTTGAGCTTTGTTTTATACTATGATATAATATTGCAGGTACATCAAGTGGTATATGTGAATACTGTCTGCAGAATGCGTTGTGAGGATAGTTACTAGTAAAGAAGTAATAAATCAAAGCATCATGCATGACACGGCATGTTTTGACAGCTCTTAGTTTTTTGACAACACTTATACTCGACTATGTATCGCAAAATATGTTTTTGTAGCTATATTCAGCGGCATACGCTGATACTGTGTGCGAAATAAGTTACGAACAAAGACAGTACTAAAGAAGTAACAAATTAAAAAGTCATGCACACGGGGTAGTATTTCACTGTTATCTGTGTTTAACGTCATAACTCGTACACTGTTGGTCGTACAATGATATACATTTGTAGATACGTTTAGTGCCCTAAGAGGAAATTGCGTGCTAACTGTTACGTGTAGACTTGGTAGCAAAGGCGTAAAAATTTAAACGTCATGCACAGTCAGTATTTTTTTTCAAACATTACATTGCTTATAACGTGACTTGGCCTGAGTTACGTGTCACACAGTGATGCAGTTTTCCAGCTACATAATGGTATATTTGAATGCTGTCAGGAATACCGTTAGTAATAAGGAAGTAATAAATGAATACGGCGTGACTGATACGGCACTTTTACTGCATGAATAGCGAAAAATGTTGTAAGCAATACAAATTTTCCTTTCATCATTTTCGAAGGGTTGCCAGCTATAAAAAGTTTCGTAAAGGTCTGATATTATGTTCAAGTTTGTTGCAAGTCATTAAGTCTTCTCAGTGTCAAATACTGGATGAATATACGCTGATGCAAAGAAAAATTCACACATCAAGAACGAATTATGTAACACAAACGACAGTTGGCATTCTAATTTCTACACTCCTGGAAATGGAAAAAAGAACACATTGACACCGGTGTGTCAGACCCACCATACTTGCTCCGGACACTGCGAGAGGGCTGTACAAGCAATGATCACACGCACGGCACAGCGGACACACCAGGAACCGCGGTGTTGGCCGTCGAATGGCGCTAGCTGCACAGCATTTGTGGACCGCCACCGTCAGTGTCAGCCAGTTTGCCGTGGCATACGGAGCTCCATCGCAGTCTTTAACACTGGTAGCATGCCGCGACAGCGTGGACGTGAACCGTATGTGCAGTTGACAGACTTTGAGCGAGGGCGTATAGTGGGCATGCGGGAGGCCGGGTGGACGTACCGCCGAATTGCTCAACACGTGGGGCGTGAGGTCTCCACAGTACATCGATGTTGTCGCCAGTGGTCGGCGGAAGGTGCACGTGCCCGCAGACCTGGGACCGGAATGCAGCGACGCACGGATGCACGCCAAGACCGTAGGATCCAACGCAGTGCCGTAGGGGACCGCACCGCCACTTCCCAGCAAATTAGGGACACTGTTGCTCCTGGGGTATCGGCGAGGACCATTCGCAACCCTCTCCATGAAGCTGGGCTACGGTCCCGCACACCGTTAGGCCATCTTCCGCTCACGCCCCAACATCGTGCAGCCCGCCTCCAGTGGTGTCGCGACAGGCATGAATGGAGGGACGAATGGAGACGTGTCGTCTTCAGCGATGAGAGTCGCTTCTGCCTTGGTGCCAATGATGGTCGTATGCGTGTTTGGCGCCGTGCAAGTGAGCGCCACAATCAGGACTGCATACGACCGAGGCACACAGGGCCAACAACCGGCATCATGGTGTGGGGAGCGATCTCCTACACTAGCCGTACACCTCTGGTGATCGTCGAGGGGACACTGAATAGTGCACGGTACATCCAAACCGTCATCGAACCCATCGTTCTACCATTCCTAGACCTTCAAGGGAACTTGCTGTTCGAACAGGACAATGCACGTCCGCATGTATCCCGTGCCACCCAACATGCTCTAGAAGGTGTAAGTAAACTACCCTCGCGAGCAAGATTTCCGGATCTGTCCCCCATTGAGCATGTTTGGGACTGGATGAAGCGTCGTCTCACGCGGTCTGCACGTCCAGCACGAACGCTGGTCCAACTGAGGCGCCAGGTGGAAATGGCATGGCAAAAAAAAAGCCGTTCCACAGGACTACATCCAGCATCTCTACGATCGTCTCCATGGGAGAATAGCAGCCTGCATTGCTGCAAAAGGTGGATATACACTGTACTAGTGCCGACATTGTGCATGCTATGTTGCCTGTGTCTATGTGCCTGTGGTTCTGTCAGTGTGATCATGTGATGTATCTGACCCCAGGAATGTGTCAATAACGTTTCCCCTTCCTGTGACAATGAATTCACGTTGTTCTTATTTCAATTTCCAGGAGTGTATATCTGTCGAGTTTCATGCCAGTCGCACATGAGCGGCTCTAGTAGCGCCCCTGTGGCGATGCAGATCAGGTTTCCTTTAAATACACTCTGTAATGGTGGTGAGTTATTTACCATTGAGACTGGGCACGTCGAGTTTCCGTTACTCAAGAATGTTTTTCTGCCAACAAAGACGCTGGTATCATCGCCTCACTGAGTTTGAACGAGGTCTTGTAATAGGGCTAAGAATAGCTGGATATTCCTTCTGCTATACTGTACAAAGACTTGGGAAGAAAGTTGCCATTGTACATGACTGCTGCAGCGGTGGTCACTAGAATGTACGGTCACAAAGTGATCCGGCTTCGGTCGGCCACGTGGCACTACTAAGAGTGTGACCATCGTGTTCGATGTACCGCTGTGGTGCTTGTTCTGCAACTGCAGCAGCAGCCTGAGCTGCAGTTGACGAAACACTGACACAACGAATTGTTAGAAATCGATTACTTCAAGGACAACTCAGAGCACGATGTCCTGCAGTGTGCATTCCAGTGACCTCAAACGACCGCTACTTGTGACTTCAGTGCGGTAAAGCGAGAGTTCACTGGAGGTCAGAGTGGAGGACGGTTGTGTTTAATGATGAGATCTGGTTCCACCTCGGTGCCAGCAAGGACCTGCTAACCATCTGTGTGCTGTACATGCGTTCTCGATTGCCAGACCTGTCTCCAATCGAGCACACATGGTATACCATCGGACGACAACTCCATTGTCACCCAAAAAACAGGATTAACCGTCCCCGTATTGACCAACCAAGTGCAACAGGCATGGAACTCCATCCCAAAAACTGGCATCCGGCATGTGTGCAACACAATACATGCATGTTTGCATGCTTGCATTCAATATTCTGTCGTTTACACTGGTTATGAATATACCAGCACTCTTACACTTGCAAAGGTTCATCTCGCAGTTACATTAACCTTTGACCTTTCAAGACTTATGTATTTTACCTAGACAAATGTATTCCCAAGTGTCCGAAATTTCAATGCTTTACGTTAATTATTTTTGGGTGTTACGATTTTCTCCATCAGTGTAATCTGGGTATCAGCACATGGTCAGCTACATTATTTTTTGACCACCACCCCCATCCGTTTTATAGGTAGGTTTTTCTCAACTGCACTCCAGACACTAATGTAAGTGTCGTGTGCCTGGGCATCCCGTCGGGGAGACCGTTCGGCGGGTGCAATCTGGGTATCAGCACATGGTCTGCTACATTATTTTTTGACCACCACCCCCATCCGTTTTATAGGTAGGTTTTTCACAACTGCACTTCAGACAGTAATGTAATTGTCGTGTGCCTGGGCACCCGTCGGGGAGACCGTTCGGCGGGTGCAATCTGGGTATCATCAGCACATGGTCAGCTACATTATTTTTTGACCACCACCCCCATCCGTTTTATAGGTAGGTTTTTCTCAACTGAACTCCAGACAGTAATGTAAGTGTCGTGTGCCTGGGCATCCCGTCGGGGAGACCGTTCGGCGGGTGCAATCTGGGTATCAGCACATGGTCAGCTACATTATTTTTTGACCACTACCCCCATCCGTTTTATAGGTAGGATTTTCTCAACTGCACTCCAGACAGTAATGTAAGTGTCATGTGCCAGGGCATCCCGTCGGGGAGACCATTCGGCGGGTGCAATCTGGGTATCAGCACATGGTCCGCTACATTATTTTTTGACCACCACCCCCATCCGTTTTATAGGTAGGTTTTTCTCAACTGCACTCTAGACAGTAATGTAAGTGTCATGTGCATGGGCATCCCGTCGGGGAGACCGTTCGGCGGGTGAAATGTGGGTATCATCAGCACATGGTCAGCTACATTATTTTTGACCACCACCCCCATCCGTTTTATAGGTAGGTTTTTCTCAATTGCACTCCAGACAGTAATGTAAGTGTCGTGTGCCTGGGCATCCCGTCGGGGAGACCGTTCGGCGGGTGCAATATGGGTATCATCAGCACATGGTCAGCTACATTATTTTTTGACCACCACCCCCATCTGTTTTAAAGGTACGTTATTCTCAACTGCACTCCAGACAGTAATGTAAGTGTCGTGTGCCTGAGCATCCCGTTGGGGAGACCGTTCGGGGGGTGCAAGTTTTTCGATGTGGCGCCACTTCGGCGACTTGCGCGTCGATGGGGATGATAATGACGAGGACAACATAACACCCAGTCGCCGAGCGGAGAAAATCCCCGTCCCAGCCGGGGACCGATCACGGGCAATGAGGATTGACATTCCGTCACGCTGACCACTCAGATACCAGGGGCGGACACTCCAGACAGCAAGGAGTATGCGTATCAGGTTTCCTTAAATTCTGTTAAATGCTTTACGGAGAAACGTGGAACATACATTGTATGCGAACATCTATTTTTTTCAATACGCACGGATTTAGATCAGTAAACACTCATCCTCCATCGGCATCCAGTCCATTGTCGCGATATACATTTCGGCGTCCAGGCTATCATCGGGATATATATGTCGACATCCAAGTCATCATCTCTGTTTGCCGGGTGTTTCAAAATGACTTTACTAGTTCAAAAATTTGTATAAAGTAATTGCAGGAATAAGCAGATCTGGGTTTACTGTTATTTTGTAGGGAAACACATCAAGCTAAATGTGTTGTATGTGACTTTCGTTGGTTAATTTGCACAGCCGGCCGCTGTTGCCGTGCGGTTCTAGGCACTTCAGTCCGGAACCGCGCTGCTGCTACGGTCGCAGGTCCGAATCCTGCCTCGAGCATGGATGTGCGTGATGTCCGTAAGTTAGTGAGGTTTAAGTAGTCTTAAGTCTAGTGGACTGATGACCTTATATGTTAAGTCCTATAGTGCTTAGAGCAATTTGAACCATATTCATTCTCCACACATCCCGTCGGAAGTCAATTTCTTCCCGAACTCCTATGGCATTGCAGGTGTAACTTGCTCAGTGGCGCCGTAAATTCTTGGTCTAATTTGAGATAAAGAAGCCGGCACAGGAGATATAACACAATATCCTTGATAAATCGCCATAAAAGACATCCAGAGGTTTTATGTCTGTGGAATGTGGGGCTATTCAAGTGGCGCATCACGGCCTAACCATTTATCTGTTAGGCCGTCACTGAGACAACCCCGGATGTCTGCTAGATAGTGGGTTGCTGCACAATCTTGTATCAAGTAAAAATTTCGTTCTTGGTCATCCTAATCGATCTGTGGCATAAAAAATTCCTGTAACATATCCAGGTGCCCTATCCTACTGATGGTTACCTCATGGAAAAACGGGGCCGTGTACATTGTTCTTGTTCGGTGAACAAAAACGTTCAGATGTGCTTGGACGACCTGATGGTTTCCCATGTCTTACCGAACACCCTCTTTCAACAAAACATTTATGCCACTGATAAGTTGTAGGCCTACCACGAAGACCTTTACCATACTTGGTACGGACTTCGAGTCTTCAAACCAAAACACACAGCTTGCACTCGCGGGGTCTGTGAAAGCAGCCATTTTTAATACACCTACAAAGTTGTAAGGTCATTTTTGAAACACTCTGTACATTTCAATAGGAATTTAAAATTTTATTACTATTCTCATTTATCACCTTCCCGTTTGCAGCACCCTTTTGAGCACTTTACCATTTATAAGCGGGAGTTCTTTCCATTGGCGCTTCTGCAGCTTACTTCCACTATATTAACATTTTTCCCTTCGATCTTCCAAGTCTAATACTAGTATAAGTAATTAATAGAACTGACAGTTTTGTCTGTGTGAAATGTGAAAGTATACTCTGAAGTAGTCACAAGAGAAGTGAGTCTAAGAGCCTCTTCCTGCGTCTAGTGCATGTCGACCGAATAAAAAGTTTCTTACAGTTCTCCACCCGATTATGGAAGTGAGAAATCAACATCCAAGATCACTGCTGAATTCTTCGAGCTTTGAGTTTAAGTCTTCCACCCATCTCTAGTCCAGACGATAGCAACCAGTTTCGGAAATCGTGCTGCAAAACGTTATCCAAGTTTTCAACCACGTGCAGGATTTGCTGGAGTCAGGTATTTAGCCAGTAGCCAGCAGGAACGGATCCCAAAGCAGACAACTGGCACTATTCGTGCAGATATCAGCCATGGTTTACTGTCAGTTGTAGTTCGCTCACATTCGGCAGCAGCCTGTATCACATCTTCGACATGACCGCCATCAAGCATGCATAGCAGGAACTGTCATTCCTACCAGAGCTGCCCGCTGTTCCTCTGAAGGGATTCACCATCTTCCTAGCTTTGAGCTCCCACTGATCACCCTTTGTGCTTGTTCGGAACTGTCATTTAGCTGTCTCTAAGCCCAAGAGACGAGGGGACCCTGCCAGCTAGGTATAGTCTCAGTAGGCGCTACAATCTCAAAATAGTTTTCTAGGCGTAAAGGGACAACAATGTAGCTAAAACCCATTTTCGCCATCCACACAGCAATTCGCGACGTCGTCACTATTCACCATTCACACTAAGGTGCAAATGTTCCTGACTGGTAGAACGTATCGGAAGGCACGGTGACATCACGGATCTCATGCGATGGTTCGAGCAGCGTAGCTGGCAGTACATGCACAGCCTTCGCTCTAGGAGCCACAAAACCACTACAGTCTAACAGCAACCTGAAACATGTGGATTTTCCAGCTGTTGAAAATATATCCGTAACTTGGGACCACAGTCACATAATACAGTGTAAATGAATCTCCCGCAATTTGACTGTATAGTTTGTTTGTTCTAGTATACGATCGTGATTTCTAACTATGACGAATCAACACAATACTAATCATTATCAGACCTCTATACATTACCTCTGTACACATATTCATTGCCAAAATATATTACACTTCGTTATACACTGAAGCGCCAGGCAGACTGGTATAGGCGTGCGTATTTTGACACAGAGATGTGTAAACAGGCAGAACACTGCACTGCGTTCGACAACATGTATATAAGACAATAAATGTCTGGAGCCATTGGTAGAACAGTTACCAGAACTACAATTGCCGGCCTGAGTGGGAGAGCGGTTCTAGGCGCTACAGTCTGGAACCGTGCGACCGCTACTGTCGCAGGTTCGAATCCTGCCTCGGGCATAGCTGTGTTTGATGTCCTTAGGTTAGTTACTTTTAAGTAGTTCTAAATTCTAGAGGACTGATGACCTCAGACGTTAAGCCCCGTAATGCTCAGAGCCATTTTTTAACTACTACAATGACAGGTTATCATGATTGAGTTCGAACGTGGTGATATAATCGGCGCACGAGCGATGGGACATAGCATCTCAGAGGTAGCAACAGAGTCAGGATTTTCCCGTATGACAATTTCACGAGCTTACCGTAAATATCTGGAATCCGCTAAAACATATCTCCGACATCGCTACGTCCGGAAAAATATCCTGCAAGAACGGGACCAACGACGACCGAAGAGAATCGTTCAAAGTGACAGAAGAGCAACTCTTCAGCAAATTGCTGCAGATTTCAATGCTGGGCCATTAACAAGTGACAGCTTGCAAACCATTCGACGAAACATCATCGATACGTGCTTTCGAAGCCGAAGATCCACTCGTGTACCCTTGATAATGGCACGACACTAAGCTTTATGCCTTGCCTGGGCCCGTCAACACCGACGTTGGACTGTTGATGACTGGAAACATGTTGTCAGGTGGGACGAACCTCGCTTAAAATTGTATACAGAGAATGGATGTGTACGGATATGAAGGTAGCCTCAGGAATCCATGGCACCGGCATGTTAGCAGGGGCTTTTCAAGCTTGTGGAGGCTCTGTAATTATGTAGGGAGTGTGCAGTTGGAGTGATATGGAACCCATAAAACGTCTAGATACAGAGTGCTGTTCAGAAAAGATCTCCACGCCCTCGTACCCTTACGGATTGATGGACAGCGCTGCGGGACTCTTGGTGTCAGTTCGCTTCAACACTACTTCAGACATTAGTTGAGCCCACGCCACGTCGTGCAGCGGCACATCTGCGTCCTCGCAGGGCCCTACACGATATGTGGTAGCTATGCGAGTTCCTTTTGCTCTTCAGTGTATAAAGCGGATGTCACACCATATAAATGACAACACATGTCATAGGAATATAACAAATATGTATGTCATACATTGACATCTTTGCCATAAAATGATCCCTAAAACCAGTCCTTAAATGTGCAGGTGCCAGTATCTACAGCCACCTGTGGCTACATACTACGTTCTAATAGATTATATGTAGACCACTCACTTACAACTCTTCAATTGAATTAATATGGCTAGCGAACAAACTGTATTTAAATCGAAACAGGGTACAGCGTGGTAGCTTGTCAGAGGTCAAAATTTTTTAACATTTCCATGTTTACCAGTACGTGAACTCTACCACAGAAATAAACTAATTTTCTTAATGAAATTGGCGACCGATAACATCCTTAAATATGAGAGAGCGGAGAGAGCAAGCTTAAATCGGTCGATATGGGTATGACGCTGATTATTACATAATCTAATGATGATAGGGCCATGTACTTAATACAAATTTGTATTACGTGCGTGTATAGCTCTATAAATCGTTTTAAATGGCTTCATGCCGTCATTTATTGATATTTGTTGCTCCGTCTTCGGTTCCAGTCGTCAATGTGAAGCGCGAGGAATGCAGAACCACATGGACCGGTATTCATTTATCTAACATTTCAAAGTAAACAGTATTATTTAACAGTACATTCAGACACTTTTTCCAATCGAATAGCGTTTCACAAACCGAGCCTCATCTGTCTTTTGGCCGAATATTTGATGAGTTTTACAACCGAGAATCATTTTTGAAAGGAATGAAACGGAAAGAGTCTGACTTGTCTTAAGTTCGGCTGTGTTTTAATCACTGCATTGATATTCCACATTTCACTTGGGTTACTAAAAGCGGAAGCACATTCGACGATACAGTATTTTTTTTTTTTTTGGGGGGGAATAAAACTCTGTACGTACTGTGTCGGTCAACATATCTACTGCATTTGTTAACACATATCACATATTACCCTCCTCAGGGGACACTGCCTTAACGTAGCACTGTCCGTGTGGGCGAGGAAGATCGTGTGCTCTGGATCCGGAGGGCTATGCCGCTGGTAGCTTAGTTACCAGAAGGCTCACCCAAGTTGGACAGGCCAAAGGAGAAGAGCCAGACAAACTGTGTCCCACAACGGCCTATCGCTCGCCCTTTCCTATCCCAAACCTATCGTCACCGTGTACTTTCCTGTCACTTCCTGTTATATGCATAACACCTCAACGACAATGACAGCTGAGAAAGAGTCTTTAGGAACGGTGAAGCTAGCGGAAGAGGCACCCATTCTCTTGGGGTACAAAAAGAGTACAAGTAGCGATTGTACACCAGAGTGGCGGCTACAGACAGCGTCTGACTCAAAGTGGGCGGCTGATTTTAGACTGGGAATCCTGCTGACTATTGAGAGTAGAAATATTTGAATGGAAGGAAGGGACAGTGAGGGAAGGAAAGATAAGGATAGGAAGATGGAATGTGAGGACACTGCTGCAAGCAGGAAAGCTAGAGATGCAAAACAGGAGATGAAAAGTAACAGATTAGACGCCCTTGGTTTATGTGAAATGAGATGCGGAGAGAATGGGGAGATAGAAAGTGGAGATTATAAGTTCTTTTACTCATGGGAAATTAATAGTCATGAAAATTGAATATTGATATGGAAGAAGCTAAAAAGAAGGTTATTAAGGTACAGCATATTGATGGAACACTGATGAAGATATGACTGATGGGTACTTCAAAAGATTTGGTGTTAATACAGGTATATATGCCAACCAGCCAGCATAGAGATGAGGAAGTAGAAGAATACAATGAGAAAATACAAGAATTCATCGTGAAAGAAAATATAAATGCCTGAATTATCATTATGGGGGACTGTAATGGAGTGGTGGGTGAAGGAAGAGATGGAGATACAATAGCAAAATTTGGATTAGGAATAAAAAGTGAGAGAGGTGAATCTTCTAATTAACTTCTGTAAAGAAAATTAATTAGAAGTGGATAACCCATTATTTGAACAGCACAGAAGGAGACGTTACACATGGATATCAAATTTGAATATGGAAAGGTATCTGTTGGACCAAATGTTCATAGAGAAAAGGTTTATTAACAGTTTGACGAATGCCAAAGCTCACCCAGGAGCGGATATAAATTCAGACCACAACCTAGTAGTGGGAAAAATGCAAGTCAAGTCGAAAACAGTCTGGAGAGGTAAAGCAAAAGAAAGACTAAACATATAAAGACTCAAAGATGAAGGAAAGGAGTCAGATTTGGGGAACAGATCTATGGAAAAATGGGAAAGAGATAGTGTTGATCCATGAGAAATGGATAAAAAGGAGGGAATGTCTCGCGATCTCGGTCAAAGAATAAATAAGAATTAGAGTACCCTAGAGTACCAGGAAAAGATGGATAACAGAAAACATGTTGAAAAAGATGGAAGAGCGGAGAAAGTGGAAAAATGTAGAAACTGAAGACGGCAAAAAGAGGTACAGGAAACTGAATAACGAATTAAGAAGAAAAATTGAACAAGCAAGGGAAAAATGTATGCAGCAAAATAGAGAAAATGGAGAAAGAGGGATAGTATGAAATGATGCACAGACTGGTTAGTGAGATAGTTTTTGAACGTAAAAGAAAGAAGAAGAATATGGAAATAAAAAGAGAGGATGGTACTCTAGCAGAAGAACCACAGGCCTGTTAAGAACTATAGGGGAAAGATACATGGAAAAAGGAAGAGAAATCATTGCTGTTTTAGTAGATTTATAAAATGCCTTTGACATAGTTTAGTGGAACATGCTGATGGGTGTTTTGAAGATGAAAGCACTGGCTTGGAAAGAGAGATGACTGTTACAGAAACTATATTTACACCAGAAAGTAAGGATAAGGATTGGAAATGAAATGTCAGAAGGAAGCAGCACTGGACGAGATGTTAAACGAGGTTGTTGCCTTTCCCCACTGTAGTTTAACGCATACCTTGAAGAGACTATTGGGAAAGGCTTAGATGAGAAAAGAGGAATATATAATGGTGGAAATAAAACAGAATGTAGAAGATTAGCTGATGACATGGTATTAGTGGCAGAAAGTGAGCGGAGAGTGAATAACATGCTGAAAAATCTAAACGAAGCTTGTGTGGAGTATGGGATGCAAATAAACACAGCAAAAACAAAGAGCATGGCCATCAGTACACGACGCAGACTGTCCAATATTAAAATAGGGCAATCTACCCTTATCCAAGTAAGTGCATTTAAATATCTTGGAAGCACAATAACTGAAGACTTTAGTTGTCACCAGGAGGTCAAAACTCAAAGTGCCATAGTGAAGGAGGCATTCAACTGAAAGAGGAGACTCTTATGTCGCAAATTACGTAAAAGTCTAAGAAAAAGGCTTTGGCAAATGTCTTGTCTAGAGTGTGGCACTATATGAGGCAGAAACATAGCTGCTGAGACGAGAGGATGGAAAACGGTTAGAAGCATTTGAGATGGGGATGTGGAGGAGAGTGGAGAAAATAAGTTGGATGGAAAGACTGAGTAATGAAAGAGTATTGGAAAGGGTTGTTGAAAGAAGATGTCTCTGAAGGCTGTAAGAGAAAGGAAAAAGAACTTGTTTGGACATTAATTGAGAAAGGAGCGCTTGCTAGCAGATGCTTTGGAAGGATTGGTTTGTGGGAGAAGACTGAGAGGAAGAAGGAGATACAAGCTGATAGACGCTATAAACGGAAGAGGATGGCAGAAGACCGGACAGCCTGGAGAACAACCATGTAAAAACCTGCCATTTGGCAGAACACTGATATTGATAATGAATGTTTTAACATTTCGCGGAATAGTGTCTCATTTATGATCATTGTTGGACTGCTGTTCATTAGAACTGTCGTTTAGGTATCAATCTTTCCTCAAACGTCGATTTTACGTAAGTACGGAGCTATACAGAGAGATGACTTTAATGTCTGGTAGAACGTGTTTCATTGTTATCCGTTGGAACTAGGAAACTTCTTTTCGGATAAATTTGTCTTTCTTTCATTAATTTCCTTTTGCTTTGACTAGTTTGAAGCTGTTCATGTTTCCTTAGCTCGTGATAATCTATTCATCTAACTCATACAGTCATTGTCCTCTGAGATCTATAATTGTTACGGGAACATTTATTAATGTACGACGATTGCAACTGATGATGAAGTTTTTTTGTAAATGAACTCAATTTTATCCCTTAATATACTTCTTTCTTTCATCAGACCGAAACGCAGGACTTTTGAAACTAATTCAAGTGCTTGTTGTAATATAACCTTAGGCTAAACGAACGTCACCTGTCAAATCCAGCATTTACTAGTTGGCAGTTCAAGTGACTCTTAAGAATGAATGTATTTCAACTGCTTTGGAGCCTGTTTTGATCTGATGATATCAGCAGCCGAACCGAGCTACTAAATACAGAAAGAAATTAATCGAACTGGACGATATATTCACAATAATTGAAATTAACACAGACTTATTTGGCAAATTTAATCCTTTTGTTCACAAATAGCAGACTATCCGCCGTTGTCCGGATTTGTATTTATTTCAATTCCACTATTCTTTTGCCCCATTCCTCTGTCTACCGACTCCAGTCTAAACCTCTCCCCCTACCCCCGCCATTACATCCGGTCCGTCTCCTCATGCCACTCTCTCTGTTCTCGTCCCCCCTCCCCCCCTCTTCCCTCTTTGATGTGTCCATCTCTTCCTATTACCTTTCTTTGTGTATTTCTTTTTACCCTCCCTATCTGTGCCACATGGTGATATAATACTGTATGCGCTTTCAGTGGCTTACGTGGATACCATCTGCTTAACGTGTTTTCAGTATAGTTAGTATCAAAGAAGTAATAAAATCAATCGTCATGCATTATGTGGCCATTTTCTCCCCGCATATGTGTCACTTTTCTTCAACTATTTGCCTTGCTATAATACAATTTAGCACATATACTCAGTTTTGTATGGGAACACTATCTAGAAACTGACATGACTACAACTAGTAGTGAAGAAATAATACATGATAACATGGTGATAGACGCGAATGTCTTACTGCATGAACAGTAACAAGATTTTGAGAAGTGCTCCCCTTCCCAAATATTTGATGAATAAAATCTGGGTACTGAACGTCTTCACATGCACTTCCTTTTCCCCTCCGCCATTGCCCCTTTGATGGGTAGGTGCTTCTTATCCCCACAGCAATTCTTTCCGGACAGTAAATGAATTGTACAGGTATCCCAAGTTAGGTTGAAACTGCTCAAGTGGTTACGAGGGAGCTGTGAAACATCATACATAAAATAATGGCTCAAATGGCTCTGAGCACTATGGGACTTAATATCTATGGTCATTAGTCCCCTAGAACTTAGAACTACTTAAACCTAACTAACCTACGGACATCACACAATACCCAGTCATCACGAGGCAGAGAAAATCTCTGACCCCGCCAGAAATCGAACCCGGGAACCCGGGCGCGGGAAGCGAGAACGATACCGCACGACCACGAGCTGCGGACTAGCATACATATAAACATACACTTTATAATATATATGAATACCTCTTTTTTCGTGATCAGATTTCAATGAAATACAGACTATACGGTGTATCCAACTAGACATTAAAAATTAAAACTCCATAAAAATTGAATAAAATTTTTTTGAACATTGTTCCAGGGAAAAAGGCCATCTATTAATGTTATAACTGCTCAAAATGTGTTCTGCACTGCAGGGACGGACCTGCTCGTCGGCAGAGATTCCTACTGTCGTCAAGGAACGTAGATTTGATGATGGTCTCATAGAAGACCGTAACTGGCGATCTAACAAAATAAAAACTTACAACTTGAATGCGATGAATACTCTGTTTATTAAATAAGCCATAGAAATCCATCTAGACTCTTTGGAGATTAGAGTGTTCAGACAGACAGACATGAAAATTTTTCTAACATTTCGAATTCGAAATATCTTTTTCTTTCGTGATCCGATTTTGATGAACTAAAGCCTATGTTGTTCCCCTAGCTATTTTTAAGTTATCTGTGGAAATCCCTTGTAAATTGGTCTAGCAGGCCTGGAGATTAGCCTGTTCAACGACATAAAGACAGACAAGGATCGTTTATAACACTACTGATTGCTACTGCTATACCATAACCTTAAAGTAAGAGGCAGGTCGTGAAATAAAACTATCTAGTTAAAACAATTATGGTATAAAGCAACAGAGCAGTGTTACCCTATGAAAGGAATTTTGTTATGTTGACCATGTTGTACCTAACGACGGTGGCTTATAGGAAATCAAAGTCAGAATTATGTAAATATTCGAACAGTAACAAACAATGTTTTTGCCTAACTATACTGTTTAAAGAATAAGGAAAACGGTTGCCAGCCTAATTAGGCAAGAGAAAGATTTACGTTCTCGTTTAAGAAAGTAGGTATGAGTAACTTTAACGGACAAACACAACCTATACTTGGCCACACGCGACTGCAATGAACTCTGACACATACATATGTTTACGATAAGACTGAAGCTAACAGCTAGAACAGCACAAACTATTTGCAAAAATATAACATATACCGAGACACAATATTACTTTCAGGGCTTGTTCAAACGGAATGGTCTTTATAACATTCACTGCAGAACCATTAATTGGACATAGGATCAGTATCATTGTTCAAACATTTTCCTAGCTAGCATGAAATTATAAATGTAGTTCACTGCAAAATTATGAACTGGTCACAGGTTAAGCAACTCTCAACTAAATACTATTGTGTTTAGAATGAAAGTTAAATGGATTTCACTAAACGGTTACTTCTCAATGTCTTTTGAATAAAGAAATTATTGTTTTCATAAATAGTAGTAAAGGATAACCTGTGGATTTTATTACACTATTAATATGCACTTTCAGTACCCAAAAGAAACAAGTGCTTCGCAAGCATGAGTATATAGCTTTCCATAAAAGCTGTTCGTAACTTTTACTACAGTGAGACACAATATTTACAAATTTACAAGAAACTGGCTCACCTTTTAAAATTTACTACAGGCAGCACTATGACCATTAACTAAGCATCACTTTATAAGCCGAAGTTTTAAGAGCTTTTAATCTTTAAAACAAACTGCAAATTGTCTTCATTACCACAATCTTCTACTTTTAAGTAAATGATTAAATAGGAGGCTTTGAAACTCCACAAAACTTCAAATTAGAGTGTTTCCATCCCTGGGAGGCTTTCACAAGACTACATTTACTACCACAATTTCACTAAATCCACAGTAAATCTAAAGACTCCCTTCTTACCAAAGATAAAACACCATTATTTAATGTTCTGAGGCTTTAATATTTTCCACACACTAGGACACTCGGTAATCACAGTGTAAATGGAGAGGAACCTGAAAGGTGTTGTGATAGTGAACAAATCAAGGTAGGTACATATATTCAGTTATAAGTTACCTTATATTTCTGCACACTAAAACATCCAATAAGCTGATCCTTCACTGTACATTACTATAGTACTCCTTTACAGTGATTGCGCAATGTGGTGGCAACTGCATGTTGGTAGGCGGATTTGCAGACAGAATTGCTGGACTCTGGCCCTTCCTGGTGACGATGATGAATACCAATTCCGGAATCGTTCCAGCTATTTATCCATCCATCCGAGGCATTGAAAAGTAGCAGAAAAAGCCTCTCTCGGAACCAGCACAATATATAACATTTGCATGGCAGTGCCCAGTTTGGTAGCTCGTCCCCGACTGACTCTTGTTCCACCTTTTCTGCCTAGGCCAACCACTACTTCCGCGTGCTACTAAGTTCCGTTCTCGAGGGGAACCACACTATCCTTTACACACAAAATAACTAACAATCCTAAGTGAAGGTCAGCACTTTACATAACAGCAAACAAACATTTTAAATAAAACAGAACATTTGCACATATTGACATTTCTACAAAAAATTATTCACACAGAAATTACAATTATATACAGTAAGTTTTGTTCCCTCCAAATGGGACAAAGAATTTAAATAACAGATATATTACATTGCATAGAATTGAACTACCACATCAAAGTTTTAACAAAGAAAGGAGTATAAAATTTTATGTTATCGATTCAATCAAACAATCAATCAAACAACATTTACAGAAGTTCAACGACGTAACATGAAATAAAACAAAAGAAAATAAATCAGTAGAGTATTAGAGCTATGGTGTTACTCGTTCCACGGATTCATTAATATTTTAGAAACAGCGATGAAGTATCAATAAAGAAATATCAGTCCCATTCGCGGAAAGGGGTGTATCTCGTGTCGCTTGTATTAAGCGTTCACAAAACGCAGCGATGCAGATTAAATACCTGCGTAGGAGATAGCGCTGGCTGATGTTTTCTGTCCCTCATAAATTTTCGCCAGGTGCCTTACCCCAGGGATTGTTTTCCGGCTGGCAGCTTCGGGCAGGGCGATATCAGTCGTGCGTGTCAGATACCCAAGGGTATTGGGCGCGATCGTGACTGGCGTTCGGATAAAGATAGCTTGTCCGTGTCCCTGAGCAAGATGTGCGCTGCCAGGACCTGGCCGCTAGACAGCGGTCGCCCGCCCCCAGGCGGTCGATGCTCGCTCGCTCCAGCACCGCCTCTGCAACACGCTCTGAACTGCGGTGGTGTTCGGGGTGAACCGTTGGGATCTAATAACAGCTCATGCATGTCAGTTGCTGTCACGAACAATATGCAGAAGAATTGGAAGTAAAATTGGAGACGTATTAGATGACGACAAATTCGATTTTATGATTGGAAAAGGCACAAGATAGGCTTTCCAGAAGTTTAGCTTGATAATGGAAACAAGGATTACGAAATAATTTAAGACACATACTTAGGATCTGATGACGTCGGAAAAGCGACTGACAATTTGAAATGCTGTAATCTAATGTAAATTCTGAGACAAATAGGTGTAAGCTATAGATGAAGACGTGCAGTATACAATACGTGCAAAAATCAAGGTGGGGTAATAGTAATGAAAAACCAACAAGGGGAAACAGAAAGGCAGTTTTTCGCCTCTACTGTTCAATCTGTGCAATCAACAAACACTGTAGGAAGTGAAATAAAGATTCACATATGTGATTAACATTCAGGATGCTTGGATACTAACAAGAAGTTACTCAGGTAACCTCAGCGAAAGTGATGAGGGCTTGCAGGAACAGTGGAAAGGAATGAACAGTCTAATAAGCACGGATGGTGTGTGGGTTGAGGGTAGACCGCAGAGACTGTAAAGCCGACCACAAAATAAATGAAGTGAAAGAGTTCTGCTAACTTTTTAGGAAATTAATGCACAGAGACTCCACGTTAAACATATAATAATAACAAAAAGTCAATAACTTCAGACGTAATTGACATATTTATTGGCCGTTTTCTTCTACACTTATGGTAGTTATTTCCTGTGTTTACTTGCGGTAGGTGGTACAACCTATGCAAGCGCATGACGGATTTGTTCACATAAACGCTTGTCAGTAGCATGTGAACTCAACAGAAGAAGATGTGTGCGCTTTCCCTCGCGGGATGAAGGTTTGTTGCACTGGTACAACATCATCTTCCGTGAATGTAGACCGTGATCGACTGACGGTATTCCCGTTAACGAAACAGTCAAGGAATGGACAGGCGGCTTAGGGGAAAACGGGAGTTTGCTTTCGATTTCGAGCTGCAACGCCGAACACGAAGTTCCAGAGGCTACTCCGTATGTCATTCTATCGGAGCCCTCGTAATTCAATCGGACAAGCCAATAGACAGTTGTGCTTACCTCGTTGACAGCACACGATGTCGTCCATAAGAGGTTGCTGTCGCGGGCGTCCAAGCTCGAGCTTCGTCACAAAACCCGTCTCGAGGACAGGCCGCGACGGAAGGCAGGTGACAATTCTAGCAAAAATGAATGAAAATGAGGCATATATCGATTTCGTGTGTTTCTCGGACGAGACTACACTCCACACTTCCAGCAAGGTAAACACGGACAATATTCCCAAGTGAACACTCCCACGCGGTGACAGAGCGCGATTGTGACTCTGCGAGAGTCAATTTGTGATGCGGATTGTGGAATACGGCGTTGTAGGCCCTCTGTTCTTCGCGGAGCCTACATTTAACACAGCAACCTAAGTAAGTACGATGGAGCTGTATGCTGTACCATAACTTGCTCGTGATGTGACTTTGAACATGATAGCTCAATATGCCCTTTTGCGAACGCAATGAGGGAGTTCTTGGATCATGAGTTCCTAAATCGCTGAACTGAAAGAGATAGTCCATCGACTGCTTGGCCCGATAAAAGCCCAGATATGGCGACCCTAGATTTCTTTCTGTGGGGGTTTATCAAGAGTGAAGTCTACCAGACACCAGTTCGTAATATATCTGTGGTCGTCCAGCGTGGCGGCAGCTTGAATTCCCGCGCCGCCTCGCCGGCACTTGGTGTGGCGCGGCGCCAGAAGCGGTGTTTGTGTGGCGCCGTGTTCTTGCAGACGGTCCTTGCCGGCCACATCGCGACCTCTCTTGTGATCCAGCTGTCCGACTGAGAGGGTCGATGAGTGGTCTCGGACTCCTGCAGCACGCCGCTCCACGTATTAACATTTTGGTCAGTATCGGTGTTAGGGCCGCTGTCATTGGACTTTGTTTTTGCAAGTGCTTAAGAAGGTCTTTCTGCTGCAAGTGGAGCCTGTTGGGCATTGCTGAAATGCTTAGCCGATGTTCTTTAACGGGAGTTGGGTCTGGATGTTTTACCTATGTTGTTTAATGCAAGCAAATTTGTTCTTTTGGTAAACAGACACACAGTGTGTGCCGCCTTGGGTATACAACTTTTGTGGAAGTCTTGTTTGAGCCGTGCGTGGCTCGTGTTCATGCCGTTTATTGCTTGGTATATTGTCATGGCGGGTGTGACAACTCGTTTGTTATTCGATCTACTGGTGTCACTGAGTGGTTGGCTTGCCTGCCCACGAGTGGCAGCAGCATCGCTTATCGATAAGAGTACTGTGGTACTATCTTTGGAGCGACCGCTAGTTTTTCCGGGTCGCGTTCAGTGGGGTGGAGTGGAGTGGCGAACGGAAATCAATTCGTTTGGGACGCAGCAGCGATTAGGTCCGTGCTGCGCAAGGGCAAGCCACGGCCGCTGGCGGCGTGCTGCTATGGCCGGATCAAGGAGGCGCAGCTGCCAGAGCGACGACTTCGTTGCTCCCAGGGCCGCTGACACTGGTGGCAACAAGTGAAGTTTTTCGAGGCGGTGAAATATTGCAGCCGTCTTTCTCTATTTGTTATTCATCATTGAATTTAGTATTATTATTAGTGAAGTGCAAGCAGTGGTATTTTCTTCCTTGTGGGCGCTAACGCCCCAGTTACTTGCCCTGGAGATTAGCATACTTTTCCGGCAGTGTACCTTTCCTCGTCGCGTTGATGCTGTCCGACAAGATGTGTAGTTCGACAGCGTCTTGTATTGTACTACGCATATTTTTAGGGTAGGTCTACCTTGGTTCTGATGCTTCCTTTGGGCTTGCGTGTTTTCTGAAGACGTAGTGCTGTTTGTCTCTACCGCAAGCCTAAAAATTGTTCATCACTGTATCGGTGATCGGACGTTAGGCGGATTGATTAATCGGTCTCGGTCAGCGCTTAATCTGCCCTAGTTTGAGTTGCCCTCCTATTACGTGAGTACAACTTTTGGCTGCCTGTCTCACCTTCCCAGGCCTTCTTTTATGATAAGGCCTTCAGCCGCGTTACAATAAGATTTTTTAAGCAAACTTGTTTTAAAGCAAGGTATTTGTTGAGATATGTGCTATCTGGAATAGTTTTCCTGACATTTAGTTCAGGAATTCAGGCCTTTGTTATTTGAAATTTTTTGTGGCTTTCAGCCGAGTGATAATTTCACTTCTTTTATAATAAGTCATTCAGCCGTGTTACAGTTTGTTTTAAAACGAAGTATTTATCTTGATATGTGGTATTTGGAATCCTTCTTCTGACTTCTAATTCAGGCGTTCAGCCGTTTGTTGTATGAGGTTATTGTTGTTGGTCTTCGGCCCTACGATTTTTAAATCCTTTTCTGTGATAAGGCCTTCATGCGTCATACAGTCAACTGTGTTTTTTCAAAGAGATTGTTTTAAAATTTTATTTTCTTTAAATAAAGTTTACGTATTCGTAGTGCAACCGTCAGTAACTGATTACGGTCCCAGCCAGAATCGTAACCATATCCTGCCCCATCCTGAGAAATGAGCTCTCATTGTTCATTACTGCAGTGTTAAAGTTTTCACGATTTACGGTGATGCATTCTCAACATCATTTATCTGTGTACTAATTGGGACGTTAAACTCATTCAGTTATACGTTCAACTGAACTAAGTCACTGGAGTCAAATGTTTGAAATTATGCATCGTTCATTGTGTCAAGCATTATATTATTTATTTCCCTTGACGGTGATCTTGGGCTTTTAGAATGACAGATGTTTATAAAATTGTAATACATAGTTGTTCAAAAGAATGGCGCACCTACTTCATGTTGACCCTTCAGCTCACTAATTCTGTTAGACATTGGTAACAGAGCTTGGTTAGGGTGTGTTGACGTGAGTGTGATATCGGAGTAATATTTCTTTTCATTGCGTATGTGAGTTGTATTCAATGTAGCAGGTATTACTTCTTGAGTTTCTGTTTCAGCATGGTTACCAGGAAGGTGTTCGGAGCGTCGGAACTGCGGAAGGAAGAGTTAGTTTAAGAGCTCAACATTCGCGGGGCTGACACATCGGCCAGTGCGGCCGCGATAGCTCGGTGTCTGCGGTAGGCTGTTGGTTGTCCCGTAGCCCCGAGGAACCTGCAGGAATCACAGATTAGTGACGCCGTTTCCAGCATTAAACGTGCGCTGTCAGTATTAGACTCAATAAACGCCTTTTTTGAGATCAGTGAGCCGTCTCGTTCGCAAGTTAACTAAATTAAAGCTCGGCTTATGCGCTGTGTTAGGAGGGCGCAAGATCTGTGTAGCGTCAAACCGTCCAAAGTGGTAAGCAGGGCGCTGTGTCAGCAGCTCGATGAATTGCTAGTGCTAATTCAGGGAATGATAGCTGGTATAGGGGACGTGGTTTCAGGGGAGTTCTCTCTCCCAACGGGAGACCAAACATCTATTGGGTTTACTTCTCTTGTAATATCCGATTTATTTGTTCAGTTACACAACCCATTACAAGGATTATTGCGGGGAGCAGGGGGTCCATCATATGATTCCACTGCTGAGGTAATGAAAGCGTTTAAATTTGTTGTTGGAATTGCAGGATAGCGGAGATTTTTTTGTTTGAAGTGCTGAATGCTGTTACCAGTTACTGAGCACTGTTGTCAGTGTGTCACTAAATAGAGGCGTTGGACCCAATGCTTCGTCGAGTCTCATTCATTGCATTTCGTGACCTAATTTGTAGTAATTATTTGAGCACCACGTCCGACATGAGCTTGCAGTCAAAAGCTATTTTCCGGTACAGTATTTTGATGAACCCTTAGATAAGAATGTCAACCGGATAAACGACACCGGTAGAAATTTGTGTTTGAGTTACAGTGAGGGGAAATGGTTGAAAAAAATTTGCACGGAAGGCGACTCAGTGACCGCTCTTGGGCGTTGTTTTGTGAGAAGCTACATAACTTCCGTCAATTAGAAGAGTTAGTGAGTTGCGTGCAAACTGTAGAGCACGCTGACCAGGGACGAGAAGGATTAGCTCTGTGGCAAGTAACGCCAAATAGTGACACCAGCCAGCAATCGGTGTTATCTGCGGTAACGTACCTTAGTTCTGAGGAAAGAGGGCATATTGCCAGGAACTGTACAGCACTAGGTAATTTTAAAGACAGTTAACGGTACCTTAAGTGGGGATCGCGAAGGGGCATTTGTAGAAGAATTTTGGTGCTCCCCGTTGCACGATTCCCTTTATGTCAATAAATAGTTTTTTAGAGGTCTTCTTAATATTTGAAGCTCTGTGTCGTTGGTCAATGAATATTTGGTGCTAACAAATCGGGAGCACTGTAGATTGCTGGAAGTGTCGTGTGGAATTGAGTCCTGTGACATAGCCAGTTCCGAGCAAATCCAAGTTTTGGGAGCAATTAAGGTTAAAATCTGGGTTGGTGATTTTACGTGGAGGTCTCTGTTAAGGGTGGTCCGCAACCTTTCAGTGACTGATATCCTAGGTGATGATTTTATTTGCAGTGGAGTAAGAAAAGGTTTTATTTCGAATTTTGTTGCCAAAAGGTTTTTAAATTTTGTACACGTGTAGTGAACTGTTTTACGGTGCCCCATACTATGTAACTAATTCAGTGGACACGGTTGTTGACGTATATAATCTTGGACATTTGTTTTCAGAAGGGATAGATCGTTAAATTATGTTCAGAATTTAATGATGTGCTCACTGATAGGTTAGATGAAGTGACAGAAGCAGAGTATTAGATCGAGTTGACGGATAACATTCCTATGAGGTTGTTCCACCCCGACCCGGCTGGAGTGGCCGAGCGGTTCTAGGCGCTACAGTCTGGAACTGCGCGACCGCTACGGACGCAGGTTCGAATCCTGCCTCGGGCATGGATGTGTGTGGTGTCCTTAGGTTAGTTAGGTTTAAGTAGTCCTAATTTCTAGGGGACCGATGACCTCAGAAGTGAAGTCCCATAGCGCTCAGAGCCATCTGAACCATTTTTGTTTCACCCCGAATGAAAGCGTTATGGGCCACGATTGGGAAAATGATTCATGAAGTAGTTATTAGGCCATCTGAATCCCAGTACTCTCGTATATCCGTGATTCCGAAGTCGCAGGGCGCGGTACGTCCCATAGTCGATAATCGGGTCCTTACGAAAAAAGTAGGGCTACAATCCGTACCCCTTCCTGATCCGCATTCGTTCTTCTCTTGGTTTCAAAGGGCAACGTTCTTTACAGATTTTGACTGAAACCAGGCTTATTGCCAAGCCCTTTGACCTTGGAGTCCAAACCCATCACGGCTCTTGCTACTGATTGGGCAATTTACGAGTGTAGCAGGGTTCCCGTCGGACTATCTAAGGGGGAAACGGTCATAGCTACACTGTATAGCATGTTCTCTGGTCTTAAATTTGAGTATTTGTACCACTACCTTGACGATTTGGTAATTTTTAGTTGGAATTTCCAGGAGCGTATTGCTCATGTTAGAGAAAAGCTCAGATTGTTGCGTAAGGGGGTTTTACTCTCAAACAATTGAAGGTAAAATTTGCTCAGCATGAAATATTCGTCGTGGGCCATATTGTTTCTGGGCAGGGGGTTTGCATCGGTCAGAGTTGCAGTGAGGCGATCCACTCTTGTCCCACTCTTAAAAATGTTAAAGAGGCGGCTCGTTTTATCGCCCATGTGTGGGCTATGGCTGATTTCCACAAGGAATCTTTTGTCCAAGCAGAGGTCTCCATCTCAGGAATAGCAGCTGCGCTTCTGCAGGAAGAAGAGTCTGGAAGACGCCCTATAGCCTACGCTACTCGCAGTCTATGGCCATTAGAGGCCAAATATTCAGTATACCAACTGGAGGCCCAGCAGTTTTTCGCCCTTGAAAAAATTTTATTTGGAACACCAACCATTCAGACATGAGCGTGGTTCGGAAAATGTTATGGCCGATTGCCTGAGCCGAATGTTACAGCAGGAATCGTAGAATCAACTGGATTATGGAGAAACTCGAGGGGAGGTTACTATGGAGGCTCTTGTTAATGAAAGTTACACCATTCTTTGTGACTTCTGCATCTTTTTAAGGACATTGCCATTCGTCAGGATGGGGGCACAGTGATAACTAGCATTACGGAAATGATAAGGACAGGAGAAAACGTCAGGCTGTAGTGCTTAGAGGGAAATTTATGATGTTGCATTGGCCGTGGGACACGAGGTGGGAAAGTTGTCTTGCCGGGTGTCCTGGCTTCCTTAGTATTATCTTGAAACTCCGTGGGAGGTCGTATAGGAGTGTCCAAAACACGTACGAAACTTTATTTAGGACGACATGGATAAACAGATCAAGAAAATGGGTTTAGGCTCAGTATGCCGGCCTTGAATACACGACAAGGTCTTCTGTCGTCCGATGTTTGCAACTGAACCTATGGAAACATTGTATACTGATTTCGCGGAACCTTTCCCACGTTCGAGATGGGGCAACCGGTATTTCTTCGTTGGGGTAGATGCGTTCACGCACTTCTGTAGTTACTTCCCTTGCGAAATATCACTACCCAGATATCTATGAAGTGTTTGCAGGGTATTTTTTGTACCTTTGAGCCTTGTTGCATACCGGTTTCTGATAACACTTCATTCTTTGTCCCCGTTCCGTAGTTTTCCTTGAAAATAGGAATGGCTCTTAGTACCACAACTCCCTATTATCCGAATCCTTCCCCGGCGGAGCGGGTGAATCGCAATCAGAGGGTGGCCTTGATGGCCTTCCTTTATAGTGAACATACCCAGGTGGATAGTTCCTTATCTCGGTTAGGGTACGTCTACATCTATATCTACATCTACATCCATCCTCCGCAAGCCAACTGACGGTGTGTGGCGGAGGGTAGTTTGAGTACCTCTATCGGTTCTCCCTTCTATTCCATTGTCGTATTGTTCGTGAAAAGAACGATTGTCGGTATGCCTCTGTGTGGGCTCTAATCTCGCTGATTTTATCCTCATGGTCTCTTCGCGAGATGTACGTAGGAGGGAGTAATGTCCTGCTTGACTTCTCGGTGAAGCTGTGTTCTCGAAACTTCAACAAAAGCCCGTACCGAGCTACTGAGCGTCTCTCTATCATCTCCGTAAAGCTTTCGCGATTACTAAATGAACCTGTAACGAAAAGCGCTGCTCTCCGTTGGATCTTCTCTATGTCTCCTATCAACTGTATGTCGTATGGATCCCACGTTGGTGAGCAATATTCAAGCAATGGGCGATCACATGTACTGTAACCTACTTCCTTTGTTTTCGGATTGCATTTCCATAGGATTCTTCCAATGAAACTCAGCCTTGCATCTGCTTTACCGACGATCAGCTTTGTATTATCATTCCATTTTAAATTACTCCTAATGCCTACTTCCAGATAATTTATGGAATTAACAGCTTCCAGTTGCTGACCTGCTACATTGTAGCTAAATGATAAAGGATCTTTCTTTCTATGTGTTCGCGGCACATTACACTTGTCTATATTGAGATTCAATTGCCATTCTCTGCACCTTGCATCAATTCGTTGCAGATCCTTCTGCACATGAGTACAATTTTCCGTTGTTACAACCTCTCGATATACCACAGCATCATCCGCAAAAAGCCTTCAATACCGACACGCACGATGTCTACAAGGCCACACCAACTAGATGTTTCGCTTGAAACCAAATTCACCACTCACGAATTAGTGGCGAATATGGACGCTGCTCGGATTGCACTAATTGGAAGATCGCTCTAATCTGTGGGACCAGACCAAATTTTCAGCTTCCTCATTAGGGTCAGCTTGCTGGCCACCAAATCTTCAGTAAACTACATGTGAAGGAGGATCCACCTAAATAAGAACGTGTTCTTCTCCTGGTGGAACTAGCGTTATAACTGTTTGTTCAAATGGCTCCGATCACTATGCGACTTAACATCTAAGGTCATCAGTCCCCTAGAACTTAGAACTACTTAAACCTAACTAACCTAAGAGCATCAAACACATCCATGCCCGAGGCAGGATTCGAACCTGTGACCATAGCGGTCGAGCGGATCGAGAGAAGCTCCAACGCCCGCATTTCGTGGTCGTGCGGTAGCGTTCTCGCTTCCCACACCCGGGTTCCCGGGTTCGATTCCCGGCGGGGTCAGGAATTTTCTGTGCCTCGTGACGGCTGGGTGTTGTGTGATGTCCTTAGGTTAGTTAGGTTTAAGTAGTTCTACGTTTTAGGGCACTGATGTCCTAAGATGTTAAGTCCCATAGTGCTCAGATCCATTTGAACCATTTTTTATTTATTTTTTTATTTATTTATTTATTTTTTGAAGCTCCTACAACAGCTCCGCGACACCGGCTGGCAACTGTTTGTTGCTCAGCCTAGTAGTTGGATCGAGCATCTTGCCCCAGTTGTTCAGGCCACCAGTTTTTGTTCAGGCCACCAGTTTCTTTTCCCTGTTGAAGAAAGTAGCTTATAATTTAAAGGCCAAGGTGAACTGCTTTCAAACTACTTACTATAGTAACCAAAGGAAACAAAAGAAAAATTCGTAGTAGGTATTAAAAACTATGGAGAAGAAATAAATCTTTGAGGTTCGCCGATGACTTTGTAATTCAGAGACAGCAAACGACTTGGAATAGCAGTTGAATGGAATGGATAGTGTCTTGAAAGGAGGATATAAGATGAACATCAACAAAAGCAAAACGAGGTTTAATGGAATGTAGTCGAGTTAAGTAGGATGATGCTGAGGGAATTACATTAAGAAACGAGACACTTAAAGTAGTAAAGGAGTTTTGCTATTTGGGGAGCAAAATAACTGATGATGGTCGAAGTAGAGAGGACATAAAATGTAGACTGTCAATGGCAAGTTAAGCGATTCTGAAGAAGAGAAATTTGTTAACATCGAGTATATATTTCAATGTCATGAAGTCGTTTCTGAAGGTATTTGTATGAAGTGTAGCCATATATGGAAGTGAAACCTGGACGATAAATAGTTTGGACAAGAAAAGATTAGCTTTCGAAATGTGGTGCTACAGAAGAGTGCTGAAGATTAGATGGGTAAATCACTTAACTAATGAGGAGGTATTAAACAGAAATGGGGAGAAGAGGAGTTTGTGGCACAACTTGAGAAGAAGGGACTGGTTGGTAGGACATGTTCTGAGGCATCGGGGGATCACAAATTTAGTATTGGAGGGCAGCGTGGAGGGTAAAAATCGTAGAGGGAGACCAAGAGATGAACACACTAAGCTGATTCAGAAGGATGTAGGTTGCAGTAGGTACTGGGAGATGAAGAAGCTTGCACAGGATAGAGTAGCATGGAGAGTTGCATCAAACCTGTCTCAGGGCTGAAGACCACAACAACAACAGTAACAACTATTGTAAGATAAAGTGCAGAATTGTGTTAAATGCGCAAGTGCGAATTTAGACCAGAATCCGTTCCCTGTGGTCTTCAATTTGGCGGGGGAGGATGTCCCGACATTAAGTCGTCAAGAGTTGAGGCCACTTGAGACCCCGCTCCGCCTCGTCGGGTCAAGCTACTGCGCGGCGCCGGGAGCAGTGCGAGAGTGCTGCCGTCTGCTGGCAGCCGCTCCTTGCCGGCCACATCGCTATCTCTCTTGTGATCCAGCTGTCCGTGTGCGAGGGCCGAGCAGTCGGCTCGCCTTCATGCAGCTCGCCGCTCGCCGCACTGCCGTAGTAACATATTGGTCGGTATCGGCGTCAGTGCCGCTGCCATTGAACTTAGTTTTCACAAATGGTCAAGAAAGACTTGCATCTGATAATGGAAATGTTGAGTGCTGTTGAAAGATTAAGCCTATGTACCTTAGCGGGAGCTGGGTCTGCATACTGTACCGGTCCTATTTAATGGAAGCAAATTTGTTCTTTTGGTGGACAGACAGCTAGTGTGGGCTGTCTTGTGAACAGAACTTCTGTGGCAGTTTCGTGTACGACTGGAGTTTTGAATTTTTTGTGTTTTAAGGTGGTGCAATATGAAAGTCATTTATCTATGTACCAGTTGAGGCGCTCAACTTAATCAGTCATAGGTTCAACTGATCTCGCCCGTCTGTTCGAAACGCGCCACTAATTAAATTTTGATTAATAATCAACATGGCATCCGAAGACGACCGGCATAAGAAGTCATCTACAATCTGCAAAGACCTTGCCAAAGAGGACGGAGGAGCGGACGGAGGCTCTCTTCACCTAGGGGTGGGGAACTGCCCCTAAATGTAGAAGAATCAGCACTGACCATCAAAATAAGGATGCGGAAAGCAATGGAAATCACTGCATTAAAGACACGCAACGTGTTTCTACAAGAAATATGGCCGGTAACAGAGGACGTGTTATGATTATCTCTCCGTTAGGTCCTCTGGGAAGGGACTGCCAAGAGGGAGGCGACCATGAGAAAAAGAATAACCTTAGACAAGGGGCATTCAAAAACAAACGAGTCGGAGGCATATTTACAGAGACACGTATGTTAGAAGTATTGACCCTGGCTGTTGAGACACTTGTCCCACTGTTGAAACGTCTCCTTAAAACAATTATACACCACTGTGCTTAAACTGACACACAATATTTTTTGCGCAACGCAATCTGACTTTCAATAATCCCTACAAAAGAATGGCACTGACTAACATTAACCCTACCTTTCACAAATCACTTACCTCACAAAAATCTTCGTTACTCGAACTACTGCAATACAGCGAGCGCCACTACTGCCAGCTAACTAAAAGATTCAAACTACGGAAGTCACTAACTACTGATAGGCACAGTTAGCAAATGAAAGATTTTAATAGAGAACAAACAATTTATTTACCTTAATAGTCATAATATATATATATATCAGTTCATGACATCAGTTCCGACAAATTCCAAAACTCCGCCATCTCTCTCCCCACGTCCACCACTGCTGGCGGCTCACCTCCAACTGCGCAACGCTACGCGTTGTTCACATCCATTTGCCCAACGCTACAATGGCGAGTATACAACAATGCCAACCAGCCACAGACTGCACACAGCACAGCCAGTGATCTTCATACAGAGCGCTACGTGGTGTTACCAAAAGAAAAAAAACCTAAACAGCCTACTTACAGTACAAACAAAAGGTCTTCTACGATTAAATTGCTTACCTACCCATTAGTCGCAGTCTTTTAGCGGAGCTTATAGGTCGTTTCACTTTATCACAATACTGTCTTGCTAGTTTACTTTCAAAGTTTGACGGAACGTCGTAAACTTGTCGAAATACGAACGAAAAGAATTTCTTAACACTGCATCATCCTTCAGAATATATCATTGATTAAGAATATTTCGAAATCCCTCAAAGTATTTTTAAAGGGGTTTGTTAGCACAGTTAATTCATCTTCTTCAACACGATACCAACGGTAATTTGTCCTTCATGTCGTTTGAGGACAGGCAGACAGTCGTGGAACTGGGAACTGAGCAGGTGACTCGGGTTACACGGCTATTGACGTCTCACTCTGCACATTGGCATTCCACCTGTAGAGTGAAAAAACCTAAACAGCCTACTTACACTGTTACATTAGACGGCGAATGGCCGTCTCATAAAATTCCCAGCGCTGTGATGTTAACCTGTTCCGCACCTGCAGCTCGGCGACGTTGTCCGAGTCGAATCGTCTGCCCCTCAGAGCCTTTCTAAGGGGACCAAAAATGACGTAATCACAGGGAGAGAGGTCCGCACTGTATGGAGGGTAGCCGAGAACCTCACATTTGAATTTCTGCAGGAATGCCGCGAATGTGTTGGGCGTATGAGGCTTTGCATTGTCGTGGAGCAGAATGGCTCCACGGGTGAGGTTGCCTGGTCGTATCGAAGGGTGGTCAAGGTTCGGGAGTAACGCTGGGCATTCACTGTAGTCTCGTGCTGCAGGAAGTTAATCAGAAGGGAGCCATCTTGGTCAAAGAAGAACGTCAGCATAACCTTCACCTCGGACGACGACGTCCAGCTGTACGTGCGGAACTGGTTAACAGGACAGCCCCGGGAATTTTATCAGACAGCCATTCACTGCCTTGTGTCACACTGAGACAAGTGTCTTGACAGCCAAGGTCAACACCTCTGACATACAGGCACTGGTTTCTGTGATTATGCCTCCAGCTCGTATTTTTTCGCCTCTTATACTTATTGGGGAGTATCATGTCAAAAGATAGAACTTGTTAGGGAAGCCAGAAAGTATCAAAACGGGGAAATGCGAAGTTTCAGTCTAGGGTTAGTAGGAGTCAGTTAAGTCAAATGGAAAGAAAACAAAGATTCTTGGTCAGATGATTACATAGTAATATCAACAGCACCAAAAACTCATATAATCGAGTAGGATTCGTAATAAATAGGCAGGTAGGGCAGATGGTGTGTTACAGTAAACAGTTCAGTGATATTGGTGTTGTAATCATACTCGACAGCAAACCAACACCGACAACGATAGTTCAGATGTACATGCCGACGTCGATAGCTGAAGATGAACAGATAAGGCATATGAGGATACAGAAAGCCAAATGAAAACTTAGTCAGGCGGGCCTGTGATGGTGTTGTGGCGGAAGGAATAAAAGAAATGGTTACGGCACAACATGGGCCTGGGACAAGGATTGAGAGAGGGGAAAGACATCTTGAGTTGTGTAACACATTTCGGCTAGTAATACCGAATAGTCTCTTCAAAGATCACAAGAGAACGATCTATGCTTGATAAATTATCATGGGCGGATTACATCATGATCAGACAAGGATTCCGAAACCAGACACTGGATTGTAAGGCGTACCCAGAAGCAGATACATACACAGATTACAATGTAGCAATGATGAAGACTACGCTGAAATTGAAGAAATTATTGGAAGAATCAATATGTGTGGTACGGACGTAGTGAGGAATGACGAGATAGGTTTGAAGCTCTCTAAGGCTGTAGATAAAAAAATGCACAATAGCTCACTAGGCAGTACCGTTGAAGAAGAACGAGCATCTCCAAAAAAATTGCAACACAGAAGTAGGAAACAGTAGAAATACTTCAGTTGATAGATGAAAGAAAGAAATTCAAAAATGTTCAGGGAAATCACACGTCGCTGAGGAAGGAAATATAGGTAGTGCACGGAAGCCAATACGATATGGCTGCATGAACGATGTGAAGAAATCTAAAAAGAAATGAGTGTTGGGATGACTGCCTCACCATGTAGGAAAGTCAAAACAACCTACGGTGACATTAATAGCAAGGGTCGTAACATTAAGAGTGTAACGGGGATTCCACAGTTATATGCCTAGGAGAGAGCGGATAGGTGGAGACAGTATATTGAAGACCTCTATAAGGTGGAATATTTTTCTTATGGCATAGAAGAAGAAGCGTGAGTCGATTATGATGAGATAGGGATCAGTATTAGAATCTAGAATTTAAGGGAGTTTTGGAGGACTTAATATCAAATAAGGCCGAAGGAACAGAGAATATTCTTTCAGAATTTCAAAAATCTTTGGTGGAAGTGGATAAAAAGTGACTATTTACATTGGTGTGCAGAATGAATGAATCTGGATAAAAACCGTCTGACTTTCGGAAAAATATCATTCACACAATTCCGAAGAGTGCAAAAGCTTACAAGTGCGAGAATTATCGCACAATCGGCTTGACAGCGGACGAATACAAACTGCTGAAAAGAATAATATGAAAGTAATGGAAGACAAAACGATATATTAAATGAAGATAAGTGTCGGTTTTGGATATGTAGAGACACCAAACAGAGGCAATTCTAAGACTAAAGAAAGATCAAGACATTTTTCATAGGATTTGTCGACAATGGAAAATCGTTCGAATGTTCAAAATTGTGAGAAAACTAGGGGTAAGAAATAGAAATAAATATGTAATATACAATATGTACAGGAGCCAAGAGGGAGCAACAAAAGTGGACGACCAAGGACGAAGGTCTCGGATTAAAAAAGATGTAAGAAACTACTTTTCAATCTGTACATCGAAGAAGCAATGATGGAAACAAAAAAAGAATTAAAATTCGAAGTGAAAGGATATCAATGATACGATTCGCTGATGACATTTCTATCCTGAGTGAACATGAAGACTAATTACTTCATCTACTAAATGTAATAAACAACTTAATGAGTAAGGAATATGGACTGAGAGTAAACCGAAGGAAGACGAAATTATTGAGAAGTAGTAGAAATGAAACCAACTACAAACTTAAAATCTGGATTGAAGGACACGTAATAGACGAAGTTCAGGAATTCTACTACCTAGGCAGAAAAATAATAAATGACGGCGGAGCAAGGAGAACATCAGAAGCAGACTAGCACTGACAGAAAAACCATTCGTGGAAAAGAGGAATATATTAGTATCAAACATAGATCTGGTTTGGATGAAGAAATTTCTAAGAATGTACGTTTCGAGCACACCATTGTATGGTTGTGAAACATCGACCACGGGAACACCGGAACAGATGCATTTGAGGTGAGGTGCTAAAGGCGAATGTAGGAAACTGGATGAACTGATAAGGGGAGAAATTACGAGATTCTGTACAGAGTCGGAGGGGAAATGAATTCGTGGAAAATACTTAGAAGAATTATGATGATGATAGGACATCTGTTAGGACATCAGGGAATGACTTCCATGTTACTATAGGGAGCTGTAGAGGGCAAAAACTGTAGCGGAAAGCATAGACTGGAACTCATCCAGCAAATAACTGAGAAAGTAGATTGCAATTGCTACTCTGAGATGAAGAGAATGGCACAGGAGTAGAATTTATGGTGGGTTGCGTCAAACCAGTTCAAAGAGTAATGACTGGAAAGAAATTACTCTTTGAGAGCATTTAGTTACTTCATGAGCTAACTCGATAAAAAGTATGCTTCCCCGTATTCCACCGTTTCTGTTCTCTATGGACGAAGGATGCTTCTTGAATCGTAAATTATCTGACTTAGAGGGTACGCGACGGTCTTTTTTAATGCCGCTGCTTCCGCTATATATGAGGAGGCTAATGGAAGCTTATTCTGTTCGTAGTAACCAATTATTGGCCACAAGAAAGCGTATCTAACGTCACCTTCTCACGCCATTCTTGAGCCATCATACAATGTCGGTAAAAATGGCAACATCAAATAATAATTGATACAGGTAATAAAATTTCAGATTTAAACATGTGAAGGTAAAACATTTAAATGATTATTGTACATTATATTACATTTATCACCAGTGTAACCTTCGAATGCTGAATACAAGCTTACAAGCGTCCTTGCATTACGTTTTACTGGTGCCGGACGTCAGTTTGTTGGATGGAGTTCCATGCCTGTTGCACTTGGTCGGTTAACAGAGGAACGGTTATTGCTGTGTGTGGATGACGCTGGAGTCCGATGACATCCTGGATCAGATTTCATGATCGAGTAGGACAAGGCAACACGTCAACATTCCGTAGAGCATGTTGAGCTACAACAGTGGTGTGTGAGCGAGGACTGTCCTGTAGGAAAAGACTTCCTTGAATTTTCTTCATGAACGGCAGACAACAGCTCGAAGCATCAGACTGATATGCATTTTTGCAGTCAGGCTGCGAGGGATAACCCACGACATACGAAATCACACCCGAGACCGTAGCTCCAGCTGTAGTTCCAGTGTGTCTAGTACTTATCCAGGTTAAATGGAGGTCGGCAAATGGCCTACTCCTAACCAATATGCGGCCATTACTGGTACCGAGGATAAACCAGTTTTCATCAGAAAACACAACAGAACTCCACCCTGTCTTGCAATGAGATCTCGCCTAAAGCCAGAGAAGTCGCAAATGGTGGTGGATTGGGTTCATTGGAACACACGCCACAGAGCATCTGCTCCGGAGCTGTCCTTGAAGTAAGCTATTTCCGTTATGGTGCTCAAATTATGCTGCAGTTTCAGTGTGATGCGACAGAGACATACGCCGAACACAATAGTCTTCCCTCTGGGTAGTGTCACGTGGTTGTCCACAGCCCGGTCTTCTTGCGACCATACATGCTCATGACTACCGCATACAGCAATCATGTAGAGTAATAGTAGTAGTAGTAGTAGAGGGGTTTTGTGCGCGCCACAGCAAACTCTTCAGCGCCCATTCAGGAACTTAGTGAGACGGGTGTCAAGAAAAATCCCAGAATAGGAATATAAAACGGAACATAAAACATGGGTAACAATCGTTGAAAAACATTTGCTTAGCCACACCAAAGCGTGGGATGAAGCAGAGCGTCAGCAGTAAAACATGGGCAACACAGGAAGAAAAATCATGTAGAGTTGCAGCATTCTTCCTGCCTAGTATTTCTGCAATATCGCAGAATAAACATCGAGCTTCTTGCAGCTCTAGCAGACGACCGAGTCAGTCTCAGTGAAACATCGATAATGAAGTCTATGTCGCCTTAACCAACATCGGCTCACCACGTCCAGTCTAATAGGTAACTAATGCTCACGATCGTTGAAAGAGGTGTTGAAATTTGTCCACAATCGACTTCGCTAATAACGAAGATGCACAGACAGGAGTCGCGCTTACTTTGTTTGCCAGACAGTGCGCAAAGTCAACTGCGACCCTGTGCGTCTACAATAACAGCTCTACGTCGGCCGTTCCACACAAATGCTGGTTGCAGGAACAGCCCGCATTGATTAATCTTGAAGTGAACCACGGCCGTGAGAGCAGCATGACAGGCGGAAGTCTTAGAGAAAGAGATTGCTTAAACAGAACCTAATTTTCAAACTCTCTCTTCAACAAGCGTGACAATTCTGGGACACAAAAGCAAGAATGTTTTGATTGTAAACGCGTTCTCTCTATTCGAAGGTTAAAAGTTTTTAAAAATGGTACGAATAACTTGTATCCTTTAGAGTGGACTAGCAATTTAACTTCACTCTACCACCTAGATGCTCGGTCACAGACAAACTTGAGTTAGTTTGCAGTTTTTAGAAGTTGAACCTATCACTCCAATGGAACTGATTGGTGAACAGTGTTAGGCATTAGATGAGTTTCAAAACGCTGTCCTTGCCGCATATTTCTTAGAAACGACTTAACGCGGACTAAAAGACAAACTAGTCGGCTTATCCAATTTGGAAAAATCTCACTTTGCAGCATTGACTCAATCTTTTGAAAGGTTCCATGATACCATCTGAGCCGTGGATGGCTCGTGTTATGCTTTGCATTAAACCTTGGTTGGTATTCTGTGATTAGTCTCCCGCGGTTATCGCGATTATGCTGTTATCCTTTTTCTCCGTGAGTCGCAACAGAAGCATGTATTGATATTCGCACCCTCGTACTATCTTTGGCATCGCACTGATAGTTTCCAGCTGTGCCGTGTGCGGGCAGTTGGTCGGTTGGCGTGGAGTACCGAGGAAGTCTCCGTAGCGCGTGTCTGGCTGGGGACGCTTGGGGCGTCCATACGTGGTCGGAGTGTGAGGGGCTGTTCCCATTGCTACGTGGTCCGTGGGTCGCCGATCCCGGACGCAAAAGTTGAGTCTTTGCTTAATCTACCAGCCAGCCCCAACTGTTCACATTGTATCGTTTGAATTTCGTTGTGGGCTTATGGGACATTCCCGCGAGCATCAACGTGTGTTTTCCAGTTGGCAAAATTGTAGCCGCCCTCCTGTGGAGTTTTAACATAACTTGATTATTTTTGGATTGTAGTGCACCAGCGGATTCTTCTGCCTTGTAGCCGTTAACGTTCCGGTTCCCTGTCCAGCACGGCGTGTAGTTTGATAGCTGAATGTGTAATTTGTTGTGGGCACCGATATCTGCTGCGTTGCTTCTGTAAACTCTCTGTTGTGGGCTGGTCGGGTGGAGCGGAAGTAATCCTGTTGCCTGGTCCGTTGACTGTCTGTCGGTTGGTTTTCGTCGGACTAAGAATTATTGAACCGACTTTTGTCTCACCTGAGAGAGCGTTAGTGTTTGAATTCCAGGCTGACCCTTGGAATCTTCTGAGCGCCGTTTGATGTGCTGCCTTTTCTTATTTATCCTTGTTGTTTGTTTATGTATGGCTTCTAGCCGATTTTTTGGGCCTTCAGCCTAATTTAGAGAAATACTTTAAGATACTGCCTTTGCCTTTTAAATTCAAACTCCTGTTTTTGAGTCTTAAGTTATTGGCTTTCAGCCGATTTTAAATTAAAGCTGTTTTACCCTTAAGGCGTGAGATTGTTTGGGTCTTCAGCCTAATTTAGAGAAATGTTTTAAGATGAGGCCTTCTGCCTCTTAAAATTCAAATTCTTGTTTTTAATTCTTAAGTGATTGGCCTTCAGCTGGTTTCAAAATAAAGTTGTTTTGCCCTTGAGGCGTGAGATTGAATGGCGCATTTAGCCGGGAATTAAGTTCTAAAATCAATGTTTGACTTTCTCTGTTTTTAATGCTTTTTTTTACTCTTGTAATGTTTGTTCAAGTGAAACTGACTGCCACTCACTTTGGCCCCTTTCCACAAACTAAACTATCTGTCCTGTCCTACGGGTATAGCAGGGGATCTCACCATCAGCTGCCATTCTCTTTATTTCAGGTACGTTTATACAGTTTCAGCCTTAGGTAATTTTCAACTATTTTACGGATAACTTATCTAGTTGTAAACTATGTCACGTATATCTTTGCGTCTATGACTCATTGCGGGCATAAAATAAATCCTAGATGTTTTACGTTATTTTAGGAGCACATTACTTTAGAGAAGTTGGACGCAGGTTCGAATCCTGACCTCAGAAGTTATGTCGCATAGTGCTCAGAACCATTTTAGAGAAGTTGTTGCATAAGTCTTCAGTTGTTCAATTGTACATGAAATAAAAGGAATGGCAGCTGAAGGCGTCATGAAATCTTTTTAAAAAGTCCGTCGCAGATGCGGACCCTATCACAGTAAAAATCATTGACTCAATCTTTGGAACAGATGGTAGAACAGAATCGACATACTGTTTAATGTGTCTTATTTTAAGGACTACAAGACGCTCTTATTGATTCTAAAAATTCCCTCCAGAATGCAGGTGCGACTTCTACTGGAAATTAATACAAAAATGTTCAGTGTTTGATTTAAAATTAACGACAGTGCTTAAAAGAGGTCATATATTCGATACCACGGGAAACATATCTGGCCACATCGGTACACAGCAGTGTACCTATGCGACGAACTAGAACTGTGGGGATTTACAAGCCTGGCAACACTGTCTCCCTCCCTCCGCCCCGCTTTCATAAACTCCGAATACTGTATAGCCAATGATGTGTCATTGCAGTAAACGGTGCCAGTGAAATTGAATTAAAAATGATTTCTATTCTCGGTAACAGAACAATATCTTTGTTAGTAGCTACATTTGAAATAGAAATAAATAAAAGGTAAAATAGTCTATTACGAGGACTGTAAATTGAAAGTAATAGAATACGCAGAAAAACAGGGAAACAGACCAGCTGTGCGGCATTTCGGCCCTTCAGCAACGGAAAGAACCATAAGCGATTGGCGTGCTAGGAAAGAAGAATTGAAAAGAAATTAGGCAGACTAAACGCACAAATAGAGGACTGAATGCAAAATGGCCAGAACTAGAAGATGACGATTTTCAGGGTTTTGAGAGATCAGTTCGGTGTTATAAAATAGGAATTTTTTGTCTGGATTTCTAATCTAATAATAAAAATAGTAAAAACGTTATTTAAAAAGTTGCTTGAAAATTAAGGTGTGTATTATAGCCTATGTGATCAAAAGTATCCGGACAGCCCCAAAAACATTCGTTTTTCTTGTTAGGTGCATTGTGCCGCCACCTACTGCCAGGTACTCCATATCAGTGACCTCAGTAGTCATTGGACATCGTGAGAGAGCAGAATGGGATGCTCTGTGGATCTCACAAACTTCGAACGACGCCAGGTGATTGGATGTCACTTGTGCCGTATGTCTCTAAGCGAGATTTACACACTCCTAAACATCCCTAGGTCCACTGTTTCCTATGTGATAGTGAAGTGGAAACGTGAACGGACACGTACAGCACAAAAGCCCACCCAGTCTGTTGACTGACACACCGCCGACAGTTGAAGGATGTCGTAAAGTGTAATAGGCAGACACCTGTCCAGACCTTCACATACGAATTCCTAACTGCATCAGGATCCATTGCAAGTACTATGAAAGATAGGCAGGAGGTGAGATAACTGGGATTTCATGGCCGACAGGCTGATCATAAGCCACGCTCCAGGTTGGTAAATGCCAAACGACGACTCGCTTGGTGTACGAAGCGTAAAAATTGGACGATTGAACAGTGGAAAAACGATGTGTGGAGTGACGAATCACGGTACTAAATGTGGCGATCTGATGGCAGCGTGTTAGTATGGCAAATGCCAAGTGAACGCCATGTGCCAGCGTCTGTGTCAACAGTAAAATTCGGAGGCGGTGGTGTTATGGTGTGGTCGTGTTTTCCATGGTAGGGCTTGCACCCCCTTGTTGTCCTGCGTGGGAGTATCAAAGCACAGCCTATACAGATGTTTTAAACACATTTTCGCTTTCCACTGTAGAAGAGGAATTTGTGGATGGCGATTGAACCTTTCCACACGATCGAGCACCTGTTCATAATGCACAGCCTGTGGTGGTTACACGAGAATAACATTCCTGTAATGGACTTGCCTGCACAGAATACTGACCTGCATCCCATAGAACACCTTCGGGATGTTTTCGAACTCTGACTCCGTGCTAGGCCTCGCCGACCAACATCGATACCTCCCCTCAGCGCAGCACTCCGTCAAGAACGGGCTGCTATTCCCCAAGAAGCTTTCCAGCACCTGGCTGAACGTATACTTGCGAGAGTGGAAGCTGTCATACCACACTGAATTCCAGCATTACCGATGGAGGGTGCCACGAACTTGTAAATAATTTTCAGCCAGGTGTCCGGATTCTTTTGATCACATAGTGTATTCCACAGCATCTCATACTTTGTAATATGCAGTCGATTTGCATTTCGAAATGCAATCGCTACGAAAATCTTTGCTTACAGAACATCAGAAAGATATCAGTGCTTCCCGTGATGTATTACAATTTGGGGAATTAGACAAAGCAAACTATGTAGACAGCAGCAGGCACTCGTGAGGCACTTAACGCAATTACGTTAAGACAATACAGAAAACGTCAGAGACGACACTTCAGTCAGGGAGTCTATCGTCATAACAATCACGAACAAACACCCTATTATTTTCAACCCGAATCAAATTGCCGAGAATGTAAACGTCTACTATTTAATTCATTGTCAGACAGAAACATGAATAATGAAGTAAATGGGCAGTCACATCAGCAAACGTATTCAGCCACACCGCACAGAACAATTACGAACAGAGGAATAACTATTTGCACTGATACAGCCACAGCAGCAATAGCATCCTAATAATACCAATTTCAGACCATACGATAACGAACACAGAGATCACGACAGGAACAGAGACTGGGCAACTGGAACAGATGAAAGTAGTGAAAAACAGTTTTCTTTAAGTAATTCAGACAGCAATTTGCATGCAAGACAAGGTAACTTAAACAATTCGCCAACGAAGAGCTCTGAAAGTTCTGTTCAGATTGTTGAGATTCGTCCACCGGATCCTCGATATGGTTCACTCACAGACGCGACTGCGTGGTACAATGATGACTAGAAACACATCCTCCGGAAGAAGCGCTCGCACTGTCAGCACAGAGTTCTACTCATTCTAAGAATAGTATTACAACGTGATCCTGCAGATTATGGTTCAGAGTCTCCCATCTCAGTGATCGGTGACATACCTTTCATCAGAGTAACGAAGATGAAAGGTGTCCAATAGTACCTTTACAGATTATGGAAGTAAGAGGTGCTACTTCAGGAAGATGAGAGTATGTTAAAAAGCCAACATATATAGAACTCAGTGCTCAACATCACACATCTTCGCAAATTTCTTAATCGGTCCGCTACTTACAACCGGAGTTCAGCTTCACAGTGATACCGGGAGAGGACAGAAAGCTATACTTAATTTCAAGAATCCATATATTTCTCTACGAAATAACGACTCTATGGTTACGTTATAGTTCTATCGTTGCATGAGGAAAGGTCAAGACCTTAAAAGATTTCACTTTCTGACTTCACACCGAAATAAGAATTGCTACTCATCTCTTTATGCTAACGCAGAAATATTCCAAATCAAAGATGACGGCGATCTTACGAAGACCTTTATCAGGTAATTTAGAACAAAGGAGATAAAGTTGAAATCGAGACACATAGTAAAACTCAACAATAGCATCTCATAGTATAGCCTCACTCTCAAGTTTTAGATACCGTTCCAGGTAAAATTCTACGATTTGTGTATGAATTTCAGGTTCAACCACATCGTAAATTTATAGTTCCGTCAAATGATATGCCAATCGTGTACGGAAAAGGGTCCAACAGGAGATTGAACTTATGCTGCAACAAGGTATCATCTTATCTGCAGTGAGCTCTGGTAAGAGCCCGGTTCTTATTATTAAGGAGAAATGTGATTTGGTCAATGTTGGATTCCTGACAAATTAATATAATTATTGTTACAGATATTGAACATTTTACTACCAAACCTTTGTGATAGTACCGTATAATCCATTCTTGATCTCAAATCGAGTTTTTGGCTCACTGAGTTGCACCCAAACTGTCGTAAATGCGCATCATTTATGTTATGGACACTACTACCAATTTTGCAAACTACCTTTGCTTTAAATATTTCTTTCACATAGAGGTGTGAATACCATTTTTCCAAATTCTTTAAAGACAGACTCACATTCTATGTCTATGATATTCCCGTTGAGGAGAAAACTTGGTACTACCGTAATTCCGCTCCGAAATAATTATTGGAATCGTTTTCAAATCATGCCATTATTGTCATTCTTGGCAAATATGATGTTGGAAAATATCACATTAAATTTTTAATACACATCATTTCGAGCACAGCAATTCAAAGAACTCCAGAGAAATTAAGGCACTTCATGAAATTCAAACACCTATAACAAAAGTCACAGTGCTTTCGTAGTCTGATAAACTTTTTTCGTGGCCTCATTGATTGCAAAGATTTTAACACTGCTCAGTTATGCCAATGAAGCGGTAGGAACACAGTTCCCAATTTGGGATAAACAAGCTCAAACAGAACTTCATAGTTCGAAACCTGCATTAATTAATACGCCATACGTTTTCCCTCCTGTCCTTCTTTGTGATTTCTTCATTGCCACAAATTATATTACAAAAGGGTATTGCTATCGCTAGCTATGTCCTGTCACCTTCAGAAGGTAATTATTCAGTCACAGGGCTTGATGCATTAACAATCGCTGGGTTTTTACAAAGTTCTCTTGCTTCTTACTTAGAAAACATAATAAGGCCTATACTGACCACCGTGCACTGCAATTTTCTGTGACCGCAAAAGTTCCCACAAATGATGGGCGCTGCTTCTACGAGAATTTCGGTTTACTTTAATAGACGTTCCTAGCTCACAGAGCAGGCTGACACTCTTTCACAATCGACTGGTGGAACACAACCTGATGCAGAGGAGGAATTTTGCCAAACAGCTTCAGATTTTTATGCATACAAAAGACAGTTCTTGAAAGTGTCATCTCATCCACTCTGATCGACAAAGAAAAACACGAGAATGATCCGATTTGGAAAGACGTCAAATAACGACGGTACGACAAGAAAAATTCTACTGTGAGGAACTACTATTTACTGATTAACAACATTATTTCCAAACGACAGTATCCACACAGGCGTACGTGTATACACTTCAGAAAACCTAATAAACGTGTACTACATTCATCTCAGTCATGCTCATTATCGTGCAAGACAATATTTTAGCAAACTTAGTCTGACTTCTTATTTCTTTGACATGGAAAAACGCATTCGTCTTATTCTTGCTTTATGCAAACTTTGTCAGAAAACTAAACCATCCACAGTCTCAAACTTTTCTGAAATTTTTCTTATCATTCCAGTAAAATTACGTCATATAGTGGCAGCTGATGTCTGCCGACAACTCCCAACGACAAAACAAGGACGTTTTTCCTTTTTTGTTGCATTAGAGTTATTTTCTAGATTGGTTTCATTAGCGCCTTAGGAAAAGCAGCTGCTAGAATAGTATCTGCAGTCTTAATAAAGAATTTCTTGCGAGAAGTAGGTGATGTACACAAAGGAATTTTTTACAATGGAGCAAAACTTCGATATAGTTTTTGGATTTGCACTTTGAAATGTAGAAAGATGAAACTTCCTTGTGTTTCCCAATATCGTACACAATCTAATCCCGTAGAGCTTATAGTGAAGGAATGAAACCAATAATGTAGGTTATTCTGTCAAAAACATACTGAAGGGAATAAATGTACATGGTGAACATTAACACAACGGACCTGAAATCTTCCATTTCAAGTCAGAATTTCGACCACGCAGTTTGTCGGTTTTATTAATGTTCATCCTGTAGAGATATTTTTTAGGCTATAACGAACTCGGAGCCAAGTGACTCCACATTGCTTTCTCCTCATTTAGCGTTGAATGACAAGGTTCCACCGTATCACAGTAGATAAATATTTTCTTTATTTTTCTACAGCAACGATGTTTACGTAATGAAATAACTGACCTTGCGATTAGTACCATAAAACAAACAGCAGAGACGAGGAAAGAAACTCAAAGACAAAAAAGGAACAATAAATAATTTCATGTAGGTCATAAGGTTTTTGGTTTACTCGCACTATATCGAAAGGTAAAGGTAAGTGTCAGAAATTTTTCTGTTCTACGACAGACTTTGTCGTATTCGACACATCGCCCATTCTAATGCTGTACCCAGAGAAATGTTATGAACCAAGAAAACTACAGGATTTTCCAACGTTAGGGCATTTATTGACTGACACAAGATTCTACTGGTATATCAAAGTAGAGAATTTTGTTGCGGAATGCAGAAGATTTTATAGAATTTTTGCCACATTTGATCTTTATACTATAATTTTTTTTTACTATTGGTGAACTGTGTGTTCTTAGACATGACCTGCAGAATGTTTATCTACTTGCATTTTCGTGAACAGTGTTTCATGGCTACCTATTTGTTAGGCTTACATAGAGTTTTAGCAGAATTTTCCTTTTCTTACATCTATGACTCTCAGAGTATTTTAGAATTTGTACTATCTTTTTTCACATTAGATATTCATACATTTATGTGTACCTTCATTTTAGTGGAGACTGACCATACTTCTGCTAACACTGCATCTTTTTATACTGATTTAACTCAAATCAACATGGAAAAGCTATGTTGTCTACTGATGAAGTTTTCATTACAATTAGAGAGAACATCCAAAATCTTGCAGAGATTGAAAGACGTACAACTTACTCCATCACGTGAGCTTGTTTTGATGGATAGTGTTTGCTGCGTATAGAATTGGAGATCGATGATTCAAGGAGGTAGTTGGCTGTTCGATGCACGGTGTTGTAACAGAGGAGACCACAGTCGACGCTACGGGCTGGATGACATTAGGATTTTTTTTTACTAAGCAGAATTGATGATGTTGATTTGTAGTGAATACTTTGAAATAGAAGGAATCAATATTCTCTATATGTATAGGGAAGCATCCTTGAGGTATGATATGATACATCTTTTTACATCTTGCTATTTGCTCCACCACAGTGGATGTATAATTTTCAGTAAACGAATTAAGCAATAACGCCTATGCTAAAAAGCTGTCTAGAATACATATATACATTGATTTCAAGGTAAATAGCATGGTTTGCCTGTGTGATAACTCCCCAAATAATTTTACTCTTTTCTTACTCCCTTTTTCTCCTTGGCAATTATAACACAGAAACAGGAACATACAAGACGAATAACATGAAATAATGCGAAAGATAGTGACTTAATCTTCTTCTTACAGGAGGGGAATACCAAAGAAACTTTGACATATAACGTCAGGTAAACACTATCAAGAAATTTTTGGATGTAATAGCCCATTGTAGTTATGCCTTCTACAAATTTACTTCTTATTGTGCGCTTACTGGCATATTGTGAATTATGTCAGATGTCATTCAGATGCACCAATATTCCACTCTGCTTGTAACATTAAGACCTGTTTGACCTTCTAATTTTCTTTCTTATGTAAAAACCTACATCCTCAGTTATTTGCTGGATGTATTGCTATCTCCATTTTCCTCACAGTTTTTACACTCTACAGCTCCCTCTAGTAACATGGAGGCTACGCAGCGATGTCTGAATAGGTGTGCTATCATCCTGCCCTTTCTTTTGGTCACTGTTTTCAATATACTGCTTTCCTCTCCGATTATGCACAGAACCTCATCATTTCCTTACCGCATAAGTCCATCCAATTTCCAATATTGTACTGTAGTATTACACCTCAAATACTTCGATTCTCTACTGTTAGGGGTTCCACACAGTCCATGCCTCACTACCGTACAGTGCTGTGCTGGACACACATTCTCAGACATTTCTTCCTCAAATTACGGCTTACGTTTTAACTTAATAGGTTTCCATTGGCGATGAATGCCTTTTTGCCAGTGCTAGTGTCCTTTTGATGTTGTCTTTGCGAAGTCCGAGAGAGTTTATTTTGCTGTCTAGGTTGCAAAATTCCTATACTTCATCCATTTCCTGATGTTAAATTTTTCGAAGTTGTCATTTCCACCACTTCGCATTACGTTCGTCTTTCTTTGATTTACTATCAGCCCACAATCTGCACTCATTCATTCCATTGAAGATATCCTGTAATTCCTGGCTCAGGATAGCAATGTCATCAGCCAATCTTAACACTGATATCCTTTCACCTTGAATTTTAATGGCACACTTGTCCTCTTCCATTATTTTCTTCATTGATTCTTCGGTGCATCGATGGAACAGTAGGGTCGAAACACCACATCCCTGGTATACACGGTTTTTAATCCGAAGAGTTCATTGTTGGTCTTCCATTTGTTCCCTATTGGTTACTGTACATATTGCAATTTACCTGTCTGTCCTCTTCGGCATTGTGTCGGTGATATTTTTCCAAAATTCTGATACTATGTCGCCTGACTGTTACATTCTACCCACCAACGTGAATAGTCGTTTTGTTGCTACTTCTCTCAACAATTTTAGAAACTCTGATGGTATGGTAACTACCCCTTCTGCCTGATTTGATGTTAATTCGGCCAAAGCCATTTGCGGTTCAGTGGTTGTAGGGTGGATGTCTGGTGTACTTTCTGATGAAACTGGTTTTGCCTCGGTACCAGTGATGCCCATACGTTCGTTTTCTAACAGGCCAGTTGAGGCCTGCAACCAACCTGTTTGCTTGTTAGACCCACTATACCTACATCTATATGTAAACTGAATAATGGTGGGATTTATTGGAAATGAAACTCCTCAGGCTGTATTTAAGATTTCATATTTATTTGGCTACTAGTTTCGACGTTGCGACAACGTTATCTTCAGGCTTGTAGTCTTTAATGATAACAATTGTGTGTGTCTGGTTACTAGAAGTCAGCGTTGGGAGCAATACCTGCTCCACATGGATCATTTTCAATAAAAAAAAAAGACCTACTCTGTCTAGCGTGCGAATTCGTTGACAGTAGGGGCTCTGTTATGGATATCTCACGAAACGTGATTGCAAATTTGTATGTCAATCTCTTGAGTCAACCTGTTGTGCTATGTCTCATGAGCATCATCCCAGGGGGTATTTTCCAGCAGGATAAGGTGCGCCCAGATACTGCTATTGTAAGCCAACAGCTCAGCAAAGTATCGACATGTTGCATTGGCCAGCTCGATCATCATATCGGTCCCCAGTCGAGCACATATGCAACTTCGGACGACAACACCAGCATCATCCACGAATAACATTAACCGTCCATGTATTGAGAGACCAAGTGCAACAAGCAAAGAACTACATAACACAAATTGACATCTGGCACCTGAACCACACAATTCATGCACATTTTCTTGCTTACATTCAATTTTTGGGCGGTTACACTGGTTTTCAACACACCACAATTTCAGGTTTGCCATGACTTACATGTATAGCCGCTTCACTATATTTTCTTCTGCCTGAAATGTGTCCCAACTTTAACTCCCACTCTATAAAGGTCGGTGTGCTACCAACACGCTCTCTTTCCAAGCATTTATCCCGACTGGCGGGGTCTGCTGCAATGTTGAACCAGATTTGGCGTGTTAATTTTAAGGAGTGGCCAGATGCCCTTCCAGTCGCCACCCCATAACCCCCATGAAATAATGGGTGTACGCCAAGTGTCTGCAACTAGTGTAATCTATGGAACAGTGCGAACGTGTTGCAAATGTCTGCGGGTTGTTTAACTACATCTACATGACATCTACATGACTACTCTGCAATTCACATTTAAGGGCTTTGCCGAGGGTTCATCGAACCACAATCATACTATCTCTCTACTATTCCACTCCCGAACAGCGAGAGGGAAAAACGAACACCTAAACCTTTCTGTTCGAGCTCTGATTTCTCTTATTTTATTTTGATGATCATTCATACCTATGTAGGTTGGGCTCAACAAAATATTTTCGCATTCGGAAGAGAAAGTTGGTGACTGAAATTTCGTAAAAAGGTCTCGCCGCGACGAAAAACGTCTATGCTTTAATGACTTCGATCCCAACTCGTGTATCATATCTGCCACACTCTCTCCCCTATAACGTGATAATACAAAACGAGCTACCCTTTTTTGCACCCTTTCGATGTCCTCCGTCAATCCCACCTGGTAAGGATCCCACACCGCGCAGCAATACATTCTAACAGAGGACGAACGAGTGTAGTGTAAGCTGTCTCCTTAGTGGACTTGTTGCATCTTCTAAGTGTCCTGCCAATTAAACGCAACCTTTGGCTCGCCTTCCCGACAATATTATCTATGTGGTCCTTCCATCTGAAGTTATTCGTGATTTTAACACCCAGGTGCTGAGGCGGAACGTGGGTCTAGCCCAGTATTTACCTAGCAGGATGTGGAGATCCAGTCGAGAAATGTTCGTGAAACTAACTCACCTTCCACTTCGATTGCTTCTTCAGCATCTCTAAAATTCAAAATTGCTTTATATTTCTTTAGAAAATCTACTCCTAATATTATTTCAGTGGAAAAGAGAGGAGCAATCAAGAAATTCATCTAAAATTTACAGCCTTAACACAAGAAGTCTTAATAAGTTTGATGCTTCACGTCAACATTTTCTCCAATAATCGCTCCTTGTCTTTTAATCTTATATAAAGGGAAATTCGGACGATCTGTGGTTGCCATACTTTTCTGGAATGCAGTGCCACTGACCACAGAAACTGGGCTACAAGAGTCAAGGATAGTGTAAAGTGTAGTGTAGCCTATTGAAATGTTCATTATTGGAAGTACTATAGAGATTTCTTTGCCATCATTCTCTTCCAGTAAAATGTCTCTAATGTCTTCAAAACACACGATGTTAAACGTTTCGGCAGTGGAGTGTTTTGTGTGATCCACGGCATTGTTTGTAACCACAGTCCCTAGTCTTTGGCTCATATTGCTCCCTCGTCGTTGATTATCTCTTCGATTTGGTGATCTAACTTCAACTATTTTTTTCTGTTTAACTGGGTTTGCCCTTCCAAAAGTTTTCCACAGTGAATTATAATATTGATTACTATGACTGTATTTGTTGCTGAGTGCATATTTGTTGTTGTTTTTTCCGGATTCGACCTACCTGATTTGTGCCCATGAAAATTTACATGATTACCCTTTCAGTTAGAATATTGCCTTTGATTGGAGTGATTGATTTTAGTAAATATGATTAACATTACCAAGATTCCTGAGATGTCTGTTATTGAGTTCGTAGTCAGAGCTCCGGAAATTACTTCTAGCACAATAACCATTACTGAACAGCGTGAATTTTGCGTCAAACGGACGATGTTGAATATACCGTGTGTAATTGTTTCTATGGTTGCGTGTTTTGAGCGAGTTCCCACAGTTTTTGTTTTCAGGCGGTACAAACGCGTCTTGCTTGTCATAGTTTCTCTTGTGACTGTTATTGTGTCTCTGCGCTAAACCGTTACTACTGACCAATTCCTATTCCTGAAGTAATATTTGAATTCCTTCTAAATCTTCTTTACTTTTTCTGGCCAAAATTACATGTCTCAAATATGTAGGTAATTTTATTAAACAGATATCAGTTAGTTCCGACACACCTAATGGGTTTCATTAGTATTGATTTCTTCTTACCACGTCTTCGAAGTGTTTTGCTGGGCTCGAGAAGTCAGAAACGTAAAAGTTTTATAACATTATAATGGTATGTTTTACTCGTCTGTGTGTGATTAGTGACCAGTTGGCTGACAAAAATGCTCGGTAGAAATCATTTACACTTTGGCAATTTCTCAATACTGAGCGAATTCTTGCTGTAGGTTCATTTTCCAAACAACGGAAGGGAAATTCTAATTTGTGTTCAAGTGGGCAGTTTGTAGGTAAAGAATATAGGAATTCATCAGTCAAAGCTTGTGGGTGAATATCGTTACTGTAAACCATAAAAGCTTTGAATTAGCGTACTGTCTAAAAGTGTTAGCTATCGAAGTTACCGTTTCTATGCGATCCAGAGTGTTCTATATCGTGTCACTTTGGCGATTTATTGCCGTATTTAGTATTGCTCTCATGTAAAATTACCTAAACGCCATCAATTTTTATGAATACAAAACTTTTCTAAATATGAACTTACAACGTCAAACTCGTCCTTCCCAGTCACGCTTAAGCTTTCTTTCAAGACGCTCGACTCATTAATAGTGTTTGTATAAGACTTATTTTTCGGATTATTTTTCTCTTCGTTGTTTTTAAAATTTATTAAAGACTGGTATCCAGGTGTATCTGAAAACTGTACTGGCGTTGTGTCATATGAATCTCTGTCTACAATGTTTGACAAATTTGCGATTTGCGTTGTGAGGCCATTTACTTCTTCCTTAATTGTGCGTAACTATCCTTTTCTTCTTCAGAATCTGGCGTCAAGGTTTCCACTTGTTCGGTAATTTCTTTAACCGTTGTGTTAAGTTGTCTGTTCTGTTTCTTTACCTGTGTAGCTATCGCACTCGGAACTACTGTGTTGACTTTTGCTAACAATTCGTCCTTGTCATTAAGCTGATCTGTATTCATGTTTTCGTGTTCTGTTCCAAGGCTCCGTACTCTAGTTGCAAAACTACTGATTATAGATTGAAGGTAATTTTTAATTCCTTCCCTGACTGATTTACTCTTTTCGTCCTGTACTTTCCTCTTCTCTTCTTGTATTTTGTCGACATTTTTTACTCATTTTATCTTTTGTTCCTTATGCATCTGACGAACTGAATCTAGAAAATTTGTCTGATTCACACAGTGTGGTTGTACATACTGTTGTTCACTGAAGGTGTTGTGTGTTGGATACGTTCAAAAGACACTGCTGGTAACCTGATTCTGATGTGTCTGTTACCAGGTGTCATAAAATTAGGCAAGACTGTGGCGACTTTTGCAAGCTTTCGCTAGACTGCGGCGATTTATCTCCTCCGACCGACCCAACGTCAGAATTTGCGTATTCATTACCTACCGTTTGCTCTGTTTCATTATTGTTCGCTAAATCGGTTAACAATTGTGGATCTGTGCAGTTTTCCGCACTCTCATGTATACTACTGGTATTTGCTTATTGCTCAAGGTGGTTTATCCCATCCTGCTCCGAGTCATTAATTTGGAGCACCCTCTGTTGTCTAGTGCTACCGCGGATTTTCATGTTGTAACAATCACAATGAAATCGTGTTTCCTGGAAATATAAAATTTCTACAATGACCAGACAAAACGAAATTGTACTATTGTGCACGAAAATGCCCAGCAATGAAAGTAATACACACAGAACCTGTACTATCACGCCAACTGTCTTCATATTAAAGTAATCGATAATGGCCACACGACGCGGAATTTAATAAATTGAACACAGAATTTCAATCAATTGTCTGAAAAAGAATTAAAACACTAGTAAATTTGGAGCAGCGGTATTACTGCTTTCAAGATATTCAACACTATCTGACAACGTATTACGAAAAGAACAAACGAAATATCCTGGCAAAAATGTCGACAGGTGTAACCTACCCACCATATTTGTTCGTCTCTGAAATTTATCCCAAGTTTCCTTCCCACTCCATAAAAGTTTAACTATTACAAAACTTATGACTCCGCAAACTTTTTTCCAACTTAAACTCGATTGATACTTTTGACTGAACAGAACCTAATTTCAACAGAATTATATCTGATCTAACAGCAGCTTCTCTTTATATTAAATTCCCAACGGAAGTAAAAAGTTATCTGGCCATAATCTAAACTTCTGTTCACCTCGTGTCTCGAAATCATAAGAACAAGCAGGCAGGGGTTAAGCTAGATTTCTATTTCCAAATTGCTGAAAGTGGTGCTGCGTAATTATAAACACTGGGGTGGGGTGAGTAACTCAGCATCATCAGTTTCTTTAGGCCTTTGTCCCACTTCAAGGCGGAGTCACCCTAGTTACTAAGGATGTGGCCGTATCAGTGTCAGAGGGTGGCTGGATTCTCTTCTTGCCGCCACCCTGTACCCCTCCCCCCTGCCTCGGGGACGTAATTAGTGTTCAGAATCCTCCTAAAAACCCTTTCCAGGCTGGCCAGCACATCTGCTCTCGTCGTTAACCTGCCGCGCGGATTTTACATATACATCTATGTGGATACTCTTAAAATCACATTTAAGTGTCTGGCAGAGGGTTCATCAATCCACCTTCTTAATTCTCTATTATTCCAATCTCGTATAGGCCGCGGAAAAAGCTCTGAATTACCTTATTTTATCCTTTATCCCTAATTAGGTCGGAGTCAACAAAACATTTTCTCATTCGGAGGGGAAACTTAGAGATCGGAATTTCGTGAGAAGATTCCGTAGCAACGAAAAACGCCTTTCTTTTAATGATGTCCAATCCAAATTCTGTATCATTTCAGAGACACTCTCTTCCATCTTTCGCTGTAATATAAAACGTGCGGCCCTTGTTTGAACTTTTCCAATGTTCTCTGTCAGTCCTGTCTGGTAAGGATCCCAGAACGCGCAGGAGTATTCTGAAAGAGAACGAACAAGCGTAGTGTAGGCTGTATGCTTAGTAAGCCTGTTCCATTTCCTAATTGTCCTGCCAATAAAACGCGGTCTTTCTATGTGTTCCTTCCAATTTAAGTTGTTACTAATTGTAATTCCTAAGTATGTAGTTGAATTTACGGCCTTTAGATGTCAATGATGAAAGGAGAAAATATAAAAACGCAGTAAATGAAGCAGGCAAAAAGAAATACAAACGTCTCAAAAACGAGATCGACAGAAAGTGCAGAACGGCTAAGCAGGGATGGCTAGAGGACAAATGTAAGGATGTAGAAGCTTATCTCACTAGGGGTAAGATAGATACTGCCTACAGGAAAATTAAAGAGACCTTTGGAGAGAAGAGAACCACGTGTATGAATATCAAGAGCTCAGATGGCAACCCAGTTCTAAGCAAAGAAGGGAAGGCAGAAAGGTGGAAGGAGTATATAGAAGGTTTATACAAGGGTGATGTACTTGAGGACAATATTATGGAAATGGAAGAGGATGTAGATGAAGACGAATGCGTGAATAGTTTGACAGAGCACTGAAAGACCTGAGTCGAAACAAGGCCCCCGGAGTAGACAACATTCCATTAGAACTACTGACGGCCTTGGGACCACCAGTCCTGTCAAAACTCTACCAGCTGGGGAGCAAGATGTATGAGACAGGCGAAATACCCTCAGACTTCAAGAAGAATATTATAATTCCAATCCCAAAGAAAGCAGGTGCTGACAGATGTGAAAATTACCGAACTATCAGTTTAATAAGCCATGGCTGCAAAACACTAACACGAATTCTTTACAGACGAATGGAAAAACTGGTAGATGCAGACCTAGGGGAGGATCAGTTTGGATTCCGTCGAAATGTTGGAACACGTGAGGCAATACTGACCTTACGACTTATCTTAGAAGAAAGATTAAGAAAAGGCAAACCTACGTTTCTAGCATTTGTAGACTTAGAGAAAGCTTTTGACAATGTTGACTGGAATACTCTTTTTCAAATTCTAAAGGTGGCTGGGGTAAAATACATGGAGCGAAAGGCTATTTATAATTTATACAGAAACCAGATGGCAGTCATAAGAGTCGAGGGGCATGAAAGGGAAGCAGTGGTTGGGAAAGGAGTGAGACAGGGTTGTAGCCTCTCCCCGATGTTATTCAATCTGTATATTGAGCAAGCAGTAAAGGAAACAAAAGAAAAATTTGGAGTAGGTATTAAAATTCATGGAGACGAAGTAAAAACTTTGAGGTTCGCCGATGACATTGTAATTCTGTCAGAGACGGCAAAGGACTTGGAAGAGCAGTTGAACGGAATGGACAGTGTCTTGAAAGGAGGATATAAGATGAACATTAACAAAAGCAAAACGAGGATAATGGAATGTAGTCAAATTAAATCGGGTGATGCTGAGGGAATTAGATTAGGAAATGAGACACTTAAAGTAGTAAAGGAGTTTTGCTATTTAGGAAGTAAAATAACTGATGATGGTCGAAGTAGAGAGGATATAAAATGTAGACTGGCAATGGCAAGGAAAGCGTTTCTGAAGAAGAGAAATTTGTTAACATCGAATATAGATTTATGTATCAGGAAGTCGTTTCTGAAAGTATTTGTTTGGAGTGTAGCCATGTATGGAAGTGAAACATGGACGATAACTAGTTTGGACAAGAAGAGAACAGAAGCTTTCGAAATGTGGTGCTACAGAAGAATACTGAAGATAAGGTGGATAGATCACGTAACTAATGAGGAGGTATTGAATAGGATTGGGGAGAAGAGAAGTTTGTGGCACAACTTGACTAGAAGAAGGGATCGGTTGGTAGGACATGTTTTGAGGCATCAAGGGATCACAAATTTAGCTTTGGAGGGCAGCGTGGAGGGTAAAAATCGTAGAGGGAGACCGAGAGATGAGTACACTAAGCAGATTCAGAAGGTTGTAGGTTGCAGTAGGTACTGGGAGATGAAGCAGCTTGCACAGGATAGAGTAGCATGGAGAGCTGCATCAAACCAGTCTCAGGACTGAAGACAACAACAACAACCACAGATGTCATTGATTTATCGTGTAAGGGAGGTTTAGCGAATTTCTTTTAGCACTCAAAAATAAATTGTTGAAATGGATCTGAGCACTGTGGTAGTCAACATTGAGGTCATCAGTCCCCTAGAACTTAGAACTATTTAAACCTAACTAACCTAAGGACATCACACACATCTATGCCCGAGGCAGGATTCGGGCCTGCGACCGTAGCGGTCTCGCGGTTCCGGACTGAGGCGCCTAGAACCACTTGGTCACTACGGTCGGCTAGCACTCATGTGGATGACCTCGCACTTCTCGTCATATAGGGCCAACTGCCAATTTTCGCACCATTCAGATATATTTTCTAAATTGTTTTGCAATTTTTTTATAATCTTCTGATGACTTTATTAGTCGATAAACGACTACGTCGTCTGCAGACAACCTAAGACGGCTGCTCGGATTTTTCCCAAATCGTTTACATAGATAAGGAACAGCAAAGAGCCTATAACACTACCTTGGGGAACGCCAGAAATCAGTTGTATTTTACTCGATGACTTTCCGTCAATTACTACGAACTGTGATCTCTCTGACAGGAAATCACAAATCCTATCACATAACTGTGACGATATTCCATAAGCACTCAATTTCACTACAAACCGCTTGTGTGGTACAGTGTCAAAAGCCTTCCGGAAATCCCAAAATACGGAAACGATCTGAAATCCCATGTCAATAGCCCTCAACACTTCATGCGAATCAAGAGCTAGTTGTGTTTCACAAGAACGATGTCTTCTAAATGCATGTTGACTGTGTGTCAATACACTGTTTTCTTCGAGGTGATTCATAGTGTTCGAACACAATGTAAGTTCTAAAATCCTGCTGCATATCGACGTTAATGATATGGCCCTGTAATTAAGTGGATTACTCCTACTACCTTTCTTGAATATTGGTGTGACCTGTCAAACTTTCCTGTGTTTTGATACGTATGTTTCGTCGGGCGAACGCTTGCATATGATTGTTAAGCATGGAGCAAATGTATCGGCATACTGCGAAAGGAACCTAAATGACATACAGGCTACACCAGAAGACTTGCTTTTATTAATTGATTTATGTTGCTTCACTATTCCGAGGATATTTACTCCTACGTTACACATGTTGGCAGCTGTTTTTGATTCCAATTATGGAATGTTTACTTCGCCTTGTTTTGTGAATGCAGTTCGGAAGGCTGTCATTAGTAACTCTGTCTTCGAAGCACTGTCTTAGATAGTATCTCCACTGCTACCGCGCAGAGAAGGCATTAATTGTGTCTTGAATCTCTTTGGGTTTTTTGCCAGGTTTCGAGACCTAGTTCCGTTGCGGAAACTGTTATAAGCACTTCAGCAAAAGATCACCAATAAGATCGAAATTCTTTGCGATTTTGCGTTTGTTGAAATTTGACATGATTGTTTCATTGTTTTTGCAACAGTGTTCTGCCCCTTTTTGTGTTCCAAGCAGGATCAACTCCGTCGTTTGTTAATTTATTTTGTATAAATCTCTCACTTCTGATATTATTTCTTTTAATTCAAGCCACATCTGGTCTACACTTTTATTATTAATTTGGAAGGAGTGGAGATTGTCTCTCAGGAAGATGTCAAGTGAAATGTTATTCCATACGGAACCGGCGCGCCTAACGGAGTCCAGGAAGCAGCGCATTAGCGCTCTCGGTTAAACTGGAGGGTGAATGGGGAGAGTAACTATTCCTATGAAATGATATTCCGAGACTACCATTTTAGTAAAAATTATGTACTTAAAAAAGACTGAGTGAAGCTTCGCGTAGTCTTCACACATAACATACGTCTGAACAACACTATGATTAGCGAAGTGTACAATTATTTAAAGAGGATACAAGGTTAACAGAGAATTTCTATAACAATCAAACAGGTTATTCAGTTAATATGCTAGTGCATGACTCAGGGAACTTTGCTGATCTTTCATTTAGTTCTCAGTAAGTTATCTAGCTGACAGTATTTATTCCTAGCTGTGCAGTGCTGCAGTCGTACCTCAGACTACTTCTCTTTAAAAATAATAATACTATTCTAAATATATATTCCCTTCGCTTTCTGATGTATTCATCTCAATCATCCTGGTTCTCCTTTACAATCAGTGTTTCTTCACCCAACAAATAACATGACAAGACACCACAGCACTACTAAACACGACAGTCAGCTGCCACACCTCAACTAAGAATGTACCATGATGTCCAAAGACTGTGCCACGACAAGACCAAAGATTGCTTAACAGTAACGTAACGTGCTCTCACTCTGATACGCACAACTATAACATACAAAAACCAAATCACATGACCACGTTACTCATAGCGCTTACATTACAGCTTGTAATGTTAATCACTTAATATATCTAGACAAGTATATTCCTGAAGTTCCGTTTCACTACATTTGTTTGGTGTTGCGATTTGTTTCCCGTTAGTGTAGTGAGAATGTCGTTCTATTATGAACACTTAATAGTTAAAGGTACGAAAAATGAGTGGAGCTTAGAAGTTTTTTTCATACAGGTATTTTTTATTGAAATCCTTTTTTTAACACTTTATTACACAGACGTTCGTGTATTTAAATAATTATTTCAAAAGAAATTAAAAATGACAGGTGCAGCCAATGTTAAGATTCTCACTTCGAGGAGCGTCCTGGTTTTACACGAAGCGTTGTATAGACTCGTCGCTATTCCTGAAACACATAACGACAAATCGTTCTTAAATGAAAATGAATTTGGGCGCCATCCCTATGGGCTACTGACAAATACCCCGAAAAAGAAATGGTACCAACTTGAAAAACATATACCAGTATCCTGGCACGTTCTTCTTAGTTCAAAATTTTAAAAATATGTTTCAAATTTTAATTAAAATAGCTATTCCTAATGTCCCCTTAACTTACGTACCTTTCATTTAAAAAAAATCAAATGAATCAGTAAATCTGTCAGACATTCCTTGCTCCGTGACGACAAAGCATTTTCCTTCGGAAGACTCCGCGATATTTTTGCTGTTCGTCCTCATTTGTGTGTAACAAGAGAGGTTGTGCTGGGAACTAATTATTGTGAAAGAAACTGATACTTATCGTCGTTTTCGAGTTTATTAATATTGAAGTTAGGTAGCCAGGTGGTAGTGCTCGGCAATTGAGGCACCCTGCTAGAGGCTGTGGTGCCAAATGTGTTTTTCGACGTTTTAACTGGTAATGAGCATTTGAACAAGTGGTTACTTATGAACCATCATACATGTATGTCCGTGCATAACCGCATTTTAGCGCGTCAGAGTGCATGAGTTTGTGCTCTCAGCTAAATCTGGTTATATAGCTCGGAAATAACACAGCGAATCGAATTTTTTTTAACAACTACTTTCGCAGCAGAACCTCCTGTGCAACATCCTTACAGACTTTGCAGACTGTCTCTGACCACCCAGCACATGCCGTTATAGCAGCTTTTGGCCCACAATGAAGATGTTTCGGTACCAGTTTCCAGATGCTAGCGCTAAATCTATCGTTGTCGTTTTGGTATTCGCACCCCTAAACCAGTTAAGCAAATCTTCATTGGACAGAAATTCGTGTACTAGTGGAACATATATGAACTAATTCATTGAGGGCCCACGGCAGCCTATATCTCGGCTGGAGCACGGTTTCATTCAATACGATATAGCTTCTACAGTACTTTCACAAGCAAATAATGCATTTCTACGCACACTCTATATACTTCAGGAATGCTAATTGTTTGAAAAAGGTAATTCTTTTCTTCCCGTTTAAATTATACGTATTGGTAGATTTGCTGGTAGAAATAATATAATCAGCACAGGATTGTTGAGGAGGCCGGACGATGACTGGCTCGTAGCAATTGACTGGACCGCGTCGTCAGCTCTGAGTGGTGCTGTGGCGTGAAGATCTTACGTTAGACCAGCTGTAGTATTCACAACGGAAAGAAGTGCATTCGAAGATAATGTTTCCCCTTGCATTTTCGCCCGACGGTCTTTTCCTTTATGTTGTTGTTTCTTACTTAAACGTCCCATCCATGTTGAACATGAGCGTTTAGAGAAGGAAGTAATTAAAAGAATCGGTGTTGATGGAGTGAGACACAGCGTTTCCCACTTAGTCCCCTTATATTACGCCAAACATGGTGAAAGCTGTACAGCTGTAGAGAAAAAATGATGGGGAGGGTTTCTACGGGAAATCGAGCATCTGGAAAAAGTGAAGCAGTTACTAAAACCTAAAATAATTCCAAAAGGGCTGAGTAAAAACGTATGGAGTGTAGAAATCATGGACAGTTAAAAAGAAACAAGTAAGATATTCTGAAAGTTTTGAAGTGTGCCTATGGAGAAGAATGCTTAAGATGGAAGTGGAATGACAAACTTATGAATGAAGAAGCAGTGAAGAAAATTGGGGAAGAAAATTATGGATGTAATCAGAACCCGGAAAAAATCTATGCTGGGACAAATACTGGGATAAATACAGGGCAGGAATTGTCTGCGATGAAGAATTATTGAGCAGAAAATGAGAGGAATGAAGTAGGAAGAGAAATGGAATGGTAGATGAGATCAGAACAGGACGAGGGCAGACGCTCGGTACAGGACACAATGAAGAGCCTCCAGCTGATATCTGTCATAAGGCAGATACACTAAAGAGAGAAAGAAAGAAACGAGAGGATGGTGGAATGTAATTCTCACTGGTTCACCTAAAATTACAGCTGGAAACTGAAAGAAGACAATAGTTCACCAGAAATGAGCATTGTGAGTCCAAAGAAGAAAATATATGCTATGTATCAAACAGAGAGAGAGGGTTTTGGCTGATGACATATACGGACAGCAGCGCGCCACCGTAAACGACACCATTTTCTGCAAGCGAACAGGGGTCAGTGCTGACTCGAAGGCGACTTCGGACAAATTGAAGGTTTCCATTGTCTGTGAGTACCAAGTACCTGTGTAGCATTACCACCCTTAGTTCGTCACTTAGTTAACAACTCCGTTACCACAACAGTTATTAGAAAGAAAGAACGCAATATAACGAAATGACGAAATATATGCCAAAATTTAATTAGGGTTGACATCGATACCAACTCCGACCGCAGGGCACCGAGGAATATAGTAATATTTAAAGCAACGAATGTTTTCTTGTCTTTATTGTAAGGCAAAAACAAAAAAAGTTAAACGCTGAGACAAAATGAATAGTGAGAGTGAGTGAACACAATGGACACTAGCTGCAGGATGAATATATATCTCACTGACCATCGTTGATGGTGTGCACTGTACAAGTGTGTATGTGTGTGTGTGTGTGTGTGTGTGTGTATGTGTGTGTGTGTGCGTCTGTGTCTTTCTGTGAAATCACGCATGGCAGATTTAATATGTTTGTAGCGGGAAATATTGTGTAGCTGATACGATGAATGAGTTATTTTCAGTGTTGATGTTAACTCAACCTGAAACTAATGCTACTGCTGTTAACGTAGCGGAAAACAAATTACTGGCCACCGAATTATACTCTGTTAATTGACGTAAAGTCAACAGAGGATAGAGCTAGAAAAATAATTTTTCTATCAGAGAATAACGTACTGCTCTATGGCTGCAAAGAAAAACCGTAACTTAACTGCAAACATGGAATCTAAAGCAATAGTTTCTAATTTCTTCCTCGTACTATGTCAACGTTACAGCAAATATATAGGAAGAGAAGCTATAGTACGGTTAAGAACAGACAGTGTATTTAATTCATATATTGAGTAGTTGCTTATGTAGGGTGTATTTTCATTGGTCATTTTCTTTCCTTGTTCCAGAAAACCTGTAGATTGAATGGTATTTTAGCATATTTAACGAAGAAGTGGTAGCCTATGCTTTACGTATCAAAGGAACGCGTGCAATTCTTATTGTTAGAAGTCTACAGGGAACACCGCAGTTTACGCAGATATGAAGTGATCAGTACATAACCTATTGTTTCATCAGGCATATTGCACAGAATCAAGTCGACAAAAATATTTCGGCAGCTCTAACTAGCTGAATAAAAACATAGCAGTATTTACTGTCGTCTAGAGCCCTATGCTCCTTGAAAACAAAAAACGGCGGTCCTTAACGTTCCAAAATTTCTGAGAGTTTAGGCATTTTTATCTACATTTAAGTCTATAGTAGACGAACCACTTTAAAATTTACGGCAGTGAGTATTTTCAACTTTACCTCTTATTAGGACTTCTTCTGGTTTCGCTCACGTATTATTGCTTAGAAGCCTCTGTGCGGACTAGAATTACTTTAACCATGTACACGACTTCCCTAGGGCGCTGATATTAAGGTCCTACATTTGTCACATAAAGACAGCGAGTTTACCAGTTCAGGTTTTTCTGTATCATCGTGGCTCTCTGCCATACGTCGAACAAGTCTATGACCACGCGTGCTGCTCTTAAGTGTACCCATTCGTATCATTTGTTAGCCATTTTTGGAATGATTCCCACACACTTTAGCAGTCTTCTAGTATGGGTCGCATTAGTGTTTAGTAGGCACTCTCCTTTATAGACTGACTACAGTTCCCTAATATCCTGCCACAGAATATAAGTATTCCACCTGACTTGTCCAATGTCTTTGGTGTAACAGAAATCAACAGAAATTACATCAGGATTCTTACCGTCCACTGTGTAAAGTTGAGAAGATTATACAGTGAGGTGACAAGTAATGGGATAGTGATAATCACATACACAGATGGCAGTAGTATCACATACACAGCGTTTAAAGGGGCAGTGCATTGGCGAAACTTTCATGTGTACTCAGGTGATTAATGTGGAAATCTTTCCGACTTGATTATGGCCATACGACGGTGTTAACAGACGGAATATTAGGTGAAGCTACACACATGGAAAACGGCATTTTGGAAATCGTTAGGAATTTCAGCACTTCGAGATCCACAGTGTCAACTGTGTATCGAAAATACACTACTGGCCATTAAAATTGCTACACCAAGAATAAATACAAATGATAAACCGGTATTCATTGGACAAACATATTATACTAGAACTGACATGTGATTACATTTTCACGCATTTGGGTGCATAGATCATGAGAAATCAGTACCCAGAACTACCACCTCTGGCAGTAATAACGGCCATCATACGCCTGGGCATTGAGTCAAACGGCGCTTGGATGCCGTGTACAGTACAGATGCCTATGCAGCTTCAACACGATACCACAGTTCATCAAGAGTAGTGAATGTCGTATTGTGACTTGCCAGTTGCTCCGCCACCATTGACCAGACGTTTACAGTTGGTGAGAGATCTGAAGAATGTGCTTGTCAGGGCAGTTGTCAAACATTTTCTGTATCCAGAAAGACCCGTACAGGACCTGCAACATGCGGTCGTGCATTATTCTGCTGAAATGTAGAGTTTCGCAGGAATCGAATGAAGGGTAGAGCCACGGGTCGTAACACATCTGAATTGTAACGTCCACTGTTCATAGAGCCGTCAATGCGAACAAGAGGTGACCGAGACGTGAAACCAATGGCACGTCTTACAATCACGCCGGGTGATACGCCAGTATGGCGGTGTCGCCAAACATTCTCGATTCATCCCAAAAAAAAAAGCGTTTTGTCATTCGTGCTCCAAGGTTCGTCGTACACCATCGCAAGCGCTCCTGTTAGTGATGCATCGTCAAGGGTAACCGCAGCCATGGTCTCCGAGCTGATAGTCCATGCTGCTGCAAACGTCGTCGAACTGTGCAGATGGTTGTTGTCTTGCGAACGTCCCTATCTGTTATCTCAGGGATCGAGAAGAGGCTGCACTATCCGTTACAGCCATGCGGATAAGATGCCTGTCATCTCGACTGCCAGTGATACGAGCCCGTTGGGATCCAGCACTGCGTTCCGTATTACCCTCCTGAACCCACCTATTCCATATTCTGCTAACATCCATTGGAACTAGACCATCGCGAGCAGCAATGTTACGATACGATAAACCGCAATCTCGATGGGCTACGATCCGACGTTTATCAAAGTCGGAAACGTGATGGTACGCATTTCTCCTCCTTACACGAGACATCACAACATCGTTTCGCCAGGCAACGCCGGTCAACTGCTGTTTGTGTATGAGAAATCGGTTGGAAACGTTCCTCATGTTAGAACGTTATAGGTGTTGGCACCGGAACCACCCGTGTGTGAATGCTCTGAAAAGCTAATCATTTGGATATCAGAGCATTTTCATCCTGCTGGTTAAATTTCGCGTCTGTAGCACGTCATTTTCGTGGTGTAGCAATTTTAATGACCAGTAGTGTACCAAATTTCAGGTTTTACGAGAGCCGCGGCATTTGCATTTTTAGTACTAGCTGACAAGCAGCATTATGTGAAGTAACGCAGAAATCAGTGTGGGACGTACGAATGATATATGGTGAAATTTGGATTAATGGACTGCGGCAGCAGACAACACACGGGAGTCCCTTTTCTAATAGGACGACGTCGCTTGCAGCGTCTCTCCTGGGCTACTCACCTCAGAGATTGGAAGACCCTGAACTGGAAGATGAGTCTCGATTTCAGTTGGAAAAAGTTGATGATAAGGTTCGAAAATGGCACAGACCCCACGAAGCTATGGACCTATGCTGTTAACAAGGCACTGTGCAAACTGGTGAGGGCTCCATAGTGTTGTGCACTGTGTTTACATTCAATGTACTGGGTCCTCTGGTCCAAATGAAGCCATCATGACCAGACATGGCTATTTCCAGTACTTGGAGGCTATTATAGGCCACTGCTAGACTTCAAGTTCCCAAATAACGATGGAATTTTTGTGGGTGACAATTCGCCACTTTACTGGGCCACAGTTGTTCGCGATTGGTCTTGAAGAACATTCTGGACAATTTGAGCGAATGATTTAACAACCCAGATCGTCCGACATGGATCCCGTCAAACATTCATGGGACATAATCGAGAGGCCAGTTCGTGCACAAAAACGTGCACTGGCAACACATTCACCACTATGGACGGCGGCTGAGGCAGCATGGATCAGTATTTCTGCAGGAGACTTCCAGGGACTTGTTGAATCACTGCCACGTCGGTTTAAGCATTTAATTTGCGTTTTAAAAAATGTTGTAATAATAATTTTGTACATGAAATGTAGTTTTTAGTCATTTCTGATCGTGAGGAAGAATGCAGCTGTAGGCCGACTGCAGCATCTTCGTCCTTGCCACCAGAGACGTTAAGGCGATCCCTGCAACACAACAAGCGACTGCCAGCATGTAAAAGTACATCTTGCCGGCGACTGCTGGACAATGTTCCCCTGAATTGAATTAACTGATAGAAATAGTGTAACTGATGAAAATAGAATTAATTTGATTAACACGTGATGATGTTATGAGTCAGGATTTTTTTTTTATATCTTGATGTGACAATCTATGGTGAACCATTGTGTGATTCCTAACGCTTCAATAAAGTCTACATGAAGTAACTTATTTCTTCGCAGTATCATTCAAGAAACCGACTGTGACTAATTATTTTACAAGACCTCACTGAAAGTTACTTCACCAATATTGATTGATGATTACTAAAGAAAACTGAAAGTAATTTGAGATTTATGGTTTACGCAGAACATAGATCGACTTTATTACTGACTATTTTTTCACCGTTGTTAACAATTTTACTAGGACAGTAGCAAGTATTTTTGCTCAACATAAAGTCTCTCGACGTTCGGATATGCTAACTGCAGATCGAAAATTTTGTTGCGGGCCTACATCCTGGTAAACAAATATCCGAAAACGACAAGGAAAATGTCAATTTAGAGATAAGTGCAAGGCTGATTAACTGAATGTGGAACTTCTGCAGCACAGAGTGTTTAGCAAAAATATAGGTGTGGCAGAGCATTTCATTGAAGCGCCAAAGATGCAGATATGTAAACATCGATCACCAACGCCTGTATAAGACAACAAGTGTCTGGCGCAGTTGTTAGATCGGTTACTGCTCCTACAATTGCAGGTTATGAAGGTTTACGTGAGTTTTAACTTTGTGTTATACTCGGCGTCCTATCGATGGGACACAGCGTCTCCGTGGTAGCGATGAAGTGGGCATTTTCCCGTACGATCATTTCACGAGCGCACCGTGCATATCAGGAATACGGTAAAACATAAAATCTCCGACATCGCTGGGGCCGGAAAAAGATTCCGCAAGAAAGGGATCATATACGACTGAAGAGAATCGTTCAGCGCGACAGTAATGCAACCCTTCCTCAAATTGTTGCAGATTTCAATGCTGGGCCATCAACAAGTGTCACCTTGCGAACCATTCAACGAAACACATCGATATGGGCTTTCGGAGCCGAAGGCCGACCCGTGTTACCTAAACGACTGGACGACTCCAAGTTTTACGCCTCACCTCGGCCTCACCGACGACCTTCGTTTCCAGTTATATAGTGTGGATGGACATGTACGGATACGGAGACAACCTGATGAATCCATGGGCCCTGCATGTCAGCAGGGGACCATTCAAGCTGGTGGAGGCTCTGTAATGGTGTGGGGCATTTGCAGTTGGGGTGATCTGGGACCCGTGATATGTCTAGATGCCTCCCACTCTGACAGGTGACACTTACCTAAGCATCCTGTCTGATCACATGCAACCATTCATGTCTATTGTGTATTCTGAAGGACTTGGACAATTCCAGCAGGACAATACATTAAGCCGCACATTCAGAATTTCCACAGAGTGGCTCCGCTGGCCACCAAACTCCCCAGACATGATCATTATTGAGCATATCTGGGATGTCTTACAACGTGCTGTTAAGAAGAAATTTCTGCCGCGTCGTACTCTTACGGATTTATAAACAGCCCTGCAGCACTCATGGTCTCATTATTCTGAAGCACTACTTCAGATATTAGTCGATTCCATGCCATGCCGTGTTGCGGCCCTACATGATAGTAGGCAGTAGTACCGGTTTCTTTGGCTCTACAATGTGTTGTCAATACTGCACCGCGTCTCGTTTATGGGAGGAGCAAGTGTACTGTCTAGTGTATGTTTATTGCCGCTGGATTTCGGTTGTCTTCTCTTTATTTTTTTACCGTCACATGTTGCAATATAGTTGCTCGGCAGTATAAGTCATTTTGTATTCTCGAGTATCAAACTGATTCTCCGAGTGGATGGAACATTCGCACATGTTGACGGTTTGTATACATTGGATGTATATGTAAAGGTAAGAGTCCTAGCCGCACTCGTGTTTCCGACGAAAATGTCGCACTAATTCAGTCCTCTTTCCAACGTAGTCTTACGTCGGTTATTTAAGAAATTGCACAGGGTAGAGCTGTTCCAGGCTCAACATCATAACGACAAACGCAAAAGTTTGCATATGCTTACGAGATTCAGAATGCAACTGACAATGACAACAATTTCGCACAACATATCTTGCTCAGTGGTAAGGGACTCTCCACCTAAGTGGGAAAGTAAACTAACACAGTGTTCGAATTTGGAGATTACAGAAACCACAAGCACACACGGAGCAACTGCGATGTTGACCAAGCCAACGTGCTGCCTGCGATTTCCCACTATTTTCTTTACGGCCCTTTCTTCTTTGATGGAAACAATATTGACGATCAGTAGCGTACCGTTGTTTTACAAAACTTGTTGTTTCCGAGGATTAACTACGAATTCTTCAATTCTGAGCAGCAAAGAGCGCTCCCTCGCTGGTGTTCCCAATTGCATGAGCATTTGAATGAAAATCTACCTAGCCCGTGGGTTGGTCGCTGAACAGCGAATTAGCATTTCTAAAATGGGTCAAATGGCTCTGAGCACTATGGGACTTAACATCTGAGGTTATCAGTCCCCTAGAACTTAGAAGTACTTAAACCTAACTAACCTAAGGACATCACACACTTCCATGCCCGAGGCAGGATTCAAACCAGTGACTGTAGCGGTCGCGCGGTTCCTGACTGAAGCGCCTAGAACCGCTCGGCCACACCGTCCGGCTTTAACATTTCTCAAGTAGCCTTCATGGCCCCTGGTCTTAACGCCCTGTGAGTTCTTACAATTGAGTTTCATCATGGAGAGCGTTTATGAAAATAGAGTAATTGTTGAACCGGTTCTGTTCTGGCATATATTACTCACGTTGGATATGCATACCCGAGTATGGGAAGAATTCGAGTAACGATGTGATGTTCACGTTGTTTGTAGTGGGCATATTGAACACCTGTAATCTAAATTAGAGAGAATCGTATAAGTATGTGTGCCAAGTGTAACAGCTGTATGCCTTACTATTTAATATATGTGTGCGTTCGATATACTCGTACGTATATTAGTTTTGGAACACATCGGAACCTGGGCTGTAACGCCGCATGTCTCGTATCCCAACATTAGGAATAGAAGAGCATATGAAATTTATCAATTCATTTTCAAATCTTGTGGTATGGAAAGTCTATTATAATTTTTTTTTGTAATATGACCTTAAATTCAGTGTAAAATAAAATGATCATTTGATTTTTCAAACATCCTCAATTGAGCATTATAACAGATGTTGAAAACATTGGTTCAGTTTTAAGTTACTTTATTTTCACACGACCGGTTTCGGACTGTTAGAAGCCCATCCTCCAGTGCCGTAGCAGTGCTGTGCTCCCCGAGGGCAGCGTTTACCAGGCACGGTGTGCTGCCTATGAGCTGCCTATGTGCTACCATAGGCAGCATACCGCGCCTGGTACACTCGGCGCTCGGGGACCCCAGCACAGCTACGACACCTGATGATGGGCCTATAACAGACCGAAACCGGTCGCGTGAAAATGAAGTAACTTACAACTTAAGCGATATTTTCAACCTCTGCCATTTTGTTTTTATTGTAATATTAATTTACGCAGCGGTTATGTGTAATCATTAACAGTGGTTACAACTTCATATTGTTTTGCGTTTTGCTGAATCGCAACCATTTTTGCTTCAGTATGACGTATTTCACAAATTTCAATGCAGGCTATCAAATCTACAACACCACGAAAGCAGCAGGCAACCGACATCAACTTATCATGAAGTGTACCACATTCTAGGACATACAAATGATAATCAATTCACACAGACACACAACGTAGATAGGAGTACCGCCCTCTACATCGGGTACACAGCAAAAGGTTACATTCGCTTTCTGATTCAGAAAGCCAGCATGAGTGTATCTACTTTGTGAGTAGATAATTTTACGCCCCCTGCAACAAGGAGAAACGTCAATCATGTGAGACCCCATCGCTATCCACTTCGTCTCACTTAACTGATAATAACACCTCCCATTTTTATGTATCTCTTCGTAAGTAATAAATAATATTTAATTGCCAGTGATGACGTTGAGGAAGTACTACAGCCAGATATGCTACTGTTGATTTTTTAATTCCTTTGTAGTGACAGTTATGAATATCATGCCACTAGACTCTAATAACACCTTGCGTGCTAAAACGACGAACTCTCAGCTACATTCAGTAAAGTCGTGCCAAGGGCTGATTAAAGGGAGGAAACTGAATTAAAGGCAAATGGTAATTCTTGTAATCTGTGCCAAAGTTCAGCACGCGAATTTAGAGTCTTGATTAGTTGATTTAGACATTTAATTCAGTGTTCCCCAAGCCACCTTACTTTGTGTGTCTTAGATAATGTACTAACTGTAACAATGGCTTGTGCTCCCCATCCTGTTTGAAATGGCGGCGCCAAATATTAGCAGGGCTTCCCGATCAGCCAAAGCAGCAAGCGTGTCCCTCAGGGCACTATCTGCTTTATACCCATTGTTATCATAGCTACTATTGTTACACGGCTTGCCCATAATTAATTGGCATATACAAATAGTTTGGGCACTTTCAAGTGACGCCATTGAGAAGTGCTTCACTGCAACGCCCAAAATTTCACACAGCGCCTTTAAAAAAGGAGCACTTAGATAAATACAAATCATGTTTTGCTTTCTCACCGTCAAAACAAGGCCTACTTTGAAAAATATGTCCTTTTTTTGCCTCTGCTCTCAACGGTGGCCATCACACAGAATGAAGCTAAAGCCAATAGTGTACTTTTCTATTCTTTTTTGGGTCAGAGTCTTCTCATTGATTTGGTGGGGCCCGCCTCGGATTTCTCTCCTGTGCCAGCCTCATCATCTCAGAGTACCAATTCCAACCTACGTCACCAATTGTTTCCTGGATTATTTCAATTTCTGTTTTCCTCTATAGTTTTTGCCTACTACAACTCCCTCTAGCTCCATGGAGGTCATTCCCTGATGTCTTAACAGATATCCTGTCATCCCACCATTCTCCTTGTCAGTACTTTCCATATACTTCTTTCCCCTCCTATTCGGGGCAGAACCTCCTCATTCCTTGCCCTATCAGTCCACCTAATTTTCAAAAATCGTCAGTAGCACTACATCTCAAACGCTTGAATTCCCGTCTGTTAAGGTTTTGCCAAGGTTATGTTTCACTGGCATGCAAAGCTACGCTCCAACCTAACATACACAAAAAATTTCTTCCTCAAATTAATACCTATGTTTGCTACTAACAGACTTCCTTTGGCCAGGAATTCCCTTTCTGTCGCTATTAATCTGATATTGATGTCCTCCTTGATCAGTCCATCATCAGTTATTTTGCTGCCTAGGTTGTAGAATTCTTCATCTACTTTGTGACCATCATCCTGATGTTACGTTTCTCGCTGTTCTCATTTCTGCTATTTCTCGTTACTTTCGTCTTTCTTCAATTTACTATCATTCCAAATTATGGACTCATTTCACTGTTCATTCCATTCGGCAGATAATGCAAATTTTCACTTTCAATCAAGATAGCAATGTCATAAGCGAATCATACCGTTGATATAGTTGCACCTTGGATTTTAAATCCACTCCCGAATCTTTCTTTTATTTCCACCACTGCTTATCCGATGTGCAGATTGAACATCAGGGGTGAAAGGTTACATCCCGGTCTTACACTCTTTTTAATTGGAGCACTTCGGTCTTGTTCGTTCTCTCTTATTATTCCCTCTAGGCTCTTGTACATATAGTGTATCACCCGTCTCTCGTTATAGCTTACCCCTATTTTTCTCAGAATTTCGATCATCTTGCACCTTTTTACGTTGTCGAACCATTTTCCCGGTCGACATGTCCTACAAACGCGACTTAATTTTTCTTTGGTCTTGCTTACATTAAGAGCGACAAAGTCTGAATTGCCGCTCTGGTGGTTTTACCATTACAAAAACGAAACTAATCGTCATCTAACACGTCCTCAATTTTCTTTTCCATTCTTCTGAGTATTACTCTTGTCAGCAACTTGAATGCATCAGTTGTTAGGCCGATTGTGCGATAATTCTGGTTCTTGTCAACTCTTGCAGTTTGGAATTTTGTGGACGATGTTTTCCCGAAAGTCAGGTGGTATATCGCCAGAGTCATACATTTTTCACACAAACGTCACCAGTCGTATTGTTGCTACTTCACCAATGATTTTAGAAATTCTGATGGAATATTATGCATCTCGTCGGCCTTATTTGATCTTAAGTCTCCAAAGCCCTCTTAAATTCCTATTCTAATACTGGATCTCCTACCTCTTCTAAATTGACTCCTGTTTCTTCTCCTATCACATCAGACAACCCCCCCCCCCCCCCGTCTCCCCCATAGAGGCCATCAATGTACTCTTTCCACCCATCCGCTCTCTTCTCAGCAGTTAGCAGTGGAATTCCCACTGCACTCTGTTGTGATTCCTCCCTTACTTTTAATATCACCGAAGGTTGTTTAGGCTTTCCTATATGCTAAGTCAGTCCTTGCGAAAGTCATTTCCTTTCCGATTTCCTTACATTTTTCATGCAGCCATTTCGTCATAGTTTCACTGAGCTTCGTGCTTATTTCATTCTTGCAACTTCCTAAATTTCTCTGAACATTTTTGTACATTCTTATTTCATCAATCAACTGAAGCATTCCCTCTGCTACCCACAGTTTGTTCTCAGTGACCTTCGTTTATCTTTCCAAGTTTCGTGATTGTCCTTTTTAGAAACGTCCACTCTTAATGAGCTGTATGCCTACTGAGCTACTCCTTATTGCTGTATGTGGAGCCTTAGTGAACTTCAAGTGTATCTTGTCATAAGTAAGTACATCCGTGTCCCACTTCTTTGTGTACTGGTTCTTCCTGACTAATTTATTGAACTTCTGCCATTCTTCATCACTACCAAATTATGGGCTGTCTATATTTGCTCCTGGGTACGTCTTACAGTCCAGTATCCAATTCTAGAAACTCTGACTATTATGTAACGTAACTTAAATCATCCCGTATCACCCTGCCTTTTCCAAGTATATCACCTCCTCTTGTTATTCTTGAACAAAGTATTCGCTATTACTAGCTAAAATGTATTGCAGAATTCAGTCATTCTTACCTCTCTGTCATACCTTTTTCCCAAACCCATATCTTCCTGTAACCTTTCCTTCTACTCCTTCCCCTACCACTGCATTCCAGTTAACCATGAATGTTACATTTTCATCTACCCTTACATATTGTATTACCCTTTCAATATCCTCATATATCCTCTCTGTCTTTTCATTTAACAAAATTCTTTACGTTACTGGGGAGAGACAGTGACTTGGAATGCCATAGCAAAACTTTACGTCATCAGCAAGTTTTAGAACGTGGTAAAAACTGTGTGGTTTCTTACTTTAGTGGCACTACCATTTGGGATTGGAAAGTTCAGTTTTGGTGCAATATTTCTGAGCACTCAAGTTACAGCAAGGCTCGGGCCTCTCTACAGTGAGTTACACGCACCAGCAGCTGCGAAGTGAAACAAAGGCCACAGGGTCGGAGAACCGCCAGAAAAAGTACACGCAGTGGTTTGCATGGCGCAAGCCACAGGCAGAAGGGGCCCACTGGCCAAACAAAGTGTTATGAGTACGTGACGAGTAGTGGCAAAACAGAGGCGCACAGCCACATATAAGTACGTGCCGGTTCACTAACAAAGCATTCTAGTGTGGTAGCTCTCCTGGACGGCAGGGCATGTCACACCACCGACTACACACAACTGTAGATGGGGCGCAAGTGTTCCAGTCCCTGATGGGTCGCTGATTTCACCCTCTGAATCCGACGAGGAGTCCACAGGCAGCCATAGCGGGCCACCCCACGGCTCGCTACAGCGGGCATTCGTCTTGCATCCCAATATGCACCGCAAACATCCAGAGCGAGGGCCGAAGATTAAGATGCCAGATCACGGGCGCTTGTCACCGCGTTGTTACCCATGCTGGCGAGGAAGTGCACTGCGGGTCGCCTGCACCAGGGGGCACTGAGTTGGCAGAGGCGAAGGCCGCTGAGTCAGCTTCCAGTGGATCCTGATGTCGACGCAACTCCGCGGCCGTACAATGCCGACACACAGCAGGGCGTTGCACAGGTCAATTAGGCAGTCATTCCATGCCAAGCTCTTTCACAGAAAACAAATTGGTATCTTGAGCATTGCGATACCCAGTGACGCAGACCGAGAGGAATGGGGGCACTGTAAGTGGAAATAATAAATCATTTGGCAAACTCAGACGAGCCTTAATACAACGCCTTCTACCGCTTCCCGCTACATTTAATGTTGCAGTTACATTCGGTGTCAGAAGTTGCCACTATATAGCGGATGTCATCTGTACAATATGACGTTTGAGCCCACCGCCTGCATTACAGTTACAAGATGTGAATTTTGCCCTGTTTTCTTTTGAGTGTTGGACATTTCTTTCTTTTTTGTTTTTTTGAGTATGGCTCATGTCAGGCCATTGTAGATATTTTGCGTGGGCATAGTTATTTTGTTGTCAGAGTGATAGTATATTTGGGCAGTAATATTTATAAATTTTTTTCGTGGCATTTAACTACTTCAGTATTGGTTTGAGTATGATGTTATTGGGTATAATGATACTGAGGTTTAGGGAGTAAGGTTATTTTTGTACTTAATTGTTTTGTTTTGGAATTAACAGGGAACAAAGCAACCCAATGGCAGAGTCCTAAATGCGAGCTGTATCAGAATCACAAGCAGTACGGATTTTGTTGGAAAAGTAGTACAGTTCTCAGCAGAAAATATGCAGTCGAGGAGTGAATTAACATTTAGAAGTGTGCGGGAAACAACATCGGATAAAACGTTGTTGCCTAGGATGCCGCAGCAGGAAACTGATGCAGCTGCTATGAGTTTGGTTATTCTATTTTCTTGAAAGGCATCTGAGGATGCTCGTTCCTTTGTGAAGGACTAGAAAACTTCAGCTGTGATGAATGGTTGGTCGGATGAACAGTTGTTATATGAAGCCAAGATTAAATTAACGGGTCAAGTGAAGACATATGTAAGGTGTTCTGAGGCCTTAAAGAAGGCAAAAATGTTTAAGCAGTTGAAGGAGGGACAAGAAACAGAATAGTGCTCGGCAATTTAGGGAGAGGTTGGGTACAATGACTAAGAGACAGGAGGTGATGGTAGACAAATTTGCAGACAGAATAAGAAAAATTAACGAATGCACTTACGAGTTGGGTCAGAGAGATGAAGAGAACGGTGTTCTGTTGCAGCAGGCTGAACAAAGGGCACTTGATGTATTTTTGAGTGGGTTACCGGCGCATATATCGTGGAAAGTGCGTGTAGGGACTCCGAAAGTTTGTATTTGGCCATTCAGCCGCCTATTCAGCGTGAGGAAATAGACGTGGCAAATGGGGTATGTGATAGAAAAACAACGTTTATAGTGGGTGTGAAATATTTTAAGTGTAGTCGTACAGGACTTTTGCAGAGGCAATGTACGCAGTCACCGAGGAATAGAGGAGAGGGTGGAAATCAACAGCGTGGAGGATGGAGAAGTGTAGTTAGTAGGACATCGTTAAATGGCACAGGGGGGCACGAGACCCACCTAAAGCCGCTCCTGTTTAAATTCAAGCTAAAAATACGTATACAAAGGTGGAATGTTCAGTGGTAGGATCCATAGGAACTGAAACGTTTAAGGTTTTGTTGGACACAGGGGCGCAAGTGTCAGTAGGTGCTAAGAGTACAATGGGAAGTTATACCCACCACGTTATAGGTTGCTTGGAGTGGAGGATAAGTATGTCACACCTTTGGGGTCAGTGACAGCTGACTTTCGCATAGGGAAAGTGCGATTTGATGCGTGTATGTTATTTCAGGTAGGGGAAACTGTTGCCGATATGGAGCTGTCACGAGGGGCATTCTCGTAATGAACAAACCAACTGAACTGTGTACATTAGTATTAAGGCTTAATTCGCATAAATGTGTGTCTAGTGGCACCAGGAAATCACTTTGGGTAAGCATGGAGTGGAATCTACCTGTGGGTACAGTATGTGTTTTTTAACAGTTGAAGGATAACGAAGTTTTGGGTCCATTGGGTTGTTTTGTGAAACGTTGTCTTGTACGCTTACAGGAGGGGAACAAAGGGCGAGTAGGTCCTGTAAACGTGAATAATTTTAGTGCAGTAGGCGCGAATTTGAGAAAGGAGTTTTAGTAGCAAATTTGGAGGTGCCAGACGGTAAAAACTGGTGTTCAGGAGGTAGGTGTAACTGCCGATAGAACTGCATTGTGTAACGAAGTTAAGCATTTGGAAGAGGAGAAAAAGAGCACAAAGAAGAATGATTGTGGGAATTTAAGGATTTGTTTTTTTCCGCAAGGGCAGTTTCCAACAACTCCAGTAGTTCATCATAGGATACCAACAGGGAATGAAGCACCTGTGTACCGTAAGCAATACAGAATTCTGAGGTATTACGAGCCGATTGTGGAGGATTTAATTGATCAGCAGCGGATTGTATTGTGGAGCATAGTAATAGTGGCCGGCGAGCGGGCATTGTCGTTGTGCCTACAAAGTCTATGAATGGAAGTAAGAAATTCAGGTTCTGTTGTGACTACAGATAATTCAATAAAAATACAGTAAAGGACGCTTAGCCCATTCAAAACGTATCTGAGACTTTGGATCTCTTAGGAAAAAGCAAGTACTTTTCTACCATGGATTTGACAAGTGGTTATCATAAGTTAGAGGGGGCTCCAGAGGATCGTCCAAAATCTGCCTTCGCTACTCCTGTAGGCCATTACCAATACATTAGAATGCCATTCGGTTTGAAAAACGCTCTGCAACGTTTCAGAGCTTGCTAGACAGCGTCTTGAGGGGTTTTACACCAAGGCGGTTTCTTGTTTATTTGGATGATGGCTCTGAGCACTATGGGACTCAACTGCTATGGTCATCAGTCCCCTAGAACTTAGAACTACTTAAACCTAACCAACCTAAGGACATCACACACATCCATGCCCGAGGACGGATTCGAACCTGCGACCGTAGCAGTCGCACGGTTCCGGACTGCGCGCCTAGAACCGGGAGGCCACCGCGGCCGGCATTCGGATGACATTATAGTTTTTCAAGAAGTATGGAGCAACATAGGCAGAGGTTAAAGGAAAACATTTATGTGATTAAGTGCAGCTCGTTCCACGTTGAGCCTGTAGAAGTGTCATTTTGCATTAGAAGAAGTAAAATGTTTGGGTCATATTATGATTATGGACCCAGTGCAAACAAAGACCGATGTTGGTACAGCCTCTAACGGATTCTTGGGAACCGAAAACAGTTAAGGAAGTGCAGTCATTCTTCGGAACTTGCAATTTATATCGAAAGTTCTTGAAGGGTTTTGCAGATTTCGCACAGCCGTTGAAGCGAATGTTACTGAAGGGTGTGAAATTTGAGTGGACAGAAGACTGTCGAAAAGCGTTTAACAAACTCAAAGAAGTGTTAACATCAAGTCCAGTTCTTGTGTTTCCAGATTTTGAAAAGGAGTTTACACTATCAATCATTAGGGCGTGTTTTTAGTCAGGAAATTGATGAGAATGAACATCCTGTAGCCTATTCATCTAGGCAGTTGAACTCAGCAGAGAAGAATTACTAAACAACAGAGAGTTAAATGCTTAGCGTAATGTGTAGAATCACATATTTTAAATGTTACTTATATGGAAGAAGATTTCAGGTAGTGTCAGATCACGCTGCGTTGAACTGGTTGTTGGGTTTGAAGGATCTGTCCACTAGACTCGCTAGATGGGATGTGAGGCTTAGCGAATTCGACTAAGAGGTGGTGCACAAGCCTGGGAAGGAGCGCAGTAATGCGGATAAACTAAGTAGGAAGGTGGCAAAAGTAGAAGTCATAGGTTGTGACCTAGCAGTATGGCAAGAATTACAGGATGTGGACAACGATTGTAAACTGTGTCGGACACAGCCACAATTCAATATGTACGACGGTCATCTGTGCAGAGAAACGAAGTTACGACCGAGGGTTTAGCGCCAGCGAAGCTGAAGGATGAGGTAGGTTGTGACCTAGCAGTATGGCAAGAATTACAGGATGTGGACAACGATTGTAAACTGTGTCGGACACAGCCACAATTTAATATGTACGACGGTCTTCTGTGCAGAGAAACGAAGTTACGACCGAGGGTTTAGCGCCAGCGAAGCTGAAGGATGAGGTAGGTTGTGACCTAGCAGTATGGCAAGAATTACAGGATGTGGACAACGATTGTAAACTGTGCCGGACACAGCCACAATTTAATATGTACGACGGTCTTCTGTGCAGAGAAACGAAGTTACGACCGAGGTTTTAGCGCCAGCGAAGCTGAAGGATGAGGTTTTAAAGGAGGCACATGATCACGTGTTATCTGGTCATGGTGGCTGTAGAGCGACCAATAGGAGAGTGGCAGAGAGGTATTGGTGTAGAGGTAGGAAAATTGATGTGGATCAGTATGTCAAGAATTGTATATCATGTGCGCAGACAGCAGATCTGAGTTGGAAACAGATACAGTTAGGACCTTTCAGGAGATCACCATCGGGGAACAGATTCGTTCTGACAACAAAAGACCGATTATCGAGGTATGTGGAGGTGGCGGCTATGGCAAATCGACAGGCAGCAATGGTCACGAAATCGTTACTAAACAACTAGATGTTGAAGCTTGGTGTATCTGAGACAATAGTTGCTGACCAAGGGACCAACTTCATTTCGGATTTAATGAAGGGATTGTGTAAACTGTTGAACGTGAAGAAGTTGAGGACGAGCACATTGCATCCACAGGCAAACAGAAGGCAGAACGGGTACACAGAACAATCAGGAAGATGCTGAGTTTTTGTGTGGATTCTCATCACCATCAGTGGGACGAGCATTTGAAGCACATTGTATGCACATATAATGCCAAAATCCATTTCAAATACCAGTTTGTCTCCATATGAACAAGTGTACGCGCGAAAAATGCTGTAACCATTTGATTTAGTGGGGCTACAGAAAGGAAGGCCCAGTGAATTTGTACGTCAGTTCGCTAGAACAATTCGGGATGTTTGGAAAATGGTACAAAAGGCGATTGCGAAGGCTTTGTTAAGGCAGGTTTTGGTTTGGTTTGGTTTGGTTTGTTTGATGGCAGGGACTAAACTACTACGGTCATCGGTCCCAGAAAGGCAGGAACACGCATTGAAGCGGAAAGGAAATTTTCCGCAATACAGAGTGGTGCAATGGGTACTGCTGTCCAGCCCCCATACGCTAAAGGGAATACGAATAAGTTCCTCACGAGGTATCAAGGGCCATTGCTGATCTCGGCAGTTAACAGCCAGTACGCCGAGATGACAAGGGAGGAATTACGGAGCTGCCGTAGAGGAAAGGTAACGATATGTCCAGCCAGGGCGGTAGGTACCAGTCCAGATACATGCATGGTGCAGTGATTTTTAGCCAGGCGGAAAGGAATAGACTGTCCAAGGGAGCCAAAGTTGAGCTTGCAACGTGTCGGGATGTGTTGGATCTTCTCAACCTACAAGAATTTGGTATTGGTAGCAAGTTGTTTTCAGCGGGGAGTATTTGCAGAAGCAAAATATATAGAGCTCGAGGGCACCGTACTTTTAATGAATGGAACTAGGTGTAACAGAACAGGAACAACCTTCCACCTGCCAGCGTCAGTTTCAGGAGTCACTCAATTGAATGTTACACAGCCACAGCTGTACTGGCCAGAAACCAATTTAGAGTTTTTGACAAGGCAGAAGCTGACCTTGTTAAATCAAACTCAGGTCTGTTGAGATTCGTAAACCAGTTCATTTTAGAGCAAGAGGGGCGCATATCAGCTGAATAGCTTGTGCAACATGTTGCTCAGTATAGGGAAAGGCAACGGCAAGTAACTATCATTCTGATCTCCTCTATGCCAAGTGTCTTCGCAGCTTTAACTTTGTTATGTGTTGTTTTTATTCTGATCCGGTGGAGAGCCAATTGAAAGAGCGAATCAAGGGTAGTCAAAGTCTATGAGGCGCTGAGGGGGCAGAGGCGAAGGCCGCTGAGTCGGCTGCCAGAGCATCCTGACGTTGACACTACTCCTACTTCAAGGCCGACACACAGTGGGGCGTTGCATGGGTCACTGAAGCAGCCATTCCACGCCGTTTCGCGAACAACGAAGTGTTATCCTCAGCATTGCGGGACCTGGTGACGCAGACCGAGATGAACGGGGGCACTGTAGCTGGAAATAATTAATCACTTGGGAAACTCAGATGAGTCTTAATACAGTGCCTCCTACCTCTTCCTGCTACATATGTTGTTCCTGTTACAGTCTGTGGCGGAAGTTGCCACTACATTACGAAGATCCTGAGAAATCCACTGAAAACCAAGTCGACACACACTCACTGAAAACAGCAAAACGAAACCGAAAAAAGTTATCATATTCTTTGCAAAATATAATAATCGTAGGGAGGCATAACATACCATTTAGAGGGCATCGCGATAATGGCTCTGTTCTCTGGATAGATCCCAGAATATCACACAAAGATAACTTTAAAGAACTGATGAAATTCCTTGTCGAAGGATGTGGAGATAATAACTCTGGCAGCAAAACTCATACTTTCCTTAACAAAACTGTGCAAAATGATTTAATTGAATTCTGATTCTAGATCTGGGTCTCCTATCTCTTTTAAATTGATTACTGTTTCTTCTTCTATCACATGGAACATATCTGCTTCCTCATAGAGGCCTTCACTGCTCTCTTTCCACCTACCCACTACCTCCTCAGCATTTCGCTGTGGAATTCCCATTGCACATTTCATTTTACCACCCTTGCTTTTAATTTCAGCGAAGGTTGGTATGACTTTCCTGTGTGCTGAGTCCTTCCCAGAATGATTTCTTTTTCGATTTTTCATACCGCCATTTCGTCTTATCTTCCCTGAGATTCCTAATTATTTCATTCCACGGTGACATATTTCTGTATTCCGGAAATTCCATGAAAATTTTGATACTTCCTTATTTCATCGACAAACTGAAGTATTCATTCTTTGCAGTTAACTTCTTTGTACCTATGTTTCCCTTTCCAACTTCTGTGAGTGCCCGTCTCAGAGACTTCCGTTCCTCTTCAACTGTACTGCTTTGTAAGCTAGTCCTTATTGCTGTATCTACGGCCTTAGAGAACTACAAGCGTATATCCCATCATTCCTTAGTACTTTCGTATCCCACTTATTTTCACACTGGTTATCCTGACTAATATCTTAAACTTCACCCATTCATTATGGTCTGAGTCTATGTCTGCTCCTCGGTAAGCCTTACAATCCAGTATCTGATTTAAAAATCTCTGTTTGACGATGATGTAATGTAACTGAAATCTTCCGGTATCACCCGGTCTTTCCTAAGTATACTTTCTCGTCTTGTGATTCTTGAATAGAGTATATGCTATTATTAGCTGAAATTTATTACAGAACTCAATTAGTCTTTCTCCTCTCTTATTCCTAGTACGAAGCTCATATTCACCAGTAACCCTTTCTGCTACTCCTTCCCTTACATCTGCGTTCCACTGTCGCATAGCTTTTAGAATTTCATCTCCCTTCATGTAATGTATTACCTTCTCAGTATCCGCCCGAGTTCCCGGGTCAGGGATTTTCTCTGCCTCGTGATGGCTGGGTGTTGTATGATGTCCTTAGGTTAGCTAGGTTTAAGTACTTCTAAGTTATAGGGGACTGATGACCATAGATGTTAAGTCCCATAGTGCTCAGAGCCATTTGAACCATTTGATTCCCTATTTATAGATTTCCGGAAAGCTTTTGACACCGTTCTTCACAAGCGGCTTCTAGTCAAGCTGCGGGCCTATGGGGTATCGCCTCAGTTGTGCCACTGGATTCGTGATTTCCTGTCAGGAAGATCGCAGTTCGTAGTAATAGACGGAAAATCATCGAGTAAAACTGAAATGATATCAGGTATTCCCCAGGGAAGCGGCCTGGGACCTCTGCTGTTCTTAATCTATATAAGTGAACTGGGTGACAATCTGAGCAGTTGTCTTAGGTTGCTCGCAGATGATGCTGTAACTTACCGTCTAGTAAGGTCATCCGAAGACCAGTATCAGTTGCAAAGCGATTTAGAAAAGTTTGCTGTATGGTGTGGCAGGTGGCAGTTGACGCTAAATAACGAAAAGTAGGAGGTGATCCACATGAGTTCCAAAAGAAATCCGTTGGAATTCGATTACTCGATAAATAGTACAATTCTCAAGGCTGTCAATTCAACTAAGTACCTGGGTGTTAAAATTACGAACAACTTCATTTGGAAGGACAACATAGATAATATTGTCGGGAAGGCGAGCCAAAGATTGCGTTTCATTGGCAGGACACTTAGAAGATGCAACAAGTCCACTAAAGAGACAGCTTACACTACACTCGTTCGTCCTCTGTTAGAATATTGCTGCGCGGTGTGGGATCCTTACCAGGTGGGATTGACGGAGGACATCGAAAGGGTGCAAAAAAGGGTAGCACGTTTTGTATTATCACGTAATAGGGGAGAGAGTGTGGCAGATATGATACGCGAATTGGGATGGAAATCATTACAGCAAAGACGTTTTTCGTCGCGGCGAGATATGTTTACGAAATTTCAGTCACCAATTTCTCTTCCGAATTCGAATATATTTTGTTGAGCCCAACCTACATATGTAGGAATGATCATCAAAATAAAATAAGAGATATCAGAGCTCGAACAGAAAGGTGTAGGTGTTGGTTTTTCCTGCACGCTGTCAGGGAGTGGAATGGTAGAGAGACAGTATGATTGTGGGTCGATGAACCCTCTGCCCAGCACTTAAATGTGAATTGCAGAGTAGTCATGTAGATGTAGATGGGTGACTATTCCGAATCTTATGGCACTGGAGAAATAATTACGGCACTTTTTCAATTACAGGATACATGTCCTGTGGATAGTCATTATGTGTCTTTAATGCACTGATTTCCATTGCCTTTTGTATCCTCACTCCGTGGATCATTACTGATTCTTCTGCCTTTAGGAGAAGTTTCGCACCCCAAGGACAGGAACATGCCCTGAACTTCTGCCCCTCCTCTACCCTCTTTGACAAGACCTTTGGCAGAATAAGGATGACTTCTCAAGTCTTCGTGCACCAATACTGATTATTAATCAGCCTTTTGAGCGGTGGTGGGTTTAGAACCCGAGACGAATAGTAATCAAAGACGCTACCCCTGCTGTTAAAAGAGAATAAATCTAACTGAGAAGAAAATACAAGGCATCAAATAAGAATTACACGGTACGCAGTACCTACTCACAAACGCATTGCACTTATTTTACATATTTATTCAACAACACACACTGGTAGGACCCGTTTACTATATATAAGAACTTTCTAAAAAGTCAGAATTTCTTTTGAATGCTTCATTGAAACAAGCAGATTATTTTGACTAAAAATACATTTTAAAAATATCATTAACAGCTTTACTAAGAGAAATTTTAACAAGCCCCAAAACTTGTAGTTCAATTATAAGAAGACTGCATTTACCGATTCATCTGTATCTCAGACATGGAATCAACATTAACCAATTGAAACAAATTGCAACCTTGCCCACTTTGTGGCTCTCGTTCTGCACGTTTTAACCGAACACAAGCCAATGTAACCTTAATTGGAATATGCAACAGAACTCATTTTAATGTCACACATGCGTAACATTTTCATTACATTAGGAAGTAGTGATTCTGGAAGCTGATGTGACACATTAATAATTTATCATATAATTTCAGATAAATTAATAGTTTACTAAATTATAGATATAGCAGTTCAGCTAAAACTAACCTTGATGCCTTCCTTCTTTGGCTGTTAACACCCTCGCCCACAGCCATTCAGTGTCACCCAAAACACGTTCATGTTCCAATGCAATTGAAGGAGGGATGTTTTAGCTGATCTTAAACGACATATTAGCAGTTCATTTCGAGCATATATGAATGTGTAGATACCATGATGAAATCAGTGTAACAGCCCATTGCGTGTTCTAAAGGGGGCCAAGAAATAAGTCTATATTACAGGTCGCAAGTGAAGCCGACAGGACTAACGATATTCGAAATATAGCTTCAATCGACAGCCCCCGTTCGAAGACCATTTCTTTCAGGGAATACACCAAATGAAAATGTGAATACAGTCACACGATAGTACCTTATAAACCACTATTGTTGAGCAAACAACGTTGCACTCATTGCTCAGACAACCTCCGCAATTCCTGCTGTCCAGTACACAAATTCAGCATAAACAGACGGTAAAGTCCCTACTGTACAACAGCATCGGATGGTGGCTTCTTAAAAGAGCTCTCCGCTTCGCAAGCCGAACGTCGCCATCCGTGCAGTCTACTGCCGAGACCATCTGTGCCAATCACAGTGTTGGGCTTACCGACCATACCCCGTAGGAGGGCGTGATGAGAACTTCCTCCATACTGTTGGCTCCGTGACAGATAAAAAAATCTGAGGGCAACCAGCCTATATCCGAGCCCGAAACTCTAAACAGGTCACAGCGCGCTCCCTGGTCGCTGGCATTTACATCAGTCTTCTCTGACTGCAGTATTCATCCTCTTTGAAAATTGATAGTTTAAAACCACAGATCAATCTTTGTACCTGTATGTACGCTAACATTCCTTCCGTCACGCCCAAACACGAAGCTGACACAATGAGCTAAACTACAAGATCTTTTTATCCATCTCAGCACATAACCACTATAGCCGATACATTCGTCTTGAGAGATTCAGCAACTGTACTGATGTTTAACATGATTCCCATTTATTGTTAAGTCTCAGTTGCAAGTTTGTTATTAGATTACATGTTTCAGTCACTCAGCATCATCTTTAGATCCTAAACACAGTCTAACTAAATGTGTAGCATCTAACACTTTACAGCAAGTAGCAAAGAAAACAATTTTAAGTACATCTATAATTTACTTAGGTTGTTGCTTCAGCAACCAGTCTTGTGTACTCGGAACGACTGCGGCCATTATTTATACATCCACATTTCCTGGCCCATACTTTTATTATTTTAACCAAACGTTTTGTCTCAATATTAATTTCAGACTTCCAGAGTACGGCCATATCATTTTATACTCACAAAGTTTCACACTTCGAATATCTTAATACACTTTATTTCTTATTCTATAATCTACTATTTTATTCTCTGATATTTTTACGCATCTATTGTGATACTTTAACACAAGAGTTTCTACATAACTGATATTTTGCAGTTTTAGTATAAGACCCTCTTATTTTCAAGCCCATAGCATCCTTGCCGCTATCCACACACACACACACACACACACACACACCCATTCCTTTGCCAGCTTTCAGTCTTCCTCACTCCATTTCACAAGATCATTATTTTATGCTGTTTACACTTCACATACTCGTTCTCCTACTTTACTGGTATTGTAACGAGAAATTTGGCATAACTGACATTCTATAATTTTAGAACTACGCCCTTAACTCTACCCGAAACTTATTTCAAACACTGACCGCAATTGCACAACATAGTAGACCTACTCTGATATATTGTTCCAAGTGTACAAGACGTGTTGGTGACGCAACTTCTTCGGCAAAGGCTATATTTATTTACAGTTCTTTCTGTTTTATCTATTGTAAAATATTAGATGCTACATATTGGGTTAACTTTGTTTTAGGTCTGATGATCGTGAATGATGGGAACATGTAATCTACTTGAAAATGTGCAACTGGAGTGGAACAAAAACGATTATTACATTCAGTACATTATGCTTAGCAAAAAAATTACTTGAAACACAGACAACTAAACATTGGATCACACTTAACCCTTTGCATATCGGTCCTAAGTCTTGACTTGCTTACCAGTCTGGGGCCTTCTCGATACTCGATGCGTTTTTATGAATTTCTCTACAGAGTAGCGTAGAAGATTACTCGCAATAGGTTCTTTGGATATCTGTATCGACATTAAATAAGTGTTTCTGATGGGTTACTTTGTCGTGAAACATGATAAACTTGAAATATGTGCAAATCGATTACATGATATTTCAGCACTAAAAATTGCAGAGTCATGCCAGGACACAAGGTCAGTTTATTTTATTTTATTTTATTTATATTCTTAATGACTGCATCACTGATCAAATTATGTGATTTATATCATAAAACGATGTAGGACACATATAAATGTCCGTGATAGATTGTATCCTACAGCTGCAGTAGGATCGCTAAAAATCTCTGTCTCGTGTCCCTTGCTACGTTAAGGGTAAACAAGATCTTATACTACCAGACCCTCGCACGATTTCTGCGTCTCTTTCTCTGCATGCTGGCTGAAAGTGAACCGTTCAATTTCTAATCAGATGTTATTGACCATACCCACCCTAACATCACCATAAGACCACAACATACACATTTAGAAAGCAAGTATTCAGCAGTCAGTAACCAAAACCTTTTACCAATTCTGGACGCTTTAGTGTACATGTGGACCGAAAGACAGGATGTGGCAGAATGGCTATTTAAAATTCGAACTAACATCAAAGAATACTGTGTTGTTGTTGTTGTGGTCTTCAGTCCTGAGACTGGTTTGATGCAGCTCTCCATGCTACTCCATCCTGAGCAAGCTTCTTCATCTCCCATTACCTACTGCAACCTACATCCTTCTGAATCTGCTTAGTGTATTCGTCTCTTGGTCTCCTTCTAGATTTTTACCTTCCACGCTGCCCTAAAATGCTAAATTGGTGATCTCTTGAATGCTCAGAACACGTCCTACCAACCGATCCCTTCTTCTGGTCAAGTTGTGCCACAAACTTCTCTTCTCCCCAATCCGATTCAATACTTCCTCATTAGTTATGTGATCTACCCATCTAATCTGCAGCATTCATCTGTAGCGCCACATTTAGAAAGCTTCTAGTCTCTTCTTGTACAAACTATTTATCGTCCATGTTTCACTTCCATACATGTCTACACTCCATACAAATACTTTCAGAAATGACTTCCTGCCACTTAAAGCTATTCTCGATGTTAACAAATTTCTCTTCTTCAGAAACGCTTTCCTTGCCATTGCCAGTCTACATTTTATATCCTCTCTACTTCGACCATCATCAGTTATTTTGCTCCCCAAATAGCAAAACCCCTTTACTACTTTAAGTGTCTCATTTCCTAATATAATTCCCTCAGCATCACCTGACTTATTTCGACTACATTCCGTTATCCTCGTTTTGCTTTTGTCGATGTTCATCTTATATCCTCCTTCCAAGACACTGTCCATTCCATTCAACTGCTGTTCCAAGTCCTTTGCTGTCTCTGACAGAATTACAATGTCATCGGCGAACCTCAAAGTTTTCATTTCTTTTCTATGGATTCTGAATTTTTCTAACATCAGGGAGAGGCTGCAACCCTGTCTTACTCCCTTCCCAACCACTGCTTCCCTTTCATAACCCTCGACACTTGTAACTGCCATCTGGTTTCTGTACAAATTGTAAATAGCCTTTCGCTCCCTGTATTTCATCCCTGCCACCTTTAGAATTTGAAAGAGAGTATTCCAGTCAACATTGTCAAAAGCTTTCTCTAAATCTAAAAATGCTAGAAACGTAGGTTTGCCTTTCCTTAATCTTTCTTCTAAGATAAGTCGTAAGGTCGGTATTGCCTCACGTGTTCCAGTTTTTCTACGGAATCCAAACTGATCATCCCCGAGGTCGGCTTCTACTAGTTTTTCCATTGGTCTGTAAAGAATTCGTGTTAGTATTTTGCTGCTGTGGCTTGCTAAACTGATTGTTCGGTAATTTTCACATATGTCAACACCTGCTTTCATTGGGATTGGAATTATTATACTGGGTGATTCAAAAAGAATACCACAACTTTAAAAATGTGTATTTAATGAAAGAAACATAATATAACCTTCTGTTATAGATCATACAAAGAGTATTTAAAAAGGTTTTTTTTCACTCAAAAACAATTTCAGAGATGTTCAATATGGCCCCCTCCAGACACTCGAGCAATATCAACCCCATACTCCAACTCGTTCCACACTCTCTGTAGCATATCAGGCGTAACAGTTTGGATAGCTGCTGTTATTTCTCGTTTCAAATCATCAAAGGTGGCTGGGAGAGGTCGCCGAAACACCATATCCTTAACATACCCCCAGAATAAAAAATCGCAGGGGGTAAGATCAGGGCTTCTTGGAGGCCAGTGATGAAGTGCTCTGTCAAGGGCTGACTGGCGGCCGATCCATCGCCTCGGGTAGTTGACGTGCAGGTAGTTACGGACAGATAAGTGCCAATGTGGTGGCGCTCCATCCTGCTGAAATATGAATTGTTGTGCTTCTTGTTAGAGCTGAGGGAACAGCCAATTCTCTAACATCTTCAGATACTGTAGTCACAGTAGCACCTTCGAAGAAAAAGGGCCCAAAAACTTTATTGGCTGAAATGTCACAGAAAACGTTCACCTCAGGCGAGTCACGTTCATACTGAGTTGTTTCCTGCGGATTCTCAGTGCCCCATATACAGACATTGTGACGGTTGACTTTCCCGTTAGTGTGGAAAGTTGCTTCATCACTAAACACAATCTTTGAAACGAAAGATTCATTTGTTTCCATTTGAGCAAGGATAAAATCACAGAAATCGATTCTTTTAATCTTATCAGCTGCAGACAGTGCTTGAACCTTTTTCGTAGGACTCTCCATACAGTTAATTGTGGAATTTGCAACTCTCTGCTAGCTCTGCGAGTCAATTTTCCTCGGCTGCGAACAAATGCTTGTTGGATGCGTGCTACATTTTCATCACTCGTTCTCGGCCGTCCAGAACTTTTCCCTTTGCACAAACACCCATTCTCTGTAAACTGTTTATACCAACGTCTAATACACCACCTATCAGGAGGTTTAACACCATACTTCGTTAGAAATGCACGCTGAACAATTGTCGTCGATTCACTTCTGCCGAACTCAATAACACAAAAAGCTTTCTGTTGAGCGGTCGCCATCTTAGCATCAACTGATATTGACGCCTAGTCAACAGCGCGTCAAGCGAACAAATGTACAACTAAATGAAACTTTATAGCTCCCTTAATTCGCATACAGATAGTGCTTAGCTCTGACTTTTGTCGTTGCAGAGTTTTAAATTCCTAAATTTATGGTATTCTTTTTGAATCACCCTGTATTCTTCTTGAAATCTGAGGGTATTTCGCCTGTTTCATACATCTTGCTCACCAGATGGTAGAGTTATGTCAGGACTGGCTCTCCGAAGGCCGTCAGTAGTTCCAATGGAATGTTGTTTACTCCGGGGACCTTGTTTCGACCCAGGTCTTTCAATGCTCTGTCAAACTCTTCACGCAATATCAAATCTCCTACATCATCTTCATCTACATCATCTTCCATTCCCATAATATTGTCCTCAAGTACATCGCCCTTGTATAGACCCTCTATATACTCCTTCTACCTTTCCGCCTTCCCTTCTTTGCTTAGAACTGGGTTTCCATCTGAGCTCTTGATGTTCATACAAGTGGTTCTCTTACCTCCAAAGGTCTCTTTAATTTTCCTGTTGGCAGTATCTATCTTACCCCTAGCGAGATAAGCCTCTACGTCCTTACATTTGTCCTCTAGCCATCCCTGCTTAGCCATTTTGTACCTCCTGTCTAACTCATTTTTGACACGTTTGTATTCCATTTCGTCTATTTCATTTACTGCATTTTTATATTTTCTCCTTTCATCAATTAAATTCATTATATCTTCTGTTACCCAAGGATATCTACTACCCCTCGTCATTTTACCTACTTCATCCTCTGTTGCCTTCACTACTTCATCCCTCAAAGCTACCCATTCTTCTTCTACTATATTTGTTTCCCACATTCCATCAATTGTTCCCTTATGCTCTCCCTGAAACTCTGTACAACCTCTAGTTCCTTCAGTTTATCCAGGTCCCATCTCCTTAATTTCCCACATTTTTGCAGTTTCTTCAGTTTTAATCTACAGGTTACAACCAATAGATTGTGGTCAGAGTCCACATCAACCCCTGGAAATTTCTTACAATTTAAAATCTGGTGCCTAAATCTCTGTCTTACCATTATATAATCCATCTGATACCTTTTAGTATCTCCAGGGTTCTTCCATGTATACAACCTTGTTTCATGATTCTTAAACCAAGTGTTAGCTATGATTAAGTTGTGCTCTGTGCAAACTTCTACCAGGCGGCTTCCTCTTTCATTTCTTTGCCCCAATCCATATTCACCTACTATGTTTCCTTCTCTCCCTTTTCCTACACTCGAATTCCAGTCACCCATGACTATTAAATTTTCGTTTCCCTTCACTATCTGAATAATTTCTTCGTCATCTGCAGAGCTAGTTGGCATATAAACTTGTACTACTGTAGTAGGTGTGGGCTTCGTATTTGTCTTGGCCACACTAATGCGTTCACTATGCTGTTTGTAGTAGCTTACCCGCATTCCTATTTTCCTATTCTGTATTAAACCTACTCCTGCATTACCCCTATTTGATATTGTGTTTTATAACCCTGTACTCACCAGAACAGAAGTCTTGTTCCTCCTGCCACTGAACGTCACTAATTCCCACTATATCTAACTTTAACCTATCCATTTCCCTTTTTAAATTTTTTAACCTACCTGCCCGATTAAGGGATCTGACATTCCACGCTCCAATCCGTAGAACGAAAGTCCCTCCCGGAGATCCGAATGGGGGACTATTTTACCTCCAGAATATTTTACCCAAGAGTACGCCATCATCATTTAATCATACAGTAAAGGTGCATGCCCTCGGGTAGAAATATGGCTGTAGTTTCCCCTTGCTTTCAGCCTTTCGTAGTACCAGCACAGCAAGGCCGTTTTGGTTATTGTTACAAGGCCAGATCAGTCAATCATCCCTTGCAACTACTGAAAAGGCTGCTGCCCCTCTTCAGGAACCACACGTTTGTCTGGCCTCTCAACAGATACCCTTCCGATGTGGTTGTACCTACGGTACGGCTATATGTATCGCTGAGGCACGCAAGCCTCCCCACCAACGGCAAGGACCATGTTTCATGGGGGGAATATTGTACAAAACGATAATCAGTACAACAAAAACTAAACATTGCTGTCACAAAACTCCCTATACCTGATGTAGTGAACCTTACTATTGCATATACATGTCCACATACACCAGCTGAAGACTAGCAATATACAGAAAAACTTTTCATCTTGTATAATTGCACTATAATGTACAACGTCTCAATACATCCAAAACCAGCACATCATATTTATTCGTCCCAGGAACATGAGGAAGCTTTTTCGGTGACTTAACACTACATATTTGTATAAGGAAAAGTTGCACTCGAAGACGAAAGTGCATGAAGCATGCAGAAAAATTTATTTAATCCCTAAATAATCCTCAACAGCAAAAAATCACTGTACACCACGAGCATTTGTCTTCAAGGATACACAGTTCCATACCACATAAACTACACATATGAAGCGATTACCGCTGTTTCAGTTATACTTAAGAAATTTCTATATATGCAACAAGAAGATCTAGGATACCTGACATGTATAGACGTAAACTTTAACACGCAAATTGCTTGGCTCATAACGCATGAAAATCTGTTCAAAAGGAACCCACAAACTGTCAGGCACCTTTTACACGGAAAAGTTTTTCCCAAAATGAACACTCAAATATCTGATACATCAAAACAAATGTAATATCTGTTCCAATGAGTACAAATGGCAAATCTGTTGAATGTGAACACGTCTGCATTGAGAATCTGTACAACAAAGGACGTAGCCAAAGTAGGTGGAGTGGGGGGTCCTCTGCGTCCTTACTCTCCTGTCACTTAAATGAAACTACACACGACATAGTGGACGTGTAATGAGACTGAAAGATATTTTGGTTTTCAATCATACGACGAAAGAGGGATACGCACTTTCGATAGTAAGCAAAGCCATTGATAGATTTAAACTGTCTAGACATCCTTAGCGCAATCGGTTATCACCTATCCCTGTTTTAGCCAAGACCAGTTGTTGGACTTGCTTGAGCTCAGTTGTTGTTTCGTTAACCAGTTCGGTTCTTACTCGCATTTGAATTTAATGGAAGTGCTACCGTTGACTGTTTTTGTGCTGTGTGCTGTTGTGATAGTTTCTAATTAAGGGTAACAAGAAAGACGACGAAAACTTATTTATATCCGTCCGATAGCGCTACGGTAGCCTAAATATATGTAAGTACTACTATACTAGCGTAATTACCTATCTATAGCAGCACCGAGTCGCTATTTGTAGACTGTTAGAACTATGGGCTTGCAGTATCTCAGTATTTCTTGACGCATCGGAGCGGTAAATATCCTTACAGATAAAGTTAAATTGAAATCAGTGCATGGAATGCTCTTTGATTTGTATGCTTTACAGAAAAAGTGAGTTGATCAACAAAAATATCGCCCAAATGGCGACACTTGCTTTTCTTTTCAAAATGTGCTCAATATGCTATCATCAGTAGCCCAAAGAGTTAAATATCGCGCAATCTGGTCACCAAGGCGGTACTCCACTACGAAAACCATTTTCGATATGATGAGGAAGTGGTTTATGGAGGGTAGAATTTGTATATGATAACAGCACATTGCATAGTTCGTTCGTTTCTAGAAGATTTTTTCAGCCGTGTGCTTGAATTCGTCCGAGTCTACTGCTCTCTGTGTCTCTCCCTCCCACTTCCGCACAAAACCATTTTCTTGTAATACTATAATATTTAGGTTGGTGCGGAAGTACATAGCTGTCTTGTTTTGCATGTTGATATTCCGGTTGCTAAGGGTCAATTTACTAATTATAATCTTTCATTATCAGTTCACTGTTGCTAATTGAGTTTACATATTGTCAATTTCGCATTTGGAGACAGTGAGTAGTGGACGCTAGAAAATGGTGTGCCAAGTGGAGAAATCATAAAATTTCCGATATATCCTTCTGGTTGAGAGCAGTAGAACGGTGACAATGGCGGAGGCAGTCAGAAAGAAGGGTAATGTCGCTGGAGAGAGCGCGGCAAGAGAATTTTTTTCTTTTTTTAAGGAGGGTCGTATTGACGTTAGTGACTCTCCACGTTCAGGAAGACCTACGGTGTTTGATGAAGATCGTTTGAACGCATTAAATCACACAGATACGGGTCACTGTATTCCATCCAACGGAGAGCAGCGCGCTTCGTTACATGATCATTTAGTAATCGCGAAAGCGTTACGGAGATGATAGATGAGCTCCAGTGGAAGACTCAGCAGAAGAGAGGCTCAGTAGCTCGGTACGGGCTTTTGTTAAAGTTTCGAGAACATACCTTCACCGAAGAGTCAAGCAGTATATTGCTCCCTCCTACGTATATCTCGCGAAGAGACCATGAGGATAAAATCAGAGAGATTAGAGCCCACACAGAAGCATACCGACAATCCTTCTTTCAACGAACAATACGAGACTGGAATAGAAGGGAGAACCGATAGAGTTACTCAGGGTACCCTCCGCCACACACCGTCAGGTGGCTTGCGGAGTATGGATGTAGATGTAGATGAGAAGACTGGTAAATGTGACGAACTCCGGTCACACCATCCTGCGACATTTGCATCAAACGTGGGAGGTTAAAAAATTCAGGTGTATGCGCACGGCATGCTCGAAGCCAAAATCATACCAATCAGCGGGTGGTCACATGTGCCTTTGCCAGATCGTCATCAATTGGCTCGTGAACAACACCGACCAGTCTTATCCTCTACAGTTACTGGTGACGTGAAATGGTGTACTTCTGCTAACATAATAAAATGAAATTAATGGTTGCGCGCACCGACAGAAGACGCATCTGGTGGAACAACGACGGTGTGGTGTACTACGAATTGCTCTCCAAAGTGTAAATACCAAAAACACTATATAAGAACTGGGTCGGGAAGTCATTCCGCACCCACCTTATTCACCAGATCTTGCACACTCCAATTTTCACCTTTTTCGCTTTCTGTCGAACAACCTACATGAAACTTCTATTCCGGATGAAATTCAACTCCGAAAATGTCTCGAGGAGTTCGTCGCCTCAGAACCACGTGATTTCTACAGTCGCCGAATCAAAAAATTACCCTATCGTTGGTAGAGAGTAGTAAGTGGTGGAGGAGAAAATATTATTTACGATTATACGTATCTGTTGTTTTTCTCAAACAAATGGAAAAACGTTACGAACTTCATCAACCCAGTAACGAAGCCAGCAGTCTCATGTATTTAAATCTTAAAACATACTTGCATTCTTTCACTATCAAATGTCTAAACGTGCACAATTAAAGAAAAACCATGCAGTGGAGAGTTCAATCTTTTGTTATGATGCATTTTATTTTATATTAGCAATATGTACCACAACATTTTTTTTCAAATTCTCCACCGAATTTGCGTAGCTCTGTACGTTCAGCCGCTGAGCTAGCAAATCCAGGATACGGGAGGCGAAGTGGTCTAAATCCATCCGTCGTCGGCTCCATTGGACATGGTTTCCTGTGGTTTCCTACCTTCAGTTTATACGAATGTCGTGGTTGGTCTCTTACTATAGGCCACAGCCAATTCCTTTGGAACATCTTTCCTTTCTGACAGATTCTATTTGTCATATAGATGCAACCCCCCTGCTTAAATGAAAAGAGCTGCGTCGAAAGCGAGTTGACCAACACTTCAGAGAGTCCAGGCACTAAAATCCATGTGATAAATAAATAATAACCGAAATTTGGGAAACTGTAATGTTGAATGACTTAAGATCCTTTGCATTTTCGCCACCAAAAATTGTTTTTGCTTCTCTGTCGAACTGAGATCTCTTTATTCCGAGAGCTCTCTCGGTAATAACCACGGTGTCCCAAAAAATTTGAGCTCGTCCATTCCTGATCACTTCCTCAGCTCAAATCCAGACAGACTGAAGAACAGTGTGAAACGACCTTGGAGGTGAAGGGAGAGTGGAGAATGTTTGTTTGTCAGTGTTGACAAAATACAGCATATCTAAGCACGAGATTATATCTTCGCTTGGTGAAAACTCCAGAATCATCATGGAATAAGATGTGTATCGTTCTTCACATAAATTTTCAGAATAAGTGAGAAACATGAGTCTTTTTAAGGTCCTCTTTAATAAGACGGGCACCCCCTTTCACAAAATGTGTTTGATACAATCGAGAACATGTAAGAAATCTCAAAATATGGAAGACCTATTCAGAAGGAACGTGCCAGTTACGTAGCACATGAAAACACATGTAAAATCTCAACGTAAAATGCCAGACTCTTCACATATAAAGCATCTGTTGAGAGAATAACACAAACTTCCCGGCACGTAACACATATACAATGTGCATAGCACATCAACAAAAGCGGAAAATCGGCTAAAAGAGAATACATCTTGATCACCTAACACACAAAACTTCAATCACACTCTCTAAATACGTAAAGGAGTTTAACTACCATATACTTAAAGGAACACTAAATAACTTACAATGAATACACCACCTCGTGAGGTATGCTTCATCCATACTTTGTGCCTTGGAGCCCTGCACCAGACTTACTCTAAATCTCATCTTTCCATAATTTATTCCATTCCATTCCATTGTGATTAGATTAGTTGCAGGAAACTCTTTTGTGACTTACGAAGGACGCTTTTCAACCGTATAGGGCCTTATCAGGTTATCTGGCGCATCTTTGAACATCAGTCACAGCAGCGCAGAGTGTGGCCACACAAACAAAAAAAAAAAAAAGTGGAAACATAGCCTCAGAGCAATTTGCTGGTTGCCGACGATCCCCGCTCACACAGTGTATACATAGTACTGTATATTTATATCTGACTTAGGATCAATTGGGTTCTAAATGTTTTTCGTGAGGAATCACACAAGGATAAATATGCTACAGTGCCTATTGAAAATCTCTGAGAGCAAATTCATTGATTCCTACAGACTCAAGAGTGCCTCTTCTCTTCGTATCATTGTCATACAACAAATACAGCCCTCATTCAGTCTCATTTCGCGACAGCAATAATCGCATTTTAATATTCAGCAAGATCATGACGTGTTTTGTGCCCGTCATGCTCGTCGGGACAATATTAACTGAACCTAACACGTTATTATAGAAGGAGTCACAATCGTTATGAACTCATTTTTCTCTGAAACTTCTTCGTCTATTTCCCCATTTTGAATACAGTGCCCAGAGATTTTATCTTTATTTCATCCAGTACGTATACAGTCGTATTAACATATAAGACACCTTTATTTACTGCTCTAAAATCCAATCCTCTATTTCCCCTGATTTTAACATATATCGTGTAGACAGTAGGTACATCCACAGACACCTCTTTAGCAGCTATTACCACCTCTAAATGAAATCATTGGTTGGCTATGTGCCATCTGTGCTCTGTTTAGCAATAAGTGTAACATGACAACACACTCGACATTCTCGGGTGTTGGGTATACTCCGAAGCATTGATAATTATCATAGAACTGAAAGCAAACTCGGCCGTTACTACCATCGCTTGACGCAGTATCACAGCGCTTCCCGAGTCTTTCATGCATGTTAATATCTGTTTTTTTTTTTTCTACTTTGATATTGGTTAAACCCATTCTAGTAAGTTCAGGACTTCCCGCACGCCCAGGTGAGGCGTAATACTTTGTGGCGTACAGGCACCAAGGATACGTGTGTGGTCCTTCGGTTCCGAAAGCCCATGTCGATCATGTTTCGTTGAATGACACACTGACGCTTGTTGATGGCCCAGCATTGAAATCTGCGAAATAGTAGCACTTCTATCCCGTTGAACAATTCTCTTCAGTCGTCGTAGGTCCCGTTCTTGCAGGGTATTTTTCCGGACGTAGCGATGTCGGAGACATGATGTTTTATCGGATTCCTAACAATCACGGTACACTCGTGAAATGGTCTTACGGGAAAATCCTCACTTCCTTGCTACCTCGGTGGTGCTGTGTCCCATCGCTTTTGCGCCGACTATAACACCACGTTCAAACTCACTTGAATCTTGATAACCTACCATAGTAGCAGCAGTAACCGATCTAACTGCGCCAGACACTTGTTGTCTTATGTATGCGTTGCCGACTGGAGAGCCGTATTCTGCCCGTTTACATACCTCTATATTTGAATACGCTTGTCTATACTAGTTCTGTGGAGCTTCAGTGTATAACGTGTATTTTTACCAGTGGTGACATTTTCATTTCACCGTAAACAGTAGTTATTGCTATTTCCTACCTCTTTCTCCATTATTTTATTATAGCTGTTTTTGCACGTGTTTTTACGTGTTCTACTACAAGGTGCATTTTCATTTACGTGAACAGTGTTTTATGAGACATATATACGGTTTTTGTTTCGATATTTGCTAGCCCGCGTCAGTTGAGACGTTCACCATTCAATTATGAGCGCCGAGCAATCATAGCAAACCTGCTCGCTAGCTATTGGTACTAAGCCCGCTGTAGGTGGGAACCTTAGTTATGACAGCTGTCAACTACGAATACTGTGTTGATATTCGTTATGGAGTCATATAACGACGTTGTCGTCACCCAGTGCGAGTTAATCTGGCCTTTTCTTTCATCACTAAATATAATTATAGTCGTTTTCTTAATAATCCACGAATTTATTTGCGAGACTTTTCGTGTCATATGTTCCTACGATGTTTGTTTCGAAACTCTGAGGTGGTTACTTTCGTTAAGTCTGGGCAGTAAAAGGGTTTCTCTTGAGTTTAAATAATCGAAATTCATCGACGAAATAATGCGGAGTTTATCTCTGTTTGGCATGTGTTCCTCCAGGCGGTTATTCCATTCTTCCTTCCATTCCTTATCGGACAGGCCGGTAGGACGTAGCTGTTGACGTACAACTTCAAGTTCGTGTGTGTGCGACGTTACATACGCACTTGTCTGTTTCCAACGTTCCGCACACCGTTTTAAAACAGCTGATAGCGATATCACAGTCCGTACACCTTTAGCACTCATGATTCTGAAGTCACAGTTGTACCGAATACAGCGCCACATATTACAATCAGTTCGGAAGTCTCCAAGACTACCTTTAACTTTTTATCACCCATGGCAGGTTATGAAACTGCAGAAGAGATAGTACCTATAGAGTATACTGGTTTTAGCAGTTCGGTTAGCCGCAAACAGTTCAGTTTTCAAAATTACAATCAAAGTCCATTCTCGGCAAGCCTTGTCACTATTGTTCATAGTAGAGCGCGATATTCACATGACCCTCAGAGTCTAACATTTTGTTCCATAACTTCCACGTTGAAGTTTAAGCTGTGATAGAAAAAAATAGAAATGTGGCTATTAATTTTCCTGTGATTCTGTGTAGCACTATTGCACAACGTAAACAGTTCGTAAGCCACTACACTGAACACCTCCCAGCTGTCTTCTTTCTACGACCGCAACATCGCTCTCCCATGACCGTTCGTACTACAGTGCTGTATGTTAGATTTGGTTTTATACAGCACCGTTACTCATAAACATTAAGCAGGAAATGATACATGTATTGGAACTTTTGCCTAGTCAGTTAGAAGGAGATTCATATAACAATGCAAATAAACAAGAACGTAGTCACTATTCATATTACGGAATAAAAAAAAAATATATTCTAGACCATCAAAGACACGTACAGAGCAAATGAGTAGAAGAAAAGAAAGAAGAAAAAGAAAAATTATAGCTCATAATTAGCAATATCTTCGCACTGTGCGACGAACGTTTCTCCCAAGTCAGTGCTCTATGCCTGCATTTCTGTTCTTTGTGCTGTTCTCCGCGCATAGAAGTTTGTTATCAGGATCTGTTATTGTTGTAACATAAGATATTTTAGTTCAGTCCAATCAAAAACGGTTAACGGCTATATGGTGATCGATGACACAGCTTCTGTGCCAGTATCATATACATCGGCTGCCGGGTTTACTTGGCTTGCCGCCGAAGGCCCGTTCTTGTGTGGTTTCTCACCGCCTGCCCACTTCCGAGACGCTAGAGGACGCGGCTTCTGTGATCGTATCGCTCGAGGGCTCGACTTCCATTACGATAGCACGTCCAACAAGGGAACAATATGGCTCGTGTTTTCTTGGCCGTTACACGCCTCACTACTATTATGTTCGCGATGCATTTCAAAAAACCGCATCATCTGCGGTTTCGTACATTCTGTGCATACAACACTACACAGAATAGCGAATAAAAATATCTGAAATGAATTGTAAAGAACGAGGTAACCCTATATTCCACTGTAGTCATCAAAAGCACTCGCTGTTTCACGTACCAGACATGTTACTACCTGTTAAATTTACAGTCTCTCCAAACAAAACTAAACAAAAAACACGTTAAAAATTGCACAAATACGACGCTGATACGACGCCGGAAATTCAGCACTGAGACATTTGCAGCACAGAAATAACATCAACCCCGTAAGAGAAAATGACAAGCTAAATAATTCCCTAGCATCTAACGCTTCCCAGAAATTACACGGCGTCTAAAATATGCTGTCTTTTGTCGTCAGAAGAAAGATGTCCCCACTTCTTATAGCCATACGTATTACAAAAGTGGGTGTCCGTTTATACGTCTGTGCACTATGTGATCAAAAGTATACGGACTTCTGGCTGAAATTTACTTACAAGTTCGTGGTGCCCTCCATCGGTAATACTGGAATTCAATACGGTGTTGGCCCACCTTTAGCCTTGACGACAGCTTCTGCTCCCGCAGGCGTAAGCTCAATCAGGTGCTGGAAGGTTTCTTTGCGAATGGCAGTCCATTCTCCACGGAGTGCTGCACTGAGGAGAGGTATCGATGTCGGTCGGTGAGGCCTGGCACGAAGTCGACGTTCCAAAATATACCAGAGGTGTTCTATAGGATGCAGGTCAGGAGTCTGTGCAGGCCAGTCCATTACAGGGATATTGTCATGTAATCACTCCACCACAGGCCATTCATTATGGACAGTTGCTCAGTCGTGTTGAAAGATGCAGTCACCATCCCCGAATTGCTCTTCGACAGTGGGAAGCAAGAAGGGGCGTAAAAAATTAATGAAGGCCCTTGCTGTAATAGTGTCATGCAAAACAACTGCATGCCACCTCCATGAAAAACACGAACACACCGTAACACCAACGCTTCCGAATTTTACTATTGGCACTACACACACTGGCAGATGGCGTTCACGGAGCAAGAGGGAAGCAAGAAGGGGCGTAAAAAATTAATGAAGGCCCTTGCTGTAATAGTGTCACGCAAAACAACTGCAAGCCACCTCCATGAAAAACACGAACACACCGTAACACCAACGCTTCCGAATTTTACTATTGGCACTACACACACTGGCAGATGGCGTTCAGGGAGCATTCGACTTACCCACACCACGCCATCAGATCGCCACTCCACACGATTTTTCCCCCTGTTCAATCGTCCCATGGGTACGCGCAAAGCTAGGCGTCGTTTGGCATTTATCAGCGTGATGTGTGGCTTATGACCAGCCGTTCGACCACGAATTCAAGCTTTCTTATCTACCGCCTAAGTGTCATAGTACTTGCAGTGGATCCTAATGCAAGCTGGAATTCCTGTGTGATGGCCTGGATATATAGCTCTTATTACACATTACGACCCTCTTCAACTGTCGGCGGTCTGTGTGAGGCAACAACGAGGTTGGTTTCGTGCTTTACGCGTCACTTCATGTTTTCACTTCACTATCACATAGCGTATAGTGGATCTAGGGATGGTTAGGAGTGTAGAAATCTCACCTACAGACTTATAACACAAGTGACACCCAAACACCGGTCAACGTTCGAAGTCCGTGAGTTCCACGGAACAATTCATTCTGCTCTCTTACGATGTCTAATGACTACTGAGGTCGCTCATATGGAGTACCTGGCAGTAGGCTGCAGCACAATGCAGCTAATATGAAAAACGTAGGTTCTTGCAGGTGTCTGGATACTTTCGATCATATAGTGTACGTATCTTCTACATCTCCTCGTCAACCACTTCACCGATTTCAAACAATTTTGGTACATACATCACTTATTATCCGGCAATCGTAAGAAGCACCTACTTATCGAAGGCGTACAGGTGGGGGTGTTAAAGCAGTGTAGCCCACGACGTGCCAATACATATATTTCGGTCGTACAGTAATAGAGATTAACAGCAGTTAGAAACTTGGACCAACCTCCACATATATTTTCAAACGTTTACCAGACTTTTTCTCGCTCGGCACCTCCACAAAATGAAGTAGGGAGAAATGTTAAGCGCTTACTACGTTTTCTCTGTTGAAGTACTAAAGCTGCAACATGAAGCATGACGTTATGATTTACTACTTACTTAGTAATATGTTCGCGAAAAATTTCACGACGCTATCCACACACAACAATGAAAGTACTAGCAAAATTTTATGTTGAACGACACACAGTTCAGGAGATACGATGTCGTAGACAGTTAGATGTGTGAAACCCAGCCTCATTGTGCAACACGTTTAAATTTATGATTTCTTTGTTACGATTTCTGTTCGGAACAATTTCCGTAGACAGTATCCACTTATGCCACTGGACATACCTACGCAAATATCATGTACAATATACAACTCAGGAACGTTAACGTCAATACTGTGATCCGCGAAAAACAGCTGAATCTTTTATGGCGTGTCTTTTATAAGTGTCTCTTTTTGTTTTGCGTCATCAGCCATCTTATTGGCTGGATTCAGCCCGTTACGAATTTATCTCCTGTGCTGAATTTTTCATCTCAGAGTAGTAATCGCAGTCTATGTCCTCAGTTATTTGCTGGCTGTATTTCAGTCACTGTCTCCCTCTACAGGTTTTACCCTCTACGGCTTCGTTAGTACAAACTCTGCTCGCAAGTCATTTTGCATACAGTATCCACATATTGCGATGATTGTAACTAGAATTACACATCACTGTATAGCACATAGATCAGGGGTAAGAATTCATAAATATCGATTTCTTTACGAATGAAACTGCAAGCCGAAATTTGCTAGAGGTAAGGAGAAATGCATATACAAATACTTGTGAAATATGTAAGATATAACGACATATGCGTACTTTGGCAAAGCTATGGGTAAGACTCACATCCTAAACATATGGAACGATTTCAACCTGATATGGAACACATATTACTTAGATCTGGAAAGATATATTTGTAGCCGGCCGCTGTGGCCGAGCTGTTCTGGGTGCTTCAGTACGGGACCGTGCGATTGCTACGATCGCAGGCTCGAATCCTCCCTTGGGCATTGATGTGTGTGATGTCTTTAGGTTAGTTACGTTTAAGTAGTTCTAAGTTGTAGGGGACTGATGACCTCAGGTGTTAAGTCCCGTAGAGCTCAGAGCCAATTGAGCCATTTTGATATATTTATGGGTAAAAATCACAAGCGTTCTACTGGGGTGAGCATGATAGAGTGCAAAGGGAGGAGGCGAAGATGAATGACAGGGAGGAAGAGGGAGAATATGTACAGGGAGGGATGGAGGAGCACATGAACAGAGGAGGAAAGATGAGTGGATTGACGGAGGAGATGAACAGAGAAGGGAATGGGGTAAAAGCTGAAAAAGGGAAGAGGAGGAAATGGACACTGACAGAGGGAAGAGACCGATGAAAAGGAAGATCGTGGAGAAGATGGACAGTAAGTGTGGAAGGAGGAGATTGACAGAGAGGGGCTGAAAAATGAGATGGAAAGGGAGCACTGGAGGAAGAGACTGATAGATGGTTGAAGTAAATACACACCACACAATGTGGGTCAGCGAGCTAGTATATAGTTATTTGTGGTTAGTCGCACTTTCAATCTATACAGAGACTTTTCGTAGCCATAAGGTTCCTACAGCACAGTTAAGTGTTTAACATTTTCTATCTGCCGCTTAGTGCCCAGCCACCTAATCATAAATATTAAATGAAAATATAGTAATAGTTTCTATCACAAACACCAATAAGCACATCAGCAACCTCACTACTGGAATTCAGATAGAATTATAAGGATTTACAACTCCAAGATGCTACTCCAGGCGGTTTTAAATTCACTGTGCGCAACAGAAAATAATGAATGTGATAATGAAGATTTGGTCCTGCCTGACTACCCCGTGAACGAGACTTTAGAATCTCTTAATGGTGTTATTATCTCATCTCCTCCTTCTTGAGCTGTTTAAAATGTAAATTACAACATAAAAATAAATGAATGACGAAGGGAACTAGTAACTACAAATGATAAATGCTCTTTATGGTTAAACATTTATTTGTAGATTAAAACCGATTTATATATCACAAATTTTATACATCAATGTCCAATGGATTTCCCAAATAATATGATTAATCAATTGCCCAAATCTGTCTCTTTTTATGGTTATGCTATCTAATATAAACAAAGCGTGATGACTGACATCATCTAAGTACCAAACACTTGAAGACACTACTTTCAAAGACGATCTACAGTGGTGTGCAACCTCAGTGGAAATATAATTTACGTGATCACAGCTGTTTAGCTTTATACCTCTAATAAGCAGAAGCAATTAGCAGTATTACCGAACGTACTGCATCCAGTGCATCGGAGAAACGCGCACTCCCAGCAACAAGGATGGAGTTCAGATTACGTCTCAACACGAGTACAGTTGTCAATCACTAAACTCTGCGTAGTCAACGACGACTCCCTATCCACAGGCAAAGCCCAGAATCTAACTGTAAAATCTCCTGAGAACAAAGACAGACAGTCTATCTATAGCAACAAAGCTGATACTTAGACACCGTCAAACATGGGAGCTCAATATGGAAGAACTCTTTCTCCCACTGGTGGCTTTCCAGCAAAGCTCGGCTCCCCTCCCTCGTAACTGCAGAAGATGAATCATATTCTCCGAACCTCGGAATATTCTCGCTCTCTACCGATTCTTCCGAACCCCGACCAATCATATTTTAGTCTTTTGTCGTCCAGTGTGGAAGGTTTGCGAGGAAATAACTATCATCATTAATTAGGAATTCACACGATGATTCGCTTCTCAGAGTAAAAATCCTCTGAAATAATCCAGAATGCGTGATTTCCGAGGTAACGCATCCTCGTTCACTCAGGTGAAACCCAGATTTTCAGAGTCTTCGAAATATTATCCTGTTATCCTTCCGGCCCTGCTACAATAACGGCTGGTCGTCGCTGTATTGTGCTTCAGCGCTCAGGTGCCCCAACTGTCCATCTTGGGTTACCTCCCTTCTAGCAGATCAACACACTTGTATGGGCTTATCCACCCAGGGCCCAAGTAACGTCTGCCATTTCATGTCCACTGGTGTTCCAACCTCTGTTAGTATAGGCAAACATTCATTACGCCATTTTACAATAAAGACAATCCCTTACCTTTCATGCAGTAAGTGTTAACAACTGTCTACGATGTGTAATAGCTGTGCCGTCTATGGGCAGCCTTAATACTATTACAGTGTCAGTTACATCAAAGATGTGAAAGTCCTTGGAGTTTTGGTATATATCGATTATAACGAGTCGCCTACATCACAATTGCATCTTTGTTGGATGTTCCAGAATCGTCTTACATTAACTGTAGTTTTCATAGCACTATTCTTTATAGCAGTAGGGTAGCAGCCAAGAGTACGTTCCGCATTATGTATGTCTGAATAACTGATGAGACCGCTGATTAAATTTTTAGAACTCATCAATCTAATAGTTTTATAATAATTAATGTCAATTTAATAAAAATTTTATATGTTGTACAGCATATTTTCATACATAGCTTTTGCCATGGGTATGTACATAATCACATATTTTAAAACAAAATTGTACGTGCTTTTATTATAAAATTTCGCATCTTTTATGTAACTGACGCTGTAATAGTATTAAGGTTGCCCATGGAGGGCACAGCTATTACACATCGTAGTTTACCGTGTTTTATCTAAAATATAAATAAGGTGTACACGTACTAACTATCTGTTAATCAGGCATTTTAAATGAATCAATTTTATGTTATTAGTGTATTTCCTATTTTTATACTTCGACAATGGCGTCATATTATGAACTCTGATTGGCAGTTGTGAAGTAATGTGACAGAGAAGTAGGCGGAGCCTCTGCATATTTAAGCTCGTGCTCAGCACTCACAACCATCAGTTGACTTCGTAGCAGCTGAGGAGAGCTACGACTACCATCCTAAGGAAGCCATTATTTTATCTTGTTAAAAGAATTTGACACTTTCATTTTATTTAAAGAGTGGTTTCTAGTATTTCCTAAAATTAATCCACAGGTCTGTGATGGTTATGTAAAAATAACCGAAACCGGTTACCTATGTCATTGAGACATAAATGGTGTGATCAAGACTGAACTTTAGTCAGAATATAATTTTTTTGAGATCGGTCATTGTGGCTTTGCAAGTTAGTCTTAGCACCTTCAGCTCATTGTTGATCCAATCAGGTTACAAGTCTCTTGCAGAGTTGATGATATGGAAGGATCCTCAGAACATACAGCAAGGTGAGTGGGTGTATGTTTCGGAACCGCCAAGTTTTCGTCGAATTTGCACACAGCATGAAGGAGATACAGTCAGGTAGGATTCTTATAGGTCACCTAACATTCTTCTGCGTCATCTAAGATATGTGTAATGGCATCCAGTCTTCAGTTACTTGTCTTCCTTTTGTTTACTTTGTTTATGTTCCTACTCTTCTGTCCTTCATGTCTCCTCTTTCTCTTGATATAAGTGTTATGTTTTGGATAAGGATATCGGTAATTGTGGACAGTTTGGATATCTGTTTGGTGACATATAAATGAAATTTGAGTCTTTGTGTGTGACTCTGATTTCTCATACGTCAGTGCCAGGTGACTGATTGCTACAGATTAAGCTGTTTATCAGCCTCTGTCTGTCAAAGAACAGCCTAAGGAAAAGCAAATAGAGTTCACAGTTCCGTACAGCTAATCAGTCGGTCTGTCGGATTAACTGACTGTATCATGTGCACAATTTGCTTATCTCGTGTCCATCATTTAATACTGCAGTGGACACAAGTCATTAGTGGCCGTTTGAATACTCATCTTGATCCGACCCTACAGATCTGCCGTGGATTCCTGCATACTACCTGCTCAGTCGTTGTCTGCTGCCTGATATCCTCAGGTAGCCACATTTGAATTGGCCTGCTGTTTGCTCATGTATGCGACTTGGCTTTGGCTTACTGACAGCTTCACTTGCTTCTGTTTTTCTCTGCAGCTGTGCCGTTAGCTTCGTGTTCCATCCATACATCACATTGCTGTTTCCAGTGTGACTCACAAAAGTTTCTTTTTGTGGAACCTGTACTCACGATTACATACAATTACTTTCTGATTTACACAAATACTATATGAAATATAACACAAATCTTTGACATGTGTCTGCTGGAAATATAGTTTTCTTTTTAAGATGCACTAGCCAGTGAGGGCATTTATCTTTACAATTGTTATTGTTCTAGTTGTACCATCAGGCAAGACGCTCACTTATTTACTCCTATTATTCTGATGAAAATTCATATAAAAAATTAATCTTAATTATTAAGAAACACATTCCTCAACCAATGTAATTTAATTATTAAATATCTGTCAGCACCAGTATACCTATGAAAAAATACACGTAATGGTAGAATTATGATCATTATCATATCCTAATATTAATAACTGTAAATACTACTAGTGAAACTACTGGCCAGCAGGATGTTTTTTTTCAGTTTAACTACAACACTATTAAATTTACTATACTGTCGTTGGGTATCACACGATCGTCTGATCTCATGGCTCTTAGTTTAGTTGCGGATGTCACCATGAACACCTGTGAACATTTGCACAAAACATTTGCACAAAACATACAAAAACGTATGATTAGGAGGGCCTCTTATTCATTTCATGCTTACGCGTGCTTCCTGTGGATAATCATAAATTACATAGCAAGTTTAGTACCAAATTACTGATAAATTTTTGATACTTTCTTTAACCATACTGCCACATACCTTCTTTCATGTTTTTACTCACTAATACCTTGTCCGTCGCTGTCCTTTTTCCGGAGCTGCTGCTTTTACCTTTATCTGTCGTTAACTCTTTCTTTTATATTAATAGAGTTACATTTTATTTTACTAGTGGTACCAGCAACTCTAAAAGATTTTAGTACATTATATAAAATCACTGCTCATCAACACGACTACCAGGCTCTTATATATTAGCCACAATGTCATGCGCTTTGAACGTATAACATCTCTTAGTTTCGTTTGTTAATTTTTACGTGTTTATATGCACTTATTACAGTTCCATTTCATGTCGCTATAACACTCAGACAATATTTCGGTTCGCTCATACGGTATTTTGCAGAACTGGCCACTGTATACACAATTATTCCGTCTCTCTGAACAGCATAAATACAACACTTCCACAAACAAATAACAGTGCGCTCTCACGTAGCCACGTGCAGCAGGCCACGTACCTATCTCTCGTTTCTCTGAATGGAGACCTGTGTGTCACTCCAAACCATTACTAGAAAATCACTCATTTGTGATCCCATTGCTAAACATGGGAAGTAGACAATCATTTCATGAAGTACTTCTAAAGTCTTTTCAAAATGCAGACATTCTCTCCTAATACGTTCCTCATAAATAGGGTAGTAAACTTACCTATTAACGCACTTTGAAATTTTTTTTATTTACTTATTTTACTTATTCATCATTAATTAATTCCTTCGTGGACAGACAGCACATCTTAAACTCCAAACAACTTTTAAATTGCACGCTCAGCCTGCTATGCACAGAGTTTTAGCATACACAAAGAAATATATCCTAATTATCTCACTCTCCTTATCCTGTACTTTTATGCAGTGTAATACCTCTTGCAACATGATAATAACGCAGAAAATATTGACAATCTACATATCCATTCAGTGGAATTACTTGAATTAATTGCTAACTGCATACAATATACTTTACTTTCACCATACAAGTTCCTTTAATTCTTTCTAAACTACTGGCCATTAAAATTGCTACACCAAGAAGAAATGTGGATGATAAACGGGTATTCATTGGAAAAATATATTATACTACAACTGACATGTCACTACATTTTCACGCAATTTGGGTCGTAGATCCTGAAAATCAGTACCCAGAACAACCACCTTTGGCCATAATAACGGCTTTGATACGTCTGAGCATTGAGTCACACAGAGATTGGATGGCGTGTACAGGTACAGCTGCCCATGCAGCTTCAACACGATACCACAGTTCATCAAGAGTAGTGACTGGAGCACTGTGACGAGCCACTTGCTCAGCCACCATTGACCAGACGTTCTGGTGAGAGATCTGGAGAATTTGCTGTCCAGGGCAGCAGTCGAACATTTTCTGCATCCAGAAAGGCTTGTACAGGACGTGCAAGATGCGGTCGTGCATTATCCTGCTGAAACGTAGGTTTTTTCAGGGATCAAATCAAGGGTAGACCCACGGGTCGTAACACATCTGAAATGTAACGTCCACTGTTCAAAGTGTCGTCAACGTGAAGAAATGGTGACCGAGACGTGTAACCAATGTCTTCCCATACCATCACGCTGGGTTATACGCCAGTATGGCGATGACGAATACACGCTTCCAAAGTGCGTTCACCGCGATGTCGCCAAACACGGATTTCACCATCATGATGCTGTTGACAGAAGCTGGATTCATCCGAAAAAAATTACGTTTAGCCATTCGTGCACGCAGGTTTGTTGTTGAGTACACCATCGTAGGCGCTCCTGTCTGTGATGCAGCGTTAAGGGTAACCGCAGCAATGGTCTCCGAGTTGATAGTCCATGCTGCTGCAAACATCATCCAACTGTTCGTGAAGATGGTTTTTGTCTTGCAAACGTTCCGAACTGTTGACTCAGCGATCGAGACGTGGCTACACGATCTGTTACAGCCATGCGGATAAGGTGCCTGTCATGTCTACTGCTAGCGATACGAGGCCATTGGGATCCAGCACGGCGTTCCGTATTACCCTCCTGAACCTACCTATTCCATTTTCTGCTAACAGTCATTGGATCTCGACCAATGCGAGAAGCAATGTCGCGCTACGGTAAACCTCAATCGCGACGGGCGACAATCCGACCTTTATCAAAGTCGGAAACGTGATAGTACGCATTTCTCCTCCTTACACGACGCATCGCAACAACGTTTCGCCAGGCAACGCCGGTGAACTGCTGTTTGTGTATGAGAAATCGGTTGGAAACGTTCATCGTGTCAGCACGTTGTAGTTGTCGCCACCGGCGCCACCCTTGTGTGAATGCTCTGAAAAGCTAATCATTTGCATATCACAGCATCTTCTTCCTATCGGTTAAATTTCACGTCTGTAGCACGTCATGTTCGTGGTGTAGCAATTTTAATGGGCAGTAGTCTACTTACTCTATGTCATTTTGCCGTACTCTCCATGGGTCAGGTGGTCTAATTTGAACAAATTTATCCCGATTCCTGTTGTTATTCATTCCACCCCATCCTTGGTCAGACCGTTGACTAGTTTCTCTGTTGTCACCCCATGATGCGCCATTGCTTTGTGGCTCCCATCTGCATTCATTTTGTTGCCTATAATCTCTGCCATAGTTTTTCCATTGTACACTGTTCCCACTACAATATCTGTGGTCCATGTTTTGGTGAGGCGGCCGATTTAGATTGTATTGCCAATTATGGCTTCTATTATTCACTCCGTTGTTCTCCCTTCTTTCCCGTTGCACGTCTCTCTGTCTACGTTTTTCTTGCACGTGATGCACGGTGATAGCGAACTCCCTTAGGATAACCTTGAACCTTTCTGCATCACTTCCATATCGGGGGACAAGCGTTTGCTGATAGGGTATTGGCAAATTCATGTAACACAATCTTGTGATCTCAGCCGGTGTGCATAGGTCGTCCAAATACTGATTTTTCTTGGTCAAGTTTTCGAAATACATCATCGGACTACGGAACCCTGAACTCTCCAAGTCTCTGCTCATCATTATATCCTGTTTGATCTTGTCCTGAGTCTCCAAGGACCAGCATTTGTTTAATAATGCGTCATGAAACTCTTTATATGACGTGTTCGTTTTTTAAATGTTCCGTATGCATTCGGCCGATGTTCCCTCGGTATGTGAGAATACGAAGTCCTGTTTGTACATCAGAGGCCAGCGAGGGGGTAATGATGAATTAAGTTGTCCAACAAATGTTTTTGGGTGTACAATGTAGTGCTGTAATTTACGTACGGAGATAAAATTCTTAAAATCGAAAATTTCATTACAATTTCTTCCTTCTCGGCCTACCACATTCTCACTTGTAGCTAACGTTTCCTGTCTACCGTCACCTTGGGCATCCTCTCTTCTATTCCCTGGCTCGTTTTCAAATTGTTCAGATGGCTCTGATCACTATGGGACTTAACATCTGAGGTTATCAGTCCCCTAGAACTTAGAACTATTAAAACCTAACTAATCTAAGGAAAACACACACAACCATGCCAGAGGCAGGATTCGAACCAGCGACCGTAGCAATAACGTGGTTCAGGACGGAAGCGCCTAGAACCGCTTGGCCACATCGTTACGTTTTCATTACTGTTCCACGGTGTGCATTATCGGGTAGCAATTATGCATATGAAATATCTCATTGTTGTTCTCTGAAATATCTCATTGGTGTTCTCCGTATTCGCAATTAGCGACCCAGTGGTGCCCTGCGTAAACGCGGGCGCCATATTTCTAGCGATATTTTGTTTCTTTGCAGATACGCTTTCAGTCTGTGGTTGACAAGCAACTCTTACATTCAAGCACAATCTTATACCATCTGGGCTAGGACATGATCGTGCTGAGTAGGCTCTATCGGTTTCTATAATTTTCAAATCGCCTACTATTTCTTTTCTGCGTTGTGATAATTGCTTATTTTCGCTTTCTATGTTTTGCTTGGATTGGGATAGCCCCATGGGTAATTCCTTATTTGGCGCAGTTCCTGTCTTATGTAGCTGCGTTATTTCTACTTGTTTCAAGTGACTCTGCAACTTCGATAATGCACCTCTACCGATCTCTGTCGTGTTTTCTGCCTTCTGTAATGTTTCAAGAGCAACCCGCTTTGCTCTCCTCGATAGTAATAGTGGCTCATTCGCAGTTCTTCTGACCTCCGCAATCTCTCGTTCTCGTCTTGTTCGGAGCATCACTACCTAATTTTTCACTTCCCTCGTTTCTTGTTTTATCGACTGAATCTCGACACTAAGGTTTGGAATTTTACTTCCCATTTCAGCACTAACGTTTTGAATTTTGATTCCCATTTCAAAGCGTACTTCGTCATTCCCCTTTTTTATTTCTTTTCTATTTCAGAGCTGACTTTTTGAATTTTATTTCCCATACACTTTTTAGATATGCAAGGAAGTCATCACACCTGTGTCATCTAGATCTTCCCTATTATTGTGACTTTCTCTTCATGTACTTTAAGGTTATCTCCTGCTCTTTGTCCTTTACATTTCTTTTCGTTCAAGAGAGTCATCACCGCATGCCCCTGATATGATGCCCTGCTGCTATGCCACTGAAGGCGAACTAACATGATTCTTCGTAGTTTCGCGCTCGCTTGGACTCTCTAGTCCCGTATTTTTCCTCATCTTCGCTAACACATTGCTCACCACGGGCTTCACCGTGTCCATCACCCTCAAGAAGTTCCCTTGGTTAGGTGTTCTCCTCACCTGTGCCTAGTGCTGCTAACAAAGCTACCTCTTTCTCATCCCATAGGCTTTCTTGACTGCCTCATGTATCTACCATTTCTATATTGTTATAACTAGTGATCTGTTGTGCTACTAAGCTAGCTTTCGACCTAGCTGTCATGGAGTCATTCCTGACAGCCGTTCTCTCTTAAAATTACACACAACTTACAATACCCACATTTATTACCTAAGGGACATGAAAAATGAAATATCTACAGCAAACAAGCTAAACTAATCGCAACATCGTGAATGAGCAGTGCCGTTACAATACAAACAAAATACAACAACAAAAGACATAACATAAATATCAATAAACTGCAGCCAGGAGACAATAAAATACACAGATAGTATTTTTAATGTTATCACATGACTTTACCACTGCAAACTATACACTTGAGCTGGTCATCACTATTAATAACACCTAAGCATTGGAAATGGCAAAAAAAAATTTTAATTTCCAAGGTTTCAAACCACTTTATGACTGCTTTCAGAAGACTCTAAGTAGGATCCTGGTAGTGTATGTCATATTCAAGATGCTACTCCAGATAGGTGCAAAATGAATGTGTGCAAGGGAAAACACTGAAAGCGATAGTGAAGATCTGGCCCTGTCTGACTACCGCCTTAACCAGATCTTAGGATCTCTTGATGGTGATATTATCTCCTCCTTCTTGCTCTTAAACGTATATATTACAATATAAACATAAATGAATAAGCGAAATAGTAACTACAAATAATAAACGCTGTTTTTGCTTATACATTTATTTGTATATTAAAACCGCTTTATATATTAGAAATGTTTATATATCAAAGTTCAATGGACATAAAAACATGCAAATGGATTTCCAAATTAATATGTTTGATCAATTGCCCAAATCTGCCCCTTTTTCATGACTACACGATCTAAAATACATAACGCAAGATGACTGACATCTAAGTATCAAACACTAGAAGACATCACTTTCAAAGATGATCTACAGTGGTGTGCAACCTCAGTGGAAATAAAATTTTCATGATCATAGCTTTCGAGCTTCAAAGCCCTAGTAAGCAGAAGCAATTAGCAATATTACCGTATGTACAGCGTCCTGTGCATCGGAGTGATGGTTCTCATACATGTGTTAGATGATGGAAGAACTCCAGCCACAAAATATGAACAAAACTAATTCAAACACTATGACAGCAGAAAAGGATCCTCTGACTAGTATTATTCAAAGCTGATTTCTCCTCTCTGTGTTCTACAGACCAGAAACGCGAAATTCCAGCCACAAGTATGGATTTCAGATAACGTCTCAACGTGAGTATAGGCAGAAGAAGTGCTGTCAATCACTGAGAGCTGCGTACTCAACGATGACTCCGTACCCAGAGGTGGAGTCCAGAATCGTAAAAGTTCACAACAGTATAGTGCCTAAGAGTTCTAACTATAAAATCTCCTGAGAGCAAAGACAGCAAGTCTGTCTCTAGCTACAAAGCTGATACTGAGACACCGTCAAAAACGGCCTCTAAAAACGGAAAGCTTCTTCCTCTCCACTTCTGGCTTCCCAGCAAAACTCGGCTGCCCTGCCTTGTAACTGCAGAAGGCCAATCATATTAACGGAACCTTGAAATAGGCTCCCTCTCTACAGATTCTTCCGAACGCTCACCAACCATATTTTACTGTTTTATCGTCCATCGTGGGACGTTTGCGAGGAAATACCTATACTTCTTAAATTAAAATACATACGAAGGTACCCTTCTCAGATAAAAACCCTCGGAAATAGCCGAGCCTGTGTCATTTCTGAGGTCACGCTTCCTCTTTACTCTCTGCTGTGTCTGAGATTTTCAAAGTTTCCGAACTATTATTTGGTTACCCTTCCGGCCCCGCTACAATACCAGCCAGCCGCCGCTGTATTGTGCTTCAGCGCTCAGGTGCCTTAAAAGTCCGTCTTTGGTCTACTTCCTGTGTAGCAGACCAACACATCTGTGTGGGCTCTTCCACACAGGGCCTGAGTTACGCCAGCTATTTCCACTGACTCTGCTAGTGTAGGCAATCATTCATTACGAAAATTTTATAGTAAATACAATCCATCATCTTTCATGCAGTAAGCGTTAACATCTGTCTACAAGGTGTTCCTGACAATGTCAGTTTCTTTAAATATTCATATACACGATGTACAACCTATCAAGTGATAGATCATTTCGGTTGTGAATCACGGCAAAGTATGTAGAATAGTGCTTGTAAGGTGCGAAATTATAGCCACCTTAAATATTTTACTCTATGTTTCCAAATACTTTTCTCAGACAGATTGCTTGGGGCTATGGAGCAACGTAGAAGAGTAGCATGCTGGTATGCACAAAGTGGCAAAGTTTAATGAATTAAATAGCTTGATGAGGAGCATTTACTCACAGCGATAGAGTATACTCCCGAAACACATGTAAAACCCTAACGTCATGGTACAGCCACTTAGTTTGATGTTGCACAATGGAAGGCCTTGGTTTCCTAACATCTAAGCTTAATGATTCTAGTAAGTCGCCATAACAAGGCCTTCAGGTCTGTTCATACTCAGATTAAACAGTGTGTATCTCTTATTTGGAAGCTGAATTTAAAATTGCTTCCTCTCACTTGAAAAATGATAAGTAATGATGGCTCAATCTGAACTACTAAGAAATGAAATTAATCAAGTAACCTTCCATTAATATATATAATTCTTAAACACATTTCATTGCTAAACATGTTTCTTTTTTTATTCCTGGTAAGAAGTGAGTTTATGACATAACAGTGAAAACGTATATTACTCATCTTCGTGAACAACATAAATGCAGCACCCTACTTGTAGACTTAAGCAAAAGAAATATCTAAATTTAAATCATAGATCAACAAAACTAGGCAACATATTGTTTATATATGTTACATATGTGGACTTGTACAACATTATTGCAATGAGATTACCTTATATTATACAGCTATAAGCCATCTAGTATAATACTTTTAAAGATATACATGTAGTCCTGTTCACACACAGTAGCATTAGTTAAGAATTATTCAAGCAATGTGTGAGACTTTAAATGTCAAAAATTCGTTGGAAGATCCGACATTGTGTTCAAAAGATTAAAGTCCACGCAAAATAACGTATCTTAGATCTGAAATGATGAATTTCCTATCAACTTCCGCACTATTGAAAGTGTCGAAGATTCACGTATTTTCAACAGTATCTTTCCCCAAGACTAATGTAAAATCGTTAATACGTACAGATATATGTCATGTTCTGGAGGACTATGATTGCTGACGCAGTTTGATGCAGAGGCTAATTGTTTTCGTCAGTGTTTTCCCAACACAGGACCCACACAACATGTTTCTTAATTATGATTTTATCTCAGAATTGTTAGTTATGGTAGGACTGTCGGGACAAAATACTCTCTAGCATATGTGACTTAATTATTGACATGGTCCACGCAGTGCAGAATTGCTAAAGTTTTATTGAGGGATTCAGGACTCAGCCTCCATAGGGCAATAAAGCAGCTATCACTCAACTAGGACAACAGAATGCTCGCTAAGTGTTGAATCCGATTACACTTGGCAGATTCATTGTCCACCGTACTATATACAGCCAGAACCGTGGCCTCCATGGTTGTCAGAACAGCATGGTGCCAAGTGCAGAGCGAACCTTGTAACACGCCCTAAGGTGTCTGTAAGACATTGGCAACACAATGCAGAATTATTGTTCGTGGATACGTAGTTGTCTTCTTGATGGTTGTCGGTAGCCATGCAAGTAGGTAAAGATTCCGCAAGGTCAGTATGTGCAGTCACCCTGTTCCTCACAATCTCAGCCGCCATAGGGACAGGGCTGCACACGCACTGGACAGCTACATCACTGGAGGTTGCTGACTGGACCGACTGCGATGGTTGATGGCGTGGGCTCAGTGGGCAGCTGCACGGCTAGCAGGTTACCAGGGCAATGACGCTGACGACGTGGACGGCAGTCCGGGAAAAGAACAAACCGGCTCTGCACGAGGTGACTATAATTGTGAAGAGTTGTCACGGCCTCTCCACAAGAGAAAGGCCGGCGACGCTGGTGTCTGCAAGTAGATGCAGGTCTGATCGGCACTGCCTTGCTCCCACAGGATGATACTGGTCTGGCATCTCACCAGATACCTTCTGTTAGGCCAGCAGGAGCATGGTGGTAGAAGGCATTCATGTCTTCTCATCAGTGGAGGCGAAGAAACCAAGAACACCAAAGCCATTATGGCTGTCTAATCGTAGCCCGAAGTCATCTAGGCTGACAGCAGACGAAGTGTCACAAGTCCCACCTTGAAATTATTTAGCTGCGAACCGACAATTATTTTTGGATGTCAGAGTGTCTATCCCAAACAGTCTATGTCAAAGACGTTTTGGCAAATTTGACCGAGCGTCTCCTAGTTTACTGACGCCATCACCGCTCTATACCGCACAACAGCCTTCCGTTCAGGCTTTCAATTTCGTTATTTCTGCAGCGTCTGTGTGCTGTATCGCCACTCTCAAGCACCTTTCCAGTGAGATCACTCTGCTGCAATGGCTTACTCGTCTTACAATTCTGGTGGTGTGTGACAACTCGGCGAAGAGGCTCGGTGGTACGTGAAGTATTGCCTGTTCTTCCGTGTTGGTATTCTAGTCTACATATTTTGTACAAGGCTTCTGCAGTTTCAGCTTTGGCTCTATAACGGCTTTAAAAATTTTTTCATATCTTCCCATACTATCATTCTCGGATGCAACAATGTTCTTCAGTGAGGCTACAAAATGCTGTTGTTCCATCCAGTTGTGTACAATACTTTTTGGATCGCTCTCCACCAGTAGACATTGGTCCAATTTCAAGTATCTGTCAAATTCAACATTTTCGTTGTAACCAACCAGAAATAGAACAATGTGACATACACTTATGGTGTTGAACAATGTTACGAAATGATATGCTTTTTACTGGATACTAATTAGAATATTGTTTTATAAAGTATATAAAATGGATTTTTTTCTGTTGTGAAATTAATGTTATTTTGTAAATAATATTATAGATTTGTATAGGGGTCCCAACCCGTCTTAACCTAGACATAATTGCCATAAATGCCCAAGAACGCCAAAGAAACTGAAAAGAGACGCTACAGAAGTAACGGTTAACCATCAATTACAACAGAACATTGTTAAAAAGTGTAATTTCGCAGTTCCTTTGCTTTCTTTCTTGCATTTGACACTGACAGTCAGAGAGCTCCTACAGTCAAGTTAATTCTGAGTGTGGAGTGGACTGGGGATACCGGTCGATGTCGTGTGATAAACTAATTGGTAGCAGTAAAGTAGTTATCTTATGAATAAATTGGCTACATCTTTCTGTTCACAGCAGCTGAGTTCTTAATATGATTTAATCGTGGTAATGGAGTAATATGACTGAAAAGATATATTGACCAGTATTCGAAAGCGAGATAAATCACATCTGAAAGGTATTTCGAAATATTTCGTAGTTATAAGGATCGAGAAGTGTACCACCGTTATTCGTAAGTCGTAGCTAAGCCACTGGTAGAGCTGTCTCTCCTGAGATCCATCGCCATGGCTTGTTTGTTAGTACTGTGACAGCATTTCATTTTGAGTAGTTTGTGGATGGCGAAACCGAAGTTAATGTAAACGACTTTCCGATAGTTCCAGATGTCGTAGGACGTGTGACACACTCATCGCCACAAACAGAACTTTTTCTCCCTCATATCCAGTCTTTAAATAGATATTTTGGAATTGTAGGAAATAAGGAATAGCTTTATTTAATACTTGTGAAGTGGTCTGCTTCGAGTATCTGCCACTGAAATCAGTTGTTTGGGTTATTCACGAGTGATGAAACGCGAATGACTGAAGTAGCTGAAGTTCTATGTTTCATGGTTTAAGAAACAGAGTAAAAGTAACATTGGTAATTAGGTTTATTGAATTTTTCAGGGAAGACAAATACTGGTTTAATACAGGGAACGCCAAGATTGTTTGCACCACAGATAGGGAAGTCAAATGGAGTTTGACCTCAAAACAACATTTGAACTTAGATTATCATCACACATATCAAAACAAAACACAATTGTCAGTTGTAGAATAAAGGTTTTTCTTGTGTTACAAGTCATAGTAGATTATTTCGTCACCTTCAGAAGTCTACAAAGCTGTGAAGTGTTCTAAATTTTTTTGAATCTGACCATACATATACGTAAAGTACACAAACTTTTATTACAAAAACTTACTTATTATTGGTTTATCAGATGGCAATACTTTATTCACAGAAGCATAATGAAATGACATTTTAAAAAATTTACATATTATGTGGGTTAGCTACTAACACATACTGACAGATTAAAGTCAACGAATCACTTTTTATGTAAATAATCAAGTTGTGTGTCAGCAGCAAGGAACATACATAAATGCATATCAAATGTGTAACTGTCGAATATATTTGAATTTATGCATATTACTAATGAAAAACATGGTAAACTGTCCCTTGTAAGCTATTGGAGACATTAAGATCTAAGAGAAATTTATAAGAGCTGTTACAAGTCATACAGTGTCTTCTTTTTAATGCAGGTTGATCATTCAACATATCCTTGTATTTTATATAGTAATATTTTTGTGTTTAAAACTCATATTACAGTTTTATTTTGTAGCTCTGGTCAGTTGCACCCAAAATTTGCACAATAGCCAAAGACGGCGCAGGAAATATGTATTTCTCGATTTTGAGATATACTGCACAAGCTGACTTATATGAAGTTTCATTGTCATTGTTAATCAAGTGTTTATGAAAGTGGGTGTTAAGTGCCCTGTATGTCTTACAGAAACCTAGTACAAATGCTTATGAAAGAGGATCTTAAATGCCCTCCCTCTATGTTCTATAGAAACACAGGCACACATTACATAAAATTTTAGATACCAATTATTTGAGAACTTCGCAGGTAGTATACTTCTTATTCTGTAATGAAAGCAGCTTGGTGATCTTATTGTTGGTAATGGTCGCAGCGATGTCATATTTTTTTCAAAACAAATCAGCTGCATGATATGAAATGTTAACCCAGGAATGATTCTTAACAGTAAGGTTATTTAAATGAGTCTAGGGTAGTTCGTATTGTTACTTGTTTAATTTTTATAAAGTCGTGTGGAAGGATTGTACACAAACTTTATATTATTTAACTAATGAGTATACTAATTTCTCCATATTTAGTAAAACGGTCTTATAGTTATGAAATGTATTACAGTCCCATTTCTAGGACAGACTGGCAAATCATTAACAATCAGCTTTTGGGTCACTTGGTCATCAGATGCAAAAAGTTCAAGTAAGGCAACTCTTGCAGATCATCTCTGAATTGAGAAAAATCTCTCTTCACTCACCATATTTGCGTGATATGGGCATTTTGCTTATAACTAACAAGAGCAACTAAATAAATCTCTTACAACGTTTTTGAAAGACATAATCATCAATATCTACACTCCACAGATACGTGGAAAATAGATGATTTTGATTGTTTAACATTTCTCACAAAATTGTGAAAGGTAGCCCATTTTCCTTTGATATTAATTTCAGCTGTATGTGCATTATATAATTTCCTTCATCTATGTTCATTTTACTTTTATATGCTTTTGTATGTGTTACTTGCTACCAGCTCAACCTTAATATCTAGAATAAAGGATAAAATAATATCAAGCCCATTTTTGTAATACATTTGTTATTCTTTACCCATGTCTATGGCCAATTTCACATAAATTATAATATCCCAAATTTAGTAGGCTTCTGAAAATGACAGTAATCTAATGAGAGCGAAGTGAGTTCCCTAGTTGTGCAACTGACCACTGCATTTCATTATATATATGTGTGTGTGTGTGTGTGCACTCACAAAAAATTATCGAACTGAACTTGATTCAGATTTCTCTGAATGAAATAACATTACTGGTGTGTTGCTAAACTTGAACTGACAAAATATGGTTGATATATATATATATATATATATATATATATATATATATATATATATATATCGTCGATCTGAGATTCTTATCTCCATTTGTCACATTTTTTTATTTACAATAATCCGTAGTTCTGTCTGATTTTATTACCGAAACTTATATTTGCTGCTTATGTGAGCTGAGATCGTATTAGCGCTAGGGGCCAACTATACAGCTTCGCATTCACTTGTCGAAACATAAAGTGCAATATATAGTTATTTATGTTAATGGATTCCACTGCTGCACGTAGATAAGGTACTGTATGCAGGAGGTGATGTAGCTGAGGTTCACGTTTCTTCCTCATACGATAATGTGCCTTACACATGGAGGTGGCTTAATTCTGTCTTGTGTAATTTATTTAATTGAGGTAATTTTTATTTACTTGCTTTTCTCTACAAATTTTCTGGCAAGGTGACTGCATTCAGTCGATCGAGTATCATTTCCTGATTTTAGCTTGGGGATATTGCCATTTGAGAAGGCCGTGAGTTGCCAAAAACGTGGATATAAAGGCTAGTGTAGCGTGAGCAGTGTTGAGTTGTGTTGCATTCGGAGACAGTTTCAAAAATGGTTGAAATGGCTCTGAGCACTATGAGACTTAACATGTATGGTCATCAGTCCCATAGAACTTAGAACTACTTAAACCTAACTAACCTAAGGACATCACACAACACCCAGCCATCACGAGGCAGAGAAATTCCCTGACCCCGCCGGGAATCGAACCCGGGAAACCGGGCGTGGGAAGCGACAACGCTACCGCTCGACCACGAGCTGCGGGCGGAGACAGTTTGGAGGCACGATATAATGTGTTGTGGAACAAGGTCGGCAGATACTGGAATACACGGTTGCCGTGCAGTGGTAGTCACTCCGGACGGCCGTTTGAAACTCCATAAACGGCGGTTGATGCGTAATTCTTTCAACATGTGCATTCGGGTTTGTGTTTTGTAATTATTGTGATAAATGTTCTTTTAACTGGGGAGAGTAGTTAAGGCTTAAAAGTGTCTTGATGTCTTGTGACGACATTACTTCGAAACTGTGTTGGTTGATACATGTCAGTGGCAGTTCACATCATATTTCTATTCACGCTGTGAATTTGCATTTGTCTATTGTATTAATGAACTTTAACGTTCTGTCTATTTCTGTTGTATGGAGACGGTGTTCCGGGTATGGTTTCCATATTATACCGTGTAACGGCGCGTGTGTCGCGCTATTAAATCTGACTGCCTATATTATGTCAATCAAGGTTGTAGGTTAAATAGATGTTAAATTCCTATACTTAAAAAAGTGGCGTGAATCCGAGAGAGCGTAAAAATTGGTTTCACTGCTTGCTAGCCTGTGGAAAAATGTGTATTGGTTGGTACGCTATTTTAATCTTAATATCACCAAGCTTTTTCGTTGTGTTCTGAGCGTTAAGACTTGGCGCCTTTTGGCGTGCGCATTTGCTATGTTTTGACACAGCCTTTCGTCGGTTAAGCAAGTGTCTGCATTAAAAAGTTAACTGAACAGTTACGTCGGAACTGAGTGGCTTGTTATGATTTTTGGTACTCAATTGTAGCTTGAAATCGTCTCATGGACCTAGGACTGTAAAGTTTAAGAGCTTTCCGATTTTTAGAATGCTTGTGGCCAAGGGTCAGTATATGAATACTTTTAAGTTTTCTAATCTTGCTTTAATTTCACTTAATGATTCTTTCATTTATTTGACATATTATTTTCTCCTATTAGAATTCAATTGAATGTCTTCTTGGCGTAAAGTTTAAAGCAGCCGCTACTGTTGATCTCTGAAATTTGAGTAATCTCTGCTTGATGACCTTACGGTAAAAATTACTGTTAAATTTTGTTAAGGTGTGATTGACTGTAAGTCGTGTGTCATGTAAAATTTTTTAATCATATGCGAGTATAATTTATGAAGATAGGGAGTTTGTTTCATAAATTAGGATTGTGTACATTTGCGCACCAATACCTTACTATTCTAACCTGGCTCTGTACCGGATACGGTATTTTACTCGTATAATGCTAACTCACGTTTCCTTTCTCGCGTAATGCACGACACTTTGCATTAGCATTTCAATTACAAATTTCTACTGAAATTTCTGCAGGTGAATGTCCTCCATTTTGCGATTCACTCGAGTGGCTTTTCCAGCACTGCCGGTATTCTGATAATGTGCGGTTTCTCAATAATTCCGTTACCACTTCCGATTTCAATGTAATTCACTTACGCAGCGGGCGGATCGTTGTTACATACATCCTGTGAGTCCCTTTTCATCCCACTCTGCTGTACCTGTAACCGCTACTTTGCTTCTAATGTACTACTCGATACGGTGGAAAGCTGTTAATGAGATTACAAATTTAGCTATAGTGGCTACAGCGACAGGTACTGTTCTCGGGGATGCTCCGAATCCGTACTCGTGACGTTCACCGGCCACTGGAAACAGAGCACGGTATTTAATTACTAGCAGGTGGGAGTACACTGGTCACCTCTGATCCGGCTACCAATGACGAGGTGCCAGCTTTTCAGAAAGGGAGCACGGGCTGTCACGGACACGGAGCAAATACAATTACCTTGCGACGGTACAAGCGTTCAACAGATCGCAGGTGTCAGCTTTGTACAGGGCATAGCAGTGGCATAGCATTATCGAGGAGAGTAGTTCCCTGGTGCTTTGCTCGCTGCTGCGACTGGTGAATCCCACACAATTTTACATCTGGCCGTAGGTGATTTGTTGTGTTATTCATCGGTAAACACTTCCGGGCGAAATTGCCGTGGTCGATCTGTAGAACTTCTTCTCCCTGACGTTTCGTTCTCAACTACGGAGAACATCTTCCGAGGTGAGTCGACGACTGGCTGCTAGGAGCTGGGGCCGCCGCTTATATGGAGATCGTAGAGGCCGCCACCGCACGTCACGTGGCGTTGATGTGTAGCTATCTCTCGCTATTGTCTGCTCTCTCGGTTGCAGGAAATCGATTGTCACGTGATTGACGAAACGTCGACCGCCATATTTTTCCAATTTTAATCCTTCTTCTCGACGATTAAAATTGTATTGATGTTTGTGGATTTAAATTGCCTCTCAATACATACGTGTATATTAATGCGGCGTCGTCGCTAGCACGCTTGTCTCACCAAATTTTATTTCGTGATCTACATCCTTAAAAACATGTTCCACTACTGCCGATTTGTCGATATGTCCCAAGCGACAGTTTCTTTTGTGCTCCGTCAAACGTGTATTTATGCTTATTTTTGTAGTTCCTATGTAAACCCTGCCACAACTAAACGGAATTTTATATACCCCTGCGGTCGCTAGGGGGTGACGAGCATCTATTTTTGATCTTAGGCATTCACTAATTTTCTTAGTAGGTCTGAAAATAGTCTCCACCTGAAACTTGGCTAGTACTTTCCCAATGCGATCCATGATGTTATGGATGAAGGGAAGAAATACTTTTCCAGCTGATGGTTGTTGCTGTCTCCTATATTTAGGCATTTTTCTGCTTGGGTGAAGTGCTCGGTTAATCTCATTTTTCGTATAACCATGTTTCGCAAAAGCCATTCGTAAATGATTTAGTTCTAGTAAGTAGCCTGGTTCACAAATATTATTGGCCCTATCCTTTAGTGATTTTATGACCCCCCCTCTTTTGCCTAGGGTGGTGGTTTGAGTTCTTACGGAGGTAGCGATCAGTATGTGTACCTTTCCAGTAGACCTTGTGGCCTAAGGTCCCATCCGCCCGTTTGATAACTGATAGATCCAAAAAGTTAAGTTGTCCATTATTCTCTTTTTCCATGGTAAATTTGATCTTTGGGTTGATGCTGATGAAGACGCCGGCCGTGAAAGCCCACATGGGATGTTGTATTATTGTTTTCTTCCGTCATAATACTGGTTTGATGCTGTTCTCCACGCTAATCTGTCTTCTGCAAGCCTCTTCATCTCCGAATTATTACTGCAGCAAACATCCCTGTGAACCCACTTACCGTATTTACTCCCTAGTGTCCCTCCCCAACTTTTACCCAACACGGTTCTCCCCAGTGCTAAATTCGTGATCCCTTGATGTCTCAGAATCTATCCAACAAACTGGCCCTTTGTTTTATTCAAGCCTTCCCACAAATCCCTTGTGTCCACAATTCTCTTCAGTATTTCCTTTTGAGTTACGGGACCTACCCGTCGAATATCCAGCACTATTCTGCAGCACTACATTTCCAAAGCGTCTATTTTCATCGTGTCTGAACTGCTTGTGGTCGACGTTACTCTTCTCTACAAGGCTACGCTTCAGGCAAATATCTCCGGAGTACTTAAATTTTTACACGCTTTTCACAGGAAGCGTTCTTCAGAAAGCTCTTCTCGCAGCAGACAGTCCCCTTCGGCCGTAATCAGTTCCTTTGCCTCCCATACTGCATATTCCTTGTTCTACTTTTAACGTCTCGTTTCCAAACCTAATTCCCTCCGAAACACATGTTTCAATTCGAGCACACGTCATTATCCGGTTGATGGCTTCCATTTCAGACTGCAAAAGTAGCATCCAAATCTCACATCTCACTGTAAAACCCTATTCTCAGTTTCATTGATACAAGCTACGAACATCACTGACGCAAAATTTGAGTGAGTATTATAAATACTTTCCGTGCCATCTCTTTAATTCCGGAACGTCTGCACAGAAATTTGTGTGCAGGTCATAATCAGCTCTACTTCTGCTCTGTTTTCAGGATATGAAGTTTATCTCTACAAAGTATTCACAACCACTAATCATATAATTTAATTATTCGAATAAAACGTTACGTTTGGAGACGCATACTAAGCAAAAGTATCCAAATACTCTCTGCTGCTGTATTAACTTTTCAGAGTTGATTCTAAAAATATCGTAGGTGTTAAGTAAAATGTTACAGGATCCTAAGTGAATTGGTCTGAATAAGATATCTCCATAATCAAAAATGTATCATATGCATTTAACAGTCACAGTGATCTCCTTCCGAAACAAAATTTTCTCATCGAAATCAGTGACACAGTGTGTACATGAATCTCTCTTGAACATGGAGAACAGGGAAATGCTACAACAGCATTTGTGAATTGAGGGCAATTTTGCGCGCAACAGCCAACAAAGCCAGCAGTGCTGTTACCGTTTCTCCTTGCGTGTTGTCACCTCGTTGACACAAGAAAAATGCACTAGTTAAGAAATTTAAAACTTTTTCTGCATCAGGTTTGTAAATAGATCGATTTACCTAATTTTGGGGTGCTGAATACACTGCTAAAATCAGTTTACCTCTATGATGCCACATTTCCTAGTTACACAGCAGAATTAAAAATGGTTATAGTGAAAATTTACACAATTTTGTCAAACAAAAATACAAATTCAGAGCGTTTGAAATCAATACTATTTTATTTGTATATACGGGCATGATGCCAATAAAAGATCCAAATCAGTACAGAAGATATTCTCACTTTTAATCGTCCTTAGTTTTTGAAAAATGCGACGACAAAACTCTTGTTTTGTTTGCCGTTTCATTACTCTCTCTAACAAGACCACAGCAGTAGTCACCCATCATCACAGGTTTCCAGTGGCCTTGGTAACGGTGTTCCATGGCAGGAATGTCTTGGAGAAAGTGTTCAGTATGCTCATCGCTTACGGCTCCCAAATTTTCCGGGACTAAATCAAGGTGAGAATCTAAAAAGTGAATTTTAAGCGACAGTCTACACTCCATGTTCTTATAGTTGTCCTACAGATCATTCACAGTGATAACATAGTTCCTGTCTTTCCTGTTACCGAAAAAGCTCTTCGCAGTTTCTTTAAAGGAAGACCGAGCAGGTAATGGGACATCTGTGAACTTGGTATTGAAGGTTGGATCTTTCAGAAATTTTCATGTTTGTGGTAAAACAAAATTAACCCTCTTTCATCATTGCCTCATTGAATTTGGGAAACTTTTCCCTTAAGCGATTACAGGCATCTTCTTCATCCAGAGCTTTTACAAAGTTCTTGATAAGAGACATCTTGATAGGAAGTGAAGGCAACGTGATTTTATTGGGCTCAACCAATGGGGTATTGTTCACATTTACATTTACAGGAAGATATAACTTCCTTATAGGCCATTCCTTGACTGTGTGGTGGTTCCTTGTGTCACCGGTATCCCAAAGGCACAAAAAGCAGCGGTATGTCGTAAATCCAGCCTGTAAACCTGTAAGGAGTGCAACTTCTTTTAAATCACAGGAAAGCTGCCATTCATGATCATTACATCTAATGGCCTCTCGCAGCAAAGCCATAGTTCTATAAGTTTCTTTCACGTCTACTGCGTAAGCCAAAGGTACCGATGGAGATGCATTGCCATTTGCAAATTTTGGAGTAGTACTGCTTTCTTGTGATTTTACTCGAGCCAAGAAGTAGTCGACACTCCTGTGGATTATATTGTACACCTAGCTGCATCACCAGACTATTGACACCTCTACATACACAAACTGAATTTTGTAAATTGAAATATTGAGTGGAGGAAGCACCTCTTGTCCAATACAGGTAATTTTTGTCCCTGGAGCTAGAAGGTTCCGCTGCTGCAGTCTCGACCCCCATAGTTCAGCTTGCTGTTTCGAAAGCTTTAGATGGCGATCCAAATCGTTCCATTCCTTTTGATCAAATAGCTGAGAAGGAGTGTCATTACACTGGGGGCAGTACTCTTCTATATGTTCAATAATTTCTGATTCACTTGACATGGTGTCTGGTTCCGTGGCTTTCAAGCTACAGTTACGAACAGGCCACCGCTCATCATGGGGCACAGACAATCGCACTGAAGATACATTTGGATACCTTATTTTATGTCTAGTTTTGCTTGAATGTCCCGAAATATTTGTAAGACAGAAGTAACAGTGTAAATAAGTCTTTACACTCACACCACACCATCGGAACAGTAAATGGCATGGCTCGGCGTTTTCCATTCAACCACTCGGTTACATTACAATCAAAATACAGTTTATATGCCTACTTAACCAAATCAGTGACTAGTTTTCTTTGCGCTTTTGGAGTGACTTTCGCACACGCTTAACAAAAGTTGAGACAACAACGAGATTTAGTAGTTGCCATTTTTCTTAGTGTAAGGTTTAAACACAAAACTTTGCACTATCTATCACAGGAAACACTCACTGAGGATCTTTTTCACAATAATGGATTACCACACCTAATATTTACTGACGATTTATAGATATTCTAGTTCTCCTCTGCAAATCAAAAACAAACAATTAAGCAACAAAACAGAAGAACAGCAAACAGCGAAACACTGAATACTAAAATTGAAAAAACCTTCAAAAATTCAAAAATTGTACGTGCTAGAACGTTTAGAAAGGTAAATTAGGATTCCACTCACCAAAACACATGATAGTTGATACATCACATCCCAGATGAAAAATGGCTGTTGACTAGTGATATTTAATCAGTAGAACATGTCATCTGCAAACAGGCTGTTTTTACAGTGTGGGGTGCAGCGCCCGTTCTTGCGGGATACGAACTTCAGTCAGAATCGGAGACGCGCCACGGAATAACATCCTGGCTTCAGTATACCACACAAATTTGGGCAAGTGATGGCCACTTTCTACCCCCGGAAATGCGATAAGAAAACAGTTGAAGTACTCTGTCCATCAGAATTAACGATTAACTCTCTTTGCCTCTCAGTGGAACGTAGAAGTTTGGACCAAAGGTACTTGTCACCACGTCTGTAATGGTGTACAATAGTGGCATTGTGTGACGACACTCTGGGTCTCGACGACGATTCAGGCAAACAAGGTGTCAACACACTCGACAAAAAGCCAGAGCTCAAAAGTTGATGTGATGTCCCATTGGCGCCAAATGTCACTACAACTCTGCCCGGTGCCACTGTGGTCGTGTCCTGCAATGGGCAGGTTGCCACACCCCCCTCTTACCATTGTTTCACGTTATATGTTGAGGCCTCGACGATGGAGATCAGAGCCGCGACACCCAAACTTAAAAATCAAGCATTTTTCTCACCGGTGGCTGAAGATAACGTTAAGAAACACCAAAGTTGAGAATCGACACCAAGAGGCCCCACAGGGTGGCGCAAAGCGAGTCAATAAAAGAACCAATTCTCTTAGGCTTTTGATTACTCGATCGAAAACAACAGTTTGGAACGAAGAGCAACAGTACGACTTTTCCGACAACCTTGGACACAACTGGTACCCTCTCGCCCTCCCCCCCCTCTCTGGCGATTTAGCCATTCACTAACGACATTGTTGGCCTGCAGCACCTATGTATGTGGTCGCACCGCTTTAGAGCCTAGTAAGACGCCAATTTTTGCTCTGTATCTCAGGAGCAGCAACTACTCCCGTTGCAATCCATTAGACGAAATGCAAGCAAAGTGTGCATATGCTTTCGCAGCGCTCCTCCTTTCCACCCTTTTGTGGAGTTATTATGGAGGAGGGCAGGGGTGAATTAAATTATAGAGAATGCGTCTATGACCCCCTAGTTGGGTAACGGCCTCGGTGCTGACCGTGCACCTTTGTTGGACTCCCTAGGAATGCCCATGTACTGCCATTCACGCACCGGTGCTCGTTTCTACGCGCCTTACGTTTGGGATGTGGACCGCAGGCGCTAGTTGAACGGATGCATCGTCACTCAGGGAGGAAATATCTAATTGGCTGCCTCTCACACCAACACACAGGAATCAGTGAAGGGATGACTCTGCACAAGAAAATTTTGAAGTGCACATCAAAGGTGCGAGGGTGAAATTGAGGGTGTCGCCGACTTTGGTGAGGGGGGGGGGGGGTTGGAAGCAGTCTTAGAGGGATCCTCTGCCGTTTAATTCGCGAACATGTCATTGTCGTGCTCTCACACGTTCACGCCACTGGAGGTTGTGAAAGAAGATTTTCACGCCACTGGAGGACGCGGAAGAGGAGGGTTTAAACGGCATAATCACTTTTTCCTGTTTCGAATCATGTTCAGATTTCATCCAGTGGTTTTCAACGGGCTCTAGCATTTCGAGCCTGCGCGCAAGAGATGAAATTCAATGTTGTTGCAGAACCATGTTGTCCTTAGAGACAATCATTGACGTCAATGATTGTCTTGTTTGTCACTGCAGTGCCAACTGTCGTTTTCGACGGCCCAATGCAACTAGTGGTTTCATTGACGCCCTCTATGCCACCTCTTAGGAGTCTTCATGTCGCATTTGTTGGATGGTGAGTGTGAGAAGGTTTCCTCGGCAAACCGTAAGAAAACAGCTTTCTACGCTGGGCGTTGCAGCTCTGATCACCGTTGCAGAGGCATCAAGACAAGCGGTGGAAAGTCGGCAAGACGGGGTAAGTGGGCGTTCCTGTTCGTTGACACGTTCGCAGTGGCATTGAGCAGAACTGTGGTGAAATCTGGCGCCAATAAAACGTCAGAAACCCACCTGGCATGACATATGAAATTCTGAGTTCTTGTCTTTCCTTCACATGTGTCACGAGCTTGCTGCTTGAAGCACCTACGAGCCACAGGGTGAAGTCCCAGGGCACAACGCATTTCCACCTTTACAGAGGAGATCTGTAAGCATCCTTGAGCCAAATTCCCAACTACTGAGTCGAAAGGGGGCATTTACAGGGTTTCAAACAAGTGAAAGTTGAATAGTGTGGTTTCGATTACGATCACATGTGGAATGATGTTTACATATACACAGAGAGGTGAAGGACACGATTTCTCTCTTGTAGGTAATTGACCACTGCTGCCATGGGAAGGGCACCTGGCCGCAAAGTAAAACAAAAGTAAATTTGCTAATACTTGGGTACAACGGAACCCGTAACTAAAGAGGATAACGCTTACGAAAAAGAAACAAAGAATGATTTGCAAGTGATATGCAATAAAATGAAAACAGTAAAGCCAAGTAGTTCACCATGGTGTTCGTCTTACTGGATACAAAGTCGGAAAGAAGTGAGCTTGACCGTATGCAGAGTATTCCATTAAAGTATTGACATACGTACCAGTAGCCCATGATTCTAACCTAAGTCTGACTTTAATCCTTGTTGTCAATTTTTCTATGTCCTTTAATTTTATCTTATGACATCATGGAAGACCGAAAACTGTGACTGGGTGGGTGCTTGATTTATAACGGGTATCGATGTTTACTAGCTCAGCACCCGTGGCCTCAGTTCCAGGTACGACACACGGAATCGCTTAAATTTTTAATAAATGTCGTCAACAATGGCAGCCGAAGGCTACCGTCATAAGAAGTCATACTCATTGAACAAACGGCCTTGTCAAAGAGGACAGAGGAACAGTTAGAGATTCAGGAGAGTCTCTTGACCCTGGCGTAGGAAACCGCCCTTAAAGGTGGAAGAATAAACTGTGATCAACGGCATCAGAATGTAGAAGATAATTTAAAAATGTTCAAATATGTTTAAATTACTAAGCGATTAAACTGCCAAGGCAATCGGTGCCTAGTCTTACACACAACGAAAACTATAAAATAACTTAGCGTAACATATGCTAAGAGCAATATACAAATACACACACCCACCCATGCCCGAAAGAGGACTGGAAACTCCCTCTGCCGGATGGGCGGGGGGGGGGGGGGGCGGGGGGGGGGTAGGGGGCGGTGAGCAATTCGATGCGCGAACCGTCGCCCGTGGCAAGATGCCTCAGACCACGCGGTGTAGCAAGGTAATTACTCACAGCATTAAAAACACATAATGCGTATCCAAAGAACATGTGGCCCAGAACTGCAAAAATATCATTATGATCTCTCCAGTAGCAAAAGACTGCGAAATAGTCCCATATTCGGATAACGTTCTACGAGGGATGGGGTGGGAGGAGGGGGGAGGGGGGGAGACGGAATGTCAGAGCTCTGAAAGTGGTAGGGAATGTAGAAAATCTTAATAGGAAAATACTAAGAAACGGTGGAGACAAGTATAGGTTTATATTAACATCTGCACTAAATAGTGTAACGGGTGTAAGGTTCGTTATCAATAGAAAGGTGGAGCAGAAAGTGTGTTACTGTGAACAGTCTAGTGATAGGGCTGTTCTCTTCAGAATAGACAGCAAACCAACACCAACAACGGGATTTCAAGTGTACATGCCAACGTTACAAGCAAAAGCTGAAGAGGTGTAGAAAGTATATAAGGATATTGAATGGGTAACTCAGTACGTAAACCGAGATGAAAATCTAATAGCCATGGTGGACTGGAAGGCAGTTGTAGGGGAAGGAGCAGAAGAAAAGGTTACCGGAGAATATAGGTTTGGTAGTAGAAACGAGAGATGAGAAAGACTCCTGAATGAAATTTTTACTCTCCAGTCGATTGTGCGTCGATATAAAACTTTTCAAGACATTGCAACTGTGTGCCGGACCGAGACTCGAAACTGGGACCTTTGCCTATCTCGGGGAGGTGCTCTATCGTTTGAGCTACCAAAGGACGACTCACGCCCCGTCCTCACAGTTCCAAATAAAGAAAGTTTCAGGAGAAAATCTAACAGAGTTCCGCAATAAAAATCGGTTTAGGAATATCTAATACTCTGTTCGTTGGTCAGAAGAAGAGGAGAATTACTAGGAAGCGGCCAGGAGATTCGCGAAGAATGCAGTTGGATTACATCATAGACAGGCAGAGATTCCAAAATCATATATTGGATTATAAGGCATATCCTGGAGCAGAATAGACTCTGATCACAATTTAATAATGATAAAGAGTAGTTGATCGATGAAAGAACGAAGTATAAAAACGTGCAGCAAAAGTGCGGAATACAGAAAATTTGTTCAATTAGGAATAAGTACGAAGTGGTGAGAAGCTGAGAGGAAATGGTTGCATGAAAGATATGAAGAAATCGAAGAAGAAATGATGACTGGACGGATTCCTCATATACAAAAGTCAAAACAATCTTCGGTTAAATTGAAACTGAGGGCGCTAACATTAAGAGTTCAGTGTTAATTCCACTTCTAAATCCAGAGAAGGGAGCGGACAGGTACAAAAAGTACACTGAAAACATATATGAGAGGGGGTGACTTGTCTGATGGCGTGATAGAGGAAGAAACAGGAGTCGACAAGGAGGGGGTAGGGAATCCTGTATTAGAATCAGAATTTGGAAGAGCTTTGGAAGGCTTAAGATCAATTAAGGTGAAGAGACAGGTAATATTCCATTAGAACTTCTAAAATCATTTGGGGAAACAGCAACAAAACGACTTTTCGCTTTTGTGTGCAGAATGAGACTGGCGATATACCTTCAGACTTCCGGAAAAACATAATCCATACAATTCCGAAGGCAACAAGAGACGAAAATTGCGACAGTCATCGCACAATTAGCTTAGCAGCTCATGCACCCTAGTTTCTGAAAAGCATAGAATACAGAAGAATGTAAAACAAAATTGAGGATGTGTTAGTTAAGGAACAGTTTGGCTTTAAGAAAGGTGAAGATACGAGAGAGGCAGCTTTGGCGTAGCGGTTGATAATGGAAGCAAAACAGGTTGAGAGGATTTTTTAATTTGGAAAAAGTGTTCGGCAATTTAATACGGTGCAAGATATTCGGCAAGATGTTCTGAATTCTGAGAAAATAGGGACAGGCAATACATCAAGGTGATTAATATACATCATGTACAAGAATCCAGAGAGACTAATAACACTGGAGGACCAAGAACGAAATGCTTATCTTAAGAAGGATGTAGGTCAGAAATGTATTCTTTCGCCCTACTGTTCAATCCATAAATCGACGAAGCAATGAGCGAAGTAAAAGAAAGAGTCAACAGTGTGCTTAAAATTCATGCTGAAATTATACCAATCACTAGATTTGCTGATGGCGCACTGCTATCCTCAATGAAAGTGACGAGAGATTGCAGGATGTATTGAATGGAATGAATAGTCTAATAGATACTGAATATGGAGCGAGAGAAAGTAGAACAAAGACTAAAGTAATGAGTAGGAGCAGAAATGAGAACAGCGAGAAACTTAAGATCAGGATTGGTGATCACGAAGTAGACGACTTTAAGGAATTCTGTTACCTGGGCAGCAAAATAACCAATGATTGGCAGGGACAGGAGGACGTAAACATCAGACTGTCACTGGCGAAAAAGGCGTTCCTGGCCGAGGGATATCTGATAGTATCAAACATAGGTCTTAATTTGAGGAAAAAATTTCTGAGAATGTAGGTTTGAAGTACAGCAGTGTATGGTGGGTAGACGTGGACTGTGGGAAAACGAGAACAGAAGAGGATTAAAGCCTTTGAGGATTGTTGCGAAGGAAGAATGTTTAAAATTAGGTGGACTGATAAGGTAAAAGAGGAGTAGATTCTACGCAGAATCGGCGTAGATTCTACGCAGAATCGGCGAGGAAAGGAAAGTATGGAAGACGCTGACAAGAAGAAAGGAGGAAGTATAGAACATCTGTTAAGACAGCAGGGGATAACTTACAAATCTTTATGAAAACAACAGCGAGTCTGTTAAACCGTTATCATTATCTTGTCTCTCTTATCTCTCTTTCGGTTATCGTTTTCTTTCAGCTCTTATGAATTCAAATGTTGCTCAGGAGTTCATACTTGTGTATAGAGTCAAAATAGTACTCTGATATTTGAAATAATGGTCTTGACCCTATTAAATTCACCGAGTTGGAAGTAAGCTTTACCACTCGGGTCGCATCACAGAAACAATAAGCAATTGCTAGGACAACGACCGGTGCCTTATCTCGGTTACGCTTTAACGGTGGAAACAAAGGAAGAATTTAGCACGACCATACGCAGTCTTCCAGTTCAGGCATTCAATTTTGAAATTATTTAATCTTTCACACCCCTGTTCTTAATATGACACTGTGAAAGTCGTGTTGTGTTTTGTGTTCCTGGAGCTCCAGTGCGATCGTTGTTAGCAAGTTCCTCACGTCGTCCATATGTTCTGTCAGTCATTGTCTTAAAACATTTTACAGCGGTGCATATCGCTACGATCATTAATAGAATTAAGATGTGAAACACAAAGTTAAGGAAATGAAAGTATTGATAGAAGTACTTGAAATTTTTAAATGTCATTTGGGAACGAGCAATTCTTAATCCCTTTGATGCATATATGAAAGACTCCGTTATTAATGATATACCCAGCGAGAAGCGTTATAAAACTGTATAAGTGTAAATTTTTATTGTTTTCTTTATTTTAAATTTTCCTGCGTCATTTTACGTTTTCACTAAAATATGTGACTCGAAATTGTTATATAACTTTATGCTGATACTTTTAATTGTAATTTTACTCTCAGTGTACTTGTATATATTGTCTACGTACTTCTAAAAGCTTCGGCCAAGAAATGAATGATACATGCGAAAAAATTTTGTGAGCGAAAGAGAGGCTATTGATGAGCGAATAGTTCAAGGAGGCACCCAGTAATTTTGAGAAGGCCTGTCGTAATAAGTCGACCTATTTGTAGAAAATGCAATTGTCTTAGCCAAGAGAAGTGTTTTGAAGAATATAGGTCTGAAGGTGATGTTCGGAAGAGGAGAACATGCAGACTGGTAGAGTATCTAGTTAAAAGTGTGCTAGTCGAAGTGAAAAGTCGCTCGGTCGTGAACGAGGTGAAAATCGGTGATAAGTTCAAAAAGGACCGTCGGAAAAACGGTTGTTTTAGCAGTGCTGACAGTTGGAGGGAATCAGATGAAGAAATTTGGAGACGGTCAACGTCGTTATTAGCTACGGAATTCGAATTGCATTAGAAACTTTGTAGTAGACAGCTGTTGTTATCTGTTGCTATAATCTGCTAAAAATTCAAAGAGGAAGATTTTACTTTTCAGTCTACGCGAAAGAGGAAGAGCAAGAGCAGAATTCTGGAGAAGAAAAAAGAAATAACAAGCAAGATCATTCAGAAAATCGTGAGAGAAGACGTGAGGAAACCAAGGAAGATTGTGGAAGCAGCAGAAATCCAGTAAGAGAATGTTGTCGCATTTCAAGCAGCCCACCAAAGTAATTTACGCGATATACAAGGCGAACTAGAGACTGTGAACTTGGTGATTTCGTATGCATAAGAGAGGACTTTGACCGAGAGTGATAGAAAACAAACACGTACCTGAACATCATATTAAACTGAAACACTATTAACATGCCTTAAGCCATAGCTGACAGACAGTGTATGAATTACATTTGCAGCACTTAAATTAATCTTCCCACCGGAACTTTTCAAAAAGACGATATAAGGTAGTGGTGTCAAATTCGTTGTTTCAACTTTTCGGGTAGATATAAGGAGAAATATTAACTGCCAGATGTTTGATTGAATAGATTCATTCAGATCGGGAGACTCCGCAAGTACTTTCAAATTTTCTGGCAGGTGTAAGAAGAAATACCAACTGCCAGATATTTGCTTCAATACATTCATTGTGCCCGGGAGCTATCCACATTATGCTGATATTGATTGAAGGGGCATGGCGCTTCAAGTCATATTTAGTCAGCAAGACCTTATTGGCGGCACTGAGTCATTGCTTACTTATTTGCTGCCATGCAGGCCTAGTGCACTCCTGTCGCGGGAATTTAAATATACGGCATTAGGAAGGTACAGATTCTCCTAATGCTTGTCGGTTAACATCTGAGCCACTGTAGAGCACTTTAAAGACTTACAGGTTCCACAAAGTGACATAAAACTAACTTACCCTCTCTGGAAACCACAGTAGAGGCTAATCGGGCAGAAGGCGGGAGTAGGGTAGGACCGTTTTACGCTACTGTTTAACAGAGGTAGAAAACACTGCTTCACTTGTAAGGATCTTTTTACTTAGAACACTACCGGTTTTGGGCCCTTACATACCTTATCATCAGGTAGCCCATGTTAATTGTAAAATGTCAACAGTTAAATGCATTTCCATATGATATTTGTACATTTAATAGTCAGATTTCATCCTTCTGAGTGGGGAGTACTCAGCATGCTGGCAACTGCACAGCTAGTGTCTGTTTACAGGTCGATGACACAAGCTAAGACCGTATTGGCGTATTTCTTTCATATGTACGAACACTGGCAGTTCCATTATTTTATGTCAAGTATTTTATTTCCAATAACGCATTACCGTCATTTTTTAATTTTATGATTCCTCTTGAGCCGGCCGGAGTGGCCGTGAGGTTCTAGGCGCTGCAGTCTGGAACCGAGCGACCGCTACGGTCGCAGGTCCGAATCCTGCCTCGGGCATGGATGTTGTGTGATGTCCTTAGGTTAGTTAGGTTTCATTAGTTCTAAGTTCTAGGCGACTGATGACCTCAGAAGTTAAGTCGCATAGTGCTCAGAGCCATTTGAACCATGATTCCTCTTGTTTTCCGTGTCTTTAACCCATATCTTCAGAGAGCGATCATGTTAACTATTGGACCTGCTAATGTCTATACTAAACGATGGCCTGATGAAATTTATTTAAATTTTAACTAAAGTACCAAACTTGCCATATAAGTTGCAGTAAATAATGTCGTGAAAGAGAAGTATTCCAAAAAATAGTGAGAATTTTAGTTTTTTAGAAAGAGTTTTACTTATTAGTGAGTATCAATGTTCTCTCTTTCAAACTTGTACCGGTTACACGTTAAACTCGTACGCCAGTTCCTTTTCCAAATGCGGAAACACTTCTTCAGCTGTTAGCTTTCATTAGGTATCTGCTCTATCAGCCACACGTTTTTAATCTGAGCTACACATCCTTAGTTATTAGGATCAGAAAAATGTCACGCCAAGTCCAGCTAATATAGCAGCTGAGAGATCGTTACAGTAATATTTCTGTACAAAATTCATGGGCAAGCAACGAAGTGTCAATAGACATGAATTGCTTCTCCACAAACACAGGAGTTAAACTGGTAAATGGAACCCATTATTGATTGTTCGACCTTTTCACTATGCCTTTAAATCGAAGAACATACAAAGCATAACCTTCTAATTTCATTGCGCCTGTCGAGCTTTCTTCGTTATCAACGATTCAGAATGCCTTCAATACGACGAACGGGCCGTAGATTCGACGTCATACCTCAAAACCTTTGCTTCATTAACTTTCAAGAGACGTTTCGGCAGCCGCTACTGTCGCAGGTTCGAATCCTGCTTCGGGCATGGATTTGTGTGACGTCCTTAGGTTAGTTAGGTGTAAGTAGTTCTAAATTCTAGGGGAGTGATGACCTTAGAAGTTAAGTCCCATTGTGCTGAGCCATTCGAATCATTTTGAACGTTTCGGCAGTTCGACGTCTTTGTTGGCTTCATCTAGTGGCTCGTGAGCACATTACGTTCGCAGCTGCTTTTCTTCAGAAATCAACAACTTTGGAACAAATTTTGCTGGCCGGCCGTTGTGGCCAAGCGGTTCTAGGCGCTTCAGTCCGGAACCGCTGGACCGCTACGGTCGCAGGTTCGAATCCTGCCTGGGGCTTGGATGTGTGTGATCTCCTTCGGTTCATCATCATCATCATCATCATCATCATCATCACCATTTAAGACTGATTATGCCTTTCAGCGTTCAGTCTAGAGCATAGCCCCCTTATAAAATTTCTCCACGATCCCCTATTCAGTGCTAATATTGGTGCCTCTTCTGATGTTAAAACTATTACTTCAAAATCATTCTTAACCGAATCTAGGTACCTTCTCCTTGGTCTGCCCCGACTCCTCCTACCCTCTACTGCTGAAGCCATGAGTCTCTTGGGTAACCTTGCTTCTCCCATGCGTGTAACATGACCCCAGCATCTAAGCCTGTTCGCCCTCACTGTTACATCTATAGAGTTCATACCCAGTTTTTCTTTGATTTCCTCATTGTGGACACCCTCCTGCCATTGTTCCCACCTACTAGTACTTGCAATCATCCTAGCTACTTTCATATCCGTAACCTCAACCTTGTTGACAAGGTAACCTGAATCAACCCAGCTTTCGGTCCCATACAACAAAGTTGGTCGAAAGATTGAACGGTGCACAGATAACTTAGTCTTGGCACTGACTTCCTTCTTGCAAAAAAGAGTAGATCGTAGCTGAGCGCTCACTGCATTAGCTTTGCTACACCTCGCTTCCAGTTCTTTCACTATGTTGCCATCCTGTGAGAATATGCATCCTAAGTACTTGAAACCGTCCACATGTTCTAACTTTGTTCCTCCTATTTGGCACTCAATCCGTTTATATTTCTTTCCCACTGACATGACTTTCGTTTTGGAGATGCTAATGTTCATACCATAGTCCTTATATTTCTGATCTAGCTTTGAAATATTACTTTGCAAACTTTCAATCGAATGTGCCACCACAACTAAGTCATCCGCATATGCAAGACTGCTTATTTTGTGTTCACATATCTTAATCTCACCCAGTCAGTCTACTGTTTTCAACATATGATCCATAAATAATGTGGAGAACAGTGGCGACAGGTTGCAGCCTTGTCTTACCCCTGAAACTACTCTGAATCATGAACTCAATTTACCGTCAACTCAAACTGCTGCCTGACTATCCATGTAATGACCTTTAATTGCTTTGAAAAGTTTGCCTCCTATTCCATAATCTCGTAGAACAGACAATAACTTCCTCCTAGGAACCCGGTCATATGCCTTTTCTAGATCTATAAAGCATAGATACAATTTCCTGTTCCACCGATAACACTTCCCAATTATTTGCCATAAGCTAAAGATCTGGTCCTGACAACTTCTAAGAGGCCTAAACCCACACTGATTTTCATCAAATTGGTCCTCAACTAATACTCGCACTTTCCTTTCAACAATACCTAAGAAGATTTTAACCACAACGCTGATTAAAGAGATACCTCTGTAGTTGTTACAATCTTTTCTGTTTCCATGTTTAAACACTGGAGTGATTACTGCTTTTGTCCAGTCTGATGAAACCTGTCCCGACTCCCAGGCTATTTCAATTATCCTGTGTAGCCATTTAATACCTGACATTCCACTGTATTTGATGAGTTCCGACTTAATTTCATCCACCCCAGCTGCTTTATTGCACTGCAATCTATTGATCATTTTCTCCACTTCCTCAAATCTGATCCTATTTCCATCATCATTCCTATCCCATTCTACCTCGAAATCTGAAACACTACTGATCGTATTTTCACCTACATTGAGCAACTCTTCAAAATATTCCCTCCATCTGCCCAAGGCATCCTCAGGATTCACCAGCAGTTTTCCTGTCCTGTCCAAAATACTTGTCATTTCCTTCTTACCTCCCTTTCGAAGACTGCTAATTACACTCCAGAATGGTTTTCCAGCAGCTGGACCCATAGTCTCTAACATGTTTTCAAAGTCATCCCAAGATTTCTTCTTGGATGCTGCAATTATCTGTTTGGCTTTGTTTCTTTCTTCAACATAACTTTCTCTGTCTACCTGAGTTCTAGTATGTTGCCATTTTTGATACGCCTTCTTTTTCCTTTTACAGGCTGCCTTGACTGTGTCATTCCACCTAGCTTTTTGCTTCTTCCTGCTTTTACACACTACTGTTCCAAGACATTCTTTAGCCACTTCTAGTACTGTGTCCCTGTACCTTGTCCACTCCTTTTTCCAATGACTGTAATTGACTACATTCAAGTACCTGGTACCTTTCTGAGATCGCTGTTATGTACTTGTGCCTGATTTTTTTATCCTGAAGTTTCTCCACTCTTATCCTCCTACATATGGACCTGATCACCTAAAAGTTTGGCCTCACAATCCCAATTTCACTGCAGATTAAACAATGATCAGTGTCATCAAAGAATTCCCTGAATACACGTGTGTCCCTCACAGCCTTCCTGAACTCCTGATCTGTTATTATATAGTCAATGACAGATCTGGTTCCCCTGCCTTCCCAAGCATACCAGTGAATGTTCTTATGTTTAAAAAAGGAGTTTGTGATTACTAAGCCCATACTGGCACATAAATCCAAGAGTTGTTTTCCGTTCCTGTTGGCCTCCATATCCTCTGCAAATTTACCCATAACCTTTTCATACCCTTCTGTTCGATTTCCAAGCCTGGCGTTAAAATCATCCATGAGCAGAACACTGTCCTTGTCCTTTACTCTAACAACTACATCACCGAGTGCCTCATAAAAACTATCCATCTTATCTTGATCTGTCCCTTCACAATGCGAATATACTGACACAATCCTAATTTTCTTGCTAGACACTGTCAAATCTATCCACATCAGTCGTTCGTTTACATACCGTATTGCAACTACGCTGGGTTCCATTTCTTTCCTGATGTAAAGCCCTATTCCCATTGTGCTATTCCTGCTTTGACTCCTGACAGGTAGACCTTGTATTCTCCCACTTTCTCTTCTTTCTCACCCCTTACCCGAATGTCACTAACAGCTAAAATGTCCAGCCCCATCTTACTTGCAGCCTCTGCCTGCTCTACCGTCTTCCCAGAGTAGCCCCCATTGATATTAATAGCTCCCCATCTCATTACCATTTCTTTGCCAAGTCGTATCTTAGGAGTCCCTGGTTTGTCAGTTAGAGGTGGGACTCTGTCACCTCCAAAGGTCCGAGGCATTTTGCTCTGATTGTTGCCAGCATCGTATTTAAAGTACCAGGGAAGCAGGTTGCTAGCCTTACTTGCCCCGAGTCCCACTGGGTATTACCCCTAACGGTTGAGGGACTAACCGGTGGATTTGGTAGTCTTTGCCGTATGAGCACAAAGGTGACCACGACTCAGAATATGTCCGAGATGCCCTGTCTTATTCCAAAGTAACTGGTATCCCGACTGTCAGGACCACTTACTTGGCCCCTCATACGTTGCCCGTGGTTCATGAACTAGGACATGACTACAGGAACACACACCATGAACCTTCGGTTAGTTTGGTTTAATTAGTTAAACGTTCTAGGGGACTGATGACCTCAGATGTTAAGCCCCTTAATGCTCAGAGCCATTTAACCATTTTAACAAAATTTTACTGTCTCATATTTCATGACCGAAACATTCTGCAGGCCGTGGTATACTGACGTTGCTGCCTATGGGTCACAGGGTCCCGGGTTCGATTCCCGGCCTGGTTGAGGGTTTTCTGTGCTACGGGGACTGGGTGTTTGTCTTATCCTCATCATAATCATCATTCGTGACAGCGGCTAGATTGGACTGATTAAAAGGTGGACTGTGTAAAAGATTGGGATTTTGTACGGGCGCAGATGACCGCGCAGTTGAGGGCTCTACAAACCAAACATCATCATCATCATACCCAAAACATCAAAAATGGCTGTGGTATGAAGCAATTGATATGACAGGATCATTACCTTCTTCCCTGATTGGGATTCGGTGCTCGTTCTTAATCATTTTATTCAATTTTTTCACGACTCCACCTGTATATGATGTGCTGTTGCGTCCAAGGCGCTCCTGACCTTCGACACCTCCATTCCCTTTTTCTAAACGCTTATACTACCGGTACTCATTAAACCTTGTTTCATTCATAACAGAGTAACTAAAAGCAGTATTTAAAACTCATAAAACTATGCTATACATTATTCTGTTCAAGTAGCAAATTTTAATACAAACGCTCTGAGCATTTTGTTCCAAATAAGTGATCATTAGTGGCACAATATACGAGGCGTACTCGGTAACTAAGGTCCAATTTGGATCGAAATGGAAACCACAGTGATAGTCCGATGGAACTTTGTACAGATGTGTTGGGCAGTGTCTTTAGTGTGCTTGTAGATCGCTTCACGTCGCTCTTCTCAGTTCAGAGCGCCAAGTGATCATGTAGAAGTTCCCAAAACAGCAGTGTCTCCCGTCAAATATGTGTATTTGCTGAGAGATTTCGCCTGAAACTATGCAGCCACATTACGTAAATATAATGCGTTTCTTTCTTCATGACAATTTCCAGCCGCATTCTGCAGGGACAGTGAAGAAAGTGCTGCAGCTTTTCGACGGGAAGTGTTGGACCACCCACAACTCAGCCCTTAACTGGCTCCCTCCATTGTTCGTATCTGCTCACATGAACCGCTGGCTACGAAGACAGAATTTTGACACAAACAACGGAAGGCAGACCAGTGTAGATAATTGGCGAAAAGCACAGGCAGCTGCTTTCTTTGACGAGGGTACTGGAAAGTTTGTACAGCGCTACGACAAATGTCTAAGTCGGAGCGGCGATTATTTAGAGAGGTAGCTGAAAGGTGTGGCTAACTGTTGCGAATAAATAATTTGTGATTTTCCCTGTGGTTTTTTTTGGACCTTAGTTTCAGAACAGCCCTCGTACATGTAATCTTTTGATAATACACTGAGTAATAATGAAGCACTTGTATTCCTTTCTATTTCTGACAACACAGTAAATATTCGACAGGAATAACACAGTACAGATACTATTCAGGCACGTACACCATTACAAACACCAAAATCCGCTCGAATCAGACTAACACAAGAACAGAAATTACAAAATTCTCGTTACTTTCGAAAGTTTTGGTCGTCTTCGTCACAACATATTGTAACATTGTTAGCTGAGTAATAACTTCACCTCAGGTGCTCTTGGTGTTGCTACACTGAATGTCAGACAATGATAAGATGATCTAATCGGTTGTTGACAGATTTATTTCAATGGAACTATGAAGCGTGGGACTGAACTGAGAAGTATACATATTTACGTATTTTGACTGCTTCCTGTAGCTTATGGTAACAGCGTTAATCCATTTCTTTTTTCGTGAACATTGACTAGGCAAATCGATGCACGCAGAGTATATGGTTATCTGATCACATTGTTCAGGACTGTGTGTTGGAGGGGAGTAACGATGAGAAATACCTCGGCTGAAGAACAACGTTCCTCTAAGTGGCACTTTTCACTAAAGAGTAAAAATAAAAGGGAAAGAAAAAAGAAAGGATCTGAGAGAATTATTGAGGCCCTTCACAGGCGATTTAGTGGCTTTCCCGTTAATTACGAGATTGGAATTCGCGATAATGACCTGTTGGCCGCATGGACGGCTCATTTAGTCTGCTGAACAGTTCGGTCAGCCGGAACTGCGAGCATCCAGACCACAGCGTGAAGTGAGCAGAACGGTGAAAACCGCAGCAGATCACTGGCGGCGCGCAGCGAAAGGGCCCACAAATCCCGCGCGCTGTGCATCGCGTCGCATTAATCGCGTGAGCCACCGTCGCGTCAGCTGAAATCGCTACCTTGTCAGTCCGTAGTCTATCCGAATCGTCATCGCACGTCCCCACTAAATAAATCCTAACATAAAATACTTATATGGGTGTTGAGAAATTATTCGTTCAAAATAATGCAGGAGGTAGAGAACATCAGAACAAATACACTGAAATTTTTGTGCACCCTTCTAGAGGTTTCCACGTCACACAAGATTTATAATTGCGACAGCGCATATAGAGCACAAGAGATTGTTATAGTTATAAGGAGTTCTGAGGTGCAAAGTATGCCGCCCAGTGTGGCCGAGCGCTTCTAGGCGCTTCTGTCTGGAACCGCGCGACCGCTACGGTCTCAGGTTCGAATTCTCCCTCGGGCATTGATGTGTGTGATGTCCGTAGCTTAGTTAGGTTTAAGTTGTTTCTAAGTTCTAGGGAACTAATGACCTCAGATGTTAAGTACCATTGTACTCAGAGCCATTTTTTGTAAGTCTCATAGTGTTCAGAGCCCTTTCAACCATTTTTTGCAAAGTGTCGACCCATATTGAAACACGTACGTGATGTAGCCTCGATGGCCGACAATGCAGGCGATGGCTCTGATAGCCTGTAGATCATACAGATGACGAATACTGTGATGAGATACGCTACGCGACGGCCACTCGACCTGTTCACGTAGTTTCTGGATGATAGTTGGTGAGTCGTACCATCATATCCCACAAGAGCTGAACTCCAGGCAAGTCTGGATATTGTGATGGCCAGGGAAGTTGCTATACAGTTTCACGGGTAGTGTGTGGGTGAACATCATCCTGTTGGAAGAATACATCGCCTTTCTGTTGCAAGAACATCAAAAGAGGAGGTCTAACAAGATTCTACACGTTCCGAGCGCTGGTTTGAGTCCACTTTTAACGTTTTTATGTTCGGATAATAAGTGGCCGTTTCTTTAACCCAAGAATAGATGATCAATGCAGCTAGCCGTTATCTCTGTGTAATGTCTTGTCTGTATAGACGTGTATCTGTTGTCTTTAAGATCCCTTCACCTTCACACATAAGTCTATACAGTAAAGTAATGCCCTTCCAGTTCTGGCTGATCCGTGATAAGACAGGCGAAAAATGATAGTAATGGAGAATTATTAGTATTATCTCTATTTTTATTCGCTCTCTCTCTTCCTCTCCTTTATCTATGAATAGGTTCTAATATAAGATTTCATTACGTGATATAGTGATACAAAGAATCAGCCAAATAGAATCTTTGCTGGAGTCCTTCGTCTTGTTAATCAGCGGCGGGCTTGCTGTAAGAGATCTTTACATTTATTATTACTGTTAAACACTGCAGTCCGTAGGCAGAATCAATCGTTTGGACAATTTGTTTCTTTTACGATAGATTGTGAATTCCAGTTGTGTACGAAGCCTTTTTGGACGATTTAACACAAACTCAGTGATTGCGGTCCCTCTTCGACACAGCTGAAACTTCCCCACTAATAACAGGGCCAACGTGATCAACAAATGATTCAGAAAAAAACTCGCTCGTTCATTCACTCCAGAACAAATAAGTCAAAAACCTTCTTTATGTAGAAAATCGTGTATTAAATCCATATCCTTGATTGGCGACTCCATGGAGTGCCCTGTGCATCACGACCAGATAATGGATATACTTGAAAATAGAGACAGCGTTGATCGTACATTGTTGTTTTATCAACCGCAAAATTGATTTTCGGTCACTTAGTGACCATCCTCAGTGCTGTAGTATACAATTTAAATTGCTTGTTGACAGCAGTGCCTACCAATTTAAATTGTGTATTACAGCACTGAGGATGGTCACTAAATGACCGAAAATCGATTTTGCGGTTAATAAAACAACAAAATACGACCAATGCTGTCTCTCCTTCCAAGTAAATCCATCTCCATTACATGTCCAGATCTCCGGTGATTCCACGCCTTAATTATTTTCCTTTTACAATCTTTTTCTCTTCAAAACACACGGCTAGCGGCACAAATGTTAATTGGCTCTCTTTAGCGAGAAGAAAAGCAGAATACGTATTTCTCAGATACACGTCAATCCCTCAACAGAACTCCAGAAGCTGTCCTAGTCACCACTCCAACAACCATGGAGAATGCTTATATGCACCTCTGTTATTTCAAAGAATAAATGCACTAGAAAATGCTTTGGCGTCGACGAGCTGTCGCTGCATATATTACGAGAAAATCAGATCAGATAACTTTTCCAAAGTGGATGAATGTGGATGGTTTGACTGAAAATGATTAATTGGTGCGTGTAGACGGTATTTGCTGTGGGGACATTACACACTCTAGAACGAGAGTTGTAGGGCACCGTATCCCAGACCATAAGACATGGCGTGTGGCAGGCGTGTCTTGGAAGAACACCGTCTACGGGACAGCCTTCACCAGCTCTGTGTTCTACGCGCAAACAGCCTTCACTTGCGTGCACGGTGAATCCGGCTTTCATCGCTGAAGACCACGACACCCCATTCCATCTTCCAAGTGATACTCTGACGGCATCATCCGCGCCCCGCACTTCGATGGTGTGGCGTGAATGGGCAGGCTAGAGGTACGCATGCCCTTAGTCCTACCGCTAACAACCGTATACCTTTGTATATGTGCTGTGTACGATCTGCTACTGCTGTGCTTCATCGACATCCAGAACCTCGTCTTACAGGCGCGAGAACGTGCAAGCGAGCGCTGTTAGCGGTATCGTTGCAAAACTGAAGCAGAACGACCAAATAGTGTGGTAATTCATGAAAAGCACCATCCCACCTCTTGGAAGACCACAACTTCTTCCTTTTAAATCCCATTTACTTGGCTGTAGGAACCATGAGTTCATCACCGTCGTTCGGTTGCCTGTCTGCTTCACACGTCTGCACCACAGTGGGCCTTCTGCCTGTGAGCATTCTCTGTTAACGTGAAGAATCAAATGGCGTTCTGATAGCTATGCCACCACGCGCTATTTATGTGCGGACGGCATCTACTAAGCCTCAGGTGGCATTTGTCGTCCCGGATCGAAATCGAAGTAATCTTGCCGGATGCCAATCCCTCAACAGAACTCCAGAAGCTGTCCTAGTTACCACTCCAACAACCATGGAGAATGTATATATCCTTCTCTTTTTTATTTCGAGCAGTTAGTCCACGAACCCACGCGAATTGTAAATGGTTGCGAAAACACTCTTGACCTCTTAGACACAAACAATCCAGAGCTGATAGAGAGCATCATGACTGGTACAGGGATTAGTGATCACAAGGTCGTTGTAGCTAGGCTCAATACCATTTCTTCCAAATCCATCAGAAACAAACGCAAAATAATTTTACTTAAAAAGCGAATAAAGTGTCACGACAAGCCTACGTAAGAGACACTCTCCATTCCTTCCGAACTGACTATGAAAATGTAGACGAGATGTGGCTAAAATTCAAAGATATAGTAGCAACAGCAATTGAGAGATTCATACCTCATAAACGGGTAAGAGATGGAAGTTCCATCTCTTACCCCGTGGTACACAAATCAGGTCTCAGCTCTGTTGCAGAGGCAACGGAAAAAGCATGCGAAGTTCAGAAGAACTCGAAATCCCGAAATCTGGCTAAAATTTACAGACGCGCGAAATTTGGCACAGACTTCAATGCGAGATGCCTTTAATAGGTTCCACAACGAAACATTGTCTCGAAATTCGGTAGAAAATCCGAAGAAATTCTGGTCGTATGTAAAGTACACAAGCGGCAAGACGAAGTCAATACCTTCACTGCGCAGTGCCGATGGTACTGTTACCGACGACTGTGCCGCTAAAGCAGAGTTATTGAACGCAGTTTTCCGAAATTCCTTCACCAGAATTTGAAACACGAACAGCTGCTAACATGAGTTTCTAAGAAGTAGATACCTTAGGAGTTGCGAAACAATTCAAATCGCTTGATACGGGCAAGACTTCAGGTCCAGATTGTATCCCGATTAGGCTCCTTTCAGAATACACTGATACAATAGCTCCTTACTTAGCAATCATATGCAACAGCTAGCTCAATGATAGATCTGTAGCTACAGATTGAAAAATTTCGCAGGTCACACCAGTGTTTAAGAAGGGTAGTAGGAGTAATCCATCGATCTACAGACCTATATCATTGACGTCGGTTGGCAGTAGGGTTTTGGAGCATATACTGTATGAAACATTATGAATCACCTCGAAGGGAACTATCTATTGATACGTAATCAGCATGGTTTCAGAAAACATCGTTCTAGCGCAGCGCAGCTAGCTCTTTATTCGCACCAAGTAATGGCCGCTATCGACAGGGAATCTCAAGTTGATTCCCTATTAGCCCGCATCTCGTAGTCGTGCGGTAGCGTTCCCGCTTCCCACGCCCGAGTTCCAGGGTCAGGGATTTTCTCTGCCTCGTGATGGTTGGGTGTTGTGTGATGTTAAGTCCCATAGTGCTCAGAGCCATTTGAACCATTTGATTCCCTATATCTAGATTTCCGTAAGGCTTTTGACACCGTTCCTCACAAGCGACTTCTAGTCAAGCTGCGGGCCTATGGGGAATCGCCTCAGTTATGCGACTGGATTCGTGATTTCCTGTCAGGAAGATCGCAGTTCGTAGTAATAGACGGCAAATCATCGGGTAAAACAAGGAGTGATATCAGGTATTCCCCAGGGAAGCGTCCTGGGACCTTTGCTGTTCCTAATCTATGTAAGTGAACTGGGTGACAATCTGAGCAGTTGTCTTAGGTTGTTCGCAGATGATGCTGTAACTTACCGTCTAGTAAGGTCAACCGAAGACCAGTATCAGTTGCAAAGCGATTTAGAAGAGTGTGGCAGGTGGCAGTTGACGCTAAATAACGAAAAGTAGGTGATCCACATGAGTTCCAAAAGAAATCCCTTGGAATTCGATTACTCGATAAATAGTACAATTCTCAAGGCTGTCAATTCAACTAAGTACATGGGTGTTAAAATTACGAACAACTTCAGTTGGAAAGACCACATAGATAATATTGTGGGGCAGGCGAGCCAAAGGTTGCGGTTTATTGGCAGGACACTTAGAAGATGCAACAAGTCCACTAAAGAGACAGCTTACACTACACTCGTTCGTCCTCTGTTAGAATATTGCTGCACGGCGTGGGATCCTTACCAGGTGGGATTGACGGAGGACATCGAAAGGATGGAAAAAAGGGCAGCTCGTTTTGTATTATCACGTAACAGGGGAGAGAGTGTGACAGATATGATACGCGAGTTGGGATGGAAGTCATTAAAGCAAAGACGTTTTTCGTCGTGGCGAGATCTATTTACGAAATTACAGTCACCAACTTTCTCTTCCGAATGTGAAAATATTTTGTTTAACCCAACCTACATACGTAGGAATGATCGGGAGTGTAATGGGAGAGAGATAGTATGATTGTGGTTCGATGAACCCTCTGCCAAGCACTTAAATGAGAATGGCAGAGTAGTCATGTAGATGTAGATGTAGACAAGAAACAAATGGTTTCTGAAGTCAACTTGTAATCCTGGGGATATTTTTGTTAGTCGTGCTGACATAAGCTGATGTTTCGGTGTCGCTGTTTGGGAATTTGTACTGTCATTAATCAAGGAGTCTTCTCTGCCGGTGGACACACAGAGAACCTGCGCAACACAGAAGCCCTACCACCTCGGCAGTATGATTTACCACAAGATCCATAAGAACAACGTTCCACTAAGACTGATTGTTGGCGTTCCTGGCTCACCGACGTATAAACTGGCAAAACACTTGGCCTCTCTGCTCCAGCCACACGTGGGGAAGACCTACAGATACATAAAGGACTCAGGACATTTCACTGAGTAGCTGAAGAACATGAAACTTGCTCCAAACGACATCCTGGTCACCTCTAATGTTGTTTCTTTGTTTACGAAACTGCCATGTAAAGCGTCTCTGGAGCACATAGGTTCCATTTTCCCGCAAGACATCACAAAGCTCTTCCATGCATGTCTCACCACGAGCTATTTCACGTGGAATGGCGATTTCTACGAACAACTGGAAGGCGTTGCTATGGGTAGTCCCTTTAGTCCAGTGGTGGCCAACTTCTTCATGGAACAATTCGAAGCACAGGCACTGGACTTGGTGACTTGCAAACCTAAGGAGTGGTATAGATACGTCGATGATACTTTCGTTGTTTGGAGCCATGTTGAAAAACAGCTCTCTGAGTTCCTAAGACACTTGAACAGACTCCATACAAACGTAAAATTTACCATGGAAGTTGAAAATGACTATAAACTGTCGTTTCTAGATTTGCTGGTCACGAGGGATGACGACAGCTAGTACACAGCGTGTATAGAAAACCGACACACACAGACCGATACCTGCACAAACTATCAGACCACCACCCGAGACAGGAAGGAGGGATGATTAATATGCTCATAACGTGAGCAGGACAAATATGTGAGCCGCAACACCTAAGACGCGAAATGCAACACCTGGAAATGGTTCTGAGGAGTAATGTGTACTCCACAAGTTATATTAGTAGTGTAACAGAGTCAAACACTCGGCGAAGTAAGGAATCTGAAAAAGAAATGTCGGGTAGGGCCTTTCTGCCATACATTCTTAGAGTGACGGACAGAATCGGTCGTATATTGCGCAAACGTGGCATAAAGACGATTTTCATACCTACAAGAAAGATAAAAGAGTGTCTTAGAGCGGCAAAGGAGAAAAGGGACCGACTTGCTATGTCGGAAATATACCATGCACATGCGGAAATGCTTATGTAGGAATGACTGGACGATCAATCAACACCAGGATCAAACTACATAAGCTATATCGCAGGCTGGGGCAGGTGGAGAAATTGGTCATGACAGAGCAAGCACTGAGTAAGACCGACCACGTAATAAAATTCGCCAACACGGAAGTTCTGTGTGTAGAGAATCACCATCACACGCGCTTGTTCAGAGAAGCTGTAGAAATACAAAAAACACGCGAACAGTTTCAACAAGAAAGAGGAAAGCCTTAAGGTAAACGAATCCTGGGCTCCCGTACTGCAGCGAACCATCGTCAGAGGTAGCAAGAGGAGAACCGCACCGGAAATGACAGCGGAGACGCCCTCGGACGTTGGCGCGCCAGGTACATATAGTCTGCTGCCGCGAGCTCGGCTCCTGTTCACCACCGGAAATGGAGGGTGAAGTTTTGACAATGCCAGCCACTCGTGCTGGCGAAACGTCAGTAAAATCATTAGATGAACGTCGGTCGAAGAACCCGATACAGAATACAATAGGCAGTTTGTCAACAAGTGGCCACGAAAGCAAATGGTTCTGAGCACTATGGGACTTAACTGCTGTGGTCATCAGTCCCCTAGAACTTAGAAGTAATTAAACCTAACTAACCTAAGGACATCACACACATCCATGCCCGAGGCAGGATTCGAACCTGCGACCGCAGCGGTCGCGCGGTTCCAGACTGTAGCGCCTAGAACCGCTCGGCCACTACGACCGGCTTGGCCACGAAAGCGTAAACAATTTTGTATTTGTACTTCTTTATTAATGTATTTCCTTCCCTGCTGGAGATTGCGCCATTGCAGCAAAGAATACTAATGTAGTTTAGGCATGATGGTGCATCACCACACTGCCGTCACAGTGTGTACGAACATCCGATGCTGACATTTCAGAACCGCTGGATTGGTCGGGGGGGGGGGGGGGGGGGAACCACACCTTGGCTTGATCGTTCCATAGACCTCAGTCCCCTAGACTTTTTTTATGGGGACACTTGAAGGCCTTGATATACGCCACGCCAATCAATGATGTGCGGACACTACTGGATCATGTCTTCAATGCGTTTCAAGGGTACAACAACAACCGAGTTTACCTCAATGTATGTGACTGTTAGGAATGGACGCCACGTTGAAGACCCCCTGTGATCATGCATTTATCGGAGAAAGTATGCATTTCCGGACCCATGTCTATCGGACTTATTTTTCTGGTTTCATTGAGTGCTTCCACCTCTCGAAGTATTCGACACTATTTTTCAAAAACCTTCAATAGATGACTACAAAGAAAAAGGGAATATCGCATAGGGATAATGCAGGAAAAACGTCCATATGAAAGACATACAAGACTACTGTAAGTGATTGATTTGTTCTCAAAATTCAATATTTCCCGATGTGCTACATTTACAAATATGTGTGTTGCTGAATAGAAGCGTAAACACACCGAGTTGGCACTGTTACTACCACTTGAATGCCTTGACAAAATGGTGACAAAACAAGAAATGAGTTTTTGTGGTTCGGAAGACTGGTAATGTTTTACGTGTTAGGACAGTGCAGCGTGCATTCAGAATGAAATACGGAAAGAATCGCCATGTAAACAGAGGGTTTGGCTTTGGTTTCGACAGTTTAAGGACGCTGTTTCTGTTAACAGAAGAGTACTAGTTTACCACATATAACCGTGCTGAAGGTAGAGTTCTCACACTAAATTGACAAAATGAACTAACATTCCCTGGCGAAAGGATTTGCCGTGCTGAGGGTGAACACTATTAAAACATTGTAAACATTAAATATTTTATTTATTACTTGTAGTTAGAGGTTTCAACAAAATTTGTAACGTAAATTTTTCTGTAAAAGTAGCTTCATGCTTCAAAAATCAAATTGCAACGAATGTATAGATTTGCTTTTACCACACCTGCTCTCAATATTTTTCTTGCTTCATACCATAAATGGTTGCGTCACTGAAGACTCTTTCCACATAGGAAATCTTTCCGATAACTTTTTTATGTTAAAAAATCCATTCATATTCGAGAACGATAGCACTTACCTAAGTGAAACGAACTTTATATATTATTTGCAACCTTTCTGGAATTTTTTCTCGCTTACAGCCCCTACAACGTAATGAAAGGGAGAAGGTTTGTCGCTTACTATTTTTCGGCTGTCTGCACAATAAAAGTGCCGGAAGAGGTATGACATTAGAATTTATGACTTCGTTACTACTAACCGTATTCGCGACAGATTTTGCGACCGTATGCAAACATACCACTGAATTTTAACACAAAGTTATATGATTTTACGACACATGCTTTCAGAGATATGACGTCATAAAAAATTAGATGCGTTAAAAATGACGCATTGTGCATGATGTTTAAATATATTACTCCTTTGCTACCAACTCAGTATTCAGTAAATTTTGCAGGCAGATACAACATAATTGTGTCGCTGGATGTACCTGTAGTATTATATCATTGTACGACACGTAGCTCAGGATGTATTTCATAAACAGTGAAATTCTGGAAAGAACTATAGCATCATGAATGGCTTTTAAATTTATTACTGCCTTGCTAATTGCTGCATTCGCAACACATTTTGTATACAGTATTCACATATGCAGCTGTTTGTACCTACAATATTGTGTCACTGAATGACACATAGCTCAGGAGCTATGACGTCATAAACAGCTAGATGCGTGAAAAACGGCCGCATCATGCATGACGTTTAAATTAATTCTTTCGTTCCTACTAAATCCATCAATAACACAAAAGCCACTGAATATACCTACAAAAGTATTTCATTGTGCAACACATACTTTCGTTTTAACACATTAAACATTAAGCACACGGCAAATCGCTGCATGCTATGGGCGTGTACGGAAAGCTGTAAATAAATAGCTGCTAGTCAATAAATAAATTACTGATATGAATGGAATTTCACAATGAGCGAACCGCACGCACCTTCTGTACCGAACACCTAATACGGGGCTGAAATACTAAACAGTTTAGTAAAAAACCGTACATTTGTCAAACCAGAGTGAGAAGGAAAGTTTCGCACAGTTCCAAACAAAATAACGGTCCGGGAAAGCTATGATCTTCGAATAACGCAGAAAACTACGTAGAAGATTTTTCGACGGTGGTTACATTTTAAACAGTACCGTCTTCAGCCAGTGCAACAATTAACCCCGGACGATTAGGGCCGGCGGCTTCAGTTTTGCATCACTATGCAGACAGCGTTTGTGAATGAACAATTCGCCTCCAAGCTGACATTCAGATACAAAGCAACCTTCAGTGTATCTGGAAAAGTGAATCGACATAATGTGGGGCACTGAACATCCTCGGAACATGAATGAAATTATCCGAATGCCAAAATTTCTGTGCAGTATCACAGAAGCTGCATGGGTCGTTTTCCTTCTATGAGAAAACTATGACAGGTACCTGTTATATTGATATTTTAAAGTTGTTTTCCGAACTGACTCCTGATTCCGAATACTTTATCTCCAACAGGACAGAACTTCTCCTCTTTGGAAGATCGATGTTTCTCGGTTCTTTAGCGTCGAACTTGGCACTGCTAAATTCGGCGTAGTATTGAAGGTGATGTGGTTCTGTTCCCTCCCCTTCCCCGCTCCCCCCGCCAAGTCCCTCCCCTCCATCCCGGCTGACGGACCCAACACCTTGTGACTTTTTCTTTTGGCGTTCCATTAAAGACTGTGTTTACATATTCCCGCTGCCAAGAACTTTGGAACAGCTCACAGGACACATTAGTGTTGCTGGGATGACCGTGGACGTGACGTCGCTACATAAGGCAGCAAGTATTATTTCCTAGTTAGGTCCCTCAGTCGTGTGGTAGCCTTCCTTACTGCAACAGCGGAACAGAGTATACTTTAACACGAAAAAAGAGGCGGGGCAGAGGTATTATCCGAATGGGAGGGAAACCGTAGATATGACTTAAATGCCAGACAAAATAATTATAACAATTTCTGAAACATTGGATTACTTATTTAGAGAAAGAACTTCACAGACTAAGCAAGTCAATAACACGTTAGACCACCTCTGATTGAGTTGTAGGATGTCCTCCTGGTATAGTACAAAATTCTGTCCTATTGACACGTCACAATTCCAAGCTGGTTGGAAGACTCTGCCCATAACCCTCCACACGTTCTCAATTGGGGGACTGATCTGGCGACCTTGTGGGGCAAGCGAGCGTTTTACAAGCACAAAGACGAGCAGTAGATACTCTTGGCTTATGGACAAAGGCATTATCTAGATAAAACACAAGCCCAGAATGACTTACCAGAATGAGCAACAAAATCGAATGTACAATATCGTCGCTGTAAAGGTGCCGTGGATGACAACCAAAGAGATCATGCTTTGAAATGTAATGGGGTTCCTGGTTGTCGGACGAAACGGGAGATGACTGTCACAGTAGTATCCCAGCCATCTCCAAGGCGTTTACAGAAACTTCTTCGCTGGTCATCAAGGCCTGGAATCTGACAATAGTAAAACTGTCCTCAGTGATGACTCCAGTTTCGAACAGAGTTCCGATTACCAGCGTAAGGCACCTGGAGACACCTTTGACAACGTTGGGGTGCCAACTCGACTGTCAGCTGCCATGCAGTCTCGCAACCAAGAAGATGGTCTGGGCTTCTTTTATAGCAGGACCTCTTCGGTTTTCAGGCACAGCATCCTTACAGCACAGTGGTACGTCGGCTATAATGTACGCCCAGTTTGGTTGCCCTTCATGTCAAGCCATCTAGGCTTAAATTTCAGCAAATAAGTCCGTTACATATAAGGCGAGGGTTTCCACTGCTTGCCCCCTCGCTTGCCAAACTATGGTTTGGCCAACATGGTCCGCAGATCTCTCCGCAGTGGAGAACATCAGGAGCATTATCCACAGGGTCTTCCCTTTAGCTCGGGATTTTGACAATATAACGCTTCAGTTGGGTAGAAATTGGTAAGATATCCCTCAGGAGGACATCCAGCAACCCTATCATTCAATACCGAACTGAACTGCTACTTGTGTAAAGGCCATAATTGCTCTGTATGTGAATCTTTCTCTCTTAAATAAATCATCAAATTTACTGAAATTTTAATCAGTTTTTTGCCTGTACAAGCACGTCGAATCTACCGATTTCTGTCCCATTTCGATAGTGCCTTCGTGGTGCGGCGTTTTACTTTTGTTTAGGGTGTTCACAGTTTTTCATTAGAAGCGACTTGTTTTAAATTTCTTCTGCGCTCATAAGCATAATCTCCAGTATTTTGTGCGATTTGTGTACGTAGCAGACGAAGTTCCACGTTTCATTAACTGTGTAGTGCATAGAATCGTTGTTCGCATTGCACCAACCAATTAGTTTGAGTTTGAAGAGCCACGTGCTGTAGCTAAAACCCTCTGTCTAGTGGTAGCTTTAGCTATTGCAGCATGGTGTCAGACTAGACTGTTTCGTTCAGTGAGTTAATTCTGCTTATTTTAAATTTCATCCATGCTCTTCAGCTTAAACGTCTATGTTACGCGCATGTTTGTGTATTTATCGGGCAGAGTTCTGCAATTTTTTTTTATCCGTGTAATGCATAGATCCGCTGTTTGCAGCGCAGCATCCATTTATTTTGTGTATGAAGAGGCACTTGCAGAAATGAGAACCCCCAGTCAACTGGTAGCGTTCGTTACAGCATCAGCGCATCAGAGTACGTAGTTTCGCTGTGTAAGTTGGCCCAGCTTCTCACGAAAAGCTACTGATTTCCAATTTTCTTTGAGCTCTTTAGCTTCATCGTACTACATTTTGTGCGTGTTCTGTTTTTATCAGGTCATCTTTGGTGTGAATAGGAATTATTACTGCTGTGTTTCGATGTGAAGTGTGGTGGTGATCCTTAGCTCACCTCTCCAGGGTATTGGCTTCGGCCACAGCTTGAGACTGCTGCCAACGGGCAGCAATATGGATGCGTTTCGAGGGACGTCCAGCTTGCATCCCCCGATTGGTTCACAACTGCGGCCGCCCCAGCTACTGCCTTTACTGAGGTTAAACTCTGACATGTTGTCGAATGTTGGAGGTCTTTCCTAGGTGTCAGGCACCGAAAGACATTGGGCAGGCTGGGGAGAATTCCCCCGCTCTCTTGACGAATAGATTTTTGGTGCTGTCTCAAACTGACAATGTCCTTGAGCCACAAGAAGTAGCTCGCCCTCTTCCATAGAAGGCCTCTCAGCCCAAAAGGTCTGGAGGTCTGGGAATTCACAGAGAGTAGGACTGTTCGTAGTTGGGAGACAGAATGTTTGGCAAGTAAATGTCTGCCAATACCGGAAGGAATCCACAGTGGAAGGTGCATGCATGCCGGGAGGTGTAATTTCACTTTGGAACGTGTGTTTCCAGACGCCATAAATAGCACCTCTTCCTTATCAAAATATGATTCAGCTTCTCGTCGAAGGAAAAATAACACATCTGCGTCAAGATGTTGGATGAAAGGTTTGATTTGAATCCTACATGAATAAGAGCTGTGAAACTCAGAGCATATCCGTAGCAGATCAGCCGTTTCATCAATTCGGAAGATCCGGGACTATAAAGCGAAAGCAGATCTTAGCAACAAACGTCACTCTATGAACACGTGGATAGAATTCACCTAATTTGTGTTAGAGTAGTGTTTTCTTTTCGATTTGGAATTGATTATGGTGATCAGTAATCCCGATCTGTGTTCAGTCTCCGAAATATACTTATTGAGGTCCTCTGATCAATTTTGGTCCAGATATGACAGACTAGCACCAGAGCCATAATTGGTGGCAATTGTGGCCTGGAAAAATATGACAAGAAGTCTCCTTGATATCAGTAACATGGTTTGGTGGTTTTCATCGTCTCTAGCTATGAACTATTTCTTCTTAAATGAGATGTCAGTGAGAATGGTAAACAGATTAGTTACCATAAACGCAATCACGAAAACAACAGACTATTCATAAAATTAATATTTTTCAAGTAGTCATAAATTACATGACATACCAGTGCCAGCAGCTCTATGGAGGTGGACTAACCGTAGAAACGAGCTGTGCACCCTCAGGCGCTAGAGCAGGCTGATTTGGTGCCGAGATTTCTGAAGGTACATGCTCCACTCAGGTGTGTGGGTAGAACAGAGGATGGTGCAGAACTGGGAGAGGAGGGGGTTGCGGTGGTGTTAGAGCAACGCCTTCCGCGTTTTATTCACGAATACCTTAATGTTGTCCTCTCACGTGATCACGCCACAGGAGGGCAGAAAACAGTAGGTTTCAAATAAAATAATTACCCTTTGATACATCGGATCACGTTCAGATTTCGTCGAAGTATCCCTTGCGGTTCCAACCTCTACGGGAGAGGAAAATTTGCGGTCGTACTGCGCTTCAAAGGATGCGATCAGTTTCAATGGGATACAGCACCACAGTGTCTTGAGAGAATGTTTGAAACGTCCGAAAGTGTCAGCAGTGCCAAAGGTTGTCAACATCATCTTCCTGTAGCTCGTTACACTGCGAACTGTCTTTTTCGACTACGAAGGGACGAGATCACTGAGGGGCTTATGCCACCTCCTGAGACCTTTCCGTGTATGGAGTGTTTCCCTCGGCCACCTCGGTCACCAAAAAACCGTCTAATCTCAACAGTGGGTGTCCCGGTGCTGAGACCTACGTCACAGAGACATCAAATGAAGGAGTGAAATGTTATTAAGAGAGGCTGTGAGGACCTTGCCATGGTGTGAAACGCCCATGACGTCATTTAATAGAACTGTGGCGAAATTTGGGTGCCAGTACGTCTTCAATGAGCTTCCTTGCAGATCACATGAACTTCCGAGCTGTGAACTTTTCTTCGCATGTGTGGACGTCTTGTTGTCTGAAGCGTCACGGAGCCCGAGGGTGACGTCGTTTTTGCACCATGACAGGGCAAATTTGAGCCAAATTTCAGACTTACGTGTCGCAGTGAGGGGCAATTACGTGGTTTCGGAAACGTAATCCTTAATTGTGTTGTGCAGTTTAAATTCTAATAGCACCTCGCCACAAAATTATGTTTCTCGCAGGCCGCGGTTGCCGAGTGGTTCTAGGCGCTTCAGTCCAGAACCGCGCTACTGCTACGGTTTCAGGTTCGAATCCTGCCTCGGGCATTGAGTGTGTGATGTCCTTAAGTTAGTTAGGTTTACGTAGTTCTAAGTTCTAGGGGACTGGTGACCTCTGATGCTAGGTCCCATATCCTCAGAGCCATTTGAACCATTTTTTTAACGTTTCGCATTTATTTTACTATAGGGATGAGACAAACTAATATACAGGGTCAGTCACCTAACATTACCGCTGGTTACATTTCTTAAACCACATTAAATACTGCGAATCGATTCCACAGACCGGACGTCAGGAGAGGGTCTAGTGTAATTGGTTAATACAAACCATAAAATGCAAGGAAGTACGTTTTTTAACACAAACCTAAGTTTTTTTTTTTTTAAAATGAAACCCCGTTAGTTTTGTTAGCACATCTGAACATATAAACAAATATGTAATCAGTGCAGTTTGTTGCATTGTAAAATGTTAATTACATCCGGAGATATAGTAACCTAAATTTGACGCTTGAGTACCACTCCTCCGCTGTTCGATCGTGTGTATCGGAGAGCACCGAATTACGTAGGGATCCAAAGGGAACAACACATTACGTCCACATGCTAACATCATTTTAATGGTCTTTTCACTGACGCACATGTACATTACCATGAGGTAACTTTTCTTGCCTAGCGGCTGCTAACGATCCAGTTACCTGCCCTGGGGCTTAATGTATGTAACGACAGTATACGTTTCCTCTTATTGCCGCTGCTGTCCGGTAAGGCGTGTAGTTGAGACAGCTTTCTTGATTGTAGGCCAGTTGGTGATTCTTCCCTCCGGTGGTAGTGATTCCTTTCTCACTCCGGGCGCTCTAAACAAAGTATTCTGGGGACTTTGTGCAGACCGCCGGTTCCGGCTTTGGCAAATTGTTCCATCGTTGGATTTGGTTTATCGGATGTCAGGTAGCTTTAGCAAGATTATCGTTAGTCTGAGTTACCATCTTGTGAACTGAATGTAACTCTTGGCGGCCTATCTCATCGCTCGCGAAAGTTTTTGTTTCCGGACCTTCTCAGAGGTCGATTCCTGGAACTCCCTCTGTGGCCCCTTGATTCTTAGAAGGCATGTGTGTTCTAAAAGGAGGTCTGATGGCCAGTAGTTCAGTGTAACGCTCCTTCAGTCCACTCCTTCTCCGGCTATTAATCTGCCTCGGCACCCTTTAAGGAACTTACGTACTCTTCCTTGTGTTTTATTATTGTATTATTTTTACAATACTTTGTAATGCCTACATTAAAGATTATATATGTATAGTTAAAAGTCCTGGTCGCTTCCTGGAATAAATCTAACAGTACAGTGTTCAGTTGATGTTAAGGGTTGTGTTTCAAAGTTTACCATCATCTTATTTCACCCGTTTCATGATCAGTTGCTTGCTTTTTTCAATTAACCTGTGCTACTGTATTTGCTGTGTCACAGCAGGTTTATTTTATATTATTGCCGTTCCTGGCGTGTAAGGCCTTCAGCCGTGATTTTGGTCATTTGCCTTAAACTTCGAATTTGGATTTGTATCTTAGCAGTAAGCCTTTAAAACCTTATTTACTGCCATTCCTGTCGTCTGATGCCTTCTGCTTTGTTTGTGGCGACTTGCCTTTAATATTTCAATACCTGTAATTTGTAAGTTGCACAATTCTTAATTTATTGCCATTCCTGGCGTGTAATGCCTTCGGCCCAGATCACAATTGCTTGCTTTTAAACCAATCTCTACTATATCTGTATTTAATGGTTATTTGCCAAATTGTAACTCACTGACAACACTATTATTTACACAGTTGTTTATTCCTTCATTAATAAAGTACGGTACTTTTATTTATAGTTGAGTCTGGAATTAGGGCTGGTTTAAAATAAATTGTGTGTAACTGTAACAGGCAACCAATAGTAACTGATTACGTCCCCGTCCAAAATCGTAACCGAATTCTGCCGTCTCTTGACTACCAGGTTTCACAGATAACTCAAGCACTTAATTACGGATCAAAAAGTAAATCACAGTAGCTCTGTCCATTTCAGCTTGTATTCGTCATACTGTTTATACTACCTTACTAACAAAAACACTACCTTACTATTAAAAACACTACCTTACTCACAAAAACGCTACCTTACTAACATAAACACTACCATCACACTATTTCACTGTTTAAGTGAAGTTATGCTAATACTTCAGCAGTCTCTGTTCATCATGGCAACGTCAGAACAACGTTCGGCTTAGGTAAGACTCCACTAGCCGTACTCTCACTCTTTCTCTGCAGCTAACGTGGCCCTTGCTTTCGTGCTGACCAGCGTAGTGGCTCCCCATTGTTTGGATGAAGGTCTCTTGTTATTTTGGTTAAAACAGATTAATTTTTTCGTATGTTTGCCATGATATTACTACCTGCAATCACAGAGTGGTTGAATTTGTTTTCTTTATACGTTTCCACTTTTCGCTACCAAAGTGACATCCTGCTCTTGAAATGATTCTTTTTCCCCGCCAGCTACTTCATCCACAGCCAAACGATTCCTTCTTTTACTCCTGTGTCTCCTCACTCACACAATTCACATTATTTAACTAGTAAGGTAATGTTGTGAACTCTGTAGTTTTCCAGTTTCGACTGATAGAAGTATAGAATTAGCTACTGTTCCAAAGTGACTTCCCTAGTATCCTTACAAACCTTACAAAATCTTCATCTCATAATTCTTCTAAAATTTCATTAGCGGCTTGATAGTGTGAGATTGCTCAAGTGTACCTATAAGACCTGCTAATACAATATTCACATAATGCCAGTATTTCTCTGTTTCTGGTATCATCCTAAGAGCCTGCTATTTCGGAATAGATTAATTTTGTCACTGAAATTATAGCTCGTACACACCAGCAGGGTGTTTCAAGGAAATAGTTTTCCCAAAATTTTGTTATCAGTTTTCTAAATTACTTTCGCTGCCAGAAGTACATACATTATCAGCCTTACTTGGCTTAATGAGAAGGAAACGACGTATTATAGATCTCACAGTAGCGCGTGGGTTGGTAAGCACAATAGGGAGATACGTAATCGATACAGGCGATGGTACACAAGCATGCAGGAACCACAATCCACTGGACCTCAAAGCACATAGATGGGCGTTGCGATACGCAATTACAGACGAGGTATCTGATGATGCATGGCTGATTCTCTCAGTTCATCACATTTAAGGTCGCAATGATAAAATTTATCTGTTTCCAGGTAGTACACGGTCATGCATATCGAAACCGATTTGTTTCAGACGATGTTTTCAGTGTAACTGATGCTTTGAAGTAGACGCGATTTATCTCAGTATCAACATTCGGACCTGCCAAAAAAATACAGTTTCTTGGGTACGTAGTTTGAGAAAAGAACTGAGCGCTATCTATACTTGAGTTCTTTTCTATTTAAGAGTACTTTTTATCAAATACATCTACTACCAATCTCACATGGTCTTCACCGTTATTTAGTCCATTGGCATTAGATAATAAAATATGATGATTAGAGTTTAATATCCCGTCGCCAAGGCGATGGCCAGAGAGCGCGTTTCTCGAAAGCTAAGTTTTACGCAATCTAAGAAGGATATTTCGTCTTGTACCGGTTAGACATGAGGCACAAAAAGGTGAAATAGGCGGCTTATCATGACTGCCTTCGGATTACATGAGGTGCTGATATATTGGGATATGAATCTCTTATGCTGCACTCGTATTTTATTTGTGTTTCAGAGGGATTACAAATGCAGAGAAGAACAACTAGCATAAAATCACTTATATTTTTTTAATGAATTAGAACTAGCCGTCCAGTGGCACACTAGATAAAACTGCATGAATTAAGATACAAGTTTATGTTATTTCTTAACAATATGACACTGTCGTGTATGAGAAGCATTGAATGTTACTACTGAATTTAAAGTAACGGGAACATTGTAAGTTACGACGTGGAAAGTAGCAAAAAACGATTAAGAATAGTGAAAATATGTTCCTCTGAATAACAATAAAAACACCAGCCGCTCTTAACATTTACAGTAAAAAGGAAAGTTCCACAGACATTGGATTCGAGATGACTCAAGAACAATTCAGGCAGGAAAAAGCTTTTTGGCTATACGCATCAGGAAATATCTATTAACAATCACATCTCCATTTTTACACTAAGGTATTAAATTTGTAAGCCTCTCCGCTATTCCTTCGCTCTGATTATTATTTGATTCTCGTCCCGAACGACGGGCGCCATGGAGAGCGAGCTCATAAACTATATTAACAAGATCCTGCAATGCAAGGGGCTGTGACGATCGCTGATTAACACGTAAGTCACCACATACGAAATAAACCCTACATTTTTCTTATCATTTGAACAAAACATACAAGAAGACAGTCTTTAACTATCAAGTATCACTACAATACATACATACCGGCACGTAATACGAATTATGACAATAAGTGCGCCAGACTAGTGCAATCTGCTAGAGATATATCTTCCACACTGTGACTCTCTCTCACAGGTTCTACTAATTAATGCGCAATGCTCGCTGCACGCTGGTGCGAGCCAAATAAGGCTCATTGTAGAGAACAGAAACAAAGAGCAATACACATCGCATTCATACAAGAGAAGTTCAGAATACATACAAAGGTACATAATTCATTAAATAGATACAAAACTCGAACATTTCCGGTACACCTATATTTCTCCAGCCCGAAAAACAGTTTCCAGAGAACGATGAAGCTAGAAGAAACGAAAAAAAAACTCTGATAGTGTCTGCATATCCAATCCCAGACCTTTCATGTTTAAGTATGGTAATTTCTCATCTCTGTTTTCTCCTCTCTTCCTGTGAAATTTTTCTCTACGAGTAATAACTTTTACTATAAATAACCACATTTATGCGTGAATGGACTAAATTAAATGCCTTCTGCAGAAATAAAATCATCTTGAGTTTTCCTGAAACTTCTTTCTTGATTAAATTTGTTGGTGAACTACGAAACCCATTTTCTCTCTTCATTCATCAGTCCTTTTAGGTTTTGTATTGTTTAGGTATTATAAATAAAACCTTTTCCATGAAGGTAATGATGTAAAACGTAAATTGTTTAAACAGAAACGATAGCAGCTACTGTACAAACTACATCGGTTGATCATCAGGAAATGTAAATGTAGCACCATCTACTGGCAATCCTTAATTACATTTGTGTAGCCGAGAATTTCGAGGATAGGGATGGATCTCAACCATAGACGTTAAATGGGCATATATTTTTCTTACAACATTTTATCCTAATCAGAAGATGTGTGGCTAAGACAGGTAAGTGTAGTTCCCTTTAAATTGAGGAAGTATTGATAAACAATTATCGGTACTCTAGAAAAATCTGTATTTTATTATTATTGATTATCCTGTTTTCATTGTATCTCTCAAATTTGTTGGTCTACTTACATTTCTGCAGTATAATACTAACCGAGTATTAAAGACGGATTCCAAACCAAATGAAATTAAAGCAGAGATGGGGAGCAACAATAATGATATTAAGCTTCCTGACTGATTGAAATGCGTGCCTTACCGGGACTGGAACCAGACATGTGCACTACCAAATGAGCTACATTTTTTTCCTTTACCCTCCATCCACCTTTGCACCTTGTCCTTGGGCTTGCCGAAAAATACCTTCATCGGCTAGCTTCCTTTTCCTCAAGTAAAAAACTTCTTCTTCTTTCAAGTTAACTTTAAATTTCAATTTTCTCTTAAAACCAACCCTGTTCTTCATAAGGATATGTTATTATATTAATTGTGATTTTATGGGAATTAAAATTATATTCTGGCTGTATTTAAAATAAGGGAACCAAGCTATGCTTCTAGATAAACTTGAGACTCCCACTGTTAAGTATTTATTTCATGTCCTTTCAAACTTGCTTATTTTTGTTGTGTATAAAATTAACAAAGTTTTACTTCTTCCAGCTGTTTCTGACGATATTCCCCTTCTTTGGTGAAATTACAGTTTGAATATAGTTTCTTACTCACCTCCATCCTTAACGTAATTTATGTATGTGTATATAAGACAGTCCTAAACAACCGTGGGAAAGAGAAAAGGTCGAAAGAGTATATAATGGATCTATACAAGGGCGATGTACTGAAGCAAAGCAAGCGCTGTATCATGTATAAGATACAGAGGCGAGCGAGTGCACGGGACTTACCCTAGTTCACTGCTAGTAGCGTCACGTCATCGTAACGCGCCTGCATATAGTATTGCACCACATTTAACATAAAAGTAAAAATTAAGATTTGTGTGTAAAACTTTGTTAAAGTATAGTTCTATGTAATAATGTTTCAGGTAACAAATCTTAATGTTATAAAATTAGTAGTTTACGTAAAATTCACGTTTTGAAAGAAAAATAGGAGGCGCTAAATAATGACGCTAGGAAGCCAAAATTTGGTGAGAAGGTGCAGTAAGAAGTCATTAATGAGTGGTGCTGGTTTCCAAAACCATAAAACTAAAATTGACTCCAGAATCCGCGTTTTTCGGAAAAATCAGAGGCGCGAAATAATAGAGCTACAATATTGAAAATTGGTAGGATGCTTCAGTTCACCCTAATAATAATAATGGAAATACCACAATCAGTTACCTCTTCTAGTTTTTTTAGTAATTTAGTAAAAACTACTTTTGTGAGTAAAATGTACATAAGCATTATAGATTAAGTACTTTAAATTTTAATGATAAAACAAATTCTTTAAGACCAATGATCAGATAGGACAATTAACAAAGCTACACCAAGTTTTAGTCTTGTAGCATAATTAACAGCTGATACAAGTCTTGATAAAGCTATGGTTCAGAGGTAACAATCTACCGTTAGTTCCATTGTAAAAATTCTAGAGAGTAAAGTTTTAATTTTAGCGGGCTGAGATTTTCTACGTGCTTCTGTACTGCTCAGATGTATGTATACAAAAATTGAGAAGTTTGTAAAGCTATTATTAAATGTGATATATAAGATTATGTGCCTGAGATAGCGATCATTTGGAGGCTGCAGGCATCTGCATAGGAACGGTAAGAACAGATGCTCTCTTGGCGGTACGCGCCGGAGCTATATAAAAAGAGCGGCAGAGGCAGTAGTAAGCTCACTCCGCATTAGACCAACGCCTAGTCCACGCGAGCTTAACGTCCGATCGCGCCTCGCCTCGGGTGACGTCATAGCGGGCTGTGACATGCGCGTACTTAGCAATGTAAACGGACATTGAAAATCGCGAGGACTGTACACCGTCCTGGATCGTTTAGACTTCGGTAACAAACTGTTATTGTGCCGTCCGTGTGAAGTATAATTCCGCGTGGCAAGTGGTGACTAACTCCACTTTTAAGGCGAGCATTAATCCTTTTTTTTTTAACATTATTGCGAACTATTAATAGAGCACCGTTAGTTAGAGTAATGAACTATTCGGGAGGAACTTGCTGTAGAAGTCGCCTCTGAACTATTAAACGATTGGCTGAATGAACAATATTTAATGTCTTTAGCATTTTCAGAAGTTTCGAGTAATTTGTGTGAGCCTTTAAGATAATAAAATCTTGTTTGGAACTTTAAATTTTATTGAAGCAGCCCTAATCCCGTGAAGAACTATGGATATTTTTCGTTTAGCTGGGCTGTACAGGAATGTGGCCGTGCAGACTGGGAACTAAGGTCAGTAAGTTTCCCTTCGCTTTCTGACTGGCCAGGCTCGCGTGATTTAAGGTGGCAATGTTCAACTTTCATGCAACATTAAACAACGACTTCTTCGCCGTCCCACATATGTTGCATCGGCAATAGTCTGTTACGTGAAATGAACATTCAAACAACTCATTCGACAACTTCTTCGCCGCCCCACAGTACTTGAGGGCAATATTATCGAAATGGAAGAGGACGTAAATGAATATGAAATGGGAGATATGATACTTTGTGAAGAATTTGGCAGAGCACTGAAAAACCTAAATCAAGAAAAGGTTCAGGTGGCTCTGAGCCCTATGGGACTTAACAGCTGTGGTCATCAGTCACCTAGAAATTAGAACTACGTAAATCTAACTAACCTAAGGACACCACACACATCCATGCCAAAAGCAGGATTCGAACCTGCGACAGTAGCGGTCGCGCGGTTCCAGACTGAAGCTCCAAGAAGCGCTCGGCCACTCCGGCCGGCTAAAGAAAAGGCCTCGGGAACTGACAACATTCCATTAGAACTACTGACAGCCTTGGGAGAGCCAGTCATGACAAAACTCAACCATCTGCTGAGCAAGATTAATGAGACGGGCGAAATACCCTCATACTGCAAGAAAAATGTAATAATTCCAATACCAAAGAAGAACACGACAACAACATATAAGACATGTGATTATTCTCGTCTTTGAAGACGGGAATGGTTTGATATCGGTGTACGTTACCTTCTTGCTGTTAATTTCGGTCATCCTTGTCGTTAGTAGCATTGCACATTTCAATTTAAATTACTTCCATAAACCTAAGCAGCACCCACAAACGAGCTGTCCTAACAGCTGTACTTCCGCCAGTACCTCATCTCCTACCTTCCATGCTTTACACTTACAAACGAGTCGTGCGTTGAGCTGGGGTCCGCGACATTTGTCCACGAAGGGCGTAAATCTCATGCGCGTTCCGGTCCGGCACATGGTTTAAATCTGCCAGGAAAATTCGTAGCAGCGCACAGTTCGCTGGAGCCTGAAAATTTCATTCTGACAATAAGAACAGTGTCTACTCAATTGCATGGTGACATATAGTTTGCGAATCCAAACTTTACGGAGCATATTTGTTTGGAAAGAGGCGCGTTGCACTGTACTGACATGAACGGAGGGGATGAAAGTTTGGATCCATGACATGTTGATTCGGTAGCACTTGATTTAGTGTGACGTACAGGTGGGCTGACAATGGTCATATTAAGGGAATGGCTGACAGCTGTTGATTGGCAGTTATGACATTTATCTCCAACATCTTTGTGTAACCATGACTGTATGGGAATCGTTCAGAGCCGACCGCGGTGGCCGTGCGGTTCTAGGAATTTCAGTCCGGAACCGCGCCACTACTGCGCACGCAGGTTCGAATCCTGCCTCTGGCATGGATGTGTGTGATGTCCTTAGGTTAGATAGGTTTAAGTAGTTCTACGTTCTTGGGGACTATTCACCTCATATGATAAGTCCCATGGAGCTCAGAGCCATTTGAACCATTTTTGAGTCGTTCAGACCAGCTTAACCTATGCTCTCCCTATTGATTCCAGCTTAATGGAGTACGCAAGCGCACCGGTGCTCAGATCTCCCACTTGGTGCCTCCTGATGTTCATATGACATCTTATGCCTACAGTGAATAGACTGCAAGGGTGGCATCCAAATTATTTTTGGAGACTAAGATCAAATGAATCACGGACCCAACCATTGGATCAAACGGAAAGTGCGCATTCTTACACCAGAAACAGATGGGAAAAAGGGCGTCACAAAATTAGTACTGATGCGAAGATGGTAAAAAGTCTATAAAATAAAGAAAAAGAAAGTGTCACTTCTATGGAACGCAATGAAGAATTAGGATACTCATACAGAATGCTTTTAGGTTTTGACACGAAATTTCACAATCTCAAAGCAGGATGATAATGAGATTCATTCCCAGAATGGCCCTCTGAACACTCCTGCTCAGGGACTTTGATCTATTTCCTCCGTTATTGTCCTTCAGAGCGCTGAATATCCCATCACCAAATCTTGACAATGGTGGTCTCAGTTTTCAGATGTCCCCGTCAATAATCAACAGTCGGTAACTTAACTCTGCCACTTTTGGTTACAGAGGACCAGCGTTTTCGAACCTCAGTAGAAAAATCCAAGAACTCTGCTCTGCAGGTGGCCAATTTACCATCATCAATAGCCCACATAAATTCTGCAAGATCAACGACTTTTATCGAGGAAGATTTCAAGTCGCTCTAAATGCGTCGCCACGGCTATTTTCTTAGCAGCTTAGACGGCGGAGTTTCTTAAGAAACATCTCTGAATGCGTCCGGGCAGCTACTCTCTACACTCCTGACTCTGCCAGAAGAAGGTAGACTTAATATATGTCAGTTTGTTTACAAATGGAAGGCCCTTACGTTCGCTGCTGAAATGTCCCATGTTATCAGGAACTTGGTAGCTCCCCTTAGCAACCAGTCACTCATCAAATGAAACATGCCGTCCATACCGAAGCACAGAATTTGTAAACCATGTCTGTCTATCCCCTGTGGCTTGGGAAAAGTACCGCAATGACGAGTGTGTCGTGGAACCCATTTTTCCAGAGCGCCGAGTCCCGAAACATTACAACAGCCTCAGTACGTGCTTATTGTATTATCCTTGAGGAAACAACAAGTAATAACCTGCAGTGTGACCATTACACTTCGGGTAAAATGCGAAGATATAAAAAATGAAAAGATTGTTAGAAAGAATGATTCAGCGTATAGAAAGGTCAAAGAAGCTTCCCCTTACTTTCAAAAACATTTTTGGGGAACTGCGATTACTGTCAAAATAGTACTTAAAGAAGGCGGTTTAATACGTTATATCTTACAAGATGAATTTAAAATCACTTCATTTCAGCTACATGAGTTTAAACCACTATTTCTGTGTGCCAGTAAACTTCCCTGCAACACTTCAGGGCGACCAGCTTGACATACATCATTATATCGTAACAGCTTTAACAGTTAAACATATGCTTGCTAAGTAACAGGCAGTGTCCTGTACGTGCAGATGGTTCTGCAGAGGGCGATGCAATAGCCATGTTATTGGCTTCTTATTTTGTATTAAACATGTTAATATGTAAACATGTAACACGCCAGCCTCAGTTGGAAATATAAACCAATCTTTCCCAAGGTTTCAGCCAAAATAATTTGGCAGGCAACAGTTTAGTGTCAACAGCTTCTGGAGAAGGCCAAATCAATTTGGCTGAAACCTAGGTAAAGATTTCTATTTGCAACTGAGGTTGACATGTTGTATGTTTAATTATCACAGTTGCTGACGGGGCTCCACTATGTTAAAAATTCTTAGTTATGCAGCGTAAACTTAAAATAAGAAACTTCAGCCGATATTATAATTAGATAAGATAAGCAAACTGGTAACAAAAATTTTGAAGACACGTTATACATTTTGACAAGTAGCAAGTGACGCCTTTTACACACATACTGTCCCACAGAGGACAATGAAAGTTATAAGTTTTTTTATTCTACGGTACTTCTTATTTTAATTCTTGGTATCACAAAGAAAGTAGTGGTTAATGTTGCAGCCAAAGCTATAAATACGTATTATTTTAAATTTAGTAACTGAAGTTTTTAGTCATGTATTCAATAATCATTCATTCTATTGGTTACAAATAACGTGTGGAGACGACCAGGGGTCGGAGCTGACGCGATTTAACCACACGTCAATGTTGCTTGTCCGGGCTGGTGACATCGCTTTCCTCGCCCTCTACCCTATACTCCAGAGATCCCAAAGATATCTGGAAATCCGCCTTAATCAGTTTATCTCCTGGTGTAACCAATGGCTGCTCAAAATGAACCCCATCAAAACCCAGGTAATACTTATAGGACGAACCACCGATGCATTCCGCCTCCATGACTGCTACTTTACCATTTACATCCACCGAGTACACCTTACAAAAGTGACTGGCAACTGCCGTGGAGACCTCACCTACTACCTATTGAGCAGAGAGCCCATAATAGCTTAAAACAGGCCGAACTTGGGGATTACATACCTCAACTAGTCTCCATTCCTACTAGATGTTGATCCGACCCAACGTCTGTTATGCGAATGTTGCACCGATCTCTGCCCCACCAGTGTTCTAAAACTTCTTCCAAATTCTTGAACGCTGTGCTCTCCGTCTCGCTTTTCCCCCACCTGCCATCTCGTCAAATTCCCACCTCTCCTCACCCACATCGCCTTTCGCATCTCTTTTTTTTTTTTTGTGAGTCATCAGTCTTCTGCCTGCTTTGACGCGGCCGCTCATAAAATCCTCACTTGTGCCGACCTCCTCACTTCAGGAATTGCAATCTATGTTCTCATTTATTTGGTGGATGTGTTCCATTCTCTTTCTTTCTCTACAACTTTTCCCCGCTGCTTCTCCATTTAGCACCATGGAAATCATTCCCTGATGTCTCCCTTCTCCATATCAGTGTTTTCACATATTCCTTTCCTCACCGACTCTGCGTAGAACCTCATCATTCCTTCCTGTATGAGTCCACCTAATTTTCAACATTCGTCTATAGCATCACATCTCAAATGCTTCGATTCTCATCTTTTCCGGTTTTCCCACAGTCCATGTTTCACTACCATACAATGCTACGCTACAAACGGACATTCTCAGAAATTTCTTCCTCAAATTAAGGCCTATGTTTGACACTAGTAGACTTTCCTGGGCCAGCAATGCCTTCCTGCCAGGGCTAGTGTGCTTTTAATGCCCTCCTTGCTCGGTACGTCATTGGGTATTTTGCTGCCTAGGTTGCTCATTTCCGCTACTTCTCATTACTTTCGCCTTTCTTCGACTTACGTTCAGTCCATATTTTGTATTCGTAAGACTACTCAGGAACCATGGACCTTGCCGTTGGTGGGAAGGCTTGCGTGCCTCAACGGTACAGATAGCCGTACCGTAGGTACAACCACAACGGAGGGGTATCTGTTGAGAGGACACACAAACGCGAGGTTCCAGAAGACGGGCAGCAGCTTTTCAATAGTCGCAGGGGCAACAGTCTGGATGATTGACTGATCTGGCCATGCAACACTAACCAAAACGGCCTTGCTGTTCTGGCACTGCGAACGGCTGAAAGCAAGGGGAAACTACAGCCGAAATTTTTACCGAGGGCTTGCAGCTTTACTGTGTGGTTAAATTATGATGGCGGCCTCTTGAGTAAAATATTCCGGAGGTAAAATAGTCCCCCATTCGGATCTCCGGGAGGGGACTACTCAAGAGGACCTTGTTATCAGGAGAAAGAAAACTGGCGTTCTATGGATCCGACCGTGGAATGTCAGATCCCTTAATCCAGCAGGTAGGTTAGAAAATTTAAAAAGGGAAATGGATAAGTTAAAGATAGATATAGTGGGAATAAGTGAAGTTCGGTGGCAGGAGGAGCAAGACCTTTGGTCAGGTGACTACAGGGTTATAAACACAAAATCAAATAGAGGTAATGCTGGAGTAGGTTTAATAATGAATACTAAAATAGGAATGCGGGTAAGCTACTAAAAAAAGCATAATGAACGCATTGTTGTGGGCAGGATAGACATGAAGAACATGCCTACTACAGTAGTACTAGTGTATATGTCAACTAGCTCTGCAGATGACGAAGAAATTAATGATATGTATGATAAGATAAAAGAAATTATTCAGGTAATGAAGGGAGACGAAAATTTAACAGTCATGGGTGACTGGAATTCGAGTGTAGGAAAAGGGAGAGAAGGAAACATAGTAGGTGAATATGCATTGGGGTTAAGAAATGAAGCCGGCTGGTAGAGTTTTGCACAGAGCATAACTTAATCATAGCTAACACTGGGTTCAAGAATCATGAAAGAAGGTTGTATACATGGATGAGCCCTGGAGATAGTAGAAGGTTTCAGATAGATTATATAATGCTAAGAGAAGGATTTAGGAACCAGGTTTCAAATTGTAAGACATTTCCAGGGGTAGATGCGGACTCTGACCATAATGTATTGTTTATGAACTGTAGATTAAAACTGAAGAAACTGCAAAGAGGTGGGAATTTAAGGAGATGGGAACAGGATAAACTGAAAGAACAAGGGTTATAACAAGTTTCAGTGAGAGTATAAGGGAACAATTAACAAGAGTGGGGGAAAGAAATACAGCAGAAGAAGAATGGGTAGCTTTGAGGGATGAAATAGTGAAGGCAGCAGAGGATCAAGTAGGTAAAAAGACGAGGGCTAGTAGAAACCCTTGGGTAGCAGCAGAAATATTGAATTTAAATAATGAAAGGAGAAAATATAAAAATGCAGTAAATGAAGCAGGCAAAAAGGAATACAAACGACTCAAAGCTGAGATCGACAGGAAGTGCAAAAAGGCTAAGCAGGGATGGCTAGAGGATGCAGAGGTTTATCTCACTAGGGGTAAAATAGATACTGCCAACAGGAAAATTAAAGAGACCTTTGGAGAAAAGACAACCATTTTATGAATATCAATAGTTTTAAGCAAAGAAGGGAAAGCAGAAAGGTAGAAGGAGTATATAGAGGGTCTATACAAGATCAATGTACTTGAGGACAATATTATGGAAATGGAAGAGGATGTAGATGAAATGAGAAATATCATTCTGCGTGAAGGGTCTGACAGAGCACTGATAGACTTGAGTCAAAACAAGGCCCTGGGAGTAGACAACATGCCATTAGAACTACTTGGGAGAGCCAGTCCTGACAAAACTCTACCATCTGGTGAGCAATATGTATGAGACAGGCGAAATTCCCTACAATTCAAGATGAATATAATAATTACAATCCCAAAGAAAGCAGGAGTTGACAGATGTAAAAATTACCGAACTATCAGTTTAATTAGTCACAGCTCCAAAATACCAACGCCAATTCCTTACAGACGAATGGAAAAACTGGTAAAAGCCTACCTCTGGGAAGATCAGTTTGTATTCTGTAGAAGTGTAGGAACACATGAGGCAATACTGACCCTACGACTTGTCTTAGAAGAAAGATTAAGGATAGGCAAACCTACGTTTATATCATTTGTAGACTTCGAGAAAGCTTTTGACAATGTTGACTGGAATACTCTCTTTCAAATTCTGAAGGTGGCAGGGGTAAAAGACAGAGAGTGAAACGCTATTTTCAGTTTGTACAGAAAGTAAATGGCAGTTATAAGAGTCGAGGGACATGAAAGGGAAGTAGCGGTTGGGAAGGGAGCGAGACAGGTTTGTAGCCTCTCCCCGATGTTGTTCAATCTGTATATTGAGCAAGCAGTAAAGGAAATAAAAGAATAGTTCGGAGTAGGTATTAAAATCCATGGAGAAGAAATAAAAACTTTGAGGTTCGCCGATGACATTGTAATTCTGTCAGAGACAGCAAAGGACCGGGAAGAGCAGTTGAACGGAATGGACTGTGTCCTGAAAGGAGGATATAAGATGAACATCAACAAAAGCAAAACGAGGATAATGGAATGTAGTCGAATTAAGTCGGGTAATGCTGAGAGATTTAGATTAGCAAATGAGACACTTAAAATAATTTGGGGAGCTAAATAACTGATGATGGTCGAAGTAGAGAGGATATGAAATGTAGACTGGCAATGGTAACGAAAGTGGTACTGAAGAAAAAAAATTTGTTAACATCGAGTGTAGATTTAAATGTCAGGAAGTCTTTTCTGAAAGTATTTATATGGAGTGTAGCCATGTATGGAAGTGAAACATGGTCGATAAATGCTTTGCACAAGAAGGGAAGAGAAGCTTTCGAAATGTGATGAAGATTACATGGGTAGATCACATAACTAATGAGGAGGTACTGCATGGAATTGGGGAGAAGGGGTTTGTTGCACAACTTAACTAGAAGAAGGTATCGGTTGGTAGGACATGTTATGAGGCATCGAGGGATCACCAATTTAGTACTGGAGTCAGCGTGTAGGGTAAAAATCGTAAAGGGAGACCAAGAGATGAATACACTAAGCAGATTCAGATGGATGTAGGCTGCATTAAGTACTGGGAGATGAAGAAGCTTGCACAGGATAGAGTAGCATGGAGAGCTGCATTAAACCAGTCTCAGGACTAAAGACCACAACAACAACAACAACATAGACTGCTCATTTCGTTCGTCATATCATCTTATTCTTCCTGACTTTTACTTAGGATGACAATGTCGTCAACTAAGCGTATCATTGATATCCTTTCATCTTTAATTTTAATTCCACTCCTGAATCTGTCTTTTATTTACATCATTGCTTCATCGTTGTACAGAGTGAACAGTAGTGGCGAAAGACTACTTCCTTGTCTTACATCATTTTTAATCCAAGCACTTCGTTGTTGGTCATTCACTCTTATATTCCCTCTTGGCTCTTGTACATATTGTGTATTACCGTCCCTCATTGTGGTTTATCCCCATTTCGATCATCATGAGCCATTTTACATTATCGTAAGCTTTTTCCAGGTCGACAAATGCTATTAACGTGTCTTGATTTTTGTTTGGTCTTGCTTCCATTGTCCACCGTCAGTATTGCTTCTCTAGTGCCTTTACCTTTATTTTCTTTTCCATTCCTGTACATCTTACTCTTGTCAGCAACTCGGACGCATGAACTGGTAAGCTAGGGATTTTGCGATAATTCTCGCACTTGATAGGTGTTTGAGTCCTCGGAATTGTGTGGATGATATAATTCCAAATGTCAGATATTACGTCGTCAGACTCATACGTTCTATACAGCAACGTAAATAGTCGTCTTGTTGCCACTTCCCCAGTGACTTCAGAAATTCTGATGGAATGTTATCCATCCCTTCTCTCCTATTTGTTCTTAAGTTCTCCAAAGCTCCCTTAAATTCTGATTCTAATACTCTCCTCTAAATCGACTGCTGTTTCTTCTTCTATCACATCACAAACATATTCACCTTGTTAGAGGCCTTCAATGTACTGTTTCCACATATCCGTTCTGTCTTCTGCATTTAACAGTAGAATTTCCTTTTCACTCTTAATGTTACCACCGTTGCTTTTAATTTCACCGAAGATTGTTTTTACTTTCCTATATGCTAAGTGAGTCCTTCCGACAATAATATCTTTTTCCATTTCTTGACATTTTTCATGCAGCTATTTCGTCTTGGCGTCCCTAACTTCCTATTTATTTCATTCCTCAGCGCCATGTATTTCTGTATTCCTGAATTTACCTGAACATTTTTGTACTTCGTTCTTTCATCGACCACCTTGAGTACACTGAAGCCACTAAGAAACTTGTGTAGGCATCCGTATTCAAATACAGAAGCATGTAAACAAGCAGAATACGGCGCTGCTGTCGGCAACTTCTATATAAGACAAAAAGGTTTTGGCGCAGTTGTTAGATCGGTTACTACTGCTACAATGGCGGGTTGTCAAGATTTAAGTGATTTTGAACGTGATGTTATAGTCAGCGCATGAATGATGGGACACATCATCTCCGAGGAAGTGATGACGTGGGGATTTTCCTATATGACCATTTCACGAGAGTGCGGTACCGTAAATATCAGGAATCTGGTACAACATCAAATCTCCGAAATTGCTGTAGCCAGAAAAAGATCCTGCTAGAACGGGACCAATGTTGACTGAAGATAATCGTTCAACGTGACTGAAGTGCAACTTTCCAGCAAATTGGTGCAGATTTCGCTGTTGGGCCTTCAACAACGCCAGCGTGCGAACCATTCAAGGAAACATTATCGATAAGGGCTTTCGGAACCGAAGGCCCACTCGTGTATCCTTGACGACTGCACGACACAAAGACGTACGCCTCACCTGGGCACCGACATTGGGCTGTTGATGATTGGAAACATGTTGCTTGCTCGGACGAGTCTCGTTTCAGATTGTATCTAGCTGATGGACGTAAGGGTATGGAGGCAGCCTCATTAATCCATGGACCCTGCATGTAAGCAGGGGGCTGTTCAAGCTGGTGGATGCTCTGTAATTGTTTGGTGCGTGTGTAGTTGGTGTGATATGGTATCCCTAATACGTGTAGATACGACTCAGGCAGGTCACACGTACGTAAGGATCCCTTCTGATCACCCGTATCCATTCATGTCCATTGTGCATTCCGACATATTTGGGCAATTCCAGCAGAACAATGCGATAACCTACAAATCCAGAATTTACACAGAGTGGCGCCATGATCATTTTTCTGTGTGTAAGCACTTCCGCTGGCCTACACACTCGCGACACGTGTACATTATTGAGCTTATGTGTAATGCCTTCCAACGTGCTATTCAGAAGAGATTTCCACCCCTTGCACTCTTACGGATTTATGGACAGCTCTGCTGGATTCATGGTGTCAATTCCCTCCAGCACTGTTTCAGATATTAGTCGAGTCTCCGACACGTCCTGTTGCGGCACTTCTATTTGCTCGCGGTGTCTCCTTTGGCTCACAAGTGTCTTTTATCCTTATCTCCCTCTGTCTTTATGCTACTCTATATTACAGAGTACGGTCTGAAGATGGTCACCAAAAAGGGTGATTTGTGCGATCTACACTGTTTCTCTAAGTAGTTAAAAGTTTTCGCTGGAATTAAAGAGTAAGATGTCAAAATTAATAATGAAAAACGGATTTCAGTTTTAAACGGACTGACAGGAACAGTGTATTCAGGTTCGCAACCACGGAGAGAAGCTCTCTGCTTACGTTAGATAAGAGAATATCGTTATCGATCATGGTAACATAGGAGGGCTAGAAAGTGTTTGTTTATAATCGCAGTTTTCTGTATGCTTCATTCTGACTACCGGGCTCGGCACACAGTTCCATGCTCAGGCCAAGCCCTGGCATACAGTGCTCAAGCTCGCTTCCCAGACAGTTGTGAGTTTATGACACACTTCTTGGGAAGCGAGTGTGACCGCTGTGAATCAGGGGATGACCTGAGGATGGAGTGTATACCGAATCCGGTAGCCAGAAACCAAAACACAGAAAATTGTGACTGAAGACAAAAGTAAATATTACCTTTCGAGTGTGTTGGTCGCTTTCCATGGGGCAGTAAGTAGTTCATTTAGTCAGAGCGTAATAGAGTTTCGCAAGACATAAACAAATAAGACAGAAGAAATAGATGACATTGCCTTGTAATTTATAAAATGAGACTGGAGACATACTGTTAGACAGCTGTCTAGGACATACAGCCATATACAGTAAAACATCATTGTTTCATTATTGTAGCGCAAAAAAAGGAACAGAGCTGAGGAATTACCAAAGGAATGCTTCCTAGAATTAAATGCACTTGTCATGGTTCAAATGGCTCTGAGCACTATGGGTCTTAACTTCTTTAGTCATCAGTCCCCTAGAACTTAAAACTACTTAAACCTAACTAACCTAAGGACATCACACACATCCATGCCCGAGGCAGGAATCGAACCTGCGACATTAGCTGTCGCGCGGTTACTGACTGTGGCGCCTAGAACTACTCGGCCACTCCGGTAGGCTGCACACGTCATGTCTAGGCATCCGTTTATACTCAGTGACGATAGGAAACAGCTCAAAATTTGCTATAAACAAGGTCAGAACCTGACTATCTGAGTAACAGATGAACTTTGACGAATAACAGTCCAGGGCAGAATCGCAAAACTCGCGATATGAGAGCGCAGCTTCTTGTCATTTCGCAGATACCCGATGTAAGGACACTCCATCAATGAGTTCGTAAAGGCACTAGACTTGTCTCGTGCGACTGTGTGGACTGAATGTCTTGAGGACCTAGGTTCCAATCAGAATGTTATTGCTACACTGCAGTAATGAATGCACTGCTCCGTAAAAGCTCCTAGACACACCGCACGGAAGGAAAACTCTTACCACTGTAACGGTGCTAAGAGCAAGCAGCAGCTACATGACCGAGAACCACTCGTATACCTGGCATCCCGTACCATAGTGTGTCGTCTTTAGCATGGATATAAGAGCGACGCCGATGGACTATCGAAGCATAGAGGTTTCTTAGACCAATGAATCACAGAACACGATGGTAATTTGGAAATGTGATTCACCAGCCAGCTGAGAACGGTTCACGTGGCAGGGCCAGGTATTTTTCTATTGGGGGTGTATTGTTGGGATGTAATAGTGTTCTTTAAACTCATGTTGTTCTGTTTTATCGATGAAAGTGTCGTGTAGGAAAGTTACAGCTGGATCATAAAGTCACTTACAGTACCTCAGTGAGCAACAATCACTGTCTCAGATCTGACAGTCCATTGGGTGTCTTTCCAGCGACGTTAAGACTCTTGTTTTATCATTCTTGTCACATGATTGTAGCGAAGTTGATCACATGTGTCATAGCACTCAACGACGCGTGCACCAGGACCCAATGGAGTGCAGGGCCTTGCCAACTATGCTTGATGAGCGGAAGTCACTCTGCACTACTCTGGAGGTACATTCCATACAATTCGTTGTATGTAAAAACAGTTCTTAGGTATGCGAATACTAATCGCATGAACACTTCCAACATTATGCGTCTCTGTACGGTGACATACGTGACAGATGAAATACCCTCAGACTTCAAGAAGAGTCTAGTAACCAGAAATGCAAAGAGGGTAGGAGCCAAATTTTGCAGTACTATCAATTTAATAAGCCATATTCACAAAATACAGACATGAATTATCTGCAGGAGAAAGGAAATATAAGTAGACGCCAATTTCGGGGAAGATCAGTTTAGGCTTCGGAGAAGAATAGGAATTACCGAAGCAATACCGACCCTGGGGCATATCTCACAAGACTGAAGGAAAGCTAACCTATGTTCACAGGTTTCAGAGATTTAGAGAAAGCTTTTGACAATGTTGACTGTAATGCACTCTTCCAAATTCTGAAGGTAGCAGGATAGAACACATAAAAGGAAATCCTATTTGTAGCTTTCACGGAAATCAGACTGCTGTTACACGAGTCGAAGGACATGTGTAGCGGCAGTCGCTGAGCCGAGAGGACGCCCAGCAGCAGCTGCTGCAGCACTTGTGTGATGAACTGTATATTAATTTAGTCTTTTTTTCACATGCTTCTGCAAAGAAGTGGACTATTGGTTTGAATTTTACTGTGGTTAGAAAATTAATCGTAACTTTTGCTTTTGCGTAAGCCTTGTGGATATCCTTGTTTAGGGCGTCTTCTTTATTGTAAATTTTCCCATCGCCAGAAACTTCATCAAGCCACAAGGTTTTAGTTTTGTGCTAGTGTGCAGCATACAGTTTAGATTAGTACATTCTACTTTCAATATTTATCTCGTGCAGTAACTTTTCGGCACACAGGATTTCTAATAACAGGCAGCTGTAAATGCATCAACTTCAATGGAAACATTTATTTCTGTTAAATAGCTTGCAGTCTCAGAATACAATGAGCAAGCTGCAGCATATACTGATCATTAAATTTGCTACACCTAGAAGAAATGCAGATGATAAACGGGTATTCATTGGACCAATATATTATACTAGAACTGACTAGTGACTACATTTTCACGCAATTTGGGTGCAAAGATCCTGAGAAATCAGTACCCACAACAACCACCTCGGACCGTAATAACGTCCTTGATACGCCTGGGCACTGAGTCAAACAGAGATTGTATGGCGTGTACAGGTACAGCTGCCCATGCATCTTCAACACGACACCACAGTTCCTCAAGAGTAGGGACTGGCGTATTGCTCGGCCCCCGTTGACCAGACGTTTCCAGTTGGCGAGAGATCTGGAGAATGTGTTGGCCAGGGTAGCAGTCGAACATTTTCTGTATCTAGAAAGGCTCGCACAGGTCCTGCAACATGCGATCGTGCATTATCCTGCAGAAATGTAGGGCTTCGCAGGGATCGAATGTAGGGTAGAGCCTCGGGTCATAACACATCTGAAATGTAACGTCCACTGTTCAAAGTGCCGTCAATGCAAACAAGAGGTGACCGAGACGTCTAACCAATGGCACCCCATACCATCACGCCGGATGACAAATACACGCTTCCAATGTGCGTTCACTGCGATGTCACCAAACACGGATGCGACCATCATGATGCTGTGAACAAAACCTGGATTCATTCGAAAAAATGACGTTTTGCCATTCGTGAATCCAGGTTCGTCGTTAAGTGCACCGTAGCAGGCGCTCCTGTCTCTGATGAAGCGTCAAGGGTAACCGCAGCCACGGTCTCCGAGCCGATAATCCATGCTGCAGCGAACGTCGTCGAACTGTTCGTGCAGATGGTTGTTGTGTTGCAGACGTCCCCATCTGTTGACTCAGGGATCGAGACGTGGCTGCACCACCCGTTACAGCCGTGCGTATAAGATGCTTGTCATCTCGACTGCTAGTGATACGAGGTCGTAGGGATCCAGCACGCCGTTCCGTATTACCATCCTGAACCCACCGATTCCATATTCTGCTAACATTCATTGGATCTCGACCAATGCGAGCAGCAATGTCGCGATACGATAAACCGCAATCGCGACAGGCTACAGCCCGACCATTATCAAAGTCGGAAACGTGATGGTATGCATTTCTCCTCCTTACACGGGGCATCACAACAACGTTTCACCAGGCAATGCCGGTCAGCTGCTGTTTGTGTATGAGAAATCGGTTGGAAACTTTTCTCATGTCAGCACGTTGTAGGTGTCGCCTCCGGCACCAGCCTTGTGTGAATGCTCTGAAAAGCTAATCATTTGCAATATCACAGCATCTTCTACCTAAAGGTTAAATTTCGCGTCTGTAGTACGTCATCTTAGTGGTGTAGAAATTTTAATGGCCAGTAGTGTATACATTCGATATGGCCAGGGACTGTGCTTGTTGTGAGCGCACGCAAGGGTAGTTGGCAGCTGCCCGGAAACAGATGAAAGCTGCGATGGCTACCATCGACAAGCTTCTAGCTAATGCTCGAAGTTTCGGTGACGTCGGGACGCCAGTGACGAAACCTGCGATTCCCTTGGTGCCATTGGAATCCCCTGGTGATGCGGACGTTGCTGTAGTTTCTTATATGCAACATCTAACCAGTCCATCCTTCCTCCAGTGAGTGTGTGGCGGACAACGGTGGGTTTGTGTGTCACTGTGCGGAAGGCGAATGAGGGAACAGGCCGTGCGGCTGGCTCCCTACGTCTTAGCAACAGGTACGAAGTGCTTCCCAGTGTTGATGATAACTATGAACCAGTATGGGATGCCTCTCCTGTTGGGCCAGCGGTCGATTTCCCTTCCCAGTCGGGACAGGATGGTGTGCTAGACATTGGGAGCTCTAATGTTACGCGGGTGATGGAGCCCCTCAGTTGATAGCAGGCGAGGCGGGAAAGAATTCCAGGGTGAATTCGGTAGGTTGGACGGGAGGTCTCATCTGTGGAAGACGAGGCCTATCCGGCGACTGTCGGGTGAAGTGGGTGCAACCCGCTGCATGTAGTGACACATGTCGGCAGGAATAACGCCTGTCGCTTGGGTTCTGAGGTCATACTCGTCTCCTTCCTGCGGCTGGCTGATAAACCGCAGGAGCATCCAATGAAAGGTCCCCGAACTGGTATCGCTTATTAAAGGTTATAATGCACAGATAGTATTGGGAACAGAAAGCTAATTGAAACCAGTCGCCAATGACAACGATATCCTAAGTTCAGACTGAAAAGTTTATGTTAAGGATAGGTTGGTCACTAATGGTGCGTCTTTGTGGCAGTAAAAAAATTCGATAAAATCTAGCGAGGTTATCACGCATTCCGAATGTGAACGGTCAAAAATGGGGATCGGATGCTTCTATAGACCACGTGGGTCAGGATCTGTGGTTGCAGAGCACTTCAGACAGAACTTGCAGAATACCATTAGTAATTTTCCTAATCATGCCGTTGTAATAGACGGTGACTTAAACTGACCAGGTATATATCGGGAGTGTCCATGCCATCAAAACTGGTGCCAGAGACAGTGATTCGTGCGGCATTGTTCTGGATGTCTTGCCTGAAAATTACTTGAGCAGATAGTTAGGGAACCAACTCGAGAGGGTAGCTTCTTAGACATCTTGGCTGCACACACACCTAATCTTATCGCATCAATTAACGTAGAGGAAGGTATCAATGATCAGAAAGCTGTGACAGCATCTATGACTACAGGTCCTACAAGGAATGTTAAGAAAGGTACGAAGATATATTTGCTCAGCAAGGGTGACAGGATACAAATTTCAGAATACCACAGCAGCCAGTATCAAATATTCGCTGGCGAGGACGAAGAAGTTGAGAACACATGGAAAAATCCAAAGCCATCGTTCAATATGCCCTGGACAAGTGTGTTACGAGTAAGGTTTTAAGGGATGATGGAGATCCGCCATGGTTTGATAGCCATTTTAGAAAAAAAACTAAGGAAACAAAGAGCCCGTCGTCTCAGATTCAAGAAAAGTAAAAACCTAGCTGACAAACAAAAGCTGAACGAAGCGAAAATGAGCTTGAGGCGAGCAGCGAGAGAAGGGCGCAATAATTTTGAAAGTAAGACGTTGTCAACCGACCTGAGTAAAAACCCCTAGAGATTTTGGTCGCATATAAAATCAGTAAGGGACCGAAATGATGTATTCATTCTCTCAGCGACAATACCGGCACCGAAACAGATTGTAACAGAGAGAAGGCCAAAAACGTGAATTCGGTCTTCCGAAGTTGTTTTACAGCGGAAGATGGTAAGACTGTCCATCCTTTCGATCACTGTGCAAAAGTCTAAATGGCAGATATTGAGATAGACGATAGCGGAATTGAAAAGCAGCTAAAATCACTTAATAGTCCAGATAAAATACTATAAGGTTCTATAAGATTAGGCGTAAGAACTTGCTTCCTTTGTAGCAGTAATTTATCGAAGACAGCTTCAGCAACGAAAGGTACGTAACGATTGGTAAAAACACATGTCATTCCCAGCCGACATCTCTAGGGATGCTGAGAGACAACATCCGACGCCAGTGCCTCACCATAACTCCGGACATGCTTTACCGTGCTGTTGACTACAATGCTCCTCGACTACAGCTATTATTGAGGAATGATGGTGGACATATTGAGCATGTCCTCTAAAGAACATCATCTTTGCTTTGTCTTAATTTGTTATGGTAATTATTGATATTCTGATCAGATGAAGCACTATCTGTTGGACACTTTTTGAACTTTTGTATTTTCTTGTTTATAATAAAACCCCATGTCATTCCAAGCACGTGTGACAGTTTATACCTCTGTATCTACATTATTCTGTGATTTATTCAGTTTTCAAATTTATACAGATGTTTTGATCACCCGGTATCTGACTAAGTTGAGTTCAGTATTTGACTAAGAATGAAACCGTTGAAAAACTCTGGTGACACACAGTTATATTGCTGAATTTATTTCACAACCACGTTTTCGTCACAAACAGAATATCTTAATGTGTATTGTGAAATCATAATCCGTTATGAGACAACTTATAATCATTATCAACGATAATGACTCAATTTAACATCTACATTTAATTATACGGCTGTGTAGAAGAGGATTACATATTGTAAAGTGCATCGCCGCAGAATAACCGGACGCTGTATCTGCTGTTGTGACCTCTGACGCAGAGAAAATGTGAGTTGTAGGTAAGAGGACGTGTGAAGATCCTACAAGCTGTGACACGTCCACATGTCCACGAGAGCATGGAGCCGAATTGTGCTGAAACGTGGTACCAATGTGACATTAACCAACCTTACACGTCACATGAACCTCTGAGCTCTATTATTTTTTGTTTTGCATGTGTTGATACCTTAATGTCTGAAGGATCGCCGACCCTGGACTGACGAGGAAGGCGCCTAGCTATTTTCATTACCAAGGAAGGTTGTAGGCTCCTTCCAGCGAAATTTCAAACTGTTCCGTTGCAGTGGAAAAAAATTGAGCGTCTAATTTTGTTGCATAGTCATACACTCACTTTGAACTTAATTTTTTTTTTATTTCCAGTATGTCTGCGTGTGTCCAAGTACCGTTCTTCACAGACGCTTCACTAAACTGCAGCAGAGATGCCACTAACCGAAAAACACTTACCTCCGAAGAAAGTGGAACGACTTCGGAGTTCTAATTTCTACCTGAGTGCGAGAAAACCGAAGTTAGAAATGTGAGGAAGTGTGGGGAAGGCTGTAGACATTCAAAGCTACTGAGAATAGTCCAAAATGACAGCGTATTATTGTGAAACGCGCATGTGTTGCAGGGGACTGACTTGGTCGCCAGGTAAGGGCCGCACTAAAGTAGCAGTTGGCTCCATCCACTTCACACGTAGAACCAGGTGCATTTCGATGCTTGAGTATTCACCCTCATATACTTCAATTAATTTTTCAGTCCAATTTTTCACCAATAAACCACAACCTCTACAGGTGGAAGCGACAATTTACTTTGGGGAAACCGAACTAGAAATACTAACAAACGTGTTGCATTGGCCCTGGTACAATAAATTTATGGTACAATAAACCAGTGTCTCCTGGGAGTCACGCAGGGCCCGAGGCGAAGGGGGGGGGGGGGGCATGGAGGGGAGAGGCTTGCACTACACTTGATCAACGTTATCTTGCTGGGATTCAGGTCTGAAATCGTATTGGTATACCATAGATAAATTCATCAGGCCCGGGCCGATCCGACCTGTCCCAAGACTGGGGATTAATGATTCTCAATAAGGCAAGCCGAGTACGTGGTATTTGTTGGCGTTCAAGACTAGCTCGTTTCAACCGATCCCACACCTGTTCGATTTGGTTCATGTCCAGGGAACAGGTTGCTCACTTCTGTCTGGTGATCCTAGTTTGTTGAAGGAACTTCTTCACGGTAACAGTATTATGAGCACATGAAAATCTTTCAAACTTTCGACGATCCAGCCCACTGTTGGTTTCAGAATATCGTCCTTGTGCCACAGAATAGTGAGATTACCCTCAACAATCGTGAGAGGCTCATGGTGACCCCATGTAAAGTAATCGCAGAACATCACTCCACCTCTGCATTGCTGCGCATATGGAGCACATTGCTGAAGGTGTTTAGTACTGCCGGGTTGTCTCCTGACGTCTATTAGGGTAGGGATAGCCAGGTGCTTCGTCTGTAAAGTCAAGCTTAAGCCAGTTCTGGGGCGTCCAATATGTATGATTAACCAAGGCCATGGTGTTCTGGAGTACGACGTGGTGCTCGTCATGATCGTAGGGAATGGAAATTAACATCATAATTCGTCTCCTAAGGGTCTGATGCGAAACATAACATCCTGCAGCTTCTTCCAACGCCGAATTCAGTTCTGGAGCACTCATCCCATCGGTACTTTGACTCAGAAAAGACACACATCGATTCTCCTGTGCATCTGTCGAACGTGGGAGGCCACCAGTACCGTGTAAATACTCAGCACTACCTGTCAACTGGAACCGATTCCATGCCCGCATCACATGACTTCGACTCCGGTGCGTACGTCGAGCAACTCCCCTGGTTACAAGACTTCTGCATTAAAGATGATGAAATGGATCCAATTTTTTGTGGCGATTATTCTTAGCAGTATTATGGATCTTCACTCAACTGTTCCACAGACACGTCTACAGTGTCCCAACCGATGCTTCACTTTTAACTGAAACTCTCCAACCCATTCTAGTGCAGCGTTCTACCCGCAGACTGCGCTCATGGTAACGTCGGGAATGACCGTACACTCTGTACAGGTGCATTGTCAATAAGCAATATGAAGGTGATTCAACGCGTTTGTTGATGTGTACATTTCAGGAGCGTATCAGTGGTGTAATTCATGTGTTCGTCTCTAGATAGTTTTGTTCATACCGAAGTTCACGTTAATAAGAACACGGGAGCTCTCCTACCACTTGGCAAAACATGTGCTTTTTACCACATGTTCATGCAGGAAGTTCTCTCTTGCCTCAAGTGCTCTGTTTAACACTACTTTGCTGGTACCTGGGTACACCCCCTCTAGTGCCTGTGAGACGAAGTAGAATCACATCATGAGGTGTTACCATCTCTGCTCAGGCTGGCATACCAAGGAGCCTAGAAGTTCGTCTGACCCAGCTTCAACCCTCATGAATTGTTATTTGATAAAAAATGTCCTGAGTGGCTACAGTGCCCACTGGCATCCGTACTACGAAACACCGCCGTTCCTAGCAGATAAAGCTCAGTGTGTAGTTCTCAATGAAGGAACATCTTCAGACATAGAAGTAACATGCCGCCCGGAGTGGCCGTGTGGTTCTAGGTGCTACAGGCTGAAGCCGAGCGACCACTACGGTCGCAGGTTCGAATCCTGCCTCGGGCATGGATGTGTGTGATGTCCTTAGGTTAGTTAAGTTTAAGTAGTTCTAAGTTCTAGGCGACTGATGACCTCAGAAGTTAAGTCGCATGGTCCTCGGAGGCATTTGAACCATTTTCTTTGAACTAACATCAGATAAATCCAAAATTAGTTTTGTAGAAACATTAGTGTTCAGATTATATAACATGTTGTATACTGCAAAGTAATACCTATCCAAAACTGCAGTGAAATCGACACTTGACGGGACTGGCAGTAGGCTATCAACACAAGAAATGCAGAGTACGAGATGCATTCAAGTTCTAAGGGCCCCGATTTTTTTATTAATTAACTACTCATCCGAAATCGATGAATCTGGCGTCACTTCTCGACGTAACCGCCCTGCCGACGTACACATTTTCCACAACGCTGACGCCATGATTCCATGGCAGCGGCGAAGGCTCCTTTAGGATTCTGTTTTGACCACTGGAAAATCGCTGAGGCAATAGCAGCACGGCTGCTGAATGTGCGGCCACGGAGAGTGTCTTTCATTGTTGGAAAAAGCCAAAAGTCACTAGGAGCTAGGTCAGGTGACTAGGGAGCATGAGGAATCACTTCAAAGTTGTTATCACGAAGAAACGGTTGCGTAACGTTAGCTCGATGTGCGGGTGCGTTGTCTTGGTGAAACAGCACACCTGCAGCCCTTCCCGGACGTTTTTGTTGCAGTGAAGGAAAGAATTTGTTCTACAAAACATTTTCGTAGGAGGCACCTGTTACCGTAGTGCCCTTTGGAACGCATTGGGTATGGATTACCCCCTCGCTGTCCCAGAACATGGACACCATCATTTTTTCAGCACTGCCGGTTACCCGAAATTTTTTTGGTGGCGGTGAATCTGGGTGCTTCCATTGAGCTGACTGGCGCTTTGTTTCTGGATTGAGAAATGGCATCCACGTCTCATCCATTGTCACAACCGACGAAAAGAATGTCCCATTCATGCTGTCGTTGCGCGTCAACATTGCTTGGCGACATGCCACACGGACAGCCATGTGGTCGTCCGTCAGCACTCGTGGCACCGACCTTGATGACACTTTTCGCATTTTCAGGTCGTCATGCAGGATTGTGTGCACAGAACCCACAGAAATGCTAACTCTGGAGGCGATCTGCTCAACAGTCATTCAGCGATCCCCCAAAACAATTCTCTCCACTCCCTCGATCATGTCGTCAGACCGGCTTGTACGAGCCCGAGGTTGTTTCGGTTTGTTGTCACACGATGTTCTGCCTTCATTAAACTGTCGCACCCACGAACGCACTTTCGTCACATCCATAACTCCATCACCACGTCTCCTTCAACTGTCGATGAATTTCAATTGGTTTCACACTACGCAAATTCAGAAAACAAATGATAGCACGCTGTTCAAGTAAGGAAAACGTCGCCATTTGAGCTATTTAAAACAGTTCTCATTCTCGCCCTGGCGGTAAAATTCCATCTGCCGTACAGTGCTGCCATCTCTGGGACGTATTGACAATGAACGCGGCCTCACTTTAAAACAATGCGCATGTTTCTATCTCTTTCCAGTCCGGAGATAAAAAATCGGAGGCCTTAGAACTTGAATGCACCTCGTATTGTGCAAAAAATTGGCGGAAAAACATGTTGTTGTATGATTGCATGTTTGGTGAACAAACACTGGAAGTAGACACGTCACGCCCGGGTTCCCGGGTTCGATTCCCGGCGGGGTCAGGGCTTTTCTCTGCCTCGTGATGGCTGGGTGTTCTGTGATGTCCTTAGGTTAGTTAGGTTTAAGTAGTTCTAAGTTCTAGGGGACTGATGACCAAAGATGTTAAGTCCCATAGTGCTCAGAGCCATTTGAACCATTTTTTGCAGACACGTGGGAATATGCACACGGAATTATATGACGTTGAACAACCTCGTAAAAATAATTGCAGGAGAGGCAAATGGCAAACAGAGATAAATTATCAGACACACCATTAAGTGTTGTCAAGCAACGAATGGGATTACTTAACAAAATTCTTGTTTGATCTACATCTACACATACATACACAGAATTTTTCACAGTTCGTGTTACACACTTCTAGAGGTTGCAGAGGTGACTTATCATATCAAGTTTTACATTGGAACACCTACTCGGAAACGTCATCGAATGACGCTACAGAGCGTCAAAGCTATGGGTGTCGTCGCATGTTAATATATGTTCTTCCAGGGGGTTTCCGTGTCTAGGATGATGGAGAAGGATAAATATATCAGTTTGAGGTAAGGGTCCCTGTACCGGAAACGAACGATTCATAAGTCATAAGAGAAAACTGTTATTATATCTCTGACTGGAATATACGCGCTAGTTGGGTTTGGGATGCGGTACGTGTCCTGATGCTGTTATTGCTAAGACTGCAGGATAGGCCACTTTCAGAGGTGGCAATATGGACGAAAACAAGAAAAAATGTCTGGTAAACTAAAACTTAAAACTCCTAGAGCACTTGTTCAATAGAGTAATGTGTTTTACAAGTTCAAAGATGAGAAAGTGCTCTTAGCTCCTCAGTTAAAGAATTTAGAGCCCTTGTTTTGGTCAATACTACCACCTCTGAAAGTTTCCTACCCTGTGGTCTTAGCAACAACAGTACCAGTGCATGTATTCCAGTGTCAGAAGTACCAGAGCAATTTTCGCTTATAACTTTTGACTCGTTGTATTCCCCTACAGGGACTCTTACCTCTACATTTATCCTTCTTCCTCTTTATAGATAGTTTGTAACAATATGGTGTACAGTGAAGGGAAATTTGTGTACTATTCTCACATTCCCATATCCTATTTCAGTTACCAAATTCCATGTTGTGGAATTTGCACAATGTGATCCGGTGGAAAACCCGTGAACTTTATTTGCAACATATCCGCCGGAAAACGTTTATGAGTCAGAGTTGGTAACACCATCGCGGAATCCCCACTGTAACGCCATACCCCTTACAGGCGCCGGTACTTATACACTCCTGGAAATTGAAATAAGAACACCGTGAATTCATTGTCCCAGGAAGGGGAAACTTTATTGACACATTCCTGGGGTCAGATACATCACATCATCACACTGACAGAACCACAGGCACATAGACACAGGCAACAGAGCATGCACAATATCGGCACTAGTACAGTGTATATCCACCTTTCGCAGCAATGCAGGCTGCTATTATCCCATGGAGACGATCGTAGAGATGCTGGATGTAGTCCTGTGGAACGGCTTGCCATGCCATTTCCACCTGGCGCCTCAGTTGTACCAGCGTTCGTGCTGGACGTGCACACCGCGTGAGACGACGCTTCATCCAGTCCCAAACTTGCTCAATGGGGGACAGATCCGGAGATCTTGCTGGCCAGGGTAGTTGACTTACACTTTCTAGAGCACGTTGGGTGGCACGGGATACATGCGGACGTGCATTGTCCTGTTGGAACAGCAAGTTCCCTTGCCGGTCTAGGAATGGTAGAACGATGGGTTCGATGACGGTTTGGATGTACCGTGCACTATTCAGTGTCCCCTCGACGATCACCAGAGGTGTACGGCCAGTGTAGGAGATCGCTCCCCACACCATGATGCTAGGTGTTGGCCTTGTGTGCCTCGGTCGTATGCAGTCCTGATTGTGGCGCTCACCTGCACGGCGCCAAACACGCATACGACCATCATTGGCGCCAAGGCAGAAGCAACTCTCATCGCTGAAGACGACACATCTCCATTCGTCCCTCCATTCACGCCTGTCGCGACACCACTGGAGGCGGGCTGCACGATGTTGGGGCGTGAGCGGAAGACGGCCTAACGGTGTGCGGAACCGTAGCCCAGCTTCATGGAGACGGTTGCGAATGGTCCTCGCCGATACCCCAGGAGCAACAGTGTCCCTAATTTGCTGGGAAGTGGCCATGCGGTCCCCTACGGCACTGCGTAGGATCCTACGGTCTCGGCGTGCATCTGTGCGTCGCTGCGGTCCGGTCCCTGGTCGACGGGCACGTGCACCTTCAACCGACCACTGGCGACAACATCGATGTACTGTGGAGACCTCACGCCCCACGTGTTGAGCAATTCGGCGGTACGTCCCCCCGGCCTCCCGCATGCCCACTATACGCCCTCGCTCAAAGTCCGTCAACTGCACATACGGTTCACGTCCACGCTGTCGCGGCATGCTACCAGTGTTAAAGACTGCGATGGAGCTCCGTATGTCACGCCATACTGGCTGACACTGACGGCGGCGGTGCACAAATGCTGCGCAGCTAGCGCCATTCGACGGCCAACACCGCGGTTCCTGGTGTGTCCGCTGTGCCGTGCGTGTGATCATTGCTTGTACAGCCCTCTCGCAGTGTCCGGAGCAAGTATAGTGGGTCTGACACACCGGTGTCAATGTGTTCTTTTTTCCATTTCCAGGAGTGTTTGTATTGCAAATTTTCGACTGAGTTGAACTGCCACGAACACCTTTGATAATGAAACTGTATAGTTCCAAAATAGATCATGTGAGCTAAATACTAGGAAAACAAGCTGAAAATTTTCCCAACAATGAAGACGATTCATTTCAAAATAAATACAATGTATATATCGTTTTCCTGAAGTAACACATTCATCACGTAAATTATGTTACGGTATTAGGTTTTCCTTTTAGTTTCTTAGCCATACGTAAGACAAATTAGATAGGATTGCATGTAATTTTGAGTCTTATTTCTACTGAGTTACCACGAACACTGCTTTGTTACCAGTCGCAACCTGTGCACATCAGATCATGAAGTCTTGCTTTCTGTTCAGGTAGGCGTATATTTTTCATTCTTTTTAAACGCCATCTGTACCTAGAGCTGGAATAAATTACTCTTGTAACGTAACGTTGCACGACAAAATTGTTCTTGCGAAACACCAGCCAGCCAATGTAATGTTTTTTGGAAGGTTCCCAAAAGGTTTTGGGTGAACACCATCCGCTTTCGTCGATAATGAAAGTATGAGTTTTGGTCTCATCGAAGTCAGATAACCCCAAACTAGGTAGGCAAGATGGAAAAATTAGACTAGACTCATGTTACACGGTCTTTTCGGTGGCATAAATATGTAAAATTTGACAGATTATCTCGTAGCAACACAGAAACAGTTTTTATGCCAGGTGTTCTCTTTCAGATTGCTTTCGCCAAAAGCACCTTGGCCAGTTGCATTCGTGACTCTAGTCTCGATAGAAAAACAAGTTTTAGTTTGCGAAAGATTTATAACCACCAATAACTTCGCGAAACTGTTCTAGTTGTCTGCTTCGGTGAAGAAACGTGTTCCTCTCCATACCTACTCTCCTCAATGCTTGCGTAACAAGTTCCTGCACATTGCCATTCCCTTTACTGAAGGTGAACCCCGTTGTCTTGCCTGATTTATGGCGACAGGTACCGCTCCATAACCGTTGGTCTCGTGTTTTCGTCTGTGTCGGACAGAGCAAGAACGCTTCGCTTGTAATGCAGGCCACACCGTGTCGCAGGGATGGCTTTCGCTCTAACATGGCGGCCGAGCACACACAGGCAAGTCGGCTCTCGTGTTGTTCTTGCTGCTGCTGCTGCTGCTGCTGCTCTGTTTCGCTAACAAGCGGAAACAACTGACGCTGCAATTGGCGTGGGATGCGTGTCAACTAGCCTCCCACGCAAGCTATAAACGTCGCACTGGCGTGTGCGTACGTGCGTTGAGTACTTTATTTCGAGACAGTTACAAGTTTCAGGATAGTCATTAAATATTCAACGTTCTACAGTTACATCCCTGTCAAGTACGTCAATGAACAACTCTCAATGAGTTTCTCAGTCCTGTTTCTTTAGTATTTCTTAATGTCACGTTGATATCCTTTTTCACCACACAGTGATACGTGGAAAGTGCGATCAAGCTTCAGAGCAAAAACTTGTATGTTGAGTTTACACCTTAGCAGTGGAGGTATTTGAACTAAGTCCCTTACGATGTGATAGCGTGAAGTACATAATACACAGACTTTGGTGCCTGTCTAGAAGTAGGACACCGCTGGTATATGTAGAGAATGTGGTGATACAGCACTTTTTTATGGGTAGTGTCATATTACAGCTGAAAACTGCGTATGTGTCATGTTTTGCTGATGACCTCGAAGGTCGTTCTGGGAAATATGACAATTTTCTACACGACAAGATGAAGGTTGGGAGGGCTGCCCCACCCCCACTGTATTTCTACAAGTTTTGCATGAAGCATCTCCCACTACGCCGAGCGCCTCCATGCTCTTTAAGCAATGGCACACAAGCTCCCCACAACTTGAGCATTTTTAAGAATAAGATGAGTGCACAGGAATCATCATTAACTGTCCAAAACTCTGCCAGCAGCAGCAGCAATCAACTGTAATGAAGAAGAAGAATATAGGCACGTATTACGTCGATCTATATACAATAATTAATGTTATTATAAAGTGTGTATGCTTAATTATTCTTAGCTTTTATTCCTAATTGTCACAGACGCTTGTAAGCGTGTTGCCATATCGCTGGCTTAGTTGTGGAGTACCTTAGTGTCTGTCGAGTGGAGCACCGGACACGGAACTGTTATGTTGTGTAGTGTGTAGCTCTGCATGTGGGAGGCATTGTTAGTATGGAGGTTGAAGTGTTGCTACAAGTGATGTTACAGTAAAGCGATGAAATATGGATGTGATACGTGGATAGTGCGTCAAGATGTAATTACAAATGGACAGGGCGACAGAAAACGTATTTGCGTATCCTCTCGTTGCGTGTCGCACAGCATCAATCATCCACGCCGTGTTCGGTCTCCCACAACGAAATGATATCAATCAGTAAAAATTAGTTACCGTAAAAGAGTGCTGTCACCAGTGTCTTGTAGCGAGCGTGAGAACGTGCGTTCGATCATCGCGCTTCCGCATTATCAACAACCAGTCGCGCCGCAAAGGTTACGCACGCGCTCGTACAAGTGAGAACTGAGAACTGAACAATTAACTTTACGAACAGTGTTATATCATTACTAGTGTCAATGAGGACTATTACCAGATGTCTGTATATGTGACGAGCGTAAGAACTTTCGTTCGATCATTCGGTTTCAGCATTATCAACAATCACCGGCCTAGTCTCGGTTACGCGTACGCTCGTCTCAGTGATATTGCGGACAGATAATCATCACGATTGTTAATTGGGATAAACATTTCCGACTTAGAATGTAAACAGTGCACCCTGCGTTTTTCTTCTATCCTCTTGGAATAGAGCTGTTCATACCAAACGTAAGACAGTTGAATGGCTCCCCTAACTCGCTTGCATATTTCGATAGATAATTCCAGGAAAGCCAGCAGCAATGTGGAGCAGAACAGTACGACCGCTGCCGGATTGTCAGGTACGTGGTGTGGACAGGGCGCACGGTCAAGGAACGACAACCACTTTAAGAAGGGTACCCCACCCCCCTTCGTACTCCCAGGCATGTCACACACTCAACAGCAGATCTTAGATCTGGATGACCACAGCAGCGAAGAGCACCTGATCTAATTGAGAATGAGAACATTCATCTGCAGTGCACAGGATGTCAATCCAACCTCTTTTGACATGGTGTCGTTCGTCTGTGCCATAGCTCAACCACAGCAGCCAAGTACGACAAGAGTGTTGATATTCGATAACGCATACAGTGTAACCGTCAGTGATTCTAAACGTGTAAATGTAGGTTTGGCGCCTGGCAATGAGTTTGAAGTAGTTGTAAAGGTAGAATACACAATGTACCAGTGCTAAAGCGAAGTATCATGGTATGAGCGGGGCCATTTCTACAGTACGATGGAAAATATAAATACCAATATGACAGATGAGTATGATGAATCTCACCCCTCTATTGACATTCACATGTTTGGTCATAAACTATCTATAGTAAATAGGTACAGCGAGGCAATGCTAGAATTAGCCTCATAGGTGACAAAAATATACCTAAAACATCAATCCATTTACGTTAGTACATGATGGGAGCATACTACGTGTTTGTTAAGCATATTGATCAAGTGAAGCAATGCCAGTTTTCCTACTCTACAAAAGTACGTAAGTGTTGAGCATGTAACTACAAAATCAGTGGAGGCTCGATTTACTGAAGGAATGCCCATGTATGTAATTGCACCTCTTGTCTGGAAACGATTCAGGCTGAATTCATAACATATAAAAACTAACTATTTGAATCTTTCTGCGAGGCTGAATGATGTTGTATAACACAAAAAGAAAATTCTCTAAGGTTGTTCGTCTGAAATAGTAACTTGATCGCTACCACAGATCGCCACTGGCACTCATGAAACGTGTATTGTATTGTACTGAACATGGGACCTCGAAACGATGGAGATGTTTCGTCCCGCGGTAGCCCCCAGTGGTTCACAATCCTACAACAGGCTACAGCAGTCCACTCACCGCACCGCCGACCCCCCCCCCCCCCCCCCCCCCGCGAAAGGCTCGCACCAAACGAGTGTAATCACAAGAGTTTCCGTGCTAGAGTAATTATGGTGTTCACGTACGTGAATAAAGGGTTTGCGCAGCAATCGCCGATGTAATGTAACTGAAGCGGAATAAGGGGAACCCGACCGCATGCGCCGAGCCAGATGGAAAACCATCATTAAAATCATCCACAGAGTGGCCAGCACACCGGACCTCGACACTAAGCTGCCAGGCGGATTTGTGCCGGAGACCGGCGGCCTTCCCGTCTGGAAAGCAGTGTGCTAGCCTGCACAGCTAACTGGGCAGGCCATCAGACCCGTAGTCTCGTTCGCACTGTCACTGCAATATTCACTTTCATGGCCTGCCACATACTACAGCTCTGAAGGCCCTCACAATGCTGTACACTTTATGCAAATGAACAATGATATTCCAGATATTTGTGTCACACAGACAAGATACGGAGTACAGCTCTAGAGTTTGGCCTCAAAGGTGACCACTATGCCCCTTTGGGTTTTGTTTCTGAAAGTGGGTTAACATCCTTTTAGGTATCCTTCCTGCGCTTATTTGTGTCACAAAGGCACAAACTCAGTCATAATTTAGTATTATCTACACAATTCCCTGATTTTAGTATTTTGTTCTGTTAGGCAAAACATGAACCTTTGTTCACCAGTTGTCACCTATGACCAAACTACATACGAGGTCTTCAGAAACATTCGCTACAAACTTCTAGGACTTACAGAGATGAGTGAGTAGATGAAGTTTTGAATAGGCGCCCATGTCTGGAAACGTTATCCAGCGACTCTACAGAACTTCAAAGATACAGGAACTGTCGCCTGTAAATGTATTTATATACAGTTTGATTCCGTGACAATGCTACAAAATTTCAAGGATGCGTCTTTGCTTAAATGTGCGCAAATGATGTTGCCCTGGATCCAACCGGATCTTCTTGCAACTGCTCAATACAGATTTTGGAATGCAGAGTATGTGATCTATTCAGAAACAATGCATACTTTTGAATTGATACGAACTGCTTTCATGTTTCATCCTCGTCCACTTCTAGATCATTTGTTCCTAGTGTTAATGCTGTTATCATGCTTACTAGAGGTGGTACCACGTGAATGTGAATGAGGCAGAGTCTCTTAATTCCTTCAATTCTTTCTCGTCCTCTGCCGGCCTTTGTGGCCGAGCGGTTCTAGGCGCTTGAGTTTGGAACAATGCGACAGCTACGGTCGCAAGTTCGAATCCTGCCTCCGGCATGGATGTGTGTGATGTCCTTAGGTTAGTTAGGTTTAAGTAGTTCTAAGTTCTAGGGGACTGATGATCTCAGATGTATAGTTCAATAGTGCTCAAACCATTTTTTTGACGATGAAGAAGGATAAGTACACCAGTTAGAGCTAAGGATACCTCTTCCAGGAAAGAACGAGTTGAAAGTTGTAAGCGAAAACCGTTCTAATACCTCAGACAGTGAATTGTATGTGCGAGTACTGTTGTTGGTAAGATTGTACGATAGCCGACTATGGGGCGCAGCTGAAGATGAAATACAGATCCGACTAACCTCAAGATTAGCAAGACCAAGACAGTGGTGACGGCAGTAATCAGCTATGGACACCCAGCAAGTGTAAAACGAAGCGACCACCAACTAGAGTGTGTGTACAGTTTTCATTACCTTAGAAGCGTCATCTCCAGTGATAATATGGTCACACATGAAATCATCAAAAGAGAGCAAAAAGGATCTGAATTCTACCAACAAATGGTTCAAATGGTACTGAGCACTATGAGACTTAACATCTGAGGTCATCAGTCCCATAGAACTTAGAACTACTTAAACCTAACTAAGGACATCACACACATCCAACAAGTAAGATCACTTTTATGGGATGACTTGATTCCAAAACCGGCCAAACTGATGATGTTTGATAGCTATTTCATACCAATATTGACCTATCGTATTGAAACATGTACCTTCACAAATAGAGAATCACCAAGGCTGCACGCATCAAATATGAAATTTCTTAACTCCACCATCCAGAAAACTAAGAAGCACACGTTAATGAACGAGGAGGTGAGAAAAGAAACCGGAATAAAGACTTCCCTATTAGATCGAACTGGCGCATGTAGACTTCGATGGTACGGGCATGTGATGAGAATTTGGCCAGCTAGATCAGCCAAAATAAATTTGGAAAGACAGGTGACGGGTAAAGACTCAAGAAAGTTTTCGAACCCGATGGATGAAATTGATTAAGGCTGATCTAGTTACCAGAGTGTGGACAGTGGATGATATTCTCCATGAACAGTTGTATTTGGACAGGACGAAGTGGAAGATGCTTATTACCAGTACCCGGGAAACAGGAACTGTTAAATGACGATGAATGAAAAAAGTCACTGCTTTAAAGGCCTTAATACATCCATTTCTCTTATTTAAATATGGCTCTTGTGTGCCAGATCCACTAATTATTTTATCATAAAAAGTGATTGTGTCAAAAGTATATTAATTTCAATTCGATGTTCATTTGTTTGCGCATTCTCATCTGCCTTGTTTACGGCAGTGTAAGGGTACATTCTACAGTGTAACAGCAGTAATTCAAGGAGCACATTGACAGAGCTTGGCGCTCCATGACAATAGGAACTCAACATCCTGTACATCATTGTAGCTTCTGTCCCAATCTCTGTTCTGATGACCAAGTCCTGTACCTTACTCATCCAATATTTTACCAAATATACAACCAGAGATCCTCCATTTTTGTCTTCCTTGGCCTCGAGAAGGCATATGACCGTGTATGGCATTCCGGCTTCTTCTTTAAGCTCCAGACCTAAGCTGTTCCTGTATTTTGTGTTCACGTCATTACATCATTTTTCTCTAACCACTCGTCTTGTGTCATAGTGTACAACAATAACTCCCACTGCAGGAGTGCCAAAAGGTTTCGTCCTGTCTCCTCTCCACCTTTCTCCTTTTCATCTCTTCCAGTACGCTAATGATCGCGTTCCTCGACTTCTAAACCTCTCTTACTTTTTTTTTGGCTCATTAGTCTTCTGACTGAATTGATTTGGCTGGCCCTCCACGAATATCTCTCCTGCATCAGCCTCTTCATCCCAGGGTAACATTTGCAACATTATTTGCTGGATTTATTCCAGTCTCTGTCTAACTCTACCGTTTGTGCCCTCTAAAGCGTCCTCTAGTAGTATTGAAGTCATTCCCTCATGTCTTAACAGATGTCCTATTATCCTGCCCCTTCTCTTTGTCAGGGTTTTACAAATATTCCTTACGTCTTAGATCCATTACCTTATCAGTCGACCGGATTTTCAGCATTCATCTGTAGCATCACACCTCAAATGCTTCGGTTCTCCTCTGTTCCGGTTTTCCCTCAATCCATGTTTCACTGCAATACAATCCTGGGCTCCCTCTACCCTACCTTCCAAATTTCGCAACGATTCCTCCAGCTTCATCTCAATCAGTTCGCCTCCTTGTGCAACCAGAGACTCCTCAGAGTCAACCCTACCGAAACTAAGGCAATAATTATAAGCCGAACCATCCGCAGCTTCCGTCTAACACCACTTCTACCTTACCTTTTACGACCGTCCTATCCATGCAATTAACACTGTAAAATACCTCAGACTAACACTTGATCGTCGACAAACATGGAAGCTCCATCTGCTAATCATTCAACAGAAAACCCACAGTAGACTAAAATTACTGAAACATGGGTATTGCACCTTTCCACAATCCTGTACACCTGTAAATCCCTTATCCCACTCATCCTCTGCTACGCAAATGTGGAGTAGACTTCCGCTCCTCTCTCCTTCTATCACGCCATACACATCTTCGAAAGACATGCACTCCACCTAGACTTTCGAATCTGCTTACTCTCCACCACCCGCATCCTCTACCAATTCATAAAATTCCCGTCTCTCCTCTCCCATACTGAACACCTCCGAATATCCTTCGTCGTCCATAAACTCGACACTAACAAACCTCTCGACTTGCCCCTGCCCACAGCTCCTCGTACTCTGCCGCGCCTCTACGCCTTTTCTTGGCAGTCCACACCCACTGATTACTTCACTCAGCTTCGTCTCTATCTTAATCAGCCAATACACCGGCTTTTTACTTCTTTGACTTACGTAACTGCCCCTCTCTTATCTTTTGTGAAATGTTGATGTTCGATTTTATTTGTGTCATCTTTTAATTAATCAACAAATCCGCCTGTAACGTTTTATATTACGCAACTAAATATAAGTCTTTAGCCTTCCTTTTATGTCAACCATCAGTTTTATCAATTGTTGTGTTCAGTTTCATAATACGCTTTAAACAAATGACAAGACGGAAAAAAATTTACGATGGCTTGTGTACCATAGAAGTCAGATGATTTTTCACATGCGAGTAAGAAGACAAATCATGGAATCTGTACATTAATTATCCTTTTACCTCACGTTTCTCCTATGTGTTGTTTTACTGTGTATTTATATATTCGAGTTTTAGCACTGGAAAATGGCCACACGGTCAAATGGGTGTTATATCTTTCCATTATTGTGAAATCCATGTTTCTACAGCCATGTCGCATTACGTTTCCAACACTCTTGTCGCCTGAATTCTTGGCACTCCGCACACAGCTTGATATTACTGACCTTCTAACCCCATAGAAATTAGTGTGTTAAGATTTTTCAAAATTATTGCACACTAAATAATACCTAAGATGCTAGGGAAGAGTACGGCGGGAAATGTGTAGTTGCAGACGTATAATGAAAACCGATAGACGTGTATAGACCTTAAGAGATTGATAAGACATGAAAGTAGCTATAAAACGGTTTCGAATCAGTGGAAAACTGATTATCATATAACTTAAAAAATCCTAATACGATTTTTTCTATCGCGCTTGGTACCCCTCTCGCTTCATTGCAGGCGTGACCCTGCGGAAGCATAGCCACCGTAATCGAATGTGTTTCCATTTCCAATCAGTTTCACTTGAAACCGGAATTGCTGCGTATCCCACGTAAAATTTAACGATAATAGGTATAGGATTTTTCATTCATTACAGCCAGAGTAATTACGTTATGCTTCCAGGAATAAGCGGATGAGTTTGCCTTTCTGCGTAGACGCACTCTCAAACGAGCGTGCAGACAAACGCACACATCCAAGCACACAATTGTAGAGCAGATATGGAAGTTTTAATTTAAGAGCATATGTACTGCTGTCAGAGGCACGGTATTATGGTAAACAGTAGTCCTGTTAAACTAACCAGAGGTATATGCTTTCTGTATCCCAGAGACTATCGGTCACCGAACGAGCCTCGTCACCAACATGCACTGGAGGTTACGGCTTATGAGTTTCGCAATCTGATTATCTTGACCATAGGGTAGTTTGAGTGAATATGTCGTAGTATTTGTTTACTCGTGTTCAGAAATCTACTGTTTGTATAATATATAGTTCATTAATACGTTGTTAAATCATGTACTTTTTTGCGGAAAATATAAGTACAATCGACTTTAAAAGTACAGCTTAAAATATGAAAAAATTCAGTGATTCTTGACTATTCACGTATTACCCCAAACTTGGGGCAAGATGACTTTCCACTAAGGGGAAAGACGTCTTATGGGATTTAAATATAAAATGTATATTGTTGTGAAATTCTTCACATTTATTTCGAAACACGCAACTTAAAACGTAGCTATTACAAAGCACTTTCTCAGCTGACAATCTAATCAGTTTCAAACGTGTATCATGCTTTCCCTTTCTCTTTGAAGCCCTATCTCACTTCTACCACAAATTGCACATTTTTAACAGGTTTTGAGCAAGTTTGTGTAACAACCTGCTGCACGATAAGCACTTCACCTAGTCACATTTTTGTGAGATTTCAGCATATTCCTCCAAACAATTTTAACACTCATTCTCACTCACTTCCATAAGACCTTCACTTTCTGAGTCTTATTATGGAATGTCGTCTACATTAATCCTCTCTTTCTGGCTTTTGACTCTTTTTAAGTAACCCTTGTTGAAAAGCGCCCGATACAGATGGCAGTTCGGAAAAACTGCCGCTATTGTGTCTCCGCTTTGTTAAAAAAAATGTTCAAATGTGTGTGAAACCTTATGGGACTTAACCGCTAAGGTCATCTGTCCCTAAGCTTACACACTACTTAGCCTAAATTATCCTAAGGACAAATACACACACCCATGCCCGAGGGAGGACTCGAACCTCCGTCGGGACGAGACGCACAGTCCATGACTGTAGTGCCTAGACCGCTCGGCTAATCCTGCGCGGCCCGCTTTGTTGATTTCTGCTTAGTAGACATATTACTTTTTCCCTTTCTTAAGCTTGTTTCTTACATTATTTCTGCATACTTTATTAGATCCTTTTTATCTCTCACTTTTTCTTTTCTCTGCCAATGTAAAGACTTCAGCTTCTTGCTTTTACTTACTACTCTTCCGCTTGTCATAAACTGGAACAGGAGAAAACTGCTGAAAAATTTCCGTTTTTATTGTGTGTACACTTTCTTCCGTAAGTAGTTCCAAGTTTTCCTCTTCTCTAGGCGTCAAGTGGAGAACTGAGCTATTGGAGAAGAGTTCTGTTCAGAACACTCGCATTATGCTTGGTGACGTTCATTCGACCCAACAAAACCTCGACTCGAGAAAACCTTCAGACTGAACCAGAAATGTTCACTTTGCTTCAAAGGAAATAATCCGGTTCGTGCAGTAGCACCCTTTTTCCATACGGAACTGAGAAGTCCTCCGAAACTGGACTCGTCGTAATTTCTTCCGACTGCCAGGAGAAGGGTGAGTTCCATCCATCGCTGGCATTATTGGTGCCAGAAATGCTTCAGTCATTCAGAAAACACCTATCTAATCGTTGAAGTGAATGGGATGATCCGGCAAACATAATAATATGATATAATTTTTTGTTGGAAATCCGAAAAGCTTCTCAGCACTTATATGAACTGTATTTTCATCCAGTATCAAAAGCTATGTTCTATGTGCTTTACGACGAATAAAATTATTTTCTACCGAGCCAGAAAAAACGGCTGTTTTTAGATGCGAAGAGTATTTCCACATCACTATGTAGGACCCAAGAGGCAATATCCCTTGCAGTTCAGTCTTGAGATATTTTCTCCAGAGGTACGTTTTGTGCGTCTATTCTTCCTTATCAACAAGAACACAGCCAGATTTGATATTTGTAGAAAACCAATTCCATCCACGTTAAATACGCTAGTGTCCAAAATTAGAGCAACAAACGGAAATTTTGCAAGGTTACGTTTATTTTGTCACAAAACAGTAAAGACAGGTGATAGCAAAGTAGAAACAACGTAAAGAATACAGAATGTAAACAACTGCAACATGTATAATAACAGACGAAAATAATTTTCGTTTCCTTCCAACTTAACAGATGTGCCCACACATTCCGACAGCTACCTAATGGGCTTATTATGGGGTGCGAGCAAACCTTGCCTGAAAACAATGGAGGATGCTGTGAATAAAGTGATCAATGTAATGCTGAGGCAATAACGCCCTATCTTCCTGCAGATATGCTAGCAAGTCTTGGAGAGTGGTTGGTAGATGTTGACGTGATGCAGCGTTTCCCTACTGCATCTATGGGATTCAAATAGGGAGAGCGGTCAGGCCACGCCACCCGTGCAATATCTTCCGTTTCCAATAAAACATCAATCACTCGCGGTCTATGAAATCGAGTTATCGTCCATCAATATGAAGTCTACGTGCACATCGCATCGCCCCAAACGTACATGAGGTCCCAAGATCTCGTCACTATATGTGCCAGTAATTAAACCTATCATGATGAGGTGTTCAAGTGGTTAACATGATCCCTTCCCACACCATTAGCAATCTTCGTAGAAATCGATCTCTTTCCGGAATGTTCGGGTCTCGAAATCGTATTTGGCATTCTCTTCGGATGTAATCAGTCGAGAATCACTCTCCTGACCAACTCTGGACTCATCTGCGAAAATACCATTGGCCCACTGTTCCACTGGCCAGGTGGCATGCTGACGACTCTACTCTACACGTTCCTTTCAGTAAAGACGCATCGGAAGCACACACACTGCGGGTCTCTGACAAGAAAGGTCACCCTGTTGAAGCCTTCTCTACACTCGTACAGTGGATGCTGTGAGGTAGGACGCCATTTGGTGCCCAGTAGTAAGGCGGTACCGTCATGCCACTGCAGCCAAATAACAGTCATCTCTTTCTTATATCTCACGTGATTGGCACTGCCCTGATCTTCCGGATATCGTTTCGGTCTCTATAAACTGTCGCCACATTCGAGAAACAATAGAACGATTCACGTTAAGCCATCAGGTCACATGAGTTTGCGAATGTCCTACTTCTTCTTATGGCACTCCATCGCAGAATGTCTGGTAGACGTTTTCTCTGTGCCATACTGCACCATCTGTGACTGTGAAACGAGCGAATATGGATGTGGGACTACCCGGCAAACACAAGTCCGTTTGATAGGTGCGCTAAAGTAATAGTTAGCGTGGTTTCCTATGCACAGGAATGCCATCTTCCTCGCAGAACACGATAGTAAAGACATCTGTTGACAGTTTGTACGATTATGTATACCATGAATTAGACACAGAAGGGGAAAAAAGTGGTTTGTTGCTTTAATTTTGTACCCCAGTGTGTTTTTACTGATTTATCCATTGAATTACACTCCTGGAAATTAAAATAAGAACACCGTGAATTCATTGTCCCAGGAAGGGGAAACTTTATTGACACATTCCTTGGGTCAGATACATCACATGATCACACTGACACAACCACAGGCACATAGACACAGGCAACAGAGCATGCACGATGTCGGCACTAGTACAGTGTATATCCATCTTTCGCAGCAATGCAGGCTGCTATTCTCCCATGGAGACGATCGTAGAGATGCTGGATGTAGTGCTGTGGAACGGCTTGCCATGCCATTTCCACCTGGCGCACTCAGTTGGACCAGCGTTCGTGCTGGACGTGCAGACCGCGTGAGACGACGCTTCATCCAGTCCCAAACATGCTCAATGGGGGACAGATCCGGAGATCTTGCTGGCCAGGGTAGTTGGCTTACACCTTGTATAGCACGTTGGGTGGCACGGGATACATGCGGACGTGCATTGTCCTGTTGGAACAGCAAGTTCCCTTGCCGGTCTAGGAATGGTAGAACGATGGGTTCGATGACGGTTTGGATGTACCGTGCACTATTCAGCGTCCCCTCGACGATCACCAGAGGTGTACGGCCATTGTAGGAGATCGCTCCCCACACCATGATGCCGGGTGTTGGCCCTGTGTGCCTCGGTCATATGCAGCCCTGATTGTGGCGCTCACCTGCACGGCGCCAAACACGCATACGACCATCATTGGCACCAAGGCTGAAGCGACTCTCGTCGCTGATGACGACACGTCTCCATTCGTCCCTCCATTCACGACTGTCACGACACCACTGGAGGCGGGCTGCACGATGTTGGGGCGTGAGCGGAAGACGGCCTAACGGTGTGCGGGACCGTAGCCCAGCTTCATGGAGACGGTTGCGAATGGTCCTCGCCGATACCCCAGGAGCAACAGTGTCCCTAATTTGCTGGGAAGTGGCGGTGCGGTCCCTTACGGAACTGCGTAGGATCCTACGGTCTTGGCGTGCATCCGTGCGTCGCTGCGGTCCGGTCCCAGGTCGACGGGCACGTGCACCTTCCGCCGACCACTGGCGACAACATCGATGTACTGTGGAGACCTCACGCCCCACGTGTTGAGCAATTCGGCGGTACGTCCACCCGGCCTCCCGCATGCCCACTATACGCCCTCGCTCAAAGTCCGTCAACTGCACATATGGTTTTACGTCCACGCTGTCGCGGCATGCTAATAGTGTTAAAGACTGCGATGGAGCTCCGTAAGCCACGGCAAACTGGCTGACACTGACGGCGGCGGTGCACAAATGCTGCGCAGCTAGCGCCATTCAACGGCCAACACCGCGGTTCCTGGTGTGTCCGCTGTGCCGTGCGTGTGATCATTGCTTGTACAGCCCTCTCGCAGTGTCCGGAGCAAGTATGGTGGGTCTGACACACCGGTGTCAATGTGTTCTTTTTTCCATTTCCAGGAGTATATTATAAATAAGAATTGATTTCAAAGTACTGACATAGGATCTGAATCCTCCCTTGTAAAGCCCTGAGGTCGTAAGATATAAAGTTCCTCAGTTATTCTTGCGAATATGTCGGCGTTTCCATCGAGAGACTTCTAGAACCAGTTTAACCTGGTCGTTTCATCGCCGTTAAAATTGTGTTTTAATTCGTAGTGCTCAGCAAAGTTACAGTCAAATATTCTTACTACAGTCACTGTTGGACATATTTCGGCAGCCTACAGTTTTTTTAATGTGCATTTAAAGGTTTTGTTCGACTTACGTACTTAAGATGCGATTAGGTCCCATTCCACGATTCCCTACCACCATTTTAAGGAATTTTGTTTTTAGAGTTTTTTCCGGAATACTAAAATGTAAATGTCGTGTGACTAGGGCCTCCCGGCGGGTTGACCGTTCGCCGGGTGCAAGTCTTTCGATTTGACCCCATTTCAGCGCCCTGCCCGTCGCTAGGGATGAAATGATGATGATTAAGACGAAACAACACGCAGTCCCTCAGCGGAGAAAATCTCTGACCCTGCCGGGAATCTACCACGGGCCCGTAGGATTTACTTTCTGTCGCGCCGACCACTCACCTACCGGGGGCGGACTCCGGAATACTGAATATGTGAATTGCTTTATATGCAGTCATTCCACTTTTTCTGACAGCCTTAAACTCAATTAAAGTTCATTTTTGATCTACGTGCCACAGTTGTATTGTCGTTCATAATGAGTGGGTATTTCTGAAAAACATGCAACTAATACACACAAGTAGCTTAAAAAATAAAGAAAACAACCCGGCGTCATAGCGCAGGAGAAAATCCCGAACTTTGCCCAAACAGTTGTTTGACAAGAATCCGATTGCTTTATTAATGTACAAAATGTAGCCCGTTAGCCATTAAATAGTTGGTGGAAATGTAAGAGATACTACACTTTCTAAAATTATCGGAATCATTACATTCTTGTATAAACTAAGACTTGTACAAGTAAGAAACCTAGCATTTTAAAATTAGTAGACACTTACCTGATATGATGAGACAAAATAACAACATCTAAAGCATGAACATCTTAGCACCTATGTCTATAAGAGTAAAATATGGAATCCACATAAAGTGGTTTAAAAATTCTTGATTTTACGCCGCAGTCACACATGTAACAATATCAATAGAGTAGGGATTCGGTAGGACTGGTAAGATATAACCGATGTAGCTATCGGCTTGGTGGTCGATAGAAATCTGGGGAATGTCCATCTGGAAGAACAGTTTTACCTTGCGAGTACTTCTTCAAGATATTAAGGAAGAAGATAAGGATTTTAACATTCGTTTAAGTAGGGCTCTTCCAGACGCAGTCTAAACTCGGTGTGAGGAATGATATGGCAGGAAATTGATCGTGTCCTTTAAACAGGAATTATTCCGGAAGTTATCTTAAGCGATTTAAGGAAATTACGGAAAAGCTAAATCTTTATGTCCGGACGGGGTATTGAACCGCGATCTTCGGAATGGATGCCTGATGTCAAACAACTGTCCCATCTCAGTTAGTGCAAGAACTAAAGACAGAGGTGGTTTAAACAGTTATTTTGCGTCCGACTGAGAATGAGTAGTGATTTGGTGTAATTGATTCAGTGCCTCCAGAATGAACTGGATCGATTGAGAAAGAGTTAAATATTAGTGTAGGCTTTGGTTGCCACTGTCACAGCCAGTAAAATTCTTCTGGTTTTGTGTTAACATTGCCTGTGCGTAAAACCTCCGACGTTTCGATCACTACTGCCATTGTCCCTCTTGAGGTTGTGATAGCAAAAAAAATCTAAGGTAGCCCATTTAGAAACAGTAGCCGAAACGTTGAAAGTTTTACACATTGGCAATGCAGACACACATCTAGAAGAATTTAATTGACAGTGAGAAAGGGTTGCTCAAAAATCCAAATAAATGCTCTCTTAGAAAGATCAGGACATTTAGAGATGGAACTGGAAAAATAAAATGAATAATTGCCGGTAAATACACGTGCAGAAGAGTTACATGTTAGTTACGTTGTTTATTTATGCTTTCATAAGGCAGATAAGGTTGTATCACCCTTACACAGTTTGGTAAGGTGGCGAGCGACATTCATTTTCACAAATAAATTTTATTTCACAAATTAGATGATTTCAGTAGCATCCGCATCCCAATCAGCTTGTAGGAGCCTTGTATAAGATGTAGTTATTACTGCTTCTATCAGTATTTACTAATGTTCATAGCACGACACCTATTGACACCATGCTGTCATCATCAGATGCACTTTACTACATGTACAGTAATCTACTGTGTGATGAGGTTTATTTGCTCGGATTGTAGGGTCACGCAGCCCGTCGAGCAAGCCGCGCGGTTAAACGCGCTGCTTCCCGAGCGGGAAGGCGTGACGGTACCTGGTGCGAATCCTCACAGCGGATTAGTGTCGAAGTGCGGTGAGCTGGCAAGCCTGGCGATTGTTTTTAAGGCGGTTTTCCATCTGCATCGGCGAATGCGGGCTGGTTCCCCTTATTCCGCCTCAGTTACACTACGTTGGCGATTGCTGCGCAAACACTGGCTTCACATGCACGTACACTATAATTACTCTACCACGCAAACATTGGATGTTACACTCGACTAGTATAAGACGTTCCGGGGAGGGGGGTGGGGGTCCATTGGGGGCCGAACCGAACAATAACTCTGGGTTCGGTGAGGAGTGACAATGTGATGAGTGTACTGCTGCAGCCTGTTGCGGGGTTGTGAAGCACTGAGGGCTACAGCGGTGACGTATCCTCTCCATAGTTTCTAGGTCTCCGGTTCAGTACATAATACACACAAAAGTCATGTAATGAAATTTATCCCTGTAGAGCAACATTTATTTATTTGAGCGTTTACCTGAATTTGGTGGTTTCTTTCGGTCATCTCACTGTTGGCCTTACATTTTTGGTGGATTTGTGTTTGGAGATACATATGCAATTTAAACATACAATAACGATATAAGAGGAAGTTTCTTTATTGGATTAAATTTAAGTACATAACCTCACGAGAACAACCAGTGATAAAAAACTCATTAAACATTGATATATATGTTATTCCAATTCGCCTGATGATGACAGTATAGTGTCAAAACGCACTGTGAAAATAAATATTCGTAAAAGATGACTGAAGTAGTACAAATTATTTAATATGTTTATGATAAAATCGAAGATCTCAAGCTGTTTCATGAATTATGGCGCTAAGGTGAACAAATGGTTCGTTGAGTTTACTTTTCGAAAAGCGACCTTCCATCGGCTCAATTGACAATTCCCTTGGATATATGTATCTTCTGGTCGCCAGTTGTCCAACTTTCACACTACCACGATGCACTGAAATACATTAGTGTGGATATGGTAGAATGGGCCTCGAATCGAACAATGGAAATGTGTAGCACTCAGTTCATCTGATGTTCTGAGACCTGAGAAGAAATTACAGGGATTTAGGTTCTGGTGGCATGCGTAGAGCCTACTGTAATAGCGAGGAAATTCTGCTACTTATGGGTTTCTTACTATCCGTGACGAAGCGCAGTAGCTTTGTTTGCGAAAGTCCATACTCACGCTGAGATGAAATTACTCCAGTCCTGGTGTAACTTTGCGCATATACATGAAACGGGCTCACATTGCCAAAACGGATAATCATCAGTTGTACAATGGAATGACGAAAGTAAAAACTGATGCTGGACCGCGACTCGAACCTGATTTTCCCGTTTATCGCTAGCGGTTGTCTTCGTATTAGGCTACACAAGAACATCTCACGGCTAGACCAAAAGTGCAACATGTCGTTTGCTGTGTGACGACAACCTGCCCTCGTATATTGATTTGGAATGTTCTCGTACAGGTGAGACATTAGAAGTCGCCTGCCCGATGTCGGCGGATACATGCGATTTAGCACAGCCCGCGTTGCTCAGAAGTACGATGCAATATGAATAACACTGGCACTGCAATATAGTATTTATCCGCCAAGCAGGTGACTTTTAATTAAAATGTCTCCCTTGCGTATACGTAATGAACGTAGGAGTGCAGGTTGTAAACAATTGGGTGACGATACATCTAAGTTTAGGTATGGTATGGGCGTGAGTCGGATAGCGTAATAGTAAACTGACCGCTCGTAATCATTGGAAAGTACGGGTCCGAGTCTCGGTGAGGCACAAATTTTCCCTGTTATTCCGTCATGTTCATACACCATCATACTTCTGAACAATGTAAGCTCTGCCGTATCGTACTTCACGCATGGGTCGAGTCAGCGGTGTACTGTACAGTATTTCTTCTGTAGGCTGATGGTAATATGGATAAGCTTACTAAGAAGAGCATTTGTTACAACTGATCAGTAAAGTCGTTTTATGTTTCAACATAAATGTGTGTTGGAAGATAAGTTGAACCAGGAATCTTGGCCTTCGTAGACAATGGTCTTACAAATAGATCTATCCAGACGCAGGTCATGCACTCTTTTTACAGTTCAAATTATGCTAGTAGATTTCCTGACAATGCACATGTTTTGGCTTTGAGTCTCCCTCTGGCATAAACTTTGCATCTTCTATTGTTTTTGGTTAAATTTACGGTAACGTTATGGTCATCACCATATGATGGTTGTTTTATTTTATATTTCGGTAGAAGTTATTATATCATCTGGAATCTTGTTGGCTGTCCATGGCAGTTAGGTGATAGTACATCAAGTAATAACCATCTCTTGAAGTAATAAGGAATTCATATTGTTCACCACCATCATGGGCTTTACAGATGCTATGACATAACAAGCTATGTTCATAGTGCTTTGTTGACTGCAGCGATTCCGTGTTGTCGTGAAAAACGTTGTGCTAGCATTGCGACCTGGTGAATGGTCCAACATTTGAACAGAGCGTGAGAGCTCCAGAACTCTAATTTAAGTTGCACATCCGTTTGGGGAACTGACCAGGAATGTGGATGTTTAATGTGTGTGATGGGCACTATTGTGAATACTTGTGGGCCTCTGGATGATAAATAAATTGTAAGTATCAGGAGCTGGGTATGTTTTGACGGACGCCTTGTATTGCCAGTGCATGAGTCTGCATATATTTAATATTCCTTTTCATTACATCTTGCCATAGTGCAGTACAAGATGAGTTTGGGTTGGAAGAGAAAATGTGCTCGCTCGGGTTTGGTTGACACGCTGAGATTGTTGATGTAAGGAGGCGTCGGCTGACCGTGGCCTTCGTGACCCAACCTCCTCCACCATCGGCAGTTCTTTATGCTCTGTAGATTCTGCAAGGAAGCCTGTCGTGGTGGTGCTGGTACGGTCTCACCCATCTACTCTACGGTGTGAGAGGGCAGTTGGCCTGTGACGTGGTGGGCAGCGACCGACTACCCCCCTGGCTAGTGGTCGCGTTTGCAGGCTTGCAGGGCAGATGCGAGCTGCACTGCTCACAAGCATTCCGCACGTGGGTGGGCGACATAGCCTCCATGGTGGAGCTGTGGCTACTATGGGACTTAACATCGATGGTCATCAGTCCCCTATAAATTAGAACTACTTAAACCTAACTAACCTAAGGATATCACACAACACCCAGCCATCACGAGGCAGAGAAAATTCCTGACCCCGCCGGGAATCGAACCCGGCAACCCGGGCATGGGAAGCGAGAACGCCACCGCACGACCACGAGATGCGGGCGACAGAAGAGAGTTTAGTATTATTGGATTGGATGTACAGTACATGCTCTTCTGCATTAAGCGTTTTTCGCCTATGTTAGCCTCCCACTGTGGCCGAGTGGTTCTGGACGTTTCGGGCCGGAGCCGCGTTGCTGATACTTTGGCGGGTTAGAATCCTGCCTAAGGGCATGGATGTGTTTGGAATCCTTAAGTAGGTTGGGTTTGTGTGGTTCTGGGTTTGGGGGACTGATAGCCTCGGATGAAGGATCCCACAGTGATCAGTGCCATTGAAGCCATTTTACCACTAATGTAGCTGCTTTTGACATTTACGGTATTACTGGAAGGGCTATGTTATAGTTCGTCAAGCACGACATTCGCCTGCGGGTAGCGTTGCTGCGGTCCTCTTTCTAACTTCCGACATTAATAACTAAGTTTTGGTTGGTGCGCTATAGAACTAATAAAACAACGTCCGTAACTGTAAATCTTAGCGTTCATAAGTCAGAGCTTTCAATGGATAAGTCATTTTGAAACAGTGCTCGATCTGATGCTGGTCTTTTGGAGGAGAAAAACAAAATATCGTAAGGGATGTCGTGTAAGCATTCTATATTTACTGAACTATGCTCCAATAATATATTAGATGGTGAAGGATCCATAGGATATTACTATAATTTCTCTCTTTTACTTTTCTTTTCGTGAATGGGTGAAGGAAAGACAGTTGTGGATAAGCCTCCGCATGAGTGTAATATCTCTGAATTTGGTCATGATCGTCAAGCAGGATACATATTAGGAGATGCATTATGCAGTATCGCCCTTCTCCTATGTAGGTGTTCGAAATTTTGATACTACACCTGTACATCGAACGTAACACTTCAATAACCGTACACGTACTGCACTGTTGCAGTTATCAGAATGATTTTCGCTTAGAACTTTCGACTTGGTCGTTTCCGGACCAGGGTCTGCTACCTTAAAATGATGTATTTACACCTCTCAGTAAAGGTATCTTTTGTCTTCTGGATATCAAAATACGCAATCTAGATCTGTAATACCTTATAAAAAAAGATGTTGCGGTCATGACGGAAACGCTGTAGATTAGAAGTGCCTGTAAAATTCCTAGAGGGACTGGTACTTCTGTACTGTTGATGACATTTATTAAGTAAGAACACCCATGTGTAGGCTATGAACCTATAGTTAATCACTTCCAATAATGACGTTTCTGTTTTTGATTCCATGTAGTCATATTCGTCATTAATTACATAAACGACTGACAAGTAAACACTATAATCTAGTGAAACTTTTCCAGGGTATGAGTTTTAAGTGGAGATCTCTCGGGGTATTCTCTAGACGGGATTGGCTGGTTTAATCAAAGTCTAAGTTTCTTGAAGTTTTACGAAAAAATTTGTGTAGGCTAGGTAATAAACGTTATTGATACGAAATAGAAAGAAGGTCAAGAAAAATTTTTGGGAATTGCTATGTTGTCAGCAATAACTTGTGTTAATGCAGTTTATACACACAAGAGCTTGAAGCAACTACGACCATTATAAAGTATCATGTATCGAAAATTAGTGACGTTGGAAACACGACTTCTATGTGTTTAGTCACTGTTATTAAGCTTCTGATAAACAGCGTGAAAGTTTGCCACGCTATTGAACAGCTTACTGAGAGCGAACCTTGCTTAAAATATTAATATGCATGGAACAGTGTACAGTAGTTGATGCTTAAAACTTTCATGAGTTAAACGCAAACAATCACAAAAGAGTTTAGAGACAGCCTGTAACAAATGTTTCAGTGCGAGATAACTTGTTAGCACCCAATATGGAAAAACTTACGACACATCAACAACCCCTTTAATTTGAAGAATGTTACAATTAAGAGAACACTGCTGATTGTTTACAGTCGACAAAAGTTAACTGTTTTCACGCGCTCTTAACAAAGATACCAACGATTGTGTGCTAGAAGTACAAGAGAAGGGAAGTCAATTGTTTACTTATGCGTCTACTCTTCGACATAATAAAAAACACGGACTTGCGATTGGCATCAATCTGATCACCACTGTACAGTACCTCGTTAGGTTGAGAAATAACACACACGATACTGGTCTATACGTGATTGATAGAAGACTAATTCCTCATAAAATATATTTTTTACAACGTGAACGCGAATCCTTTGGCAGTCTGCGGAACATGTGCTGCAGTATTTTCTGAATATTTTGATACCAGGTGTCCGTGGTCCTCGGTGGTTCGTGACAGGATAATTCTATTTCGTCTGATTGCTTCAGCCATCTTTGTATCACACAAAAAAACTGCACGATAGTATAAATGTTGACTGTTTGTACTGCGTATCTCCTTAGGAAAATTTCTCTTAGGATATTTCCTATTGACACCTCAGTCTCTACCCTCTAGCTTGCATTCAGTATTGTTCATTTCGGTCTCAGGTTTGCTTAACTGCCAGTGCTAGTTATACGTTAACAATGATGCACAGCAGTTACGATAAGTTTGCTGCTAAAGATCTCGCCGACATACCGTTGTGCACTAGTTCATTTAACGCAAACGCTGTGAGTGTGGCACAAATATGTTACATTGAGCGGTCACGGGAGCGTCGATAGTTGCATCACAGCAGTCTTACATGTAATGTTTGAAGCTCTACTACGTGTTTCGAGCATTCTAGTGACTGCTTTTCCACTAACGTGAGGATGTTCCAGAGAAAGAAACATAATTCGAGCAACTGACCGAAGGAACTACATTATTACTCTGTAATTAGCGACATTCTATCATTCAGAAAATACTTCATTTGTGGAGTTGGGGTGCACTCTAAATATAACTTGTTTACACCTCAAAATAGAAAATAAGAATTAGGGTGTAAACGTCCTGCCTGACTTCGTCTACATAATGGAAGTTCGGCTGCAACATAGTATAGAAGCAAACCTGATATTCACATTACGTTTTACAATCTGAAAGCTAAGGAAGTGGAAGTTAAAATATCATGCGCTAAGATCAGAAAACTGAAGTCAAAATGCATCCGCTAGAGTAGACGACATTGTCTCACAATTACTGGGATCCTTGGGAGAGCTAAATACGACAAAAATATTCTGCCTTGTATGGAGAATACACTCCTGGAAATGGAAAAAAGAACACATTGACACCGGTGTGTCAGACCCACCATACTTGCTCCGGAAACTGCGAGAGGGCTGTACAAGCAATGATCACACGCACGGCACAGCGGACACACCAGGAACCGCGGTGTTGGCCGTCGAATGGCGCTATCTGCGCAGCATTTGTGCACCGCCGCCGTCAGTGTCAGCCAGTTTGCCGTAGCATACGGAGCTGCATCGCAGTCTTTAACACTGGTAGCATGCCATGACAGCGTGGACGTGAACCGTATGTGCAGTTGACGGACTTTGAGCGAGGGCGTATAGTGGGCATGCGGGAGGCCGGGTGGACGTACCGCCGAATCGCTCAACACGTGGGGCGTGAGGTCTCCACAGTACATCGATGTTGCCGCCAGTGGTCGGCGGAAGGTGCACGTGCCCGTCGACCTGGGACCGGACCGCAGCGACGCACGGATACACGCCAAGACCGTAGGATCCTACGCAGTGCCGTAGGGGACCGTACCGCCATTTCCCAGCAAATTAGGGACACTGTTGCTCCTGGGGTATCGGCGAGGACCATTGGCAACCGTCTCCATGAAGCTGGGCAACCGTCTCCATGAAGCTGGGCTGCGAAAGGTGGATATACACTGTACTAGTGCCGACATTGTGCATGCTCTGTTGCCTGTGTCTATGTGCCTGTGGTTGTGTCAGTGTGATCATGTGATGTATCTGACCCCAGGAATGTGTCAATAAAGTTTCCCCTTCCTGGGACAATGAATTCACGGTGTTCTTATTTCAATTTCCCGGAGTGTATTTAACGCAGGAGGAGTACCATCGGACTTCAAGAGCTATTTAATGATTCATATTCCAGAGTACGGAAGTACTGACAGCTCAATATTACTTCGATTTTACTAAGTTATTGTAGTGAAACAGTACGTTGAATTATCAATAGAAGAATGTGAAAACTGATAAAAATTGACGTAATGAAAGATTAGGTTGAGTTCCGGAAAAATGTAGGAACGCCCGAGGCCATACTGATCCTATGGTTGACAAGACAGGCTGAGGAAAGGCAATAGTAAATTTGTAGTATCTGTGACAATATTGACTGGAAAGTACTCTTTGAAATTCTGAAGGTAGAGCAAAAATACATGGAGGAGAAAGTTATTTACAGCATTTACAGAAACCACAGTGCCCTTACAGCAGTCGAGGGGCGTGAAAGAGGAGCAGTAGCGTAGAACGTAGCAAGGTATTGGTCTAGTATCTCCCCGATGTTATTCAGTCTACTCATTTAGCTAATAGTGAAGGCAACGAATGCGAAATCTGGAAAGGAAATGAAAGTGGAAGGGGAAGAAATGTAATTCTGTCAGATGCGACAAAGGACTTGGAGAGTCAACTGAACGGAATGTAAAGTGTCCTGAAAGAGGTTATCATATGAGCATCAATAAAAGTAAAATACGAGGGATGGAACGCAGTCGGATTACGTCAAATGATGCAGATAGAGTTGGTTTAGATAATGAGCAATAAGTACTGAAGAAGGGCTTTTCTATTTGGACAACATAATAAATGACGATGACTCAAGAAGAGGGGATACAAAATGAACACTGGCAATAGCTACAAATAAAGTGTCTGAAAAGGAGAAAATTGCTAACATCAAATATAAATTTAAGTGAGGCGCGTAGCCTTGTACGGAAGTGAGACGTGGACGATAATTTGCTTGGACAAGAAGACAACAGAAGTTTCTGAAATGTAGTGTTGCAGAAAAATGTTGTATATGGGACAGGTAAACCGAGTAACTAAAGAGGAGGCTGTGAATCGAATTAGGGGAAAAGAAAATCATGGCCCAACGAGATTCAGCCCTTTAATACGACACATCTTGAGGTACCCAATAATTGTCAGTTTTGTACTGGGAGGAAATGTATGATGTATGATCTGTTCAAGGAGACCAAACCTTGAAATGAATAAGCAGGCATAAAATAGGTGTAGATTGCAGTAGTTATGCAGAGATGGAGAGACTTGCACATAATAGACTATCTTGGAGATTTGCACTGAACCATTCTTCGGAGAGAAGACCTCAACCACAACAATAAGAAAAATACCAAGTTGCGTTTTGGAATGACAACTGCGTTGCAGAAACGTACGGGTTAGAGAACCTGAATCTTCCTGAAGTTAATTACTGTGGGAACGTAGAAAATCTGCGATGTGTCTACATCGTCATATCTGAATGAAGGCAGAGCCTCTGAGGCGGTAATGCTGGTGGCTGTGGTATAAATGATGTCTTACGGACAACGCATTTGCATACAAAGTGCACCCATCCTGGCAAAGAAAGTGTGGTATTCACGCCAAGACCGGAGAACCGCAAATGATGAGTCTTCCGTACCGTTTCTGTGTTAAAAAGATAGAATGACGGCGGAATTAGCCACCTTAAGAGATATACCGGGACATACGACGGGCAGTGTGGACGTAAAACCTTACTGGTGACGCGTCTGCTGACTGATACAGTATTGCAGTCGCTTCAGTATGAATATTTACCTATGTCTTACCAAGAATTATTTTTTTATTTTACATGTCTAGTTCCATAGAACCAAACTGAGTAGCAAATCACCAAGGTCATGGAACCTGTCAGTCCATTATATTAAAACATAAAACAAATGACAAATGAAATACAAGGTTTATGAACTCAAGAAAAGATAGGCCATAAGCTTGTGTAAGCACAATCAACAATATAGCACTGGAAACAGCTTAATTTTTCAAGGAATTCATCGACAGAATAGATGGAGTGACCCATGAGGAAAAGCTTAAATTTAGATTTGAAATCGCGTGGATTACGGCTACGATTTTAGGAATTCCAGTGGCAGCTTATTGAAAATGGATGCAGCAGTATACAGCACCTTTCAGCATAAGACACACGCAAGTGTGATTGAAATGCAGACTGGATTTCTGCCTGGTTTAAGTGAGGGAAAGGAACTATTTCTTCATAATAAGCTGACATTCTTAACAAGAAACGACTGTAAAGAATATATATATGGAGATGCCCCAAATATAGAGACTAATGAAGAGGAGACGACAAGAGGTTTGCGAAATTACATCACTTATTGCCCGAACTGCCCGTTTCTCAATCAAAACTATTTTTTTGAGAATGTGATAATTACCCCAAAAATAGAATGCCATACGTCATAAGCGACTGAAAATAAGGTAAATAGACTACTTTTCGCATCGAGCTATCACTTACTTCAGATACCATTCGAATAGTAAAAATGGCATCATTCAATTTTTTAACAAGATCCTGAATGTCGGCTTTCCACGACACTTTAATATCTATCTGACCACCTAGAAATTCAAACCAGCTTCACTATTCATGTGCCAATTCTGTGAAATTAAAATGTCGGATTTTGTTGAACAGTGTGTTGTTGTTGTGATGGTGGTCTTCAGTATTGAGAATGGTTTGATGCAGCTCTCAATGCTACTCTATCCTGTGCAAGCTTCTTCTTTTCCCAGTACTTACTGCAACCTACTCCTTCTGAATCTACTTGGTGTATTCATCTCTTGGTCTCCCTCTACGATTTTTACCCTACACGCTGCCCTCCAATGCTAAATTTAAGACCCCTTGATGCCTCAGAACATGTCCTACTAACTGGTCCCTTCTTCTTGTCAAGTTGCGCCACAAACTTCCCAATTCTATTCAATACTTCCTCATTAGTTGTGTGATATACCCATCTAATCTTCAGCATTCTTCTGTAGCACCACATTTCCAAAGCTTCTATTCTCTTCTTGTCCAAACTATCTATCATCCATGTTTCACTTCCATATATGCGTACACTCCATACAAATACTTTCAAAAACGTCTTCCTGGCTCATAAATCTTACTCGATGTTAACAAAATTCCATTCTTCAGAAACGCTTTCCTTGCAATTGCCAGTCTACATTTTATATCCCCTCTACTACGACCTTCATCAGTTATTTTGCTCCCCAAATAGCAAAGCTCCTTTACTACTTTAAGTGTCTAATTTCCTAATCTAATTCCTCAGCATCACCTGACTTAATTCGAGTACATTCCTTTATCCTCGTGTTGCTTTTGTTGATATTCATCTTATATCCTCCTTTCAAGACACTGTCCATTCCATTCAACTTCTCTTCCAACCCTTTTACTGTCTCTGACAGAATTACAATGTCATCGGCGAGCCTCATAGTTTTTATTTCTTCTCCATGGATTTTAATACGTACTCCGAATTTTTCTTTTGTTTCCTTTACTGCTTGCTCCATATACGGATTAAATGACATCGGGGAGAGGCTACAACCCTGTCTCACTCCTTTCCCAACCACTGCTTCCCTTTCATGCCCCCCAACTCTTGTAACTGCCATCTGGTTTCCCTACAAATTGTAAACAGACTTTCGCTCCCTGTATTGTACCCCTGAGACCTTCAGAATTTGAAAGAGAGTATGCCTGCAACCTTGTCAAAAGCTTTCTCTAAGTTTACAAATGCTAGAAACGTAGGTTTGTCTTTCTTAATCTATCTTCTAAGATTTGTCGTACAGTCAGTATTTTCTCACGTGTCCCAACATGTCTACGGAATCCAAACTGATCTTCCCTGAGGTCGTCTTCTACCATTTTTTCCATTCCTCTGTAAGGAATTCGCATTAGTATTTTGCCGCTGTGACTTATTAAACTGAAAGTTCGGTAATTTTCACATTTGTCAACACCTGCTTTCTTTGGGACTGGAATTATTATATTCTTCTTGATGTCTGAGGGTATTTTGCCTATCTCATACATCGTGCTCACCAGATGGTACAGTTTTGTCAGGACTTGCTCTCCCAAGGCCGTCAGTAGTTCTAATGGAATGTTGTCTACTCCCAGAGCCTTATTTGGACTCAGGTCTTTAAGTGCTCTGTCAAACTCTTCACGCAGTATCGTATCTCCCATTTCATCTTGATCTACATCCCCTTCCATTTCCATTGTGTTAGAAACCCAAAAGACAGAGTCCTGCTGTGATTTAGCATCCTTTTATTTTTTACAAACCATGAATTTATTTCACGAAATACACTATTTGAAACAATGACATCGTTGCACACAACATCCTCTACTACCAAGCTAGTGTAAGCAGCAAACATAAATATTCTAGAGTCACCCTAATACAAGAGTTCATATTATTTATGTAACTAAGGACACGAGAAGACCCACCACTGAACCCTGGGGCACCCCATATTTTACTGTACCCCACTCAGAACCCACATGACAGCCATTCTCTACGTTGTGGATAATGACCTTTTGCAGTCTTTTGTTAAAGGAAGAGGTGAACCAGTTGTGATCTGCTGCCCATATTCTATAATGTCCAGCTTCTGGAGCAATGTTTTGTGATCAACAAAATCAAACGAGTTAAATAAAAAAAGATGCGTAGCATCGCGAAACCCTTTTTTTCACATATCCAGTACCTCACAGAGAAAACAGAATGCAGCATTTTCAGTTGCTAAACTACTACTTAAACCAATCTGTACATTTGATTGAAAATTATGTGAAATAAAATGATCAATTGTCCTTACATACACAGCCCTTTCTATAACTTTAGGTGGCATAGAAATAGGTCTAAAATTGTCTACATTATCCCTTTGCCCTATTAAAGAAAGTATTACAAATACAGCTAAGTACAGGGCTAACACCTGCAGCACAGTCCTTCACTATAATTCTAGGTACTCCATCACATTCATGAGAGTCCATAGTCCTCAGCAATTTAATTGATGACTAAATGACCCTGTTGTCATTATTGCAGAGGAGTTCTTCAGACATCACTCTCGGAATGGCATTTTATGAGAGAGTTATATGATTCCCTCTGGATACTAAGTTTTTATTTAATTAACCAGCAATGCTCATAAAGTGATTGTTAAATAATATACATATATCTGAGTCATCAGTAATAGAAACGTTTTTACTAGGACCTGACTTTATATCGTCGACCATGTGCTGTTGACTATATACATCCTTATCAACTGACAATACAGTTTTAATTTTATCCTGTGAATTAGCTATTCTACTTGCATACTACATTCTCTTTACCTTCCTAATAGCGTTTTAAGCACCTTACAATATGGTCAGCTATGGGCTACTCTGGATCGATTGTGACTACTTGTAACATTTAGATATAATCTCCACTTCGTTCTACATGATATCCTCATCCCACTAGTCAGCCACCCAAGCTCCCTTTTAATGCTAGTACTTTGTTCACAATGTTCTAATGGAAAGCGACTTACAAAAAGCATTATCGTCACTATAAACGTGCCGCCACTCTTCTTGCATTACGAGGTATAAGGAAACTCCATATTGCCGTTCGATTAGCTTTTCTATATAGTTCGTAATTATAAGTAACATTTGTTTTTACCATCGTCTGAAAGATCATTCGCCCTTTTACTAACAGATTGCCCATATAGTAACGAAGAAGTAATAAAAATATTGTCTATGGATGTGCTTCTGTTTCCCAGCACCCAGATTGGAAAAAAAACACAGTCTGTATCAGATCATATGAATTTGGGAAAATTTCCAGGATCCTTTCTCTTGCCCAGTTACATATAAAATTAATACTGAAGTTATCACATATAAATAATTTCTATCACTTCTTATAAAGTTACCCAAGAACCCTCTATAGCTTGAGTGGAAATGCTCTTAAGCCACAGTTTGGGGACCTATCAACAACAGAAAATAGAAGTTAAGTTCACTAAGTTCAACTACCCCTGCACAACAATGAAACAGCAATTCAGTGCAGTGCCATGGTACATCTATGGACTCAGATGAAATACAGTTTTTTTACATACATGGCCACTTTCTCACTTCACAAAAAGAACTCCTTGAAAAACAGCCAGCTAATCTGTATCCTTGCAAAGGATGCCTCTGAATTGTCAAATTATTTAAGTCGTGTTGCGGCATACCAATATTTATAAGCAGTTCACTAACTTTATCTCTAATACCTCTTATGTTTTGATGAAATATGCTAATTCGTTCTCAAGTTGGATACCTGACCTCCTCTGAAACGACGCCGTTGTTATAGGGACATTCTTCAAGCAGGTATACCTATCAGTGGACTTGAGAATAAAAAAGGTAGAGCTCTAACACCAACTACTACAGGAATTTACCCATGAGTGATCCCACTACCCCCCCTACACTGTCACCCATAAATCTTTGACAGTATTTCTTAGTTTCTGGGGCCTCGGTCTCTGTGATTGTCTAGATCTTGTTCCTTACTATCCAATTATCTTCCAAGTCCAATTTATGTCATAAAAAGTCGTGTATTGCACAGTACACAACAAAGAAATCAAAAAACTCTAAGGCATACGATTAAATGATGAAAAAGATCACAGAAAAGAGTTATGAAACAGCCTTGTGGGTGACTGTGTTGGCTGTAATGTTCCTGGCAGAGAGAAGCACTGCATGTGGAAAAGATGGAGTAAGAGTCATTGCTGAAGTATGAAGTGTGTTGAAAGCAAGCTACAGTGTTACAACATAACAACGTAGATGGGTGTAGCCGCAACAAGAAGTAAGTATCATATGAAATTCATATTCGTCAGTCTAACGACGCGTTTAGTTGTCTCTACATCGACATAAACAAGATGTTAGAGGCTTCCGAGCTAATACTGTAATCACCAGTGCCTTAATATACACCCACTTTAGTGTGTTAATCGCGTTTTTGCTGCGTGTAACACTTTTCCCGGAAGATGTCTCATAATTCACTACCTAATATATTCTGCACAGTCATAACTGCAAAACTACGTGGACTACGCCTGTCAATATGGATGGATTGTTTTGCGTCAATGCGTCCACGCTTGAACCATTGATGTCACGGGAAAATAGGGAAAATAGGCATTAATGGGTTTCTCTTACTACATGTACCATGAGGTACTAATTGTCAATTGTCAGTTGATGTCACGGGAAAATAGGCATTAATGGCTTGCCCTTACCATATGTACTTGGAGGTACTAACCAACATAAAAGCATATTACACCTAATAGCTTTTATTGTTAGTCTGTAAATACTGATGCAATGTTGCTCCGTACACTGTTCTCAGGCACTAATGCAAATATCTGCAAATTAAATGCACTATAACTTGTGCATTTACACTCAGTAAATCACTCTGAAGTGCACAGCAGAGGCTGTAATCTTAACTACAACGTCTCGAAAAGAACGACTATAAGCACTGATAACACAGTCACAGGATACAAGGTTACTGCGTTTGTGAACTGCCCAGCTTACATTTCTGCACATTTATCAAGTATCTGATATTCATTCACTTTTAAAGATGATCAAGAACATCATAAAATAAGTGTGCAACCGTTTGCAGATAGTAGACACTTTGATCTAGATAACTACATGGAAGCGTCTACAATACTCACGACGTTATCAGTGGTGGGCTTACTACTTCGTTATCACTTCTCAATAGATCTCATTAGAAGAACGTTTTCTTATTGGATTGCCTAACCCTTGAATTAGTTCGAAATCGTTAACATTTTCACCAAGTGTGTTAGATGCACTGAATGTTTTTTACCTTGTAGCACTTTTTTCTCTTCGATTCGCTTGGTACCATTTTGCCCGTATTTGGTATGGTTACTGTTGTCTTGACTCATGAGCCTTTTTCGTCTCTTAGGTTTTGTAATGCTTAGAGCGTACAGTTAATACCTTGCAAATTCATATACGTCTATAAATATCGCTTACCGTCTCTGGAGTTATCGTCCTGTGCAGTTAGCATTTCCAGATGAAAACGAGGACAGCGATCAGTATAGGAAGGTCCTTTATAACGAAAAGCAATCCAGGAAACATGAGATAACCACAGGCATTTTGTCTTCATTAAAGGTATAGTTCTTGGGAAATTTCAACAAAATTTAATAAATTACTAGAGGCATGTAAAAGTTACTTAACAAATTTATTTTATCTATAAGAAAGAAGTGGAAATTGCTTTTCGTCTAGCATCAGCGTTCTGCTTTTTAGTGTGTCGCCAAACCTTATTGTATACGAGAAGTAAACGATAATTACCTACAATGTGCCACAGTGGTGGAAATTTGTAGAGGAAGTCAAGACGAACAATTTTGAACCGGACGTATGTGGCCTATGAAGCGGGAAAGTACCTCAAATTTACTTTCTTTTTTTTAAAAAAAAAACAAAAACAAAGAAAACAAAGGAAAGAACTACAGCGCACGCGCCTTGCACGACAGTTTCAATATTCTCTCGCTTTCTTCGCCCAAACATTGATAACTAGAGAAAAAATTAATGAGACCTGTTTTGTAAGAAATTTAGTGTAGTTCTTGTACCGGGGTATGGTCTCGCTGGAGGATGCGACTTTCGAGTTACCCAAGAACGAATTAGAGAAGTAGTCTTCAAACGCATCTGAACAATGAAGATTTTAGTATGTTGTTCATAGCACTTCCGTCTACCACTGCACAAAAAATTGCGAGTTATGAATTACTTCCCACATTCGTCCTTTTTTGGTCTCCATTGACTGGGCTATTACTTCACTGGCACAGTAATGCACTTACAAATTGTAAAATTGACATTATGCGTAAATGTTGTTTCATAGTCTTTTGAATTTTATGAACATGAAATTAACTGTTAAATCTTGTTTGTGTGTCGCTTTATTACGAAATTTCCATATTTGTAACGGTTACGTTCAGACGAAACATTAAACGTAATTAGGTTGTGCATAACGTTAATAGACGTGTTATTATTTCTTACCCTCATGGAAAGGTTTCAGTTAATTACTTTAACGAAATAGCCGACTAAGCTACCCAGTCAACGATGGAAATAAAGGTCAAGTATGGAAATAAATATATGGCAGTATGGTAGTACGGAATAGATTTGTACAATGTTTCGTGGGACTACCATGCACATCGTGTAAAAAATTCTGGCCGTTGGCGATCAGACGAAGACAGCCAGAGTGTAATGAAATCCCACGAGACGAGCATCCACTATGGCATAGGTTGCTTTTGTAGGCCAGACTGTGGTAGTTTCCAGACTAGGCCCCAAGTGTCTCACATCAAATCCTACATCTTCTACTACACCACTGTGTTATGTTCTGATCAAAGTGAGGTACTACAGCCACGAATTAAACATATTCTTTTCCTGTGGGGTACACCACATCCCGTAGATAACGTCGATGAGGTTTAGTCGCCAAACTCAAAATATGACGATGTAAGACGAATAGGGTATTTGATTAAAGAACTGAATGAAAATGAAAGTAGCGATCACGTTCAGGTTGGATGGTCAGCAGAATTAAGATACTATAAAAGTTTGAGGTAGAACAATCGCATGACCAAATGGAACTGAGATCTTAGCCATAAGAATAATTAGCGAATGAAATAGGATAATATGAACGAAACAAAAAAAAAAAATAAAAGAGAAGGCTTTTGAAGTTACATTATAGCTTACAAATGGTTATTGACATTACGTCCTTAAGAAAGGCCAACCGGAATCAGGTTGTATTTTGTCTCGACAAAGTAACACGTGAGTTACCGACGCATCTTTATCAAAGTTTTCATTAATAGTAATTAAACATCGTCTTTTAAGTAAAACTGCTTGTGGTAGTCGAAATATCTTGACTTAAGTGCTTCGACTGATATACCCCAGCTACACAACGGTTTCAAAGTGAATGTAGAAATTAATACAAACATTTGTGTCAGTCCATGGAAGCTCTTACCCACGAAAGCTATTATGTTCTTTCGATCTACGAATTTCCTCTCACGAATTTCGGACCATGCTAGAAAAGCTCAACTGTACAATTGATGGTATTCCACCACAAAATCCACAAAAATCAACATTATGAACCGAGTGTATACTGTTGTTATAGCGACTTTGCGGTGTGTCTGGGATTACGCAAGTGTCGCTAATTCAGGACGAAAATCAACATTATGAACTGAGGGTCTCCTGTTGTTATAGCGACTTTGTGGTGTGTCTGGGATTATGCAAGTGTCGCTAATTCAGGTGGTACCTGTGATACACAGGCGAAGGCCTGAGGAAGTGCTGTTGAAACGACAGCGGTCATCCGGTGAACGCTACTGTGACCTCACTTGGGCCGCCGGCGCCGCATTATCCTTTACGTCTTCCATTGTTTCGAGGCGAGAGTAAATCCCGAACAGCGCTACAATAGCCTTTCAGGCAAGGACAATAGCAGCGCACGGGCCACCGCTACACGCCGCAACGACCCCCGTCGGCTGTACTCACAGAGCGAAATAGGGGCTGTGATCGGTCGCCAGCGGACTACGTGTCTGGTGTGGGTCGCGGGAGATAGGACACGACGAGAATCATCTTGGACTATCCAGCCAGTAGCGATTTTGCTCGTGTACGACGATTGTTGAAGAGCGGAAACGTTGTAACATGGAGAAGTTATTACGCGTCTAATAATACGAGAAATTCGGCAGGAGATCACCATTCTTAGGTATGAAAGGCTATTGGTAGCATCCTCCGCCTATGTTTCACATACTTTTTATTTGATTTTGTAATCACTTCGTTAATGTGACTGCGATGTTTTATTGCAAACCTTCAAGGAGAAAAACGATGTCCCTGAATCATCTCAGATTCCTTGGCCATGGAAAATTATTAAAATTAGTAAGATAACAGAATCTTCTGATGAGATCGATGAAATACTCTAAACCGCACACATCTTCTAAACTCTCCCAGAAGAAGGGGTTTATACTGTTGTTATTGTGGTATTCACTTATAAGATTGATTTGATGCATCTCTCTGCGATAGTCTGTGCTCTGCAAGCCTTTTTATCTCCAACATAATAACTACTGCTGACTACATTCATCTTCACCTACTTGCTGATTTCATCCCTTGACTTACCTCCACTGTTTTTATCCCCCTCACATCCCTCGATTAGCATACTGACGATCCTTTGCTGCCGTAAAAGGCATCTCTTTAACTAATGCCTTGTCATGTTGGGCCATAAAATTCTATTCTTCCAATTTGATTCAGTACCTATTCGTTGGTTACTCGAAATATCGCTTTAATAACTCAGCATTTTTCTGTAGCACCAAATTTCAGTAGCAATGTCTATCGTCTCTGCAACCTTTATCGTCGATGTTTCATTTCCATACAAGGCTACACTTCAGAGAAATACCTTCGGAAGACAAATCCCTAAACTTCAGCGGACAACAGTTTTGAAAAACTCGCCTTGTTCAGAAACACTGTTCTAGTCACAGCCAGTTGGTATATTGTATCCTCTCTACTTGGGCCATCATCAGTAATTTTACTGCCCATACATATAACTTTTTATGTCTCGCTAGGTAGAGTAGTTCCCTTAGCATCTCCGGATTTAATCCGGCTATATTCATTATCCTTGTTTTCCTTTTGTTAATGTTCATCATATAACTTCTTTCCAGGACGCTATTCAGTCCTGAAGAAAGATATATTAAAACAGTTTAAAGTGATTCCATGATGCCGTTCTCTAAATAGCGTTATTCTATATAAGAAATACACAGATTTCAATATATGTCACGCACTAAAACGGTGGAATCGGCTGGGATTTTAAATCGTTTGTTTGAGATAAATTGCTTCAGCTATATGTTAATGTATCAGTGTGCTATGTTGGTGACATTGTGTTAGTAAATAAATGTCATTGACGTGATAGATAATGCCAGATTACTTCTTATAATGTTTTTACATCACTTATGTAACACATCGTCACTAATCAAGGAATTTTTTTAAGATTTTTATTAATGAGATTTTTGGTATTCAGAATACTACACACAGATTACTTCGTCATGTAGTTCTCACTTCCCCATTTATTTCATTATATTTATTGTTCCGTGGGACCCAATTAAGGAGAGGTCTCCATCGTCATGGAACGAGTCAATAAATGAAATTGAAAGGCGATAATAGAAACAGATAAAATGAAATACAAGAAACAATTCGTAAGTTTAAATAAAGGATATCAACCATGTAACACTGGAATTTGATTAATTTTTCAGCCCTTCCAGGAGCTCCTCGACAGAATAGAAGGAGTGAGCCACGAGAAAACTCTTCAGTTTAGACTTAAAAGCGTTTGGGCTACTGCTAAGATTTTTAAGTCCTTGTTGTGGCTTATTGAAAATGGATGCAGCGGGATAGTGCACTCCTTTCTGCACAAATGTCATGGAAGTGCATTCCACATGCAGATTTGATTTCTGCCTAGTATAAACTGAGTGAAAACTGCTAACTCTTGGGAATAAGCTAATATTGCTAACAACAAACGACATTAAAGTAAATATATACTTTGAGGGCAATGTCAGAATTCCCAGACTATTGAATAGGGGTCGAAAAGAGGTTCTCGAACTTACACCACATATAGATCGAACAGCCCGTTTTTGAGCCAAAAATACCCTTTTTGAATCAGAAGAATTACTACAAAAAATAATACTATATGACATAAGCGTATGAAAATATGCGAAGTAGACTACTTTTCGTGTCGAACTGTCACTTACTTCAGATACTGTTCTAATGGTAAATAAAGCAGCATTTAGTTTCTGAACACGATCCTGGACATGGGCTTTCCACAACAGCTTACTATCTATCCTAGGAACTGGAACTTTTCCGTCTCGCTTATAATGTGCCCATTCTGTCTGATCAAAATATCAGTTGTTGTTCAATTGTGAGTCAGAAACTGTAAAAACTGAGTCTTCCTGTGATTATTTTCCACAAGCCACGAACTTATTTCACGAAGTACATTATTTGATAATGTTCCAATACTACACAGAAGATCCTTCACTACCAAGCTGGTGACATCAGCAAACAGAAATATTTTTGAATCACCTGTAATACTAGAAGGCATATCATTTATATAGATAAGAAACAGCAGTGCCCCAGCACCGACCCTTGGGGAACGCCCCACTTAACAGTGCCCCATTGGAACTGAACATCACTACCACTCTCAATATTGCGGAGAATTACCTTCTGTTTTCCGTTCTTAAAGTAAGAGGCGAACCAGTTGTAAGCTACTCCTATTACTCCATAATGGTCCAACATCTGCAGTAATATTTTGTCGTTAACACAGTCAAAAGCCTTCGTTAAGTCAAAGAAAACACCTAGTGTTTTCAACTTTTTATTTAATCCGTCCAAAACCTCACACAGAAAAGAGAATATAGTATTTTCAGTTGTTAAACCATTTCTGAAAGCAGACTGTACATTTGACAGTAAATTATGTGAATTTAAATGCTCCAATAACCTTGTATATACAACCTTCTGGATAACACCGATGGCATAGAAATAGGTCTATAATTGTCAACATTATCCCTGTCTCCCTTTTTATAGAGTGGTTTCACTACTGAGTACTTTAATCAGTAAGGAAACCGACCACACCTAAACGAAAAGTTACAGATATGGCTAAGTACTGGGCTAACATACATAGAACATACTTCAGGATGCTGCTAGAACCCCGTCACATCCATGAGAGTTCTTGGTCTTTAGTGATTTAATTATTAACTCAATCTTCCTCTTGTCAGTATCATGGAGGAGCATTTCAGGTAACAGTCTCGGAACACTTTTTTCTACGAGCGCTATATGATTCCCAGTTGGGACTAGGTTTCTGTTTAGTTCACCTGCTATATTTAGAAAGTGATTATTAAATACTGTACATATATGCGACTTATCAGTAACACGGACATTCCCACTACACACTGATTCTCTATCCTCGACCTGTCTCTGCCGACCAGCCACTTCGTTTACGACTGACCGTATGGTTTTGATTTTATCCTGAGACTTAGCTATTCTATCTGAATACCACATACATTTTGCCTTCCTAAAAACTTTTTTAAGCACCTTACAATACTGTTTGTAATGGGCTGCTGCATTTAGATTTTGACTGCTTCTAACGTTTTGATATAATTGCCACTTTGGTCTACAGGATATTCTTATCCCTCCAGTCAGCCACCCAGGTTTCCTGTTTGTGCTAGTACCCTGTTATGAACGTTCTAACGGAAAGCAACTTTCAAAGAGCACGAGAAAAGTCTTGAGGAAAGCATTATATTTATCGTATACTGTATCAGCACTATAAACATATTGCCATTCTTGTTCCTTGATAAGGTTTACAAAGGTCTTTACAGCAACTGGATCAGCTGTCTTAAAAAGTTGATAACTATATTTAACATGAGTTGCAGCACAAAAATCGTTTAGAGTTATAACTTGTGCATCATGATCTGAAAGGCCATTCACTTTTTTGCTAGCAGAATGCCCTTCTAGTAATGGGGAATGAACAAAAATGTTGTCTATGGTTGTTCTACTGTTCCCTTGCACTCTCGTTGGAAAGAATACGGTTTGCATAAGATTATATGAATTAAGGAGGTCTACCAGCATCCTTTTCCTTGCACAATCACTTATGCAATTAATACTGAAGTCACTACATATAAGTAACTTTTTGTATTTCCTATAAAAAAGACCCAAGAACCTCGTCTGGCTTTAGCAAAAGTGTTGTGAAATCAGAGTCTGGGGATCTATAAATAACAGCAGTTAGAAGTTTAAATCCACTAAATTTAACCACACCTGCACAACATTCAAACAGCTTTTTAGTCCAGTACTTTGAAACATCAATTGACTCAAATGGGACACCGTTTTTCACATACATGGCTACTCCCCCACACCGCAAAGAGCTCCTAGAAAAGCTGCCAGCCAACCTGTATCCTGGTAAAGGAAGCCTCTGAACTGTCTCCTTATTTAAGAAGTGTTCATATATACCAATAATTTCAGAGTCAACATCTATAAGCAGTTCACTAACTTTATCTCTAATACCGTGTATATTTTCATGAAATATACTAATTGCCTTATTACTCGGATACCTAAGCTTTGTCGAAAGTGGTTTCTTTGTTAGAGAGACTTCCCTTAAGCAGGTATACCTATCAGCTGACTTCAGTCTAAAAAAGGGTGCACCTCTAACACCCACTAGTACAGGAATTTTCCCATGAGTGATCCCACCACCCCCACGTATGCTGTCACCTATAAGCTTCGCCAACCTCCCCTTTTCCATACCTTTTGAGATGCAGGCCATGTCCAGTGAAACCCGTCCGGCTGATAGACTCCAATGGCATCTCTGTAAAGTGACTCATGCCTTCTGTCATCAGCGCACCTACAAGTCTCATGTTATTACGCTTGACGGCTGTATTAAGATGAGGCTGATCGTGACGCTGAAACAGTTCCACGAAATGCACATTCGTGTTGCCAGTCTGAGTGGCTATTTTTTCCAGGTCACCATCGATGTCACACACCCCATCCTTATCAATACTATTACCAGACCAACCCACAATTACTACCTTTAGTAAAATCCCTAAATAACCCCCCTATGTTAACAGTCACCTGAGCCAATTAGGCTTCACAATGCTGGTGACTGGTACTCACTCCCCAACACTTCCTGAAACTGCTGGCCTACATCTCTACCATGAGAGCTACCTAACAGCAGAACCTTCTTCTTTCACGTAGACTTTGCAACTGTCCTAGCCACCTAACTGCTGAGGTGTGCTGCATACTTCCTACATCTACAGCTACTAGAGATTCCTCTCCACTAGATTCTGACAGTCGGTCATATCTATCGGAAACACCAATAGTAAAACTATCTGAAAATCTCCTTCTGCTAGCAGATCTCTAGCCAACAGCCAGCTCCCATTCCCCACCACCCTTCACCCTCCTCATTTTATCTACCTCCTCTTGTGCGTTTTTCAACTGCACCTGAAGGGCACAGATCTTACGCTCCTGCTCCTCTATCAACTTCCTCTTGCTACATAACCTGCAGTTCCAGGAGAGGATCTCACCAGAATGCCCACTGGCTTCCCCACTGCATTCCCCCCAGTGAAAATACTTCAAACAAGTCTCACACCGCAATCCACTACTCACGAACCTACGGCAAAGCCCACACTTCTCACTCACGGTAGAATTTTACAGTTATTGAAACAAGAAAACTACTTAATCTAAGTTCCCCTAGTACAATTAGAAGATGTTAAAAAAACTGACTACAATAATCACAAACTTACTGTACAAGGGAAGTAACTACTATTATTAATAGTATTAATCAACAACAAATGAGAATATAACAAAGACTAACACAGAAAGGAAATCAAACGTCTAATGACACAGTAACAAAACTGAAAACAGTTCCCAAAAATTTCTTCTGGAATTATTTAACCAGAAAACACCAAGAACACCGGTTTCAGACTACTAAAGTTCCTAAATAAACCACTATACACAAACAATTAATTAGTACTTAGCTTTCGATGCGCAACTACAGCTGCAACTGGTCAGCTCGGAATCTAAGCACATGTAAGAGGTTAAGTTGCTCGATACGAAACACTCACAAATATCAGGTCACAACACAAGATAGGGGGAAGTGAATGAAGAAACCACTAATAAGTCACTTATATAGTAGATATTATAACAAAAAGCGTTAAAATATGTATCTGACTCCTAAAAATATATGAAAACTTACAGAACGATCTCAAACGCAGTCACGCGCTTATGACTTCTCTCCATTGAGAATGACGTGCTGCGTTCTGTTATCTAGGAACTCCTCAATCCAATCACACAATTGATCTGATAGTCCGTAAGTAAGAGCATACGGACTATCAGATCAATTGTGTGATTGGATTGAGGAGTTCCTAGATAACAGAACGCAGCACGTCATTCTCAATGGAGAGAAGTCTTCCGAAGTAAGAGTGAGTTCAGGTGTGCCGCAGGGGAGTGTCATAGGACCGTTGCTATTCACAATATACATAAGTGACCTGGTGGATGACATCGGAAGTTCACTGAGGCTTTTTGCAGATGATGCTGTGGTGTATCGAGAGGTTGCAACAATGGAAAATTGTACTGAAATGCAGGAGGATCTGCAGCGAATTGACGCATGGTGCACGGAATGGCAATTGAATCTCAATGTAGCGAAGTGTAATGTGATGCGAATACATAGAAAGATAGGTCCCTTATCATTTAGCTACAAAATAGCAGGTCAGCAACTGGAAGCAGTTAATTCCATAAATTATCTGGGAGTACGCATTAGGAGTGATTTAAAATGGAATGATCATATAAAGTTGATCGTCGGTAAAGCAGATGCCAGACTGACATTCATTGGAAGAATCCTAAGGAAATGCAATCCGACAACAAAGGAAGTAGGTTACAGTACGCTTGTTCGCCCAATGCTTGAATACTGCTCAGCAGTGTGGGATCCGCACCAGGTAGGGTTGATAGAAGAGATAGAGAAGATCCAACGGAGAGCAGCGCGCTTCGTTACAGGATCATTTAGTAATTGCGAAAGCGTTACGGAGATGATAGATAAACTCCAGTGGAAGACTCTGCAGGAGAGACGCTCAGTAGCTCGGTACGGGCTTTTGTTGAAGTTTCGAGAACATACCTTCACCGAAGAGTCAAGCAGTATATTGCTCCCTCCTACGTATATCTCGCGAAGAGACCATGAGGATAAAATCAGAGAGATTAGAGCTAACACAGAGGCATACCGACAATCCTTCTTTCCACGTACAATACGAGACTGGAATAGAAGGGAGAACCGATAGAGGTACTCAGGGTACCCTCCGCCACACACCGTCAGGTGGCTTGCGGAGTACGGATGTAGATGTAGATGTAGATGTAGATGTAGATGTAGATGACGTCACACCAAAGACTCAATAGACATAAACGTTTCCCCTGCATAACCACTGAACTAACTTTTTATAGCTTTTTGATGGAAGTTACGACAGTCGATGAAACATTTAATCGTTACCCAAGACACTATGATAGATTGTACCCTTGCAGCAAGTCGTATACTGTTCGCTTACTTACTTGTTACATAGTTTAATTCTTAATTTCTTTGCGTGTTTTTGGTGCCTGCATAGTTTAATTCATAAATTTCGGGAGTATTACAGTATTTTAGAGTTGTAGCATCACGTTTTAGTACTTGAATAGTGTACATTCTCGTAGTCGTCTGTCTTTTGTGATTGTTTTGAACGGCCAGTGTCAATTGGTCACAGCCAGTGTGCTCCCTGCCGCCGTTCGATAAGCAGCTGCCAGCAGCAAGTCGTATACTCTTAGCTCGCTTATTTATTACATACTTAAGTTCTTAATTTCTTTGCGTGTTTTTGGGTACTTGCATTGTTTAACACTTACAGCACGGTGCCTGTACGTCATACGGCCGCGGCCGCCCTGACGTTGGCGACGGGGCCCGTATACCATACGGGCGAGCCTTTATTTGGCTCCGTAAGCGCGTTTAGCGGGTCTCCGAAGCAGTTTCGTCAACTAATGTGGAGGTATTTAATTCTTTTTCCGCAGAAGGCAAGGACTTATCGGCTATCTCATCCTGGGAGCTGTTGTGAGCACTGCAAAGACGAAGTTACCTGCAGTTCATTCACAGGTGTTTACCATCGTGAAAATATTGCGCAGCAAGTTGACGGAGGCAGAGATCTTATAAATTGTTTGTGGAGATGCAGGATCTGAAATTGACGATTCTGACAAAGAGGATTTGTACTCTCCAGACGAAAATCACTGAGCACAAAGAGCAAGATTGGTTGGAACTAGACGTTCTGCCAGCACTGCTGGATTTGCAGGAAGTAGTCGGCGTAGCATCGCATTTTTAGATGCCACTGAAGAGCTTAAATATTTTAGTTGTTTCTTTGATGACGATCTTATTCCGCTCATCAAAAGTGAAACGAAACGTTACGCTGGTAACGTTATTACGGCAATGAAACGCAAAGGTAGCCTGAAAATAAACTGTGTTTGGCATAAGTGGTCTGCAGTAATATTGCAAGATATTTACTGATCTCTCAGTATTATTTTGCTTATGTGCGTCACCAAATTGCCGAAAATCAGTGGTTATTGGTCAACAGACCCGTTTTCGCACACAGGATTTGCGAGTAAATTGTTGTGTCGCGATCGACTTTGCGCTACATTGTCGATGTTACACATTAGCAGAGGCGAAGAAAAGCACGACCCGCTTCACAAAGTGAGGCCTTTGTTTGATTTCTTTGTGAAAAAAGCAAAATTAGTTTTCGTCCAGGTATGAATCTGACAATAGATGAGGCAATGTGTTCCTTTCGTGGTACAACAAGCTTCATAGCATACATGAAAAACAAACTCAGTAAATATGGCACAAAATTGTATTCTCTCTGCGGTTCATCAACTAGTTATATGCTAAATTGTGATGTATATACAGGTTCTGTAGGCAGTGTTGACAATAGCATCGAGGGCCTTGTAGAAAGTTTGTGTTCACAGTGCTTTGGCAAAGGACGTTGCATTTATTTGAGTAGGTACTACACCAGTCCATCTCTTTTGGACATGGTGTGGGAAAATAAATCTCTTGGAGTGGGAACTGTAATGAAAAACAGGAAACGTTTGCGACGAATATTCAAAACACTAAAACTAACAAAAAGAAGATAGTTTTTGAAAGGAAATACCAACTCTTGGCAGTGAAGTGGAAGTCAAAAAGAGATGTTTTTTGTCTGTTCACAAAGCATAAGTCTACCAGTACTAGTATTGAAGTGAGCGCCAAAGGTGTAATGTCAGAAATTTTAAAGCTAGGCGTTATTACTGATTACACTAAGAATAAAGCTGGGGTTCACAGAGCAGATCAATTCTCCAGCTATCATCCATTTGCCCGAAAAACTTTTAAGTGGTGGGAAAAGCTGTTTTTCCACTTGCTTATCGTGTCTACTGTCAACGGTTTTATTTTATATAAAGAGAAGACTAGAAAGAATGTATCCCTAGTATACTTCATTCACAAAGCGGGTAAGAAATTGGCTGAGAAGGGAGGAAATATTTTTCAGCAACAAGCCGCTTCATCCTCACATATTGAGAGGACATTTTCAAGACACTTTCCAGAGAAGGTCCCACCCACTGCAAACAAGGTGAATACTACTAGGTAGTGCAAAGTATGTCCAGACAAGGAGTAGAATGAGATGAGTAAGCGCATCATGGAGGAAAGTAGATGGTGGTGCAATGACTGTGCCGTTTGCCTTTGCGTCCCACAATGTTTCCAGGATTTTCACACAAAGGCTAACTACATCTGAACTATTAACTAGTTTACAGGTATCTGCAGTTAAACAGTCCAGTGACATATTGCTTTAAATTTAGATACAGTAATAATGGCGTTACTCAAGAGAGAGATCATGTAAAACTTTTTTATCCACAACATTTTTGTGTTTTCTTGTCTTAATTATAACACCCATTTGTATTTTACATTGTAAAATAAAGTCACATTCAGGTAAAGCTCTTACTTTTTCCTTTTCAATGATGCACGAACCATATTCCTATCATTTTTCTGTTCTTTGCAATCTAATTTCAAACATCCATTAAATATGCCTGTTCACAGCCAAGTGCCTAGTGTAAAGAGGGCAGTGTTGAAAGTGTTAATACACAAATTTCGGGCGTATTATAGTATTTCAGAGTTCTAGCATCGCGTTTTATACCTGAATAGTAGAAATTCGTGTATTCATCTGTCTTCTGTTTTTGTAGCGAACGGCCAGTGTAGGTTGGTCACAGTCAGTGGACTCCAAGCCGCCGTTGGATAAGCAGCTGCAGCAGCAAGTCGTATACTCTTAGCTCACTTATTTGTTACATAGTTAAATACTTAATTACTTTGCCTGTTTTTGGGTACTTGCATTGTTTAATACACAAATTTCGCGCGTATTATAGTATTTGAGAGTTGCAGCATGGAGTAGCAGCAAGTGGCTTATTTAGCGTTCATATAAGTGTAGTAGACAAGCTGGAAATTTGTTTGAGTGTTCTTAGCGCACTTGTTTACTTAAATCCGTCAAATCATTGTGTACTTTCATAGTTAGCAGGGGCAGAATTGCATTTTAATATCTGTCACTTATACAGTCACGTAGTCGTCTGTCATTTGTTTATTTCTTTCAAATAGTCTTTGTACGTTACTGACAGCACAGTTAGCCTTCTGCTGCCGAGCATTGTGTCGGCAGTGCGCGAGCAGCAGCATTACTGCATTTACTAGGCAGCCTTGCATTTTAATAACCATTCAAATTTTGTGTCGAATTTGTGCTCTGTGAATTAGTTCAGACGTTCTTTGCACAACACTTTTTAGCATGGATAGGGACTGCAACTGCTGTGTTTGGATGCGCGCTGAGTAGGCATCCCTTCGCTCCCAGCTTCAGGCAGTGTTGGCTTTGGTCACACAGCTTGAGGTGGGCATCACTGTGGGAGTCCAGACGAGGGTTTGCCGGGGACGGCCAGCTCGTCCCACGCATCCCCCGATCGCACTACGGCTGCGGCTGCCCAGGATACTGCCGACATTGAGGCTGACCCCTCACTCGTGGTAGAGTGGGAGGTCGTCTCGAGGAGTGGCAGGGGGCGAAAAACATTCAGGAGAGCTGAACGGAAGGCCTCTGCAGTTTGTCTGACGAAACAGTTTCAGGCTCTGTCTCTGGCTGATACTGATCTTTAGCCGGCCATGGCTGCTTGTCCTGTTCCAGAGGTTGCCACTCAGTCTGCAAGATCCGGGCGGTCGCAGAGAGTGGGCTTACTGGTAGTTGGCAGCTCCAACGTAAGGCGTGTAATGGGGCCCCTTAGTTATATGACTGCAAGGGAGGGGAAGAAAACCAATTTGCATTCCATATGCATACCAGGGAGAGTCATTCCAGATGTGGAAAGGGTCCTTCCGGATGCCATGAAGGGTACACAGTGCACCCATCCGCAGGTGGTCGATCGCGTCGGCAGTAATGATGCGTGTCGCTATGGGTCGGAGGAAATCATCTCTGGCTACCGGCGGCTATCTGATTTGGTGAAGATTGCCAGTCTCGCCAGCGGGATGAAAGCAGAGCTCACCATCTGCAGCATCATCGACAGGACTGACTGCGGACGTTTGGTACAGAGCCGAGTGGATGGTCTGAATTAGAGGTTAGGACGGTTCTGCGACCGTGTGGGCAGCAGATTCCTCGATCTGAGGCATAGGGTTCCGATGTATAGGACAGGAGTCCACTACACACAGAAGGCGGCTACACGGGTAGCAGGGGTTGTGTGGCGTGGACTGGGCGGTTTTTTTAGGTTAGATGGCCTCGGGCAAGTACAGAAAGGGCAACAGCCTCAAAGGGTGCGGGGCAAAGTCAGGACATGCGGGGACCAAGCAGCAATCGATATTGTAATTATAAACTGTCGAAGCTGCGTTGGTAAAGTACCGGAACTTCAAGCTCCGATAGAGAGCACCAAAGCTGAAATCGTCATAGGTACGGAAAGCTGGCTGAAGCCAGACATAAATTATGCGGTAATTTTTACAAAGGCACAGACGGTGTTTAGAAAGGATAGATTGCATGCAACCGGTGGTGGCGTGTTTGTCGCTGTTAGTAGTAGTTCATCCTGTAGTGAAATAGAAGTGGACAATTCCTGTAAATTATTATGGGTGGAGGTTATACACAACAACCGAGCTAGATTAGTAATAGGCTCCTGTTACCGACCTCCCGACTCAGCAGCATTAGTGGCAGAACAACTGAGAGAAAATCTGGAATACATTTCACATAAATTTCCTCAGCATATTATAGTCTTCGGTGGAGATTTCCATTTACTAGCTTGAAACTGGGACACTCAGATGTTTACTATGGGTGGTAGGAACAGAGCATCGAGTGACATTATACTGAGTGCAGTATCCGAAAATTACCTCGAGCAATTAAACAGAGAACCGACTCGTGGAGACAACATCTTGGACCTACTGATAACAAACAGATCCGAACTTTTCGAATCTGTAAGCTCAGAACTGGGAATCAGTGATCATAAGGCCGTTGCAGCATCTCTGACTATGGAAGTATATAGGAATATAAAAAAAAGGGAGGAAGGTTTATCTGTTTAGCAAGAGTAATAGGAAGCAGATTTCAGACTACCTAACAGATCAAATGGAAAATTTCTGTTCCGACACTGACAATGTTGAGTGTTTATGGAAAAAGTTCAAGGCAGTCGTAAAATGCGTTTTAGACAGGTACGTGCCGAGTAAAACTGTGAGGGACGGGTAAAACACGCCGTGGTTCATCAACATAGTTAGGAAACTATTGCGAAAGCATAGAGAGCTTCACTGCAAGTTTAAACGCAGCCAAAACCTCTGAGACAAGCAGAAGCTAAACGATGTCAGAGTTAGCGTAAGGAGGGCTATGCGTGAAGTGTTCAGTGAATTCGAAAGTATAATTCTATGTACCGACTTCAAACAACGAATAACAGAAATGCTGTCAGCAGTTTCTTGCCTCGTACATGTACAACCAGCCCAGCAGCAAAAGGCGCCAGAAACTAAAGAAGGAAATCATTTGCCGCTCCGCCATTCCGACATGTCGACGAAACGAAGGAAACATGTGAAGAGTACGCAACACAGTTGCATCAACATTTCGACTGCTACAGAATCATAGGTGAATCATGTCGTCCATTTTTCTTTTCAAGTGTACACCTACCGCCGCAGAGTGAAATTGTTTCCCCTTAGTGAGCCCAAAACTCAGCCCTGTGAGATCATAATTGCAAGACGACGAATTTTTTGCGAATGAAATACACACTTATGAAACTTCCTGGCAGATTAAAACTGTGTGCCCGACCGAGACTCGAACTCACTAGTTCGAGTCTCGGTCGGGCACTCAGTTTTAATCTGCCAGGAAGTTTCATATCAGCGCACACTCCGCTGCAGAGTGAAAATCTCATTCTCAAAATACACTGTTGCTGCACGGTATAAATTTTTCCGTTAGCAGCATCATAGTGATCAGTCCTACGAGGGACGAACTGCGGAATTACAGGAAAAGACTCTAGACCGTAAATTCAATTATGTCTGTGGCGCAACTTATACGAATGAAATGCTTTGCGGTGCTGCTATTCATAATCTGTCAGTTCAGAGACTGAGGGCTGAAATTCTAAAGCATCGCAACCCTAACCACAGTTAAGTGTTTAAAGCAACCGATTCACGGGAATTTCAAGATTTAACCGTGCAAGGTCTCTGTCTATCAGTTTCGTTTCCTGAGAGAAACAACCCGTAATCCAGCCACTGCCTGTACAGACGAGGACACATTTTGCGCTACTACTGATGCTACAGGTTGGTACAGCTTCCTGCCTCAAGAGCTGCCATGCTTCCAGTAGGACCAATTGTACACGAAATGACTGCAAATGGCGCTACTTTATTTTAGAAAATGGCTGAGAGTGGCACCTGCAATAATATCTCGGCGACGTCGACGAAGAAATTAACGTTAGCAAAGATGATGGAGCAGAGCTTCGAATTTAAGACGTTATGACGGCGGTCGGGAATTGTACTCTGTGTTACACAATGAAGTGAGGCTAGAGAACAGGGAAACATAGAAAAATTTTCTGAGGATGGGCGTGACAGAGTTCTTGACATTACTTCGCGTAGTAGCTCTAAGAGTAAGGAAGCAAAACAGTTATGCCACCATTTGCCTCAGCTTGAAAGACGTAGGTAGGTATCTTTATGGAAGTCTACTACTACTACTGCTAGGCTGCTGTACATACAGTGCATAACTTTAAGATAGTAACTAATTATATATTTTTCTTTAGGTAGCTCTAACGCAGGTGTCTAGCTTGTGGAGAATACCTGTAAGCACTGTATCTGAGCCGTGGAGGAACTGGCGCCAGTAGTATGTGTGACGTGAGGACGATCGATTTCCAAGGGCAGGGGTTTGTTCTCTTTTGGCTTGGGCCGGCTCGAGATATAAGGGAGTGCCGACCGCGAGTAGGGGGTGAGGACACAACGCTTTGACAACGGAACGCGATTGGTTGGCAGACAGAAGCGAAGACGGCTGGCGGCGGTTGTACTGGAGGCGGCGGGAGTTAGCCGGCGTTGTGCATTCTCCAGCAACCTCGTGAGCTGTGGATGTTCCCGCTTCCTTGGAGGGATACGCTTTTATGGTCTAGTGAAGTGATGGTCTGACATCTTCGCAAAATCACCCCAGCATCAAGACACCCAGTTAAGTACGATAATTACTAAGAGCGCTTAGTTAACTGTGATTGTTATCGCTTTTGGTACAGTAAGATGTGGCAAGACGTGTGAAGTTATGTGTGTTCGATGGCATTTGAGGTCTCTTACTAAGTGTGTGTTCAGCTTCCGCATAATATTGATGTGTTTGCAGATGTGTGTCATTAAGTTCTAGTAAGTGTCGGTCCTCGGGAGCCAATTAATTTCCCACTCTTAGTATTTGTTTATCAAGTACACTTTTACTTAAAAAAAGGTCTTGTGAGTGATATTAGTTGTTGTTCAGCCTTGATTTTATAGAGTTAATTTACTGGTCAATGTTAAATGTTAAAGTTAAGGAAAGTTATTCTGCCTCCTGTTGTTGGGTGTGGTCTGTGTTTCAGTGAGCTGAGGCAGTGGGCTACCGAAACACTGGGCTTCCCTTTAGATTACAATTTTTGTTTCTGGGTGGTAGACTTCGCCTGCACTCGTGTGTTCCTCTTCAGTAGCGTTAGCTTGGTTCACATTTTCGTGGTTAAACTTTGGCCTTATGGGCTTAGGCATTGTGTCTGTTATTACATATTTATCATTGTACACTGTTGTAAGTTCTATGATCTAAAAGTCCATCTTACATGAATAATTTCGGGGTCGCTCTTTAAGATAAATATGTTTTAAGTATTCGTGTTGAAGTGAGGCAGTGTGTCAAATGTTATCTAACAGGTAATGTAAGATTTTAATTGAAAGGATCTTAAAGGACGTTTCCTAACTGGAATTGTTTGTTAAACTTATTTCTTAACTTGTTTGTGATTTATGCAATGAATCTCTCTTAAATAATATTGCCCGAGTGAGGTTGTCAAATTGTATCTGAGACTGTTTTGGGTAGCTCATAAAACCATAGGAATGGAATTGTTCACTTTATAGGGTCATCCGTTCCACACCCTTTAGATTTAAAGGATAAACAAAACAGCTGTTAGCCATCGGCGTTCCGGTATCCTCTATTGTTCTAGAAATTTATGATGCAGTTTACCAGTCTTTGAAGAATTCATTCTAGAAGATACGTTGATTTTGTTAAATTTCTTCATCACAAGGCCAAAATAAGTTAATATAATAACACATGTAAACAAGCTGAAAAATACTATAAGGGAATCATTGATGTTACTCTCAGCAAGTTATATATTTCGGGGTGAGGGTGTATTCTGCAGGTCTCTGTAACAATTTTTGAAGCAGTTTAATTTGTTATGTTTAGTTAATAGTCAGACCCCTAGCATTCCATGTATTCTGTTAAAATCATTACAAATAGCAAAGATTATTTAAAGGGGCATTATTAACAATTTCCAAAAACATTTTCCGTTGGAAGAATACATCTCTGATCCAACCTTGAGCAAGGTAAGAAGAACTTCTAAAAATGCTTTTGTAATAATGAGCAATAGGTTCAAATTTTTCCTTAAGAAAATGGAGGTGCCTGTTGAAAATGTGGAGAAAATCACAGTGTCTATTTGGTTGCTACATAATTTTTTACTGGGCACTTGTGGGGAGAATTATGTTGGATAATAGGAAAAGGAACAAGACACAAATCAATGTGTTATATGTCCATGGGAATGGCAGCAATATAATCTGAGAGACATAGGAAGATTAGATCAACACAATTTAGTTTAAGAAGCTAGGAAAGTGAGGCACACTCTATAGGAATATTTCAGCACTGCTGGGTGTGTAAAATGGCAATGGGAATCTGTGAAAAGAGTGCAGCGCTGATACAGCACGAAATCTTGAAAATAATATATGTTAATTATGAAATATTCTGCAGATATTAAGAGAGTAAACTTTAATGAAAACAAACAATTAAGCAGCCTTATTCCATATAAGGAACCCGTGGTATAGGGGTAGCGTGTTTGACTCATAATAAATAGCCACTTCGGTCCCAGGTTCAATCCCCGCCACTGCCTAAATTTTGATAAGTAATCAACATTGGCGGTCGAAGACTTTCGGCATAAGAAGTCAGCCTCATTGTGCCAACGGCCTTGTCAAAGAGGGCGGAGCAGCGGATAGAGGTTCAGAGCACTCTCTTGTCCTAGGGGTGGAAAATTGCCCCTAAAGGCGGAAGAATCAGCAATGATCCACGACATGAGGATACAGAAGGCAATGGAAACCACTGCATTTAAGACTCGTAACGTGTATTCACAGGACATCTGGTCTGTAGTTGAAGAAGTGTCATGATGATCTCTCCATTGGCAAAAGATTCCCGAATAGTCCCCCATTCGGATCTCCAGGAGGGGACTGCCAAGGGGGAGGTTATCATGAGAAAAAGATTGAATAATCAACGAAAGGATAGTGTTCTACGAGTCGGGGCGTGGAATGTCAGAAGCTTGAACGTGGTAGGGAAACTAGAAAATCTGGAAAGGCTCAATCTAGATATAGTAGGGGTCAGTGAAGTGAAGTGGAAGCAAGACAAGGATTTCTGGTCAGATGGTTATCGGGTAATATGAACAGTATCAGAAAATGGTATAACAGGTGTAGGATTCGTTATGAATAGGAAGGTAGGGCAGAGGGTGTGTTACTGGGAACAGTTCAGTGACCGGGTTGTTCTAATCAGAATCGACAGCAGACAATCACCGACAACGATAGTTCAGGTATATATGCCGACGTCGCAAGCTGAAGATGAACAGATATAGAAAGTGTATGAGGATATTGAAAGGGTAATGAAGTTTGTAAAGGGGGACAAAAATCTAATAGTCATGGGCGACTGGAATGCAGTTGTGAAGGACGAAGTAGAAGAAAAGCTTACAGGAGAATATGGACTTGGGACAAGGAATGAAAGAGGAGAAAGACTAATTGAGTTCTGTAACACGTTTCAGCTAGTAATAGCGAATACCCTGTTCAAGAATCACAAGACGAAGAGGTATACTTGGAAAAGGCCGGGAGATATGGGAAGATTTCAATTTGATTACATCATGGTCAGACAGAGATTCCGAAAACAGATACTGGATTGTAAAGCGTACCCAGGAGCAGATATAGACTCAGATCACAATATAGTAGTGATGAAGAGTAGGCTGAAGTTCAAGACATTAGTCAGGAAGAATCAATACGCAAAGAAGCGGGATATGGAAGTTCTAAGGAATGACGAGATACGTTTGAAGTTCTCTAACGCTATAGATACACCAATAAGGAATAGCGGAGTAGGCAACACAGTTGAAGAGGAATGGACATCTCTAAAAAGGGCCATCACAGAAGTTGGGAAGGAAAACATAGGTACAAAGAAGGTAGCTGCGAACAAACCATGGGTAACAGAATAAATACTTCAGTTAATTGATGAAAGGAGGAAGTACAAACACGTTCCAGGAAAATCAGGAATACAGAACTACAAGTCGCTGAGGAATGAAATAATTAGGAAGTGCAGGGAAGCTAAGAGGAAATGGCTGCAGGAAAAATGTGAAGACATCGAAAAATATATGATTGTCGGAAGGACAGACTCAGCATACAGGAAAGTCAAAACAACCTTTGGTAGCATTAAAAAGAAGCAACGGTGGTAACATTAAGAGTGGAACGGGAATTCCACTGTTAAATGCAGAGGAGAGGGCAGATAGGTGGAAAGAATGCATTGAAAGCCTCTATGAGGGTGAACATTTGTCTGATGTGATAGAAGAAGAAACAGGAGTCGATTTAAAAGAGATAGGGGATCCAGTATTAGAATCGGAATTTAAAAGAGCTTTGGAAGACTTACGGTCAAATAAGGAAGAAGGGATAGATAACATTCCATCAGAATTTCTAAAATAATTAGGGGAAGTGGCAACAAAACGACTATTCACGTTGGTGTGTAGAATATATGAGTCTGGCGACATACCATCTGACTTTCGGAAATGCATCATCCACACAATTACTAAGACGACAAGAGCTGACAAGTGCGAGAATTATCGCACAATCAGCATAACAGCTCATGCATCGATGCTGTTTACAATAATAATATACAGAAGAATGGAAAAGAAAATTGAGAATACTCTAGGTGACGATTACTTTGGCTTTAGGAAAAGTAAAGGCACGAGAGAGGCAATTCTGACGTTACGGCTAATAATGGAAGCAAGGCTCAAGAAAAATCAAGACACGTTCATAGGATTTGTCGACCTGGAAAAAGCGTTCGACAATATAAAATGGTGCAAACTGTTCGAGATTCTGAAAATGTAGGTGTAAGCTATAGGGAGAGACAGGTCATATACAATATGTACAACAACCAAGAGGGAATAATAAGAGTGGATGATCAGGAACGAAGTGCTCGTATTAAGAAGGGTGTAAGACAAGGCTGTTGTAGCCTTTTGCCTATACTCTTCAATCTGTACATCGAGGAAGCAATGATGGAAATAAAAGAAAGGTTCAGGAGCGGAATTAAAATACAAGGTGAAAGGATATCAATGATACGATTCGCTGATGACATTGCTATCCTGAGTGAAAGTTAAGAAGAATTGAATGATCTGCTGAACGGAATGAACAGTCTAATGAGTACACAGTATGGTTTGAGAGTAAATCGGAGAAAGAAGAAGGTAATGAGAAGTAGTAGAAATGAGAACAGTGAGAAACTTTACATCAGGATTGATGGTCACGAAGTCAATGAAGTAAGGAATTCTGCTACCTAGGCAGTAAAATAACCAATGACGGACGGAGCAAGGAAGACAACAAAAGCAGACTCGCAATGGCAAAAAAGGCGTTTCTGGTGAAGAGAAGTCTACTAATATCAAATACCGGCCTTAGTTTGAGGAAGAAATTTCTGAGGATGTACGTCTGGTTTACAGCATTGTATGGTAGTGAAACATGGACTGTGGGAAAACCGGAACAGAAGAGAATCGAAGCATTTGAGATGTGGTGCTATAGACGAATGTTGAAAATTAGGTGGACTGATAAGGTAAGGAATGAGGAGGTTCTACGCAGAATCGGAGAGGAAAGGAATATGTGGAAAACACTGATAAGGAGAAGGGACAGGATGATAGGACATCTGCTAAGACATGAGGGAACTGTAGAGGGCAAAAACTGTAGAGGAAGACAAAGATTGAAATACGTCAAGCAAATAATTGAGGACATAGGTTGCAAGTGCTACCCAGGGATGAAGGGGTTGGCACAGGAAAGGAATTCGTGGCGGGCAGCATCAAACCAGTCAGTAGAATGATGAAAAAAAAAGAAAAAAAATTCGACATATTTGTTCAAGCCTTCCCCTGCTACATGACAAAGTACATTCAATATCTCTCCCGTTGCTTTCATCAGCAGAGCTTTACCTTTCGTTTTCTATAGGGAAGCAGTTACATATGAACCAAATACTTGAACATCAATGGGACCAGTTATTTGGTTTCTTTATGCTGGTTTGTATACTGTCAGCTCTATCCGAAATAGAATTTTCTTCTTCGTTGAAAGCACTCTTCCTTTTGTATCCTTGATCATACCACCCCCACGTGGACTGCCGTGTGATAATGACGATAATACTGTCTGCAATGGCTGAACATCTTGAGCAACGTCACATTCCTCTATAATTACGAAATTCTCACTAACATAAACTGGATCTCAATACAGTCACCATGTAAGATGATGATAACAATTTACACAACTGTACAGCTTTTGTTGTGGGATATATATGAATAAAACGAGGCACTAAGCAATGTCATGGATCATGAACTCAGCTTCACATAGTATTTTATTTTAAGCTAGAAAAAAACGACGATACTACCTCCGAATTAAGAACACACCAGACAACTGAGCTATATTGACACATTTTGGATGACTGCGTATAATATGTCTTGTGTGGTCCACTAAGAGAAATAAGTTACCAGCTTATATTTCTGCAAATACTCCACTACCTACAAGAGTAACTAAAAGGTAAAAATTAATTACTTTGACGTTAGTGTTTTTAGTGTAGTCAAAGCTTTCTTGTGCGAATTGTGTGCAGAAATCACTTTCCTTGTTTGAACGCGGTCTCGCAAAAACAGTGGTTTTTTTTAAATACCACACTGTGAGTTCATATACGTCTGCAGATCGCATACCATTCTTCGTCGAAGCTTTTAGTTTGTTAAGGTCTGACACAAACGTCGTTCACTAACTTCTCATCTCCGCTACAATTTTGGCATGAGCTGAAAACCTAACCTCCTTTAGTGAATCAACTATTTCGACGAGTATTGTCTGGCGTGTTTCTTGTCATATGTGGGTGATTTTGTGTGATAAAGATATGTTTCGTTTCTGTATGCCTCAATAAGTATTTCTATAGCTTCCTTTGACCACTCAATTCTCATATATTGCACCACTAATCACATATCAAACAGAGATACGCACTCAAATGACAGCCATATGGCGAGGAATACAGCTTCATTTTATTGCACGCCATTTACTAGTAATGCGATGACACGTCCCTAGGTGGCATACGATACTGTAACTGTTCACATGAAGCTATTTACTCGCTAAGATTCATGGCACGAAGAATGTCTCCCTCTGTACAGGGCTTAAATGAGGCCCGACACGCTACATACAGCGTTGGCAGCCCCAGCGCAACGCTAATTAGACTGACCCACTTCCGAGCAAAGCGAAGCCGTCTGGGAAATCCTATCTCTCCCATGATCGTGAGAATTGCGTCTACATGTAAACAGAATACAATTTCTGTCATCACACATGGCAAAAAACCGGTCTGCCTGCAAAAGACTAGAAAACGGATGCAAGTCAGTCTCTTTTCACGTTGAGGTTCTGCGCCTATTCCAGCTAAAAATCTAAGAATTGAATGCGCAAAAAACGCGTTTAATGCGAACATCACACACTTGAAAAGGGCTCTCAGTCTCGAAATTCATGAAAGCGCTTTAATGCGTAAATGGAAAACAGAAAGGCGTTTCAGAAGACTAAATGGACAATTGTATTCAGAGAACACACCGCAAACTGTGGATTACATTGCAAATCTGTAAACAATCAGTGTCTTTTCAGCTAGATACCGGAGCTTCTGTCACGTTGTTTAGCCTCGATACAAATTTTTAAAAATGCCAACCACCTTTGCTACCATCAAGTCTGCATCTCACCCCCTATAGCGGCGACAGCATTGCAATGCTAGGGATGTGCCGCTTACCTGCAAAACACATTAAACACGACTAATGAAGTAGCTTTAACTGTCGTCCGATCACGTACGACCCCAGGTATTATTGGCAGTGACGCTTTAGATTCCTTAAGATTAGACTTAGTGGAGAATGTGAGTGCCATTGGCAGAAAAGGTTCTCAATCCGCAGTTCAACAACTGTGTGAAAGGAATCAGCCTTTCTCTATGGTGCTCTAGGATGTGCAGAAGATTTTCACGCTCACGTTAAGTTGAAAGTTTATGCACATCTCAAATTTTGCCTCGCATGCCCTTTGCCGTGTGCATTATGCGACGACGTGGCTACATACATTCAGTGACTGGAGTCCGTTGGTATCTTAAAAACTATTTCGGCAACTCAGTGGGCAGTTAGTCGTCGTTAGTAAGCGAAATGGGAAAAATGATCTTCGTGCGGATTTCAAACACACCGTGAATCCACACCCATGAGTAGAGGAAATCTTGGATGGCCAGTGGGTGGACAGTTCTTCTCAAAAATTAATCTTGCAGGGGCCTAACTTCAATTACCTTTTACAATAAAATTATGGACTAGATCGTAATAAAATGTTGAAATGCGTGGCTTTTTAAAATGTAATCAATTAATGCGGTATATTTTTTTGGCATGAATGACAAGCGCAGTATACTGTGCTATACATGGAAATAAGTTAGTATTAGTCCATATTATTTTGCAGGGGAAGTAGTTTCTTTCTCCGCTGTAGATTTGTGCTTACCCTTCTTTGTAATGCTACGTTTGGTCGCCGAGTTCACCTTCGAAGTCTTGACCGTGTTCCCATTGAGCTTATCGGATCTTCGTAATATTCCAAAGTACAAAGGGGGGCTTCAATTCTTGTAATTATCGTACTATTTGAAATAACAACTCACACGACCTTTCTGTTAATAAAACAATACTGTATTTTCTAAACGGTGCACATATGAAATACATATTCCTCACTTATTCATAGCGACTAGCTTAAAATGGCGTGATTCTCACTCGTTCACCAGCTGAGCGGGAATCCTCCCTTCTTCCTACTGGTACAAGAAATACTCTGTTTTTTAACAACTGAACATCAAAAATACATGACGGTAGGCATAGGCTCTATGATGAGCTACCGCTTTTTCTCACTTTGCCTTTAAAGAAGACGAAAACATAAAGGAAATGCAAAAGGTTTATCACACTTTGGACAAAGAGTCAAAGAAAATTTTGCCGCGAATACTCATGTCGGCTTGCTAGAATACCAATGCCTACGTTCAGGAAGTGCTTCCGCGCTTGCATGTTTCAAAAATATCTAGAACAACCAACGTCCAAGATGCCGTCTTGTTTTGACAATTATCACGACATACTCCTCAAGGGAAAGCATCTTTAAAATTGGGAATGTCTTTTTCAAGTTTTAACTTGCAGAAGTATTCTTTCGCAACAAAACCACTGAATGTTTAATACATATCATCTACGTCAATGGCACTCGTCCTTTGACGAAACGTTTGCAAGAAATTTAGAAATTTCTATCTCCTTAGAATTTACGTGACCTACCGTCTGTTTTTGGAAAACTGACTTGCTACACAAAGTTCATCGGCAATGCGGCACCATCTGGGGCGTCCCTCAACCATCTCAGACATACAGATATCCAGTTCCATTAAACGAAAGACGGCAACCCGTCATTTGAAACCCTGAAAAATTCTTATGCACTACGATCCGATCAAACCGCTTTTGCTTGCAGTCGACGCCTCATCGCATTGCATCGGGCCGGTTGTATCCCAAAAAGCTGCAAAACAAAAAGCTCCCCATTGCATCCGCTCCCAAGACATTGAACAGTACAAATATTAATTAAAGTCAGCTGGAGAAGGAAGTTTTAACTTGCAGAAGTATTCTTTCGCAACAAAACCACTGAATGTTTAATACATATCATCTACGTCAATGGCACTCGTCCTTTGACGAAACGTTTGCAAGAAATTTAGAAATTTCTATCTCCTTAGAATTTACGTGACCTACCGTCTGTTTTTGGAAAACTGACTTGCTACACAAAGTTCATCGGCAATGCGGCACCATCTGGGGCGTCCCTCAACCATCTCAGACATACAGATATCCAGTTCCATTAAACGAAAGACGGCAACCCGTCATTTGAAACCCTGAAAAATTCTTATGCACTACGATCCGATCAAACCGCTTTTGCTTGCAGTCGACGCCTCATCGCATTGCATCGGGCCGGTTGTATCCCAAAAAGCTGCAAAACAAAAAGCTCCCCATTGCATCCGCTCCCAAGACATTGAACAGTACAAATATTAATTAAAGTCAGCTGGAGAAGGAAGCCATATCTGTAATATATGTTATCACCCGACTTGATCATTAACTGTATGGCAGAAAATCTTCCCAGGAAGGAATATCTTTGTTTAAAATAGATTAAGGGAAATGTGGGATGTGTCTAAGAGTAGCTTATAGCGTTGAAGATTGTATATATCTTCTGATTCCTTCCATCCGTTCAGGGGAGTCGTACTTAGTATTTAATCCTTTGGGTCGGCGGCAGGTTTCAAGTCTGTTGTTACCATGCCGGTTGTGAAACGGGCCGAACAGCTACAGCTTCTTAGTGTTTCTTCTTCTCTGTTAACAGATGGCATGATAATTTATACACCATTGGAAATCTGAGAAATCGATCTGTTAAGTGGTATATAACACACTCGATTACTTTCGATTTTTTACGAGTTGTAAGCAATCGTTTTCAAGTTTTCTTAGGTTTACCTCTCTAATCCAATCTGGAAACTCCCCCCAGAAATTCTATAGTGTGCAAGGCAAGAAAGAAGAAAACTGATACAGAGTATCAGTATCAGAAACGCGTAATGGCCTTGTATGTCTTGTATTTTTCGGGTGTATCACACTAACGAAAACTTCTAAAACAGTATTATCTTCGCTCATCAATTCAATTAATAATAAGGATAGATTTATAAAGAATTATTACAAACATTTAAACAATTTTGAGAAAAGTTTGCAAGACAAAATATTGTAATTTACGTAAATTTAAACATCAAATATAGTATCGAGTACGGGTAAAATATTGGTACGGTACTGTTTCATTCGACGAAACATATTCTCGACCACACTATGCATAAACGTCAACTTTGGTAGCTATTATTGTCAAATTACCAGTATGAAGTTCTATGTCGTCTCACGGCGACGTATTGTCTCGTTCGCCTGTCGGCACAGCTTCTTGTTTACATACTCATTTTTCTCATTCGCAAGCACTGGATTCTTTTTCCAATTTATTCACGGCACATCGAATAAGCCACGAAGCATGACCAATCACTACGATTGCTAAAAAGTTGCATTCGCAAAGGTTGGCCAAACTCTAAGAAGTGTATTCCCTATCCCTCAGTGTATAGGTACTTTATGCATCGTTAAAGCTTACCTATTCTGTATGATGTGATTCTGCTTCATATGCATAACGAACAGACCAGAGTGTTAATCCCCACCTCGTCTTCTGCATATATGTCACTGGGGAAATAAACAGCTAGCGTGCCAACATTGTACGTAATTTGGTTTAGATAAGCAAACAGCAAGATGGTGAGCAAGATGTATGAGACAGGCGAAATACCCTCAGACTTCAAAAAGAATATAATAATTTCAATCCCAAAGAAAACAGGTGTTGACAATTGTGAAAATTACCGAACTATCAGTTTAGTAAGTCACAGCTGCAAAATACTAACGCGAATCCTTTACAGACGAATGTAAAAACTAGTAGAAGCCGACCTCGGGGAAAATCAGTTTGGATTCCGTAGAAATGATGGAAACGTGAGGCAATACTGACCCTACGACTTACCTTAGAAGCTAGATTAAGGAAGGGCAAACCTACGTTTCTAGCATTTGTAGACTCAGAGAAATCTTTTGACAATGTTGATTGGAATACTCTTTCAAGTTATGAAGGTATCAGGAGTAAAATACAGGGAGCGAAAGGCTATTTACAATGTGTACAGAAACCAGATGGCAGTTATAAGTGTCGAGGGGGCATGAAAGGGAAGCAGTGGTTGGGAAGGGAGTGACACAGGGTTGTAGTCTCTCCCCGATGTTATTCAATCTGTATATTGAGCAAGCAGTAAAGGAAGCAAAAGAAAAATTCGGAGTAGGTATTAAAATCCATGGAGAAGAAATAAAAATTTTGAGGTTCGCCGATGACATCGTAATTCTATCAGAGACAGCAAAGGACTTGGAAGAGCAGTTGAACGGAATGGATAGTGTCTTGAGAGGAGGATATGAAATGAACATCAACAAAAGCAAAACGAGGATAATGGAATGAAGTCGAATTAAGTCGGGTGATGCTGAGGGAATTAGATTAGGAAATGAGACACTTAAAGTAGTAAAGGAGTTTTGCTATTTGGGGAGCAAAATAACTGATGATGGTCGAAGTAGAGACGATATAAAATGTAGACTGGCAATAGCAAGGAAAGCGTTTCTGAAGAAGAGACATTTGTTATCATCGAGTATAGATTTAAGAGTTAGGAAGTCATGTCTGAAAGTATTTGTGTGGAGTGTAACCATGTATGGAAGTGAAACATGGACGATAAATAGTTTGGACCAGAAGAGAATAGAAGCTTTCGAAATGTGGTGCTACAGAAGAATGCCGAAGATTAGATGGGTAGATCACATAACTAACGAGGAAGTATTGAATAGGATTGGGGAGAAGAGAGGTTTGTGGCACAACTTGACCAGAAGAAGGGATCGGTTGGTAGGACATGTTCTGAGGTATCACGGGATCACCAATTTAGTATAGGAGGGCAGCGTGGAGGGTAAAAACCGTAGAGGGAGGCCAAGACATGACTACGCTAAGCAGATTCAGAAGGATGTAGGTTGCAGTAGGTACTGGGACATGAAGAAGCTTGCACAGGATAAAGTAACATGGAGAGCTGCATCAAACCATTCTCAGGACTGAAGACCACAACAACAAGCAAACAGCGTGTGACGGCACAATGCCGCGCTTGTGCGGACAGCCAGGACGCTGGGCGTCAGGAATTCTTCTCCTGGCCACATTCTGATACTCCATGGCCTCTTTGGCAAACACGTTGGCTGATTGTCGTCGATACCTACAGAAAATTCCCTTTTGTTATCCCAGTACATTCGAAGAATTCAGAAAGCACTACAAACGCGCTCGCTTCAATATCTTCTCTGGAAGGCTTGCCACAAACAATTGTTCCTGTCAGTGAACCTCCCTTTTTCCCCCACGCAATTTGCATAATTTCGCCAACAAAATGGAATACATAATGTCAGGATAGCACCATTCTCACCACAGTCCAACGACGAGACCGAAAACTTCGTTCCAACGGTCAAGACGCAAATGTCAAAACTTCGAACTTCACATTCAAGTGAAGATGTCTTACTGACATTCCTGAATTCGTATCGTACCTTGCCTGCTCCTGACATTTTACCAGCAGACCGTTTGCATGGGACGTTGCTCCATTTGCTTCGTCCTCACCGCCCTGCCCCAACTGCAGACTTCACCGCGAAGTTTCACCAGAATGCCAGAGTTCAATACCGACTGCACAACAAGCCACACTTACGGGAATCAGTCTTTGTTCTCAGAACGGCAAGCAGAGCGAATATATTATTCGTGACAGCACAGACACGCCCCAGACCCACCTAAAACAGCTACGGTTCTGTGAATTCAGTGAACCAGCCGTACATCAAACCGTTTCAGATTCCCTTACTGCATGACGTCCGGCTATCGTGACGCAGCAACATCCGTCCACCACAACGCTACCTCCTATGCAGCTTACCAAGCGGGTGCCTCCTTCCACTGTGTGAGTTAACGACCATTTCGCTCTCATTTAAGGATATGGCTAAAAGGGTCAACCATCAGGAATTGGGAAACGAACGCTGTCGCCCAGTACCGGGTGCCACAAAGGGTGCAGATTCAAAACGAGATGGGAAAACTCACAGACGTCTATTGTCTATTAAGGCCTAAGCGTTGTAGTGTGCGAGTCAGACAGACAAGAACCTACGTCATAGGGAATCCCAGGGAAGCATAGCAGATACACATGTATTAAAACTACATAATTCTGTAGCAATTTAGGGAATTACGCCAAAGTTATTTTCATTTACCATCTTTCATAAATTTTCTTAGCCACACAAATAAAACTTGAATATTGACCATATCTATAGTAGTTTAGGATTTACTGTTAAAGTGAAATTAACTAGTTTTGTAACAAAGACTGAATGCCAAAGTCTGAAAGCTTTGGCAGATCTTAACGATCGACATTTCATACAGAGGCTCTTCCTCAAAGTGACAAAAGTTGTAAATATAAACTCTGCAACTTTTTTGTTTAAAATATATAGTAGACTTAAATTACCAGTATTTTCAGTTAAGCATCAGATCATCATTTCCTCTACACAAAACACATTGAATGATAACAGCAATGAATGATAACAGCAATAGCCCCAGGCTAGAGCGACTATAACACGTGAGTCTAAAATAGATATACGTATAGTGTTAAGCCTGGTGAATACATTTATCGTATGAATGCGTGGCATATATGTCCGAAAGAACAGACACTACACATTCACATAGTTTTTTCGCCTTGATGGGCAGAGTCCACCGCATCCAGTGTAGACGCATATTTACGTTCGGCCTCCTGCAGGAATCTAAAAGTAGAGAGCATGGAGGACATGGACGAAGATTGCGCAGAGGTGGTGCTAGTTGGGAACGTGGGTCAAGTGAAAGGTCTACCGAGATAGTCCATGCAATTGCGATAAACACTGTGTCCGCGTGAACAATAGTTTACGGAGCTGCCTAGTAAGCACGGGATTACGATTTCGATTCGCTCTCCCGCCCACATTTATCACTCGTCGTCGCTGATTGCGTGTTAATTCTCGATGCAGCTGACATCAATAGTCCCTTCACTTTCCTTTCTCCACTTTCAGTTTACCTAACACATGTATACGACTTTTCTTGCTTTGGCACCGAAGCAGCCGCTAATAACTCGAGCTGTTGGTGGCTCGGAAGTTTACAGCTGATGATCTGTAGCAAATTTTTCCATAAATAATAAATAAAGATCAAAGTGCCCAACTTGACATTCCTCTCTCACTACTCAGCAACAAATTGGAGTTAATACTTCTCCTCACTTGTATTTTAAGTTAATATTTTATTGCAAAGTAGGAAAAACATATGTGAATGGACTGTTACAAAGTTCCTAGGATCAAGCTTTGTCTCTGCAGCGGTGTGCGAACTGCTTTGAAACTGCGTGACGGATTATAACTATATGCCGGGCCGGAATTCGAACCCGGAATCTTGCCTTTCACGAAAAATGCTCTTACCTACTGAGCTATCCATACACGGCCCACCTTCCTACCTGCAGTCACAAGAATACGTTACGAGGCACAAATACTGATAAATGTCATTAGCGAGCCAAAAAAGTGTTTGGGAAAGTCGGAATTGAGGCTGCTTGTTTCCCACTCTTCTGCCACAATCTTCTAAAGAGGGGCTATTGCTTTTTTGTGCCCCGACAGGTACATTTTTAGCTGGCTCCCTCTTTTCCAGTAACAGCAGGATTAGTTGCTTACGTAAAACGAATTACGCAGGTCAGTATTTATATTTATATTCCACGAGGCATATCTGTCCAAGAGTTGGAACTTCAATAGTGGCAACTATTTATTCACAACCGATAAAAAGGACAGTAACAGGTGCAAGTATGTAACTCTTTTCTATCGGTTGTGAATAAATAGTGGCCACTATTTAAGTTTCATCCCTCGTACTCTGACAAACATGAACATCCGTTTAGTAGGCATAATACAGTATCCATCCCATCCAACTGAAGTTCAATTAACACTACTTTATTTAGAAGGGCACAACGTATTTAGATTGCACCTACAGTACACCAAAAACTGCAGTAGTTAATTTGCAAGTATAACAAAATCATTTTTTGTAAAGTGCTTACGCCGTTAGGTGACACCATAGAGTAATTCACAGTCAAGAGAAACTGTGCATGCGTAAGAGCTCGTTATACAGAGGCAGCTCCCAATAAAATTTTATTGGTGAAAAAATGGCGATCAGAATCCTAGAGCAGTGTCCTCAAAGCTATTGTGACAACCCCAGAACCCTTGTCATCAGTCTAGTACGTTATTTTACAATACATTTACGCTTTAGACCGGACGTCACACGCCTTTTCTACGTGCGTAAATGCGATAAATTTGAACCTTTGCATCTCGGTAACGGAGAGTGACACCGAAGAAATTTTAGACTTTCGAGTAGGCCATCATCTTAAGAAGAAGTGGTAAAAATGTCGAAGATATTCAGTGAACAGAAATTATAGAAGTGGCCATCCCCACGACTGGTACTTTTAGTACCCAAGAAACATAGTTTTTCGGTTGGTTATTGATAATAGATGAATTTGGACGGAAACGGAAGAGTGGCCTTCCTAGACCAGTGGCTAAATACGTACATTTAATATGCGAGCCTATTATATATTTGCAGCACATGGTGCAAAAGCGGATAAAACCTATTATAGCTATTTTCCGCATGGGAACTGCAACTTAGAACTTCTGAACTCGGTAACGAATAATGATATTGAAAAGTTTCTAAGTTTACCTTAATTACATACGGTAAGGAATTCGATGACTTGTGTGGTCTGGAAATTATGGAAGTGCTTGTTGTTGTGTTGTGGTTTTCACTCCAGAGACTGGTTTGATGCAGCTCTCCATGCTACTGTATACAGTGCAAGCTTCTTCCTCTCCGAGTAACTGCTGCAATCTACATCCTTCTGAATCTGTTTAGTGTCTTCATGCCTTGGTCTCCCTCTACAATTTTTAGCTTCCGCGTTTTCCTCTAACACTAAATTGATTATCCCTCGATTCCTCAGAACGTCTCCTACCAACCGATCACTTCTTCTAGTCTAGTTGTGGCACAAATCCCTCTTCTCCCCAATACCCAAAACAATACGAGACGACATATGAGCTGAAAAATCTCATTTTCGTGCACGGATTTTTGGAACATATTTACACCGTGCACGCCGACTGCGTATTGTGCGTTATCCTTATTTTTAAAAAATTGTTAAAACTCAGTTTGCAGATTGCTTCTCTTTATATGAAAGTAACCAGTTTCAGTACAAGTTATGACAATGAACTTGTAGTCCCTTATTGACAAGTTATTTGGTGACTAAGAAATGATCAGAAGATGGGCAGGTGGACTGAAACCAGTTACTTGAATTTATAGCGGAGCGATCTCCCGACGGGAAGTGGAGGATTTCAGACAGACGTGGATACGTCAGATTTATGGTGCCGTGCCAATACTGAATTTGAAAGACAGTACCGAACACTCATCAATATATAATGCTCATAGTTATGAGCTTCCTGAGCTCCCTAAGAAGTCAATGTCGTTTTTACTGCAAAACTTCAATCGACGATGAAAATCCTAACATAATTACAGACGCACTAAATTGAACTGAAGTCGGGAACTCTATCTGGTAACACCATGAACGCACTGCAATGCTATTTTGGGTATTAGACAATCAAAGAGTGGTCGAAACTTATAGTCTCGATGGCGAAAACGTTTACCTGCTACATCCAAATGTTGCACGTTCCGTAACCGTGATCTTGATGCCTCTCGGTTACCCTCCCTTACGTTCGCGGGATCACCCTCTTCCCAGGGAAAGCTTTTCAAACACCCATAAAACTTATGTATGGCTTTCCGGTCAGTGCCACAGTGCTAATGGTCTCAAAATTTATGTCAATTAATTACTTTTCCCCAAGATGTTGCTGATTGATAATATTGTGTTAGCTTATTGAAACCAGATTTTTTTCATCCCTTCTGCCTCGGAGAACACAAGGCTCACAAAAGAATACAGCTTATAATCCGCGTGTGTTGCAGAGACGTTTCATTACAAGTGAAAGCACAATAGAATTTTTAATAGTTCTTAAATTTTTTGTTTGTATTTAAAACTTTATAACTCTTTTCAGTTTCCCCATTTTCATCTAGCATCAGCGCAGTGGATTTGCGGATGCTATAACACAAAGAGAAAGATAATAAAACAATGTATATTTTTTTTTCACTTCCCATAATTTATTTCTTATTTCGAAACTTTATTACTCTGTTTGCCCTGTTAAGTAACTCGGGGCAAGTGTAGACGAAAATGAATCTCTACTGTCTCAGTTCCTGAAGCTGTTATGCTAAACATTATTTCGAATGCGAAACGTGGTACATCAATGTATTAACAAAAAACGTTCAAATATGGGAATGGGAAGAATTACAGCGTATAATTCTGTAATACAGTATCTGTCACTTAGAAATATTATGTAACAAACATAATAAAGTACCAACCACCTCGGGAGGGGGATATTTCAGTGCAGAAGCTTCTACTATTTTTATAAATATCATTTGTGGCAGATAAACACAATGAATCATAAGACGTTTATACAGCTAATGCCTAACAAGTAGATCGAGGTCACGTTAACATATTCCCCGAAAAATATCATGGGAGCACGCTCGAAACGGTAATGAATACTAACCACAGGAAATATGCATAAATCTTTCTGATTACTTTATCAAACAGAGGAGGCGCTAAAAGAAATGCCGACGCACTCCGACACACACTGCTGAGAGTATGAGTTTTGTCGTCTATAGATTCACGTTCAATCACAAAATGGTTCAAATGACTCTGAGCACTATGGGACTTCTGATGTCATCAGTCACCTTGAGATTAGAACTACTTAAACGTTACTAACCGAAGGACATCACATATATTCATGCCCGACAGGATTCGAATCTACGACCGTAGTGGTTGCGTGGTTCCAGACTGTAGCGCCTAGAACCGCTCAGTCATTCCGGCCGGCCGCAAAATCATACAGATCCGTTAAATTTATTATGTATCAAAGGAAAAAATTTTCTCTGGTTATTTAGCTGTTCGTGAAAATGCTTAAGACGCCTGATATTCGAGGGAAACTTCAGATTATGCCTTTCATTCAGGATAGAAGCATGTGGTTAGTATGATAAACTAGTCACAGGAAATTCAATTATCCTGAAATCAAAGAAATCATTGCTCCATTCAGGTTTCTATAAGTATGGTAATGTCACGAACTGTTCACAGAAATCATCTATTCATGCGCAACGTTCAGGACAGCGACGTGCGGCTGGTCTGACAGATTATTCGTGGGAATCATGATAAATTCAGTAATTCAAAAAAGAAAATTAAGAAATCACTGACACGTCTAGGCATTTATCAGAACTATAAGAACGCGTACAGTTCAAAGTATCCACTTGTTCATCTTATATATTCAGGATAGCAGCAGATGGTTGGCCTGATGGACAAAGGCTAGACCGTGTGAATGAAAGAAAACTTGCGTAACTTATAGAAATTTGGTATCGGAAGGAAAACAGCACTTCTAGAAGAAATACAGAACTTCGTAGCAGAGAATCTTGAATGTGAGAGGTAAAGGCTTAGACACAATCACGGGAGCACATGGGAAACTACTGAACAAAGCTACAAGTTCAACAAGCGTTATGGATGACTAGAATAAAATAAATAAAATTGGTGTCGATAGACAGGCAACGGTAAATGACAGAATGAAAACAAATACCCATACTGAAAGCCATTAAACAGTGATCCGGGAAAACCAAGTGCCTTTTCTCTTGCGATCTAGCACCCATAGATGTTCGGGTTCTCTTGCGGTTCCTGTAGTCGAGATGTATTGACTCAAACTCATCTAGGGGTTGAACCGCACGTCTCGCACTACACGCCCTAAATTAGACACTAGTGACCCTCTAGTTAAATTGTCTGGCTGGTAGCAAGTTTGCAAAATGCAAAGTTATAATAACTACAATAACAGTAATAACAATATCTGGAACTGAATTAACGACCCATAAATGATGTAGGACGCTCACTTGCGATTTGGTTAGAATAACGTTTATTCAGAAAGAAAACTCATAGCGAAAGTGGTACTATTCAGAATTACTGTTACACTCTAGCGCATATAAATTTGACACAGTTCGATCATTCACAATATCGTCGCGAAACGCAATACTCAACCTCGATATTGAAACGAAAAATTCGAGTTCACTCCAGGCGCGTGGCAGCTCACCGCTTAGAGACCATGTCCCGTGATACAACGCGAAATTTTCCAAGTCGTTTCACGTCCTAACTGCCTAAAGACCGACTGTCTGCGTCTCAGTCCTAACTGTCCCCTGTGGTGTCTTGGCCAGAGCTGTCCGCTTTAGCGTCTGCTCCAGCACTGTCCATATTGGTGTCTCCAGCAACACTGTCCGCTTTCACGTCTCGACGAGCACTGTCCCTCTGCCCGTTTCCGTCCACGTTCCCCACGCACCAAATATCATCGCTCAACTGACGAGGGCAGTTCCCTTTCCTGAAGCCGTCCTCCTGATTGGTTACTACTTACTCTGCATTGTTTTACAATTAAACGTATTTAAATAATCAAAGCTTGACTACTTTCACATTCGAAATAAAGTAACAATAGTATCCATTACATAATAAACGTTACATTTTTTTTACATAAAACTAATAAAATTCCCTTCTTAACTTTGAATGTCAATCCCAGTAGCCTTGCATCAATATTCTTCCTGATAAAAAAATAAATAACAATGTAAGTGTTATGCACTAAACTTCACAGCAACTACTCTGTTGCCTAATGATTCAATAATGTGACATCGTTTATTGTGTTTCGTGTGGAGGAAATGATGATCCGATGCTTAACTCAAAATACTGATCATTTAAATTTACTATATCATTTGAACAAATAACGTTTCAGAGTCGACATTTACATCATTTGTCATTTTGACGATGCGCTTCTATATGAAATGTGTATCATTAAGACCTAACAAAGCGTTCACATTTTTGCATTCAGGTCTTTGTTACAAAACTTGTGAATTTCACTTTAACAGTAAACCCTAAACTATTATAGAAATGATCAATATTCAGGTTTTATTGGGATCAACATAAAGATTTATGAAGGATGGAAGATTAAAATTACTGTGGCTTCATTTCCTGCATTACTAGAGAATTAAATAATTTCCATAAACGATTCCCTTTATGGCCGAGGTTAGGTCCGCCATATTAAACACTGCTACGTCTCTTTGGCCACAAAGGGCTTCTGCTGGGTTCTCTACGATGTAGGTTCACATCTGTCTCACTTGCACACTACAACGCTTTGGGACCTCATTCGGCACAATAGACTGTCTCCCGATCTCGTGGCGAAGAAGTTCTTTTCACAGTTCCTGATGGCTCACTCTTTCGGCCATATAATTAATTGAGAGCGCACTGCTCGTTAACTCATACACCTCCACCTCATAACATGTTGGTATGCCATATATGTTATGAAGTAGCACCAAAATTTACAAGACACAAAGTCATAATACAATAATATAAATATCCTAAGCATCAGATCAATAGTGTAATTCTTTGTAGTGGTGTGGATGCAGCATGCTTTAACTTTAAAGAAACTTAAATCTAACATCACTTACGAATTTCGGTACATTAATTAAATGGGAAATAAAATTACACATTTATCAAAATCGACTGTCTACTGAAATGCTGCAGTAATATCAGCGCCACTGCGCTCACTTTCACATAACCTTTTTGTCGCAATGGAGTCTCCAGCGGCGCTCCACAGATTCGGTGCCGAGTACCTCGCCAAAATTCTGCATGACTCTGCATTCCATCGCCAACGTTTTTTCGGGAACAAATCGTTGAAATTCGAATTATTTGTAGATACCAAAAATCAAACACTTTCCGAAACCACCCAGGATCTGCACTGAACGTTTCCGCCCAGTGGATTCGATGCAAACAGGTCTAAGCTACACAGTAAACAATTGATTTACAGCGTTTGCTAGATACTCTTAAGTTTTTCAATAATTCTGACACATAAGCCCCAGATTCCAGATCAACCTCTTCTGCTAGTACCTCGTCTCCTACCTTCCAAACTTAACAGAAGCTCTCCTGCGAACCTTGCAGAACTAGCACTCCTGAAAGAAAGGATATTGAGGAGACATGGCTTATCTACAGTTCTGCAAGGTTCGCAGGAGAGATTCTGTTATGTTTGGAAGGTAGGAGACGAGGTACTGGCAGAAGTAAAGCTGTGACGACGGGGCTTGAGTCGTGCTTGGGTAGCTCAGTTGGTAGAGCACTTACATGTGAAAGGCATAAGTCCCAAGTTCGAGTCTCGGTCGGGCACACAGTTTTAATCTGCACAGGTAGTTTCATATCAGCGCACACTCCGCTGCAGAATGAAAATCTCATTCTGGAAACATCCCCCAGGCTGTGGCTAAGCCATGTTTCCGCAATTTCCTTTCTTTCAGGAGTGCTAGCTCTGCAAGGTTCGCAGGAGAGCTTCTGTTATGTTTAGAAGGTAGGAGACGAGGTACTGGCAGAAGTAAAGCTGTGAGGACGGGTCGTGAGTCGTGCCTGGGTAGCTCAGTTGGTACAGAACTTGCCCGCGAAATGCAAAGGTCCCGAGCTCGAGTCTCGGTTCGGCACACAGTTTTAAGCTGCCAGGAAGTTTCATTATTAATTTTCTTTTTCCAAATTTCTCCGACCTACATGCACCGGAAATAGCGTGACCATAACTTATAATTAGGAAATTAGAAACAAACATAAAGCCATCCAAAAACCGCTTGAGTTACATCATCTCAGCACGTTCTGGTCATGATCATTACTGCCTATATTTAAGGCAAACCTAATCTACATCCTCAAAGCTACGCTACTAGCCCCACTCTTATGCGACTGGCACGAAATTTGAATAAACGATGTGTATAATTACGTCGGCTCCATCTGTCTAAAACGCGATTTTGTAAACGTCTCTATGGCAACATGTCTTAGTAGCTCCCTTGACGGCTATTGTTTTTACGTACAGCAGTTTGTGCTTCCAAGTTGAAAGCTGTAAAAAGCACTGCCAGTCATCAGGCATTTCCTATAGGAATAGCTTAGTAGTAGATAATAAATATATTAAAACCTCATACATGATGCAGCATTTCTTCGCCTAGGAATAGCTTAGTAGCAGATAATAAATATATTAAAACCTCATACATGATGCAGCATTTCTTCGCCGATATCAGTGTTTATGACACAATATCTCTTTAACTATGTGTCATACAGTTATGTATTTGTGTAAGTAGCTTCAGCTGCATATGTCTATACCGTCTGTGAAACATTAATATGTTCCTGACAGAGTTAGTAGCAAAGAGGTAATAAATTTAAATGTCTTGAATAATGTGGAAGTCTTTTACGCATGCTAGCGTGTTTATGACATCATGTCTCCTGTTCTATTTTCGTGCACTGGAGGCACATTCAGCGGCATATATGGATATTGTCTGTAAAATGTTACATATATAGAATAGGAGCTAAGATAAATGTAAACGTCATTGAAAATGCGAATATTTTTCACGCATATCTACATCTACTTAGATACTCCGAAAATCATATTTAAATGCCTAGGAGAGGGTTCATTGACGCTTCTTCACAATTCTATGTTATTTCAGTCTCGTATAGCGAGCGGAGAAAACACCTATATCTTCCCAAGCGAGTTCTGATTTCCCTTATTTTATTGTGGTGATCTTTTCTCCCTATGCAGAGCGGCATGGGAGGAGACTATTGGTAATTGAAATTTCGTGAGAAGATTCCGCTGCAACGAAAAACGCCTTTGTTTTAAAGATGTCCATCCCAAATCTTGTATCATTTCAGTGACACTGTCTCGCCTATTTCGCGATAATACAAAACGTGCTGCCCTTCTTTGTACTTTTTCGATGTACTCCGTCAATCCTACCTGGTAAGGATCCCACACAACGCAGCAGTATTCTAAGAGAGGACGGACAAGAAGAGAGTTGGCAGTCTCTTTAGTGTATCTGTTACATTTCTAAGTGTCTCGCCAATAAAACACAATCTTCGATTAGCCTTCCCCAGAACATTTTCTATGTGTTCTTTGTATTTTAAGTGGTTATGGCGACATATCTCCTGAACTATGTGAGGTGCCATGATATAATTTGGTTGTTGTATTTAGACGCTTATGTTGATTTTGTCTGCGAAATTTTCTGCGAACTGAGTTTACTAGCAAAGAAGTAGTGAATTTAAAATTAATGCACAATGCGGTGGTTCTTCTGCATACCATTGCTTATCACGCAGAATCTTCTGAACTATAAGTAGGTGGTTCTTACCAGAACAACAATTATTCCCTGACTGTAAGAGGTATGTGTGCCATCTTTGGTTTAAATCAGTCCAGTGCTTTAGGAGTAGATGTGTAACATATGTACATACAAACATACATACATACATACACCCACATAGAAACAAACACACACACACACACATCCGCTTTTATAATATGTTTGGATCTGTGACTTTTTTTTCTGTTCTTTGTGTATTGGTTGTTGTCCATTTACCTTACACTTGGTGCTGTTGGAGTATATCTTAGGCAAGGTATATTTTCACGTTCACGCTTTAATAACACAACTATGCTACAGTGATTCGCAGCACAGATTCGCTTCGAAACTCACATGTTAACGTCACTGTTTCATTCGTCTCTGTGTTCGCGTTAAGAAAACTACGGACAGTGCTCATAAAAAATTGCCAAATACAGCAACATAATTTACCAACTTTTTCATTTATTACTGCGTATATTCGCCATTATCGTCTCAATTTCTCTATCTGGCGCGCTCTCTCGTGTGTCTCTCTTCCACAGCGCAGAGTGCGACAACGTTCTCTGGGTATTCACTGGAGGACACAAGCAGCCGTTGTCAGCACCGCGCCGGGGAGTAGTATTGTCCCTACACTCAACCACACACTGAAGATCTGGAGTATACCGGCAGCGAGTCTGTCACCATTTCCCTGAAGGATGTTTGTGCTACCCAAGGTGGAATGCAGAATAGAGGTAATTTTTTTCAATAAGCGTCGCAGTTTTATATCTATGAAACAATTGCTTGATTGTCTGCTCTAAAGATTTTTTGTGATAGTGCAACGTTAGAATTAAGATATAAAACCAAGCAACACCTACTGTGGTCACATCGACTCTTTTGGGAATCACGTAATTCAGCTATAGGGACTGACACATATTGCACAAGCACCACTTTTGCAAAATCCATTTGTCCTTTCTGTTTACGCTACGCGAAAGGCAGTATATAACAGAATTCAGGCGGGTATCCTGTTTCTTGGCTTCCAGAGAAACGTCGATACAGCATGAAACGGTCGCCTAGTTAACAAAATACCGATTTGAAATACCAGAAGTTATATGCAACTTAATTAAGACCTTCCCGCCAAAGATTCTGAGAAAGAAAGTTAGTATAGAGTGTGGTCCTAACTCACAGGAAACGCCACGTGGTCATTAATGATCACGATATATTCCGAGAGCTCTCGTTTCAAACAGAATCAAAACCGAACTGTCAGTTATTTTTGTTTGATAGCCTGGAATCGCACGTTTTTCCACGTTTCTGACTAGTGATTCGCTGGTTTAGTAACAAAACGGCCTCCATCTATCAAAATAAGTACACAGTAAATGACAACAACTTTCTGTACACGTCCATAAGAAAGTAAGCAGCTAGTAACAGCACACCACTGGATAAAAGATTCAAATGGCGTTCGTTTTCTCTTTAACATGTTTCAAACTGCGATGGTTATGAAAATAATTTAGGAACAATCAAGTTTCCTTGTTAGCTATGTATTCAAAAATATAAACGAAAATAGTGAGTTACAAAAGAGATTGTCTGCTACGTAGAAAACATTCGCTACTGTATTTTGAGGTAATACTCGTAGATGTGGTGCTCGAAGCTGCCAGGTTTCTGTTTTTTTAACTAAAGTTTCCACTAAATTGAAAGAAATGCAACACCCAGTTCAATAGTACGTAGTATACAAATGGCGTATCTGCTCGTATCACATGACGCTCAACTCAAGCGTTTTTTATCGTTGAAAGGGGTCAGTTCAGACACAGTCACAGTGCCTTATTGAAACTGTTGTTATAGCTGGATTTACTTTGCCTCTCTCTCAAAATCATTATATCGTTACAAGAGGTAGCACTTTCGAACCAGCAACAGCATTTCAAAGTGAAACAAAACTGCACAATGACAGAAATTTTTCTACAACAACTAACATCAGTTTTCAAATAACCGTCGAGCGAATTCACTCAAGGGAGAGCGAATATCTCAATTTCAGAACTTAGAAAACTTAAGAGAAAGTAATGGTGACTGTTCTCTGGAACAACAAGATACCTTTTCCGTGATATCCAGTATACAAATGATGCAGTAAGTCACTCCACAATTTGTTAGAGAGAAGATACATTACAATAATTAGAAAGAATTTGAATTTACGGTGGCATGCCGACAAGTTCTGCCCTCCGAATTTATATTGCATTCAATATCGGTTAAGGTACTGCATTTGATGAATATTATTCGGTCGGCTTTCCCAATTCGCTGAAGCTGACGCAATTTGCAAACCTCTGCTGCTAGAGGGCCCCAAATTGTAACCTGTAACGTGGCGCTGCGTAAAATAACTATTTCGTTGCGGGAGAGCCCCCCATGTAATTGAAGGCACGAGTTGAAAGAGATAATCCACACTTCGGCATCCTCATCTTCGGCCTTACGATGCCAGAAAACACGAGCGCTGTGACATGTCCAAATCCGACGCCTTCGGTTCACTTTCACCATTCTCCATTAAGTTTCCACTTGGCTCCATTGGCATTTCATTTCTTCGAAGACTTAACGAACTCCTTCGAGGACTTCGATTTGATACTTATGAAACGGAGAAAGCAGAGTGAGGTCGTGACTCCGCTACGAAGTCAAACATTCTGCAGTGACTCTCTCGTTGGGAAATATGTGTTCGTCATCAGCGTCACTATGCGGAGAAAGAAATGTATAGATGTGAAGAATAAAATTTTAATGAACGCACAGAGATATTCTGTTGTTTTTTTGTTTGTTGTTTATCTAATTACGACCCAGGTTTCGGTATTTTATGCAATTCTCCACTGACCGAGTTTCAGTCACTAACCTATGTTGGAGGACATCAAGCTCAAAATAAGCTGTAACTTAAGAAAAATATTTGCTGCCCACGAAATACTACATGTAAAATCAATAAAAGTTTTTGATGTTACTTAATTATGACCAAGGTTTCGGTCTTTTATACCAACTTCAAGTGACTTAGTTTATGTCATTAACATATACTGCAGGACATCGAGCTCAAAATTGATCATAAATTAAGGCAGAGAATGTTAATACCATTTTTTTTATTTAAAAATCTTCAAGAGTTTTCACACCAAAATATCCGTAAGCACCACTTGTCAGCACGCCCTCACACTAATTTGGAAAACAGTCATAAAGTGGGGTCTCTCCGTCACCTACACTCTACGCAGCTTCTGTCTTCCCTACACTGACGTCCACTTGGATCAAAAGGGGACAGTCTTCGCGAAAGACTACACAACGTCTGTATAGATACGGCAGTCCATACCTCACGTTTCGTATTATATTTTTTTCCAAAGAGGTACAGAAGTTACTATCAACATCGGTGCAAATTAGCCGGTTCTAATGAACATGGTACTCAGTCGAAATAAATCAGGTGATTATGAGAAAATTTCATTATGAAATCAGACACTTAAGATATTAATGAATTTTGCTGATTGGCAAGCAAAATTACTGATGACTGTGCAAGTAGGAAGAATATAAGATTTAGACTGATTTTGGCAAGTAAAGCATTTCATAAGAAGAGAAATGTGTTGCAACTGCCGAGTATTCTTCGGGGTTGTATGACCTTGAACCATGGAACTCTTCTATCCCTGACGTTTAGTCCAAAGCTATGTTGGAGAAATTCGGAGGAAGTCCTGGTTGTGCTGAGTCTAGCCGACGGACGAATCTCACGTCGAAGAACGACCTAAATACCGTGGAAAGTGGGAGTGGTCAGGATTTCACGTGATAGCAAAGATAAACCTTGTCAATGATAAAATATCGACGGTATTTAGGCCGTTCTTCGACGTCAGATTCGTCAGTCGGCTAGACTCAGCACAACCACTAGCACCTCCGAAGATGTCCAACATAGGTTTGGACGAAACCTCAGGGATATAAGAGTTCTATGGACCACGACCATACAATCTGGAAGATTTCTCGGCAGCTGCAACATCCGGTCGTGAAAGCCTTCATTATACGAGAAATTTCTTAACATCGAGTATAGATTTACGTTTCAGGACGTCTTTTCTGAAAGTACATCTACATCTACATCTACATCTTCATGGCTACTCTGCAATTCACACTTAAATATCTGTCAGAGGGTTTATCGAACCATTTTCATACTACTTCTCTACCATAACACTCTCGAATGTCGCGTGGGAAAAAGGAACACTTTCCGTTCTAGCTCTGATTTTTCTTATTTTTTTATGATGATCATTTCTCCCTACGTAGGTGGGTCTCAATAAATTATTTTCGTAATTGAAATTTCGTAAATAGATCTCGCGGCAAAGAAAACAGCCTTTATATCCGTGACTGCCACCCCAACTTGCGTATCATATCAGTGACATTCTCACCCCTATTGCACGATAACATGAAACGAGCTGTCCTTCTTTGCACTTTTTTAGTGTCCTCCATCAATTATCTGGTAAGGATCCCACACCGCTTAGCAATATTCCAGCAGAGGATGGACGAGTGTAATGTAGGCTGTCTCTTTAGGGGGTCTGTCGCATCTTCTAAGTGTTCTGCCAACAAAGCGACGTCTTTTTTCGCCTTCCCCTCAATGTTATCTATGTAGTCGTTCAAAAAATGTGTGTGAAATCTTATGGGACTTAACTGCTAAGGTCATCAGTCCCTAAGCTTACACACTACTTAACCTAAAGTATCCTTAGGACAAACACACACGACCATGCCAGAGGGAGGACTCGAACCTCCGCCGGGACCAGCCGCACAGACCATGACTGCAGCGCCTGGGACAGCTCGGCTAATCCTGCGCGGCTATGTGGTCTTTTCAACTGAAGTTGCTCGTATTTGTAATTCCTAGGTATTTAGTCGAATTGATTTGTGTGATTTATCGTATGCCCCAAATTTGTCGTATTTCCTTTAGTACCCACGTGGATGACAACGCAGTTTTTTTTAAGCCAATTGCCACTTTTCGCACCATACAGAAAATTTCTCTAGATCGATTTATAATTGGAACTGATCGTCTGATGATTCTACTAGTTGATAAATTTCAGCGTCATCTGCTAACCATCTAAGGAGGCTGTTCAGATTATCACCTAGATCATTTATGTAAATCAGGAAGAACAGATGGCCTATGACACAACCTTGCGGAACGCCACATATCACTTCTACCCTATGAGTTACCGTCTATCACTACGAAATGTGACTCTGAGAGGAAATCACGAATCCAGTCACACAACTGAGACGATAATCCATGAGCACGCAATTTGATTAATAGTCGCTTGTGAGGAACGGCCTTCTAGAAATCTAGGAGTATGGAATCTATCTCAGATCCGTTGTCGACAGCACTCATTACTTCATGGGAATAAAGAGCTAACTGTGTTGCACAAGAACGATATTTTCTGAATCCGTGTTGGTTATGTATCAATAAGTCATTTTGTTCAAAGTGATTCATAATGTTCGAGTACACTATATGCTTCAAAATCCTACTGCAAATAGAGGTCAGTGATATGGATCTGTAATTCAATGGGTTACTCCTATTTCCTTTCTTGAATATTGGTGTGACCTGTGCTACGTTCCAGCCTTTAGGAACAGTCCTCTCGTCAAGTGAGTGATTGTATATCATTGTTAAGAAAGGCGCTATTTTGTCTGCATACTCTGAAAGGAACTTGATTGGTATACCATCTCGATCGGAAGACTTGCCTTCCTTAAGTGATTTGAGTTGTTACGAAACACCTAAAACATCTACTATTATATCACTTAACAGCTGTTCTAGTTTCGAATTCTGGAATATTTACTTCGTCCTCTTTCGTGAAATAATTGCGGAAAACTGTATTTAGCAACTCCGCTTTAGTGGCACCATCATCGGTAACATTTTCATCGCTATCGCGCAGTGACGGTATTGACTGTTTTTTGCCACAGGTGTACTTTACATACGGACAGAATCTCTTTATGTTTTCTACCATATTTTGAGACAATGTTTCATTGTGGAAACTATCAAAATCATCTGGCACTGACGTCCGCACTAAATTTCGAGCTTCAATGAAACTTAGCCAGTCTTGGGGATTTTGCGTTCTACTGAATTTGGCATGTTTTTTTCGTTGCTACTGCAACAGTGTTCTGACCTGTTTTGTTTACCATGGTGGATCAGTCACGTCTCTTATTAACTTATGCGGTATGAATCTATCTATTGCTGTCGATACTGTATCTTTGAATTTGAGCCATATCTGGTCTACACTTACATAATTAGCTTGGGAGGAAAGGAGACTCTCTCTTAGGAAGACGTCAAGCCAATTTTTATCTGCTGCTCTAAATAAATATATTTTGCGTTTATTATTAGTGGTTTTGGTTGATATGGTTTTGAGCCTCGCTACAATTTGTATGGAGTGTAGCTAAGTACGGAAGTGAAGCATGGACGATAAGTAGCTTAAACAAGAAGAGAAAAGCTTTCGCTATGGTGTGCTACAGAAGAATGCTGAAGATTAGGTGGGTAGATCACGTAACTACTGAGGAGGTACTGAACAGAATTGGGGAGAAGAGGAATTTGTGGCACAACTTGACTAGAAGAAGGGATCGGTTGGTAGGACACGTTCTGAGGCATTAAGGGATCGCCAATTTCGTATTGGAGGAAAGTGCGCAGGGTAAAAATCAAGAGATCAATACGCTAAGCAGATTCACAAGATTGTAGGTTGCAGCAGTTATTCGGAGGTTAAGAGGCTTGCACAGGATAGAGTAACATGGAGAGCGGCATCAAACCAATCTCTGAAGACCAAAACAATAATAACTGAGTGACAACTACGTCTAGAGTATTTGAAGGAAATTGAAATATTCTGAAATTCTTGCACTGACTAGGAATGCGGCGAGTTAACTCCGCTGTAGGTTATTGATAGCAAACAGTACTGCTAACAACGTTTATTATTTTTTTTAATGTACGATATGTAAATGTATCATCTGCTGAACAACGCAAGTATTGTCTTATTGACCGTACACACGATTCCACATTGTATGAAGGGAAACTATAATACTTTTTAAATAAAAAAATCTTTTAACCAGATATGCTGCCATATAAACAACTTTTACAATCTTTTCGTAGGTAACACTCATTTCGCCTTACTTCCTGCAGACGTTACATCACTTTGACGTCACGTGTTGTATCGGTGAGCACAGGAACTGCTACCGGCTTCCGTTAGCGTTCGATATGGGCCAGTCACAGGAGATTTATAAGAGCACGATATATCTGGATTGATTGATTATAATTGTTTTTAAAATTTAATGTCACATTATTATTTATCGACAGTTAATGCCTTCATATGAGAGTGCTCTCTCATGAGCGAGTTCTTATCACCAATTATGTACTAATTCAGTATGAAACACGTTTGTATTATAATCTGAAGCATGCCGCTACAAGGTAACGGAACACTGAAAATTATTCAGAAACACGTAACCACTACCATTAAATGTCAGTTAATAATGCATCAATTATGTAAGTCCTGAACAAATACTGTTATAACCAAGGGAGAAGACAAATACAATATGACTAAGTGCTTGCGTAATGGGTAAAGTTGTGGTTTCTGCATTCAGAATATGTAGGTTCGCATCTTGTCTCATGACAAAAACTTTTTTTTTTCATCTTAGCATTGTTAACACATACTGGGACTTCCTTATCAATTTAAGAACTTCATTATGAATTTAATACAAGTGTGTCATGTAGTACTTGATGTTATTTACGTTCCCGACTGATTAGAGAAAGAACGGTGAAATAAACACTTAACGATTTTAAGTGTGTGGTTGGGCAGGAACCTAACAAGACTATACAAATTGCCGCGACTGAGTCGGGGAGGAATAACGTTCATCTTCATGACGTCACATTTGCGGGAAGTATAGTGAAATCAGTGTTATCCTGTTTTCGGTATAGTCACGTACAATCGACGTATTTTCTAATGTTATCTCTGGTGACAAAGACGGTGTCACAGCTGTTGCCTTGGTGACCACTAACACGCGCAGATGGTGGGAGCGCTGATGGAACACAGCGCTTAACCTCGGAGCAAAGCACTGTGGGAGGTCGTTGCTTGTAGCCCCTAAGCTGCCTCAGCTGCGGCCATTAATCGCCGTTTTAAACGCGAGGTGAACCAGTTACCCGACACGCTTCTCCCAGTAGCTAGTATCCACAGCATAAAACCGCTCTCACTGATTGTGACACCTAATCTCATAACACCACCGACTCCATAAAGAATGTAATTTGCATGTGTAAAACAGATTCAACCTACTGATTTCCTCAGAAATGATTTAAAGTGTTAAATATGCCACGTTAAGCAGTAGTATTAGTAGTAGAAGTATTATTTTCATTCACCTGTAGATCGTTTTCACAAGGATAATGACATGCCTTGATATCGCAACTAAAGAACAGCAAAAAAAAATGTAATTCATATACACAGACATTTATGTACATAAAGGTGTACTTTGACAAAGATGACTGGATTAATACTGGAGCTTTCGCCCTCCCGAGTATGTCAGTCTGTTTAAAACTGTGCTACGTCATTCAGTTTATCTGTGGTATTCAATATTGCTCTACAATGAAGTTGTTTAATCAAATAGAAGGCTAGTGCTACACTATCCATTCGTTTCTCCCTGTGGGGTAACGGGCGAATTGTGGCGTCCTGAAAATATTCTAAGTTAGCGTGGTCGCACAGGCCGCTCGGCCAGCCAGCTGGAAAAGAGAAGGGTAGCCCCAGCGCAAGGTCTAGCCACTTGGCAGGGAATTCCGTTGTGATGCTGTGTTGATTGAGACTCGCCGGGAGTGCCAAAGATGGCGGACTTTGTGAAACATTAATGGCAGACATTTCACAGTTATTACAGAAATTAATAGTAGCCACATGAATCATGATACCTCTAAAAGAAACATGTACATTACTATTATTTGCACGACGATTCTGATGGTGTAATAAGATTTTCAGTATATTTATTAGTTTAAGGTTTAGTATCTGGCTGTAAGCTAGACAAGTAACACCCAGCAACGAATTTCTAAAATGTAACCGCTTTATTCGGTTTCGCTGATCGACGTGTCTTTAGAAAGCTATTAGTGTAAACCTAAGGTTGTATAAATTACACAAATGTACCTTGAATAGTACATCAGTAATAGGAGGTCTAAGTGGCCGATTACTGTCGACCACGTCAGACCATAAGTACTCCACAGTTACACGAAAAAACGGTGGCAGCTTGCTTATAAACATGTTTATTCATCTATGTCTTTGTTTATATCCGATATATACTATTAATGAAGAAATTTGTTAAATAGTTACTTTGTTTTAGAAAGCACGGATACATTGCGCTGCTGGCCTACCTTTTGTTCTATTCCTTTGATATTTCTTCATTTAATTTATTTTTGTATTTAATAATGTGTGTTAGGGCGTGTTTATGCTCCAGCAATATTTATATAATTTCAAGTTATTTAAATGTAAATCCTGTACTTCGAATGTATTTCTTTATGTCTGTGTGGGTGCGTTGGCCTTAAGAAATGGTGTGAGTGCTATAGCCAATCAGAGCGCTCGTGAATAGGGAGACTGGATGGAACGCGAGTTCGGGTGAAGATTGTTGGCAGTTGGGACAGGACACAGAAAGTGCTGGACGTGAAGGCGCGACGGGAGTCGGTGGAGAGACTTGGAGTGTGTGGAGCAGTTTGTGCGTGGTCGTGGCACGTAGAAATACTTTGGAACGCCGACTTGCGCCCATGTGAGATTTCCGTGGCTTCTAATCTGACAACGTACTGTGCGGTTAGAAATGAAAATCTCCCGAGCTGTATTGTTGTACATAAATAATTACGTGCTGTAGGAATCTATTGTTTCCCTGTTATTCAACTCATATTTTATTTAATTGATGGAGCATCGTCACCAATAAGTGTTTTACAGGAATATACCGCATTCTCAAACGTACTTCTACTGTCGCACTCATCATTTAAAATCGTTAAGAGAGCACCTGCAAATTTTATTTAATTGCAATCTTTCATTTATAAACTTATATATTACTTTCATAAATCGCAATTGTCGAGAGATAGATACCTTCGACCAATCGATTCATGTGTGAATTCTTATAGTATACTGTAAACTCAGCAACTAAGCAACTACGTATCCCAGCCCCTAGACAATGAAACCAGCCAAAAGTTTTAACACTGCCACTTTGAGTACGAGGGTGCGTATCTGAGGGCCATCACACCTTATCATTTCAATTTATTATTTGAAAGCCCGCATCTCTTCCAGTGACTGCACACAATGCAAACATGATACATACATCATTTCATAAGGTAACAATAAACGCACTAATAAGATGATGTCATGGTGACAGCGACGTTGTCTGTAACCATTTTTTGAGCCACAGCTTCCCATTTAATAAACTGAAAGATATTGAATCAGCATCCCTTTATAAAAAGTGAGATGATCAGGTCAGATAGAAGATAAAGTGTCTACATTAAACGGTACTGCAGAGCTTTGGGAATAAGTTTATCCATAAAAAAAACTGAAAGAAAAGTAGTGTGAAAGTAGTATGGGAAATGATATGTTCTTCAATTGATATTAATATTTATACGTGTTACACATTTTATGGAATCTTTAGTCCGTGTTATTAAGTTATCTTTCAATATATAGAATGTATTGCTTAACAGGTGCTTTCTAATAGCCTTTTACAAGTTTATTTCAGTTCGTACAGTTTAATTCTTCGCAAGAAGGTGTTGTTTTCACTTTAATGTTTATACGTTCGTGGGGAATCTGAGTTCAGTCTTTCTTTTGTTCCATGGTGATGGAGAGTGCTATTTGTGCAGTAATTTTGAGGGCAGAGACTCAAGTCTTCGTCCTCCATCCTTATCAAAGTATACCTCTATATATGTAAAGGCCTATGTATATGAAGTACATTACTTTTGCTGTTCTTCGGTTGCCTCCCCCCATGAACCATGGACCTTGCCGTTGGTGGGGAGGCTTGCGTGCCTCAGCGATACAGATGGCCGTACCGTAGGTGCAACCACAACGGAGGGGTATCTGTTGAGAGGCCAGACAAACGTGTGGTTCCTGAAGAGGGGCAGCAGCCTTTTCAGTAGTTGCAGGGGCAACAGTCTGGATGATTGACTGATCTGGCCTTGCAACATTAACCAAAACGGCCTTGCTGTGCTGGTACTGCGAACGGCTGAAAGCAAGGGGAAACTACAGCCGTAATTTTTCCCGAGGACATGCAGCTTTACTGTATGATTAAATGATGATGGCATCCTCTTGGGTAAAATATTCCAGAGGTAAAATAGTCCCCCATTCGGATCTCCGGGCGGGGACTACTCAGGAGGATGTCGTTATCAGGAGAAAGAAAACTGGCGTTCTACGGATCGGAGCGTGGAATGTCAGATCCCTTAATCGGGCAGGTAGGTTAGAAAATTTAAAAAGGGAAATGGATAGGTTAAAGTTAGATATAGTGGGAATTAGTGAAGTTCGGTGGCAGGAGGAACAAGACTTCTGGTCAGGTGACTACAGGGTTATAAACACAAAATCAAATAGGGGTAATGCAGGAGTAGGTTTAATAATGAATAGGAAAATAGGAATGCGGGTAAGCTACTACAAACAGCATAGTGAACGCATTATTGTGGCCAAGATAGATACGAAGCCCACACCTACTAAAGTAGTATAAGTTTATATGCCAACTAGCTCTGCAGATGATGAAGAAATTGAAGAAATGTACGATGAAATAAAAGAAATTATTCAGATAGTGAAGGGAGACGAAAATTTAATAGTAATGGGTGACTGGAATTCGAGTGTAGGAAAAGGGAGAGAAGGTAACATAGTAGGTGAATATGGATTGGGGCTAAGAAATGAAAGAGGAAGCCGCCTAGTAGAATTTTGCACAGAGCACAACTTAATCATAGCTAACACTTCGTTTAAGAATCATGAAAGAAGGTTGTATACGTGGAAGAACCCTGGAGATACTAAAAGGTATCAGATAGATTATATAATGGTAAGACAGAGATTTAGGAACCAGGTTTTAAGTTGTAAGACATTTCCAGGGGCAGATGTGGACTCTGACCGCAATCTATTGCTTATGACCTGTAGATTAAAACTGAAGAAACTGCAAGAATGTGGGAATTTAAGGAGATGGGACCTGGATAAACTGAAAGAACCAGAGGCTGTACAGAGTTTCAGGGAGAGGATAAGGGAACAATTGACAGGAATAGGGGAAAGAAATACAGTAGAAGAAGAATGGGTAGCTCTGAGGGATGAAGTAGTGAAGGCAGCAGAGGATAAAGTAGGTACAAAGACGAGGGCTGCTAGAAATCCTTGGGTAACAGAAGAAATATTGAATTTAATTGATGAAAGGAGAAAATATAAAAATGCAGTAAATGAAGCAGGCAAAAAGGAATACAAACGTCTCAAAAATTAGATCGACAGGAAGTGCAAAATGGCTAAACAGGGATGGCTAGAGGACAAATGTAAGGATGTAAAAGCTTATCTCACTAGGGGTAAGATAGATACTGCCTACAGGAAAATTAAAGAGACCGTTGGAGAGAAGAGAACCATGTGTATGAATATCAAGAGCTCAGATGGCAACCCAGTTCTAAGCAAAGAAGGGAAGGCAGAAAGGTGGAAGGAGTATATAGAAGGTTTATACAAGGGCGATGTACTTGAGGACAATATTATGGAAATGGAAGAGGATGTAGATGAAGACGAAATGGGAGATACGATACTGGGTGAAGAGTTTGACAGAGCACTGAAAGACCTGAGTCGAAACAAGGCCCCCGGAGTAGACAACATTCCATTAGAACTACTGACGGCCTTGGGAGATCCAGTCCTGACAAAACTCTACCAGCTGGTGAGCAAGATGTATGAGACAGGCGATATACCCTCAGACTTCAAGAAGAATATAATAATTCCAATCCCAAAGAAAGCAGGTGCTGACAGATGTGAAAATTACCGAACTATCAGTTTAATAAGCCACGGCTGCAAAATACTAACGCGAATTCTTTACAGACGAATGGAAAAACTGGTAGATGCAGACCTCGGGGAGGATCAGTTTGGATTCCGTCGAAATGTTGGAACACGTGAGGCAATACTGACCTTACGACTTATCTTAGAAGAAAGATTAAGAAAAGGCAAACCTACGTTTCTAGCATTTGTAGACTTAGAGAAAGCTTTTGACAATGTTGACTGGAATACTCTCTTTCAAATTCTAAAGGTGGCAGGGGTAAAATACAGGGAGCGTAAGGCTATTTATAATTTGTACAGAAACCAGATGGCAGTAATAAGAGTCGAGGGGCATGAAAGGGAAGCAGTGGTTGGGAAAGGAGTGAGACAGGGTTGTAGCCTATCCCCGATGTTATTCAATCTGTATATTGAGCAAGCAGTATAGGAAACAAAATAAAAATTTGGAGTAGGTATGAAAATTCATGGAGAAGAAATAAAAACTTTGAGGTTCGCCGATGACATTGTAATTCTGTCAGAGACGGCAAAGGACTTGGAAGAGCAGTTGAACAGAATGGACAGTGTCTTGAAAGGAGGATATAAGATGAACATTAACAAAAGCAAAACGAGGATAATGGAATGTAGTCAAATTAAATCGGGTGATGCTGAGGGAATTAGATTTGGAAATGAGACACTTAAAGTAGTAAAGGAGTTTTGCTATTTAGGAAGTAAAATAACTGATGATGGTCGAAGTAGAGAGGATATAAAATGTAGACTGGCAATGGCAAGGAAAGCGTTTCTGAAGAAGAGAAATTTGTTAACATCGAATATAGATTTATGTATCAGGAAGTCGTTTCTGAAAGTATTTGTTTGGAGTGTAGCCATGTATGGAAGTGAAACATGGACGATAACTAGTTTGGACAAGAAGAGAATAGAAGCTTTCGAAATGTGGTGCTACAGAAGAATACTGAAGATAAGGTGGATAGATCACGTAACTAATGAGGAGGTATTGAATAGGATTGGGGAGAAGAGAAGTTTGTGGCACAACTTGACTAGAAGAAGGGATCGGTTGGTAGGACATGTTTTGAGGCATCAAGGGATCACAAATTTAGCATTGGAGGGCAGCGTGGAGGGTAAAAATCGTAGAGGGAGACCGAGAGATCAGTACACTAAGCAGATTCAGAAGGATGTAGGTTGCAGTAGGTACTGGGAGATGAAGCAGCTTGCACAGGATAGAGTAGCATGGAGAGCTGCATCAAACCAGTCTCAGGACTGAAGACAACAACAACAATTCTTCGGTTGTAATGCCACTTCATGTCCAGTCCTAGATAAAGTGATCTACATGTGAATGAATCAACTATTACTACTACTAGTCATACTGCTGCAGGTTCTGCTGATTACGTGAAATATTTAACACGTTAACTTATTTGTGAGTAAATCAAGCTACTGAATCTGTGTTAGGTTCTTTAAGTTAGTGAATCTGTACTAGGTTCTGGGTTTAATTTTGATGTGTGCGATGAGTGGTAAATGTGCTTACAAAGTGCCGTAAAAGTCGTAAGTGTTTTGATCAGATCTAACTAATGAGCTCGTCTATTATCTTTGCTTTTATTCTTGTAGCCACTTTGTGTAGTTTGAGAACTGTGTTCACATTTTGTTCATTTGTTGCACAGGAAAGAATTCCATAGTTAAGAACTGAGTGTACATGAGAATAATATGTAAATAAAAGACTGCTAGTATGCATTGATGATTGGACTATAAGGGCACAAGATACTGATGACATTCTGTTTGCAAGTATCTTTGTGTGTTCAAATCACAACAACTGAGAATACTGACTTGTAAAAATTGTGTGTTTGTTAGACATTCTATAGAGCTGTCATCTGCATTTTATTTAACAAAGCAATTTTCCTTCCCAAATAGAAATACGTGGCATTGGTTTTTTTGTGTGCTCAGTGTCACTTTAGTGCTTATTGACCTATTGTTTCGTTGAGGGTTTAATTTGCTTTCTCTGCAAGAAGTCCTCTTGTTTTATTACTGTGTCGTCAGTAAAAGGGCTTTTATCTCCGTAGCTAGCACTACTGGCAATGTTCGGGCTCTAACAAACTACCCTGTGGAATTAACATAATAATATATTCAGGTTCTATGTGTTTCCTGTAAAATTTTAGACTTGTTTGAGATATGTGCTATCACTATTCTTTGTATCTTTTCTCCTCATACCTTATCTGCTAGCTACTGACGGAGTCAGGCGTTAGCTACGCCTTTAACTGCTACTTCACCTAGCTTATTTAGTAGAACCTTATTATCAACAGTATCAGAACCCTTGGAATGATGTAAACTGTGCCTGTGACAATTTCATCTTTGTGATAAGCATCAAGTATCAGTTTTGTGAATTCTATAAGGTGTTATCAAAACGTTTCCGCTCGGAGGCCATACAATCCAGAATCATTACGCCAAACAGGCGAAATCACTATGACCGTTAAGGCAATAGTACCACCGGAGCATCAGGTTGAAGATAACCATTTGGTAAACCATCGTGTCCTGCTGCGTGAAGAAGTCCTTAGCTGCCTGCTGCATACTCATCCGCCAAGAATCGTTGACCGGTCAAAACATTTTGTTTTCCCTAGAAACCGGAGTCGTGGCCACCGCGTCACAGATCACGAGTATAGAGCGGGTGCTTGTGTGTCTGACACTTCAATTAGCGTACCTTCTGGGTTACGAAATTTGCGATGTGGGGATGTGCGTTCTGATGAAACAGCAATACCCCTTAGCACGCCATTGCAGAACGGTGGTTTTCGACAAATGTACCGACCCATTCACTCTCTTCATTTCCCGATGGATATCTACCTGTATTTATCCTTCGACAGCCAAGAAAAGAGTAACGGCACGTTTGCTTTGTGTGGATGCATTTGGTTATAAAGTCGCCGTAGTTCACGTTTCCACATTAACCTCACGCACGTTGGAAACATGAGAATGCCACAGTAATTCCTTGCCTACACATCGGTGCTTATATAGCCGCATCGGATCCACGCTAAATTGTATGTACGCTGCCGCAACGCACTCAAACGAAAACTATTTGATCGCTCCTTATATTATGGCCAATTCTGTATGTCTACTACATCAGAAACAAAACTGTGATTCGCTATCTGAATACAGATGTTGCAATGTATCTCTACGTATCTTTGCTACAAGGGAGCAAGTTTCCGACTATCTAATCGCAACAATAGACTGGTAAGGCATTGAGAGGAGAATTTACCGATACAAAGACCTTATAAGAGGCAGTGCTCATCTGAAGAGGCTGCAGGCCGCGACCATCAAATTCCGGCCAATTTTTTTCTTCTGAATTTGAGAGTTTCACTGTCACACGCGGCACAACCGGCAGATCGAGAGGGAGATCTCAAACAACAAGACGTTTCACACCACTGGAACTGTGACAGACCGCAGAAGATGTCATGCGAAACAAAGTGACAAACAAAGTTTCGAATTCACCTAGGTGGAGAAGCTCACTGCAGTCGTAGGCAAAACAGATTAATCAATGTTCAACGGCAACAGTTAGCGCCAAGTAACGACTTTGCGCCACCAGCTTACTCACTTCACAGCCATAAAATTATCAGTGTAAGAAGACAATACCGAAAACTTCCTAGTACAAATTATTCTGTCCATCCCTATGCTAAAGTCAATGAAGCGCAAACACACGGTGTTCGTAATATTGACCAAAAGTGTTTACATTACTCTGCAAGACTATTTACAGGGGTCTCACCCAGTTTGCTCCCACAAGGGGAAGGTGAACTTAGATAGAGCCCACTACAATGTGTGCACAGTTCAAAACGTGAGCGAGCAGAAGAATCCCTACACAAAGAACTTTATTACTGTACTAGCTGTCAGTGACTAGTCAGGATACAGTGCGAATTATTCATTCGGGTCAGCTAGTAAATCAGTAATCTGCCTCCCATAACAGATTTAGTTAATTCTGAGATTCGTGGAAACAGAAAATGGGCTGGTAATTTTGTGTGTCTTCTGCGGCACCTGTCCATAAGGAGAGGTACAAGTCTTGCCTGTTTTAAATTCTATGGAGTATTCCCTGATATTGTAAAGCACCAAATTATTATGTGATAACATTCGTTGCAGTAAGGAACGCAGCCGTTGAGTACGGCGGCTGCAGGATGGCTATGTTTTTCTTTTCGCTATGCTCATAGCACAGCTGACGCTGCCCGCCGTGAGAACTGCTAAGCGTAACATTCACTCGATACGTAGATTCAAATCCTCTACGAAAGTAAATAATCCATATTAGTTATTGTCCGATTTTCTTCAAATTTGGTACACAATCTTTTGTTATTAGTGGAATGGTGATGTCAGAATTTCAGATTTGTATTTGATACATTTCCGGAGATAAAAAGAATAACGTAAAAGTTCTTAAAATCTACGCTTGTTTTCTAAAAACAAGTTAGGAACAATACACATTGACTTTCATTATCATTTGAAACCCTTACAATGTTGTCAGAGCATAAAAATCAATTAATTAGAACTTTCCATATCAAACCTTAGCCACTTTGCATTACGTAACACAAAAATCGCTCAAAATTATTAATTGATTACATTTTGCTGTGTGAGTGCGTCAGAATAATTGAGAGCCTGGATGTGGGACATACGATAAAATTTCATATTTCATTTTATGTAAATCTTTGTACAAACGAACCATGTGAAATTTATGTTGCAACCACGATTCAGGTGACGTATGTCGGTATGAGTATGCTTTTGTACAAAAGCAACCAGAATGAAAGTTAGAAAGGAATAAGATTATTTATCAATTTGAAGAATACCTCGCACTTTGCTTATTTTCATTAAACCCAATACAAGAAATTGAAGTTTTGCTGACATTAACTACTATCAAATTAGTGATTGGATAAGGCAAGTTTTGCTGCAAGAATGGTGTGGAAAGAACGTTCTGATTGGTCGTTTAGATCAACAGCCAATAATAATTAAGCATTTCCCGTGCGAATAGTGTGTGCAGAGAGGAGAGTACTTCGACAGAGTTGCTTGCTTGCCGGTGTGCGGATAACACGATGTTAGATCGCTCTACTCTGTAAGATGAGGAAATAGAGTGCTAATATTCGTTGGAACATATCGTGAATGAAGCGACAGGAGTTACGGGCATTTTAATGAAAGTTTGGTGTTTGTAAGTTAAATAGTTTGAGAGAAATGAACGTGTGAACTTTCTGATTGTAGTAACAGCTCCGGTGGCGTGTTTCGTGCTCTGTACGGAATATTCTGGCTAGCACCTCATACGAAAAAGACCATTGAAATGACCGAATGTTTAACTCGACAAGAGTTGTAAGCATTTGACTGGTAGAACGTGAAAATTAGTCGGGTAGGGCTTGCAAAAATTTTGGCTGTTTTTTAAAGTGAATATTTGTTATACAGACAGCGAACTTTCAACGATAACGTTTCACCATATTAAATATGGGCTTGATAGGAATTTCATGTCATCTAATTTTAAACGCTTTTCTGCAAGAAGACTGAATACCCCGAACGCCCGATGTTTTTAATGATGAACTTTCAGGAACTCACTTTCAGCTAGAGTTACGCGGCCTGTATGTGGTAGGTATAAGACAGCGGTTTGATTAAGGCTGCTTTACACAGCCCAGCACGTATCTGCTAGCACAGCGTAAAGGGACAACGGCAAGAATCCTATGGAGGTAGGTGGACTCAACGATAACGTTAAAAGCACACACTTGGACGACCTCGCGCCGCCGCTGTATTAATAACTGATTTGTTATGTTTCTTCAGACAGCTTGATTACTGCACTTGCATTGTTTCTGCAGGCACATTGATACTTCAACTAACCGTGCTGACTTTACTTTTCAGGTTTTCTTCAGTTTACTGCTTCATGTTCTGTGATTGGCACAAAATAGTTGTACTTAATGCATAATTATCTACTTCTGAGTAATTGATTTTCGGGTATATTTGTTGCAATTTCTTCGCAATGCCTGAGAAATGATCATTTTTCTAGTTTTCTAGGTGGTCGATATTACTGATGAAAAATGACAATATATTTTACAGCAATTACCACATACTTATTGAAATAATTTCCTGCATTTAATTTATTTCTTATTGATTTTGAATTTCATTATAAGGTGACCTAGAAGCTGTTCCGTTCTTCTCCATTCGCTTAACAAGGGCATGTTCAGTTTTGGAACTGGCCACCTCCCATAAAGACTGCAGCACGGCCGCAGATAGCAGTATTGTCTTACGCGTATCTTATGGAGAGCTGCTTGTAGGCTCCCATCCTATGCCCTGTATTGCCAACCTTTAGCCATCTTTCATGGAAGTTTGTGTCATCGCCATAGAAACATCATGACTACGCTAGTGAACAGACACAGTCTGGTATATTACAAACGCACTTAGAAAAAAAAATTAAAAATGACTTATTAAGCTGTAAAACACTGCGATCAAGACAGTCTATTAAACTTCACGTATCAAATTCTTGGAGCGTTTGCTGTTTTATCCAGTGGACTAAGTGTCAAGAGCAACTGACTATGATATAGTTCGACCTTCAAGCTGACAAGACGAGAACATAAGTTCAAGGATTTCGTCACTAGAACGTTCGCATGAAATTTCATTTGGCTGCTAGGTGTTGGTGCCTTCTTTGGTAGCAGCGAGGAACTGTAACGGACAAAGCCGTGTTCCCGCCATGCACTTAAAAGAATACCATGGGACCACTCTTCTTACTTCAAGCTTTGCTCTGCCAGGTCCGCTTAGAATGCGGACTCGTCCCCAGAGAGAAGACTGCAACTCTACACTCACGTATTCAGCTCACACCTTTCCCTCGTGCCGCGAATAGAGCGCCGAGCGCAGCTATTGAGCCTTCGAGCATTGGAAGTGCCTGCAAACCGACAGTGTAGGACCTGTTTCTAGCCAACCCACAGTGTGCCCCCAACAGTATGATGTCTTCGTATTTCCGAATGTAAGGCATTCGAATTGGTTACAGAACTGATTAAGCTATGTCATTAATCCTATTTCTATTCAGAGATTCATTAGTTGTCTACATAGAGATGATTGGTAAAAGTACACTTTCGATTGTTGTTTATAATATCAAGAGCAAATGTAATAATATTAGTGAACTCGTTAACAACAAGATGCTAGATAACGATATTGGGAAACCTACATTTCTGCATCTTCATTCATACTACGCAAAACAACGTATGTTGTCCTGTGGTGAATTGGTCGTGTGCCAATGCCACATCCCAGAATTCTGCTCCAGTCGTGAATGGTGTGAGGAATGAACAGTTAATTGTAAGCCACCACAAGAGCTAGAGTCTCTCCAGCTTAACCTTCAAGGTCATTTCGAAAGGTAACCTTAGAAATGTTCTGAGAATCTAAGCTTGAAGATATTTAGAAGTAAACCATAATGTGATGCATAAAACCTTTCTTGTAGCGTTAAGACTGGCTCTGTGTGAGTGCCTCCGCGACATCGTGTTTATTAAACGAAACCATCATTACTACTTGTTAAGGGTCTTAGGTGTTTGTGAACTACCATCTTCCCGCGAGAGCAACATTTCCTGATGAAATTTTGGTTAGGAGAGAGAGGCTTCCAATGAATCCGAATTTATCACTAGATTATCATATGAACTGTTTTATATGATACTTACACATTAAATCTCTTCCAAACATTTAATGGCTGTGAATTTTTCCAGTGATCCGTCGGCAAGTTAGTAATAAATAAGTATCGAGCCTTTCGTAATATTTAAGTGAAATGTGTTCAACCTCTGCACTTCGCTACAATTTGCAAAGCTGCCCAGGAGCTAACTCGCTGCAGATAATAATCTTAACTGTGATTCTGCAGTCAGTCAATGCACTGGATAGAACCGCGAAGTAAAAAATACACAGACAAATAAATTAAGGATCAATAAAGAGTTTAACGAAAGAGTTCCCTACTAACGTCTGTAATTGATGGAGACGACAGAGAATTGGGTTCCAGTGGCTCTGAGCACTATGGGACTTAACTTCTAAGGTCATCAGTTCCCTAGAACTTAGAACTACTTAAACTAACTAACCTAAGGACATCACATACATCCATGCCCGAGGCAGGATTCGAACCTGCGACCGTAGCAGTTGTGCGGTTCCAGACTGTAGCGCCTAGAACCGCTCGGCCACTCAGGCCGGCCCTCCTGACAGAGAATTATTCTGAGTAATGTCTATTCAAGAAAGGATATCACAGATATACGGAGAGCAATCCTACTTTATCCACCTAAAATACAGACAGTAAATAGCCGTACCAAACGCTGTACTTTGAGAACGTTACGAGAAGGATAGAAGAATCCCCAAACTAAATAGTCAAATAAGATATATGATAATGACGTCCACTTCGTAATCACAATACACGAAATATTCACCAGCTTAAAACAGTTCACAATTCAATAAATGGAAATTCGCGAGATGGCGAATAGAAAGTTATACTCTATCTATTCACTTTTCCGTAATACAGTCACAAAGAAATTGGAATATCGTAGCGGCTGTTCACAGCCCAAAATCAGTAATCTATACGATTTAATAGCTCACGTTACAGCAGGCAGGTCCTCTTACTTGATGAACTAGACTTTAAGTGTCTAGAATCGCTCCCTTGAGCGCAAAACTCGAAAAGTATCCGTCTGCACATAACATCAGCAGTGTTCCGCTACTATCCAACTCTAACAGTTCAAAGGTCATCCTCACTGGAAATACATTGTTCGTATGTCCTACAGATAAGATTTGAATCAAGTTGACCACTCCACGGCATAAACTAATATACTGCAATAATATACAAATAAAACAAATGTTACAATCATTCGGTCACACTCAGATCACTTACAATAAAATACAAACAAAGATTTGTTTTTAAATAAATAAGCCAGTACTCTTGTGCATGTGGTTTACGTTAAACGACAACAGAAATTCGCTGAATATTGTTTAAGTAATTATTTATGCCTGCTTTACAGAAGCGGCCTTAGGTTTTCGTTTCCCACAGCGGTGTCAGCTAAACCATCCGAATGAACAGTTCTTAAATTACCAGGATTTTGTATTAGTAATTGTAATCAATGGTTAAATGAATATGGCAACATATGAGATATTCATGCTGCATTAGTTTGCTGTATTATTTAGGAGAATAGAATGTTCTGACAAACATTTACATAATTAAAAGGTACAAAAATGTAATACATCAGCAAATGAAATAGATAAGAATATATAGGTTTCATGGATGATATCTATAGTGCAATGGTATCATCTGAAATATAGTTGGTTGAAATCATTGGACGGGTTTAAAAGCTGGTAATTCAGCGGTTCAATGTAAAATGTTTAATCAGCGTTTATTTTTAACTTTGGCTATTTTAAAAGATATGGATAACGTCATTGTGTAATCAGATGTGACTAATTTTTTGAGATTGAAAACGTATTCTGATTTGTTTTAATATACTCCTGTGAGCTATTGTCGAATTTTCAGGGTATATACATACAATAGCTCCATACTCATCGAACGTACACACAGAATGAAATAGGGGTAATCATTTGCATTACAGACTCATATAACGTCGATTTACAATAGGATTTTAGAATAAATATTGAGTTCGAAGAGTATGAATCACCTCGAAGAAAACTATTTGTTGACAAATGGCCACCATTGATATAGGAAATATCGTACTTGTGTAAAACAACCAGCCTTTTAGACTCACGAAGTAATGAATTCTATCGATAGGGAAAGTCAGTTTAATTTGATATTTTCAGATTTCCACCTTCTCGTAAAAGCTCAGTAATCGTCTTTCGTTCAGAGTGCGAAAATATCTTGTTGGCTCCCACGTACATAACTAGAAGTGATTATCATAATAAAATAAGAGAAATCTGGGGTCAAACGGAAAGATTTAAGTTCTCGGTTCTCCCACACGCTGTCCGAGAGTGGAACGGTACAGAGATAATGTAAATTTGGTCTGATGAACCCTCCATCATGCCCCTACGAGCATAATTGTGAACTGTAGAATAATGATGTAGGTGCAGCTGTAGACGTAAATTTCACAGAGCTGTAAGAAATCATCTTTCAGCTTGTCTCAGAGTCCACAGTAGCTGCTACATTCCGAGTTCTACTAAAAGCGCATCTCCCTCTTCCGGGAAGTTCCTAATTTCCAGTCACTATGCTCTTCTTCGTACCTAGCTAGTCAATACCGATCACCTAGCTGGGTCGGTCGCGGGGCGCTCTGAACACTGTTGCTTGTTACCTCAATGTGTCGGGGAGACACTCATGACACTCGAGGGGGATCGTAAACTCCTTTGTAGCCAGAAGAAATAAGCAAATTTCGTGATGATACTTGAAGTTTCTAATCTAGGAAGGTGACTGATCCGAGAGAGAAAAACACAACAGACAACAAACGTTCAGATTATGCGAAATACGTACGGTGTGGGTTTGTCTTACGACAAAATTGCGTGCATGTTATACACGAAACTGGCTTAGCGCCCACTGCTTCACTCGTATAGAGAATAATGCTGCATCAATTTATTTTTTTTAATAAAATTTTACTTGATTGAAAACTGCACCACAATCTAAACCTGTCACGACAATTGAAACCACAGAAGCAGGATGTTTTCCAAATTTACTTCCGACCAAAAAGCGATTGTGGTTGCTGTATTCCAAAGTTATTATTTATCATGCCTTTTTCGTTCTTATGGTGATATTCCCTACAAAGTCTCATCCTCTAACATATATTTCTTTATATATTACAGAGAAGTGAGATTCCAGTTTTCACAGATATAGCTACAAAAGCCTTTTAATGTAACGAAGCATTTTCCCATTAACATTCTTCCCCTTAGCGGTTGAATTCATGGAGAAGAAATAAAAACATTGAGGTTAGCCGACGACATTGTAACACTGTTAGAGACAGAAAAGGACATGCGAGAGCAGTTGAATGGAACTGACAGGTTTTGAAGGGAGGACATAAGGTGAGCATCAACATAAGCTAAACGGGAGTAATGGAATGTAATCGAATTAAATCAGATGATGCTGAGGGAATCAAATTAGGAAATGAGACACTTCATGTTGTAGATGAAGTTTGCTATATGGGGACCAAAATAACGCGGCCAAAGGAGAAAGGATATAAAACGTACACTGGTTATGGCACGAAAAGCGTTTCTAAGGAAGAGAAATTTGTTGACATCGAGTATAGATTTACGTGTCAGAAAATCCTTTCTGAGAGTATTTGTATGCAGTGTAGACATGTATGGAAGGGAAACATGGACGATAAACAGTTTTGATAACAAAAAAATAGAAGCTTTTGAAATGTGGTGCCACAGAAGAATGCTGAAAATTAGATGGGCAGACCACGTAACTAATGAGGAGGTAGTGAATAGAATTAGGGAAAAGAGGAATTTGTGGCACAACTTGACTAGAAGAAGGGATCGATTGGTAGGACACATTCTGAGGCATCAAGAGACCACCAGTTTAGTAGTGGAGGGTAAAATCGTAAAGGGAGACCAAAAGATGAATACACGAAGCAAATTCAGAAGGATGTATGTTTCAGTAGTGGCATGGAGAGCTGCATCAAACCAGACTCTGGACTGAAGACCACAACAAAAACAACAACAACAACAACAGGGGTTGAATTGCCAAAACGATGAAACACCTCACAGAGACGTCAAATATCAGTTCTGTTGGATGTAGCGTTAAAATGTTTTAGTAGTTCTTTAATAATGATTTATTTTCTAAAAAGCTTGCACCCACTATTTTAGGCCTTTAGTGGTTGAATTTCCAAGAAATTATGCAACTTATCTTATATCTGACAGAGAAACAAAACACTAATTTTCAAAGGTCTGGTTTCAAAATTGCCTTAATATAGACATATTTTCAAAAGGTCTCTCACCCACTGTTTCAACCCCTTACGGGTAGAATTTCGAAAAATATTTTACAAAAAGACACCCAAAATGTAAGAGTAACACCCTCTGAAAACTGGAAGCTTCTATCCTTAAGGGTTTGGGCTGGGCGATGATGAGTCAGTGAGACAGTGAGGTGGGATATTGCCTTTCATACATAAAGATTAGCATTTCATTTCGTCAGGAACCATTTTTATTTCATAAGTAAGATTCAGTAATCCACGCGCAAGTACTTGTCAATGTAGTTTTATTTGCCTGGGACTGAACTGCTGAATCTGTCTTACGATCTGAAGACTGCTGGTGATAGCTAAAATCGGTTAATTCTGGTTGAAATTATATGCATACGAATTGTAAAATACATCTTTTTTTTTAAAGTGTCTCTACAGACAGTCTCCATCATATCCGAATGTGGTGCTGTCCTAAGAAAATAAGCCAATTCGTTACATACTACTTACGGACATGTACCTGTCTCATAAAATGATCTTGGGGCCTTAAATTAAATTTTGCGTGTACTGACAATTAACTTACACTGAATAGGTATACTTGGAGCAATTCAGAATTTCTTGCTGGTAATATGTGCTCCACTTTGGATACAGAAGTGATATTCGTGTCACCCCAATTAGTCTCCATAAAGGCTTCCACATGTGTCGAGCAGCCACCATTGGAAAGAACATGTTATGGAAATAGACTGAGAACTGTAGCGTGCTGCATCAAAGCTCGAGTTCGCAAGTTTCCACTGAAGTAGCGAAGATGTGATTTACATAACTGGAAGTGTCTTTCATGAAACACAGCAGTTTGAAATTTCTCCATTTTTGAAGAGTGTCTACCAGGAAAATGTGGAAGATCACAGAATCAGTGATGTGATTGCGTGTGTGGATTGTGAATTTAGAACTAAATCTAAAAGGCGGACTAGGATTTGAATCCTGGTCATACTGAATAAGTGACCAGTGATTTAACTATTTGCCACCCCGACAGGTACCCTCCAGACAGACAGAAGTGGATTAGTGTTTTGGTAAAAACCAGAGCGCCTAGTTCCTAATCGCCACACAATTAATATCATTTGAGACTCCAACACTGTCTCCTCCAAGTACGCCAAGGAAACGTTAATCGATTCTACTTCGGCTCTGCCAACTTAATCTCTATTGTACTGTGTATACATCTAAGGATCAATGAACCAAATGAAACATTTCACGAGTGTCCAAAGGTTGTGCTGATGAAAATATATTTTAGTAGTGATATCCCTTATGGCGATAGTATCCTAACATATTAACTAAAATAGTTCCAGGAATATTATTTAAAATGAGCACAGTAATTAAAAAGCTTTATCTGTTTTTCGTTTGAAAATATTCCAGAACAGTAGTACAAAAATATTCTGCAAATGAAATGCCAATATTTGTTGTTAAAATAGTAGTTTCATAAAGCTCACTCCAGTAGCATATCACAGACCTTCATAAGCCTTAATTGCGTTCTGGTTCAGAGCTCTCGAAATCCTCAGAGAACAAACAAAAATGGAAACTGTGAAATCATGACTTAAGTTACACAACTAAGATTTAAATTACATAGAGAAAATTAGTTCACGTTGCAAGGGCATAACAAGGTACACATACCAAACTGACTGGACAGAAAAACCTCAATATGATATGAAAACCTTTTCCACTCCACAGACGTGACACATTGTGTCAACTAACAGTCAGGCACAATGTCCAGCAGAAATATTATCAGAAGTAAGCAAAATATCTAAAAACGAAACCTGGGAAGTAGTGCATTCCTTAACCCTAACAGCTTGCCAACGTACTAAGCAATGTTTTAGAAGTACCTAAATTGATCTGCCACTTATTTCTCCAAAAGACATGTTACAAGACGCTAACAAATCAGACCAACATAAAATTGTGCTGGCGGTAGTACCTGTGTTACGAAGTATGAGTAGATAATCAGCAGTATTGCATGCAGTCTCTAGAATATAACTTGCACAGATGTAAACAAAGTAATCATGAGACATCGACGGAATGTGTTGTATATCAAGCAAGAAGTGTCGCAACAAATACCACTAGGGGTTGCTACCACACAGGTGCTACCACTCACCTGGTGTCTTTCAGTAATGTCCAGCAGCCTCAAGATGACGTTTACAGACATGTGCCTCTTCCTGCTTCCTCACCAGTTCCTCCAGCGCATCGTGTACGCCCGGCCGCTGATAGTACGGACAGACAATAAGGAAAGCTGTCAACCGCGGTTTACTTCGCTTCCACCATGTACTGACAGAGGGAAAATTGTTCCACTTACGGGCACCAAAACACGATGTGCCACAGACACTCGGGCTGTCACGATCCTCCAGTAGACAGTACAGCAGAGTGCTTGAAGCCCGCTCAGTACAGTGTTCTGAAGACTACCATAAGAGTTAACAGTCCCTATTTACGGAGACCTTCGACCACTACAGCTCATTTAGGTTCATTTATAGTGACAATCAACAAAGACTGCCAAGCGACACTGTGTTAGAAACAGGACGTGTAGTGACGTGCATCATTCTGTACAAAAAATGCAATTTACAACGAACCTTTAAAATGTTATTTGTTATTTCTTATTGTGTTTCTTTGAATGCCACCCAGTCAAACATGTCTTTATTTGTAAGCATGAAAATCAGCTACCATTAAGAATCCATTACAAGAAAACAGTTTTTGCCACAGTGGACACATGGGATGGATTAGTAGTAGCATTCAATTACTAAATTGACAACAGAATTTACAACTCATTAAGGAATTAGTTTTGCAATCTGTAGGTTTCATTCAAGAGAAATAAAAATGAAACGCAACAGGATGGAATTAACGATAACGGACGAAAATCTATAGATGTGATGTACATGTACATCTACATTTACATTGGAGACGGATAAGACGGCCTTGCACGCCAGGATAGTGTTTGGCAATTAGACTGAGTTATGGTGACAAAGATCAAAGACTGGCAAGAGACACAGTGTTAAGTTCAAAATGGCTCTGAGCACTATGGAACTTAACATCTGATGTCATCAGTCCCCTAGATCTTAGAACCACTTCAACGTAACTAACCTAGGGACATCACACACATCCATGTCCGAGGCAGGATTCGAACCTGCGGCAATAGCAGTCGTGCAATTCCGGACTGAAGCGCCTAGAACCTCTCGGCCCCAGCGGCCGGCACACTGTGTTAGGAACAGGACATCTAGGGACATGCATCAAACTTTACAAAATACAATTTACAACATACTCTTAAAAAGGCATGCAACAGAAACTCTCGCCGTGTGAAAGAGGGCATTATCTTACTGAAATGTAAGTTTACTCCGTGAAGGGCAAAAGGACGGGGCGTACAATATCGTCGAAATAACAGTGTGCTTTAAAGGGTTCAAATGGTTTAAATGGCTCTGAGCACTAAGGGACTTAAAATCTGAGGTCATCAGTCTCTTGGAACGTAGAACTACTTAAGCCTAACTAACGTAAGGACATCACACACAGCCACGCCAGAGGCAGGATTCGAACCTGCGACCGTAGCAGTCGTGCGGTTCCGGACTGAAGTGCCTAGAACCTCTCGGCTACAGCGGCCGTCCTTTAAAGTGTACCGCGAACGACTGCCAGAGGGGTCCTGCAACGAAATGAAATGACAACAAAGACCAGTACTGATGGTTGTCGGGCCGTATGGCAGGAAACTGTCAGGTTGGTATCCCTCGCTGTGGGGGGTATCTCCAGACTTATCTTCGGCCTGGAGTATCTTGATGGGAATAAATTGTCTTCAGTGATGAGTCCGGTTTCGAACTGAGTCCTGATGACCAGTGAAGACGTGTCTCGAGATGTCGCGGACAAGGGTGAGAATCCAATGTGACTTTCACTCTCCACGACTACCAGGAATGGTAGCCAGTGGTGCAAATCCATTTGGTAGCAGGACCTTTTTGGTTCATTCATATAACACAGTGGGACGTCGACGATATTCTACCCCACGTTCTGTTGCATTTCACGGAACGCCATCCTCGGCCTATATTTCAGAAAGGTAATGCCCACTTGCAAGCGACGTGAGTTTCTACGCTTATCTTCGTACTTGCCAAATTCTACCATCGCCAGAGAGATGGCCGCATCTCTCGGCATTTGAGAAAATTTTGAGAACGCAGGACCCTCCAGTCATCTCGGGGTTCGACAGAATATGGCACGATATCTCTCAGGAGGATATCTATCAACTCTATTTTCCAAAGCTGAAAACTGCTTACATAAAGGCCAGAGGTGGACCAGGGCGCTATTGAACTCTTTTTCTTTAACATATCATCCAGTTTTTATGAATTTGTGGTTATTTGTTTGTCTCTACATGCACGTTGCATCTACCGATCTCCGTCCAATTGCGATAGTTCCTTCGAGGTGCGTTTTTTCTTCTTCTTCTTCTTCTCCTTCTCCCTCTTCTTCTTCTTAGATTGTATGATGGTTCCATTGTGCCATCTTGTGAATACGGCACAAGATGCTATGTGCAGTTACGTCAATGCACTCCATGCACTATCTTCCTCAGAATGAGGATAAAACCAGACAGTTAGTCCTCCATGCATTGAGCGCCAGCCGACGACCACCAACTGTCAACACCCTCGCTTTAAGTTCCGGCTGTTCTATTGCACGCTTGTTTGACATCGGTGGCGCCGTCGCCAACACTTTCAATTACTCACGTGAAATCTTCCAGCAATGAGTAAACGTATTCAGCCTTGACACCACCTGCTGATCGGAGCATCACGTGGTCAGGGAACAGGTGGGATGAATTTCAGTGTGAAAGTATACGAATAACTAGACATTTACATCTCTGGCGAGGGGGCAAGAAGGATTTACTGGACCTGTTGAATGGAATGAAGCATGTACTAGATTAGGTGTAAACTGATTTAGGACTAACTGAAGATAAACGAACGTGTTGAGGAATAGCCGAAATCTGATTAATGACGTTACAAGGGGGAGATGAGAAGGAGTCTAGAGGAGGTAATTAGCGCATTAGCCTCTAAAAGAGGTCAAATAATTCCACACATTGGCCGTCAGAAGGACAAAGACGAGAGTGTACCTCTGGAACACATATTTTCCGGAAATGGTCCATTCGCTGTGGGATAACATGAATAGACAATAACCGGACACTATTGTTGCAGAACGACGCTGACAAATAAGATAATACCGGCAGAGTTTCTCTGCAGAGTTAGCGAGGGTAAGAATACGCGGAAAACACTGTGAGTAGGCGAAGGAACCGAATGAAAGGACATTAGTCAACACACCGTCGAATAACTATGATGGGCAGTAAAGGGATTACGTAATTGTATATTTTTTAAATCGATCATTTGAGTTGAATACAGTCAACAAAACAGTTAAATTGATTATTTAATAACAGTACATTAATGAAGAACCGCTAAGTGCCCCTAAGGTTACATCTACGAACAGTGAATCATACAAAAACATCTGCTTTCTTTACATTTATTTTTTAATGTTTGTAAAGCTACGCAGGGAATAAGAAGAATTTTTACAGAGAGCAAAAGCATGAAGATACGTTCTTTAGAATGACTCGAGAAGCAGAATCAGACATAAATGCACTTTGGATGATCAAAAAATAGTTATACAGAAAGGGTTTTTGTTGTGGCGTTTTCTTTCTGTCTTGATGTGCTTGGGGCGAGTGTGTTGAGCTAATACCGTCCGTGTATTCGGCGCGCTTGCAACTGGAGTTAACATACGCTTACTTCCATTCACGTGTTTGCAGACTTACTTAACTTAATATGCATGAATTCACATCAGATTTATAGAGAACATAATATTTATCATATGCAGGATTACCACGTGGAGGCCATTACTTTCAAAACACCTCTTTTTCAAAATTCTACCATTTACTACTAGCTGCCTATCACAACTTCTGTTTGATTACATTATCTCAGTAGGTGTTTTAGGAATCTGTGTATTATTTTGCTCTACAGACTACTCTACGAATTTCTGTTTTAGTTAATACTTCATAGTAAGAGTTAGGCTAGACATAAATATAATGTTTCTAATCAATTTCAAAAGTAGAATCACAAAACGCGTGGAACCACGTACTGTCACAATATACGTAATGCTATTCAGGTGACACAGTTCCAAAATTAAGTAGTGTTTTACTTTTCTCAAAAGAATTAGTGCTTTCTTCTCATAATGTTATCTAAAGATCATAGAAGTTGGAAAAAAATAAATATATTAGCATCTCAAAGCAAGTGTCAAACCTTTTTGCTCACAAGGTCAGTGTCACCGTGTTTAATTATAATTGGGGGATCAACATTATAAACCACATAAGACACTTAAAATGAAATACTGAATGTACAAGCAAAATTAGGAATGCCCAAGAGGGAGGTAAGCGGTGCCGACTGCCGGAGCAGTAAGTCTCTACATTTTGAAAGTGCCTCAGAATTTTTCAAGTTTTATAAGAGAATTTGATATTTTACACACTTTCTATGAAGGCCTTTAGACACCTAAAATAGCTATGCATTTAACAGTAATAAATGAAATAAATAATTCTAACTGAATGGTGACACAAAAAACGTATATACGAAGCACTTGTATACGAAGCACGTGTAACATTACGATCTATCGTGAAAAATGATCCATGGACATGTAATTAACTAACCAACTAAGAGGAGGCAAGAGACAAAATCCAAGACGTTCGTCACAGAATGAAAAATATATTGATGGTAAATGCACTTTAAATATGCTGTTTAGTCTTACAAATCCAAAAAATTCGGAGGAATTTATATCTGACACGATCATCCATCAAACGAATGAAACATGGAATCAATGAGTGTCGCTTTGATTCTGACAGGAGAACGGGTTCTTGAAACCTTCAGCACCTCCGAAATACAGGAACTGTGGCAAGAGCAAAGGTCTAATAAGAAAGAAAACAAGATCTAAAGCAAGTAATGAGTCGTGCTTCAGCTAGCGTTGGAGCCGTTGCTAGGTTGGCATCGTTTAGTTGGTATAGTTATCGGTTGTCGTCTTCTTCTTGCGTTCATTGGCGCCACTCCGTTTGCAAGCGTTGTCTCTCCACTAGTGGCAGCAGCGGCGGTTATCGATATCCAGTAACGGTGGTACTATCTTTGGGGTGACGTTGTGGTGTTTCCGTGTCGTTTGAGTCGGCAGTTCGGTTGGGGACGGACGAGCAGCCAGGTCCGAGCAGCGATCGAACACACTGGGACCACTGGCGGTACACATGCGCTGCCGGATGAAAAGCGTCTGGTCGCGAGGGGTACAACCTCGTTGTCAACCGGACCCAGGAAGTTTAACTTGAGTGCACCTTAATTCAAGTAGTGGAACCTCCACCATTGTGAGATCTCGCCATTTGCATGCGTGTTGCTGCTAGCAGGGTCTCCGAGACGTAGAGCCGCGAGTGGAGCGTTTGGGGAAGGCGAAACTAATTAGCCTTCCTCCACTCCTTATTATTAATTGTTGCATTCTAAATGTTAATATTTTTTGAAGTGCAACCAATGTTGTTTTTCCTGCCTAGTGGCCGCTAACGCCCCAGTTACCTGCCCTGGAGGTTAGTGTATGTTACGGCAGTGTACTTTTTCGTAGCCATGCCACTGCTGTCCCGCAAGGTGTGTAGCTTGACAACTTCCTTGATTTGGGGCGGGTGGTGATTTTTTCCCTACTGTGGTAGTAACGGTTCCTTTCTGCTTCCGCATGCTCTAAACACCGGAGTCTGAAGACGTAGTGCTGACTGCCGGTTCCAGCTTTGATGTGTTATACCATCACTGTGTTGGTCGTAGGATGTTAGGTAAATTCGGCCAATGATTATTGGTCATGCTTTTAAACTGGCACTAATCTCAGTTACCATATCGTGAAGTGAATGCAACTCTTGGCTACCTGTCTAATTGCTTGCGAAGTTTTGAGTATTCTAGCAGAGAGACTTCGATGATTGTTCTTTAAAAAATATTTTAATAACTGTAATTGAAAGCTGAAAAAGTCAACTGGTTCTTAAAACATTGCTATTCAGGCCTTCAGCCGTGAAACAGGTTTTAAATTATTACTATTGGGGCCTTCAGCAGAGAAAGAGTTTGAATTTGTTGTCATTAATGCCTTCAGCCGTGGAACACTTCTTAATGTATTGTCACCTTTTACTGTTTGTTGTTTTCAAATAAAGTGTGTGTTATTGAAAAATAAACTAACCAATTGTAATTAATTACGGCCCCGTCCACAATCGCAACCCAATCCTGCCTTCCTTGGTACCAGGTCGGAAGTAATTTTGGGGCAATAAAATGAGTCTCAAGGAAACCTTAGCAGCACCTGCAGCATCACAGAAAACGGCTTTTAGTAACGTTCAAAATTCACAGTGGCATTTTCAAAAACACAATATTAATAAGAAAAATATTAACATATTCTGTCTTTAGGACGAAAAAGTAATTATTCATATTACAAATTTAAATGTTCAATATACCGAAATCAACTTCGTGATATTGACATTTATTGTTATTCATTAGTAAATGCCACTACTACACAAATTAGTTTCAGTGTATCTGTGCGAAGTCAAAGAAAGAAATCTTAAGACTCCAAGAATAATACTCTGATTAGTCTTGAGAACACTGTTTGGCCCAAAGCGATTAAAGATGCACATTCAACATTTGTGAAAACGAACGTTCTTTTCTTTATTCATCATTAGTATGGCTACGTATGTTCTGGGCCCTCCTTCTGCCTTGGATTCGGACTTAGAGGTCCTGGCTTCAGAACGAAGTGTGAGGGCATGTTTCCCAGTATTTTCGGGTTTCCTAGATTCAGGGGCAATGACATACAGTCCAATGTGGTGATGGTGGGAAATTTTCCAAAAAAGGAAGATGGGGCTGATGGGATGTTTCAAAAACTTTGGCTTTCATTAAAAAGAAACAGCCAATCACAACACAATATTTAATCAGCCAGCCAACAGATCTAAATGCAGTACTTTATTAGTAATTAAAACAGACAACCAGTACCACGCTGTACGGACACGAGGTCGAGATGCTGTGTCAGCAGGAACCTGATATGATTTCTGTAGGCAAAAATTCTGCGTCATCAACAAAATTTCTGCTGTTTCATCAGTAAACTGATCTTACATGTATAAGCTCCCTCTCTCCCTCTCTCTCTCTCTCTCTCACACACACACACACACACACTCACACACACACACACACACACACACACACACACACACACACAGACAGACAATTACAGACACACATTATGCCACACACATGCACTGAGGAAGGAGAGAATGGGAGAAAAGAGGTTCGCATATGAGAGGCAGTTCTAAGATGTGTATATATGCGTGTTCAACACTCCAAACTTTCTAAGTATTTTGTTTCTTGCTAGATATCTCATCTACCTGGCATTGACATATCTCAATATGTTTGCTAACCACTGTTGGTAACTGGTTCAACTCTCAGCGTCATTACTATGTGATGTATCGGGTAATTTGTATGGCGCGAATGAGACCATATGTTACAAATTCATGTAACATCGGTGACGCATAGGTTAATTTGCTCCCCTGTCATGCAACAGTGGAGATATATGAATCAAGTCGTTACAACATTATTTAATAACTGGGATATTATTTGAATCCAGTAGGTATTAGATTACCTTTCGAGATCCAGTAGCTGACATTCAATGACAATGTGTGTTTCATTTTATAGGCTTTCATGGCCGTTGTCCCTGAAGTAAAGGCCGGCCGCAGTGGTCTCGCGGTTCTAGGCGCGCAGTCCGGAACCGTGCGACTGCTGCGGCCGCAGGTTCGAATCCTGCCTCGGGCATGGATGTGTGTGATGTCCTTAGGTTAGTTAGGTTTAAGTAGTTCTTAGTTCTAGGGGACTAATGACCACAGCAGTTGAGTCCCATAGTGCTCAGAGCCATTTGAACCATTTGAACCTGAAGTAAAAATCTTCTGGTTTATTAGGCCGCGTTATGTTTCTTCTAAAGTAATCGACGTTTCGAGCCCTCTGCTCGGTTGTTCCTCAGGATCTTTTGGTGTCCACTACTACTAACAGTAGTGGACACCAGATGATCCTGACGAAGAACCCAGCATAGGGATTGAAACGTCGATCATTTTGGAAGAAACCTGACGCCACCTAATAGCCCAGAAGATCTTAACTTCTGTGGGTCATTTTGTCACAAATTTGATGTAACAGCCGATTTGTGGAGGAATTTGTTACAATTCTGTTCTGCAGGGGCCAATTCATTTCTGTTTTGCTACATTCTATATATGCATCTGGCAATATGCTACAAATTTGCCTTATATAATGATATAAGGATTGCAAAGTTTCATATTGCCTCCACTGTGTGTCTGTATATATTAACATAGCAGAACACGAAGTCAGTACTTCAGCGTGGAGTTGCTATAACGTTAGGGTGACTTTGAATATGAGTGCTGTAGTAAATTAATATGCGTCACTGGTTGATCGGCGTAGCGTCGAATAATGTTGTGGAAGCTGCACAATCAATATTCCAACGACAAAGCTGCTTGTCATCTTCAGATGTTTACTGACGCTTATTACAGTGGCTCGCCAGCATATACAGTGGCTCCCTAGAAAAGGGCAGGGCCGAATCATAGAGCACGGCCAAATTCAGTGCCCTCTGCAGGAGAAACGGCCCATGACCTACACAAGCGCGGCGTAGGAGAAGCACGTCAGCAAATCACTGTCCAGAGCGCGCGTGGGCAGTATGTTGGCGCCCACTGTGATTGGCAAATTGAAGCGGACGCGGCGCTCCCGGAACGACAACAATTGCCATTTATTGTGCGAGGCGGGGCACCAGTGACGTCGCTGGCGACGTCGAGGGTTTATAAGCACGCAGCAGCATTCAGACGACAGCATTGAGTGAAAAAGCACTTCCCCACGACAGGATATATCAGTATACAAGGAGAGAAAGCGATCAGGTCAGTGGTGACTTAGCTAGGCTGCCCACTTACTGTGTCAGCCTTCCTATGGCAAAAGACAACCATAAAATCTACAGCCGTTACCTTCTCTACATGAGAGTGAGTATTGAAGATTATCGGTCCAAGGACGAGACGACGCAGTGCAGAAACTCAACGCCTCGAGGATAGTGCAAATTATCGCCAGATGCCATCCCGCGGCTTAAAGTGCGTCGGAATCGAACGACAGATTGCAGCCTGCCCTGCACCTCCTAAGCAAAGTGTGCTATCTGTGACAAAGACCAGCACTCCTCTGGAGATATAAATTCCAGTCGCAACAGCAGACTAAGAAACCGACGGTGAATATCTTTAAACAATCGACAACGCCAACGACGACCAGCAAGATGGACTGTCAGCCACCCGAACAACAGCCATCCGGACAGCCCCAAATGTCAGCTAGCCTACGGAGACTTCCAAGACGACGGATTTCACGAGCCTAAGCAGACACACCGTCGCCTAGTGAAGACCAACCTGCAACAATTGCTTCCACTACAGAAACACTACGCACCTTGACACCAGCCATATCGGACACCGCAGACCTGCTTGTACGACTTCAACAAAAACAGACAGGAATCCTCCTCTGGTGGAATGAATAAAGAAGGCGTTTACCACTCCCTGAGGAAGGGATAATGACCGCATAACAAGACAACTCCGACTCTGCATTTGGAATGCCAATGGAGCAAGACTTAAAAAAACTGAACAGATATTGTAACAAATAAGCCCTCGGTCACAAATATTAAGTCAAAATTGACCTGGTTTCGACGCTACTATGAGCGTCGTCTTCAGAATTAGACTAACTGTGCTAAAACATTAGGTATATAGTACATTAATAAAATTAAAGTTTGTACTGACTCGAAAAGGTGCAGTACTTACAAGTCACATATTAAAAAAGATCTAAGCCGGAAAGGAGACGTCATGAAAACTTGTGAGAGGGCCAGCCGCTAAGGGCTGCTCGTACTGTGAACAAGGGTTGCAACAAGACGGAGGTGCCCACTTTAGAATGTGTGGGCCAGTAAACATGGTGTTGCTACGAGCGCCATCTAGTTGCCGCAGAAACAACTAGGCTACTGTACATTCAAAATTAGACACACGAAATAGTGATGCAGCTGATTCAGGCATAACGTAAGCATTAATAATATCAGGATGAAGTGACATATTTATCTGCTTTAAATAGAGATACATTTTGTAACGTAAAAACGTTAGTTATGACATACAAGAAAACAGCAAATGTTTTACAGGAAAACAACATTTTCGGTAAACTGTATGAGGAAATCTGAATCAAAGATAAAGCAATGGCTTTATACAGTCAAAAAAGTTTTTATTTCGCAGCTGCAGCTGTTCGTTGAGAATGAGGCCATCATGACGAGTGAGATGTTTGAAAATCTCCAATTTCTCTAAGACATCTAACCTACGCCCCTTCTTTTCGGTATATTGTTATGACCTATGGCTTTGGGCACGTGTCCAGTAATTAAGAGATGATAGGCAAAGGATGAATTTAGGGGACTGGTGCCGTTCTTTCTCAAAAGATGTTCTTTATATCTGATGGTGAAAGCACGTTCAGTTTGCCCTATATAATAGGAGGAGCAGGTATCGCAGATGTTCTTATAAACGCCAGAACGTTCTGTAGGGGAGCGAATGGATTTCAAATTATGAATGAAGTTTCTCATTAGATTATTAGTGGAGAAGGCAACATTGCAGTTGTATTTGTTGTGAAGCATGCGCTGAATCTGATAGGAAATGGGTACTATGAATGGAATAGAAAATGTTTTTTGGGGTACCATATGTTAGTCGGCGTACAGCTTGGATGTAGTTATAATATCGGAAACACTCCTGACGGAGACGGCTAGTTTGACATTACGCAACATGCATGGTTATAGGAGGGACCGGGTTGAACAACGAGGTGGCGGAATTGCAGTGTTCGTCAAAAACACCGTACGACATCGTCAGGACGATCTACCACCACTGGCATCACTGGAAGCCACAGCCGCCAGCCACGGTGACCGAGTGGTTCTAGGCGCTTCAGTCCGTAACCGCGCGCATGCTTCGGTCGCAGGTTCGAATCCTGCCTCGGGCATGGATGTGTGCGATGTCCTTAGGTTTAAGTAGTTCTCAGTTCTAGGGGACTGATGACCTCAGATGTGAAGTCCCATTGTGCTCAGAGCCATATTTGAAGCCACAGCGTTACAGTCTTCACGGCAATAAAAAACCTAACTTTGGTGGCAATGTACCTTAGCCCCAAGAGACAGTTGGTGGCCAGAGATCTTCAAGCTATCTTCGACCGATTCAGTAAAGTCTTTTTGGGAGGACAGCTTGACTCCAAACATGAGGCTTGGGATTCAAGGAGGGCCAACAGAAAGGGAGCGCTACTATGCGATGTAGAGGACGACCTTCATCTATGGGCCATGGGAGTCAACACGCATCCCTGAGTTCGCCGTCCAGAAGACGGACGTTCTCGATATAGCTTTTGTTTAAAAAATCGCTGCAAATCTGCAGCTCGAAACCATCCAGGATCTGTCATCTGATCATCCACCAGTAATCGGGAATGGCGACCTCCCCAACACCTCCTAAAAGCTCCAGAGCTGTTAAGTGGGATCTCTTTGCGACATACCTTAACAGTAACGCCCGACCGACCCAAGTAGTGTCTACAATTCCGGAAATGGACATTGCTGTAGAAACTTTGACAGCTAAAATCCAACGGACAGTAAGACGTGCAGCAACTGATATCTTTCGTCACCACCATCAGTTTGAAACATTCCCTCCTCATTGCAACGAAACCAAGCATCGCCGGAATACTCACAGAAAACGGTGGAAATTAAACAGACATCTAGAAGATGGACGGCTGATGCTTAGTTCGTTCCGGGAGCTGACGAATAGCGGCAAGACCTCTTGCAAACGGGGATGGACAAAACGTTCCTCCAGACTAGGGAAGAGTGGCAACTTGTCAGAGCACCATGCCAACCGAGACCACTAAAGAGAGCAATGCGCGGTCCCGACGGCCTCATATACGCACGCTTGGACAAGCTGAATTGTATGTCGACGTATATGAACACAATATGATAGCTCTGCCCCCGCAGGATGCAGAGGACGCAAGGGAAGTGGACCATATCTGGCAGCGAATCGCCGACTTCCGTCAACTCACTACACGACAGATGCCTGTTGTTGGCACTCCCGCTGAAGTTAGAAAGCTCATTAGGAAGACGCACAACTCTGCGTCTATCAAGGACTCTATGACCTACGCCAAAGCATCTTCCAAGAAAGACCATCGTTCTCTTAGCTCGAATTATCAATGGCTGCTTACTCAACGGCTACTTCCCTGCAGCCTGGAATACGGTGAAGACGATTCCTATTCCCAAAAGTGGATAAAACCCGTCGCTGCCAGACAGATACCGATAAATTAGCCTGTTGCCCACGCTTGGCAAAATATTGGAACGGGTGCTACTACAGCGTCTCAAAGATTGTCTGCAAGAAGGTAACAGCATCAGCCACGATAAGTTAGGCGTCCAACCACGGTTACCGGCGGAGCTTCAGCTGTTTCGGATCACAGAATCCTTACAACTCAATTTGAGTAAACGAAACTCCGCACTTGGAGTTTTTCTAAATATTCTAAGGAACGACGAGAAACGTTTTAAGATCTCTAACGCTATAGATACACCAATAAGGAATAGCGCAATAGGCAGCACAGTTGAAGAGGAATGGACATATCTAAAAAGGGCCATCACAGAACTTGGGAAGGAAAACATAGGTACAAAGAAGATAGCTGCGAAGGAACTATGGGTAACAGAAGAAATACTTCAGTTGATTGATGAAAGGAGGAAGTACAAACATGTTCCGGGGAAATCAGGAATACAGAAATACAAGTCGCTGAGGAATGAAATAAATAGGAAGTGCAGGGAAGCTGAGACGAAATGGCCGCAGGAAAAATGTGAAGACATCGAACAAGATATGATTGTTGGAAGGACAGACTCAGCATACAGGAAAGTCAAAACAACCGTTGGTGGCATTAAAAAAAGCAACGGTGGTAACATTAAGAGTGGAACGGGAATTCCACTGTTAAATGCAGAGGAGAGGGCAGATAGGTGGAAAGAATGCATTGAAAGCCTCTATGAGGGTGAACATTTGTCTGATGTGATAGAAGAAGAAACAGGAGTCGATTTTAAAGAGATAGGGGATCCAGTATTAGAATCGGAATTTAAAAGAGCTTTGGAGGACCTACGGTCAAATAAGGCAGAAGGGATAGATAACATTCCATCAGAATTTCTAAAATCATTAGGGGAAGTGGCAACAAAATGACTATTCACGTTGGTGTGTAGAATATATGAGTCTGGCAACATACCATCGGACTTTCGGAAAAGCATCATCCACACAATTCCGAAGACGGCAAGAGCTGACAAGTGCGAGAATTACCGCACAATCAGCTTAACAGCTCATGCATCGAAGCTGCTTACAAGAATAATATACGGAAGAATGGAAAAGAAAATTGATATTGCGCTAGGTGACGATCAGTTTGGCTTTAGGAAAAGTAAAGGCACGAGAGAGGCATTTCTGACGTTACGGCTAATAATGGAAGCAAGGCTCAAGAAAAATCAAGACACGTTCATAGGATATGTCGGCCTGGAAAAAGCGTTCGATAATATAAAATGCTGCAAGCTGTTCGAGATTCTCAAAAAGGTTGGGGTAAGCTATAGGAAGAGACGGGTCATATATAATATGTATAACAACGAAGAGGGAATAATAAGAGTGGACGATCAAGAACGAAATGTTCGTATTAAGATGGGTGTAAGACAAGGCTGTAGCCTTTCGCCCCTACTCTTCAATCTGTACATCGAGGAAGCAATGATGGAAATAAAAGAAAGGTTCAGGAGTGGAATTAAAATACAAGGTGAAACGATATCAGTGATACGATTCGCTGGTGATATTGCTATCCTAAGTGAAACTGAAGAAGAATTAAATGATCTGCTGAACGGAATGAACAGTCTAATGAGTACACAGTATGGTTTGAGAGTAAATCGGAGAAAGACGAAGAAGTAGTAGAAATGAGAACAGCGAGAAACTTAAGATCAGGATTGATGGTCACGAAGTCAATGAAGTTAAGGAATTCTGCTACCTAGGCAGTAAAATAACCAATGACGGACGGAGCAAGGAGGACATCAAAAGCAGACTCGCAATGGCAAAAAAGGCATTTCGGGCCAAGAGAAGTCTACTAATATCAAATACCGACCTTAATTTGAGGAAGAAATTTCTGAGGATGTACGTCTGGAGTACAGCAATGAATGGTAGTGAAACATGGACTGTGGGATAAGCGGAGCAGAAGAGAATCGAAGCATTTGAGATGTGGTGCTATAGAGGAATGTTGAAAATTAGGTGGACTGATAAGGTAAGGAATGAGGAGGTTCTACGCAGAATCGGAGAGGAAAGGAATATGTGGAAAACACTGATAAGGAGAAGGGACAGGATGATAGGACATCTGCTAAGACATGAGGGAATTACTTCCATGGTACTAGAGGGAGCTGTAGAGGGCAAAAACTGTAGAGGAAGGCAGAGATTGGAATACGCGAAGCAAATAATTGAGGACGTAGGTTGCAAGTGCTACTCTGAGATGAAGAGGTTAGCACAGGAAAGGAATTCGTGGCGGGCCGCATCAAACCAGTCAGTAGACTGATGACCAAAAAAAAAGGGGTGTGGCGTGACAAGCGTATAGTCAAACTAGTCTATCAAACCCGTCTCCCAACAGTTACATCAAAGTGACTGAAAGCTTTCTGCAGGGCAGTTTGTACAAATCGTTAGGGAGAAGTCATCATTGAAAACTGTCTCTGCTGGCATCCCACAAGGAGCGTTGATGTCGCCATGCCTGTTTAATTGGTATATAAAGACATTCCTACCATTCAACACGCCATCGCCAGTCTGTAGGCCGATGACACGGCCTTCCTAATCTCTGTAAGGAACATCGGATAACTTGTCAACAGGATGCAGCGACAACTTGCGTCACCGAACAGTGGGAAAAGAGCAATAAAATCAACTTAAACTATACGAAAAACGCAACAATACTGCTAACGAAAAAACGGGAGCAACTAAGGTTGCGACCTGCCGCCAAAGGATGGATAATACCCTGGACTACGACGACGAAATAACTGGGAGTGATAATGGATAATGAGATGATTTTTACTCCACACATATAAGATAGGAAACTGAATACCATGAATATGATCCGGGCATTCATGCCGTTTTCCACGAGCAAAATGAAAACTTTCTTTCTAGAGCAACGCTACAACCCCTCTCTGCCTAACGGCTCCACGTCTTGGGGTACAACATGTGACTCTAATACACGCAGTTTGAAACCACTACGAAACACGTGTTTGAAGTAGAGACTAGGTGCCCCAAGAGGGGCCATGACGAGAGAAATAGCCGAGCTGACGTCGCTGAGAAGATAAAAGGCCAGACAACTCGTCTTTTTCACAAATTAGACAAACATCGGGGAAATGTCCGCCAACTTTCTAATGTAGGCTAGGCCCTATCACGACAGTGGCACAAATACAAGGTACCTCGAGCCATTATTGCACACCAACAGGACCATCAGAGATGATGCAATGTTCAGTTATTCGGTATCTTACTTGTAAGTAGTTACTGTTAGTCACTCGTACGACTACCTAACCAACACCCTCAAGAGTCTCGGATCGTCAGAGAGCTCAAGTCCATTTGCTAGAGAACACAAAATACCGTGAAACTATTTCCCACACCTTGTCACCCCAGAAGACAATCCCCGGACATAGCATGCCAAAAAATAAAATAAAATCGAACGACAGTCGACCAACCTTCTATGGCAGAGCACATCTCTGTCGAACTCGTGGGCAGTTAACTTCCTGACGCGGCTTGAGGTACAAGAAAATTTTATTAATGGATATTGCCTTGAGAGCACGTATTCGTACAGGTATCAAAGTCATTTAAGAATGTTATCATTGGTATTTTTACAATTTAATTTTGGTTCTTGAACTTTCCTTTCATTTCTGTCGTTGCTACCTCGTTACATACTTCGAAATGTAGGAGGCTAGAAGTGCATCCTGGTATTATACTCATTTTAGTTTGAGCACATAGCATTCTTTATTTTCTAACGTCGTTACCTCCGTGAGAATTTTGAACATTTTGGACCAAGTTACATTGTCGCAAATCCTAGGTCAACAAATGGAATGATCACGACTTGTTGTATTTAAAATCTTGTTTTATCAAGCGTAATGACAGAAAACCCTCTCTAGTGGCTTTTCCTTTTCGAAAGCTAAACTAAGAGTCATGTAATAAATCTTTATTTCCTTCTAGCATTCTACTGTATACCTTTCCCGCAATTTCGATAGTTCTTGCACTTATCTGTTGTGTTGTTACCTTCAGAATTGTGTGGATTGCATATCTCCAGTCTCATAGGTTCTGCGAATGGAGTAGTGTTAAGATGCTACTGTCCTAATGACTTTACATATTCAGAAGAAATGTTATCGATCCCTTATTTTATCCAACCCGTTTCGCTCATTTGATGGAAAATTCATATAATTTCCGTTAGTTCTAATACTGTATTCATAGTGTCTTCCATATCGACTTCCTACATTAACATGAAAGAGACAAATCCTCCTTTAATGTGCTGCTTCCATCTGTCTGCTCTTTCCCCCACATGTGTGTGTTTTCCATTGTAAATATAGACGCCCTTTCTTTTAATTTCAACGATTGTAGTTCGGTGTATTGTAAATGATTGTAAATGCAGACTCAGTTCTTCCGACGACATTTTATTTTTTGATTTCTTCTTATTTTTCCTGCAGTCATTTCTCGTTGACTTCCATGCACTTCACTATTTATTTCAGTCCCAAGTGAATTTTAATGCTATATTTTTGTCTGTAGCTGAACATAGCTGATCATCTCTGGGACAGTGGTCTACATTATTCCACAATCTGTTCCGGATTGTCGACATTACTTGCCATGTGTTTTCACAGTAGAAAATAGACAGTCTTCATTGTGGCAAAAAAATATTTGGATGAATCGTAAACATATTTCTCACTCATGCCTTTTATTTTCTGTACACTTTTACTGATGCGTCTCCATCGCATCCACAAATGTTTAACGTGTGTTTCCATTTGTATACAGGAACAATCAAAAAATGGTTCAAATGGCTCTGAGCACTATGGGACGTCTTAGGTTACGAGTCACCTAGAACTTAGAACGATTTAAACGTAACTAACCTAAGGACATCACGGACATCCATGTCCGAGGCAGGATTCGAACCTGCGTCCGTAGCAGTCACGCGGTTCCGGACTGCAGCGCCTAGAACCGCACGGGCACCGCGGCGGGACCAATCACTGAAGTACATAGAAAAGACCACATTAAATGGAAACAAGGAAATACTTTAATTTCCGTCATTTGTGTGGCCATACTGTCCGTAGTTGTTTACATTCTTCACAGTATTTTAGTTCTGTTGCTGCAACTACAGGAAATCCGGTTATTTTCACCAGAGGCGGATCTATTTATTGAGGTGAAGCGTCATCAGTGGCGGTGATTTCCACTTTAGCTCTAGCATGCATCGGGAAATGCAGTCTGCTAACACACCTTTGATATTTTTCTCCTTTAGACACTGACATTTATGACCTAATGTTCAGTTGCTCTGCAGCATTATGCGTTTGTCTTTTATTCACAGCACATTTTTTTGCACACCAGAAAACAGTGATTTGCGCAAAAGCGTGCTGTGAAAACAATAAAATATTCATAGTGGTGAAAAGCAACGGCACATTAGGTCACAAAATCAGTGTGTAAACGAGAAAAACATTAGTGCTGTGCTAACAGACGGAATTTCCCGCTGTAAGCGAGAAATCAAGTGGAAACCGTCACCACTAATAAGCTGTACCTCAATAAAGCGAACTGCCTCTGGTGAAAAGGCACATTTTTTGTAGTTACAATGACCAAACGAATATACCATCAAGAAACTTAATTTTCACCACCTCCTGCTTTCATCCAACATCATCATATTTGGAAAATATTTCGAGTAGGTTTCCCCACCATGCTATAGTTCTGGGTGGAGATTTTAATTTCCCGGATATGGATTGGGAGAGTCAAACGTTCATAACGGGTGGCAGGGACAAAGAATACAGTGAAATTCATTAAAGTGCTTTATCTGAAAACTACCTTGAGCAGTTAAACAGAGAACCGACTCGTAGCGATAACATATTAGACTTTCTGGTGACAAACAGACCCGAATTATTTGAAACATTTAACGCAGAAAGGGGAATCAGTGATCATAAAGCGGGTACTGCATCGATGATTTCAGCCGTAGATAGAAATATTAAAAAAAAGTAGGAAGATTTTTCTGTTTAGCAAAAGTGACAAAGAGCAGATTTCATAGTACCTGACGGTTCAACACGAAAGTATTATTTTAAGTACAGATAGTGTTGAGGATCAGTGGACTAAGTTCAAAGCCATCGTACAATATGCATTACATGAGTATGTGCCAAGCAAGATCGTAAGAGATGGAAACGAGCCACCGCGGTACAACAACCGAGTTCAAAAACTGCTGCTGAAGCAAAGGGAACTTCACAGCAAACATAAACATACCCAACGCCTTGCAGACAAACAAAAATTACGAGAAGCGAAGTGTAATGTGAGGAGGGCCATACGAGAGGCGTTCAATGAATTCGAAAGTAAAGTTCTATGTACTGACTTGGCAGAAAATCCTTAGAAATTTTGGTCTTATGTCAAAGCGGTAGGTGGATCACAACAAAATATCTAGACACTCTGTGACCAAAATTGTACTGAAACAGAGGATGGCAGACTAAAAGCCGAAATACTAAATGTCTTTTTTATAAAGCTGTTTCACAGAGGAAGACTGCACTGTAGTTCCTTCTCTAGATTGTCACACAGAGGGATAGAAAAACAATTAAAATCGCTCAAAAGAGGAAAGGCCGCTGGACGTGATGGGGTACCAGTTCGATTTTACATAGAGTACGCGAAGAAAATTGCCACCCCCACCCCCTTCTTGCAGCGATGTACCGTAGGTCTCTATAAGAGCGTAGCGTTCCAAAGGATTGGAAAAGGGCACAGGTCGTCTCCGTTTTCAAGAAGGGAGGTCGAACAGATGCGCAAAACCTTAGATCTGTATCTCTAACGTCGATCAGTTGTAGAATTTTGGAACACGTCTTATGTTCGAGTATAATGACATTTCTGGAAACTAGAAATCTGCTCTGTAGGAATCAGCATGGGTTTCGAAAAAGACGGTCGTATGAAACCTAGCTCGCGCTATTCGTCCACGAGACTCAGAGGGCCATTGACACAGGTTCCCAGGTAGACACCGTGTTTCTTGACTTCCGCAAGACGTTCGATACAGTTCCCCATAGTCGTTTAATGAACAAAGTAAGAGCATATGGACTACCAGACCAATTGTGTGATTAGACTGAAGAGTCCCTAGATGTGGGAACGCAGCATGTAATTCTCAATGGAGAGAAGTCTTCCGAGGTAAGAGTGATTTCAGGTATGCCGCAGGGGAGTGTCGTAGGACCGTTCCTATTCACAATATATATAAATGACCTTATGGATGACATCGGAAGTTCACTGAAGCTTTTTGCGGATTATGCTGTGGTACATCGAGAGGTTGTAACAATGGAAAATTGTACTGAAATGCAGGAGGATCTGCAGCGAATGGACGCATGGTCCAGGAAATGGCAATTGAATCTCAATGTAGACACGTGTAATGTGCTGCGAATACGTAGAAAGAAAGATCCCATATCATTTAGCTACAATATAGCAGGTCAGCAACTGGGACAGTTAATTCCATAAATTATCTTGGAGTACGCATTAGGAGTGATTTAAAATGGAATGATCATATAAAGTTGATCGTCGGTAAAGCAGATGCCAGACTGAGATTCATTGGAGGAATCCTAGGAAATGCAATCCGAAAATTAAGGTTGAAGGTTACAGTAAGCTTGTTCGCCCACTGCTTGAATACTGGTCAGCAGTGTGGGATACGTACCAGATAGGGTCGATAGAAGAGATAAAGAAGATCCAACGGAGAGCAGCGCGCTTCGTTACAGGATCATTTAGTAATCGCGAAAGCGTCACGGAGATGATAAACTCCAGTGGATGACTCTGCAGGAGAGACGCTCAGTAGCTCGGTACGGGCTTTTGTTGAAGTTTCGAGAATATACCTTCACCGAGGAGTCAAGCAGTATATTGCTCCCTCCAACGTATAGTTCGCGAAGAGACCATGAGGATAAAATCAGAGAGATTAGAGCCCACACTGAGGCATACCGACAATCCTTCTTTCCAGGAACAGTACGAGACTGGAATAGGAGGGAGAACCGATAGCGGTACTCAAGGTACCCTCTGCCACACACCGTCAGGTGGCTTGCGGAGTATGGATGTAGATTTACATGTAGATCATGAGACATATGCCTGACTTGCTGTTAAATGTTTTGGCACTGTAATTAATGGCGTTATATGACGAGGCCTGGTGTAGAACATATTTCCGAAACTGTTTTAATATAACCGAAATGAGTCCACTACTTCTCAGACGTGTCACCTCATGATGTTAGAAGGACGAAATGGGTGATGAAAGATGAAGAATTTTCTCAGCAGCAACAAAGACGATAATTCTTGTACTCTTCAATGTATCAACAGATGTGGCAGCACAATCCTGAACATGCCTATAAACCAGTCGCTAACGTATTTAGACGCAGATTGCCAAGCTGACATCAAACCACAAACGCCCTGAACACAACAGCGATCTTTCAAAGTTGTTGTTAGTATCCACAAAGAGTTATAATTCACATGCGCTTTTAGTTAGGCCATTTTGAGATTAATTTCTTGTAGAATATACTTAATCCCGATTCATCAGTTTTAGCCAGTTTTCCGAGGTTACTCTTGGTTGCCCTGACCCAAACTTGACCCCGGTAGCAAATTTCAGGGTCCGGGCACCGGCAGCATAGCCAGCGGTCTAGTGTAATTAAACTCGGCATTTCGGCCTCAGACCTCTGAGGCCGGAGGCGAACTTCTCAACTGGCCCTCTGTTCTGGTAAGTAGGTAAACATTTCGTGTGGAATTAATACGCCGGAATTAATTACGCTCACTCGCCACCCATCTGGCTACGGCCTACTACGAAACCTCAGTTTGTGTTTACATAATGCCCTCAGCCGGTAGGCTGAAATAATGTTTTCTTCCTCGCTGTAGAGGTTACGTGATCCCCAAACGTTATATAGTGCTCTCCTGGAAGGAAAGTCCATTCTACAATGAATAAACAAATGTGACACTTTTGACTAACGTGGAGTGTGCTTCAGAAGTATCAGAATCCAAATGTAAGCGAATTATGCCAATGTAATGCTGCTTCCAAGACTCATCAACAGTGTGTGAAAGTTAACACTGAGTGAAACATTTTGGAAAGTTTAATCTCAACACTGGAAAAGACGTAGTTTCGATGATCGCTTCAGCACTTTTGTAGCCGCATATGGTACCCATATTCGTTTTGCCAGGCATTTCTTAGTTCGCTTTAGATAAATGAAGGAATGGTCTTCCAAAACGGTCGCCGACGAATTCCTGCCTCCTCTTTCACCAGTATCCGCTTGTGTTACGTCTCTGAGTATGTTGGCTTAGAGAACGTTGAACATTACGAGAGCCGTATTAAAAGTCGTTTGCATCTTACTGCTAAAATTTCAGTTCCAACAGTGTAATAGCAACGGCTGCAGCATCGTAATCTATTGACATTACACAAGTTTCTATAATGGGGCTTAATCAGCTGCTGCCAGTTGACAAAAGGGAATACTTGCAAAACAGCCAGCAATGTTTCGTTTCGAAACCGTGCTGTCATAGAATTCCTTGTTAGAGAAGAAAATGTGCTGTCGAAATTTACCTCACATTTGAACGTGGGTAAAAGAGTATCCCGAGCGGTCCTAGGCGTTTGAGTCTGGAACCGCGTTGCTGCTACGGTTGCAGGTTCGAATCCTGCCTCGGCCATGGATGTGTGTGATGTCCTTAGGTTAGTTAGGTTTAAGTAGTTCTAAGTTCTAGGGGGCTGATGACCTCAGCTGCTATGTCCCATAGTGCTCTGAGTCATTTTTGAAACGAGTATCCGAGATGATCCTTGAAGAAATCGACATCGAACTGCATCCACAGAACGCAACAAGGAAAGAGCTGATGAATTGCGTGGAGAAAGCAAACGTGTCATATTGAACGGAGTCAGTGCATAACTAGAAATAGAACTCACTGCAGTGCAATAAACGATTCTAGGTTTAGGTTACAAAACGTTCGTGCTCTTTGGGTACCACGTTTCTTTACCAAAGATCACAAAACCTCAGAGGAGAACCATCACCCAAAGTAATCTCCAGAGATTTCTAAACGGGGGCAATGAATCTTTGTTGGTGACTGTTATAATACATGATGAAAGTGGGTTCCACCATCATGAGCCTGAAATAAAACGCCGAATATGGAATGGCACCACTTGAATTCACTATCGAAGAAGAAAGCGAAAACTGTGTGTGGCATATTAACACATCGATCACATAGCAGTCTTACGATAGGTAATAATTTCTTACTGATTATGAGTCATCACATCCCTCTGACAGATATTCGTTCATGCGAGACAGCTAAGTGCGGTTCTGGTCAAGAGGTGCCAATGGCACACAGGTGATTAAATTGTAAGAATGCTATTTAAAATTGAACTTAAAAATGGAACAAAACTTTACACTAGTTTGTCAAATGCCAATAATTAACATCAGTGTATATTTCATTGTAAAATTGTCACACTCTTCTTGATACGAATACTAACTAAAGTTGCAAAATTTAATGCTTACATGATCAGTAACTTTCTGTCAAGTACGTAAGTATTCCATGCAGTTTTCGGATTGCAGCTGGATGACGTCGACTTCGTGGCACGAGATTTCGACCGACGACTATTCAGTCATCTTCAGGCGACTGTGTTGCACTGGAGATAGTTTACATCTCTAACCGTATATCAGAAATTTGCGCGGAGGCCCATGTGCAAAGGCAACAGCTGTATCAGCAACTTCTGTCGACTTCCGCCGCTCGTCAAATATTCCTCCACGTCGTGCAGGCACATGCGTAATGGTGATATTGCATGCGCTCTCTCTGCCGGAAAGCAAGCAGGCGGAGACAATATACTGCTGTTAATTAAATACAATCAACTGTCGTTGGACATGTAATTGGTCAAGAAATGTTTCCCTTCTGAAGATATTAAATAAATGACGCTCTTACACTCCTTATCCGGCTGAAAGCCACTATCGAGAATAATAAGACTGCCAAATATTGCCTTCAAGGGCTTCAGAAATGAATCGCAGAAGGACCTCGTCGAGGCCACTAAATCCGTGCCAGAATTCTCCATGGAATGTGCTGTGGACATACAATGCTCAGCTATTGCTGTCTTACTGAACTGCGAAAGGCGGCTGCAACGATCTTGTTCAACGAACCTTTCAAGTGTTGTGCGTGTTGTCTGACCAATTTAGGGTTTGCCACCCTAGCAAGGTATTCTGTAGATTCCTGCCATCCGCAATGCCTAGCGGAGATGGGCGCATGGATCTGTAGGTGTGCGGAAGATTACTTTGACATGAAGTTTCTTTTTTTTTAATTTGTGCCTAATCTGTCCGAAATATTGTCGGCATATAGGAGGAACGCTATGGACTTGGACCGCTCCTTCTGCTGTCGATCTTGTAGGTGGCCACGTCTCTATACTACTAAAGTGGCATCTACATGTTGGCAGGAGACATAAGGTTTACGTTCTGCTGAATCTAATGCCTTCTCATGATAATCTTCAATAGAAAACTGCTACCAGAAGGAACTGAGGACTACCCATAGGAATACCGTCAGTTTGCTCTAGATACTCATTGAGTAACAGCAGGATGAACAAAGGGCCCGAAGAAATATCGGCTTCGTACTGCTGATAAGTGGCAATAAATCCATGAGAGGGACCGTAGTGAAGAGTGAGACCGTTTTGAAGCTAACCAGTAAGTCCGACTTACCGAGTAGAAGTAACCTCAGTCTATTAATAAAGGCAGTGGACTTGGGAAAATGATACGATCTCGGTATAAATGCAAGTCATGCGTCAGTGCGCCGAAATTTCGCACAATGGTAGGTAATGGAAGATCTTTTTCGTGACTCCGTGGAAGACTATTTAATGTTAGAACAACAGATCTTTAACGTCATAGACTTTGAGAAACTTTTTGCGGAAAGGAAGAAGAATTCAACAATACGACGTTTTCCTTTCCACAGTCGCTGTGGGGTCGGTACCACCCTTCTTCTAAGTTGGTTCAGTCAGCAAGCTACAAATATCCTGACCACTTATCTGACATGGTGAAGCACAGTGACGTTCTCCTTGTCCGCTGGAGGGATCACCGTGGACGATCCTCTCACAGATTGCGTAGTGGGGCCCTTTCTCTGGAGGAAATATTACTCTTATGAGTTGGAGCTCTCGCAAGTGCTTGATATGTTTCAAGTCGGTATTTCTTCTGCAGCGTCACGGGGAAGAGGTCTAACAGCTTCTTCGATGGAACTAATAGAATCAGTTAAAGCCAGGGTTCTAGGTTTAGGCTGGAAGTTCAAGAGTTTCCCAAGCACTGAGAGCGAACCTTATCCGTGAAACTGACCACAGATAATCGGAAAGCTTCTTCTTGCGGTAACGTTGCTGACAGGTGGGCAAGCTTCGAAGACTGTCTTGAAGCAGACTTCTTACGCATTCAGTCCGATGTGGCAATGGTTACGTCGTCGACCCAATCGCAGGAAATAGATGAGAGTTTGGAATCAATCTGTATGTGAAGGTAAAACAGCTATTTGAAATTGTTTCCAGTTCATGGAGAGTAAAATGAATTCCCTCGGCCACTTGCGCTAGGTTTGCCTTAGTGTGATAAACATCGCAGTGGAGATCTGGTAAAGAGGTCTCACTCTGGCAAACTTAGGAATGAGCCCGTTCTGCATGGATTTTAGTACGAAACACTAAAAATTTAACAACTTCGCTTATTACGTACCTTATCCAGACTCGGAATATATGATGCCATCTCCACCCCGACGAGTCTGTAGTTGTTGCCTTCAGTCCTGAGACTGGTTTGATGCAGCTCTCCATGCTACTCTATCCTGTGCAATCTTCTTCATTCCCATTACCTACTGCAACCTACATCCTTCTGAATCTACTTAGTGTATTCATCTCTTGGTCTCCCTCTATGATTTTTACCCTCCACGCTGCCCTCCAATGCTATATTTGTGATCCCTTGATGCCTCAAAACATGTCCTACCAACCGATCCCTTCTTGAAGTTGTGCCACAAACTTCTCTTCTCCCCAATCCTATTCAATACCTCCTCATTAGTTACATGATATATCCATCTTATCTTCAGCATTCTTCTGTAGCACCACATTTTAAAAGCTTCTATTCTCTTCTTGTCCAAATTAGTTATCGTCCATGTTTCAGTTCCATAGATGGCTACACTCCAAACAAATACTTTCAGAAACGACTTCCTGATACGTAAATCTATATTCGATGTTAACAAATTTCTCTTCTTCAGAAACGCTTTCCTTGCCATTGCCTGTCTACATTTCATATTCCCTCTACTTCCACCATCATCAGTTATTTTACTTCCTAAATAGCAAAACTCCTTTACTTCTTTCAGTGTCTCATTTCCTAATCTAATTCCCTCAGCGTCACCCGATTTAATTTGACTACATTCCATTATCCTCGTTTTGCTTTTGTTGATGTTCATCTTATATCGTCCTTTCAAAACACTGTCCATTCCGTTCAACTGCTCTTCCCAGTCCTTTGCAGTCTCTGACAGAATTACAATGTTATCGGCAAAACTCAAAGTTTTTATTTATTCTCCATGGATTTTAATACCTACTCCACATTTTTCTTTTGTTTCCTTTACTGCTTGCTCAATATACAGATTGAATAACATCGGGGAGAGGCTACAACCCTGTCTCACTCCTTTCCCAACCACTGCTTCCCTTTCTGCCCCTCGACTCTTAGAACTGCCATCTGGTTTCTGTACAAATTGTAAATAGCCTTTCGCTCCCTGTATTTTACCCCTGTCACCTTTAGAATTTGAAAGAGAGTATTCCAGTCAACATTGTCAAAAGCTTTCTCTAGGTCTACAAATGCTAGAAACGTAGGCTTGCCTTTTCTTAATCTTTCTTCTAAGATAAGTCATAAGGTCAGTATTGCCTCACGTGTTCCAACATTTCTACGGAATCCAAACTGATCCTCCCTGAGGTCCGCATCTACCAGTTTTTCCATTCGTCTGTAAACAATTCACGTTAGTATTTTGCAGCCGTGACTTATTAAACTGATAGTTCGGTAATTTTCACATGTGTCAGCACCTGCTTTCTTTGGGATAGGAATTATTATATTCTTCTTGAAGTCTGAGGGTATATCGCCTGTCTCATACATCTTGCTCACCAGCTGGTAGAGTTTTGTCATGACTGGCTCTCCCAAGGCCATCAGTAGTTCTAATGGAATGTTGTCTACTCCGGGGGCCTTGTTTCGACTCAAGTCTTTCGGTGCTCTGTCAAATTCTTCACGCAGTATCGTATCTCCCATTTCGTCTTCATCTACATCCTCTTCCATTTCCATAATATTGTCCTCAAGTACATCGCCCTTGTATAAACCTTCTATATACTCCTTCCACCTTTCTGCCTTCCCTTCTTTGCTTAGAACTGGGTTGCTATCTGAGCTCTTGATATTCGTACACGTGGTTCTCTTCTCTCCAAAGGTCTCTTTAATTTTCCTGTGGGCAGTAACTATCTTACCCCTAGTGAGATAAGCTTCTACATCCTTACATTTGTCCTCTAGCCATCCCTGCTTAGTCATTTTGCACTTCCTGTCGATCTCATTTTTGAGACGTTTGTATTCCTGTTTGCCTGCTTCATTTACTGCATTTCATATTTTCTCCTTTCATCAATTAAATTCAATATTTCTTCTGTCACCCAAGGATTTCTAGCAGCCCTCGTCTTTTTGCCTACTTTATCCTCTGCTGCCTTCACTACTTCATCCCTCAGAGCTAGCCATTCTTCTTCTACTGTGTTTCTTTCCCTCATTCATGTCAATTGTTCCCTTACGCTCTCCTTGAAACTCTGTACAACCTCTGGTTCTTTCAGCTTATCCAGATCCCATGTCCTTAAATTTCCACCTTTTTGCAGTTTCTTCAGTTTTAACCTACAGGTCATAACCAATAGATTGTGGTCAGAGTCCACATCTGCCTCTGGAAATGTCCTACAATTTAAAACCTGATTCCTAAATCTCTGTCTTAGCATTATATAAGCTATCTGAAAGCTTTTAGTATCTCCAGGATTCTTCCATGTATACAACCTACTTTCAAATCTCTAAGTGCACGCAGGAAAAACGAATTCCAATTTTTTCCCTTATTTTATCATGACGATCGTTTTTCCATATTTAGAACGGCATCAAAAGAAAATTTTTGCTTTCGAAGGAAAGTTGGTGATTTAAACTTCATGAGGTGCAACAAGAAACGCCATTCTTTTAATGATGTAAACCCCAAATCCTGTATTATGTTCATGACACTCTGTCCCCTATTTCTCGATGATACAAAACGTGTTCTCTTCTTTGAATATCAGGATGTACTTCGTGTTCTGGCAATATAAAGCAGTCTTTGTTTCGCCTTCCCCACCAGATCATCTATGTATTTCTACGCTAAGCTGCTAGTAACCTTAATTCCTTGGTATTTGATTGAATTTATGGCATTTACATTTGATGGATTTATCGTGTAAAAGAAGTTTCACGGATTCCTTTTAACAATCATTTAGCCGACCTCACACGTTTCGTTATTTATGGTCACGTGCCAATTTTCGAAGTCATCAATCTTTTGATGACTTTAGTAGACGACTAACGACACCATAATGTGCGAATAATCCAATACGGCTAACTGAGGTTGTCTCATAAATGGTTTATACATGCCTAGCAAAGATCCTACAGTAGTACCTGGAGTAGCGCCGGAAATCACTTCTGTTTTACTCGATGACTTTCCGTAAATACTACTCTATATAACTTCTCTAACAGGAAATCACGATTCCAGTCCCATAACAGAGACGATGTTCCACAAGCACCCAATTTCGCTACAAGCCACTTGTGTGATACAGGGTCAAAAGTCGTCTGGAAATCTAAAAATACGGAATGTATCTGAAATCTATTGTCAATGGCACTCAATATTTCGTGTGGGTAAAGATCTAGGTACGTTTCGCAAGAACATTGTATTCTAAATCTGTGTTGACTGTGTGCCAATAGACCGTTACGTTCTTGGTAATTCATAGTATCTGAACACATCAAATGTTCCAAAATCCTTCAGCATATCGCCGTTAATGATAAGAGGCTGTAATTTTGTGAATAACTCCTATTCCCTTTCTTGAATGTTGGTGTGACCTGTCCAAATTTCCAGTCTTTGGGTACGGATCCTTCATCAGAGATTGTTAAGTATGGAGCTATTGCATCAGAATACTCTGAAGAGAACATAATTGTTATTGTGTCTGGACCAGAAGACTTGCCTATATCAAGTGATTTCAGTTGCTTTACTACTCCTAGGATATCTACTGTAAGTTGCTCATGTTGGTAGCTCTTCTTGATTCGAATCCTGGAATATGTCTTTGGTGAAAGAGTTTATGAAGGCTATGTTTAGTAAATTGGCTTTAGTAGAACTGTCATCGAGAGTATTTCCATTACTACCGCGCAAAGAATGCACTGATTGTGTTTTGCCGACAGCAAACTTTACATAGGACCAGAATCTGTTAAGATTTTCTGCCAGGTTTCGAGACAAAGTTTCACTGTGGAAACCATTATAAGCATCTCGCATTGAAGTACGCACGAAATTTCGAGCTTCTGTACGAGATCACCAGTCTTGGGGATTTTGAGTTCCCATAAATTGGGCATACGTTTTTCGTTGTTTCAGCAAAAGTTGTCTGACCTGTTTCATGTACGAAGGGGGATCAGCACGTCGTTTGTTATTTTATCCCTTGTAACTCTGTCAACTGCTGACGATACCTTTTCTTTGAATTCAAGCCAAATCTATCCTAGGCTTACATTGTTAATTTATAAGGAGTGAAGATTGTCTCTCAGGAGGGCGTAAAGTGAATTTTTATTCACTTTGTTTAACATATATTTTGTTCTTTTATTTTTGGAGAATTTGAGGGCTACGGTTGCTGGCTCTGGATGACGGGGGTCCCAGGTTCGATTCCTGGCCTGGTTGGGGATTTTTTCTGCCCGGGGACCGGGTATTTCGGTTGTCCTCACCATTTCATCATCATCATTCGTGACAGTAACCAGATTGGACTGTGTAAAAATTGGACTATGTAAAACTTAAAGAGTTTTTACGGGTACTGATGACCGCGCAGTTGAGCGCCCCTCATCCCAAACATCGTCATCATCATCGTGTTCACTAATCCCTGTATGCGTTTAGATGCTCATTATTAGCTCAGAACTATTTGTTGCTGAGCGGTCAAATGTTATTCACAAACGTTTACTATTCGAGTCATCTCATAAACTAACTGCTCGAAACAATTTTCAGAGAAAGCGTTTAGTACAATTTCGGCTAATATTATACGCGTACCTCCTGATTTAAACATGTATTTTGGCCAACATATAGTTTTAGGAATCGGGTATGTGTTTGAAATTAGATACAATTTTTTTTAAAATCCTGTCAACAATTGAATCATCTGAGTTGAGAAGGTAGTAAAAGGATCCAATTATTACTTCATTCCGACTGCGAAGAATAACCTCTTCCCATACTAACTCACAGGAAATACGTACTTCAATTTTGGTACAAGATAAACTACTTCTTACAGCAACAAACATGTCACCGCCAACTGCAGTTAGCCTATCCTTTCTGAACACCGATAGGTTCTTCGCGAAAGCTTATCTCCAGCTTTCGCCATCTCTCATTGTCTATAAAAATTAGACTCAGTGCTTTCTCGCACTTGGAGCTCTTGTAGTTTCCCAATGGAGCTACGGCCATTTATAGCTGTTATGGTTCTTAGATTCACGTTTTTCCTCCGTTCGACCTGCACCCTTTGAGGCTCAAGCCCTCTTTGTTCTCCCCCGAGCCCCTATAACATAACAAAATCCTCCCAGTCCCCGCTTACTCAGTGTAATGAGCTTTTGACCTGTTTAGCAAAACCCGAAGCCCCACCACTGTGCGACGCAAGTAGAGGAATCTGCACCGCACATGGTCAGAGCAAACTCTGCGCCTCTGATTCAGACCCTCCACATGGCTCTGTCCAAGAGTTCCGCAGTCGGTCCTGCCTTTCTCGGTTTAAAGAATATTCCATTAAGTTTCGTGATTGCAGCCGGATGAAGTTGAGTTCTTGCCACGATATTTCGACTGACAACCATTCAGTTTTCTTCAGTCGAGTATGTGGCACAGGAGATTGCTAGTTCGCTCGTGGACCACGGGAAAGACAGGCCGCGGCGCGTACGGCATGAAGATAGTCCTGAACTCGCTCGCTCGCTCAGCTCAGCAGACAAAATGCGTTCCTACACCTGATAACTCTCAGCTGGGTGTGTACGTACTAAGGAGAATTGAATTTTCCACTGGAATCTGCTCTTATGAAGTCTTACTGATTAACAGTACCACAATAAAATTTAATTTAAGGTCAATACTCGATATAAAAGGTATAAAATGGCTCTGAGCACTGTGGAACTTAACATCTGAGGTCATCAGTCCCCTAGAACTTAGAACTACTTAAACCTAACTAACCTAAGCACATCACATCCTGCCCGGCGCAGGATTCGATCCAGCGACCGTAGCAGTCACGCGGTTCCGGACTGAGTGGCCTAGAACCACACAGCCACCGCGGCCGGCTATAGAAGGTATAACGGCTTGTTTATAGGATTTAGTGTCTTCTGCTTAACAATACTCATAACACAGAAGAAGTGGTGCCTTATGCAACTGATAATCATTTAGCATTATTTTATTTTATTGTACGCCAGTAGAGCCGTAACAAATGATAAGTAGAACTATGGACTTCCGATGATTAGAGGACTAATAACAGTAAGATTCCATAATAGCAGATTCTAGTAGAAAATTCTGTTTTAGTTCGTACTGACTTGCCCTCTCACTAGTTAACAGGTGTAGAAACGTAGTTTGTCGGCTGACGTGAGCGACTGAGCGAGCGCAGGCCTACCTTCGTGACGTATGCGCCGCTGCTATTCTCGTAGGCCTCGTAGTTCGCTAATATGACCTCAGAATCTTAACTCCGCTAACTCTCTTTTCGACAGCGGGTGCGCATTCAGTAGCTATACATGCGCCTGTGCTCCATAGATGGAGCAATAGTCGAAGAGCGAGAGAAAGCCGGCAGTGGTCGCTGATATAGCTGTCGCCTTTGCGCATGCTTATCCGTGCCAATTGTGATGATGAAATGTGATTTGTGGGGCGCTCAAATGCGTGGTTATCAGCGCCCATGCAAATTTCCAGTCGTTTCCATGACCAGTATGTCCGCTTACCCGAAGAATGCAGAAGTGATGAGCACAACACGAACACCCAGTCGCCGGGTGGACAAAATCTTCGATCAGGGAGCGAATTGTACACGGTACCCCGTGATCTAGAGGCAGCAACACCGATATTTTCTTATAAAGTTAGCGATGTGTACTAGTAATCCAGTTCAACGTACTTACCTTTAGATGACTGAATGGTTGTTGGCCAAAGTGTCATGGCAAGAAATCGACTTCATTTGCCTGCAATCCTGAAACTTTATCGAATACTCTTTGCCTTAGAAAAATTTTGTGAATCATAAATACTTAAGCCTGTGCTGTATCAGATCAACGAAAGAGAAGTCTAACATTCTTATGTCGGCGAAACGGACTACATTGCGGCAAGTGCCACCTACTTGTAAAGTTAAGGAGACCGTTATATGCGATGCGCAAGGGTGCATAGAAATCGATACTTTAAACGTGGACAAGTAAGATATTTGTCCGTTACATCAAAAAATTTATGAAGCTCTGATGTCATTTTGCGATAAACGCCGTGGGAAGATTGTACTGAAACTGGATAACATGCATCATCACACCGCTCGTGTTTTCTTTTTATGATGTTCTGGACATTTGACTGGGAAACTCCTCTACATCCTCCCTAAAGTCCACCATTTCGGTTCTGTTATAGAATACAAGCAAAGCCAACGCTTCGAGACAGTGGAGAACGCGAGCAAGCAGGAAGCTACCACGGGGTTGTGTTCCACGGGTACTTGCAAACTTACAGAACACCGTGGAAAAATGCATGAAAACAAATAGAGATGAAAAATTACAGAAAAGTGTAGATTAAGAAGATGCACTTGGCTTACCTAAAGAATAAAGGTTAAATTTCACTATTGGAATGGTACCCATCTAACGTGGTGCATGGATGGTTACGCACTGATGAGCGAAAACATTACGGCCACCTGATTAGCGGCTTGTTTGTCCGTCTTTGGAACGAAATATCACTTATCACGGATCACGAAGTTGATTGGTAATTTTGTAGAATTATGTGGCATCAGACGTCTACGCACAGATCATGTAATTCTCCTAAGTAATAGGCCACTCATTTACGTACGCGGTGATGGCGCCCGAAAGCCATCCAGATGGTCCAAATGGCTGTGTGCACTATGGTACTTAACAACTGAGGTCATCATTCCCCTAGAACTTAGTACTACTTAAACCTAACTAACCTAAGGACTTCACACACGTCCATTCCCGAGGTAGGATTCAAACCTGCGACCAAAGTGGCCATCAATCCTGATGTTAAGTTCCTCGCTGTTCTCATTTCTGATATTTATCATTACTTTTGTCTTTCTTCGACATATTCAGAGCCCATATTCTGTACACATGGTTCATACCGTTCAGCAGATCGTGTAATCCTTCTTCACTTTTACTCAGGATGGAAATGTCGTCAGCGAATCGTTTGATTGATATGCTTTCGTCTGGAAATCTAATACCACTCCCGAACCTTTCTTTTATTTCCATCATTGCTTCGCTGATGTACAGATTGAACAGTAGGGGTGGAAGACTACATCCCTCCCTTACATCGTTTTTAATCCGAACACTTCTCTCTTGGTCGTCCACTCTTATTATTCCCTCTTGGCTCTTGTGCATACTGTATATTACTCGTCTCTCCCTACGGCTTACTCCTATTTTTCTCAGAATTTCGATCATATTGAACCATTTTACATTGTCGAACGCTTTTTTACAATTCGAAAAATCCTAAGAACATGATTTTTCTTTAGTCTTGCTTCCATTCCCAATCGCAACGTCGGAATTGCCTCTCTGGTGCCTTTACCTTTTACAAAGCCAAGCTGATCGTCATGTAGCACATTCAAATATTTTTCCATTCTTCAGTATATTATTCTTGTCAGCCACTTCGATGCATGAGCTGTTAAGCTGATTGTGCGATAATTCTAACCCTTGTCAGCTCTTGCAGTATTCGGAATTGTGTGTATGATAAGTTTCCGGAAGTGAGATGTTATGTCACCAGCCTCATACGTTCTATACACCAACGTGAATTGCCACTTCCGTTAATGATTTTAGTAACTATTATGGAATGTTATAAATCTCTTCTGCCTTATTTGGTCTTGTCCTCCATATCTTTCTTAAGTTATGATAGTGGATCCCCTATCTCTTTTATATTGACGCTTATTTCTTCTTCTATCACATCACAAATATCTCCCCCCTCATAGAAGCTTTGACAGTACTCTTTCCACCTACCCGCTCTCTCCTCTGCATTAGACAGTGTCATTCCCGTTCTACTCATAAAGTTACCGCCCTCGCTTTTAATGTCACCGAAGTTTGTTTAGAGTTTCCTGTATGCAGTGTCAGTCCTTCCAACGATCTTTTCTTTTCCGATTTCTTCGTGTTTTTCATGCAGCCATTTCGTCTTAGCTTCCTGCACTTTCTATTTATTTGATTGCTCCATTTTTGTACTTCCTTCTTTCATCAATCGGCCAAAGTATTTCTTCTGTTACCCACGGTTTTTTGGCAGTTATCTTCTTTGTACGTATGTTTTTCTTTCCAACTTCCGTGATAGACCACTTTCGTGATGTACATTCCTATTCAACTGTACTGTCTACTGAGCTATTCCTTACTGCTGTATCTATAGCCTTAGAGAACTTCAAGCGTGTCTGGTCATCAATTACTATTTCGGTATCCAACTTCTCTGCGTATTGATGCTTCCTGATTAATCTCTTAAATTTCAGCCTCCTCTTCCTCACCACCATATTATGATCTGAGTCTGTATCTGCTCCTGGGTACTCGTTACAATCCAGTACCTAATTTAGGACTCTCTGTCTAACCATGATGTAATCTAACTGAAATCTCCCTATACCACCCGGTCTTTTCCAAGCGTACCTCCTCCTCCATTGATTCTTCAACAGAGTATTCGTTATTACTAGCTGAAATTTATTACACATCTCAAATGGTCATTCTTGTCCCTCATTCCTAGTCCCAAGCCCATGTTCTCCTGTAACCTTTTCTTCCACTCCTTCCTTTGGGATTCCATTTAGTATGATATCACTATTAAATTTTCATCTCAATTTACGAGCTCTGTTACCCTTTCAATATCATCGTATACTTAATCTCTCTCTCTCTCTCTCTCTCTCTCTCTCTTCATCTTTAGCTTTCGACGTCGGCATGTACCGGATGATCAAAAAGTCAGCATTAATTTGAAAACTGAATAAATCACGGAATAATGTAGATAGGGAGGTACAAATTACAACACATACTTGGAATGACATGGGGTTTTATTAGAACAAAAAAAAAGTTCGAAATATGTCCGACAGATAGCGCTTCATCTGATCAGAATAGCAATAATTAGCATAACAAAGTAAGACAAAGCAAAGACGATGTTCATTACAGGAAATGCTCAATATTTCCACCATCATTCCTCAACAATAGCTGTAGTCGAGGAATATGGTTGTGAATAGCACTGTAAAGCATGTCCGGAGTTATGGCGAGGCATTGGCGTCGGATGTTGTCTTTCAGCATTCCTAGAGATGTCGGTCGATCACGATACACTTGCGACTTCAGGTAAAGCCAATAATCTCACGGACTGAGGTCTGGGGACCTGGGAGGCCAGGCATGACTAAAGTGGCCGCTCAGCACACGATCATCACCGAATGACCCGCGCAAGATATCTTTCACACGTCTAGCAATAGTTTTTTTTTGTTCTAATAAAACCCCATGTCATTCCAAACATGTGTGTCAATTTTTACCTCTCTATCTACATTATTCCGTGTTTTATTACGTTTTCGAATTTATACTGACTTTTTTAATTACTATTTTTTGTTTATTAATGTTTTTTTCTTCTTTTTTTCACAGACATGGTGTGCATATATAGTTATAAATTTTGTTCTCTTCTTCTTTTTCCTTTTTATCTATTCATTTCCACACTTCCTCTCTTTACATGTACGTATATAGCGGTATATACACTCCTGGAAATTGAAATAAGAACACCGTGAATTCATTGTCCCGGGAAGGGGAAACTTTATTGACACATTCCTGGGGTCAGATACATCACATGATCACACTGACACAACCACAGGCACATAGACAGAGCAAGCACAATGTCGGCGCTAGTACAGTGTATATCTACCTTTCGCAGCAATGCAGGGTGCTATTCTCCCATGGAGACGATCGTAGAGATGCTGGATGTAGTCCTGTGGAACGGCTTGCCATGCCATTTCCACCTGGCGCCTCAGTAGGACCAGCGTTCGTGCGGGACGTGCAGACCGCGTGAGACGACGCTTCATCCAGTCCCAAACATGCTCAATGGAGGACAGAACCGGAGATCTTGCTGGCCAGGGTAGTTGACTTACACCTTCTAGAACACGTTGGGTGGCACGAGATACATGCGGACGTGCATTGTCCTGTTGGAACAGCAAGTTCCCTTGCCGGTCTAGGAATGGTAGAACGATGGGTTCGACGACGGTTTGGATGTACGGTGCACTATTCAGTGTCCCCTCGACGATCACCAGAGGTGTACGGCCAGTGTAGGAGATGCTCCCCACACCATGATGCTGGGTGTTGGCCTTGTGTGCCTCGGTCGTATGCAGTCCTGATTGTGGCGCTCACCTGCACGGCGCCAAACACGCATACGACCATCATTGGCACCAAGGCAGAAGCGACTCTCATCGCCTTTGACGTAGATGATGGTCTCAGGATGATCGAATGTTCGAAGTGAAGTCATCACTTCTTTATAAGGAGTACCAGGTTCGTCCCTGTGGAGTCAATAAAAGAAACGTGTTAGCCGCTTTCACATCCTTGAAAGGTTTCGGCGATGAGACACTTGCTGCGAATGTTTCTATTATTCCATCACTTTGCGTGAAGGTTATTATTGCACAGTCTTTAATTATGAATAGCTTGAATTCGTTGTAATAGAACCCTTGAACGTCAGCTACGATTCTTACACCCCTTACACCCTGGGGTAACATGGTGAACTGTGCTGGAGCAAGCAGAGCATCTATTCATTCATACATCTCGCTGAGCAACATGCACGGAGTTACGCATACATGTCAAATGCAAGACTCTATACATTGCTGTCCTTCTGCAGGTGTAAATTCTCTTATGGATAGTATTCCGAATTCAGGTAGACTGGCGTTAGTTAACTTGCAGTGGTCAAATTCAGTTGAGTCTTTTGAAACATTCCCTCGCCTTTGAGTGTGAAATGCCAGTATGATGAATCGAGGTGCCTCCAATTGATATGATGTTTTAATAGCCAACGTAGGTGTTGATGCTGCAGGTAAGACAGGGTATTCAAAATGATCCAATAAACGGAAAGTTAGCGGCAGATAAGTGCCGGCATTCAGAAATTTTAAAAATTGCAAGCGTTCCTCGTCAGAATCACTGATGTGCGGCCTTTTCTATAGTGCACCATTAATATTCATTTCGATTTCCTCCGCCTCTGCTTGAGTGTATGAATTGGCGTCACTTGCACTCCTCACCAAAAGATGTTCCTGTCTAGCGTTCATAATAATTCGTTGTATGTCCTCAAAGTAACCCATAAGCACTCTTCGAGGTATGCAAGTAGTAAACCGAGTGTATCCGACATCTGGCGCGTCTATCAACCACCTTGCATTTTCCAAGCTGTTCGAATCGGCCGTTGAGGCTGAAACGGAATTCTTAAGTGTTGATGCTAGGCCGACATTATGTGGGAGGTCGATTTCTATTCCATTAAGTTCATAAAGGATCTCTTGGAACAGTAATGGTAGAGCATTACGTGTCAGCTTCGAGAATGTTACCACAGCTCCATCAGGTTTCTTAAATGTGCAGTCCAGGTATAAGAAACTCCTGCAAGGTGGTGTTAAAACGTCCTGTTGCTGAACGACAATCCTAATTTCAGGATTTTGGTTAAATGTGGTTAAGCGTAGGGCTATTGTGAGTGGAATTCATGACGTATATTTCGAACATGATACTCCACTGACTGCGTTACGTTGAGTGACATCATCGCACGGCTTGACTGTGAGCTCTGCGTGCTATTCCTGTACCTTACCTCCCAATGGTCTTAGATGCAAACATGCAAATATTTCTTCACCCCGAAAGTCGACTAGTCGATTATTCTGATCCACAATACGTCCAATGTCTGAACTGTCACCGTGAGATAAGTCCAGTTTGTGGAGGTCTGAACTATCGTATGACCGATTCAAACTGTTGGGAAGAATTCGTAAATAGAATGAATCAACTTATCGTTGAGATTTGAGTTTGTAGCAATATTATACTCAACGTGGATTGTACCGACTTGTAGTATGTCCAGAGCCTGATTTCATGCGTAAAATTTACTCGAATCCTTCACCAAAACACGGTCTATCGCAAAACCCAGCAGTGAACCTACTGTATCTTTCTGCCTAAAGTCGATCTTCGGATTCTCTGTTCGTATTTCAGATTTAAGCGTATTGATGTTTGCGCGTAGTTCAATTTCTTTTCCAGAGTGTTTTAAGACTTCGTTTAAATCATCAATGTCGTAGACACCAGGTTGTATTTCTAGAACTTAAATCAATCGTCGGAAAGTAATTTGCACATAATATAGATGCTCGTTACTTTTATGTCGAAGTGTACGACGCAGCATATAAACGTCAACTGATTTTGGGGGGGGGGGGGCGGGGGAGGTGGGTCACGTTCAATGATCATGATACGTCAACTGTCCGGGTTGTTGAGCATACGCTTATCTTCGGTGAAGTTTTATGTGCTGTTTCATCAAGGATGTGAGGAGGAACATGATGCACAGATGTCCACACAAGTATGTGTTAAAGCCCCGAAATCTCTAAAAATGAGAGAAGACTCGTTTTTTGTTGGTGAAATATCGTTGCGGTTCTTCAGGTGGCTCTAAATCTCTAAATAGGCATTTATGTAAAAAGAAAATATGCCCATAAATGTGCATAATCACACTGGACATCATATGCAGGGTCATTTTGTAGAGAAGTAAGACAAACACAATTTTAAGATAATAAATATGTTTATTGACCAATGACATTTAAACATGGATCCTCCATGGCTAAGACTGCAACCACGGTTGCCCCAGGTGTGCATCCCTGCAGGTTGGAACTTGCTGACCCCGACAGGATGGAGCTTGCCACCACCATATGTGCCGGACCTGATGGGATGGAACTCGCCGGACCCAGCAGGTTGGATCTTATTTACACATGTGCTGATCCCAACGAGCTGGAGGGGAACTCTATTGATACATCTGGTGGAGAGACACGAATAATCATCACCATCATATGTTTCTGCTACGGAAGTAACAATAACAATAATAATAATAGAGCAAAGTAGATACTAACTTTTCTGCTGCTTCCTCCTGTTCTGCTGGGCTGACTGGCACTTCATCATCCTGGCTGACTGACAGACTGAAAGCAATAGATTTTGAGCAGCTGCTGGGCTTTCCTTATAGACACCATGCCTTCATCTTAATGATGCTGTGCTCATATTGGCTGAAGTGCACAATCACATGATCTATCGCGGTGCCCTCTAGCGGTGAACTCGCTAACTAGCTCAGTTCTTTGATCTCCTGGAACGGAGGCAGTTTTCTCTTGTGGGGTGGGAGCTTATATGTAAGTTTTCGAAATGAAATACAGTTCCAACACACTCAGATTTTTTCATGTGTTGCGTAACGCATCTTTAATTCATCTCAGTGCAAAGCATTTGTTTGCAGAACCGTATTCTTCCTCGTCATAGGTTCAAGCATTAATGCTCTGTTAGATTCTACATGTAGGAGGCTATGGGTGGAGCCCTTTGCTGAATCAGTGCACGTAATACCGCTATTAAAACTCCCCCGTCTGCCACAAACATCTCGCTAATTGAACATATGCACGTTGTACACCGACAGCGCAACAAGCACTGATATCTCAACGTCTTGTGGTGGTAACACCACACTAAGTGCAGACGTAGAGGTAGATAACAAATTTTAACAAATTTATAGAAATTCAAACAAACCATATTCGAAATGAATGATATCATGAGCAGTCTCTAGTGGGAGCAACACCATACTAACTCCCCTTAGCTGCAGGAATAAGGTCTTAGGGGAAAATTCCCTCCTAAATTCATATTTTCCCGTCCATTTTCCAAGAGTATGACACATCATCATGCAAAAAGTCGGAAAGGGGTCAGGGGACTGCCGGGTGACCCATAAAAGCACATAATCTAATTTCCTGCCAACATTCAAACTTTCTGCGAGGGGGGTCATGGGACTGTCCCCCCAAAAGCCGCCATTTGGGATTACATCATGCACTGTTGCCAGGTCTACGGGCCTCCATCTTGGATGACATCATTGCCTCCATCTTGGATACATCTGACAACAATGGATTGGGGGGGGGGGTGAACATAGTTAATTCTACTACTGGTATAGACTTGGATGTGGAGCCATGCCATGGCTGGTTACACTAGGTCTCTCCCATTATGAACCATGGAGCGAACAGATCGACCGAAATGGTCCAACATATTCTTGATTAGTCTTAAATTCTTGGAATCTGGTGCCCAGGGGTGTAAGGTAAACTCGTGGCCCTTCTCGAACCACACACATATACCGCAAGCTGTGTGGCACGTTGCATTGTCCTACTGGAAGATGCCATAATGCCAAGGAAAAATAAACATGTAGAAATGAAGATGGAACTCCAAGGATAGATAAACATTTTTGGTAATGCATTGTGCCTTTCAGAATGACGAGATCATCCAGGGAATGTCCTTCGGCTTGGACCATTCCGACAATGGCGGCAGGGTTTTTGTTTCCAGCCACTTGAGGTGTACACATCAATATCTGTCCAGCAGAGCGTAAAACGTGATAAATTGAAAATAGTCACCTGTCACCACTCAGTTGGTGTCCAGCTGCAAGACAGGTGTTGCAAATCTCCGATTTCGTCGCCGATGAACAGTGATCAGCGTGGGTGCATGAACATGTCACCTGCTGTCGGGAGGTCAGTTACTGACCAGTTCCAAGTGTATTGGACCCTTACCCACCGCAGTTACCTCGGTGACGAGTTTGCATAGCGCACGTTATTCCTGAAGTTCGGTGGTACGTCGACAAATTATAGACTAAGCCGCTTTGGAAAGGTTTCTAAAAAATAATAATAATAATAATAATAATAATGTTCAAATGTATGTGAAATCTAATGGGACATCTGCTAACGTCATCAGTCCCTAAGTTTACACACTACTTAACCTAAATTATCCTAAAGACAAACACAAACACACACACATGCCCGAGGGAGGACTCGAACCTCCGCAGGGACTAGCCTCACAGTCCATGACTGCAGCGCCCAAGACCGCGTGGCTAATCCCGCGCGGCTGAAACGTTTCTACCTTTGGCCTGGTAACCAATGACCATACCGTTTTGATGTCAGATAAATCGTTCCGTTTGCGCATTATGACAACAGCCGAAATGTTTCTCGCGTCCCGTAGAAGCTTTATATACCCTCCACGGTTATTGCTACCACCTGGCATCTGTGAATGTTTATTGCACGTTGACGTCGAGAATACGAAGTGATCACATTAGTGTCTGTGCGCCATGTACAATGGGCATCCAGAATGGAACGAGCCCGAGGCTGTAAAATGAAAACTAGTTAGAGGATTGTGATATCATTCTCTACTGAAGGAGGTGTGGTCTCTGCAGGAGCTCTCAGATCCATAACTCTCTGCTGGCGGGGCACAGGTTTACATAAGGTGAAGAAGAGCGAGAACTTGTGCTTTGATTATCCGCTCAACTCAGCGGTACTGAAAACAGTGACCTAGAGGCTTCAAAAGATAAGAGTGCTTCTCAAGTGTCAGCACCATGCATCCTTCGACTGGAGATTTTGTCATTTTGATTAGGTTTCGAAGTGGCGAAACCATGTCTCTTCTCCAGTGGCCGCTCGTGACAGGACCTATAACCCTTTCTTTGTATAGTGCTGCAAGTATTCAAGAGAGAATGGCCTTGGACGTGCTATTTGCGCTAGTTGAAGGCTGTAAAACACTTATTATCCACACACTTCCCTACTTTCTAATCTGACCTGAATGACAGTGTTAAGGCTGTGGATTATTAATCGCGCCTCTGCGGCATTGGCTGCTAAATTAACTCGCCAGTCTTGAATAATGAGGCCGTCTACCATGACGTCGATAATGCAGTGTATCGTTCCAGACTGTGCATCATAGGCCAACGACATACATCCTTTGCTGAATCATGTGAGTCACGCCTTGACCCTTATAACGGCCATGCAGTGGTTCGCCCACATCTGTGCCATTCTTGAATGAATTTCCATTTCCCGCTCTCTCTCCAGTGTCAGGAGACGCACTACACCACGTTTTTCTTCATCTGAAACCTCTATTCCACCGTTTTGAGCACGACAGGTGTAGTGAATGTTCGTCATGTGACCGTGAGCGCTGTGTCGTCAAGTGCGTGCGCCTGTGACTTTAGGACCTCACGAATCGCACAACCTTCTACAAGCATCAGCTTGTTTCCCCGAGGATCCGATAATTCGATTCCCTGACCATTAGCCTTGTGATGCTTACGTAACAGTAGCCATTAAAGTATATAATTAAAGTTAAAAGAGTAATTACACCTTTTGCATAACTTGTAAGCAGTAGCATTTTTGCTTTGTGAAGATGAGAGTCCATTGCTGTCCATGTATAGCTAGGAAGAGTATTTTGTTTAAATCTTGGAAAATGGGACTGTGTAATGCATATATGCATTCTCTTCACGTGTTTAAGCCAAGTATAACGGACATTTATGCGATCGGGAATGCTCAGTAGCAGCCAGGCTACACGTACATTTAACAATTAAGCATCACCAAGAGCATTAGTGATGGAATCATAGGAGGCCACGTTGTGAACCCTTAGTAGGGACAAGATCCGACTATTCGGGAGTAGGATCTTACAGGCTGAGACAGTGTTCCGAGACAAACCTCCGTCACAATGACCGCAAGCGTGACGTTAAAAAAATGGTTCTGAGCACTATGGGACTTAACATCTGAGGTCATCAGTCCCCTAGACTAAACCTAACAAACATATATATATATATATATATATATATATATATATATATATATATATATATATATATATTCCTGAAGGACAAGAGAGACCCCCTCGTTCTCCCTCAGCTAAAAAAGGTCATATATATATATATATATATATATATATATATATATAGGAAATGAGAGAAGTGACCTTTATTTGCTGAGGGAGAACGAGGGGGTCTCTCTTGTCCTTCAGGAAGACAAGGCGAGTCAGTCGCGAGGAGCCACGCAAGACGCACGGTCGAGTGATATAAAGTTAAGTTATTAGTTATAAGAACGCCACGTGTTGTGGGCACAAAAAATGGCTCTGGGCACTATGGGACTGAACATCTTAGGTCATCAGTCCCCTAGAACTTAGAACTACTTAAACCTAACTAACATAAGGACATCACACAACATGCAGCCATCACGAGGCAGAGAAAATCTCTGATCCCGCCGGGAATCGAACCCAGGAACCCGGGCGTGATGTTGTGAGCAGTGCCTATCATTATGTAAAGTCAGAAAACTCCGTTAATCTGTGAAAAGGGTGGAATGTAATGGTGTAGTCCAGAGCCGCATATTACATGTACAGATTCTGTGACGTGTGTGACGAAGCAGTTTCTGTATTAAAACAAGTCTAGTTCAAACTTTGTTGACAATTAACAACTGGCACCCCTAAACACTCCACTTCAGCAGGATCACCACCTACATGTGAAACGTCCCCTTAGAAAAATTATACATGACTGTGCTTAAACTGACACACAATATTTTTTTAGCGCAACGCAATCTGACTTCCAATAATCCCTACAAGAGAATGGCCCTGACTAAATTAACCGATACGTTTCACAAATCACTTACCACTACTGCCAGCTAAATAAAGGATTCAAACTACAGAAGGCACTAACTACTGATAGACATAGATAGCAAATGAAAGATTTTAATAGAGAACAAACAATGTATTTACCTTAATAGTCATAATATATATAGCAGTTCATGACATCCATTCTTACAAATGTACTGTTTATGATGGACACACCTCCAGATTATCCAGTCTCAAAGATCCGCCTTCTCACTTCCCCACATCCACCACTGCTGGCGGCTCACGTCCAACTGCGCAACGCTAAGCGCTGTTAACATCCAGCTGCCCAACACTACAATAGCAAACAACAATGCAAACCAGCCACAGACTGCACGCAGCACAGCCAGTGATTTTCATACGGAGCGCTCCGTGGCGGTGGAGTTACCAATATAAAAACAGCCTACTTACACATGGAACCTGGCGACTGAGCGCTAATACTTTGCTACGAGGGACTTGCCGAAGCAGCAAGACACCAGGTTAGTGATACCGCCCAGAGAAGTACTTCCTTCTCGCTACAATGCCAATGAGGGTGTTGTAGCTAACTGGCCAGGGTGAAAGCCAAGTACTACAAGTTATTCCATGTTATGATGGCTGCTTATACGATTCATACAGCTCATTGAATTCCGATTGTGTTACCCATTGAAGAGGCAAAGAGGAAATAGTCAGGTGGTGTAAATGAATCACACGTCAATAATACTGACATGCCTCCTTCGCACTTAGCCAGCCAGATACAGAGAGACAGGTATGTTACAGTATGTCACATGAGTGACCACTGCGATCTACATCTACATCTACATCTACATGATTAGTCTGCAATTCACATTTAATTGCTTGGCAGAGGGTTCATCGAACCACAATCATACCATCTCTCTACCATTCCACTCCCGAACAGCGCGCGGGAAAAACAAACAACTAAACCTTTCTGTTCGAGCTCTGATTTCTTTTATTTTATTTTGGTGATCATTCCTACCTATGTAGGTTGGGCTCAACAAAATATTTTCGCATTTGGAAGAGAAAGTTGGTGATTGAAATTTCGTAAATAGATCTCGCCGCGACTAAAAACGTCTTTGCTTTAATGACTTCCATCCCAACTCGCGTATCATATCTGCCACACTCTCTCCCTTATTAAGTAATAATACAAAACATTGTCGAACAAGAGCTGGAATCTCGCACACGGAATAGGAAAACATTACAACTTCAATGGGTATTTCTTCAGCTTGTCAAACTAAATTTACCGATAAGCAGCTAACGGGACTGTTCAACTAGACAACTAATGAAACTCCACTTATCACTTAGATTGCTAAATCACTTTCAATGTATTCAGTAGAATATCGCTGTGATGGCCAGGTTGAAAGCAGCTATGATATTCCACCAATAATACGAAGTTATCAACGCGCATGGTAGCGTACGTTAATTGGTTGGCGCGCTATCTTAGCAATGAAGCCAATAGGTCGTCTCCGGCAACGCGCCGCGCCACGGACTAGTTAACGTGATGCACCGGCATGCGTGCGGAGAGCCAGATTACCGTCGGCGTGCTGGCGTCGTTCTCAGGCCCTCACACGTCACGTGCGAGCCCAGGCGCGGACCCGCGCTAATAACCGTTATTCGCGGCCTGTGACAGCCGCCGCGCCGCCGATAAGACACGCACACCTGTGTGGCCCGCGTTCTTACGATCGACAAATGCCACAGGTCGCGTTGTCTGCTGTGTGTCGCGCATACAGTTCAAAGCGGAGTGAGGTAGGTACGAGAAAAAGCAATTGATGCTAATGCAACAACTTATCAGTATCTGTACCCCTTCAGACTGTTATCACAAATGTACCTCGTGGTTATGCAATGAAGCGCCAAAGAAACTGGTATAGACATGCATATTCAAATACAATGTAAACAGGTAGAATACGGTGCTGAGGTCTGCAACGTCTATATTTCACAACAAGTGTCTGGCTCGGTTGTCAGATTACTTACTGCTGAAAGTCAAGTTATCAAGGTGCGTTTGGACGTGGTCTCATAGGTGGACAGTCGGAGCACTGGAGAGTTGGTTGCGTATCTTGGTATACTGATTGCACCTGCCATAAGATCTATAACAATTAACATACACAACAAATGTGGAAAACAAACGTATTCCCGTTATACTGTACAAGCTTATCCCCCAACATGTTGTGGCAGATTGGCGGATTCACAGGCTTCGACAGCTTGAACACTAGGCCTGAGAGTCTGAAAACTGAAACATCTGTTACAATATCTGACATATCTGAAATACTAAATCTTCGGAGATACTATGTACCAAGTGATTGCCTCACTGTTGAAGAGCAGCTTCTTCTTTGCAAAGGAAAGACAAGATTTACTCAGTAGATGCCCTGAAAGCCAGTCAAATCTGGCCCAAAGGTTTGGTGGGTTTATGATTCACGAAATTCCTAAACAATAACTGCCCTAATTTTACATGCACGTCTGCTTCTTGAAGCGAACCTTGTTATAGGTAGATGTTAGTTGCCATTTCAAAGGTACTGGTAGAAATATGGCTACTGACATTTATTTCACTAAACTACCATTTGCAAGAGTGCTGGTTCACATGGTTCAAATGGCTCTGAACACTATGGGACTTAACATCTGAGGTCATCAGTCCCCTATAACTTAGAACTACTTAAACCTAAGGACATCACACACATCCATGCCCGAGGCAGAATTCGAACCTGGGACCGTAACAGTCACGCGGTTACAGACTGAAGCACCTAGAACCGTTCGGCCACACTGGCCGGCGGCTGTTGGTAATTTGGGGTTTGGCCATGGGTAGTACCGTGAAAAGAAGCAGGCCCTAAGCACACGCAGAAACGCAACCTTCCCCTGCACCAAGGACTGTCATTTACATTTGGGTTCAATGAAGATAACGTTTCTCTGTGGTCATATGCCCAAAGGAACAAGAAAGTAGTTCTAATGTAATTCCGGATGTATCCACTTCTGGCATTCTTTCAAAACCAGATGATATAGATATGGGGAAGCTGAAAACATTAAAAAGTTATGTAACATTGCAGTGCACAAGGGAGAACACAGAGTTGCAATTTTTGAGGCATTCTGGATGTCTCTTGCAAAGAGGCATACATTATTTACAAAAACAAACAAAAAATGAGACTCATAGATGCACAATGCTTGTGTTGAATCTGGGAAAATATTTGGCTGTGCCTTGCATTATCTCAAGATCTTCAAATCCTAATTACTTGAGAACACGTCACGTGAAATCGGATACCAAGTTCATGATAGGACGACCTGTAAGTCTGGTTCCAGGCCGAGTGGAGGTTCAGCCAAAACGAGACGCTTCTTGACGGCTGAGAATCGTTTATAACGGTTTTCTATCCTCATATCAATCAAACAAGAGGAAGAGGCAAACAGGATAACGTTCCAAGAAATGTAAAAATTCACTATGAGACGTGCACTGCATTACAACAACAGTGTGTGGAGTTCGTTTAGTTTATCTTTCCTTTGTATCGAGCAGCAACATTTATTAGCTACATACTATTACGGAACTTACTCCGCCACTGCTAGTAAACCATTGATATATTCTGCACATGCACCAAGCAGGGGTTGTGCGAAATAATGAGAAGTTGGTAGATGTGTTCCCACACCTGAAAGATGATTATTCAAATTTCTCAGCAGTCGCTTAAAAAAAATGGTTCAAATGGCTCTGAGCACTATGGGACTCAACTGCTGTGGTCATTAGTCCCCTAGAACTTAGAACTACTTAAACCTAACTAACCCAAGGACATCACACACATCCATGCCCGAGGCAGGATTCGAACCTGCGACCGTAGCAGTCGCACGCTTCCGGACTGCGTGCCTAGAACCGCGAGACCACCGCGGCCGGCAGTCGCTTAAAAGTGGGGAAAGTAGCACCACTAGTAGAAGGCAAATAAATTTTCCTTTAAATTAAATGCTGTAATGGTCACGAGCACTAGCAACCTTTGTGATTAAACGTGGTGAGTTGTTGTTACCGAAAGGCAAAACCATCGTGTTCGGGGTATGGGTCTGGGGCATTGCACTGCATCGTACTGCATCTGCAGCAGCAAACTGAGCAGCAGCTGGCGCCACAGTAACGCATCGAACTATTGCAAATTGGTTACATCAAGGACAGCGCGGGTTCTGTAACGTGCACTCCACAGCTCCAAACCACCACCATTTGGTGTCAAGCGATAGCCCAGTGGAGGGCAGGGTGGAGATCTATTTTGTTATCTGATGAAATGAGGCTCTGCCGCAGTGTCATTAATGACCGTGTATTGGTTGGGAGGCCAACTGAGAGCTGGCAACCAACCTGTCTGCATGCTAGGAGCTACACCTTTATTTATTGTCGGAAGTGCAATTTCGTATGACATTAGGAGCACTCTCGTGGTTATCCCAAGCACCCTGACCACAACCTGTATGTAAATCTGGTGATTCATCTTGTCGTTCTGTCATTCGTGAACAACCTTCCAGGGGGTGTTTCCCAACAGGATAACTCTCGCCCGCATACCGCTGTTGTAACACAACATGATCTACAGAGTGCTGATATGTTGCCTTGGCCTGCTCAGTCACGAGATCTGTCTCCAGTCGAGCACATGCGGGATATCATCCGACGACAACTCCATCTTCATCCACAAACTGTACTAACCGAACCTGTATTGACCGACCAAGTGCAAGAGGCAAGGATCTTCATCCCAGAAACTGACACCCGGCACCTGTGCAACACAACGCATGCACGTTTGCAACATCACATTCAACATCCTGGCGGTTACACCACTTATAAATGTACCAGCAGAATGAGATTTTCACTCTGCAGCGGAGTGTGCGCTGATACGATACTTGCTGGCAGATTAAAACTATGTGCCGGACTGAAACTCGAACTCGGTACCTATGCCTAGGTCCCGTGTTCGAGTCGCGGTCCGGCAAACAGTTTTAATCTGCCAGGAAGCTTAATTAAAAATGACTTATCGCGTGCTTACATTAACCCGCGATCTTGCAATGTTAATGACCCACATATGTTACACAGAGAAATGTATTCCCCAAATTTCATTAATTATTTTTTCTGTTGTGACATTTTTTTACCGTTAGTGTAGGTATATTTTTAACTATACCTGTTATGTTATTACTCACATCCATAATAAATAATAAAACTAATAATATGGTACCTGAAATGGAGTATTTCATTTGTTAAATATACACTTGTCGTAATGGAGATATGTGGTTATCTAGGTAACGCGAATGTAGATTAGAAAGTGTACAATGTTCCATTCCATTTAAATGGTCTTCTTAGAAAGCATTTAAATTTCTTTTACTAAGTACATAAAGATGCAAATAACGATTTTCTTAAGGCTTTTGTCTAATACCTTCAATACACCTAATAAATTGACTGTTATAGTTTTAAAGGTAACCAATTGCGGACGCAAGGGTTAAGCTTATATTCATTGTACTACCATGAATTCTCCATCGTATGATTCTACATATATACTCTGAAAGCCACAGCATAGTGCAACGTGGAGGGAACTTTGTACCACTGATAGTGGCCCTTCTAACAACCCTACTACAACAAAGGGCAGAATTTAATAACGATTGTGGTGTTGCTCACGCTGCTAAATACTGCACTTTCGGGCAACAACAGTCCTATTATGGGGCAGGTGTCATTAGAGCACGGTTATTAAAGTCATTTCATGTAATAATCAAAAAACTTGACACTCATCTTTTTGCGTTTCCCACGCTGGTCTCGTCGTAAAATAATGGCTCACTCGTTGAAAATCTAGGTGGTTATGATTCCAAGCTCGGATGCAAAGAGGCCTAGGTTTTATTCTGCTATATTCAAAAGTTCTGTAGATGCGCTTCACAAACCACCCTTGAAGATTACACTTTTGCTGGACAATGTTGATGTAAAAAAAAAAAATCAACACTCCGAATTTAAGTTACACTTCCTTTTAATTGCCTTTATAGCAATATCACGTAAACACAAAACATCACTTCACACTACAAAACATACTTGAAAACATCTCTCTCACAGTCATTCTTAAAGTTCACATTTTATAAGCTGACTACGTTATGCGTCTTTCCAAGTTGACGTCCAACACTTGACTTTTTCAAGGTCCGACTCTCTAACAAGTTAACAACTAACTAATAACCGCTTACGCGCCCAAATATCAGAGTTACAAGTACGTCAAAGATCATAGCGACAAAAGAAAAAAATACACATAACAATTATATCATTGCAATATAAACTTATCGGTGTATCACAAATGAAATCAAATCTGGATGTTGTCTCAGAAATATGTAAACTACTTTGCAGAAACACAGTAGAATATTACTGTTATCGAGAGGTTCAGGTGAGGTGCCGTAATGGTTACGTAATTCGAGTACCATTACACCCTCATGAAATTAGACGCCTCAAGGTCACACCCACTTCCTGCAGTCCGGCGGCGCTAAGCGCTGTGATTCATCCTTCTCAAAGCTTTATTGTCGTATATGCCCTGATTTACGTTAGGTGAATGTTGTGTGTTTCCATGCAATATTGTATGTATGTATGTACATGTGTGGATTCAGTCTTCAGTGGAAAGCTGCATAGACGTGTGTTCGGCAGTGGGAAAAATTTAGGAACCTATCCCTACTTCTGATACTACTTCGGCAGGTTTACATAAAGGGCGAAAATAAATTCCAGAACAAATTGCAGTACCGTCTGTATCCAAGACTTTTTGCTGATATGGCCAGCATTAGAGAAGCAAAGAGTAGTATAAATTTTGTGAAAGTTCACAAAATGACAACAAGAGCTTCAATTTCCCAACCGACTGCGTACCATATTATGGGTGCAGTAACATCCGAAGAATCTCTAAACGTGAGCAAGTATTTTGATTCTCCAAAAAAGATGTGTACATGAAAACAGAAATTACGGAATTTGACGATTTCAACAAAAGCTTGTGCGTAGAACTGCACAGGTAGAAAAATTCAGATTGATCTCCGAGGAAGGAAAAAAAAATTACTCTGGCTCAGAGACCACCGTTCTTGGACTTCTACAATCACTTGGTTTCTGATTCTACATTTAAATCTACGTGATTACTCTGCTATGCGCAATAAAGTGCCTCGCAGAGGGAATGAACCACCTTCAAGCTGTATCTATACCGTTCCATTCTCAAACGGTGTGCTGGAGAAACGATCACTTAAATTTTTCCCTGACACCCCTGATTTCTCTTATTTTATCGTGATGATCATTTTTACGTATGTAGGTGGGTGCCAACACAATGTTTTCGCATATCGGAGGAGAAAACTGGTGATAGAAATTTCAAGAGAATATCCAGTGACAATGAAAAACGCATTTGTTTTAATGATCGTCACTGCAAGTCACGTATCATGTGTGCGGCACTATCTATTGGCGAGAATATAAAACGAGCTGTCCTTTTTTGAACTTTTTCGATGTCATTCGTCAGTCCCACCTGATGCGAATCTCATACCGCATAGCAGTACTCCAGAATAGGGCGGACAAGCGTGGTGTATGCAGTCTCTTTAGAAGGTGTATAGAATCTTCTAAGCTTTCTGCAAGCCAACGAATCGCAGTCTTCAGTTTGATCTACCCATCAAATTATCTATGTGATCGTTCCTATTTAGGTTATTTGTAGTTGTAATCCCTAAGAATTTAGTTGAATTTACAGCCGTCAGATTTGTATGACTTATCGCGTAATCGAAAATTAGCGGATTTATTTTAGTACTCATGTGAATAACTTTGCTCGAGGTCAATTGCCAGTTTTCGCACCAAACATATATCTTATCTAAATCATTTTTCAATTTGTTTTGGTCATCTGATGACTTTACAAAACAGTAAATGGCAGCATCATCTGCAGACCATCTAAGAGGGCTCCTCAGATTGTCTCCTATGTCGTTAATATAGATCACGAAGAATAGAGGGCCCATAACACTTCTTTGGGAAAGCTGGATACGAGTTCTGTTTTACCCGATGACATTCCGTCTATTACAACCAACTGGGGCCTTCCTGGCAAGAAATCACGAATCCAGAAGCACAACTAAGACGATATTCCTTAGGCACGCAGTTTGAGGAAAGTTGTCGAAGGCCTTCTAGAAACCTGAAAAGTAAAAGACTCAGAAAGTATAATGATGAAAGAAAATTTTAGTGTAATGCCGAGACTCTGCTACTGCAAGAATGAAATTTTATGGCAAATTCACTTTTTGGGTTCTGAGAACAATAGCCATGAAGCATACTTCGATAAAGCTTTTGTGTCGCAAAACCTCATGTAAAAATATATTTCACTCGACTTCAACGGAAAAATTGGCATTAAAATACCTGCAGTTACTTTTGTACAGCGTATATCGGCGGTCTGAGTGATCGTAACGAAGGATCAGCAAGGGCTGCATACAAGTATTTTCTGGAGGTAGGGAATACATTCTGTCGTATTAAGGAGAGCAGTCTGAACTGAAATCCTGACGGCACTACAAAGGTACTCGTGCACAATGGCGCACGAAGCCTATGATTAAAAAAATACGTTGGTAGGTGACACGATATAGTAATGGTCACAGAAGACAACGAAACTTATTTCGTAGTTCCTGACATCTTTCTCGCTGGAAGGTTTACAAGGTAAATTAAAGCACAAATTAACATTTTTTTGTAAGCAGACGGAAGAGTTACACCTTTCTTTTTGTTTGAGAATGCATTTATATTTTCACTACGACAAATGCATCACATTCATCTGTATACTTTCAGAATGTTCATATATTATAGTCCGTCCAAATATATCTGTGGTTCTTTTTTCTCCGCAGCATGACGTCCAGAAAAATGTTTTTCTCAGGAATTTCTTGTAATATCAGCCTTGACGTCTAACTGCCAAGAATTATCTTTTGTAAAGGACTCCATCATATTCTAGATAAAAATAGAGAAGTCTAATATTTGTTTCCGGTTGTTTTCATAACATTTAAATCATCTCTAACTGCCACTGATGTAGAAAGATAATATGATCTTTAGGCGCCTACTTTCGTGACAGCCGCTCTAGAAATTTCCTTTTTTGTTCTATTCGGAAATGGAGCGAGGGGAAAACAACTGCCTATGTGCCTGTGTAAGAGCCCTAATCTGTGTTACCTTACGGGAAACTTACGATGGCGGCGGTAGAATCGTACTGTAGTCGGTCTCAGCTGCCGGTCTCTAAATTACACAACAGTGCCTCGTGAAACGAACGTCATCTTCCCTCCAGGGTTTCCCATTTGATTTCCCGAAGCATCTCCGTAATACTTGCATGCTGATCGCAGCTACCGGTAACAAATGTAGCAGGAGGCAGCGAAACTGCTTTGATATATTTGTGTAATGCGCCCTAATGGGGATCCCAGACAGTCGAACAGCAGGCAAGAATTGGTTGCGCTAGTATTCTCTCTCTCTTCTCTGTCATTTATAGAAAAAAACGGTTCAAATTTTTTCTGAGCAATACGGGACTTAAGAGCTGAGGTCATCAGTCACTAGAACTTAGAACTATTTAAACCTAACTAACCTAAGGACATCACACACATCCTTGCCCGAGGCAGGATTCGAACCTGCGACCGTAGCAGTCGCGCCGTTCCAGACTGAAGCGGCTAGTACCGCTCACTCACCGCGGCCGGCTTTCCTTTATAGTGAAGCCACATTTCTCTAGACCATTCCGTCATTACCTTTGTCATTGCCTTACAACGTTACGTCTAGACATTTCATCGCTGTAACTGTGTCCAGCAGCACGCTATAATACATACATTATATTCTGATTGTGTGATATAATGTATGTTTTGTTCCATACCAATGTCACGTTAACAGTCTACGGAGGCGGAAATAACTAATGAATTTGGTTTTCCAGGAAGTGTAATAAAAGACACACCAGGACGAACGTTTCAAGAAATTCGCAATGAATTCTAGACAAGAATAAAGCCTTTAGCTAGAATATAAGATGAGGGAAGGAAAGCAGTAATCCACGGAGAAGCAATATAATAATAATGGCTGAGATTTGTGTGCTCGACGGATTCGATTAATACGTTCAAGATATTGTGGATCAGGTCAAACAAATTCACACAGACAGCTACGACAAGAAATCGACAATACATTAGATGACCGGGTTATTCGTAAACCTACTACAGCAACTCTATTGGGTATGACTGGAGTGAGAAAGCTATTAGAGATGACATGAACGTAACGGGTGTAATACCAGAAAACCTTAGCGAATCTGTACATTACCCTTTCAAAAGAAAATCAGAAACCAGAAATGCTTCTCAGGGTTATCTGCCGTCGAAAAAAGTTTAAATTCTGTATCCTGGATAACTCGAAGTAACTACGAAACGCAAGAGGCAATATTTAAAGATTAATCGTACAGATATTCTTGAGGATCTGACGCACAATTTTATCGCCTTAATAGCTATACATAAGTAGAGAAATGTTATTTACTAGGCTATTTCGTTTCCTTGGAAACACATGAGGCGTAAACTATAAAACTCATTTGGCTGTGGAATGTAGGGTATAGTTACGTTTAGATGCTTCAGAATCTGTACCACAATACTTGTAAGATGTGTAGCATACGTGAAATTAAGAATATCCCATGCAAGAGAAACACTTTATCAGAAATGAATAGTATCCATCTCCTTGGGAACACGAGAACGATTCCGAAGCAGTGACATAGTGAACATAGACATGTAAGCATCAGGCACTTCGACACCTAGGAAGACGGAAGTGAAACCTTGAATTCATTTTAGATGTGACAATGGAGTAAAGAAAACATTGCCGGTAGCACTACATGTGTAAAACTGATGCGAAGAGAACAACTGCCATCCTGTCATAAAATAAAAATAATAAAATAAAAAATAAAACGTGTATGGTGAATTAGTTGATTTGAAATGATTAATTAAAAATGGATTATCCTTGGAATAACAAATGAGACAACTAAACGTAATCATTGCTGGAACGTCACTAAACTATTTACCAAGTGTACTTGCATCCCATTAAGAGCGCCGTCGATGGCAGAATTATTAGTCAATAGTTAGTTCATAAAAACGTCAGTGATAGCTGATATGAAAGTCTGAGAAACTGGTCGTACTTGGGCGTTGGGGTGCGGGGTTTCCCGGGCACCCAGTGCAGAGTATTCAGCATGCAAGGTGCGTATGCCTCATTGGGCACTTTGCGTCTTGCCAGCAGTTCGAGGTGCTTTATCTTGCTTCGGAAGACAACGCTAGGGGGAGATTGTTCAGGTCATTTCTACTTGTTTGGTAACGTTGATGATGAGGTAGACCCATTGAATGGACCAATGTGAAGCTATACAGTCTCCGGCGCCTCATTGTCCGGACATAAGTTAATCTGTCGCTCTCAGCCAATCTCAGACAACGCCATGGTAGTTGGTGAAGAGCCATGTGAATTTGTGAGCTGCTCATTATGTGAGCCCAGCTCGATATTATCTCTTTTGGCATATTCCACCCTCTCTAGTTAGGTCCACGCGAAGTTTTTCCTTGTGGTGACTAGATGCATTCAGTAACACGCTGGTGTGTGTGTGTGTGTGTGTGTGTGTGTGTGTGTGTGCGTGTGTGTGAGTGGAAGGAAGTGGGCTGTGAAAGACAGACAAGACTGTTCCAAATTCCCGAACTTGTAAGGATTTTGAACTCAAACTTTCCTCCTTCTTCCCTCAATATAATGAGAAATCCGTGCAACAAACTATCATTAATTGTAAGCGGAAGGAGATACACTTTTGATTTGCTGCTGTCTGCCGATCTCTGCTAGTGTAGCACAGTCAATACGATGCCGCACAGCCACACTTCCACAGTCTCCTTGACCATACCCTGTGAAGAGAAGTTTTTACACGCAGATGGGTGGTGTGACCGAGCGGTTCCAGGCGCTTCAGCCTGGCAACTCGCCACCGCTCCCGTCGCAGGTTCGCATCCTGCCACGGACATGGATGTGTGTGATGTTCGTAGGTTAGTTAGGTTTAAGTAGTTCTAAGGTCTAGGGGACTGATAACCTCAGACCTTAAGTCCCATAGTGCTCAGAGCCATTTGAACCATTTCATACACATCCTGCTTCTCTGGACTGAGTTATTTTGAGACTGTTGAACGACAAACGTTTTTAAATAAAACACTCTATTGGCTTTATGTTTTCTGATCAACTCATTTTATTTTATTTAATTACTTGATAAGGATTACATGGGAGCGCAATTTTTTGTTGAGGTGACGCTTCCACAGAGTAAGTACAAGAGCTCCAGAAACATCAAGACAAAAAGTGTCTTCAGTTTCTGTTCCTGTTCACAATATAATACCAAAAATAAATCTTGTTTCAACATCGCACGATATAAATTTTTATCCTACATCTGTGCTTTTGGCTTGGTGTATACTACTTGAAAAGATGTCTACCTTTAGAGGGCATTACCGATTCGTCAATCCACAAATCTCAAAATGAATTTACAACTAACTTCAATTTAACTGTCAAAAAATTCACAATATACTTTATTTTGAAGAGCCTACCCGCTCTCTCATCGTCTCCCAACGCGTCTGCAACACTAAAACGTAACATTCGATGGAGTGTCAGAAATCTGTCCCTAGGCACTACTTCAAAAATGAAAGGGGCTCCAGTCAGTTGATCTGTAGACCAATAGTCCTTCATTGTGTTCCTTTTTACATGAGCCATCAGCATGCAGACGATTAAAAACTGATACATCTCGTCTGCACTTTTATGTGTCCACTGTATACTCGTGGAAGATCACTGACACCGCTCACTCTCGAGTTTGTAAGAGCTGCTAGGATCACTGGCAGTGCGTCACATCAACTGCCTGTCAGATATAAGCTCAGAACATTCGCTTTCACCAATCTCCTCACTTAGTCAACAATGAGGATTGACTCCAGACCTATCGTTAGAAAGAGAGCAATCCTGAGGTGTAAATGCTCCGTCAGCCAGCCATCTGTACTCACTACTTCCGACTTAGTCCTTTTTCTGCTGTGAATGGCCCGGTTCAGGTATAATATCAACGCCACTCAATGAATCGTAACTTTCTCTTGGTAATAGCATGCATTCTTCCTTGTCTTCGAAATCACTACCAGATTCGGCAGCTGAGTCCTCGTTTAGCAGTATTCTTCTAACTTCATCCTCATTCAGACCTTTTTGAACGTATCATTCTCACCAAATACGAAAAGAGAAGTGCAAGTATCGAATTTAGTTCCTACAGATCGAATGTACACAAGGTCTCTTGAAAATGCAAGTAGATCCAGATGTTCGCAACATATTTCAGCACCATCCAGGCAAAAGAGAGCAATCGCACTTATGTAGCGGCAGATACTCATGGCAGAAAAGCGAAAACGTACCCTTTCGCTCTTAAGCTTGCGTAACAACATGGCCACCGAGGTACCGGTACGGCTGCCATCCACAAAGGATTAAACTGTCAAAAGTCGCTATAGTACTGTGACTTCGACTCTCAAATGACATCAGAAACAGGAGACTGTACAGGGAAAACTTTCCCCAGAACCCAGCAGATTATTTGCCCTTAAGAGAACGTCTGTAAATACTGTCGAAACGATGGTATTATATTCGTGTTTAGTGTATATTATAACGCCAGTTCGTGACCAAAAGGCTACTATAGCAAGTCGAAAGTATTGTCCGAAGAGGAAGGGAGAAGGAAATACTTTATTAGAAGTGCTTCTATGGATTATAGTGAACTTTTAGAGGAGTGATGTTTAGAAATTAATTTTCTAACTTAAGGTACACCAAAGATGAGAGTGCCCCTACCAGTGTTTACTGATAACTCTAGCCGCACAATTTAGCTTTCCTCGTACATAAAATCTTTGAACAGTATTCATGTTGTAACAGTAAGTTTTGCAGGCGATGTAGTATGTTTCGAATAATGGCCGTAAGTAATTACCGACACATTCGATAGGCACTAAACAACACAATGAAAACCTCAAATCAGTAGAATCGGTTTGCGGTGGAGCAGAGAGACCACAACCCGGAAATCCTGGTGTGAGGAACGGGCCTGGGAGCCCACTGTCCCTAGCGGGAAAACGTTCAGCCAATCACGCCCTCAGCCGCAGATCTCGTTCCTGTGCGGTCACTTTATCATTTTGGCCGTTTCGCCGTCTCTGTCCATAATGCCAGCGCTCAGCTCAATTAACTTCACACCTCTGGGAAGCCAACAGCCGGAACAATGCAGTGCTGATTACCTGTGTGACTAATTATCAAGCCGCCCACAACCGCCGTCTCACTCCCCTACCCCGCACACACACAAACACAGTCTCGCATACACATGCGCACGTACTCGTCTCGCATGGACACCAGTTGTATTGCCCACACTCAGCTGTCCTGGTGTCCAATGCAGGTACGATGTGTGGAAACGACATACACTATCCAAACCTGCATTCTTGTCAGCCTGTAACACGAGCCACACTTTGAAATATAATGTTTGATGGAATGATTAAACAGCTGAGAAGATGAAATTTCGTAAGGGACTAACCTACAGAATCTAAAATAAAATAATTTTAGTTTTCTTTCACAAATACTTCTAAAATATTTTAATAGTTTCTGTAGATTGAAGGAAAACAGATTATTCACAATGACGTAACTTGCTCTTTCAAGCAATAGAATTTGTGTGAAGTATACACTAGATCTTTCTGTATGGAATATTTATCACATGGCTCTGTTTTGTTTGTTTCAGGGCAGTTACGTATCCAGCAAGAGGTCATATAAGACTAGTACAGACAAGTGTGTGGTGGGATGTGAATGGAGTGTTTTCACTAAATAAAATATATGGCATTGACTATTCCGTTTCATTGTACAATTTACCAAGAGATGAATAAATATTATTGTTTTCATTACAAAGATTTCCGTTGGGGCATTGACAGTTTACAGCTTTTTTGTATAATTTCTGAATTCATCTGTCAGAGTTGTTGTTTAGAAGTCTAGTGTGTTAACTTAGGGGGCAATAAAATGAAATGGTGGTATTTATAGATTCAGAAAATTGCTTGGAAAATATAAGATGCTGGAAAAATTTTGGAAATTCCGAGAGGGATGGGAATATGAAAAAGACATATGTACGTAACCTACTGCAGTGAAAACAGTCAAGTGAGAGTAATGAGAGTGGGATTTCAAGAGGAAGTGAATAACGCAGCAGGTGGACACTAACGTGACAAAAGTCATGAGATACCTCTGAATATCGTCGTGGACCTTCCTTGGAAGACAAACTGTAGCAACTCGACAGGGCATGCATTCAAAATGTCGGTGGAAGCCTCTTGCACAACTATTGATCAATGCTGCCTCTATAGCCGTCCATAAATGCGGAATTGTTGTCGGTGTGCGAACTGTCTTCTCGATTATTTCCCATAAATGTTCGATAAGAAACGTGTCAGTCGATCTCGGTTACAAAATCATGCGCTCAAAATATCCGGAATGTTCCTCAATCGAAATCGCGAACAATTGTGACCCGGAGACATAACCAGAGGACCCAGCCCGTTCCTCTGAAACACGGCCCACACTAGTATAGAGCCACCACCATCTTGTACAGTGCCTTGTTGACAATCTGGATCTATGGCTTCGTGGTGTCTGCACCTCTGTAGAACCCAACCAGCAGCTATTACCAAGTGAAATGAGGCTTTATGTGACCAGGCCATGGTTTTCCTGTGATCTAGCATCCAACCGCAATGGTCGCGAGCCCAGGAGAGGCGCAGCAGGCGATGTCGTTGTGTTAACAAAGGCACTTGTCTGCTACCATAGCCATTAACGCCAGACATCGCCGCATTGGCCTAACGAATACGTTCGTCGTATATCCGACATTGTTATCGGCTGTTACTGCACGCAGTTTTGTTTGTCTGTTACCACTGACAATTCTACGGAAACGACTGCTCTCGGTCGTTAAGTAAAGGCAGTCGGCCACTACGTTGCCCGTGGTGACGGGTAATGCGTGAACTTTGTTATTTTCGGCACATTTTTGACACTGTGGATCTCGGAATATTGAAATGCCTACCTATTTCCGAAATGGAATGTCGCATGCGTCAAGTTCAGACTACTATTCCGCGTTCAAATTCTGTCAATTTACATCGTGTGTCCTTAGTATCGTCGGCTGCCTTTTCACATGATTCAATTAAGTGCAAAACACTGCTCCGTCAATGCACTGCACTTTTATTCCCTGTGTGCGCGATACCACCGCATCGGTATTACATCACCTGTTTCAGCTCTGAGTATAATGCTGAGATTCAGTTAATCGTCACTGTAATTTAACATGAAAGCGGAGAAAGATTATTTTACAACAGGGACGAAATTGAAGTGGGACCTCGTACCAGTGCTTAGAGCGGTAGATGAAATAACTCGTCCTGCTAAATCAAGAGACACATAAAAGCGATGTTGAATGGAATATAGGCTTACGAGGCACAGAATGTGAATTACGGAAAACAAAGGTAAGATGAAGGCAATTAGAAGTGTATAGTAGGAACGAAGAAAGGTTATGGTTTCATGTCTCGTCGACCGCGAGGGAGTTTCAATTTGCCTAGAGTGATTTAGAGAAATAACAGGAAACTTAGATCTGACTTCTGGGAAGCGTATTTGAACCACTGTCCTCCAGAATGCGAGTCCAGTGTGTTAACCAGTACCCTATCCCGTTCGGGAAATACAGGGTCCGGCGAAAAGACTTCTCGTATATCAAAAAGTAGCTTCAAAGAAACAAGCGAATAAACACATCTACAGAGAAATACTATTATTTCTGAACAACATATACCACGCCAGTTTGCATTAGCTGGTTTCAAAAATTGTGACTGCTAAATGGTTTCCTTCATTGCTGACACAGTCACGAAGTCTTTCCTGGAAGTTGTCTTCAGTTCCTCATGCCGTTTCTGGTGGAGGTGCCGCCACTTCCTGGATAATTACCTTCTTAAGTGCTCACAGAATTGTGGGGTGATGCTTGTAACCTTGACACTGAAGTGTCACAATTAGAATGTGGTAAGTCGGGTGACTTTGGGAGACATCTGATATTTCCTCGTGAGGAGGGAGGACGTCTAGGAAACAACTTTCTCAAAATATCTACAGAATGCTGTGGTTCCATCTCGTTGGAATTAGATTTCTCTCTCTCTCTCTCTCTCTCTCTCTCTCTCTCTCTCTGTCTCTCTGTGCTTCCCAACACACTGGGTTAACTTATGTCGGAGGAAGCTCTCTATTATGCGACTGTAGAGTTCTGAATTGTTACCGTTGTGGCGTCTTCTTCGAAAAGCTATAGACCCCAACATCAAATTCACCAACGGCACACCAAACTGTCGCGAAATGTCTGTGAACTGGTCGTTGGTGACGTTCCTCAAGGTTTTCGACTGCCTAGCAACGGGGACTGCCTAGTAGTGGAAATGGGCCTCATTACTCATTAGAAGAAAACAAAACAGAGCCATGGGGACGTTTTGCAGAATTTTATCAAACACTGCTCTGCGAGTTTCAGAATCTCTCTGACTTAATTCTTATGTAAACGTCATTTCGGATGTATGTATGTGTAAATCACTGTGCAGAATTCTTCTTCCACACATATCGGACAATCTCAGCTCGGCTTCATGTGTAACTACTGAAGGCTTTGGATACTGATTGGTAGGGGTCAGGGGAGTGGTGCGGGTGGCAGAGAGCGGGACGCTCTTACATTTTCTTCTCAGCGCAGAACCAGATCTTCTCAATTATAGTACCCAAATTCGAATAGTTGTTATATCAGAAATCGAATCATGTCTGTCAAGTTCGAAACAAAGCGAAATGCTCGATATGTAATAATCACCTATCCAAGCCATTGTGCCTACGGAAAACAATACTCACACCACTATCGCTCGATATCCCTTTCCTCTTCAGTATCCATCAGTGTCCTCCCTATGACTGACACAGCGTCCTCTCATCATACACGAGGAGTTTTTCACGCACCCTATAGTATTATAAAGAAGATCAACCTACTAACTGTAGTAATTGAAAAGACGTGGTAGGAAAGGAGAAAGAATTGGCGTACACAGGAAATTAGGTTGAGTGGAGAATATGCAGGGTCATCCAAAAATTTGTCCCTCATAGGGGAATAGGAAGATTTCTGGGACACAGAAATTATTATATGCCTAATGGATAGTCGGAAATTCAATTATGAAGGATGTAGTGGGTAGCTGTTTGGCAGAAGCGACGCGATCAGCAAAAAGGAAGGAGAGGTGGAGGACACCATCAGACTAGTCAAAAGAATCATGATTGACTAAGGATAAATGTTAAAAACAGCGGCCCTCGTGATACAGATTGCAAAGACACATTAATTAAGTGTTGATGGGCTCCAAAGCATTTGTACAATCCCTAGTGGAGAAATAAATGTTCAAAACTAATATATAATCAGGGGAGAAGCAGTAGCGAGTTCCTGATTACCAACATTTGAAAAATGTATAGGGAGGAGAGGACTTGTGAAACTGTCGGATGGAACTACTACTCCCCGCAACAGCTCGGTACTATTCTAGAGGTATAAGATATGGTATACTGATGGTGGTTGAAGTAGAGAGGAGAACAAATTGACAATGGCAAGGAAAGCGATTCTGAAGAAGAGAAATTGGTTAACATCGAGTTTAGATTTAAGTGTCAGGAAGTCGTTTCTGAAAGTATTTGTATGGAGTGTAGCCATGTATGGAAGTGAAACATGGACGATAAATAGTTTGGACAAGAAGAGAATAGAAGCTTTCGAAATGTGGTGCTACAGAAGGTTGCTGAAGATTAGATGGGTAGATCACATAACTAATGAGCAGGTATTGCATGGAATTGGGGAGAAGGAGTTTGTGGCACAGCTTGACTAGAAGAAGGGATCGGTTGGTAGGACATGTTCTGAGGCATCAAGTTATCACAAATTTAGCATTGGAGGGCAGCGTGGAGGGTAAAAATCGTAGAGGGAGACCAAGAGATGAATACACTAACCAGGTTCAGAAAGATGTAGGCTGCAGTAGGTACTGGGAGATGAAGAAGCTTGCAGAGGGTAGAGTAGCATTGACAGCTGCATCAAACCAGTCTCAGGACTGAAGACCACAACAACAAGAATATATGCACTTGCAACTAATTTCCTCCTTACATTTTATTTCATATCTCACCACCATCAACACAACAACATATTGAACAGCCGCTTACCATAGGCACCCATGGGTATGTCCGCTTCGCATCGGATCAGATGAAGGAAAAATCGAAACTTATCATTGGTAGGATTGTCATTTGACTCAATATAATATCGACTTTCTGCTGATGACTTATTCGTGTATTGAGGCATTTAAGAGCACAGAAAATGGTTGGTGTACTTTCAAATGACCTAACGCTTCAGCATCGTAATGCTGTACTATTTCATGTTTAACAACGACAACCCAAGATATAGCTAGAAAGTGTAGAAATTAATACATATGATTCGAAAATAAATCACTAGCGAAAAATATGGTTTAAAGAGTGATTATTAAGTGGATTTGAAGCACAGGCTGCCAGGTGAGACGCAATGTAGACAATCAAGGGATAGTTGAAAGCACTGAACAATATAAAATGTCCAGTGACACATGAAAGTTTAGTATGTATGATGTAATGTACCGGTGAGTAAAGACCATATTCATGTTCTGGGAATTTTGTTTTAAAACCGACGGGAATAGTTAAAGCTTGTTTAATGTTGAAATACATTTGAACGCCGAGCGATAATCTCCATTTACAAAGTAAATTACGAAAGCAGTAGCGGAAGGGGTTTTCGTAGAACAGTAATATTGCTTGATGTGTTGTCATTTCGATAACACAAATAACTCGTGAAGCCTTGGTGTGGTTTTGTACGTACGTTACCAGGCCTGGCTCAATAATAACAAGCCTTTCAGTGACTGTCGGCGCAATTGAAACATAAACACTATATACTCTTTACGTAAACAGAATAAATTCTAATTTATACCTGAAATTGACTAATTCCAAATAATTATTTTAAAAGGTAGTGTGTCCTCTTCACAGAAGCTGCTCCATTGCTTGATATTAATGTCCCAATTAGCAACGCTTGGAACCAGCTAAGTTTTTAAAAAAGGTTGTCGTAAAGCGCAGTTTCTCAATTAAAATTTCCATATATATTCTGAAACTAATTCATTGAAACATAGTGTAATGAAGTCTCTTTATTTTGTTTCACAATCTGTCACTATAAAGCGATAGCGAGTTTGGCACTGAAAATCGTATAAAGTCATGTCACAAAAATTTTTTACACAGTCTAGTAATACAGTACATTTCATTAGCTGCACTGTAACCTTTACTATTGTTGCAGTGTTTCCTATACGTGATAAGTAAAACAGAGTGAGAGAATGTGTGCATGAATTTTTAGTTATTGTTATTGTTATTTTTTGTCATGTTATTACATTTGGTCATATTATTGTGATTTGTAATAGGGTCGTGTATCAGAGATATAGCCTTCGTCAATCTTACGTTTAGTCGTGTCAACAAGGATCAGTTTTTCTCTTTTTAAAATTTTAAACTTTAAAATTCTGCAAGAACGGAAGACATTTTGAGGTATTCCATCTCGGCTGTTGCTGACAAGTATGTACTTCATTATATTTGGCACGACTGGTCAGTTTAGACCTTAACGGGCAGTTTTCGAGAGCTTCAAACTGATGGAGCATAGCAGTCCGTCGTCCTTTCCTTTCAGGCTTTATTAAAGCAAATCTAGATTTCGGCTGGTGTCTAGCCATTGTCACTGCACTATTTCATAGTTTCAATACATGTCCTACTAAGTCACTCACCCTGTTGTTCCGGCTTCTGTAACAGTTCAGTCTTGAATGAACTGTGACAGAAGCCCCAACAGCAGGGGACTGAAGTACCAGGACATGTATTGAAAATATAAAATAGTATATTGATATTGTCTAGGCACTAGCTGAAACCTAGTTTTGTTTTAAAAGAGACTTAAACGGAAGGACGACTGACTACTCAGCTCCATCATTTTGAAAGTCTTATCGCAGTGTTGAGTGCATCCCTTCTTGCTAATGGAAAGCAACTTTATGAATTTTCGATAGCGTTAGGTTTCGCTAAACATGATGTCCATGGAGGAATGATTAATATTGTGAGATGTGACAAGAACGATCTTTCGAAGCGAAAAAGTCTAGCAAACATGTACTCTAAAATGTATTTATCAAGAGCTTTGAACACTTCTTCATGTTCGATATTGTGTAACAAATGTCTTCTAGTGCAAGCTCTTTGTTTTCCATACTTTGGGAGGAGGTAGTATGGATGAAAACAAAACAAAAATGTTTATTAAACAAGGGTTCTGAAACGCATAACCAAACAGTTACGAGAACTTGTTCAGCAGAAGCGACATGTTTCATAGTAGCAAACACAACCTATGTGGCGACCTTCCCAAAGGTCTTAACAGATATACTACGGATTTCGTACCCCATCTGAAGAAACCGATCGGAATATTCTGTTACTGTATGCTTGGAGCATTTTGGTTATGATACAGTGTTTGGTAGTCAGATACCTTGATTCTCCCAACATTTCATTACGAAGTCCAATCACATTGTAAACCTCCAAGACCGAGTTCTAACATCGATCCGAGCTGAGAATGAAAGAGATGTGATCAAACATTAACATGAATTTTTGTGTCCCTTACAATATGTTTATTTATCCACGAAAATCAATTTTGTCCTCTTTAGATACAGTTCACTTGTGCCAGCGGGTTTTCCAATCTTGGAAGCACTTCTGCAACACAGTTATGTTTAGCTCTACCAGTGATTCTGTTTTCTTATTTCATCCATGGTGGCAATACGACGTCCTTTCCCGGTTCTCTTCAGCCTCGGGAACAGAAACACATCGCAGAGGACCATGCACAGCGAACGCGGTAGCTGAGGCAGCATAAAGGTTAGATCTTTTACCAAAAGATTACAAACAGACACTGAGATGTGAGCGAGACCATTATCGTGATGCCATTTCCAAGAGTGGTTTTGCCATAATTCTGATCGTTTCCTTCGCACTGCTTCACGCGAACGGCGAAAAACTTGCGGGTAGTATTCCTTATTAACCGTACGACCTAAGGCAGAAAATCGTGAGGCGTATCCTATTTTAATAACAGTGGACTGCACCTGCACATGTGATCGAACTTGCCAAACTTTTTTTGTCTTGACTCTTCAGGCAGATTCCATTGGGATGACTGGGGTTTGGTTTCGACGCCACTTGTTGTAAGCCTTCTTTAGAAGTTCTGGATCGTTGTCGACTTCACTCTGCAGTTCCTGAGCCCTGTCTACGGGACGTCGTTTTTGGCCGAAATTCATCAGTTTCGTAATTACTTGTGCTGCTAAACGTTTCATGCCCAAAACATTAGAAAATAATTTCACGGCATGAGCCGATCGATATTCCGATGTCGTCAGCAACCTCCCTTGTGGTGATATGGCGATTTTCCAGAACAATTTTCTTAGCTTCGGTAATTGATGTGTTAGGACGTCCACGGCCGTCGTCAGTTCGTCTTCTCTACATGGTTTTAAGAGTTTATGTGACTCATAAACTCTTGTATTACTCCTAATAGGTTCACCAAAAGCCACAGTCGACATTTCACCTATCGTGTTGCACTTTATTCCATTTTTATATAAAGCCTGCGAAATTAATAATTTGCCGTTACTTTTTCATCACACCTCTTATGACACAATAAGGGCACGCCATTCCATAGCGCATCAACTCTATGCCAGAGTTCACAAACCGTAGTAGCTGGCAAGTGACGCTACCGCAGTCTCTCAACAGACCATGTGTAATGTGTTATCAAATAGTGGGGGATCGGAGATGGTGTTGACTATGTCAACAGTGGAATATCGTACCGCGGTAGTTCAGGACTCTAAGCACAAAATTCAGTCTTGTATTATCTTGTTGAAAGATAATAGCACAGAGATCTTCCAGGTATGGCATCCACCTTTTGTTTTTGTTTTTATTTATTTTTTAGTGTTCGGACTTCTGCTGCAGCCCGCCACTAATCCCTTTCCTGTGCCAGCCTTTTTACTTCAGAGTACCAATTGCTGCAGACGTCCTAAATTACTTGCTGGATGTATTCCAATCTCTGTGTTCCTCTACACTTTTTTCTCACTGCAGCTCCTTCTAAAACCATGGAAGTTAGTCATTGGTGTATTAATAGATGTTCTACTATCCGGTCCCTTCTTCTAGGAAGTGTTTTCCACATGCTCATTTGCTCGCCGATTAAGCACAGGATCACCTAATTTCTTACATGTCCACATAGGTTTTAACATTCTTCTCAAGCACCGCATCTCTAATAATTCGATTCTCTTTTGTTCAGGTTTATCCACAGTCCATGTTTCACTAGCGTACCATGCCGTGCTTCAAACGTACATCCTCAGATATGTCTTCCTCCGGTTAACGCCTATCTGCCGGCCGGGGTGGCCCAGCGGTTCTAGGCGCTACAGTCTGGAACCGCACGACCGTTACGGTCGCAGGTTCCAATCCTGCCTCGGGCACTGATGTGTGTGCGGTCCTTAGGTTAGTTAGATTTAAGTAGTCCTAAGTTCTAGGGGACTGATGACCTCAGAAGTTAAGTCCCATAGTGCTCAGAGCCATTTGAACCATTTTTGAACGCCTATATTTTACATTAGTAGACGTCTCTGGGCCAGGAATGCACTTTTTGGCAGCACGAATCTGCATTTTATGTTCTCCTGACTTCGTTCGTCATGGGTTATTTTGCTGCCTACGTAGAAAAATTACTTAAGTGCATCTTCTTCGTGAATACCAATTTTGACGTTAAGTTTTTGCTACTTATCATTTCTTTCGTCTTTCTTCGATTTACGCTCAATTCATATGCTATTCTCGTTAGACTGTTCATCCCTTTGAAAAGATAGTGTTAATATATTCCACTTTCACCAAGGTAGCAATGTCATCAGTGCATCTTAATCATTGATATCCTTTCGTCTTGAATTTTAATTCCGTTCTTGAAGCTTCTTTTTTATTTCCGTCATTGCTTTTCCGACGTACAGATTGAACAGGTGGGGCGAAGGAGTGCATCTCTGTCTCTCACCCGTATTTCCCTGTAGCTTACCCCTGTTTTTCTCAGAATTTCGAGCATCTTACATAATTTGACAGTGAGAACGCTTGTTAGTTGGACAAATCCTGTGAGTGTGTCTTGATTTTTCTTTGGTTTTGCTTTCATTATTAAGCGCAACAACAGAAGTGCTTCTCTGGATCCTTTAGCTTTCTTAATCCCAAACTGATCGTCATCTAACTGACCCTTAATTTTCTTTTCCATTCTTTTGTATATTACTCTTGCAACAACTTGCATATATGAGCTGTTAAAGTTGATTCCGAGATAATTCGCGGGAATTATCGCTGTATCAGCTTTACAGTTTTCGGGATTGTGTGCATGATGTTTTTCCGAAGGTCAGAGGGTATATCGCCGTCTCATAAATTCGATACGCGATCGCCATTAGTCGTCTAGGTACCATTTCTCCAAATGATTTTAGAAATTCCTATGGAATGTTGTCCATCCCTCCTGCCTTATTTCATTTCAAGTCCTCAACGTTTTTAAGTTATGATCAAATACTCTTTCATGTCGACTTAAGTTTCTTCTTCTATCACCTCTGAAGCCTTAGCATGCCAGAAATGTAACGCTTTTTGACGAAATTACCGGCTGTGCGAAGCAGAGGTGATCATTTCATTTACCCACTAGAAACTCATCCTATCATGCCAGATGCTGTACCTACATGGAGATGAATGCAATCTGGAAACTTTCTTTTGGAGCTTCCACGTGCGGGTAAATCAACCGTGATGGTGTATACAGAATCGGAACTAGTATGGCAAAACGATGTGTTGTTGGTCATGTCTACAGAGTATTCGTTATGGAAAAAATGTCATACGCCGATAATCACTCGGAGTCTCTGAGATTCTGCGTGGCGTTGAGTGTGATTCAGTCGATTAAGTATGTGCATGACAGCTAGTTCAAGCAGCAATATTACGGTTTGATAAATCATAGTTTCGATTGATCATGATGTAGTCGCTATCGATTTCTGACACTTGCTAATCCGAGACGTAACACAAACTTCTTCTCAACATACACTTGTGTCCAAAATTAAAGCGACTAATCAATATTTTGCTAAATTGCCTTTATATTGCCAAAAAAGTAAGAACAATATAAAGGATACAGAACATCAACAACGGCAACATGCGTAATGGCAGACAAAAATGATCTTGGTTTTTCCTAACTTAACGGATTTACATACATATTCTGAAAATTGGTTAAAGCAATTACTTACATAATCTGACAACTGGTTAAAACATTCAGTACGGGGTGCGGCCACCTCTGGCGGCAGTACAGGCCTGAGAAACGATGGGGCCTGCTGTGATGATGGCATCAGTCTGATGTTGGGGTAATTACGACCATTAATACTGCAGCCGTGCTCGCAAGTATTGGCAGTGGTCCGTGGATGCTGATGTGATGCAGCCCGTGTCCCTAGTGTATCCCTGACTTGCCAAATCGAGAAAGCGAGCAGAACACGCCATGCATGCATCAACTTCCGTTGCCAGGAAAACATCCACCATCTGCGCTCAAAGAGGTCGAGAATTATCGCCTCAAAATACACAGTCTGAGCCCACAGCACATCGCAACAGCCACACATGGGGTCCCAAGATGTTGTCACGATACCTGTCAGCAGTTAAACCTTGCCGATATAATAGTACAACTTCATGAAGAGATATTCGAGTGGTCAACATAAACCCTGCCCACACCATTAGCAATCGTTCTCGATATCGTCTCTTTCCACAATGGTTTGGCCCAGAAATCGTGTTCCACGTTCCTTCCAGACGAGAATCCATCGAGAACCACTGTCCAGACTACATCGGGACCTATCTGTTAAAAGAACATTGGCCCACTGTTCGAGCACCCAGGTGACATGTTGACAGTTCCACGCTAGACGTTCCCTTCTGTGAAGACATGGCAGAGGTACATACACAGTAGATCTCCGACAATAAAGGCCACCCTGCCGAAGCTTTCTGCACACTGATTGCCTCGTTACAACAAGTCCAGTGGATGTTCCAGGTCAGATGCCATTTGCCGTCGTGCCCTTACAGCCGATTAACTGTTCTCTGTTTCTGATGTTACACGTGGTCGTCCCCGCCCTGATCTTCGGGACAGTTTGGATCACTATAGACTCGTACCATAAGCGAAAAACAACAGAACGATTCGCTCTAAGCCATCGGGCTTCATCAGTTTACGACTCCCATGCTTCATTTGTTTCCATATGTCTCCCGTAAAGAGAGCATGGTGGGTGTTTTCTCTGTGCCATACTGCACCGTTTGTGACTGTATGCACAGCGACTGTGGATGTCAAACTACCCGGAAGAAACTACCCTGTTTGACAGGTTACCTGGTGCCAATACTGGCATGGTTGTCCGTTGACCAGAATGCCATTTTCCGTTCAGGACACGATCATACGAACTAATGTTGATAGTTTGTATGATTATATCGTGCATTAGACACAGGATGGGAAAGCACCGTTTTCTAGCTTTAATTTTGGACGTCAGTGTAGTGCAGTATCTTTCCTTTCCAACATGTCTGAAGGAACAGGCATCCCTCAGCTATTGTGAATCGAGACACAAAGGAATTTAAGACGTTTTCTACGAAGGGCATTGATTTACATCAATAGGGCATTGAGACCGGATTTCTAGATAGAGAGCGCGCAGGATAAGGTTAAGTTTGTGGATGGCGCCATGAACAGTTACTTTGAGTTGCACAATCAAACACAGCACTTCACTTTCCCAAGAACCACTTATTTACTCGTTAGCTTAAAATATCACAACTAAACGATACGGCTGAAGGCCTAGTTAAAGAAAACTTGAGATACTTTTTGAGCTGAAGCCCCAAAACCCCAGAGCAACACAAGAACAGCTGAAGGCCTGGCTTAGAAATCAAAAGCAATTAAAAATAGAAAGCAAAAGAATTTAAAAAAAAAACATGAAATGTAAACAGTTAGCGACTGAAGGCCTACACAAAAAATCTGAGGGACAACTATAATTAAGGCACATTAAAATTATTTTTAAGCAAGACAATTTCTTTGAAAATTACAACAGAACGGCCGAAACCTGATTAACGTATTGCACGGATGAAGGCCACAAAGAAATTTGAAACAGCGGCAGAAGGCCTGAACAACAAGTAAAGTAAAATATTTAGAATAAACCCCTTTCTTCTTATAAAAACATTTCCTTCTGATAAAACACACGGCTGAAGGCCTTTTTAAAGCGTTCACACAAATCATCAAATGAAGGCGACACATAACACATGGAACAACAATGGATTAGGGTCGGGATTACAAAAAAATTCATCTACAACAATTTCTAAGAATAAAATTTTAAAAAAATCTATGCTCAAAATTTTAATTTAACACTGCTGAAGGCCTGTATGTAAGATTTATAAAAATAACTGAATTAATACATGGACAAAGGTCTCGCACAATACTTCAGCTAAAATGAAAACCACAATTTAAAACAAACAGAACAAGTGGTGCTCAGAAGTGTTCCATGGGTCAGCTTCGGAACGGAGCTCAAACGTAAGGTGAGGTGAGAAAGGCAGCCCAGAGCAGAAGTTGGGTATCGGGTAGCAACCGAAACTAGGGACAGCGCAAAGACCGGCCAACAATTTAACCAATTCCCTTCCGTCCTACCAACAGCAGAACGATGGAGAGTATCGGCCGAGGACGAAAATACGAACAACATTACGCCTCCAGAAATTGGAGACTAAAAAGAGACAGGGGAAGAATAACCACTCTTAGCAAAAATGAACCCAACAACTTAAAGGGCTGTCGAACAACACGCCGTGCCGGACAGCGACAACACAAAGAGCAAAAGGCACACTGCCTACAAACTACTCGAACGACCAGAGCAGATAACTGGAGTGTTAAAGGCCACAGGGCAGAAAATTCCGCTGGTGCAATTCACTGATAAGAAACAGTCAAATTAATTATTAATCACAACATAGGAAGATGACTGCAAGATTTCGCCAATGCCAACACATCATATGATACTGCTAGCCGGAATGCCCAACAACGAGCAAATGAACAAAGAGATGGCACAGTAGTTGAGGTTTCATAACAGATTAACTGATCACTCAACTTCAGCGTCAAGGTTCAGCGGGCAACGAACTTGTCGCTCTCGCAGCTAACAGTGCGTGCACACCGCCAGTGGCCCCGGCCTGGCCTTGCACCACGTAAACTTGTTTGCTGCTCCATTCCAACCGACCCACTCCATCCAACACGCAGACAGCGTTACAATAACTGGTGAGTCAAAACCACAAGCTACACACGGTTCCGCGGAAACACTTCCACAAACAACTCGAACGATACTAAAACCAGTCACTGAGGAACAACAAGAACGAATTACAAGCCGACACACGCAGAGAACCCAGAAGTCGTCAGCGAACAAATACACGTCATCCGATGAGACGACCGAGTGAACGACCAACCGATGTCGTCGTCACTGAAGTCATGTGTGCCGGCAAAGGTCGGGCGAGTCATGGCTGTCTGGACCTCACTGCTGCTCCGTCTCCGACTCCCTTGATGTCCGTTCTCAATTCGGACACACGCCGCGCGGGATTAGCCGAGAGGTCAGAGGCGCTGCAGTCATGGACTGTGCGACTGGTCCCGGCGGAGGTTCGAGACCTCCCGCGGGCATGGGTGTGTGTGTTTGTCCTTAGGATAATTTAGGTTACGTAGTGTGTAAGCACAGGGACTGATGACCTTAGCAGTTAAGTCCCATAAGATTTCACACAAATTTGAAGTTTTTTTCGGACACACGACGACTCAGATATACTAGCGGTCGCTCCAAAGATAGTACGACAGTGTTCTTGTCGATAGCGTTGCTGCTGACACTCACGGGCAGGCAGGCCAGCAACTTGGCGACGCCAGTAGATCGAATAAGGAACGGGACGGCAGTACCGCAAAGGCATGATGTCAAGTAATAAACTGCACGAACACGAGTTGTGCACGGCTCAGGCAAGTGCTCGGCCGGATTCCTGCTTATTAGGATGACACGCTGACCACTACACCATTTGCACACAGTGGTCACCACAGCCGCATGACGTACCCTAGCACGCCTACCATCAGATCCAAATTCTCAACTTACTCTACACACTACTAATGCATTGTCCCTGCTCACAGCCTCCTTACTTGTTGCATCTCGCAGATTGCCATGTTCTAGTTTGAAGGGATTTTGTCCATCGTCACCTTAATGATATACAGGGTGGTTATGAAGGAGTGTAACGTCATTTGTTAGGTTATTCAACACATGAAAATAAAGAGTAACTCGAACATCTTTTCGATTTTCACTCGTTACAGAAATGAAGTGGGTTCAAGATTACAAACACCCATGAATGATTATGAAGAGACTTACCGATATGCTGTATATGAGCTGTGTGGACAGAATAACGGTGGGACAGATGACTGATCTATACTACAAAAGGTGTCCTAAAAGTCGCCTACCCAATGCATTGTGCTTGTTAAAGCAGTGGAGGGTGTGTTGTTGTGGCCATCGAACCTCAACTCAGCGGGCTTTTGTGCGGGAAACAGCGTCGATGATGCGCGCAGCAAGTTATTCACGTATGTCCACCTTCGTAGCACACACATCTCCCTTTAAACGGGTCTGTAAGCGGAAGTCTAATGGGGTCAGGTCAGATGATGTGGTACGCGAGGTAATGGGTCTGCCTCGGCCAAACCATTCTTGAAGAAATGTGTTATACAGGCACTGGAATACTTTAAATGTGTTCGCGATTGCGAATATGGACAACCATCAGCTGTACAATGGAATGACTGCAGTGAAAATTTGTGACGGGTCGGGACTCCAACCTGCATTTCCCGCTTATCGGTAGATGTCGCCTAACCATCGGGCCATCGGAGCCCTACGCAACGGCCAGACATTAAGTTTCATATGTCGTCAATCATGTGTCAACCACCTACACCCATATGTCCATTGCATATATTCCGTTACAGGCCAGATATTTTATTAGGAAGTCGCTTGCCCGGTGCCACCGGGTAAATACGAAATTGCAGTATTGCAGTACCTAAGTTATTCCGAATTACGACGCAATATTCCTCTGGACACGCATTTCTATATACACCAAGGTAACGAGGAAAGTTCCATTTTATCAAGCATCAACTCTTTTTGTGTAAATAATTCCTAATAAAATTAATATTTTTCAGTAGAATTAATAATAACGGACATTCTAATAATAACGGAGATGAATAATAATTAAAATCAGTAATGTGTAATAACATGTAGGTAATAATTACAACGAATATTCTACTTTTTACTTATCAACTTTACATTGCTTTCACATGTTTACAACATTATTTTTGTGCTTTCCCACTATTTTTGCATTTTTGTTCTCCTTTTTCTTCTCCTTGACTTGTTTTTTGATGTTAATCTACACTATGTGATCAGAAGTATCCGGCCATCCACAAAAACATTTGTTTTTCGTAGAAGGTGCATTTTGCTGCCACCCACTGCCAGGTACTCCATATCAGCGACCTCAGTAATCATTAGACATTGTGAGAGAGCAGAATGGGGCGCTCCGTGGAACTCACGGAATTCGAACGTTGTCAGGTGATTGGGGGCACTTGCGTCACACGTCTGTACGTGAGGTTTCCACAGTCCTAAACATCCCTAGGTCCACTATTTCCAATGTGATAGTGAAGTGGAAACGTGAAGGGACACGTACAGCACAAAAGCGTACAGGCCGACCTAGTCTGTTGACTGACAGAGACCGCCTACAGTTGAAGCGGTTCGTAATGTGTAATAGGAGACATCTATCCAGACCATCACACTGTAATTCCAAACTGCATCAAGATCCACTGCAAGTACTAAGACAGTTAGCCGGGATGTGACAAAATTTGGATTTCATGATCGAGCGGCTGCTCATAAGCCACAAATCACATCGGTAAATGCCAAAAGACGCCTCGCTTGGTGTAAAGATCGTATGCATTACACGATTGAACAGTGGAAAAACGTTGTCTGGAGGGACGAATCATGGTACACAAGAGTAAAATTCGGAGGCGGTGGTGTTATAGTGTCATGTTTTTCTTGGAGGGGACTAGCACTCTTGTTTGTTTTGGGTGGCACTACCACAGCACAGGCCTACATTGATGATTTAAGCACCTTCTTGGTTCCCGCTGCGATAGTGATAGTACTTTTCATCACAATCGAGCACCTGTTCATAATGCACGGCCTGCGCCGGAGTGGTTACAAGACAATAAAATCCCTGTGATGGACTGGCCCGCACAGACAGAGTCCGCACCTGAAGCCTATAGAACACCTTTGGTATGTTTTGTATGGCCGACTTCGTGTCAGGCCTCACCAACCGATATCGATAGCTCTCCTCCGTGCAGCACTCCGCAATGACAGGACTGCCATAACCCTGACACCTGATGAAACGTATGCTTGCGAGAGTGAAAAATGTCATCAAGGCTAAGGGTTGGTCAACACCATCTTCAATTCCAGCGTTAGCGATGGAGAGCGCAGCGAACTTGTAAGTCATTTTCAGTCATGTGTCCGGATACTTTTGATCACATAGTGCACTTTCTTAGCTCTGTTGGGAGGATATTGAAGAACTGAGGGTACAAACGAAGGTACAGAGAGAAAGTATGAAGACATAAGTAATAAAGAAAATGATCATCAAAGAAAGCATGGCAATGAAGTAACATCCGCGCCCACACACCGCAAGAAGGTATTTGCTTAACAAAAAAAAGAAGTCAGATAAAAAGGGTCGAAGATCCCATATAGGCATATAATGCACCACAAATTACTATATCTAAAACTGGAGACGAGTTTGATGGCAATGGAGTGTACGCAGCGAAAAAAAAAGATCCGAGCAGAAATCGCCCGTTTTGAGCACTCTAGACCATCTACATCTACATCTACATCTACAAGACTACTCTGCAATTCACATTTAAGTGCTTGGCAGAGGGTTCATCGAACCACAATCATACTATCTCTCTACTATTCCACTCCCGAACAGCGAGCGGGAAAAACGAACACCTAAACCTCTCTGTTCGAGCTCTGAGTTCTCTTATTTTATTTTGATGATCATTCCTACCTATGTAGGTTGGGCTCAACAAAATATTTTCGCATTCGGAAAAGAAAGTTGGTGACTGAAATTTCGTAAAAAGGTCTCGCCGCGACGAAAAACGTCTATGCTGTAATGACTTCCATCCCAACTCGCGTATCATATTTGCCACACTCTCTCCCCTATTACGTGATAATACAAAACGAGCTGCCCTTTTTTGCACCCTTTCGATGTCCTCCGTCAATCCCACCTGGTAAGGATCCCACACCGCGCAGCAATATTCTAACAGAGGACGAACGAGTGTAGTGTAAGCTGTCTCTTTAGTGGACTTGTGGCATCTTCTAAGTGTCCTGCCAATGAAACGCAACCTTTGGCTCGCCTTCCCGACAATATTATCTATGTGGTCCTTCCAACTGAAGTTGTTCGTAATTTTAACACCCAGGTACATAGTTGAATTGACAGCCTTGAGAATTGTACTATTTATTGAGTAATCGAATTCCAACGGATTTCTTTTGGAACTCATGTGGATCAGCTCACACTTTTCGTTATTTAGCGTCAACTGCCACATGACACACCATACAGCAATCTTTTCTAAATCGCTTTGCAACTGATACTGGTCTTCGGATGACCTTACTAGACGGTAAATTACAGCATCATCTGCGAACAGTCTAAGAGAACTGCTCAGATTGTCACCAAGGTCATTTAAATAGATCAGGAACAGTAGTGGTCCCAGGACGCTTCCCTGGGCAACACCTGATATCACTTCAGTTTTACTCGATGTTTTGCCGTCTATTACTACGAACTGCGACCTTCCTGACAGGAATTCACGAATCCAGTCGCACAACTGAGACGATACCCCATAGCTCCGCAACTTGATTAGAAGTCGCTTGTGAGGAACGGTGTCAAAAGCTTTCCGGAAATCTTGAAATACGGAATCAACTTGAGATCCCCTGTCGATAGCGGCCATTACTTCGTGCGAATAAAGAGCTAGCTGCGTTGCACAAGAGCGATGTTTTCTGAATCCATGCTGATTACGTGTCAATAGATCGTTTCCTTCGAGGTGGTTTATGATGTTTGAATACAGTATATGCTCCAAAACCCTAATGCAAACCGACGTCAATGATATAGGTCTGTAGTTAAATGGATTACTCCTACTACCCTTCTTGAACACTGGTGCGACCTGCGCAATTTTCCAATCTGTAGGTACAGATCTATCGGTGAGCGAGCGGTTGTATATGAGTGCTAAGTAGGGAGCTATAGTATCAGCGTAATCTGAAAGTCAACCAACAACAACTATAGTTGCTCTTCGCATTTATCGATTCTATCAGCTCAACAAGTACTTGCGCATGAACAGATGCAAACCAACATCCAACATAGTTCTGCTTCTGACAACAGCCTCCAAGGCTCTCCACATTTTCTAGATTTATAATAATGAAAAGTAATAATCCTTGCGTTTAATTTCTTCACTCTTTTTTAAATCAAATATTTGGTTTATTATTTATTTGCTTCATACCTTACGAATAAAAGTGCATTAATAAAAAAATCTATATAATTTATTAATTTACGTTTACTTACTTTTTCAGCCTGTCATTAGGAGTTGCACATTTTTCAGGAGAAATGTTTCATATCACTTGCTTGGAGACTTTCAATAAAAAGTAGGATTGATTAAAAATCACAATTTTCCATGTATCTGAGCGTATGTAAACTGTTGAATCCATGAGACTGTGATCTGCTTTGTATCGCTCAATCACGTTTAACCCTAACCTATACCTTCAATCCAGTACCTTGCCACGCAACAGGCATACCCAACGCTCCGTAACAACATCCGCGGCAACCCAGAATACACAAAACGCATCGGATGGAAAGATGTTAGATACTCTCGCATTACATCCTGCAGTGATGCAACGATCATTATGTAAACAAAGCCTCACATGTCTGAATATATGCGTATTTAACTAACACCAGCTGAACGCAGAACATCATTAGGAGACCGCAGTACGATTGCGTGCTGTGTTCTATATTTGGGCTTGTTCCATGTTATAGCATTACAGTGAGACAATGATAACTGCTTATCTCATCGCAGCTTGTTTGTCAAACGATCGTCGCACCGGTGTACGACGTATTGCAAGAGTATATAACATCTTTATATCCGATGTAGTTTTCATCTACACCGCATTTAGATGTGAAATGAATGATCAACCAAAAATTGTCATGATGTCGTGTTGCCCGTTTCGCTGCCTTTTCTTAAGTTTACTGGCTTTAGTGTAATTTTTGTAACATGTGAAAGATTGTGGTTGCAATTATTAATGCAGTTTTCCAAGTCTGTGACTCGGTTCGTCGAAGCTAGTAAGGTAACCTTTCAAAAAAATTATTGTTGTACTGACTGTGGCTTGAGGATCACTTGTGGTGCTAAATAAACATTTTAGATTTCATTCAGTCATGCTCCTTGATGACAGATATGTCGAAATACTAAATTCCCATTTGAGTTCACCCTTAATCCTCGTAACACTCGCGTATTGATCGACTTAACTGTTTTAAAAAAATCTAGTAGTACCACTCCGAATTGCTTCGATATGTTCCATTAATCCAACTAGGTGAGCATCCCAAACACTCCAACAGTATTCAAGAACGTGTAGCACTAGTGTTCTACCGGCTGTCTCCTTTATAGATAAGCTACACTTTCCTATAATTCTCTCAATAAACCGATGTCATCAATTCGTCATTCCTACTACCGACCATAAGTGCTTGCTCCGTTCCATGTCTGTTTGCAGCGTTACTTCTAGACATCTAATGGGCGTTACTGTGTCCCGCAGCACACCAGTATCTCTGTATTCGAATATAACAAGAATTTTTTTCCCAAATCATTTGCTTTAACGTGCGTTTTATTCCACATGTACAGCTCAAATTCATTACATCGAACAGAAATTGCGTCCTAGTCGTCCTGTATTCCTGTACAGTTACTCAGTAACGACTGATTTCCGCACACAACGACGTCATCAGCTAAATAGTTGCAGATTATTGCTCACCTTATACTAATGATAGTGTATTTACACAAAGCGGTCCTAGCGTATTTCCTGCGGCACTCCTGTCTATACCATGTGTCTGGTTAGTGCGTTCTATTAGAGATGACTTGGAGCCAAAGATATATCTGAGAAACTTTGCCCTAGGTTTGGACCTTCGCTCACTATATGCAGTATGGCACTGTATCAAGGGGTTGGCGATAATGTGCGAAAATGGAATCTGCATCTTGTCCTTCATAAATGCCTCGAGGGATATCGTATGAGGAATGGACAGGCCGATCTTAACACGAGCGATGATGTCTAAAGCCCTGGTGATTTGTGGAACGACACTTTACTTTCACGACAAAATTTATTGCATTCTGTATTAGAATACGCTCAAGAAATCAATATAAAATCAGTGTTAACGATGATGGTCCGTAATTCTGTGATCCTTTCTCTTATCCTTTTTATTCAAAGGCGCTATCTGCACTTTTACCGTGTCATATGGAACTTCCGCCGGACAAAAGATTAGCAATAAATGCAAGCAATAAAAGGGGCCAATGCCGGTAAGTATTCTCAGGAAAACCGAAATAAGATTCCATCCCGATTTGGCAAGTTATTTGGTTTCAACTCTTTCAGTTTCTCAATGCTAGGGGTGCTTATTTTTGTGTAACCCATTCTGGAGTCTGTTCGACCGGCAAATGATGATGTGTACGTATATACTGTCCCCTGCATGAACTGTAATTTAAAGGCGAGTTTTAGAATCTCAGCTTTCTTTTTTCCTTTCTAGTATTGCCAGATGAGAGTGGCTAACGAATAAGTGAATAAAAGCCACTAATCCGCTTAAGGATTTTACCCAGGGCCTGCTTTTTATCGGATTCTTAGCAAGATCTTTCGATAAAATATGACGGGGGAAGTTGTAATCTTCGCGTACCGATATTTTTCATAGACATGTGAACCAATACTACCTGTAATTTTATGGCTACTTTCTTTCACGATTCTTATAACCAGGAGTCATCTGACGCCATTTATATGCACTGAAACTATAAAAAATATATAAAATTTAGACTGGCAATGGCAAGGAAAGCGTTTCTGAAGACGAGAAATTTGTTAACATCGAGTATAGATTTATGTGACAGGAAGAAGTTTCTGAAAGTATTTGTATGGAAGTGAAATTTGGATGATAAACAGTTTGGACAAGAAGAGAATAGAAGCTTTCGAAGTGTGGTGCTACAGAAGAATGACGAAGATTAAATGGGTAGATCACATAAGTAATGAGGAGGTACTGAATAGAATTGGGGGAGAAGAGGAGTTTGTGGCACAACTTGACTAGAAGAAGGGATCGATTGGTAGGACATTTTCTGAGGCATCAAGGGATGAATTTAGTATTGGAGGGCAGCGTGGAGGGTAAAAATCGTAGAGGGAGACCAAGAGATGTATACACTAAGCATATTAAGAAGGATGTAGGTTGCAGTAGGTGCTGGGAGATGAAGAAGCTTGCACAGGATAGAGTAGCACGGAGAGCTGCATCAAACCAGTCTCAGGACTGAAGACCACAACAACAACAAAACTACTGCGTCACGAATTGTTTGCAGCTAGGTAAAACTAATTCCAACGGAGCAAGCTATCTGAGCCCTATACTTATACCCATCCATCAGCTCACAATTTGCGATGAAAAATTTTTACGCTTCTCCTGCTCAGGAGCGCCCAAGACTAAGTGCTTTTTTTCAATCAGTATCGCCTCTTAAACTGGCTTGCACAACGAATGACTGTGCCAACATGTCAGCGCACGGTAAATCCTTCCAGGCTACTGTAGCGTTTAATGATATTTAATATAATGGCGGCTTTGCAAAAGTAATATTTTCAGATTACTTTGTGGGAGACCAGTTCTGTTTGCGCATAAGTCCACTATTTCAGAATTATTTTCATATTAACACTGGCGTACACGGCTTATATAAAGAGCTGGGATAAATTGGCTCCCTTTTTTTGGTGGACATCATTATCTTTTTGGGATGGAAGTCCGGTTGGATCCTTGTCTGCCCCGTAGAGCGGTTTCATCTAGCGACATCTCGTCAGCTAATCCCTGGGGTTTTATTCAACCTGCCCACTGCCAAATGGATATTGCGTACCACCAAAATCATTTCCTCTCGTACGTTCGGCCTCACGTTGTTCCTGAGTGCAGATGTGAAACCTGGAAGTAAACGTTCTGTCTCCTTAGATACGTGCTCCTTAGTAATAGATTGCCTAACGGCGTTAGGAGAGATAACTTGCGGTCAATGCATGACGCAATAACGCTCGTAGTGCAGACCATTCAACAGGCAATTAACGCTGGGCAGCAGTGGCCAGTGCGTGTGGTCGGAGATTGCGTCGATCGGCGGCGCAGCCCTGTCGATCCCTGGCGCACACCGCCAAATCTCCCGTTGCGGTCGCACCTAATTGGCCTCCCCGTGACGTCAGCTCCTGCACTCAGTGATCGGCGCACCCACAGTGCGTTGTAGATACCACGTAAACTACAAGTAAAGCCATATTTAAGGAAAAACACTACGAACAACAGAAGTTCACGTCTTTACACCCTCACAAACAATACAAAATACTAATTTTCTTCAAATGTTACATCTACTGTAGGCAAAAGATGGATAAAAATGGAGGAATGGAGCAATACAAACTCGTTACAGCTTACATTCTTTCAAAGCTTTTAACTGGACTCGTAATTGTGCTGTTAATGCAGAGTGGATTTATCATGTGTGAATGAAAAATTATACAGTTGGAGGAGGCTAAATCAATCACATTCTGCAGCGAAGTAGCTCCGGAAGCCCTTCGAACTTGAAATGTTTTCTGTATGGTGATCACGAGAGCACATTCAAAGCTGATCGTCTGAACTATCCTCATCGTCAATAAACAAGGTCCCCAGTCACCAACTTAACAAAAATAATATCACTTTTAGCCTAATAAGGAAATGAATATGCTGAAGGACACATATTCCTAATAGATCAAAATAGAATATAATTAGGAATAAACTCCGTCAGAACAGGCCCAGAAAGGCCCAACGGATAGCGACCGGCCGCCATTTCATTCTCAGCCCACAGGCGTCTGTGGATGCGGATATGGACAAGCACGTGTTCAGCACACAGCTCTCCCTACCGGATGTCAGTTTACCAGACCGGAGCTGCTACTTCTCAATCAAGTAGCTCCTCAGTTTGCCCCACAAAGGCTGATTGCACCCCGCTTGTCAACATCACCCTGCAGGCCGGATGGTCACCTATCCGAGTGCTGGAAGAGCTAGACAGCGCTTAACTTCGGTGATCTGACGGGAACCGAAGTTACCGCGGTGGCGAGGCCGTTGACACGCATATAATTACTAACATCGATGTATTACTACAAAATATATGATCCCCAAGTATTTTAGATATGTTAACAACTGCTTCTAGTTCACAAAGAAATAGAAAATATCAAAGTGGTCCAATTGTCCTTATGAAAAATTAATTACCTAAATAATGTATTAATTTTGGCATGAGTGAGTGTACCTATGCACATCATCCGATTAAAACTACACAGATAAGCACAACATAAGATAATATCACAAACTGAGTTACCACATGATAGTCTAAGTGATTTCTTTCCCTGTTGATTGGCTAACCATTATTCAGAGTATTAGAAATGTGGTCTCAGTGATTCTAAGTTTGTGGAGAAACAATGCTCAAAAACTACATAAGTTTATAAGTGTTTATAGTTGTTTAAGTGTGACCTCAATGATTATGCAACTGGACACAAACATCCTTGTTTAATGTACAGAATCCTCAAAAATCATCAAAGTTATTATATGACAGTAACATAACTTCAATGAATGTAACTTTAAAGTTAAACAACGTCATCAGATAGAAAACATGCTTAAGTATGCCCTCATTTAAAATAAGTAAGATGCCAACAACCTCAGACAATAAATTCATTAAAAAAGCAAAAAAAAACATGAACTTGTGGTTACAGTCAATTTTAATAAAATAACTGATTTGATTCACCATAGTTACTCAAGTTACTGGTGACTAAGAATAATTCTACAAACAATAATTTGACTGTTGTCTAGCCTTACTAAATTAACATGTATCAAATAGCAAAAATACTTTACATTTGGTAGTGTATCTGTCATTGGAAACATTACTGTTCCATAAAGTAACAGAGCTAATGACTGTATAAAATGGCAAAATATAACACATAAAGCAGTTGCACTGAAATTTAAAATGTAATTCTTGCTCAATCTAACTAGTGTAACATATCTTAAAAAGATGGCAAAATATCATTTGTCCACTTGATTAGATGGTGAGATGAAGTGAAATTAAGGTTGTCTCAAAAGTTGCACTATTGATCTTAGAGTATGTGGATGGGTTACAGAATAAGTACTTAAACATCTATAGCTGATATGACATCGACATTTTCATATGGCAGAGTGAATGACACACTGCCACATGTAATAGTAAGTTTTAAAAATTATCACAACGAAACACTGACTCGTTATTCAGATAACACATTTTTGACATCATGTTATATGAACCTCGATTACCATGGTCCAGTTTCTGGCTTACACGAATCATCAGTACACACTTGTCTTACCACAAGTGTCATCTGTCTTCCAGTATGCTTTACTAATTCACATATTCCCTCTCACAGCTCATAATGAACCATACTGAAACAAGAATAAGAAATTCATTATTATACATCTTCATGTAGTATAATACATTACCTACACAGAGAGAGTGTCATACTGCACAGTGAGAAAGTTCACTCATTGTATCTACAGATCATGATTTATGCCCAGCTCTAATGAGCTTTGTTCATATAATTAACATTATTTATACTACTATTCAGAACATATTACAATGTGTTCAGTCACGTTATTTATTTGACACTTTTCAGTACACCTACATCTACATCCATATTCCGCAAGCCACCTGACAGTGTGTGGCGGAGGATACCCAGAGTATTTCTATCGGTTCTCCCTTCTATTCCAGTCTCGTATTGTACGTGGAAAGAAGGATTGTCGGTATGCTTCTGTGTGGGCTCTAATCTCTCTGATTCTATCCTCATGCTCTCTTCGCGAGATATACTTAGGAGGGAGCAATATACTGCTTGACTCCTCGGTGAAGGTATGTTCTCGAAACTTTAACAAAACCCTGTACCGAGCTACTGAGCGTCTCTCCTGCAGAATCTTCCACTGGAGTTTATCTATCATCTCCGTAACGCTTTCGCGATTACGAAATGATCCTGTAACGAAGCGCGCTGCTCCCCATTGGATCTTCTCTATCTCTTCTATCAACCCTATCTGGCACAGATCCCACACTGCTGAGCAGTATTCAAGCAGTGGGCGAACAAGCGTACTTTAACCTACTTCCTTTGTTTTCGGATTGCATTTCCTTAGGATTCTTCCAATGAATCTCAGTCTTGCATCTGCTTTACCGACGATCAACTTTATATAATCATTCCATTTTAAATCACTCCTAATGCGTACTCCCAGATAATTTATGGAATTAACTGCTTCCAGTTGCTGACCTGCTATTTTGTAGCTAAATGATAAGGGATCTATCTTTCTATGTATTCGCAGCACATTACACTTGTCTACATTGAGATTCAGTTGCCATTCCCAGCACAATGCGTCAATTCGCTGCAGATCCTCCTGCATTTCAGTACAATTTTCCATACAGTGCAGATGAGTATTATATTAATGTGTATGTAATCTGACACTTAACACACCAAGGGCACTTGTTGCTCACTTACCTTATCAACTAATTTAGTTTCTGACTTCATTTTAACAGTTTTTCCCAGATTTTAGACTACTAAATTTCACTAATAAATATGTGCATCAGTCTAAACACACCTATAGCAGTACATATAATAAAGCCTTTCATGTGAATTACTATATGATGAACATCGAAACAATCCTCATAATGAAAGTACCAAAAATTCTCTCAATGCTTGATAATGTTCACAGACTGATTACTCTCTTCCTATAGAGAATATATCCATGAAACACATAACGGTATTAAACAGTATTTATGACCTAGAAATATTTATACATGGAATTTAACTTCATGGTACCTCCTTGTGACTCCTGTTCTAAACAAACATTTCTTGTATCTATAATCAAGAGATACTAAAGGTAACTGATTTTATTACCATCTCGCTGTATATCTCTGAAAAACTTCAGTCACTAGGATTGGTTATTTCCTTTTATTATCATTCATCACTTAGGCAAGTTACTGAGCAAATATCACACATTAATAATCTGACTAGAATACACAAATCAAATGTATAAACGGGCATAAATATCAAATTCAATAATCTCAAAGATCAAATCATAATTAAACACAATCAGAATTACCCATGTAATAACCATTCACACACACACACACACATAAACACACACACACACACACACACACATACACACACAAACACACAGACAGAGAGAGAGAGAGAGAGAGAGAGAGAGAGAGAGAGAGAGAGAGAGAGAGAGAGAGATATGTAGATATACATAAATTACTTCACGCTGTACCACATTCACTGAAATAATTCTCACTTTTTTTTAAGTCATAATTTTCCACATAGTCTGCAGTCATAGACTGTGTGGCTGGTCCCAGCGGATGTTCAAGTCCTCTCTCCGGCATGGGTGAGTGTGTTTGTCCTTGCGACAATTTAGGTTAAGTAGTGTGTAAGCTTAGGGACTGATGACCTTAGCAGTTAAGTCCCATAGGATTTAACATAGATTAGAACATTTTTTTCACAGAGTCATACTCTATTTCCTTCCGAAAACTATGTTACCCATATTATTCCTCTACTTTTCATATCCATAATGACTTATGGCAAAGACTAGCTTCGTTTTAGAAACTATTTACATAATCTCAATATTACAAACATACGTAAGTGGTTAGGAGCAATCACAGACATATTGTTATAAGTCGGAAGTACTTCATTTAAAGTGACACAGTTTTCAAAATCTCACTCTATAAACATTTTAGTTATAACATTACGAACGATTATGAAGACGTTTAAAGCTTCTCTTACTTCTGAGTGCCTTCTGCAATGGTATCTGGATGTACAACATGCCATATTCAGTAAACTACAATAAACACTGATTTAGTTTTATGCATCAATAAATATCAGTTGCTGGATATTTTGTGTCATATTATCAACACTTTTGGTCCCACTACGACTTTTGATTTTTTTATGCTTATCATTTCTTTATCATTTGCCATCAGCCTTTCTAATATTGTCTAAAGCTAGACCTCCTACATCGCTATGTTCAACCTTCTGTACTCTTTTTAGTGCTACCATTTTCCAAATTTAGTCTCATAGAAGTCGATCTTCTTGAACTAAGAGCAGCGCTGTGTTTGTTGAATCATTTTGAAGTTCATTACTGATTCCTTCAAGCTGATTAATCTAGAGGACCCACAATGTATGTCACCATTGGCTACATATTCTGCAGAAATTACGTAACCCTTTGTTCAAGAATTAAATGCTGGATGCTATGAGGCAAAATAATTTTTTTCATTTGTCGAAAATGCAGAAGCGACTTATGCATGATGGTCGATCAAACACTTGTGAAAGACCGCTACACTAAGTAGGCTGGCTTACAAATGGGGAAAAATTGCAAGTATGCAGTTTTCTAAATGCAGGAAAAGAAATCCTGTTGCTGCATTACCCATGAGACTCACTTAGAATCAGTCAGTATTTATAAATAGCTAGGTGTAAAAATTTTTGGATACGTATTCGATTTGGAAGCCTATGTTGTCAAGTTGTGTCATTCACTAAAAGTCCCAAATGTGACCCCAGTCACTGCATAACCTTTCAATGAAAAGCATCAGCAATTGTGGCTACTTCCAATATGCCGAGACACTCTCATTGTGCTAGTAGCATTTTGAAGTGAGTGGATAAATGGCCTGAGTTTCAGGCCAACCTCTTGCCCTTGGGGTGGAAATCTGCCATGAAAGACGTACGAAACAACAAGGACCAAAGATGTGAGAAAGCAGAAAGCTATGGGAACCACTGCATTAAAATACATTATATATCTCCAAACGAAATATGGTATATTATTGAAAATGTTTCATTATTATCTCTCAAATGGAAAAATATTCTCGATTAGTCTCCCATTCCATTCTCCAAGTACAAGACTCTCAATGGGAAAAAGACCATGGTAAAAAGATTGAAGAACCTACGAATGTGTAACGCACTACTTGTGAAAGCTTAGAATTTCAGATGTTTTAAACTTAAAGGAAAGTAAAAAAATTTGAAAAGAGAAATGTGAAGGGTTCTGTTCCTTTATAAAATGCTATAATTTAAATTATTCTACATAGATTTAATCAGATAAATACTAATTACTTTTGGACAAAACATGTATTTCCTAGGCTGTGGAGTAATTGAGGTTCTGAGACATGAATATTAAAAACATGTCTGTTTTACTTAATACCCAAAGGCTGATAATGGCAAATGACCATTAGTAATATTTACAAATACTGGGCTCTAGGCACAGCTTTCTTTGACTTTCAAAACCATGACAATTTGAGTTTATATTTTTGCAAGACCTTGCAATACAATCAAATCTCACAAAAAATTAAGTAATTCACATCTGTTAAATCTGTACAGTAGCCAAGCAACGTGAATAAAATATCTTGGCCCTTAATAACATCAGGGTTCTCTGATTTAAAGACAAGGCTTTTAACTTACCCAGAAATTTATTTAACTAGATAAGGAGCTAGACAAGATAATTGCCAAATCAACCCACAAATTTAAACACTAAAAACAAACACAGTACCAAATCACTTTGCACAGTTTAAAGCAAGGAAACGAAATTACCAAATATATTAATTAACAAGAAAAAAAGCTGAGCAAACTAAACTGACAAATTTAAATATGAATAAACTGCATCTGAAATACCTGGTGCAGAATGTTTGGTTTTAAATTTAAGGAGGCGCTATCCCTTCTGACTTATGTGGGATATCGTTGTCCAATACTTTAACCACACTACAAGTGTTGGACACACTATGACCTGTAACTTGTTCTACAAACTATCTTCAGAATAGTGACTTCAATGAAAAGTAAACGGCAAGTGCTTAGCTGAAAGTGTGATGCACTCATGGTACTGAGCCAAGCTAACACGTGCCAATAACAGATGCTGCAACACTTACTCCACTCATCATGGCAGTACCTAACCAGTATGTACAACCGTCCATACATGCTCACCACACACAGCATCCCTGCGTACAAGTATGGCTCCTCCTGTTACCTGTCTGACGAAGCACTTACTGTATGTTGGCTCTCTATCTCTATCTCTGCCTATTCCTTCTTCCGCTATCTGTCTTTCTTCCTCTATCTGTCTGTCTTCTCTCTAGCGCCACCATGTGCACCCTTTGGAGACTAGCTCTGGTTCAGTTTCCCTGGTATCTGAGCTGTGATTTAATGCGAGATACTGCACCATGATCAAAGCTCGACAGCACCACAGGTGAGTTACCCCCCTGAAATCACATCAATGGCGGAAGGAGCAGGAGGGGGGGGGGGGGGTGCAGGAGTGATGAATGTAATGGATCCCAGTTTGAACTAGATAGTATGTGTTCTTATTTTTCTCCTAGTGCTTTGGCCAGGATTTGGCAGCTCACTGGAGACAATACCCGAATAATAACATAGGACCACACAAATCTGGACAACATCACCGTCCCAGAACTTACTTTTAGCCCAAAAATTCTTCAAATACACCATACCACCACTCTCAAAAAGGGGCCAAACGCCTAGCCCTGTTATATCGAACAGCACTCCGCCAGTTCGCTGACTGAATGTTCTTCTTGCTGTCTTCAACACGTCCTTTAATCACCCTCAGATCATTGTCCTTCAGTAACATATTACTTACATCAAGAGATTCGAACATGGTGAATTCATGGGAATGTGAACATTAACTTCGCTGGAGTCGATTGTGACTCTCGTGGACTGCTGTAGTAAAAGCATATTTAATCAATGAAAGTGACTTGTCCCATTTTGACTTGTTATGAAAGGATCTCAGTGCTCACACAGGATTTTTATTGCCTACACCCTAAACTAAAGTTGAGAATAATGAACTCTAGCTGTGATGTGGACAACGGCTCTGTTGAAACTGAACCTCTTGAACACTCTGGATACAGAGGCAGGCACACTCTGACAAACGAGATAGTTGGGTTAGATTAGATTAGATTAGTTTTCATTCCATAGATCTGTGTTGAGGAGATCCTCGTGGATTTGGAACATGTCACCTTTTTATATTTTTTATTTTTATTTTTTTAAGCTGAAATAACAATACTAGTAGTATAAATATATACAACACATCATTTGTTTCTATTAATAAATTCGTCAATGGAGTAGAAAGAGTTGGCCACTAGTAAATCTTTCAGGCCCCTTTTAAACTGGTCTCTATTTGTAACTAAATTTTTAAGTTTGCTGGCAAACTATTGAAGATGATCGTTCCTGAGTAGTGGACCCCTTTTTGAACTAAAGTAAGTGCTTTTAAGTCCTTGTGCAGATCATTTTTGTTCCTGGTATTGTATGTATGAACTGAGCTGTTTGTTGGAAAAAGAGATATCTTATTTAGGACAAATTTCATTAAGGAGTAAATATACTGAGAGACAGTAGTTAGTATACCCAGTTCTTTGAAGAGGTTTCTACAAGACATCCGTGAGTTTACTCCACAAATAATACGTATTACACGCTTTTGGACTCTGAAAGCTTTTGTTTGACTTGAAGAGTTACGCCAAAATATTATACCATATAACATTATGGAATGAAAGTAGGCAAAGTATGCAAGTTTTTCACTTTTATGTCGCCTATGTCTGCTATTACTCTAATTGCAAATACAGATTTGTTAAGGCGTTTCTGCAGTTCCATGGTGTGCTCCTTCAAACTGAATTTATTATCAAGTTGTAATCCCAGGAATTTAAGACTGTCAAACTCTTCTATCTGCTCTTCTTTGTACTTTATGCATATGCTGGGTGGAAACCTCTTACAGGTTCTGAATTGCATATAGTGAGTCTTTTCGAAGTATAATATCAATGAGTTGGCTTTAAACCATTTATTAATATCCATGAAAATATCATTAGCAGATCTTTCTAGAACTACACTCGACATACTATTTATTGCAGTACACGTGTCATCTGCAAACAAAACGAACTCTGTTTCTGGCAGTGTAACTGATGAGAGATCAGTAATGTAGACAAGAAAAAGCAATGGCCCTAAGATGGATCCTTGTGGGACACCACATGTAATTTCTTCCCATTCTGATGATGACTGATGACTTAATTCACTAGTCCCTTGCACTGACACCCTTTGTTTCCTGTTAGCGAGGTATGACTTGAACCATTTTGCAGCACTGCCCTTGACACCATAGAATTCTAATTTATTTAAAAGGATGTTGTGGTTTACACAATCGAATGCCTTTGACAAATCACAGGAAACAACTGCTGCTTGTAACTTGTTATTTAATGAATTAAGTACATTTTCGATATCAGAACCCTTCAGAAATCCAAACTGTATTTTTGATAATATGTTATTTGTGGTGAGATGTTTGAGAAGCTGCCTGTATATTACTTTTTCTAAAATTTTTGAGAATGCTGGCAAAAGTGAAATCGGTCTGCCAGTCAGGAAATGTCCAAGTTGTAATTGACTGGTTACACAAGTAACTTAGAATTGTACTAAACTCACAAGAACATGCCTTAATTAACTTTGTTGATATTTCATCATAACCACTAGATTGCTTTGTTTTTACAGATTTTATTATGGAAGTTATTTGTTTTGGTGTTGTGAGTGACATATTCATGTCCTTAAAGCTGTTTGTAAAGGCTAGTTTCAGATATTCAAGGGCATTATTTACTGATCCTGACAATCGTATTCTATCAGTAACTGATATAAATTACTTGTTAAATAGATTCGCCACACTATGCCCATCGGTTACTAATGGGTCATCTACCCTTAGTGCTATTTGCTCCTGTTCCTTTCTGGTTCTACCAGTCTCCTCTTTCACTATATCCCATATTGTTTTTATTTTGTTCCCTGACATTGCTTTCTTCTTCTCGTAGTGTATTTGTTTAGATGCCTGAATAACTTTTTTAAATATTTGACAGTATGCCTTGTATTTAGCTAAATCATCAGCATTGGAGCTATTCTTGGTCGAGAGATAAAATTGCCTTTTTGTCTTATGGGAAATCTTTATTCCTTGGGTGATCCATGTTTTTATTATAGACTTCTGTTTAATTTGAGTGACTTTTAGAGGAAAACAGTTTTCAAACATGGTACTGATATTGTTCATGAATGTGTTATATTTTTCATTCATGTCATGAGCACTATAAACATCTTTCCAGTTCATATCTTTGAGCAGTTTTCTAAAACACTAAATTTTTGGTTGATTGAATACTCTCCTGTACTCAGATTTAGCAGTCTTGATAATCTGCTTAGAATTTACATCTAAAACAAGGAGCTGCATGTCATGATCTGATAGTCCATTTATTACAGGTTTTATGATATGATTTTGTTCCTTTGATTTGTCTATAAAAATGTTATCAATGGCTGTCCTTGAGGATTTAGTGATCCTAGTTGGAAAGTTTACAGTGTGAGTTAGATTGAAAGACAACATTACTAACTGCAGTAAATGTTTATTGCAAGATTGAATTAGAAAATCTGTATTAAATTATCAGCAATCAAAATTTGTGTGTTTCTTACTGTTAAATAACCCTAAAGAGCTTCTAGATGATTTATGAATAGATTATAATTTCCTGCAGGTGCTCGGTAATTAGTTACTATTATATAGGATCTGTTATGGAACTACTTCAGTTGCACATGCTTCTAGATGCTGATCTAAACAGAATTTATTAATGTCAATGTTATTGAATTTATGGCAGTTTTTACTAAATGTGGCAACTCCTCCTCCCTCCATATCTACTCTGCAGAAGTAGGAAGCTAGCTTAAATCTTGAAATGTCTAACATATCTATACCAGTAGTCACTTGATGTTCAGAGAGGCAGATTATGTCAATTTCGTTAGATGAATTCATTTCGTCGATACAAATGAGTAGTTCATCAACTTTATTTCTGAGTCCCGGCAGTGTTCTGGTGTAATAAAGATTACTGATACAATATACTAATGCGATTATAACTGCTTTGGTGCAGATGAACTGGCAGTTTCTGATTACTTTGTGTTAAACATTGTTTAAATGGAGGCTGTATGGTAATATCTGACTCCTGTTCATCTATTTTCTCAAACTGAGTCTGTCTGCCAATCTCTCTTAAAACTCGTTTTCTATCCCCCTTCCATATCCTAAAAAAGGCATCCCTCTGACACCTGTGACCACTGGTATTTTCCCACTTGTGACAGTGTCCCCTTTAAGTTTTCTGCAATCAAGCCAGACAGTTTTCCCTTCCCTTTCCTATTAAGGTGAAGGCCATGCCTAGTGTAGTCCCTCCTATCAATAGCATCCACAGGAATCAAACCAATATGGGACCCTATATCCGTCCTAAGCAGCCACTCCAATTCCAAGTTCACCCTCCCTACAGAAGAGTTCAAATGAGGCTGATCATGGCGTCTCAACACAGACACAAATCCCACACTCGTATGCTTCGTTGCTGATGCTATCTTCACCAGGTCACTCTCTATGGAATATTCAGAGTCTCTGTCAATGCTGTTTCCCGGAGCACCCACTATGACCACGGCATCCACCTTCGTGAAATCCTTGCATTGAGAACCTATATCCTCTGTTACCTGACCCAGATCTGCACTAGGCTTGGAAAAGTTTGTGACCTGGTACTCTGGACCTAGATTTTCCTGCAGTAGTTGGCCAGCACCTCTACCATGGGAACTACCTAACAACAGAACTTTCTTTCTCTTTACAAATTTCCCTACCTTTTTCAAGTCCTTGAAAGCTTGTGCCCTTTCTACAGCTTCAGCTACATGAGGCTCATATGATTCTGACTAAGGCAACAGGTCAAATCTATTTTCAAGATTTATCACAAAGCTGTCTGATGCTATTCTTTGGCTGTTTCCCCTATTACCTGTTGCCACTTCCCACCTCTGTTCACCCTTCTCCCTCTTTAAACTCTTCAGATCCTCCCTTGCCATGTCTAGGTCAGCGTGTAGAGCTGAAATTTTCCCTTCCTGTTCCAGTATTTTCCTATCTCTACTGCAGATTCTACAATACCACTGGTGAGCCTCATTTATGTCCCCATTTCCCACGCCACTACATTCGCCCCAATGAAAGAAACTACAACACCCATCACACCATACCCCGGAACTAACGATCCTACGGCATGTCACACATTTCTCACTCATGGCAAAAACAGAAATCGTATAAACTGATTTAAGTACTGGCTAATACGTAAGCAAAAGACCCTAGAAACTATTCAGGCAGATATAAATAATTTGAAAGCGTAATCAATAAAAAACACTAGTGATTACATATAAGTTTAAGTTACTGATTGAGCCTTTGCATTTCCCTTTTCAGATTTTCTAGTTTCCCTACCACATTGAAGCCTCTGACATTCCACGCCCCGACTCGTAGAACATTATCCTTTCGTTGATTATTCCATCTTTTTCTCATGGTAACCTCCCCCTTGGCAGTCCCCTCCCGCAGATCCGAATGGGGGACTATTCCGGAATCTTTTGCCAATGGAGAGATCATTATGACACTTCAGCTACAGGCCATATGTCCTGTGGATACACGTTACGTGTCTTTAATGCAGTGGTTTCCATTGCCTTCTGCATCCTCATATCGTTGATCATTGCTGAATCTTCCGCATTAGGGGCAATGTCCACCCCTAGGACAAGAGAGTGCCCTTAACCTCTATCCACTCCTCCGCCCTCTTTGACAAGGCCGTTGGCAGAATGAAGCTGACTTCTTATGCCGGAAGTCTTCAGACGCCAATGCTGATTATCAACAATTAGGCAATGGCGGGGATTGAACCCGGGACCAAAGATGTTTTGATTATGAATCAAAGACGCTACCCCTGGACCACAGGTACTACCTTATGGTTATGAGTCACATAAACAAAGAACAACAGATACTGGGCTACGGATTAATTAATCTTCCTGTAACTCCTGATCATCCCTTCTGAACCATGGACCTTGCCGTTGTTGGGGAGGCTAGTGAGCCTCAGCGATACAGATAGCCGTACCGTAGGTGCAACCACTACGGAGGGGTATCTGTTGAGAAGCCAGACAAACGGGTGGTTCCTGTAGAGGGGCAGCAGCCTTTTCAGTAGTTGCAGGGGCAATAGTCTGGATGATTGACTGATCTGGCCTTGTAACACTAACGAAAACAGCCTTGCAGTGCTGGTACTAGAAACGGTTTATAGCAAGGGAAACTGTAACTGTAATTTTGCAGCTTTACTGTACGGTTGATGACGTCCTCTTGGGTAAAATATTCCGGAGGTAAAATAGTCCCCCATTCCGATCTCCGGCCGAGGACTTCTGAATAGGACGTCGTTATCAGGAGAAAGAGAACTGGCGTTCTATGGAACGGTGCGTGTAATTTCAGATCCCTTAATCGGGAAGGTAGGTTAGATAATTTTAAAAGTGAAATGGATAGGTTCAAGTTAGATATAGCAGGAAATAGTGATGTTCGGTGGCAGGAGGAACAAGACTTTTGGTCTGGCGAATACAGGGTTATACACTCCTGGAAACTGAAATAAGAACACCGTGAATTCATTGTCCCAGGAAGGGGAAACTTTATTGACACATTCCTGGGGTCAGATACATCACATGATCACACTGACAGAACCACAGGCACATAGACACAGGCAACAGAGCATGCACAATGTCGGCACTAGTACAGTGTATATCCACCTTTCGCAGCAATGCGGGCTGCTATTCTCCCATGGAGACGATCGTAGAGATGCTGGATGTAGTCCTGTGGAACGGCTTGCCATGCCATTTCCACCTGGCGCCTCAGTTGGACCAGCGTTCGTGCTGGACGTGCAAACCGCGTGAGACGACGCTTCATCCAGTCCCAAACATGCTCAATGGCAGACAGATCCTGAGATCTTGCTGGCCAGGGTAGTTGACTTACACCTTCTAGAGCACGTTGGGTGGCACGGGATACATGCGGACGTGCATTGTCCTGTTGGAACAGCAAGTTCCCTTGCCTGTCTAGGAATGGTAGAACGATGGGTTCGATGACGGTTTGGATGTACCGTGCACTATTCAGTGTCCCCTCGACGATCACCAGACGTGTATGGCAAGTGTAGGAGATCGCTCCCCACACCATGACGCCGGGTGTTGGCCCTGTGTGCCTCTGTCGTATGCACTTCTGATTGTGGTGCTCACCTGCACGGGGCCAAACACGCATACGACCATCATTGGCACCAAGGCAGAAGCGACTCTCATCGCTGAAGACGACACGTCTCCATTCGTCCTTCCATTCTCGCCTGTCGCGACATCCCTGGAGGCAGGCTGCACGATGTTGGGGCGTGAGCGGAAGACGGCCTAACGGTGTGCGGGACCGTAGCCCAGCTTCATGGACACGGTTGCGAATGGTCCTCGCCGATACCCCAGGAGCAACAGTGTCCCTAATTTGCTGGGAAGTGGCCATGCGGTCCCCTACGTCACTGCATAGGATCCTACGGTGTTGGTGTGCATCCGTGCGTCGCTCCGGTCCGGTCCCAGGTCGAAGGGCACGTGCATCTTCCGCCGACCACTGGCGACAACATCGATGTACTGTGGAGACCTCACGCCCCACGTGTTGAGCAATTCCGCGGTAGGTCCACCCGGCCTCCCGCATGCGCACTATACGCCCTCGCTCAAAGTCCGTCAACTGCACATACGGTTCACGTCCACGCTGTCGCGGCATGCTACCAGTGTTAAAGACTGCGATGGAGCTCCGTATGCCACGGCAAAGTGGCTGACACTGACGGCGGCGGTGCACAAATGCTGGGCAACTAGCGCCATTCGACGGCCAACACCGCGGTTCCTGGTGTGTCCGCTGTGCCGTGCGTGTGATCATTGCTTGTACAGCCCTCTCGCAGTGTCTGGAGCAAGTATGGTGGCTCTGACACACCGGTGTCAATGTGTTCTTTTTTCCATTTCCAGGAGTGTATATACAAAGACAAATAGGGGTAATCCAGGAGTAGCTTTAATAATCAATAAGAAAAATATAATGTGTGTAAGCTACTACAAACATCATAGTGAACGCTTTATCGTGGCCAAGATAGACACGAAGCCCACGCCTACTACAAGTTTATATGCCAACTAGCTCGGCAAATGACGAAGAAATTGAAGAAATGTATGATGAAATAAAAGAAATTATTCAGTTCGTGAAACGAGATGAAAATTTAGTAGTCATGGGTGACTGGAATTCGGTAGTAGGAAAAGGGAGAGAAGGAAACGTAGTTAGTGAATATGGATTAAGGGTAAGAAATGAAAGAGGAAGCCACCTGGTAGAATTTTGTGCAAAGCATAACTTAATATAGCTAACACTTGGTTCTAGAATCATGAAAAAAGGTTGTATACATGGAAGAACCCTGGAGAAACTAGAAGGCATGAGATAGATTATATAATGGTAAGACACAGGTATAGGAACCAGTTTTTAAATTGTAAGACATTTCGAAGGGCAGATGTGGACACTGACCACAATCTATTGGTTATGAACTGTATGTTAAAACAAGAAACAGCAAAAAAGTGGGAATTTAAGGAGATGGGACCTGGATAAATTGACTAAACCAGAGGTTGTACAGAGTTTCAGGGAGAGCGTAAGGGAACAAATGGCAGGAAAAGGGGAAAGAAATACAGTAGAAGAAGAATGGGTAGCTTTGAAGGATGAAGTAGATAAGGCAACAGAGGATCAAGCAGGTAAAAAGTCGAAGGCTAGTAGAAATCCTTGGGTAACAGAAGAAATATTGAATTATAGAAAGGAGAAAATATAAAAATTCAGTAAATGAAGCAGACAAAAAGGAATACAAGCGTCTCAGAAATGAGATCGAGGAAGTGCAAAATGGCTAAGCAGGGATAAGTGTAAGGATGTAGAGGCTTATCTCACGAGGGGTAAGATAGATACTGCCTACAGGAAAATTGAAGAGTCCGTTGGAGAAAAGAGAACCACTTGTATGAATATCAAGAGTTCAGATAGAAACCCAGTTCCAAGAAATGAAAGGAGAGCAGGAAGGTGGAAGGAGTATATAGAGGGTCTACACAAGGACGACGGACTTGTGGGCAATATTATGGAAATGGAAGATGATGTAGATGAAGCAGAAATGGGAGATATGATACTATGTGAAGAGTTCGACAGAGCACTGAAAGACCTGAGTCGAAACAACTTCCCAGTAGTAGACAACATTCCATTACAACTACTGACAGCCTTCGGACAGCCACTCCTGACAAAACTCTACCATCTGGTGAGCAAGATGTATGAGGCAGGCGAAATACCCTCAGAGTTCAAGAAGAATATAATAATCCCAATCCCAAAGAAAGCAGGTGTTGACAGAGTGAAAATTACCGAACTATCAGTTTAATAAGTCACGGCTGCAAAATACTAACGCGAATTCTTTACAGACAAATGGAAAAACTGCCAGAAGCAGACCTTGGGGAAGATCAGTTTGGATTCTGTAGAAATATTGGAACACGTGGGGCAATACTGACCCTACAGCTTATCTTAGAAGCTAGATTAAGGAAAGCCGAACCTACGTTTCTAGCATTTGTAGACTTAGAGAAAGCTTTTGATAATGTTGACTGGAATCTTCTCTTTCAAATTCTAAAATTAGCAGGAGTAAAATACATGGAGCAAAATTCTATTTACAATTTGTACAGAAACCAGACGGCAGTTATAAGAGTGGAGGGAGATGAAAGAGGAGCAGTGGTTGGGGAGGGAGTGAGACAGGGTTGTAACCTCTCTCCGATGCTATTCAATCTGTATATTGAGCTAGCACTAAAGGAAACAAAAGGAAAGTTCAGAGTAGGTATTAAAATCCAGGGAGAAGAAATAAGAACTTTGAGGTCCGCCGATGACATTGTAATTCTGTCAAAGAAAGCAAAGGACTTGGAACAGCTGTTGAACGGAATGGACAGTGTCTTTAAAGGAGGGTATAAGATGAACATCAACAAAAGCAAAATTAGGATAATGGAATGTAGTCGAATTAAGTCGGGTAATGTTGAGGGAATTAGATTAGGAAATGAGACACTTAAAGTAGTAAAGGAGTTATGTTATTTGGGGAGCAAAAAACTGATGCTGGTCGAAGTAGAGAGGATATAAAATGTAGACTGACAATGGGAAGGAAAGCGTTTCTGAAGAAGAGAAATTTGTTAACATCGAGTATTAATTTAATTGTTATGAAGTCGTTTCTGGAAGTAGTTGTAGGGAGTGTAGCCATGTACAGAAGTGAAACATGGACGATAAATAGTTTGGACAGGAAGAGAATAGAAGCTTTCGAAATGTGGTGCTACAGAAGAATGCTGAACATTAAATTGGTTGATCACATAACTAATGAGGTGGTGTTGAGTAGGATTGGGGAGAAGAGAAGTTTGTGGCACAACTTGACTAGAAAGAGGGATCGCTTGGTAGGACATGTTCTGAGGCACCAGGGGATCACCAATTATGTATGGGAGGGCCATGTGGAGGGTAAAAATCGTAGAAGGAGACCAAGAGATGAATACACCAAACATATTCAGAAGGATTTAGGTTGCAGTACGTACTGGGAGATGATGAAGCTTGCACAGGGTAGAGTAGCATGGAGAGCTGCATCAAACCAGTCTCAGGACTGAGGACCACAATAACAACATAACTCCTGATGGCGCCACTTAAGCTCCTTATTTTATTGTGCTTCTTGTAGCCTCAGCATCTTTTCCTAAGTTCCCCATAAACTAGACAGGCACATACTAAATGAATTTATTGGTGTTAATCATAACACCGCCTCTTTTCAAAAGCGTTTTGACTAACCATTGTCTGAGGCGAACATTTCTAATTACGCACTGCCTGTCACAAAATTGTGTGATCTTCTAAATTCGCTGAGCATCTTAGTCTTGCCACAAACAGCAGACATTACTGATCGCTGAGCTACAATTGTTCCAAAAAATTCTAATTACTTCCCCTTCCGATAATCTCACGCAAATGGCTGACGTTACCATATCACACATTCAATGTAGTGCACAAATGACACATTTCTTCCTTTTCCTGATAATAAAAAATTTCAATAAGCAGACCCCATTAGTAACTGCTTCACACACAATCCTCTGTAATCAGCTAGTGAAGACATTACTTGAAAAACGAAAGAATACTCTACTTGCAAAACTTTTACCTGGTCCTCAAGCCCAGCAAATTCACACATAATAGCAAATGCTCATTGTCCTCTATGAACAAGTTCAGAATATTCTCCACTGTTGGCCTTATTTGGTTTGGAAATTTACTAAAACAAGTCCGCCTTATTCCTCAATTTTCTTTTACGTATTCAGTTCCTTATTCAAGACTAGCATGCCTCGGAAGCAGACCCCCATCTGACTTGAGCAGACCTTTCCATTTGAGGAAAATTACAACTTCAGTTAGTGATACTTGCTTTGCACGTTATACATTCCACCTAACTTGTGAAGGTGATTGCTAGAAACTTGAGTGCAGGTCGGAGCACTGTCTTGAAATAATTCAATGATAGCCCGCACACCACAAACATAACTGTTACAAACAGTGCAGGCGTCGCCTAGCTCACTAAATGTTGCTGCATGTAACACCATCTGCCGGTCCAATGCACCATATAAACTTTGGATTAAGTTCACCACGTTATCTTAACCTGGAGCCTCCATTATGGGCAACGTGTAACTTAACTGCGCCTATGGTACAAATTAGATCCCCCTGGACACTTTTCTTATCTGTGATCACTTCCATCTGAAATAAACCAATGAAAGGGCTGTAATTTAAATTATTTCACATAGTCTTAAACAGACAAATACTTTCTAACTTCGATCCAAATTGGTAGCCGCAAGCTCGTGGAGTAGGAGAAACGCTGAGGACACGAAATATTAGGCACTACATTTAAAAAGTCTTATTTTACTTAACACCCAAAGTTTGGTAATTTTAAATCAGTTACTCACTTTCATTCGACTCTGGGCAAAGCTTTCGTTTACTTGCGAAAACATTACGGTTTACATTTATGCTTATGCAAGACTTATCAGTGAAACCAAACATAAAAAAATTTATATAGGTTTCCAATAAATTAAAAGACCGACTTAAAAATTTTCATAGTTTTCGTCAATTTGAAAATTCCTTAAGGTAAAATTCACAATAAACTTGAAGAAAACAAATATTTACCATTATCAAATTATTACATCATATGGAACGTGAAAACTGCAGTGACATATAGGCCAATTCCCTTTACAGTAAGTGAACATCAAATGCCTCGTTTGCAAAAGAACTCCACTCACACAGCGAATCAACTTTAGATTTGCTGGTTGGCTGGTACCACTAGTACGAGGGTCAGTCAAAAAGTAATGCCTCCTATTTTTTTTCTACATTTAATTGTCAGGAAATTTAAATGCAATTACATAGGTTGAAATCCACAACATTGAGGATCATTTTGTCATTTTTCAATGTAATCTCCGCCCATCTCTACAGTTTTGGTCCATCTTTGAACAAGGGCATGTATCCCAGCACGGTAAAAATCACAGCTCTGCTTCCTAAGCCATTGACGCACGGATGTTTTGACGGCCTCCTCATCTTCAAAATGAATCCCACGATGAGCTCCTTTTAGTTGCCCAAACAGATGGAAGTCTGATGGTGCCAGGTCAGGGCTGTATGGGGGATGAGGCAAAACTTCCCATCCAATTTTGACAATCTCGTCAGAGGTGTGACGACTGGTGTGTGGTCTTGCATTGTCATGCAAAAGAAGAACATCTGCCATTGATTTTGTTAGGCGAACTCGCTGAAGACGTGCTTTAAGTTTTTTGAGGGTTGTGACGTATTGAACAGAATTTATTGTGCATCCCTGCTCCAAAAAATCAACCAGAATCACACCCTCTGTATCCCAGAAAACTGTTGCCATAACTTCCCCTGCCGATCGCACAGTTTTGAATTTTTTCTTCCTCGGCGAGCTTGTGTGACGCCACTCCATTGACTGCCTCTTTGATTCGGGTTCAAAAAAATGCACCCATGTTTCGTACCCGGTCACAATTTTTTTCAGAAACTCATCTCCCTCCAAACGGAAGCGCTGCAAGTGTTGGGAGGCTATTGTTTTCCTTGCCTCTTTATTCTGATCGGTTAACATTCTTGGAACCCACCGTGCACAAACTTTTGAGTACCCCAATTGTTTAATAATCGTGATCACACTGCCTTTACTAAGAGAAATAATGCGACACACTTCATCTGCAGTCACCCGACGGTCACCACGAATGATGTCATCAACTTGCTGAATGTTGTGTGGAGTCACTGCACTCACCGGCCTGCCGCTCCGCTTTTCGTCAGTCAACGGTGTTTGCCCTTCAGCTTCCTTACAACGACGAACCCATCGTCTAACAGTGCTGACATCCACTGTCACAACACCATACACCTTCTTCAGTCTTTCATGAATGCGTATGGGCGTTTCACCTTCTGCATTCAAGAATTCAATCACACAACGCTGTCTCAAACGAACATCGATGTCGGCCATCTTACAAACTTCTGCTGTGCTGCCACCTGTTGACACAGAAAGTTACTACTGCAGTGGATTGCAGAAGAAGGTTTGAGGAATGGCGCCAAATTCAAATTTTTCACTTAACTTAATTTTTTTAAGTAGAAAGAAATGGGAGGCATTACTTTTTGACCGACCCTCGTATATTCCATCTCTAGGGGATTTAATTTGGCCTTACATCAACAAAATGTAAACAAATAATAATAACAGCACCTACAATACAACTGTTATGCACTTACAATAAACAAGCGAAGTGAATAAATTATTTTGGCCATTAGTAACATCAGAGCTTGGAATAGTTAGCTGGATATAGATAAGGCTTTCAATTTACTTAACTAGGGAGGGAGCTAACAAGTTAATTGTCAAACCAATAGACTCATTTAAATATTAACATTATACACATCACCTCAATCACTTGGTACAGTTTAAAGCAAAAAAACGGTATTACCAAGTATAATACCAGAACAGAGGCTAGACAAACTCAAATGGCAAATTTAAATACGAATAAATAGTACCTCAGTTACCTGGTTCATTAAAATCTTGAAATATAAGAAAGTCCTTCCATCATGTGTGACGTGATGGGAACTAAATGTATGTCTGGTAACCAGTATGTCAAACTTCACATAGGTTTGCTTTAGTATACATGTTCGGAGCAGGATGAGTCATTACCAATTGTAAGACTTTCACTCCATATATTGTGCTGGTGTGGGAATATCATCCTTACATACTTCAGCCCCACTACAAGATCTACATAAAACTGAGTTGCACACACCAAGACCAATAACGTACTACACAAGCTATCTACAGAATGATGTCTTCAACGAGAAGTAAACAGCAAGTGCTTTTCTGAAAGTGAGATCCACTCATGGAACTGAGCCAAGCAAACATGCGCCACTTACTCCCACAATGGTACCCCACACTACTTGGCAGGACACAACTAGCACATGCAGTGGCCCATCCACACTCACACATGCAACTGCTCTGCCAACGGCTGGTCTCACTATTGCTCCACCATCCGAGGAAGCATTCACTATACAGACGTGCTCTCTGTCTGTCTCTTTCACTCATTGTCTTTCGGTGTCTACTTCCTCTGTCCGTCTCCTTTCTAGCGCCATTTCGCATGACTTTTTAAGATTAGACACAGCACAGTTTCTCTACTATCTGAGCTGCAATTGAAAGAGAGATATTGAAACACGACAAAAGCATGTGCATGGTCGACCATGCCACGGCTGGACTCGCATTCGGGAGGACGACGGTTCAATCCCGCCTCCGGCCGTCCTGATTTAGGTTTTCCGTGATTTCCCTAAATCGTTTCAGGCAAATGCCGGGATGGTTCCTTTGAAAGGGCATGGCCGATTTCCTTCCCAATCCTTCCCTAACTCGAGCTTGCGCTCCGTCTCTAATGACCTCGTTGTCGACGGGACGTTAAACACTAACCACCACCATGCCATGGCTCAAGTGTATTTGCCTGTAATGGTGATTAGAGAAATGGTAGGGAACGATGATAAACATTTCTGACGAGACAAACATACAGCTGAAGCTGTACTCCTCTTCATGATACAATGGATGCCCACAATACATACTTTTCCAGAGATGAATACTGAATAGCAGCAAGAATGGTATAACCGTGGTATAATTCACTATGAATAGGAACATAGTGTAGAGATGGATTATTATGAACATTTCATTGATTAGTTAGTTTTCTTCAGAATGTAAACTAAACCATTTCCAACAACTTTTCAATTCAATAAACCTTACCAACAGCCGTACAACTTAGAGAATTGAAAAGTACATACCACCCAATACCTCCAGGCCGTAATGGGCCAACAGAGATTGAATTCCAATAACAGTCTTGCAGGTATAGCACCTGACATCATAAGAGACAGAGAAACTTTAAGAGTCTACTAAACAGGTAATTTAGTTGGTAGAAGTGGATGGTATTCTAGTGATGACAGGAGACTGGAATTGAGGTGTTCGGGAAAGGCTAGAAGTAAGAGTTACGACCGAATATGGGCTTGGTAATAGGAATTAGAGACATAAAAATGTGATTGCGTTCTGCAGTAAAGTTCAGTTAACAACAAAGAAAATACTGATGAATAGCCAAAAGCGGATGAGGTATGGTGGAAGCATGTCAGAGGCATGAGAAGATAACAGAGATTCCTAAATAAGAAATTGGATTGTATGATGGAACCAGGAGTGGTTACATAATTTATGACAGTTTAGTAGTCATGAAGAGTAAACTGAAGTTAAATGGAAGCTTACAAAACAGGCAGTGTTGGAAGATGTGTAGTAGTGAAGTGCTGAGGATGATGAGACATGTTTGACGTTCTCTGTGGAGGTAGATAACTGCGATAATAATCGCCATAGTGGGTAATGTAGTTGAAAAACAGTGGAAAATCATAGAAGTGAGAAATACAAACAAGTACAAGCAAGGCAACTGCGAAGGAAACTTAGGTAACAGAAGAGACATTCTTACTGATCAACGAGAGCAGAATTTACTGAGCTAGGTAGGAAGAGAAAAAAATGCAGCAGTAATCACTTGGGAATGAAACAAACAGGAAGTGCAGGGAAGCCAAGGTAAAAGAGCTGGAGGTAAAATACTAATATGGATTGGTCATCGGAAGGACTGATTCAGCAAACAACCAAGTCGGAACAATATTTCATGAAACTGAAACCAACAGCATCAACATTAAAATTGCAAAGGGAATTCAAATGTTAAACGGGAATGAGAGAAGCATAGGTGGAATGATACCACGTTTCTACGAGAAGACAACTGTTTGTGACGTGCAAACAGTAATGTAGTCAATATGGGGACACATGCTATAGTCAGATTTGCAAGGATTTCTGGATAACATGCTATCGAATAAGGCTCAAGACTTTGTGGAAGTGGCGGACTAACTGATCAAATTGGTGTCTAGAATGTATGAGACAGGAGAACTACCATCAGACTTTCTCAGATGTATTACCTACACCAGTCCTAAAGATATCAAGTATAGGAAACTGTGCGAACTATCGCACAATAAGATAAACAGCTCATGCATCCAAGTTTCTGATAAATATAATATACATAATAATGAGACAGTAAACTGAAGGACTGTCACATGGGGTTCTGTTTGGTTCATGAATGGTAAAAACACCAAAGTGGTATTCCTGACTACTAATATCAATCAAATGGCAGGTTATGAGGAAGAAATTTGTGGTAACGTTCGTTTGGAGCACAACATTCTATGGATACCCAAATAGATAAAAAATAGATAAAACGAATAATTGCTGACGTAGGGTACAAGTCGTACTATGAGATGAACATCTTTCTGCAAGAGAGGAATTCTTGGTGGACTATATGAAAGCACGCAGTAGAAAATTTAAAAAGGGTTAACTAAATTGAATGCTATTATAGGATCAGTTGTGGAATTAGGAGGTGGCAATATTGAGTTGATCGGCAGGCCACAGAGAAAAGCAGATTGCTTACAAATAACTTTTACGTCAAATCTTAAAATATTGTTCAAATCAGAAAGGCCCATATCAAAAACCGCTAAGAAAGGATACCGAATTCATTCAGTAAAGGGCAGCATAAATAACTACATGTTTGACTAAGAGGCGAGAGTCATGGACACGTTTCATAAACTGAAATTGTAGACGATTTAGAACGGACACCAATTAATCCTCGAGAGCCGACTTGTAAAGTGTCAAGTACCAGGAATACCATAAAAATGTAGAAGTATACTGTTGTCCCCCACCCCCCTGAATGTATCTCACTGGCAGCATGGAGGCAAGATTAAAGTAGCTGAAAAGCAAACAGAGGCATTCATTTAAGCCCGCGCTGAAGCAAGTATTCTTCCTGGACCAGGGAAGCGACTGCTACAGGAAAAATATGTAAGAAATGGTGTAGTGATAAGCACCCTCTGCAATGCATTTCACATGGTTTGGCAGTGAAAAAATGAAGTACGTTTCCCAAGTAAATTTCGTAAGCGTTGGATAAAGAGTGCGTTTTCCCACCACATTGAAAAGAATACGTTTTTCTTTACACCGAATACTTTCCACTACTTTAACCACATTCAGTTGCATGTTGGAAATTTACCAGCCCATCCATTAAATTATTGGCCAATCATTCCAATATCTTGATGTGTGATGTGTCCACAGCTTTTATGTGTGTGTAAACATCTATCAACGGTAGTCAAACATTACATTGTTTTCAATTTATTGGAATTGAAATTTCCAGCATTATTCATCTAGAGATTTTTTACTGCATGTGAGTAGTACTCAAAGTTGAAACCGCTATGAATAACGAATAAAGTAATGTTTTACAGACATGAGTGGAAACTACCAAACTAAATAAATAAATGAAGGCTGTGGAGCCACTCATACCGAACTCTTCGATTCGTTGCACAGCGAGTTAGTGGATAACCAGGTAACATACAAATGTGTCAATCTGAAAACAATTAAACACTGAAAGCAGCAAAGAAATAACAACACTGGAGAAGCGAAGTATCTGAGGTGGCTTCTCAGACATGCCACACATACAGCAAATTTTGGAGAACGCTTCGATGGGAGACTCCAGTGCGGTATGCCTTTCCTGATAGACCCATTGTGAGATACTTGCTGCGAAGTCGCTCATGACTGTGGAGATCGACGTAAACGATAATATCCTTTCGGATTCAGCTCCAATAGACCCAAAGCCTAGTAGAGACATTGCCTTAATGCTTGTCACCCGTCAACCATCTCATACTGTCAGTTCGTTACCATATATTACCATGCAATAACATGTACTGTGGTACCCACGTAATATTCCGTCAGTCGACATTTAGTTTATTTAACACGCAGGAAAACTAATCTGAGATGATGATTAACACAATAAGCTTAGCTTTTTATTTTTCTTAAATTCAGTTACTGGCCAACTAAGTACGACGTCAAGACGAATATTAATTTCTCTTTTCCACAATCGCCTCCTAAACTCATTCACTTTCTTAAAATGAGTACTTTACATCTCATCTGACCACTTCCCTTTTCAGTTCGTTCCAGCGTCCTGAAAATTTCTGAATTTTATGACTTCTAGTGTGAATTTGTTTCTTGAGTAACGTCACCCGTTCCGTCTCATTTCTTCTAAGTTCTCCTTTGTCTTGCCTCCCCACCCATTTTATTAGGCTGTTTTGGAAGAGTTTAGGCATCGTATTTGTCTGCCTTCCTTCATTCCCTCTAGATGTTCATGGAATGTAGCACTTATTTTCCTGATCTCATCTGTTACTCTATGGTATAATGCGTGTGTTTTCTTATATGATCTCGAAATGCAAGTTCCACCTTTGCTCTTGTTGAAACCTAATATTTTTCGCAGGATTCTTCTTTCTGTCTTTTCCAAAATCTTGCAATATCATTTAATTTTGGTCCAGATAAAACAGTGTTTCCGACCTATTGATGGCTTCTGGATGTACAGTTGTATTATAATGAGTTAATTTAACGTCTTTAGAAAAAAAAATTTCTCATTTTACAGATATCTCGCTTTCATGTATACTCCAGTCTTTTGTTCTTCATTTTTTGTTTCAGTTGCTTCCTTTTCACTATTTACGTTTATATTGCCTCGACGATGTTTAATGTTGTGTGTTTTCTTACTGTCAGTATACTTACATTTTAATATTATTGCCGTGATACTTTTACTGATCAAAAGAAAATCTTAGACCTGCCTTCTCAGATATTTCCTTCAGAGGTTCAGTTTTTCCCTCACCTTCTCAGAGCTTCCATCTGTTGGTAGGAGAGTGCCTGCAAAGGCAAAACTATTAATTGCTTATAATAAGCTTATTACTCTTGTATCTTTACTATAAATGTACGGTAAAAACATGCAATCACAGGGAATGTTCTGTAAATGTTAAATGTTTTCAATTTAGCTGTAGTCCACAGTATCATAAATATTATGAAAATAAATGTGATTTGAAGGTCTTCAAATTATTTTTCTCAGCTGGAGCACCTGTTAGTTAATATTAACTGAAAAGTCGACACTCAAGTGTGATTGTAAAAAATTAGTGAGTTCAGTTAACACACATTGACTTATTAAACTCACCAAAACTAACATCACACTGTGACGCCTAACATGAAGCTAATAAACAAATTCATCACTACAATGACTAGTTCCTTGGGTGGGGCTACAGAATGTCTTACTACAAAGCACAGAGTGATCATAGCTACTATGAATATTTTTACGGTGGGTGGGAGAGTAAGTCCTTTTCTACAGATGCTGTTATTTTATTTTTAGATACTTTATCTGGTACAGTCCTGTATCTGAGGCTCTTTGTGAGTTTGGCCATAATTTTACAATATCGCAACTGCCTTACGACCACAACGCCGATGGCTATCATGAGGCTGCCACCTCTAGCTATCATGACTTGCCTGGTTTTTTGTCAGGGTTGTCTCTCTTTCGGAAGCTGGCTTCACTGCACCTCTAGAGCCCTCCCTAGCCAATTTTGACTGACGGACATTATCTGGCTCCTTAGTCGAGGTAACACGTGCTGTACAGCGGTACAACTCTGGACTTTGACGAAACACGCAAACCATGTTGCCCAGCAGTGAAGGGGTCCTCGATAGGGTGGTGTTCCCTATGATGATGATGATGATACTTTAATTAATTATTTATTAATCAAGGGCGCCATCACATGTGCCTTAACTTAACAGATTTTACTGTGAATTAGCTTGATTACGACCAGTGTTGTCAAATTATCTAGTTTCTAAATAACAAAACAAAAAATAAGCTTCTTGTCCAGTCCCTGAAGCTCAAGAGATGTCGACGTCTGAAGTGTCATTCACTGCCAGGTCGATGTGGTGCAGGGGAGCACGTGGCCAGGACAGCTGTCTCGGATGTTTGGCCGACATTCCTGACCTTGGAGCCGCTGTTACTCATTGAAGTACCTCCTCAAATGGCAACGCGAGGCTAAATGTATCCCGTACCAGTTCTACCAACAAGGAAAAATCCTTGGCAGTGCCGGAAACGTATCCCAGATCCTCCGCATGGCAGCCGCCTGTGTGAACAACTGAGTTACGGAGGCGAGCAAGATTATTAAATGGGCTATTTCGAAACAACAGCCTACACAGCGAGTCTAGAAAGATAGTAACATAACTAAAATGGAGCTATTTCTTACTTGTTCTTCAAATCACCGACTGTGAAATGTTATAGGAACGTGTTCCTTGCAAGGTAACGATGTATAAAACATCTTTTTGTAAAGGGAAGTATGGAATGATAAAAGATTGCTTCATAGTGTACTTTAGCATACGTGTTATGGTATATATCCAATAACATGCTAGAAACACACTGTCTGTAGGTAATAACCATTACGACAGTGTGTAATTACGGATCGTAATACTATTACGAAACGGAATGTTACTGTGATTGGTTGACTACTCCTCCGTAAATTTTATATGTACGTATAACAGTCTTTTTTCCGTTAGTTTACTAACAGGAGAACTGAAAATAATATTGCTTCTATCTCTTTTCAGTGGCCGCGCGAGATTAGCTGAGCGGTAGCAGGCGCTGCAGTCATGGACTGTGCGGCTGGTCCTGGAGGAGGTTCGAGTCCTCCCTCGGGCATGGGTGTGTGTGTTTGTCCTTAGAATAATTTAGGTTACGTAGTGTGTAAGCTTAGGGACTGATGACCTCAGCAGTGCGGCTGAAATCTATATTCTGGAACTAACCCTTCCAGTCTTACACCCCACCTGATTCCTAGCACATTCATCAAGCAGCATTTTCATAATTACAATATTACCTCAGGTGTGAAATCGACCACCAGTATTACTGGTGCTACTGGTCTTTCGGATTCTGGGGCGGCCAATTTACACTGGAAAGTGGTTCGACAGACAAGGTCGGAGTCCCCTGGCCAACTTAAAACCGAGATAAACACATTTTTTTCCAATACTTAACATACAATTTTGTAACCAAGTCAACTTCATAAATTAGGAGTCATCAAGAACGAAGCGGTCGGATAAAGAATGTTGTAAGACAGAGATGTAATTTTTCGCCCATATTTTTCCATTTGTATATCGAAGAAGCAATTATGCAAGAAAAATAAAGGTCATACTATATCAACGATAGGATTCGCTGATGACATTGCTATCGTGAGTGAAAGTGAGGAAGAAATACGTGATCTGTAGCATGGAAAGAACAGTGTAAATGTCACAGATTACAGACTGAGAGGAAATCGAAGAATGGTGAGAAATAGTCGAAGTGAGAACACCAAGAAAATTAGACTCAGGACTGATCCTCACGAAGCAGATGAAGTTAAAGAGTTCTGTTACGTGGGCAGCAAAATAAGCAATGACGGAAGGAGCAAGGAGGACATCAAAAACAGAATAGCAAAGAGGGCAATCCAGGCCAAGAGAAGTCTACTACTATCAAACATAGGCCTTTATTTGAGGAAGCAGTTTCTCAGAGTGTATATTTGGAGTACAGCATTGCATGGTAGTGAAACATGGAATGTGGGATAACCGGAACAGAAGAGAATCGAAGCATTTGTGTTATCGTGTTGCAGACGAATGTTGAAAATTAGGTGGACTGGTAAAGCAAGGAATAAGAAGCTACTGCACAGAATCTGAGACGAAAGAAATATGTGGAATAGACTGGCAAAGAGAAGGGAAAGGATGATAAGGGATGTGTTAAGACATCAGGAAATCATTTACATCGTAGCTGCAGACGGCTCAAGCTGTGGAGAAAGACAGGTATTGGAGTACAACAAGCAAATAAATGATGACGTAGGTTGCAAGTACTACTGTGAGATGAAGAGGATGGCACAGGGGGGGGGGGGGGGGGGTTTCGTTACGGGCCATATCATACCAGTCAGAAGCCTGATGACTCAAAAAAAAAAGTTACGAATATCTCTGTAGCTTTGCGAACAGCTTATTTGATTTGCTACAACAGCAAAGCACAGTCTGAAGGGCTTCAAGTAACATGTCTGTTTACATTTAGTGTAATAGGGCAGACGTTTGTGGCACCTGGTCTCCAGACGGTCTGACAGTTATTTGCGACGGTTTTATTTTGTTATTATTTCGTCGAGTCTTATACTTGTTTTATCAATGAAGTTCTCTTAAAACCAAAGCTGGTGTCGTAATTCGGAGACCATTAAGAAAAAAAAAATGCGAACGTCAGTAAAAACCGTACTTCGATGTATTTACTCATTCTAGACAGCTGCCTCACCCTTTATACGTTGACAATGCGGTCTCATACCCTGAAGAATTCCATTGTCAGTGAAAATGGTGGCAACGGTCTACTCACACGTTCGATCTGACCTTTATCAAAATCGCTGATGTCTCTTGGTCTCCCCAGTTGTTATCCATATCGTAGCTACAACGATTCCCCATTGTCTCTGCTCCGTTTACCTACTTTCCTGGCGTGTCATACGGCCGCAACATCACCGGTGGGTATTTACTCTCTCGGTGAACTTCGACTGTAATATTTTGGATCATCAGACAATGTAACGTTTTGTTGTTCTGTTTAACAAATTATGGAAAGGGAACGTGACTGAAAAAAAATTTGTGGGCTGTTACGATCAGTTTAAAACATTAAACTGAACAAAATAAATCGATATTATGCGCGATACCTTATAAAAGTCGTCTAAGGGTTTTTTTGAAGTTGGAATAAAGGTGAAACGAAATGCTAAACCGATTGATGAAGCATTTCGTAACATTTAATGTTATCAGCAATTATAAAAATCTAATAATACTTCTAGCGTTTCTGCACTGTACGTACTCCTCCAGGATGACCACAGAGCTGAATTACAGCCCAGAGAATGCTTTCAGCATGAGCATGCCTTTGACGCCTCGCCGCTAATTCCATTTCTACGCCCACACTCAAGTCACCCACCAGCCCCCAGACTCGGAGCTCTATTGGATGGCATACATCGTACAGGTAATTCCCTCTCAATGTTCCAGGCGGACACCCCCTTGTTGCGAGAAAGGGCAGGTAATTACGACAACTGTCAGGAGGGCAACGACCTATCGATACACAACACACCGTGGCGACGTTCCTTTGTTACACTGTACGTTTGATTACATCGAATAATGAGCGAAGCATTGCAAAACTGTTGTGCCTTCATCATGTGGCACCCACGTACTCCTTTCTATGTCTTTTTCATTCATAATCCCCCCCCCCCCTCCCCACCCATACGACTTTATTTCCTTCTGGAAAACATTAATTGGTTACTCCAGCACTTGTATCGCGAAGAAAATATTCAGTACAAGTTCCACTCTCTTAGTGATCCCTACAGTATTATATCGAGCAACTTAGCTTTGGTATGTGTTCCTTTACTTACAAAAATGAGAGAGATAATATTTTCGTCTCGAACTACTTATCATTAATTTTACATACTGGTAACTGTTTTCTGCACAAATACTTACTAATAACTAAGCAGATGTGGAAATGGTGCAGTCTATGGCAAGCATATTTTATGCTTGATATGGAACATATGTAAAAGTGGAATTAATTTTTGTTTTCGCAAGTTCAACGTGAAATGGAATCCTGCATCTGTAAAATGAGACACAAGATCTTACTTGAATGTTAGATTCGTAGGTATTTTGTATTATGAAGCTGGGACGAGTAGAGTACCATTTACCTTCTACATCTTCATACACTCTTTGAAGCTCTTGTAATTTTTAAAGACATCCTCTTAAAAGGGATGTCATGATGAACGTCGGCCGAAGAACCCGAGACAGAAGCCAATAGGCAGTTTGTCAACAAGTGGCCAGGAAAGCCTTAACAATTTTCTATTACTATTAGTCTCTGTAGCAACAACTCCGTGTCCATAAATTCTTCACTAATAAAATAGATTTTACGTTGCACAAAGATTATAGATAGTCTATACGGTAATTACAAGCTGCAGTTCAGAAATTAAGTTTCTACGTAGCTTAGCGCTCAGCTCTTCGCATTTTCGTGAAGAGAAGTTTACCAAAAAATAGTATAAACCACAAGTGAGGATTGTGGACAAGATCGCTGTTGTTCCGTTTATACTCAAAAACTTATTGCAACCTGGGTTTATTTCACGGTATTGTCTATGATTATTGTTGGTGGTGGTGGAACGGCCGGAATTATGTGCCGTCAACCTCGTGAGATGAGGTGAGGAATTTATTGAGTGAGAAGTCAGGACAGGAAAGAGAAGCAAATAGATGAGTTCTTAATTGTGTGAAAAGACTAATGTTACTGGGACCTCACTGAGTGTTAGCGACATTTTATGGCAAATAATTCCCCGCCTGCGTCATATTACACTAACGGGAATGGTGTTACACCATAAAGTCGTTGCCATATTTCTACAGAACTAATAACAAATTTATATTCGTGTGATATGTTGACAAAAGTATAATCATTATGAGTATTCTCAGTATAAATACTAACCATTATTACGCATAAAGAATGGCGCGAGTACATGATGGCTACTTATTGTGTCCAACGTTACTGAAAATAATCCAGCTGAAATCGATTATCACAATCCTCCTGACTCCAAGAAAGGGTGGATCACTGACGTGAGTGACACAGAAGTACCATACCATATTGGAGTAGAAAGCCGATGGTTTTCAGAAAAGCTGTGCCGCACGTACATTGAAAGGTTTCGGCTGACAGTTGAATTAATTGTCTAAATTTCAGCATATCAAATGGGGGCAAAAGCATCGGTACATTCCTAGTATACGTTGGGTACTAGAGGAGAATTCGAAACAATTTTCGGATGTTGAGGGATGGTTCTCCATAAGGTATCCATGGATTCCTGAGGCTCGTAAGAGAGTGATTAATTATGATTTATTTCCTATGCTACCTAAGTTTTGTTTCTCCGATATGCTTTCACGACAGTGAAAAATCTTATAATATGCAGTCACCAAAACGTACAACACAGAACAGGGAAGGTCTCTGCGGGAGCCTCTCAGTACAGCGTCCTTCCACCGTTCTTTCATAACATTTATTGAATCAACCAACTCTTCATCACTAAATCTATCAATAATCTATCACTTCTGGCGTACGACTGACATTGCTGGGAAAACGGGGGCGAGAGTGAGTCGGTCAGTCTGAACTCTTGCGAGAGATTTGTAAAATAGATTCTACTGTTGTCAAAAATGAGTGATGTTTGCAAACAAGAAGCACATCGGTGTTATAAAAGTCAGTGGCGGAAATAACATGGATAAAAGATAAAACCAAATAGCATACATTTCGTAGCGCGGAACATACGTAGGCAGTAAAGGATTGGAGTAGATTAATTTCGTTATGTCTAATGTGTCTACATTAAATATCAGAGTGAGATACGTAGTGTGTTGTGATTTCATGCTCTGTGACGCTGAGTCAGTAAACAGCGGCTAGCACTAAGTGCATTGATGACAATTGCAGTTTTAACATGGAGCGCTACACGCAGTGGGAGGGGGGAGGGGGGGGGGGGGTAACTCCTAGACATATACTCCGTTTATGGTGCGACTGAAGGCAGAGGGCAGGAGCGCATGGTTTCAGTATGATGGTAACTAGCGGTCTTTGCAGAACCAGTCCCAGCAGTAACAACCAGTACTGCTGCAATCTATGGGTCGACCGGCGAAGACTTGTACATGGTCCTGCCAGATCCCGGTCCTCATCCCATTAGACTGCTTTCTCTGAGGCTACATGAACGACGAGTTGTCCCCAATGACTCGGAGGTGGAACTGATTGCAAGAATGCTTGCAGCCGCCACACAAATACAGAACACACCATGCATTTTCCAGCGAGCACGGGACTCCCTTCTACTTCGATACCGGCTCTGCGCTCAGGTTAATGTTGCTCTTTTTGAACGTGTATTGTAATGTAACAGTGACCAGAATAATAGAGCAATGAAAAACGTTTAACACTGTTTCATTCCTAATCACACACAAGAAGTTACTGCGCTCTCAGTACTCCAACAATATCGCGTTTCCGATCATGGTTACTTTACGAAACTATTGGTTTTTCTCTCTGTCGTCGTACCTGTTAATTTGGGCACAGAATACCTCAAGACCTTGCAGTCGACATTAGCAATGTGGTGCACATATTTTCAGTGTAAGACGTGTACAGAAGTGTGTAACGGTAGGAGGCTAATCTAATTGGTGTAACTGTGTTACGAACCATTGTAGATCCCGGTTTCACTATAGCAAAACATGTAAAAATATCTTGTAGGACTGGAGACAGGAGTGCGTGCACAGTATTTTGAATAGAAACCCAAATCCGAAAACGAACTGTTCTACCTCTCTAACCTGATTCGCGCCCCATTGAATTGTCTATGAGTGTTAGAGCAACATAGTTGACTACAAGTTTGCAGAATACAGTGACATGACCATTCTCAATGTCTAAGCTCACGATAATGAAGTAGCTGCTCGCCGCCTTTATGAACATCGTTCTCCCCAAGGTCCGACTCCATCGCACACGCATTTCGCCACAATCACGCAACAGCTACGAGGAGTGGTACCTTCACCATCTGCAGGCGTGACTTTGGAATTCTAAAACAACTGGTGTACTAGGTCATGCCTAATCAGTTACTTGTAAAAGTGGTCACCTTGCCAACTTGTTTTCAAATAGCTGTATCATGGGAATGGTACATTTCCGGAACTGGTTTCCAATTCAAAATATTATCTACTCATTGCCCTCTACAAGTCCAAGAATATTGCAACGGGGATTTCCGAACTCCCTGCATATCATATGTCCAGTTTCCTTACTGATTATGGAGATACAGACGTTACAATGTAACCTTAACAACCACTCACAGAAGGTGTTATGCAAAATCTATATAATAATTTAGTTTTGATTTTTATAAATTCCACCTCTCATTATTCGAATTATCTGGACGACACTAGGTGTGTCTCCTCTGTGGTCATCTTGGCGTTAAGTTGTGGGGACAGCACCATTCCTAATACAAACCATAACTCACTGGAATAAGGTTGGTATCCAGTCTTCAAAGTTGTCTTCATAACGTGGCACTATAACATGGTGCGACAACATACCACGAAACCTTCATCTCCTTCTAGAAAGTGCTCAAGTCGTCGTACATGATAAGGACAGGTGCCGTGCTTACATAATTTTCTTCATTTTCTTGTACATGCAAGCCTGTAGAAATTCTGTCTGTGCTTGTTGAATGACGACATTCTAAGTGAATAATGCCTCCTCGTTTATCCATGCCCTGTTCATTTAAGCTTTGAGACAAAATGTGACCTCTGGACACTACACCAATCTGAGTCCATTTAGCGAGAACACGAGCAAACGCTCTAGGATTTCGTACTCGGCGGTCAGGTTACAGTCTACAGGCAGCAGCGCAGCTGCGAAGTTTCCTTTGCAAAATCCGTACTCAAATTCTGTATCGGCATAGTAAGCTTTTGTGCTGTTTACTTGAAAGTTGGCAAACACTTCAGAACCACAGTCACTGTTCAAAACTCCAATTGAGTAACCTCAAGCACAATATCAAAACTTGAACTTCAAACTAAAAATTACAGTCTGTAAATAAATTTGTAGAATCTAAAATACCACCCAGAAAAAAACTTATTTGAGTAATCAGTTGTATCTCTGTAACCAATAAGAATTGGACGCATGATGGACGGAATATTTTATTCGAGTTGCTCAACAGGATGGTACAGGAGGAGTGCTCAGTATTCAGGAACGACACAGGAAGGTTCATTTGAACAAAAAATTTCGTGTGGATATATGCCCTCTTTAGAATGATTTCCGAAGTGGAACGCATTTCGTACGAGATGGATCTTCGATATGTAAGCCCGATAGATAGCGAAATCGAAATCACAGTGAAAATATGATGGGCATTGCCTCTAGTATGCCTGCTCGATCGCGTCACGTCACTTTTTTTCAGATCGGATCACACAATGACCAAATAAGTTACACTTAAGGATGCCTAGGTATGGGTGTCCGCTCCAATGTTTCGTTTGATTTCATTAACGTTACAAGATACAAGACGTACCTGCCTTGTATTGCCTTTTTCATTACAATTTTCGGTCAGCCACTGCAGGGGCAATGAGGACCTCTCGTTCGTGTATTCGACAGGACATTTGGTCATCTACCGTACATTCCGGACCGATGGCTATGCAGACAAACAACTGCAAGCCTGTGTAGAGAATTGGCGGAACGTACAGGCGGCTGCCTTATATGAGAAGGGTCTAAGAACGTTGGTACAACGTTACGACAGATGTATAAGTGGGAGAGGCGACTATCTAGAGGAATAACTGTATGGTGTAGATAACGGTTGCAAATATAACATTTTTTTCTTTTTCATTGTGATATCCACTTCACCACAGATCCAACCTTACTATTCGAGTAGCCCAAGTACTGATAGCTTTACAGACAGCGGCTTTGAATCATACTCATCAAATAGAATGCAAGAAGTTGTATTAAATAATTGAAACAAAGTTGGGAATTTAGAAAATTGTTACGGTGGAGAAATTAGAAAGGGAGTCCTACAGTGCACTATTTTCTATCCACTTCTATGGCAGAGAGATATTCCGAGCAAATAGATTGAAGGCAACGAAGTACATAAAAGAGGTTCGGTAATGAAAAGCGTTTCTGATGGTATCTCTCAACCCAACCCGGTAATGAATAATACATATCATATATGGTGTAAGTAAGTCTGGTTGACTAGTTTTCACTATTATGCAGAGATTGCTACTCGTAATTTTAATAATGATATCAGTGCTATCTGAGATAACGTGTGCTTCTTGACGAAGAGAACGATCTAATGTTTTCATGTAATGACATTTACTGAAAAGGTAAAGACCCTTTCATGATTGAAATTATGAAATAAAACAGTAGAAATTGACAGCACAACGTAATGATGCTCAGTCCTGTATCTGATAGACCTCCACTTCTAACAACCTCTAAAGCCATCAAACAAAGAACCAATATTTAATTTCAAGTGACACAGAACTTACCAAAATTAATAAATCACGAATTAATTACCATTGCCAAGTCTATAGCTTATTAGAAATCCCAGGTGATGGACAGTCTAGTAAAACTGTCGCATGTTCTTTCAAATTTTCTTGACAGAGGATTGCTCGAGATACGTAATAATTTTATTCCGTTGTAAATAACTTATTCAAATCGCTACTGATTTACGCCTTTGTCACACTGAAAACTCCAAGTATATCTTTATACCCTAAAATAAATTAGATAAGACGAAAACACCAGGGGTTTGAGGAACATACAACAGAATATCAGTATTGACAAGATTGCCCAAAGTACAATACTCCAGTGACATAACAGGTAGTACTTGCAAAAGAATGTGTAAAGACATATCCGCATGCAGTATAAAAACGTACAAATAAAATTAATACGTATACTAAGTTTCACGTCTTCTGTAAAATCTTCTAAAAACTTGCAATCGAATCTGATACTGTAAACAGATATCGTTGGACTTATTCCAATGACTTTAAGCATTTCTTTAACGAAAGACACTTACAAAGCGAATGTTCCTAATACCGGATGAAGTGCACTGGCTCTGTAACGAGACTGCACCATACTACCAAATGTTTTGAAATTCAAACTCTATAGTGGAAAAGCTACCAGCCTATAAATTAAAATATCTGCAAGAAAAAATTCATTTTTAATTTCTTGAACGAGTACAGGCATTTCCCTCAATGCTACTCTCTCAAAAATACGAAACTACAACTCACAACTCAAAAAAGACGACGCTGTAAGAGCTAAGTACAAACTTCATTGACATTCATGTAGACACACAGCTATTTTGCATCAATAGGACATCGTGCATATCTCATGTCCATTGAGGGAACACGATTTCAAGACAAGAATGCTGAATGAAACTTTCAGTGAGTAACACACAGCCACTGGCTCAAAAATAAATGTACAATATATGTGTTCAGTATCTGAGAGCATTGAGCTTTCCTGTCAAATCCCAAAATATTGACCAATGCGCCTGAGCCACACCATATACTAGCAATTCCTAAAATATTTACTATTCTTCCTGAAACACCCTGCTCGCTCAAGTGCGTGTAATTGTGTAAAGGGTGATTTTTTTCCACCATGTTCACACTCTAAGGGTTGATCGACAGGAGGATACGACATAAAAAAGATCTAATGAACTTACGTCCAGAAATGATTGATTTCAGTGTCAAAGACCTTTTGTTCTGTCAATCACTGTTACAATGACTGCAGTGTAACACGCGCTGTACCATGCAGCCACAGTCACAGTGCGTGTTGAAACTGTTTTCCAAGGGTTTCAACGCATGCGAGTATGCGCCGTATCATGTTCAGTCTCACACGTGCCGGCTGAAGTGACCGAGTGGTTCTAGGAGCTTCTGTCTCGAACCGCGCAACCGCTACGGTCGCAGGTTCGAATCCTGCCTCGGACATGGATGCGTGCGATGTCCTTAGGTTAGTTAGGTTTAAGTAGTTCTAAGTTCTAGGGGACTGATGACCTCAGATGTAAATTCCAATAGTGCTCAGAGCCATTTGAACCATTTTTTGTCTCACAAGTTTACATAACCCGGCTCGATCTGAACAGTGTCAAAGGCAGAATGAATAAACTGCTATAGTGTCTCCACATCTCGAATGGGCTCTGCATGCACGTTACTTTTCAGATAGTCCCATTACCACTGTGTACATCGTTGTATCTCATCCACTAAAAGGTGCGCAAGTAAGAGAAGTGAATCGGAGACACCGCTATGGCTGGAAAGGGCGGTGGGGCATGGCAAATGAGAAACTGTGACACCCTCTAGGAGGAAACCACGCATACTGGAGCTATGGCTGCATGGCATAGTCTGTGTAGGTATGCTTGAATAAATGGTCTCTAGCATGAAAACCATGTATCTTTGGACAAAAGTTCATTAGACATTATTTCTTTCGTATCATCTCATCGATCAGTCCCTAGAGCTTGTACACGATGTAAAAAATCAGCCTCCATAAAAGCTTTCCTGCATTTGTTATTTTGTTCCCTAGTATTTTAATATTCAGTTTTTTTCTTTTTTTTATTTTGTTTTACAGTAGGTCACTTGATAATGAAGTGCTAGGAAGTCGAAACCACATATACGACCTAAGACAAAAAAGTACAATCTAAAATTTTCTTTTTCTAAGAAGGTCAGTATGTTGCCCTAATATAGTGTGCCTACTCTGTGAAGGGCTTGTATATGAACATGACTGAACTTGGTATTCTGTTAGAAGGGTCGTGACCTACACAGTAGTTGGCGCTTGAAAAACGCACCCAGTTTCACGGTAGGTCCGCCTCTGCCAACACAGCACCGTGTGTAAGCAGCCCGTGTTGTCGCTCGGTCTGCGTGTGTTTGCGCCAGAGAAGCCTGGTCGCCCTAATTGCAAGGGAGGCGGTAATTGCATCGAGTAATCCGTGCCGCGCCACGGTGCGGTGATGGTGGCTGGGCTGGGCTGTAGAGCCGCCCTCATCGAGGCGATTGCAGCCGTTCGCTGGCTGAGCTTGCAAAAGGACCAGGGGTGGCTGACTGCTGTCGCTAAAACCGCAGTTACATGGGACCTTTTCTTGTTGTCACCAAAACCGCAGTTACATGGGGCCTTTCCCTAACCGTGCGTTGTCGTGTATACTTGTAGAAATTTGTGAGAACTGTCGTAGCAATACACCCACCACAATGCAGAGAGTATATAGGAACATATTCAATTCTTAGTTCATCCGTTTCGTTGGTATAAATTCAAAGCCATCTAAGGGTCGAATAAGTGTAGGCTTCCATCAAGATTCACCTTCTCTTTAAAAAAAAAATACAGGCTGAACCCAAATTCATAAACTTGGACGCTTCAGCTCTATTCTTTACACCCTAGAGGTAAAGAAAATGTCTTTAACACAATTTCGTGCCTTGTGATTTTTCAGCTGAAAAAGGAAGTCAAATAATGGCAATATGGCAACACTGTCATGGTATTTACAAAAGTACCTTCATTCAAGCCTATGTAGCCATTGAGGTCATAGTAGTAGGGTGCTAAGGCGGCACATAGGACGAGGTAGCTAATGTTGACGTGTATGCAGACACGGTATCCATCACGAGCCACAGCACCATTGGCACAAGGCATGAGCTGGTTAACGCGATTTTAGGCCCTCAGCGCTCTCCAGCCGCAGTAGTCTGCTTTACGTTGCTCGCTAACGATGGAGTATGGACTTTGTTTATGAAAATGGACCCACATAGAATTCCTACCTTACCTCTATTGAAATGCACATTTCCTCTTAGTTACATTGTTTTGTCTACGATGTAGGTAAATAAAAACTTCAATATCAGTGAACACGTAATAAGACGAAACTGAGAGATAAATATCCACTCAGTGAGGACATCAGTTTATAAAATTTTACTAGATCGAAAAAAGTCACTCCTGGCAAGGGCGCCCTTATATTTTCATAACATTATATACCAAGGAAATATTTCTATTACTATCATACGAAAGATCCGCACCCTTTCAACGAAAGATAAAGAAAACGAAAAGATAAAAAAAAAATTTGTATAACAGAACGCCAACCTTCTGCTGGCTTGCTCTCAGTTCCATATCATTGCACTTTAAACAGTTCCACTATCTCGAAACTATGCTACCATCGACGTCGTATTTTATGTTACTGTCTTCTAAAGGTTGTTGACATTTAATTACAGCAAATACTTACCAGAAAGACACTTTTACATGAATCTTCAATGGATTGTTTGATTTAAAGATTGCTTTAAACTTGCCTTTCTCTCATAACACTAGTTATAATGCGAAAATAAATACAGAAATGATCTGACGATTCGTTCTGAGATATTCAATGTGCTGTTGCTTAGAAACAAACAGACTATTTTTATATGGCCTAACGTAGGCCGTAAAACCCGCCGAATATGGGATTCTACTGAACATGACAAAATGACAGAGTATGGCCTCTTGCTTTCTACTTGTGACGTATAGAGATTTCTTTATCCCTGCTGGAACTAGATTACGTGGCACGTTATACAAATATCGTGGAAATTATTTCGTGTTTCACCTTGAGAAACGGCTCCTCAGTGTGAAATAGCAAGAAGTGACCTCACAAAATTAGTAGAGAACATGTGAAGCAAACTTTAGTAGTACTCATCTAAACGAAATTCGAAATAAAAGGTATTGTGAACTAGAGGCAGGAAAACATAGTAAAAATTAAAGAAAGAAAAATTTTGCAAGTAGTGGATTAATGCCACTGAAAAAAAAATTGTTACGTAATTGTAACTGTTCGGGGAGGATGAGTCCATCATTCTTATAAATATGCTGTAAAATCTCCAGCTCTACGAATACGTCGAACTTGTGACCTTTATTTTCTGTATGTTAAATGGAAATTTCCTCAACACGTTTCGGTCTGTGAACGGATATTAACATATGATCAACAAAAGTGAATTTATTTACATTAGTGCCTCTTTTTCCCCGTTAATTTTGTTTGTACCGGATATGGGAAGATCTACCAGTTTGTCCTACATAAAGACAATTATAAACACAATAAATACAATTTTAACGCAGAATATAACAATCATTACCTTGTCATATGTCAGAAATAACTACAATTCATATCTCAGTGTTGAAATTTTAAACAGTATACTATGCAAGAGTGGCCAGTTGCAATATTTCAAATGCAATACTAGTGACAGAATGCTGATCCTATGGAAAGCATGGAGGAGTACAGTGTATGGGAGAGAACAAAGCAGACGTTTAAAGCAGAGTACATCTTTTAAAACCATATGATGCACGCGATTGTAGTCTATTTTCTGTTTCAGTATTAAATAACTGCATGTGTTTTACCTACTGCAAGTGCTGTATAACGATCGAGAAGTAAGATGTATCACGCAGTCTAAAACTAGAATTTTTTTAAAAAATGCGTCTAGACCTTGAGGAACTGTCGAATTCTTATAGACCTACGCCAAAATCTACCCAGTGCACAAACTGTGCAACATCCGCATGCTCTGTACTATTGGTGGTACTTGTTGCAGCTGTCATTACTGTGGTGGTAGATAGATGTTCATCGACACTGATGTTTTGTCGAACACATGCATGAAAGGAAATTATGATATAGACATTTTTGTACTGTTAGCATGAAAGGAATTGCAAAGTGGCGTCCGACCGCGTGAGTATTGGTTCACCTTGCGTAGGCAAGCAAAATACTTTCTGTCTGTTGCGATGTTCATATGTAGTTATATTTTAAGGGTCTCTAGCTATTTAAGAGTGCATTCCGTTTCTAGGGCTATCATGTATTGCGTTCCTTACTGGTTAATTCTGAGTCAGATTTAGTACACTGGTTTTTAATTTCGCATGTAATACTACTACGAGTTTCCTAGACAACGTTTCAACTGCGTTCTATTGTACAAAATCTTCTGATGAATTCATAGGCACCAATAATATAACAACTACTACTAGCTATATCACAATTAACGTCTCTTAAATATGTATATTTAATAAGTTAGATGATACACTGATTGACAGTGCAAAGCATCTCTTCGTGTGGACAAAAGGAGCAAACACGTCCGGTGGCCCACAGCAAGGGAAAAGGTAATCAAGGAGGGTTTGTGTTCATACTTATCAGAAGTAGCTCTGTCCTCTTGCTTGGTTGAGTGGCAACTTGTTTGGCTACCACACAGTGAGCCCGGGTTCGATTCCCGGCCGGTTTGGAGATTTTCTCCGCTCGTGGACTGGGTGATGTGTTACCGTCATCATTCTTTCATCATCAACGACACGCGAATCGCCCAATGTGGCGTCGCCTGATATAAGACTTGCAACAAGGTGGCCGAACGTCCCCGATTGGGGCTACCCAGCCAACAATGCCACACGATCATTTCATTTCATAAGTAAATCCAAATAACTTCCAATTAGTTGAACAAAAATACACGCTACTTCTATAGAACATTCGAGTCTTAGTATACACGGCTCAATAAATCTTAATTTTCGGGCAAGGAAGGACGACAAGTTTACGTCGATATGGAAAGGCAATCTTGGCCAAGTACATCGCAGAGCTCGTAAGTCGTGAAGCAACAAGAGAGACGTTCAGTTACAATCAGAAAGAACTAACCTGAGACACAAAGACACCAAACTGTAGAAGATGGTAAAATTGCAATAAATACCTAGAAAGATCATTAGACCTTATAGAGAAGAACACCAGAGAACTCTTGTCGACACTAATGTGAATGTGTACATCGAACGTACTATAAGGAAACTGTGAAGATAAGAGCAGCTTCCAGAAGAGTAGTCGCTGTGACTAATAAACCGTCTAGCGGAGAAAGAAAGAAAGAAACCTGCAAATTTGAACAATGCCGTTAATACCAGGACCTATCATTCTAAAGTCATTGCAGAATAGCGTTAGAAAGCATGAAGTTCATTATCAGGGTGGATTCAGGAAAGAAAATATCGTGTGTGGTACAAATTTTGAATCTGAAGCTTCCAACCGAGGAAACAAAGAACCGAACAATTCAGCTCATTTCAGTTGACTTCAAGATGCCGTGTTCTGAAATGGACAAACACTGGTCCAAATGTCGGAGGACATGATTTGGACAGATAATTCTGTGGATTTAACAGACAATAATGTGATACTGATCGAAATCATTTATAAGACATGATCACTTGTCGTTAAAGACATGCTGGTAAAGCAGGTTTACAGATCTCTAGAAGGAAGGTGTGGCAAAACAAGCGCTGTCTCAATATGAAAGGTACAGAGGTAAGCGAGTGTAACGGGACTTACCCCGGTTCACTAATACTAACGCTACGTCATCATAACGCTCCTGTACGTAGCATACAAAGTATAGCGCCATAAACTAAGAGTGAAATTAAAACAGGAAATAACTTTTCCAAAAATTTTCTATATATGCTTCACCATATTAACGTTAAAATTGTTAAATCTCAGAATGATCAGATAAACACGGAGAAAATTTGTGGCGCCAAATAATGCAGCTAGAAAGCTAAAAATTGTTCAGAATTTGCAAATGTATGTCACAATCAAAAGTTACTAGTCTCAACTTGATCGGTGTAATATTTTTCTACGAAAAAATTGAGAACACTAAATATTAGCGAGTCTTTCACTGCAACCTGTTGAGTGGAATTATGGAATTTCGGAATTAAAGGCTCTGGCTATCGTGTTTGGTACGAAAAAGTTAGAACATTATACAGGTTTGCAAAAAGAAAAATATTTTTTGTAAGTTGTTCGAAATATGATAACTGACTTGTATGTACTTTTCCGAGCTGACTTCAAAAATGCAATCCGTTTTCTTTCTATCGCGTCCGTTTTTCTCACAAGAATAACGACTGCTTTCTACGTTGAACCCATTGTCTCAGTTCTTCAAAACACACTGAACAAACTGTGTGGGGCCCAGGCGTTATCTTGATCGCCTAACTTTGTACAAAAATAGGCGAAATATAGTTTTTCAACAAAATCGGATATGTCTCTTTGTTGTATTTTAACGGTATAGCTACCACAAATGCAGCAGAAGCAGTCTGGCGAGTTTATACATCCTCCGGTAGCCATTGTCCACTGTCCATAAAACAATTTCAGAACACAAGAAAACAGTCACTACTTTAAAGCACTTGTACCAACAATACGTTAACACCACATAGTGAAGAGGTACTGTGAGCTGAAGGACAATAGCAGAAGCTCAGCGCTTGGTGATGGCGGTCGAAGGGGCAGCGCGAAAAAGAGGCCCTTATACGAAAATACTGCTGGTTTCTCCTAATTTTTATTTTACGTATATGTAATATAAAAACGGCTAAATAACAGTTTATGGAGATCCTAAAAACTAAAATTACAACTCACTAGAGTGCTGATATATCGAAAAAAGTTAAAACTACACAAACTGTTCGTGAAATAACTATAAGTGATGGAATTTTTCACAATTTTTCCCGAAATCAGCGTTGAAAATACTATGAAAATCACGTAATAAGTACGAAACAATTTTTATATCGCAGACCTGTGAATTATTTGTTAGGGTACAAGGTGATAATCTATAGTGATCACAAGACACTTACGTGCTTAAGAACTTGCAAATTGAGACACCCAAGAGTAACCAGATGGGCTACACACCTTCAGCAGTTGGACCTTGTGATTAAATACAAACAAGGGAAGAACAATGTAGTAGCAGATGGGCTATTAAGAAACGCTGAGTACTGCACGTAATCAGCCATTCTGTTACTAGATGGGAATGAAATCAGTATGTTGATCACAAATGAGCTCAAGGAGGAAAGTGCCTTGAAGAAAATACGAAAAGACTTAAGAAGGGAGCAAAATGATGATCACTGGTTGAGGTTAATCAAAAGCCATTTAGGAGTCCCTAATTATCCAAAAGTAGCGGACCACTATTGCTCATATACCGGAATTCTATATAGAAGAAGAAAGATTCGTATAATGGAAAACATGATTTCCATCGCCACATGTGGATCTGCTGATAGATTACATGCATCAATGATATGGTCATTATGGGACAAAGAAATGCAATGCTAAATTAAGTGCGGAAGTTATTTTTGATAACAAGCATCGTAGAGTAGCAAGGACGGAAACATCCCGCGTTGTTTGTCAGAAGGCATGTGCAGCAAATGGCATAGAGCATGGAGATATTCACGATGTAACACGAAGTGAACCCCCTGAATTATATGCAACTGGTCTTTATGACCCGTCCCTACATCTAAAGATGATGGACCCATGTTTTATGTGGTAACTGACGGTTTTTGCTAGTATCTCAAGATTTTAAACATGGCTGAAACAGCAACCGTTGGAATTCTTCGCGGTAAATGATAGCAGCCTAACAGTTGCAGGATAAAGATTTATTAAAATTCTTGACCAAAGTTTCGCTATATCTACATATACCTTCATCAGAAAAAAAATACACCTGAACAGGAGGACACCTTCATTAGCAAAAACTTTGCATTGGAACTGATAAAGAAGAAAACGCCCTAGCTTAAGTAACTGTAAAATTACCAGAGTAAAAACTTTTTGTCAGTTACTAAAATCACATCCTGCACTGGAGATACAAAAAAACAATTGTGCCAAGGCGAGATAATGCTGCTATGCTGTGTTCGCATCAACGCTCTGTCCATTATTATGTTGTATTAATGAAGATGATGTTTTAACTACTGACGACGTCTTTGGCACTATTATGGCCAGCAAGTTGATGCGAACACAGGTGAGATAATGATGGTATTCTGGGAGTAAGGTTGTCTGAAGGTAATGGAGAGTAACTATATGGTAATTTAAATAAAAAGCCTTGAATGGAAATTTCTTTTAATCCGAGTGACCGGTTTAAATTCTTGACTGCAGTTCAGCGTCGTGGATTGGAGCAGCCTGCCTATGGAAGGCCATCTGCCGTTCTGGAGTCTGAAAATGATAATTAAGGTTTGAAACTGATCATTCCGATTAAAAGAAATTTGCGATCAAAACTGTTTCTTTTAAATTATCATATTAATGTAAGATCGCAGATGATGTTCTTAAAAATTTTAACTATATGGTGAAAGAAGAGGTAAACGAAAGTGTGGAAATGGTGTGAGTATCACACCAGAAATATGTAAATAATCGGGTCAGTAGGCTGACGAAGATATAAGGGAGAAAGGTGAGTCGAAATATGTGGATAAATGAAAATAGGGTGAAACAGCTGTAATGAAGTCAGTAAGCTGACGTATATGGTAAAATGGTGGAAAATTGATCAGTAACTCTGTCACGTCTCGTAAAAGGTTGAGAAAGGCGTAATCTTGCGTACGGTAGATTATCAGTTAACACGTGAATATTAACCCATACAGACAACATTACAGGCAAACGAATGTGTCAAGAAACGCCGATTGAAGAGTATTGGTGTTTTTTAATAAAAACACGTTTCTAATTATGTTTGCGACAAAGCAAAGAAACTACTGTGCATCAAATGACTTCTTTAGCATCCTAATTCGTATGATAACTGAGCCATAGGAAGGTGGAACTTAACAAAGGTTTCTAGATTTTATAACTAAAGTAACTTAAATTGTAAACTAGCCCAAAAGCCACTATTTCAAAACCTATGTTAACTTTCAGAGCACTATCGCTATGTTTGTAAAGAAATAGCGAAGTTCGTGATTCAACCTTAATAATGATGAAAATGTCCCGGTTTTATGAATTAACGTATTGCCAATGATCTATTTGTAAAACCTAACACTAGTTTGTTTGCGTGGCCATCTTCCGCAGCAAGCATATAAATACTTGTTTTGTAAATTAAACTGCCTGTTGCTGCTGCTATTTAGTTTATTTCTCCCATACGCGTTTCGCCTTTTCTTGTTTTAAGGCATCATCAGTGGGATCTACAAAGATACATTTTTGTTTAGTTTTAGATTATTAAACAGTTCACGTCGCGATTTTTGTAAAAAAGTAGTTGCGCAGATCAGCAAATTGTAAGTAACTACTTTTTTACAAAAATCGCGACGTGAAATGTTTAATAATCTAAAACTAAACAAAAATGTATCTTTGTAGATCCCACTGATGATGCCTTAAAACAAGAAAAGGCGAAACGCGTATGGGAGAAATAAACTAAATAGCAGCAGCAAAAGGCAGTTTAATTTACAAAACAAGTACCTAACACTAGTTTTCAACATAATTAAATTGATGAAGACAAAATCTTTCTGCTAACTTGTAATTATTTATTTAACTTATAAAAGTTAAATGGGATATCGAATGTGTTTTGTTCTCCATTAGACGTCAGTGGAGAAAAGAAGCTTACGCTGTTATCTGTTTCTCAGGGACATGGAGGCTTCATGAAAGGCAGCCTACAAGCTGTATTGGAGAGGGAAGCGGGAAGCACAGGGCTATCAGTGAATCCTCCCCTTTGTCTTCTGTAATGCAATATCCTGCAGAACGCCATAGCGACTTCCCAACCTCATCCCAACGTCTACCTTAAATGTTTAAGTGAAAGTGGTTCATACCGACACTCAGATTAGTGCCTACAACTGTAATTACGTGAGTGAGTACTGGAAAGCGAAATACTTCCCTTTCAGGTAAAAATCTCAATCACTAAAGTAATTTCGTAATAATCGAAAATTTTATTTCCTGTTTCTATGTTATTTTATGTACATGATTTGTAGAAATCCATTATGTCACGTATTCGTATAAACGATGCAAGCAGGAACCAAATTTACTAATGTTGTGTAGCTTGAAAAGCACCATTTTTAGACAAATGTTGATGGTGTTAGGACAGCAACCAGCCACAAATTTACTTTCAATTCCTTTATTCAAAGGAAACCGTTACCGGTTTCGAATCATTGTGATTCATCCTCAGACGCTTTACACGTTTTCTTTATGACATTTGGTGTGTTTTTACAGATTAATTATTCTGAAATATAAATAAAACGTAATTATAAACACGCCACACACAGATGGTGCATTACAGATTTTCATTGCATGTGACTTGAGTGAAACGTCGGTTTCGAGTGTTTGTTTTCATAACATTCGTCCAACAGATGTAAATGCATTCCCACTGCATCCTCGTTGTTGCACACGTAAATAGTTTTCAGTGTAGACTTTAGATTTGTCGCTGAGATCATTTCAACGACGCACCACATGTTTTGATACATATAAAGAGCTTACAAAGATATGAGTATCACAGATGCTATGATATATCGTACCATGATGTCCTATGTTTGGAAAGGATCATATATTCATTTACACAACTATAATGCTTTTTACATTAGTACACAGACATTGAATTTTTGAGCTGATATTGCTGAATTAATTATAAAGTTTTTTATATATATTTAGAACTGTATAGGTAAAATAGTATATTATTTTATTACATTTGGAGTCATGTGAGTTAAAGTAAGATAAAAATTTGCTACTTGATCTGCAGATAGGTGAATTAATATTATTTGCTTTGGAGGCTGGAAAGTAATTTCTGGAAATTTTTCAGGAAAGTGGTGTTAGCTAACTCTGTTTGTTCGCTAAGGATATAGTCTGCGGTGCTGTTTGTGTGTGTGTGTATTTCTAATTCTTCTAATATATTCATAGTGGCTCCTTTTTCTGCTAGATGTAAAATTTTTAAGTTGTCCTCAATGCTTCCCACTGAATGGTTTTCTTCAACAATATGGGCTGCAAATGCTGATTCGTTCAAGTTACCAAGTCCTAGAGCTTCAATATGTTCTTTGTATCTAATTTCAAAACTTCTGCCTGCCTGTCCAATGTAGAATTTTGGGCATGTGTCACATTTGAGTTTGTATATTCCTGATTTACGGTAGGGACCCGTCGAGGTATTTACATCATGGATTACTTTTGTTGTAATTTATTATTTGTGGAAAAGCTGGTTGTGATATTTTTCTTCTTTTTAAATAAGTTTGCTATCTCCGTCATGTCATCATATGACAAAATTGCACCATTTTTAAACTAAGGAAATCTGGCGCCACGAACTCCGATTGGCCGTGGGAATGCCCTGTTGCCGTTGGTCAGTTAACGGGCAACGCTATGGTTGTCAGTTCTCACGCACAAACGTACCTCGCCCCGTCACTGCCCCAGCGTGATACGCACACGAGTCGAATAGGTCTTGTTGTTTGTGTCCACCTCACGCCAGAGGCATTCACAGATAAGCTTCGCTTCGGAGCACATACACACGTCACCTGTGATTTAGTCATACTGTAAGCATGGCGTCACAGCATTCGTTTGAAGAACAACGAGATATGGTTTTTGTATATAGACTTGTCGACGGTAATGCGCATGAAGTTCGACGGTTGCATGAGGAACGGTACCCAGCAAGACACCTCCCACACCCGCAAACGTTTACAGGAATTCATCGGCGACTTGGCGAAACTGACTTGTTAGTGGTATATTATGGTGATGCTGGGGCACCTGCATTTGAAGAGACAGTTCTTGAGCGCTTTGAGGAAGCAACTACGACAAGTACTCGAGCGGTTGGACAGGACATGGGGGGTCACTCATCGGTTAGTCTGAGAGGTTTCGAGGGATGATGGCCAGCATTTATTTAGTTTCCACCTTTTCCATGACCTAAATATTTTTCTCTGCCTCGTGATGGCTGGGTGTTGTGTGATGTCCTTAGGTTAGTTAGGTTTAAGTAGTTCTAAGTTCTAGGGGACTGATGACCATAGATGTTCAGTCCCATAGTGCTCAGAGCCATTTTTGAACCTAAATACTGTGGCGAACTATGAACACAGACGAGGGTTTTGACGGTGGTTTGTGTGACGTGTTGTACGAGATGCTCACTTCCCCGTCATTGTTTACCGACAAGTGAACCTTACATCGGAATGGCTCTTAGAAAACTCGAAACGTTCATTACCAGTCAAGGGGAAATCCTCACGTCAGGTACGTCCACATACGCCGCGAAGGATTTGGGCAGGCTTTGTGGGTGACGATCTGAATGGGCCGGTCCGTCTACCTCCTCGACTGGGTTAAATTACGTTCACTTTTTACAAGACACTGTGCCCGGCATGCTGGAAGATGTTCCCCTGGACATATGGCTACACATGTGGTTGCAGCAGATGGAGTGCACTCATATAACAGTCGTGCTGTGCGCGGGTATTTAAATGAACTCTTCGATAGCCAGGTAATTGGCTGAGGTGCTCGTAGGAAACGGGGCCCCACGATCACCTCACCCACCGGACTTTTTTCCTGTGGGGATTCTTCAACATTCTAGTTCACCCACCCAGACGCGAACCACCTAGAAACGAAGAGGAATTAATAGATAGCAAACATGCCGCCAATCACATCAGAGCAATGCCAGAAATCTTTTAAAGAGTTTGGAAAGACACCGTTCGATGTTACGAAGCTTGTGTCGCGTCGAAAGGTCGCCAGCGCTAGCGACCTGCTTTACCTAAACATTGTCCTAGCCACAAAATGGCCCTATTCAGGGCCAATACAATTTGTAAAAGACTTTCTGTACTCGAACTAACAGCTCTTGACGGCTTCGTTCGCGGTACGCCATATCATGAAACCCTGACGGATTCGCCCCTGGCCGGAAGGCTGGCGCGCTACCACCGAGCGTGCGGGCTGCCTTGGATGCTTCGCGATCTCTGACAGGCAAAGCATTCGCGGTCATGTTGTCCAGAGCATCCGGCAACAGGGAAATCCCGCGGCCAGTTGGAGCGGGTGGCGCCAAGTTTCCGTAGTTCAAGAACGTGGCGTTGTCGACCTACACAACACTTTTATTTTTGGTTGCTACTGGCATCAGTTATCCATGGTTAAATTTTCGAGACACAATTTTCTCCATCCTGCACATATATTGTGCCTGTCGCAATAAGGAAAATATTGAAAAAATCAATTTCGTTTAAACGAGGTTCGCTATAGTGACATCACTTGTTTGTAATATTTAATTTTGTGCAAAAATAAAGTTTTTTCACAAAAATGAAAAGGGGGTGATGTGGCAAAACAAGTGCTGTATCATTTGAGAGATACAGAGGAGAGCGAGTGTTGTGGGACTTACCCCAGTTCACAGCTACTAGCACCACATCATCACAACCCGCCTGAGCGTAAGATTCAAAGTATTGCACCATAATGTAAGAGTGAAATTAATAATTAAAATAGATTTTCCAAACTTTGTCAATATATGTTTCTGAATATAAATACTAAAATTGTTAAATCTCAGAATAATCACATGAATAAGTTTTACAAATATGTTATTATAAGAAGAAAATAAGTGGCGCTAAATAACATAGCAAGAAAGCTAAAACTTGTTCAGGATGTGCAAGTGAGTGTTACAATCAAAAGTTACAAGTCTCAAGTTGATCGGTGCAATATTTTCGTCAAAATCGGCATTTTTACGAAAAATTGAAGTTTTAAATATTTGTTTCCGAGAGGTGAAAATTAGTATGTAGCCTCAGATTGATAAAAAAATTAACAACGGACTCCAGTGACCTACGTCTATTAGTTTTCTAATAATTGGCTAAAAACAAAATTTTTAACCAAATCAGCCTCAATGATATTACATTAACTGTCATTTGTAATTGTTATCAGAAGTTGTGATTAGAGCACTCGATTACAGTAAGGAAACAATTCATCTGTACCAAGTTTCAACTACAAGAGGTAGTTATGTGGTCATTTTCCACTGCCGAATCCGTTCTAAAAATTCTAGCCTGCAAAGTTTTTCAGTAACTAAAGCCAATTTAGCTTCATTTATATAAAAATTATGAAGAGTGTAAATTGTTGCACGACAGAGTTATTAAATAATTTCTGTCTGAGAAAGCGGAAATTTAGATGCTGCTACCTGTGCACATCACGGTTGGTAGCAGATGTCCCGTTCTGCGGTCCGCTGAGCCCAAATATAAACACGGCCAGAGAGGCAGTGAGAAGAGACACTTAGCACCTAACTATCAATCTTTCTGCATCAGTCGAAAGTCAGCAAACGCTGTGCCTCGAATGTCGTCACAGGTAGGCACCTAGCAAACACCTGTTTTCAGTAGAAACAGGAAGCGAACTCGCGAGGACTGTACACCATCCTGGAACGCTTAGATTTCATGGAAGCAACTGTTTGTGTACCGCCCTTAATGCTGACTAAAACGCGTGCCCAGTGGCGAGATTATTTTCCACTTTTAAGGCGAGCAATTAACTTCAGAAATCTGGGCAATAGACCAATTTACTTGGAACTTACCAAGGAGGTCGCCTCTGAACTGCTAACGGTGCTGTATGATAAGAACATTATTACTTTTATCTGGAATATAATTATATGGGAGACTGAACTTTTACTGCTCATATTTGTCAGTTAGAGCTCAAAACTTATATTTAGAGTCATAGTTTCTGATAGCACTAACTAATACCTAGTGGGAACAGTTTCGTTTTTAGTTAGCACAGAAAGAATGTGAAATTGCAGACTGGAAATTATGGTCAGCATGTTCTCCATCGCTGTTTGGCTGACCGTAGAAACTGTTTCAGGCTCCTGTAAAATCGGCGAATAGAAATAAAATCCAATAGCCGCCCCTAAAATGTACAATATTTTGGACATCTAGACTACTAGTAATATGATGACGTCACATGGAGGACAATTCCATAACGTATAGTGAGTCAAAACAAGGCCCCGGGAGTAGACAGCATTCCACTGGAACTACTGACGGCCTTGGGAGAGCCAGTCTTGACAAAACTCTACCACTAGGTGAGCATGATATTTGAGACATGCGAAATACCCTCTGACTTCAAGAAGAATATAATAATCCCAATACCAAAGAAAGCAGGTGTTGACAAATGTGAAAATTGCCGAACTGTCAGTTTAATAAGTCACATCTGCAAAATACTAGCACGAATTCTATACAACCGAATAGAAAAACGGGTAGAAATCGAACTCGGGGAAGATCAGTTAGGATTCCGTAGAAATGTGGGAACACGTAAGGCAATACTGACCCTACGACTTATCTTAGAAGCTAGAATAAAGAAAGGCAAACCTACGTTTGTAGCATTTGTAGACTTAGAGAAAGCTTTTGACAATGATGACTGGAATACTCTCTTACAATCTAAAGGTGACAAAGGTAAAATACAGGAAGCGAAAGGTTATTTACAATTTGTACTGAAACCCTATGGCAGTTATAAGAGTTGAGGGGCATGAAATGGAGGCAGCGGTTGATAAGGGAGTAAGACAGGGTTGTTGCTTCTCCCCGATGCTATTCCATCTGTATATTGAGCAAGCAGTAAAGGAAACCAAAGAAAAATTCGGAGTAGGTATTAAAATCCATGGGGAATAAATAAAAACTTTAAGGCTCGCCGATGACATTGTACACTCATGGAAATGGAAAAAAGAACACATTGACATCGGTGTGTCAGACCCAAAATACTTGCTCCGGACACTGCGAGAGGGCTGTACAAGCAACGATCACACGCACGGCACAGCGGACACACCAGGAACCGCAGTGTTGGCCGTCGAATGGCGCTAGCTGCGCAGCATTTGTGCACCGCCGCCGTCAGTGTCAGCCAGTTTGCCGTGGCATACGGAGCTCCATCGCAGTCTTTAACACTGGCAGCATGCCGCGACAGCGTGGACGTGAACCGTATGTGCAGTTGATGGACTTTGAGCGAGGGCGTATAGTGGGCATGCGGGAGGCCGGGTGGACGTACCGCCGAATTGCTCAACACGTGGGGCGTGAGGTCTCCACAGTACATCGATCTTGTCGCCAGTGGTCGGCGGAAGGTGCACGTGCCAGTCGACCTGGGACCGGAGGACCGCAGCGACGCACGGATGCACGCCAGGACCGTAGGATCCTACGCAGTGCTGTAGGGGACCGCACCGCCACTTCCCAGCAAATTAGGGACACTGTTGCTCCTGGGGTATCGGCGAGGACCATTCGCAACCGTCTCCATGAAGCTGGGCTACGGTCCCGCACACCGTTAGGCCGTCTTCCACTCACGCCCCAACATCGTGCAGCCCGCCTCCAGTGGTGTCGCGACAGGCGTGAATGGAGGGACGAATGGAGACGTGTCGTCTTCAGCGATGAGAGTCGTTTCTGCCTTGGTGCCAATGATGGTCGTATGCGTGTTTGGCGCCGTGCAGGTGAGCGCCACAATCAGGACTGCATACGACCGAGGCACACAGGGCCAACACCCGGCATCATGGTGTGGGGAGCGATCTCCTACTCTGGCCGTACACCTCTGGTGATCGTCGAGGGGACACTGAATAGTGCACGGTACATCCAAACCGTCATCGAACCCATCGTTCTACCAATCCTTGACCGGCAGGGGAACTTGCTGTTCCAACAGGACAATGCACGTCCGCATGTATCCCGTGCCACCCAACGTGCTCTAGAAGGTGTAAGTCAACTACCATGGCCAGCAAGATCTCCGGATCTGTCCCCCAATGAGCATGTTTGGGACTGGATGAAGCGTCGTCTCACGCGGTTTGCACGTCCAGCACGAACGCTGGTCCAACTGAGGCGCCAGGTGGAAATGGCATGGCAAGCCCTTCCACAGGACTACATCCAGCATCTCTACGATCGTCTCCATGGGAGAATAGCAGCCTGCATTGCTGCGAAAGGTGGATATACACTGTACTAGTGCCGACATTGTGCATGCTCTGTTGCCTGTGTCTATGTGCCTGTGGTTCTGTCTGTGTGATCATGTGATGTATCTGACCCCAGGAATGTGTCAATAAAGTTTCTCCTTCCTGGGACAATGAATTCACGGTGTTCTTATTTCAATTTCCAGGAGTGTAATTCTGTCAGAGACAGCAAAGGACTTGGAAGAGCAATTGAATGGAATTGACAGTGTCTTGAAATGAGGATATAAGATAAACATCAACAAAAGTAAAACGAGGATAATGGAATGTAGTCGAATTAAGTCGGGTGATGGTGAGGGAATTAGATTAGTAAATGAGACACTTAAAGTAATAAAGGAATTTTGCTATTTGAGGAGCAAAATAACTGATGACGGCCGAAGTAGAGAGGATAGAAAATGTAGACTGGAAATGGCAAGGAGAGCGTTCCTGAAGAAATTTGTTAACATCGAGTATAGATTTAAGTGTCAGGAAGTCGTTTCTGAAAGTATTTGTATGGGGTGTAGCCATGTATGGAAGTGAAACATGGACGATAAATAGTTTGGACAGTAAGAGAATAGAAGCTGTCAAAATGTGGTGGTACAGAAGAATGCTGAAGATTAGGTGGTTGGATCACGTAACTAATAGGGAGGTGCTGAATACAATTGAGGAGAAGAGGAGTTTGTGGCACAACTTGACAAGAAGGGGGGATCTGTTGGTAGGACATGTTCTGAGGCTTCAAGGGATCACCAATTTAGCATTGGAGGGCAGCGTGGAGGTTAAAAATCGTAGAGGGAGACCAAGAGATGAAAGCACTAAGCAGACTCAGAGAGATGTATGTAGCAGTAAGTACATGGAGATGAAGAAGCTTGCACAGGATAGAGTAGCATGGAGAGCTGCATCAAACCAGTCTCAGGACCGAAGACCACAATAACAACATAGTGCCTTGCAAACCTTGGAGAACTGAGAGAATCTGGTTTATTGCAAGGAAAACATCGTGTGCTACAATAAACAAGATTAATGAAGCATATGGTTTCAAAATGGGAAGCGTCAACGACAGTATTCTTTCTAAAAAAAATAAAACTTAAGACGTTAACTGGCAGTCGTAGATACAGCAGAATATCAAACTTTGTGGAAACAGGATTATTTAGGAGGCTAGGACTTACGGTCTCAAGATGTTATTGGGGCGTTGAAGAAACGAAGAAGTTCACTACAGAGACGAGCGTAGCAACAAATTTATACCAAAAAGTTGACGACATTGGTCATAACCACGGGAAATGGGAAAAGTTCATCGTGTATCTGTCGGTCACCACAACATGTATCAGGTTTCTTGCGAACAAAAGAACTAATGAAAGCTGGATCTAAGACGCAGAAAGGGACGTTGGAATAAATGGGAATACTAGACAGAGATATTTGCAACAGTATGACTGTCAGATCAAAAAGTGTGGCTGTCAAACATTTCCAGGACAGTGTTGGAATGAAACGAAATATAATGGACAGAAGAGGAATGAACTTTGCGAAATGTGAGAAGAAACGTATACGGAATACTGTCAGAGATTTCAGAGGAAAGTGATTGGCCCTTACGTGATCCTCTGACGATCAAAATGTACAGATAAGATGGAACATTTCAAATATTTCTGTCACAGACGTTTTCTCGTGGTTGTCTTACACCAAGAAGAGAAGAGCAAATACTCAAAAATATCTGTAGTACCAATAAGTTCATTGTAGCCTGACGCTATTGGTGGGGGTTGTGTGAGGCCGACAGATAGATTTAAGGTGGATGACAATCGGCACTTACAGAATTATTTTCCGTCGCCGACAACATTACACCATAAACAGCACTTCATGCCGCAGTAGTGTCGTAGGCATTGTTCAGCCCTATAGTTTATAGCACGACGGCCACCTGTGTGATCTCGATGACGTAGTCTCTCTACACTCCAAGAAGTTGACGACACACATATTCATTTCATTTCTCTTAATGGAAGTGAACAATAATAGGGGGAATTGAGAACAGTTTGTGCTGGCACATAACAAACTATATGGTTTATACCGAAATCTGTACTTACTTAAATTCACCCGATTTTAGCAATTTTCTGCATGCCACGATGCGGTTTTAATCGTACCACACTGAAAACTTTAACGAATAGAACGCGGCGCGAGTAATTATGCTGAAAGTAAATCAGGAAGTACGTCCCAAAAATGCTGTCATGCACATCACCAGAATTCCACTGCCCTTCTAGCAATGACTTGACTTATTTCAAGATCTGGTGCTGATTAACAACTACCTTTGTCAGTGGGCAGCGGTTACCATGCAATCCTGGATTCAGCTAAACTAGAGATAGTTGCATTAATATATTTTGACGAAGCAGATGGATGGGTTTTCGACCAAACGTCACAAAGAATCTCAACTATATCGGCTTGGGAGTATATAGACCCGTCATACATTCCCAGGCCGCAATAAATAAATTTTGCTTGGAAATTTATGGTGACTTGTAGTTTCAGTGTGGAAGAAAACAATAAAGAAGAAACATAGAACAATCAGACAGTACCTAGTGTTAAATTACCAGGCCCACAGACTATTCTTAATGGCCGCGAAGAGACGAAAATACAGCATTGTCTCCTAAACATATTTTAGTTTAATGAAAAATTTTTTGTTACGGTGTTCAAGAAAATGATGTAAAGAAAGACAAAACTTACAACTATATACTGCAGGTTTACATGACAAAGTACAGTGATAGTTTACGTGAATGCCACTGTTAATTAGCACGCAAATTTTTAGTTGACGTTCTGTTTGTTTCTCCCAAAATAAAAAAATAAAAAGAAACTATAGTCTTATTTCCATTCACGGTGGATATGTATTTATTAGCAAATCGGCTATGCACAGACCTCAATTAAAAGTTTTTACAGATGAAAGTAAATCTAGATATCATACTATATTTTGTCCATCATATATTAAGCCAACTTCATTTTGATTAACAAAACGTACGTCGAATAGTAAGATGTAAACATTCACGGGCGGAAATGTCGCAATTAATAAAATGTTCCGGGCTCTTGCGAAGTGGTATAATGGATTTCGCCTTAAAACCCAACGTTTAGTCCCCATCTTCGGAAGATCTATTTCAGGGGGATCGTAGCAACTTTGAATGTCCGATTTACACCCTGACTCGCTGCTCACTATAGCAAAGTTCCGCTTCCTTGCAGTGGCGTGAAGCCACGCGTTTTGAATGCGCTAGCCCAATTTGCCTTTGTCGACTGCCGTCGTTCGCCTTTGCTGTCACCCCTTAGTGGAAAACTTGTAAGCTCCTCCTCACTTATCGACCTTAATGACAGTGAAAAATTAAACCGCGTGTACCTAATGGAAATTTGGGAAAAGCAATCGTCACGGAAGTTAATCTGCCGGTAAAGAGGGAGGAAAGGGTAACATCTAAATGAAAGGAAAATGAAAGGAAAAATGCTAATGAAACTGGTGGAAATTAATTTTAGAAAGGGGTAAAGTTAATAAAGAAACTAAATGTGCGGCCGTACCGTTAACAATTAACTAGCGGTAATTAGATATTTAAGATTTGGGGGAAATTACGGTCGCCAGTCCTATGGAAAATTACTATAGTAACTGAAAAAGAAATGTTATTACACATATAATTAGCACGAGAAGCATGGCAACTGAAGGTTGACACGTGTAGTGTGAAAACTGAAGGTTTGTCAGAAGTAGTAAATTTCGCCACACTCCGACTTAATTTAGCAAAAGAATTAATAAAACCGGAAAATTGAAAGTTAATTTATTGACTGAAATTTATAGTGAGTTTTGTTTCTGAAGCACATCGAAATTCAGTAAAATACGGTTAGTCTTGGGCTACCTCAACAATCATTTCAAAAGCTACTTGAATCTACGCAATTTAGAAATAAGAGATTTAAATTTGAACTTTAATGAAATGATTCTGAACAATTAACAATAGTAAAATTTATTACATACCAAGCTGAGCTGCAGTCACAGGTAAGCTAAAATATGGTAACAAAACTCGCACTCTTAATTTGTGCTTGTGTAATCTAAATATTGTAGCCAGCTATGAATACTTAAACTGAACTTTGAAATTAAAGCAGTGAAATGGAATGATATTACTTTAATGCTGGCGTCTGAATTTCAACGACACTCAGGTTCATTTCGGAAACGGAAAGGACCCTGCTTGGTAATGCAATTGGGACAATGGGAAACAAAGGTTCATGCTAAGTTGCTGTAACTTTGTCATGCAACAATTTAAAAAGCTGAGGTCTGCCATACAGTTCTAAAACTTTACGTGCTTCCAGTCTTCCTTGTTGGTTGATTGAAGGTTTGAAGCCGTCGATCGAGGAGGTGCCGACAGTCACTCATTGTCGGCCGTTGCTGTTGCAGAAGCTGGATGTTGGCGCGCCTTCTTCTCGGCACGGTCACCAGGCGATACGAGCTCTTGATGTGCGCCAGCTAATGCTTCCCGTCCGCGACACCGTGTCAGAAACTATCATAGCAATTCTAGCGTAATTACATGCTTCCAAACTCCGGAAGCGCGGCAACTCGCGGGAGCGACACACAACGTACCTGCTCCACTGCACTACTTCAGCCGGACTCTCTTCTGCCCGCGCTCCACGCGACAGAGTTAACATTACCAAAGATCCTGAACACTTCGGTTCTCCACACGACCTTTCGATGGAGTCGTTCGATAGCATAGTTTTCCCTAGGCCAGACCCAGCGTACAAATACAAATAATATTTACAAAACATACCAATTATACATGGACATAAATGCATAAATATATATCTACAAACAGTAAAACAATTACAATATATAAAGACACAGAAATGTCATATCTTGAGGTAACAAAACAAGGAAAAAAAATTATAGTACAATAGACTGAACTAGAATATGCATTCCGGCGTTACAAACTGGTACACATTTTCGTCACAACCAGCATCCAGATTTCATTCAACTTCATGCAGTTCTCCTTCCTACTGAAATTCCAGGGCTTTTACAACATTTATGGCCTCCCTGAATAAGTTTTTACGGTGTTCCACTGTGGCTGCCAATACTTGAGTCCTATAAAATGAACATAATGGTCTACTGGCTGCAAAGCATGTCCCGCAACAGCTGATCATCAATCTCCTCTCTTCTGCAATTACTCTTGCTCCCCTGCAGTCACTTTTTGACCAGCTTACATCTCCCCAGAACTACAACAAACTGCTTTTTTCAGGGTTGCTGAGGACCCTTGGTCGCTCGTAGGTGATCTTATATCTTCCGGTTGGGTTTGTTTATTTCCGCGATTGAAAGAAATTTTCATTCTACAGCGGAGAGTGCGCTGATATGAAACTTCCTGGCAGATCGAAACTCGGGAACTTAGCCTTTCGCGGGCAGGTGCTCTACCAACTGAGCTACCCAAGCACGACTCACGCCCCGTCCTCAAAGCTTTAATTCTGCCAGTACCTCTTCTCCTACCTTCCCAACTTCACAGAAGCTTTCCTGCGAACCTTGCACAACTAGCACTCCAGGAAGAAGGGATATTGCGGAGACATGGCTTAGCCACAGCCTGGGGGATGTTTCTAGAATGAAATTTTCACTCTACTCACTCTAGTGCTTCTGTGAAGTTTGGAATTAAAGCTATGAGGACGGGGCGTAGGTCGTGCTTCGGTAATTCAGTTGGTACAGCACTTGCCCGCGAAAAGCAAAGGTCCCGAGTTCGAGTCTCGGTCCGGCACGAAGTTTTAATCTGCCAGGAAGTTTTTTTTCGTGATGTTCCGGTTTTTTAATATTTTTGTATGGGTTCAGTAATGTCCTTAATGAAAGGCACAAAAACCTTATATTTCACTTGAGCATGCAATGATTTGTATACCTTTGTCTTAACGCTCTTTTCACCTCAGCGAACGAATAAACATTCTTGAACAATAAACTGGTAAGTGTATTCTGCGTCAAACAGCCCTGGTTTGCTCATTTTCCTTTTTATATGTCTGGCGTCTTATGGTTAGAGTCTCGGTGTATGTTACTGACTGTATGTGTGGATCTTGGATAAACCGAGTGGACCAAGCAGCCGTCTTCTTTCATGATAAGTAGCACATAAAAAAAAATTCTAACTTCCACTTGCCTTCTCCTCCATGGTAAACTGAATCTTCGGATTGATCCTATTGAAATGTTAGTGAAAACGAAGCAGCTCCTTCTGCCATGCTGCTACAAAGACTACGTATTATCCACGTACCGCAACCAAATATTCGGTTTCATGTGCGCGGTTTCCAATTCCTGCCCCTCAAATTTCACCACAAGGAAGCTCGCTATAAATGGTGTAACATCCACGTGATAAATTTTTGACTACATTGCGACGAGATGAAATTATGCCTCTAACAGTTATAAACGTTATCTATTCGACGTATGAAAAAACAGTGAAAACTTATAAATATTAATTATTTATATAAAGTTCTGTGATGTAATTGGACATATCGATGTGTATCATACAAAGACAATGATAATTGTAAATTCCTTTTATGATTTGCGATTGTCTTCCTTTGTTTTTACCTTTTGTATGTTGGCTTACGTAGATTGCGGACGAATATCAAAATGAGGTCTGTTAAGAAATTGTCATTATTGGTTAATTGTTACGTGCCCGTGGTCTAGGGGTAGCGTCTTTTATTCATAATCAAAATTTCTTCGATCCCGGGTTCGTTCCTCGCCACTGCCTAAATTTTGATAAATAATCATCAAAGACGGCCGAAGACTTCCGGCATAAGAAGTCAGCCTCATTCTGCCAACGGCCTTGTCAAAGAGGGCGGAGGAGCGGATAGAGATTCAGGGCACTCTCTTGTCCTAGGGGTGGGAAATTGCCCCTAAAGGCGGAAGAATCAGCAATGATCAACGACATGGGGATGCAGAAGGCAATGGAAACCACTGCATTAAAGACACGTAACGTGTATCCACAGGATATGTCGCCTGTAGTTGAAGAAGTGTCATGATGATCTCTCCATTGGCAAAAGATTCCGGTATAGTCCCCCGTTCGGATCTCCGGGAGGGGACTGCCAAGGGGGAGGTTACCATGACAAAAAGGTAGAATAATCAACGAAAGGGTAATGTTCTACGAGTCGGGGCGTGGAATGTCAGAAGCTTGAACGTGGTAGGGAAACTAGAAAATCTGAAAATGGAAATGCAAAGGCTCAATCTTGATATAGTACGGGTCAGTGAAGTGAAGTGGAAGGACGACAAGGATTTCTGGTCAGATGAGTATCGGGTAATATCAACAGCAGCAGAAAATTTAATAACAGGTGTAGGATTCGTTATGAATAGGAAGGTAGGGCAGAGGGTCTGTTACTGTGAACAGTTCAGTGACCAGGTTGTTCTAATCAGAATCGACAACATACCAACACCGACCACGATAGTTCAGTTATACATGCCGACGTCGAAAGCTGAGGATGAACAGATAGAGAAAGTGTATGAGGACATTGAAAGGGTAATGCAGTATATAAAGGGGGACGAAAATAATCATGGGCGACTGGAATACAGTTGTAGGGGAAGGAGTAGAAGAAAAGGTTACAGGAGAATATGGGCTTGGGACAAGGAATGAAAGAGGAGAAAGACTAATTGAGTCCTGTAACAAGTTTAAGCTAGGAATAGCGAATACCCTGTTCAAGAATCAAGGAGAAGGAGGTATAGTTGGAAAAAGCCGGGAGATACGGGAAGATTTCCATTAGATTACATCATGGTCAGACAGAGATTCTGAAATCAGATACTGGATTGTAAGGAGTATCCAAGTGCACATATAGACTCAGATCACACTATAGTAGTGATGAAGAGTAGGCTGAAGTTCAAGACATTAGTCAGGAAGAATCATTACGGAAAGAAGTGGGATACGGAATTTCTAAAGAATGACGAGATACGTTTGAAGTTCTCTAACGTTATAGATACAGCAATAAGGAATAGCGCATTAGGCAGTACAGTTGAAGAGGAATGTACATCTCTAAAAAGGGCCATCACATAAGTTGAGAAAGAAAACCAGGAACAAAGATGGTAGCTGCGAAGAAACCATGGTTAGCAGAAGAAATACTTCAGTTGATTGATGAAAGGAGGAAGTACAAACATGGAAAATCAGGAATACAGAAATACAAGTCGCTGAGGAATGAAATAGATAGGAAATCCAGGGAAGCTAAGACGAAATGGCTGCAGGAAAAATGTGAAGACATCGAAAAAGATATGATTGTCGGAAGGACAGACTCAGCATACAGGAAAGTCAAAACAACCTTTGGTAACATTAAGAGTGCTACGGAACTTCCACTGTTAAATGCAGAGGAGAGAGCAGATAGGTGGAAAGAAAACATTGGAAGCCTCTATGAGGGTGAAGATTTGTCTGATGTGATAGAAGAAGAAAGAGGAGTCGATTTAGAAGAGATAGGGGATCCAGTATTAGAATCGGAATTTAAAAGAGCTTTCGAGGACTTACGGTCAAATAAGGCAGAAGGGATAGATAACATTCCATCAGAATTTCTAAAATCATTAGGAGAAGTGGCAACAATACGACTATTCACGTTGGTGTGTAGAGTATATGCGTCTGGCAACATACCATCTGCCTTTCGGAAAAGCATCACCCACACAATTCCGAAGACGGCAAGAGATGACAAGTGCGAGAATTATGGCACAATCAGCTTAACAGCTCATGCATCGAAGCTGCTTACAAGAATAATATACAGAAGAGTGGAAAAGAAAATTGAGAATGCGCTAGGTGGCGATCAGTTTGGCTTTAGGAAAAGTAAAGGCACGAGAGAGGTAATTCTGACATTACGGCTAATAATGGAAGCAAGGCTAAAGAAAAATCAAGACACGTTCATAGTATTTGTCGACCTGGAAAAAGCGTTTGACAATATAAAATGGTGAAAGCTGTTCAAGATTCTGAAAAAAGTAGGGGTAAGCTATAGGGAGAGACGGGTCACATACAATATGTACAACAACCAAGAGGGAATAATAAGAGTGGACGATCAAGAACGAAGTGCTCGTATTAAGAAGGGAGTAAGACAAGGCTGTAGCCTTTCGCCCCTACTCTTTAATCTGTACATCTAGGAAGCAATGATGGATATGAAAGAAAGGTTCAGGAGTGGAATTAAAATACAAGGTGAAAGGATATCAATGATACGATTCGCTGATGACATTGCTATCCTGAGTGAAACTGAAGAAGAATTAAATGATATGCTGAACGGAATGAACAGTCTAATGAGTACACAGTATGGTTTGAGAGTAAATCGGAGAAAGACGAAGGTAATGACAAGTAGTAGAAGTGAGAACAGCGAGTAACTTATCAGGATTGATGGTCACGAAGTCAATGAAGTTAAGGAATTCTGCTACCTAGGCAGTAAAATAACCAATGACTGACGGAGCAAGGAGGACATCAAAAGCAGACTCGCTATGGCAAAAAAGGCATTTCTGGCCAAGAGAAGTCTACTAATATCAATTACCGGCCTTAATTTGAGGAAGAAATTTCTGAGGATGTACGTCTGGAGTACAGCATTGTATGGTAGTGAAACATGGAATGTGGGAATACTGGAACAGAAGAGAATCGAAGCATTTGAGATGTGGTGCTATAGACGAATGTTGAAAATGTGGTGGACTGATAAGGTAAGGAATGAGGAGGTTCTACGCAGAATCGGAGAGGAAAGGAATATGTGGAAAACACTGATCAGGAGAAGGGACAAGATGATAGGACGTCTGCTAAGACATGAGGGAATGACTTCCATGGTACTAGAGGGAGCTGTAGAGGTCGAAAACTGTAGGAGGAAGACAGAGATTGGAATACGTGAAGCAAATAATTGCGGACGTAGGTTGCAAGTGCTACTCTGAGATGAAGAGGTTAGCACAGGAAAGGAATTCGTGGCGGGCCTCTTCAAACCAGTCAGTAGACTGATGACAAAAAGAAAAAAAAATACTTGAAAATACAGGTCATTATTATTATAAATATGAGTGAATAGCTATTTGTAACTTTAATTCCTCTCTCAGTAAGCATTATCTGTGCTGATTATTTCTTTCCGTGTAACGAGCTCAGCCATTGATGATAGCTATTTGTATCGCGTTTTTGTATGTGTTTTCCTTAGGAATAAACCAAATGTTTGCTTGATGAGGTCTAAATAGTGCATAATATGAAAGTATAGTTTATAGAGTTTAATAATCATTTCAAATACTTACTTATTTGGTTTCACTATAGAAAGTCTCTAGCAATTGTCTGCCGCCATCTTAACAATTATCTCAGCGGCAGATTCAAATTACGCAACTCTGCAGACATAAATGCCGAACGTAATACAAATGTGTAAAAATAAATGTGCAGTGGTGGTTCCGAACTCATTTTAATGAAAATAATTCGAATCAGATTGGTTCTTTAAAAACAGTGCTCATAACACGATCGTTATAACAAACTTTTCTAGCTGATGTATGGAGCCGAAATTAATTACGCACGAGTAGCGAGGAATATTGTTTCAGGTAACATACGTCAGTATTGTGTGCGGCTGATATTCGGATGTTTTAATGATCATTTTGCTGAAGATAACTGCTTCCATCTTAATCAATAGTTTTAAGGAATCTGTTGTATAAACTGTGATTTAGTGACACTTGCACAACTTACAGACAACGCTTTAACACGACGTTAGCTTGGAGTTCTTTAGCAACTTGATCAAATCTTTAGCCGGGAGAAAAATTATTTAGTAATTGCTCAATGTAATAAAATAAGATTATAATTTCCATTTATAAATTAGTTAAATACCAAACCACTGAATAACACAGCGAAAACCATACTGGGCTTAAGGGGCCCCCCATACCGACGCATCCAACTGTTGGTAGATCGTTCGATTTGAAATAGGTGGGTATGAGCCACTATTAAAACAGTTCTGCTTCATCAGGAGGAAATATCCGATTTAGCTGTTGCAACACTTCATTGAGCGGAACGCTAGTGACTAGCGATACGCCATGAAAAGTAAGTAATATATTCTTCGACTACACCACTATGCCTTTTAGTTTACTGGTAAAATGTGCCGAATTCTGGATATACAAATCCTATCCGACCACATGTCATCGTAATAGTGCTGTCAAAAGCTTTGCAGGTGGGCGAATCAATAGCACTCGCTGTAGGCCTTAGAGGAACATGTTCTTTGTGCACCTTCAGCAGTCCATAAAGCCTTGATGGTAGCGCAGAAGATTTGAATAGACTTTTCAGATCTCTCTTTTTTGTATCAACCAGGTAACGGTTCTAACAACTTTGTAATGGAGTCCTTACTCAGTTTCTCGTAAGACGTTAATCTCACTATCATAGTCGGTCACATTCAAAACAACAGTTCCATGGCCCTTGGCAGCGGGGATAATGATAATACTATCGTCCTCATGCAGGCATTTTGAGGCCTTCGTTTCACCCAGAGTTAAATTACATTTAGGAGGCTTTGCTACGTCCGGATATATTGATAATACTGCGGGAAGTGTGTAAATGGTGTATCGATTGATTAGGTTGCAAATTATGAGTTTTCTTATTCTCTCTATTAGACGTTGTCAACTTACGCTTGCTACTCGTATCGTGCAATAGTCTGTCAATTACATCCCAGTCACCACTATACAATTTATTACAGACACTAATATGGAGACATTAACCTATAGTCAGTGCTTGCGAAGTCCCGACGGGTCTGTTGAATCCGCTCTCGAACTAAGGCCTATTGCTTCCGATTGAAAATCCATTGGGGTTTGACCAAGCTGCACAATCACTTCATCCTCGAACACTTCCGAATAACACAAGACTGCTCTGCAACGACACAAAAATTATAAGGGAACACAAAAGCTACACTCTTTTCTCCTGGAGACCTTCCATGCGTCGCTCATTTCTTGACGTCTCCTCCCCGTAGGGTGGTCTAGTTCTAAAATGTAAACTTTCACTGCCCGAAATGTCATAATTAATAAACTGTTCCAGGCTACTAAGCTGTTTTCGAATGGAGAGAACAATCGTCTCGTCCCAGTCAGGGAGTGAACATTTTCAAGTGGGATGGAAGCTTCTTAGAATGTCCTTTTCACACCCTGGCTCGCTACTGACTACAACAAAGCTCCGCTTCCCGTCAGTGGCGTTATATCACATGTCTGATGCGCGAGCGCAATTTTCCTTGTGGACTGCCGTTTTCTGCTGTTGCTTGCGCCCTATGGTGGAGTGTACAATGGAGGACGGAGCAGGGGAAGTTGTATTTTCTTGATGTGCTAGTTTTCAAGAAAGAATACTGTGGTATCGATAGTCCCGATGCCACAGCGTAGGTGCACGCTCGTAGGTTGGCACTACAAGAGCGGACGAACTACTCCTATCACAGCGCCCTCTAGCCGACGTTGTGGAGCTCAACGAGCGCCGCTGTACTTTCTTCCCAGTTGAACAAGAGCAGACGACCTAGCAACTTAGCTTCCACTTGTAGGGGGCTAGCCAATCATAGACTTTGTCTTTGTGACTTTTAGTAACGGTTAGCTTTCATACATGAATGGCTTCGCATCTACGTGCTCATCTGTATCAAAAGTTAAGTAATGTATCTGTATATGTTTCTACACCAGTAAAGGTGCTTTAAATTTACTTGCAGCACCGAAGTGCTTTCCTCGCCTGCTCCTAGTCGCTTCCTTCATTCGGCCTTATTTGCATATCTCAGAAGGAGACCCACGCGGCGCCTTCCAGGCGGGATACAAAAGAGATGATAGCATCGGCCACAGCGTTTACTGAAAACCCACGCACACGGACCGTTACTTACACCGCAGTTCGAACCACCACCCGAAACAAAAGCGTGGCATCATAAGAACATTGGAGTATAGATCAAGGAAAATCTGCAATTCAGGGCTGCTTGACGGAGAATTACAACATCTCGACAGTGTATTGCTTAATAATGGTTAATCGTTCGCTGAGGTGAAAGGAGCGTTTAAGGCCACCGCGTACAAATAGTAGCTGTGCTCAGATGCAGCTGAAATCGAAAGTTTTCGACCCTTTCATTAAGGACATTACTGGCCTCTCACGGAAATATCTTGAAAAAGCGGAACATCGCAAAGTCGTTAAACACACCCGGAAGATACCAGATTATCTATCATCGGCCTAGGATGCTCGTCAACCACAGTAAAAAGAGGAAATAGTAGAGTTCCGGGAAGTTGTGGGGAGGTGTACGCGCGTGCTACAAAAGGAACAGTCAAAAAACTACTACAGGGTTACAAGGGCAAATGCAGAAGAGAGGGGATTGATAGATCAGCCGTTGAAGGAAATACTTTGCAGACCGTCTTCCACCTTGGTGTGATAGCAACAGCGGACGACGGAATGGCCAATTACCCTCGATCATACTAATCATGTTACGTCACGCCACAGCGCGCAAGCGGAATTTTGCTGTAGTCAGTAGCGAGTCAGGCTGTGATTCGCACATTCAAAGATGCTACGAACCCCCTTGATCATGTCGTCTGAAGAGGGGAAAAACGTTCGGTTTTAAGGTGAAATCTATTCGGCAGAGATTTCGGACCAGGTTTTAAATTGTAAGACATTTACAGGGTCAGATGTGGACTCTGACAACAATTTATTGGTTATGAACTTCAGATTAAAACTGAAGAAACTGCAAAAATGTTAGAATTTAAGGAGAGGGGACCTGGATAAACTGACTAAACCAGAGATAGTACAGAGTTTCATGGAGAGCATAAGGGAACAATTGACAAGAATGAGAGAAAGAAATACAGTAGAAGAAGAATGGGGAGCTTTGAGGGATGAAGTAGTGATGGCAGCAGAGAATCAAGCAGGTAAAAATATGAGAGCTAGTATAAATCTTTGGGGAACAGAAGAAATATAGAATTTAACTGATGAAAGGAGATGATATAAAAATGTAGTAAAGGAAGCAGGCAAAAATGAATACAAACGTCTCGAAAACGACAGGAAGTGCAAAATGGTTAAGCAAGGGTGGCTAGAGGACCAATGTAGGGATGTAGAGGCTCGTCTCACTAAGGGTAAGATAGATGCCTAAAGCAAAATTAAAAAGACTTTTGGAGCAAAGAAAACCACTTGTATGAATATTAAGAGCTAAGATGGAAACCCAGTTCTAAGCAAAGAAGGGAAAGCAGAAAGGTGGAAGGAGTATATCGAGATTCTATACAAGGGCCATGTACTTGAGGACAGTATATGGAAATGTAAGAGGATGTAGATGAAGATGAAATGGGAGATACGATACTTCGTGAAGAATTTGAAAGAGCACAGAAAGACCTAACTCGAAACAAGTCCCCGAGAGTATACAACATTTCATTAGAACTAGTGATAACCTTGAGAGAGCCAGTCCTGACAAAACTGTACCATCTGTTGAGCAAAATATATGAGACAGCTGAAATTCCCTCAGGCTTCAAGAAGAATATTATAAACACAATCCCAAAAAAGCAGGTGTTGACAGATGTGAAAATTACCGAACTATCAGTTTAATAAGTCACGGCTGCAAAATACTAACGCGAATTCTTTACAGACGAATGGAAAAACTGTTAGAAGCCGAACTCGGGGAAGATCAGTTCCGATTCCGTACAAATCTTGGAACACGTGACGCAATACTGACCCTACGACTTATCGTAGAAGCTAGATTAAGAAAAGGCAAACCTACGTTTCTAGCATTTATAGACTTGGAGAAAGCTTTTGACAATGTTGACTCGAATACTCTCTTTCAAATTCTGAAGGTGGCAGGGGTAAAATAAATGGAGCTAAAGGCTATTTACAATTTGCACAGAAACCCGATGGCAACTATAAGAATCGAGGGGTATGAAAGTGAAGCAGCGGTTGAGAAGGAAGTGAGACAGGGTTGTAGCCTCTCCCCGATGTTATTCAATCTGTATATTGAGCAAGCAGTAAAGGAAACAAACCAAAATTCGGAGCAGATATTAAAATCCATGGAGAATAAATAAAAACTTTGAGGTTTGCCGATGACATTGTAATTCGCTCAGAGACAGAAAAGGACTTGGAAGAGCAGTTGAACGGAATGGACAGTGTCATGAGAGGAGAATATAAGATGAACATCAAAAAAAGCAAAATGAGGATAATGGTATGTAGTCGAAATAAGTCGGGTGATGCTGAGGGAATTAGATTAGGAAATGAGACACTCCAAGTAGTAAAGGAGTTTTGCTATTTGGGGAGCAAAATAACTGATGATGGTCGAAGTAGAGAAGATATAATATGTAGACTTGCAATGGCAAGGAAAGCGTTTCTGAAGAAGAGAAATTTGTTAACATCGAGTATAGATTTAATTGTCAGGAAGTATTTGCATGGAGTGTAGCCATGTATGGAAGTGAAACATGGACGATAAATAGTTTGGACAAGAAGAGAATAGAAGCTGTCGAAATGTGGAGCTACAGAAGAATGCTGGAGATTAGATGGGTAGATCACGCAACTAATAAGGAGGTACTGAATACAATTGAGGAGAACAGGAGTTTGTGGCACAACTTGACTAGAAGGAGGGATCTGTTGGTAGGACATGTTCTGAGGCATCAAGGGATAACCAATTTAGCATTGGAGGGCAGCGTGGAGGTTAAAAATCGTAGAGGGAGACCAAGAGATAAATACACTAAGCACATTCACAAAGATGTAGGTTGCAGTAAGTACAGGGAGATGAAGCTTGCACAGGTTAGAGTAGCATGGAGAGCTGCAACATACCAGTCTCAGGATTGAATACCACAACAACAACAACAAGAACAACTATTCGACCACGACGTAATAGACCGGACACTTTATCAATTTGAAAAAAATGTATCGAGGAGAATGCATTTTTTCGTTTTTTTTCTGTTTACGGCCCTGATGGGTTAAGTGTCACTTAATTAATTGGTCTGTAATTAGGTTCTTACGTAATGGTGCTCTGTCCGTCATCTCGATGTCTTTCGCTCTCCCTAAGCCTCCCCGCTGGGCTAGTGTCTTTTCGTAGGCGGGGAGGGCGCACGCTGCGGCAGTATCGTTCGCATATGGGTGCTTTTTGGCCAATGAAGCTCCTGAACTCGGTAAAACCACGTTGTCTGTCATTCCAGACCAGCGTAAGTCGCCCACCATTTGCACACAGCAATAGCAGTAGCCACATAAATTTTCAATATTTCTGAAAAAGGCATTTTCATAACCAGCAAGTATTTGTCCGATACATTAGTGATATTGTTACTTATGCAATTGTTTATAGTGGTTTCTCATAGGTATTGTTACTATTACAACTGCTTAGAACTGTTTATATAAACCCTGTTGTTTGCAACAGCAGCAGCACGATGCCAGAGCATGGAGCTTAGGCAATATAGTACGAGTAGCATTGCCATGGCATAGAAACAAATTATTATTCCACTTCTCTTCGTAATGAGACCTGATGTGGCCAGGTAGTTAAAAAAATTTATATTGAGTCAATCTGTCATGAGTAGTAATGTAGCCAATATGGTGCGTTTGTGTAAGAAACACGATAAAGTGAACTTGTTCACACTGATTATGAGCTAACTATAAACAGCGCGAGAGCTTGGTCTATCGCATAACTAGATAGAAAGGCACCCTATAGAAGACTGCCGACTATAAACAGTCTGTAACATCTACACTACGTCATACTCCGCAAGTGTAATTTTTGTACCAATAACTGAACCCTCCAACCCTGTTCCACTCACGAATAGCGCGTGGGGAAAATTATTGTCGGTAATCTTCTATATGGCTCTAATATCTCGAATTTTCTCCTCTTAGTCATTATGTGAGATGATGTGGGGTGAGGTAATATGCTGTCGGATTCTTCCTAGAAACTGGTCTCTCGAAATTTTATTAGAAAACGTCTCAGTGATGCTCAGCGCCTCTGTTATAAAGTCTGCCAATGGAGTTCGTTGTGCATTTCCGTGAAGCTCTCGTGCCGACTAAACGATCCGTTGACGAAACGTGCCGATCTTCGTTGGAACTTTTCTATCGCTTCCAACAGTCCTGTATGGGAGGAATCAGAGCTAGATGAACAGTACTCAAGAATCGGTTGAATAAACGCCTCATAAGCTACTTCCTTCTTGGATGAGTTACATTTCCTTCAGATTCTTCCTATGTATCTGAGACTGGCATCTGCTTTTCCCACTATTTGATTTATAAGGTCATCCCACTTAAGGTCGCTCTTGATAGTTATTTCTAGATATTATAGGGTAGCTACTGTTTTCAGCGGTTTGTCATCGACAGTGTAGCAGTACAGTGGTGGATTTCTTTTCCTTTGTATGCGCAATATGTTACATTTATTTACGTTTAGGGTCAACTGCCAGATCCTGCACCATTCATCAATTGTCTGGAGGACATTCTGAAAATCGTTACTACCTTCTGGAGTTTTCTACTGTATTATAAACAAGCGCATCATTTGCGGACAGCGTTAGAGAGCATCCGACTCTTCATCGTTTATGTATATTATAACCAATAACGGTCCTATCACACTTCCTTGGGGTACTCCGGAAATTGCATCTGTCGATTTTGTTCCGTTAAGAGCGACGTGTTGAGTTCTGTCTGGAAGAAAGTCTTGAATCAATTCTCAAACGTTGCTCCGATACTCGATAAGTTCGATTTTTTTCACTAAATGGCAGTACGGAACGGTATCTAATGACTTTCTGAAGTCAAGGAACACATCAAAAACCTGAGCGCCATTGTCTACGGCTCTGTGGATCTCAAGTAGGATCACAGCGAGCTGATTTCGAGGGAAACAACGTTGATTTTTTTATAGAGGATATTTTTAATCTCCAAAGAACGTCATTATTCTTTAGCGTAAAGCAGATTCCATAATTATACTACAGGTTGACGTCAAAGATATAGATGTGTGTATCTGTCCTAGGGTCCTTCTTAAAAACGGAAATTACCTGTGCTAGGTATCGTTTGTTGCTTAAGCGATCTACTATGAACTATTGCTGGAAGGGGGGCAAGTTATTTCACGTAATCTTGCTAGACTCTTATAGGTATCATTTATACTAACGCCTTTCTACTACTAAGTGACTGTAGCTCTTTCTCTACTCCGCGATCGGTTATCTCAATATTTGCCATTTCGATCTTCGTACGACGATTGAAAGGAAGGATCGTGTTACAATCTTTCTCAGTGAAACAATATCGAAAGACCGAATTCTATATTTCGCTCTTCTCTCTGCTACCTTCCGTTTCGGTGCCAGTATGGTCACTGTGTGAAGGATTAGATGGGTTTGACCCACTTAGTGATCTTACATACGACAAAAACCTGTCGGCCGCGGTGGACGTGCGGTTCTGGCGCTGCAGTCCGGAACCGCGGGGCTGCTACTGTCACAGGTTCGAATCCTGCCTCGGGCATGGGTGTGTGTGATGTCCTTAGGTTAGTTAGGTTTAAGTAGTTCTAAGTTCTAGGGGACTTATGACCTAAGATGTTCAGTCCCATAGTGCTCAGAGCTATTTGAACAATTTTTTGACTAAAACCTCTTGGGGTTTTTCTGAGATTAGTAGACAAAGTTTAACTTTTAAAACCATTGAACGCTTCTTTCACTGCTCTTTTTAGCTTCGTTCAGCTTTTGTTTGTCGGCTCGGTTTTTACTTCTCTTGAATCTGAGATGTAGTTCTATTTGTATATGTACCAGTTTTCTAACACGGCTATTAAGTCTTGGTGTGTCTCACATCCCTTAAGACTTTATTAGGATCTAGGGCACATTGCAGGATTCCTTTGAGTTTTTTCCATTCGTTTTCAACCTCTTCATCCTCTTCAGCAAATATCTAATGCTGTCCGAAATCTGTAACATGTCACTCTTGCTCAGCAAAAATATCTTTCTACCTTTCATAATACTCTCTGTCAGACCCGTTGTCATAGATGCTATCACAGTCCTATGATCACTGACCCTTTTTCTATGTTAACAGAAGTTCAGATATCTTCGTCTAAGACACCCTCAAGAAGTAGTTCTCCATCTGTTCAATGTAATTTTCGACAAGATGTTCAGGACAATGTCCACCAATCTCTGTCCCTGGGACGTTTTACAGTATGACACTCCCAGTCAGTATATGACAAGTAGAACTGACCTGCTACTACAACTGAATGCTCAGGAAAATTACTAACGAGATTTTGAAACTTCTGTCTAAAGCGCTCAACCACTAGAGCCCCTGCCCAAAACTATCTATAAAAGCATCCGATCTTTGATATTTAACTTCACCCAGATTAATTCACAATCGTAACCGGTGACGACCTCACTAGATTTTATCGCATACTTTACTGCAGTAAACACGCCGCCACCACTGTCGTCTCACATATCTTTACGATAGATATTCAAATCTGTACTTAGGAATTCGTTATCGTTAACGTCTAGTTTTAACCAGCTTTCTGTTCCTAATTCTATCAGTGCATGAATACATTCAGTAAGTGATAATAATTCTGGGGCCTTTACTTGAACACTCCTGCCGTTTACTACCATCACATTAACCTTCTCCGTCTCTGTTCTGTGAGGACGAACGTTCTCTGAGGACACAGTGGTTAATTTATCAGGCAAATTGTATTTCATCCCAAGGGAGGGTTTGTATAACCTAAAAAAGCCCTATGTGCACGCCGCACTTACTCCGCTACCCTAGCAGCTGCTTCCTGCGTGCAGTACACGCCTGACTTATAAGGTGGCCCAGAAATTCTGTACTCAATAGCGGGGGTCGAGATATTTGCTCCCGGTACCGTCGTACTTTCAATCTGCTCCAAGCCAGAGAAACGCGAACAACTCTGGGTGCGATGTTGCAAATAGACAGCTTAACCTGCACCCCGCTTGCGATGCTAGTTGCCTTCACCAAATCAGCCAACCGCCGAAAGGGGCCGAGGATGTCCTCAGAACCAGGTGGTAGGCGTCATTCAGGCCAACATGTACCACTATATGCGGCCGGTTGTACCCAGTGAGCTCGATTGCCGCCAACAGGGCCTCTTCCACATCAAGGACGAGACCCCGAGCAAACATACCGGCTGGCATTATTTCCCGCCTTCCCTGCTATTTCCTTGATGGGATCCATCCTTTACAGTTCCCAATGACAAGCGTACCCGCCATTGCATTTCTCCGGAATGGGCAGGAAAATCTGCCGCTGGCCCAACAGGAGAGGCATCCTTTACTGCCACATAGTTATACCCCAACAGCGTATCTGTTGCTAAGGCGTAGGGATCCAGCCGAGTGACCTGCTCTCTCTCTTTCGCCTTCCGCCTCAGTCACCCGCGAACCCATCACTATCTCCTACCTACTCTCGAGTGAGGATGGACCGGCCAGATGGTGCATACCAGACGATGCCGCAACACCCAAGTCACCAGGAGATTACAGAGGCAACAAAAGTGTCGCAGTTCTCATTCCCTGTTTCCCGATTTCGCCGGAACTTTGAGCATTAGCGAGAAACATGTCGACGGTACCCAACGCTTCCGGCACTTTACGGACAGCAGCCGGTTCTTCTTGTGATCGCTCACAACGAGCACAGTCCCCAACCATGTCGTAGTGTGTAAAGAACAATTATAGGATCTCAAACGACGCTACTGAGTTTGAAATGTACGCAAAGCATAATGAGGTTAATAAAGGAACATTAAAAAGTTGCTCTGCACATTTCTCAGTATACTTTGAGACAGCAAATTGTTAACAGAAATAAATTTAACTATTGAAGTGGAGGTATCTACAGTTACCTGTTACCAGAATCTCTGGTTATTCGAACGGTACTGTACGAGGACAGTATGTAAACTAGAATGATCCGATTTAAACTATGAACCGTGTACCAGCAGGAAATATAAACTTAGTGGCATGACGTGGTGGCCTAACGGAGGGAAAAGCCGCCTTACACAAGGATATGGACAAAGATTTACGGGAAAAGAAACTTGCATTAATTTGCTAACCACTAGTCTACAAAGTAGAATAAACAGGTATGGTTTACAGAAGCACGTGGGAAAAAAACAGAAACTATACTAAATTACTGTGTATCAAAAAACTCCCGCTCAGCCACCTCTGCTGGTTTGTCTGCTCGGTTAGGCGTCTGCCGGTAACTGGAGCGTACAATCGGTAAAATTCAAATAAGAACATACATCTTCGGTTACGCCAAAGTTATTCTTTTATTTGCCAATATCAGCGTTTCCTGGCATTGTAAAATTAGCGAAAAACATTATTTATGACCTACTCCAAATGTCTGAGTAGCAAAAGCAACCTTTTCTTAGCAAATATTTATTACTAACAATTACTTGATTCGCGCCAGAATAAATGTACTACCCCTACATATCTCTTTGCTAATCTCACCTTCATCAGCACGTCATCCAACTGGGTCTGAAAGCGAGAGTGGCCAACCGCTGGTGCTTGCCAGCGCATGAACCTACTGCTCGCTCCTTACTATGTACAGTACGTACTGCAGCGCTGACAGGTTCACTTCACGCATGTGAAATAGCGAAAGTGGAAATGAAGTAAAATACGCTCTTATCTGCAAAATAAGCGGTACCATACAATCAGACTGGGTTCATAACAAATTATGCCACTTGATTTCTATTACGTCATTCGAGGCACCAATTAAATGTGTAAGTACTACCAACTCTATTAGCACTTCCAGTGCAACTGAGAGTGCCAGTCTGTGTCGCCGAGGCAGCAGCAGTTACGAATTAATGCCGAGAGAAGCTGTTATAAGAAAGAACGGTGTGAAGGAAGGTAATACAGGGAGAAGGTCGGGATGTGTGTATTATAAATTCAGTTACTTGAATTCTATTACATCACACCACCTGACTTCTGTTGCATCATTCGTGGCACAAGGCAGATGTTTAATTAGTGTCACAATTTTTATTTTCATCCACATCTTAGTATTTTTCGTCGTGTCGCAAGAACATCAGGATGCAATCTAGAATGAGATTTTCACTCTGCAGTGGAGTCTGCGCTGATATGAAACTTCCTGGCAGATTAAAACTGTGTGTTGGACCGAGAGTCAAGCTCGGGACCTCTGCCCTTCGCGGGCAAGTGCTCTACCCAAGCACGACACACGCCCCGTCCTCACAGCTTAACTACTGCCAGTATCTCGTCTCTTGCCTTCCAAACTTTAAAGAAGCTCTCCTGCGAACCTGCAGAACTAGCACTCCTGAACGAAACGATATTGCGGAGACATGGTTTAGCCACACCCTGGGGGTTGTTTCCAGAATGAGATTTTCTCTCTGCAGCAGAGTGTGCGCTGATATGAAACTTCATGGCAGATTAAAACTGGCGCCGAACTGAGACTCGAACTCGGGACCTTTGCCTTTCGTGGGCAAGTGCTCTACCCAAGCACGACTCACGCCTAGTCCTCACAGCTTTATTACTGACAGTATCTCGTCTCCTACCTTCCAAACTTTACAGACGCTCTCCTGCGAACCTACAGAACTAGCACACCTGAATAAAGGACTTTGTGGAGACATGGCTTAGCCACACCCTGGGGGAGGTTTCCAGAATGAGATTTTCACTCTGCAGCTGAGTGTGCGCTGATAAGAAACTTCCTGGCCGACTAAAACTGTGTGCTGGACCGAGACTCGAACTCGGGACCTTTGCCTTCCGCGGGCAAGTGCTCTACCCAAGCACTACTCACGCCCCGTATTCAAAGCTTTACTTCTGCCATTCTCTCGTATTCTACCTTTCAAACCAGGAGAGCTTCTGTAGAGTTATGGATGCAATCTGTTTATCGTTATTATTCCATCAAAAAATATTCTGTTAAACAAAGAGAAGCAAATAGTCAGCAACAGTAATAACTAGTGCACGGAAAGATCGCGTCCTCAGCTCTGCCCAGCAACGCATTGCAACACATGGACGTGCTTCGTTGTAGCAGTAGGAACACCACTCTGTCTCACCGCCGTACTGTAAAATGAGCAGCCAGGACATTATGGCCACCTACCTGCTATCGACGTAAGCCTGTCCAGACGAGAGCAGCGTCACCTTGCGTGGAATGACTGCTTATCACACATACACACACACACACACACACCCACACACACACACACACACACACACACAAACACACACACACACACACACACACACACACACAAACACACACACACGATGCATGTAGTATTAGTGAGCGACAGTCCGTGTGTAGAATTTCGAAAGCACGCGACCTATCCGATTTTGACCGAGGGCAGATTGCGGTGGCCTGGAACCTCAGTTCGAGCATTCCAGAAGCTGCTCAATTTTTCGGGTGTTCGATGAGTGCTGTCGGTCGGTTTATTTGGGGTAGGGAACCAAACTGTGACGTCATTGGTCGCACTGTATCAGGGAAGGATGAGGTGAAAGACGGTCGTGTCCTTTAGAAGGAACCATCCCGGCTTTTGCCTGAAGGTAATTTAGGGAAATCATGGAAAACCTAAATCAGGATGGCGGGAGGCGGGTTGGAATCGTCGTCCTTCCGACTGCAAGTTCAGTGTAGTAACTACTGGGCAACTTCGCTCCGTAGGAGTGCTGTGATGAGTGTCTGCAGCAAATGGCGATACAAAAGGAGAACCCTCTCCACACGACGTGGGGTTGGGCGGCCTCTCCTCACTAGAGATGTGCGACGTCGTATGCTGGGGAGACTGGTAAAACAGGACAGGAGGCGAACTGTGGCGGAAACAACGTCAGACTGTAATGCTGAGTAGAGTGGAAGTGTGTCTGAACATGCAGTGCACGGAACTCTCTCAAGAATGGGCCTCCGCAGCCGACGAGCCACTTATATATGCCGTTGCTAACACCACGGAACCGGCAGCTACGACTGAAATGGGCCCGTGGCCATCGGCACTGGACCTTGGCGCAGTGACAGGGCGTTGCATGGTCTGACGAATCCTGATACGTTCTTTCTACCGACCCCCAGACTCCGATGATACAGTTGCGGAACAGTTCAGAGAAAGTTTGAGTCTCGTAACAAATAAATACCCCACTCATACGGTTATAGTTGGTGGGGACTTCAACCTACCCTCGGTATGTTGGCAAAAATACTTGTTCAAAACCGGTGGTAGGCAGAAAACGTCTTCCGAGATTGTCCTAAATTCATTCTCCGAAAATTATTTCGAGCAGTTAGTCCACGAACCCACGCGAATTGTAAATGGTTGCGAAAACACACTTGACCTCTTGGCCACAAACAATCCAGAGCTGATAGAGAGCATTATGACTGATACGGGGATTAGTGATCACAAGGTCATTGTAGCTAGGCTCAATACCATTTCTTCCAAATCCATCAGAAACAAACGCAAAATAATTTTATTTAAAAAAGCGGATAAAGTGCCACTAGAAGCCTTCCTAAAAGACAATTTCCATTCCTTCCGAACTGACTATGCGAATGTAGACGAGATGTGGCTCAAATTCAAAGATATAGTAGCAACAGCAATTGAGATATTCATACCTCATAAATTGGTAAGAGATGGAACGGATACCGCGTGGTACACAAAAAAGGTCCGAACGCTGTTGCAGAGGCAACGGAAAAAGCATGCAAATTTCAGAAGAACGCGAAATCCTGAAGATGGACTAAAATTTACAGACGCGCGAAATTTGGCACGTACTTCGATGCGAGATGCCTTTAATAGGTTCCACAACGAAACATTGTCTCGAAATTTGGTAGAAAATCCGAAGAAATTCTGGTCATATGTAAAGTACACAAGCGGCAAGACGCAGACAATACCTTCGCTGCGCAGTGCCGATGGTACTGTTATCGACGACTGTGCCGCTAAAGCGGAGTTATTGAACGCAGTTTTCCGAAATTCCTTCACCAGGGAAGACGAATGGAATATTCCAGAATTTGAAACACGAACATCTGCTAGCATGAGTTTCTTAGAAGTAGATACCTTAGGGGTTGCGAAGCAACTCAAATCGCTTGATACGGGCAAGTCTTCAGGTCCAGATTGTATACCGATTAGGTTCCTTTCAGATTACGCTGATACAATAGCTCCCTACTTAGCACTCATATACAACCGCTCGCTCACCGATAGATCTGTACCTACAGATTGGAAAATTGCGCAGGTCGCACCAGTGTTCAAGAAGGGTAGTAGGAGTAATCCATTTAACTACAGACCTATATCATTGACGTCGGTTTGCAGTAGGGTTTTGGAGCATATACTGTATTCAAACATTATGAATCACCTCGAAGGGAACGATCTATTGACACGTAATCAGCATGGCTTCAGAAAATATCGCTCTTGTGCAACGCAGCTAGCTCTATATTCGCACGAAGTAATGGCCGCTATCGACAGGGGATCTCAAGTTGATTCCGTATTTCTATATTTCCGGAAAGCTTTTGACACCGTTCCTCATAAGCGACTTCTAATCAAGCTGCGGAGCTATGGGGTATCGTCTCAGTTGTGCGACTGGATTCCTGATTTCCTGTCAGGAAGGTCGCAGTTCGTAGTAATAGACGGCAAATCATCGAGTAAAACTGAAGTGATATCAGGTGTTCCCCAGGGAAGCGTCCTGGGACCTCTACTGTTCCTGATCTATATAAATGACCCGGGTGACAATCTGAGCAGTTCTCTTAGACTGTTTGCAGATGATGCTGTAATTTACCGTCTAGTAAGGTCATCCGAAGACCAGTATCAGCTGCAAAGCGATTTAGAAAAGATTGCTGTATGGTGTGTCAGGTGGCAGTTGACGCTAAATAACGAAAAGTGTGAGATGATCCACATGAGTTCCAAAAGAAATCCGTTGGAATTCGATTACTCGATAAATAGTACAATTCTCAAGGCTGTCAATTCAACTAAGTACCTGGGTGTTAAAATTACGAACAACTTCAGTTGGAAGGACCACATAGATAATATTGTCGGGAAGGCGAGCCAAAGGTTGCGTTTCATTGGCAGGACACTTAGAAGATGCAACAAGTCCACTAAAGAGACTGCTTACACTACACTCGTTCGTCCTCTGTTAGAATATTGCTGCGCGATGTGGGATCCTTACCAGGTGGGATTGACGGAGGACATCGAGAGGGTGCAAAGAAGGGCAGCTCGTTTTGTATTATGGCGTTATAGGGGAGAGAGTGTGGCAGATATGATACACGAGTTGGGATGGAAGTCATTACAGCATAGACGTTTTTCGTCGTGGCGAGACCTTTTTACGAAATTTCAGTCACCAACTTTCTCTTCCGAATGCGAAAATATTTTGTTGAGCCCAACCTACATAGGTAGGAATGATCATCAAAATAAAATAAGAGAAATCAGAGCTCGAACAGAAAGGTTTAGGTGTTCGTTTTTCCCGCTCGTTGATCGTGAGTGGAATAGTAGAGAGATAGTATGATTGTGGTTCGATGAACCCTCTGCCAAGCACTTAAATGTGAATTGCAGAGTAGTCATGTAGATGTAGATGTAGATGATGGGATGGGAACAGTTCCTTGGCACCTCTACTGCGGCATGGAGACAACCTGGTGGTGGCTCCATTACGGTCTGCGAAGCATCCACTTCTGCATCCCTGGGTCCAGCGGACCTCGTACAAGGTACTTGACGTCTTGGAGTGTAAAGAAGTGGTTTCCGGAACATAGTGGCGAGCTCTAATTGATGTTCTGTTCCCCTTCCCCTCACCCCACACCCCCACCCCCCCACCCCTCACCCCCCCGCAATATCTGAAGCAGATCGAAAACATCTGGTATCTGATTGAATGCGGTATCAGAGCTCGTTGCAGCCTTCCCTGGAATATACAGGAATTGGGTGACCTGTGCGTCCAAATATGGCGCCCACAGTCTCCAGCGACCTACCAAGGCCTCACAGCATCCATGCCATGAAGTGTCGACGCTTTCGTGATGCCTGGTCAGTATAGGATAGGAAACATACTTTATTTTGTATGTCACAGTCCACGGACTTCACTGTCAGCTAGCCGTTAGTATAGAGAAACTGGTGCCGTAGGCACTGGCTGGAAACAAGAAGCACAGCATTACGAACAATGTAAGCTACGCACAAAACACAAATTTGCTACGTTCTTTCTGCAGTCGCAGAAAGAAACATCAATAGTTTCGAGCAACAGGACCATTGCCTGTCTTCCTGCCTTGCCCTGGCTATCTGTTCTGCTACTGCTACAACCACTGGCCCACGGCTGTCGCTCTCCCGCCCCCATCCCCCTCTCCCTCGACATACTATAGGATAGGAAATGCATTTTATTTAAAAAAGAAATATATATGTCGCAGTCTCCTGCGACCACTGGCGGTCCTGCAGACAAGCTAGCAGAGACGAGTAAAGAGTGCTGCTGCCGGTTCTTCTGCCGCCTCTGGCCGTGGACCCTGAACATCTCCGCTTGCCGGCAGTTGTACGATAAGTTGGCAGGTAGAGGCGGATCGTCGACCTTCAGAAGCTGCTACCAACGAGACTAACGTAGGCTGTATTAAGCGCTACTGATTTATTATCACAAAAACCCAATATATCTCATACAAAATGAAACGGTGATGACATATTACCTCCGCTAGTTTAGTTTTCGTCGGAGCGTACTTGAAAGTAGAAAACATCTCCTACAAAGGCGTGTCACAGCATATGCTTCGATCGTCCTGATCTAGAGGGTAAGACCTGTAACGTTCCCTGGCAGCACACACGCTATTAATAAAATGAAATGACATTTAATTGTACTATGTACGCCACTATGAAGCAGTTCGTATGTACTGTAATTCTTTAACAAATAGTGTTATTTACTTTTGTGTAAATGACGTTGGTTATTATTGTAATATTTTCTGTAATAATATTCTCGATGTATTTACGATTGTAATATTTCTCTACTCATAATGTAATTACGAAATATGCTAATATCAGCGATGAAAAAATGTAAAATATAGCCACACAGGAAAATAATGTAAGATCAAAAAGAGACATTCACAATCAGCAATAATATAAAAAGTACTACATAGTGTGCATTCTTGGTCGTCTTCCTCGAGAGCTGAGAGAGAGAGGAACCTGTGACGTAGTATTATATGAATGAGTAGACTTAGTTTGTCTGTACCTATCTTTAGCCGCCATTAAAGGAGAGATCATCAAGGTGAGTAATTTCAATCATTGTTATGGTCTAAATACATTATAATTTAACAAAACTTGTGTATTACTAATGTAAATTAGCTTTCTCATGCCATCTATAATATTTCTTTAAAGAATTTTCAGAACTTTTAGCGATTATCGTTGGTGTTGCTGGGCTGTGCCGCGATCGAACGATTTGCAGCGGCGGCACATTTAAAAAATTGTTCAACTATAAAATTAATCAAACCCGTAAATCGGCATCAGGTAAAATTAGCAGTGAATTAGGAAATATTTTTCTTTTACAGCGACCCTGAGGCTGACTGAATTTATTACTGGTTTTACATTTGTGCATTCATAGGCGGATAATAACGTTGAAGTTGTTAATCTGTAGGTTCTTTCCATTTCTAAAGCAAATAACTTAAACGTATAGTGAAGTGTGTTTTCTCAATGATAATCAAACGTTCAGGTCGGCTTGGCAATCGGCTTGGTAATATTTAACCATTTTATGCTAACAGAGACAGTCTTGTGTTCCATAGCTAACGCCGGGAGAGAATTCAGTAAATATTTAAAAACCCACTGCATCTAGAAAATGTGTGCCAAGGCCGAAATATGTAAAAAAAAAATTAAATAAGTTTCAAATAAATGTTATTAATCAGTTAGTTTCAATTTATCAGCATGAAAGGGTTGCTAAGGTTCACGTAATTTTAAATGTTCTTAATTCTGTCTAAATGAGTTTTTATTACCACACGTAAATAAGGGGCTCTACAGCAAAGTTCGTACTGAAAGAGTAAATAACATAAATATTTAAAGCCATTTCTCCCACATTTTCATTTTTTCATCCATTCACATTTTTACGTAATAAATATTCAAAATTTGTTTTTCGTTAAACATCCACTTAGGAATCGTTTATACTGAAGAAACTTGATTAGTTTGCATGTCGCCCTTCGCTTGCGATACATCTGCATAATTTACAAAGATAAGTATTGTAATCATTTCCAGTTGTAATAAAACTTGTGTATACAATTCGTTTGAATGTTGTCTAGCGATCCGAGAAAGCAAGTGTCATAGACACCTCATATTCGACGTGTAGGCAAGATTTAACATTTGACGACGAGAAGGTCAACAGATCCCATACCGAGAACCCAGAGCCTGGCTGCCACATTTTCTTCGTGTTTTGTTTTGTTGACGCCTGAATTCTACCTTGTCTTTTTCTTGCAGGGGTGTGTTTACATGTTTTAATGGTGTCTTCGCTAATCAGTGTTTTCAGGTGAGTGTTGCTGAAATTTTCTTTGCATTTGAGCTTATTTTTATTGCTTGCCTTGTCTGTTTATTGCTTTTACATATTTCACAATGAACAACCCACCTATCCCACCCCCTGCTCAGGCACCTCAGCTGCAAACGATGGGAGGAATGTAGCTAACACAGATGTTTCAATTTCAGACCCAACAACTCTCAACGCGAAACACAGTACAGCAGCTACTCACAAATCAGGCTACCAATATAGTGCAACTGTCAACAACCGTAGCTCCAAGTGCCATACTGCCGTTTTGCCTGTTTAACGAAAAAGACGATTAATGGCCCGAGTGGTTGCAACAGTTTAAAGCCCATATAACTGTTCACAAGACACCAGATACTGTGAAACTACACAGCCTCATTCAGATGTTATTGCCTAAGCCATTCCGAACGACCTTTCCTATAATGCGGTTGTAGATTCGCTAAATAACTATTATGACCAAAAGGTGAATGTGTTGTCAGCTAGGTAACAATTCTTTAATTGCAAGAAAAGGTCAGAATAAACTTATGGTGAGTGGGTAACAGAACTGCATGGTATGATGAGGATATGCAAATTCAGAAGTGCTTGTGGTGCTTTATATTCAGATGTTATGTTGCGTGATGCAATTGTGTACAGTGTAACTGATGTCAGACTTAGAGAACAGATTATGAAACAGTAAGATCCATCATTTCAACAAATACTGCAAATACTAGATCAGTATGAGTCAGACGCCATGTCAACCGATCAATTTGAGTACCCACGAATTTGTCGGGTCGAGTCGTCCCTATGTTCCTAATGAGCCCATTAGGCAGCAACAACCCACCTGCGCCACGTTGCTTAAACAGAATTAAGTCATACTCTCGGTGCTATTCACTGCAGAAAGGCCAAGACTTCCTGTCCAGGCAAGCACAGTGTTACGCTTGTGGTAAGAAAGGCCTCGTATAATCCGTGTGTTTGCATTGGAACAAACACAAGAATTCTGACCACTCACAAAAATCTAGTCAGAAGGCCCATGTAATAAAGGCAGTGTATTCAAAGCCTGCTGCAAGCCTTAGCAAAACTAGCAAGAGAACAGTTTCTTCAGTGCTACGCCAGTATAACAAACTTTTTGTTCATTTGCATATTAGCGGGAAACGTGTGAAATTTCAGTTGAGCACAGGTGGCTCCTTTACTGTGCTAAATCGTAGCACATATGAACTGCTGGGCTCCCCACGCCTGTCGAAAAGTAGCATGCACCTGACGCCTTATATTGGACAAGACATTCTCGTTCTCGGAAAATGTACTTTGCCTGCCATGTATAGCTCGCATACTCAAACTGTGACTTTCACTGTGCTACAATCAAGTGATTGTGAGAACATATTTGGCCTTAATTCGTTTGATCTGCTTGGATTTCAAATTCAGGACAATGTGTAGTCAGTGTCTGCATTCAATTCAAAAGCCAGTGTAGCTAGCTTGTTGCAAGAATTCCTTGAACTCTTTTCTGAAGGTTTAGGCAAGGCTACCAATTTTGTTGCACATATTACTATGAAAGACAATGCTCAGCCGAAATTTTGTCGGGCCAGAACTGTTCTCATTGCATTACGACAAAAATCGCTGCCGAACTTAAAGAACTGCAAGATAGCGGAGCCGTTGCGCCCATACGAGTTAGTCAGTGGGCAAGTCCACTGGTTCTGCTCCCCAAACCTTCAGGTCACGCTCACCTCTGTGTTAACTTTAAGCCTACAGTCAACCCACAAACTATGAATGATACTTATCCATTGCCAAACCTCGAGGATCTCATGGGCAGATTACGCGCTGGTCGTTACTTTTCAATGATTGATTTGCGCGATGCGTGTAATCAAATATCACTACATGAAGAATCTCAAAAAATGTGTATTTTGAACACTCATTTCAGCTTGTTAAGATATTTGCGTTTCCAGGAGTGTACCTTCTTCGGAAGATATTGTACCTATTAACAATACGAGATTGTGTGTTGAACAGATGATATCTGCACAAAAGCAAAATTACAGGAAAAGTTACCAAGTAAGCTTACTCACGTAGAATAGCGTATTACACACACACATCAAAAAAGTTTTGCATCACCTCGGTTCCCAGAGTTCCGGAAGCTGTACAGATAATTGGAATAGACATGGACATAAAAATCATTTCAGCCAATTTTGTTGCTCATGAAAACCATACATTGCATGTTGTACCACCGTACAGAGAGACCTTGAGACGTCGTGGTGCAGACTGCTGTACACACAGGTACCTATAATACACAGTAGCATGTCCTCTTGCATTGATGCATGCCTGTATTCGTCGTGGCATGCTATCCACAAGTTCATCAAAGGAGTGTTGGTCCCGATTGTTCCACGCCTCAACGGCAGTTCGGCGTAGATCTCTCAGAGTGGTTGGTGGGTCACGTCGTCCATAAACAGCCCTTTTCAACCCATCCCAAGCATGTTCGCTAGGGTTCATGTCCGGAGAACATGCTGGCCGCTCTAGTCGAGCGATGTAGTTATACTGAAGAAATTCATTCACAAGTTGTGCATGATGTAGGCGGGAATTGTCGTCCATGAATACGAGGGCCTCACTAATACGCTGCCGATGCACTATCGATCGGAGGATGCTATTCACTTATCGTACAGCCGTTAGGAGCCTTCCATGACCACAAGTGGCGTACGTCGGCCCCAAATAAGGTAACCCGAAAACACCAGGGAACCTCCACCTCGCTGCACTCGCTGGACAGTGTGTCTAAGGCGTTCAGACTGACCGGGTTGCCTCCAAACACGTCTCTAACGATTGTCCGGTTGAAGGCATATGCGACACTCATCGGTGAAGAGAACGTGATGCCAATCCTGAGCGGTCCATTCGTCATGATGTTGGGCCCGTGTGTACCGTGCTGCATGATGTAGTGGTTGCAAAGATGGACCTCGCCATGGACGTCGGTAGTGAAGCTGCGCAACGTGCAGCCTATTGTGCACTTTTTGAGTCGTAACACGACGTCCTGTGGCTGCACGAAAAGCATTATTCAACATTCTGTCATGGTTTTTCCGAACCATAATTCGTAGGTAGCGGTCATCCACTGTAGTAGTAGCTGTTAGGTGGCCTGAGCGAGGCATGTCATCCACAATTCCTGTCTCTCTGTATCTGTTCCATGTCCGAGCGACATCGCTTTGCTTCACTCAGAGACGTCTGGAGACTTCCCTTGTTGAGAGCCCTTCGTGGAACAAAGTAACAATGCGGACACGATCGAACCACGATTTTGACCGTCTAGGCGTGGCTGAACTACAGACAAGAGCCGTGTATCTTCTTCCTAGTGGAATGACTGGAACTGATCGGCCGTCGGACCCCCTCCGTGTAATAGTCGCTGATCATGCATGGTTGTATAATCTTTGAGGAAGTTTCGTGACATCTGTTTACATCTCTGAGCGGTTTTAGTGACGTCTCTGAACAATCAAAGGGACTGTGTCTGTGGTACAGTATCCACAGTTATCGTCTATATTCAGGAGTTTTGGGAACTGGGGTGATGCAAAACCTTTTTTTGATGTGTGTGTCTATCTGATGTAGGAGTAGTTGACTTTGAATAGTTCACCAGTGTAGTGGAGAGAGTTATTAAATTAGATGATTTAAGAAATGGCTCTGAGCAGTATGGGACTTAACATCTGAGGTCATCAGTCCCCTATAACTTAGAACTACTGAAACCTAACTAATGTAAGGACATCACACAAATCCATGCCCGAGGCAGGATTCGAACCTGCGACCGTAGTGGTCGCGCGGTTCCAGACTGAAGCGCCCAGAACCGCTCGGCCACTTAGGCCGGCGATGATTTAAGAGTAGTAGCTCTCTACTGCAGAGCTTTGTCTTAAAACTATTTAAACTATCACACATTTGCAATGCATCCAAAAACTTCTAATGCTCGGCTGGAAACATTTGTACGTATATGGCATTTAAATATAAAAAGTTTCATCGGAGCCTAAAGAGCGTGAGTATGCCACGTACATAGCTAGTGACATGCCCCGACTGGCTGAAGAGTAGACACACCAATCTTAGATAGCCTTTGGTAGTTGACGCTCATGCTCGTTCTGTATGTGCGTAGATGCAGTGGCCGATGTGTGTGATTTCAGAAGTTCATATTGATTGCTGTGTTTGTCTGTGAGGAGACTGCGCCAGCTAGAGTGGCTGAGTGGTTCTAGGCGCTACAGTCTGGAACCGCGCGACCGCTATGGTCGCAGGTTGGAATCTTGCCACAGGCATGGGTGTGTGTGATATCGTTAGGTTAGTTAGTTTTAAGTAGTGCTAACTTCTAGGGAGCCGATGACCTCAGATGGTAAGTCCCATAGGGCTCAGAGTCATTTGAACCATTTGAACGAAACTGTGACAAGCATGAGTGTCATAGTAAACACTTTTCAAGGGAATATTATCGGCGTATAAGAGGCTCAATACTTAACGTATTACGTTGACCACTGACGTGAAGAAATACTGTGAAAGGACACACTGTGACGGAGAACCAGGAAGAATTAAAAGACAACTGTTAACTGGAAAAAAACAAGGGGGAGGAGAGGTGGTGGGGCGAGAGGTGAAGCACAATGCTAAGAGAAGTGGTCGTACTAAGCACCCAGTAAAATAATGAATAAACGAAGCTACACTAAGCAGTGTATGTATGTATAGAGATCACGACAGGCAGAATAAAAGACATTAAAAGTAAAAGAGGTGCACTTTGTTTAAGGTGGTTCATTATTAAAATCTTCAATAGCATCTTAAGTGTGGATGACCAACCGCCCTTTGTAAGATAACAAAATAAAAGACATGTTCTTTCTTACTGCCACAGAATTTTGAGGAAAACGAACATCGCTCGGAGGCCAGCAACGAGCTGTAGATTTGGTTACTCAGCCAGAAGTAGAGGCTTGAAACCTTCCAGAAAGTGTCTACTTCCAAGTACAAGCCATAGTTTTTCGCCAAGTGTTTGAAAATTTCGAGTTCTTCCCATCAATCTAATCTACACCCTCTGGCTTCTTTGCATAAGATTACGGAGTCCTCTAAATCCTTCGGAGCCATATATCTGTAATAGCATATCTTTTTAACCCCCCTCTTCTCCTTTCAACTTTTCAGGATAATATGTCAAAATCACACACGCTACTCACTGCAGGACGTGCTCGAGCGCTACCTTCCAGAGGCGATGTAGGGCTAGTGTCTCTACTCTTCAGCCAGTCTGAGCATGTTGCATGGGGGCTTAATTAATATAGAATGCAAATTATTTTAATTTTAGTAGCTGTATGTCCGGCTACGAAGTTTGTAACCGGTTGGCCCTGAATAATATTAGTACGCAATCTGACTGCATAGAATTACAACAAAGAATGAAAGGAAGTTTGCATTAACACAATTAATTAATTAAGTCTCCAGCAACTATAAAAGCTACGAAACAACAAAGTATAAGTGCAACTGTTCTGTGTGTGGAAGTGTGATTCAACATACACATCTGGCACGGTTCTTCCTCAATACGATAAGATGCTTTAAACGCCATTTACAATGAAATAATTAAAAAAAACAGAAATACTGTGATTGCACATAGAAAACAGAATTACACTCTAATACATGGACACAAGCCAGATGCTTTGTTGACTGAACCTGTGAGCAAGAGGGATTCTTAGTTAGGAAGTTTGAAATAAATAAAAATAAAAAAAGTTCGTTACCTTCATACATATTGAGAAAAATACACTCTGATCACTACAACGTCCCCAACCGAATAACATATGGTGTCATACCCAAAAGAACAACTAGTACTCTATCGACGTCACAACAAGCACAGATCACGCCTACCTCAGAACTACTACAGCCCTCAGCAACTTCTCAGTGGCAACTGCCAGTGGAGGTGGCTGAATAATACTCTTTGGCGCAATCTCTGGCGCTGTGACTCAGTGTAGCCACCTTTCATATGCCCCTCCTCCACGGGCTAGAATTTGAAGGTATTTTTGCCAGCATTGGTGGTGAAAATACTACCAATTTCGTCCAAAAAAATTACAGACAAAAATAAATGATAATATTAAATAAGTAAATACCACATAACTAAATAAATATTGGATTTGCACTGACCCTTCAATAACCTAATATGTAACATACAGTAAGGAATACAAATGCTTGCATAAATATGATATTACATAATAGTTTACACAAGTATCATGTGGTTAAACAATTTAATCAATAGCGTCTGCAATGACGAATAGGTGCAGGTATGATTGTCATAAAATTTCATATATAGTAAACACACCAATAAATCAGTATATAAAAATATTCACATTAAATCTTTTCAATAGTTCAATAAACAAGTAGGACTCCTCAGAGTAGTTGACAGTTGCAACAGTAGCATTCAGCAATGGTCAACAGGTGCAAACAGCAGTCTCATAACATTTCATCAGCAGTATTTATAAAGTTCCAATAGTGGCACCCAGAAATGGCGAGCAGGCACAGACCACATCAAGTGACATTATCTCAGTAGCAGCAGTTCCATCAGTGGCACCCAGCAATGTTGAGCAGGTGCAGACACCAACAAGTGACATCATTTCAGTAGAAGCAGTTCCATCAGTGGCACCCAGTAATGTTGAACAGGTGCAGACAGCAACAAGTGACATCATTTTAGTAGAAGCAGTTACATCTGTGGCATTCAGTAATGTGGAGCAGTTGCAGACAGCAACAATTAACATTACCTCAGTAGAAGCAGTTCCATCAGTGGCACCCCGAAATGTTGAGCAGGTGCAGACAGCAACAAGTGACATCATCTCAGTACAGCAGTTCCATCAGTGGCACCTAGTAATGTTGGGCAGGTGCAGACAGCAACAAGTGACATCATTCCAGCAGAAGCAGTTCCATTACTGTCTCCCAGCAATTCTGAACAGTTGCAGAAAACAGTCTGTAACACTCACTATCACTAATTAGACAGTTCATCAGAGTTCATCAGCAGTAAACATTTCCAAGTGGCACCCATCAATGTTGAACAACTGCAGGTAACAGTCCATAATATTCACTATCACTAATCAGACAGTTCATCAGAGTTTATCAGCAGAAATTAAACATTTCCAAGTGGCACCCATCATGTTGAGCAGGTGCCAGCATGAACAACGTTTGAATGCAAACACAATTGCTTTTACAAAATTATTATAAATGCTCTTAGACTAAACATACAAAATATAATAAGCACACAAATGATATCAGATAATTGTCATATTAACTATTATAAATACACAAATATCAGTAAACCTATAATATTTATGGGTGTCAGTGCAAGCCACAACGAAACAGTAAAATAATATTTAGGACGTAGTTCGGTAACAATTATTTGGGATTAGGAAAGGAAAACACAAAACACTCTCACTCATCTTTCATCCAAATTAAGTACTACTGTGTAATTGAATAGTGTTAACAGTGTAAATGCAATTCTGTCAAAATTTGATGCTGAATATGTGTATAAAGTAGTAGTGGTACAGTGTATAACAGTCAATAATAGTTAGTCAACGTCATAGTCATCATGTCAAGACCAATGTTTGCCAAGCCAACTTTTTCTGAACAACTGTCAGTGTGCCATGATATGCAAATATTTCCTTTCTCCAAAAAAAAGTATATACTGCTTATTGATTTAACAAAATGTGTGTGTAGACAATCTTCCTTCTATTTGAGAGTTCTAGTCTGCCATCTTCATCCTCCTTGTTCCATATAAACCAACAACAACAAAATGCTCCTCACTTACTTTACCTCTTATCCACCAAAACTCCAATAATCATCAGCATCACATAATCTTAATACTTCAATAATACCTTTTCAATACGTCAATACATTTAAACCTTATCACCAATGTCATTTCACTTCCGTAACAACTCTTTCCTCTAGTCAGTCTTCTCGGACAAGTACAGATAAAATCCTAGTGCAAACTTGAATTCACCCCAAACAAACCGAAGACACAATGTCCACACACAACCTCTGTGTAATCTACCTGACCCAAATCTTCTACTCATTATGAATTATAAAATACATTTTGGTTACCTTATTCAGCATTAAATAAAAGAAATGTATACATGACCTCTAACAGCCTTTAGTTTGAATGACTTCCAGTAAGTAATTACAAGTACGGAGTGTGAATGATCGTAATATTTCACAGTGTGTAAACCACTTCAAGAATCATGGCAAAACAGAAGCAAACATGTGGAGTATTTCTTGAGTCAGGTGTCACTTGCTACTTAAATTGCTCACGAAGAATGCAGTGTAATGACAGTCAACGGTATAAACCTAGTGTTCCATAATAAACAGGTCATTAGCATCATATCAGCATAAGCAAATAAATGTTCATATGTAATCTTAATAAGTAAACATGAAGGCGCAACCAGATAAATCACGAAGCATAACTTACATACATAACCATATCAACACACCTAATCAGGTGACAATTATAATTGAAATAAATAAGCACAGCAGGCAAATAATGAAAAAATTGTGACAGCAGTGAAAAAGCATAGCAGCCAAGTGGATGCATAATATACATAAGTAACAACCCTGTTCATTAATCAATCATTGTCAAAATCAGTTAACACAAAGTATAAATCACGTAATCGCGAGGAGCAAATTACGTCTAAAGTAAGCATCTAAGTGAAATATGTTACCTGAAAAATAAACTCAATTAATAAATACCTTTTTAGTTTATTACTTTCTTCTTCGACATCATATCCTTCCTGAAATTTTCTCGATCGCACGTCCTCTTAACGTTGGACACACACAGAATTTACCTGAAATTCTTAAATATTTTATACGACCATATCCTGAAAAATACTGAACGTTGATAACATAATTTATCAAGTCACTATAGCTTTATACTGAATTTATTCGGAGAAATTAGGCTGTGTATTTGTTTACGGCTGTCAGTGCATTCGCACTGAGCGCTCGATCAGCTGTAGGTACGCGTGACGTAGGAAGTAATTGTTTGCGGTCAACGACTGCCTTGTGCAGCGCGCAGACTTGACTGTTGCTTGAGTATGTGCCGCCACTAGAACACTGCGCGGTATCCTTGTATTCTCTGCGTGTTTACGTATAACTGTTAGTTTTTCAAAAGTATTTCATTCCACAAAGATTTTAACGTTCGATATATGATGTATTCCCTTAGAGGGTCGAGATTTAAGAGTTTCTACTTCGACAGTGTTATCATGAATAATTTTGCGAACCCTATATGGACCGTTATAAAGCAGAAAAAATTTGCGGCACACGCCTTTTCCTTTGTGAGACAAACGATGAGATTTAATTAACACCTTTTGACCAACTTACAAGGTTTTTAAACGACAAGGACGTTTAACTGATTTTTCTTTTCTAGCAGCCGCAGATGCAATATTTTGTAGAGCCAGGTTGACAACTTCAGAACACCGCAGTTTCCGTGAAGGCGGAAAAGGAACGATTTCAGAAATGCTTTATTTTTTAATATCAATATAGGCGGTAAAGAAGTTGAATCATTAGGGAGTTCATTCAGAATGTTTTGAAAAATATGAAGATACTGATCCCAGGTTCTGTGATTCTGATGACAATAAATTCGACACAATTTATTGATTTCCTTGATCCACCTCTCTGAAGCGTTAGATTGATGGTGAAAAAGAGAAATGAAAATTGGTTTCATCTTACTACGCCGTAGAGTACGAAGCGAAATTTTAGAGCGAAACAGTGATTCGTTAACTGATATAACCTTATCATCATGTCCCACTTCTTTAAGAAAATGTTTGATGAAAGCATTAGATACTGAACGAGCTGTTGCTTTGCCTAAAGGTGTAAAACACACATATATTGATGTCAGTTCCACTGCTACCAAAATGTACGCAAAACCATTAGTATAACGAACCACTGGACCGAACAAATCGACTGCAGCCATGTCCTTTAATTTCGGTGGAATGATAGGAAACAACGGTGCTCTGTGAGAAATAGTTGGCGGCTTAGACTTTTGACATAATTTGCATTGGGCAAGAACAGATCGAATACGTTTCTCCATATTACTGAAGTAGCAATTTTGTCGTAGTTTATGAAATCATTTTCTGGGACCAAAGTGTGCATAACTGAAATGTGTATACCAAATCACTTTATTAACCCACTCATCAGGAATGCAAACTAACCAAACAGAGTTGTCGACCGATTTTCTTTTTAAAAGAATATTATTGCGAACTAAATAATACTGTCTAATCGCTACGCCTTCCTTCCTCCTCCACTTCTCCTTAACGTCCTTCCAGATTGGATCCTTGTTTTGCTCCTTAGCGATGTCCTGGAGCGAAGACGAAATAAAATTTTCAAACGCAACACCTTGAATATACATCAAACAATAATTGTTTTCTTTGCAGTCCTCCTCAGCACTTAGTTTCAAACCCACAGGAACACGTGATAAAGCATCAGCAATATTATTTGAATAACCCTGTAGGTAAACAATACTAAAATCAAATTCCTGTAGATACAGCGCCCATCGTGACAATCTTCCAAGTGTTAATTTTGTTGACATAAGAAATTCCAGAGCTCGATGATCCGTGTAAACCTTAGTATGTCCACCATACAAAAATATGCGAAATTTTGTGAAAGCCCAAACAACAGCCAAAGCTTCAAGTTCCGTAATCGAATAATTCTTTTCTGATTTAGAGAGAACACGACTTCCAAATGCAATAGTTTACGGTACTACAACGCCGTTTTCTTCTATCTCGTGAAATAAATGTGCACCTAGGCCTTTGTATGATGAGTCCGTCGCCAAACAAAAATCTTTAGATAAATCCGGATGTGAAAGAAGTGGAGCAGCAACTAAAGTATCACGAAGTTGTTCAAATTCTGATTGAGCTTCCTCATCCCAACACCAATTAGAATTTTTTCCAGATAGTCCTCATAAACGAGGTGTGGCCAATTTGTCAAATCTAACAAGGCGTCTAAGAAAATTACAGACACCAAAGAAACTACGAACATCACGTTTTGTAGTAGGAACAGCATAATTACGAACAGCGTCTAGTTTCGCTGGATCAGGAAGAATACCATCTGTAGAAATAATATGACCAAGAAATTTCATCTGAGAACGACCAAATTCAGATTTTTCCAAGTCCACTGTAGTGCCAACTCTTGCAAACATACGCAATAATGAATCCAAAATTTTGTTGTGCTCACTCCAAGAACGTTTAGCAATAAGAATATCGTCAACATATGAAGTAATATTGTCACGAAGATAAACAGATAAAATTTCGTTCTAACTACGAATGAATGCTGCAGAAGATACAGTAAGTCCAAATGGTAATTTCCGAAATTGATAACAGTTACCAAAAGCTAAAAATGCAGTGTATTTTCTACAATCAGGGTGAAGTTCTATTTGCCAAAAACTTGCGCGCAATCAATCGTGGATAAAACTTTAATTCCATGGAAATGTTGAAGTTCATCTAAATTTTGTGGACGGTCAGTTCCAGGAATGATGATATTATTTATCTGCCTGGAATCCAGAACCAAACGAATTGACCCATCCTTTTTAAGAACGACGTGTAATGGGTTGGTTTAAGGACTGACTGATGGCTCAATAATGCCTTGATCTAACATGCATTGATGTTCACTCTTAACCTTGTCTCTATAAGCCCAAGGAATAGCGTACGGTTTTCCTCGAAATGGTGTGTGCTCTTTTAATTTAAATAAATATTGAAAGTCTTGTATAGTTCCTCTGTGATGACCAAATACTGTAACATGTGAAGCCAAAATTTGGTGCAGTTCTTCTCTTGCAACGTCATCTGGCACATCAGCTTTCTTAACCTTTTCATTAATTAATTCTTCGCTATTAATTATATCATCCATCGCGTCTCTGTACCTATTGTCGTTGTCATGAATTAACACATTGGCGTCATAATGCTGAGAGGAAACATCAGAAGTAAGATACCTTAAACACTTTGCGTCTGATTCATATTTTGTTAAACACTCGAAAAATTTCAAACATCTCGGCATTCCGGTAACACTCAAGTTCACACTTCCTTCCTTAAAGTTTAAAATTGCCTTATGTGCGTCAAGAAACTCCATACCTAATATAATTTGTGTACTGCGTAATGGAACAATAATAAAATTAGCAGAAAATTCGTATCCTTGACTTCCACACTTTTTCCAGAAATAGCTCCTCGAATTGTAGTTTTAGAAACAGGTAACACAGGACAAGCAATAGTTCTTACACATATACGAAAAACTGATTCTCAAATGACATTCAATGGGCTCACAGAATCTAAAACTGCAGTGAACTTATCCGTACCCACACATACTTCAATAACAGGATGTAAAAATGCGTTTACATTATTTTCCTTTTCGTCTAGCAAAACGTCTCGGATGTCTTCCAGGCGTACGTTGTGTAAAGTCGTAGTGTCATTACTTTCTGAATCGTCTATATTGCTGCCAGAAGCCGAAGCTACAAGTCATTGTCGATTTTCAAAATTACCGCTATAACGTCTGTTCCGATCACTATCCCTTTTCTCTGAATATCTATTGTAATTACTGTTACTGAAAAAATTACAAGAAGTCCCGTCGTCGTTGTCATACTCAAGTTCTTATAGCAACGCCTTAAAAGTCTCAATGTCGTCTTTACATCTTCCGGCTAAAGCAATGTGTCTTATAGATTGTGGCAGCTTAGTTAAACAAATGCGAATTAATTCAGTTGGGCTATAAGGGTTGGAAAGGAATTGATTCTTTCGAATCATATCTTCAAAGTATCCTGCCGGCGTGCGGAACTCAGACTGTTTAAAATTGCTGCATAATAAGACTATGTTTAACTCTGTCTTGCGTGTTATCGAACTAATATGCCAATAGAAATGCATGATAAAAATCATTTAAATTATTACAATCTCTAATAAGTGCGCGCATCCGCGTCGCCGGTTCGTTTTCTAAATATCCACACATAAATTCCTGTTTGTGACTTAGTGGCCAATTTGGTGGAAGTGCGTACATAAATTGATCTAACCATGAACATGGATGTATGTCATTCTTAGAATTGTGGAAGATCTTAAATTTCCGAACAGTTAAGAAGTGTTTATAGTCAAAGTTTTCGCCTCGTGGCGGCAAAGATCTACCGTGTGTGTCCCCGTCCCAATGTCGATTATTGTCAAGTTCGCGCGCCTGGCGCTCTCTTGTTGCTTCTCGTAAATGAAATAAATTATTTTCTTCAAATCCCTCTGCTATCTGTGATTCTACATTTCTTCTGCTGTCTTTTCCTACGATTTCGCCTTCAAGTTGTTTGACCTGCTTTCGTAATGCCTCAAATTCCCTTTTAACGCGTTCATTAAATTTTCTCTGATTTTCAACATGTTCTGGTACTCTTCAGTTTCTGCAAATGGCAATGGAGCTGTATCGTCTGAATCTCTGTCCCCTTTTAAACTAAGACTTGTCAATTTATCTGAAATCTCCTCATCTTTTTCCGGTAAGTCACCTATTTGTTCTTTCTGTTTATTTACGTCTTCCGTAAGTGTCGCGACTCGGGTTTCAGTATTACTACATTTAGTAGTTACCTGTTCATACTGTTGTGTTAAATGATTTATTCTGTCATTTGGTACGGTTTCCTCGATTCTTTAAAATATTTCTTCCTTATCGTGTGCGCGTTCTAAATTTAACTCAGAAAATTTTTGTACTATCACGCGATTTCTTTCTTCCTGTTCTGTATCCTGTACCTTTTTTCTGATTTCTATTGACATTATTCTATTATTGTGAGCACTCAAAATCGGTTGTACTTCTTCTCTAATTTCTTTCTTTAATTCATCTTTCATGTTTTTGAAACATGTCGCTATTCGTGAGTCTAACCATGTTTCCATTGTTCCCATATCAGTTTTAATTGTTCCTATTTGTGATCCCACTGTTTTTAATTCAGATCATAACTGTGTTTCCATTGTTCCCATCTCAGTTTTAATTATTCCTATTTGTGAGTTTAACCTTGTTACCAAACTTCCTATGTCTGTTTTTAATTCAGATCCTAACTGTGATCCCATATTTAATATTGCACTCATCAACTGCTCCACACTAACTGGTTCAAAATTCTTTTCGCCCTTAACATTTCCCGTAAAACTAACTTCCTTCGGCATAGCCGCAAAGCTATCAGTGTTCGATACTATTTCAGAATCTTCTGTCATTAATCTTGCATTCTTAAATTTTTTTGATTGTGAAAAATTTTGAACTGGTTCCGGACTATTTTCCCGACTTGTTAAATCGTTTTCTGCTTCATTATTCATTATACTGTTCTCATGTGTTGGCGAGTTCGCCATGTTAACAATTTCGTCATTCTCACTACCGATCATTTTTGCCTTTTTCATCGATCTCGTAATCATTTACAAAACATACAAAACTCGTCACAATACGCAAATTACACAGAATATAACACTATCACCAACAATACTATTCACACGAAATGCTTCTCGACAAACACGCCTAACGAACAATTAAAATCTTCATAGTTGCACAAAATTGTCAAACCCGTATACAAGACATCAAAAATTAAATTCTGCCAAAATACCATTAAGAGAATGACAAGACAACTACAAATGTTCAGTAACCAAATTTACACATGCAACATAGACTACAATTACTAAACTACAAATTACTACAACAATACTACTGTCTGCTATTTTTACTATCAAAAGAATTCCAAGGGACGATCCGAAGCAGGGTCGCCACGTGCACGGGGGCTTAATTAATACCGAATGCAAATAATTTTAATTTTAGTAGCTGTATGTCCGGCTACGAAGTCTCATAACCGGTTGGCTCTGAATAATATTAGTACGCGATCTTACAGCATAGAATTACAACAAAGAATGAAAGGAAATTTGCATTAACACAATTAATTACTTAAGTCCCTAGCAACTATAAAAGCTACGAAATAACAAAGTATAAGTGTAACTGTCCTGTGTATAGAAGTGTGATTCAACATACACATCTGGCACGGTCCTTCCTCAATACGATAAGATGCTTTAAACGCCATTTACAATGAAATAATTAAAAAACCGAAATACTATGATTGCACATGGAAACCAGAATTACACTCTAATACATGAACATAAGCCAGATGCTTTGTTGACTGAACCTGTGAGCAAGAGGCATTGTTAGTTAGGAAGTTTGAAATAAATAAAAATAAAAAAAATCGTTACCTTCATATATATTGACGAAAAATACACTCTGGTCATTACAACGTCCCCAATTGAGTAACATATGGTGTCTTACCCAACAGAACAACTAGTACTCTATCGACGTCACAACAAGCACAGATCACGCCTACCTCAGAACTACTACAGCCCTCAATAACTTCTCAGTGGCAACTGCCAGTGGAGGCGGCTGAATAATACTATTTTTGGTGTTACTGTAGAGCCATAGCCGGCCGTGGTGGCCGAGCGGTTCTAGGCTCTAAAGTCTGGAACCGCGCGACCGCCACAGTCGCAGGTTACAATCCTGCCTTGGGCATGAATGTGTGTGATGTCCTTAGGTTAGTTAGAATTAAGTAGTTCTAAGTTCTAGGGGACTGATGACATCAGAAGTTAAGTCCCATAGTGCTCAGCGCTTTTTGAACCATTTTGTATAGCCACAAAGCCCTAACGACTATCTGCTCAGGGATTTTGTTGAATCCTTTCCTTGTACCTCTGGCGTTATTATATACTCATCGTACCGCTTTACACGTGATATAGACAAAGTCTTTTCAGTGGTAAAGCGTCGGACGTCATCCTTAGTAGACCATCATTATCTCACACACAGAAATTTCTTTAAATACGAGGGTTACCGAGATAGTAATGCACTTCATTTGTTTCTTCAGCACATCAGTTACTGAACATAAAGAGAATTACATACACGAAAGAATGGCGTTTTATCTACACACCCCATTTTTCCACGTAATCTCCATCCCGTTCTGTGGCCTTCCTCCAGCACGAAACAAGGGTGCGTATGCCGTGTCGGTACCAATCCTTGTCCTGTTGGCGGAACCAGTGCGTCACTGTGTTAATGACCTCCTCATCGTCCTCAAGACGTCTTCCACGAATGGCATTATTTAATGGCCCAAACAAGTGAATGTACGGGGGGCCCAGGTCACGGCTGTAGAGTTGATGTAACGTTCTCCAGTCCTGTTTTGCGATGTTTTCAGCAGTACTCAGACTTACGTGGGACCGAGAGTTATCGTGTTGTAGAAAAACGTCGCCTGTGTTGCTGTGGCTTCCAAGTCTCCGGAAACGCGTCTTGAATTTTGTTGACGTGTTGACATAAGCTTCTGAATTAATGCTACCGCCTCTTTGCATCACGTCAATGAGAATTACATCTTCACAGTCCCAGAAGGCCGTGATCATGACCTTACCGGCGGAAGAAATTGCTTTGAATTTTTTCTTTTGTGGGGAATGGAAATGGCGTCATTCCATCGACTGTCGTTTTGATTCAGGCTCAAAAAGGTGAATCCAGGTTTAATCACCTGTCACAATCCGGGACAAGAAGGCCCTCCCTTCAGCTTGAAAATGTTGCAGCAGATCAAGTCAAATGTATTTTCTGTTCGATTTGTGATCCACCGTGAGAAACCGCAGCACCCATCTTGCACAGACTTTTGAATTTTCACGAGGGCGGATAATTGCATCTACACTTCCTTTGCTGACTGACAGATGCAGCGCCAACTGCCGAGTCGTATAGCGTCTGTGCTCGCGAATGTAAGCATCAGCTCGCTGCAACATGTCAGGTGTGACAGCCGTGGATAGTCTCCCCGACCGTCCAAATCGTGGAGCTCCGCTGAACAGCCTCCTGATGACCTCACCCTCCTCGCACAGCGATTAACTGTACTTCTGTCGACAACTGATACTCCGTAGACTTTGCAGAAGCGTTTGTAAATATTCCCAACAGTTTCTTTCACTACAGTGAGAAATTCAATGACGGCACCTTGCTTGTAAAGTCCATCACCTACAGACGTCATTTTGAAACTGTCCTGCAGCTACGCTATCAGTCGGAAGTGACAGAAACTAGCATTCGGTAGCATTGTATATGGCTGGAAAAAAATGCGGTGCATTACTTTCTGGACAACCCTCGTATTTCCGACTATCTGATAGGAAACCGTAAATATGTTGACTCTGTGATTGTAATGGAGAATGGTACCGAATCACTTATGTCCACGGTACTACAGTTTGAAAATATGAACTAAATGGATCAGAGACGGATATTTTAGGTAACGATAGGACATTTTATTTCACAAATATTATTGACGTCGCTTTCGTCTTCAAGCCAAATATTCAGACGATTGGAATCTTAGAAGGGTGTCGATGAAAAGCTGGTGTTTTAGTCGTGAGCTGTCGTAAAAACGTGTGAGAATCAAGATCCGAAAATGTATTTCTGTAGTTGCTTAGCGCTTACAAATCATTAAAACGTCCAAACAGCTAAAAGCGACGTTCTCAGAAACCTTAGGAGAAACTCTCTCTCAAAAAAAATTGTAGCAAGAACAGATGCAAACCGTATTGCCGATAACTATAACGTTAGTTAGAGCCAGGACAACAATACTGTACACGGACGGTTTCCTCGGAAATGCAGCTCAACAAAGCCTAGTGGCTATATAAGGAGACGCGCTGCACCTGAAATTCAGTCCACTTCAGCAGCGGGAGACAGCAACACGGGGCGACGGCAGCTTCGCACGGCGAGAACTTCTCACGTAGGTATAGGTAAGTACGTCTGTCCACAGGTGCATCGGCAAATACTCGTCTGCGACTCCACTACTGCGACTCTTCACGTCTGTGGCTTTGCACGTCTGCAACTCCAGACGTCTGTGGCGACGCATCCCTCTTCCGCGTCTGGGTCTGCTTGTTAGTGACTCCAAGATGTTTGGTGTTGCATATATGTGATTTTGTGTGTGTAGGACTACATATCCGCAAAAGATACGTAATCTTTACATCTGCCGTTCAACTCGGCTGGGGCTGTACACAGAGCGACTCCGAGTCTACGCTTCTCATCTACGAGTCTACGCTTCGCATCTACGAGACTGCACTTCGCATCCACGAGGCTACACTTCACACCTACGAGTCTACGCTTCAAGCGCACGAGTCTACACTCCGCACCCACTAGTCTACGCTTCGCACCCACGAGTTTACACTTCGCACCCACGACTCTACGCTACGGAACTTCGAATCTACGCTTCGCATCCGCGAATCTACGCTTCGAATCCACGAGTTTACGCTTCGCATCCGCGAATCAACGCTTCGCATCCACGACTCTACGCTTCGCATCCACGAGTCTGCACTGCACGTCCACGAGACTACGCCACGCCACGCTACGAGCCTACGACCCTACGCTACACGTCCAGAAGTCTACGCTGTGCGTCCACGAGTCTGTGATTTGCCTCGGCCGAGTTAAGCTCTGGCTTGGCCCGTCACTTGTCCTCCTAGGACAGGCCGCGCCACGCGTCGGCCTGACGGGCCCTGTATCCTGCTGAGGCCTGCCGACCTTTTAAGGTTTTGTTGCCGGCCTTTTCAGGCCGTGCGCAGGTCATGTTGCAGGTTCAGAGCTTCGGGAAGTCGAGGCCGCAGACGAGTGGGCGTACGGCGTCGACAAGTGGGCGCACGGAGTCTGCAAGCGGAAGCGTAACGTGGGTGCCACGCCTCTGCGACTCCACGCATCCGTCACTCTACGCATCCGAGGCTCTGCTTCGCATCCGAGGCTCTGCTTCGCATCCGAGGCTCTGCTTCGCATCCGAGGCTCTGCTTCGCATCCGAGGCTCTGCTTCGCATCCGTGACTCTACGCATCCGTGACTCTACGCATCCGTGACTCTACGCATCCGTGACTCTACGCATCCGTGACTCTACGCATCCGTGACTCTACGCATCCGTGACTCTACGCATCCGTGACTCTACGCATCCGTGACTCTACGTCGCATCGTCGACTCTGCGTCGCATCGTCGACTCTGCGTCGCATCGTCGACTCTGCGTCGCATCGTCGACTCTGCGTCGCATCGTCGACTCTGCGTCGCATCGTCGACTCTGCTTCGCATCGGCGATTCTACGCTGCGCGTCGGCCACGCTACGTAGCAGCGACTCTACCCACCCCACCCACTCTACGCGTCTGCCACTCACCGCTGATCCTGAGGACGACGCCTCTGCATGGCAGCTCATCGTGGCCCCTCAGTTCCGACCAGGGTTTTCGGGAGGTTTCCCTTGGTTGTAAGGCGAATGCCGGAACTGTATATCCCCTCCCATCGACAAAGAGATAATTAATGTATAGAAGAAATTAAGAAATAAATTCTTTAAGCTTAGATGCCTTATGTTCAATCATTTTTGGCCAGTGTACCTTGTATAATAAATTGACATTACACATTTACTTTGCCTAAGGCAGGAGGCTTCATCTGTACGCTTTAGTATGCAAAGAAACAGATTAGTGGATATCTGTGGCTGTTGTACGAAGTTCAAGTAAAAGAGACGTACGAAGTTCAAGTAAAAAAGACTGAAAAATCATTTAACAAAAAAGACAAGGTTCTAGCAAAAAAGGTTCCAACAGAAAAAAACTGAAAAATAGCTTAGCCAGATAGGTTTGCTGGCTGATTTGAACGTGGCATTGAGTCATAAAACACTGCATGCTGTTCACTGACTTTTTTTTTTTTTTTTTAACGTGGCATTGAGTCATAAAACACTGCATGCTATTCACTGACTTTTTTTTTTTTACAATGTATACAGCGAAACATGTCTAGCAAGCGGTCTATTCTACACCTGAAAGTGTTCTTTATGTTTCTTAGTGTTCAGACTATAGCAAACGCGCTCTTAAAATTATACTGCAGGATTACGTGCGGTTTCTTATTGAAACGAAACGGACGAACATTTGTGTTTACATTGAGACTGTATAGATGTGTGACTGTGTACCTCTTACCGCTGTGTACTGACACAGATTCGGTCCGCTTTGCTAGGAGTGGAATATCACTGTTATGTCTAGCTATTCTTTACGTTTGGCCAAAGCACGTTTTACAGATTTACATCAGCAAATTCTTCTTGGGTTATGTCTCCTCGTACATGTCCTCACGAAAGCACGCCATGTGAAAAATATTTGGTACCAATGTCGCAAAATTACTTCACTGAAGAGTTGAATGTTTTCACTTACACCATTGCTCGTATACTGCATCGAGAAAAATGTGTTACAGTAAAACAAAGGAATTATCCGATCTCGAATTTAGCTTCATATTAACAACCATTGGTGTTACATTCTAACAAGTCCGAGTGTCGAAATGTAGAATTTCGTCTTACTAGTTTATATAATGTTGAGCTGGTTTACGAATACCGCATCACAAAAATAATACAAAAGCTAAAGCAAGCCAACGAACAAGCTGAGCTTCACTGTTCATGAAGAATTGTTCCATCACCTATACTAAGTCGTGATGACGAATTTCGGCCTCCAAGGATAAATACCGCCGTGCAGATGTCTCGTCTGAGTGAGATTTATTTAAAATACCAAGACTATCCTAAACCAAGGTACACGTATGCCATTAACGTATAACTATCCCTATATTTTTGTCGTAAGTGAATTAATAATGCCCAGATTTCTACAGTTCGTCTTGTTTACTGTTCGGTTCCGTTCAATACAATTCACTGATTGGGCTCCTCAGGCATATGGCTAATGCAGCACTCTCAGCAAGGAAATCTATTTTAATTTTGATCTGAATTTTAGTGTGGCGATATAACTAGTTTCTAGAAATCGAAGGAACAGCATGATAAATGTAGCTATCTACCCGACGGAGCAGCCTTAAAGATGAGAATAACTAAACAGTAATGAAACATTTGCAGTTTCAAATACAATAGATTAAAGCAAGTAGTTAGTCGAATTTTGGAAAATTTTAAATTTGTGGTAAGTCCTATGGAACCACACTGCTGAGGTCATCGGTCCCTAAGCTTGCTCCACTACTTAATCTAACTTTACGTTAGGCTAAAGACAACCCACAAACTCATGTCCGAGGAAAGACTCGAACCTCCTACAGGAGGAGCCGTACTAAAACGGTCAGGGTACACATTATGCATCAACTGTATATCAAGTACCAAAACTTGAGACCTCAACACGCACTAGATCTTTACAGGATGCAGCCACTGTGATACGCTTCCTTTATTTGAAAAGAATGTCTACGATGCTGCTATTCTTAAGCCAGTGCCGCTTGTACGTCATTTGTCTAAAATACGTGTCTTGCTAAGTTCAATTTCACTATAGTAGTAAGCTAGAATAATTTGCATTCCTAAATAAAAACGTGAATTTAATAGTAACTGATCTGATACACTGTAACACACAAATGAATATTCGGCGTGTCACGCTATTTAATTTCGTATCTTGAAATTCGTTGACGATGCAGTATACATCGACACCTACATGACTAATCTGCAATTCACACTTCATTATCTGCCTGTGGCTTCATCGAGCCACTTTCACGCTATGTCTGTAACGTTCCAAACCGAGCAGCGTACGGGAAAATGAATACTTAAATCTTTCTGTGGGAGCTGTGGTTTCTCTTATTTTATGACGATAATCATTCCCCCTATTAGGTAGGTTTCAAAATATTTTCACATTCAAGAGATCTAGTTGTTGATCGAAATTTCATGAAATGATTATGCCGCAGCGAAAAACTCCTTTGTTTTCGTGATGGTCATAGCAACTCGCGTATCATATCAATGACTCTCTCTCCCCTATTCTGGGATAATACAAACAACTTGACCTTCTTTCAACTCTGTCAACCCTATCTGGTAAGAATCCCATACAGCACAGCAATAATCGTGCAGAGGACGAACAGGCATAGTGTAGGCAGGCTCTTTAATATACCTGTTACACCTGCGTAAGTTCAAAAATGGCTCTGAGCACTATGGGACTTAACTTCTGAGGTCATCACTCCCCTAGAAATTAGAACTACTTAAACCTAACTAACCTAAAGACATCACACACATCCATGCCCGAGGCAGGATTCGAACCTGCGGCCGTAGCGGTCGCGCGGTTCCAGACTGAAGCGCCTAGAACCGCTCACCTGCTTCAGTGTTCTGCCAATAAAACGTAGTCTTTGCTTTCTTTTCCCCACAACATCTTCTATCTAATCGTTCTAGCTGAAGTTATTGATAACTCTAATTCCTAGGTATTTAGTTGAACTGACAGCTTTTAAATTTATGTGACTTACCGTTTAATCGAAATGAAACGTACACCTATCAGTTCTCACGTGAATTACCTCATATATTTAAATGTTTAGAGTCACTTCCACTTTGAGATATTGTCTAAGTCAGTTTGCATTTCGTTTTGATGTTATGGTGAATTGACTAGACGGTAAATGAGAACGTTATCTGCAAACAATCTAAGAGAGCTGCTCTGATTATCTCCTCAATCATTTATACAGATTGGGACGAGCACTGGCCCCATACACATCTACGGGGAACGTCAGATATCACTTCTGTTTTCTCGATAGCTTTTTGGAACGCCAGATATCACTTCTGTTTTCTCGATTGCTTTCCGTTAATTACTACGAAGTGTGGCCTTCCAGACAGGAAATCACAAATGCTGTCGCACAGTTGACACAATACTCCATCGGCACGCAGTCTGATTAGATTTCGCTAGCGAGAAACGTTATCAAAATCCTACTGGAATTCTAAAAATAGGAAATCAATTTTAGATTCCCTGTCGACAGCACCCATTACTTCGGATGAATGAAGAGCTAGCTGTGTGTCACAAGGACGATATTTCCGAATCCGTGCTCACCATGTGTCGGTAGATACTTCTCTTCTAGGTAACTGATAGTTTAATTTTCTTTATTCTACAAAACGTATTCTGCAATGTATGGTGGGGATGTTAGCGACTTTCCGACCCGTCGCAGAGCGAGTACAATATGTGTGTATGATTCTGCAGGTGCCGTGTCAATTAAAGTAATTGTACAAAGGAAAGGTAATACGAAATATTTGGCTAACTTATCTAGGTATGTGAACTTTATGTAAATGTATATTGTTCTGGCTTAATGATGCAAAGTTATACTCGGAGTCTGTGTTCTCATTTATCAGTCGTTTTCATTCGTTACCTTAATGATGTGGTTGTATACTCACATTGCACAATGCGAGCTGTGTGCTGCGTTTTGTGAAAATTGGGAAGATACCTTCCAGCATTACACATCACAAGTACGCCAAAGTATTTTGGTTTTGCATGATCACATTAATATTCCTAACGGTAGCAGGTTGCAGAAAAGACGAGCGTTCCGTTCGCACTGATAGGTCAACAAATTTAATTATCATCAAAATTCATGTCTATTTCAAGACACAGTGACTGTCAGAATCTTATTTGTGAAAATAACATACGATTATTAGATCAGGAGCTTAATACCAGTAGAAGATCTCAGTAAAGTTCATCTCGTGAGTTTTCAAACAATTTTATCAGGAATTCAGATGTGTTAAATTTTACGTTCATATGCTGTGTTACTAAACTAACAGTTGTAGTACAGTCATTGTTTGGAAGACCAAAGATAAATATCAACAGTATTCAGGGCCAAAATTTTAATCTGAGTCTTTGTTTCTCAGTCAAATAGCATATGTTAATTTCATTGAAAACGGATTGATTTCTCGCAGCCGAATTGTTTGATTTAAACTCTAGTCTGGATTTCGCATCGTGTAGCATGCGCTACATATACTTTCATTCGAAATTAAACTTCTACGTAGTTCTGCTGCCCTGCACCGACGTTAACACATTTAGATATAAAAATAAGTTTGACACAGTTTCTCAAATACCTATCAGACACTTACAAATACTAGTCTAGAAGTTGAACATCATTCTTTCAACCGTCTCTTGGAATTCCCCCTTCAGTTCTTGGTGATAGAAGCATTCTTTCTCTTCCAAAGACACCCATTTCATTCCCAGAGAAATTCTCTTGTTTTTGATCTGTGCTCTATTAATGTGATGGGGTCCTAGTTGTTCGTTTTTAGATGTCTACTGCAACGCCTACTTGATAAGGACTCGAAATATAGTGACAATACTTTGATAAGCCTTCGATACACAGTGGCAATACTCCATATCTGGTTTCACCAACTTTTCTCTATGTAGCCTCAATTAACGACGCAACGCTTCTCCCAGGATACTTCCAATAAACGAAGTTTTCCAGTTGCTTAACCTACCACTGATTTCCCATATTCGTAGTATTACAAGATATGTGAGCGGCGTGGCAGTCACCTAGATTTTAAGAACAATAGGTTCCCGCAACAATCTGTGAAAATGTGGATATGCAGAGACAATTAACTGTGTAGCACCACGTTGTTGAGTCTACAAAATTCAGAAATACAGCTGTAGCATATCGTATACATTGGTTACTGAGTAACGAATATTCAACGAATCTGTACGTTCCGTTTCGTTACTGCTTGAAATGTTTGTTTTCTTCTCGACTCGCAGTTCGTCGTTCCGATTCCGTAGTGTCAGGGAGAAATGAACTGAATACATGCTGTCTCTCGCCACGTTTTCTTTCACGCACGCAGTTCGTCTTTGGCTCGTCCAGAGTCGGCTGTGTTCGTAAGCCTCCAGTTCCTTACTTCGAACTAATTTTCGATAGTCGTGCGAAAAAGTTGCAGCCTTCGATGAAGTGACATCAAAGAAAATAAAGAACTTTGGCCCTTTAATAGCCAATTGGATCCTAACAAGGTAACATTTGTGTTGCTGGAGTGATAATCCATAAGATCTGGCACAAGGCAAAAGTCATGGCACTGTTGAAACAATAATCGAATAACCTTAAGAACATCTGAGCTCTATGACTTCCGTGCCATCTCTTTGTAAGTTCTGAAGGGAAAGATTTTGAATCGGATTTGTGAGTCCGCCGAGAAGAAGATAATTAAAGAACAATCAGGTTTTGGACCAGGGAAGTTATACACCACTCAGATACTTCGACCTAGCACTTCAAGGGGGGTTATGAAAGAAAGCAGTTACAGGAATGCCTTTATCGATGTTACAGTGCCTTACGATACCTCCAATTATAAGAAAGTAACAAAAAATCAGCTTACAAAAAGTAAGATCTATGGACTGACTCAGTTTATTCAGTGGGTGCTACAGAGCAGGCATTATTTTGTTCAGTCTTAATGACAGAAATGGTCGATGGAGAATGAAGAAAATGGCTTTACTCAGGTAAATGTGCTGTCTGAAATGTTACATAACATATTCAGCGTGCCCCATTTATCTTGACCACCTTAAGTAACTGTTTGTCCAGATACAAATTACTAAATGTTTCAAGTAAATGTTCTTTAGCCGTAAGGGGAACATAAATTAGAATGACTGCTTTCGTCATAATTTTTTTTTTTACAAAGATATGAACAGCGATATGACTTTTTAAAATGGCATCCTCTATTTTTTATTCGGTAATTCCTTTCTTCTCCAAAAGATCTATTCAAAAATGTATCATAGTGTACCATTCACTCGAACATAACGTTATTAATTACATAACACAACATTGTCTTTGAGACTCGGATCACAAACTCGTCCACTTGCTGGAGTTGTCAGAAAACAAATGAAAACCAAGTAAAAGCATAACACAAAATTCACTTTGACTCTCCTGTACCATCGCCCAGGAGTAGAACATTGAAAAGTGATCAAAGTGGTGTCCCTGGACACCGATACCCTGGTGCACTCGTTAAACGAAAGAATTATTCACCGCTTCCAGTGTCGTATGCTGAAGAGCATTACAAGCAAACACGATACGTTCATGAGTGTCGTCATGAGTTGTTGGAATATCGCGATAGACAATGTCTTTACTGCATCCCCAATGAAAAAAGCCCAAAGGATTTAAATCAGGAGCCCTTGCAGACCAAGTAACTGTTCCTCTTCGAGCAATCCATCCGGCAGGATACCTTCGGTTCAGAGTACGACGTGCACGCATGACATTAGGTTCTGGACAACCATCGTTTTGATACCACATAAGCGTTCTGGTTCTTAGAGCACTTTAACCAGAAGAGAAGAAAGAATTCGTCGGAGGAAGCTGGCATACGCTGTGCCGTTTAGACTACCATTGATGAAATAAGAGCCTAGAATTGTAGTACTATGCATCCAACCTCAGACGTTAACTCTCCATTGACGCTGCTGTTCCACCTATCTAAGCCATCGTGGGTTGTCACTGGACCATTAATGCATATTCCTTGTATTTACCTGTCTTTTGTTTGAGAAGGAACATTCATCAGCAAATCGAACATTGGAGAAGAAGTTCGGGTTGGCGAGCATTTGCTGCTGTGCCCACACGATTCTGGAAATCATTCCCATGCAATTCTTGATGTAGCTGTACGTGGTAGGAATGGAACCGTTGACTTGTAAGAATACGATCTACACTGGTTTTAGGAATGCCAATCTCGTGTTGAAGCTGTCGTGTGCTCACATGTGGATTCATAGCAATGGAAGCGAAAACAGTAACTTCGGCAGCTTCGTCTGTGCGAGTGCTACGACGATTGCGTTGTCGTGGGTTGAAACTTCCCGTTTCCTGAAGCGTCGCAACAAGACGAGAAAACAACCGCCGGGAAGGTGAGTTCCTGTCAGGATATCGCTCTCTGTACAGCTCCGCTGCCTGCGTAGCATTTCGCCTGCCTTCAGTAACAACGACAGCAATAAAAGAAACGTTATGGCGATGCAGCTTGTAAGAAGAACAGTCTTTATGCCTAGTATACACAACAGTATTTAAAAGGACTAATCTACTGTACTAAATGCACCCGTACATAAGAAAACAGTATTGCAATTACTGTTCTGCTAACTTACATTCCCCATAGATGAGTAGCATTTCTATCTTCTCTTCGTTGTTGTACATTCTACTCACACAACTCTTCAACCAACGATGGTTGAGGGAATGGCAGGTGTGCATTCTACTTATGTCTACATTTGTCCTCTATCAACCTCAGCACGTGGATGTTTTCCACTACCCGAGTACCTGAGCTAAGCGCGTCAACGTCAGCGTTGTGCGATGTAATTAATAACGTTGTGTTTCAGTGAACGGTACACTGTGATATAGTTATGAATAGGTATTTAGGAGAGGAAATCAATTACCGAATAAAAAATGCAGGGTGCTATTTAAAAAAGTCATACCGCTATCCACATCTGTGTAAAAAAACAAAGCTACAACAAAGGCAATCATGCTGATGATGTACCCCTGACGGCTAAAGAACATTTGCTTAAAAAATTTTTTAATTTGCTCTGGACAAACAGTTATTTAGGGTGGTCAAGATAAGTGGGACACCCTGTATACCAATGATGAGACACTCAACACTAAAACCCGGTCCTTCATCTGTGCAGATGACTCAGCTGTCACTAATCAGGAAGAGACATCTGAAGAAGTAGAATGTAGACTGACACCTGCTCTTGAGGACAGTTCTAAGTAGCATGATTACAACCCCTTAAAACGAAGTCCGGGTAAAATTCAAATGTCTACGCCCCATCAATGCAAGAAGGAGGCTAGAAGAAAGCTGAACAGCACCTGGATAGGTCGGAGTCTGCTTTCACGACGAATACCCGGGGTTAAAGTTGGATCGTACATTAATCTGCAAACAACACTCTGTGGACACCAGACAAAATGTGTGAAGCTGTAACAATCTTATCCACAACCTGACAAACACCACGTGGGGAGCGCAGCCCAGCGCGCTCCACACATTCACACTTCTACGGTCCTCTCCTGCGGAGTACGCCAAATCAGTCTGGTGGAACTTTCGACGTGGTAACCAAGTTGATGTGGTTCTTCATGAGACAGGCCGCACAGCCACAGGGTGCCTAAGGCAAGCCACATTCAATAACAGATGTAAGAAGACCAGAAGCAGCAGAGAACGAAAAGAAGAAGCCAGAAATATATCCAAAGCATCCATTGTTAGGAACTCACGCTTACCCATCACGACTGACATCCAGATAAAATTTTATGCTTATAGCAGCACCAATTGTAGCTTCAGCAGATGTGCGCCGAAGTGAGCTGTTGACAACACAGTCTCCTGGAAGATTGTGGACAACAAAGTGACATACCATCAGCCTGCCACATTCAATACGGGAACTGGAAGACCCTCAACAGATGAATAGGGTGACAAAGTTGCAAGACTAACTAGAAGAACTGTGGTACCAGCGATGATGAATTTTGTGACTGTGGGGAAAGGCGGGACTCTGAACACTTGATGAAGAAACAGTCAGTTTTATTAGTAGGTTGATTATTACTAATTGTTTACGAACGACGTGTGTCGCGTCATTCAGGTTTCTTCAAATTGGCCTACATACAAAATATACATTTCGCTAGAAGTGGCTTGACCCTATTTTGCAAAATAGGAGTTAAATAATACTTTGTAACTCACAGCTCACTAAGGCCATCTGTTGCGAGCGGCTGACCTCTGGCGCACACTCATTTTGTTCCCGCTATGAGCACCCACACATCCGACACGTTTGCATGATGTAAGATCCCCACCAATAAACCTCCAGAAATGTCTTAGTTTGCTGGCGAGTCCGTAAATGGCGGTATGAAGAGCATGCAGCATAGCTGGCCCCGCGTTCCCACGAGAGTTTTGCGATAATTAAGCCAGTCTGTCTTCGAACTAACTTAGTGAGCCACCACGTAGCAGTTCTTCCTGCCTGTTATGTGTTAATGTACTCGTACTTTTATGTCCTCTCGCAGAGCCCTAGCAATGCCGTCGTGTTCTGAAAGTGCAGTAGTACAGTCTTAGTTTTACGTAATGGGGCAGGAAGCTGTTTCTTCATGGGATGCCATTACGTTTCATCATCATCATCATCATTGACACGCAAGCCGCCGAAATGGCGTCAACTGGAAAGACTTGCAATACAGTGACCGAACCCTGAACCGAAGGGGATCTCCCGGCCAATAAACGCCATACGATCATTTAATTTTACGGTGCGTTTATTTAAAAAAAAAGTAAAATGAGCTTGTTTACATTTGTTAACTGATGGGTATGGCTCACAGTCTGCAACCAGAGCGTACAATCGGCTATGCCAGAGTTATTTATTTATTTATTTTTTAATGTCAACGTTTTCTGGAATTGTAAAATTACGGTACTGATAGTATTTATGATTCCTAGACTCTTGATGATGTTTGAGTTGCAAAACATAACTTTTGTTATGAAATATTTATCAGTAACAATTACGTGATTCTCGACAGAATAAATGTACTTTCCCTGACGTCACAGGCGATTTTTGCATCGACACCTCATCCCACTAGGCCTGAAGGGGCAACAAGGCCAAACGCCCCTGCTTGCCAGTGTGGGAACCTACCGTTCGCTTGTTACTCCGTAGGTACTGCAGCGCTGACACATCCACTTCACGTATGTGAAGCAGCAAAACTGGAAATTAAGTAAAATGCGCTCTTATCTGCAAAAAATCGGTACCTTACAATGGTGACAGATCCATGTACGTCTTATCCTGTTTTGCATTTATTGGGGTATGTCACATGCCTCAACGAGGTAACCTCTTGCCTTTTCTTTTCCTTCTCCTATTACATCACGTTTAAAATAATGAATTTTTGACAAAACCAGTCACTGTATGTGACTATTTCGGCTATATTCCGGTCTATTTGTTTCGAGGACACCATGAAATGTTTACTTGCTTGGACGTTCTGCGTACTTGGTATCATACGCACCTAATACCATCTCAAATTCAGTAAGCCGTTTTGCACTTGGTTTTCTTTATATTCGGATCTGCAACTGGTTGTGTGACGTTTCATCGATCACGTAGGCAGCTGTCACAAACTAACCTGTGAATATAAACTGTTCGCTAAACCTTGTGGCCCAAGCTACCATATTCTTGAAACTTCCTGGCAGATTAAAACTGTGTGCCCGACCGAGACTCGAACTCGGGACCTTTGCAAAGGCAAAGGTCCCGAGTTCGAGTCTCGGTCGGGCACAAAGTTTTAATCTGCCAGGAAGTTTCATATCAGCGCACACTCCGCTGCAGAGTGAAATCTCATTCTGGAAACATCCCCCAGGCTGTGGCTAAGCCATGTCTCCGCAATATCCTTTCTTTCAGGAGTGCTAGTTCTGCATGGTTCGCAGGAGAGCTTCTGTAAAGTTTGGAAGGTAGGAGACGAGGTACTGGCAGAAGTAAAGCTGTGAGTACCGGCCGTGAGTCGTGCTTCGGTAGCTCAGTTGGTAGAGCACTTGCCCGTGAAAGGCAAAGGTCCCGAGTTCGAGTCTCGGTCGGGCACACAGTTTTAATCTGCCAGGAAGTTTCATATCAGCGCACACTCCGCTGCAGAGTGAAATCTCATTCTGGAAACATCCCCCAGGCTGTGGCTAAGCCATGTCTCCGCAATATCCTTTCTTTCAGGAGTGCTAGTTCTGCATGGTTCGCAGGAGAGCTTCTGTAAAGTTTGGAAGGTAGGAGACGAGGTACTGGCAGAAGTAAAGCTGTGAGTACCGGCCGTGAGTCGTGCTTCGGTAGCTCAGTTGGTAGAGCACTTGCCCGTGAAAGGCAAAGGTCCCGAGTTCGAGTCTCGGTCGGGCACACAGTTTTAATCTGCCAGGAAGTTTCATATCAGCGCACACTCCGCTGCAGAGTGAAATCTCATTCTGGTACCATATTCTTTCTAGAAAAGTAGCACGTCAAGAAAATTTAATCTTCTGCCTGCCTCTTCCTCTTTGAGAAAGTGAATCTTCGGACTGATCAACTGCAGATGTTTGTGAAAACGATCCAATTCCTCCCTGCCATGCCGCCACAAAATAGACAAATCATCCACGTAACGGAATCAAATATTCGGTTCGCAGTTTCCAATGCCCGCTCCTCGAACTTTTGCATAAAGAAGTTCGCTATAACCGGGCTTAATAGGTGTTAGAACGGAAATTTTTTTTACACTGAGTTTACAACTGATATATATATACTGTTACGAGTATATAAAGACAATGAAGAAGGCGACATATGTGCTTATTTACCAAAGTCTTTATTAGCAAGTTCGGCCATATGGTAGGTGCGAAATGCAATAATGTCTTTGTCAACGAAACTTTCGAGTCCTGGAACATTAGGTACTCCAGAACCCCCACGTGCAATGGGCACAGTGAACCATCCATTACCATGACCAAATGAATCATTAATATCTAAATTAAAATTAAGTCGGCAGACACAGATAACAGAAGGTCCGTCCAGCAAGGCTTGTGCAGCGACAGACTTCACTAGTATACGATTCTTCTTGTCTCCAGATGTTGTAGCGAACTCGATGTTCTCCATAGTTTTGTAGATTGTCTGTTTCGAATGGCGTACAGAAGATACCGTCGCCGTTCTAAACAGACAGTGTATAAAACCATCGAGAACATTGAATTTGCAACAACAGCTGGAGACAAGAAGAATCGTATACCAGTCAAGTCTGTCGCTGCTCAAGCCTTGCTGGACGGACCCTCTGTATTCTGTGGCTGCCGACTTAATTTTAGTTTAGATATTAACGATTGATTTAGTCATGGTAATGGATGGTTCACTGGAGCCATTGTTCGTGGAGGTTCTGGAGTACCAAATGTTCCAGGACTGGAAAGTTTTGTTGACAGAGATATTATTTCTTTTCGCAAATACCACATGGCCGAACTAGCTAATAAAGACTTTGGTAAATCTGCTTATATGTCGACATCTGCTTTGTCTTTGAATACTCGTAATTAGAGGAAAATATCCGTAAATGAGTCTGTATTCATACTCGTAATAAGAGGAATAATATATCAAATTTTAAAGGTCTGTATTCTCTTCTAGGCTGAACTGTTTATCGTCCACATTTCACATCCATACGAGACTACGCCTCAGATTTTCAGACAAGTACGTTCAGAAAAACTTCGTAACAAATTTGTATTCTTTATTAACAAATTTCTCCTCTTCATAAATGCCTTTCTTCCCATTACTAGTCAACATTTAATATCTTCTCTAGTTCGGTCATCATGAGTTATTTTACTGCCCAAGTAAAAAACGTCATCTATTAATTTTAGTGTCTCGTTTCCTAATCGATGTCGCACACCATCGCCTGATTTAATTCGACTGCATTCCCTTACCCTTATTTAGCTTTTCTTGACATTCATCTTTTATCCTGCTTCAAGACAGTGTCCAATCCATTTAACTGCTACTGCAAGACCATTGCTGTCTGTGATGGAACTACAGATTGGGGCAAATAAAAGTGGTCCGTCCGTAAGAGTAGATACGATTGGATGTGTGTGTGTGTGTGTGTGTGTTTGTGTGTGTGTGTGTGTGTGTGTGTGTGCTTGCATATAACCACATTCCAGCAGGATGGGGATGCTGCCAATACAGCCTACCGAAACTTGGGGCTCATCTTCACGCCCGTTGGCAGAGGTCATTCTGAACGGGGCCCTAGCCTCCCACCCGGACCATCTGATCTGTCAGTGTGCAGTTACTTTGTGTGGGGAGCCCTCAAGACTGCAGCAGAACATTTCGGATGTGACTGCAGTAATTCCAGCCGTCCAGCTTCGATTAGCCTATCAGCTGCATCCTGACCAGATTTATTTGCCCCACCCTGTACAAAGTCATTGGCAATCCTCAATGTTTCATTTCTTCTTCCTGAACTTAATTGCTTCGCCAAATTTTTCTTTGGTTTCGTTTGCTGTTCAGTGTACAGATTGAATAACTTCGGGGATAGGATTCAAACCTGTCTCACTCTCTTCTCATCCACTGCCTCCCTTTCGTGGCCCTCGACTCTTTTATCTGCCGTCTAGTTTCTGTGCAAGTTATAAGTAGCTTTTTGCTTACCCTATTTTGCCTTGTTGTCCCTCAATTTCTGACACTGTACTCCTGTCACCATTTTCTCTTATTCTACAAACGTTACAAATGTGACATTTACCCTTCCTTAACCAATCTCCTAAGAAATATCGTAGGGTCATTACTGTCTCGAGTGTTCCTACATTTTTCTGGAATCCAAATTCATCCTCCAGGAGGCCGGTTTCTACCTTTTTATTCTTTTATTTTTTATTCGGTGCAGTTGTGGATGCTCTTGACATTGAAGGTGAGGTGTGCTACATAGTGCTCGGCAACGGCCGTCATAGGAAAGTGGGACAAGAGTATGCTGATACAATAGCTGCATAGTTAGCAATTATGTTCAACCGCTCGCTCACAGAAAGATCCGCAACCAGAGACTGGGAAGTTGTTCAAGTCACACCAATAGCCAAAAAGGGAAATAGGAGTACGGCCAATGTCATTAACATCGATTTGCGGTAGATTTTTCGAACATTATGAATTACCTCGAAGGAAACGATTTATTGGCATATAGTCAGCACGGTTTCAGAAAACATCGTTCTTGTGAAACACAACTGGCTCTTTATACTCATAAAGTAATGAGTGCTATCGACAGGGGATGTCAAACTGCTTGCATATTTTTTGGATTTACAGAAGGCTTTCGACCCCGTTCCTCAAAAGCATCTTCCAACCAATCCGCGTTCCTATAGAATATGACTGGATTCGTGATTTCCTGTCTGAAAGGTCACAGTTCGTAGTAGTAGGCGGAAAGTCATCGAGTATAACAGGAGTAATATCCGGTGTTCCTCCAGAACGTGTTATAGGCCGCCTATTGTTCCTGATCTATATTAACGACTTACGAGACTACCTGAGTAGCTCTCTTATATCTTTTTGCAGATGATACTGTCATTTACCGTCTTGTGAAGTCGTCAGATGACTAAAACGAATTGCAATATGACTTAGTACGATATCTGCATGGTGCTAAAAGTGGCAATTGACCCTGAATAAAGAAAAGTTTTTAAGTTATTCATATCAGTATTAAAAGATAACCGCTAAATTTCGATTACGCGGTAAGTCACACAAACCTAAAGGCTGTAACTAAATGCTTAGGGATTACAATTACAAATAGCTTAAACTTGAACGAACACTTACATGGTGTTATGGGTGCATCGAACTAAAGACTGCTATTCATTGGCAGAACGCTTAAAATGTACAACAGGTCCACTAAAGAGACTGCTTACACCACGTTTGTCCGCCGTATACTGGAGTCCTGCTGTGCTGTGTGGGATCTGCATCAGATACATCTACATCTACAACTATATCTACATCCATACTCCGCTAGCCACCTGACGGTGTGTGCCGGAGGGTACTTTGAGTGCCTTCCTTCTATTCCAGTCTCGTATTGTTCGTGGAAAGAAAGATCGACGGTATGGCTCTGTGTGGGCTCTATGTCTCTGATTTTATCCTCATAGTGTCTTCGCGAGATATAAGTAGGAGGGAGAGATATACCGCTTCACTCCTCGGTGAAGGTATGTTCTCGAAACTTCAACAAAAGCCTGTACCGAGCTACTGAGCGTCTCTCCTGCAGAGTCTTCCACTGGAGGTTATCTATCATCTCCGTAACGCTTTCGTGATTACTAAATGATACTGTAACGAAGTGCGCAGCTCTCCGGTGGATTTTCTCTATCTGTTCTATCAGCCCTATCTGATGCGCATCCCACAATTGTGAGCAGTATTCAAGCAATAGGTGAACGAGTGTACTGTAACCTACTTCCTTTGTTTTCGGATTGCATTTCCGTAGGATTCTTCCAAAGAATCTCAGTGTGGTATCTGCTTTACCGACGATCAACTCTATATGATCATTCCATTTTAAATCACTTCTAATTCCTACTTCAAGATAATTTATGTAATTATCTGCTTTCAGTTGCTCACCTGCTTTATTGTAGCTAAATTCTAAGGGCTCTTTCTTTCTGTGTATTCGCAGCACATTACACTTTTCTACACTGAGATTCAATTGCCCTTCCCTGCGCCATGCGTCAATTCGTTGCAGATCATCCTGCATTTCAGTACAATTTTCCATTGTTAGAACCTCTCGATATACTACAGCATCATCCACAAAAAGCCTCAGTGAACTTCCGATGTTATCCACAAGGTCATTTACGTATATTGTTAATAGCAACGGTCCTACGACCCTCAGCTAGGACTGACGCATGACGTCGAAAAAGTTCAAAGAAGGGCAGCTCGTTTAGTAGTATCGCGAAATAGGGGAGATAGTGCCACAGACATGATACGTGAATTGGAGTGGCAATCATTAAAACAAAGGCGTTTTTCGTTGTGACAGGATCTTCTCATGAAATTTCAATCACCAGTTCTCTCCTCCGATTGCAAAAACATCCTGTTGGCACACACCCACATAGGAAGAAATGATCATCACGATAAAATAAGAGAAATCAGGGCTGACACAGAAAAATTTAAGTGCTCGTTTTTCCTTCACGCCCTTGGAGATTGAAACGGTACAGATAGACAGCTTGAAGATAGTTCATTGAGACCCCTGCCGGGCACTTTATTATGAATAGCAGAGCAATCACAGAGATGTAGACCTATAGGTACAATACAGTTCAGGAAGAGCTACCAGAACTACTGTACGTGATTAGGATCAGGTGATTTAGCAGATCAGTCGAAATGCGTCAGCACCCCGCACTGTTCGTCAAGGAAGGAACGTATGCTCGTAGCCCCTGGTACGCTACTGTTGTCACAAAGGAACCATTCCGGCACTGCATTAAGCGATTCAGGAAAATCACGTTACACCTAAATCTAGGTGTCTGGACGAGGGCTTGAACCAGACACCTCCTAAATACGAATCCAGAACTCGAAGATGGAAGTGTCCTTAGCGTGCAAGTCACGAACATTTTCACACAAACAAAGTTTTGCATCACCTCGATTCCGAAAGTTCCAGAACCTGTACAGAAAATTGTAATGTAGATCAACATAAACATCATTTCCGCCCTTTTTATTGCTCATGAAGATCATACATTGGATGTTGTTGCGCCATACAGCGAGACCTTAAGCGGTGGTGGTCCAGATTGTTGTACACACCGGTATGTCTAACACCCAGTAGCACGTCCACTTGCGTTGATGCATGGCTGCATTCGTCGTGGCATACTATCCACAAGTTCACCAAGGCACTGTTGGTGCAGATTGTCCCACTCCTCAACGATGATTCGGCGTACATCCCTCAGAGTGGTTGGTGGGTCACGTCGTCCATAAAAAAGGCCCTTTTCAATCTAACCCAAGCATGTTCGATAGGGTTCATGTCTGATGGCCACTAGTCGAGCGATGTCATTATCCTGAAGGAAGTCATTCTCTAGATGTGCATGATGGGGGCGCTAATTGTCGTCAATGAAGACGAATGCCTCACCAATATGCTGCCGATACGGTTGCACTATCGATAGGAGGATGGCATTGACTTACCGTAGAGCCGTTACGGCGCCTTCCATGACCACAAGCGGCGTATGTCGGCCCCACATAATGCCACCCCAAAACAGTAGGGAACCTACACCTTGCTGCAGTCGCTGTGTCTAACGCGTTATGCTAGAGTGGTTTGCCTCGAAACACGTCTTGGACGAATGTCTGCTTGAAGGCATATGTGTTACTCATCGGCGAAAAGAACATGATGCCAATCCTGTGTGTCCATTCGGCTAGTTGTTGGCCCCATCTGTACAACGCGGCATGGTTGCAAAGATGGACGTCGGGACTGAAGATGCTCATCATGAAGCCTATTTCGCACAATTTGTTTCGTGACACTACGTCCCGTGGCTGCACGAAAGGCATAATTCAACATGGTGTTGATCATGCATAGTTGTTTACATCTTTGGGCAGGTTTAGTGACATCTGAACAGTCAAAGGGACTGTGTCTGTGATACAGTATCAAAAGTCAATGTCTATCCTCATGAGTTCCGCGAACTGCGGTGATGCAAAGATTTTTTCTGCATGTGTAATAGAAAGTGAGCCCTGGGACAGCTACATCGTTAACGTAAACACATGGTTCGTGTCCGCTGTAACTTCACTGAGTCTATTCTTTCTGGCATATGCAACAATGAAGGTGTGCAAGAATTATGTCTCGTTGTGAAAGAATCGGCTTTTTCGAGGTAACCGACTCGGAATTTCAGTGCACGCAGTTTCCTTCCCTATGTTCACACGGAAACGGTTTTAGATTTACCTAACCTCATTGAAAACAGAAAAATCTGTCGGAGCAGAAACTGATTACCTCTGACAAACCAAGACATTCATTGCCAGGCCGTGTCTCTTAGGATTTTTTTGCTACTTTTGTTTTTACGTTGCGTTGCATGGAAGTGAGTGATACACCAGTCCTTAGACACGATGGATATTCCACGCTCAGATCTCAACCAATCGAGCACCTGCATTCAAGTTGTGATCACGGGCACGTTCATACACGTCAGTTGCATCCTGACACGTCTCAACGTTCACCAATGGGACTGCGTTGTTCCCGTACAACGTAATGCCACACACGCAGCACCTCACTGTCATGTCTTAGTCTTAACTTCATCGCAGTGCAGGTGATGTTTATGGCATGGTACCTGTTCCTCGCCGTTTACATCTCTCCAAACCGAGAAATGTGCTGTTTTAAGGTGGTGACAGATATTTTACCCGATGAAAGTGTGAGTTGTAATACGATGTTCTGAACACAAGAACAATGAAAAGTTCCTCATCGGGCACTGACCAGAGAATATAACAAGTGACCCAGAAAATGCTTCATGCATCTTAAGACAGTCGAGTTAGCATCGTCTGCCCAAGCTGCATGTTATGCAGGTTGGGTAGGTAATCTCAAGGTGCGTGAACTATTTTCCAGGCGATTTATCTTGAATATCCTGTATGAGGCAGAGGTAGCAAGTTAAGGATTTCGCAGAGAGAGTGGCTGGCCTCTCTCTGGTACGTGGCATCCCCCAAGGTGTTACCCTGGTGTCTCCAGCGCCATCCGGAGGCAACAGACGCGCAGTCAGTGTGTGTCCAGCAGTCCGCGCTCAGCCTCCCACACATTACACAGCACTTGCTACACATTAACGGGAAACCATCTTAAACTACATCACAAACCATCTTAAACTACATCACATATTGTGTTCTTTCACAATCCATTGACGGTTACGTTAGTAATTTTGGCAGTCAGGAAGAAGATGAAAGACTAGAGTTACTTAGATAATGAAATGTGTGGGCGTCGGCGCAAGGCAACAGAATTACGTGAAAGTTTATTTTTCGGTGGAAATGTGTGTAGCGCACGCTACACGATGCGAAATGAAGACTAGCGGCTATATCAAACAATTTGCCTGCAAGAGATTAATCCGTTTTCAATTCATTTAATATATGTTAGTGGACTGAAAAACAAATGACTCAGCTCAAAATTGTGACCCTGAATATACTTAATCTTTAGAAGAGTGACTGTACCAGAACTGTTACTTTAATAACACAACATGTGAAGATAAAATCCGACTTTCTGATAAAATTGCTTGAAAACTCATAGGACGCCACTTTACTGAGTTCTGCTGGTATTAATTAATTTCACAATTAACATTCTGACAATCACTATCCCTTACAGTCGATATGAATTTTGATGATAATTTGTTTGCCTACCAGAGTTCAAGGAACGCTCGTCTTTCCTGCAACCTGCTGCTGTTAGGAACATTGATCTGACTATCCGAAACCTTCAGGTAGATGTCTGCATTTATCACCTCGGTCTTTCAATAGCTCCACAGTAAAATTGGAGTCAAAATGGAGTTCCTTGCTGAGAATATGTTGCCTTAGCCGTATGGCTGAGAGTTTGATCAACGTGTAAGTACTGAGTTAACTCGACCACTAAACAACGAGTACTGGAGAAATCTGGGCACGATTAATTCACTTTTAACAAAACCATAAGAATAGTCACAAGCTGAAGGCGTAATTCTGCCTTTTTTTAGGATAGTCTTCGTATTTTAAATAAATCTCGGTCACACGAGACCTCCGTATGGCCGTATTTATCCTCCGAGGTCGAAAATAGTCAGAGTCACCACTTCGTGACACAACCTGTTTATGAATACTGAAGATATGCTTCTTCGTTTGCGTATTTTAGCTTTCGTATCATTTATATGACGTGGTATTCGAAAACCAGCACAACATTTTTCTAAATTGGTGTGAGATAACCCAACATTTTGACACTTGGACTTGTTAGAATGCAAAACCAATGGTTGTTAATGTGTAGCTTTATCTCAATTCGAGATCGGATAATTTCCTTCTCCCATTGTGGCACATTTTTCTCGAAGCACTATACAAGCAATGTGTAGCTGAAAACATTCAGCGTTTCAGTATTCACGACAGTGAAGTAATTTCACCACATTGGTACTGAAAATGTTTCACTGGTCACGGTGTCGTAGGTGCATATAAGAGGAGACATGAACTAAGCATAATTCGGTGACGCAAATGTGTAATATGTGCTTCTGCTAAACGTAAAGACAACTGGACATCACAGTGATGTTGCACTGAACTAGCAACAGGGACAGATTCCGATTTCTCCTAAACGCCCCTAATGCGAAGGCTGAAATTTGTCGATCCACGTCGGTAAGCTGTATCGAATACACAGAAAGCTACACAGCTATAAAATCTCAACGTAAACACAAATGTTCTTATGTTTGGTTTCCGTAAGAAACCGCTCGTATCATGACAGTAAAATTCAAGAGCATATGAGCATTGGTCTACACATTAAGGAACACAACGGACACTGAAGGCGATAAACGTATTTCAGGTGCAGAAGTAGACAGCCTGCCATAGATGTTTCACTGAATAAACTTAAAAACAAAAAACTGAGTGGGTACCAAGCAGTGTTGTACGTCCCAATGCCACGCTCAAATCAGCCAGTAATTGTCAATGACATGAAAAAGAAAGTTATTTTTCAGCTAATAAGTGATTTTTAAGCTAATAAGGGATTTTTTTATAATTTATCTGATTTTCCAACGACTTAAGGAGAATAACTGATTTTTGAGGCTTTTTCCCCTTAGTGATTTTTCAGCCTTTTTTAAAGTGATTTTCCAGTCTTTTGTTTGTAAGTGATTTAGTCTTTTTTGCTAGAGCTTCGTCTTTTTTGCTAAGTGATTTATTAACTCATTTTCGCTAAAGCTTAGTCTTTTCTGTTATGCGATTTTTCAGACTTTTTTACTAGAACATCGTACATTAACCACAGATGTGTTGTGATCAGCTTCTTTGCATTATTACAGCGATCGGATGAAGCTTCCTGCCTTACATATACTGTCAAAAATAATCAACACAAGATATATAAGCTTTCAGCATTTATTTCTCGATTTCTTCTTTACAGGAATTATCTCATTGATGGGAGGGTGTAAACAGTTCCGGCATTCGCCTTACAACCAAGGGAAACCTCCCGAAAACCCTGGTCGGAACTGAAGGACCACGATGAGCTGTCATGCAGAGGCGTCGTTCTCAGAATCAGCGGTGCGTGGCAGACGCGTAGAGTGCGTGTGGTGGGTAGAGTCGGTGCTGCGTAGTGTGGCCGACGAGTGGGGTAGAGTAGCCGAGGCGAAGGCAGGTCACGGATGTGTAGAGTTGCAGATGTGTGGCGTAGTCTCGTGGACGTGCAGCGTAGACTCGTGTATGAGAACCGTAGACTCGTGCACGTCCAGCGTAGACTAGTGGATGCGAAGTGTAGACTCGTGGGTGCGAGGTGTAGACTGGGGGTCGCGCAGTGTAGCGTCCCAGCCGAGTTGACTGGTAGATGTTCAAAGAACGTAGCTTTTCCAGATTTGTAATCCTAGACACACACAAAGTCACAGACATGTAGCACCAAACATGTAGGAGTCACTGACGTACAGACCCAGACGCGTGAGAGTTAGATGCGTAGCCGGCGCGTAGTCCCGCAGGCGTGTAGAGTTGCAGATGTGCAGAGCCGCAGAAGTGAAGAGTCGCAGACGAGTATTCGCCGTCATACCTGTGGAGAGACGTACTTACCTATACTTACGTGAGAAGTTCTCGCCGTGCAGCGCTGCCGACGTCCGCCCCGATAGCTGAGTGGTGAGCGTGACTGATTTCCGTCCTACGGGCCACGGTTCGGTTCCCAGTGCCGCCGACGTCCCGTGTTGCTCTCTACTACTGCTGAAGTCGTCTGAGTTTCAGGGGAAGCGTGTCTCCTTATATAGCCGCTAGGCTTTGTTGAGCAGCATTTCCGAGGAAACCATCCGTGTACAGTATTGTTGTCCTGGTTCTAACTAACATTATAGTAATCGGCAGTACGGTTTGCATGAGTCCTTGCTGGAATTTTTGTTCAGAGAGACTCTATGCTAACATTTCAGAACGTCGCTTTTAGATGTTTCGACGTTTTAATGGTTTGTAAGCGCTAAGCAGCTACAGACACAAATGATAGAATCTTGATTCTCATGATGATTATACGGCGACTACTGCGCATTTCACCACTAAAACAGCAGCTTCGCATCGACCGTCTAACACCCTTATCGTCTGAATCTTTTGCCCTAAACCGAAAGCGACGTCAGTCGATTAGTAATATTTCTGAAATAAAATGTCGCATCGTTACTCTGAATGTCCGTCTCTGATCATTTAATTGATATGTTGAGATTGTACTACCGTTGACATATGTTAGTCTATACCAGTTTCCATTACAATCACGCGGTTAACATATGCACGGGTTCCTATCAAATTGTTGGCTATACACATTTATAGAGATTTTTGTGTGTGAGAAGATCATGTTCAACTAAGGACGAGGACTGTTGCTGTACCACCAAAATGACTTCATCTAGGTCATCTAGGGGGAGTGTAACGCTTCACGATGAATATATAATAACGAATAACGCCAGAGGTACAAGGAAACGATTGGATAGAATTCCTGTGCAGATAGTGGATAAATCTGCTGTTTTATGTAACATTGACAAAGGAAGATCGTTAGGGATTTGGGGCTCTACAGGAACTCCACAAAAAGGCAAGAGCCATCACATTTATTATGTGTCTTTCGAAAGTGAGTGAATGCTGCGTGGAATAGCTAATGGTCGTAAAGGCGTTGAATGTTCGCATCTCATTGGCGAATGTGGGTGTTGGCCATCTTGTAAAGCAAGAAGGAAACAGTCTTAGGTCACCTCTGGTACGGGGCGCTCCTGCACATCCTATATGATCGTAGTTCGAATGGTCAGCGTGTGTGATTTCACAAGGATAGAGTCATTACGGCAATCAACATATTACGTGAAAAGCTGAAAGAGAGAGAGAGGGGGTAAAATAGTGTGCCATTAAAGTCATATATCTTTGAGGGATTCAAATAATACCGTAAGCAAAGAAGTGTCAGTACGTAGATGAAATGTATGGGAAGAGCTCGAAATTTTCAAACACTCACAGAAAAACGATGGCTGCATTTTAAATGATCAGCTTCATCTTGCAGGTAGACGTTTCCTGGAAGGCTTAAATACCTCTACTTCTGGCCGAGGAGCTGTTGCTCGCCTCCGCCCCTGTATATTTTCCGTAAATTTCTGTGTCAGTAAGAACATGTCCTTTATTTTGTTATTTTACAACGACTTTTCGTCGTCCACAGTTACGCTGCTGTTCAATATTATAGTAATGAAGCACCTTAGACACATACCCCTTTTTGTTTTACTGTTTACTACTTTGCCTGTTACATCGTTATGTCCAGGCATATATACACTCCATAGTGTAGCTTTGTCTATTCACTATTTTACTCGATATTTTAGAACACTTCACCCTTCCGGTATATCTCATCTTGTAGTATGCTTCGGAAGTGAGGATACACACACACACACACACACACCCACACACACACACACACACACACACATACATACTACACACAGACACACACACAGTAATGAATATGCAGTTGTGAAATCACACACGCTGGTCATTGCAGCTGCGCGCTTCCAGGACGTGCGGGAGCGCCACCTACCAGAGGCGACCTAAGGCCTGTGCCTCTACTCTTTAGCTCTTTACGCGGCGCACTTACGCTCTATAGAAGCCGATGACACGTTTTGTAGTTAAATGCCATATACATAAAAACGTAACTTTCAAATGATCTGCAACTGACAAGTAACATAGCTCGATGACACTTGGACCATATATGGAGAGAGCTGCTACAGTATACGACAGAAGGCGACTAAAAGAAACACGCAGTGAGATGAACAGGACTAATACTTATTCAAAGACAACAATTACACTGGAGTCAACGCGATTTATGAAGGTCCAATGGACATTATAAAAGGTGGTATTTGCTTTTTTGTAGCCTCTGATCACCATGAAGCCAACGCTTGCACTGAAACGAACTCCCATAATAACCACAAGGTTTGTAATGAGTTACTGTGGGAGGGCGTTCCATGTTGCAACACATCTCCCCACTGCATCCCACAAGTAGTCGATGGGGTTTAAGTCGGGGGAACGGGAAGGCCAGGCGATTCGCCGAAAATCATTCCGATCCAGGAGCTCCTCAGTCTGCGCTGTTAGATGCGGTCGAGCATTGTCATCTGTGAAGTCAGGGCCAGCCGAAATCGTCCTTCAAAAGAAGCGCTCGGTAAGCATAACAGTGTCACAATGACTCTGACTACTGAGTTCAACACGTTTAAAGAGTTTGAGTACGTTACACCCACACAAGTTTATGTCTCCCCACACCATAACACAGCGACCAGCAAAACGGCCATGATCGGCACTGGTCGTGGGTGCATTTAGTGTTCCCCCTCTCGCCATATAATGGTACGTCCAGCATTGGTGAACATGATCGTCTTGGTGGTCCAGATGTTATGGTCTGAGAGGCATAAGCCTACATGGGCGTCTTTTTTTTTTTTTTACTTATCAGTCTTCCGACTGGTCTGCTGCAGCCCGTCACGAATTCCTCTCCTGTGCCAACTTCTTAATCTCAGAGTAGCACTTGCAGACCACGTCCTCAATTATTTGCCGGAAGTATTCCAATCTATGTGATTCTCTACAGCTTTTCTCTCTTACAGATCCCCCTAGAACCATGGAAGACGTACCTCTTTGTCTTAACAGACGTCCTATCGTCCTGTCCCTTCTCCTTGTCAGTGATTTCCACATATTCTTTTCCTCTCCGATTGTGCGCAGTCCCTCATCATTCCTCACGTTGTCAGTCCACCTAATTTTCATCTTTAGACTATAGCACCACATCTTAAATGCTTCTATTGTCTTCTGTTCCGTTTTTCCCACAGTTCATGTTTCACTTCCGTACAATGCTGCGCTCCAAATGTACATTCTCAGAAACTTCTTGCTTAAACTGAGGCCTATGTTTCAAACTAGGGGACTTCACGTGGCCAGATATGCCGTTTTCATCAATGGTAGTCTACTTGTGATGTTCTCCTTGCTCCGTCCGTTGTTGATTATTTTGCTGCCATGGTAGTAGCATTCCTTAACTTCATCTACTTCGTCACCATCAAACCCAATGTTACGTCAGCCGCTGTTTTCATTTCTGCTGCTCCTCCTTATTTTCATCTCTCTTTGATTTAGTCTCAATCCATATTCTGTATTTACACTCCTGGAAATTAAAATAAGAACACCGTGAATTCATTGTCCCAGGAAGGGAAAACTTTATTGACACATTCCTGGGGTCAGATACATCACATGATCACACTGACAGAACCACAGGCACATAGACACAGGCAACAGAGCATGCACAATGTCGGCACTAGTACAGTGTATATCCACCTTTCGCAGCAATGCAGGCTGCTATTCTGCCATGGAGACGATCGTAAAGATGCTGGATGTAGTCCTGTGCAACGACTTGCCATGCCGTTTCCACCTGGCGCCTCAGTTGGACCAGCGTTCGTGCTGGACGTGCAGACCGCGTGAGACGACGCTTCATCCAGTCCCAAACATGCTCAATGGGGGACAGATCCGGAGATCTTGCTGGCCAGGGTAGTTGACTTACACCTTATAGAGCACGTTGGGTGGCAAGGGATACATGCGGACGTGCATTGTCCTGTTGGAACAGCAAGTTCCCTTGCCGGTCTAGGAATGGTAGAACGATGGGTTCGATGACGGTTTGGATGAACCGTGCACTATTCAGTGTCCCCTCGACGATCACCAGAGGTGTACGGCCAGTGTAAGAGATCGCTCCCCACACCATGATGCCGGGTGGTGGCCCTGTGTGCCTTGGTCGTATGCAGTCCTGATTGTGGCGCTCACCTGCACGGCGCCTAACACGCATACGACCATCATTGGCACCAAGGCAGAAGCCACTCTCATCGCTGAAGACGACACGTCTCCATTCATCTCTCCATTCACGCCCGTCGCGACACCTCTGGAGGCGGGCTCCACGATGTTGAGGCGTGAGTGGAAGACGCCCTAACGGTGTGCGGCACCGTAGCCCAGCTTCATGGAGACGGTTGCAAATGGTCCTCGCCGATACCCCAGGAGCAACAGTGTCCCTAATTTGCTGGGAAGTGGCGGTGCGGTCCCCTACGGCACTGCGTAGGATCCTACGGTCTTGGCGTGCATCCGTGCGTCGCTTCGGTCCGGTCCCAGGTCGACGGGCACGTGCACCTTCCGCCGACCACTGGCGACAACATCGATGTACTGTGGAGACCTCACGCCCCACGTGTTGAGCAATTCGGCGGTACGTCCACCCGGCCTCCCGCATGCCCACTATACGCCCTCGCTCAAAGTCCATCAACTGCACATACGGTTCACGTCCACGCTGTCGCGGCATGCTACCAGTGTTAAAGACTGCGATGGAGCTCCGTATGCCACGGCAAACTGGCTGACACTGACGGCGGCGGTGCACAAATCCTGCGCAGCTAGCGCCATTCGACGGTCAACACCGCGGTTCCTGGTGTGTCCGCTGTGCCGTGCGTGTGATCATTGCTTGTACAGCCCTCTCGCAGTGTCCGGAGCAAGTATGGTGGGTCTGTCACACCGGTGTCGATGTGTTCTTTTTTCCATTTCCAGGAGTGTATTACACTGCTTTTTCCATTCTGCAGATCGTGTATTTTTTTTTCACTTTCACTCAGGATTGCAATGTTATCAGCGGATCGTATCAATGATATCCTTTCACCTTGAACTTTAATTCCACTCCTTAATCTTTCTTTTACTTCCATCATTGCTTCTTCGATGTACAGATTGAACAGTAGAGGCGAACGACTACATCCCCGTCTTACACCCTTTTCAATCTGTGCACTTTGTTTATGGTCGTCCACTTTTATTATTCGCTCTTGGCTGTTGTACATATTGTATATTACCCCTCTCTCCCTACAACGTACCACTATCTGTTTCAGAATTTTGAACATATTGCACCATTTTACACTATCGAACGGTTTTTCCAGGTCGACAAATCCTGCGACCCAGTTTGATCGCGCAGCCGTTTACGTTCTTGGAAGCGGTGTGGCCGGCGACCGCGAGCTCAGCCACCGATGACGCCTTGACGGTGGCGTCGCACGACGAGATGCCCGTGAAGGACACAACGCCCGCCACCGCCACCACTTTCGTCGTACCAGGGAGCTCGGTTCCAGACGCCGGCCTCATGGCTTGAAGCACGTGTCCGGTGAGAGTGCAGGATACTTTCCCAACCGAAATGGCATTCGTATATCACGCCATCAAAGAGAGATGCCGCCGCAAGGGACACCTTATAACATCAGTAGAGACAGCAATGGGTAGACGCGTTGCCACGCAGTGTACCATCGCTGCAGCTTTCGTCCAGCATTACAGGACGGTTATGCCGAGGTCCCACGAATCGTCCACCAGTAGGAAGACATTGTGCGTGATTTGCCCATCCCCAAAATAATGGCCCATAACAGCGCCCTGCTGGCTCCCATTACTGCTGAAAAATTAACAGCGGCTTTGGCACGTGGCGCACTGAACGAACCACCCAGACTAGGTGGCTTCTCGAACGAATTCTACCGCGTCTTTTATCCCCCAGTTGAGCGCTCAATGGATTCAGATGATTCAAGTCCTCTTCCAGAACGATATTACCCTCCCCACATATCGCCGGCTGCCACAGCGGACATGTGCGCTGCTACGTGACAGTAAAATTCCCAACATGGGTATTATTCTCCAGACGGGTTACGTCAAAAAAATGTTTCAAATGGCTCTGAGCACTATCGGACTTAACACCGAGGTCATCAGTCCCCAAGACCTAGAACTACTTAAAACAACTAACCTAAGGACATCACACACATCCATGCCCGAGGCAGGATTTGAACCTGCGACCGTAGCAGTGGCGCTTTTCCATGCTGAAGCACCTAGAACCTTGCGTCAACAGTTACCTAGCGTCAAACTTAATTATTTTGCACACGTTCTTCCCCCACCAAAGCCCATAGGTCCTAGGAGGCATATGACATTTTGTGAGCTCAGGTGACACACTCAAAGGCCACTGAACTACTTTAACGAGGCCTCCGGGCAGCTGCTGGGATCTTATACAACGCATGCTGGTGCTCCTGTTGCAACGACAGCCAAAATCTATCCATGCCGGACGTACTCCTAAGCTCTGATACTGTTTATATTCCCACCACCAGAATGAAAGCTGTGAACTGTGTGAAGGGCGTAGCTGTGTATTACCTTTTTACAAGCCGCGCCCGAAAGCGCTCTCGACTCGTGGCTCCACCTGAAGACGACTTATGAGGCGTTCAGCCGCCTTGTACGGTACCGGGCACGACTATCGAATTATTTAGGCGCATTATTCGAGAATCCTCCTAACGACTGGGGCGTTCCGAGTACCGGAAGGCAAACCTGAAGATGATACATGACACATGTGTGATCCTCCCAGTAAAAGGGATCCTCCATCAAATTGCGCGAAGACGACTCGGAACCCTTTGGTGGTAACAGTAGGAACCCGATCAAAATAAAATCAATAAAAAAAATAAAAGCATAATAATACTTAGTATATACTTGTAAATAACTAAATTTGTTAAAATAAAACTCCTTTGATCCTATAACACCCCTTTCCTTCCTACACTCTGGATCTGGGAGGGAGGGAATGGGACATTTTATCCAGGCCTCGGAAGGCCATACTTTCCATCTTCTTCTCGGGTTGCGAAAAAAAAAGCCTTGGTAAAGAAAAAAAAAATCTGTTAAGGCGACCGTTCGTGTGTAGTGGAAATTACGGATTCGCGTCCCAGTACGGTGAACATTTTTACTGTCGTCATTCCATTATGCAAATAATAGAAAAGATAATGTAGAACATTACCCTAGTGAACTGTGGATCTCATTCACAGTGTAAAAATTAAGAAACTAGAAATTGTAAAGAAATTTCTACAGTATATACTCGACGAGCAGAAACCATTTTATAACAATGTCTGCCAGCGGCAAGAGAAGGATGTTCAAGATAAAGACGAAGCATACCCACCGTTGTCTGCTTTTCTGTATTTTGTTAGCGTTTATACATTTAGGGTACATTGTGAATAAACCAGGATGCTTGCAACACATTCTTTTATGGTACTTGTGCCTGTTTCACTGATCATGGCCTGCACATCAGTAAACGTGTGAATGGGAGGCTTACAAAACTTAAAGGTGACATTGTAGTGAGTGGTGGTATCATCGTGATGGAAAAATTGTGTAGTAGTTGGTGGTAGAGCTTCATCGTTCTTAGATTGAAGTCAGCTGATAGGTATAATTACTTAAAGGAAGTCCCTCTAACTAAGGAATCAGCTTCAGGGGACGTCATGTTTCCAAGTAGAGAAGGAACTAGCATATTTCATCAAAGTATAAGAGGTAGTAGAGATAAAGTTAGTGAACTGCTTATAGATGTAGACCATGACATTATTGGTATATCGGAGCACCACTTAAATAAATCGACAGTTCAGATATTACTTTACCAGGATAGAGATTAGCTGGATGTTTTTCAAGTGAAAATTAAACACGAATAGATATTACTTTACCAGGATAGAGATTAGCTGGATGTTTTTCAAGTGAAAATTAAACACGAATGTGCTTAAACTAACACACAATATTTTTTAGCGGAGCACAATCTGACATTAAAAAATCCCTACAAAAGAATGGCCCTGACTAACATTAACCTATACGTTTCACAAATCACATACCTCAAAAAAATCTTGGTTACTCGAACTACTGCAATACAGCGAGGACCACTACTGACAGCTAAATAAAAGATTAAAACTACAGAAGGCACTAACTACTGATAGGTACAGTTAGCAAAGGAAAGACTTTAACAGAGAACAAACAATATATTTACCTTAATAGTCATAATACACTCCTGGAAATGGAAAAAAGAACACATTGACACCGATGTGTCAGACCCACCATACTTGCTCCGGACACTGCGAGAGGGCTGTACAAGCAATGATCACACGCACGGCACAGCGGACACACCAGGAACCGCGGTGTTGGCCGTCGAATGGCGCTAGCTGCGCAGCATTTGTGCACCGCCGCCGTCAGTGTCAGCCAGTTTGCCGTGGCATACGGAGCTTCACCGCAGTCTTTAACACTGGTAGCATGCCGCGACAGCGTGGACGTGAACCGTATGTGCAGTTGACGGACTTTGGGCGAGGGCGTTTAGTGGGCATGCGGGAGGCCGGGTGGACGTACCGCCGAATTGCTCCGTACCGCCGAATTGCTCAACACGTGGGGCGTGAGGTCTCCACAGTACATCGATGTTGTCGCCAGTGGTCGGCGGAAGGTGCACGTGCCCGTCGACCTGGGACCGGACCGCAGCGACGCACGGATGCACGCCAAGACCGTAGGATCCTACGCAGTGCCGTAGGGGACCGCACCGCCACTTCCCAGCAAATTAGGGACACAGTTGCTCCTGGGGTATCGGCGAGGACCATTCGCAACCGTCTCCATGAAGATGGGCTACGGTTCCGCACACCGTTAGGCAGTCTTCAGCTCACGCCCCAACATCGTGCAGGCCGCCTCCAGTGGTGTCGCGACAGGCGTGAATGGAGGGACGAATGGAGACGTGTCGTCTTCAGCGATGAGAGTCGCTTCTGCCTTGGTGCCAATGATGGTCGTATGCGTGTTAGGCGCCGTGCAGGTGAGCGCCACAATCAGGACTGCATACGACCGAGGCACACAGGGCCAACACCCGGCATCATGGTGTGGGGAGCGATCTCCTACACTGGCCGTACACCTCTTGTGATCGTAGAGGGGACACTGAATAGTGCACGGTACATCCAAACCGTCATCGAACCCCTCGTTCTACCATTCCTAGACCGGTAAGGGAACTTGCTGTTCCAACAGGACAATGCACGTCCGCATGTATCCCGTGCCACCCAACGTGCTCTAGAAGGTGTAAGTCAACTACCCTGGCCAGCAAGATCTCCGGATCTGTCCCCCATTGAGCATGTTTGGGACTGGATGAAGCGTCGTCTCACGCGGTCTGCATGTCCAGCACGAACGCTGGTCCAACTGAGGCGCCAGGTGGAAATGGCATGGCAAGCCGTTCCCCAGGACTACATCCAGCATCTCTACGATCGTCTCCATGGGAGAGTAGCAGCCTGCATTGCTGCGAAAGGTGGATGTACACTGTACTATTGCCGACATTGTGCATGCTCTGTTGCCTGTGTCTATGTGCCTGTGGTTCTGTCAGTGTGATCATGTGATGTATCTGACCCCAGGAATGTGTCAATAAAGTTTTCCCTTCCTGGGACAATGAATTCACGGTGTTCTTATTTCAATTTCTAGGAATATATATATATATATATATATATATATATATATATATATATATATATATATATATATCAGTTCATGACATATATTCTTAAAAATTTCAAAACTCCGCCATCTCTCTCCCAAGTCCACCACTGCTGGCGGCTTACCTCCAACTGCACAATGCTACGCGCTGTTAGCATCCAGCTGCCACTGCCCAACACTACAATGGCAGACAACAATGCAAACCAGCCACAGACTGCACACAGCACAGCCAGTGATTGTCATAGAGAGCGCTATGTGGCGGCGGCGTTACCAATAATGAAACCTAAACATCCTACTTACATAGCCCCCATGCTCCCCCTAAAAATATTTACAAATTGTTTTGGGCAGTGGCCAACACAGATTTGAAAATTTTTTTCATAATTACAATAACAAAGAAATGAAATGCACACACTTATTAATACAATGTTGGTCAAAAGCTAAAATTTTCTCACAGTCCATAAAGACAGTCCTGATCGTTCATCACAGAAAAAATTGCAGTGTTTTTCTCAAAGTCTGAGCAATAAAAGAAATTGCACTTGGAAGTAGTGGATTTCTAAGCAGTCTTGAAGAAGTAGTGTGGTCCTTCCAACGGAAAGACAGTGCTGACTCTTGACATGCAGACAGGTAATGGGCCACAACAGAGCAAACCCACAGCAGAGTCAGTCGAAGTTGAAGACTATTGGAAGGTTGGTCATCACAGAGCAGACCCACTGTAGTCCTAGTAGAGATTATGGTACTGGTGGGCCACGAGAGGTGGAGACGCACTGCAGTCCTTGTAGAAATAATGGTATTGGTGGGCTGTCGAAGGTGCAGACCCACTTTAGTCCTTGTAGAGATGGGCAGCAGCCATCTGTTGCGACTGTGCAGGTGCACAATCACCATCTAAGAGTCTTGTGGACAGTATAGCAAGTCCATAAACCACCACTTGTCCACTCACAAAGAATTTGTTTGAAATGTCCTTAGAACCGGCAATGCTGTTATCCAGTACCTTGCTAAATTATTAACACATGTGCAAACACTCTCAGTCCCTGCTTCTCACATATTGTCCATATACTACGACCAACAGAAAAGTGTGCAGTGAAAAATAATTTAAAAGTTACTTAATTTGTTGAACTGCTGTAAATTACAATTTTATGACATAAGAATACAATAACAAAGAAACAAAATACAACTTAAAGAATATAACAATTCAGACAACATTTGCAGTAGTACAGGCTTTACAAAAGAATCGAAATAGCAAATACATCAGTGTTACAAAAATTACGACATAAGTACATACATAGAAGATCAGAATAATTTTTGAAACATCAACTTCACACATGAGCATTAGAACAAAACAGAATAGATAATGTGTAAACATCTTTACAAAGTAAATAACTTGTTATTAATGCAAATTATATTTGAGGATAACAGTATTCCTCATCATAGTGAATGTAGCTTAGTAATAGAAGAGAAAAAATTCTATGAAACAGTACACAGAGACAGGAAGAAAATAAATACACAAGGGTACACAAACACATAGTGGGATAACACAAAAGGAAACGACATGGTTTGTTTTCAGGGTAACATTTGGTACTGCAGTCCAACCCAAAAGTTCATTCCATATATCGTCCCTCTTATTTCAACATTTGCTCCAGCAAAAAAAAAGAATCCTATCCAAGCATGCTTTCTGTATTCTGTTCACATCCTTTTTCAAAAATAGTTTTTCTCGTCTGTACACTCCTTTTTTAGCCAAACCATTTTCTCATAGTTTCTCAATGCTTTTCTTCCAATTCATCATAGTTAGTTTCTTATATAGTCTACCTCCTCTTAAGCTAACTTAAACCTACCGAGCTCAGATGCTACACTAAGGGACGATGCAATGCAGCAGCAGAAAACAATTAACACAAATAGCAATGACAAAAAATGCCAGTTGTAATATTACAACTAATATAAGGCAATGAGCAGCAAATGAGATAAATAAATCAGTAGTAAAACTAGCTTAACAGAGTAATACAAAGTGAAATTTAGTAGCACTATGCCTGGCAAACAGCAGCAGCAAGTGCAATAACTTACATCTAAACGTGACAAAGCTCAAGCATAAAAAATATTACAGTAAAGACAGCAATGCAGAAAAGGGAAATGTCTATTCACTCATTAATATCTATGTCATTAAAGTGGTGCACCACAAAACTAATTCTACAAAAGATATTACCAAGTAGTTGAAAAGAAAATTAAGTATGCAGTAACTGTTATTAATCCCTTCTTATTGTTCCTTCCTTTCCAAGGGCTCCTTTTTCGAAGAATGTGGATCATAAAATGATTATTTAATAGAGCTGTTGACAGAAAGTTTTCACATTAGCAAATGCATTTAATTTTATTTTATAAACCCAATGCTGCAATACTGCTGGAAACCAGATATCAAATGAAATAAGCAACTATGAAAAGCAAAGCATAAAAATATCATTCAATAATCAGGTGACATTTCATAAGTTAGTAGAAATTCTCTCAACTCTCGTAGAAAGACGTTTGTCATTATCAGGTGTGCAGATATAAGAAAGTATCTTTCCAAGTAATGAGTGTGTCGTTTTTGCGATGCTTTCCACAAAGGAATGTCAATAGCGAGGATAATGCCCTCTTTATTTTTTTTCCTCTATGCCTCTGAAAGGCACACACTAATGAATTGTTTCCAGGTGGTTGTCGCCCAGCTGGGTGCCCACAACGCATCACGTGCAGGTGGTCATTTAACTTTCTTACCGAAATATTTACGACACCAGTTTCCGCTACAGTGGCAGTCTCATATAACAAATTTCACAGGTCAAGAATTTGCGTTACACATCTGTAGAAACTAAATCCTATTGATATAATAGTGTCCAAAAAATTTTCGTCGGCAGTGTAATACATTCACACATTTACATTCATTTCATAACTCTTAAAGTACGAATCTTGGTTTCCAACAACCTTTTTGCACAAACCAGAGTCCCTAACCACTACTCATTATTCCTTACCTTATTCGTCGACACTTCTTCAATATTTCATCATAACAGATACGTAGCATAATCAAATAACTCATATAGCATCAGCTTATTGATCATAAACATACTGCAACAGCGTAATACACATCGTCATCATAACATCATGAAACCCCAGCCAAATCTCAAAATCATCGTAGATTTCTGCAATATCTTCAAAACCTAAACAAATTCTCTGCACATTTAAATAGTGTCATCTACCTCAAACGTACTTTAAAAATCATGAACCCATACCAAATACAACATTCAAAGCTTTCATAGTATCACAATGGTTCCAAAAAAATATGAAATGTTCACAAAGTACAGACAAAATACAATTTCATGAGTGTGAAGTAATGCAACGGTGTAATTACGTAAACATCTGTCACTGATGTAGTAAAATAAATGTTTGTCTTTCTCAGTTAAATAACCAGATAGCTGTGTAATTTATGCGTTAGAGAAATATGGTACCGATGTGTAAAGTTGTATAAGCAAATACCATATTAGCTAGGGCTCCTTGTGCTTGCCAAACACATGGTACACAAAGTAAGCGTGTACCCCCCTGAGGATTAATGTAATTATATCCTCAGGTGTTACAGATTACAGCATTGGAATGAAATGTATCATGAAAAACTTTCTTTGTAATTTAACAATCTTGATAAATAAATGGTATAAGTACCAAATTAATCACTCAAATTTGTGCCCTGTAGTGCTAAATGTGCGTTTTGCTGTAAGATAATTCTGTGGAACTGTCGTAGTTATCGTCCTCTGTAAGCAAAGTTCTGCTGAAGTCAATGTACTTATCTCATGATAAACAAAAGTGAAATGCTTTGCTTATAGATATCGTAGTTACTACGCTTATTGCCGTGATGAAGTAAGTACTGTACTGTAACGTATTGTTGTGCTACAGAAAAAGCTTTCTCATTGTAGCTATACCACAAAAGTTAATACTAAAACATATTTTCTTTTCCAGAAGAATTCAGAAAAACTCTGCAGATATAAAACAGATAAACCGCAAAAACAACATTGTAAATTGTCACTTATTGGTAGCGTCGTGATAAAATCGTGTAGCTGTCACATAAACTAACCACTGTATCATCTGGTATCTCACAGAAAGTACTTTAAATCCAGAGTGTATTTTCAAGTAAACCCAAAATGTAGCATTAAAATCTTATTATCAGTACTGGTAAATGTTCTAAGTATGTGAGCCTTATAGTCGTTACGTAATCGTGCAACTAACAAGCAAGAATGTACACACACAATAACACTGTGTCGTCTGTTCACAATAACAATGCATTCGTAATTTCTGTTTAAAAATGTTCTCTAGTTTCTACACTGGATAGTTAACTTCAAAACATTGTTGCATGTTAACAGTTTCTCAGTGTGACAAAGCATACTAGTAACGTGGAGTGAAAAATTTTATGGCAGAGACTAAGTTATAAAGCAGTTTATCTTTCAATAAACGGTTTTAAATGTGAAATGTGGAACGATCTTTTACCCATTCTAGTGAGCACTGTTTCAGGATCAAAGTAATTATCATGTTATATACGTCGCTAAAGAATGCTAAAATTGTTCTAAAGAATAGTGTCTATGTTATTTTTCTCTGAGCCAGCCGGCGCACGCGGCTGCCTGCGGTGCGAGTCATTGTCTGTCTCTTTGTTGGCGCGCGCCGTTATTGGGATTAGGTGACCTAACTTTTACAAATTCACCTTTTCGAGAGGGCCCAGCTCTGTTTGAATCCCTCCAGTTCTGATGAAATTCCGGTCTGTCGTTATGATTATATCGTCTGTCGTCATGTCGGTAGTTCCTGTAGTTCCTTTCTTGTCGGTTAAGTGGAGGAGAATTTCTCCCTGAATCGTAACTGTGCACTGGACCGTTGCGTCTGACGTTATTGTGTCTCCCTTGATAACTGTTTTGGTTCCTATATTGTCTGTTTCTATGGTTATCTCTGTCATATTCATTACTAGGGAAATGCGATCTTTCTCTGCAACTATTAGTGTGCCAACGGTGGTCATACGGGTGGTGTCTGTTTTGGTCACGATTTGTGTTGTGAGAATAGCCTTGTCGTGTGCAGTTACTTCTTTAATCGCGGAATTGCTACGGATGTGACCTGTAGTGATTGTTTTCCTGTTTTTGCATTCCGCGACTGTCTGTGTCAATTTCTAATTCTTGTAAGAGTCCCTGTAAAGCTTCAATGTCGTATTTGCATCGTCCTGGTAAAATAATCTGTCGTAAATGTTCAGGTAATTTGATTAAGTAAATCCGGACGAGTTCTGCGGGGCTGTAAGTGTTTGACAGGTACTGATTCTTATGTAACATGTCTTCAAAATATTTGACAAGACTGGAAAATTCAGATTGTTCGAAATGTTTCATCATTATGATGCTATGTTTTACTCGATCTTGTGTAGCTTGAGACCAATATGCTGAGAGGAAGGCATGATAAAATTCTCCTTCACTATGACAATCGTGAATGACCGATCGCATTCTTACAGCTGGTTCATTCTCCAAGTAGCCACACATAAATTCTAATCTGTGCTCTAATGACCAGTTGGGAGGAAAACAATGAGAGAATTGATGGAGCCACGCTTGTGGATGAATGTCGTTGCCAGAATTCTTAAATGTTTTGAATTTACGTGCAGTAATGAACAGCTTATAGTCAAAATCATCGTGTCGGCGGGTAGCATGTCGATCATTGTTACGTCGTGTCGGCGGATCCATCTCAAAATTCGGTGCACCTTGCCAATTTCTTTCATAATTTCTGAAATACCCTGTGTTATTATTTTGTGGCTTTACCGTTTTTCTAAGTCCCTCTTCCCGTGTTGGAGCGCGAGTGTCTTCTGAAATACGTAATTCTTGTATTACCTGTGTCAGCTGATCTTGCACTTCCCGGATTTCTCTTTGGTGTTGTGTATTAATTTGATTCTGATTTTGTTTGAATCTTCTAATTTGTTCGCACTCTTATGTATCATTCAGATCATCATCTACCTTTGTAGATAAGTTAGTGAACTCATCTGAAAGTTCGGCTACTTTCTGGGATAGTGAACACATTTCCTCAGTCTGTTTTTCTGAACCAAGTTTCAGAGTGTCCATTTGTGTTGAAATCGAATCTACTGTGTCCTTTAAGTTTTCCTGAGTTCTTACGAGTTGCGTAACTGAATCGGTGGATGCAACTGAGTCCATTTTAGCTTTCAAGGTTTCATGATTTTCATGAACAATAGTTTGCAGTTCTTTCATGGCTGCTTCATGATTCTGTAATGCATTTTCATGCAGCGAAAAAATAGGTTGAAAATGCTCACAAATTTGTGTTTTTACCTCATTACTGATTTTTTGGCATTCTGATTCAATGTTATGTAACTCAGTAGTTAAATCTTCACGTGTTTGTTCAAGTGTGGTGTCTAAGTTTTGAAGCTTTTGCTGTGTTTGTCTCTGATTTTGTTCCATTGTGTCTAACTTTTGAAGCTTTTGCTGTGTTTGTCTCTGATTTTGTTCCATTGTGTCTAACTTTTGAAGATTTTGTCCCATTTGTTTCTGATTTTGTTCAAGCGTTGTGTCCCACTTTTGTAGCCTTTGTCCCATTTGTTGCATTAACTGTAATAACACTGCACTGGTGTTTGAAACATCTCAGTGCTTTTCAGCAGCGAAGTTGCACTGGCAACATACACATTTTGACAAGAAGAAAATGTGTCTTGACTTATTTTCAAAAACGGCGAGGACCCAAAACCTGAATCTGTAGTATTTGCAAGATTGTGTCCTGTCATTCCCGATTCCTGGGGCAAGCTGTTGCTGACCGATCGATCGATAACGCTTCCCTGTTCACTTCCTGTTTCACTGTCTACACCATTATTTGACGCCTGCTCCATTTCCTTCTGCATTGTTACCAAATTACTACTTAGAATGTCTGTTAATTCATTACACAGTGGTGCTGGTAAGCTACGCTCGTCGTCACTATTATTTCATAGTTTACTTTGCAGTCTAGTGTTACGTTTTTCACACGCCATTGTTGTCACAATATTTCACACAACAACACAGAAAACCACAATTTGAAGAGCAAAATAAGAGAACACATTAACGTAGCACTGAAAATAATATCTCGTTAATTGCAAGCGCAGCTGCGAAATACTTGCTGCAAATCTACATGCATGCCACAATAGTTTTACTGTAAAACAATTAAAAACTATAACTACAAAGGAAATTCTCTCTACAATTACACACTAGCAATAAACAAAGGTTACACTAACTACACAAACTACAAGAAAAAATCGAAGATTCCAGTGAGATATCCTGGCAGGGTCGCCATATGAAACGACCCCTTAGAACAATTATACACGAATGTGCTTAAACTGATACACAATATTTTTTAGCGCAACGCAATCTGACTTTCTAAAATCCCTACAAAAGAATAGCCCTGACTAACATTAACTTATACGTTTCACATATCACTTACCTCACAAAAATCTTGGTTACTCGAACTACTGCAACAGAGCGAGCACCACTACTGACAGCTAAATAAAAGATTCAAACTACGGAAGGCACTAACTACTGATAGTTATAGTTAGCAAATGAAAGATTTTAATAGAGAACAATGTATTTACCTTAATAGTCATTATATTCAAAACTCCGCCATCTCTCTCCCCACGTCCACCACTGCTGGCGGCTCAACTCCAACTGCGCAATGCCATGCGCTGTTAGCATCCAGCTGCCGCTGCCAAACACTACAATGGCAGACAACAATGCAAACCAGCCACAGACTGCACATGGCACAGCCAGTGATTTTCATACAGAGCGCTACGTGGCGGCGGCGTAACCAATAAAAAACCTAAACATCCAATTTACATAAGGAGTTCCTTGCGGCGTGGGGGAGTGGCCATGTATGTAAAAAACAGTATTCCATTAGAATCCATAGACGCTTCATGGCACTGCACAGGACAGATATTTGAATCTTGTGCAGGGGCAGTTGAATTTAGTAAAACTAAAATTATAATTTTTGTTGTTTATACGTGCCCTAACTCTGCTCAAAATGTTCAAATGTGTGTGAAACCCTTAACTTCTAAGGTCATCAGTCTCTAAGCTTACACACTACGTAACTTTAATTATCCTAAGGACAAACTCACACCCAATGCCTGAGGGAGGACTCAAACCTCCACTGGGAGCAACCAAACCGTCTATGACAGCAGCGTCTTAGACCCCCTATCTCTGACTTCAGAGCATTTTTGCTCCAGCTAGAGAGGGTACCGGATTCACTTAATAGGAAGTACCAGAAAATAGTTATGTGTCGTGACTTTAGTATTAATTTTGTATCTGATTGTGCAAGAAAAAGGATGTTTGTAGCCCTCATAAATACGTATGATATGATGCACACTATGTTTTTCCATCTAGGGAGCAGGGGAACGGTAGCACAGCCATATACAATTGTTTTTCCATTCTTCGTTACTGGGTACTAGCAGTAAAAGGCAGACTTGGTGGCTGACTAGCGGGATAAGGATATCATCTAGAACAAAGCAGAAATTACATCAAAATGTTAGAAGAAGTCACAGTCAAGTTACCGTAGCCCATTCCAAACAGTATTGCAAGGTGCCTGAAAGTGTTATTAGGAAGGTGAAAAGTAAGTTGTACGAAAATAGAACAGCTAATTCACAGGATAAAATTAAAACGATATGGCCAGTTGTGAAGAAGTGTGTGGTCAGTAGCAAAAGGTCGACGATATAAAGTCTTTTAGTAGTAAAAATATTTCTGTTGCTGATAAATCAGATATGTGTACAGTATTTAACAATCATTTTCTGAGCATTGCTGGTCAATTAAATAAATATTCACTTTCTACATTGTATCATATAACTCTCTTGGCAAATGTCTTTCCGAGATTGATGTCTGAAATACTCATCTGTGATAAAGACAAGGGGAAGATTAACTCAGTAATTAAATCACTTAAGACTAGATCACAATACAATAATGATGAAGAGTAGACTGAAGTTCAAGACATTAGTCAGGAAGAATCAATACGCTAAGGAATGACGAGATACGTTTGAAGTTCTCTAACGCTGTAGATACAGCAATAAGGAATAGCGCAGTAGGCAGTGCAGTTGAAGAGGTATGGACATCTCTAAAAAGGGCCATCAGAGAAGCTGGGAACGAAAACATAGGTACAAAGAAGGCAGCTGCGAAGAAACCATGGGTAACAGATGAAATACTTCAGTTGATTGATGAAAGGAGGAAGTACAAACATGTTCAGGGAATATCAGGAATACAGAAATACAAGTCGCTGAAAAATGAAATAAATAGGAAGAGCAGGGAAGCTAAGACAAAATGGCTGCAAGAAAAATGTGAAAACATCGTAAAAGATATGATTGTAGGAAGGACAGACTCAGAATACAGAAAAGTCAAAACAACCTTTGGTGACATTAAAAGCAACGGTGGTAACATTAAGAGTGCAACGGGAATTCCACTGTTAAATGCAGAGGAGAGAGCAGATAGGCGGAAAGAATGCATTGAAAGCCTCTATGAGGGTGAAGATTTGTCTGATGTGATAGAAGAAGAAGCAGGAAACGATTTAGAAGAGATAGGGGATCCAGCATTCGAATCGGAATTTAAAAGAGCTTTGGAGTACTTAAGATTAAATAAGGCAGAAGGGATAGATAACATTTCATCAGAAGTTTTAAAATCATTAGGGGAAGTGGCAACAAAACGACTACTCACGTTGGTGTGTAGAATATATGAGTCTGGCAACATACCATCTGACTTTCGGAAAAGCATCATCCACACTATTCCGAAGACGGCAAGAGCTGACAAGTGCGAGAATTATCGCACAATCAGCTCATGCATCGAAGCTGCTTACAATAATGATATACAGAAGAATGGAAAAGAAAATGGAGAATGCGCTAGGTGATGATCAGTTTGACTTTAAGAAAAGTAAAGGCACGAGAGAGGCAATTCTGACGTTACGGCTAATAATGGAACCAAGGCTAAAGAAAAATCAAGACACGTTCATAGGGTTTGTCGACCTGGAAAAAGCGTTCGACAATATAAAATGGTGCAAGCTGCTTGAGATACTGAAAAAAGTAGGGGTAAGCTATAGGGAGAGACGGGTTATATACAATATGTACAACAACCAAGAGGGAATAATAAGAGTGGACGATCAAGAACGAAGTGCTCGTATTAAGAAGGGTGCAAGGCAAGGCTGTAGCCTTTCGCCGCTACTCTTCAATCTGTACACCGAGGAAGCAATAATGGAAATAAAAGAAAGGTTCAGGAGTGGAATTTCAATACAAGGTGAAAGGATATCAATGATACGATTCGCTGATGACATTGCTATCCTGAGTGAAAGTGAAGAAAAATGATCTGCTGAACGGAATGAACAGTGTATTGAGTGCACAGTATGGTTTGAGAGTGAATCGTAGAAAGACGAAGGTAATGAGAAGTAGTAGAAATGAGAACAGCGAGAAACTTAACATCGGGATTGATGGTCATGAAGTCAATGAAGTTAAGGAATTCTGCTACGTAGGCAGTAAAATAACCAATGACGGACGGAGCAAGGAAGACATCAAAAGCAGACTCGCTATGGCAAAAAAGGCATTTCTGCCCAAGAGAAGTCTACTAATATCAAATACCGGCATTAATTTGAGGAAGAAACTTCTGAGGATGTGCGTCTGGAGTACAGCATTGTATGGTAGTGAAACATGGACTGTGGGAAAACCGCACATAAGAGAATCGAAGCATTTGAGATGTGGTGCTATAGACGAATGTTGAAAATTAGGTGGACTGATAAGGTAAGGAACGAGGAGGTTCTGCGCAGAATCGGAGAGGAAAGGAATACGTGGAAAACACTGATAAGGAGAAGGGACAGGATGATAGGACATCTGCTAAGACATGAGGGAATGACTTCCATGGTACTGGAGGGAGCTGTAGAGGGCAAAAACTGTAGAGGAAGACAGAGATTGGAATACGTGAAGCAAATAATTGAGGACGTAGGTTGCAAGTGCTACTCTGAGATGAAGAGGTTAGCACAGGAAAGGAATTCGTGGCGGGCTGCATCAAAGCAGTCAGTAGACTGATGACGAAAAAAAAAGACTAAGGAATCTCATGGATATGATGGAGTGCCTAGCAGAATATTAAAGTACTGTATTTATCCATATTTGTTATTTTTCCTTGAGGAATGATCAGTTTCATGGACGATTGAAATACCCAGTAGTACAGCCAAACTATAAAAATGGAGAAAGGGATAATGTAGATAATTTCAGACCTATTTCTATGCCATCAGTGTTTGCTTTTGTTATTCGAAAGGCTGTCTATGTAACGATAATTTTATATCACATAATTTGCTATCAAAGTACAGTTCGGCTTTATAATTCGTTTGACAACTGAAAATACTATATTATCTTTTCTCTGTAAGATACTGGATGAATTAACCAAAGGTATTTTTTGATTTAACTAAGGCGTTTCATTGTGTTGATCACAAAATATTCCTCCTAGACAATTACGGAATACGGGGAGTGGCTCACAATTTGTTCACCTCTTACTTTAATTTTTATTTTGGTTATTTGTCTTCTGACTGGTTTGACGCAACCCGCCACGAATTCCTCTCCCGTTCCAACCTCGTCATCTCAGAGTAGCACTTGCAACCTACGTCCTAAATTATTTGCTGGATGTATTATAATCTCTGTCTTCCTCTACAGTTTTGCCCTCTACATCTCTCCTTCTAGAACCGTGGAAGTCATTACCTCATATCTTAACAGATGTCCCTTCTCCTTATCATTGTTTTCCACATGTTCCTTTCTTCTCCGATTCTCTGCAGAATCTCCTCATTCCTTACCTTATCAGTCCATCTAATTTTGAACATTCGTCTGTAGCACCACATTTCAAATGCATCGATTCTCTTGTGTCCGGTTTTTCCAAAGTCCATGTTTCACTGCCATACAATGCTGTACTCAAGACGTACATTCTCAGATATTTCCTCCTCAAATTAAGGGCGATATTTGATACTAGTAGAATTTTCTTCTCAGGAATGCCCTGTTTGCTATTGCTAGTCTGTTTTTGATGTCCTTCTCGCTCGGTCCGTCATAGGTTATTTCACTGCCAAGGTAGCAGAATTCCTTAACTTCATGTGCTTCGTGACCATCGACCTTGATGCTAAGTTTCTCGCTAATCTCATTTCTACTACTTACCATTACTTACCTATTTCTTCGATTTACTCTCAATCTATAATCTGTACTCATTAGACTGTTCATTCCCTTCAGCAGATCACGTAATTTGTCTTCACTTTCACTGAGGGTAGGAATGTCATCTGCGAATTGTATCATTGATATCCTTTCACCTTGAATTTTAATTACAAACCTTTCTTTTATTTCCGTAATTGCTTCCTCGATGTAAAGATTGAACAGTAGATGTGAAAGGCTATATCCTTGCCTTACACCCTTTTTTAATATGAGCGATTCGCCCGTGGTCCTCTACTCTTATTATTCCGTCTTGGTTGTTGTACATATTGTATATTACGAGTACTCGTCTCTCCCTATAGCTTACCCCTACTTTTCTCAGAATTTCGAACATCGCACACCGTTTTACTTTGTGAAGGCTTTTTCCAGGTCGACAAATCCGATGATCGTGTCTTGATTTTTCTTTGGTCTAGCTTGCATTATTATCCCCAACGTCAGAATTGCCTCTCTCGTGCCATTACCTTTATTGAAGCGTCTAGCGCATCCTCAATTTTCTTTACCATTCTTCTGCATACCTTTCTTGTAAGCAACTTGGATGCATGAGCTGTTAAGCTGATCGTGCGGTAATTTGCTCACTTGTCAGCTCTTGCTGTCTTCGGAATTGTGTGGATGGTAGATTTCCATATGGTATGTCGCCAGACTCATACATTCTACACACCAACGTGAATAGTCGTTTTGTTGCCACTTCCCCCAATGAATTGAGAAATTCTGATGAAATGTTATCTATCCCTTCTGCCTTATTTAATCTTAAGTACTCCAAAGCTCTTTTAAATTCAGATTCTAAAACTGGAGCATCTATCTCTTGTAAAGCGACTCCTGTTTCGACTTTTATCGCATCAGACAAATCTTCCCCCTCATAGAGGCTTTCAGTGAACTCTTTCCACCTATTCTCTCTCTCTTCTGCATTTAACAGTGGAATTCCCGTTGCACTCTTAATGTTATCACCCTTGCTCTTAATGTCACCGAACGTTGATTCGACTTTCCTGAGATCTGAGTGTGTCATTCCGACAGTCACGGACGCAGGGTAGCCGGGCGGTCTGAGGCACCTTGTCACCACCCACCCCCCCCCCCCCCCCGCCATCAATTGGAGGGTTCGAGTCCCCCCTCGGGCATGGGTGTGTGTGTGTCCTTAACATAAGTTACTTTAAGTTAGATTAAGTAGTGTGGAGGTTTCGAGTCCCCCCTCGGGCATGGGTGTGTGTGCCCTTAACGTAAGTTAGTTTAAGTTAGATTAAGTAGTGTGTAAGCTAAGGGATCGTTGATATCAGCAGCCATTTCGTCTTAACTTCCCTGCCCTCCTCATGTATTACATTCCTCAGCGACGTGTATTTCTCTATGCCTACGTTTCCTGGAGCATTTTTGTACTTCCTCGTTTCAGCAATCAACTGAAGTATTTCTTCTATTACCGATGATTTCTCCGCAGTTACCTTATTTGTACCTACGTTTTACTTCTCAACTTCTGAATTTCTGTTATGGGTTATGGCCCCTTTTTTTTGAGATTGCTCTTCAACTGTACTGCCTATTGAGATATTCGTTATTGCAGTATCTATAGCCTTAGAGAACTTCAAGCTTATCTTGCCATTCCTTAGTACCTCCATATCCCACTTACCTGCTTATTGATTCTTCACGACTAATGTCTTAAATTTCAGCCTATTCTTCATCACTACTATATTGTGATCTAAGTCTGTATCTGTTCCTGGGTACACCTTACATTCCGGTATCTGCCTTCGGAAAATTGGAAATATGTGGTAAGTTCCTATGGAAGCAAACTGCGGAGATCATCGGTCCCTAGGCTTACACACTACTTAATCTAGCTTAAACTAACCTACATTAAGGACAACACACACACATACATGCCCCAGGTAGGACTTGAATCTCCGACGGAGGGGGAGCAGTGGCAAGGCGCCCCAGACTGCACGGCTACACCGCGCGGCTCTGTTTTCGGAATCTCTGTCTGACCACGATGTAATCTAACAGAAATCTTCTCATATCACCCGCCCTTTTCCAAGTATACCTCCTCTTCTAGAGATTCTTGAACAGAGTATTCGCTGTTACTAGCTGAAACTTGTTACAGAACTCTTTCTCCTCTCTTATTCCTTGTTTCAAGCCCATATTCTTCTGCAACCTTCTCTCCTTCTCCTTGTCCTACAACTGCATTCCAGTCCCCCGTTGCTACTGGATTTTCATCCCTTTCAGTATCCACATACACTTTCTCCATGTCTTCATCTTCAGCTTGCGACGTCTGCATGTATACGTCAACTATAGTTGTTGGTGTTGGTTTGCTGTTGATTCTGATAAGAACGACCCTGTCACTGAACTGTTCACAGAAACACACACTCTGTCCTACCGTCCTATTCATAACGAAACCTACACGTGCTATACCTTTTTCTGCTGCTGTTGATATTACCCTGTACTCATCCGTCGAAAAATCATTGTCTTCTTTTCACTTCACTTCACTGACCCTTACTGCATCTAGATTGAGCCGTTGAATTTCCCTTTTCAGATTTTCTAGTTTACCTAGCACGTTCAAGTTTCTGACATTCCACACCCCGACTCGAAGAACGTTATCATTTGGTTGATTATTCAATCTTTTTCTCGTGGTAACCTCACCCTTGGTAGAACCAAATGGGGAGTATTCCAGACTCATTTGCCAGTCGAGAGATCGTCATGACACATCTTCAATCACAGGTCACATATCCTGTGGATACACGTTAGCTGTTTTTAATGCCTTCTACATCCTCATGCCGTTGATCATTGCTGATTCTTCCGCCTTTAGGGGGCAATTGATTGTGACATTTTCGGCCGAGAAAAGTTTACATTTTACAGCACTGAGCTGTATGTAGGCCAGTCTGAAGATGCGTGAATCAGGCGGAACGTATCATTCGTAAATAAAAGATGAATGCATCCCTGCAACCAGACTGACTTTTTCTACAGCGTATAACAGTGGTTGCTGTACCATCCCCGCCACGTGTTGCAAAACTTTCTCTGAACACTTGTTGGTTTCCTTCTAGTGTGAGCTAAGAATATGACGTGGAAGACATGATTGCAGCGAAAGACCATCCATTTTTGGTACTGTACATTGGACTCTGTGAAATCCTCTGTAATTAATATTATATTGTATTTTTAAATTATATTGTGTTTTAGTTGTACACGGATGAATAAAATAATAATACACTCCTGGAAATGGAAAAAAGAACACATTGACACCGGTGTGTCAGACCCACCATACTTGCTCCGGACACTGCGAGAGGGCTGTACAAGCAATGATCACACGCACGGCACAGCGGACACACCGGGAACCGCGGTGTTGGCCGTCGAATGGCACTAGCTGCGCAGCATTTGTGCACCGCCGTCGTCAGTGTCAGCCAGTTTGCCGTGGCATACGGAGCTCCATCGCAGTCTTTAACACTGGTAGCATGCCGCGACAGCGTGGATGTGAACCGTATGTGCAATTGACGGAATTTGAGCGAGGGCGTATACTGGGCATGCGGGAGGCCGGGTGGACGTACCGCCGAATTGCTCAACACATGTTGCGTGAGGTCTCCACATTACATAGATGTTGTCGCCAGTGGTCGGCGGAAGCTGCATGTGCCCGTCGACCTTCGACCGGACCGCAGCGACGCACGGATGCACGCCAAGACCGTAGGATCCTGCGCAGTGCCGTAGGGGACCGCACCGCCACTTCCCAGCAAATTAGGGACACTGTTGCTCCTGGGGTATCGGCGAGGACCATTCGCAACCGTATCCATGAAGCTGGGCTACGGTCCCGCACACCGTTAGGCCGTCTTCCACTCACGCCCCAACATCGTGCAGCCCGCCTCCAGTGGTGTCGCGACAGGCGTGAATGGAAGGACGAATGGAGACGTGTCGTCTTCAGCGATGAGAGTCGCTTCTGCCTTGGTGCCAATGATGGTCGTATGCGTGTTTGGCGCCGTGCAGGTGAGCGCCACAATCAGGACTGCATACGACCGAGGCACACAGGGCCAACACCCGGCATCATGGTGTGGGGAGGGATTTCCTACACTGGCCGTACACCTCGGGTGATAGTCGAGGGGACACTGAATAGTGAACGGTACATCCAAACCGTCATCGAACCCATCATTCTACCATTCCTAGACCGGCAAGGGAACTTGCTGTTCCAACAGGACTATGCACGTCCGCATGTATCCTGTGCCACCCTACGTGCTCTAGAAGGTGTAAGTCAACTACCCTGGCTAGCAAGATCTCCGGATCTGTCCCCCATTGAGCATGTTTGGGACTGGATGAAGCGTCGTCTCACGCGGTCTGCACGTCCAGCACGAACGCTGGTCCAACTGAGGCGCCAGGTGGAAATGGCATGGCAAGCCGTTCCACAGGACTACATCCAGCATCTCTACGATCGTCTCCATGGGAAAATAGCAGCCTGCATTGCTGCGAAAGGTGGATATACACTGTACTATTGCCGACATTGTGCATGCTCTGTTGCCTGTGTCTATGTGTCTCTGATTCTGTCAGTGTGATCATGTGATGTATCTGACCCCAGGAATGTGTCAATAAAGTTTCCCCTTCCTGAGACAATGAATTCACGGTGTTCTTATTTCAATTTCCAGGAGTGTATTTAAGTTCACTGACTTTCTGCATCTGCTTGTGTAACGATTCATAGATCCCATGGGCCAATGTAATAAACTATTCTCTGAATACATGTAAACGTTTTCGATCTTTGTCACTTTTTGTAAGACTGTCTATAACTGGTGGCGACCCAATAAAAAGCTGTCATTTGTTAATGCTGCTGCATTTTCGGCTTATCTCGGTGAGAGGTACTGCACTATATAGAGCCTGAAGAGAGATGCAGTCGATCCACGTTACGGGAAGTCTGCTAAGGAACGCAATTTTGAACACTATGCGCTGAGCGATCAGCTCCGAACCACTGGTGCCTGCACCGACACTGTGCTGTGTCGCCAGGCATGCCACAGTTGCCGCTTGTCCTGCTTTACAGGGCGATCAATCCTCCGGATATTCTCATTCTGTGATGAACCGTTGAGGTCCAACGTGTTGTCGATTACTCGTGGTTTCATAGCAATTCAGCCTCTTTCCTAAGTGTTCTCGTAAGCTGCGCGCGATCAGCCGACCATTCTCGCCGTACAATAACAATTCGCTCTTTGTCAGAGTTGTTTGTGTCAATGGATTTCTGCATTTGTTGCCCGTATCGTCGCTATAAGGGTTTACCATTCGTCCCTGCCCAACTCATATATATGCGTTTCTGCGTCACGTGTCCACAACGTTACCAAATGCTGGTATTCAATCTCGCTATTGACGGTAGTCATCTTTCGGGTCGTCAGTGTTTTTACGTAAGAACTATACACCAGATTGGGTTAGTGTTGTTGTTGTGATCTTCAGCGCGAAGCCTGCTTTGCTGCAGCTCTTGTTGTTACCCTACTCTGTGCAAGTCTGTTAATTTACGAGTAACTACCGTCACATTTTGATTCTGCTTACTCTGTTCATCTCTTCATCCCCCTCTACAATGCTTCCCCATGCCACACCTCCGACCACCCCCCCCCCCCCACCAACTTCCCTCCAATAGTAAGCTAGTGATCCCTTGATTTCTCAGAAAGGGTCCTCTCAAACGATTCTTCCTTTTCGTCAACTTGTGCCACAACTTTCTTTTCTCTCCAGTTCTACTCAACACGTCCTCGCTAGTTACGTAATCTGTCCATCTAATCTCCAGCACTTTTCCGTAGCACCGAATTTTAAAATCATCTATTCTCTTGTGGCCTGAACTGTTTATCGTCTGTGTTTCACATCTATACCAGGCTACACCTCAGATCTCCAGACAAATAGATTCAGAGAAACTTCGTAACAAATCTATATTCGTTATTAACAATTTTCTCTTCTTCAGAAACTCTTTTCTTACCATTTCCAGTCTACACTTAATGTCTTCTCTACTTCGGCCATCATCAGTATTTTACTGCCCAAATAGCAAACATCATCTATTAATTTTGGTGTCTAGTTTGCTAATCGATTTCCCTCTCCGCAGCTTGATTTAATTCGACTGCATTCCGTTAGCCTTGCGTAGCTTTTGTTGACATTTTTATCTTTTATCCTACTTCAAGACAGTGTCTAATCTATTCAACTACTGTTACAAGGCCATTGCTGTCTGTGATGGAACGACAGGGTGCGGCAAATGAAAGTGGTTCGGACGATTGGATACGATTGAGCAGGATGGAGGAGGTGCCCATACAGCCGACCTAAACTTGGGCCGCATTTAAACTGTCTTCACGTCTATTAGCAGAGGTCACTCTGTACGGAGCCCTAGCAGCCTACCAATCCCGCGTCCGGCCATCCTGATTTAGGTTTTGCGTGATATCCCTAAATCGCTCCACGCAAAGTCCAGGATGGTTCCTTTGAAAGCGAAACAAGTTAACACAGTAAGCAGAAGATTTAATTAGTATCGATACATGATACCACACTCGTCCATTACCTAGAGCACAACTAGAGAATAAGGAAGGAAAGCTGCCCCAGACACCTGTTATCTGGATATGAATTCCAGCCATTAATATTCAGATCAAGAAAAGCTGTTTGTACGGGCAGTGAAGCAAATGACGTCATCTGCTAGAACCCACCGATTACTCCTATGCGTAAGGTGAATCAAAAGATGTCGATGAGAATGTTTCTGCACGCAATTAATTTTACTATTGCACATGGAAGACACTGACCAGGTTAGGGACTGGAGGAAAGCGATGCTAGAAGAGCTTCAAGGAGTGGCGATACGTCTCCGGACAGGCAGTCGGTGTGTGTGAAGAACTGAGAGATGCACAACGACTTATTGCTTGCAGAATGCCGTATGAAACCCATATTGTGGCAAATGTTCTCGAAAGTGGCGAAGGGAGCTTTGCTGGCACAGGGAATTTTTCCAGACAGATTGAAATACGCAATTGTCAAACCTCTTCGTAAGAAAGGGGACAATAGTGACGTACATAATTTAGACCAATCTCATTGCTGACTTTATTTTCTAAAATATTCGGAAAAGTTATGTATTCAAGAGTAGTCTCACATTTAAGTGAAAATAATTTACTCAGCATGTCACGGTTCGGATTCTGGAAGGGTTACTCGACTGTGAATGCTATCTACACATTTACCCGACAGATACTACAAGCCCTAAATAGCAAATTATCGCCAGTTGATAACCCTGTGATATTTCCAAGGCGTTTGCCTATGTGGATCATGTCGCTCTCTTAGAAAAACTCAAGTTTCATGGGATTCAAGGCTATACACACAGCTAGTTTGAACCATACTTAACGAACAGCTTGCAAAATGTTGTACTGAATAGCACAAATAATGTTGGGAGCGTGGTAAATTCTAATGAATGCGGAGTTATCAAAAGGGCAGTCCCACGGTTTCCAATTTTGGGTCTTCTGCTGTTCCTTATTCATGTGAATGACCTCTCACTGTCCGCCCCCGGTAGCTGAGTGGTCAGCGCGACAGAATGTCAATCCTAACGGCCTGGGTTCGATTCCCGGCTGGCTCGGAGATTTTCTGTGTGTTGTGTTGTCCTAATCATCATCATCATCTCATCCCCATCGACGCGCAAGTCGCTGAAGTGGCGTCAAATCGAAAGACTTGCACCCAGTGAATGTTCTACCTGACAGGAGGCCATAGTCACACGACATTTTATTTACCTCTCACTTAACGTTCACCAAGCAGAACTAGTACTTTTTGCAGATGGCACGAAGGTTATAATAAATCCGATTCCAGAAAAACCACCTGAAGATATTGTTAAGGATGTATTTCAAAGAACTGGTAAGTCGTTCTCAGAAAATGGACTCTACCTTAATTTCGAAAAAAAGAAACTCACTATATCTAGTTCTGTACACTGAACAGAGTCACATTGAGAATTGATGTAGCATATGAACAGGGCTCAATTAACAGGGCAGATTTATTCAAATTTCTGGGTGTTCACATTGATGACAACTTGAACTGGAAGAAGCATATTACTGATCTTCTCAGGTAATTAGGTTTAGCTTCTTTCGCTCTTCTTATAATCGCTAGTCTTGGTAATAAACATATCTGCACTCAATAATGTCTTATAGAATAGTTATCAGGGGTAACTCACCACCTATACGTAAAGTATTGATTGCACAAAAGAGAACAATGAGAATAATTGGTGGTGTTAACCCAAGGACGTGATGTAGGCACCTACTCAAGGAGTTAGGTATTTTAACTGCACCATCAGAGTACATATATTCACTAATGAAATTCGTTGTAAATTATCCATTTCAATTCGCGAAGAACAGTGATGTTCATACGTACAACACTAGAGGGGAAAAATGACCTGTCCTATCCGTTATTGAAGCTGTCAGTTACTCAAAAAGGAGTACACTACTCAGCAACAAAAATCTTTGATCATTTGCCCAACAACATAAAGTGTCTGGCAGGTAGGAGATCAAGATTTAAATCTAGCTTAAAATCATTTCTTTTGGACAACTCCTTCTATTCCATGGACGATTTTCTGTTTCAGAACTCGTAAAAGAAGAAAGAAGTGTACCTTTAAATTTAGTTGAATGTGTAGAACTAAAATTTTCAGTAATATTAATATTAGCACTATTCATGTGTGTATATATTTCTTGTAATCTGACTTGTTCCACATCACATCGATAAAACAATCGTGAAAATTATCTACGGAACATGAGCTAACTAAACTAAACAGACTCCAAATTCTGGATTTAGAAGGTTAACTGGATCAGTTTTGTATCCATCTGTCGTTATGTACTACTGCGGAATAAGCGTGTTGTCAACGGCAGGTGGCATCACGTAGATACCTCGTAACACCGGCCAGAGCTTTGATGATGGTCTGCATTCGGGGAAGAAGAGAGTCAACTGGTATCACTAGATAAGGGCAAGGTCTCCGGTCCACATTGTACATCAGTAAGGTTCATTTCAGAGTATGCTGATACAATATCTCAATATTTCGCAATTACATTCAACCACTCGCTCAAAAAAAGATCCGCACCCAAAGAGTGGAAAATAGCCCAACTCACACCAATACCCGGAAAGGGAAATTGGAGTAATACGTTGAATTACAGGCCCATATCACTAACGTCGATTTTCAGTAGGGTTTGGGAACATATACTGTGTTTGAACGTTATGAATTACCTTGAAGAAAACGATTTATTGACACATAATCGGCACGGATTCAGAAAACATCGTTGTTGTGAAACACAAATAGCACTTTACACTCATGAAGTAATGAGTGCTATCGATAGGGGATGTCAAAGTATTTCCACATTTTTTGGTTCCCAGAATACTTTCGACACCATTCCTCCCAAGCATATTCCACCAAACGTTGCAGCTATGGAATATCGCCTCAGTTGTGCGACTGAATTCGTCATTTCCTGTTAGAAATATCACAATTCGTAGTAATAGACGGAAAGTTATCGAGTAAAACAGAAGTAATATCCGGCGTTCCCCAGGGATTTGTTGTAGGCCTTCTATTGTTTCTGATCTATATTAACGACTTGGGAGACAAGCTGAGTAGCCCACCTAGATTATTTGCAGATGATGCTGTCATTTCCGTCTTGTGAAGTCGTCAAATGACCAAAGCGAATTGCAAAATGATTTAGATACGGAATCTTTATGGTGCGAAAAGTGGCAATTGACCTTAAATAAAGAAACTTTTGAAGTTATTCACATGAGTACGAAATGAAAGCCGCTAAATTTCGATTGCGTGGTAAGTCACGCAAACTTGAAGGCTGTAAATTCAACTAAATACTTAGGGATTACAATTACAAATAACCTAAACTGAAACGATCACATAGGTAATGTTGTGGGTAGAACAAACCAAAGACTGCTATTCATTGGCAGAACGCTTAGAATGTGCAAGAAGTCCACTAAAGAGACTGCATACACCCCACTTGTCCTCCGTACTGCTGTGCGGTGTGGGATCCTCATCAGATGGGATTGAGGGATGAAATAAAAAAGTTTCAAAGAATTACAGCTCGTTTTGTATTATCGTGAAATAGGGGAGATAGTGCCACAGACATGGTACGTGAATTGCATTGGCTATCATTAAAACAAAGGCGTTATTCGTTGCGTCGGTGTCTTCTCATGGAATTTCAATCCCCAGTTTTCTCCTCCGATTGCGAAAACATCCTGTTGGCGCCAGCCTACATAGAGAGAAATGCTCATCACGATAAAAGACGAGAAACAAGGGCTCACAAAGAAAAATTTTAAGTGCTCGTCTTTCGCTCGAGCCGATCGAGAGTGGAACGGTAGAGGGGCAGCATGAAGGTGGTTCATTGAACCTTCTGCCAGGCACTTAATTGTGAATGGCGGGGTAATCATGTAGATGTAGATATAGATTTACGGATAGTATCTGCGGCTGACGTCACTCATTGATGTGCAGATCAGGAAAAGCTACCAGACCTCAGGGATTTTGACTGGTCTGTGTCACTTGCTGTCACAATTCCAGAATTACTGTGCGTGATTAAGATCAGATTAACTTCAGATTTAGCAGAGCAGTCGAAATGCATCTGTGCCCCTCACTATTTATCAAGGAAGGAGCATATGCTCAGAGCCTTGGGTAGGCGACTGTTGTCATCAAAGGAGCCATTCCGGCACTCCACTAAGCGAGTCTGGAAAATCAAGAAAAAACTAAATCTAGGTGGCTTGACGGGAACTTGAACAAGACACCTCCTAAGTACGAGTCGGGCGCTCAAAGATGGAAGTGTCCTTAGCGTGCAAGTCACGAATATTTTCACACATCAAAAAAAGGTTTGGGTCACCTCGGTTCCGATAGTTCCGGAACCTGAATGGAGATCAACATAAACATCATTTCCGATTTTCTTGTTGCTCATGAAAATCATACATGTTGTAGCACCATACAGCGTGACCATCAGAGCTGGTGGTCCTGATTGCTGCAGCCACCGGTATGTCTAATACCCAATAGTACGTCCTCTTGCATTGATGCATGGCTGTATTCGTCGTGGCACACTATCCACAAGTTCATCAAGGCACTGTTGTTCCAGATTGTCCCACTCCTCAACGACGATTCAGCGTAGATTCCTCAGAGTGATTGGTGGGTCACGTCGTCCGTAAACAGCCTTTTCAATCTATCCCAGGCATGTTCGATAGGGTTCATGTCTGATCAACGTGCTGGCCACTAGTCCAGCAATTTCATTATCCTGAAGGAAGTCATTCACAAGGTGTGCACGATGGGGGCGCTAATTGTCTACATTTACGTATACATCTACATACATACTCCGCAATCCACCATACGGCGAGTGGCGGAGGGTACCTCGTACCACAACTAGCATCTTCTCTCCCTGTTCCACTCCAAAACAGAACGAGGGAAAAATGACTGCCTATATGCCTCTGTACGAGCCCTAATCTCTCTTATCTCAGTAAAATTGTACTGCAGTCAGCCTCAAATGCTGGTTCTCTAAATTTCCTCAGTACCGATTCACGAAAAGAACGCCTCCTTTCGTCTAGAGACTCCCACCCTAGTTCCTGAAGCATTTCCGTAACACTCGCGTGATGATCAATCCTACCAGTAACAAATCTAGCAGCCCGCCTCTGAATTGATTCTATGTCCTCCCTCAATCCGACCTGATAGGGATCCCAAACGCTCGAGTAGTACTCAAGAATAGGTCGTATTAGTGTTTTACAAGCGGTCTCCTTTACAGATGAACCACATCTTCCCAAAATTCTACCAATGAACCGAAGACGACTATCCGCCTTCCCCACAACTACCATTACATGCTTGCCCCACGTCATATCGCTCTGCAGTGTTACTCCCACATATTTAATCAACGTGACTGTGTCAAGCGCTACACTACTAATGGGTATTCAAACATTACAGGATTCTTCTCCTATTCATCTGCATTTATTTACATTTATCTATATTAGAGTTAGCTGCAATTCTTTACAACAATCACAAATCCTGTCCAAGTCATCTTGTATACTCCTACAGTCACTCAACGTCGTCACCTTCCCGTACAGCAGAGCATCATCAGCAAACAGCCGCACATTGCCATCCACCCTATCCAAAATATCATTTATATAGACAGAAAACCACAGCGGACCTACCTCACTTCCCTGGGGCACTCCAGATGATACACTCACCTCCGATAAACACTCACCATCGAGAACAACGTAGTGGGTTCTATTACTTAAGAAGTCTTCGAACCAGTCACATACTTGGGAAACAACCCCTTGTGCTCGTACCTTAGTTAGGAGTTGCAGTGGGGCTCCGAGTCAAACGCTTTCCGGAAGTCAAGAAATATGATATCCGTCTGATACCCTTCATCCACGGTTTGCAAGATATAATGTGAAAAAAGGGCGAGTTGCGTTTTGCACGAACGACGCTTTCTAAAGATGTGCTGATGCATGAACAGCAACTTCTCTGTGTCAAGGAAATTCATTGTTCTAACTGAGAATATGATCCAGAATCCTGGAACAAACCGATGTTAAGGATATTGGTCTATAATTCTGAGGATCCGTCTTTCTACCCTTCTTATATACAGGCGCCACCCGCGCAGTCGCTCGTGACTTTACATTGGGCAAGAGATTCGCGATAATTGCAAGGTAAGTAAGGAGCCAATGCAGTAGAGTACTCTCTGTAAAACCGAATTGGAATCCCATCAGGACCTGGCGATTTATTTATTTTCACCCCCATTCAGCTGCTTCACAACCCCACGGATGTCTATCACTATGTCCTCCATACAGGAATCTGTACGAGACTCAAATGGTGGCATGTTTGTACGATTTTTCAAATGCTAAATTTAAAATATCAGCTTTCGTTTTGCTGTCTTCCGTTACCAGGCCAGACTGATCAGTGAGTGACTGGATGGAAGCCTTCGACCCGCTTACCGATTTTACGTAAGACCAGAATTTCCTTGGGTTTACAGCAAGGTTCTCCGTATTGCGCTGCCGGCCGCGGTGGTCTCGCTGTTCTAGGCGCGCAGTCCGGAACCGTGAGATTGCTGCGGTCGCAGTTTCGAATCCTGCCTCGGGCATGGATGTGTGTGATGTCCTTAGGTTAGTTAGGTTTAATTAGTTCTAAGTTCTAGGGGACTGATGACCACAGCAGTTGAGTCCCATAGTGCTCCGAGCCATCCGTATTGCGCTGTTAAACCACTGTGGGTCTTTTCCGTCCGCAACCCACTTTTTCGGCACGTACTTGTCCAATATGTGATTTACAATGTGTCTAAATTTGCCCATAATTCTTCCACGTCCATCGTACCGGAAGTAAATGAACTCGATTCATTTACTAAGTGGGGTGCTAACATCTGCTTATCTGCTCTTCCTAGTAAGAATACTCTAGAAGCCTCCTTGCCCGACTTTGTAACTTTCGTAACCATAGTCGTAATGACTACATCCTGATCCCTAATCCCTGTCCTAATACTGACACCGTCGATGAGATCTGGTCTGTTCGTGGCTACCAGACCTAAAATATTTCCATTACGCGTTGGCTGTCGATGTAGCTGCTCAAGACAGTTTTCGGATAATGTGTTCAAAAGTAATTCACACGACAGCTTGTCTGTACCACCTGAAATGAATCCATAGACATCCCAGTCTATACTAGGTAGGTTGAAGTCGCCTCCGCCTAATATAGCATGATCCGGGTATTTCTGCGATACAGAATGTAGACTCCCTTTGAATGATTCTAGAACTGTCACGGTGGAAACTGGTGTCCGGTAATAACACCCCACAATTAACTCTATTTCCCCTAGTCCTGTTAAAGGTGTCCATATAACTTCACAATCACACTCTACTTCGACTTCAGTAGACACAATATTTTAGACAACTGCAATGAAGACACCACCTCCTACGGTGTCTAATCTGTCTTTCCGAAACACGTTTCAACCCTCCCTAAATATTTCAGAACTTCGTATCTGAAGTGTCTTTACACTGAGAGCGTCCAGATTTCCCTGCCTGCAAGTCGACTGGTGAGTGTTCATCAGGACACCTCGACCTACTGCCTAGTCTAAAAAACCATGTGGAAGCCACAAGTACTCTGCTACCCGAGTAGCCGCTTCCTTTGTGTAGTGCACCCCTTACCTATGTAGGGACGTCCTACAATTCCCCACCCAATAGTACAAGTCTAGAAATCTGCAGCCAAGACCGTCATAGAGTCGACGAAGCCTCTGGTTGAGAGCCTCCACTCGGCTCCAAACCAAGGGACCTCGATACACTATGGGAACGATGCTGCAAATAGAGAGCTCTGCTTGCACCCTGCGTGCGAGGCCAGCGGTCTTTACCAAATCCGCCAACCGCCCGTACGAACTGAGGTCGCCTCAGAACCCAAGCGACAGGCATCATTGGTGCCAACGTGAGCAACTTCTTGCAGAAGACTGCACCCTGTACACTCGATAGCTGCAGGCAAGGCCGCCTCCACATCTCGGGTGAGGCCCCCCGGAAGACAAACCGAGTGCACGTTGGATTTCTTTCCAGCCCTGTACGCTATTTCCCTAAGAGGCTCCATCACCCGCCTAACGTTGGAATGCTGGGATGGTTCCTTTCAAAGGGCACGGCCGACTTCCTTCCCCGTCCTTCCCTAACCCGATGAGACCGATGACCTCCCTGTCTGGTCTCCTTCCCCAAACCAACTAACCAACCTAAGGTAGGAGCTCCCAATAAACAGCAAGCCTTTGCCCCCGTGTGCCTGCTCGGGCCCTGCTGAAGGAGTGGCCACCTGCCCACTGACAGGATGAACGAGCGAGGCCAGCCGGACAGCCTCCACATTGACCCTTTGCCTCGAGCGACGCGAACGCGTTGCAGTCCACCACTCACCCTGAGGTGAGGGCGGCATCAACGCACCGGGTACACCAGAAGGTGCCTCGGCGACTGAGAGCGGAAGCTGCAAGCGACACCTGGGGTGTCTCAAGCGACGCGCCAGACCCTCCGCCGTCACTGCTCCTCGAGGCAGTAGCCTGTAGGCGGCTTACCGTGGTCAACAGCGCGCTCAGCTGCTCGCGAACCGCGGCCAGTTCCTCCTGCGGCTGCACACAGCACGCATACAACCTATCCATCGTACTGTTAATACCTAACGACCCCGCGAATTTATACTCTACGGCTATCAATAAGCAATAGTACTCCTCTAAAATACTAGAATACGCTAGGATGTTCTGTAATTAAGTATGCAAGCGCACAAACACTCGCAAAGATATTAAGAATCAAACTACAAAACAAATATGAAAGCTAAATATGCGACTCGCTACTGCACTGCTGCTGCACTGATACTTCACCAGCGGCTGCTCAAGGCTCATGAATGCGAGGGCCTCACCAATATGCTGCCAATATGGTTGCACTATCGATCGGAGGGTGATATTCATTTATCGTACAGCCTTCCATGGCCACCAGCGGCGTACGTCAGCTCCACATAATGCCACCCAAAACAGCAGGGAACCTCCAACTGCCTGCATTCACTGAATAGAGTGTCTAAGGCGCTCAGCCTGACCGGGTTGCATCCAAACACGTTTCCGACGATTGTCTGGTTGAAGATGTTACTCATCGGCGAAGTGAACGTGATGCCAGTCCTGAGCGGTCCATTGCGCATCTGTTGGGCCTATCTGTACCGAGCTGCATGGTTTTGTGGTTGCAAAGATCGACCTCGCCATGCCTTCTCTGCGCGATAACAATGGAGATACCATCGAAGACAGTGCTGGCAAAGCAGATTACAGTCTTCCGAAATGCCTTCACAAAAGAAGACGAAGTAAATATTCCAGAATTCGAATCGAGAACAGCTGCCAATATGAATAACGTAGAAGTAAATATCCTCAGAGTAGTGAAGCGCCGGCCGGGGTGGCCGCGCGGTTCTCGGCGCTACAGTCTGGAACCGCGAGACTGCCACGTTCGCAGGTTCGAATCCTGCCTCGAGCATGGATGTTTGTGACGTCCTTAGGTTAGTTAGGTTTAAGTAGTTCTAAGTTCTAGGGGACTGATGACCTCAGAAGTTAAGTCCCATAGTGCTCAGAGCCATTTTTGAAGTAGTGAAGCAACTCAAATCACTTAACAAAAGCAAGTCTTCAGGTCTAGACTGTATACCAGTTAGGTTCTTTTCGGAGTATGCTGATGCATTAGCTCCAAGCTTAACAATCATATGCAAACATTCGCTGGACGAAAGATCCGTACCCAAAGACTGGACAGTTACACAGGTCACACCAATATTCAAGAAAGGTAGTAGGAGTAATCTAATAAATTACTGGCCCATATCGTTAACGTCGATATGAAGCAGGATTTTAGAACATACATTGTGTTCGAACATTATGAATTACCTCTAAGGAAACGGTCTATTGTTGCACAGTCAACATAGGTTTAGATAACATCGTTCCTGTAAAACACAACTAGCTCTTTATTCACATGAAGTGCTGAGTGCTATTGACAAGGGATTTCAGATCGATTCTGTATTCCTGGATTTCCGGCAGGCTTTTAACACTGTACCACACAAGCGGCTCGTAGTAAAATCGCGTGCTTATGGAATATCGTCTCAGTTATGTGACTGGATTTGCGACTTCCTGTCAGAGAGTTAACAGTTCGTAGTAATTGACGGAATGTCATCAAGTAAACTGAAGTGATTTTAGGCGTTCCCCAAGACAGTATTATAGGCCCTTTGCTGTTCCTTATCTATATAAACGATTTGGGAGACAATCTGAGCAGCCGTCTTTCGTTGTTTGCAGATGACGCAGTCGTTTATCGACTAATAAAGTCATCAGAAGGTCAAAACAAAGTGCCAAACGAGTTAGGAAAAATATCTGAATGATGTGAAAAGTGGCAGTTGGCCCGAAATAGCGAAAAGTGTGAAGTCATCGACATGAGTGTTAAAAGTAACTCGTTAAACATCAGTTACACGATAAATCAGTGTAATCTAAAAGCCGTAAATTCAACCGAATACCTAGGTATTACAATTAACAAACAATTTAAATTGGGAAGAACACATAGAAAATGTTGTGGGGAAGGCTAACCGAAGGCTGCGTTTTATTGGCAGGGCACTTAGAATATGTAACAGACCTACTTAGGAGACAGCCTACACTACGCTTGTCCGTGCTCTTTTAGAATACTGCTGCGCAGTGTGGGATCCTTACCAGATAGGACTGCCGGAGCACATCGAAAAAGTTCAAAGAATGGCGTAACATTTTGTATTATCGCGAAAAATGGGAGACAGTGTCATAGAAACGATACAGGATTCGTGTTGGACATCATTAAAAGAAAGGCGTTTTTCGTTGCGACGGTATTTTCTTACGAAATTCCGATCACCAACTTTCGCCTCCGAATGCGAAAATATTTTGTTGACGCCGACCTACATAGGGCGGAAAGATCACCACGATAAAATAAGGGAAATCATAGATCTTACGGAACGATGTAGATGTTCATTCTTTCCGCGCGCTATACGAGATTGCATTAATAGAGAATTGTGAAGGTGGTTCGATGAAACCTCTGCTAGGCACTTAAATGTGATTCGCAGAGTATCCATGTAGATGTAGATTTAGATGTAGACGTCGGAAGTGAAGTCGCGCAGCACTCAGCCTATTGCGAACGTCCTGTGGCTGCACGATCAGCATAATTCAGAATGGAGGCGTTGCTGTCGGGGTTCCTCCGAACCACAATCCGAAGGTAGCGGTCATTTGCTGCTGTAGTAGCCCTTTGGCTGCCTGCACAGGGCCCGTCATCGACTGTTCCTGTCTCTCTGTATCCCCTCGAAGTCCGAACAACATCGCTTTGGTTCACTCCGAGACACCTGGACACTTCCCTTGCTCAGAGCCCTTCCTGGCACAAAGTAATAAAGCGGACGCGATCGAGCCGCGGTATTGACCGTCTAGGCATGGCTGAACTACAGACAACACGAGCCGTGTATCTCCTCCCTGACTGGAACTGATCGGCTATTGCACCCCCTCCGCCTAATAGGTGTTGCTCATGCATGCTTGTTTACATCTTTGGGCAGGTTTAGTGACATCTCGGAACAGTCAAAGAGACTGTGTCTGTGATACAGTATCCACAGTCAACGTCTATCTTCATGAGTTCGGAGAACTGGGGTGATGCAAAACTTTTTTCAGTATGTGTAAAAGAAAGGTGAGCCGTGGGACAGCTAGATCATTAACGTAAACACATGGTTCGTATCCGCTGTAACTTCAATGAGTCGACTCAATTCATGGTACGAAAACTATCCCCAAACCATTGGAGGTCACTCCCAAACTGAATTACAATCAACATACACTGCCAGTTACACGACACATTTGGCTGTCAAAGCAGTTGGTGCCTTATACTATTTGAAAAGAGGCAAATTAGCGATTCGTTGGTCGACACAGGATGCCTGACTGTCCAATTCTGTCCATTCTTTCTGACGTATGGAGAACTGACGGTGTGTGAGGCTTATGTCTCGCTGCAAAAGAATCGCCTTTTTCCAATGCACTCAGTTTCCTTCCCAATGTTCACGCGGAAACGGATGTAAATGGGCCTACATTTACTTAAAACAGCAATATCTGTCGGAGCTGAAACTGATTACCACTGACAAACAAAGACATTCATTGCCAGTTCGAGTCTGTTAGGATCTTTCTGCTACCATTGTTTTCATGTTGAACAGCATGGAAGCGAGTGATACGGCAGTCCTTAGACACGCTAAATATCTCACACTGCTATCCCAACAAATCGAGCATCTACATTCAAGTTGTGACCACGGTCACGTTGAAACACGACAGTTTCATCCTGGCACTTTGTCACGTCTTAACGTCCACCATCGTGACTACGCTTTTCCCATACAACCTAATGTCACAACTTCATCTCAGTGCAGGGTGGATGTTAAGGCTTGGTACCTCTTCTACGCCGTTTATATACCTCCAAACCGAACAATGTGCTGTTTTAAGTAGAGACAGATATATTGCCGGGAGAGCTTGTGAGTCGTATTACGGTGTCCTGATCACACGAACAACGAAAGGAACCTCATCAAACACTGACCAAAGAGTATAACCAAGTGGCCTTGAAAATGCTTCATGCGTCTTAAGGCAGTCCAGTTTGCCTCTCCTCCGGGTGCATGTGACGCAGGCTGGGTAGTCAATTTCAAGGTGCGTGAACTATTTTCCAGGCGTCTTATCCTGATCACCCCGTATGAAGCAGAGGCAACAAGCTGAGGATTCCGCAGTGAGAGTGGCTGGTCCACTCTGGTACATGGCTTCCGCCAAGGTGTTAACCCTGGTGTCTCCAGCACCATCCAGAGGCAACAGATGCGCAGTCTGTGTGTGGCCACCAGTTCGCGCTCGGTCTCCCAGACCTTACACAGCACCTACACCCACATTTGCCACACATTAACGGGAAACCATCTTGAAGTACATCTCAGATTCGGGTCTTTCGCAGTCCATTGACGGTTACGTTAGTAATTTTCGCAGTGAGGAAGAAGATGGGAAATTAGAATTTAACATTGCGCGAACGACGAGGTCATTAGGTACGAGAACAGGCTTGGCTTGGGGAATGAAATAAGCCGCATGTTTCTGGTAGAAATCAGCCCTGGCATTTGCCTCAACTATTTACCCAAACCAAGGGGAATCAAATCTGGATGAACGTTCGGAACTACCGACGTCCCTAATGCTATCCCAGTGTGTCAACCTCTGAGCCACATCGCTCGGTTGATCTGCCAGTGTCCACTACATTCATGGTGAACTGTAATCTACTGACGAGTGTGTCAGTAATACTGACACTCTGACAGTATCCTCGATATACACACAATAATCGGTCAGCATGGCGACGACGTCACTAATCCTCATTACCTTTTGTCAGAAACAAATTTTCATGAAGGTTCCTTTCGCAATCACTGTCGCATACATTAAGGGACTGAAGAATAATTGCAGGTTAGAACGCAGAGCGTTTCACCGAAAGACGAATGTTCATCAGAAATTAAAGTGATATCCCAGCACTGAACCTAATTTAAAGCCATAGAACCGCTAATGTTCCGAATACACAAAAACCACTTATCATATAGCATCGGAATCGCTATCAGGTTGTTTACTGACAGTTGTGCAGTATATAAGAATGTATTGTCGCTAGAAGATCGTAAGTTAATATATTACGGCTTCGCTTGTTAATTCTTGTACATGACTGCCACAGTTTCGAGTTTGAAACTTTTAAAGATTGTGCTGTTCGTAAGAGACGGAAAGAGCGCAGTAGTACCCGGTTAATGATTGTTCTAGAACTTTCGGCGTCCGCCACTACTGCGTATATGGGAAATCAGTGGTTAGATAGACGACTGGAAAACTATCATTTATAGGAAGGAATCGTAAACTGAGTGCACATGGAAAAAAGTTGATGCAACCAGTTCTGGAGTACGGCCATTGTGTCTTGAGTCCATATCGAGTAGGCGTGGCAGTAGACATCGAAAAACAAACAACGAGGGCCCAATCACATTAGCGCACCCCAGATGGGAACGCAGTAGAATTTCTCTCGGAACTGAATGGGAGTCTTTGAAAGAGAAAGAATGCTGCTTTGCCCAAAACCAGTTGGGTCGATTTCAAGAGACCTGTGAAAGGATAATGTTCGACTTCTACACATGTTCAACTTCTACACTCGTGTTTGTAATGTCTTGTTGGTATCTGACAATTGTATAAAACTTATTTAGATATCGAAATACGTTAGCGTCGGCGCAGGACAACAGAACTAAGCATAAGTTTAATGTTGAATGGAAATGTGTGTAGGGCACGGTACACGATGCGAAATCGAGACTAGCTGGTAAATTGAACAATTCCACTGCGAGAGAGTAATCCATTTTCAATTATATAATATATGTTATTTTACTGAAAAACAAATGACCCAGATCAAAATTTTGACCCTGAATGTTGTTAATCTTTATCTTTGATCTTGCCAACAATAACTGTACCATAACTGTTACTTAGTAACACAGCATGTGACTTTCTGATAAAATTGCTTGAAAACTCACAAATGGCACTTTACTGAGATCTTCTACTAGTTTTAAGCTTCTGTCCTAATATATTATTTACACAAATAACACTCTGACAATCACTGTGCCTTACATGGCCTTGAATTTGGTGATTATTAGTTTACCTACCAGTGCACAAGGGAAGCTCGTCTTCTATGCAACCTTCTGCTATTAGGAACATGGATCTGACCATCCAAAACCCTTAGGTAGATAGCTGCATTTATCATCTCGGTCCTTCAATATCTCCACAGTAAAATCCGACTCAAAAGAGAGTTCATTGTTGAGAATATGCTGCATTAGTCATATGACTGAGAGCTTGACCAAAGTGTAGTACTGAGTCAACTCGACCACTAAACAACGCGAACTGGAGAAGTCTGGGCATGATTAATTAACTTCCAACAAAAACATAAGAATAGTCACAAGCTGAAGGCGTAATTCTGCCTTCTTTTAAGATAGTCTTCGTATTTTAAATAAATCTCGGTCAGATTAGACCTCTGTATGGCAATATTTATCCTTCCAGGTCGAAAATTGTCATAATCACGACTTTGTAAAGGCTATAGCTTTGACACTACCGGTTTCTTAATACTGAAGATCTGCTTGTTCGTTTGCGTATTTTAGCTTTTGTATTATTTATGTGACGTGGTATTCGAAAACCAGCACAACATTTTTCTAAACTGGTGTGAGAAAATCCAACATTCCGACACTTGGACTTGTTAGAATCCAACACCAATGTTCATAAGCAGCTGAAACTCAATTCGAGAACGGATAATTTCCTTCTCCTACTGTGGCATATTTTTCTCGATGCGCTATACGAGCAACGGTAACTGAAAACATTCAACGTTTCAGTAGTCACCACAGTGAAGTAGTTTTACCACTCACGGTGTCGTAGGTGCATATAAGAGGAGACATAATCTAAGCATAATGCGCTGAAGCAAATGTGTAGAATGTGCTTCGGCCTAACGGAAAGAATAATTGGACATTACAGTGACATTGCAGTGAACTAGCTACAGGGACAGAGTCCGATTTCTCCTAAGTGCCCCAAATACGAAGGCTGAAATCTGTCGACCCACGCGGGAGCTGTATCGAATGCACAGACAGCTACACAGCTATAAAATCTCAGTGTAAACACAAATGTTCGTCTGTTTGGTTTCCGTAAGAAACGGCTCGTATCATCACAGTAAAATTAAAGAGCATATGAGCTATGGTCTGCACATTAAGGAACACAACGAACACTGAAGGCGAAAAACTTCTTTCAAGGGGTAGAAGTAAACAGCCTGCTACAAATGTTTCACTGAATAAACTTTAAAAATACTTAGTGGGTACCAAGCCGTGTTGTACGTCCCAATGCCACGCTCAAATCAGCCAGTGAAACTATCTGATTTGCAAATGCCATAAAAACGAAAGTCATTCTTATCTGATTTCCCAACGACTTAGGAAGTTTAACAGATTTTTGAGTCTTTTTTGCTGAGTGATTTCTCAGTCTTTTTTATGAGTGATTGATTATTCAGTCTTTTTCGCTAGAGCTTAATCGTTTTTGTTAAGTGATTTTTCAGACTTTTTTACTAGAACTTTGTACATTAGCCACAGATGTCCACTGATCAGTTTCTTTGCATACTACAGCAATCAGATGAAGCTTCCTGCCTTAGGCAACGTAAATGGATAAAGTCATTTATTACTCAACATACACTGTCAAAAATAATTAACACAAGGTATCTAACCGTACAGCATTTATTTTTCAATTTCTTCTTTACATGAATTATCTCTTATACCGATGGGAGGGGGAAAGCAGTTCCGGCATTTGCCTTACAACCAAGGGAAACCTCCCGAAAACCCTGGTCGGAACTGTGGGACCACGATGAGCTGTCATGCAGAGGCGTCGTCCTCAGGGTCAGCGATGCGTGGCAGACGCGTAGAGTGGGTGGGGTGGGTAGAGCCGGTGCTGCGTAGTGTGGCCGACGAGTGGGGTAGAGTAGCCGAGGCGAAGGCGAGTCACGGATGAGTACAGTCGCAGATGCGTGGCGTAGTCTCGTGGACGTGCTGCGTAGACTCGTGGATGAGAACCGTAGACTCGTGCACGTGCAGCGTACACTAGTGATGCGAAGTGTAGGCTCATGAATGCGAAGCGTAGACTCAGGATGCGAAGCGTAGACTCGGGGTCGCGCAGTGTAGTCCCAGCCGAGTTGACTGGTGGATGTAAACAATACGTTGCTTTCCCAGATGTGTAATCCTAGACACACAAAGTCACAGACATGTAGCACCAAGTATATGCGAGACACGTGCAGACCCCCACGCGCGAGAATGAGATGCGTAGCCACAGCCGGCATGTAGTCCTGCAGGGGTGTAGAGTAGCAGATGCGCAGAGTCACAAAAGTGAAGAGTCGCAGACGTGAAGAGTCGTAGACGAGTATTCGCCGACGCATCTGTGGACAGACGTACTTACCTATAGTTACGTGAGCAGTTCTTGCCGTGCAGTGCTGCCGACGTCTGCCCCGATAGCTGAGTGGTGAGCGTGAAGGATTTCCGTCCTACGGGGCGCAGTTCGATTCTCGACCGGGTCGGGGATTTTCTCCGCTCAGGAACTGGGTGTTGTGCTGTCTTCATCGTCATTTCATCCCCATCCGGTGTGCAGGTCGCCCAATGCGGCGTCGAATGTAATAAGACCTGCACCAAGGCGCCCCAACCTGCCCCGCATGGGGCGTCCCGGCCATTGACGAAGGACGCCCACTACATTTCCAATGCTGCCGACGTCCCGTGTTGCTCTCTCCTGCTACTGAAAGTCGTCTGAGTTTCAGGGGCAGCGCGTCTCCTTATATAGCCAAGAGGTTTCGTTGAGGTGCATTTCCGAGGAAACCATTCGTGTACGGTATAGTTGTCTCATTTATGACTAACATTACAGTAACTAGCAGTACAGTTTCCACGTGTCCGTGCTATAATTTTTGTCGAGAGAGACTCTATCTTAACGTTTCTGCGAACGTCGCTTTCAGCTGTTTTCACGTTATAATGATTTATAATCGCTAAGCAACAACAGAAATAAATTTTCGAATCTCGGTTCTAGTGATCATTTTACGACAGCTACTACGCTTTTCACTACTAAAACAGCAGTCTTTCATCGACAATCTTCTAACACCCTTATCGTCTGAACCTTCTGCGTGAAACCGAAAGCTATTTCAGTCGATTAGTAATATTTCTGAAATAAAATGTCACATCGTTACTTAGAATGTTCGTCTCTGATCCATTTAGTTGATATTTTGAGACTGTACTGTCGTGGACATATGTCAATACCAGTTTCCATTACCATCACCCAGTCAATATACTCACGCGTTCCCATCATATCGTTAGAAATATTTACCGAAATTTTTGTGTGTGAGAAGATGATGCTGTACTAAGAACGAGGTCCAATGCTGTACCATCAAAATGACTTCGTCTAGGTCATCTACAAGGAGTGTAACACCTTACGATGGATATATAACAACGTGATGACGCCAGCGGTACAAGGAAACGATTCGACAGTATCGCTGTGCAGATAGCGGATCAATTTGCTGTTTTGTGTAATTTGACAAAGGCAGATCGTAAAGGATTTGTTTCTCTACAGGAACACATCAAAAAAAGGCAAGGGCCATCACATTTATTATGTGTCTTTTCAAAGTGAGTGAATGCAGCGTGAGGTAGCTAATGGTCGTAAAGGCGTTGGATGTCAACATCTCAATGACGAAAGTGTGCGTTGGCCATCTTGTGAAGCAAAAGTCCTACCTACCTGAGAATAAACTGTCAGACAATAACACCTCTGACGATGGCACAGGCCTTTTGGATTAACGAATCATGGAATCTGAAAGATCACACTGAAGACGCAGTCAATTACTACGCCTTCTGGGCAGACACCTGGTCTAGGAATGAGGCATGAGGCAGAGGCAGACGTATCTGATCCTGCCATTTAAAGTAGCAAGAAAGACGTGGAGAGTGTCAACAACACGTTTCGCAGTGTTTACGTAGACAGATAGTGAGTGACATGCGCAGACTGGCCGACGTGTAGAAGAACCAGACTCAGGTCGCCTCTGGTACGGGACGCTCCTGCACGTCCTAAATGCGCGTAGTTGGAATGAGCAGCGTCCCTGATTTCTAGAGTATACTGTCATTACAAGAATCAACATACTACCTGAAAAGCTGGAAGAGAGAAAGGGGGTAAAATAGTGTGTCATTAAAGTCATACGCCTCTGAAGGGTTCGGAGGATATCGTAAACTTAAACAAAGAAGTATGAGGACGTACTATTAGATTGATGGAAAGTGCTCAAAATATTCATACACTTAGAGGAATAGGATGGCTGCATTTTAAATGACCAGCTTCAACTTGCAAATAGTCGGTGTGAACATCATATCAGGAACTCAGCTTATTTTTTACGTCGTTTGGAGGGACTAAGTTTGAATGACTCTGATATTTTAGTGTGTTTCGATGTGGTCTCTCTCTTCACTCGTGCTTCTCTGTCTGATTCGTTGCCTTTAATTGAGGCCAGGTTTGGTGCTGAATTAACTAATATCTTTGGCATGTGTTGACATCCACTTACTTTTTATTTAATGACCAGTATTACGAGCACACAGACGGAGTTGCGATGGGTAGTACGTTGTCTCCTATCATCGCAAATTTGTTTATGGAAGACTTCGAGGACCGTGCATTGGAGTCGGCGCCTTTGATACCCGCCTGTTTCTTCAGACACGTTGGCGATACTTACGTTGTTTGGCCTCATGGTAGGGAGAATTTGAATGTCTTTCTAGAACATCTGAACTCGATCCACCCGAACATTCGTTTTACGATTGAGGTGGAAGAGGATGGTTGCCTTCCCTTTATTCACGTATTGATTAGGAGGAAGGATGATGGATCATTGGGACATGCAGCCTACAGGAAACGTACAGCGACTTCTACTTACAGGCTAATAGTTGTCACCATCAGGCTCAGTGTGAACGGGTACTTCGTACCTTGGTACACAGGGCAAATGTCGTTTCTGACGCTGAGGCTTTTTCCAGATGAGCTGTCCCATTTTGAATTTACATTTCGTCAAAATGGTTATAGTGATAGACAGATTGAATGAGCGTTGCGCTGTCGACCAACTGTAATTCGGGTGCTTGATGATAATTCTGAGTCAACACCTAAGTCTACTGCCTCATTGCCTTACGATGTGAAATGTGTTTTCCGACTTCCATCTAAAATTAGAGCACTTTTGAGTTCCGTTAAGGATGATCTTGGACTGCGTAAGTTGGGTGTATATCGCATTCCTTGTAGCTGCGGCATGGCATATATTGGTCAAACTGTAAGGACCGTGGTGGACCGATGTACTGAGCATAAACGGCACACACAATTACAGCAGCCAAATAGATCTGCTATTGCCGGACATTGCTTGGATACTGGTCACCCCATGTTATATAATAACACCGAGATATTGGCATGCACGTCCAGCTTTTGGGACAGTGTTATTAAGGAGGCAGGTGGGATTAAATTAGCGAGCAACCGCGTTAACAGGGATGAACGTTTCTGTTTAAACTCTGTTTGGAATCCGGCTCTCGCCCATGTCAAAAAACAGCGGGAGAGGGTCAGTGCTACCTCACCAGCGAATTCATAGTCTCACTATCGATAGCTCTTACTTAGGTCATCTTTGGTGGCACTAGTTTTCAGTGTGTGTGTTATCTTTCCTGCTTCAGTCCGAGAACCGAGGTTTTAAATTTGCGTCTACGCCGCCTGTCCGTTGCAGTTTGCCTTGAAAATGGAAGGGTGTTCTTCCGCCGGAATATCGGCTGTCGCTGAAAGTGTTACTTGGCTGAATTCCCGGAAGTTATTTGAAAGTTTTATACATCAGGAGAAACTCAGGTCTCACAAGTCATCGTTTTTCGCCAAGTGTTTGAAAATGTCGAGTTCTTCCCATAAATCTAATCGACACACTCTTACTACTTTGTATAAGATTACGGTACCATCCAAATCCTTCGAAGCCATATATCTGTAATGGCATATTTTTTTGCCCCCCACCCCTCTTCTCCTTTCAACTTTTCAGGATAATATGTTAATTCTAATGATGAATATGTAGTTGCGAAACCAAACACGCTACTAGCTGCAGGACGTGCAGGAACGCCACTTTCCAGAGGCGATTTGGGGCTAGTGCCTCTTCTCTGCAGCCCCTCTGAGAATGTCACTCACTATCTCTGTGCGTAAAATCCGTGGAACGTAAGTGTTACTGACATGCTACTTTAAGAGAGTAACGCAAGGCACGGCAACTATCTGCCTCTGCCTCATAGCTCATTTGCCGACCATGTGTCTGGGTGAAAGACGTAATTTTTGACTGTGTCATCGGTGTGATGTACCAGCTTCCATGATTCGCTAACCCAAAACGCTTGTGCCAGCGCGAGATGTGTTACTGTGTGGAAATTTATTCTCATAGAGATAAGAGTTTTGTTTTACCAGGTAGACAACGCCCATTTTCGTCAATGAGATGTGGACATCCAACACCTGTAATGCCATAAGCTATTTCACTCACTTTGCAAGCACACAAAATAATTGTGATGGCCTTTGCCTTTTTGTGGTGTTTTGTGTAGAGCCACAAAGCCCTAACGATCTGTCTTTGTCAACGTTACATAAAACAGCACGTTTATCCACTATCTGCACAGGGATTTCGTCGAATCTTTTCCTTGTACCTTTGCGGTTATTATATACTCATCGTACAGCTTTACACATGACGTGGACGAAGTCTTTTCAGTGGTAGAGCGTTGGACGTCATCCTTAGTAGACCATCATTATATCACACACAGAAATTTATTTAAAAACGAGTGTTTCCTAGATAGTAATTCACGTCATTTTTTTTCTTCAACACTTCCTTATTGGGCATAATCAGAATTGCACACACGAAAGAATGGTGTTTTATTTAGATACCCTATTTTTCCACGTAATCTCCAACCCTTTGTATGGCCTTCCTCCAGTGCGAAACAAGCGCGTGTATGCCCTGTCGGTACCAATCCTTGTCCTGTTGGCGGAACGAGTGGTTCACTGTCTGAATCCCTCCTCATCGTCCTCAAGACGTCTTCCACGAATGGCATCCTTTAATGGCTCAAACAAGTGGAAGTCCGGGGGGGGGGGGGGTTGGGTATGTCAGGGCTGTAGAGAGGATGTAACATTGTCCAACCCTGTTTTGCGATGTGTTTAGCAGTCCTCTGACTTATGTGGAGCCGACAGTTTTCACGTTATGTAGCAAAACACCGCTTGGGTTGCTGTCTTCGGAAACGCGTCTTGAGTTTTGTTAGTGTGTTGACACGTGCTTCTGAATTAATGGTACCACCTCTTGGCATCGCATCACTCAGAATCGCACCTTCACGCAGCCAGAACCCGGTGATCATGACCTTACCGGTGAAAGCAGTTGCTTTGATTTTTTTCTTCTGTGGAGAGTGTGAATGGCACCATTTCATCGACTGTCGTTTTGTTTCGGGCTCAAAATGGTGAATCCAGGGTTCATCACCTGTCAATACGGACAAGAAAGCCTCCCCCTCAGCTTCATAACGTTGCAGCAAATCAAGACAAATGTTTTTTCTGTTCGATTTGTGATGCACCGTTAGACACCGCGGGACCAATCTTGCACAGACTTTTCAATTTTCATGAAGGCAAAAAATTGCATCTTCACTTCCTTTACTGATTGACAGATGCAGCGCAAACTGCCGAATCGTAATCGTCTGTCCTCGCGAATGTCAGCATCAACTCGCTGCAACATGTCAGGTGTGAGCCGTGGATTGTCTCCCTTATAGCTGAAAATCGTGGAGCTCCGCAGAACCGCCTTCTGATGACCCCACCCTCCGCGGCCAGCGATTAATGTACTTCTGTCGACAACAGATGCTCCATAGACTTTGCACAAGCGTTCGTAAATATTTCCCACAGTTTCTTTCTCTGGAGTGAGAAATCCAATGACGGCACGTTGCTTGTAATGTATATCACTTACAGACTTCTCAGAAACGTTAGGAGATATTCTCTCTCAATAAAAATTGTAGGAAGAACATATGCAAACCGTATTGCCGATAACTATAACGTTAGTTAGAGCCAGGACGACAAAACTGTACACGGACAGTTTCCTCGGAAATGTAGTACACCAAAGCCTGGTGAAGGAGACGCGCTGCCCTTGAAATTCAGTTCACTTCAGCAGAGGGAGAGAGCAACACGGGGCGACGGCAGCTTCGCACGGCGAGGACTTCTCACGTAAGTACAGGTAAGTACGTCTGTCCACAGGTGCGTCAGCGAATACTGTTGTGCGACTCCACTTCTGCGACTCCACTTCTGCGACTCTTCACTTCTGTGGATCTGCGACTCCAGACGCCTGCTGGACTACACACCGTCTGCGGCCACGCATCTCACTCTTACACGTCTGGTCCTGCTCGTCTGTGACTCCTACATGTTTGGTGTTACATGTCTGTGACTTTGTGTGTCTAAGATTACATATCCGGAAAAGCTACGTACTCTTTACATCTGCCAGTCAACTCGGCTGGGGCTGTTCACTGCGCGACACCGAGTCTACGCTTTTAATCTACGAGTCTACGCTTCGCATCTACGACTGCACTTCGCATCCACAAGTCTACACTTCACACCAACGAGTCTACGCTTCACTCCCACGAGTCTACGCTTCGCAACTTCGAGTCTACGGTTCGCATCCGCGAATCTACGCTTCGCACCTGCGAATCTACGCTTCGCTTCGCATCCACGAATCTACGCTTCGCATCCACGAGTTTGCGCTGCACGTCCATGAGACTACGCCACGCTACGCTGCGCTACGTGCCTGCGACGCTACGCTACACGTCCAGAAGTCTACGCTGTGGGTCCACGAGTTTGCGATTTGCCTCGGCCGAGTTAAGCTCTGGCTTGGTCCGTCACTGGTCCTCCTAGGACAGGCCGCGCCACGCGTCGGCCTGACGGGCCCTGTATCCTGCTGAGGCCTGCCGACCTTTTAAGGTTTTGCTGCCGGCCTTTTCAGGCCGTGCGCAGGTCACGTTGCAGGTTCAGAGCTTCGGGAAGTCGAGGCCGCAGACGTGTTGTCGTACGGCGTAGACGAGTGGGCGCACGGAGTCTGCGAACGGACCTGGAGCGTGGAGGGGACGCACGGCGCCATACAACACGGCGTCTGCGACTCTACGCACCTTTGGGTGTGCTACGCATCGACGACTACACGCTGGCTGTGGCTACCGACCTGTGGCTCTTACGCGTCTGGGGCTATACACCTGCGATCCTTACCTCTGCTGGGACTGTACACGGCACGACCCCGAGTCCGCGCTTCGCACCCACGAGTCTACGCTTCGCAGCCACGAGTCTACGCTTCGCATCCACGAGTCTACGCTGCACTTCCACTGGACTACGCTACGAGTCGGACATACTGTACAGCGGCAACTCTACCCACTCCACCCACTATGCCTACCACTCGCCGTCGACCCTGAGGACGACGCATCTGCATGGCAGCTCGTCGTGATCCCTCGGTTCCGACCAGGGTTTTAGGGAGGTTTTACTTGGTTGGAAGGCGAATGCCGGAACTGCTTTCCCCCTCCCATCGATTAAGAGATAATTAATGTAAAGAAGAAATTGAGAAATAAATGCTTTAAGCTTAGATGCCTTGTGTTCAATTATTTTTGGCTAGTGAACGTTGAGTAACAAATGTCATTACCCATTTACTTTTCCTAAGGCAGGAAGCTTCATCTGATCGCTTTAGTATGCCATGAAACTAATCAGTAGAGTTCTGTGGCTAGTAGCCGAAGTTCTAATAAAAAAGACTGAAAAATCACTTAATTAAAAAAGCAAGGTTCTAGCAAATAAGATTGAAAAATAAGGTTCCAGCAGAAAAAGACTTGGCAAAAAAGTGTGAATAGCTAAGCAAATAAGAGAAAAATCACTTATTCTTTGTACGTCGTTGGAATAAAAAAATCACTTTGTTAAAAAAGTCAATTATTAAAAGCAAATTTCTTCTTTTTCATTTTTTTCGTTGGTAAATCAGATTTACGTAGGTTTGCTAGGTAGGTTTTCTGGATGATTTGAGCGTGGCACTGAGACATTCCACATTGCTTGCTCACTTCTTTTTTCAATTTATATAGCGAAACATGTCTGGCAGGTCGTCGACTCTACACCTGAAAAAAACGTTGGCGCCTTAAGTGTCCGTTGTTTCTTAGTGTTCAGACTACAGCAAACGCTCTCTAAAATTTTACTACAGTGATACGTGCGGTTTCTTATAGGAACAAAACGGACGAACATTTGACTTTACATTGAGATTGTATAGCTGTGTGACTGTGTACATCTTACTTCTGTGGACTGACAGCCTTCAGACTTCGTAATCTATTTCGGGCGCTTAAAAGAAATCGGATTCTGTTCGCTTTGCTAGTCCAGTGAAATACTACTGTTATGTCCAGCTATTCTTTACGTTTAGCCAAAGCACATTTACTAGATTTACATCAGCGAATTCTGCTTGGATTATGTCTCCTATTACATGTACATACGACAGCGCGCCATGTGAAACAGATTCGGTACCAATGTGACCAAAATTGCTTGACTGTCGTGAATACTGAAGCGTTGAATGTTTTCAGTTACACCATTGCTCGTACACTGCAGCGTGAAAAACTGTCACAGTAAAAAAAAAAAAAAAAAAAAAAAAAAAAAAAAAGGAATTATACGACCTCTAATTGAAATTTAACTTCATATTAACAACCATTGGTGTTCCATTCTAAGAAGTCCGAGTGTCGAAATGTAGGATTTTCTCATACCAGTTCATATAATGTTGTGCTGGTTCACGAATACCACATCATATAAGTAATACAAAAACTAAAAATGTCAACGAACAAGCAGAGCTTCGCTCTTCATGGACAGATGATCCATCACCTGTACTACGTCGTGATTACGACTAATTTCGACCTCTAAGGATAAATACGGCCCTACAGAGGTTTCGTCTGAGCGGAGATTTATTTAAAATGCCAAGACTATCCTAAAACAAGGTACACTTATGACATCAACGTATAACCAACCCCATATTAATCACGCCGAAATTTCTGCAGGTCGCCTTGTTTACTGTTCGGTTCTATTCAATACAATTCGTTGATTGGGCTCCTCAGGCATATGGGTAATGCAGCACTTTCTCAACAAGGAAATCTCTTTTAATACTGATTAGAATTTTAGTGTGGAGAACTAACTAGTTTCTCGAAATCGAAAAAACAAAACGATAAATGGAGATATCTACCTGACGCACCATCCTTAAAGATGTTAATACCTAAACATTAATGAAACAGTTGCAGTTTCAGATACACTAGATCTAGAATTGAGATTTAGCTTCATATTAACAATCATCGGTGTTGCATTCTAACAAGTCCGACTGTCGAAATATAGGATTTTCTCATACCAGTTTACAGAATGTTGAGCTGGTTTACGAATACCACATCACGTAAGAAATACAAAAGCCAAAACAGACCCACTAACTAACTTGTTTTAGTAGTTAGTCGAATTTTACGTGGTTGCTTGCACATTATGCGACAACTGTATATCAAGTCCAGAATGAGATTTTCACTCTGCAGCGGAGTGTGCGCTGATATGAAACTTCCTGGCAGATTAAAACTGTGTGCCCGACCGAGACTCGAACTCGGGACCTTTGCCTTTCGCGGGCAAGTGCTCTACCAACTGAGCTACCGAAGCACGACTCACGTCCGGTACTCACAGCTTTACTTCTGCCAGTATCCGTCTCCTACCTTCCAAACTTTACAGAAGCTCTTCTGCGAACCTTGCAGAACTAGCACTCCTGAAAGAAAGGATATTGCGGAGACATGGCTTAGCCACAGCCTGGGGGATGTTTCCAGAATGAGATTTTCACTCTGCAGCGGAGTGTGCGCTGATATGAAACTTCCTGGCAGATTAAAAACTGTGTGCCCGACCGAGACTCGAACTCGGGACCTTTGCCTTTCGCGGGCAAGTGCTCTACCAACTGAGCTACCGAAGCACGACTCACGTCCGGTACTCACAGCTTTACTTCTGCCAGTATCCGTCTCCTACCTTCCAAACTTTACAGAAGCTCTTCTGCGAACCTTGCAGAACTAGCACTCCTGAAAGAAAGGATATTGCGGAGACATGGCTTAGCCACAGCCTGGGGGATGTTTCCAGAATGAGATTTTCACTCTGCAGCGGAGTGTGCGCTGATATGAAACTTCCTGGCAGATTAAAACTGTGTGCCCGACAGAGACTCGAACTCGGGACCTTTGCCTTTCGCGGGCAAGTGCTCTACCAACTGAGCTACCGAAGCACGACTCACGTCCGGTACTCACAGCTTTACTTCTGCCAGTATCCGTCTCCTACCTTCCAAACTTTACAGAAGCTCTTCTGCGAACCTTGCAGAACTAGCACTCCTGAAAGAAAGGATATTGCGGAGACATGGCTTAGCCACAGCCTGGGGGATGTTTCCAGAATGAGATTTTCACTCTGCAGCGGAGTGTGCGCTGATATGAAACTTCCTGGCAGATTAAAATTGTGTGTCCGACAGAGACTCGAACTCGGGACCTTTGCCTTTCGCGGGCAAGTGCTCTACCAACTGAGCTACCGAAGCACGACTCACGTCCGGTACTCACAGCTTTACTTCTGCCAGTATCCGTCTCCTACCTTCCAAACTTTACAGAAGCTCTTCTGCGAACCTTGCAGAACTAGCACTCCTGAAAGAAAGGATATTGCGGAGACATGGCTTAGCCACAGCCTGGGGGATGTTTCCAGAATGAGATTTTCACTCTGCAGCGGAGTGTGCGCTGATATGAAACTTCCTGGCAGATTAAAACTGTGTGCCCGACAGAGACTCGAACTCGGGACCTTTGCCTTTCGCGGGCAAGTGCTCTACCAACTGAGCTACCGAAGCACGACTCACGTCCGGTACTCACAGCTTTATCCTTTCTTTCAGGAGTGCTAGTTCTGCAAGGTTCGCAGAAGAGCTTCTGTAAAGTTTGGAAGGTAGGAGACGGATACTGGCAGTAGTAAAGCTGTGAGTACCGGACGTGAGTCGTGCTTCGGTAGCTCAGTTGGTAGAGCACTTGCCCGCGAAAGGCAAAGGTCCCGAGTTCGAGTCTCGGTCGGGCACACAGTTTTTAATCTGCCAGGAAGTTTCATATCAGCGCACACTCCGCTACAGATTGAAAATCTCATTCTGGAAACATCCCCCAGGCTGTGGCTAAGCCATGTCTCCGCAATATCCTTTCTTTCAGGAGTGCTAGTTCTGCAAGGTTCGCAGAAGAGCTTCTGTAAAGTTTGGAAGGTAGGAGACGGATACTGGCAGAAGTAAAGCTGTGAGTACCGGACGTGAGTCGTGCTTCGGTAGCTCAGTTGGTAGAGCACTTGCCCGCGAAAGGCAAAGGTCCCGAGTTCGAGTCTCGGTCGGGCACACAGTTTTTAATCTGCCAGGAAGTTTCATATCAGCGCACACTCCGCTGCAGAGTGAAAATCTCATTCTGGAAACATCCCCCAGGCTGTGGCTAAGCCATGTCTCCGCAATATCCTTTCTTTCAGGAGTGCTAGTTCTGCAAGGTTCGCAGAAGAGCTTCTGTAAAGTTTGGAAGGTAGGAGACGGATACTGGCAGAAGTAAAGCTGTGAGTACCGGACGTGAGTCGTGCTTCGGTAGCTCAGTTGGTAGAGCACTTGCCCGCGAAAGGCAAAGGTCCCGAGTTCGAGTCTCGGTCGGGCACACAGTTTTAATCTGCCAGGAAGTTTCATATCAGCGCACACTCCGCTGCAGAGTGAAAATCTCATTCTGGAAACATCCCCCAGGCTGTGGCTAAGCCATGTCTCCGCAATATCCTTTCTTTCAGGAGTGCTAGTTCTGCAAGGTTCGCAGAAGAGCTTCTGTAAAGTTTGGAAGGTAGGAGACGGATACTGGCAGAAGTAAAGCTGTGAGTACCGGACGTGAGTCGTGCTTCGGTAGCTCAGTTGGTAGAGCACTTGCCCGCGAAGGGCAAAGGTCCCGAGTTCGAGTCTCGGTCGGGCACACAGTTTTAATCTGCCAGGAAGTTTCATATCAGCGCACACTCCGCTGCAGAGTGAAAATCTCATTCTGGAAACATCCCCCAGGCTGTGGCTAAGCCATGTCTCCGCAATATCCTTTCTTTCAGGAGTGCTAGTTCTGCAAGTTTCGCAGAAGAGCTTCTGTAAAGTTTGGAAGGTAGGAGACGGATACTGGCAGAAGTAAAGCTGTGAGTACCGGACGTGAGTCGTGCTTCGGTAGCTCAGTTGGTAGAGCACTTGCCCGCGAAAGGCAAAGGTCCCGAGTTCGAGTCTCGGTCGGGCACACAGTTTTAATCTGCCAGGAAGTTTCATATCAGCGCACACTCCGCTGCAGAGTGAAAATCTCATTCTGGAAACATCCCCCAGGCTGTGGCTAAGCCATGTCTCCGCAATATCCTTTCTTTCAGGAGTGCTAGTTCTGCAAGGTTCGCAGAGGAGCTTCTGTAAAGTTTGGAAGGTAGGAGACGGATACTGGCAGAAGTAAAGCTGTGAGTACCGGACGTGAGTCGTGCTTCAGTAGCTCAGTTGGTAGAGCACTTGCCCGCGAAAGGCAAAGGTCCGGAGTTCGAGTCTCGGTCGGGCACACAGTTTTAATCTGCCAGGAAGTTTCATATCAGCGCACACTCCGCTGCAGAGTGAAAATCTCATTCTGGAAACATCCCCCAGGCTGTGGCTAAGCCATGTCTCCGCAATATCCTTTCTTTCAGGAGTGCTAGTTCTGCAAGGTTCGCAGAAGAGCTTCTGTAAAGTTTGGAAGGTAGGAGACGGATACTGGCAGAAGTAAAGCTGTGAGTACCGGACGTGAGTCGTGCTTCGGTAGCTCAGTTGGTAGAGCACTTGCCCGCGAAAGGCAAAGGTCCCAAGTTCGAGTCTCGGTCGGGCACACAGTTTTAATCTGCCAGGAAGTTTCATATCAGCGCACACTCCGCTGCAGAGTGAAAATCTCATTCTGGAAACATCCCCCAGGCTGTGGCTAAGCCATGTCTCCGCAATATCCTTTCTTTCAGGAGTGCTAGTTCTGCAAGGTTCGCAGAAGAGCTTCTGTAAAGTTTGGAAGGTAGGAGACGGATACTGGCAGAAGTAAAGCTGTGAGTACCGGACGTGAGTCGTGCTTCGGTAGCTCAGTTGGTAGAGCACTTGCCCGCGAAAGGCAAAGGTCCCGAGTTCGAGTCTCGGTCGGGCACACAGTTTTAATCTGCCAGGAAGTTTCATATCAGCGCACACTCCGCTGCAGAGTGAAAATCTCATTCTGGAAACATCCCCCAGGCTGTGGCTAAGCCATGTCTCCGCAATATCCTTTCTTTCAGGAGTGCTAGTTCTGCAAGGTTCGCAGAAGAGCTTCTGTAAAGTTTGGAAGGTAGGAGACGGATACTGGCAGAAGTAAAGCTGTGAGTACCGGACGTGAGTCGTGCTTCGGTAGCTCAGTTGGTAGAGCACTTGCCCGCGAAAGTCAAAGGTACCGAGTTCGAGTCTCGGTCGGGCACACAGTTTTAATCTGCCAGGAAGTTTCATATCAGCGCACACTCCGCTGCAGAGTGAAAATCTCATTCTGGAAACATCCCCCAGGCTGTGGCTAAGCCATGTCTCCGCAATATCCTTTCTTTCAGGAGTGCTAGTTCTGCAAGGTTCTCAGAAGAGCTTCTGTAAAGTTTGGAAGGTAGGAGACGGATACTGGCAGAAGTAAAGCTGTGAGTACCGGACGTGAGTCGTGCTTCGGTAGCTCAGTTGGTAGAGCACTTGCCCGCGAAAGGCAAAGGTCCCGAGTTCGAGTCTCGGTCGGGCACACAGTTTTAATCTGCCAGGAAGTTTCATATCAGCGCACACTCCGCTGCAGAGTGAAAATCTCATTCTGGAAACATCCCCCAGGCTGTGGCTAAGCCATGTCTCCGCAATATCCTTTCTTTCAGGAGTGCTAGTTCTGCAAGGTTCGCAGAAGAGCTTCTGTAAAGTTTGGAAGGTAGGAGACGGATACTGGCAGAAGTAAAGCTGTGAGTACCGGACGTGAGTCGTGCTTCGGTAGCTCAGTTGGTAGAGCACTTGCCCGCGAAAGGCAAAGGTCCCGAGTTCGAGTCTCGGTCGGGCACACAGTTTTAATCTGCCAGGAAGTTTCATATCAGCGCACACTCCGCTGCAGAGTGAAAATCTCATTCTGGAAACATCCCCCAGGCTGTGGCTAAGCCATGTCTCCGCAATATCCTTTCTTTCAGGAGTGCTAGTTCTGCAAGGTTCGCAGAAGAGCTTCTGTAAAGTTTGGAAGGTAGGAGACGGATACTGGCAGAAGTAAAGCTGTGAGTACCGGACGTGAGTCGTGCTTCGGTATCTCAGTTGGTAGAGCACTTGCCCGCGAAAGGCAAAGGTCCCGAGTTCGAGTCTCGGTCGGGCACACAATTTTAATCTGCCAGGAAGTTTCATATCAGCGCACACTCCGCTGCAGAGTGAAAATCTCATTCTGGAAACATCCCCCAGGCTGTGGCTAAGCCATGTCTCCGCAATATCCTTTCTTTCAGGAGTGCTAGTTCTGCAAGGTTCGCAGAAGAGCTTCTGTAACGTTTGGAAGGTAGGAGACGGATACTGGCAGAAGTAAAGCTGTGAGTACCGGACGTGAGTCGTGCTTCGGTAGCTCAGTTGGTAGAGCACTTGCCCGCAAAAGGCAAAGGTCCCGAGTTCGAGTCTCGGTCGGGCACACAGTTTTAATCTGCCAGGAAGTTTCATATCAGCGCACACTCCGCTGCAGAGTGAAAATCTCATTCTGGAAACATCCCCCAGGCTGTGGCTAAGCCATGTCTCCGCAATATCCTTTCTTTCAGGAGTGCTAGTTCTGCAAGGTTCGCAGAAGAGCTTCTGTAAAGTTTGGAAGGTAGGAGACGGATACTGGCAGAAGTAAAGCTGTGAGTACCGGACGTGAGTCGTGCTTCGGTAGCTCAGTTGGTAGAGCACTTGCCCGCGAAAGGCAAAGGTCCCGAGTTCGAGTCTCGGTCGGGCACACAGTTTTTAATCTGCCAGGAAGTTTCATATCAGCGCACACTCCGCTGCAGAGTGAAAATCTCATTCTGGAAACATCCCCGAGGCTGTGGCTAAGCCATGTCTCCGCAATATCCTTTCTTTCAGGAGTGCTAGTTCTGCAAGGTTCGCAGAAGAGCTTCTGTAAAGTTTGGAAGGTAGGAGACGGATACTGGCAGAAGTAAAGCTGTGAGTACCGGACGTGAATCGTGCTTCGGTAGCTCAGTTGGTAGAGCACTTGCCCGCGAAAGGCAAAGGTCCCGAGTTCGAGTCTCGGTCGGGCACACAGTTTTAATCTGCCAGGAAGTTTCATATCAGCGCACACTCCGCTGCAGAGTGAAAATCTCATTCTGGAAACATCCCCCAGGCTGTGGCTAAGCCATGTCTCCGCAATATCCTTTCTTTCAGGAGTGCTAGTTCTGCAAGGTTCGCAGAAGAGCTTCTGTAAAGTTTGGAAGGTAGGAGACGGATACTGGCAGAAGTAAAGCTGTGAGTACCGGACGTGAGTCGTGCTTCGGTAGCTCAGTTGGTAGAGCACTTGCCCGCGAAAGGCGAAGGTCCCGAGTTCGAGTCTCGGTCGGGCACACAGTTTTAATCTGCCAGGAAGTTTCATATCAGCGCACACTCCGCTGCAGAGTGAAAATCTTATTCTGGAAACATCCCCAGGCTGTGGCTAAGCCATGTCTCCGCATTATCCTTTCTTTCAGGAGTGCTAGTTCTGCAAGGTTCGCAGAAGAGCTTCTGTAAAGTTTGGAAGGTAGGAGACGGATACTGGCTGAAGTAAAGCTGTGAGTACCGGACGTGAGTCGTGCTTCGGTAGCTCAGTTGGTAGAGCACTTGCCCGCGAAAGGCAAAGGTCCCGAGTTCGAGTCTCGGTCGGGCACACAGTTTTGTATATCAAGTACCAAAACATGAGAGACCTCAACACACATTAAATCTTTACAGGATGTAACCTCTGTGATACGCTTCCTTTGTTTGAAAAGAATGTCTACGATGCTGCTATTCTTAAGCCAGTGCCGTTTGCAGTTTGGGAATATTAGATATTGTCATGAACAGGTCATTAGCCTTACAGGTTCGTCATTTTTCTAAAATACATATTTTCTAAGTTCACTTCCACTAGGGCAGTAAGCTAAAATAACATTGCGTTCCTATTTCAAAACGTGCATTTAATAGTAACTGGTCTGCTACACTGTAACACACAAATAAATATTCGGCGTATCAAGCTATTTAATTTCACATCTTGAAATTCGTTGATGTTGCAGTATACGTCGACATCTGCATGACTAATTTGGAATTCACACTTAATTATCTGCCAGTGGGTTCATCGGACCACTTTCTCGTTATGTCTCTACCGTTCTAAACCGAACAGCGCACGGGAAAAACGAAAACTTAAATCTTTCCGTGGGAACTGTGGTTTTTCTTATTTGAGTACGATAATCTTTTCACCCTATTAGGCAGGCGTCAAAAAGTATTTGACATTCAGAGGATCAAGTTGTTGATCGAAATTTCATGAAAAAATTCTGCCGCAGCGTAAAACTCCTTTGTTTTCGTGATGGTCATACCAACTCGCGTATCATATCAATGACTCTCTCTCGCCTAGTCTGGGATAATACAAAACAACCAGACCTTCTTTCAACTTTTTAGATGTTATCTGTCAACCCTATCTGGCAAGAATCCCATACAGCACAGCAACAGTCCTGCAGAGGACGAACAGGCGTAGTGTAGGCAGTCTCTTTAGTATACCTGTTACATCTGACTAAGTGTTCCGCCAATAAAACGTAGTCTTTGGTTTGCTTTCCCCACAACACTGTCTGCGTTGTCGTTCCAGCTGAAGTTGTTAGTAATTCTAATTCCTAGGTATTTAGTTCAACTGACAGCTTTTAGATTTATGTAATTTACCATGTAATCGAAATGAAACGGACACATTTCAGTTCTCACGTGAATGATCTCACATATTTAAGTGTTTAGAGTGACTTCCACTTTGACATATTTCTAAGTCAGTTTGCATTTGGTTTTGATATTTTGATGAGTTTGTTAACCGGTAAGCGAGAGCGTTATCCACAAACAACCTACGAGAGCTGCTCAGATTGTCTCCTAAATCATTTATACTAACGAGGACCATCAGAGGGCCTATAAACGTCCACGGGGAACGCCGGATATCACTTCTGTTTTCTCGATAACCTTCCGTCAATTACTACCAAGTGTGACCTTACAGACAGGAAATCACAAATGATGTCACTCAATTGATACTCCATAGGCACGCAGTCTGATTAGATATCGCTAGCAAGAAACGGTATCAAAATCCCACTGGAAATCTAAAAACAGGAAATCAATTTTTGATTCCCTATCGACAGAACCCATTTCTTCGGATGAATAAAGAGGTAGCTGTGCTTCACAAGAGCGATATTTTCCGAGTCCGTGCTCACCATGTGTCAATAGATACTTCTGTTCAAGGTAATTCATAGCGTAATTTTCTTTATTCTACAAAACATATTCTGCAATGCATGGTGGGGATGTTAGCGACTGCCCTACCCATCGCCAAGCGCGTACAAAATGTGGTCATAACTCTGCAGGCGCCCTGTCAATTAAAGGAATTGTACACAGGAAAGTTATTAAGAAATGTTTTGCTAACTTATCTAGATGTGTGAACCTTATGTAAATGTGTATTGTTGTTCTGGCTTAAAGATGCATAGTAATACTTGGAGACTTGGTTCTCATTTATCAGTGGTCACTTGCCGGCAAAAGCAAAGGTCCCGAGTTCGAGTCTCGGTCCGGCACTAGTTTTGATCTGCCAGGAAGTTTTAAATTTAATTTTCATCATAATTTATGTCCATTTTAAGGCACGGTGATTTCCAGAGTCTTAATTGTGAAAATAATTTATTAGGTCAGAAGCTTAGTACCAGTAGTAAAGTGCCATCTTGTGAGTTTTCAAGCCATTTTATCTGAACGTCACATGCGTTAAATGTTATGTTCACATGATGTGTTATTAATCTAACAGTTAGGGTATTATCATTTTTTGCAAGAACAAAGTTAAAGATTAACAGTATTCCGGGCCAAAATTTTAACATGAGTCCTTGTTTCTCAGTGAAATAGCGTATTTTAATTTCATTGAAAACGGATTTCTCTCTCGCAGCCGAATTGTTTGATTTACAGTATAATATCTAAACCATAATTCCACGTAGTTCTACTGCCCTGTACCGACGTCAACATTTACTTTATAAACTAAAGTTCTAGATAGTCCTGCTGCCCTGCACATTTCGATATGTAAATAAGCTTTACACAGTTTGTTAGATACCAACCACCACGAGTGTAGAAGTTGACCATTATCCTTTTAGCCGTCTCTTGAAATTCACCCAACAGGTTTTGGCGATAGCAACATTCTTTCTCTTCCAAAGATTCCCATTAAGTTCTCAGAGAAATTGTATTACGTTTTGATCTGCGCTGTATTAACCTGATGCGGTCCTAGTTGTTCGTTTTTCGATGTCTGTTGCCACGCCTACTTGATAAATACTCGACACACAGTGATAGTACTTTGATAGGGATTCGAGACCCAGTGGCAATACTGCAGAACTGGTTGCACCAACGTTTCTCTTTGTGGCCTCAGTTAACGATGCAACTCTTCTCCCAGGTTACTTCCAATAAACGAAAATTTCCCAGTCGCTTAACCTACCACTGATTTTCCATATTCGTTGTACAAGCAGATATTTGAACGGCGTCGCAATCACCGAAATTTTAAGAACAGTAATATCCCGAAAATGTCTATAAAAAGGTGGGCATTCAGACACAATTAACTGGGCAGCATCATGTTGTTGAGTCTACAACATTCCGAAATACAGTTATTGCATATTGTATGTATTCGTTACTGTGTAACGAATATTAAAGGAATCTGTACGTTCCGTTTCGTTAGTGCCTGAAAGGTTTCGTTTTCTTCCTAACGCGCAGTTCGTCGTGGCGATTCCCTTGGTCTCTGAGGGTCTAGTCAGTAGTGGCACGGAGAATAGAATACATGTCGTCGCTCGCCACGTTTTCTTTCACGAACGCAGTTCGTCTTTGTCTCGTTCTGAGTCGGCTCTGTTCGTAAGCCTACAGTTCCTTACTTCGAAATAATTTTCGATAGTCGTGTGAAAACCTTACTGGCTTCGATGAGGTGAGATCATAGGAAGTAAAGAACCTTCGCCCTTTAACAGTCAATTGGATCCTGAACAATGTAACACTTGGGTTGTTAAAGTGATAATTCATGAGATCTTGCGCAAGGCAAAAAATGTAGCACTGCTTAAGCAAGAATCGAACAACCTTTAGAACATCAGACCTCTATCACTTCAGTGCCATCACTTTGTAAGAGTTGAAGGGAAAGATTTTGAATCGAATTGGTGAACAGTCGTCAAGAAGATAATTAAATAACAATCAGGTTTAGGACCAGGGAAGTTATATACCAGTCAGATACTTAAACCCAGCACCTCGAGGAGGGGGTATGAAAGAAAGCAGATTACAGGAATGCCTTTATCGATATTGCAGTTCCTCACGATACATGTAATTATAAGGAAGCAACAAAGAATCTGCTCACAAATAGTAACAGCTATTGAGTGACGCAGTTTATTCTAAGTGTGCTGCAGAATACGGATCAAATGGTTCTGAGCACTATGGGACTTAACATGTGAGGTCATCAGTCCCCTATAACTTAGAACTACTTAAACCTAACCAACAGAAGGACACCACACACATCCACGTCCTAGACAGGACTCGAATCTGAAACCGTAGCGGTAGAGAGGTTCCAGACTGAAGCGCCTAGAAACGCTGGGCCACACCGGCCGGCGTGTGCTGCAGAGCAGGCATTTTTTGGTCGGTCCTAATGACAGAAACGGTCGATGGAGAATGAAGAAAATGACTTTACCCGGCAAATGTGCTGGCTGAAATGTTATGTAACATATACAGGGTGTCCCATTTATCTTGACCACCCTAAATAATTGTTTGTCCAGATGCTAATTAGAAAATGTTTCAAGCAAACGCTCTTTATCCGTCAGAGGAACATGAATCAGCATGATTGCCTTCGTTATAGCTTTGTTTTTTACGAAGATATGAACAACGGCATGACTTTTTTAAATAGTAACCTGTATTTTTTATTCGGTAATTGATTTCCTCTCCTAAAGACCTATCCTAAAATGTATCACATTGTACCATTCACTGAAGCACAACATTACTAATTACATAACACAACACTGACTTTGAGCGCAGGATCACAAACTCGTCCACTTGCTTGAGTTGTCAGAAAACAAATGAAAACCAAGTAAAAACACAAACCAAAATTGACTTTGACTCTCCTGTACCATTGCCCAGGAGTACAACATTCAAAGCTGGTCAGAGTGCTGACCGTGGACACCGATACACTGGTGCACTCGTTGAATGAAAGAACTATTTTCTGATTCCAGTGTTGCCTGCTGAAGAGGATTACAAGCAAGCATGATACGTTCCTGGATGTTCTCCAGAGTAGTTGGAATATCGCGTTAGACAACGTCTTCAATACATCCCCAAAGAAAAAAGTCCACATATTATATCAGGAGACATAGCAGGAAAAGTAACTGTTCCTCCTCGGGCAATCCATCTGGCAGGATACCTTCGGTTCAGAACACAACGTGCACGCAAGGCATTACATGCTGGACAGCCATCATGTTGATACCACATAAACATTCTGGTTCGTAGCTGCACTTTAACAAGAAGATGAGAAATAATTCGTAAGTTGGCGTAGGCTGTGCCGTTTAGACTACCATCGATGAAATAAGGGCCAGTAATTGTAGTACCATGCATCCCACACCAGACGTTAACTCCCCATTGACGCCGAGGTTCCACCTGTCTAAGCCATCGTGGGTTTCTTGTAGTTACCTGTCCTTGGTTTGAGAAGGAACATTCATTGGTAAGTACAACTTTGCAGAAAAAGTTCGGTTTGGCGAGGATTTGCTGCTGTGCCCACACGGTTCTGGAAATGATTCTCAGCCGGCCGGGGTGGCCGAGCGGTTCTAGGCGCTACAGTACAGAACCGTGAGTCCGGTACGATAGCAGGTTCGAATCCTGCATAGGGCATGGATGTGTGTGACGTCCTTTGGTTAGTTAGGTTTAAGTAGTTCTAAGTTCTAGGGGACTGATGACCTCAGATGTTGTCCCATAATGCTTAGAGCCATTTGAACCAAATGATTCCCATGCAATTCTTGATGTAGGTGTAAATGGTAGGGATGGAGCCGTTGACGTGTAAGAATACGATGTACACTGGTTTTAGGAATGTCAATCTCGTGTTCAAGCTGTGGTATGCTCACATGTGGATTCACAGCAACGGAAGCGAGAACAGTAACTTCGGCAGCTTCGTCTGTGCGAGTGCTACGACGATTGCGTTGTCGTGGCTTGAAACTTCCTGTTTCCTGAAGCGTCGCAACAAGACGAAAAAAATCCGTCGGGAATGTGGGTTCTTGTCAGGATAACCCTCTCTGTACAGTTCCGCTCCCTGCGTAGCATTTCGCCTACCTTCAACAACAACAACAACAACAACAACAATAAAAGAAACGTTATGTTGATGGAGCTTGTAAGAAGGACAGTCTTTATGCCTAGTATACACATCAGTATTTAAAAGGACTAATGTACTGTGCTAAATGCACCCGTACATAAGAAAACAGTATTGCAATTACTGTTCTGCTAAATTACATTTCCTATAGATGAGTAGCATCTCAAACTTCTCTTCGTAGTGGTACACTCTACTCACACAACTCTTCAACCGACGATGGTTACCGGAATGACAGTTGTGCATTCTACTTGTGTCTACATTTTTTCTCTGTCAACGTCAGCATGTTGATTTGTTTCACTACCCAAGTACCTACACTAAGTGCTGGTAGCGTCAACGTCATCGTTGTGCTATGTAATTAATAACGTTGTGTTTAAGTGAATGGTACACTGTGATATCTTTATGAATAGGTCTTTAGGAGAGGAAATGTATTACCGAATAAAAAATACAGGGTGCTATTTAAAAAAGTGATACCGCTGTTCATATCTGTGTAAAAAAACAAATCTGCAACGAAGGGAATCATGTTGATTGATGTACCCCTGACGGCTAAAGAATATTCGCTTGAAACGTTTTGTAATTTGCATCTGGACAAACAGTTATATAGAGTGGTCAAGGTAAATGGGACACCCTGTATACCAATGATGAGCCACTCAACACTAAAACCAGGTACTTCATCAGTGCAGATGACTCAGCTGTCACAACTCAGGAAGAGACATTTGAAGAATTAGAATCTAGACTGACAAATGGTCTCTAAGACAACGTTATGTAGCATGATGACAGCCACTTGATACCGAGTCCGGATAAAACTCAAATGTCTTCACTCCATCAATGCGACAAACAGGCAAGAAGAGAGTAGAACATCACTTGGACAGGTCGCAGTCTGCGTTCACGACGAATACCTGGGGTTAAAGTTGGATCTACCTTAACCTACAAAAAACTCTCTGTGGACACCATACAAAATGTGTGAAGCTGTAACAATCTTATCCTAAACTGACAAACACCACGCGTGGAGCGCAGTCCAGCGTCCTCTGCACACTCGCACATCTGCGGTCCTCTCCTGCGAAGTATGCCACGTCAGTCAGTCTGGGGAAGCTCTTGACGTGGTAACCAAGTTGATGTGGTTCTTCAAAAGGCAGGCCGCATAGCCACAGGGTACCTAAGGCGAACCACATTCAATTACAGATGAAAGAAGACCAGAAGCAGCAGAGAACGTAAAGAAGAAGCCGGAAATATATATAAAGCATCCATTGTTAGGCACACGGTTACCCATCACGACTGACATCCAGAAAAGACTTTCTGCTTGTAACAGCACCAATTACAGCTTCAGCAGAAGCCTGCCGAAGTGAGCTGTAGAACAACAAGATGGTAGAGAGGAAACAGAATCTACCATCAGCTCGCCACCTTCAATACGGGACCTGGAAGACCCTCAACAGGAGAAAGTAGTGTGACGAAGTTGTAAGAGTAACTGGAAGAAGTATGTGCCGAGGGGTCTCATCCGAGATGTGGAGGAGGCCCTACCGGCGCCGATAGAGAACACTGGGTGCACCCGACTGCAAATTGTTGCTCATGTCGGCACCAATGACTCCTGAAGTCTGGGTTCAGAGGTCATCCTCAGTTCGTACAGGCGGTTGGCGGAGTTGGTGAAGGCGGAAAGCCTCGCTCGCGGGGTGGAATCAGAGCTAACTATTTGTAGTATCGTTCCCAGAACCGATAGCGGTCCTCTGGTTTGGAGCCGAGTGGAAGGCTTAAACCAGAGGCTCAGACGATTCTGCGGAGAGCTGGGGTGCAAATTTCTCGACCTCCCCTATCGGGTGGAGAAATGTAGGGTCTCCCTGAACAGGTCAAGCGTGCACTACGCGCCGGAAGCGGCTACGAGGGTAGCGGAGTACGTGTGGAGTGCACATGGGGTTTTTTTAGGTTAGAGAATTCCCTCCCTAGGCCCGACAAGACGCCTCCTGAGGCGCGGCAAGGCAGGAGTAGGCAAAATGCAACAGGCAATAACAATATTAACGTGCTAATGGTAAACTGCAGGAGCGTCTATAGAAAGGTCCCAGAACTGCTCTCATTAATAAACGGTCACAACGCCCATATAGTAATAGGGACAGAAAGTTGGCTGAAACCACATGTAAACAGTAATGAAATCCTAAACTCAGATTGGAATGTATACCGCAGAGACAGGCTGGAAAGTGAAGGGGGAGGCGTGTTTATAGCGATAAGAAGTGCAATAGTATCGAAGGAAATTGACGGAGATTAGATTTGTGAAATGATTTGGGTGAAGGTCACGGTTAAAGCAGGCTCAGACATGGTAATTGGATGTCTCTATAGGCCCCCGGGCTCAGCAGCTGTTGTGGCTCAGCACCTGAAGAATAATTTGGAAAATCTTTCGCGTAGATTTCCCCACCATGTTATAGTTCTGGGTGGAGATTTTAATTTGCCGGACATAGACGGGGAGACTGAAACGTTCATAACGGGTGGCAGGGACAAAAATCCAGTGAAATATTTTTAAGTGCTTTATCTGGAAAGTACCTTGGGCAGTTAAACAGAGAACCGACTCGTGGCGATAACATATTAGACCTTCTGGTGACAAACAGACCCGAACTATTTGAATCAGTTAATGCAGAACAGGGAATCAGCGATCATAAAGCAGTTACTGCATCGATGATTCCAGCCGTAAATAGAAATATTAAAAAAGGTAGGAAGAAATTTTCTGTTTAGCAAAAGTGAAAAAAAGCAGATTACAGAGTGCCTGACGGCTCAACACAAAAGTTTTGTCTCAAGTGCAGATAGTGTTGAGGATCAGTGGACAAAGTTCAAGACCATCGTACAATATTCGTTTGATGAGTATGTGCCAAGCAAGATCGTAAGAGATGGGAAAGAGCCACCGTGGTACAACAACCGAGTTAGAAAACTACTGCGGAAGCAAAGGGAACTTCACAGCAAACATAAACATAGCCAAAGCCTTGCAGACAAACAAAAATTACGCGAAGCGAAATGTAGTGTGAGGAGGGCTATGCGAGAGGCTTTCAATGAATTCGAAAGTAAAGTTCTATGTACTGACTTGGCAGAAAATCCTAAGAAATTTTGGTCCTATGTCAAAGCGGTAGGTGGATCAAAACAAAATGTCCAGACACTCTGTGACCAAAATGGTACTGAAACAGAGGATGACAGACTAAAGGCCGAAATACTAAATGTCTTCTTCCAAAGCTGTTTCACAGAGGAAGACTGCACTGTGCTCCCTTCTCTAGATTGTCGCACAGTTAACAAAATGGTAGATATCGAAATAGACGACAGAGTGATAGAGAAACAATTAAAATCTCTCAAAAGAGGAAAGGCCGCTGGTCCTGATGGGATACCAGTTCGATTTTACACAGAGTACGCGAAGGAACTTGCCCCCTTTCTTGCAGCGGTGTACCGTAGGTCTCTAGAAGAGCGAAGCGTTCCAAAGGATTGGAAAAGGGCACAGGTCATCCACGTTTTCAAGAAGGGACGTCGAACAGATGTGCAGAACTATAGACCTATATGTCTAACGTCGATCAGTTGTAGAATTTTGGAACACGTATTATGTTCGAGTATAATGTCTTTCCTGGAGACTAGAAATATACTCTGTAGGAATCAGGATGGGTTTCGTAAAAGACGGTCGTGTGAAACCCAGCTCGCGCTATTCGTCCACGAGACTCAGAGGGCCTTAGACACGGGTTCACAGGTAGATGCCGTGTTTCTTGACTTCCGCAAGGCGTTTAACACAGTTCCCCACAGTCGTTTAATGAACAAAGTAAGAGCATACGGACTATCAGATCAATTGTGTGATTGGATTGAGGAGTTCTTAGATAACAGAACGCTGCATGTCATTCTCAATGGAGAGAAGTCTTCCGAAGTAAGAGTGATTTCAGGTGTGCCGCAGGGGAGTGTCATAGGACCGTTGCTATTCACAATATACATAAATAACCTGGTGGATGACATCGGAAGTTCACTGAGGCTTTTTGCAGATGATGCGGTGGTGTATCGAGAGGTTGCAACAATGGAAAATTGTACTGAAATGCCGGAGGCTCTGCAGCTAATTGACGCATGGTGCACGGAATGGCAATTGAATCTCAATGTAGACAAGTGTAATGTGATGCGAATACATAGAAAGATAGGTCACTTATCATTTAGCTACAAAATAGCAGGTCAGCAACTGGAAGCAGTTAATTCCATAAATTATCTGGGAGTGCGCATTAGGAGTGATTTAAGATGGAATGACCATATAAAGCTGATCATCGGTAAAGCAGATGCCAGACTGAGGTTCATTGGAAGAATCCTAGGGAAATGCAATCCGACAACAAAGGAAGTAGGTTACAGTACGCTTGTTCGCCCACTGCTTGAAAACTGCTCAGCAGTGTGGGATACGCACCAGATAGGGTTGATAGAAAAGAGAGAGAAAATCCAAAGGAGAGTAGCTCGCTTCGTTACAGGATCATTTAGTAATCGCGAAAGCGTTACGGAGATGATAGATAAACTCCAGTGGAAGACTCTGCAGGAGAGACGCTCAGTAGCTCGGTACTGGCTTTTGTTAAAGTTTCGAGAACATACCTTCACCGAAGAGTCAAGCAGTATATTGCTCCCTCCTACGTATATCTCGCGAAGAGACCATGAAGATAAAATCAGAGAGATTAGAGCCTACACTGAAGCGTACCGACAATCCTTATTTCCACGTACAATACGAGACTGGAATAGAAGGGAGAACCGATAGAGGTACTCAGGGTACCCTCCGTCCGGTGGCTTGCGGAGTTTGGATATAGATGTAGATGGTACCAGGTATGATGAATTTTGTGATTGTGTGGAAAGGCGCGACTCTGAACACTTCATGAAGAAACAGTCAGTCTTATTAACAGGTTGATAATTATTATTTATTTACTAACGACCTTTATCGCGTGATTCAGATTTCTTAAAATTGGCCTACAAACAAAATATACATTTCGTTACAAGTGGCTTGACCTTATTTTGCAAAGCTGGAGTTAAATAGTACTTTGTAGCTTACAGCTCACTAACGCCATCTGCTATGAGAGGCTGACACCTGGCGCTCGCCTCACTGTGTTCCCGCTATGAACAACTACACATCCAACCCGTTTGCATGATGTAAGGACCCCACCAAATAAATCTCCAGAAATGCCTTAGTTTGCTGGTGAGTCCGTAAATGGTGCTATAAAGAGCATGCAGTTCAGCAGGCCCCGCTGTCCCACCAGAGTTTTGCGATAATTATGCCAGTCTGTCTTTGAACTAACTTAGTGAGCCATCACGTAGCAATTCTTCCTACCTGTTATCTGGTAATGCACTCGTACTTTTATGTCCTCTCGCAGAGCCGTAGCAATGCCGTCGTGTTCTGCAAGTGCAGTAGTACAGTCTATGTTTTACGTAATGAGGCTGGAAGCCTTTTTTTCATGGGATGCCATTACGTTTCATCATCATCATCATCGACACGCAAGTCGCCGAAGTGGCGTCAACTGGAAAGACTTGCAATACGGTGACCGAAACCCGAACCGAAGTGGTCTCCCGGCAGATAAATGCCATACGATCATTTAATTTCATGCTGTGTTTATTTAAAAAAGCCGTAAAATGGACTTGTTTACACCTGTTAACTGATGGTTATGGTTCACAGTCTGTAGCCTGAGCGTACAATCGGCTATGCCTAAATTATTTATTTATTTGCTAATGCAAACGTTTTTTGGAATTGTAAAATTACTGATAGTATTTATGACCCGTAGACTCCTCCTAATGTCTCAGTTGCAAAAGACAACTTCTGTTACGAAATATTTTTCGTTAACAATTACCTGATTCTTGCCATAATGAATATACTTTCCCTGGCTTCACGAGCCATTTCTGCAACGAAACCTCATGCCATAGGCCCTGAAAGAGCAAGAAGGCCAAACGTCCCTACTAGCCAGTGTGGGAACCTGCCGCTCGCTTCTTACTCCGTATGTATCCACTTCACATATTTGAAACAGCAAAACTGGAAATTAAGTAAAATGCGCTCTTATCTGCAAAAAAACGGTACCTTACAATGGTGACAGACCTGTTTTGAATTCATTGGAGTGTTTCACATGCCTCAACAAGGTAATCTGTTGTCTTTTCTTTTCCTTCTCCTATTACATGATATTTAAAATAATATATTTATCAGAAAACCAGTCACTGGATGTGACTATTTCGACTATATTCCGGTCTATTTACTTAGAGGACACCATAAAATGTTTCCTGATACTTGACGAGGGCAGTTACTTGCTGGGACGTTCTGCGTACTTGGTATCCCACGCACCTAATACGATCTAAAATTCAGTAAGACGTTTTGCACTTACTTCGTTGTAACACCTATATAATGTATATTCTTTGTGTGTGCCAATCTAAAGACGTCTGATTTATCAGAAACGTATAATTTGCAAACAAATAATAAATGCATCCCTCCAACCAAGACTGATTTTTCATCGTATGTGACTGGCTACTGTCTCTCCTCAGCCACGTGCGGTTACACGGTCTCTTAACACTCTTTCGTTTGTCTGTAATCTGAGTTAACAGTAAGATGCCGAAGAGTTGTTTGCAGAGAATGACTGTGCTATTCTGGATACTTTGTGAAATTCTGTGTAATTAAAATTATGTTGTAGGTTTAAATTATATTGTGTGTTAGTTTTCTTTGTATTCGGATCTGCATCTGGTTGTGTGACGTTTCATTGATCACGTGGGCGGGTGTCATAACTAACCTGTGACTACAAACTGTTCGCTAAACCTTGTGGCCCATGCTACCATCTTCTTTCTAGAAAAGTAGCACGGCAAGAAAATTTAATCTTCCGCTGCCTCTTCCTCTTTGAGAAAGTGAATCATCGGACTGATCAACTGCAGATGTTTGTGAAAAGGATCCAATTCCTTCCTGCCATGCCGCCACAAAACAAACAAATCATCTACGTAACCGAGTCAAATATTCGGTTCGCAGTTTCCAATGCCTACTCCTCGAACTTTTCCACAAAGAAGTTCGCTATAACAGGGTTTAATAGGAGTTTGAACGGAAGTTTTTTTTCACATTTTCGGATTTTTATCTCATTATAAAATTTGCAATTTTTCGATTGAAAATATATATATATATCACTTGTAAACTCACATGGGAAGTATTTTATTTTATTTTTTAAATACAATTTACACTGGTCGAAAATGTTAAAATTTTTACGTGCATTACTTCGAGCTCTAATAAAGTCGCTTTTTTTTTGTGGAAGGCTATGGATTGCTATGTTATAAAGGTTAACAGGGTTGGTCATGTTGAGGAGAGGATGGGCACCAATTTGAGGAAGCTGAAACAAAGTTTGAGAGACAAGAAAATTTCTGGTTATAAAACTGTAAGAGGCAGGTTGGCAGACAAAATGATTTATGAGCTACACCAGTATTATGGGATGGCCACTAGAAATGACACTGAGGGTTTATTGAAAATAAAGCAGGCAGTATAGGCTACAGTCAACTGAAAAAAAAAAACAGTACACCACCTTTGCCCTCCTGGACTTGACTCATGGTACACTTACCGCAATGCCCCTGTACTAAAACAGTTCATACAGCCATAAAAATTCCATGAAAGCAACAGTCATGGTTATCATAAAAGCTGGCAAATCATGAATTACTGAAGAAGTGTCTGCATGGTCAGACTCAAAATCCCAGTGAGTCGTTCAACAATCTTACATGGACTCACCAAAAAAGTTTTTGTTGGAATGAAGACATTAAATTGGGGGGTCAGTGACTGTTATTGCTTTTAATGATGGGAATGTTGGTAGGGAAGTTAACCCTGGAGCAAACAGTATCAGAGAACGTGTATGGATAGACAAGATTCTCATTGATAAAGCAAAGTATGCAGCTCAGTTGGCCACAAGGAGTCCAGACAGTAGAAAAGGAGAAAAACTTGGAAAAAGAACCATATATACAATATGGTGAAAGTGCCTCTGAGTGACCAAAAATAAAAAATTGAGCATATATTAAGTGAGCTACACTCTGTTGATCCTTAGAAGCCGTTACTGACAATTTACATTTTCTGTGGCACTTTTCCTAAACCTCAGAAACCACTTGGAGAAGAGTATTCAAATTTTCAGGGAGTAATAACATAGATACCCTTAGTGTACTGAACTAAAAGAAGAACATAATGCTATGTATAATTAAATTATTTACTATAACGTAAAAAAAAGTACACAGAATTTTAATCGAGTAATTAAAAAATAGTATTTTTGAAACCAGTGTACTGAAATGCAATTTTTGTAGTTCAGTAGACTCAGAACATACAGTTTAATGTCCTGTAAAATATTCATGTTAATGGCTACAGCGGTTCCTGAAATACAGGGAAGCCTAGTCACTAAATTTAACATAATCGGGTTAGGGCGTTCCAAGTTCGCTTATGGGGCTCTCCATAGCGACACCATCCGTTTGTTCATAGAACTCATCGTCCCTTTGAAATACGTGGTCGTGAGGCAATATTTAAACAGTCCTGCCACATCGGGAGGAAAAATCCGATTCAATTGTTGCAATACTTCATTGAGAGGAACCGTAGTGAACAGCGACACGACATCAAAACTAACTAATATGTCCTCCGGCTATCCCACTATGCCGTTTAATGAACTGATAAAATGTGCCGAATTCTTGAGATAGGAATCCGATCGACCCACACACGGTGGTAATAACGCTGTCATGAACGTGTCAGGTGAAAGGTAAAGGAACCAGGAGTACTCACTACAGACCCTAGAAGAACATCTTCCTTGTCCATCTTCGGAAATCCATAAAGTCTGGGCAATTGAACTGAACACACTTTTCGAACGCTGTAGTCGACAAAATGGCTCTGAGCACTATGGGACCTAACATCTGAGGTCATCAGTCCACTAGAACTTAGAACTACATAAACCTAACTACATAAACCTAACTAACCAAAGGACATCACACACATCCATGCCGGAGGCAGGATTCGAACCTGCGACCGTAGCAGCAGCGCGGTTCCGGACTGAAGCGCCTATAACCGCTCGACCACAACGGCCGCCGCTGTATTCGACAGACGACTTCTTTATCAAAGTTCTAAGAACTTTGCCAGTGCGTTCTTTACTTAGTTTCCTGTATGCTTGCGGATGTAATAAATCGATGATCTTACTATAATAGTCGGTCATATTCAAAACAAACGTTGCATTTCCCTTGTCAGCGGGGAGAATGATAACACTATTGTCTGATTCATGCGGTTTACGGCATTCCTCACACCCAGAGTTCAATTACTTTTTGGAGGCTTTGCACAAGACGGTACTCTTACAGCTTCTATACAAAGTTATTCAGCCGTAACCATGACCCATCTACGAATGCCTGCTTCTACGCTGGCACCGGTGAAATCTAAAGTTTTCCTTTCATTCACTAAGGACCGTATAAGCAAAACCTTCTAAAAGTGGAACATAATAGCCCGGAACATTTTGTTAAGTGTGACATTTGAGGCTTTGAAAGTTTACATGTTACAGTACTTGTATAAAGTCTAGTCTGAAGATGCCTGACTGTTTCTCCAGCATGCAACAGTGGCTGCTGTACCATCCCCGACCTGTCGTGGAAAACTTTCTCTGAAAACTTGTTGGTTGCCTTGTAGTCTGAGCTAACAATATGACATGGAAGACTTGTTTGCAGCGAATGGGCATGCCATTTTTGCGTACTGGACATTGGACTCTATGAAATTCTCTGTAATTGATATTATATGCTACTTTTAAATTATACTCTGTTTTAATTTTCTTTGTATTCGGATGAATAAAATAATAATATTTAAATTCATTGACTTTGCGCTTCTGGTTGTGTAACGATTCATCGATCACATGGGCCAATGTAATGAACAATCCTCTGACTATATGTGAACGTTTTTGATCTTTGTTTTGTTATTAAACTGTCGGTAACTTATAGTAAAAAAATTTACATTAGCAGCCTGGTGACGACCCAATAAAAAGCTGTCATGTGTTAATGCTGCTGTATTTTCGGCTCATTTCGGCGAGAGCAACTGCGCTATACAGACCCCAAAAAGAGATGCAGCCGATCCACGTTACTGGAAGTCTGCTGAAGAACGCAGCTTTTAGCACTGTACGCTGAGCGATCTGCTCCGAGACACAGGTGCTTCCACCACCACTGTGCTGTGTCACCAGGCCTGCCACAGTCGCCGCTTGTCCAGCTTTACAGGGTGGGCTGCCCTCCGGACTTCTTCATTCTGTGATGAGCCGTTTAGGGCCAACGTGTTGTCGATTACTCGTGATTTCATGGCAATTCAAGCACTTTCCTAATGTGTTCTCGTAAGCAGCGCGAACACCTGACCATTTCGCCGTACCATGACAATTCGCTATTTGTCAAAATCGTTTATGTCAATGGATTTCTGCATTTGTAGCCCGTATCGTCGCTATAATGGTTTCTCATTCGTCCCTATCCAGCTCATATACATTCGTTACTGCGTCACGTGTCCAGAACGTTACCAAACGCTGGTATTCAATCTCGCCATGGGCAGTGGTCATGCTTCGGTTCGTCAGAGTATTTACGTGATTCCTTGATGTCTCAGAATGGCTTCTATCAACCGATCCGTCCTTTTAGTCAAGTTGTGTCAAAACTTTCTTTTCTCTCCAGTTCTATTGAACACGTCTTCGCTAGTTACGTAATCTGTCCATCTAATTTCCAGAATTCCTCCGAAAGGTCTCTATTCTCTTCTAGGCTGAAGTGTTTATCGTCCACATTTCACATTCATATGAGACTACGCCTCAGATTTTCAGACAAGTACGTTCAGAAAAACTTCGTAACAAATTTGTATTCTTTATCAACAAATTTCTCTTCTTCTTAAATGCTTTTCTTCCCATTACTAGTCAACATTTAATATCTTCTCTAGTTCTGCCATCATCAGTTATTTTACTGCCCAACTAAAAAACATCTATTAATTTTAGTGTCTCGTTTCCTAATCGATGTCCTTCACCATCGCCTGATTTAATTCGACTGCATTCCCTTACCCTTGTTTAGCTTTTCTTGACATTCATATTTTATCCTGCTTCAAGACAGTGTCCAATCCATTTAACTGCTACTACAAGACCATTGCTGTCTGTGACGGAACTACATTTGGGGCAAATAATGGTGGTCCGTACGAGTGGATACGACTGGATGTGTGTGTGTGTGTGTGTTTGTGTGTGTGCGCGCGTGCATATAACCACATTCCAGCAGGATGGGGATGCTGCCCATACAGCCGACCGAAACTTGGGGCTCATCTTCACGCCCGTTAGCAGAGGTCACTCTGAACGTGGCACTAGCTGCCCACCCAGATTATCTGATCCTACAGTGTGCAGTTACTTTGTGTGGGGAGCCCTCAAGTCTAAGATGTATCGCAAAAGCTCTCATGTTGTGGTTGTTGTTGTTGTTGTCTTCAGTCCTGAGACTGGTTTGATGCAACTCTCCATGCTACTCTATCCTGTGCAAGCTTCTTCATCTCCCAGTACCTACTGCAACCTACATCCTTCTGAATCTGCTTAGTGTATTCATCTCTTGGTCTCCCTCTACGATTTTTACCTTCCACGCTGCCCTACAATACTAAACTGGTGATCCCTTGATGCCTCAGAACATGTCCTACCAACCGATCACTTCTTCTGGTCAAGTTGTGCTACAAACTTCTCTGCTCCCCAATCCTATTCAATACTTCCTCATTAGTTATGCGATCTACCCATCTAATCTTCAGCATTCTTCTGTACCACCACATTTCGAAAGCTTCTATTCTCTTCTTGTCCAAACTATTTATCGCCCATGTTTCACTTCCAGACATGGCTACACTCCGTACAAATACCTTCAGAAATGACTTCCTGACACTTAAATCTATACTCGATGTTAACAAATTTCTCTTCTTCAGAAACGCTTCCCTTGCCATTGCCAGTCTACATTTTATCTCCTCTCTACTTCGACCATCATCAGTTATTTTGCCCCCCAAATAGCAAAACACCTTTACTACTTTAAGTGTCTCATTTCCTAATCTAATTCCCTCAGCATCACCTGACTTAATTCGACTACATTCCATTATCCTCGTTTTGCTTTTGTTGATGTTCATCTTATATCCTCCTTTCAAGACACTGTCCATTCCGTTCAACTGCTCTTCCAAGTCCTTTGCTGTCTCTGACAGAATTACAATGTCATCGGCGAACCTCAAAGTTTTTATTTCTTCTCCATGGATTTTAATAGCTACTCCGAATTTTTCTTTTGTTTCCTTTACTGCTTGCTCAATATGCAGATTGAATAACATCGGATAGAGGCTGCAACCCTGTCTTACTCCCTTCCCAACCACTGCTCCCCTTTCATGTCCCTCGACTCTTATAACTGCCATCTGGTTTCTGTACAAATTGTAAATAGCCTTTCGCTCCCTGTATTTTACCCCTGCCACCATTAGAATTTGAAAGAGAGTATTCCAGTCAACATTGTCAAAAGCTTTCTCTAAGTCTACAAATGCACAGAAACGTAGGTTTGCCTTTCCTTAATCTTTCTTCTAAGATAAGTCGTAAGGTCAGTATTGCCTCACGTGTTCCAGTATTTCTACGGAATAAAAACTGATCTTCCCCGAGGTCGGCTTCTACTAATTTTTCCATTCGTCTGTAAAGAATTCGAGTTAGTATTTTGCAGCTGTCGCTTATTAAATTAATTGTTCGGTAATTTTCACATCTGTCAACACCTGCTTTCTTTGGGATTGGATTTATCATATTCTTTTCGAAGTCTGAGGGTATTTCGCCTGTTTCATACATCTTGCTCACCAGGTGGTACAGTTTTGTCAGGACTGGCTCTCCCAATGCCGTCAGTAGTTCCCATGGAATGTTGTCTACTCCGGGAGCCTTGTTTCGACTCAGGTCTTTCAGTGCTCTGTCAAACTCTTCACACAGTATCTTACCTCCCATTTCGTCTTCATCTACATCCTCTTCCATTTCCATAATATTGTCCTGAAGTACATCGCCCTTGTATAGACCCTCTATATACTCCTTCCACCTTTCTGCTTTCCCTTCTTTGCTTAGAACTGGGTTTCCATCTCAGCTCTTGATATTCATACAAGTGGTTCTCTTTTCTCCAAAAGGTCTCTTTAATTTTCCTGTAGGCAGTATCTATCTTACCCCTAGTGAGATAAGCCTCTACATCCTTATATTTGTCCTCTAGCCATCCCTGCTTAGCCATTTTGCACTTCCGGTCGATCTCATTTTTGAGACGTTTGTATTCCTTTTTACGTGCTTCATTTACTGCATATTTATATTTTCTCCTTTCATCAATTAAATTCAATATTTCTTCTGTTAGCCAAGGATTTCTACTAGCCCTCGTCTTTGTACCTACTTTATCCTCTGCTGCCCTCACTACTTCATCCCTCAGAGCTACCCATTCTACTTCTACTGTATTTCTTTCCCCCATTTCTGTCAATTGTTCCCCTATGCTCTCCCTGAAACTCTGTACAACCTCTGGTTCTTTCAGTTTATCCAGGTCCCATCTCCTTAAATTCCTACCTTTTTGCAGTTTCTTCAGTTTAATCTACAGTTCATAACCAATAGATTATGGTCAGAGTCCACATCTGCCCCTGGAAATATCTTACAATTTAAAACCTGGTTCCTAAATCTCTGTCTTACCATTATATAATCTATTTGATACCTTTTAGTATCTCCAGTGTTCTTCCATGTATACAACCTCCTTTCATGATTCCGAAACGAAGTGTTAGCTATGATTAAGTTGTGCTCTGTGCAAAATTCTACCAGGCGGCTTCGTCTTTCATTTCTTAGCCCCAACCCATATTCACCTACTACGTTTCCTTCTCTCCCTTTTCCTACACTCGAATTCCAGTCACCCATTACTATTAAAATTTCATCTCCCTTCACTATCTGTATAATTTCTTTTATTTCATCATACATTTCTTCAATTTCTTCGTCATCTGTAGAGCTAGTTGGCATATAAACTTGTACTACTGTAGTAGGTGTGGGCTTCGTATCTATGTTGGCAACAATAACGCGTTCACTATGCTGTTTGTAGTAGCTTACCGGCATTCCTATTTTCCTATTCATTATTAAACCTACTCCTGCATTACCCCTATTTGATTTTGTGTTTACAACCCTGTAGTCACCTGACCAAAAGTCTTGTTCCTCCTGCCACCGAACTTCACTAATTCCCACTATATCTAACTTTAACCTATCCATTTCCCTTTTTAAATTTTCTAACCTACCTGCCTGATTAAGCGATCTGACATTCCACACTCCGATCCGTAGAACGCGTTTTCTTTCTCCTGATAACGGCATCTTCTTGAGTAGTCCCCGCCCGGAGATCCGAATGGGGGACTATTTTACCTCCGGAATATTTTACTCAAGAGGACGCCATCATCATTTAATCATACAGTAAAGCTGCATGCCCTCGGGAAAAATTACGGCCGTAGTTTCCCCTTGCTTTCAGCCGTTCGCAGTAACAGCACGGCAAGGCCGTTTTGGTTATTGTTACAAGGCCAGATCAGTCAATCATCCAGACTGTTGCCCTTGCAACTCATAGTCTTCACGAACTGCAGCAGAACATTTCGGATGTGACTGCAGCAATTCCAGCCGTCCAGCTTCGATTAGCCTATCAGCAGCTTCCTAACCAGGTATATTTGCCCCACCCTGTACAAAGTCACTGGAAAACCTCAAAGTTTCATATCTTCTTCCTGAACTTAATTTCTTCTCCAAAATTTCTTTGGTTTCGTTTGCTGTTCAGTGTACAGATTGAATAACTTCGGGGATAGGATTCAAACCTGTCTCACTCTCTTCTCATCCACTGCCTACCTTTCGTGGCCCTCTACTCTTTTAACTGCCGTCTAGTTTCTGTGCAAGTTGTAAGTAGCTTTTTGCTTCCCGTATTTTACCTTGTTGTCTCATAATTTCTGACACTGTATTCCTGTCACCATTTTCTCTTGTTCTACAAACGTCATAAATGTAACATTTACCCTTCCTTAACCAATCTTCTAAGAAATATCGTAGTGTCATTACTGCCTCGAGTGTACCTACATTTCTCTGGAATCCAGATTCATCCTCCAGGAGACCGGTTTCTACCTTTTTATTCTTTTAATTTTTATTCGGTGTAGTTGTGGATGCTATTGACATTGAAGGTGAGGTGTGCTACATAGTGCTCGGCAACGGTCGTCATAGGAAAGTGGGACGAGAGTATGCTGATACAATAGCTGCATAGTTGTCAATTATATTCAACCTCCTTGCTCACAGAAAGATCCGCACCCAGAGTCTGTGAAGTTGCTCATGTCACACCAATAGCCAAAAATGGAAATAGGAGTAATCCGCTAAATTACCGGCCCATATCACTTACATCGATTTGCGGTAGAGGTTTCGAACATATACGGTGTTCGAACATTATGAATTACCTCGAAGGAAACGATTTATTGGCATATAGTCAGCACGGTTTCAGAAAACATCCTTCTTGTGAAACACAACTGGCTCTTTATACTCATGAAGCAATTAGTGATATCGACAGGGGATGTCAAACTGCTTGCATATTTTTGGATTTACAGAAGGCTTTCGACCCCGTTCCTCAAAAGTATCTGCTAACCAATCCGCGTGCGTGTAGAATATTACTGGATTCATGATTTCCTGTCTGAAAGGTCACAGTTCGTAGTAATAGACGGAAAGTCATCGAGTAAAACAGGAGTAATATACGGTGTTCCCCAAGAACGTGTTATAGGCCGCCTATTGTTCCTGATCTATATTAACGACTTACTAGACAATCTGAGTAGTCCTCTTATATTTTTTGTAGATGACACTGTCATTTACCGTCTTGTTAAGTCGTCAGATGACCAAAACGAATTGCAATATGACTTAGATACTATATCTGTATGGTGCGAAAAGTGGCAATTGACCATGAATAAAGAAAAGTTTCAAGTTATTCACATCAGTACTAAAAGATATCCGCTAAATTTCGAATACATGGTAAGTCACACAAACCTAAAGGCTGTAACTAAATGCTTAGGGATTACAATTACAAATAACCTAAACTGGGACGATCACTTACATAGTGTTGTGGGTGCAGCGAACTAAAGACTGCTATTCATTGGCAGAACGCTCAGAATGTGAAACAGGTCCACTTAAGAGACTGCTTACACCACGCTTGTCCGCCCTAATCTGGAGTCCTGCTGTGCGGTGTGGGATCTGCATCAGGTACATCTACATCTACAACTATATCTGCATCCCTACTCTGCTAGCCACCTGACGGTGTGTGCCGGAGGGTATTTTGAGCACCTCTATCGGTTCTCCCTTCTATTCCAGTCTCGTATTAATCGTGGAAAGAAAGATTGTCGGTATGGCTCTGTGTGGGCTCTAATGTCTCCGATTTTATCCTCATGGTCTCTTTGCGAGATGTACGTAGGAGGGAGAAATATACTGTTTCTCTCCTCGGTGAAGGTATGTTCTCGAAACTTCAACAAAAGCCCGTACCGAGCTACTGAGCATCTCTCCTGCAGAGTCTTCCACTGGAGTTTATCTATCATCTGCAAAACGCTTTCGGAATTACTGAATGGTGCTGTAACGAAGCGCGCTGCTCTCCATTGTTTTTTCTCTATCTCTTCTACCAACCTTATCTGATACGGATCCCACAATGGTGAGCAGTATTCATGCAGTGGGTGAACGAGTGTACTGTAACCTACTTCCTTTGTTTTCGGATTGCATTTCCGTAGGATGCTTCCAAAGAATCTCAATCTGGCATCTGCTTTACCGACGATCAACTCTATATGATCATTACATTTTAAATCACTCCTAATTCGTACTCCAAGATAATTTATGGAATTAACTGCTTTCAGTTGCTAACCTGCTTTATTGTAGCTACATTATAAGGGATCTTTCTTCCTATGTATTCGCAGCACATTACACTTTTCTGTATTGAGATTCAATTGCCATTCCCTCCACCATGCGTCAATTCATTGCAAATCATCCTGCATTTCAGTACAATTTTCCGTTGTTACAACCTCTCGATATACTACAGCATCATCCACAAAAAGCCTCAGTGAACTTCCGGTGTTATCCACAACGTCATTTATGTATATTGTTAGTAGCAACGGTCCTACGACCCTCAGCTGGGACTGACACATGACGTCGAAAAAGTTAAAAGAAGGGCAGCTCGTTTAGTAGTGTCGCGAAATAGGGGAGATAGTGCCACAGACATGATACGTGAATTGGAGTGGCAATCATGAAAACAAAGGCTTTTTCGTTGTGACAGGATCTTCTCATGAAATTTCAATCACCACTTTTCTCGTCCGATTGCGAAAACATTCTGTTGACACCCACCCGCATAGGGAGAAATGATCATCACGATAAAATAAGAGAAATCAGGGCTGACACAGAAAAATTTAAGTGCACGTTTTTCCCTCGCGCCCTTGGAGATTGGAACGGTAGAGAGAGACAGCTTAAATATAGTTCATTGAGCCCTCTGCCGGGCACTTTAATGTGAATATCAGAGCAATCACATAGATGTAGATCTATGGGTAGAATATGCGGCTGAAGTCAGACATTGATGAGCAGTTCAGGAAGAGCTACCAGAACTACTGTACTTGATTAGGATCAGGCGATTTAGCAGATCAGTCGAAATGCGTCAGTACCCCTCACTGTTCGTCAAGGAAGTAACGTATGCTCGTAGCCTTGGTTACGCTACTGTTGTCAACAAAGGAACCTTTCCGGCACTGCATTCAGCGATTCAGGAAAATCACGTTAAACCTAAATCTAGGTGGCTGAACGAGGACTTGAACCAGACACATCCTAACTACGAATCTAGCGCTCGAAGATGGAAGTGTCCTTAGCGTGCAAGTCACCAACATTTTCACACAAACAAAGTTTTGCATTACCTCGGTTCCGAAAATTCCGGAACCTGTACAGAAAATTGATATGTAGATCAACATCATTTCCGCCCATTTTATTGCTCATGAAAGTCATACATCGGATGTTGTTGCGCCATACAGCGAGACCTTCAGAGGTGGTGGTTCAGACTGTTGTACAAACCGGTATGTCTAACACCCAGTAGCACGTCCACTTGCAGTGATGCATGGCTGCATTCGTCGTGGCATACTATCCACGTGTTCATCAAGGCACTGTTGGTGCAGATTGTCCCACTCCTCAAGCGCGATTCGGCGTACATCCCTCAGAGGTGCTGGTGGGTCACGTCGTCCATAAAAAGCCCTTTTCAATCTATCCCAGGTATGTTCGATATGGTTAATGTCTGGTGGCCACTAGTCGAGCGATGACATTATCCTGAAGGAAGTCATTCACTAGATGTGCATGATGGGGGCGCTAATTGTCGTCAATGAAGACGAATGCTTCACCAATATGCTGCCGATATGGTTGCACTATCGATCGGAGGATGGCATTCAGGTATCGTACAGCCGTTACGTCGCCTTCCATGACCACAAGCGGCGTACGTCGGCACCTACAAAATGCCACCCCAATACAGCAGGGAACCTACACCTTACTGCAATCACTGTGTCTAACGCGTTAAGCTTGAGTGATTTGCCTCCACACACGTCTTGGACGATTGTTTGGTTGAAGGCAATGCGTTACTCATCGGCGAAGAGAAAATGATGCCAACCCTGTGGGTCCATTCGGCACGTTGTTAGGCCTGTCTGTACAGCGCTGCATGGTTTCGTGGTTTCGAAGATGGACCTCGCCATGGACGTCCGGAGTGTAGTTGCGCATCATGAAGCCTATTTCGCACAATTTGTTTCGTGACACGACGTCTCGTAGCTGCACGAAAGGCATAATTCAACACGGAGGCATTGCTGTGAGGGTTCCTCCCAGCAATAATGCGTAGGTAGCGGTCATCCACTACAGTAGAAGCCCTTGGGTGGACTGAGCGAGGCATGTTATCGACAGTTCCTGTCTCCCAGTATTTCCTCCACGTCCGAACAACTTCGCTTTGGTTCACTCCGAGACACCTGGACACTTCCCTTGTTGAGAGCCCTTCCTGGCACAAAGTAACAATGCGGAAGCGATAGAAGCGCGGTATTGAGCGTCTAGGCATGGTTGAGCTACAGACAACACAAACCGTGTACCTCCTTCCTGGTGGAATGACTGGAACTGATCTGCTATCGGCCCCCTCCACCTAACAGGTGTTGCTCATGCATCGTAGTTTACATCTTTTGGCGATTTTAGTGACATCTCTGAACAGTCAAAGGGACTGTGTCTGTGGTACAGTATCCACAGTCAACGTCTATCTTAATGAGTTCCGCGAATTGCGGTGATGCAAAGCTTTTTTCAGTGTGTCTAAAAGAAATTGAGCCCTGGAACAGCTAGATCGTTAACGTAAACACATGGTTCGTGTCAGCTGTAACTTCACTGAGTCGATTCAAGTCATGGTACGAAAACTATCCCCAAACCATCGCAGGTCACTCCCAGACTGAATTAGAATTAACACACACTGCCAGTTACACGACTCATTGGGCTGTCAGAACAGTTGGTGCCTTATAGTACCTGAAAAGAGGCAACTTAGAGATTCGATGGTCGAGACGGGATGCCTCAGTGTCCAATTCTGCCTATTCTTTCTGACATATGAAGCAATGAAGGTGTGAAAGCATTATGTCTCGTTGCGAAAGAATCGGCTTTTTCTAGGTAACCGACTCGGAATTTCAGTGCACGCAGTTTCCTTCCCAATGTTCACACGGAAACGGATTAAGATTTACGTACTCTCACTAAAAACAGCAGTATCAGTCGGAGCAGAAACTGATTACCTCTGACAAACCAAGACATTCATTGCCAGGCTGTGTCTGTTAGATCTTTCTGCTACCTTTGTTTTTCCGTTGCGTTGCATGGAAGTGAGTGATATACCTGTTCTTAGACACGATGGGTATTCCACGCCGATATCTCAACAAATCGAGCACCTGCATTTAAGTTTTGATCACGGGCACGTTCATACACGTCAGTTGCATCCTGACACTTAATCACGTCTCAACGTCCACCAGTGTTACTGCGTTGTTGCCATAGAACATAATGTCACACACGCAGCACCTCACTGTCATGTCTTAACTTCATCGCAGTCCAGGGTGATGTTACTGCATGGTACCTGTTCCTCACCGTTTACATCTCTCAAAACCGAGCAATGTGCTGTTTTAAGGTGGTGACAAATATTTTACCTGGTGAGTTTGTGAGGTGTAATACGATGTTCCGAACACAAGAACAATGAAAGGTTCCTCATCGGACACTGACCAGAGAATACAACAAGTGACCCAGAAAATGCTTCATGCATCTTAAGACAGTCGAGTTTGCATCGTCTGCTCCAGTTGCATGTTATGCAGGTTGGGTAGGTAATTTCAAGGTGCGTGAACTATTTTCCAGGCGTTTTATCTTGATTGCCCCGTATGAGGAAGAGGTAGCAAGTTGAGGATTTCGCAGTGAGAGTGGCTGGACTCTCTCTGGTACGTGGCACCCGCCAAGGTGTTAACCCTGGTGTCTCCAGCACCATCCAGAGGCAACAGATGCGCAGTCTGTGTGTGGCCACCAGTCCGTCCGCAGCCTCCCACACATTACACAGCACCTACACCCACATTTGCTACAAATTAACGGGAAACCATCTTGAACTACATCACAGATTGCGTTCTTTCACAATCCATTGACGGTTACGTTAGTATTTTTGGTAGTGAGGAAGAAGATGGAAGACTAGAGTTTAACATTTGTTTAGATAACTAAATGTATTAGCGACGGCGCAGGGCAACAGAATTACGTGGAAGTTTAATTTTTAATGGAAATGTGTGCAGCGCACGCTACACGATGCTAAATCAAGACCAGCTGCTATATCAAACAATTTGGCTGCGAGAGATTAATTCGTTTTCAATTCATTTAATTTATGTTACTGGACTGAAAAGTAAATAACGCAGATCCAAATTCTGACCCTGAATATTGTTTATCTTTATTTTGGGTCTTGCGAAGAGTGACTGTACCAGAACTGTTAGTTTAATAACACCACATGTGAACATAAAACTATAACGCATCATACTTTCTGATAAAATTGCTTGGAAACTCATAGGACGCCACTTAACTGAGTTCTGCTGGTATTAAGCTTCTGACCTAACATATTATTTTCACAAATAATACTTTGACAATCACTGTGCCTTACAGTGAATATGAATTTTGATGATAATTAGCTTTCCTACCAGAGCGCAAGGAACGCTCGTCTTTCCTGCAACCTGCTGCTGTTAGGAACATTGATGTGACTATCCGAAACCTTCATGTAGATGTCTGCATTTATCACCTCGGTCTTTCAATAGCTCCACAGTAAAATTCGAGTCAAAAGAGAGTTCCTTGTTGAGAATATGTTGCATTAGCCGTATGGCTGAGAGTTAGATCAACGTATAGTAGTGAGTCAACTCGACCACTAAACAACGCGAACTGGAGAAGTCTGGGCATGATTAATTCACTTCCAACAAAAACATAAGAATAGTCACAAGCTGAAGGCCTAAGCGTGCCTTCTTTTAAGACAGTCTTCGTATTTTAAATAAATCTCAGTCAGACGAGACCTCCGTATGACCCTATTTATCCTCCGAGGTCGAAAATAGTCATAATCACCACTTTGTATAGGCTATGGCTGTGACACCACCTCTTTGTGAATACTGAAGATCTGCTTGTTCGTTTGCGTATTTTAGCTTTCGTATTATTTACATGACGTGGTATTCGAAAACCAGCACAATATTTTTCTAAACTGGTGTGAGAAAATGCAACATTTTGCCACTTGGACTGGTTAGAATGCCACACCAATGGTTGTTAATATGTTGCTATATCTCAATTCGAGATCGGGTAATTTCCTTGTCGTACTGTGACACATTTTTATCGATGCGCTATACGAGCAGTGGTGTAACTGAAAACATTCAACGTTTCAGTATTCACAACAGTGAAGTAATTTTACCACATTGGTACTGAAAATGTTTCACTAGTCACGGTGTCGTAGGTGCATATAAGAGGAGACATAAACTAAGCGTAACAAATGTGTAATATGTGCTTATGCCAAACGTAAAGAATATCGGGACATTACAGTGATATTGCACTGAAATAGCTAAACGGCCAGAGACCGATTACTTGAAAACGCCACAAATACGATGGCAGAAATCTGTCGATCCACTTCGGTAAGCTGGATCGAATACACAGACACCTACACAGTTACAAAATGTCAATGTAAACACAAATGTTCGTCTGTTTGATTTCCATAAGAAACCGATCGTATGATCACAGTAAAATTAAAGAGCATATGGGCTACGGTCTGCACATTAAGGAACACAACGGACATTGAAGGCGAAAAACGTCGTTCAGGTGCAGAAGTAGACAGCCTGCCATAGATGAAAATCTCTTCGGGTTTGCTGCCGGATCCTAAAATCAACTTGACTCGATATTTCGGTGATCCAACTGGTCGCTATCTTCAGGAGAATGCTGCTTGCTGATGAGTCCCGCTGAGAACTAACGCCTGGCTGCAAAACGACGTCCTATACAGCCCACCGTGCAGTACACGGCGCGTGCGCCGCCCGTCACAGTTGCTGCCCTCCAAGATAGAGAAGGGGCGCCGCCCCTGGTAGAACTTTGCGGCAACGATATATCGCACTCATGGTCGCACCGAAGAACGTTCAATTTTGATGCGGGATAGTACCGGATTCCACGTCCTGCTAAGAGGAAACCCATTGTCTCTATTGATTAAATTATCCACCAACTTAATTTCAATTGCCTCTTTATAAACACTATTCCAAAAACTGGAAATGTTGGCAACTACCACCGTTTCGTCATATTTCATGCCATGTCCCTCATTTAAACAGTGTTCTGCTACTGCCGATTTTTCCGGCTGTTGTAGCCTCGAATGGCGTCGGTGTTCCACACACCTGTCATGAACTGTGCGAATCGAACGACCAATGTACGTTTTCCCACACTGACACGGAATTTTGTATACACCGGGTTTCCTAAGCCCCAGATCATCTTTTACAGAGCCAAGTAGTGCCCTAATCTTAGAAGGCGGTCGGAACACACTTTTGATGTTAAAATTCCTTAAAATTCGTCCAATCTTAAACGATATACCTCCTGCATGGGGAAGAAAGGCCAGCGGGACTCATCAGAAAGCAGCATTCTCCTGAAGATGGCGACCAGTTGGATTACCGAAATATCGAGTCAAGTTGATTTTAGGATCTGGCAGCAAACCCGAAGAGATTTTCAAGACTTATTACGCCGGGAAAGCCTACGAAGTCACATCAAGTACCTCTACGGGGAGGAGATGGTGAAACTTGTACGGAAGTTAGATAAACTTCGGAGGAAGAAAGGAAAGCTGTTGAGTACACTCGCCTTTTTGCTGAGATGCAATGACGAAGGTATCATTCCTAATTTCGCCAGATTGATTCATTTTATTAGTAGTAAGAGAGCTAATAGGATTAAGGAACGTGCAAGCCTAGCAATTATAAGAGAACGCATTCGTTTTACCCACAGACAGCTGGATATTGTTTCCAAAGATTTATTTTACTTACATTTGAACTTGTCGTCGCAGTTTTCAAGTGATGTTTGGCAGTGGGTTGATGATTCCACATGGGCGATTTCGGATTGGGCTCATAAGAGCGCCGTTACCAGACAATCTTCGAAATCTGAACGGCTTCTTTCTCGTTCTACAGCGTCAGAAGGGGATAAACGTCGGCGCGCTGTGGTTAATCTTTCTAACAAGGCGTTGAATGGGCCCACAGTGGCGGTGTTGGAGAAAGGCTTAAATTTTTCGCCCACTCCCAAGAGTCTTCCTGTCACAGAGTTCGTATGCTCTGTAGAACAAGCAGTACACAGCCTACCCGAGGACCAAGCAGAAGAAATAAAGCAAGAAGTGTCCCACACATTACGTCGGGCTCGGCCACCGCGGGATAACATCTCTTCCGCAGAGAGAGCAGCCATTAGTTCCCTTAGGAATGATGATGAAGTAGTAGTTTTACCAGCTGACAAAGGGAATGCCACGGTTGTAATGACGCGTGATGATTACGTCCTAAAAATGGATTTATTACTCAACGACCCGGCATACAGAAAACTATCTAGTGACCCCACAGAAAGGATTAAACGCAAGACACTTTCACTGTTGAAAAAGAGTTCGTTGTCGGACGATTTATGTAAGAAACTTCATCCTGGTGCTGCCGTTCCGCCTAGGTTGTATGGTCTGCCTAAGGTTCATAAAGAAGGGGTTCCTCTACGCCCAATTGTTAGTAATTTGGGTGCACCCACTTATAACCTGGCGAAGTATTTATCATCTGTTCTCCGTCCATATGTTGGCAAGTGTGAACACCATATTTCCAATTCGGTGGATTTTATTAGTCGATTGAAATCTTTGAAGCTGAGTCCTTCAGATCTATTAGTGAGTTTTGATGTGGTATCTCTGTTGACGCAAGTTCCTTTAGAAGAGTCGTTTAATTTGATTAGTGAAAAACTGGATGAAGAGTTGGTGAAGCTTTGTCGTCATGTGCTGACATCCACATATTTTTTATTCAACGGCAACCTTTTTGAACAGAATGACGGAGTGGCTATGGGTAGTCCTTTATCACCTATATTCCCCAATTTATTTATGGAGGACTTCGAGGATATGGCACTAATGACTTCAGCTTTGCAACCAACGTGCTTCTGGAGATACGTGGATGATACGTTTTTCGTTTGGCCGCATGGACGTGACTCTCTTAATAGATTTTTGGACCATTTCAACTGTCTTCATCCCCGCATCAAATTTACCATGGAGGTCGAAAGTGATGGGATGCTTCCATTTTTAGACGTTATGGTTTATAAAAAACCAGATGCTAGTTTGGGACACAGTGTTCAACGAAAGCCGACGCACACAGATCGGTATCTGCATTCTACAAGTTGTCATCCACCCTACCAACGCAGTAGCGTCCTCAGGACTTTGGTACGGAGAGCATATGCCATTTCCGACGCGGACAGCTTAACCCAAGAACTTGCGCATTTGATGGCTGTTTTTAAGGATAATGGATACTCCGAGAAGCAGATTCGTCGGGCTATGGAGTTTGCACCATCTATGGAGGTGCATGAAGAGGAACATGGATCGGTGGCCTTTCTTCCCTATGCAGGAGGTATATCGTTTAAGATTGGACGAATTTTAAGGAATTTTAACATCAAAAGTGTGTTCCGACCGCCTTCTAAGATTAGGGCACTACTTGGCTCTGTAAAAGATGATCTGGGGCTTAGGAAACCCGGTGTATACAAAATTCCGTGTCAGTGTGGGAAAACGTACATTGGTCGTTCGATTCGCACAGTTCATGACAGGTGTGTGGAACACCGACGCCATACGAGGCTACAACAGCCGGAAAAATCGGCAGTAGCAGAACACTGTTTAAATGAGGGACACGGCATGAAATATGACGAAACGGTGGTAGTTGCCAACATTTCCAGTTTTTGGAATAGTGTTTATAAAGAGGCAATTGAAATTAGGTTGGCGGATAATTTAATCAATAGAGACAATGGGTTTCCTCTTAGCAGGACGTGGAATCCGGTACTATCCCGCATCAATATTGAACGTTCTTCGGTGCGACCATGAGTGCGATATATCGTTGCCGCAAAGTTCTACCAGGGGCGGCGCCCCTTCTCTGTCTTGGAGGGCAGCTACTGTGACGGGCGGCGCACGCGCCGTGTACTCCACGGTGGGCTATATAGGACGTCGTTTTGCAGCCAGGCGTTAGTTCTCAGCGGCACTCATCAGCAAGCAGCATTCTCCTGAAGATGGCGACCAGTTGGATCGCCGAAATATCGAGTCAAGTTGATTTTAGGATCCGGCAGCAAACCCGAAGAGATTTTCAAGACTTATTACGCCGGGAAAGCCTACGAAGTCACAGCCTGCCATAGATGTTTCACTGAATAAACTTAAAAAAAAACTGAGTGGGTACCAAGCAGTGTTGTACGTCCCAATGCCACGCTGAAATCAGCCAACAATTGCCAATGACATGAAAAAGAAAGATATTTTTCAGCTAATAAGTGATTTTTCAGCTAATAAGAGATATTTTTATAATTTATCTGATTTCCAACGTCTAAAGAAGAATAACTGATTTTTTAGGCTTTTTCGCTAAGTGATTTTTCAGTATTTTTTGCAAAATGATTTTCTAGTCCTTTTTTTGTAAGTGATTTATTGAGTCATTATTGAGTCATTTAATCTTTTGTGTTATGCGATTTTTAAGACTTTTTACTAGAACTTCGTACATTAGCCACAGATGTCTACTGATTGGCTTCTTTGCATTACTACAGCGATCAGATGAATCTTCCTGCCTTAGGCAACATAAATAGATAATGTCATTTATTACTCAACATAATACAAGGGATGTAAGCTTGCAGTATTTATTTTTCAATTTCTTCTTTACAGGAATTATCTCTTTATCGATGGGAGGGGGCAAACCGTTCCGGCCAAGGGAAACCTCCCGAAAACCTTGGTCGGCACTGAGGGACCACGATGGGCTGTCATGCAGAGGCGTCGTCCTCAGGATCAGCCGTGCGTGGCAGACGCGTTGTGTGGGTGTAGTGGGTAGAGTCGGTGGTGCGTCGTGTGGCCGACGTGGAGCGTAGAGTCGCCGATGCGGAGCACAGTCACGGATGTGTAGAGTCGCAGATGCGTGGCGTAGTCGCGTGGATGTGCAGCGTAGACTCGTGGATGAGAACCGTAGACTCGTGCACGTGCAGCGTAGAATAGTGGATGCGAAGTGTAGGCTCATGGATGCGAAGAGTAGACTCAGGGATGCGAAGCATAGACTCGGGGTCGCGCAGTGTAGTCCCAGCCGAGTTGACTGGTAGATTTAAACAATACGTTGCTTTCCCAGATGTGTAATCCTAGATACACAATGTCACAGACATGTAGCACCAAGTATGTAAGAGTCACGTGCCGACCCATACGCGAAAGAGTGAGATGCGTAGACACAGCCGGCATGTAGTCCTGCAGGGGTGTAGAGTCGCAGATTTGCAGAGTTGCAGATGCGCAGAGTCGCAGAAGTGAAGAGTCGCAGACGTGAAGAGTCGCAGACGTGAAGAGTCGCAGACGAGTATTCGCCGACGCACCTGTAGAGAGACGTACTTACCTATAGTTACGTGAGCAGTTCTTGCCGTGCAGTGCTGCCGACGTCTGCCCCGATAGCTGAGTGGTGAGCATGACGGATTTCCGTACTATGGGGCGCGGTTCGATTCTCGGCCGGGTCGGGGATTTTCTCCGCTCAGGAACTGGGTGTTGTGCTGTCTTCATCGTCATTTCATCCCCATCCGGTGTGCAGGTCGCCCAATGTGGCGTCGAATGTAATAAGACCTGCACCAAGGCGCCCCAACCTGCCCCGCATGGGGCGTCCCGGCCAATGACGAAGGACGCCCACTACATTTCCAATGCTGCCGACGTCCCGTGTTGCTCTCTCCTGCTACTGAAAGTCGTCTGAGTTTCAGGGGCAGCGCGTCTCCTTATATAGCCAAGAGGTTTCGTTGAGGTGCATTTCCGAGGAAACCATTCGTGTACGGTATAGTTGTCTCATTTATGACTAACATTACAGTAACTAGCAGTACAGTTTCCACGTGTCCGTGCTATAATTTTTGTCGAGAGAGACTCTATCCTAACGTTTCTGCGAACGTCGCTTTTAGCTGTTTTCACGTTATAATGATTTGTAATCGCTAAGCAACAACAGAAATAAATTTTCGAATCTCGGTTCTCATGATGATTTTACGACAGCTACTACGCTTTTCACTACTAAAACAGCAGTCTTTCGTCGACAATCTTCTAACACCCTTATCGTCTGAACCTTCTGCGTGAAACCGAAAGCTATTTCAGTCGATTAGTAATATTTCTGAAATAAAATGTCGCATCGTAACTTAGAATGTTCGTATCTGATCCCTTTAGTTAATATTTTGAGACTGTACTGCCGTGGACATATGTCAATACCAGTTTCCATTACCACCACCCAGTCAATATACTCACGCGTTCCCATCATATCGTTAGAAATATTTACAGATAATTTTGTGTGTGAGAAGATGATGCTGTACTAAGAACGAGGTCCAATGCTGTACCATCGAAATGACTTCGTCTAGGTCATCTACAAGGAGTGTAACACTTTACGATGGATATATAATAGCGTGATGACGCCAGCGGTACAAGGAAACGATTCGACAGTATCGCTGTGCAGATAGCAGATCAATTTGTTGGTTTGTGTAATTTGACAAAGGCAGATCGTAAGGGATTTGTTTCTCTACAGGAACACAACAAAAAAGGAAAGGGTCATCACATTTATTATGTGTCTTTTCAAAGTGAGTGAATGCAGCGTGAAATAGCTAGTGGTCGTAAAGGCGTTGGATGTCAACATGTCATTGACGAAAGTGTGCGTTGGCCATCTTGTGGAGCAAAATTCCTACCTACCTGAGATTAATCTGCCAGACAATAACACCTCTAACGATGGCACAAGCCTTTTGGATTAACGAATTATGGAATCTAACGACGGCACAGGCCTTTTGGATTAACGAATCATGGTATCTGATACGCCACACTGATGACGCAGTCAGGTACTACGTCTTCTAGGAAGACACCTGGTCTAGAAATGAGGCATGAGGCTTGAGGCAGAGGCAGACGATTACCGTTTCACAATGTGGGAAAAATCACTGAAGTATCACATCGTGCCATTTAAAGTAGCAAGAAAGACGTGGAGAGTGTCAATAACACGCTTGGCAGTGTTTACGTACACAGATAGTGAGTGACATGCGCAGACTGGCTGACGTGTAGAAGAACCAGACTCAGGTCGCCTCTGGTACGGGACGCTCCTGCACGTCCTAAATGCGCGTAGTTGGAATGAGCAGCGTCCCTGATTTCTAGAGTATACAGTCATTACAAAAATCAACATACTACCTGAAAAGCTGGAATAAAGAGAGGGGGTAAAATAGTGTGTCATTAAAGTCATATGCCTCTGAAGGGTTCAGAGGATATCGTAAACTTAAACAAAGAAGTATGACGACGTAGTTAGATTGATGGAAAGTGCTCGAAATTTTCGTCACTTAGAGAAAAACGATGGCTACATTCTAAATGACGAGCTTGAACTTACAAGTAGTCGGTGTGAACATCGTATCAGGAACTCAGCTTATTTTTTACGTCGTTTGGAGGGACTGAGGTTGAAAGAGTCTGATAATTTAGTGAGTTTCGATGTGGTAACTCTCTTCACTCGTGCTCATCTGTTTGATTCGTTGCCTTTAATTCAGGCCAGGTTTGGTGCTGAATTAACTAATCTCTTTGGCAAGTGTTGACTTCCACTTACTTTTTATTTAATGACCAGTATTACGAGCACACAGACGGAGTTGCGATGGGTAGTCCGTTGTCTTCTGTGATCGCAAATTTGTTTATGGAAGACTTCGAGGAACGTGCATCGGAGTCGGCGCCTTTGATACCCGCCTGTTCCTTTAGATACGTTGATGATACCTACGTTGTTTGGCCTCATGGTAGGGAGAATTTGAATGTCTTTCTAGAACATCTGAACTCGATCCACCCGAACATTCGCTTTACGATTGAGGTGGAAGAGGATGGTTGCCTTCCCTTTATTCACGTATTGATTAGGAGGAAGGATGATGGATCATTGGGACATGCAGCCTACAGGAAACGTACTCACAGCGACTTCTACTTACAGGCTAATAGTTGTCACCATCAGGCTCAGTGTGAAGGGGTACTTCGTACCTTGGTACACAGGGCAAATGTCGTCTCTGACGCTGAGGCTTTGCCAGATGAGCTGTCCCATTTTGAATTTACATTTCGTCAAAATGGTTATAGTGATAGACAGATTGAACGAGCGGTGCGCTATCGACCAACTGTACATCGGGTGATTGATGAGAATGCTGAGTCTACACCTAAGCCTACTGCTTTATTGGCTTACGTAGGAAACACGTCCAACAAGATCGGTCGTATTTTACGGAAATACAATGTGAAATGTGTTTTCCGACCTCCATCTAAAATTAGAGCACTTTTGAGTTCCGTTAAGGAAGATCTTAGACTGCGTAAGGCGGGTGTATATCGTATTCCTTGTAGCTGCGGCATGGCATGTACTGGTCAAACTGTCAGGACCGTGGAGGACCGATAAACGGCACACACGATTACAGCAGCCAAATAGATCTGCTATTGCTGAACATTGCTTGGATACTGGTCACCCTATGTTATATAATAACACCGAGATATTGGCATACACGTCCAGCTATTGGGACAGTGTTATTAGGGAGGCAGATGAGATTAAATTAGCAAGCAACCTCGTCAATAGGGATGGAGGTTTTTGTTTAAACTGTGTTTGGAATCCGGGTTTCTCCCATGTCAAAAAACGGAGGGACAGGGTCAGTGCTACCTCACCTGCGAATTCATAGTCTCACTATCGATAGCTCTTACTTTGGTCATCTTTGGTGGCACTAGTGTTCAGTGTGTGTGTTATCTTTCTTGCTTCAGTCCGAGAACCGAGGTTTTAAATTTGCATGTACGCCGACTGTCCGTTGCAGTTTGCCTTGAAAATGGCGGGGTGTTTCTCCAGCCGAAATATCGGCGGTCGCTGAAAGAGTTATTTGGCTGAATTCCCGGAATTTACTTGAAAAATGTATACACCAGGAGAAACTCAGGTCTCACAAGTCATCGTTTTTCGCCAAGTGTTTGAAAATGTCGAGTTCTTCCCATAAATCTAATCGACAAACTCTTACTTCTTTGTATAAGATTACGGTACCGTCCAAATCCTTCGGAGCCATATATCTGTAATGGCGTATCTCCCCCCCCCCCCCCCCTCTTCTCCTTTCAACTTTTCAGGATAACATGTTCATTCTAAAGATGAATATGTAGTTGCGAAACCAGACACGCTACTCACTGCAGGACGTGCAGGAGCGCCACTTTCCAGAGGCGATGTAGGGCTAGTGCCTCTGCTCTGCAGCCACTCTGAGAATGTCACTCACTATCTCTGTGCGTAAAATCCGTGGAACGTAAGTGTTACTGACATGCTACTTTAAGAGAGTAACGAAAGAAACGGCAACTATCTGCCTCTGCCTCATAACTCATTTGCCGACCATATGTCTGAGTGCAAGACGTAATTTTTGACTGGGTCATCGGTGTGATGTACCAGCTTCCATGACTCGCTAACCTAAAACACTTGTGCCAGCGCGAGATGTGTTAGTGTCTGGAAATTTATTCTCAGAGAGATAAGAGTTTTGCTTTACCAGGTAGACAACGCCCATTTTCGTCAATGAGGTGTGGACATCGAACACCACTTCGCAAGGGCACAAAATAATTGTGATGGCCTTTGCCTTTTTGTGGTGCTTTGTGTAGAGCCACAAAGCCCTAACGATCTGTCTTTGTCAACGTTACATAAAACAGCACGTTTATCCACTATCTGCACAGGGATTTTGTCGAATCTTTTTCTTGTACCTTTGCGGTTATTATATACTCATCGTACCGCTTTACACATGACGTAGACGAAGTCTTTTCAGTGGTAGAGCGTTGGACGTCATGCTTAGTAAACCATCATTATATCCCACACAGAAATTTATTTAAAAACGAATGTTTCCGAGGTAGTAATTCACGGCATTTTTTTCTTCAACACTTCTTTATTGAGCATAATCAGAATTACACATACGAAAGAATGGTGTTTTATTTAAACACCCTATTTTTCCACGTAATCTCCAACCCGTTTGTAACGTTCCCTCTTTCTGTTTATTTAGGTTTGATTTGTTTGATTGTTATTCTTTATTTCTATTATTCGGAATCTTTTTTTTTATTAAATTGAGCCTGAAACTTACGTAATAAATACTTCGCGTGAAGTACGATTTCCAGCATAACCAAAAATTAATTTCGGAAATGTAATCCACTGAATATTAAAAGTAAAGCTTTTGAACAACGCGCGTGACTGACTAGATACATTCAGAGGGTACGTACATTCGCGTGCGAGTGGTTGCGGTCTGATGAGAAATTGTCATTGTGAAATAATTTCGTCTTAACACACTCGGAGATTGCGAACGTACATTCTGAGTAGAGGCAAGTACGTTCTATCATTCCCCGTGGCCTGGGTAAAAGAATGGCAATTATTTAAATCTAAGAGTATTTCTTTTGCATCGGACTAGTATTTTTATAAGAAAAAGAAGATTGCAGGTTCTGAATGTCTCGGCAAAACGAATCGGAAGTAATTTTAGCGGCCACGAAAGGAAAGTAGAGAGCACAATCACGTACCTCTATTGTTGAGCAGCGCCGTTTTGAAGATCTTCGGTTCCATCTAAAACTCGCCTTCTCTGCTTAACATAAATACTCCATAGGCATGGGAATAAGGCTTGTTGTGCGATGAAAATAATATAAAACACATCTTGCGTCTTTTAACTCTTTCATTTACCACACACACACACACACTAGTAATTAGACAGTACGACATCCCACCAGCCCATCAGAACAAAAAGTAGTCGTTCATACAAGAAAAAAAAACGAAGGGCGAAATTTTTCCTATGTCTCTCGAAGATAAAAAGTTTACCAGATATTTCTCTGGTGTGTCACTGGAACAATTTTTCAGCACCTCTGCGATTAAATCACAATATTTTCAGTTCCTTTACACATTCTATGGCCTTCCTCCAGTGCGAAACAAGGGCGTGTGTGCCCTGTCGGTACCAATTCTTGTCCTGTTACAGGGCCAGTGCTTCACTGTGTTAAGCACCTCCTCATCGTCCTCAAGACGTCTTCCACGAATGGCATGCTTTAATGGCTCAAACAAGTGGTAGTCCGGGAGGAGTGGGGATAGGTCAGGGCTGTAGTGTGGATGTAACATTGTCCAATCCTGTTTTGCGATGTGTTCAGTAGTCCCCTGACTTATGTGGGGCCGAGAGTTATCTCGTTTTAGCAATACATCGCCTGGGTTGCCGTGGCTTCCAAGTCTCCGGAACCGCGTCTTGAGTTTTGTTAGTGTGTTTACACGTGCTTCTGAATTAATGGCACCACCTCTTGGCATCGCATCACTGAGAATCACACCTTCACACACCCAGAACCCGGTGATCATGACCTTACCGGTGCAAGCAGTTGCTTTGATTTTTTTCTTCTGTGGAGAGTGGGAATGGCACCATTTCATCGACTGTCGTTTTGTTTCGGGCTCAAAATGGTGAATCCAGGGTTGATCACCTGTCAATCGGGACAAGAAGGCCTCCCCTCATCTTCAAAACTTTTCAGCAAAACCAGACAAAAATTTTTTCTGTTCGATTTGTGATCCACCATTAGACATCGCGGGGCCCATCTTACACAGACTTTTCAATTTTCACGATGGCGGAAAAATGCATCTTCACTTCCTTTACTGATCGACAGATGCAGCGTAAACCGCCCAGTCGTAATGCGTCTGTCCTCGCGAATGTCAGCATCAGCTCGCTACAACATGTCAGGTGTGACAGCCGTGGATGGTCTCCCCTATTGCTGAAAATCGTGGAGCTCCGCAGAACCACCTTCTGATGACCTCAACCTCCGCGCACAGCGATTAACTGTACTTCTGTCGACAACATATTCTGGGTAGACTTTGCACAAGCGTTTGTGAATATTCCCACAGTTTTTTTCTGTGCATTGAGAAATTCAATGACGACACGTTGCTTGTAACGTACATCACCTACAGACGCCATTTAGAAACTGTTGTGCAGTTACATTATTAGTCGGAAGTGACAGAAACTTGGAGCGCTCAGTCAGGAGACTTTAATTAATACATACGTAACGTTTTGTATTCGTAGCATTGTTACCGGCTGAAAAAAATTGCGGGGCATTACTTTCTGGGTAACCCTCGTATTTCCAACGATCTGATAGGAAACCGTGAATATGCTGAGTGTGTGACTGTAATGGAAACTGGTACTAACTCAGACATGTCCACGTAGCACAGTTTGAAACTATAAACTAAAGGGAACAGAGAAGGACATTTTAAGTAATGATAGGACATTTTATTTTCCAAATACTATTTTCGGCGCTTTCGGCTTCAACCAAGACATTCAGACGACTGGGATCTTAGTAGGGCGTCGATGAAAGGCAGCTGATTTAGTCGTGAGCTGTCGTAAAATCATCGTGAGAATCAAGATTCGAAAATGTATTTCTGTAGTTGCTTAGCGGCTAGAAATCATTAAAACGTCCAAACAGCTAAAAGCGACGTTCTCAGAAACGTTAGGAGAAAGACTCTCAACTACAATTGTAGCAATAACAGATTGCCGATAACTATAATGTTAGTTATAGCCAGGACAACAATACTATACACGGACGGTTTCCTCGGAAATGCAGCTCAACATAGCCTAGTTGCTATATAAGGAGACGCGCTGCCCCTGAAATTCAGTCCACTTCAGCAGCGGGAGAGACCAACGCGGGGCGACGGCAGCTTTGCACGGCGAGAACTCCTCACGTAAGTACAGGTAAGTACGTCTGTCCACAGGTGCGTCTGCGAATACTCGTCTGTGACTCCAGTGACTCTTCACCTCTGCGACTCTGCACATCTGCGACTCTACACGCCTGCAGGACTACACACAGGCTGTGGCTACGCATCTCACCCTTACACGTTTTGGCCTGCTCTTTTGTGACTCCTACGTGTTTAGTGCTACATGTCTGCGTATTTGTGTGTCTAGGATTACATATCTGGAAAAGCTACGCACTCTTTACATCTGGCAGTCAACTCGGCTGGAGCTGTACACTGCGCGACTCCGAGTCTACACTTCGCATCTACGCGTGTACGCCTCGCATCTGAGTCTCTTCGCTTGGCATCGACGAGTTCACTCTTCGCACCCACAAGTCCACCCTTCGCACCCAAGACTCTAAGATTCACACCCACGAGTCTACACTTCGCATCCACAAGTGTACGTTTCTCGCCTACGAGTCTACGCCTCGCATCCACGAGTCTACACTTCGCTTCTACACTTCGCTTCCACGAGTCTACTCTTCGCATCCACGAGTCTACGCTTCGCATCCACGAGTCTGCGCTGCACGTCCATGAGACTACGCCCCACTACGCTACGCCAAGCTACGCTACACTACGTGCCTGCGACCCTACGCTACACGTCCAGGAGTCTACGCCATGCGTCCACGAGTCAGCGATTTGCCTCGGCCGAGTTAAGCTCTGGCTTGGTCCGTCACTGGTCCTACTAGGACAGGCCGCGCCACGCGTCGGCCTGACGGGCCCTGTATCCTGCTGAGGCCTGCCGACCTTTTAAGGTTTTGCTGCCGGCCTTTTCAGGCCGTCGCAGGTCATGTTGCAGGTTCAGAGCTTCGGGAAGTCGAGGCCGCAGACGAGTGGTCGTACGGCGTCGACGAGTGGGCGCACGGAGTCTGCAAGCGGAAGCGTAATGTGGCTGTCACGCCTCTGCGACTCCACGCATCCGTAACTCTACGCTTCCGAGGCTCTGCTTCGCATCCGTGACCCTACGCATCCGTGACCCTACGCATCCGTGACCCTACGCATCCGTGACTCTACGCATCCGTGACTCTACGCATCCGTGACTCTACGCATCCGTGACTCTACGCATCCGTGACTCTACGCATCCGTGACTCTACGCATCCTTGACTCTACGCATCCGTGACTCTACGCATCCGTGACTCTACGCATCCGTGACTCTGCTTCGCATCGTCGACTCTACGCTGCGCGTCGGCCACACTACGTAGCAGCGACTCTACCCACTCCACCAACACAACGCGTCTGCCACTCACCGCTGCTCCTGAGGACGACGCCTCTGCAGGGCAGCTCATCGTGGTTCCTCAGTTCCGACCAGGGTTTTCGGGAGGTTTCCCTTGGTTGTAAGGCGAATGCCGGAACTGTATATCCCCTCCCATCGACAAAGAGATAATTAATGTATAGAAGAAATTAAGAAATAAATTCTTTAAGCTTAGATGCCTTATGTTCAATTATTTTTGACCAATGTACCTTGTATAATAAATGACATTACACATTTACTTTGCCTAAGGCAGTAGGCTTCATCAGATCGCTGTAGTATGCAAAAAAACAGATTAGTGGACATCTGTGGCTGATGTACGAAGTTCTAGTAAAAAAGACTGAAAAATCTCTTAACAAAAACATGGTTCTAGCAAAAAAAAAGATGGACAAATAACTAAAAAAAGGCGAGGTTACACCAGAAAAACTGAAAAATAACTTAGCAAAAAAGACAATAACTTACCAAAAAAGACTGGAAACAGTAAATAAGACTGAAAAATCACTTTAAAAAAAGGCAACGTTCTAGCAAAAAAGATTTTAAAAAAACTTAGCAAAAAGACAAGGTTCCAGCAGAAAAAAATGAAAAAATACTTAGCAAAAAAGTGTGAAAAAATCATTCCTTGTACGACATTGGTAAAAAAAATCACTTATTAGCTGAAAAACAATTTTCTTTTTTTTTTTCGTTGGCTATATCTGGTGTAGATAGGTTTTGCCAGATAGGTTTTCTAGGTTTGCCAGATAGGTTTTCTGTAGATTTGCTGCCTGATTTGAACGTAGGTTTGCTGGCTGATTTGAACGTTGAACGTAGGCTGATTTGAACGTGGCCTCGAGACTTACAACACTCTTTGCTACTCTCTCACTCTTTTACAATGTATACGGCGAAACATGTCTGGCAAGCGATAGACTCTCCGTTGATCTTAGTGTTCAGACTGTAGCAAACGCTCTCTTGCTCTCTTAAATTTTACTGCAGGGATACGTGCTGATTCTTATAGAAACGAAACGGACGAACATTTGCGTTTACATTGAGACTGTATAGCTGTGTGACTGTGTACATATTATCACTGTGGACGCTGTGGACTAACTTCGTAATCTATTTGGGGCGCATAGAAGCACCACATTCGGTCCGCTTTGCTAGCAGCGGAATATCACTGTTATATTTAGCTATTGTTTAGGTTTGGCCAAAAAACGTTTTACAGATTTACATCAGCGAATTCTGCTTGGATTATGTCTCCTCTTACATGTACGTAGGACAGCGCGGGATGTGAAACATATTCAGTACCATCGTGGCAAAATTACTTCACTGTCGTGAATACTGAACCGTTGAATGTTTTCCGTTACACCATTGCCTGTATACTGCATCGTGAAAAAGTGTCACAGTGAAACAAAGGGATTATCCGATGTCGAATTGAGATTTAGCTTCATATTAACAACCACTGATGTTGCATTCTAAAAAGTCCGAGTTTCGAAATGTAGGATTTTCTCTTACTAGTATACGAATACCCCGTAACGTAAGTAATACAAAAGCTAAAACACGCCAACGAACAAGCAGAGCTTCAGTGTTCGTGAACAGGTGGTCCATCACCGTGATTATGACGATTTTCGACTACTAAGTATAAATACCGCCGTACAGAGGTCTCGTCTGATTGAGATTTATTTAAAATACCAAGACTATCCTAATACAAGGCACAGGTATGCCATTAATGATAACTATATCTATATTTTTGTCTGAAGTGAACTAATCATGCCCAAATTTCTGCAGTTCGCCTTGTTTACTGTTCGGTTCCTTTCAATACAATTCGTTGATTGGGCTCCTCAGGCATATGGCTAATGCAGCAATTTCTCAGGAAGGTAATTTATTTAAAATTTTATCTGAATTTTAGAGTGGAGAAATAACTAGTTTCTAGAAATCGAAGGAACAGCATGATGAATGTAGCTATTTACCTGACGGAGCAGCCTTAAGGATGAGAATAACTAAACATTAATGAGACAGTTGCAGTTTCAAATACACTAGATTAAGAACAAAATTTTAAAATTGCTGAGGTCATCGGTCCCTAAGCTTACACACTACTTAATCTAACTTAAAGTAACTTAGGCTAAAGACAACACACACACCCATGGCCGAGGGAGAACTCTAACCTCCGACAGGGGGAGCCGCTCGAACAGAGACAAGGCGCTTTAGACCGCACGGCTACCCCGCGCGGCAGACGAATATTACGTGGCTGCTTATACATTATGCAAAAACTGTACATCAAGTACCAAAACATGAGAAACCTCAACACATATTAGATCTTTACATGATGTAACCATTGTGATACACTTCGCTTATTTGAAAAGGATGTTTACGATGCTGCTATTTTTAAGCCAGTGCCGTTTGGCCGTTTGGAAATATTAGATATTTTCATGAGCAGGTCAATAGTCTTACTGTTTCGTCATTTTCTAAAATACGTGTTTTGCTAATTGGACGTCCACTAGGACAGTGTTCTGCTCATTGGTGATTTTAATGCTAGGATTGAAAATCGAACACAAGGGTATAAAAAGGTTATGGGTAAATTTGGAGAGGATATGGAGGCCAACAGGAACGGGAAACAACTCCTGGATTTCTGTGCCAATATGGGCTTAGTAATCACAAACTCCTTTTTTAAACATAAGAACATTCACCGGTATACTTGGGAAGGCAGGGGAACCAGATCTGTCATTGACTACATAATAACAGATCAGGAATTCAGTAAGGCGGTGAGGGACACACGTGTATTCAGGGGATTCTTTGATGACACTGATCATTATTTAATCTGCAGTGAAATTGGGATTGTGAGACCGAAAGTGCAGGAGGTCAGGTCCATATGTAGGAGGATAAGAGTGGAGAAACTTCAGGATAAGGAAAACAGGCACAAGTACATGACAGCGATCTCAGAAATGTACCAGTTAGTAGAATGTAGTCAATTACAGTCATTGGAAAAGGAATGGACCAGGTACAGGGACACAGTACGAGAAGTGGCTAAAGAATGTCTTGGAACAGTAGTGTGTAAAAGCAGGATGAAGAAAAGAGTATTGTGGAATGACACAGTCAAGGAAGCCTGTAAAAGGAAAAAGAAGGCGTATAAAAAATGACTACATACTAGAACTCAGGTAGACAGAGAAAGTTATGTTGAAGAAAGAAACAAAGCCAAAGAGATAATTGCAGGATCCAAGAAGAAATCTTGGGAAGACTTTGGAAACAGGTTGGAGACTATGGCTCAAGCTGCTGGAAAACCATTCTGGAGTGTAATTAGAAGTCTTCGAAAAGGAGGTAAGAAGGAAATAACAAGTATTTAGGACAGGTCAGGAAAACTGCTGGTGAATCCTGTGGGTGCCTTGGGCAGATGGAGGGAATATTTTGGAGAGTTGCTCAATGTAGGTGAAATTACGATCAGTAATGCTTCAGATTTCGAGGTACAATGGGATAGGAATGATGATGGAAATAGGATCACATTTGAGGAAGTGGAGAAAATGGTCAATAGATTGCAGTGCAATAAAGCAGCTGGGGTGGATGAAATTAAGTCAGAACTCATCGAATACAGGTCTTAAATGGCTACACAGGATAATTGAAATTGCCTGGGAGTCGGGACAGGTTCCATCAGACTGGACAAAAGCAGTAATCACACCAATCTTTAAGCATGGGAAGAGAAAAGATTGTAACACCTACAGAGGTATATCTCTTTAATCAGCATTGTGGGTAAAATCTTCTCAGGTGTTGTTGAAAGGAGTGTGCTAGTATTAGTTGAGGACCAATTGTATGAAAATCAGTGTAGGTTTAGGCCTCTTAGTGGTTGTCAGGACCAGATCTTTAGCTTACGGCAAATAATCGAGAAGTATTATGAGTGGGACAGAGAATTGTATCTATGCTTTATAGATCTAGAAAAGGCATATGACCGGGTTCCTAGGAGGAAGTTATTGTCTGTTCCACGAGATTATGGAATATGAGGCAACTTTTACAAGAAATTAATGGTCTTTGCATGGATAGTAAGGCAGCACTTAGAGTTGACAGTGAATTGAGTTCATGGTTCAGAGTAGTTGCAGGGGTAAGAGAAGGCTGCAACCTGTCTCCACTATTGTTCATATTATTTATGGATCATATGTTGAAAACAATAGACTGTCTGGGTGAGATTAATATATGTGAACACAAAATAAGCTGTCTTGCATATGTGGATGACTTAGTTGTGATGGCAGATTCGATTGAAAGTTTGGAAAGTAATATTTCAAAGCTAGATCAGAAATGTAAGGACTATGGTATGAAGATTAGCATCTCCATAACGAAAGTAATGTCAGTGGGAAAGAAATATAAACGGATTGAGTGCCAAATAGGAGGAACAAAGTTAGAACTGGTGGACGGCTTCAAGTACTTAGGATGCATATTCTCACAGGATGGCAACGTAGTGAAAGAATTGGAAGCAAGGTGTACCAAAGCCAATGCAGTGAGCGCTCAGCGACGATCTAATCTCTTCTGCAAGAAGGAAGTCAGTACCAAGACTAAGTTATCTGTGCACCGTTCAATCCTTCGACCAACTTTGTTGTATGGGAGTGAAAGCTGGGTGGATTCAGGTTACCTTATCAACAAGGTTGAAGTTACGGATATTAAAGTTGCTAGGATGATTGCAGGTACTAGTAGATGGGAACAATGGTAGGAGGGTGTCCACAATGAGGAAATCAGAGAAAAACGGAATGAACTCTATAGATGTAGCAGTGAGTGTGAACAGGCTTAGATTGTGGGGTCATGTTACGCGCATGGGAGAAGCAAGGTTACCCAAGAGACTCATGGGTTCTGCAGTAGAGGGTAGGAGGAGTCAGGGCAGACCAAGGAGAAGGTACCTGGATTCGGTTAAGAATGATTTTGAAGTAATAGGTTTAACATCGGAAGAGGCACCAATGTTAGCACTGAATAGGTGAACATGGAGGAATTTTATAAGGGGGCTATGCTGCAGACTGAACGCTGAAAGGCATAATCAGTCTTAATTGATGAAGATGATGATGTTGGTGATTAGGATAAGTTAATTAGACGGTAAATGAGAGCGTTATCCGCAAACAACCTAAGAGAGCTGCTCAGATTGTCTCCTAGATCATTTATACTGATGGGGACCAGCAGAGGGCCTATACACTTCCACAGTAAACGCCAGATATCACTTCTGTTTTCTCGATAACCTTCTGTCAATTACTACGAAGTGTGACCTTCCAGACAGGAAATCATAAATACTGTCACACAATTGATACTGCATAGGCACGCAATCTGACTAGATATCGCTAGCGAGAAACGGTATCAAAATCCCACTGGATATCTAAAAACAGGAAATCAATTTTAGATTCCCTGTCGACAGAACCTATTTCTTCGGAAGAATAAAGAGCTAGCTGTGTTTCACAAGAACAATATTTTCCGAATCTGCGCTCAACAGATACTTCTGTTCAAGGTAATTCATAGCGTAATTTTCTTTATTCTACAACACATATTCTGCAATTCATGGTGGGGATGTTAACGACATTCCGACCCATCACTGAGCGAGTAAAAACCGTGTGCATGACTCTGAGGGCGCGCTGTCAATTAAAGGAATTGTACACAGGAAAGTTATTAAGAAATATTTTGCTAACTTATCTAGGTCTGTGAACTTTATGTAAAGGTGTATTTTTGTTTGGCTTAAAGATGTACAGTTACACTTGGAGTCTTTGTTCTCATTTATCAGTCGCTAAGTTTCGTCCCTCAATTTTTATTCTTTAACTTTATGACTGTGTTTGTGTACTCACAATGCGCATCGCGAGTTGTGTGCTGCGTTTTGTGAAAATTTGTAACATACCGCCCTGTATTACACACCGCAAGTACGCCAAACGAAACTTGGTTTTGGATTGTCAGATTAGAGGGTTCAGAGCGCACTAGTAGGCCAACAAATGTAATTATCAGCAAAATTTATGTCCATTTTAGGGCACAATGACTGCCAGAGTCTTATTTATGAAAATGATGTATTAGGTCAGAGGCTTAATACCAGTAGAAGATCACAGTGCGTTTTCAAGCAATTTTATCAGCAATTCAGATGTGTTAAATTTTACGTTCGTATGCTGTGTTATTAAACTAACAATTGTGGTACAGTCATTGTTTGCCAGACCAAAGATAATGATGAACAGTATTCAGGGCCAACATTTTAATCTGAGTCTGTTTCTCAGTCAAATAGCATACGTTTATTTCATTGAAAACTGATTTCTCTCTCGCAGTCGAATTGTTTGATTTACCCTCCAGTCGGCATTTCGCATCGTGTACTATTCAAAGTTAAAACGTCCACAGAGTTCCGTTGCCCTGCACCGACGTTAACACATTTAGATACGCAAATAAGATTGACACAGTTTCTCAGATACCTACCAGACGGTTACAAACACTAATCTAGAAGTTGAACAACATTCTTTCAACCGTCTCTTGGAATTCTCCCTTCAGGTTTTGGCGATAGTAGCATTCTTTCTGTTCCAAAGACTCCCATTTAATTCAAAGAGAAATTGTATTGCGTTTGATCTGTGCTCTATTAATGTGATGCGGTCCTAGTTGTTCGTTTTCGATGTCTACTGCCACACCTACTTGATAAGGACTCGAGATACAGTGGCAGTACTTTGATAAGGAGTCGACACACGATGGGACTACTGCAGAACTGATTGCACCAACTTTTCTCTTTGTGGCCTCAGTTAACGATGCAACGCTTATCCCAGGATACTTCCAATAAACGAAGTTTTCCAGTCGATTAACCTACCACTGATTTCCCATATTCGTAGTATTACAAGATATGTGAGCGGCGTGGCAGTCCCGGAGATTTTAAGAACAATAGGGTCCCGCAACACTCTGTAAAAAGGTGGATATGAAGAGACAATTGACTGTGTAGCACCACGTTGTTGAGCCTACCAAATTCAGAAATACAGCTATGGCATATCGTATACATTCGTTACTGAGTAATGAATATTCAACGAATCTGTACGTTCCGTTTCGTTACTGCTTGAAATGTTTGTTTTCTTCTCGACTCGCAGTTCGTCGTGCCAATTCCGTAGTTTTCAAACTCTCTGAGGGTCTAGTCAGCAGTGGCAGGGAGAACTGTACATGCTGTGTCTCGCCACGTTTTCTTTCACGCACGCAGTTCGTCTTTGGTTCGTCCAGAGTCGGCTGTGTTCGTAAGCCTCCAGTTCTTTACTTCGAACTAATTTTCGATAGTCGTGTGAAAAAGTTGCAGCTTTCGATGAGGTGACATCAGAGAAAATAAAGAACTTTGGCTCTTTAACAGTCAATTGGATCCTAACAAGGTAACATTTGTGTTCCTGGAGTGATAATCCATAAGATCTGGCACAATGCAAAAGTCATAGCACTGTTTAAACAAGAATCGAATAACCTTAAGAACATCTGACCTCTATGACTTCGTGCCATCCCTTTGTAGGTTCTTAAGGGAAGATTTTGAATCGAATTTGTGAGTCTGCCGACAAGAAAGAACAATCAGGTTTTCGACCAGGGTAGTCATATACCATTCAGATACTTCGACCAAGCACTACGAGGGGCGTTATGAAAGAAAGCAGATTATAGGAATGCCTTGATCGATGTTACAGTTCTTTACGATACCTCGAACTATAAGAAAGTAACAAAGAATCTGCTTACAAAAAGTAAGAGCTATGGAGTGACTCAGTTTATTCAGTGTGTGCTACAGAGCAGAATTTTTTCTGGTCAGTCTTAATGACAGAAATAGTCGATGGAGAACGAAGAAAATGGCTTTACTCAGGTAAATGTGCAGTCTGAAATGTTATATAACATATTATTTATCTTGACCACCCTAAATAACTGTTTGTAGAAATGCAAATTACGAAACGTTTCATGTAAATGTTCTTTAGCCGTCAGGGGAGCATCAATTAGCATGATTGCTTTCGTTATAGCTTTTTTTTTACAAAGATGTGAAGAGCGGTATGACTTTATTAAATGGCATCCTCTATTTTTTATTCAGTAATTCATTTCTTCTTGTAAAGACCTAATCAAAAATGTATCATAGTGTACCATTCACTCGAACATAACGTTATTAATTACATAACACAACACTGACTTTGAGACTCGGATCACAAACTCGTCCACTTGCTGGAGTTGTCAGAAAACAAATGAAAACCAAGTAAAAACATAACACAAAACTCACTTTGACTCTCCTGTACCATCGCCCAGGAGTAGAACATTGAAAAGTGATCATAGTGGTGTCCCTGGACACCGATACCCTGGTGCACTCGTTAAACGAAAGAATTATTCACCGCTTCCAGTGTTGTATGCTGAAGAGCATTACAAGCAAACACGATACGTTCATGAGTGTCGTCATGAGTTGTTGGAATATCGCGATAGACAATGTCTTTACTGCATCCCCAATGAAAAAAGCCCAAAGGATTTAAATCAGGAGCCCTTGCAGACCAAGTAACTGTTCCTCTTCGAGCAATCCATCCGGCAGGATACCTTCGGTTCAGAACACGACGTGCACGCATGACATTAGGTGCTGGAGAACCATCGTGTTGATACCACGTAAGCATTCTGGTTCTTAGAGCACTTTAACCAGAAGAGAATAAAGAATTCGTCTGAGGAAGTTGGCATACGCTGTGCCGTTTAGACTACCATTGATGAAATGAGGGCCAATAATTGTAGTACCATGCATCCCACACCAGACGTTAACTCGCCATTGACGATGATGTTCTACCTATCTAAGCCATCGTGGGTTTTCGCTAGACCATTAATGCATATTCCTTGTATTTACCTGTCTTGTGTTTGAGAAGGAATATTCATCGACTAATAAAACATTGGAGAAGACGTTCGGGTTGGCGAGGATTTGCTGCTGTGCCCACACGGTTCTGGAAATCATCCCCATGCAATTCTTGATGTAGGTGTACATGGTAGGAATGGAACCGGTGACGTGTAAGAATACGATCTTCACTGTTTTTAGGAATGCCAATCTCGTGTTCAAGCTGTCGTGTGCTCACATGTGGATTCATAGAAACGGAAGCGAAAACATTAACTTCGGTAGCCTCGTCTGTGCGAGTGCTACGACGATTGCGTTGTCGTGGGTTGAAACTTCCCGTTTCCTGAAGCGTCGCAACAAGACGAGAAAACATCCGTCGGGAAGGTGGGTTCCTGTCAGGATATCGCTCTCTGTACAGATCTGCTGCCTGCGTAGCATTTTGTCTACCTTCAACAACAACAACAACAACAACAACAACAGCAAAAAAAGAAAAGTTATGTTGATGCAGTTTGTAGGAAGGACAGTCTTTATGCCTACTATACACAACAATGTTTAAAAGGACTAATCTGCTGTACTAAAAGGACACGTATCCAAGAAAACAGTATTGCAATTACTGTTCTGCTAACTTACATTCCCCATAGATGAGTAGCATTTCTACCTTCTTTTCGTTGTTGTACGTTTTACGCACACAATACTTCAACCGACGATGGTTGACGGAATGGCGGGTGTGCATTCTGCTTATGTCTACATTTGTCGTCTATCAACGTCAGCACGTGGATGTTTTCCACAACCCGAGTACCTGAACTAAGCGCTGGTAGCGTCAACGTCAGCGTTGAACGATGTAATTAATAACGTTGTGTTTCAGTGAATGGTACACTGTGATATACTTATGAATAGGTATTTAGGAGAGGAAATGAATTACCGAATGAAAAATACAGGGTGCTATTTAAAAAAGTCATACCCCTGTGCACATCTGTGTACAACAACAAAGCTGCAACAAAGGCAATCATGCTGATTCATGTACCCCTGACGGCTAAAGAACATTTGCTTGAAAGAGTTTGTAATTTGCATCTGGACAAACAGTTATTTAGGGTGGTCAAGGTAAATGGGACACCCTGTATACCAATGATGAGCTACTCAACACTAAAACCCGGTCCTTCATCTGTGCAGATGACTCAGCTGTCACAGCTCAGGAAGAGACATTTGAAGAATTAGAATCTAGACTGATATCTGGTCTCGAAGACAATGCCATGTTGCATGATTACAACCACTTGAAACCGAGTCCTGATAAATCTCAAATGTCTACGCCCCATCAATGCGAGAAGGAGGCTAGAAGAAAGCTGAACAGCACCTGGATAGGTCGGAGTCTGCTTTCACGACGAATACCTGGGGTTAAAGTTGGATCGTACATTAATCTACAAACAACACTCTGTGGACACCAGACAAAATGTGTGGAGCTGTAACAATCTTATCCACAACCTGACAAACACCACGTGGGGAGCGCAGCCCAGCCTTCTCCACACATTCACACATCTGGGATCCTCTCCTGCGGAGTACGCCAAATCAGTCTGGATGAAATTTGGACGTGCTAACCAAGTTGATGTGGTTCTTCATAAGGCAGGCCGCATAGCCACAGGGTGTCAAAGGCAAACCACATTCAATAACAGATGTAAGAAGACCAGAAGCAGCAGAGAACGAAAAGAAGAAGCCAGAAATATATCTAAAGCCTCCATTGTTAGGAACTCACGTTTATTCTTCACGACTGACATCCAGAAAAAATTTTCTGCTTATAGCAGCACCAATTACAGCTTCAGCAGATGTGCGCCGAAGTGAGCTGTTGACAACACAGTCTCCTGGAAGATTGTGACAACAAAGTGATCTACCATCAGCCTGCCACCTTCAATACGGGACCTGGAAGACCCACAACAGGTGAATAGGGTGACAAAGTTGCAAGACTAACTAGAAGAACTGTGGTACCAGCGATGATGAATTTTGGGAGTGTGGGGAAAGGCGGGACTCTGAACACTTGATGAAGAAACAGTCTTATTAACAGGTTGATAATTATTATTTATTTACTAACGACGTGTGTCGCGTGATTCAGGTTTCTTCAAATTGGCCTACACAAAAAAATATATATTTCGTTAGAAGTTGCTAGCCCCTATTTTGCAAAATTGGAGTTAAATAATACTTTGTAACTGACAGCTCACCTATTTTGCAAAATTGGAGTTAAATAAAACTTTGTAACTGACAGCTCACTAACGCCATCTGCTGTGAGAAGCTGACACCTGCTGCACGCCTCATTGTGATCCCGCTGTGAGCAACTACACATCCGACACGTTTGCATGATGTAAGAACACCGATAAACCTGCAGAAATGTCTCAGTGTGCTGGTGAGTCCGTAAATGGTGGTATGAAAGGCATGCAGTATAGCTGGTCCCGCTTTCCCACGAGAGTTTTACGATAATTAACCCAGTCTGTGTTAGAACTAACTTAGTGAGCCACCACGTAGCAATTCTTCTTACCTGTTATTTGGTAATGCACTCGTACTTTTATGTCCTTTCGCAGAGCCATACCAGTGCCGTCGTATTCTAAAAGTGCAGTAGTACTGTCTATGTTTTACGCAATGAGGGAGGAAGCAGTTTTTCGGGCAAATAATATTTTCGTGGGATGCCATTACGTCTCATGATCATTGACACGCAAGCCGCGGAAGTGGCGTCACCTAGAAAGACTTGCAATAAGGCGGCCGAACCCTGAAGCGGATATCCCGGCCAATAAATGCCATAAGATCATTTAATTTCATGGTGCGTTTATTTAAAAAAATGTAAAATGAACTTGTTTACAGTTGTTAACTGATGGTTACGGCTCACAGTCTGTAACCTGAGCGTATAATCGGCTGTGCCAAAATTATTCATTCAGTCTTTAAAGTCAACGTTTTCTGGAACTGCAAAACTACTGATAGTATTTGTGACTCGTAGACTCCTCCTAATGTATGAGTTGCAACACACAACCTTTGTTATGAAATGTTTTATCAGTACCAATTACTCTATTTTTTCCAGAATAATTGTTCTTTCCCTAACGTCACGAGCGATTTCTGTATCGACACCTCATCCCATTGGCACTGAGGGGGCAATAAGGCCAAACGCTCCTTCTAGCCAATGTGGGAACCTACCGCTCGCTTCTTATTCCCTAGGTACTGCACCGCTGATACAACCACTTCACGTATGTGAAAAAGCAAAACTGGAAATTAAGTAATATGTTCTCTTATCTGCAAATAATCGGTACCTTACAATGGTGACAGACCTATGTACGTCTTATCCTGTTCACATGTTTCATCAAGGTAATCTCTCGTACTTTCTTTTCTTCTCCTGTACAAAATAATGTATTTACGACAAAACCAGTCACTGGAAGTGACTATTTGTATGTGTACTATGTTTCGGTCTATTTATTTACAGCATACTGTGCAATGTTTCCAGATACTTAACGAGGGCAGTTACTTGCTGGGACGTTCTGCAGACTTGGTATCCCTTGCACCTAATGCCATCTAAAAGTCTCGTTTTCTAATCGGTGTCCCTCGCCATCGCCTGATTTAATTCGACTGCACTCCCTTACCCTTGTTTAGCATTTCTTGACATTCATCTTTTATCCTGCTTCAAGACAGTGTCCAATCCATTTAACTGCTTCTACAAGACCATTGCTGTCTGTGACGGAACTACAGATTGGGGCAAATAAATGTGGTCCGTACGAGTGGATAAGATTGGATGTGTGTGTGTGTGTGTGTGTGTGTGTGTGTGTGTGTGTGTATGCGTGTGTGTGTGTGTGTGTGTGTATGTGTGTGTGTGTGTGTGTGTGTGTGTGTGTGTGTGTGTGTGTGTGTGCATATATTCACATTCCAGCAGGATGGGGAAGCTGCCCATACAGCCTACCGAAACTTGGGGCACATTTACACTATCTTCACGCCCGTTAACAGAGGTCTCTCTGAACGGGGCCCTAAGCTGCCCACCCAGATCATCTGATCTGTCAGTGTGCGATTACTTTGTGTGGGGAGCCCTCAAGTCTAAGATGTATCGCAAAATCCCTCGTACGATTCGCCTTCAGCAACTTGCTTTGCAGGGCCCGAAAGTGTCAAGAAATGAGTGGTGGTCACTTTCAACATCTGCCATAGTCAGGTCAGTACTCTGTTTCCTATTCTCTGTTGTGTTTCTTTGTACCTCGGAACTCCGTTTCCGACCACTTTTATTGACCCCACGCTGTACAAAGTCATTGGCAAACCTCAAAAGTTTTACTTCTTCTTCCGGAACTTAGTTCCTCCTCCAGATTCGTCTTTGGTTTCGCTTGCTGCTTGTTAAGTGAACAGATTGATTAACACTGGAGATAGCACTCAAACCTGTCTCACTCCCTTTTCAATGACTGCTTCCCTTTCGTGCCCCTCGACTCCTGTAACTGCTCCCTGGTTTCTGTGCAAATTGTAAGTAACCTTTCGCTCACCGTATTTTACCTTTTTCTAACCCTGTAAGTGTGTATTCCTCTCACCATTTTCTCCCAGTCAACAAACCTTATAAATGTAGGATTTGCCTTTCCTTAACCAATCTTCTAAGAAATGTCGTAGGGTCAGTACTGCCACGAGTGCTCCAACATTTCTCTGGAATCCAAATTGATCCTTCCAAGAGATCGGTTTCTACTTGTTATTCTTTTATTTCTTATTCGGTGCAGTTGTGGATTATTTTGTTGTTGAAGGTGAGGTGGGCTACAGAGTGGTCGGCAACTGTGGTCGTAGGAAAGTTGGGCGAGAGTATGCTGATACAATAGCTCCATATTTAGCAATTATATTCAACCGCTCGCTCACAGAAAGATCCGCACCCAAACACTGGAAAATCCCTCAAGTCACTCCAATAACCGGAAAGGGAAATAGGAGTAATCCGTTGAATTACAGGTCCATATCACCATATCACTAACGTCGACTTGCAGTAGGGTTTTGGAACATATACTGTGTTCAAACATTATGAATTACCTCGAAGAAAACGATTCACTGACATTTAGTCAGCACGGATTCAGAAAACATCGTTCTTGTGAAGCACAAGTAGCTCTTTATATTCATGAAGTAATGAGTGCTATCGACAGGGGATGTCAAACTGATTCCATATTTTTGGATTTCCAGAAGGCTGTCTACAGCGTTTCTCACAAGCGTCTTCAACCAAACTGCTTGCCTGTGGAATATCGCCTCAGTTGTAAGACTGGATTCGTGACTTAAGTTCTGAAAGGTCACAGTGCGTAGTAAAAGACGGAAAGTCAACGAGTAAAACAGAAGTAACATCCGGCGTTCTCCAACGAAGTGTTATAGACGCTCTAGTGTTCCTGATCTAAATTAACGACATAGGAGACAATCTGAGTAGCCCTCTTAGATTTTTTGCAGATGGCGCTGCCATTTACCGTCTTGTAATGTCGTCAGATGACCAAAACGAATTGAGTTATGATTTAGATACGATATCTGTATGGTGCGAAAAGTTGCTACTGACCCTGAATTAAGAAAAGTTTGAAGTTATTCACAGTACTAAATGAAATCCGCTAAATTTCGATTATGCGATAAGTCACACAATACTGAAGGCTGTAAATAAATGCTTGGGGTTGCAATTACAAATAATTTAAACTATATCGATCACATAGATAGTGTTGTGGCTAGAGCAAACTAAAGGCTGCTATTCATTGTCAGAACGCTTAGAATGTCCAACAGGTCTACTAAAGGGACTGCTTACATCACGCTTGTCCACCTTCTTCTGGAGTCCTGCTGTGCGGTGTCGGGTCCGCACCAGGTGGGATTGACGGATGACATCGTAAAAGTACAAAGTATGTCAGCTCATTTTGTATTATGGCGAAATAGGGGAGATAGTGCCACAGACAAGATACGTGAATTGGAGTGGCAATCATTAAAACAAAGGCGTCTGTCGTTGCGGCGGGATCTTCTCATGAATGACAATCACCTGTTTCCTCCTCCGATTGCGAAAACATCCTGTTGGCACCCACCTACATGGGGAGAAATGACCATCAAGAGAAAATAAGAGAAATCAAGGTTCGTTTTTCCCTCGCGCTGTTCGAGAGTGGAATGGTAGAGGGACCGCTTGAAGGTGGTTCACTGAACGCTCTGCCCGGCTCTTTATTGTGAATAGCAGAGTAATCACGTAGCTGCAGTTGTAGATCTACGGGTACAATATGCGGCTGAAGTCACACATTGATGAACAGATCGGGAACAGCTACAGGACTGCAGGGATATTGACTGGTCGGTCTGTGTCACTTGCTGTCACAACACCAGAATTGCTGTACGTGACTAAGATCAGGCGATTTAGCAGATCAGCCGCAATTCGTCAGTGCCCCTCACTCTTCGTCAAGGAAGGAGCGTATGCCCGTAGCCCCGGGTACGCTACTGTTGTCATCAAAGGAACCATCCCGGCACTCCATTAAGCGTTTCAGGGAAACCACGAAAAACTTAAATATATGTAGCTCTAAGGGGACTTGAACCAGAGACCTCCTAACTACGAGACCAACGCCGAAAGCTGGAAGAGTCCCCAGCATGCTAGTCACGAACATATACACACATCAAAAAAAGTTTTCCATCACCCCGTTCCGAGAGTTCCGGAACCTATACAGAAAATAGGAATAGAGATCAACAATAAAATGGGTCAAATGGCTCTGAGCACTATGGGACTTAACATCTTAGGCCACAGTCCCCTAGAACTTAGAACTACTTAAACCTAAGTAACCTAAGGACATCACACACATCCATGCCCGAGGCAGGATTCGAACCTGCGACCGTAGCGGTCACGCGGTTCCAGACTGCAGCGCCTAGAACCGCACGGCCACCGCGGCCGGCCAGGGGTTAACATAAACACCATTTCCGCCCTTTTTATTGCTCATGAAAACTATACATTGCATGTTGTACCTCCATACAGCGAAACCTTCAGAGGTGGTGGTCCAAATTGCTATACACACTGGTACCTCTAGTGCCCTGTAGCACGTCCTCTTGCATTGATGCATGCCTGTATTCGTCGTCGCATACTATCCACAAGTTCATCAAGGCACTGATGGTCCAGATTGTCCCACTCTTCAACGGTGATTCGGCGTTGGTTCCTCAAGAGTGGTCGGTAGGTCACGTCATCCATAAACAGCCCATTTCAATCTATGCCAGGTATATTCGATAGGGTAATTATCTGGAGAACATGCTGGCCACTAGTCGAGCGATGTCGCTATCCTGAAGGGAGACATTCACAAGATGTGAACGATGGGGGCACGAATTGTCGTCCATGAAGACGAATGCCTCGCTATGATGCTGCCGAAATGGTTGCACCATCGGTCGGAGGATGCAGTCACATATCGTATAGCCATTACGGCGCCTTCCATGACCACCAGCGGCGTACGTCGGCCCCACACAATGCCACCCTAAAATAGCAGGGAACCTCTTCCTTGCTGCACTCGCTGGACACTGTCTGGTTGAAGGCTTATTTAGTGTTGATTCTGGCCTTTGGCCTAGGATTTAGACTCAGTGTTTAATATATTTCGCGGTGGTTGGCATCTGTTGTGTCTTTGTTGTCCTATGTCATCTGCCGTCTTTTCTTTTGTTCGTTTTTTTATTCTCTGTGGGTGTTTTTAGTTTTTGGAAAAAGGGACAGATGACCGTAGCAGTCTGGTCCCTTTAATCCCACAAACCAACCAACCAGCTTATGCCTCACTCATCGGTGAAGAGAACGTGATGCCCATCGTGAGCGGTCCATCCGACATGTTGTTGGGCCCTCTGTATCGTGCTGCATGGTGTCGTGCTTGCAAACCTGGACCTGGCCATGGACAGCGGGAGTGGAGTTGCGCATCATGCAGCCTATAGCGCACAGTTTAAGGTGTAACACGAAGTCCTGTGGCTGCAATAAGAGCATTAGTCAACATGGTAGCGTTGCTGTCAGGGTTCCTCCGAGCCATAATCCGCAAGTAACTGTCATCAACTGCAGTGGAAGCCTTTAGGTGGCCTGAGCGAGGCATGTCATCGACAGTTTCTATCTCTCTGTATCTGCTCCATGTCCGAACAACATCGCTTTGGTTCACTCCGAGACGCCTGGACACTTCCCTTGTTGAGAGCCCTTCCTGGTACAAAGTAAAAATGCGGACGCTATCGATCCGTGGTATTGATCATCTATGCATGTTTGAACTACAGACAACACGAGCCGTGTAAATCCAAACTGGTGGAATGATTGGAACTGATCGGCTGCGGATCCCTTCCGTCTAATAGCTCTTGCTCATGCACGTTTGTTTATATCTTTGGCCGAGTTTACTGACATCTCTGAACAGTCAAAGGGAATATGTCTGAGGGACAATATCCACAGTCAACGTCTACCTTCAGGAGATCCGAGAATTGGGATGATGCAAAACGTTTTTGATATGTGTAAAAGAAAGGTGAGCCCTGGGGCAGCTAGATCGTTAACGTAAACATTGGTTCATGTCCGCTGTATCTTCAACAAGTCGCTTCAAGTCGTGGTACGAAAAATATCCCGAAACCATTGCAAGACACTCACAAACTGAATTAAAATCAACTCACAGTGCCAGTTACACGACCCATTGAGCTTTCAGTGCAGAAGGTAGTTTCTACTATTTGAAAAGAGGCCAATCAGCGATTCGTTGGTCGACACGGCATACCTTCAGTCATTCCGTATATTCTTTCCACGTATGGAGCTCTGGGGCGTCCTTCCCAATGTTCACACGGAGCTGAAACCGATTACCACTGAAAACCAAGACATTCGTTGCTAATCCGTATCTGTTAGCATCTTTCTGCTACCACTGATTGTCCGTTGCGTTGCATGGACGTGAGTGATACACTAGTTCTTAGACACGTTGGACATTCCACACTGATATCCCAACGAATCGAGCACCTGCATTCAAGTTGTGGTCACGGTGTAATTCTTCCTCCTATCTATGTAATTATGTAGTTATGTAGTTCTCAATTCGTTCGAGCAATCAATCATTCATAATAGCAAACAAAGTCATAACTCAATCACTCAAAATGATTCAAAAATTTTACTTGTTAGAATGAAATTAGGCGATGATTCTTCTTCTCTGCAGGCTCGTGCTTTGCGGCAGTCTGCTAATCTGTACAAATAAAATGCCTCTTATTTTTGGGAGCGTTGTATAATCAGTCGGGAAACCTCAGATAAAGCGGATATTTGGCTTTGACGAAGTTTAAACTTCCGAAGAAGTAATGGAGCCCTTGGATTATTAAATGCAGGTTCGTCTCCAGTCTTTCGGAAGTTCCCTTCAGATTAACAACTACGCAATATATCGATGAAATCATTAATTCTCAAATGTCAAATAACGTAAATTGTTACACACCTTTTGTATGAAGGAGCAATATACGAGGGCTGTCCAGAAAGTAAGTTAGGATCGGTCGCGAAACGGAAACGACTAAGAAAATCCGATAAAGCTTTGCAAAGATGTGTTGGGCAGTGTCTCTAGTATGACGCTAGGTAGAATTATGTCGCTCTTTTCATTCCTGAGCTCTTAGTGAGCGCGTAAAGATGTTATAGAAAAATAGTGTCTCCCGCCAAGTACGAGGGCCTGATGAGAATTTCCCCTGAAGCTATGCAACCAACATTACATAACTATCGTGCGGTTTCGTCTTCAAGACAATTCTCAGGCTCATTCTGCAGGGGCAATGAAGATGTTCCTGCATCGTTTCAATTGGAAATGTTTGGTTACCCACAATACAGCCCGTAATTGTCTCCCACTGAGTTTCATCTGTGCTCAAACGAACCGCTGGCTATGAAGACAACATTTTGGCACAGACAACGAGCTTTAGGCCAGCGTAGAGAACTGGAGGAAAGCACTGGCGGCTGCCTTCTATGATGAGGGTATTGAAAAGTTGGTACAACCCAACGACGAATGTCTCAGTCAGAACGGCGACTACGTAGAGAAGTAGCTGAAAGGTGTAGCTAACTGTTACAAATGAAACATTTCTGATTTTCACTGTGATTTTCATTTCGAGATCAATCGTAACTTACTTACTTGACAGTCCTCGTATATATATATTTCCCTTTTAACCGTACAATTTCGTATCAGTTATCTTTTGTGATAAATCTCAATATTCAGACTTCAATTTTTCAAACAATGCTCAGGCTAATCGACACGAATACAATCTCGGAAGCTTTTTTCTAACAACCACCAAAGAGAGTACTACAAAGAATAATTATGGGATCATGGCATAGCTATTGTATGAAACTACTTTGCAGATGGATTCTGCGAGTATGAAGATAGAAAATTAGTAAACGTCATTCAAGGGCCGAATTGTATCAGAATAATTCTTCGAATATAAAGAGATATTACAACGGTCACGATCGAACACGACAGTTGCATCCTCCCACTTTGTTACGTCTCAACCTCCACCAATGTGACTACGCTGTTCTCATCCAACCTAATGACACGTACGCAGTACCTCACTGGCATGTATTAACTTCATAACAGTGCAGGGTGATGTTACTGCGTGGTTCCTGTTCTACACCGTTTACATCTGTCCAAACCGAGGAATGTTTTGTTTTAAGATGGTGACAGATATTGTTCCTGGAGAGCTTGTGAGTGGTAATACGGTGTTCTGATCACAAGAAAAATGAACGGTACCTCATGAGACACTGATCAGAGTATAACAAAGTAGTTCGTGCTGACATTCTAATCGTGATACACAGAATTGGTATATTAAAAGTGGCCCAGAATATGCATCATGCATCGTAAGGCAGTCGAGTTTGCATCGTCTGCCCCAGGTACAAGTGACGTAAGCTGGGTAGTCAATTTCAAGATGGATGAACTATTTTCCAGGCGTTTTATCTTGACCATCCTGTATGAGGCAGAGGCAGCAAGCTGAGTATTTGGGAGTGATAATGGATGGCTCCCTCCTGTACGTAGCATCCGCCAAGGTGTTACCCTGGTGTCTCCAGCGCCATCCGGAACCAACCGATGCGCAGTCAGTATGTGTCCAGCAGTCCGCGCTCGGCCTCCCACACATTACACAGCACCTACACCCACATTTGCTACACATTGACGTGAAACCGTCTTGAACTACATCATAGATTGTGTTCTCTCACAATCCATTGACGGTTACGTTAGAAATTTTGACAGTGAGGAAAGGTTGGAAGACTAGAGTTTAACAATGCCCAAACGACGAGGTGATTAGGTAGGAGAACAAACTCGGCTTGGAGTAGTAGCATCATTCTGATAGGAAACAGCCCAGCGTTGGCCTGGAGTGTTTACGGAAACCACGGGGAAACTTCAGTCTGGATAAACAGTGGGGGATCTGAACTACCGACTTCCCGAATGCGATCCGAGTGTATCAACCTCTGAGCCACATCGCTCGGGTAATTTGCCAGAGTCCACTATATCGATGGTGAACTATAATCTACTGACGAGTGTGTCAGCAATACTGACAGTATCCTTGATACACATATAATCAGACGGCAGTAATGCTCATCATCTTTTCTAAGAAACAGCTTTTCATGAAGGTAGGCTCCTTCGACAATCACTGTCGCATACATTATTGGACTGAAGAATAATTCACTGCCGGCCGAGGTGGCCAAGCGGTTCTAGGCGCTACAGTCTGGAACCGCGCAACCACTACGGTCGCAGGTTCGAATCCTGCCTCGGGCATGGATGTGTGTGATGTCCCTAGGTTAGTTAGGTTTAAGTAGTTCTAAGTTCTAGGGGACTGATGACCACAGAAGGTAAGTCCCATAGTGTTCAGAGCCATTTAGCCAACAATTCACTGTTAGAACGCAGAGCGTTTCGCCGAAAGACGAATGTTCATCAGAAATGAAAGTGATATCCCAGGGCTGAACGTAATTTAAAGCCATAGAACCGCTAATGTTCTGAATACACAAAAACGACTTATCATATAGCATCCGAATCGCTATCAGGTTGTTCGCTGACCGTTGTGCAGTATATAAGAATGTATTGTGACTAGATGATCGTTATGTCTTCCCGTTTCGTTTGTTAATACTTGTGTATGAGTGCGATTGCCACAGTTTCGAGTTTGAAATTTTTAGACGGCTCTCTTCGTAAGAGACGGGTAGAATCCAGTTAATGATTCTTCTTGAACTTTCGGTGCCCGCCGCTACTACGAATACGGGAAATCAGTGGTTGGATAGGCGACTGGAAAACCTTCGTTTATTGGAAGGAATCGTCAACTGAGTGCACATCAAAAAAGTTGGTGCAACCAGTTCTGGAGTACTTCCACTATGTCTCGAGTCCTTATCAACGTACTGCCTCTGTGCCTCGAGTCCCTGTTGAGTAGCCGTAGCAGTACACATAAAAAGAAAGCGCCGAGGACCGGATCACGTTAGTGTAGCCCAGATGGAAACGCAATAGAATTTCTCTGGGAACTGAATGGGAGTCTTTGAAGACACAATGCTGCTGTCACTGTTGGATGAATTTCAAGAGACGGGTGAAAGGATAATGTTCAACTTCTACACTCGTGTTCGAAATGTCTTGTTGGTATCTGAAAAATTGTATAAAACTTATTTAGATATCGAAATGTGTTAGCGTCGGCGCAGGGCCACAGTACTACGTGGAAGTTTTAATTTTGAATGTAAATGTGGCGCAGGGCAACAGTACTACGTGGAAGTTTTAATTTTGAATGTAAATGTGTGCAGCACACTCCACACGATGCGAATTCAAGACTATACGGTCATCAAACAATTCGGCTGCGAGAGATGACTCCTTTTTTAAAGAAATTAATGTATGCTATTTGACTGAAAAACGAATGACTCGGATCAGAATTTTGACCCTGAATATTGTTAATCTTTATCTTTCGTCTTGTAAACAATGACTGTACCACAATTGTTAGTTTAATAAAACAGCATGTTGACATAATATTTAACGCATGTGGCTTTGTGATAAAATTTGTTGAAAACTCACAAGATGGCGGCACTTCACTGAGATCTTCTACTGGTATTAAGCTTCTGCCCTAATGTATTATTTACACACATAACACTCTGACAATCACTGTGCCTTACATGGCCTTGAATTTTGATGATAATTAGTTTGCCTACCAGTGCGCAAGGAACGTTCGTCTTTACTGCAACCTGCTACTGTTAGGAACATGGATCTGACTGTCCAAAACCTTCAGGTAGATGGCTGCATTTATCATATCATTAAAATTCGAGTCAAATGATAGGTCCTTGTTGAAAATGTGTTGCATTACCCATATGACTGAGAGCTTGATTAACATATAGTACTGAGTCAACTCGACAACTAAACAACTAGAAAAACCTGGGCATGATTAATTCACTTAAGACAAAAATATAATAATAGGTACAAGCAGGAGGCCTAATTGTGGCTTCTTTTAGGATAGTCTTCGTATTTTAAATAAATCTCGCTTAGACGAGACCTCTGTATGGCAGTATTTATCCTTCGAGGTCGAAAATCGTCACAATCACGACTTTGTATAGGCTATGGCTGTGACACCACCTGTTCATTCGTTTGCGTATTTTAACTTCTGTATTATTTATGTGACGTGGTATTCGAAAACCAGCACAACATTTTTCTAAACTGGTGTGAAAGTATCCACCATTTCGACACTTGGACTTGTCAGAATGAAACACCACTGGTGGTTCATCTCTATTCGAGAACGGATAGTTTCCTTCTCCTACTATGGCACATTTTTATCGATGCACTACTATACGAGCAATTGTGTAACTGAAGACAATCCACGTTCCAGTATTCCCGACAGTGAAATAACTTTACCGCATTGGTACATGCGGTAGGTGCATATAAGAGGAGACATAATCTAAGCACAATTCTCTGGCTCGAATGTGTAATATGTGCTTCGGCCAAACGTAAAGAATAACTTAACATTGTGGTGATATTGCACTGAACTAGCTAAACCGTCAGAGTGCGATTAGTTCTAAGCGCGCCAAATACGAAGGCTGAAATCTGTCTGTCCACGTCGGTAAGCTGTATCGAAGACACCCTCAGCTACACAGCTATAAAATCTCAATGTAAAGACAAGTGTTCGTCCGTTTGATTTCTGTAAGAAACTGCACGTATCATGACAGTAAAATTAAAGAGCATATGAGCTATGGTCTGCACAGACACTGGTAGGCCAAAAAGGTCTTCACTGAATCAACTCTTTAAAAAAACTGAGTGGGTACCAAGCAGTGTTGTACGTGTCCACGGACGAATCAGCCAGTAAAACTATCTGATTTGCCAATGACATAAAAAAGAAACTGATGTTTCAGCTAATAAGTGATTTTTTTCATAACTTATCTCATTTTGCCAACTGATGTTTCAGCTAATAAGTGATTTTTTTCATAACTGATCTCATTTTGCAACGGCTTAGGAAGTGTAACTGATTTTTTAGTCTTTTTTGCTAAGTTATTTTTCAGTCTTTTTGCTGCGTGATTTTTCAGCCTTTTTCCTAAGTGATTATTCAGTCTTTTATGCTAGAGATTAGTCTTTTCTAAGTGATTTATCAGCCTTTTTTCTAAGTGACTATTCAGTCTTTTATGCTAGAGACTCGTCTTTTCTGCTAAGTGATTGAGTTTATTCACTAGAGATTTTTCAGACTTTTTTACTAGAACTTCGTACATTAGCCACACATGTCTACTGATCTGTTTCTTTGCATACTACAGCGATCAGATGAAGCTTCCAGCCTTAGGCAACGTAAATTGATAATGTCATTTATTACTCAACATACTCTGTCAAAAATAATTAACACAAGGTATATAACCGTACAGCATTTATTTCTCAATTTCTTTTTTACAGAAATTATTTCTTTATCGTTGGGAGGGGGTAAACAGTTCCGGCATTCGCCTTACAACCAAGGGAAACCTCCCCAAAACCCTGGTCGGAACTGAAGGACCACGATGAGCTGTCATGCAGAGGCGTCGTCCTCAGGGTCCGCGATGCGTGGCAGACGCGTAGAGTGGGTGGGGTTGGTAGAGCCGGTGCTGCGTAGTGTGGTCGACGAGTAGCGTAGGGTAGCCGATGCGAAGCCGAGTCACGGATGCGTGCAGTCGCAGATGCGTGGCGTAGTCTCGTGGATGTGCAGCGTAGACTCGTGGATGAAAACCGTAGACTCGTGCACGTGCAGTGCAGCGTAGACTAGTGGATGCGAGGTGTAGACTCGTGATTGCGAAGTGTAGACTGTTGGATGCGAAGTGTAGACTCGGGGTCGCGCAGTGTAGCGTCCCAGACGAGTTACTGGTAGATGTTCAAAGTAAGTAGCTTTTCCAGATGTGTAATCCTAGACACAAAAAATCACAGACATGTAGCACCGACATGTAGGAGTCACTGACGTGCAGACCCAGACGCGTGAGAGTGAGATGCGTAGCCCTCGCATAGTCCCGCAGGCGTGTAGAGTTGCAGATGTGCAGAGCCGCAGAAATGAAGTCGCAGAAGTGAAGAGTCGCATACGAGTATTCGCCGACGCACCTGTGGAGAGATATACCTACCTATACTGACGTGAGAAGTTCTCGCCGTGCAGTGCTGCCGACGTCCGCCCCGATAGCTGAGTGGTGAGCGAGAAGGATTTCCGTCCTTCGGGCCACGGTTCGGTTCCCAGTGCTGCCCACGTCCCGTGTTGCTCTCTCCCGCTGCTGAAGTGGACTGAGTTTCAGGGGCAGTGCGTCTCCTTATATAGCCACTAGGCTTTGTTGAGCTGCATTTCCGAGGAAACCGTCCGCGTACGGTATTGTTGTCCTGGTTCTAACATTATAGCAATCAGCAATACGGTTAGCAGGTGTCCGTGCTAGAATTTTTGTTGAGAGAGAAGCTCTATCCTAACGTTTCTGCGAACGTCGCTTTTAGTTGATTTAACGTTTTAATGATTTGTCATCGCTAAGCAACTCCAGAAATAAATTTTCGAGTTTTGTTTCTCATGATGATTTTACGGCAGCTACTACGCTTTTCACCCCTAAAACAACAGTCTTTCATCGACAATCTTCTAACACCCTTATCGTCTGAATCTTTTGCCTGAAACCGAAAGCGATGTCAATCGATTAGTAATATTTCTGAAATTAAATGTCGCATCGTTACTTAGAGTGTTCGTCTCTGATCCATTTAGTTTATATTTTGAGACTGTACTACCGTGGACGTACGTGAGTCAATACCAGTTTCCGTTACAATCACCCAGTCAATATATTCACAGGTTCCTATCAGATCGTTGGAAATATTTACAGAAATGTTTGTGTGTGAGAAGATGACGCTGTACTAAGAACGAGGTCCAATGCTGTACCATCGAAATGACTTCGTCTAGGTCATCTACATGGAGTGTAACACTTTACGATGGATATATGACAACTTAATGATGCCAGAGGTACAAGGAAACGATTCGACAGCATCCCTGTGCAGATACAGGATGAATATGCTGTTTTGTGTAACTTTGACAAAGGCAGAACGTAAGGGATTGGAGGCTCTACAGGAACACCACATAAAGGCAACGGCCATCACGTTTATTATGTGTCTTTTCAAAGTGAGTGAATTCCGCGTGAAATATCTAATGGTCGTAAAGGCGTTGGATGTCAACATCTCATTGACGAAAGTGTGCGTTGGCCATCTTGTAAAGCCAAACTCCTAGCTACCTGAGAATAAACTGCCAGACAATAACACCTCTAACGATGGCACAAGCCTTTTGGATCAACGAATCATGGAATCTAACGATGGCACAAGCCTTTTGGATTAACGTATCATGGAATCTGAAAGATCACACTGATGACCCAGTCAAGTACTACGTCTTCTAGGTAGACACCTGGTCAATAAATGAGGCATGAGGCAGAGGCAGACGAATCTGATCCTGCCATTTAAAGTAGCAAGAAAGACGTGGAGAGTGTCAATAACACGTTTCGCAGTGTTTACGTAGACAGATAGTGAGTGACATGTGCAGACTGGCTGACGAGTAGAAGAACCAGACCCAGGTCGCCTCTGGTACGGGTCGCTCCTGCACCTCCTAAATGCGCGAAGTAGCAATGAGCAGCGTGTGTGATTTTACTAGGATACAGTCATTACATGCATCAGCACACTGCCTGAAAAGCTGGAAGAGAGAGAGGGGGTAAATTAGTGTGTCATTACAGTCGTATGCCTCTGAAGGATTCAGAGGATATCGCAAACTTAAACAAAGAAGTATGAGGACGTAGATTAGCTTTATGGGAAGTACTCGATATACTCAAACACTTAGAGAATAACGATGGCTACATTTGAAATGACCAGCTTCAAGTTACAAGTAGTCGGTGTCAACATCATATCATATTTTAAATGACCAGCCTCAACTTGCAAGTAGACATTTCCTGAAAGGCTTAAACGCATCTACTTCTGGCCGAGGAATTCGTTGCTGGCCTCCGCCCATGTATACTTTCCATAAATTTCTGAATCAGTAAGAACACGTCCTTTATTATTTCGTCGTCCGCAGTTAAGCTGCTGTTCAATATTTTAGTAAAGAACCACCTTAGACACATCCCCCTTTTTTGTTTTACTTTTTTTTCTTCCTGTAACATTGTTATTTCTAGACATATATACACTCCATAGTGTAGCTTCGTCTACTTGTTATTTTACTGGATATTTTAGAACACTTCTCCCTTCTGGTATATTTCTTCTTGTAGTATGCTTTAACAGTACGACCATTTCCGTTAACAAGGGCTTCGCAAGTGAGGATCTATACAAATACACACACACACACACACACACACACACACACACACACACATACACACACAGTAATGAATATATCCTTGTGAAATCACACACGCTTCTCATTGCAGCTGCGCGCTTCCAGGACGTGCGGGAGCGCCACCTACCAGAGGCCACCTGAGGCCACTGCCTCTAGTCTTCAGCTCCGTACGTGTCGCACTTAACACTCTGTAGAAGCCGATGCCACGTTTTGTATTCAAATGCCGTATACATACAAATGTAACTTTCAAGTGATCTGTCACTGACAAGTAACATAGCTCGATGAAACAGACAACTGCTACAGTATACCACAGAAGGCGACTAAAAGCAACACGCAATGCGATGAACAGAACTGATACTTATGCAAACACAATAATTACGCTGGGGTCACCGCTATTTACGATGGTCCACTAGACTTTATAAGAGGTGGTATTTGCTTGTTAATAGCGTGTCTGATCACCATGAAGTCAACAATTGCTCTGAAATGCGGTTGTGCCTTGTCATCGATAAAAGTGAAGTCATGGCCAAAATAACCCCTGAAAAGACGCGCACTGGAAGGAGAACAGTGTCACAATGACGCTGACTACTGAGTCCAACACGTTTAAAGAGTTTGAGCTCGTTACACCAACACAACGTTATGCCTCCCCACACCATAACACAGCGACCAGCAAAACGACCGCGTTCGGCAGCGGTCGTGGATGCATTGCGTGTTCCCACTCTCGCCACATAATGATACATCCAGTACTGGCGGACATGATCGTCTTGGGGGTCCAGATGTTATGGTTATGGTCAGATGGGCATAAGGCTGCATGGGGGTCCTTTCTTCTTTTTTTTGAGTGATCAGTCTCTTGATTGGTCTGTTGCAGCCCATTACGAATTCCTTCCTGTGCCAACCTCTTCGTCTCAGAGTAGCACTTGCAACCTACGTCGTTATTTGCCGGAAGTATTCCAATCTCTGTCATTCTCTACAGGTTTTCAGTCTTTCAGCTAGCCCTAGAACAATGTAAGACGTACCTCGTGATCTTAACTGACCTCCTATCCTCCTGTCCCATCTCCTTGTCAGTGATTTCCACATATACTCCGATTCTGCGCAGACCCTCGTCATTCCTCACGTTCTCGGTCCACATAATTTTCATCTTTAGACTGTAGCACGACATCTTAAATGCTTCTACTGTCTTCTATTCCGCTTTTCCCACAGTTCCTGTTACACTTCCATACAATGCTGTGCTCCAAATGAACATTATGAAAAATTTCTTGCTCAAACTAAGGCCTATGTTTCAAAGTAGTGAACTGCTCCCGGCCAGAATAGCCGTTTTTGCCAGTGCTTGTGTGCTTTTTTTGTCCCCCTTCCTAGGTCCGTTGATGATTATTTTGATGCCTTGGTAGTAGCGTTCCCTAACTTCATCTACTTCATTACTATCAAACCTTATGTTAAGTGATCCGTTATTCTCATTTCTGCTGCTCCTCATAATTTTCATCTTTCTTTGATTTAATCTCAATCCATATTCCGCATTTATTACACTGCTCTTTCCATTCAGCAGATCGTGTATTTATTCTTCACTTTCACTCAGGATAGAATTGTTATCAGCGGATCGTATCACTGATATCCTTTCACCTTGAACTTAAATTCCACTCCTTAATCTTTCTTTTATTTCCATCATTGCTTCTTCGATTTACAGATTGAACAGTAGAGGCGAAGGACTGGATCCCCGTCTTACACCCGTTTTAAACTGAGCACTTTGGTTCATGGTCGTCCACTTTTATTATTCGTTCTTGGCTCTTGTACATATTGTATATTACCCCTCCCTCCCTACAACGCACCACTATCTATGTCAGAACTTCGAACATGTTGTCCCATTTTACATTGTCGAACGCTTTTTCCAGGTCGACAGATCCTACGACCGTGTCCTCCATTTTATTTAGTCTCGCTTCCGTTATCAAACGTAGCGGCTGTGTGGACAGGAAGGCCACGTCCGATCAAACTGCCTCCAGCGCCGCTTTGTCCAGGCGCCACGTGCGGAACCAGTGTAGACAACGGTGCCGACCGCGTTGTCGTTTACGTGGAAGCGGTGCGGCCGGCCCATAGCACAGCCTCACGCGACCATACGCTGAGCCACCGATGATGCCTTGACGGAGGGGCCGCGTGACGAGATGCCCGTGATGGACACAATGCCCGCCACCACCACCACTGTTGTCGTACCAGAGGGTCCGGTTCTAGACGCCGGCCTCATGGCCGAAGGTGCTGATCCCAGCCCTTCGACGGTGGAGGACACACGGTCGCGGAAACAACGGTCGCATAAGCGTCATAAGAAACGTGGTCTCTCAACGGAAGACGACCAACAGGGCAGAAACAGAGAGCAAGCTGGCGACACCTTCTCTGACTCTCCGTTGCCAGTGTACTCTACCAGTACGGTCCAAAGGCAGACATCCGACGCCGTTGGGAGGTCAGTGGCCTCGCCCACCCAAGACGTCCCCATGACCGGCGCCCCTGCACATTGACCATTCGATGGAGTCCATTGTCGGCGACCACGCGCTGTCAGTGTCCCCTTCCCTGCTCGGTGACTGAGCTGCTGAAATGGAGGCAGAATACCTACCAGACACCCTTACACTTCTCCGCCACAAGGGACTGGCGCCGCAATTAGTGAGAGCCTAAAACCCGCGGAAGGGTCACGTTAAACATACCTGCCACAAGGATGGTAACCAAGCGGCCCCATTACCACCGAGTGGCCGCCTTTTGCATCTACATACTAAGAATTAAGATGCTGCAAATGGTTCAAATGGCTCTGAGCACTATGGGACTCAACTGCTGTGGTCATAAGTCCCATAGAAGTTAGAACTACTTAAACCTAACTAACCTAAGGGCATCACACACATCCATGCCCGAGGCAGGATTCGAACCTGCGACCGTAGCAGTCGCACGGTTCCGGACTGCGCGCCTAGAACCGCGAGACCACGAATTAAGATGTCTCAGCCCTACTGTGTGGGTACAATAACGTCAACAGCATACACTCTGTGAACAAAACGCGCATTTTCCATGACACGCTCTGGGCTACGGATCCAGATATCACCCTTCTTCACACGGAGCTGCAACTGAACATCTCTGGTAGACAGCCTATCACATCCCATCTAGCGACGGTGCTGGTGGAATCGCCATCCTGTTAGGTGACGGTATCGAGGCACCGGACATGACGTATCGAGGCCTTGTGATTAGTGTGGGAGCAGTCCGTACTGTCAACGTATACGCGCCCTCCAGAATATCTCGCCGCTGTGAAAGGGTCACCTTTTATTCCGACGAAATTGCTCCACTCCTGAATGGGAATACGGACCTCTAGGTCATATGCTGCGATGTTAATAGCGTCCTTCATCCAGCGGACCAGACGCCACGCTACCTGTCTGGCACTATGGGATCTGTCACTTCAAGGGACGTGATGTCTCCTCCACTGGGACCGGTGTAACTATTCATACATCGCCGACCACTCTGCTAGCCGCCTCGACCGGATATACGTCTCCTGATCCGCAACAAGAGATGCAGAACTAAGGCCGACAGCCTCCAACGACCATTTGGCATGCATTCATTCGGTCACACTCGCCCGACAACTGACATATCAAAGCCAAGGTTCATGGACACTGAACGTTTCCTACTAATACGAGGACTCATCTTGGTGGGCGATCGCTGCTACGTGGGACCATGTCATGCGGAGTCTGAGGTACATGCTTTCACGTTACATTGGTGGCCTACTGTGACAAGTTGGACCTCCTTTTGCCTGATGTGTTGCAACAACTCGAGGTGGTACGGAATCTAGTACCCTGCAGAAACATTTAGCCACGCTAGCCCTGCGATCGACGCTCATGGGAGATGGGCTTGACAGAGCGTGCAGGCATCGGCAACGTCGGACTTTTATAACACAACGCTGATTGTACTACTGACACAGCCGCCTTCATGCTCGTCTATTCTGTCTCATCACAGAACACCTTGAAGGAGCAGGAGTCCGGCGAGAGCGCAGCATCCCATGCCAACCGAAATGGCAGCCGTATATCACGTCATCAGAGAGAGACGCCACCACAAGCGACACCTTATGACATCAGTAGAGACAGCAGCGGGTAGAGGCGTTGACACGCAGTGTACCAACGCTGCAGCTTTCGTCCAGCATTACAGGACGTTTATGCCGACGTTCTACTGGTCGTCCACCATTAATTTGCGCGAAAACGACACGGAAGCTTTTGCTGGTAATAGTAGGAACCCATTAAAAATAAAAGAAATTAAAAAAAACAAAAACATAACAGTAACAAGTAACTTTGTTCAAATTAAACTCCTTTGATCCTGTAAGACCCCTTTCCTTCCTATTCTCTGGAAGAGAGGGAATGGGCACTTTGTCCAGGTTTCGGAAGGCCAGCCTTGCCTTCTTTGACCCTGTGCCTCTTCCTGGGCTTGGAAAAAAAAGAGTCGGTAAAGAAAAAAATGCTATTAAGGCGACCGTTCGCGTGTAGTAGGAATTCCGGGATCACGTCCCAGTCCGGCACATATTTTCACAGTCATCATTCAATTATGCAGATAATGGTAGGACCTGTTCAAAAATTGGGATTAATTTCGTGTATGTAATAAAGTACTTATATTTAAGTGATGTAACAAAAGTAACATAACTGACGTACTTTTAGCCAGACGAGCGCGACTGCTACGGTGGCACACACACCACTGGCGTAATATTCTACATTATCTTTACTTGTTATACGAACGGGTTCGTGGATGTTACGCCATATCGAGGTTACTTATCTTTGTACCTGCTGATGGCGTATCAGGTACAAAGATAAGTAATCTGTATAATGGTGTAACAGCCGAATATCGGTTCGTGTAACAAATGAAAAATATTGTAGAATATTAAGCCAGTGTTGTGTGTGTTTTATTCATAATGCATTAAATTATCTACGCAGTTCTTCATTTTTACTGGAATTGGTTCATTATACGCTTGTTTATATGGACGTGGATTCTTCTCTGATTCAATGCCCTTCTAACAAGAACTTGTGGTGGAACATGACCCCCTGTTTTACCAAACCATGCGTACAGATATAAAAATCAATTATCTCCAGCTTGCGTAATTTGAAAAAAAGTGGACCTGACAATTTTCCGGTTCATCGACTCAATTAAAGCCATCATGTAGATTGAGTCAGCCTAGTTCTCCATCAAATGTTACAAAAACGAGTGACCAATCAGTAACCAACTTCATCAGTTGCCAGCGCCATATGTTTTGCTTTTCTGACGGCCAGATAATGTCCTGTAACGTGGCGTTTTCAGAGTATTCCAGAACTGCAGACATGTAGGGCAATGTGTGGTAAAGTAGTAAATGCGGGAAAAGTGGTCATACTTTTTTTTTCCTTAGCAGGGCTGCTCCTGCCGAGAAGCAGTCATACTAGTTTTAATATGCACCATCCCTGCTGTCAGTGAGTTTTAGAACGGAAGCTTGTTCCGTTATATTTAGTTAAGACTTTCGTAGTTTTCAATCGTCTGGCTGGACTGAAGCGCCTAGAACCGCCAGGCCACCGCGGCCGGCAGAGGCCAGAGATGGGTGGACAAGATAAAGATGAAGCATACCCACATCTGTCTGCTTTTCTGTACTTCGTCAGCGTTTGTAAGTTTTGAGTACATTGTGAATAAACCAGGATGCTCACAACACATTCTTTTATTGCAGTGGTGCCAGTTGAGTCTATCATTAGAGCGGGTTTCACTACTCATGGCGTGCACATCAATAGGTATTGGAAGGGGAGGCTTGCAAAGCTTATAGGTGACATTGTAGTGGGTGGGGGTGTGATCAGTCATGGAAAAATTGCTGTAGTAGTTTGTGTTAGTGCTGCACCTTTTTGTATTGAAGTCAACTGACAGGTGTACCTGCTAAAAGGAAATTCCTCTAACTAAGGAATCAGCTTCAGAGGACGTCATGTCTCCAAGTAGAGAAGTAAATTGCGTACTTCATCAAAGTATAAGAGGTATTAGAGATAAGTTAGTAAGCTGCTTATAGATGTTGACTGTGAATTTATTGCTATATTGGAGCACCACCTAAATAATTTGACAGTTCAGAGGCTTCCTCTACCAGGATTGAGATTAGCTGGCTGTTTCTCAAGGAGTTCCTTGAGGGGTGGCGGGTGGCCATGTAGGTAGAAAACAGTATTCCATTTGAGTAAATAAACGCATCATGGCACTGCACAAAACAGTCGTTTGAATGTTGTGCAGGGGCAGTTGTTGTTTATAGGTCCCCTAACTCTGACTTCAGAGCATTTCTGCTCAAGCTAGAGTATACTTGATTAACTTTATAGGAGGTACCAGAAATTAGCAATATGTGGTGACTTCAGTATTAATTTTGTATATGACTGTGCAAGAAAAAGGATGTTTGTAGATTTCCTAAATTCATATGATCTTATGCAGATTGTGTTTTTTCCATCCAGGATGCAGGTGAACAGTAGCACAGCCAAAGATAATATTTTTATCCATTCTTCATTACTAAATGAGCGTTCTATTAGTAAAAGTGTGAATGCCCTTTCAGAACACGATGCACAACCTTTAACACTAAAATGCTTTTGTACTCAAACAAATGTCGAATATAATTACAAACTATTAATTCAATGGCAATAGCGAGTTTGTTAAACTTTGTCAAGGAACAAGAGTGGCAGGATATTTATAGTGCCGATAACACAGATGAGAAATATAGTGCTTTCCATAAAACGTTTCTCATGCTCTTTGAGATCTGCTTTTCATTAGAATGTCCTAAACTGCGTACTAGCAGTAAAAGGCAGCCTGCGTAGCTAACTAGTGGGATAAGGATATTATGTAGCCCATTCCAAACAGTATTGTAAGTTGCTTAAAACTGCTATTATTAAGGCAAAGAGTGAGTGGTACGAAAATAGAACAGCTAATTCACAGGATAAAATTAAAACCATATGGTCAGTTGTGAAGAAAGTGTCTGGCCAGTAGCAAAAGGTCGACGATGTAAAGTCAGTTCGTAATAAAAATATTTCTGTTGTTGATAAATCAGATATGTGTACAGTATTTAATAATAATTTTCTGAGCATTGATGGTGAATTTAACAAACATTTAGTCTCTACATTGTACCATATAACTCTATTGGCAAATGTCTTTCCGAGATTGATGACTGAAATACTCCTTTGTGATACGAACAAGGAGGAGATAATTAAATCACTAAAGACTAAGGACTCTCATAGGTATGATGGAGTGCCTAGCAGAATATTAAAGTAGTGCATTTAGCCATATGTGTAATTTTTCCGTTAGGAATGGTCACTTTCCTGGACGATTAAAATACTCAGTAGGAAAACCACTTTATAAAAAGGGAGAAAGGGATAATGTTGACAATTTTAGACATTTTCCTGTGTCAACAGTGTTTGCTAAAGTTATTGGAAAGGCTGTGTATGTAAGGATAATTGATCATTTTATATCACATAATTTGCTATCAAATGTACAGTTCGGCTTTAGAGGTCGTTTAACAACTGAAAATACTATATTCCCTTTTCTCTGTGAGGTACTGGATGAGTTAAATAAAAGGTTTTGTAATCTAGGCATATTTTTGTTGTTGATTTAACTAAGGCATTTGATTATGTTGATCACAAAACATTGCCTCTGAAGTTGAACCATTACGGAATATGGGGAGGAGCTCACAACTGCTTCCCCTGTTACTTCAATTTTCTTTTTTTTTTGTCATCAGTCTTGTGACTGGTTTGATACCTCCCACCACGAATTCCTCCGATGTGCTAACCTCTTCATCTCAGAGTAGCACTTGCTACCTACGTCCTCAATTTGGGTGTATTCCAAACTCTGTCTTCCTCTTAAATTTTTTGCCCTCTACAGCTCGCTCTAGTCCATGGATGTCGTTCCCTCATGTCTGAACAGATGTTCTATTATCCTGTCCCTTCACCTTATCAGTGCTATCCACATGTTCCTTTCCTCTCCCATTCTCTGAAAAACCTTCTCATTCCGTACCTTAGCAGTCCACCTAATTTTCAACATTCGTCTGTAGCACCACATCTCAAATGCTTCGATTCTCTTCCGTTCAGATTTTCCCACAGCCCATGTTTCGCGACCAGACAATGCTGTACTCCACACGTACATTCTCAGAAATGTCCTCCTCAAATTACGTCCGATATTCGATACTAGTAGACTTTTATTGGACAGGAATGCCATTTTTACCATTGTTAGTCTGGTTTTGATGTCCTCCTTGCTCCGTCCGTCATTGGTTACTCTACTACCTAGGTAGTAGAATTCCTTAACTTCATCTATGTCGTGACCATCAATCCTGACGTTAAGTTTCTCGCTGTTCACATATCTACCATTTCTTAATACTTTCGTCTTTCTTCGATTTACTCTCAATCCATACTCTGTACTCACTACACTATTCATTTCGATCAGCAGATCATGTAATTCTTCTTCACTTTCACTCAGGGTAGCTATGTCATCAGCGAATCGTATCATTGATATCCTTTCACCCTGAATTTTAATTCTACTACTGAACATTTCCTTTATTCCATCATTGCTTCCTCGATGTACAGATTGAATAGTGCAGGCGAAAGGCTACATCATTGTCTTACACCGTTTTAAATACCAGAGCTTCTTTCTTGGTCGCCCACTCTTTTTATTCCCTCTAGGGCCTCTCTGCATATAGTGTATGACCCGTTTCTCCCTGTAGCTTACCTCTACTTTTCTCAGAATATCGAACATCTCGCATCGAATTTATATTGTCGAGGGTTTTTTCCTGGTGGACAAACTCTGCGAACGTGTATTGATCTTTCTATAGTCTTGCTTCTATTATTAACACCAACGTCAGAATTGACTCTGTCGTTCCTCTATCTTTCCCAAAAGCCAAACTGATCGTTGTCTAGGGCATCATCAATTTTCTTTTCCATACTGCTGTATATAATTCCTGTAAGCAACTTGAATGAATCACCTGTTAAGCTGATTGTGCGATAATTGTCGTACTTGTCAGCTCTTACCATCTTCACAATTGTGTGGATGATGCTTTTCCGAAAGACAGATGATATGTCGCCAGTCTCATACGTTCTACACACCAAGGCGAAGAGTCGTTTCGTTGCTACTTCCCCCAATGATTTTTGGAAGTTCTAATGGAATGTTATCTATATCTCTGCTTTATATGGTCTTAAGTACTGCAAAGCTCTTTTAAATTCTGATTCCAATACGGAATCCACTATGTCTTCTAAATCGACTCCAGTTTCTTCTTTTATCATATCAGACAAATATTTTCCCCTCATAGAGACTTTCAGTGTATTCTTTCCACGTATCCCCTCTCTCCTCAGCGTTTAACAGCGGAATTCCCGTTGCACTCTTAATGTTATTACACTTGCTTTTAATGTCACCGAGGGTGGTTTCGGCTTTCCTGAATTCTGAGTGTGTCCTTCCGACAGTCATTCGTCTTCTGATGTCTTCCTTTTTTCCAGAAGCCATTTCGTCTTAACTTCCCTGCACTTCGTATTTATTTTATTCCTCAGCATCTTCTATTTCTCTATGCCTGAGTTTCCGGGAACATATTTGTGCTTCCTCCTTTCATCGATCAATTGAAGTATTTCTTCTGTTACCCATGGTTTCTTCGCAGTTCCCTTCTTTGTACCTACGTTTTCCTTCACAAGTTCTGTGATGACACTTTTTTTGAGACGTCCATTCCTCTTCAACTGTACTGGCTACTGACGTTATTGCTGTATCTATAGCCTTAGAGAACTTCAAGCTTAAGTCGTCATTCCTTAGTACTTCCGTATTCCACTTCTTTGCCAGTTGATTCTTCCTGACTAATGTATTAAATTTCAGCCTACTCTTCATCACTACAAATTTGATCTGAGTCTGTATCTGCTCCTGGATACACCTTACAATCCAGTATCTCATTTCGGAATCTCTGTCTCACCATTATGTAATCTAACTGAAATTTTCCCGTATCACCCAGCCTTTTCCAAGTATACCTCCTCCTCTTGTGATTCTTGAACAGTGTATTCGTTATTATTAGCTGACACTTGTTACAGAAGTCAATTACTCTTTCTTCTCTCTCATTCCCTGCCCCAAGCCCGTATTCTCCTACAACCTTTTCTTCTTCCCCTTGTCCCCATGACTATCAGATTTTCACTCTCCTTTACATACTGTATTACCCTACCAAAATCCACATATACTTTCTCTGTCTCTTCATCTTCAGCTTCCGACGTCGATATGTATACCTGAACTATAGTTGTTGGTGATGGTTTTCTGTCTATTCTGATAGGAACAACCCTGTCACTGAACTGTTAACAGAAACACTCTGTGCCCTACCTTCCTATTCATAACAAATATTTTGCAGTTGTTGATATTACCCTATACTCACCTAACCAGAAATCATTGTCTTCTTTCCACTTCACGACACTGACACCTACTGTGTCTAGAGTGGGCCTTTGCATTGCCCTTTTCACATTTTCTAGTTTCCGTGCCACGTTCAAGCTTCTGACATTCAACGTACTGACTCGTAGAATCTTTTCTTTAATTATTCAAAATTTTTCTCGTGGTAGCCTCCCCCTTGGCAGTCCCCTCCCTGAGACCGAATGGGTTACTATTCCGGAACCTTTTGACAATGGAGAGATAATCACGACACTTCTATAATTACTGGCCACATCTTCTGTGGATACACGTTACGTATTTAAATGCAGTAGTTTCCATTGGCTTCTACATCCTCATGCCGTTGATTTATGCTGATTATTTCGCATTTATGGGGCAGTTAATTGTGATATTTTCGGCCGTGAATGTTTAAATGTTACATCACTGAAATGTATGTCGTTCCGTCTGAATAAGCGTGAATCAAGCGAAATGTATCATTCGTAAATAGATGAGAAATACATTATTGCAACCAGACTGACTGTTTCTTCACAGTATAACAATGGTTGCTGTACCATCCCCACCATGTGTTGGAAAACTTTCTCTGAACACTTGCTCGTTTCCTTGTGGTCTGAGCTGACAATATTACATGGAAGACTTGTTTGCACCGAAAGGCCATGCCAATTTGGGGACTGAACATTGGACTCTGTGACATTCTCTGTAATTTATATTATATTGTATTTTTATAGTATATTGTGTTCTAGTTTTCTTTCTATTCGGATGAATAAAATAATGATATTTAAGTTCATTGTCTTTCTGCGTCTGGCTGTGTAACGATTCATTGATCACCTTGGCCAATGTAATAAACTATCCTCTGACTATATGTAAACGTTTCCGATCTTTGTTTTATTTTTATGTATAAAAACTTACAGTAAAACATTTTCCAGACGACGTCTGGTGGTGACCCAATACAGTTGTCGTGTGTTAATGCCGCTGTATTTCCGGGTTAACTAGGCCAGAGGAACTGCACTGTACAGAGCCCAAAGAGAGATGCAGCCGATTCACGTTACAGGAAGTATGCTATGAACGCAAATTCGAAAGTGTTCCTGTAAGCAACGAACGAACAGCCGACCATTCTCGCGGCACCATAACAATTCGCTCTTTCTCAAACTCCTTTGTATTAACAGATTTCTGCATTTGTAGCACGTATTGTCGCTATAATGGTTTCCCATTCGTCCCTGCCCAGCTCATTTACATTCGTTAAAGTGTCACGTGTCCACAACGTTACCAAATGCTGGTATTCAATCTCGTCATGGGCAGTGGTCATGTTCCGGTTCGTCAGTGTATTTGCGTAAGAACTATACACCAGATTTGGTTAGTATTGTTGTTATGGTCTTCAGCGAGAAGACTCGTTTGTTGCTGCTCTCATTGTTACCCTATTCTGTGCGAGTCTGTTAATTTACGAGTAACTACCGCCACCTTTTGAACCAGCTTACACTACTCATCTCTAATCTCCCTCTACAATGTTTCCCTATTCCACAACTACCCACCCCCCCTCCACCCACTTCCCTCCAGTAGTAAACTTGTCTTCTCTTGATGTCTCAGAAAGGGTACTATCAACCGTTCCGTCCTTTTAGTCAAGTTGTGCCTCAACTTTCTTTTCTCTCCAGTTCTATTCAACACGTCTTCGCTAGTTACATAATCTGCCCATTTAGTGGTTCAAATGGCTCGGGGGCACTATGCGACTTAACTTGTGAGCCTATCAGTCGCCTAGAACTTAGAACTAATTAAACCTAACTAACCTAAGGACATCATACACATCCGTGCCCGAGGCAGGATTCGAACCTGCGACCGTGTCTGTCGCCCTGTTCCAGACTGTAGCGCCTAGAACCGCACGGCCACTCCGGCCGGCGTCCATCTAATCTCCAGCAGCCTAGCACTAAATTTTAAAACCGACTCTTCTCGTCTGGCCTGAACTTTTTAGCCTCCACATTTCACATCCATACGAAGCTACACCTCAGATCCTCAGACAAACACATACAAATAATCTTCGTAACAAATCTATATTCTTTATTAACAAATTTCCCTTCTTCAGAAACTATTTTCTTGCCATAGCAAGTCAACATTTAATCTATTCTCAACTTCGGCAATCCTCAGTTATTTTACTGTCCAAATAGCAAACGTCATCTATTAATTTTGGTGTCTCGTTTCCTAATCAATGTCCCTCACCATCGTCTGATTTAATTCGACTGCATTCCGTTGCCCTTGTTCAGCTTTTGTTGACATTCATCTTTTATCCTGCTTCAAGACAGTGTCCAACGCATTCAACTGCTGTTACAAGACCTTTGCGGTTTGTGACGGAACTACATGGTGGGGCAAATAAATGTGGTCTGTACGAGTGGATTGTTTGGATGTGTGTGTGTGTGTGTGTGTGTGTGTGTGTGTGTGTGTGTGTGTGTGCATATAACCACATCCCAGCAGGATCGAGCACCTGCCCCTACAGCCGACACGAAACTTGGAGCACATTTACACTACCTTCAAGCCTGGTAGTAGAGGTCGCTCTATAGGGAGACCTAGCTGCCCTACTAGATCACCTGATCTGTCAGTGCGCGATTACATTGTGTGAGGAGCCCTCAAGTACGGCAACAGCCCTCACAGTCTTCACCAATGGCGGCAAAACATTTCGGATGCGACTGCAGTAATTCCAGCTGTCCAGTTTCGATCCATCTTGAGCGACTTGCTGACCAGGGCCCGAAAGAGTCCAACAAATGTGTGGTGGTCAGTTTGAACATCGGCCATAGACAGGTCAGTATTGTAGTTCCTTTCCTCTGTCGTGTTTCTTTGTAACTCGGAACTCCGTTTGCGGCCACTTTTATTTGCCCCACCCTACACAATGTCATCGGCAAACCTCAAAGTATTATTTCCTCGCCACGTGTGGTAGCCGCGCAGTCTAAGGCGACTTTTCACGCTCTGCGCGGTGCACCCCGTCGGAGGTCCGAGACCTACCTTGGGCATGGGTTTGTGTGTCGTCCTTAGCGTAAGTTAGTATAAGTTAGATTAAGTAGTGCGTAAGCTTAGGAAGAGATGACCTCAGCAGTTTGATCCCATGATAACTTACTACAACTTTCCAACTTCATTTATTCCTCCTGAACTTAATTCATTCTCCAGATTTTTCTCTGGTTTCGTTTGCTGCTTCTTCATTGTAGAGATTGATTAACATCGGGCATAGCTTTCAATCCTGTCTCACTCCCTTCTCAACCACTGACCCCTTTCATGCCCATCGACTCTTATAACTGCCGTCTGGTTTCTGTGCAAGTTATATCATTATTTCTATTTCATAATTTCTAACACTGTGTGTATTCTTGTCAATGTTTTCTCCTAGTCACAAATGTAGGATTTACCTTTCCTCAACCAGTCCCCTAAAGACAGGCGTAGGGTCAGTACCGTTTCGACTGCTCCTACATTTCCCTGGAATCGAGATTAATCCTCCAGGAGGTCGGTTTCTACCTTTTTATTCTATTATTGTTTATTCGGTGCAGTTATGGATGCTCTTGCTGTTGAAGGTGAGGTGAGCTACAGAGTGGTGTGGCAACTGTCGTCATAGGAAAGCTGGACGAGACCGGAAATGATTAGTAAAACAGTTAACACGGTAAACAGAAGATTTACTTAACTTCATGAGTCCGTAGGGTGGTACTGATACTTGATAGCACACTGGTCCATTACCTAGAGCCGAAGTAGAGAATAAGGAGGGAAAGCTGAACCAGACACCTGTTATGTGGATATCAATTACAGCCATCAATAATCAGATCAAGAAAAGCTCTTTGTGCAGGCAGTGAAGCTAATAACGTCATCTGCTAGAACCCACTGATTAATGTTATGCGTAAGGTAAATCAAGAGATGTCGATGAGAATGTTTCTGCACGGCATTAATTTTACTATAGCACATGGAAGAGACTGACCAGCGTAGGGAATGGAGGAACGCTATCCAAGAAGACCTTCAAGTAGTGGCGATGCGTAACCCGACGGGTAATCGATGAGTGTCATGAAATGAGAGATGCACAACGCCTAATTGCTTGCAGAATGACTTTTTTTTTGGGTCATCAGTCTACTGACTGGTTTGATGCGGCCCGCCACGAATTCCTTTCCTGTGCTAACCTCTTCATATCAGAGTAGCACTTGCAACCTACGTCCTCAATTATTTGCTTGACGTATTACAATCTCTGTCTTCCTCTACAGTTTTTGGCCTCTACAGCATCCTCTAGTGCCATGGAAGTCATTCCCTCATGTCTTAGCAGATGTCCTATCATCCTGTTCCTTCTCCGTATCAGTGTTTTCCACATAGTCCTTTCCTCTCCGATTCTGCGTAGAACCTCCTCATTCCTTACCTTATCAGTCCACCTAATTTTGAACATTCGTCTATAGCACCACATCTCAAATGGTTCGATTCTCTTCTGTTCCGGTTTTGCCACACTCCATGTTTCACTACCATACAATGCTGTACTCCAGACGTACATCCTCAGAAATTTCTTCCTCAAATTAAGGCCGGTATTTGATATTAGTAGACTTCTCTTGGGCAGAAATGCCTTTTTTGCCACAGCGAGTCTGCTTTTGATGTCCTCCTTGCTCCGTCCGTCATTGGTTATTTCACTGCCTAGGTGGCAGAATTCCCTAACATCATTGACTTCGTGATCATCAATCCTGATGTTAAGTTTCTCGCTGTTTCATTTCTACTACTTGTCATTACCTTCGTCTTTCTCCGATTTACTCTCAAACCATACTGTGTACTCATTAGACTGTTCATTCCGTTCAGCAGATCATTTAATTCTTCTTCACTTTCACTCAGGATAGCAATGTCATCAGCGAATCGCATCATTGATATCCTTTCACCTTGTGTTTTAATTCCACTCGTGAACCTTTCTTTTATTTCCATCATTGCTTCCTCGATGTACAGATTTAAGAGTAGGGGCGAAAGGATACAGCCTTGTCTTACACTCTTTTTAGTAGGAGCACTTCGTTCTTGATCGTCCACTCTTGGATGTTGTACATATTGTATATGACCCGTCTCTCCCTATAGCTTACCCCTACTTTTTTCAGAATCTCGAACAGCTTGCACCATTTTATATTGTCAAACGCTTTTTCCAAGTCGACAAATCCTATGAACGTGTCTTGATTTTTCTTTAGCCTTGCTTCTATTACTATCCGTAACGTCAGAATTGCCTCTCTCGTGCCTTTACTTTTCCTAAAGCCAAACTGATCGTCACCTAGCGCATTCTCAATTTTCTTTTCCACTCTTCTGTATATTATTCTTGTAAGCAGCTTCGATGCATGAGCTGTTAAGCTGATTCTGCCATAATTCTCGCACTTGTCATCTCTTGCCGTCTTCGGAATTGTGTGGATGATGCTTTTCCGAAAGTCAGATGGTATGATGCCAGACTCATATATTCTACACACCAACGTGAATTGTCGTTTTGTTGCCACTTCCCCTAATGATTTTAGAAATTCTGATGGAATGTTATCTATCCCTTCTGCCTTATTTGACCGTAAGTCTTCCAAAGCTCTTTTAAATTCCGATTCTAATACTGGATCCCCTATCTCTTCTAAATCGACTCCTGTTTCTTTTTCTATCACGTCAGACAAATCTTCACCCTCATACAGGCTTTCAATGTATTCTTTCCACCTACCTGATCTCCCCTCTGCATTTATCAGTGGAATTCCCGTTGCACTCTTAATGTTATCACCGTTGCTTTTAATGTCACCAAAGGTTGTTTTGACTTTCCTGTATAATGAGTCTGTCCTTCCGACAATCATATCTTTTTTTCGATGTCTTCACATTTTTCCTGCTGCCATTTCGTCTTAGCTTCCCTTCATTTCCTATTTATTTCATTCCTCAGCGACTTGTATTTCTGTATTCCTGATTTTCCCGGACCGTGTTTGTACTTTCTCCTTTCATCAATCAACTGAAGTATTTCTTCTGTAACCCATGGTTTCTTCGCACCTACCTTCTTTGTACCTATGTTTTCCTTCCCAACTTCTGTGATGGCCCTTTTTAGAGACGTCCATTCCTCTTCAACTGTGTTGCCTACTGCGCTATTCCTTATTGCTGTATCTATAGCGTTAGAGAACTTCAAACGTATCTTGTCATTCCTTAGAACTTCCGTATCCCACTTCTTAGCGTATTGATTCTTCCTGACTAATGTCTTGAACTTCAGCCTACTCTTCATCACTACTATATTGTGATCTGAGTCTATATCTGCTCCTGGGTACGCCTTACAATCCAGTATCTGATATCGGAATCTCTGTCTGACCATGATGTAATCTAATTGAAATCTTCCCGTATCTCCCGGCCTTTTCCAAGTATACCTCCTCCTCTTGTAATTCTTGAACAGTGTATTCGCTATTACTAGCTGATACTTGTTACAGAACTCAATTAGTCCCTCTCCTCTTTCATTCCTTGTCCCAAGCCCATATTATCCTGTAACCTTTTCTTCTACTCCTTCCCCCACAACTGCATTCCAGTCGCCCATGACTATAGAACCTGTACTGTGGCAAAAATTCTTGAAAGTGGCGAAGGCAGCTCTCAAGGTATAGATCTTTTGTCTCTCTCTGAACACCGTGTAACCGCAGGGATGCAGACGTTAAATATATGGGATTACAGATTAGCATCTTACTCATGTTGTGTCGACATGGAAAAAGGAGGAGTTGCTACTTATTTAGAAGCTGGACACAAAGTCAAAAATATTGAAACAAATTGTTTTCGTGTAGAGCAGATCCTTGAAGCATGTGCTTGTGGGCTGCTACTGCAATATACGTCTGTAACAATCTACAGGTCCCCTGAAGGTAACTTTCAGCTATTTATGAAAAATATAGAGGCGTTATGGAACTACCTGTCAGACAAATAGAAGCCGTTAGTGGTTTGTGATTATTTTAATGTAGATTTCTTAGAACATACAGACAGGAAAAATTAGCTAGAATCTTTGTTTGGTTGTTTCAAACTTGTATCTGCTGTAAATGTTCGAACTCGAGTGCAGCAGGATAGTAGGTTACTTATCGATAACATTTTCGTAGACAGATCTCTGGCAGAAACAATTAATGTGTACCCAGTTGTTAAAGGGGTATCTGATCATGATGTACATTTAATGAGAATAACACATATAGCACCTTTCAGGTTTCAGGCGGGTTCATACAAGGTACGGAAGCTTATTTATGCGAACAGGGTACAGAGTATTAAGAGCAGCCTAGAAGACGTTGTATGGGAGGAAGTACACACATAAAATGATGCTGATGCCAAATTTAATTTATTCCACCGTCTCAATATTTGGGAGTTGCTGTCTCGAAACGTTATTTCTGACAGAAATTAATAATGCTGATAGTAAGATTAAAACTTGAAACGTCCCCTTCGAACAATTTATACACGACTGTGCTTAATCTGACACACAATATTTTTAGCGCAACGCAATCTGACTTTCAATAATCCCTACAAAAGAATGGCCCTGACTAACATTAACCTATACATTTCACAAATCACTTACCTCACAAAAAATGTTCGTTACTCGAACTACTGTAATACAGCGAGCACCACTACTGCCAGCTAAATAAAAGATTCTAACTACGGAAGGCACTAACTACTGATAGGTATAGTTAGCAAATGAAAGATTTTAATAGAGAACAAACAGCGTATTTACCTTAATAGTCAAAATATATGTGATAGTTCATGACATCCAGTCTTACAAATTACAAAACTCCGCCATCTCTCTCCCCACGTCCACCACTGCTGGCGGCTCACCTCCAACTGCGCAACGCTACGCGCTGTTAGCATCCAGCTGCCGCTGCCCAACACTACAATGGCAGACAACAATGCAGACTAAACACAGACAGCACACGGCACAGCCAGTGATTTTTTCATACCGAGCGCTATGTGGCGTTACCAACAAGAAAACCTAAACAGCCTACTTACAAACTATATGAAATATTGTCAAACGGGAGATGGGGCAGCCTGACAGTGGACAGTATACCATAGCAATAAAGGTAAATCATGATGTCGTGAGTGCATTCAAAAGCTGCAAGTATTTTTAACAATCACTTTCTGAATGTAGCAGAAAAAATAGGGTTAAGGGGTTCAGCTGAAGTAGCATAAAATATGTTAATAATGCCATTCCCCAGGACTTAAGGCCTTTAGAAGTAGCACCAACATCCCCCACTGAAATTAAGGGAATTATAAATATACTGCAAAACAAGAGCTCATGTGGTGTTGAGGGAGTCTCCAACAGAGTTTTGAAGTATTGTTGTAATTTAATAAGTGGAGTCCTTAGTGATATATGTAATGCTTCGCTGGCACAGGGAAATTTTCCAGACAGATTGAAATACGCAATAGTCAAACCTCTTCATAAGAAAGCGGACAAGAATGACTTAAATAATTATAGACCAATCTCATTGCTAACTTCATGTTATAAAATTTTCGAAAAAGTTATGCATTCAAGAGTAGTTCCACATTTAAGTGAAAATAATTTACTAGGCATGTCACAGTTCGGAAATTGGAAGGGTTACTCGACTGAGAATGTTATCTACCCATTTACCCATCAAATATTACAAGCCCTAAATAACAAATTATCACCAGTTGGTAATGTCACACTCTTAGAAAACCTCCGGTTTTATGGAACTGAAGGTAATAGACATAGATGGTTTGAATCACACTTAACGAACAGAAAACAAAAAGTTGTGAAGAACAACGCAAATAATGTTGGGATGGTGGTAAATTCTAGTGAATGGAGTGTTATCACAAAGGGAGTCCCACAGAGCTCAATTTTGGGTCCTCTGCAGTTCCTTATTCATCTGGTTAAACGCTCAGTGTCCGCCCCCGGTAGGTGAGTGGAAAAAAAAAAGAAACAGAATGTCAATCCTAAGGGCCCGGGTTCGTTTCCCGGCTGGGTCGGAAATTTTTCTCCGCCCAGGGACTGCGTGTTGTTTTGTCCTAATCATCATTTCATCCCCGTCGACGCGCAAGTAGCCGAAGTGGCGTCAGATCGAAAGACTTGCACCCAGCGAACGTCTACCTGACGGGAGGCTCTTGTCTCATGACATTTTATTAACCTCTCACTTAACGTTCAGCAAGCAGAACTAGTACCTTTTGCTGATGACACGAGTGTTATAATAAATCCCATTCCAGAAAATGCATCTCAAGGTATTGTTAAGGATGTCTTTCAACGACTTAGTAAGTGGTTCTCAGAAAACGGACTCTCCCGTAATTTTGAAAATACTCACTATATCAAGTTCTGTTCTGTACACCGCACAGAGTCATACTGACCATTGATGTAGCATATGAAAAGGGCTCAATTAACAGGATAGATTTATCCAAATTTTTGTGTGTTCACATTGCTGACAACTAGAAACTGGAAGAAGCATATTACTGAGCTTCTCAGATGATTAAGTTTAGCTTCTTTCGCTCTTCGTATAATCACTAGTCTTGGTAATAAACAGATCAGCATCCTAACGTACATTGAATTTTTCTACTCAATAATGTCTTATAAATGCGGTAACTCGCCACTTGGACATAATGCATTAATTACACAAAAGAGAGCATTGAGAATAATTCGTGATGTTCACCCAGGACTTCATGCAGGTACCAATTCAAAGAGTGGTATTTTAACTGCACCATCTGACTAAATATATTCGCTAATGAAATTCGTTATAAATAATCCACCTCAATTCGCGAAGAACAGTGATGTTAATACGTACAACACTAGAGTGAAAAACGATCTTTTGTATCCGTTATTGAAGCTGCCGGTTACTCAAAAAGGAGTACATTATCTTTTATCATTTGCCCAACAACATAACGTGTCTGGCAGGTAAGAGATATAGTTTGAAATATAGCTTATAATCATTTCTTTTGGACAACTCTTTCTATTCCATGACGAGTTTCTGTTTCAGAACTCGTAAAAGACAAAATAAGTGTACCTCTTAATGTAGTTGCATGTGTAGAACTAAAAATTTCAGTAATATTAATATTAGCACTATTCATGTTTGTGTATATATATCTTGTAATCTGAACTGTTCCACATCATATCAATAAAATAATCGTGAAAATGATCTACGGAACATGAGATAACTAAACGAAACTAAACAGACTCCAAATTATGGATTTCCAAGGTTAACTGGATCAGTTTTGTATCCATCTGTCGTTAAGTAATACTGCGGTATAAGCGTGTTGTTAACGGCAGGAGACCTCACGTCGATACCTCATAACACCGGCCAGAGCCTTGATAATGGTGACGATTCGGCGTAGAAGAGAGTCCACTGGTATCACTTAATAAGGGCAAGGCCTCCGGTCAAGACTGTATATCAGTATGGTTCCTTTCAGAGTAAGCTAATACAATAGCTCCATATTTAGCAATTGTATTCAACCGCTCGTTCATAGAAAGATCGGCACCCAAAGACTGCAAAATTGCTCAACTCACACCAATACCAGGAAAGGGAAATAGGAATAATCCGCTGAATTACAAGTCCATATAACTGACGTCGAGTTGCAGTAGGGTTTGCAGTAGGATTTGCAGTGGGTTTTCGAACGCTATGAATTACCTTGAAGAAAACGATTTATTGACACATAATCGGAACTGATTCAGAAAACATCGTTCACGTGAAACAGAACTAGCACTTTATACTCATGAAGTAATGAGTACTATCCATAGGGGATGTCAAACTGATTCCATATTTTTGTATTTCCAGAAGGCTTTCGACACCATTCCTTAAAAGCGTATTCCAACCTAACTGCGTGGCTATGGAATATCGCCTCAGTTGTGCGACAGGATTCGTCATTTCCTGTCAGAAATGTCACAGTTCGTAGTAATAGACGGAAAGCCATTGAGTTAAAGAGACTTAATATCCGGCGTTCCCCAAGGAAGTGTTATAGGCCGTCTATTGTTCCTGATCTACTCGTATATTAACGACATAGGAGACTATCTGAGTAGTCCTCTTATATTTTTTGCAGGGGATGCTGTCATTCACCGTCTTGTAAAGTCGTTAGATGACCAAAGAGAATTGCAAAATGATTTAGATACGATATCTGAATGGTGCAAAAAGTGGCAATTGACACTGAATAAAGAAACTTTTGAAGTTATGCACTTGAGTACTAAAAGACATCCGCCAAATTGCGATTACACGATAAGTCAGGCAAACCTGATGCCTGTAAATTCTACTAAATACTTAGGGATTTCAGTTACAAATAACCTAAACTGGAGCGATCACACAGATGGTGTTGTAGGTAGAGCAAACTAAAGACTGCTATTCACTCGCAGAACGCTTAGAATGCGCAACAGGTCTACTAAAGAGACTGCTTACACCACACTTGTCGGCCGTATTCTGGAGTATTGCTGTACGGTGCGGGTTCCGCATCAGATGGGACTGACGGATGACATCGAAAAATCTCAGAGAAGAGCAGGGCGTTTTGTATTATCGCGAAATAGGGGAGATAGTGCCACAGACATGGTACGTGAATTGCATTGGCTATTATTAAAACAAAGGCGTATGTCGTAGCGCCGGGGTTTTCATATGAAATTTGAATCACCAGTTTTCTCCTCCGATTGCGAAAACATCCTGTTGGCACCCAACTACTTAGGGAGAAATGATCATCACGGTAAAAGAAGAGAAATCGGGGCTCGTACAGAAAAAATTTAAGTGCCCGTTTTTCCGTCGTGCCGTTCGAGATTGGAATGGTAGAGAGAGAGCGTGAAGGTGGTTCAGTGAGCCAGCTGCCAGGCACTTCAGAGCGAATAGCAGAGAAATCACGTAGATGTAGATCTATGGGTACGATATGCGGCTGACGTCACTCATTGATGAGCAGGTCAGGAAGAGCTACCAGATTGCAGGGATATTGACTGGTCTGTCTGTGTCACTTGCTATCAGAACTCCAGAATTATTGTACATGATTAAGATCAAGCGATTTAGCACATCAGTCGCAATGCGTCAATGTTCGTCACTGAAGAAATGTATGCTCGTAACCCTAGGTATGCGACTGTTGTCATCAAAAGAACCATCCCAGCACTCCATTAGGTGATTCAGGAAAATCACGAAAAACCTAAATTTAGGCGGATGGACGGGGAATAGAACCAGAGACCTTCTAAGTACGAGTCCAGTGCCGGAAAATGGAAGTGTCCCCAGCGTGCTAGTCACTAACATTTTCACACATGAAAAAAAGTTTTTCATCATCTCGGTTACGATAGTTCCGAAACCCGTACAGAAAATTGGAATGGAGATTAGCATAAACATCATTTCCGCCATTTTTATTGCTCTTGAAAATCATACATTGGTTATTGTAGCACCATACAGCGAGACCTTCAGAGATGGTGGTCCAGATTGCTGCACACACCGGAATGTCTAATACCCAGTAGTACGTCCCCTTCCATTGATGCATTCGTCGTGGTACTAGTCGAGAGATGTCCTTATCCTAAAAGCATTCATTCACAAGACGTGCACGATGGAGGCACGAATCCATGAAGACGAACGCCTCGCCGGTATACTACCGATATGGTTGCACTATTGCTCAGAGGATGGCAGTCACATATCGTACAGCCGTTACGGTGCCTTCCATAACCACCAGCGGCATACGTCGGAACCACATTATGCTACCGCAAATCTGCAGGGAACCTCCACCTTGCTGCACTCGTTGTACAGTGTGTCTAAGGCGTTCAGACTGACCGGGTTGTCTCCAAACCCGTCTCTGACGATTGTCTGATAGAAGGCTAATGCAACACTCATCGATGAAGAGAGCAGTCCATTCGGTATATTGTTGGGCCTCTTTGTAACGTGCTGCATGGTGTCAGGGCTGCAAAAATGGTCCTCGTCAAGGAGGTCGGGAGTGAAGTTGCTCATCATGCAGCCTATTGCTCACAGCTTGAGTTGTAACACGACGTCCTGTGTCTGCACGAAAAGCATTATTCAACATGGTGGCGTTGCTGCCAAGGTTCCTAGAGCCATAATACGTAGTTAGCGGTCATCCACTGCAGTAACAGCCGTCGGGCGGCCTGAGCGAGGCATTCCATGTGAAGTTCCTGTTTTTCTGTATCTCCTCCACGTCCGAACAACATCGATTTGGCTCACTCTGAGACACTTGGACACTTCCCTTGTTAAGAGACCTTCCTGCTACAAAGTGACAATGCGGACGTGATCGAACCGCGGTATTGACTGCCTAGGCATGATTGAACTACAGACAACACGAGCCGTGTAAATCCATCCTGGTGGAATGGCTGGAACTGATCGGCTGCGGAACCCCTCCGTCTAATAGGTGATGCTCATGCATGGCTGTTTACATCTTTGGGCGGGTTTAGTGACATATCTTGACAGTCAAAGGGACTGTGTCTGTGATATAATATCCATTGTCAACGTCTACTTTCAGGAGTTCCAGGAACTGGGATGATGCAAAAGTTTTTTTGATATGTGTAAAAGTAAGCTGAGCCCTGGAGTCAGCTAGATCGTTAACGTAAACATATAGTTCGTGTCCTCTATACCTTCAACGATTCGACTCAAGTCGTGGTACGAAAAATGTCCCCAAACCATTGCATGTCACTTTCAACCTGAATTACAATCAACACACAATGCCAGTTACAAGACTCATTGGGCTTTCAGAGCAGTTGGTGCCTTACACTCTTTGAAAAGAGGCAAATTAGCGATTCTTTGGTCGACACGGGATGCCTCACAGTCACATTCTGTCCATTCTTTCTGACCTACATTCACTTAAAACAGCAATATCTGTCGGAGCTGAAACTGATTACCACTGACAAACCAAGGCATTCATTGTCAGTCCGTGTCTGTTAGGATCTTTCTGCTACAACTGTTTGTAAGTTGCGTTGCTTGGAAGCGAGTGATACACGAGTCTTTAGACACGGTGGACATTCCACGCTCATGTCCCAACAAATCGAGCACCTGCAGTCAAGTTGTGATCACGCTCACGTTCCAACACAACAGTTGCATCCTGCCACTTGTCACGTCTCAACGTTCACTAAAGTGACTGCACTGTTCCCATACAACCTAATGCCACATACGCAGCACCTCACTGTCATGTCTTACCTTCATGACAGTGCATGGTGATGTTAGTGCATGGTACCTGTTCTACACCGTTTACATATCTCCAAACTGAGCAATGTGCTGTTTTATGATGGTGACAGATAATTTGCCCGGAGAGCTTAAGAGTCGTAATACGGTGTTCTGAACAGAAGAACAATGGAAGGTGTCTCATCAGATACTGACCAGAGGGTATAATCAAGTGGCCCTGAAAATGCTTCATGCATCTAACGGCAGTCGAGTTTGCATCGCCTGCCCCAGGTGCATGTGATGCAGATTGGGTAGTCAATTTCAAGGTGAGGGAACTATTTTCCAGGTGTTTTTATCTTGACCACTCTGTATGAGGGAGAGGCCGCAAGCTGAGGATTTCTCAGTGTGAATGGCTGGCCCCTCTGGTACTTGGCACCCGCCAAGGTGTTAACCCTGGTGTCTCCAGCACCATCCAGAGACAACAGATGAGCAGTCTGTGTGTGGTCACCAGTCCGCTGTCGACCTTACGCAGCACCTACACCCAAATTTGCTACACATTAACAGGAAACCATCTTGAAATGCGTGACAGATTATATTCTTTCCGAATACATTGACGGTTGCGTTAGTAATTTTGGCAGTGAGGAAGAAGATGTAAGACAAGAATTTAACACTGCGCAAACGAGGAGGTCACTAGGAGGGAGCACAAACTCGGCTTGGAGAAGGATATCGGCCGTATCCTTCTGGTAGGAATCAGCCCATCATTTGTTTCAACTATTTACGGAAACGACGGGGAAACATAAAATTAGATAATCGGCAGGGGATCTGAACTACCGGCTTCCCAAACGCCATCCCATGTTGTCAATCTCTGAGCATCCCATCGTGTCAACCTCTGAGTCACATCGCTCAGTTAATTTGCCAGTGTCCGCTACATCCACGGTGAACTGTAATCTACTGACGAGTGTGTCAGTAATACTGACAGTATTCTCGATATACGTATAATAATCGGTCAGCATGACGAAGACGTCAGTAATGCTCATAATCTTTTCTAAGAAACAACTTTTCATGAAGGTGGGCTCCTTCCACAATCACTGTCGCGTACATTAAGGGACTCAAGAATAATTGCAGGTTAGAACGCAGAGCGTTTCACCGAAAGACGAATGAATGTCCATAATAAATGACAGGGGTATCCCTGCACTGAACCTAATTTAAAGCCGTAGAACCGCTAATGTTCTGAATACACCAAAACGACGTATCATATAGCATTTAAAACGCTATCAGGTTGTTCGCTGACAGTGATGCAGTGCATACGAATGGATTGTCACTAGATGATTGTAAGGGAATGTATTACGGCTTCGTTTGTTAATTCTTGTGCATGACTACCACAGTTTCGAGTTTGAAATTTTTGGATGGCGCTCTTGGTAAGAGACGGAAAGACCGCAGTAGTACCCGGTTACATGATTATTCTTGAACTTTCGGTGTCCGCTACACCGTTCAGATATCATGTAATATTACGAATATGGGAAATAAGTGGAAGAGTAGGCGACTGGAAAACTTTCGTTTATTGGAAGGAATCGTCGACTGGGTGCACATGCAAAAAAAAATTTATGTGGAATACTGCCACTGTATCTCGAGTCTCTATCGAGTAGGTTTGGCAGTAGACATATAAAAACAAACAACTAGGACTGCATCACGTTAGTGCAGAGCAGATGAAAACGCAACAGAATATCTCTGGGAACTGAATGGGAGTCTTTGGAAGACAAAGAATGCAGCTATCGCCAAAACCTGTTGGGTGAATTTCAAGAGAAGGGTGAAAGGATAATGTTCAACTTCTACACTCGTGTTTGTAATGTCTTATTGGTGTCTGAGCAATGGTATAAAACTTATTTAGGTATCGAAATGTGTTAGCGTAGGTTCAGGGCCACAGAACTCCGTGGAAGTTTAATTTTGAATGGAAATGTATGCAGTACAAGATGCATAATCAAGACTAGTCGGTTTTGAAACAATTCGGCTGCGAGAGAGTAATACTTTATCAATAAAATTAATATATGCTATTTGACTGAAAAACAAATGACTCAGATCAAAATTTTGACCCAGAATATTGTTAATCATTATCTTTGGTCTTCCAAACAATGACTGTACCATAATTGTTAGTTTCATAACACAGCATGTGAACACAACATTTAACGCATGTGACTATCTGATAAAATTGCTTGAAAACTCACAAGACGCACTTTACTGAGATCGTCTACTGGTATTAAGCATATGATCTAATATATTATTTACACAATTAACATTCTGACAGTCACTGTGCCTTACATGGCCTTGAATTTTTATGATAATTTATTTGCCTTTCAGTGCGCAACGAACGCTCGTGTTTTCCGCAACCTGCTACGGTTAGGAAAATTGATCTGTCTATCCAAAACCTTCAGGTAGATAGCTGCATTTATCATCTCGGTCTTTCAATGTCTCCACAGCAAAATTAGAATCAAAAGAGAGCTCCTTGTTGAGAATATGTTGCATTAGCCGTATGGCTGAGAGTTTGATCAACGTGTAGTACTGAGTCAAGTCGACCACTAAACAACGAGTACTGGAGAAATCTGGGCATGATTAATTCACTTCATTTAGGATAGTCTTCATATCAAAATAAATCTCGGTCAGATGAGACCTCCCTATGGCCGTATTTATCCTTCGAGGTCGAAAATAGTTATAATCACGACTTTGTGTAGGCTATGGCTGTGACACCACCTGTTTATGAATACTGCAGAACTGCTTGTTCGTTTGCGTATTTTAGCTTTTGTATTATTTATGTGACGTGGTACTCGAAAACCAGCACAACATTTTTCTAAACTGGTGAGAGCAAATCCAAGATTTAGACACTTTGGACTTGTTAGAATACAGCACTAATGGTTGTTAATATGCAGCTAAATCTCAGTTCGAGTCCAATAATTTCCTTGTTCTACTGTGGCACATTTTTCTCGATGCACTAAACGAGCAATGGTGTAACTGAAAACATTGAACGTTTCTGTATTCACGACGGTGAAATAATTTTACCACACTGGTACTGGAAATGTTTCACAAGTTACGCTGTCATAGGTGTATGTAAGAGGAGACATAAATGAAGCATAATTCGCTGTCGTACATCTGTAAAATTTTCATCAGCCAAACGTAATGAATAATTGAACATTACAGTGATATTGCACTGAACTAGCTTAACGGACAGAGTCCGATTACTTCTAAGCGCCACAAATACGACGGCTGAAATCTGTCGATCCACGTCGGTAACAGACACTTATACAGATATAAAATCTCAATTAAAACACAAATGTTGGTCCGTTGGTTTCTGTAAAAAACTGCACGTACCATGACAGTAAAATTAAAGAGCATATGAGCTATGTTGTGCAACAAAACGGACACTGAAGGCTAAAACGTCTTCCAGGTGTACTAGTAGAGAGACTGCCACACATGTTTCATGTTTTAAAAAACTGAGTGGGTACCAAGCAGTGTTGTACGTGTCAATGCCACGCACAAATCAGCCAGTAAAACTATCTGATTTGCAAATGGCATAAAAAAGAAACTGATTTTTCAGCTAAGAAGTGATTTTTTTTCATCACTTATCTGATTTTCCAACGACTTAGGAAGTGTAAATGATTTTTTTAGTCTTTTTTGCTACTTTATTTTTCAGTCTTTTTTGCTAAGTGATTTTTCAGTCTTTTTTTTAGCTATTATTCAGTATTTTTTTGCTAGAGCTTCGTCTTTTTTGCTAAGTGATTTTGCTAACTTCGTACATCAGCCACAGACGTCCACTGATCAGTTTCTTTGCATACTACAGCGATCAGATGAAGCTTCCTGCCTTAGGCCACGTAAATGGATAATGTCATTTATTACTCAACACACACTGTCAAAAATAATTAACACAAGGTATATAAGCTTAAGCATTTATTTCTCAATTTCTTCTTTACAGGATTTATCGATGGGAGGGGGAAAGCAGTTCCGGCATTCGCCTTACAACCAGGGGAAACCTCCCGAAAACCCTGGTCGGAACTGAGGGACTGCGATGAGCTGCCATGCAGATGCGTCGTCCTCAGGATCAGCGGTGCGTAGCAGACGCGTTGTGGGGGTGGAGTGGTGTGGCCGACGTGTAGCGTAGCGTAGAATAGCCCATGCGAAGCCGAGTCACGGATGTGTAGAGCTGCAGATAAGTGGCGTAGTTTCGTGGACGTGCAGCGTAGACTCATGGATGAGAGCCGTACTCAGGCAAGTGTGGCGTAGACTAGTGGATGCGAAGAGTTGACTCGTGGATGCGAAGTGTAGACTCGTGGATTCGAAGCGTTGACTTGGGGTCGCGCAGTGTAGTCCTAGCCGCGTTGACTGGTAGATGTAAACAGTACGTGCTTTCCCAGATGTGTAATCCTAGACACACAAAGTCACAGACATTTAGCAACAAATATGTAGGAGTCACGTGCAGACCCATACGCGTGAGAGAGATGCGTAGCCACAGCCGGTGTGTAGTCCTGCAGACGTGTTGAGTCGCAGATGTGCAGAGTCGCAGACGTGTAGAGTCGGAGATGTGCAGAGTCGCAGAACTGGAGTCGCAGATGTGAAGAGTCGCAGAAGTGAAAGAGTAGCAGAACTGAAGAGTCGCAGAAGTGAAGGGTAGCAGACGAGTATTCGCCGACGCACCTCTGGAGAGACGTACTTACCTATACTTACGTGAGAAGTTCTCGCCGTGCAGTGCTGGCGACGTCCGCACCGATAGCTGAGTGGTGAGCGGGACGGATTTTCGTCCTACGGGCCGCGGTTCGGTTCCCAGTGCTTCCGACGTCCAGGGTTGCTCTCTCCTGTTGCTGAAGTCGTCTGAGTTTCAGGGGCAGCGCGTCTCCTTATATAGCCACTAGGCTTTGTTGAGCTGCATTTCCGAGGAAACCGTCCGTGTACAGTATTGTTGTCCTGGTTTTAACCATCATTATAGTAATGAGCAGTACGCTTTTTGCATGTGTCCTTGCTATAATTTTTGTTGAGAGAGACTCCATTCTAACATTTCTGAGAACGTCGCTTTTAGCTGTTTTGACGTTTTAATGATTTGTAGACGATAAGCAACTACAGAAATAAAACGTCGAATCTTGATTCTCCTGATGATTTTACAGCTACTACGCTTTTCACCACTAAAACAGCAGTCTTTCAGAGACAACCATCTAATGCCCTTATCTTCTGAATCTTTTGCCCGAAACCGAAAGCGACGTCAGTCGATTAGTAATATATCTGAAATAAAATGTTGCGTCGTTACTCTGAATGTTCGTCTCTGATCCATTTCGTTGATATTTTGAGACTGTACTACCGTGGACATATGTGACACAAGTTTCCATTACAATCACAGAGTCATCATATTCAAGGGTTCCAATCAGATCGTTCCCCTTCCCCCATTTTTTCATCCATCCATCCATTGTTACATAATAAATATTTCTTTATTTCGTTAAAGACCGCAAAGCGATGTATAAACTCTTTGGAACGCATACCTCTACAGTACTAGGATGTGTTGAAACAAGCTCATTTTCATATCGGTCGGGGAAAGAAATTTAATGGTCCCAGCTGAAGATGCTATGTGTGTGCGTATCACATCACTACAAAATATCCACCTAGAAAAAGGTGAACAGCATGTCAATATACCCTGCACGTAGTCAGCCTTCGAACTCGGAGACGTGTGATGTATTGCATTAACAACTGAGACCAAAAGTTGCATAATTATTTCATCAACCGAAGTGCGCTTTTGTTTGTGGCTATTGCAGGATAATGTGGTTACTGACACTGATAGTCTAAATTACGGCTGAAACGGCACGCTGCTTAGCAACATTATGGTAGTTAAAGTCAGTGATCAGCTGGCCTCTCAGGAGCAATTCGAGAAAGAACGACGTGTAATGTTAAAGGAAGGATATGTGTAACACATTTAACTATTATTTGTGTATTAACTTCCCCAAGTTCTTCACTGACAAGCGTGGTGTTAAGACGAAGCCAGAGCCTCACCTACACAGATACAACAATGAGGCAGCTGGATGAATACTGGATAACACTGGATAAAAATAAATCGACAAGGAGAGCGTGGAAACTATTTAGGGGTGATCAAACAGTCAGTATAAATTTGAAAACTTAATAAACCTCAGAATAATGTAGATAGAGAGGTAAAAATTGACACACATGCTTGGAATGCCATGGGGTTTTATTAGAACAGCAAAAAAACAAGATTCACAAAATGTCCGACAGCTGACGCTGGACAGCAAAACGTCAGTGACTGCGCATGACAATCGTGTATAAAAGGAGCTGTAATGAGAGAGAGAATCAGATGCGCCAGTAGTCGCAGCTTGTTGACGTTACCTGAAAAGGCGCTTTTAGTGAAGGAAATGTGCTAGTTCAGCGTTACGATCCTATCGCCATAGGAAGGGGATTCGAACGGGTAAAGGTCCGTTGACAATTGCAGCTGTGGCGAGAATGATTTCGAAGTTCGAAGACACGGGTTGTTTGGACGACAAAACCCGTAGTGGCCGACCGAGCACAAGGCGTAATGCTGCTGAGACAGTTCAGGAAGAAATGGAGACTGTAGCGGGTTCGTCGATGCCCGAGATAGTCAGCGCTCGTGTAGTCGCAAGTCGCACCGCCATTTCATACACCACTGTTTGGTTGGCACTTAGGCGTACCCTCCGATGCTATCCGTACAAAATCTGTCGGCATCATGAACTGTTACCTGGCGATTTAGTGAAGCGGAGGGTATTTGAAGTGTGGGCGTTTCAAAAGATGGTGGAAGATGGCGATTGGATGAGTAACGTGTTGTGGACCGACGAAGCTCATTACACGCTCCGAGGGTCTGTCAACGCCCCCAACTGCAGAATTTGGGCTACCGAAACTCCTAGAACTGTCGTGGAAACTCCATTGCACGACGCGAAAGTCACGGTATGGGTTGGATTTACCACATCTACGGATATATATAAATACACCCGGTGATAAAAAAATCAGTATAAATTTGAAAACTGCATAAATCACGTAATAATGTAGATGGAGAGGTACAAATTGACACACATGCTTGGAAAGACATGGTATTTTATTAAAACCAAAAAAATACAAAAGTTCAAAGAATGTCCGACAGTTGGCGCATCATCTGATCAGAATAGCAACAATTAGCATAACAAAGTAAGACACGGCAAAGATGATGTTCTTCACAGAAAATGCTCAATATGTCCACCATCATGCCTCAACAATAACTGTAGTCGAGGAATAATGTTGTGAACAGCACTGTAAAGCATGTCCGGAGTTATGGTATATATGGCTGCTGACTGGATCGAATACAGAATCGTTTAAGCGTATTAAGCACCAACAAACAGTATTTACAATGTGCTCCGTGCCAACTTACAGAACAGTTGCTGTGTGGTGTTCGTTTCACAGGAGTAATAAGAATACCCGAAAATTCACTGGTGTACATATAAACCCTCCAACTGTCTCTAGATCGATGAGAGCTTATAAATTACGGTATGTCTCAAGTAGTTTTCATTATCCACACATAAACTACGTGGAGATTCTTAACACCGACTGGAACAATTACGATATAAGTACCTCAGCGGAAACATATATCTCACAATCGAAAACATTGTTCTCAAAACTACCATCAAATGCGAATATTTCCTAATTGGGATTGATTTCCGTTATTAATGTAATGCCGCGAGATTTAAGACACAATGTCTGGAGAAGACGTAAATTATTTCCCAATTCAAAAATTACAACTTTAAGCGTGGTTGATGCCTACGGAAAGGAGAGGCTGAAGCCAAGCCGGAAACTGGAGTCTATGGTGGAAAAAGCATAGGAGGAGCAGCAATATTCATACGTTGCAGCAATGAAAGAGAAAATATTGGAATCGAGAACTTTTACTACTTGAAAGATTAAAAGAAGTATCATTTTATAAAGATGCATAATTGATTAATTGTGTATTATATGCACTATGGACTAAATTCGAGAAATAGTGTCAGTAAAGAGCAATCAGTGTTCATGTAAGGAGCATGCATGTCATTTCTCTCAAGTCCAAAATAAGTACTTAGAGAGCATATCTAACTCGATTTGTACATACTAAAGTGACACTATATTACATCATTGTCCAATCTGTGTCCAGCGTCTCTATCGTTCTAGTCCACAATCAGTGATCATTATATTCTAGGTGGTGGTGAATGCGTCATCTCGTTTGGAAAAATTGCCATAATCTTTTCATGTGCTATTTTATTCTTATAGTACTCTGTAGGAGGTAATTTATTTAGGGATCATACATTTAAGATAGGGTGCGTGGTAATTATACTCCACGTACGGTAACCTAAGCAGATAAGGGTCTCAGACTGACAAGCGAATCATGTATTACAGTTTTATAAGCCTGTTGGCGGCGTTTCGTGATAGTGAGTATCCTCTTGGCTATAGCACACATCTTTCTAAGTAGAAGAAAACTTTCCCCAAAAAACAAGTCATGTAATGTTGGGCTTATGTCATCTTCTCGGATCTGTGCCATATTCTCTTATAAGCAACAAGCGACCTACAGTTCCGACTAGCTTTTACGATGACTCTGAGTCTGAAATTGTGCTCGGAAATATGAGTAAGTAAGCAGAGTAGTTCTTTCGCGGTTATTATATCCAACAAGCTTCAATCCAGCCGGGTAAATATCCATCACAACCCATTTTCATTAGCCCAACCCGGTAACTCCTCCCCCCATGAACCATGGACCTTGCCGTTGGTGGGGAGGCTTGCGTGCCTCAGCGATACAGATGGCCGTACCGTAGGTGCAACCACAACGGAGGGGTATCTGTTGAGAGGCCAGACAAACGTGTGGTTCCTGAAGAGGGGCAGCAGCCTTTTCAGTAGTTGCAGGGGCAACAGTCTGGATGATTGACTGATCTGGCCTTGCAACATTAACCAAAACGGCCTTGCTGTGCTGGTACTGCGAACGGCTGAAAGCAAGGGGAAACTACAGCCGTAATTTTTCCCGAGGACATGCAACTTTACTGTATGATTAAATGATGATGGCATCCTCTTGGGTAAAATATTCCGGAGGTAAAATAGTCCCCCATTCGGATCTCCGGGCGGGGGACTACTCAGGAGGATGTCGTTACCAGGAGAAAGAAAAATGGCGTTCTACGGATCGGAGCGTGGAATGTCAGATCCCTTAATCGGGCAGGTAGGTTAGAAAATTTAAAAAGGGAAATGGATAGGTTAAAGTTAGATATAGTGGGAATTAGTGAAGTTCGGGGCAGGAGGAACAAGACTTCTGGTCAGGTGACTACAGGGTTATAAACACAAAATCAAATAGGGGTAATGCAGGAGTAGGTTTAATAATGAATAGGAAAATAGGAATGCGGGTAAGCTACTACAAACAGCATAGTGAACGCATTATTGTGGCCAAGATAGATACGAAGCCCACACCTACTACAGTAGTACAAGTTTATATGCCAACTAGCTCTGCAGATGATGAAGAAATTGAAGAAATGTACGATGAAATAAAAGAAATTATTCAGATAGTGAAGGGAGACGAAAATTTAATAGTAATGGGTGACTGGAATTCGAGTGTAGGAAAAGGGAGAGAAGGAAACATAGTAGGTGAATATGGATTGGGGCTAAGAAATGAAAGAGGAAGCCGCCTAGTAGAATTTTGCACAGAGCACAACTTAATCATAGCTAACACTTGGTTTAAGAATCATGAAAGAAGGTTGTATACGTGGAAGAACCCTGGAGATACTAAAAGGTATCAGATAGATTATATAATGGTAAGACAGAGATTTAGGAACCAGGTTTTAAGTTGTAAGACATTTCCAGGGGCAGATGTGGACTCTGACCACAATCTATTGGTTATGACCTGTAGATTAAAACTGAAGAAACTGCAAAAATGTGGGAAATTAAGGAGATGGGACCTGGATAAACTGAAAGAACCAGAGGTTGTACAGAGTTTCAGAGAGAGCATAAGGGAACAATTGACAGGAATAGGGGAAAGAAATACAGTAGAAGAAGAATGGGTAGCTCTGAGGGATGTAGTAGTGAAGGCAGCAGAGGATAAACTTGGTACAAAGACGAGGGCTGCTAGAAATCCTTGGGTAACAGAAGAAATATTGAATTTAATTGATGAAAGGAGAAAATATAAAAATGCAGTAAATGAAGCAGGCAAAAACGAATACAAACGTCTCAAAAATGAGATCGACAGGAAGTGCAAAATGGCTAAACAGGGATGGCTAGAGGACAAATGTAAGGATGTAGAAGCTTATCTCACTAGGGGTAAGATAGATACTGCCTACAGGAAAATTAAAGAGACCTTTGGAGAGAAGAGAACCACGTGTATGAATATCAAGAGCTCAGATGGCAGCCCAGTTCTAAGCAAAGAAGGGAAGGCAGAAAGGTGGAAGGAGTATATAGAAGGTTTACATAAGGGCGATGTACTTGAGGACAATATTATGGAAATAGAAGAGGATGTAGATGAAGACGAAATGGGAGATACGATACTGCGTGAAGAGTTTGACAGAGCACTGAAAGACCTGAGTCGAAACAAGGCCCCCGGAGTAGACAACATTCCATTAGAACTACTGACGGCCTTGGGCGAGCCAGTCATGACAAAACTCTACCAGCTGGTGAGCAAGATGTATGAGGCAGGCGAAATACCCTCAGACTTCAAGAAGAATATAATAATTCCAATCCCAAAGAAAGCAGGTGCTGACAGATGTGAAAATTACTGAACTATCAGTTTAATAAGCCACGGCTGCAAAATACTAACGCGAATTCTTTACAGACGAATGGAAAAACTGGTAGATGCAGACCTCGGGGAGGATCAGTTTGGATTCCGTCGAAATGTTGGAACACGTGAGGCAATACTGACATTACGACTTATCTTAGAAGAAAGATTAAGAAAAGGCAAACCTACGTTTCTAGCATTTGTAGACTTAGAGAAAGCTTTTGACAATGTTGACTGGAATACTCTTTTTCAAATTCTAAAGGTGGCAGGGGTAAAATACAGGGAGCGAAAGGCTATTTATAATTTGTACAGAAACCAGATGGCAGTAATAAGAGTCGAGGGGCATGAAAGGGAAGCAGTGGTTGGGAAAGGAGTGAGACAGGGTTGTAGCCTCTCCCCGATGTTATTCAATCTGTATATTGAGCAAGCAGTAAAGGAAACAAAACAAAAATTTGGAGTAGGTATTAAAATTCATGGAGACGAAGTAAAAACTTTGAGGTTCGCCGATGACATTGTAATTCTGTCAGAGACGGCAAAGGACTTGGAAGAGCAGTTGAACGGAATGGACAGTGTCTTGAAAGGAGGATATAAGATGAACATTAACAAAAGCAAAACGAGGATAATGGAATGTAGTCAAATTAAATCGGGTGATGCTGAGGGAATTAGATTAGTAGTAAAGGAGTTTTGCTATTTAGGAAGTAAAATAACTGATGATGGTCGAAGTAGAGAGGATATAAAATGTAGACTGGCAATGGCAAGGAAAGCATTTCTGAAGAAGAGAAATTTGTTAACATCGAATATAGATTTATGTATCAGGAAGTCGTTTCTGAAAGTATTTGTTTGGAGTGTAGCCATGTATGGAAGTGAAACATGGACGATAACTAGTTTGGACAAGAAGAGAATAGAAGCTTTCGAAATGTGGTGCTACAGAAGAATACTGAAGATAAGGTGGATAGATCACGTAACTAATGAGGAGGTATTGAATAGGATTGGGGAGAAGAGAAGTTTGTGGCACAACTTGACTAGAAGAAGGGATCGGTTGGTAGGACATGTTTTGAGGCATCAAGGGATCACAAATTTAGCATTGGAGGGCAGCGTGGAGGGTAAAAATCGTAGAGGGAGACCGAGAGATGAGTACACTAAGCAGATTCAGAAGGATGTAGGTTGCAGTAGGTACTGGGAGATGAAGCAGCTTGCACAGGATAGAGTAGCATGGAGAGCTGCATCAAACCAGTCTCAGGACTGAAGACAACAACAACAACAACCCGGTAACTGTCGATTAGATCCTGTATGTTGCGGTAACACGCTACACAAATCCTGAGCGTAGTGTATATGTGATAATTATAGATTCGAGACCCAGTCACAGTCTTGGCAAATGGACATTTTTATATTCTTAACTATGAAAAACCCTCTGGGGAGGTACTGAATAGTATAGGTTTTGCTTACAACGTTTACGCAGTCATTCAACCTGGAGATGGTCAACAGTAGACCTATCAGCATTGGCTGTTTCGTAGCACAGGTAAATGATTTCCAGGCTGAATAGTTAAAACTATAGTCCCAGATAGTATAGCATTATAACCAACTATCGATCGTGATTATAGAGAGTATACGCATAGCCACACAAGTCAACAGTGTTTTTACATTAATCCTACAGAACATACTTGTTTACACACCTTCTCAGCCTGCGTCATTGCTCGCAAAAATGCAGACCAAACACAGAAATGCTACTTAGCCTTTCAATAGGTCCATAAAAACCAAATTCAAAGCCTCAGATAAATTTTATGATGACACTATCAGTCATGTGGTCGTATGGGCAAACGTTATTAGACTTCCAATCCAATTATACACTATTCTGTGAATGGAGTGAGATGAAAGTACTTTCAGTAACACCTCCTAAACATGGTGGTAATTGCACAATCTTATGGATGTTATGCGACGTGAACATATCAGGACCACAGAGAGGACGAACGGATAATACTTTTCTTTCTGCATACAAGGCGCATGCTAGTAGATGAAACTTCCTTAAAAGAAAACCATATCACTTAACTGACAGGGAGTTGTGGTTTCTTTAAATAATATCACATAACGGTAAACAAATTAACACAGGATAGAGACAAGCGTTAACAGGACGACAGACAGAGCCATCAATGACTGAGCAGAGGCTAGTAGTAAATTCCCCTCAATACCGTACAAAGGTCGACGAAAATTATGTACGACTGTACTCTGAAAACCTGCCCCCCCCCCTCGTAATCCCCCCCCCCCCCACGCACACACACACACAAAAGAACCTCTCGAACCTCTCTGTAATGATGGGAATGGTGTTTTTTGCAAGCCATAGTAGCTCCAAATAGTCATACGTTGCAGTATTACTCGAAGAAATTATTGCGGAATCGAGAGCTTTTATTGACAAGCAACCAACAGTATTTATAACTCTACTCTTTGTCAGCCACTTCCATGTAGAATCGATGAACGAATAACTTAACGTCAACGTCAACGAAATATTGCCTCTATGAACAATTTATATATGATAGAAATATTCATGATCGAGAATACTCGTGCAAGGAAAAGAAAGAATAGCAAGAATTAAGATACTCTGCCGCATTCACATTTACCTGGTACCACCTCCAATGAGCATTGTACGTATCAACATTAACAGTAGGAACAAATGATCTAGAAATGTGTGTGGCCGAGCGGTTCTAGGCGCTACAGCCTGGAACCGCGCGACCGCTACGGTCATAGGTTCGAATCCTGCCTCGGACATGGATGTGTGTGATGTCCTTAGGTTAATTAAGTTTAAGTAGTTCTAAGTTCTAGAGGATTGATGATCTCAGAAGTTAAGTCCCATAGTACTCAGAGTCACTTGAACCATTTGCCAAAGTTACATTAGCTGCTCATGGTATGGGCGATGCAGGCGTATTCTTGTCTTTGCTTGGTCAAAACTATGTCGGAGAACCAGTGTAACCCACTACTCTCAACCACAACGTTAGCCACCGAATGCGAATTGGCGAGAGAAGCATACATCATGCGCAAGTGGTAACAGGCAGATTAGAAACAACCAGAGAAAGTTGTGAGAACCATACCGTACAGCCGATAGGCGAGATCACAAAGGAAGTGATAAAAACGATGTGAGCGTGTAGAATTTATTGAAGTGCGCAACTCAGATTTCATGAAGGAATCCTCAAAGAAATGAAAACGAAAAGAACAGGAGGCGAGTCTGACAACGGTCCGAGGCGCCTACTTCACCACTAGACAGAAATCATCCGCTAGCAGGCTTGCTTGTTGATGTTCAAGATATAATTTAGAAGATTTAAAGATGAAAATGTCAGAAGGTGTCGTTCATTTCGGCTCCAGGACGGAAGATATTGCGTATCCAGTACTTGATGAGACGTAACAGCCGAGTGAGCAGCATATCACGTCCACCAGTTACATGACATCCAACATTTAGCTGCAGAAACTACATTTTAGTTCTTAAACGATTGTAACCGATGCTAGTTACATCAAAGAACAAGCTACAAAACTTCGTCCCCTATATTCCAATGTAGGTGGCTATGCTCCTCACGTTGCAAAATAACCAGAATATTATGCATAGGCCCATGGTGGGAAACAGGTGAAAAACCAGGTAAAATACATAATGTCATTGTGACATACGGTAACCAACTGTCTACAATTCATCTACGATGGCAGCACGCTCTCTGCAGCAGGAGTTGGAATCCTCTCCCCAAGATGTTAGTAACTACAGTTCCGGCTTGAGCAAAAAGACCGTTATACCTAAAGTCTACTTTCTCTTTGAGTACTTTATGTGGTTCTTTGATTTGATTCCCATTTAATATTCTCATGCTGTTGGTTAAATATAATACGCGCAACTGCTACCTGCCCCTCTCCTTTTATCACACAGCGTTTGTAGAAAATTACTATGTCCGTTAACTATGGACTGCTGGAACAACTGTCTTCCAGCAGGCCTGCGAGGCAACTGCCCACTGCAAGACCTATCTGCTCATACACTCCTCCATCGAATTCAAAAATAATTGTAACTCAAGTTGAACTGCAAAAGGTCTATAAATTCTATTATTTCCTCTTTCGGCATGGCGTTATTATGTTGCAAATTATCTTTTATATTTTCAAACGTGTCTTGAATTGGCACGTTCCTTTAACGACATCAAGGGAGGCTAATGCCATATCCTCTGTAAGCTGAATTTCCTGATCGTCACTAGCAACGACTGTGCTATTAGTGACACTATAGGGTTTTGGAAACTTATTCGCATTTTTGAGTATTCCAAAAAGTTACTTACTCAGTTCTTCGATGGGTGCATTTCAATCGTTAACTATGACAGGCGTTCTCCTATTCTCTTTATGTAACTTTGTCTGTGCGTTCAAAGTGAGTAATTTAGGGTTCATAGTGACCACACAACATTTCTGCGTGAGTGGCAAGAATTGTGTCCTTTCAACGTTCTTTTTAAGGGTCACGTGATAATATCTAGTGGGCGTCTTTACTCTCAAACTTTGTGTCATTTTCTGTCAAGGACCGCAAGACTTTATTCCTATATTCAGTTTCAAAAATAACTAGTGAAGTAGCACCCTGATCTGCCTTTATCGTTATTGCTTAATTCTTACGTAATTTACTATTTATTCCGACTGTAAGTCGCATTTTGTCACTTACACTAGTATCCTGTTCTCTTAGTAGCTCTGTAGACAAAAAGTCCTGTGTTAACCATCTTTCTTCCAAAGCGTTAAGTTTTTCCCGAGCACATGCTGACTTTACTTCATGTATAACTTCAGCTATAGCTGGGTCTGAAAGAGGAACGTACGGAGAAAACTGCAACCACTTATTAAGGACTGTAACTTCTTCCCTATTAAAGGTAATGTTGCTCCAGCTTACAACCCTATAAGCAACGGTATTGACCTTCTCTACATCACTACAGACATCTTTGTTATAAACCTGCTTTCCACATAAACGTTTAATTTACCATTGTCCTACAAAAGCAGCTCACTGCATTTCTCTTCCACTACTTCTTCAACTTTTTCATGGAAAACTTGTAACTGTAAATAATCCATGCTTGCTTCTGCTGTAACATATAAATAATTTTGCTTTTGTCTGGCTTAAAACCATATGCTTCCCTAATTAAACTTTTCAACAACTGAATTTCGGCCCTACGTTTTGCTGATACAGATTTTTTAGTTTTACTGAGTATAGGAACCTTCGCATACACAGGTACCACACTGCACCGCAAATACTTAGGACTGAAGTAAGCCTTAGCACATGCCTTGGTCAACTGAACCTTCTTTTTCAGAAAAGTGAAGGCATGCCTTACTGCCCCACTAGCCACATATTTACGAACTTGGTGCGTGCTGCAAGTGAAAAATAAGTCCGAAACTCGACTTATAATTGAAATAAATGGTTGTATGTCCATCATAAGTTTCCCTGAGAAGTACCTTTTCTTAATTTCTTGATGGTTACTAGTTTCGGGCCCTGCGACCATTTTTCAATATTAGGTGTGCTATCGCAGTAGTTGCGTCATTGATTTAATTTGTAAAAATAAAATAAAATAAATAAATAAAATAAATATAAAAAAATTATTTTTTATTTTGCTCATTAGAACACAGGATGTAAAACTACGTAAAATTTTTAGTAAATGGCTAGTCTGAGGTGGTTTACTGCATGCTAGTTGTCTGAGTTTACTTTTTTTTTTCTTCGGGCACAATGCCGCACGTTGTGGCTTTAGGTTACTGTATTGAAATGAAATTTTCGGTCACTGTATGTAAAACTGTTTTACTATGATTTATATGGAAGTAAGGCAATTCTCCGTTAGAGGACTTAACATCAATATTAATGAAAGAGTATTGATATGATCTGCTTAGCGGGAGTCAAATTGTAGATTGACAGGTTAACTTGTTTTTGGGGCGGGGACTGCCGCACATTGTTGATTTTGAGATCGATAACATAGATATAATTTTATAGGGACTGGATGTAAATTATGTGTAATGCATAACAGTACACCCACTGAGCTTAGTTCAAGCAATTGTAGCGTCTTCTGCAGCTGGCATCATGTCAAGATGTAACGCTTAGCACTTTGGCGCATCTCCACCCGCTGGTGTGGTTTTCACAACAACAAAAAATGTTGCTGTAGGACTGCTTTAAGTCTATATTAATGTAATAAAAATTGAGAACGTATCCTTTAGTCAGTAAACATTTTGGTTTCGTAGCACACTGCTGTTTTGGCCGCTAGCGTTTTACCTGGTAACATCTCTAATGTACGGTCTATGTGATGTATTATTGTTGTTCAGTCGGCCATAGCGCCGCTTTGGTTATCACTGCTCGGTGTTTTTCTGCATAAGCTTTCTCCTGCATTTGTAACTGTTACCAAATTTTAGAATGAGATTTTCACTCGGCAGCGGAGTGTGCGCTGATATGAAACTTTCTGGCAGATTAAAACTGTGTGCCCGACCGAGACTCGAACTCGGTTCGAGTTCGAGTCTCGGTCGGGCACACAGTTTTAATGTGCCAGGAAGTTTCATATCAGCGCACACTCCGCTGCAGAGTGAAAATCTCATTCTGGAAACATCCCCCAGGCTGTAGCTAAGCCATGTCTCCACAGTATCCTTTCTTTCAGGAGTGCTAGTTCTTCAAGGTTCGCAGAAGAGCTTCTGTAAAGTTTGGAAGGTAGGAGACGGATACTGGCAGAAGTAAGGCTGTGAGTACCGGGCGTGAGTCGTGCTTCGGTAGCTCAGTTGGGCAGTCTGCCGCTGGCAGTGCTGCGAGGCGGTCACGCGCCAAAGCGCTGCGGGCGAGGCGCGCACGGTGTGTTTGTGTTTACTTCGGCCGCTGTAAGTGCCGTTTTCCCTTCTAGACCACCATGGCGCACAACTATCGGAAGAAGACATTACGTTTCAACTTTTGTTCCGACTTCGCCCGACCCAAGGCCCTGGAGGTAGAACGATTTATTCGCGATGAAGTTAAGATACCACCAACGGATCTAATTGGTATCCACTTGTCGATAGTTAGCAGTACCGTCTACGTCAAAATGATCAACGATGCGGCGTGCGACAAGGTGCTTCAAGAGGCAAAACGTGGACTGCGCTTCTGCCATTCCGACGGCAACGTCGGACCCATTTCCGTCGATCACGCAGGTCTGGGCACACGGACGATAAGGATCTTCGAACTGCCGTTCGAACTACCTGCAGACGTCGTCATCGAGGCGCTCCGTCCCTATGGCAACGTTCTGGAACATGTTGCCGAACGATGGGTACAATTTCAGACCTATCCCGTTTTAAACGGTGTTAGACAGGTCCGCATCGAGTTGCTGAAACACATGCCTTCTTATCTACGTATCGGAGGCTGCCGTGCCATTATAATGTACGACGGCCAACCTCGAACCTGTTTCGGTTGCGGGAAAGAAGGTCACCTACGGTCTGAATGCATTCAACGACGTGTCGCGCAGCTCCCGTTGTCGGTAGCGTCCGTCACACCCACTATGACCGCCCTACCGGTCACTTACGCAGCGGCCCTGGCCACGTCTACAGTTTCGTCCAGTCCGTCGCCCGTTCCTTCCGATCGGCACGTCCCACCGTCCCAGTCACCTATGGACGGTGCGGACGTCCCACCTGACAACCTTGCCGCCGAACAGGCTCCCGCACCGGACGCTGAGGAGAACAGTACTTCTTCACAACACCTGTTTGACAATTTCATTGTACCCACCGACGCATTCGAACCAGGTCGACGCTCTTCCTTGCCGTCGTCCGACACGTGCGCAAACAACGCTCGCCACGTAGGCGCAAACGCCGTCGCCGTTCACCCACGGGCTCTCAAAGCGTCGCCACCCGCGACGACGAAGACAACACCCAACCAACCGACATTTCCATGCAGAGGTCGGCGGACAACTTTCACGATGATCAAGACATTTCGCAGGACGGGACCTCTATGGAGGTCGCCACGCACAATGTAACGATCGGTGCCCCGTTTGAGACGCCTGTCTCCCCGCCGACAACTCCAGATCTCTCTCACCACGACGCAATTCCCATGGACATTGGACGGACCCATGGCATAGGAGCATGGGCCGACGAGATTGAGGAAGATACGCCCTCTCCTCCGGATGAGTTGCCTCCGCCGGACAAGGCTGCCTGTTAACATCAAAAGCGAGGCCCTGCACCTGATGGGACGGGACTTCCTGTCGGTGCCCTCCTCTTACTTGCCTTGGTGATGGTAGATGCGCGTCCACCACCACTGAAACAAACGTATCGGTTTGCCACGCTGAACATCAACATGATCGGCACTGTACCCAAGCTGCAACTCCTATGTGACATGCTTCGGGCCTCTGACATCGACGTCGCCCTTCTTCAGGAAGTACACGTTGCCACACTACCACCAGTCTACGGCTACGACTCATACACGTCCACATGTGATCAACCAGGGCGTGGAGTGGCTTTCTACATACGCGAAGGAATCCCACTCAAGGACACGACAATCCTTCCCTGTGGAAGAGGCATGGCTGTTACCATCTTCGACACGCGCGTCATCAATATCTACGCTCCGTCTGGCTCCACGAACCGTCGGCAGCGGTCCACTTTCTTCGGACATGACGTGGCGCCCCTGTTTTCTGGAAGCTATGATCGCCTTATCATGGGAGGCGATTTCAACTGTGTCCTCCATCCGCAGGACCAAATGCCTAGTTATTCGCCATGCCCGGCGCTTCTCACCTTAATCGAAGATTTTCACCTAGTGGACGTTTGGGAGAAAATTCATGGCAATACCCCCGGTTTCACCCATTATACAGCACATTCTGCGAGCGGACTGGACCGGTTATATGTCTCTGCCCACCTTGGCAACGACGTCGCCCAAGCTGAACGGTGTCCCCTTGCATTCTCGGACCACTGCGCCGTCATTTGCTCCCTGGCTCTGCCACCTCAGTCAGTGTGGCGCAGCAGAGGTTACTGGAAGCTTAATACCTCCCTCCTTAATGATCCACCCTGCCGACAATGTATTGCCACTACGTGGGCGTCTTGCGAAAGACGCCTTCCGCAGTACACATCCACGTTCCATTGGTGGCTCAAATGTGCCAAACCTGCGATCAGAAAGGCCTTCATACAATGTGGCAAGGAAGCAGCAGCATGGCATCGAGACACCACAAATATTTACTACGTCGTCCTCCGTGAGCTCGATGCACTCCCTTCATCACCTGACACCCACAGGGAACGACAACGTACCAAAGCTCGTCTCCTCTCTCTTCAACGTGCACGACTGCATGGTGTCGTGGTGCGTTCCCGACGACAAGACCTCCTCCACGACGAAACCCCATCCACAATCCATGCCGCATCCGACCACAGTCGTCGACGTCGACTCTTCGTCTCCCACATCACGACCTCCGATGGTGTTCACCACACAACACAGGCGGCGGTGGTGTCTGCCTTTGCTGAACATTATCGCCAATTTTATGATGATGAACAGATGGCGACGCCCATTCCTGATGATCTCCGTCCTTCCCCTGACCGGACACTCACCGTAGCGGAGTCAACGTCCATGATGTCTGCAATCACCGCAGAAGAGGTAGTAGATGCGATCAACAGAGGGGCCAAGAACAAATCACCAGGACCAGATGGTCTCCCAGTGGAGTTTTACCGGGCGTTCACCACGTTGATGCTTCCTCGCTGGACGGAAATGATTCAGGAACTCTTTACTCCATCCTTCCCAATTCCACCTGAATTCGTCACTGGCATTCTTCTACCTGTGCCTAAACCGAAGGGAGGGTCTCATGTCTCTGCATATCGCCCCCTTACACTCCTGAATGCAGACTATAAAATCTATGCACGCCTCTTAGCAGCGCGCATGCGCACCGTCTTACCTACGGTCCTTTCACCTGAGCAGACTGCACGTGGTTGTGGGGCCACCTTACAAACAGCCCTAGGAGAATGCCGTGACCTCATTGCACTGGCGTCGGTTTGTCGCCTTCGTGCAGCACTGGTATCCGTCGATTTCACGAGTGCCTTTGATCGCGTTCGACACACATTCCTCCTCATGGTGGCGACACGTATGGGGTTCCCATTACTTTTTGTCGATGCCATTCGCCGGTTACTACTTCCCGCCGTCTCGATGGTACAAGTCAATGGGAGGCTTGTAGGACCGATTCCTATACGCCGCTCTGTACGTCAAGGATGCCCTATGTCTACTTTACTATATGCCACTTGCACTTGAGCCCCTCATCACTGGACTTACCTCTAGACTGCAGGGCCTCACTTTGCGTGACTACACTTTTCACTGTAGGGCTTATGCGGACGATCTTCTCTTTCTCACCTGCTCCTCCACGGAACTCAATGACGCCATCCAATGGATCCACCAGTATGGACATCTTTCTGGTAGCATTCTTAATGTCCGTAAATCGACTATGATGCACATTGGGCGCGGCCTCCCGGCTATGGTGCCGAACCCACTCCCAGTCAGTACCACCCTTCGTTACTTGGGTATCGAATTTACGAGCTCCACACACCGCAACAGTGGCCCTGGCATACCGGCAGCTTTTGCAGTCGATTCGGCACCATGTCCGCGGTCAAGTGCACCGTAACTTAAACCTACTCCAACGTGTGTCTTATGTCAACATGTATGTAGCCCCTAAACTGGTACACGTCGCCCAGATCCTCCCAATGCCGTTACTCCTTGGCCGCCGCATCCAATCAGCCTTTGGATATTTCGTGTCAGCAGGGGCACTTTTCAAAGTCCGCTACAGCACTTTAACATTGCCTCCTGCAAAAGGTGGCCTCGGACTCGTCAACGTGCGGGCACGATCTTCTGCACTCTTTGTCCACACTCTGTTGCGGCACTGGCAGGGGACGGTTCCGTCCTTAACACGTAGTCTCTTAGATATCCTCCGACCAGCTTCTCTCGATCCACCGATCAATGTGGCACCTATTTCTCCATTATTGTACCACGTCGCCAATTGTTTCATAGAACTCAGCTACGTTCGGACCGATCTTCCAGTCGCCCGTCCTCCCCGTACAAAAGATTATTATCGTTTGTTTATGCTGTCCAACCCTTGCGACCCCATGGTGCTACGGCATCCTGACATTAACTGGCGCACAGTTTGGGGGTGTGTGCATGCACCCTTTTTACCGTCGTCTGTGTCTGCACTCTGGTATGTTTTAGTTTATGGAAAGTTCCCGACTAACAGTCGACTTTATCGCATAGGACTGGCCACCTCCCCACTCTGCCCTGACTGTCAGCTCGAAGACACCGACGAGCACCGTCTTACGTGCCCCCTGAAACAAAGCGTATGGCTCCTCATCCAACGAATCGTGGGCTTTTACCTCCGTGCCCCGCCACCGACGGTAACCCCGGATTTCCTGTTGTTGCCCCAGACATTTCACTACCCTCTTGCTAAGCACCATACTCTCATCTGGTTTCGAGGACTGGCTTTAGAATACCTCTTTCAAAATGGTCCGCATACAGTCCTTGACTTCTGGTACAAAGTTGTGACCTCGCTTAGCACCCTCACCCGCAAACCATCTTACCGACAAACTTTTGCCGGTTATCTCCGCAGCGTCTTCCTTGACCCCCCTCAAAGCTGGGGTGTACCATGCATACCTGTCAGATGATGCAACACCCTTATCCACGTTCCCATGCATCGACAAAAAAAAAAAAAATAAATAAAATAAAAAAAATAAATAAAGAAAATAAAATTAAAAAAATAATAATAAAAAAAATAATTAAAAAAAGCGAAAAGACAGAATATGTTATACTTTGTTGTATTTAATATTTTTTCTTTTTAATGTATTTATTTATTTTTTTTGCTTAACTAACAGTTATTTGTATATGTTTAAATGGAATGGTACCTTGAAGAACTCTTGCATAGTGAATATATATGTACTTTTAGTTTCTTCAATACAAATTATTAAAAAAAAAAGAAAAAAAAGTTGGTAGAGCACTTGCCCGCGAAAGGCAAAGTCCCGAGTTCGAGTCTTGGTCGGGCACACAGTTTTAATCTGCCAGGACGTTTCATGTTACCAAATTGTCTGTTGCTCGTAAGACAAACCGTAAAAAAATATTTAAAAAGTTGAAAAATTTTTTACACCGTACATGTATGCCAGTGTATTATAAATGTATTGCAGATGTGTGCCTCGTTTGTATAAAATTTTCACTTCATCTGTAAACTTCTTTGCGAGACGATGTGAAAATGGATACAGGTGTCTAAGACAAGGCACATCAAAAATTAAAAATAGAGACACTTTTCTCTGTGCAAACATTGGATACTACTTGTGTCAACAAATCCCAAACCCTTTTTCCCACTAGTTACATTGCACTTTCAGAAAGATTGTATTTCACTAATGTTTTGACCTGTGGCCCCACAACGTTCCGTTCTTTAAGTTTCTTATAAGACATTTACAGAAATTTTGGCTCCATGTACAGGAAGCATTCATCATATTTTGCATGTACTTCAGTGAACTATTTCATTATTCCAAGCATGGTGTGAAGATCAGGTAACAGTGTCTTAGTCGGTCGAGCAGTTGGTTAATTTACTGTAATCTGCGAGTCGCTGTAGTACGTTTTCTTTCCGGCTATTCAGTTACCGTCAGTGCCGCCCTTGTTCCGGTGTCCCACTTACAAACGGATTTTGTATGGGTGGATTAATGACCAGACAACAGGTCATCTACTATCAAATTCCCGATATTGTCGAAGAATGTAATTCATGGTTCACGTATTTCAACAAAGCTCTGAGGTTTTCATACGTACCTACCTGGTGTACTGAATGTACATTGGAGCCTACCTTCCGTCTTCATCAGCAAGCCTTGTACCATAGTATGTGTAGTAGACACCCTTCACGAAACTGTGAGTGTACTGTCTTCGCTTAGCAATTACGTAGCTACCATCAACATAAAGGAATATGTTTTGCGCTTCAAACACTTGCGGGGGCTCATTTGTAAAAAGCTACATTTAACAGCACGAATATAGCCTGACGACACTACAGCACGTCAACAATTAACAATAAAGTTTTCCACCTAACAGTCAGAAGGGAGTGACAAGTGTGGACAACTACTCCGCATTTCCAAAATAAAGTATATCTTACAGTAAAATTTCACTCTGTGGAACTTTAGTTTAAATGAAAAATTAGTGACTTGATTTGTGAAGAAACGGTACGTTACAGAAACTAACTCATATCAAATCTGAAATCAGCGAAAAAAGTACTTCAGAAAAAATGAAAAATAAGAAAACCCCAAAAATCGTATTGCATTGTGCTATAAACGGATTCTTTTTCTTCCTGTCCCATACAAAATTGTACCTCATTGTCTCCTAAACCGAGCACGACAGCAAATCCAAGGAAAAACTGGCGAGCACAAAGCATCTTTCACACCACAATTTGTTCCTGTAGTTCTGAAAGTGTTTCGCAGGCATCAACATTTTACTACAAAAAAGTGGACTGTATTTTCCTAGATTTTAAAAACGCTTATTGGACCCAAAAATCATTTGAGTTATTAGTCAAATACTAAATGATTCAACATTTAAGTTAAAATGTTGGAGTTAAATTCGTTTGGAGATTGAAAGAAGAGTGAGATATGGCGATGGACTGTCTCCATTATCTTCCAGCTGTGTTGAGAAAGTGTAATCCACGAACGGCCAGAAACAAAAATCAAAGTCTCAACTTCAGGAACAAGTCACATTAAGTAGAGCCAATATACGGATAGACTTAGCTCTTGCAAATCACCTAGAGATTTTATATTCAAACACAAGAAAAACAGAAATTTTTTAGGCAACAGAAGAAAGAGTAGGGCCCCAAATATCGTTTGAAAACCCGAAATACTTTTGACAAACGTAGCAACAATCTGGTACCGAAAATGCTAAACACTAACTATGGGAAAATGGAGTTTACATATTTAGGCGAAGTCGTTCAGGAAAATCGCCAAGAAAAAAATGTAACGACATAAATTATCTCAAAAAGGAAAACGCTTCAGGCTGAGAAGAGACATGTGTAACAAAAGGTGCATCTCCCAAAACATCATACTGATGCACTACAACACGATCAACAAACCAAATTGTCCTAATCGAGCTGAGGGACAGACTTTAAGCAGAGAAAAAGACACCGAAGAAATCCAAAAGAGTGAACGAAAATTAATAAAGAAACACCGAGGTCAAAATTTTACCGAAGAATAAATGAACAAATTGTAAAGTACAGCAAAATGTATTTGGATATGAAAAAACGTAGGCAAAAATTCCTCGAGATTATTAACTGATTTAAATTGATCAGTTTAACTAAGGAGCAGGTGGAATTTTACAAAACTCGCAGTAAAGCAAGAGGTGAGACAAAAAAATGGATCCGTCATTAAAGGAAAAGTGCGAAGAAGCCGGAATACCAATATTATCTGTAGAAGACAGGAGAATTCACGGCTCTACATCTGGTTTTGGTATAAAATGCCAAGAATAAAAGTTCCCCCATGTTGTTCATTGGGAGGTGAGATAGGGTCAAAAAGTTAAGTTCTCTAATGAAATTGCTACTGAAAATACTAATATTACAAATAAAATCAACATTAATATGCACATTAATAAGAATAAATAGTATTTATTCCATAAATCGCGAAAATTTTAATCGTACCGCAAAGATGAGTAGAAAAACATATTTTTACCGTAAAACTGAACCAGACACCTAGTGCATCCGTTCTTTTGTGAACAAGCTGTTTGTAAAGGCGATGAAAATACTAATACTGAGAAGAACGGTCGTGGAATCAGAGAATTTTAAAATACCCCTGCCATTTGCCCACTGCTCTCTCCCGAAATGGCGCTGCCTGGCGACTGCTTTCGCCGTCTCCTATTTGCAGCTCGTCGGTGTCGAGATCTTCTCTCTCATGACGAGAAGAAGGCTGGAACTCGCTCTGTAGTTTGTGTCTCCTCTTGCGGTTGCGGTAATAGAGCTTTTCCTCGTTGAGACACCTAGCTGAGAATGGGCATATGTGAGAGGGGTATTCAGTAAGTAATGCAACACTTTCTTTCATCCACCAAATTCGGTCGAAAAAAATCGGAATTGTTCTTTGAACTGCGTTGAATATTCATACTTTGATCTTATTATTTCATGAAATTCAGAAGATTGCGGCGCTGTATGTAGCCTTCAAAATGGCGTCTTTAACGTAGGTACTTTCCAAGTAGAGAGCTGTCATTGAGTTTCTCTTGAGCCTTCAAACTGATGTCTGTAATGGAGATACTTTTTAAGCACAGAGTGGTCATAAAATTTCTTTTGGTGGAAAAACAGCACTGCAGACATTAACAGGAACTTGCACAATGTCTACGGAGACCTGGCAGTGAACAAAAGCAGGGTGTGTCGTTGGGCGAAGCGTCTCTCATAGTAGCAACAAGGTTGCGTAAGCTATCCGATACCTTGCGTACCGGCCAGCCGCATTGACCTGTGACCCTTGCCTTTGTGGAACATGCTGACACTCTCATTCGATGTGATCGAAGGATCGGAATCAAATACCTCGCCGCTAAGTTGTATGTCTCTGTTAGAGTGCTGACGTTCTCGACCGCCAGTTAGGGTACTCAAAGGTCAAAGATCAACGGCCTGTTGGGCTCCTCGACGCCTAACAGGAGACCATAAAGATCAAGAAAGTACCACTGTGTGTAATTGCTGACACTGGTCGTCATACTTTTTGTTAAACGTTGTCACAATAAATGAAGCAATAGTTTCATCACTTCGAACAGGAAAGAAAGCAACAATCCATGGATTGGCGTCCCACGCAACCCAGCCTCCGAAGAAAAAGTTCAGCCGCTAATGTCATGCCGACAGTCTTCTGGGACTCTGAAGGGGTTAATCTCTGACGTCCTCCCTCACGGTGCAACGATCAGCTCTGTAGTGTATTCTACTGTCTTCAAAAAATTGAAGAAACAACTTCAGGGCGTTCATCGCCACAATCATGCAAACGAACTTCTGCTTCTCCATTACGAGAGGCCTCACACAAGTCTGAGCACCGCGAAAGGAACTCATAGATCTTCATTCGATCGTTCTTCGTCATCCACCTTACAATATCGTATCATCCATCTGTTTGGCTCATTGAAGGATGGACTGCGTAGGAAGCACTACGTGGATGATGGTGAGGTGGCTGAAGCAGTAAGGCGCTGGCTACGGCGTCGGCCAGAAGAGTGGTACCGTCCGGGTACGCAAGTCCGACCAGTACGATGCCTCCAGGTCATCGCATTGAACCGAGATTATGTTGGAAAATGGCATTGTGTCGCCTAGAGAGTGGAGAAACATACGTTATATGGGAATCCTGAATAAAACCATCTGCCTTCAGAAAAAATTTGTCACATTAAATATTGAACGCACTCGTGTTCGTGTGACAGAATCCATCGTGCCGTTGCGTTAAGTGGAGTTACAGACTATTCAATCTTCTCCTGGAAGCGAAAGTGTACGAGTCATTTTCTCAGCTGTTTGTAAGAATCGAATAGTCGGTCACTGAGCCTTGCGCGGTTCGCGCTCATGCCGTTTACTGCTCGTCATCTTGTTTTTGTGGTTCAGTAGCCTAATTTTTTCTTTAATTCGATTTACTAGCGTCACTAGGTTGCTGGTTTGCTTGCTCGTTAGTGGTAGCAGCAGCATTTATCTGTAAGTGCACTGTCGTATCATCTCTGGAGCGACCGCTAGTATTTACGGAACGTCGTCTGTCTGAAGTTGTTTGGAGCTCAGTCAGGACGCAACAGCAGTGAAGTTGAGGGCGGAGCTCCAGTGATGGTCGGACAGCCAGTGCTCGCCGACAGCAGACGACACACGTCAACTGTCCGACCGAAGGAGATTGGAGCAGGACGACCGTTGGTTGGTCGTGCGGTTGGTCTCTCATGGGGCGACGTGTATTTGGTCCTTCGACCGTTTCTGGGCCTCGTCATTTGGTCATCTTGTCACACATGGGTCCGTTCCTTCCTTGTGCAGACATGTCGTGGGCAATGCGCAAGAGTTACCTCAGCATGGTTGGGTCCGAGCCAGTGTTTCCGGGTGGCCGTGTCTGTTAATTCCGAACGGATATAGAGTTGAATCGGGTTGGAGCTGCAGTCAGCTTCGGATACCCCGAACTCGCCCGACACACATAACTTCAGTGGGAACGGCCTGGATTGGTTGCTCGGTCGGTCGTCTCATCGAACGATGTGTATTCGGTCGCCGACCGCTTGAAGAAAGGCTGTGTGTGTCGAATTCATTCGTCCTTGTTGTCCCACAGTGATTGCTTTTACGATTGTTCGAGATCTTGTGCAGGTGTGTTTTCGTGGAACAGTGCGCAGCTTCTGGGACTTCCACTGTGCAGATGATTGCTGTCTGCGTACTGGAGTAGTCAGTCGGTCGATTGAAATATTGCAGCGAGTGTGTCGGGTGCAAGGGAATTGATGGAATTGATTCGGCAGTTGGTTGGTTCTTCAGCCCCCTAGGTCGTATTGCCCCACGATCGTTTAGTGTTACGCTTGGCTGCCTGTTGTTAGATTTTCGTCCCCAGGTCGACCCTTGGAACGCTTCTGAGCACCACTGTTTGTTGATTGTGATTGTCATTTTATTTGGTCGCAGGTACTGTGCCAAGCCTTCAGCCTTTCATTAATATTGTCTGTTTTGACAGTATATGGCCTTCAGCCGAACTTCATATCACGTATTTTAAGATTAGGCCTTCAGCCATCTTTTATGTGAAATTATTGGTGCTCTGTATATAGGCCTTCAGCCACGTTTGTTTAAAAATCTGTGGCTTTAATATGTAAATCTTTATCTGCCAGTTTCTTTTTGATTGTCTTGAATTCTTAAAACGGCCTTCAGCCTTGCTCTGTAAATGTTTATATTATGGTTGTATTTAATTATTAGTGAGTAATTGTTTGGGCCTTGAGCCGACAAGATACTTCAAGTTTTCTTGAGATGGTTTTCTGTTGTACTGCGTAAAAGCTTAGCTTTAAAGCGTCTCTTTATTATGTTAAAAAATTATTTAGGTTTCAATTGAAGAATTAATTTCAATTTTCCTCAATATGGCCATTAGCCGAAATTTTTAAATGCTTGGCTTTTAAAGAATTTCCTTTGCAGATCCGAAACATTATTTCGGCCTTTAGCCGAGAAGATATTGCAATTTTTCTTAAGGCCTTCAGCCGTTTCCCTAAATCCTGGTGTTTTAGAAAGAATCTTTTAAACTTATATTGGAGACGTTACTTGGGCCCTCAGCCGTGGACTGATCTTTGTTGTTTTAAAGAGAAAAATATGCATTGGTTTCGAGGAATAAATTTGTGTGTTCTTGTATAACTAACAGTAACTGGCATTCGCCCCTTTCCACAACCGTACCGGCTCTGTTCTGCGAAACCATGTCACGGTCACATTCTGCCATCTGTAGTTTAGAGTTTGTGCCCAGCTGTATGGAGCTTCAGTATGACATCCACTTGTGGTTGCGGAGGATCACTGCGCGTGTGAGTTCAGTTTCATATCACATCTCGGAGAAGTGGTTCTCGATCGCTTGCGAATTTTCCGCAACGACGTGTGATTGCTGATTTGGGACATCTACGTTTTCTTTTCCCATGCAAACCAAATGATCTCTTAACAATAGTTTGTCTGGTGTTTTGTACTATTCCTTGTCTATTAAATTTTTGAAGCTGTGGAGTCTGATTAAAAAATTGTACTGATTCCCTATACCATTGAATACATGATTCGCCCACTGAGATTATTGACGGGAAATGAATTCGGTGCAACATTTTAAAGGGAATGATCATTCAGTATCTTTTGTAGTTCTGTTTAGAAAGTTAATCAGCTTTAATTGAATGTGTGTTCTCCACTCAACAACGGCTGCACAATTGATGTTTACAGTGTCATTCGGTGGGGTTTCTACCTGTTTGGATTGCCCGAGGTTGACCGGCCGTTGTGGCCGAGACGTTCTAGGCGCTCCAGTCCGGAACCGCGTGACTGCTACGTTCGCAGGCTCGAATCCTGCCTCGGGCATAGATGTGTGTGATGTTAGGTTTAAGTAGTTCTGAGTTCTAGGAGACTGAAGACCTGAGATGTTAAGTCCCACAGAGCGCAGAGCCATCTGAACCATTTTTTTGTCCGACGTTGTGTGCTATACAAAAGCCGTGTCCGAGCTGTTATTCAGTTCTGGCTGACTGTATCTTATGATTTTGTTGGCTGTTTTTCTTGTATGGGTTTTGATTGCACACATGTGTGCATATATAATTTACGTTGTTGGTTTGTGCTGCTCAGAGTCTGGAATGAATAATACCTTAGAGTGTTTCGGCAGTAAGTGTGATTACAAGCACTTATCTGGTACTGGTTGTCAGAAAATGGTATGTTCGTTATCACAGTTATTCCATTTGGCCCAGTGGGTATCTGGGGCTGTTAAATGCAATGTCTTACAGCTAGATTTGTTCCGACTATACCAGAGATAAATCACCGCTAATGTGCTGCGAGTACCAAGACCTTCGCCTCAAACTTGTGTCCTGTTGTCAATATAGACCACGCCATAAGCCGTGGGGTTACAAATTTCCCCAGTGTATACCGAAAAGGTAGACAAGTTACAGCTTGTGGCAGCTTCGGATAAAAGTATTACCATATAATAGGTCGAACTGATATCGTACGACAAACGGCTAATGCATTAATAGTAAGTAATGGTGTTGTCATTAAAGTTAATAAACGGTGAATGAGCGGTCTAGGGCAAGAGTCAGATTTGGTGGAGCTTAGTGAGTTATAGCTAGAGTGTTTTCTAATTCATAGTAATTATTATTACTAACCAGGTAATATCTGTGTCTGTTACTTGGCATTGATACTTTTTGTTAACTGCGATCAGTGATGGCCATTTAACCTGCTCGTTAACCAATAACACTACGTGAATTTCTTTGTGTAAGGCTTCATGTACCGATTCTACGGTCATTAATAATTACCAGATGTATGATTACGATCTGACCTGCATTGAATGTTGAGACATTTAATATTAACTGATGCCAATATTTTATTTACTTGGGGTCCTTAATTAATTGCGATTAATGAGTGCATTTATAATGAAGTATTTAATTGTTAGTCGACTGCATGTTTTATTTAGAGTGCTCTAAATATGAATGTTGCCATTCAGTTGTGTTGTTGATTAGAGTGAGAAGGTAGTAAAAACATTAGTTGTTTATATAAATGTTTTATAGAAAAATCACTTCTGCCTTCCCAGTGGGGCGGGGAAAGCGGGGGGGGGGGGGGGGGGGGGGGAGACCCTGAAGACGTCGTCGGATGGTCGAATTTCTCGTCAGATTCTGTAGAAGCAAAGTTTTGTTGATTTTCAGATTTGACATTGAAGAACTGAATAAAAATGATAGTTTTCAGCACAACAAACTCTCACACACAATATCCTATTGTTCCGCTCTCCATAGTGTCCCACAATACTAAAAGTTCTTATACAATGCTGCTGAATGAGGATATACAATACGGTATCGCGAACAACGAAATTTAATCAAATATCCAATAAAAATAATGACAGAAGAATTTTTTTATTATAAAGTGAAACAGTGTGCATCCTCTATGGTAACTGATATTTGAGCAGTACACTGTCAACCGTTTTCACTAACAGTATCAAGACTGACGTTTATTTTATGATGTTATATAAAAAATTAACGTTATACTATCTACGGAAAATAAGTGCGATACCCTTTCTATTACACAGTCTAGTAGGGTACACTAACTCAATTACGCAGGAAAGAATTCTCGTGAGCCACTCCGTGATGATAAGCCAGGGCTCTTCTGTGACCAATAAATTACCCGTGGTTGTGATAAAACGGCAGACATACGGCACAGGCACCTGTGGATACGCACCATGGGAGACTTTATACGGCTTTACTGTGATAGTGTTTAAAAACCGCACCTGATTAAGCTGGTGATGTATGGCGTTCCTACAGATTTTCCAGTTCTAATGAACGCGGGAATCTTCCCAATTTAAATGCGGATTAGGACATGTGCGAATCCTGTAACTCGATTATAAATCACCTTGTGACATAGTAAAGCTCCAGACTTCATACATACCAGTGCAGAAGTGAAATCATTAAAGCAACAGTGAAAAATGCAAGCAGCTTTTGTATATTTTTGTACAGACTTATCTGAAATAACCGTAATTAAACCAGACAACTTCGATTCTACAACATTATTCATCAATAACTTCTATTTTAAAACTTGATCTGCCGAAATTAAGTTGCTTTTTTAGCGTGATTCTTGGTCGAACTTGTTTTGGATTTTGGAAGTGATGTAATTTTGGAACATGTATAGAGGAAGTTTCGAAATCTTTGCATTGTTCCTACTATGGAGGCGACCCTGAAAATATTTCATCAGATCTTCTGTTCTTTATAGAATTTCATTCCTTCTAATCGGGTTTTGGTTGCCTCATATTTAATAATTTGTGAACTTCTTGATAGAAACTACTAACCAAAAGATAAAACACAGAAAGCTCTATTTCTAATTTTCTCCCATTGTGTGATTAGACTCCCATTATTATTTTCAGTGACACTGATGTGGTTCGTATTCATTATTGGTTCACAAGGAGCCGCTGAATGTCGTGTATTTGTGGTTAGTTATTTTTATCTGTTAGAAATTTATTTTCGTAATTTTTTTAGGTTTGTGGTTTTTGTATAGCTGTAGAAGTCAGTCCCCTCGTTAAATTAATCTATTGGTAATAATCAGTGACCAAATCAAACAAGAGTAGGCACTCGTTTGAAAAGCCTTTCATATTGCATTTGGTCGATAGCAAGGACGTTAGTCACAAAGTGTCTCTATTTATATCTCATAAAGTAACAAATTTTTATAAAATTTATTCGAGTTCTCCAGTAGTTCTCAGCCGGAGTATTATTTAGGATTAAATTTCATGCTATATTTATATCCTGTAAAGTTCACTTTTGCATGTTTGCGTGATATAACGTTTCTAATATCCCATCAAAGGAAACATTATTGTTTAATTTATACTGTAATAACTTTTACTTATTCTTTGCTAGCATTCCAATACACGTTCATTCATTCTTCTACGTTTGCATCTTATACCTCATGTTATTTCTTCAGAAAAAGTTGTGTCTTCCGCTCATTTAACCGATATTAACCGACTTCCTAGTCAGGAAAAATCCAATTTCGAGTTATAATGACTCGAAAAAACCCAAGAAGTTTCATAACTGTAATTTCGATGCACAACATATTTTTATTCTTAGTTTCCCTTACTCTTTGTTCGTGTTAAAATGTATTCTTATCGGTCTAGTGTGATACTACCATCAACACTGCAAACATTTTACTGCTACTAGCCAGTACTAATTGCATTTTGCGCATAAACTTTTAAACGTTTCATAGTAACTGAAGTATGAAGGTTACAAATTATGCTAGTAAATCAGCAAAGAAACAGTCCATGTGCTGCAGCAAAATGTCGTTGTACATCCGTTTTGTGTAGAACAGATAACCACCACGTTATTTAGTAAAACTCATACGTCACACAGGACTCTACTAACAAGTAATACTACAATGCTGCTAAGAGACAATGATACGATGCATATTTCTGTTGAGGACTATGCTAAAAGATGGCATTAACGACTGTTTCATGTGCAAGTATCAAGAGTTACTTACATAAAACTACGAATCCGCAAGTGACTGTTTAGTCTTCCCACAGAAGAGTTAGGCATTTAGCGAGATTAAATGGTTAAGATATGGACTAAGTAAATTCCGTGCTGTATCCTTTGTGATGAATAAAGACCTACATAACGTTCTAAAGGTAGATTCACAGACGACACAAAGAAGCAAGGAGTCTAAACCGTGGTTTCTGGTGTATGGATATGGTCTATATCCTGCGGTTAATGATACTTGCTTGCCGATATACACACTCATAAACCAAATCATTATGATCTTAGGCCAACGTGACACAGAATGCTACCCTGTGGCGTTGAGGGCTAATGGTGCTGTAGAAGAGAACATGAGTTGAACAGTGGGAATGGCGAATCATTCTAGCAACAATACTCACTACTCACAGCGAATAGGGAAATCCACTGAGAATAGACTCCAAAAAGTGGACTGCTGTGGCCCAGTGTCCAGAAGCGAGCATTTAGGAAACCGTGAAGCTTGTCGGCTTTTCACGTGATCCTGTCATGAGCATCTATGGAAAGCATTTTAAGGTGGGAGAAACCACACGTACGCGACAAGGTGTTGGATGTCCACGCACATAACAGAACGGGATGGTCGGAGGATAGTGTGCTCTGTAAAGCAGAATAGGTGGCCATCTTCAGACACGTGACGACAGACAGCAATGCAGGTTCAGGTACAAGCGCACTGGAACACACCGTTTAGCGTACATGACACTCCGTAGCCGACAGCTTCTACGTGTTCCCATGTTTGTCCAGAGAGAAGGACAATTACGATTGACATTTTCATGAGAACGTTGACATCAGACTGTTCATCAGTGAATAAATGTCACTTTGTCGGATGAATCACGATTCTTGTCAAACCAGATGTATGTCGGTGATCGGATACGCTGTCACCTACTACCAGGTACTCTTAACTTGCACCACGCCTCGGACGCACATAGGTGAGCGTATTATTATGCTCTAGGAACTTACTGCTGAGCTTCCGTGGGACGTGTGGCAGTAATCGAGGGCTCTATGACAGCTATGGGCTACGTCAACGCTACTGCGAGTTCCATCTTTCTTAATGACTTTCCAGAAAACGATGGCATCTTCCAGTTTGGTAACTGACCATGTCACAACGTGACGAGTGGCCCCTCCCGCCAGAGGTTCGAGTCATCCCTCTGTGTTGTTCGTACCACAAGTTAGGTTAAGTAGTGTGTAAGTCTATGGACTGATGACCTCAGCAGTTTGGTCCCATAAGAGTTCACACACACACTCACAACCTGACAATCGTGCTTCAGTGGTCTGAGTAGCATGATTCATGTTCATGTCTTCGGCACTAAAGTTGTCTGGTCCGAACCCGATGGATCACATCTCGGACACGCCAGTTCCCCGCCCACAAACCATTGGATCGTAATTTACAGTCATTGTGTGACCTTTCGTCCTGTACTACAGATTTCTGTGATCATACCAGGAATTTGCTGAATCTATGCCGCTTAGCACTGCTGGTAGCCTGCGTTCTAAATGTGAACTAATACGCTATTAATTATTTCGTCAGATGTTGAGTCATCATTGTCAGTACACTCCGTCTTCAGGCCAAGAGTGGCGTACCAGGACCATCCGACCTCCCACTCGTAAGATGGTATTCTTGACCGAAGCCTCTACTATTTGGTCGATTAGCTCCTCAATTGGCATCTCTAGGATGAGCGTACCTCGAAAAATGGCAACCGTGCATGGCAGCCTGGATGGTCACCCATCCAAGTGCCGGCCACTCCCGACACCGGGAACCGGTGTATCCACTGCGGCAAGGCCGTTGCCCATCATTGTCAGTGTGATCTGAATAAATTGCAGTAATGACAGACATACACTACCAAGTTCAGTAAGTATATTAGTGACTCATTTCATATCATTACAGGTTAAAGAAAAGTTGTATGGGAAAGTTTTGAAATGAAATACTTGTACAGGTTGTAATACAGTCCTCTGTTTAATGAGAATTAGTTACACGATCGCACTACGGCAGTACAAGAATGAGTTAACAGTGAGCTGTGTAAAGAAGAAAAATAACGAAGTTAGACACTCAAGATCACTAAATATTCTAGAGACAGGTTGCCAATTACTGCACGTCCTCAGAAAACATGTACAAGGCACTTTTGCTATAATTTTCTCGAATGGACTACGATATTGTCTACTGTTCAATGAAAATTGGTTACTTGATCCTACTAAGCCAAACGATAACTCAGAACATTGTGATTGTAGGCGATGATATCTCGATGGGCGGAGGATTAAATTCCAGAAAGGAAGGAGTTTCCACAAGGGAAGATGGCTAGGTTAAACAAACCACTTATAGTACCGAGTAATAGAATATATATAATATAGTACGGAGTCATATAACTGCTTATGCTGTTCCGTTTTCTCAAAGTTTGTTCTCGAGGCTAATAATATGTTTATAGACAGGCGTTGACGATACACGCGTAGACGAGGCATAGTGCTTCCGTGCTCTTGCAGATACAGCTCACAGCGGAGTGGTTCCACTGGCGTGCACTGCCCACTTACAGGGTGTTTCAAAAATGACCGGTATATTTGAAACGACAATACAAACTAAACGAGCGGCGATAGAAATACACCGTTTGTTGCAATATGCTTGGGACAACAGTACATTTTCAGGCAGACAAACTTTCGAAATTACAGTAGTTACAATTGTCAACAACAGATGCCGCTCCGGTCTGGGAAACTCTATAGTACGATATTTTCCACATATCCACCATGCGTAGCAATAATATGGCGTAGTCTCTGAATGAAATTACCCGAAACCTTTGACAACGTGTCTGGCGGAATGGCTTCACATGCAGGTGAGATGCACTGCTTCAGCTGTTCAATAGTTTCGGGATTCTGGCGGTACACTTAGTCTTTCAAGTGTCCCCTCAGAAAGAAGTCACAGGGGTTCATGTCTGGCGAATAGGGAGGCCAATCCACGCCGCCTCCTGTACGTTTCGGATAGCCCAAAGCAAACACACGATCATCGAAATATTCATTCAGGAAATTAAAGACGTCGGCCGTGCGATGTGGCCGGGCACCATCTTGCATTAACCAGGAAGTGTTCGCAGTGTCGTCTAAGGCAGTTTGTACCGCCACAAATTCACGAAGAATGTCCAGATAGCGTGATGCAGTAATCGTTTCGGATCTGAAAAATGGGCCAATGATTCCTTTGGAAGAAATGGCGGCCCAGACCAGTACTTTTTGAGGATGCAGGGACGATGGGACTGCAACATGGGGCTTTTCGGTTCCCCATATGCGCCAGTTCTGTTTATTGACGAAGCCGTCCAGGTAAAAATAAGCATCGTCAGTAAACCAAATGCTGCCCACATGCATATCGCCGTCATCAATCCTGAGCACTATATCGTTAGCGCATGTGCCTCGTGCAGCAATGGTAGCGGCGCTGAGGGGTTGCCGCGTTTGAATTTTGTATGGATAGAGGTGTAAACTCTGGCGCATCGGACGATACCTGTACGTTGGCGTCATTTGGCCCGCAGCTGCAACACGGCGAACGGAAACCCGAGGCCGCTGTTGGATCACCTGCTGCACTAGCTGCGCGTTGCCCTCTGTGGTTGCGATATGCGGTCGCCCTACCTTTCCAGCACGTTCATCTGTCACGTTCCCAGTCCATTGAAATTTTTCAAACAGATCCTTTATTGTATCGCTTCTCGGTTCCTTTGGTTACATTAAACCTCCGTTAAAAACTTCGTCTTATTGCAACAACACTGTGTTCTAGGCGGTGGAACTCCAATACCAGAAAAATCTTCTGTTCTAAGAAATAAACCATGTTGTCCACAGCACACTTGCACGTTGTGAACAGCACACGCTTACAGCAGAAAGACGACGTACAGAATGGCGCACCCACAGACTGCGTTGTCTTCTATATCTTTCACATCACTTGCAGCGCCATCTGTTGTTGAAAATTGTAACTTCTGTAATTTCGAAAGTTTGTCCGCCTGAAAATGTGCTGTTGTCCCAAGCACATTGCAACAAACGGTGTATTTCTATCGCTGCTCGTTTAGTTTTTATTGCCGTTTCAAATATACCGGTCATTTTTGAAATACACTGTATGAAGGAGATGAGTGACCTTGATCACGTAACGCGCTGATAAGGGACTTAGACTCGGCAAGCGCCACCAGGCGAGCGTTATGCCGTACGCGTGCTGTAGTAATCCTCACAGCACACGTACCCTGGTGCGCCGAGCCAAGTCGGGCGACTTGCGTCATTACTAACGCCATCAATGACTTTTCTACAGGATCATGAATACAGTGTAAATAATATGTTACTATAAACATAGCTATGTCTACTTTGAGTCAGCGGATCAATACCACAATGCTATGTCTTGAAGGCGATGACATCTCGATCGCCAAAAGATTTAAGTCCAGGGAGGAAGGCGTTTTCACTACAAAAGATGGCTAGGGTAAACCAACCAAGGCCAGAATTTGTAGTACTCGTTGTGAAAACGCCTCCCTTCCTGTACTTGAATCTTTCGCCGATTGAGATGTCATCGCGTACAAGACGTGGCACAATGGTATTGATCCAAGGACTCAAAATAGAACTACCCATGTTTATAGTAACATGCCATTTACATTGTATACACCCAACTATAGAAAAGTCATTAATGATGAAAAAATAAAATGTGACTCTTGACCTCTGTAACCGGGGTGCGTACATCACGAACCGGGGGCTCAAGGATGCAACAGTTTGAAAAAATTCGAAAGCATAGTGCCGCACTGCCTGCTAAGCGCCTAGCGACTCGAAGACGCAACCCACCTGACTTGACTCGGCGCATCAGGGTACGTGTTCCACTTCCTGCAAGTTTATTCTCGAGGCTAATAATATGTTTGTAGACAGGCTTGTGGTAACCGGGGCGTGTACATTGCAAACCGGCTAGGGTAAACCAACCACTACCAGCATTTCCAGTAGTGACGTTCAAAGTAAAATTAACCCTCCAGCCAGGGCTGAGTATAGGTACGTTTAATACAATTGCTTATGCTGTTCCGTTTCTTCCAAGTTTAGTCTCGAGGCTAATAATATGTTTGTAGGCAGGTACGCGGAGGCCACGTTGATGATACACCTTTCGACGAGGCATAGTGCTTCATGCTGTTGCAGATACAGCTCATAGCGGAATGGATCCGCTGGCGTGCACTGCCTGCTTATATAGGAGACGCGTAACCTTGATCCCTGATAAGGGACTTAGACTCAGCAAGCACCAACAGGTGGGGGTTATTGCGTTCGTATGCTGTATTAATACTTGCAGTTCGCGTACCCTGAAGGGCTGAGCCAAGTCGGGTGAGTTGCGTCATTACTAAAGTCGTTACTAACTTTTCTACAGGAGCGTGTGTACAATGTAAATAGCATGTTACTACAAACATAGCTAGGTCTACTTTGAGTCAGCGGATAAATACCACAATGGCAGGTCTTGTAGGTGATGACATCTCGATCGGCGAAAGATTCAAGTACAGGAAGGAAGGCGTTTCCACAACGAATGATGGCAAGGATGGACAAACCACTACCAGAATTTGCTGTGCACATTGTGAAAACGCCTCCGTTCCTGGACTTGAATCTTTAGCTGATCGAGATGTCATCATCTACAAGACGTGGCATAATGGTATTGATACTAGGAACATTCCATTTACATTGTATACATGCTCCTGTAGAGACGTTATAAATGATGAAAAAGAAAGAGTGATCCTTGACCTCTGTAACTTGGGAATGTACATTATGATCTGGTGGCTCAAGGATGCAACAATTTGAAAAAAAATTTGAAAGCAAAATGCTGTACTGATCACTGAGCACCTAGCTAGTCGATGACGCAGCCGGCCCAACTTGACTCGAAAGCATAGTGACGCAACAGGCCCGACTTGACTCGGTGCATCAGGGTACGTGCGCTGCGCAAGTTTATTCTCAAGTACATGTTCCATTTCCTGCAAGTTTATTCTCGAGCCTAATAAAATGTTTGTAGACAGGCATGCGGTGGCATCATTAACGATACACACTTTGACAAGGCATAGTGCTTCAATACTGTTACAGATACCGCTCACAGTGAACTGCCCGCTTATATAGGAGATGAGTGACCTTGATTACGTAACGCGCTGATAAGGGCCTTAGACTCGGCAAGCGCCAACAGGCGAGCGTTATCCCGTACGCGTGCTGTAGTAATACTCGCAGCACTCATAGCCTGGTGCGCCGAGCCAAGTTGTGCGGGTTGCGTCACCGACTCGCTAGGCGCTCAGTGGGCAGTACGGCACTATGCCTTCCAATACATGTATGGATGAAAGGACTTGGTGTACTTGCAGATAATGTAACTGCAACTGGAAATATTACTCTGTACTATAATTGTTAATAAAGTGTGATCCTTTACCTCTGTAACCGGGGAGCATACATCGCAAACCTCTGTAACTGGGGAGTGTACATCGCAAACTGGGTACGGTAAACCAACCGCTACGAGAATTTCCAGTAGCGACGTCCAAATTAATATTAATCCTGCACCCACGGAAGAATATAGGTGCATTTAATATAACTGCCTAGGCTGTTCCGTTTCCTCCAAGGTTAGTCTCGAGGCTAATAATATGTTTGTAGGCAGGCATGCGGTGTCGGCATTGACGATACACACAGCGAAGAGGTTACTCATCTCCTATGTAAGCGGACAGTGCACGCCATCTGAAGAATTCCGCCGTGAGCTGTATGTGCAACAGCATTGAAGCACTATGCCTCTTCGACATGTATGTCGTCAACGCCGCCACCGCATGCCTGTCTAGAAATATATTATTAGCCTCTAGAATAAACTTGGAGGAAATGGAACAGCCCAAGCAGTTATAGTAAAATTCCATTTACATTGTATACATGCTAATGTAGCAAAATTAATAATGATGAAAGAATTCATCTATCGATGAAAGACTTGGTGTACTTACAGAAAATGTGACTGTAACTGGAGATATTACTCTACTTTGTGTCTTAGGATCAATACCACAATGCCACGTCTTGTAGGCGATGACGTCTCGATTGCCGAAAGATTCAAGTCCAGGAAGGGAGGCGTTTTCACAGCGAACGATAGCTAGGGTAAACCAACCACTACCAGAATTTCCTGGACTTGAATCTTTCGCCGATCAAGATGTCATCGCCTACAAGACCGGGGGCTCAACGATGCAACAATTTGAAAAAAATTCAAAAGCATAGTGCTGCACTGCCCGCTGAGCGCCTAGCCAGTCGGTGACGCAACCCGTCCGACTTGGCTCGGAGCACCAGGGTACGTGTGCTGCGTGATGTCATTGCCTACAAGACGTGTCATTGTGGTATTGATCCGAAGACTCAAAGTAGACCTAGCTATTTTTATAGTAACATGATATTTACATTGTATACATGCTCCTGTAGAAAAGTTAGTAATGATGAAAAAATTCATGTATGGATGAAAGGACTTGGTGTACTTGCAGCAAACGTAATTGGAGATATTACTCTGTGCTATAATTATTAATAACACCTTTATCAGGACGTTATGTAGTGAAGATCAATCATCTCCTATATAAGCGGGCAGTGCACGCTTGCAGAACCATTATGCTGTGAGCTGTATCTGCAACAGCACTAAAGACACTTAGCCCCGTTGACGTATGTATCGTCAACACCGCAACCGCATGTCTGTCTCGAGAATAAACGTGGAGAAAGTGGAACAGTCCAAGCAGTTACAAAGCGCTGATAAGCCGATATGAATGTAAGGCCAACGACTGCTTTAGGTGACGAAACGGTTTTAGTCTGACGAAACAAACGTCTAAACGAAATTGCATATGAAGAGGGAAGATGTGGATGCTGAGAAGCAACACTAGGACATCAATGACTACTTTAGAAAACGTTGTCATGATTTGGGAAATGTACGTGAGTCATACTGTCAAACGATGAAGCATTTAAAACAGAAACGTGTGGTCCAGTTGCAGTATTTATTTATGTATTAATTCCGATGGCCAGGTTCGGTCGGAGAGACTATATTCCGACCAGAAGTTTCTTGGTGACTTGTGGAGCTGGACCACGGAGCTGCTGTGAGTACAAACGGGTACCAGTCTCAAACTGGTGAATTGTGTTCGTTGTTGCTGAAGGCATCTCCGTGAATCGCTTCAGCAAGTAATCAAGAAGCTTGCGGCGTGAAGATGGTCGCTTTGATCTAAATCTGTTGCCAGAATTAATAACTGAATAACTACAGCGATTTGAATTGTCTTTTTGTTACACTGTTGAATATTGAGCTGCCGTTCCACTACGACATCATAAGTTATAAGACACAGTTACCGCGACCAGGCGACTACTGAAAACAGAATTTAAATAAATGAAAGGCCATCTGCAGCTTTCAGGCGTCCATGTAATCTTTTTCAAATATCTAAAAGCTGTGGAGCAATATTTGCCAAGGTTGACGAATTGTATTTCTTACTTCAATTGCTGATGGTGTTTTAGATAGTATTGTATGTGAAACATAAGCTGATTTTAGTCTCAGAAAACCGAGCGAGGTGGCGTAGTGGTTAGCACACTGGACTCGCATTCGGGAGGACGACGGTACAATCCCGTCTCCGGCCATCCTGATTTAGATTTTCCGTGATTTCCCTAAATCGCATCAGGCAAATGCCGGGATGGTTCCTATGAATGGGCAAGGTCGATTTCCTTCCGCATCGTTCCCTCACCCTTGCCTGCGCTCCGTCTCTAATGACCTCGTTGTCGACGGGACGTTAAACACTAATGTCCTCCTCCTCCTTAGAATACAAAATAATAAAACTGTTAATTTAAACTAAGACTTTAGGGCTATTCTGAATCAGTGTGTTGAGTATCTTTTAGTAGGATTGTGATGACACATCTTGTCCACATCTCTAAGCTGGTTTGTGCAATTACCCAGTTAAGCAACATTTAAATTCTTCTTTTTATCAACCGTTTTCTGACTCTTTCTCCCGCGTGTCAGTCTCTACATATCAGAGTAGTACTTCTACCCTACGTCGAAATCTTTCGTTGCATATATTTTAGTGTCTGTCTTCCCTCCCAGTATTTACCCTTTATAGCTTCCTCTAGTAACTTAGTTGTTTATTCTCGCATGTACTAACAAGTGTGTTACCATACTACCCCTTCTTGTCGATGTTCTTCACATCTTAATTTACTCGATGATCCTGCAGAGAACCTACCCATTTCTCATCAGTGTAGCTAATTTTCCACATCTTTCTGTAACATCAGATTTTAAACCATTTGACTCCTGTCTTTTACGGTTTAGCAACGGTCCTTCATTCACTTGTTCACAGTTTTTTGTCCAAAAAGTGCACTGACAGAAACTTTTCTCAAATGAAAAATAGCAGATTCCCTTTGGACAGGAATGCCATCTTTCTCAATAGCAGGCTGCTTTTTATGGCATCTTTGTTTCCGCCGTAACGCATAATTTTGCTTCCGAGGTAGCAGAATTCCTTAGCTTCATCTGCTTTGTGGTCCACAATTTTGGTTTAAAATTTATCACTAATCTCATATCTGCTAATCCTTACACCATACTTTTCCGCACTCTCTCAATCCGTACTGGTGCTCACTTCACAGCTCATTCTGTTTCATATGCTGCGCAATTATCCTTCAATTAAAATGTTAAGCTCATTGGCGTTTTACTGTGAATTCTAATCCCACTCCAGATAAGTTTTTGAATTCTGTCATTGCTTCTTCGATGTTAGTATGAACTTATCAACTTTGTAAAATGAGAACTTTATTCTTGATCTTCCATTCTTATCTTCAATTCTTTTTTATATACTCATCTCATAAATCCACTTTCACTTCTAGTTTTAACATTGGAATGCCTCCTGCTTTCTTAATTCTGACACCTTCGCTTATTATTTCAGTGAAGGTCTTTCCGAAGAGTACACCTGTTTCAATTTCTTCTCATTTTTCCTCCAACCATTTCGCCTGAGATTCACATCATCCCTGTTAATTTCATTCCTCAGTGACTCATTATGCTGTATTCAGGTTATTTCCCCAAGACCTCATTCTTGCCTTGTTTCGTAAGTAAGAAAATTTTCTTCCATTATCCATTTGGTATAATGTGTTAAATAGTCCTCTTTGTCACAATTCTGATGAGCACAAGATGTTTCCATCCTGTTACGTGAACGACGATGTTTTGTGTATGCAAAAGCTTTGTGTGGAGCTATTACCGAACACAGGCCATTTAAAAAAAATATATTGTCGTTTTTAGTTTCTGTCCATTATAAGCATTCATATCTCGTGCTCCGGTTCTAAATGAAATCATCGCTGCGAGATGTTTAAACGACCTCGTCGACAGATAATTAAATTCCAATATTCCTTCTTTTATGAGCACTGTCATAAAAGATACTCTGTAGCTTGACTAATATCGGTAAAAAGAGCAATTAGCACTCATTGTTTACTAGTACCACTAGCGGATTTAAAACTTGGGGCTATGTAGAAGGTAGGCCATACAAGTCGTCTTTCCATCTGTCTAATACAACTTTGTTAGGAATGAAAACACACACGACACTGGTATAAACTAGTAAAGCCTTTTCGGGATTCCTTCGGGGTATTTATTATTTGGTTTTAAAACAAATTTTCAGTTGTTACACCTTTATGCGTACAATGATAAATAGGTATCGCTGGGAAATTTTTCTAGCATCAAAAATTTTGAAATAGTACAACTACAGAGTACCTTAGTTGGCTCCTTGCATGACTTATGCTAATGTTTCATTTACCCCTAACATGGGAGGAATTATGTCAGTGAAAATGTTACTGAGAACTGTTGAACGTAGATAAAATATGTGACGCGTTAAATAATAAATAACAATTATTCTGAGAAGAAAGCAGATTGCCAATAAACATGGTGTCATGTTTCATGATAGTGGATGAACAAAGTAAAGTCTGGGAGCTGATTTCGCAGGATGGAGCAGAAGAAAGTTACTATTGTGGATGGGGCCGTAATCAGTTACTTTCGGCTGCACAACAAAAACGTAAACTTTATTTAAAGAAATCAAAATTTTTAAACAAACGCTTAAAAAACACAATTGACTGTATGACAGCTGAAGGCCTCGTCACAAAAAATTCCATAATTTTGGGGCTGAGGGCCACCAACAATAACCTCAAACAACAAACGGCTGAAAGCCTAAATTACAAGTAAGAAGACCAATTCCAAATAGCACATATTAAGATAAATATTTCGTTTTAAAACAAACTGTAACACGGGTGGACGCCTTATTACAAAAGAAATGAATTATTACTCTGCTGAAGGCCACAAACAATTTCAAATAACAAATGGCTGAATTAGACGTCAGAAGTAGAATTCCAAATAGCACACATCACAACAAATACCTTACTTTTAAAAAAAGTTTGCTTTAAAAAAATCTATTGTATCAGGGCTGAAGGACTTATTATGACAGAAGTGAAATTATTGCTCTGCTGAAGGCCACACCAACAAAATTTAGAAAATTACAAATATCCTTAAGGCAAATATCATAATCTAAGGAATAAGTGCAAGTGGTTCTCAGTAAGGGTTCCAAGGGTCGGCCTTGGAATGTAACTCAGACATAAGGTAAGGTGAGACAGGCAGCCAAGAGTTCTACTCACGTAACAGGATGGCAACTCAAACTAGGGGCAGCTTAGCACCGACCGTCCGACTAACCAATCCGCCTAACGTTCGATCACCAGTAAAACGAAGGAATATTTTCAGGCAAGGGCAAAGAGACAGACAGCACTACGTCCTGAGAAAACACCCAAGGCCGAAGGTAACACTAGAACCAAACTACACCTCCCAAAAAATATGCACAGTACAATGGAAGAGGCTGTCGAACTACACGCCATGTCTGGTAGCATCAACACGACTAGGAAAGGTACACTGCTGGAAAAGTGTGCTAATCTCCTGTGCAGGTAACCGGGGCGTGAGCGGCCACAAAGCAGAAAGTACCGCTGATTGCACTCCTCTGCTAAGAACTATACAAAAATAACACATAGAGAAAGGAAGCTGCAATATTTCACCACTTTGAAATTCACTCGTTGCCGCCAGTCTCAGCGTCGCTGGGAGCAACAATCCGCCGAACAAAGGCGAGATCTCAGGATAGTCGACGCTACATTCGCAGTTAACTCTTCAATCAACTTAAACGTACAGGGTTCTGTGTGCTACGAAGTGGTCACTCTCGCAGCTACCCCTCCTTGATCCAGCAGTGGCAGCACGCCGCCAGCAGCTCCGGCTTGACCCCGCACTGCACGGACCTCCTCGCTGCTGCGCCCCTACACAACTGATCTCCATTTGCAACACCTCCGCAAGTCCAGTACGCAGACTGCATTAAAATAACTGCTCATTGAAAACCATAAGATACACACGGATCCGAGGAAACAATTTCACCAACAAATCGCTATACTAAAACCAGTCACTGTGAAACAACAATGACGAATTATAAGTTAGTACAAACACAGGGAAGCTGAAGCGGTCGGAAGGCCAAATGCACGTCATCCGCTGCGACGACCGACATAGCGACAAACCAGCGGTTGTCCCCACTCAAGTCAAGCGTGGGAAAAATCCCAATATAAATCTTTAGCTGACGACTTATTGTCATGCAGTCACTTCGATGGGTGGACACACACACACACAAAAGTGAGAGCTACACTACTCGAATTTCACGGGCTATTCAACTAACAATCGCTGAATGCGGTCCTTGGAGTGGTCGTGAACTCTCGCGACCACTTGCTTCCGTCGGAAAGGTGAATGTGTGTCGCCAGCAGTCGGGCGAGTACTGGCTGTCCGGGCCTCACTGGTGCTCTGTCCCAACCTAACTAGCTCGACACACGTCGACCCAGAAATCCTAGATGCCGCTCCAATGATGGTATCACAGAATGCACTATCAATAAGCGTTGCTGCTGTCACTGACGGACAGACATGCCGGACAACTTAGTGGAGCCAGTTAACACACTTACAAAACGATACGCCACTATCGTTATTACAAGATAACAAGCTATGAAAGGCATCAATGCAAGCCGCACACGACTCAACCCCCCTTCCCCCTCAAACATCAACCTGGGGTTACCAACTAGAGGCCTAACCAATTTAGTCTGACAAGAAAACACTCGGTTATCATTAACCGAATAACCCATAACACAACTATTTTAAGAGACCATCAAGTCTCAAAATGAAAGCTGCCGGAAAGAACAATGGCCGTGAGAAAGCCCCAAGTGAAACACTCGCTTGGACCTAAACATGTAGAGGGAACACCTGCTGTCAGGCCACCCTGCACCAGGAAAGGACCGACCTAAGTCCCACAAGATGACTAAGTCAAGAAACCCTTGCTAGCTCAGCAACAAAAGAAGGGAGATACCCTCTCAGACTTCAACAATGCAGAGGGAACACACACCCTCACACAACCCGACATCTCTGCACTGAAGAAGGTACCGAGCTAAGTCTCAGAAGATGACCAGCTTCGAGAACTATACGAAGGTGACCAACCAAAAGGAGCTACCAGGATTTAAAGGGCACCAAAGGTTGGCCACTTACTCCAAAACTTGCATTAACTGTGCCCGCACCCTGTCTGACTGCCACTAAGTTGAATGCCTTCCAAGAGCCTATGGTGTCCTCAAGGCCCCTAATGGACAAAAAAATCGATAACTGTTTCTGTCTCACCCATAACATCCGGCATGACGTCAACCAGCTAAAGAACGGTAGCACGCAAGCGGGCTGCTAAGTCCGGAACATCACCCTCAATAGGCTGATGCTTCATCTCCAGCTCATAAATGAGGTGGTCCTTCCTCAACAGGTCAATCCCGGGACACTGCCTGACCGACATTAGAATTTGTCACCTAAAACTACAGAGTACAAAAACAAATATCCAGTAACACTGACAGAATTACAACTGGACCAGAGTATCTGAGATGGGAGCATCACAATCGTAACCACGCTCTGCTACCAGTTGAGAGCGGTTTTCTCAGGTTGGGGCCGGAAAATGTTACGATTGTGAATGTGGGCCTAATCAGTTACTCTCAGCTGCACAACAAATATGTAACCTTTATTTAAAGAAATTAAAATTTTAAAACAATCTCTCAAAGAAAAACACAATTGACTGTATGACAGCTAAAGGCTTTATCAAAGAAAAATCCATAATTTTGGGGCCTAAGGCCACCAACATTAACCTCAAACAACAAATGGCTGAAGGCCTAAATTAGAGGTCAGAATAACAATTCCACATAGCACACATCTCAACAAATATATCGCTCTTAAAACAAGATTGCTTTACAGAAACTTATGGTAACACAGCTGAAAGCCTTATTATCAAAGAAGTAAAATTATTGCTTGGCCGAAAGCCACACACAACTTCAAATCGCTAACGGCGGAAGGCCTGAATTAGGAGTCAGAAGAGCAATTCCAAATATCACATTTAAAATAAATACTTTGCTTTTAAACAAGTTTGCTTAAAGATAAACTTACAGCAACATGGTTGAAGGCCTTATCACGAAAGAAATGAAATTTTTGCTCGGCTGAAGGCCACAAGAACAGTAATTAGGAAATTACAAATATCCTTAAAACAAACATCACAATCTAGGGAATCAGCAAGTGTTCCAAGGGTCGGCTTGGGAAGGTAAACATAAGGTAAGGTGAGACAGGCAGCCAAGAGTTGTACTCACGTAACAGAATGGCATCTCAAACTAGGGGCAGCTTAAGCACCAATCGACCAACTAATCAATCTGCCTAATGTCCGATCACCGGTACACGATGGAATATTTTTACGCAAGGGCGAAGAGATAGACAGCACCATGTCTTCAGAAAACACCCAAGGACGAAGGGAACAGTAGAACCAAATTAGACATCCGAAAAAATATGCACATTAAAATACAAGAGGCTGTCGAACGACACGCCGTGTCGGACAGCATCAACACAACGAGGAAAGGTACATTCCGGAAAAGTACGCCTATCTCCAGGGCAGTTAACTGGGGCGTCTGCAGTACGTGCTACCGATAAGCGCTGCTGCTGCCACTGGCGGACAGACAAGGCGAGCAATGTAGTGGAATCAGTGAACATACTAAGAAAACGAGACGCCACTATCACTATTACAAGATGCCAAGCTATGAACGGCATCAGTGCGAGCCGCACTCAATTCGACCGTAACAGATCTAATATTATAGACAAGTAATATACGCAATTGAAATGAAACATGTAAGTGAAGCAGTCCTATTTATTTAAAGTAAAAGTCTTCAGCAGGGCAAGTGAAGCTATGATAGCTGAAATTAAGGGGAAAATGGGGCGCATGAGTAGATGGGATAGTTGGTTTTTTGCTAGCTCCAATTACGTAAAACTATAAGAGAGAGTCGATTGCCTTCCACTTTACGTATCTATCTAAAATGTCAGAAATTAATCTTGTGACGTTAAGTGCTGACATATATCGCCCTTTTCAATATCAGAAAAATAAAGTTGGTGCAGTTTAGCTTAGCCACAGTCATTGTAAGTTCGTGGAAATGTGCTTCTGATGTCCGGTGCAAAACTGCTTTATTTCACAAAATAATTGTCATTCAAAAATTTATCCATTTACTGAGTGTTATTTTCCAATCTCATGTTGTTCTCTACTCAGGAAGCGTTAAAGTTATTTGAAAAAATATAGTTGCCTCTACACACGGTAAGGCTGCGCATAGATCTGACACTCTGGTCGGGATGTGTGTGAAAACCTGAGTCCCGTACGTGTCCAGCGACACGGCTGTCAATGAGGCGTTCAGAGCTGTCAATAAGGTGGTCAGTGGAGCTGTCCGGGTAGAGAGGCATCCGGCGAGCGGCCTCTCTGTGAAGCCTGCCAGTAGAAGTCTCACCTCTGGAAAAGTCAGTCCACTTGACAACAATAGTCGAGTAATTCGACGGCCAAGATGGGAAAATACTGGCACAAATTGATGGTGCAAAAACAGAATACTTACCGCCCACAGAGGTACGCAGCATTCAGGTACAACAATGTGTAGTATATACACTCCTGGAAATGGAAAAAAGAACACACCGACACCGGTGTGTCAGACCCACCATACTTGCTCCGGACACTGCGAGAGGGCTGTACAAGCAATGATCACACGCACGGCACAGCGGACACACCAGGAACCGCGGTGTTGGCCGTCGAATGGCGCTAGTTGCGCAGCATTTGTGCACCGCCACCGTCAGTGTCAGCCAGTTTGCCGTGGCATACGGAGCTCCATCGCAGTCTTTAACACTGGTAGCATGCCGCGACAGCGTGGACGTGAACCGTATGTGCAATTGACGGACTTTGAGCGAGGGCATATAGTGGGCATGTGGGAGGCCGGGTGGAAGTACCGCCGAATTGCTAAACACGTGGGGCGTGAGGTCTCCACAGTACATCGATGTTGTCGCCAGTGGTCGGCGGAAGGTGCACGTGCCTCTCGACCTGGGACCGGATGCACGGATGCACGCCAAGACCGTAGGATCCTACGCAGTGCCGTAGGGGACCGCACCGCCACTTCCCAGAAAATTAGGGACACTGTTGCTCCTGGGGTATGGGCGAGGACCATTCGCAACAGTCTCCATGAAGCTGGGCTACGGTCCCGCACACCGATAGGCCGTCTTCCGCTCTCGCCCCAACATCGTGCAGCCTGCCTCCAGTGGTGTCGCGACAGGAGTGAATGGAGGGACGAATGGAGACGTGTCGTCTTCAGCGATGAGAGTCGCTTCTGCCTTGGTGCCAATGATGGTCGTATACGTGTTTGGCGCCGTGCAGGAGAGCGCCACAATCTGGACTGCATACGACCGAGGCACACAGGGCCAACACCCGGCATCATGGTGTAAGGAGCGATCTCTTACACTGGCCGTACACCTCTGGTGATCGTCGAGGGGACACTGAATAGTGCACGGTACATCCAAACCGTCATCGAACCCATCGTTCTACCATTCCTAGACCGGCAAGGGAACTTGCTGTTCCAACAGGACAATGCACGTCTGCATGTATCCCGTGCCACCCAACGTGCTCTAGAAGGTGTAAGTCAACTATCCTGGCCAGCAAGATCTCCGGATCTGTCCCCCATTGAGCATGTTCGGGACTGGATGAAGCGTCGTCTCACGCGGTCTGCACGTCCAGCACGAACGCTGGTCCAACTGAGACGCCAGGTGGAAATGGCATGGCAAGGTGTTCCACAGGACTACATCCAGCATCTCTACGATCGTCTCCATGGGAGAATAGCATCCTGCATTGCTGCGAAAGGTGGATATACACTGTATTAGTGCCGACATTGTGCATGCTCTGTTGCCTGTGTCTATGTGCCCCTGGTTTTGTCAGTGTGATCATGTGATGTATCTGACCCCAGGAATGTGTCAATAAAGTTTCCCCTTCTTAGGACAATGAATTCACGGTGTTCGTATTTCAATTTCCAGGAGTGTATAACGCTATAAACATGGAAATAACGTATTTTCGCAAGGAGATGAGTCATATACGGCCAACGATTCGTGTTTGGCGAGTCGCTTGTATTCATCCTAAAACTAAAAACTATGATATTTTTCCTCAGTACCAAACCGCGCCCCTTACCCACGCATTTTGAGAAAACCACCGCTAAAGTTCATGAACCGTAACGGACTCAAAATTGTCACGTTCGATATACAACCGAAGACAGAGTATTTTTCATCATCGTATAGATGAGAACCTCAAACGCATATTTTCTTAGAAATGGAGGAAAGAAACTGTGGTACATGCCAATTATATAGTCATATATACCATTCGGTAGATGCCACTAGTGTAGCGGCTAGGGCTTCTGGGCTGGGGAGCAGAGACTGTGTCTTCAATTTGCAGATGCATTCTGCAGTTTTTCTCGTTTGTATTTTCTTTTTCGTATGTAAAGTAGATGGAATAAGAGGGTTGTTAAGGTAATTACTAACGAATAATCTCAAAGTACACAAATAAATTTCTCTAATGACTTGAATTAGACAAAAATTTAAATTTTAATGGCGTTACGATTACCCTTCCACTCACTCCGTTACGTGTCCTGACTTTAAAACAACTATAAGGATGGTACCTGTCATGTAAACATTCGAAGCAAATATACTCGAGGCACAAGGAAAATCTAATCAATGCAGTCTCTCTTTCCAAAGGTATGCAGAAAAGGAGACTTGGCTTAAATATTTAAAAAAAGATATTTGTTTTTCTAGAATTAATTTTAGTGCATACCACGGATATAATAACATTGATGGAAAGTCGGTGCTTGAAATTTGAATTCCTTAAAAGTCCAAGTCGTTGGAGAAATTTATTTTTCCACCCTATTAGTCGCTATTGAACACAGTATCAACCCTCCTGTACTCACCAATTTCAGTAAGGAAAAAAATACAAATTAAAAAAAAAAAAACGGCAGTTGTGTTTCGAACACAGATTTTCTCCTTCCCCGACATACGGCTTGGACGCTACTCCAGTTGTTAATCATTTCATAATGGGCAGTATCTAGGAAAATATGCGATTTCCGTATCCAGATTTTCAGTTGCCTATCGATACTGAAAATTTTGGGTCGATTGCTCGTCTCAGCCTTAGAGATGGTTTTGTCAAAAATGGCTGGGTGGGGGTGTTGAGTCAATAGTATTTCACTTTAGGCTATACACGAGCGTTTGTTTGTGGTGGTAACTTCCTATGGGAGCAAACTGATAAGGTCATCGGCCCCTAAGCTTAATCTAACTAAAACTAACTTAGGCTAAAGACACACACACACACACACACACACACACGCCCGAGGGAGGACTCGAAGTTCCGATGGGGGTAGCCGCGCGAACCGTGGCAAGGCACCCGAGACCGCCCGTCTGCCCTTACACGAGTGATCTTTCAAATATGAGCCGAATCTTAGTCTTGACTAAGGATTTCGCCTTTTCAGTTTATGTCATCCAAATTGATAAACGGCTAAACTTGTCAACTTGTTCACTTTCCCGATTGCCTATTTAGCAGCACGCAGGGGCAACAAAAATTTTGATTTTTCATATATCATGTAATTATTGACGGATTATAAACTTTCAAATAGTTTCCTAATATACTGATTAGGAGGCACAATCTTACGTTAAAGGTTAGTTAAAGTTAGAAACTCTGCACATATCTTCAGGCACCATTACTCCAAGTACATTATCCATACTATACCCTCATTCAGTGTGTTTTCAGTAGTGTCTGTGCAGATCACATTTCGCCACATTTTTTTGTAAGTGCATGTGAGGTGAAGTAGTGAGCGGAAATTTGAGATAAACTGAGTGAATGCAGTGTACTAAGCAGCAGCGGTTGAGACACCAACCAGGGACACGAAACAGGACGGAATATTTTGCAGATGACGTGCTGTCAGAAATCGAAGAAAACGTATAATAATACAGTTCAGTTAGCGATGTAATTTTAAGTAGTAAAAATTTGACCGACTGAAGATGACACATTGGTGTCTAAACACGTCTCTGTAAATATAAAAAAAAAAACTTATTGTGTTTTCATAAGGCTGATTTCCGAAACCACTCAGTTTTTAAACGGCAAACACGGAAGAAAGAAAAGACGAGTTTCAAACCTTAATAAAATAAGCATACTATACTCATTCAGTAATCGAGAATTAGAGAAATTAGCGATTTCCAGCAAACTTTATACGTAATTTCAAACCTTTCTGAATCTTTTTCTCGCTGACTTCCCACAAGAAAATGAAGGAAATATCTTTATCGCATACTACATTTTCGCTCTTCGTACAGTGAAATTTCAGCCTCAGGCATGACGTTTTATTACTTGTTTCCTGATAAATCAGTACATAAATAAAAATAAACATATGGCGCCGAATTCAAAATCATATCATTATACGACACTTAGTTCAGGAGAAATAACAGGAGAAATAACATCTTAAAAATTCGCAGTGCCTAATACTCATCCTATGTTTGACAATGACAATACGTAGTTATTTCAGCATACCTAAAGCATCGTTTCAGACATCTTGAGAACTATTTCTCGCCCTGAGTTTAGATTTTGACTTTTTCATTAACCTATGGGTGAAAAAAGCGGAAGTAATAAAATCATATAATTACGGTTTCCCATTTAAAACCAAAGGACTTTTACATTAGAATGGTGTATTGACACATAGCCAAACGCGATTTAGAAGAAAACTATTTAGAAAACATCTTTCATTCTAAACGAAACAAGCTGTTTATTCACACGAAGTGTTGAGTGCTATTGACAAGGTAATTCAAATTGATTTCGTATTTCTAGATTTCCAAATGGCCTTTGACACTGGACTACACAAGAGGCTTGTAGTGAAATTGTGTGCTTGTGGAATATCGTCTCAGTTATGTGACTGAATTCGTTGTTTCCTGTCAGAGAGTTTACAGTTCGTAGTAACTGACGGAAAGTCATCGAGTAAAACGGAAGTGATTTCTGGCGTTCCCCAAGCTAGTGTTCTGGCCCTCTACTGTTGCTTATCTATGTAAACGATTTAAGAGACAATCTGAGCAGCCGTCTCAGGTTGTTTGCAGATGATGCTGTCGTTTATATTCTAGTTAACCCACCAGAAGATCAAAACAAGCTGCAAAACGATTTAGAAAAAAACGTGTAAATGGTGTGAAAATTGGTAGTTGACCCTCTAGATACCCAGGAACAATTTAAACTGGAAAGAACGCATAGAAAACGTTCTGGGGAAAGGCATACCGAAGACTGCGTTTAATTGGCAAAACACTTACAAAGTGTACTAGATCTACGAAAGAGACTGCCTACACTGCCGCCCTGTTTTGGAGTGCTGCAGATCGAGCTGGGATTCTTACCAGACACTATTAACGGGGTACATCGAGATAATTCAAGGCAGAGCAGCACGTTTTGTAGTATTGGAAAGAAAGCAGATAGTTTCACGGACATGATACAGCATTTGGGATGGACGCCGCTGTGGCCGAGCGGTTCTAGGAGCTTCAGTTCGGAGCCTCACTTCTGCTACGGTCGCAGGTTTGAATCCTGCCTCGGGCATGACTGTGTGTGATGTCCTTAGGTTAGTTAGGTTTAAGTAGTTCTAAGTCTAGGGGACTGATGACCTCAGATATTAAGTCACATAGTGCTTAGTGTCATTTGAACTATTCAACAACAAAGGTGGTTTTCGTTGCGGCGATATCTTCTCACGAAATTGAAATCAGCATCTTTCTCTTCCGAATGCGACAGTATTTTACTGACACCGACCTTTATAGGGAAGAATGATCTTCATAATAAAATAAGCGAAATCCGAGATCGCATGGAAAGATATTGGCGTTCGCTTTTTCCGCGCGCACATCGAGAGTGGAATAATAGAGAATTATTGTAAATGTGGTTCGATGAACCCTCTCTGCCATGCACTCAAGTGTGATTTTCAGAGTATCCATATAGATGTAGATGTACATGTACATGCTTAAGGTGACATATCTAACACATGAAATCATTTCTAAATTAGACATTTAAAACGTTTTAATACAGAGGAGTTCGATTTTTTACAGAATCGGGGCTAGGGAGGTTCTTGGTAACCTAGAATGTAAGAGTTAAATTTGCGTAAGTATTGTAAATCTACGATTATTAGTAAAAGACATAAAATGACTGAAGCAAGACTCGTCGAGTTGTGACTGGACATTGAATGGCAAGTCTACCAAAAATATAATGTATGGCTATAAGGACAACACATATGTTAATTTGGCCAGAAATTGTCATATACGGCTTATCAACATAACCTCATTTATTGTACTGAACGATTAAATACACAGATATAACCAACAGCATGCAAAGCAATAACATTAATCTAGTTGAGTAAAAATTTTTAATTATATCATTCCAATTAATAATACATGATTAAATTACTTATTAGAAACAGAATTTCAATAACAGCCACCGAAATGGATCCGACAGCGTTAATTTGCTTATACCAGCGGCAAGAGGACAAAAAATCCCACAAATCTGGTAACTTACACATCTGTTACATTCGACAGTTACGAAAATATCATTAGCATATGACGCGAAACGCGATTTAGCTACGATTACGTCCGAGAATATTAGTTGTTAGTCTTGATTTTAAAGAGAACACTGTGAAGCACGTTTTATGTGTGAGCACTGTAGCACACGAACTAGGACTGCTGGTCGGTACAGATGGAATTGTGGCTATTCAGTGGTCGTGCCTCAAAACACTGAAGTTGAACGAGTCTTTGTCAAAGCCAAGCAATCATTGGGATTAAGAGTATGCAACCAGCCTTTGGCAGTGTCGTTCCATGAGTGGCCTGTGGGCCTCTAGTCTGAAAGGGAACTATGTGAGTTAGACACGATCCTAGAATGTAAATATCGCCCTTTGATTTAATGTACACTACTGGCCATTAAAATTGCTACATCAAGAAGAAATGCAGATGATAAACGTGTACTAACTGGGCAAATATATTATACTAGAACTGACATGTGATTACATTTTCACACAATGTGGGTGCATAGATCCTGAGAAATCAGTACCCAGAACAACCACCTCTGGCCGTAATAACGGCCTTAATACGCCTGGGAATTGAGCCAAACAGAGCTTAGATGGTGTGTTCAGGTACAGCTGCCCCTGCATCTTTAACACGATACCACAGTGACTGGCGTATTGTGGCGAGCCAGTTGCTCGGCCACCATTGACCGGACGTTTTCAACTGGTTAGAGATCTAGAGACTGTGCTGGCCAGGGCAGCAGTCGAACATTTTCTGTATTGAGAAAGGCCCATACAGGACCTGCAACATGAGATCGCGCATTATCGTGCTGAAATATAGGGTCTCGCAGGGATGCAATGAAGAGTAGAGTCATATGAATAGTCACGCCCACTGTTCAAAGTGCCGTCAATGCGAACAAGAGGTGACCGAGACGTTTAATTAATGGCGTCCCCTTCCATCACGCCGCGTGGTACGCCAGTATGGCGATGACGAATACACGCTTCCAATCAGCGTTCACCGCGATGTCGCCAAACACGGATGCGACCATCATGATACTGTAAACAGAACCTGGATTCATCCGAAAAAATGACGTTTTGCCATTCGTGCTCCCAGATTCGTCATTGAGTACACCATCGCAGGCGCTCCTGTCTGTGATGCAGCGTCATGGGTAACCGTAGCCATGGTCTCCGAGCTGATAGTAGATGCTGCTACTAACGTCGTCGAACTGTTAGTGCAGATGGTTGTTGCCTTGCAAACGTCCCCATCTGTTGACACAGGGATCGAGACGTGAGTGCACGATCCGTCACAGCCATGCGGATAAGATGCCTGTCATCTCGACTGCTAGTGATACGAGGCCGCTGGGATCCAGTATGGCGTTCCGTATTACCCTCCTGATCACACCAATAGCAATATTCTGTTAAGAGTCATTGAATCTCGACCAACGCGAGCAGCAATGTCGCGATACGATAAACCGCAATCGCGATAGGCTACAATCCGACCTTTATCAAAGTCGGAAACGTGATGGTACGCGTTTCTCGTCCTCACGCAAGGCATCACAACAACGTTTCACCAGGCAACGCAGGTCAACTATTGTTTGTTGTATGAGAAATCGGTTGGAAGCTTTCCTTATGTCCGCACGTAGGTGTCGCCATCGGCGACAGCCTTGTCTGAATACTCTGAAAGGCTAATCATTTACATATCACAGCATGTCCTTCCTGTCGGTAGTGTATATGTATCGGGTACATCTGATGAGTGGGATGGAAGCCTATAAATCATTCACAGTCCAACAAAAGTAAAACTAGTTAATTGCAGTCTTTAGTACTAAATTATGTCATTGTTTGGAAGGCTTTAATATCAGCGTAGGGACCCGCTGCGAACTTCCAAGTTTCTGCATTACTTGCAAGTGATTTCTAGAATTTACAAATTTCCATGGGAACTGCAGCTAGATTGTAAAACCATTCGCTATAGTGGAATTAAGAAACAAATTTCATGGAATTTCATTGAGCCTATCGAATTAAAATTGATTTCTTATTACGCTCTCTCACTTCTTATACTGCCATGGCCTCTCGTCCGCTCATGACGCCAATATTTAAATTCTGTAAGCAGTAATATCCAGCAAGTAAACATTTTAGCAAAAATCATCGTGTGTGAATCTGTTGTCTTATAGAAGTAAGATTGTCAGATAGCTCCAGACTTTAACATACTGAGCTTCGTCGATGTAAAATGGCAGTGTGTCGTCGTCTAGTAAGAGACGAATGGCTACTAACATCGACCAGCTGTTGTCCCGTCATCCAGGAGATAAGCTCTTTAATAGAGAGGTCTACCAGCATCAATATTTTGACTGTCAACTAACGGACAGTAACGGCTGGAGCTGGCGTGTAACATCTACAATGGTTCTTACTACTACTCTTAAGATAAATGTTGTTTCACATAGAGCAAACTGAAGTTTGTCAGGTTTAATAAAATTCTGCGGTTATTGTGTCTGCGAGGATGGCGCAGGCGTAGTACGTAGTGAGTTAAGCGGCGAGCCACCCACCTGCTCGAAGCCGGTCGATGGCAGCACTGTCGCTATAGAAACAGGAGCGATGCTCAGCTGTTAGGTCAGTGCATCCGCAACCGCCCCGACGTCCGGTCACCTGCTGGCGCGTTCGGTACTCCACGTGCAGCCACGTGGTGCGCGGGTACTACGTCTGTTTGCAACGTTCCCTGACGTTAATACGCGAGTCATGAAATTACGCGAGCAGGCGGAGAACGTAATTTAGTGAAAGTCCGTGCAGCCTGAAAAATAGGAAATAGGCTTACTGGCAAGTGTCCGTGTGTTTCGGATTAAAAAGCTAGCGAAGTGCTTATTTGTGATTTCTGACTGCTACAATCACTGTAGTGTTAGAAACTATTTGATCCGTCTACAACAGTGTACCTGGCATAACATAATTACTCCTAACAAATTTTCGGATGTATGTTAGTTTTCCTTTTTGCCGTGAACACGGTGCAACTAGCTTAAAATTATTTCTACTTGATTCTTCTAGTAATAGGTGCTACGAATGTGTCAAGCTTAGAACAGATGGATACTCCTAAACGCAATTTGGATATGAATGTTCTTGTTACGATTAATCCAATTCATTTATTAAATCACTAAGCGATGCTGCAAAAATAAGACATTCGTTTATAAAAAAAATTAGACAGATCTAAATATGAACGCCATACTAAAATATACAGTAGACACCACATCATGCTTACTGTGCTGAAGGAAGCTGCTAAAAACTGATTACCTCTTAAAGAGTATATATCTCTTGCAATACTGCGTAAATTATTTGAGCTAACGTAGACGATCGAACCTACCACTATTCTGTACAGCAAATGAATTAGTATATCCCGAAAAGTATACACTAACAACAATGTATTTCGTGTTCGTCAAAGTGCACGGAACTGCTCATTAATATATTTCACTGCACCTGTACTGTTACCCCTCAGATTAGTTTCAAGGTACACGGCGCTACGTAAATAGACAATTCTAGTCGTGACGAACTCAAAAGTGACAGCAATATCTGTGATGACAGCACAATTTTGAGACCCTATTTAAAGCGCTGTAGTGGTTGCCATCTTACTACAGCTATAAATCCAGTTATTAATATTTTGTAATTGATTTGTCATTTTGCTTTACTGAACTGACCTATTATTTTTACCTGAACGAGATTTATGTATATCATGCACATATTTTACGTGACTGATATGGATTTACCTATCAAACTACAATAACTGAACTTCTTATTTACTCCTGTCTGTTACGAAATACTAGTAAAAGTCATTTGACGGTACAGAAAAGGAAATACCATTTCATAGTGCGGTTTCTGGTGATCGGTCTTGAGGAAACGATTTTCATTACCTCACGTCTCAGGTAAAGTCTTGATTTACTGGAAGTGAACTGAGAACATGCTAGGGTTCCTTACTGTATTCTTTGTATTCAATTTCAGTGACAATAAGTGTGACAGCATCTCACATTTGCAACGAACATTATACTCTTCGAAGTAGGCTGGCTTGTAATTGATTTGGTGGCATCTAGAGTTCTTAGTTTTAAGAACATCTTTTTACTAGGTGATAGCAGTACAATAGCGAATGGCATGATATTTATAGCATCTAGATAATGCCTTTTCGTTAAACATTGTTAAAGATAATTTCAACTATGGTGAGGACTCCACATCATTTTATTCCAGTTTTGAATCGCTGTGTATTGACCGGTAATTCTTTTCCTACATAAATCATCAAATTTAGTATTGCGTAAAAACGGAGAGGGCAGTTTCAGTGTTCTACATTCCATTTTCAAATTACTAACCTCTTTGGAAGCCGTGGTAATATCTGTCGTCAGCAAAACAGTAAATGCATTTGATATTAAATAGCGAAATATCTTCAGCCAGTACAGTGCATGTTTTAAAATATTTGTATCAGCAATAATGAACAGTGAGAACATTAACTCTTGTTAGACAGGGAGCAAGAGAGATCACTGATTCATTATTCAGTTGTACTCGATTCGATTTTCAGTGAATCACCTGTGAACCATATGAAGTATTCTGATTCATTCGTAAAGTGCTTTTACTTGGAGGAGGAACTCCTCAAACCATAATCTTGTTCACACCGTGTTACCACCAGCGTTGATAAAACTCTTAGTTTCTGCAGAAGTTCAGACGCATAGTGTCATGATATTGATTCGTAGAATTGAAAGAAGCCGACAGAGTACTACGGCGTGTGGCAAAATAATGCCTCCAAATCGTTTATGTGAAAACTCATAAGACTCGACAAATGAAACAAGCTTTATGAACATTATACATCTTTTTTCTTCAAGTCTTCGTATCTATTGTTCAATATAGTCACTGTGGCGACGAACACGTTTACCCTAACTAGAGACCAGTTTGTTATTACTGTCACTGAAGTATATTTTACCTGAGTCTGACCTCTGCTTGCACCGCTTCGTCACTATCAAAGTGAAGTCCTCGAAGGTGTTGTTTAAGCTTGGATACCGATGAAAATCGTATGAGGGAAAGTCGGGTCTGTATGGAGGATGATCGATGACAGTGTAGCCGAGACGTCGCATTATTGTAGATATCGCAATGCATGTTTGTGTTCTGGCATTGTCTTGCTGAAGAAGAGGGTACTCCATGTGTGGACGAACTCTTCGAATACGATACTTTATTAGAACAACGCGTTCCTCAATCACCGGCATAGTTATGATAGACACTGCCATTTACACGCTAAAATTCGGAGTCCTCTATCGCCAAATGTGTGCGTGTGTTTAGCATGAGGAATTCTGTGCAATTTAAGAGTTGATAAAGTATTCAAATAATGGTAGATTCAGTCACTCTCAACGATATACTTCTTTTCAGAACTACAATATATGTAACTAAATTATCTCTTCGACAACTGCGAGGAGAAACCGGATCTCCCTAAATTATTATTACCATGTGGATACAGTCGCTGTTCTTACAGGGAAAAAATATTTTTCCTGCAGACTTGTGGATATAAACGGTAATAATATTAAACTTCCTGGCAGATTAAAACTGTGTGTGCCGGGCCGAGACTCGAACTCGTGCCCTTTGCCTTTCGCGGCCAAGTGCTCTACCAAATGAGCTAACCAAGCACGACTCACGCCCCGTCCTCACAGCTTTAATTCCCACAGTACCTCGTCTCCTACCTTCCAAACTTCACAGAAGTTCCTGCAGGAGAGCGACTGTGCAGTTTGGAAGGTAGGAGACGAGGTACAGGCGAAATTAAAGCTGTGAGGACGGGGCGAGAGTCGTGCTTGAGTAGCTCATTTGGCAGAGCACTTACCAGTGAAAGCCAAAGGGCCCGAGTTCGAGTCTCGGTCCAGCGCAAAGTTCTAATCTGCCAGGAAGATTCATATCAGCGCACACTCCGCTGTAGAGTGAAAATTTCATTCTGGTGATAATACTTTCCGTAGGTCTGACAAAAGCTAAAGAAGTGAAACTGTATTTGAGTGAGGATTTCTGTATTGTCTTACGACAGACAGAACATTCAGATACCTGCGTGAATTTGTTACTCTCAGTGATGAATTTCTTTTCACACTTACAAAACATGTAAGTGAACTTGTTTCTTCGACACCTGGGTAACGAAACCAAATTTCAAAGAAAAAACTGTATTTAAGAAATACAGCAAAAATAGTATTCCATGGTATAACGGGAATGAGGGAAAAGTGTGAATTTTGTTTCCGTCGAAGAAAGGATGTTCACGTCCTTATCTGAGTGATTCACCACTTTAAAAAAAAGTGCTAGTAATTGTTTTGTGAGTCCACGGGTGTCTATTCGTGTAGACAAACACAGATCGAAAAGTTCGTCATCAGGGAAGATATTAATATTTTAAACGGTGATAGCAGCAGTCCATGTTTATGACTCAGACATATTTGCACATTATAACTCTAGTTATACTACCGTAGAATGTCACAGCATCGACTGTGTATGAGTATGTACAGGTCAGAAATGAGCTCTGAATATTTCCTGAACGCAGGGACTGCATGCATTTCAATACTCGACTTACCAGTCTCCGCCGCTGATCGGTTAAGTTTAAAACTCTTCACTTGAGTATGTTCTCGAATATATCTGTATTGTACCAGCGTAGAAAGGAGAGCGAGTACACTCGTCCACATGAATAACTAAGGAATGATGACACTGCCATTTCATATGCAACAGCTGGGGTTGACATTATGACATACCAGTGCAACGACTCATTGGGTAGTAATGAATATTGGTGTGTTTGTATACCGAGTGCAATGAGTATATGTGCAAACATTACTGTTGCTGACTGAGGACGGTGCACATTTACACCAGTATAGCCATTACAAGTCACATGTTTTTAGGATGATTAGTACATCCACGTATATGTGGCAGAAGCAAGCCCTTAATGTTTATTTTACCTGGAAAGAGGCTAGGTGTCTAAATCTGGACACGTAGGCGCAAAAAAGTAAGTCTATACTGACAGGCGTAGCTCATTTAGTGGTACAGTACGACCTTGCAGGAGAAATCAGATCCTAAAGTTGATGAGATGACTGAAAGACAGAAAAAGAAATTGACAACACACATATAAAATATATGCGTTTATACCAAGTATATATATATATATATATATATATATATATATATATATATATATATATATATATATTCCTGAATAATAACTTGGAATAATTAATCGCCAATATGTATTTGACAAATCACAAAGCAACGCTACGACCATCAGATGTAAAAGAGCTGTAAAAGTGCTGAAATGCGGGTGTCGTCACTGCTGGAACGCTCGTAATGCCGCTTTTAAACTGCATTCAGTGAAAACGTACAGGAGGTGTGCAAGGGCCAACTCTTCGTCACTAAACCTAAATATTTTGCTGTATATGACTGGTACCGTAACATATACACAGAACCGGACATCCCTGAGGGTGGGGAGCAAAGTGGATATCACAGTTGTCAAAACCAATAAACAAGTCTGTTTCCGAACTCCATATACAGTGCGTACCGTCGACATTTCCAGTGTTAGGCGGATATTTTCAGACCTGTATAAGTAGTGCCAATAAACCAAACGAAATACAATTACTCTGTAACAAGGCACTGAAGGCTCCGGTCTCCTTAGACCCAAACACTCATGATATTTATCTCAATAACTTACGAAATTTTGTTGGTGGAGTTAAGTTTCTCCATGTATATGGACTGTTGCAGGCTTCATAGTTAATCTCCCTTCAGCAAATACCTAACAGTGTTTACATATAAACACTTGCGACAAGTCGTAGTATCTGCAACGAGAGTACCAGAAAACTGGACATGATAATGAAGTGCATTCTCGGATTAATAATTAATTATTAAAACACCTTTACAGCTGTCTTCGAATGTTACAGAAATGGGTGATACGCGAAACATGTCGCTATTACCTATAAATGCTAGATCAGATGACCAAAAGAGTACACAAACAACGCGCTTTTCGGCACGGGGACATATCGGTGAAGTTTCTCTGGACACTGTTTTCGTTTGAAGATCACATGTACTTTCTCGTCCTGGAGGTGGAATAAATAAAGATGCAGCTGTTGGTTTTTCAGTGAACGAACTTTGTAGGCTTCGCATCTCAGGTGTGAATTATTGTCATCGAACATCTTTCCAGACATCAATCTTCCTGTTATGCAGCACATTTGCAATTGTACACGCTGCATCAATTTTCGTCTTACACCCTCGACAATGTCAAAAGATACATGCACTCTATTTCCGTACTGACAGCAAGTCACCACTAGCCTTAACCTCCTCTACGATTCAGAAAGAGAGAACGAATCGATGAGTGATGCTACACGCAAGGAAATGTCACGGAACGGAAGTAAGACGGTATTAGCGCCACTTAAAAGCAGCGCCTTGATTTCTACTATAGGCAACCCGCAGCACCCTTATACTCGCTTCGTTTCTGATCTCTAAAGTTTACTCAGCACTGAGAAGCGTATCCTACAATATCACTTCCGGTGAGAACGGTTTAAAATTTAAAGCTTTCCCGCAGGAAGTGAATTTTAGCCAAATCGTGATATCCGACTTCATTTAATGGAGACGAAAGCTCACTCGATGCCAGAGATTCATCTCTCACTTTAGTGTTTGACTGGTTACTTGGGTGAAACTAGTTTTCTCAGTTAACCGTATTTAAGTAACTTAGCATATTAACCCTGATAACAGTTGCAACAGCTTACCACAATGTCGCATACATACGGACGCCTAACAAAAACGCCAATAATAAACCCTGTGAAGAATTGTTATATGGGTGTTGTGCTTTTGAGATAAGAACGTCAACATTCTTCGTTCACACAGTTACGTGCAACACGATAGTTCCCCTGCTACAATAAGTACTACATCGTATCATCTGAGTGAGAAATGTTCTATATCTACATACATAAAAAGACCTCTAACAAAACTAGGCATCTGTTTTGCACCAATTCTTTAACGTGAAGCCACTACCACTAAGAAAACAGACGAGCTTGATGCGTGTAATAGCTGTTAGAATTGCTCATTTTAGCTGTGCTTGCAGAGTAAATTCTTGTCTTGAACATAGTATGTTCGATAAATCTCTGCTGATGTGAGACAACTTTGTGAAATTGAATTACTGAATAAAATGAAATAATTGCTGCTACTCTATCGACATATCGTGTCCTTGACTATGTAACCATATCCATGATGTTTGTGGAGTTACTTTGCGAATTCTTCGTTAACTAACTGTTTTCTTATTGCAGAATGTAGCATTAGCATCTCGTTTTCAGAAGCAAGAACATAGATATGAATTCAAAATTATCTGTAGTTAGTTCGGATTAGCGCATTATAATTACAGGTAGTTTTCCAGGATACGTTAATTACCACGTATTCGGTTCCGTACTACTCAAAACCGAAATACCTTGAACGACAAAAATATTAAGAAAAGTGTCGAAATTTCAGTTCTAGCGAATATTAAAGCTTATCTGCGTATAGATTACGTAAGTCATAATGTTGTTGTTATTATCATCTGGACATCTATAAACTCGTATTTCCACGGCTGCAGTAGTAAGGATTGTAAAACACAAAACTCATTTTGAATTGTATAACTCGTCGTCTGTACGAATACCTGCTCCGGAATACCACAAAATACTGACATCAAACAGCCAGAATAGTGCTGTAATTGATTTTTTCCCATATATTCCTTCTCTGCACCAGCATCGGCATATGAGTGAAATACATATGTGTGGTCTCTGCTTGCAGTGTTTCTGAACTGATCAGGCTACCTTTATTAATTGTAAATAAAATCTGCTTATGAAACCTGAGTTCAAGTATGAGTAATCTGCCTTAAATACATAATTCAGAGCAGTCTAAATTTATAATATTGTGAGAACAATGAGGCTCTTGCCCTTTCTAGTCACATGTACGCCATACGGAAGAATTTAGTGGTGCTATTACAACTGGTGATTTCTATAAACGAGTTGTTCGTTGCTACACGTAAATTTTTGTAATTTCCTTTACTTGTTTTTTACTTTGATGCAGTCCGCCACAAATTGTACTCCTGCGCCAACTCCTTCATCTGAGGGTATCAATCCGACCGCAGTTATTTTCCGAGTGTATTCGTATCTTCGTTTCCCCCTACAGTTTTCACCTTCTACAGCTACCTCCAGTATGTGTCGCAACTTTAGAGAAAGGAGGGACCGGTTAGTAGGAAATGTTCTGAGGCTTCAAAGGATCATACATTTAGCATTGGAGAGCAGCGTGGAGGGCAAAAATGGTAAAGGGAGATCAAGAAATGAATACACTAAGCAGATTCAGAAGGATTTGGGTTGCAGTAAGTACTGGGAGATGAAGAAGCTTGCACAGGACAGTGTAGCATGGAGAGCTGCATCCAACCAGTCTCAGGACTGAAGACCACAACAACAACAACAACAACAACAACAACACAGCTACCTCCAGTAACATAGAAGTTATTCCCTGATGTCTTAACAGATGTCCTACCATTCTGTATCTTCTCCTTTCCTGATGTCTTAACAGATGTCTTACCATTCTGTCTCTTCATGTTGTTAGTGTTTTATTTATATCAATTTCCTCGCCGATCCTCCTCATTCCTTAGCTTATCAGTCCACTTAGTTATCGACATTCTTTTGTAACACCACATTTCCAATGATTCGATTCTGTTCTTTTCTGGTTCTCTCGCAGTCCATGTTTGACAGCCATACAAAACTGTGCTCCAAACGTACATTATCAGGAAGTTCTCACTCAAATTGAGGCTTATGTTCGATCCCAGGAGACTTCTCTTGGCCTGGAATGCCCTTTTCGCCAGTGCTAGTCTGATTTTTATTTCCAGCTTGCTCCGTCCATCATGTTTATTTTGGTGCCTAGGTACTGGAATTTCTGAACATCACCTACTTCATGACATCAATACTGATGTTAAGTTTCTCGATGTTCTCTTCTCTGCTATTTCTCTTTACTTTAGTTTTTCTTTGGTTTACTCTCAATCTATATTCTGTAGTTATTAGATTGTTCATTCTCTTTAGCAGATCCTTCACTTTCATTGAGGACACAAATGCTACTCTTGCACATTGAACTTCAATTCCACTCCTGAACCTTTCTTTCACTTGTGTCATTTCTTCTTCGTTGTAGGATATAGGTTGGACAGTAGGGGTGAAAGACTACATGCCTGTCTTACACCCCTTTCAATAGGGGGCTTCGTTCTTGGGCGTCCACTCTTGTTATTCCCTCTTGTATATGTTGTATACTGCCCGCCTCTCCCTATAGCTAACCCTCAATTTCCGCATCGATTCGAATACCTTGCACAACTGTCGACGCTTTTTCCAGGTCGACGAATCCTGTGAACGTGTCTTTATTTTTCTTTAGTCTTGCTTCAGTTATCAACCGCAACGTCATAGCTGTCTTTCTGCTGCCTTTACCTTTCCTAAGGACATTTTGATCGTCGTATAACACATCCTTTTCCATTCTACTTTACATTATTCTTGTCAGCAACTTTTACCCATGAGCTGGTAACCAGGTTGTACGACAGTTCCCTCATTTTTCAGTTCTTGCGGTTTTCGCAGTTGCGCGGCTAATATTTTTCAGAAAGTCAGATGGTATGTCGCCGGAAACACCAACGTCAATACTCGTTTTGTTGCCATTCACTGCAAAGGTTTTAAAAATTCTGATGGAATGTTTTCTTTTGCCTTATTTGATCGTCTTTCAAAGCTCTTTTAAATTTTTATTCTAATACTGGATGCCCTATTTATTCTACAACTCTTCTCCAGTCACGCCATCAGACAAGTCTTCCCCCTCAGAGAAGCCTTCAGTTTATGTGACGTCGGTGCCAATTGTTACGTCATATACAAAGGGAATTTTTATTTTTAATTTAACAGCATTATTCTTTCTCTCAGGGATATTGTCTTTTCTTATCAATTTTACCTACGTGTATAAGTAAATATGAAACTGATTCTTGAAGGGCCTCAGTTATTCATGTACCAACTTTAGATTTTGAACATGGTGACTAAAATATAATTGCCATTAAGTGAATTAAATGTAATTTTGCTAATTTCTATTTATTGATTGCACAGCAAGGCTCGAGAGAATCTTGATTGTTGCTGTGGAGCGGCCAAGATAAAACTTGCTGAACTCATGGAATCCATATAATGTAAAAAATGAACTTTAACGTAAATTAACTATCTGTTGCAATTTGAAAAGGTCCTTATAACGAAATCTCTCCCGTTTACAGTTACTGTTAATGCTTTGAAAAATAAATTAATACTTCAGCGCGTAATAGCCGACCAGAGGCTGCATCGGAAATGAGCTTCTCGCAGCGCAAATTACTGAAAAAATGCTTATAGAAAATAGTTATCCACTGCGAGCATTGCAAAGAAATTCATTTTGTGATAAAAATAACAATTTTATTTAAAAAAAAAACGAATAACGTAAATAAAATATGTGTAGCCGCTCAATGGCTGCCTTCCGTATAGCGAAACAAAACAGTGTGTGTACCATAAAATACGTCCTTCCTCCTCGGCCGTACAATCGCGTCTCATTCGATCCTTTATTATTTTCATAGACTTTAAATAAAACTGCTACTCTTCAATTATCGCTGATATCAGTTGTTTCATGAACATTAACTATATCTTTTACACTAATTATATTCATAAAATACTTCAGATACGGTTTACAACCGATAAAAATGTGAATATTTATGTGACGTACCTTCACATGGGCCCCCTAGTGAGGATGTACGTAATAAAGTCCACTGTTTATGTACAGACATACTACGGTTTTACATTTAGTTCAGTTTTGTGGATGGCCAAAAGTTTGTTTGGCACACCTATTTCAATTCACTGTTCGGTACCCTGTTCATTACACAATTATGGGTATCATACGTAATTCACAGTTACAGGTGAGTACATCTATCCGTCCCATCTGTCTTTCTGTTTTATTAGGAATAGGAACAATCCGGTATCTTACAGACCCGAGGCACTTTGACTTACGCTCCCCCATTCGGGCTACAGGCGTAAGGGAGAAAAACGGGCAAAAAAAAAGAAAACAGACCGAGCCCTCAGATTGTTGTTATTACGGTTAATTTTGATTGCGTAGCGCCTGCACACAAATTAACAGACAAATATGTACGTATACATTTACATTACAAAAAATCATCATTAAAACATGAAATTACGTAACGTACAAGAGCCTTTTTTTTTCTTTTGTACAGATAGTTATTTTAGTCTTTGTGTTTATGACTCTTACAATTTTACATGGTGTATCAGTTCATCGTCGACTACAACATTTTTGGATCTGATCGAAGTAAACGTTGCCGACGGCGGTTTGTTGCTGGTCTGGCGGTGCGTCGCTGCTGGCGTAGACGGTAGCGAGTGTAATCGCTTGTTGCAGCCGGGCCGGTTCGTTGGCCCAAGCGGTGACGTAGGCGCGAACAGCTGCGGGTCGGTGGGCGTGGCTCCGCGGCCGAGTCTGCTGCACGGACATGACAACCGCCGATCGCTCGCCGCTTCGCACAACATGTAAACATTTCACCGAGTATCAGTTCATGAGCATAATAAAGTAAATATACCTGCTATATTGGAAGAAAATTCATTAGTTTCGCAAACACTCCACAGTCATTCGTGTTCACTGTTTGCGGAATGCATTGTAAGAATGTACGATCGAACGAGTTCCAGGTCTTTAAATAAGTTCTGGTACGAACTCACACATTGTACGCTGGCTTAACATAACTATAGTATTAGGCTAAGTGTTCACTTGTCAGTATGGTGAGTGTTCAGTTGAGTACGTCGCGGTGACATCTTTCGCTTCATACCACTTGGCCTGCGTCGCTTCTAGCGTGCACCTACCGGTCCGGAAACCACAGTTCGCTGTGCGCTACCTATAGCATAGTTTCACAGTCCATTGCTATGGCCCCGTTTATCAGAAGTCTCACTTCTTTGCCGAAACATTTGGTCACACTTTGAATGCCTATCATGTTTTGCATCTAAATTGTTTTCTGGGGAGGGCACACCATTTGAGCTATTAATTATTATTCTTTTGTTTACTATACTTTCAGAACTGTCTTCCACTGTCAAACCCAGTCGCACATGTAGTGTTTTTGCACAGTTAGCTGCTCACACTTTTATGTCGTTCCAATTCGTAGTTCAGTTTATCCGTCTTTCCACTATTTGAGCATTCGGATAGTCACTTTTAAATTGGAACATGGTTTATTGTATTTTACTAGAATTACATAATAAATATGCTCTCCATTTTACATCTTAATATTATATATATATATATATATATATATATATATATATATATATATATATATATATATATATGGTACAATTAGAATTCCTTCTAAGTCCGTTTATCATTTAGTATTCAGTGAGTGACCTCGTTTTCACCTCTTATTTAAAGTGTTGACCAGTTGGTCATAATGGACCTGTGAGTTCAGTAGGTTTTATGACATGTGTATTATTTATTAATTCAACACTGATTCAGAAACTTGGTTTGCAGTTGCCTTGCTTGCGCGCGGGTGTAGCTTCAAGCGTCTTCAAGCTCGCATCAGTGTTGAAGTTAAGCGATATTATTCTGTTTGAAATTTTTTACTACGCGAATTCTAGCGTTTTTACAGCGATTCGCTGTTAATTTGCGTCCGATGATCATGCACAAAGCTTCTTCCCTTTTCAAGGTTTATCCTGTGCAGAGCGTCCTTACGCAGATTCATTTGCTAAACTCTTTTCTGTCACGGCGCTTGTTTAAGTGCAGTATTCTCCTTCTGTCACAACTCACTCATACATACACTTAGCAACTATACTATCTCTAACAAGCACAAGTATAAACTCAAATAAACATTAAATAAATCTCACTAACTAGGTATACAAGTTACATCTACCTTTATACACTGCACATTTTAGACTTAAACCCTTAAGTATCCTTGGATATAGACGGTTTTATTATTTGCCACCGAAGCATTCTCTGAATTTCTCTCCCCACGGTTTGTCTTTTCCACCACGTTATTGAATAGAAGGCACGGCAGAAAGTTTGGTGAGGTTTTATTTGCATATCGAACTCATACTCTTTTATTATCCCCGGTTTTTCTGGAAACACTTGTACAAATTGATTCAGCACAGAAGATTCGGCTACTTTTGGTGGTACATGTTGCTTCATAATAGCATTTCCCTGTTCCCAACCGGGTTCCGGTTCGCTGCTGTCTTGATTTACAACACAGTTGTGATTCAACGCGTCAGGATCCTGTAAAGTTACCTCGACGTTACGGTAGTAGTTCACATACGCGTCCGGAGTCCTCATTAATGCCAGACCAATTTGTCGGTTTAGATAGGTTAAGTTGCATCTGACTCGGGAGAGGTCAATTTTTGCCTTCAATTCCCTAAGTGCTTCGAGGCCCAGGATGCAAGTTACTATGAGATTTTTGACCACCAGGAATGAGCACAGTATGGTTTCGCTGTCCAGGGCAATCTCTGCCTGCAACTGATTATTAGCTACACGCTGCCCCGTAGGGCACCTACTATCCTACAATTTTCTACTGGCAAGTTCGGTAACGTTTTCACACGATCCACGCACTTGAATAACTGCTCATCAATACAAGAAGCACTCGCCCCTGTATCCAATATTATTATTACTTCGACCCCATTTATCTTTGCCACAAAGGCAGCCTGCACATGTTCTATTTCTTGTTGGTTCAGAGCTCGCGGATCAACTGCCAGTTCATCTTTCATCTGGCATCCGTCATTGTAGCGGAGCAAATTCACCCCCACATTCTGTCTGCCCCACTCTTTGATTTGCCGACCGTCTGGGAAAGGCCTACAGAGGTCGGCCAGAGTTTGACGGCCTTTCGAAACCTCCCGACACGTGCACAGACACATGGGTTATTCGAACGTTATCAGTCACAATTGGTGACGTGCACTGCGGTGCGTACACGTTTGACTGATTGTTCGGGGTCTGAGGCGGAGGCGGTGGCATCGGGATGACATTGATGTGATTAAGAGGCACATGACCTGACGGCATGTTTTGATGTGCGTGCCAGTTTGCTGGCACTGCCCGTTGCCACTGATCATTGTTTGTTCTCATATTTTTAGTGCCGTTGTTGGAGTTTCCTCCCCCTTCGCCTCTTCTCTTTCGACTGTAGTTTTCTCCACCTCTTTATGGTGAAGACGGGTTTGACTGGCCATGCTGGTACGTATTGCATCCACTGCTGTGCCAGTGACCATCCACAGTGGGCACACTATTATTAGTGTTTCCTTCCTTAGTTAAGTTTTTCCCATTGCGAATGTACGTCACTCTTTGGAATACCCGTACTTACGAGGGCTATTATTGGATTTTTTTGTCCTTTGCCGTTCGCTTGTCCGTTGTTTGTACTTCCCTGACCTGTCTGCCTGGCAAACTCTTTTATTAAATCAAGGGAGTCTATGGTTGCCATAAACAACTCGTTGTCAGGGACGTGTACGAGTTTCTCTCTTATCGTTATAAGTAGTTTAACCTTCAAAATTCTTAGAACGTCCCTGGCAGGCATGGGTTCATCCCAGTATCTCGTTTTGTTCAGGTATCTTTCAAAATATTTGCTCAATTTACCTAAACGGGGACTGAATCGTTCCGGCTTATACACTTGTTTGCGGAGACGCTCCTGAACAGATGTGGACCAGTATCTGGCAAGAAATTTACAGGGTGTTTAAAAAATGACCGGTATATTTGAAACGGCAATACAAACTAAACGAGCAGCGATAGAAATGCACCGTTTGTTGCAATATGCTTGGGACAACAGTACATTTTCAGGCAGACAAACTTTCGAAATTACAGTAGTTACAATTGTCAACAACAGATGCCGCTCCGGTCTGGCAAACTCTATAGTACGATATTTTCCACATATCCACCATGCGTAGCAATAATATGGCGTAGTCTCTGAATGAAATTACCCGAAACCTTTGACAACGTATCTGGCGGAAAGGCTTCACATGCAGATGAGATGTACTGCTTCAGCTGTTCAATTGTTTCTGGATTCTGGCGGTACACCTGGTCTTTCAAGTGTCCCCACAGAAAGAAGTCACTGGGGTTCATCTCTGGCGAATAGGGAGGCCAATCCACGCCGCCTCCTGTATTTTTCGGATAGCCCAAAGCAATCACACGATCATCGAAATATTCATTCAGGAAATTAAAGACGTCGGCCGTGCGATGTGGCCGGGCACCATCTTGCATAAACCACGAGGTGTTCGCAGTGTCGTCTAAGGCAGTTTGTACCTTCACAAATTCACGATGAATGTCCAGATAGCGTGATGCAGTAATCGTTTCGGATCTGAAAAATGGGCCAATGATTTCTTTGGAAGAAATGGCGCCCAGACCAGTACTTATTGAGGATGCAGGGACGAAGGGACTGCAACATGGGGCTTTTCGGTTCCCCATAGGCGCCAGTTCTGTTTATTGACGAAGCCGTCCAGGTAAAAATAGTCTTCGTCAGTAAACCAAATGCTGCCCACATGCATATCGCCGTCATCAATCCTGTGCACTATATCGTTAGCGAATGTCTCTCGTGCAGCAATGGTAGCGGCGCTGAGGGGTTGCCGCGTTTGAATTTTGTATGGATAGAGGTGTAAACTCTGGCGCATGAGACGATACGTGGACGTTGGCGTCATTTGGCCCGCAGCTGCAACACGGCGAACGGAAACCCGAGGCCGCTGTTGGATCACCTGCTGGACTAGCTGCGCGTTGCCCTCTGTGGTTGCCGTACGCGGTCGCCCTACCTTTCCAACACGTTCATCCGTCACGTTCCCAGTCCGTTGAAATTTTTGAAACAGATCCTTTATTGTATCGCTTTTCGGTCCTTTGGTTACATTAAACCTCCGTTGAAAACTTCGTCTCGTTGCAAAAACACTGTGTTCTAGGCGGTGGAATTCCAGCACCAGAAAAATCCTCTGTTCTAAGGAATAAACCATGTAGTCCACAGCACACTTGCACGTTGTGAACAGCACACGCTTACAGCAAAAAGACGACGTACAGAATGGCGCACCCACAGACTGCGTTGTCTTCTATTCATTCACATGACTTGCAGCGCCATCTGTTGTTGAAAAATTGAAACTACTGTAATTTCCAAAGTTTGCCCGCCTGAAAATGTACTGTTGTCCCAAGCATATTGCAACAAACGGTGTATTTCTATCGCTGCTCGTTTAGTTTTTATTGCCGTTTCATTTTTGAAACACCCTGTACTATCTAATTCAGACAAAGATGGACACTGCTCCGCGATTTCCATCGTCCACAGTGCCGCGTCGCTTGTGATGAAAGAGATAACAAACTGAATCTTTTGGTGCTCAGTCCATGTGTCGGGAGAACATTCCGGCAACTTTTTATAAAGATTACCGAATGGACATTCTTTTTCCCATCATTAAACGTCTTGAACTGCCTGTGTTTTAATACTTATTACTCGTGCTTTACTTGCGCTACAGTTCGTAGCGCTACCTCTCGGTTTGCGGCGACAACGCCTGAACAATTGACTGGCGAGTACGGTTGCACTTTCTCGCAGTCAGCTTTTTCCACTAGGCATACATTTATCGGTAAATTTCGATGCTGTGATACGCATTTACGTGGCACGTAAGGTGATAATGTCTTGGTCCGTTTTAATCGAACTACCGCCTGCGTTACGTAGTCGTCGACTCGCTGATCGAGCAAGTTGGGAATATCATTAACAGCTTTAACAATATATTATTCCTGTTTATCCAACACGTGCTGAGCTTTGTCTAATTGATCTGTGCGTTCGTTCAATTGCGTTATGTTTAGTGGAATATCTTTGTTCTGGTCTACCAACTCAGCCACTTGCTGTTTTATTACATCGATCTTATGTTGTTCAAACATTTCATTCATTTTTGCCAGGAACTGAGCATCACGCTACTGATCCCTACGTTCGCGTTCTGTCTCCTTTTCCTCACGTTGCTTCTCCCTTAGATCTAATTTTGCCATAAGTACAGTCAAGAAATCAGCTGACATCTTGGATATTCGGGAATCCAGCTGGATGTTCGCGTCGTTCTCGCACGATATTTCAACAGCATGCCTCGCTGTCTTCTTCAGGTGCTACCTGAGACTGGTCCTTGAGTCGATCGAGTCCAGTATTTATGCCTGGGAGGAGCTGGGCGTTCCCTAATCGGTCCGAGCCGAGTCGAATGTTCCATCTGTGGTCCGCGCCCGCCAGACCCGGCTTCAACGGACCCCTCCAGTCGCGGATGTTCCGACTGCCGTCGGCGCCCGTTTTGGCCGTCCTCAACGGTTGTGGTTGTCATTTGTGGTGTGTCAGACCCGATCTGAGATGTTGGTACTCTATCTCATGACTGTTACTACGGTTTTCACTTCTGTTGCGTGCTGGGCGCTCCCTAATCGGTCCGCGCCGCGTCGTGTGTTCCATCTGAGGTCTGCGCCCACCAGACGCGGCTACGTTGTCCCTCTCTGGTCGCCGGTGTTCCCTCCGCCGTCCGCGCCCGGCCTGGCCGTCTTCTGAAGTCGAGTTCATGATCTGGGGTGTGTCAGATCTGGTCTCTAATGTCCAACACTTTGTCCACGGCTGTTCTCTCGGTCTTCACTTATATTTCTTGCAGAATCCCGGAGTGTCCTCCGTTGAGTTTTGAGAAATCAGCTGTTGACGCAGATACGTGAACAACATGTACTGTCGATGCAGTTGCATCCTTTTTCCCTGTGCCAGTAATCGAGTGGATATCTTTGCTCAATTGAGCTTGATCCAGATCAGTGCCTAATATTTTGTCCGTTTCAGGTTGCTCAGCTTCCGGTTTTGGAATTTCACAACCCGTCATTGTGGGAGGGTTCCTCACTGGAAACGCTTGTGTATTTTCGTCTGTCATAGCCTGACAGATCTTCCCCCTCTAACCGTTTGTCTTTGCGTGTCTTCATCAATTCGACTAGTATTAATAATGACTGGTAAGACACGAGTATACACAAAATCTATTTTCCCCCAAAAACAAACACACACAAAATATACTAACTACACAAAACACTGAAATCAAGTAAAGCAAATAATATACCTACTACTATTTCTATTAATACTGAAACTATCATTTACACTTTCGCACTCGTAATATTTCCGCTGCACTGTGAAAAATTTTACTTCTGCTAAAACATTACTATGGCAATCAACTGCGTTTGATTGACACAGCTGATTGTCTGACCTCAAATCCAGAACACTAATCACTGTCTCAGAATTCTAACACTGATATCTGTTCAGTAGTATGAATCTATTTCACTATCCAGTTTCGTTAAAACAAATTGAATAAACACTTCTGAAAAATTTTAACTCAAGAAAATAAACACAGTGCATGGACCCCGGATCATTTCTTCCTTTAGTTTCCAGCCCAGGACATGCATATACACCCATACCTTTATTAGTTATTGTTGCATGGTGTTGTCTTTATCTCAGTCGAAACAATGGTACGCATCAAGTCATGAGCATATATCTTCACTGGTTGGGCCTCGTACAAGTTTTGTACTTTGTGGTACACGAAAATAGATTACATGTACATATAATTACGTACATAAAAATTTTCTTTTATATATAGTTTTCTAGACGGACAACCATATCTCAGTCAATGTCTATGTACTTAAAATCGGTACATTAAATTCCGGGCCTTCACGTTGTTGGACGCCATTTGTGAGGTCGGTGCCAGTTGTTTCGTCATACACAAAGGAAATTACATATAAATTTTAAAATATTTTTATTTTTAATTTATCAGCATGATTTTTCTCTCAGGGATATTGTCTTTTCTTATCACTTTTACTTACATGCATAAGTAAATACGAACCGGGTTCTTGAAGGGCCTCAGTTATTCATGTACCAACTGAAGATTATGAACGTGATGACTAAAATATAGTTGCTGTTAACTTAAGTTAATGTAATTTTTGTTAATTTCTATTTATTGATTGCAAAGCAATGCTCCAGAGAATTTTGATTGTTGCCGTGGAGCGGCCAAGATAAAACTTACTGAACTCATGGAATCTGTATAATTTAAAAAATAAGCTTCAACGTAAATTAACTATCTGTTGCAATTTAAAAAGCTTCTTATAACTAAATCTCTTGCATTCACTGTTACTGTTAACACATTGAAAAATAAATTAGTGCTTCGGGGCGTAATGCCCGATCAGAAGCTGAAACGGAAATGAACTTATCGCAGCGCAAATTACTGAAAAAATTCTTATTAAAAATAGTTAGCCACTGCGAGCATTTGAGGTGACAACTATAACAACCGAGCGAGGTGGCGCAGTGGTTAGACACTGGACTCGCATTCGGGAGGACGACGGTTCAGTCCCGCGTCCGGTCATCCTGATTTAGGTTGTCCGTGAGTTCCCTAAATCGCTCCAGCCAAATGCCGGGATGGTTCCTTTCAAAGGGCGCGGCCGACTTCCTTCCCCGTCCTTCCATAATCCGATGAGACCGATGACCACGCTGTCTGGTCTCCTTCCCCAAAACAACCAACCAACCAACTATAACAATAAAATTCAACTTGTGATAATAATAACAATTTTATTTTAGCAGAAATACGAACAACTTACAGAATATATGTGTAGCAGCTGAATGGCTGCCTTCCGTGTGGCGAATCACAACAGTGTGTATACCATAAAATACGTCCTTCCTTCTCGGCAGTACAATCGCGTGTCATTCGATCCTTTATTATATTCACAGACATTAAATAAAGATGTTACTCTTAAATTATCTCTGCATATCAGTTGTTTCAAGAACATTAACTACATCTTTTTCACTAATTATATTCATAAAATATTTTAAATGCGGTTTACAACCGATAAAAATGTCAATATTTAAGTGACGTACCGTCACATGTACTCCTTCATCTTGTCTGCTGAAGGTAACTTTTGTATGTGCTGAGTCACTCCTTCCGACAATCATTACATGTTCGATTTCTTCGCATTTTTCCAGCAGCCATTTCGTCTTAGCTTCAGTGCACTTCCTTTTTATTTCATTTCTAAGTGACCTGGAATTTTTCCCTGCATTTCTCTGATATATTTGTACTTCCTTCTTTCATTGATCAACTGAAGTATTTCGTGTGTTACCCATGGTACCGTTTCGCTGTTACCTTCTGTGTACCTCTACTTTTCTTCTCCAGCTTCTGTGATTGCCCACCAACATGATGACTGGTGATGATATTTAGTTTGTGGGACGCTCAACTGCGCGGTTGTAAGGGACCATACAAATTAAAATCTTTTCACTGTCCAGTCTAGCAACATTCCTGAATGATAATGAAATTATGAGGACTACACAAGGACCCAGTACCCGGGCGGAGAAAATCCCCGAACGGCCGGGAATCCAATCCGAGATCCCGTGATCCCATGATCCAGAGCCAGTGAACCAGGAGTTTCGGACAGCCCTTTTAAGAGATGTTCATTTCTCTTCAGCTGAAGTGCCTACTGAACTATTCCTTATCTCAGTATCTTCATCTTCAGAAAACTTCAGGCGTATCTCCACATTCATAATTACTTCCGTACCCCACGTCTTTGCGCACAGATTTTTCCTGACCAATCCTTTAAACCTTAGCCTACTCTTCATAATGACTAAATTGTTCAAAAATGTGTGTGAAATCTTATGGGACTTAACTGCTACACACTACTTAACCTTAATGATCCTAAGGACTCGAAGTTCCGCCGCGACCAGCCGCACGGTCCATGACTACATAGCCTCAGACCGCTCGGCTACTAATTTGTGGTCTGAGTCTATGCACGATGTGATCAAAAGTATCCGGACACCTGACTGAAAATGACTTACAAGTTCGTGACGCCCTCCATCAGTTATGCTGTAATTCAATAAGGTGTTGGCCCCCTCTTAGCCTTAATGACAGCTTCCACTCTCGCAGCTATACGTTGAATTAGGGGCTGGAAGGTTTCTTGGGGAATTACAGCCCATTCTTCACGGAGTGGTGCACTGTGGGAAGGTAACGATGTCGTTCGGTGCGGCCTGCCACGAAGTCGGCTTCCAAAACATCCCGAAGGTGTTCTATAGGAGTCAGGTCAGGACTCTCTGCAGGCCAGTCCATTACACGGATGTCATTGTGTAACCACTCCGCCACAGGCCGTGCGTTCTGAACAAGTGCTCGATCGTGTTGAAAGATGCAGTCGCCATCCCCGAACTGATCTTCAACAGTGGGAAGCAAGAGGGTGCTGCTCTGTGATAGCGCCACGCAAAACAACAAGGCGTGCAAGCCCTCTCCACGATAAATATTACCACATCATAACACCACCGCCTCCGAAGTTTACTGTTGGCACTACGCACGCTGACACATGACGTTCATCTGGCATTCGTCATACACAAAGGTAGCAATCGGATCGCCACATTGAATACCGTGATTAGTCACTCGTAACAACCTTTATCCACTGTTCAGTTGTCCAATGTTTACGCTCCTTACACCAAGCGAGGCATCGTTTGGCACTTACCATCGTGATGGGTGGCTAATGAGCAGCCGCTCGACCTTGAAATCCAAGTTTTCTCATCTTCCGCCTAACTGTCCTAGTATTTGCAGTGGATCCTGATGCAGTTTGCAATTCCTGTGTGCCGGTCTGGATAGATGTCTGCCTGTTACGCCTTACCTGTTAGTCAACAGACGAGGTCGCCCTGTACGCTTTTGTGCTGTACGTGTCCCTTCACGTTTTCACTTGACCATTGCATCGGAAACAGTGGACCTAGCGATGTTTAGGAGGGTGGAAATCTAGCGTACAGACGTATTACATAAGTGACACCCTACTACTTGACCACGTGCTAAGTCCTTGAGTTCCCCGGAGCTCCCAATTTCGCTCACTCACGGTGTATATTGACTAATGAGGTCGCTGATATGTAGTACCTGGCAGTAGGTGGCGACAGAATACACCTAATATGAAAAACGTATTTTTTTTTAGGGCATCCGGATACTTTTGATCACATTGTGAATCTGCTCCTTGCTACTCCTTACAATCCACTGTCTGATTTCGGAATATGTACCTAACCTAACTGAAATCTTCCTGTTATTTAAGTCTTTTCCAAGTAAACCTCTTCCTCTTTTGATTGTTGAATACAGTATTCACTATTACGAGCTGAAATTTATTGCAGAACTCTATTACTCTTTTTAGTCTTTCATTCCTAGTACAAAACCCCTATTCTCATGTAATCTTTTCTTCCAGTCCTTGCCCTACAACTGTATTCCAATCCCCCATGACAGATTTTCATCTCCCTTTACGTGCTGAAATCATCTGTTTAATATTATTACATATTTTCTCTAGATCTTCGTCTTCGGCTTGCAACGTCGTCATGTATGCCTGAACTATTCTTGTTGGTGTAGGTTCGCTGTAGATTATGATGAGAGCATCCGCTATCACAGATTTTTTTTTCACAGTAGCTCACTCTCTGCCCACGTTCCTATTCATAACGAATCCCACTTCCATAGTACAATTTTCTGCTGCTCTTGATATTTTGCAATACTCATGTGAACAGAAATGTTTTTTTCTCCATTTAACTTCATTGGACTCTAGTACAAAAGACTGAGCCTTATCATTTCCCTTTACAGGTTTTTAGCTTACCTACTACGACCTTCAAACCTCTGACATTCCACACCCCGACTCGTAGAACATTACCCTTCCGTTGATCATTCAATCTTTCTTTTGCTGTTAATTATCTTTGTTTTAGAAATGCTTATTCCTTCAGCCCACTTAATTACAGGCCTTGCGCAATATTACCGGTTTATGATGATAGTCAGATCATATTGTCGCCATATAATGTCAGCTTTAAGGTCGTTTGTAATACACTCCTGGATATGGAAAAAAGAACACATTGACACCGGTGTGTCAGACCCACCATACTTGCTCCGGGCACGGCGAGAGGGCTGTACAAGCAATGATCACACGCACGGCACAGCGGACACACCAGGAACCGCGGTGTTGACCGTCAAATGGCGCTAGCTGCGCAGCATTTGTGCACCGCCGCCGTCAGTGTCAGCCAGTTTGCCGTGGTATACGGAGCTCCATCGCAGTCTTTAACACTGGTAGCATGCCGCGACAGTGTGGACGTGAACCGTATGTACTGTTGACGGACTTTGAGAGAGGGCGTATAGTGGGCATGCGGGAGGCCGGGTGGACGTACCGCCGAATTGCTCAATACGTGGGGCGTGAGGTCTCCACAGTACATCGATGTTGTCGCCAGTGGTCGGCGGAAGGTGCACGTGACCATCGACCTGGGACCGGACCGCAGCGACGCACGGATGCACGCCAAGACCGTAGGATCCTACGCAGTGCCGTAGGGGACCGCACCGCCACTTCCCAGCAAATTAGGGACACTGTTGCTCCTGGGGTATCGGCGAGGACCATTCGCAACCGTCTCCATGAAGCTGGGCTACGGTCCCGCACACCGTTAGGCCGTCTTCCGCTCACGCCACAACATCGTGCACACCGCCTCCAGTGGTGTCGCGACAGGCGTGAATGGAGGGACGAATGGAGACGTGTCGTCTTCAGCGATGAGAGTCGCTTCTGCCTTGGCGCCAATGATGGTCGTATGCGTGTGTGGCGCCGTGCAGGTGAGCCCCACAATCAGGACTGCATACGACCGAGGCACACAGGGCCAACACCCGGCATCATGGTGTGGGAAGCGATCTCCTACACTGGCCGTACACCTCTGGTGATCGTCGAGGGGACACTGAATTGTGCACGGTACATCCAAAACGTCATCGAACCCATCGTTCTACTATTCCTAGGCCGGCAAGGGAACTTGCTGTTCCAACAGGACAATGCACGTCCGCATGTATCCCGTGCCACCCATCGTGCTTTAGAAGGTGTAAGTCAACTACCCTGGCCAGCAAGATCTCCGGATCTGTCCCCCATTGAGCATGTTTGGGACTGGATGAAGCGTCGTCTCACGCGGTCTGCACGTCCAGCACGAACGCTGGTCCAACTGAGGCGCCAGGTGGAAATGGCATGACAAGCCGTTCCACAGGACTACATCCAGCATCTCTACGATCGTCTCCATGGGAGAACAGCAGCCTGCATTGCTGCGAAAGGTGGATATACACTGTACTAGTGCCGACATTGTGCATGCTCTGTTGCCTGTGTCTATGTGCCTGTGGTTCTGTCAGTGTGATCATGTGATGTATCTGACCCCAGGAATGTGTCAATAAGGTTTCTTCTTCCTGGGACAATGAATTCACGGTGTTCTTATTTCAATTTCCAGGAGTGTATTTTAATACACTGTATTGTAGATGATATGCTTTGGATATGGATAGTTCGAGTTCCGAAAGCATTAATATAGTGCAGAAGTTTTGGCTTTGGAGTTAACATTTGTTGAAGTATATGATTATATTTTTGTACCTACACTTTTTAAAGCACATAAGATAAATAGTCATGAATAGGTTTTCACGGAATACACACTGTTTCATTTCGTACCTCACCTTCTGTTTCCGTGCCATTAATTCCTATTACGAAAGACTTTCCATAATGAGAAATCTCCGATCCGTCATGAAAAATATCATTGTCTTCTTGCTGTCATTTTCTAACTAAATCAATTATTAGTGACTAGACCGGTCTTATTTCTTTGAGAAAACTCACTATATGGGAATTTCAAGAAAGTCGCATTCAAGGAAAGAATAAACAATTATGTATAATTTCCTGAAAGGACTTATACTGTCCTCAGTTAGCAAAAATAAACAAAGCTACCTGTGACATCTACGCTCGAGAATAGCCTGGACAGTGTGTAACCTCCCCACAAAATATAAAATAATAAGAATAATATTCTCATTTAGCGTAACTACTCAACAGTGAAAATATAATACAATGTGACAAACCTATAAACTTTCAATAATTGACAGTCAATTTAACCTGGTAAATTTTGGACGTCAGCTATGCTGCGTCATGGCCATGATACATCATTCTGAATAAACTGAAAAATCTTACCTTAATTAGATCGCCGGATAACGCGTATATATCTGCTCCTATAAGAAATTTTCCTGGCGCAGCTAAGTGCAATGCTGGCCGATAGATTTGTCTTATAAAGAAGGAAAGAACCGACTTTTCTTTCCAATAATCGGGATTGCCAAGGATTGGACAAATTAGTGAATTCTTTAAATTGAGATAAATGTCAAAAGTTACTTTTTTATGGGAAATATTATTATTAACAGATCTTTTTTAAACATTTACATGGAACTTGATGTAACAACACTACACAGGCGCGAGGCTGCTTTTACCTTATCCTACAACGCTCAGGCTCCGCCATCTCTGCACACGACCGGCCCAGCCAACACGATACACCAGAACAGACTACTCGCTAGCAACAACTTACTCCTACTGCTACACAGTTCCTAATGCAGTCAATACTGCTCTTTGGTCTCAGATTCTCTTCTAGCTTACATATCGCAGGCAGCGCGTGAGCAGTACATCGAAATTACATCAGCTCGAGTGCGCTTGCAACAAGTTCTCTAATTATGGACCTCTTACAAGTGGATGGAACTTTTTCTTGCAACTGACGTTTAGCTATGGGCTTACAGCAGGTTTCAAAAATTTGACCATCCTGTACGTACTGATTAAAATTCTTTATTCCTTTTTTTAGGGCAGCCATACGCTTTGAACTTTGTACTCATCTCACCCAAACAGGCAGGTATTTTCGTTATTAATTTCTTTCACTGCATGAACACATACGCTGAGATACATAAAAAAAACTACTAACCACGGCTATAGCTGGACTCGGAAGCTTGACCTTGGCCGGATAGAGGCAACGTGGCTATTAGACTGCAATGAGAGGAGCATATGAATAAGAAGCTGAACGACGGAATTCTGCTTACAAACTTCTGTAATTTATCATAGAACGTCCCCTAATTTGTTACGGAAACTACCCTCTCGTGCTCTCCTTGTATTTAACACACACACACACACACACAAACACACATACACACACAGTTCGTTAGTCCGACGCTGTGACCAAAAAATATCTGTTCAGTTGCTGAGCTTCAAATGTTATTAAGAATACTGTGCGAATTGCTACATAATACCATTGTGTATCTTGTTACTGTAGCGTTGTCATAATAAACTTACTAAACCTGAAAGATAAGCTGCATATTATGGCGTTCGTATCTCGTATCATTCTTTTAAATGAATTGCAGTAAACCGTAAGATGATTCTTTTTATTACCAGTATTTAATTTCCGTCTTTATTGTGTGCTATTTTATTTTGTAGTGCACTATGTGATATGATTAATATCTTTGGAATAGTTTAACACTAAAAAAAACTCATCTGCAACACCATACCCATGTCGTGTGAAATTAATAACACGGTAACATATGTGAAGGTATGTGTTCTTGTACATTATTTATAGTGTTTCATGAAGAAACCACAGCAAAGTTAGTGAAATTAAATAATATTATATATGTACCGAAATAAAGAAAATTTTCTTCAAGTATCTGACATTCTTCAGTCATGAAAACAGGACTCATTTGAAACGAAACAGAACCTTTGATACTTAGGGCAACTATTTCAGTCTGTAGGAAAATAAAATCTTAGTATCTGTAGTTTAGTGCCATTCCTCCGTAACAGCCTCCGGGCTGTTTTATTTCTGCAAAGCCCCTGCGGGGCCTTTTTATTATTTCTGCTCGCACGGACATCCATAACTGCCGACATAAAAGTCAAACCGCTACCGTTATTAGTTCTGCTGTCGCCGGCTCACTTTTTCTCGCTTTCCCGAGCTGTGGAAAGCTCCAAACCCCTTCCCTCCTCCCGAATCCCCTTCCACATAAAGTAGCGCAAAGCGTCCTGCGGAGAGATCTGATTCATGGTCACACGTCTTTTGTACCCTCGGCAGCCACCGCACCGTTGCCGCTGCGGATGAGCGCCAAACATATCTTCTTGGTATCGGAAAGACATCTCTTCTAGTCGTCACCTGATTTTCAGTTATTTGCATGGGCGTATCATAGATAAATACAAGATAACACTCCATATTACAGGCTGTAATATGATCTTTATATACAGTATAATTGAAGGGGTTACTTATTTATATATTAGCATGTTCTCTGGATGTTGTTGTTATGGTCTTCAGTCCTGAGACTGGTTTCATGCAGCTCTCCACGCTACTCTATCCTGTGCAAGCTTCTTCATCTCCCAGTACTTACTGCAACCTACATCCTTCTGAATTATTTAGTGTATTCATCTCTTGGCCTCCACCTAAACGAATTTTACCATCCACGCTGCCCTCCAATGCTAAAATTGTGATCCCTTGGTGTCTGAGAGCATGTCCTACCAACAGATCCCTTCTTCTGGTCAAGTTGTCCCACAAACGCCTCTTCTCCCCAATTCTTTTCAATACCTCCTCATTAGTTATGTGATCCACCCATCTAATCTTCAGCATTCTTCTGCAGCACCACATTTCGAAAGCTTCTATTCTCTTCTTGTCTAAACTATTTATCGTCCGCGATTCATTTCCATACATGGCTACACTCCATGCAAATACTTTCAGAAACGACTTCCTGACACTTAAATCTATACTCTATGTTAGCAAATTTCTCTTCTTCAGTGACGCTTTCCTTGCCATTGCCAGTCTACGTTTTATATCCTCTCTATTTCGACCATCATCAGTTATTTTGCTCCCCAAATTGCAAAACTCCTTTACTACTTTAAGTGTCTCATTTCCTAATCTAATTCCCTCAGCATTACCCGACTTTGACTACATTACATTATCCTCGTTTTACTTCTGTTGACGTTCATCTTATATCCTCCTTTCAAGACACTGTCCATTCTGTTCAACTGCTGTTCCAAGTCCTTTGCTGTCTCTGACAGGATTAAAATGTCATCGGTGAACCTCAAAATTTTTATTTGTTCTCCACGGATTTTAATACCTACTTCGAATTTTTCTTTTGTTTCATTTACTGCTTGCTAAATATACAGATAGAATAACATCGGACAGATTCTACAGCCCTGTCTCTCTCCCTTCCCAACCACCGCTTCCCTTTCATTCCCCTCGACTCTTATAACTGCTGTCTGGTTTCTGTACATTTTGTAAATAGTATTTCTATCTTCTGTGGATAAAAATGTGATAACCCGCTATTAAGTGATAGGTGTAAGGATATTTTTCAGTAAAATCAATTTCTTAAATTAAATGCCTTCATTTAATCAATCCGATTACTAAACTTTTGATCTGCAGCGCTGATGATGTGGCCTTCTGTCCCAAGAAAGGTTTGATGCAGACCTCCACATTATTCTGTCCTGTCGTAACATGACGTGGTACGAACAGTCCCAAAACTACCATGTTCCTTGATCGCGCGTGGGTCGCACGAAGCTGAAAACAAAAGATTTGTTGAAAAGAAAGTAATAAGTAAGAAATCAGGTGACAGATTACGGAACCATTCTTGATGAACAAACTGCTGGTGTTTTCGTATTTGCTTAAATTAAGTCATGAATTAAAATGATAATGAAATTTCGGAGAGGAAATAAGATTTATTACCATACAGTAAGAATAATTTGTTGTAGGAATTAAAATCCTTGCAGAAGAAATCAAAACTTTGCGGTTTACCGGCGACATTGTTTTTCTGTTAGAGACAGCAAAGGACCTGAAAGAGTAGTGGAACGGAATGGACAATGTCTTGAAAGCAGGACATAGGATGAACTTCAACAAAAGCGAAATGATGATAATGTAATATAGTATAATTAAGTAAGATGATGCTGAGGAAATTAGATTAGGAGATGAGACACTTCAGGTAGTAGATACGTTTTGCTATTTGGGAAGGATATTCACTGATGATGCTCGAAGTATACAGGATATAAAACGTACACTGGCTATAGCAAGGTATGAGTTTCTGCAGAAGAGAAAATTGCTAACATCTAGAACATATTTAACTTTAGCAAATCCTTTGTGAAAGTATTAGTATGGAGTGTAGCCATGTATGGAAGTTAAACATGGACGAGAAATAGTTTAGACAAAAGAGAATGGAAACTTTCGAAATGTGGTGCTAAAGAAGAATGCTAAAGATTAGATTGATAGATTACTTAACTAATTAGGAGGTACTGAGTATAACTGGGGAGAAGAGGAATTTGTGGACAGTTTTTACTAGGAGAAGGGATCACTTGGTAGGACACACTGTGAGGCATCAAGAAATCACGATTTTAGTATTGGAGGGAAGCTTGGAGAGTAAAAATCGTTGAGGGAGGCCAAGAAATGTACACAGCAAGCCGATTCAGAAGGATGCTGGTTGCAGAAGATACGCGGAGATGAAGAAGCTTGGAGAGGACAGGGTAGCATGAATAGCTGTATCATACTGGTCTCTGGCCTGAAGACCATAACAACGTAAGGAAAGAAAATAAAAGAAAAAAGAACAGACGACATAAAGTGACGGAAATTGGTAGATGAGCGTATACACAGAATCAAATGGTTACCATGACAGAGAAACTGGACGATTTATTCAAGTTAAAGAGCTACGCAAACTGAGCAAGTTAGTAACTCATTGTTCCACCTTTGGCTCTTATGCAAGTGGCATCCGGCTAGGTATGGTTTGCGAAAATTGTTGGGTGTGCTCTTGAGCGGTGTCGTGTCAAATTCTGTCCAATTTCCGAGGTAGATCATCAAAATCCGAAGTGATTAGGAGGCCCTGCCCATAATGCTCCAGACTTTCTTAATTGGGGAGGGATCTGGTGTCCTCGCTCGCCAAGGTAGGGTTTGGAAAAGCACGAGGAGGACATGCAGTACAGAATCGCTCCGTATATAGGCTGGCAATATTTTGCTGGAATGTAATCCAACTCACTCTTGCCAAGAAAGGCAACAATTCGGGGCGTAGAATGTCTTTTATGTGCCGCTGTGCTGTAAGAGCACCGCGGAGGACAACCAAATATATCACGCTATGAAATGAAATAGCAGCCCAGGTCGTCACTCTTGGCTGCCGTGACCTATGGCGGACGACATTCAGGTTTGTATCCCACTACAACACAGGGCACTTCCAGCCACGTTTCCGCTCCTCACTAGGTCTCAGTTCGAGATGTCGGCGTCACCGAAGAGAATTCTGCTCCAGCCGATAAGAGATTCCAGGCGGAAAGTATCCAATACCACTGCAATAGCGCTTGTTGCTGTACAGAGCTCAGCGGTAGTTGGCGCAAGGGGCGCCGTGAGCTCAGCCCCCTTTCTGTGAACCATCTATTAGTGGTACCTGTGGTCACTTAAGCACCAGTTGGTACTCGGATAGATGATAATGGGTAATTGAAGGCTCTGAGTGCCTCACTTACGATTTCTCGGTCTTCTAGTTCTGTCGTTCCTCTAGGTCGACAACTTCATTCTTGATTCTGTGTTCGGCCATGGTACATCTCTGACAACATCGCTGACTAGTGTCATTTCTCCTATTCAGATGTTGGCGATTCGCCGATTACTCCATCCGACTTCTTTGAGCCCAACTACATGTCGCCTCTCAAATGGTGACATCTGTCTACATTGTCCATGGGCCTCGGTGTGTGGCATGGTTACTGTAAAACCGAGCGCAGGACATGAAATTCACAAAAATTTTATACCCTGCTATTGACCTGTCCCATGTTCGCTATCGGTTCCAGTTTGGTGGCGAAATTGGGGTGAAGCGTCATATATTCAACCGTCGGCCGCCAAAGTTCACAACTTTCCATTTTTCGTCAGTACCTGTAGCAATGTCGATATGGGACCAGTTTGCGTAGCTCCTTCGTGGGACGGGTCTTTACTCCTTACACATGGAGGAGGAGAGATCTGGAAACAGATTTCAGCGGCCGTGATCTTCAGGGCAGTTAATAACGTAATAAGGCGGCCAGCATTAAGAAGGATTCATGTTTGAAAGGTGTGTCCTGTAGTTCGAAAGACGTACAGGGACACAGAAAAGCCTACCGATGGCTGAGAGTGAGCAAGGGGAGGGAACCTCCGGTGCAAAGAGGAAGTGGCCTATTTGAGTGTCCCAGCAGGCAAGCACGGGCCGCTTGCTCGCCTAGTACCATAGGTTGTCACCGGCGCTAGGTGCTTCCTCCTCGCGACAGCGTCTTGCTTTAGGCATTCATTGCTGTGCTGCGGTTCAGCTCACCGTTTCGTTTAGCAGAGTTTAGTGATGCCGCTTGATCTCGATCACATTTTCGTTCGCTTGCCGTTTGCGACTATTTTGCGATACGAACGCAGAGCAACGGTGCCAGCCATGCGCAAGAGTTCATTTTTGTCACCCAGATCTGTTTCTGATGGTTCAGAATTATGTCCCCAATCCGTTCTCTGTTCTGTGTAGCTACAGTTCAGTATTTGTTATTTATATCGTTCTATACGTGGTGGTCATAATTAAAGCGCAGTTACTCAAGGAGGTCCAGTGTGGGCTACAATTATCTTACGGCAGAGAAATTTGCTTACGTAGGACCAGTTTACTCTGGAAAAAGTTTGTTCCAATTTTAGCCACCAGGCGCAAATCTGGCTCAGTGCACTGGTTGTACGCCGGCATGACATGCAAGCTGTTATTTGATACGGCACATCGTGAGTGAACAGTCTGCCTATCGAGAAGAGAAACCGCGCACTCTCAGTGTAGTGTTTTATGTGAACGTAGCAATCACTGTGCGGCATTGAGACAGTATCACCGACTGAAACGTCTAAGGAGAGGCCAGATGTCATTAAATGGTTGAAAGAAGATGATAGTGAAATCTGAAAATACGGGCGAGCTTTGTGTGGCACCTGGAAGACGAAGGCACCCTTTTCTGGTGGAAGGCATTGGCGAGGTTGCTGTAGCTGATCATGTAGCGCGTGCCACAGGTAGCGCTAACGCTCATACAGTGTCACGAAAGTTGCTCGTCCTATGATCAACAGTACATAAGGTATTACGATATATATTGCACCAGTAAGTGTACAAGAACCAGATGGTGCAGCGACTGAAACCTCATGATCCGTAGCAACGTTCTTAATTTGCTCTTCGGTTTCTGGCATATGTCGAAGTTAATTACAATTGGGCGGGCAATATTGTATGAAGTACGGCGCACATTTTACGCTGCTACAGAAGAAACAGTAAACCGTGTTCATGTAAGTATCACTCATTGGTTTTACGCAAATGTTCTCACTCTCTACTTCAAAAAATCTTAACGGATTCAGTTCTGCACAATTAGAGGTACTACACCAGTTATAAGTGTAACTCACGAGTAGAAAATAATAAGTAGAGTGGAGACCACAAAATTATAGATATACATATTGTTGAGAATTGAAAATGGAAAAAGCCGATTAATTAGTTATCCCAAGTCTGCACTTGGAATCATAGCATATCTTTCGCATCAATAAATCAGTTAGTTGACATATTTGCACATTTTCAATTAATAATCTCATATGGAATAATTTTCTGGGGTAACCCAACCTTATGCAAGGAAATCTTAATTACTGTAGAAAATATGGTAAGAATAATACGTACTGCTGACCCACCAAAATTGTGTAGAAACCTGCTTAACGAGATAGGTATTTTGGCTACTGCTTCGTAGTATATTCATTTACTCATGAAGTTCGTTGTGAATAATCTTCTGAATTCAAAAGTAACTGTGATGTACATAATTACAATACCAATAGCAAAAATGGCGCTCATTACATCACATTACTATAGTCTTTAGCACAAAAAGGAGCGTTAAATGAAGGAACAAAAAGTTTGATTCAAAAATGTCTGACAGGAAAGTAAAATCTGAAACCAAACTGAAAACCTTTCTATTGACAACCCTTTCTATACCGTAGAAACATTTCTATTATTGTATAGCCAAAATTAGGCCGATAAAAATTATTACCTCACATTTGCTTGTTTTTATTTTAAGAAAAGAAACTTTCATGAGCGTTTAGCCACATTTACAAAATAATTTGTAAAGTAAATTTAAAACGACTAATTCCGCATTATTACGATCTATCATGCAAATGTGGGAACATGAAACTAATTCAGTAACTACCTAACTAATGGTGATAGTGTGAGAGGTACTGGTTACAAGCTACCAGCACTGGCTGCTAGCACCACATCGGCTTCTTACCAGTACTGTCGAAGTATGCACCTTACACGAGATTTAAAGCTTGACTTCATTGGTTTTAGTACAGCTGTTGTCTACCGGACCTTACAATATATTATAGAGTGGCTCTCTAAATCTTGACAAACATCTTTCGATGTACTCATTTTTATTACGACAATCCACAATTGTGGTTTGACTTTTAACGTGGACAGCTACCTGTAGCTGGGACTCCGAAATTGACGATTTAACTTATGAAAATGCAACCATTTTAATCCTGAGTGGCGTCTGCACTGAAGTGAAACCAGTAGCTGCGAATAAAGCACCTACTTGCAACTAAGCAGCTTTGAAAAACACCTGTCCATTCTTGATTTTTAATTGTTGTAGTTTCTACGATAATTTGGAACTATGAAAATGTAACCTTTATAAACCTGAATATGCGTCTATACTGAAGTAAAACCGGTATTTGCGAATATTGCACCGTCATACAACTATGAAGCTTTTGGAAGCAACTGTCCGTTCTTGACCTTTTTATTTTTGTAATTTTTACGACAATTAGAATACTTCTCGAGTGTTTTTATTTTACTCATAATGTCTCTTAGCTCTGGTATTATATATCAAATGACTTTTGTTTATACAAAAAAAAATGTGAATCACAATTCAGTAGCCACCACGGCTGTATGAACAGACTTTTGATTTATAATTTCTGAAGGAAAGTATAATGCATACCAGGTGACTCCAAGATAAAAATTTATAGCTGTATGGTTTATAGACAAGGAAGTTTCATAATATTTTTAATACACTTGAATCTCTTATTGTGCTGCGTTGGTGGCTCCATGCAAGTATAATATTTTCATATAATGTGAAGAGAAATAGCAGCACCTTATCAAGATGTTCATGTTGAAATTTTTGCTTATTCCGATCAAAACTCAATCGAATTATGTTAAAAATACGTTACATTTACCATCAAAGGGTGACATATACCCCACGGAATATTTTGCAGTGCTTTACAATGGTTTTAAGAGCTATTAGAAGTGACATAAATATCTACAGGTCCTCAGCTACTGTAAATGCCTTGTAGGAAGTCATTTTACTCTGTAAAACCTTCTTCTATTTACAGACTAGTTGTATATAGCCAGACATTTCTGCGCTTCAGTCTGGCTAAATGGAAAAGAAAGAGATGATATAGAACACGTTTCTAATATGTTTGGCAAATGGCTGTACATCCTGATCTATTTCTCTATCCTGTTTCTTCCCATCCCACCTTTGTGCTCTTTATGTCCACTTCCTCCCCCCGATCTCCTCTTCCGCCTCACCTACCCCTCTGAACTTGAGGTTAGTTCACTCCTATTACAAATTCAGATTGAGTTGTAGTATTCCAATCAAGGAAAAAAGACAAAATTACAAAATTACTGTTTGCTGTGAAAACCCTCTGCGCTGAAGAATCCAAAAGAGCGCACTGTCGTGTGTACAATTTGTGTTTAAAGATACACAAAAAGGGGATGAATTATATGTGAGAAACAATTTGCCCAGTCGTTCAGATGGGCGTAATTATGATTAACACTGTCTGCCGCAAAGAACACAAAATCCCATATTTTATAGCAGAGAATTTTCTTTCTCGCAGTCTTTTTTAGCAGAGAATCTGCCATTGTCGTTTATAGCCTATGTCCATCTGCATATTTATTAATGCTTAAGGAATAGGAAGAAAATTTGTGTAACTTTTTGTGAGCTTTGAAACAACGTTTCACTATTATATATTTTGTTTATATTATACGTGTTTAAGAAATACATGTCATGTATTAGTCCAATCATTTATTACAGTAACGTGTAAAATTTGTCGTAACACTGTTTCCCCTTTATTCGTACAGTCTGTCTGAATGTTCATTACAGTACTGTGTAAGATTTTAAGTTAATGTTTCAAGAACGTTTTAGTACTTTTTGTAAAATGTTAGACCTTTATATATTTACATATTATTTACATTAGAAACATATAGCCTATGTCGATCGGAATGTCTGTGAGAATGTAGTGCAAAAATTTGAAATAGATCGGTCAGGAACTTTTTGAGATCTTTGGTAACAACCTTCCCACTTTATATGTTACATTATTATATATTATATATGTTCAAATTCAGATATATAAAAACACCAGCATTCTATATCATCACTGTGACAAACGTTCGAACCAATCGGTGTAGAACTTTCAGAGATTTAAGGAAAATAAGATTTTTGCTGTGACCTTACGTCCTTTACATATTATGTATGTATTTACATACCATATTTCTCTCCATTAGCTGTATAAAACGAAACACACTTCCAAATAAATGCAATGTTGTGTCAAAATTTCAGGTCAATCGGTCGACTATTTTTCGAGTTCTGCGAGCATATACACATACAGACTGAACTCTTATGTATAATGAAGCAATCATAATTTCCGACTTTCCTGGTGCGTTTTCCAAAAATTTCCTTTGATGCAGACCGTCTCCTGACTTATACAAACACACACAAAGAAAGAAATCTGCCAAATCCGTGGAGCCGTTCTCAAGTGGTGATTAGCAACAACTGATTTACATATATATGAACAACTTATTTCATTATTTATGTAGTATTTACTTACGTTCCCTTGTACATTATGAAGCTACAGCACAACAAATATCGCAGCTTTATGAAATATTCTCCGAAACCATGCTGGGTGGAAGCAACATGAGATAGCCACCCTAAGAACAGTTTCACACAAACGTTGCGAACCATCTAAGATACGAAGTGAATATGCAGTATGGAAAAGCCCAAGCGGTAGTGATTCTAACATCAAGACTTAGAATATCTAGTGCAAATTGATCCATACACCAATACGCAGAAAACGTTTGTGTTGTGTACATACGAGACCATGTTTACAAGAAAGGGCATGCTGAAAAGTAAGAATAGCCGATTAGGTGAAATAAATGCCATAGGGTGAAATAGATGGCATAAAGTGCAGCCCCGATTGCATAACAGTAAGCGTTCTTTGAGGCAATTTCGAAGCGGCAGCAAAAACGTAAAAACCGTGCTTTGACGTTCAATAAACGAGGTACTAAAAAACTATTCAGAGAACATTACATTTTGCAATCAAACAGTACACACATAATATTATATTACAATGTTTATAGGTGTGCTATATTTTGCTTGTTTCAGAATTAAGGAAGCCACTGATGATGCCGATATTGTGTGTGAAACTAGTTTATGAATAAATAAATAAAAATTGAAAGTGTTATTCATGAAGACGGACTCACAATGCCATGTTACTCTTTTTGAGCGAACAAGGACCAATGGAAGAGTTGATTCCCTTTTGGTTCCTGTATGAGCTTTGGAGCTTGCCATTTGTTACTCCAGGTAAAGAATTTCATTTTATTATCACTTTCAAATAACGTATACGTACACCCCAGAGTGGTTCACGATTCTCTTTCTTCTGTATCGTCAGTAGACACCTAGGAACGAAATAATGAAGTAATATGGACCAAAAATGCCGTTAAACGCTTACTGTACCACAGTTTAGTGCAAATACACTAGCGCTGCATGACCATCAATTACGCTAATAGCTTCCCACTACAGGAGACTCAGTTGCAACGCCTACGGGGTCGGAATTGCCCAAGTTGCTCAAAGGCAGCCGCCATCGAGCAGAAGGGCCGGCGCTCGAGAACCTTAGCGGCTACGAGGAGCCGCTCCTTCGGGTAGTAAGGGAATAGTCTCAGGTCAGTTACCTAGACTTGTTGCTCCACTCCTAGGTGCTTCTCCTGTAACGGGAAATCGCCTTACAAATTACACGCGATAGGTCGCCGTAAATTGCGAATTCCTGTCTTAATGAGAAAGCCTTAACTTACATTAATCTACATACACAGGGAACCGTTCAGAGTCGTGACAGTGAAATGTGAGGTAACTTATCCTATTTAATTACATTTAGATTCGAATTATAGCTTGGCTTCCTCAGACGGTAGCGTTGTCGAGAGAAAAAGAATGATTGTAAACAGCAAAAATAAGAAGATATACATAGCCTTTCATGTATTCGGACTGCATTCCCACGTCTCTGTGACAAAATGTATGACATCTCATACATCGTACACCATTATACATCACTTTGAAGGAATTATGAAAAGTGTGTCTTATCTTAGCCAAATGTGTGATGTTTTATCAAGCATATAAATCAGGGCAGTAAGACTGCCTTTAAGAAATACAACGCCGTTAAGACTGAAAATTCAACTTTTTCATATAGTTGACAGCCAACATATTTGACGTTTATCACTAACAGAAACTTTACGTCCATACATGTTAGCAAAATATGTTGTTTCGAAAAAAATTAAAAAAAATATTATGTGTGACTAGCGACGTGAATCTCCCGAAAACAGAGAACACAGTTATTTCGCAAATCATTTTTGTCAGCATTATATTTTTAAAATTGGATTGTTATATACGATACTAAAGCACAAGTGAAAGTTCCGGAAGGCAACGACAGGGATGTTGAGCCGTATTGCCCCCATTGCCGCTGTCAGCTGCACTAGGTTTCTCTGTTGAGGATCCACGACTCATGCAGCCTCTAATCATTCATGGTGGTGTCTGTTTGTTCTATATCGTGTTTCCCTACCACTTTCGCGCAACGACGCTCTGAGCGTGTTTTTTAGGGAATTAACTAGTTTGAACCTGGGACCTGTTGCTGGTAAGGAGACGCCAGACCACACATGACATGTAGAATTCAGAAGAATTCAGTGAGACTAGCGATGATATAACCAAATACATAATGATCTCAGCGTCAGCTCCACTACACTCCCTGTAAAAGAATCTTAATACTAACTAAATTTAGTGGAATGGGTTCAAGGATTTCCTATTTTTAGTTCGCTAGTCAAATAACGTCGAAAAAGCAGTTAAGTTTACCATTGGAAATTTTATTCTACTCTCAAAACATCGTTTATAAATTGCACTATTGATGAAAGGAAATGTTTTAATACTGGATGATAAAAACCAACTGCGTTCAACAAAAATGTGAACGAATATTCCCTGAATGGGTTTCCAAGTTCTACAATCGATCGAAGGATGACCTATGCCATATCACATCTATAATCTAGGTTTAAATTAAGTTTCACAAAAGAGAAAACTATCAAAATGGTCTACAGTGACCCTCAATTATCTTTAATTAATCTAACTTGTCGTAAATTACAGTGGCTGTTGTGGCTACTCAATAATTATATAACAGAAAAATCATCGCGTTTCAGATTACTTCAAGTGGCAAATGTGAACACCATGAGCATTAATTGACGATCGACACTAGTATTACGCAAAAAGGGGGTGTAACAGATGAGACTTCTGCAGTTCTGATTGAAGCCTTGTGCGCTCAAGAATGCGGCACAGCGTGCGTTCATTACCTTGTCGGTGTTTAAGTAGCGTCAGAGCGGCAGCGGCCGGCGCAGCAGCCATCCAGCTCGTCGTCTCGGAACCAATTCTTTCTAACTTCTCGTTACTACAATTTACTGAAGTTGGTTTAAAAAAAAAAAAAATCTGGCTGTGTTTTAATCTGACCAATCAGGGTCTCAATGTTAACCTTAAGCTCCGCATACAAAAATTCTGTCAATCCAATGAGAAACGCTATACTTTTCGTGGTGGGGCAATGTTTTTAAAGTTTGCAACGTAACAGAGACGCTGAAAAGTCTCACGCTAAAACGTGCGAGTGGTGTGATCCTTTTAGCGTTATTGTAAGATCTATACTGTTCTTCTGGAGGGCTCTATCTTTTAACATGGGCTGGGGGGGGGGGGGGTCCTTGACGTACCTGAGACACGAAAAAGTCTCACGCTAAAACGTGCGGGTGGGAGCCCTAGTGGTTAGCTGGCGATGTGGGTGTCCAGCCCCTCCCTTATCGTAGGGTCTTCTAGCTTAACACGGTTCTGCTCTCGGCTTCTGTCCTCGTTTCTCCCCTCGGAACTGCGTCTGCCTGACGGTGGGAAGGTACGACATGCATTTAGGCATTCTTGTGTTAGTCTGTGGCATTCCATTTGCTCACTCGTTACTTGTATTACTTTGGTTAATTTAATGTCACGATTTATTCGGAGCTATGTGAGATACTAGTAGATTTGCTTATTATGTCAGGGTTTTCATGGATGGTGTTGGATTTACCTGACACCTTACAAGCCCAGTCGAGGTAGTCCCGCAGATTATCGATTGAGATTGAATTTGGAGAGTTTACAGGTGAGTACAGTTAACTCACCATGGTTCTCTTCAGGTCACACATGTACACTATGAGCTATGTAACAAATTGCATTGTCATGCTAGCATATGTCATCTTGCCAAGGAAAACCGAACTGAAAGTTGGAGTGGACATGGTATTCAAGGATAGATCCTTACTTGTGCTGGTTCCCTGAGCTTTCCAGAATGACGGTATCAACCAAGAAATACCACGAAGACAACCCCCAGAATATATCGCTGGCACTATTATTGCAGAATGTTTTCCTTTAGACATTTCCCACCGTACACACCAACGACCATCTGTCCAAAAAAACGTGCTTCGTCTGAAAAAGCCACCTATCGCTATTCAGTGGACGTAGAGATGGGTATTGGCGTCTAAAATTCCAACTTCCAGCGCCGATGAACAGGATTTCATCTGGGCAGTCACTTGCTGAACAATTGCAAATCTGTTCCCCCGTATCCAGCTTGCCCCTGTCATCTATGACCCATTTGCACGACTGCTGACTGAGCCACGGTTTCGGTTAGAGCCATTTGGCCTTGGCACGGTATACTTTCAACTCCATAGTACACAAACAGCATACAAACTTAGCTTCGATACCTAACGATCATACTCTTTTGGGCGTCAGATAAATAACCCCATTTCCTCATTACGGCAACAACTTCATTGTTTTCCGCGTTTCTCCGACAAGTTTCATGTCTCCTCCACTGCCAATGCTACCACATGCCGTATGTGAGTGGTAATCGTGCTTGATGTGGAACATAGGTGGTAATCTGATTAATGTGCCTGGACCGTGTATAAGGCTTAATACTCTCAATGTACTGGCGTAAGCTATCGCCAGCACACCGGTCGACGAAGATGAAGCGTGATGATCGATTGGAAGGCGCTGGATGAGGTCCGCATATCACGAATGCCCTCTCGACAGCGTGTGTTTAGGCCTCTGACTGGAAGGCCTCACTCACTCACTCACTCACTCATCCAGTTTGGCGTCTGTCAGTTCACTAGCAGAGCGGGTTTAGTTCGTTGCAGGCTACGACAATACATAGCGACTTGATAAGTGACTATAGCAGGACTAGCAGTGAAAAAGTAAAATTTTAAACAGCAAGATTACCGAGATTGACATTACAACAGTTTGCAAGATCTCTGGTACTGATGAGCTTGTACCGCAAAGCAGGGAGTGTATTCCAGTTAAGTTAACTTGCTGGTTCATGTAAATATAGGACCGTATTAATCCACATGTGCATTTGTGTTGTAGATCGAGGATACCGGCCACCCATAACAACGTCCTCTCCCTTGCTTTCTTTCAGTACAAGGCTCTGCAGTGGCGAATGAGGATAATTCAGAGGCGATTGAAGATAATCAACTTGTCCGAAGGTTTTACTTGCTTCTCTGGTGCTTTATCTTGCAGAGGTGATGGTGTTCAAGTTTTTCTATTTGCATATTTATTGTTCTGTACTTGCATGTATTGCAGGAGTGGAGGCACAGGTCTACTGAACTTACTCTTTTCTGATGTTCTACTTGCTTTTTCACATAAAGTATTGGCGTAAACCATCAATTTCCTGCACTTCCCACTCACTGCCCACATGCCCCATCCGCAGTCGGCCAATGTTATGGATCTAACACCAGATTTTCAGTTTCAGAATCAACAAATCGCTACCGTGCTGTCCACGGCAAGACAACTACTGGCTGCACAAGCTGCGCCGGCTGCACAACCACAATCGACCGACCAACCAGCTCAACAAATGCTGCCTATCAGTATACCAGCGTTCTGGCAATTTGAGGAAACAGAGAAGGAATGGATTGAATACCTCACTCAGTTCCTGTCACATTGTCGAATTCATCTTCTTTAAGGTACTGTACGGTTACAATACTTCATTTCGATTTCGGCGCCGCCAGTGTTCTTGTTAGTACAAAAACTATTCCAAGCCACGTCTCCCGACCGACTCTTCTATGACCAAGTAATCGCTGCATTAACTCAATACTATGACCAGAAAGTCCAAGTAGGTGCAGCTAGATATCGGACAACAGCTCAGAACAGACTTACCTATAGTGGAACACAGAATTAACAAGGGTGACTAGGAAGTGTACATTTAAGTACATACCTGATGCAATGATATTCAGTATCCCAGATAGTAGAATACGGGTACAGATGTTAAGAACTCTGATCCATTACTTTCCCAAGTATTGCAAATCGTAGAGCAATATGATTTGGGTGCCTAGCATTCAGTAAGTTCCATCAGGTCCCGATCTGTCTGGTTGAATCGTCCCTTGTGCGCTACCACCCCAAGCAGCAACAAGAGCTACCGCTTACAGTGTAGCACGGACAGTCGTGCAGACATGCAAACAGACCTGTGAATTTTGGTAAATCTTGCCATAGGTGCTTTGCTCGCCTTTAAAGAACAGATTATATTTAATTTCAGCCTCCAGTAGCACAAGCATAGGAACTATACCTAGGTTTCGGCTATAATAATGTTGCCTTCTTCAGAAATGTCACAATCTAAAATTAAGTTAAAATATGCCACATATTGGCCTTGTCAAACTTAAAATGTTAGTTCTACAGTACATAGTCATAAGACTGCGTCACTTCTACTAATGTTTTGCCGTTAGGCCACACCAAGTGGCCAGATAGGTGGGCCGCGGGCTCTGAGTTGTAACTTCGCGCCGCGGGCAGCGACGCAGCGAGCTCAGGTGGTGGCCGCGCAGATGCCTATGCTGAGAAATACAGTACGTAAAACCAGTACATGTTGACTGAGATTATTATGGAAAATAGCTTATTATAATAGTTCGGACTATTAATGGCATTAAAACCGCAAATCACTGCTGTTACCGTGCCATAAAAAGCAAAAGACATATAAAAAGGATACTGTACAACAGTATGAAACATTAATTAATGACATTATTTGTTACAACAGCTAAAATGTTACTGGCAAATGGCAATAAACAGCGTAAATAAGCTTTTTAATAAAAAAATTGTCCATGAGTTAACGTTAACAATGCCTGAAATGTGTGAAACTTAGCTAAGAATTAAGGCCTGTAAATGATAATAAGGACTATTGTCTCAAACAGGTTAGCGGTTAGATATACCGTATGTGGTCAGCACTTAATACATTAGAAAGTCAGTAGGCTGTATGTCATAATCCGCTACTGACTTGGTAGAAGACTTTGTAAAGTAATGGATTTATCAGATAATAGGTGCGCGCAACGCCACAAGACATTATGAAGACAATATATGGCTCTGAGCACTATGGGAGTTAAGAGCTGTGGTCATCAGTCCCCTAGAACGTAGAACTACTTAAACATAACTAACCTAAGGACATGACACACATCCATGCCCGAGGCAGGATTCGAACCTGAGATCGTAGCAGTCGAGCGGTTCCGGACTGCGCGCCTAGAACCGCGAGACCACCGCGGCCGGCGAAGACAATATAGTCAATGGAGTTATGTGCAAACTTTATGAAGCTCTTAAATACAAATACACCATTTGGTGTGTAACAAATTGTGAAACAGCATTGAACAAAGGTTAGTGTATTAAATATGCAGTGTATAAACGGATAATACCTGAAAGTACTAAGCAGAATAAATAGGCAGAATGTCATTGTCGTGTATTGGCGTGGGTAATCAGCAATATACAGTATTAGAGTTAACGCGTTAGTAAGCAGTACATAGGAGAGTACCACACCCCAGATCATTGTAAAAGCAATTATAAGATTTCATGTTGTGTGCTATCGCTACTAAGCTCTTAATTAGAGATACACCATTTGACGTGTATGAAATAAAGAAACAGCCCTAAACTTATACAAAATAACGACGATTACGTGAAATGCTAAATGCGTATGGTTCAAATGGATCTGAGCACTATCGGACTCAACATCTGAGGCCATCAGTCGCCTAGAACTTAGAACTACTTAAACCTAACTAACCTAAGGACACCACACACATCCATGCCCGAGGCAGGATTCGAACCGTTGACCGTAGCTGTCACGCGGTTCCAGACTGAAGCGCCTAGAACCGCACGGCCATAGCGGCCGACTATATGCGTATGAAAACGTACAAATAAGAGGGCAATGACATCGGGCGACGTAGAACGTCCCGCAACATCATGATTGACGAAGCAAGGGCTGAAATCCTTCGAAGAACTTATTATTTAGCAATTGCAAATGGCCTTTGAGCAGTTTGCCTTTGTCATACACAAGGTGTTTGGAAAACTACATTTCTTCCAGTATATCTAACCTGCATCCTTCAGCTTCTTCGCTTACGAGCTCTGTGTTTGTAAGTGGATTATGGTCATGGGCCCTTTGGATTAAATGTTCTGCAAATGTCTAGCCACAGGTACCATCTCCACTTTTTGTGGGTAAATGCTCTTGTATCTAGCCGATAAAGCTCTTCCTGTCTGCGCCGGCAAGTGTGGCTGAGCGGTTCTAGGCGCTTCAGTCTGGAACCGCGTGACCGCTACTGTGGCAGGTTCTAATCCTGCCTCGGTCATGGACGTGTGTCATATCCTTAGGTTAGTTACGTCTAAGTAGTTCTGAGTTTACGGGATTGCAGACCTCACAACTTAAGTCCCTAGAACTTAGAACTTCTTAAACCAAACTAAACTAAGGACAGCATACACATCCATGCCCGAGGCAGGATTCGAACCTGTGACCGTAGCGGTCGCGCGGTTCCTGACAGAAGTCCCTAGAACCGCTCGGCGATCAGAGCCATTTGAACCATCTTCCTGTCGGACCTATGTAAAAACTAGGGCAATCGCTACAGGTAATTTTGTAAATTCCTGATGGTGGCAATGTATCGTTAGTGTTATTTAGAGAGTGGATTAGTTTCTTCTTAAGGCTACTATTGGTGGAATTGGCGAGTTTAAAGCCCCGACACTGTAAGATGCGCCCCATTTTGTAAGAAGCTTTGCCTATAAACGGGATAGAAATGACATTAATGAAGTGATATTTATAAGCGGTACCTAGCGTAGGTAGGGTCGTAATGTTTTTATGTGTTTTCTTATCATAGATCAGTTTCAGGATATTTGGATTGTAACCACTATTGTGGGCAATGTATTCAAGTGTCTTTAATTCATTCTGTAAATTGTCTGAAGAAAGAGGAATAGATAGTGGTCGGTGTACACTTAATTGCTAAAAGGCCGTTTTGTGGGCTTGTGGGTGTGTGGAATCAGCACGAATAATATGATCGGAGAAAGTGTCTTTACGGAAAATCTTAAAACTTATATTATTGTCAGCTACTGCCAAAGTTAGGTCATGTTAATGTGGTGTCACCGCCAGACACCACACTTGCTAGGTGGTAGCCTTTAAATCGGCCGCGGTCCGGTAGTATCTGTCGGACCCGCGTGTCGCCACCATCAGTGATTGCAGACCGAGCGCCGTCACACGGCAGGTCTAGAGAGACTTCCTAGCACTCACCCCATTTGTACAGCCGACTTTGCTAGCGATAGTTCAGTGACTTCTACGCTCTCATATGCCGAGACGATAGTTAGCATAGCCTTCAGCTACGTTATTTGCTACGACCTAGCAAGGCGCGAGTATCCTTACTATTGATATTGTGAATCATGTACCATCAAGAGCGACGTTCTCCATTAATGGATTAAAGTTAATTATTCCACCAGCTACGTCCGTTTTTTTCAATTCTAATTCCCCTGTCATGTTCCAGACCTCACGCCAGCCTGTGTGAGCTAAAACGCGTGCATTTCGGCCTCCTTCAGTAACACGGTTAGCTCTCCTGCCAACCACAACAGTTAATTCAAAGTTTTATTAGCTGTTTCAGTTTCTTGGGTGAATATTATTTTCTCATGGTGGTTGTCAAACGCGGTGAAGATCTGATCTATGTCAACGTGGGTGCCTTCAATTACAAAAACTAATTCTTCTACGTATCTTGCATAAAAAATTATTCTGTTCTCTAAATCAGGGTAATTTAGAATAAAAAGTATGCTCCACAGAATTTACAAATTTTCTCACAAAATACCTGTCAACGGGGTGCCCGTAGCTAGACCAAATGGTTGTGAATACAGTCTGTCATTAAATTAGAAATAGTTGTAGTTAAGAGTGACACGTAAAAGGGTCATTAATTCGTGTATTTCGATAATGGATAATTTTTTGTGGAAACGCAGATTGGTTTCTAATATCCTAGGTTTGGTCTACTGGTACGTTAGTGTATAAATTTCTAATATTGAAAGACATGAGTTTAGTCAAATCAGAAAAGGTTAAAATTTTCGATTTATTAGCTAAGTCCACCGTGTTTTTAACAGTATAATTTTCCCTAAACACAACTTTCTTTTTTATTTTATGATGTAATAACCTGTCTAATTTATGATACGCACTGTTGGTACTATCCACAACAGGGCGGATGGGGTGATGAATCTTGTGAACCGTCAATTGACTGCTCAAAATAGGCGGTTCAGTGTTCATATTTATAAGCAATTTTTTTACGAAATTCAACGATTAGTTATTCAGTGTAATGGAGTCCTGCTCTAATCTCTTTTTGCAACCCGGATTGGACGCGAAAAATTTTTCAGTTTTTTCCACGTATTCTGTTGTGGTTGGCAGGAGAGCCAACACCGTGTTACTTGAAGAGGCCGAAAGGCACGCGATTTAGCTCACGCATGCTGTCGTGAGGTCTGGAACAGGACAAGGAAATCAGAATTTAGAAACAACGGATGTAGCTGGTGGAATACTTAACTTTAATCCTTTAAGGATGAACGTCGCTCTTGACGGTACATATTTCACAATATCAATAGTAACTGATAATGGCGCCTTGCTAGGTCGTAGCAAATGACGTAGCTGAAGGCTATGCTAAACTATCGTCTCGGCAAATGAGAACGTAAGTAGGCAGTGAATCATCGCTAGCAAAGTCTGCTGTACAACTGGGGCGAGTGCTAGGAAGTCTCTCTAGACCTGCCGTATGGCGGCGCTCGGTCAGCAATCATTGATAGTGGCGACACGAGGGTTCGACGTATACTACCGGACCGCGGCCGATTTAAAGGCTACCACCTAGCAAGTGTGGTGTCTAGCGGTGACACCACATATTCCATTTTACTAGCAATAATTAAAGAGTTTCCCTTGTCAGCTTTTGATATTAGGGCGTCACTATTTTCAATTTATGATTAATGCTATTTAAAGTGTGACGTATATTAGAAACTGTTTGCATAGTAGAATATTCTTTTTCGATCATTTTACAAGCGTCGTAAGCTATTCTAGTTTGAACATTTTTGGGAGTTTTAGTATATTCAAGGCCCACTTTAAGATTAACAATGAAATTCTCTATAACACGAGGATCTGTTACCTTAGGTTCTACGGTAACCTTGAAACCTTTACACAACAGTTCATTTTCAGCAACAGTAAAATTGTAATCTGTCTTATTGTTTACTCTCTCATAGAACTGAGGAGCGTTCTAAAAATTATTACAAGAGCTTTGCGAACTAGTGGTGTTAACACGATTTGACAATCTGGCAAGTTTTACAGTTGCCGACTCTGCTGCAACATGCTAAAAATATTCTAAAGAATTGATTGCCCATCACGTAGCGCAACTTGTTACAAGTGTGGGAAAAGGGCCATGTCCAAGCAGTTTGTTTTCAACTGCACAAAAGCACCAACTTTTCAGTCCTGAAAAAAAATAAAAAAATAAAAAATAAAATAAAAAAGTGAATGTTGTGTTTTCAAAACCTGCAACAGATTCTGCATCCAGTTAGACGCAGGTGCCTCAGTAACTGTGCTTAATCGTGCCACGTACCAACAGTTAATCTCACCATACCTTTCTAAATGGAGTAAGCTCCTCACAGCTTACAACGCAGGAAATTTCACTGCTATGATAGTGTAGTTTGCCTGGCACTTTCAAATCTCACACTAGGACAGTGAATTTTAGCGGTTTTTAAATCAAGAGACATTGATAATATTTTCGGTTTACATGCCTTTGCTTTGTTTCTACTAAGCATCCAAGATAACGTACTTTTAGCGTCTGCTTTCAAACCAAAATACGGTGTAGCCAGCTTGCGTAAAGAATTTTCTGAACTACGAGGGCAAGTAAATTATTATCCGCAATTTAGTTATACGTTGATGACGCATGCTTTGTTTTCTTGTTGTTATATCTTTGCAGTTTTCAAGTAGCTAGGTTAGTTTCGTTATAGCTGCTGTGCTGTTAATCATGGCTGCTCCACTGTCTATTTGCACCAAGGAAGAGCAACGTTCAGTGATCGGTTTTTTTTTTGGTCAGAAGGCGTATCATGGGCCGAAATTCATCGAGGACTTTCGGTGCAGTACAGAAACAGTGTTTTGCCACAACGGAGTGTCTAGAAATGGATTGAAAAATTCCGAAATGATCGCACAAGTGTTACGCACGATGAAGGAACCGGACGACCGTGTACCTCCAAACAAGAAGAAAAACTGAGCGTTTACGTGAAATGATTCTCTTACACAGACGATTAACTATTGACGAAGTGGCAGATCGTCTGCAAATTAGTCACGGTTCTGCCTATGAAATCATCCACAACAGACTGGGTTTGATAAAGTTTGTGCATGGTGGGTCCAAAAACAACTTACACACTTGCATAAACAAACGCGCTTGAACATGTGCAAAAACCATTTCGAACTCTATGGTAACGAAGGGGACAACGTCTTAGATAGGATCATTACTGGTGACGAAACATGGATCCATCATTACGAGTCGGAGAGTAAACGACAAGGTATGGAATGTACACAACGAAATTCGGCGTGCAAGGTCCAGTACTGGAGCATTATGGGGAAAGGGGCACAACAATAAACAGTGTACGTTAAAGTGGGATGCTTACTGCCAGGATAAATCCTGCAATTCAAAGCAAACGCTCAGTCACAACGGCTGGTGGTGTTGTGTTGCTGCACGACAATGCTCGTCCACATAACTGCTGCCTACACTGCTGAAACGCTCCAGAAACTCAAATCTGAAATACTGGATCGTTCTCCATACAGTTCCGATCTTTACCCTTATGATTATCACTTGTTTCGTCCATCTCAAACAGGCATTAAGGAGCAGTCGATTTGCCTCGGACGAAGCAGTGAAAGAAGTGTTACATTCCTGGCTCGCAACTCAACTGCGAGCCTTCTTTTATGAAGGCATCAGGAAGCTTATACAACGATGGACAAAGCGCGTTGAAACGCAAGGAGACTGTGTTGCAAAATGATGTTCTTGTAAGTTTCCTATTTGATTAAAACAAAATTTTATAACGATTTTGAGGGATAATAATTGACTTACCCTGGCATTTTCAGAAGGATAGGGGAATGCTAATAACTTTGTAGCGCATGTTACATTGAAAGACAATGCACAGCCCAAGCTTTTCCGGGCCTGCCACATTCTAATTGCTTTAAGAGAGAAAGTAGCCAGTGTAATGAATCGCAACCTAGTCAGTGGGCTAGATCTCTCGTTTTGTTGCCTTGATCATCTGGTCGCATTCGAATTTGTGTAGACTTCAAGTCTACTGTATACCACCAGATAATATGTAGTTGACACTCATCTGTTACCTCGACCTGAGGAACTCATGGACAGGCTTCGTGCAGAACGTTACATTTCCAAGCTAGATTTGCCTGATGGTTATCTGAAATACCACTGGATAGAGAATCACATAAAGTGTTTGTTCTAAATACGCATTTAGTACTGTTAAAGTATTTGCGTTTGCCCTTCGGCATGATTCCGCACCCACCATTTTTCAACTTGGAAACGCTGACTGCAAAACTGCCATTTTGTTCAAACAACCTTGACGATATTGTCATCTCAGGTCGTACTCCAGAGGAACACATTAGCAATACGTGTTTTTGAGGTGTTGTCAGAAGTGGGACACTAGTGTTGTCTCGAAAAGTGTCACTTTTTCGAACTGTACTTATGTCATGTGGTGAACAGTCCATTCTTACATGGTTTCAATCCGTGATGTGCCTGTTCTGTGTAAGTATGTACGTATGTATGTATCAAACTGGGGACCTAGAAACAACGGAACGGCTTAGTCCCGCCGTAGCCCTCAGTGGTTCACAACCCTGCAACAGGCCACAGCAGTTTACACGCTCCATCGTCGCCCCATACCGAACCCAGGGTGATAGACATGCCTGTTCCTCGCAATGTGTGTAAACTGCAGTCATTACTATGCAATATGACATACTACAAGCGGTTCATACCGAATGCCGGTCAGATTGCGATTCCATTGCGTCCTTGGGTCGAAAAACTGTACGATTTGTGTGGACAAAAGAATGTCGAGACGCATTTCTGGAACTCAAAAACGCTTTGCTTAGTCACAGATGTTAAGTGGGATTTGAACCTGCCAAGTCACTATTTTGCATGTCGGCGATGTGGTTCAGCACAGAATTGGTGCACGAGACAGATGCATTGCTTTTGCCTCGAAGTTGCTCACTCAAACTCAGTGCAGTAATGTACAAATTGAAAAAGAAGCTCTCTCTTCTGTGTATGGTGTCACAAAATTCGATCACTCTTTGTAAGGTCACAAGTTCTTTTTCATTGACAGATCACAAGCCTTTGCTGTCCTTGTTTCATCCTTCAAAACAGGTTCCTACATGCACTGCTCAAAAACTGCAACGTAGGGATTTGTTGCTTTCGCAGTACCAGTACGAAACTGTGTACAGACCTAAGGCAAAGCATAGCTATGTGGGCGCTTTATCTCGCCTCCTAGTGGCCCGGACTCTGATTTTGATGCATCAGCCGCATCTAGTCAAATCGATGAGCAGGACTCTGAACTGCTAGAATCTTTTCCCTTGCACTACAGAAAGTTGCACAGACCACGGCAGCAGAATCATATCTGAAGATTTTGTTGGTTTACTTTCGCATGTCTTTTAGCAAGTTCCCATTAGCGTTACCTCAACACGCATTCAAGCGTGCCGGCCGGAGTGGCCGAGCGGTTTTAGGCGTTACAGTCTGGAATCGCGCGAACGTTACGGTCGCAGGTTCGAACCCTGCCTCGGGCATCGATATGTGTGATGTTCTTAGGTTAGTTAGGTTTACGTAGTTCTAAGTTCTAGGGGACTGATGACCTTAGAATTTAACTCCCATTGTGCTCAGAGCCATGGGAACCATTGGAACCATTCAAGCGTTGTCCTCCTTGTTTGGCATAGAAGGTTTGTCAAAGGTAGTTGCGTGAGACAAGGGACCACAGATCACTTCATGTGATTTAGAACAGTTTTGTGAACGAAATGGCATTCGTCATCTAACAAGTGCTCCGTTTCATCCCCAGTGCAACAGAGAAGCAGAACGCTTCTTACGCACTTTTAAATAACACATGGCCAAGCCCCCACCACCCACACACGATAACAGGCGCTGCAACTCTTCCTCGCCTCCTATCACTCCCATCCACGAGACAGACCATCACTTGAGGAATATCTCCGTAGCCGCCTTCATCGGACGCTGCTACACTTACTTCACTAACCGCAGCATCCGGCGTCGACAATGGTGCGGTAGTATCGCTTTGGGCAGCGCGATCTTGTTCTTTTCAGGGCTTATGATAACCGAAGGCGCTGGGAAAGAGGTGTGATCCAGGAACATATTGGCTCCTTTATGTACTTGATTGCAGGTCCCGATCGTTTGTAGCGATGCCACCAGAGCCAAATTCGTACTCATCATTTGCACTGTGAATCCGCTGTTTTTCTTTCCCCAGATACGCAGCCACATGACACCGCGCGGCCTTCGCAGCCGCCCGCTGGTGCCACCAAGGCACCTCATGAGGAGAGGATGGACGATGCACCCTCGCCACCGCCGTCCCCGCTCGCTGACCAGAAGGACCTGTCCCTCCATCACCGTCACTGCTGCCACCGCCGTCAACGCAACAGAACGCGCCCTGAGGCCTGGACGTGTGCCCCAGCGACAGTGTTCCTGTAGCTTCGCAATCTAGATGGCTGGTTAAGGTCAGGAGTACGCTGTCCTCCACAGTCATGGCTCCCAGCTCATCTCCGCATCCAGAGGCCTGCATCTCCCCCACCCCACTCCCATTGACCTCCGCATCCTCCCTACACGAAACACGAGAACTCAGTGGCATTTCAGGGTTGCAGGGGGGAGGGGGAGGGTAGGAGTGTGAGGAGTGTAGAGTGTTCTTAGTGTAAGCCGCCGCCAGCACACTGGTCGGCATAGATGAAGCGCGAAAATCGATTAGAACGTGCTGGATCAAGCGCGCCTATCACGAGAGAGCCCAGAGACACATCTAAAAGCAACAGGCCGCCAGCGCCATCTCGACAGCCTCTGACTGGAGGACCTCAGTCACTCACACACTCTCTCACTCACTCAATCATCCACTATGGCATGTGTCAGTTTACTATCAGAGTAGTTTTAGTTCGTCATAGGCTATGACAGTAGATAGCGACCACATTACTGAGTGTAGCAGGGCTAACACTGAGGAACTGAAGTTTGTAATAGCAAGATTACCGAGACTGACATTCCACCACATTGCAAGCGGACTAATACTGATGAGCTAGACCCACAAAACATGCACTCTATTCCAGTCAAGTAAAGTTTCTGGTTTATGTAAATAAAGAAGTGTATTACTCCAAGTGTGCATTTGTTTTATATAAAGAAGATACCAGCCACTCATAACATCATCCTCTGCCTTGCTTCCTAGCAGTGCACGACTCCACACATAATACATTGAAACTGACATATTGTAGCCGGCCGCTGTGGCCGAGCGGTTCTAGGTGCTACAGTCTGGAAACAAGCGACCGCTACGATTGCAGGTTCGAATCCTGCCTCGGGCATGAGTGTGTGTGATGTTCTTAGGTTAGTTAGGTTTAAGTAGTTCTAAGTTCTAGGGACTGATGACCTTAGAAGTTATGTCCCATAGTGCTCAGAGCCATTTGAACCATTTTGGGCGTACTGTAGACTAGCGACAGCAGTTACGTCATTTTATCTGCAGTTTTCAGGTTACTGATTTCGTTGTTCGTGTGGTCCTCAGCATGAAGCCAGATCAAATGAAACTACCTCATGCAAGTGCGTTGGGTTGCTGTGGGGGAGGAGACCAAACAGCGAGGTCATCGGTCTCGTCGGATTAGGAAAGGTTCGGGAAGAAATTCGGCTGTGCCCTTTCAAAGGAACCATCCTGGCATTTGCCTGGAGCGATTTTGGGAAATAACTTTAATAACAACTCTATAACTTCTTTAACTTAAGTATTTCTGTTTAGCTTTGACGTTTTTCATATCAAATCCTTTAATGCCTTCCTCATTGCGTCTTTGATTATTATTCCCTTGTCGCCTATTATTTTATTTCTAGAAGAAATCGTCATCACATTGGCGTGTATTCTAAAAACCACCATTATATTAACTTCCTCCTTTAACCCCACAGAGACAGCAACGAAAAACAGTGAACATGTGCAAAAGTCTGGGGGTGTTTATAAAGAAAAGGCGCCAACACCGTCACATACTCATGCAGTACGGGCAATCCGTTTCATAATAATCGGATGGATGTGGCGAAGTGCTCGTAAATTTGTTCCCGGTAGCTAAAATAATTTTCAAGTGTTAGGATATGATGTGGCAAAGTGACGCTAAGTGTTAACTGACGTTCTAGTGTGTTCATGTATGTGGAAGTCTTGTTTGAAATTAAAGTGTGGTCATTAGTAGACATATGTACTATGTTGAGTAGTGGTCACATGACCGAATGCTTTAATATGCGTGCAGAGGTTTCGAGGGATCATTTGTTCTTCGACCAATCAGTGTATGAGTGGCTTGAGTGCCGCATGGCCTAAGAATGGGTTCGTGTGACTTTGTAAGGTTCTGATGGTTGCAAGATGAACGTTTAGAAATATTTCGCTGCTTAGAGCAGTTTGTGGTAATGAGCTTTGGAATTTGAATTCGGAAGACTTTTGTATTGTTTCCAGTGAATATTTTTGCTGTGACCTCATGAACCGTAATGTTGCTTAAACGTTTTAGGCAACCTGAAATTTAATATTATATTGCGTTTCATTATTTGAAATTGTGTGAGGAGCTTGTTAAGAGTTAATCTCAATAGCAGTAGAGATAATGACGAGGAGATTTCGTACAGACGAACTTTGATATTTTTGTACCATTTTTTATGAGTTAGTGAGCAGCTGTTTGTACTTATACATGCTTGCTATTGTGTGTTTATTCTCTGCTTGCACTACATAATTACATTTTGCACTACTGTTTCAACTGATTAATAAATTTTTCCTCTGTACGGCCACCATTCACATATCTATGTACATGTTTCTGAAATAATCATTTCAGTCGAACATTAAATAATCTGGTTTAATGCACATCAGCGTGGAATGTTATAACACGTAATTGGGTAGGTGTCTTAGAAAATTTAAAAGAGGAGTGGATACACTGAAATTAAAAATAGTGGACATTAGTAAAGTGCGGTTTAAGGACTTTTAAGACTTTTGGTCAGGTCAGTACAGGGTTATCAGCACAAATCCAATTACGGTAATGAATGTACAGGCCTATTAAAGAATAAATGGACTGTAGTGGGCTTAATATATGATGAACAAAAAAAAATGAGAAGGTTGTCGAGGCCAAGGTACACACGAAGCGAGTGGACACCACACCACTGTAAGATTATATACAAGCTATCTCTGCAGACGAAGTAATTGAGAGATTGTATGACATGTAATTCATTCACGAATAGATAACTGTGATGGGTGACTAATATTCTGTACTGGGCAAAGGAAGAAAATAAAAAATAGCAGAAGACATGAACCTGGTGGCAAGGAATGAAGGAGGAAGCCATTTGGTATAACTTTAAACAGACCATATTTAATCATCGCTAACATTTGTTTTAAGAACCTTGAAAGAATGTTGCATATGAAGAAGACACAAGGGGACGCTGTAAGGTCTCAGACTGATTATATAATAGCAACATAAACATTTTAAACTCAAATACTTAATTGCGACACATTTACAAGGAAAGTTGTCGACTATGACAATACTTTACTGGTTATCATATGCAGATTAAAGTGGAACAAAGGAAGAAAAGACAAGGCTTAGGAGTAATCCCTTAATAAAGAAGGAGATATTATATTTAGTTGACGAAAGAATAAAATACAAAAATTCTGCAGTCTAAAGGAAGAAAAGTCTTTCAGTGAACGACATTGACAGAAAGGGAAAAATGGCTAACCGGTAGAGGCTGGTGGACAAATTAAAGGGTGAAATAGCCTGCATGGAAAGGGAAAGATAGAGGCCGCCTATTGGAAAAATAAAGCTAACTCTGGAGAAAAGAGGAACAGCTGTGTGGATATCAAGAGCTAAATGACACGCCAGTACTAAATGTAGTGGGAAAAGCTGAAAGATGAAAGGAATACTTAATGGGTCTGTACAAACGCAACGTTCTTCAGGACAGAAAGAGCAAAAGATCAAGCTGATGATGAGATGGGAAATATGACATCGCGAGAAGAATTTGCTAGGGCACTGAAAGACCAAACTGTGGTAAACGACACTGACTCAGAATATATCCTTGGTAGAGCCAGCAATGAAAAATTTATTTTCCTTAATGTGCAAGATAAATGAGGTAGCGAAATACCGTCGGACTTCTGGAAGAATGTAATAATTACAGTTACAAAGAAGGTAGGTACTTACAGGTGTAAGTAAGTAAAAGTTAAGAAATACTGACTCTACTTATAGTGCAGTGAAAGAACTGGTTGAAGCTGACACTGAAGATGACCATTTTCTAGACAAATGTAGCAACACACGAAGCAGGGTGAAGGAAGGTAATCCTTCGTTAATAACATTAGTAGATATAGAGAAGGCCTTTAACTGGAATACCTTCTCTAAAATTTTGAAGACTGCAGGGATAAATTGCAGGAAACATAAGAAACCACTCTGCCATCACACTAATCTCAGGACATGAAAGATATACTTTTGTTGAGAACTTAGTGCAACAGAGCTGTAGCTTATTGCGATTGTTGTTTAACCCCTACACTGCAACAGCTGTGAAGGAAACCAAGGAGATATCTGGAATCTAAATTAAAATTCGGGGAGAAGAAATAATAATTTTGTGGTTTGACGATGACAATGTAATTTCGTCAGAGGCGGCAAAGCACTTGGAAGAGCAGCGAATTGAATGGAATGTTGTTGTGCAGTGGTCTTCAGTCCTGAGACTGGTTTGATGCAGCTCTCCGTGCTACTTTATCCTGTGCAAGCTCCTTCATCTCCCAGCACCTACTGCAACCAACATCCTTCTGAATCTGCTTTGTGTATTCTTCAATTGGTATCCCTCTACGATTTTTACCCTCCACGCTGCCCTCCAATACTAAATTGCTGATCCCTTGATGCCGCAGAACATGTCAAGTTGTGACATAAACTCCTCTTCTCCCCAGCCCTGTTCAGTACCTCCTCATTAGTTATGTGATCTACCCATCTAATCTTCAGCATTGTTCTGCAGCACTACATTTCGAAAGTTTCCATTCTATCGTTTATGTTTCACTTCCATAAATGGCTACATTCCATACAAATACTTTCAGAAACGACTTCCTGACACTTAAATCTGTACAGGATGTATACGTTTTATATCCTCACTACTTCGACCATCATCAATTATTTAGCTCCAAAGTGGCAAAACTCCATTAGTACTTTAAGTGTCTCATTTCCTAATCTAATTCCCTCAGCATCACCTGATTTTCTTTGACTACATTCCATTATCCTCGTTTTGCTTTTGTTGATTTTCATCTAATATCCTCCTTGCAAGACACTGTCAATTCCGTTCAACTGCTCTTCCAAGTCCTTTCTTCTCCATGGTTTTTAATACCTACTCCGAATTTTTCTTTCGTTTCCTTTACTGCCTGCTCAATATACAGATTGAATAGCATTGGGGAGAGGCTACAACCCTGTCTCACTTCCTTCCAACCACTGCTTCCCTTTCATGTCCCTCGACTCATATAACTTCCATCTGGTTTCTGTACAAATTGTAAACAGCCTTTCGCTCCCTGTATTTTATCCCAGCTACCTTCAGAATTTGAAAGAGAGTATTCCAGTAAAAAATGTCAAAAGCTTTCTCTAAGTTTACAAATGGTAGAAAAGTAGGTGTGCCTTTCCTTAATCTATCTTCTAGGATAAGTTGTAGGTTTAGTATTGCCTCAGGTGTTCTACTATTTCTACGGATCCTAACTGATCTTCCCCGATGTCGGCTTCTACCCGTTTTTCCATCCGTCTGTAAGGAATTCAGGTTAATATTTGGAGCCGTGACTTACTAAACTGATAGTTCGGTAATTTCCACATCTGTCAACACCTGATTTCTTTGGGATTGGGATTATTATATTATTGTTGAAGTCCGAGGGTATTTCGCCTGTCTCATACATCTTACTGACCAGGTGGTAGAGTTTTGTCAGGACAGGCTCTCCCAAGGCTGTCAGTAGTTCTGATGGTGTGTTATCTACCCCCAGGGCCTTGTTTCGACTCTGGTCTTTCAGTGCTCTGTCAAACTCTTCAAGATCATATCTCCCATTTCATTTTCGTCTACATCCTCTTCCATTTCCATAATATTGTCCTCAAGTACACCGCCCTTGTATAGACCCTCTATATACTCCTTCCACCTTTCAGCTTTCTCTCCTTTGCTTAGAACTTGGTTTCCATCTGAGCTCCTGATATTCCTACAAGTGGCTTTCTCCAAAGGTGTCTTTAATTTTCCTCTGGGCATTATCTATCTTACCCCTGGTCAGATAAGCCTCTACTTACTTACATTTGTCCTCTAGCCATCCCTGCTTAGCCATTTTGCACTTCCTGTCGATCTCATTTTTGAGACGTTTGTATTGATTTTTTCCTGCTTCATTTACTGCGTTTTTATATTTTCTCCTTTCATCAATTAAATTCAATATCTCTTCTGTTACCTAAGGATTTCTACTAGCCCTCGTCTTTTTACCTACTAGATCCTCTGCTGCCTTAAATATTTAAAGCCTCAACGCTACCCATTCTTTTTCTACTGTACTTCTTTCCCCTTTTCCTGTCAATTGTTCCCTTATGTTCTCGATGAAACTGTGTACAACCTCTGATTTAGTCAGTTTATAGAGGTCCCATCTTCTTAAATTCCCATCTTATTGCAGTTTCTTCAGCGGATAGTCGCTTGAAATGACGTTGTAGGTTGAACATCAACAAGAGTGAAATCAGGGTAATGGAATGTAGCCGAATGTTAAAAGTATTATATTAGAATACGAACCAGTAAAAGAAGTTTAAGAATTTTGCTATTGGGGCAGCAAAATGACCGTTGATGATTGTTGCAGACAGGCTGTTAAAAGTAGACTGTTAATAGCAGGGAATATATTTCAGTAAAATAGTTGTATTAACTGAAGGGTTAAGAAGTATTTCCTGAAGTTCGTTGTCTGGAGTCTAGTCTTGTATGGAAGCGCAAGGAGGACGACATGTAGTTCAGGCTAGAAGTCAAAATGAGCTATCGAAATATGGTGCCATAATATAATGCTGAAGATTTGAAGGATAGGCACAACAAATGAGGGAATACGCAATCGAATTATGGAACAACGTGCTTAAGATAGTTCAGTGTCCAGCGGTGATTCGGATTCCGTGACTAGCCCGATATTACACCCCAACGAGCCACATAAAGTCAAATAATACAGAATATCATAATATGAAGTAGGGAAGAGTTATATTGGCAAATACAACATCTTTACCGATAAGCTACCACCAAGAAGTTTTGATAACAACAACATTATATATCACTGAGAGTTTTTGTTACGAAGAGAGGAAGAAGAAACCTCAGATATAATTAATGGACAAATATCCAAGAGATAATTGCAATTACTATCTTGAAAGCTAATTCCAAGGTGGTGTTAGCCAGAGATAACTTTTATATGGAAGAGAGTTGTAAGCGCAACGAAGATATTCAATGAGCCTACAATACTCTTTCACAGAAGATATCGCTTGCTGGCTCACGCCCTGTAAAGACGTGCGAGAACAATTCTTGTGATAGTTATTGATAATACGGAACGTGAAGAGATTGTTTTGCGTTAGATGTGTTTCTTGCGTGACGTGATTCACGAACTTCGGAAACTGATTTTCTAAGCAGAGACAGGAACTGGTAGACGCGTTTAACCGTGCATAACTAGTTTATTGAACTTTCTTGATTAAACTAGTGAATATTGGACTTGACTTTCAAATAGACGGAACAAAAATAAGAATGGATAGTATATCTAAGTACTACACTCAATTCGTCTCGAGTAGGACACAATTACATGACTTTGTAAGTAGGCTCTTTAGGTTTTTTTATTGGTAACGCCACATAGCGCTCTGTATGAAAAATCACTGGCAGTGCTGTGTGTAGTCTGTGGCTGGTTGGCATTGTTGTAATATTCGCTATTAAAGTGTTGGGCAGTTGGAGGTGAACCGCCAGCAGTGGTGAACTTTGGGAGAGAGATGGCGGAGTTTTCAAATTTGTAAGACTTATATATATATATATATATATATATATATATATAATGACTATTAAGGTAAATATATTGTTTGTTCTCTATTAAAATCTTTCATTTTCTAACTGTGCCTATCAGTAGTTAGTGCCTTCCGTAGTTTGAATCTTTTATTTTGCTGCTGGCACTAGTGGCGCTCGCTGTATTACAGTTGTTCGAGTGACGAAGATTTTTGGTGAGGTAAGTGATTTGTGAAAGGTATAGGTTAATGTTAGTCAGGGCCATTCTTTTGTAGGGATTATTGAAAGTCAGATTGCGTTGCGCTAGAAATATTGTGTGTCAGTTTAAGCACACTCATGTATAATTGTTCAAAGAGGACATTTCATAACTTCACGAAGACAATACAATTACGCTGAAGAGCCAAGTTGTCGTAATTGTCAATAAAATTAATTTTAATAAACCTGACTTTACAAATCAACTGCGTGAGCGTGTGATGCGAAAGTTATGAAGTATTTACTGGCGAAGGAACAATGAACTATTCTTTCCAAGTGAAATATCAAGCGAGGACTACATTATTAAGTGATTTCATCAATGATAGTTAAGCAACGACTGTTCAGCAGGGACAATTTAATCGGAATATCAAAGTACCTACATCATTAATTGAAAAAAGAACTTTTGAACATTACGGCGTAGGTTCACTCAGACGTGATCAAAGAGTATCTGTGGATTTCGCTTCATACAGGTTCAACAACTCCATTGCAACGAGCCAACAACGTACGAGAAGAATGATAATTACAATGTTTCTTCGCAATTGCTGGTGTGTACGATGCGGATAAGTTAAGATTTAACAACTACTGCATATCTGGGCACTGAATCACTCAATCTTAAATCAGAAGAAGCATCCATCGTACGAGTTCGCATTTCTGTCTGCCATTCACCAACGGGGACCTACGTCATCGCGCATCGTGTCTCAACTCCGCTGCGAGAGCTGTGGCAGTAGCAGCTCTACGGTGTCGACAATATCAGCACGCGGTTGGAGTGCTGGGACGGCACACCGAGTATCGATAGGGAGACGACGTCAGAGGTACTCCGGCCCCAGAGTACAGCCGCAGCTGGAGACCGCGCGAGGCGTACCAGTAGCAGCTGGCACGTCACGTACTGCGATCATCTGTCAAGTATATAGCAATAGATACGCAACCCGTCTCTGTCTATCAAGTCTCTTGCTAGTTTCTGAAGCTGTTAGTTACACGCCATCGAACTGTAGAGTCTTTACACTGCCTGTCATAAGTTTTCGATCACCGACAAAAGAAGCTATGTACTTTATTTTAGTGCAAAAACACGTTGTACAAACAAAACAGACCAACAAAATAAATATTTTCTCACTCCATCATTGAGTACAATACAATATTGTGTAATTTTTAGCCTCTTCAAAGTAGCCACACTTTACCCTCAGAGGAGCTGCACAAACCCTTGGCATTCTAAAGCTTTAATAATGTTTTTAAATGAACACTCCGCCATTTGACTGTATTGTTGTTTATTTAATTAAGATTTGATTTCCTGCAGTACATGGTAATGACGTAAACTCAGTCACTTGAAAATGGCACAAAAAGCCGAAACCTAAGTCGTAATTAAATAAAGGACAGTAGAGTCGAATGGCAGTATTTTCATATAAAAAGTACGGTATGTCTCCTGCTGAGCAAGGTCAAAACCTGTTTTTATAATGTTTTTGCAGATATTGCAGTCTAATACATCTATAAATAATTCGATAGATCAGCAGCTATGACCTCCGCGGTAAGTTAATCCCAAAAGAGTTTAAGGGAATTTAAGTATGGTTACTGACTTACCCAAATCATTTTCTTCAATTTCCTACATTTCTCATTTCTTCTGTTATACACTGCACACAACTTAGAAGAGCGTTTGGAATCAACATCGTGCTGCAAAAAAAAAAAAAAAAATCTCGCGACCAATACGTCTGTTGTCAGGTGGAACTGTGTCGTTTATGACTATGTTGTGATATCCTTCCTTCTTTAATGTTCCATTAATTCTCAGTAGAATTTATCACGCACAAAATATCGCCACATCATTACTTACTCTCCACCTTGCTTCCACATTGGCGTCACACACTGACTTCACACGTTCTCCACAAACTCAACGAACAAACATTCGACGATGCGTCCAAAATACTTAAAACAGATTGGTCAGTGAATAACACATTGGACCATCCAGTTTTTATGTTACTCTAACTATTGCAATCTTTTCACCTATTTAGTTTGTGTAATATAGGTTTCTGGTCGTTACGCAGCTCTTGGAACTGTTTTCACGGAGACGGCCTTGCACTGTTGAGAGAGAGTTTGGAGCTGTTCGCATGCTGTTTACTTTCTTGCATATTTGAGGCGCAGGACGATTCCTCTGACGCACACTCTGTATACACATGAACTGACCTTCCCCGTATGATGTTGCTTGGGGTCTTACAAATCGCCAAAACAGTCATTAGCACCAGTTTGCTTATTCAATTGCAATGCATACACCACTGTAGATTAGGCTACGCTAACTTTTGTCGCTACTAGATTAGCCTTCCTGAGGCAGAGATACAATTGCAGTTCGTTTCACACTTTCAGTCTCCTTCGTGTTTCCAATTAGGAGGTAATACTGTATGAACCTGCTCAGGTATACAAACTGAGTGCTAAATGCACACATTATATGTAAACTAATGCGAACTGATTACTACCCAGGCAGGTGAGGAACAAGGGCTATTAGAGGGGGACCGTCTTAGGTGAAGGCACGCCGTTGTTACATTGCACACTCATAAGCGTCCCTCTTTGCAAATACAGATTCACAATGTATTGTTTATACGAATTTACCACTAAGCACACATGTTTTGCATAGTTGAGTGTAAGTTTTCAGTGGTTTCAACGAATCACCATTATGATACATACGTACTGAGGTATCTTGGCTATGAATGGTTCTGAATGAATGACAAAAGCATTATAGGGGTAGTAAGGTAAAGCTCCCCTTCAGAATTACGATGAGTGTAAAGAGTGGTCACTGAAACAGTAAACATTGCTAAGACGAAGTAGGTTTATAAATTTTTAGTAAACCTAAATTCGTTATAATGCGTTTGAAAGAAATATACACTAATATTTGCGAAGTGAGCAACGTAGAAGTCAACTGAAAATCATAAGATATAAACCTTCGTGGAATAGAAGTCAAGGCTGTCTGAAGTATAAGTAGATATTTAAACAGGCAGACGACTGACGCGTAGTAAAAGAAGAAGAAGAAGAGAAGAAAAAGACGAAGGAGAAGATTTACACATGAAGGACTCTATAATAAAAGTCTTCTGTCCCTTAGAACAGTGCTCTTTTAATAATGATAGCTTTCCCTACTTTGTACTAGATGGAACGTAGTTATAGCATATCTGAATATCAGCAAAATTAGATATGTTCATAGAGTGCTTCACTAGTCGGGGTTTTACGGAAGGGATCTATGTTCACGTAAGTTAAACAACTAAGAAGCTTCATGTATCGGACAATGACCCATGACAGCTTCTATTATTTTTGCTTTCAGATCATTAGATGAGTTGTTCTGTGACGTTCACGTAGCTCAGTAGAGCAGTACAATAAAACATATCTTTTTCCTTTGTCTATAGACATAATATTTTACAGAAAGAAGCAACTGCATCTAATACACGACAGCTTTTCCACATGCGATATATATTTACATGGTATAAAAAAGTCCTGTGATAGAATGAAGATGGCTATTCATTAAAATGATAAGCAAGGACTAGCTGCTTAGAACAACATTATAAACATTTAAATTTGAGAAGCGATTACGTACTTCCCTCAAACATTGTGGACAAAATGGTTCTTTACGGATGCAGATTATAAATACCAGACGTACGAATAGAAAACATTTCTTGTGGTACCGTATTTTAATTTCTCAGCGAAATATTACAAAGAAGAGTATTAAAACTAAAAAAAACAACCACAAGAGTCGTGTTCCTTTATAAGCCTTAACGAGTGTTGCTGAATAAAGAAAATATCGGAATATCTTTCCCTCATTTCATTATCATCTACCCACGTTTTCTGGAGTATGGTGGAAAGAGAAATCACAGCCAGCCATTAACCTCAGTTACTCAGCTTCCTATCCCACTTAGCAAATGTAGCTGCAGGGATTAAACACGACCGTCGTAATGAGGTAATAGCCCATTAACTGCTTGCAAAGTTAATTTTGCTGGAATAACGGCCGTTAGGGACACCTAAAATCGAAAGCTATTTCTCCTGAAAGCAGAAACATATTTTCACAGATCTACGGCGCAATGTAAATATGAACTCATTTTGCTGAGTGAAAAACACTTACGAGTAACTCTCGTCTTTTGCCCGAATAACCTTAAGAGCTCTAATGCTTCACACATTCCTAAACCAATAACAAGAATCAGAATTTATAGTTGAATTATTTTGTAAAGTGTAGAAGCCGACATTTTGTAATTCATTTCAGTGACATAATTATCAACTGACGTAATTCACGAATGAATTTGGAGAATGAACTGATGAACACAAATAATGATCAGGTTAAAACTTTCTGCTTTCGATGATGCAGTTTACTTACGATAGTAATGTCTTCGATAAATATTAATATATTGCTGAGTTTGTATCAGTGCTTCCCGACTACGGCAGTTGTCGATTCCCTCTATGAGGTTGAGAATAGTTTAAGAGAGCATATCACATAATTTACACAAACATGAATTCAAGCTTTTACATCCTCTGGTTATTCATTTCAATCAAGGTCCGTCCCATTGCATAATATTGGGAATAGTGAAATCTTGAGCTCGGAATGAACAATGTTTAGGAAGGATAGGACTGATGCTATGGGAGATGGTCGGCTCATTGCAGTTAAAAGGTGTGTAAGTGCACTTGAGATCGATACTGTGAAATAGTCTGGATAAAGCTGTCAATCAGCCAAGGAGTGACCACTGTATAAGGATGTTTTTATAGACCGCAAGCATCTGCAACAAACGTCCCAGATCGTTTCAGGGTAAGTCTTGAGTACATAGGAAATATATATCCCAATTATTCATTATTTATTGGTGGAGACTTTAATCTGGCGTCGATTTACTAGGAATATTACACGTTTATCACAGGAGGCAGAAGCAAAGACTCGTGTCAAGTTATTATAGGAGTCCTCTCAACATACGACCTTGCGCAATTGGTTAGAAAACGAATTTGACATGGGAACATTTTAGATATGTTTGCGACAAAAATGGTTCAAATGATTCTGGGCACTGTGGGACTTAACATCTGAGGTCATCAGTCCCCTAGAACTTTGAATTACTTAAACCTAACTAACCTGAGGACATCATAAACATCCATGCCCGAGGCAGGATTCGAACCTGCGAACGTAGCGTTCTCGCGGTTACAGACGGAAACGCCTAGTACCGATCGGCCACAACGGCCGGCCGTTGGCGACTTACAAACCTTATCTTTTTGAGGAAGTTAATCTAGAAGGTGGTATTAGCGACCATAATGTCGTAAATTCTATGTCAGTGAAAGTTGCAAAAAATCCAGAGAAATAGCGTAGAAATTTCTTGTTTGAGAAAGCAAATAAAAGTATCATTAATGAATATCTTCATAGTCAGCTCTAAGCGTTCACCTCGGCACACAAAGATGCTGAGCATCTTTGGCCGGAATTTAAAGGTATTGTCCACCACGTGCTAGAGAAACAGGTGCCTAGCAAAAATAAAGGGGAGGGAAATGATCCACCTTGGTTAAAAACCAAAATATAACGAATTTGCTGAGAAAGCAGAGAATTTTGCACAGTTGTTGCCCAGCTGACAAACAGAAATTATGAAGAATGAAAGCGGCTGTCAAAATATCAATGAGAGATAATTTTAACGATTTTGAAAGCAATGTTTTCTCTGCAGATTCTAAAAATAACCCCAAAAACTTTTGGTCGTACGTAAAATCTAGGAACGTTACTAGTAATTCAATACCTTCTCTTGCTGACAGTATGGGTAATGTAACGGATGATGATAACCAGAAGGCCGTAATTCTAAACCAATCTTTCAAAAACTCGTTTGCGGTAGAAGACTGCAGCACCATTCCCCCTTTCAGCTGTCGAACGAACGTAAGGATGGTTGACATGCCATGAAGGCATCTGACCCAGACGATATCCCCGTAAGTTTTTATGTGGACCAGTCTACAAATGTAGTACCATTCTTATCCGTTATCTATCATAGGTCAGTGGAACAGCAGAAAATTCCATGGGACTGGAAGAAGGCCCAGCTCATAGTAATCTATAAAAAGGGTAGAAAACCGGATGCACATAATTACCGACCAATTTCACTGTCATCGATTTGTTGTAGAATCAAGGACCAAATTTTGTGTTCAGACATAATGCCTTTTTTATACTGCGAGAAGCTCATCTGTAGAAACCAGAACAGTTTCAGGAAAGAGCGGTTATGCGAGACACAGTTGGCCCTCTTTGTGCATGATTTACAACAGGCTCCCAATACCGGCTCCCCAGGTTGATGCCATATTCCTCGACTTTCGAAAGGCGCTCGACTCAGTTCCTCACTGTCGCTTGCAGCAAAAAGTGCGCCCTTTGGGTCTATCCGATGGCTTATGCGGCTGGATATATCATTTTCTAACAGACAGAGAGCAATATCTCGTCCTGGATGGGGAGACTTCAAAAGAAACAAGAGTAACATCAAGTGTGCACCAGGGCAGCATAATAGGTCCGCTGCTTTTTTACAATTTCCATTAACGATCTAGTTGATGGTACTGACAGCGACATTAGACGGTTTTCTGATGATACTGTAGTCTACAGGAAAGAAGTATCACACGAAAGCTGTGAACAAATCGATGAGGATCTGTAGAAAATAAAAGCCTTGTGTAATGACTGGCAGTTGTCTCTCAATATTAGTAAGTGTAACCTACTCCGTATAAGAAAGCTAAAATCCCCATACATGTACGAGTACAAAATAAATGCCCAATCGTAGGATGCCGTAACAGCCGTATCAGGGTGTGACTGTTCGAAATGATCTCGAATGGAACGATCAGACTACACAAGTAACGTGTTAGGCCAACTCTAGATTGCGTTTTATTGATAGAATCCTGAAGCGAAAGGAAATTGCATACAATACTTTATTTCGTCGAGCATTAGAGTAGTGTTCGTCTGTATGGGGCTCTTACCAGTTGGTCTCATTCAAAAGATCGAGAAGGTGCAATAAAGCGTAGCTTTATTAGTGACTGGTACATTTAGCCATCGTGAGAGCGTTGCAAATCTCATAGTAAGTTTGCAGATAGACGACGCGGTAAACGGAAGGGCTGCTCACTAAATTTCAAAATGCAATCTTCGCCGAGGATGTAGAGCATACATTATTACCAGCAACTTTCAAATCGTGCATGCTCACCATTCAAAAATAGGGAAATTAGAGCTTGTACTGAGGCGTTCCGACAGTCGTATTCCTCTCGCGCGATCCGCGAGTGGAACAGAGGGGTGAGGGAGGGGGGGAATATGGCGAGTAGTGCTCTCCGCCACACACCGCTTGGTGGCTAGCTGAGTTATATGTAGATGTGGATATGCAGATGTTAACTATGTAATTAATGAGATATCTCTGAATGGAGGTTGGTCTGAGTGTATTGTTGAAGAGGTTATTAAAAAATAACAAATGACTTTTTAGGTGCTAGCAAGGAAGGCCCAGCTTTGTGTACGAAAAGAGAAAATTCGTTAATGTTGCATAGAAATTTCCAAATACAATTGATTACAACATTCTGCTAGCTGCGAAGTGAAAATAATTAATTTAGTATTATCTAGGCTACTATATTAGAAGAGATTTGGTCATACTGATCGAAATGTTTAAATAGATCGCAAAGTGTTGATTCCTGGTCAAATGGTACCGAGGTCTATACCAGCACACCAACAATTCATCGGTAATGATCTATCTGGTTTTGCAGATTTGTGATAAATTATTGCAGTGTGTCGTCCCATACCTTGCTAATACGCATCTGCAAAATTAATCACTTGATTATTAGAATGCGCTATCGGATGGTAATTAGTGCCAGGGTACCACAATGTATAATTGTATTTACATTCTGGAACATCAGGTACTAACTGAATACGAAAAAAAATAGGGAGTACAATTTTAATGAGTCATGTAACTACTAGACAATAAAAGGAACATTAGCCAGTAAACTCAAAGGCGTTTAAATCATTAGGAAAACGGAAGTGAGTCAAAGTTCTATTTCGTAGGGTCAATGCGCGTAGAAGGAAGCCTGCACAAACAAATCAAAGATTAGTGGAAATGAAATAGACAGAATTTATACGAAAACCTGAAATATGCATAAATATGAAAGAAGGTGTATGTTTTAATGCAACGGGAGACCGATAAACAAATTCAGGAAGTGCTTGATAATAAGAGAGAGTTATAACGTGTCAGAAGTTTCAGCTTCTCCATTTTACCTATCTTCTAACGCGAAATTTCGTTGCTAAATTTAATCAGTATTACACATCTAATAGAATAACACGGCTTTTTAAAGCGTACACTATAAGCGCAAATGTTTCAGAATGGAGGGATATAGTATTTAGAACCGTAATTCTTATTGTAAAGAGAAATGATTTTTAATAACGTCTGTCTTTGAATTATTCTATAGTAGTACTCAACTTCTCATTTAGTTACAATAATTTCATGTTAAATAACCCCCTATAGTCATTAGATTCAACAAGTACCATCTGCTTGCATATCAGAGCTACGTTGTTCCATTATCAACTTTGTGGAACATTGTACAGTGTTAGAAAGAAATCTAATTCGTTATGCACGGAATGTAACTCCAGTGCTTTGACATGAACGAAGTGTTTCAGTAGTGCAGTAGTCTAGATGGAGACCAATCTTTCATTTGGTATTTCTTTCTCACTACTTTGACCTCTCTGGGAAAGAAGCCAGAAGTTCTAAAATAAACGTTCTTAGTCTTCGCCAATTAAAACTTTCGAGTTCAGTCCACAGTACGGAAATCATTAACGTTACAGAGAATCTTTCGACATTATAAGTTATAAAATGTCAAGGAAGTATTAAAATGAACATTGTGACGTCATAATATAGCCAGAGTCGTAACTAAAGTTCCAAGGTAAGTGGCTCGTTCGGTGCAGTCAGCATGGTGTCAAACGCAGGGCTCAAGCTGTTAAAAGTAAGCAAAAATTTTCCGTCACACATCCACGACTAGTTGATCAATGTTTAGCACCTGATGAACTCGATGTGGAAGGCATTTAAGTTCTATCTTCTTAACCATGTCTACTGAAAGATCAGCGGTCGTTGCACTGTACGAATCCGGATGCACTGGTAATGTAATATACCGATGAGAAGTGTTACACAAACAACAGAGCTATTTCACAGAAATGTCCGTAAATATATCGAGTGGTGGAACAGACCTGAAGGATAGGGCAACAAACGAAATTCAGAGACGAAATGTGTATTATCCAGTGCAGGACTACAAATCGTCACGTGAAAAAGAAACATTATTGAATACACCAAATAAATAAACAAAAAACAAGTTTCAGATAAGGAAGAAATTTAAGATACAGAAAACTTATGACATAACTGCTGTACTCCCGATGACTGAAGTGTACTGAGGATGTCTACGTATAGTAAAGGTTTTACTCAGTGTAGGTATCACTCAAACGTCTGATAATTCTCCAAAAGTGACTATGGTCCAGAAACGTAACACCCTATAGTAACGACAGACAAAAACTCTTTCATATAAGAGGCAGTCACATGAAAACAAATGAAATGGAAAAAATTTAACTATTATTTCACAAGTAAATGCTCTAATTCTGAATACACTTTTGTACTACTGTGATACAAGACGGTCAATACCTTCAACAGGGTCAGTACATTCACGGAAAAGTGCTTGCGGTTGCTACGGAAACATGATTATACTCAGGCGTGCATTTCCTCATCCGAAGCAAATAAGGGCCACAAATGTCTTTTTTCAGGGCCCCAAACACATGGAAATCGCATGGGGAGAGATAGGGAGTGTATGGAAGATGTATGGGTAACGGATTCCCAGCGAAAGTTCTGCAGCATATTTGAAACAATATTGACTAAAAGACGGCCGGTCAACATGTTTTCGACCGTGTTTCGTGAACACTGCGATATCCATACTAATAGGGCCCTGAAGAACGACGTTCGTGGTCGTCGATGTGTTTCGGACGAAGAGGTGCAGGCTTGGGTAGAATCCTGGTTCCGCACCAAAACGTTTTTCCGTAAGGCCACTGATTGTCTCGTCTCACAGTGGGATAAATGCGTAATGGTCATGGCCAGTAGTGTTGAAATAATAAGAAGTTTACTTACATTTTTCCATTTGTCTCGTTTTCAATTGACTGCCCAACACATATATCAAATGAAATCCCGAAACTTATGTGTTTGTAATTCGTCTACCTTAGCTAAGGGAACAACTCCTTCAGTTTCTACAAAGGTATTTGGAAACTACATGATAATATTCATATCAGACGTGAACGAAATGCGAATATATATAATTGACAACTAAATTCCAGATACGACGATGACCATTTAAGCTACTGAAACTGGTGTTGTTCTTGCGGATCATCTACGGCTGCTGCTGCTTCTCCGCCCCAAGTGGCCGTCTTCTTCTGTCTTGGCTTTCCTCAACATTCAAATCCCTTGCTTCAATTGCCTCCTCCACATCGTTTTGCCACTTGCATCGTGGGCGACCTCTTTTCTCCCGCTTGAATGGTATCCATCGCAGTATCCTATTTTGTATCCTGTCTTTATTATTTATTGGATGACGAATAGAGATATTCTTATCAATTTTCATCCGTCGGATTACGTCGATTGTTATCCTTCCCATTTTAGTACAACTTGAGCGTCGCCTTAAGTAATCCAGCTCAGTGGCAGGCAGTTTATTCATATTTCTTTTGCTAAATTCCCAGGCTTCTACTCAGTACAAAACTACACTCTGGCCTATAGTCATATGCAATCGCTCTTTCGTTGTTCTTCCCCCCTTCTTACAACTCTTCCTTTATTAATCGCACTAGTGAATTCACAATCGCTTGTGTCCTGTTTATTAACTAGTACCCAAAGGTAGTCTGCCTCTTCCTCACCTACAATTACTTCATCATCAGCCTCTAAATTATATATTTCTCCGTTCCAATAGCTAAGTACTCACACATGTTCATGTTAATCTTCCTCCCAACCTTATTGTATTTCATTTTAAGGCCAGGTTCTCAGTCTAAATGGTAGAAAATTCTATACTTATTGCAATTTTTTAGAGGTGTATGTGTTTAGAATGTTGGGAGGAACTGGGTTTCTAATCCTTACGTTACAAAAGTTCCTACAGCCCATAGTTTGATGCAGTGACACGGTCGCCGTGGGAAGCTGTCTCTGGGAGACGACCGTCTCAGTTAGAAAACTTGTCTTGCCGTGACGCACGTTTACAAACTCATTTATATTGCAGTACGCATGCAAAAATAGTCGCCGAGAAAGATGACGGACAACGTGTGCAGTTTGCGGAATGCAGCAAATGCAGCTCACACAGATTGGCTTTTCTCGACAACAAGAGCGAGTGAATTTCCACGAACAATTTTTGTTAGAGTAAGGGGTGATAAACGTCCAGTAGTTGCGGAGTAAATGTAAGTAAGGAAAACATTTGTTTCTATCAAATTTTGGTAAAAATAGGTCAAAACATAATTTTCGGTTCGCCATATTCGATCAGCCATTTCGAATTTTGAAAATATAGCTTCAAATTTGTCTTTAACGACATCAAAAATTATAACATATGATTATTATGTAAACTGAACTAATAACAGAAATAAAAGTTTTCCTTAAACCTGAAACAGTTTTTCTTTCAGCAACGATTTTTCAAAACAGCGTGCAGCATAAAATAAAACAGCTCAGTCTATGTTGCCTTTGATCCCCGAAATGTGAACGCTTTCATTGTAGCTTAATCCTATAATACGTGAAATTTGTTAATACCAACTATTTTTTATAGAGGCATGAAAGGCGAAAAAATACACAAAAATCGAACTCAAAGTTATAGCTAGCAACACACTGTTACATTTAAGGTTATTTAATTTTAGTTCAAGTACAACGTCCCGTAAATGTAATGTAATATCGACTGATGTTACCCGTTATCATTTCAGTTAACTCCCGAGGAGCTTCACTGCATGAAGTCTGTGTACATCAAACTCGCAGGCTATTAAACCATAATTATAGGCGCCATTTTGCTTTTTTGTATTGAACATCTAATATAAAGTTCAAAGCATGATCAATCATTGTCCTCAGATAGATCCTTTGTAAGTATTTTCATTGTCTCAAAAAAAGTTTTCAATCTTTGTCTATTTTTTGCTCATTTGAATAAGAACCTGGCCTTAAGTTTTATCATACAGCCCATGTCATCTCCATCTTCTGCAAGTACGGTACTGTCATTTCCAAAATACACGCTAATTATCTTGGTGTTCTATATTTTCGTTCCCTTATTCTAGCATCTTTGACGGACCACATCCCTGGTGCACACCCTTATTCACCCCATAAAGCTAATCTAATATGGACTGATGTTACCCATTTTTACTTCAGATAACTACTGAGGGGCTATACTGCACACAGTCTGAGTACTTCAGACTCCCAACCTTTACTCTCCCTGTGTTATTTTAAGTGATTTCTTTTCAGCATTTAGCAGTCTCTGATCTAAATCCATTTCTATCAAATTTTATCGCACTTAGTTGGTAAGTACATTACCCTATGCTTTCTTTAGATCAATCAATGCAACATACGTTCCTGTCCGACCTTTGTGCGTTCTCTACATATTAACTTCACTGTGAAGATATTGGATGTTACCGATCTTTCTGGGCGGAATCCTGCTTGCTCATCTTGTTGCTTGTGTTTCTTTCTGTACCAGAAAGGGTCATTGGCAACCCTGTGCAATTATTTGTGTCATTGCGTGACCATATTTAACCCCCAGGTGTTATGTAACACGTTCTCCATTCCGATGGAACATTTTCTTCATTTCATACTCTTTCAAACAGCCTCCTTAGCTTCTCCAACCATTTTGGTGGACCAGACCAGCAGCTCTGGATATGTTGTCCATATCCTGGTGCCTTATTCATCTGACAGCTCCTCACAGCCTGCTGACAACATTTACACCTAAACACCACAGCTGCATCTCACAAATATTTCAAAGTTCAGACCGATTATCCCAGTAAGAAATCCTTAACGTACGTTGTCCATTGACATGACTAATATTATTATGATGTCACTTGTTGACACTCGCATTGATTTGATTATTATTAATTGCTCAGTATTACGAGACTAACCAATCATTTTCTCTCATATTCACATCGTTCTTCCACCCTTGTGTTTCCTTTTTAACACTTACGTTTTTACTTCTGTATTTAGCGTCCAATGTCTATCCCTGGCAAGCATTGTTTTCACAATGCGATCTTGGTCTAAAAAGGTTTTATTTAAATCTGCAACACGCTGACTGTTTCACTTAGTTACATTAATGAATAAAGATACCTCCACTGCGAATATTTCCATCACACTTGTAATCGATTTACCTCAAAAAACAGGCATGACACAGCATTCCCACTACAAACATCTTTTCCACTAAAACCTACAAACATTCATTCTATATATCTTAACCTTCGTTATCCGTAACAGTAACTTCGTTTTCATAAATATTGCGATATGGAGCAGCATTGTAATGAATACTTGTTCCCGGACTCTGATTTCAATTGTTAACCAATGTAAATAACACACCCAAACCTATTAAGAACAATTCTAGCTCAATCAATAGCAACGCCAGTAAATCAGTGAAAACACTGAAATTCGTGTTGGTGGGAAAAAGCACATTCCTAAAATCCGATAACGAATCGTTCCTAGAAGTATTTTAAAACTGCGATATCGGAAATATATAGTGTTCATCATAAACGCTAATGAGCTAACTGTCCAGTAGTTCCATTCCATTATAATGTGCTGACTACATGCTCACGCTAATGGAAGCTTATTTTTACTATTTTTCCGCATGGAAAAATGCCATTCCTACACATGAAGTGTGGGGTGAACATATGATGGCTAATTGGTAAGTGTACATTACTACATCTTTTCGAGCGTAGATCATGATCAGAAACGTGCACATTCAGCTTGTTATGGCTGTGCCCACTTTTAATGTTTTGTGGTGGTTGAGGAGAGGGTGGTACGATAGATGGGTGGCCTGTTTCCTCTCACTACAACACAAAATGCGCACATGGTTAAAATACCCTTTATTACAGGAACCAGTAGAGTACTTCAATGCTGTCCAATCTCAATTTCTGTGATTAACAGCAATCAACTACATCTAGTAATTCTTGGATCTTGTCCGTGTGCATGTCACAGCTACAGGGTATTTCAAAAATGACCGGTATATTTGAAACGGCAATAAAAACTAAACGAGCAGCGATAGAAATACACCGTTTGTTGCAATATGCTTGGGACCACAGTACATTTTCAGAAGGACAAACTTTCGAAATTACAGTAGTTAAAATTTTCAACAACAGATGGCACTGCAAGTGATGTGAAAGATATAGAAGACAACGCAGTCTGTGGGTGCTCCATTCTGTACTTCGTCTTTCTGCTGTAAGCGTGTGCTGTTCACAACATGCAAGTGTGCTGTTGACAACATGGTTTATTCCTTAGAACAGAGGATTTTTCTGGTGTTGGAATTCCACCGCCTAGAACACAGTGTTGTTGCAACAAGACGAAGTTTTCAACGGAGGTTTAATGTAACCAAAGGACCGAAAAGCCATACAATAAAGGATCTGTTTGAAAAATTTCAACGGACTGGGAACGTGACGGATGAACGTGCTGGAAAGGTAGGGCAACCGCGTTTGGCAACCACAGAGGGCAACGCGCAGCTAGTGCAGCAGGTGATCCCACAGCGGCCTCGGGTTTCCGTTCGCCTTGTTGCAGCTGCGGTCCAAATGACGCCAACGTCCACGTATCGTCTCATGCGCCAGAGTTTACACCTCTATCCATACAAAATTCAAACGCGCCAACCCCTCAGCGCCGCTACCATTGCTGCATGAGAGACATTCGCTAACGATATAGTGCATAGGATTGATGACAGCCGTATGCATGTGGGCAGCATTTGGTTTACTGACGAAGCTTATTTTTACCTGGACAGCTTCGTCAATAAACAGAACTGGCGCCTATGTGGAATCGAAAAGCCTCATGATGCAGTCCCATCGTCCCTGCATCCTCAAAAGTTACTGGTCTGGGCCGCCATTTCTTCCACAGGAATCATTGGCCCATTTTTCAGATCCGAAACGATTACTGCATCACGCTATCTGGACATTCTTCGTGAATTTGTGGCGGTACAAACTGCCTTAGACGACACTGCGAACACCTCGTGGTTAATGCAAGATGGTGCCCGGCCACATCGCACGGCCGACGTCTTTAATTTCCTGAATGAATATTTCGATGATCGTGTGATTGCTTTGGGCTATCCGAAACATACAGGAGGCGGCGTGGATTGGCCTCCCTATTCGCCAGACATGAACCCCAGTGACTTCTTTCTGTGGGGACACTTGAAAGACCAGGTGTACCGCCAGAATCGAGAAACAGTTGAACAGCTGAAGCAGTACACCTCATCTGCATGTGAAGCCATTCCGCCAGACACGTTGTCAAAGGTTTCGGGTAATTTCATTCAGAGACTACGCCATGTTATTGCTATGCATGGTGGATATGTGGAAAATATCGTACTATAGAGTTTCCCAGACAGCAGCGGCATCTGTTGTTGACAATTGTAACTACTGTAATTTCGAAAGTTTGTCTGCCTGAAAATGTACTGTTGTCCCAAGCATATTGCAACAAACGGTGTATTTCTATCGCTGCTCGTTTAGTTTGTATTGCCGTTTCAAATACACCGGTAATTTTTGAAACACCCTGTATATACTCGTACTATGACTAACGTTCCCTCACAGCTAGCTAAGATGCGAGTCGACGAATATCATCTACATCTACATTTATACTCCGCAAGCCACCCAACGGTATGTGGAGGAGGGCACTTTACGTGCCACTGTCATTACTTCCCGTTTCTGTTCCAGTCGCGTAATGTTCGCGGGAAGAACGACTGTCTGAAAGCCTCCGTGCGCGCTCGAATCTCTCTAATTTTACATTCGTGATCTCCTCGGGAGGTATAAGTAGGGGGAAGCAATATATTCGATCCATCATCCAGAAACGCACCCTCTCGAAACCTGGCGAGCAAGTTACACCGCGATGCAGAGCGCCTCTCTTGCAGAGTCTGCCACTTGAGTTTGCTAAACATCTCCGTAACGCTATCACGGTTACCAAATAACCCTGTGACGAAACGCGCCGCTCTTCTTTGGATCTTCTCTATCTCCTCCCTCAACCCGATCTGCTACAGATGCCACACTGACGAGCAACAGTAAAGTATAGGTCGAACGAGTGTTTTGTAAGCCACCTCCTTTGTTGATGGACTACATTTTCTAAGGACTCTCCCAATGAATCTCAACCTGGTACCCGCCTTACCAACAATTAATTTTATATGATCATTCCACTTCAAATCGTTACGCACGCATATTCCCAGATATTTTACAGAAGTAACTGCTACCAATGTTTGTTCCACTATCATATAATCATTCAGTAAAGGATCCTTCTTTCTATGTATTCGCAATACATTACTTATCAGTGTGGAAGGCTACAGCGTAGTGAGATTTATTGAGGTGCAATGCGATCTGAGTCCCGATGCGAATTACTGGGGTACTGAGGTTGAGAGAGAGATACAGCTCGGTCGGCAGCGGCGGCCTATATGCACGCTGCCCAGGGGGCGTTATCGGTGCGTAGCCTGGGGCGGGGGGGGGGGGGGGGTGTCTTGGTCTTCTCTTGTCGTAGGCGCACCTACTTCAGTGCCTGCTATACAATGTTTCCTACTGCTGACCGGTGTGCTAGCGAAAGCGTACGCCAGCACACAGCTGGTCGCCATCACTCGGTCGTCGATGAAGGCTTAATCATTCACATGTCTCACGTAAGGTCATCATATTGACAAATCAGACATTTGGGTGAGGGAAATGCCACAGAAAGAGTGGCGGTGAGATGGTCTCAGGATAATAGTGTGGCAAAAAGAGAAGACATGGGTTCTTCCAGAACAAAGACCTACTAGGTTGGAATATTGTTCGGTATGCAGTGAGGAAGAGAAGATGACTACAGTTGATATCGGGGAGTGTTTTCAGCCAGAGTGTCACCACGAATCATCCAGAGAAGCTTCAATGAAATATCACATCCCCATGTGCCATTAACTCTTAACACCATACCAGAGGACAGATTTATGTCGTTTAGAGCCAGAATCAATTTCGCCGTTGAGTACTGTTCTGTGTTGCCCCTCGATGAGCGTCACATCTGCTTGTGGCAGTCAGATCGACGTCGTCGTTTCCATAGACACGACTCGAGGAATGTACGAACTCCTGACATGCCTACCCGGTCCACTGACGTGCCGTTCAGAGAGCATAATGGGAAGAGGCATACTTTCACACCTGTATGCAACCTGCAGTTATCTTTACCTAACACAGTACTCGTTCCATGTGTGGCATAAATTTCGTACGATGGGATGCGGAGTGACACGACGAATACAATAGCGTAATCGTGCCAGGTGGATCACGCCTCATACTGATATTCCTGAATTACATAATAAACGATAGAATAAAAGTTGAAACATTTAGTACTTGTAATGTGATGGAATTAAGATTTATCCTATGAAAGAAAGTCTCTTTACAACAAGCTGTAAATTATAGGAAAATACGGCTAATATAAAATATGAACATAAATCAATGAGGAACCATAAAACGAACATCAAAAACCAAGTTCTCCAGTTAAAAAAGCTGTGATATAGGTATCCGGATTTTATTTCCTACCACTTAATCTGAGCATCGCCAAAATATTAACAAAAGTTACAGAAAACTCAGGAGTCGGAATAAATTCAAGGGTAAATTGATTTTAGCGATACGTTTTTCTGATGACGTGCATATCCTCTATCAAGAATTAAAGAACCTGTTGAATGCAATGATCAATCTAGTGATTACTGCTTGTAGATAGGACTGACACCCTTTTTTCTTTTTTTATTGTGTCATCAGTCTTCTGACTAGTAAGACGCGGCCCGCCACAAATTCCTCTCCTGTGCCAAATCTTTCATGTCATAGTAGCAATTGCAAGCAACGTCCTCTGTAATTTGCTGTCTTAACAGATTCCCTATAATCCCATCCCTTCCTCTTATCACTTTTCCATGTATCCGTTTATTTACGATTTTGGGGAGAAACTCCTCATTCGTTACCTTATCCGCCCACTTAATTTCACACATTCATTTGTAGCACGATCTCTCAAATTCTTCGATTCTCTTCGGTTCCTCTTTTCACAAAGTCCTTGTTCCACTGCCATACGACGCTGAACCCCAGAGGTACGTTCTCAGAAATGTCTTCCTCAATTTCAGGCCTATGTTTCACGGTAGTAGACTGCTCTTGCCCAGAAATGTCATTTTTGCCCTAGCTAGTCTGCTTTTTATGTCCTTCTTGCACTGTCTCTTATGGGTTATTTTTCTGCCTATGTAGCGGACCTTCTTGACTTTGCCTACTACATGATCCCTAATTTTGATGTTATGTTTCTCGCTATCCTCATTTCTGCTATTGCACATCACCTTTGTCTTTCTCCAGTTTACTCTTAACCCACATTTTGTACTCATTAGTCTGTTCACTCAATTCGAAGTCTTCTTGACTTTCACTCAGGATAGCAATCTCATCAGCGAATATTGTCTTTGGTATCCTTCCACCTTGTATTTTAATACCATTCTTGAAACTTTCTTTTATTTCCGTCGTTGCTACTTCGATGTACAGAAGGAACACTATGGGCGAAAGATTACATGCGCTTAGTTCTTGGTCCTCTAGTCTTATTGTTCGCCCTTCGTTGCTGTACATATTGTATATTATCCGTCTTTCCCTACAGCTTATCGTCATTTTTCGCAGAATTTACATCACGTTGCACCAGTTTTCGAAAGCTTTGCCCAAGTCGACAGATTCTATGCATGTTTCTCGATTTTCTTCATACTTGCTTCCATTGCCAAACTTTCATAATGTGAGGCTATTCGTCATGTAACAGGTTCTCAACTTTCCTTATCCCGTTCGTCTGTATACTGTTCCTGACGCCGCGCGGGATTAGCCGAGCGGTCTTGGGCGCTGCAGCCATGGACTGTGCGGCTGATCCCGGTGGAGGTCAGAGTCCTCCCTTGGGCAGGGGTGTGTGTTTGTTCTTAGGGTAATTTAAATTAAGTAGTGTGTAAGCTTAGGGACTGATGACCTTCGCAGCTAAGCCCCATAAGATTTCACACACACACTGTTGACAGCAGCTTGGATGCTTGATCTGTTCAACCGATGATGCGCTACTTTCAGCACTTGTCAGCTGAATGTGGGCTTAATTAAATAAAATGCTAATAATTTTTATTTTTGTCGCTGTTTGTCCGATTACGAAGTCTCGAAAACGGTTGGCCCTGATTAGTATTAGTACGCAATCTGACTGCATAGAATAACAACAAAGAATGAAAGGAAATATCCGTTAACACAATTAATTTATTAAGTCCCCAGCAACTATAAAAGCTACGAAACAACAAAGCACAAATGTAACTGTACTGTGTGTGGAAGTATGATTCAACGTACATATCTGGCACGGTTGTTCCAAGATAAGATATTTTAAACACCCTTTACACTGAAGCAATTAAAAAAGAACCAGAAACACTATAATTGCATACAGAAACCAGAATTACAGTCTGATACAAGAACACGAGCCACATGCTTTGTTGACTGAACCTGTGACCAAGAGGTATTGTTATATAGGACATTAAAAATAAAAAAAAATCTTTACCTTCATATACATTGACAAAAAACTACGCTTTTATCATTACAACACCCCAATCGAATAACATATGGAGTGTTGCCCAACAGAACAACTGCACACGACATGCTTACAACTAGTACTGCAACTACGGCTACCTGAGAACTACAACTGCCCACAGTAACTTCTGAACAAGCACTCCCAGCGGAGGCGGCTGAATAATACTCTTTGACGCAATCTCTGGCGCTGTGACTCAGTGTAGCCACCTTTCATATGCCCCTCCCCCACGGGCTAGAATTTGATGGTATTTTTGCCAGCATTGGTGGTGAAAATACCACCAAATTCGTCCAAAAATACAGACAAAATTAAAAAGTAATATTAATAAGTAAATATCACATAACTAAATAAATTTTGGCTTAGCACGGACCTTTCAATAACCTAATACATATAATACAGTATAGAATACAAATGCTTGCATACATGTGAGTTTACATAATAGTTTACACAAGTATCATGTGCTTAAACAATTCAATCAATAGCGTCAGCAATGACGAATAGGTGCAGGTAAGAGTCTCATAACATTTTATAAACAGTAAACATACAAAAAATCACTTTATACAAATATTCACATAAAATACTTTCAATAGTTCAATAAACAAGTAGAGTAGTTGACAGTTCCAGCAGTAGCACCCAGCAATGGTCAACAGGTGCAAATAGCAGTCTCATAACATTTCATAAACAGTAAACACACAAAAAATCTGGTCATACAAATATTCACATTAAATCCTTTCAATAGTTCTGTAAACAAGTAACACTCCTCAGAGTAGTTGACAGTTCCAACAGTATCACCCAGCAATGGTCAACAGGTACAAATAGTAGTCTCATAACATTTCATCAGCAGTATTTAGACAAAAATGGCAAGCAGGTGCAGGCACCAACAAGTGACGTTATCTCAGTAGACGCAGTTCCATTAGTGACACCCAGCAATGTTGAACAGGTGCATACACCAACAAGTGACATCATTTCAGTATAAGCACGTCGGTAAATGCGAACATCACATTTCCAATTCTATGGTGTTTGTTCAGTGATTGAAGTCCTTGTCTCTTAGTCCCTGGGATTTGCTTGTGAGCTTTGATGTCGTGTCGCTTTTTACCCGGGTTCCTCTGGAAGAATCCTTGCAATTAATTGGTGAGAAACTGGATGAGGAAACAACCAGGCTTTGTCGCCACGTGTTAACGTCGACGTACTTTTTATTCAATGACAAATATTTTGAACTGACTGACGGAGTGGCTATGGGGAGCCCTTTGTCCCCAATAGTCGCCAATCTTTTTATGGATGATTTTGAGGACATGGCGCTGAAGACAGCGTCCTTAAAACCAACCTGTTTTTGGAGGTACGTTGACGATACGTTTATGGTGTGGCCTCATGGGAGAGAAGCTCTGGACCGCCTCCTAGATTATTTCAACTCCCTGCATCCTAGCATCAAATTTACAATGGAGGTGGAAAATGATGGAAAGCTTCCGTTTCTAGATGTTCTGGTGTACAGAAAGGAGGATGGGACACTGAGACACAGCGTTTATCAAAAGCCTACGCACACGGACCGTTACTTACATGCTTCTAGCTGTCATCCATCGTTCCAGCGTACGGGGGTCCTGTGGACGTTGGCGAGAAGAGCTTATGCCATTTCAGATGGAGAAAGCTTGACACAAGAATTGGACCATCTTAAGATAGTGTTAAAGCAGAATGGCTTTACAGATAAACAGATCCGTCGTGCTTTCCAGTTTGGACCTTCGCCTGAACCACCAGAAGATACCTGCAAATCGGTAGCTTTTCTGCCTTTTGCTGGGAGCATTTCCTCGAAGATAGGAAGGATTCTGAAAAGATATCACGTCAAAAGTATTTTTCGTCCACCAGACAAGATTAGAGCGCTCCTTGGCTCTGTTAAGGTTGACTTGGGTTTGAGGAAGCCCGGTGTTTACAAGATCCCTTGCCACTGTGGAAAGACTTAAATTGGTCAGACAATCCGGACCATTCAGGAGCGATGTGTTGAGCATCAGCGGCACACATGACTGCTTCAACCTGAGAAGTCTGCAGTGGCGGAACACTGTCTCACCGAGGGACACAGAATACTATATGACGAGACACAAATGGTTGCCCCTGCATCTCGCTATTGGGACTGCATTTTAAAAGAATCCATAGAGATTCGGTTATCTGACAATCTTATTAATAGAGACAAGGGTTTACTTTTAAGTAAGACTTGGGACCCAGTGTTATCTGACATTAAAAAACAAGGGTCTGTGGTTCTATCGTCGGAATAAAATTTTTTTATTTATTTTTATTTCCTAATTTTTGACAGCGATATCTCGATTTCGCCTCTTTCCATCACTGGCGGCGGGGTATGTCTACTGCGCTAGAGGGCGGTTACGGCACCTTCTCGCGCATGCGTTGTGGGTCTTCTGCGGCCTTTATAGGGGCCGCCGCTTGCGCTGTGAAGTCAGTTCCGGCGAGATCGTGCACCAGCACTCTCACTTGAAGATGGCGGCCAGTTGGACCGCGGAAATATTGTGTCATGAAGACGTTATGATCCGGCTGCATACCCGAGAAGAATATTATCAATTATTACGCCGGGAAAGCCTTCGTAGTCACATGTTGGGTATTTATTATGTCAAGTGTCACTTGCTATTTCAATTGCTAACGAAGAATGCAGTGTAATAACTGTCGATGGTCTAAACCTAGTGTTGGTGTGTCATGTGGTGAGCTTCCTTTATATTAGTTTAAATTTATGCAGCTTCCATAAAACCTCCAGCTCATGTGACTTCAATAAAGTTTCTTGTACCAATGTCGTCCGTAGAATTATAGTAGTTCATTTCCTTATCTTAAAATATAAGGCACTGAGCGTAAGCAAAATATGCAATATCGAGTAAATATACCAGTAGAGAACAGGATGTCAACAAGTGGATGTATCACAATCCCTATAACGAGGCTCTGCCAAGCGAACAATCTATAATTAACACCATGGTGTGACCCAGGCTCCATGTTCGTACACCGTATATCAGCATTTCTATATACGAAATTAAAGAGTAGTTATGACAGCAAACAGAAATGTGTAAATATGCAACCCATACGCAATGCAGCAAATATATATCTCACATAATAAACAGGTCATAGCATCATATCAGCATAAGCAAATAAATGTTCATATGTAATCTTAATACGTAAACATGAAGGCGCAAGCAGATAAATCACAAAGTATAACCTACATACATAACCATATCAGCACAATTAATTAGCTAACAATTATTATTTAAATAAATAAGCACAGCATGCACATAATTCAAAAAATGTGACATCAGTGAAAAAGCAGTGCAGCCGAGAGATGCATAATATACATAATTAACAACCCTGTTCATATATCAATTATTGTCAAAATCAGTAAAAGTACTCAAGCACGTCGCTTCACAAGTAAATTCATAGAACATAAAATTGAGCACAAAGTATAAATCACGTAATCTCTAGCAGCAAATTATGTCTAAAGTACATACCTAAGTAGAAATATGTTACCTGAAAAATAAACTCAGTTAATGGTTACCTTTATAGTTTATTACTTTTCTTCTTCGAAATTACATTCTTCCTGATGTTTTCTCGATAGCGAGTCTTCTTAACATCGGACACACACAAAATTTACCTGAAGTTCTTAAATATTTTATACAACCGTATCCTGAAAAATAATGAACGTTAATAACATAATTCATCAAGTCACTATAGCTTTATACTGAATTTATTCCGAGAAATTAGACTGTGTATTTGTTTCCGGCTGTCAGTGCATTCGCACTGAGCGCTCGATCAGCTGTAGGTACGCGTGACGTAGGAAGTAATTGTTTGCGGTCAAGGACTGCCTTGTGCAGCGCGCAGACTTGACTGTTGCTTTGAGTATGTGCCGCCAGCAGAACACTGCGCGGTATCCTTGTATTCTCTGCATGTTTACGTATAACTGTTAGTTTCTCAAATGTATGTCATTCCACAAAAATTTTAACGTTCGATATACGATGTATTCCCTTAGGGCGCCGTGATTTAAGAGTTTCTACTTCGACAGTGTTATCATGAATAATTTTGCGAACCCTATATGGACCATTATAAAGCAGAAAATATTTGCGACAAACCTTTTCCTTTGTGAGACAAACGATGAGACTTAATTAACTCCTTCTGACCAACTGACAAGGTTTTTAAACGACCAGGACGTTTAGCTGATTTTTCTTTTCTAGCAGCCGCAGATGCAATATTTTGCAGGGCCAGGTTCTCAAATTCAGAATGCCGCAGTTTCCGTGTAGACGGAAAAGGAACTATTTCTGAAATGCGATTTGTTGGTGCCTTATTTTTTAATATCAATATAGGCAGTAAATAAGTTGAATCATTAGGGGGCTCATTTAGAATGTTTTGAAAAATATCAAGATACTAATCCCACGTTCTGTGATTCCGATGACAATAAAGACGACACAATTTATTGATTTCCTTCATCCATCCCTCTGAAGCGTTAGATTGAGGGTGAAAAAGTGAAATGAAAATTCGTTTTATCTTACAACGCCGTAGAGTACGAAGCCAAATTTTAGAGCGAAACTGTGATCCATTATCTGATATAACCTTATCGACATGACCCACGTCTTTAAGAAAATGTTTGATGAAAGCATCAGATACTGAACGAGCTGTTGCTTTGCGTAAAGGTGTAAAACACACATATTTTGATGTCAGTTCTATTGCTACCAAAATGTACGCAAAACCATTAGTAGAACGAACCACTGGACCGAACAAATCGACTGCAGCCATCTCCTTTAATTTCGCTGGATTGATAGGAAACAACGGTGCGCTGTGAGAAATAGTTGGCAGCTTAGCCTTTTGACATAATTTGCATTTGGCAAGAACAGATCGAATACGTTTTTCCATATTACTGAAGTAGCAATTTTCTCGTAATTTATGAAAGCATTTTCTGGGACCAAAGTGTGCATAACTGAAATGTGTATACCAAATCAATTTATTAACCCACTCATCAGGAATGCAAACTCACCAAACAGAGTTGTCGACCGATTTTCGTTTAAAAAGAATATCATTGCGAACTAAATAATACTGCCTAATCGCTACGCTTTCCTTCCTCCTCCAATTCTCCTTAATGTCCTTCCAGATTGGATCCTTGTTTTGCTCCTTAGCGATGTCCTGGAGCGACGACGAAATAAAATTTTCAAACGCTGTACCTTGAATATACATCAAACAATAATTGTTTTCTTTGCAGTCCACCTCAGCACTTTGTTTCAAACCCATAGCTTCAGCAATAATATTTGAAGAACCCTGTATGTAAACAATACTAAAGTCAAATTCCTGTAGACACAGGGCCCATCGTGACAACCTTCCATGAGTTAATTTTGTTGACATAAGAAATTCCAGAGCTCGATAATCGGTGTAAACCTTAGTACGTCTGCCATACGAAAATATGCGAAATTTTGTGAAAGCGTAAACAACAGCCAAGGCTTCATGTTCCGTGATCGAATAATTCTTTTCTGAGTTAGAGAGAACACAACTTCCAAATGCAATAGTTTTCTGTACTACAACGCCGTTTTCTTCTATCTCTTGAAATAAATGTGCACCTAGGCCTTTGTATGATGAGTCCGTCGCCCAACCAAAATCTTTAGATAAATCCGGATGTGAAAGAAGCGGAGCAGCAACTAAAGCATCACGAAGTTGTTCAAATTCTGCTTGAGCTTCCTCATCCCAACACGAATTCGAATTCTTTCCAGATAGTTCACATAAACGAGGTGTGGCCAAATTGTCAAATCTAACAAAGCGTTTAAGAAAATTATAGACACCAAGGAAAGTACAAACATCACGTTTTGTAATAGGAACAGTATAATTACGAATAGCGTGTAGTTTTTCTGGATCAGGAAAAATACCTTCTGTAAAAATAATAAGACCAAAAAATTTCACCTGAGGACGACCAACTTCAGATTTTTCAAAGTTCACTGTAATGCCAGCTCTTGCTAAAATATGTAATAATGAATCCTAATTTTTTTTTTTGCTCACTGCAAGAACATTACCAATAAGAATATCGTCAACATATGAAGTAATATTGTCAGGAAGATAAACAGGTAAAATTTCGTTTGAACTACGAATGAATGCTGCTGAAGATACAGTAAGTCCAAACGGTAATTTCCGAAATTGATAACAGTTACCAAAGACTAAAAAGGCAGTGTATTTTCTACAACCAGGGTGAAGTTCTATTTGCCAAAACCTTGCGCGCATATCAATCGTGGATAGAACATTAATTCCATGGAAATGTTGAAGAAGTTCATCTAAATTTTGTGGACGGTCGGTATCAGGAATGATGATATTATTTATCTGTCTGGAATCCAAAACCAAACGAAGTGACCCATCGTTTTTAAGAACGCCGTGTAATGGGCTGGTATAAGGACTGACTGCTGGCTCAATAATGCCTTGATCTAACATGAATTGAAGTTCACTCTTGATCTTGTCTCTGTAAGCCAAAGGAATAGCGTACGTTTTTCCCCCAAATGGTGTGTGTTCTTTTACTTTAAATAAATATTGTAAGCCTTTTATGGTTCCTGTGTGATGACTAACTACTGTAGTACGTGAAGTCAAAATTTGGTGCAGTTCTTCTCTTGCAACGTCATCTGGCACTTCAGCTTTCTCAACCTTTTCATTAACTATTACTTCGCAATTAATTATATCATGAATACATTGTCGTCATAATGCTCAGCGAAAACATCAGAAGAAAGAAACCTTAAACATTTTGTGCCTGATTCAGATTTTATTAAACACTCGAAAAATTTCAAACATTTCGGCATTCGGGCAAACAGTCAAATTCACGCTTCCTTCTTTAAAGTATAAAATTGCCTTATGTGCGTTAAGAAACTCCATACCTAATATAATTTGTGTACTGCGTAATGGAACAATAATAAAATTAGCAGAAAATTCGTATCTTTGACAAATGAAATTTAAGTTGGTCTGTTGTTTGACTTCCACACTGTTTCCAGAAATAGCTCCTCGAATTGTAGTTTTGGAAACAGCTAACACAGGACAAGCAATAGTTCTTACACATATACGAAAAACTGATTCACTAATGACATTCAAAGGGCTCCCAGAATCTAAAACTGCAGTGAACTTCTTCTTACCCACACATACTTCAATAACAGGATGTAAAAATGTGTCTACATTATTTTCCTTTTCATCTAGCAAAATGTCTCTCATGTCTTCCAGGCGTACGTAGTGATCTGAACCGTCTATATTACTGCCAGAAGCCGAAGCTACAAGTCATTGTCGACTGTTCGCGTCACGTCTTTGATTATTCCCGTCATTTCGCGGACCAATTTCTACGATTTGCACTTGTCTCTCTGAATTTCTGGCACGCGGAGGATGCCAATTAGGTCCCTCCTGTCTGTTAGATGTAAATTCTTGGTTGTGTCTGTTAGTAAAATGTCTATTTCCCTGTCTATCTGCATGACTGCTTCGTGTGTAATTTCGACTGTCACTTCTGAAATTATTGTTATATCTACTACTCTGGTTATTTCTGTAGTAAGAATTTCTATTATTGTATGAATAATTTCTGTCTTGATGATACCGATTACTGTTTGTATGGTTGATCATTCCGGTAGGAATTTCCGTTATTATAATTGTCTGTGTAATTTCTGTTAGACCGTCTGTTATTGTCATAAGGCTGGTAACTATTGTCCTGTCTGTTACGTCTGTCATTTTCAAAATTACCGCTATAACGTCTGTTCCGATCACTATCCCTTTTCTCTGAAAATATCTTGTAATTACTGTTACTGAAAAAATTACAAGAAGTCCCGTCGTCGTTGTCATACTCAAGTTCTTAAAAGTCTCAATGTCGTCTTTACATCTTCCAGCTGAAGCAATTTGTCTTATAGATTGTGGCAGCTAAGTTAAACAAATGCGAATTAAATCAGTCGGGCTATAAGGGTTGGAAAGGAACTGATTCTTTCTAGTCATGTCTTCAAAGTATTCTGCCGGGGTGCGGAACTCAGACTGTTTAAAATTACGCTGCATAATAAGACTATGTTTGACTCTGTCTTGCGTGTTTTCGGACCAATATGCTGATAGAAATGGATGATAAAAATCATTTACATTATTACAATCTCTAATAAGTGCGTGCATCGGCGTCACCGGTTCGTTTTCTAAATATCCACACATAAATTCCAGTTTGTGACTTAATGGCCAATTTGGTGGAAGTGCGTACATAAATTGATCTACCCATGAACATGGATGTATGTCATTCTTAGAATTGCGAAAGATTTTAAATTTCCGAACAGTTAAAAAGTGTTTATAGTCAAAGTTTTCGTCTCGTGGCGACAAAGACCTACCGCGTCTGTCCCAGTCAATGTCGATTATTGCCACGTTCGCGCGCCTGGCGCTCTGTTGTTGCTTCTCATAAATGAAATAAATTATTTTCTTCAAAGCCCTCAGCTATCTGTGATTCTAAATTTCTTCTGCTGTCTTTTCCTACGATTTCGCTTTCAATTTGTTTGACTTGCTTTCGTAACGCCTCAAATTCCCTTATAACGCGTTCATTAAATTTTCCCTGTTTTTCAACATGTTTATTTATGTTCTGGTACTTTTCGGTTTCTGCAAATGGCAATGGAGCTGTATCGCCTGAATCTCTGTCCCCATTTAAAATAAGACTTGTCAATTTATCTGAAATCTCCTCAACTCTTTCCGATAAGTCACGTATTTGTTCTTTCTGTTTATTTAAGTCTTCCGTAAGTGTCTCGACTCGGGTTTCAGTATTAGCACATTTAGTAGTTACCTGTTCATACTGTTGTGTTAGATTATTTGTTCTGTCATTTGGTACGGATTCTTCGATTGTTTCAAATATTTCTTCCTTATAGTGTGCGCGTTGTAAATTTAACTCTGAAAATTTTTGTACTATCACGCGATCTCTTTCTTCCTATTCTCCATCCTGTTCCTTTTGTCTCATTTCTATTGAAATTAATCTATTATTGTGAGCATTCATAATCAGTTGTACTTCTTCTCTAATTTCTTTCTTTAATTCATCTTTCATGTTTTTAAATCATGTCCCTGTTCGTGAGTCTAACCGTGTATCCCTTGTTTTCATCTTGGTTTGTATTGTTCCTATTTGTGAGTCTAACCGTGTTTCCATTGTTCTCATCTCAGTTTTAATTATTCCTATTTGTGATCCCACTGTTTCTAATTCAGATCTTAACTGTGTTTCCATTGTTCCCATACCAGTCTCTAACCGTGTTGCCACATTTAATATAGCACCCATCAACTGCTCCATATTAACTGGTTCAAAATTCTTGTCGCCCCTAAAATTTCCCGTATAACTAACTTCCTTCGGCATAGCCGTAAAGCTATCTGTGTTCGATACTATTTCAGAATCTTCTATCGCTAATCTCGTATTCTGTGAATTTTTTGATTGAGAAAATTTTTGAACTGGTTCCGGACTATTTTCCCGGCTTATTAAATTGTTTTCTACATCATGATTCATCGTACTGTTCTTTTGTGTTAGCGAGTTCGCCATGTAAACAATTTCGTCATTCTGACTATCCATCATTTTTGCCTTTTTCATCGATCATTTACAAAACAAACACAACTCGTCTCTATACGAAAATTACACACAATATAACACTTTATCACCAACAATACCATTCACACGAAATGCTTCCCGACTAACACGATTAACGAACAATTAGAACCTTTATATTTGTACAAAATTGTCAAACCCGTATACGACTCATCAAAAATTAAATACCGCACAAATACGGTCAGAAGAATGACAAAACAACTGCAAATGTTCAATTACCAAATCTTAACATGCAATATAGCCTGTTGTTGTTGTGTTGTTGTCTTCAGTCCTGAGACTGGTTTGATGCAGCTCTCCATGCTACTCTATCCTGTGCAAGCTGCTTCATCTCCCAGTACCTACTGCAACCTACATCCTTCTGAATCTGCTTAGTGTACTCATCTCTCGGTCTCCCTCTACGATTTTTACCCTCCACGCTGCCCTCCAATGCTAAATTTGTGATCCCTTGATGCCTCAAAACATGTCCTACCAACCGATCCCTTCTTCTAGTCAAGTTGTGCCACAAACTTCTCTTCTCCCCAATCCTATTCATACCTCCTCATTAGTTACGTGATCTATCCACCTTATCTTCAGTATTCTTCTGTAGCACCACATTTCGAAAGCTTCTATTCTCTTCTTGTCCAAACTAGTTATCGTCCACGTTTCACTTCCATACATGGCTACACTCCAAACAAATACTTTCAGAAACGACTTCCTGATACATAAATCTATATTCGATGTTAACAAATTTCTCTTCTTCAGAAACGCTTTCCTTGCCATTGCCAGTCTACTTTTTATATCCTCTCTACTTCGACCATCATCAGCTATTTTGCTCCCCAAATAGCAAAACTCCTTTACTACTTTAAGTGTCTCATTTCCTAATCTAATTCCCTCAGCATCACCCGATTTAATTTGACTACATTCCATTATCCTCGTTTTGCTTTTGTTAATGTTCATCTTATATCCTCCTTTCAAGACACTGTCCATTCCGTTCAAATGCTCTTCCAAGTCCTTTGCCGTCTCTGACAGAATTACAATGTCATCGGCGAACCTCAAAGTTTTTACTTCGTCTCCATGAATTTTAATACCTACTCCAAATTTTTCTTTTGTTTCCTTTACTGCTTGCTCAATATACAGATTGAATAACATCGGGGAGAGGCTACAACCCTGTCTCACTCCTTTCCCAACCACTGCTTCCCTTTCATGCCCCTCGACTCTTATTACTGCCATCTGGTTTCTGTACAAATTATAAATAGCCTTTCGCTCCCTGTATTTTACCCCTGCCACCTTTAGAATTTGAAAAAGAGTATTCCAGTCAACATTGTCAAAAGCTTTCTCTAAGTCTACAAATGCTAGAAACGTAGGTTTGCCTTTTCTTAATCTTTCTTCTAAGGTAAGTCGTAAGGTCAGTATTGCCTCACGTGTTCCAACATTTCTACGGAATCCAAACTGATCCTCCCCGAGGTCTGCATCTACCAGTTTTTCCATTCGTCTGTAAAGAATTCGCGTTAGTATTTTGCAGCCGTGGCTTATTAAACTGATAGTTCGGTAATTTTCACATCTGTCAGCACCTGCTTTCTTTGGGATTGGAATTATTATATTCTTCTTGAAGTCTGAGGGTATTTCGCCTGTCTCATACATCTTGCTCACCAGCTGGTAGAGTTTTGTCATGACTGGCTCTCCCAAGGCCGTCAGTAGTTCTAATGGAATGTTGTCTTCTCCGGGGGCCTTGTTTCGACTCAGGTCTTTCAGTGCTCTGTCAAACTCTTCACGCAGTATCGTATCTCCCATTTCGTCTTCATCTACATCCTCTTCTATTTCCATAATATTGTCCTCAAGTACATCGCCCTTGTATAAACCTTCTATATACTCCTTCCACCTTTCTGCCTTCCCTTCTTTGCTTAGAACTGGGCTGCCATCTGAGCTCTTGATATTCATACACGTGGTTCTCTTCTCTCCAAAGGTCTCTTTAATTTTCCTGTAGGCAGTATCTACCTTACCCCTAGTGAGATAAGCTTCTACATCCTTACATTTGTCCTCTAGCCATCCCTGTTTAGCCATTTTGCACTTCCTGTCAATCTCATTTTTGAGACGTTTGTATTCCTTTTTGCCTGCTTCATTTACTGCGTTTTTATATTTTCTCCTTTCATCAATTAAATTCAATATTTCTTCTGTTACCCAAGGATTTCTAGCAGCCCTCGTCTTTGTACCTACTTTATCCTCTGCTGCCTTCACTACTACATCCCTCAGAGCTACCCATTCTTCTTCTACTGTATTTCTTTCCCCTATTCCTGTCAATTGTTCCCTTATGCTCTCTCTGAAACTCTGTACAACCTCTGGTTCTTTCAGTTTATCCAGGTCCCATCTCTTTAATTTCCCACATTTTTGCAGTTTCTTCAGTTTTAATCTACAGGTCATAACCAATAGATTGTGGTCAGAGTCCACATCTGCCCCTGGAAATGTCTTACAACTTAAAACCTGGTTCCTAAATCTCTGTCTTACCATTATATAATCTATCTGATACCTTTTAGTATCTCCAGGGTTCTTCCATGTATACAACCTTCTTTCATGATTCTTAAACCAAGTGTTAGCTATGATTAAGTTGTGCTCTGTGCAAAATTCTACTAGGCGCCTTCCTCTTTCATTTCTTAGCCCCAATCCATATTCACCTACTATGTTTCCTTCTCTCCCTTTTCCTACACTCGAATTCCAGTCACCCATTACTATTAAATTTTCGTCTCCCTTCACTATCTGAATAATTTCTTTTATTTCATCGTTCATTTCTTCAATTTCTTCATCATCTGCAGAGCTAGTTGGCATATAAACTTGTACTACTGTAGTAGGTGTGGGCTTCGTATCTATCTTGGCCACAATAATGCGTTCACTATGCTGTTTGTAGTAGCTTACCCGCATTCCTATTTTCCTATTCATTATTAAACCTACTCCTGCATTACCCCTATTTGATTTTGTGTTTATAACCCTGTAGTCACCTGACCAGAAGTCTTGTTCCTCCTGCCACCGAACTTCACTAATTCCCACTATATCTAACTTTAACCTATCCATTTCCCTTTTTAAATTTTCTAACTTACCTGCCCGATTAAGGGATCTGACATTCCACGCTCCGATCCGTAGAACGCCAGTTTTCTTTCTCCTGATAACGACATCCTCCTGAGTAGTCCCCGCCCGGAGATCCGAATGGGGGACTATTTTACCTCCGGAATATTTTACCCAAGAGGATGCCATCATCATTTAATTATACAGTAAAGCTGCATGTCCTCGGGAAAAATTACGGCTGTAGTTTCCCCTTGCTTTCAGCCGTTCGCAGTACCAGCACAGCAAGGCCGTTTTGGTTAATGTTGCAAGGCCAGATCAGTCAATCATCCAGACTGTTGCCCCTGCAACTACTGAAAAGGCTGCTGCCCCAATATAGCCTACAATTACTAAACTACAAATTACTAAAACAATACTACTGTCTGCTAATTTTACTATCAAAAGAATTCCAAGGGACGATCCGAAGCAGCGGTCGCCACGTGCATGGGGAGTTAATTAAATAAAACGCTAATAATTTTAATTTTTGACTCTGTTTGTCCGATTACGAAGTCTCGTAAACGGTTGGCCCTGATTAGTATTAGTACGCAATCTGAGTGCATAGAATAACAACAAAGAATGAAAGGAAATATCCGTTAACACAATTAATTTATTAAGTCCCCAGCAACTATAAAAGCTACGAAACAACAAAGCACAAATGTAACTGTTCTGGGTGTGGAAGTGTGATTCAACGTACACATCTGGCACGGTTCTTCCACGATAAGGCAAGATATTTTAAACACCCTTTACAGTGAAGCAATTAAAAAAGAACCAGAAATACTATAATTGCATACAGAAAGAGTCTAATACAAGAACACGAGCCAGATGCTTTGTTGACTGAACCTGTGACCAAAAGGCATTGTTATATAGGACATGAAAAATTAAAAAATTTCTTTACCTTCATACATGTTGACAAAAAAATACTCTTTGATCATTACAACATCCCCAATTGAATAACATATGTTGTCTTGCCCCACAGAACAACTGCACACGACATGCTCACAACTAGTACTGCAACTACGCCTACCTCAGACCTACAACTGCCTACAGCAACTTCTGAACAAGCGCTGCCAGTGGAGGCGGCTGAATAATACTCTTTGGCGCAATCTCTGGCGCTGTGACTCAGTGTAGCCACCTTTCACAGCTCTTGTTATCTTCTGAGTCGTGTAGATGATGGGACACTGTGACGCATTTTATTAACAGTGTGGAGCACAGAACCAATGCTTTCATTGCGCAAGTCACTTGTTTTACATCTCAAGAGGAATTTTTTTAAAGAAATGTCCTCCATTCGACTTTTAGTAGTTCATTTATTTTAGAGTCACGATTTAGGCTTTAGGGCCCATTCGCAAGTGCTTGTTGAAATGTTAAAATACGTCTGACCAGCCTGTAACATGTCGTCGTCGAAACATTATATTTCTGGTCTTGGTAGAGATCCGAGTGAAGGACGTGAGTCAGAGGCTCAGACAGTCCTGCGACGGCCGTAGGTAGCAGATTCCACGACTTACGCCAGTAGGTAGTGAGTTTCTGGGTTCAAGATGGGTTAGCAGTCCACTTCATGCAGGATGCTGCTTCACGGTTAGCTGGGACTGTATGCAGGAAAGTGATCGGTAATTTTACGTTCGATGATCTCGGGAAAGTGCAAAAACGGCCTCATAAAGCATGGCAAACAAAGGAAGAGACTATACATATGATAATCAGTACTGTAGCACCAAACTATCGTAGCTGTGTTCCAGAAGATCAGAGCTCCAAGCGCTAATAGAAAGCACTGAAACGTAAATAGTTATAGGTATGGAAAGCTTGATAGGGCTAGAAATAAGTTCAGCCGAAATATCTACGAAGGACATAAACGCGTTGAGAAAGGATGGCTTAAATACAGTTTTTGTTGGAGGTTTATTGTTGTCAGAAGTAGTTAATTTTATAGTGAAATTGAAGTAGATGATTCGTCAAATGGAGTACTTTAATAAGTGGTTTCTTTTACTGACCCCAACTCAGATGATTTTCAGAGAAAAATTGAGTGTTGTTTCAAACGTATGAGTACAGTTGGCAGTGACTTCAATCTACTCACGACATGTTGTCCAGAACATATGTTTAAAGTAAATGGTGGGCAAAAACGTTGTCCGGAATCGCACTGAATGCCTTTTCAGAAAATTATTTTGACCAACGCGATCAGGAGCCCTCTCGAAATGTAGATGGCTGCGAAAACATACTTTGTCTCTTAGTAACAAATGTGAGTGTGTGTGAAATCTTATGGGACTTAGCTGTTAAGGTCATCAGTCCCTAAGCTTACAAACTACTTAACCTAAATTATCCTAAGGACAAACACACACACCCATGCCCGAGGGAGGACTCGATCTCCTCCGGGACTGCAGCGCCCTTAGACCGCTCGGCTAATATCGCGTGGCTCTTAGCAACAAATAATACAGACCATGTAAGGAGCATCGTGACAGATACTCAGGGACTTGTGATCACAAGGTTGTTATAGCTAGACTGAGTACCGTAAAATCCAAAATCACCAACAATAAACGCAAAATACATCTACTTCAAAAATAAGATTAATATTCGCTTTATGTATTACAAAAAGACAGCCTCCGCTCCTTCAAGTCTGACTATGTAAGCGTACACCGCATGTGGTTTAAATTCAAAGAAACCGTATCGATGGCAATTAAGAGCGGACACCAATTAAATTAATAAGGGAAGGTACTGATCCCCAAAGAACACTGTTTCAGAAGCAACGCATGTCTACTTTATATAACACAAAATATTTCGAGATGGTGAAGTTTTACAGAAATTCGAAACGAAGTGCGAACTTCAATGCGAGTGGCTTCCAATAGTTTCCACGACGGAATTCTGTCTCTAAATCTGTCAGAACAACCAAAGAGATTTTGATCGTATGTGAAGTTCACTAGTAGCAAGATACTGTCAATACCTTCACGGTGCGATAACGATGGTGATGTGACTGGTAACGCCGCCACTAAAGTGGAGTTACTAGTCACGGTTTCCCGAAGTTCCTTCACAAAAGAAAACGAAGTAAACACTCCGAAATTCGAATCAAGAAGAACTGTAAACATGTGCACGAATAAGACATCCTCGGTTTAGCGAAGTAGCTTAAAACGCTTAAGAAACGCAAAGCTTCCAGTGCAGAAAATATACAGTCAGGTTCATTTCATAGTATGCTGATACAAAGCTCCGTACTTAGCAATGGTATAAAACCGCTCCTTAGTAGAAAGATCCATACCCAAAGTTCCTCAAGTCATACCAGTACCCGGGAAAAGAAGTGATCGGCTGAATTACTGTCCTATATCACTAACTTAGATTTGCTGTAGGATTTTGGAACTACACTGTGCTCCAGCATTATGAATCACCTCGATGAAAACGATTTATTGATAAACAGCCAAAACCGATTCAGACACTATCGTTCCTGTTCGTTATTCTCACGAAGTAATGAGTCCTATCTTCAGGGGACGTCACCTTTATTCCATGTTTTTAGATTTCCAGATGACTTTTCATACCTTTCTTCACAAGCAACTTTTAAGTAAATTGTGGAGTATAGTCTCAGATGTGTGATGGGATTCGGGATTTCTAGTCAGAAAGGTCACAGTTCGTAATGACTGACTGAAAAGTCATCGAGTAAAACGAAAGTAATATCGGGCGTCCCCCAAGGAACTGTTTTACGTCCTCTGTTGTCCCTGATCTGCATAGACTATTTAGCAGACAATCTGAGCAGTTCTCCTAGATCGTTTGCAATCATGCCGTCACATACCGTCATGTAAAATCATCAGATAACCAACAGAAATTGCAAAATATTCATGCAAGCTATTTGTATTGTGGAAAAAGTGGCAGCTGACTCTAAATCATGACAATTGTGAAATCATTCACATGAGCACTAAAGAGTATCCGCTAAATTTCAGTTGCAAGATATACCATACAAACTTCAAATAAGTACTTAGGGACTACAATTAGGAATTGCTTAAATTGGACGATAATATAAATAATGTCGTTGGGAAGGCAAACCAAAGACTGCGATTTATTTTCAGAACACTTAGAAAATGTAACAAATCTACTAAAGACTGCTTTCACTAAGCGTGTCTGCCCTTCGCTGGATTATTGCTGTGCGGTATGGGATCCGTTTTAGACATGATTGACGGAGGACATGGGAAAACGTATAAAAATGACACCTGGTATTTTACTGTCGTGGAATGTGGGATAGAGTGCCACGCATTTAATCCACGAATTGGAGTGGTACTCACTAGAACGAAGGCGTATTTTGCTACGGCATGATCTTCTCATAAAATTTCAGTCACTTACTTTCTCTTCACAGAGTAAAAATATTTTTTGGCGACCAGCTACGTAAGAAGAATTGATCATCATAATAAAATAAGAGGAATCAGAGCTTGCACTGAAAGTTTCAAGTGCTGGTTCCTTCTACGCACTGTTAGAGAGTGGAACGGCAGTGAAATAGATTAAAGGTGGCACGACAAACCATCTGCCAGGCACTTCATTGTGAATTGCACAGTAGTCATGTAGATGCAGAAGTTTTTCCGAAAGTATGATCGTACAATGTCAATTCCATACATTCTACACACCGTCGTGAATACTTTTATGCTGAAAGTTCCCCGTCCCGCGCCCCCAACCCATTTAATTTACGAATTCCTATGGCTTGTATCTATCCCTTCTATCTTATTTAAGTCGCCCAAACCTCTATTAAATTCTGATTCTAAAACTGGATACCCAATCTCTTTCCTGACGACACCTGTTTCTTCTTTTATGTCACTGGGTTATCCCTCCCCCCTATCATTGTGGTCCTCAGTGCACACTATCCACGTATCTGCTTACTCCTCTGCTTTTAACAATGGGATTGCCATTGAACTCTTTATGGTACCACTCTTGCTTTTAACTTCACCAAAGGCTGTTTGGCTTATCCATATGCTGAGTGAAAGAAGTGCGTTCATTCTCATTCAGTATGCGCGCTTCTCATGTGCTTTAATTTTTCATTTATTAATGAAAACATACATTCATTCATCAATTTATAATTTGTAGTAACATGCCTATGTTTCTAGATAATTTTCAATGCTAACATTAGACTCTTAGCGAGGTAGAATGGGAGAAAGATTTTTTTTTCTTTTACTTTCAATTTAGTTGTCTCTCTGTTGTAGTACCAACATTGAAATTCCCCTTGTCAAATACACCTTTGGTGTTGTAAAGAAGTGTACCTGACGAAACTATGATCGAATTCTGCCGAATAGTGAACGATCCCTCCTTGGGCTGCCATCTACACTTCTGGAAATTGAAATAAGAACACCGTGAATTCATTGTCCCAGGAAGGGGAAACTTTATTGACACATTCCTTGGGTCAGATACATCACATGATCACACTGACAGAACCACAGGCACATAGACACAGGCAACAGAGCATGCAAAATGTCGGCACTAGTACAGTGTATATCCACCTTTCGCCAGTGGAGGCGGCTGAATAATACTCTTTGGCGCAATCTCTGGCGCTGTGACTCAGTGTAGCCACCTTTCACAGCTCTTGTTATCTTCTGAGTCGTGTAGATGATGGGACACTGTGACGCATTTTATTAACAGTGTGGAGCACAGAACCAATGCTTTCATTGCGCAAGTCACTTGTTTTACATCTCAAGAGGAATTTTTTTAAAGAAATGTCCTCCATTCGACTTTTAGTAGTTCATTTATTTTAGAGTCACGATTTAGGCTTTAGGGCCCATTCGCAAGTGCTTGTTGAAATGTTAAAATACGTCTGACCAGCCTGTAACATGTCGTCGTCGAAACATTATATTTCTGGTCTTGGTAGAGATCCGAGTGAAGGACGTGAGTCAGAGGCTCAGACAGTCCTGCGACGGCCGTAGGTAGCAGATTCCACGACTTACGCCAGTAGGTAGTGAGTTTCTGGGTTCAAGATGGGTTAGCAGTCCACTTCATGCAGGATGCTGCTTCACGGTTAGCTGGGACTGTATGCAGGAAAGTGATCGGTAATTTAACGTTCGATGATCTCGGGAAAGTGCAAAAACGGCCTCATAAAGCATGGCAAACAAAGGAAGAGACTATACATATGATAATCAGTACTGTAGCACCAAACTATCGTAGCTGTGTTCCAGAAGATCAGAGCTCCAAGCGCTAATAGAAAGCACTGAAACGTAAATAGTTATAGGTATGGAAAGCTTGATAGGGCTAGAAATAAGTTCAGCCGAAATATCTACGAAGGACATAAACGCGTTGAGAAAGGATGGCTTAAATACAGTTTTTGTTGGAGGTTTATTGTTGTCAGAAGTAGTTAATTTTATAGTGAAATTGAAGTAGATGATTCGTCAAATGGAGTACTTTAATAAGTGGTTTCTTTTACTGACCCCAACTCAGATGATTTTCAGAGAAAAATTGAGTGTTGTTTCAAACGTATGAGTACAGTTGGCAGTGACTTCAATCTACTCACGACATGTTGTCCAGAACATATGTTTAAAGTAAATGGTGGGCAAAAACGTTGTCCGGAATCGCACTGAATGCCTTTTCAGAAAATTATTTTGACCAACGCGATCAGGAGCCCTCTCGAAATGTAGATGGCTGCGAAAACATACTTTGTCTCTTAGTAACAAATGTGAGTGTGTGTGAAATCTTATGGGACTTAGCTGTTAAGGTCATCAGTCCCTAAGCTTACAAACTACTTAACCTAAATTATCCTAAGGACAAACACACACACCCATGCCCGAGGGAGGACTCGATCTCCTCCGGGACTGCAGCGCCCTTAGACCGCTCGGCTAATATCGCGTGGCTCTTAGCAACAAATAATACAGACCATGTAAGGAGCATCGTGACAGATACTCAGGGACTTGTGATCACAAGGTTGTTATAGCTAGACTGAGTACCGTAAAATCCAAAATCACCAACAATAAACGCAAAATACATCTACTTCAAAAATAAGATTAATATTCGCTTTATGTATTACAAAAAGACAGCCTCCGCTCCTTCAAGTCTGACTATGTAAGCGTACACCGCATGTGGTTTAAATTCAAAGAAACCGTATCGATGGCAATTAAGAGCGGACACCAATTAAATTAATAAGGGAAGGTACTGATCCCCAAAGAACACTGTTTCAGAAGCAACGCATGTCTACTTTATATAACACAAAATATTTCGAGATGGTGAAGTTTTACAGAAATTCGAAACGAAGTGCGAACTTCAATGCGAGTGGCTTCCAATAGTTTCCACGACGGAATTCTGTCTCTAAATCTGTCAGAACAACCAAAGAGATTTTGATCGTATGTGAAGTTCACTAGTAGCAAGATACTGTCAATACCTTCACGGTGCGATAACGATGGTGATGTGACTGGTAACGCCGCCACTAAAGTGGAGTTACTAGTCACGGTTTCCCGAAGTTCCTTCACAAAAGAAAACGAAGTAAACACTCCGAAATTCGAATCAAGAAGAACTGTAAACATGTGCACGAATAAGACATCCTCGGTTTAGCGAAGTAGCTTAAAACGCTTAAGAAACGCAAAGCTTCCAGTGCAGAAAATATACAGTCAGGTTCATTTCATAGTATGCTGATACAAAGCTCCGTACTTAGCAATGGTATAAAACCGCTCCTTAGTAGAAAGATCCATACCCAAAGTTCCTCAAGTCATACCAGTACCCGGGAAAAGAAGTGATCGGCTGAATTACTGTCCTATATCACTAACTTAGATTTGCTGTAGGATTTTGGAACTACACTGTGCTCCAGCATTATGAATCACCTCGATGAAAACGATTTATTGATAAACAGCCAAAACCGATTCAGACACTATCGTTCCTGTTCGTTATTCTCACGAAGTAATGAGTCCTATCTTCAGGGGACGTCACCTTTATTCCATGTTTTTAGATTTCCAGATGACTTTTCATACCTTTCTTCACAAGCAACTTTTAAGTAAATTGTGGAGTATAGTCTCAGATGTGTGATGGGATTCGGGATTTCTAGTCAGAAAGGTCACAGTTCGTAATGACTGACTGAAAAGTCATCGAGTAAAACGAAAGTAATATCGGGCGTCCCCCAAGGAACTGTTTTACGTCCTCTGTTGTCCCTGATCTGCATAGACTATTTAGCAGACAATCTGAGCAGTTCTCCTAGATCGTTTGCAATCATGCCGTCACATACCGTCATGTAAAATCATCAGATAACCAACAGAAATTGCAAAATATTCATGCAAGCTATTTGTATTGTGGAAAAAGTGGCAGCTGACTCTAAATCATGACAATTGTGAAGTCATTCACATGAGCACTAAAGAGTATCCGCTAAATTTCAGTTGCAAGATATACCATACAAACTTCAAATAAGTACTTAGGGACTACAATTAGGAATTGCTTAAATTGGACGATAATATAAATAATGTCGTTGGGAAGGCAAACCAAAGACTGCGATTTATTTTCAGAACACTTAGAAAATGTAACAAATCTACTAAAGACTGCTTTCACTAAGCGTGTCTGCCCTTCGCTGGATTATTGCTGTGCGGTATGGGATCCGTTTTAGACATGATTGACGGAGGACATGGGAAAACGTATAAAAATGACACCTGGTATTTTACTGTCGTGGAATGTGGGATAGAGTGCCACGCATTTAATCCACGAATTGGAGTGGTACTCACTAGAACGAAGGCGTATTTTGCTACGGCATGATCTTCTCATAAAATGTCAGTCACTTACTTTCTCTTCACAGAGTAAAAATATTTTTTGGCGACCAGCTACGTAAGAAGAATTGATCATCATAATAAAATAAGAGGAATCAGAGCTTGCACTGAAAGTTTCAAGTGCTGGTTCCTTCTACGCACTGTTAGAGAGTGGAACGGCAGTGAAATAGATTAAAGGTGGCACGACAAACCATCTGCCAGGCACTTCATTGTGAATTGCACAGTAGTCATGTAGATGCAGAAGTTTTTCCGAAAGTATGATCGTACAATGTCAATTCCATACATTCTACACACCGTCGTGAATACTTTTATGCTGAAAGTTCCCCGTCCCGCGCCCCCAACCCATTTAATTTACGAATTCCTATGGCTTGTATCTATCCCTTCTATCTTATTTAAGTCGCCCAAACCTCTATTAAATTCTGATTCTAAAACTGGATACCCAATCTCTTTCCTGACGACACCTGTTTCTTCTTTTATGTCACTGGGTTATCCCTCCCCCCTATCATTGTGGTCCTCAGTGCACACTATCCACGTATCTGCTTACTCCTCTGCTTTTAACAATGGGATTGCCATTGAACTCTTTATGGTACCACTCTTGCTTTTAACTTCACCAAAGGCTGTTTGGCTTATCCATATGCTGAGTGAAAGAAGTGCGTTCATTCTCATTCAGTATGCGCGCTTCTCATGTGCTTTAATTTTTCATTTATTAATGAAAACATACATTCATTCATCAATTTATAATTTGTAGTAACATGCCTATGTTTCTAGATAATTTTCAATGCTAACATTAGACTCTTAGCGAGGTAGAATGGGAGAAAGATTTTTTTTTCTTTTACTTTCAATTTAGTTGTCTCTCTGTTGTAGTACCAACATTGAAATTCCCCTTGTCAAATACACCTTTGGTGTTGTAAAGAAGTGTACCTGACGAAACTATGATCGAATTCTGCCGAATAGTGAACGATCCCTCCTTGGGCTGCCATCTACACTTCTGGAAATTGAAATAAGAACACCGTGAATTCATTGTCCCAGGAAGGGGAAACTTTATTGACACATTCCTTGGGTCAGATACATCACATGATCACACTGACAGAACCACAGGCACATAGACACAGGCAACAGAGCATGCAAAATGTCGGCACTAGTACAGTGTATATCCACCTTTCGCAGCAATGCAGGCTGCTATTCTCCCATGGAGACGATCGTAGAGATGTTGGATGTAGTCCTGTGGAACGGCTTGCCATGCCATTTCCACCCTGGGCCTCAGTTGGACCAGCGTTCGTGCTGGACGTGCAGACCGCGTGAGCCGACGCTTCATCCAGTCCCAGACATGGTCAATGGGGGACAGATCCGGAGATCTTGCTGGCCAGTGTAGTTGACTTACACCTTCTAGAGCACCTTGGGTGGCACGGGATACATGCGGACGTGCATTGTCCTGTTGGAACAGCAAGTTCCCTTGCCGGTCTAGGAATGGTAGAACGATGGGTTAGATGACGGTTTGGATGTACCGTACACTATTCAGTGTCCCCTCGACGATCACCAGAGGTGTACGGCCATTGTAGGAGATCGCTCCCCACACCATGATGCCGGGTGTTGGCCCTGTGTGCCTCGGTCGTATGCAGTCCTGATTGTGGCGCTCACCTGCACGGCGCCAAACACGCATACGACCATCATTGGCACCAAGGCAGAAGCGACTCTCATCGCTGAAGACGACACGTCTCCATTCGTCCCTCCATTCACGCCTGTTGCGACACCACTGGAGGCGGGCTGCACGATGTTGGGGCGTGAGCGGAAGACGGCCTAACGGTGTGCGGGACCGTAGCCCAGCTTCATGGAGACGGTTGCGAATGGTCATCGCCGATACCCCAGGAGCAACAGTGTCCCTAATTTGCTGGAAAGTGGCGGTGCGGTCCCCTACGGCACTGCGTAGGACCCTACGGTCTTGGCGTGCATCCGTGCGTCGCTGCGGTCCGGTCCCTGGTCGACGGGCACGTGCACCTACCGCCGACCACTGGCGACAACATCGATGTACTGTGGAGACCTCACGCCCCACGTGTTGAGCAATTCGGCGGTACGTCCACCCGGCCTCCCGCATGCCCACTTTACGCTCTCGCTCAAAGTCCGTCAACTGCACATACGGTTCACATCCACGCTGTCGCGGCATGCTACCAGTGTTAAAGACTGCGATGGAGCTCCGTATGCCACGGCAAACTGGCTGACACTGACGGCGGCGGTGCACAAATGCTGCGCAGCTAGCGCCATTCGACGGCCAACACCGCGGTTCCTGGCGTGTCCGCTGTGCCGTGCGTGTGATCATTGCTTGTACAGCCCTCTCGCAGTGTCCGGAGCAAGTATGGTGGATCTGACACACCGATGTCAATGTGTTCTTTTTTCCATTTCCAGAAGTGCATAATGCAATCTAGTTACGTGGCAAAAACTGTGCCCTCCGACTGGTCGGGTTAGGGGTGCATCATTCCACTCCCCCAAAGGACGCAGGTCCTCTATGGAGACAAACGTGGCCAATTGCTGCTAGAAGGTGGATGCGAGATGTTGCAGACCTTGGATTGGTGAGCATGCGTCTTTTCGGTGAACATCAAGTTCATTTACCTGTGATGCATTTAGAGAGTCAGGGAATTCGTTAATGAGCAACAATAATACTTTACGTTTTCTTCCCGGTAGATTCAGTGCACCCTAAGTGATTCTCGATTTGGTGTTAGACCTTTGTACGTTAAGTGATTCAAGAGTTGGAAACTATTTGTTGTTCACATAGGAATAGAAATTGATGTACTTACTGTTGTTGTATCACCTTCAGCGACGTTTAGGATGCCTTTTCGTAAAACGAGTGTGGAGAGAAACATTTTATGAAAGGTGTTAATTACAAGTTAGACCTGTGTTTCTTTGTGATAGATCATATGGCTGAGTTGCCAGGGATTGCCCTTATATTGAATTAATCTCATAGCAATAGCTTGCACTCGCGGTGGTGTAATCTGTACTTCCAAAAGAGAAACCATTGATGTGTTTTATCCAGATTTCCCTTATTTGTTGTTGTGAGGCCACTTTGCCACTTTACAGTTATTGTACGCGATATTTTCCTCTTTTTATTCTACATAATTACGGCTGTAGGATAATAATTAACTTCTCTGGTTGAGTAATAACGTAATTGTTTAGTTGCAACGATTGGGTTCGATGTTTCCTTTCCCGTTGCATTTCACATGCTTCTTTTTTTCTAATATACAGGGTAATGATAATTAAAGTTAAACTTTCAAACCGCTGTAGAAATAACACCACTGGTCAGAGTGACATCAAATTACAACGGAACATTATCGGAGAAGGGGGCAAACGTATGATAGATGAAAACTAAATGCCTACAAAATGTAGCAATAGATGGCGTAGTAAGCATCATAATTTAATAGTGGTCGACAACAAATCACAAATGGATCATCCAACAATGCCTAAAGTGTACATTTGACGTTAAACAAATTGTACTACTCAGTGTGCATGTGTGATACTGTTAGTTACGTAAGCCCATCAACCACATCAAGGTCATATCACATCAGATGGAAAAAATAAGTTTTTAATGGTCCTGAAGCCAAAAACCTAACAAAAAGCATCAATCAAAATCTAATCGGATTGTTAATTGCAGTGTGACTGGCGCCAAACATCTTCAATATGCCGTACTCCGTTTTCTGCAACAAGTTGAAATCGACAAACAGCATGTTCCACAACTATTCGTAATGTTTCCGGGGTCACGTTAAGGTTGTGTTGTGCAATACGTGCCGTCAATGCAGATAGGTTAGCAATCGTAACACTGAACGCAGCTCACAGCTTTAAGATAGCCCCACAGCCAGAAGTCACATAGATTATGATCAGGTGATCGGGATGGCCAGGCTGTAGGGAAATGGCGGCTGATAATTCTAACATTTCCGAAATGACGCTTCACCAGCTGCCTAACTGAATTTGCAATGTGCGGAGGTGCGCCACCTTGCATAAAAATGATCTCACCCACACATCCCCGTTGTTGGAGAGCTGGAATGACGTGGTTGCGCAAAAGACACTTATAGAGCTTACCTGGGAACTGGACAGAGAGCACCTGTCTCTTCGAAAAAAATAAGATGTAAGCCCGCACCACACGGTGACCTTGTCAGGATGAATTGGTACTGATTGATTTGTGTGTGGATTTTCAGTTGCCCAAAAACGACAATTCTGTGCCAGATGGAAGTGGACTTCGTCTGTCCACAAAATCTTCCACGGCTAATCATTGACCACTTGCATGCGAGCAAGAATTTGTAAAGCAAAGGTCTCTCTTGCCGGCAGGCCAACAGGAAGCAACTCGTGCACATGGGTAATTTCGAATGGATGCAAAGAAAAATGTTTCGTAGGATTTTACGCACCATGCTCACGTGTATGTCCAATGTTCGGTTAATTCTCCTTGCACTTCACCTTTGCACACCACCACTCGTCTCCTCTTGCATTGCTGTGCCCACTGCTTCTACTGACGTCGAATCAATTCGTTTCCTCCCTCTACCAGGTTGCACACCAAAAGAATCATTTCCTCCAGACCCACGGCAGTCATCGCGAGAATGCCTTTTTCCAAACCCTTCTGTGTCCGAACTTCTGCACAGCGACGTGTGCTCGGTCATCGTTCTTGTAATACAGCGTTAGAAGCACAGCGTGACGCTGCGTTGAGACAGTCATGGCGAACGTCGCAGACGCGAAAGAATGAAAAGCCGTGTGCCAGGCGTGTTTATACCACCTGCAATAGGTAGTGCGCATGGCAGGTGTTTTCATTTACGTAGCCCGACACATCCAGCGTCCACACTATTTTTCTGCTTCTGTCACATGTTTCCCCCCTTCTCCGATGACATTCCGTTGCAATTTGATTTTATTCTGACGAGTGGTGTTATTTCTACAGCGTTTTGAAAGTTTAACTTTAATTATAATCACCTTGTACTTCTCATCTGAATGAGGGAGATGTCGTGGTTTACTGTTAGCCACAAGTAACAATTCAACTCTGTGAGGTGAAGGTGTTATCATGTATCGACACCGGCCCAGGGGCGTCACATTTAGTAACGGAATTGCAAGATTCCTTCAGACGCCGACAGCGGTCGTGCAAGATCCGGTGTACCCAGTGGAGCACGCCTGCTCGACCACCGCTTCGTACCACGAGAGCACTCACCCGCCGAAATACAGGACGGCCAGCGGCAGCCCGACTGCCCACTTGCTCTTGAAGCTCCTCGCTACGACACTGCCTTTCGTGCTTAGTAGAGAGAACCTCTCCTATGTTCACACTGAGAGTTACACAGTATATCTTGCTCCTTATTTATAATGAGTCTTCTTACACTTGGGGAAATACAAATTATGTAATTCTTCAGTTCTCTGTGTTAACTTTTTCGCCAGTTATTCATGTTCCTGTCCTGCTTTCGCTCGGCGACAGTCGCTGCACGCACCACTTTGGTCCTCACCTCTCCTTACCATTATTTAGCAAGTCATTTAGCAAGTCAAGATGGCTGCCTTTTATTTAGTAGGTTGTAATGAATGTTAGAACTATAGAGCTATGAACTCTTATCGAGGCAGTTTTTCTAAGTCAGATGCGTAATCTGAAATACTGTTTCACTGCCAAACATCTACACAGCCTGCCCACTCATTCCATTTGTGAGGAAATGTAATTAATATATCCTTTTGCAACTGAGATCATTACAAGGCACCGCTTTCAGTCCTTGGGACAACCGCTTCCTTTTTGAGTAATTCGCTTTTTCTTGTAGTCATTTCGCCTTAGAATCCCTGTAATTCCTATTTATTTCAATCATATCTGACTTGTATTACTGCGTTCCTGAATTTTCCTGAACATTTTTGCGCTTTCTTGTTTCGTCGAAGAGCTGAACTAATTCTTCTGTTACCACTATTTCTTCACAGTTACCCTTCTTTGACCTATGCTCTCTTCGACTTCACTGATTTCCCATTTTAGAGACATCCATTCCTCTTCAGCTGAACTCTCTACTCAGCTATTTTTTATCGCAGTGTCTATAGCCTTAGAGAAATTCAAGCGTATCTCTTTAGTCCTCAGCGCTTCCCTATCCCAGTTATTTGAGCATTAATTCTTCTCGCTGATCTCTTAAACGTCAGCTTGCTCTTCGTCTCTACTAAAATCCGATGTGATTCTATATTTGCTCCTCGGTATTTGCTACAATCCCATATCTGATTACGGAAGCTCTGTCTAACCATAATGTAATCTAACTGTTATTCCTGTATCCCCTGGACTTTTCCGAGGATACCTCCACCTACTGTTGTTCTTGATCTGAGTATTCGCTATTACTAGCTGAAATTTACTGTAGAACGCAACTTTCTTTCTCCTCTCTGATTCCTAATACCAAGCTCACGTACCCCTGTAACCTTTTTTTTCTACTCCTTTCTCTACATTCGCATCCCAGTTGCCCGTGTCTACTCAATTTTCATCTTAGTTAACGTCTTAAACTAGTATCCTCATATATTTTCTCTAACTCCTCATGTTCCGACTGCGACTTCGTAATGAATACCTGGACTGTTATTGTCTGTGTTGGTTTGCTGTCGATTCTGACGAGAACAACACTATGACTGAACTGTTCAGAGTAGCTACATCTTTTTCCTACCTTCCTGTTCATAATGAACTGTATTTCAAGTACATCACTTTCTTCTAATGTTGATATTACTCTATCCTGGTCTGACCAGAAAGCCAACTCCTATTTCCTTTTCACGTCACTGATCCCACAACATGCAGATTGACCCTTAGCATTTCCCTTTTCAGATTTTCTAGCTTCTCTACCACGTTCGGCGCTCTGACATTACATGTCACAACTTAAAGAACGATATCCATTCACTGGTTATAAAATCTTTTTCTCGTGGTCATCTCGCGTTTGATAGTCCTTTCCCTGATCTTTTGCCAATGGACTGGTGATCAGAATACTTTTCAATTGCGGCCACATGTCCTGTAGATACACATTGTGCGTCTTTCATTTAGTGGTTTCCATTGCCTTCTGCGTACTCATCTTATTGTTCATAACTAGTTCTTCTGTAGTTTGGGGACAGTTTCCCATCCCAAGTGTAACGTCTCATAGCAAAAGACATACTATGTAATAAAGAGAAAACATTGTGTGTAATGTTTTGTTCTTGTATAGAATTATGTACTTTTTTTTATATAGATAATATCTGTGTCGGCGAGTAATGAAACCCCCACAGGCGATACTTATTAAATATCAAACAAAGATGAGAATAGGTGACTAGTATAAATAGTAAAAAAAGAACATTAATTTCTCTGTCGTCTTCTTGGAGTTATGTTGGTAGGAAGAGTCTGTGACGTTATATTGTACGCTTGCGTAGCATTCTTTTCTCAAGATTGTGAGAGCGACGCCAATAGACGTATCCTCGGAAAGATGTGTAATTAATTGATTTGTTTAAACGTTTTGAATAGAGTTACTCAGTGAAACCTTGCGTTATGATTTGTAAAAAGCTTGCCTGGTATTTTATCCCATCCCTTTAAGACATTTTCAGTTATTTAAATATTATTCGTGGTGCAGAGCTGCGCTACGAACGAACGAGCCGCTGCCTCGGCGCATTCAAACTGCATTACATGTAATCTCTCATACCGCAAAGATGCGGGCAGGTAACAGCGAAGTAAAATAATTTCTTTCAGCTTTCGGAATTGCAGAGCAGAGCAGCAGATTTTATGATGTGTTTTACAGGTTGACGCGGGCTGCTGATAATATATTACTAACAGTAAAAAAAGATAATTTACCTTCATAACATAAAAGAAACCTTGCTGTGCGTAATTCTGATCTGGCAAACCTTATAGTAAAAACATCTTTTTCTACGATAATAGTCTCGTGTTCTCGTGTTAGTCGTGGTACTTACTGGTGTTTTACTGTTAACAAAAATCCACTGCAAAATTTTGATGTTGAACAATCATTGCGTACTGTAACATCAGTATTGATAACGAAATAATTTGCAGTAACCTTTTCAATAACTATAGAGTAAGGAAGATATGTTGAACTTTATAGTGAGTTACAGTAACGAAAAAATGTTCCTTTAGTAGAAAGGCAGATCCAGAATAATAACATAATATATTTTGTTTTGTTGAAAATTAATGATCCAAAGAAAGTCACAGCACAGCATCACTAAAAGGTATTTCGGGGCTCTTTTCGTAGTAACATATTTTATTTCATATATTAGTTGTTATGCGAGTAATAATAAAACAAAGCAAATAACAGAGACAGCGAAACAAGGCAGGATAGTGCCCTGAACCTCAGTCCGCTCCTGGGATCTCTTTGACAAGGCTGCTGTCAGAATGTAAATGATTTCTTATGCCGGATGTCTTTGACCGCTACTGCTAATGACCATTATTCAGAATTAAGCAGTGCCTAGGTTACAACCCTGTACCCAGGATTTTTGCTTACTGCACAAAAACGCTATCCCTGGGCCATGGGGTCTAGAATCTAAGTAGGCATTTATGTGAAAGTACGTTTAATGCACAGCGTTATGTGGAAGTGGATAATGGACTGGGAAGAAAGCAAAAACAAGGAGAAGTGATTCATTAGTAAGTACTGCAGTAGTAGATTCTCAATAATATTACGTGGACTGATATGGTATGACATTAAAAGGTTCCTACATAATCAGCGAGGAAAAGAATATGTAGAAAACACCAACAAGGTGAAGCTACAGGATGATAGGACACGAGTTAAGACGTAATGTAATAAGTTCCTTGATACTAAATGGTTAAAACTATGGGGAATGACAAAGGTTTTATCCACCAAAAATTGGAGGACCATGCTTGTAAGAAACAATGGGATGAAGAGATTTACGCAAGATAAATAGTCGGAGTGGGCTGTATCGAACCATTTGGAAGAGTAACTGCCCTCGCTTTCCCCCTCCAAAAGGAATCAATGTGGTAAACATCTCCACAAACTTTGTAAACGATCAGACTGGTGTTTCGTGGTGTAATACCGTCCTTTGACAATAGTTTACCATCAAACAACATATGAAACCCAATTTCAATTTTTGATCCGCTAAATCGGCCGTACAGCTCAGCACACTTTCAAATGAAGTCATAGAGACGACGAGAACAAATTCGTTCGAAGTTAAAGCAATGTTCTCATGAAAAATGGCTGATTTGGCAGATAGGCTTAATTAGATACGACCACATGTTGAACTTTATGTGAGTAAAGAAACTTACGAAAAGGATTCGCAACTCGCTACAGGAAGCCCGCTTTATATTTAGGTTGCCGAAATATAAGTCAACTATTTCGGGAATCCAGCTTTGACATCAATATACAAAACTCCTTTTACAAACCCACATCCACAGCAGACAACACATGGGTAACTGTAATGAAGAACTTAAACAAATTTTCGATCTATAAAAGTAAATACAAAGCACAAAATTCATGTAATAAACGTTGGCTATTATCTTCTACTGACTAGCAAAATGGACAAGATATGAGAAATATCCTAAATGAACAAATTCAAACTGAGTTGAAGCGCTATAGTATACAACGTATTATATATGTAAGCATGTTGTACTACAATGTAATCTCAGACACATGTTAGTCCTTCAGAATAAAAAATAAAATTAAATTACATTCAAAAATTAAGCTGGACATAAAAAAAGCAAAACAGGCGTGTTAGAGAGAACCTGTAAGTGATCGTAGTCACATAACAAATTTTGTCTCTAATCTCAAAGAAATAACACAATATAAGAGCTTACATATCTTAATAACTTTAAGCGAACTATAGTAGAGTAGAAGGTTGCGTTATAAGAGTCAGTGTCATAGTAACATAGTACTTTATTAAAACTGATTAACAGTTTCGGAGCCTTAAGCGAATTATGGTGGCATAGGAGGTTAGATTATAAAAGGGTGTGTTTTAGTCACAAGATTTTATTAGAATTGACTAACTATTTGTCTTTGCAGTGATCATCAGATATATAAATGAGAAATATACATAAAACGTGTTAACACTTTAATCAAATAAACAGCTAGATTTTTAATGTTGGAATAAAATGAACAAGTTATCTAAAGCTTAGCAGCGTCCAATAGGTGCCTAGTCAGTACATAAACGAACACGAACACGGAGTTTGTACATATAGAATAAATAAAGTTTACTATTATTGGCAGTAGTGAGACCAGTGAAATACCGGTTACGGACGGTTGAAAGTTTATTAGAAGATGTAGAATGGAATAATTTTTATACATTTCCAAAATGTGGTATATATGTATATTTAACACTAGGTACTAAGCTTCTGATCACCTCATTTCGCACGTAATAGAAGAATGTAATCTGTTTCATAAGATGAAAGATAAAAGCATAAAGACAATTTAAAGTGCATATGAAGGCAGCATGTTTACAGTAGGATAACATAATTCATTATATAATGTGCAGTACATCGGATCGCGTCTGACACTACTTTATCCATGATAGTGCTAGGTTATTACATCGAATGTCAAGACAATTTAAAAAAAGCTTAAAAGCATAAGATATAAATGTGACGTGAATACGAATTTAAGAAAATAAGTAGCTTAAAGATACGAATGAAGACAGGATGACTGTGAATGTAAGGGTAGGTGTAGCAGTCCAGGAGAGGTCACTAGTCGGGTGACGTCATGATGACCTTCGGTGACAGTAGCATTAGATCAGGTGCTGATGCAATCAGTCCATGGGATTGTGTTGACACCAGTACATCAAACGGTAGCTGTCGGTGTGAAGCATTACGCACATAGAGAGCATCCTGAACTGCTCTTGCTACAGTATAGCTCTAAGGATTATTAACTGCAAGATGTGGTGGAACTTGCGTTATTCATTCACGCAGTTCATGTAGTTATTACTTACTTGACATATATATTTGAGTTTATAATTATTTGTTGAGTAGACTACCTTCCTGTTCTCCGTGAATTATAAATCTGACTGAATAGCTTTTGTAGTGTGCCCAGTGGCGTTCAAATATTCACCACACGTTATTTTTAATTTTCTTATGTGGATCCTTTATTTCGTGTAAAGCAGTTTCTGCCTCTTTGGTTGATGTATTAATCGTTGTGGCTTCTGCACAACAGTGTGTACACTTCCCAGTCCGAAAATCTGTTCTGTTCATTTCATATTATAACATGTTTCTTAATTTCTTAGTGCGTTCTTGTCTTCTAGTCAATTTTAATTTTATGTTCACATAGCCATTGTGCTGTTTTACCTGACATTTTTGTACTGTAAGCCATGGTTGTGTATCTTACTCCCTCCTCATTATGACGAGCTAGGTAGCGCAGTGGTTAGCACATTGGACATTAGTTCCGGAAGACGATGGTTCAAATCTCTGTATGGCAATCGTGATTTAGGATTGGTGTGGATTCCCTAACTTATTTAAGGCCATTGCCCGGATGGACTCTTCTAAAAGGCGCAGCTGATTTCCTTCCCTGTCAGTCACAGATTGTGCTCCATCGCTAATAACCTCACTGTCTACAGATCTGATTACTTTTCTCCATCGTCATGCTGGAGGTAGCATTATTGGCTGTGTTCACTATTATTGCGTTTTAAAATTTTTTGTGTAGGCTTTCTGCTATTTTCACAAGACAGTCATTCTTAATCGGGACTTCTTTTGGTGATTTCGAAGGGGCAGCCCTAAAATTGTCTTACTTATTGCTCTAAATTAAGTCATACTCTACTGCCATGGGTAGCAGGATTTTGCGTTAGTTATATGTAATCAGGTTCGTTTTCTGTGGGTTTTGAATACATGTTCCCCATGCTGCCCAGTTATAGCCATATCGAGTGTATTTGCATCTGTATCAGCGGTAAATGACGGGGTGCATGACATGCATTTGTTTGAGGGTAATTCCTTCATGACTACTACATCACTTTTAAGTAATAAAACGTCGTCGACGTATCTGATTAATAAAGTATTCTTTCTGCAGTGCATGTATATGTTTCAAAAAACTGATAAAATTTGTTTGATAACATGCCTCCAACTCTGTTACCCACAGTATCCACTCAAGTAGTACATCTACAGCACAACAATTCGGTCACAATTCAAATTAACGGCACTAGTAAGCGCAGTAGTCACCGAAATTCCAAGCTGGTGGTGGTAGAAAATTTTGACATATGGTACATAGGGATGGTGGAACCAACTCAGGAGTGCTTTGCACCATAGCTCCAACACACTTCCTCTTTCCTCCCCTGCCAATATCAGCACAGTATTAAAACTGTTGGGCTTTGATACAAAATCACAATGCAGCCCACAGCAGACATCTTGGCTGTGTTCAAAGCTCTCCCAACGATCTCAATTTCTTCACGAGTTTCAGAAGTATTTTTCCCAAAAATTAGGTAAAGCGTATATCATGTTCTATTCCCACACGTAAAATGCGTCAGCAAAACACACGTACACAATGTCTGTATCATGAGCTTACAGGTAAGCAGCATTAGTGAACATGCAATGTTTGGCGGCCGGTGTGGCTGTGCGGTTATAGGCGCTTCAGTTAGGAACAGCTTGACCGCTACGGTCGCGTGTTCGAATCCTGACTCGGGCATGGATGTGTGTGATGTCCTTATGTTAGTTAGGTTTAAGTAGTTCTAAGTTCTAGGGGACTGATGACCTCAGACGTTGAGTCCCATAGTGCTCAGAGCCATTTCAACCATTTTATTGCAATATTTGAACTTGGAACCATGCGTGGTGCAAAGACAAAACAGTGTCACAATGTTCTCTAAAATGTTTGCAAAATTTCGTAGAAAAAACCAAAAAATTAAATATCAAGTTTCGCAATGCTATTTTCCTCCAACATGCATACGCATAAAGTGTATGAAACATTGTCGTATTCTGGCAAAGTATGTCAACGTTTTCTTCACACCTGAACGGATATGACTGAAATATACCATTTTAAACAGAGAGTTCACATTTCAAGTTCGGCCGAAAGCGAGTGATGTAGCAAAGCTCACCTAACCGACTTTTAACTGCATGCAACACATACCACCTAAAATACTAACCTAAGCTGGCAAGTACACTAACAAATAGGCATTTTGAATTACTGTCAACTATTTTAAGAATTAATAAAATATATTACTTATACCTATACGTAGGGTAAGGTACAACTTGCCCTCAGATTAAAAATAGATCCGTGTGTAAATTTCTCAATAAGGCGTGTCTACTATTTCAATGGTGTTTCTAACTCTAAAATACACAAAATATTTTGTCATTTCTACCTGAGTAAATAATATCTGTGATTCGTAGAAAGAACGGCCAACGCTTGTTGTTTTACTGTTTTTTCAGTAATGTTTCACCTTACGAAGCGCATATATTGGAGGGGTAGGACAAGTTAAGGCATCATGTCGTATACTAGAAATAACAATCGTTGTTAATAACAGCTGAATACTGCTTTTTATTTGCTTATGACTAAAACAAGGTACGGGTTAAGTGCAAAAGAAATTTCTAAAGAAAGCCACAATTTTTTCCCAAATGGGGCCTAGCCTCTCTGAAACGTTTACAGACCATATTTCCTAAAATCAGTTACTAAATAATATCTAAATCTAATCAAAGTATGCAAAGTAAGAAACTACACACGCGACGTAGCCAGAAAGAAAATTTGGTGGAATATGCTTTCAGGAAGGAAGGAAGGAAGAAGGTGTTTTGACGAGGATATTTTATAACCATGTATTACTTAGACCGCTTATTTTCGTAATACATAAGTAAAAGTATGTTTATACCTCCGGTCCGTACTAACCGCTGTTCCCCTGCTCACCTTTCCCTCTAGCTTCCTACTCTTTCTCTCAGAATCTCGAATATCTCGCACCATTTTTCATTCGCAAACGTTTTTTATAGGTCAACAAATCTTACTAACGTACCTTGCTTTACTAAAGTTTACTTCCACTTTACAAACGTCAGGACTCCCTCTCTCTCTGGCGTCTTTACTTTTCGTGAGGCCAAACCGGTCGGTATCTAACAAATCTCCGATTTTCTTTTGCAGTCTTCTGTGTATTATCCCCTGTCAAGCTGATAAAAAGATAGTTCTCGCAGTTGTCTGCCCTTGGTATCCTGAGGTTGGCGAAGCTGATAATTTGTTTAACGATATATCTCTACACTCATAGATTTTAGAAACCAAATGGAATATCCAATCGGTTGCCATTTCTCCCAATAATGTAGGAAAATCTAGAGGAAATGTGAGTTGCTCCTTTCACCTTATTTACTCATAGTCTTTCAAAACGTTCTTAAATTGACTTTGATACTCAATCACCCAATTGTACTTCTACCACTTCTTCAGGAATTCACTCTCCGTCGTAGAGACTTTCTCATATTCATTTAACAATCGAATTACTGTAGTGCTCTTAATTTTCAAGTCCTTGGGTTAGTTTCGCCGAAGGTGCCTTGAGTTTTCTACAGAATGAAGTAGACCGTTTCTTTTACTGTTTTTTCGCCAATTTTCTGAGAACTTTTCACCTTGACTTATCTCTTAAACCTGCTTACTTGGTTCCGAAGGGACTTACGTTAATGTACTCCAGCCTCTTCATGAACCTACAAGCTAAGATAAAAAAAAGAAAAAACCGATGCATCATGAAAGAACTGCCCCAGTGGGACAGAAATTAGGGGATGTAGTGAACACGTACAGACAAACAAATGATTACAGTGTCAGAAATATTGGATAATTTATTCAGGAGAAAGAGCTTCACATGTTGTGAAAGTCAATAACTGGTTTGTCGCTCTGGCCTTTATGTTAGCCGTTAGTCGGCTTGGAATGGATTGGTAGTTGGAAGCCTTTATGAGGGATATCAAGCCAAATTATAAACTGACCCACTAGATCGTCAATAACCCGAGCAAGTTGGAGGACCCTGTCCATAATGCCTCAACCGTTCGCAGCTGGGTAGAGATCCGGCCACCTTTTTCGCCAACGTAGGGTTTGAAAGCACCAAGACAAGCAGCAGAAACCCCCACTTTTGCGGGCGGGCATTATCTTGCTTAAGTCCAGGATGGCGGCTCATGACGGGTAACAGAACGGGGTGTAGAATATCTTCGACTTACCGGCATGTCACTCAGGTAGGTATCCCACCACTGTGCTGTCACAGAGGTCTCCAGATATATCTGCAGTGTTTATCGGGTCGTAGTTCGACGTGTCACAAACAACCCAAGAATATTCTACTCCAGTGAATGAGATTCCAGTCCGAATGTGCCCCATAGCACTGAAAACAGGCTTCTTGGTGTACAGAGTTGGTACAAGGGCTGCCAAGAGCTCAGCCGCCTTTGAGTGAGCTACCTATTAATCGTCCTTGGGCCGGCCGGAGTGGCCGTGCGGTCTAGGCGCTACAGTCTGGAGCCGAGCGACCGCTCCGGTCGCAGGTTCGAATCCTGCCTCGGGCATGGATGTGTGCGATGTCCTTAGTTTATTTAGGTTTAATTAGTTTTAAGTTCTAGGCGAATGATGACCTCAGAAGTTAAGTCCCATAGTGCTCAGAGCCATGTGGTCACTAAAGCACCAGTAGCGTGTCAAAACAACGGTAATGACACATTCGGGGTTCTGTGTGCCTATCTAACGATTGCTCGATTCTTACGTTCTGTCGTGTCTCTAGACCGACCACATTCTTCTTACCTCGCTTGTAGATGAATAATTGGTCTGGCCAACATCTGCATTTGCCCTTTTTAGAGACATCCGTTCCTCGTCAACTGAACTGCGTATTTAGGTCCTCATTATTGCACTGTCCACAGATTTATAGAACTTCCAACGCAACACTCACTACTAATAGAAAGGAAAATAACGAGTTGCTTAGTATCAAAATTGATAACGATACATTGGAGTTAGAATGAAGTAACTATCTTGGAAATGAGACTGCACAGACTGAAGCAGAAAGTAGATAGTCACAGGTGAGGAAAATCTTGTTCCGTAAGAGAATTCTACTTACATCAGATATTGTAATGGAGCTAAGGAAGTCGTTCATGAGCTCGCACGAAGCACAACATATTACGGAAGTGAAATGTGGACAATCACAAATCCCGTGAGGCAGAAACTGAAAGAATTTGAAATGTAGTGGTTTGTAAGACTGTCAAATTTTTATTGGGTGGATAAAGTACGAAACGAAGAAGTGTTAATTTGAACAGGTGGGGGGTAGAAATCTATGGAAGAGCAACAAGGAATATTTTACCTGATGTTGGAGGGTGAAGGGAGTTGTGGAGAGGAAAAGTAATAGCAACTGACATAGACAAGAATGCAGTGTAGAAGTTGGGTTTAATTGTCTCAAAGAGATTTTGAGATTAGAACCACTTTGATAAAAAAACAAAGGTTGGGGACTTAAAATGAAGTAGAGCATGTGCCAAACAGTTGATTTGGAGAGGTGGAAGAAAACGGTAAATAGAATTAATACCTGTCAGGGAAATGGAGGATGCCGTCGAAGTGAGGAACATCCGCTCGCTGCACTCGGGGATCATCCGCTGAAGCGAGGAGGATAACAAGAAACAGAATGAGGCTGCTGCGGACAGCTGCGCCAGTACAGAAGCGCGCTTAGCCGGGCTCCCGAGAACCCCTCTCAGCGTCGGTCCATCTGCCTTGCAAATGAGCGTCGCAAGGTAGACCACGGAAGTCCTCTGGGTGGCGCCATCCGCCTACCACCTACCCGTCTTGAGATACACACACTTAGCGCAGAGAAGTGACGCAATCGCTGCTCCCTCCAGGTAGTAATTAGACTGCTTGTTGATTTGAGGTAGTGAGCAGTATACTCTCCGATGATGTTAGAATGAGCTTATCCAGTGGCCTAAATTTCTACGCTCGAGCAACGAATATGTCTGAAAACATGTTGTAACATTTTGGGTGAGTATATTACTAATGTACGAGTAAGATGGAGATCATGAATTAGCCAGTCATATATTCCGATGGGTCAAATGAAAGTAATGCCACTGCCTCCAAACGAGGTGAAGGATCTAGAGAGAGAAAAATTAATGTTTATCATGAACATCTGTACTAACTATAGGAAGTTTAATTGGTCAGTATTTTGTTCGTTCTAGCAACCCAGTTAGCAACACCGTTATCGTGCAAACTACAGGCACAACTATTTTAACGAGTGGGGGACGCTCACAAAATTTCCTGTATTATACTACTCTGCCGCCTCAGATAATTTACTAATCTCGCTCTAGCTTTGCACTTCTACTTGGAGGTTAGTTAGCTATAACGAGCAACAGACGTTGCATATTCTTCATCCCCTGTATCGCAGAATATAATTTCAGTGTCACACATAAAAACGCTCGATAATTCACCGACTCATGCAGACTGTAACACTCGTAGCTCAGACTTTTATGAAAATCTTGTTACATTTTAACTGTAATTAAATTATTCTTCTGAGAACTCCGAAAGTAAATTCAAATTATTTTTAATTGTTTGGAAACAGACAAATTTAATTTTTTTCACGTCTAGATATATGCAGGTTCATCTCATAAGCATTTGTAATGTTTGTAGGTGTGGAGAAAAATATTATTAATATTTTTTGAAAGACTGGAGAAAACATTCTGGTTAGCGGCATAGCACTCTTCGTACGGAACTAAATTATTAATCTTGAAATCTTACAACCGGTGAATGGCCTACGCTGAATTGCAACATTATGATTACGTTGTCTATCACGGTGATAGCGATACTATAAACGAAGCAGAATGAAAAATAGTCTCGGCTATGAATCATATGTTTATTGAATTCCGTAAGTGACATTAAAACGGTACTTCGAGAAAGTGGTCACAAAACAATGATAGCGTAACAAACATGCAACTAATAAGCATAAATACATTAATTTGACAATTTTTAATTTTCAAGTCATCGTAAATACTAAGTTTTAAATATTGTTCATACTAAACTATTCTTGCAATCTGTTTCTGTACCAGCAGGAAGGGGGTAACGCAATATACACTGTTTGAAATACTGGTGTGTTTAAAAAGTCTGCACCTGGCACCCGGCTAGCAAGACAGTTACTTAAAGATTTCTGTCTTGTAAATCATGTGACAGAATATAATCGTTTAAATCTATCAGTATACGAGTTCTCTGGTTCTGTCCACCAGCCTTTCGTATGCTGTGCTGCTCATTTCATCCCTAGGTAAATACTGCGGCTGAACATCTTCAGTAATGCAGTCTGGATATTCCAGTATTTATCTGTTGATATTATTTCCAAACCTGCACTCCCTCCGGGCCAAATAAAGGATTCCTTTGGAATACAAATGTATCTTGGTCGATGCTACTATATTAAAACTGATCAGCGAAATCAGCTTTACGGACATTACCGGACACAAAAATTACAGCAGCGAAACGTAGACGTGTAGTCAATACTAAGAACCGAAGTGGCGTTGCCGTTATTTTTTAGACCTGAATGAAACAAGTTATACATTTTGTCGACGTTTCATATGATCGCGAAATTGACACTGAGGACTCGAAACAATATCCTCCATAAGCCATTCGGAACTTCCCATAAAATTTGTGGTAAGATCTTATGGGACCAAACAGCTTAGGTCATCGGTCCCTATGCTTACACACAACTTAATCTCACTTAACTTACGCTATGGACAACACACCCACACCTGCCCTAGAAGGACCCGAACCTCCGACGGGAGGAGCCGCGAGGACCGTGACAAGGCGCCCTAGACTGAGTGGCTAACCCGCGCTGCGAACTTCCTGGGGACCTACATTAATCACCATGTGATCTTCAGTCATGGGTGTGGTATTCTCAAGTGCTGAGTACTGAGCACCCGTTTGGATTAACAATAACCATAGAAGGCTTCTTGACACCCAGATGAATACGACAATGTGCATAACATCTGGCGCAATCAGATCTACTTCAGTTCACTGCCGTCCACTGCTAACTAATATAAAGCCTCCCTATCTACAAAGATGTACTGTCTTTGCGAGGGAATTCTACAAGATATCCAAGTATCCGAGTACATAGTGACCTGCTATTTTTGAATCTTAAAGGATTAAAATCACGTCATTCAGTCCTGTCTGATAGTGCTGGCATGGACGCTATGGATTTTAAACTTTTTGATTAATGAAAATGTCGGTGATAAGCAATAACAGATGTACGCCTGCGTAACTTCTTTACGGGTGCTAGACTTCGAAGACCTGAATGGTCCCGAACAGAATCAGAATGAGCCATAGCCGTTGCAGAGAATATCTCCATGAGTGGAGAAAGCTGCCTACTCCAGACTGTGCCTGCTGAATTCCAAGCCAGGGTATTCATGATATTGTCAGTGTCTGCACGATTATAACCTATGATAGGGATACGGGGGGGGGGGGGGGGAGCTATTCCGGGTGTGGAATGTGGAAAGGGTGCTTCCGGATGATATGAAGAGTACAGGGTGCAGCGAACTGCAGGAGGTGGCCCATGTCGGTATCAACGACGTGTGTTGCTTTAGACTGGAGGAGACTCTGTCTGGTTCCGGGTGGCTAGCGGAAATGGTAAAGACTGCCAGTCTTGCTTGAGAGATTAAGGCGGAGTTCACCATCTGCAGCATCGTCGACAGAAGTGACTGTGGTCCTTGGGTTCAGAGCCGAGTGGAGGGTCTGAATCAGAGGCGCAGGCGGTTCTGTGACCGTGTAGGCTGCAGATTCCTTGATCAGATTCCTTGACTTGGGCCACTGGTTTGTGGGTTTTCGGGTTCCGTTTCATAGGACTCCGTTACACTCAGGAAGTGGCTACACTGGTAGCGGCGGCTGTTTGAAAGGGACTGGGCGGTTTTTTAGGTTAGAGGGTCTCAGGAAAACACAGCAAGTGCGTCCGTCTAAAAGGGGGAGGTAAAACACAGTAAGGTAGTTGTAGAAACAATCGGTATTGTAGTTGTAAATTGTCGTGGCTGTGTTGGGAAAGAAGAAGAGCCCAAAGCCCTCATAGAAACCACTGAAGCTCAAATAGTTATAGGTAGGGAAAGCTGGCTACGGCTTGAAATAAGTTCAGCCGAAATATTTTCAAACGAGATAACAGCGTACACAAAGGATAGATTGGTGGAGTATTTATTACTGTGAGAAGTAGTTTACCTTGTAGTTGAACTGAATTAGATAGTTCCTGCGAAATAGTATGGGTAGAGGTTATACTTCACAAACGGAATAAACTATTAATCGGATCTTGTTACTGATTCATCTACTCAAAAGGGATAGTTGCGTATCAGTTCAAAGAAAACCTGAATCTCATTTCAAATAGGTACCCCACTCATACAATTGTAGTCGGTGGCGACTTTAATCTACCCTCGATATTCTGGAAAATTTACACCTTTAAAGCTTGCGGCCGGCATAAAACGACTTCCGAAATTGTGAAACGTCCCCTTAGAAAAATTATACATGACTGTGTTTAAGCCGACACAAAATAATTTTATTCTCGCTTCCCACGTCCGGGCTCCTGGGTTCGATTCCCGGCGGGGTCAGGGATTTTCTCTGCCTCGTGATGGCTGGATGTTGTGTGATGTCCTTAGGTTAATTAGGTTTAAGTAGTTCTAAGTTCTAGGGGACTGATGACCAAAGATGTTAAGTCCCTTATTGCTCCGAGCTATTTGAGCCACACAATACTTTTAGCTTAACGGAATCTGACTTTCAATAATCCCTACAAAAGAATGGCCCTGAGTAACATTAACCTATACCATTCACAAATCACTTACCTCACAAAAATCTTCGGTACTCAAGCTACTGCAATACAACGAGCGCCACTACTGCCAGCTAAATAAAAGATTCAAACTACTCAAGACACTAACTACTGATAGGCATAGTTAGCAAATGAAAGATTTTGATAGAGAACAAACAATGTATTTAGCTTAATAGTGTTCAAAAGCCAATATATATATATATATATATATATATATATATATATATATATATATATAAGTCCATGATATCCAGTATTACAAATTTACTCTTTCTGATGGACACACTATAATAGCGAACAACAATGCAAACCAGCCACAGACTGAGCACAGCACAGCCAGTGATTTTCATACAGAGCGCTACGTGGAGTTACCAATATAAAAACCTAAACAGCCTACTTACATTGCCCCCATGATCACCACAAAAAATTTTAGAAATTGTTTTGGGCAGTGGCCAAAAATGATTTGAAGAAATTTTTCATAATTGACTAACAAAGATAGCAATTGCATACAGTTGGAAAACAGATATCAAATGATATAAGCAACTATGTGAAGCAAAGCTTAAAAACATCATTCAATAGGGGAGATAGTAGCACATAAATGATACGTGAAATGGAGTGGCAATCATTTAAACAACTGGCGTTTCTCGTTGCGACGAGATCTCCACATGAAATTTCAATCATCCGATTTCTCCTTCGAATGCGAAAACAATCTGTTGGCACGCACCCACATAGGGAGAAAAGATCATCACCATAAAATAAGAGAAATCAGGGCTCGCACAGAAAAATTTAAGTGGTCGTTTTCCCGCGTGCAGTTCGAGATTGGAACGGTAGAGAGACAGCTTGAAGGTGGTTCCTCTGCCAGGCACTAAATTGTGAGTAGCAGAGTAATCACATAGATCTACATTTATCAATCGCTAAACAGAACTGCTTGAGCCATATGATCAGTTCGCATTGAGGTCTCGTACGACTGTAACATGAAATGGTCCTCACCGTCTGACAAAGAAATAGTTTACCAGACTAACGTTTACAACATACTCGTATATGCCATTTTCGTTCATGTATAATAAGAGGTAGCCGGTACGTCTAATGTGTCTCTGTTAGATTACAAAATTAACAACTGCTGATTGACAGTGTTTCCTTTATTCCATCATTTTCCTGGAGCGCATACGGAATATTATTAACACTTATACCGATTTCTCGAGATGACTAACTTGCAAGATTTTTAAGGGACTTTAGACGGTGGAGGAAACGCTCATGCGTCTGAGATAACACTGTCAGTAACAAGAGCGTCAGTACTAGATGTGGTGTTACACCTCTAAGAGTAAAACAAAGCACTGCTTAGGAAATGTTTGGTTTATTATCAGGAATGGAACATGCTAGAATTTCAGGCAATGAACACTTGGAACAGTTTTTCCCTTGAGAGTGCAGACGTCATTTGAGGCATAATTTGTTTAGCAGGAAATACTCGTCTCCTTTGAGCGGGTCTCTTGCTAACTCTGTTTCCATAGCCACCTTGCCTATTGGATGAGGTAGTGTCCAGTATCTCTGAACTTTCGTATAATCCATGGAATGAACAGTGTAAATACAGTGTTCAGTCAGTGCAGATTTGTTGGGCTGCAGCAGGCGCGTGTATCTCTGGTGTCTTGTGCAACGTTGTTTTACAGTGAGTATTGTCTGTCTTATGTACCTTTTACTATACACTTAGAAACATTTAAGTTTGTTTTTCTCCTGGAATCCTCTAGAAGCTCCAACTTTCTTCAGTGTGCCGATGGAAAACAGTGGAACTGTCATCCCCCAACGCAAAGCAGCATCATTTTCATAGCAGACCTTTCTACACCGCAGTTAGCTCCATCTTCTCCACTGCCGATGGAAGCACGCAGTCTCGATCACTGAACCACAAACAACATTGCCAAACGCTGCGCCTATCATCTGTCAGCCTACAAAATCACGTGTACTGTCGAAGGGTTGGCCTAGTAGGAGACGACAGTGCCTATAACCTCAAAGATCTGCAGCGTCGTTGGATGACTCTTCCATGCACGAACACATATACTGAGCTTGTTAATAAAGACACCCCCAAACCCCCTCGAAGTTTGTAGCAACACATCTGGGACAACCCGCATACCCACCTTTCGTAAAAGCCACTCATCCTTCTCAGAGTATCATTTATTTACTGAGATGCAAACGATCTCCTTGCAGACATGGACTACATTAAGTAGAGCAAAACAAGGTGAGATATAATGTGCTGGTGGGCAGACTTGCCTTGGCTGTGCTCTGGTTTGTATTGACACTTGCCACAGAATGCTTAAGACATGATCACGAATTTCAGAGTTTGTTCCTAACAAGTTTCGTCTGGTGTAACTACGTCAGTTCATTGAGTTTTTCCTAGTTGTAGTAGAATCTTTGTTTAATACAAATATGAGTGAGATTATAATGAAGAGGAACGGTTTAGTAGGAAACGATGAACCGTATACAGGAATAATTAATTAGTTAATGGAAAAACAGCGTTAGGAAGGATTGTAAGTGGAATAAAAATATTTTATATAAGTAAAACATGTCATCGAATATAATTGAGACATAAATTGCAAAATTAAAAAAAGACATGAAAATACAGAAGTCTTCAAATCACAACTCGAAGAAATTATTGTGAACACCTTTTTAACTATTGGTCAACTTACGGATGATATTAAAAAGTCTATATGTATGCGAAAATGGACTTGTGTATACTCGAAATTAAGTTCTATAAGCCGCATGTACTGATAAAGCCGTTCAGGCTCGAGGAAGATGAATTACTAACGAACAGTCTCTACGAGTGCACGGTGCAGCGCTACTAATCAATTCCTCGGTTGAGGTTTCTTTGCCTCTGTACTGACCTCTATTCCAGTGAGTTTGTTTAACATTCCTCCTTCATTTCTCCCATTTCATTAACTGTTACTGCTCAGGTTGGTCGCCGGCAGAGTCCTCTCAGAGTCCTATATAGCATCTAGTTAAACACTGGGCGTTTTCTGGCTGACGCAAGTCTTCGCCGATGAATGTGGATACGAGAAATGACTGCAGCTACGTCAAAGATGTTTTTCTGTTTGTGCTGGAATCTCCCAGCGGTAAACGTAAAATGACGTCACAGTAACTCGAGCATTAATACCTGGTATAACGCAATAGGAGAAATCCTTCTGTATCAAGACATTATGAATTTGATAGTCAAGCAATAAACGTAAGTAAACCGACCACAGAGTTAACATTTTTATTGAGGCGTTAAGACGTGGTTCTTGAGTACACATCCATTAGAGGACACGTTATTTTAACTATTCTCACATTCTAAACGTTTCTCTAACTTTTACGAGAATTTTAGCATTACCTTGCAAGATTCTGCTCTATCAATTACAATCAAGACTTTAATAAATATGGCAAAGGTTACGTTAAACAGAACACCGGGAGGGGCTGTGGAACAGATAACAATAGCTTTGTGATTTTTCAGTTTCTCCAGGCGTATTTCATGACGAAATAAATCTCGGGTGATCAGCCTGGTGTGAGTGTACAAAGGACAGAATATTTCGGCAATAGACCTTGTTGCCATCATCAGGTGTGCTTATGTACTGCCAAGGGACGGCAGGCGTGTGATTTGTTATCAGATTCCCCTCCCCCTCCCTCGGGCGCTCCCACCTCCATTCGCGCCGTGGGAATTCTCTCGGCCGTCCGCACCGGGGTTCGACGCCCGGCTTGTGGTCCCGCGTCTGGGTGACGACGGGAGGTCGAGAGCGCGCTCCATAGCAGCTGGAGTAACGCAAGGGTACGTCATCGGCCCCTTGCTGTACTCACTATGCACCGCCGCCGTTCCCAGGAAGCAGGGCGTGTACGATGCGCTCTATGCTATCTATACGGCGCTCTACGGCAGTTAGAAAACTGCTGCGGAAGCAAAGAGAACTTCACAGCAAACATACACATGGCCAAAGCCTTGCAAACAAATAAAAATTACGTGAAGCGAAATGTAGTGTGAGGAGGGCTAAGCGAGAGGCGTACAATGAATTCGAAAGTAAAGTTCTATGTACTGACTTGGCAGAAAATCGTAAGAGATTTTGGTCTTTCTTCAAACCGGTAGGTGGATCAAAACATAATGTCCAGACACTCTGTGACAAAAATGGTACTGAAACCGAGGATGACAGACTAAAAGCCAAAATACTAAATGTCTTTTTCCAAAGCTGTTTCACAGAGGAAGACTGCACTGTAGTTCCTTCTCTAGATTATCGCACAGATGACAAAATGGTAGATATCGAAATAGACGACAGAGGGATAGAGAAACAATTAAAATCGCTTAAAAGAAGAAAGCCCGATAGTCCTGATGGGATACCAATTCGATTTTACACAGAGTACGCGAAGGAACTTGCCCCCTTTCTTGCAGCGTTGTAGCGTAGGTCTCTAGAAGAGCGTGGCGTTCCAAAGGATTGGAAAAGGGCGCAGGTCATCCCCGTTTTAAAAAAGGGACGTCGAACAGATGTGCAGAACTATAGACATATATCTCTAACGTCTATCAGTTGTAGAATTTTGGAACACGTATTACGTTCGAGTATAATGACTTTTCTGGAGACTAGAAATCTACCCTGTAGGAATCATCATGGGTTTCCAAAAAACACGATCGTTTTAATCCCAGCTCGCGCTTTTCGTCCAGGAGTCTCAGAGGGCCATAGACACGGGTTCCCTGGTAGATGCCGCGTTTCTTGACTTCCGCAAAGCGTTCTATACATATCCCCACAGCCGTTTAATGAACAACGTAAGAGCATACAGATTATCAGACCACTTGTGCGATTGGATTGAAGAGTTCCTAGATAACAGGACGCAGCATTTTCAATGGAGAAAAGTCTTCCGAAGTAAGAGTGATTTCAGGTGTGCCGCAGAGGAGTGTCGTAGGACCGTTGCTATTCACATTATATATAAATCACCTTGTGGATGACATCGGAAATTCACTGAGGCTTTTTGCGGGTGATGCTGTGGTATATCGAGAGGTTGTAACAATGGAAAATTGTACTGAAACACATGAGGATCTGCAGCGAATTGACGCATGGTGAGGAAATGGCAATTGAATCTCAATGTAGACAAGTGTAATGTGCTGCGAATACGTAGAAAGAAAGATTCCTTACCATTTAGGTACAATATAGCAGGTCAGCAGCTAGAAGCAGTTAATTCCATAAATTATCTGGGAATACGCATTAGGAGTGGTTTAAAATGGAATGATCATATACAGTTCATCGTCGGTAAAGCAGATGCCAGACTGAGATTCATTGGAAGAATCCTAAGGAAATTCAATCCGAAAACAAAGGAAGTAGTTTACAGTACGCTTGTTCACCCACAGCTCGAATACTGCTCAGCAGTGTGGGATCCGTACCGGATAGCGTCGATAGAAGAGATAGAGAAGATCCAACAGAGAGCAGCGCGCTTCGTTACAGGATCATCTAGTAATCGCGAAAGCGTTACGGAGATGATAGGTAAACTCCAGTGGAAGACTCTGCAGGAGAGACGCTCAGTAGCGCGGTACGGACTTTTGTTGAAGTTTCAAGAACACACCTTCACCGAGGAGTCAAGCAGTATATTGCTCCCTCCTACGTATGTCTCGCGAAGAGACCATGAGGATAAAATCAGAGAGATTAGAGCCCACACAGAAGCATACCGACAATCCTTCTTTCCACGAACAATACGAGATTAGAGTAGAAGGGAGAACCGTTAGAGGTACTCAAGGTACCTTCCGCCACACTCCGTCAAGTGGCTTGCGGAGTGTGGATGTAGATATTGATGAAGCATCAACGTCAGGCTGATGCGTCACCGCCTGCAATCGTCTTGCGACATCCTCGGAGCTTGGGCCACCAAATGGCGGCTCAAGTTTAACGCAGCCAAAAGTCAGGCGGTGATCTTCACTAGGAAGAATATTCCTGCCGACCTCCAGCCGCTCACCATCATGGGAGGCCCCATCCCAAGGTCGAACACAGGACGCTTCCTATGCGTCACTCTGGACCGGCGCCTGACGTGGAAGGCGCTAATCAGGGAAGTAAGGGGTAAGGCGGTTGGCAAATTGCGCTTGTTGTACCCCTTACTCAACCCAGCGACGACCGTGCCCGCACACTATGCCACAACTCTGTGCCTGACACTAATCAAGCCAGAGTACGCTGCTGTGGTGTGGGGCAAGGCGGCCGACTCGTCCATCGCAAAGCTGCAACTGTCCAGAACAAGGCGCTGAGGTTAGCGCTTCACCTGCCACGAAACTTCAGCACCGGAGCACTGCACAGAATAGCGGGAGTCCCGCTGCTCCAACACCGATTCCGGCAGGCGACGCATTGTTTTTACGCGGCCGCCCGGATGTCGGAGAACGACCTAGTCCACAACTTGGGAAACCAAGAGCCCTGGCGCCCGACCACAAGTGGCCACAACTGTTGCTGGAGCAAAGGCACGCCGCAACATGAGCCAGATGAACTAAAAGAAGAAACGCAACCGTGAGGAAGAATCAAACAAGAGGACAACTTCCAACACACCCAAGAAGAAGTAAGAAAGGCGTGATCCCCTCACCCAACAAAACACCGGGTTACGAAGCTCCGTGAATTTTCGTCTCCTAGGGAGATTTGCCGGTTTCGGAGGTTCCCCCCCTGGGGATATTTCTATCTTCTCGTTAATCAACGAAGAAAAGCATGCCAAATTCAGAAGAACCCAAAATCCCCAATGCCTTTAATAGCCCCCTCAACGAAACATTGTCTCAAAATGTGATTGTATGTAAAGTACACCAGTGGCAAAAAGCAGTTCATACCGTCACTTCGTGATAGCAATGGAGATGTTACCAGTGACGGTGCCACTAAAGCGGAGTTACTAAATACAGTTTTCCGTAATTATTTCACGAAAGAAGACGAAGTAAATGTTCCAGAATTCGAAACCAGAACAGCTGTTAGCATGAGTGACCTAAAAGTAGATATCTTTGGTGTTGCGAAACGACTCAAATCACTTAAGAAGGACAAGTCTTCCGGTCCAGATGATATACCAGTCAGGTTCCTTTCAGAGTATGCAGACACAGTAGCGCCTTTCTTGGCAATCATATACAACCGCTCACTTGACGAAAGGTCTGTTCCTAAAGACAGAAAAGTAGCACAGGTCACACCGATATTCAAGAAACGAAATAGGAGTAACCCGTTGAATTACAGACCCATATCACTGACCTCAATTTGCAGAAGGATTCTGGAGCATATACTGTACTAAAACATTATGAATCACCTTGAAGAAAATGTACATAACCAACACGGATTCAGAAAATATCGTTCTTGTGTAACACAGCTAGCTCTTTATTCCCATAAAGTAATGAGTGCTGTCGAATGGGATCTCACGTCGATTCCATATTCCCATATTTCCAGAAGGCTTTTGATACCGCTCCTCACAAGCGACTATTAATCAAATTGAGTGCTTATGGAGTATCGACTCCGTTGTGTGACTGGATTCGTGATTTCCACTCAGAGAGGTCACAGTTCGTAGAGATAGACGGTTGATCATAGAGCAGAACAGAAGTGATAACTGGCACTCCGCAAGATAGTGTCATAGGCCCATTGCTGTTCCTGATTTACATAAATGATGTGATAGTTTGAGCTGCCCCCTTAGATTGTTTGCAGATCACACTATAATTTAACGTCTAGTAAAATCATCAGACGATCAATTTCAGTTCCCAAATGACCTAGAGAGAAATTCTGTATTGTATGAAAAGTGGCAATTGGCACTAAACAAAGAAAAGTGCGAGGTCATTCACATGCGTCCTCAAAGAAATCGGATAAATTTGGGTATACGATGAATCACACAAATCTAAGGGCTATCAATTCGACTAAATACCTAGGAATTACAATTACGAGCAACTGAAATTGGAAATACCGCATAGATAATATTGTGGGGAAGGCGAAACAAACACTGCGCTCGGTTGGTAGAACGCTTTGAAGACGCAACACACCCACTAGAGAGACAGCCTTCGTTACACTTGTCCGTGCTCTGCTGGAATGTTGCTGCGCGGTGTGGGATCCTTACCAGTTAGGATTGACGGAGGACATCGAACAAGTGCTAAAAAGGGCAGCTCGTTTCGTGTTATCACTTAATAGTGGTGAGAGTGTCACTGATATGATACGCGAGTTGGGGAGCACTCACTGAAACTAAAGCGGTTTTGTTTGCGGCGAGATCTATTTGCGAAATTTCGGTCACCAACTTTCTCTTCCGAATGCGAAAATATTTTGTTGACACCCACTTACGTAAGGTGAAATGATCATTATAATAAAATAAGAGAAAACAGAGCTCGAACTGAAAGATTTAGGTGTTCCTTTTTTCCACGCTGCATTCTAGAGTGGAATGGTAGGGAAGTAGTATGAAAATATTTCGATGAATCCTCTGTCAGGCACTTAAGTGTGAACTGCCGAGTAACCATGTAGATGTAGATGTAGATCCGAGTAATGGTTGATTCCCAAGCTAGGTTAATGGAATAGCCGCTGTCGCGATTCAGTTGAGGTTTTCTAACTCTAATCTCCATAGCTTCTTGTATAATACATTTCCAATATTTCTAAGTTTCTGTTAGGACCTTGATCTTGTCATAATCCATGCCGTGATGTTCTAACTGGCAATGCCTGGCGATGGTAGACTTGTTAGGCTGTTTCAGTCGCGTGTGCCGTTGGTATTCATGGCATCGGTCTTCAATGATGAGAATTGTCTGACCTATGTATTCCTTACCGCATTGGCACGGTATTTTGTAAACCCCAGATTTACGCAAACCGTGGTCGTCCTTAACACGGCCAAGATATGCTCTGGTTTTAGTGGGAGGGCAGAAGACGGTCATTACTTGATATTTGCGTAAAATGTGTCCAACGTTTCCCGATAAGGCCCCAAAAATCGTCTTGACGAAATACGCCTGGAGAAATTGAAAATCACATCACATACTTATACGGGGAGGAGACGAATCCAAAGCCGCGTGACGTAGCGGCGAAGTGCGTAAACTGCGGAGGAACGCACGTCGCGAGCTTTCGTGGCTGCAGTTATTTTGCTAACTGGGGTCACGTAGGCAAATAGAAGAGGAAGAGGAAGAGACGAAGAAACCATTCCGACAGCGGGCTAGCACCTGCGGCAGGAACAGACCAGCAGCACCAGGGGACCCCTCAGCCCGCCGAAGGACGCCACCATGATGACGCTGTGCCGCACAACAAGCTTCGTGCGGCCACAGAAGATGCCATAGCGGACCTCAAAGCCGCATTCGCGGCAGAAAGGACCGCCCTACGAGACGAATTGGCAGCGGCACACAGGGAGATCCAGCGGCTGGGGGCTGAAGTGGCTCCTGCCACCAAAGCCCTGCGGCTCATCCCACCTGCTCCACCCCCATCGGGTTGGTAGCCCACAGAGAAAATGGACGCAATGGAAACGGACCCAGATCCAGCACCACCGCCTCCCAAGAAGAAGTTGGCGGTGCGGATCTCCAAGGACTTGGAAGGGTTGCTTGCATTGGCCAACTCCGAAAACGTCGAGGCAGCCACAAAGGAAAATGCTGCCCCGTCTCCGACGGAGAAGAAGGCAGTTTCACGACAGCCAACAGTCGTCCAAATGTTACCGCAAGACGCCGGGAACGATCCCGGCGCCCTCGTAAAGGGGGGGGGGGGGGGGGGGGAGCTCGTTCGCCGAGCCAAAACGCAGTCGGCGCGTTGGGGCGAGAGAAGTCCAGTAGACGTCGATATCCAATCCTATCCCAATCCCAGATCAATCCCCACCCTAAATCATCCCACAAATATCTTTCCAAGACCATCCTACCAACAACCAAAGAAACATTACTCACGATTCTTCCCAAACCCATCATTCGGAACCCCAAATTATCCGACAGAAGGTATGGGCTCGAGCAGTCACGGTCCTTCGAAACGAAACGAGGAATACAGATACCACCTCTGACAACCACACCTCCCAGTATGAAAACAATGGAGAAGCAGCGCCAACGAAGAAGTCGGCTACTGAGCTCGTTTGCTTTCCATATCAGGTGTCGAGAGGAACTTATGGTACCGAATTTTGCTAAGGTAAAGCACCACATCGACTCAGCAGCAGCCCGAAAAATAGAAAAAACCTGCCAGCCTAGCTTTGGCACGAGAGAGAGTTCGCTACACTGCATGTCAGAACTTCACGGCATAGATTACGACAAGACCAAGGTCTTAACGTAGACTTCGAAATATTGGGACTGTACTATCAAAGAAGCTAAGGAGATCAGATTAAGATAAGCTGAACTGAATCGCGACTGCGGCTATTCCATTAACCAAGCTTAGGAACCAACCATTCCCGGATTAAGCAGAAGATAGATATATCCCAGAATGTAGGACAGAGGGAAGAACCTTCGAAGAACTCATCCAGCTACATCTACAACTCGCCAATCGCTTCAGTTCCCGCACCTGGGGTTGGGTTGATGGCGTCACATGGGCCACAGTGGATTGTACCCAAAAGACGTGCACCCAACGACAGACATCCAAGTTCGAAAGTGTATTGGAGAAACGGTCCTCTGAAGATAGGGTGTGGGGCGGCGAAGAAGTTGTCGAATGAGTTGTTTGAATGTTCATTTCACGTAACAGACTATTGCCGATGCAACATATGTGGGACGGCGAAGAAGTCGTTGTTTAATGTTGAATGAAAGTTGAACATTGCCACCTTAAATCACGCGAGCCTGGCAACTAATTTGGTGGCCAGTCAGAAAGCGAAGGGAAACTTACTGACCTTAGTTCCCAGTCTGCACGGCCACATTCCTGTACAGCCCAGCTAAACGAAAAATATCCATAGTTCTTCACGGGATTAGGGCTGCTTCAATAAAATTTAAAGTTCCAAACAAGATTTTATTATCTTAAAGGCTCACACAAATTACTCGAAACTTCTGAAAATGCTAAAGACATTAAATATTGTTAATTCAGCCAATCGTTTAATAGTTCAGAGGCGACTTCTACAGCAAGTTCCTCCCGAATAGTTCATTACTCTAACTAACGGTGCTCTATTAATAGTTCGCAATAATGTTAAAAAAAAAGATTAATGCTCGCCTTAAAAGTGGAGTTAGTCACCACTTGCCACGCGGAATTATACTTCACACGGACGGCACAATAACAGTTTGTTACCGAAGTCTAAACGATCCAGGACGGTGTACAGTCCTCGCGATTTTCAATGTCCGTTTACATTGCTAAGTACGCGCATGTCACAGCCCGCTATGACGTCACCCGAGGCGAGGCGCGATCGGACGTTAAGCTCGCGTGGACTAGGCGTTGGTCTAATGCGGAGTGAGCTTACTACTGCCTCTGCCACTCTTTTTATATAGCTCCGGCGCGTACCGCCAAGAGAGCATCTGTTCTTTCCGTTCCTATGCAGATGCCTGCAGCCTCCAAATGATCGCTGTCTCAGGCACATAATCTTAAATATCACATTTAATAATAGCTTTACAAACTTCTCAATTTTTGTATACATACATCTGAGCAGTACAGAAGCACGTAGAAAATCTCAGCCCGCTAAAATTAAAACTTTACTCTCTAGAATTTTTACAATGGAACTAACGGTAGATTGTTACCTCTGAACCATAGCTTTATCAAGACTTGTATCAGCTGTTAATTATGCTACAAGACTAAAACTTGGTGTAGCTTTGTTAATTGTCCTATCTGATCATTGGTCTTAAAGAATTTGTTTTATCATTAAAATTTAAAGTACTTAATCTATAATGCTTATGTACATTTTACTCACAAAAGTAGTTTTTACTAAATTACTAAAAAACTAGAAGAGGTAACTGATTGTGGTATTTCCATTATTATTATTAGGGTGAACTGAAGCATCCTACCAATTTTCAATATTGTAGCTCTATTATTTCGCGCCTCTGATTTTTCCGAAAAACGCGGATTCTGGAGTCAATTTTAGTTTTATGGTTTTGGAAACCAGCACCACTCATTAATGACTTCTTACTGCACCTTCTCACCAAATTTTGGCTTCCTAGCGTCATTATTTAGCGCCTCCTATTTTTCTTTCAAAACGTGAATTTTACGTAAACTACTAATTTTATAACATTAAGATTTGTTACCTGAAACATTATTACATAGAACTATACTTTAACAAAGTTTTACACACAAAACTTTTATGTTAAATGTGGTGCAATACTATATGCAGGCGCGTTACGATGACGTGACGCTACTAGCAGTGAACTAGGGTAAGTCCCGTGCACTCGCTCGCCTCTGTATCTTATACATGATACAGCGCTTGCTTTGCTTCATCACCCCCTTTTTAATTTTCGTGAAAATCTATTTTTGAACAAAATTAAATTTCTAAAAGAACAAACAAGCGATGGATTACTTTAGTATACCTCTTTCAACATAAGTTGCTTCTTCTTAGGAAATTCCTTATTACTACATACACAAAATAACCATACTCATATACACATAGAAAACCTAGTACAGAAGACTTTCACAAATTATTTACATACATTTACATGGAAATATAAATTTTTCAATGGTTACAAAATAGTTTTTTTTTTTTTAAATCAGTCTCTTCCTGAAAAAGAAAATACACACGACTTTTATCACTGCAACGCACTCACATTTTTCTTTTACTATAATACTCGGCACTGTGGTGGGTGTCCTATTGTAACGCTCATTTAATTTCACTGATTGACAAAATTGTGGGAGGAAATTGTATTCACTGTGGTTTGCGTCTCTACTTCCAATCTCCCTACCGCTTGTTGTCAGTCATTCATGCAGCCTGCATGTCCCTGAGAAAAAGACAATACAGTCTAAGTTTCTGTTTTCAACTTATATCTAAGGTGGGACAAAGTACATTTTATAGTTTATATTCTGGCACTATTTTACTAATTGTGAAGTTGTCAGAAAGACATTTAGCACTAAATCGTATCTGATACAATAGCTCCTACTTTCTTCTTTCATAAATAATCTTTTAGGTTCCTAAATAGTGAAAATTCTTTTAGCAAATTAATATATTAAGATCTTGCTTCAACTTAGAAAATTGAGTAACCTTTTAGTTTTAATGTACTCTGGCTTAATTATCGTATGGATTAGTTCATCAAAGAAGTCATTTGCTGACCAGCACTTTGCTTTATTGTATGAATTACTAAAGAAATTCGTTATTTTCAGTATACCGATTCCAAATTTCTGCATTTTCCAATATTTGTGTGTTTCTGTTGTCTGTTTAACTATTTATTTGCCTCAAGCAAGATTTAGCGTTTTTCACCATTTCACGAGACGTGAGGGAATTATTCTTTAATCTTACATCATTTACTTCAATTTACTTACTTCACTTCTTCACCTATTCATTTTCTCCCTTTTCTTCCAGATTCAAAATACTTCATTTCTCCACTTCTTTCTCCCTTTTCCTTTTGTCAGCCTATTGACGTCCTGTTTCTATATATTTGGTGCGATCCTCACACCACTTCCACACATCTCCATTTAGTTAATTCTAAAACGCCATTACTTGCCTCTATGAGCATTACCTTCTTACACTGTTTTCCTTCAGACAACCTTATTTCTAGCAACATACTACCTTCTGCATAATCTCAAGGATTATTCATATTCATACCGTACTTCGTATACTGCAAAGTGTCTATCTTAGTTGTAGTTTCTAACCCTTTACAATTACATGAAATATTTTAATTTATTTATTTTAGCAATGTTTGCCTCTTATTGGTACTCAGACTTTTGTTTTGCCATTCACTAGGTAGATCCTTACTAAGAATACTTAAAATCTAATAGTATATATACAACATGAAGACATATGTGATTCTTACCTGTTATGATAGACCAGAAGAAGGGAATGAAACTTGAAAAGGAAATAAAGTTTCACCCAGCTGGGACTGCACGGTACGCCAAACCGTGTATCTGCCAAAGAGTGGCAGACTCCCTACAGTAATTAATTACTGTTAATTTTAAATTCCTTTAGGATGTGTCTCTCTTCAACCTTAGCACTTTCCTCATTCTCACTGAAAACCAAATTTTCCTGCAAGTATCCTTTATTCTTTATTACTCTAATAGGCAGTTCCCAAGTTTCATTACTACCGCCTATATGACTTCCTATAAAAGACTCTCTTATCACTTTAGAGTCAGGTAAAGTTAAAATTAAGTTGTTCTGATCAAAATTGATCTTTCCCTGGTACTTTGATAAGAAATCAGTACCAATCAACATATCAACACTTAAGCCTAGCACAATCAAACAAGGATGATCTATTACTACGTCATTTATACCAATGGGTATCAAAGCTTCGTGTTGAACTGGTCTAGAGACTTTTCCAGTAGCACCTATAATCTTTAAGCCACTTACTTTCATAACTGTTAACTTCTCTTTATTGGGTATGGTGTCAAAAAATGTTTGTGATAAAGCACTTGCTTCACTGCCACTGTCAAGCAGACAACGCACAGTGACTCCTGATATGTTTACTTTGATAACAGGGTGAGTTATTTTACATTGAACAGGTTGCTCACACACCTCGTCTAATAAATCTCGTTCTATGTTCTTCCAGCTAAAGTAATTCTGATCAGTTGCAATTACATTTACATTTACATCCTGGGGCTCATCATGCTCTATAATCTTAGCTGCTTTCTCTAATCTGTCCACTAACTTTAAATCGAAGCATCTGACGACTTTTTCTACTTTTGTTTGCTGCACATCAGCCAAACTATCCTCTACCTCTGAGCAACTGCGTCCCTGCGCAATATTGCTGTTCATAAGAATGTCGTCACCTTCAACCATTTGTGGCACGTTTACACAGCTACTAGATTCTTTCACCTCGTTACTATTTCTACCCCCTTCATTCATCATTTCCTCCTCTCTAAAGTTTTGCAGTACTGATTCTACTTCTGCTACTTCTACTTCAGCTTTTAGATTGCCATTTTCATCGAAGATGTAAGCTTTTACTTCATCATTATTCCCATCAGACTCAAACCCATTATCTATTTCTTCCCCATTATCTACCTTGAGTTCCTGTTCTTCCTTGACCCATTTTTCTAGTGTATCCAAAATACTATCCACTATTTTGTGAGAGTGGCTTAACACATCACTGGTATTATCTGTATTTATTTCGTCATCCATGTTGTCTGTCTGTGTATGTTGGCTGATTGTCTGTGTTTCCGTTACTAGCTGTGTTACTGTTACCGCCTGGTGAGCGCCAGTTTCCTCATAGACGGGATTTAGTTTCCCACACGCGGCCTGTTGTGTTCATCTGTGACACCACTAGATATAGTAGCATCATGACTCCCTTCTTGTCTTAATGGCATAGTATTTACTTCTCCACTTTCGTCATAGTAGTTGTTACGAAAGCGTGGTGAGTATCTACCCCCTCTTCCTCTGCCACGGCCTTGGTTTCGATAGTTTGTTTTGGTGTGCCTAACTTCCATATTTCTAACGTTCACGTTTCCATTATTTTGTACGTGATTGTTAGAAGATTTGTTATTCTGCTGCACCTGCTCCTCAGCAGCAGCTACTCTTTCCACTCTTTCCAGATATTCAATAAATTTGTCTATATTATCTCTAGGGGCGGAAATGATCCTCTTCTGCCAGTACCACTGCAGCTTATCTTCTAAACCCATAATGATCATATCTGGCTTCATCTTTTCTGTCAAATGTGACAGTCTTGAAACCCACTTCCTAGCGAAATCCTTTACTGATTCACGCCCTGGGAAAAACTTCTTACCACTCCAGAATTCCCTTAACACATCATTTTGTTTGTTATGTGACCAGTATTCGTTGAGAAATGCAGACTTAAATTCAGATAAAGTTTTACATTTGATCATTACATCCGCTGACCATCGCAAAGCATTACCTGACAAATGACTTCTTATAAATGAAATTTTTTCTCTTTCTGACCAAGTGTTGGGGAGAACATCCTCAAAGTCATTCCAAAATTCAAGAGGGTGAATGTACTTATCAGGATCAAAGCGCAAAAACTGTCGACACCCTATAAAAGCGGCGTCAACTGAAGTCACATGCTGTACAGTAGAATGACTAGAATTAACAGAGGTTACTCTATTTTCTAGGTTAGCAATGTTAGTATTTAATTCCTCTACTTGTGACTCTACTGCTTCTATCCTGGCAGAACATCTTTGTTCCACTGCACCACGAATTTCGGTACAGGTTTCTTTTACTTTCTCAATGTTTTTCTGACAAGTATCTACTTTAATTTGTACCTCTTTAACTTTGTCAGAGCAAAGTTTGGACTCGTTGCTCAATCTTTCGGACAACCTCACTTCCAAAAGTTCATCTGCCTCTTGATAATTTTTTTGAATTTGATCTATTTCACATTTGAAAGTACTATGCATTTTAGTTAACTGTTGCCCTACTTTTACTTGAATGTCATGATGAATAGCATCTATCTTATAATTCAAACTATTCCATTTTGATTGCAGTTCTTCTTTTAGTTCTTTATTACTATCCTCAATTTTAGCCTCAATTTTATTTTCCAACCCTTTATTACTAACCTCAATTTTATTCTCCAACTCTTTATTACTATTTTCAATTTTAGCCTCAATTTTATTTTGGTTTGATTCGAGTTTGGCAAACAGTATTTGCATCCAATCCGGAGCTTCTACCTTGATACTTTGTATCTCTTGACTTGACTGAGCTGGAGATATATTGAGCTCAGTTTCACTACCTGACAAAGTTAGCAACTCTACTGGCTCCCTTTTGACTTCTATTTCACTTATTGATTGCATCCCTGCATTCTCATTTAAATTAAAGTCATAATTTACTGGTGACAAATTACGTTCTAGTTCAATATTTGAGGGATTAATGGAACCATCCTCATTAAACTCAATTCCTGATCCTGAGGATTCTTGGTCAGAGACCGGTTCCCTTCTGAAATGTACACTACTTTCCATATCTTTTAGTTTGTTAGCAGCAGTTAATAAATATTTTAAAAGTCTTTGACTTAACTTAAATGCTTGATTTCGACGAATGATGTCGTCGCGGTGTACCAGCAATCGTGATGCGACGCGTCGCGACGTATTGAAGGCAACAGCAGCAGCTGTAGCGTCGAGTACCGCCACAGGAATCGCCTACTGCAATAGCTCCAGGGGGGGGCAGCAAGGCACCGTTGACCGCTCGGCGCAGCCGGCAGCTGTCTCGCAGATCAGCGCAGCTCCGCGATGACGCACCGTCTTCCTTTAGTCTCAGCGCCGTCGGCAGCCGCGATCCAGCATCGTCGCCTTCCTCACCATCGTCACTAACCAACGTACAGCGGTAGACACTTATTGTTTATACTCTACACCCGCCTTTACTGGTAACACTGTTCCCACACTAGTTCAATTCAGTGTCCTGTTATTGCCTACCGAGTTCGTTAATTTATACCAATCGCTTTCACACATCGAGCACTTTTATTTGCTTTTAATTCAGTTTTCCCGGCCGATATGCACCATATGTGGGGCGGCGAAGAAGTTGTCGAATGAGTTGTTTGAATGTTCATTTCACGTAACAGACTATTGCCGATGCAACATATGTGGGACGGCGAAGAAGTCGTTGTTTAATGTTGAATGAAAGTTGAACATTGCCACCTTAAATCACGCGAGCCTGGCAACTAATTTGGTGGCCAGTCAGAAAGCGAAGGGAAACTTATTGACCTTAGTTCCCAGTCTGCACGGCCACATTCCTGTACAGCCCAGCTAAACGAAAAATATCCATAGTTCTTCACGGGATTAGGGCTGCTTCAATAAAATTTAAAGTTCCAAACAAGATTTTATTATCTTAAAGGCTCACACAAATTACTCGAAACTTCTGAAAATGCTAAAGACATTAAATATTGTTAATTCAGCCAATCGTTTAATAGTTCAGAGGCGACTTCTACAGCAAGTTCCTCCCGAATAGTTCATTACTCTAACTAACGGTGCTCTATTAATAGTTCGCAATAATGTTAAAAAAAAAGATTAATGCTCGCCTTAAAAGTGGAGTTAGTCACCACTTGCCACGCGGAATTATACTTCACACGGACGGCACAATAACAGTTTGTTACCGAAGTCTAAACGATCCAGGACGGTGTACAGTCCTCGCGATTTTCAATGTCCGTTTACATTGCTAAGTACGCGCATGTCACAGCCCGCTATGACGTCACCCGAGGCGAGGCGCGATCGGACGTTAAGCTCGCGTGGACTAGGCGTTGGTCTAATGCGGAGTGAGCTTACTACTGCCTCTGCCGCTCTTTTTATATAGCTCCGGCGCGTACCGCCAAGAGAGCATCTGTTCTTTCCGTTCCTATGCAGATGCCTGCAGCCTCCAGATGATCGCTGACTCAGGCACATAATCTTAAATATCACATTTAATAATAGCTTTACAAACTTCTCAATTTTTGTATACATACATCTGAGCAGTACAGAAGCACGTAGAAAATCTCAGCCCGCTAAAATTAAAACTTTACTCTCTAGAATTTTTACAATGGAACTAACGGTGGATTGTTACCTCTGAACCATAGCTTTATCAAGACTTGTATCAGCTGTTAATTATGCTACAAGACTAAAACTTGGTGTAGCTTTGTTAATTGTCCTATCTGATCATTGGTCTTAAAGAATTTGTTTTATCATTAAAATTTACAGTACTTAATCTATAATGCTTATGTACATTTTACTCACAAAAGTAGTTTTTACTAAATTACTAAAAAACTAGAAGAGGTAACTGATTTTTCCGAAAAACGCGGATTCTGGAGTCAATTTTAGTTTTATGGTTTTGGAAACCAGCACCACTCATTAATGACTTCTTACTGCACCTTCTCACCAAATTTTGGCTTCCTAGCGTCATTATTTAGCGCCTCCTATTTTTCTTTCAAAACGTGAATTTTACGTAAACTACTAATTTTATAACATTAAGATTTGTTACCTGAAACATTATTACATAGAACTATACTTTAACAAAGTTTTACACACAAAACTTTTATGTTAAATGTGGTGCAATACTATATGCAGGCGCGTTACGATGACGTGACGCTACTAGCAGTGAACTAGGGTAAGTCCCGTGCACTCGCTCGCCTCTGTATCTTATACATGATACAGCGCTTGCTTTGCTTCAAGGGGGAAGACCATTATCAATCTCACGAACATAGAACTGGGTAATGACGTGATTTTGGTTCTCAAGAAAGGATTGAACTTTGCTCCGACCCCTAATTATGCACCCATCGGCGACATCATTAGTGCAGTTGAACAGACAACGGCTCGACTCCCACTTGGGGCAGCCGAAGAGGTGCGTCGTGGAACTTGCAGGGCCATACCTACAACTAGACCTACGAAACAGAATAATTCCAAAAAAGAGAGGGCGGGCATCCGGAATGTAACAGAAGATCCAGACATAGTGGTCTTAACGGCAGACAAGGGTAATGCTACGGTAATCTTGTCCCACCAGGATTACACCAATGAGATACGGGACCTACTAGATGACACTGCATACCACACGATTGACCCCAAACCTAACAAGAGGGTCGAAAGGAAAAGTTGGGCGCTTCTCAAACATTCCGACTTCCCTGAAAAGGTCACAAAGAAGTAACACCCAGGGCCCCTGATCCTCCAAGGCTGTACAGTTTACAGAAAGTTCACAAAGAACACGTGTTGCTACGTCCTATTTTCATCAATATTGGTGCCCTGGCGTATCTCTCGCCAAGTAGCTCAAGGAACTGCTCAGCCCTCACTTAGGGACACACCATATCCTTGATGACCCTTCGCATTTCTTGGGACGCATCAACCACCTCACGATTAAGGAATCTGACATACTTGTGAACTTCGACGTGGTTTCGCTGTTTACTAGGATTCCGCTACCTGAATCTCTGGAACTCATCGGCCGGGAATTTGATGAGAAAACCACCGATCTGTTCAGACATGTTCTAACGTCAACATATTTTCTATTTGACTGTGACTACTAAGAACAGACTGAAGGCGTTGCTATGAGGAGTCCTCTCTCTCCCGTCGTCGTTAACATGTACATGGAACATTTCGAGGAAGAAGCATTGGAGTCAGCACTACTAAAACCTACCTGTTTCTTCAGATACGTGACAACACGTTCGTCATTTGGCCACATGGAAGAGACAAGCTGAAGGAATTTCTCGCACATCTCAACTCAAGACACGAAATTATCAGGTTCACCATGGGGGTAGAATTAGATGGTATGCTCCCCTTCAGGGATGTGCTCGTCAAAAGACGAGATGACGGCAGGTTGGGGCACCGTGTGTATAACACCGACTTATACCTGCACGCTGATAGCTACCACCACCCTGCTCAGAAGAACGGCATGCTATAAATTCTTGTGCACACAGCTCGCGCCCTCTCTGACAAGGACAGCCTCCAACAAGAATTGGCCCATCTGAAGTCAGTGTTTCTGAGGAATGGTTATAAGGAAAGACATACCCGGGAAGCTCTAAGTCCGACACTCGCAACACAACCGGTGGAATATAATGAAGAACCCGAGGAAAACACGGCCATGTCATTAATTCTGTTTTATGGGGTCTTACCGGGAAACGTTGGACGCATTTTACGCAAATATCAGGTATAATCCGTCTTCTTCTCTCCAACTAAAACCAGAGCATATCTTGGCAGTATGAAGGACGACCTTGGTTTGCGTAACTGAGGTGTTTACAAAATACCGTACCAATGCGGTAAGGAATACATAGGTCAGACATTCGTACCAATGAAGACCGATGCCGTGAACACCAACGGCACACGAGATTCCAGCAGCCTAATAAGTCTGCAGTAGCCGAGCATTGCCTGTCATAACTTAACGACATGGATTCTGACAAGACCATAGTCCTCACACAGACTTCGAAATATTGGGACTCTGTTATCAAAGAAGCTACTATTCCACAGAGAAAATATGGTTCCAAAATACTTGTGATATTCGCTATTTTTGACTTCATTAAAACAGCAAATAAGACTAGTCAATACTTTCAGCCAGAAGGCAAATACTTATTTATAAACAATGACTAATGTATAATAAGGCGTCTCTTAACGACGGTGGAATTTTCTAAATAATGTAATTCGTCGTCTTTGGGCGGCAATATAAACAGAAACATACGGATAGATATGCGATCCTTCACTATTTTGTTCGCTGGAGAACAAATGAAGCCTTGAGCGCTAAAGACTTGCACTGTTTTTCTTGAGTAAGACGGACGCAGATTTGTGGCGGTCTGATCTAATTTTCTACTAAATGTATAAAAACGTGTTATGTCTAAGTTCTAGTGAAGTGTAACAAGAAGAACTGTTATAACTTATCGTGACGACGCACGGGTGACTCAAAACGACAATGGCTATAAAAGAGCGCTCAATGGACATGATGCGGACATAAAAATCTACCGTCATTGTAGTACTAAGCTTAAGGTACAATATATGTTTTAGTTATAATAAATATTTATTCTGGGAATACTGAATCATTTAGCAGTGCTCATTCCTATCATCTCCTCAGTATTATTTTAATTTTAATTATGCAGTTTGCTAAGATTACAGACACCAAGGTCAGCAGTCCAACGTGCGTGTTACACTGATAAAAAGAAAACTGTTTTATCGTCATCTTGCATCAGTCCGGAACCGTGCGACTGCTACGGTCGCAGGTTCGAATCCTGCCTCGGGCATGGATGTGTGTGATGTCCTTAGGTTAGTTAGGTTTTAGTAGTTCTAAGTTCTATGGGAGTGATGACCACAGCAGTTGAGTCCCATAGTACTCAAATCCATTTGAACCATCTTGCATCAGCTTTAATATTGAATGTCCCTTTTGTGTGATGTTACAGTTGTTTTTGCGCCCTTAAGAACTTTCTGGTCCCTTAGGAGTTTGTTTTGTCATAACAATAACTTCACAACCGGGTGTGATCGTATCTACGATCATGAAGTAATTAGAAAGACGATAACGCAGTTTCTTAATCAATAGAACCTTGGTTGTGACTGCTTCAAGCCACGCGAAACTGCAAATAAAAACTATTCACATCTCATAATGCAATATTTTATGACATTGGTCAATCCGTGATTCTTACGCCAATTGTGGTTGATGAAACATTAAGCGAAATTTCAAATTCCAAATTTTCCGTAGAATAATAACCTCATTTTTATTTTGTAACATCACACTTGGCGCCCGAACGTGGGGCCTGACCAAAAATTATTTCAAATTCTTGGAAAATTCTCTATGAGCTTGTGTTAATTAATGTACTGTCGTTTCATGTACACATCATCACTCTGAAAGAAAGACGGAAAATGTCCTGGTCAATACCGCAGTTTAATTAGCGAGAGAAAAGAAACGGAAAGAGACGCGAATTTGCTGAGACAACGTAGCGGTAATCAAGCCATCAAAAAGTAAATCAGAATTTTTCATACGCAGTGTAGTGCTTCAGTAGCGACGTTGCTTTTCCAGTTCGATTCACATCCTTTCTGTCTCCTTCCCGCTATAGATAATCTGCTTTATTTTATTTTTCAAGGTAAAATTCTTCGTAGTCTGATAATAGAAATTATTTTTCTCCATTGTTAGTATTCCTATACTACATTTTCAACATGGTGGATATTGTGTGCAATTTGCAGTGAAGAGCACCTTCATCCATTTGTCTGAAACGTTTACGTTCCGTCTTGTCTTCTCGCCAGATAGAATTTCATTTGTTGCTCACGCGAGAGCGGTGCTCTTGCGCACTCACCACGTCACTGAACGTGATTTACTGACTAAAATGGCAGATAGTAAACAGAGACAGGTGACAACAGGAGACGGGAGTGAAAACGTTAACAGTATTCATAGCATTTACGATCGCGAACGATACGTTCCCGTGTGGAAACTGAACTAACCGTGCCTGTAACAGGCGAAACTTACCCTAAAGTCCAAACTCTTCCCGCTGCAGCTACAAATCACCTCGGTGCGTTAATGGAAATGCTGAAACAACAGTTTGACGCAGTAAATGAGACTATAAAAACACAGAATGTGACTGTTAACGCCCGATTAGATGCTAGAAGCCCATCAGTAAAAACCCAGCTAGGCACAATCAAAACAGATCTGCATAAAGAAATTACGGCTGAATTAAATGCCCATTTGGGTGAGGTGCTAATTAAGATCAGTGATCAAATTCAGAAAATGCAGAAACAGGTGAAAAGTGAAATAGCTGAAGTATCTGGAACATTAAACACAAAAATTCAGGCAGCTACCAAAGAAATAAACTCAGTTATAAATGCAATATCTGACATTGAAAGTGTAATAGAAGATCTGTGGAGACAGATAAACTCAATCAATGTCGAAGAATAGGTTCAGAGCACCGTGAAAGCACACGCGGAGGCATTGTCGGAACACTACGGTGAATGGATAAAGGGTAACGATATTTTTATCGAAAAGAAGGTCATGGAGGAGCTTAGAGAGACTATAAAGGATGTAACATATGAAATCTTAGCTGCTCCTGGTCAGTTGGGTGACACAGTGGTTTCTGAATTGGGACAGATTCGCACACTTACACGGGATCTTCCTGAGTGGAAGCAGCAAGTAGTGGACGAAGTCAGAATGCTGAGAAACTGGGTAGAAAACCCGCACACGCATACGCAAACTACAGGGAACAACTCTAAAGACGGTGACGAATGTCAGTCAACTCCTTATGGCACACCGTCTGATTACATGCAAAACAACGGTTCTGTTGAGCCTCGAGTGGGGACAATAAATGATCCGCCCACAATTGTGAGTTTAATGCAAGAGGAAAGTGTGATTAAGCATCGCACGTTTCCTGTTTTTCGTCCGCAGAAGCGAGAGATACATCCCATCGTGTTCCTAAATTATTTTTCCGGCATATTTGCCAGGAGCTGGAAAGACAGACACCGAATTCAGTTCGTCACTGGCTTTATTTTCGGTGATGCAGCATTATAGCGAACGGAAATGGAAGACACGTGTAGGAATTATGAAGAGTTTGACAAAATGTTCTTGGCAAAATTTTGGAGTAATGGGGTACAGCAAAGATTAAGGAAGGAGGTGTATGGTGCGGAAATACTCAATGAGAAGCATGGAAGTCTCTGGCGATACTTCGAGACGTATCTAGCAAAAATTAAATTCTGGGATTCTCCGATTTCTTCCAAGGACGTAATTATGATTCTCAAAAGCAAACTGTCTGTGTCAATTAGAGAGAAACTAGTGAATGTGTCCGAAGAAGACACGAATGCATTCCTTTCTGTGCTGGATTCCTTAGATTTAATTAGCGAGGATGTGCGCTTCAAGGTTGGCAGCGGCAAATTCTTCCCTGGCAGCCAGCAGAATGCATCGCACACGGACAACAAAGCACCGGAGAGAGCGAGCTACTGCGACTGCTGTTGCCAACCTGCCAGCCGTTATGAAAACGCAAACGGCAATAACTTTAAACGGAATCAGAAAACGAATTACAATATTCAGCAGAGATACCACTCAATTTACAACCACCAGGTACAACATCAGTACGGAAACCCACCGTTTAATTCTGCGCCTGAGCAGTATGGAAATTCTCCACAAATGATTGGTAATTTTTCAAATGGACCAGTGTACAATCAAAGTTCGAAACATAGTAAGTGTCATGGTCAAGACGGAGGCCACCCAGCACAACATCAGAACAACTTTTCACAGGATAGAGGATCGCGGAACAATTTTCAAACGGCACCAAATGCGAACTTTCCTTCAGAAGGAAATGGTTTTGCCGGCAACCAAAAGATCGGGCGACATCATCCGTCTCAAGTATTCCATTCACAAGTGAATGCACCCAGTGGATTTTACCCCTTTACACCGGCATTTGTACCACATAGCCAGCACCAATATGAAACGGAACAAACATTTAAGGCCATGAATGACAAACAGACTAAACATCCTGCGGAAAATTAGAGGCAGCGCCTTTCAGCCTCCAAGACGTCGCTGCGGATTTTGAGTGGGGGCACTAACGAATACTCTGATTCTGAGTATGTTAATGCGATTCAGTACGACCATGAGTCCGACTTACGAGATGACCTTGCACCAGACAAAGCAGCTCAAGACAATAATGACATTTATGATGAACAGGTCCAGGCCTCAATTAAGATCTATATTGCCAACATTCCTGTCACAGCCATTGTTGCTACAGGAGCAAACACCAATGTCATGTCATCATGTCTCTTCAGACAGGTGTCTTCTGTTTCAAAAGTTTTATTATTGCCGATTCAGGGTTTCTCCATATCGAGAGCGATTGGTCCCTTGAAATAGATAGTTTACAGACACAGCCTCAACTGCAGATAGAATCTGTTTTGGTTCCTTGTTTCTTGCGTACTGGAAATTTCCTTGTGTGAACTGTTAATGATAAGTATTGTGTTGAACAGCGCACTGACTAAATGTTAACGGCTACTACATGTATTAAATGTTAAGTATGGAAAAATTGTTTATAGTGATGGACATTGAACTGATATTTCTTCAACAAGCTGTAGCAGGAAATTAGGGTTTCAGAAAGAATTTCAATTTAGCTTGAAGTTAGTATAAAAAAAGCTTGCGAGGTGATTGCCCGGAGCTATATAAATATGTAAAGGTGAGAAATGGATGAGGATGCGTAAATAAGCACTTCTCTCAAGGTACAAGAAGATTTATAGATTTATTTTTATTAATGTAAGTACTTGAAGTTCTGTTGTAAAAGCCCAAATTACCTGCTAAAAAAATACATGTTCAAAACGTCCAGACAGTGAACAGGAGTGGAGTAAATAGCTTAAAGTTCAGTTAAAACGCACTGTTAAATGAGAAAACAAGTGGTAACCCACATGTGTTCACGCAAGGAGACAATAAGCTGCAGTAAACTAAATTAGGTGTAATACAGTACAAATAGAGGCAAACCATGGAGCATCAATAATGTAGCGTAAGTACTCCACTAGGCCATTAATTGCTATGAAAGTAAGATATTTCCCTGTGATCTGAGCCCAATCTAAAGAGTATATGAGGAATGTTAGCTGACGAATTGATTTCAGTAGAATCAAGGTATTAAATAACCACACAGCAAGCCCCCTGCATCATAAATAAGTCCAAGTAAAGATCTTCAGAAGATTTGTAGTGTAATCTAGCGACCATTCAATACCTTAATTGAAGGCTAATCTAAAGAACAAGCAATTCAGTGATATTTAAACTTAATACTGACTAAAGCCATAGTAAGACGTAGAAGTAGCAAAGCATGCAGTAATGAAAGAGGTTGAGATTTATATATGTGCCTATGTTTATTATGAAATTTTATTTACATGCAGATTTTATTGGAAAAATGTCTCCTAAGACAGTCCTCTTACGAAATCCATTTTCCTTGTGCCCGTTCCTTTTGAGCCTGGTTCATACTCCAGACCAAGGGTCGACTTGCAAAAGTCACGTGTGCTTGGAGGCAAAGCAGTCCTTATGAGGAATGAGACAAGTAGCACGATGAACTACGCTAGCATTGGTAATGTTTTTTATGGACAGGTTGTGTGAACCCAGTGAAATGTGGGTAATTTCATTCATGCGATAAATAGTAGACACGCGTTACCCTTTTTTTTCCAGAGAACGATTGTTGAGTACATGAAGCGAAGAGAGAGCTATTGTTATCCACTCTGCCCTCGAATATAAAAATTTTGGCAAGCACAAAGTAAAGCACAAAAGGAAAGGTTCAGCGTCAAATGCGTATTCGTTAAGTAGTAGATATGCTACGTGGCTGAAGAAATTGATCTTGGGTGCACTAAAGAATAGATGCAACGAGAGTTGCGAAATCTGTAGTTTTCGTAATGAGGAGATGAGCCCTTAAAAGAAAATTTGAAAGAATATTTTCAGGTTCACAAGTAAACCTTGAGATGCAATAGGTCCATTCATAAAGCTATTGTTCACTGGACTTAACGAAAGCAGTGACCATTATTTGTAAATATTAGCTCGCAAGTGATCTCTTGTAAACAGTAGAATATAAGTATTTCTGTACCAATGGAGGAAACCTGCAAATTTGATTGTTTTGTAAATGAACGCTATCGACGAAGGAACTGAGCATGAATGCTGTGTGAAGATGCACACTAAAGTGCGACGTGCATAATAACTGTTCAGTGTGTATTAGTGGTAGTGTTGTACTGCAAGTGTAAAAAGGAGTCAAGGCTACGACAACAGGTGCAACGCAAAGTTCCGTGTTGTTATAAGTGCAGCGACAGCTAAAATATTCGTCGTCACTTACCTGTGAGCCTCATGGGAGGCAGTTGACAGGGAAGTATGGAGGCAGCTTCAGTGTCCGGCTCCTCCGATGGAAAACGTGCGCAAGGTGTGTGTATCGATGCACTAGCGTGATACGAAGTTAACAAAAAAAAAAAGAGCGATCGACGACCGGCAGCTCTGTTACAGCCTGAGCGCGCACGGATTCTGGGTATTGTGAGTGGCTTACGCGTGGGTGACGAAGCAATCCAAACTTTAAACTGCTAACCGCCATGACTTCAGTCGTACATACTGGAGGAAAGACATTTGCACACTTGTGTGACTTCATTTTCATACGTAAATTAAGCAATTTTCTTGAGTTGAAGTTACGATGAGTGAGAAGTATATTGTTAGATTACTAAGACCTTAAAGTCATTAATACCGGCACTCCTGAACACTGCTAAAATGTACTATAATCCTGTCTCTTGATGGATAAAGAAAATGAATGTGCACTATAGGAAGACCCTGAACTCCAGAACAGTCCCGATCCTTAACGAATGTATCCAACAGGTTGTAAGATATACTAATAATTTTCCGTTCACAGGAGCTCAGTCCGTCAGTTCACCTGATGATGGCGACATGTTCGATCGCCGAAATATTGTGCCCGTTGGACACTATAGACCGGCAGTACACCCGTGGATATTTTGATTATCAAATACGCCGGGAGAAACTCAAGAATCACAATAATTTTCCACTTCTTCTGTTTCATATTGTAAATAAAAACCCGGGAAGCCACTTGAATTCCTGGCACCACAGTGGAAAGGACATATACACTGCTTGATGAACGCCGTACACAGCTAACACAGAAAGTTAAACCATCACGAAGCTTAGTGATACGCTATTAAACTGTAATTGAACCACAATGAGTCAACAGATGCTCGAACATTGTCCACTCTAGTTTAGTAAAAATAAGCACTCACTGTACTCACGTATTAGTTGTTAATCTCAAGAGAATGTAATTTCTGAATTCTATCCCCTGAAGTGTGAAATAGATGTTCACTTATTGTTATAAGCAAATATGTACCAAACTTAAATATGTACATCAATGTTAATCTTGGTATTATGGAATGAAGTGACTGATGAACAAAGAGTGAAAAAATTTATTTTGAAGAATGATAAATATCTGATATATGTTTATAAAAGTAAGTTCAATTTATGTGCTTAGTACGCCAGTAAAATTATGTAAATGTCACACCAAAAATCACGAATATCTCATGAGGACATCAGGATCGAGGTAATCCTTCGGCATTCCCTCCCTCCTCATTGGAGGCAATGTGATATTCGCTATTTATGACTTCATTAAAACAGCAAATACGAATAGTTAATACCTTCAGCCAGAAGGCAAATACTTGTTTATAAATAATGATTAATGTATAATAAGGCGTCACATAGCGACGGTGGATTTTTCTGAATAATGTAATTCGTCGTCTTTGGCCGCCAATAGATAGAGAAAAATGCGGATAGATATGCGATCCTTCACTATTTTGTTCTCTGGAGAACAAATGAAGCCTTGAGCGCTAAAGACGTGCACCGTTTTTCTTGAGTACGACGGTCTCAGATTTGTGGCGGTTTGATCTAATTTTTTACTAAATGTATAAAAACGTGTTATGTCTAAGTTTGAGTGAAGTGTAAAAAGAAGAACTGTTATAATTTATCGTGACGACGCACGGGTGACTCAAAAGGACAATGGCTATATGAAACAGCTCTCAATGGACATAATACGGACATAAAAATCTACCGTCATTGTAGTACTAAGCTTAAGGTACGATATATGTGTTAGTTATAATAAATATTAGTTCTGGGAATACTGAATCATTTAGCATTGCTCATTCCTATTATCTCCTCAGTATTATTTTCATTTTAATTATGCATTTTGCTAAGATTACAGACATCAAGATCAGCCATCCAATGTGGGTGTTACACTGATATAAAGAAAACTGTTTTATCGTCATCTTGCATCAGCTTTAATATAGAATTTCCCTTTTGTGTGATGTTACAGTTGTTTTTGCGCCCTTAAGAACTTTCTGGTCCCTTAGTAGTTTGTTTTGTCATAACAATAGATTCACAACCGGGTATGATCGTCTCTACAATCATGAAGTAATTAGAAAGACGACAACGCAATTTCTTAATCAATAGCACGCTAGTTGTGACTGCCTCAAGCCACGCGAAGCTGCAAATAAAAACTATTCACATCTCATAATGCAATATTTTATGACAATGGTAAATCCATGATTCCTACGACAATTGTGATTGATAAAACAGTAAGCGAAATCTCAAATTCCAAATTTTCCATTGAATGCCAGCCTCACTTTTACTTTGTAACATCACAAACTGGATGCTAAGAAGTATTACTGGAGCCCTACGCCACAGCAACGAATACTTTAGCCTTCGGCAGGTCAGGGCGGCAACCACGTTACCCGTAGCGACTGCAGGCATGGACAGCGAAAATCTGTTATTAACGTCGCGCCCAACAAAAAAAGCAAGTATGGGTTCTCACGTTCGGGTAATTTGGAAGGCAGATGCTTTCCTACGAGCCCCTGAAACTCTGGTGGGTTCCAGTGTGCAGGTGGATCCGTTTGCTTGTCTGCCAAACCAATTTGACTCCGTGACTTGACTATGCATGACCGAATACGTCAAACGTTTAGACGGCCGAAGCAAGACAAATAAGTACACAATGCATCAATCGTGTACGTGATTCAAGAAGCAGTACCTCTGACGATTCAGAGGGTGACTGGCCCAGGCTCTAACTGCCACATTAGCAAAGCACACAAATGTTACTGTTTAGGTAACGACCCGCCGTTGTTTACTTGCGAAGTGCCAGTACAAGAGTGAACTCTTCACTTTCTCCCAGCTTTCCTCGCCAACTCGGTAGCACAGCACATTTATATCGTAGACTACTCCCACTTTAGCCGAAGCCAGTTATGAGCTGGAGACCGGCATACGATGCTGGGAGACATCCCCTTGCTCTGCTTACACAGATTTGACCAACCAGCGACTTTAAAAATTAATTGGGAGAAACGGAAATTGATTGAGCTTCACAGCTTCTATCCCACGCGTTTACGCCATATCTTTGCTAAAAGGATGACCTGGATGGGATCACAGAACTGCAAAAAAGATCGTTGTCTCCCTGTTGCATTCATTTAGAATTTTCCAAAGTACGGCCATAAAGTTGGTAGAAGCCTGGTGCCTTCACAAATATGATTTTGTAAGGTGTCAGGAAAATCCAACACCTTCCATGAAAACCCTGACATGATAAGCAAATTTAATAGTATGTCACATAGCTCCGAATAAATCGTGACATTAAATTAACCAAAGTAGTACGAGTAACGAGTGAGCAAATGGAATACAACAGACTAACAGAAGAACGCCTAAATGCATGTCATACCTTCCCAAGGTGAGACAGAGGCAGTTCCGACAGAAGAAACGAGAACAGAAGCCGAGAGCAGAACAAGCTAGAAGGCCCTATGATAAGGGGCGGACTGGACACCCACGTTGCCACCTAACCACTAGGACCACACCACCCGCAAGTTTTAGCGTGAGACATTTTCGCGTCTCTGTTACGTTAGGATCACCCCCCAGCCCATGTTAAAAGATAGAGCCCTCCAGAAGAACAGTATAGATCTTACGATAACGCTAAAAGGACTACACCAGCTTCAAGTTTTAGCGTGAGAATTTATCGCGTCTCTGTTACGTTGCAAACTTTAAAAACATTGCCCCACCACGAAAAGTATAACGTTTCTCATTGGTAGACAGTATTTTTGTAGGCGGAGCTTAAGGTTAACATTGAGACCCTGATTGGTCAGATGAAAACACAGCCACATAGTTATTTTTAAACTAACTTCGGTAAATGGTAGTACGGAGAAGTTAGGAGAAGCTATTAAGTTCCGAGACAAAAAGTTACTTCGGAGACGGCGAGGTGAGCGGAGCTGTGCTGCGTACCGCTGCCCTGACGCTGCCTAAACACCGACAAGGTAATGAACGCACGCGATGCCGCATTTTTCAGCGCATAAGGCTTCACTCAGAACTGCAGAAATCTCATCTGTTACACCCCCTTTTTGCTTAATGCTAGTGTCGATCGTAAATTAAAGCTCATGGTGTTCACATTTGCCACTTGAAGCAAAAATCTGAAACGCGATGATTTCCCTGTTATATAATTATTGAGAAGCCACACCAGTCACTGTAATCTACGACAAGTTAGACAAGTAATTAAAGGTAATTGAGGGTCACTGTAGACCATTTTGATAGTTTTCTCTTTTGTGAAACTTAATTTAAACCTAGATTATAGATGTGATATGGCATTCTTCGATCCATTGTAGAACTTGGAATCCCATTCAGGGAATAGTGGTTCACATTTTTTGTTGAACGCAGTTGGTTTTTACCATTCTGTATTAAAACACTTCCTTTTATCAATAGTGCAATTTATAAACGATGTTTCGTGTGTAGAACAAAATTTCCAATGGTAAACTTAACTGATTTCTCGACGTTAATTTACCAGCTAATTCAAAATAGGAAAGCCTTGAACCCCTTCCACTAAATTTAGTTAGTATTAAGATTCTTTTACAGGGAGTGCAGTGGAGCTGACGCTGAAATCTTTTAAGTATTTGGTTATATCATCGCTAGTCTCACTGAACTCTTCTGAATTCTACATGTCATGTGTGGTCTGGCGTCTCGTTACCAGCAACAGGTCCCAGGTTCAAACTAGTCAATTCCCTAAAAAACACGCTCAGAGGGTCGTTGCGCGAAAGTGGTAGGGAGACACGATATAGAACAAACAGACTCCACCATGAATGTTAGAATTTGTAGCAGAGTCTGGATGCTTGGGCGCCACTGACCTGTCCCACGCAAATTCGCAGAAACTCACAGTCGTCTAATCAGCTCCCTGCCTAACAAGGACACATCCTCTGCTTTACTGCTGGTCATCAATGCTCTGCCCATAGCCTACTTGGACGCAGCCGCCGACCTACTGGCGGCATCCAACGTGTCTCCACAATGAGACTGAGGAACTGGCCAGTCCGCAAAGTGTTCACCCAGGTTCCACAGAAATAACGCTCTCCTCCGCCCTCAGCCGCCATACGCTTTTACTGCAGTCGTTTAAATCGGCACCGTCTTCCTTTGAACACAGGTAAAGCTTACCGCTGTTCCTTCACTATAGCACACAAGCTAGAGCGTTAACAACTGCCAACCATTTCATCATATGAATGAAGTCAGATAGTATCCAGGAATAGCAACCAAGTAATAAAGATCATTTTGCCTAAGAACACTAAGCAGCATGACACTGTATCTGAAGTGGGAGTAACCTGCAAGCTCACAACCTTACAATTATTTTGATGTCGAAGTTTTCATATGAAGTTCCACAATTCAGCTATACATTTCTCAATAAGGATAAATGGAACGTTCTTATAGCACAGGTCAGTATGAGGTTAGAACTAAAATATTTATTTCACTGTGTTACTTTGAACCAGATACAAGCTTTTCGAAATTTCTTAACCTATTAACTTTTGTGGGAAACAGGTTTTCATTTTACATTCAAACGATTTTGAATTATATTTCAGGTCACTGTTCCTTCATTTTGTAACAATGAAATGCTTAAAATATTATGACCAAAACTATATTATGTTTGCACAATATTTCGGATGTGTCTCATTGCATACTAAAATAAATAATATAATCAGTTTCACTCCCATACCTTTCTTTCACACTGGTTGTTACTTCTGCCAATCGATTTGCATGACATAGAACTTGTACACCACAGACACAATTTTAAAGTATACATGGAATACCTTTCTTTGTAAGTAGGCTGTTTTGGTTTTTATATTGGTAACGCCACGTAGTACTCTGTATGAAAATCACTGGCTGTGCTGTGTGCAGTCTGTGGCTGGTTGGCATTGTTGTAATATTCGCTATTAAAGTGTTGGGCAGTTGGATGTAAACAGTGCGTAGCGTTGCGCATTTGGAGGTGAGCCGCCAGAAGGGGGGGGGGGGGGGGGTTGGGGGGGTTGGGGAGAGAGATGGCGGAGTATTGAAATTTGTAAGACTGGATGTCATTAACTGCTATATATATTATGGCTATTGAGGTAAATACATTGTTTGTTCTCTGTTAAAATCTTTCATTTGCTAAATATACCTATCAGTAGTTAGTGCCTTCAGTGGTTTGAATCTTTTATTTAGCTAGCAGTAGTAGCGCTCGCTGTATTGCAGTAGCTTGAGTAACGAAGATTTTGGTGAGGTAAGTGATTTGTGAAACGTATAGGTTAATGTTAGTCAGGGCTATTCTCTTGTAGTCATTACTGAAAGTCAGGTTGCTATTAACGTAAATACATTGTTTTTTCTCTATCAGAATCTTTCATTTGCTAACTATGCTTATCAGTAGTTAGTGACTTCAGTAGTTAGAATCTTATTTAGCTAGCAGTGTTGGCACTCGCTGTATTGCAGTAGTTCGAGTAAGGAAGATTTTTGTGAGGTAACTGATTCATGAAAGGTATAGGTTATTGTTAGTCAGGGCCATTCTTTTGTAGGGATTTTTGAAAGTCAGATTGCGTTGTGCTAAAAATATTGTGTGTCAGTTTATTGATGATCTGAATAAGAAAAGAGAGAAATGTCTGTGCACGTTCAGTTTTGTTCAACTGTTTGAAAATTAAATAACGTAAGGGGTTTATCAGCACAGTAATTCACAAATTTTTCTAAGGGGAGGTTTCATCGTACGATTTTCTTCTGGGTGGGCACAGCTTGCAAAAATTGGAAGAAGGGCATTATTCCACCATGATGTATTTTAAATTATTTTATCCTCCACAACTGGTTTCTGCCATGGCCCATTCTCAAATGAATCTATAGCAACAGATTTGGATAAATCGTTCTAGTCTCGTCAAAAAATCGCGTGTCATTTGTTTTTGTGCTTAATGCTATCCTCAACTTTTTCCTCTAAACCACTGGTCGTCAAACGTTATCCTTATGAGTCAGTGTTGACGTTGTAGGGCGACGTGTTGTACTGCATAGAAAGGGGCGAGTGGGGAGGGGGCTGGAGGATTACTTAGTAACCCATTTTCCACACCTAAGAGGGTACTGTGGCCAATGCCGTCGCAACAATATCCCATGTTTGTTTCTCTGATTGTTGGTCATATTTTGTAGGCATCTTTACACCATAGTGTACGAATGAATACCAAGCGGCTGCAGCAAAACGTTTTTAATCGGACTGTCTCATTGGGCCAAAATAACGGAACAGAGACGCTCTTAAATAACACAATTAATTCAAAATTGTCAGAAAGTTTTTGAATGGCGGATGGTAGCTTTCTGTGTAGAAGGGTTGAGAAATTGGTTTTATCTGTTGTATTATGCGTGTTTTTAGGAAGTGGCTAGCTCTTATTAAGGTGAACATCTCGGCCACTCTTTCCGACGAGTAGTAAGGGTACTTTTCCCGGTGGGACGACATGCAAGCGTAGTGATCAACAGAAGAAGCTATCAAAGTGATATAAATAACAAGGAACTATAATCTGGTATTGTAAAAAAATTATTACCCTCCATACAAGTGAAATATTGAGAACTATACAAATAATTTACCTTACATCAAACGACACAAAGAGAAGGAAGTTCTTACTAACGAACAAACTGCCTCTTTTAATCTCACTGCCAACAATGGCGATGCCTATCAGATCTAGTCTGTCCAAAAAATGGTTCAAATGGCTGTGAGCACTATGGGACTTAACGTCTGAGGTCATCTGTCACTTAGAACGTAGAACTACTTAAACCTAACTAACCTAAGAACATCACACACGTCCATGCCCGAGCAAGGATTCGAACCTGCGACCGTAGCGGTCGGGCGGTTCCGGACTGTAGCACCTAGAACCTCTCGGCCACCATTACCCGCTGGTCTGCCCACATTAGGGCATGTAGCAGCGCTGGTAAGGAGAAAAAATCATGCAATACCCACTTTTCCCGTTCTAACCACTATACCTCAACTACCCTACCGTTCTTAAATTAACTGGTAGCTAACTGCATGTTGCATTAATTAGCAACAATAATTGCAATTTGAGACACTATTACAAATGTTTTATAAATGATAGGAACGTCACACCTATTTTACTCTTCGCATTATATTGCAGCAGCCTCAGTTTTATATCATAATAATTGCTACAATCTTGCACCACATTTGAAGATGACCGTCCCTGTAATACAGATTCAGGCTCTTGAGTTGTCACCATTGGACGACGAACTGTAAAATATTTCCCTCTCTCACATCCTGCTGTGGTCGCGCTACATACCACCCTTCCCCCCATGTTAGTGTCCAGCTTTACTTAGCACATTTCAAAACATTACTGTCTCTGCGAGTAGTTTTGCTTGTTGCTGAGAAAGAAAAATTCACACTTAAGACATGAGTTGACGTTTCTGGACTCTGCTGTTAGTTGCTAGAAGCATATTGTTGTGAAATACAGGTGAGAACAGCGGAGCGCATGAAATCTTGATTATGGCAGCATGCGGCCCAAGTGACGCAGTTTGACGACCCAGGTGCCTGACCTGAAAGTGCTTTCGAGAACCATAGCGTTACTGCATGCTGCGTTGGAAACTGAATTTTAGTGCAGATGGTACTAAAGATTTGGCACTGTGTTGAATTGTTGTATTCACTCCAGTATGGTCATTGTTTGGAAGTTCCGTAGACACTTAACAACGATACATCGCCATTGTTACCTGTGTGTCTCTTATAATACGAAATTGTTATATGTGATTGTATCATGTAGCACTGTCAGCTTTGGTGGTGAATTTTTCTGCTGCCTTTTGTTCATGTTGAGGTGGCTGTATGCAGTTCAGTTTCTCGTTGATTTCTTTTTTATTGGTGTAGTTTGTGTGATCGTGTGTGTGTGTGTGTGTGCGTGTGTGTGTGTGTGTGTGTGTGTGTGTGTGTGTGTGCATATGGTTTTCGTAGTAATCTGTGTTTTATCTCTGTACTCTTTGTTTAAGGAAATTTTCCCATAAATTTAGTAAATATCGGTTGAGGTTGAACAATCTAATAACTTTGAAATCCTGTTCCATTACTGATGGTTTATGGACACGCTTTTTTAGGTATTCATCCAGAGTAACATTGAGATCCCCCGCTATACCCACAAGACAGGAAACAGTTTAATTTGTGGAAAGGGGTCAAAATGAGTGGCTGTCAGTTGCGCTCGAACATACACCTTTATTCAATTGACAAACATTACAAAAGTAAAGAAAACATTAAAAACAGAGCAAGCCAAACATTAATTTTAGAACTTAATTCCCAGCTAAATGTGCCATTAAATCTCACGCCTCAAGGGCAAAACTACTTTACTTTCAAATCGGCTGTAGGCCAATCACTTAAGACTCCAAAACAATAATTTGACTTTTAAAAGGCAGAAGGCCTAATGTTAAAACATTTCTCTAAATTAGGCTGAAGGCCCAAACAATCCCACGCCTTAAAGGCAAAAGATCTTCAAGTTAAAATCGGCTAGAAGCCATACATAAACAAACAACAAGGGAAGATATCTAAAGGGAGCAAAAGAGACGGCGCTCAGTAGTTTCCAAGGGTCGGCCAGCAATTCAGACACTAACGCTCGCTTAGGTAAGACAGGCAGTCGGCCCAACAATTCTCAATCCGGCGTCAATCCAACCGACAGACAGTCAACGGAACAAGCTACATGATAAAATCCGTTCCACCCGAGCAGCACATAAGAGGGAGTTAAATGGAACAACGGAAAAGGTATCGGCTGTCAAACTAAACGCTGCACTGGACCGCTACAACACGACGAGGAAATACGCTGCTTGAATTTTAGTCAACGGCCAGGTCAGGTAACCGGAACGTTTCCGGCCACAAGGCAGAAGATTCCACAGGTGCACCACATTTCAAAAATAAATTCCGAAATAATCAAGTTAAGTTAAACTCCAGATGAGGAAGACTAGAATTTCGCCACCTTGAAAACACACCTTGATGCTCACGGAAAAGTCCCAACATCCAACAACGAAATTCAAAAGACACAATGTGAACAGTAAGAGTTGGCTGGTAGATTAAATAAAGACTCAACTTTCTTGTCCGGGATCGGTGAGCCACGGACCTCGTAGCAATAGGAACAGCCTCTCACACTCCTACCACGAGTGAACACCACCAGCCGCGACGGCAAGACACACGCCACGGAGACTTCCTCGCTACCCCACGCCAACAGACCAACTGTTGAGGCCCAGAAACGGTGAAACGACCAAATATACGTCGGCCGATGAGACGACCTACTAAACGAACAACCGGCAGTCGTCACGCTCCAGTCTCCCTCCGTCGGACAGTTAATGTGTGTCGCCAGCGGTCGCCGAGCCTTACTGTCGGTGCCTCACCAGCGCTCCGTCCCCGACTTCACTTCTACTGCGTCCCGAATGCACTGCTGGTCCGTCCCGAACTGACTGCCTGACGACCTGGAAATACTATTGGTTGCTCCAGAGGTGGTACGACATTGCACTTATCGATACGCGCTGCTGCTGCCGCTCATGGGCAAGCAAGACAGGAAGTTAGTGACGCCAGTAAATGGAATAAGGAAACGAGGCTGCAGTACCGTTATAGAAGATGAGAAACAATAAAGGGGATAAAGACGAGCCGTGCGCGTGTCAAACATTATTTGCTCAACATTTATACTGTACTGTTTCTCCTAAAGAAAGTCAAAGATGCACTTCAACCTGCATTTATCTCCACGTTCATCAAATCAGTACATCGGTAACGCCTATCTTATGGGTAGAGAGAGAGAGAGAGATTGTGAGCCATTTTGGGCGTGATCCTTGTCTTGAGACGTGAACTGATCCAGCAGACAGAATGACAGAGAGAAATTACATCTTAGAATCAAAAGCGTTTTGCAGAATTACCATGTTAAAGTTCCACTGTACAATTTAAGTTCCCTACTGGGCAACATATTATTCTTGTTTTTACTTTTCAGCTGCACATAAACAACTTAAAACTGAAACAAGTTTGAATCTCCAGCACTCCATTCGTCAGTGTTCTGTAAGCCATTGTAGAGCAGTTTCTTCCGCTTCGTGTTTCACGCTGTGTTGTAAAGGGCATTCGCAGACTTTTTCGCACCAGTGCTAAATCTGCAAAGTAAGGAGATTACGCCTATCCCGTAAGTAAGCGCGTCTCTCAGGAGCCCGTCAAAGGGACTCCACAAGTGGCGGATGCGGAGAGAGCGCCCGTTGGTGTTCCTCGGCACACGACGGACCGCGGCTGGGGCGGGAGACGTCGTGGGTGAAGCCACGGTGTTAATAAGCCACGGAGGCCGCGAAATGACTGAATTTGTGGCGTCGACCCTGTTCCACACGAACAGCGAAGTTTAGCAGACGGGAACATGCACGTTAAGAGACTTTCGTGAACGGAGTGTCTAGGCATTGCGTTCATTACAGCCGACGTAATTGGATTGTAGGTATAGCGAGCAGCGAGAGATCAATATGCTATGGTGGCCAACATCTTGTAGAGGCGCTCATTTATGTGTGTGTGTGCGCGCATTTAACCCTTCCCATCTCCCTTTCTCAGTCACCGTCACACACACACACACACACACACACACACACACACACACACACGCACACACACACACACATATGCAGGCAGAAACGAAATCGCAAGCCCAAGGAGTTCTGTGACGTAAACGACATTTGGTATGCATATCTCTACATCTGATATCTATTCACATTTCCCGCTAGTCGCACTAGACCGACGCTAGTATTTCTGCTTGTTTTTTTGGATTAACGTTGTTCTGACTGGTTTGATGTAGCCCGCCACGCATTCCTCTCCTGTGCCAACCTCTTCATCTAATAGAAGCACTTGCAACCCACGTTATCAGTTATTTGCTGGTTGTATTCGAATCTCTGTCTTCCCCTACAGTTTTTACCCTCTACATCACATTCTACTGCCATGGAAGTTATTGCGTGATGTCTTAACTGCTGACCTGTCATCCTGTCCTTTCTTCTTGTCAGTGTTTTCCTTACTTTCCTTTTCTGGTCTATTTGGCGGAGAACCTCTACATTCCTCACCTTATCAGTCCATGTGACTTTAAACATTTTTCTGTAACATAACGTCTCAGATGCTTCGAATCTCTTTTGTTCCGCCTTTACCACTGTCCGTGTTTCACTACCATACAATGCTGTGCTCCAAACGTACACTCTCAAAACTTTCTTCCGAAAATTAAGGCATATGTTTGATGCTAGTAGACTTCTCTTGACCAGGAATACCCTTTCTGCCAGTGCTAGTCTGCTTTTGATGTCCTCTTTGCTCTGACTGCCATGTGTTATTTTGCTCCCTGGGTGGCAGAATTCCTTAACTTCGTCAAGTTCGTGATCACCAATCCTGATGTTAAGTTCCTCTTTATTCTCATTTCTGCTACTTCTTGTTACTTTCGTCTTTTTGCGATTTACTCTCAGTCCGTATACTCTACTCATAAGACTGCTCATTCCTTTCAGCAGGTCCTGTAATTCTTCATCACTTCCAATGAGGATAACAATGTCATGAGCGAATCTTATCACTGATTTCATCGCACCTTGAATTCTAATTCCATTATGAGAATGCGATTCAGGTTTGACTTAAATACTCAATGTAACGGTCGTGCGCGTAAGTGACCTTTCAGACTGGACTAGGTGAGTCGATTTTAGTCAAGAATACCTACAACGCGACCTAGTTCATCGCACTGAGTGTGAATTGGGCCGTGTAGTAGGGCTAAAAGATGCTGTATGTTCCTTTTGCGATATTAGAGAAATACTTGGCAGGAACGTAGCCACTGTAAGTGATTATTGGCGGCGGTGGTCACGAGAATGTACGGTCACAAGAAGACGAGCTCCAGACACCCAACTGGCACTAACGGGAGGCAAGACCATCGTGTTCGGCCTACGCCTCTGGCGCATCGTACTGCATTTGCAGCAGCAGTCTAGTCAGCTGTTGGCACCGCAGTGATCCGAAGAACTGTTACAAGGATAGCTCCGAGCCAGATAAACCGTACTGCGCACTCAATTGAACCCAACTCGCCTCCAAATGCGAATTCAGTATTTTCGAGCGAGATCTCATTGGACGGCAGGGTGGAAGTATGGTGGGTTTTCTAGTGAAAGCTGGTGCTATCTCAGTGCCAGTGATGGCAATGTGTCGGTTACAAGGAACCTTGGTGATGGCCTGTAATAAACCTGTTTCTGTGCTAGACTCACAAGATTGCGAATTCAGTAATTTCGAGCGAGATGTCAATGGACGGTAGGGTGGTAGTATGATGAATTTTCTCATGAAAGCTGGGTCTCAGTGCCAGTGATGGCAATGTGTTGGTTACAAGGAACCTTGGTGACGGTCTGTAATAAACATGTTTTGTGTGCTAGACTCACAGGACCTAAACGCGGAGTTATGGTCAGCTTTGCGATTTCGTATGATAGCAGGAGCATTTTGATGGTAAGTCCACGATCTCTGAATGCGAATTTGCACCTCAATCTGGTGTTTTCCAACGCTTGCCCACATGCAGTTGTTGTACCCCAACATGCTCAGAGTGTCGACCTTTAGCCTTGGCCTGCTAGATCACCAGATCAGTGTCCAATCGAGCACATATGAAACATCATCGGACGATAACTGCAGTATCATCCACAAACAGTATTACCCGTACCTGTATGGAACGACCAAATCCAATGGGTATGGAAATACACACTACAAGCTGACGTCCGGAACCTGTACAACACAATGCATGCACATTTGCATGTTTGCATTCATCATTCTGGTGGTTACAGTGGTTATTAATGTACCAACATTTAACATCTGGGATGCTTTATCTCGCGCTGATATTAACCTGTGATATTGCGATGTTATCTGTTAAATATGTATTCCAGGAAAACGTATTACAGAAATGTCACTACTTTACGGTAATTTGTCTTTGGTGTTGCGGTTTTTCTCCATCGGAAAATATTTATACAAAGATACACAAGCATACACTGACGTCTTCCGTTTAGAAGAAGTAGGGTTGAACTAAAATGGCCGATTAAATTTTTTACGAAGTTCTTGCCTAGTCGGCTTTGCCACTCTCGAACTTTCGACAGCTTCCTCCGTTGTCACAGGAAATATTCGAGTAGACTCGAGTAGATCGTCATGGAGACGTTAAAGAATGAGAACTTCATTTTCCTGCCAGAAATAAATTCAATATAGCTACCTATAAGAAACAGACACAAATGCTCAATAACCAAAAAGGGATCAGCCCATACCGCTCCTTCCATTCTTCAGAGCTAGAACAGAGTACTGGGCTTACAAGGTATTGAATCAATTTTCCTATCGCCCAAGAAAATTAAAGAGACGCTCTTTCCAGTAATACTGCCGTGGTGTTTCTAGAATATATAAAACAGCTTGTGAATGTCGTAGCAGTCACGTTGGTACGTCAATACGAAAGATTTCAGGACGCTGGAGAGAGCACCATTGCCCCATTACACTACACGATATCGACAAATCTGCTGTTGCCGAACACTGTCTCGTGAACAAACATGGGCTCATGTTTTAAGAAGTGGAAATGGGTTTGCCCACTGCGATTCTGCCATCAAAGACGCCGTCTAAATCAGAATGTGTAACATCACGTCTAACAGGGCTACACGCATCGTGGTGCACGAAAACGGGTGCTTATTGCTGAAATTCAACAGAGAATCGTGCGACACATATACTACCTAATGGATTCAGCTTTGCTGCCAATGTTCCCCAGTCACAGACATCGACGTAGTACATGGAAGTTCCGTGACTTCCTGATGTCTCCATGACATATGTCGACCAGCTAAAGTACCTGACAGCCTACTGAAATATCTCCAGATCATGAAGTTGGAGGAAGTACTAGAAAACTCGAGACTGACAGGTCTGAAGCGGCCAAAAGTCTTTCAACGATTTATTCAAGAATGTCGACGCTGAAAACTACGTTCGTGTAGAACTGATACGGTGTATCATCACGCGTGCCGTGCGAACCCATCGTTCTGGTGTCCAAAAGTTAAACCACTAGGTCAAGAAGAAGATGGAAAATGGGATGAAGGGACGCTCAAGGCTTATTGATAGAAATTTGCTATGTATATTTTCATCTTTGCTTTTACAACTCCATAAATCGATAGCAATATCTATCCAAGCAACTGTACTGTTGGCCACCATTTTCAGTTTACACTGTCACGTTAATGAACGTTTTTATCTGTCTACATTTAGTGCTTTTGTATCCTACAAAAACTACGAGAAGGAGACACAAATGTCTCAGAATAACGTCCGTGCACGTATTTCTTTTCTCCCACGATCATACATTTTTTGGTTCAGTTGAATATAACATAATTTAAGCAGAAAATAGATTTGAAAATGGCATGCATGGATTAAGTGCAGTGCATAAATTGGAAGGAAATATGTATTATTATTTACATACATTCTTAACCAAAGAGCTACATGACACACACGTCACATAAGCACAGGAATACAAAGAAATTATATTAAATTCTGTTCCAAGGATTGCTAGATTGAACGAGGGTTGACGGAAAAGTAATGCCTCCACTTTGATTAGTTGGGTTAGGATATGAATATTTTAATAAATCAAACGCAGAAATAACCCTTAGAATGTGATCTTAAATTACCAAAATTCACTTTTCCCCATAATCACCAGCCAATTGGATACATTTCTGCAAACGATCCACAAGTTGTCTGAAGCCATCACAGTAGAAGTCGACACAATGTTACCGCAACCATAGTTTCACAGTTCTCTGAATGTCATCATCAGAAGCATAATTATGTCCCCGCAGATCGTCTCTCATTATCGGGAACAGATGGAAGTCTGTGCACTTTCATTTCGGGAGTCAGCATCAGAGGTACCCATCATACACAGATCTTCCGATAGCCAAGAAAAGCCATAATGTGACAATCACGTTCTTCTGAAATGCCGATTGTCCTTGAAATCTCTCTCTGGGTGATAAGACGATCGTCCTGAATCAATCTGTCAAGATTTTGCTTGTGGAACTCGGTGGCTGCTGTCACAGGACGTCCAATTCTTTGCTTGCCACGCAGGTCAGATGCTACCGCCACAGAATATTTAAACTTACTCGCCCAACGACGTACAGTACTCACATCTGCACAATCACCATCAGCTGCTTTTATTCTCTGATTGATCTCCTTTGGGGTGAAACCTTCTGCTTTCAAGAATTCAATGATTCCACGTCGCTTAAATCGCGTTGACCGATTGGAGTTGTAGAGAAGAGGCTACCTGCCGCATACCAATGCTGTCAACTGTCGAGGAGTTACAAAGGTGGAGGCATTATTTTTCAGTCAAACCTCGTATGTACATCTATCTACATCTACATCCATACTCCGCAAGCCACCTGACGGTGTGTGGCGGAGGGTGCCCTGAGTACCTCTGTCGGTTCTCCCTTCTATTCCAGTCTCGTATTGTACGTGGAAAGAAGGATTGTCGGTATGCTTCTGTGTGGGCTCTAATCTGTCTGATTTTATCCTCATGGTCTCTTCGCGAGATATACGTAGGAGGGAGCAATATACTGCTTGACTCTTCGGTGAAGGTATGTTCTCGAAACCTTAACAAAAGCCCGTACCGAGCTACTGAGCGTCTCTCCTGCAGAGTCTTCCACTGGAGTATATCTATCATCTCCGTACCGCTTTCACGAGTACTAAATGATCCTGTAACGAAGCGCGCTGCTCTCCATTGGATCTTCTCTATCTCTTCTATCAACCCTATCTGGTACGAATCCCACACCGGAGAGAAATATTCAAGAAGTGGGCGAACTAATGTACTGTAACATACTACCTTTGTTTTCGGACTGCATTTCCTTAGGATTCTTCCAATGAATCTCAATCTGGCATCTGCTTTACCGACGATCAACTTTATATGATCATTCTACTGTTTCCTGTCCTATTTGCAAAAAAATGAGTTAAGTGACACATATAGTCATTTACGGTAGTCAGTTTTCTTGATGAGCGATACGCCTACTTGGTACCACTTTGCCCAATTAGGTTGCCGATCGTTTTTTGTCCTGCGGTTTGATTCCCGGTAGTACAGCTACTGGTCACTGTAGTTCATAAATTCGGATAGAGGAAAACAGTCTCATAGCTTTTCCTTACATACTATAAAAGTCATTTCAAATCCCTTTCATAACGTCGAATTGCTCTTACAGTAGTAATTAGTAGTGTCATATTATATTTCTTGTGGTATACACGAACTATGATCACAGATGGACAGGGGCTTCACCTGATGTGTACAGATTCTTGATGAACTGGCCACTCCCAAATAACAAATGCAAGCTGTATTAGCCACGATTGGTGAATCACCGTCTGCTGCCAAGGGTTCCACTGGCACCGTGGCATATCAGAGGAGTACTGTACACCTTTTATAATGATAACGTCGCTCATGATCCTAGATGTCGCTGCGCCTTCCCATTCACTTGTCATGACCAGTGGTACATACCAAACACTGAATGGCGAGTATTGGTTGTATCACTAATCTCTGAGCAAAAGGGGGAAGTAGGTTCTGTCTACAGGGATGTCCTATTACGCGACAAAAACTAGTTGGAGATATTGCACAGTACTGAAAGTACTTTTATGACCATGGAAGAAAAGGAAACAGAAAACAAAGAGAAATCGTCGACTACCAGAATCTCTCTCACACACTCCGTAATATTGCTTCCCTTTCAATGCTCCCAATTCTAAATTTCGACTGAAATACGTATCGCAAAGATAGGTAGAAAACCTTGGGTGGAAGTGTGTTTATAGCTGTAAAATTATGTGAAACTTCCACTTAGAAGAATTAATGAATTATTGTCCTGATAAATCTCTTACAGTGTTTGATTTTCAAACAGCTGAGCGAAACTGAATGTACTCCGACATTTCGCTCTTTACCTATTCTGATCAATAATAAACTAACACACAATTTATTTAAGTGCAACGCAATCTGACTTTCAGTAATCCCTACAAAAGAGTGGCCCTGACTAACGTTCATCTATACCTTTCACAAATCACTTACCTCACAAAAAACTTCTTTACTCGAACTACTGCAATACAGCGAGCGCCACTGCTGCCAGCTAAATATATGATTCATACTACTGAAAGCACTAACTAATGATAGGCATAGTTAGCAAAGGAAAGATTTTGATCAAGAACAAACAATCTATTTATCTTAAAAGTGTTCAAAAGTCATAATGTACAGCAGTTCATGATATCCAGTTTTACAAATTTACGGTCTCTGATGGACACACGTCCAGATCATCCGCACTCAAAACTTCGCCATTTCTCTCCCCACATCCACCACTGCTGGTGGCTCACCTCCAACTGCACAACGCTACGCGCTGTTAACAGCCAACTGCCCAACATTACAATAGCCAACAACAATGCAAACCAGTCACAGACTGCACAAAGCACAGCCATTGATTTTCATACAGAGCGCTACGTGGCGTTACCAACATAAAAACCTAAAAAGCCTACTTAATAGCCCCCATGACACCCACAAAAGATTTTAAAAATTGTTTTGGGCAGTGGTCGATACAGATTTGAAAACACTTTTTATAATTACAATATCAAAGATAGCAAATCACACACTTATTGATACAATGTCGTTCAAAAGTTAAAATTTCCTTACAATCCGTAATGACAGTCCTGATCGTTCATCACAGTAAAATTGCAGTGTTTTTCTCAAAGTCTGAGCAGTAAAAGAGAATGTACACGGAAGTAGTGGATTTCCATGCAGTCTTGAAGAAGTAGTTTTGTCTTTCCAACGGAAAGACAGTGCTGACTTGACATGCAAACAGGTAATGGGCCACAATAGAGCATACCCACCGCAGAGTCAGTCGAAGTTTTGAAGAATATTCGTAGGTAGATCATCACAGAGCACACCACTGTAGTCCTGTTAGAGATTACGGTATTGGTGGGCCACCAGAGGTGCAGAGCCAATGCAGTCCTTGTACAAATAATGGTATTGGTGGGCCATCAAAGATGCAGACCCACTATAGTCGTTGTAGAAACGGACAGCAGCCTATTGCGACTGTGCAGGTGCACAGTCACCATCGAAGAGTCTTGCGGAGAATATAGCAAGTCCATAAACCACCATTTGTGCACGCGCAAAGTGTTTGGAATTGTCCTTAGAACCAGCAATGCTGTTAATCAGTCCCTTGCCGAATTATTAACACACGTCCAAACACTAACAGTCCTCTTTTTTTTTTTACTTATACTACGACCAATAGAAATATGTGCAGTAAAATGAATGTTTACAAATTACTTAAATTGATGAACTGGTGCCAATTACAATTTTATAACATGAGAATACAATAACAAAGGTACAAAATACATAATTAAAGAACATAACAATACAGATAACATTTGTAGTAATAACGGCTTTTCAAAAGAATAGAAATAAACATCTACATCAGTGTTACAGGAATTATGACATAAGTAAATACATAAAAGATCAGAATAACTTTCGGAACATCAACTTCACACATGAGCATCAAAACAAAACAGAATAAATAATGTCTAAACATCTTTACAAAGTAAATAACATATTATCAGAAAAATTCTACAACGTAACTGTCATAAGATAAACACATCAAGACTGGAAGAACACAAATACACAAGGGTACACAAACACAGTTCACAAAGTACAGACAAAATACAGTTTCATTAGTGTGAAGTTATCCAAATGTGTAATTGTGTAAACATGTGTCACTGATGTAGTAAAAAGATGTTTTTTCCTCTGTCAAATAATCAGATAGCTGTGTAATTATGTTTTACAGGAATATGGAACCGATGTGTAAAGTTGTATAAGCAACTACCGTATTACCTATGGCTCCTTGTGTTTGCCACACACATGGTACACAAAGTAATCCCTGAGGATTAATGTAATTATACCCTCTGATGTTACAGATTACAGCAATGGAACGAAATGTATCACGGAAAACTTTCTTTGCCATTAAAAATTTTTTCAAAATAAATGGTTTAAGTACAAAATTAATCACTCAAATGCATGTCCTGTAGCGCTAAATGTGCGTCTTGCTGTAAGATAATTCTGTGGAAGTGGCGTAGTTATAGTCCTCTGTAAGCAAAGTTCTGCTGAAGTCAATGTACTTACCTCATCATAAACGAAAGTGAAATTCTTTGCGTATAGATGTCGTAGTTATTACGTACCTTACCGTGATCAAGAAAGTACTATAATGTAACGTATTGTTGTGCTACGAAAAAGGCTGTCTCATTGTAGCTACACCACAAAAGGTACTTCTAAAACCTGTTTTACTTTCCAGAATAATACAGAAAAACTGTGCAGATATAAAACAGATACACCGCAAAAGCAACAACGTAAATTGTGTCACATATTAGTAGCGTCGTGATATAATTGTGTAGCTGTTAAAGAAACCAAACGCTAAGTCATCTTTAATCTCACAGAATGTACTTCAAATCCAGAATGTATTTTCAATTAAACCAAAATGTTGCATTAAAATCTCATTAACAGTACCTGTATATGTTCTATGTATGTAAGCCTTACAGTCGTTACGTAATCGTGCGACTAACAAGCAAGAAAGTACACCTACAATAACACTGTGTCGTCCGTTCACAATAACAATGCATTCGTAATTACTGTCTAAATATTTCCCCTAGGTTGTACACTGCATAGTTTATTTTGAAACATAGTTGCATGTTAACAGTTTCGAAGTGTGGCTAATTGTACTAGCAGCGTGAAGTGAAAAATTTTATGGAAAAGACTAAGTTAAAAAACAGATAATCTTTCAATAAACGGTTTTACATGTGAAATGTGATCAAGCCTTTACTCTTCCTACTATGCAGAGCTCCAGCTTCAACGGAATTATCGTGTGGTATGTGGTACATCGGTAAAGAATGCTCAAATTTTTGTCAAGGTTAGCGTCTATGTTATATTTCTCGGAGCCAGCCGGAGCACTTGGCTGCCTGCGGTGCGAGTCATTGTCTGCTATCTCTTTGTTGGCGCGCGTCGTTATTAGGATTTGGAGGCCTAACTTCTACAAGTTCACCCTGTCGAGAGGGCCCTGCCCTGTTTGAATCCCACTTGTTCTGATGCAATTCAGGTCTCTCGTCACGATTATATCGTCTGTCGTCATGTCGGTAGATTCCATAGTTTCCTTCTTGTCGGTCACGTGGTGGAGAATTTCTCCCTGAATCGTAACTGCCCGGTGGACCGTTGCGTCTGAAGTTATTCTGTCTCCCTTGATAATAATTGTTTTCGTTCCAATATTACCAGTGTCTCTGATTGTCTCTGTGATAGTCACTACTACGGAGAGGTGATCTTTCTCTGTAATTCTTACTACTGTGCCAACGGTTGTCATACGGGTGGTGTCTGTTTTGGTCACGATTTACGTTGTAAGAATAGCCTTGTCGTGTCCATTTATTATTTCTTTCATCGCGGAATTGTGACGGATGTGACGTGTAATTTTTGTATTCCTGTTTAGGCGTTCCGCGATTGTCAGCGTCAATTTCCAGTGCTTGTAAGAGTCCCTGAAAACCTTCAAAGTCGTCTTTACAACGTCCTGCCAAAATAACATGTCGTAAGTGTTCAGGTAATTTGATTAAGCAAATGCGGATGAGTTCGGAGGGGCTGTATGGGTTTGACAGGTACCAATTCTTGTGCAACACGTCTTCAAAATTTTTCACAAGACTGGAAAATTCAGATTGTTCGAAACCATTTCATCATTATGTCTGTATGTTTTACTCGGTCTTGTGTAGCTTGAGACCAATATGCTGAGAGGAAGGCATGATAAAATTCTCCTTCACTGTGGCAATCGTGAATGACCAATCGCATTCTTAGAGCTGGTTCATTCTCTACATAACCGCACATAAATTCTAATCTGTGCTCTAATGACCATTTGGCAGGAAAACAATGATAGAGTTGATGGAGCCATGCTTGTGGATGAATGTCGTTGCCAGAATTCTTAAACGTTTTGAATTTACGTGTAGTAATGAACAGCTTATAGTCAAAATCATCATGTCGGTGAGTCGCATATCAGTCATTGTTACTTCGTTTCGGCGGTTCCATCTCAAAATTTGGTGTACCTTGCCTATTTCTTCCATCATTCCCGAAGTACCCCGTGTTATCATTTTGTGGCTGTTCCGTATATCTATGTCCCTCTTCCCGTATTGGAGAGCGAGTGTCCTCTGAAATACGTAGTTCTTATATTACCTGTGTCAGCCTATCTTGTAATTCCCGGATTTGTCTTTGGCGTTGCGTATTAATTTGATTCTGATTTTGTTTGAATTTCCTAATTTGTTCGCACTCTTGCTTGTCATTAAAGACAACCGGTTTTGTGTCATTCAGATTATGATCTACCTTATTGGATAAATTATTTACCTGACCCGAAAGTTCAACTACTTTCTCTGATAATGAACAAATTTCCTCCATGTGTCTTTCTGAACCAATTTTCGGAGTATCTACTGTGTCCTTTAAGTTTTCCTGAGTTTTTGCAAGTTGCGTAACCGAATCGGTCGATGCAACTGAGTCAATTGTAGCTTGCATGGTCTCATGATTTTCATTAACAATAGTTTGCAGTTCTTTTATGGCTGCTTCGTGCTTCTGTAATGCATTTTCAGGCCGCGAAAAAATAGGATGAAAATGCTCACAGATTTGTGTTTTTACGTCATCACAGACCTTTTTAACATTTCGATTCAATGTTATGTTACTCAGTAGTTCACTCTTCACGTGTTTGTTGAAGCGTGGTGTCTAACTTCCCGTAGATTTTGTTCCATTGTGTCTAACTTTTGAAGCTTTTGCTGTGTTTGTCTCTCATTTTCTTCCATTTCTTGCATTAATTGCAATAATAATTCCGGTCCCCATGACTATTAGATTTTCATCCCCCTTTACGTACCGTATTACCCTGTCAAAATCCTCACACACTTTCTCTATCCCTTCGTCTTCAGCTGGCGACGTTGGTACCTCTACCTGAACTATCGTTGTTGGTGTTGGTTTGCTGACGGTTCTGATAAGATCAACCAAGTCACTGAACTGTTCACAGTAACATACTCTCTGCCCTACCTTCCTATTCATAACGAATCCTACTCCCGTTATACCATTTTCTGCTACTGTTGATATTACCCTATTCTCATCTGACCAGATATCCTTCTCTTCTTTCCCGGCTATATCTAGGTTGAGCATTTGTACTTCCCTTTTCAGATTTTCTAGTTTCCCTAACACGTTCGAGCTCCTGACAATCCACACCCCGACTTCGTTGGTTATTCAGTCTTTTTCATATGGTAACCTTCCCCTTCGTAGTCCCATCCCGGATATCCGAATGGGGGATTGTTCTGTAATCTTTTGCAAATGGAGAGATCCTCATGACACTTCTAGAATTACATGCCACATGTCCTGTGGATACACTTAAGTGTCTTTAATGCAGTGGTTTCCGTTGCCCTCTGCATCCTCATGCCGTTGATCATTCCTTATTCTTCCGCCTTTAGGGGCAGTTTCCCACCGCTAGGACAAGAGAGTGCCCTGAAGCTCTGTCGGCTCCTCCGCCCTCTTTGACAAGGCCGTTGGCAGAATCAGATTGGCTTCTTATGCCTGAAGTCTTCAGCCGCCAATGTTGATTATTAATCAAAATTTAAGCAGCGGCGGGATTCGAACCCGAATTATGAATCGAAGAAGTTACCCCTGGACCATGGGTACCATAATTCTGTATACATGTCTTACATCCATTTTATTCCGATTACTTCGATCCTGGTCGTCCACAGTAATTATTCCGTCTTAGTTCTTGAACGTATTGTATATTAGTCGTCTCTTTCTATAGCTTACCCCCATTTTTCTCAGAATTTCTAACACCTTGCACCATTTTACTTTGCCGAATACCTTTTCCACGTCGAATAATCCTATGAACGTGTCTTGATTTCTCTTTAGTCTTGATTCAATTGTCAACCGCAATGTCAGAATTGCCTCTCTGGCGCCTTAACCTTTCCTGAAGTAAACTGATCATCATCTAACACATCCTTAATTTTCTTTTCTTTTCTTCTGAATATTATTCCTGTCACAAAATTTGATGCATGAGCTGTTAAGCTGATTGTGCTATAATTTTTCGCACTTTTCAGAGCATGCAGTCTTCCGATTTTTGTGGATGATATTTTTCCGAATGTCGGATGTTATGCTGCCAGGCTCATACATTCTTCACATCAACGTGGATACTAGTTTTGGTACTAAATACCCCAATGAATTTCGAAATTCTGATGAAATGTTATGTATCCCTTCTGCCTTATTTGATTCTAAGTCCCCCAAAGCTACTTTAAATTGTGATTCTAACACGTGATTTCCCATCCCCTCTAAATCGACAGCTACTGCTTCTCCGATCACATCTTGCCGTAATAGAGGCCTTCATTGCTCTCTTTCCACATATCCTCTGTCTCCTCTGCATTAAAGAGTGGAATTCCCGTTGCACCCTTAATGTTACCGCCCTTGCTTTTAATTTCATTTAAGGTTGTTTTGACGTTTCTGTATGGTGAGTCAGTCCTTCTGACAAGTACACCCTTTTCGATTTCTTCACATTTTTCATGCAGCCATTTCGTCCTAGCTTCTCTGCAGCTCCCATTTATTTCATTCTTCTGAGACTGAATCTCTCTGAACATTTTTATAAATTTCTCTTTCATCGATCAACTGAAGTATTTCTTCTGTTACCCAACCTTTCTTCTTTGTACCAATGTTTTTCTGTCCAGCTTATGTGATTGCCTTTTTTAGAGATGACCATTCCTCTTTAACTGTACTGACTACTGAGTTATTCCTTGTTGCCGTATCTATAGCCTTCAAGAACTTCGTGCATATCTCGTCATTCCTTAGTACTTCCGTATCCCACTTCTTTGCGTATTGACTAATTTCTTGAACTTCAGCCTACTTTTCGTCACTACTAAATTGTGATCTGAGTCTATATCTGCTCCTAGTTTGCCTTACAATCCAATATCTGGTTTCGGAAACTCTGTCTGGCCATGATGTGAACTAACTGAAATCGTCCTGTATCACCCGGCCTTTTCCAAGTATACCTCCTTCTCTTGTGATTTTTGAACACAGTATTCGCTATTACTAGCAGAAATTTATTGCACAACTCAGTTAGTGTTTCTGCTCTCATTCTTTGTCCCTAGCCCATGTTCTCCTGTAACTGTTTCTTCTACTCCTTCGCCTATTACTGATTCCAGTCCCACGTGACTCCTAGATTTTCGTGTCCCTTCATGTATCCTCATATACTTTGTCTATCACTTCATCTTTAGCTTGCGACGTCTGAATGTGTACGTGAACTGCTGTTGTCGATGATAGTTTGCTGTCGATTTTGGTGAGAAAAATCTCATCACTGACCTCTTTACAGTAACTCACTGTCACGTGAGCTTATTAATATCATTCTGTAAACCTCCTTCCAATTGATTCAATAGTTTCATGGTAAAACGGTGCTTCTCATCAATCCAAAGTGAATTCACAATCGAAAATCTCCTTTCGACAACACCGTTTGTGGCTGGTACAGCAAGAGCAAATTTCACAAGCGTCTCTGTATTTCTACGTGAAGTACCTGTACTTTAGCGTACCGAGTACATCACACCATTTCTAATCTGTTTCCAAATTAGCTTTTTCCCGGCACACGAATACATCTGCCAGGAAGTTTCATATCAGCGCACACTCCGCTGTAGAGTGAAAATTTCATTCTGCACTACCTTTCGTCCCTTTCAACTGTCAAATCCAACATATTCTAGTATGACTGAAGAGCGCCTAAAAGATATTGGTGGAAAGAAAGTAAAGTGGATGTGGCTCAGTATGCAAGGAACTGCTTAGCGAGCAAATTTGAATTGTAAACTAGTGCGTCACTGAGGTTACCAGAGGCTTCAAAACCATTTCAAATGCTTTTTATTGACTTATTAGGACCGCTCGATCTGACACCAGCAGAAAATCAATTGGTATTAACTGTTGTGGTTGGCAGGAGAGCCAACCGTGTTAGTAAAGGAGGCCGAAATGCATGCGTTTTAGCTCACGCAGGTTGGCGTGAGGTCTGGAACACGACAAGGGAATTAGAATTGAGAATAACGGACGTAGCTGGTGGAATACTTAACTTTAATCCATTAATGGAGAACGTCGCTCTTGATGGTACATGATTCACAATATCAATAGTACGGATACTGGCGCCTTGCTAGGTCGTAGCAAATAACGTAGCTGAAGGCTATGCTACCTACAGTCTCGGCAAATGAGAGCGTAATTTGTCAGTGAACCATCGCTGGCAAAGTCGGCTGTACAACTGGGGCGAGTGCTAGGAAGTCTCTCTAGACCTGCCGTGTAGCGGCGCTCGGTCTGCAATCACTGATAGTGGCGACACGCGGGTCCGACGTATACTACAGACCCGCGGCCTATTTAAAGGCTACCACCTAGCAAGTGTGATGTCTGGCGGTGACACCACATTAACAGTAATAAATAACTTACTGTGGTAGGTGGTCATGCTGAATAAGCAAGAGGTGACAGTAGCACAAGGAATTGTTAACAACTGGGGGCTGAAGTACCGAATGCCAGGTACAATAATAGCACACTGTGATACAAATTTCATATCGAACATACTGAAGAAATTTTGTGAGTTGTTGCATATGAATAAGTGTAAAACATATCCTCTTCACCCACGTGCCAAAGGAAGAACAGAACGGATACGTGGATGGGAAAACATTAAGTTAGTATGTGAACACGCATCACAGTGACTGGTAATACATTTCTCTGGTATGTCGTGTCGCTATATAATTCAACAGTACACCTGTATGAGGTGGTGTATGGTCTAAAAATTTCATCACAATTTAATCTTGTAAAGACAAAGAATAGGAAAATGACGAGTTATCAGAAACAGTACGAGATGTGTGGAAAAGAGTACGGAAGGAAAATATGCAGACGTAGGGAAGCAAGAGGAATCAGTGAAACTTACAGAAATTTTACCTCACTGTAAAGTAGGGCAACTGGTGGTGTTATCCTATTTACAGGCAGAAATGGAAGAGGAAGAAGTTACTCACTAGGTGCTATGTACACTATCAGACGATGAAGATTACTTCATCAGTTAACATGAAGCTTCAGTTGCCAACAAGAACGGCAGAAATACACGGTGGGTGTCTACAACCATTTTGGAGTTACTCCAAAGCCGACTCGTGATGTTTCAAGGGCTGAGCTGGCGGCGAACTTGAGTAGACGGATTCAGAGGAAGAGAGAAGAAGCTGTGTATGAGCCTCATCAGTTCTTTTCGTTAAATAAACAGGATATCTCACGTTTCTGCTTCAGTTAAACCCGACAGTCGTGAATATGTTTAGCTACAGAATATGGCTGAATGCAAAAAAAAATCTAAGTGTCAGTTGAATATCACTTGCTGTCGTAGCGTGAGTGCACGTTTTCCTTTCGTCAGCAGCGGTAGTGGATAGTGGATGCTGTCGGGGTGAGCTTTGAACCTCAGACTCCGTTCTAAATCTCTCTCGAAGGTTACACCACAGTCTGATACATTTTCTACGTCTTAGATGAAAACAAGACTCCTAGTTGTTCCCTAGATAAGGTTACTGGCATGGTACATATTATTTGCATGAAATAACACGTACGTCGTTGCCCTCAAATCGCTTGCAATCCTTAACCCTCCGTGCTTGGTATGATTCTCTGTACTAAGGCTCTTTGCAGTTTATCTCCATACGAGTTAAGAGCAGCCTGTGAACAAGTGCCCACATAAGGACTCTCGCAATGATCTCAGCGCAGCGTGAGTCACCTTGCTCAAACTCTCCACGATTTGCTGCAAGATAAATTTCTTTGTCTACATTTGTCTGTATCAATTCTGGTCGCCATGAATTTTCTTTCTGGTCAATCAGAGCATTAGTACTTGTTATAACTATATCCACTAGAGCTTTTGTAGCCTATCAGAGGCGTCGTTTCTTTCGTAGGGCAGAACATAACTTTGGCTACCTAATCCTGAGATAAACAGCTTTTCCTCTCACGTGAGTTTTTACACAAGTGACTTCAGTGAGTCACCAGTTTTTTCAGTTGGGTTTCTCCGGACGTTTAACTTCCATCTTCAGGCGTGTTCCTATAGAAAGGCTTTCCATAGGGTCGTCGCTAAAAGCAGGGACATAGGTGGCTTTTACTAATGGTCTGTGCAGTGGCTCAGGTGTTTCATTGTGTCCATTAGATGTCCTAGGGTGTGGGTTTTGGTCTAACGTTGGGACGGGTATTATCGTTGTAACATTGTCCTTAATTCAGAATTAACTCTCATAGCTCGGGTTTGGAAATTACTTGCATGCAATTACTAGTGTGGGCGTTAGTGGTTTATATTCATGAAATACTGGTTTGTTTCTTCTCTTTGGCTATCAACAATCGTACATTTTGAAGAAACTATGTTGTGTGACATACCGATTTACCCAAATTGTTTCAGCGATACAGTGTAAGGTGAGTTATTTGACACATTACTTTTTTTGCTGTGCGCTTTTATTCTTCTGTGATAAAGAATCAGCGTAGATCACAGTCGAGATATCTGTAGATGGGATTTGTAGAGCGTAAGTGACAATGTAAGCCTGCTTTGTGAATACGGAAGAATAAGTAAATTTAAGGCTAATAGAGGAGAAAGCAAGGGAATGTGCACTGATGGCAACAATGCCGGGAGTACAAAACACATGTGACAAACATAATCATAACTGAAACAGTAGTTAGCAGAATAGTAAGTAAGATTGGATGTTGCATATAACCCATGTGCACAAACAACCAGTAGTTTTGATTACAAACTTTATCTATATTCTGTAAAAATATTAAGTGGAATATATGATCCAGGGGACCATATGTTGTTCATAGCTGGGGGTAATTTAGTGTACTGTCCATATATAGCGATTTTAGTGCAAGCCTCTGGGGTATATTTTAGAAGTGAAAATGTGGGGTGTTATCTATATAACAATTCAAAAGCGCAACTGCAGTGCTGCGATGCAGGTTAGTTTGCTGAAAGAGAGGTACACCACAGACACATGATGTGAGGGCCAGCCAGATATACACATTGATAATGGCAGTGATGGTTTAGTATATGTGACTAGTAGTGGTGCAAATGTCCTACAAGATTTACACTGCCAACTGTAAGTATTGAATATTTTGAAATGAAGTTTTTCTCAGTTCCGGAGATCTAGCAGGACGACGGTACTGTGTCAAACAAAACTGGTACGTGTACCTGCCAGTAGAAGTCACTGATTCATGCCCACAGCAGGACAAGAGCCCTCTGCATTAAGTTTGTACTGGAATTAGTGCCATAGTACAGAAAGACATCTACTACAGCGATATGGCTGATTCTTGCTCAGAGCGCAGAGGGTCATTCTCCACACATGCTTACTAATGTTATCACAGGAAAGGCACCGCACCGCAGTTGGCATCCTCTGCTGTGGTGGGCCGAGTCGTTACCCAGGGCTACAGCAGATGAGTCATGGTGAATTATACACGCTGTTGGGTCTACGCCACATGACCGCTTTATGTCCCAAGCTACCAATGCATTACTGAGGCTCCACGTCAACCATCACAGTGCATTCAAGCAGTCAGCACAGCAGGAATCAGCAGCCAGCTGGCCACTGACCCAGTGTACTGTGCATCGCAGATGCTTCAATAAAGAACCTGTTACCTTTTGTAACTGCCTTCCTCAAGAGTCTGCTGGACTCCCACCTCGCCTCCGCCACTCCGTCACACCATCATGACACATAGCTAACCCTCCCTGCAGTGGTGGCGGTATACTAGGTTAATCATCTTTTGGTATTACTCAGATATACTCAGAGCGACATTCTGGGCCACACATTACTGTCATCTGAGATTCGCAATTCATTTTTATGCCTAGCACTAACTTAAACAATGATCGATTTTAGGTTATGTGTGAATTGCATATTCGTGGATATCTTTGTGCGAAATCCATCCATTAGCAATTTTTGGTCTCTGTTGTTCACATGGATGAATACGTCTTTCGCCACTTTTATTCAAAATAGTTTTTGTGCTACTTTCTACCACTTGATCATTAATTTGGAACTCATTCTGCCATCTGGGTCACGAATTACAAACATCTCCTTCTGATTACCGACATTTTCCAAAGCTGTTGTCGCACCAGAAAAAAGAACTTAACTTCAGTAGTTATGATATCATCCTTTGGGCCATGCACTGCTATGCGTACCAAGGAAAGATTTCTCCTATCGATATACATATTCAGAAGTCTGTGATTCACTTCGTATATATGTTTCTTACTTACTTCAGCTGCTACAGATGCTCCTCCTCAGTATAGTTTTTCTTTTGGTATATATATATATATATATATATATATATATATATATATATATATATATATATATATATATAAATTGCTTTATATTTGTATGAGAACAAGCAGACAGAAAATCACCTGTTTCTCCAGGCTGAGGATTGAGGTAACGGGTTTTCCGCATATCAACAATAAAAATAAGCAAAATGCAGCATTTCACAACAAAGTTTCGGAAATGGGCTGTTACAAAATTAAACGAAAATAGGTGATGATACATACCTTGTGATTAAAAATATTGAATGATACAGTCAGACTAAATAAAAGAGAACTATTTAAAGAATTAAAACAGTGCGATATGGACATATTATCCCTCACAGAGCAAGAGAAATAGGAAAAGGAAACGAGGAAAATTATATATGAGACATTGATTATGTGCCTGTCTTCTGTTTCGTGTAAATTTGCATTACATTACCGTTAAGTTCCACTACATACGACTTGTGGCATTTCTAGTGCTCTTGTTGTAATAGTGTATGTATTGCCTGCATACAGATAGCTGTCACTCGTTAACAGTTTACATCAGATTGAAAAATTACAGTTACTTACGTTTTAATTATGAGCATCGTGTGTAGCCTCCTCATTGGTCAGTTATTAATGTGGCTTGACTTTGACACGATTTGAATGACTGGACGTTTTGTAATTGCTGACATGTAATGGCTTTTGGTTTTAATGTCATCGAAAGACCTAAGTGTTTACTAGTTACAATGCATTTATTCATAACAACAAATTTCATATTTCAATAATTTCCTCGTGGTCACTTATGTTTAACACAGAAGATTACTTTTTGAGCGGTGTACTACTCTGTAAGCTTTTCTGGTGGTGAGTCACCTAACAGTACTGCTGGATGTATCTCGTAAACCACATCAAATACTGACGAATCGATTCCACAGACCGAACGTGAGGAGAGGGACCAGTGTAATTTGTTAATACAAACAATAAAAAATGCACGAAAGTATGTTTTTAACACAAACCTACGTTGTTTTTTTTTTGTACATGGAACCCCATTAGTTTTGTTAGCACATCTGAACATGTAAAGAAATACGTAATCAGTGCCGTTTCTTGCATTGTAAAATATTACTTCCGGACATATTGTAACCTAAAGTTGACGCTTGAGTATCACTCCTCCGCTGTTCGATCGTGTGTATCGGAGAGCACCGAATTACGTAGGGATCAAAGGGAACGGTGATGGACCTTAGCTACAGAAGAGACTGGAACTGCACATTACGTCCACATGATAACAACTTTTTATTGGTCTTTTTCACTGACGCACATGTACATTACCATGAGCGGTGAGGTACACGTACACACGTGGTTTCCGTTTTGAATTACGGAGTGGAATAGAGTGTGTCCCGACATGTCCGCCAATAGATGTTGAATGTGGTGGCCATCATTTGCTGCACGCAATTGCAATTTCTGGCGTAATGAATGTCGTACACGCAGCAGTACATCTTGTGTAATGTCGCCACAGGCTGCCACAATACGTGGTTTCATATCCTCTGGGGTTGTAGGCACATCATGATCAAACTCTCCTTTGAGGTACCCCACAGAAAGAAGTCCAGAGGTGTAAGATCAGGAGAACGGGCTGGTCAATTTATGCGTCCACACGTCCTATGAAACACCCGTCGAACATCATGTCAAGGGTCAGCCTAGTGTTAATTGCGGAATGTGCAGGTGCACCATTATGCACATACCACATACGCCGACGCGTTTCCAGTGCGACATTTTCGAGCAACGTTGGCAGATCATTGTGTAGAAACGCGATGTACAGGCTGTTTAAAAAATGACCGGTATATTTGAAACGGCAATAAAAACTAAACGAGCAGCGATAGAAATACACCGTTTGTTGCAATATGCTTGGGACAACAGTACATTTTCAGGCAGACAAACTTTCGAAATTACAGTAGTTACAATTTTCAACAACAGATGGCTCTGCAAGTGATGTGAAAGATATAGAAGACAACGCAGTCTGTGGGTGCGCCATTCTGTACGTCGTCTTTCTGCTGTAAGCGTGTGCTGTTCACAACGTGCAAGTGTGCTGTAGACAACATGGTTTATTCCTTAGAACAGAGGATTTTTCTGTTGTTGGAATTCCACCGCCTAGAACACAGTGTTGTTGCAAGAAGACAAAGTATTCAACGGCGGTTTAATGTAACCAAAGGACCGAAAAGCGGTACAATAAATGATCTGTTTGAAAAATTTCTACAGGCTGGGAACGTGACGGATGAACGTGCTGGAAAGGTAGGGCGACCGCGTACGGCAACCACAGAGGGCAACGCGCAGCTAGTGCAGCAGGTGATCCAACAGCAGCCTCGGGTTTCCGTTCGCCGTGTTGCAGCTGCGGTCCAAATGACGCCAATGTCCACGTATCGTCTCATGCGCCAGAGTTTACACCACTATCCATACAAAATTCAAACACGGCAACCCCTCAGCGCCGCTACCATTGCTGCATGAGAGACATTCGCTAACGATATAGTGCACAGGATTGATGTCGGCGATATGCATGTGGGCAGCATTTGGTTTACTGACGAAGCTTATTTTTACCTGGACGGCTTCGTCAATAAACAGAACTGGCACATATGGGGAACCGAAAAGCCCCATGTTGCAGTCCCATCGTCCCTGCATCCTCAAAAAGTACTGGTCTGGGCCCCCATTTCTTCCAAAGGAATCATTGGCCCATTTTTCAGATCCGAAACGATTACTGCAGCACGCTATCTAGACATTCTTCGTGAATTTGTGGCGGTACAAACGACCTTAGACGACACTGCGAATATCTCGCGGTTAATGCAAGATGGTGCCCGGTCACATCGCAGTGCCGACGTCTTTAATTTCCTTAATAAATATTTCGATGATCGTGTGATTGCTTTGGGCTATCCGAAACATACAGTAGGCGGCGTGGATTGGCCTCCCTATTCGCCAGAGATGAACCCCTGTGACTTCTTTCTGTGGGGACACTTGAAAGACCAGGTGTACCGCCAGAATCAAGAAACAATTGAACAGTTGAAGCAGTACATCTCATCTGCATGTGAAGCCATTCCGCCAGACACGTTGTCAAAGGTTTCGGGTAATTTCATTCAGAGACTACGCCATATTATTGCTATGCATGGTGGATATGTGGAAAATATCGTACTATAGAGTTTCCCAGACCGCAGCGCCATCTGTTGTTGACAATTGTAACTACTGTAATCTCGAAAGTTTGTCTGCCTGAGAATGTACTGCTGTCCCAAGCATATTGCAACAAACGGTGTATTTCTATCGCTGCTCGTTTAGTTTGTATTGCCGTTTCAAACATACCGGTCATTTTTGAAACACCCTGTATGTTTCAGCTGTTTGGACCCCTGCACCGAAGTGAGGACAAATGAGGTGGTCGCCAATGTTTCCGCACTATATATTAACAGTCCACGGTCGCTGTCGCTCTACCTGTCTGAGCTAGCGAGGATTGTCCACGGACCAGTAATGCATGTTCCGTAGATTCACTGCCCCGTGGTTTGTGAAACGCGCTTCATCGGTAAACAGGTAGAACTGCAACGCATTCTCTGTTAATGCCCATGTACAGAATTGCATTCGATGATTAAAGTCATCACCATGTAATTGCTGATGTAGCGACACATGAAACGGGTGAAAGCGGTGACGATGCTGTATGCGCATGACACTACTTTGACTCAGTCCACCGGCTCTCGCAGTGTCCCGTGTATTCATGTGTGGGTTCATGGCAACAGCAGCTAACACGCCAACTGCACCCGCTTCTCCTGAGACAGGCCTGTTACGGACTCGTTTGCTTGCTACGACCATACCTGTTGCATACAATTGGCGGTAGATGTTTTGCAATGTGCGGCACGTTGGATGCTCTCTGTCCGGGTACCGTTCTGCATACACCCTGCAGGCTTCAGCTGCATTTCGTCGACACTCGCCATTGATGAGTATCATCTCCGCCTTTTCAGAGTTCGAATACACCATGGTCACAGTTCCTAAAACACTACACTATCACAGACGTCTGGAAACACGGTGTACTACAGTTGGTCTGCGTGCGGAGACGAATGCAGACTAACAATAGCAGCAAGCGCTACATGCGGACACTGCGACAGCTAGACCAAACCACAACAGTGCACTGCAGCCACACTCGTAAACACGGTCGTCATCGTAAACATGTCCCGGCAGATGCTGTTCGCCGACCGTGGCCCGTGTTTGTTACAACACGCAACTGAACGTCGGAGGTTTCAAGCGTCAACTTTAGGTTACAATATCTCCGGATGCCATTAACATTTCACAATGCAACAAACGGCACTGTTTACGTATTTGCTTATATGTTCAGATGTGCTAACAAAACTAACGTGGTTCCATTTTTAAAAAAAACGTAGGTTTGTGTTAAAAAACATACTTCCATGCCTTTTTGTATGGTTTGTATGAAACAATTACACTAGCCCCTCTCCTCACGTTCGGTCTGTGGAATCGATTCGTCAGTATTTGATGTGGTTTACGAAATATATCCAGACAACGTTAGGTGCCTCACCGCTGACATCCTTCATGATACACTGCATCCTTGCAGGCTACTTAGTGTCCCTGAGTTTGATTTTTTCATGGCAGTACACGATATATTATGCATTCGCATACGAAGGTTTGCATCACGAACAGTTTCCTTCTGGGCGTCTTTCATTGGTTCTATATATGTGGGTCCTGCATTCGGTTTAGACCAAGCCTTGGAAGTTTATTTTATAGATATGACGTAGTGTATGTCCCTCATCTGTGTATAAATAAGCATTTTATACTTTGGCACGACATATAGGTTATGTTCCTTCTTTTTACTTCTTTGTGAGGTATTGTTTCCTTCCATTCATCACCTTTCTTTAGTTATTTTGTCTTACAGTAAGTTATTTCAGGGTTGTGCAAATAATGTATGTCTGACTGTCAAATAAAAATCATGAATAGTATTTAAAGAAGTTTTAATATATACTATAATTGTACAATGTATTGGGGCGAAATTCGTGATGATACATTTTAGACATGTCAAATATTCTGTCAAATATTTGGTGTAATTTCATTTGTAGAGTCATGCCATTGTTCTCATTCTATTTTAATCTGTTTCTATGTAACTTGATTGACAAGTTGATAATACTATTGTTAATGTTTTATTCATACATGCCTGAAGATTATGCAAAGAAGCACTGAAACTGGTAGAGACAAAATAAATTAAAATCATAAGGACTGCTGCAGGTGTTTTTATTTTTTGTCACGATACTAAACGGCCGTCGTCCCAGAGACCTGCTGCTACAAGGATGGACATACAAAAGCTTTGAGAAGGACCTCCATTCCTGTTGTTCTACACGTCTTCCTGTCACTTTGTCCTGGCAATATGTCCTGATTAGATACAACGAACTGGTACATACACACCGGCTCACTGCCATGACTCACGCCAGTGATAGAGGGTTACAGGACTATCTTGATAGCAGTTACACTCTATCTACAGCACTCCGAAGAAAAGAGCGCGCTTTTAAGATGCTGTGCGCTTTTAAGATGCCGAATGACAATTTTTTCCGTTGAGAGTTGTACTGCCGTAGGAAAATAGTTTAGGACATTCAGAGTCACTTTGATTTACACGGTTTTCAATGGGGAACTGATTGATTTCCTCAACAGTAATCACCAAGCAGGTTGGGGGTTTTGTGTATGTTTTGACACAGCGTTGTTCTACACGTTGTACTGTAGGCCATACGTTGTTATCATACCTTTTTCACTGTCCCTACAATCGATTAATTTGAGTTCCTATCATATTACGTTTTATCCCATTTTCAATTCTGTGGACTAATACCGATGCCCAGAGATAGAGTCCGGGTAACTTACGTTTCACTTTTGATGTTGAGTGCCCTTTCTGATCAACAAGTCGCAACTTAGTGCCGGTTCATTGTAACGCCTTAGTATCGGTGTTTAGCTGAGTTGTTGGACAGATTTCTGTTCTGTTTTGGTGGGAGAAAAGAGGCAGACTGCGTTAGCTTTCGTGAAGCAATAGGAACGACCAACAGCACATTTCCGTGTGGCCTACGTGACTCAGTCAGTCTGCGCCGATGTCTAAACGGATATCCAGCCAAATTCTCAACCGATTCGTTACATTGGTCCGTCCGATTGCTTGGGAGAAGCTTCAAGGAACGTCTGGTAGTTCTCGCTCGGCAGAAAAGCATCAAACTGAATATACTCCTACGTGCTCTTCTTGGAATCTGTTTGGCCTATACCATCGTGAAGAGAAGCGTAACAAAGAGCTGATCGCTGAGGACTGCGAAAAAAAAAAAAAAATTCGAGGTGCCCTCTTGGTCGCTGGAGTGAAGGCAGATAACTTTGTTGTCGCAAGAGGAGAGTTCGGACAGTTTAGAAGCGAGTGAAGTACAGATAGTTTTGGTGACGCGAGGAAGACAATCGTGTTACGTATGAGGACGCTGAAGTAAGTCAGATATTTCAGCAATGGTGAATTTGAATCACACTGCGTTCGGAAATTATAGAGATTATAAAGAATACAAGCTCTGCTGGGTTTGGTAAGATAAAAGATAGGACTATCTGGGAGTTAATTCAATACTGAGTTTCCCAGGTAAACGTTGGGAAGCTGCACAAGGTAAATTCATGTCGTATGCAGATGATGAGTGATGGAAGACCACAGAGGTTGCTGTCGTCCAGAGCTGCTCCGGACAGCGCTCTGAAATGTTACGTTAAATATAACTGCCGGCATGGATAGCAAAGGGTTGTAGACACAGGAGTAATTGATAGCTTCATCAGTATTTTCATCTTTCTTTTGAATAATAGTTAAATTATTAGATTATTTAGGTTCATTGTTTAGACTCGTGTGCGTGTGCGGCTTGTTCCTTAAAAATTACTGTGCACGGAAAGTGTCCAACCTGTTATTAACTGCCGATGCTTTAATTAGCGGATCTTCAACTTGCCTATCTCAGATTGAATCGTACATGCTCTTCAACTTTCTTCGTTAAGGTATCTGTGTTCGGTTTCGTTTCCCGTAGTTTCCCTTAACAGAGAAAGTCTCGAATTTGCATGATTGACATCCCCTACAAAGTTGTCTCTATTACATAGAGTACATCCCACGCTGATCCTGTTCCCATTTAGATTCACTTACCTGAGGAAGTGTACTGGGGAAAATTAGATGACCTAACCTCCCATTCGTTTATTGTCAAATTCCATGTCAGCTGTCCAAAACAATTTTGATAAATCTTGTATCTTGCAATGCTTATTTTCAATTACCCGTTTCCCAGTCCCATGTCATTGCAGTCGGTAGTTAAAATCGGAAAGGTACCAACTACATGCGCATATCTATTAGTCGTCATCCTGAAGCATTACAGAGTTCTCGTTACCATACGTAGGGTTGAATTAAGATCCTTATAAATCATGGCGTAAATGTTTTATTTCCTGTGGACAGAACTTGGCATGACAATTGCACTTAGGGATGAAGAATTATTTACCATTATAACAAAAAGGTTGGGATGTCTGACGAGGGAAGACACTGAGACATAGGCCAGGAACAATCGTCTGTTTTCTCAGGTTTTGCCAGTGATAAGCCCCAGACATAAACGACGATTTGTACTACCGTTAACCTTAATAAAACGTCGAGGAACTTTCATTTCATGTCTGGAAGGTTTTCTCCTTTAGTCTACCATTTACCCATGCTCATATGAAACAGAGTTACCTATCAGCGAGCAACTCTTGCTGTTTAGTTATGAGTATAGTAATATGCTAACGCCAGTGTAAGGAACATTAATTTCTTTAACTTTCTGCCAGATGGGAGCTGTGACATATTAGTAGAAATGAATGCTTGGAGATCAGAAGGAATGATATCTGAAAAGATAATTTGTTAACTAGAGGAGAACCGAAACCACTTGGTGAGGCTACCAAGTGAGGTGAAAGGAAAGCAATGAATGATACAGATAAAGTAGAGGAAAGCAGAGACTGTCAAAAATGTTGGAGAAACAGTGGTTTTATGTAAGACAGAAAGAGGAAGACATTCGGAGCAGTCATAGGAAAAGAGCACCGAGTAGTAAATGCTTTGATCTCTTGTGAATCCATCGTGATTCTGGATCGCACACAGCCTAGTGTGTAGTTATTTCCATAGATGAATAGATTGGATAAAGATTTAACGTTATACTTCGGTATGTATCAGACCTTGGAGTACAGTTATGCATTGTTGGGGGGCATTTTATAAGCGATTACCTGTTCTGAGGACACAAGCCAACACCAGCAACTAAAACAGCGACGACAAATGTTGAATTGATTGCAACTATGTGTCTGATCGGGGTGGAACTTGTGAACTTTGCTGTTGGTGAGAAAGTGTTCTACAGACTACGCCATCCAGTTCATTCCCCTACCCCCGTCTCCCTCACAGCTCCATTTATGCCACACCTTTTCACGTACCTCCTAGACCTCACATCACTCCAGCACACTGAAACAGCATTCCAGGCACAATGGGTAAAGCAGAGTTATGGCTAAGATATGGACTGGGGGATTGTTTCCTGATAGAATTTTCAACCTGCAGGGAAGTTTATGCTCATCTGATATGTAGGCATATGAAAATGGTGTGACGGTGCGAGACGCGAAACTGGAACCTTTTTCTGGAGGTGATAAGTGCTCTACCGACTGAACCATGGCAGTACAACTCACAACTGGCCCGGGCAGCTCCACTTGCGTCAATATCTCTACTCCAACCATCTAAAATAAAAATTCTTCTGCCCACTTTGCGAGAATAGAAGTCATGCAAGAATCGTGTCCATAGCCTTGGCCATCGTAAGCCTACTGAATTTTCATTTAGAACCCCAGACAGTCATACATTCTTATCTGCAAGAAGGTTCAACGCGGCGCACACTCAGCTTCAGACAGAAAGTTCATTCTACAATAGAGGACACGTAAAAGTCACATCACCAGTACCGTCGCATGCACCATAACTAAGCACAATAAATCATATGTAACCAAATATTACATACTAATGAGGCAGGAATAATGAATGTTTTTTTTTTTTGTTATCTGAAGTGTTGGAAAGAGAATGATTTTATGTGTGCAATAGCTGTTTGGTTCTCAGAGCTGAGATACAGATCCAAGATTACACTGACGTATGCTAATGCCATCTTGACAGATAAATAGCGTACATCCCCTCCTCTCCCCGCCGGCAAACGTCATACGGACATCACTGAGCAAGCTATTCACTTTAGTCAGGCGGCAGCTGGCACATTTGTACTGTGGCACCATCTCGCAAAATACTTATGATTAGCGGATCAGCTTCTACAACCCCGTTTACAGTAAGTTTTTACTAAATAAATACCGCCATAAGAAATAATAGAAATGTCACCGTAGAAGTCTAATGCAGAAATCTTCAACAAGGAGACAGCACTTTTCATAGTATCTGCAGAAATCTTCCCTAAGGCCTGCCTTGTAGTCAGTTCGCTAGCTTGTTTTTGCAGTGTCACATACTGAAGTGCTTCCATAAAGACAGCAGCCATTTTGGGCGATGGGTTCGTTCAGCCACTCTTCACTTGCTGATAAACAAACCTCTCTCAAAGCATTCTAGGCGGTAATCCATTGTCTCTCTGCTTTTTACTACTTCAGCCGTCTGCTGCCCATCGGAGGTCCTCCATTTTTATCTTAAACCGTCTACGTGCCGGAAATTTAATTTCTCATTCTTCTGCAACAGTTGTCTTCAGCGATAGTAAAAAAATGAGCGTTTCGAAACCAACCACCTTTTAACATAATTAAATTTTACCGGTGTGAACGGCGAGTTTGTGAATATGCACTTGGAATCAACTCTATTCAGGGACAAAAATTCTACTTCTGTATGTATGAATTGAATACATTATATCTGAGGAGGCCCAAAGTCTGTATGCCTTTGGTTAATTAACACCACAGTTGAAATCAAGCTTCAATCTGTGGAGCTGTGATTTGTGAATGTGCGTAATTAACTCGACAACCTTTATACTTGGGGAACAGTACGTAGCCATTTCTTCACCTATTAAAATAGTAGGTATGCGGAACAGCAATATCAATTACAAATTAGTTTACTTTTATTCCCATTTTCTGTAGACAGTATTTATGTCAACTCGCTGTGAGGTGGAACATGTCGGAAGATTCAAAATTAGATCGATTTTGTCAGCAAAAGCTTGGGTGCATGATGGTTATTTACTTAACTAAATTTTTTTCTAATGTTAATCTATGATAAATTTTAATAAATTCTATAAAACTATAAATTCACCTGAGGAGTAGAAATAAGTTCCTTTCGTTTTACAAACTCATAATTTCTGACAGCACCGGTAATTCACAGGACAGTAGTACAGTATTTTAATGACTTCTTACCTCACTCTTTTCTGAGCAAGACTAAGGTTATGTTGTGCACAATGGAAAACATTTTGTTTCTAGTATTAACTGAGGTGCTAGCCAAAATGTCAGAGAATTCGTGTAAACTTTTCAGCCCTATATTTGTCCTCTAGCCATACCTGCTTACCCAATTTTAACTCGATGTCAATATCGTCCTTTATATATCAGATTTCATTTTCTAATGTTTCATTTGCTGTGTTATTATATTTTGTATTTTCCTCAGTTAAATTCAGTAAGTCGTATGTTATCGAAGGATTTCTACTGGCCTTTGTCTTTATCCGTATTTGATCCATTGCTCTCTCACTATTTCGTCTCTCAATCTTCCCCAGTCTTCTTTCGTTGTATTTTATCCCCAGTTTTGGTCAATCAGCGTATAATGCTCCTTGTGAATCTCTCGACACCCTCTGTTGTTCTCTGAAATTTCTTATGTTCATTCTCCAGTTTATAGCATACACGACCTTGCAACTTTTTCTCTAAAAACTAACGGCGCTTCCAGGACTCTTCTGCGAATTCGACATTCCTCTTTGATTCCTAAACCAAGGAACTGCAGTGATTAAATTGTGCTCTGTATTATATTATTCTTTACCTCCAGTCCACGTCCTTCTACTACTGAATTCCAGTCTTCCATTGAAATTTTAAGTTTAGTCTCCCTTAAGATATCAAATTTCTTCAGAGCCAGTATTCGTACATACTTGTACTACTGTGGGGGAAATTACCATCCTCTCTCTACTCGCTATTACAATACGTAGACTTTCGATTTTCACTATAGTTTACTTGCATCTTTATTTCCTTATTCACTATTAGACTTTCTCTGTAACTGTAAGTACTGTTGTATCTGCAACCGGGACGGTCACGGGGTAGAAATGACGGAAAGCGAGGCGGGACCTGCGGTGAGACCCGCGAACAACAACACAACGGGAGAGGACGGACACGACCAACGAAGGACAGAACGAACAATAACAAGATCGAACAACGGAGTCACCAGGAAACATAACAAACACGTCCACTCGTACACAGAACAAGTAAGTGACTGTCTAAAGTGAGAGAATGGGTCGACAGACGTACGCGAGATTAGAGTGGCTGGCTGAGCTTTTTTTCCGTTATTGAATTTCGGTTCCCCCGAAGGGGGCGGGCTGGCAGCAGCTTAGTATGCCGCTCTTCAGCCTACAGACTTCGTTTTAATAAGATGAAGAGAATAAATAATAAAAGCAGGCGATCAAATCAAATACTTAAATAGTAACATGAAAAAAAATTGTCGAACTTAAAACATAGAACAAAGGGATGATGATGCTAAGAAAATACATACGAAGCAGACAGGTAAAATAATAGACAGACAATTAAAAAGACACGGCAACAGTCTGGTTTCTGTTCGCAAAAGACATAAAATTCACACCCAGCGACAGCGTGGTTTCTTTTTGCAACACTAGAAAGATGAACAACACTGAACATTCACTGGAACACTGCACTAAAAAGTTGGCAAATGTGACATACAACAGCCGAGAGCAGGTGGGGGAGAAACTGGACAGATGATGGAAAAGTAAAAAAGGGGGTAAGAAGAGGAAAAGCGAAGGGGGAAGGGGGGAAAGGAGCGAATGGAGATGAGGGCCCAAGGAGGGGTGGGAGATGCTGGGGAGACGCGACAGCGAATAGGGGAGGCAGAGGAGGGGAATACAAAAGTACTCGCTGAGGGGGGGGAGAAGGGAAGTAGGGAGAGGTTTGCCAGGAAAACAACTGGATGGAAGGGTGGAAGAGGGAGCCCAGGTAAAGGATGGAGGAGTAGGGCAGTGAGGATCAGAGTTGATAGGAGTGATAGATGGAGGGAGAGAGGGCATCATCTGGGAGGGGGAGTTCATGGAAGCCACATTGGGAAAGGAGATGGAGGGTGTAGAGATGGAGGGTGGGGGGACACAACAGTGAAGGTGGGGATGGGAGAGGAGAGGAGCAACAAGGAGGTGAGGGGATCAAGGCGGCGGGAGGTGGAGAGTATGTGGATATGTTCAAGGAATAGCAGCAGATAGGGGAAAGGAATGAGTTCATAGAGGATGCGCGTCAGGGACGGGAGGCATATACGGAAGGCGAGGTGGAGTGCATGATGCTCAAGGATGGATTAAGGATGTGTAGTTGTGAGGGATGGTAAAGGGGTGCAACCCCCGTGTCCGGCCAGAGAGGAGTTTGAGGATTGGATGGAGCGGAGATGAGGGATTTGGGTTAGGTGACAGTCAATGGTGAGACTAAGGTAGGTGAGAGTGGGGGAGAGGCGGACAGGATGGGTGCAGATGGTAAAGCAGAGATCCAGGAGCCGGAAGGAGCGAGTGATACGATGTATGATGATGGCCTGTGTCTTGGAAGGATTGATTGTCGGGAGCCACTGGTTACACCACGCTGCAAAAAGTTAAAGGTGATTCTGGAGAATGTGTTGGGACCACTGGGGGTAGGAGAGAGGGCGAGGAATGCGGTGTCATCGGCATATTGCAAGAGGTGTACTGTAGGGGGGGAGGGTTGGCGTATATATGTCGTGTACAGGAGGTATAGGAGAGGGGAGAGGATACAGCCCGGGGCACACCTGCGGAGGGGCAGAAGGTGTGGGAATTGTCATTATGGATGGTAACATAGGAGGGGTGGTGGGAGAGGAAGGAGGCCATCAGCTGGTTGTAGTTGCCTGAAAGGGCGTGGGTTTGGAGTTTAAACAGGAGACTGGGACGCCAGACATGGTCATAGGCCTTTTTGTGGTGGAGGGAGACAAAAATGGAGAAGCGAGGGAGTTAAGCTGGAGGGAGAGGAGATGAGTGAGGCGGAGGAGTTGGTCATAAGCAGAGAAGTAAGGTCGAAAGCAACATTCGGTGTTGGGGAGGAGATGGATTTGGTGGAGGTGGTGATGGATGCCCCGGATAAGGATAGATTCCAAGAGCTTGCTGAACACCGATGTGAGACAGATAGGACGATAGGAAGAGAGATCAGATGGAGGCTTGTTGGGTTTGGAGAACATCAGTATATGGAAGGTTGTCCTCAGGTTGGGGAAGAAGCAAGTGGCAAGGATGACACTGAATAGGGTCGCAAGGACTGAAAGGAAGGAGGGAGGGCAGTGTTTGAGGTGGCAGTAGGTAATGCGGTCGTGGCTGGGAGCAGTGTAGCGTTTAGTGCGGAGTGTGAGGCTGATGTCTTGTGTAGTGATGGGAGTGTTAAGTTCAGATGGTGGTGTGTGGCCCAAGTACTGGATGCTAGGAGCAAGGGGGGGAACAGATGTATCTGTACGCTCCATGAAGTCGGAGAAGAGGGAATAATCAAATTTGGGGATCATTTGGTATGGAAAGAACATCAGATAGGTGAGAGGCAAAGCGGTTGGCCTTACTGAGAATGTCAGAAAAAGGACAGTCATCAAAGAGAAGAGGGTACTCGGGAGTGGGGCAGTTCCCAGTAAGGCGGTGGAAATTAGACCAATACTTAGAAGAGATTATTGGGAGTGTGGTGTTGAATTGTCTACATGTCTAGCGCCAGGCACGTCGTTTTTTCGCACTAAGCAGTTTACGGATGTGTCGTCGTAATTGCCGGTGGCGGGTAAGTGTGTCCCGGTGTCGATTGCGGAGAATAGAGCAGTAGAGGCAGTGGGACTCCTGAAGGAGGACAGGCTGAGGAGGCAGGATGGGGTTGTGAGGGTGGATGGCTTTGGTGAGGATATGGATGGCTACAGCGTCAGACAAGATTTGGTGCAGGAAGGCAGCAGTGTGAGAGATACCATAAGGAGATTGGAGGGTAAGGCCATGGACTTCAACCTGGGTGTGAATGGAGTCTCGGTAGGCATCCCAGTTGTCACGGGAGTAATCATGGACAAGTTTAGGAGGGATCTTGGAGTGAGGAGCGGGTTGGGGATGGCGACCACTAGAGATAGTGAGGAGAACAGGAGCCTGGTCACTGCCAGTAAGGTCGAGGACATCTGCGGTGATGCGCCAAAGGAGGTTGAGAGAGGCAAGGACCACATAAGGAGTAGTGTTGGACTCGGGTTGGGTGTACTGGGGAAGGGGAAGCAGGTCTCCCTGGAGGGTGGTGATAAACTGATTCCACTGCTGGAGGTCGGCAGGATCATTGCTGTGGGTATGGAGGTCGGCGGCAATCATATATATCGAGAAGGTGCTGCCAGTGTGGGCCAGGAGGTCATATGGGATGGGGGTGTGAGGCTGGACATAAATGGTTGCACAGGTGATGGTAAGGGTGGGGAAGAAGAGGCTGAGGGTGAGATGCTCAGAAGGATTGTTAAAGAGAGGTTGGGGCCAGACATGGAGGTTTCTGAGGTGGCCTATAGCAACTCTGCCACGCGCCAGATGGTACGGGTTATCCGTGTGGTGAAAGGTGTAGGGAGCTGTGGAAATGGAGATGTGAGGTTGAAGGAAGGTTTCATTAGGATGAAGACATCTACGCAGTGCTGATGGAGGGTGTGCAGTAAGAGGAGTTTGTGGGTGGGCAGGGAGCGAATATTGTTGTACAGGATACGTTAGAGTTGTTGTACTATTGGAGGGGAGAGTTAGACGAGGATGGTGATGGGGGTGAAGGTTATGTGGGCCTGGTTGTGGGAGTATGTGGCATAGGTGGTAAGATGAAAGATGGAGCAGGCAGCGATGGCGATTTGGGAAAGGGTGTGGGAGTGCTGGAAGGGGTGGATGTTTTAGAGCACAACGGCTATGAAACGGATGATGTCCTCTGCAGTAGGCAGAGGGCGGAGAGAGTTGTTGTGCTGGATGGGATCATCAACAGGATGGACAGCTACAGTGAGCTCACGGGTGACTGGAGGAGGTTTCACTTTACACTTCGAGGAGTAGTAGGATGTGGTTCGTTACTGGTGTTGCAGGAGGGGGGAGCGATGAGGTTAACGCAGTTCTTGAGGAAGTGGGAAGCTTTGCAGTTGGGACAAATAGTAGGGTTCTTGCAGGCAGAGGTAACACGGTCATTGCACATGAGGCAGCTGTAGGATTGGACTGGGGAACAGGAGGGGATCACATTATGACAGCGATTGTATATGAGGGCTCCCTTGGTGAGGAGGCAGTCAGTGGAGGAGGAGGATTAAGTGAATATCCACATAAGATAAGTTGGCCCGGCATCATTAAAGATTCGACAGACCAAGCGGATTTCGATGTCGTGCCGGTAGTTAAGTTCCGCCAACACCTCAGCCACCAAAACCATGGGGCTAAGCTTCGTGATCACAGCGTTGAAGGTTGGCGGACATCGAGGAGGTTGAGACTGATGGGGAGAGGACGGAGTTTGGTACGGGGTGAGGGTCGCACATTATCCAAATTAGTTATGTGGGCTGCAGAAGAGGAGATCGGCGTGGAAGGAAGCATTGATGGATTTAATGAAGACTGAGTTCTTGTGAGGAATAAGAAGGGAAACAGGGGCCTTAGGGTAGTATTTCCGGATGGCCAGGGTGAGGGTACAGGCATCAAGGAATTGAGGGTCAGGATTGGAGAGGACAAAGGTGTGGGTGGCAGGCGAGGCAGGAGGGGGGAGCAGGGTCTCATCCATGGGGGTGGATGGGTCACAGGAATCAGGAGTTTTCTTTGAGGAGTTTGTGGGGGAAGGTTCAACATTAGGGCGCTTGTGAGGTTTTGCACTCACAATAGGGTGGAGAGGGGGCTGGGGGATGAGTTGAAGGGGGAGATGGTGGGGGTGGGGTGAGCAGCACCGCCCTGAGAAGTGGATGACGCAGAGAGAGGGAGCGTGGGTGGCACAAAGATTGTGGAATGGCGAGCCTGTCGGAGGTGGTGCAGGGAGTGGCAGAAAGTCTGCAGATGTCGATGGGGCGACAGTGACAGGGGAGGGAGGGTTGGGGATAGTTACAGCCGAAAAGGGCGCAGGAGTGGGGTGGACAGGGAGGGAAGGAAGGATGGGAATGGGGGTAGAGGATGAGCTCCATGCGATGGTGGTTGGAGCAGCGGAGGGAGAGATGAAAATGATGATGGTGGTGGGTTGGGACATGGCGGCGGCGACGGCGGCGGTGACCAGGCGGCGGCGGAAGCGAGCACCGGCAGGCGGTGGCGGCAGCAGCGAGCACCGGATGACTGGCAGTGGTGATGGCGTGCAGACGGGCGACAACACGACACCAATGGTTGGGGCTCTTCCAGGTCTCAGATAGACCTGAGCCCAGGCAGTGTGAGTCCTCGATCAGGAAGAGAGTGAATCCAACCTTCTATTCGCTGGATGAGCGAGAGGCTGGCGCTTAAGTACACTATCTGGGCGCCACTATTGGCATCTGGAACCATGTGTTCCACTGTGGCGCCCTCACACTAAAAGCAGGCCAGGAGGCGCGCGCCGCCACAGCTTATGGCTCGATGGTGCAGAGACCTCTATGGGTCTTCGACGACCATGACGTCTGGCGCTGATTCAAACCAGAAATACCTTATTTTGCACTTATAACCCTGAACAGCTGTGGCCGTAAGTCCTGTTATTTTGCCATCTCGCTTCACCGATCCCTCTACATCGAAATTAAGCTTACTTTTTAAATTTTTTATATTATCTAGTCTACTCCTATCTCCATTCAGGAAACTCACAAAACATGCTTCGACTTATATATAAAATTGAAATTTCATTCGTGCGGTTTTTGATAAAATGCTCTCAAACTTCAAGCAACGTCAGAGGGTCACAAAACCCTGTTCCTCACCCGAATGTTTCTCGGGCATTGTCACTTGGTGATGACAGTATGTGCTTGTGCGAATGGGGAAGGCGTATGCAGGCACAAGAGCTGTCGCATAGTCTGGAAGTAATAACTTGTCTAGTTTGGATGTTTGGATATAGCAAGAGGAGAGAAAACAGCAAATTACGATATAAAGGGTGTTTCAAGAAGAATGTACGAATTACAAAGTATTATTTTGTCCAAACTATTGATCGCTGCCCCTCGGCTCGGCTATTGGAAAAACGAATGCAAAGTCTAGTTTATAATAAAGCCGTTAGATGTCAGTTAGTTTCTTTTTTGCTTGGTAACCATCATACGAGGTGCGACAATAAAATAATGAAATTGACTTTCTTTACAAGATGTGGCAACCCTGCAGGCTTCCGTAGGCACAATAACGTTGACCTTGGTCTATAATCTGCTTCTATTCCATGCAGCACGTCGATGCAACTGCTCAATCGTGAGTTATGCTGTAATAAGTTAACTTGTGTTTGTGTCTCTCGTCACGGAAATGGAACCACATAACATTGCGCAACGGTATGCTATTTCTTTTTGCGTTAAATTGGGTGAAAAGGTGACGACAACTTAGGTAACCTTCAGAAGGCTTTTGGAGAGGTGGTTGTTTCAAGAGCTCAAATTTTTCGTTGGCGTAAAATGTTTAGTGAAGGCAGAAAGAATGTTGAAATGAAGACAGCAGTGGACGACCATCAACCTCACAGACGGATGTCAATTTGGCCAGGGTACGTGAACTCGTACAATCTGATCGAAGATTATTCGTGATAATGATTGCAGAAGAGCTGAACATCAATCGAGAAACGGTTCGTCTAATAATAACTGAAGATCTTGGTATGAGAAAGATTTATGAAAGAATGGTCGCCAAAAATCTCACACCACAACAGCGGGAAACAGGGAAGAATGTGGCAGCCGATCTATTAGAGCAAACGGAAATCAATCCAGAATTGTTGAGCCATGTTATCACTGGTGATGAAAGTTGTTTTTTTTTTCAGTACGAGTCAGAGACAAACCCCTAATTTCGCAATGGTACTCAAAGGGATCACCAAGAGCAAAGTCGAAAGTGATATAGGTGCTAGTGGACTTCTTTCATTCCAAGGTAATTGTTCATAAAGAGTGGGTGCCTCCTGAACAAACAGTTAACCATTATTTCTACCAAGAAATTTTTGGAAATACTTCGTAAAAAAGTTGTTCGTGTCCGTGCCAACATTGCTGATAATTGGATTCTGCATCACGACAATGCGCCATCCCATATTGCTCTGTCAGTGCAGCAATTTTTAACCTCAAAACCAATTTCAGTACTACCACAGCCACCTTATTCACCAGATGTAGCTCTGTGCCACTTTTTTCTATTTCCAAGAGTCAAAACGGCGGTCAAGGGACACCATTTTCAAGCAACACAAGATGTCCAAAAAGCTGTGACGAGGTTATTGGAGGATATTACAGATGATGAGTTACATAAATGTTACTATCAATGGCAGAAGCGCTGGAAAAAGTGTGTGCTTTCAGAAGGGAATTACTTTGAAGGAAACAAAACTAAACTAGACTAACGGTAAGCAACAATTTTTTCATATGAGTCTCATTACTTTATTGTCGCACCCCATGTGTTTAAAATTGCTACTCTGTAGCCAAAGTCACTTTGTGTTATCGAGTTTGAGAAGTACAATTCCGTGATTACAGTGAAGAGATGTATCAGGTTAAGGTACCAAATTGGTCCTCCAAATGGGTGGAACATTCGCAGTTGTCATCGACAGTTTCTAGATACAGGTGGTGTATGTAAAGGAAAGATTCCTGGCCACCCTCGTGTTTCTGAAGAAAATGTGGCACGAATTCAAACATCTTTCAAACGTAGCCCTTCAAAATCAACTCGTCGTAACAGGCGAGAGTTACAACTGCCTACAACAACAATTCGGCATATTTTGAGACGTCGGCTGGTTATGAAGCAGTACAAGTTACAGCTGCTACAAGTTCTACTTCCTGATGACAAACGCAAACATTTGGCATTTTGTAACGAGATTGTTGGTACTGTTGACAATGATTACTCTTTCACACAACGCATCATTTTCAGTGATGAAGCGATATTCCATGTTAGTGCTCAGGTAAACAATGTTCGAATTTAGGCCAACAGAACCGACATGCAGCTGTTGAACACGTATGAGATTTGTTCTGTGCGATATCCCGATCATCTGTTTACGGTCCTTTCTTATTTGATGGTAACACGGTTAACGGTCAGCAGTATCTTCCTGTGTTACAAAAGTGGTTTTTCATAGGCTGCACGAAGACCACTTCATTTTTCAAGAAGACGGGACACCCCCTCACCAGAGTCGCCAAGTGTGTGAATATCTGAAAGAAACTCTACATAACCCTTTGATTGGTTGTCAAGGATCTGACGACTTAACATGTCTCAGATGGGCTCCACGGTCAACGGATTTGACACCCTCTGACTTCTTCCTTTGGGGTTTCGTTAAAGACAACGTTTATGTACCACCACTCTCACAGAACTTGGAAGAGTTGAAAAACCAGGTATTTTCTGCCATATCATCAGTGACGAAGGACATGCTTGCATGACGCCTTGTCCCGCACTTTCCGCAGGGTCGGCGTGGATACAATGGGATTTGGCAACGTTAATTTGAAGGGGTGGCCAGGTACCCCTCGTGCCATCACCCCGTACCTTTCAGAAGAGAATCAGTGTACACCAGTTTTCTGCGTCTAGCGTAATTCGTGAGATAGTGCGAATATATTTTAAATGTCTGCGAAACGTGTAACTGAGGCGGGACGTGGGGACCATCCTGGTATTCACCTAGTGGAATGTGGAAAACCACCTAACACCCACATCCAGGGTGGGCGCCACAACGGTCCACGTAGTTAATCCACCAGACGAATTCGATCCAGGGCTGGCGCGCCTACCTGAGTCCAGGAAGCAGCGCACTAAGCGCTCTCGGGTAACCTGGTGGATCTATGGGAGGAATTTGAGTATGTATGTGATATTTTTCGTGTCGCTAATGGAGGACATATTGATCATCTGCAATCTGAAATTGAGAGTTTCGGAAATATGCGTGTAGGGTTTGATATTAGTAAGTCTTAAAGTTTAATAAATATATGAATTCGAAATACATATATTATGTTTGAAACTCCTTGTAGTTCTGATGTGAGTTACAAATACTCCATGGAAGGTTCATGATGAAGCTATAGCACTCTGAGGCCTTACCTCGAGGCATAGGTCTCCCAGTCAGGATTCGCCGGCAGACGATACTCAATCGGTGGATGTCATCGATGGTCAGAATCCGCTGACTGGTGGGGAGTGTACACCGACTGAGGGACTGTGGAGCAGTCGTCGTAACTGCCTGGTGTATGTCTACATCTACGACGGGTGTTTAGTAAGTATAAGAACACATTTTTTCGTTTGCAAAAATTCGGAACTTTTCATGGGACGTCGTTAAATATTCGCACTTCATATAATTTCATAAAGTTCCGATAGGTGGTGGCGCCATACGTGGCCTTGAAAACGGCATGTGTATCGGAGGCGCATTCTAAGAAGAGAGCTGTGCATGAGCTTCCCTTGGTGGAAAATACGCACATCGCAGTTATTCATAAGCGCTTGCACAATGTCTACCGTGACACGGCAGTGAACAGTAGCATAGTAAGTAGTTGGGTAAGTCGTCTGTCATTAGCGAATCAAGTTCGCAAAAACCCGGTTGATCTCCGTCGTGTCAGTCGGCCGCACACAGCTGTGACTCCTGCAGAGTTCAAACGTACGGAGACTCCTGTTCGAGGTGATCGAAGGATCACAATCAAACATCTCGCTGCTCAACGGGACGTCTGTTTTGTTAGTTTCGTCTACCGCTTGGAGTACTCAAACATATGTTGTCTCCGCTAGGATCCTCGTCTCCTAACAGAAGGCCATAAAGAGCATCGAAGTTGCCACACTAGCGAGGCTAGGAAACCTAGGAAGTTAGGGAAGCTAGGAAGGCTATAAAATCCTGAAAGGAAATACAAAGTTTCAATCTATATGCTGCGGAAGTAATTACAGTTAAATATAAAGGAGGTAAGGATATCTGGTCAGAATCTGGTCAAAGATCAAGAGAGCCGGAGGTTTACTTGGGAAAGGCTCAGAGGTATGGGAAGATTTCATCTGGATCACATCACGGTCAGACAGAAGTTCCGAAATCAGATGTTGCATTGTAAGGCATATCCAGTTGCAGTTACACTGGCAGTAATGATGAAGAGCAGAATGAATTTTTATAAAATCGTCCAAAAGAACCAAATCGGAAGGAACTAGGATATTGAAGTACCGTAGAATGCTGAGACCCATCTGAATTTCGCTGTGAATAATGGGATAAGGAATATCTTTTCAGGTGAAGAGGGATGGACATTTCTAAAAAGGGTAATCACAGACGTCTGAAAGCTTAAAACAGGTACAAGGAAGGTAACGACGATGGAACATTGAGTAAAAGATGAAAGGAGGTGGAAAGAAATGTTCAGGAAGTACAGAAATATAAATCACTAAGGAATGAAATAATTTAGCAGCAAAAGTTTAGGTAACAGATTAGCAGTAAGGCTAAACAGCTGCAGGAAATTTGTGAAGAATTAGAGAAAAGTAACGTCTGGAGTGCTGACTCAATAGAAAAGTGAAGGCAAACTTTTGTGAAATTAAAGCAAGGGAGGGGCCGTTAAGAGTGCAGTGGAAATTTCAAGGTGGAGACCGCGGTTAGGCGGAAAGAGTACACAGAAGGGGAAGGACTTGTCTGACAACGTGACAGAAGATGAATTGGAGTTGACGTGGAAAACATAGAGCATCGAATATTAGATTTTAAAAGAGCTCTGGAAGACTTGAAATGAAATAGTGGAGAAAATTTCATAGGAATTTCTGAAATGGCCGCCAAACGACTATTCACGTTGGTGTGTAGAACCTATTACAATGGTGACACACCATCAGACTTACCGAAAAATATGATACAGATAATCCTGAAAATAGCAGGGGCAGGTAAATGCAAGAACTGCCGCAGTATCAGCTCAGAAGCTCATGCATCTGAACTGTTGACAAGAATAGCATGGAGTATGGTAAATAAAACCGAGGATGTGTCAGATGATGATCAGTCTGGCGTTTTGCGACTCATAATGAAAGAAAGACTCAAGATAAATCAGGACACGCGCGAAGGATATGTCGACCTAGAATAAGGACAAGAGAGTGTAAAATTTTGCTAGGTGTTAGAAATTCTGAGAAGAATATAAGTAAGCAATATGGAATAACGGGTAATATACAGTATCTATAAGAACCAAGAGAGAATAAGACTAGAAGACCAAGAACGATGTGTTCGGTTTAAAAAGGCTGTAAAACAGGGATGCAGTCTTTCGCCCCTATCATTCAATTTTTACGTCGAAGAAACAAAGATGAAAATAAAGGAAAGATTCAAGAGTACGATCGAAATTAATTGTGATACATTATCAGTGATGAGATCTGCTAATGACATCGCTGTCGTTAGCGAAAATGCATAAGAATTACTGGATTGTCGAGGGAAATGATCAGTCTGATGAGTACAGACGATGGAGTGACAGTAAACCCGATAAAAGCAAAAGTAATGAAAAGTAACAAAATTGAGAATTAGCTAGAAAATTAGTATTAAAATTAATGATGGCAAAGTAGGCGCAAGTAAGTGATTCTATTGCCTTGGATGCAAAATAACCTGTGACCGACGAATCAAGGAGAAGATGAAAAGCAAACAAAGACAGACATAGGCGTCATTTCTGACCTGAAAACGTCTACTGGTACCCTACATAGGTCTTTATTTGGGGAAGAAATTTCTGTGAAAGTATATCTTGAGTACTGCATTGTACGGTACTGAGTCATGGAAGCTGGTGCAGGAGTGAATCGAAGCGTTTGAAACGTGGCTTTACATAAGAATGTTAGTAATGAGATGGAACGATAAAATAAGGCATTAGGAAGCTCTCCAAAGAATCGGCGAAGAAAGAAAGACAAGTGACAAGAAGAGATATGACTGCAGAACATGTGTTAAGTCGTCAGGGAATCACCTACACGCTACTAGAAGGAGCTGCAGAGTGCCAAAACTGTAAGGGAAGATAGAGACTGGACCCATCCAGCAAATAATTAAGGACGTTGGATGCATGTGTTACACTGAGGTGAAGAGGTTGGGGCAGGAGAGGAATTTGTGGCGGCCCTCATTAAACCAGTCAGAAGACTGTTGACTGAAAAAAATCCTAATCAGATTTCAATTAAGTTAGTTTTAAATGTGGGTGGAGCATGTGAATGTAACAAGCTTTGCTAGGAAGAGAATGGCGTGGAGGAAGCACGCATTTTAATATGTTTCTGCCCTCAATGTGGATATTTTTAACATGTCTCTGCCGTCAACGTGAATAGTAAACTTTCTTTTCTCAGAAGGATTTGTAGGTGACACTGAGAATCTTCATCACTCTGTAAATAAAGTATGTTTGAAAGTCAGTAGTAATTGTTTTATTCACTCATTAGTTCATGGTCTAATATAACACATAAAAAAAGTATCACGTGTCTTTCGATAATTTGAAAAGATAAGTTATCAAAGAAGTAACTTTTTTGTTCTTAAGTTTGGTTTTTTTGTTCAAAAGAGTTTAGTGCCACAGCTTTATATGGCAGAATGATATTACAGACAGTGGCGTGGCTAATTAACAACGGCAGCGGCAACCAGTCGGCAGTCAACTCTTGATAATGGCCAATCGAAAGAGCGCAAGCTTTTAGCCACTTGAAGCTGATGGCAGCTCGAGAACATTTTAACAGTATATACTGCCGTGAAACCATGCTTCCGTACATATGTAGAACTTAATAAGCACTCTTAAAATGTCGTTTATAAATGGTGTCATAGGTCTACTTTTACGGACGCTACGTACTCGTGATTTTGCTTTCGTTACACCCTGTCGAAATGCATGTGTCACTTCGGGACTGTTGGAGCTATGGATTAGTATGCAACAAGACGCTATGCATTGATTACAAATGCTACGTTCTGCACTGCGAACACCTTGTTGTTATTTATTGTTTATAATATCTTATGTCATCTGATTATAGACTTCTCTCGAATCGCATCATCTCACGATAAATTATTTTATTTTACCGAAATTAACGCTTGTTTAATCATGTAGGCTAGTATATTACCCGAACCGTTCCAACAGGTTAAATAATCACTAGATTTTGTACGAGTGCTCGTTCACCATTATCAAGTGGTTGAAGTTATCATTTCATGACGGTTGAATGGCATAAGTCAATGCACAAATATTCGCATATATATTAGTAGTAAACAGATATTAAAAATGTCTGTGCATTTGGGTATATTAATACGATGAGCAGTGCAAATGACATGAATGTCACAATTTAATACCTGTTTGGGAAGAAACTCTCCATCACTTTTCTGTTAAATGAAAAAAGTTCCTACACTGTCGCGTATTGGGTTTGGTTGTAGTTGTCTGTATTTCAAAACAATCATTAAAGAGAGACTGTTTAATTTTTTGCCATACAGTATCGTACTGTTTTCGTTCTTTGTTGCTCATAGTTTTTCTAGAGCAGGTTAGCGACATAGATGCGTAGTTCTGAATATGTTAACATAATCACCAAGACTCATATTTCCTTGTCTGAGAGCGTTTTGTAAAGTAGTGTCAGTGACACACTCAGTACTGTCGCATTGCTTGTGTTTGTGATCTTAATAAGATTGGTTGTGCAAATTCGTGTGTAATCGACAATAGGGTTCTTCTTTGAGGAAATTTGCAAAATATTACATTTTAATAAATTAATTTTCTGTATTATTTAACTTGCCACCATTTAAAGTAATACCATAAGTTGACTGTTATTCCAGTCGGTAAATAATTAGAAAGAAGTGCCCTGTAAAACGGTGAAAGACTTCCGCTCTCGCTAATGCTGTCAGGCTTTACAAAATAGCGAGGTAATCCTAAGCAGAATTTCGCACCACTACTCCCCTTCCCGCACATTTTTCCTCTCTCTCCTTCGCTGGCACGCGTCCCTCACGTCTAATGTGCATTTTAATCATTTTCCGGCAATTTTTTAAATTATGTTACCTAGCTCTTATAATGTCTTTTGTGTTATTTTGTGATGTGGTGGTAGGCTAGGTTTTTATCTAAGGGAGTCAACACAAGACCGGTATTTCATTGTTCGGTGTCCGATGCTCTTAGGATTTTTAGATAAATCTCCTTCACTCTGGTGAAGACGTGATTCGGTACGATTACAGGAGAGAAAAGATCAACCTGGTACAAAATGTGGAACGTTTGTTCTACAGCATTCGTACCTGTATAAAGAGCTTTCCCTGTTTAAGATATCAGCAAACGTTGCTGCTTAAGACGATTTCAGAAGAAACTATTTCCCTTCAGCTATTCCAATGTTTAAAGAAATCGTCTTAACAGCACTAAATCGTGGTTTATGAATCGTTTACCGGCCGTACTCTGAGGCATTTCACTGGCTAGAAGGCGAAAAGCTTACTGACAAATTTTACAGAAGGAAAAGCAGACGAAATGTCTCCCACTGAACGTCGTGTTATTTTATTTAAATGATTACAAAATCAGGTAAAACGAACCGTGAGGTTGTCAGTATAAGCACATTACTCTTGACAATGTGATGCTGCACCGCCCAGGGCTTGTAATGATAAAGGGTCCGTTTAGGTCAGGCAAATTGTATACAGCAGTGGAAGAGAGAGCACGACTGAATTCTACAATCCGTATGCATTGCATACACACAGAAATTACTGTTACTGTGTACTTACAGAGCCCAATGAGTGAATTGCATATTTTCCGGTGATAAAGAGCACTGGGAAACAGTCTTCGCTGCACTAGGCTACTTAAACTGGTGTCACTCTGAGCTATAATTTATGGTCAGCGACTAAGTGTAAGTACAATGAGTCGGATGCGTCTTTTGCCACTGTGAAATACTTTCCTAGATTATAGAAGCGAATATTAAATTTGAACTAATATTGCGAAAATTTTGGACTCAGATGGCTTAAAATGAAAATCTTCCTGTTTATTCCAAAGGAAAACAATTTATTTTCTAAGACATTATCTGTCATACACAACATGAAACAGGTCACGTCGACGAAATCATATGGAATAACTGACAGTGACGTACATCGGAAGTCTTAAAGTAGAAAGAGCAATAATTTTCTTCAAACTAATTCAAAGTCAGCGCCCAATCCAGCTATAAATATACTGTACAACCAATTAAAAGTAAAAATCAACCATAATTATAAGTATCTAATATTGGTCTAAAACGAATCGATCGAGGGAAGTGGCACAGTGGTTAGCACACTGGACTCGCTTTCGGGAGGACGACGGTTCAATCCCGCGTCTGGCCATCCTGACTTAGGTTTTCCGTGTTTTCCCTAAATCGCTCCTGACAAATGCAGGGACGGTTCCTTTGAAAGGGCACGGCCTACTTCCTTCCTCGTCCTTCGCTAATCCGATGAGACCGATGACCTCGCAGTTTGATCTCTTCCCCCAAACAACCCAAACCCTCTAAAACGAATCAATAAATAAACTCCTACTGTAACAAGAGTAAGATCCCTTGGCTTTTGGTTTGACAGTATTAGACAGCCGTTTCTCGGCGCAAGTAAATGAAGAAAGGCAGCGCGTTTTTGTTATGAAGTAAAGTCTTCATCAATTACTTTCGTTTTAATGTGACCTAAGAGTAATTGCTGAAGTTTGATATTAACATGATTGGATTCCCTAGACAGGGAAAGAACCTGTTCATGGGCAACTACTTCTGTAGTGACCAAAAGGCCTTAAATGATCTTCAGGCACATATGTTTCAGCAGTGGTGTGGAGATAACGATAGCAATAACGACGGTAATAATCGAATTATCCGGTAACTTCACATATCACAGTGGATTTTCTCCAACTAAGGCATTTTCTGAATTAGTGAAAATTTCCAAATGGCTTCACATCGAGGCTATGAAGCCTGGAAGAGTCTTTACATCCTGCTAACATGAGAAAAGCATAATCTGCACGTCAGCATATTTCTTCTGCTTAACCGTTCAATAGACTCGCATTTTTGCACCGTAACTAATTTTGTAAGAAAAGCACATCATCCGTTACAGCACACTCCTGGGGCTGCGAAATGGAGCCACAATGGTCTGGTGGAACGAACTATCACACGTGCAACGCGTGGGTTCAGGCACTTACTTTTAAGAGGCACAAACAGATTTATTTTACCTCTGGTAACCTCAAGAGGGAGATGTTATAACCCAGAATCCGCATTAAACATCACATTCGTTCATTCCCAACTGGGCAGAGCCGGTTTACGATGGGAAATGTAATAGGTGGAGATCATGGTAAACAGAAATACTGTCGCCAGTAAAGTTACTAACATGAAATTTTTTTATTTTATTTGATGAACCGATGGTCATTTAAAGGAAAAGGACTCTTATTTTACTTGTACTTGATTGAACTAGAGATATTGAAAAATTTGGTGCTGGACTGTGATTCAAATTCGTATCTCCTCTTTCGAGGATCTGAATCTCTCGGAACAGTGTAGTTCAATAATTTCGTTCATTTTCCCAAGACAACATTCTTCTCTAGGTCTCCTCCAAAGGTGTGTCTGAATCCTGATCCAGTACAAAAGTATTCATAACTTTATTTCAAGTCCTATCACGTACACTCCAGCCTGCTACTGAAACTTAATGAGCATTTTTAATGTCTGTTCATGTGTTTACAATAATTTCTGATCAAACACGCAAACACTTACTGTTGGTGAGTAATCAGTTGATACTTATGCTATATTCGTGGACTATAAAGAAGAACGATAGGAGTGCGGTTCGATTGTCGCTGAGGCACAAAAACTTGCATCATTATTTTAGATTCAAACACCTAGCAGCTGGTAAGAAAAACCGATACGTAACATTTGATTTTACTTAGTGAACAACCCGATTACTTGTTGCTTTCGTATTTACGTCACAGAACTTCACATCAATCGGTTCATCTTTAAACGCATACACACTTTGTTAGGTATGAGTGGAGGTATATCAAACATCGTTAGTGGTTAGTTAACAGGGATGAAAGGGTCTTGATTGGAGTCTTGGTTTATTACAAAAATTGTCGTCTTTTATTTTCAAGTTCAGATTTGGTTACTGATATTGGCGAAACTTTCGGTGAATTCATGACTCCTCAAGGCTAGCTAGCAATACCGATATGATCAGATTAGATTAGATTAATATATGTTCCATAGATCATGAATGCGACATTTCGTTATGATGTGGAACGTGTCATTTTAATGAGAGATTTCTTAACATTCCGGTATCAAATTTCTTTACAACAATTTTTTATCCTCTCTCTCATTCTATTTTAATTTTATCTCTCTTTCTCTCGCTCTCTTCTCTTCTCTCTCTCTCTCTCTCTCTCTCTCTCTCTCTCTCTCTCTCTCTCATCTCTCTCTCTCTCTCTCACTCACTCTCTCTCTCTCTCTCTCTCTCTCTCTCTCTCTCACTCTCTCTCTCTCTCTCTCTCTCTCTCTCTCTCTCTCTCTCTCTCTCTCTCTCTCTCCCTCACACACACACACACACACACACAGACACACACACACACACACACACACACACACACACACACACACACACACACACACACACACTCACACACTTTTTTTTAAATTTGTTTGTTGTGCTCGACTATAGGCGAGGCACGGAAACGTCCGTGACTGAGATTCTTAGTTTTGTGTACAGTTAGGGAAGAAATATAAAAACCATTATGAAAATTACTGATTTATGATTCTTAGTTTGCAGTCAGTTCTGAGTATTATTAGTAATAAGGCTCCAGTACCCATTCGAAGTTAGAGAAATGCGAATCAGACGCATTACTTATTCCAGGCCATATCAGCCGCGTCTTTGAGACGCCAGCTATGGTCGCTTCCCAACCTGCTCTAGGATCACATCGGTTCGTCTTCTTCCTGCTGGTACTGTAACTGAGATTTGGCAAAAAAGGAAAGGTATGTTTGTCAACTCTGTGATTGACGAGGTACTTCCCGCTGTGCAGGAAATTAAGCCTCAAAGTTCACTGGATTTTTCATGTCATTTCCATTGAATAATCTGAGTTATTATCGCTTGAGGTGTAACAGAAGATTGTAAATTTACGGGTTTCAGCCCAGGAATGTCATTGCACGTGGAAATCGCAACAAATCTCGTCCTTCAAAAAGCGGTTTACGAGTTCTTGCCACAATTGGCCTCGTAGGAGGAAAGCACAGCACATACCTCTTCGCTAGCTCTGTGGTGAAGTGCTGGTTTGTGAAAAACCGATTCCTATGGTTCCCGGTTCCAGTCTCGCTGACTACCAAGTTTTTATCCCTTCTGTGAAAGAGCTACAAGCAGTCAGATCAAACATAGATAGGCAAATAGCAAGAAAATACTTTCAGCTCATAGTGCAATGGTGAAAAACTTACAATGCTGGGCAACAGGTAACGCCTCTTACTGCTGCTGTCAAGCAAATTTTAGGTTTCTAGGAATACATAACTTTATTTATGAAATGCCATGTTTGCATACCTGTTAAGTATAACACAGCATACCAATTACACACAGACCCAATCGAAATCCAAGCGATTACTATGTCACTAATTCGTACCGATAGAGACACGCTTCAAGGTTGATACGATTGTAAATTTTAGATTTACTTTAACTTTTATTTTTTGGATATTTATTTTAGTGATGTTATTTATCTTATACCTAAATGATACTCAGTTTTATTAAAACAGACTTTCGTTGTAAGGTTATCATAGGTAGTTTTATTTCATTTCTCATAATACAGTGCACAGTTTTCATAAGGTTTCCTTTAGTGTTGTTAAAACAGTACTAAACATGAGAAATAATATAATCATCAACGATATATGCGAGTTCTCTTATGTTATCCGTAACAGCCTGACCATGCACATGCAGTTTATTGATTACGTTTATGTAGAAAACTTATTCTGAGCTGTTAAACAATGTTGGAAGAAGAATATAATGCCACTACCAGACGACACCTAATGTAGAAAATACTTTTCTGACTATCTTGACACGATGCACTCTCCCCATGCATAATACAAAAGCTTCGAGATGCATCTGCTGGCTGGCCGTCTATTAAAAATTGAAAAGAACAATACGTCGCAGAAGTTCACCCTTTTCCCACATGCGACTACTTTGAGTTGAGAAGTGAAGGGAATTATGTTCAAAGTTCCATTAAATTGATAACTTCAGCAGACAGCAGAATTGCATTTCAGAAAACGTAGCAGCGAACGTAATAGAACGCGCGACGTCTGAACTACAGTGAACCATTACGCTACTAGCTGTCACGTAGCTACAGCACGTACAGAAGTCAACACCAGTTCCTCCAGAACGTCCGCATTCCACAGTGCTATGAGATAATACATATGGCCGGATCTAGACTTCTGAGAGACAGCCAGTTACACAATTTCTTTTGCACTGCACGACGGTTTCAACAAACAGATAGCGCGGTAGAGTAGCTCAATTGGAAAGGAACATTTCCTGTTTAAATTTCTGCATCCTAAACTGTTAGCAGTTCTGAGTAGGTAGCAGTTACGTTATTTTATTTCATTGATTACAAAATAGAATCGAATGTATGCACTGGGTAGCCTAGTCAGCTAGTTCATGGCGATTCGGTCAACCAAGTAAAGAAATGTACTGAACATGCTGAAAACAACTACAGGGAGCCTGCGTGTCAGTATTCTCATCGAATGTGCCGAAACGGTGTTATGATAGAAAAATGAGTCACCGAGAAAAGGATTTGGTGGTCTATTGGATTGATGATACGTTCATATACTGACGGTCTAGGTTCAATTACAACTTCCGCTGATGATTCTTCATTGGGAGAGACAGATTCTATTCGCTTCTGGCTACACCAAGTGAAGAAGCTATAATGGCATTGTGGTCTGTAATTCACAGTAAACATGATGTTCCTTCCCTATCAAGTAGACGTTTGGTTGAACCACAGTAAAGTCAGGAGTGGCGACATGTAGAAACTGTATCACCAGTAACCTTTCTTGTACTAGTTATTTATTTCTAGTGACGAAACAAAATCTATGTAGAGTCACAGAACAGTTATTCCATCTTTTATTTGGGCTTCTGTATGTCGATAAAATTGTTTCTGAACTGGGAATGCATCTCAGACCGCCCTTACCGCGGAATTTGATCCCTTTGTAACACTACAGCTCGACTACAATTTGCTTTTTGTTCAAAACTGCAGACTCCTTAACATCTCCACAAATTGCATGTGGCCGGCTGGTGGGGCTGTGAGGTTCTAGGCGCTTCAGTCTGGAGCCGCATGACCGCTACGGTCGCAGGTTCGAATCCTGCCTCGGTCATGGATGTGTGTAATGTCCTTAGGTTAGTTAGGTTTAAGTAGTTCTAAGTTGTAGGGGACTGATGACAACTGATGTTACGTCCCATGTTAAGTCCCATTGTGGTCAGAGCTATTTGAACCATTTTTTAATTGCGCGTGAATGGGGTCGAATCCTGGCCTGGCACTAAGGTTTTCATTATGTATTATCAAGCTCTAGCACGAGAACACCTATGTGCTGGTGGATAATAATTCTGATTTTTAATGCATTTTCATTCGATGTCAACACTAACGATATCTGAAGCTTTTGACTCCCAGTGAGACATAGAACTATATGCGAGATCACTGTAAGTTCAAGGATGTTGTTCCGAGCTGCTGGTCTAGGAAAATTGGGTAGCTGACGTCTCTTTGTGTGTAGTCAACAATGACATGTGTGGGGTTCGATTCCCAGTTAGCACTGAACTCGTCCTCATACTATTTGCAGTCCCAACATGCTCATATGTCGCTGCTGGTGAAACTAACCCATATTTAACGTTCGTTTTCTCTAGAATATGAAAGCGATAGGTGCCGGCTGGGGGCCCTGGGAAGGAAAAAATCAATGTTTCGTCTCGTCATTTCAGTTAAAACATCTAGCTGCTGCCGAGAAAATCCTATATGTAACAGTGATTGTGCTTCGATATAAATCCGATTAGGTTCAGGGTTCGAATCCCTGTCCAACGCAAAGCTTTACCTCACAGCATTTCAAGTAAGTTACTTGTGAAGAAGCAATATTTAACATCTCTCATAGTTCGCTAACAGGGACAGTAGATGCTGGTTAGGAACTCGCGTCCGTTAAAAATGTTTACGTTATGTAATTTGAAGTTGATATTTTGTAACTGATACTGTCTAAAATCGTGGTATATCACTCTCTGTATGCCTAATCAGGAATGACTGTTAGTTTCCGTCAGTCACGAAATCTTAGTCTGCATGACCTGGGTTTGAATCCATATGCAGAACGAGACGGTTCGTCATGTCATTTGAAGTTCATACACATTCTCAACTAGCTGCTCGTGAATAACCTAAATTTTTAATGTCATTTTGTGTTAAATAAGAAGTACGTTATGTTACTTTGAAGAGGAAATCATGAATTCGACGAACTTACTACGAACATTACATATCTGACGTGACAATGAGAGTGATAAGATTTCATGTATGTCATTTATTGCAATAAATGTGAGCTTAGAAGCCTTAAGGACTTTCTTAACTGTGATAAGGTGTTCTCTGATATTTTAGTATCGTGGTATTACTTTACATCTTGAGTTATTGCGATACACATCAGTGTTTTCTAGTGGTGACTTGTTCGAACCGTTTTCAATAGTCAAACGGCTCTACCAAGGAGCGATCAGAGGACCTGCAAGACAGCTGCGCAATGTGGGTTGCATGAGAATCAGGCGAAATGCTATTCATGTCGTTTGGATACTTTTGAGCCTGACAGTACATCTGTCGTGTCTATGCCAACTCGGAGAAGGATGGCCGTTCTTCCTGCGCCATCACTAGATGGTAGGCTGTAGGTGGTGTAGCCATTTAGGTCTAAAAGGAGCCCGGGACGGACCTCCTGGAGAAGGGCAATGTCCAAGCCTGCCGCTCTGATCATGTCATGCAACATGCAGGTCTTGACAGTGGAGTGGACACCATTGACATTGACTGTTCCCACACAGTATGACTGAAATGTATCAAGTGGTGAAGGCAGTATGCTGGTGCAAGCCCATGGTGGCTCGCACACCACATATCCATCCACCCACATTCTGTGCAATACTGTGCTGCATGGTCCCCTGACTGGCAGAGCCCTCCGGCCTCAGTGTCAGCCATGGGCTCTTATGTAGGTATCGATGTGTGATGCGCATCATCAATCTCCATATAGTCTGCCAATTCACCAAGGAGCCCAATCACAGGAGCCCGCATTTTGGGACTCGACGCGATGCGTCTCTTTTTCAGGGCCAGCAGAAGTAGTTCCTTATCTTCAGGCTCCTTCTGGTGAATGAGGCCACTGGAATCCGTTGCAACTGTAGACGCGTCAAAGAATTCGATGTCTTCCGCCAGCTTCACATCCCTGTCCCGTTCTTAAACTGACAATCGCCTCTTCTTGTGTCGATTGGGTGATTCGACATCCACTGGGGGGGCGGGCCTCGACACGGTCTCGGTCATCGGGAATTCCTGTGTGCAATCCCGTCAGTCACGGCGGCTGGGTGCCAACGACGCCGTGGTGGGCAGAGGCTGCAGGAACCTCTGCACCATGTGGCTACGTCGTCGTCGTCGTCGGCGGCGGCGGCGCTGACTCTCCAACGGAGCTCAGGGTGCTTGAGGTCATAGCAGGTTTTGATCATCCATCACATCATGTCGTGCCGCCTCCACATACGTTAGCGGGAGAGAGGTCATCGTGGATCGTTGGAGAAGTCCATTGCGGGACATCTGAACGAGGCGGCGCTGCAGACCCCGTTAAGGACATGGTACGTTTCGAATGTGTTCCATTTCTCCTCTGTGCGGCTCAGACTGTGCCGTATGGCCTCAGCGTCTCAACGGGGTGGTTGGCAGGAACGTTGAAAGATAGGTCTCTCCTGACAGCATGGTACTCTTCACCTCCTTTCATTCTAGCGGATCCGCCTCTCGTGATTTCTGGTGGTCGTAATGGAACAACTGTACGTGACAACAAAATGATGCATTATTCAAAAATTTCCACAAATGTTCTCGATATGTTGTCAACGATCGATAAAGTCCAGTACTTGCCTATACATAAATGGTAATCACATATCTTTCTAGCTTAGGAAAGTAACGTGATTCTGAATATTTATTAGTCAATATGGAGGAAGAGTTACTTTTTTAAATGTGTTTGATGGCACAACTTCCCAGATTTATAAAATAACTACTTGAATCTATATCCCATAGCAACGAGAGTCGCGAGTCCTGATTAGCTGCGAAACTTCGACGCACTGTGTCGTCGTGTGAAGTAACAAGGAGGAGAGGGAACTCAGGACCTTGAAGACTGTGTTCATTTCAGTCTAAACCACATGATGCTCATAATTTCAAGACAATTTATTTCAGATCCACTTGAAACGTATGGGTTTTTATAAATCATGCTGCTTCATAATCTGAAAGATTGGAAAATAATTAACCGAGAATACGGATGTGGTTTTGATCACTCTCACAGAGAGAACGGAAGTTTTAACTGATTGCCTTGGTTGAATTCTGATCCATTTATTTTTGTCACAAACATTTTGGTATATTCATTTCAAAGTCTTACTGAAAGCTAAATTGTTGCTAAACAAAATTCAGTTTAAAAAAGTGATGCACAAACACAAAGATAGCTTCTTTGTAGCATGTGAATGAATCAGATTGGTAGCTTCCATATGCAAAAAAGTAACTGGCATCAGCTGATTTACAACTAGAAACTATGCAGAAATCAATTCAAAATTAAACGTAACTTAAGTAGCTCCACCAGATTTTGGAAAACATAAGGAAAACAGGAACATACTTAGTAACTGTGTTTATTGCATGAAGAAAATACAAGGTGCGTCACAAACTGTTCCTTCCTGGACTAGAGTCCTCGACCGTAGACTGATGAATATAACCTTCATATCAAAACGACGATGGAGGTGGGCGATATTAACATTAAGACATTGGTTTTTATGCCATAGTCAGTGTAGCTCAGGATCGAATCCCTGAATCCACCAGTTGCCTCTATTAAGCCTGAAACAGTCCAAGTAACGCACACCCGGTTCAATTGAAACTCAGCAAAGCTTATATTATTCATAATAAATTGTCGGAGAGCAACTGAGCAACTGAACGCAAACGTATTGTTCGTGGAAAGAAGGATTGTCGGTATGCCTCTATGTGGGCTCTAAAGTCTCTGATTTTATCCTCATGGTCTCTTCGCGAGATATACGTAGGTGGAAGCAATATACCGTTTGACTCCACGGTGAAGGTATGTTCTCAAAACTTCAACAATAGCCCATACCGAGCATCTCAGCGTCTCTCCTGCAGTCCCCCACTGGAGTTTATCTATCATCTCCGTAACGCTTTCGCCATTACTAAATGATCCTGTAACGAAACGCGCTACTCTCCGTTGGATCTTCTCTATTTCTTCTATCAACCCTATCTGGTACGGATCCCATACTGCTGAGAAGTATTCAAGCAGTGGGCGAACAAGCTTACTGTAACGTAAATCCTTTGTTTTCGGATTGCATTTCCTTAGGATTCTTCCAATGAATCTCAGTCTGGCATCTGCTTTACCGACGATCAGCTTTAAATGATCATTCCATTTTAAATCATTCCTAATGCGTACTCCCAGATAATTTATGGAAATAACTACTTCCAGTTGCTGACCTGCTGTATCGTAGCTAAATGATAAGGGATCTTTCTTCCTATTTATTCGCAGCGCATTACACTCGTCTACATTGAGATTTAATTGCCATTCCGTGCACCATGTGTCAGTTGGCTGCAGATCGTCCTGCATTTCAGTACAGTTTTCCGTTGTTACAGCCTCTCCATGTACCATAGCATCATCCGCAAAAAGCCTCAGTGAACTTCCGATGTTATCCACAGGGTAATTTATAAATATTGTGAATAGCTACGGTCCTACGACACTCCCCTATGGCACACCTGAAATCAATCTTGCTTCGGAAGACATCTCGCCATTGAGAATGACATGCTGCGTCCACAAACAACAGTCACTGTAGTAATTCTGGGATTCTATTGTATTATATTGTATTGTATTTTATGGCACTGGGGATCTAGAAACGAATGACATTCCTCGTCCCCGCCATATCCCACAGTGATACACAACCCCACAACAGGCTATAGCAGTCCACTTACCCATCACAACCCCACACCGAACCCATGGTTATTGAGCAGTTCTGTTCCCAGTTGACCCCCCCCCCCCTCCCCCCCCCCCCTCACACTACACGAGGGAAAACCCAATGTTTGCATGGTAGAGTAATGATGGTTTATGCGTACGTGGAGAAAATATTAGCGCAGCAATCACTGGCATACTGTATTTAAGGCGGAATAACGGGAAAGAGCCCGCATTCTCTGAGGCAGATGGAAAATCGCCTTAAGAACCATCCGCTGACTGACGGGCACACTGGACCTCGGCGCTACTCCGCCGGGCGGATTCTTGCCGGGGACCGGCACGCCTTCCCGGCCGTTAAACACGACGGCTAAATGCTGGGATAAGAATTTGCCCCCAGGGGCTCAGGATTCACTTGCTGAGTACGGGCTTGGCGACCCTGGGGTCCTGAGATGGGGACTGGTCTGCGCCGCTAGTGTCCTGTCTCCGTAACCCCCGGACATGCTTCAGCGACCACCGAACGGCGCGGCGGTGAAATGTTGTGTGCTGCGGGGAATGGTAATCTTGGCTTGACCGCCTGGATTGCGAGGAAGGCCAACCTCTATAAAAACCCCTCAATCTTTCCGTGTGCTCCGCGCCTAGAAGATGCATGGCTGTTGGGGTGGAACAGTCGCAAGCGGGCAACCTCTGGGGCACCTGCCGCCCCCCCAGTTGTATAAGGCTTACTCAGGCACGCGGGGCTCTGTCTGAGCGGACTTTTAGTTCCCTAGCTGCTCGTGGGACCGCAATGGACCCTTCGACCTCTACATTTCCCCCTACCAGTGGCTTGGGTGGGCCGCTGGTAGGAAAACACACCCCATCGAAAAAGCGGCTACGCGCTGCGAGTCCTCCAGCGCCCAGGTGTTGCTAGAGATTTAACAGAATGTAGTAACGGAGCACATGCTGATAATCAGAATGTGTTTTTGATTATTAAAAGAAAGGAGGGTAGCTTTGAGAGGGTTTCTCCCTTTTACATCCACAAGGGTCTTGAGGGAATTGCAGGAACACTGAAATCTGTAAAGCGACTGCGCAATGGGACTCTGTTAGTTGAAACTTCTAGTTCCCGTCAAGTCGCTGCCCTTCGGAAAGCAAATTGTCTAGGAGAGTACGCTGTTGAGACCGAGCTCCACTCCACTTGGAATTATAGTAAGGGTGTTGTGACGTGTAGGGACTTGGTGGATATCCCCATAGACGTGCTAAAATCTGAGTGGGCTGACGAAGGAATTGTTGACGTGCAGCACATTATGAAACTAGTCAATGGGGACCTCGTCAAATCTGACTCGTTTATTCTCACATTCAGTTGCCCGAGACTCCCAGAGCATGTTAAAGCGGGGTTCTTACGTTTGCCCATACGGCCATATTTCCCCAACCCAATGCGCTGTTTTAAATGTCAGCGCTTTGGGCATACTACGTTGGGGTGCAATGGGATAGCCACTTGTGGTAAATGTGGTCAGCCTGCCCATGACGGAGCCGATTGTTCATCGCCTGTGAAGTGCGTGAATTGCTCTGGGAGTCACCCTGTCTGGAGCCGGATCTGCCCCATCTATCTCGAAGAACGGAAGGTACAGGAGATTAAAACATCTAAGCCCATCCCCTATGGTGAGGCCAAGAAGCTCTTTAAGGCCATGCAACCTCCTGTGTTTTCAACATCTTTCGCTTCCGCTCTCAAAAAACCGGTACAACTGGCCACTGTTGCTACACAAACAGAGGTTGCTAGTGTTAGCACTAAAACCTGCTCTTGCCAGTGCACTTGTGCTGCTGCGGTTGTTTTGCAATCTGCGGCTCTCCCCGCTACATCGGACAAGGCCGTGGTTGCTGACATTGAGGTACTTCCAGCCCCCCCCCCATATGGCGCCTTCTGCCCAGGCGAGTCAACCTCCAACTGTTGACAAGGCTCTGCATTCCAAGGCCCCCAACACAAAGCCTCAGAAGATGAAGGTTCTGCCACCTGAGGAGACTAGTCAGCGTCGGTCCGATGACGAGGCCATCGTACTGTCTGACATCTCCCGTGGGTCGTCATCGGAGCTTATGGACATATATGTCGACTGGGGGCGATCTTCTCGCCCCAGGAATAAATCTCCGGCCAGTACGGTCTCTCCTCCAAAGCACAGAGGCAGGGTGAAAGTTCAGCCACCCTGATCACTGGCTCCCATATTACAGTGGAACCTGAATGGGTTCAGGACGCATGTGGCCGAATTACAACTCCTTATACGAGAGTGCCCCTTGTGCTTATGTCTCCAAGAGACACATTTTCGGGCCACTGATTCTCCTTCTTTACGCGGCTATACCGTATATCGAAAAGATGATCTGACGGGGCAAAGGGCAAAGGGTGGTGTTGCGGTTTTTGTCCGTGACATGCACCCTCATCTGAGCTCCCTCTCGTCACCGACTTGCAAGCAGTTCCAGTAGACATTCTTGTGGGTCGGAGGCTCACAGTCTGTTCTGTTTATTTACCACCTCCGGATGCGATAGACTCTGAGGCTCTCACGGACCTTATTAGCCAACTCCCCTGCCCATTTCTTCTTCTGGGGGACCTCAACGCTCATAATGTCTTATGGGCCTCTCGGACTACTTGCCCCAGGGGTCGCATTCTGGAAAGCGTCATGATGTCTGAAGAACTGTGCCTCCTCAACTCTGGTGCTCCCACTCATTTCTGTACTGCTTCCGGATCGTCATCGGCTATTGACCTTTCCTTTTGCTCTCCAGCACTCGCGGATTCTGCTCTGTGGGAGGCTGCAGCTGACCTCCATTCTAGTGACCATTTCCCCCTCTGGATTCGCCTCCTGGATGAGGCTGTGGCATTACCAGTGCCGCCCCGGTGGCACCTTTGCAGAGCTGACTGGACACTTTTCAGCCAACTGGCTGTTTTGGAACACCGTGCCAGCGTCCACGAATGGGTAGACCATGTTGCAGCCGTGATCTCACATGCTGCTGCATTGTCATTCCCACGGTCATCCGGTCATCCCAAGAGGCGTCCTGTCCCTTGGTGGACCACTGAGTGCCACTCAGCCATCCGCGCCCGCCGTGCAGCACTGCGCCGCTTCAAGTGCCGTCCCTCAGCTGACAATCTTGCGGCCTTTCGGGTGACAAGGGCCAGAGCGCGGCGAGTGATTAAAGAGAGCAAACGACGGTCATGGCAATCGTTCTTGAATTCCATCTCTCGCTCCACTAGTTCTACGAAAGTATGGGAAGCCATCAGGAGGATTTCCGGGAAACTCAGCCAGCTCCCTGTCACGGCATTGCTGCATCAGGGATGTCTCCTCACGGCGCCGAGAGACATTGCCCAGACACTGGCCATGCATTTTGCGGAATCTACCGCCACTATTAACTGTGATCCAGATTTCTGCCGCTACCGCACTGCCATCGAAAGGGGTCATTTGGACTTCCGGTCTCTAAATTCTGAACCCTCTAACTGCCCCTTCACAATGTGGGAACTGGATTCTGCGCTGTCTGTGGCTCATGATACTGCGCCTGGTCATGATCAAATCCGGTACAGCATGCTGCGGCACCTGTTGCTGCCATCCAAGGAAGTTCTCCTGAACTGTTTCAATATGATATGGTTATCAGGCACGTACCCTGACTCGTGGAGGTAGGCAATTTTGATTCCCCTCCTCAAACCAGGGAAGGACCGAACGCATCCCACTAGTTATCGGAGTATTGCTTTGACGAGCTGTGTTGGGAAGACGTTGGAACGCATGGTCAACCGCCGCCTGGTTTGGCTGCTCGAGACCAGGCAGCTCCTTAGCCCCTCTCAGTGTGGCTTTAGGAGATGTCGTTCCACTACAGACAACTTGACCCTGCTTGAGGCCGCCATCCAGCAGGCCTTTCTACGTAAGCAGCATTGTCTAGGGGTCTTCTTTGACATTAATAAGGCGTATGACACTACTTGGCGCCGCCTTATCCTCAATCAACTCCATGAGTTGGGCTTTCGTGGCCGTCTCCCCATCTTCATTCGGTCCTTTCTTTCTCACCGCCTCTTTCGGTATCGGGTTGGTAATGTGCTATCGGATTTGTACGTGCAGGAGAATGGTGTTCCTCAGGGCAGCGTTTTAAGTGTCACCCTCTTTGCCGTTGCTATTAACAGTATCACGTCCACTATCCGGAGTCCTGCCCAATGCTCCTTGTTTGTGGACGATTTTGCTGTTTTCTGTTCTTCCTCCAGTCTTGTCAGTGCTAGTCGGCAGTTACAGCTTACGATAAAGCGCTTAGAGGCATGGACTGCAAAGACGGGTTTTACCTTTTCTGTAGACAAATCTGTGTGTGTTCATTTTAATCGTTCTCGGCGTCTTTTTACCTCCCCTGAATTGCGTCTGAGGGACACCGTTCTTCCTTTTAGAGACACTGTGAGGTTCCTGGGCCTCACTTTTGATTCTAGGTTGTCGTGGTTGCCTCACCTTAAAGACCTCAAGGTGCGGGCCCTGAAGGCACTGAATATTTTGAAGTGTCTGAGCCATCGGTCCTGGGGAGCAGATCGGGCGCGTCTGCTGCAGTTTTATAGGGCTTTCGTCCGATCGCGTCTTGACTAAGCTTGCACCGTGTATGGGTCAGCAAGGCCTTCGTATCTGAAGATCCTTGACGCAGTACACCATGAGGGTATCAGGTTGGCCACTGGTGCCTTCCGTACCAGTCCCATCCCCAGCCTGTGTGCTGAGGCAGGGGAACCGCCGCTCGCCATCCGGCGGAAACTCCTCATGGTGCGACGGGTGTGTCATTTCTTTGCCTGTCCTACCTCCCCAGCGTACCCTACCGTTGCCCGACCGCCTATGGAACGTCTCTTTTCCAGTCGTCCCAGTGCAACAAAACCATTTGGGATTCGTGCCAAGCATTTGCTTGAGTCCCTTGGTGTGGAGCGTGTGGCCCCCCAACGACAAGGTTTTACTCGCCTGCCTCCCTGGTTGCTCCAGAGGCCAAGCATCCTTCTAGACTTGTCGGAGTACCGGAGGAACTGCACTCCGGCGTTTGTTTTTACCTCCTTATTTTACGATATTTTAAACCAGCATCCGGACCATGTACCTGTATTCACAGATGGCTCTAAACAGGGGGACTCTGTTGGTTGTGCTGTTGTTTTCCCTGATCGAGTCGTCAAGTTACGGCTTCCTGCGGCGTTTACCATCCTCGATGCCGAATTGTTTGCAATCTTGCGGGCATTGGAGCAGATGAGATGTGTTACCAGTCTTAAGTTCCTCGTCTTTTATGACTCCCTGAGTGCCCTTCAGACCATGCAACACTTGTACCCAGCGGATACGGTCGTCCAGAACATCCATGATGCCGTACTCCACCTGCAACGGCAGGGGAAGGAGGTTTCTTTCTGCTGGGTGCCGGGGAACGTGGGTATTAGGGGAAACAAACTGGTGGATGTGGATGCCACAGATGCATGTTCCCTCCCTCACGTTGTTGAATGTGCCGTCCCCCTCCATGCTGTAACCTCCCTTTTGCGTTTTCGTGTTCTGCATCAATGGGAAGAGGAGTGGTTGGCAGTTTCTGACAATAAGCTGCGTCTGGTAAAGACCACTACGCGACCATGGCGTACGTCCTACCAGTCATACAGGCGGGATGAGGTTCTCCTCACTCGCCTCCGCATTGGACACAGTCCCTTCACGCATGGTTTTTTACTCCGGCGGGAGGACCCCCCAATCCGCAGTGCTTGTGGCGTCCAGATTACTGTCCGCCACATTTTACTTGACTGTCTTTTATTCTCTGACCAGAGGGCGGTGGTGTCCTTGCCACCGGATTTGCCCTCTATTTTGCAAGACGACGCAGTGACTGTGGTTAAGGTCTTACGGTTTTGTGTCCTGTCCAATCTGTTGCCTCGGATTTTAGGGAGAAGGTTTTAATGTGCTGCTGGGTGACTGGCTCACCCAGGTTTTAGGTAAGAGGTCCGCCAGTCACGATTACCTCCTTGTTTCCCTTCGGTATCTGTTCTCTTTTCCTTGTGTTTCCTTTCCCTTTTTAGTGTGTTTCTTATCCTCTTGTTTTGCCTCTGTATGTGCGCATTTGGAACTGCGTCAGGCCTGTGTCTTTTAGCCGTTCTCCTTGTTCGGCGTCCGTCTTCGTCCCTTCACCGTTTGTGTTCCTGTTTCTATGCGTTTGGGCGCTGATGACCACGCTGTTTAGCGCCCGTAAACCTCAAACACACACACACACACACACACACAAATCGTCATCTAAACTATGTATGTCACTGTTGACGCCAAGTCAAAATTAAAAAGCGAAGTGGTCACTCCATGTTTACTGGAGCTTAAAACTGAACCAGCTACTACAGATAAAGCAAATGTGGAACCTGATTCTGTACCTTATCAACAAATAAGCGAAGGATTAGAGAGTGTGTAGCCAAGTTGCAGCAACCGTTCGAAACCGCAGTAATGCGTATTCTGAAGAACACGAGTAGTAGTAGGACAAACACGAATGGAAACATTAATAGAGTCAATAGTAATTTGAGGGTACTTTATACTCATTCCACTGACCAAGAGAAAACCGTGAAAACTAATTTCACTGCTCAGTTGGGGAGAAACAATAAACAAATGCAGGCAATCTAAATAGTAAGATCGCGGAACTAGATGCTAGTTTATATAACAAGATAAAATATAACCTGATAATGTTGACTAAAAAAGCCAAAAATACCTGCATTTATTAAATCAATAGTGTTGGTAATGACAGAGTTGAAAGAAGTACAAAAGAAGGTTACCGATATCGACCAAAGATTCGATTCTGAAATACGAAGAATCGAAGAGGAAACTGAAGCAATGTTTGATGACAAAACGAAGGCATTGATTGAGCATTAAAAGAAGAAATTTCTGAAGAAACTAATGCCAAGTTTTTAGCAGAGGGAAATAGTTAAATTCTTGCATAAAGGAAGAAAAGTTAGGGGATACTGCTGCAGAATGAAAAGGAACGTTTTGTCAACACTGAGTAGAACAGGTAGCTTAGCTTTAGTGGTACGAAGCATCAACTCTCCATAAGAAGGATAAGTAAGGTCTGCAAAGGAAGCAGAGATGATGGCACCTTGCTGATTTTTTAGGAAATTGTAAAAGAGTTTTAACGAGAGATATTAGTGGCAGAGAAAGAATCAGTGTAGCGATAGATGTCCTGGCTGGCAACACAAAATGATGGGCACTGAACTTCAATATACATTTAAAAAGTATAAGGATAAGTTTTCGAAAGGACGCTGGTGTATCGAAAAACAAGACGCTTTGTGTCGCGAATTTGTTGTCGTCAGAATGCCTAACAATATTGGAAGGAATTCCTGGCAGGTATTTTGTGGAGCGCTGTGTCGAAAGATCGAATTCCTGAAAGAGAGAAAATCCGAATCACCAACGTTATGGAAACACTGGCAAAAGCTCTCAGATGAAACAAAACGTTACGTCGCGAGTAACATTCCACAGGTTTTGGAGAGGGTACAAAATTAAAATCGTTGGCGGGAAGCTTGCCGAACATCAAAATTTCAGACAAGACACTGTGTCTGACGGAGGCGGCCCGAATGGACGCGGTACAGGCAACTGTGCTAAACAAGGGCGAGATTAATAGCGATATGTAATGCCACTTCCTCGGACGAAAAATGAATCAAGAAAAAATAGCAACCAACACCCCAAAAATTTCCCCAAAACAAGTTTCAAAAAAATGGCCCTGAGAACTATGGGACTTAACTTCTGTGGTCATCAGTCCCCTAGAACTTTGAACTACTTAAACCTAAATAACCTAAGGACATCACACAAATCAATGCTCGAGGCAGGATTCGTACCTGCGACAGTAGCGGTCGCGCTGTTCCAGACTGTAGCGCCTAGAACCGCTCGGTAAAACAAGTTCCAGATTCCATGAAAAGTGAACAAGTAACCAAAGTTACATTTTACACTATTATTTGGATAACAACCAGTAATTGCTACGAGATCCTTATACTTAGTAATTTATCAACTTACAAAAGAAAAATAGAATCTCATTAAGCTCAAACTCAAAATACCAGTAAATCGCAAAACCATTCTAATTAAAATTAACAAAGTAGAACCAACGATCTCAAAGAATACTTCATGTGAGAACTCTTTCAGAATCGTGATTAATAGCTAAGGAAAATCAGATCCATTGTCACTACGTTACGAGAGTTAGCCGAAGCTGATCAGACTAGTTTGAATACTCGTATATGTAGGCGCGGTTAAACTGTTTCTTGAGGAATCATAATTGCGATCTACTATGTCGCAGTAAAACTAAATATTGACTTCAACTACAACACCGTTTGGAATTGAGATAGGGGACTACCTTATATTAGACAGTAGTGAACTTTTTAATTAGATAACTCTAACTCAACTCTAGTTAGGCATTGAACATTGATAGACAATTAACTTAATTGGTAACTGCAAATGGACCCTGGAATTTGGCAATAGTTTTAAAGCAGACAATTTATAAATTCCCCCCCCCCCCTCAACATTACAACCTTTTAAAGCTTCTTCCTCACAGCCTTGTTAGGAAGTGATTGTTATTGTGAAATAAACCAACCTTTCGTGCCAATTTACGCATTTGTGATTTCAAATTTCAAAACTGTTTAGAGACATAACTGTGATTTGCGTACTGCGATAATATTTGACTGAAGAGGTCGGCGCATACACAAAAACTCTTTGACGTTAGGAAGCAATCGCAGTGTTACTACTTACTAGACATTTGAAATTAGAACCAAACTATGGGGAAGTTGATGTCGGTGGAACTGAATTGAATTTACCATAATATTTTAATAGCAACTGTTAAACCATCGAATATAAACGAGTCAATTACGACCAACAGCGTAATATTAGTCGAATAGTGAAGTAAATATCAAGCACACGTCGAGAGTTCACTTCAGCACTGTTTTTTGTAACGTCTTCTTTACCTAATAACAATATAATCGCTCTAATGACTATCGTCGAGAGTTAGCCAGGGCCGATCAATACTAATCTATCAACTACGAACTAGAAAAACCGCTGAAGTTACAGATAGAATCCACACTGATGAGAAAAACTAGTTTTCATGCAAGTCAAGGTGACAGCTGGTGCTGATATAAGGAGCTGACTATAAGCCGTAGAGAACACATGTGTTTTCGAAATGAGGTGAGGAACAGGAGAGCTCAGCGTTGATTCTTGAAAATGGTTTCGGAAGAGTGACCATAATGGAATTATAATAGGAGTGCAAACACTGGATGTAAGCACAGAATTGCTCGAATGCGAACCAGTTCATGAAAAGAGCACACAATGAAAAATTTGAAGTAATGGATTTGTGTCACAGTAGGTCGTAAGTACAACAGAAAGGCAGGTTTTCGTTCACATAACAGTTGCCAACAAATGAACGAGGGTGAAGAGGAGTACGTATTTATGAAGAATGTCTCTCAAATGAGTGTTTCATGAATGGAAAAATGAAGAGCTTAGTGACCTAAAAGAGGTTCTGCCATCAAAAAAGGAAAATGAGAAGAAAAAGTGGCAGTCCACAAAGGAGCTTGCCGTAGAAGATGGAGGTGATATAATCCCTTCAGAAGATTATGTAGAAAAATATAACTTTTGTAGAAGAGGGTCATGGTCCAAACATGAGAGTGGAAAACCATGCGAATATTTTTTATGAAGTAAAGGCAGAAGGTTACATTATTGAGAGTGATCCAATTAGTAGCACAGATGAAGAACCCATATGCCCTGAACAAGGAAAGTACAATGAAACAAATAACAGCGAAAGTGATTCAGAGGATAGTGAAAATGAAATATATGACGTGGCTAATTACACTACAGGCCATTAAAATCGCTACACCACCAAGAAGACGTGCTGAAGACGCGAAATGTAACCGACAGGAGAAAGATGGTGTGATATGCAAATGATTAGCTTTTCAGAGTATTCACAAAAGGTTGGCGCCGGTGGCGGCGCCTACATCGTGCTGACATGAGGAAAGTTGCCAACCGATTTCTCATACACAAACAGCAGTTGACTCGCGTTTCCTGGTGAAACGTTGTAGTGATGCCACGTATAAGGAGGACAAATGCGTACTGTCACATTTCGAACTTTGATAAAGGTCGAATTGTACCCTATCGCGGTTGCGGTTTATCGTATAGCGACATTGGTACTTGCGTTGGTCGAGACACAATGATTGTTAGCAGAATATAGAATCGGTGGGTTCAGGGGGGTAATACGGAACGCCGTTCTGGATCCCAACGGCCTTGTATCACTGGAAGTCGAGATGACAGGCATCTTATCAGCTTGGCTGTAACGGATTTTGCAGGCATGTCTCGATCCCAGAGTTAACAGATGGGGACCTTTGCAAGACAACAACCATCTGCACGAACAGTTCGACGGCGTTTGCAGGAGCATGCACTATCAGCTTGGAGACCATGGATGAGGTTACCGTTGATGCTGCAACACAGACAGGAGAGCCGGCGATGGTGTACTCGACGACGAACTTCATTTTTTTCGGATGAATCCAGGTTCTGTTTATGGCACCATGATGGTCGCATATGTGTTTGGCGACGTCGCGGTGAACGCACACTGGAAGCATGTATTCGTCATCGCCATACTGACGTATCATCCGCCGTGATGACATGGGGTGCCATTGGTTACATGTGTTAGTCACCTCTTGTTCGCATTGACGGCACTTTGAACAGTGGACGTAACATATCCGACGTGGTACGACCCGTGGCTCTACCCTTCATTCGATCCCTGCGAAACTCTACATTTCAGCAGGATAATGCAAGACCGCATGTTGCAGGTCCTGTGCAAGCCTTTCTGAATACAGAAAATGTTACGACTGCTGCCCTGGCGAGCACATTCTCCAGATCTCCCACTAATGGAATACGTCTGGTCAACGGTGGCCGAGCAACTGGCTCGTCACAATACTCCAGTCACTACTCTTGATGAATTGTGGTATCGTGTTGAAGTTGCATAGGCAGCTGTACCTGTACACTCCATGCAAGGTCTGTTTGACTCAATTCCCAGGCGTATAAAGGCCGTTATTACGGCCAGAGGTGGTTGTTCTTGGTACTGATTTCTCACTAATGCACCCAAAATGCGTGAAAAAGAACTCACATGTCATTTCTGGTATAATATATGTGCCCAATGAATACCCGTTTATCTTCTGCATATCTTATTGGCGTAGAAATTTTAATGACCAGTAGTGTATACATGTTGATATTAATGTGATAAAGGAAGATGTAACAACCGCATGGGTAGATAATGATGATGTAGTCTACTATCCTAATGGTACGTAATAGAGGAGTGGAAATATGAGAAAGAGACGTACAAAATCACTATCTTTTGTTATCTTGTAGTAATAAAGGGAGGGAAATTAACTATAATGTCGCATCTGGAACTAGTGAGAACAAAGTGAAAAGATATTTAGTACAAGACGCGTTTGCTAAAGTTACAGTAGCACATGAATCCCAGTAAATGATACAATTTAAAGATGACAAAACCGAATGGCGAAGAACAGTATATTTTCATCACAGAGGAAAGGCAGCGAAGGATGTAAGGAGAAGAAAAGGAGGCAGAAGGCAGAATTTGCAAAGTAATTTCAAATTTGTGTACAACAGTCTACATGTAATTGTTAACAGTCCAAATACGAATACATATTACTTGGAATTTCCTATCTATGGGAAACCTTAATATCAGAAATATAAGAAAACATCAGCCAAGAGTTACAGTTAACGATTAAAATCAGAAGAGAAACTGATGTGAAAGAAAACAAAAAAAGCAACTCACGATTAACATAGAACACAGCCTAAAGCAGGCTTAAATTCTAAGAATGTTAACATACAAAAATATATTTGGGAATCCTATGGTAACCGTCAAGTTTCTGAAATTGATCTTGCAAGTTTCAGATTATATAATAGATGTTGAATAATGAACTGATGCGAGAACGACAAAATGAATTAATTACTTACAGAAGTACACAAGTACACACTGAAATAACCAAAAAGGTTTGAAGAAAAGTTGTATGCAAAAGTGAGTATGAAAATACAATGTAGTGCAAAGATAGTTCAAGAAAGGACTCATCAAAAAATCTAGAAGTTAAAAGAAAGTTGGTGAGTAAAATAAAAAAACACTAAGGGGTGTATTATCATAATAACAATTGTTGATGAAACATGTTATAAAAAAGTGTTTCTGTGCACAGAAAAGAATCAGATGACATAAAGTTGTAGTAATTAAGAGTAAAGAAGAGAGAAAATATCGACAGTTAACAAATAAGTACAAATACAGTGATAGACAATCGTATGGACAATTTTTATAACAAATGTTTCTACGAGGGTCGGTCAAAAAGTAATGCCTCCCATTTTTTTTCTACTTAAAAAAGTTAAGTTAAGTGAAAAATTTGAATTTGGCCCCATTCCTCAAACCTTCTTCTGCAATCCACTGCAGTAGTAACTTTCTATGTCAACAGGTGGCAGCACAGCAGAAGTTTGTAAGATGGCCGACATCGATGTTCATTTGAGACAGCGTTGTGTGATTGAATTCTTGAATGCAGAAGGTGAAACGCCCATACGCATTCATGAAAACACTGAAGAAGGTGTATGGTGTTGTGACAGTGGATGTCAGCACTGTTAGACGATGGGTTCGTCGTTGTAAGGAAGCTGAAGGGCAAACACCGTTGACTGACGAAAAGCGGAGCGGCAGGCCGGTGAGTGCAGTGACTCCACACAACATTCAGCAAGTTGATGACATCATTCGTGGTGACCGTCGGGTGACTGCAGATGAAGTGTGTCGCATTATTTCTCTTAGTAAAGGCAGTGTGATCACGATTATTAAACAATTGGGGTACTCAAAAGTTTGTGCACGGTGGGTTCCAAGAATGTTAACCGATCAGAATAAAGAGGCAAGGAAAACAATAGCCTCCCAACACTTGCAGCGCTTCCGTTTGGAGGGAGATGAGTTTCTGAAAAAAATTGTGACCGGGGACGAAACATGGGTGCATTTTTTTGAACCCGAATCAAAGAGGCAGTCAATGGAGTGGCGTCACACAAGCTCGCCGAGGAAGAAAAAATTCAAAACTGTGCGATCGGCAGGGAAAGTTATGGCAACAGTTTTCTGGGATACAGAGGGTGTGATTCTGGTTGATTTTTTGGAGCAGGGATGCACAATAAATTCTGTTCAATACGTCACAACCCTCATAAACTTAAAGCACGTCTTCAGCGAGTTCGCCCAACAAAATCAATGGCAGATGTTCTTCTTTTGCATGACAATGCAAGACCACACACCAGTCGTCACACCTCTGACGAGATTGTCAAAATTGGATGGGAAGTTTTGCCTCATCCCCCATACAGCCCTGACCTGGCACCATCAGACTTCCATCTGTTCGGGCCACTAAAAGAAGCTCATCGTGGGATTCATTTTGAAGATGAGGAGGCCGTCAAAACATCCGTGCGTCAATGGCTTAGGAAGCAGAGCTGTGATTTTTACCGTGCTGGACCAAAACTGTAGAGATGGGCGGAGATTACATTGAAAAATGACAAAATGATCCTCAATGTTGTGGTTTTCAACCTATGTAATTGCATTTAAATTTCCTGACAATTAAACGTAGAAAAAAAATAGGAGGCATTACTTTTTGACTGACCCTCGTAAATATGTGGCTCTGCAAGTACGTCTTGAAGGGACTTAAGTTATGTAGCGAGCAGAAGTAAAATATAACACAGAAGTCACAATAACTACCACACACATAAGTATACTGCCTAAGAGGTTGTATTTCCCTGCAATTTTTCTTTAACGGATAACTCGGGGAATTGAGGGGTATGTGAAATGGAACAACTATACCTGACAACAAACTATAATAGCGTTCTAAACTTTTCCATAACTGATTTCTATATGTTTGAATAGTTGATAAATTTCGATACTTTCCTATTCATAAATGAAAGCAGATATAGTTGTAACTTACGGCAGTAACGAGTACCTGAATATACGAGGGTTATAACTTAAATAGTGGCAACTATTTATTCACAACCGATACAAAAGACTTCTATGTTTGCACCTGTTACTGTCATTCGAAGTAGACACCCGTTGCCAACGATGTGTATCTACATCTACATCTACATCCATACTCCGCAAGCCACCTGACAGTGTGTGGCGGACGGTACCCTGACTACCTCTATTGGTTCTGCCTTCTATTCCAGTTTTATATTGTACGTGGAAAGAAGGATTGTCGGTATGCTTCTGTGTGGGCTCTAATCTCTCTGATTTTATCCTCATGGTCTCTTCGCGAGATATACGTAGGAGGGAGCAATATACTGCTTGACTCCTCGGTGAAGGTGTGTTGTTGAAACTTCAACAAAAGTCCGTACCGCGCTACTGAACGTCTCTCCTGCAGAGTCTTCCACTGGAGTTTACCTATCATCTCCGTAACGCTTTCGCGATTACTAGATGATCCTGTAACGAAGCGCCCTGCTCTCTGTTGGATCTTCTCTATCTCTTCTATCGACGCTATCCGGTACGGATCCCAGACTGATGAGCAGTATTCGAGCTGTGGGTGAACAAGCGTACTGTAAACTACTTCCTTTGTTTTCGGATTGAATTTCCTTAGGAATCTTCCAATGAATCTCAGTCTGGCATCTGCTTTACCGACGATGAACTGTATATGATCATTCCATTTTAAATCACTCCTAATGCGTATTCCCAGATAATTAATGGAATTAACTGCTTCCAGTTGCTGACCTAAATGGTAAGGAATCTTTCTTTCTACGTATACGCAGCACATTACACTTGTCTACATTGAGATTCAATTGCCATTTTCTGCACCATGCGTTAATTCGCTGCAGGTCCTCATGCGTTTCAGTACAATTTTCCATTGTTACAACCTCTCGATATACCACAGCATCATCTGCAAAAAGCCTCAGTGAACTTCCGATGTCATCCACCAGGTCAATTACGTATATTGTGAATAGCAACGGTCCTATGACACTCCCCTGCGGCACACCTGAAATCACTCTTACTTCGGAAGACTTCTCTCCATTGAGAATGACATGCTGCGTTCTGTTATCTAGAAAAACCTCAATCCAATCACACAGTTGATCTGATAGTCCGTATGCCCTTACTTTGTTCATTAAACGACTGTGGGGAACTGTGTCAAACGCCTTGCGGAAGTCAAGAAACACGGCATCTACCTGTGAACCCGTGTCCAAGGCCCTCTGAGTCTCGTGGACGAATAGCGCGAGCTGGGTTTCACACGACCGTCTTTTTCGAAACCCATGCTGATTCCCACAGAGTAGATTTCTAGTCTCCAGAAAAGGCATTATACTCGAACATAATACATGTTCCAAAATTCTACAACTGATTGACGGTAGAGATATAGGTCTATAGTTCTGCACATCTGTTCGACGTCCCTTCTTGAAAACGGGGATGACCTGTGCCCTTTTCCAATCCTTTGGAACGCCACGCTCTTCTAGAGACCTACGTACAACGCTGCAAGAAAGGGGGCAAGTTCCTTGGCGTACTCTGTGTAAAATCGAACTGGTATCCCATCAGGACCAGCGGCCTTTCTTCTGTTAAGTGATTTTAATAGTTTCTCTATCCCTCTGTCGTATATTTCGATATCTACCATTTTGTCAACTGTCCGACAATCTAGAGAAGGAAGCACAGTGCAGTCTTCCTCTGTGAAATAGCTTTGGAAGAAGACATTTAGTAATTCGGCCTTTAGTCTGTCATCCTCTGTTTCAGTACCATTTTGGTCACAGTGTGTCTGGACATTTTGTTTTGATCCACCTACCGCTTTGACATAGGACCAAAATTTCTTAGGATTTTCTGCCAAGTCAGTACATAGAACTTTACTTTCGAAATCATTGAAAGCCTCTCGCATAGCCCTCCTCACACTACATTTCGCTTCGCATAATTGTTGTTTGTCTGCAAGGCTTTGCCTATGTTTATGTTTGCTGTGAAGTTCCCTTTGCTTCCGCAGCAGTGTATATCGTTGGCAGAGCCTATTCTGTTGATAGTGCGAATGGTGCGGCCTAAAGTTATGGTGATTTCTTTTGTACGACTGTGATGGTGTTATCCTAACGCATTACGCTCCTCCACGACAGACCGTCAGTGCACAGTATTCATTTTCGTTTATGGAGCATCAACTGCGACCAGATTTGCGTAAGAAGCGGCGACACTTTACTGCGCAACCCACCCATCATTTTGCACGACAATGTGCAGGCGCATACAGCGCATGCTGTGGCTGCTCTGTTCGGTCGATGGGTCTGGGAAGTACTGTACCGTCCACCATAATCGGCGGACAAAAGTACTTGTGACTTTCATTTGATTCCAAAGATGATGGAACCACTTCGTGGAATTCGGTTCAAAACTGTTCCAGAGATTACACACGCAGTACACCGCTCTATTTGCACCATCAACAGAACAGGATCTGCTAACGGTATATTACTGCTTCTGTGTCACTGACAACGGGTTCTACTCAACGCTGGTGACTACTTTGAAGGACAGTAACAGGTGCTGATATGAAAGTCTTTTGCATCGGTTGTGAATAAATAGTTGCCCGTAATTAATTTCCTACCCTCATATATTAGTTAATTTGGATAATGTGATGTTACAACCATTTTGTAAAATGTATTTCATAGCACAGCTCCCAAGGTTTACAAAATATCTACTTGAATGTAAAAGTCACAGTAACAATAACTGTGAGTTGTGATTGGCTGCGCAGCTTGTGGCGCACTGTGGTGTCATGTGAAGTAACATGGAGTGGTGTCATGTGAAGTAACATGGAGGAGGGGGAAGACAGTTGAAATCAGCAGCTGTGTTGACTGTAGATGGTTACACAATTTCTTTTGTGATTAAAAGTGCGTTTCAACAATTATAAAGTGAGTTTGCGTTAATAAAGATGCAATAACATCATCTCTGAAATTTGTAAGGCGTGGATGCAAGGATTTCCACATAAGTGAGTCTGCAAAGGTTTGAAGCTACAGTCGTCGAAGTAACAATGGCTCCAAATGGCGTCATATTGGTCGATGAGTAATTAATGTATCAGAGACTTTAAGGAGCAGTGTCATCTTGGTTTGTTCATCGCTCATCTAAATGAAGCACGCAACAATGGACGTCATGACACAACAAGGCAAGACTCTCCCACAAATTTTCTTAAAGGCCAGAACTGTAAATTTGCCCTTATCTGTTACCTGATCTCTGTGTGATAAGGAAAACAAGAGTGTACTTAATAATACCATTTATTGGAGGAAAATAATACAAGGCGAGTCACAAACTATTCATTCCTGAGTTGGCGTCTTCGACTGTGAACTGACGGACATTACCATATTATCAAATTGGTACTGAACGTGGCAGTGTTAACATTAAGACATTGATTCGTATGCCATAATAAGTGTAGCTGAGGATCGAATCCCTGTATCCACCAGTTGGAATAAGTAGTCAGTCTCTTCTATTAAAATTGAAACAGTCCTGGTGAAGCACACATGGGTGGACGAGCCGCAGCTGATATTTACTAGATATTAACATGTACGGAGAGCCGCTGAATACAAGCGAGATTCTTGCTAGCAGTGGGGTCTGGTGTAACAAAGTCAAGGGACACAGATCTGGCGAGGCAAAGGGCAAGTGTCACCTCACTTCAGACTGATGATAGGACAGGCAAAAAACGGTATAGAGCGAACCGGGCTGCAGAATGTAGCCTTTCGTCACAAAACAGCAGTACTTCTAAGCCGACCTGTTTACTGAAACGATGTTGACTGAAACAATGAACGAAATATAAGAGCTCTTGGTCTACAATCAACTGTCATTTTTATAGTGTTGGGATAAGGATTTGACGCTATTTTTAGGCGGTATATTGGCTCACGTCGGTACAAAAGACATGTGTCGTTTTGGATCGGAGGAGATTCTCTCTGGTCTCGGGCGCCTAGCGGAAATGGTAAAGACGGCCATTCTTGCGAGATTAAGGCGGAGCTCACCATCTGCAGCATCGTCAATAGAACCATTGGGTGACGAGCTTCCACGTTACGCTAAATAGGTCCCGAGCCCTACACACAGGAGACGACGACACGGGTAGCGGGGGCTATGTGGAAGGGACTGAGCGGGTTTTTGGGTATGAGGGTCTCAGGAAACCACATAAAAAGCGTCCTTCTAAAACGGAACAGATGAAAAACAGTAAGGTAGTTGTAGAAACGATCGGTATTGTACTTGTAAATTGTTTTATGTATTCTGGGAAAGAACCAGAGCCCCCGAGCCCTAATAGAAAGCACTGAAGCTCAAACAGTTATAGGTGCGAAAGCTGGCTAAGGCCAGAAATAAGTTAAGCCGACATTTTTTCTAAGAATATAGCACTGTTCAGTAAGGATAGATTAAATACAGTTAATGGTGTAGTATTTATTGCTGCCAGAAGTAATTTACCTTGTAGATAAATTGAAGTAAATAGTTCCTTCTATTAGCTTGTGTAGAGGTTATACTTGACAATCAGTCTAAACTATTAATTGGATCGTTTTAATAACCGTCCCCCTCCAGGCGACTCAGAAGATATAAATGCTGAAAAGTTCAAAGAAAACTCGAGTCTCGTTTCAGATAGGTGCCCAACTCATACAGTCATAGTCGGTGGTGAATTCAGTCTACCCTCGATATGCTGGAAAAAGCTGGCAGCAGGCATAAAACGTCATCCGGAATTATACTGACTGCTTTCTCAGAAAATTGTTTTGAACAATTTGTTCATAAGCCCACACGTAGTGTAAATGGTTGGGAAAGCACACTTGACCTCAATGCAACAAATAATTCTGAACAAATATGGAGTATCGTGACGAATACAGGGGTTAGCGACCACAAGGAAGTTGCTAATAGGATGAATACCGTATCACCTACAAGCCTAAAAAAGAAACGCAGGGTATATCTATTTTAAAAGAAACTCATAGTAATTCTCTTGACCTCTTTTTAAGAGAGTCTTTCCTCCTTCCGATCTCATCATGTAAGCTTATAAATGATATGGAATGATTTCAAAAAGAGATAGTATCGACGGCAATTGAGAGATATATACCACTTAAATTAATAAACAATGTTACTGACACCCCCAAGGCACACAAAACGGGCAGATCGCTGTTGGAGAAGCAACGAAAAAAACATGCTATATCTGAAGGAACGCAAAATCCCGAAGATTGGGAAAATTTTGATTCAGTTCTATGAAACCTGATTGTTACGTGAAGGCAGGATTCGCTTACGAATGTGGACGGGGCCGTAATGAGTTACTATTGGTTGCCATTTACAGTTACACACATTTATTTTAAAAACAGTAATTCCTGACTCAACAAGAAATAAAAAAATTACCACACGTTATTAATGAAGGAATAAGCAACTGTGTAAATAATAGCGTTTTCAGTGGGTTTCAATTTAACAAATAACCATGAAATACAGATACAGTTAATGTTTAAAAAAACAAGCCACTGTGATCGCTGCTGGAAGGCCTTTCACGCTATGAATAGCAATAAATTAAGAATGTTTAAGAACTCGCTGCAATTTACAACTAACAGGTATTGAAATATTAAAAGGTCAGAAGTCACAAACATAGCAAAAGGTATCAATCTCCAGGAAAGGCAGTAAATAAGGTTTTAAAGCTTACTGCTAAAATACAAATAGCAATTTTTTTTCAAAGCATATGACCACAATCACGGCTGAAGGCCTTAAACCCCCGGAACGGCTACAATTTAAAAAAATTGAAACCTGCTGTAAAACCGCAAATAGAGTAGGAAAAGTTAATTAAAAATAAAACATGCAAGTGATCCAGACGGTGCTCTAGGAATCGATCTCTGCGAAAAATCCTGCAACAAACACATCGGCAAACAATGAGATCGGCAGCCAAGATTTGCTTTCACTTCACGAAAGGGTAACACAGAGTAGTGGCAGTCTAATGAATGACTAATGATAAAGTTTCTGAAGCTACCTGACGTCCGACAAACCAAATGCAACGATGGAATAATATGCCAAAGCCAGAACCGACAGACTACACTACGCCCCCAATATACTGTGCTTAGAGCACCCGGAACGAGAAAGGAATCACTACCACCAGAGTACAAGAATCACAAGTGACCTACAATCAAGAAATCCTTCAAAACCACACCCTTTACCGGACAGGAGCGGCAAGGCGAGGAAACGTACGCTGCCGTTACATACAATAACACCCAGGGCAGGTAATTGTGCCATTCGCTGCACGAGGCAGGAAAAATACCGCTGGTTGAAGTTAAAAAATTGTAAATGCTGAACGCAGTAAATATTAGTAAGAAGTCGAGGAAAGCTAAACAGATCCGCTTCCCCAAGCACTCCACTCGCTGCTCTTTGCCTCGACGACACTACGAGCAGCAACACAAACCCAAGTCACTGGCGAATCGCGAGACGTCACAATGGTGGAGGTTTCTGTACTTGAATTGAAATTCACTCGTCTTAAAGCCTGCAGGATTTGGTTTACAATGAGATGGTGCACCCTCGTGACCACAGCCCTTCCATTCGGCAGTCCATGTGCGCCACCAGTGGTCCTGGTGTGTTCTCGCACTGCGAGGGCCTGGCTGCTCATGAGACCCCAACCGAACTATACACTGCTAGATACCCAGAAAAACAACGACATCGCCCCAAAGATAGGGCTAATCGATAACCGCCGATGCTGCCACTAGTGGACAGGCAACTCTTGCGAACAAGTGGCGCCAGTTCAGACGACAAAAAGACAAACAACCTCGTCCATGCCAACTAATAAATGCGGTCTGGCGTGCTACAGAGGGCGGAAACCTACAAACAGCACCAACTCGGGCATCAGCACCTCTCATTCGAAATATAGCGCGTACTTAAATGAGAGATGTTTTTAATTATTTTCACAATGAAGCTCCACCATGGAATCCGGCAGGAAATCCAAAGAGATTCAGGTCATATACAAAGCACACCAGTGGCAAGACGCAATCAATACCTTCACTACCAAATAACAACGTTGAAGTCACTGTTGCACGAGCCGCTACAGCAGAGCTATTAATCACGGTTTTCCGAAACTGCTTCACCAGAGAAGACGACGTAAATAATCCTGTATTCCAATCAAAAACAACTGCCAAGATGAGGAACATAGATGCAGATGTACTCGCTGTAGAAAAGCAGCTTAAATCACTTAATGAAGGCAATGCCTCCGGTACAGATTGAATGCCAGTCATATTCCTTTCAGAATATGCTGATACAATATCTCCATTACTAGCAGTTACATACAACCGCTCGCTCACAGAAGATCCTTGCCTAAAGACTAGAAAATTACTCAAGACACACCAATACTCGCAAAGGGAAATAGGAGTGATCCGCAGAATTATTGGACCATATCTCTAATATCGAATTGCAGGAGGGTTTTGGAACGCAGTTTTCGAACATTATGAAGTACCTCGAAGATATGTATTGACACATACTCAGCATGGATTCAGAAAATATGGTTCTAGCGAATCAACAATAGCTCTTTATTATCATAAAGTAGTGAGTGCTATCGACAGGTTTCATATTTTTAGATTTCCAGAAGCTTTCGACGCCGCTCCTCAAAAGCGTCTTCTAACCTATGGAATATAGCTATAGTTGTGCGACTGGATTCTTGATTTCTTGTCAGAAAGGTCACAGATTGTGGTAACAGACGGACAGTCATCGATTAAAAGAGAAGTAATGTCCGGCGTTCCCCAAGGAAGTGGTATCGGCCCTCTGTTGTTCCTGACCTGCATTAACGAAACAGGAGACGATCTGAGTAGCCCTCTTTGATTATTTGCAGATGATGTTATCATTTACCTTCTTGTAAAGTCATCGGATGATCAATACGAATTACAAAATGATTTAGATAAGATATCTATATGGTGAGAAAAGTGGCAATTGACCCTGAATGAAGGAAAGTGTGAAATTATTCACACGAGTACTAAAAGAAATCCGCTAAATTTCGATTATGCGTTAAGTGACACAAATATGAAGGATGCAAATTCGAGTAAATACTTAGGGATTACAGTTACAAATAACCTAAATTGGAATGAACATATAGATAATGTTGTGGTTAGAGCAAATCAATTCATTGGTACAACACTTAGGAGGTGCAACAGGTGTACTAAAGAGACTGCTCACACCTCCCTTGTCCCACCTAACAAAATGGTTCATATGGCTCTGAGCACTATGGGACCTAACATCTATGGTCATCAGTCCCCTAGAACTTAGAACTACTTAAACCTAACTAACACAAAGACATCACATAACACCCAGCCATCACGAGGCAGAGAAAATCCCTGACCCCTCCGGGAATCGAACACGGGAACCAGGGAGTGGGAAGTCCCACCTATCCTGGAGTATAGATGTGCAATGTGGGATCCGCGTCAGGTGGGACTGACGGATGACATCGAAACTTTCCGGAAAAGGGCAGCTCGTTTTGTATTATCCTGAAATATGGAAGACAGTACAACAGGCATGATACGTGGAGTGGCAATCATTAAAACAAATACGTTTTTCAATGCGACACTATATCCTTATGAAATCTCAATCACGTTTTCTCCACTGATTGCGAAAACATTCTGTTGGTACCCAACTACATAAGGAGAAAGGACCATCGTAATACAATATGAAAAATGAGATCTCGCACAGAAAAATTTAAGTGCTCGTTTTTCCCACGCACCGTTCGGAATTGGAACGGAAGTGAGACAGGTTGAAGGTGGTTCATTCAACCCTTTGCCTGGCACTTTATTGTGAATATCAGAGTAATCATGTAGATGTAGATGTAGATGTAATTAAAAAGTGCTGATTGAACTAACAGTAAAAGATCGTTGGGTTTCGGTCATATGACCGGTTCTGCATTACGCTACCCAGGTACTTTTGATCAGGTAGGTGCAACGACAGAACAAAATAACCTGAAGAACTGAAAAGCAACTCGGACAGCATGACCACACAAACGAAGAAGTTAATATACATCTGACGTAAGGATGTCTCGCTCCATTTGCCACTGGTACAGCTAAGAGAAAGACTGAGGGCAGTACATGGTGCCTTTTTCCGTGCACTGTATGGTGACTTGTTAAGTGGATTCAGTTATGCATAACCATAAATCATGCCCTTGCGTCACTGAACTGGTGTATAAGGTTTTCAGTGTTAGCTCAGCGAAAAATGTAAATATTTTTTTGGAGAGTGAAGTCTGTGTGTGGGAATTTGATTAACGCGTCCAACAGTTTCAGCTCTGTGATGAGAAGGCTGTGGCTACAACAGCCAAGTGCCACGACATGAAAGCAGCCAGGAAAGCCTAAAACCAGTACTCGACGTGGGCAGGACTGGCTCACAGCGCCAAAAAAGAGCCGGCCCGACGTGAAACACCTGACAAGGTGTACAGCGTTTGAGCAGCGGACGGTTAACGTTTTAATTATTGCTTCAGCATAACACCCGGGCTTACAGGGGCTAGAGGACTGGCAGCGGGTAGCCTTGACGCCAGCGCTGACTGGTACGAAACGTTAGTGGAGAGCTATGCGGCTCATTAATAAAATTTACAGCCGTTACAAACATCGGCCTCCCACTTTATCTGTACCAAATCTTGTAAGACAGTTGTAATAAAGAGATACTCTGATAATGGTTGTATAATTAGCTGGAACGAACTTAATGCACAGTACTATACCAAATTTATTTACCACCTGATTTATTCAAGACTCTTCTGGTTTAAGTTTACTACCTTCTCTATCGAGACTGCCCTTGTGTTTACCACCGTTAATGTTTCATGCGTTAACCTTTGTACGGTGATTACACGCGAAGCTCCCACATAAGGAACTTGTGTTACTTAAGAAGAAAACTGACCCCACAGGATAATATAATGGTTATCCCCATATACTTAAGAGAGCTGAGGCGAAAGATAAGTCAAAACATTACATCCCTACACTACGTCCTATAATTCCTGGACATCTTACAGCGCGAAGAAATATTGCGCACTTGAACTTCGCAGCGCGACTCCTCACATACTGTCACTGTAATACTATCAATCACGAAATTTCGTAGTGTACATATTTCGGGCAGTAAATGGGTCTTAAAGACTGGCAACCTGGCAAAACTGTAATCACATATACGGTAACTACATCTGTCAGAAGTAGTCTGCGTGGTACAGTATTTGGAGTGTTAATCGTCATTTAGTGATTACAGTAGGCCTTCTACAAAACATTTGCAATCACATACTATGAACACAGACATGGGAATACAATCATTTTCATTGTTCAGCTTTTAAATAAGCCCTTTTCGCGTATGAGTGTTTCGATGCAGGTTCCTGACCATTTTAAACAACACTGTCCACACATCCAGCCGAAGATACGGAGAACTCGTGACTGACAAGCATTGAGCACCAAATCATAAGACGCAGACGAAAGTGTTTGGATTAAAAAGGATGTAAGACTGGGATGTAGACCGTCGTCTATTATTGTCCAAACGCTACGTCGAAGTAAGAATGATGTAAATAAGAGAAAGATTCAACAATGCCATTAACATTTTAGAGCGCAATTAGATCAGTGATAAGTGTTGCTCATGACACTGCTAACGCCAGTGAGGGTGAAGTAGAATTACAGGATCTGTTTAATGGAGCGAACAGTCTAATCACTACAGTGGGAAATGCCGTGGGCTAGGGCCTCCCGTCGGCTATACCGTTCGCCTGGTGCAAGTCTTTCGAGATGACGCCTCTTCGGCGAATTGGGGCCCGATGAGCTTGACATGATGATGAAACGGACAACACAACACAGTTCCTGAGCGGATAAAATCTCTGACCCATCCGGGAATCGAACCCGATCACGACAGTCTTGGGACTGAGATAAAACTGAAGAAAGTTAAGCGAATGAAAAGTACCAGAAATGAGAACAATGAGAACCTTCAGATTAGAGCTGGTGGACGAAGTTAAGAAATTCTTGTATCTTCGAACCAAAGTAGCCAGTAGGAGATGAGGAATGGGTGTAAGAAGCAGACTAGCAAATGTAAACAGAGTATTCCTGGGCAAAAGCAGTTAACTAGTGTCAAACGTACATCTTAACCCGAGAAAGAAATGTCTAAGAATGTGCATTTGGAGCAAAGCCCTATATATCTTTGAACAATGTACTCTGAGAAAGACAGAATAATTAGAGTCGAAGCATTTTAAATGTGGTGCTACAGAGGGGTGTTGAAAACTAGGTGGACTGTTAAGATAAGAAATTAAGGAATGAGGAGGTCCTCTGCAGAATCGGAGGAGAAAAGAACATACGGAAAACAGTGACAAAAAGGACAGGACAGTATGACACAGGTTAAGACACAAAATAACTTCCATCGTGCAAAAGGGTGCCGTAAAGGATAAACGTTGTAGAAGAGGGCAGAGATTTGTTTTACATCCAACAAATAATTTAGGATGTAGGGTACTGTGCCGCAGTGGTAACACCGGTTCCCTTCAGATCACCGAAGTTAAGCGCTTTGGGGCTGGGCTAGCACTTGGATCGGTGACCATCCGGTCTGCCGAGCGCTGTTGGTAAGCGGGGTGCATTCAGCCCTTGTAAAACAAACTGAGGAATTAGCGGCTCCGGTCTCGTAAGCTGACGTACGGCCTGGAGAGCGGTGTGCTGAACACGCGCCCTTCCAAATCCGCATCCGGTGACGCCTATGGGCTGAGGATGACACGGTGGCCATTCGGTCCCTTTGGGCCTTCCAAGGCCTACACGGACGGAGTTTACTTTAGTTTAATAGGGAGCTGTCCAAGATGAAACCGTAGGCATAGGAGAGGAATTCATTTCAGGCAGCATCAAACCATTCAAAAGATTGATGACAGAAAAAACTGAAGAGTAGAAAAAAGTTTAGACAGAATTGGCTAATAGTGAACAATATGATTGTGGGTTCGCCTATGCTTCCAGTTCCACTTACACTATGTGATCATAACTATCCGTACAAGTGGCTGAAAATGTCTTAAGACTTCGTGGCGCCCTCCATCGGTAATGCTGGAATTCAGTATTGTTTAGATCCACCCTTAGCCTTAAATACAGCTTCCACCCTTGCAGACATATGCTGAATCAGGTAATGGATATTTCTTGGGGAATGGCAGAGCATTCTTCACGTAGTGCTGCACTGAGGAGAGGTATCGATGTTGGTTGGTTGGTGGGGTCTGGCACGAAGTCGGCCTTCCAAACCATCCCAAAAGTGTTCTATAGGATTCAGAAAAAAAAAAAAAAAAAAACAAGTTATGCAAGCTCCCTCCATGAAAAACACGATCACACCATAGAAGCACCGACTCCGAATTTTACTGTTGGCATTACACACTCTAGCAGATGACGTTCACTGGGCATTCGAAATATCCACACCCTGCCATCGTATCGCCACGATGTGTGCCGCGGTTGATCACTCCACACAACATTTTTCCACTGTTCGGACATCCAATGATTATGCTCCTTACACCAAGTGAGACCTCGTTTGGCATTTACCTGCGTGATGTGTGGCTTAGGCGTTTCAGTCTGGAATCGCGCGACCGTTACGGTGGTAGGTTCGAATACTGCCTTGGGCATGGATATGTGTGATGTCACGTTAGCTAGGCTTATTAGGTCTATGTTCCAGGGGACTGATGACCTCAGATGTGAAGTCCCATTGGGCTCAGAGCCATTTGAACTTTGTGTGGCTTAGGAGCAGCCGCTCGACCGCGAAATCCAAGTTTCCCCACCTCCCCCCTAACTGTCATAGCACTTGCGGTGGATCCTGATGCAGTTAGGATTTCCTGGGTGTCTGTATAGATGGGTTTCTGTTATTCATTACGAACCTCCTCAACTGTCCGTGGTCTCTGTTAGTCAACAACCAAAGTCGACCTGTAAACTTTTGTGCTGTTCACGTTTCCACTTCACTATCATATCGGAAACAGTGGACCTAGGGATGTTTAGGAGAGTCTAATTCTCGCGTACAGACGTAAGGCACAAGTGGCACCTAATCACCTGACCATGATCGGCGTTCATGAGTTCCGCGGAGCGCTCCAATCTGCTCTCTCACTATTTCTAATGACTACTGAGGTCGTTGATATGGAGTACCTGGCAGTAGGTGACAGCACATCGCACCTAATACGAAAAACATATCTTTATGTGGGGGGTCCGAATACTTTTGATCACATCACATAGTGTATTTGTTTTAGTATGAACGAGGAACCGGTTTGTTATTACTAATTATTGAAGTATGATTAGCCATGTCACTTCTCCAACTGAGCACTGGCCTGGTGAGTTGCATTGTGCCCAGCTCTGGCTAGCTGTGAGTGTTGGGGGAATTCACCAGTAAGTTGAGTAACCAGGGTTCTTTTGAAACATCAAGGTGACGGTGGTCTGTCAGTCAATAACTTCTGCGATTATTGTTTCTTATTTTATCCAACACATGGGTCTCATTATTAATTAGACGGCAAGGGAAATATCGCCCCATTTTAGTGTTTGGAGCGAACATATAAGGTTTGTGAACATTCTCCCGAGGCAGTGGTGCAGGATGTTGGCCTCATAGATACAGAGAAACGAGCGTCTAATAATTTCATATGTTTATCTCCAAAGCAGGCTACGTAGTGTGTGTCTCTGGATGTACGTGCCAATATTGTGGGGATTTGCTTAATACGGAATGTATAGGACTGAGCTTATCAATGAGAATACGGTCAGACAACCACTTTATCAGCCTTCTCCTTCGATTATGAAACATCTTATGTTGCTCATTGAAGGAAAGCTTAAGGGCGGAAGGAATCATTAAGCCCCCCTACTCTCCATTTTATTCGTCCATGTTTCAGATTTCAGAAGTAGCCAGATGAATTCAGATATCGTAAATTATTGTGCATTCCACGAAAATATTATTTCGTAATCAATTCCGTTGCCCCATGTAATTCCCCTTTCCTTTGTTTTGTAATGCTAAATCATTTACTACTCTGAATCTCAGTCATTCATGACATTCCGTTGTCCACAGATTTGAAACCCATCACAGATTTCGCTACCGTTTGGAATCTGCTCCGTTTGGGCTTTCAACTGAAGTGGCTCTATTGTCCCTTCTGATAGACAATACCTTTTCAGATCTGAAATTTAAATTTGTCTCTTACTGCCTAGTTGACGTGGTTATCTTCAGCGAGAATAATTTCTCTTATCGTGTTCGGCCCACTGAGGGCCAAGTTTGCTGATGATGTGAGGTGGGCTCACAGTTACCACTTCCAAGACAAAATCTGATGAGTCGCAAATGTCATTTTAGCACATATCGTTTGTATCCATGGCATAACTGTTGATCAGAGATGCACAACGGCTATTTCCAACTGTCCCTCGGCTAAGACTCCTAAGGCTGTAGCAAGATTGATGGGACAATTAATTTTTTTCAGAGTTTATACCTAACTTGGCCCAAACTTCCAGGACCGTTGAATGAACTGAATGGAAGGAACGATGGTGTCCTCCCAACAAGCCCCTTTTGGGACCTTAAGAGCCCACGTATTGACAATGCCTAACTCTTCTAAAGAATTTTTAATGCAAACTGATGCATCTACGTGAGGTGTGGCAGTTGTTCTTTTACAAGAGAAAGTGCCAGGGATAGGCCTAATAGGATGTTACTTTAGCACTCCGTCAAGCTCAGAAATTAAGTATTCCATATACAAACTGGAGGTGTTGGCCACGATGTTCACTCTAGAGGAATTCCATACATGTATGTTGCTTTGTCTTTTCATTCTTGAAATACCAGGACTTTAGTTGTGTACTCGTAAGACCAAGGCGGATGAGCCAGTGCCTAAAGAGGAATCCGTATCTGTCGTATCTCTGCCTTCCAGTTTAGAGTGTGTCACGTACGCGGAGGGGACTTAAGTGGGGTCGTGTGTCGTGCTCGAGTGGCTCTGTTTCTAGAGGAGTCCCAGGTTCGAGTCCTCGTTTTCGTCTACCAGAGAGTTTTGTAACAGCGAATACTCGGCTGCAGAGTGAAAATTTAGTTTTGGAAACAACCATCCAGGCTGTGGTTACGACACACCTCCAAAATTTCCTTTCCTCCCGAAGTGCTAGTCCTGAAAGTTTCGCAAGAAAACTTCTGTGAATTTTGAGTGTACTAGATGCCTACTGTGGGAAGTAAAGCTGTGAGGATGTGTCACGGGTCATGCTTGGATAACTCTGTTGGTTGAGTACTTACCTGCAATACGCAGAGTTCCCATTCCTTTCCCGACTATATGAAATATATAACGTGGTCCCTGACAGGTATTGTGGTAATTTGTCTGCCGGAAATTGTGAACAACTATCCATTCAATCAACCTGCAATTCCACTTTCCTGCCATTCTGTTTATATACACTAAAGTTAGCCTATAATGCCGTACCACACACATTATGTACGTTCTGTGACTGAAACTCAATGGATTTTTGTGGTGCCGTATTTACTGTTTTTATTTAATACTTTTTGTTAATCTCAAATCATTTCTATATATTTAACTAAAATGCTTTTAATAAGATTTAATGGTGACAATATTCTGCGGGAGTAAGACCTGAGTTACATATCGTTAAGTACGCAATTTTGACATAACAATGGGGGAAGGTAGGCTGCTGGTCAGTGGACGGGTGATATCGAATTTGTCGCTGTACCATGTAAATAGTTATTCAGTGTTCTGTGAACGGTGAATATAATGGGGAAAGTGTCTTAAAATTCTACGTACCCTGGGTTAATTTTCCACGCTATACTGCAAAGGCTGCGGCATTATAATAACTGACGTGCGCATCTGTTTAAATACTCGTTTACGTTGCCCAAGGGGCCAGGCAAGCTCCTAAATCCCAGATTTGAATGTAGCTGTAAAATAAAATAACGTCGAGAAATTTAAAGCAGCGAATGTAAAAAGGCAGATTTACTGAGTGGAATTACTTCAATAATGAGTACATACTACTAACTGTGTACCATACAAGGAGTAACTAAACTCCGTTAACAGACTTTGAAGACAGGTTCCTTATATCAAAACAAGGAAAAGGCTTCTCGTAAACATTGGCTCTAAAATTCAACACCTTAAGAGCTATGAGCACTTGCTGAACTTCGTTTCTGTAAAACACATCTGTTCTATCGAACAAGTGCTCATAGAGCTTAACGTATGCATTTTACAGCCCATGTTTACCGGTCACATGTATACATTTTACTGCTCATTTTTACCGGACCCTTTTTTTTGTTTTTGTCCATACTATATCCCTCATATATATGGAAAGCAAAGAGCTTGCAGTGGAGGAGATACGTTTCACAATATCGAAGATGATCAAGTACTCATAGCTAAGGTACTGAATTTTATAGTCTAAGTTCTTCATATAACAATTAACCTAAGAAGAAAAGCTACAGATGTTTTATTTAACAAGAATCACAATTATTGGAATACATTTGTGTGTCCCCTGCGTTAGACAACGACTCACCATTTGCATAAGATTGTTTGACTGAACTTCATAACTCTTAGGGAACTAGGGAACTGTCAACTACTGTTACTTTTTCGAAGTGATTTAATAAATAAAACCTACTTCTATTTTGCTGAATTAGTATACAGGTTTTGTAATGGTTCTAATATAATTCCCTTAACGTAAAAACAAAAAATTTCAAACTTCTTCAGAAATTTCGACATCTGAGTTGGACCTGAACCCAGTGTGTAATACCTGCGTTAATACATTTATCCCACTAAGAGATTGGACGATCAATTTCTTTAGTGATTTATTTATTTACACGTCAAGTTGTGTGGGACCAAATTGAGGAACAAATCTCCGTGGTCATGGAACGTGACAGTACATGAAATTACAACATAAAAGAAGTAACAGATGAAAATATATGTTTATGAACCCGAAAAAAGTCAGTCGATACGTTTACGTAGACGCAATCAACAATACAATAAGCATCAACTTGACTTTTCAAGGAACTCCTGGACAGAATGAAAGGAGTGCCCATGAGGAAACTCTTCAGTTTGGATTGGAAAGCGCGTGGAATACTGCTAAGATTTTTGAATTCGAGTGATAGCCTATTGAAAGTGGATGCAGCAGTATACTGCACACCTTTTTCCACAAACGTTAAGGAAATGCGATCCAGAAAATGGTTCAAATGGCTCTGAGCACTATGAGACTCAACTGCTGTGGTCATCAGTCCCCTAGAACTTAGAACTACTTAAACCTAACTAACCTAAGGACATCACACACATTCATGCCCGAGGCAGGATTCGAACCTGCGACTGCGCGCCTGGAACCGCTAGACCACCGCGGCCGGTAATGCGATCCAGATGCTGGTTTGATTTCTGCCGAGTATTTACCGAGTGAAAGCTGCTTGCTCTTGGCAATAAGCTAATATTGTTAACAAGAGATGACTGTAAGGAATATATATATTCAGAAGTCAATGTCAAAATACACAGACAGGGGTCGACAGGAATTTCGTGAAGTTACACCACTTATTGCTCGAACCACCAGTTTCTGAACGAAAAATAACCTTTTAGAATGCGAAGAGTTACCATAAAATATAATGCCATAAGACATAAGCGAATGAAAATAAGCAAAGTAGACCAATTTTCGTGTCGAACAATCACTCACTTCGGCTACCGTTCGAATAGTAGAAATGACAGTATTAAATCTCTGAACAAGATCCTGAACGTGGTCTTTCCACGACAGCTTACTATCTAACTGAATACCTAGAAATTTGAACAGTTTCGTAGAAGGTGTTCAGCCAAATCCACCCCCGAACTTCGCCATCCGGCTGAAACCGACATCCAAGCACATCTGTCTTTAGGTCGCGAAAGATGTGAAAATCACCCGGTTAAAGGTCCTCGAGAGTGTTGCAGTGTTTCCCAACCCAACTGCCGAAGAATAGCCTGTCGTCCGCCTGGCTGTGTGGTGCTGGCGTTATCGATGATTCCTCTGCTCGTCGATGTTGTCGAGCGTGGAAATACAACCAGTTCGGAGCGCTATGAAGACATTTTTCCGAAACTGAGACTCGCATGAAGTCAAAAAGCCCAAGTATGCTGTTAGACGAACCGTCCTGTTTCACGCTCACCCCCAAATTGCCTTCGGCCATTTCGTTAGGAAAAACCGAAACATTCTCCTTATGGCCGGGATCTTTTACCGTGTAATTTTCACGTCTTTCGGGACCTGAAAAGAGACGTGCACGAACGTCGGATTCCGTCGGACGATGAAGAGCAAGAGTGAATGCGGTTGCCGATTCGTCAGGGGCCGATCGCGCTCTACGAAATAGGGACAGATCTTCTAGTCTCCCAGCGTGATAAATGTTACTTTTGTGGTGGTTACTTTGGCATAGAAATACTGCACGGTTTGGTTCTGGTGTTTGGTTTTCATTTGAGTGCCCGCCACATTTAGTTAGTTAATCAGTTACTAGTTCCGTGGATTATCTTCTACGGAATAGAAAGGGCTGTCAAGGAGAAACTTTCCCTGTTTGTTACCATATTTTATTTCGCTGTCTGTCAGACATTTTATTTTATTGAATGAGTGATCAAAAGCTTTTGTTGCAGCCTTGTGCATGCCTTTCTGGGTTAAAGACAACAATAATTTTGTGTAATGAATGTCATTTTTTGCCTGTTATTATAATTATGTACCTTATCGTTCCCTTAGAACTGTAGTCGATTATTTACACTAAACTACGTGAGGGAATAAATACATTGTGAAATACTAGTCAGAATGCCAAACTCCTTAGACAGAAGTCTACAAGATGATCGTGTGTGAGAGCCACATATTATTTTTACAATACGGTTTTTGGCACTAAAGACTTCCTTTTTTAAAGAAGAGTTACCCCAGAACTTTATTCCATATAACATTATTGAATAAATGTCTGCAAAATAAGTCAGTATACTGACTTGTCTGTCCTCAAGTTTTGCAATAATTCTAACCGCAAATGTGGTTGAAGTGAGTTATTTTCAGAGTTCCAAAGCGTGTTTTTTTCTTTTTTCAATTTAAACCATCTTCAATATTGACCCCTAAGAATTCTGAAATTGCTCCGTATTTATTACTTACCACTAAGAGTTGATGTAGTACTTCTTGATGTGCAGAATTGAATATGTTGTATCTTTTTAAAATTGAGTGTGACACCATTCGCAGAATACAAGTCAACGATAATTTTTAAAACTTTGTTGACCATTTCTTCTATTTCTGTACGTATGCTTGGATTCATAACAGTAACAGTATCGTCAGCAAAAAGAACTAACTGTTCTTGTTGCATATTAGACGGAAGATCGTTTTACACATAGACAGATCGTGGTGTACCGGACTGGGAAACCCCATACGCGATTTCCCTCCGGTCCGAATTATGTTCTTAGACTACATTGCTTCAGTTACTAAGTACAACTTTCTGCATTCTTTTGGTTTGATGTGGCATTATTCATTGGTTGGCTATACAATAAATACCATACAACATCAATTTATCTAGGAAAACACTCAGATCCGCACAATCAAATGCCCGATTGAATGCCATTCCCAGTAGAGCAACACTTCTGAAACCCAAGCTGTTGTTTACTAAGGACACTATTGTTGCTGAGGTGAGATACTATTCTAGAATAAATCATCTCTGTAAGAATTTGCAGAATGATACCAGCAGCGTAACATGTCGGTAGTTATTGACATCTCTATTATTACCTCTCTCAAAGAGCGGTTTAAGAACGGCTTGAATTAGTGATGCATTACATACTTCAGACAAGAGTGGGCTTCGTTCAAGGAGAAGAATTTGTTGTAGGTTTTAATCTTGAGAGAATGTATAATTTACTTAATTTCAGAAGGAGAAGGCGGTCGTATATTCATATGATTGAATTTTATGGAAGTTATATTTACAACATACTGTTACGATTTTGCTCTTGAACTGCTTGTCCCTATGCTTTCTATTATATTTGAGGAATGATTCATGATGCATTAGAAGAAGAAACGGGAATCGACATGGAAGAGGTGGGGGACACAGTATTAGAATTGCAATTTAAAAGAGCTTCAGGCTACTTAAAATCAAGTCAGGCAGGAGGGATACATCACATTTCATTGGAATCTTTAAGACCTTTGGAGGGAGTGGCAACAAAACGACTATTCAAGTCACCGTGTGAAATGTATGAGACTAGCAATATATCATCAGACTCTCGCAAAAACGTCATTAACACAACTGCGAAGACAGGAATAGCCGAAAAGTACGAGAAGTATCGAACAATCAGCTTAACAGCTCATGCACAAAAGTTTCTGTCAAGAATAATGTGTAGAAGAATCCCAAAGGTATTGAGGACACTCCGTAGATTTTCCTGGCGAGTTATATGTTTATGCTCTTCACGGGTATGCTGCCGGATATGATCGTCTTCACTACACGATATTTTCGGCATGATTCTGTACTCAGCGATCGCACCTGAAGGTAACGGCCAGATGGATCACCGAAATATTGTGTGAGGAGGACTATAATATCCGGCAGCATACCCGTGAAGAGCATCACCATTGAGGTCCTGCAAGATGTAGAACAGTTTTGTCCTAGGAAAAACGCCAGAGAGGTAGCAAGTCCGAAGAAATATCAAGGCACGTTCATAGGATTTGTCGAACCTGGAAAAAGCGCTCGACAATGTAAAATGTTGCAAGATAGAAATTGTAAGAAAGGTTAATCTACAGGTAATGAAGGGTGTGGCTGTCGCTGTTGTGGTCTTCAGTCCTGAGACTGGTTTGATGCAGCTCTCCATGATACGCTATCCTGTGCAAGCTTCTTCGTCTCCCAGTACCTACTGCAACCTACATCTTCTGAATCTGCTTAGTGTATTCATCTCTTGGTCTCCTTCTACGATTTTTATCCTCCACGCTGCCCTCCAATACTAAATTGGTGATCCCTTGAAGCCCGAGAACATGTCCTACCAACCGATCCCTTCTTCTGGTCAAGTTGTGCCACAAACCTCTCCCCAATCCTATTCAACACTTCCTTATTAGTTATATGATCTACCCATCTAATCCTCAGCATTCTTCTGTAGCACCACATTTCGAAAGCTTCTATTCTCTTCTTGTCTAAACTATTTATCGTCCACGTTTCACTTTCATACATGGCTACACTCCATACAAATACTTTCAGAAATGAATTCCTGACACTTAAATCTATACTCGATGTTAACAAATTTCTCTTCTTCAGAAACGCTTTCCTTGCCATTGCCAGTCTACATTTTATATCCTCTCTACTTCGACCATCATCAGTTATTTTGCTCCCCAAATAGCAAAACTCCTTTACTACTTTAAGTGCCGCATTCCTTAATCTAATTCCCTCAGCATCACCCGACTTAATTCGACTACAATCCATTATCCTTGTTTTGCTTTTGTTGATGTTCATCTTATACCCTCCTTTCAAGACCCTATCCATTCCGTTTAGCTGCTCATCGAATTCCTTTGCTGTCTCTGACAGTAATTACAATGTCCTCGGTGAACCTCAAAGTTTTTATTTCTTCTCCATGGGTTTTAATACCTACTCCGAATTTTTCTTTTGTTTGCTTCACTGCTTGCTCAACATACAGATTGAATAACATCGTGGACAGGCTACAACCCTGTCGCACTCCCTTCCCAACCACTGCTTCCCTTTCATGCCCCTGACTCTTATAACTGCCATCTGGTTTCTGTACAAATTGTAAATAGCTTTTCGCTCCCTGTATTTTACCCCGGCCACCTTCAGAATTTGAAAGAGAGTATTCTAGTCAACATTGTCAAAAGCTCTCTCTAAGTCTACAAATGCTAGAAACGCAGGTTTGCCCTTCCTTAATCTACCTTCTAAGATAAGTCGTAGGGTCAGTATTCCCTCACGTGTTCCAATATTTCTACGGAATCCTAACTGATCTTCCCCGAGGTCGGCTTCTACTAGTTTTTCCATTCGTCTGTAAAGAATTCGCGTTAGCAGTTTGCAGCTGTGACTTATTAAACTGATGGTTCGGTAATTTTCACATCTGTCAACACATACTTTCTTTGGGATTGGAATTATTTTTTTGTTCTTGAAGTCTGAGGGTATTTCGCCTGTTTCATACATCTTGCTCAACTCATGGTAGAGTTTCGTCAGGACTAACTCTTCTAAGGCCGTCAGTAGTTCCAATGGAATGTTGTCTACTCCGGGGGCCTTGTTTCGACTCAGGTCTTTCAGTGCTCCGTCAAGCCCTTCACGCAGTATCGTATCTCCCATTTCATCTTCATCTACAGCCTCTTCCATTTCCATAATATTGTCCTCAAGTACATCGCCCTTGTAGAGACCCTCTATATACTCCTTCCACCTTTCTACTTTCCCTTCTTGGCTTAGAACTGGGTCTCCATCTCAGTTCTTGATGTTCATACAAGTGGTTCTCTTATCTCCAAATGTCTCTTTAGTTTTCCTGTAGGCAGTATCTATCTTACCCCCAGTGAGATAAGCGTCTACATTCTTACATTTGCCTTCTAGCCATCCCTGCTTAGCCATTTTGCACTTTCTGTCGATCTCATTTTTATACGTTTGTATACCTTTTTGCCTGCTTCATTTACTGCATTTTTATATTTTCTCCTTTCATCAATTAAATTCAATATTTCTTCTGTTACCCAAGGATTTCTACTTGCCCCCGTCTTTTTACCTACTTGATCCTCTGCTGCCTTCACTACTTCATCCCTCAAAGCTACAAATTCTTCTTCTACTGTATTTCTTTCTCCAATTCCTGTCAATTGATCCCTTATGCTCTCCATGAAACTCTGTACAACCACTGGTTCTTTCAGTTTATCCAGGTACCATTTTCTTAAATTCCCACCTTTATGCAGTTTCTTCAGTTTTAATCTACAGGTCATATCCAATAGATTGTGGTCAGAGTCCACATCTGCCCCTGGAAATGTTTTACAATTTAAAACCTGGTTCCTAAATCTCTGTCTTACCATTATATAATCTATCTGAAAGCTGTCAGTATCTCCAGGCTTCTTCCATGTTTACAACCTTCTTTCATGATTCTTAAACCAAGTATTAGCTATGATTAAGTTGTGCTCTGTGCATAATTCTACCATGCGGCTTCCTCTTTCATTTCTTAGCCCCAATCCCTGTTCACCTACTACGTTTCCTTCTCTCCCTTTTCCTACTACCGAATTCCAGTCACCCATTACTATTAAATTTTTGTCTGCTTTCACTATCTGAATAATTTCATTTATTTCATCATACATTTCTTCAATTTCTTCGTCACCTGCAGAGCTAGTTGGCATATAAACTTGTAATACTGTAGTAGGTGTGGGCTTCATATCTATCTTGGCTACAGTAATGCACTCACTATGCTGTTTGTAGCAGCTTACCCGCACTACTATTTTCCTATTCATTATTAAAAATAGTCCTGCATTACCCCTATTTGATTTTGTGTTTATAACCCTGTAGTCACGTGACCAGATGTCTTGTTCCTCTAGCCACCGAACTTCACTGATTCCCACTATATCTAACATTAACCTATCCATTTCCCTTTTTAAATTTTCTAACCTACCTGCCCGATTAAGGGATCTGATAACCCACGCTCCGATCCGTAGAACACCAGTTTTCTTTCTCCTGATAACGACATCCTCTTGAGTAGTCCCCGCCCGGAGATCCGAATGGGAGACTATTTTACCTCCGGAATATTTTAGCCAAGAGGACGCCATCATCATTTAATCATACAGTATAGCTGCATCCCCTCGGGAAAAATTATGGCCGTAATTTCCCCCAGCTTTCAGCCGTTCGCAGTACCAGCACAGTGAGGGTATTATACAATATTTATATGAGCCAAGAGGGAACAATAACGCTGGAAAACCAAAAACAAAATTCTCAGATTTAAAAGAATGTAATATAGAGATGTAGTCCTTCGCCCTTCCTGTTCAATCGATTCAGCGAAGAAGCAATGACGAAAATAAAAGGAACGTTTCAACAGTGTTACTAAAATTCGTGGTGAAAGTATATCAGTGATCTGATTTGCTGATGATTCTGCTATCCTCAGTGAAGGAGACGAAGAATTAACAGTATCTGTTGAACGGAACGAATAGTCTAATGGATACAGAATATAAACTGGGAGTAAGTCGAAAAAAATGATGTAATGAGAAGTAACATCAGTGAGAATAACGGGAAACTTAATACCATAATTTGGGATCAAGAAGAAGGTTAAGTTAAAGGGAGGAGCAGGAGGGCATACTTGTAAGAAACAGAGTAGCACTTGCAAAACAGACATCTCTGCCAAGAGAAGACTGCTAGTATCAAATATTGCCCTTGATATACGTAAGAAATTCTTGAGAATATGCGTTATGAGCATAGCATTGTGTGGTACTGAAACATGGACTGTGAGAAAACCAGAACATATGGGAATCGAAGGATGTGATAAGTGGCGCTACAAAAGAACGCTGAAAATTGGGTGAACTGACAAGGTAGGGGATGAGGTGTTTTTCACAGAACAGATGTTGAAAAGAATATATGTGAAATGCTGAGAAGAAGGACTAGATGCTAGTACATGGAGATACAGAGTGTAATAACTGTATGCGAAGACAGAAATGGAGATACGTCCATTACATAATTGAGGACGAAGGTGGCAAGTGCTATTATCGGATGAAAAGGTTGACACAGGACCGAAATTCGAGGCGGGTCGCATGAAACGTGTCAGAAGAATGTAGAAAAAAAAACGGAAGGGGTATAAACATTCGAAGTCGTTTTACCCTCGCTCTCTTTCCGAGTGGACAGGGAAAGGAAATGCCAAATATGATACAAGAATATATATATATATATATATATATATATATATATATATATATAGAGAGAGAGAGAGAGAGAGAGAGAGAGAGAGAGAGAGAAAATGATTATGATCACAAGTGTAAACTAGACGAAATTAGGTGAAGTTCCATTCAGCGCTACAACCAAGATTTCTAGCTACTTAGCAGGTCTATTCACTAAATGGTAGGTAATTTGGTGTACCATGCATTATTCTTTCTGAGTTGTTATTATATTCAGGTGCGGCAATTGAGCTTAATTAGAAGACCGATTGTCTTTGAGAGAGCTGGCATTATTGCGAAATGCCGTGTAGTTTGCTTTTTTGAAGATATCTAGTAATCAGCAACCGTCTGCTTACAGTTTTCAATATTTACGTACGCTCGAGGCTAAAAATGGAGCAATGTGAGTATTAATTAGTTAACGTACGTTGAATTTTTATTCGCAAATTTTCATTTGCAAATTGATGTATTTATAAACTACTTTGTGTGTCGGAATGCATTCCGATAGTGTTCCAGTGTAAGAACTGACCTTGCATAATGTCATGTTAATTACCGACAGTAATTTACGCTTCTCCTGCAGTAATTTGAGAACATACCCATATCATCTAATACTGAAACTGAAATACTGGTAGATAATTATTGTCGTGATACACAGCACCAATGTCAAATTTTGAATTTGATATCAGAAGAAACAATGTAGGATAGCTTTGGACGTAATATGACAGATATTAAATAACCCCTTGCCTACTCATTTGTCGAAACACATCACTGTTTTTTCTTCCACGCTTTGGTTCGCAGACGCTTTGAGCTCTCTAAATGCACAGTTGTTATGCGTACCTCACAGCTTTCTCTATTCTACACTCTCCTTCCAATCTCTATTTTCTTTCTCTCCCTCTCTTTCTCTCACCCTCTCTCTCTCTCTCTCTCTCTCTCTATCTCTCTCTCTGCGTCACCGTTGCTCTACTCTGCCAGCATCCAACTCGCAAACATGAATACTGGCAGTTATTAACTTTACATTTACCACGGGGTCTGCAGCCGAAACGGTTCCACACTAAATACAAGTGTGACAAATTATCAGGTGAGGCGCACTGTTCACACAGCCTGCTGCTAACAGATGGCGTAGCGTACTGCAACTTCCGCTTCGCAGTATATCTCTTCCATTCATACACGAGTACGAAACCACAATATCTTCAAAATGTAGCTTTTCTTCTGAAATTACGTGTGTCAAATAATTATTCTGCTGATAAAGCACAATAAGAACTTTACTGGTAGCGGAAATCAATGTTTTAATATACGTTCAATTCAAAGCAACCCTTGCAAATATACGAACCGAGTCTCCAAATGTCCAGAATAATTATGGTTCTTCGTTGTATTTTGAGGTCAAGTATATATTGCTGAACGAGCTGAGGCTCAAGAAAATTTGATTAGGATTAATACCTGAGATTAATGAGAAAAACAGTCGAATATTTAGCGTTTCGTATTTGATGCCACATGACGCGTATGAAACATCAGAGAAGTGTAAAAAAAAATGTAAATAAATTACACAAAACTTGTTTAAATAATTAGGTTTTATTTCATGAACTCGTTTTCGAACCCTTTCTGGTTCATCTTCAGATGGTTTCAGGAAGTTGCATCATTATTTCTAGTATAATTCTGGGTGGTGGCTCTATGACAAAAAGATGGAACACACTTTAATGTACCGCCAAGACTATAGCTTATCTGTCGATATAGATAAAATTTAGTTTTCTACTTACTGAGACAGTATAGGCTGTTTTTTTTTTCGGTTAGTGTCGACCTGTCTGTCTCCATTTGATGTCCAATTGTTATATCACTACACACACTTCCACACAAACTGTATTTAATTTACAGTCTGACAGCGAGACTTTTCCAGCATCCAGCATGCGCTTTACATCTGTTGCTTGTAACGAAGATCTTGACAGAAAGATCTGGCATAGCCCAACTTTGCACAAAGTTGTAATTTGATCTTCTTTACATGTATTAAAGTCGGCATAAGGGCAAATATTTTTATCACAATGGGGATAACATGAGAGCACAAAATAAATTAAATAAATAAATTACTACAAGAACAAACTTCAGGTTATATGATATCTTATTTCTATTTGTATATTACATATAATACAGGCAGTTTATAGCATTTTTTAAAGATCATGATGGGCGTTAACATGAGTACCTAGGAATCAATGACACGAAGTTATGGTATCTGCAGCGAGATGTAGCTGTCTACATGAATAGGACCTTTATATATAAATTTAAATTAATAACCAGCTTTCAGATGCACTTTTGACATATTTCTGTTTTTATGGTAACATGACTTGGGGTACTAGCAAGAGTAGATTCTGTTTATTTCAGTTAAAGGTATATGTATGAGAGTTACAGTGATTGTAACGGACGAAATCTGTTTGTATGGCTGTACACTTTATATTTAAAAAACAACGAACAAAAGTTCTTTAAGTGTTGTCTTATATTTATCCTTACAACAAAGTTATCTGGAATATTGGTAAAGACAGATTTTGAGTGTTCCAGCTAGAAGTAATATGTATAAAAGCACTGATTGATGTTAACAGTAGAGGGCTTTAAAATTTAGAAATATTGTACAGGTTTTATTCTGTGTTAAGATATTACATTGACTCCAGTGTGGTTAGGATGTAAGGAGAGGGAGGATGGTGGTCGTTGGGAGGTGGGGGGGGGGGGGGGGGGGAGCGCTATAGGGTTCCTTGAGTGGTTACTAGTTTTGAAGTAGTAGATCTTAAAAGTCCTGAAGTAAAAATTTGTTTCTCAGTTCAATTTGATCATTGAGTAGGCACTCAGGTGCTGTATCTGTGAAGATAAATATTTCATTCGCCTCAAGAAGGTAAAGTTTCGTGACATTTGTGGCAAAATTGAGAATTTGGAGATATGTTCTATGTTGCTTGCAGAATCATAGTGTTGGGCAAGATGTGAGACAAACCTGGACTTATTCAGGTTGTTAAGGCGGAGAGCATCTATGTGTTCTTTAAATATTGTTGTGAAGCTTATACCAGTTTGTCCAATGTAGAAGTTTGGACATGCGTTGCAAATGAGCTTGTACACACCAGACTTTTGATACTGTTGTGTAGTTGTTTTGGTGCTGTGTATGGTTTTATTTTGTATTTTGTTTTTGGTGAAGAAACTTATTTTTATGTTATATGTTCTTCAAGTTGGCAATTTGGTAAGAGTGTAAATTAAATATATTTTGTGTGGAAGTGTGTGTAGTGATATAACAATTGGACATCAAAATGGAGGCAGACAGATTGACACTAACCAAAAAAGCCTCATACATTGTCGCAGTAAGTAAAAAACTAAATTTACATCTATATCGACAGATAAACTCTAGTGATAGCAATGTATTAAAGTGTGTTCCATCTTTTTGTCATAGAGCACCCAGCATTATGCTACCGATAATGATGTAACTTCCTGAAACAATCTGAAGACGAACCTGAAAAGATTCGAAAACCGGTTCTTGGAATAAAACATAATTATTCAAAAAAGTAACTGGTTGCAGTTTTCTCTAGCTTATTAACATTCAATATAAAGTAATGGTTCTAAAATATCCGTAAAGGATAAGCACATTAAGCAGAAAGAAAAGACGAAAGATGGTGTTGCTGTTTCAAGAAAATAGCTACAGTTATGAATAAGCTATGTTTATGGAAACCTGTAAAATTATTAACAGAATTTCTATAGAGTATTTCAATAACTGCGTGCAAAAATTTAACAGGTCGTAGATATTGCTTCACTGAACAACCTGCGGTCGGAGAAACCAGCATAAGGAGATGTGGAAGTAAACTTGTCTACCGCTTTGCCTAGCATTAATTTTTGTAGCTTATTTACAACTAACATGCGTACAAGATTACATGTACTGATCTGATTATTCACTTGTGCATTCTTTATTTACTTCAAGGAAACAAGAAGGACGAACCTGATTACAAAGAAGTCGTCATGCAGGTTTTCTTTTACTTGTCGATAAGATGCCTGTGTTGCACTGCATTTAAATTGTCCTAGGACTGAACGGCCTATGAATCAACGACAGACCCATTCATTAGTGCCAATTAGGGACGTACAATACAATACGATGGAGCAGTACCGATACAATTTCGAAGAACTCACTACATGCACCTTGTGTATGGTGAAGTGCGTTGCAGGGAGCTGTCCAGGGAGCTATATCCTACGAACACCCGTCACGAAGAGAGTTTATTTCTCTCGATGAACGAACGCGGGAGATTGGTTCATTGGAAAAAAAGAAAGATGGACCTGGAAACATGAAGACCACTCGCACACCTTATTTTGAACGTGCTACAGCGGACGCCCCCACAAATACTCGTCGAGCTGCACGTGAAATGGGCACTGCGCATACTATCGCGTGGTGAGTACTCTACGAACAACAGTTACCAACCTACAACGAGTCCATCCAATGCTTGTGACTGACTTTCTACCAAGGATTGCATTTTGTCAGTGGGTGCTCCAACAACGTATTTAACGACCATATTTTCTCCACAGTGTGCTGTTTACTGACGAGGCGTCATTTAATCCTCATGGTATTTCGTTCAGCAGTGTTAGCCTACTGTGAGATGAGGAAAATCCTCACGCTGTTGTAGAATCACACTATCAAGTACGTTTTGCTGTGAATATCTGGGCCGGTATTGTGAGTGACAATCTCATTAAGCCATAACTTCTACCTAGCCGTCTGAATGGCTACCTGTACTTGCGATTCGTGCAAGAGTTCTACCTGAGCTGTTGGAGAACGTAACCTTAGTTGTTCGTGAGAGGACGTGGATACAACATGATGGGGCACCTCCTCTCTTCAGTGTGGATTCCACAACCACCTCATTGCCGTACTGCCTGGTCGCTGGATTGGAAGTTTCTAGAAGATGGTAGTATTAAGCTAAAATATAAAGGAATAAGTAGAACTAAAACTAATGATAACTTATTTCATGATCCGGAGTTCATAAAGTTAGTAAATTTCTTTTTTATTTTTATTTATTTTATTTTTATGTCTATTTTGTGGTTCGGATGGGTTTGATGATAAATAATCTCCTAGTTTGCTTAAGGGACCCACTTACTACTTAAAAAGGTTCGAGGAAGCGAGAAATATGCTTTTGTAAACAAGCAGCCATCGTGGTTTACATAAATATTGTTTGCTCTACCCCCATTTTTTTCACTTGGAAATATGCTGAGCCAATCCAAACTTTTCTTAAAATTTATTTTTAGTTATTGAAGAATACAGCATCTGGTCCTGATCCTATGTTTTTCGAGAATTCTTTGGCATATTTAAGAGTGATATCGGTTCGCAACTGTAGAAAAGGTGAAGGAAGTGGGTGACGCATGGCTTGCAGCTCAAGTGGAAGAAAGAGAGTTTTTGAAACCTTGTGCAACCACAGACTGAAAATATTGGGAAGCAGGGTATGTCTTTCGAACAATGATGTCATTCCGAAGTTTGAGTTGTTTTAGTAACATATTTTTAAGTATTTTGAATACATTATGGAAATAGCAGTCATCTCTGAGTTACAAATATTTACTTTTAAAAACAGTCTTGATCACGATTATTTATTAAGGTCACCGGTTTCGACCACTACTGTGGTCATCTTCACACCTTTGAGTAGGAACCTCTTTCTGCTGGAGTAGTGATTCTCCAGCAGAAAGAGGTTCCTACTCAATGGTCTGAAGATGACCACAGTAGTGGTCGAAATCGGTCACCTTAATAAATAAATCGTGATCAAGACTGTTTTTAATAGTAAATATTTTTAAGTGTTGTGCAGATACTACTTTTGGTTCAACATCATGTTAAATTTGTCTCACTGTGAACTACTACCTTTTCACTGGACTTGCATTCGGGAGGACGACGGTTCAATCCCGTCTCCAGCCATCCTGATTTTGGTTTTCCGTGATTTCCCTAAATCGTTTCAGGCAAATGCCGGGATGGTTCCTTTGAAAGGGCACGGCCGATTTCCTTTCCCATCCTTCCCTCACCCGAGCTTGTGCTCCGTCTCTAATGACGTCGTTGTCGACGGGACGTTAAAAACACACTAACCTAACCTAACTAACTACTACTTTTAATGGTAATATGCTGCGCGATAAGGAACTTCGTCGTCTTTGATTTCTGCAGTGGGACAGAAAGAATACCTGTCGCTTTGCTCCATGTTACTGCTTCATTTGAGGCAGTATGCAGTGAGCGATGGCCGAGCGGAACACGCAAGTCCTGAACAAGTGACGTAATTAATGATCTGCCAGTAACGCTGGAGAGGAATCAGAAGGCGGCGGCGAGTGAAAGATGGAACTGTCTGCCAGCATATAGAGAACACACAACAAAGAACGACGGACCATCAAGACCTGCGTCAAGGGGCGTGACAAGAGCGCCATCAGTGGTGCGAAAGTAGCTGCCGACTGGCGTTCCAAAATTCACTGTAGCAGTAGAAATAGTTTAATTTAAGCAGAATCGCATGTGGTACACAGCTGATACAACGCCTGATTAAATCTGCAATCACCAAGAAATAGTCCATTGAGATATCATCTATGGAGGACCAGTTACTCGTAGTTGAATGTATTTGTTAAAATCATTGAATTCCTGACAGAGTCGCATTTAAATTTCACTACTACTCGTTTCTTCGAAGTGAAACATGCATCTGAAGATTTGGATATTACCCTTTAGCATTGTTGCGACTGGTGGTACAAAAATATAGGATGCAATTGTGTAAAGGAATACAAATGTTTTTAACAGGTGTTACTGAGTAACGTAACTTACAGCTAATGTCAAATAGTTGACAAACAAGATGGAACAAAAGGATGTGATCTTAAAAGCGTAACAAAATTAATTTGTACACAACATATTTTTACATTTCGTAGAAAAACCTATGTATTTGACCTTATAGAACTCTCGTATTTGTAATTTGTAACTACGTTCCCATGAAATAGCTTTCTAATAAGTACCGCCAAGAACTAGACTCCGTCAAGCTGTCTTTCTACTATATTTGTGAACACGTAATAGAACGTGAACTAGCTTTTCCACATCGGTCAGTAAACTGTCACTGTCGGGAAAACAATAGAAACCGTCCAGGGGGACTAGTGGTAAGCATTTTTCCAGTATAGGGAGAATTGGGTCAAAATATCGTCTGGCTTAGGTTACACAAGTTTCACTTCAAATGAGTGACTAGTTGATACCTTGTACAGAGCCATGATCTATTTTCTGCCTCGTTCAAGTCCCACTGTAACCGAAATTAAATCTCAACGTGTAATACTAGGTTCAGACGAATAAATAACTGTAAATTGAGTATTAATAATAGTTATACTCTTTGGCAAAAAATGACACGATGGTGAGTTGTAGTAACTAATTAGCTTCAGATTGTTACTTTAGTAGTATGTCTGAGGTAAATTAGGAATAAATGGTCAACTCAACAGAAACTTGTTTAACTTGTTGGGGACATACTATTTCACGGGTTCAAGGAGCAGTGAGACAATGAAACCTTAAACACTTGCTGATTACAAGCTGCTATGTAGACGTGATAATTTAACTACGCTGTGCCACCTATCTCATTATGTATGTTAAGGTAAAAGAAATGGAATGACATAAGCAAGCAACGAAACGTAGTCTGGAATTAACCTTATAAAAGAGCTAAAGCCAAACTGAAAGGAAGCATACACTTAATTAACGAAATGTTCACATTAAGAGATACGCAAAACACGTTCTACAACAAAATTTCAGTTCAGTTCGTTAAAAAAAATTATTTTATCCTTTCTTAGTCCCGTCTGCATCCAGTCTGGAAACGCAAGGCATCTTAACTAAGCCACCATCCATTGTTTTCAGACCATACACTTTCTTCACAGCGTAAAAAGTTTGTCGTTTCTAGTGACCAACACCAGATCAGCAGTTTGCTATTCATATTCTTAATTATATTCACTGTTTTGGAAATGGAAATCAGAACCGTATGTAAGGCATACTGAGAATGGTTTGAGGATATGCATCATAAACCTTAATACCATTTAATGGAAACTCAGTGTATGTAACTGTTTTCTTGTGTTCGATATGCAACGTTGCTTAGTTGTAAGGTAAATGTACTGCAATGGATGAGATCTGCAAAGTGTGATCTAATTAAGAACACTTTCATAAAAATCTACTGAAACCACTGGCAAGAACGCATGCATAAAAGACAGATTAAACAGTGAAATGTATCAGTCTCTTGACATTCTTCATCCAACATTTATTACTTCAATAATCCCTTCAGACTCCTATTCCACCATCAAATGACACATGACTTCTACAACGCCATTTAAATCATGAACACAAACGGAATGTCGTACGTAAGTTATATTTAGGATTGTGAAGATGATGATAATCGGGAATTACATACTGTTGAATTTATGAATCTGTATTTAGCAACACTTTCGTAATTTTAGGCACAAGTTCTGTTTATGAATTAAAATCCTTACGAAGAAACCTTAAGTGTAAAAGAGATACTCCATGGTACCGAGGAAAGAATGAAATGACAGATTCAGCATTTAGTTGTTTTTGTTGTAGTCTTCAGTCCAGAGACTGGTTTGATGCAGCTCTCCATGCTACTCTATTCTGTGCAAGCTTATTCATCTCCCAGTACCTACTGCAACCTACAACCTTCTGAATTTGCTTAGTGGATTCATCTCTTGGTCTCCGTCTACAATTTTTACCCTCCACTCTGCATTCCAATACTAAATTGGTGATCCCTTGATGCTTCAGAACATGTCCTACCAACCGATTCCTTCTTGTAGTCAAGTTGTGCCACAAATTTCACTTCTCCCCAATTCTATTCAATATCTCCTAATTAGGTATGTGATCTGTCCAACTAATCTTCAGTATTTTTCTGTATCACCACATTTCCAAAAATTTAAAAGATTAAAAGCCTCAAACATAAACAGAACAATTAGACAGCGCTGTTAACCGCAAAGGACAGAGGTTGTAGGAGGAAAGAATACATCTAAATATTAAGAGAAATTAAAACGAAGGCGAAAGTAATGAAGAGTATGAGAAATGAGTTTAGAGACTATGAAGTACAAGATGTATGTGTATATTGCTATTCTGGAAGCAACTTTACATTGTTATGGATATTGTTTATGTTTCATCTGGCAATCAACTTCATCTTTCGTTATAGCAATAAAAATTTGAGCTCTTCAAGTGTAACTAAAAAACTCTCTGGATAGAATAGAAGAGCTGGAAATTTACATTAATTAAGAAAAAATGCCAGACTCGTTAAACGAACCATCCATATCACAAAGAGGCCCCTTTCGGAGCATTTTTGCAGCGTAGAAGTTCTTTTTATCTAGTTATTGCCATATCGCTGTTGGGCTATAAGTCATGCATAGATTGGAAGAGCATTAGGATAAAGTGACCGGCGAAAATTTTGAGCTAGCAAAGACAGCAACCCACCCACAGTGTACCCCTTTCCAGACACATGTCTTCATATAGAATGCGCATTCCTATGACGTCTAACTTCTAGCTCCAGTGAGAAGACCCTTCAGTGTATGGTTCTTGAGGCACACAGGTTGCATTATAAATTGGCGAGCCCTATGATGCCTGGCTTCTAGTACCTGAAGAGAACCCTTCAGTGTGTGGCGCTTGTTGCTTACCTATTACAGTGATCAGTGTTTTAGCTGCATGTGTTTGACTTTCTGATAAGACTGCAGCAGCTCATGCAAGATATACTGTAATATCACTAATGTTTACATTCTAAATATCTCTCCTACCCTGTCCAGTTTTACTGTGACAAGGTGCTATGTAACATATAGAAAATGCGTGTAGTGCCGCGATAAATTTGATTACACAATTCGGTTTCAGCAGATTTAGAAGGATGTAGGCAGCAGTAGGTACTGGGAGATGAAGAAGCTCAGCCACACCGTCTTTGTTTGTTGTTGACCCTTGTTACCGCCACATGTTATGGTGTCTTAGTCAGCATCTCATGAACTACGTAACTGTTTTCTTCAGTAGAGCAAGATCGTGTAGGTTTTAATGAAACTAAGTAGGAGTAAATTGTTAGTCGCCCGATGGAAGAAGATTTCAGTGATAAAAATCAAGAAACAGGTGAAAAGGACAACGATTTTACGACAGCCAATTATCAATATTCTGTTTGTAAATAAGATGCTCATCCAGAGGAAGACCCTCACGAGAAATGTGATTGGGACCTTAAAGTTTCTCCCACACGATACATAAAGTGTAAGTCAAAATCAAATGTGTTCTGAGTGGTGATGAAGAAAATTGTAGATCACATCATTGCATTTGAGTTTTGGAGACTTTGTACCCGCTGAGGGCAGTTTGAGGTACAAATTTAAAGGCCCTGTAATCTAGTTTTAGGTATTTACTTGTAGAGATATACTATAATTTTTCAGAATGCAAAATTCACTTCTATAGCATGGATGATTTAAACAAAATTCAAATAATTGTAAAAATAAACATTATATAAATTAAATAAAAAATTGAAACGGTTTTGCGCTTTAAATCGCGGTTGGAACAAGGGCGAACCGGAGACCCTACCTTGTAGTATACGTTACAGGAAAGTCACCTCTTGAATTTGGGTTAAGGAATAAGCAGATGCAGCAGTGACTTGTGAAGCGTAATATGCTTATGTGTGTATGTTGTGAGGAAAGAAGTTCCTGTAGCATCATGATCTTTTCGCAAATTAAACGTAATTGTCCACCGAAAGTGTTCCCGGTAACCTGGCTGGTGCTTAGGTGCCTCCAAGAGCTGCAGCCCCGTGCAGTGTCTGCCAGCGGAATGTCGCCCGGCTGTGAGAGCGCCGTTTCCCTGTGACTAGTGACTAATTCCATTACCGCGCCAGTGCGCAGCGCCCCAGACCACAAGCCGCAAGCTAATCTACGGCTCGACGTTCCAACCTGCTGCAAATTCCCGATAAATATTCCTGTCGGACACCTGCTTTTCACAGAAAGCCCCGCTGGGACCACCGAGGGAACGGAAAGTAATTGCTGCGGCACTCGAAAGCTTCTAGCAAAACACTTTTTTTTTCTCATTTTTGCAGCAATCGCTAGGTAACGTAAGCACAGAATATTCCTATTTCCGTACGACTTACTTTCACAAATCACTTAGCTTTAATGAACTGCTCTCTGCTAACCGCTTACATCAAGTTTATATAAATGATGTGGCCACGTGAAATGGCTAACATTCAGTGAAGTGCAATTAACGAGAAAGTCTCTACACTACTGGGAATGATTCTATTGGTGACAATAGACGGCGTTTTCCTAGGTAACAGAAGCCCTTTTATAGATTGCGGGAAATGTACTTTTCGGTTTACAGTCAATCATAAAGTCCCATGGGTGTACATTTCGCAATAGTTATCGGCATCAACATTTGGCAGTGTTAATTTGAATAATCTCTTTCAAATTCTGAAGGTGTCAGGGCTTAAATACAGGGATTGAAAGGCTATTTACAACTTGTACAGAAACCAGATAGCACTCATAAGAGTCGAGGGGCACGAAAGGGAAGCAGTGACTGGGAAGAGAGAACAAGGTTTGTAGCATATCCCGGAAGTTACTCAATCTGTGTGTTGAGTAAGCAGTAAAGGAAACAAAACAGAAATTTGGAGTAAGAAATAAAATCCATGGAGAAGAAACTAAAACTTCCAGGTTTGCCGCTGACATTGTAATTCTGACAGAGACAGCAGAGGACCTGGAAGAGCAATTGAACGGAAAGGACAGTGTATTGAAAAGAGTATATAAGACAAACATCAACAAAAGCAAAACGAGGATAATGAAATGTAGTCGAATTAAATGAGATGATGCTGAGTGAATTACATTAGGAAATGAGACACTTATAGTAGTAGATGACTTTTGCTATTTGGACAGAAAAGTAACAGCTAATGGTCGAAGTAGAGAGTATATAAAATGTAGACTGGTAATGCCAAGGAAAGCCTTTCTGAAATGGAGACATTTGTTAACATGGAGTATAGGTTTGTCATGAAGTCTTTTCTGAAAGTATTTGCATGGAGTATATCCATGTATGGAAGTGAAAGATGGACGATGGATATTTTAGACAGAAAGAGAATCGAGACTTTCGAAATGTGGTGCTACAGAAGAATGCTGAAGATTTTGCGGACAAATCAAGTAACTACTGAGGTGGTACTTAATAGAATTTAGGAGATGATGAATTTGTGGCACAGTTTGACTAGAAGAAGGGATCAGTAGGTAGGATGTGTTCTGCAGCATCAAGAGATCAATTTAGTGTTGGGGGGCAGCGTGGAGGATAAAAATTGTAGAAGGAAACCAAGAGATGAATACACTAAGGAGATTCGGAAGTATGTAGGTGGTAGTAGTTACTTGGAGGTGAAGAAGCTTGCACATGATAGTTAGTTGATAATACACTACTGGCAATTAAAATTGCTACACCAAGAAGAAATGCAGAACATAAACGGGTATTCATTGGACAAATATATTTTACTAGAACTGACATGTGATTACATTTTTACGCCATTTGGGTGCATAGATCCTGAGAAATCAGTACCCAGAATAACCACCTCTGGCCGTAATAACGGCCTTGATATGCCTGGACATTGAGTCAAACAGAGCTTGGATGGCGTGTACAGGTACAGCTGCCCATGCAGCTTCAACATGGTACCACAGTTCATCACGATTAGTGACTGGCGTATTGTGACGAGCCCGTTGCTCGGCCATCATTGACCATACGTTTTCAATTGTCGAGAGATCTGGAGAATGTGCTGGCCAGGGCAGCAGTCGAACATTTTCTGTATCCAGTAAGGCAACATGCTGTTGTGCATTATCCTTCTGAAATTTAGGGTTTAGCAGGGATCGAATGAACGAAAGAAGGGTACAGCCATGGGTCCTAACACATCTGAAATGTAACGTCCACTGTTCGAAGCGCCGTCAATGCGAACAAGAGGTGAGCAAAACGTGTAACGAATGGCACCCCATACCATCACGCAGGATGATATGAAAGTATGGCGATGACGAATACACGCTTCCAATGTGCGATGCCGCCAAACAGGATGCGGCCATTATGATGCTGTAAACAGAGCCTGGATTTATCCGACAAAATGACGTTTTGCCATTCAAGCACCCTGGTTCGTCGTTGAGTACACCATCGCAGGGCACCTGTCTGTGATGCAGCGCCAAGGGTAACTGCATCCATGGTCTCCGACCTGATAGTCCACGGTGCTGCAGACGTCGTCGAGGTGTTGGTGCAGATGGTTGTTGTCTTGCAAACGTCCCCATCTGTTGACTCAGGGATCGAGACGTGGCTGCACGATCCGTTAGAGCCATGCGGATGAGATGCATGTCATCTCGAGTGCTAGTGAAACGAGGCCGTTGGTATCCAGCACGGCGTTCCGTATTACTCTTCTGAATCCATCGATTCCATTTTCTGCTAACAGTCATTGTATCTCGACCAACGCGAGCAGCAATGTCACGATACGATAAACCGCAATCGCGATAGGCTACAATCCGACGTTTATCAAAGTCGGAAACGTGATGGTACGCGTTTCTCCTCCTTACACGAGGCATCACAATAATGTTTCACCAGGCAACGCCGACCAACTGCTATTTGTGTGTGAGAAACCTTCCTCATATCAGCACGTTGTAGGTGTCGCCACCGGCGCCAACCACGTGTGAATGCTCTGAAAAGCTAATGATTTGCATATCACAGCATCTTCTTACTGTCAGTTAAATTTTGCGTCTGCAACACGCCATCATCGCAGTGTAGCAATTTTAATGGCCAGTAGTGTAAGTTTTAACAGTACATCCAATACTGAAACTCTTAATAGGTGTGTTTCATATTCATAACTGTTTACTGAGTACGAGAGACCAGGCCAATATCTTTCATTAACCCCTTAAGCCCCAAATTATTTTTTTAATTGAATTTTTTATTCCTTAATTTTAATGTACATAGTGTATGAACCACAATAAGTACAAAAGTAGCCAAAGAATATTTATACATGCTGATATAATGGCCGTCCTCAAAATAGGACGCTGGGATCTAACAGTATCGTATAGCATACTGAATTGTATTCAAGTCTTAACTATTTATTTCTATTGAAATGGTACAAAACACTTCAGACACAGTTTTACACGCCATTTAACAACACATTATGTTTTTGGTTTCCCATTGCATTAAGCTCATGTTCTTTGCGTGCTTCTTTTGTCAATCATATGACCAATTCCATCAAACCTGATGTTTGGCATCAATCTCAACTGGCTTGATGGGTATTCTATTGGACGTCCAATATTCGGTCTTCCAGTGTCCAATTTCAGGTATGTAACTGGAACAGCATGTCTGAAATCCAATAAATCCAGTGCATTTGTCCCATATACTAGTCTGTAGAAGAGCTAGGCATTTACGAGGCCATTTCCAGCATACGTGTAAATAGGACTCAGTCTCATTTTTCCCTCTAATTACCGTTGCATATATTCCAACTAACCTCCCATGTACGCATTACACGACTTCAAAATGCTGGTTTGTTGTACTTGTGTGTTCTTAAATGCTTGTCTATTGTACCACGTAGCTGCTCGAAAAGATTCAATTTTGTCAAAATTTGTACCAATTATAGCGCATCTGTTGTCGTGTCATCGAACAAATATGACTTCACCATTCCTGTCGAACTAATAGTTATAGATTTCTCGAACTGTCTTCTTCAGGTCGTTGCTGTCCAGTAGTGGACTGTCACCAACTAAATTCTCTCTGACAGTCCCAGTTTCTCGAAATCCCAAATTTCTCAGATGAATCAGAATATCTCTACTGGTGAAGAAATTGTCAAAGTACACACAATGAATCTCGGGTTTTTAATGGAGTCCAGCATGTTTAGGACTACTGTTGATCCCAATAGTAGCCATGATCCCAATTGCTTTGCAGTATCTTGTGGATCCTTTCCACAGAATAAATCAAATTTGAAACAGTAGCCACTTGCTCCACAAAGCGACCACAACTTACAGCCAAATCTAATAGGCTTTCCTAGGATAAACTGTTTCATTAACATCGTCCATAGTATTTGACTATCATTTCATCAATGGACAAATTTTCCTCCAAAATTCCCAATTTTTTAAGAGATCAATTTATCATTTTCAAGAGATGTCTAATTTTCAATCCGCGATCGTGTTTGTTTTCAATGACTAAGTCATTATCTTGAAAATGAAGCAATGTTTTCAACTTCTGATATTTATTCTTTGACACAGCTGTCTTTATAATTGGTATGCCAACATCTTCATTTTCAGACCAGTATAGCTTCTCAGCAGGGAGCTTATGGTAGCCAGAAAAAAGAAGAAATCCGACAACGACCTTCACTTCTTCGACTGTGATGATAAAATCCTGCATATTCTTCATATTTACTGCATATCTCACAGTTTCTTTCACTATGAACTCGTATATGTTTTCGTTCATCAGTTCTTCAAATATTTCCTTTGGAATCGAGGAAGAAAGTTGTTCCTTCAATTCCTCTCTTTTTGAGCTGATGTCATGTTTACTAGTTTGAGACAGATTTGTATAAAATGGAGGTGCCTTTCTAAAATTGCTTTTCTCACAGTTAGACGTATCTTCTTCAATTTCTTCTGAAAACTTGGGATGAACTTGGCAGTGAAGCTTCATATACAGATTCTTCGTTATTCTCTCATGCAACATAATGTAATTCAATAGCCCATGACACATCTGAGACTTCTACAGTTCCAGTAACATCGTCTGGACCTTCTTCTTCGTCGGTCATAGAGTCTACTTGTTGTAGTTGTTGTTGTCCTCAGTCCTGAGACTGGTTTTATGCAACTCTCCATGCTACTCTATCCTGTGCAAGCTTCTTCATCTCCCAGTAGCTACTGCAACCTACATCCTTCTGAATCTGCTTAGTGTACTCATGTCTCGGTCTCCCTCTACGATTTTAACTGTCCACGCTGCCCTCCATTGCTAAATTTGTGATCCCTTCATGCCTCCAAACATGTCCTACTAACCGGTCCCTTCTTCTAGTCAAGTTGTGCCACAAACTTCTCTTCTCCCCAATCCTATTGAGTACCTACTCATTAGTTACGTGATCTATCCACCTTACCTTCAGTATTCTTCTGTAGCACCACATTTCGAAAGCTTCTATTCTCTTCTTGTCCAAACTAGTAATCGTCCATGTTTCACTTCCATACATGGCTACACTCCAGACAAATACTTTCAGAAACGACTTCCTGATACATAAATCTATATTCGATGATAACAAATTTCTCTTCTTCAGAAACACTTTCCTTGCCATTGCCAGTCTACATTTTATATCCTCTCTACTTCGACCATCATCAGTTATTTTACTTCCTAAATAGCAAAATTCGATACTACTTGAAGTGTCTAATTTCCTAATCTAATTCCCTCAGCATCACCCGATTTAATTTGACTACGTTCCATTATCCTCGTTTTGCTTTTGTTGATGTTCATCTTATATCCTCCTTTCAAGACACTGTCCATTCCGTTCAACTGCTCCTCCAAGTCCTTTGCCGTCTCTGACAGAATTACAATGTCATCGGCGAACCTCAAAGTTTTTACTTCTTCTCCATGAATTTTAATACCTACTCCAAATTTTTCTTTTGTTTCCTTTACTGCTTGCTCAATATACAGATTGAATAACATCGGGGACAGGCTACAACCATGTCTCACTATTTTCCCAACCACTGCTTCCCTTTCATGCCCCTCGACTCTTATGACTGCCATCTGCTATCTGTACAAATTGTAAATAGCCTTTCGCTCCCTGTATTTTACCCCTGCCAACTTACGAATTTGAAAAAGAGTATTACAGTCAACATTGTCAAAAGCTTTCACTAAGTCTACAAATGCTAGAAACGTAGGTTTGCCTTTTTTTAATCTTTCTTCTAAGATAAGCCGTAAGGTCAGTATTGTCTCACATGTTCCAACATTTCTACGGAATCCTAACTGATCCTCCCCGAGGTCCGCATCTACCAGTTTTTCCATTCGTCTGTAAAGAATTCGCGTTAGAATTTTGCAGCTGTGACTTATTAAACTCATAATTCGGTAATTTTCACATCTGTCAGCACCTGCTTTCTTTGGGATTGGAATTATTATATTCTTCTTGAAGTATGAGGGTATTTCGCCTGTCTCATACATCTTGCTCACCAGCTTGTAGAGTTTTGTCATGACTGGGTCTCCCAAGGCCGTCAGTAGTTCTAATGGAGTGTTGTCTACTCCGGGGGCCGTGTCTCGCCTCAGGTCTTTCAGTACTCTGTCAAACTCTTCACGCAGTATCGTATCTCCCATTTCGTCTTCATCTACATCCTCCTCCATTTCCATAATATTGTCGTCAAGTACATGGCCCTTGTATAAACCTTCTATATACTCCTTCCACCTTTCTGCCTTCCCTTCTTTTCTTAGAACTGGGTTGCCATCTGAGCTCTTGATATTCATACACGTGGTTCTCTTCTCTCCAAAGGTCTCTTTAATTTTCCTGTACGCAGTATCTACCTTACACCTTGTTAGATAAGCTTCTACATCCTTACATTTGCCCTCTAGCCATCCCTGCTTAGCCATTTTGCACTTCCCGTCGATCTCATTTTTGAGACGTTTGTATTCCTTTTTGCCTGCTTCATTTACTGCATTTTTATATTTTCTCCTTTCATCAGTTAAATTCAATATTTCTTCTGTTACCTAACGATTTCTAGCAGCTCTCGTCTTTTTACCTACTTTACTGCTGCCTTCACTACTTCATCCCTCAGAGCTACCCATTCTTCTTCTACTGTATTTCTTTCCCCTATTCCTGTCAATTGTTCCCTTATGCCCTCCCTGAAACTCTGTACAACCTCTGGTTCTTTCAGTTTATCCAGGTCCCATCTCCTTAATTTCCCACATTTTTGCAGTTTCTTCAGTTTTAATCTACAGGTCATAACCAATAGATTGTGGTCAGAGTCCACATCTGCCCCTGGAAATGTCTTACAACTTAAAACCTGGTTCCTAAATCTCTGTCTTACCATTATATAATCTATCTGATACATTTTAGTATGTCCAGGGTTCTTCCATGTATACAACCTTCTTTCATGATTCTTAAACCAAGTGTTAGCTATGATTAAGTTGTGCTCTGTGCAAAATTCTACTAGGTGGCTTCCTCTTTCATTTCTTAGCCCCAATCCATATCCACCTACTATGTTTCCTTCTCTCCCATTTCCTACTACTGAATTCCAGACACCCATGACTATTAAATTTTCATCTCCCTTCACTATCTGAATAATTTCTTTTACTTAATCATACATTTCTTCAATTTCTTCGTCATCTGCAGAGCTAGTTGGCATATAAACTTGTACTACTGTAGTAGGTGTGGGCTTCGTATCTATCTTGGCCACAATAATGCGCTCACTATGCTGTTTGTAGTAGCTTACCCGAATTCCTATTTTCCTATTCATTATTAAACCTACTCCTGCATTACCCCTATTTGATTTTGTGTTTATAACCCTGTAGTCACCTGACCAGAAGTGTTGTTCCTCCTGCCACCGAATTTCACTAATTCCCATTATATCTAACTTTAACCTATCCTTTCTCTTTTTAAATTTTCTAACCTACCTGCCCGATTAAGGGATCTGACATTCCATTCTCCGATCCATAGAACGCCAGTTTTCTTTCTCCTGATAACGACATCCTCTTGAGTGGTCCCCGCCCGGCGATCCGAATGGGGGACTATTTTACCTCCGGAATATTTTACCCCGGATTCATTTAATCATACAGTAAAGGTGCATGTCCTCGGGAAAAATTAAGGCTGTAGTTTCCCCTTGCTTTCAGCCGTTCGCTGTACCAGCACAGCAAGGCCGTTTTGGTTAACGTTGCAAGGCCAGATCAGTCAATCATCCAGACTGCTGCCCCTGCAACAACTGAAAAGGCTCCTGCCCCTCTTCAGGAACCACATGTTTGTCTGGCCTCTCAACAGATACCCCTCCGTTGTGGTTGCACCTTAAGGAGGACATAGTGTAATATCAATATGTTCTTGATCATCTGAAACCGCATTATAGAATGCATCACTGTTAATTATTTCTTCTTTTTCTTCATTAGTGAGATATCTATCTCGTCTGAAGGCCATTATAATCTATATAAAATGAAATGAAATAAAATGTAATAAAATAAAGTGAAATGAAGGAATAATACTTTAGCACAAAGTACAGAAAAGGAAATGTGTAAAGACCTCTGTCCATCTGGAACTGTATTATTTTCTAATGGGTAACATATTCATACAAATAACTGAAATGATAACACCAAGTCCCAGTGTCCTATTTCGAGTACACCAAATTTTATAACAATGGAAAACAATGAATACAGCTCCAATTGCGCTAACAACGCAAGTAGTTAGAAAGACACATTGTAGACTATTAATAATCACCTAAGGATCTTTGCCACATATATCAAATATTACTAAGTTGTCGATAAAGTAAATACCTGTAATAACCAAACGTGTGCCTTAGTAATTTCCTTTCAGCATACAGTTTTTAAGGAACTATTTGCACTCGAGCACAGACAGTATTTAATTTAGTTAACTTAGATTATATGTATCGATTTTTTAAGACAAGAGAATGCAAAATAAAGGAATTAACACCACTCTCTAGTCGCACCCAGTAGGCATCAGCACACTCTTATGTCATTCGTTGTCCTAGAAGTACGTAATATTTTGTGTGGCTCCACAGTAAGCCATTCCATACTTATATGCTGAAGAGAGGCCCAGAATTAATAAGTCGCTCTCATTTGTGAATTATCTGTCATTGTTTATATAGAATTTTATGTAAGTGTAATTTATATAGTAATGTATATGTTGAATATGTATTTAATTCATCGTGTGCTTTGCTTTGTTTTAGTAGTTTTAGTTGCTCCATTTTCCTGATTGATGCTGAGGTCAGATATCAGACTTTGTCAACCAAAATATATAATGAGCCCTGGCTACGTTCCGTACGTACTCGGACGTGCGAAGCTCGATAAATTCACGCCGTAAATTATAATCTCTCAATTACTCATCCAACCAAACAACAATTATTACCATTATCATTACATATTATTAGATATTATTATTATTTTATTCTTTATTTGTTAAACTGGCGACATGTGCCAGGACTCATTATTGTATCTGTACTGTAACTAATTGTTCTTTTTCATGTACATCTTGACCAACTACAACCTATGTGACGAGGATATTGAAGAAAACGAATAAAATCTGGAGACTATTTCGACTGGAAATGCAATATTCGCATCAAGATGAGATGTAAGGTAAGACGCAGCATTCACGCATCAACAGTTGATTCCAAGCACATTTTTCATTCAAAATTCTTTTTCTCAGCATTAAATTCATTATTCAGTTTCCATTCAGTAATTTTTTCCAAATACCGTGAAATCTCATTATTCAGACGATTACATTTCGATCCAACAATACGCAAGCTACATTGCACAATATGGCCGACGTTGTACAAGATTCAAGCAAAATGACTTGTCACCATTAACACTTATACTACTTTCGATCTTTAAAGTCATCTCTCAATCATTCTCAGTCATTTAAACACACACATAGGCAGTACATTTTCACACTACGTGATGAAACAATTTTTTTTTCATTGACACAGTATATTCACGATATGGTAAAAACTCGACACCAGTAGGCAATGGAACAACAATCTAGTAACGCAAACATGGATACACAGTCACATTCAGAGACAGAAATTAATACAGACTCGCAAACACATCAAAATAACCCGCTCCACACACACACACAAACGTCGAAAGGAGCAATTGAGAACCAAACCTGAGAGACCACGTCACGTCTAATGACACGGCGGGGGCAAGCTCATTCAGCAATCAAAATTTTGCCGCTATACTGAATTCAATTTTGGATGGCATATCCAATATTAAGCAATATAATGACGAAAAATTCGTACTATTAATGACAGAAAATGCATCTTTAAGAAATGAGATAAAATCTGAGTTCGCCACACTGACTCAAAAGGTAGATGAAATTAATACACGTCTTTCCAAACAGGTCTACGATCTTACGGGAAAATTTAGAGTTACGACAAAACGACAATGCCAATCACATCCATGAATTGACAAAAACCTGTCGAACTATTAATTGCAAATAAGAATCAAACACGCACGCATGTGACGAAATTAATTTAAAGGTGAATACAATAGAAATAAACGTAGCTGACATTAACAAACAGATTTACACAACAACACAGAGAGAGGCTGAACCCCATTTTTCTCGCATTAATTCACAATTTAAAGAATGGACAGCACACAAAGACCAAATTTTAGAAGAAAGTGTGTAAATGAAATTGCCTCATATTGTGCACGATTCTGTAGTGGAATACATGAAAAACAATAGACAAGTAATCGATGACGATATGCAAACGAACACAACCCAATGTCAAACACAACAGAATAGTACACCCACTACACATTTTAACACACACAGAAGAAAAACTTTATTCGGAAACATGTACACGCAAGAATTTTAACACTCAAATACACAATACATTGACACGCATAGCAACAGATACCCATCACCTGAAATACAATACAATTATCATTTTGACGAAGACCCATGTACACACAGGGAAGAATTCAGTGATTACATGGAAAGAAACAGACGAACAAGTAACAACGAAGAACAAAGTCTATTCAAGCACCGTAAGATTCAACCTTTTATACCAGGCAAAAACACTGTACATCCTGTCATCTTCTTAAAAGCTTTTAGGAACGCATTCCCACGTTCGTGGAACGACCACAAACGCATTGCACACGTTGTGGATTACATACAAGGAGACGCTGCTGTATGGGTTTACCATGAAAGCGACAGATGTGTAACATACGAGCAGTTTGAAGGCGCCTTCTTGAATAAGTTTTGGTCATCGACTGTGCAGGAACGTATCCGCAAACAAGTCACTGAACCCGAACACTTCAATGCAAAAAACGGCAATCTGCGCCGATATTTCGAGAAGTACCTAAACATGATACCCTTCCGTAATGAACCAGTGAAACCAAAAGATGTGATCCGATCACTGAAAGCAAGACTTCCTTTTAATATTAAAGATAAATTACTCTACTTACCGGACGACGATCCTGAATATTTTTGGGAAAAGTTAGATGCTGTTGATTTACAGTATGAAGAACAAGAGCCAACACACAACTCATGCAGTAGGAATCAACATGTCTACATTGCCACATTACCAAACACGCAGCAAAATTCACAACAATACAAAGTAAAGAAGCAAAACAATTACAAATACTCACAGCTAAACACAAACAACAACTGTAACTATACACAGGGAGATAACCCGTACAAAAAAACGAAAAAACGACAATTTTAATTCAAGAAGGAATAACGGAAACAACAACGGACTCAAAGCCAAACAGAAACACTGGCAAAGAAACAACAACACAGATTACACAAGCAATGGAACACCTACTCTGCACTTTAACCAGAACAACAACCAGTATTATGTGAGACAGTAGCAAACACAGCAACCGCCACAACAAAATCATATTCAGATGCCACAAGGGAATTTTGCACAACAAGCAATACAAATCAACAAGTGACTTCAGCCAACCGAAAACAGACAGGCGATTGGCAAAGACAATATCCTAATGAAAATATTAATGAGGTAGCTAATGAAACTACAACTACAATTGCCAATGACCAGGAAATCCAGGTAAACTAGAACCAGTCATTACTGAGCCCCAGGTCGTGACTGAGGAACACTTGGGGGCAACTTCAATTTAGAAACTATGTTTGAATATACACTTGCTAGTGAAACTGTGAAACAAGAAAAATTAACATTTACACAACAAGAGTTGCCTACACTATTCTTAAGATATAATGAAAGTGGAAACTTAGGTGATGATCTGATAAATGACAACACACAATGTCACAATATAAAGAAAAGATTTGTACTGTCTTCCACCTCAGGCATTGTAGGGGGTATACCTACTAACATAATTATTGATACAGGAGCTGCTGTCAGTGTGATTTCTCACAATTTTTACTCTATGATGAAGAAAACTTCTAAGATACCAGAGTTCCAAGTTCAAAACTGTTTATTATTAACTGAATTAGGTAATAAGTCAAGTGGGGTTCATAAGCAAGTATTTGTGACTGTTAATATGGGAATTGGAATTGTACAACGGCCTTTCCTAGTTGTCCAAAACCTTGCTGCCAATTGTATATTGGGTATTGATTTTCTTTGCGAGAAGGACTGCACATTCAACTTGTCCAAAGGAATTTGTTATTTTAAGTATGAACGCAGAGACATAGTTTTGAACTTGGATACTCGACTAGTAGACCATAACAAGCACTGTTCTGCCTACAAGATATGGATTATACGTGAGACTGACATAGATACCACACAACAACCTGTATCACACAGTGAGGTAGTGAATGATGTGCTTACACAAATTAATTCTAAGTTATCAGAATGTGATGCTAATTATGAAGAGGAGAGATCCCAGTTCAAACATATTTTACTTAAGAATAAGGATGCTTTCACTAGTAAGCCAGGTAGGATCAACACATATACGTATACGATTGAAGTCAAGCCTCACCTAATCTATTACCACAAGTCATACAATGTACCTCTTGCTCTGCGACCTGCAGTTTGTGAAGAACTGAAGAAAATGATTAAATGGAATATTATAGAACCATCAACATCTTCGCATTGTAGCCCTTTGCATGTAGTGAAAAAACACAATGGAAGTATGAGGTTAGTATTAGATGCAAGAGCTGTCGACCAAATTATCTTACCTGTGAGGACACAACCAGCAAATATTGACGAACAACATCAGAAATTCTGTGATGCAAAATATTTCTCTACAATAAAACTTACAAATTTGTTTTGGCAGGTGCCAATAAGCAAAGAATCTAGAAAATATACAGCCTTTATGTTTGGTGGCAGAACTTATCCATTTTGTGTATTACCATTTGGCGTAAATGTAAGCTCAAGAGTACTCGTTACTGCATTAAAATGTGTACTCGGTAATGATTTACTAGAAACTGTTACACACTATTTAGATGACATACAGATTGCCTCAAAAAACATGGAAGGAGCACATTGATACCTTGAATACTTTACTATGCAGATGCACACAAGCTGGTATCACTGCCAATCTTTGTAAATCTAGATTTGCTTGTTCTGAGATCAAATACCTAGGACACTTCATCAATACACAAGGCATTAAACATGATCCTCCAAAACTAAGTCCTGTCAGATTTTCCCCAGTCCCACTACAAAGAAACAGTTAAAACCATTTCTCAGTCTATGCTCATTTTTCAGACGATTCATACCTAAACAGTTACTCAACAGCAGATACTTACTAAACTTATTAAAGAGGAACCAGGTATGGATATGGAACCAAGACTGTGAAAATGACTTTACTAAAATCAAAGAAGCCTTAGTAAATTCAACCATGCTGGAACATCCAGACTTCAATTTGAACTTTTGTATTGCTTGTGATGCATCAAACATTGGTACAACAGAAGGTTCAGAACATATTAAGATTATTGGTTTTGCCAGTCGGACTTTAACGGAGTGTGAAAGATCTTACTCCACCACAGAATTGGAAACATCATCTATTATATGGATATTTAAAAAGTTTAATTATTATCTGTATGGACGACACACCATTATATACCCTGACCATCAAGCACTTACCTTGCTTTTGTCATGTAAGCTCATTCATCCTAGACTTACATTATGGTAACTTGCATTACAGAATTACTCTTTTGAAATCAAGCACATCAAGGGAAAAGACAACATAATAGATGACACACTTTCAAGACTACCACAAGGATTACACCATAAGAATACAGACAATGAGAACACAAACGATTACGGAATACTACTTATGCAAGATAAACAGTTTACAAAATACTACAAAGACCCAAGCAAGAACATGGCAATACTACAAGATTCAGATCCACACTGGTACAAAATAAAACAAATTATAGTACAACACAATAACACTTTACTAGACAGATACATGTTACATAACAACATACTTTTCTACAAAAGACACACAATTGCTACTAACTAGTGCATTTGCATACCACAAGAGTCTGTGCACAAACTTATTCCACACACTCACACAGTTTGGGGACACTACAGAACAAAGAAATGTTTAAACAAGTTATATACATATTGCTATTTTCCAAACATGAGAAGAAAAATACATGATGTTATCAGCAAATGTCTCATATGTCAAAAACCCAAGCCACAAAATCAATCCACCAAAACCTATTTGCATTCTATCTTACCCACTGGACCTGGAGAGATATTTTGTACAGATGTTGGCGGACCTCATCCAACTAGCATCAGAGGTTGCAAATAGATTCTAGCATTATATGACATATTTTCTAAGCACATCAATTTTGTTACCACTAAGTCATCCACATCAAACACCATCATCAGAAGATTCACAAATGATTACATGCCATTCTGTGGAAAACCTAAAGCCATTCTATAAGATAATGCTATGTATTAGCAGGATTCATCTAGAAAAAATTTCTAAAGGACAATAACATTAAAAGCATCTTTAGTTCAAATTTTCGTGCATCAGCCAACCATTGTGAGAGAATTTTTAGAGAATTAAATAGATTCATGAGAACTTACACCTCAACACAGCACCCAAACTGGATACATTTCCTAGCAAAAAATTGGCTCTGAGCACTATGGGACTTAACATCTGAGGTCATCAGTCCCCTAGAACTTAGAACTACTTAAACCTAACTAACCTAAGGACATCACACACACCCATGCCCGAGGCAGAATTCGATCCTGCGACCGTAGCGGTCGCGTGGTTCCAGGCTGAAGTGCCTAGAACCGCTCGGCCACACTGGCCGGACATTTCCTAGCTTTTTTTTTTGAAGAAATAAGCAACAAAATAAATGTATACAACACACCCTATACTACCAGAGAAAACATGATTGACACAAAGGAAGCTAATGAATGGAGCAACCCACTACCAAAGTTTTCTGACACCAAACCTTCACATGAGGAAAAGGTAAGGGAAGTACTCATTACAATTACTGAACAAGCTGACATTACAAATAAGATCTATGGTGCTAATCTTAAGGCAAAACTTTACACTTGGCAAGCAAGTTTTACATAAGACCCACTACAAATCGTCAACACCTCTAAAACATAATGTTAAGTGGCGTCCTTTATATGAAGGTCCGTACACAATCATGGATATACCACACCCTGGAGCATATCTTTTACAAAATCCCAAGAGTAACAGAATTTTAGGTTTGTACCCTCACAAAGATTTGAAATCTTTTAGCCCTTAGCAGACTATGCTGATACAACAACAAGGTAAGTCACATCTCGTACTTCAAGCTGGAACAAGAAGAAGATATAAGCTATAATCTTAAGTATCTACCATTTACATCACCACCAATAACAGCAGCAGCAAGAACATAAAACACAGGATGAACTACCAATTATCATGCAAAGCACAGCTACTGAACCTCATATATTAATTGGCATGATGGACGCTTGATTTGCTATTCACACTCACACCACAATCCACATGAACACAACATACACAAAAAACACTCTACAGGAAATTACAAGTGAAATTAATTGAGCAAGGCTATATACTTTATTTTATTTGTAAATGATACTTTGTGCATGTGCTAATTTGGAATTGATTGTGGATGTGAAGTGTTGTGTCTTACTGTAATCATGACTTTTCAGGACATATCATCTCCAAGATGTTTTCTAACCTACTATGAAAGTTTATGTTGCAGGAAACATTTAATGAGTAAGAACACTTCTTATGTAGTACTGATGTAAAGGAAAATATACTTAAAAGGAAAACATTATTAAAAAATACTGAACCTATAAGATAATTTTTTATGTCTAAGCCATATGTATTTGTGAATATCTAGTTTAATGCAAATGAAAAATGCAAAATACGTATATGTATTACGAAACAATGTAATGTCAATCTATAGGTACATGTTTCACAGAAAACTTTAATATCCATGTAAATATGTAATGGAACACTGTACTCAATGTGAAGTGATATTTGTTATGTTTTGTGCTCTCTGTTGTGAACGAACATTTTGTTTTGCAACGAACAATGTTTGAAAAAGTTTAAAAAAAAATGGTTCACTGTGCTCATGATGGGACACTGTAGGTGACGTGAGTCGCAAAACCACGTCGCACTTTTCGCCGAAACGACGACACAATATCTAGGAGACGACATACGCCTTTCGGAAGACGATATATGGAGGTTATTGCGTAGACGTAACACGGACTGGTCTGTATGGAACCACTGACACCATGTATTCCTACCAAGACGAAACCACATTTTAACTACGTCTTCCAAAGCACTCTTCATTGCGGGATTATTGATCTCCAACTTATTTCTTCAAGAACTTTCGTCTCATCGTAAACAAAAATTGTGACACGTGATATTTATTTTAAAGTGCTAGGACCTTAGCGCAGTACAAAAAATTTCTAACAAGTGACACTCTACCCAGAATACGTTCACATATCTCTGGGTATGCACAAAAACATTAATTAATCTTATATTGAATGAACATGTGTAGTAACATTTTGAAATGAAAGAGAAATGGCTCTGAGCACTATGCGACTTAACTGCTGAGATCATCAGTAGCCTAGAACTTAGAACTAATTAAACCGAACTAACCTAAAGACATCACACACATCCATGCCCGAGGCAGGATTCGAGCCTGCGACCGTAGCGATCTCACGGTTCCAAATTAAAGCGCCTAGAACCGCACGGCCACACCGGCCGGCTGAAATGAAAGAGAACAATGGACTATATGCATAACAACTTTTTACAAAGTGACTAAGCACAAGTGAATATGAACTGTGAAATGAATGTTATGCTCTATCTATACGTATTATCGTACATCCCATTGACTCCAGAGTGAATAGCTACGTGCTAGCGCACTGGAGTCAGAAGGCCAAGTGCGCGGGTTAAATTCCGGATGGGATCATTTTTTTTATTTTTTATTTTCACTTTCATTTAACTTGTATGTAAATATTATTTATGTATTTGTACAGGTTTATGACATTTTATGAATGTTGAATCTGTGAAATATGATACGCAATAACGTATGATTCATGACATGAGAAATAAAGAAAATACGTCAACAAATTGCTCAGCGGCAAGTGGTACACCTTTCACCTTTGCCTTCGCAGTTTGTGGGGGGTGGGGGGGGGGGGTGAGGGGCAGTTTAAGGAACCATTCGCACTCTAGCACAGACAATATTTAATTTAGTTAACTTAGATTGTATGTATCGATTTTTTCAGACAAGAGAATGCAAAATAAAGGAATTAACACCGCTCTCTAGTCGTAGCGAGTAGGCATTAGCACACTCTTATGTCATTCGTTGTCCTAGAAGTACGTAATATTTTGTGTGCCTCCACAGTTAGCCATATCATACTTATTTGCAGAAAAGAGGCGCAGAATTAATAAGTCGCTCTCATTTGTGAATTATCTGCCATTATTTGTCTAGAATTTTACGTAAGTCTAATTTATATCGTAAAGTATATGTTGGAATGGATATATGTTTAATTAATTGTATACTTTGGTTTGTTTTAGTAGTTTTAGTCACTCCATTTTCAAGATTGATGCTGAGGTCAGATATCAGACTTTGTCAACAAAAAATTCATAATAATCCCTGGCTACGTTCCGTACATCCTCGGACGTGAGAAGCTCCATAAATTCACGGCGTAAATTATAATCTCTCAATTGCTCATCTAACCAAACAACAACAACAACAATTATTATTATTATTATTATTATTATTACATATTATTAGTATAAATTATTATGTATTATTATAATATTATTATTATTTTATTTTTTATCTGTTAAAAGTTGTTATAAAAAGCATCAAAAATGACGTAGAACAGTAATCATTGCAAATTAACAATTTATTGTGTATTTATAAATAAATATGTTCTCTGTCCTCAAAATAGGACACTGGTACATAATGGGTTAATGCGGTGGTCAAGGGGTGGCAACCCGTCTTTAGTAGCCGAGCGGCATAAGGCGTGCTGTGTGTTTCCCCCAGCAGTGCGAGCGCGGTCGCCTCTCTTACTTCCTTCGGCCGAGGCTCGCAGCCCAGGTGAAAGACATACCGTGTCTCGCATGACACAGGACGTAACTCTCTAGGTCTATTGCATGCAGCAGGTGTCTCCGGCGGCGAGCGAGAAACTATTTCAAAGGATTATAGTAATTCTTTAGAGCGCATTTAAATGCACGCAAGCTCTCGAAAATACACAATACAGTTAAGACCTTTGGTACGTAACTTTTCTATAAATTACTGATTTTATGCAATCCCTGCAGGGGGCCAAGAGTTCGCGAAGTGTGGCGGACAAAGTGACTATTGTGACGTAAGGAGTTCGTTACAGGTAGCATAGGAGAAAAACAGGCCTTGGCGCGTACGTCATAACCACGTGACACTGAAGGTCTTACGAATGCCAGCAGCCGTCTCAAACGAGTTTAATAATTCCTGAGTGTGTGTTTAAATTCTTACAAGTTCTCGACAGCACGAGACAAAATTAAGAGCTTTAGTGGGTTCCTTTTCAATTAAATATTTATTTCCTGTGTTCCCTGCACGGAGCTGACCTTTCTCGAAGTGCGTCGAACAAGCCGACTAGTATAAAGTCATAAGTTCGTTGCAGTACACGTAAACCTCGTGGACACCTGCCCACAGTAAAGTGACACCGTAGCACCGTAGCACGACAAGTTCATGGCAAATCAATGCGGAAAATCATCAACGAAATTCGCTTTCCCAAACGACTTTGCTAGACCAAAAGTACTAGACGTACAGCGCATTTTCACCTTCCACTGGGCGCGCTTGTGAACTCGCACGAGAGGGCGCTTGCAGCACTGACTGCTGCCTCCAGAAAATCTACTTTTCCAGTCATGTAGTCCCCCTGTTTACTATTTATCGTAGGAACAATCCCTAGAAACTAATCGCAATATCGAACTGAATTATATATTTGGTTCTTGAGCATGATTTAAAAACCTTCACTACCACTTAGCACATACACATCAACATGGCAGCACGGAGTGCTGCCACGTGCCCACCGGAGGGTTAACAGAAGAGGCCAAGATACAACACTCACCGCCTAATGTTTTAGTCATAGTGAGAGTAAGATTAAAGCATTTCAATAAACGGGTGTACCACTGGTTCCCTACACTGAAACATAAAATTACACTGGAAAAAAAAAGAAAAGAAAAAAAGGAAAATCTGTTCCATATCAGTTCCAGTTAAGTGTATCTCATAGACAGTGTACTTCCCTAGTGATTTGTTCGAAAATCTGTTGATTCTCTACGTTATGGTAGTTATGTAATTTGTAACCACAGTGATATCTTTACCAATGACGGAGACGTTAGATGTGAAAAGCCTAAAAATATGGAATGGTGTAAGCCCTCACATCATCATTGGTTAGATCAGAATGAGCCGGTGATTTTATGCCTAACAGTTCGGAAATACGACAAATGATTTCGGAGTACGGTGGAAACGAGGTGGGTAAGGTATCTTTACTAACGGAAAAGAGTCTCCTCTCCAGATAGAAGTAGGTGGTAATTTAGCTCAGTGTAGTACGAATCGATATGGCTCTGAACAGAAGGTTGTGTTTTGCCATTCCTGGTATATCCAAACAATTTAAAATTCAGTTGGAAAATTTTCGGCTTCGTTTTCGTCAACTATTGTGTTGATTGATTTTAAAGACTTCAAATAACAGGGAAACAACTGTTGTATCTGGAAATTAATTTCATGAACATCAACATTTCTTGCTGACAAAATAGCACGATTATTGAGCCAATTATGATCTAAGTAATGGTTCAATATATCCGGGAAGACACTCTCCATTAGCCCACTTTTTGTGTCAACAACAGTGCAAAAATTGTCTGGATATCTGAGGTGCTGTGTATTTTGATGCAGTTTAGTTTCGCCCTTTTGAGTATCGAGCAATTGCTTGGAAAATACATGTGGCTTTGGATCATTTTGCAATCGTACTCGCTTGCTGATAGTCAATGGAAGTGTCTTGACACTTCGCCATAAAAATGATTGTTTTAAACATGCGTTAATCTCATCGGCAAAAGTACACCGAGCAGTGTCTGGTAATGTGGTAATGTCTGCCGGAAACCATCAGACAGTAGAAAGACAGTACCAGCGAAAAGTTTATAGTTGCCTTTCAAATCTTGCATAGTTCTATGAAATGCTTCATGTGAATGTTTATGAGACACCGTACACTCATCCCAAATTATAACTGAATTCTTTTGCAGCACTGTAGCCATTCCACTCTTATTTTTAATGTTATACATTGTGTTTGGTCTTTTACGAAAGTCTAATGGCAACTTAAATGCTGTTCGTCCACAATCTAGCAAAGTGGCAACAATGCCTGACGATGAAACTGTCAATGCAATTTTCTTTTGAGACCGCATCTTCGCAAGGGTTAATTATATTAAAAAAGTCTTACCGGTTCCACTAAGTGCGTCTATGGAAAAGAAAACGCCTTGTTCAACATCAACGGCGAGCATAATCCGATTACAAATTTTTTTGTTCAGCTGCCAGTAATGGCTCAATATTCGCCATTACGTACAAAACAACGTCAAGATCATTACACTGTGTTTCTCGTTGCAAATGACTAGGAACTAAGTCGGTAACCTGGCGATCAGGTGATGGCCTACTATAATGACTAAGTGGTAAATTTGAAAGCAAAATACATAGATCTTCGATCAACACTAATGCTTGTTTCTACTTTTCTGGCGTGAAATCTAGCTTTGAACAATGATTCGTTTGCTTAACTCTGATAATCTGCCCTCAGTCATATAGTTTTAATGTTGATTATTTTAGTCGATGGCTGTGTTGGATGTTGCAACAGATGAACAATATTACCAAATGTGAAAGTCAACGCTGCGCCAGGAAGTGTCAAAGTCCCAGTGATTATCTTCTTCCAATAAATACAACTCAAGACTGGCATCTTGATATGTGTTGAACACGCGACCATTAAATATTCGCAAAAATTCTAAAGATGTTGGGCCGGGAATATTCACCAACAATAAACCCCCCCCCCAAAAAAAAAACGATATTCACGTTGTTTGCGATGTACTGTGTGAAATCGTCCCAATGTCTCGGCTTTGAATATGCCTGGGGTTGATGGATGTCGTTTCCCTGTAAGTGGCTCCCATTGTTTCCCTATTATATTCCTTGTAAAACAGCGAGGAACATCAGCATATAGTAATGTTTCTGCGGATCGGCAGAACACATCAGGTTTTGGATACAATGTGAAAAATTCAGTTAGGCGTTTTTGGTGGCTCAGGTGCTCTTTGGAGAACATTTTCTTCGGTAAAAGATGCACGTTGAGCGTTTTCGGGATGTACTGCAAGATGCTGGATGGAAAGGCCTTTGTACTGTATGGGAAAACTAAAAATAAACTCCTGGAAATTGAAATAAGAACACCGTGAATTCATTGTCCCAGGAAGGGGAAACTTTATTGACACATTCCTGGGGTCAGATACATCACATGATCACACTGACAAAACCACAGGCATATAGACACAGGCAACAGAGCATGCACAATGTCGGCACTAGTACAGTGTATATCCACCTTTCGCAGCAATGCAGGCTGCTATTCTCCCATGGAAACGATCATAGAGATGCTGGATGTAGTCCTGTGGAACGGCTTGCCATGCCATTTCCACCTGGCGCCTCAGTTGGACTAGCGTTCGTAATGGACGTGCAGACCGCGTGAGACGACGCTTCATCCAGTCCCAAACATGCTCAATGGGGGACAGATCCGGAGATCTTGCTGGCCAGGGTAGTTGACTTACACCTTCTAGAGCACTTTGGGTTGCACGGGATACATGTGGACGTGCATTGTCCTGTTGGAACAGCAAGTTCCCTTGCCGGTCTAGGAATGGTAGAACGATGGGTTCGATGACGGTTTGGATGTACCGTGCACAATTCAGTGTCCCCTCGACGACCAACAGAGGTGTACGGCCAGTGTAGGAGATCGCTCCCCACACCATGATGCCGGGTGTTGGCCCTGTGTGCCTCGGTCGTATGCAGTCCTGATTGTGGCGCTCACCTGCACGGCGCCAAACACGCATACGGCCATCATTGGCACCAAGGCAGAAGCGATTCTCATCGCTGAAGACGACACGTCTCAATTCGTTCCTCCATTTACGCCTGACGCGACACCACTGGAGGTGGGCTGCACGATGTTGGGGCGTGAGCGGAAGACGGCCTAACGGTGTGCGGGACCGTAGCCCAGCTTCATGGAGACGGTTGCGAATGGTCCTCGCCGATACCCCAGGAGCAACAGTGTCCCTAATTTGCTGGGAAGTGGCGGTGCGGTCCCCTAGGGCTTTGCGTAGGATCCTACGGTCTTGGCGTGCACCCATGCGTCGCTGGGGTCCGGTCCCAGGTCGACGGGCATGTGCACCTTCCGCCGACCACTGGCGACAACATCGATGTACTGTGGAGACCTCACGCCCCACGTGTTAAGCAATTCGGCGGTACGTCCACCCGGCCTCCCACATGCCCACTATACGCCCTCGCTCAAAGTCCGTCAACTGCACATACGGTTCACGTCCACACTGTCGCGGCATGCTACCAGTGTTAAAGACTGTGATGGAGCTCCGTATACCACGGCAAACTGGCTGACACTGACGGCGGCGGTGCACAAATGCTGCGCAGCTAGCGCCATTCGACGGCCAACACCGCGGTTCCTGGTGTGTCCGCTGTGCCGTGCGTGTGATCATTGCTTGTACAGCCCTCTCGCAGTGTCCGGAGCAAGTATGGTGGGTCTGACACACCGGTGTCAATGTGTTCTTTTTTTTTTCATTTCCAGGAGTGTATATAGACTTCGACGTTCGCATTGTGTATGTGTGGCCACCATTCTCAGTGTTTCTGCTGCGACAGAATGGATAACCGTTTATATCCGTAATAGTATCATTTGTACACTGTTTTGGGAAACGCTTCTTTCATTTTCTGTCTTCGATGCATGGCGCTGCCATGTTAGAAGCACCGCACGGTCCATAGATCACGTGACTGGTAACAATATCAAACAATTGTGGGTCTATTAATCGATCCGAAATTTCGGCAGAAATTACTTTAGCAATTTATTCTGGACGAATTTATCTTCAAGCCAAATCATTTTGGGGGAACGGGGCAAGCCACGCTTTTGCAACGCAGTAGAATGCAGCTAGCAATGTGTGCTACCGAAAACCGTATGTTTTACGATTAAATTGCCGAGCGGTCTAAGGCACTGAAGCCGTGGACTGTGCGGCTGGTCCTGGCGGAGGTTCGAGTCCTCCCTCGGATGTGGGTGTGTGCATCCGTCCTTAGGTTAAGTAGTGTGTAAGGTTAGTGGCTGGGGACCTTAGCAGTTATGTCCGATAAGATTTAACACATACTTGACCATTCTGAACGATTAAATCAATTAATGGCTTTAATTTTTGTTTTAACACACGTGAAGTGATATTATGACGATGTATTAATTGTTGGCCTGGTAATAAAGTCTCTATATCCCTCCAATTCGGATTACACGTAAATGTAATAAGCAAATCAAGACGACTGCAATGATGTAAGTAAGTCATCGCATCTTGTATGTATACTTGAATGAAAAGTGATAATATTTATTATTTTAATAAACAAATTAGATCAAAATTAATGAATGAAAAGAACATAAAAATAAGTACAAACCTTTCTTTCATTCAGCCTCAGTTCTCCCAACAAAATTTGCTGAGGGCCTTTGATGCTCCTTGAATTAGTTTTTCATCCAACATTTTTTTTAAAGATATACAATCCTTTCTTTCGTTCAGTCTCAGGTCTCTCAACATATTTTCAGGAGTGACCTTTGATGGTCCTTGAACCAAATTTTCATCCATCTTTTCTTCCCGCTTTCAATGAAGTAGAGCATTGGAGTGGAATTCCGTCTCATGCAAGACGCCTTCGTAATTTTGATTTCACCCAGACACGTTTACAATTTTTTTCTGCTGTCTTCAGTGCAGCTGAAAAATTGTTTTTATCATGTTAACCTTTAGAGGAGCTTTTGGTAATATTTCGACATTTGTAAAATAAGCGATTATTCTCATACAGTACACCGTTGGGACTTTTATCAGTGAGTTGAAGCATTTTGTGTGTTTACTTACGATAGTCCCTACGTCTATAGGTACTAAATTTGTAGTATATTTGAAAGTAAGGTGGATGTCTGCATTTATTACATACCTCACATGAAGCTACAGGATTTTCTGCTAGTAGCTCTCGATCTAATACCCAGTCTACAACTTGTCACCTGCAAACAGCAAATGGTTATTTTATTGTCTGTTTATTATGCATTTCCGACCGATAATCATTGTATACAGCATTAATTAGCATGTTAGTTGCAGTTTTTGATGTTGTGATATTTTCACTTCATTTATGTCGATGTAATGCGCTTATTTTGTACGCTTTTATCGACACACATGCATTTGCTACGATTTGTTCACCAGGCACAGAATTTTCGTCGTCATTAGGTGTTGTTCTGGCTGTCCAGTGCTCATTTGTTTCGTGGCACGCTCGTTTGGGACTTGGCGTGTGGATAGTTGACGTTAGTGGTGTTTATTGTGTGTGTGTGTGTGTGTGTGTGTGTGTGTGTGTGTGTGTGTGTGTGTGTGTGTGTGTGTGTCTGTGTGTCTATGTGTGTGTGTGTTTCCAAGGCAATGAGAGAGAGGGAGGGGAGAGGGAGTGAGGGAATGTGGGTAGACATGTAGAATGAATGATGTGCAGTGTCGCGTAAAGGGAATTTAATTGTAGACGCTGATTATGTGTTGTTATAGGGCGTATATTATTTACATAGTTCATCTATTTTGGCAAAGAGTGTCTTATAGCACTGTCGCTTAGTACTTTTTTACTTTGAGCTACTGATTTTTGGATGTAATAGTTTGCTTCCATTGTTAATTTTTGGTATAGGCCGTCACCAGTTTTAAGGATTTTTAAGTCAGTTTCAATGGTCGTTGGATGGTGCTTCTGTGCTATTACGTGATTTGCAACTGCTGAATGCGAACGACAGATTATTAGTGGTGCGAGGTTTTCTGTATACATGGTTCTAAAATTGCTGCCTATTTGATGCGCATTTAAAGATTAACTGAAATGGCAGGTTAGTTGATAAATGCCACACTGGGTGTATTTGTGAGTGTTGATTGTATTTCTTCCACTTCTCTTAGGTATTGTGTTTGGGTTCTGTCTATGTCGGGTCCTGGTCACTTTAACAAGTTGCCCATCTTGTATGTGACTTTGTTGTTGTAAGTTATTATGTGCCATTTGTTGTTTACTTTCTGCTGATTTGTTGTGAGTTGCAAAGTGTCTGTCTGTGTACGTTTTGTGATTATGTGTTGTCCGTTTTTGTACTTTGAAGTTTATTTTATGTACTAACTGGCCCATTCTCCTGTGGAGTTTCCTTTATTGCGTACAGTTCTTCTATTTAACCGTTTGGTGATCGTAGAAAATATCTGAATCTGTCTTCTTTATGAGCAGCAGTAGCGCCCCTGTCGAACAACGCGAGCCACCACAGCTGATCGGTGCAGTCATACGTCGACATCCTCGCGTAGCCATTGATTCAATTATGCATTCTCTTTCTCGCCAACCACCGTATCTATCGCTTTTGTTTCATGTGATTTAAAACAACGTAACAAGTGCTCAAGAGTACTGCAGCTACAGCCGGCTCACTCCGAAAATGCCTGGAAGATATATGGCCTAAAAATTTGAAAAAAGAAGAATTAATGTTAATATGGATGCACTCCAGAAATTTAATAGATGAATTATTACGCCACGAAAACCTTAAGATGGAAATGAGCTTTAAGCGACGAAAGGAACCGATGGAAAATGTAAACCAGATTGATCGAATGGAAATTGGAACCTTTATCCTCCCATTCAATGTCCTGTAAATGGGCGAAATCGTTCAGTCACAAATACTATGGATATTATATTACAGAGTAATAGACTGAATAAAAATTTATTGAAGACTTACCTCAACTTTGCATGTGAATATGCACGTCATTTCATGTTTAATTTCATTCGAAATCAACAATAAAAATTGTAATTTGCCTTCCTTCTCATTCATAAGGTGAGTTATCAGAAAGAATTTCAAAGAAAACTCTATAGCACCTTTGTGATGTAAATTTAAATTATTAAGGAACTAATTCTAATAATACTCATTCAAGTCTCCAATGAAAGACGCCAAGCATTCTGGTTTCTTCCATTTTTCCTTCCGTTCCTTAGCAAATGTACTACCAAATTTAAAATCTCTGCTAACTCTCCTTTTTACTTGTTTCTTCTCTATCAATTCATGTCTTGCAGTTCCGGCGGAGTTTCCTCGTATTTCATCTCATCATTTGTGCACCGCAGGGACTGTTCGCTGCAAGAAAGGGTCCAAGATGTTAGATTAAAGGAATGTCGCTGTGGAGAGTCGAGATTGGATCCCTGGAGTCCTTCCGTTTCGTGTGCTTTGAAAATAAAAGCGACGGGCGTGGTACAGAGGAGGTGCAGACCGTGTCCAATATCACGGCGGGAATTGAATCGCTGCCGGCGACGTCGCCGGGGGAGACGATTTGGTAGCTCCTAGCGGTCCCCTGGGAGCTGACGCACTACGTCAAGTGCGAGATATGACGCTGCTATGAGCTCAGCGCCGTAATGCTGTTTGTGGCAGCAAAACCAACACACCGCTCCTCAATAAACCTGCTGCGTAACGTAAACGATTAATCCCACATCTACACTACCAAACTCGTAACCACGTCACACAGTGTCACGTGCGAGTTGTCTGCCTAAAGACTTTCAAGAGCAACACAGTGATTTTCACTTTTTCATGCACTTGTTGACCAAGATAATAAACTTTTAGAAGGTGCTATAATAAACTACTAAGAGATATAATAGTACTTTAAAGGTTTACCTCAATAATCCAAGTACTGAAATCAGAAAATGTATATAGACTCCTACTTCTTGCTGCAACATAGCGCACCAAACTTAAATTACCCATACTATTTTCTTCAGGATTAGAGAATAAGAGCACTTAGCCACTAAAAGAAACCTTTATACTAAGTTTTAAACCACCCCAAAACTTTACCTCTCTGACACCATCACAACATTTTTGAAATAGAAAGGAAAAAAAAAAATTGGTTACTATGTTTTCGCTGATCATGCACGAAGATATCAGCATCAGACACGACGTTTTATTTTATTACTTCTGTACTATTGATTCTATTGGCAACAGGTTTTGCAGACTGTATCCAAAAATAGCACTTCACATATCTGTAAAATTATATCTCTGTACGTCACTTAGTTCAGAAAATATTACTTCATAAATATTGGGCTATGTGAAACGGATATTATATGAAGTGTGAGAAAAGTAATGACACGGATTTCTTATTTTTTCGAACAACAATTTTGTCCCGTTCAAAGTAATTCCTTTCGGCATCTATACGCCGGCAGAGTCGTTCCCAGATTTGGTAGAAGCGCGGAAATGATTTAATTGGTAGAACCTTTCACATATTGATCACATTCTTTTGAATGTTCTCCAGAGGCATAAAATGAAGTCCTCTTAAGACATTTTAAAACATAAGGAGAAGATAGAAGACACAAGGACTCGAAACAGGTGAACAGGGAAAAGGGGGGGGGGGCGGAGGGAGGCCTGTGGAACTACAAGAACGTTTTCGAAGTCAAAAATTCAGCGATGAAGTGCCCGCATGACATGGGGCGTTCACATGGTGAAGCACCGACGTGCTTGCAATGTCCGGTCTCACTCTATATATACTTTTCCTGAGCCTTTCATGGACTTCTTTGTAAAGCACGTGGCTGACAATTTGTCCTAGAAGAACAAAATTCTTTACTCGCGATATACCTACTGAAACGTCCCCTTAGAACAATTATACATGATTGAGCTTAAACTGACAAACAATATTTTTAGCGCAACGCAATCTGACTTTCAATAATCTCTACAAAAGAATGGCCCTCAGTAACATTAACCTATACCTTTCACAAATCACCTACCTCACAAAAATCTTCGTTACTCGAACTACTGCAATACAGCGAGCGCCACTACTGCCAGCTAAATAAAAGATTCAGACTACTGAAACCATTAACTACTGATAGGCACAGTTAGCAAATGAAAGATTTCAATACAGAACAAACAATGTATTTACCTTAATTGTGTTCAAAGGTCATAATATATATATAGCAGTTCATGACATCCAATAATACAAATTTACTCTTCCTGATGGACACACGTCCAGATCGTCCGCTCTCAAAATTCTGCCATCTCTCTCCCCACATCCACCACTGCTGGCGTCTCACCTCCAACTGAACAACGCTACGCGCTGTTAACATCCATCTGCCCAACACTACAATGGCAGACAACAATGCAAACTAGCCACAGACTGCGCACAGCACAGCCAGTGATTTTTCATACAGAGCGCTATGTGGCGTTACCAATAAGGAAACCTAAACAGCCTACTTATACTACTGCGGAAAGAGCAAAATTTTTATTGCCTACCTGATCGAGGATCGTCTTTAACGTGTTCTCGTCCTGTCAAAAGCGATTTATGCCAGAGAAAAAAGGAAAAAGTTGTTGCTCTTGATAAGGGATGTTCCCCATGACCTGCTTCAAATTTTAAGGGTCACACTCGCTGATTCGCAAAGTTTAACAGAAAAACTGATGGAATAATGCTGCTCTTAGGTTCGCTGTTCCATTTTCATAAAACACGGAAACACACATCCTCATTTATGGCGCATTTAAAAACCAGGTGATAGCTGCATGCAACTGAAACTCGAGCTGAGCATCTGAAAGGGATGAACACTCCAGTCTACACGAACACAACAACGCAGTGTTGATAGATCGCTAATGGTGTTGTTGGTCTCATTACGTTTCTCACACACCTCGTATACATGGGATTTCGATTCTTCAATGCAGGTGTGTTGGGGGAAAGATTACTGGCGAATCAAAAACGTAAAGATATCGAAATAACAGTTTTTACCAACGTATAATGCAACGAAAGACGAATACTTCCTATTTATTCAAAGCTTCAGATAATTTATCTCTGGTTCGCTAATACAATTTTGAACTGGGCCACGTCTGTAGATTATAGCAAACTCATATGACGTCAGTTGCCCGAAAACTGGAGATAATGAATGCATCCAGCATCAGTATGAGATTCAAAAGAGCGTGTGTGTTTTCTAAATTTTGTCTCTGTTCACAAGCTGTGTTCTCTAAAATACATTACTGTATCCCTGTGACCTGAACCCATAACCTTCACCCTTCCTGTAAATCCTCAAACCAGTAGAGCCATATAGGGAGACTCAGGAACACACTTTCACAGCTTCAGTTTCGACAATGCCTATTCCCCACGGTTTCAAAAGCAAACATATTCTACTACACACATTGTATTACTAAGAAGCCTGCAGAAAAGGGCAGCTATTATTCACGATACCCTTAAGCGCCAAAGAAACTGGCATAGGAATGCGTATAGATATACAGAGATATGTAAATAGGCAGAATATCGCACTGCGGTCGGCAACGCCTGGTGCTTTTGTTAGGTCGCTTACTGCTGCTACAGTGGCAAGTTATCAAGATTTAAGTGAGTTTAAACGTGGTGTTACAGTCAGCGCACGAGCAATGAAACAGCATCTCCGAGGTAGCGATGAAGTGAGGTTCTTCCCGTAAGACCATTTCACGAGTTTACCGTGAACATCAGGAATCCAGTAACACATAAAATTTCCGACATCGCTGCGGACGGAAAAACATTCAGCAAGAACGGGATCAACGACGACTGAAGATAACCGTTCAACGTGACAGAAGTGCCTCGCGCAAATTGCTGCAGATTCCAGTTCTCGGCCATCAACAAGTTTCAGCGTGCGAACCGTTCGACGAAACATAATCGATATTGGCTTTCGGAGCCTAAGGCAGTTTCGTGTACCCTTGATAACTGCACCACACACAGCATTACGCCTCACCTGGGCCCCTCAACACCGACATTGGACTGTTGATGAGGAAAAATATTGCCTGGTCGGACGAGTCTCGTTACAAATTGCATTGAGCGAGTGGACGTGTACGGGTATGGAGACTGTCTCATGACCCCGTGGACCCTGCATGTCAGCAGGGGACTGTTGAAGCTCGTGGAGACGCTGTAACGGTGTGAAGCGCGTTCAGGTTGAGTGATATGGGACCCTGTCACGTCTATGTACGCCTCCGACAAGTGACACGTACGTAAGCATCCTGTCTGATCACCTACATCCATTCATGTTCATTGTGCATTCCGTCGGATTTGGGCAATTCCAGAAAGACAATGCAACACATCAGACGTCCAGAAATCCTACAAAGTGATTTCGGGAACACTCTTCTGAATTTAAACACTTCTGCCGGCCACCAAACTCACCAGACACGAACATTATTGGACATATCTGGGATGCCTTGCAACGTGGTGTTCAGAAGAGGTATCCACCCACTCGTACTCTTACGGATTTCTGGCCAACCCTGCAATATTCATGGTGTCAATTCCCTCTAGCACTACTTCAGACATTAGTCAATTCCGTGCCACGTCGTGCTGCGGCACTTCTGCGTACTTGCGAGGAGCCTACACGGCATTAGACAGGTGTACGAGATTCAGTGTATGAACGACAGCTACAGTGAACTTCTGGAAGAAAAGCAAACGTAATAGCTGAGTAGAAGGTAGGTGCTCCAGTCATATCTTTATCGATGAAAAGGAAAATCCGTGTCTGAGTTCTGGTCCAGTATGCATTTGCAGGACGAAAAAGAAAGATAATATCTGAGTAGAAGGTAGATGCTCCAGTCATATCTTTATTGATGAAAAGGAAAATCCGTGTCTGAGTTCTGGTCCAGTATACATTTGCAGTCAGTAAACAAGTATCGAAACAGCCCATGCTCTCCTGCATAATAAATATTCATTATAGATGCATCTGCTAAACTGTGGCACTCCGCCATTTGTCCGTGATATCTTTCCTTCCAAGAGAATATTCGAGAATTTCTGTGAAAGTTGGGAAGTGTGTGAGACAGATACTGATAAAATTAAAACTGTAAATCCTTGGATAGCTTATCCTGTATGAGAATTGACTAGAGAAATGGAATATTCAAGGTTCGGGCACGTCGATGTACTCTGTCAGAATCTTTAGGAACCATACACATTGCTCTGCTAAGCAACAGATTCAACCCTCTTACATTATTATAAGTTTGTAAAATATTTCCTTGTATTGGGTGCTAAACCCTTCAGGTTAAAGATTCGAAGAAGAGTATGCCGAAATAAAAGTACGAGGATGTGGTGAAAAGTATTGTCGATGAATTTTTTATGTCGAAACTGTTAAACCTATTCTTAAGAGAAAATTATTAAAATGTAAGGCGGCAAGATTTGGAAGTCACATAGGAATAATTTTGGTAATTCATATTTCGTTTACTTAGTATGGGACAACCTTTTTTAAGTGGGGTTATCGAATTGTGAACCATTCATTGGTTGACACTGGGCAACCTCATACTTACTGTAGAGGTGCATGCTTTGATTGTAATTTCACTCTTTCTAATGGCAGGGCGAATGTGGAGCTTCGCGCTCTCTGTGATCGACAATGAACAAGGGCGGCAGGGCAGGTAGGTTTATGACTCTGAAAACAGAACTCCAGACGTTTACTACCTAAGATCGCTGCTCCGTCGTGAGGTCAGTGAAAAGGGGCTTATCGCTGCAGATCTAAGGTCGCTAAGCAGGTCGCGGCGAGACAATGCTGAAAGCATAAGATCGTACAGGCAGGATCTTACGAGTGCCGCGAACAGTCTTCAATAGCACAAAGAATCCACGTGGAGTCCCTACCGCAGATTCAGGCTAAAGCTCGTAGAAGTTCTCAAGCCGGACGACAAGGGGTATTCCCACCAAAAGACACAGAGGAATACCTGGTTAGCTGAATTTTAGATGGAAGGTGGGCCACATGCTTTTCTTAAGATTTCTATCGAAATGAATGTGAACTGCAGGAGGTTGGTTTCATGACGCAGAGAGAGAGAGAGAGAGAGAGAGAGAGAGAGAGAGAGAGAGCTATTCCATTTGTAATGGGGCAGTGATTGACCGTAAGCAGAGTTGATGCTAACGAAGTGAGATACGCTCCCCCGCGGTGTCGGGACTCTCTGTAGGATGTCAGTAGCACAGACTTGTCTATAAAGTGATTATGAGGAGCCTCTGGCTGGTGTCGGAAGGACACACTTTGAAAATTGATGGCAATGCGTTAATGAACAGTGTAACCATATGATTAGAGAGTGCTGATTTCTTTACTTGAAACGGCATCATTTGTGTCTCTCTGAGCAGAGATACGACCCTGTCTTCTTCGTGGAGATTGGGTCATTACGAACTGCTTCTTTACGAGCGCGCACTTGAGTCAAAACACTGCTCTAGGCTTACGAGCAAGCAGAAGTCTTGATTCGCGTCTGATATAGTAAGGAAGCAACTTTCAACGTTGGAGTCTGCGGATGCTGTTTCACGTTCTCTGTGTAGTCTGAATTTTCAGCAACGCAACGCACGTCGTCTGTACGACAGCCGGCAGCAGAAAGCCGACCACCGCTGCTGAACTATTCCTCACAGGACTGAATTCAGCGATACTCGTATATGCACAACACATGGTGAATCTTCAACAGCAAATATGTTACGTTTCACTTCTTTGCTCGCAGAGACTTTCGTTGTTTGTGCCAGTCAGGATTAAGGCTTTCTTAACTTCGATGCTAATCAGTATCAGTCACTTAATGTTTCCATTGTATAAACGGGGTCACCATTTCGAGTGACGTCGTAGGCCTTTTTCCAATATCTCATTTAAATTAGTGAGTAAGAGTTAACGTTCTGTATCTATACTTGTACTCTTTTCTTATGTCTGGGAGTTATTTTTTATCATAAAAATGTTATTAGTACCTTGTTGTTCTAGTCTTCCTATAATTAGACTCCAACTACCGATCAAGTTAGACATATAATTGAGTTCGTCAATGCATGGAGCAACCTTTCCTTCAGCATTACAGCGCCGGACCGCACACGAGCAGCACGATGTCTGCAACAATCCGACGCCTTGGCTTCACTGTCATCGTTCATCCTCCATACAGTCCTCACTTGGTCGCACCCCATTTTCATCTGCTTCCAAAACTTAAAGTAGGCTTCGACCACTTCACTTTGATACTGATGAAGCGCGCAAGCAAGGATAAGGTTGTGGCTCCGACAAAAGTTGGACATTTGACAGTGACGCTAACAACAGTCTAGTCTCTCATTAGCATAAATATGTTCGTTGCTAGGGTGACTACATTGAGAAACAAATAAGTCGAGATGAAGAATGAAGATGTAAAATGTTGATAACGTTTGTTTAACTTAAAAAGCTTTAAGAGTCTTCATACAAAAAATTCAGACGCATTACTTTGCAAAGGACGCCCTATTAAATTGATATGACACACAAACGAATTCAGGGCACTTGAGAAGAGCAGATAAGGAACGAAAGGCCATCCACGTAAGACCGGAAGGAGCTTAGAAGGAAAAAATGAAAAAAAATACTGGCAGAACGGGAAGTACCAGTGATGAAAACTTAACAGTCCAATTGTTACACGTTGAACATAACATGTACGCATTCGTAAACTACATAACTAACAATTTGACAGCTGACTGCTGGCTGATTACAGATTGTCAGATTTTCATAAAAAACTGTGATGCATAATAGGGGAAAGTTTTTTTCAAACATTAGACATTTTCTAACAATAGAAGTATCTGTAATTCACACATTCTGTACTTTGCAGAGCTCACATAGTCTAGGGTTAGTACAACTGGCTAATAACGAAAATGCGTTGACGGTCGTGGATTCGACCTCACATACTGCTTGTACTGGACCAAAAATCATCAGCAATGGCGGCAAAATACTGGTGGTATAAAGAGTCACTCTCATTTGGTCAATGGACGTTTCAAAAAGACTGAGGAATGGAGATCACTTGCATAGAGATTGGGAGGAGCCGTTTTCCCATTTCGTGGGAAACTGCACCTAAAGCTGGAAGAAAGAAATCAGAAATCATCAAGAGCAAGAGAGTATAGGAACAGCTAATGCCTGTAACTGATAAACCTGTCATGATGATAGTTCCATTAGCAAAACATTCCAGATTAGTCCCCTCTTCGGATCTTAGGGGAAAACCAAGAGGAAAACGGAGACTGAATGACTAACAAAAGGGTAACGTTGTAGAGTTATAGAGTAGCGTCAAAAGTCTCACAATAGTAGGGAGGGTACAAAAACTCAAATGAAAATGCAAAGCACAATCTATATTTTGTAGGAATCAGTGAGATATATGGAAAGCGATGGCAAAAATGTAAAAGAAAAATGCAAAGTCTCAACATAAATCTATAAGGAGTACGTAGAATTAATGTAAGGAAAAGGATTCCTGGTCAGATAAACACTGGCTAAATGCAACAGAAGAAGAAAATAGTACAATGCGAAACGGATTCGTTATGAATAAAGAGACAAAGCAATGAGTCCTACAGTGAACAGGAAAGCAATGCAGTGGTTCATGCACACAAGCAGATCACATGTAGAAGATAAAAATATACAAAGGACATATGAAGGCCTCATAGGGTAGCTCCGTACATAGAGGGAGATTAAAATGCAATTATCATGGTGGATTACGATGGTGTAGTGGGAGAAGATGCAAAAGATGTAATTAAAAGAGAAAATGTGCTCACTAGCAGAATGATGAAATTTGAGAGTTGAGGAGTAGGCTGTAGTTTAAGAGATTAGGCAGGGAGAATCAATAAGCAAAGAAGTGGGATATAGAAGTACTAAGGAATCACGAAATGCACTTGATGTTCTCTAAGGCCATAAAGACAGCAAAATCCCAGTAGGCAGTACAGTTGAAGAGGAATGCACATCTCTAAAAAGGAAAATCACAAAGGTTGAAAAAAACATCACTACAAAGAAAGTAACTGTGAAGAAACTATGGGTAACAAGATATACTTCATTTGATCGGTGAAAGGAAGAGGTACGAGAATGTTAAGGGAAATTCAGGAATACAGAACCATAGGTCGCTGAGGAATGAAATAAACAGGGAGAACAGGGAAGATAAGACGAAATGACTCCATGAAAAAAGTGAAGAAACCGAAAAAGTAATTATTATCGGAAGGACTGACTCAGCATATAGGAAAGTAGAAACAACCTTCGTCAAAATTAAGAGCTTGGGTGTTAAAATGGAGAGTGCACTGTTAAATGCAGAGGAGAGAGGTGACAGGTGGAAGAAGCACATCGAATGCCTCTAATAGGAGGAATATTTGTCTGTTGTGATACAAGAATCAATAGTCGACTTAGAAGAGACAGGGGATCCAGTACTAGACACAGAATTTAAAAGAGCACTGGTGAAGATAAGATCAAATAAGGCAAAAGGGACAGTTAACATTACATCAGAATTTATAAAATCGTTTCTAGAAGTAGCAGGAAAACGACTATTCACGTTGGTGTGTAGAATGTATTACTCTGACAAAATACCATCCATACAATTCCGAAGACTCACAGAGCTGGCAAGTGCAAGAATTATCGCAGATTCAGTTTAACAGCTGATGTACCCAAGTTGCTGACAAGGAGAATATGCACAAACATGGAAAAGAAAACTGAGGACGTAGTAGGTAATGATCAGTTTGGCCTTAGGTAAGGTAATGGCACAAGGAAGACGGTCCTGACGTTGCAGTTGATAAAGGAAGCCAGACTAAAGGAATATGAGGACATGTTCATTTGATTTGTCGACCAGAAAAAAGCGTTCGACAATGTAAAATGTTACAAGATGTTCGAAATTCTGTGAAAATTAGGGTAAGCTATAGGAAGAGACCTGTAATATACAATATACGCAAGAGCCAATAAAAAGTAATAACATTGGACAGTGAAGGGACTGGATTAAAACGGGTATGAGACACGAATTCAGTCTTTCGCCCCTGTTGTTCAATCTGTACATCGAAGGAGTAGTGATGGAACTAAGAGAAAGATTCAGGAGTGGGATTAACATTCAAGGTGACAGGATTTAAATGACACGTTTTGCTAATGACATTGCTATCCTGATTGAAAGTGAAGAATAATTACATGATATACTGAATGGAATGAATAGTCCAATGAATAAAGAATACAGTTTTAGTGTAAATCGAAGAAAGACGAAAGCAATGAGAAGGAGCAGAAATGAGAAAAACGAGGAAGTTGATGAAGTCACGGAACTCTTCTACCAAGGCGGCAAAGTAACCAGTGACGGACGGAGAAAGGACGACATGAAAAGCAGTCTAGCACTGTCACAGAGGGCATTCCTGGCCAATAGAAGTCAACTAGTATCTAACGCACGCCTTAATTCGAGGAAGAAATTTTTCAGAATGTACGTTTGGAACACAACATTGTATGGTAGTGAAACAAGAAACTGAAGACGTAGGTTGCAAGTGCTGCCCAGAGATGAAAAGGTTGGCACAGGAGGGGAATTGTGGCGTGTGGCATCAAACCGTTCAGAAGACTGATGCCTGAGGAAACAACAGGTAGGAATGATAGAAAATAAATTGTCATAGACTTTTGCAGTGCATCCAGTTGAACCGCACATACCGCGTGATCAGCATGACTAGAACTCCGGAACCGTGCTTTCCTCGCAACACGAGGCATTTAATGTATCGGCAAAAGGCAGTGTATGTCCATCAGCGAGCTGTCACTGTGCCATTTAGAGGTGTTCCTCATTACAGCATAGCCGGAGACAACATTTGGATGACTTCACAAGTGGAAGGCTCATAGGGAAAACTGAAGTGTGTTGAGTATAGCCCAAGAGTTTGGTACTGCTCACAGCACTGTGCCAAGTGCATTCTGACTGTCCCGAAGCACAGACACTGCTGCCCAATGGAGAGAAGGTGGTCAACCACCGGGAACGTTTTCGATTATGCGAAAAGCCTAGGGACTGCACCAATAATAAGTGAGTTCCATGCTCTATTCGGATAAGAGCATATTCTGTCGGAGTAGTTAACCGGGACGTATCCCCATGTGGTGAAAGGTGGAAACACGTATTGCATAGTTTTGGTTGGTCAGGTGTTGCTGTATGAGGAGTGTAATGATACTTGAATTACGTAACCATTACGGCACCTCACCTGAACCTCTCGATACCAGCAATATTCTACTGTGTTTCTGTAAAGTAGTTGACATGTTTCTGAGACAACATTCAGATTTGATTTCATTAATGTAGAGGTACTTTGATACATCGATATGTTTGTATTGCAATGATATTATTCTTATGTATATTCTTTCTTTTGTCACTTTCATATTTAACGTACCTGTAACTCTGATTTTTGGGAGCTTAAGCGATTGTTAGTTAGTAGTTAGAGAGTCGGACCTTGAGAAAGTCAAGTCTTGGACGTCATGTAGGAAAGACGCGTATTGTAGTCAGCTTATAAAATGTGAACTTTAACAGTGAGGAAGATGTTTTCAAGTATGTTTTGTATTGTGAAGTGATGTTTTGTGCGTTACGTGATATTGCAGCAAAAGTAATAAAAAAGAAGTGTAACTTAAATTCGGAGTGCTGATTACTTTTTTTATGTCAGCATTGTCCTGCAAAAGTGTAATCTTCAAGAATGGCTTATGAAACACATGTATAGAACTTTTGAATATCGCAGAATAACGCCTAGGCCACTTTGCATCCGAGCTTGGAATCATCACCACCTAGATTTGTGACGATTGAGCCATGATTTTACAACGAGACCAGAGTGGGAAACACGAAAAGATGAGTGCCTAATTTATTCATTATTACATAAAATGCCTTTACTAACTGTTCTCTAATGACACCTGCCCCATAAAAACGTTGTTGTTGCCCGAAAATGCAGTATTTAGCAGCGTGAACAACACCACAGTCATTATTAAATTTTAACCTTTGTTGTCGTAGGGTTGTTAGAGGAGGCATTATGTTGCGTAGGCATAAGGACCTCCAAATCTTTGAACACGTTATACTCACCGGTCAACATTGTTATGACACAGCTCTCCTTCCACATGCCTTTCTTCTGATCAATGAATTCGACCTTGATTTCATTTTTAAGGATAGCAATTCCCGATTGCATCGAACAGCAGGGATGAAGAACCTTATCGAACGAGAAAGTATATGGAGAATAGACGGGCCTGCCCGTTTCTAAGACTTAAATACCATCGAGCACATGTACGATACCATGGAAAGACGTATTTCAGCACGTCCACATACAGCAACGATTGTCCAGCAGTTGCCAGCATTTTCATCGTCGCTGGGGTTAGCTGCATCTCAGTCAAACCTCTCTCCCTCTCTCCATCTCTCTTTCTCTCTCAGTATATATATATATATATATATATATATATATATATATATATATATATATATATATAGTGCGTAGACTGGAAATGTCAAAATGTGATGCAAGTAGCTTTGCTGTCCTTCCTCAATCTATACTCGATGCCAAACCCACAGGACTTAACAGAACTTTTCGAATATCTACCAAAAAGTATCCGATTGCCACACCGAGACAGGATGGGTAATGCTTAAATGCACGATTTCAATAGTAATCAAAGAATCAGTACTTTAGGACTTCCGATGGCACTCTAGTCTCCCAAGAAGGTGAGTGAGGTAATGCAGTGTGAGTCATGATTACTCATGAAAAATTACTTACGAAATACTAGCTACACACGAGTTGAAATCATCTGTACTGAGAATCATAACTGAAATTATGCTATTGCACGAACTGGTAACAAGCACATATTCTCAAAAAAATTAATTAATACGTTTACAATGATACTTGTCAATAGATTGTACCTTAAGGAATACATATTAAACTGTGATATATTAGGTTTAACCTATGAATAAATGAAATATAACACTTGCAAGAGCACATAATTAAAACTGAAGTAGTCGTATATGCGTATATTAGCAAAGTGACATGGTGAAAACAACCATGCTCAAATATAAATAAAATGCGCACGCATACGCAGACACTAGTCCTAATTCATATGCAAGCAGTCCATAGTTTAAGTTCCAATTTCAAAAGACAGTATAAAGAGGACGGCTGTTAAGGATGGCATCAAATCTGCACACCACATTATTGATGCAGAGGGACACCTAACAAAACAAAAAATTTACTAACGAAAATTTGCCCAACAGATGACGCTGTACGCGTTACAATATGCAAACAAACAGACTTGCGGCACATGGCTTTCTTTAATTTGGATCAGAGACACCCAACCTGATTCTCTCTATAAAGAGTCGCACTCTGGTGGTATAGCTTTTGTACAAGTATGGTGACGATACGCCTGCAGCCATGTAGAAGTTCTACAGCCAAGGGCATTGAAAAAGATATTAGTTGAGTGTCTCCTAAAGAGTTCGGAGAAAATAATTATAGAATTCGAAACGACAGGTTCTTTTGAAGTGCGTTGTGGCAGGAGGTAAGCAATTGGTCCGACGTCTGTCGAAAGTGTGCCCAGAACTTTGCAGGACCGGTAGACTGATCGTCTGCAAACATGCTGTGCATGGGGAATTGCCGGAACGTTGGACATGCCTTCAAACAGGGTGCATAAAATCCTGCAAAACAGGCTGCATTGCTATGCATATAAAATCTCACTTTAGGAGTTACTTCCTGCTTACCTACCAGCACAACAAATGTTCTCTCTGGAACTTCTTGCTCGTATGGAAGTGGACAATTAATGGCCTTTGACATCCCGTGGACTGATGAAGCTCATTTTCATCACCAAAGACACGTCAATACGCAGAAGTTCAGAATAAAGGCAACACAAAATCCACGTGCACATGAGACGATACCTCTTAATTCTGTAAAGGTGGATGTATGGTGCAGGTTGACGGCATCGTTTGTAGTAGGACTGTATTTTTTTAGAAGATGAAGCCTATGGGTCCTGTTACCCGTAGCGTCAAGGATAAAGGATATGAGAGTCCAGAATGAGATTTTCACTCTGCAGCGGAGTGTGCACTGATATGAAACTTCCTGGCAGATATAAACTGTGTGCCGGACCGAAACTCGAGCTCGGGACCTTTGCCTTTCGCGGGCAAGTGCTCTACCAACTGAGCTACCCAAGCATGACTCACGCCCCATCCTCACAGCCTTACTTCTGACAGTACCGCGTCTCCTACCTTCCAAACTTTACAGAAGCTCTCCTGCGATCCCTGCAGAACTAGGACTCCTGAAAGAAAGGTTATCGCCGAGACATGGCCTAGTCACAGCCTTGGGGATGTTTCCAGAATGAGATTTTAACTCTGCAGCGGAGTGTGCGCTTATATGAAACTACGTGGCAGACTAAAACTGTGTGCCGGACCGAGGCTCGAACTCGGGCCTTTGCCTTTTGCGGGCAAGTGCTCTACCAACTGAGCTACCAAAGCGCAACGAGATACTGGCAGAAGTAAGGCGGTGAGGACGGAGAGTGAGTCGTTCTTGGGTAGCTCAGTTGGTAGAGCACTTGCCCACGAAAGGCAAAGGTCCCGAGTTCGAGTCTCGGTCCGGCACACGGTTTTAATGTGCCAGGAAGTTTGATATGAGAGTCCTTTGGACATTAACGTCGTTTCAACACTTCAACAACTGGATGTGTGGGTAGTATCATTTTCAAGCAATATGACGCTCCGCTGCCAATTGCACTACCAATGAAGTCGGTGTGACAGAAACAGTTCCGAATTGCTACAATTATCACCAGTCATTTCCCTAATGTCTGGTCGTCCAGATCATCTGATTTTAATCCCTGTCAACTCTGAGTGTGAGGTTATTTGAAAGATGTGGTGTTCAGTGCTAAAATTACGAACGTTACTGAATTGAAGGCATGCATTGCACAACGCATTCTGGACATGACAACTGAGACACTCCAATATCTTGTCGAACATGTTATTTCTCGATTTCATCTTACGGCAGACCACTGTGGACAGCATATTGAACACGTCCTGTGCCAGTCTCACGAAAATCCGAAAATGCGACTGTGCTTTTTATGACTTTTTTGACATTTAAAAACCAATGTCATTTTGCTTTTTACGTGGTGTTTGGTCTCAGGACAAATAAGATCCGATTTGTGACTTCTGAAATTTTCCCGGCGTATTTGTTCTTCTAATAATTTCCGGGTATGCAGCCGGATCCCGTCGACATTCTGCCACGATATTCGAAATTCGACGTGAATCTTGCCGAACGTTGTTGAAATGTGCGCCACAACGGAGTAACATCTCGCCAGCTGAAAGAGCTGCTCTCCGCAGCCTCAGAGAAGATACTAGCACAGTCGTACTGCCTGCGGATAAGGGTAACGCCACAGTTCTTCTGACAAGGGAAGCCTACAACGAGAAAATATATTGTCAGCTAAATGATTCCACGTACCGCAGAATTGAAAAGGACCCAACAAGTCGAATATCAAGGAAAACTGCTACCCTTTTGAACGACTGTTCTCTACCTGAACAAATTATCAAGAGATTGAGACCACACAATGCAGTACCACCAAGACTCTACGGTCTTCCCAAGATACACAAGGATGGTGCCCCACTACGATTAATAGTGAGTAATATTGGTGCTGCCACCTATTCTACAGCAAAATATCTGGCCTCACTACTAAAGCCGTATGTGGGTAAGTGTTGCCACCATATACGTAATTCCGAGGATTTTGTCAGTCGCTTGAAGGAAGTTAAGCTTAGCAGTTCGGATTTATTAGTCAGCTTTGATGTGGTCTCACTATTTACCAAAGTGCCTTTAATGGAATCGTTACACCTTATTGGTAACTTATTCAGTGCACAAATGATGTCCTTGTTTGAACATATACTCTCATCAACGTACTTTCTATTCAATGACGAATTCTTTGAACAAACAGACGGCGTCGCCATGGGGAGCCCTTTGTCCCCTGTGGTAGCTAATCTCTTTATGGAGGACTTTGAGGAGAAAGCACTTGAGTCTGCTGTCTTAAAGCCGACGGTCTTCTGGCGGTACGTAGATGATACTTTTGTTGTATGGCCTCATGGCAGACAGGAACTGGAGAAATTCCTTCATCATCTAAACTCTTTACATGAGAACATCAAATTCACGATGGAGATTGAAAAAGATGGCACTTTACCATTTCTAGACGTGCTAGTATGCCGTAAAAATGATGGGTCATTAGGACATTCTGTGTACAGGAAACCGACTCACACAGATCTGTATCTCCAGGCGTCAAGCTGCCACCACCCAGCACAAACAGCCGGCGTTCTCAGTACCTTAATACATCGAGCGCATGTAATATCGGACGATGAAAACCTCCACGCAGAATTAGAACACTTGGAGAAGGTTTTTAAAGAGAATGGCTACACTTCACGCCAAATAAGAAAGGCCATGCGCAACTGTCATAACAAGAAGCAGCGCACTGAGGACGCTGATGACGACTTTAAATCAACAGCGTTTCTTCCATACGCCGGGAATATGTCGTCAAAAATAGGCCGATTACTGAAGAAGAATAAAATCAAGGTTATCTTCCGTCCACCAGCAAAGAACCGGGCCCTGGTTGGATCCGTTAAAGACGATTTACAACTGAAGAAAGCAGGCGTTTACAAAATTCCCTGTGAATGTGGCTCTGCATATATTGGCCAGACGACAAGAACTGTCCATGAACGATGTACAGAACATGAAAGATACACCCGTCTGCGGCAACCGTCAAAATCGGCAGTAGCAGAGCACTGTATTTCATTGGGACATTCAATGGAATACAATGGAACAAAAATTTTAGCTCCGGTTTCCGGATTTTGGGATTCCGTAATCAAGGAATCAGTGGAAATACGTCTTGCCGATAATCTTATAAATCGTGACAACGGCTTTCAACTGGATAAAACTTGGAATCCTGTTATTAAAATTATACATTCACAGCGGAATAGACAGCGTCATTCGATACTCAATGACTAGATGATCTTTTACTTTCACCACCGAGGGCAGCACGTACAACTCGGCTATGCCGCGCATGTCAACACGTGCGCGAGAATCGGTATAAATACCGCGACTGCACCTGGGCTCTTCAGTAGTTGTGTACTCACCTGATGATGGCCGGACGTCTCTGGGCCGAAATATCGTGGCAGAATGTCGACGGGATCCGGCTGCATCCCCCGGAAATTGTTAGAAGATCCGATTTTCCTATCCAATGTGGGACGACCTTGCCATGGTGGATGGGTTTACCTAACAATGCAACAGATTTTGACTGCTAAACTTGTCCGGTCATTCACGTCTAACAGCATCGATAGTGTAATGTGGAACTCTAACCATAACCATACTGCAGCCATTCACTGTAATTTGCAGCCAACCCCATTTAAATTAAGACCACTGCACCATCTTTTGGTAAAATTTTCGTTCCTTTTTTTAATTCTGTGCGCCAATAATATTTTGTTAACATTTTACGTCATTCTGATCAGTGGTCATCTTACTACAGCGTTTTGAAAATGGAACTTTAATTACGGACACTGTATATAAAACTTATCTTCTTCCAAAAACAAGGTATTGTACTCTAATCGCACTACTTGTTTTTCAGTCGTGAAGTGTCTTCACATACTGATGCCACTGAAAGACTGTAATTCTACCTGAGTCTGGAAAGACCAACTGGTAGCATCTAGGGTTAGGTATTTTGGAATTACATATGGCCCAGTGTAAAATAATTGCCATTTGTGATTGCTTTACTGAATATAGACGCTTTTGGATGACAGCACATTAAAACATTGTTCACTATTTGTAATGTGCATTGTTTTCTGGTACTCCAAACATAAGTTCAAATGGTGTACTATTAGCAGATTTAAGGCAAAAGTTCCTCACAAGTAACTCGAAATGAATAGATATAAAAGACACCAAATGTGTCTGTTATAACAAACAATTCTGAATAAACCTCTTAAATTTACCAAAGATCCAGACAGCTGGATTGCTTTCTTGTTAATATTCTGAAATCAGCATTGGTTTAATATCTTCTTTGTGCAAGTATTGTTTCCATTTACAGCTTGTAGTACTACTTCCATTTTCTGACTGAATGGATTCTAATAAACGAATCTAGGTGTAAAATAGTTCAATATACATTTGAAAATTGCTTCTATTGTAACCGTACGAGTACCATACATCGTTAAAAAATTGTAAAATGCATCATAGAGAAGTAGTGGATAGTTACATCTTTTATACATTGTGGCAAAGGACCACAAATATCAGTTGATACCAGCTGAAGTTCCTTGGTCAGTAAAATTTGGTGCAACTCACCTTTCATTGAGACATTCGATGGCTTGGGCTTCTAACACATGACATATTGGCACAAACATCTTTGTACTTTCGCGTGCATCTTAGCAAAAATAACAACAGTGTCCCTGTTCATTGTCGCACTTTACCACACTGAAGCATGGTGCGTATATCAGATTAGACGTTGTTAGGCACCAGCCATTAATGTTGTTTAGTAGTTGTTCCTTTATGCCCTCTTATCGTTCATCGGTATGTTTTTGACCATGTCACGAAAAAACGCCATAATGAGAATCCTTGGGTCGCTTTTTGTTCTTAACATATGTTAATGACTGCCACTCTATGTTCATGAGGACACAAAGCTAGTTCTCTTTACTGATGAAACAAATATAGTAATCACAGACAACAAACGAGAATTAGCTGAGAAAATCGTAAATAATGTCTAAAAGAAAATTATTAAATGGTTCTTTACAAATGGACTCTCATTAAATTTTCTTAAGCACAGTTTATGTAATTCCGTACAGTAAATGGCACAACACCACAAACAAATAAGACCTTTGAACACAGGAATCTAGCTTAGGAAGAATGTTCAAAATTTTTGGGTGTGTGCTTTGACTGAATTGAAAGGAACACATTAACGGTCAGCTGAAACTTTGACGTCAGCTGCTTACGTTATTAGGAATACGCCAAAGTTTGGCGATAAACATATCACCAAATTAGCTTACAATGGTTATTTTCATTCTCTGCTTCCTTATGGCGTCGTATTTTTGGGTAAATCACCATTAAGGAAAGAATTATTCATTGCACAAAGGCATGTAATCAGAATAAGAGCTGGAGCCCAAGCAAGAACATTTTGCAGACTTTTATTATGGAACTGGAGATATTCAAAATATCTTTACAGCAAGGAGAGGAGTGTGTGACCGTGAATACAGCTCATACAATTGCATGAGCTGTAATGTGAGATCCGGTTATAACATGATAATGGGTAGACTGCCCGCTGCTACTCCCCTTGCATTATCATGGCTTTTTAGCGTGATGAGCAACCCAATTGCTCTCGTACATAAATGCTTTCATTATTTTACGTCTGGTACCTTATTATAAGCTTCAGATGCGGATATTAATTATTTGGCCGTGTTCTGTGTACAATTAGGATTTCCTAATTCCATGTTCACAGAACATTTACGTGATCACGTAGATAACGTGGCACACACAAGCTTTTCGCTGTGTTTACGAAATTGATATTATATGGTAATTTTAAAATTATTACTTTGTAAGCAAGAAAATATATTGCTGAAATAATCAGTATGCTTATACTCTCACTCGAGAAAATTTAGTTCTTCTACCTGTTCCAGTTTTGTTCACCGCTTTTGAGATCTAAGCTATCCCTGCGAACTGCTCGTTTAGGTTCAGTACATATTGGGTAATTCTGTTTACGGAAGCGCTGTAACACGACGCAGAGAATTGTTTTTCGTATTAGCTGTGTGCCACTCTATGATTATGAATCAAACGAACGTTTTGAAATTATTTGCAAATTTAGATAAACATTGAGAACATAAAAGGACGTTTCTCATTAAATATCGCTTCGTGAATGTTTACAACAAAAAACGAAAAAGGAAATGAACCGTCACTTGGCTTAATTACGAAAAGTGGGCAAGGGGATGAAACAATTACGCAGCAAAAACAGAATGTGAAAGAGAATATCTCAGCCAAGAGAACAAGTGGGTCAGACGGCTCAAAACTGGCAAAAATTAATCACGAACTTCGCATCGACAAGGGCATCAAACGCAGTGAAAAATACACTGGCTGAAGCAGGACAGTATGAACACTGACTTCCAAGAGACAGTGAGAAGCATTGCAGAACACCTGTTTACAGTGGTGACGGGCACATTCGGCTTGACATCTCACTGACTGGTGTTTAATTATCTCCAACGATGATGTCCGCTACGTATTTGGTGCCAACGTGACTGTCGCCCGCCATATGGCCACAAAACCAGGAGTGATGTCGTACGGTGCTATTTTTTTCACTGCAGGAGCATTTGGTTGTCATCTGCAGCACTCCTACACCACAACAGAACGTCGAAATATTCCATGTCCCGTTTAATTGCCCTTCACGGTAATCCATCCTGGCATTACTTTTCACAAAGACAATGGTGGCCAGATATCTGCATACTTTAGAACGTTTGGAGCGTTATGAGGGAGAACCTCCAAACAGCTCCTGATTTTGAAGATAACACGCCAGTTGGATAGAATTTAAAACGATGGCCATCAAGAGAACATCCAGCAAATTTATCAATGCAATGCCGAATAACTGCTTGCGTAATGACCAGGGGTGGACAACCATTTATTTTGAAGTGGTTTATCTTGAATAAATCATCCACTTTTTCCGAAATTGTAGTTATTCGTTTGTCTATACATATACTGGTTTCTGTCTCCTTCGGGTAGTTTTTTAGTGGTGCACGCGTTTTTTTTTCTATGACTGAATATTGGTGTTGTATGCAAAATGTTTGGGAAGCAATTTGTAGTTGAGAAGTAATAAACAAACTCTTGATATACAATTGGGAGGGGAGGGAGTCCTTTACTTCCACGTTTCGAAAATAACGTAAACTAATCACATACATTATATTCTAAGATTTTAAAAGAAATATTTATCGTTATTAAGCATAATTATCCTATACTAGATTCAGTAACTGGTCCAAACTTTTAGGTAAAATGTAACCGAATAATCAAATGTCTATATTTTAAAATTTCTTTGTATTGGTTACAAAGTACACAAAATGTGTTGGCATTCCTAAGACTGTGTTAATAAATGTTTTCATGTTCTGGACCCGACATATACATCCATACGTATTAGAAATGTATGTTTTTAATATTAACGAAATTTGTTTCTTAAATTTTTTGTAGTGGGCACCAGCTTTGTAGTAGACGTTGTAGAATATGCGTTGGTATTTCCAGCGTTAAAACGTCATGTCTGAACATGAAGTATTGCTATGTGACTGGCGAAATTATAGTAAGTGATCAACTTTTCCCCACTTACTATCTTACAGTCTGTGTCAGCTACAGCATCATTCTGAAAGGGTATGTAATAATGTGTAAAGTTTTCCCGAGTCGGTAGGTGCTGTCACAGCAAAGGACTAGGAAGAGCAGTTGAACGTACTGGACAGTGTCTTGAAAGGAGGTTATAAGATGAACGTCAACACAAGCAAGACAAGAGGAATGGAAAGTAGTCGAATTAAATCAGGTGATGCTAAGGAAATTGGATTAGGAAACGAGACAATTAAAATAGTAGATGAGTATTGCTGTTTGGAGAGAAAAATAACTAATGACGGTAGAAACAGAGACGATATAAAATGTAGACTGGCAATGGCAAGACAAGTGTTTCCCAAGAAGAGAAATTTATTATCGTCGAATATAGCTTTAAGTTTTAGTAAATCTTTTCTGAAGGTATTTGTCTGGAGCGTAGCCAGTATAAGAGTGAAACATGGAAGATAAACAACTTAAACAAAACGAGAATAGAAGCATTTGAAATGTGGTGCTACAGAAAAATGTTTAAGAATAGATAGGTCGACCATACAACTAATAATGACGTACTGAATAGAGTTGGGGATATAAGAATTTGTGGCACAAGTTGACTTGATCTGTCGACATTATGAGACATCAAGGGATCACAGATTTAGTATTGGGGAAAGGGGGGGGTTACGTTTGGTGGTAAAAATCGTAGAAGGAGGCCAATAGATGAATACAGTAAGCACATTCAAAACGTTGTAGGTTGCAGTAGTTATTCGTAGATGAAGAGACTCGTACAAGACGGGGTAGCATGGAGAACTGCATCAAACCAGTCCACAAGAACAACAGCAACAACACGTTCTCTCATTCTCAAACACTGGATAAATATTTTGCGGGTAATTTTCACATCATGAGTTACTACGCCTTAGGAATATACACCATTAGTAATTTTAATACTTGTCTTAGTATGTTAAAACTTAATGAGGGGACAATGAAAGCATTTTAGTTGTTTAAATCTTCTCTTTATATCTCTTTCTCCGTCCGAACAGGTCCCCGAAGGCCCGACGGTGTCGACCGACCGCCGTCTCATCCTGAGCCGATGGGTATCACTGGGAACGTATATGGAGGGGCATGTGGTCAACACACAGCTCTCCCGCACGTTGGCAGATTTCGTAACAGGAGCCTGTACTTCTCAGTTAAATAGCTCCTTAGTCTCTCTTACAGGGGCTGAGTGCTCCATGATATTAGCACAGTGTCCCACCGCCCCGAAAAACTGTCAATAACTATATGAAACACTGAAATTAAAAATATTGTTTCCCTTGAGAGCCGGTATATAGGCAACCTGGCACTAGTATTTGATGTCTGATTTTGCCGTACAGTAACATCGATGTGCTTCCTTTGGCGTCACCCACGTTTGCAAGTGAAGTATCCAGTTGGTGAAAGTGATCGCTATAAGAGATGTAAACCAAGGTAGACAGAACATTTGGACTGTATGTAGTCTGTGAACAAACAAAACAGTACGATATAGAACATGACAACCGTAATTTGTCTTAATGAATGTTAAAGTCAGCCAACCGATTGCACAAATTGAATTGCGTTGATCCGATGTCGCCGGCCGGGGTGGCCGAGCGGTTCTAGGTGCTACAGTCTGGAACCGCGCGACCGCTACGGTAGCAGATTCGAATCCAGCATCGGGCATGGATGCGTGTGATGTCCTTAGGTTAGTTAGGTTTAAGTAGTTTTAAGTTCTAGGGGACTGATGACCTCAGAAGTTGAGTCCCACAGTGCTCAGTGCCATTTCAACCATTTTTGATTCGGTTTCGCTACCGACTAAGCTTATCTTCATCATAATAACTTAGCTAACTACAAAAAATTTATATCACCAGAGGAGAGTTACAATCATATCAGAAACTTTAAGTAGCGCTAGGAGTAGGATAAACAGTGAAAGTATTACTTACAGGGAGTTATTTTAGCTGTAGAGATAATAGAAATATTTGAGCTAATGTCCTAATGTATAGAAAGTTAACTTTAAAGCTAACATTAAAACCACGAGGATAGCAGTCCACTTGGACTGAAAGGTTTATCAACTGATATCGCCGCGAAATGGGTAGAGCGGCAAAAATTTGGGACACCATTATATTACAACTCGAAATGTTTATGAAAAGAGATGAAGTTTTGTAACAGAAATATAAACATGGGTTATACCCGAAATATGCAGGAAAGTGCTGTAAAAGGAAGGAGCTGTTTCCCGCCAGTTCCAATTTTTTACACAAGGTGGAAAGTGTACAGCGTCTCTCCTACGTCTCCGCTGGCATATTGAACATATAGTGTAAGCGGTGACAAGTAATAAAATCAACGTTATGCCTTTTTAAAAATCAAATCAAAACAGTTTCGATCGCGTTTTCAGACTTTTTATTTGTAAGCAACCGGTTTCAGCTCTTTCCTCAGACCATCTTCAGCTTTTCACCACCGCCATTATCGCTGATCGTGACGGCAGACGTAGCGAGATCCGTAGGAGTACGGTGAGCAGTAGCAGCCGCACCTCTACGGATCTCAGTCTGCCACCACCAACAGCCACAATGGCGGTGAAAACCCTGAACACGGTCTGAGGAAAGAGCCGTAACCGATTGTCAACAAATAAAAAATCTTAAAACACTGTCGAGGCTGTTTCTTTTTGCTTTTTATCGTTTTATACCGATCGCTGTAATCCGTTCAGAGAAGGGTTACTAAAATTTTATGATGAATTTCTCATTTTTTTGACCTTTTCTACAGACGCCCCTTCCTAATTCATTACACATGGTAACATTTCAATAAGTCTCCCTTGCATTCAGAGGGCAAAATTTACACCTGCTGGCCAAACTCTGAAATAATTTTATTTCAACGTAAATCGGTTTCGCATTGACGCATTCGAATATCTACCAAGTTTCGCTTGCTTAAAACGCAACTCCGTGAGAGCTTCACTTCATTATACCCAAATAGCACGTAAAATGAAAACGATTATCTCAGCAGGTATATCAGCTGTGAAGTGAAAAGAATGAAAAGAGGAGGGAAACGATGATGGACAACTGTGTGTTACCAAGGAACAACAGTATGTCAAATAGTTGAGAATAACGCGTTGATGACGTTACAGTATATACTAGGGCTGTCCAGAAAGTAAGTTACGATCGGTCGTGAAATGGAAGCGACTATGGAAATCCGATAAAGCTTTGCAAACATGTGTTGGGCAGTGTCTCTAGTATGACTCTATGACTCTAGGTAGCAATATGTCGCTCTTTTCATTCGTGAGCTCTTAGTGAACGCGTAAAGATGTTATAGAAAACAGTGTCTCCGCCAAGTACGAGGGTCTGGTGAGAATTTTCCCCGGAAGCTATGCAACCAACATTATATAATTGTCGAGCGGTTTCTTCTTCAAGACAATTCTCAGCCTCATTCTGCACGGGCAATGAGGATGTTCTTGCATCGTTTCAATGGGAAATGTTTGGTTAGCCACAATACAGCCCGTAATTGTCTCCCACTGAGTTTCATCCCTGCTCAAACGACAACATTTTGGCACAGACAACGAGCTTTAGGCCAGCGTAGAGAATTGGCGGAAAGCACTGGCGGCTGCCTTCTGTGATGAGGGTATTGGAAAGTTGGTACAACGCTACGATAAATGCCTTAGTCAGAACGGCGACTACGTAGAGAAGTAGCTGAAAGGTGTAGCTAACTGTTACAAATGTAACATTTCTACTTTTCACTGTGATTTTCATTTCGCGATCAATCGTAACGTACTTTCTGGACAGCCCTCGTATTATTGTGCAACTGTGGCAGCTCTTTGGGAATGAGACCATCATTAACAGATAAATTTTAAAAATTTATATTATTGTGCACCTGTAGCAGCTCATTCAGAATGAGGCCGTCATATACAGATAAATGCTAAAGAATTTCCAGTTTTTCAAGAATATCAAGCCTATTACCTTTCTTTTGTTTATGGAGGATAGTAACTTCATTGACTCCTTTCTGTTTGTGGATTTAAGTAGCAAATGGTTCGTAAACGACGATTTATGCACATGATTACCCTTTTCTCCTAATCAATACGTCTGTGTTTATGTACTCGCGTCCGAGTCGCGTTGTGTTGTATTTACGCTGCAGCAACGTTCGAAAGCGGAATCTTTTGATCGATCCTTGTAAGTACCTCGCCTTATATTCGAGGAAGAAACACTTCTCTGAGAACTCAGCTGCCTCTTCTGATTCAACCTTATTCAGTCGGAGCAACCACTCCCAGATCAGCAACATATTTTACACAAACTAAACAACAGCGTTTGTCAGTGACATCGTTAATTATTACTTTTGTACTTTTGTACAGTACACAGCAAACTATGCTCTCACACAATGAGTCGTATTGGGAAAGTTGGCCTCTGGTTCTTATACTGAGGCGAGGAGCTATCTTACCTCATTTTCCAGAAACACACAACATAGTCCACTTCATTCTTTCATAAACAGTGCACGGGTGTAATGTGTTACACGATGAACAAACGCAAAACCTACGTTCAACGCCGTTAACCACCATTCCACGAGATTACTGCCTAAAGTTATAAAATTTCTAATGTATTCAACAACATATGTGTAATAAGTGTCATGTAATAACATCTTTCAATCAAGACGCTGTATCTATAGTATTAAAAAGGTAAATATAAAAGTCACGCTGAACAAAATGAACAGCAAAGCATAATATATGAAATTATGTTAGCGGGATAACAAGCCCACCTCAGCTCATAGTTTGCCCTGTAAATAATAAACTTTTGTCACTATAATCCTCAATAGTGATGGTTCTTACTGACTGCTTTCCGAACTACGGCGTTCGTTCTTGACAATGGAGAGTGGTACTCAGTGTCGACAAAACCTTAATCATTCTCTCAACACGCCACTAGTTGTGAGGCACAACGAACTGTATTTTGAACTTCTCTTCACCAGACTTACACAGAGAACTGGCAGCTCAACCTACTTCAGTCTTCCCAGATCTTAGGTGTTTCAAATGCTTCACAGCATTTCACAAGACTATGAAGCTCGTGTCTTGGGGTGGATTCGAACTTATGCATCAAAACTACAGGTATACTCCAGTGGCAGTTGTAAGCTGCTGATTCATACAGTTGTTGTTGGCGCGCTCCCTAGAGAAGCTAGATAATTTATTCGCTCGCTCTTCACACAAGGTGCCTCTAACCAACATGATAATAATATAGCAACAAAAGTTTTTAAGTTCTCTTGTTCAACATGAGCAATTCAGTTACAACAGTGTGTCGTGATTTTTGTTAGGATGTCTCCGCATCTCCTAATTGCCTAAAAATTGGATCAATCATAAAGGGTGCACGGATCTTGTACTGCATCATTGACTTCCAGGATCACCTGATCTCTCAGTACGTAACTTTTTTTTGGTGAGGCTGTGCTTTGTGATAGCCGCAATCTACGTTCTTCGCCTTTAACAGCTTTCGGCGAAGTGACGCCACATACCAACGGAAATTAATACAGGAATTCCAGACTTTCTCCAAGCGCGTGCGATGGCTCCTTTAAAAAAATGTGTTTTTGTGCGTAAGCATATATTCACCCCCAAGTTTCTATCCTAATTTATCTAGAAAACACAGGCTTGAGACATCGGATGGATCTGTTTAAAACACTCTGCAAGGACAAGGAATACTGTCGATATATTTATAAGCTACCTTTATTTATCGAAATAGGACTGGTGTCCAGAATTACAATCTCACACGTATTCGAAAAGAAATGAATGAATCTATCACTATTTTGTTCAAACTGCTGCAAATAATTTTTTAAACCGCGTGTTAAACTGAAACTTCTCTCCAGAGATTCATGAAGCTTAAAGACCAAGGCATCGTTAAGAGCTCGATTTAATGGACATATTTAGGAAACTTGTTCGGTTTTGCGCTATGTATACATTCACTTAAAGCAAAAGGTTTTGATGCTATATCATTTGTGTGCGTAAAGCTTCGGAGTATCAAGATTGTCGTTTATGTACCTGACACTTTTATGACATGCTTCCACCCGACTATCGATGATAAATTATTGGTGTTCAAATTTTTCTATCAATATTGCTTCGACGTCCACATGAATCTTACTAGATACTTAATGGCATTACTTGTAACAACTAACAAATGTGGAAACGCATATGAAAAGATCGGATTAATGATTTTCTACTACCGATCCAACTGATGCATTATGCCAACTTACTGTTTAGTCTTAAAGTGTCGCAGTAGGTCTAATGCAACTAATACTTTCACAATTAGAAGTCTATAGTTCTTCCAAAAGGCAGCTGTACACTATATTAAAAATATGTCTACTTTCAGGCCACAAAAATTAGAGTGCAACAGGCACGTCGTCTTATATTCAAAGGACATGGTCATGAAACCAGTACCACAATGATGATACGCTCTCCCTCTGAGCATAGCATAAACATATATTTACAATGATTATACCGTCCACGAATCTTCTTTTTACAGTCAACGTCATGTTGACTGATGTTGATGTTTAAAGTCTCATCTTATTGGGAAATAGGGAAGTAGTGGGGTGCCATTTTAATGCAGTGATCCACGAGGTTTTTATTTCGTCAACTTTAATCACTTGAACTGAATGATGGACTAGATTCTGTACCAAGTTCATGGCAAAATAACTTTCCCGTCGATTCCATTTAGTATTCAAGTTGTCTAAAACGACAGCTACGACACGGTTTTTAACCTTCGTTCGTCGTTTTAAGAGAATTATGGGGCCATATCTACAACACATATGTGAATTTCCTGGTGCATTTGACTTGTTGACGTTTCTGTGACCACCGAGGAATCTCATTTTTTGGTTGTCGATTAGAGAAAACAGACGTCGACCGTCACATACTTTTTTCTTTGTACTCTCCTCAACTGTTGGTCTACACGCATACGTTGTGTGTGCACGAATTATGAAATAGATAAATTGGACGTAACTGTGGCGTTAGTTGACGTACATTACTAATTTTTGCCTTGTAGCGGATCATAGGCGTCCACAGAGGGAGGGGTAACAAAAGGGGGTGTTGGTCTCTCTCTGGAATCTTTCACCTGTAGCCAGATCTGTCATAAAAGTATATTATGTCTTCTCATTCCATTTGTAAATGGTGGCATTCGCTTTTATAGGCTGCACGCCTCTTCTGAAATTGCAAAACTTTCTCTAGGAACGAATGTTACTCCAAATCAAATAAGTGTTATAAAGTACATGTGGTCATAAACATATACTGCACTGAAATTAAAAAGCGTTTCAGTACTGTAAGTAGCCGTCTGTCTGCCACGTTATTACCTTACTACACACCAATAACCAGTAAGTGAAATCAACTTAAGCTGAAGTATTATGAAAAGACGGTTACAGTTTAAATAAATTTTTAAACAGGAGGTATTAGAAACTAACACAGATTTTCATTTTCCAGACAGGTAATATTGTTAAAACTTTAACGAAATTACTTCCTGTGTACCATGCTCTGCGATAAAACGCATTCATCTGTTTCATAAGACAGTGCACGAACGACTTCCACACGTTATATACCTAGTCATAAAAATACAAAGAATTTTAACTTGCCATAAAATTCTGTGACCCAAGAACGACAATATAGTCCAAAAAGGTATCGCCTTGATAACACGAGGCTGTGGCTGCCCAGCATGTCGCCAGCTCCTGCAAATTGCAATTAATCTGAAGATGGCCTACTGTATGTGTAGAAACCGGCCATTTTGCGATTGTAAGTGTTTCTTCATAATCAGTCATCACAAATAATAACGCTGGTACGCCAAGCCATGTTCATTAGAATCACAAGTACTCTTATCCTTAGTACAGTGCTTCAATAAGTAGAGCTCGAAATATTTACAAATTCTGCCTTTACGAAATGGCGAAAACTGTTTATTGCCGTGGTTACGTGATTATAAAAGTTAGACACTAGACTGAAGAATTGACCAAAAGAACATCACGTATTACAAAATAAGCCTTTCTGTAGGTATATGTCAAAAGTTTCACCCAACTCTAGAAATTATTTCACGTGATTCCGCTATACTTACGTTCAGCTAAATTAGCATTAGGTGTCTGATAGCACCCGAAACAATAGTATAAAAATGTCTACATAAATTATGTTTATTTTTTTCAATGTTTACCGATATTTTTTACGGCAGGGGGGGGGGGGGTTGTTTGGGGGGCATCCGACTGGTTTCATGCGGCCGCCATGAATTGCTCTCCTGCACCAACCTCTTCATATCAGAGTAGCACTTGCAACCTAACTCCTCAATTATTTGCTGAGTGTGTAACAATCTCTGCTTCCTCTACAGATTTTGCCCTCCACAAGTCCCTCTATCATCATGGAAGTCATTCCATCATGTCTTAACAGATGTCCTATCATACTGTCCCTTCTCCTTACCAGTGTTTTCCACATATTCCTTTCCTATTCTGGGTAGAACCTCCTCTTTCCTTACCATATCAGTCAACCCAATTTTCAACGTTGTCCTGTAGCACCACATCTCAAATATTTCCATTCTCTCCTATTCCGGTTTCCCCACAGCCCATGTTTTGCTACTATGCAATTCTGTATGCCAGACGTACATAATAAGAAATTTCGTCCTCAAATTAAGGCCTATGTTTCATACTGGTAGACTTCTCTTGTCCAAGAAAGCACTTTTTTGCCAGCGCTACGGTGCATTTCATGTCCCCCTTACTCCCTTCATCATTGATTATTTTACAGCCTACGCAGCAGAATTCCTCATTCGTTACCTTATCAGTCCACTTAATTTTCAACGTTGTTCTGTAACACCACATCTCAAATGCTCCGATCCTTTCCTGTTCCGGTTATCTACCACATGACCATCAATTCTGATGTAAGTTTCTCATTATTCTCATTTGTGCTACTCTTCATTACCTTTGTATGTCGTCGATTTACTTTCAATATACGTTCTGCACCCATTTGATTGTTCATTTCATTCAGCAGATCGTGTAACTCTTCTTCAATTTCACTCAGGATAACAATGTCAGCAGCGAATCGTATCATTGGTATCATTTCAGATTGAATTTTATTTCTGTCACTGCTTTTTCGATGTACAAATTCAACACTAGGCGTGAAAGACTACACTCCTGTCTTACACCCATTTTAATCATAGCACTTCCTCGTTGGTCGTCCACTCTTATGATTCCCTCTTGGCTCTTGTACATATTGTATATTACCCGTCTGCCCCTATTCCTTACCCCTATTTTTCTCAGAATTTGGAACACCTTGTACCATATTACATTGTCAAACGCTTTTTCCAGGTCGACAAATCCTACGAACCTGTCTTAATTTTTCTTTACTCTTGCCTCCAGAATTGCCTCTTACGTGCCTTTACCTTTTCTGTAGTCAAAATGATCGGCATCTAGCATATCCTCAATTTTCGTTTCCATTTTTCTGTATATTACTCTTGTCAGCAACTTGAATGGATGAGCTGTTAAGCTAATTGTGCGATAATTCTCGAGCTTGTCAGCTCTTTCACTCTTCGGAATTGTGATAATGTTATTCTTCCACAAGTCAGACGGTACGTCGCCAGTCTACACACCAAAGGGAATAGCCGTTTTATTTCCAGATCTCCCAATGATTTTAGAAATTCTGGAGGAATGCTACCTATCCTCTCTGCCTCATTTGATCTTAGGTCCCCTAAAGCTCTGTTAAAATGTGATTCTAATACTGAATCTCCTATTTATTCCAAATCGACTCCTGTTTCTTCTTCTACCACATCAGACAAATCTTCCCCCTAATAATGATTTTCAATGTATTCTTTCAACCTATCCGCTCTCCACTCTGTATTTAACAGTGGAATTCCCCTTGCACTCTTAATGTTACCACGTTTTTTTTCAGTTTCACCGAAGATTGTTTTGAATTCCTTGTATGCTGAGATTGTCTTTCCACAAACATTTCTTTTTCGAATATTTCAGATTTTTCATGCAGCCATTTCGTCTTAGCTTCCCTGCTCTTCCTATTTATTTCATTCCTGAGTTTTCCTGAACATTTTTATATTCCTCCTTTCATCGATCAACTGAAGTGTTTCTGCGGCTACCCATGCTTTCTTTGCAGTTACCTTGTTTGTACCTATGTTGGTCTTTCCAACTTGTGTGAAAGTCCTATTTAGAGATGTCCATTCCTCTTCAACTCTGCTGCTTACTGAGGTATTCCTTACTATTGCATCTACAGCCTTAGAGAACTTTAACCGTATATCGTCATTTCTTAGTCGTTGTGTATCCCACTTCATTGCGTATTGTTTATTTCTGACTAATGTCTTAAACTTCAGCCTACTCGTCATCAATACTACATTTTGATATGAGTCTATATGTGCTCCTGGGTACGCCTTACAATCCAGTACCCGATTTCGGATTCTGTCTCACCAAGATGTAATCTAACTGAAATCTTGCCGTATTACCCGGCCTTTTAAAAGCATACATCCTCTTCTTAGGATTCTTACAGAGTACTCGCTATTACTAGCTGAAATTTATTGCAGAACTCAAATACTCTTTCGCCTCCCTCATTCCTTGTCCCAAGACTGTATTGTCCTGCAACCTTTTCCTCTGCTCCTTTCCGCGCAACTGCATTCCAGTTCCCTACAACTATTAGATTTTCATCTGCCTTTATGTACTGCGTTAGCCTTTCAATACCCTGATACACTTTCTCTGTCTCTTCGTCTTCAACTTCTGAGCTATCGTTATCGGTGTCAGGTCAGTTTGCTGTCGGTGAGAACAACCATATCACTCAAGTGTTCAAACTAACACACTCTCTGCCCTGCCTTACCGTTCATGACGAATCCTAGTCCCGTTATACATTTTTCTTTTGCTGTGGTCATTACCCTATACTCATTTGACCAGAAATCCTTGTCTTCCTTCCATTTCACTTCACTGATCCCTACTACATATAGACTGAGCGTTTTCATTGCCCTTTTCAGAATTTTTTCCCTACCACGATCCAGCTGATGACATTACAAGCCCGGACTCGTAGAACGATATCCTTGACAAGGCCGTTGGCAGAATGAGGGTTTCTTATGCTGGGAGTCATCGGCCGCTAATGCAGATTATTAATCAAAATTTGAGGAGTAGTAGGATTCGAACCCGGGTGGAGGACGTTCCGACTATTAATGCCGACTGGAAGAAAATTATGCTACCTTATGAGGTTCACTAGTGTTTTTGCGCTGACCTAAACCCAAGGCAGATGTCTACTTTGCGCTACAATAGTGAAGTAGCGCCCTCAGTCTTTATCATGTCGATGCTCTTGTTGATACACAACAAGGTACCCATCCAAAATATCGAGAGTCCACCACGATTTTCAGGAAGGTTACCTTTCCATTGCTGCACATCTTCAACGCGATGTTAGAATACTTGCGCAGCGTTCATTAGCAACAATATCGTATGAAAGATATTTCTATTTCCGTCTTTTCATATTGATTATCAAACTTTTCTTAAGTATTTCTTAGGTTACTGACCATTTTGTTTGACGTATGTCACATTTAATCGTTAAGGACAAAATTTCAGTTAATAAATTTGAAGAAAGTGTTACTTTAAGTTCATTTAAGTGATAAAAGAATGTGCACTTCAAAGGTTATCATGTAATGGTACTCACCTTTTAAGTAGCAAAGTGATCTACCTGCAATAAGGTATTGACTTTTTTGCTTCACTTATAAAACTAAGTTCTAGTGGCCAGACATTTCTCAAAACTCACCCACTCATTTATATCGAAGTATCAGGATCTTGTCCCTCTCCCCGTTCCTCTCAGGATAAATTTCAGCTGACATTCATCCACTGTAATAAAAAATTTTGTCTTCAAGAACAAAAACGCAATACGACTTTATTACATGGAACAGCGTCCTTATTAAAGAAGAGACGTTATAGTCCTATAAATAAACATCGTAATATTTACATGTTTTTCTTAATACTTTACTGCCCTATTATTACTGAACGTGTACCTTCAGCTCCCAGTGGAACTTCGATTTTAGTCCTTCTTAAACAGGTTATGTGACCAGACTGACTCGTAATTCTCTGAATGTTTAAAGCGCACGAGACGTGTGAGTCTGAGATATCATTCTCTATACTACCGCTGGTGATTGTTCTGTCAAAGGTGTCACTAACCAGTTGGTAGAAACTATTGCCTATTAAGGATACTTCTACAGTTAGTCTTTTGTAGAGGACCAAATTATGCAATTATTAAAAACGCATAGTCATCTGCTGAAACAAGAGTGCTAACTGCCCAAAAGTTATATTTAATGCGTATATGAACAATGTGTCAGTTATACACACACTTTTCGTGGCTCGCTGGCTGATACTAGAGAGACTGTGTCAGCTCTTTTCGCTTCTCTCCTACTTCTTTATTGAATCTACATAATTTATCTTTCGTACCATAATAACAGTCCATAAAATCTTCTGCACTAACACGGCAGAGTGGATATTATTTCTAGACACCAGATACTTAGTTTCAACACTCTGAGTAAAAGCTGTATACCTTCAGTAAAGGTGATAACAATCTGTGGCTGTAATGACAGGATCTGCACTTGGAAGACGGATACCAACCTTGATAAATGTTTTGTAACCCAGGAATCTCAGGAACCACTTTTCTATTCTGCAAGGATGGCCCTTAGGGGCTTCCCAAATAGCCAACACCGGGTAGTAATTCAAAATGTAGCAGTTCAAATATCTGTAATTAGATCAATCCCTAGACTAAGATGAAAATTAGAGGTGACTGGGCTAATTCCCTAAGAAACTTGATAAAGTTATCAAAGAGATTACCTCACTGAGTGAAAATCTATGGTAGAGGGCGATGGAGCAATTCTGTCAATAGCAGAAAAGTGCACGACTAGAGGATAGCGGAAAGAATATGTTCCAGTCTGCAGCAGTGACTGTGAGAAGTATATTAGTACTATTTAAGCACTAATGGCTGCGAAATTGCTAAGGAACTGATAAAACATCTTGATGAAACTCGTAAATAATGACTGTGATTTAAGAGGTCAAACAGAGTGACACGGAATCTCTCAAGAAATGTAGGAGGAAGTCGGCCTGCTAGCCGCAAAGATTCCGAAGTAAAACCAGACGAGACTGCAAATAGGGTACCGTACGTCGTGTAAGCCACATACACGAATGTTTAAGGAATAGTTTAACAACGTGTACCATAAGCCACCCAACAAATCGGAGAATTCCAGGTAACTCAACATAAATGAGATCATCACAGCATTCAAAAGAAAGAAGAAATGTAAAGCTCAGGACTCGACCTGATACACTCAGACATCTTCCATAACTGTGGAGAAAAGGACTAGTAAATTGCTTTCAATATGCTGACCAGTATTTTGATATCGGGTATCACTCCAAAAAGTCTTCGAAACAACATATATCGTAGCTGTACTAAAGCATAGTAAATCACCGAAAAAGCTCCTGAGCTGGCTGTTGCTAGCTTTTAGGAAGACTCATCCTTAAGAGAAACGATCCAAGTATGCATAAAGCTAATCCTGTGGCAAAAGCAGCATTCAGATCCAACGTAGGTGGTACAGACCAAGTACTTAGGGTAACTACACACACAAAACCGTCAGTTTCCAATAGTGGCCTATAGTAACAGCTGCTTTTGTTGGGCTTATGGCTGTCTAAGATACAATATTGAAATAAGGAGTCCTGTACAAACTTGCGAGTGTTAATGAACCATAATTGAGCGCTTAAACAGCGTATTATCTCAAAGATAGTTGAAAGTTTTATTCGGCAATCGATCAAGAATTCAGAATAAAGTTGATAACAGTCTTCCACAGGGTTCATTTTTATATCAGTACCGTTGAACTTACATACATATGATCTACCTGAAAGTTGAGAAACTTCAGTTACGCAGACAATATGGTTTTGCTCATTCAAAGGGGAATTTTTGAAACTGAGAGACACCCAAGCACAACGCTTGAGTACTTCAAAAAGGGGATTTTAACATCAAATTCAACGAAGATTGAACTTCCCTACTTGAACATTAACAACATAGTGGCCAGTGCTAAGCTTCATGTCACCTTAAATAGTCACGTCCTCCACCCTACCAACAGTTTCCAAAATATCGGGGAGTAACTCTTGATAGAACCATATCCTACAATAAACACTTAGAAAATGCTGTTTCAGAGCTGAAATCAGCCAGTAAAATCATACACAAGCCGAGTGGTACCTCATGGGGGGCAAGAGCTAGAACACTAAAAAGTTCTTCCTTAAGGTCGTCTATTCTACTGCCAAATACTGTGCTGCAGTGTGGCTTCGTAGTTCCCGTTCTAGGAAAATACATCTACAGATAAATGTAGCAATGAGGACAAGACAGTATGAGGTAATGAGCAAGTTGGGGCGCATTAAAAATATTCTAAGTTCGGAGTTGGTATGGCTGTGAGGGCCGTTCGGCAAGCCGGGGCTCGTCGGCAAGCATGTGGTGACGAACGTTAGCCGGAGCAATAGTGGTAGCCCGAGCGTGTGGTCCAGGCTGACCGTGTGGCTGGGAATTCCATGTTGACGCTGTGACGAGGACTGTGCTTTGTGTTGGTGAAGCTGATTTGTGTGCCAGAAGTGCCGAAGATGGCGGACTTTGTGAAACCATAATGACAGACATCTCACAGTTCATGTAGAAATTAATAATAGCCAGAGTAATAATGATAACTTAAAAAGAAACATTTACATTACTATTATTTGCATGATGACTCTGATGGTGTAATCAGAATAACAATACCTTTCTTAGTTTAAAGTTTAGTATCTGCCTGTAAATTACACAAGTAACACTCAGGAATGAATTTCCTAAATCTAAACGGTTCATTAAATTTTGTCGGTCTATGTGTCCTTACAAGGTTATTAGTATAAACCTAGATTGGCATGAATTACAGGCACGTAACGTGATTAGTACACGAGTTATAGGAGGTCAAAGTGGCCTATTACTATTGATTGTGTCACGCTATAACTACTCCACAGTTACAGGAAAAAACTGTAGCTGCATGCTTATAAGTATATTTATTCGTCTATATCTTTCTTTATAGCCGATATATAATATTTATGAAGAAACTGGTCTAATATTTACTGTGTTTTATAAAGCACGGAAACATTAGGCTATGGGCCTGATTTTGCTTCTATTCATTTGTTATATGTTTATTTGATTTGTTTATGTATTTAATAATGTGGGTTAGAGAGTGTTTGTGGTACATCGATATGAATATTTATTTAATTTCATCTTATTTAAATGTAGATCCAGTAGTTCGAATGTGTTTCAATATGTTTGTGAATGTGTGTTGGCTTGGAGACATGGCAGGAGCGCTCTAGCCAATCTTAGCTCAAGGGGAATGAATGTGGGGGAGATATGCTGTCTCAGCTAATGCAAATGATCCAGCGATTGGGAAATTATATGAATACAATGGCAAATAGTGTCAGTACAATTCTAGCAGATATGGGTACACTGTGAACAGAAATAGGTTCCGCCGCGAGAAAGGAAGTTGAAAAAAATTATGAGTAACATTGAAAAAGCAATTTATGATAAATTAAAATATGTCTGAGTGGATATGGGAATAATTACAGATGAAGTTGTAATAGTAAAATCTTAAATCGTGGCAGTGGAAAAAGATCATGGGGAAAAATGGATAAGGTACAGACGGAATTTGGGGGCAAGGTAAACCACTGTATAAAAGCGCAAGATGCTCTTAAAAGCGATCTGAATTTAGCAATTAGTGACACTGCCAATCGTATAGGCGAGAGGGAGAAAGAAGCTGGCAAAATTAATGATAAAATAGAGTCCTGTATTGCTAGTGAAAATGAATTTAAAATACAAATGTAACAGATAAAAAGTGATTTCAATATTCCTTGGGAAAATACCGGATCTGTGAAATGCTACACAGATGATGGAAGATTTCACCTACTAAATTTCTTGGCTGCCTAAAGGGACGCATTTGTTGACGGCATGTCGGACAAAGCGAAAATAAAATACGTTAAACGGTATTTGGAGGGAGACCCACAGTCTTGGGAAAATGTTAAGTGTAGTTCGTGCGAATCGTACGAAGAGTTCAAAAAGTATTTTTTGACTACATTTTGGAACGAGGCAAGACAGAAACGGACTTAAATGAATGTTTAAACAGGCCGAATTACAGGTTCGGCAATGGGACGATGAGAGATTTTTGCAAGTGTGAACGAGGCCAGCTTATGCATGTGAAACATCCATTGGGGGGTTTTAACGGAAATCACCATGTTAAAAGGGCGATTACCTGAAATTTGCAGTGACCCTATGGACGAATTTCTAGAATTTGTAGAAAACTTAGAGAGGGGTTGAAGTTCTAACCTCAGAGCAAACCAGGTGCTAGTTATCAACATGGAAATAAAAATAATCATCACCAAAATAATAATCATAAGAGAAATCTAAGGAATTCGCAGGGAGATAGAAGCCGGAATGACCAGAATGGTCGGAGAACGAACGGGGCTTATAACTTTCGTAGACAGGCCAAAGCAAAGAAGGCAGACATGATGGGCGAAATTCGCGCAAACTGCAATCGAGTAACTATCTGTTGGGAAACTGATCTTCGTCACAACTCAGGTCCAGGGATGGTGATCTGAACAGGAGATGAATAGGAAAAATGATAAAGGTAATGGTAGAAATATTGCTAGGTTTGGAGAAAGGCAAGAAAAATGACATGTGGAGTGTGTATGAAGGCTGTATACGCGGCTCCTTCAATAAAAGCAGCCACGAACGATGGAGGCATAGATTTGTGAGACATTTAAGTAAAAGTATTGGGAATAAATTTGATTTAAGTTATGAATGAGTAATGAAGGAGTGTATTAGTGCTGAGGCGGCCAGAGTGGACGATCAGTTCTCGGCCCTTCAGTCTGGAACAAACGGTCGCAGGTTCGAATCCTATCTCGGGCATGGATGTGTGTGTGATGTCCTTCGGTTACCTAGGTTTAAGTTGTTCTACATTCTAGGGGACTGATGACCTCCTATGTTCAATCCCACAGTGCTCAGAGCGATTTGAACCATTTTTTATTAATGCTGATGAATGGAAAGATTAAGTGGTTCAAACACCAATTAAAGAGGAGATGAATCTTCTGAAGGCAAATTGTGTGGAGAGTTCTGAAGAGGTATTAGCATATAGTTGCAACTGCAGTAAGGAAGGTGTTGTAGTAGCAGGTATTTGTGAGTAAGTGAGAAGAGCCGATGTTAGTGAAGGCGGCGTTGCTTTGGTCTCTCCAATTACAAGTGAGGGTGATTGTGTTTTGGCGGAAAGTCTCAGTGTTACTAAGGGAGGCTTAGCTTTGGCCTCGCCAGCAGTTGAAGTAAAAAATGTATCGGTGGAGATACATGATCTCTGTTTAAAGGAACAGAGGAACGGTAACTTATGTAATGATGTAAAATCTACTGGTATTGATACTTTGCAGGAAGGAATTACGCGTTTCTAGTTTCAAATGAAGGCGAAATGCTACTTATTGATGAATGTGTGAATCTAAGACGTTTGTCAGAGTATGAATATAAGAATGTATGTTACGTAGAAGCGGCGGTTAATCTGGATGAAAAGTGTGTAGAAATGGCAGTGTGTGCTGATTTTTGTCCGATCACAGAGGAATGTAGCAAGTCTGAAAGTCCCAAAATTATACGATAAAATATCAGAAATTTGTGAAATGTATCGGAAGAGGATAAATGTCTGTACGATTCACATAAAGTTAATTTTTTGATGGAGGAAAGTAAGGTTCTGATTTGAATTTGTGTAGTGATTTAAATGGCGTATCAACAGATACGGTTGCTGAGATGAATATTTATTGTGATGATGGCTTACGCATTAATGTTTTATTTCAGGAAGATCAAGTGTTTAACAGAGACTTGATTTGTAACTTTTCTATGCTGCTAGTGTCGAAATTTTGGAGGGGAGAAAAGTAAAGCTGTGCATGATGTGGTTAGTGAATCAGCGAAATGTGTGGAAGAACTAACAGAAAATTGAGAGAGGGCTGAAGTAAATAGAGTGGATTGGGGATAGTTTGTGTAATGAGGTTCGTAGGAAATGGTATATAAAGGAGGAGTTTGATTTTAGAGTGACTAGCGTTGGTACGGTAGAATGTTACGGTCGTTACTGCTTCATATCTGGAAACAAGAGAAGTTTAAAATTGCTAGGGTCTTAGAAAAGGAAAGGAATGAATTTAGGGTGAAGGGAATATTTAATGAATTATTTTGGAATGAACATGAGTCTTAGGGATGCAAACAGGACGTGTGTACGGTGGAATCGGAAGAGAAGAGACGAGACGTAGAAAATTACTCATTAGGGGAGAAATATTTAGGACGAATGGAAATGGTAAATGTACAGCCATTTACTGAAATTAAAGTTGGTAAAGAAATGGTAGATGCACTTCTAGATTCTGGTAGTAATATGTCAGCGGTGTCGGAATGTTTAATAACCATTATCACAAATAGGAAACGGGGAATCTTACTAGTCACTGGCTTTTGGATTAAAACGGAAGTTCGTTGTATGAGTGAGCCAATACGACCATAAGTACTTTTAGTATTTAAATGTGGAGAAATTAAATTCGGGATAGAATGTTTTGTAATGAGTGGTCTAGTAAAGGTGGTAGTTTTAGGTTCTGACTTCCTGTGCAAATACAAAACTTCGCTTAATTGTGTAGAGAAATGGCTAGAATTTGAATTTCAGAATAAAAAAATGCAAGTAAAATCTAAAATACTTTTAGCGGGTTAAAATCAAATTTCTTGCACCATAGTTACTGAAGGTTAGAGTGAGGATGTCGATATGCATAACAGAATTAAGGAAGTGATTGATGCAGTCAAGATTATGCAGAGAAAGGGGAGAAATGAAAAACTGTTCTAATTTGTAATTAGTGATAGTAATTTTGGAAGGATAATGTTATATGTTTTACATGGCGATTCATTAGTAATATGTTAGTTTATTGTGGTACTGTACATGTGCAAGAGGGAAAAGTTTAGGTACTGAAGGTGTGTGAAAATCAGTGAACTCTTGTATTTAAGTGAAATATATATTGATTTTAGTTTTGTATAAGAGTGTGGCAAAGAATTTATTGGTCAATATGAAGGGTATTAAAATTGAATTTGTATGTGCACGCATTTTTTGGTGTAGTGAGGTTCTTGTTCTTGTTCTTCTTCTTCCTTATCCGGATGCACCAATTATATCTTCCCTTCCCAGTAATTAGCAACGTTTTTTGCTTTGTCATTGACATTCAAAATACCATCTTTAGTGCATGTTGTAGACATATTTAGGCAAATCAGTAGGTGGTCTAAGTCCTGTATTGCTCCGCATTCACACCTATCGCTATCACTGTAACCCCATTTAAATAGGTTTGATTTGCACCCAGTCATTCCAGTACGCAGCCGGTTTAATGACCTCCTAGTTGTAAAATGTAGTTGAAATCCTGCAGATCCCCCCACAAGTAGTTCCATTGTGGAGTGTGGCACCATTTCTTCCCAAAGAGATAGCCGCCTTGCGACGTGCTTGGTGGCGAGCTCTACAATAGTTTCAATGAAACTCCTGCGGGATTTCAGCCGGACACGTTGTTTTCGGTGCATATGCAACGGGTGTCGTGGATCATTCATTTGTTTTGATCTTTCGATCTCGGCGGTTACTTGTCTGCGGACAGTGGGTGGTGCTATGCCTATGATGGGATAAATGATGTCTGTGGGCGTTGGTTTCAGACATCCTGTGGCAATACGTACAGTTTCGTTTACGGCGACGTCAACTTGCTTAGTGTGAGCAGAGTTCCTCCAAACTGGCGCCGTAAATTCCGCTCCTGAGATACTCAGCACCAGACCCGTGGTACGCAAAACATGTGGTTGAGCAATCCAAGATGAACCTGTTAGCTTCCGCAGTATGTTGTTCCTGGCACAGACCGTTTTTTTTTGTGTTGTGACAGTGCTGTTTAAAAGTAAGTGCTCTGTCCAATGTAACTCCCAGGTATTTTGGGCTGTTTCAGCTCTTCCCCTTGCTACATGACTCGGAGTTTCCGTTTGGCTTGTTTGTTCCTAAGATGGAAGGCGGATACTTGAGATTTACTAGGGTTTGGTTTGAGATTATTGCCGTCGTAATAGGTAGCAAGTTATGTTAAGGCTCCTGTGAGATTCTCCTCCACTTATTCAAAGGTTTTATCCTGTGTGGCGACTACTGCATCATCAGCATATATGAACATTCGTGTCTGGTGGCTGATGGGAAGATCATTGCTATAGATGTTAAATAATATTGGAGCCAAGACACTACCCTGTGCAAGTCCATTTTTCTGTGTCGTCCATCGGCTGTTTTTAGATTGTAAGGTTACATAGTAGCGTCTGTTCTGCAGCATGCATTTCACGAACATAGAAAGGGTGTAGTCCTTAGTGACATTATACACCTTCTGGGTAAGCAACTTATGGTTAACTGTGTCATATGCAGCACTGAGATCCAGGAATGCGACCCCAGTTACTTCTCCTCTCTGATAGCCCTCTTCGATGTACTGTGTGAGATTAAGGATTTGGCCACTGCATGATTTTCCTGGTCGAAATCCAGGTTGTTCGTTAATGAGGGCTTTGTCCACATAATCAGCTATGCGTTTGAGGATCATTCGCTCCAGCACTTCAAATAAATGAGAAAGCAGTGAGACAGGCAGAAAGTGTTTAGCTTCAGCTGGGTCTTTCCCAGGTTTTAGTAACGCAATAACCCGAGCTTTCCTCTACAGTTTAGGAATTTGCATTGTTGTAATACAGTGATTCATTAGCTCTAGGATCCATGATTGGCTGGGAATTCCATGTTGGTGCTGTGACAAGAACTGAGCTTTGCGTCAATGAAGGAGAATTTTATTCCGGGAGTGCCAAAGATGGTGGACTTTGTGAAATCATAATGGCAGGCACTTCTCAGTTCATGTCGAAATTAATAATAGCGAGAGGATTAATGACGCCTTCAAAAGAAACATGTACATTACTACTATTTTCATGATGATTCTGATGATGTAATCAGAATTACAATATCTTTATTAGTTTAAAGTTTAGTATCTGCCTGTAAATTATACAAGTAACACCCAGCAACGAAATTCCCAAATCTAAACGGTTCATCCGATTTTGTAGATCGATGTGTCTCTGGAAAGCTATTAATGTAAACCGAAATTGGTATGTACAGGCATGTAACTTGAATAGCACACGAGTTATTGAAGGTCAAAGTGGCCGATTACCATTGATCGTGTCAGGCCATAACTATACGACAATTACACGAAAAAATGGCTGCAGCATGCCTATAAATATATTTATTCGTCTATGTCTTTGTTTATATCCGATATATACTAGTCATGAAGAAACGGGTCAAATATTTACTGTGTTTTAGAAAGCACAGCGACATTAAGCTACTGGCGTGCTTTTGCTTCTGTTCCTTTTAATATATTTATTTGACTTGTTTATGTATTTAACAATGTGTGTTAGAGCGTGTTTATGGTGCAGCCATAGGAGTATTTATTTAATTACTAGTTATTTATCTGTAAATCCAGTAATTAGTATGTGTTTCAAAATGTGAGTTTGCATTGGATTGGAGACACAGCGGGAGCGCTTTAGCCAATCACAACTCTTGTTACTACGTAGGCGGTTACCGAAGAATGGAGAGACTGTGTAGAAATGGGGGAGGGGCATCGGGTCGCACAGAACATGGAAGAATGCTGGACGCGAAGGCGGGACGGACGGTCGGACAGAAGACTTGGAGATTTTTGAGCAGTTTCCACTTGGTCGGGGGAGACTAATATTTCGTAGTACCGACTTGTGCACTTGTGAGATTTCTGTGGCTTCTGCAGTGAAGATGTAGTATGTGTTTAGAAGTGAATATCTCATGAGCTATGTTGTTGTTCATAACTAATTACGTGATATAGGACTCTACATATATTTTATTTATTTGCTTGACCATCGACACTAATAACTGTATTGCAGTAATAAGCGGCCTTCTTATAGGTACTTCTGCTATGGTACACATCATTTAAAGTCGGTAAAAATAGTACCTGCAGATTTTATTTAATTGAAATCTTTCATTAATAAATTTCTATGTTACATTCAGAATTCGCAATTGCCGAGTGATAGGAACGTTCGACCATTCGATTCATGTGTATATTCATGTTGTATACTGTAGACTCAGCAGTATTTTGCTTTTAATGTTGCAACTACATATCCCAGCCCTTAGACAACGAAACCAGCCAAAATCCTTAATATATCAACCCTGAGTAGTTGTGGGACAACATTAAGTTTTCGAAAGCTCGCAACAGAGTGCATAAAATTTACTTCTCACCCCTCATGATCGTATCTGAGACACATGGTGTCGTCAGATCTGTGAAGTTCTGCTCACGGAATAAGAAAAATTGACGAACCGTAGTATGCATATCCCGGGTCCAACAGATCCAGAGGGTGCGTTAACTTTCAATTGCTGTATAAAAGACTCAAAAGTTAGCTTCCACTATTGGCTATCCGATCTTGCAATATTCATCATACATTAAAGGCGCTATTAGAAATCGTTGTAACTAGTTTTAAATGTAACTTTTTATTTCGTTATTTACATATCCATGTTCCGATGTCTTGTGGTTTATGTTCTAGTGTGATTTTTTTTGAGTTAGTTGTAATCGATTACACCTTGTTAAAATTCAGAGTGGATATTATTGGCACATATAGACATTTTCTGATAGCAGAAAATAGATTGTTGCAACTTTCAAGTCAGTTCAGGTGTGAATTGGCGTATTTCTGTGTTGTATAAGAGAGTGAAATATTACAGTAGATACGAGCTTGTGGAGCAGTATAGAAATGATGTAGGGGTTGTTTGCAACACTGAACAACAGCATGAGCAGCATTTATCTTTGTATCACTTAGGTTATTTCTTTATTTTATTCTTCTTCATTTAAAAAAAGGAGCAGGAATATACACCCTTTTCAAGCCCTAATTTGGGATCAGTTATTACTCACCACGTAGCTGGAGATAATGGTTCCCTTTCAGTTACAAGTACTGGCTCCAGTGAAAACTGAAATGGAAATGCTAATATGTATATCTCTGCAAGTGATATGCTGTGGAGTGGAACACCTGTTAGACCAAAATAAATGAACTGCATGCTATATGAGATATTTGTACCTGGATCAAGTGGGTGGGGACATAATCACTTACCCGTCAAAAGATGTTTGTCATTTATTTATTATTCTAGCCATTGGGCATGAAATTGCGAGAGACACAAACCTAGAGGCAAGTGGAGTTTGTACACTAAGAAAATTAAAGTAGCATAATGAAATGTCTCCTAGTGGAGAATTCTGCTTCACATTGTATATAATAAAGACCGAGATGTTCCAGTCTATTTTAAAGGTCTACAATACTTGTGAGTCGGTTTCAGGCAATAGTAATATTCACTAGAGTTGATAACAAAAGAACAAGAGAGGCTATGTCTTAAAATGAGAAGCTTGTTGCTATAATCTGCATATTGAAAATATTTACAGGACTCTGTAGGGGGTTAACGATACCTAAAATTAATGTTACAGTGGTTGAACAACTACTTCCGTTCAGGGGCTGTTGTGAATTCGTTCAGTACATGTCAAAAGGACATGTAAAATCTGGAATCAGAATATTCTGCATTTGAGAATCTGAAACTGATAATACGATTGATGGACCTGGGTATGCAGGAAAAGAATCACATGATCTACCCAAGAACATTTGGACCTAACCGCAGAGAAGATACCTTCAGGCAATATTGTTGGTATGGCCAGAAATTTTACTGCAGGTAATTATTTCAGTAACCTACCATTGGCAGAATATCACTTCAGTAAAAGCCTGTTGTGGGAACAATGATCATGAATAGAAGAGAAATACTAAAGTAGAATAAGCCAAGTATTAATAGACAAGTAAATCCTGTTCTAGTTTCAATTAGAAAAGAGAAACTTGTGTGTAACCACCATACCATGCATCATGATAATTCTACAGATGTGCAACATCCAAAACGGGAGCCTGATAACATGAAATTTTTTAATGAAATGAAGGGTTGTGTAGATGTTATGGATCCTTCAGTGTGCAATTATACACTCCAGGAAATTGAAATACGAACACCGTGAATTCATTGTCCCAGGAAGGGGAAACTTTATTGACACATTCCTGGGGACAGATACATCACATGATCACACTGACAGAACCACAGGCACATAGACACAGGCAACAGTGCATGCACAATGTCGGCACTAGTACAGTGTATATCCAACTTTCGCAGCAATGCAGGCTGCTATTCTCCCATGGAGACGATCATAGAGATGCTGGATGTAGTCCTGTGGAACGGCTTACCATGCCATTTCCACCTGGCGCCTCAGTTGGACCAGCGTTCCTGCTGGACGGGCAGACCGCGTGAGACGACGCTTCATCCAGTCCCAAACATGCTCAATGGGGGACAGATCCGGAGATCTTGCTACCCAGGGTAGTTGACTTACACCTTCTAGAGCACGTTGGGTGGCAGGGGTTAATGCGGACGTGCGTTGTCCTGTTGGAACAGCAAGTTCCCTTGCCGGTCTAGGAATGGTAGAACGATGGGTTCGATGACGGTTTGGATGTACCGTGCACTATTCAGTGTGCCCTCGATGATCACCAGAGGTGTACAGCCAGTGTAGGAGATCGCTCCCCACACCATGATGCCGAGTGTTGGCCCTGTGTGCCTCGGTCGTATGCTGTCCTGATTGTGACGCTCACCTGCACGGCGCCAAACACGAATACGACCATCACTGGCACCAAGGCAGAAGCGACTCTCATCGCTGAAGACGACACGTCTCCATTCGTCCCTCCATTCACGCCTGTCGGGACACAACTGGAAGCGGGCTGCACGATGTTGGGGCGTGAGCGAAAGACGGCCTAACGGTATGCGGGACCGTAGCCCAGGTTCATGGAGACGGTTGCGAATGGTCCTCGCAGATAACCCAGGAGCAACAGTGTCCCTAATTTGCTGGGAAGTGGCAGTGCGGTCCCCTATGGCATTGCTTAGGATCCTACGGTCTTGGCGTGCATCCGTGCGTCGCTGCGGTCCGGTCCCAGGTCGACGGGCACGTGCACCTTCCGCTGACCACTGGAAACAACATCGATGTACTGTGGAGACCTCACGCCCCACGTGTTGAGCAATTCGGCTGTACGTCCACCCGGCCTCCCGCAGGCCCACTATACGCCCTAGCTCAAAGTCCGTCAACTGCACATACGGTTCACGTCCACGCTGTCGCGGCATGCTACCAGTGTTAAAGACTGCGATGGTGCTCCGTATGCCACGGCAAACTGGCTGACACTGACGGCGGCGGTGCACAAATGCTGCGCAGCTAGCGCCATTCGACGGCCAACACCGCGGTTCCTGGTGTGTCCGCTGTGCCGTGCGTGTGATCATTGCTTGTACAGCCCTCTCGCAGTGTCCGGAGCAAGTATGGTGGGTCTGACACACCGGTGTCAATGTGTTCTTTTTTCCATATCCAGGAGTGTATATGGAAAAGACAAACACTGACCCATGGCAAACACAATGGACGTTTGGGTTTGAAATGCCTTGATAACATCCCAAAAATCACGAAGGGAGTGTGCACAAGAGAAGACTTTTCATTAAGGAATTTTCGCTCTGTTCGATCCAACAGTTTAAAATCGTTAGATCTTCCAGTCCCTTTCTATAAGAATCTGTATATTCGGATATTGGAATGTTCATTAGTATCCATGGCAACAGCAACAGTACGGTGAGTTATCAGAATGGCAGGTATTCATTATGTCTCGCTTCAAAGGGGAGGAAAGGAAAAGGCAGTGTGCTGTAAGTGCACAGAACATATATGCCAGGACCATAGGTGTGTGGTGCACAACAACCCAAAAAATTAATGTGACGGTTTTTATGTAATGATTTGTTCTTTGTTGATAGCATAATCACCCATTTGCGAATAGTTTGTAACAACTAATATGGTGTCTTATACTTCAGTTTTCAAAAGGTAGTTTATTCAGAGAACATTGTTCAGGATTTAAAATATACTCTTTTAACAAAGTAAACATATTAAAAACAATCTCAGCTGTCTTATATTATACAAAAAAAACATGAAAACAATATATTAGTACATGACAATTTCCACAAAATCCTATTCTTCTTTTAACATCTCGTATAAGACGTAGCGTGCCTAGCAGACCCATGGTATTTAAATATGCAAAAGATACACATCACATAAATGAGGGTTAAAATTCCCCAGGTATGCAATTCACATTTAGTATGAACCGATTAAAATCTAGGCAATCGTCAATCATACTGGCCAAATAGCTGTGCAAGCAGTGGATTTCCACATGAGGAGGAAGACTTCAGCAACGTAGAATATAAGACCCCCATTAGAACTGAGACAAGACCAACCAACATGGAATTACCTCGATTATTCTGTAAAACAATTAATAGTATTCGTACTGCCCATGGCATGTTTCTAGAAAGCCTCCACCGATGGGGAAAGGATTCATCTTCGTATTGAGACTGCGGCAATGAAGACCAGACCATCAAACACACTGTAGCTGATGTGCTTATCCTGATGATAGACAAGATTCCTTTGAAGTGGCAGAGGTAGTTCATCAATGGATTGCAAATTTAGTTAATAATTTGTACAATTACTTGTTAATTTTATTGATTTATAAATTTATGCAATTCGTGCTTGTTAGACGCAGTTCAGTTGGTGATGCCATAACATAATTAATTAATATGTATAGGAAGATGATATTCTAAAGAATCAACCAATACCCAAAGAAATTAGGAAGAATGTACTGAGAGAGTTTGGCATATAGTTGACATAAGGTACACCAAAAAAAAACCTTTTTTTTTTCTTCCACGTTGGACAAAAAATTGAACCGAATAATCTTGATTAAATAACGTTTTTGGTATTCTTCTTAATTTGGTAAGGGATTCTGAAGGAAACCTAAATTAAACTACATGTACAGGATTTTGACTGTGTCTTCTCCACAAGGTAAATTCACTGACTTGACACCAACTCATCGATTACATAAAAAACAGGCAAGCATTATAACACTATGACAATTCGTTTTCAGGCACCAAAGAAAATAACAAATATAAATCTAGAATGGTGTGCATTTACCTGGCTAGACTGACATTTACATGAAGTATGATGTTCTGAAGGCAATTATCTAAAAAAAAAAATAACTAAAAACAAGAGGCCTTATGGAAATATCAAAAAATGTAGGAGATAAACTTACGTGATCAGATAAATGGTAAAAAAGTAAACGAAAATTTTTCGTCCAAGCGTTTTAGAGGAAATGATCATACATGCTTCCCAAGTGCAACTGTCTTGAAACGTTATTTTAGATTGATACATGCGTCGCCTTTACAGTTTCGCAACTGGAGATGATGCTAGCACTTGGCAGGCAACAAAAGAGGCAAATAATTAAGGAAAACTGGCACAACACGGAAATTAAGGTCGCTTCAAGCGCACCCATCCAAAAGACAAAGATAATTAAGAGGTGACCCAGGCAAAATGAAAACAGGCTCACAAAGCGGACGATGTCCTATCTCGTTTAGCCGGTATTTCCAAATGTAGCATATTCTTTTCCAACAGTTGCAGGATATATTCCCATGTAAGCAGGTATATCCTCAAAGATATGGTCTTATAGTAACTGAAATACAGTAACGTTTGTTTGACAGTACTCTAAGGGTACTGCCAGAATGGATGAAGTAACCAAACCTATTGCAGAACGTATTCAAGAGTTCAATCTTTTCTTCGATTGGAGAAACCCCATACAAGATGAGGCTCAATGTGACGCAGCGACTTAAATAATTGCTTTTTTTGTCATCAGTCTACTGACTGGTTTGATGCGGCTCGCCACGAATTACTTACCTGTGCTAAACTCTTTATCTCAGAGTAGCACTTGCAACCTATGTCCTCAATTATTTGCTTGACGTATTCCAATCTCTGTTTTCCTCTACAGTTTTTACCCTCTACAGTTCCCTCTAGTACCATGGAAGTCATTCCCTCACGTCTTAGCAGATGTCCTATCATCCTGTCCTTTCTCCTTATCAGTGTTTTCCTCAGATTCCTTTCCTCTCCGATTCTGCGTAGAACCTCCTCATTCCTTACCTTATAAGTCCACCTAATATTCAACATTCGTCTATAGCAGCACATCTCAAATGCTTAAATTCTCTTCTGTTCCGGTTTTCCCACAGTCCATGTTTCACTACGATACAATGCTGTACTCCAGACGTACATCTTCAGAAATTTCTTCCTCAAATTAAGGCCGGTATATGATATTAGTAGACTTGTCTTGGCCAGAAATGCCTTTTTTGCCATAGCGAGCCTGCTTTTGATGTCTTCCTTCCTCCGTCCGTCATTGGTTATTTTACTGCGTAGGTAGCAGAATTCCTTAACTTCATTGACTTCGTGACCATCAATCCTGATGTTAAGTTTCTCGCTATTCTCATTTCTACTACTTCTCATTACCTTCGTCTTTCTCCATTTACTCTCAGACCATGCGTTGAACTCATTACACTGTTCATTCTGTTCAGCAGATCATTTAATTCTTCTTCACTTTCACACAGGGTAGCAATGTCATCAGCGAATCGTATCATTGATATCCTATCACCTTGTACTTTAATTCCACTCCTGAACCTTTCTTTTGTTTCCATCATTGCTTCCTCGATGTACAGATTGAAGAGTAGGGGCGAAAGGCTACAGCCTTATCTAATACCCTTCTTAATACGAGCACTTCGTTCTTGATCGCCCACTCTTATTATTCCCTCTTGGTTGTTGTACATATTGTATATGACCCGTCTCTCCCTATAGCTTACCACTACTTTTTTCAGTATCTCGAACAGCTTGCACCATTTTATATTGTCGAACGCTTTTTCCAAGTCGACACTTCCTATGAACGTGTCTTCATTTTTCTTTAGCCGTGCTTCCATTATTAGCCGTAATGTCAGAATTGCCTCTCTCGTTCCTTTACCTTCCCTAAAGCCAAACTGATCGTCACCTAGCGCATCCTCAATTTTCTTTTCCATTCTTCTGTATATTATTCTTGTAAGCAGCTTCGATGCATGAGCTGTTAAGCTGATTGTGCGATAATTCACACACTTGTCAGCTCTTGCCGTCTTCGGAAATGTGTGGATGATGCTTTTCCGAAAGTCAGATGATATGTCGCCAGACTCATATATTCTACACACCAACGTGAATAGTCGTTTTGTTGCCACTTCCCCTAATGAGTTTAGAAATTCTGATGGAATGCTATCTATCCCTTCTGCCTTATTTGACAGTAAGCCCTCCAAAGCTCTTTTAAATACCGATTCTAATACTGGATACCCTATCTCTTCTAAATCGACTCCTCTTTCTTCTTCTATCACATCAGACAGATCTTCACCCTCATAGAGGCTTTCAATGTATTCTTTCTACCTATCTGCTCTCTCCTCTGCATTTATCAGTAGAATTCCCGTTGCACTCTTAATGTTACCACCATTGCTTTTAATGTCACCCAAAGGTTGTTTCGACTTTCCTGTATACTGAGTCTGTCTTTCCGACAATATCTTCCTCGATGTCTTCACATTTTTCATGCAGCCATTTCGTCTTAGCTTCCCTGCACTTCCTATTTATTTCATTCCTCAGCGACTTGTATTTCTGTATTCCTGATTTTCCCGGAACATCTTTGTACATCCTCCTTTCATCAATCAACTGAAGTATTTCTTCTGTTAAACATGGTTTCTTCGCAGCTACCTTCTTTGTACCTATGTTTTCCTTCCCCACTTCTGTGATGGCCCTTTTTAGAGATGTCCATTCCTCTTCAACTGTACTGCCTGCTGCGCTATTCCTTATTACTGTATCTATAGCGTTAGAGAACTTCAAACGTATCTCTTCATTCCTTAGAACTTCCGTATCCCACTTCTTTGCGTATTGATTCTTCCTGACTAATGTCTTGAACCTCAGCCTAATCTTCATCACTACTATATTGTGATCTGAGTCTATATCTGCACCTGGGTACGCCTTACAATCCAGTATCTGATATCGGAATCTCTGTCTGACCATAATGTAATCTAACTGAAATCTTCCCGTATTTCCCGGCCTTCTCCTAGTATACCTCCTCCTCTTGTGATTCTAGAACAGGGTATTCGCTATTACTAGCTGAAACTTGTTACAGAACTCAATTAGTCTTTCTCCTGTTTCATTCCTTGTCCCAAGCCTATATTCTCCTGTAACCTTTTCTTCTACTGCTTCCCCTACAACTGCATTCCAGTCGCCCATGACTATTAGATTTTCGTCCCCCTTTACACACTCCATTACCATTTTAATATCCTCATACACGTTCTCTATCTGTTCATCTTCCGCTTGCGACGTCGGCATGTATACCTGAACTATCATTGTCTGTGTTGGTCTGCTATCGATTCTGATTAGAACAACCCGGTCACTGAATTGTTCACAGTAACACACCCTCTGCCCTACCTTCCTATTCATAACGAATGCTACACCTGTTATACCATTTTCTGCTGCTGTTGATATTACCCGATACTCATCTCACCAGAAATCCTTGTCTTCCTTCCCCTTCACTTCACTGACCCCTACTATATTTAGACTGAGCCTTTGCATTTCCCTTTTCAGATTTTCTAGTTTCCCTACCACGTTCAAGCTTCTGAAATTTCACGCCCCGACTCGTAGAACGTTATCCTTTCGTTGATTATTCAATCTTTTTCTCATGGTAACCTCCCCCTCCCGGAGATCCGAATGGGGGATTATTCCAGAATCTTTAGCCAATGGAGAGATCATCATGACACTTCTTCAACTACAGGCCACATGTCTTGTGTATACACGTTACGTGTCTTTAATGCGGTGGTTTCCATTTCCTTCTGCATCCTCATGTCGTTGATCATTGCTGATTCTTCCGCCTTTAGGGGCAATTTCCCAACACTAGGACAAGAGAGTGCCCTGAACCTCTATCCGCTCCTCCGCCTTCTTTGACGAGGCCGTTGGCAGAATGAGGCTGACTTCTTATGCCGGAAGTCTTCGGACGTCAATGTTGACTATTTATCAAAATTTAGGCATTGGCGGGGATCGAACCCAGGACCGAAGACGATTTCATTATGAATCAAGGATGCTACCCCTAGACCACAGGGACAATAAAAAAAACTGATATAGTATATTGTTTCTGTACTAATCACTGTAAACTTTTCAATTATTCTGGTATGTTGAACAACTGAAGATATACCTTAAGAAGAGACAAATTAGATATACAGCCTGTGTACTATATTACACCAACATCTATCTGTTCACGGCTATTCATAGCTCACGAAGCAAATCAGTCTGCTAAATCAGAAAGGAAATTTCTAAATTTATAGAGGATGTTGCTAAAACAGCAAAGTATAGAGCATAAAAAATTATAAGGAAACTGTGCAGAAGCATATTGCACGTTAGGAATCTAGTGATGAATATTTGATCAAAGTAAACACGAATTCCCGTAGACACAATACTAGTAATTCTATTAGGAGTCTATCCTATGAGTGAAAATGAACCAGACAATTTCAAAGATATATTATTCTACAAACTGATTATTTTTTAAACAGGCTTACAGTATAACAATATGACAACTCTTTCACAGACATAGCAGAAGTAATTAAAAAACGAAAGAGAAATTGTTGCCTGCGAGTAAAGTAGTAGAAATGGGAGACAAATACGAAATAAGGTAGTAGGACAATATGTAGGAAATATTGTGACGATAATAGCTTGAAATTAATGAATATGTGTGAAGAAAATCCAGTCATCGACACAAATAACTTTTTAGCATACATGGAATGAAGATAAACTTCCATGAAAATCAGCAAAAAATTACTCAATAACTTGGCAAAAGCAGCCTCAAAAGCACAAGATGTCAGAGCATGCAGAGGAGTGCCTCATACCGATCGTTTATTTATTTATCTACGCAATACAAATAAATAGAAATTGTTAACAATGAGGAAGAATTGAAAGCTGAACTAACGATCCCAGAGCATAATTCAATGGCCTAAAAATTTTTAGTACAGAACACGTTTAGGTGAAAATTAGCTGAAACAGAATTTGATAGTAAGCAAATACAATACAGTTATATCATTAATATTTTCGGCAAGGCTCCCAAAGAAGCTCTAGGTGAAATAGTTAAATGCAAGTGGAGGAAGTCATTCCACTATTTTCACCAGACTGTAGAGAAAAAGGAACACTTAAAGGAAGGGAAATATTTAAAAGGCTAAATAGAATATATCTTCAGTAAAATGTATAGTTAAGACTGAAATAAGAAAAACTTGAAAAATTGTGATGGTAGGAAGAAATACGACTTAGGAATAGTCTTGTGATGAAACTTATTATGTCATTGATGGTATAAGAACTTTAGAAACTGCGAAGGTGTTGAAAATACTAAGGAGACGTTCTCAAGAACACAACACATCGAGTATATTTGTATTCAGTCTTGAGAAAAATATATGGAATAAGTGTTGATAATGTGGGAAAGAATTATTGATCACAATCAATAAGAAAAGATTGTTAACAGAAAATAAGCAAGGCATTTCCTTGAACATATAAATCATTTCCTTGAACATATAAATAGAAGAAGTCCAATCAATGCCTTAAGGAACTGGTGAGATACACACCCTAGAAGAACCCAGCTGAACTGCTGATGCACGTCGTTGAAAAATTAGGTAAAGATATCAGACACGTTTTTGAAAGACGTTTCAATGGCCATCTCAGATGATTGGCAAGTGTATTTTATATTAACAGTTCACAAGGAAAAAAGTTATGATTCTATTAATTATAAAGAATAGCTGTGACTAAAATATCTCACATACTTTATTATAGAATTATCAAGGACTTTAAGAAAGTGGTGGCTGAAGAACAAGCTTAGTTTACAACAGGAAGATCAGCTACAGACGTAATTTCCTTTGCAACAAATAACTGGAAAGAAAAATATTCACGATCACACCTTTAACGTAGTATTTTTAAAAGTAGAGATATCCTAAGACAATACGCTTGTATGCAGTTAGTGGATGTCTTTAAAATAATTTAATATTAATTCTACCACAATGAAAGTACTACAGAACATATATGAAAAGTGTACATCAATAACAGAAATACAGAATTTTCTATTGCCTGGATTTATAGTTACAAAGAAGTTACATTTAGAACGCAGCCAATCACAGACACTAAATAAAATGTATACAAAGAAAGCTCTATAAAAGTCAAGAAAAAATGTAAAGACATGGTGGTCCCAATCAGTGATTGTACCATAATATCTCTATGGCTTACTGATGATCAACTAATATTGGCGGAAGATGAAGAAGACATTGAAAATATCACCAGGGCAATAAAAGTGGACGAAAATAAAGATTAAGTATAATGGCTTCGTTCAAATGACTCTGACCACTAACTGCTTAAACCTAACTAACCTAAGGACATCACACACATCTATGCCCGAGGCAGGATTCGAACCTGCGACCGTAGCAGTCACGCGGTTCTGGACTGAAGTGCATAGAACCGTACGGCCACAGCGGCCGTCTAGTGTATAACGTCCAACAACATGGTTCTTAGAGGTGGAGCACGTGGTTCTATTGTTTCAAAGATGGGAAAGGAATTCCACCATGCCAGTATTTGTCTGAAGATATTTATGGAAATCTCTGAAAACTATTATAACAAATGTGGTCTTCAGCTAAATATGAATAAAAACACACTATAATGAGGGGAACGAATCGAAATTTTAAACTGGAAGATGGGGTGGGAACGATTACACACACTGAAGAGTATAAATGTTCCCCCATTTTCACTTACACTAAACAGACGTTGTTGAACGTCTACTGCTAAATATTAAGGTGTCATGGTAGTGAAATTCTTTACTTATATCTGTTGGGAGCCTCATATACTGTACGTTAGTACTCGTCATTCGGTTTTACAGAAAAATCCAAAACGGCCTGGTACTCCGAGCGGCTGAAAGCAAGGAGAAGCTACAGCCGTAAGTTTTCCTGAAGGCATCCAGCTTTACTACATGGTTTCATGATGATAGCATCCTCTTGGGTAAAATATTCTGGGGGTAAAATTGTCCCCCATTCTGATCTCTGGGCGAGGACTACTCAGGAGGACGTTGTTATCAGGAGAAAGAAAACTGACTTTCTCTGGATCGGAGAGTGGAATGTCAGGTAGCTTAATCTGACAGGTAGGTTAGAAAATTTAAAAAGGGAAATGGATAGGTTAAAGTTAGATATAGTGGGAACTAGTGAAGGTTGCTAGCAGGAGGAACAAGACTACCGGTGAAGTGAATACAGGGTTATAAATACAAATAAAATAGGGGTAATGCAGGAGTACATTTAATAATGAGAAAAATAAGAGTACACCTAAACTACAACAAACAGCATAGTGAACCTATTATTATGGCTAAGATAGAGACGAAACCACCACCTGCCACCGTAGTACAAGTTATATGCCAACTAGCTCCGCTTATGACGAAGAGATTGATCAAATGTATGATAAGATAAAATAAATAAATCAGATAGCGAAGAGATGAGAAAATTTAATAGTCATATGAGACTGGAATTCGATAGTAGGAAAAGTAAGAGGAGGAAACGTAGTAGGTGAATATAGAATGGGGTAAGGAGTGAAAGAGGAAGCTGCCTGGTACAATTTTGCACAGAGCATAACTTAGTCATAGCTAACACTAGTTTCAAGATACATGAAAAAATATTGTATACGTGGAATAGGCCGCGAGATACTGGAAGGTTTCAGATAAATTATATATTGGTAAGAGAGATATTAGGAACCTGGTTTTAAATTGTAAGACATTTCCAGTGGCAGATGTGGACTCTGACCACAATCTATTGGTTATGAACTGTAGATTAAAACTGAAGAAGCTGGAAAAATGTGGGAATTTAAGGAGATTTGACCTAGGTAAACTGAAAGAACCAGAGGTTGTAGAGAGTTTCAGGCAGAGCATTATGGATGGACTGACTACAGTGGGGGAAAGAAATACAGTATATGAAGAATGGGTAGCTTTGAGAGATGAAATAGTAAAGGCAGAAAGGCAGCAGAGGATCAAGTAGGTAAAAAGAGGAGGGATAGCAGAAATCCTTGGGTAACAGAAGAAATATTGAATTTAACTGATGAAAGGAAAAAAATATAAATATGCAGTAACGGAAGCAGGCAAAAAGGAACACAATTATCTCAAAAATGAGATCGACAGGAAGTGCAAAATGGCTAATCAGGGATGGGTAGAGGACAAATGTAAGGATGTATAGGCATATATCAGTAGGGGTAAGATAGATACTGCCTACAGGAAAATTAAAGAGACCTTTAGAGAAAAGAGGACTACTTGTATCAATATGAAGAGCTGAGACGGAAACCTAGTTCTAAGCAAAGAATGGAAAACAGAAAGATGGAAGGAGTATACAGAGGGTCTATACAAGAGTGATGTAATTGAAGACAATGTTATGCAATTGGAAGAGCATGCAGATAAAGATGAAATGGGAGATATGGTCCTGCATGAAGAGTTTGACAGAGCACTGAAAGATATAAGTCGAAAGAAGGCCCCAGGAGCAGACAACATTCCATTAGATCTACTGATAACCTTGGGAGAGCCAGCCCTTACAAAACTCCACCATTTGGTAAGATGTATGTGGCAGGCAAATATCCGTAGACTTCAAGAAGAATACAATAATTCTAATCCCAAAGGAAGAAGGTGTTGACAGTTGTGCAAAATGACCGAACGACCAGTTTAATAAGTCATGGCTGCATAATACTTACACGAATTCTTTACAGACGAATGGAAGAACTGGTAGAAGCCGACCTCGGCGAAGATCAGTTTGAATTCCATAGAAATGTTGGAACATGTGAGTCAATACTCACCCTACGACTTGTCTTATAAGATAGATTAAGGAAAGGCAAACCTACGTTCCTAGCATTTGTAGACTTAGAGAAAGCTTTTGATGATGTTCACTGCAATACTCTCTTTTAAATTCTGAAGGCGGCAGGGGTAAAATACAGGGAGCGAAAAGCTATTTACAATTAGTACAAATCCCGATGTCAGTTATAAGAATCGAGGGGCATGAAAGGGAACCAGTGGTTGGGTAGAGAGTGAGACAGGGTGGTAGCCTATCACTGTTGTTATTCAATCTGTATATTGAGCAAGTAGTAAAGGAAACAAAGAAAAATTCATAATAGAAATTAAAATCCATGGAGAAGAAATAAAAACTTTGAGGTTCTCCGATGACATTTTAATTCTGTCAGAGACGGCAAAGGATCTGGACGAGTTGCTGAACGGAATGAACAGTGGCTTGAAAGGAGGATATAAGATGAACATCCACAAAAGCAAAACGTGGAAAATGGAATATATTCCAAATAGATTTGGAATTGAGACACTTAAAGGACGAAGTAGAGAGGATCTAAAATGTAGACTGGCAATGAAAAGTAAATCTTTTCTGATGTATAGAAATTTGTTAACATCGGGTATAGTTTTACATGTCATGAAGTCTTTTTTGTAAGTATTTGTGGAGTGTAGGCACGTATGGAAGTGAAACATAGACGATAAATAGTTTAGACAAGAAGAGAAGAGAATCTTTCCAAATGTTGTGATTTCTGTATGTTGAAGATTATATGGGTAGACCACAAAACTAATGAGAGGGTATTCAATAGATGTGAGGAGACGAGAAATTTGTTTCACAAATTGACTAATAGATTGGATCGGTTGGTAAAACATATTCTGAGGCATAAAGGGATCACCAGTTTAGTGTTGGAGGGCAGCGTGGAGGTTAAAAATCATATAGGGGGCCAAGAATGAATACACTAAGCAGATTCAGAAGGATGTAGGTTGCGTTAGGTACTGGGAGATGAAGAAATTTGCACAGGATAGAGTAGCATAGAGAGCTGCATCAAATCTGTCTTTGCACTGAAGACCACAACAACCGCATCGTCCCTGTAGTCCTGACGACCTTAATATAGGACACCGTCATTTTATAAATTTTATAACAGTAAATGATTTCGATCACCTTTGAGACGCGTTGGCGTGTTTACTGGACACCTGCCTCCTTCAGTATTAATGCTTCTTGCTGTCCTCAGTAACTGGAAACGTGTACTACATCGGAGTTAAATGCTTGATACATTTCAGTCTTCATATTAAATTATAATATGCACACTTTCTGGTTCTGAAGAAAATGTACTGAGAAAGAACCATCCATAACGGTAGAGTTTATGATAAGTGATTTGGGACTACTAATATACTTGAGCTAATGCGACAAAATTTTGGACATCACAACTAAGTTGCAATATTTGTATCTAGTGAGATTCAGTGAAGATGGTCATATAATGGCTGTTTTCAGTTTATTCAAGAAACGTCTCATTTCACTTTTTCATCATAACACGCAGAATGAGCTTAAAACTTTTCTTAGGGAGATTTTCCTGTAGTTACTGTTGTATTTTATAACATTTTTGTCAGTGTCACCTGTGGCAATATTCTAAAGTTTAGATTTATATGACGTAACAATTCCAGATTTTGGGCTATTTAGAATAACATGTTTCTGATACTGGTATTCATGTGTCAGACGATAAAGGCAATATTAAAACACTCCAGCTACTGTTTGCCAAGGTAGAGAGAAAGGATGTGAGAAAATGATAACAAAAGAGAGTTTTTTGATCATACAGAAGGTGTTCTTGGGAGCTGCAGTGGAGGAAGCTTCAGTAAACACACTGGTCTTGAAAGTGACACCACCTCCCAATGAAAGATCAACGCAAAGATGGAAGTAGATGGAAAGCACCCCCTGTCAAGGGATACCAAAAATAATATTTTCACAATGAAGTGTTAACCGTTGCTTAAAAAAAAGAATGCATATTTCATTGTGGATACCCATGAGACATTCATGTAAAAATTTTCTGTACATGTTCACCTTACTTATTGACCTAAATATGACAATATCACCAGTTGAAATTGCTGGTATTGTGTATAATTACTTGTATTTTGTAAAGATTCCACATTCAGATAGATTATTCTCAATAAATAATAATGTAAACTGCTCATTGTTGACTTTTTATTTCTCATCTATCTCCCCAAACCAATGAACAATTCCTAGGAAATTTCTTTTTTCTTTTAAAAAAAGTACGTTTAATTACAGTTTTATTTAAATGTACATTAAATAGGTCCATATAGACATGAAAAAGTGCAAGAATATTTTTTTCATTTTTTAAAATAATTTATTACTGTAGGGGTTATCATGCATCTAAGAAAATTTCTCAATCCTTAAATAGACTGTTCAGATAATTTCTGGAATGAAAGGCTGATGAGGTAAGTTTTCGATTTTATTTAGAACCATGTGGCATTTGAAACTTCTTGGTTTATGATACTCCGGAAGGTAAAACTCTGCATTCTGGCCCTGGAAGGACTAATCGGCCTTGACCTGTCATCTCGATGTTGTCTGCCAATGGCGCCTTTTGATACAATATAAAGGGGCATGTGGGTTGCACACCGCTCTCCCGTTCGTTGTAAAGATTCTTCCTTTAGAACAGCTACTAATGGGTCTAGTAGCTCCTTAGTAGGCCTCAAGAGGCTGAGTACATCCCGTACCAGTCGTTACACCAAGGGATATATTTTGGAAGTTCCGGGAATAGAACCTGGCACCCTTGCGTGTAAGTTAAATGAATAGCCCACTCATCTAGGGAGGCGAATACTTATTGAATAACTTTGCACCAGAGCATACAAACTACCAATCATTTACAAGAACATAAATTTAAATTTAAAATTATTTTTCTTTCTTCCATTGTGAACCAGGTCTATGTGGCCTGCAGTTCGAGGCGCTTCAGTATGGAACCACGTGACCGCTACGGTCGCAAGTTCGAATCCTGCCTCGGACATGGGTGTGTGTGGTGTCCTTAGGTTAGTTAGGTATAAGTAGTTCTAAGTTCCAGGGGACTGATGACCACATACACTCCTGGAAATGGAAAAAAGAACACATTGACACCGGCGTGTCAGACCCACCATACTTGCTCCGGACACTGCGAGAGGGCTGTACAAGCAATGATCACACGCACGGCACAGCGGACACACCAGGAACCGCGGTGTTGGCCGTCGAATGGCGCTAGCTGCGCAGCATTTGTGCATCGCCGCCGTCAGCCTGTTTGCCGTGCCATACGGAGCTCCATCGCAGTCTTTAACACTGGTAGCATGTGCAGTTGACGGACTTTGAGCGAGGGCGTATAGTGGGCATGCGGGAGGCCGGGTGGACGTACCGCCGAATTGCTCAACACTTGGGGCGTGAGGTCTCCTCAGTACATCGATGTTGTCGCCTGTGGTCGGCGGAAGGTGCACGTGCCCGTCGACCTGGGACCGGACCGCAGCGACGCACGGATGCACGCCAAGACAGTAGGATCCTATGCAGTGCCGTAGGGGACCGCACCGCCACTTCCCAGCAAATTAAGGACACTGTTGCTCCTGGGTTATCGGCGAGGACCATTCGCAACCGTCTCCATGAACCTGGGCTACGGTCCCGCATACCGTTAGGCTGTCTTTCGCTCACGCCCCAACATCGTGCAGCCCGCTTCCAGTTGTGTCCCGACAGGCGTGAATGGAGGGACGAATGGAGACGTGTCGTCTTCAGCGATGAGAGTCGCTTCTGCCTTGGTGCCAGTGATGGTCGTATTCGTGTTTGGCGCCGTGCAGGTGAGCGTCACAATCAGGACAGCATACGACCGAGGCACACAGGGCCAACACCCGGCATCATGGTGTGGGGAGCGATCTCCTACACTGGCTGTACACCTCTGGTGATCATCGAGGGCACACTGAATAGTGCACGGTACATCCAAACCGTCATCGAACCCATCGTTCTACCATTCCTAGACCGGCAAGGGAACTTGCTGTTCCAACAGGACAATGCACGTCCGCATTTATCCCGTGCCACCCAACGTGCTCTAGAAGGTGTAAGTCAACTACCCTGGGCAGCAAGATCTCTCCCCCATTGAGCATGTTTGGGACTGGATGAAGCGTCGTCTCACGCGGTCTGTATGTCCAGCACGAACGCTGGTCCAACTGAGGCGCCAGGTGGAAATGGCATGGCAAGCCGTTCCAAAGGACTACATCCAGCATCTCTACGATCGTCTCCATTGGAGAATAGCAGCCTGCATTGCTGCGAAAGGTGGATATACACTTTACTAGTGCCGACATTGTGCATGCTCTGTTGCCTGTGTCTATGTGCCTGTGGTTCTGTCAGTGTGATCATGTGATGTATCTGACCCCAGTAATGTGTCAATAAAGTTTCCCCTTCTTGGGACAATGAATTCACGGTGTTCTTATTTCAATTTCCAGTAGTGTATGTTAAGTCCCATAGTGCTCAGAGCCATTTGTATTTTTTTTTTTTTTTTTGCGTTCTGATTGTGTGGATCACAGCAAGAAAAAACAAGGAACAGTAAATGAATTATGAACTGAGCAAAAATAGTCCTATATCCTGAAGAAGATTCTAAACATGTTCTGTTACCTGCTTTACAGTATACATTTACAAGGTCGCTTTTGCTGAAAAAAAATTTTTTTTAGTTCAAGTACACTTCCCCTTAAGATGATAGAACGCTTGCAGTAAATATATGCCAAACAATACTATTTTTTTTCTTTAAGTCTGTGCAACTGCGGATGCTTCTAAGAGAAGACATTTTTAAATGAGCTTTGTGATTAGTTTATCTGTGTTGCCTCTCTTTTAACTTTACGTACAGCTTGATCCAAAATGACTTTACGCAAGGTTTCTCAGTTAGTGTAAGGCCATTTAAGGATACGAAATGAATTTGTAAGAAAAATATTAGTTGGGTACCACTTGTAGGCGTGTTTAGCTATCATTTGAGCCGATATTGGGCGAATCACGATTTGTCATCGTCAAACACTACAGTTCTTGAGCTTCTAGAGCGATTTAGTTCCCCTGTTCCGAGGATAGTTTCATTCGTGTGTTAAAGTCTTCCAATTTAATCATGAGTTTTCTGTTACGAATCTCAATTACAATTCGTGCTAGTAAGGTGACAGTAATGCTGCAGCAGATTAGTTCTGTTATTCCAAACGAATTCTTGAGATCCAAACAATAAAAGACAAGAGCGAAGTAACAAAATATGTGATTAGGTTAGTCTCCTAGCTTAGCTGTCCATGAATTTCACTGGTGAGAGCAATTACGGCTTTACGGCGGAGTTTGCTTGCTTTTTTAAATCTTGTTATAGTAATGAAGTAAACGTCTGAAATGCCTCTCTGATGCCATTATACACCGCTGCCCATTGAGAGTATAACACCAAGAAGAAATGCAGATGAGAAACGGGTATTCATTGGACAAACATATTATACTAGAACTGACATGTGATTATATTTTCACGCTTTTTGGGTGCGAAGATGCTGAGAAATCTGTATCTAGAACAACCACCTCTAGCCGTAATAACGGCCTTGATACGCCTGGGCATTGAGTCAAATAGAGCTTGGATGGCGTTTACAGGTACAGCAGCCCATGCAACTTCAACACGAAACCACAGTTCATCAGGAGTAGCGACTGGCGTATTCTGACGAGCTAGTTGCTCGGCCACCATTGACCAGACGTTTTCACTTGGTGAGAGATCTGGGGAATGTGCTGGCCAGCGCAGCAGTCGAACACTTTCTATATCCACAAAGGCCCGTACAGAAACTGCAACATGCGGTCGTGCATTATCCTGCTGAAATGCAGGTATTTGCAGGGATCGAATGAAGGGTAGAGCCACGGGTGGTAACACATCTGAAATCTAACGTCCACTGTTAAAAGTGCCGTAGTACGAGCAAGAGGTGACCGAGACGTGTAACCAATGACACCCCTTACCATCAAGCCGGGTGATATGCCAGTATGGCGATGACGAATACACGCTTCCAGTGTGCGTTCACCGCGATGTCACCAAACCCGGATGCGACAACTATGATGCTGTAAACAGAACCTGGATTCCTCCGAAAAAATTACTTTTTGCCATTCGTGCACGCAGGTTCGTCGTTGAGTACACGATCGCAGGCGCTCCTGTCTGTGATGCAGCGTCAAGGGCAACCGCAGCCAAGGTCTCCGAGATGTTCGTGCAGATGGTTGTTGTCTTGCAAACGTCCCCATCTGTTGAATCAGGGATCGAGACGTGGCTGCACTATTCGTTACAGCCATGCCAATAAGATGCCTGTCATCTCGACTGCTAGTGATATGAGGCCTTTGGGATCAGCACGACGCTCCGTATTACCCTCCTGAACCCACCGATTCCATATTCTGCTATCGGTCACTGGATCTCGACCAACGCGACCAGCAATGTCGCGAAACGGTAAACTGCAGTCACGGTAGGCTGCAATCCGACTTTTATCAAAATCGGAAACGTGATGGTACCCATTTCTCCTCGTTACACGAGGCATCACAACAACATCCACCAGGCAACTCCGGTCAACTGCTGCTTGTGTATGAGAAATGGGTTGGAAACTTTCCTCATGTCAGCACGTTGTAGGTGTCGCCACCGGCGCCAACTTGTGTGAATGCTCTGGAACGCTAATCATTTGCACATCACAGCATTTTCTTTCCTGTCATCTAAATTTCGCGTCTGTAGCACGTCATATTCGTGGTGTAGCAGTTTTAATGGCCATTAGTGTATTTCTGGAAGTCAAACATTGTTAAACCATTTCCCGTTGCTGTTAATTTTTCTCGACATTTTATGACCAGGAATCCTTATCTTCATCACATTTCAACATTTCACTTCACCGAAACCCGCATTATCTAGTTTGTGGCATCGCATATCACTTTTTCACATTTACAAGCTTCCCTACCACATTTAGATTTCTGACATTCCGCCCTTTGTCCCGTAGAATATTTTTCGTTGTTTCTGCAGTTTCCATCTCTTCGACGCCTCCCATTGGTAACCCCATATGGTTGTACCGAACGCGGTACTAACACAAAATCTTCTCCCATGGAGATGTAATAATGACACTCTTTAACTTACAAGGAACATGTCTTGCGGATACACATTGTGCGTCTTTAATGCAGTGGTTTCATTTGTCTTTTGCATCTTCATGCCCTTTCATTACCGTTCATTCGTCTGTCTTTCTACGTCAGTTTCCTAACCGAAGGGCAAGTGTTCTATGAAGTAAAGCTTTACCCGTTTCTCTGAAAACTATGACAAGACTGTTGGTAGAATGTGAATGACTCCTTATACTGTATGTCATTGGGTGCCGTTGCTGATTTTTTCTCTCTTTTGTTTTAAATTCAGGCAGTGAATGTAAAGGAACTGGGAGTTGAGACATTAAGTTAATTTGTTGGAGATACTACCGCTAAGCCTCATATAAATAAAACAACAAGCAAAGATTCTCTAGCGAAATCGGGTTACACTTTTTAAAATAATTTCTACCTGCCTCGTTAAGCTTAATTTCCTTCTCCCTGTAGACTTGTAAGCTGGAAATATACATGTTTCTCAGTTCCTCAAATTCTTTAGCTACTGCGGAATCACAGCACTGAAGAGGCTGCTCAACAGCTCATAAAGTGTGAAAGGCCTCGCACATAACTATATTTCATGCATATGTACACTCCTGGAAATTGAAATAAGAACACCGTTAATTCATTGTCCCATGAAGGGGAAACTTTATTGACAATTTTCTGGGGTCAGATACATCACATGATCACACTGACAGAACCACAGGCACATAGACACAGGTAACAGAGCATGCACAATGTCGGCACTAGTACAGTGTATATCCACCTTTCGCAGCAATGCAGGTTGCTATTCTCCCATGGAGACGATCGTAGAGATGCTGGATGTAGTCCTGTGGAACGGCTTGCCATGCCATTTCCACCTGGCGCCTCAGTTGGACCAGCGTTCGTGCTGGACATGCAGACCGCGTGAGACGACGCTTCATCCAGTCCCAAAATTGCTCAATGGGGGACAGATTTGGAAATCTAGCTGGCCAGGGTAGTTGACTTACACCTTCTAGAGCACGTTGGGTGTCACGGGATACATGCGGACGTGCATTGTCCTGTTGGAACAGCAAGTTCCCTTGCCGGTCTAGGAATGGTAGAACGATGGGTTCGATGACGGTTTGGATGTACCGTGCACTATTCAGTGTCCCCTCGACGATCACCAGAGGTGTACGGCCAGTGTAGGAGATCGCTGAAGACGACACGTCTCCATTCGTCCCTCCATTCACGCCTGTCGCGACACCACTGGAGGCGGGCTGCACGATGTTGGGGCGTGAGCGGAAGACGGCCTAACGGTGTGCGGGACCGTAGCCCAGCTTCATGGAGACGGTTGCGAATGGTCTTCGCCGATACCCCAGGAGCAACAGTGTCCCTAATTTGCTGGGAAGTGGCTGTGCTGTCCCCTACGGCACTGCGTAGGATCCTACGGTCTTGGCGTGCATCCGTGCGTCGCTGCGGTCCGGTCCCAGGTCGACGGGCACGTGCACCTTCCGCCGACCACTGGCGACAACATCGATGTACTGTGGACACCTCACGCCCCACGTGTTGAGCAATTCGGAGGTACGTCCACCCGGCCTCCCTCATGCCCACTATACGCCCTCGCTCAAAGTCCGCCAACTGCACATACAGTTCACGTCCACGCTGTCGCGGCATGCTACCAGTGTTAAAGACTGCGATGGAGCTCCGTATGCCACGATAAACTGGCTGACACTGAGGGCGGCGGTGCACACGTGCGTGTGATCATAGCTTGTATAGCCCTCTCGCAGTGTCCGGAGCAAGTATGGTGGGTCTGACACACCGGTGTCAATGTGTTCTTTTGTCCATTTCCAGGAGTGTAGATGTTCAACTTTCTTGTTAGTGATTCTATAGAAGTTTGGGATCTATAGGCTCAGTTTCATAGACCTCCTCATGACGTTCCGATGTGTATCAAAGGACTGCTGAAATTATAACAATACTTTAATTTTACATTGCTATTATCTCACGTTGTTCCTCGTTAATGAACGTTCTAATGATTTGTGGGTGACTCTACATGCATTTTCTTCATTGTATTTGTGTCTGAAAATTAAAGTATTAATTAAAATTTATTGAGAATCAAATTACAATGAAATCCCGACCTTAGCTGCTTACAGGCGAAGAGGGCAGTTGAAAAGGTGTGCCCCGACCGGGACTCGAACACGGGGTCTCCGGCTTACATATCGGACGCTCTATCCGTCTGAGTCATCTAGTACACAGAGGATAGTGTGACTGTAGTGACTTATCTCTGGCATGCTCCTGGTGAGATCCACGTTACCAACTTACTGTCCACACACTACATTTGTAGTGACCCTGCTCGCTTTACTCATTACTCGCGTCAGTCAATCTACCGAATCGCCGTAAGAGTTCGGGATATGTGAGTGCATCTGCACTAAAGAAGACCATTGGCCGGTAAGCCTGATATGTATGAAGACGGTATCTGTTCTTTCGGACATGTCCGAAAAAGCAGATAACATCTTCATATATGTATTGAGGAAGTTGACTATCTTGCCAAACAATGTTCCATCGACGGTAACATTACTCTGAGTCCGCTCCCCAACGTGAATTTCATATGAGTAATACATAATAGAGTCTATAAAAATGGCATGACTGATAATCACTCGGAAAGAGAAACATCAAGTCTGTGTAGCATTCAATGTAATTTTACACGTGTCTCATGTTTCCATAATGTTAGGTGGAAAAGGTACATCACGATACCTAAATTAAAATGTGTTTCAATCATGGATAATTTTAATAATTTGAAAATAATCTACAAACATTTGTATGACAGTGGTATAGATTTGAACTGCACGTAATTCTGCTGTTTGAAAGATGTACCACATTTGTAAAAATTGCCTGTATTCCACAAAAAGATGAATATATATTTCCCCACCGTCGAACAAGTGGATTCTATCAAGCTCTAGAATAGAGACGTACACAGATCCTTAAAGATTCTTAATTCAAAACAAAAGCTTTATCGATCATGAACGTTGATTTTTACATTAGTTTGTTTTACAGAAAATTCGCAGTTAACCAGTAAAAATGTGTTAACTTGTCATATTTAGTGACTAAAAACTTTTGTATGAATTGAGTATACATTATTGGCCTTTACGAATGTGTGTCTGGTAGGTTTCAATTACAGTAGTTTACGCTGGTAAATGAATTGTTTATTATTTTGTTTACAGATACGTATTTCTATTTTACTACAAAACTTGGTTATTACATCAGTTAAGTATCATAAAAGTCTGAATAGTGAAGTTAGGGAAACCTAATGTAGATAAATGAAAAAAAAGGAGTTTTTATGGTTGGCAGCTGTGGCTCACCTAACGTATTGCTAAATGCAGTGGAATAAATAAGACAATAAGCTTCTTTTATGTAGTGCACTATTACATTATGACATGTAGCGTGTTTCCTCAAGAAGATAATACCACTCGCTGTTATAACTAATGGACTTTGTATTACAAGAGCACCACTGCTATTTAAAAGTTAAGTGTTAGAGAAAATATAGACGATAAAAACAGATAAAAACAATGGTAAGAAGGTGTACCTCAGATACCATACATTACATGATTTACGCAGCGGCAGATCTGCTACACTCACTCCTTTCCAGTGCGCTACGGTATTACGTTACGAAATAACAACGTTAGGTATACGGAAGGATTTTCCTTGAGGGATTTAAGAAAACAATCAAGCCACAGTAAATATAATTTCCGCAATATTGCGCCAGGCCACCTAAATTTGAGGCCTCTTCTCTACAGGAAAGCAGGGCATTATTCATAAAGGCTGGAATTAAACGTAACAGGAAATGAGTTGCGTGCGTGTATCCTTGTTTTCGCCACGTATATCCAGCTTCAGAAGGAGCTTACTGAAAATCCACCTCTTGAGAGTTGAGACTGCTTTCTCCCGAAGAATGAGAAAATTCTTGGCGTATAGGAAGATACTCAACATGCAGGGGACCTATCCGCTTTACCACTGTCCTTGTTTATATAACGTAAACGCATCTTCTCTAGTACGATTATTTTGAGAAATTACGTCGACTGGACGTCTTTTCGCGTGTTGAGCTGCATCATTATAACACACTAGGTCAACTGTACCACTACGTTTCGACCGTCCTTGCAATGACCTTCTGGAAGGTAACAACGCTGTTTGTAATTAAATACTTACAATGAAACACATTAAACAAAGCTAAGATTTAAGCTACACACATTGGAGCATAATGTTCACTTTCTAACTGTTAGGTAGCTCTCATCGGACTTTCAGTATCCCATTCACATTTATATTAACTAGAATCTTTCATGCATCGCAGAATCCAAGTGTTCTGTAAGCCAAAGCAATGTGTGAAAACAATTTCTTAACAGTGCCAAAAATGTAGTAACTAGTTGCAAATTTCAAAACTAGTCGGTTATAAACACTTTGCTTAATTTGATAAGAAATGTGGTGCACTATATACAAGAGTCATAAAAGGGGAATGTACACTATGAATGTAATCCTAAAGAGAATACATTCTTCACAACCGAGACTTGTACTTGTGTCGCGATTAAAATCCGAAATGAGGTATTCCAGCAGCAGTACTCTCCATGTGTAGCTCTCTTTTTTCTTCCATTCATCTGTACAGCCCAAATTTGTACTCGCCTATTTTGAGTTCATGGGAATTGGCCATTTGGCTTCACAAACCTTATAGTCCCTCCAGAGGAATAAAACTGAGATTTATATATTTCGGAGGACAAAATCCTCTCTTCTGAGTGAAGGACTGTATACACTTGATTTTAAAAAAGTTAGCAGCGACAGAAACAAGGAGTCTTTACGCTGGAAACGAAATTTATTTTTTATTCAAAACATAATATATCAAGACTGTTAAGTACCTTATCGCTGTAACACTTTTGTTCTGATATTTAAAATGAAAAAAGTATGTCTCTTGAAAATTTTAGTGAAGTTCTTAGGACAGAAGATAAAATTAATTGAATTATCCGTCAGCAGCTGACAAAATATGACATTAGTATTTTTTGGAGCTGAAAAGACAATAAAAGAACTTAAGGAAGCACGTTTGACGATAGAACTGTTATTCATCATGTGTTCTTCAATCTCCAGGTAGTTCTCATTAGATGTCGTATGAATCCAGATCTGGATCCTAATGATGTTATGTCTTATGCTAGCTGTGGTCACCGATTTCTCTATTTTGCGAGTATAATTAGCATTGTCTACAAAATTCTTATATATCCCTGTTACTAATATCTATGTTCAGTGATTTGTGAACATTCAGGGAAGAGCTTGAAACCATGCAAAGTCCATGTAAGGTCACTTAAAGAGCCCAACAAGGAACTGTGCATTCGTCTGCTGTTGTGTCGCAGGACACCGACGACTGTTCAGTGATTCAGGGAAGACACATTGCATAAACGTGTTGGTTGATAGAGGCAACAAAATTCATATTATTACCTCACAAGATAACGAGTCCACATGCGATTATTTATTTCATACCAACACTTACAGATTCGAGCAGCCAACATGATACGGCCCTCTAAATCTGTCTAGAGGTTTTTAAAACTTGCAGCATCCTTCGCAAAGGGTCCGTGTCTGAAACAGTACTCAAATATACGAATGTGTTTTACTGAAATGTCAATGCTACGACGTGACTCAATCGTTAGTTAAACACTGATGCGTACATATGAAAAGCGGAATTCCAAACACTTCTTCTCCAAGTCAGATGTTTCTTCCTAACACATGAGGTAACCCAGGTGAACCCATTATTCTTATTTAATTTTTAACTGGGCATTCACATAATCTATTGTTTGTTACATAATCATACTTTTGGCTTAAATTAACAACTACCAACTCAGCAGGGTGCACATGAATACTTACTTGACGTCAAACGTAGCGTGAAATATTGGAGAATTAAATGTTGGCAATCGGAAGCAGTGCCACTCTGCTGGCCATATTACAGTTTATGTACTTACAACAGTTATCAAGTTCCATACATTTTTAATTTTTTGATGGGTTAACGTGTTGAGGAAAGATGATATCAACCCTAAAAAGTTATATAGGACTACTATGTTTGCCAGATGAGCAGGGAAGGAAGCAACTGTGTGCTGTTTTATAGCTCTCACATAGATACTCATTGTCAAAGGGATTCGAGGAACAGTGATCTAGCCTAAGTATTTTTTATCATTGAACATCTCTGTAACATGATATACATCGTCTCACGAATACAAATACGTAGATATTGAAAGCAACAATTTTCAGAGAAGTTTTGTGTAAAAATAATAAAGGTTTGGGGAATACATCAGATCTCTTTTCTCCGTCACATGGCGCTATCAGAACTTACTAAATGTTAACAACTTTCGTAGATACATTACTCACTTTTACGCCCTCAAGGTTTCGAGGTTTATTACTTTGCAAGGCCAACGAAGAAAATAATTTAAGTTCTTGCATAATTCTATGTATGTGTTTAATTACTTCTAAACAAAAGCGAACTCTACTTGTGATTGTGACTGAAAAATTGACATGGATAAAATCCGGTTGTGCAACATAAAAATTCTGTTACAAATACACTGTGAGAGCTATTCGGATAACAAGACTCGCATTCATCATGTTCCAGTCTACAACGTTAAATTCAGCTATGGCAACCTCCTACAATACTGTGGCTCGTAGCTCGATTCTTAAGTAAACTAAATATCACATTAGCGATGTTATTCATAGGCCAGTAAACAAATTATGTTAATTGAACGTGAAGGGTGTTTTACTGTGTAAGTATTATAACACGCAGGCAGCAGAAGAGTCCCAGTTTCTATTTCATTGCAAACGACGTTGATGGGAAAATGGTTGATTCCTTTTCACAGCTATACTGTTGCTACAAAAGCAAATTTACTATCACAGTATCAAAACAAAAGTTACACAAATCAAACTACACCAGATGATCGCAATAACATGTATCCCAAATTATATTTCACATATTTAGCCTGTATTAAAGTCAACGATATTTCAGTCGTCTCTGTTGATTAAAGTGTGAGGTAAATTAGCTTTTGAACTGCGTTTTGAGGGGAACAGGTTTGAGTGAGCTTGGTTATTATAAAAATCCCGTTGGTACAGCCCTTTCACGTAATATTTCATGGGTGTATCTCATGGTATTCGCCCCTTTAAGCCAAACGTTATTGCCGATAAATGTTTGAGACGTTAAGCATAATATCTAAAATGCACACGGAAAATAAATATATGAATTACATTGTTCACATTTCACTGAGTAAATTTATGTAATATTTTGATAGCTAAAGAAAGAAAAATTTTCATTCCGTCGCATACTCTACCAGGAAATGTTAGTTTTCCTGCATCAGACATGACGGTTAGTATGTACAGACGTAGACTAAAAGTGAAATATATCTTTTTCTGAAGCATACGGTAATTATTGACCCATATTGAAATGAATAATTATCTAGGTTCATGAGACCTATGAAACAGGATCTGCGTTACCAGTGAAACAGAGACGGAAGTACATACAAAATATTTACTTTTGGCGGCAAATTAATTCTCCCTGAATACATTTCTTTCCATTCAGCAATCTTCCGACTAGTTTGACAAGGCATCCCACAGTTTGCATTGCTGTGCCAGTCTCATCATGTCAGAGAACCTCTAACATCTACTAATTACGTAATCTGTAATTATCTAATTTTACTAGAAAAATAATAGAACCCCACGTGGAATTACTCTGCTGTAACATACAAGCTGTAATTGGTGAGTGTTGCAACTTAATGTTTTATGGAATTTTTTGAGTCATCGGTCTGAGGACTGGTTTACGCAGCCCACCATATACAGCTTCCTCTTCTGCCCCACCTCTTCATCTCAGAGTATCAAGGACACCCAACATTGTCAGTTATTTGTTGAATATATTCCAAATTCTCTCTTTTCCTATAAGTAGCCTCTGTGGCTCCTATAGTAAGTTTTTGACTGTGGCCTTAACATTGTTTTTGACCACGGAAAGAAGTACTCCAATTTGTGCCCTTTATGTAGTTCTTTTACGAACATTTTTGAAAATTTCACAGCAACTTGACAGCTCATCTGAAATATTTTTATCTTTTTTTTGACTATGGTGAAATATACTTGAAGTGTTTGTGTTTATCTAAGCTTTTGGGACCATAAATTACAATAAGACGCAAAAGAAACAGTTCTTTGGGACACTTGTGACCGCCCTGTAAAATGACATTATTCTCGAAGAAGCAAGTTTGCCAAGATGGATAGTAATTCCTTTTATTACTGTGACAAGTTTAGAGAGACGTATGATGTCGTCACTGGATATGTAACACTATTAGACCCACATGCTAGTTACAGCACTGAATGTCACAGAGAGAAGTCACCGTGGTGGTATAAAGCGTTTAATGCACACTGGGATATTAGCCCAAAATGCTGTGTATTTGAATTGTGTTACTTTAATTGTACATGCTGATGTTCCCCGCCACTTTTATTACTTTTTGATGCAATATCAATACGTGACTTTCGTTGTTATGACAAGCATGTACATCTGATAATATTACAAACTTGATTCTTAGAGAATAATATAACTTTCAGTACACAATGTTTAACACATATCTATGTAATGTTTCACGGAATGCTGCTAGTTGTATCCTTTACGCAATTTTTTTATTAATACAACTGTTTCTGTTCCCTTGTGTATGTATGGGCGTGGGAGAGAGGAAGCGGGGGTGGGGTGGGGGGAGATGTGCATTTTAATGAAGACAACGGACGCAGTTAAGTTGAAACTTATGTAATTTTTTTGAACATGACGCACAGAATTCAGAGCGTTCGGATACCTTTGAGAACGATCAGAATGGCTGCATTGTGACTGGTGATTTGGTTTTAATACAAAGACGTGATTGTCTATCCCCTGTTTTGACAGTTCACTGTTGCTGGCTGGAGAAAGTAGCGAGGAGGGATGGTAGTCTGAGAATGGTAGCGGAAGGGAGAAGAGGGGGAATGGGGGAAGGTGTAGAGGGCGAGTGGTGAAGGTATGGGAGAGAGGAGCAGGGGGAAAGGAGGATGGTAAGGAGGCAAGTACTGTCATATGACGAAGTCAGATAGCGCATGGCTTCGTCACACATGTAAACAAAATCAGCCAGAGGGTAGCTAGATAGGACCAGCATGGAATAATTATTTTGTATGGTCAACATTGTGTTTCTACTGAATTTGACGTAAGTAATCTAGTTTCATGGCAACGCAAATGAATTTCTGATGTCAATCATTACCACAATTTACATATTACATTCAATTTACAACACTCAAATTTCGCTGAACAATTCAAGATCACGGTGCTCACAATGCCAAACATCGTGATTACGGCAATAGAACCACACAGTTTGAACAGTAATTTCTATAGACGGAATATCTTAGTTTAGCACGCACCCAATTTAACGAACACTCGACATTATTCGAGAGCACAACGTTCTCCATAGCTCAATTAAAGGTATCCAAATCTAGAACGATTGTTTTTCTCTACATTTCACCGAAAGCACTGAAAATGTTTGGTTACCAGTTTATTTATTTGATGATACTATTCCATAACATAGCATATAGTTCATGAATTGTTGAATTCCATATATACATCATTATTTTCCACGTGGTGTCCAAATTCCGCTGCACGAACTGACTTGTCATTGGTTACAAGCATATGGTCCCTGGAGACAGGTTCTGCCAGTTCCCTGCAGCTGAGTAGTTGCTGGTGGTCTTGAGGTTCACCACACTCGCATAGCGCATCCTCTGAGACGTATCCCCATTTCATCAGGTTTAACTTACACTGAGATACTTTAGTTCTTAGTCTCAATTGAGGACCTTCCATGTCTCTACGGAAGGTGACGAACTGCAGGAAGTTCTTCTTTTGTGGCATCCCAAAAGTCTTCTGATTGCTAATTACGCCACAGTTGTATTCTACGCATTGCAGGTGGTGTCGCCATTTTTGTGCTGCGTGCAGGAACCCTTTTCTCGATTCCAGCCGTGGTGATTGATGTTTACGTCCAAACAAGGGGATCCCTTGGGTGTGTCTCCTGATTGTTTCTTTCCATTTAAGTTGCAGTTGTCTTTCGGATATCTAGAGGTGCTACGCCCAAGATATAGTAGATTTTGTTAACCGGGATTGGGTGCAGTTAGCTTGCCACAATGCATCCTGTTTCGTTTAGAGCGAAATTTACCTGTATGCCACACAGCTGCAGCATATTTTGCAGCGGAGAACCAGAAAAAAAGGACAGATGTGCGGAGGATACCCGGATGTGCTGCTGAGTAGCTGACGGTCAGTTTTTGAATAATGTCGTTTCTATCATAGACTTTCATTTCTGTGTGTGTGCAGTGGTCGTTGAAGGTGAGTTATGTGCTCCACGACCGGTAATGAGGAAAATAACACCTGATTACCAATTGTGAAGCATAAACATGGGAGATAAAAATCTAGAAATATGGTATAAGCTGGAAAACACATACGTATAAAGCACAGGCTTTAAGCCGTTACAATATTGCTTTTTGAATATGCAAAAAAGCGACTAAGGCGAATACTCATAAAGAAAATGTGGATTACTTTAGAGAACTGAATATGCTTCTTCACTTAAAATAAATGCGACTTCATTTAACAATAAAGTTTTAATTTTCCAAGTAGGTTAGCCCCCCTCAAGTTCACCCATCTTCCTTTATCAGTTTGAGACATTTGTTGGTTCCTTAATGTGAGTCTATTGCTTAGTATAGCGCTTTTCTCTGTTGTTATATCGAGACGTTGGTGTCTGAAAACCTCATAGAAACGTTCCTAATGTTGCTAAGATACAAGTTACCTTTCTCTTGGTATAATAGACAGTAAGGATTTTTGAGAGCCTGCTGCAGAACTTGCCATACATGCACTGACAGTGGCAGTCGCCCTTTTCATCAATTACTGAGCTACGTTATTTTTCCCGATTAGGCGGAGTATAGCAATAAAATGATAAATATATATTTCCGACCATCTATTCAGTATCTGAATGTAATTGGTTGTACATCTACTATTTTGTTTCAATTTGACGCAAAACGCTTTAGACACCCTGTGTCTTAAATACAATGCTATTTATGTATGAGATTGTTTGTAAAGAGTGAAAATGTTGTCAGGAGTTCCAAAAGAAGTATATGCGGAATAGTTAAGCTTAAAAACGCGGCTGACTGCAAAAATACTATGTTGTGTGTCTATAACAACACGATCTACTGCGCTTACAAAGACGCAACGCGTGTGAGGCTGCAGAATGATTCGCATCTGACGTCACCACACTATCCTCTCCACAAACAGTTCCAGTACACATGACGCCATTCCTTGTGGAATGTGCTCCACGAATCAGTCTACTCACGGAACTGCTTTCAGTTTAAAAAAAAATTTCTGCGCAGCCATTCGCTTGTTTTATTGTGGCATGGTCCTGTCAATTATTCAGACATATTTTGGGGCATATACGGTTGTTACACGACTTAAAAGGAACCGTAAGGTTGTCAAGCATTTCATAGAAAACGCTTGGCTCCAGCACTTCAGGATTGTGATTTCGTAACCGCTCAGCTATTCGTCATGAAAATCTTTTTAATGGCGTCCTAACGAGCATGTAACAAGCTTTCATACACGAATAAGTGCATTAATTACGCCCCTCTCCCTCAGAAAGGAGCCCATAAAGAAGTCTACATCAGTCTGCTCCTAATGAAGCTCTCTTTCTCGGAACAGAGGTCCTAACTCACTGTCGACTGCTTAATCCCACGTAGGTGCAGATAGAGAACGCACGTAACATTTGTCTTTCTGTCTACGCACATGATGTCTTACTAGGGGAGAAATCTTATTTGATGTTTACAGAAAATACATCTAATACGCGTGTATTATTTGTTGATTTTTACACAAAAAATCAAATATATGACCCAACGCATTCTGATTTAAAATTATTGATTACATTATGTAATAACTGATTAATTGTGATAAGGTATTAACAGCAAAGTCTCTTCTTCTTAGTGCTCCTTGCATCTTCGCAGCATCTCTATTGTAGCTATTTTTCGTATGTTCTGCAATAGTCGTTTTTGTCAGAGGATATGAAGGAGAACGGTCAGCCACAAATTATCTGCTGCTTCATGAATAAAATTTTTGGAACTTTCTCCATCTGGAGGTAGAATAATGGTGCACAGTACTCTGAATATTTGATACTAAAGTACCACAATAGTAAGTTTCTTCTTGGTGTTCTCTTTGTGAATATTGATCCATTTAATATGTATGGGATCTTGATTTGCTAAGATCAACTGCCAGAAGTGTAAATATTTTATATTTCCCACACGGGGAGGAATTTCAATACTAGCTTCTGGGAAAATCTATGTAGCAGAAATAAGAGACCAGCCGTGCACAGTTGGATGAGGAGAATAAACATGTAGTGGAAAATATAGTTGCTAATTTAGAAGTGTTGTATGGGGCACAATAGGAACAATTAGCAAACTTTTTGGAGGAAGTGAATGAACGGGAACATTAAAACAGCAGTCTGGTTATTGCTTGGTAAGAATAACTTAATTTGAATGCATACTGGTTTGTATACAGTATCGTAGCATGAACAGCGTCGCGCGCTGCATCATGTCGGCATGAGGCCGCAAAACCGACCATCGTTGGCGTGCGAAATGGGTCTCTCCTCGTGAACACCGCGAAGGGAAAACAATACGTTATCAAAGTGGCTGCGACGTGGCATTGTGTGGACTGCCGTCTGAATAAACCATCGACGGTGAAGACTTTTACTTAAGCATTTAACTTACAAGAAAGAGTTATATATACTATATTTCAATTGTAACTGATTTCAGCCTAGACGTCATCATGAGACCATTACATATCTCTGAATTGCTAAGAACATTTTTCTTAGATGGAATCAGGAACAAAAAAATTAAAGTCAAAGTAATATGTAGAATATAAGTAATAATAACAATTAGAAAGTTCATACCCTTAGTGAATTTGCAGAGGCGCCAGTGATGCTGAATAGGGTAGGAATGCTATGTGTTAAAAGGTAGCACAGACTTCCTACGCTACTTAGTATTCGACGAGTGTATATCTTCTCGTGTGCGTCCCTGCACATCACCCAAGGATATAAAATTTCTGTTTCCAGAATGAACTTTTCATTCTGCAGCGGAGTGTGCCCCAATATGAAACTACCTGGCAGATTAGAACTGCGTAGTGGACTGAGACTCGAAATCGGTACCGTTACCTTGTGCTCTGCCTACTGAATGATGCGAGCACGACTGAAGACTCGTCCTCACAGTTATAATTCCGGTAGCAGCTCTTCTTCTGCCTTCCACACTTCACAGAAACTCATCTGAGAAACTTGAAATCTGATAGGTAGTTTCATATCAGCGCACACTCCACCACAGAGGGAAAATTTCATTACAAAAATATCCCCTCAGGCTGTGGTTAAGCCATGTCTCCACGATATCCTTTCTGTCAGGGGTGCTAGTCTTTTAAGTTTCGCAGGAGAGTTTCTGTGCAGGAGAACAGATCTGAGGAAGTCCAGTTGTGAAGAGCGATCAGTAATCGCGCATGGGAAGCGCAGACGGTAGGGAGAGCACTTGCGCGGCAGACGCAACGGTGCCGTGTTCAAATCTCGGGCCGCAACACCGTTTCAATCTGTCAAGAAGTTTCTAAGTATTATTATAACCTTTATTACACATATTAGTATCTCTTATTGCTTTTTCGTTCCAGATTCCCTCTAAGGAAAATGTTATTTACATTTCAGAGATATCGAACTGCCTGATGTAGATCGTCAAACTTGAAATCAGTTACAATTATAACAAATTATTAATCGGACTTGAAAGTCATCATCAACCAAAAAGAGATATTTTTTGTCCCTTAGAGTTCTGTGATTCTTAGTAATTCTGACATCATTGTCTTCTTTAAATCCTTTTTAAAACAGATTTGGTACGTGACTGTCTAGCTGTCACATTACCGTCAAACAAAAATTTTTGCCTACAATTTCTTGTTATTTACTTTTGGTGCCTCGTTTCCATAGCTACTCGTTTTTGTAATGCGCTTGAAGAACATACCGACTGTAAAATGAGCAGGGAAATATTTCAATCTATCTTTCTATCTACGTAAAATTGCCTCAGTTCACTTACCTTTGCCGTGTGCGCTCGTCTTGTAAACTCGTTGTTGTGAAAACTGATACATTTCCTCCCCGTGACTGCGTATTTGAAATATTGTACATCGAAAAATGCAGGAAACGAAGACATTTAATAGCAGTAGTAAATATTAAGATAATCTACAGAAGTGTGCTGTTTGAATATCATAAAAATATGAAGAAACTGTTACACCGCAGAGAAATTAGATTAAGCTTAAAACTCCGTCAGGCAGTGTTTCGAAACGAAAGTTGAAACATCTTGGTGAAAACGAACAAGGTGCTGATGTTGTAAGCACTCGGATTCATCAAGATTATGAGCTGACATGTTTTGACATATTGTAATTGAGAAGAAAATACCATGCAAATCTTAAGCTTCAATTTCCTGTAATCAGTGTTGTTGCATACTTAGGTATCACTGTCTCATCGAGTATTATAGCTACAATAACAAAATTTACCGTGAGTAATATGACACTGCTTGTCTGCGCAGGGAACCACATTAATCAACAATGTATTAAATACTTTAAGCTTGAGCCTGTCATATGCTCTTACGTTATCAGAATTGGTTTCGAAAAAGACGATCGTGTGAAACCCAGCTCGCGCTATCATAACACCAGACTCAGAGGGCCATAGACACGGGTTCCCAGGTAGATGCCGTGTTTCTTGACTTCCGCAAGGCGTTTGATACAGTTCCCCACAGTCGTTTAATGAACAACGTAAGAGCATATGGACTACCAGACCAATTGTGTGATTGGATTGAAAAGTTCCTAGATAACAGAACGCCGCATGTCATTCCCAATGGAGAGAAGACTTCCGAAGTAAGAGTGATTTCAGGTTTGCCGCAGGGGAGTTTCGTAGGACCGTTGCTATTCACAATATATATAAATGTCCTTGTGGATAACATCGGAAATTCACTGAGGCTTTTTGGGGATGATGCTGTAGTATATCGAAAGGTTGTAACAATGGAAAATTGTACTGAAATGCAGGAGGATCTGCAACGAATTGATGCATGGTGTAGGGAATGGCAATTGAATCTCAATGTGGACAAGTGTAATGCGCTGAGAATACATAGAAAGAAAGATCCTTTATCATTTAGCTATACTATGGCAGGTCAGCAACTGGAGGCAGTTACTTCCATAAATTATCTGGGAGTAGGTATTAGGAGTGATCTAAAATGGAATGAAAGCAGATGGCAGACTGAGATTCATTGGAAGAATCCTAGGGAAATGCAGTCCGAAAACAAAGGAAGTATGTTTCAGTACCCTTGTTCTCCCACTGTGTGAATACTGCTCAGCAGTGTGGGATCCGTACCAATTAGGTTTGCTAGAAGAGATAGAGAAGATACAACGGAGAGCGGCGCGCTTCGTTACAGGATCACTTAGTAATCGCAAAAGCGTTACCGAGATGATAAACTCCAATGGAAGAGTCTGCAAGAGAGACGCTCAGTAGCTTGGTACGGGTCTTTGCTGAAGTTTCGAGAACGTAAGTTCACCGAGGAGTCAAGCAGTATATTGCTCCCTCCTATGTATAGGTCGCGAAGAGACCATGAGGCTTAAGTCAGAGAGATAAGAACCCCCACAGAGGCATACCGACAAACTCTTTCCGCGAACAGTACGAGACTGGAGAAGAAGGGAGAACCAATAGAGGTACTCAAGTTACACTCTACCACACACTGTCAGGTGGCTTGCCGAGTATAGATGTGGATGTAGATTAGGAGGATGATCCAAGAAGAGGAGCACTTGAGAAAAGGAAACTGCGCACTGATCTGTTGATGACAGCCATTTGAAAGAATCTGCCCAACTATGAGTTGTCATAAAAGAGACGATTGCATCCCACAGCTCATGAGAGACTCTAATGAGTTGTCCCACCCACCACCGATTGTCATACACACAAGAAATGAAGCTGCTCACGGCAAAGCCCTCTAAAGTATATTGAATTCTCTGAATTTTCACACGTAGAAACATGCTGGATTTCGTGAATAACTGTTCTTGCAATGTATATGCCATTTCAGGATGCCACTCAGCAGTGGCCTAACTGACCTTTGGTACAATGGCTTCTTAGCAGACCTCTCTTGGCCTTTTTAAAAAATAGGATTTCACATAAAGCACTCTCATTTAAATATAAGGGTTGTAGTTTCGCAGTAATTTTGATAATGCCTGTACAAATCCAATAACATTAGCAGCTTTATACCTGAGGTAATATCTTGCAAGATGTCCTACTCCATCACATGTCTTTTTTGTATGACCTGTTTCTGAAAATACCTTTGTTATGAATTCCTGTACAGTGTTTCCAATGCTCATAAAGCTAAAAGCTCCATCATCAGTCACATACACATGTTTAGGAAATGTATGGGCTCTAGATTATCATCTACTTGTGCAGACTTCCTTCACTGGCTGGCATTTTATCCATTTGGTCGTAAAGAGTAGAATTTCGTGTGCCCAATTTTTAAATCTGCTTCTCCTTTTTCATTCGGAGATACGCTTCTCTTAATGATTTTGTCATTTATTATTTTACCTTTTCAATTCATTCACCATTGCCATTAACAGAGATAACATCATCCTGATTAGAGCCTCGCCTGTTGCAATCATTTCCATCACTAGGTAATATTCCAGAGCAACATTGATCGTACCATTTTGCAACGGATCTTCACAGTAGGAATATGGTCATGCATAAATACCTTATTCTAAATTTTTTATGAGCTTTCAAAATTAAAATATGTGAAGAAGTGGGTATGTGTTTTTGTATCTGCTGCTTGAAGCAGCTATCTGGTTTCATTATCAGTAATTGAATCTGCTCAGTACAGGCGGCTGCAGAGATAGCAGTTTTAGGTTTAGAAAACACAGATCACATCGAGTACACACGTCACTATCTTCAGGTTCAGCACCAAGTGCATCTACGTTATACATTCCATAAGGGTTTGCAGATGTTGCTTGTGTAAAACTTGTTTCGAAATCTTCAACTTATATTTGTATGTACCACTTTCTTCTGGTGTTTCTTATCTTGCCTGGGCATTTTAGTGGGGATATATTGGGGGCTACAACAGAAATGCTAACATTCATCGAATCAGCTACTTGGCACACATGTTTATAAACATTTACTCTGTCTTATTCAGTTGCACATTTCAGTGATAGTGTTCGCTCAGGTCGGTTATCACTTAATATCCATTACTAAATTGATACCAATAAATTTCTTCATTTTGTCAATACCAGTTGGTTGTAAATCTGTGGAAGCTTCAGGCTTTTAAGCCGCATACAAACTGATGTGAAATACTTGATGTTCTAGTAAATCATTACAAAATAAGCATCCAAATATATCAATGAGAGTTGCATTAGCAGAAGGGAATTTGAATCACAATTATGTGATAGCTCAATAGTTTCTTTTGCAAGTATATCTTGCAACCATTTGATATTCTCCAATTAGTTCTGCATTATCATTACACACATCAGTGTCACTTTCAATACAAAACACTTTCACTCACATCCCCTACAAGTACAATGTACGATATACAACTATGTTATCTTCTGCGGGAATAAATTGCGTTTGTTGATCAGTTTCGGGTGATTCTTTTTTAATGCCTGAAACCGATGACTGGATCACTTGGAACTTCATCATTTATGTCAAATAGGGTATATGTGCTGAAACAACAAACTGTAAATCATTGGTTTCTTCATGGTGACGATTTACTATCCATACTACTGTGGCATCGTGGTTATCATCTGCTCATCTCCATCAAAGAGAAATAAGACAGTGGAAGTGAAAGTCACAGTTAGGCTTCACCTTTGGCAAAAGAAAATATAAAGAGTTGTGCAAGAAAGGTCACAGGACAGGAAAAAGTGAAAACATGACATAAATAAGTTGAAATAACAGCAGACTAAGCTGCGGACCCACGTGGTTGCCACCCACATTTCCCAAGAAGGAAATTCCTTAAGGGGAGGGGGGCTACTTGACCCTTAAAAAGTGACCAGTCTGGCGTGGGAGTCTAACTTCTACCAGACAGCTCAGTGGCTCACTGGGACACAAAAACCTCCTTACCAAAGTAAGCTGGCAGGCTCATTGAACAAGTGGACACCATGAAGGCAAATTGTCTAAGGAGGGATAACTTGAAATAAAAACTCGTTATGTTTGTGTCATTCATTGGGTTCAGTTAATGTTGTCCTTGTTAAACTGTACGTCAGTACATTGCTTTCTAGTATAAGAGACGGGCTCGTTTTGAATGCCAAGATTATTCCTGAGTCATTCTATAGTAAAATTAGTGTTAAGTTTCACTTGTCTCTTGCTTACATATCACTGTAACCGTTCGTCTTTTAAGTGATGCATAAGACTTTACTTTTTATTGAGACGTTAATTTATGAATATTGTCACCATTTGAATATCTTTAACTATTCCCTGCGCTTGTATCGCAGAGACTGTGTAACAGATTGTTCTGTATATCTGAAAGCTGTCTATCTAGGGTGTCCATCGTTTAGCGTATAAGGTTTAGTGTGCCATTTGCGCCATGATTACGTCAAGAGTTCAGTGTGAGCCAAACTAATTAATTTATATTTGTCACGCATATTCTAAGACAGTTTTGTCTCCGAGATTTATTTTTAAAGAAACTCGTAATTACTTGCAAATGCTTTTCATCATTCTTGAGCATAAAGTAGCACTGGTTATGAAGTAGCTGTTATTGAAACGCATATACTTGTTATAACACTCTTTGTTTGGCGGTTTTACATCAGTATTCAGTTTTGTTATAAACTTTGGTACACAAATGTGCCTTAATATTATATGTATGATAGAGTGTTGTATTTTTTATATTGCGCTTTAGAGATTGCAGCGCAATATTTTTTACTAACAGTTCTAAAATTAAAGATTAGTTGTCTTATTGCGAAATGTGATCAAATATTTTTGAAGTTTAATTTGTGTTATGACCAATTATGGTGGAATTGCTCTTATTAAGAAATGTAATAATCAGAGAGTGTTTTTACTAATATATTGTGAAATTATATCTCTCCAGCAAAACCAACAGCACTCTCCACTCCCCCACGCCCACCCTCCCAACTTTGACAAAACCGTTAACAGCGACGTAGTAAATTGTAGCTGTCACAAATTAAACACTACAAATCCATGTTTTCCATAAAAAGATATACACAAATAAATTTGGAGTTCTAGAGGACTGAGATCGCTAACAGAGTATGTAATTGTCAATGAGAAAACGAAGAGAATGGTACAAAAAGGACGAGTCTACGAGGGAAATGACACGTCTACAGGTAATTCTCCACTTGTCAGTAAAATCATTCTTTGGGGAAAGGTGGAAGAGAATGAGATTATAGAAGAAACAGGGAGAAGAGAGTGAGTAGTTTCAGATAGCACCACTACAGAATAACAATACAGGTCTATTATAAATCGCTTTACTTGCAGTGAAAATGTGTTCATTAAGAACTGCATTATTCAGTTCATAGCTGTATCAGTATATTTTATTAGAGACGATCGAAATCAGTAGAGATAAGCGTCTGCGTAATTGGAGTCGGTGATGGTCTGTTCATCATTGAAATCTATCGTTTCTAATAAAATTTACGAATGCACTTATGTGTTGTACAAGGCACTTTCTTTTTCTAGTAACCTATCTTCTAACCGGTTTCATGTTGCCCGTGACGAATTCCTCTCCTGTGCCAAAATTTTTATCACAGAGTAGTACTTATAACCTACGCCCTAAGTTATTTGCGGGATGTATCATAATTTCTGTCTTGCTCTACAGCTTTCTCCCTCCACAGCTCCCTTGAACAACGAAGTTACTTCCTGATGTCTCAACAGGTGTCCTGTCTTCCTGTCCTTTCCTCGTGTTACTGTTTTCCATATGTTCTTCTCGTCACCCATTCTGCGGAGAACCACCTCGTTCCTTACGTTATCAGTATATCTAGTATTCAACATTCTTATGTAGCATCAGATCTCACCTGCTTCTATTGTCTAATGTTGCAGTTTTCCCTCACTCCATGCCTCATTTCGATATAATACTGTGTTCCAAACGTCCATTCTCAGAAATTCCTGGCTCAAATTAATATATTCGATACAAGCAGTCTCCTTTTGGCCAGGAAACGTCTTTTTGTGTCAGAGCTAGCCTGCTTTTTATGTAGTACTTCTTCCGTCCGTCATAGGTTACTTTGCTGCGTTGGTAGCATAACAGCGTAACTTAATCTACTTCCTGATCACCAATCATGATGTTAAGTTTCTAGCTGTTCTCATTTCTGCTACTTCTCGTCACTTGCTTGTTTCTATGTTTTACTCTCAATCCATATTGCGTACCCGTCAGAGAGTAAGTTCAGTTCTTAAAATTCATTAATGATGTGCAATAGCACCTCCATAAAAATTATTTAACTGTCTATCTGTTTCAGTGGAGCTCTACCATTCCTTATCGGACTCAGTGACGTCATGGTGGGACCTTGACTTTCCGTGTTGACTGGTCAGACCTCCAAGCATGTATGAGAGTTTTGAAACAGTATCAGGCACGTCAGGATGGAGCCCTGATGGTCACAAACAGGTTAAGCAGTTAAACATTTTCTTTTTTTACTGCAACTAGTTACGGCCCTGTTTCTATTGCTTCAGGTGCGCTATATAAGGTCGCAGTCTCTCCTTACTTTTTCAGCAAAGTTTCTGTACAACTAATATCCTTAATTCGTTCCTCCAGGGATACTATGACGACCATTTGAACATAGACCGTTAATCGACCATGAATTATAATTTATTCAAACTCCCATCAATGATTAACACATTTGATAACATTCAGCATTTCAGTCTAAATGCCACAATTTGCCAAAGACCACTTCCACACTGAAACTTGAGCAACGACCGATCGCCACACGGCTACGTTATAGAAGTATTAAGTCGCCTACCGACCAGTGTCGACGAATGCGCTGGTATGCGCTGTCAAAACTCGGCTCACTTCGTCGTGGTCGAGAAACCATCTAAAACTAACTCGCTCCATAACAGTAACTGGTCTCCAGCGAACTGTCAACAACCAAAGATTAACTTGTAGCCACGGGTACAACACCCCCAGTGGAGAACCTTATGACAATTATTGAACTAAATTAAACATGTAAATTAGTTGCAAATTACGGCGTGGACGTACTTTATTCTACGTGTAAGCTTCACTACAGATATTCGGAATTAGGTTATGACTTGCTCGTTAGGTCTGCCGTCATTGGCAATGACGTGGTGCTGGCGAATAGCGAAATTCTGCGTGACCCGCTGAAGTGTCGGCACATCTATGTTGTCGATGACCTACTGAGTGGCTGTTGTCAGCTCACCAATGGCTTTGGGCTAATTGCTGTACACCAAGTCTTTGATCCGGAGAATATGGCGGCCTATCGAGGCCCCTTGCTCCTTCAGGACATCGAACACTATCTTTCTTCGATGAGGTCGAGCTTCGTTTTCCATGAACCACATCTTGTGGAAATCGGGGTCACTTTGGATGCTATCAAGGATTATTGCACCGACTGTTCCGTGACTGGACATTGCACCCTTTGAACCTGAAGAGATTTATCGATTGCGAAATGGTGAATCTCAGTCTTGAAATGCTCCAATTGTGCTTATTGACGAACCAGTCCTAATGAAAGTGAGCTTCGTCACTAAAACAAACCATACTAATTCCCACCGTGCCTCGCGCCCAACCATGCGGTTTGAACGTACTAACGGAAACTGTTCAGAAGTTACGACGATTTTATTTCATGTAGTTCAATAATTGTTACCTTGTATATTTAAATTATTAATATACGGCAAATACATTGCAGTATGAGAACGCTGTAACCTCACAAACTGATGTGAAATCTTACTTTACGAATTATGTCAGTAGTCATCACAGCAGTATTGGTATTTTTTTGAGCTGCTGCAATACTTTTGGGTGGTGGTGGTAGTGGGTAGGGGATGTGTGCGTATTTAATGTGCTCCAATTGGAAAATAAGTCCCAACTCAGGACAAACAGTCAGTTGTGGAAAAAAACATAACTGCAACATATCAAGGTACTCACAGTCTAGTAACAGAAGAAAATCGACTGTGACATAGCCCAGAAAACATTAACCTTCGGTGAATCTGGTTTACGTGCCAGAATTTTAGGAGGATTTTCAGTGCCCCATATTGTCACGTTGTAATGATAACATTTACAGATAAGTGGAAGAGCAAGAGAGGGGAAGAAAACCAAAGTGCACTCCGTGTGCATATCGGGGGGAGTCATTCCAGATGTGAAAAGGGTCCTTCCATAAGCCATGAAGGGTACAGGGTGCACCCATCTTCAGCTGGTCACTCATGTCGCCACCAATGATTTGCGTCGCTATGGATCAGAGGAAATTCTTTCTGGCTTCCGGCGGCTGTCTGATTTGGTGAAGACTGCCAGTCTCGCTAGCGGGATGAAAGCAGAGCTTCCCATCTGCAACATCGTCGACAGGACTGACAGCGGATCTTTGGTACAGAGCCGAGTGGAGGGTCAGAATCAGAGGCTGAGACGGTTCTGCGACCCTGTGGGCTGCAGATTACTTGACTTGCGCCATAGGGTGGTAGGGTTTCGGGTTCCGCTGGATGGGTCAGGAGTTCACTACACGCAGCAGGCGGCTACACGGGTAGCAGGGCTGAGTGGCGTGGACTGGGCGGTTTTTCTAGGTTAGGTGGCCTCGGGCAAGTACAGAAAGGGCAACAGCCTCAAAGGGTGCGGGGCAAAGTCAGGAAACGCGGGGACCAAGCAGCAACCGGTATTGTAATTGTAAACTGTCGAAGCTGCATTGGAACAGTTGAAACGTCCCCTTAGAAAAATTATGAATGGCTGTGCTTAAACTGACACACAATATTCTTAGCGAAACGCAGTCTGACTTTCAAAAATCCCTACAAAAGAATGGCCCTCACTAACAATAACCTATACCTTTCATGAATCGCTTACTTCACAAAAATCTTCGTTACTCGGACCACTGCAATGCAGCGAGCGCCACTACTGCCAGCTAAATAAAAGATTCTAACTACTGAAGGCACTAACTACTGATAGACATAGTTAGCAAATGAAAGATTTTGATAGAGAACAAACAATGTATTGACCCTAATAGTCTTCAAAAGTCATAATATATATTTTATATCAGTTCATGATATCCAGTATTACAAATATACTCTCTCTGATGAACACACGTCCAGATCATCCGCTCTCAAAACTCCGCCATCTCTCTCCCCACATCCACCACTACTGGCGGCTCGCCTCCAACTGCGCAACGCTACGCGCTGTTAACAGCCAACTGCCCAACACTACAATGGCAAATATTGCAACACTGCCGACCAGCCTCAGACTGTACAGAGCACAGTCAGTGATTTTCATACAGAGTACTACGTGGCGTTACCAATATAAAAACCTGAACAGCCTACTAACAAAGTACCGGAACTTCAAGGGGTGATAGAAAGAACCGAGGCTGAAATCGTTATAGTCACGGAAAGCTGGATGAAGCCAGAGATAAATTCTGCCGAAATTTTTACAAAGGCACGGACGGTGTTTAGTAAGGATAGATTGCATGCAACCGGTGGTGGCGTGTTTGTAGTTTACCCTGAAGAGAAGTAGAAGTGGATACTTCCTGTGAATTAATATGGGTGGAGGTTAGACTCAACAACCGAGCTAGGTTAATTATTGGCTCTTTTTACCGACCTCCTGACTCAGCAGCGTTCGTGGCAGAACAACTGAGAGAAAATCTGGAATACATTTCACATAAATGTTCTCAGCACGTCTTAGATGGAGATTTCTGTTCACCACATATAGACTGGGACTCTCAGATGTTTTGGATGGGTGGTAGGGAGAGAGCATCGAGTGACATTATACTGAGTGCACTATCCGAAAATTACCTCGAGCAATTAAACAGAGAACCGACTCGCGGAGATAACATCTTGGACCTACTGATAACAAACGGGCCCGAACTTTTAGACTCTGTAAGCGCAGAACAGGGAATCAGTGATAATAAGGCCGTTGCAGCATCCCTGAATATGGAAGTAAATAGGAGTATTTGAAAAGAGAGGAAGTTTTAACTGTTTAGCAAGAGTAATAGAAGGCAGATTTCAGACTACCTAACAGATCAAAACGAAAATTTCTGTTCCGACACTGACTATGTTTAGTGTTTATGGAAAAAGTTCAAGGCAATCGGAAAATGCGTTTTAGACAGGTACGTGCTGAGTAAAACTGTGAGGGACGGGAAAAACCCACCGTGGTTCAACAACAAAGTTAGGAAACTACTGCAAAGCAAAGAGAGCTTTACTGCAAATTTAAAAGCAGCCAAAACCTCTCAGACAAACAGAGGCTAAACAATGTGAAAGTTAGCTAAGAAGGGCTATGCGTGAAGTGTTCAGAGAATTCGAAAGTGAAGTTCGATGTACCGACTTGACAGAAAATCCTAGGAAGTTCTGGTCTTAAGTTAAATCAGTAAGTGGCTCGAAACAGCATATGCAGACAATCCTGGATGATGATGGCATTGAAACAGAGGATGACATGCGTAAAGCTAAAATACTAAACACCTTTTTGCAAAGCTGTTTCACAGAGGAAGAACGCACTGTAGTTCCTTCTCTAAATCCTCGCACTTCGAAATAAGTGTCCAAGGAATAGAAAAGCAATTCGAATCACTCAACAGAGGAAAGTCCACTGGACCTGACGGGATACCAATTCGATTCTGCAAAGAGTACGCGAAAGAGCTTGCCCCCCTTCTAACAGCCGTGTACCGCAAGTCTCTAGAGGAAGGAAGGTTCCAAACGATTGGAAAAGAGCACAGGAAGTCCCAGTCTTCAAGAAGGGTCGTCGAGCAGATGCACAAAACTATAGACCTATATCTCTGACGACGATCTGTTGTAGAATTTTAGAACATGTTTTTTGCTCTGTAGGAATCATCATGGATTCCGGAAACAGCGATCGTGTGAGACCCAACTCGCTTTATTTGTTTATGAGACCCAGAAAATGTTAGAGACAGACTCCCAGGTAGATGATATTTTTCTTGACTTTCGGAATGCGTTCGATACACTTCCAAACTGTCGCCTGATAAACAAAGAAAGAGCCTACTGAATATCAGGCCAGCTGTGTGGCTGGATTGAAGAGTTCTTAGCAAACCGAACACAGTATGTTGTTCTCAATGGGGAGACGTCTACAGACGTTAAAGTAACCTCTGGCGTGTCATATGGGAGTGTTATGGGACCATTGCTTTTCACAATATATATAAATGACGTAGTAGATAGTGTCGGAAGTTCTATGCGGCTTTTCGCGGATGATGCTGTAGTATACAGAGAACTTGCAGCATTAGAAAACTGTAGCGAAATGCAGGAAGATCTACAGCGGATATGCACTTGCTGCAGGGTGTGGCAACTGACCCTTAACATAGACAAATGTAATGTATTGTGAATACATAGAAAGAAGGATTCTTTGTTGTATGATTATATTATAGCGGAACAAACACTGGTAGCAGTTACGTCTGTAAAATATCTGGGAGTATGCGTGCGGAACGGTTTGAAGTGGAATGATCATATAAAATTAATTGTTGGTAAGGCGGGTACCGGGTTGAGAGTCATTGGGAGAGTCCCTAGAAGATGTGTTGTTGTTGTCTTCAGTCCTGAGACTGGTTTGATGCAGCTCTCCATGCTACTCTATCCTGTGCAAGCTGCTTCATCTCCCAGTACCTACTACAACCTACATCCTTCTTAATCTGCTTAGTGTACTCATCTCTCGGTCTCCCTCTACGATTTTTACCCTCCACACTGCCCTCCAATGCTAAATTTGTGATCCCTTGATGCCTCAAAACATGTCCTACCAACCGATCCCTTCTTCTAGTCAAGTTGTGCCACAAACTTCTCTTCTCCCCAATCCTATTCAATACCTCCTCATTAGTTACGTGATCTATCCACCTTATCTTTAGTATTCTTCTGTAGCACCACATTTCGAAAGCTTATATTCTCTTCTTGTCCAAACTAGTTATCGTCCATGTTTCACTTCCATACATGGCTACACTCCAAACAAATATTTTCAGAAATGACTTCCTGACACTTAAATCTATATTCGATGTTAACAAATTTCTCTTCTTCAGAAACGCTTTCCTTGCCATTGCCAGTCTACATTTTATATCCTCTCTACTTCGACCATCATCAGTTATTTTACTTCCTAAACAGCAAAACTCCTTTACTACTTTAAGTATCTCATTTCCTAATCTAATTCCCTAAGCATCACCCGATTTAATTTGACTACATTCCATTATCCTCGTTTTGCTTTTGTTGATGTTCATCTTATATCCTCCTTTCAAGACACTGTACATTCTGTTCAACTGCTCTTCCAAGTCCTTTGCCGTCTCTGACAGAATTACAATGTCATCGACGAACCTCAAAGTTTTTACTTCGTCTCCATGAATTTTAATACCTACTCCAAATTTTTCTTTTGTTTCCTTTACTGCTTGCTCAATATACAGATTGAATAACATCGGGGAGAGGCTACAACCCTGTCTCACTCCTTTCCCAACCACTGCTTCCCTTTCATGCTCCTCGACTCTTATAACTGCCATCTGGTTTCTGTACAAATTTAAATAGCCTTTCGCTCCCTGTATTTTACCCCTGCCACCTTTAGAATTTGAAAAAGAGTATTCCAGTGAACTTTGTCAAAAGCTTTCTCTAAGTCTACAAATGCTAGAAACGTAGGTTTGCCTTTTCTTAATCTTTCTCCTAAGATAAGACGTAAGGTCAGTATTGCCTCACTTGTTCCAACGTTTCGACGGAATCCAAACTGATCCTCCCCGAGGTCCGCATCTACCAGTTTTTCCATTCGTCTGTAAAGAATTCGCGTTAGTATTTTGCAGCTGTGACTTATTAAACTGATAGTTCGGTAATTTTCACATCTGTCAGCACCTGCTTTCTTTGGGATTGGAATTATTATATTCTTCTTGAAGTCTGAGGGTATTTCGCCTGTCTCATACATGTTGCTCACCAGCTGGTAGAGTTTTGTCAGGACTGACTCTCCCAAGACCGTCAGTAGTTCCAATGGAATGTTGTCTACTCTGGGGGCCTTGTTTCGACTCAGGTCTTTCAGTGCTCTGTCAAACTCTTCACGCAGTATCGTATCTCCCATTCCGTCTTCATCTACATCCTCTTCCATTTCCATAATATTGTCCTCAAGTACATCACCCTTGTATAAACCTTCTACATACTCCTTCCACCTTTCTGCCTTCCCTTCTTTGCTTAGAACTGGGTTGCCATCTGAGCTCTTGATATTCACACACGTGGTTCTCTTCTCTCCAAAGGTCTCTTCAATTTTCCTGTAGGCAGTATCTATCTTACCCCTAGTGAGATAAGCTTCTACATTCTTACATTTGTCCTCTAGCCATCCCTGTTTAGCCATTTTGCACATCCTGTCGATCTCATTTTTGAGACGTTTGTATTCCTTTTTGCCTGCTTCATTTACTACATTTTTATATTTTCTCCTTTCATCAATTAAATTCAATATTTCTTCTGTTACCCAAGGATTTCTAGCAGCCCTCGTCTTTTTACCTACTTTATCCTCTGCTGCCCTCACTACTTCATCCCTCAGAGCTACCCATTCTTCTTCGACTGTATCTCTTTCCCCTATTCCTGTCAACTGTTCCCTTATGCTCTCCCTGAAACTCTGTACAACCTCTGGTTCTTTCAGTTTTTCCAGGTCCCACATTTTTGCAGTTTCTTCAGTTTTAATCTACAGGTCATAACCAATAGATTGTGGTCAGAGTCCACATCTGCCCCTGGAAATGTCTTACAATTTAAAACCTGGTTCCTAAATCTCTGTCTTACCATTATATAATCTATCTGATACCTTTTAGTATCTCCAGGGTTCTTCCATGTATACAACCCGCTTTCATGATTCTTAAACCAAGTGTTACCTATGATTAAGTTGTGGTCTGTACAAAATTCTACTAGGCGGCTTCCTCTTCCATATCTTAGCCCCAATCCATATTCCCCTACTATGTTTCCTTCTCTCCCTTTTCCTACACTCGAATTCCAGTCACCCATTACTATTAAATTTTCGTCTCCCTTCACTATCTGAATAATTTCTTTTATTTCATCGTACATTTCTTCAATTTCTTCGTCATCTGCAGAGCTAGTTGGCATATAAACTTGTACTACTGTAGTAGGTGTGGGCTTCGTATCTATCTTGGCCACAATAATGCGTTCACTATGCTGTTTGTAGTAGCTTACCTGCATTCCTATTTTCCTATTCATTATTAAACATACTCCTGCATTACCCCTATTTGATTTTGTGTTTATAACCCTGTAGTCACCTGACCAGAAGTCTTGTTCCTCCTGCCACCGAACTTCACTAATTCCCACTATATCTAACTTTAACCTATCCATTTCCCTTTTTAAATTTTCTAACCTACCTGCCCGATTAAGGGATCTGACATTCCACGATCCGATCAGTAGAACGCCAGTTTTCTTTCTCCTGATAACGACATCCTCCTGAGTATTCCCCGCCCGGAGATCCAAATGGGGGACTATTTTACCTCCGGAATATTTTACCCAAGAGGATGCCATCATCATTTAATCATACAGTAAAGCTGCATGTCCTCGGGAAAAATTACGGCTGTAGTTTCCCCTTGCTTTCAGCCGTTCGCAGTACCAGCACAGCAAGGCCCTTTTGGTTAATGTTGCAAGGCCAGATCAGTCAATCATCCAGACTGTTGCCCCTGAAACTACTGAAAAGGCTGCTTCCCCTCTTCAGGAACCACACGTTTGTCTGGCCTCTCAACAGATACCCCTCCGTTGTGGTTGCACCTACGGTACGGCCATCTGTATTGCTGAGGCACGCAAGCCTCCCCACCAACGGCAAGGTCCATGGTTCATGGGGGGGCCCTAGAAGATGTAGTCCATCAATTAAGGAGGTTTCTTACAAAACACTCGTTCGACCTATACTTGAGTATTGCTCATCAGTGTGGGATCCGTACCAGATCGGGTTGACGGAGGAGACAGAGAAGATCCAAAGAAGGGTGGCGCGTTTCCTCACAGGGTCATTTGGTAAGCGTGATAACGTTACGGGGATGTTTAGCTAACTCAAATGGGAGACTGTGCAAGAGAGGCGCTCTGCATCGCGGTATAGCTTGCTGTCCAGGTTTCGAGAGGGTGTGTTTCTGGATGAGGTATCGAATATATTGCTTCCCCCTACTTATACCTCCCAAGGAGATCATGAATGGAAGATTAGAGAGATTTGAGCGCGCACGGAGGCTTTCCGGCAGAGGTTCTTCCCGCGGACCATACGCGACTGGAACAGGAAAGGGAGGTAATGTCAGTGGCACGTGGGGTGCCCTCCGCCACACACCGTTGGATGGCTTGCGGAGTATAAATGTAGATGTAGATGTGGATGTAGCGTAATGCCAACTTAAAGGCGAAATGTTCGTCCTAAAATGCTTACTGTATTGAAGACACTGGCGATAATCTTCTGGTTTTAATTGTTTCACGAGTTGCGGGCGGTACGGAGTGAAATGTAATAGCCATCGCAAAATCTTCCATGTAGTTTACCATGATATTCGAACTTTGGAGCTGGCGCGGATCGATGACTTTTTTTGGACTGCATTCGGAAATATTCCTGGCTTTCTTCACGGTTGCATGCGACACATTTGGCTGACCGGTATTCTTCTGTTCATAGGGACAACCAGAGTTATCAATACCAACACACAATGTTCCTTTCATAACGTGGTTTCTTCCCGTAACTGCTGCTGAATGCACGCTACATTCCTGTAACAGATAAACTCTCGCAGATTCCACTCTTTTCTTGCTTCGCCGTCATTTTGTCGAGTCACTGCCCTCTTAACGTAAGCTGTTGGGCAACAATGCAAACTCAGTGAGTTTACGGGTGTATTCTTGCATTTCTGCTTGCAATGCTTTGTAAGATATGGGACTGAATCATTTATACTAGTCCTCTGTAAGAGTTCTTTACTAAAGTCGACTGACTAAAGATATATTGGAGCTACCAATGCGAGAATAATACAAATATAGAGAACAACAACATTAAACAGTGCATTGGTAAGAACAGCTACAGAAGTAAACAGAAAAAGTTGAATAAATAAAAATAAGAAATTTGTCTACGACTTCAGTTGGGGATATTCACCTGCCAAGTAACTGTTAAAATTCATGGTGAAACTTTCAGCTGTCCTTTATTTTGCACAGCTCGCTACTAGTTTCGGTCAGTGACCATTATCCAGTTATAGAATAACTATCCTGCCATTTATACCGTCTAAGCATGGTAATGGTCATTGGCCGAAACTAGTATCGAATTGTGCAAAATACAAGAGAGCTGAAGGTTTCACTATGAGTTTTAACGAAAATAAGAAATGCTTAAAGATAAGGAACAAATAAATAAAAGAGGCATTAACAGCAAATTTAAGAAAGCTTACTTGAATTTTGTACAAAACATCTCGGAAGTATCAAGAGGAAATACAGACAACAACAAACTGAATTAAAGCAATAATAGGGAACGCACATAAAGAAACCTGGAAAAGGTTCGTTATCCAAATAGAAAATTATGTGCATGGACTTACGAGCTCTTTTACAAATTTTTTAAAGAATCTGAATAAGTCGCATAGAGATACTGTGAAGACAGGCGCAACAGAAATTCAGGATTGTATGCAACACTGTAAAAATCCATTGTGCAGTGATAATCAGTTAACAGAAGAAAATGATACGGTAGACACAAAGGGCTTCGAACTCATAACAACACAAGAGTTGGAAGATATATTAAGGAAAGGAAAATAATGGGAAAGGCCACCTGTTCAGCCGGCTTTACCATCGAATTTCTAAAATACAGAGGAATTCTAAACATTCATGGTGGTGTCTGATTGTACTTTCGTGCAACGACGCTCTGAGCGTGTTTTTTAGGGAATTAACTAGTTTGAACCTGGGACCTGTTGCTGGTAAGGAGACGCCAGACCACACATGACATGTAGAATTCAGAAGAGTTCAATGAGACTAGCGATGATATAACCAAATACTAAATGATCTCAGCGTCAGCTCCACTGCACTCCCTGTAAAAGAATCTTAATACTAACTAAATTTAGTGGAAAGGGTTCAAGGCTTTCCTATTTTTTGTTAGCTGGTAAAATAACGTCGAAAAAGCAGTTACGTTTACCACTGATAATTTTATTCTACTCACAAAACATCGTTTATAAATCGCAATATAGATAGAAGGAAATTTTTCAATACAGGATGGTAAAAACCAACTGCGTTCAACAAAAATGTGAACGAATATTCCCTGAGTGGTTTTCCAAGTTCTACAAAGGATCGAAAGATGACCTATGCCATATCACATCTATAATCTACGTTGAAATTAAGCTTCACAAAAGAGAAAACTATTAAAATGGTCTACAGTGACCCTCAATTATCTTTAATTTCTTATCTGAATTGTCGTAAATTACAGTGGCTGATGTGGCTTCTCAATAGTTATAACAGAGAAATCATCGCGTTTCAGATTTTTACTTCAAGTGGCAAATGTGAACACCTTGAGTTTTAATTAACGATCGACACTAGTATTACGCAAAAATGGGGTGTAACAGATGAGACTTCTGCGGTTCTGAGTGAAGCCTTATGCGCTCAAAAATGCGGCATCGCGTGCGTTCATTACCTTGTCGCTGTTTAGGCAGCGTCGGGGCAGCAGCGGCCGGCGCACCAGCCATCCAACTCGCCGTCTCGGAACTAACGCTCCTCTAACTTCTCCTTACTACAATTTACCGAAGTTAGTTAAAATAAAACTATCTGGCTATGTTTTCATCTGACCAATCAGGGTCTCAATGTTAACCTTAAGCTCCGCCTACAAAAATGCTGTCTATCCAATGAGAAACGTTATACTTTTCGTGGTGAGGCAATGTTTTTAAAGTTTGCAACGTAACAGAGACGCTAAAAAGTCTCACGCTAAAACGTGCGGGTGGTGTGGTCCTCTTAGCGTTATCGTAAGATCTATACTGTTCTTCTGGAGGGCTCTATCTTTTAATATGGGCTGGGGGGGGGGGGGGTGGTCCTCGACGTACCTGAGATGCGAGAATGTCTCACGCTAAAACGTGCGGGTTGTGTAGTCGTACAGGTAGGCTGGCGGCGTGGGAGTCCAGCCCCTCCATTATCGTAGGGCCTTCTAGCTTAACACGGTTCTGCTCTCGGCTTCTGTCTTCGTTTCTCCCCTCGGAACTGCGTCTGCCTCACGGTGGGAAGGTACGACATGCATTTAGGCATTCTTGTGTTAGTCTGTGGTATTCCATTTGCTCACTCGTTACTCGTATAACTTTGGTTAACTTAATGTCACGATTTATTTGGAGCTATGTGACATACTAATGGATTTGCTTATCATGTCAGGGTTTTCATGGAAGATGTTGGATTTGCCTCACACCTTACATATCACAACCCTTCGAACTTAATTTTTGCACTGAATTTAGGCAATGATTGAATCGTCTTCTAAGTCAGTCAAAAATTATTCCGTTGTCTAAATTTTGTTGCCTACTGTTCAGCCACGTTATTCTGTTCTATGCTAGTTTGTATTACTAATTTATATTTTTATATTCTTCCACATTATAATTAAAAATGTCAAGAGAAGAATATTTTTATGCTATTATTAATTTTTAATTATTTTCGTTCTTTATTTAAGTGTGAAGTTTGTTTTTTAAGAAGTTTGTTTTCGACAGTGAGGAGTCTTTCACATCGATTTTCTTAGAAATATTGTTTTTTATAAATATAGTAATTAAGTAAAATCTATTCCTAAGACATTTTCTAAATAACATGTGCAAGTAAAATGTTTTTGTTTCTAGACACTTATTTCAACATTGTTACACTAACAAATAAGAATTATTTCCAAGATTTGCTTTGACAAAGAAATATACATACACAAGTATTGAGATACTATCCTAAGAAATGGTATAAATGTTAAAAAAAATGTTTTGAGAAAGAAATAAACATACACACATTTTGAGGTATTATCCTAATAAATGGTACAAATGTTAAAGAAAGGGAAAACATCCAGCAAGATAATTTCTTATTCTTTGTTTTTATAAGGAGAAAATAAGTAAAATATAGTTATTCTTTTATTTTATGAGGAGAAAAAAAATGGCGTATTGTTTCTTTATATACTGTCCATTTCAGAACTAATGACTTATTTTTATCGATAGTCTATTCTTTATTTAAGTCCATAGTCAATGTCTGTTATTTTGTAGTTTATTAGCTGTCTGGTGTGCTTAACGTATTTAGTTTTTCACAGGTTTCTTTTGCACAATTCCTACATCACATAATTTGATTTCACACGTTCACACAATCCTATGAATGTTCAAGCATGAGGTTGGCGAATGTTTTTGCATGAACGTGATGGACTTGAGCGAGATGGATGTGGGCAAGTACTTAATGTACAGCTTCGTTCGTCGTTCCTTGTTGGCTTTGCAAGTGTGTGTCGCTGTTGTGGAGGTCCCATAAAGGAATGGAGCTGTGAGTGCAGAATCTCGTGGTTTACTGGCTTTGTATGCGTGAAAGTCAAGGTTATGTGTCGCTGAAAGCGGTCGTTTTTCGTTGCAATACTTCGCAGACGAGTAGTTTACAATAGGATAGGGATTGGGGAAGGTATGTCGTCTATTCTTCACCCATCTTCTTTCTTGGTCTCAATCTGGCGAATCTTCAACTTCTGTTCTTCCTGCTTTTTCTCTGCTTCTTACTTGCCTCTTGGTTCTTCTCTGGGCAGGATATGGAAATATTTATTGATAACTAGTCGCTTTGAAGTTCTCCTCCTAGTAACAGTTTGATAAATTGTTTGAGCGTGTCATTTTTACTTTGTGGAACTTTTCTTCAGTTTCGTGCATCAGCGTGCTGTTTAATAGCAGTGGTGTGACCTTTACACATATTTTTTGCCAGCGGTGGCTTGCCCAAGCGGTCTTCTCATCCGGCCGCTTTTTGCTCGCTCCGTTCATTCGGGGCTCGGAGACACTTACGGCGTTCGCCGTCCCAGCGCCGACCAGCCGCGTCTCAGCAGAGGTCTGTCACTGTGCGGCTCGGTGTTCCATCCCAGCAAGGTTCCACCTAGCGGGCATATTTATTGCCCACTTTCACTACAAGGGCCTTCTGTTAGTTTCGCTGTCTGTTCCCTTCTCTCGACGCTCCTGCTATGTAGGAATCGTGTCTTGCTAATTACGTCCTTTTCTTTCTTGATACATCTTGCGTTGCAACTTGTGGGTCGTTGCTTCTCTTCCTTGCTGGAGTTTTTACAATGGTTCTTACAAATAGTTTTATGTATAATCATCTAACATACATCTAGTACCTACTTGTTTTACGCCTTCCTAAAAAGCTTTACAAATTTCGGCGCCCTTTCCATGTTACAATTCTAAGATATTTGGAGTCTTTACGTCTACTCAAGAATCCTCAAATTAGTTTTTTATTTTTGTGTAGTGTTGTTGTGTATAATATTTTAGTGTTTCATGCTGTTAGACTATCTACGCTTTATCCCTTCACCTTAAGCTATGGTACTATTGGTGTTATTATTGATACTACTATCTTTTTCCCACCTTCCTCTCTCTTCATTCTTCTTTCTCCTGACGATCTTATCTGCTACATAATCTTGAAATATTGTGCTGATTATTTACGAGCAATAAAATTAATCTTCAAACTTGTACTGAAAGTGTTTAATACTGCCAGTCTTAGGTAAAAATACCTCTGCTTTATCTCGTAAAATACCCTCTAATTCTCTTTTACTATGTTCAGAAATACCTTGAACTTCTCGCAATTTTTCGTCGATTTCTTTATGGACTTCTAACATGAGTTGAGGCGATTCCCCCTTTTGTGCATACCATTCTAATTCTTCATCCTCTTTATCTCGCATCATTCTTAATTGTTTGTTTATAACTGGTATTTTTTCTAATTTTAGCTTTTGCTCAAAGAGAAGTGTGACATTCCTGAATGTTACGCTGCCTTTCCCCATATCTATTATCGCTTGTCTCTCATTTAAAAAATCTGCTCCTATAATCAAATCTACAGTTAGTTTAGGTATAATCACGAAGTTGGCTTCAATCATTTGACCTTGGCACGAAAGACTTAACCCTCATTTGTCTCGTAACTTCCGCAGCATTGCTCCTAATAGGACCTCTTACTTTAATCTTATGTGTTTTCAGAACTGGCAATTCCTCATTGGCATTACACTGCATGAATATATTTTCAGACATCGCATTCAGTTCACTTTCGCTATCAATTACAATACTGACTGGGACATGCTTTACCATGGCCTTCACAATTGGTTGAATTTGAAAGGGTTGGTTCTGTTCTTCTTCCTCTTGCATCAACGAATCCTCCACTGAATCATACATGAGTCTTTTTAGGAATTTCCCTTGTGAATTCGAATTTTCTGTAGGATAAGCTTTGACTGCTACTTCTCTCTCTTTTATTTCCTCTTCTCTATTTCTTCCTTCATTTACGCTTTCTTCTACATCCTCTACTTTTTCCTCATCCTCGTCTACCTTCTCCTTCTCCGTCGCTACTTCCAAATAATCGCATCTAAATGCACTAATTATCGCTTCATACCTTCCTTCATTATATACGTTGGGTTGTGTGCCCACTCATAACTTATTTTCAACTTCTGTCGACTGCGCATTATCCTCATTGAATTCGCTTTCCCTGGTTTCCATCTCAAATAGCTCTGCAATACTCATTACTTCGTCCTTTCCTCCTACATGCGTTGTGCATGCCTCTGGTAATTCATCTTCCTCGTCAGTATTCTCCAAATTAATTTTGTGCCAACACGATATTGTTATTTTCTTGTCTTAGTTTTCATCTGGTCCCTGCGGATTTGTTTCTTCCTTCTTCTCGTCTCGTGATAAGATTTTTACTTCTTTGTTCAAAGTGCTGCAATTGTCCTGGGTCGGTGCTTCATTCTCTTTGGCATGGGCGCTTAGTTGTCAATCCGAACGTTTATCGGGTTTTGGTGGTCTTACCTCAACCTCTTCTATCTGCATTCGCTTTTCTTGTTCAGCTTGTTGATAGTGGTATCTTTGTTGATAATTTGTCGGTCTATTGGTCCTCCAGTACCCGTTCCAGTGGTCGTTATTCCCTCTGCAATAGTTGTTGCCGTTCCTGGGTGAATTATAGTTATTGCCATATTCTTTTCTAAATCCATAACCGGTTCTTTGTTGAAATCTATTGTCGTTTCTTGGTGCGAAGTTATCACGTGGTTCGTAATTATTGTTTCTTCGTACCGTCTCTTGTGGATTCCACAGCTTTTTGCTTTCGTTTTCACGTGCACTTCGTCTTTTTCTTGCGTCATCTTTCGAAAATAAGACCTCTGGTTCCCTTAGAATACCTTTAAATGCTTCGACGTCATTGCCTCCGCGACCTACTAATGATTGCTGGTATTTCAATGGTAGCTTCATCGCGCATAATTTAATCAACTCTCCGTCACTGTATGGTACATGTAAGCATTGATTTTTGTTTGCCATTACTTCGAAAAATTTCACAAGACTCTTATCTAGTGAGTTGTCAAAATATGGGTTTTGCAATAATTCGTACATCACTCTGTTTTATGCTTCACTGGACCAATATCGTGAGAGAAACTTCTCTCTGAAATCTTCGTGCGATCGGCATGTCGCTGCAAAATTCTGCATGGTTTCTGCGATTGTTCCTGACATGTGTGCACATATAAAGTCTAATTTGTGTGCTAGCTAGCGTCCAGTGTTCTGGTAATCCTACTCGGAATTGATCAATAAAAGTTCGTGGATGTAATGAGTTTCCTTCTCGAAAGTGTTGAAATTTTATGACTGTGAGGAAATGATCGTTGTCGTACTTCGTCATAGTACCATATGAAATTCGCGATTCTTCACCACTTTTGTTTCTGATCATTTCTCTCGTCGTTCTTTCCTGTTGTGGTAGATCCATTGGATATTGTCCACTGTAAATTTCGCGTACCCACGGTGCAGGCTGATTGATTTCACGTATGTTACTTTCCACCTGTGATTGGAAACGCAAATGCTTAATATCTTCGTTACAGAGACGCTAAAAAGTCTCACGCTAAAACGTGCGGGTTGTGTAGACATACAGTTAGGCTGTCGGCGTCGGTGTCCAGCCCCTCCCTTATCGTAGGGCCTTCTAGCTTAACACGGTTCTGCTCTCGGCTTCTGTTCTCGTTTCTCCCCTCGGAATTGCGTCTGCCTCACGGTGGGAAGGTACGACATGCATTTAGGCATTCTTGTGTTAGCCTGTGGTATTCCATTTGCTCACTCGTTACTCGTATTACTTTGGTTAATTTAATGTCACGATTTATTCGGAGCTAAGTGACCTACTACTGGATTTGCTTATCATGTCAGGGTTTTCCTGGAAGGTGTTGGATTTGCCTGACACCTTACAGAATGGTACTGAGTTATCGCCGCCCTCATTTTATAAATGAGTCAGGGTACCGAGCAATGGGAGGTAGCAAATACAGCGTCACGGAAGGGTATATACAGCAAAAAGAGTTAGAGAAAAATAAGTTTCTAGAACACGAGGTACAAGATACATGCTAAGATACTTCATGGTTGATTGGAACTCATAACAGAGCCAAAGCTACCTGAAGTTCAAAATGAGTTTACGAAAGCAGTACCATGCTGAGTTAATATACACAAAATAAACAGAAGATTGCAGAAGCGGAAAGACAAAACCTTCCCAAACATTGTGCGATCCTCGATTTTTAAAAAGCTTTCGACTAGTTGGATGAAAAGAAATTATGGGAAATTTTACAATGACAAGGATGCCCTAAACATCTTATATCGGTAATAAAGAGCCTGTATTTGAACCCACAGACATGTCTGTAAAATGAAAGAGAATGGCTAGGGTTAATTATAAATCAAGGGGCTCTAGAAAGATCTAGTCTTTCTCCGATGCTTTTTAATACATGCTTACACGACACAACACTTTCAAAGCATGGTATCACCCGAGGAATGTGAATTTATTAATATGTTCCTGTTTTCTCACTCCCCTCTGTTCATTAATAAAACTGAAGATGGATTGTAATGAGCTTTACAGAAGTTTCAGCTGGGATTAATGCAATATAATCCAAATATCTACGAAAGAAAAAGAAAGGTGATGCTGTTCTTAGGGAGAAACCCCTACGTGAAAATAATTATTAATAACCAAATAACTGAAGAAACCTCTAACTTTAGCTAACTTTGATATGATATATCTTATGATGACAAAAGAAAAATAAATTTTAAATTAAATATGTTCCAAATGATTTGCGACACCATAAGAAGAACATTAAAAGACAAGATCAGGGAGGATTCTAAGCTCATGCTGTATAAGGTAATGGCTATTTCTGTGTTGCTTTTGGAAGTGAGTCGTGGATGATGGTAGAGAGATAAAAGCCACTTACAAACAGCGGAGATGAAATATCTAAAGTCTGCGTAAGTGTGTTGTAACTGAGATCTATTTAGTAATGAAGAGACTAGAGGAGAGTTGCAAATATGTAACCTAAAAATACAACATAAAAGAAATGGAAGGACGGTGTAGAACGTTTGAGTGAAACAAGACTACCATAGGCAGCAACCAGATACGAGCCTGATGGAAGAAGACACGAGAGGAGACCAAAATTAACACGAGAAGAAACACTATGTAGCCGGAACTGGTCGTTACCACCTAATCCTTGAGGCATTTACGTGATGTACATTATATGTAACAGATTTCAAAAATATCTCTTTCGCTCTGCATGTAGACGATAGGTGTGGGTGCTAATATCAACGAAATCCCATTTCCAGAGCACTATGGTAACTGCCAATTGACACTCCCATACTTCTTCTAATATAATTTTTCTTGAACTTTCTTTCTTTTCTGTATTTCATTCTCCTTTACTTACAGCATGATTTGACTTCAGTAGGCCTACGGCTTATACGTAATTGCATTCCGTCGAAGCTGAATGTAATGGTCCACCCCCAATTGCACATACAGAAATTATTGCTCAAAGCGCTTGTAATGTTTTCTACAAATGAATTCCTTTTACAGAAAAGTCGTTCTCAAATAGTAGGCACAATTATTGCCGAAACCCCAACTGAACGTATTTAGGCAAATAGCATTCTTCAATACATTACCCATTTCACCGTATGGCCAAAAAGTAAATCTCATATACCCGATACGATAAACGAATTATTTCCTGCATTCACATCAGCTGAGCCTGAGTTAATGCAACTGCCATTAATGAAACGGCAAACCAATTACTGTCAGATTTAACGCAGTTAATTGCCGTACAACTGACTCTGAAGAGATAATTTATTGACATGCCTTGAATTCCAACGGTGCGGTACGAAAGTCTGACAATGGCATTCTGCTCAGGTAGTAAAATTATTGGCTTCAAAATATAGAAACTTCAGTAGATATTTTTAATTCCCAAGTATACCGCTACCCCACCAACACATCATTTTAACACAAAATGTAATAGTGAATTGTTTATAGAGCAGAATACCTCTCTCAGTTAATGTAAAACGTTTATGTTTTCATTCCCAATCACAAACTCAGTGAGTGGACGAATCACCAATATGAACAAATACGCTCAGAATAAATGCACATGTTCTGTGATTTTTCGTCATTTATTAGTTCCTGAAATTTATTACAACAGACGCTTGACTACAGTGGAAATAATATACACAATAATATCTTGCGTTTCCGGTGGCCTTTATGCTCTTGTTCTTCATTTTGTGCACACGCTTTTCGAAACAAATGTCCCTTCTTCATGATTCTACGGATTTAGGTGAGGTACTTCATGGAGCTTAAAGTGTGTTATGTAAGTTCCCTTTATTGTTAGATCGCTTGCTAATTTTTTCAGGCTTTCACCTTTCGCGTAAGTAGTACCAGGATGACTAATGACGAATGAACTCACTGCTTCGCTGAGTATGGAGGAGGGAGGGGGAGGGGTGAAGAGGGCGATGCTGTCTGTACTTACCTTTCATCATGCTATGAAGATAAACAAATGCCACTTTGATCACATGTCGATACTTCAAGTACTTAGAAGCAACCACAGCCGTGCAGCCTTCTAAATCAACGCAGGTATGACTAGCACGAAACGTCTCGCGAAATGATTTACTCTGGGCTGTCAGTCTTTGTCACTGACTTAGTGTAACGTGTAAACTGTCTTTATCCTGAAACTTCCTGGCAGACTGAATTTGTGTTCCGGAGCAGGTCAATTCAATCGATAGAGCATTTGTCCTTGAAATATACCATTTTCTGCTTAATGTCGCCTTAAGTCGGAATGGGTGAGGGGAAGGGGAGTGGAGAAACGAGTTAGAGGTAGCTACAGCTGGGGGAGAAAGGGAACTATTTCCTGAGAATGTTGCTGCAAATGTGAAATTAATTCACTCGCAACGAGGATGGTCAATTAATTTATACGTAGCACAAGCATATGAGATTTCTTTTCTTACCTGATGAACAGATTCGAGTCCTGTAATTTTGCTGGTAGCGGAATTGTTGTTTACTTTGTCTTGCAAGCGATCTCCATCCTGACTCCGTTTCTGAACACAATAAAACTCGTATTTATCAGAGAAAAAACACCCACACACCTACACACACACACAAACACACACACACACACACACACACAAATATAAATATATTACAAAAACCTAGAAAATGCGCATTGCTCTACTATAGACATGACCCCTGAGGAGTACTTCATCTAGGACTAAAGTAAATTGTAAAGGAAGGAGTGTGCACACTTAATAGAAAAACTGCTAAGATGTTGGCGCGGCTAAGTTGATAGAAGCGGATCCGGAACGACTCCATAATTGTTATTTTACCGTACACACGGTGGCAACTTTGTAACCTCGACGTACAAATTTTCACATTGAACATGTCTCCCGCCATCTGACTCCAGATACCAGATCAGGTGGAGGTGTCCTGAAGAATTCACCCTTACATACAGAAATGACTCGCAAATTACTGTTATGGCTCCGCATCAGCTGTAGAAAGTTTCACAGCAAATGAAATTTTGTTCCGGAACGGGAGCCAAACAGGCAAATCCAGCATATCGCTAACGGTTGCCTTTACCGCTTGTACTTCCCAAATTCGCTTCCAGGTGAGGCCGAAACATCAATTTATCCTGGTGTCTACGTTTCCTAGTCCTTGAACTGTACTACTCTAATTACCGCACAAGCTGACACACTGATTCTTCGAGTGTCACATGCCTTGCGATGGTGTGAAGTACTATACTGTAGTGCTGTGTCTGTACCGTGCTACATGATACAAAGCAATGTTCCTTCGGAATCACGGTTGTATTGCACGAGCACTAAGGATTGAAGACACCAGGACAAATGGAAGTTTCGGTCATTCCCAGAAGCGTCCTCTGACATCCGGAGTTGTTAAGGCGATCGCTCACGACACGCGGAGCATATGGGTTCGTGTCCCAGTTCGGCACAAATTTTCGTTTGTTCTGAAGTATACTCTAGGCGATATGAAACCATAACCGTATTGAGGAATCATTTTGTAATTCAAATGCTGCAGTTCATCGTCATCACAGTATCTGTTCCTTCGTACATGCATGCATGGGTGTCCAAAGGACCGTTGCTCCGAATTATATAGTACAACATAGACAGTGCACTATAGTACATTCTTACATTGTCCAGCCCAAGCACAAACACCTTACGCAGTAGGGAAGACTTGGCCACACAGCGTCCAAAGTAGCCGTAGTGCATTGCGTACTGTATCTTCCCCACTAAGTTATCGGTAATATTGCTAACTCACCTTGTAGTAGATGTGATACGGCGTTGTACACAATACTTCTGTATTTGAAGCGAGAGCTTGCCGACATGGTTTTTACTTACGGAAAGCAAATGACAACGGGCAGCAAAGTTGCATAACGACACCGCCGACTACAACCACAGCACGCGAAGTTTGCAACAGTGTTTAGCCGTTTCAAAAAGCAGGAAATCGTGAAGGATGTATCCGACATGTTCGAAAACGGGACTTGGAGCAATTTGTGATTAACACTGTGGGAGGCGACCGCCGTGTCATTACCAGGCAGCTGTTCGATGGTAATGATGATGTTTGGTTTGTGGAGCGCTCAACTGCGTGGTCATCAGCGTCCGTACAAAGATCCAATTTTTAAGCAGTGCAAAAGCCGACCGAGTAAACCTCTGAGGGTCGGGTACAAACCAATAAAACAAATCACCACGAGGATTACAGACTGCTATCCATTTATTAGCTAGCAGTTCCATAGATCCATAGTGCGTCGCAGCCCTTTGCTGAGTGGTGCTGTTGAAAGCCAGGTAGGTGAGGGCAGCCAGGCCACGAGCGGTCGTTTGTCACCAGTGTTGCCAACCAACCGACTGGATGTCGGCCTCCTGCTTGTAGTCGGCGCTGACCCCAGTGAAGTACTTCGGTACCTTCGCTCGGCGCAGGCCCTCCTTGCGCAGCTCGTGGCTTCGGCCCCTCGATAGCAGAGTGGTCAACGTGACGGATTCCCGGTTGGGTCGTGGATTTTTTCCGCTCAGGGACTAGGTGTAGTATTGTCTTCATCATCATTTCACACCCACCCGGCGTGCAGGTCGCCCAGTGTGGCATGTAACGTAATAATACCTGCACCAAGGCGGCCGAACATACCCCGTAAGGGGCCTCCTGGCCAATGACGCCAAACGCTCATTTCGATTTCACTGCCTCTTCTCGCGACGCTACCTATCATACGCAAACTTCGTGCCTCTTTCTCGGGCCAGCGAACCCGATATACCGGGTGATCAAAAAGTCAGTATACATTTGAAAACTGAATAAATTACGGATTAATGTAGATAGGTACAAATTGACACACATACTTGGAATGACAAGGGGTTTTATTAGAACCAAAAGAATACAAAAGTTCACAAAATGTTTGAGAGATGGCGATCCATCTCATCAGAATAGCAATAATTGGCATAACAAAGTAAGACAAAGACAAAGATGTTCTATACAGGAAATGCTCAAGATGTCCACCATCATTCCTCAACAATAGCTGCAGTCGGGGAATAATGTTGTGAACAGCACTGTAAAGCATGTCCGAAGTTATGGTGAAGCATTGGCGTCGGATGTTGCCTTTCATCATCCTTAGAGATGTAGGTCGATCACGATACACTTACCACTTCAGGTAACCCCAAAGCCAATAATAGCAATGACTGAGGTCTGGGGACCTGGGAGGCCAAGCATGACGAAAGTGGCGGCTGAGCACGCGATCATCACCAAATGACGAGCATCTGTCAGACATTTTGTGAACTTGGTTGTCTTTTCGGTTCTAATAAAACCCCATGTCATTCCAAGAATGTGTGTAAATTTTTACCTCTCTATTTAATAATCCGTGGTTTATTAAGTTTTCAAATTTATACTGACTTTTTGATCACCCGGTATACAGGATGAAGGGAAATTCGTGCACTCGGGCTTCACAGCAAGACTCCTCACATGAAAGCCATTAAAAAATGTGTCAAAACTTAGTCTGTCGAGTACATCCGACAGAAAGAGGACGTTAGAGAATGGCAATCAGGAAATACTGTACCCACATGTATGGTAAGTACCTCTGTCAGCAGTTGTTAGTAGCGTTGTACAGTTGTTGCAGTGGATAGAGTTTTGTGTTAACGTGCAAGAGGTCGAGTGTTTGATCCTGGGTTGGGGCGCATTTTTTGTTTGTTTGTTAATTTAATTTTGACATTTCATACTGTAATATACACAGTTTCTTAGCTCAAATGTATCCTAAATATACAATAATTTGTAACGCTGAACATAACAAATACGTTGTTAGAGATATAAGAAATAGACAGTTTAAACAAATGAACTGTCACATGACAGAATAACTAGAAAAACCATATCAATTTCAAGATGATAATACAGTACAATAACGCAACGTCTACTTTTCATTTATACTACATGTAACATGAAAGCTCAGATGTTGCACATTAGCAACTAGTGACAATAATAATTTCCATATTAATGACCGCATAACTTTCAGAATACGTTGTCCGCAGAGCAGTAGATGCTCAAAGTGACCTCCATGCACGTTCAAACATTGCGCAACTCGCCAGCTCATACAGCTCTGGACCCTTCGCGGCAAAGCTGTGTCCACAGTAACAAGAGCAGCATGAACACGCTCTGCCACATGCTACTACGTGTGGGCCAGCCCCCTATAAATATTACTCCTCCTCCAGGTAAAATATGGTAGAGTTCGTTACAATACTGTATGTATTTGTCTTACACTGTGTGACACATTAGTGCCTTCAGGCGACCCCGCAGGGAGAAATATAGGGGATTTAAATCAGGTGAACGCAGTGGCCATACAGCTGGACCATCACGTCCTAGCCATTTGCCTGCTAATGTTATATTCAAATACTGTCGCCCATTAATTCCTGCGTGTGGAAGTGCACCATCATGTTTGAACCGTATCCTCTGCCGAGCATGTAGTGGAACATCTTCCAGCGCATCAGGCAGATAATGGCTCAAATGGCTCTGAGCACTATGGAACTTACCTTCTGTGTTCATCAGTCTCCTAGAATTTAGAACTACTTAAACCTAACTAACCTAAGAACATCACACACATCCATGCCCGAGGCAGGATTCGAACCTGCGACCGTAGCAGTCGCGCGGTTCCGAACTTAGCGCCTAGAACCACTAGACCACCGCGGCCGGCATCAGGCAGATATTTTGACAGGAATTCTTGATACCTTCGTGCAGTCAACCGATCAGGCAACATGTACGGTCCCAAACACCTGCCGCCCAATATCCCTGCCCAGACGTTGATACCAAAGCAAACTTGAGATCCACGGTCGTGGGTGACGTGAGGGTTAAACTCGCACCAGTGGTGGGCATTGTACGTACTGAAGACACTCTCACGAGTGAATGCTGTTTCATCTGACCATATTTCGGTGTTCACGAAGTCATCGTTGGCTTCCTGTTGTTGTTGGAACCATTCATATATTTGCATCCGCTATCGGCGATATGCACTATGCAGGTGTTGCGTGAAAGCTTAATGATAGGGGTGAAGCCCATGAACGTGCTGCCCATTAACGACCGTGCGTTGCGAGGCACGCAGCTGCCTTGCTACGCTACGGGTACTTCGTTGAGGTTCATGGTATCTGACCTCCAGAATAGTTTCCTCAGTAGCTGGAGTACGGAGAGTGAGGACAGCCTCTGTTATACGATGGTGGAACGAGAGACTCCGGAAGGCGCAGCTCCAGATGACGAAACACATTTTTATCTGGGTGGCATCGAGATGATATCTAGCAGCATATTCACGAGCGGAAGCACCAGCCCGGTTATCAGATACACCAAGGACCTGAAGCATATCCACGTATTCATCGTTTGTGTTTGCCATACGTCTGCCACACAGGTTGAGAGGTTTACAATGAGAAAATTCGATAGGTGTACATATGGACTTTGGAGCCGGTGACGGGCGCGTTACTCCGCTAGCAACTAGTCCCTGCATACAGTATAAACACGCCGTCAGTCCTGCGCGCTGTTCCACCTTTCGCAGATTACCCCTGTGAAAGATATAGTTCGGCATAATTCATCCTGACACCGCTAACTGGAAATGTTCGGCTTCGAATTACACTTTTTCCCTAATGGTAATATATGTGATGTTTCACAAGACCATTCGATAGAATAATAATACTAATAATAACGCATTGAGATACGTACCAAACAGCATGCAGTTACCAGACTCAATTTTGAAAGGCGTAATTAGTGGGACCACGTTTATAACACATACAAATAGTAACCAACTTTGGACATTATTCGCAAAGCACATTGCTAGTCCTACTGGTAACGTAACGCCCAAACGAAATGTAATAGATCTGAAGAACGCAAGAGTAATAGTTGATACTAATCCATGTGACCATTGGAGGAGGGTACAAAGAAAACAGATTTAGCATCTAGTAAATGAAGTGGTGCGAATAAATTCACTTGCTTGCTTCAAGCTTCAAGCTTCAAAGCTGATCAATCTTCCATTTCTACAACTGTAGTATGTAGGTGCAAATGTTTTCCAGAGGACTCGCTGCAATCGCAGTTGACGATTTAAGATGTAAGATACCGTACCAACTGGACTATATTTACCAAATAAAAACCATATGCCTCAACCCACAATCGAACCATCGCTCTCCAGCATGCTAACACAAAACTCTATCCACTGCACTAACTTTACAGCACAACTAACGTATTTCGACAGAGGTAGTTACTATACAAGTGGGTACAGTGTTGCCAGATTGCCACTCTTTAACGTCCATTTTCTGTCGAATGTACTCGTCAGACGAAATTTTGGTAAAGACATTAGTTCATCTTTGGCGTGTGAGGTGTCGCGTTGCGAAGACCGAATGTGCGAATTTCGCTTCACCCTGTATATATGCAAGCGAAGACCTTTCAAGAACACAGCCCCCAGATACCAACTCTTCCTCGTAGATGTGGGCAATGTGGCCTCAAGAGGGACAGTCGATACTACATCTGAGCCAGTGGCGCTAGACAGAACAGTCTAGTAACTCAAAGGCGCCCCGTCTCAGTCACCTCCTCTCGAACCTGAACAAGCTTCCTCCATCCAAAAACGGCTGGAATGTTTAAGGTAACTGGGATGAACCCTTATGAGTTTCCCCTTTCCCAGGTCTGTGACCAAAAGATTCACCGGGCATAAAATTTTGACAATGGAATATGGACCTAAGAAACGCAGGGCAAGCTTCCCTAAGCGTTTATCCCGGGAAGTCCGTCCAGGATAATTACTGATGTAGACTGGATCCCATATCCGCCCTTGAAAGGAGCCCTTATTTCTATTGTAGCGACAGACTCGACGATCGCGAGACTTCCTAATACTTGCCCGAGCTCACCTCAGTTTCTCCCTAAGAACTTCTGCAGTGACAGGTGGAGGTAAAAGATAATTTATCTCCAATAAATTGGAGAGCAGGGAATTCATGGGACAAGGGAACATTAGGCCAGCTGGGCTGGCCTGGGATGCTACATGCCGCGCGGATTTAAATGCTAAGTTTAACCAGGGCAAGGTGGTATCCCACTTATTGTGCAATTTGTGGTAGTAAATAATCAACACTGACTTCATGTTGTGGTTAGCCTATCCAACAAAGGAAGCCTGAGGATAAATAGATATGTGGTAACATGTTTTATCCCATTGCCAAACCACAATTGTCTGAACGACCTTGCCAGAAAGCCAGGAGCGTTATTCATAACCAACGCCTGCTGTGGCCCGAACCACCTAAATATTTGTATGATTATACAAATATCAAAGAGCGGTCCACGCCCAGCTCGGTATGCACCAATCGAACCAGGAGAAGATGTCCACCACTACGAGAACTGGCTTTTTTCGTCCGGGGAAGCGGACCCACATAATCAACAAACAATTTGTCCGACGGATGGTCTTCCAGTTCCAACCGCAGCAATCCCCTGTCCGGGGAGTTACTTGATTTTCCCTTCTTACAGTCTCAGCATTCTTTAACTAAAACTTATTTGTAAAGTGTCAGCCAAGTCGGCTGCTCCTTGACCTTCTATAAGTTTTTATAAAGACCTAAATGCCTTTGTACTGGAGAGTCATGGAACTACGAGAAGACCAGAATAACTAAGGTTCGTGGGAGACAAAGTCTAGCTTCCCCAGACCTAAAGCTACGGTGACATATAATGCGGTTCTTCAGAAAATAGTTACTGGTTTTCTATCATTCTAGTATTTGCTTCCTAAAGCCCCCCATATACAAAGGGTCTTTTCTCTTTCATTTTACAAATTATTGAACACTGGTGGGACCTTGGTAAGGATCGGACATATTAGGTGTCTGTCCGGCGTTCCCTCATCAAGCTCCTGTTGTTGGAACATCCCGCTAGGGCGTCAGAAACCTGATTATCAGATCCCTAACGTGCCGAACATTAAAATGCAAAGCTGAAATTCGGACCGCCCATCTCGCGGATCACTCTGTCTTCCTACGACGAGCTAGGAGGACCCAACTAAGGAACCAGTTATCCGTCTCTAGATCAAATTCACTATGTTCGAGATAGACCGAAATTTTTCCAGGACTAATAAGACAGCTAACGCTTCGCACTCATATACCGAGTAACTGAGCTCCAAACTTGCAGATGCAAATGCTAACCGACGCCTGATATCTTGATTATTCTGTAAATGAACTGCCGCTACACCAGTACTGCAGGTATCTGTCTGGAGCACAAGTCTTTCCTTAAAGTCAGCTAAACCTGGGAGGTTAGCAATCGCAGTTTCAGTTCCTTGAAAGGCTGGCTGCTGACTTTCACCCCAAACTAATTTAATAGAGCTGCAAGTTGCGCAAAGTTTGAGACGTATCTGCGGAATAATTAGCCATCCCTACAAATCGGTGAACCTCCCTCTCACTTAGTGTCTGCGAAAAATTCCTCAACGCCATAGTGCACTCCTGATCAATGTTAATTCCGTCCCCGGACACCAAGTGATCCAAACATGACACCTGGTGCTCAGCCAAGGTTATTTTTGACAGTTTCACAGTAAGACCCGCATCCCTGAGCCTGGATAGTACCTTCAGGATGTGCTATAAATGCTCTTCATAGGAGGCACTAAATATGACCACATCTTCCAAATAACTGAAGACACAATTAATCTTTAAATCACTTAAAATCTTATCCAATAAATGGGATAAAACTGCTGAATCGGTTGACAAACCAAAAGGAAGCAGGTTGAACTCATATAAATTCCAGTCCGTGTCGAAGACGGTGAGATGCTGAGATTCCTCCGTTAAGGGTATCTGGTAACAAGCCTGATTAAGATCTAAGACCGTAAACCGAGATGCTCAAGAAAACCGGGTGAAGCAGCTGTGTGGAGATCAAGCAGTGGCACCGAATCCTAGATCGCCTTTTTACTAATAAGCCTGTAACCAGCTACAGATCGGAGATCGTGCCCATTACATTCAGGTACTAAGAAAATGGGGGAAGTATAGGGGGAGACGGATGGTCTTATGACTCCCTCAATTGTGCCGCAATATCTTTATCTTAGATAGTGACAAGCGATATGGAGGCTGGCAAACCGGTACGTCATCCATGACACGAATATGATATCTAGTGACGTCTATGACTCCAAACCTGCCACAAGGTACGTCAGGAAATTGTGAATCTTCAACATCGCAGCCCGTCAGCAATCTTGTTTTTTTTGTTCTTGTTGTTGTGGTCTTCAGTCCTGAAACTAGTTCGATGCAGCTCTCCATGCTACTCTATCCAGTGAAAGCTTCTTTTTCTCCCAGTACCTACTGCAACCTACATCCTTCTGAATCTGCTTAATGTATTCATCTCTTGGTCTCCCTCTACGATTTTTACCCTCCGCGCTACCCTCCAATACTAAACTGGTGATCCCTTGATGCATCAGAACATGTCCTACCAACCGACCCTTCTTCTAGTCAAGTTGTGCCACAAACTCCTCTTCTCCACAATCCTATTCAGTACCTCCTCATTACTGATGTGATCTACCCATCTAATTTTCAGCATTCTTCTATAGCACCACATTTTGAAAGCTTCTATTCTCTCTTGTCCAAACTATTTATCGTCTATGTTTCACTTCCATACATGGCTACACTCCATACAAATACTTTCAGAAACGAGTTCCTGACACTTAAATCTAAACTCGATGTTAACAAATTTCTCTTCTTAAGAAACGCTTTCCTCGCCATCGCCAGTCTACTTTTTACATCGTCTCTACTTCGACCATCATCAGTTATTTTGCTCCCCAAATAGCAAAACTCCTTTACTATTTTAAGTGTCTCATTTCCTAATCTAATTCCCACAGCATCACGCCACTTAATTCGACTACATTCCATTATCCTCGTTTTGCTTTTGTTGATGTTCATCTTATACCCTCCTTTCAAGATACTGTCCATTCCGTTCAACTGCTCTTCCAAGTCCTTTGCTGTGTCTGACAGAATTACAATGTCATCAGGCGATCTCAAAGTTTCTATTTCTTCTCCATGGATTTTAATACCTACTCAGAATTTTCGTTTTGTTTCCTTTACTGCTTGCTCAATATACAGATTGAATAACATCGGGGAGAGGCTACAACCCTGTCTCAGTCCCTTCCCAACCACTGCTTTACTTTCATGTCCCTCGGCTCCTATAACTGCCATCTGATTTGTGAACAAATTGTAAATTTGCGAAAAAGCACCTAGTGTCAAGTGTTAACCCAGGATTCGGCGTAGATACCTACACCTCCTTCAGAACAACAATAAAACCCACAAGTGCCTAAGAAGAATTTTGTCAATGATTAAAAGAACACCATAGCTATAAATACATAAACGAAAAAGAAAAGGAAAACAAAACAGTACATATGTACAAAGTCAAAACCACTACTTAACTTAATGGTGTACGCTCCCCCTCACACCGGCCTATGTTCGATGGGCCATGACCCGCCATAAACTACGGTTGTTCAATATGGCAAGTAATGAGCTTGGTGCAACTGCAGTAGACAGGAATGTGAAAGCAGTCTCCTTAGGTGAAAGTAATGAGGTGGAGACGAAAACAGAAGCAAGTAGTAGTGAAATGTCGAAGGATTCCGGTACAGGGTACAATAGTCTACCAGAAATCATCATTAACATGCTCAAACAAATAAAGAAAGACATTAAGGACCAGATCCATGATACAAACAATTAAGGGAAAATATTAAGCGTGAGTACAAACAATTAAGGGAAGATATTAAGCGATCTATAGTGCATGATTAGAAACCAGTAAAGGAAGATATTACGCGATCAGTAGAGCAGATAAACGAAGGACTCAATTTAAAGACCGACGAAACTAATGAGGCTCTAAGAAAGAGGGCTGAATCAAATCATCAAAGGATAAATGAAGTTACCATTTCAGTTGATCAGAACGAACGTTGCAGGCAATATTAAACGTTTTGAAATGGTAAAATCGGATGTCGAAGAAGTGAAGGAAGAACATACAAAAAGGGTAAACACAGGATATCAAAGGAATTTTGGCAACAATTTTGGTCGCGACAGATGAAAAATGAAGTACGCAACAGTCTATGCTAAGGTAGAAGGTTTGAGACTGGTTGTGACCAGAAATTAAAGACTTTTTCAAGATAATTATGAGAGGAACTTGTATTTAGGTGAACCGGTGACTACAGAAGCAATAGTGTCCCTGACCATAAGTAAGCTACCAAAGGGTGTGCAGCATAAATTGCTAGTTATCCCTAAAGATGACATAGAGGCAATGAAATTAGTCTCAGGACAATTAAACCCGATGTATGAGTCACAAGAAACAGGAGGAGGAAAAGATGATAGAAGAGTATCAGGGAACAATGAAACCAATACAGATACCCATTCAAACCAAGACAATAGACATAGTGGACGACACTGGAATAATTATAATGACAGGATACATTACGGCGGTTTCCGTGGCCATGGTGGTCACAGAGGCGACCATGGCGGCTACGGATATCAGAACAAAAGGCACAGTGCATCCGATGACCAGGTGCGACACTGTAAACATAGCAAGGGGAGAGCGTATATAACGTAGTTCAATCAACAGCATACCTCATGCCTCAAGGGCAAACACCAAGTGGAACACATTAAAGTATACTGTAGTGAGCAAGATGAATGACTGAGTGATATATTGCGACGTGTCTGAATCTGTAAATATTCCAGCTAATGTTGTCCGTAAGTACAGACAATAATTTCTGATTATTATGAGGTTTTATGAAGACACTCTAATAGAGTGTGATTTAACTACGGTGCGTTCCCATCATCTGCAATATCAGGTTTTATTTTCTTTTCGCTTTCTATCTGTTCAATTTAGATTATACTTATTACATTTCTTCTTCCACATACAGTGTCTAGTGTTTATAGGTAGTGCCATCCAAAAGATTTTTATTTGAAAGTTTCTTACTACTCCTGTTTAATGATTGCTATTATTTTTTGTACCATTCACTTAGTAACTAAATTTATCTTAGTGGACACCCATATATTTTTCTTCTTAATAGCCTATGTATTTAATAAATGTTTATTGTAGTAGTAAGGGACTGTAAGTTGAATAGGCATCGCTAGGGCATCACTGAGAGCGTCATTAACCTGTTTCATGTTAGCCAATGGACGGATTACCGCGAGGCGAGTGTGGCGAGCTGACGACGATACTGCACATCTGCCGGTCGGCGCAGCATCGAAGCCTCAGTCACTCCCCACCCCTTTCAATGCAAAGAACGCTCGCTTGTGACCCTGTGTTGTGAATAGTGAAGTAATTTTTTTCCGCATTTCGACGGCCTAGTGCTGATAAAGGTTCTCTAGTTTTTGCCTAGTACTGTCACCAGTGACTCAGTCTACCGAGAGTAGCGGTTAACGCATGTGATTTTCTACTATTTTAATTTTGATCTCTTTCTTTCAGGCACCTGTCTGTCATATCTAACCTATTGCATTTGTAAACTTTTCTATTGCAGGGACTTCATATTTTTTTGTCTTATTGTATGAACTCTTTGTCTATCCACTCTATTGTATCAGTGTTTTGCTATACAGGTTGCACTGTAGGTGCGGTTCTTTTACTACGTAATATTTTGTATATCTGACAACTGTTCTTTATGTTTCCATGATTATGTGTAATGATATGTGGTCCACAATGTGGCAATGGTGTATAACTGTGGGATGGAGCAGTATACCCTCCCCCTCCCCCCAGTCCCCTCACACCATCTCTTTAACCCTCTGACGTAGAGAATTATCTATATTTCGAAAACTCTTCCATTCGCGAATGTAAGTGCACTGTCATATCGCTGGTTTAGTTGTGGAATATCTTTGCTGGCAGCCGCGTCTAGAGAATCGAGCGCGGGACACCGAACTGTTATGTTCTGTAGTGTGTAGCTCTGCATGTGAGAGGCATTGTTGGTATGGAAGTTGAAGTGTTGCTATAAGTGCATTGGTTCAGAGGAAAATGCATCAAGAAGCAATTTAAAAATGAGCAGCACTGCTGATAAAGTGCGTGTTTATCCTCTCGCTGCGTATCGTTCCGTACAGTATCAGTCATCCCCGCCGTGTTCGGTCTCCCAGAATGAACTGATGTGAATCAGTAGAAATTAGTTACCATAAAAGAGTGCAATCAAGTGCCAGTGATTTGTAGCGAGCGTGAGGACGTGCGTTCGGTCATCGCGGTTCCAGATCATCAACAATCAGCCGCGCCGCGACGGTTACGCGCACGCTCCTAAAAGTGAGGACGGAGAACTGAAAAACTAACTTGACGAACAGAAAATATCATTACTAGTGTCAAGGAGGACTGGTACCAAATATCTGTGTACGCGTGACGAGCGTAAGAACTTTCGTGCGATCATTCGGCTTCCTCATCATCAACAATCACCCGCGTCGTGTCGGTTACGCGTACGCTCGTCCGAATGATATTGTGGACTGTTAATCATCCATTTATTGGGATAACACTTCTGAATTAGAATGCAAACAGTCTAACCTGCGATTTTCCTTTAATCGTCTCAGAATATAGTTATCATACCAGACGTCGAACAGTGTTGTGTTTTAATGTTGAGTGGCTCCCCTAAACCCGCTTGCATAATTCGATAGACAGTTTCAGGCAAGCCAACAGCAGTGTGGAGCAGAACAGTAGCACCGCCGCGGGATTACCAGGTACGTCGAGTGGACAGGGCGCACTGTCAAGGAAAGGAGAAACGACAACCAGTTTAAGAACTCCCCCCACCCATTAGTACTCCCAGGCGTGTTACAGGACGTCTCTTCACGCATATACACATCACTTCGCATACCATTTCGGTAACACCTGATAGCACTAAATCACTTTGACCCCTGTTGGTCAATAGATAATAAGGGCGATGAACGCGACGTAGTACGTCCTTTCAACATGTACATTAAGCCCATTACTTAATTTGACATTCCACGTCAACAACTATTAGAACATAAAGGTAGTTTGTCTGTTCCACGCTGTATGCGTTCACAGGCCTCACTTGATTCTTGATTACGCTTCATGATTCAGTACCTCAAGTATCTGATTTTAAGAAAATAGTTTAGCTTTAGGTTCTTTTACATTTTTTGGTACATATCCGGTAACATTATTCAAAATGACCTCTGTCGGTCATTAGATATTAAGGGCGATGAAGGTGAGGTTTTAAGTCCTTTCAAGCAATTACATTAAGCCTCTCATATTAATTTGACCCATTTCTGGTCAATAGCGCTTAGAATTTAATATAGTAACTTTATACACTTATTGAAGCGTTGTAATCAAATACTATCAATATCCCCAAATAAGTGAAAAATGGGTTATTCATCCCCCATTTTGTAGCCTGCTTCTAGCTGATGGTATTTTGTCTGTCCTGCGTGCATGCGTTTTGACTATCCTTGGAATTTGCTATCCCACATACATAGCTTCAGCCTTTGACCCAGTCATTGGATTACTTTCGTATGGCATTTTATGCCAGTCACATGAAAGATGACGATTTCTTCCTTTCTTTCTCACAGCGTACCTGCCGGTGCCACCTCAGTTTACCTGAGAGCTAGCAGCCCATCGAACGTTGGCTGGGGTGAGGAAGCACGCTTCTGACGTTTTATGCCAGTTTTTTTGCCCTTTTGGGCGTTCTGTATTAATTTTGGACCATGCTTCTATACGCCGTAGTTTTAGTTGCTTACAAAAACAAATCATGAACATTAATTCAGGGAGGTCTGCTTCTTCAAGAACTTCGAGATCTAACCGGAAAGTGTCCTCAAATGTTAATGTCTCATAGTGGCTGTTCACTGCCCAGCATATATCTTCTATACTTTTGAGTCACACTTAGTAAGACAGACAGATCTGCCATCTTCCAGCATTCGACACAAAGTGTGCAGAATCGCTACCTTGAGGTATTCACTCGAAAAGTTTCAGTCTTCACTTGACTCCAGCAGTCTTATGCCACTCTCCAACTCTAATTGGCTGAATCCAAAAATATGGTTCTTTAGCCCTATGGTCATTATTTGATTCAACATGACCATTCCCCGCAATTACGCAAATATATTACAACAATGAAGTTTTATAAACCTTGTCTGAGACTCAGATAATTCCTAATAATTACTCATGAATGTTAATCCAAAAGTGAATATACCGGTATTCTTCTCAAGTGCGCTCACTTTAAATGACTATCGATTGTCGCTTTATATTATTTAAGCAGTTACTTATGTACTCTTCACAGAGGCGTCTTTTAGTTTTCTTTTCAGTTGTGCTGTCCGATAAACCAAGCAAATGGCAACTTTTAAATTAGCACAGTTTATTAACAGCACTTGCTATCAATATTTGAATAAACTTAGTGGCAAAGTAGTAAACAGTTACTTAAATAACTACACAAGTACGACCGTATGTGAGGTAGTTATGATGTATTCGTTAGCTGGGGAGAATATGACATTCTGACGAACAATTGCGTATTGAAAAATATATAGATCAATAAATAATCTAGATACAGACCAGTAGCTTTCAGGGGTGATAATTGTGCTGTGGTATCGTCTGAGATATCGTATGCTGAATTTTGCATGGAGCGTTTAAAAGTTGCTAATTCAGAAGTTCATTGTTATATGTTAATTCACTGTGAAATATAAACTTCAGTAGTTTTAAATGTATTGAAATTGATGTCATTGGATGTGGCTCATTTTTCTGAGATTGAGATTCGCATTAATATTTGATCAGTGGTTGTCGAATCTCAAAGAGCTGTAACTTTACAATGTGTAAGAGTGTTTGACATTCCGCCATTTCCTGGAGCATATTCTGCACAAAGTCGTTGCGAGTATCAGCTGCCCAAATTCCCAGCTCTGGGATTTACCAGTTGCCGCCGATGCGCTCATTTTCGCTGCACGTGGATGACCGGAAACGGTCAATTAGCCGGGCTGGACGCGGAGCGTCCTATTTCCTGGGCCCGCTAGCCTTCAGGCGTGCAACACATTCACCTTACCTCGTACCTATCACGAATTCAAGGCGGCTGCATCTTGCTTACACACACATAACTTTACAAACCGTTTTGAAGACGATGTGCCACAGTGCGTCTGTCCAACACACAGATATAATGTGCTATTAAATGTAAAATCAGTGTCAATTGTTTGGTGAAAATTCCCTCTATATTCGTTCTGTTTCTTTTCATGACGCTACATCTACGATATTGCCTTTAATTGAGAAGAAACTCCCTGGCAGATTAAAACTTTGTGCCAGACCGAGACCCGAACTCGAGACCTTTGCCTTCGCGGGCAGGTGCTCTATCAACTGAGCTACCGAAGCACGACTTACGCCCCGTCCTCGCAGCTTTACCTCTGCCAGTATCTCGTCTCCTACGTTCCAAACTTTACAGAAGCTTTCCTGCGAACCATGCAAACCTAGCACTCTCGATAGAAAGTATATTGCGGAGACATGGCTTGGCCACAGCCTGGGGGATGTTTCCAGAATGAGATTTTCCCTCTTGAGCGGAGAGTGCGCTGGTATGAAACTTACTGGCAGATTAAAACTGTGTGACAGTCTCTCATAAGTAAAGATCAGTATTCAGAGACATGCAGGAACGATCATATCGTCACGTTAAAGAAGGTATAATTAGATAGATGAAGAATACTAACTTCACTTAACGGAGGTTTATTCAGCACTTGCACATTCAAGAGCGTGGAGCGAACTGCCTGCGGCCAGAACACACAGAGTATTTATGCAGCTACAGAAATTTCCAGTACAATGACCGCGGAAGGCAAAGGTCCCGACTTCGAGTCTCGGTCTGGCACACAATTTTAATCTGCCACAAAGTTTCATATCAGCGCACACTTAGCTGCGGAGGAAAAATATCATTCTTTAACTGCGATGTTTTCTCCTATGTACTAGCACTGATTGGTGCTATAGCTAGTGACTGACGGATACTCATCGGGTCTCTCATAATGCCCGAAGTACCTCTTTTAATTACTACTTATTCTCTTATTTGTTCATTCTTTTAGTCCATTTTCCTTGTGACCCCATTAAACTGCCACATATCAGATTACATTAATGTGACTCGTTATGACATTCAGTTTAACTTTTTGCTGAATACCGAAGTGTTATTACTGTCTACGCCCTACTACTTTTCTTTGTACCTGTTTAATTTTGTCGGCCAGTGTGGCCGAGCGGTTCTAGGCGCTTCAGTCTTGAACCGCGCAGCCGCTACGGTCTCATGTTCGAATCCTGCATTGGGCATGGATGTGTGTGATGTCGTTAGGTTAGTTAGGTTTATGTAGTCCTAAATTCTAGGGGACTGATGACCTCAGAAGTTAAGTCCCATAGTGTTCAGAGCCATTTGAATGATTTTTTGTTTAGTTTTGTCACTATTAGTTTAATATTTAGATGGGCTATACAGAGTATTTGACTATTCTGACGGGATCCAAATTTTAGATAGCTTCAAATAGTCAAAATTAACATTCTTTTCCTCATTTACAGCAAGCGATAAGAAAAATATTACTTCGAGGACATGATTGTTGCAGCTCGAGATAACGAAAAGCCGAACGTCTTATCGAGAAAGATAAAACAACACCAATGAAGAGAATACATAGAAGTGGAATCAACACGAATAATGAATTACGAGATCATGTGTTACAATTAAGGGTGTCTCATAAGTGAAGGTCATTATTCAGAGACATGCAGGAACGATCATATCGTCACGTAGAAGAAGGTATAATTAGATGGGTGAAGAAGAGTAACTTCACTTAACGAAGGTATATTCAGCACTTGCACATTCAAGAGCGCGGAGCGAACTGCCTGCCGCCAGAACACACAGAGTATATATACAGCTACAGAAAATTCCAGTACAATGATTCATGACATTTGTGGATACTTATAGAATGTATTCGAAGCGAATATAGAAATTAAAATTGTGCAATCCAGGCGAATTTTAAACTGACGATACATAGTATCATAACCACGACACGACGGTGCTACTTAGCCTCTTTTGTGCCGCAATAACACTTCATATTGACGTTGACGTTTCCCAAAGAGTTGTCGAGATAGAACTAATTTCATGTAGATTGTTATTTTCTGTGTAAAAATTATAGCACTCATTTTACGAAGTTTCATCTGAAAATACGTATTTTTAAGACATACGATCAGGAATCCGAACTATCGGAAAGCGTCGACAATTATTTTCGACAGTAGCAGGAGCATTACTATCGTAGAATTCCTAAACATACACCATATCGGATTGTAAATGGTTCAAATGGCTCTGAGCGCTATGGGACTTAACATCTGTGGCCATCAGTCCCCTAGTACTTGAAGCTAACTAACATAAAGACAGCACACACACATCCATGCCCGAGGCAGGATTCGAACCTGCGACCATAGCGGTCACGCGGTTCCAGACTGAAGCGCCTAATACCGCACGGTCACACCGGCTGGCTATCTGATTATACTTCATTAGTGAAGAAGCAAAGAATTATAGCCAGCATGTGTGGAACACACGTAACCGAAAATTTTCACTCCGTCGCACTACTTCATTCACGGAACATCATGGGCAAGTGAGCGTTAGATGGGCATCCTTAATATCGGAAAGACATCCTTAAAAAACAGATTGAAAGCAATGGGGTAGGTTGGGCTACAATAATACGACACACAACTGAGAGCTCCAAGTTCAGAACCACGTGTACGGTAAATGTGCTTTACGTCTGAAGACGTTGGGGATACCACATAACTATGTCCATATGAAGCTTTTCGATTCAAACGAGCATTTGTGTTGTATTCATGAACAATGACGGACTTCGGACAGCCTGCGTATGACAGAAACAGTGGGACACTTCACATGCAGCAGTTTATTCGTGAAATGGCTGAACAGTTACCTGTGTAATCTTACATCAGGTAATATCAAAACAATGTTTCCGGAGCACTTACGCACCCACCATAAGGCCTCTGATCGCCTGGGAATGGCCTAAGTGCTGAAAGTATCTGTGGCACGAACCTAATACTAACGAAATATAAAGTTGTTTAAAATTTTAAATATCAATTGAAGTTGCGAAAATACAGGGTGGGAGTAATTAAACTGACGATGATCCTAGTCTTGCAGTGCGGGCCTGCATACATTGCAGTACGCTGAAATTTCATAGGCATGTTCATGTACTTGTACATCTACATCGACATCGACATGGATACTCTGCAAATCAAATTTAATTGCCTGTCGGAGGGTTCACCGAACCACCTTCGCAATTCTCTACTATTCCGATCTCGTATAGCGCGTGGAAGGAATGAACACTTATATTTTTCCGTACTAGCTCTGATTGCCCTAATTTTATCATGGTGATTCAGCAATTTGGGAACAAACTTTGTTACTACAAACTCATGCTCTAAACATCCGAAAAAATTTCTTGGCACGAGTCAAAGGATATGACATAATTAGCAACATTTCTGATGGTAGTTGGGCGATTTTCTAGAACCATTTTCTTTACTATTTCCTTAACGTCACCAGTAATCGCTGTCCTGGTGTGCCCAGGGCTGTCGTAGTCTTCAGAGTCGTTTCGACCCTCTCTGGAACGTTTGTATCACTCTTAAACTCATTTCTTATGAAAGCAGATTCGGCGCAGGCCATAGCCAACATTTTCAACGTAATGTTGCACTTCCAATGTCATACATATTCTGTGAACCATCATATTCGAAAGTAGTACTTCGTTGAGCACTCGAAAACACGTGTAACCTTTTTGACTCTCAACCATGAACTAAACATTCAAAACAACTGAAACGCAAACATAGATCAGGAGCTTGTATACCAGCAAGATATAACAAGAATTATAAGGCCCTCGAAATTAAGTGTTTTCCGTTACTTTTTGATCGCACCTCGTATGTATGCATATGTAGATGCAAATGTCTTATGAAAAATCAAGTGAGTAACAAAGTTACATGATTTTTCATCATCATACAGCACTACGTTGCCTCAAAGCCGTGGCCAGAATCTATCATTGATGCTTGTACATGTTGAAGGTGCCGAATTCAGCTCATAAAGCCTTTGATCATTGCGTGGGTTTGGAGAGTAAAGAGGCTGTGTACTGCTGTCAACGATACGGCCAGTCAGCGTTTGAGACCAGGCGGCATGTAGACGTGAAGGACAGTGTCAAAGGCGCCCCCCTAGCTGGCACTGGAGCAAGGGTCAGTGCAGGACAGCAACTGATCATGCGGAATCGATTCGGTCAAAGCTCTCACAATGGAATCATGTGACCCCTGGAGTCGGCCAGAGTTCAGTCCTTGGTCATTTGCTTTTCTCGCTTCATCTACATCATTTATTTATGCTGGCGCCTTTCCGTTGTTTCGCTTTTCGATGGCGGCTATATATCAGATAATTTCTGATGTACGAACCACTTCAGGGATTTTATTGAAGTACGTAACCGCAGTATCAAGAAAATATGATTAATGAAATGTGAACTGTACATATGTCCTGGCACACAAGCTACTTGATAAAATCTGCTACGCAGTTTGTTAGCGTGATCCGTGGTAAACAACTTTTATTTACCAGAAAAATTTTTACAATAGACTCTTTAAATGCTTGTATTAGGCGGGGGAAGCACAAGTTTAGGAATTTGCATTATAGTGGACGTAGTCGTCTCGAAAGTTATAGCAACTGCTTAGATAATTTAGATAATTCCCATTTATTGTTCCATCTCAGCACCACGTTTTTGATGTAGCGCTTCCTGGAAATTACCACACACTTTAAGTGCTATTACATTTCAATGCAGAAAAGGGTTACACAGAATACTATAATTTTCTTTTTAAGAAATGAGCGGTTAATGCTCCACTGTCCGACTGAGCTGTCGTTGTTCACGCCATCCTAGAGCGCTACAGCACTATGCCATAGTCTCCAGAATTTATCATGGAGTAACGGTCAGAAGACGTTCAAACATTCAACGAAACCGGTCACCTTTTTTAAAAATATAATTACTATGGGCGATCTAGACTGTTATATACTTTATGCTCATTTTATATATACACTCCTGGAAATTGAAATAAGAACACCGTGAAATCATTGTCCCAGGAAGGGGAAACTTTATTGACACATTCCTGGGGTCAGATACATCACAAGATCACACTGACAGAACCACAGGCACACAGGCACAGGCAACAGAGCATGCACAATGTCGGCACTAGTACAGTGTATATCCACCTTTCACAGCAATGCAGGCTGCTATTCTCCCATGGAGATGATCGTAGAGATGCTGGATGTAGTCCTGTGGAACGGCTTGCCATGCCATTTCCACCTGGCGCCTCAGTTGGACCAACGTTCGTGCTGGACGTGCAGACCGCGTGAGACGACGCTTCATCCAGTCCCAAACATGCTCAATGGGGGACAGATCCGGAGACCTTGCTGGCCAGTGTAGTTGACTTACACCTTCTAGAGCACGTTGGGTGGCACGGGATACATGCGGACGTGCATTGTCCTGTTGGAACAGCAAGTTCCCTTGCCGGTCTAGGAATGGTATAACGATGGGTTCTATGACGGTTTGGATGTACCGTGCACTATTCAGTGTCCCTCGACGATCACCAGAGGTGTACGGCCAGTGTAGGAGATCGCTCCCCACACCATGACGCCGGGTGTTGGCCCTGTGTGCCTCGGTCGTATGCAGTCCTGATTGTCGCGCTCACCTGCACGGCGCCAAACACGCTGAAATCGCTGGAAATGGAAAAAAAGAACACATTGACACCGGCGTGTCAGACCCACCATACTTGCTCTGGACACTGCGAGAGGGCTGTACAAGCAATGATCATACGCACGGCACAGTGGACACACCAGGAACCACGGTATTGGCCGTCGAATGGCGCTAGCTGCGCAGGATTTGTGCACCGCCGCCGTCAGTGTCAGCCAGTTTGCCGTGGCATACGGAGCTCCATCGCAGTCTCCAACTCTGGTAGCATGCCGCGACAGCGTGGACGTGAACCGTATGTGCAGTTGACTGACTTTGAGCGAGGGCGTATAGTGGGCATGCGGGAGGCCGGGTGGAAGTACCGCCGAATTGCTCAACACGTGGGGCGTGAGTTCTCCACAGTACATCTATGTTGTCGCCAGTGGTCGGCGGAAGGTGCACATTCCCGTCGACCTGGGACCGGACCGCAGCGACGCACAGATGCACGCCAAGACCGTAGGATCCTACGCAGTGCCGTAGGGGACCGCACCGCCACTTCCCAGCAAATTAGGGACACTGTTGCTCCTGGGGTATCGGCGAGGACCATTCGCTACCGTATCCATGAAGCTGGGCTACGGTCCCGCACACCGTTAGGCCGTCTTCCGCTCACGCCCCAACATCGTGCAGCCCGCCTCCAGTGGTGTCGCGACAGGCGTGAATGGAGGGACGAATGGAGACGTGTCGTCTTCACCGATGAGAGTCGCTTCTGCCTTGGTGCCAATGATGGTCGTATGCGTGTTTGGCGCCGTGCAGGTGAGCGCCACAATCAGGACTGCATACGACCGAGGCACACAGGGCCAACACCCGGCGTCATGGTGTGGGGAGCGATCTCCTACACTGGCCGTACACCTCTGGTGATCGTCGAGGGGACACTGAATAGTGCACGGTACATCCAAACCGTCATCGAACCCATCGTTCTACCATCCCTAGACCGGCAAGGGAACTTGCTGTTCCAACAGGACAATGCACGTCCGCATGTATCCCGTGACACCCAACGTGCTCTAGAACGTGTATGTCAACTACCCTGGCCAGCAAGATCTCCGGATCTGTCCCCCATTGAGCATGTTTGGGACTGGATGAAGCGTCGTCTCACGCGGTCTGCACGTCCAGCACGAACGGTGGTCCAACTGAGGCGCCAGGTGGAAATGGCATGGCAAGCCGTTCCACAGGACTACATCCAGCATCTCTACGATCGTCTCCATGGGAGAATAGCAGACTGCATTGCTGCGAAAGGTGGATATACACTGTACTAGTGCCGACATTGTGCATGCTCTGTTGGCTGTGTCTATGTGCCTGTGGTTCTGTCAGTGTGATCATGTGATGTATCTGACCCCAGGAATGTGTCAATAAAGTTTCCCCTTCCTGGGACAATGAATTCACGATGTTCTTATTTCAATTTCCAGGAGTGTATATGTCACCATCTTTAAAGTGGCTACCACTGTAATAGTTCAGCATTTTACTGATGGTTCAGAATTCTGTCCTCCTGTTAGCCTGTAAATGCAGTAGGCAGCCCTACGAACACCTCTTCTGTGCCAACCTTTGCCTTTCTGAGTAGCAGTTTTTAACCGACACCCTCAATTATTACCTGGATGTATTTCGTTCTCTGTCTTTCTCTATTCCTTTTACCCTCTACCGCTCTCTCTAGAACCATGGATGTAGTTCCATGATATCTCAACAGACGTATTACCATCTGATCCCTTCTTCTTGTCAGTGTTTTCTATGTATTCCTTCTTTTACAGATTATGGGGAGAACTTGATCATTCCTTACCTTATCAGGCCACCCAGTTTTCTACATTCGTCTGTAGCAGCCATCCATTTTATCATGTTTCTTGCCACTTTGAATTAAAACCTTCTTAACGCTTATGTCCACCACTTAAGTGTACTCAGCATACTGTATGAACATAACAACCATTATAATTCTATGTGATCGGTCTAAACTTAAATTTTTTGCTATAAATGTAAGAACTAAATTACATTTTTCTGTATATGAAGCTCAACACCTTCTCCTCAGTGGTCAAGTATGTCTTTTCACTCATGTTGAATTGCTGTAGAACATGCCAGGGGGATGTCACTTACTCTGTAATTGTTCATTCACAACGTAGCCCATTACCTGGTTACTGGCATCATGTGCTGAAATAAACTCCTTTTTGTAATCCTGGAAGATCAGCACAGGGCTAATTCTTAATAACTCATTATGTTTCTTCAAATGTAGCTTGACAATATGCTATCTATAGGAATTTCATAGCATTATTTAACTAATGTGTAAGTCGTCATGCAATATTTACAAATCCCACCACAAATTCTCTATAGTAATTTAATAACCTCCAAAATATGACCCATAACTTCTCTATGGTGCAAGAAAACTCCACAGTGCGTATCATTCTGGGATCCATTGTCATATCATCCGGGGTAATCGCTTGTACTATGTAGATCACTTCCCTTACTGCACAATGGCACTTCACGATGCTAATGGTTACGTGTGGTCAATGCTATCTCTTATAAAAATATTTTAGGCATTTGAAAATCTCCATTTTCTTTTAAATTACGAGAATGTTATCAAGGTAAAGCAAACACTGCTGTCGTTTTAAATCCCTTAAAACTCATCAACCAGTGGAACATGGCTTGCACATTTTAAAACCTATTAGCATCTGCCGAAATGACCCAAATAATCTGTAAAAGGAGTCTTCAGTCAGTCCTCTCACACTACCTCCAACTGAAGGTAACCAATTCTTAAGCCTGTTGTGGAAAAGGATTTACACTGCCATAAGTTATCCAATATCTCAATAATGTTTGGTATCCATCTCTGCTACATACTTTGGCTGAACTGGTGCTGATAGTTCACTGCCACCATACCACTAAAACTACAGTACAGACAGAGAAATTCTACTCGCATGTTGTACAGTTTTGAGTGCTTTCAGTCTCTGATACCTACACTGTATACGATCATTTCCCTCCACCTACAGGTGTGTGTACGTCCTTTGGAACTCATTTCCAGCCATATGTCCTTACAACAGGTCTCACTTCTCATCCTCTCGGGAATAGTTCCCTGCAGTTTCTTCCTATTTTGCAAACCCGCCTGGTGAATCTTTCTGATAACTGAAAACGTTGTATGCATGTGCTGCTCTGAGGTGAAGCTAGAGCAGAACAGAAAAATTCTGGTGGCGTGGACCAGGCCAGTCACATGGATAATAAGAGAGTCAGAACAAATATTCATGAATGTCTTATCTTTGCAAGTAACATTTGTATACGTCGTTCGTATTTATTCTACCAATCTCATTACATTTCACATTATTTTGGTGAGTAAAATTAGCCCTGAACAAGCTTTGTTTATCTTGATTCTCATTTCACAATAGGTTTAAGATTTCCGAGTGAGAGGGAAGATCGTGACAGGTGTTTTTAGTGAGGCATTTTCAGCTGTTGGTGGACGTGAAACAATACCGTAGCAGCAGAAAGGCGCATTTCTCGCTCTCGTAGCAGTGTTTCCTGCGCCTTTATGGCAACGAGGACTGATGGCAGGCGCGTGTTGAGCTTTGGTTTCGGATTACGGGGGCGCTGGTGAGGAGCGCCAGCAGTGCTTGCGTATTGAGCCACTGCCACCCACCCCCCTCTCCCTCTCCCGCCCCTCCTACGCAGTGCCACGCAGCGTCATGCCCCACTTTCCGTCTGGAAGGCGGCCAGCCGGCCGATACGGTGCGTGAATGAATTATAGTCGCCGGCGCAGGGGCCTGATGGCGAATTCCTGGTTACCTGTCGGCGAGGAAAATTTATAGCCATCTTTTAGCAAATAGCGGCAGCGGCAGGGAAACGGACGATAAAAGTTCGCTTTGGCCTGCGTTTACTATGTCTCACGAAAGTTCATTACGTGTATTCTCCTATGTTCCGAATTTAAAGTTACGCTGGTAGCCGAGCAGGTAGTAGGCCAGTACTGTAGTGGTGAGGAGTACTTCTGACCCATTTCCTCTACCACCAAGATTGATCGAGCAATACTAAAACTGTTTCACCGTACAAAAGCCTTCAGATTAAAACTTTAACGATGTAAATACGTAATAGTCAACAGTTCATAAAACAATAGCTTTTTATTGGGACTATTGTGAAACCGTATGTCTTCTTTGTAGATAGTACTCAATCAGACTCCACTTACTGATGAACTGCAGGCATGCATTCTGTACTATCAATTTGTGTCCGGCTCGGACTGCCTCCGTCAGTTCCGTTCTAGAATTCATCACTATAAGACAGAAGGCTGGTTTGAACACCATAATACTTTTCTAGGCATGGTGCTATTTAAGGTGGTACGCCAGTTATGTTCATGTTCTGCTCCGTCGTGCAGCTCGGCACTTTCTACCATTAACAGAGATTGTCAGAGGTGAAGTAAGTGCTAAGTGAGAGGTACAAGTGGAGCATCCGAGAGGTGATTGAAAACCAGCCATTTGGAGGCGTTCGCTTTCAGTAAGTCACTGAGTCATCTATACTGACACGCAATTATTGCTTTCATTCGTAACATAATTCCCTACATGAAACCACGCGAAAACAATAATGCTTTTGTGACCATTCAGGACAATAGCAAACTGAAAGGCTCGCCTAGCAATATAAAACAAATGTTTATTATTGACATACATGCATTTAATCTACCATCCACAATCTTTCTCTAAGGATTCAACAGGAAATCCACCTTCCGGCAACACATCTTCGACTTCAGATGTCATCCTTCAATCTATTAGTACTTCAGATTGTTTCGTTGTTATCTCTACACTGCCGCCAAAGATTCAACCCGCAAAAGGATTGTGTTCAGTGGCATCACTGCATAATATGTGCACGGTGAGGGGTTTTAGTGTTAATGACCCATTCGTCACAGTCATCGTGCGGTCAGAGGCGCTCAGGAGGCCTGTCTTTGCAACATTCTTTATAAGGTAAAACTATGCTCCGCCGACGAGTATGTACTACTATTGAACAACTTCAGCGATTTGAATAGGGTAAATTATGGATCTGCAGGTAACTGGGTGCACATACTGGCTAATTGCTGGGCGTGTTGCACCATTGTATCGGTGTTGTGTCGCTACTTCGACCAGTGGTCTGTGGAACTTTCCTACGACTGTACGTCATGTTCCGGACTTACACGTAGTACAGACACATGTCAAGATCGACTTATTATGTTAGCGGCAGTGGGCGACCAAATATCATCCAGCGACGAAATCCGAACTGCTGTAACATCAGGGACCACTGGGAGCTGATAGAGTGCAGCATGATCTTTCATGTGTACCTCTGAACAGCCCGCGTCCTCGCTTCCCGAGCACGGAGTCCCGGGTTTGATTCTCAGTGGGATGTTGTCCTCATCATTTCATCATCATTCATGCACGTGGCGAGATTGGACTGAGAAAAGAATGGGAATTTATACGGGCGCTGACAGCTACGCAGTTCAGAGCCCCACAAACCAAACATCATCAAATGGTTCAAATGGCTCTGAGCACTATGGGACTTAACATCTATGGTCATCAGTCGCCTAGAACTTAGAACTACTTAAACCTAACTAACCTAAGGACATCACACAACACCCAGCCATCACGAGGGAGAGAAAATCCCTGACCCCGCCGGGAATCGAACACGGGAACCCGGGCGTGGGAAGCGAGAAGGCTACCGCACGACCACGAGATGCGGCCCCAAATATCATCATCATCATAATCCGACCAGCCTCAATGATGCAGCCAAGCATGGCTACTCTGGTGTCGTGAAAAAGTTGACTGGTTAGTCGAATAGTGCTCTGTTGTTTACCGCGACTTGTGTAGGATTTGTCTGGATTTTAGTAATGGACGTACACATGTATGACAGGATCTGCCGAGCTGCCTGCTCTAGAAGGCATTTGCCAACGTCGCAATGGCCCCGTCCCAAGCTTCATGGGTGTCTGTGGGAGGTCATTAGTTACAACTACTGGTCATGTTTGGTTTTTCTGCAAGTTAAGGTAGTCAGAGTCCGCTATATTTCCCAGACTGTTATCCCCGTGCTGGTGCCATTTCTTCGAGGGGAAGATGATGCACTTCTTCAGAGGGTCAGTGCGTACACACGCAACTGCTTCCCTGGCCAGCAAGATCATCAGTTATCTCGCCAACTGAATACATATTGGACATGATGTAGCGATAACTTATTCGTTCACGAGACCTGCAAGAACCGTTGCGGTTGATTCTTAGTACGTGTAGATATACAACTGCGCTGCCGCAAGAGGCGGGTACGCTGTGTGTTGAGGCGATTGTTGGTACCCCCCATTACTGTGACATGACTGTTTCATTTCTTTCAGCTTGTTATCGTATACTGCTACATTGATAAGTTACGTGTCACCTCATTTGCCAAAAAAATGGCCTTGTCCTTGAGAGCCTAGCACCTTCTTTCCAACAGTGTTATTTAGTTTGAATTTCTGAAAATGATACTATTTTAAGGACTCTCTTACTTCACGGATATAAATTTTGTGATATAAAGTAAGAGCCAGCGAATATCCTCAGGGATGGTGTCGGATACTTAGCATGCGATATTGCCGCCCTACACCAGCTACATTTGCTGGAAGCCCCGTCACCTTTGCGGAGGATAATGCTGTCGAATCCATACAAATCAACCGGAAAATCTCCGGTGGCCAGCTGGAATGTCTTCGACGGTTCAATAATTAGCGGATGCTGGACCACGACGATTGCTGCGTACTTTGACGTGATTTGGTGTCGCGTTATGGACGCCTTTGCAATTAGTTTTCTACAATGAGTTGGATATACTGCATTTTATTAACTGCTTCTTGTGCTTAACAATTAGTGATGAAGATGTCTTCTGCGTGAATTAGGAACCAGCAAAATGGATCCAGTACAGGCAGTGACGTTTAACAAAGAGAAAGTACAGCTGCAGCTGAAGCAGGACATAAGCAGCGAATGGTAGCACTGTACTAGTAAAAGGCAGCGAACCACAAGCTGTGTTGAACTTACAGAATTACACTAGCAGTCCAGCGTTTCCTTGATTCAACTAACAATTAGATGAGTTTAAGCATCCTCAGAAACAGTTGCAGTTACTTGTCCAAGTAGCAGATACTTGCCGCGCGGGATTAGCCGAGCGGTCTCAGGAGCTGCAGTCATGGACTGTGGGGCTGATTCCGGCGGAGGTACGAGTCCTCCCTCGGGCATGGGTGTGTGTGTTTGTCCTTAGGATAATTGAGGGTAAGTAGTGTGTAAGCTTGGGGACTGATGGCCTTCGCAGTTAGGTCCTATAGGCACCTAATTTAAGTAACAAATTTCCCAGTACGAACAGTAATATTCAGAATCCCCAATCTGAGACGTTATGGTTAGATACGTTACATGAGGCGTATTCGGAAAGTAAAGACCGATTAGGTACGAAATAGAAACCACTGTGAAAATGCAATGTAACGTTGCACAGACGTGTTGGGCAGTGTCTTAAGTGTGCCTTTAGATCGCTTCACGTTACTCTTTTCAGTTCAGAGCGCGAAGTGAAAACATATAAGTGCCTAAAATAACAGTGTCATTCGCCAGGTATGTGGATCTGGTGAGATATTTCTCCTGAAACTATGAAGCAGACATAACATAACTTTCATGCTTTTCTTTCTTGAAGACAATTTACAGCCACATTCTGCATGGGCAATGAAGACGGTGTAGGAGCGTTTTCGATGGAAAGTGTTTGATCCCCCACTATAATGCCTACAGCATTTAATTGGCTCATTCCGTTGTTCATCACATGAACCGTTGGCTACAAATACAACATTTTGGCACAAACAACAAAAGGCGTACCAACATAGAGAAATGGCGGAATGCACATGCAGCTGCCTTTTCTGAGGAGGGTACTGCCAGTTTGTATAACGCTACAACGAATGTCGGAGTCGGAGAAGCAACTATTTAGAGAGGTAGCTGGAAGGTGTGGCTAACTATTGGGAATAATATATTTTGATTTTCACTGTGGTTTTTATTTCGCGACCGATGGGATCTTATTTTACGAACAGCCCCGGAATTGCGAACTCGCGCATTCCCTTTCTTTTCTACGCTAATAGAGTCCACTTGTAACACCACAACTCTGTGGATGATCATACATTTTCCACGTGTTTTGCGAAGTTAGCTTTATTAGTTTTGCTGAATATTATTATTGTAAATATCTTGTCAAATTAAAAATTCTCTTTGTTTTGTATGAAAGAGAATACGCATGGCTTGTTAACATTTTGTAAGTACACAAAAAATTGTTCAAATGGCTCTGAGCACTATGGGACTTAACAGCTATGGTCATCAGTCCCTAGAACTTAGAACTACTTAAACCTAACTAACTTAAAGAGATCGCACAACACCCAGTCATCACGAGGCAGAGAAAATCTCTGATGACTGGGTGTTGTGTGATGTAAGTACACATGGAGGCCTAGCTAGCGAAAAGCTATTGTCAAAGAGTTTAATAAATTATAAATGTATTACCACTGGACGTGCGGGTGCGACTAAAAAGGAGCAGTTCGGAGTCGCGAGGAGATGGTTGGTGTCGTTGGTTCAGTGTATGAGCCGGTGTGACTATGCAAAAGTGCGGAGATATTAAGTCTGTTTCCGAAGTGCGGAGCAATGAAAACTGAATGGTTGTTTCGTGGATGTTTATTATCGGCAGTCTATGGGCATAGCATTTATTGGGTACAGTACAAACGCTGCAAGAATACTTCACACAACATCAAGAGTATTGTGGGCCCTTGTTGTTGGCTATTGTGGGGCAAGAAGATCAACCTGTGCCCTATTTAGCGCTAAATGAAGCCACTCCACAAACCAACGGCATAGTGAAGTGAAGTAACAACTTGCGTTTACATATTATTTTCTTTTTCTATCGAAGTTTTGAGATCTAACGATATAATTTAAGCACTAAGTCAATGAAGTGCTCTGGAAGTCAGCGAATATTTACGCCCAGAATAATGTGAACGGCGTATCATTATCTGTGTTTTGTTCTATATTAGAATGCTCGCCCGTCTTTTCTTGCTCATCTTCTTCTTTAATCGCTCGCCTTTCCGACAGCATCTCAAGCTAACCGCCTCCTATTTTCTTCGCTTATGTTCAAATGAACTAAACTTGCATTCCTGTTAGGAATTTATTTAATCATTCCATTATTATCGTCAATTTCGACTACTGATAGCATCTTATTATGAATACTTTATTCTTTCGCTCCAAAGTTGAGCTAAGATTACTGTAATTTCGTAGTGTTTCGCCGAAATACGGCACAATTCTTTGTTATGTTCAAAGCTGTGAGAATTATTCACAAAATGTTATATTTCAGTAGTTCTGCTATTTCGAGACATTATTAGTTTGAAATATTTATTGAATTGCTTAATTATTACAAATATATGAATATACTTAAGCTTATTTTACACTCATTACCATTTACGTTAGCCGAAGCATAAATTTCCATAATTCCATAATCATATGCACCCATATTTATAAAATAACGTAGTTAATGCTTCAGTATAGCTGGAAATAGCAAGAATGAAGAACGTTGCAGAAATGTTGCGATTCGGACGCTGGTCGAATGAGATATGTTAGTAAGCGAAATCACATTGTTGTTGGAGTGGGTGCACGTACGAGTACAGACAGTACCGCTACACTGTGTTTAGCGCATCTTCTGGTAGCGAATAAGCAAGTTGTCTTGGTAAAGGAATTTGAAATAAGTGAGGACAAGGTATGGCTGATGCAATTAAGTAATATGTACGACGGTTTGGACGAGTAGAATTAAGAAAGTAGCGTATATTTTACATAAAGTAATGAGAAGTTGAAGTATTTTGCTAGCGAGACGAAAGGGGAAAGAAATTAGAAAGAGGAGTGACATAAAGTAAATAACGTTGATGAGATGTGTGAATATAATAAAGGATTTGGGGCACGTGAGGTGCGTAATAATAATGTGGAAGGATGCCATTTCCGAACTCGAAGAAGTCAAGACAACCGGAAACTGTATTATGGGGCAAGAGTATGTTTGTTCTGATAACTGGGTGAGATTACTGAGCAAAACGGATGATTCCAAGGAGTACTAAGTTATGGCAGAACTATTGTGTTCAGATAAAGTAAGAGAGCTTGACGATGCAACAGATACTGCGAAATAAAACATGTTTTGTTCAAACAGAAGAAGGTAGTAGTAGGAGGCAGAAAAAACCACCGGATAAAATGGTTGAGCCAGGTGGTATACTGTGGAATGATTTGGAAGTGGAACAGGATTTATTATGGAAGATAGAGGTCGAGACAATGTGAGCTGATAATGATTCCGGCAAATGTACATGGTGTGGAAACTCTGATATTAATCGATAGTGGTAGTGTGTGTTCCCAGTCATTTTATGAGCATATTAGGAATGAATGTGAAATATTCGTGATTCCAGTTGAGGGCGTGAAGTAGTAAACCAATAAAATTTCATGTGTTGTTACAAACGGTTATTAAAAATATGTTGTTTGAACAAGATTTCTTAGTGCTTCCTCAGCTAAATACTGAAATAATTGAAGGTGTGGATTGGATGACTAGGCATAAATTAAATACTGAATGTGTTAGGTAGGACATCATTTGTTCAGTGGTAGACGAGAAGATAAATATGTATTTTCATAAAGTAGTAGAAACTAGTGAAAGGGGCGAAATTAATTTAGGAATACTTAAGTTAATAATGTGTGGAGGTCTGGGTGAAGGAGCTTAGCATTATCACGTTAGAAACTGGAATAAATTTTACCCAACTGCTGACGAAATGAAAGACGTAGTGTAAAAGGTTTTGGGTGTATCAGTAGAACAGAAAAGAGAATTTCACAATATTTTAGAAAGTAATCAAGAAGTATTTTCAGAGAAGAATGGTTCAGTACATGACTTTGAATATGAAATGGAAACTGCAGAGCATGAACAATTTTTCGGACCAATCTACCAAATCCCGTTAGCTAGGAAGGAGGCAGTACAGAGAGGAATAAATCCTATGGAGGAATCGGGAATAATTGAAAGATGTAGGAGCCAGTAAAATAATCCACATTATGTCGTCAATAAGAAAGACGGAGGAGTGAGAATAGTGATACACGCGCGATTTAAGTAAAATAGTGAAGCGTCAGAGTGATAGACCAGAATATTTGTATAATATGCTTCAGACGTTTCATGGTGCGAAATACACAAGTCTTGATTTGACGTCTGGATATTAGCAAATTCCGTTAGAACCGAAATCGAGGGAACTGACGACATTTCTTTTTACGGGGAAGTTCTATCAGTCTAAAGTCGTTCACTTTGGATTAAACACATCCGTATTTGTGTTAATCCGAGAACTGTAAGAAGTGTTAGGGAAAGAGTTAAAGAGTAAAATAAAAATTTGTGTTGATGACTTATTGGTAGCGACATCATCATAGGAAGAGAATTGTGAGTTGCTGAAAGAAATTGTTAAATCATTGAGACAAGGTGGAATGACGTTAAAAATCAAGAAATGTGAGTTTGTAAATAAAGGAATTAGAATTTTTAGGTCATATTGTAACGACCATGGAAATAACGAAAGATTCTCGGAAATTAGAAACGATTAGAGATTGCCCACCACCAAAGACGAAAAAAGACACCAAAGACGAAAAAAGAGTTTAAGTCGTTTTTTGGCTTACGTAATTTCTTTCGCAAATAGGTATAGTCTCCCGAAATGCCTTCACAAAAGAAGAAGGAAATATTCCAAAATTCGAATCGAGAACAGCAGCCAACATGAGTAACTTAGAAGTAAATATCCTCGGAGTAGTGAAGCAACTCAAACCACTCAATAAAAGCAAGACTTCTGGTCCAGATTGTATACCAATTAGTTTCCTTTTCGAGTATGCTGATGCATTAGCTCCATACTTAACAATCATATACGACTGTTCGCTGAACGAAAGATCCGTACCCAAAGACTGGAAAGCTGCACAGGTCACACCAACATTCAAGAAAGGTAGTGGGAGAAATCCAGTAAATTACAGGCCATATCGTTAACGTCGATATTCAGCAGGATTCTAGAACATATATTGTGTCCGAACATTATGAATTACCTCGAAGGAAGCGGTCTAATGACACACAGTCAACATCGGTTTAAAAAACATTGTTCCTGTGAAACACAAGTAGCTCTTTATTCACATGAAGTGCTGAGTGCTATTAACAAGGGATATCAGATCGATTCCGTATTCCTGGATTACCGAAAGGCTTTTGACACTGTACCACACAACCGGCTCGAAGTGAAATTGCGTGCTTATGAAATATCGTCTCAGTTATGTGACTGTATTTGCGATTTCCTGTCAGGGAGGTCACAGTTCATAGTAATTGACGGAAAGTCATCGAGTAAAACAGAAGTGATTTCAGGCGTTCCTCAATGTAGTGTTACAGGCCTTTTGCTGTTCCTTATCTATATAAACAGTTTGGGAGACAATCTGAGAAGCCGTCTTCGGTTGTTAGCAGATGACGCTGTCGTTTATCAACTACTACAGAAGATCAAAACAAACTGCAAAACGATTTAGAAAAAATATCTGAATGGTGTGAAAAGTGGCAGTTGGCCCCAAATAATGAGAAGTGTGAGGTCATACACATTAGTCCTAAAAGGAACTCGTTAAAAGTCGCTTACACGATAAAGCAGTCTAATCTAAAATCCGTAAATTCAACTAAATACCTAGGAATTACAATTACGAACAACTTAAATTGGAACGAACACGTAGAAAAGGAAGGCTAACCAAAGGCTGCGTTAAACTGGAAGGTACACGTATAAAAGGAGGGCTAACCAAAGGCTTCGTTTTATTGGAAGGACACTTAGAAAATGTAACAGACCTACTAAGGAGAGTGCCGGCACTACGCTTGTCCGTCATGTTTTAGAATACTGCTGCATGGTGTGGGATCCTTACCAGACAGGACTGACGGAGTGCATCGAAAAAGTTCAAAGAAAGGCAGCACGTTTTGTATTATAGCGAAATATGGGAGAGAGTGTCACAGAAATGATACAGGATTTGGGCTGGAAATCATTAATAGGAAGGTGTCTTTCGGTGCGACGGAATCTTCTCACGAAATTCCAATCACCAACTCTCTCCTCCGAATGCGCTAATGTTTTGTTGACACCGACCTAAATAGGGAGGAATGATCATCACGCTAAAATAAGGGAAATTAGAGCTTGTACGGAAATATACTGTAAGTAGGCTGTTTACGTTTTCTTATTGGTAACGCCACGTGGCGCTCTGTATGAAAAATCACTGGCTGTGCCATGTGCAGTCTGTGGCTGGTTTGCATTGTTATCTGCCATTGTAGTGTTGGGCAGCGGCAGCTGGATGCTATCAGGGCGTAGCGTTGCGCAGTTGGAGGTGAGCCGCCAGCAGCGGTGGACGTGGGGAGAGAGATGGCGGAGTTTTGAACTTTCTAAGAATTGGTGTCATGAACTGATATATATATTATGACTATTAAGGTACATAAATTGTTTGTTCTGCATTAAAGTCTTACATTTGCTAATTATGCCTATCAGTAGTTAGTGCCTTCAGTAGTTTGAATCTTTTATTTATCTGGCAGTAGTGGCGCTCGCTGCATTACAGTAGCTTGAGTAACGAAGATTTTTGTGAGGTAAGTGATTTGTGAAACGTATAGGTTAATGTTAGTCAGGACCATTCTTTCATAGGGATTTTTGGAAGTCAGATTGCGTTGCGCCAAAAACATTGTGTGACACTTTAAGCAAAGTCACGTATAATTGTTCTAAGGGGACCATTCATATGTGGACCCTTAGCCAAGGATACCTCACTGGAATCTTCAGATTTTTTTTCTTGTAGTTTGTGTAATAAGTGTAGACTTTGTTTATTGCTAGCGCGTAATTGTAGAGAGAATCTCCTTTGTAGTTGTAGTCTTTCATTGTTGTACAGTAAAACAGTTGTGGCATACATGTAGATTTGCACGAAGTATTTCACAGCAGCGCTTGCAATTAACTAGATATTATTTTCGGTGCTATGTTAATGTGTTCTCTTATTTTTCCTCTTCAAATTGTGTTTTTCTGTGTTGTCGTGTGAAATATTGTGACAATAATGGCGTGTGAAAAACGTAATACTAGGCCACCATGTAATGAATTAACTAATGTTCAAAGTAGTAATTTGGTAATAGTGCATAGGGAAATGGAGCGGGCTGCAAATAATGGTGTAGACAGTGAAACAATTAGTGAACATCGAAGTATTATCGATCGATCTGTCGGCAACAGCTCGCGTCAGGTATCCGAAACGACAGGACACAATCTAGGAAACGCTGTACATTCAGGTTTTGCGTCCTCGCCGTTTTCTCAAATAAGTCCAGACACATTTTCTGCTTGTTAAAATGTGAATGTTGCCAGTGCAAATGCACTGCCGAAAAGCATAGAGGAACAGCTTTCATACACTAATACATAATTATTGCAATTAATGCAGCAAATGAAACAAAATCGGGGACAAACACAGCAACAGTTAGACACAATAGAACAAAATCTTCAAAAGTTAGACATAACGCTTAAACAAAATCAGAAGCAAATGGGACAAAATCTTCAAAAGTTAGACACAATGGAACAAAAGCTTCAAATGTTAGACACCACACTTGAACAAACATGTGAAGATTAAACTAATGAGTTACATAACATCGAATCGAAATGTCAAAAAGACTGTAATGACGTAAAAACAAAAATTGGTGAGCATTTCCAACCTATTTTTTCGCGGCATGAAAATGCATTACAGAATCACGAAGCAGCCATACAAGAACTGCATACTATTGTTCAAGAAAATCATGAGACCTTGCAAGCTAAAATTGACTCAGTTGCATCTACCGGTTCGGTTACACAACTTGCAAAAACTCAAGCGAAATTAAAGGACACAGTAGATACTCTGAAAATTGGTTCAGAAAGACACAAAGCGGAAATAATTTCAGTATCGGATAAAGTAGCCGAACTTTCAGATCAGTTCACTAACTTCTACCAGTTTTTCCATTCGTCTGTAAAGAATTCGCGTTAGTATTATGCAGCTGTGACTTATTAAACCGATAGTTCGGTAATTTTGACATCTGTCAGCACCTGCTTTCATTGGGATTGGAATTATTATATTCTTCTTGAAGTCTGAGGGCATTTCACCTGTCTCATACATCTTGCTCACCAGCTGGTAGAATTTTGTCATGACTGGCTCTCCCAAGGCCGTCAGGAATGTTGTCTACTCTGGGGGCATTGTTTTGACTCAGGTCTTTCAGTGCTCTGTCAAACTCTTCACGCAGTATCTTACCTCCCATTTGGTTTTCATCTACATCCTCTTCCATTTCCATAATATTGTCCTCAAGTACATCGCCCTTGTATAAACTTTCTATATACTCCTTCCACCTTTCTGCCTTCCCTTCTTTGCATAGAACTGGGTTGCCATCTGAGCTCTTGATATTCATACACGTGGTTCTCTTCTCTCCAAAGGTCTCTTTAATTTTCCTGCGGGCATTATCTATCTTACCCCTATCTGATAAGACTTATGTTGCAGAATTTTTCTAATACTAAGCTACATTCACTATGATGAGGAATACTGTTATCCTCAAATATAATTTGCATTAATAAAATGTTATTTATTTTGTAAAGATGTTTACACATTATTTATTCTGTTTTGTTCTAATGCTCATGTGTGAAGTTGATGTTTCAAAAGTTATTCTGATCTTTTATGTACGTACTTATGTCGTAATTTTTGTAACACTGAAGTATTTGCTATTTCGATTCGTTTGTAAAGCCTGTACTACTACATATATTATCTGTATTGTTATGTGTTTTAATGATATATTTTCTACCTTTGGTATTGTATTCTTATGTTATAAAATTGTAATTGACACCAGTTCATCAAATTAAATAACTTGTAAATTACATTTCACTGCACACGTTTCTGTTGGTCATAGTATATGCACAATATGTGAGAAGTAGGGACTGATAGTGTTTGCAAGTGTGTTGGTAATTCAGCAAGGGACTGGTTAACAGCGTTGCTGGTTCTAAGGACAATTCCAAAAACTTTGTGAGTGGACAAGTGGTGGGTTATGGACTTGCTATATTATCCGCAAGACTCTTCAATGGTGATTGTGCGCCTGCACAGTCAAACAGATGGCTGCTGACTATCTTTACAAGGACTGAAATGGGCCTGCACCTTTGATGACTCCCAAATACCATTATTTTTACAAGGACTGCAGTGGGTCTGCACCTCTGGTGGCCCACCAGTACCTTAATCTCTACCAGAACTACAATGGATCTACTCTGTGTTGACCTACCTACCAATATTCTTCAAAACATCGACTGACTCTGCTGTGGGTTTGCTCTGTTGTGGCCCATTACCTGTCTGCATGTCAAGAGTCAGCACTCTCTTTCCGTTGAAAGGACAACACTACTTCTTCAAGACTGCATGGAAATCCACTTCTTCCATGTGCATTTTCTTTTATTGCTCAGTCTTTGACAAAAACACTGCTATTTTACTGTGATGAATGATCAGGACTGTCTATATGGACTGTGAGAAAATTTTAGCTTTTGACCAACATTATATCAATAAGTGTGTGCATTTGATTTCTTTGCTATTGTAATCATAATTATGAAAAAAAATTTCAAATCTGTATTGGCCACTGCCCAAATTAATTTGTAAATTTTTTTGTGGGGAGCATGGGGGCTATGTAAGTAGGCTGTTAACGTTTTCTTATTGGTAACGCCACATAGCGCTCTGTATGAAAAATCACTGGCTGTGCCATGTGCAGTCTGTGGCTGGTTTGCATTGTTATCTGCCATTGTAGTGTTGGGCAACGGCAGCTGGATGCTATCAGGGCGTAGCGTTGCGCAGTTGGAGGTGAGCCGCCAGCAGTGGTGGACGTGGGGAGAGAGATGGCGGAGTTTTGAAATTTGTAAGAATTGGTGTCATGAACTGATATTTATATTATGACTGTTAAGGTAAATACATTGTTTGTTCTGTATTAAAATCTTTCATTTGCTAACTATGCCTATCAGTAGTTAGTGCCTTCAGTAGTTTGAATCTTTTATTTAGCTGGCAGTAGTGACGCTCGCTGTATTGCAGTAGCTTGAGTAACGAAGATTTTTGTGAGGTAAGTGATTTGTGAAACGTATAGGTTAATGTTAGTGAGGGCCATTCTTTCGTAGGGATTTTAGGAAGTCAGATTGCGTTGCGCTAAAAACATATTGTGTGTCAGTTTAAGCACATTCGTATACAATTGTTCAAAGAGGACGTTTCACATAAACCAGTTTTGTATAATTTTTCTAAAGGGGACGTTTCAAACTTATGACAGATACAGTGAGATAGATAATCGAAATCTCGAAATTTTAATTCATTTATAATGGACCTTTTAAAATTGAAAGGATTCCTCACCCTGTTGCTTATTATCTAGTTACCCCACTGTCAAATAAAAAATTAGGTGAAGTGTTGTCAAAGCAGAAATGACTGACGTTTCTAACTAGAAAACAAAATTGAAACATAAACGTTATGAACTGTCAAGGTATTATAAATAATAGGTGTTTCAATGAAAGGATTATGTTAACCTATGCCACATAAGCCTACCCATATTTTGAGTTACATACGCTATCTATAAAGAAAATACAAATCACTGTTATCGTGAAGGAATCATGTAGTTAAAGAGAATGTAGAAAAGATTTACTGTTATCAGTATTCCGAAAATTTGGTGTATGAAATAATGATGCAAAAGGAAATGAACTGAAAGTTGTCGTTTAAGTTGCAAGTAAAAATATGTGAAACAGTTTAATTTAATGACGAAGGACCCATATTGTAAATGGGGTGAAAGACAAACAGAGTTCATACGGACGTGCTTGGCATGTAAGCACCACAAAGATGAGAGAGTGAAGAGTAAAGGCGCACTATTGGTTGCGCAGAATGTCAGGATACATTACAGGAAGTGCACTGTTTGTTCGCACAGGAAAAATTCACATTCTTGTACGCGAAGTGTAGTATTATACATACAAAATTACATGTTCATTTACAGGAAATAAAATTTAAATAACTGAAAATGGGCACGGATTAATGACATGCTGTGTGAAAGGAAATATTGATTTTGAAATGTTTAAGTAAAGGCTATTTTCTATGTGCTAGTGTTTGATAGATGGAGTAGTAGTTATCGTACCACGCATATTCATAATTTGCTGTGAATAATACACGTTTCTGGTATTAGTTTTCAAGCGTGTAAAGCAGTGAGATATTCCTACAGTGTGATACTGTGTGTGACGCTAATTTTATTATTTTTGTGTCATATGGGCCATGGCATCCCCAGTGTTGGTGTGTCGGATGTTTCCTTGTTTCTTCATCTGGTGATGAAGACCAATCAAACGTGGGGCACATGCAACAGTACAATCTGTGGATGATCACACATTTTCCATGTGTTTTGCGAAGATTGCTTGATTAGTTGCGCTGAATATTATTCTTGTAAATATTTTATCAAGTTACAATTTCTATTCGTTATTTAAGGAAGGGAATACGCATGGATGGTTAACATTTTGTACTTACACACGCAGCTCTAGTTAGGGAAAAGCTATTGTCAATGAGTGTAATAAATTGTAAATGCATTATCGCTGGACGCGCGAGGGCGATTAAAAGTAGCAGTTCGGAGTTGCGAGGATACGGTTGGTGTCGTTGGTAGGGTGTATGAGCTGGTGTGACTATGCAAAAGTGCGGAGATAAAAAGTCTGTTTCCGAAGTGCAGAACAGTGAAAAGCTGAAATGATTGTTTGGTAGATATTCAGTATGGGGAAGCTATGGGTCTGGCATTTATTAGGTACAGTACGAATGTAGCAAGAATAGCTCACACATTAAGAGTACTGTGGGCTCTCCTTATTGGCTGTGGTATGGCAATAATATCAACCTGCACCCTTTTTACCGCTAAATGAAGCCACTCGACAATCCAACGGCATCGTGAAGTGAAGTAATATCTACACTTATACAACTAGAAGTGTAATAGACTGACCAGCTTAGTTGGAATTTTATTGCTTGAATAACATTTTTCCGTGCACATTATCACATAAATAATTATCCTAAGTCATTATCAAAGTAGCGTCCATCCTGTCCCTTTGTATCAACCGAGATAATCATAAATGGAACAGAATATGAGGTTAACATCCTACAAAATATTTATTGTCAATGAATATAATACAATATGAATCAGTACCATTCACTTCCAATTCCTGAATAAATACACAATTCACCTTATCAGCACTTTTACAGAAAACAATAGAATAAATCAATAATCTTCAATAGTGTAATATCGTTAGAAACTTACGGCTATATGTGATGGAAGTCTGCGTCTCTTGCACTCCCACGTCGTTTAACTACATCTTTTATTTTTCTTTCAAACTTCACATAGCTTTGATTTTATTGATTTTGATGCTGATGGGTTCAGACTGCTCAGCAAAATTGGCCCTCTTTTTCGAGTACTTATCTCTGGCAAGACATACATTCTCGTTCTTTATATCCTGGTTTTGTTCAGTAATGATTCGGCTAATTCATTCCGATACTTGGCGTAGCTGTTTTTCCCGTTATTTATTTTCTTGCACAAAATGTACGAATTGAAAAGACCAATATCGAGCACGTAAAAGAAAATTTTTCGATATTCTTTCACACCTTTTCTCATGATTGGGAAACATGTTAGTATTTGGTCTTGCCGATCAATTTCAATCATTCCCTTGTTGTCCTCAGTAACACACCTTTGTTAGAAGTATGATTGAATACTTACGTAAGCATTTCTACAGTTCTCAGTTTTTGGGTCATAACGTAAACATCTCCCTTATATTTCCATTTTACAGCAAGTATTCGACTGCAAATGGCTCTAAGCACTATGGAACTTAATATGTGAGGTCATCAGTCCCCTAGACGTAGAACTGCTAAAATCTAACCAACCTAACTACGTCACACACATCCATGCCCGAGGCAGGATTGCCCGCCGGAGTGTCCAAGCGGTTCTAGGCGCTACAGTCTGGAACCACGCGACCGCAACGGTCGCAGGTTCGAATCCCGCCGCGGGTAAATCGCTCGGCTACAGCGGCCGGCTATTTGATTGCAGCTCATCAGTCTATATTCCTCACTCGTTAATCCTATTTTACTGAAATGTTTCTACATATCCTTTCTGCTCCCACTTTCAATGCTATGACATTTGTTTTGCGCGATAGCGCCAAATAATTTTGGTGAAGAGTTCAAAATATCTAGGTACGAAGTGTTACCTCTCTGTAACACCATCTGCGATAGCTCTTTGACGACTCTTTTCGAGTCGCTATCATCATAATTTATCTTGTCATGACCTGCATAGTATTTTGAAGTCATAGCAATAACCTGAATTTGGCTCTCACAATTTGTGAAATATAATATCGAATCGTGTTCTTTTTGATTAACCGAATTTAATGAGCGTTTCGTCGGTAATAATGTGCTGTTTCATTGCATACAGTTCTTTAAAGTTTTGTTTCCAGTACTCGTTCACAGGTCTTTTTCGTTAAATTTGTCTATATGGGCAACCATATCATTATTTGCAAGGTGCCACTAACTTGTAATGTGCAGATGTCTAGTTAGCGGCACTGTTTTTCTGAACATGTGTGTACCTATAACAAAGCTCTTCGGCAAATAGTTGAATTCTTAGTTTCTTTCGCCTGCGCCATTGTTACGGATAATGCAAACTATCTTTTAGTTTCATTACAATCCACAGAGAAACATATGTTCTAAGTTCTTACTGTTCTGCCTGGATTGGCTGCTATATGTTTTGCAAACAGGCTAGCCTCGATTACTACATTCTCCCTGAACATTTTGTCAAGTATTATATTCAATATATCTAGTTCTCTTTTATTTACTCCTATTTAACGTAAGATTGCCAAGATCCATTTTATACATCCATATTGTGGACTATTTAGAATTACTTCCCAAACGCATAGTTCTCGTAGTTGATCTTCTCAGCGGTATCATCCCCAATAACTAATCGCCTACAGTTTTCGTCGTACAAGACGTATGGTAACGCTACTGTCAAAGACAGTAGTAGTAGTATCAACATTGCTCTCACTGTTCTCATCACGACATTTACGGTTTGAAAACGTTTGCCGCCCGATATAGCCGAGCGGTTCTAGGCGCTACAGTCTGGAACCGCGCGACCGCTGCGGTCACAGGTTCGAATTCTGCCTCGGGCATGGATGTGTGTGACGTCCTTAGGTTAGTTAGGTTTAAGTAGTTCTACGTTCTAGGGGACTGACGACCTCAGAAGTGAAGTAGCATAGTGCTGAAACCCATTAAAAAAAATTGTGGTGATACTTCCCTAATATTTAAGAATACACCTTCATATTACGATGTGCGAACATGACCAAAAATGAAATGTAACTGGTTGTGAGACAAAGAGACAATAAGAGTCTATCAAGAGCCTGGCCTGACTTGTATGTGGTGGGGTACATCATAAACGGCGATCGTGGTACTACAGGCAGGGCCCTTGATGTTTATATTTGCCCGGACCTACGTACCAGAGCCCAGGCACGTGCAGTTTTCATTTCGTCCCCGATTTACTTCGTGATAATCACATTTGGCCCGAATACTGTAACACGGGTCTCACACAAGATTGTAGGTTACGGGTAAAGAGAGAACACGGAGCTGAAATCTGATCACTGATCAGTACCCGGCCACTGCCAGCTTGACATACTGTAGAGCTGCTATCTCTCACTATAGGAGCCCCTCAATGGGCTCCACGACGCTGAGTTCACACCGTTACAGTCCTTCCTTCAAGGAAAAACCCTTGGCAGTACCGGTAACTGAACCCGGGTCCTCTGCATTCCGTCACATCCGGTGACAGTTATAAAAGTGGGTAGAACCCCAGTGCTAGGCTGTAAATAAGAGAACAACTACAACTTATATTGGCTGTACAATTATAGTTGGAAGTCTCCTCATCCTCGTCACGTGATTTCGTTCTATGTTGCAATCGATCAAGACCTGACTATTGTGTTCACTAAAATACGTAATCGCTATAGTCCACTGTTGACATCAGCACTGATTAGTTCATAGCGTAGGCTAACAACGTTACTGCCACTCGAGTATTTTGTTGAATGCTGTCCGAACTTCCTTCCTGGTTGTCCTTACATCTACATCTACATCATACTCCGCAAGCTACCTAATGGTGTGTGATGGAGGGTACTTCCAGTACCACTATCTGATCCCTCCAACCCTGTTCTCCCGAATAGTGCACTGGTAGAATGATTGTCGGTAAATCTCTATATTTTATCTAATTTCTCGAATTTTCTGCTCGTAGTAAATACGCGAGATGTATGTGGGGAAAGCAATACATTGCCCGATTCCACCTGAAAATTGCTGCTGCGAAAATTCAATAGTAATCTCTCCGTGGTGCACAACGTCTCTCTTGTGACGTCTGCCAGTGGAGTTTGCATAGCATCTCTGTAACACTCCCTCACCAGCTAAACGATCCCGTGACGAAACGCGTCGCTCTTCTTTGTATCTTCTACATCTCCTTATCAGTCCTACCTCATAGGGATCCCACTTAGATGAGCAGCATTCACGAATCGGGCGAATAAGTGCCTTATAAGAAAGTTTTTTCGTAGGTTTACATTTCCAGGACTCTTCCAATGAATCTGAGTCTGGTATCTGCTTTTCCCAGTATCTGTTTAGGTGGTCGTTCCACTTAAGGTCGCTCTCGATAGTTACATCTAGATGTTTTACGGCAGACGCTGCCTCCAGCTGTTTGTTATGGTGTATAACTTTCTTTTGACGAAACGCAATACAGCAGTGGATCTGTATGGCTTGGATCGACAAAATCTTGGTTATTTTCAGGAGGTATGTGGCACAAGACGTCTAGGCACAGGTCATGTAATTCCCGTAAATTAAGGGCCGGTGTTTCAAGGCCTTGTTGCGGCTCCACAGAGCTCGGGTTAGACGATTCTGTTGACCAAGGCGACAGAGTGAGTTCTTTGTAATTCTCCACACACCATTGTAGCACCATTAAGGCCTTGTTACTTGGACATTTATCGGCCGGACATTGCCACCGCGAAAAAATCACGCATTAAGGTACGCAATGGTCTACAATAATGTTAAATTGGTCCACAATCTCTGATAACTACCACACTTGCCATGGATGCCCAACTGAGTATCCCTCATATATACGGAAAGTCCACTTTTAATGTTCCGGTTTCAGAACCTTGTAGAAAGGGACCACTCGTCATAATGCAATAAAATTTGAACAGTGTATTATTGACTCAGGGGGAAACGTCAAAAGAAAAACTACGATAATTTTACCAATAGATAGGGCTTGTAAGGGGCATCTTCTGTTCAAGCCACGTTGTAGATCCGGATTTTCCAATTTCACAATTTTGGATCACGTCTGCAACTTCAGCGATCAAAGCGGTACTGCATAATGCACAGAGTTGGGAGGAAGATTTCAGTTGTAACGTTGACTGAAGTAGCCAGTGGACCACATGGCGTTGCTGGTGGACGGCGGTATGAGGCGCTGTGGCTAGATATGAGAACACCAGTTACATCAGCAATGACGTACCTAGGAAAAGCACTGTTATTCCGCCGCGAAGCAAGTAACCTTGCTTAATAAATACGAGGGTTGTCCAGAAAGAAAGTTCCGATCGGTCGCGAAATGGAAACCACAGTGAAAACCAGAAACATTTCATTTGCCACGGTTAGGCACACCTCACACCTACTTCTCTACATAGTCGCAGCTCGAACTAGGAGTTTTGTCGTAGTGTTGTGTCAATTATCCAATATCCTGGTTATAGTAACCACCTCCTGTGATGTCGGCAGCTCATTGTCTGTGGAAAAATGTTGTCTTCATAGGCAGCGGTTCTTGTGAGCAGAGATGAGACTCAGAAGGAGTCAATTACGGACTGTATTGTGGGTGGTCAAATACTTTTCGTCCCAAACGCTGCAGGAGCGTCTTCATAGGCCATGCAGTGTGCGGCCGAGAATTGGCATGAGTAAGGAAGGGTGCTCGACAGTTGTGTTATGTGGGCTGCATTACACAGGAGAACTCTCTAATCAGGCTCTTTTACTTGGCGGGAGTCGCTATTCCCTACACATCTTTACACTAGAAACACTGCCCGCAAAGCTTTTGACACTGTTAACTTTGACACATTGCTCAGAAAAATGCAACAGCTTAATTTCTGTGATAGTGCAATGAGATGGTTTGAAGGCTACTTAAAAGACAGACAGCAATGTGTTGTCTGCGTAAATGAAAAATCTTCCTGGAAACATGTTTCTTTGGGAGTGCCACAAGGATCAGTCTTAGGACCACTTTTGTTTTCTTTATATGTCAACGATATTTCGTCGGTTTTGTCCTCCTGTAAATATCATTTCTATGCCGACAACCTCCAGCTCTACCTAAGCGTCAGACCTGAAGATGATAACACTGCAATCTCTCTGATGAATGATGATCTGTCTTCAGTAGTGAATGGGCGAAAAACCTGAGGCTTAAATTAAATGCAAAAAAAGACGCAAGTAATCTTAATAGCGCATCAGAAATTAATAAGTTCAGATTTCCGAGAACGGCTACCTCCTATTCTGCTCGACGGTACTCCAATACCATATCAGAACACAGTGAAGAACTTGGGTGTAACTATGGACGAGCATCTCAACTGGGCGGAGAATACGGTCGCAGTGTGCCGAAAGACGTCTGCTTGTCTCTATGCTCTCAAAAAGTTTCAGAACATATTTCCACAGGACTTGAAACGCCAGCTCGTGCAAGCACTCGTTCTACCGAACCTCCACTATTGTGATGTGATTCAACAAGGCATGGGTAGTGAATACAAAAGACGGCTAGAGCTAACCATGAATGCCTCTTTGCGTTACACCTGCAACATTCGCCGATATGATTATGTTAGTGCTTCATACTCCGAGCTAGGGTGACTGTGGCCGGACAAACTGCGTGACTACCACACTCTATGTCTACTTTACCGACTCCTCGTCGCGAAGCACCCCAGTAGCTTGCTTCAGAGATTAAAAACCTGTCATGCCATCATAATCGAAACACGAGGTCACTCTTATCTGGTATCCCAATTCTGCCCACTCACAAAACAAAAACTTTTGCAAAACTCCTTCTCAGTTGCCGCTGTCCGCCTCTGGAACAAACTGACCCTTACCTTGAGGAAAATTCTATCTCCTGTTACTTTTAAGAAGAAGTTGAAGCCTTTCCTACTATAATCCTCATAAAGTTCTCCACAAAATCAATGTACAAGGCCAATCCTCTCATATGTCAAATAGCAAAGCTAGCGTCTCCTATCTTGCTCCTGTGATGCCTTCCTCTTTATCTATTTCTATTTTAGCCACGCAGTCTTCTTTTCCTTTATATTTCCTTAATTATGTTTCATCACGTCTCTCTATTCTTCTCCTCCCTTCACCATGAGTCTCCCTCATACTCCCTGCTGCCAGCAGTCCTACCAAAAATCTTTCTCTTCAATAATGTATTTTTCCAGGTTTACCTTTCTAATTGTTTATTTCACTTTTTGTATTAGATCTAGTTTAACATGCCTACTAAAACATATGAATGTAAAATAAGTAGAATGCCTGGTGAGATGTGAGAGAGGGCCTGATGGCTCTAATCTTGCCAGGTTATATAAATAAATAAATAAAATACATCTGTGAAAATCTTTACCGGATTTTCCCAGTGGTTTCCATTTCGCGATCAATAGGAACTTACTTTCTGGACAACCCACGTATTTGCTAATAAAAGATGTTTTTCAAATACGGATATTAGGAGAAGCCTAAAGGTCATAAGTACTTTCTTACAATAATGTTCTAACTCTAGAAATCGACCATCATCATAAATACATGAATAATGTTCAAGCTAACGAAACTGCACGAACGACTACAAAACTTCACGAGTTTAGATGCGAGGTGCAGGCTGTCCGCAACAGGCGCCAGTCGCCGATTCCGATCTAATTCTGTCATTAGACCCTGCTCTAAGGAAACTGATAGTTTTCCGTTAATCATTACTAATTATGTCGATATTATCAATTTATGGGGTTTAGGAAATAAATAAATCATAATGGCACCCATTTTGAACGTTATTCCGAATAACGTAGCTTCGCGAACGTCACTTCGAATCACAGAGAAGAGACGGCATTGATACTGCTCTGAGAGGGACATAAAACTTCGAGATCCTCTCTGGAAAACGGGTAGAAAAATCTCACACGACGACACATTGAGGCACCCCGAGGACGGACTGCCCTAATCTGCTCAATGGAACAGGACAGCCAATCGAACTATTATACCATCCTCTACGGTCTTAACTGGCTACACTGAGACATTGCGAGTGGGAGGGAGGGAGGGGGGGGGGGGGTTCTTGTTCGCTTTAAGTGTCAGAAAATGCACAACAACAGAGGCGCTACAGGTGGCGGTTCCTCACTTTGCGCCCGAACCGACCAGCACGATTGTGTCCGAAAAGCATTGAGCGCTGCTGGTGAACCTCTTTTATAGGAACGCTGACTGTGAGCAAATAGCCCCACAGGAGTTCCGGACATCCAAGGGTACGAAAAAACAAGTAATTGGTCCGTATTCTGCTAAGGGTCTGGAGAAAATGATTTCAAATTTCGAAACGACACGTTCTTTTGAAGTGAAATGTGTTAGAGGAAGGAAATCAGTTGATCCGACGTCCATCGAAGATGTGGCTACAGCATTGCAGGTGAACTAGAGATGTAGTGTGGAAACATGCAGTCCACGAGGAATTGCCCGAACGATGCATAAAATCGTACGATTCGTGCTACATAGCTGTCAATAGAAAGTAACCCACGTTCGTTTGTTGGTTCCTGCTGATCAGCTCGCAAGACAGATATTCGCTCCGAAATTTCTTGCGTGCTTGTAAGTAGATTAGGAGTGGCGGTGAAACATTTTGTGGACAAACTTAACCGGTTTCTATCTCCAGAATATGGGCAACGGAAAATCCGCAAGCACATCAACCGGTACCACTGCATTCAGCAATAGTTACTGTGTCGACCATTGTCGGTGAAGTGGCTGCTGCGCAAGCATTTCGAGATGCTGTAACTATCAGTCGTAACTTCTCTAAAGCCTAGCCGTCCAGATCACCTGATCTTAATCTGTGTCACTTCTGGCTGACAGGTTATCTGAAAGATGCTGTGTTCAGTGCTCCTGTTACGAAAGCAGCTGACTTGAAGGCACTCATTGTGCAACCCATTCTGAACTTTACCACCGAGACAGTCATCTGTTGTTTAAGATGCCGTTTCTCGATTGGAACTTGTGGTAGGGAACGGTGAACAGTATACTGAACGTGTCTCCTGCCAGTCTCGGGACAAATAAGAACAGACGTCATTTTGCTTGTTATGCAACTTTTGACCCCTAGATGATGAAAAACAGATATTTTGATTTATGCGGTTTTGCAGCCCAGGACAACCAAAAATCTGTGTCATTTTGCTTTCTATGCGGATTTTAGCCCCAGGACAATTAAAAACCGATTTTCCAATCCAATGTGGTACGACTTTGTCATGGTGGGTGGGCTTACCTAACTGACAGTGCCACAACTGTTGACTGCCGAACTTGGACAGTCATGCACATTGAACAATACCGATGGTATAACGTGCAGCTCAAACCACAGTCGTCATATTGTGATACATCTGCCCTTTGTAACCGACCCTAATTACGTTAAGACACTTACAGCACCATCTGTGCGCAAAATTTTCATTAATATTTGTGTTTCGTGTCTTTTCGCCTTGCGCCAATAATACGCTGTTCAATTTTAACATCATTTTGAGCAGTCGTTCCCTTTTTGCAGCGTTTTGAAACTAGAACTCTAATTATACATGTTGTTTCTGTTCTTTCGGACAGACAACAATTTGATCCTGCACCCACGATGCATAGATACAGAAAGAACTGAAGACATTAGCTATGACTGGGTGTTGATTTGTACTACAGGAGAAAACAAAAAAATTCTGGAGGATTGGGATACAAGCAGGCAGATGCGCTGACCAGTTCGCCATCCGAACACAATGGCCACCACAACCGCACGGAATACTATAGCACGCCTGCTGGAAGACCAAAATTCTCATCTTGCACCGCACACTACTGATGTAGTGGCCTTTTCATTAACCTTGATAGTCGCGACGTTCGGCTGATTCCCTTAAGAGTTTGGGCTTGATATTCACCCACATTGAACGGATAAAAAGCCGTTATCGCCTTAATTAAATGTTTGTTCTCTCGGACGTAGCCATGGCAGTCTGTAACACTTACATCGATTAGGTGTAGGTTTACATTATGTACCTGTGTGTTTGCAATTTATGGAGTGTGTATACAGTGTTGCTTAAACTCCTTGATGTATGGCAAGAAAGTTACAGTTTTGTAATGTATATATGAAAAAAACCAAACAATACCTTGAAATTTAAAATTATTATAATATGAATAAGTTTATGGGAAAGAGTTGGAAGCCGGTTCATGCTTAGGGCATTTGTACTTGTAAATGTAAACGCTGTATGGAAGTCCCTCCGCAACGAATGTGTCATGGCGCGATGTAAAAGTTGGGTTTGGCGGTCGAACTCAAAAGTTTCTTTGTGTGAACACACGAAGTGTGTGGCTAGCCTTAGCACGGCACTACTCGACTGTGCTAAGAGAGGCAATTGGAAGCTGCATTAGAAGGGATTTCCTTCGGATATGGATCTGTCTTTTATATTGTATTCACGGAATAATGGAATGGCTCTACTACGTTGAAAATCCGATGACAAGAAGAGAACTTACAGAGCATTCGCACATCAAGAACCGTGAGTACACTTAGCCGCCATTGCACCTGACGTCAATCTTCGCCACTGCTTCACAAACTTCATACATTCAGTTTATGTATATGGGCATGCACCAGTAAATTTGTGTGTTGTTTCAATAATAATTTTCAATCCTGATCAGTGTCCTACGCAGAGTCCTCAACTAAGAGCTACTATAACTGAGTATCCGGATTTAAATCAACAATTCTTGTATTCGGGTGTTTAAAAGTGATTGTCTAAAGTAAAAGGAGTTGTGAAAGTTAAAGCAAGCATGAAATTTGGATATTTTGTTAATGAACTATTCCACGTGAAATTGTTAAGGTAGAAAATTTAAGGACTAAGATTCAAAGACTAATTAATATGAGAATGAAAACCTTAATTATTTAAACCACAAATGTGAAGTTGGATAGGCTTTTGCTAAAGTATCCTCAGTTTATAATAAATACAGTTTTGTAGGATTACAGTGCAAGGTTGTGTAAATATTACTGCAAAGAGTAAATGCTTCACAGGTAACGAATCTTCAAGTACATATATATCTTTAATGAACAGGTTTAAAGTAGTTCTGTTAGAAGTAAATTTATCAACGAAGGTGTGGTTTTGATACCCGTCATGAAAGGTTCCTTTTTGAACTTAATTAAGCCTATTTTTGTGTGTCATTGCCTTGAAAAGTAATTTAAATAAATGATTAGCTTTTAGGTTAGCCTTTACCTTTGCATTAGTCAAAGATCTTTGACTAGTGAAAATATACTAATTTATGGGTCCCCATCATATTCTCCTCCTATTAAGTAAAAATTGAACTGTTACTGTCACTAAGGAAAACAGCTATAGGTAGAGGAGCTTAAACAATGTGTGTAAGATGTTATTCACTTTTATTTGTGTTTTTTCAAGTCAGTCAAGATAGAAGCCCCTCATGCGGATGAACTTCGAAACCCTCTCAGAGAGTAACAATAGCGTGTTTCACGGCACGATAGTGTTGTAAGTCCATTCATATTTCTTCTATATTTTAAGCAGATATGACTCTCACTTTGTAGTTGAGCTCTTGGCTGGTTTCAGCATGGAGAAAGATCAGGTCAGTGTTCTACCTAAGAGGGTCGACAAATACATTTCATTCTCCAAATGAATGACACCAAGAATTACGCTCTGCTTCATTGATACCTTACGTTTTATGCAGGCACCACTACAGAAATCCATTACAACTCCAAGCAGCCGATAGACCAGAGTTGCGCTACACAAATACTGCGCTTTCGACAGCAGAGGCATAACAGTGACATTGATCGATCACTAGTTTTCTTTTGTCGGATCACAATGTAACTTCTCCTGGTGGAGATAGAATAAACAAGAAACACAACGATTTTGTTTGCATTTGACGAACTCAGTAAGTTTTTAGAGTGAAACGTGGACTGTAATACCAAACATTTCCCAGTCGGCACTTTTTCTCTCATGGAGTATTTGGAAATTTGGATATTTGTGGTAAGGTCTTATGGGACCAAACTTCTGAAGTCATCTTTAAGTAAGCCTACACAGTACTTAATCTAACTTAGTCTAAACTAACTTAAACCTATGGACAACACACACACCCATGCCCGAGGGAGGATTCGAACCTCCGACGGGGGGAGCCGCACAGACCATTACTATAGTTCAATTCTTTTATCTTGGCGGTTCGCGCATGCCCGCCCAGACGCTGGAGATTGCTGCGTTGCCAATTGTACGCGCCAAGAGAAGCAGCGCCATAGTATAGTTCGCAAACTTACGTTTAGGGGGGAGTGTGCAGTTTATGAAGTAAAAGCCACCACGGTCGCATTAACCGTTTCGCTGCTACAGAGACGTGCTCCCCGCATTCCTCGATGTGCACGATTTTGTCATCATTGCACTGTTCGCCTGTGCAGACACATGGTGTTTCGACTGCTTTGACACACTTTATCATTCGAGTTCACAAAAACTTTTTGGCCCAAAAATTTTATTTTTACACATCTTCTTGATTGATACTTCCCCCCATAAATGACTTAATTTTGTTTCGATGTTCAATGCAGTTATGTTGCAGCATTAGATGTAGTAAACCAGTGCACGATATTTTTAAGAGTTTGCAGAGGTAAAACTCCATAGCGTATTCTTTCCGTATGGTCGATTTTAGTTGCCACTAAAAATTTCAAAAAATTACATTCAAACGATTAAAATTCGTGAAGTAAGACACTTCGATATTGTTTTCAAAATAAAGAAAATATTAAACACCCATCAGGGTTGGAGCCCAGAACCTTTCGCTCGGGAGCCTCACACTATAACGATTACGCTAACGCAGCTCGCCGTTCAATGTGACTTTAAAATATCATGCAAAATACCGAGAAACACTGTTGGTATGTCACGTTTCGTCGAAGTACAACATAAAATAAACAATTACCGTTATTCTTTATTGCGAAAAAGCGGTTAGTGGGAATGATACAAACACATTTCCTTGCCTTCGCTTTAATTAGGAAGCCTATTGCTTGTTTGGTTTAGTTAATTAATAGAATATGAAGCAATTGGTAATAAGAATGCTTTTCCAAACTTTCTATAAAAGAAAGTCTGCAATCAAGACATTACTTTAGTTGAATTACTTTATTTATGACTGACCGTTTCTAAAACTGAAGACACTCGTCCGTACTCTGCACTGCAGTCGAGCTGTGCCAACGTTGTTCTCTGCTCATTGGCTGACTGTATTTTGTGACGTTAGACCGTGCGGCTACCACGGGTGGGTTTTGGAGTATAATTTCAATTGTATACATTGCACGAATTTTCGTGCCAGATCGTCGATAGTCTCACACACACTCGCCATACGCCATCTGATCCCTCAGTGAGTCACTTCGGCCTGCTAGTGCAACAATACAACAAGATCGTGCACTCAACTTCAGTACTCAGCCACGACCACCATTATGATACAGTACCTTTCTTTAAAAGGGCAAGAGTTACTGGATAGGAAGCGCCGTAGCGTCACCGCTCTCAGAGTCTTCACGTTGGGAAAGCCAGTACAGCAATACCGGAACAGCGGAGCCCTAATTTATATTCTATACAACCCTCAGCACCAGCGTAGCACTTGCTCTGTTCTAATCGTCATAGCCTATTTGTTTCCATATGTTATTATTGGTTGGTTAATTAAAAATATTATTTACTTATTTATTATTATAAATAAATTATCTTTATGTTTGCTTTTATTTTAATTAATAGTTAGTTATTAGTTTAAGCTGGTTTAACGTAGTTACTTATTTCCTTTTATCTTTACTCTCTTTAAACTATGGAAAATATAAATATTTCGTTTAAAATAACACAGAAGAGCAACAGATGTATTCCGCAGCGGCGATGTCGCGAAAATTCCTCGTCGTTATCTGCTCCACCTGAAATTTATAGCTGCCCGCTGCGGCCGCGTGGTTCGAGGCACCACGTCACGGACAGCTCCTCTCGCCGGAAGTTCGAGTCCTCCCTCAGGCATTGGTGTGTGTATTGTTCTCAACATAAGTTAGTTTAAGTAGTGTGTACGTCTAGGGACCGATGACCTCAGCAGTTTGGTCCCTTAGGAATTCACACATATTTGAATATTATTTTTGAAATTTCTAAAACCTTTACTCACTTCACAGATCGTTCGGCCATCTGTATGCTACGTTGTTTGATGAGTCTGGATGATAGGTCCAACAATTTAGCAATTGAAAGATTATTAACTCGGAGATAATCTCTCGACGAATTCTGACCGTGGAAAATGCATGCTCTCACTATCGTTCCAAACTTCACCTCCCGGCGATCTACGGCTCGGAAAATCTGTACCGTGACAATTAACTAATTTTGGTGTGGGAATATACACACTTTGAATACTTGATATTAGTTATTGGATTTTATTTTGTGCAAAAAACTATTTAAAAATTTACTATTTACCGTAATGGCGACTTACCACAGTACATGGTGTACATAAAGTCCGGTAACTACTTCAATTATTTATTGCAAAGAACCAAACATTGTACAGATATCACACATATGTCATTATGAAGAGAAATACTGAAAAATGTTTCACGTATACCTCCCACAGCGTAGTTTAGTAATCTGCCGATAGTCAGCTCTAGTCGCAAACAAGATGAGTTCAGGTGCGGAGCTAGCTTTCTGTGTGATGGAGTTCGAGAAAAACAAGTGTGCTACTGCTGTTCAACGGATGTTTAGAACCAAGAACGGTAAGAAGACACCGAAAAGGAAGGCCATTTACCACTGTCACAACAAATTCGTTGCGACAGGTCGCTTTTGCCCGGCAAAGTGAAGCGAACGTCCCAGTGTGAGTGAATTGAATGTGGAGCGCGTACGAGAAATATTCATTAGGAGTCCAATGAAATCGGTGCGTCGTGCAGCCCGTGAACTCGAAATGGCTCCAATGATATTGTGGAAGGTCCTGATACAGAAACTGTCTATGAAACCATTCAAATTGGAGCTAGTGCAGAAACTCAATGACGACGACAAAGGCAAGCGTTTTGAGTTTTGTTCGTAGTTGCAACAATTGAATGATGATGGGGATGGCATTGTTGATCGCTTTTTAACGACGAAGCAACTTTTTACACTAATAGGAAAGTGAACAGGTATAATTGTCGAATGTGGGGTACAAAGCATCCACACGAAAGCATTGAATTTGAGCTTGATTCCCCAAACGTAAATGTTTTTTGTGCCTTGTCACCTCGAAAACTGTACGGACTATTCTTCTTTGCAGAGAGCAGAGTCACTGTATATTCCTACTTGGACATGTTGCAGCAATGGTTGATCCCTCACATGCAATCGGACTCTCCGTTCATCTTTCAGCAGGATGGGGCTCTACCCCATTTTCATCGTGAAGTTCGTGGGTACCTGAACTAGGAGCTGCCGCATCGATGGATCGGCCGTGCTACAGAGGGGGCAGCTGTTTCATGTAATCGCCTCCCTAATCACCAGATCTCACTCCGTGTGAATTTTTTCTGTGGGGACGCATTAAAGACCGGGTGTATGGACCGCCTCTATCATGTGATGTAGCAGAGCTTCGGGAGAGAATACGGGAAGCGACTGCCACAGTCGACGATGACATGCCATGACGGGAATGGTAACAATTTGATTACCTTGTGCCGTCTGCCGGGTTACTCATGATTCGCATATCGAATGTTTGTAAAAAAAACGTTCAGAGTTTCCCGTCAAAATGCAATATATATGACATCTGTACAATGATTAGTTTTTGTGCAATAAATAATTGAATGTGTTCCCATTCTTTATGTATACCATGTACAATCTCTCTCCTTCTCTCACACGTCCGACCTCCCCATTTCCTTCACAAAGATACAGAGATTTGTTCGTAACACGGAACGTCCGATCCTCGAAATCGGTATATGCCGTTCACCACAATGTCAGTTCGTCCCAGCAAAGTTAGAGTTTTGCATACATTGGTACATCTTTTTGTGGTTCGACCATCCTTTATACACTTTGCATCAATGCTCCTGATAGTAGCACATGAACCGCCGACAAGCTTATCTGCTTCAGAGATGACTGTTTCAGGCACCGAACCATATCAATCAGCTCTTTGTCAGAGTCGCTTATATCAATGCATTTCCTCACTTACGACTCTTGTCATTGTTCGAATGGCTTCCCATTTGTTTCTGCTCCCCTTATGTACCTTTCTTATCCGATAACGCTATGGATAATGTTCATAATATATTGAATCATAAGAGTTAAGGGAAATATAGATTCAGGTCAGCCCTGTTTAACAAGACGATTAACAGCTGTGCAATAATTCAAACCAATCTCCTTACCTAAGTGTCTGTTGGGACACAATGGTGAATGTAGTCTTTACCGCTAATGTTAATTTAGTCCTCTAGATTCTTTATCTTTAGTTTTATAGTTTCATTTTCTCGTTTTCTTAGGTATATCTGGCATTTATAATTTTCCTACGAATGTTTTGTTGAAACATAGTTTGTCTTTTTGGTTATTTTTACATTTCGTTCCCTTTCGAGGAGCCAAAACTCTGGAGATTCTCTGTCTCGTAAAGGCTGTGTGTATTAAACTAATTTGCGAAACCATACAATTTTCAGAGAAAATTTTTTTGATGTGGTAGTAACATTTAGAGGAATTCATATAAAGACCTTGATACCTTCGGCCTCGATTCATCTGCAGTTATTGAGTTTTATAGAACTTTAAAGTTTGAAGACTTTTATTTTCCTCCAAATTTGGCTTCGTTGTTCACCTTTCGGCTCCTTAGCTAAGACCATGCACTGAAATAATCACAACAGATGCCGTACTTACAGCATCACACAGAATATTTTAATGTCAGCATGCTCCAATCTCTTTCATTCATTAAGCGAAAAAAATGGTAAGAATAATGTTTCTGACCTGAAGATCAATAGCTTCATCTCGTAAGAATATGTCTAACAGACGAACAGGCAATATAAAGTGGTGCTGGTGGATATTATTATTACGAAAATCAACATAACAACACAGAAATACTATGAAAACAATAATTGCAAGGTAAGAGACACTAGCATATGGTGCGGGTCAGTACACATATAAGAGAAACAGACGTTCAGCTTGATTACGTAATTACTTTCGAGAAACTCAGAGTGTTGCAATGATTTCTGATGCACATAGATTTTACTAAAGTACTGTGTGTTAAACCGGGGATAAGGTAGACTAATAACCACCTTACAGTCTGACCTGTGTCACAGCCTTCCGGGAATGATTTCTTCACATTAAGTCATCGAAATGGTTTATTGTGGGTTGTGTTGACTCGTGTGAGCCGTTTCAGCCAGAATTCTCACATTCATTTAAAAAAGGACGACCCTAAAAAATTCTTGGTTATTCCTTCTGCATTCATAGGGAATAAGAATGCCCAATCTCTTACCGAGCACGTATAACAAACACAATCTTCAGTAAATCACAAAAATAGCCATTCTCATAATTCAAAGTGTTTTCGAGATAACAAGGTTTCTACTGAAAGTGCCTATGCCTTTAACATGACGTACGCTGTGACGATTAAGCAAACATACAGACAGTATTGAATAAAAGGCAACTGTGGGCCCACAGCTACAAGAAATGATGACAGGCATGGAGTATGTGTCGACATTCTGAGTTTGGCAGCTCATTAGTGGAGGAAGCAAAGTGTGAAATATCGATGAGCCCGGGTGCAGCCCTGTGGAAATGGCAAATGGCGACGCTAGAGAGCGGAGTTCCGCTTGGCATGATTGCCCAGGAAGGACGGAAATCAAAGATTCATTCAATGATCAGTATTGTAACCCTAGTACAGATATTTGGATCGTTGTGTTTGTAACAGCTCTTGTGTGCAAACAGAATTTATATTAACCTACGCACGTGTAAAAAAAAATCTGTATTCTATGCATGGAATTACCATATTGAGGAGCAGAAACCCAGGAAAATGAGTATATTTGCCTACTATTGTAGAACAGTAAATATTGTAAAACAAAATCTAACACTGCTGGAATATTCGCTTCATAAATAGTCTCTTTAGTAAAGCTATCTTAACCGACTTCACTCACTCAGTGACTGTCCAGAGGTCTCACTCGATAGATACTAGTTATTTGTCCACCAACATACACTATGTGATCAAAAGTATCCGGGCACCCCAGAAACGTACGTTTTACATATCAGGTGCATTGTGCTGCCACCTACTGCCAGTTACTCCATATCGGCGACCACAGTAGTCATTAGACATCATGAGGGAGCAGAATCGCGAGCTCCGCAGAACTCACGGACTTCGAAGGTTGTCAGGTGATTGGGTGTCACATGCATCATACGTCTGTACGCGAGATTTGCACACTCCTAAACATCCCTAGGTCCACTGTTTCCGAGATGATAGTGAAATGCAAACGTTAAGGGACACGTACAGCCCAAAAGGGAGAACCGATAGAGGTACTCAGGGTATCCATCCTTGCGGAGTATGGATGTAGATGTAGATGTAGATGAAAAGATACATGATGACCTCATCTGTTGAGTGAGAGAGACTGCCGACAACTGAAGAGGATAGAAATGTGTAGTAGGCAGACATCTATCCAGACCGTCACACAGGAATTCCAGACTGCATCAGGATCCACTGGAAGTACTATGACAGGCGGGAGGTGTAAAAACTTGGATCTTATGATCACGCAGCTGCTCATAAGACACACATCACCACGGTAAATGCCAAACAACGTCTCACTTGCTGTTAGGAGCGTAAACATTTGACGATTGACCAGGGAAAAAATGTTGTGTGGAGTGACGATTCACGTTACAGAATGTGGCTATCCGATGGCAGTGTATGGGTTCGGCAAATGCCCAGTGAATGTCATCTGCCAGAGTCTGTAGCGCCAACAGAGGCTGTGGTGTTAGGGTGTGGCCGTTTTCTTCATGGAGGGTGCTTGCACCCCTTGTTGTTTTGCGTGTACTAACCAACCGACATCGATACCGCTCGTCAGTTCAGCACTCCGTGGTGAGTGGGCTGCCATGTCCCAATAAACCTTCCAGCACCTAACTGAACGTATGCCTGCGAGAGTGGAAGCTGTCATTAAGGCTGAGGGTGGGCCAACACCATATTGAGTTCCAGCATTATCGATGGATGGCACCAAAAACTTGTGAGTCATTTCCAGCCAGGTGTCCGGATACTTTTTATCACATAGTGTATATTCAGTTGGTGGATGGGGGAGGCATCTAAAAGTTTAATCATATGGGACTGATGAGACCTCTGCTATCAGTTACTACAACCTGACTTTTTGGTGTAACCACTGCACCACTGCACCAGTTGGTGGATGGGGGGAGGCATCTAAAAGTTTAATCATATGGGACTGATGAGACCTCTGCTATCAGTTACTACAACCTGACTTTTTGGTGTAACCACTGCACCATGTCGCTCGGTAGGAGACAATTACAGGCGAAATACTAACTCACCTGCGCAAGGATGAAGAAGGCTTTTAGCGGGAGTTGTCCGGAAGTATTCTTTCAATATTGAAATTATTTCGGGAAGAAGATATAGACCGAAATAAATATGACCAAGCCTCTCTTTAGACCAAGATCGACTCAAAAGTTCCTCACGGGTAATAAATAATGCACAATGAAGGAAATACAAGAATTCAGGAGACGTAGGTGATAATTTTGATACCGACATAGTTAGTACAACTAATGTAAGAGTGCACTAGTATTCGAAAGCTGCTGTAATCAAGATCTCATCTGACCATTGTAAGATCTCTAGTACCAATAACTACGTAGTCTACTGTAAATTGTTTGTCAACATGACATTTAATTCATCGAGACTGTGGCGCCAAATTCAGTACCTAACTATTCGTTTGGCTATTCTTAACGATCAGCCACTGTTGAATTGACACAAGAAATGCCGTTCTTGTACTAGTGCTTTCCTCTGGTGGTCGATGAAATTATTGTACGACAAAATTACAGTCTATCTTCCATCCACTTTCCCTTGTAATCTGTTGTAAAGATTGTCAACATCGCAGAGTATGTTGCAGAATAAAAGGGCCATTCTACAGCAATGAAAGTTTCTTTCAAAGTACTATACTATTAATAAATAACAACACCAACACCTCAGGAAGAATAGTAATAGATGTAACTAAGATACTCTAGAACACAAAAACAAAGATAATCTATACGATAGGAATCCGAATGCCTGTTTCTTAACTCACTGTGACGTACCATGAAATAAATGTGTAAAATCAGATACAGCTAAAGCATTGGGGATTGAGATGTTATAGAGGGAAATAGATCCGTTGAACAGTAGGTGGGTTTTAATCGGATAACGGACGACAGGTGAAACCCGCATCACCGTTCACATAAGGTGAACTCGGAACCTATCGTATGTGCCTCTTTTCGTCAAGATTATCGTAATAACTAATTAAATGTGGTTGATATAGACTGATATAACATTAGGACCGCCTACTTACTGGTATGTTGTTCCACCTTTTGAACGCAATACAGCGAGGGTTCTGAGTAACATGGATTGCACGAGTCCGTAACGGTTGTTGCAGGGTATGAAAATAGCGGACCGGTTGTTTGTGGGCACTCCGAGTTCTGTTTCAGGTGAAGATCAGTCGATTATTGTGACCAAGACAACTTGAATTTACTGTAAGGCTCCTGAAACCACTGAAGCTCCATTATGTCTTCGGGACCTAAATCTTTATCTTGCCGGAGGGTGTCGTCCAATTGCAGAGGCCATCAAGTATGAAGGGATGCTGGTGGTCTGCAATAATGTCCAGGTATTCCTTTGCTGTCATGCTGCTTTCAATTATTATCACAGACTGGATGGAAACTCTGGCGGTTACCCCCATACTATAGTACTGCTCCCACCAACCTGCGTCCATGGTGCCGTGCCTGTAATGAGCAGTCGTTCTCCTAAATCATACCAGACGGCATACCCGTAGACGATGATCGACCTGCTCTGACAAGAAAAATGTTTCATCCAACTGGGCGACATGTGTCAGCTGATTCACAGTCTTGTCTTAATGATCCCTTCCCCACTGCAGTCGTAACTGACGGTTGGTCAGTATGGGTTAGTACTGAGGTCGACTGCTGCGGGGTTCGATGTTCGAAAAAGAATGGTGCCGTTGCGTGCATCATCAATAAGGAAAGAAAGAAAGGAAGTTGTTATTACCGTTTCATAGAAATTCGTAGCGGTCATAAACTTAAAACTTCGCTAACCGATTTTCACGGAACAAGAGAACGGCTACAAATAAATGAATGCTAAATTGGAAATTTTTCGTAAGGTTCTATGGGACCAAACTGCTGATTTCATCGGTCCCTAGATTTACACACTACTTAGTCTGAGTTAAACTAACTTTCGCTAAGGAGAACACACACACCTATGCCCGACGGAGGACTCGGACCTCCGGTGGGGAGAGCAGCGCGAACCGTAACAAGGCAACTAGTGCTAATTATTGTTATTAGATCAAGAGCACGAACACATTACTTGACCTAAAACAGGGTGAGGTAAGGAACATAGATTACGACACATTTGGAAAAGTTCGGAAAAGAATGGTGCCGTTGTGTGCACCAGCATTGCACGCTATCGTCAGATCTGCCGCAGATCGTTACCTGTCTGGTCTCACAGATGAAGCTAGCCACTCAACTCCAAGATGAGGTAAACAGTCAACACCTTGTAACCCAGTCGTGGTTCCAATGTCCTCCAGCCAGTTACCATAGATAGTCTCACAGCACGAACGGCGACGTAGCTTCATTCTTATGTAGACGCCCTTTCACAGACGTTGGACCATACCACTGTCAGTGTCGCTTATGTCAGTGGATTTCGAGATTTGCAACGTCTACCGTCCTTAGACTGATTCCCCATTCCTCTCTGCTCCGTCTGAATTCCTTCCTTAGCCAGTCATTTACCCATTTCGCTAGTCAACCCCGTTAGGTTTTTATGTTTGGGGCACAATGTGAACATCTGACCCGACATTTCGTAGTTAAGATTATCATTGTAATAACATCAACACTTAAGACGGTTAAATATGTCAATCATTCAGTTTCAGAGCACGTCTTTCCACGCATGAACATCAAGTTGGTTGTATCTTACAACATTCAATAGATATTTAACTAGGATCTATAAACGAAATTTACAAAGGGCCTTCAGTAAGTAATACTACCAATTGTTTACTGAAAGTAGGTTGGTCTGATTGACGTTCCCAATACACCATACTATTACACACTCTGATGGCTAAGATTCCGATTTTTCAAACAAGATCTCTTGTTCAATGCGATGTTTTACGCCCCCTTCTCTTGTGGCTCTGAAATCCCACATGGTACAATTCAAATGGTGACGTCGGAGTCAACGTCTTGCTGCATCAGAAAGTCCGTTTCATCCACGTACTGCTTCCCGGGGTGTACGTCCTTCACGTGGCCAAACAGATAGAAATCGGGAAGAGGGAGATCCGGGCTGTAGGGTGGATGAACCAGAACAGTCCAATGAAGTGGACGGGTGCGTCAGCGCTACTGACTGAAACCTCAGCTGACTTGCGAGGTGTTTGATTGTGATTCATCAGTGGGCACGTTCCAACACTGCAACAGCCACTGCTGTGTGCGGGCAGTCGGTCCGCGAGAGATGACATAGCTTTGCTTCTTCTCTTTGCAATGACGACAGAAGCTTCGCCCAACGACTTGGCGTGCTTTTGTTCGCCACCATTTTTCCGTAGACATTCTGCAGGTGCCTATGAATATCCGCGATGCTCTTGTTTCCCGGCAAGGGAAACTCAGTGACAGCGTTCTGCTTGCAACGCACCTCCATTACAGACGTCATTTTGAAGGCTAGGTAAACCGCCACCACCAATCGGAACCCCATGAAAGTATAGAGGCTGAAGCGATGTCCTACAGCGAATTCTGCACTTTTTACCGAATCTGGGTGAGAAAATAAGTTTCTACATTACCTACTGAACGCCCCTCCTACCTTTGACTTAGAAAAGGGGATATACACCAGTAGCGACCAAGCCAAGAATATAAAACCAGTATTTGACTTCTTACAGCAGGAATTGCCAACGGTGCGCCTCACGCCCGAGATTCAAGTAACAATGAACTAACTAAAAGACTATGGATAAATGTTAAAAAAAAATTTATAGTTACCTTTTTATAAGAGGTTCGGGAACTGGTGAACATGGGCATTTCGAGACAGTGTTGCCACTTCACAAGCAGTTCAATCAGAGATGAATAACCAGTGCATGAAGCGTACCGTTTTTATGTCGGACACATTGTATTATAGAGAACTTTATTTTTTCTATAGCAGTGTTCTAAAAAGGCAGCAAATGATCAAAATACATCAAACGTACTACACGATAAGCATAGTATACTTACACAAGAACTGACAGGCACCGTCCGAACAGGCCTTGAAGGCCAAAGGTACCGCCCAGCCGTCGTTTCATCCTCAGACGCCACCGGCTGTGGATACGGAGGTTCATATCGTTATCCCTGCTGCTGTCAGTTTTAGTGACCGGTACCGCTACTTCTCAATCAAGCAATTCATCCCACAAGGACTGAGTGCACCCGCTGGCCAACTCCACTCGGCAAATCCAGACGGTGACTCTTCCAAGTGTTAGCCAACCCCTTCAGAGCGTAACTTCGGTGGTCTGACGAAAATCGGACTTATCACTGTGGTTAGGCCGTTGATAATGCTATGCCGTCCGAACAAGACATAGCTAGGGCAAAAGTGTCACAGGAGCAAAGATGCGAGCTGGTGCCTGTGCCATAGAGACTCGCCATTGGTTACAGCAGCGCGACGGGTGGCGCTGTGGATGGAGATATCCACTTCGCATTGGCCAATTACCGGCCAAGTACAACCCGCCAATGACCTAACGACAACGGAGAGAAGCCTACTCATAAGTCAGAAGAACAGCTCTCGCCCACTTGGTTATAGATCATCGTCCAGAGCTGACAAACAGGGAACGTCGTTTAGTGAAATGAAACGAGCGTTTGGCGTCATTGGCCGGGAGGCCCCTTGCGTGGCAGGTCCGGCCACCTTGGTGCAGATCTTATCACATTCGACGGTACTTTGGGCAACCTTAGCGCCGTATGGGGATGAAATTATGATGAAGACAGCACAACACCCAGTCCTTGAGCGGAGAAAATCCCCGATCGAGCCGGGAATCGAACCCGGGCCCGTAGGACGGCAAACTGTCACGCTGAGCACTCAGCTATTTGGGCGGAATTCGTTTAGTGAACTGTTATAAATGAACAATTTTGGTAAACTGTATTTGCTGTGTACTGTGAAGTTTTCCTAAGATTATTTGCACTTAGCAGTTGAGGGCATTTTTGTGTTATATTTCAAGCAATGTTGCAGATTTCATTATTCAACTGCTCACAAAGTCAAGTAAACCTTTTAACTCATTTGTGTGACTTCGTTACTCATTTTTTGGGGTGTTGTAGAACCCTAATTCTCCTACCCTATTACTTGATCCTGGAGCATAGCTATGTAATAGTGGTAGAGAGAAATTGTCTTAGCGCGGTTTCACAAACTCACAAACTCGGTCTGCTGTAACAACAGTGGCAACTCGGTCTCCATAGCAGTAACGACGGTGCCTTCACAAAACTGGTGACGAACGTTTACAAAAGATATGGCAATTGAAACTCAATGTAGACAAGTGTAATGCGTTGCGAATTCATAGAAAGATAGGTCCCTTATCATTTAGCTACAAAATAGCAGGTGAGCAACTGGAAGCAGTTAATTCCATAAATTATCTGGGAGTACGCATTAGGAGTGATTTAAAATGGAATGATCATATAAAGTTGATCGTCGGTAAAGCAGATGCCAGACTGAGATTCATTGGAAGAATCCTAAGGAAATGCAATCCGACAACAAAGGAAGTAGGTTACAGTACGCTTGTTCGCCCACTGCTTGAATACTGCTCAGCATTGTGGGATCCGCACCAGATAGAGTTGATAGAAGAGATAGAGAAGATCCAACGGAGAGCAGCGCGCTTCGTTACAGGATCATTTAGTAATCGCGAAAGCGTTACGGAGATGATAGATAAACTCCAGTGGAAGACTCTGCAGGAGAGACGCTCAGTAGCTCGGTACGGCCTTTTGTTAAAGCTCCAAGAACATACCTTCACCGAAGAGTCAAGCAGTATATTGCTCCCTCCTACGTATATCTCGCGAAGAGACCATGAGGATAATATCAGAGAGATTAGAGCCCACACAGAAGCATACCGACAATCCTTCTTTCCACGTACAATACGAGACTGGAATAGAAGGGAGAACCGATAGAGGTACTCAGGGTACCCTCCGCCACACACGGTCACAGGTGGCTTGCAGAGTATGGATGTAGATGTAGATGTAGACGTACACAAGTTAATTCTATAATTATAGTAGTTTCTTGACATAGTTCCAGCAAAAGACGAGGAAGGAACTTTTGGATCTATTTTCCTATATCCTCTCCAAATTCTGTGTGTAACCTACTCCGACAGTTCAGTTTCTCCGATGCTCTCTACTTGTACAAACTTCGAAATGGCGTTACAGAGAGCGTAAGTGTTTCCAAACTGTCATCCACACTAGAAAGTGGAATTCTTGACTTACATACTGTCGCTGACGTCGGTATTTGCAGAATCCCTCCGGGTCTCTGAGGTGGCAGGCAGGAATACCTGTGGTAGCGGCATGCCAGGGGTGCAGGCGCTCCAGAGTGCCTGCGAATAATTCCCCGGCAGCTGGGCGAACACAATAAGAGCCACTTGGGTGGAAGGGAAGCCAGCGGGCGCGCCAGATAATTGTATTTGCGCTGAGCCGACGGGGCTCTCATCCCCGCACCCAGACGCTGCCCTCTCCACGTGCTGCGTTCTCAGCAAGTTCAATTTTAAACAGTTATATTTCCACACACACACACACACACACGCACACACACAAACTTACACACCCGCCCTTGTTTGCGGGCGGCAGAGGCCTTCACGTTGGAGCGTAAAACCGCAAGCTACCTATTTTACGGTCGCTCGGACAAACAGAAATGTTTTCACTTTGCACTGCCAGCTGGAGTCGTCTACCACAACAAAATAGTTTACTGTCCAGTGTGTTTGCATGATGATAGCGAGTAAGGAATTACTAGGAAGAGCCAAAATCATCCACATATTTTCAGCGTATTGCTATGCCGCAGAACAATGTGCTAGGCGTAGCCGGGTAAAAACTGAGACGCCTTCCCTGGTAGCGCAATATGTCACGAAACGGGGCAACGTCGAAGTCCGGGGCTCTGAAACCGTTTAGGGCCAACGCAGAAAACGACTTGATAGGGGAAGAGGTTACGTCAGTGTGGCCATCGCGCACTGTGAAGAAACTGGCTTATTCAGAAGGGAAGGACGCTCATTCAGGATGCTGACAAAGAGGAAGGAGTTAGCCTGAGCCTCCGAAGAGTGATGTGCAATATTACGGTTCGGACTAAGTTCCTTCAAGAACTGACTAAATGAGCAGAGTGAATGGCGGCTATCTTCGAAGTCTGGCAGCATATGGTTCTTATATATGTGTGGCGGGGGTACCTTTTGTATTACAGTCAATTCCCAATTTTGCTGTTCCAGTCGCGCAAGGTATGCGGAAGAATTGCTGCGAATCCTTTGCTTAGACTCGAATCTCTCTCATTCTGCCTTCCTGGTCTCTTCTGGAAATACGCGCCAGAGGAAGTAGTGTGTCCGTGGACTCTTCTAGGAAGGCTCTCGGAGCTTTTAACAGTAAACCTTTCCCTGATGGAGAAATCTTATCTTTCACCGTCTGCCACGGTAGTTCGCTAACAGCGAACCTAAACTGTTTTTTCTTATGCAATTTCGAGTAAAAACACTTTTTTGAGCGTTCTTGTAGCTAAGTGAAACCTTGAGCAAATGTTTGTGGAAAAAAAGGTCGATATGGGGAAACTGATGAAGTATTCTATCTGCCTGTTCATACCTTAATAACATCTTCCTTCATAAAACATATCCATAATTATTTAAATGTTTTCTAGATGTCACTCTCTTCAAATCAATCGATATATCTTCCCCATTGGGGAAGTTGTTGGGCTCACCACGGTAGTCAGCCGCTGTGGCCGAGCGGTTCTAGGCGCTTCAGTCCGAAACCGCGCTGCTGATACTGTCGCAGGTTTGAATCCTGCCTCGGGCATGGATGTGTGTGATGCCCTTAGGTTAGTTAGGTTTAAGTTGTTCTACGTCTAGGGGAATGATGACCTCAGATGTTAAGCACCATAAACCTTACAGCCATTTGAACCATTTTTCTTTTAGCTCACCGCTGTCATACTTATCAGTAATATGACTGTAAAGCGTTCATGCCCAGTTTCGAGTGTATGGAATGGCTTTGGGCTTTCGCTGTCGTACGCACTTCTTAGGAGAAGGCGTATTACATTTCGTAGTTTCAGTTGAAGTTGATATTTAACAAATTTTACATTAAAACGGATGTCCTATGAATATATGCAGTTTCCAATATTGAGGATATCTCGAAAAGTCATCTTGCACGTATTTTTTGTTATAATTAAATGTAATTTAATGCGAAATCGGTTTTTAACAGCCTACAGGAGATGTAAATGGAAAAAGCTGGCACTGATTTATGTGTTGACAGTTGCGTAGTGATATAGGTGTTGAGTCACTATGTATAAAGAATTATGAAAAGGGCATAAAAAAAGCAAATGTGGCGCCCCTAGGGTAGGTTACTTTTTTCTGATTAGTTTATGAATTTTTATTTACAAACTACTAATTTCAGTTTATGTGATACAATTTTTTCGTATGTACGATAATTTTACTGCCACGAATACGTAATTTCACCTTCTGGAAGCCAACATTGATATTAAATAAAGGGTCAAAGAATCAGGTAAAAGATATTAAGATAAAAGTTGCCGAAATTGATTTATTTTGGAGCATGTTTCTCGTAAGGGGGAAATCCGAAAACTGAGTCTGGAAACGCTGTTCGCCAGGCTAATTTGTGACGCTTTAGCGCCTACGTTTTGAACCTGTAAGAGACCTATTCCTCTTATTTAGATCTTCTCTATTTCTTCTGGTAATCCCATCTGATACGGATTCTACAATGACGAGCAATATTCAGGTATTCGTCGAACGAGTGTTTTGTATGCTACTTCTTTTGTTAATCAACTTCGTTTCTTGAAGATTATGTCAATGAATCTTGACTCAAGCCGTGTTGTGCTAGATTTTGATCCTCTGATTCTCCTCCGGCTAGAAGGCGTGAGTGCCGCACTGAGTCGCTGGGTTTTTCGCTGTTTGCGAGTGACCAAGTGATGGGACCCGTGCCGCGGTTGGCGAGTTGGTGTTGGTACGAGGAGGTAGCAGGTGTGGACCGGAATGATGGTCTACTCTGTTGACATGGTGACCGTTTGGGCCTCTCGATGTATTCGGAGCAGTATGAACGAAAGCATCTACTGTGGCTGATTTCTGGTTTTTAAGAGAGACTGTATGGGGCGGTGGGTAAAATAATAATGTTGTGGTTCGCCGTCTTACTATGAGAGCTTGGACACAAGTTTTGTTGCCAGCCACAAAGCGATGGAGAACTTACGAACCATAGTTTCGAGTCAGCATTCTTGTACAGCCCACTGAATGATATGTTTCTATTCTCCATGCGCTTAGCGGGATAGGGAATTCTACCTGATAGAAATATTTAGTAAATGTTCTCACGCACAACAAGTATTCATTACGTTCATACGGACGGCAAATCTCTCTATGCTAAACAGCGTAATGAGCAGTTCAGAGGCTACCTCTACGGTAAGTTCCTACCAAACTGTCTTTCGCCCTGCCTGCTAATACTCAAATTAAATACTCAAAATATATGTTAGCCGCAGAAGTGGAAAATAAATATCACTACTTGCCACGCGGATTTGTGAATATCACGGTTTTACACTGACAGTTAATTTTGCGAAAACTAAGCGAGCCAGGATCGCGAGTTAACTATTAATTATTACTGGAAAACGGCGTTTGTCACAGTCAGTCTCTGACGTCATATGAGGCAGCGCGCACTCCGGCGATTGACAGACGCGGATCTTACAGTGTCTGGATGCGAAGTGAAGTCTCGTCTTTCCTCTCGGACTGTGTTTATATATGGGGCGCAGAGGACGGCCTAGGGAACACCTGGTGTCAGCTGCCTTCTGCACGGCAGCAGTCTCTAAACGGCCTCTTTCCCTTACACACTAGATTTAATAACAAAGTTATGAATTAATTTAGAATTTTCTCAATTTTTCCTGCTTGTAGGTAAGCTGATCGTAGGTGGTGTTCCAAAAATGAACAGCGTAGAAAAAGAAGTGATGACACTTTCTGCATGACCTGAAAATCATTTTGCAGGACAATGCCCAGGAACGTACAGTGCAAGCTGTTACTGATTTGTTAGACTTATGGGGCTGCTAAGTGCTATACCACCTACTGCACTCCCCAGATTTAAGCCCTCGTAATTTCATCTCGATTTCTAAACTGAAGGAAGCACTTCATAGCATTCGCTTCAGAACTACTACAAATTCGTCGGGCAATAGACCGCGCCGTTCGAACTGTCAACACAACTGGCACTGCTAAGAATATCCTAAGACTTCTGCATCGCTGGCAACGGTTTATACATAATGATGGTGACTACCCTGGAGGTTAGTAAAACTTTGAAACACGTATGTATTTTATATGAAGGTAGTATATGTTCTTTCGGACAATCTTAATGTAACAGGCTTGCTAAGTGAACAGATGAAATCAGATTTAGGATACCAATCTCAGATAACAGAAAAAGAGTACACAGTAGAGAAGGAACTTCAGGTTCACGTTTCAGAACCATGTGCACTAGTTCGGGGTTTCACTTGACTAAATATTATTTACATTTCTCTCTTGAACATACATAAATGGTTTTCCATTACACATCAGGGATTTGTTGATGATACCAATATAGTGACTGAGATAATTATTTGCTGGTTCAAAAATGGTTCCGAGCACTATGGGACTTAACAGCTATGGTCATCAGTCCCCTAGAACTTACAACTACTTAAACCTAACTTACCTAAGGACATCACACAAGACCTAGTCATCACGAGGCAGAGAAAATCCCTGACCCCGCCGGGAAACGAACCCGGGAACCCGGGCGTGGGATGCGAGAACACTACCGCAAGATCACGAGCTGCGGACAGTTATTTGTTTATTCCACACATAGTATAAGTAATTGTTATATGAATCAAAGGAACACGTGCTTATAGTATTACTTTAATAAGAAAACAGTTCAGAAGTTCCGTACACAATCCTAATTGAATACACTGCGGAGTGCCGACAGCGAAGTTAACACGAGAACACACAATAACGGAATAAGGCTGAGTGCACTTCGCCACGTGATTATATGACGTAGATTGCTCTTCAATCTCTCGAGGTGGCTCTGTCAATGGGCTGCGCTCACCAGCCACTTACAATGTTTGGTCGTACCGCCGCCTAGCACCTGCGCCAGCACCGCCGGCCGTTAGGACGGATGTGTTGTATCGTGAGGGTAGCGGCCACCACATTGTCGGTGCGATACGAATGGCAACATAGTGTTACCACAGTTCTCTCACCTTGGAGGGACTGTACAATCCTGACGTCCCTACCCTCGCAGCATGGTACGACGATGTACACAGGAAAGCGGCGTCCATGCCCTGAATACCAACGACAGGCGCCCTCTGTGAGGACGGAAACTTGAAGAGGCCACAATCAGGGAGTAGTGCCGCAAGAGACCCTGTTGGTGGCGACTCTTTCGCATGCCGGTGCCAAATAGTACGATTCCAGCCACGGTGGGGAGTGGGGGGATAGAGCGATAGTGCAATGAGCCATATGAGAGGATTGGTGATCGAGAGGTAGGGGAGTGCGGGTGGGGAGGGGGAGAGGCACAGGCAACTTGATCCACGGGGACGTCTCTTCGGGGGCCGGAGCACTAACTGCCTAGGACGACATCTACAAACCATCCGCCGCTCCTGCCTCTGCAGAAGGTCGTCCGACCGTGGGCGCCGATGCTAGTGCTGAGGGCTCGAAAAAACTGCTGATGTGAATTATGACGACCTGCTATGTTTTCTGTTGTGGGGATCCTGCTGGTGGAGGGGTACTTTCCTGCAGACTCCCACAAACATTGCTCAGATCAGACATATAATCTCACGTTTGCTCAATTTGCTCAGAAGTTCTTAGACAATTTCCAGCTGTGTTTGTGATGCCGAGTTACTCCATCAGTGCCAGTGCTGAGTCGAGGACCATTTATAGACACCTTCTCTGGACCTGTCGAGGAACATATTGAATGACTGACTCCTCAGGGCATCATCCTGTGCCTGCCAGGGCATGTTTTCGTATCTGCGACTGGTAGCAGTCTAGCTTCCTCGTTGCTGTTGTCCGATTGTTGTGGACGACCTGTCACTAATTATCACTCAGGGCAATGGTTTGACTATCGTCCGCTTCTGTGTTGTATTCCGTAGTCGAGACACGCCGGCAGCATGATCAAGATGATCATTGATTGGCATACAGAGGATACGAGCTCCGGCAGGCGTCCTGACTAAAGAGGATGACAGCCGACGCAGAGCGCTGACCAGCTGTGCACTGTTATGACGACCTCATCCCGAGGTTGCTGGCGTCTCCTCCAGAGACCACCACGCCATTGTATCAGACATGAATCCTACTCTGTGTCAAAAGAGATGTCTTACTAGCGATTCGTCGCTTCATTCCAGTCTCCACCACTAATAAATAACGTCCTTGCAAAAGAACGGCGTGGCTTCATGACCTATCACAGCTGTTTCCTCCGCCACGGTAGAGGTCGCTTCCACGGCTTCTGCTGTATTTATTAAAGACGCGTGGTTCAAAGTGTAAACTGATTTTCTGTGTTTTCAATTTTCTATTTCAATTCCCGTTGGTCCGGGAGCCCATAAACTTGCGCGTTCTTGCCAATAAGACGGATTTCGGTTTGGGCGACGCCACACACCCTTCTGCAACTCCACACTTGACGTAAATCTAAGACCTCGCTAAGATTCCTTGAGCGGAGGGAGCAATATCTCGGCATGAGGTTGAGTGTTCCAGCAGCTGAAAACCTAGTTGCTTGATGGTTTCAGGGTTTGTTGAGCTGTGTGCGAGTGTGTTTTGACATGCAGCAGCAACGCGTTCTTTGGCAAATGCTTTCTGCAGGAGGAAACGCACAACTAATACACTGGAAAAGGTAAATTAAATGTAAGGTTTTAAAACACCGAACTGAAAATATACCAGTTTTATTAATAAAACACATAACGGATTGGAAAGAATGAATTCGATTGCTTCGAATTTCTGGCTTTAGCTTGTTTCACAACAGTTCATTATGAGACTCTTCGTTGATAGTTGTTCCGTTTGTCATAAATTCTTACACTACAGGTCCATTTGCGTCTGAGTCTCCTTACCTGTTGAAATGGACGAATTCGATAATTCCGAACAGCACTGCAAGTAAGAGCTGCATCCTGAATTCATGTAACCATAATTTCAGCTAAAGTATTATTTAAGAAAGGTATGAGGCAATAACAATGATTTTGAAAGTGAGTATATTGAAATGAATGTGAAAGCAAAACTAAAAGCACAGAACAAGCTTTCTTGCTCGAAACCTACCCTTGTCCATGACTTTGGAGTGATTATCTGTTGTTTCGCTAAACATAATTAATTGCTATAGCACTCTTTAAGTATGCTAAAAGTTAACGGAAAGAGGAGAAGAAGTGTGATTAAAGCAATTCGCACTGCATGTTACTCGTTTGCCATTATAACGGGCCTCTGGATGTTTATCTATTGTGTATATGTTTACCCATTTCTTCCACATCCTTTCCTGCGAATCATTCTGCCACAGGCTAAGTTTGTTTTGTTTGTAGATTATACAAATATTGCAATAAATAACAAGTGAAGTACATATTTAGAAAAGGCTGCTAATTAAATTTTCACTGGTGTTAATAAATGGTTTAAATCCAATTCACTGTCATTAAACTTGCAAAGTACCCAGTATATTCTGTTAAGAACGTGTGCGATGTTTCCTTCCAGCATGTGGGTAGCATATGAAGTCATGTAGCTGTAAGAGGCTGACACTGTTAAATTTCTGGAATTACCACTCGATAATAAATTCATTAGGAAAGGGGACACCACTGAACTGCTGGAGTTGCTAAACAGGTCTGTATTTGCAATGCGAATGATTTCGGAATTAGGAGATGTTAATGTACTTTACTTAGTTTAATTATATTACGTCATATAGGACCCATTTATCGGATAGCTCGTGAAGCCGAGAAAAAGTTCTTAGAGTGCAGAAGCATGTAATATGGCTCATTTGTAGTGTAAATTCAGGAACATAATATAGAAACCACTTCAAGGAACCGGAATTCTAACCAAAGATCCTCCATATATTTATTCCTTAACTAAATTTGTTGCCAATAATGTGTCTCTCTTTCCAACTAATAGTTTAATTCATGGTAACCATACTAGGAATGACAACAATCCACGTAAAGACCTAAAGTCATTTACTTTGGTCCAATAATCGGGATTTATTTTCAATAAATTACAGCACTCATTAAAAACTTGGTTTCAGACAAAACACAGCTAAAACATAGTTTGTAAGACCTTTTGGTAGACAACTCCTTTTACAATATAGATGAATAACAGGGACTGCTAGACTAGCTTAAGTATAAATGTCTGTTAAATTTAAGTCTCTGCAGCACTTGGTCATAAATGAAGATTAAATATTTTGTGTATGATAAGTTTATTATAAGTGCATTATTGTTCTTCAGTCTAACGGAGTGTTAATTGTGTTCCAGTTTACTGAGCTGTATTTGCGTATCGTGACAGTCTCCTGACAAATGATCAGAGAACTGAGTATTACATTCAAATGTTCTATGTTTTGTATGGTACGCTTTTCGACATGTTCCATCCCATTTCTGGGTCTTCTGAACGAAACTAAAGAAATGAAAAAAAAATTTAATGCTTCATTGATATTTCTTCGTATGTTCAGTGGGGAAGCAGAGTAAACGGCGGTAAGTCTGAGTTTTGCCAGTCTAGCCATAAGTCTTATAGGCGCGTACTCGTATATCAGAGACAAAAGTCGTGATCACAGATGTATTGTTTCCGCCAAACCCACTCGGAAAGGGTTGGCCCCCCTTGGACGTACCGGGGCCGTTTCTCCCCCACTTCACCGTTAGGGTGCCACCTGTAAAAGAGGCCGACAGCAACACATTTTCATCCCGATCACTTAGGTACATGTATGAGGAACTCCCCTGTTGAGACTTATCTTGACCTAAAATATGCGAGATAAGGTATTGGCGCAAGTAAAGCTGGAATATTTGGTCGTACATCGAGTTTGAATTGCTCTGTCGCAAGAGCACTTATCCGCAAAAGGCAAACGTTCCGCCCAGCCAAAATGTTTTGACCTGCCGCTGCCCACCTCTTGTTACGTTCAATATTACCCGTTAGTCGTATTTGGCACCGATTGCTCACACTTTAGCTACATTTTCCGATGTTTTAGTTGCGACGCAATGTCGTGAAGAAGATCTCCCTATGCTCCATATCCCTTCCCCTCCCCCCATTCAAACCGTTCCGGCCGTATGTTCGCTAGTGCTTCTTCCTACAGTATAAAATACGTTGCCAGTGTCCGTGTATGCTGACGAGGCGAAAAATTATGACCAGCTGCGTAATAGCTTATTTGTGCGTCTTTGGAACAAAATACATCACTGCTTTAGCATATGAGGCATCTGACAGTTTTTTGGTAGTTTTGTGGAGGTATGTGGCATTCCGTATCTACTCACAGGTTACGTAATTCGCTTAAATAACGGGTCGCTTATGTACACATTGGTGGCGCCGATTGCGACCTGATGGATTCCACAAATTTACATCAGACGAACTTGAAGGTATCAAGTGAGTTCACTATAATGCTCCTTAATCCACTGTAGCACGAGACGCGGACAATTATACTACTTGTAAGCGTATTGTCATATCGCTGGCTTAGTTGTGGAGTATCTTTGAGGGCAACCGCGCCTGTAGAGGGTCGAACGCGGGACACGGAACTGTTATGTTGTGTAGTGTGTAGTTCTGCATGTGAGAGGCATTGTTAGTATGGAAGTTGAAGTGTTGCTACAAGTGCTATTGCAGTAAACAGATAAAATAAGTAAATGAATCAGAGGAAAATGCGTCAAGAAGTAATTTAAAATGAGCAGTGCTGCTGACAACGTATTTGTGTATCCTCTCGTTGCGTGTCGTACCGTACTGTATCAATCATCCGCGCCGTGTTCGGTCTCCCAGAATGAGCTAGTTTGAATCAGCGACACTATTTACCACACAAGAGTGCAGTCAAGTACCAGTGTCATGTAGCGAGCGTGAGGACGTGCGTTCGATCAACGCGTTTCCGCACTATCAGTAATCAGCCGCGCCGAGACGGTTACGCGCAAGCTCGTGCAAGTGAGAAATAGGAACTGAACAATTAACTTTACGAACAGTGTTATATCATTACTAGTGCCAAGAAGGTCTATTACCAGATATCTGTATGTGTGACGAACTTTCATTCGATCATTCGGTTTTCGCACCATCAACAATCAACCGCATCCTGTCGGCCACGCGTACACTAGTCTGATTAATATTGTGCACTGGTAATCATCCGTTAACTGGGCTAAACAGTTATGAATTTGAATGTCAACAGTGCAACCTGCGATATTCTTTAATCGTCTCAGAATGTAGTTGTTCATAGCAGACGTCGAACAGTGTTGTGTTTTAACGTTGAGTGGCTCCACTAAACCCGCTTGCATATTTCGATAGATAATATCAGGCAAGCCAGCAGCAGTGTGGAGCAGAACAATGGTGCCGCCGCGGGATTATCAGGTACGTGGTGTGGACAGGGCGCACGGTCAAGGCACGACAACCAGATTTAAGTACCCCAACCCATTTGTACTCACAGGCGTGGTACATACTGAAAGATGACGTCATCGTCGAGGAAGACGTCATGCATGAAGGAATGCAGGTGGTTCACAGCTGCCAGTGTGTCTTCGATTACCGCCACAGGTCCCATGCAAGAACAAGTTAAAGTCTCCCAGAGCATAGTACTGTTCTCACAAGCCTGTGTGCGTGGCGGGCTGCACGTTTCGAGCCGCGGTTATCTCGATGACAGCGTGGAGACGGCCATCGACATAGTGTAGCAAAAATGTGATTCACCTGAAGAACCAACATTTTTCCATTGATCTAGGGTCCCGTGCCCATTGGATATGTAATTGACGATGTCGCTGTATCAACATGTGGATACGTAGAGGTGGTCTGCTGCAATGTACGATGAACTGTGTGCTCCGAAATACTTGTCCGTGCGCCAGCATTGTGCTTTTTCTGCAGAGACGCCACAGATCACCATCTGTCCTACTTTACAGAACAGACAAGTCTCCGAACCCCACATTCTGTGAAGAGTCCTGGATTTCCAACCATTTAGCGCCTAGTAGTAATTTCAGTGTCCTTCTCCCTCTTTCTGTAGCTGCCCACGACAGCAGCAAGCGAACATCCATCCATCTTCGCCGATTTCTAAATACTTGTTCAGCATAATAATAATGTGCCCTTTGTCATAGTCACTTACCATTTGCAGCCCAGCTCTTCGCTACCGTGATACCCGCCCGTATCTGCTCCGCTTACATACTTGTTACCGCGTCACGTTCCCGCAAAGCCACCAGGCGGCATCCAACGTCGCAGCGCGTGGTGGTCATAATATTTTGGTTTATCAGTGTAATTCGCCAGTGCAGTATCAATGCAAGTAAGTAAAAATACTTGTCCCCATATCAGATGACTCCCCCTTCCGCCGCGCGTGATTAGCCGAGCTGTCTAAGGCGCTGCAGTCATTGACTGTGCGGCTGGTCCCGGCGGAGGTTCGAGGCCTTCTTCGGGCATGGGTGTGTGTGTTTGTCCTTAGGATAATTTAGGTTAAGTAGTGTGTAAGCTTAGGGATTGATGGTCTTAGCAGTTAAGTCCCATAATATTTCACACACAATCCCACTTCCCTCTCCCCATTGCGGTGCATGTTCGTTACCCAGGAACCAGCAGAATGTTTTCCCCCTATATTTTTCGATTTTCTGGTGCTACATGCCACTGTCAGTTCTCTGTATAAGAAATTACTGGTTTGCGCCCATCCGAGCAAGATCCATTTAACCTCCTCCTTCATTGTCTTTCTAGCAACTCTAGCATAAGTCACAAGATTCAATGTTGCAGTTTATGACTTTTTCCTCACTTTTAACGAGCTCGTTTACATTTTTTATAAAAAAAATTGGTTACTCGTAAGACTTTTGCACTTATTCTGATTCTGTTTTTGTGTGTAATTTTTAAGTCAACTTTTAATTCGGGTTCCATAAAAAATGTTCAAATGTGTGTGAAATCTTATGGGACTTAACTGCTAACGTTATCAGTCCCTACGCTTACACACTACTTAACTTAAACTGTCCTAAGGACAAATACACAAACCCATGCCCGAAGGAGGTCTCCAACCTTGGCAGGGACCAGCCTCACAGTCCATGACAGATATTAAAACCATGGCATGTGATGCTAGGTATTGACACTTAATATTTGTTAACGGTAACATAAATGTAGATTGTGTACTCATGTGAGACAATAATATCTATTAAGTCCCATTATATGGTTTGTATATTTAATTGTTAATGTCACTAAAGCCTTAAGCTTGCACTTTTATAGCAACTATGATCTTTTGGCAGACGTTTTGACGATAGACTACGCCGAAACGCATAACCAATAAACATCTTTAACAGCGAGTGAACTGATGTTATTGTCGACCAAATAAAGCGGTGGAAAACAAAGACATAATCATTATTCTTCGAAGAGTCGCATGAGTGTTTCGTGAGTGATCTTGTTGTAGACTGACTACATTTTTCCAGGCGTCTGCCAATAAACTTTACATACATTGTGGTAAGAATATTGTCTTTTTTACCCCTTTGAAGCTCGCATTGCAAGTACCTTTTAGCACTAACAACGTACTCTTTTAGCTAACACAAGTAAGAGTGTGAAAAAAAAATTAGGTCAAACTGGAAACGAACTACCACTGAACAGGTTTCAATTCGATAACTCCTGAATGAGATGATATCGGGTACGCAACGAAATGGGTCATCCTAGGCACGACATATACATCCGAGCAGGTAGTATTAGTGGCGTACATGCTACGCCGTTTTGCGGATATTTAGTAGTTCTCACTCACGTGTTAGTTCCAGATGCTGGATACAAAGCTGCAAGGGGAGAACACACTAGTGTTTGCCTTGTTACTCCTCGGTACACTCAGTGGCTTATTAGAAGACATCCACTGCAGCAGTCTGCACATTACGTGTGGAATTACGGGCCGGGGGCCGGAATTACATTGCATACGGTTTTCCGTGTCTGACGGGACTCACACCCCGTTGGTCCGAGCTTCCACTAGTAAATTATGTGTATAGGTAGCGCTGCATGTTGACGTAGTTTCCAGAGTTCCAAATGAAATTCACTTGGGCAGCCCGCCGCTACTGTTACCACCTGTACAGCCCAATGGACATGCAGTGCGTGCTGCTGCTGCTTCACAAATGAGAATGAATAGAACCCACGGGAGAAGCAGCCTCCGCTCTAAATTACTCCTCTTATTTTCTTTATTCCTTCACTTTTCTGAGATATGTGACCACATTTGTACCTGACGTGTTCTTTCTGACAGTATTTCAGAAGCGCTCCTGTAATAACCTGCAAAATGCTCCTCTTTCGTCGTGTTTCAAGTGACATTCAGCAGTAAAGTTATCAGCATTGTCGCCTTTACATCATGATCACTGCTGTGTCTAGCTGCCTTTCGTCCTGCTTCCTACATACCGGTCTTCGATTTTCACAAATAAGTTTTCCTGCTTTTTTACACTGTCAATCCATTTTCCATTATGTCATCCTCTTCACCTTTTCTTTTCAGGAGAAATCCCATAATAATAATAAGACTAGCGTATGGCATTGTTGGCCGGGATACCTCTCGCGTGAATGAAGATGAAATGATGGCGAAAGACACACAACACCCAGTAATGTCGAGGGAGAGATAATCTCTGACCCCAGCGGGAATCGAACCCGGGACCCCATGCGCGATAAGCGAGTGCGCTACCGCAAGACCACGAGCCGCGGACGCTAATCCCATGTTGAATCTTCTTAGGCCATCAACTCTACATTCTGCAAGCCATCTTTTGGTGCCTGGTGGAGGATAATTTTCCAAGCTGTTAGGTATTCACTTTACTGTTTCACAATCAAATGAAACCAGCCACAAATGACTGACCGTATGCTACAAGGCCTGAGTTCTGTTAAGATGCCTTCGTCGTCCTTACGCGTATTCTACATCGGTATCAGTAGGATCGTTTTGCAGTCTGTCGCAAATGCTACTTCTCCAAACCTCCTGAATATGTTTTCGAAAAGTGCGTATTCTTCCTCCCAGGCATTCCCCATGCACTTTTCGTAACACTCACACGTTGATGAAACATACCGGTATAATGTTTAGCTACACACCAATGAACTACTTCGATATTAATCCTATTTTGTAGAGACCACAAAAACTGTGAATAGTACAAGAGAATGGACCACACAAGTTCTATGCATGCAGTATTCCTTAAAGACGAGATGCAGTTTTCCAGAGTTCCTACAATAAACAGAAATACACCATTCGCCTTCTTAAAAACAACTTTAATTGTTCACTCCATTTCATGTCACTTTTATAACGTTAAGTCGAGATATTTCATCGAATCTACTGTGTGAAGCGGAATACCACTATTACTATTCCCTAACTGCCACATTAACATATATTTTTTCTATTTTTACGTTTATCTCCTTTTTTTGCATTCATCCAATTTCTGAAGTTCTTCTGGCTATACAGTAAACAAAAGAACCTCATCTGCGAATCGAAGGCAGTTAGATTACATACGATTGTACGAACTCCTACTCTTATATATGCATCTACATCCAGACTCTGCAAATCACTATGAAGTTCTTGGCAGAGGACACATCCTATAGTATTGTATTATTGGGGCTACTCCATTCCATTCACTTACAGAGTGAGGAGATTATCGTATATTGCTACACGAATCATTTAATCTTGGTTTTTGAAGTTCACAGACTAAGTTTTCGTGGCGTAGTTCGTATTTGTCTTCAGGCATTTGACAGTTCAGTTCTTCCAGATTCTCTATGATTTTCTCCCATGAGCTACACAAACCTGTGACCAACCGTGCTGATATTCTTTGCATACGATCAATATCCCTGGTAGTCCTATTTTGTATGATTTGCACACACATCAACAATGTTGGACAGGTCGTAACAGTGTTATGAAAACAATTTCTAGACTAACTACTTTTACTTAGTACTCTCCGAATGTACAGAAGTCTCCGTCTGAGCCTATGTCAAGGTAACACTTCATATCTCTGTAAATTGTAAGAACTAAATATGTTTGTGAGTTGAACCATTTCCATTGTGTTTCTATGTCTTTTCGTTTTTTGAAGTGCAAAAATTTAGATTTATAAGCATTTAAACGAAATTCTCGATGTTTGTACTACTCCGCAGCTTAAGAAGATCTTACTATATATTTATGTAGAATTTTCAGACATTTCATTATTATAAATAAGTGTACCGTCCGCGAAAGGTTTGAAATTAGTATTAATATTGTTATTATGGTAACTAATATACAACATAACCAGGTGGGGACACAACACACTGAAACTTCCATGTTGGTTCCCTGTTTATGAAGAGCGATGGGACATTTACCTGACTTTATTGCTACAAAAATATTGTTGATTATTTCGTCTAAATACAGCAGGGTCATTACTCAGACAGGACAAAGCGCATAACAAGCTGTTCCCGTAGAAGAAACTAAATAGCTATACCTTATCAGTAAAGAAACTTATAGTCATACATCACTAGCTACTGCAACGTTCGCCACCTTCACTGTACAGTACGTAACGGGACGATAACACCGTCACATTGCGAACAACCAACATAGGTGTCCAACAGGTTATGTTTTCTGTCAGTGGGTAGCCTAACGATGTTAAAATTGCAGTAACACTGAAGGATCCTGGTAGTTAAGTCAAGTCCGCTTATAACGGCTTTTTGATTGCTCTAAATATGAGGACACATTTCACAAGTTGGCAGACAGATATTTTGTCTATATTCTCGATTGAAGGATACAAAATTCTTCTAACATAAGAGGTGACATGCTTCTCTCTCACATTAACATTGTCATTCACATTAACTTCCATTTTTTAGTGCCTAACCTCGGTGTTACCTGATGCTACATTTGCTGTGTGTGGTTAATGACTTTTCTGCATCAGGAAATTGTGGGCAAAATGTCCTTGTAGCTGTGTGTGTAACCTGCAGAGAGCTTGTACCTGAAGGTCTGTAGCAGAGGCGATCAAGAACACGGAGCGAGATGAATTGGGGGCCATAGATGCTGAGTGCAGCGACCTACCAATACTAGTGATTCTGGAATAGTGTTCAGTGCTTCTTACCTGCAGAGCAACTTTTGGCTGAAGCTGTAGCCTCCTTTTACTTCCGGTCGAATAGAAATCTGCCATTCCTGCTTGCACCTACACTGCCATTCATGTACTCATTCTCCCAAGACTTCCTGTACTGATGTCTTTCCATTGCATAACTCACCCACCAAGCTTCCAACACATACACATCGAGATCCTTTAGTATTGATTTAAATGTCTCGTGATCACCTTTTTCAACAAACAAGACGGACACTTATACTCTGTTGGCAAAGTGTTAATGAAAGGCTGAATTAGCTTCCCAGTATTGCTCTACAGCAGACCAATATAGCGCCATTTTTTCAGATTATAGTTCTAAGAAGGTTTTACAATGGCTTGTAACTGGTGAGACTTTCTTGTTTAATCCCTGCCGAGTGGGTACTGATGAAATCCCAGCTTTTTCGAAGTGGCCAGGAACCCTACAGGCTGTCCTTAAACTGCCGAACCCACGTCTCACTATCCACACCACCGCCTGCAAAGTAGATCAGAAATTACCTCCACAAGAAGTGCTTGTTATCAATGCCCTGTCCGTAGACGGACGCCGACCATAATGCCACATACCATTCCTCACAATGGCGCTGTCATGTGTAGCTGACAGCGCGCTAGTAGTCTCCGAATTCTCACAAACGTGTCTCATTATTGACTCTCAGTCTACTGTCTGTTTGCGGAAAAGAGAGCTCCATGTAGTCGTTCACTGACTTTCTTTAGCTTCTCTACCTCACGTCTAAGAAATGCTGATGCCTTACTTTCTGAGAAATGAGCACATTCTGTAGCTTCCGAGTCAGTTCACTCTTCTTGAATTGAATTCAATTAGCAATTGAGGTATTTGTCTTCACTTCGTTCTTCAAATTCAACTCAGCCTCCTTCAGCCTGGTTACACAGCTTTTTTCTGTTTCTGAAACATCGACCATCTTTTACCAATGGGTTAGAACCGGCCAACAAATTCTACACATAAGCTGCCATCTGTTTCCCAGCCATTTACTGTCTGTTTTCTCCTTTCTTCCTATCTGCCTAGGCTTTCCTACATCTGTCCTACGCTTGTTTCCTGTCTGCTTCGCCTTTATTCCCGTTTGCCACTGCCTTCCTGTCTCTCTCCTGCTCTTCCTTCCTATGTGCTTCTGGTTGTTTTCCACCTTTTTCCTCCTTCCTCTGCTTTGTTTCCTAACTGCCCCAGCTCTTTCTATCATCTATTTAACCAAAATGGAATATTTCCGATGACCGCGAAATCTGAGCTGCTCTGCGCAATGGCCGACTTTTTTTCAAGGATAGCACTAAATTCACTCTGTAGGTTATCTATCTGGTTACCTGGGTCTGAGGCAACGCAACTTCTGCTGATACCACACACACAAAATATTCTGACTGTACTTCCTCTGATCCCACTGAATGCTCCTCGCTAAAATTTCCTTGCTTCCCTAGGTTATCCTCAAGTAGCTCTGCCCATGTATAAAAGGTATGAAAACAAAATCTACTACATAGTGAACTAACGCTATCACAGATTTAACAATAGAAAGTGATCCTGTGCCTAAAACATCGTTACTTGCAGTACAAAGAAACCTTCATATGCAATATAAATTTTCACAATATAATCCACCAAAATACAGGCAAATACAAAAGTAAAAAGTAACAAATAACACACACACACACACACTGTCGCTATCACATTAACATATGTTGCAGCTGAAGATTAATAGGCAACCAAACACAAAAAGATCGCTGCAACTTTTTGCACCCAATTGTGCGTCCTAACTACAAGAAACCAAAAGTAGCTGTAGGTATCGTAGTGGATGAGGTTTAACATTAAAGTTACGTGTTTGTTCTCTGTTTTGGGAGAGCACTCTGCCCTTGACCTGTGTTCTTATATGACGTTGCTGCAAAATTTTTGTTTCTTATCATATCTCTTTACTGCTACATTGTTCCACAAATCTTATTGAAATAACACCCTGCAAAGTTAACATCCTTCGGGGAATAGACACATCTCCGACTAGCCAATAAGTAAATTTATAATCACACAAGAAGAACCAGTGCAGTGTTCATTATCTTCACTGAGTAATTTGAAAGAGATCATCGAGTTAGGCAAATGTGCATAACAATAATACTGTCACAGTGAGAGAAACAAACTTAGATGCAGCTCAGATTACATACGTTATTAGTTGGGTTCCTAATAGTGGAAAACTTATAGGAAAATTAAAGACCGTTGATATTTAAGTCAGATCTTCTTTTATGTACTCTGACTGATGGACGCAATTGACTATAAATTAATACAGGGAAAAGTTCTCCAAATTCTGTATTGAATTTCCACAAATTTCCGCTAACACCGACGTCAGGAAGCGGACTGTATGGAAGACCACATGGAGAGATCGCGTCAAACTATCCTTATCAAAGAAGGTCACGAATCGAAAGTGAATGAGACAAAATCACAACTAAATCGTTAAATCGTTATCTTAAATAGCTTACCAGATCACGAATGTTGCGTGCTGCTAACAATATGGACAATACTATTAGAGACTGCAACACTTACATTTCCCCAAAATAGTCAAAGCGTGCAACCATCAACACCAGACGGCAGCCGGAAGACAAATGGCTGTGGAACATAGTTTCCCACACTCAACTCTCTACTTCCAAAAATACTTTATATAGATGGGACAATTCAATGCTGTTGCCAGTGTGACAGACTGGAATATCACTTGTTTTACGAAAAAAAAAAACAGGGAACACAGCAGGAACCAACCACTGGTCAATTCAAAGTGCACATTAACGAACATGTGGTTGGTATCTGCCTGCAGTTGCGTCTCCTCGATTGGTTGAGCACCAAGCACTGTGCTAGTGGTGACATATTCGATTGGATAAATGGAAATTATTAAAGAGAGAAAAATTGACTTCCTCATGCTTGTTGGAGAGTACCGTGGCATCTGGCCATTTGAATTTCAGGAAAGGCAAAAATATCTGTGTGGGTATCAACGGCCTCGTGGCACCCCCAGATCTCAGTGAGGGAGGCACTGGCTCCATCCACAATATCACGAACCATACTGCAGCCCCACTTCCATTCCCTCTGGGAGGAACGCCTCTCCTAATAAGATTCATTGACTGCTCTGTGCAGACAAACAGGGATCTGAGAACACTCTGGGAGTCCAGTCGTCCACGGGGCACATGTTTGATTTACCTTTGCCTGAATATCGTCATTACCTCAGATCTCGATGGTGGGCACCACTTTCGTTGTTACCCCAGGGTACCATGGATGGGAGCAGAGACTCCTACGACTGCTTCGTCAGTAACCACAAAAGAAACAAGGTTGGTTTATGTTCACTGAGACAGCATAAGCTCTGCTGCGCTGTTGGTAGTAGTAGTGCATTCTTTGGCCAATGGATGGAGCATGCCTCTAGTTCCCTGGTGTTTTGAAACGCACTGAAGCGAGAGAGAACGCTGACATGGAGCATAGTGGACGGAAACTCCAACTGGACGTCTTGGAAGGAGTCATGACTCTTGTGATACAGCAGTAAGACAGGGATGGCTGACCGGAATAGCGAACAACCTGTGGACCCTGCAAGCTTTATCTACTTGTTGTGGATACTTCTTCTGTTTAGTGGTTAGCTTGCCCTTGAGAAGCTGTCTTCTTATGGAGAAACCTACCAGCCTAATAGCTCATTATCTGTCGCCGTGTGGTTTTACAAAAAAAAAAAAAAAAGGAGCAGAATTTGAGGGAACCAGTTGTGTGTAGTTATGCAAGAGTAGTAGATTAAAGTTCATTTTGCCTCATTCTGAATAGTTGCCGAATTCATTCAAGATTTCGGATTCAAGATGGTGGCGTTAGGAGTGGCAACATCGCAATGATGACATGGTGGGAAGTTCAAATTCTGGCGGGAAAAGAGGTCAATTGGGTTACCTCCACTAATGCAATCATCTCCCCTCCCCATCCTTCCCAAAGAAAAGGTGGAAAGTTCAAACTTTAGCAGAAAAAAGGTCACTTTGGCTACCTCCACTAACCTAAGTCATCCGACCATCACCTCTTCCTTGGATTTGGATCAAAAAATGGTTCAAATGGCTCTGAGCACTATGGGGCTTAACATCTGCGGTCATCAGTCCCCTAGAACCTAGAACTACTTAAACCTAACTAACCTAAGGACATCACACACATCCATGCCCGAGGCAGGATTCGAACTTGCGACGTTAGCAGTCGTGCGGCTCTGGACTAAGCGTCTAGAACCGCTCGGCCACCGCGGCCGGCCAGTAGATCCATACAGTGTGTACTCTATGAGGACCAGACTTCAACTGTCTTTGTACACAGTGCTGCCACAAGAGGGAGCTGTCGTCCCGTGGCCGTCTGAGGGAAAAATGGCGGGAAAAGGACTCAGTCTGTGTCCAGCTACTGGTGAGTGGAAGGTGTGTACTTTATTTATTTTAGAACAATTTATATAGGGAAGGATTTCTCGTAGTTTATTTATTGCACTGATACGAATCACTCCCTCTGATATGCTTGGGGCCAGAATACACTGAATACAGACCTGCAAACTACTCGTAAATCGCCGAAATAATGTAGTATACTGACGCACAAACATGCAAACAACTGGTAAATTATCAAGCTAACACTTATACAATGCTCGCGAACATACTAAATGTAAACTTCCGAAATAATGCATTACACAGTCTACAGACCATCACACTACTCGTAAATCACTGAAATAATGCATTCTACAGCCTACAGAAACGCAAACAATTGTTAAATTGTCAAAATAGTGCTTGTAAAACTCCAACCAAACAATCTCACTAATTATAAACTGTCAAAATAATGCATAGAATAGGCCACAGACTTGTTCAAGAAATAATGCAACAGACACATCCACTACACATGAAATTGGCATTTATGCAGCCATGCTTGCAATGCTTCAACTGCCAAAAACAATGCAGTGTGCAAACACTCATTGCAAGTAGAAACGTTTTCGAAGTATCGTTAAGAAATTCAATGAAGGTGTATGAGCGAACTGTTCCCTACAGAGGCTCCAAGGTGCTCACGCCAGGCCAGTGCGAGCACATTGGTCCAGCCAGCAAGATACGTCTTGGCAATGCACATGTGTTTACTGTTGTAGGCGCAATGGTGCATAGCCTATACACCTGCGGTCAAGCGAAGAGCTAATTTCCGAGCGCCCCGTCATCTCAAGCACAGCTAAGAGTTTGTTAGTGCTATACTGATGTCACAGGTCTGTGTAAATAGGAGCCAAGTTTCCCTCTGGATGCACTATGGAAATCGTTTGCAATGCTTCCCAGAATCACACAGGTAGCATTCTTCCTAGCAACCCTAACAGGACAGCCTGTGCCACTGATGCATTGTGGCGAGATGTTTGCGTAGCGTGGCTGGAATTTTCGGTGACCTACAACTACTGGTCTGGAGGTGTCCTAATGACATGGCACAATGGCAGATGAGGGAAACCATCCCGCCAGAGATGGGTGGTCTGCTTTAACTTGTCTCTTAGAACTTTCTGTACATATCTTGCCCCCATCTTGTTCAAACTAGACTGTAGAGCCTCCCATGCCCCAGCAGAAAGGAAGTCTTGTGAATGAATGGAGTTTCTGATTGGCACTTACTGAATCTACTCGCGAAATTACTGATGCTGCCAGTGTGGGACCACTGTCCACCACTTCGTCCTGCTGATGAGCCCTTCATTGACCAAACGCTTTTTTACAGATAGCCATATTGCACTGACAGATAAACAACACAAAAGTGGTCGACAGATCATCAAATACATCCCACGTACTCACTCTGCCACTGTGCAGCGCCGACAGGAAGTTACATATCAACACACACTCCGCTGCAGAGTGAAAATCTCATTGTGGAAACATCCCTCAGACTGTGGCTACGCCATGTCTCCGCAATATCCTTTCTTACCGGAGTGCTAGTTCTGCAAGGTATTCAGGAGAGCTTGTGTGAAGTTTGGAAGGTAGGAGACGAGGTAGTGGCGGAATTAAAGCTGCGAGCACGGGTCGCGAGTCGTGCTTGGGTAGCTCAGTTAGTAGAACATTTGCCCGTGAAAGGCAAAGGTCTCGGTCCGGCACACAGTTTTAATCACCCAGGAAGTTTCATATCAGGGCACATTCCGCTGCAGAGAGAAAATCTCGTTCAGCAAACATTCGACCATGATATAAGTGTCGGAGATAACCCCTGCTGACGCCTCTGGCCGTGGAAATAGAAATATCTATACCATTCTTGTGACAGGACATACTTTTTCAAGTAAAATGGAATCTTCCATTCCCTTTGCTACCGCAGTATTCCACGTCAACTTCATACCTTCCCTTACGACAGGACACAGTCATTTTCTTTGCACTTGTCAGAACACACACACACACAAACACACACACACACACACACACACACACACACATACACACACTCTTGTAAGACATATGTTACCTAGACAAATGTGTTACCGAAATTTCATTACTATGCTAATTATTTTTTGGTGGTATTACATTTTCCGTCAGTCTGTTGTATAACCTGGCAAGATTATAGTCATATAATCAGGCATTCTAAATATGTTGTACTACACTAATTTCTCTACGTATACTGTACATTAAATCCAACATACAACACTCTAAAACATTGGTTATGGAAAAATAGACACGGTTTGCATTAGTTCATGAAGGAAGTTGTGGAAGAAGAAAAGTAAGAGCAAGAAGAACTTGGTAGTACACGATTAATGAAGACAGAGGGAAAGAAAGCGACAAGGCTAATTGAGAAATTAAAAGAGCGAGAATTGTAAACGGGAGAAGATGGAAGAATTAGCTTCACTGTTTGTCAGAGTGAAAACTGGGCCTTTACATTAACTTTTGGAGAAATGTGGTGAAGACGATAGAAGGTTTCTGTTTTGTGGCCGGTCATAGCTAGGTTACTGGATAAGTGGGAATATATGTCTAAATTATGACTGATGACAGACACTTAACGTTTACTGCGTGGTGCTGGGGTATATGTGAGGTCCCGATGAAGTTGACTGTAATAGTGACGTGGTGGTGACGTAAGTTGTCTAGCCGAAAGCAACGTAACAGCGCCTATGAAACTCTTACATGGGCATACAGACTTCTGATGTAACGGCACACGGACTCCTGATGTAACACACATAAGCTTTCTCAAAAATGGTTCAAATGGCTCTGAGCACTATGGGACTTAACTGCTGTGGTCATCAGTCCCCTAGAACGTAGAACTACTTAAACCTAACTAACCTAAGGACAGCACACACATCCATGCCCGAGGCAGGATTCGAACCTGCGACCGTAGCGGTCGCGCGGTACCAGAATGTTGCGCCTAGAACTGCTCGGCCACCCAAGCCGGCTAAGCTTTCCCGGTTCTTACTACACATGCCGTATTGCTTTAGGTCACAATAGCAGATGTTCGATAGAAAGATTGAGTGCAAATGTTTCCTTTTCATGTCTTGCGGAAATACGTTCGCAAACTTTTCAAGGACATACATGCAGTTAATTCGCGTTGTTATCAGCCCGTGTTGTTAAACAACGACGAATGAAGGATTTTATTAACGACTTATTTCTAGTGCTAGATTCTGATATAAGACACCATTTGATTTTCAAGCATGTTGTTTCCAGCTTATTCGATTCCATTTCATAGTTATGACGCGCCATCCCTGCTCTGCGATTCCATGCTGTGGACTACGCTACCCACAAAAACCAGTGCGGGAACCCAAGAAGAAAACTCTGGAACTCCTCTGAGTACATCTCAGGGGGATTCTCCTCAGTGTAGGTCATCTGCCTTGCAAATGAGCTTTGCCAGAGCAACCGCACTCCGCTCTGCTCTGCGTGAACCTACGCCTCTCTCAACAGGCTTGAGACTCGGTTTCAGCGAAAACATGCAATTTGCTTGCGAATGTGTCTCCCATATGGTATCCAGAAGAGGAGCGAAAGTTACGCCAAAGTTACGTCTTCTCTGTGAATAGGGAATTTCATACAGACAAATCCTTACGACATTGGACGTTTCCATAGTGCTTGACTAACACACCGAAACTCAAGCCAGTGGTCGAAAGGGTTAAAATACCTCCACACATCAAAGGCCTTTTATTTCATATCCCTCCAGTATTTTACATAGATCTTCAAAAAATTTATGTAGCATCAGTAGCTAATGGAAGATGTATGTTAGCAGTAATAAATTCACCAATCGTGTGTACTGTCTGCTTCTTCCGCATTGCTGTTACAACATGGTGTTTAGAATTGTAAGAACGATGCTAACAACAACGTCGTGGTCTGTTAATACAGTTTTCTCTTCGACATCAAGGAGCTACCCCTGCCGTTGACATAAACGTGTTACTATCACTTAACCAATTGGCTGTACAACCACTGGTGAGTTGTTCTGGAGGCGGCTTTTGGATAAAGAACTTACGTATTTTAAACCCCTCGTTGTTGTATCAGAGACTTACTTTTCAAATTACGTTCTGCATCTTCATCATCTTCTTCTTATTCGACTCTTCCCACTAGAGTCAGTCGTTTTCTCCGTCTAGAAGTTATTCCACTCTAAAGCTGTTATCCTCTTCTTATACATTGTTCGATCACCTTCATATCAAAAATAATCGCACATCTATTAGTGATAAAATAGGGGATGAGCCACCACATCCCCTTTATGAAGCCTTGCACTTTTCTGTGCACACTTTAAATAGGTTGCTTAAGCATTTGCTATAGCCGCCATTTCTTCCTCAAGATAGGCTAGGGTCTGGAGCGAAGTAGACTTTCTAACTAAAGCCAGATGTTCTCTGTTGGGTTCAGACAGAGATTCCGGGCAGACCATTTCATTTCAGGAATGTTGTTGTCCACAAATCAACGATGCTACTTCATGACACGGTCCATTATCGTCTCCGAACTGTTCCTCTATTGTATGCAGTAAACAATACCGTAAAATGTGTTCTCATCCTCCCGCATTTAGCGTTTACTTAATCGTAGTAAGGAGGCAGCGCCATGACAAAAAGAACCCTACACATTGTTTAGGGGTGGGGGGTGGTGGGTGGTGGGTTGAATAGGCTAGAATTTCAAGATTGCAGCGTTCCCGCGATGCAGTACGGTATTAGCTAGGTTAGCCTAACTTCGGGACATACTTGACATCGACTTCTTACGCGTTTCAACATATTGGGCAGCGACATCTTTGTAACAGTAAATGACTCCTTTCACCTTTGAGACCAAGTGGCTGGTTTACTGGACATCAGTCGCTTTTAGTTTTGTCCTTCCTTGTGCCGTCTTTCACTGGAGTGGTGTACTACATAATAAAACAGTTAAGTTAGTGGACCCATTGAAAAATGGTCCTCGTTAACCGTATTTACGTTTTAATTACTGCCCGCAGCTCGTGGTCGTGCGGTAGCGTTCTCGCTTCCCGCGCACAGGTTCCCGGGTTCGATTCTCGGCGGGGTCAGGCATTTTCTCTGCCTCGTGATGACTGGGTGTTGTGTGCTGTCCTTAGGTTAATTAAGTTTAAGTAGTTCTAAGTTCTAGGGGACTAATGACCATAGATGTTAAGACCCGTAGTGCTCAGAGCCACTTGAACCATTTTTGTTAATTACTGCAATACGCACTCTTCAAAAATGCTTCAGATGGCTCTGAGGATTATGGGACTTTATATCTGAGGTCATCAGTCCCCTAGAACAAATACTTAAACCTAACTAACCTAAGGACACCACACACATCCAAGCCCGAGACAGTATTCGAAACTGCAACCGTAGCGGTCGCGCGGTTACAGACTGAAGCGCCTAAAACCGCCACCACAGCCGGCCAGAATTGTGGACAGGAGGACTCGGTGGCAATACGTGTTCTCGTCTAGTAGGGTGCAGTGAAGGCTACGACTATTACAGCGCCTTGTATCACCAAGCGAAAAAAGTGGTTCAACTAAAACACTCGTCTTTCTTCACGTACTACACGAGTATGTAATAAAAAAATGTGGTATCCTATTTTTTTAAAAAAACGCAGTCGATATCCGTTTGACCTATGACAGCGCCATCTAGCGGGCCAACCGCAGCGCCATCTGGTTTACCCCTTCAAGCTAGACAAGTTTCGTTTTTTGTAGTTTTTTCGTTTGACGCTCATTTCATGAGATTTTGCTCCGGTCACGATCAATGGACCACCCTATAAAATAAATCTTAAAAATTCGAGTATCACCAGGCCTCTTCCATGTATACAACCTCCTTTCATGATTCGTGAACCATGTGCCCTGTCCCGTATGATTATTAAATTTTCGTCTCCCTTCGCTATCTGAATAGTTTATTTTATCTCATCATACATTTCATCAATTTCTTCGTCATCTGCGAAGGTAATTGGCATTAAACTTGTACAACTGTGGTAGGCGTGGGCTTCGTACCTATCTTGGCCACAGTAATGCGTTCATATGCTGTTTGTTGTAGCTTACCCGCACTCCTATTTTTCTTATTCATTATTAAACCTACTCCAGCATTACCACTGTTCCATGTTGTATTTAAACCCTGTTTTCAACTATATTTAAGTTTAACCTATCCATTTCCCTTTTAAAATTTTCTAGCCTACCTGTCCGGTTAAGGGCTCTGACGTTCCACGCTCCAATCCGTAGAACGCCAGTTTTGTTTCTCCTGTTAACAACGTCCTCCTGAGTAGTCCCCGCCCGGAGGTGCGAATGGAGGACTATTTTACCTCCGGAATATTTTACCCAAGCGGACGCCATCATCATTTAACCACACAGTAAAGCTGCATGCCCTCGGGAAGAATTACGGCTGTAGTTTCCCCTTGCTTTCAGCAGTTCACAGTACAAGCACAGCAAGGCCGTTTTGGTTAGTGTCACAAGGCCGGATCAGTCAATCATCCAGACTGTTGCAGGAACCACACATTTGTCTGGCCTCTCAACAGATACCCCTCCGTTGTGGTTGCACCTACGGTATGGCCATCTGTATCGCTGAGGCACACTAGCCTCCCCACTAACGCTAAGGTCCATGGAGTCTTGAGCGGGTGGGGGGGGGGGGGGGTAGGGGAGAAAATGATAGACACCTAATTACATGATTCTCTAAAGTAATTAATTTCACAGGTTCGTCAACATGGGAATGCTACAGCAGACATAGCGAGTTTTATATGCACGGCGGATAGAGAATGTATTATGAAATACTGTCAGAAGGAACAGTTCGAGTGAACTCACGAAAACTACCGTACTAGGATGCACAGATAGGTCAATGACCTAATGGTATTCAGTTACTACAGTCGAATTGACTTCGGCAAAAGCAAGGAGAGCATGAGCACGTTAGCAGTTACAAACCAAAAGTGATGAAACGCGCCTTACATTCTGCAGAAGTAAAACGGAGAGAAATGAGTCACAATTTTATGTTGGATGATTTGAGGCGTAGTATTTCTTACCGGATTCAACATAAAGGACATGTGAGAGGTTCCGCCTGTGACTAATATGTTCAACATCTGACGAAAATCCGTGAATTTGAATGAAAGTACGTAATTACTAAATGCAACCGCTGAAGGCAATGATGCATTAATTTAAATACCTCAGGGTTAGCCACAATTATCTAAAGTGCGGTAAGGCATGGTCATCAACAAAGGATCAAAACTGTAAGAGGAATAAACACATGATATTCCCTCGAATTATGATAGAAAAAGACTTGGAAACCTTTGTGAACGAGTACGTATTATAACATAGGAGTAAAAGGAAGCATGGAACACTAATCTCATTGATCTGTAAGAACACATGGGATCATCTCGTCACCGACAGAGGGTATCAAACCAAGAATCCTTCTACACGCGATAACTGATGAAATACAACGGGGAATGTAACCCCGAAAGTAACTACTGAATTGCACCACTAAACGAAATCCAACTGAAAGCTGCTACATAATTAAATATCGTCTTTGTGCATAGCTCCAAACTGTATCAGTGAAGATAATGCAGACACCATACGTTAAGACTAGCTCCAAACTGTATCAGTAAAGATAATGCAGACACCATTCGTTAAGACGCCTTGACCACAAGGGAAGTGTCGGCCCCTTCGCAGTTTTCAGAGGGCCGGTTCACGATAAGGAGGGGGGAAGAGGGAGAGAGAGAGAGAGAGAGAGAGAGAGAGAGAGAGAGAGAGAGAGAGAGAGAGAGAACTAGTACAGTGCCCATCGTAACTGCTGCTAGACTGCAACAAGTTTACAAGCACCGGCACATCGCTGACATGTACTGCGTTTACCATGAAAACTACAACCACAAAAATACTGTAAGATCAATGCAGCTTATTCAGGCTGCATTTGAGTCTTTCGTTACCCAGGAGCTTTTAAAACAGACTGATACATCAGTGCACGTAGGAAGCTTGTAAGATGAATTAATATGGTATATTTAGGTAATAACACATTACCCCGCTTACCCTTCCTTCTGAGTTTCCTCGTAACAGTAAAAGAGTGAAATTCAAAGATATGTATTTAAAACTAGCTTGGTGATTTCGAACGACACATTGTAAGAAAACGAAACTGACAGTACCGTTTCAACTGTAACATCACGTCCTCCGTACTTCATTGCTGGAATTATATGTGATGATTCGTCCAGCTCAGTCATTTCCATTGCAGTGCCACAGAGTATAGCGCCATTCATCGCTCAAGATCACTGTATTCCAGTTTAGTGGCGTCGCTCTTTATTCCACACCAATCGCCACGTAACACTGACTGCAGAAATGAGTTATGAGGAACTCCTCGAATGCTGTACTCTATTTCTTTGAGCTTCCTATGTACAGCCACTGTGCTAGATAGACTACCGGTGGCACATTGATTTCCTGCTATGATGCTCCTCAGTAACCGATGGTCCGTAACCTTCCATAAGATCTTGCCTTAATTGTGGTTGTTTCCACGCGCTTCCTCTCCTTATCAAAAATATTTCACTCTGGCGGCATTCAAAGTGTTGAAATGTTCTTGATGACTTTGTTACTCAGTTGACATTAAATGACCAGTTGATGTTCAGTGGCTGACCTCTCCTAACCGACCTTCTCTGCTGCTACTACACTACTGGCCATTAAAATTGCTACACCAAGAAGAAAATCAGATAATAAACGGGTAGTCATTGGAGATATATATTATACTAGAACTGAGATGTGATTACATTTTCACTCAGTTTGGGTGCATAGATCCTGAGAAATCAATACCCAGAACAACCACCTCTGGCCGTAATAACGGCCTTGATACAACTGGGCATTGAGTCAAACAGAGCGTGATGGCGTGTTCACGTACAGCTGCCCATGCAGAGTCAACACGATGCCACAGTTCATCAAGAGGAGTGACTGGCGTATTGTGACGATCCAGTTGCTTGGCCACCATTGATCAGACGTTTTCTGTTGGTTAGAGATCTGGAGAATGTGCTGGGCAGGGCAGCAGTCGAACATTTTCTGTATCCAGGAACGCCCGTACAGAACCTGCAACATGCTGTCGTCCATTATCATGCTGAAACATAGGGTTTCGCAGGGATCGACTAAATGGTAGAACCACGGGTCGTAACACATCTGAAATGTAACGTCCACTGTTCAAAGTGCAGTCAATGCGAACAAGAGGTGACCGAGACGTGTAACCAATGGCACACCGTACCATCACGCCGGGTAATACGCCTGTATGGCGATAACGAATACACGCTTATAATGCGAGTTCCCCGCGATGTCGCGAAACACGGATGCGCCCATCATTATGCTGTAAACAGAACCTGAATCCATCCGAAAAAATGACGTATTGCCGTTCGTGCACCCAGGTTCGTCGTTGAGTATACCATCGCAGCCGTTTCTGTCTGTGTTTCAGCGTCAAGAATAACCGCAGTCATGGTCTCCGAGCTGATACTCCATGCTGCTGCAAACGTCGTCGAACTGTTCGGGCAGATGGTTGTTGTCTTGGAAACGTCCCCATCTGTTGACTCAGGGATCGAGACGTGGCTGCACGACCCGTTACGGCCATGCGGATAATAGGCCTGTCATCTCGACTGCTAATGATACGAGGCCGTTGGGATCCAGCACGGCGTTCCGTATTACCCTCCTGAACCCACCAATTCCATATTCTGCTGACAGCCATTGGATCTCGATACGATAAACCGCAATCGCTATAGTCTACAATCCGACCTTTATCAAAGTCGGAAACGTGATAGTACGCATTTCTTCTCCTTACACTAAGTATCACAGCAAAGTTTCACCAGGCAACGCCGGTCAACTGTTGTTTGTGTATGAGAAATCGGTTGCAAACTTTCCTCATGTCAGCACGTTGTAGGTGTCGCCACCGGCGCCAACCTTGTGTGAATGTTCTGAAAAGCTAATCATTTGCATATCAAAGCATCTTCTTCCTGTCGGTTAAATTTCACGTCTGTAGAACGTTATCTTCGTGGTGTAGCAATTTTAATGGCCAGTAGTGTTCTTTTCTACTGACGACGCAGTATTGCCGCCTCCTTTTATACTGGCGGGTTCATCTCTTGATACATCTAGAGTTCAATATCACTTTAGATAGGAGTGTCCGGACACTTTTGATAAGACAGTGTAATTTAAATGGCAAAGGTGGCTATCCCTTCGAAATATTTCAGTTTTCCGAGGAAATGTCTGGATCCCTAGCGCTGTGCATATGCTCTTGCCTATGGCTGCGGTTATACTTTGCCGTGCAAAATTGCGGCCGCTGTGAGCTACCCGTGGCCAGCGTTGCAACAACAAGCGCATTAACGTAAAGTTTAGCGAAGTCTTGCACTTTATGAGCTTCAGTTAATTTAAGCACAACACTGAGACTAGGTCCTCTGTGCTTTAGAATTTCCACCCATATTCTGTTATCAAGGATTTGAATAATGGCATCGCGAAGATTTTCTTCTTGAAATCAGGCTCCAGAAGTGTTTTACATTTACAGTTCCTAGTTATGCGCTTGAGTTAAGCGATATTTTTCTAGTATGACTGTTATGACGAAGCGTGCGAAAAAGCTTTAAACCAGCAGCATCTACGTGACCGGAGCGTACAGGAAGTCAACAATGTCTTCATGTAGTAAGGTTTGGGGCTCTAACTGAGGGAACAACTTCGTATACAGCCTGAAAATTTACACCCCCACCCACGCAAAAACGATAAAGCTTCGTGATACGCTTATGATGCAAAATGCTGCTCGAACTGCAGGCGGTAATGTGCCCGTTCCAGTTTGTATGCATCATAATTGCAGAAGGGTGGAAGCGGGCTCTGGCATCTGGCATTCTGTGCTTCAGTCGTTGCTGCTTGCTGGCTGTGTTGGGTGTCCAGAATACTGTCAATAGTAGTTAACAAGTAGGTGGTAAGTACGTTCTGAAACTGAATACGTGTAGTGAGAATCGGCTGTCTAAAAAATGCCATTGCATACGCAAAATAAATACAGCGAAAGCACCAGACTTGTTGCCAACGGATGTTTGATGTGTCGGTAATTGAATTGACCAAGAAAAACAGTCTGACATTATGTGCAATTATTAATAAATGAGACATAAACAACTTGAACTGCTGAGAGTTCTTCTATGGTGCTGAGTTATATGTAATACGAGTGACGTCCTTGATGGTAACAAATAGTCTTGAATGCTGGTATCATGAGATAAGTCAGTGCCATTTAGTAAAATGCAAAACAGGATCGTTCTACGTCGATGTAAACCCTCACAGCTGTCTTCCGTACTAAAGTTGATATTCGTCTGAGTATATGCTGGTCTTGGGCTAAGCTCTGATTGCAGTTGCTTAAAAGGATGTGCCGGCACATGAGAGTCACAGGTAGTTGGTTTTTATCAATTTGGCGTTTTCTGATGGCGTGTACGTGTGGCACCAGCCTTAGGAGGTAGCGAGGCATGAAAGAGCAAGCTCGGTAGTGGCGCATTGGCGGGAGGTTAGGGAGGGAGCACACGTCCGACATTTGGTCACGGACTGTTTTGTTCATAGGGTCATGCATTGTAACAGAGGCAAGTATATGACCCACAAAACAGTAGCCAGACAAAATATGTGAGACATATTCTATTTTCCCATCGACTTGACTATTGTCGGTGTTGACAATGGAACATACGCATTTAAATGGCCCTAATCACACGACCGTGTATTTCGTAGTCACGCTGTTTTGATGTGTTGTGTTAATAATGGATACTGGTACCGATAGGCAGATTATTGAAGTGGAGTAATATCGTCCTTTGTATGATACCTGAAGTGCTGAATTACCGTGACAGAAACGGAACGAAAAAGCTGTGGGAGGAAGTATGTGGTGTGAAACTCTTTGGTATCTGCAATTGTTTGGAGTTGAAGGATAAAGCACAACTTTATCATACTGCTAATGAACTGACTCATGTGGTGACGTAAAATAATTAACGGAATAATCCCTAATCCACATTCTACTATTTGTGCCTCTTGTGCCTTACAATGACATTGTTTCAGCGAGCGGTCCATATAACATACCTTCAAAGCAAATAACGTCATTATTCATTACAAAGTAGTTTAGACAAGGTGCTGCTTTATTATGTGAATAGGATGTTGCAGAGTAACTTCTTAACTAGTCTGAAATATCCTCCACTTACTACCTCAAATACCAAATGTGAATTCCACCATAAGACTTGCCCTACATAGTCCGCAGGTAGACTTTCATTTCTTCGTATCGAAATATCGATTAGGATATTATCTCATCCCTTGATGCTGCATTTGCCTCATCTTCTATGAAAAAGAATTGCATAGGTTCACCACGTTCAACATGTTGTAGTGGCTGCATGGTATACTCAAGCAACCTTTAACGTTTTCCAAGAGATGAACTCTTAAACGCATTAGAGTCGCTAGATTTATCATAAAATCCTACATCAACGTATGTGAAGCAGTAAACTGAGTTCTCCACAGCTAGGAGTATCAAAGTGAAATATATTTTGCAACTGAAGCAGTCTGAACCTGACTTAGGCACCTTTTGTATGATCGTATTTTTACCATCAATGACTCTTAAACAATTAGGAAAATTGGTCTTTCTATAAAGATTCTTCGAAACTTCTAACCATGATTCCTCTGTTTGAAAGAGTGCGTACGACTTTTTTAAGATTTCCTAAAGAGCTTGACATACATCTAAAACTATTTTGCCCATAGTTCATGCACCAAACAAATATTGATAATGTAGAGGTATGAAGGAGCTGCCTATTGCCAAGTACCCATAAAAAAAAGAAATAAAAAAGACTTGAAGACACGATGAACGTTCTGCAGGAACTCCTTAGCTGGATACTGACTGACTTACAACTAGCACCTGATAGCTACTACTAGTGCACGGTTACTTTAGCGCGCACCTCTCTTAAGTGTTCAAATCTTTTTTGACTTAACTGCTAGGGTCATCAGTCCCTAAGCTTACACATTACTTAACCTAAATTATCCGAAGGACAAACACACATACCCATGCTTGAGGGAGGACTCGAACCTCCGCCGGGACCAGCCACACAGTCCGAGACTGCTGCGCCTTAGACCACTCGGCTAATCCGCACCTCTCTTCATTGTGGCGCTGGCTATCCAGAGGACGTTATTCTAGACAGTAACACGTTTCGTCAGGGTGCAGCCATGTTCCTGCAGCGGACCGACGTCCACGGTAATTCTGATAACAACGGTCACAAACTCTTCTTGTGTGGTAACTCAATATATCACATTTAGCTACGCATCGAAGTTGTTGTAATTCATCGTCATTCACTGTTGGTCGTGAGCGCGTTCACAAAAGCAGTCTGACACCCTCGATTATTCGCCGACATTTTCGCCTACTGCGTACTCTCGGTAATGTGCACCTTCCGTTACATGTTCTGTCCCCGTACAGCTGTGCACGGCGCACGTCGCATCCAGTGCAGTTGACGAAGACGCGGTCGGTATTACACATGCGCAAGTTTAACTGACTTGAAATTATTAATTTATTTCGCGTTTAAAGAAATTCTAGTGCTATCATTCTTCACAAAATCTATATTTGACTGACTGAATAAATCTATTCCTCCAATTTAAATTCATTGATGCACACCACATCAGTTTTTCAATAGAATGTAATCTTTCTAAATTATTATTATTATTATTATTATTATTATTATTATTATTACTGTCGCTGTTACTATTATCATATTTTACAATAACTTGTTTTTATTTAAAAATTTACATTACATGCCGATGTTCGAAAAATTGATCTGAAGGATCGCTGGTTATAACTATTTCTGCGACGAGTTTAGTCGTTGGACATGAAACCAGACTGTTACAGTTCGATCCCACGACTATAGCGAGCAAAAATACTAAAAAGAGCTATGGTTAACCGGCTGTGTCTAGTGCTTAACCCAGTCTCTGGGATTCTAATTTACTAAAAAGCTTTAGTACCGGTATATTGTTAAGTGGCCACATTTCTGCCCCGTAAGTAAGTATAGCCTACTCTCAATAATATAAGGGGCAGTCAAATGAAAACGAGAGATGTGGAAAATAAGTAAGTAAATTGTTTATTATCTTAGTAGTAAACACCATAACCGTCAACATGAGCACATTTATCGGACTCAAAGACGAGACTGTCAACGCCTTCATACAAATATTTTTCCGGTTGCCTACGCAGCCATGATAGTAACCAGACGTGCTCATCTTCGTCCGAAGCAAATCAACGGCCACGAATATGTTACGTAAGGCCTCCAAAACCAGCGAAATCGCTTTAGGAGGGATCGGGATTGTACGGAGGATGTGTCACGGATTTCCAGTAAAATTTCTGTGGAATAGTCGAAATAAACTTGCAGCATATGGGCTCGTTTCGACTACGTTGCAGAAGCTCTTACACATCCTCCATACAGTTCCACTTTCTCCCCTTGCGATTACTCCTTTTGTGGAGTCCTGGAGAAAGACAATCGTGACCGTCGATTTTCTTCGCACGAAGAGGCGCAAACCTGGGTACAAACTAGGCTCCATAGGCAACCGTACACATTCTTCCATGAGGGCACAGACCATCTTGTCTCACTAGGAAAACTGTATCAATTGTAATGGCGATTACTTTTGAATGAACAGTTCACTTAACTTCTACTCATCTGTCCTAGCTTAATCTGTTTTCTTGGTCTGTTGATTAATACAATTATTCCAAATCTTCGCTTACACATCGCTACTTGGTCTCAGTTTTTCTGTCACAGGCGCCTTCACTGAGATAATTGAATTTTTAAATATTTTGATCTTTGACAACTAAATCCGTTCCTGGTTTACCATTACAAATTCACTCTGTGTTATAGAAATTAATTTTTACAGCCCATCTTCTGCATTCCTTCTGCAATTTACCCAACATGTGTTCCACACCATTTCCGCTATTTGCGAAAATTTCTTGATCATCAACAAAATATATTCTCTTCTGTCGAACCGATATCCCCATTCCCTAAAATATTTTGTAACACGCCTCCAGCGTTTGCTATGTGTATACGATGAAAGTAACAGGGATGGACTACAAACTTGCTTGACCCCTTTGGTGCTTGCTGTTATTCAGTTTCCCATTCTTACTGTTACTTCTGCCTCTCTAAACATTCTGGTAATTCTAATGATGCACTGATCGCACTTTTAATCTCTTCGTGGCAGGTGCAGTCTTAAATCTTGGGATGCTCAGCGTTGCTACTTCCAAATCCACAAAAATTATGTCTATTTCCCTGTTAGTGGATCTGTTCTTTTCTACTGTTAATCTAAGACAGCGGAAGTTTTCCAAACATCATCTACCAGCCTCAAAGCCACTTTGTTCCTCGGATATATTTCTTATATTTTGTTCAATATTTTACTTACTTGTAGTGGGCAAATGTTTCACTAATGTTAATGTTACGCTGATTCCCAATTTAAACTGGACAAGACTGCTTGTCCCCTTTTTATACATAATGTCCCAGGAGAATGGTCAGTAGTCAGAGATACAATAGGAACGATTATACGAAGGAAAAAAAGTCGAGTAAATATGGGCCTTCAATTGCATACGTTAAGAGCTATGAACACTTCTCCACCTCCTATATTGTGGTTTATGTGTTTATCATGGAGGTAGTATGGACCAAACATGAAAACATTTAGTAGTAAAAGTACATTCTAAAACGCATGAATTAAGAGCTATGAACACTTGTTCATCTTCGGTACTGTGGAACACATCTCTTATACTGATCCGTAGCTCTTAGAATAAGCGTTTTAGAGCCCATGTTTACTGGGCAATTTTTTCTTATTTTGGTACATACTATCCCCTCACAAAACAGGGAAAGCAAAGACTTTGCGGCCGAAGAGATTTCTATCGCAGTATCGAAGACAACGTACTCACAGCTGTTAAAGGATGCACTGTAGAGGTCATGTTTACAGGACTTTCTCGCTGCGGATGATCACTCATGCCATATCAATGAATACTGACCGTTCCTCGTACCCTCTGTATATGTTGTCGGTATGAGACATGCTACTCTCTCTAGTTCTATCTTCCCCTTGTTCTATTTTGATAAAAATTACGCACAAATATTGTACCATCTTTTCACCTATAGATTTAAAGGGTTCAATTCCAACATTCCCTTGTACAGGAACATTATTAATTTTTGCTCTATTTGGAGGTTTTTTCGCATCTTTCCTTTTTATTTCCTCCTGTGTCTTCGCGCACCCTAAAACGACCTCAATTACTATATACTGCTGTCCGTATTATTGTAATTCTATATAAATATTTATTCCTGTGAGGGGCCGCAATATTCTGCACCAGATACATTAAAAATGCCGCCTTCCTATGGAAATTTTTTTGTTTTCGATTTATCAGCCAAGGTGTGACATAGTGTTGTCGCACTCTCTATCTTCAATCGAAGACGACGTCATGAATCGGCTGATAACCAGAGAAGAGTTCATCAATTTACAACATTTACTTAATTTTAATCTGTGATTATCTGCATCTACATCTGCATTTATATTCCGCAAGTCACTTCGCATTTTGTGGTGGAGAGTATTTCGTGTACCAGTGTCACTTCCCCCTTTCCTGTACCGGTCGCGAAAGGTTCGCGGGTAGAACGGTTACCGGTAAGCATCTCTGTGGACTCAAATCACTTTAATTTTATGTTAATGGTATGCGAGACATACCTAGAAGGAAGTAATACTCTGGTTGACTCAATTAAGAAAGTTCGCCCTTGGAATTTTCACTTTTCACAGTAAGCCACACCGCGATGCAGAACTCCTCTTCTGCGGCGTCTGCCACTGTAGTTGGCTGAGCATCTCCGTGACGCTTTCGAGCTTACTAAACGAACTTGTAACGAAACGCTGTTGCTCGCTTTTCGATCTTTTTTACTTCCTATTTCAATTGTGTATGGACGGATCCCAATGTGACCAGCAATATCCAAGTCTTAGTTGAAAGAGTAATTTAAGAGCGACTTGCTTTTTTGATGGACTACATTTATTTTAAGCGAACCTTGGTCCCCAAGAGATAGGTAGCAAACCTTCGGAATTTCTTAATCCATTGGGGAAAGTATCGAGCAAACGTCTTATCAGGTTGGTTTGTGGACTCTACAGACCAGATTTTTGGAAAAATTTCATACACGTCAAGGGCAGGTGTGTGTGGAAGCTATCGCACAATAAACTTAACAAGTCATTCATCCAAATTGCTGAGAAGAATAATAAACTGTGGAACTGGGATGATGATTGAGATTCTGCTACATAATTAGTTCGGGTTTAGGAAAGTATCATGAAGGCAATTATGACATTGGGCTTGATAATGGAAGCAAAACATTAAAAAAAAATCTAGACCTCTTCATATGATTTGTCTTCCTACAAAACAATGTAATACGGGGCAGGATGTTCCAAATTCCTCAGATAAACAGGAGTAACTTATAAGGAAAGTCACATAATGTACAATAGGTAAAAGAACCTAGAAGGAATAATTGGAAAGTAAGACGAAGAACGAACCTCTCGGATTGGAAAGTATGTAAGACAGGGATGTAGTCATGATGTAAGAGAAAAAACTGCAGTGATCCATAGTGACTCATACGTTAATGTTCTGTGAAATGCACTTCAGTGACGAGGAAATTCTGGGAGTAATGTTTGAAATGCATTTGTCTTGCCGGCTGTTGTCTGGAGTTTATTTGTCAGTGTGAGTTCCCAATGCTGTTGACAATGTTTCAGAACTTTAAAGGGCATAATCAAAAATCGAGAAAGAGAAGGGATTAGCCTCCACCGAATGGAAGAAAAGAGTAACGTGTAAAAAATGCAAAATTTTTCTTTCCTGTTTGCGGACACTACTACATGTCTGGCAGAAGACTGTCTATGCCGAACATCGCTTTTTTCTCACATAGTGTAAAGTATCCGGGCGACGCTTGACGTGTGGTGTCACCGCCAGACACCACACTTGTTAGGCGGTAGTCTTTAAATCGGCCGCGGTCCGGTAGTGTACGTCGGACCCTCGTGTCGCCACTATCAGTGACTGCAGACCGAGCGCCGCCATACGGCAGGTCTAGAGAGACTTCCTAGCACTCGGCCCAGTTGTACAACCGACTTTGCTAGCGATAGTTCACTGACTTCTACGCTCTCATTTGCCGAGACGATAGTTAGCAAAGCCTTCAGCTACGTTATTTGCTACGACCTAGCAAAGGCGCCAGTATACGTACTATTGATATTGTAAATCATGTACCGTCAAGAGCGACGTTCGTCATTAATGGATTAAAGTTAAGTATTCCACCAGCTACGTCCGTTTTTCTCAATTCTAACTCCCTTGTCATGTTCCAGACCTCACGCCAGCCTGCCAGTCTCCTTTAATAAAACGGTGTTGGCTCTCCTGCCAACCACAACATGAAGAGCCGCGCGGAGTGGCCTGGCGCTTTAAGGCGCCATGTCGTGGATAGCACGGCCCCGCCCGCCGGAGGTTAAAGCCCTTCCCCGAGCATTAGTGTGTGTCTTGTTCTTAGCTTAAGTTAGTTTAATTTAGCTTAAGTAGTGTGTAAGTCTAGGGACGGTTGACCTCCGCAGTTTGGTCCCTTAGGAATTCATCCACATTTGAACATTTGATACTTAAAGAGAACGTAATTACGTACATACATACATACAATGAACCTTCCACAAGGGTCACAGGCATTATTACTTTTAAATGGAATTATCTGCTCAACAATCGTCAGCGTTCGTTTCTCATCTTCCAATGAAATTTTTTTTCAACCCCGCATTTCATTTTAAAAATTTGACTGATCTGTAACCTAAACGCAAGTTTCACTAAAACCAAAATGTAAAAACCTCTGTAATTCACCAAAAACAGTACCGGTTTAACTTTGTGAAACGCAGTGGTCTTACATTCATTCGCCGGATAACTGTTAATTAATTGTGGCAGTATCATCCATAAATTCTTCAGGAGTATAAGAGTCTCTAGGTCCCTCGTTGCCAGTGGATTTGCAGGCTGTAACATTGAGTGCTTCTATCATTCCTAATCAGATGACTACAACCAAACGAGGTGCTGCAGTTCTTAGCACACTGGACTCGCATTCGGCAGGACGACAGTTCAAACCCGCGTCCCACTATACTGATTTAGGATTTCCGTGATTTCCCTAAATCACTTCAGGCAAATGTCGGGATGGTTTCTTTGACAGGGAAAGCCAGATTTCCTTCCCCATCCTTCCTTAATCTGGTCGGACTGATGACTACGTTGTTTGGTCTCTTCCCCCAAATTAACCACACAACCGATATGTCTACACAATTTAAACTTTCGCCTGTAAGTTAAAAAACTTTGTTCATCACTTAAACTTCACACGCTTTTTCTTGACGGTCTCAGTAGGCTTAATTATATACCTTATCGCCACAGGTCACCTACTAGGAGAGATTGAGCGCACATAACAATTGTGGAGTTTACTGTATAGTTAAAACGATGTTGTTCCAAACACTTCCCAAAACTTAAATTTGCATTTTCCAGAAAGTAAATTTGTGACCATCGGGGATAAACGCGCGAGTTAGCACGCCACTTCCGTGATTATTCGGCGAAAGGTACCGACTTCGGGTCGAATCCGCCAGGTAGGTTATCCCTGCACGTGGGTTTTAGGCGGTTCCTCACATCCTGCTACGTAAATTGCCTACTGGTATCCACTGCCCACCTCATTTACACGATCCGGAAACTTTTCAAAACCATTCTCACATTCTGACATTAGCAAAGACTAGTTGCAAGCAGGCAAGATACACAAAGGAAAGGAAGGGGGAGGAAGGTATTGGGGTCACAGGTAGGGAATCCGGGAACCGTCGACCAATAACATTTCCAATTGAAGACCTAACATTATAACGGGAGAAGTATTATTTGATTCATTTTAAAGGAGCTACATCCAAGCAATTATATTGAACTAAACACGCTTCATCATATGATTAACATAACGAATCCTATCAGTGACGAAGAGAAGGTGCCGGTGCATCTCCACGGCCTTCTTCATTGTAAACGTGTCTGGGAACCAGCACTAAATAACACCAGTTTAATTCGCGAAGATCATAATTACCACATTGTCGTGTTGTGCAAGTAACCCTTGTACATTATCAATTGATATGCAACTAGTATTGTTTGTTGCAACTTTTACACACTCAGATATGTGCTACTTTCTCCAGCTTTCATATTACAACTTCTGTGTTCATGTTCATTAAATAGTGCGGGAAAAACTTAATTGCGGTTTGAGGGTAAAGGATCTTGTCCAGCTAACAACATAGCATCATGTCTACTTCAAAATCTGAATTGCACTAAAAGTACCAACACTGCAACTGGTAACAAAAGGATACTTGTGCTTTGGAATGACAGTTCTGTGGAAAATACTAAAACCACATAATTAAGCTGTGTCGTACCGTCTTGCGACCTATCTGAGTGTATGTTACGTAACTAACTGGTTTCAGAATATCGGACCAAAAATTATGCCTTAATATAAAAGCGCAAGAATTTAGTTTAGCGCTATGTATATGATGATCTGCTAGGAACAATTATTTTAGCGGGTCTTTCTTTAATAATCAGCGAGCTCAGAATGGAGGAAAACTACTTTATTGATTTCCAGATTGCTGCTGATCAAGACACCAGTACAATGAAGCTACACATTAGTTTTTGATGCACGAATTAAACCTCCTCGGCTGGAATATTGCACATCAAAAGAACATTGAATGACACTGAAGAGTGGGAACCTGTAAATATCATAAGGAACGGCAAAAGTTTTGGCGATTTCATTCATTCACAACTTTCCATAATGTAAAATATTTCACGATTGTCTGCTGGAAAAAAGAAAGACTTGCTTGCAACGGTGCCGTTTATACCACATCATCATCGGCAGTTATTTACTGATTTGTTTAATGATAATGCAAATTGCAACTGTTTTTGTTTCGTGTCGTTCATCACACGTCTTAAGATATTTATATTTAGCTACGTTTCTCAATCCATATCTCTGTGGGATTGAGTCATTTAGTCTGAATTAAGTAATGTGTAAGACACCTTCTGGTCTAAACTTACTAATTTCCTTTTTCTGGACGATTCACTGTAATTTTCTCTTACCTTGCAGAATAGTTATTTCCTGGATGATGATTAACGTTTAATATTATAAAAACTCTGGTGATAATCACGTATGTCATTCAATATTGTTTCTTGTTATACTTGAAAATATTATTTTCGATATTTCGCTGGCTCTCTTTGCTTTGTTTTATTACTGCTCGCGTAACAACTAATATATGAAATAAAATATGTTGCTGCGAAAAGAGCCCCGAAATACCTTTGAGTGATTTTGTGGTGTGACTTTCTTTGGATCATTAATTTTCAACAAAACAGAATGTGTTATGTTGTTGGTATTCTGGATCTGGTTTTCTATTATAATATTTAAATAACTGAAAATGTCTTAAAGGGATGGGATAAAATACCGGGCAAGCTTATTACAAATCATAATGCAAGTTTTCGCTAAGTAACTCTATTCAAAACATTTAAACAGATTAAGTTATTACGCACCTTTACAATGAGTACATAATGGCGTACGTCTTTCAGTCTTGACAAAAGAATACTACGCAAGCGTACAATATAACGTCACAGGCTCTTCCTACTTATGTAACTCTAAGAAGACGACTGAGAAATTAATGTTTGGTTACTACTTTTTATACTTGTCACATATTCTCATCTTTGTTTGATATTTAATAAGTATCGTGTGTGACGGTTTCAGTACTCGCCGACACGGATATTATCTTTAAAAAAAATCAGTACATAATGTTATACAAGAACAAAACATGACACATAATGCTTTCATTTTATTACATAAAGCTCACACAATCGTTGTCCACGCAATTACAATCATCCAGTTCAATTATTCTTTTCTCCTTTTTTTTACCACCTATAAAAAGTGTTGGACGGGAAACGAAAATTAGCAACCGCTTTTAATGAAACCTTTATCGAGATCCCTCTTGAAACACCGCTGTATCGGTTGGCCTCTGTTCTCCGAGAATAGGCACTATGCGCCGTAAAAACAACTAGTGATATTTTAGCCGAAGGCACCAAGTAATCAGTAGCTGTAGCAATTCCTTAGGTAACCTCCAGTGTTTTTCGTCTGCTGCAATTTGAATCGTGTATTCCCATTGGTGTTTACTGCTAATAGAAATCTGAGACGGGCTCCATCATATATCAAAGCATTCCCTTGTAAAATGTTGGCACCCGGCAAATATGATGCGGTCACAAAGCTAAAAAATAAGCAAAGCCCACGATTCGTTTCTCTAGTGAGGTTTCCAGAACCGAAGCGTCCTGAGAGTGTCAAGCGCGTCCCGGCTAACGAAGTCAGAAAAGCCGTCCCTCCGCTTCAGATGTCTCTATCCTTTATGGCCGTAGCAGCCGGGCGCCCCTAACGACAGGCGGCGTCTTGTGATGGGCAACATCGCGAACAGACGCCGCGCGCCCTTTGGGCCTCTGGCGGATGTTTTGCTAACAAGCGGATGCAGCTGCGCACCCCTGCTGCGCCAGAAGCTCGCCGGGGGGAGGGAGAGCAAGAGCCAGCCGAGGGATCCGGCAAAGGGTGCGCTGCAGGTCGGGGGTGCCGGTAAAGTCTCGTCCCGCTGACGGAACTCTAACCCGGCGGAATAACTCACCATTACTGGCTACCTCTCTACCGTGACACAAATCCTCTGCGATGGCGGAAAATAAGGAATATATCATGTTACCCAGAAAAGGAAACTGAAGATCTGTTGGACGACCATCAGTGTGGCCGTAGAACAAGAGCGGCAGTTTTCACAGTGCGACTGACAGGAAAAGCAAGATAATTTTAAAACTGGGTCAACGTAATTGATTGACCATTACACATCATAACACAGTCGTTATAGCCGGCCGCGGTGGTCTCGCGGTTCTAGGCGCGCAGGCCGGAGCCGTGCGACTGCTACGGTCGCAGGTTCGAATCCTGCCTCGGCATGGATGTGTGTGATGTCCTTAGGTTTAAGTAGTTCTAAGTTTTAGGGGACTAATGACCACAGCAGTTGAGTCCCATAGTGCTCAGAGCCATTTGAACCTTTTGAACAGTCGTTATTGTGCTGGTGTTAAAACTTTTAAAATAGAAAACTGAGAGAAAAGTCCAATAGCTTTATTTATTGAAATCCTTAAACACTCACTCACTTAGTTTCGCAACTTTTCAAGGTGTCTTTAACACTATGCCGCATGATGCAGGATGCTGTTACAGAATGCTATAGCTGCTACAGTTGGCGTTACTACGCGAAGTTTTCGCTTTCTTCAGTAGGTAAAAGTAACGTCAATGATAACTGTCCAGTCTGTGCTAGGTCCGCTATGGACAGCCTGTCACTTGGCCGATTAAATACGTTCCTGTGCGTCTAAGTCAAGCAACGGACGTTGGCCCTTGTAAATGTTAATCATCCTGAAATCGACACTAGTATATGTTTGTCACGAACGTAATAGTAATCGTGGCGGGTTGCAAGACCAGCTACCAGGTATCCGGATGGCAGCGAACGCACATGCTCCAGTAACACTAGACACCGTAAGACTTGTGTTGTCAGCCAATGCGATTATTATTATGTTGGTGACAAATAAACATAAGCGTGTCGCCTTCCGGACCCAAACTTTTTCTGGATAACATCTACAAGAGGGCACGTCCACTGTTTGATAAATGCCCACAGGAACATAATTAGCCTAATGACCGTGACCCTAGCACGGACTGGAGATTCGTCACTTATTATGGTTTTACCAATTTCAGAGGTCTGAGAACTTTTGCTAGCTATACCAACTATTACTCTACAGCTTTCTGTAATAGCTTAATATACCACATGACATAGATTTTTATACATCAGAATATGCAACTTAAAAGTAGCGAAACCGGTTGTGTGAGTCTGTAATCGACTTCAATAAATACAGATTTTACCGGCTATTTTCAGTCATTGTTCTATTTTAAAAGCCTTAAGGGGATAGGACGCCAACGGGCCGACTTCTGGCAGGAGAGGCACCACAGGGCATTTTAATTTCCACTGTGTATACTGTTGTTGTTGTTGTCTTCAGTCCTGAGACTGGTTTGATGCAGCTCTCCATGCTACTCTATCCTGTGCAAGCTGCTTCATCTCCCAGTACCTACTGCAACCTACATCCTTCTGAATCTGCTTAGTGTACTCATCTCTCGGTCTCCCTCTACGATTTTTACCCTCCACGCTGCCCTCCAATGCTAAATTTGTGATCCCTTGATGCCTCAGAACATGTCCTACCAACCGATCCCTTCTTCTGGTCAAGTTGTGCCACAGACTTCTCTTCTCCCCAATCCTATTCAATACTTCCTCATTAGTTATGCGATCTACCAATCTAATCTTCAGCATTCTTCTCTAGCACCACATTTCGAAAGCTTCTATTCTCTTCTTGTCCAAACTAGTTATCGTCCATGTTTCACTTCCATACATGGCTACACTCCAAACAAATACTTTCAGAAACGACTTCCTGATACATAAATCTATATTCGATGTTAACAAATTTCTCTTCTTCAGAAACGCTTTCCACTGTGTATACTATTACAAATAAATTCTTTGTCAGCATGACCAGGAACGATTCAGGTTTCACACTCATAGCAGTGGAAGTTCAAAAACCTAACAAAGTAATTTTTTACAATTGAAATTCTATAATTTTTTCACTTATTATTGTCTGCATTCGTTGCTATAGGTATACATTTTACCATAAGAATGAGAGATTCTAAGATAATTTTGCAAAGCGTACAAACCGTACTTACAGATATATTATTCTCTACAATTTAAATAATTTATGAAAAAAATAATTTTAAACTTCAAATTTTTAGAAAAAACTGAAATTTTATGATTAATTATCTAGATTTTAATACAGTTTTTACTATGTTCGAAAAATTCTCAACATTCGCATTAAGGAGTTTGTGTTTAATAAGCGTACCAACTTTGAACGTAAGTTGATATTTATTTTGGACGTTACATGTACCAAAGTTTCGGTTTGTATTTGGCATTCTTTTAGATCTCTCCAGCACCATTTGCTGGTTCTCCTTCACTTTCTCAATCAGTTTTCTTTCTATTCACATTCATATGATGCACTGTTCTTGATTTTATCACCTCCAAATATCGTTTATTTGCTTTCACTACACGCTCTCGAACTATCACATACAAAGCATTAATGCAGTTAACTCCATGTTCAATGCTCATTTTCCCTAAAACATATTTCCTGCTTTGCACACCATCAGTAAAACATGAACTGCATCATAAACACCAATAGAAAGTGCATTTCGTCCCACAAAGATGCTTTTTGACAGTCTTGACCATATACATTGATTGAAACTTTCATGTGAGTGTTGTGTGTCGCCTTGAAGACATTTCTTCAAAATGTTTTCATATGCAAGGTCCCTGACTATTAGTCCACAACAGAAGTTTGTAGAGAATTCCTGTGATGATATTCTCCATCACCAGGAATTGTCCTTTGATAGCCACATTATGATTCACTTCCTCTTGGGCACAAGTTTTGGGTACGGTTACTGTCTGTGGAAGTTTTGTGGAAGAATGAGGCCCAAACTGCTCGCTTCATATTTTTCAAGCCCCCTGTGTACCATCTTATTGTCAAGCCATAATATGTCTTTAGATTCTCAATTCCTGCATCTGTCAGTTGCCTTCTCCCTTTTATTCCCTTCCTATCAGTTAATTTTTTACCTGATAAATGTGGTCTCAGCCTTCTAAGTCTAGTGCCAAGTCTTTTCAGTGTATACCCCAAACACTCTAACTTCTGCACAATAGTGTCAGCTCCATATGGAATACATTTTTGAACCTCAATGAAAGCCTTACTATCACTAACGCCAAGGCACTTCCCATATCGCAGGCCCTGCGCTTCCATAGCTCCACTTGAGCCTTTATTGTTCATATTACTTTCAAGATCTGGAATCTCTTTCACACAAGTATGACAAAACTTGTTAATGCTTCAGCATCTAGTACTTTGCCACTGTCAACAGATGTTGTTGTAAAAAAATCATTCAAAGAAATGTACTCTCTTTTTTGCCAGGTTCTATCACAAGCGTCTACTATGTCCCTGTCACTATCATTTCCGATAATAAATTCTTCCTGACCTAATTAATAGATGCCATAGTTCTACATTTCATGAAATACACAATATTACCTTGAACGTGTCCGATCTCTAACTGGATATTACTGCAGTTTTTACTGGTTGCAATTTCCTCAAAAGTAACTAAAGTATGTGTAAAGAACGTAAGGTTAAAAATAATTTTATGTGATAAATCATGAACATATCATACAAACAGCAATGATGTTATAAGTCCCAAGGCACAAGTTACATTGATATTACGTTAGTGTTTGTATAAGCCTCACCATGAAAATCTATCTAGTATCAAACCCAGGTGGACACGCAATAGGGTGATATTTGCTTTGGATGGTAAATCTAGAAATATTGAATCAACCAAGTTTCCTCTGTCCAAGGCACTGACACCATAGGTACACAACGTGAATGGAACCTAGTTTTTGATCTATGTTTCTAGAACAACTTATTATTCCCTTGAAAATGGAAATGAAGTCCCATGCTTCTAGACGGAACATAGGGGAACGACGTGGGAAATCCGCACCGTCGTGCTAGGCAAGGTCCTAGTGGAGGTGGTTTGACACTGCCTTCCTCCGACCATAATGAGAATGAATGATGATGATGAAGACGACACATCAGTACACAGTCATCTCAGGGCAGATGAAAATACCTAACGCCACCGGGAGTCGAAACCGGGACCCTGTGATTGGGAAGCTAGAATGCTACTGCGAGACCACAAGTTGCAGGCATTATTTCCATGATAAATATCAATTTATTCCTTGTAGGTCATATAGTTAGACTATAATAGGTTCTAGGTGTCCGCCACAAAGAGCCATGAATGATACAGGCTGGTAATTCTAAGCCTCTTTTCAGACTCCCTTTGTAGACAGGTTTCACTTTTGTTGCTTTCAGTCGCATGAAGCGAGGGAACAATGGTGATGGACAGTATTAATATTTTTGATGTTGACGGTTCACATTGTGATCGCTACATCCAGTTTCTCCGTTGCTTCCCTAAGTCGACTGAGGCGTATTCCACATAACTCCCTTTGTAAAGTGTAGGACTGATTTCCTTCCCCATTCTTGTCTCAACCTAATTTGTGCTCTGTCCTCAAAGACTTAATCACCATTGGAACCACGAAGTCTAGTCTTCCTTTTCCAGGTTGCAGATTTTATTCCCTCAGACAACAGAATGTTGAATGATATAAAATGTGCATTCCACCACAACTTCCTAAATGAGGTGACTATATGTCATTTCTAGATATTTCTGTCGAAATTTACAAATTCTACGATATGGGTCCTTAATTCGACAGAAAATATCCCTTAGTGTACACAACTTTGATGTATAAATTACGACGAACCCAATATATTCTCCAGTGATAGAGAATACAAGTAATGGTGAAATATACAAAACTAATGATGAAGAGAATTGAAATTACTGCACACTTTGGTAATAGTAAATGAAATATGTAGCAGTAGTAATGATTATATAATAAGGAATATTGGATTTTAATGCAACACTTTTCAAATGTATGTACAAATTATAGTAAGATTATATGAAAAAAGCATTGTAAACCATGTTATATACAAACGTATACCTAAATAAAGTATTACATATTGAATGATGCAGTTTGAGAAAGCAACTCTGATTGATTTACCTGACCTTCATGAACATAATCAAATAGATTTTTGTCAAATTTGTACATAGTGGTGTTGTGATGGTAACCTATATTACTATTGCTCTACAAATAAACCACATCCATATAACAATCAAATCTAGAGATTTAAATATTTTATAAGCATTCAGTGAATTTGCATAAAATTGAATCTGAAGCATTACATATGTTTGTGCTTAATCCTCGTGAAATTGATCATATTGAGTGACTTTTAATGTATTTCAGAACCACTAAAAAGGCACAAAGACTCCCCAAATAAACGTTATACACAAAGATACCTCAATGTTTAATTACTGATCACCAAATAAAAATATATAATAAAAAGCATAACAAAATTTATGGCATCACTTTTTAAGAAAAATCCTTTTAAAGAGTAATCCTCTGTAATTATTTTAATCCTTAACCAGAAACTTCACTTAAATGTGCACAACTATAAAATATCATTTCTTAATCCATATAATGTTTAGCATCACTTATCTCCACCTTAGTCGACAAAAATTAGTTACGTAGTAAGGTGATTCATGCTGCAAGTAAATTTAATATTATTTAGCCTGTACAAAGAAAAAACTTTGCCAACTGTATGGTGTCTCAGTTTGGAACTCTAGTTAAAGATTTTCACTGATTTTTCTGTACTGTGCATCACATGTGAGATTTTTCTTTTCATACATAACGATGTAGGCTAATGTGTGAGTTGTCTTAGTATTAAAATCATCTCTTAGTTCCATTGTTGGTTTCTGTGTAACTTCTATATTTTTAATTATGTAGGTAGGATGATGTAATGAAATAATTTTGTAATTTTCTTAATCCTTTACACAAAACAACTGGCAATGTGAGCAACTTGAAAAAGCAGTCTCTTAGTCTACATAACGTTTATTATCACACAACGCCACATTACTTGACAAAAATTAAAGAAATAAATGCACAAGTAAATGTAATATTATTCACCCTATATAATTAATTTTTTGTTTCAGTTTTTAAGGTGTACAAAAAACATAGTGAGTATGTGCAGTCATTCACTATCAGTCTTGAAATCGTTGTCAGTATTTTTACACCAGTAATGATATTCATAAACAAAAGATTGCAGAGAATCTAAACAAAGTAAACACTTATCATTTGTTGTGACTCTGGGAAACTAGATGTCGATATTGGATTCGCTTCCTGGCCACTATTGTATTCTTGGTCGCAGGACACTTCATACATGTCTTGCTCTTTTCTTTTCAATTGCTGACCATGACTTTACTTGATTTCTGAGTGTCTCCCAGAACTCTGTGGCTCATTATCTTAATATCTCTAGGTAAAATTTGAATTTAAAGGAGCCTCTTTAGATGTACCTCTCTCAGTTCCATGGCTAGACCCTTGGCGAATTTCAGATGAGTCAGGTTGAGGATTCCTCTAAAGCATAAATACAGAATAAATCTGTTGGCAGAATTGATATTTACTAGTTTACAAAAGATTGCCATCAGCTACTGCCATGCATTTCAGTTTCATTAATAGTTGACATATTTCATGTCGATCAAATCTACATGATATTTCGTTGAACTGCCGTATCAAATAATTTCTTACATTTTGTAGAATATTATAAGTATTCAGTTGAATGACACATTGAAGGTAGAAGAGTTACGGCCTTGTTTCTCTTAGCAGCAAATGAAACTAGTGTTACGTTTCCCGAGAGGCCATACAATGCTGATGCAAATGGTCTGCTTTTATCAGCCAAAAATGCGGGTGGAATTTCTTGCTTGTTCTTTCTGAATGTTCTCACATACGTTATTCTCGTTTGTAGGAGCTCATCACTGAGTTCTATAAACGCAAACTCTTTGTGAGAGATAATGTTTCTCTTAATTCTTTCTGTTGGTTTGCACAAACATATGACAGCCTGTGCTGGTTTGTCAAGCTCTATTTTTCTTGTTCTGTCGCCTACATCCCTCACTCCCTTTCCCTGTATCTATGCAGGCATGAAATAATTTGCGAGCCTGCTAGGCATATAGATAGGAAGAGGATGGTTTCTTAAATGAGAATAATATTTCATTCATTGTGACATTTGCTTTTATAATCTATAGTTGCTGCGACTGAAAATTAATTTATCCAAAATCTTCGATTTCATAAAAGTTTAACCACACTTTTCTCTTTCCTCCTAGTAGTGACATTGTCTAATCTCAGGCTGCTGAGACGTATTTCAAAGCACTTTGTTGATGTTTTCAACACAAATACATAATGACCAGTCAAGTACCTTCCTAAAAAGATAAGCATTTTTGTAATACTGATTTCATCATTAGAGAGCAAATGAGAGCTTTGATTTAAGTGATGTCAGTATCTGTATATTTGGATGGACTAGTTTTGCCTGCAACTTTTCCCTTTTTGTACTCAGCTTCATATTTGTATGTAAAACTACTTCCTCTAAATTTTGTCATCAAATAAAGTCTCCCATATTTGATATTTAGTAGGCCTTTCCCCCAAATTTTGAATTTTGGCTGCTAGTCAAGGAATATCTACTTTCAAAAGGTTGTGTAGATGTGTTTTTCTTACGCTAACAGGCTCGAAGGCTTTTCATTGAACTTATCTTTGCACTGATGTTACTATGTTTGCTGTGAGAAATTGTCTGTTATACAGATAACACCAGGATCTCCTTCCAATAAAGTATTTTCTTCACTAGTATCACTCTCTGTTTCACTGCGATCATAAGCTATCACAAAATTGGGGTTGTTATCAGAATCATCAAAAATGTCACTGTCACCCCCAGCTTCCTCTTCACATATACCATGTAACTGCCTTGGCAGCAAAGCTTCAAAATATGGATCAGCTTCAGACATGTTACTCCTTTACAAAGCCGCTCCATGTTATAGCTGAAATATAATACAGAGGCATGCATATAATAAAATGCCATAATATAAGAAAATCAGAAAAAGTAATTGAACAAAAAATATTAATAACTCAAAGGAATAAAGGAAGAAAGGAAGACTAGGTTTAATGTCCATCGACAGTGAGGTCATTAGAGGTAGAGCAGAACCCAGATTGTGTCAAGTATGGAGAAGGACATCGGCCATGGCCTTTCACAGGAACCATCCCAGCATTTGCCTGGAATGATTTAACAAAACCTAAATCCAGATGGCTGGATGCAGCTTTGAACCGTTGTGCTTCCAGATGCAAGTCGTGTGTGTTAACCACTGCAGAGACACGCAAGTTAGTAATTCGAAATATGTACTTTACTGGACTTACCTAACTGTCGCATATAATGTGAAATTTATAGTATTCCACACATCCAGTTTCCCAGACACCTCTTAATAACATACTTTATGGTTAGCCTGACAAGTTAAAACATACTGTTGAATGTTGCTTTACCCACAGCAAGTAGTAAGCCGAAAATACGGAGATAGTGAGACTGCAGTCGTTTATAGTCTTACCACGCCCTATCTTTAAAACGAAAGATGAGGCTGACAATCCAGTGTTTTGGATCAAGGATTAAAATCATGAAAAGCATCATAAGCTTGTAGATAAATATCAGGTGTATCAAAATTCTCGTGTAAATATTTCAAATAAAATGTATACAGTTTCACATGTTCATATAATGATAAATCAATCAGTTTGTTATTTTTACGATTAGTTCACAATAAAAATAATACCAAATAAAGACTGTAAAACTCCATGAAATTATAGAAATTTGCAAAATCCATTGCAAAGTTTTCTTATCAACTACCTCTGTAAACTGTAATTCACAAAAAGTTATACCTATTCAAAATTTCTTCAGAAACATTTCTCACTGTATAACTCTATAATTTGGTTCATATTTAACACCTATGGCTCTAATTCCCCCCCCCCCCCCCTCCCCCCTCCCCAGACCATGGGTCTTGCCTTTGATGGGGAGGCTTGTGTGCCTCTACGATACAAATTGCTGTAAAATAGGTGCAACCACAATGGAGGGGTATCTGTTGAAAAGCCAGACATATGTATGTTTGTTGAAGAGGTGCAGAAGCATTTTTAGTAGTTGCACGAGCGATAATCTGGATGATTTACTGATCTGGCCTTGTAACAGTAACCAAAACGGCCTTTCTGTGCTGGTAATACGAACAGCTGAAAGAAAGGGGAAACTACAGCCATAATTTTTCTTGGGGGCGTCCAGGTTTACTGTACTGCTAAATTATGTTGGCGTCCTCTTGGGTAAAATATTCTGGAAGTAAAATAATTCCCTATTTGGGACGTACCAAGGAGGGCGTCGTTATCAGGAGAAATAAAATGAGATTTCTATGGAGCAGAGCGTGGAATGTCTGATCCCTTAATCGAGCAAGTTCGTTACAAAATCAAAAAGGTGTGAATTAGTGAAGTTCGGTGGCAGTAGGGTCATGTGAATATAGGGTTATCAGTACATCAACAAATACTGATAAAGCAGGAGTAGGCTTAATAATAAATAAAACGTAGGAGTACAGATAAGCCACTACAAACAGCACAGGGAATGCATTATTGTAGACAAGACAGACATGAAGCCCATGCCTGTCACAGTATTACAAGTTTATATACCAAGTAGCTTCGCAGACGACGAAGATATCGAAGAAATATATCATGAGATAAAAGAAATAATTCAGACAGTGAAGGGAAACGAAAATTTAATAGTCACGGGGGACTGGAATTCGGTAGTAGGGAAAGAAAGAGAAGGAAATGTAGTAGGTGAATATAGAATGGGTGTAATGAATGAAAGAGGAAGCTGTCTGCTAGAATTTTTCACAGAGCATATCTTAATCATAAATAATACTTGATTTAAGAAACATGAAAAAACCATTGTACATGTGGATGAGACCTGAAGACACTGGAAAATGAGATAATGGTAAGACAGAGATTTAGGAAACAGATTTTAAATTCTAATACATTTGCAGCGGCATATGTGGACTATGACAACTATTGGTTGCTTATGAGCTGTAGATTGAAATTGAAGAAATTTCGAATAGGTAGGAATTTAAGGAGACAGGACCTGGATAAACTGAAAGAACCAAAAGTTGTAGAGAGTTTCAAAGAGTGCATTAAAAGATTGACAATTACAGGAGAAAGAAATACGGTAGAAGAAGAATGAGTAGCTCTGAGAGATGAAATAGTGAAGGTAGCAGAGGACGAACAACGTAAAATGACGCAATCTGGTAGGAATCTTTGGTTAACACAAGAGATACTGAATTTAACTGACGACAGGAGAAAATATAAAAATGCAGCAAATGAAGCAGGGAAAAGGATTACAAGCGTCTCAGAAAGCGAAAAATAGCTACGTGGCAATGGCTAGGCTAGAGGCCAAAATTTGAGGCTATAGAAGCATGTATCACTAGGGGTAAGACAGATGCCACCTATAGATAACTTAAAGAGACCTATTGAGAAAAGAGAATGACCGGTAAGGCTAACAAGAGCTGAGATGATACACCAGTCCTTAGCAAAGAAGGGAAAGCCAACAGGTGGAAGGTCTATACAGAGGATCTACACAAAGGCGATGTACTTCAGGGCAATATTATGGAAGTGGAAACGGACATATGTGAAGATGAAGTGAGAGATACGATACTGGGTGAAGAACTTGACAGAGCACTGAAAGCCCTAAGTAGAAACAAGGCTCCGGGAGTAGACAGCATTCTATTAGAACTACTGACAGCCTTGCGAGAACCAACCTTAACCAGAAGCTTCCGTCTGGTCGGCAAGGTATTTGGGACAGGCCAAATGCCCTCAGACTTCAAGACGAACATAATAATTACAATTTCAAAGAAAAAAGGTTCTGACAAGCATGAAAACTACCAAACAATCTGTTTACAAAATCAAGGTTGTAAAATACTAACACGAATTCTTTACAGGCCACTTAAATAACGTAAAAGCTGACCTTGTGGTATATCAGTCTGGATTCTGAAGAAATGTAGTAATATGTGAGAAAATACTGACCCTACCACTTACATTAGAAGCTAGGTTATGGAAAGGCAAAGCTGTGTTTGTAGCATTTTTAGACTAAGAGAAAGCTTTTGACAATGTGAAACGTCCCCTTAGAAAAATTAATTAATTAGTGTGCTGATAAACCTCTTACATTATTTGATTTTCAAACAGCTGAGCAGAACTGAACGCTTCAGACATTTCGCTCTTTACCTATTCTGATCAACACTAAACTGACACACAATATTTTTAGCGCAACGCAATCTGACTTTCAAATATCCCTACAAAAGAATGGCCCTGACTAACATTAACCTATACCTTTCACAAATCACTTACCTCACCAAAAATCTTCCTTACTCGAACTACTGCAATACAGCGAGCGCCACTACTGCCAGCTAAATAAAAGATTCAAACTACTGAAGGCACTAACTACTGATAGGCATAGTTAGCAAATGAAAGATTTTGGTAGAGAACAAACAATGTATTTACCTTAACAGTGTTCATAAGTCATAATATATATAGCAGTTCATGACATCCAGTCTTACAAATTTCAAATCTCCGCCATTTCTCTCCCCACATCCTCCACTGCCGGCGGCTGACCTCCAACTGAACAACGCTACGCGCTGTTAACAGCCAACTGCCCAACACTACAATGGCCAACAACAATGCAAACCAGCCACAGACTGTACACAGCACAGCCACTGATTTTCATACAGAGCGCTATGTGGCGTTACCAATATAAAACCATGAACAGCTTACTTACAAATGTAGATGGGAATATTCTCTTTCTAATTCTGAGGGTGGCAGGTGTAAAATACAGGAAGCGAAAGACTATTCACAATTTGTAGGGAAACCAGATGTCAGTTATAAGACTTGAGCGGCAGGAAACGGAAGCAATGGTTGAAAAGTGAGTGAGACAGGTTTGCAACCTGTCCCAGATGCTATTCAGTCTAGGGTTGGATCTAATTATCCTTAGATTATTAAATAATATAGTTTTGTAGAATTACAGTGCAAGAGTATGTAAATGTTATTGTCTAAAATACCTGCTTCTCAGGCGATAGAAAGGCAAATAAGTTAGGCTCATTTTCAAAGTTCGTGAAGTTTTGATTCCTATCATGAATGGTTTCGTTTTCTGAAATGTTCAATTGTGTGTGATATCTTATGGGACATAACTGCTAAGGCCATCAGTCCCTAAGCTTACATGCTACTTAACCGAAATTATCCTAAGGGCAAACACACACACCTATTTCTGAGGGAGAACTCGAACCTCATCGGGATCATCGTTTTCTGAAGTTAATTAAGCCCAGTGTAGTATTTTATTCTCTCGCAAAGTAAATTATGAACTACTCCAAGTGAAGTAAATGATTAGATTTTTGAATTAGTCTTTTCTACTGTAATACTCAAAGAGTGTTGTCTAGTGAAGTTATACTAGTTTATGCATCCCCATCATATTCCTCACCTATTAGGAAAAAACTGAACTATTAGTGTTGCTAAGGAAAACTGACATATGTAGAGGAGCTTAGTAGCGTATTTATGATGATATTCATCTTTATTTGTTTTCCTTTTCCATGTAAAGATAAATGCCCCCCTCTCATGTCCAAATTTAGTTCTGCACTTCATGCACTAACATTTTAGTATTTGATTAAGTATTGCTCTTGAGTGTACCCATCATTAGTATGAGCTTCATGCTAAATTACATGCTATAATTAACTGGTGTGTGTGTTAATGGTATTCGGCTGCTACACACAGTTCAGAGTGCACTGAGCCAGTTTGTATCCTGTTTGCTTTTCAGAGCATGTCTCAACGAAACTAACTTCAATAAACATTATTCAAATTTATTCAACTTATATTTCCAAATTAATGTGCCTAATTGGGCTGTCGACTATTCATTTTTCATTCATTTATGATTTTACCACTTTTTATTAACTCCCAAAGCTTAATGTCTATTTGAATTTTCTGTTCATTTCACCAAATTCAAAATTGTTGTCTGATACCTTTGTCTATTAATACATGTGCAATCAATCTTCAAAAGCCTCTCAATGGGTAACATTAGCGTGTTTCATGTTAAAGTGATATACGTTAGTGTTATAAGTTACCTGTGTATAGTTCGATTCATTACCAACAATCACATCCACAAAAAAGTAATAAAAGCAAGTTAATGAAAGAATATCAAATTAAAACAATGCAGCATAAAAACGGCATATAAAAATGAGCCCATTAAGCAAAGACAGACTTCATTTTTAACACACTAACCACAACTTAGCTGAGAACACCATTCATATTCTTTGTGACAAAAAAATACTGTGGATGTGATATCTAGAGGAGACAAAATTATAAATCTCTCTGATGAAACATGTAAGTAACATGATAATGCATATAGAGACCATAAAGGTATAGAGCATAAGCATGTCCCAGATGAATACCCTTTTTAATACATTTTGTAGTAAAAAGGGTATTTATTGTAACAATGCATTATTTACTAAAAACATTTGTTGCTACAACTGTTAAAGCCATGTGTCATGGAAAAAAATTGGTTAAATGTGTTGACATTGATAATAATGGATGGGATTTATAGAATTTTTTTCTATATAAGTGAATAACATTGGTGTTGGTGGCATTGTGCTACCTAGTGGTACATATAAAGCTAAATTCGTTGAAACTTCACTCAGTAGTGATCATTCACGTATAAACTACTGACAGTAATATAAATGATGTTCTAAAAAGGAAAAGAGCTACGAAAATTGTGGAAAGTTATTTATATCACTAGGCGTATGAGTAGTGGAAAGATTATTGAATATTTTGAAAAACGAGTGAGGGCTTCGGTGTAAATGAACACCTGTGAGGTAAAATGTCATTTTGATTTGTTTACGTTATTGATGTACACGTCAAAGAGAGACTAAGATATGTTGCTCGTAAAAATTTTTGCTCTTCTTTTGGCACAGCCTCAGAGGTGGTGCAGTCTAATTCCTTCTTATGTGAAATGTGGTAGGTGATGGACATATTTAATAGTGCAGTGTTGACTTGTGATTGTATCTGTTCTATGTAGAAAGATTTATTGTAAATGACAGCAATTATAAATGTAATGAATATACTGAAAAGTGAAGAGAATATAAATTTTGATTAATGTTATTATTTCCAATGAGAAGAAGTTTGTATGGCTGCAGCATTACACAGATAATTCCCTAGAACAATAATTGTCAGCTAGGTAATTGGCTCAGAGCTGAGAGAAGGACCACACCACTTTCCTGAGTCATTCATTAAGATATCAATGGAGTATGGTGTTGGGATTTATAGAAATTCTTTGTTAACACTGTATCGTTTTCAAATCACGCACGGCACAGCGGACACACCAGGAACAGCTGTGTTGGCCGTCGAATGGCGCTAGCTGCGCAGCATTTGTGCACCGCCACCGTCAGTTTCAGCCAGTTTGCCGTGGCATACGGAGCTCCATCGCAGTCTTTAACACTGGTAGCATGCCGCGACAGCGTGGACGTGAACCGTATGTGCAGTTGACGGACTTTGAGAGAGGGCGTATAGTGGGTATGCAGGAGGCCGGGTGGACGTACCGCCGAATTGCTCAACACGTGGGGCGTGAGGTCTCCACAGTACATCGATGTTTTAGCCAGTGGTCGGCGGAAGGTGCACGTGCCCGTCGACCTGGGACCGGACCGCAGCGACACACGGATGCTCGCCAAGACCGTAGGATCCTACATAGTGCCGTAGGAGACCGCACCGCCACTTCCCAGCAAATTAGGGACACTGTTGCTCATGGGGTATCGGCGAGGACCATTCGCAACCGTCTCCATGAAGCTAGGCTACGGTCCCGCACACCGTCAGGCCGTCTTCCGCTCACGTAAGAACATCGTGCAGCCCGCCTCCAATGGTGTCGCGACAGGCGTGAATGGAGGGACGAATGGAGACATGTCGTCTTCAGCGATGAGAGTCGCTTCTGCCTTGGTGCCAATGATGGACGTATGCGTGTTTGGCGCGGTGCAGGTGAGCGCCACAATCAGGACTGAATACGACCGAGGCCCACAGGGCCAACACCCGGCATCAGGGTGTGGGGAGCGATCTCCTACACTGGCCGTACACCTCTGCTGATCGTCGAGGGGACACTGAATAGTGCACGGTACATCCAAACCGTCATCGAACCCATCGTTCTACCATTCCTAGACCGGCAAGGGAACTTGCTGTTCCAACAGGACAATGCACGTCCGCATGTATCCCGTGCCACCCAATGTGCTCTAGAAGGCGTGAATGGAGGGACGAATGGAGACGTGTCGTCTTCAGCGATGAGAGTCGCTTCTGCCTTGGTGCCAAAGATGGTCGTATGCGTGTTTGGCGCCGTGCAGGTGAGTGCCACAATTAGGACTGCATACGACCGAGGCACACAGAGGCAACACCCGGCATCATGGTGTGGGGAGCGATCTCCTACACTGGCAGTACACCTCTGGTGATCGTCGAGGGACACTGAATAGTCATCGTCATCGAACCCATCGTTCTACCATTCCTAGACCGGCAAGGAAACTTGCTGTTCCTACAGGACAATGCACGGCCGCATGTATCCCGTGCCACCCAACGTGCTCTAGAAGGTGTAAGTCAACTACCCTGGCCAGCAAGATCTCCGGATCTGTCCCCCATTGAGCATGTTTGGGACTGGATGAAGCGTCGTCTCACGCGGTCTGCACGTCCAGCACGAACGCTGGTCCAACTGAGGCGCCAGGTGGAAATGGCATGGCAAGCCGTTCCACAGGACTACATCCAGCATCTCTACGATCGTCTCCATGGGAGAATAGCAGCCTGCGTTGCTGCGAAAGGTGGATATACACTGTACTAGTGCCGACATTGTGCATGCTCTGTTGCCTGTGTCTATGTGCCTGTGGTTCTATCAGTGTGATCATGTGATGCATCTGACCCCAGGAATGTGTCAATAAAGTTTCCCCTTCCTGGGACAATGAATTCACGATGTTCTTATTTCAATTTCCAGGAGTGTATAATCCATGAACTCCACATGCATTGTTGCACGAATAAACCATGAGTAAATTGGAAGCCCCTGAGATGGCGTATCATCTTTTTTTTCTAGCATTGTTTATCCTGTTTACTACTCGGAGTCGCTGTATCAGAGAGCCGCCCTGCAACGAGCCTGGGTAGAAGGTTTTCTGTGTTCACTCGACGGAGGCTAGGCTTGAAGTCAACAGTACATAGCAGAAGCGGCGTCTAATTGGGCCAGCGCTGTGGGCCGTTGCGGTCAGTGGCGAGAAGCCCTGGGTTGGGTACCGGCCTGGCAAATTGCGCCATCCGCGCTTGCCTTTGCTACGAGAGTGGTTGGTCAAAAAGTGGACAGCTGTCATCAACTAAGGAGGAATGAGTAGTGGGATTTTGCCAGCGTAACGAGGTGGACCCAGGATGGCGACTGTTCATCGGAGGTGAGGGTATCATCTGGAATGCCCCAGGGAAGTGTGGTAGGTCCACTGTTGTTTTCTATCTACATAAATAATCTTTTGGATAGGGTGGATAGCAATGTGCCGCTGTTTGCTGATGATGCTTTGGTGTACCGGAAGGAGTCGTCGCTTAGTGACTGTAGCAGGATACAAGATGACTTGGACTGGATTTGTGATTGGTGTAAAGAATGGCAGCTAACTTTAAATATAGATAAATGTAAATTAATGCAGATGAATAGGAAAAAGAATCCTCTAAATGTTTGAATACTCCATTTTAGTGTAGCGCTTGACACAGTCACGGCGATTAAATATTTTGGCGTAACATTGCAGAACGATATGTAGTGGGATAGGAATGTAATGGCAGTTGTGTTGAAGGTAGATAGTCGTCTTCGGTTCATTGGTAGAATTTTGGCAAGATGTGGTACATCTGTAAAGGAGACCGCTTATAAAACAGTAGTACGATCTAATCTTGAGTAGTGCTCGAGCCCTTGGGATCCCTATCAGGTCAGATTGAGGGAGGACAAAGAAGCAATTCAGATTTGTAACTGGTAGGTTTGATCATCACGCAAGTGTTGCGGAAATGCTTCAGGGACTATGGTGGGAGTCTCTAGAAGAAAGGAGGCATTCTTTTCGTGAATCGCTACTGCGGAAATTTAGAGAACCAGCATTTGAGGCTGACTGCAGTACAGTTTCGCTGCCGCCAACTTACATTTCGCGGAAAGACCACAACGATAAGAGAGATTAGGGTTCGTACAGAGGCATATAGGCAGTCATTTTTCCCACGTTCTGTTTGGGAGTGGTACAGGTAGAGAAGATGCTAGCTGTGGTACGATATACCGTCCGCCACGCACCGTATGGTGGATTGCGAAGTATGTAAGTACATGTAGAAGGAGACGATGTTGTGGAGTTGGAGAGACAGGGGAAGGCAGTAGAGCACTGGGACAGCAAGGAACAACACAAGGTGTGGCTGGCTATCAAGTGGACATGGCTTTGATGGGACACTGCGGCAGGAGACTGTGTTTTCCCCTGACCTCCGGAAGATTATTTGTCTAGGAGCCTGAGAGTAATTGCGAGAATTCTAAGCCAGACCTTTAGGGTGCTTTTGCAATTGAGTGTGCCAAGAACTGCATGTATGATACTATTAGTATGTGACAAGTATTTTGGCTGTCAAAACACAGTGGGGTTTTGAGGCGCCGGTATTGGTAGAGAAGTGCTTATGTAGAGGCAACTGAATTGAAAATGCACGACATCGCTGTTGTGTGCTCCGACTGTATTATATCTGTATCTCAGTGAAAAAAAAAGGCGCCAAGGCCCTGATGTTGTCTAATCGTGTCACAGAGGTAAGTCTTGTCATTATTTCACCAGTTTATTTGAACGTACGTAATTTTATTGCTGAAAAGTGTGTGTGTGTTTTATGTGTGCAGTGTCTGGTTAAATTGTTGATTGTCGTTGGACTGATTGTGGTTATATTTACTGTGGTTGGATGTTGGGTACAATTTTATTCTCTGATAAACTAGCATTATCGTGCAGTGCTATTTTCTGTGCCCCCTGTGAAGTTAGTATGTGTGGGCAAAGCCATATATGTTATGAGTGATATGTAAGCATGCATCTTAGTTTAAGTACCATTACATGAGGTCTGTGAGAAAACTAATGGGACTGGAAACGTTGCAAGCCACCTGACAATCCTGTACGCATCCTAGTTTAAGTACTAGATCATGAGATTGTGAGAAAAGTAATGCGACTGGAAACATTGCAAGAGATCTGGCTATCCTGTGGTGTCCTACTTGTATAAACCGATGAGTTCGCCTCCTCCAGATGCTGAGTTGAGTTTCAGCTCATTACAGCTATAACGTGATTTTTGAGAGCACCATCAATGATGTTGCGTTTTTGTTGTGCGTTACAAAAATAGAAGAGCGGAATTTGGAGTAATGTTATATTATCAAGTGTTGTATTAAACTTGGGGAATTAGCGAGTGCGGCGTGTGAAAAGTTGAAACAGCCCAGTTAAGAACATTCTTTATCATAATGACAAGTTATTCTAAGGCCGAGAACACGTTGAAAGGGAACCTCGCTCTGGGAGACCTTAAAAGCTGAAGAAAACGCCGAATGTGTGTTTGCTCTTGTGAGATTGTTGCTCCGGGACCGACGGTGAACCAAATATTTTACAAATCTTCTTAAGCTCCAGGAAAAGCGTTAATCAGGTGAGACCTGACATTGCAGACAAGTGGATGCTGTATGACGACAACGTCCCATGTCGCATATCCACTTCCATTACAGAATTTTTGTCCTCAAAAAGCATTCCTATTCTCCGACAGCCCCTTGTTCCCCAGACCTGTGTTCATGTGGCTTTTACCTTTTCCCGAAATTGAAAAACGTCTTTAAAGTACTTCATTTTGGAACTAAGGAGAACATTCAAGTGAATGTGACAGACATGTTACAAGCCTACCAGCCTTTCAGTTCTTCTGTCAACATTGGTAACAACGACTCTGTCAGCGTATAGCTGCCGAAGGGAAACCCTATGATGGGAACGATACTGCTGTTTGAAGAACACAGAAACTTAGGCAGATAAAAAAATCGGAACCATTTCCTTTCTCACACCCCTCTTATATTCGTAGTACCCACTCACGCTTTTATTAGTTTAGTACTGTGAGACTACTATTTCGATTTTTTAAATTAATGTTCCGTTTGAAGGCAATTATTTTGAAGACCGATGCGCTTGCCTTGTATATTTATGTATGGGCTCTGGCACTGTAAACTGTTGTTGACAAAACAAAACATGTGGATAGAATCCCACGCTGACGCAACCCCAGCCAGATGCCACTCTCACCGAAATCTTGCGCTACAAGTAAAACGCTGTGGTGTTAACGAGAACCTAACTTCTTACTGAATGCCTTTTTGTGTAATTCCTGGCCGATACGAAACAAAGGCAAAAATTCCAACAAATTTACGAAGTTAGTTCCAGAGGCCTTGTAATGGTACATAGCTCTAGATGGCTACGTAAATGACTTTGTAAAGACTCTATTCACATCGCCTGCAGTGGGGCAATTGGAACTGCTCCACTGACAGCGGATAAAAGCAACAACGTTCCGTTCGCTGTATCTGAAGCTAAACGTGGGATGTCTACGAAGTTTTTTAAGTACTCTGAAAAACGTATCGCGATACCTTGCCTGTACTGACTTTTCTTTGGATTTATTTAGTATTCAGCTCTAATGAATTACTTTCTTTCTCTTTGTGCTCGTAATCTAATTAGTTGGCGACCAGGTATCCTCCTGCTACTACCGTCTTCTCTTTTGAATGGAACGGCAGCAGCATTTGAAACACTCGCTTCCTCTATTTGTCACGGGTTTCACCGAGTCTTCTTTATAGCGAGTCTGCTAATTGTCAGATCTCGGCAAAACTGACATTCGACCGGCTACTGTCGGTCGAAAGGTCAAATGCTCCTCCTAGAAGACTGCTACGGTTACAATTGTTTCTGGCATTTTCAAAGATATTTGAGATTCATTCCACGAACTATTTTGTGACAAAATTGGACTTAAGAAAACTAAATATTCAAAATCGCGAACAGAGAATGCATTCATAATAATTTGAAGAAATTGCCGCTAATTATTATCTAAAAACTAATTAGTAGCGATCTTCCCCTGATTTCTGAAAATAAATCGTATAATTATAGACCATAGATTTATTTCAAAGGCCCTTAAAGCGGACGAAATTGATTAACGAAATGGGAATGTCATTCATTTTTAATATAGTGATATTTGAATGGGTAGCTAGTGTCTTAGAATATGTCTACTTCTGCATGTATATGACTGCTCTGCAATTCAACTTGAATACTTGACACGGCCTCATAGTATTATTTTCAACTATTTATCTAGCGTGTCACTATCGAATAGCACGTAAGGAAAATGAACACCTAAATCCTTCCATTTGAGCTGTGATTTTTATTAAATTACGATGGTTGCTTTCCCCAATGTAAGTGGGTATGAACAATATATTTTCGCACTCGGTGGAGATAGATGGTAATTGATTTTTCGTGAAAAATCGTCTTTGTTTTAATGACTGCCACTACGACTCACTTAGTATATCCATGACACTGGCTCCCCTATTTCTGGATAGTACGAAACGAGCTACCTTTCTTTAGACTTTTTCGATTTCCGTCTTACCTTACCAGGTGAGGATACTACACACCATAGCAGTAATAAAAAGAGTAATGATAGCTTAATTTACGCAGTCTGTTTAGAAGATCTCTTGCATCTTTTACGTTTTATGCCACTGAAACATAGTACATGGTTGGCCTTACGATACTTTTAAGTCATTCGTCGTTACAAAATCTAGGTATTTAATGGACATTATCCTAATTTGTGTACTTTATCACTTGACAGAAATTTAACGAAATGTTTTCACAACTCATAACGAGAGCTACACACTTTTTATTGTTCAAGGTTAATTTTGACTTTTTGCATAATGCAGAAATGTAGTGTAAAGAATTTTATAATTCATAGTGAAACGACAGCATCATCTGCAAACAGTCGAAGAGGGCTGTTCAGACCGTTTCATAAATCGTTTGTATAGATTAAGAATACTGAGGGCATGTAACACTTCCTTGGAATATCACTTCTGTTTCACTCAAAGATTTTCCGTCAGTTACTACGAACTATCATAATTTTGAGAGAGCACACAATTTGACTAGAGGATGCTTGTAACAGTGTCAAAAACCTTCTGAAGATATAGAAACATAGAATCAGTTTTAATCCCCCTGTCCATAACACTAGTTACTTCTTGCAAATAAAGAACTAGTTATGTTCACAAAGCGTATATTTTCTGCGTCAGTGCTCTGTGTGATTACACCGTTTTCTTCGGGGTAAGTAATATTGTTGAAACGCAACTATGTTACCAAATTCTATTCCAAATCGACGTCATTGATACTGAGTTGTGATTCCTGGGGTACTCCTACTTCCTTTCTTGTATGTTGGAGTGACCTGCGCGACTTTGAGATTTTAGGTTCAAATCTTTTTTCTGACGAGCGGTTGCATATGGACTGCTAGGTATGTGTCTATTTTAATACCACAATCTGTAAGATACCCATTTGGTGTATTACCTGCACTGTAAGACTTGCATTTATTGATTTAAGTGCTTCGCTACACCTACGATTACATATAGAACTTACTCATGTTGGCAGCTGTTATTGATGCGAATTCTGAAATATTTACTTCGTCTTCTTTGGCCAAGGAATTTCGAAAAAAATATGATTAGTAACTCAGCTTTAGTAGTAGTGTCATTGGTAGTGTAGCTATTGGTATTGAAGACGTAGATAAAAACACATTTTCAACTTTGATGACTAGTTTTCTTTCTTATTCTCTATTACAGAAAATCGTTACAAAAAATACAAGAACATTCCGTTCAATTTATTTCATTAATGATCTTATGTTTTTACTGAATTAAACTGCCGTGAGTCTGTCCTCCTCTTATTATAGTGTATGATACAGTGTTTTTTATTGTCTGATCTGTTGAAATGGTCACTGAATATCCGTGTCTTCTTTATTTTTAGTTGTGTGATATTTTTAATGTTGCAATAATAATTCATAGTTTGTTACAGATCTGGTATTTTATTCATTTTTGTTTTTCCCAATATTTATACTCTACGTAACTCAGAGCTGATTTGTTTACAAACATTCTGATTCCAGTGCTGTTTCTAATGATCCATTTTCTAGGCTTTAGGGAAGTGTTTTGCTGGTTTATCTTCGTCATTTCAAAGTTTTTTGATTAACTTCCGCATCTTGTCACCCACAGAATAATTTTTTAAACGAAGACCCTCAGTTCCTGCCCTCAAATATTTGATTTTATTACATTTTCTGTATTACATTTCATCAATATATGTTCATAAGATATTATTTGTATTCTACAACGGCTCTTAAGTCCTTTTGGTGGCTACTTCCTTCAGAATACTGACCTGCTGCCTTTAGGAGGCATTAAGGAAGAGGAAAGAAACCATCGACATATTACTATTAATTTACTTTAATACGTTCTCTTCTTCTCCCAATATTATCACAGAAGAATCAGAGTAGCACTGTGGTGTAGTGGTTATGATACTAAATTGTTGCACTTAGGATTGTGAACTCAAAACTTACCAGGACTGTCCAATTTTAATTTCTATACTCAGTTCGCGTACAATTTAGAAGTATCCACAAATATCAAGAATCAATTTACTGGAATGTTCTGTAGCTGTATAAATGCTGTATGTATTCTGGCCGGAGGCAGTTCGCTCCGCGTTCTTGTATGTGAAAGTGCTGAATAAACATTCGTTAAGAGAAGTTAATGTTCGTCATTCATCTAATTTCACATTCTTCTACGTGACATTATTCTGGTGGAGGTGCTGGGTATTTGAAAGTGTGATAGCGCACTTTATCGACGACACTATGGCTCCCAGCAGGCCACGACACAGCCGCCGTTTACGTGGCGAGAAACCTGAGTTCGAACCATATTCAACAGATCGCAATCTACCGGGCACAGAAGAAGAAGTTACGATGACAGCAACTGTGTGCCATCACATGAGATATTATTCCGGATTCTCTGGTTACGATGGCCAAGACCCAAACAAGGGGCTCAAGGTATACGAGCATATAGCCAAATTCAACAAACGGGATGATACCGTGTATTTCGATATTTTTCTACTTCAAGGGCACTGTCAAGTAATGGTATGAGAACACCGAGTAGACGTTCTCAAGCTGAGAAGTATTTCAGGTGGAACTGCGCAAGTATTCGGAGACAAACAACGAGACAAGTGCAAAGCTGAAGACAAATTAAAGTGCAGGGCACAGCGCCCAGGAAAAACTACAGCATCCTACATTCAAGAGGTCTTACGGCTTTGTGAAATAGTGATAGTAGAATGGAGGAGGAAGTTAAAGTTGCACATCTCATGAAATGTGTTGCTGAGGACATGTATTAATCCTACTCCTGAAGGAGGTTTCGACAGCATACGACTTCATAAAATGGTGCCAATATATCGAGAGAATGCATCAAAAAAGAGTTACACGCAAGAAACAGGAATAGCTTCCATGCGTCGTATCGATGTCTATGGTGGAGGAAGCAACTCATTTCACAAGTGTTTTTCGTCAGATATTGAGAGAGGAAGTTCAGAAGGCACTTGGATTGCACGGCGAGCGCAAAACCTAGACGCTTCAAGAAGTCATAGGGGAGGATCTGGAACAAACATTGAGCCCAATCTGTCGTCCTTCATTTCCCTTTAAAACGGTGAAAGAGTCGAGACTCAGGCGGAGTTACGTTCCTACAAAGCTGTATGAGGAACTAGTTTGGGCACCAAGGAAGACTGACGTCTGAACTATCCACTATAAGTAACCAGTATGTTTCCACTGCGGATGACCAGGACATGTGCTGCGGTATTGTCGAGAAAGGCGGCGGATTTTTGATGACGCCAGCGCCAGAAAACAGCAAACCTTTCTTAGCCGACGCCAACTCCGGAACGACAAAGATGAAAAAGAACATGTGGGTGCAGGACGACGTAGGTCACCATCGCCGCAAGGTAGCCGCTAGAGAGGACGCTCCCCAACACGCTGGTAAACGTCTCCATCGCCGTTTAGAAGCTCTAGCCGATCACCTAGCCTCTGCAACCTGGAAAACTAAAGGTGAGTCCGCCGAAGAGAAAAATCCTCCGCCGTCGTTCACTACAAAACGATAGGAAACTACGTCGATATCCTCATGGATAGCTGACCAGCCCAAACTCTTGTGAACTCGGGAGCATCATATTCAGTCATTTCGGAGCAGTATCATCGCCAGTCGCTGAAAACCGTATTCGTCGACAGCAAAACATCTCTTCTGAAGGTGGCCAATGGTAAATATGTAAGACCTATAGGGAAACGTAACATTCGTGTGGGTATAAGTAGCCATACATAGGCCTTAGAATTCATCGTTTTCCAAGAGTTGTCATGACGTCATTCTCAGATGGGACTTTTTGAAAGCATCCCAAGCAATTATAGATTGTGGTCGCTTCAAACGTGTGCTACACGAGATGAGATATGGACAGGAAGATGCGCATCCGTGTGTGTGGAACTTATGTGTGCTGGATGAAGTGATCATTCCTGCAGTCAGCGCTAGAAAGGTAACTGTCACGTGTCATTCCTTGTATTAACCCCTGGATCTCGTAGTAGAATGAAAGAAGCATACCATTGAAGAGTACGTTGGTCATTCCAGCCTCAGTCGTCTCGTTTAAGAATGGATTCGGTTAATTGTTGCTCTAGGACACTTACAAAAGCCGAGAGAAATTACTCAACTACAGAAGGAGAATGTCTTCCTGTTATCTGGGCCAGGTGCTAATTTCGACAGTATCTCTATGTAAGGTCATTCACAGTTGTTACAGACCATCATTCACTTTGTTGGGTGACAGGTCTTATGGATCCAACAGGACGACTCGCCAGGCTGGCACTACGTCTTTAAGATTATGACATTACCACAGAGTACTAAAGTGGAAGACAGCACAAAGATGCCGACTGTCTCTCAAGAAACCCTGTCCAAGACCATCAAGTCTTTGATAAAGATAGTGACTGTCTTGCTGCACTCCAGGATCTCTCTGCTGAACACAAGAAGGACGCCAAGATATCTAAAATTATGCTTGCCTTAAACCGGCAAAGGATATGAAAGGATAATTTAAGGTAGTTAATGGATTACTTTGCCAGAAAAATTTTGATCCTCTTGGAAAGAGGTGGCTGCCAGTGATTCCTAAACACATGCACTTAGATGTTCTGCAGAAATTCCATGACAACCGTGAAGGCAGACATTTAGGATTTATTAATACGTACGGTAGCATCGGCAAAAGATTTTTCTGGCCAGATTTGTTTAGGAGTGTCCTTCGCTATGTGTCGCACTGTAAAGAGTGCCAGAAGAGAAAGGCAGTTCCCCAGAAACCACCTGGCCGACTCATACCAATTCCACCAGCCGAAACGCCTTTCCAGCGTTTTGGGATTGACCTCCTCGGACGATTTCCAACGTCTGCTAGTGGCAATAGATGGATTATTGTTTACACTGATTATCTGACACGCTATGCCATTAAAAAGCCGTGAAAACAGCCGAAGCATCCGAGGTAGGCAAATTCATCGTGGAAGACACTGTATTAAAACACGGTGCCCCAAGATCGTTAGTTACTGATGACGGAAAGTTTTTCAATCGAATCTTGTGACAGAGATAAACTGTCAGTGCAACATTACTCATCACATGACGACTGCCTACGATCCGCAAACTATCGGGCCTACTGAACGCCTTAATAAGACCTTGGCCGACATGCTATCAATGTGCGTCAATATGAAGCAGAGCAATTTGGATTAGGTGCTACCTTTCGTGGTGGCCTAGAACACAGCCAAATAAGACACCACAGGATTTACGCCATTTTTCCTGGTACATTGGCGTGAGGCTACTACGACGATGGACAATGTATTTCCGTTACATCTTGATGACGTGGACGACGCCTACATTGGCCAGGCGTTAACTAGAGCTGAGGAAGCTCGGCAGTCAGCTCGACTTCACACGCTATAGGCTCAAGAAAACAATCGCCGAAGGTATGACGCGAGCCACAGCCCTGTTGTTTACCAGCCTGGTGACCTCATCTGCATCTTCACTCCTGTTCGGAAGGTTGGTCTCCCTGAGAAACTCTTCAGACGCTACTTTGGATCTTATAAGATTGTAAGCCAGTTTTCTGATGTTACTTATGAGGTTTAAGATTTCGACCCCAACACAAGACTTCGAATGATCAGAGATACGGCCCATGTCCTTCGAATAAAGCCCTACATGGATCCTACCACCCAGGGCAAATTCGAAGCTCCAGTGACAGGCAAGAAGCGGAAAGGTGCAAAGAACGTAGCGGCAAAAGAAGTTCTAAGAATATCACCGCCGGGGCGAGCATTAGTCATGGGAGTCGGAGTATGCAGGACCGATGACTCGTTCCCGAACTAGGACGACTTAACACCGAGTCGCTGTTGTCTGAAGGAGGGAGCACTGTGACGGCAGAAGCTGAATAGCGGGGTGATGTAGCGGTTACGATACTGAACTGTTGTTTAGAGGGTCGTGAGTTCGAAACTCAATTGGACTTTACAGTTTTAATTTCTTTATTCAGTTCCAGTACGTTCTAGAAATATCCAATAATGTTAAGAATCATTGTACTGGAATGTTCTGTAACAGTATATATATACTGTATGCGTTCCGGCCGGAGGCAGTTCGCTCCGCGCTCTTGTATGTGCAAGTGCTGAATAAACCTTCATTATTGTTCGTCATTCATCTAATTACACCCTCTTCTACGTCACAATATTGTTGGTTATGTTTTATATTCTAGTGATGTTTCATTCCATACTCAAATTATTCTCTGTAGACTACAACTGATGAAATTCTAAATAATAACCTCTCGTCTTATCTTACTCAAGAAGTCTGTTTATGGCTGTGGTTGTACCCTATACAAGATTTTTGCTAACAATTGTGGACGACTGAAGATAAATCCTCGACTTGTCTTATTACAGTACTGAAGTGTTTGAATATTTGTCTCAGTCAAAAAGGAAGCATTTTTGACATGTTCATCCACTACTTTTCTTTAAGTATAAAAGTTATAGTTAAACTGATGGTTTTCGCGTGCTGCAGTGCGGGCTGCATACGTCGCAGCACGTTCATGGATACGATATCTTACTTGTGGAATATATTGAAAAATTAATAGTTCCCTTTTCTGCCACCAGGTGAAAATATTGTTCTGTAAGCAGTTAGAATATGAAATGATTCCGATTTTGACGTTGGTACGCTGTTTGTCGTTTTGGCGACAATTGTTGATTTCCTTTGTGAAGCGACTGTCGGTGCAAAAGATGAATAAGGTTGAAGTTTATCCGTACCAAACGCAGTGGCTATTGAGAACGAAGACTATACATATCTGGTAAAGCTTCTTTATCAGAACTGCACTAATGACAGTTCTGTGGGAGTATCAACGACGGAAACAGCTCTCAAGAGAGCCCGTATCAATAAATGGGCCAAAGAATACTTCAAATAAATGTGAAAAAAAGAAACATATGAATTTAGGTGGTACAACAGGCAGAGTGAGGTGGCCCATTGCCGAAGCAGTTGTTCATGAAGTTGCTTTGGCGACAGCCGCCAGCACAGCACACGACTCAGATTCTACAACCAGAGCTCAAGTTGAAACGTGGGAAATGTCTCTCTCTTCGTGAAGAGTTTGTATGATTTTGCGGTGAAATTGGCACTGGTGTCCATGTAAGATTCACAATGAGACCCCAAGGTAGGCTACAATGCCGTGACTCAATTTTAGCATTCATGGAAATGGATGCATTTGTTTCACTGGACGAGGCACATTACTACTAGTGCTAACTGTACGTCCATCTGCATATTTTAAACCATTAACCAATACATTATCCCAACTTTTACGCAGCTATCACATGTAACAGATGTAATCTTAAGACCCCTGCTGCGTAGTGTTTGCACCCATAAAATCACTCCTTCCACCCTCTCTCTCCCTCACACTTTCTCTTTCTCTTCCACCCCCTCCACATCCAGCCTTACATATCTACCTGTGAACCCCAAACAAAATTGTTAATTCTGTATAATTTTACCACAGTAGCCAACGTAAGTATTGTACGTAAAGTTTGTATTACGTCACCTGATTGTATAAAAGAGTATGAAGGTTAAGCTACATTAACTTCTCAAAATCGTATTTATGTACCTCCTGAAACATTTATTCCAACGCATGTATTCGATACCTCAAAACGAACATCTCCAACATCAGTTAAAATTTACTCTCTAATAATGTTGTTACGATTTATATCTTTTGTACTTTGTGATAATGTTTACTCTTATTGTATAAGATCCTTGCACCCAATAGTTTGCAGACGCCATATTTTTTCACAAAATATGATTATACATGTGATGTGTTCCGGCAATGAAAGGTACCTGTTCCCACTGGAGGTACTCTGGTGTACTTGTTTTATTTTTACCGTTATATATGCGTTTAGTTTTTTGTCAACAGTGACCCAAAACCAAGTTCTGAGATATTGGTTTGTTTCTACACTAGACAGTGCCTAAGTTCTTCCAAAATATCGTTGCAAGACACACACACAAATGTCATACTAACTATTGAAGAGTCCAGGGGAAAAACCTGATAAGTCCATAATTCCAAAAATTCTGTTTTTTTCATAATTTAATAGGCCAGAAAGTGTAGTTGTAGTTGGCTTTACAGAACAGGTCAAAAACCTGATGGGTCAAGAGATATTCTGATATCTTGTAAGCATGTGCAGGCGAAAAACGCAAGTCCACACAAAACATGGGAGTATCCTGACAAGTCCAGGGAATGCAAAGATAAAATTTTACTATTAATGATTCCCAACCCACATAGGTCTGATTTCACTAATTTTATCTTTTTTTTATCACTGTTGCCAGTCATTGTTGTGTATAAGCTGACCATTGTTGTCAGCTTTGTGGAGTACGCAAAGGAAGCATTGTAGTCTGTCAGTGTAAAATGAATAAAGTAGACAGTGACTCATCTAGTTGCTATGAAAATTATAGAATGTCATGAAAGATGCCGGGGTGTCCGAGTGGTTCTAGGCACTACAGACTGGAACCGCGCGACCGCTACGGTCGCAGGTTCAAATCCTGCTTCGGGCAAAGATATGTGTGATGTGCTTAGGTTAGTTAGGTTTTACTAGTTCTAAGTTCTAGGGCACTGATGATCTTATAAGTTATGTCCCATAGTGCTCAGAGCCATTTGAACAATTTTTGAACAAAGAAAAGGAAGAAGTATGGTATCGATAGAGATGAATCCAAACGTTTGAGACTGCACTCATATGAAACAGAAAAACCATGTGACTGCAAAAACAGTTGTTTTGATATCGTCAGCGACGAAAATAAAAGGAAAATTATTAATAACATTAACCACTTTCAGAATCATAATGCCATAAACTTCTATTTAAGTGGTCCGTATACAGCGCGGGCATCCTAGAAGATAAGAGCAGGAAGCGAAGTTTCGCGATGCATCATATAAATTATATGTCGTTACATGGAATAAAGAAGGGCAAGGTAGATGATTTACTGAAGAAACCTCTACGAGACGGCCGAGAGAAACACAGATCCCGCCCACAGGTTTTGAAATATGAAAGACGTGCAACAATAAGAGGGCACATTAAGTCATTTAAAGGTCGCAGCTTGCAGCAGCTACTACAGTTTGACGAAGTCAGAAAAATTTACCTACCAGAGCCTTTGAATATTAAAAAAATGTTCCATGTGTTGGAGTACAAGTTTCAGGATCAGAACGTGTCGTATGACACATACCGCACTATATTGAGTTCAGATTTTAATATAAGTCTTGGATATCCACTATCTGATACTTGTGGCTCCTGCGATGAGTATGTACCAAAGACGAAAAAATGTGGAGAAGGAACTGACTTTAGCATCATCTGTTGTAAATAATGTAAGGCTTCATTCCGAACTTCGATCCAATGAAACAGCCCATGAACTGCATCTCAGAAAACAAAAAGTGTTCTACGACAGGAAAAAAGGTAAAGATGGAATGTCAAAAAACTCCATGAAAAGTACCAATTACGGTGGACTATAGTAATAACTTTCCTTGTCCAAATGAAGTTTTTTTTATAAACGACAGCTTTCTGTATTTATATTCAATGTTCATGCTTTGCAACAGTGGACAAATATTTTTACATACATCCAGAGAGCACAAGCCGAAAAGGAGCAGACGAATTTTCATCGTTCCTTCATCATTTTATGCACAATTTTCTAAATGCAGAAGTCAGACATCTGGAGATCTTCTGTGACTCCTGCAGAGGGCAAAACGAGAATGCCACTGTGTTCAGATTCCTTCACCATCTGGTCCATACAGCAAAACAATTGGACTATGTAAAGATGACATTCCCCATAAGAGGTTATTCGTACCTCGAATGTGATTAATATATTGGTATGATAGACCAAACTCAGGAATACCAAATTCCAAAGGACTAGTGTCAGGTTTTTCAGAATTCACGCTGAGCAGCAACCAAAGATAATCAGATGTTGGACAGGGCATCTGGATTATACAAAACACTAGAAGAAACTCCCTTTCCAATCCAGGCCAGTAAGAGAATAAATCATACGACACCATGCAGCACTGATTCGGTATAGAGGAAGTTACAATGCAGCATATGAGGAAGCTTCATTACTTCGTAGTGGAGAGAAAGAGCAAGATTCCAGTCTGAAAGAAGGCGATTTCAGCCCACCCTCTGCTAAATATGAAGGTATAGTAATTCTTTTACAGAAATATGATTTGAAAGTTTTTTATTGAAATAACAATTTTTTTAGTACTAGGAAAACAGATAATTAAATTAAGGTATTCGGATTGTTTGCAGGTGTTCTTAAAATATCTGCTGAGAAATACAGAGATTTACAAGAATTGAGAAGATATTGCCGTAATGAAGTGCAAGTGTATTTTTATCGTCTTTCGCATTAAACAACCATTGAAGAAGTACAAGAACTTTTACAGAAAATTATTAAATGATTATATGAGACAATTTGTTGTAACATGAATTTGAAATCTTGTAGTTACGTGCAATATGTTATGGACTGGTCATATTTTTCGTCTGTACGACCTGCCTTCGTTCTAAAAATGCATCATATTATTGTAAATCCTGTTCAGATGTGCATGATTTCAGAAGTACTCTTTCTTTGAAAGATATATTAAAGTCAAAAACCAAAATGAAGGATGTAACTTGGAAAAGTAAAATTTTGTGTCTTTAAACCGTAAATTTCGTCTCCTGAAAGATATAAGAATTGTGAGTTATCAGGTTTTCCTCCAGGACTCTTTAGTTTTAAATCCACCTTATCAAGGAGGTTTAAAGCCTTGGAATGAGTCATGGAGATAAACAAACAGTCACTGGTAACAGTAAACTTGTTGTTTCATTTAATATCAATAACATTCATGGTAAAGCAGGACCTAAAATATTCGCATTGATAATTAAGCTGCCCAATCAGACAATGAAGCCTATATTCCAGTACACAAATACCACAGAAAAGCTCGCAATGGTGACACAGCATATAAACTTCAATTTAAATTGTCTCAAAAATAACGTCGTTCCAAATTATGTCAATTCATATGTCAAAATAAACATAACAACTGCAAAGTCAACATTGGAAAACCCACGAAAATTCTGGATGAAAGACGGACTGAAAGAACTTTGTATTAAAAAAATAAATGATCATACAAGAAAAGGGGAAAAGCCCTTACACAAGCCATTAACACTAAATTAAGCATGAATAACGCAATAAGTGGAAGAGCTGACAAGGGTAATACAATTGTTGTAATGAACAGTGAAACATACATAGAAAGAACTTTAGACTTCTTCCAAACCAAAAACATAACGGAAATGTGTAAATATCGATCAGCCAGAAGCCAAAGAGAGATTAACCAAATTTCAAGCAGCATCGGCTTCCTACTCACAAATCAAGATGTTAGATCACAACCACAGATACACAAAAATGGGACCCCTATCTGGTCTGTAGTGAACTGTAGGAAGTAGGAACAGATCAACACTGGAACTAAACAAAGCAGCTCACACATTCAATAATGAGAAATCACTTAAAAACAGACCAAAATTTACACAAAATGTCATAAACATACAAGTACCTGATGGAGCCACACTTGCTTCATTTGACATACAAACCATTACCCCTCTGTTCCAACAGATCCAACAGATAAACAATGGCAATCTACAAGAGCACAAAAAAAATCCCTTCAACCCATGTTACTGAACTAATGGACCTGCTCGAATTCACACTTTGCACAACTATTATAAATTTAACAACAAAATTTTACAAACAAAGAGAATGACTGGCAATAGGCTCAGTCTTTTGCAGATTATTAACTGAAATATTTATATGTAGTTTAGAAGAAACAATCCTGAATACCAGTCACCACCCTCTCAAAAATGTCATCTAATACTACTAATATGCAGATGATATAATCATTTTAATCAATGGCACAAAAGATGACATCAGTGAATTGAATCAATTATTCAACAACTGCCACGAAAACATAAGATTCACAGTTGATGACCAAGCAAATGACAGTATAATTTTTTAGAACTTGACAATAGAATAAAGTGTAATAGACATGAGTTTCATATGTATCAGAAGCCTACCACATCACATACTACAATCTTCAAATCCTCTTGTTACATAAGAGCTCACAAAATGGCAGCTTTGCGGTACAAGACAAATAGAGGTATCTAACTACCACTCTCTGAAGACAAATGTGAACAAGAAATTGAAATAATAAAACAAACAGCGATTGCAAATGGTTATAACAGCTCCACAGTAGACACACTAAAACACTCAACAGAGAGAAGCAATCACATCACAAAAAACAAAGGAAAAAGTACCTTCCATACAGTCACCTTCCTAGGTAACATTTCATATCTTGTTATAAATGTCTTAAAAGGATAAGGCATAAACATATTTATCACAGGCAACAAGATTGGACAGAAGTTATCCCACAGCATCAGCAGACGAAAGCCACTTCATTTGAGATTAGAATCAAAGATGAAATCTCAACAACAACAAAAAACCACATGTTACTAATAGCTACCCACATTTATGAAGCAAACCACCATCCAGCCAGAAGGTAAAAACTAGACATCCTTGAAACACTTTAAATATATAAACACCAAACAAAACAACCTGAATCCGTCTTAAATTTCAAAAATGACAATATTTACGATAGTATCACATCTGTTTTCAGCAGCTGCTTACGTTATCAAAATTGCAAAGTACACACACATACACATATACGCACACACACGCCCGCACAAAATGACACATACACACCTTAACATTTACCAAAAATATTTAGCTATGTTACCATGACAGTCCCGAGATGTACAACTGATTGACCTAATTTTACAAATAAATCATCACACTAACAGCTTGTATCTCCTATTAGCTTCAAACTATATGCACATTAACTACTGGCCTATATTATACGTCCAGTTACATATTTTAAACCATCAACCAATGTAGTACCCAACCTTTACCCAGTTATTACATGTAGGAGATATAAATTTAAGACCCCCTGCTTGGTCAAGTTTGCTCTCATACAATCACTTCTTCCACCCTCTCTCTTCCTCTCACTGTACCATTCGCTTTCTCTCCATCTACCTCCAGCCTTCCATATGTACCTGTGATGCCCAAACAAAACTGTTATTTGTGTATAATTGCACCACTGTAGCCAACACAAGTATTGTGCCTAAAGTTGTAATATGTCACCTTATTTTTTGAAATCCCTGAATGTGGTGGACAGAAAGAACACGAAGGTGAGTGGAAACTTTTTCAAGAAAATATTGGCTTTCTACTTTGACTACACCAGGCATGTCACAACCATGCTACAACAGTTACTGCTTAAAGGTACAAAAATTTTCTTGGTCTGAAGCATCGTTGGTTTCAGGATAAGTAATAGCACCTATTCAAACACTAAAACCAAGCCGACCCACTACACATCACTCTTTAAAGAATTCCAAATTAGTTAATACATAGCACATGAATCGTATGTTATACTGATAAACGTGTAGCACAGAAGGATGAAAGCATTATGTTTTATTTCTAGCGAATTCAGTTTCTTAAGAAGACGTGATTTGGCGGTATAAATATGATAATGGAAACTGAAACAATTACCTGGTAACCTGTACTGCACAGATGCCACACTTAGCAGCTCACTTGTATTTAAAGTGTTCATTGGGATTTTTTGTTGTATCACAGTTTCAACTCCTTGCCATATTAGCGTCTGACTTATTTATGATCAGAGGTAGTTTTAGCACCTCATTAATCCTTTACTTAAAACTTCCGAGCTGATAGGCCGTGATCATAGTATTAAACTCTCTCCTGACGTTTCGTCTCCGACTGCGGGAGATGTCCTCGGAGGTAAGGCGGCGAACTGCGAAGAGAACTCTAGGAAGCGCTGAATATATAGGCAGTACAGAGGGCGTCCCTATCGATCACGTGGCGCCGGCTATGAGATTGTCTCTGGTAATGCCAACATTCTCGATTAAAAGAAATCGATCGTCACGTTTGCGGTGCAACGCTGACATCCAAATTTTATCCAGTTTAACACCTCCGTCTTCCCTGTTAAAAATTATTACGACGTTTATCAATCTCGACAGCCTCTCTATACAAGCGTGCATAATAATGAAAGGTTTTTGATATGACGCTCGTCTCGCTGAATTTTATTTCATGATCACCTTCCTGGTAAACATGTTCCGCTACGGTCGATTTATCCGTGTGACCCAGGCGGCAATTCCTCTTATGTTCAACAAGATGGGTGTTCACACTTCTCTTTGTGGTACCGATGTAAACCTGTCCACAACTACAAGCCAAAGGGTGTCGTGCGTCTTTTGCGACCTTAAAAATTCTTTTATTTTCCTGGTGGGTCGGAAAATAGTTTCCAGCTCATACTTGCCTAAAACTTTCCCAATGCGGTCTGTGACTTTACTAATGAACGGAAGAAAAACTTTGCCCTTGGACGACTGTTGTTCGTCGTTACTCCTGATTCTCTGCCTAGAGCGAAATGCTCGATCTATATCCTTGCTAGAATAGCAATTCTTCACGAAAGTTGACTGTAGATGTTCAATCTCATCTTTTAAATAAACAGGTTCACAAAGTTTGTACGCCCTGTCATCCAAAGTTTTCTTTACACCTCTTTTTTGTCTAGGGTGGTGGTTTGATTCTTTGTGTAGGTAACGATCAGTATGTGTGGGCTTTCTATGCAACTTATGGCTCAACGCTCCATCCCCTATTTTAATCACTGACACATCCAGGAAGTTCAATTACCAATTCCTGTCCGTCTCCGTAGTGATGCACGACACCCTTTGGCTACACCGGGGGTATGCAAAATTCCTTGTAGTTGTGGACAGGTTTACATCGGTACCACAAAGAGAAGTGTGAACACCCGTCTTGTTGAACATAAGAGGAATTGCCGCTGGGTCACGCGGATAAATCGGCCGTAGCGGAACATGTTTACCAGGAAGGTGATCATGAAATAAAACTCAGCGAGACGAGCGTCGTATCAAAACCTCGCATTATTATGAACGCTTGTATAGAGAGGCTATCGAGATTGATAAATATCGTAATAATTTTAACAGGAAAGACCAAGGCGTTAAACTGAATAAAATTTGGATGTCAGCGTTGCACCGCAAACGTGACGGTCTGTTACTTTCAATCGAGAATTTTGGCATTACCAGAGACAATCTCATAGCCAACACGACGTGATCGATACTGGCGCCCTTTTTACTGCCTATATAATCAGCGCTTCCTCGAGTTCTCTTCGCAGTTCGCCGCTTTACCTCCGAGGATGTCTCCCGCAGTCAGAAGAGAGTTTTATACTTCGAGCGCTGCCTATCAGCCCGGAAGTTTTAAGTAAAGACAATACCGGCCGTGAAAGCTTACACTGCATGATCTCATTAATCCCTTATATTTTTTTCCGTCAGTCATCTCAACATTTTGATGCGGCTGGCCTCTAGTCTTTACAGTGGTACAATCTCTTCATGTCAAAGTAACATGATTTACACCCAATATTTTCAATAATTTGTTGGATATATTCTTATCTATTTCTTCCCCTACACTTCTTACCCTACCCAGTTCCCTCTATTAAAATGTAAATTAACGTCACATTTTGTAACAAATATCCTATCATTCCGTCCATCCTAATAGTCTATGTTTTTTTCTGTATTTCTGTCCTCTCCGATTCGATACAGAACGTCCTCAATTCTCATCTTTGTCAGTTCAACTACTTTTCAGCAACCTTTCACAGCAGCACACCTCAGTCGCGTCAGTTCTCTTCTTCTCCGGTTCCCCCTCAGCCAATGCTTCACATCCATATTATGTGTACATTCAGAGAAACTTATTACTCAAATTAAGGCCAATGTTTGGCACTGGTAGTCTATCTTGATCAGAAATGCCCTCGTCGCTTGTGCTCGATTGCTTTTCACGTTTTCCTTCGCTAGTCAGTCATAAATTACTGTACTTCAAAGGTTGGAGATTTCCTTTACGTCATCCACATTGTGGTCCCCACTTCTGAAATTAACTTCTTCAAAGAGCTGGTTAATGCTATCCCTCATTTGTTTCGTCTTTCTTCACTTTCTCCCAGTCCGTAGTGTGTGCTCATTGTACTGTTTGTTCCATTTAGTACGTCCAGTAATTGTTCCTCCTTTTCACAGAGAATACCAACGTCATCAGAGAAACCTATCTAAGAACATCGTTCGTGTTCTTCCGGAGTTATTGTTCCTTCCTGGGACTTCTACGTATTGTATATTACTCATCATTTCATATAGCTTTCATTTATTTTTCTAGAATGTAAAAAATTATCTACAATTTTACATCGTCGAACGCCTTTCCTAGGCCTACATATCCCATGACTTTTCTTAAGCCTAAGTGTCATTAACAAACACAACGCCAGACTTACCTCACTCGTTCCTTTACCATTCCTAAAGCTAACCTAACCAATTACGAAGTTTGCAAGAGCTGACAAGTGAAGGAAAAGTTGTGCAATGAGCTTAACAGCTCATTCACCCAAGATGCTCTCAAGAATAGCATACAGAAGAATGGAAAAGAATTTTGAGGATGTGGTACACGACGATCAGTTTGGCTTTAAGTTAGGTGATGAAAGCAGAGATGCAGTTCTAACGTTGTGGTTGATACTCGAAGCAAGATTAAAGAATAGATACGTTCATAGGATCTGGTAATCTGAAAAGGCGTTCTACAATCTCAAATTGTGCAACATGTTTGAAATTCTGAGAAAAATAGACGTAAGCTATATGGAAGAACTGGCACAGGAGACAAGATGGGACAAGAAGAGTGAAATATTAAGAACTAAGTTTTCGGTTTAAAAAGGATGCAAGATATGGATGCAGGCTTTCACAACCACTGTTCAGTCTGTACATCAAAGAAACCATGACGAAACAAATGCAAGATTCAAGACTGGCATTAAAATTCCAGGTGAAAGGATATCAAAGATGAGATTTACCGATGACTTTGCTATCCTCGGTGAAAGTGAAGAGGAATTACAGTATCTGATGAATGCAATGAACAGTCCCATGAGCACAGATTATCGATTAAGAGTAAAACAAAGAAAGACAAAAGTAACGAGAAGTAGCAGAAATGGTAAAAGCGAGAAACTTACATGAGGATTGGTAATCACGAAGCAGATGAAGTTAGGAATTCTGGTACTTAGGTAGCAAAATAATCCACGAGGGAGGAAGCTAGGGAGACATCAAAAGCAGACTAACACTGGCGAAAAGGGCTCTCCTGGGCAAGAGAACTCTACTACTATCTAATGTATACCTTAGTTTGAGGAAGACATTTCTGAGAATGTGCGTTTGCAGCACATCTGGTAGTGAAATATGGACTGTGGGAAAACCGTAACAGAAGGCAATCGAAATATCTGAGATGTCGTGCTACAGGAGAATGGGGAAAATTAGGTGGCCTTATAAGAAAATGAATGAGGAGGTTCTCCCAGAAACGTCGATGAAAGGAATACATAGAAAATACCGATAAGAACAGGATGATAGCGCGCATCTTGAGACGTCACGGAATATCTTCCTTGGTACTAGAGAGAGCTGGAGAAGGTGAAAACTGTAGGAGAAAAAGATTGGAATACATCCAACAAATAATTGATGACGTAGATTGCAACTGCTACTTAGAGATGCAGATGTTGGCGCAGGTGAGGAATTCGTGGCGGGCCGAATGAAACTCGGAAGACGGACTAACACACAAAAAAAACGGGGGAGGTGGGGCGGGGAGGTACATAAGAGACGCTCAGTTTTGTTTTCCATTCCCCTGTGTAGCATTGTCGTCAGCTACGGACATGCTTGAGCTCTTAAGCTTAATGTGCTGTAAATCCGCACCCTTATCTTCTCTTCCGTATGTATAGTACAGTTTATTAACTTGGCAAGTTATTGAGAGTAAGCTAACAGGGTTTCCCTAGCAGAAACCAGTTTTTTATGCTAGTTTCTGCTGTTTCCTGATGTTGTGAAGCTAATTTAATCTACAGGGTCAAGTGCAGGATGCGAAGCGCCTTAGTTGCTCATTGTTTTTGTGCTATCCGGCATAAGCTAATTTATATTAATTAGATTCCTTAATTATAAATAATTCATTTAAATACATAAATGGTCAATTAAAATGGTGACAACAAGGCAGCCTAAAATCACTGTACACCAACGTATATTCCATGAAACATGTCCACCCCTGGATATTCTGGACGTAGGAAGTCTTTTGTTTATCTTTCTCTTTTCTTACCACCGTTCCTGAAGTATGTGCGGGTATAAGAATAAAAGAGGTTGTAGGATATAATAAGGCCCAGCTCCGGCAGCAGCGCAGAGGATATACGCTGATAAGCTAAAACACTGTGACCATTGCCCATCGCGACGTTGGATGACGGCTTATGTAGTTGCGGGCAGACTCGGACCTTGGGTCACCCTAGCGAAGATAAGAGCTACAAATAGGAAAATCCTTTGAAATAAGCGACTTTGACAAAGGGCAGGTTATTATTACTGAGAGCCTGCGGACGAGTACCTCGAAAACGGCTGGTCGAATGTTTACATGCTGCTGCGGTGAGCATTTATGGAAAGAGCTAAAAGGACAATGCAACTACCACTACGCACTAAATAGTTAGGCGTCCACGACTCTTCACAGAACTGGGGTTTCGGCATCTTGTCTACTCTGTAAAGTAGGATAGACATTGATCTACGGCATCTCTGCTGAAAGAGCACAATGCTGGTTCACGAACAAGTGTTTCGGAGCACACAGTTTTTCGTAGATTGTTGAACATTGAGTTCCGCAGCAGATCACCTCTTCGTGTTCATGTGTTGACCCAACTACAACAATTATGACTCTAGTGGGCTCGGGACCATCGGGATTTGTCCGTCTATCAATGGAAACGTGCCGGTTCTTCGGGTGAATCACATTTTTGCTTACTAGGTCTATAGTCGTCTCCACAAACACCATCATCTAGGTGACCGGGGCTCGAATCGTGCAGAGAGCCACCGACGCATACTGGTGGAAGCAATATTATGCTGTAGAAGACATTCCCCTGTGCTTGCACTGGACCTGTGGCTGCGATGTCATCTTTCAGCAGTACGACTGTTCATGTCTCGGAGCCAGAATCATGGTACAGTGGTTTGAGCAGCATCATGGTGAACTAACGTTCATCTGTCGGGAACCCAATTGAATCGCTGTTGGGTGCCATAACCGAGTACGGGTATCACCGTCCCGTTATTTACCGAATTACATGACCTGTGCGTAGACTTCGAAAGCCACATACCTCCACAAACCTACCAATGTCCGATACATGATTCGCAGAATCGTATTTCCTTCCAAATGTGGAAAAACAAGCTATTAAACAGATGATCAGAATGTTTTGGCTCATCAGTATATGACGCCTTTGATCCATAATATACTTCGCAACTGATGATTAGATGACCATCTGATCGTATATATATATATATATATATATATATATATATATATATATATATGGACAAAATCGTCATAGTTTCTTCCAAAATGACAACATGCACTATTCCTTGGAGCCGCTATGTGCCATAATTTGTAGGCAGCCACCATCAACTGATGACTCTGACCTTAAATGTACTTTAAGGTGCAGATCGTCGACGATTTGTGATCGAAGCGAACGGTTGAAAGCTTGAATGGCGTCGCTGTTGAAGTAAGTCGTTCCATTGGGCCACTTCCCATGCTGACAACCGTTCTTCCCGATTACAGATTGTTTGAGCTTGAAACAGCTTTCGGAAATATGATGACTTATTGAACAGTGTAAAGAAGCCGCTCTTTCCTGCTAGTGACAGGAGACTTACCCCATCTCTAACGACCTAGATGTCGACGGGACGTTAAAACCTAAACTTCCAGACTTTCGTCGAGACTCAGCGTGCTTACCTACCTATACTGAGAGTGAAAACGTACTCTTCACTTTATTACAGAGTGATTTTCAGTGATCGAAGGGAGTATTGAGAAAGAGATTTCCCTTCCACACCCAAACTATGCAAGTATTAAGACAAAAGTGCACAACCAAAGGAGAAAAAAATCAATCCTTTTGGTACATCAAAGGGAAAATGACAACAGAAAGAATGCTTTAAAACGGTACCATATTACACCGAATGTTTTGCCGGATCTTTCCGTACCTCTAAGTAAGTTCTACAGTCCAGAGGGAACAGCGTACCCACAAGCTCGCCGTTCATTAAACGCTGTGTTCGTCTCACCATCACATGTCGTACGCCCACTCTCCAACATTCTATTTCCCTTTCTACTAAACATGCTTCCAAACACACACTCACATGAACAGATTCGCCAGTGCACACACGCACACACCAACATAAACTACAAAAATGCTATCAAAGGATACTTTCGTACATAAGAGACAAGTAACTGTACTGCAAAGCAGCGGAAGAGGAAGATGGTTTATGACAGAACGACGCTGGCCTCTCTTCCAGTAGTTTTCAAACAGTGCGCTCGCTATGGAGCATGAGCTTCATTTTGCGACCAGAACTAGAGTAATTTGTGACCAGCAGATGAGACACGTCTGCGCTCCGTGTAGCTCTGATTAAACTGTATGTATGTTATTCTGCAGTAAATGTATCCTCGTTAACGAAACTTGCTTAAACTTATTGGCTCACTAAGCACACATTAACAGTTCACTAAACCTGCACACAAATGTTAACTGTTACTCTCAACTAGTGAACATCCTCTGAACTGATGTACGGAGGGACAGAAGGTATCAGAAATATCCGTCGGATGTAGAGTGATGGATTTTATGAAGTAAGATAAAACATAGACAATAACATTTCATTTTACAAAAAAAAGAGGATTTTTGTCATGATTACCCAATTAAATTTCACCTTCAGCTTCCTCCAACTCCGTAGTATATTCCTATACGACACAGATCTCTTTGGATTTTCCTCCTTTGCATGTTTCTGTTGAGATGACAAAAAATATAACAGATGCCGTCGAATCTTATGTAATATATATATCTATAATCCTGATAAATTGAGCACTTTCGCTTTAATTGACCGTGCAGATGTGAAACGGACGTACCGGGAAGTAAACACTGAAAATGAGAAAGCCACTCAATAGCTGCCTAGGTCTCAGAGCCACATTTTAATTTAGATATTCGGTACCTGCTGATGCCTGTCCCAAGTCTAGGTTGAGATGAAGAGTTGGCATTCAGACCATCGGTTGAATGTAGAGAGCCGTTATTGTAATTTTGTCGTCATACCAATTAATCACCTACAGATCTCCTTCGACTTAAACTAAGGGCGTGGTTGAAAATAAGCTATAAGGGCAACCACATTAAAATCCAAGCTCAAAAGGTATAACTTCTGGGGAATCAGCAACACAAGTATAGAAGGAGTCTCAGCCTCTTAAAATCTCTTCTTCCTTAGAAACAAATTTTTTTTGGTGCAACTAGTGTTACTGTGGTATTGGAAACAGCTCAGTTTACATATCTGACAAATACTCTGGGCTAATTTCAAATTTAAGTCGTAGCTACACAGGGAACAAGTTTCGAAATAAAATCTGTTATCATACGGTAAACTAAAATTATATAGTAGTAAAGTACTCCTAAAGTTGAAACAAATCTGTTTTTGGGTTGGCGTTTGCTGTAGGACTGACAATGATGATTTTCTAAACCTGACCTTCACATCTGAGAGACTCTCGACACTTACTGAGAAGTCAAGCAAGTACACTCTTCATCATAGCTGGATGAACAGTGCTAACCATTCGCCCCACTCCCTTGTCCTTCCAAACTTGTAAAACCACATCTCTCTTCCGGATGTACACGCTTTCCCATTTCTTAAGTTTTTAGACAGCAGCTGAAAACTCCGGTGTAAGTCTCCTATTCACCCTTATTGTCCCACAGTCCCCTATGCATGCATGTTATCTGTAGTTGCACACTGCTGTACTAGTTGTCCTAATAAACATGTTGGATGTCTAAGTGTGGTGCCAATACAGAAAAAGTGGTTCCGTACAGTCTTTTCTATTCCCATACTATATACTTCCAAGTTACGTATGTAACCTGTCACATACCGTTCGCACAAGGTGGCCATATTTCACCAGCTTTAAGAGATAATGAGTCCTAAACTGTAGACAACTCTCCAAGGTATCATGACCTCATCAAGTAATATCACCTGGTTGGGTTTCTATGCTGTCGGAAAACGATACACAAAATGCTGGTCAGACCTTATAGAACATGTCTACAGCATCATTCTCTAGTAAACTGTCGGAAAAGTGCCATGGATTCAATATCTGTCTCATGAACTCACGATAACTGTCCTTCTTAACTTGTCTCACCAAAAGAGGGACGGCTAAAAATCGTTTCATTTCAAAAACTGAACGGTCAGTTCGCTTTAGTGACTTGGGTGATGCTTGATACTTATGTAATTTCTTGTTGCGATATTGGTTATATTGTGAGACGAAAATATTCTCCCCCAGGGGCTCAGGATTCACTTGCTTAGTACGGGCTTGGCGACCCTGGGGTCCTGAGCTGGGGACTGGTCTGCGCCGCCAGTGTCCTGTTACCGTAACCCCCGGACATGCTTCAGCGACCACCGTACGGCGCGGCGGTGAAATGTTGTGTGCTGCGGGGAATGGTAATCTTGGCTTGACCGCCTGGACTGCGAGGAAGGCCAACCTCTATAAAAACCCCTCAATCTTTCGGTGTGCTCCGCGCCTAGAAGATGCATGGCTGTTGGGCTGGAACAGTCGCAAGCAGGCAACCTCTGGGGCACCTGCCGCACCCCAGTTGTACACCGCTTACTCAGGCACGCGGGGCTCTGTCTGAGCGGACTTTTAGTTCCCTAGCTGCTCGTGGGACCGCAATGGACCCTTCGACCTCTACATTTCTCCCTACCAGTGGCTTGGGTGGCCCGCTGGTAGGAAAACACTACCCATCGAAAAAGCGGCTACGCGCTGCGAGTCCTCCAGCGCCTGTTGTTGCTAGAAATTTAACAGAATGTAGTAACGGAGCACATGCTGATAATCAGAATGTGTTTTTGATTATTAAAAGGAAGGAGGGTAACTTTGAGAGGGTTTCTCCCTTTTACATCCACAAGGGTCTTGAGGGAATTGCAGGAACACTGAAATCTCTAAAGCGACTGCGCAATGGGACTCTGTTAGTTGAAACTTTTAGTTCACGTCAAGTCGCTGCCCTTCGGAAAGCAAATTGTCTAGGAGAGTACGCTGTCGAGACCGAGCTCCACTCCACTCTGAATTATAGTAAGGGTGTTGTGACGTGTAGGGACTTGGTGGATATCCCCATAGACGTGTTAAAATCTGAGTGGGCTGACGAAGGAATTGTTGACGTGCAGCACATTATGAAACGAGTCAATGGGGACCTCGTCAAATCTGACTCGTTTATTCTCACGTTCATTTGCCCGAGACTCCCAGAGCTTGTTAAAGCGGGGTTCTTAGGTTTGCCCGTACGACCATATTTCCCCAACCCAATGCGCTGTTTTAAATATCAGCGCTTTGGGCATACTACGTTGGGGTACAATGGGATAGCCATTTGTGGTAAATGTGGTCAGCCTGCCATTGACGGAGCCGATTGTTCATCGCCTGTGAAGTGCGTGAATTGCTCTGGGAGTCACCACGTCTGGAGCCGCATCTGCCCCATCAATCTCGAAGAACGGAAGGTACAGGAGATTAAAACATCTAAGCGCATCCCCTATGGTGAGGCCAAGAAGCTCTTTAAGGCCATGCAACCTCCTGTGTTCTCAACATCTTTCGCTTCCGCTCTCAAAAAACAGGTACAACTGGCCACTGTTGCTACGCAAAAGGAGGTTGCTAGTGTTAGCACTAATACCTGCGCTTGCCAGTGCACTTGTGCTGCTGCGGTTGTTTTGCAATCTGCGGCTCTCCCTCCATCGGACAAGGCCGTGGTTGCTGACATTGAGGTACTTCCTGCCTCTCCCCATATGGCGCCTTCTGCCCAGGCGAGTCACCCTCCAACAGTTGACAAGGCTCCGCATTCCAAGCCCCCCAAGACAAAGCCTCAGAAGATGAAGGTTCTGCCACCCGAGGAGACTAGTCAGCGTCGGTCTGATGACGAGGCCATTCTACTGTCTGACATCTCCCGTGGGTCGTCATCGGAGCTTATGGACATTGATGTCGACCGGGGTCGATCTTCTCGCCCCAGGAATAAATCTCCGGCCAGTACGGTCTCTCCTCCAAAGCACAGAGGCAGGGTGAAAGTTCAGCCACCCTGATCACTGGCTCCCATATTACAGTGGAACCTGAATGGGTTCAGGACGCATGTGGCCGAATTACAACTCCTTATACGAGAGTGCCCCTTGTGCTTATGTCTCCAAGAGACACATTTTCGGGCCACTGGTTCTCCTTCTTTACGGGGCTATACCGTATATCGAAAAGATGATCTGACGGGGCAAAGGACAAAGGGTAGTGTTGCTGTTTTTGTCCGTGACATGCACCCCTCATCTGAGCTCCCTCTCGTCACCGACTTGCAAGCAGTTGCAGTTGACATTCTTGTGGGTCGGAGGCTCACAGTCTGTTCAGTTTATTTACCACCTCCGGATGCGATAGACTCTGAGGCTCTCACAGACCTTATTAGCCAACTCCCCCGCCAATTTATTCTTCTGGTGTACTTCAACGCTCATAATGTCTTATGGGGCTCTCCGACTACTTGCCCCAGGGGTCGCATTCTGGAAAGCGTCATGATGTCTGAAGAACTGTGCCTCCTCAACTCTGGTGCTCCCACTGCTTCCGGGTCGTCATCGGCTATTGACCTTTCCTTTTGCTCTCCAGCACTCACGGATTCTGCTCTGTGGGAGGCTGCAGCTGACCTCCATTCTAGTTACCACTTCCCCCTCTGGATTCGCCTCCTGGGTGAGGCTGTGGCATTACCAGTGCCGCCCCGGTGGCACCTCTGCAGAGCTGACTGGACACTTTTTAGCCAACTGGCTGTTTTGGAACACCGTGCCAGCGTCCACGAGTGGGTAGACCCTGTTGCAGCCGTGATCTCACATGCTGCTGAATTGTCAATCCCACGGTCATCCGGTCATCCCAAGAGGCGTCCTGTCCCTTGGTGGACCACTGAGTGCCACTCAGCCATCCGCGCCCGCCGTGCAGCACTGCGCCGCTTCAAGTGCCGTCCCTCAGCTGACAATCTTGCGGCCTTTCGGGTGGCAAGGGCCAGAGCGCGACGAGTGATTAAAGAGAGCAAACGACGGTCATGGCAATCGTTCTTGAACTCCATCTCTCGCTCCACTAGTTGTACGAAAGTATGGGAAGCCATCAGGAGGATTTCCGGGAAACTAAGCCAGCTCCCTGTCACGGCATTGCTGCATCAGGGATGTCTCCTCACGGCGCCGAGAGACATTGCCCAGACACTGGCCATGCATTTTTCGGACTCTACCGCCACTATTAATTGTGATCCAGATTTCTGCCGCTTCCGTACTGCCATCGAAAGCGTTCACTTGGACTTCCGGTCTCTAAATTCTGAACCCTATAACTGCCCCTTCACAATGTGGGAACTGGATTCTGCGCTGTCTGTGGCTCATGATAATGGCCTGGTCATGATCAAATCCGGTACAGCATGCTGCGGCACTTGTTGCTGCCATCCAACGAAGTTCTCCTGAACTGTTTCGATATGATATGGTTATCCGGCACGTACCCTGACTCGTGGAGGGAGGCGATTTTGATTCCCCTCCTCAAACCAGGGAAAGACCGAACGTATCCCTGTAGTTATCGGAGTATTGCTTTGACGAGCTGTGTTGGGAAGACGTTGGCACGCATGGTCAACCGCCGCCTGGTTTGGCTGCTCGAGACCAGGCAGCTCCTTAGCCCCTCTCAGCGTGGCTTTCGGAGATGTCGTTCCACTATTGACAACTTGACCCTGCTTGAGGCCGCCATCCAGCAGGCCTTTCTACGTAACCAGCATTGTCTAGGGGTCTTCTTTGACATTAATAAGGCGTATGACACTACTTGGCGCCGCCTTATCCTCAATCAACTCCATGAGTGGGGCTTTCGTGGCCGTCTCCCCATCTTCATTCGGTCCTTTCTTTCTCACCGCCTCTTTCGGTATCGGGTTGGTAATGTGCTATCGGATTTGTACGTGCAGGAGAATGGTGTTCCTCAGGGCAGCGTTTTAAGTGTCACCCTCTTCGCCGTCGCTATTAACAGTATCACGTCCACTATCCGGATTCCTGCCCAATGCTCCTTGTTTGTGGACGATTTTGCTGTTTTCTGTTCTTCCTCCAGTCTTGTCACTGCTAGTTGGCAGTTGCAGCTTACGATAAAGCGCTTAGAGGCATGGACTGCAAAGACGGGTTTTACCTTTTCTGCAGAAAAATCTGTGTGTGTTCATTTTAATCGTTCTCGGCGTCTTTTTACCTCCCTGTGAGGTTCCTGGGCCTCACTTTTGATACCAAGTTGTCGTGGTTGCCTCACCTTAAAGACCTCAAGGTGCGGGTCCTGAAGGCACTGAATATTTTGAAGTGTCTGAGCCATCTGTCCTGGGGAGCAGATCGGGCGCGTCTGCTGCAGTTTTATAGGGCTTTCGTCCGATCGCGTCTTGACTATGTTTGCACCGTGTATGGGTCAGCAAGGCCTTCGTATCTGAAGATCCTTGACGCAGTACACCATGAGGGTATCAGGCTGGCCACTGGTGCCTTCCGTACCAGTCCCATCCCCAGCCTGTGTGCTGAGGCACGGGAACCGCCGCTCGCCATCCGGCGGAAACTCCTCATGGTGCGACGGGTGTGTCATTTCCTTGCCTGTCCTACCTCCCCTGCGTACCCTACAGTTGCCCGACCGCCTATGGAAAGTCTCTTTTACATTCGTCCCAGGGCAACGAGACCATTTGGGATTCGTGCCAAGCATTTGCTTGAGTCCCTTGATGTGGAGCGTGTGGCCCCCCAACGACAAGGTCTTACTCGCCTGCCTCCCTGGTTGCTCCAGAGGCCCAGCATCCGGAGGAACTGCACTCCGGCGTTTGTTTTTACCTCCTTATTTTACGATATTTTAAACCAGCATCCGGACCATGTACCTGTATTCACAGATGGCTCTAAACAGGGGCAGTCTGTTGGTTGTGCTGTTGCTTTCCCTGATCGAGTCGTCAAGTTACGGCTTCTTGCGGCGTTTACCATCCTCGATGCCGAATTGTTTGCAATCTTGCGGGCATTGGAGCAGATGAGATGTGTTCCCAGTCTTAAGTTACTCGTCTGTTCTGACTCCCTGAGTGCCCTTCAGACCATGCAACACTTGTACCCAGCGGATACAGTCGTCCAGAACATCCATGATGCCCTACTCCACCTGCAACGGCAGGGGAAGGAGGTTTCTTTCTGCTGGGTGCCGGGGCACGTGGGTATTAGGGGAAACGAACTGGAGGATGTGGATGCCAAACATGCATGTTCCCTCCCTCACGTTGATGAATGTGCCGTCCCCCTCCATGCTGTAACCTCCCTTTTGCGATTTCGTGTTATGCATCAATGGGAAGAGGAGTGGCTGGCAGTTTCTGACAATAAGCTGCGTCTGGTAAAGGCCACTACGCGACCATGGCGGACGTCCTACCAGTCATACAGGAAGGATGAGGTTCTCCTCACTCGCCTCCGCATTGGGCACAGTCCCTTAACGCATGGTTTTTTACTCCGGCGGGAGGACCCCCCAATCTGCAGTGCTTGTGGCGTCCAGATTGCTGTCCGCCACATTTTACTTGACTGTCTTTTATTCTATGACCAAAGGGCGGTGGTTTCTTTGCCACCGGTTTTGCCCTCTATTTTGCAAGACGACGCAGCGACTGTGGTTAAGGTCTTACGGTTTTGTGTCCTGTCCAATCTGTTGCCTCGGATTTTAGGGAGAGGGTTTTAATGTGCTGCTGGGTGACTGGCTCACCCAGGTTTTAGGTAAGAGGTCCACCAGTCACGATTACCTCCTTGTTTCCCTTCGGTTTCTGTTCTCTTTTCCTTGTGTTTCCTTTCCTTTTTTAGTGTGTTTCTTCTCCTCTTGCTTTGCCTCTGTATGTGAGCATTTGGAACTGCGTCAGGCCTGTGTCTTTTAGCCGTTCTCCTTGTTTGGTGTCCGTCTTCGTCCCTTCACCGCATGTGTTCCTGTTTCTATGCGTTTGGGCTCTGATGACCACGCTGTTTAGCGCCCGTAAACCTCAAACACACACACACACACACGGAAATATTCATCACCAGAAGAGCGAGCTGCAACCTCTGCAATACTACACGGTTCACGTGGAACAAACGTAATGCTTGACCGATCTTCAAAAGATCAAAAGATTTCAAATGTGTGACTAGATTGTCTTTAGTGTAGCCATTGCTTGTATATACCCCGCGTAAAAAACGTCTACCTCGTCATCACCTCTAGCATCACTGTCACTCACACACATACGTGGCTGTTTTCAATCTTTAGTTGACGTAGAGGGCCTAAACTCCCTGCCATTACAACTACTTTTATTCTCCATATACCTTGATTTATTCGATAATGAATGTGAACATAAATCTTCGCAGAAAGCACGTTTCCAATGGTGCCATCTTGTGCGTTGACTCGCCACATGAGATCGTGTTTGTATGGAAGCATATTCGACAGATATCATGATCATACAAGTGGTCAAGTACAATAACGCTGTTATCTACTTTCTTCTCAGTCCATGACTTGACAGCAAATAGTTCAGATTTTACACGACACTAAGTACAACAGACCGTAAATGACGCCCGTGAAGGCAAACGGTTATTTCCGTGCCCCATCATCCGCGCCTGGCTGCCGAAGGACAGAGATCGCCAGCGCCGGTCACCAATGTGTTAATATGACAGAAGACCTATTATTTTTCCTACAACAAGTTTTATGTGGTCGTTTCAATTTCGGTTGCTCCGAATAATTAATTTATGATATTTTATGTTCTTTGATGTTTCCCATTGTGGGCCCACATCACCGAAGTGTGTTCGAACAGTAATGATCCTTGAAAGAAGTAGTTATGGGTTTGAAGCTGCGTCATTATGAACTACTTAAAATGATAAAACACCAACTTTTCGACAGCTTTTGCCGGATTTCTCTTCATGGCTACTAGCTGCTACGCCGTATTTTGCTGCAAATTACAGACTTTGCAGCTTCCCTATTAACAGCACTGTTATCTGGCAATTGCCTCCCGTCTCCTCCTAGACAATTCACAAATTATTTATATTCATCATGACAATAACGACTTTATGTCTTTGTCTCAGGGTGCAGTAACTGTAGCTATACATCTGACAATAAGAACGACGTCTTCAAAGTTTTTCTGCTACGAAATTCATAATTCAATGACAGCGATCGTGGAATTGTATCGAACTCACTACAATACTCAGGAAACACGGTATCCCGCCTATACGCTCCCAGGAACAGCATTTGACACTGATTTCTACAGAGGACGTTTCGAATGCGCATTGAAAGTATTCCATACTTAGACAGCAAAGTAAAGACATCTACGTAGATCTGTCTAATCACTCTTCTAGGAAACGAGAATGACCAAAATCTTTTTCCAATCTTCTGGAAAGCTCTATTCGTCCAGTAATGTAAGAGAAATTGATGCTGAAAGGGACGAGAGTCCTTTCGCATAATTTATGTATGGTTGTTAATGAGCCCCATCAATGTCTGCCATGTTTCGACTATTGAGTGACTTCAGTTAGAATTTTAGTTTACAATTATTTATCCAAATTTTTGTTATTTCGACGTTATTTTGACGAATGACTGAAGAAATCGTATTATTTCCAAGTAAGTAATTCTTTATTTGTTCCTCGTTTTTGTCGTTGCTACAGTTTTCGCAAATACTTAAAATCGGGCGAGAACACATTCATTGTTGCAATGCAGGACTGTTCTAAATTATGGGACAGCCGTACAGCGGAAAGAATCACATACAAAAATATCTGGGAAAATAGTTATTCCTAATGGATTCTGTGGAACAAGGACCTATCTTATAGCAATTCTCGAAATAAAAGTTCATCTCGACGAATAATTAAGGAATTACGACCAGCCCAGTGGATCAAAGAGGGGTAAGGGAGGAATGAGGAGGAACAGGGAGCGTTGAGAGACCGTAAACTATCCATAGTTGTGATCAATAATGATGATATACTAATTCAAATCGTGGAAATCAGAAATGCATGCACTACAAAAAAAAAAAAAAAAGGAACTGTAGGTCGCTTTTCTGGGGCATCAGGGGATTCTTAATTTGGTAATGGAGGGGTGTATGGGGAGGGAGGTGGGGACAACAGGTAGGGAGAGATCACGCCTTGAGTACAGTGAAGAGATTCAAACAGGTGTCGGTTGCAGTAGTTGCGTCAAACTATTCTTCGTAGAAAACGTTAACGTGTCTCAAAAAGGCCTTTTGATACCGTATGTACTGATAAATCACAAACATGCTATTGCCTAGGTCTAACAATGATCCAACTCCAATCGGTAGAATAATCGCAACTGAATTGATTTAGGAGGTGAACAGGATCAGTTCTGTATATTTCCTCCTACTCGTCAGGTATGAAGCGTTAAAGGAATTGTTGCCATACAAACCGTAACAAAAAGGTGTGGCCAGACATTTAGGAGACATTACTCACATTCAGAGGAAGACAATATGCAGAATACTGGCAACATCCCCTAGGCTGTGGCTAAGCCATGTCGCTGCAATATCCTTTCTTGCAGGAGTGCTAGTTCTCAAGATTAACAGGAGAGCTTCTGTATAGTTTGGAAAGTAGGAGACGACGTGCTGGTGGAAGTGAAGCTGTGGGGACGGGGAGTGAGTCGTGCTTGGGTAGCTCAGATGGTAGAGCACTTGCCTGCGAAAGGCAAAGGTACTGAGTTCGAGTCTCGGTCCGGCACACGGTTTTGATCTGGCAGTAAGTTTCGAAGACAATATGTTCTATGGACATTGGTCCAGAAACGCTTCATTCCCATATGAGAGCTCAGTTTCTAAAACTCTTCAAACATTAATCGTCTGATTTGAAACGAGGCCTCATCCATGTACAGTACACTATTTCCGCTAAAATGAGGATTGGGACATTGTTGAATGAAACATTCTCAGAAGTGTACCCCTGAAAGAAAATTAGCTGCTGATAGTGCCGGCAAACACTGCACGTGGCACAATACTGCAGGTTCTCATGTAGCAGTTTCCCAATCATATCGTCAACATTACTTGTTACAGCTAAATGTCTTACGCCGATTCTGGGGTTGTCGTCAACTGCACGAAAAAGATTCTCCTCCACCTGAAGCGCCGTCCTCGTCCTTCGAGGCCTCCCCAGGGCCGAGTAGTAAGCATAAACTTCCCATACTATACTTGGCTTTAAACATTCTCCTATCAGGACTACATCTTTGTAAAACCCTCTCCCGTTACAAAAAGTTGAGCGCCACGGCCATTACCTTCCCTAAATATGTAGAGCAAACGGTCAACTGCCCACTTCGTATTTGAGTAAACTTCCTTTGCACTGTTCCAGAAACCATGTCTGTGACGAACACGCATACTACACGCTTCACGATAGTAGTGCAATGAAATCCGTCGCACGTCAACACAAGCACTAAAGTTAGTCACATCCCGACACAATGTCAACATTATCCTAGTTCAGTTGGAACATGAAACACCGGCGGTGAACTTAAGAATCACAACTTATTGTACTTTCCAGAAACACGTAACCAAGAGGGTAATTTGAACATTTCAAAGTTTCATGTAATGCTGGTACGTTCAGTTTCTGTGTATTTCCCATTATTACCATTATTAACTCGAGTATGAGAAGTAGAAAATCATGTGTAACAAGAAAAAAAGTACTGGCGGACCCATGTCCATCTGAAACATTTTATTGCTCTACGTGTGACGAACGTTTCCTGAAAATATGACCATACCTCCTTGTTACATCCTATATACAGGCTGACAATTACTGAGCTATATGAAGTAAAATCGGTTTGCGTTAGGGCGTTCAAACTGCACGGTTTGCCGCGAAGGCATGTTGGGAATTAGTATGTGCACACAATTTGGCTTAGCCACGAAGCCCACTTTCGTTTGGATGGGTTCACCAATAAGCAAAATTGGCGTTTTTGGGGATTCAGAATACGTATTTCGTGATCGAGATGTTTCTTCACCCTCAATGAGTTACTGTGCGGTGTGCAATGTTCAGACACGAAATAATCGGTGTGATATTCCTTGATGGCACAGTGAAATGGCTCTGAGCACAATGGGACTTAACATCAATGGTCATCAGCCCCTAGAACTTAGAACTACTAAACCTAACTAGCCTAAGGACATCACACACCACCCAGTCATCACGAGGCAGAGAATATCCCTGACCCCGCCGGGAATGGAACCCGGGAATCCGGGCGCGGGAAGCGAGAACGCTACCGTACGACCACGAGCTGCGGACGATGGCACAGTGATTACTGGACGGTATGTGAAGGTTCTGGAGGATGATTTCATTCCCATTATCCAAAGTGACCCAGATTTCGACAAGATATGGTTCATGTAAGACAGAGATTGAACCCATCTGAGCAGTAGAGTAATGTCCTGGAGGAGCACTTTGGGTACCGCATTGTGATTTTGGGTACCCAGGGGCCACTGGCATGGGCCTCGATTGGCCACCATATTCTCCGTATCTGAACGCATGCGACTCCTTTTTGTGGGGCTGTATTAAGGACAAGTTTTACAGAAATAACCCCAAAACCATTTCTGAGTTCAAAACAGCCGATCAGAAGGATACCGACGGCATCGATGTTCCGACGCTTCAGCGGGTCATACAGAATTTCGCTATTTGTTTGCGCCACATCATCGCCAATGATGGCACACGCATCGAACATGTCACAACCTAAATCCGAATACCTGTAGTTACGTTTACATGTTGAATATATTGTGTGCACGCCGTAGATTGTAAGTACTGTAGCTTTTCCAGTAGTACAATAACTGTCTCTTGTATACGGTGTCCCATAATTCATAGTGTAAATGCATGAATTTAAGCGTACACAACACCAGAAACAAAAATGTCTCAGCAATTACAAATCCGCAAACGAACCATTTGAGAGATAATTGCAACTTTATGGTTGTCAACCACTGCTAATTTGAGTCTGCGTGCATATCATCGAAGTTAAGGAAATGTACACTTCTGGCCATTAAAGTTGCTACGCCACGAAGATGATGTGCTACAGACGCGAACTTTAACCGACAGGATATCCAAATGATTAACTTATCAGAGCATCACACAAGGTTGGCGCCGGCGGCGACACCTACAACGTGCTGACATGAGGAGAGTTTCCTACCGATTCCTCATACACAAGCAGCAGTTGACCGTTGGTGAAACGTTGTGATGCCTCGTCTAAGGTGGAGAAATGTGTACCATCACGATTACGACTTTGATAAAGATCCTATTGTAGCTTATCGCAATTACGGTTTATCGTGTCGCGACATTGCTGCTCGCGTTGGTCGAGATACAATGACTGTTAGCAGAATATGGAATCGATGGGTTGAGAAGGGTAATACGGAACGCCGTACTGGGTCCCAACGGTCTCGTATGACTAGCAGTCGAGATGACAGGCATCTTATCTGCATGGCTGTATCGGATCGTGCAGTCACTTCTCGATCCCTGAGTCAACAGATGGGGACGTTTGCAAGACAACGAACAGTTCGACGACGATTGCAGCAGCATGGACTATCAGCTCGGAGACCATGGCTGCGGTTACCCTTGACGCAGCATCACCGACAGGAGCGCCTGCGATGGTGTATTCAACGACGAACCAGTGTGCACGAATGGCAAAACGTCATTTTTCCGATGAATCCTGGTTCTGTTTACAGCATCATGAAGGTCGCATCCATGTTTGGCGACGTCGCGGTGAACGCACATCGGAAGCGTGTTTTCGTCATCGCCATACTGGCGTATGACCCAGCGTGATGGTATGGGGTGCCATTGGTTACACGTCTCAGTCACCTCTTGTTCGTACTGACGGCATTTTGAACAGTGGACGTTTCATTTCAGATGTGTTACGCCCCGTGGCTCTACCCTTCATTCGATCCCTGCGAAACCCTACATTTCAGCAGGATAATGCACGACCGCATATTTCACGTCCTGTACGGCCCTTTCTGGAAACAGAAAATGATCGACAGCTGCCCTGGCCAGTACGATCTCCAGATCACTCAGCAATTGAAAACGTCTGGTCAATGGTGGCCGAGCGACTGTCTCGTCACAATACGCCAGTCACTACTCTTGATGAACTGTGGTATCGTGTTTACGCTGCTTTGGCAGCTGTACCTGTAAACACCATCCAAGCTCTGATTAACTCAATGGCCAGGCGTATCAAGGCCGTTCTTATGGCCAGAGGTGGTTGTTCTCGGTACTGATTTATCAGGATCCATACACCCAAATTGCGTGAAAATGTAATTACATGTCAGTTCTAGTAACAATATTGTGCAACACTAAGAAAATTTATTGGAGATACCTTGATAGAAATTTGAGTGTTTTGAATGACGACGACTCTAATTAAATGACTGCTCTCGTTGATAAAGCAGATGTTGAAAGCGTAGTCCTTCATTCCGGACGCAGGAATGTACCCTACGCCGCAATGAATATCGAATCTTTCGCAGCACGCCTGGATCATTACGAAGTTCTTGACAGGCACTGGCAAGTCCGATCCAATTCTTCAGCCCTGTAACCTAAGTGGCATGCTCTACATCCGTACGGTGTTCACCTTAGGTGATATTGGAGGCCTCGGTACACGACATCCTCACCCAACAGTCTTTGTCCATATCGGAGGGTTAGATTTATTCTCATCACAACACTTGTTATTACGCCCCGACAGGACGGTAGTCAGCCTTATTAAGGTACTGATATCGTTCGAGGTGGTACGGGTACATAGCACTGCGAGGCATTATTCTCCAAATACTACTGTGTCTCACTGCAGGAATTTGTGTGGCAAGTGTCCTTGTCGAGATACCTGTTCTACTGTTTCCACAACCATATCTGCAAGCGAAGATGTAATTCGTGCATGCCTACTAGCTCCCACGCATGTGCAATGCTCTCAGTTTCTGACAGGCGTTCATGCGCCCTTGAAAATGTTCGACTCTCTGGGCGGGATATTGTTCTTGGTAAAAGAGTGTTGCCTTCCGTGCGTTGCCATTAGCCACACCATACAAGAACCGCAGATCAGCAATTCCGCGTTACCGTACCGTCACCATAATGTTCCACGCTACCAACAGTACTCGTGCAACACAACTGACACTCCGTAGACAGCTAATATGAATAGAACTCTTAGTGTATAGTGTACTGTCGTATACATTCAGTTTGCCACACCACGAATCGGAATACGTAAACAAAGACGAAAACAATGACTGATGTGTAGTCCCACTTATCTCGCAAGCGGTTCCTTTGCGTACCTACATTCACTCAGGTTTTTACTTCTAGTATCGTGAACTTTCGACAGTTGGAATTTATGCCTTTAAAGTGACCACGTGCACTCGGCATGTAAGTTGGGAAACAGAAGACGTTGTCTAGTGTGTTTATTATGTATTAAGGTTTCTGAGAGACTGTACCATCGAACTGAAAAAAAAAATAACTTGGTAAAATACACTGCAACACAATTAAAGGGTCACTTCTTTGAAACTTTTAATTGTCTCCCAATGCGACGCGTAAGTTTGAAGATTCCAACTTCTTTCCACTGCAATGGTACACTAAGGTGGCCCTGTGACGTCACCCTTTGGTTCGGCGAGAGTTCAAACAGCCAGGCGTCAACACATTAGAGAAAAAGACCACCCAACCTACCCAAATTTCAGTCCTCATTTGTAGCCTCTGCTATAGAGGTCAAAACAGATGCCCATTCGAAATGACGCTGTTTTCTTATGGTTGGCCGCGGAAAACATTTCAGACACTCCGCAGCTGAGAATGGACAGAAAAAGGCCTCAGCAGGTGACGCAGAGGTCACCAGTGAAACCAACCATTCCCTTGAGGCATTGTTTCCCGTACAGTCCGTGGCCGAAAAGGACAGTCCACAGTGGAATGAGCACCCATGCGATGCTCTTCACAACGTTCGGCCCTGCTAACGTCCCGACGTTTCAACCATTATCTAAAGACATTATGAGACTGCTACCAAATTGAATGTGAAACCTTTGCCCATTATGAGTGTAGTATTACTACAGTTTTTGCACTGATATACTTGGTGGGATTCCTAAGGACGTTTCGAAATCAGTCGTTAACATTTGAAAGTTATCCGAAGCAGAAAAGAGTGTTTATGCCCTTTTCCCTCCCGTTGTTTCATCACGGAGGGAAGGAAGCAGGAGAGAGTGGCTGCAACATTGACATCGTCGTGAATAAAATGGGAAAACCTCCCTGGTCGGTAACTCTCTAGGTGCCACTTGCGTGCCTTTGTAAAGCAGATTGAAAACGTACCTTTAGAAAACCTTTCACACTCGTTCAGCTAAGTGGCGTTCTGTGCTGCTCTAGAGACAGGCGATAATTTCGACAACCATTAGATTCTGCATGCTGGACTGCAGGCGCTGTCCAAGTCTCTGCACCGCTACATTTTTAAAGTGGTTCCAGGTGGCATCGAGAGCCCTGCAAAGGTGGCTGACCTTAGAGGGATCGTCCGACATTTTACTCATGCATGTCACTGTTGGACCCCACCTGGGATGACGCCGCTGGAGTGCGTCAAACAAGAAGCTGAAAAATCATAATCACCATTTGCTGCTTCAGATCACGTTCAGATCTTGTCGAATGGCTATAATGGACCCCAGTGATTCCACCTTGTACACCAGAGCAAAACCTGCGATCGCACTACACTAAAAAGGGGCCAGATTACGATCTGTGCGAAGGCATTAGAGTAATACCCTAAGTGAGGGGTTGAATTGTCCGGGGAGAGGGGGGGGGCATGTCAGCAAACATTGTCAAGAACTTCGTCCGTGTTGCTCATCGCACTGCGAGCTGTGATTGTGAACTGCGAAATGTGTAGGAATGCAACGGAGTGGGGTGGCCTCACTCAGGCCCTTTATGCCACTTATTGAGGGGTTTTCATGTGGGTTCTGAGCGGCAGTGTTTTCCTGGCCACTCACAAGAAAACAGGGCTATTACAATGCTGGGCTTCCAGACGGTGAGCACCATAGCAGAGATGTGGTAAAAAGGGCTGAACGTGAGTGTGACGGGTGTGACGACCCTTCCAGCTTGTAACCGTCCATCGTGATGTTGACCAATATTATGGTGAAATTTGATACCAATGACTTGTCAGTAACCCACCTCACACTTCTCAAGAACTTCTGGGCTCTTGCCTTTTTAATCTGCATGTGACGACAGCACACAGTTAGAAACGTTGTGAAGCCCGAGGATGACGTCGCAGATCGTCACGCATTTGCACTGTTACAGAGGAAAACTGGAAACACCTTTCAGGCAAACTTCAAATTTCCGAGCCTTAATTGGCGAATGTTGTGTGATTTCAAAAAACTGTATTTTGGCCTTCTAATTTATTGAGTCTTCGTTGCACATGTAACACCACAGCTCTTGTGCTGTATGGATCTATTTTGCTTTTGTTTTATTTAATGCTACATCGTTGAGCTCCTGTAAATATGTTTGATTGAATAGATGTCACAAAACTGTATACTCTTTTTTTGTTTAATTTGATGTCATGATTTGATTCTATGTAATGTAGTGCATCTGTCATTTAAATTCTTTGTCCCATTTGGAGCAAACAATACTTACTGTTTATAATTGTAATTTTGTGTGAATAATTTTTGGTAGAAATGTCAATATGTGCAAATGTTACGTTTTATTTATTGTATTTGTTTGCTGATATGTAAACTGCTGATCCTCACTTAGGGTTCTTAGTTAGTTTGTATGTAAAAGGAGTAGTGGTTCCCCTCAGGAACGGAACTGTGTAGCGCGCTCAAATTGTGGTTGGCCTAGGTAGAAAAGGTGGAACTAAGAGCCTGTCGGGGACGAGCCACCAGTCGGGGACGAGCTACCAAACTGTGCACTGCCATGTAAATGTTGCATATTGTGCTGGTCCCGAGAGAGGAATTTTCTGCTCCTTTCCAATGCGTCGGATTGATGGATAAATAGCTGGAACTATTCTATAATTTGTATCTATCATCGCCACCAAGAAATGACTGAGTCCAGCAATTCTACCTGCAATTCCACCTACCGACATGCAATCGCCACCACATTGCGCAATCACTGTAATGGAGCACTATAGCAATGTACAGTGAAGGATCACCTAAATGGATGTGTTAGTGTGCTCAAATATAAGGTAATTTATAACTGAGTTTATGTACCTACCTTGATTTTTCTCCTTATCATAACACCTCTCAGGTTCCTCTCCGTTTGAACTAAAGTGGTTTCCGAGTGTCCCTACTAAAAGAACATTAAAGACCAGTGTTTTTGCTAATTAATGTCTCTTAAACAAAAAACAAAAAGAAAGTTAATGAAAGTAATTTTCCTAATAAAACTGCTTATTAATGTATTGTTGCCAACTTCAAATTAAGAGTTCATAAGACTGAAGCTTATAAAGTTTTGCTTCGTAAATGATCTCATTACTGCCTATTGTAAATCACAGAATGTGAGTCAGTATCTTACATATATGTTAATTTTGTCTCTCAATGTAGTAAGAGTGGAAAACTGCAGTATGAAACGTCATATACTCATGTTTGCTTAGTGTTTGTCTCTCTTGTGTATTAGAAGTGCATATGAATAATATACCAGGATCCACAGTCTGTAACAAGTCGGTAACAAGTAACAGAAATACCATTTATTATGAAAACCATAATTTCTTTATTGAAATGATTGTGAGAAGCAACCTGTTAGTGGATTCCAATTAAATTTCATTTTAAATAGTAAAGTGTTTAACTGAGAGAGACTTAACCTATATCCAGTTAATAATTCTGAAGTGAAGAGTAATAATAACCTTATAAAGACCATCCAGTTTGTTTGGCCCTTAAAGTAATAGTGTGTTTCGGTATCTGTTATAAATTTGCAAATAATTTGTGCTGCTCCAGTTGTTAGCTTCAATCTTAAAACATACGTAGGTGTCAAGAGTTCACTGCACTCGCGTGCGACAAAGTATAGGTTGTGTTTATCCATTAAAGTTACTAACAACTATTTTCTTGAACGAGAATGTTAATCATTCTCTTGCCTAGTTAGGCTGGCTACCGGTTTCTTTACCCGTTAAACAGTACAGATAGGCAAAATTTTGTTTGTTACTGTTCAAATATTTCCGTAATTCTGACTTTCACTTCCGATAAGCCACCTCCGTTAGGTACAGCACGGTCAACACAACAAAATTCCTCTCAGAGGGTAACACTGCTCTGTTGCGTTATACCATAATTGCTTTAGTAAGATTGTTTCATTTCACAACCTGCTTTAAGGTTATGGTACAACAGCAGTAGCAAATTGCAGCAGACGGTAGTATTATACACAGTAAGTTTATATACTGGAGAAAACGTAAAGTTGTAGTTTGCGCATTTAATGTGATTGTGCAGGAGTACCAACGAAGGAGATTATTTTTCCATTTGCACATAATCGAATTAATATATGGGTAACAAGTTCCAATATTTTTCTATCATTTTACTGACATTATTAAATCGTATTGTCGTTTTTCACTATTTTGCTTTCGTTTTTGTGTTGCAGAGGGAAAACGTAAGAAAAAACTAATTCTTAATGGGCCAAGAATGTCACACCACATAAAATTAAATTACAGCATGTCATCAAAGTGTAAGTCAACGGCCCATAGCGGTATAATTGGGAGTGCCTCTTCTTTGTCTACTAAGAAGACAGCACAGTGGAAAAGATTCTGCGGCAAAGCTAAAAGGAAAAAGAACATCAAAGACAACCCGTCAGAAACATTTTCAGTGTTGAAAGTGACTTCACAAGACCTCTGCACCCCTCAACTCTTTTTAAACTCCTATACTTTTATTAGTTATTTGGATATAACAGATGTGTATGTCTTTAACGATACTTAAATTCATGGTCAGATTTTTCAAGTTGTTGCTGTTGGATAATATAAAGGATGTCAGCCATATGCCATGTTCAGCTTACTGTTAAATTAGTTTCATGAAATTGATGATGGATGAACAGTAGAGTCACATATGATGAATAATATGAATAATTACAATTTCTGTATGACACTCTCAATTGGCTACACTGCATTTAATCCTGAACTTTTGATATGGACTTGACATTGTAACTGTTTTGATTGTTGGTTGGTTTTATGCTGTATGGTTTTAGTTGTTATTGTTTCTCATAACATTTTAACGTTATAAGCCTATCTATATTTTCTTATTATGGTACTGTCATTACCAAATCTTTGATTTCTTAAGTGACATAGTATTATCACTGTACAATCTCACAATATATTGCAGAAGCTGAGTTGAAGGTAAATACAACAGAGAGACTGGCAGAAAACGAGCATTTGGCCAACAAGGCCATTCTCAGAGATAGAACATACACACACACTGATGCACACACAGCTCACACACAGGACCACACTCAGCTGCTGAGGCTACACTGTGAGCATCAGCGCATGATGGGAGATGCAACTTCGTGTTGGAGATGAGGAGGCTGGGACAGGGATGGGAAGAAATAGCAGGTTAGGGGCGAGGGACGGTAAGGTACTGCTTGTGGGAGATTATAGGGACGAGGTGAAGAGAGCATCAGGCAGCTAGGTGGAGCTGGGAGGGTAGACCCTCCCCTCACCCCTTACAGTGATGTTCTGTCACCCACCAAGTCAACACAATATTCTCACCCAATACTCAGCCTCATGTCTCATATTCCTCTAGGAGACCTAGATGCAAGACATGTACAATGTATCCTCCCATAAACACCTACTTCAGTCTTGTCACATGCATCATCTATCCCACCAAATGCTCGACTAACTGTGAACCCAGTCATGTGATCTACAAGCTAAGCTGCATTCACTGTGGTGCATTCTATGTGGGTATGACGACCAACAAGCTGTCTGTTTACCACATGAAAGGCCATCAACAAACTGAGGCCTACAAACAGCTCGACCACATTACTACTGAGCATGCCACCCAGCACAACATTTTTCATTTCAGTGACTGCTTAACAACCTGTGCCATCTGGAAACTTCCCACCAACACCAGCGTTTCTGAAATGTGCAGGTGGGCATCCTTCTTGCAACATATCCTACATTCCTGTACCCCTCCAGACCTCAACCTTCGTAATCCTTGTCCATACCCTCTAGCCCCCTCCCTGTTCTCTTTCTAGCACTCTATTCCACCAAGTCATGCACAGTCTTTTTACCTTTCTTTCTTTCCGAAACTCTTTGCATAACCTCCTGGCTGAACCTAGTTGCCCTAATCTTATCCCTGTTTGCTCGTGCAAGCAGCACTTTATTCTACACTACTCCTAACCTGCTATCCCTACCAGTCCTTGCCCTGGACTCCTCCATAGCCCTACGATGCAGTTGCATTTCCCATCATGCACTGCTGCTCACAGTGCTCACTGTGGTCATGTGCGTGAGTTGTGTGTGCGTGAGTGTGTATGTTCTTTCTGTGACAAGGGCCTTGTTGGCCGAAAGTTCATTTCCTCACAGTCTTTTTTGTTTTGCCTATCTGCGACACAGCATATCCACTCTAATCGTTACGTTCCATCATGGATTTTCCATTGTTGAATTGTAATATCACTTGATTTTTCAATAGCATCATGTGATTATTATATGGAAGCAGCATTTAGTTCCATATTTTGTTACACTTCTTCAAACCTCAGACTGCTACCAATTTGAATGTTTCATGTTACTTATATTACATAACATAATTTTTTCAACATTTCATACCTATGTACAGTTTCATATGATGTAGGTTTTACTAAACGGTCAGGTAGTTTACCATGTCACATTGTGCCATGTGACATCGCAACACCATTGCATGAAATTTATTGCATATTATTGTACATGACTATATATGTTTTTATTATTTGGTTGGTATCACCAAATGATTTGCATCATGTGCTTACTTGTTACATAATATTGAACTGAAATGAAGAAAAAAATAGAAATAGGGCATAAAAGTTATACATGTGTACCTTCCTTCTTTGAAGTTATTTTATTGTAATTTATACATTTGTATCTGCTTTTTTGCATTTCTTTTATTGTGATTCTGTATTTCTCTGTGACTGTACTACAGTGTACACATATTTAGGAAATTGTTTCTTGACATTGTTCTTTTACTCTGACTTCCAGCTTCTTGGATCAACACTTACACAGGGTGTTTAAAAAATGACTGGTATATTTGAAACGGTAATAAAAACTAAACAGGCAGCGATTGAAATACACCGTTTGTTGCAATATGCTTGGGACAACAGTAAATTTTCAGGAGGACAAACTTTCGAAATTACTGTAGTTACCATTTTCAACAACAGATGGCGCTTCAAGTGATGTGAAAGTTATAGAAGACAACACAGTCTGTGGGTGCGCCATTCTGTACGTCGTCTTTCTGCTGTAAGTGTGTGCTGTTCACAACGTGCAAGTGTGCTGTGGACAACATGGTTTATTTCTTAGAACAGAGGATTTTTCTGGTGTTGGAATTCTACAGCCTAGAACACAGTGTTCTTGCAACAAGACGAAGTTTTCAACTGAGGTTTAATGTAACCAAAGGACCGCAAAGCGATACAATAAGGGATCTGTTGGAAAAATTTCAACAGACTGGGAACATGACGGATGAATGTGCTGGAAAGGTAGGGACCACGTACGGCAACCACAGAGGGCAACGCTCAGCTAGTGCAGCACGTGATCCAACAGCGGCCTCGGGTTTCCGTTCGCCGTGTTGCAGCTGCGGTTCAAATGACGCCAACGTCCACGTATCGTCTCATACGCCAGAGTTTACAACTCTATCCATACAAAATTCAAACGCGGCAACCCCTCAGCGCTGCTACTATTGCTGCACGAGAGACATTCGCTAACGATATAGTGCACAGGATTGATGACGCCGATATGCATGTGGGCAGCATTTGGTTTAATGACGAACCTTATTTTTACCTGGACGGCTTTGTCAATAAATAGAACTGGCGCATATGGGGAACCGAAAAGCCCCATGTTGCCGTCCCATCGTCCCTGCATCCTCAAAAAGTACTGGTATGGGCCACCATTTCTTCCAAAGGAATCATTGGCCGATTTTTCAGATCAGAAACGATTACTGCATCACGCTATCTGGACGTTCTTCATGAATTTGTGGTAGTACAAACTGCCTTAGACGACACTGCGAACACCTCGTGGTTTATCCAGGATGGTGCCCGGGCACGTCGCACGGCCGACGTCCTTAATTTCCTGAATGAATATTTCGATGATCGTGTGATGGATTTGGGCTGTTCGAAACATACAGGAGGCGGCGTGGATTGGCCTCCCTATTCGCCAGACATGAACCCCTGTGACTTCTTTCTGTGGGGACACTTGAAAGACCAGGTGTACCGCGAGAATCCAGAAGCAATTGAACAGCTGAAGCAGTAAATCTCATCTGCATGTGAAGCCACTCCACCAGACACGTTGTCAAAGGTTTTGGGTAATTTCATTCAGAGACTACGCCATATTATTGCTACACATGGTGGATATGTGGAAAATATCTTACTATATAGTTTCCCAGACCGCAGGGCCATCTATTGTGTAAGTAGGCTGTTTAGGTTTTCTTATTGGTAACGCCGCTTAGCGCTCGGTATGAAAAATCACTGGCTGTGCTGTGCGCAGTCTGCGTTTAGTTTGCATTGTTGTCTGCCATTGTAGTGTTGGGCAGCGGCACCTGGATGCTAACAGCGCGTAGCGTTGCGCAGTTGGAGGTGAGCCGCCAGAAACTATTGTTCGTGAAAATCACGACACCTTGCAGGCTAAAATGGACTCAGTTGCATCCACCGATTCGGTTACGCAACTTGCAAGAACTCAGGAAAACTTAAAGGTCACAGTAGATTCGATTTCAACACAAATGGACACTCTGAAACTTGGTTCAGAAAAACACACTGAGGAAATGTGTTCACTATCGGAGAAAGTAGTCGAAATTTCAGATCAGTTCACTAACTTATCTACAAATGTAGATGATGATCTGAATGATACAGAAGAGTGCGAACAAATTAAGAAATTCAAACAAAATCAGAATCAAATTAATACACAACACCAAAGAGAAATCCGGGAAGTGCAAGATCAGCTGACACAGGTAATACAAGAATTACGTATTTCAGAGGACAGTCGCACTCCAACACGGGAAGAGGGACTTAGAAATACGGAAAAGCCACAAAATAATAACACAGGGCATTTCGGAAATTGTGAAAGAAATTGGCAAAGTGCTCCGAATTTTGAGATGGAACTGCCGACAGGACGTAACAATGAACGATATGCTACTCGCCGACACGATGATTTTGACTATAAGCTGTTCATTACTACACGTAACTTCAAAACATTTAAGAATTGTGGCAACGACATTCATCCACAAGCGTGGCTCCATCAATTCTCTCATTGTTTTCCTCCCAACTGGTCATTAGAGCACAGGTTAGAATTTATGTGTGGCTACTTGGAGAATGAACCAGCTGTAAGAATGCGATCGGTCATTCACGATTGTCATAGTGAAGGAGAATTTTATCATGCCTTCCTCTCAGCATATTGGTCTCAAGCTACACAAGACCGAGTAAAACATAGTATCATGATGATCAAACACTTTGAACAATCTGAATTTTCCAGTCTTGTCAAATATTTTGAAGACATGTTGCATAAGAATCAGTATCTTTCAAACCCATACAGCCTTCAGAACTCATTCCCATTTGCTTAATGAAATTGCCGGAACATTTAAGGAATATTATTTTGGCAGGGCGTTGCAAAGACGACATTGAAGCTTTTCAGGGACTCTTACAAGAATTAGAAATTGACACAGACAGTCGCGGGACGCGAAAACAGGAAAACAATCACTACAGTTCACATCCGTCACAATTCCGTGACGACAGAAACAATAACTGGACACGACAAGTCTATTCTTATAACGCAAATCGTGACCAAAACAGACACCAAACATATGACAACCACTGGCAGAATAATAGTTACAGAGAAAGATCGCATTTCCGTAGTAATGAATATTACACAGACAATCACAGAAACAGACAATATGGCAACCAGAACTATTATTATCACTGGAGACAGAATAATTTCAGACGCAAGGGTCCACCACGCAATGATAATTCAGGGAGAAATTCTCCACCACTTACCCGACAAGAAAGAAACTACAGGAACTACCGACATGACGACAGACGATATAATCATAACGACAGACCGGAATTTCATCAGAACTGGCGGGATCCAAACAGAGCTGGGCCCTCTTGGCAAGTTAGGTCTCCTAATCCCAATAACGACGCGCGCCAACAAAGAAACAGACAATGACTCGCACCGCAGGCAGCCGCGTACGCCGGCTGGCTTAGAGAAAAATAACATAAGACGCTGGACCTTGAGAAAAATTTTAGCATTCCTTACCGACGTACACAACATGATAATTGCTTTGAAGTTAAAACTCTGCGAACTAGAAAGGGTAAATGATGGCACCAGATTTCACATGTAAAACCGTTTATTGAAAGATAACCTGCTTTTTAACTTTTGTCTTTGCCATATAGCTGTTCACATCACGTCACTAGTATACTTTGTCACACTAAGAATCTGTTAACATGCAACAAGGTTTTGAAGTTAACTATCCAATCTAGAACTTAGAGAACTTATTTAGACAGTATTTACGAGTGCATTGTTATAGTGAACAGACGTCACAGTGTTATTGTGTGTGTACATTCTTGCTTGTTAGTTGCACGATTACGTAACGACTATAAGGCCGACTACTTTGAACAGTTACCAGTACTGCTAATGAGACTTTAATGCAACATTTTGGTTTACTTGAAAATATATTCTGGATTTAAAGTACTTTCTGTGAGATACCAGATGATACAGTGGTTAGTTTATGTGACAGCTACACGATTTTATCACGATGCTACTAATGAGTGACAATTTACAATGTTGCTTTTGCAGTTTATTTGTTTTATATCTGCACAGATTTTCTGAATTTTTCTGGAAGTAAAACATGTTTTAGTAGTAACGTTTGTGGTAGAGCTACAATGAGACAGCCTTTATCGTAGCACAACAATACGTTACATTATAGTACTTCCTTGATCACGGCAAGGTACGTAATAACTAAGATATCTATACGCAAAGCATTTCAATTTCGTTGATCATGAGGTAAGTACATTGACTTCTGCAGAACTTAGCTTTCGGAGGACAATAACTACGACACTTCCACAGAGATTGTCTTACAGCAAGACGCACATTTAGCGCTACAAGACACGCATTAAACTATTTATTTTTCAACATATTTGAATTACAAAGAAAGTTTCCAGTGATACATTTCATTCCATTGCTGTAATCTGTATCACCTGAGGATATAATCACATTAATCCTCAGGGGGGTACACGTCTACTTTGTGTACCATGTGTTTGGCAAGCACAAGGAGCTCTAGCTAATATGATATTTGCTTATACAACTTTACACATCGGTACCATATTTCTCTAAAACATAAATTACACAGCTATCTGATCGTTTAACTGAGAGAGACAAACATTTACTCTACTACATCAGTGACAGATGTTTACGTAATTACACAGTTGGATAACTTCACACTTACGAAGTTGTATTTTGTGAACTGTTCATATTTTTTCGGAACCATTGTGATACTATGAGAGCTTTGAATGGCATATTTGGTATGGGATCACGATTTTTAAAGTACGTTTGAGGCAGATGACACTTTTTGACATGAGCAGAGAATTTTTTTTAGGTTTTGAAATTATTGGAGGAAGCTACGGAGATTTTGAGAATTTGACTGTGGTGTTATGATGTTATTATTACGACGACGATGTGAATTATGCTGCTGAGATATGTTTAAGCTGATGCTATATGAGTTATTTGTTTATGCTACGTATCTGTTATGATGAAATATTGAAGAAGTGTCGACGAATATATATATATATTTGTAATAAGGTAAGAAATAATGAGTAATGGTTAGGGACTCTGATTTGTGAAAAAGGATGTTGGAAACCGAGAATCGTACTTTAAGAGTTATGAAATGAGTGTATATGCGTGAATGTATCACTATGCTGGCGAAAATTTTTGGACACAATTATGTTTAAATGATTTTATTTCTACAGATTTGTAATGCAAATTCTTGACCTGTGAATTTTTTTTATATGAGACTGCCACTGTAGCGGAAACTGGTGTCGTAAATATTTCGGTAAGACAGTTAAGTGACCACCTGCACGTAATGCATCGTGGGCACCCAGCTGCGCGACAACCACCTGACAAAAGAAAGCTATTAGTGTGTGCCTGTCAGAGGCACAGGTGGAGAAAAAAAAAAGAGGCCATTATCCTCGCTATTGAGATTCCTTTGTAGAAAGCATCGCAAATACTACACGCCCAAACTTGAAAACATTATTACACTGTAGAGTTCTTAATTTATGATATTTACTGAAATGAAGTGATGAGAAACGTTTCATGTCTATTGTCTTGCTAGTTGAAAGATTGTTTACTGCACTATGAAACGCCATACAGCTAGCGAATGACGTTTCACGCCTTGCTTTGCCTATTTTGTTTAATATCTAGTTTCTTGTTGCAATGCAGCATTGTTTAAATTAAAATTTAATACATGTACTAATATAACTCCTTTCTGTCTACAGACCCAGTAAAGAATAATTTTATGATGTACTTAAAAAAAAAACGAAGGAGCTCAAAAAGACATTTCCCTTCACAGAAATTGCATACAAAATGTTCTTTTCAAGTACATGGTAATATTTTTTTACAATAAATTTTTGTGGTGCACCACTTTAATTGCATAGACATTAAGATGCGAATAGACATTGTCCTTATCTGCATTGTTGTCTTTAGTGTAACATTTTTTCTGATTGAGCTTTGTCATGTTTAGGTATAAGTTACAGCATTTGCTGCGGCTGTTTGCCATTCATAGTGCTACTGATGTCACTTTGTATTACTAGGTAAAGCCAATTTTATTACTGATTTATTTTTCTTGTTTGCTGCGCATGGCCTTATATTAGTTGTAATATTGCTGCCTTTTTTTGCCAATTTCCATTTTTTTATCATTGCTGTTTGTGTAAATTGTTTTGTGCTGCTGCATTGCCTCGTCCCTTAGTTAAGCATCTGAGCTCAGTAGATTTAAGTTAGCTTAAGATGGGGTAGCCTATATAAGAGAATGAGTTGCGATGGATTTGAAGAAATGCACTGAGAGGTTATATGAGAAAAGTACAGAAAGCAGGTATAGATAGGACTTTTTGGAAATAATGAAGAACAAAGGGAGATCTCCGAGAAGTAAAGAAAGTTTTGTTTGCAAAATACTGCAGTAAAACAAACCCTGTCCTTTCCTTTTGTGTTATCCCACTATGTGTTTGTGTACCCTTGTGTATTTGTTTTCTTCCTGTCTCTATGTGGTGTTTCATAGAATTTTTTCTCTTCTATTACTAAGCTACATTCACTATGATGAGGAATACTGTTATCCTCAAATATAATTTGCGTTAATAACATGTTATTTACTTTGTAAAGATGTTTACACATTATTTATTCTGTTTTGTTCTAATGCTAATGTGTGAAGTTGATGTTTCAAAAGTTATTCTGATCTTTATGTATGTACTTATAATTTTTGTAACACTGATGTATTTGCTATTTCGATTCTTTTGTAAAGCCTGTACTACTGCAAATGTTATCTGTATTGTTATGTTCTTTAAAGATGTATTTTGTACCTTTGTTATTGCATTCTTATGTTATAAAATTGTAATTGACACCAGTTAATCAAATTAAGTAACTTGTAAATTACATTTCACTGCACACGTTTCTGTTGGTCATAGTATATGGACAATATGTGAGAAGTAGGGACTGATAGTGTTTGCACGTGTGTTCATAATTCAGTAAGGGACTGGATAACAGCATTGCTGGTTGTAAGGACATTTCAAAAACAATTTTTGTGAGTGCACAAGTGGTGGTTATGGACTTGCTATATTATCCGCAAGACTCTTCAATGGTGATTGTGCGCCTGCACAGTCAAACAGATGGCTGCTGGCCATCTCCACAAGGACTACAGCGGGTCTACACCTTTGATGACCCACCAATACCATTATTTCTACAAGGACTGCAGTGGGTCTGCACCTCTGGTGGCCCACCAATAGTAATCTCTACGAGGACTACAGTGGGTCTGCTCTGTGATGACCTACCTACCGATAGTCTTCAACGTCGACTGACTCTGCTGTGGCCTATTACCTGTCTGCATGTCAAGAGTCAGCACAGTCTTTCCGTTGGAAGGACAACACTACTTCTTCAAGACTGCTTAGAAATCCACTACTTCCAAGTGCAATTTCTTTTATTGCTCAGACTCTGAGAAGAACACTGCAATTTTACTGTGATGAACGATCAGGCCTGTCTTTATGGACTGTGAGAAAATTTTAGCTTTTGACCAAGATTGTATCAATAAGTGTGTGCATTTGATATCTTTGTTATTGTAATTATGAAAAAAATTTTGAAATCTGTATTGGCCACTGCCCAAAACAATTTGTAAATTTTTTTGTGGGGAGCATAGGGGCTATGTAAGTAGGCTGTTTAGGTTTTCTTATTGATAACGCCGCTTAGCGCTCGGTATGAAAAATCACTGGCTGTGGTGGACGTGGGGAGAGAGATGACGGAGTTTTGTAATTTGTAAGACTGGATGTCATGAATATATTATGACTATTATATATTATGACTATTAAGGTAAATACATTGTCTGTTCTGTATTAAAATCTTTCATTTGCTAACTATACCTATCAGTAGTTAGTGCCTGCAGTAGTTTGAATCTTTTATTTAGCTGGCAGTAGTGGCGCTCGCTGTATTGCAGTAGCTTGAGTAACAAAGATTTGTGTGAAGTAAGTGATTTGTGAAATGTATAGGTTAATGTTAGTCAGGGCCATTATTTCGTAGGGATTTTTGGAAGTCAGATTGCGTTGCGCTAAAACTATTATGTTTCAGTTTAAGCACAGTCTTGTAAAAATTTTTCTAAGGGGACGTTTCAATTGTTGACAATTGTAACTACTGTAGCTTCGAAAGTTAGTCTGCCTGAAAATGTACCATTGTCCCAAGCATATTGTAACAAAGGGCGTATTTCTATCGCTGCTCGTTTAGTTTGTATTGCCGTTTCAAATATACCGGTCATTTTTGAAACACCCTGTATATTAGTACACTGGATGGTGCTGTGCACTTACTGTTGTCACATGGTTTCAATTTTCATTATTTCGTGTTTGCTTAAGCTGGTATTATGGCGCGAAGTATCTTCTTCTGATGTTTGCAAGTCAGCTATGGAATCTTTTTTGGTTAAACAGCACGTATGACATGCGAAGTTGTCACAATATTTTTCGTAAATACACTTAAGTTTTCCGACTAATAATCCTCATGAAAATGTTTCCATTTTCTGGTAGCAATATAAAGATGCTCAAAAGTCGAAACCAGTTGCGAATAAATATACTGTAACACAGCTTAGTAGTGAAAAGGACGTAGTTCTTATATATTTGCAATGAAAATCTGTTTATTTTGAAATATGTCTTCTGTTTAGACTTAAGTAATTCTGACCCTATTCAGTCGACTTTATAGTCTTCTCTCCTCCTACTGCCATAAAACCCTCCCACTTCCTCCCTACTGATTCCAACCGCTGCTCAGGAATCCGTTACAGATAAAGGCCTCCACGGTGACGTACGCTCAAGGACTGTCATGTTGCTGACACCGATCACATTCTGATTATTTGAGGTATTTAACAGAGCTGATGGTTAAATACTTCGGTCTGACGTTGGCCGTGCAGGGTGACTCCACCACCTTACAGATGAAAGGTGCAATCAAAAATGCAAATAAATAATCCTCATGTTTTGAGAAATATCCTGTATTTGAAGCATAATGTAATGATTTATCGTTGTTCATGGCGTTTCTTTTTGCTATATAACAAAAAAGATGAAATTGTGTAAATTTAAACAGATGTGTTACTGTAGGAGAAGTGCCCGTGTGAGTAGTTAAAAAGGTTGCATTTGGTATAGGATAAAGCACCAACGTGTCTCAGTGCCACAACGGACTGAGAGCAGTTCTGGAATTCCAGAGGGAAGATTCACAACACTGTTACCGATTTGCTGCAATCATCACAAAGTTCTGACAAGGGCCGCAGGGGACCCGTTTCCTCTCACGATCAGCTGGCGACGTCTGATGTTGTTAGTGGTTCCCGGTCGTTAGTAGAGGGTTAGCGGCGAGCAGCGTGTGTTTGACCGATAATTTCCGGGAAACAGGAGAAGTTGGGCCGGGGCTGACAGCGGCGGAAGTTGCGGTCGCAGACAGAGGCCAGGCGCGGCTGTCGGTTCCCGGGTCTGCGGCCGGGGCGTCCGACTGGTGCCCACAGGGAATGCGGCCTCGGGAACACCGGCCCGTTACACAGTCCGATCCAACCACTTCATCTGCGGTCATGTTCACTTATCACCCAACCGTACAGGGCATACAAAGTGTACGCGAAGGTAATTGTAAAAAAAAAAAAGAGAAAAATCGTAGCTAACGTATTACTGGAAGAACAGACAGGTTTTCGGAAAGGAAAGCACTGCCCAGATTACATTTTCTGATTAAAACTATAATAGAAAAAAGAGATTACAGTTTAGTAGTCGTAATAATCTATTGTAAAGAATTTGATAATGCGCACAGAGAAAAACTATTGCATGCCACAGAAAAAAACTGTCCAGGTGCATGTACACTCCTGGAAATTGAAATAAGAACACCGTGAATTCATTGTCCCAGGAAGGGGAAACTTTATTGACACATTCCTGGGGTCAGATACATCACATGATCACACTGACAGAACCACAGGCACATAGACACAGGCAACAGACAATGCACAATGTCGGCACTAGTACAGTGTATATCCACCTTTCGCAGCAATGCAGGCTGCTATTCTCCCATGGAGACGATCGTAGAGATGCTGGATGTAGTCCTGTGGAACGGCTTGCCATGCCATTTCCACCTGGCGCCTCAGTTGGACCAGCGTTCGTGCAGGACGTGCAGACCGCGTGAGACGGCGCTTCATCCAGTCCCAAACATGCTCAATGGGGGACAGATCCGGAGATCTTGCTGGCCAGGGTAGTTGACTTACATCTTCTAGAGCACGTTGGGTGGCACGGGATACATGCGGACGTGCATTGTCCTGTTGGAACAACAAGTTCCCTTGCCGGTCTAGGAATGGTAGAACGATGGGTTCGATGACAGTTTGGATGTACTGTGCACTATTCAGTGTCCCATCGACGATCACTAGAGGTGTACGGCCAGTGTAGGAGATCGCTCCCCACACCATTATGCCGGGTGTTGGCCCTGTGTGCCTCGGTCGTATGCAGTCCTGATTGTGGCGCTCACCTGCACGGCGCCAAACACGCATACGACCATCATTGGCACCAAGGCAGAAGCGACTCTCATCGCTGAAGACGACACGTCTCCATTGGTCCCTCCATTCACGCCTGTCGCGACACCACTGGAGGCGGGCTCCACGATGTTGGGGCGTGAGCGGAAGACGGCCTAACGGTGTGCGGGACCGTAGCCCAGCTTCATGGAGACGGTTGCGAATGGTCCTCGCCGATACCCCAGGAGCAACAGTGTCCCTAATTTGCTGGGAAGTGGCGGTGCGGTCCCCTACGGCACTGCGTAGGATCCTACGGTCTTGGCGTGCAAGCGTGCGTCGCTGCGGTCCGGTCCCAGGTCGACGGGCACGTGCACCTTCCGCCGACCACTGGCGACAACATCGATGTACTGTGGAGACCTCACGCCCCACGTGTTGAGCAATTCGGCGGTACGTCCACCCGGCCTCCCGCATGCCCACTATACGCCCTCGCTCAAAGTCCGTCAACTGCAAATACGGTTCACGTCCACGCTGTCGCGGCATGCTACCAGCGTTAAAGACTGCGATGGAGTTCCGTATGCCACGGCAAACTGGCTGACACTGACGGCGGCAGTGCACAAATGCTGCGCAGCTAGCGCCATTGGACGGCCAACACCGCGGTTCCTGGTGTGTCCGCTGTGCCGTGCGTGTGATCATTGCTTGTAGAGGCCTCTCGCAGTGTCCGGAGCAAGTATGGTGGGTCTGACACACCGGTGTCAATGTGTTCTTTTTTCCATTTCCAGAAGTGTAGAAGTCACACACTCAGGCTTCTGTACAAACTCAATTACGAGTATAGACAATTCATTCATTCCGGAAATTGTGCATCTGTACGATTTTTGCCTGTTAATGACACCGATGGTAGGAAGACATCGTTTCCATGTGTTCCAAGACTATCGAAAATTTTTATATTTCCACTGTAAAGTCGGATACAAATTACAACTGAAATAATTTTTTCATGTGATATAATAATTAATTGTCTATTTTCTGAATTTTTCTCTTTCTTTCTACTGTCAAGCCTAGTTCTTGCCGAATTTCATCATTCTAGACCAGTGGCAATTACTCTGCAGGCTTTGATGAGTGAGTTCGCAAATATCAAAATATGTGACATCAATGGCCGTACCTTTTGATTGCCCTGACTCAGGTGCTACATTACTTACACTGCCAAGAGACCGTACACCTTAACAAGTCACATTAATTTCAGCTTGATACGTCTGTCAGTTCCTATTACAAACGGTTTTCATCACTCGGACAGACACAGGAATATGGATAACAAAGTGATGCTACAACGGTAGAGGGACGGAACTTAAATAAGAGTAACACCAGTACACATGATCGAACTTATTCAAAGTACTGGGCGATCAAAAAGTCAGTATAAATTTGAAAAGTGAATAAATCCCGGAATACTGTAGATAGAGAGGTACAAATCGACACACATGCTTGGAATGACATAGTGTTTTATCAGAACCAAAAAAAAAAAAAAAGAAAAATACAAAAGTTCAAAAAATGTCCGTGCTTCAGCTGATGAGAATAGCAATAATTAGCATAACAAAGTAACACAAACCAAAGACGATGGTCTTTACAGGAAATGCCCAATATGTCCACCATCATTCCTCAACAATAGCTGTAGTCGAGGAATAATGCTGTGAACAGCACTGTAAAGCATATCCGGAGTTATGGTGAGGGATTGACGTTTGATGTTGTCTTTCAGCATCCCTAGCGATGTCCGTCGATCACGATACACTTCCGACTTCAGGTAACCCCAAAGCCAATAATCGCACGGACTGAGGGCTGGGGACCTGAGAGGTCATGCGTGACGAAAGTGGCGACTGAGCATCCGAACATCACCGAACGACGTGCGCAAGAGATATTTCACGCGTCTAGCAATAAGGGGTGGAGTGCCATCCTGCATAAACATCGTACGTTCCAGCAGGTGTTTATCAGCCAGGCAGGGGATGATGCGATTCTGTAACATATCGGTGTACCTCTCACCCGTCACGGTAGCAGTTACAAAACCAGAATCGCGCATTTCCTCGAAGATAAAAGGCCCAATAACGGAAGATGTGGTATATACAACCCCTACCGTGAATTTATCGGCGTGCAATGGAATTTTCACAACAGTTCTAGGATTTTCAGTAGCCCAAATTCTGCACTTGTGGGCGTTGACAGACCCATCGGAGCATGAAATGAGCTTCGTCGGTCCACAACACGTTACTCAACCAGTCGTCATCTTCCGCCATCTTTAGAAACGGCCACACCGCATATGCCCTCAGTTTCACTAAATCGTCAGGTAAGAGTTGATAATGACGATGGATTTTGTACGGATAGCATCTGAGGGTACCCCTAAGTGCCAACCAAACAGTAGTGTACGGAATGCCGGTGCGACGTGCGACTGCGCGAGCGCTGTCTTCCCCGTGCATAGACGAACCCACTTCTGTCTGCATTTCTTCTTGCACTGTCTCAGCAGCATTACGCCTTGTGCTCGGTCAGCCACTATGTAGTCTATCGTCTAAACAACCCGTGGCTTCGAACTTCGAAATCATTCTCGACACAGCTGCATTTGTCAACGGACCTTTACCCTTTCGAATCTCCTTCCTATGGTGATAGGATGGTAACGCTGAACTAGCATATTCCCCATTCTGATAACACAGCTTCACTAAAAGCGGATTTTCAGGTAACGTCAACATGCTGCGACTGCTGGCGCATCTGATTCTCTCTCACACTACAGCTCCTTTTATACACGATTGTCATGCGCAGTCACTGACGTTTTGCTGTCCAGCGCGCCATCTGTCGGACTTTTGTGATTTTTGTTTTTTTTTTTGTTCTAATAAAACCCCATGTCATTCCAAGCATGTGTGTCGATTTGTACCTCTCTATCTACATTATTCCGTGGTTTATTAAGTTTTCAAATTTATACTGAGTTTTTGATCACCCGGTACATCTGTAGGGAAACAGGCAAATGTAAATGGAAAAATCAAGAAATATTATCCAAGGAGATATTAAAAAAGTGCAAAACAAGTGCGATGTATTTCACAGCTACTTTTTAATTTATATCCAGACGACGTTGCGAGTGAACGGAAACGGCCAATGATAAAATTTAATTCAAAAGATTGCTACAAGGAAAGAAATTTTATCAAAACTCTTATATATGGTGATAACTAGATTCTGTTTACACAGAGCGCTATATAAACTACACAAAATTGCAGGGCAACATACTTGAAGCGTATCGATACCTCAAACCAAGATTACACTAGAAGAAATCTCACAACCTTTAAGATGTAAACACTATCAGACTCTTGGGCGGTGGCGTATCGTATCCATACGATATTTTTAAAAAACGTTTGAGAGGTTGAAAACTATTTGTGGCACCATAAAGAGAGCTCTGGGTAGAAGGAGGAAAGGACAAAACGTTAATATTTTATAGAGCCATGGCAGTCTTTTGTAGTTTCTATGGACTGGAAAAGTGGAACAAACAAACACACATACAGACAGACAGACACACACACACACACACACACACACACATATATATATATATATATATATATATATATATATATATATATATATATAAGAGGCCTGTACAAGCAATGATCACACGCACGGCACAGCGGACACACCGGGAACCGCGGTGTTGGCAGTCGAATGGCGCTAGCTGCGCAGCATTTGTGCACCGCCGCCGTCAGTGTCAGCCAGTTTGCCGTGGCATATGGAGCTCCATCGCAGTCTTTAACACTGGTAGCATGCCGCGACAGCGTGGACGTGAACCGTATGTGCAGTTGACGGACTTTGAGCGAGGGCGTATAGTGGGCATGCGGGAGGCCGGGTGGACGTACCGCCGAATTGCTCAACACGTGGGGCGTGAGGTCTCCACAGTACATCGATGTTGTCGCCAGTGGTCGGCGGAAGGTGCAAGTGCCCGTCGACCTGGGACCGGACCGCAGCGACGCACGCTTGCACGCCAAGACCGTAGGATCCTACGCAGTGCCGTTGGGGACCGCACCGCCACTTCCCAGCAAATTAGGGACACTGTTGCTCCTGGGGTATCGGCGAGGACCATTCGCAACCGTCTCCATGAAGCTGGGCTACGGTCCCGCACACCATTAGGCCGTCTTCCGCTCACGCCCCAACATCGTGCAGCCCGCCTCCAGTGTTGTCGCGACAGGCGTGAATGGAGGGACCAATGGAGACGTGTCGTCTTCAGCGATGAGAGTCGCTTCTGCCTTGGTGCCAATGATGGTCGTATGCGTGTTTGGCGCCGTGCAGGTGAGCGCCACAATTAGGACTGCATACGACCAAGGCACACAGGGCCAACACCCGGCATGATGGTGTGGGGAGGCATCTCCTACACTGGCCGTACACCTATGGTGATCTTCGAGGGGACACTGAATAGTGCACGGTACATCCAAACCATCATCGAACCCATCGTTCTACCATTCCTAGACCGGCAAGGGAACTTGCTGTTCCAACAAGACATTGCACGTCAGCATGTATCCCGTGCCACCCAAAGTGCTCTAGAAGGTGTAAGTCAACTACCCTGGCCAGCACGATCTCCGGATATGTCCCCCATTGAACATGTTTGGGACTGGATGAAGCGTCGTCTCACGCGGTCTGCACGTTCAGCACGAACGCTGGTCCAACTGAGGCGCCAGGTGGAAATGGCATGGCAAGCCGTTCCACAGGACTACATCCAGCATCTCTATGATCGTCTCCATGGGAGAATAGCAGCCAGCATTGCTACGAAAGGTGGATATACACTGTACTAGTGCTGACATTGTGCATGCTCTGTTGCGTGTATCTATGTGCCTGTGGTTCTGTCAGTGTGATCATGTGATGTATCTGACCCCAGGAATGTGACAATAAAGTTTCCCCTTCCTGGGACAATGAATTGACGGTGTTCTTATTTCAATTTCCAGGAGTGTATATATAAGACACATGGGGCCGCAAATATCGGGAAGGACCAGAAAAGCGGATGACAAATGTCAAAGCTCTGACGTCACCGAATGATGTACGTCGTCGCACTTGAAGCTGCTGAGCCTTTAGGTCTGTCGGCCCTAGTCCTTCAAATCCAAGTCAACTACTCAAGTCAGTGTGGCGCTGGACCCAGGTGCGCAACTTAGGAAAATTGAGCTCAGGGTTCGAGTCTTGGTCTGACGGGCATGAAATATTTCCATTGCGTTACACAATTACATGTTTACATTTAGGTAAGATTACTTTATTTACCGGTCTCACTAGCTCCACTAGTTTATTGGAAAAGTACTATACAGCAAAAACATAGCATACTGCTTCACAATTAACTGAATATAAGGGTCTGAACTGCGTCGCTACCGGTAAATCACCTACGTTTTCCTTCGCAAATAATGTCTGTACACAAAACAACCACAAAAGGAAAGAAACAAGAAATAAGGACTGCTTTTACTTTGTTACTGCGAGGACAATAACGATGTAACATCTGTGTTTGCAACAGATCACATTTACAAAGTTGTTCGGAACTTGCCCCGTTCGCTCTAATGAAAGCTATTCATCGGTCCATGATCTGCTCACGCCCAAACTCAACAGCCGAACGTGCAGGAGATACGTCACCTGGTGACGTCATTTGTTCAATATTCCTCGTCCGTTTTTTGGAAATATCGCTTCATTTGAGTCCTCATGTGTCTAAACTATCTCACCATCATGCGTCATTTACGTCGCTTTCCAACATTAAATATATACGTAATCTACCGGAAAATGTTTGTGGTTGGAGACTGGGTGTGTTGAGGTCAGTGAGATATTTTTTGTTCAATTGAGACTGAATCAAAACAGTTGTTTAATCGAAGTAATGTAATATGAGTGTAAAAATCAGGTTATAGCTGGTTTGCCCTCTGTAATTTTTATTTAAGCTCGTTCATATCTTTAATTAAAACTGCATAAAATTATAATCTCCAAAACCAGTCATTATCTTGCAACTCAGTAAGCGGACGATTCCTTTGATTCAAGATAATTTCGATTTTGGTTCGGATCTCAAAAAATCGCGTCAGAGCTTTTCCACAGATAACACAGCACACAGCTGTAAAATATGTTACGTCGCATTCTTCAATATCTTGAATAAACTTGCGGAAGTAATGATGACAGACGCTCGCGGAACTGGCAATGACAGAGCCCATGAGGTCTTATAATATTAGCTGCTGACGTGACTTACTGTAAATTTTTTGACATATTCAAGCTTTTTCTGCATAAAGACAGTCGATGAATGATGTAATGTACCATTACTGGTCTTGATGCACCGTCATTTTCTGCCGTGTTTCACACAAGGTCAAAGATACCTTTATTTCTTCCACGAATCTTTTTGCCACCATCAGGTGTAATACACCTAAAGTTCTCCGACTGAAGATTGATTTCCTGAACAGCATTTTCTACTCCATTATTCTTCTCCCATGGCTGTGCCTGGACTGCTATGAAGGTCAACAGATTCGTACACTCTATAATTTTTTTATTTATCCCTCGAACAAAAATCGGTACCAACGCAGTGTCTGAAACAACTGTTGCCTCATCCACAGTAAAAAGAATCGCTCTGTCTCGAATTTTCTCAGACTATTGAGTCAATATATTTTGAGAAGAATCATTTACTCTTCGAGCCATTGTGTTTGCTGACAAATTGATGTTTTAAAATAAATCAGGTTTTCTCGACACATTTCTTCAGTCGTTGCAATCATGCAGTCCTCTATCAGTCCGCATTCAGTAAACAACTCTCCGTGTTTTGGTATCAAGAAAGCCACGCACAACCTAGAACGAGTTGCTGCTTCTCGTTCAGTATCTACTTTCTTAAACAACGTTTGCTGAGGTTTCAAACCGCATTTCAAATAATCATATATTTCTAACTGTTGGCTTCCAGTAAATTTGGAATAACTCTGAGAATGTTTAGTCTCATAATAATGTTTTATACTGTATTCTATGTTTCATTACAAGTTACACGCATTGTCTTATTACCTGGATCACAAGGAACCCTTTGAGTGCGACATCACAAGTTCAGTGTTTGTTAGGGTTCATTTGAAAGTGTTGTGCTAAGAATGATGCTGTAGTAGATCGATAGATTGTAACAATGGAAAATTGTACTGAAATGCAGGAGGACCTGCAACGAATTGAAGCAAGGTGCATGGAATGGCAATAGAATCTCAATGTAGACAAGTGTATTGTGCTGCAAATAGATAGAAAGAAAGATCGTTTATCATTTAACTACAATATAGCAGGTCAGCAACTGGAAGCAGTTAATTTCATAAATTATCTAGGAGTAGGCATTAGGAGTGATTTAAAATGGAATGTCATTGTAAAATTAATCTTCGGTAAACAGATGAAAGACTGAGATTCATTGAAAGAATCCTAAGGACATGCAGTCCGAAAACAAAGGAAGTAAGTTACAGTTCGCTTGTTCGCCCACTGTTTGGATACTGCTCACCGGTGTGTGATCCGTACCAGATATGGATGATAGAAGAGATAGAGAAGATCCAACGGAGAGCAGAGCGCTTCGTTACAGGCTTATTTAGTAATCGCGAAAGGGTTAGTGAGATGATAGATAAACTCCAGTGGAAGACTCTGCAAGTGAGGTACTCAGCAGCTCGGTACGGGCCTTTGTTGAAGTTTCGAGAACATACCTTCACCGAGGCGTCAAACAGTATATTGCTCCCTCCTATGTATATCTCGCGAAGAGACCAAGAGGATAAAATCAGAGAGATTAGGGCCCACACAGAGGTATACCGACAATCTTTCTTTCCACGAACAATACGAGACTGGAATAGAAGGGAGAACGGATAGAAGTGCTCAAGGTACCCTACGCCACACACCGTCAGGTGGCTTGCGGAGTATGGATGTAGATGTAGATGTAGAATTACGACACAACAAATATTACCTCCTTCATCAGGAGGCCGACAGAAAGTCTGTGTCCGGTAGGTGAAGAGATCAACCTTCTATGGGAAATATGTATTACACTTCACTAAAAGGACATTTAAGACATTTAAGAAATGTTCAGAACTAACCACTAACTTGCATCATCAACACCTAATGAAGAAGAGAGTGGCACAGTGATCACAAAGTTTCGCACCAGCAAGATCGAAGGCGAACTCTGTGGGAGTTACAAATCGAGCAGGACGTTCCGCTAAGTATCCACTCTTAAAGAATGGATGTAGAATCATATTGGCGTAGCAGGCTGATACGAACTGACGGAATGTGGTGGCATACAACCGAATCATAACCGTCGGTAGTGGAACTCATGGTGAAACTGGCTATCCTTTAAGGCACAGCTGCTGGCAGTGTGATAAAATGCTTTATAGGAACTGAAAAAACATTTGCAATGTAACACACTTTTCACCAGGGACAGTTTACTCTAAAGAAGTATGATTTTTATACGCCGTCCAGGATATACAAAAAAAGAAAGTTATTATCTTGACCACCCCTTGGAAGAGCTTATACCAGAAATGTAGTTCTGTTACGCTCATTTTCCAATTTTTGCTTGTTGTGACGTAAATACTCCCTACTATCATTGAAAAGTCACTCGCAGAGGAAAAATCGAAGGGGTAGACCACCTCTATTCTCTCACAGATCAATAAATAACTTTACAGCCAATTTTCCATCCAGTTTAAGAGTCGGCGTAATTGTATTATTGTATACGAATGCATTAAGGCATCGATGGTAGTTGATCTTGACACAACTCTCTTAATGCGCTATTTCCACTTGAAATTAGTATTGGTCGGAGCTGAAGGTTGGGTAAGTTTATTTATCTCATCCATAAATTTTGGGGTCGATTCCGTAGTTAGGTGTGTGTCATAAAGTTGACGCTTTGTTTAAATTGTGTTGTCTTACACCGTCCAATTCGGTAGCACTGTTTGAAGTTACACTATCACCCACGGCATCCCTTATAATCATTATAATCCACGGAGCGCGTAGTTTGATATGTATTACTTAGAAGTTCAGTATCATCGACATCCGGCAAATTGTATCGAACATTACTGAAACGTGCAAACATCAGTTTTTGTAACAAGTGTGCCTTTTTCACCCTCAAATATCAGTAGTTTGTCTTACGTACTACACGGTCATATTGCTGCGGTCTTATTATGAATCTGTTCTTCATTATTTTTTACTGTGCTAAGGATGGACTTCCATATACGTAATTATATTTAGCATTCACTACTTGCAAAACGATTGTCCATTACTACGTTTCACTGGAGACGGAACATGTGACTCCCTGCCAGAGAAGGACGTTCTACAAGGCGACTCGATACCTGTATCAGTATCACCTTCACTTGTTGAGCACTTATCATCATCATTGTACTCCTCTTCTACACTGTCCACACAGTCGAGTGTATACGACACCACACGTTCAGCTGACACACCTTTCAGAAACGCTGATATTTCCCCTGACACTTCTTTCCCATTCTGTGAAATTGCTTTGCTTCCTTTCTGACGAAATGTCATCTTCGGCAACTATTGTCGTATAAATAAAGCCGTGTTTGTTTTGTTTATCGTTACCTTTGTTTTGCTTTGTGTCAACACCACTAGTACTGCAACACTGTTGTGAGCTACTCTTCAACTAAGCAGTTCAATTACGCTCTGCAGCCTCATGCTGTGCTCACCTTTTGTTATCTCGAGTCCCGCCTCCTGTTGCCATTAGCAGCCAATATTGTACCTCTGTGGTTGATAATATGTGGAGCGTTGAGTTCCGTAAACATCATGGTCCTTTCGTGACCTCACTCTAAGGGACACAATCTAAGACAGGAACTACTGATGTTCTCGCCGCTCTTTAAAATTTCTGCTCTCAGTGTTTACCTTCCATTTCTGTTTCCACAAATTCACACAAAAGGGGGAGGGGGGCGGTGGATTCAGATCAAAATGAGCAATTAATAGCGTTAAGAGCAAGGTTTCTCAGTGAAGAACTCCACTGGATTTTTCTTTAAGGCAGTTTTAATTAAATCAAGGAATCACTGTTGAACACATTGTAGTTTCACTGAGGAACTGTAGTCACGAAACATACTAGTCTCACTATATTTTGCTTCTTAGATCACATGTCTTGCCGCCACGTCCAATGCATGCTGTACTACTACACGTCTCTACTGTCCGGAATATGTCACCAATATAAATTCAATATTGTCGGATGTAGTCGTAACAATATGTATGGATCACCAGGCACATCGACTATCTGCTAGCAGCGCGAGGGTTGTAATGGCAAGGATAAACAACGATTACATTGTTCATAGTAACTGTATTCACGAAGAAAGTGTTACATGGTACACACACAAACTGGATCTACACCAAAAGACAGCCACCACCTCGTATCCACCGAGGACAAAGAAAAAGCGAGACAGATTAGCAATGTACGAGGGTCAGTCAAAAAGTAATGCCTCCTATTTTTTTTTCTACGTTTAATTGTCAGGAAATTTAAATGCAATTACATAGGTTGAAAACCACAACATTGAGGATCATTTTGTCATTTTTCAATGTAATCTCCGCCCATCTCTACAGTTTTGGTCCATCTTTGAACAAGGGCATGTATCCCAGCACGGCAAAAATCACAGCTCTGCTTCCTAAGCCATTGACGCACGGATGTTTTGACGGCCTCCTCATCTTCAAAATGAATCCCATGATGAGCTTCTTTTAGTGGCCCGAACAGATGGAAGTCTGATGGTGCCAGGTCAGGGCTGTATGGGGGATGAGGCAAAACTTCCCATCGAATTTTGACAATCTCGTCAGAGGTGTGACGACTGGTGTGTGGTCTTGCATTGTCATGCAAAAGAAGAACATCTGCCATTGATTTTGTTGGGCGAACTCGCTGAAGACGTGCTTTAAGTTTTTTGAGGGTTGTCACGTATTGAACAGAATTTATTGTGCATCCCTGCTCCAAAAAATCAACCAGAATCACACCCTCTGTATCCCAGAAAACTGTTGCCATAACTTTCCCTGCCGATCGCACAGTTTTGAATTTTTTCTTCCTCGGCGAGCTTGTGTGACGCCACTCCATTGACTGCCTCTTTGATTCGGGTTCAAAAAAATGCACCCATGTTTCGTCCCCGGTCACAATTTTTTTCAGAAACTCATCTCCCTCCAAACGGAAGCGCTGCAAGTGTTGGGAGGCTATTGTTTTTCTTGCCTCTTTATTCTGATCGGTTAACATTCTTGGAACCCACCGTGCACAAACTTTTGAGTACCCCAATTGTTTAATAATCGTGATCACACTGCCTTTACTAAGAGAAATAATGCGACACACTTCATCTGCAGTCACCCGACGGTCACCACGAATGATGTCATCAACTTGCTGAATGTTGTGTGGAGTCACTGCACTCACCGGCCTGCCGCTCCGCTTTTCGTCAGTCAACGGTGTTTGCCCTTCAGCTTCCTTACAACGACGAACCCATCGTCTAACAATGCTGACATCCACTGTCACAACACCATACACCTTCTTCAGTCTTTCATGAATGCGTATGGGCGTTTCACCTTCTGCATTCAAGAATTCAATCACACAACGCTGTCTCAAACGAACATCGATGTCGGCCATTTTACAAACTTCTGCTGTGCTGCCACCTGTTGACACAGAAAGTTACTACTGCAGTGGATTGCAGAAGAAGGTTTGAGGAATGGCGCCAAATTCAAATTTTTCACTTAACTTAATTTTTTTAAGTAGAAAAAAAAATGGGAGGCATTACTTTTTGACAGACCCTCGTAACATCACTACCACTTAATCTGGTGACAGTTTCAAGCTATGAACAAGTTACATATGTTGCTCTGTAGCAAGTGGTACAGATAACACATCAGCATGCATTTCATTTCACTGCAAGTACTTAACAACAGTCTCACTTCTTTTTACTCGTTATCCAAAAAAAATGCCTTTTAGCTCAAATATGTTTCAATCTAGAATGCAACACAGGATATTGAAATACGCTAATAGAACTGTGGTTGTCATGATAAGTTGTTAAAGGATTCTGATGGTTTTATATTTAATAAGTCTCCTGTCAGCCTTCTCAAATACGCTGCCTCTTTGGCTACAGAATTTAAAGCTGCCTATTCAGCTACGGTAGTTGAGGTTGAAACATGCTTCAGTTTTTTGCTCGCCAAGGAAATCGTCTTTCTTCCCAACAGAAAATCACTTCCATATTGTGACAACCCTATAGTTAAATCATTTTCAAAATTTGTATCAACAAAATGGATTGTATACAAATATTTGAAATCTTCCTTATGAAACACAATTCTATACTTCATAGTACCCTTCAAACAACGACGAACTCTTTTTGCTACTTTCCAGGACACACTAGTAAACATACAGTTATGTTGGCTTAAAACACTAGCTGATTAAGTACATCAATTCTTGTATTAATACTGGTATAGAGCAAACATCTAACAAGATCTTGACATGAGACTTCAACTTTATCACATCCCAAAACTTTAATCCATATTCTATTAATGTTCCAAACAATCGAACATACCAAGGTGTTTAGGTACATCTACAATATAGCCATTCCATTCAAGTTTCAAATTGCCTTTCTCCCACTTTCTATTTGTCCACACACATAGATCTTTAATTTCAAAACTCTCAGATTAAGACTTATACAATTTGTCTTTTATCGCATTTTCATTACAAAAAGTATGAAAATCGCGTACATACAACGCTACAATTGAAATAGTTTTAACTGACCTTTTAATGAACACATAATTTTCACCAGTATTTTCAACGTTAATTTGGACTAAAAACACACTTTTTGCCTTGTCATTCCACTGCCTAGATCAATGTTTTAAATTGGAAATGGCCTTACATAGATCATATACTTTACCTTAATTCGCTTTTGATACAAGACCATTTGGTTTCTTCATGAGAATAGTTTTCTCCAAGTCACCAAATAGAAAACCAGACTTAATACCAAAATGGTAAGTCTTAAGATGAAGATTAACAGGTAAACTAATGCGAGCCCTAACATTACTATTTGTCACAACAGGTAGACAGGTTTCACAGTAATTTGTACCAGATTGTTGAGTAAATACCAGAGCAAAAATTTTTGCATGGTAGTGTACTGTACCATCTGCATCTCCTCTCATCTTAAATACCCACTTGTTATCTTCAATACCTTTAGATATTGATGGGTCCACAAGTTCCCAAACATCCTTTATTTCCTTCTCCACTGCTCGACATGGCATCCTCAAACTTCGTACGATCTTCTCCCAAACTGGAGAAATCGCTTACCAAATTGGTGACACAACCCAGACAGTCGTTAGATTTGTGTGCACAGGGTGATCTTCTGACTGACTTGTCGTCTTATGGAGCCTCAGGGGCCGTCGGCTGAATCTCAGTATTGTCTTTATCTACCACTGACTGTGCCTCTGGGATGTGGTGTGGGTCTTGAATGGTGTTGGCAATATCACTCCCAGCACTACTGACTTCCATACTTCTCCTTCTCTCCCCATTCAGCCGACTGTTTATTCGGCCCGAACATACAGAAATCTTCGATATTTACAGCTGGTGTTCTGATGCTGGCAATTATGCACTCATTCTCTAGAAAGAACAACATTCCTGCGTTTCACAGGTTTCTTAGGTTTCTCTGAATCAGTTAGTTTGTAAACCTTTGGTCATTTCATCGTAACCTACAAAAACGAGTTCCTTAGTCTTGGCGTTCCACTTTGTTTTGCATTTATGTGGTATATGGAGATGGGTTTGACAGAGAAAAACTTTTAAATGATCCAAATAAAATTCTTTTCCCTTCCTTAACTTCTGTGAAGTCTTATCATTAATTGTTGCCTGAGGAATACGTTTCCTAATGTAAACAACTGTACTGTACACACCTGTCACTTATTTCTTAGGTAGACCAGATTCATGCAACATTCACTGTGTCATCTCACAGACTAATCTATTAGCAATCTCCATAACATCATTGTGTTCTGGACCATAGGGCACCGTTATCTAATGCTCTACTCGATTCTTTCTCAGAAGTGAAACAATCTTAGAGTTAAAATTTCGTAGCCATCGTCTGATCTCATTATTTTTATCTTTACACCAACTCTGTTTTCTTCCCAAGTTTTAAATGCCCAGAAAAATTGTATTGTTTGATATTTACTCTCTGGAAAATAGCAGGATACCTTTGTGGAACAATCAAGCACTAGTACATACTTGAACGTAGCCATACAATATGACATTTTCTCCATGGGGGCCACTTAAATCAGTTGGTAAAAAACCAAGCGGTTCTGCTGCACGTTGTACTCTGGTCTTATGGAATAGGAATTATAACATCTTGTGAAGATTATGCGATTGACAAGTGTCAAGAGTGAAACGTCCCCTTTGAAAAATTATTACATAACTGTGCTTAAACTGACACACAATATTTTTAGCGCAACGCAATCTGACTTTCAAAACTCCCTACCAAAGAATGGCCCTGACTAACATGAACGTATACGTTTCACATATCACTTACCTCACAAAAATCTTGGTTACTCGAACTACTGCAATACAGCGAGCGCCACTACTGCCAGATAAATAAAAGATTCGAACTACGGAAGGCACTAACTACTGATAGGCATAGTTAGCAAATGAAAGATTTTAATAGGGAACAAACAATGTATTTACCTTAATAGTCATAATATATATAGCAGTTCATGACATAAAGTCTTACAAATTTCAAAACTCCGCCATCTCTCTCCCCACATCCACCAATGCTGGCGGCTCACGTCCAACTGTGGCAACGCTACGCGCTGTTAACATCCAGCTGCCGCTGCCCAACACTACAATGGCAGACAACAGTGCAAACCAGCCACAGACTGCACACGGCACAGCCAGTGATTTTCATACAGAGCGCTACGTGGCGGCGGCATTACCAATAAGAAAACCTAAACAGCCTGCTTACAAGAGGTTCAGGTTCACTACACACCAGCGTTATGCCCCCACTGCGTCAACACAACTTACGTCCAGTGTCAACACTAACATGAGAAAATTACGTTGCCATAAGTCTTACATCCTTCAACAGTGAGAGTATACTTATCAAACAAAGCATGTTCAACATGTCTTAGTTTTTGAGTACTATTTGATTCTGATTTAACATCTTACATCCATCTTCGGAGAACATCATCTACGTTTCCCTTAACCAAAGCAGACACTAAAGAGAAATTAGTGGCTAAACCATGGGCAAGAATAATATGCCTGAATTGGCAGTAACATCTCCTTTCCCTTCACTTACTAATTGGCCATTACGAACACAAGTCATAATTTTTGTGTGCAATGTTCAGATACAAAACTGTGAAGGCATTCCTTTCTTGAAGTCATGAGTGGTGATGATCCAGAATCAATGATATTCTAATTGTGATTAAAATGTATTTGCACAAAACAATGATTTGTCTGCTACCTTGGAATTGTTATTTGCAGATTCTTGTTTTTGGGGACAGTCGAACTAGAAATGACCATACTTTCAACAACATCTTTTCTTACTTGTCTTTGGAGAACCACTGCTGTGAATTCTTACAGTGCTTTGTGAATAAGATAATGTCATTGCTATCTTTGTCCAACTTGAGATGTAATTCCAATTTTCATTTAGCTACTTTGCTTTGATGTTTCGTGACATGACATTTTCATCCGTTGCACTGGACTCTATACCGATCCAGGAAGGAAGACAAACGCTTTGTAAACCTTTTAGCATACTCAGTGCAATTAGTCCTTCATCAACTGGTTTGCAATGCTCTACAGTTTATCGTCTGTATTCTGAATATGTGGAACGTAAATATGAACGTTTCATTGAAATTTGGTCAATGGAGTATAAAACAGAGTATCCCAGAGAGTCATCCACCTAGTTTTACTCTTGTTGGCAAACAGGTTTTTTAGGGTATAGCAAGCTTCCTTTCCATTTGTGGCGTTCTCCACGGGTACATATAGAGATTTATCATCACACAGAAGAACAAGTATACACGCGTTTGTATCCTTCTCCGCATTCCTAGCAGTATTTGCACATGTGGCACAATCCCATAATTTTTTGCGCATTAGATAGAGTTTTTGTTCCAAGCTTCCACGTGTTGTAACCATGCTTGTTTCTCAGTTCAGCTACCACTGGAATAGTAGTTTTGATCAAACTTTCTTTTGAAGACACTTTCGGAAACCCGGGTTCACAGGCACTAAATCGTATAACTGCTGTCTTTCGAAAACAAAGAGTTTAAACGCGGAACTCTCTGACACAACACAAATTGAAAAAAATATCTCTCACAACGTGCTCACACAACCTAAAATTCTTGTTCTGTTCTTTATCTTATCGCCAGCACAACATACATAGTTCTCTGCACAGGTTTACCGTTAGCAGAGCGATATTTATGATGGTAAAGATAAATACCTATTTTATTGTTCATAACACTGTACTCAAAGAGAACATATTACATACAGACAGGAACTACGTCTGAAGGATAGTACACTCCTTGTACACACCGAGGGATAAGTAAACAAAACAAATAGCCAGATTACCATCTTAACAACAGTATCACCGCGATAATGAAATGGCTTGAACACTTTCCCGTAAGTGGCAACAGAAATATCGGACAGGATACCACCCCTGCTCGTGTGCCATAGGCACTTCAATCACTGTCTAGTCACGAAATGAAACTCTGTACATAATTTAACACTAATTGTTTTGTTATAATGAACTTTTCTCGAGCCATACCGTGTTGTCAGTGTTGCCTTAATGAAGGCAACGATTCCTTTCTATAAATATGTGAAACTGACCCTACCCTATCGAGTTTGGGCTCGAATGAAGCGTCTTGATACGCAGAATACGATGGTTAGGTAGGAATATGTAAGAAATGAAGGACAGTAGACCACGCCACCTTACAGCATTGACAATAGAACGAAAAGGTAACCACTGTTGCCACCCCTTGGAGAGGACTGTTGCGGATGGAAGATTTCCCTCACTGCCGATACCATACGCAGCACACTACGTTTTAACTGATCACTTGCTACCTAGTTAATGATGCACGGAAGGAAGAAGGTGTGTTACATCGAGCTTTACGAGTGGTATTTATTTACAGTAATGTATGAAAAATGAAATTAAGGCCATAACTCATGTCGTGACCAAACAATAATCATCTCACTCTCTAATGATTACCACATTGGTATGACTGTCAATTCGTAATGATTGGCAGCAGTGGTAAGCGTCACGAAAACTTCAGAAGTGTACTGAGAAGTTCAGAGCAGTACTATGGCATTAGACCTCAAGAAAATGAAGCTAAAACAAGATCTTGGGCCTTTGCGCTTAGCGGAAGAGCAATTTTGGCCCTTAGGCTAAGATGTTGGGTGTCTCTTTGGCAAGGTCAATAATTTGTTTTCCTTTTCTTGGCTTCTCCTGTTGAAATTGAAATTCTGTGTGTTTTTGTGTAAACTGAGTTTCGTTTCTTAATGATAACTCTGATATGTTGTCTAATGTGCTATTGTAACTTTGATACTTCAAATTATGTAATTTTCATGTGACATGTAAAGTAAAAATAACTTTGCTACTGTATGTATTACTACCATAAAGACTAGGGAGCCAACTCTACAATAGTATTATCACGAATGCTTTACAAGAAGGAATGTTCCAATGAGCAGACACTTCCCGAAACATTTGCGTTTCAGTCATCGAAGCGCTTCATAAGTTTAGCTTAGTTATGTAATGACGAAAGGTCTAGTACGTAAAGGGACACTGTTCGTTTCACCATCTTGATATCCATTAAATTAGAATCTTTCGGGGTAGAAAATCAGGAAAACCAATTGTCTTATGATGACAGGTTCATGGTAGGAATTTGTAAAGATGAGTGGAACTGCTCCTCAGCGGTATGTAGATGCGCTGCAGTACTGATATGAAAATCCTATGGTTAATGTACCGCAGGAATATCAATGTAGTTTTTATTCCGTAGTTAGTTAATTCACAGCTCTGGTTATTTTAAAGTTATTACGTAAGGAAAATATTATTTTCAATTTGGAAGCCACTTTAGTGTGTCGTGCTTCTTTACCATGAAGCTAACGTTAGATAGGTTCGATCTCAAACAGAAGACTGCCAACAAAAGTCCTGCAGGTGAACGATTCTCGAATGGAACAGAAAACGGAGGAAATTTTCAGTAGTACATAACATAATCTTCGATACACGCGACAAGGTGAGTATTTGTGAATGTACCTGATAAAAACGCTACATTTGCTGTGTGAGGCAGCCACAACCATTCATGTAATTTTTTTTATTCCTCTTCCAGTTCCTAAAATACAACACACTTCTCTTCAAGTTGGTGATATATTTTATTTAACTTGCGTTATGATTTGCCCTCGTTGGATAACTTGTATCATATTGTAATCTATCTCCTGCTAGATTTTATTTATTCATGAGGGAAACCGTTGTCTTTGTGGTTATCGGATGCGCGTGAGGGCAGTGGCGTAGCGAACGTTATCTAGTGCCTGGAGCACAACACTTTATTACCCCCCACCCCACCCCCTAAAAGTCTGCATCTGGGGCACAACTTTTTATTGGCACCCACCACCTTCCCCCCCCCCCTCCCCCTCGCCGTCCAGGGTACTGCACAACATTTGCTGGCGCCTTCGCCCGTCCCCTTGCAAATACACATATCGTGATATAGAATGTAGAATTTGGTCCAACAGTAACACATTTTCCGGAAGATCTTGTTATAGACCATTTGGCGCCCCTGTGCAAATTGTGGCAGCGGCATCATTAGCCCCCTTGGCTCCCAGCCCCCTGGCTACGCCACTGGGTGAGGAATGGTTAACACAGAGAAAGCCGATTGTGTTCCCTTTCCCTTTCCCTTTACTCTTTACGAATATTAAATTTCCCCAGTTTTAAATGAAGAATGTTGGTCTCCAAGGTCAACAGCAAATGCCATTTACTTCGTTTGTTGATTGTCTGAGTAACAGAATTTGTCACAATGGCTAGTACGATTCAGTCCTATTAGTTGTTAACATTTAGCTCCAATATCGCACTGTCGTTTACCTTTTCTGTAGTTTCCCAACTAAATTAGCGATCTGTAACAGATCATTGAGGCAGTAATACTGGTTCAAGTAATAAAATAGCCCTCCCACTGCTGCCTGAAGCCGCCCTCCCTCACACGGGACGTGGCAGCTAACGTTGACACGGTCGCGAATGGGACATAGACCTCTTGAGAGAGAATACCGTTGGCAGGACCAGCTGGTTAACTTGATCTGTGCCCTCAGCGACCCCCAGTGGCCGTTCTCGACTTTACTTGGCTCGCTAACCAAACACACAGTTTCTTTACGACTATGGATGCGCGTGTCGTAGCAGCGTTAACTCCGTTAGCGATTGTCTCGACTTGTCCGTGGCTTGATCGGTGAACTGCTGGTAGAGGAACAACGCAAAATGCTCTACAATGACCTGAGACACATGCTAGTAGAAGTTATACGTTAAGTCAAATACGTTTTACCCCGTTTCGGTTTTAAAACGAATACAATGAAAGTATAGCGTCAATTTCAATTTGGGCATGCGTAAGTTCATATTCTCGATGCTGCATTCCATACAAACACTAAAATTACGTAGTTCATCCCATACATTTCAAAACTGAGATTCGTTTCGTAATTTAATTCTAATACAAGAGGAGATTTTTTTTCAAAGCTGCTTACTATCGTTGAAAAAGATATTTTATTTACCGTCAAGATACAAACATGAGTCAGTCTGTAAACGCAGAGATAGGTGTACATACTTCACACAATGTTTCATAACAGGAAAAACTTCCAGTGTGTACCTTGTGTTTACTTTCAGACAAAGGCTGGCAGTGGAGATTCCTCCTGTTCACTAGGGAAACAGTACAGTCGTTGGCAATTGCAAACAAAATATTATCTACAATAAATAGCATGGGCTTCTGACATAATACTTCTGTTAAATGGATAAGAAAGACCGTGCACGTTTTACTAAAGAAAAGGTGAAAGAACGTTTGGTAGGCAATGGAACCGAAACTGTAATATTTCTCTTTCCGACGTAAGAGTTCATAGCACTTCGTCATAGCAAGCGAACTTCTGTGTTTGGCAAACACCGTTTTAAAGAATGTATACGCAGATGTCATTATTTGATATTTCATATGCAATTTGTGATAAAAAGATGGGCTTATGATACCTCGTCATTGTGCGGTAGCATTCAAATGTTATACACTAGTAGCACACAAGTTATAACAGTAAAATGCTGCCCGCATCTCGTGGTCGTGCGGTAGCGTTCTCGCTTCCCACGCCCGGGTTCCCGGGTTCGATTCCCGGCGGAGTCAGGGATTTTCTCTCCCTCGTGATGGCTGGGTGTTGTATGATGTCCTTAGGTTAGTTAGGTTTAAGTAGTTCTAAGTTCTAGGGGACTGATGACCATAGATGTTAGGTCCCATAGTGCTCAGAGCCATTTGAACCATTTATTACAGGAAAAACGTTTCTACAGGAAGCCCTTACATACCTACGTGGTTTCCTGTCATTCCGTTGTAACAAATCGTGGGTAAAACGAAGCGTTTTCCAGAGATGCTCAGTTTTCAGATGCTCTGAAACAGCTTATGTCCACACCACGTACTTTTTGAGAAAGAAAACCCACCATACGGTATGATATCTCCGATGATCTACTTGTGATCGAAAACGATGTTTCTCTCGTTCGTCACATTCCTCTGCAGGACGCAAAAATCTGACGTACCACGTTTTTTATTTGACCTTCCGCAGTGTAGTGCGACATGGAACTCCAAGCTGTGATGACACTATCTCGTCGATCACGTGCGTTTTCTTGTCCCAGGAGAGAATGACTTTAAGAATGATGACAGCAATTTGTCCCCTGATTTCGCGTGTTACTGCGTCCACTGTCTGATAATAAACTAATTACTCACTCATTGATGCGCCAATACTCGACAGAAAACATAGAAACATATTTCATCAACACTTAAAACTGTTCACATATATTTTGTGGGCTTCAGCTACGTACGAGCGCTACACGCGAAATCTGAAAGACGACTGCCTCCGCCTCGCATAAAGCTGCGTAGCTGGTGCCGATTGCGCATTGCTACACTTAACAGAAGGACTATACCTCCTACCGGATCTGGCGTGCTCAGTTCCCCCCATACCAGAGAAAGTGTGATGCTTGAAGGGTAGGAGTGAGTAGGCTATACTACGACGGGTAGCAGTAGGCGAGAGTGTACCTAGAAACCAATTATGCTTTTCAGTTTGTACTTTGGTGCAGGAATCTCCAAACGGTTTAGCCCAAGGTGCACACTGGCTGTTGCACTAAGTCACAAGGGCCAAAACCTAACTATAATTTCTCTTTAAGCCTGATTCCTTTGTAATACTCAGAAGATTTCGTGGCGCTTAGCACTGCTGCCAACTTTTACGTGATGACATTGATTGTGGGTGACATAGCATTAGTCATTATGCAGTGATTTGCTTGTTGTTTGAGCTTGATCCGTGGCCTCAGTTTCATTTCATGTACATTGCTACAAATAAATACCACTCGTGGAGGCCTTTGAAATGCGCTTTCACGAAGCCTTGTTACTTTCGTGCGTTATGAACATCACAGAATGTGGTCAGATTGTAGCGCGTGCTGCATGTCGTATCAACATTGCGGGATATCATCCAACCACAACATTCCTCACGTGGCGGCAGTAGTTGGTTCAAATGGTTCTGAGCACTATACGTTCCACTTCTGAGGTCATCAGTCCCCTAGAACTTAGAACTAGTAAAACCTAACTAACCTAAGGACATCACACACATCCATGCCCGAAACAGGATTCGAACCTGCGACCTTAGCGGTCTAGCGGTGCCAGACTGCAGCTCCTAGAACCGCACGGCCACTTCGGCCGGCGGCGGCAGTAGTGACCACATCTTCGTTCTCTGCGTTCTCGTTCCACTTACACATCTTTTGTGTGGATCTGTGTAAATATAGAAAAGAAACGGAAGACACATTGTGAGTGCAGAAATTTTAAAATGCAATGATGATATCAGTATTTTGTGACTGAACCAAGCAAGAAAGTGATGTGTAATGAAAAAGTATCATTTCTGAAAGAATACAATACAAAACGTCATTGTGAGACTAAATAAGCTCAGAGTTGTTCCAAATTTACTGGAAGAAAACGGTTAGAAATATACTCGTCATTGAAACGTGGTTTGGTGCCTCAGCAAATAATGTGTAAGAAAGTAAACAGTGAACAAGAAGCAGCAACACATTCTAGTTTTCTCGTAGCTTCCCAGACCAAAATGTGGATAACTATTTACTGACTGTGAATTGCTAAACGACTTCATGATTCCCACAGTTGAAGAAATGTATCCAAAGAAATCTGATATAATTAAAAACATCAATTTGCCGCAAACACTTTGGCTTGAAAATCAAAGGATATTGCTGGAAGGTATTAACTCAACTGACTGAAAGAACTCAAGACAGGGTGGTTCTCTTTGGCTCCGGATAAGTCAATCGATGTTTCAGATACGGAGTTAGGTACTGACTTTTATTCCAGGTATAAACAAAAATTAAGGAGTTTAAGAACCTCTTGACGTTCAAAGCCCTTATGGCACGGTCACCGGAGAAGAAATTTGTAATGGAGAAGAAAATTCTGTTCAGAAAAAACAATCTTCAACAGGAAAACTTAATGTGTACCATAACTGAGCGTGGCAAGAATATGTATGGAAAAATTAAAGATGTGTTTGATCTTTTGTCAAAGGTGGTGGGAAGATAACGGTGGATAAAAACCATTAATCGTGCATTATATGATTCGTTAGCAGTTTTAGTGCGGAGAAAGCTTGGATATTTGAGAATCTTTAACACCCGTCATTACAGCTGCAATTTATATAACACTTCATGCTCTCTGTCATTGTCAGTTCCACGAGTTTATTGTAGAGGTTGAAGAAAATAATGTATTAAAAGGCAGTGCGCTGAGTTAACTGTGAAAAAGCTCTGACGCGATTTTTTGAGCTCCAAACAAAAATCGAAATTTTCTTCAATCAAAGGAATCATCCTCTGTCTCGGTTACAAAACAATGAATGCTTATTTAAGTTATCATATGGACGACCTTAAATTAAAATTACAAAGAGAATCAGATATTGCCTGATTTGTACACACATACTATATAATTTAGACCAAAAGTTGTTTTGATTCAGTCACTACTGAACAAAAAATATCTCACTCATTTTAATACACTCAGTCTGCAATCAGAGGAAGTTTCCGGCAGCTTTCGATAGAGTGACTCTTATCAACATTATTTAAGTTTAAAAGCCGGCAAAGCGAAATAGGTGATGCATGACGCTGAGATAAATAAGACACACGAGGTCCCAAAAGTCGGGAAATATCCAAAGAACGGATAAGGAATGTTGAACATATGGCGTCACCAGATGACGTACCCCGCCGCACATGCAGAGCTTAAGGTTGGGCGTGAAAGGATGCTGGAGTGATGCAATACTCGCATTGGAGCAAACGGTGTAAATTTTGAACAACTTTTGTAAGTGTGGTCTATTGTAAATGTAGATGTTACAGACTTAGTGTCCCCTCTGTAATCAAGTAAAAGCTGTTTTCATTTTGTGTGTCTTTCCTTTTGTGAGTCTTTGTTTACATACATTATTTAGCAAAGGAAACTTAGGTCATTTACAGGTAAAGACGCAGTTCGGAAGATTATATACATTTACTTGTGACGCAGTATGTTGGGTTTTTGATAGACTGTACTTTGAAGTAAATCAGTGGAGACAACGATGCCGATAAATAAAATAATAAATCTTACCTCAGTGTAAACACATATTCTAACGCAACGGAAAAAAAGTAATGACTGACCGATCAGAGCTCGAACACTGAGCTCCAAGTGCTAAAGTACAATGACAATGTCTTAAATTCATTCATACCTACGTGAGCAGCTACCGCAGGCCGAATTGATGGTGTTCGTCCGCTGCTGTTGGTCGAGCGGCTCGCAGTTTGAAGACCGGTGGTCTCGAACGTTGTGCACTAGAGACCACCACAAGAAGTTTAGGCTATTTTGTAGAATTTTTATTCTTTTGACACATGGTGCTGTGTTTTATGCAGCATGTATAAATATATATTGGAATGCTGTTTACTGTATGAAAGCAGTTAGGGACATATCTTTGATTCTTCAGATACAGAATATTATGGTGATTAAAATGCTATATTCTTTTAGAACTACTTCTCTGATATGTGGACCATGCCTATGAGCTGTGCTTCATCTTGTATCTTTAAACAATAGAAGAAGTCTTACTGCGGAGAAATTCATACATTTGAACGAACTAAGTTTTTTAATGTCTTGGCAGTTTTAACTATCTTAAAAATGTAAAGTTAGGTTACTTTCCAACAGAGTTTACACTGATCAGACAGAACATTCTGGCCACCTACCTACCCATGCAGACGACAGCGGCGTCACCTGGCGAGCAATGGCTATGAGTCAGACGCACCGCACGATGCATGTACTTTCAGTGAGCGTGCTTTTCGTGTGTAGAATGGGGGATGGGTGCGGTGTATCTGAGTTTGACCAAGGGCAAATTGTGATTGGCCGGAGGCAATTCGGAAACCGCACGACTTGTAGGGTGTTTGAGTAGTGCTGTCGTGAGTGCCTTCAATACGTGGCGAAACGAAGGTGAAACCACGTCGAGACGTCATGGCGTTGAGTGGCCACCCCTCATTACAGATATATCATGTCGTAGAGTAGGCAGACTGGCAAATCAGGACAGGCTGCGAACTGTGTTGCAACTAAAATCAGACTTCAATCCTCGCAGAGCACAAGTGTGTCCGAACACATAGTGCACTGAACACATCCAACGATGGCCCCACGCAACCGACCACATTCACATATGCCAATGGGGACTGGCGTCTTAGAGTAAACGTCGACAATCGCGAAGCCGTTCTGTTCACTACAAGACCGAAACTACTGCGCAAACATCAGCACTGCAACCCAATAACACTACATATACGCCCAATACGTTTCCGCGAGAAGGTCAAATACTTCGATATTTGGCTGGACCGGAAACTACTCTGGGGGTACCACATTCAACATGTGACCAACAAACCAAACGCGAGGTTCAAACAACTCTACCCTATACTTAACAGGTGTAGCACATTGAATAGGAGGGTGTCTAGGTCCATGTACATGACACTAATCGACCCCTAATGACGTACGCAGCCCCTGTCTGAGGATACGCTGCGCCCGCGTCGTCTGCAGCTCATACAGAACAAAGTACTCAGAATCATAAGCAACGCTCCGCCATACACACGCACCGTCGACCTTCACCGGGAATATCGCCTAGATACCATCTTGCAGGTATTTCTAAAGCTCTCCACACGACTGCACAATAACACGAGACACTCGAGCTACCCGTGTATCCTTTCTTTGGGTAACTACGACCACAACCATAGATGAAAACATAATAGACCAAAGACACTATTGCCAAGGAACTAAACATCTATGGCCCATAGCACGCTAAGACGACGGTACTGGCGAGCCCCTGCAACACAGCTACTACTGGTAACCCCACATGCTCGACCCACCGAAAAACAGGCAATCGCAGGGAAACCGTACTGTACACAGCATGCAAACCAGCCGAGCAGACCCCCTACATTGTGAACCGATCTATGACCGATCGCACACTAACCTATGACGACCTTGAACTGTTAAAGGGACGCCTCAACTGAAGAAAGCCCCGCAACGAGCTCCAGCAACGACAAAGGTAACGATGCACGATACCTCTCACTAATATAACTACACCTTGCATGCACTGTCGAAGCTAGCAAGCCGCTTCTGCCCTTACTACCGGTCCTACTGTCACAGACGATTTTTCCCCTTGGCGCTTGCCTTGGCACTTTTTTTCCTCTGCCCTTACAACCGCTACCCTTCGATCGCTTTCGTCCACTTTCTATCTCCTGATGGACCATGTTAATGAGTTATCTTACCCAGACGCATGGATAACATCACAGCCCGCATCCTGTGACTCCTGATTCAAAAACTAACATGTTATACGGAGGTGACAGTAGAACTTTTTGTTTGTTCACCACGTAGGCGTGGAGGGGCCCCACCCTATATAAAGCATGTGCCAATGTTTACATCACGACATCGCCGTGACTTCGACATCTATGACTGAAAACAACAGGTGACCATAGGCACTGGAGCTGGTTCACTCGCAGAGCGTTGCATTGTCTGATGAATCCTGAACCTTCTTCATCATGCCAATCGAAGGGCTTCAATCCGTTGTCCCCGAGAGGAACAGTTACTTAACATTAGTACTGCTGGACGGAGACAAGCATTCGGTGGCTCCATTGTCCTCTGGGGAACATTCACTTGGGCATCCTAGAGTGCGCTAGAGCTTGTGCTAGAAACAGTGACGGTCAAGGAGTATCGTACACTGCTTGCAAACCACATACACCCCTTCATGAGGATCATGATTTCCGGCGGCAGTGGCATTTTTCAAGAAGGTAATGCGCCATGTCGCCAGAAGCGGGATGAAGTCGTTCGAGGAACACATTGGCAAGTTCCAATTGATGTGCTGCCCCTCAACCCCGCCCCCCCCCCCCCCCCCCGCCAAAAAAGAAAAAAAAATGCGTCGTGAGATCGGAAATCGATTGAACAGATCTAGGAAGTATTGAACACAACGTCAGAGCTCATCGCCCGCCTCCCCAGTGTTTACCGTAAATAGTTGATTTGTGTGTGCAAATGTGATACCCACTCCCTTCAGCGACGTTCCAAGACCTCATTGTTTGAATGACACTACACGTCGCCACTGTTATCCTTGCCAAAGGTGGACATACCGGCTACTGGACCGGTGGTCATAATGTTTCGGCTGATAAGTGTATTTCAAAATGTATTTAGCTTTTAAGTGGTTGTTGGTAACACTTCTTCTTAATTTGCTTTGGTTGTGCAGTATAGTAATAATGTAACAGAGCGACGATTAATTACAGAACTGACAGATTTGCTCGAATTCAACTCCTTTCAAATTTGAGTGTGATGTTTGATATTAGGTACATGACCACGTTGTACCTTGGAACGAGTGTTCCCTTTTGGAAAGAAAACCTTTTTTTCCTGTGTAACTTCTCTAATTTCAGAAAATTACTGTAGCAGAGAGAAAGTGAATGCCTCCAATTACAAATGGAGTGACACAATATATCAATCTTCCATTACAGGTCTGGCTAGAGGCGAAAGTTTGAAAAGAGTTCCACTCTATAACAATCTCCCCAACTGCTTACATTTGTTGACGCTTTCGTTAGGTTTGCTAAAACCATAACATTTGTCTCTTAAAGGGACTTTCGGGTGTCACTTTGTGCTTTTGCGTCCAATCAGCTTAAAGAATAGCGTAAGAGGTTACTACAATTGTAAGGTAGAGGGTATTACAAGTTTCATGCCTCGGAAAGATGGGAACGGCCCGTGTCATAGCTTTAAAGAGATCTCGCCGGCCACGTGCGGCACTTTAATAACAACGTTGGCCGCGCTAAAAGCCTGTTGTGACACGGCTGCATCCAGTTTGGAGAGACCAATGAGGCGGGCTAACGTGAAAAATGCGACGCGTCAGGTAGGGCCGGCAGGCGTCAACTTTTTAATTACAGCCGTGGCGCTGGTGCCGGTGCCGGCGGTGGCGTTAGCGTCGCCTAGCCCCTCCCCTCCCCTCTCCAACCCCCACTCCCCCACCCCCCACCACCACACCGGCCCTGTTCCAGCGCCCTATTCAGCAGCTGGGAGCCGCGGGCGGCCTCGTCCAAAATGCGAGCGGAGCAGACACGCCGAAGTGAGGCGCTTCTGCCTCCTCGATTACGCTGAGTGCTCCTAGCGGCTAAGAGCGTTAAATACCGTCCGCTGCTTGCCGGTGCCGGAGCAGCACTTAATACCTGCCGCACTAATGAGCAACTGTCGAAAGTAACAAGTCAATTACTTTTGTTCATAAACCACTTGCTGCAAATGATTCCGACACGTGGTTTGTGTAGCTTGTTAACCGTGTGAGAAGGTAATTTTTCAATTCTGCTCGTATCTTTTGATTCGACTTTCCTCGTTGTCTCTTGACAAGTTTACCTTTGCCGTATACACAGTGTTCTTTTCTTTCTTATCTTACACAACTGGTAGGACAGTTTTGTAACGTCTACATCCTCTAGTGGTCGAAATCTTGGGCATTACAAAATGTATTAAATTCATGCATCATTTTCTAAATTCCACGTTTTTTAACGTCTGCAAGTTGTAGTGATCGAAATTTTGGGCATTACAATATGTATTAAATCCACTTGAGGGTGGAACTTCCGTATATCCGTACGTAGAAGAAAAGGAGTCCCTATGGTTTCAGTTGCAGCTGACAGTGACATTTGCAAAACACACTGGTAAGCCAAAACACTATGACCACTGCGCACCTCGATGTTGGATGCCGCCTGTTGGCATTGGGGACACGTGACACGCTAACGTAAGTGAGCAAGTGAAGCAGACACGGACGAGAGATCACCTTAGCGAAGGTATGGGCTGCAGATGCGGAAATCCAGTGAGATAAGAGACTTTTACAAAGAGCAGATTATTATTATTTAGAGCTTATGAACGAGGACCTCGAAAACTGCGAAATTGGTCGAATGTTCACCTATTACTGTTGTGAGATCTTATTGAAGAAGGTATACGAACAGTGAAGCTACCACTAAACGCTAAATGGTTCGACGTACACGATTTTTCACAGAGAGTGTGGTTCGGAGGCTTTTCTGCTCTGTGAAGTAGGATAGGTGGTGATCTGTGACATCTGTACCGAAAGAGCACAATGCTGGTGCACGTACAAGTGTTTAGGAGCACACCGTTTATCGTACATGAAGTTCCACAACAGACCACATCGCCGGTCGGGGTGGCCGAGCGGTTCTAGGCGCTTCAGTCTGGAACCGCGCAACCGCTACGGTCGCAGGTTCGAATCCTTACTGTGGCATGGACGTGTGTGATGTACTTAGGTTAGTTACGCTTAAGTAGATCTAAGTTCTAGGGGAGTGATGAACACAGATGTTAAGTCCCACAGCGCTCAGAGTCATCTGAACCATTTGAACAGACATCTACGTGTCAACATGTTGACCCAACGACGACATCGTCTACGCACGGGACCATCGGGGTTCGACCGTCGATCGATGGAAACATGTCGGCTTTTACGGTGGATCAACTTCTTCTCACACTAGATGGATGGTCGTTTCCACTAACGCCGCCATCGAGGTAAACGGCGGCTCGAAACTTGCAGGGCGCCATGGCTGCAGGCTGGTGGGAGCAGTAGTATGCTATGGGAGACATTCTCCTGCTCTTTGATGGGACCGGTGATAATAATCTAAGACACAGTGACAGCCGCTAACTACCAGCACCCCTGCATGCTTGATGTTTTCCCCGATTGCAAAGTCACCTTTCAGAAGAATAACTTCGTCTCGGAGGGAGAACCGAGCTACAGTGGTTTTAGGAGCATTACAGTGAAATCACGTTCATTTTTCGGCGACCAGATTCGTGTGATGTAAATTATATGACGTGTGTGTAGACATCTAGGTCCACATAGCTCCAGAAACCAACCAACAAACTGTTGGATTCCTGTTACGCAGAGTGAGCGATGTGTTTCTACCAAAGACCGACAAGTCGTAATGTCAACGCGAATGTGTCGGACAGTGCCCGGGACTTGTGAATTAACGAGTGCTTTTCGAAAAAATGATTTTTAACTGAGAAAAGACTTATTATTAAATTGTAAATTATTATTGTTGTGGTTGGCAGGAGAGCCAACACCGTACTACTAAAGGAGGCCGAAATGCACGCGTCTCAGCTCACGCTGGTGTGAGGTCTGGAACATGTCAAGGGAATTAGAGTTGAGAAAAACGGACGTAGCTGGTGGAATACTTAACTTTAATCCATTAATGATGAACGTCGCTCTTGACATTAGATGATTCACAGTATCAATAAAACAGATAATGGCGCCTTGCTAGGTCGTAGCAAATGACGTAGCTGAATGCTATGCTAACTATCGTCTCGGCATATGAGAGCGTATTTTGTCAATGAACTATCGCTAGCAAAGTCGGCTGTACAACTGGGGCGAGTGCTAGGAAGTCTCTCTAGACCTGCCGTGTGGCGGCGCTCGGTCTGCAATCACTGATAGTGGCGACACGCGGGTCCGACGTATACTATCGGACCGCGGCTGATTTAAAGGCTACCACCTAGCAAGTGTGGTGTCTGACGGTAACACCACAATTATTATATTGTGAAATAACGGCTTTAAGTTTTATTTATTTATAACCAGTTTCCTAGAAAGAATAACCACGTAACAACAGGTAATACCACTAAAAGAGTGTATAGGCGTTGTAATGTCTGTGGAATTCTTAATTCTAATGTTCTTCTTCTCTGTGTTGTACGAAGATCTGCTGAGGTCTGTTCTTTTAATTATTGTAAAAGGTAGTCATAAGTGGTCAAAGCAAAAATGTAACCTAAAATTTTCGAAATGGAATACTAACTAACTAAATAACCAAGTATGAATGTTTTAAGTTTTGTGTCCGCAGCAGTCCAGACTGTGCTTTGTATACCGCCATTAAGTGGGCACGTGGAGCGGCATTTTTAAACTGCAGAAATAATCAGACACTAATTATTTCGATCGGTATTACAATATTTGAACTGCGAGGACAAGAAGCCACAGGAATTTATTATTTGTCTATTGTAAAAGTGAAGATAACATTCAATAGAACCATCTTAGACTTTATTTAATGAAATAATTTTATGGCTGGTGCGTAAGATTAATTTTTCCAGAACTAATTCATCAGTGACTTCAAATATAAATATTTACGCCACCAGGGTTGTTATGAGTAGAGATGGTGGGGTGATATATTAGTTATTTGGTGCATTCATTTTAATGCCATGTACGGAATTATTTAAGCTCGTTATATTCGGGCTCAGCAGCACATAAATACCAATTAGCGCAGTTCATTTATTTCTCTCAAATAATACTGTTATTATTGCTGCTACATTTTCATATGTTTTACAGTAACACACACCACAACAACAACATTATATAGAAGTCTAAATTACCCATTACAAAGTTATTATGCAGGTGGTCGTAATGTTTTGGCTCATCAATGTATATAAAAGGGTTAGGAGAAGTTGCCACGAGAATATAAGGATATAAGTCATAAATACACTCCTGGAAATGGAAAAAAGAACACATTGACACCGGTTGTCAGACCCACCATACTTGCTCCGGACACTGCGAGAGGGCTGTACAAGCAATGATCACACGCACGGCACAGCGGACACACCAGGAACCGCGGTGTTGGCCGTCGAATGGCGCTAGCTGCGCAGCATTTGTGCACCGCCGCCGTCAGTGTCAGCCAGTTTGCCGTGGCATACGGAGCTCCATCGCAGTCTTTAACACTGGTAGCATGCCGCGACAGCGTGGACGTGAACCGTATGTGCAGTTGACGGACTTTGAGCGAGGGCGTATAGTGGGCATGCGGGAGGCCGGGTGGACGTACCGCCGAATTGCTCAACACGTGAGGCGTGAGGTCTCCACAGTACATCGATGTTGTCGCCAGTGGTCGGCGGAAGGTGCACGTGCCCGTCGACCTGGGTCCGGACCGCAGCGACGCACGGATGCACGCCAAGACCGTAGGATACTACACAGTGCCGTAGGGGACCGCAACGCCACTTCCCAGCAAAATAGGGACACTGTTGCTCCTGGGGTATCGGCGAGGACCATTCGCAACCGTCTCCACGAAGCTGGGCTACGGTCCCGCACACCGTTAGACCGTCTTCCGCTCACGCCCCAACATCGTGCAGCCCGCCTCCAGTGGTGTCACGACAGGCGTGAATGGAGGGACAAATGGAGACGTGTCGTCTTCAGCGATGAGAGTCGCTTCTGCCTTGGTGCCAATGATGGTCGTATGCGTGTTTGGCGCCGTGCAGGTGAGCGCCACAATCAGGACTGCATACGACCGAGGCATACAGGGCCAACACCCGGCATCATGGTGTGGGGAGCGATCTCTTACACTGGCCGTACACCTCTGGTGATCGTCGAGAGGACGCTGAATAGTGCATGGTACATCCAAACCGTCATCGAAACAATCGTTCTATCATTCCTAGACCGGCAAGGGAACTTGCTGTTCCAACAGGACAATGCACGTCCGCATGTATCCCGTGCCACCCAACGTGCTCTAGAAGGTGTAAGTCAACTACCCTGGCCAGCAAGATCTCCGGATCTGTCCCCCATTGAGCATGTTTGGGACTGGATGAAGCGTCGTCTCACGCGGTCTGCACGTCCAACACGAACGCTGGTCCAACTGAGGCGCCAGGTGGAAATGGCATGGCAAGCCGTTCCACAGGACTACATCCAGCATCTCTACGATCGTCTCCATGGGAGAATAGCAGCCTGCATTCCTGCGAAAGGTGGATATACACTGTACTAGTGCCGACATTGTGCATGCTCTGTTGCCTGTCTCTATGTGCCTGTGGTTCTGTCAGTGTGATCATGTGATGTATCTGACCCCAGGAATGTGTCAATAAAGTTTCCCCTTCCTGGGACAATGAATTCACGGTGTTCTTATTTCAATTTCCAGGAGTGTATTTATTTTTAGAAACAATATATCTTTGCACCACGGTTATTCAAATGTAATTTATAAATTGCTTTGACTTACGAGGAATGAAATAATTCGACCATTATAAATTACAACATTCTCAGGGTTGTCGTAAGGGTGTTAAAACCGTTATTGCGATGAGAAAAATGGAACTGGCAGGGAACTTCGATGAAAGAGACCCGTTGTGCATCTTACCTGTCCAGGCAGCGTGAAAACAGCGGGCAGTCGTCCTGGAATCTGCTATAATTACGGTAACTAATGACCTAAAATATGACACGGACTACGGTGAAGCCACAATACTAACACCACGAAACGAAAGTGGAGACACTACTAGACATCACTACTGCTGTTGTCCATATGAATTACTGATGTGCTTACTGCTCTGCGTGACAAACATGCGCCGCTGCTCCTACAGTCAGGCAGCGCTGTCGGAGTCTTAGGAGAACGCTGCCTGTCAGTTGAGGGGAGGCCGCAGTGCACTTGCTAGAGGATGTGTTTCTGGCATGAGCAGCAACAACTTGGAGCTGGACGGCTCTCTTGATCTGTGTCAGGTAAGCACCATCGACGCAGCAGGCGACTGTGAGGTGTTCAAGTCCTGCATGCAGATGCACTTGCAGAGTGAGATCGAGTGGCTCCGGAAACGACAGTGTATTCGGCCCACAGTTTATCAACTGTTGCATTAGTTCTAAAGAGTAACAGAGACTCGTCATCATCCACACAGTGTTGCTATAATTGATTCTGACTGTTATTTGTGTCATGGTTTGTCGTGTACTTTCAAGATCCTTGCTGCCGTAGATGATTCTATCACCGCCCCGAGAGTTGCTAATCTTAAAACTTGGCACATAGTATTAAGGCCCATCTGTTCCCAGACAATTCAAGTTTCTATTATCAGTTCTTACAAACATTTTAAATGGTTTACTCTAAAAACTGTTGAGGCTCTATTCATGAGGTATGCGTTGTAAATACAGTTGTCTTACAGTTCGAGAAATGCGCGTGGGTCTCAGTCGAACCCCCCAAGCGACATGGAGCTATTGTTGGTTGGCACGATAGACTTACTTTCGGAAGGGAAAGAGTATTGGGGTATCACATCCCATCGACGTCGATGTACGAGGGCTTTCCATAAAGTAAAGTCCGATCTGCTGCGAAATGGAAACCACTGTGAAAATCAAGAGTTAGCTACACCTGCCAGCTACTTCTCAACATAGTCGCCGCTCCGAATTAGACATCTGTCATAGAGTTGTATCAGCTTCCCAAAATTTTAATTACTGAAGGCAGCTGCCTCTGCTTTCCGCCAATTCTCTACGCTAGACTATGGCTCTTTGTCTGAACATAAATGTTGTCTTCACAGCCAGCGCTTCATGTGACCACGGATTACTAATTTCTAGCCAATTACTGGCTGTATTGTGGGTGAAAAATCGCTTTCCAACGAAAACGCTGCAGGAAATCTCTATAGTCCATGAAGAGCGCGGTCGAGAATTGTCATGAAAATGAAAATGAGACGCTTGACAAGTATGGCATGTGGGTTGCATGACATCAGGCGAAATCTCTGACCAGATCCTGATACTTGGCGGGAAACACTATTTTCTTCTCACCTGTATGTGCTGAATGTGAGTTCAAAACCGAAATGAGCAACGTGATGTGATCGACAGGCACACTACAGATTTTGCGTTACACACCTGCGACAAGCTTCATTGAATATTCGCTGTGGTTTCCATTTCGCGCTGATCGGACGTTACTTTCCGAATAGTCCTTATATAGACCGAGGACATGCTCGCTAGGCTTTAAGAATGGGAAAGGAAATCGGCGTTGCCCTTTATAAAACCACGGGAACGTTTTCCTGGAGCGGTTTAGGAAAATAACGGACAACATAAATCCGGATTGCCTGGCGTGAATTTGAACCATCTTTCTCCAGAATGCGAGTCCTCAGCACTAACCACACAGACACCTCGCTCGATCTCGTACTCGGAAGTACTACGAATCAGATAAATATAGGATAGCTATCAAAGCGCTCTGCTGATTTCCTTCTTGATCCGTTATTGAGCTCCGTCCCTAATGACGTCGATGTCGTCAGGACGTTAAACTCCAATCTTAATTCGTTCAATCAGTCAGTCAAACTCCGCCTTCCTCTGCCCATCCTAACTAGCTTGTCTCTTAAATATTAGTGAAAAGGTCAGTTACATATTGATAAGAGGGCCTACTGTGTCCAGGGGTTCGGTATAATTCCCTTTCAGCTTAGATGTGATTGAAAAATCGACCTTAATTGATTCCTTTGCCGTTTGATTTGTTGTCAGATGTAACCTTTTTCGATGTTAATTAATTTCGGGATGGCTGCGTGGATGGTTTCGAGTGTTGTCAATTTACGAAAGTAAGAGTTCGGCTGCAAAGTTACCGTACTAGGGCAGAAGCTCGCTACCAGTTCGGCGGATTGCGCCAATGCGTTGCAATAGGTTCCTTCTGCTCTTTCAGAGCAAGAGGCGAGTCTGGACGTATCCCATATTAGAATCATGCTAGCAGTAATGGTCCATAAAGCTTCTTCCCTTAAAATGGCTCACTCTTGGCGTTTAAAATTTAAACGCATGGAGGCGGGATTTGTCCATTGTAGTAACTGTTGCATGCATGTTACTTGAACCTTCCTGTAACAAATCTAGCAGCTCGTCTGTAAAATTGTCTCCCACCACTGTCTGGCACCTAGAAATTTTGAATATTCTAGCTTAGCTAACGATTTATGATCGAAGTCTATATATATTAATCGTGTCATTCCATTTACTGTGTGGAACTATAAATGCTGTGTTTTGTCAAAGTTTAATGAGACCCCATTTTCTGAAAAACATCATTTACATTTTCACCAGCTAATTCTTCTCTGTTAGGCGTGATAGCTATATTTGTATCATCGGCAAAAAGTACCAGCTTTGCATCTTAGTGAATATGGAATGGCAAGTCATTAATATATATTAAGAACAGCAGAGGACCCAAGGCTGAACTTTATGGCAACCCATTTTTGATTGCTACCCAGTTTGAAAAATCAGCAGTTTTTGTATATGATGTGAACTGCTTATTTCAACTTTCTGCACTCTTCCACTTTGGTATGATTTAAACCATTTGAGCGCTCTCCCATTCATACCACAATACTTGAGCATATCTAGAAGTATTCCATGATTTGCACAATCAAAAGCCTTTGAGAGATAACAAAAAACCAAAGGGTGACTTCCGGTTACTCAGAACATTTAATATTTCATTAGTGAAAGTATATATAGCATTTTCCGTTGAAACACCTTTCAGGAAACCATACTGACAGTTTGTTAAAACTTCAATTTTAAAAAGGTGTGAAGTTACTCTACAATACATTACGTTTTCAAGAATTTTGGATAATGCAGTCACAAGTGAGATTCGGCAGTAGTTGTTGACATCAGACGTATCCCCTTTTTTATGCAGTGGTTTAACAATGGCATACTTCAGTCTATCAGGGAAAACAGCCTGCTTCAGAGAGCTATTACATACCTGGCTAAGAAGCCCACTTATCTCTTGGGAACAAGCTTTTATTATCGTGCAGGAAATACCATAAATTCCATATGAGCTTTATTCTTGAAAGAGTTTATTATCTTCCAAATTTCAGAAGGAGATATGGGTGGAATTTCAATTGTATCAAACGGTGTGGGTAAGGCCTCTTCCATTACCTGACTTGCTCCTTCTAATGGACATTTACATCCTATTTTCTCTACAACATTTAAAAAATGATTATTAAAAATGTTTTCCACTTCTGGCTTGTTGTTTGTCAAGTTTCTATTCGCTTTGATGGTAATGGTGTCATCCTGTACTCTTGGTTGCCCTGTCTTCCTTGTAATAATATTCAAAATTGTTTTGATTTTGTTATCAGAGGTATTAATCTCACACATGATGCACATGCATCTGGACTTCTAATAACTTTTCTTAATGTAGCACAGCAGTTTTCATAATATTTGGCTGTTTTTTGGTGATTACTCTTTCTTGTTGCTAGATACAGTTCCATTTTGTGGTTAAAAGATATTTTTATTCCTTTTGTAAGCCAAGGTTTTTTTGCATGGTTTCTTATAATTAGATTTAACGCCCTTTCTTGGGAAAACTGTTTTCAAATTCTGTTACAAATGTGTCATGAAATAAGTTATATTTTAAATTAGCATCAGGTTCCTTGTACACCTCATCCCAGTCTAACTGCTGAAGATTTGCTCTGAAATTTCTCATTGTTGAGTCATTAGTTGAATGCACAACTTTGGAGGGTAGGTTTGATTTACAGAATGGATCAATATGTCATATACTGTAACTAGCTGAGCACCATTCTCAAAAGGGCAAGAATTTATGTTTTTAAACTTATCTTGGTCTATTAAATCTATAAAAGTGTTATCTATCAATGTGCTGCTGTCGTTTACTACCCGAGCAGGAAATTTAATGACATATGTCAAATTGAAAGAACTGAGTTAGACTTCCATGTCGTTCTTCCTGTTACACTCTTTCAGTGAATCAACATTGAAGTCCCCACAAATACTAATTTGCTTTCCCCTAGCTGACGGATAGCACAACATGGCATCCAAGTTTTCCAGAAATAAATGAAAGTATTCTGAAGGGGACCTATGTACTGTTACACTTATAAAAGAGCCCTCTTTCAGTTTAAGTTGACAGGCACTTGCTTCTGTATAGACAAAACTTCTTTGTATCCAAGCTTTTTACACAGTGAAAACTTTTGACATCTATGGCAACTCCTCCTCTTACCTTATTCTCTCTACTCATACGTGCAGCTAGTTTATAGCCACTGATATATACCTTTTCCATATCAGACACAATATGATGCTCAGACCGCCATAATACATCTATTACATTATCAGCTTCAATGTCATCTAAAGAAAACCATGAGCCCATCTTCTCTACCCTTTAATCCCAGAATATTTTGGTGAAAAATGGTAATATTATTTTTTTGTTTTACTTTTGTGAGAATCTACTTTTTTCTTTAACCCAACAATATTTTGGTTAAATATACTAACATTATTATTTAGTTTCCTGTTGTGAGAATGTTGTGAGTTTTTGACCTATTTAGCACCTGCCTGCCAGAACTCATGATGCTACACGAAAGTAGGCACCAGCCGGACATTGGTATGGGTCCTTGCAGAGGCTATTTTACCAGGTCACACTCAATACTGTATCCCGTCTAACATTCATGGTGGTGTCTGTTTGTTCTATATCGTATGTCCCTACCACTTTGGTGCAACTACGCTCTGAGCGTGTTTTTTAGGGAATTGACTAGTTTGAACCTGGGACCTGATGCTGGTAAGGAGACGCCAGGCCACACATGACATGCAGCGATCAGAAGAGTTCAGTGAGACTAGCAATGATATAACCAAATACTTAATGATTTCACCGTCAGCTCCTCTGCACTCTCTGTAAAGGAATCTTAATACTAACTAAATTTAGTGGAAGGGATTCAAGGCTTTCCTATTTTTTAGTTAGCTGGTAAAATAACGTCGAAAAATAAGTTAAGTTTACTCACAAAACATTGTTTATAAATTGCACTATTGATAAAAGGAAATGTTTTAATAATACAGGATGGTAAAAACCAACTGCGTTCAACAAAAAATGTGAACGAATATTCTCTGAATGGGTGCCCAAGTTCTACAATGGATCGAAGGATGACCTATTCCATATCACATCTACACTCCTGGAAGTGGAAAAAAGAACACATTGACACCGGTGTGTCAGACCCACCATACTCGCTTCGGACACTGCGAGATGGCTGTACAAGCAATGATCACACGCACGGCACAGCGGACACACCAGGAACCGCGGTGTTGGCCGTCCAATGGCGCTAGCTGCGCAGCATTTGTGCACCGCCGCCGTCAGTGTCAGCCAGTTTGCCGTGGCATACGGAGCTCCATCGCAGTCTTTAACACTGGTAGCATGCCGCGACAGCGTGGACGTGAACCGTATGTGCAGTTGACGGACTTTGAGCGAGGGCGTATAGTGGGCCTGCCGGAGGCCGGGTGGATGTACCGCCGAATTGCTCAACACGGGGGCGTGAGGTCTCCACAGTACATCGATGTTGTCGCCAGTGGTCGGCGGAAGGTGCACGTGCCCGTCGACCTGGGACCGGACCGCAGCGACGCACGGATGCACGCCAAGACCGTAGGATCCAACGCAGTGCAGTAGGGGACCGCACCGCCACTTCCCAGCAAATTAGGGACACTGTTGCTCCTGGGGTATCGGCGAGGACCATTCGCAACCATCTCCATGAAGCTGGGCTACGGTCCCGCACACCGTTAGGCCGTCTTCCGCTCACGCCCCAACATCGTGCAGCCCGCCTCCAGTGGTGTCGCGACAGGCGTGAATGGAGGGACGAATGGCGACGTGTCGTCTTCAGCGATGAGAGTCGTTTCTGCCTTGGTGCCAATGATGGTCGTATGCGTGTTTGGCGCCGTGCAGGTGAGCGCCACAATCAGGACTGCATACGACCGAGGCACACAGGGCCAACACCCGGAATCATGGTGTGGGGAGCGATCTTCTACACTGGCCGTACACCTCTGGTGATCGTCGAGGGGACACTGAATAGTGCACGGTACATCCAAACCGTCATCGAATCCATCGTTCTACCATTCCTAGACCGGCTAGGGAACTTGCTGTTCCAACAGGACAATGCACGTCCGCATGTATCCCGTGCCACCCAACGTGCTCTAGAGGGTGTAAGTCAACTACCCTGGCCAGCAAGATCTCCGGATCTGTAATCCATTGAGCATGTTTGTGACTGGATGAAGAGTCGTCTCACGCGGTCTGCACGTCCAACACGAACGCTGGTCCAACTGAGGCGCCAGGTGGAAATGGCATGGCAAGCAGTTCCACAGGACTACATCCAGCATCTCTACGATCGTCTCCATGGGAGAATAGCAGCCTGCATTGCTGCGAAAGATGGATATACATTGTACTAGTGCCGACATTGTGCATGCTCTGTTGCCTGTGTCTATGTGCCTGTGGTTCTGTCAGTGTGATCATGTGACGTATCTGACCCCAGGAATGTGTCAATAAAGTTTCCCCTTCCTGGGACAATGAATTCATGGGGTTCTTATTTCAATTTCCAGGAGTGTATAATCTAGGTTTAAATTAAGTTTCACAAAAGAGAAAACTATCAAAATGGTCTTTAATGATCCTTAATTATCTATAATTACTTATGTAACTTCTCGTAAATTACAGTGGCTGATATGGCTTCTCAATATCTATATATCAGGAAAATCATCGCGTTTCAAATTTTTACTTCAAGTGGCAAATGTGATCACCATGAGCTTTAATTGACGATCGACACTAGTATTACGCAAAAAGGGGTTGTAACAGCTGAGACTTCTACAGTTCTGAGTGAAGCTTTATGCGCTGTCATGTGGCATCGCATGCTTTCATTACCTTGTCATTGGTTAGGCAGCTTCAGGGGGGCAGCGGCCGGCGTAGTAGCCCTCCAGCTCGCTGTCTCGGAACTAACTCTTCTTCTCACTTCTCCTTACTTCCATTTACCAAAATTGGTTTAAAAAATAACTATCTGGCTGTGTATCCATCAGACCAATCAGGGTCTCAATATTAACCTTAAGCTCCACCTACAAAAATTCTGTCTATCCAATGAGAAACGTTATACTTTTCGTGGTGGGGCAATGTTTTTAAAGTTTGCAACATAACAGAGACGCGAAAAAGTCTCACGCTAAAACTTGCAGCTGGTGTAGTCCTTTTAGCGTTATTGTAAGATCTATACTGTTCTTCTGGACGGCTCTATCTTTTAACACGGGCTGTGGGGTGGCCCTAACGTAACAGAGACGCGAAAAAGTCTCACACTAAAACTTGCGGGTGGTGTTTTCTTAGCCGTTAGCTCGGTACGTGGGTGTCCATTCGTCCCTTATCATAGGACCTTCCAGCTTAACACGGTTCTGCTCTCGGCTTCTGTTCTCGTTTCTCCCCTCAGAACTGCGTCTGTGTCACAGGGGGGAAGGTATGACATGCATTTAGGCATTCTTGTGTTAGTCTGTGGTATTCCATTTGCTCAGTTTTTACTCGTAATACTTTAGTTAATTTAATGTCACGATTTATTTGGAGCTATGTGGCATACTACTGGATTTGCTTATCATGTCAGGGTTTTCATGGAAGGTGTTGAATTTGCCTGCCACCATACATATCACCACCCTTCGAACTTAATTTTTGCACTGAATTTAGGCAATGATTGAATCGTTGTCTAAGTCAGTCAAAAATTTTCTAATTTATCAAAATTTTGTTTTGTACTGTTCAGCCACGTTATTCTGTTCTATGCTAGTTTGTATTACTAATTTCTGTTTTTATATTCTTCCACATTATAATTAAAAATGACAAGAGAAGAATATTTTTATGCTATTATTAACTTTTAATTATTTTCCTTCTTTATTTAAGTGTGAAGTTTGTTTTTTTAAGAAGTTTGTTATCGAAAGCGAGGAGTCTTTCACATCGATTTTCTTACAAATATTGTTTTTATAAATGTAGTAACTAAGTAAAATCTATTCCTATCACATTTTCTAAATATCATATACAATTTAAATGTTTTTGTTTCTAGACACTCATTTCAACATTGTTACACTAACAAATAAGAGTTATTTCCAAGAATTGCTTTCACAAAGAAATATACATACAGAAGTATTGAGATATTATCCTAATAAATGGTACAAATGTTAAAAAAAGGGAAAACATCCAACAAGATAATTTTTTACTCTTTGTTTTTATGAGGAGAAAATAAGTAAAATATAGTTACTCTTTTATTTTTATGAGGAGAAAATAAGTGGTATATAGTTTTAACATTTATTATGCCTTACTTTGTGTTCTTGATTTATTGTCCATTTCAAATGTAATGACATACTTTTAACGAATAGCCTATTTCTTACTTAAGTCCATAGTCAATGACAGCTATTTTGTAGTTTATTAGCTGTCTGATGTGCTTAACTTATTTAGTTTTCACACGTTTCTTTTGCACAATTCCTACATCACATAATTTGATTTCACACATTCACACAATTCTATGAATGTTTAAACATGAGGTTGGCAAACGTTTTTGCACGAAGGCGATGGACTTGACCGAGATGGATATGGGCAAGTATTTGATGTACAGCTTCGTTTGTTGTTCCTTGTTGGCTTTGCAAGTGTGTGTTGCTGTTGTGGAGGTCCCATAATGGAATGGAGCTGTGAGTGCAGAATCTCGTGGTTTACTGGCTTTCTATGCGTGAAAGTCATCGTTATATGTCGCTGAAAGCGGTCGTTTTTCGTTGTAATACTTTGCAGACGACTAGTTTACAACTGGATAGGGATTTGGGAAGGTATGTCATCTATTCTTCACCCATCTTCTTTCTTGGTCTCAATCTTGCGAATCTTCAACTTCTAGTCATCCTGCTTTTTCTCTCCTTCTTATTTGCTTCTTGGTTCTTCTCTGGGCAGGATATGGAAATATTTATTGATAACTAGTCGCTTTGAAGTTCTCATCCTAGTAACAGTTTGATAAATTGTTTGGGCCTGTCATTTTTAATTTCTGGAAGTTCTTCTTCAGTTTTGTGCATCAACATGCTGTTTAATAGCAGTAGTGTGACTTTTACACATATTTTTTTTTTGCCAGTGGTGGCTTGCCCAAACGGTCTTCTTTTTTCCTTGGTATACTGAGTCGGGGCGCTCGGGGGTTTACGAGCAGTGAAAGTCCGGTGTCCCTCCACTGGTCCCTTCTGACGTTCGGCATCCCGTCGCATCAGTGCAGGGCTCTGTCACTGTACGGCTCCGTGTTCCATCCCAGCAGGTTTCCTCCTAGTGTGCACATTTATTGTCCACTTTCTATACAAGGACCTTCTGTTGGTCTCGCTTCTACCTTGTAGGAAGTGTGTCTTTCTAATTACGTCCTTTTCTTTCTTGATACTTCTCACGCTGCAACTTGTGGGTCATTGCATCTCTTCCTTGCTCGAGTTTTTACAATGGTTCTTACAAAAAGTTTTACTTATAATCATCTAACATATGACTAGTACGTACATTGTTTTGCGCCTTCTTAAAAACCTTAACAAATTCGGCGCCCTTTCCATGTTACAATTCTAAGATAATTGGAATCTTAACGTCTACTCAGGAATCCTCAATTTATTTTTTATTTTTTTGTAGTGTCGTGGTGTATAGTATTTTAGTATTTCATGCTGTGAGGCTATCTATGCTCTCATCATTCTTCTTTCTCCTGACAATCTTATCTGCAACAAAATCTTGAAATATTGTGTTGATTATTTACGAGTAATAAAATTAATCTTTAAACTTTTTGATATGACTCACATGGCGAAGTCCTGTGTATTTGGGTTCATTAGCTCCACAGCATTATCATGAGCAATTGGGCTAATTATAACAGGGCCTTTGTATGCAGCGTAAAACTTTTGTATTTTGTGTTTCCGTTTGCTGGAGAGATCGTGTGTTTTTACAAATACTTTCTGGCCTACTGAGAATGTTCTTTTAATTGCTGTTCTATCTCCTCTTTCTTTTCTTTTAATGGCTGCCCTTCTGATGTTGAAGAGTGTTGTTGCTATGACTTGTTTGTGCTGTCTACATGTTAAATAGGAAATGTAACATTTTCTCTGGTTATGTTTTGGGGTTCAATATTTTTAAGTACAGTAACTGGAGGTAGTAGTGTAGTCCTATGTGGCATTTCATTTATTACTTCTTGAAAATCTTTAAGGTATATATCCCAAGTGTTGTGTCTATTGCCTGCATATAATCGGCATAAAGTGCCTATTTCCTTCATAGATCGTTCTGCTGGATTTACGCTAGGTTTGTACTTAGATATGTAGATGGGTTTTATTTTGTGTTGTTTTAATGTGTTCTGCCATTTACTGATTTGTATTGTGGGCCTTTATCAGAAATTGTTCGTTCCATTCGATCTACTTGTCTGAGAAAATCTTGTCTAAATGCTTTACTTATTGCAAGACCTGTTGCCCGTTTTAATGGTGTCAAGGTAACATACTTAGAAGTAAGTTCCAAAATGACAAAGATAAAAATATATCTATTTTTTGTAAGTGGGAGGGCCCCCATCAAATCTGTTGCACCTGTTTGTTTTAATATTTTAGGGATTATTGGAAACATAGGTGGCTTTGTTAGGAAAGTGACATGTTTAGCCCTCATATATTTTTTGCATTTGACTAATACTGTTCTCATGCGTCTTTTCATTTTAGGAAAATGGCTTGTTTGTTTTATTTTTAAAAAGCATTTCTTTGGTCCAAAGTGGCCATTACTTAAATGTGTATACCATACGTACTTATTAATTAGTTTATCTGGGATATAAATTAACCATTCAATCGTTGCAACATTTCATCTAAAAAATACAAGATTGTATTTTACGAGATAGTACTGTCGAATGTCTGGAAAATCCTTACTTCTCCACTTGTGTTTGATTTCTAGTATTTCGGGATCCTTGTCCTGTTCTTTGCCTATGTTTTTCAATGCTGTCGTAATGTAGTTTTCTAAAGGTACTTGTTTCATATAGTACATTGTAAACTGCTCTTCTGCTGCTTTCAAACCTATGTTATTGGATGCACCCTGTGGACACCGTGATAAAGCATCTGCTAATACATTCCCTGTTCGTGGTACGTGTGTAATAGTGAAATCTAATTCCTGTAGTTTTAACATCCATCTAGCTAACCTCCCATGAGTTAGTTTGGCGGATAACAGAAATTCTGATGCTTTGTGGTCAGTATATACTTTTGTTTTTCTTCCGAATAGGAAGTATCGAAAACTTTGGAAGCCCCATACAATGGCCAATGCTTCCAGCTCTGTGACTGAATCGTTTTTCTCGCTTTTTGTGAGTACCCGACTGGCAAATGCAATTGTTCTATATGATCCTAGCCCTGCCTGTTCGTATTCTTGGAATAAAACAACTCCTAAACCTGTTTTCGCGCTATCAGCGCCCATACAAAAATTTTGTGTTAGATCAGGATGTGCTAAAATCGGTGCTGTTGTCAGTGCGTTTTTCACTTTTAGAAATTCTTCATTGGCTGGTTGATCCCATACCCACGGCGTGTTTTTTCCAGTCAGTGCACATAGCCGTGGTTTTGCGAGATTGTCGATCGAAATAAATTTTTTGTAGAATCCGGTGGGACCTAGAAATCCTGTGACAGTTTTCTTATTATATGGAGTACAGAATTCTTTGATTGCCGTTAGTTTTTCTGAGTCTGGCATTACCCCCTTCTCCGTAATTATGTGTCCTAGAAATTTGACCTCTCACCTTCCAAATTTGGATTTTCTACATTTACTGTGACCATATGCTCTTTCTTGATCTGTAAAAACTGATTTAATGTGTCGTTGTGATGTTCCCAAGAGGGTTCTGCTATAATCACTTCATCAACATAAAAAGTAATTTTTGTAAAATTTCAGGACCGAGTATAGTATTAAATCCACTAATAAACGCTGCTGATGACAACTTTAAACCAAATGGCAATCGTTTAAACTGGTAACATCTACCGAATATGATAAATGCTGTAAATTTTCTACATTCTGGGGCCAATTCTATTTGCCAGAAATTACTCCGTAAATCAATTGATGAAAATATCTTAGCACCATGGAAGTTTTGTAAAAATTCCTCTAATTTCTATGGGCGATCTGTCTCAGTGATTATGATTGTGTTGATCTGTCTGGAATCAAGCACTAACCTGATGCTCATATCTCGTTTTTGTACAATATGGAGCGGGCTGTTATATGTGGAGGTAGCTGGTTCAATAATATCGTCATCTAACATTTTAGATATCTCCTGGAATACTTCATTCCTGTAGCTTAATGGGATTGTATAGGGTGGCACTCTAAATGGTTTGTGCTGTTTTACTTCAAACTTGTACTGAAAGTGTTTAATACTGCCAGTCTTAGTTAAAAATACCTCTGCTTTATCTCGTAAAATACCATCTAATTCTCTTTTACTGTGTTCCTAAATACCTTGAACTTCTTGCAATTTTTCGTCGATTTCTTTATGGACTTCTAACATGAGTTGAGACGATTCCTTCTTTTGTGCATACCATTCTAATTCTTCATCCTCTTTATCTCGCGTCATTCTTAATTGTTTCTTTATAACTGGTATTTCTTCTAATTTTAGCTTTTGCTCAAAGATAAATGTGACATTCCCGAATGTTACGCTACCTTTCCCCATATCTATTATCGCTCATCTCCGATTTAAAATATCTGCACATAGGTGCAGTTAGTTTAGGTATAATCAAGAAGTCGGCTTCGATCTCTTGACCTTGGCCCGGAAGAGTTAACCTTGCTTGTCTCGTAACTTCCACAGCATTGTTTGTAATAATACCTCTTACTTTAATCTTACGTGTTTTCAGAACTGGCAATTCCTCATTGGCATTACACTGTATGAATAAATGTTCTGAGATCGCAGTCAGTTCACTTCCGCTATCAATTACAATATTGACTGGGATAAGCATTACCATGCCCTTCACAAGTGGTTGAATTTGAAAGGGTTGGTTCTGTTCTTCTTCTTCTTGCATAAACGAATCCTCCACTGAATCATACATGATTCTTTTTAGGAATTTCCCTTGTGAATTCGAACTTTCTGTAGGATAAGCTTCGACTGCTACTTCTCTCTCTTTTATTTCCTCTTCTCTATTTCTTCCTTCATTTACGCTTTCTTCTACATCCTCTTACTTCTTCCTCATCTTCGTCTATCTTCTCCTTCTTCGTCGCTACTTCCCCATAATCGCATCTAAATGCTCTAATTATCGCTTCATAACTTCCTTCATTATATACGTTGGGTTGTGTGCCAACTTGTATCTTATTTTCAACTTATGTCGACCTCGCATTATCCACATCGAATTCGCTTTCCCTGGTTTCCATGTCAAATAGCTCTGCAATACTCATTACTTCATGCTTTCCTCCTACATTCGTTGTGCATGCCTCTGGTAATTCATCTTCCTCGTCAGTTTTCTCCCAATTAATTTCATCCCAACACGATATTGTTATTTTCTTGTCTTCGTTTTCATCTGGTCACAGCGGATTTGTTTCTTCCTTCTTCTCTTCTCGTGATAAGATATTTACTTCTCTGTTCAAGGTGCTGCAATTGTCCTGGGTCGCTTAGTCATTCTCTTTGGCACGGGCACTTAGCTGTCAATTCCAACGTTTATCGGGGTTTGGTGGTCTTACCTCCACTTCTTCTATCTGTATTCGCTTTTCTTGTTCAGCTTGTTGATAATGGTTTCTTTGTTGATAATTTGTCGGTCTGTTGGTTGTCCACTACCTGTTCCAGTTGTCGTTATGCCCTCTGTAATAGTTGTTGCCGTTCCTGGGTGAATTATAGTTATTGCCATATCCTCTTCTAAATCCATAACCGGTTCTTTGTTGAAATCTATTCTCGTTTCTTGGTGCGAAGTTATCACATGGTTCGTAATTATTGTTTCTTGGTACTGTGTCTTGTGGATTCCATTGTTTTTTGCTTTCGTTTTCACGTGCGCTTAGTCTTTTTCTTGCGTCATCTTCCGAAAATATGAACTCAAGTTCCCTTAGAATACCTTTAAACGCTTCGACGTCACTGCCTCCGCAACCTACTAATGATTGCTGGTATTTCAATGATAGCTTCATCGCGCATAATTTAATCAACTCTCCGTCACTGTATGGTACATCTAAGCATTGATTTTTGTTTGCCATTACTTCGAAAAATTTCACGGGACTCTTCTCTCCTGAATTTTCAAAATATGGGTTCTGTAATAATTCGTACTTCACTCTGTTCTGTGCTTCGCTGGACCAATATCGTGAGAGAAACTTCTCTCTGAAATCTTCGTACGATCGGCATGTCTCTGCAACATTCTGCATGGTTTCTGCGACTGTTCCTGACATGTGTGCACATATAAACTCTAATTTGGGTGCTAGCGTCCTGTGTTCTGGTAATCCTACTCGGAATTGATCAACGAAAGGTCATGGATGTAATGAGTTTGCTTCTTAAAGGTGTTGAAATTTTCTGACTGTGAGAAAATGATCGTTGTCGTACTTCGTCATAGTTCCATATGAAATTCGTGATTCTTCGCCACTTTTGTTTCTTGTCATTTCTCCCGTCGTTCTTTCCCGTTGTGATAGATAAATTGCATATTGTCCACTGTAACTTTCGCCTTCCCTTGCGTAGTATTGTTGGAGTGGTACGCAATAATTTTTTTCCATCGGTTGTGAACGTGTAGCTGAATCCATTGCACTGTACTCTTCGCGACCTGGCTTTCCATTGTCACGTATTGGTTGGGTATCTTGTCTGGCTAACCTTGCTGCTTCATTGTACGATCCAGACTGTCTTGAAACACACATTTGTGGTTGCGTATGTGTTTGTGATGACGTTTGTTCATCAAGAATTTCGAAACGTGTTTGTTGCTGTGCAGGCTGTCTGATTTCACGTATGTTACTTTCCGCCTGTGACTGGAATCGCAAATGCGGAATATCTTCGTTACGTGTTTGTTTTTCCGGTGCTGTTGCAGATACGGAGGTGGTTGCAGACTCTGTGCTTGTTCGATCGTGTTCACTACGCTCTTCAATGGTTTGCAACAACTCTGTTCGCAATTTCTGAAATTGTCGCTTCGTTTGCGCTTCTATTTTGACTATGCGATTATATCTTTTCAGCGCTGCTTTTGTGATACGTTTGTGTAACACACTGTTTTCAACAATTTCACGAGCTGTACCTGCTGCTTGTCGAGTAATTACATTTATCTGTTTCTCTAGTTTCTTGACTTCTCTCTGGGTGTTGTTACATAATGTTTTGATGTCGTCCTGAATGTCATCACGCAATGTTTGTACGTTCGCTTGTACCTTGTCAATGTCTGTTCTCAATTGATTGTGACCTGTTATTAAGTTTCCTATTACTTCTCGAGATTCTTTTGCCTCGTCTTCAATATGACTTAGGTGTAACTGAATTTTTTTTGTTTTGTTCTTTAATCTCACCCATTTGTCTCGTGGTTTCTGCATTCTGAATTTGAATTTGGTTCGCTATGTCTTTACTTTGCCTTGTCATGGTTTCCGTAATTTGTTGTAATAATTCTGACAGATTTTTAGGTACTATTCCGTTTTCTTCCGCCGTCCTACGCTCTGTGTTTTCGCCCAGTTGTTGGTTTGCAACCGATTGCATTGAACTGTGCTGTGACACGTTTATGCTCGCATTCCTTGTGCTCTGTGGTGAGGGAGCTCTGATTACTTGTACTATGGGTTCTACGTATTCAAGACGCAAGTTAAAATCCTCATCGACTGTCTCTCTCCGCCGGCGGCGCTAATCTCGCGGTTCTAGGCGCGCAGTCCGGAACCGTGCGACTGCTACGGTCGCAGGTTCGAATCCTGCCTCGGGGATGGATGTGTGTGATGTCCTTAGGTTAGTTAGGTTTAGGTAGTTCTAAGTTATAGGGGACTGATGACCACAGCAGTTGAGTCCCATAGTGCTCAGAGCCATTTGAACCACTTTTTGTCTCTCTCCTTTCCTGCTCCTCTGTCGTTTGCTGACCTAGGTTTTCTGTGCCTTGGCGTACATTATCTTCGTTATGATGCGTTATATGTCCTATTTTCCGCGATACTGCATCGTCTGTTGTACTGTCCTCTATTCTCTCTCCATTTTCATGCTGTGTCTCTACCTCAATGTGGTCAAGGTCTGGATCTTCCATTGCGAATCTTTCCAGATCCCTTATTTTCTGTTTTAAAAGCAATTCACGCACCCTACTTCGAGTCAGCATACGATCATACGGTCTCAAGCGTTTCATAAACTTTTTGCACACACGACTTGACAAACCATTCACTTACTTGTGGGGTCAGAACCTGCTTGTCAACGATGTATCCGCCAACTGTGCACTTGCATTGGAGAGAAAACTTACAATATTAAAATTCATAACTTAATTATGCTATTGTTTCTGCTAGAATGTCTGTATTGAATACTTTCTTACTACCTATCGCCGCAGCTACTGTTTTCGACTATGTATAACTTTAAGAAACTAAATTTACTATGAAAATTTTTCAGCAGGTATTTTTCTGACCTAGTTAGACATTTGGTTGGTATTTTACCATCCTGGCAGGGTCGCCATTTTGCAACATTCATGGTGGTGTCTGTTTGTTCTATATCGTGTCTCCCTACCACTTTCCTGCAACTACGCTCTGAGCATGATTTTTAGGGAATTGACTAGTTTGAACCTGGGACCTGATGCTGGTAAAGAGACGCCAGACCACACATGACATGCAGAATTCAGAAGAGTTCATTGAGACTAGCGATGATATAACCAAATACTTAATGATTTCACCGTCAGCTCCATTGCACTCCCTGTAAAAGAATCTTAATACTAACTAAATTTAGTGGAAGGAGTTCAAGGCTTTCCTATTTTTTAGTTAGCTGGTAAAATAACGTCGACAAATAAGTTAAGTTTACCATTGGAAATTTTATTCTACTTACAAAACATTGTTTATAAATTGCACTATTGATAAAAGAAAATGTTTTAATACAGGATGGTAAAAACCAACTGCGTTCGACAAAAAATGTAAAAGAATATTTCCTGAATGGGTGTCCAAGTTCTACAATGGATCGAAGGATGACCTATTCCATATCACATCTATAATCTAGGTTTAAATTAAGTTTCACAAAAGAGAAATCTATCAAAATGGTCTACAGTGACCCTTAATTATCTATAATTACTTATCTAACTTTTTGTAAATTACAGTTGCTGATGTTGCTTCTCAATATCTATACATCAGGAAAATCATCGCGTTTCAGATTTTTACTTCAAGTGGCAAATGTGAACACCATGAGCTTTAATTGACGATCGACACTAGTATTACGCAAAAAGGGGTTGTAACAGGTGAGACTTATACAGTTCTGAGTGAATCTTTATGCGCTGTTATGCGGCATCGCGTGCGTTCATTACCTTGTCGTTGGTTATGCATCTTGAGGGGGGCAGCGGCCTGCGCAGCTGCCCTCCAGCTCGCTGTCTCGGAACTAACTCTTCTCCTCACTTCTCCTTACTACCATTTACCGAAGTTGGTTTAAAAAAAAAAAACTATCTGGCTATGTTTCCATCTGACCAATCAGGGTCTCAATGTTAACCTTAAGCTCCGGCTACAAAAATTCTGTCTATCCAATGAGAAACGTTATACTTTTCGTTGTGGGGCAATGTTTTTAAAGTTTGCAACATAACAGAGACGCGAAAAAGTCTCACGCTAAAACTTGCAGCTGGTGTGGTCCTTTTAGCGTTATCGTAAGATTTATACTGTTCTTCTGGAGGGCTCTATCTTTTAACATGGGCTGGGGGGTGGACCTAATGTAACCCAGACGCGAAAAAGTCTCACACTAAAACTTGAGGGTGGTGTGGCCCTTTTTGTGTTATCGTAAGATCTATACTGTTTTTCTGGAGGGCTGTAGCTTTTAAAATGGGCCGGGGGGTGGTCCTTGACGTAACAGAGACGCGAAAAACTCTCATGTTAAAACTTGCAGCTGGTGTGGTCTTAGCGTTTAGCTGGCGACGTGGGTACCCGTCCATCCCTTATCGTAGGGCCTTCCAGCTTAACATGGTTCTGCTCTCGGCTTCTGTTCTCGTTTCTCCGCTCGGAATAGCGTCTGTCTCACGGTGTGAAGGTATGACATGCATTTAGGCATTCTTGTGTTAGTCTGTGGTATTCCATTTGCTCACTCGTTACTCGTATTACTTTGGTTCATTTAATGTCACGATTTATTCGGAGCTATGTGACATACTGCTACATTTACTTATCATTTCAGAGTTTTCATGGAAGGTTATGGATTTGCCTGACACCTTAACCTCGATCCTATCAATACTGTTTCCCCCTCCACCCACTATCATTACATAATCCTGCTTTGAGGAACCCTTGCACGAGAAATCTATATCCTCTACCACCTGGTTAAGACATTCAGTTGGCTTGAAAAAGTTTGTGATCTGGTACCCGTGACCTAATTTTTCCTGCAAAATCGGGCCCACACCTCTTCCATGGTTGTTACCTAGCAACATAACTTTCCTCTTACTTTCAACTTTTTTTTGAAAAAGTTGGTTTCCTAGTGTGATTCTGTTGCTTCTGAACTACATCTACTTCTACTGGAATCTCTTCCTTACTTACCTGTGGCAACAAGGCAAATCTATTGGTTGTGCCAATTGGGAAACTGTCAGACATTGTCCTCTTTCTGTGTTTCTGTGGCCCCTGTTCCCAGCTACCACTTCCCACCGCTGTTTCTCTCCTGCCCCCTTAACCTCATTTTTACTTTTGTTCTACCGGGCCCAGCAAAGCGTGTGTGACAAGAATGCACGTTTAAATGCTGAAAAGTTGCCTTGGCCACATTTTTTAAAAGAGTTTGCCCTTCACACTGACAAATCTCTTTTCAGTTTCGCCACGGTGCTATTGAGGAAATACCACGTGGATGGGCGTCCACTGGCTCGTGCGTCGTGTCACGAGCAATGTCGTGCTTGGAGTGGAAATATTATGTTTGTGAGCTGGAAGGTTTGTTATTCTCATTGAACTGCAAGAGTTCTGGGTCTATTAATAGCGATCTATCCTTCTGCCGTCGATTAGTTGGGTATTTTGGAGAAAAAGTCGTATTGGACTTATTTTTAGATGGATAATTGGCCTCTCGAATTAACAGTTTATGTTTTAGTGACTAAGGAGTTCAAAAAATCGTGTATAGTGTACATTGAGCTTCATGTTTGGGGGAAGAGGACCAACCCCGTGATAGTTAATACCTTTCCAAATCCCTAGTCTATCAGGACAGCCTTGTATTAACGCACTTGAAACTCTTTGTTGGTGGAATGGTTGATTGGGGGAGGGGACCCAACAGCGAGGTCATCGGTCCCATCATTTACAGATGGCGATAACTTTTACTTGAAAGTCACACGCCCGATGTCGGTGAATAAATTTAATGTGTTTCATAGCGGTTGTAGTCGTCGCAATGCCTGCTCCTTCGGTCATGCATGCATTCCGAAGCAGAATTGCTTCGAAATCCGGAATAACATAGGCACTGCCATATTGTATTTATCCGCTGACACCTGACGAGCGGTTCTCAAGTAAAATGGCTCCCCGTAAGGGAATATACATAATGAATGGAGGAGTACAGGTCGCAAATACGTGGTTGACGGCATACGGATGTTTGGGTCTGGCTGTGATTCGTGCTCTAAGAATCAAATGGTATAGCGGCTGCTCGCGGAAAGCTGGAAATCTGTGTTCATGTACCGGTGCGGTAGAAAGTTTCGTTGTCGTCATTCCATTATACTTGCTAATCTTTGTCCATATTCGCAACTGCTAATACATTTCAAGTGCAATATCGTTCTTCGTCACTATGGGTCATTGCTTCTCAGGCCAACTGGGGAATACGTTACATTGGCTACCAGTGGCACAATAAGCACACCTGAACTCGGACCTGACATGAATACAATTATAATAGAGTGTGTCTTGCCCAAAAACCAAGGTGCACCTTGCTTCTGAGAGTGTTATAACACATATGGAGATATGTACTGGTATAGAAATAACTCTGCTGTCGGGATGGTCCCAGAAACTAAATCGCGAGCTCACAGATCGATTGACTCTCACAACAAGAACCCTGGAGTGTGCTTCTACTTGTAGACGCAATTACGTACACAATTTCAAATTAGTAAAACAGAACACAGGTTTGTTTTTTATGGTACCAAGTAACGTGTCTTGTGCCGTGTTATTAAAAACTTGTGCACTGTGAGCTAAAGGACGTAGAAATAACCATAAAAACAGTGATGAATAGTTTAACTGACATTCCGTATGCTGGCGCCGCAAGGAAGAATAGTTCCCCCAGCTGTATTCTATTACATTTCGCGCTTTACGTTGGGTGAGGGAGTACAGCCACCACTCGTGACATTTAATGAACTTTTCGTGAATTCCTTCCGTTACCTGGAAAGCAAGGCTACCGGCCTAAACCAGTACCTTGCTCTATTCAACAGAATATGTGACCGTCTTCCACACTAACAAAAGCTCAAATTTTCGAATAATACTAGTACGTTTCTTAGACGTAGTTGTAATTCCAACCTGTTCGAAATAAACGCCTACATCGAATATTAACGACTTTATAGGCTCCAATAAGTGAGTAATGCCGCATTTGCTAGTAGGTCGTCTAGTCATTACGTCTATGATAGTAAAGTGGGTATTTGCTCTGCCGTGCTGTAATACTGCTTTCCCCAGAATATACAGCATGTAGCAAAAAGTTTCAACGAAACATAAAGCCGGAAATCTGCGCACACAGGAAATAAAATATTTTGTGCAGACACAACCTTTTAAAACGTGTTAATTGTGTGAAACCAACAATGACGGAATTGAACATCACAGCACTTGAAACTCTACGTTAAGTGAAATGTTGAAATTGACTTCTTGGGCATGCATCATAGTGTTCTTATCTCTTTGTTCTTTGTCGGAGTCTTATCTCAAATTACATTCATGCTAATGTGAAGAGGCAATGAGGTAATGTCAGATATGGAGACTACATTATGCCCAGGGAACAGGCCGCTGCACGTGTACGAGAAGCTGAAGGGCCGCCCTCTGCAAACCATAGAATTGCAGCGCCGCCGACAGTAACCAACAAAAGTGATGAGTCATGTCGTCAGAACGATAAAATCCGGCAGCACATCCGTAAATAACATAAACATCTATTATGCTGGGCAACTCTACATAATCACAACTTACAATTTACAGTTGGATCAGCTGTTTAAGTGATCCAGCTCTAAATTACTTAATGTTCATGGTCGACTTCGTCTTTCGATGTTTCCCACCATTAACTTACTGTGGACAGTGGTATAAAGTGAGTTGCAGTATGTAATTAGGGGTTTCTGGTTCCAGGCCGTAAGTCAGTACACGTACAAGAACGATTATCATGTATTTCTCGGCCGTCTGTGATGCTTTCCATGCTGGAGTTACACTATGTGATCAGAAGTATCCCCACACCCCAAAGACATACGTTTCTAACATTAGGTGCATTGTGCTGACATACACTGCCAGGTACTCCATATCAGCGATCTCAGTAGTCATTACACATCCTGAGAGAGAGCAGAAACGGTGGAACTCACGGACTTCGAACATGGTCAGGTCATTGGGTGACAATTGTGTCATACGTCTGTACGCGATTCTTCCACACTCCTAAACATCCCTAGGTCTATTGTTGCCGATGTGATAGAGAAGTGAAAACATGAAGGGACACGTACAGTACAAAAGCGTACTGGTCGACCTCGTATGTTGACTGACAGAGACCGCCGACAGTTGAAGGCGGTCGTAATGTGTAATAGGCAGACATCTATGCAGACCATCACACAGGAATTCCCAACTGCATCAGGATCCACTGCAGGTACTATGACAGTTAGTCGGGAAGTGAGAAAACTTGGATTTCATGGTCAAGCGGCTGCTCGTAAGCCACACATCACGCCGGTAAATGCCAAACGACGCCTTGGTTTGTGTATAGACCAGAAACATTGGACAATTGAACAGTGGAAAAACGTTTTGTGAAGTGACGAATCGCGGTATACAATGTGGCGATCCGATGGCAGGGTGTGGGTATGGCGAATGCCCGGTGAACGTCATCTGCCAGCGTGTGTAGTGCCAACAGTAAAATTCGGAGGCGGTGGTGTTATAGTGTGGTCATGTTTTCCATGGAGGCGGCTTGCACCTCTTTTTGTTTTGCGTGTTGCTATCACAGCACAGACCTACATTGATGTCTTAAGCACATTCCTGCATCCCTCTCCTGAAGAGCAAATCGGGGATGGCGATTCCATCTTTCAACAGGATCGAGAGCCTGTTTATAATGCACGGCCTGTGGCAGAGTAGTTACACTCAGTCGTTTAGGACTCCTTTGGGATGTTTTCGAACGCCGACTTTGTGCTAGGCCTCACCGATCGACATCGATACCTCGCTTCAGTGCAGCACTCTGGGAAGAAGGGGCTCCCACTCCCCAAGAAACCTCACAGCACCTGATTGGACGTATGCCTGCGAGAGTGGAAGCTGTCGTCAATACTAAGGGTGGGCCAACTCCATATTGAATTCCAGCATTTCCGATGGAGAGCACCACGAACTTTTAAGCCATTTTCCGCAAGGTGTCCGGAGGCCTTTGATCACATAGTGTGTATGACAGGATACAACTAAGAGCTACACGTTCATAACGGAAGTGTGTAGTAAGGACAGGAGCGTTACAAAGTTGCTTGACAAACGTCTCTGTCAGACTTTGCAGATCACTGAAATACTCACATAATGGGAGATAAAAAATTTTCCTTTTGAGGACGTTGCCTCAGCGTATATGCAATGTCAGTTCTGTTTGGATGCATTTGGTAATAATGTCTCCATAGTTAACTTTTTCGCGTTTGCCTCACGTACTTCGGAAAGACACGAATGCTACACTAATCCCTTGCCTACGTACCGGCATCGGAGTTGAGCCACCCTGCATACACCGAAGCAACACCCTCGAACAGAAACTTTTAGATCGCCCCTTGTACTTCATTACCTACAACGTTCGTAACACAACTAATCATCAACATTTTCCTTCACTTTCTCCGCAGTATCTACCTTAAAATCACTGTCTGAAATTCCATTATGTGCTATGCAAAAGTTAGGGGAACATACTCTTCCCTGTTCATCACGTCCGGACTCCATGGGCTGGAAAACAACAACCATTATCTTCCAGTGGCTTAAAAACTACTGCACGTAATACAATATTTCACGTACTGCTGCTCTGTCAACCATTTCCTTACGTAAAGCACACACTTACTTCGTTTGGCTGCGTAGATATTTCAGACATCACGTTGTCACAAGATTTTTACACTACTCCCCGTTACTTCCACAGCTAAAAAACACTGCTTTTTCATAATGAGAGCCAGTTTCAGGAAATGAGCACCAGGTTCATACTAAAGAGTATACAATACACTGCAAGTTACTGCAGTTTTCATAGCGTATCATAGCCCATGCACGTTCACGTGCCCAGTGAACGAAACGTCAAGAATTGAGACATTTCACTGGCATAATCTTGATGTTTTCGTAACTGCGCGCCCAGGAAAATTTCAAAATACAGAGCTGGCAGGTATCTAATTCTGTTCACGACAGTTAAACTGAAAGCTGGAGAGGTGGGGAAGTTCGCCCGGCTGTTGAATAGTTACCCTCAGATTACAAGAACTTCCCTACGATAGCTTGGCCAATGAACTATGTAATGAAAGTGGCCATTTCCTAGGTATAGCTGGCCGGTGCGGCCGTGCGGTTCTAGGCGCTTCAATCTGGAAGCTCGTGGCCGCAGGTTCAAATCCTGCCACGGGCAAGGATGTGTGTGATGTACTTAGGTTAGTTAGGTTTAAGTAGTTCTAAGTTCTAGGGGACTGATGACCACTGATGTTAAGTCCACAGTGCTCAAGGCCATTTCAGCCATTTTTTTTTCACGGTATACAAGATGCATCTCACTCACCGAACTGTATTGTGTGAAGCGTTGTCTACAAGATGAATGAAGGTGATGTGATGATGATGACGACTGAAACAGGGGCCAGTCATAGCCACCACTAGGTCAGGGCCACTTCGGACCACCAGCTACGACCAGGTCAACATGAGGCCCACTTCTGATCACCTGTTGGTTAGCCACTTCCGACTCCAGTAGTATCTGCGTCATCGTGAAACCCTCTTTTGACCACCAGTTGTAACAGTAACCCCCAACCGCACCCCCAAACATGGGGTCACGATTTTCAGTGGGTGTGGAGTCTGAGAGAGTGATGCTGTTGCGTTGCAGCTGCAGGAGGCTGAACTCATGAAAGGGTGACCGTGACTGTCGCACGGCGTAAAGAGTCATTTAAACAGCGATGTCTAGAAACATATGTTGTGATTTTAGAACATGGTTGTCTATTATGGCATGGTGGAAGGCAATCTGTTTAGCACACTCTAGCGCAACAAGAAATGAGGAAGCAGCAGTCTGGTGTTGTACAGGGCAGGATCCAACAGCAATATCACCCAGGTAACTGGATCAGAAGTTCGCGAGCGCGAACCTGCAGCGACTCAACAACAACTCGTGCGGCCACCCTCAGTGCTCTCGAGGAGAGACGTGCACTTAGACGTTCATTTCGAGCAAATCACAGCCTACTGGTGTCTTGAAGGTGCAAGCGCAGGATTCAAATCAGCAACGCCGTGTACCGCCACATACAGCCAGCGAGGTGAAACTCACGGCTTGTCTTGGTGTGTCAAGATGTTATCAATGGCACCCTCCATTCTGCAGCACTGGCGCCCCCCACATACTTCAGATACTGGGTGACACAAAGTATGAGCCTGACCTGATTCTCTGTCATCTAGGCCAAGTAATAATTTTGAAAATTTATATGTGCAACACTCCTTCAGTATTCAAAGGATTCGTGTTGTATTTTATTTTGGTGCCACCTACGCACTGTTGCACTTTACATACACTACTGGCCATTAAAATTGCTACACCACGAAGAACACGTGCTACAGACGCGAAGTTTAACCGACGGGAACAAGATGTTGCGATATGCAAATGATTAGCTTCTCAGATCATTCACACAAGGTCTGCGACACCTATAACGTGCTGACACGAGGGAAAGTTTCTAACCGATTTCTCTTACAAAAACAGCAGTTGACCGGCATTGCCTGGTGAAACGTTGTTGCGATGCCTCGTGTGAGGAGGAGAAATGCGTAACATTACGTTTCCGACTTTGACAAAGGTCGGATTGTAGCCTATCGCGATTGTGGTTTATCGTATTGCGACATTGCTGCTTGCATTGGTCGAGATCCAATGTTAGCAGAATATGGAATCAGTGGGTTCAGGAGGGCAATACGGCTGGATCCCAACGGCCTCGTATTACTAGAAGTAGAGATGACAGGCAGCTTATCCGCATGGCTGTAACGCATCGTGCAGCCACGTCTGGATCCATGAGTCAACAGATGGAGACGTTTGCAAGACAACAACCATCTGCACGAACAGTTGGACGACTTTTGCAGCAGCATGGACTATCAGCTCGGAGACCATGGTTGCGGTTACCCTTGACACTGCATCACAGACAGGAGCGCCTGCGTTGGTGTACTCAACGACGAACCTGGTTGCACGAATGAATCCAGGTTCTGTTTACAGCATCAAGATGGTCGTATCCGTGTTTGGCGACATCGCGGTAAATTCACATTGGAAGCTTGTATTCGTCATCGCCATTCTGTCGCATCACCCTGCGTGATGGTACATGTTTCGGTCACTTCTTGTTCGCATTTACGGCACTTTGAAAATTGGACGTTACATTTCTACATATACTTCCATATTCCACAAGCCACCAGACGGTGTGTGGCTGAGGGTACCTTGAGTACCTCTATCAGTTCTCCCTTCTATTCCAGTCTCGTGTAGAACGTGGAAAGAAGGATTGTCGGTATGCGTCTGTGTGGCCCTAATCTCTCTAATTTTATCCTCATGGACTCTTCGCGAGATATACGTAGGAGGGACCAATATACTGCCTGACTCCTCGGTGAAGGTATGTTCTCGAAACTTCACCAAAAGCCCGTACTGAGCTACTGAGCGTCTCTCCTGCAGTCTTCCACTGGAGTTTATCTATCATCTCCATAATGCTTTTGCGATTACTAAAAGATCCTGTAAAGAACCGCGCTTCTCTCCGTTGGATCTTCTCTATCTGTTCTACCAACCCTATCTGGTACGGTTTCCACACTACTGAGCAGTATTCAAACAGTTGGCAAACAAGCGTAATGTAACCTTGAAATGTCCCTTTAGAAAAATTATACAAGACTGTGCTTAAACTGACACACAATATTTTTTAAGCTCAACACAATCTGACTTTCAGCAATCCCTACAAGAGAATGGCCCTGACTAACATTAATCTATATGTTTCACAAATCACTTACCTCACAAAAATCTTCCTTACTCGAACTACTGCAATACAGCGAGTGCCACTATTGCCAGCTAACTAATAGATTCAAACTACAGAAGTCACTAACTACTGATAGGCACAGTTAGCAAATGAAAGATTTTAATACACAACAAACAATGTATTTGCCTTAATAGTCATAATATATATATATATATATATGTTCATGACACCAATTCTTACAAATTTCAAAACTCCGCCATCTCTCTCCCCACGTCCACCACTGCTGGCGGCTTACCTCCAACTGCGCAACGCTACGCGCTGTTAACATCCAGCTGCCCAACAATACAATGGCGAGTATTGCAACAATTCCAACCAGCCACAGATTGCTGACAGCATAGCCAGTGATTTTCATACAGAGCGCTACGTGATGGCGGTGTGACTAATAAAAAAACCTAAACAGCCTACATACGACCTACTCCTTTTGTTTTCGGATTGCATTTACTTAGGATTCTTCCAACGAGTATCAATCTGCCATCTGCTTTACCGACCATCAACTTTATATGATCCTTCCATTTTAAATCACTCCTAAAGCGCACTCCTAGATACTTTACGGAATTAACTGCTTCCGGTTGCTGACCTGCTATATTGTAGCTAAATGATAAGTGGTCTTTCTTTCTAGTTATTCGCAGCACATTACACTTGTTATTTCAGATGTGTTGTGACCTGTGGCTCTACACTTCATTCGATCCCTTGCGAAACCCTACATTTCAGCAGGATAATTCACGACCGCATGTTGCAGGTCCTGTACGGGCCTTTCCGGATGCAGAAAATGTTCGACTGCTGCCCTGGCCAGCTCATTCTCCAGATCTCTCACCAACTGAAAACGTCTGGTCAATGGTGCCCGAGCAACTGGCTCGTTACAATACGCCAGTCACTACTCTTGATGAACTGTGGTATCGTGTTGAAGCTGCATTTGCAGCTATACATGTACACGCTATCCAAGCTCTGACTCAAGGACTAGGCGTATCAAGGCCGTTATTACGGCCAGAAGTGGTTGTTATGGGTACTGATTTCTCAGGATCTACGCACCCAAAATTGCGTGAAAATGTAATTACATGTCAGTTCTAGTGTAATATATTTGTCCAGTGAATACCCATTTATTATCTGCATTTCTTCTTGGTGTAGCAATTTTAATGGCAAGTAGTGCAGATTACATCGGATCTATTGTGCAACACTTCCATTATCCAGTGCTGCCTTTCCAGTACTTTTCTCAAAACCTAACTGGTAATCACCTAAGGGATTCTTAATTCTCTTACCCAGTCTTCTGTATATGATACTTGCCACTAAATTGGACACATGAGCTGTTAAGCTGATTGTGGAGCCTATATTTTTTCAATTGTTAGCTCTTCTTATTTTCGGAACAGGATGCATGATAGTATCCCAAAAATGTGATGTTATTTCTTTAGTCTAATAGATTCTTCACAACAATTTGAATAATTTGGAGAAACCATTTTTGTGCCATCATCTATACAATTTTGTATGTATGTTTTCTGCCGGTTTCGACTGTTAAAATCATCTTCAAGGAAGAAACATGATGATAACAGGAACAGTCGAAGTAGGCAGAGAATAAATACAAAATTTTGCAGCTGAAGGCCTAAATATGCGGTTTGCAAATTACTTAACAGCTGTATACAATCAACTACGTAAAGCACCCAACTGAAGTTCGTTTCTTTGCCATTGTCACCAATGTTTTTAGAAATTTCCAACTATACCGGCTGCCATACTTGATCACAAGTCTTCCAAAGCTCTGTCAAACTCTGGTTGTAATAATGGATCCCCTACCTCTTTCAAATCTACTTCCTTTTGTTTCTCTGTCACGGTAGCAGACAGCTCCCTCCCTCATGTAGGCCTCAAGTGTATACCCTTCGCATCTATCCGCTCTGACCACTACGACTGAAAGCGGAATTCCTTCTGCAGTTTTAATGCTGCACCTTTGCTTATAAATTCACTGAACGTCCTTTATACTTTTCTGTGTTTTGAATCTGTCTTTCCGACGACCATATACTTTAGTATTTCTTTACGCTTAACCTGCAGTTTTAATCCTGCACCTTTGCTTATAAATTCACTGAACGTCCTTTTTACTTTTCTGTGTTTTGAATCTGTCTTTCCGACGACCATATACTTTAGTATTTCTTTACGTTTATCTTGCAGCCATTTAGAAGTAGCTTTCCTACTATTTTTATTTACTTCATTCTCAAGTGAGTTTGTAGCTGTATTCCTTATTTGTTCCAAGTCTTTTCCAGATAGGTTTTCACCTCTTATGATTACCGAATACGTCACATCAAGAGATCACAACGACAAAGCGAAAATAAAGGTCATACCAAGGTTCATCGACCGTCGTACTGTCGGACAAACACCATAAGGTGGTTTGGGGAAAACAGATGTTTATGTAGAAAATATTTTCATCCTATTGATATTTAGTCGTATCGTTTCGTTACACCTTTGTCTTTGTCTTAATCATCTATTCATCTTCATTAATGACACCCTCTTAACCCTCTCATACATTGGTGTCTTCAGCGATGCGGATTACTGTTGCCTCTACCTCTTCTTTAGCAACGTATGTAACCCTTCCAATTGTTGTTTTTTTGTATCTCATACCTGAGTATTTTGTATTAATTACCTCACTGTTCCCATGAGAGTCCGCATCTCGTGGTCTCGTGGTAGCGTTCTCGCTTCCCGAGCACGGGGTCCCGGGTTATATTCCCGACGGGGTCAGGGATTTTCAACTGCCTCGACATGACTGGGTGTTGTGTCGTCCTCATCATCATCATTCATCCCCATGATGGTCGGAGGAAGGCAACGGCAAACCACCTCCGCTAGGACCTTGCCTAGTACGGCGGTAACGGTCTCCAGCATCGTCCCCTACGCTCTGTCACGGAGTGTGGGACATCATCTTCATCATACCATGAGTATAGTTATAACGTAATGCAATTAAACTGTATCACAATGCTGAAATATTAATATGATATGCTTCCGTTAAAAGAAAATTACTAAAAGCCATTCAAAAGCCATGACCACACATAATATTTTTTATTCAAGACAACCAGTTTCATCAGGCTATGTCAGATGGATAAAATTCAGTATATTGAGAACGATGTCAGCATAAGATGAACATGTTTTACTAAAAAAAAAAAGTTTAAAACCTGAAGATGACAACTAAGACTGTTGAAACTGATTTTCTTGAACAACAAGTATTTTGTGCGAGCTTGGCCTTTGAATGATTTTTAACCATGAAAACGAACTGCCATTCAGCATTCTCATATTGAAAAAATTCAGTTAAAAAATTATTTTTAATGCGATTGTAACTCTGTGCGGCAGTACAGCGATACCACAGTTTCCTCCAACTGAATCGCTTCTGAGCTGCAGCTCGACCATCGCACCTCCCTATTAATGTAGGAATGGAGCTTGCGGTGTCCCTTCGTTTGTCACAGTGTCCTCCGTTCTCTCGAAATGGACCTCTTAAAATCAGATCCTTCAGTTGTTTCGAAGGGATTGGTTCTCACACATATTTTCCTCGGCATCCTTTCGCAATGTGCCGATCGTAATAGACTGTTCTCGCATCTCTTTAAATCTACAAGCCGTATTTTCAAACCATTGAAAAATATCCTTGCGAAAGTCTGGAAAATTCTAAGGAAAACAAGGGCGTCTAGAAGCGACGATCACAGTTCCAAAGCCACTACAAGTTGAAATTTCCTTTATAAACAGAACAATCGTCAGTAATAACTACGCACTCACCCGAAACAAGCGAATGCCGGTCATCCTACTTGTTTGAAAACGACTATGGTCGTCCTTAGCTCGTCATTCGAAAATTGAATTACAGGCGATCTCTAGTGTTGTACAGTTCTACCTTCGAAATAGCTTGGGTAAGATATATTTAAGACAGTCGATATACTGTACTACATCGACCAAATATTCCACAACTTTTAATGTCAATGGATTATTTAAAACCATTAATAAGCTGCGATCCTAGATAAGGAACAATTTACAAACCGAATTCGACACTTAGGACTCAGCACGTGTCACAAAATCAAATGGAACTATGGCAAAATGAACTACATCGGCCAAACTGGTAGGTCCTTTAAGTAAAGGTACAAAGAATACAAAGACGCCTTTCGGCTTAACAGTTTTCGGAAGTCAGTCATGGCCATGCATACTTATGAGACTGGCCACCTCATAACGGAAGGGAAGAGGATCTCGCGATTTGCGTATACAAAATAAAGGCTATAATGTCCCTTTACTAGAACAATACGAAATTACTGTACATTGCGTGGTAAGTCATAATATATTAAATGAACAGCTTAAAGGTGACAAAATAACTAATTTAGTAACTTTAAAAAATGCTTCAAATGGCTCTGAGCACTACGATGAAAGGTATGTGCTAAAGTCTGATCAGGGTAGCTCCGGAAAATAAAGAAATAAAGTCGGTAGTTGCCAACCGCAAGGTGGAACGAGTATAATGTCTTTGAGTAGGAGTATCTTTGATGGTTAAGATAGCCAGGTGCGCGCAGTAAAAAAAAAAAAAAAAAAAAAAAAAAAAAAAAAAAAAAAAAACCGAGGAGTCGCAGGTAGGTGCCCGAAGGAAGCAAATGTGTTCAAAATGCTTCAAAAGGCTCTGAACAAATGGCTCTGAGCAATATGGGACTTAACTTCTGAGGCCATCAGTCCCCTAGAACTTAGAAGTACTTAAACCTAACTAACCTAAGGACATCACACACATCCATGCCCGAGGCAGGATTCCAACCTGCGACCGTCGCGGTCTCGTGGTTCCAGACTGTAGCGATTAGAACCGCTCATAGCAGACGTATGCAGACAGCTTTAAGGTAGGAGTAGCGCTCGCTGCGCAGTTACCATAAGACAATTTTAGCATATATATGAGAGAACATATATAATGATTTCAAAAGGGTTTTTGTTAGATAATGTTCAGAGTTGGATTTGTATGTTCAAGGTTCGACACTGTAAGCGATTTGTAAATTTTTTTGCAAGAGTGATTTGTGCTAGAGAAATGTTGGAAATTGTGGGTTTTGTGTATGAATTAAAAATATAAGAATATATATAGTGACTTCAACATTGTGTTTAAATCTAACAACCTGAATCATAATCCACATCCTTTGCTTGTACTGAATATGAAAATGAGTAGTAAAGTAAAGTTACCCACCAATGAAAGAACATGATGAAAATGAGTCCTCTATGCAATATATATGTGCAGTTCATAGTTTGAAATCGATTTTGCTATAACTAACGTTATCAGAGAAAAGTTACTTCAAATAACTAACTTTATGCCATTGCACAACTAGCGTTATTCAAGTCAAGATATAATTTCATTGAATAAACATCAGGTCCTAAAGATAATTTTTCAGTACCTTCGTAAGGCCATTGCACAAATGGCATTACTCTCTTAAAGTTGATTGCTGAGTCAAATACATGTTGCAGTTAGTTCTGGCAAAATGGAGGAGTGCAAGATACAAGTTCACAGACGCAGTCAGATGCAGGTTTGTTGAATAATTAATTTAGAAGAATCTTATCAATGATACTTTCACGAATAAAAAAAGCTTACAATTTTGGTTAGATACTTTCACTTGGCAACATCATCTGTGGTGACGTTCTTGGATATATTTTCTGTAACTGTGGACTTTGTTTTCGAGCATTCTTTTCGCTACCACTGTTTCAGCTGTGCGCTGCTTGCTAGTTGCGTAGTATTGCGTTTTGTGCGCTGCATTGCTAGTTGCTTAATATTAAGTTTGCTGCTACGCCTGTGAATGTTTATTTTTTGCTCTGCCTCTGCTTATACTGATTTTGTGTACAAAATATGGTCTTGTGAACTACGACCATTTTGAGATTTTGTCCACCATATTGTCTCCCTCAAGACGTCCAAAGCAAATCGACAGGGTGATAAGGTACAATTACGCAGTTCCTCAAAAGCGCGTAAGCAACAACCACGAGACAATGACCTAGTTTTGTCAGCTAACCCACCTACTTCACAAAGTGATCAGGAATTTGACATCAATGCTTCGGCAAGTAACGACGCCACAGAGTCACAAAATTTCGCATCGGCTCCTCTTTTGCCTTCGGGTTCTCAGAACACAGTGAGCCAACTAGAAACAGTTTCTCATGATTGGTTCATGTTCATTCAACCTTCACAAAGCCATGTGGTTGATTCCGACAACCAGTTTCTCTTGCAATATTGTTCCACAGACAGAGAAATTGCTTCATCTGAGAATTCTCAAATAGTTTTTAGCAACCTTCCCCAGCAGAATGAGTTGCAAAACCGAAATACCTAGGTGACATCCCCAGATCTAGCTGAAGATAAATTAGATTGTTTTCTTCCACTACTGAACGAACGTGACAGAAAGTGTGATGAACAATTTGAGCAAAACCGTGCAGACAGTGCTAAACGTGATGAACAGTTTGCTCAATACTGTGCTGAGAAAGCTAAGCATGATGAACAAAACGCAAAATGTGATGAATACCTCACCGGTAGCATTCAGAAATTAACCCAAACTATCGACACATATATAAAAGTAACTGACAATAAATTACAGGATATCATTGAATCGCTTCAGCGCGACTCCTACCTAAAAGCTGTCTGCACACGTCTATTTCAACCAGGCATCTAATTGCGACTCCTAGTTTTTTTCATTGCGCTCGCCCGGCTCTCTTAATCATTAAAGATCCTCCTACTCAAAGATATTATACTCGTTCCACCTTGCGGTTGGAAACTACCGACTTTATTTTCTGGAGCTACCCTGATCAGACCTTTATATGAGGCTTAACTTCTGAGGTCAGCAGTCCCTTAGAACTTAGAACTACTTATATTTAACTAACTTAAGGACACGACACACATCCATGCCTGAGGCAGGATTCGAACCTGCGACCATAGTGGTCACGTGGTTCCAGACTGTAGCGCATAGAACTGCTGGGCCACCCCAGCCTGCTTCAGTAAATTTGCTGAACTTTTTTTAACATCAGTAATTATTTAGTGAACTTAAGTACAGTGTGTCATTAGCTTCTTCTTCATTTCGGGATTTGAATTTCGGGGCGTTCTGGCGTGGCTAGGCATCATCTTTGGTGATTCAGTATTTCTTTGATTTCATGTTCACTTTCACAAAATACTCACTCGCCTTACTTCAATGTTTGTCTCCTAGATATGGCTTCGAGGTCTGTGCACCCGAATGTTATTGTGGCGCCATCGAAACCCCAAAGAACACATGCAATTCCTACTAGACCATTTTATCCATTGATGATGGCTACATAATTTTATTTTCGTTTTTCTTATTTAAATTCTGTGTTTGCTGCTTTCAGAGGTTCTACAAAAATTCTGATGAAGAAGGTTCGACCCAAACGATTAAGTTATTGTGGTTTTTACACTGTAAATAGTCATTAGAGCTGACATTTCATTGTTAATTGTGGACAACCATGGAATCATACGTGTTATGGGCAAAATAAAAAGAACCACTGTGCAGAAGAATGCAGTTCTCACGGTTTTATAATTATGTCTAAGGAACCAATTCGTATTTGTCTTGAATCCTTTTCGAAATTCTCATAAAAACAAAAAGTGGAATACCGATAACAGCTGAGCAACACCATCTGATCCGTGAGAAACCTGTTCATTTTACTTTTACGTACAACTGATTTCTAAACCTTAACAATCTCTCACAATTTGAGTATAACGAGTCACATGTATTTTTTTTATATTTATACTCTCTGCCAGTTGGAAGTATGACTGATTTCGTTTGTGTGATGGTGACCAACAGTCTTATAACACAACCTCGTGCAATATTGATAAGTCAAAATCAATTACACTTACACTCCCTACGATGCAAAGGTTTTAGATCCGTTTTTCACCATTGAGCGTGTGATTAAGTTATGAGCTTTGGACATTTTAAGATATAGTATTTTTAGCAAATATGTTACAGGTGGTGGCAGCGATACATACTGTAAAACAAGAAGGATTATCCGAATGGGACGGAAATAGATAGATTTAATGTTCATGTACAGACGAACAAATGGACCCAATTTAAAAAAAAACTTCGGCAATTTGTTCAAGAGACATAGTGTCACAATTTGAGCATATCAAAAATGCTTTGGGTCAGCTCTGGATCTGATGAAACAGTTATTTTCCTTGACATTGATTGATAGAGTTGTCCGATGTCCTCCAAAGAGATATCGTGCCAAATTCTGTCCAGTTGGCACGTTAGATCGTCATATCCCGAGTTGGTTTCAGGACACTGCTCATAGTCCTACTGCCGTCCTAATATAGTGAGATTTCGAGTGATCTTGCTGGCCATCGTATGGTTGGATAAGAACGAAGACTAGTAATAGAAATTCTTAGCATGAGCGGTAGGGTAGTATCTCGGTGGAGTGTAAGGCCAGGATGTGGAGTGTAAGGCCAGGGTGGTTTCCACTGAAGGGTAATAAAATCAGTGGGTAAAACATCTTCGATGTACCACTCTGGTGTAAGGATGCTGTGGATAACAACTAAAGTGGTCCCGCTATAAACGAAATGGTACCCCTGGAAATAACTCTTGTTTGTCGGGCCATATGACGGGCAACAGTCAGGCTGGTGTCCCATCGCGGTCTAGGGAGTCTTCAGGCATGTCTTTGACCTCGAATCTCATTGAATGGAGCTCATTTATCTTCAGTGATGAGTCCTGCGTGGAAGTGAGCCCCGATGGGCAGCGACAATAGTGGGACATCACGGGACTGTCGCCAACCATAAGCCCCCACACCCAAGAGTGATGGCCTGGGTGCCTTCATGGTCTGACATGCCTTCATGGCAAGCCATCCGAGGTTTACGTTTCAGCAAGAATATTCCCGATCGCACGTGGTGAGAGTTCCTACTGTGTGTCTTCATGCTTTACAGACCCTATCTTTCCCAGGAAGGTGGCCGGGTTTCTCTTGAACTAAAAACATCTGGAGCACTGTGGGCTTGCTCCTCCAACCAGCTCGGGATTTTGACTATCGAACGAGCCAGATGGATAGAATGTGGCACGATATTCCTCGGGAAGACATCCAACAACTCTATCAATCAATGTCAAGCATAATAACTGCTTCGGTACGGATCAGAGGGGGATCAACTCATTACTTACTTCCTCAATTTGTGAAGCTCTCTTGACTACGTCATACAATTTCTGAAAGTAATGATTAATTTGATTGTACACATACATCAAATTTACACGTTTTCGTCCCATTTTTTCTTCATGCTTCGTGTTTTCCTTTGCTCTCTTGGAGTTTACTCTGTAACGTCGTACTTACTTAAATGAGATCAGTGTACCAGTTACAATATAATCTTCACTGTTCTCATAAACCATAGTTCTTTGTTACATGTGTATGTTCCATCCACACAAGGTGTGTTCTTTCTGTCTACCAGTTTTATGTCTATGTCACAGACTACTCTAAATTACACAGTGAAAGTAATTTTAACTATTAAGTCTGTCGAGCTCTGTAATTGATGCCCTTTTATGAAATGTTTCAATATGATGCGTCATTGAAATTCTCGTTCTGTGAATAACCTACAGATTAATGTTACATTCCACACCACGTTATTAAAAGAATCAAACTACTGCGGAAAGTCGCAAATAAGCTAAGTTTAGCGGATTAGAGAGAGAAAAAAAGCTTTAATGAGTGGACTGGAGTTGCGTTTATTCTCTTCAGATATTACATCTGCTGTCACTTAAGCAGTATGAGAAGATTTGCTCTGACAGATGTTCTTTTCTGTATTTAGAACTGGTCACGAATAAGTCTATATACGATGATCACAAGAATGAATCTGCTGCTTCAACACATACCCTGTGTTCATTTCACACATCCAATCAGCACGCCCACACCATCTGACTGCCATGACGTGCGTTGGCGATGGACGTACTGGTCCTACGTCAGCTGCAGACCCCCAAAGCGACTAATGTTCTCGTTTAAGGGAGAGGTGAGATGAAATCCGCTGTCCAGCAAGCTTTCCATTTTACTTAACTGCCTGTATACATACGCTTATTTCAACTTCTTCTCATTTCCATAGATGGTACAAACGGTTCATTCACTATTCTATACACAATTTTAAGATGCCAATAAGGTCCATCACAGGGTACACTGGAGAGGACAGTCAATATTCATATTCAGGTGTGAATCAGTAGACTATAGTTTGTATAAGTTCCGTCATGCGTTTTCTTCTTAGGAGTGTGGTAACTTGGTCAAATGATGTTCAGAACAATTTGAAAGCTAGGAGATGTACAGGTAGCCCCAGCATGAAGAACCAATATTCAGCGATAGGACAGGCACGATTATATGAAGCAATTAAGCCTATTCAACATGGGCTCTAAAATACATACCTTAAGAACTATGAGCGCTTCTTCATCTTCGCTAATTCTCTTCCACCGCAAGCTCTTTACTTTCCATATTTTGGAAGGAGGTGGTATGGAGTAAAACAAGGAAAAACTGTAGAAATTTGTCTAGTGAACGTGGACACTAAAATGAATACCATAAGCTCTATGAGCACTTGTTCTGTAGTTGAAATGCTCATAAGACGTAAGTTATGCATTTTAGAGTCCATGTATAGCAGACTTTTGTGCTTCGACATTCTCTCTTCTTACAAACTGTCTGTTGGCTTCAGTTTCGGAATCTTCGGCCGAGGTTTGTTTTATGATTTTTATGGTGTTTCGTCAGCACGAGTGGCTGACATTGTCAACGTTTCATTCTCCACTGCTGGTTGTAGACCTGAGTCGAGTTTGCGGCCACAGGTTATATGCCAATGTCTGAGGACTTCGCCGTGGTTATTTCCGGTGCGGTTCTACTCTTGCTACCTGGAACGGTCGTTCAGAAATGATCACGGAAAAGTGACTGCATATTGGCGTGCCAGGTACATATTAACTGCGGCCGCCAGCTCGACTCCAGTCCACCACCAGCCACGGAGGTCAAGGCTTTGACAGCACCAGCCACTCGCGCTGGTGAAATATCAGAGAAATCGTGCAACAAATGTCAGTCAGAGAACCAGATACAGAAGTCAAAAGGCAGTTTCTCAACAAGTTGGCACGAAAGCCTTACCTATTTTGTACTTTGTCAGCTGCTTAGCAGTTTTAATGTGCCATAAAATTGAATTACGTAGCATGCTCCGGTTAAGAGGGAAAGTTTCGATCTGGAAGCAACACATAGACTTCCTTTATATTTCGGGTCATCAGTCTTCTGAATGTGTCGATGCGGCCCGCCGCGAGATCAACTACAGCGCTAATTTTTTTCATCTCAGACTAGGTGTTCCTACCTACGTCCACAATTGCTGAATGTATTTCAATCTCAGTCTTACTTTACGGGTTTTAACCCTCTGCATTTCCCTCTAATACGGTGGAAGTTATCATGTCCCTTTGTAACACGCCCGGGATTACAAATGTGGTACCTTTAAAATGGTTGACGTTTCTGCTTTTCTTGACCGTGCGCCCTGTCCACACCACGTACCTGATAATCCAGTGGCGGTCGTGCTGTTCTGCTCCACACTGCTACTGGCTTCCTGAAATTATGTATTCAAATAGGCAAGCGGGTTTAGGGGAGCCACTTTACGTTAAAACGCAACACTGTTCGACGTCAGGTATGAACATCTATATTCTGAGACGATAAGGAATCGAAGGTTGCACCATTTACATTCTAAGTATTAAATGTTTATCCCAATTAACAATCTTGATGATTAAAAGCCCAAAATGTAATTCAGACGAGCGTACGCCAACCGACACGGCGCGGGTGATTGTTGATGATGCGGAAGCCGAATGATAGAACGAAAGTTCTCACGCTCGTCACACATACACAGATACTTGGTACTAGTCCTCCTTGACACTAGTAATGATATTTTAACACTGTTCGCAAAGTTAGTTTTTAAGTTCGCAGTTCTCACTTATAGGAGCTTGCGCGTAACCGTCGCGGCGCGGCTTATAGTTGATAATGCGGAAACGCGATGAACGAACGCACTTTCGCACGCTAGCTACAAATCACTGCCACTTGATTGCACTCTTTTATAGTAACTAATTTTTGCTGATTCACATTAGTTCCTTCTGGGAGACCGAACACGGCGCGGATGAATGATACAGTAAGGATACGACATGCAAGAAGAGGAATATAAAAAAAGTGAGGAAGGTTTATCTGTTTAGCAAGACTAATAGAAGGCACATTTCAGACCACCTAACAGATCAAAACGAAAATTTCTGTTCTGACACTGACAACGTTGAGTGTTTATGGAAAAAGTAAGGCAATTGTAATATGCGATTTAGACAGGTACGTGCCGAGTAAAACTGTGAGGGACGGGAAAAACCCACCGTGGTTCGACAACAAAGTTAGGAAACTACTGCGGAAGCAAAGAGAGCTTCACTCCAAGTTTAAACGCAGCCAAAACCTCTCAGACAAACAGAACCTAAACGATGTCGAAGTTGGCGTAAGGAGGGCTATGCGTGAAGCGTTCAGTGAATTCTAAAGTAAAATTCTATGTACCGACTTGACAGAAAATCCTAGGAAGTTCTGGTCTTACGTCAAATCAGTAAGTGGCTCGAAACAGCATATCCAGACACTCCGGGATGATGATGGATTTGAAACAGAGGATGACACGCGTAGAGCTGAAATACTAAACACCTTTTTCCAAAGCTGTTTCACAGAGGAAGACCGCAATGCAGTCCCTTCTCTAAATCCTCGCACAAATGAAAAAATGGCTGACATCGAAATAAGTGTCCAAGGAATAGAAAAGCAACTGAAATCACTCAACAGAGGCAAGTCCACTGAACCTGACGGAATACCAGTTCGACTCTACACAGAGTACGCGAATGAACTTGCCCCCCTTCTAACAGCCGTGTACTGCAATTCTCTAGAGGAACGGAAGGTTCCAAATGATTGGAAAAGAGCACAGGTAGTCCCAGTCTTCAAAAACGGTCGTCGAGCTCATGCGCAAAACTATAGACCTATATGTCTGACGTCGATTTGTTGTAGAATTTTAGAACAAGTTTTTTGCTTGAGTATCATGTCGTTTTTGGAAACCCAGAATCTACTCTGTAGGAATCAACATGGATTCTGGAAATAGCGATCGTGTGAGATCCAACTCGCTTTATTTGTTCATGAGACCCAGAAATTATTAGATACAGGCTGCAAGGTAGATGCTATTTTCCTACACTTCCTGGAACCGTTCGATACAGTTCTGCACTGTCGCCTGATAAACAAAGTAAGAGCCTACTAAATATCAGACCAGCTGTGTGGCTGGATTGAAGAGTTTTTAGCAAACAGAACACGACATGTTGTTATCAGTGGAGAGACGTCTACAGACGTTAAAGTCACCTCTGGCGTGCCACAGGGGAGTATTATGGGACCATTGCTTTTCACAATATATGTAAATGACCTAGTAGATAGTGTCGGAAGTTCCATGCGGCTTTTCGCGGATGATGCTGTAGTATACAGAGAAGTTGCAGCATTAGATAATTGTAGCGAAAAGCAGGAAGATCTGCAGCGGATAGGCACTTGGTGTAGGGAGTGGCAACTGACCCTTAACTTGGACAAATGTAATGTTTTGCGAATACATAGAAAGAAGGATCCTTTATTGTATGATTATATGATAGCGGAACAAACACTGGTAGCAGTTACTTCTGTTAAATATCTATGAGTATGCGTGCGGAACGATTTGAAATGGAATGATCATATAAAATTAATTGTTGGTAAGGCGGATACCAGGTTGAGATTCATTGGGAGAGTCCTTAGAAAATGTAGTCCATCAACAAAGGAGGTGGCTTACAAAACACTCTTTCGACCTATACTTGAGTATTGCTCACCAGTGTGGGATCCATACCAGATCGGGTTGACGGAGGAGATAGAGAAGATCCAAAGAAGAGCGGCGCGTTTCGTCACAGGGTTATTTGGTAACCGTGATAGCGTTACGGAGATGTTTAGCAAACTCAAGTGGCAGACTCTGCAAGAGAGGCGCTCAGCATTGCGGTGTAGCTTTTTCGCAAGCTTTCGAGAGGGTGCGTTTCTGGATGAGGTATCGAATATATTGCTTCCCCCTACTTATACCTCCCGTGGAGATCACGAATGTAAAATTAGAGAGATTCGAGGGCGCACGGAGGCTTTGAGACAGTCGTTCTTCCCGCGAACCATACGCGACTGGAACAGAAAAGGGAGGCAATTACAGTGGCACGTAAAGTGCCCTCCGCCACACACCGTTGGGTGGCTTGCGGAGTATGAATGTAGATGTAGATACACAAATACGTTATCAGCAGCACTGCACATTTTTAAATTACTTCTTGACACACTTTGCTCTGAATCATTTGCTTATTTTATCACTTTACTGTAATAGCACTTGTAGAAACACTTCAATTTCCATACTAACAATGCCTCTCACATGCAGAGGTACCCACTACACAAAAAAAACAGTTTCGTGTCCCGCGCTCGACTCCACAGAAACGGCTCCCCGCAAAGACACTCCACATCCAAACGAGCGATATGAGAATACGCTTACAGCTTCTTGTCAGTATTTTCTATATGTGCCTTTCCTTGGCGATCCTGCGGAGAACCTCCTTATTCTTCACTTTACCAGACCATGTAATTTTCAACATTTTTTGTATAGCGCCACATCTTAAATGATTTGATTCTCTTCAGTTTTCTTTTTCCACACTCTGTGATTCACTATGATACAATACTATGCTCCAGACATACATTCTGAGATATTTCTTCTTCAAATTAAGACCCATGTTTGATACTAATTGTCTTCTCTAGACCAGGAATGCCCTTTTTGCCAGCGTTAGTTTGCTTTTTATGTCCTCCTTGCGCCGGCCATCACGGGTTATTTTGCTAGATATGTTGCAGAAGTCCTTAACTTCCTCAGCATCCTGATCCACAATTCTAATGATAAGTTTTTCGTCATTACCATTTCTGCTACTGCTCATTACTTTCATCTTTCTTTGGTATATTCATTACACTGTTCATTCCATTTCACATATCCGGTCATTCCTTTTGAGATTTATGAGGATAGCAGTGTCATCAGCGAACCTTATCATTCATATACTCCCAACGTGAGTTTTAATTCAACTTTTAACCTTCCTTATATTTCCGTCATTGCTTCTTCGATGTATAAATCTTTGCTGCCTAACCATGTCGAATGAACCAAATCGCTCTAAGCACTATGGGACTTAATATCTCAGGACATCAGTCCCCTGTACTTAGAACTACTTAAACCTAACCAACATAAGAACATCACACACATCCACGCCCGAGGCAGGATTCGAACCTGCGACAGTAGCAGCCGCCTGGTTCCGGACTGAAGCGCCTACAACCGCTCGACCTCAATGTCTTGCCCCAACGAGATCAACATTTCCTATGAATGTGCCAGGATTTTTCTTCTGCTTTGCTTCCATTATCAACCGAAACGTCAGAATAGACTCTGTGTGGTCTCTACTTTTCCTAAAGCCGAACTGATCGCCATCTAACAGATCCCCAATTTTCTTTCCTTCTCTCCTGCATGTTGCTCTTCTCAGCTACTTGGATGCGTAAACTGGTAAACTGATTGTGCGATAATTCTCGAAATTGTCCGCTCCTGCTATCTTTGGAACAGTCTAGTGATAACTTTTTCGTTAGTATCAAGAAGTTTTGAAAAGGATCTTGCGTACAGAAAACACAATTTTCTTCTTTTCTATCCAGTGATGTTTTTGTGAATTTGCACATTTGTCGGGAAGTTCATTTTTATTTTATGTCGAACGAAAGATAAAAGTTGCACATTAATGCGTATAATTTTGGGATTGTGGTCATTATATTAGCAACATTTTCAAGAAAATGTGTACCGTACTAGCACATACTAATGTTCGTTTAACTCGCTTCCACGTGTTTAGAACGTTATGAATATAATGAACACAATCCCAAAACTTAATAGAGTACCGTAGCTTTCTTCTGCAATTCGACAGAATACAAAAACGAACCCACTGATGTTAATGCAAATTCACAGGGCTATGTGTGCATGGAAAAAAACAAAGAAAGCTGTGTTTGCCCAAGGCTGAACCACTTTCAAAGCCTGTTATGAGTTATTACCTCTAAATGAATATTCTCTGCTATATCTTTCCTTCCAGAACTATTAATCCAGGAGGCTGAATGGGCGAGCTTATGGAGTGTTTGGAAGAACAGAAGAATGATAGTTGCATGCCCACGTTTACTCTGACGGCATGAGACCCTGAAACAACGTCACCTGGTTAAGCAAAAGATTAGGGTTGAAAACGAACCAAGGAACACAACGTTATCAATGACCACAAAACGGAGTATTAGTATTATTGTTTGTCTGGTGTGTTTTTAGCAGCTGCCGCACTTCGATTCTAAGTAGAAAGATGTATGAAATGTGTCACGCATGAGACATGTTCTTTCACATTTCGTTAACAATTTCATAGCAATTTACATTAACGGCAGAAGATTACATGACTGATATGCAGAAGGAAATAGATAAACTGTACGAAAGCATGTATATGTAAATAAACGCAAAGTAATGTGAAAGACAGGTATGTTGGGCTGAACTTCAAAAGCGAAGTATCTAAGACAAAGAAAGGTCACATTTCCCACACCAGAAGAGTTAGGCACCAGGATACAAAACTTAGCTTAGGTCAAAGATAACAAATGAGTGTGTAGTGTAAATTACAACCTACAAGGACGGCAGCAAAACTGTGAGGAGTACTACACTCGAAGCTTGTACGTATATGTCCAATCGCAGAAACCCAGCCGTGATAGCGAAGGAATACAGAGTTATATAAAGATCTGCACACGGAAGGATAAAATACATAATCAATGTACTTGAGAAGACAGAATTTTCTTCTGCAGAAAGAAATAAATGAATACGACGAAAGCCAGTAGAGTGGCTTTTACTGCGTAATTCAGAGTCTACTGTAGTAAAAAAAAATGTAAGCATTTGGATTTATTATGCAAACACTAGCCAGGAAAAGGCATATAAACTAACTCGCAGTGTAATGCAATCTATGAACAGTCTGCAAGATCTGTGTTACCAAATGATACCTTCATCGCTAGTTGTACACATTTCATCGAATAAGTTTTGGAACATAGAGGGCAAAATTAGATTTTTGGCTTTTGGTCAGATACAGGACAATGAATGCCTGCAGTCATAAGCCAGTTATCACAAAATTTTAACGTGCAGGTGGTACTGGTTACTGTAAAACTTGTTACAATAATTTTTTTAGCAAACAGTGTTTTCTTAGTGGCCTAGTGATTTTTATAGTCTGTCTGTATTATTACGGCCATCGCTGTTAAGAGTGTATTTTATCGCCTCCAACGGCCGGAGTGGCCGAGCGGTTCTACGCGCTACAGTTTGAAGTCGCCTGACCACTACGGTCGCAGGTTCGAATCCTGCGTTGGGCATGGATGTGTGTGATGTCCTTAGGTTATTTAGGTTTACGTAGTTCTAAGTTCTAGGGGACTGATGACCTCAGCAAAAAAGTCCCATTTGAACCATTTTTTGATCGCCTCCTGGTGCTGTCTTGTTTTGCTGAAATTTTGTACATCTTTCGGTCCTGATCGTGACCTACGCAACATCTTCTCTCGTAATAATTGGCATTAGTAACCTTAGCCTGTCGCTTGCAGTAGTTGTGATACAGCTGGTAATAGCCAATGTGAATTGTTTCAGAAATACAATCGCTACGTAAATGGAAGTGGTAGACGGACTCAAATTAACAGATATATTCAATAAGGATCTCGATTACGTAAAACAAGCTCAATTACTCAGTTTATGTAATAGGATTGAATTGACTGGGGAAGAATGGTACGATGGGTTCAGCTTTAACAGGTTATAGCACTAGCAGTGGCTGGTCGCGTAACAGGAGAAAATTACGTGTGGTAATTAATACAGTAGCCAATGAATGTGAGCAAGGGAAATATTACTTCAAATTGTGTTTCGATAGAAGAAGATTTAGCATTACCTGAGCCATCATCATAATGTATATTAATCAAGTCATTGCTCCAGCGAGTAACAAGATGCTTAAAACGGGATGTAGGTGAATCTGCAATACTTTAAAAAAAAAGAAAACCTTATACATTCCAACGTTTATCAGGCAATACATTTGTATTTGACACTTTCGTTAAGGGGTGCTACGTAGACACACATTTTAATGCTTACTGAACTTACACGTTTTTAATTATAAAAACTGAATTTTTATGAGGAATGTGGATAAAAAGGTTCCTTTTTTGAAAAACCTGTCAGAACGTTTAATATATTTTTGTACAAAGTTTGATACACTATTATTACGAATGTGGTGGAACAGAATATTTTCCTATATTTTCTTTTGCGTAAATGCATTACAACTTTTTTAAATGAAAATTCCGTTCCACAGAATAATTCAGTATAGTATTGACTTATTGCATGCGAAATTTATGTATTATAATTTCAGTGGTTTGTGAGGAAAAGAAACGTAAAGTTACTAAAATATAAGTTAGAGGAAATCTGAACCAAAGATCTCACCGTGTTTGTATTAAGCTTCACCTTATACGAATGAACTTGTGAAAATCAGATGCATTTTCCTCTGCTTCCTCAAGCAGTCTTTTCTTTCCTTGTCCTCTAAGGATGATCTGATTTTCAAACTGAGTAGCAATAATATCAGGTGCATCAATTCCTCTGTTGTCGGGTTCATTCAGTATCGATAGTGTTAAAGCTGCTGGAACAAATCCTAGCCTTTGTAGAGTCCGTTGTCTGCCAAGAATAGTTAAAAAACCATATGCTGCAACTTCATGAGCAACTGTGGAAACAAATGTTGTCTTGGAGCAAGATTTTCGTATCAGGGAGTTGCAAATTTAATTAGGATATTAAGTTCTTACATGCACACACTTTTGCAGAAATTCGGGATTTGCAAAAGACGGAAATATTATCTACTTTGTGACTGCATATAACTGAAAAAAAGAACATCGCATGAATAAATATTGTGAGGAAAAAAGAAAACAGAAAAACAAAGGTGATGGCGCATGCAAGCTTATGTTACTCATTATCATTATCTCACTTAGGATTGGATTTGGAAAGTAATATTTAGGAACTGACATTTCAATATCATGTAGTAAATGAAGATGCAATAAAAAACATTTCGCAGTGTTTTTCCGCTTTCGCGTACGTCTCTGCTTAAATGATTTGCTCTTCGAAAATCGGCTGTATTTCTAGGTTGTCACAGACTTCAGCACTCAGGAACACTGCCACAACACCGCGAATAATCTCTACGTCCATATACTATAGAGGCCTCACCGTATCCGTTACAAAAGTTCGTGTAGATCTCTTCAAGCAATACCAAACCGGAGAGCCTCTGTTCCCAATGGTTCCGACTGAAACCTCACCTCTCAAGTAGACAGTTATTAGACGAAGATGGCTCTAATTTCAGTAGACAATCTTACTAGCTTTTTGTGCAGCTGTTTCGGAATAGCTACTGTGGAACATTCAGTTGCCAAGTGCCGGCGTTCTCTAAGGGTGAACTTCACTTTGTAGCTGTGTCGCATAAAATCGTCTACAGAGTGGTCAGAAACAGTCTGAAAATCTTATAAGAGCGTAGTAAGGTAGGTTTTGCTGTGGAAATAATTGATGCGGAACTAATTCTACACGCTGCGCCTATTACGAGTTGGGCGCGGAATTTCAAGCGTCTCATCAAATACAATTAGTGTCAGTAGTTCTTACAGTATAGATGATAGCGCAGCCCTGGGCTCGTGTTCCGTCCTTTATAACGTCCCATGCCCAGATCTTGAACCGCTCTCTTTTTCGGTTTTAGGAAAGCAAACTTCTAATTCTGTGACCCGCAAGGGGATAAAGCCTATTGACGTGCCGCCGGTAATGGTGAACAACTGTTTATTAAATCGGTAAACATGGAACATTAGCCGGCCGTTGTGGCCGAGTGGTTCTAGGCGCTTCAGTCCGGAACCGCGTTGCTGCTATGGGCGCAGGTTAGAAAGCTCCCTCGGTCATGGATTTGTGTGATATTCTTAGGTTAGTTAGGTTTATGTAGTTCGACGTGCATGGGACTGATGACCTCAGATGTTAAGTCCCATAGTGCTTAGAGCCATTTGAGGAATGGAACATACCTCACAGCAAAATTGTCACTGCTTTATGGCAATAACGAATATAAGAGTCACTTCTAGACAATAAGAAATACGGTTACACTGCATCCACCAGCAAAAAGTTTCTGTTGGAGTGTAAATTTAATCACTGAAGCAAGATTGCCTCGTAGCGTTTGTAACTACCGAGTTGCACGAGGCAGGGCTTCCGTGGAGAGCGATTTCAGCACCTGGTGACAGCTAAGCAGGTCTAGAAAGTAATGCAGACTGCGTCAACAGAGGTTGTAGCTGAGTGTGAGCGGCGGTTGGGCGGTGACGGCGTAGCCTCTCATGGATCGAAGGGCCATGGACTCACGAGGACATGCGAAGACCGCTCAGGACGACGGCGAAGCGTATAGGGAAGCTGGCGAGGTCCTTCCCGGTTGTGAATGGTTGTGCTCCGGTCTGGATACTAGGACGTCGCGGAAAGTCTGGCTGGGTGTTGGCTTTGCAGCTGTTTAAGTACATGCCCGGCAGAGAGATATATAAACTAATCCAGGCATGACCAGTGTTACAAATAGGCTCATTTCTGTGAGTGATACTAACGCCACGGTGCTGTGCGGTGCTTTTCGCAATATGTTTGTTTATTAGCCGCGGACGTGAAGTGGCGAGACAGCACCTGGAAGGCTGTGTGTAATGTGGTACAGCGGAAGTGTGCAGGGGTACCGAATCGGGACACTGCACAAACGACGAAGTAGTTTGGCGACACCATCCGACGGCCCGCTTGAATTCGCATGCGGAACGGCCTGAATGTCTAACTTCGTTGCTAATGAAACCCGAAACGGCACAACGTAAAGAATTCTTTTGTTAACAATTATTTCGCAGCACAAACTACCTTGCAATATCTTATTCAGCTTATCAGGCTGCTTCTGACTCATCCGTATAGCCGGCCGGTGTGACCGAGTGGTTCTAGGCGTTTCAGTCTGTAACTGCGCGACAGGTACGGCCATGGATGTGTGTGACGTCCTTTGGTTAGTTAGATTTAAGTAGTTCTAAGTTCTAGGGGACTGATGGCCTCGGATGTGAAGTCCCATGGTGCTCAGAGCCATTTTTTTTTAACCAACCCGTATACCTATGTACTGTCTTTGCGTATTTATCATACCTTGGCAGCCTTCAAATCATATACAAAATGAATATGCCAGCGGCACACTTAATATTTATTGACTTCACTGAATAAATTCTTACAATCATATGCCTCCTTTTGTTTCATCATTACATTTTTCATACAAGTGTAATCATCCCTTGAGGATGTCGCATAATGAGTGGTCTATTGTCAAAACGCCAAATTGCATTTTCTACAGACACCTTCATCAAAAGCGGGAACATGTTCCTATTTGCTCAGACGAACCTCTAAATTTGGTCTCCAAACATACTCAGGGAGAGGAAGAGCGAACTTAGAGCAAAGGCTGACAGACAACTTTGTGTTCCCGTCACTTGGAGAGGCAGTTGCATAGAGCTCTGTCATTAGTTCTTTCCGCCTGCTACCGGAGACGGGCTGAAAGGCACTGAATACGCCTGGAACCACACGCGAGGACGGAACAAGTGGCGTAATTAATGATCCGTCAGCGACGATAAAAAGGAGCGAGTCGGTTGTGCCGAGTGTAGAATAGGAGTGTCTGGCTGCATAAAGAAACCGGGAGACAAAAGCTCCCGGCAGCGTTCTCTGCAGCGGACGAAAAAGTGGAAAGACGGCTGTATCCGTTCTGTGTAATCCAGCTGAAACAGACTTTAAATAAATTCACCTTACACGAAGCTCTTATATCTTTACTGCAAACCAATAGTTCCTTTGTCATAAACGTTTCCTTCAATGTCACTCGCTTCTGCGCTTAGATTTCAGTTTTCCACGGTATAGTGTCCACTGTTCCGAGACAGTCTCTCAGACCTCCTCGTTTTTAATGTTTCTTACAACTGTAGCAGCTCTGTGGAAACAACTTAGGAGTCACAAGATTTTATTTTGCCAAGTTGTAGTAAGTTAAGGGATTCTCCTATCTTGGAAGGAAAGTAACCCGTGACGTACGAAGCAAGAAAGACATAAAAAGTAGGCTAACACAGACAAAGACGGCGTTCGTAACAGAAAGAAGTCTGTTAGGCCTTAGCTTGAGAAATACATTTTTGAGAATGTGCATTTTGAGCACAGAAATCTGCAGTAATGAATCATGGACTGTGAGAATACCGGAATAGATAGGAATCGAACCACTGAGATTTGGCGCTACAGAAGTATGTTGGAAATCATGTGGACAGGTAAGGCAAGAAATGAGGAGGCTCTCTGCAGAATGGGCGAACATAGAAAATTATGAAAATCTCTGACAAAAGGGACAGGATGATAAAACATGAGTTAAGATATCAGGAAATAGCTTGCGCAGTGCTAGAGGGAACTATAGAGGGTAAAAATATTATAGGAGGACAGCCACTGGAGTGCATCCACCAAATATCTGAGGACGTATGCTGCAATCGCTACTCTGAGATGAATAGCCTGGCACAAGGGAGGAATTCGTGGCGACCAGCATCAAACCAGTGAGACGACTGATGAGTCAAAAAAAGATGAATTCCAGGGGTGACTGTCAGTTCCTTGGGTATCGGAAATTGTAACAATGGCGTACCGGCAGAAGAGGTGAATGTCAAACATGTGCTTCCGAAGAAGCTTGGCCACTTGTACATAGTTAAAAAATACTGTTATCAAATCGTATTTGTTCTACGACAATGGATGATTAATTGTTATACCGCGTAAATACTTCAAGATAATGTTAAATTATAATCCAGGAATACGTGTTGATGGGCTCGTTCATATATTATTTATCACAATGGAGTCCCTTTAGGATTACAGCTATCTTCGTTGTTCAGACGGAACAACCGACCGAAGCAAGATTTGTAATGCCTGTAGCAGATATTAGGTAAAGTGCTTCGAATTTTTACCACACTACCGTCAAAATAACCGACGCATAAACGATAATATCACCCTTACATCCGCTGTGAATGAGAACGTACAGAAATCATCATGGTGTCAGTAAGGTTTACAACATGACTGATTAAAGATGTAGTGGCGCGTCCTATCCTCCATACCAACGAAATGCACTGTTCCCTTTTATATAGCTCCCAAAACGCCAACAGGAATTATATGGAGAAGAATCGAGCGACTGGTAGATCCGTCCTGGCGGAGGATCAACATACATTTAGGAAAAATATAGGAAGAGGCGAAGAAAAATTGATCTACCACTATAAATTTAGAGAAAGCTTTCGACAGTGTTGACTGGAACACACTCTTTGAAATTCTTCCGGCTGCAAGGATAAATTACAGCGTCGAAAGGCATAAAAGGGTAACAATAATCTAGGAGGGATTGATACAGGATTGTGGCCTATCTACCCTGTTATACAGTTAGTTACTGACCAAGTAGTAAAACGAACAAGGAAAGCGGATTGATCTGCCAATTATGTAGTGATTCTATTTAGACGCCAAAGGCCTTAGGAAACAAATTGAACGGAATAGATAAAGTCTGAAATAAAGTTATAAGTGAACGTCAACAAAAGTGAACCAAGCGAGAAGGGGTGTAGTAAAAGTAAATCAGATGAAACCTAGGGAACTACATTACATAGCTGTCTGTAACCTAAATTGAATTTCATATTTCACGGGGAATTATTTTTAACATGTGTTACAGGAACGAATGACAGTGAAAAATGCTCTTTTTATGTAATTCATCCCGATTTCTATCTTTATGGTGCGACTTGATGTTTACATGTTATTTTTATGTATGGGCCCTTAAGGACGGAGCTGCGACCCAGAAACTGTAGCGAAAAAAACAAATAAACATATAAGAAAGTTTATTTTTTGTATTCTTGCTTTCAGGGACACATGTTTCTTCACCTACTGATACATACAGTAACTTCTTCCTTAAAAAAATTTAGATAATGAGAAGCTAGATATTTCATATAAAATGTCGAAATGATACACTTTAATTCAAAGAAATAACAACGTGTTTCTTGAATTCCTTCCAATGCTTGATTGATTACTGAGAGGAGAGGCTGTGTTATGTAGCAGATATAAGGCTTATAACAGGTTGAGAGTAATTGCTATTAGAGTGCACATTATTTGTGGCTAGGACTAACAAAACAAGATAACCACAGAGGATGTCAAAATCACCATCAGTTACATAAGACAGCATATGGAGGTGATGCTGAAGTTTAAGTCAGAGTAATAGCCCACCAAAAGGGTTTTTACAATGACGGTGTTGAAGTGTCATATTCTGATACAAAGCTTTTAACTGTCGGATGCTTCTGGCACTTATTTCATGCAGGAACTGAAGACTTCTATGAAAGTCCCACAAACGAAAGCGTTGTCTTTGTTATGAGAAAAAACAAACACAATAAAACAGGACTTAGACATTCTAACGTATCCTATGTTGATTTTATGCAGTTAAACGTAGTTATAAACATGTCCATATATTTGCACCCTTACCTAGGATGTTGTGGGACAAATACACATATGAAAGTGAATCTATGATCTATTATTGCTGTCCTGTTACAGAACTACCATGAAATTAACAGAAAATAAATATTTATCGACGTTGCCAATTAGAGATACCTTTCTCTATGCGTGATTTTGCAGCTTTGACGTTAAAGATTATCATATGCAACTATATTTGACTTGAATTAATACATTTTGAAATGGTACTGCAGACTCTCTTAAGCCAGTGGCGTATAACTTAACAGCACGTTTTGTAGATTTACATTGTCGTAAGCAGAGGTAACGCTATTTCTATTAAGGAAAGGGGAGACAACATTGATTGTTCAAATTTTTAGGGAACGGTCAAACAAAATTTATAAAAATACATACAGCAGTGTGGGCACCTTATACAATCAGATTTCATCACTATTAAAAATATGTTAAGTGGTATTTCAGAAAATCTTGAAAGTAAAATGGCAAAAGTGACGAAAGTAAGCCGATCGTAAAAGCAATGCTGCGGAAAGGTCTAAGTTTTCGCCTTTCTGCTCGCTCTTCGAGAAGGAAACGGTAGAGGAATAGGGGAAAAGTTGTTCCATGAACGCTCTTTCACGCAGTGAAGTGTGTATTGCACAACAGTCATGTATATGTAGATGACTTCTTACGGTGCATCTCTAATATGCAATTTTAATTTTTGTATATTTTACTTGTTAAGCGTATCGGATCCTGTCGATGTCTGGTACAGAATTAATCCCTCATTAGCTTCTGAAAAGTTATATTCAAAAGTCTTCTGAGTTTCACATCACATTAATCATCGAAAATTGGACTGAGCCAGAGATAACCACATTCCGTGCCGCACACCATTTGCAGTTACATAAGAAACTATTTATTATTCTGTGAAACAGTGATTAAGCTGTAACTGAAACCAGGTTCTGAAATACATAAGTCGACTTACTCTGAAATTTTCAAGGTACACATACAGAAACACACACATATACACACAAACACTCTGTCACACACACACACATACACGCACGCGCGCTCATGCGCACACAGCGATTGTGTTCAGCACGTTGCTGAAAAATGACTTGAGCATACTCAAACGATTTCATTGAAGAGGTTTAAATCTTGTTAATAGCGTGCTAGTATACAATCGCATTCTCGTGTTGCACCAACAACAGATGGATTTTATACGTGGGCTTCAGATCTGGAAGCAATTCCTGTAGCACTGTTTACTTTAAAATACTGGATTGTTTTCACCGCGTTGCGTTTCTCGTTTGTAGTCTCGTTAAATTAGTGACTTGTTGCAAAAAAAGGTACAAAAGGAGGTCATATTTCTGTCTGAGTGAAAGAAATATAATTGCAATTTCTTTTAATATAAATCTCAAGTTAAATTAGTGCATAAAAACTGTCTGTGGGTTTTAAATGTTCATTTTGCAGTATGCATAGCTCGTAAGGAATTAAAAACTTAATGGTGTCAACGTTGACCAAACGTGAAGATGTTTAAATTAAAAAAAAATGCTTATGATAGCACTACGTTCAAGGAAAGTTGTTGGGTGGTGAAACTACTAACAATCTAGATAATACCACATGTTTCCTTCTTTTTTAGACAAACGGATTGCCAAAGGTAATATTGTTATATATTATTTCGGTAGCTATGTTACGCATATTTAAAGTCTGTTTGCCCCAGTGGGAACTATGTATTTTATACATCTTCCCTATACTGATACACAGTAAAACATAAATTATTATCATAGTGCATACACATGAAAAATGTATGTGATATTATGTGACACAAATGTAAGTAGATCAAGATAATTTCATGACTAACTTGGAATGCATGAACCGGCATTTTCTCGTAGTGCGTATTGGTAACAATTGGTGAGAGTACGTCACCTTCTTGATTGTGACGATGATATTAAAAATAGATATTTTCGTGTATTTTATTGACATTTGTAAGATAAGACGTTAGAGTCACCGTAACCTGCTGTTCACCTCAAAGTTAACGTTACATTACATGTCTAAGATCAAGTACTCGGAACAGACACCCTACGATGAAAGAGCTAGCATTCTCTTGAGGTACTAATTCATCTTAAAAAAACAGTCACAGGAAACATAATTACAATACTACACTTAGAGGCAAAAATTGTATTACCCTCAAATTCTAATAGCAAGATTGATTATTCCCAGTGAATTCAATGACTGCTACGAGGTAATGCACATAGTTCTGACTGAAATCTGTGATTATGTTTATCTTCCTAAAGTGAGATCGATAAATGAAGTCATATTAGGGATTCTAAGTTTCACCTCTGCCTAGGGTCTTCTTGAACGAGTTTTGACGCGTTCCCATGTTCTTGCCACTCCATCGCAATTTTCAGTGGGTGCTCAAAGCTATAACTGACATAAGGATTTATCTGAAAAAGAAAATTAGGCTCATGAGTGGCTGACAAGGTTCCACGTGGAGATATGTTTGATTTAATGAACAGTTCCGCAGGAAGGTTTGAGTAAATGAATTTTGTAGGTCTTCCATAGTTACAAAGTATTATACTTGTTGATATTCCGTAGTGTAGCTAAACCTACTAGGAAGAAACTAAAGATGGAAGTACGGCGGCGGTAAGTAATGGAATAGGGAGCAGGCGCCATTGGGTGATTTTTCAGTGAGCCTAATTTTACTGTCTTGTGACGTAATGGGCGAGTTTAGATAGTTTGATGTGGATGATGGTGAATATAACGTAACACAGGCAGACATACTTTTTTCGAAGAAGTTTTAGTGAGGCACGTGTCATCGGAGTTTTAAAGATTGATCGTTTAGCTTCCATTTGGAGTCTGCAAGAATTCAGTTGGGCATGTCATTTCATATATGTGTTTAAGTGGGATGGTGTAGGTTAAGTATTGCATCTGAGAAATGGTGAAGGAAAAGAATACTTCAGAAAGTCACAAGCTATAACGTAACTGGGGCAGATGTACTTTGTTCAGTTAAAAAGTCGTCTGCATTGGTGATTCACTAAATATTTTTGATACATTTAGATTACTTTACACCTGCCTGTAATTTTATTTGAGTATTAGATGGCTAACGGCATACACTGTAGATTTCCTTATTCATGATGACAGATGATTTATCGTTTCATTACCAGTGAGTTTGAGGCCAAACTTACAGTGAATGTATCCTAGTCGTTTGGTTTCGTCTCTTTCTGAAATTTCATTTGGTTTTTATGTAAATCTCACTTATGAAATACAAAATTTGTTGTGTTATTGAGCGTGCTTTTGTTTTTCATTGCTTATAGATGACAATTTAGAACACATTACACTCCTGTGATCATTGTTTGGATTGTTTCGTGTCAGTTAGTTACTTAGTTAGTTAGTTCATTGTTTGGATTGTTTCGTGTCAGTTAGTTACTTAGTTAGTTAGTTTCATGTTCCACGTATCACTAGCACAATAAATCGTGTGTGTGTGTGTGCGTGTTTGTTTTGTTATTCCAGCCGTAATTAATAAATTGAGAGTTGTTCTTCTTTACTAAAAGCTGTACATTATTACAACTGGAAAGCCTTGTTATACCTTCAGTACAGAGAAATTACTGCAAACGTCAAAAACATAACTTATAATGTGATTTTCAGCATAAGACATACAACACAAAGGCATTATGAGACTATGCAATGAACACATGTGAAAATGTGTACTTCACGACGCGTTTTGGAATTATTTATTTACAACAATTTCATATTTCTAATACAGTGTCGCATAAGTTCCCTTACGTAGCATTTGCTGCAATATTGTCCACACAGACGTATATCACAACGCAAATGAGGGAGGCAAGTTACTGAAGTGTTGTGCTCAAAAATCGTAAATAAAAGACGTGGCTATAAAATAACGGAACTGATGCTGTCATAAGGTAAGCATGCGCCTAAGATGAACGACCAGTAGCCATAAAGCGTGAAACCTTCTTAGTTGGCCGCTGCATCTCTCGTATCTATAAACAGGTCAGTGTGGCCTTTGTTTGTGAAAGAGTTCTTCTTTTGTTCTGAATAAGAAAGGTAAGTGTAATAGAGAACAAAAATTTACTCTGAAGTTTTACATGTAATTTGGAAAAAATGTCACAAAAAGAAGTAGACGGCGAAGACTGTTTATGAAATATTCGAATCTTTGAGTGGTTCATGCTTTTCCAGGATGGTCGAAAAGACTTTCAAGACGTCTCACTCGCAGGACTCCATTCAACACAAGAGACGAGCGAAATTGTGAAAAATACATATAATCTGTGTCGATCTCACAATAGGATGACTATTCTATAGAATGATGAAACTATAGGAATTGACACAGAATGTGAATGACAACTTTTTTATAAGCAGTTTTACACTAGAAATGTGTGTGCGAATCTGGTGCCGGCAATTCTCACGATGGAACAAAGAGAAGCTCGTGAAAATGTTTGCATTGACATTATGAATGCCACTGAGAACGGTCCTGATTTGCTGGGAAGGGTGCTAACTTGTGACGAATCTTGATTTTTCACTTGTGATGCGGAAACTAGGCATCCTTCCATGCACTTCAAGGACCCAACTTCACTGAGAGCTACAAGAGCTCGAACAAGCAAATCACAATACAAAGCGATGACGATTATTTTTATCGACAATCACGGAATTGTAATCAAACTAGTAATCAACATTATTAACTTGATGTTCTTGCTCAACTCTGTGAGAAAACAAGGAAAAAAAGGACCCAAATTGTGGAACAACAAGTCATGGTTTCTGCGTCATGACAACGCAGTGGTTCATACCACATTACCTGTTTAAAGGTTTCTAGCGAAGTACTGCATCCCAGTGTTGCAGCCCCAACTTATTCACCTGACCTGGCTCCAAGGTGAAATCTGTATTAAAAGAAACATGATTTAAGTCCGTTGACGAAGTGAAAGACATAAAAATGGCACATGTCAGTAAGGATCTCGCAGAGGAAGACAATGGAAAACTCGCACGGAGCGTCGTAGAGATAGGGGAGGTAAGTATCTGAGGGTGACAAATGTAAATTCGAACGTTTGTGAAATAAAATGTTTCACAGCAATAGTCCCCTTACCGTAAACCCACAACTCACAAATCAGCAATTACTTTTTAGAATTATATCGCTATAACCTCTGACTTTCCTGTCTTCGCCTTTTAGTGACAAGGAATCATTTATAACGACGTAATTAACTCTCACACAGAGCAGAAACAAATTATTAATTACAAAATGTTAGACCCTTTATAATAACGTTTATCGGAACTTCTGCTGTCTCAGTACTCGTGCCAGCAGGTTCTGCAACCCCACACGTAGGATGCGGCGGGCTGTTACCCTTATTTCTCATCGCGAGCGAGCTTTTCCAAAGTTTTGACTGGATCTCTTACGCTGCTCCACCGGGACGCCGCCGTGCGGAACTTCTCAACAACTATAACTTGCCGACTTTCGACCAGAGAATACCCGCTGGAGGTGCAATCTCACGTACTGCTGTTGACGAGGTGCTTCCACCACGTCCGCTGTTGTGTGTTTGACAAATTAGCATATGAACTAATTACTGAAGACTGACATTGTCAGGGTAGCAACGGCGGCCTTAATGTAACTTAAGAAATAAAAAGTTTTACTCTACAATTTTGTAATACCTATACCCAATTTTTCCTTAAAAAGTTATTGCACGATAACTAGTTTCGGTGAGGTTTTACAACCATGTTCAGATTGTCCAATGCGTTTGCCGCGCGGGGAAGCCGCGTGGTCTTAGGCATCTTGTCACGGTTCGCGCGGCTTCCCTCGTCACCGGTTCGAGTCCTCCTTCAGGAAAGAGTGTGTGTGTTGCCCTTAGCGTAAGTTAGTTTAAGTTAGACTAAGTAGTGAGTAAGCATACGGACCGATGACCTCAGCAGTTTGGTCCCATAGTACCTTACTACAAATTTCCCAAATTTTCCAAAGCTGTTTTTTACGGTTTGGAGAATCTGAAGATGATTGCAGAAATCGACCGAAATTAGGCATCGTGACATAATTCCTTAAGAATAAAACAATGCATTAAAACTTGTTTAAATTAATTTTTTATTTAATGAACCAATTACATTTAGAACAGAGGAATTTGCAAGTGTAATTATCGAACGGAAAGTAGTTTTGGGACCAGCTGGAAGAATGTTGCTACGTGAAGCAATCATTATTGCATTTATTACGGAGACGGCAAGAAATTAAGAGATACGCGTAGTTATAATAACTTGTTAAATTAATGAGACGAAACACGTTTATGCAACAATGTCTCAGGTAACTCTGTAACTCTTGTAATAGAGCTGTATTAAGGAAACCCCTCCACACACACACACTGTAAGACACTACATATGTGTCTCTGTACTGAAACTTGAAGTCAATAACTACGGTAAAGTGGGATAAAGATAAATTGTGTCAGTGCAAATAGCACCTACTTCCAACGCCAAAGTTGCTCATATACTCTAGCTTAGACATGCCTGATTCAACGATAAATGGTTTGAACCGAACATATGAAATCTCACGTATTTCATTAGTAGTCGAGAAGTACTAGCGTGCAGTTCTTGATCCCAGTACTTCGCAAAAATGGGCTGGATAAATGTCCAAACTATTGCACAATGTCTTTGGGAATATGGACATGTTAAGGTGTGGGTGGTCATATATTCATCACGAACTTTGAGACCACCTTGGCGCACTTGGTGAAGATTGGTGTGTTATCTTTCATTAAGACGCACATAAATACGACACTCACGTGTGCGAGACAGTTATGTTGTGAACAACCTAGCAGCCAAGCTGCCGTAGTCGAGTTAACTTGAGAAGCAATTCCAGGCCACAAGGCACACCAGTGTACATTTCCCTTTCATGATATCTATGAATACAGGTGAGTCCAATATCTGTAAACCGGCCGGAGTGGCCGAGCGGTACTACGCGCTACAGTCTGGAACCGCGCGACCGCCACGGTCGCTGGTTCGAATCCTGCCTCGGGCATGGATGTTAGTGATGTCCTTAGGTTAGTTAGGTTGAAGTAGTTCCAAGTTGGAAGTCAGCTGTCTACACGTTGCCACCTGAAACACACCATCGCCAGACACATTTAGCCACCACCGTAGCATCACCACTTTATTTATTTTAGTAATTTACAGCAGATTTCGCTTTGTCGTGGAACATTCGAACATTGTTGTCAGACAACATAGGCTTCTCACACATGCCCCCAAATCGTAGAAATTGCTCAGATCCTTCAGTTTTCGAAAACATAGCACAAAACTGTATATATCATAATTAGTGTTGAAAAGATAATTTTTGTTGATGCTCTATCTGGACCAGGTATATTTTTTTCGTAGGTATTATTCATGTGGTTTCAGCCGAGGTGTCAAAATAAATTATATCAAGCCTCTCGTTCTTAACCTATTGCCACTGACTCGATTAAGATTATTTATGTGATAAACAAATGGTTATGACAACCACGATCGACTTAACAGTGGTGTATCCCCGAACATGCACATTACATTAAACGTAATACACAAAACAAAGTAGACAAATGATGACCGCAGGTGACACAGGGCATACATTTGTATGTCATAGTAATTCTATGCTCGATTCGAGCAAATTAAAGTTTGGATATTACATTGGACAAACACTGTTTTAAAGTACTTCTACAGAGGATTTGTTGCAGCATCTATTTGGGAAAAACAGAGACATCCTAATGTCGCACTGAGTCATATTGACAATATGAACTGAGATATTCCGAACTAAACTTATTCTATACAGATATCTCTTTTATTCTCTATGTCTGTTCTGACGTTAAAATACACACCTGGAAATTGAAATAAGAACACCGTGAATTCATTGTCCCAGGAAGGGGAAACTTTATTGACACATTCCTGGGGTCAGATACATCAAATGATCACACCGACAGAACCACAGGCACATAAGACACAGGCAACAGAGAATGCACAATGCCGGCACTAGTACAGTGTATATCCACCTTTCGCACCAATGCAGGCTGCTATTCTCCCATGGAGACGATCGTAGAGATGCTGGATGTAGTCCTGTGGAACGGCTTGCCATGCCATTTCCACCTGGCGTCTCAGTTGGACCAGCGTTCGTGCAGGACGTGCAGACCGCGTGAGACGACGCTTCATCCAGTCCCAAACATGCTCAATGGGGGACAGATCCGGAGATCTTGCTGGCCAGGGTAGTTGACTTACACTTTCTAGAGCACGTTGGGTGGCACGGGATATATGCGGACGTGCATTGTCCTGTTGGAACAGCAAGTTCCCTTGCCGGTCTAGGAATGGTAGAACGATGGGTTCGATGACGGTTTGGATGTACCGTGCACTATTCAGTGTCCCCTCGACGATCACCAGAGGTGTACGGCCAGTGTAGGAGATCGCTCCCCACACCATGATGCCGGGTGTTGGCCCTGTGTGCCTCGGTCGTATGCAGTCCTGATTGTGGCGCTCACCTGCACGGCGCCAAACACGCATACGACCATCATTGGCACCAAGGCAGAAGCGACTCTCATCGCTGAAGACGACACGTCTCCATTCGTCCCTCCATTCACGCCTGTCGCGACACCACTGGAGGCGGGCTGCACGATGTTGGGGCGTGAGCGGAAGACGGCCTAACAGTGTGCTGGACCGTAGCCCAGCTTCATCGAGACGGTTGCGAATGGTCCTCGCTGATACCCCAGGAGCAACAGTGTCCCTAATTTTCTGGGAAGTGGCGGTGCGGTCCCCTACGGCACTGCGTAGGATCCTACGGTCTTGGCGTTCACCCGTGCGTCGCTGCGGTCCGGTCCCAGGTCGACGGCACGTGCACCTTCCGCCGACCACTGGCGACAACATCGATGTACTGTGGAGACCTCACGCCCCACGTGTTGAGCAATTCGGCGGTACGTCCACCCGGCCTCCCGCATGCCCACTATACACCCTCGCTCAAAGTCCGTCAACTGCACATACGGTTCACGTCCACGCTGTCGCGGCATGCTACCAGTGTTAAAGACTGCGATGGAGCTCCGTATGCCACGGCAAACTGGCTGACACTGGCGGCGGCGGTGCACAAATGCTGCGCAGCTAGCGCCATTCGACGGCCAACACCGCGGTTCCTGGTGTGTCCACTGTGCCGTGCGTGTGATCATTGCTTGTACAGCCCTCTCGCAGTGTCCGGAGCAAGTATGGTGGATCTGACACACCGGTGTCAATGTGTTCTTTTTTCCATTTCCAGGAGTTTATGTTCTCAGCGGCATTGCGTTTGTTATTGCCTTAACAGCAATGTGTTGGTTGGGGCATTATTGTAACTGGCGAGTTAGAAAATTATATTATCTTTGAACGGCGAAAATGTTGATATACCTGTACCTAAAACTTGTGCCGAATCAACGTGAGCGACATGAGGGGTTAAACGAAGCATACAAGAGGTTCAGAGCGCTATCATATGTGCAACGTGCGCTATATAGCAGCAGAGTGAAATGTTTTGACAATGTTAAAGCACTATAAAGATAAAAAATGTAGCTTCACAATTGTTTGGGAATAAACAAAGCATGTGAGTACGTCACGTAGCCCCTTTCTAAGAAGTTTTCAGATGACAGCCAGAAAAGAAATGAAGCAAAATTTCCCGAAAAAATGTTTAACGTATATGGTAAGAGTTTTGAAAGAATGTAGCATAGAAAAGACACTGGTGTCCAGAATTATGCAAGATATCTCTATTTCCCCGTCTTGTGTCTAATCCACGGTATAATCGCACAAACTATCAACAGACTTCCGTAAAACCGTGTTTTGCACGGAAGGTGCCATTTCGGTCACTACAGTCTGGGACCGCTTCGACCGCTACGGTTGCAGGTTCGAATCCTACCTCGGCCGTTTATGTGTGTGATGTCCTCAGGTTAGTTAGGTTCAAGTAGTTCTACGTTCTAGGGGACTGATGACCTCAGAAATTAAGTCCCATAGTGCTCAGAGCCATTTGAACCATTACGGTCAAAGGACAACCACGCCAGCGGTGAGGTCAGTGCACCTATCAAACAAGATACTGTGTGCCGGGTAGTCCCACATCCACAATCACTGTGTATACAGCCACAGACGGGGCGGTACGGCACATAGAAGACGCCTACCAGAATCTCCGCGGTGGAGGGCCATAAGAAGAATGGAACAGAACAGTCGCAAACTCTTGTGGCCCGATGGGTTCATGAGAATCGTTCTGTTGTTCTCTACTGTGACGACAATTTTTAGAGACCGGAACAGTAGCATGAAGACCAGAACAGGGCCACCCATGTGTGACATCAGAATGGAGTGCTACATGACTATAAGGGCACGACGGTGTCGCCTTACTACTGCACAGCAACTGGCATTTGACCGCGCAGCGTCTGTTGGGTGTGTTGTATCCACACAAACGGTGACAGAAACCTTCGGCAGAGTGGGCTTTATTGTCGGAGACCTTCTGTATGTGTGTCTCTGATGTGTCTTCACAGAAGGGAACTTCTAGAGTGGAGTCGACAGCATACCCCCGATAGTCGAACATAGAGATGTGGTGCTATAGACGATTGTTGAAAATTAGGTGGACTGATATGGTAAGGAATGAGGAGGTTCTACGCAGAATCGGAGAGGAAAGGAATATGTGGAAAACACTGATAAGGAGAAGGGACAGGATGATAGGACATCTGCTAAGACATGAGGGAATGACTTCCATGGTACTAGAGGGAGCTGTAGAGGGCAAAAACTGTAGAGGAAGACAGAGATTGGAATACGTCAAGCAAATAATTGAGGACGTAGGTTGCAAGTGCTACTCTGAGATGAAGAGGTTAGCACAGGAAAGGAATTCGTGGCGGGCCGCATCAAACCAGTCAGTAGACTGATGAAAAAAAAAGTCGAACAATGATCCAATGTTCTTTCTACAGATGAGTCCCGATTTGGTCTGGAGAGTGATTCTCCAACCATTCGCATCTGGAAGGAAAGTGGAACACGATTTCGGAAGCCAAGCATTGTGGAAAGAGACCAAATGGTATGGGCAGGGATTATGTGGACCACGCGAACAACTATTTCTGAAAATCTGTGGGTGAATCGGCAAGGTTTAATTGCTGTTAGGGGTATCGTGACTAGATCTTGAGACGTCATGTGCAGTTGTTGCTAGGTGGTGTGGACTCAGACTTCGTATTGATGGACGACAATGCTCGACCCCATAGTGAACGGGTGGTCGATGTTTTCTTGTAAACAAAAAATGTTGCAAGCTTGGCATGGCCTACTCCATCCACCGACTTGAACCCTACAGAGCACGTCTGGGATACACTAGGGAGACAGGTTGCATCACACCAGCATTTCCAAAGACTCCCAACGACTTGCGTGCGGCACTGCAGGAAGAATGAGCGGTACTGCCTCAGCATGAGACTGATAGCTTCGTTCACACCATGCCCCTTCGTTGTGAGGCACTATTGCTGCCAGAGGTGGTCACACCTCATACTGAGCACGTTAACCAGCGGTTGGAATGTGTGTGAAAGTCCTTGAAGTTGGATAAAACGAATTAAATATAGGTCTAGCGTTATTTATACAACAGTTATTTACGTTAAGCATTCTTTACACTGTTTCTACTTTACTGTCGCACTTTATTGTGTTTCGTGGTGTTAGAAATTAAAGCAATAAACTGAAATTATGCTATTTGTTTTTGAAACTTGCAAAATTTCCGTTGTTGCTTTAATTTTGGACCCCAGTGTATTTTTATTTGAGGACGGGGAGAACATATAAGTTATTCATGTTTCTTCGGATTAACAGTACTTGTTTCGGCTAACCAATTTCTTGGTTTATGAGGAGCTCATCATACGCCCTTTTTCACACTGTTTTTGTATTTTAAGAACATGTTTCAGTAGAAGCTAAGGGTGTACAACTAATCTCTGAAGTATGTATTAGATAAAATGGAAGAAGATTTCTGGAACAGAATACTGGAGTAGGAATCACTGTGTTTCTCTTGTAACATTTATTCACATGGATGTATCTTAGTTCTTCCTTGTGATCCTTAAAGGAAAAGTAAACAGAATTTCAGGTAGAACGAAAAATTTTTGTTCAGCGGTACATTATCTGAGAAGTTTGACTAGATTAGTCCTTACCAAGGAGCTGTTAATTACGTGTGGCACAGTTAGTTCATTAAATCGACGACAGAATTGGTGCCCTGATCTGAAACTATGGTATCAGGTAACCGAAACTTCAAAATGCAATTATTTAAGAACACCTGTGGGTGGTAATAACCCGTTACTCTGGCATCGGCGCCATTGCCAGGAATCGAGGGAAACTGTTGTTGAATAGAGAACATACCTATTCTCTTTCGATATTTTATTACATGGCATGAGGACATCCTGCCCCAACATAAAAACGCTCTGGTAAACTTAGTAGTGACACTATCTCAAGTGCATTTTAGCTCTTTGCACAGATGGCACACTGTCTCTAACACATGCTTCATGTCACACTTCCTCCAGCAAAAGAGATCTGCTACATGTCTATCTGTCGCACCTCACAACGTGCGGTCTTGCTGCAAACTTTCCTCCTGGAAAACTGCTACAGACACCTCATTTGGTCCACACCTTGTCGTTCTACAAAGCAAACCCACGCAAATACCAAAAATGACTTCAATTCAGCATACGTTATCCATTACCTGCGTCTGCTGTCATTCTTCCATTCTCCTCCATACCGTCCTCAACAGCGCTACTCCATGACTTAGCGCAGCTACATTTAGATGTCAGCTCCCTAACTTATGGATTACATCATACAAGAATTCACTAAGCTTCGGTGCTCACCGAGGAAATCTACTATATGGCCTATGAAACCAATCAACCACTTCAATGAGGCATGTCCTGTCACCACCTTAAACTTCCTACCGTGCAACACTTCATTTTAAGGCAATAGTTCTTAAATTTTTCAAATGCCACTAGACATTTCTGCGACTAATTGAATTTCGTCTCCTTTTCAGTAAATAGTTGAAGGGTTCTCATGAATCATCTGTAATAACTACAAAGACTGACGAATAACTGTACCTGCTTGGTTGCTCATGGTGTCGGAAAATTTTGAACTCCGTCTGTCAGATGAGCATCGATCTGAATACACCGTTCACTAACCACGTGACCCATACCGCTTACCTGAGTTTGCACCAAATGACTCTTGTCCATACCTAATGACAAAGATACCGACTGCCGTCTACTAAAGACATCCAAATGTTTCAAATACTTTGGTAAATCCTTAAAAAAGACAATTATGTTACCCAGACACAACATACAAGTTTTGGGATTTAATCCTCTCAATACACCTCTTAACAACTGATGAGTAGTTCCCGGTGTGTTCTTTAGTCCAAAGGACAGGCGCTTTAATAAAACTGGCCACCCAGTACCGTAAATGCTGTTTTCTACCAATCCTCACGATCCACTTCCAATTTATGGCACTTGCTCCTGAGATGCATAGTTTGTAAAGAACCGAAATTGAACCAGATTATCGAAAATATCTGCGTTGTTTGGAACTGGATAAGCTTGCTAAATAGTTCATTCATTTAGATATTGTGGTCACAGCAAAATCTGTATTTCTTGGTTCAGTCCACAGTTTTCTTCAACACAATCACCATATTCGCGTTCGAGGAGCGTCCACTCAGTTCTGTGATCCCATCTCATAGTTGTTGCTCAATAAATTCTTCTACTAATGGTTTCACTTTCCTTGCTATACAGTATGGCTTCCAATAAACTGGTGTGCTATGCCCTGTCTGTATACGATGTGTAATCAAGGTTGCTAGTAACTTCCCGTATTTACATAATAAACCACTAAACCTCAACAATTTTTCTACAGCCCTTCTACCACTGCCCTGGAAGTGACTTACTTTCTGTCATAACACCTCCATGTCGACGGTTTGCTTGTGGCATTCCTCTTGATTTCCTCTTTTAAATTCTTCATCTTCAAGACTGCCATAGCCGTTCTTATTTCACCCTTTCACAGAGTAGCCTCCTCTCAGCCTGACTTATCCACACTAGCTGGATTTAGGGCTCCCTTGTTTATACTCCTTTACCTACGCCTCTGACATAGTTCCTCCGAGTCGCGGGGGCTAACCGAGCGGTCAAGGGGCCTCGTCATGGTCCGCATGGATCGCCCATTCGGAAGTTCGAGTCCTCCCTCGGGCATGGGTGTGTTTCTAGTCCTTAGGGTAAGTTTAAGTTAGATTAAGTAGTGTCTAAGCTTACGGACCGACGACCTTAGCTGTTTGGTCCCATAAGATCTTACCACTAATTTTCAATTTCCAGCCCCTCTGGAGTGGATGAGTAGAGTGTTCTTTTACGATCATAACGTCAGCTTCTTCGTGCCTGGTTCAAACTCAACATTCTGGTTGCTAGGATCTGTTGCAACTACAAGTGCTCTTGCAACTGCCACGTACAGCATTTTTAGAGCATGTCTTTGCCCTGTGTTACACTTGATTACGTCACATCGGTCGCCACATTTGCTTACATTTCCTATCAGTTTATGTGTCCTTGCCTGGAACTGGTGCCGTAAACCTTCCTCACAGAATCTTTTGCTTAATAATAACATTTCCAGTACCCAGTACCCGACGTGCCTTCTGGTCCTAAAACATCTATGAATCGTGAATTTACTTTCAAAACCTTTTCATAAGAATTTACTTTATTTACTAACGATTCATCATCAACACATTTTATCACACTATGTGAGCGTGGAAGCAGTTGCCAATGGGTAACTGATGAAAACAAATTAAATTTATTTCAACAAGCGGATATTTTATTCCTTAAAAACCATTAAAAAAACAGATTTAAAATTATAATCAGAAAGGACCCTCAAATTATCTAGCTATAATTTTATTCAGAGGCAGAAAGAACAAATATCGACAATATGTACTTTCGGGCTGAGAACCTTGCCGCTGGTTTTGAAACGGCCGTAGTCACGACCGCTCACAACAACCTCTGAAAGACTACACTGGTGCAAATCTGTAACACACCAGATTACTTGAAACCAAAAATTTTAACAACTCACACAAGCACATAAACTATGCACCCCGTAGGAGGGATGCAAATGGTACAAAACACAAACATTGAAAAATTTAACTTGCCACCGCAGGTGCAACTTGATTTTTAAAAAAATTAAAAAAAAAAAACGTTACGGTGGAAGGGTGGCAGCTTTATATACCAAAAGTACCACTTAAATAAAAACCCATGAAATACAGTCTTACACAAAATATACAAACATGCTCTACATTACGCATATACCGCCTCTCAAGACGATAGGCAAGATCAACACATATTTCAGGATTTCGGCCGTTACACTTCAAGACTAAACTCGTTAACACCGAATCCGATAAACATGACAGAGCCAACTACTAACGCATGGCAGGTTGACAGGGAGATTACTGAACAACCCGAACCGCGGGTTGCTCTAACCCGCCCCTACTCCACAAGGGAAAAACGGATCACTCAATTCTTTAATAACCACCTTTCCGTGGGTGGGCAAACGGAGATGAATGGTGGGGTGACACCAAAACAAAGCGGCCGGTGACCTCACCAACGAAACAAGTAGAATTTAACAAGTACATGAGACAACATATCTCCAGTCACTTAACGCTCTGTCAAACCGTCCGCTGCCAGCCGCTTCAACGGACGCAGGAAGGCGTGCCGATCTCCCGTCTCACGGCGTCGCAGCTCGCACCGGCCAGCCCGATGTCGTGAGTTGACTCCTGTTGCTCTCGTGTCGACCGCGAAGCCACTTCCACTCGCTATACGGCGCGGCCCACTAGACTCACGTGGCGACCTCACATGAGCCGGGGCTCAGGACGGACAAGTCATCTTGTGTCTCAGTGCGCGACCGGCCGACCGATCGATCCAACCGCCGATGAGCGTTGCCCGAGCAACTCGAGCAGACTGGTGGCTTAACGCGCAGACTGAGATGCAGGATCTAAGCCCCGACCAGGCGACCATTAGCTGAGTTCTGTTACTGGCGGAGTGGCGAGACTCTGATTCACCGGCTTTAAAGTTTGATCCAAACGACAGATATACTAGCACTCTGACGACAGACAGACACTAACTGCCGCACAAAGGCGAACGAGAGACAGACAAGCAACTGGTGACGCGAGGCTGAGCCACACTCACTCCGACTGACCTATCGCCAGTAGCGAGCTCATAGCGCCCCTTAAATGCTCTTGAACAGGCAACCTTTCCCCTTTCCCACCAGAGGGAGACAGCAAAGCTGTGATGGCCACAGCGGCGCCACCGCCCGAAACGGAGGGCGACTGCTTCACACAACGCGCTGCTGCAACTTTTTTCACGGCTCAATATACCTTCCGGAAAAGTGTTAAAGAATTCCCCAAATCCATGCCTGTACCTATTTGTGGCGCCACACAACGTTTTGTATCATTATCGGGAGGGCCTTACAACCAGCTCGAGATTTTGAAGATCTAACGCACCAACTGCTCAGAATTTGGCAAAATAACTTCCAGGAGGACATCTAGCAAATCTCTCAATCATTATTAAGTTGAATAACTGCTTTTGTATGGACCAGATGGGGGCCAACGAGTTATTGCGTTGCTCAATTGGTGAAGTAGGTTCTTTCGAATAAATACTCCTATTTTTTGGAAACTTGAATCATTTGTTTGTCTGTGAATGTACATGACATCTAACGATATCCGTCCCACGGGACATTCCTTCGTGGTGCGCCGTTTTTAGAGTGCACCTTGATACTGCAAGACACCAGCTTAACACAATGCGTACGAATTCAGAGTTAACTCATATTTCTAAAGTCACCCTTTGCGGACGTATTGCGAGAGAATTCTTTACTACTCGCTGCCAGTGGTGTTCTTAGTGTTAGGTGTTTACAGCCGTAGAGAACGTAGGAAAAGTAGTCGCCTTCCAGTATGTTTTGGATATTTAGGGTTGAGAGTGTAGTTTGATGTTTCAAATAGTTACCATTTACTTCTTTAAGTTCCTCCTGCTTTTAGAGTATCCTATTCAGAAATAGGGAGAAAATATAATGACTCTGAAATTACTGTTCATTGGAGGTTTTTGCCGAAGCGTATTCAGATGTTCCTAGCGGGAATGAAGATCCGAATGACTGGGTAAAGGCAAGAGTTTATGGCCCTGAGTCCGATTCCAGTGGGAGTGCGCGTTTTAAACCTCTAAAGAAGCTTAAGATGGCAATGCGGTGAAGTCCAATCGTCTGAATTTCATCCTGGGGTAATTAAATTCCCAACGCAACGTGACTCTGTACATCTGGATTATCCTTATGTTTGGTGAAGCGTTTTCTTTATTGTTTTGCTAGGAGGTGCGCACCTATCACCATCAAACCTCAGTGAAACGTAAAAAGTCGCTTAAAGCATTCGTGTGGTCTCTTGTTTTTTTAATTCTAACAGTGGGAGAAAAAGGAAAGATATATGGAAAGAAATTGGCCAACAAACCCTCTAGACCTACACCAACGATGTCACAGACCGTGAGGAACAATACATTTGAACAGACTTTGGCATTCCAACACTTCAATGACAACATAAAATTGAACAATAGCTTTGGTGTACTCTTCACATTTCGTGAAATTCGATAAATTCAGGACACTATACAAGTCAAAGAAATCGTTCGATTTGGACGACATGCTACTTCTGAGGAGACGCTGTTTCGAACGTAAAACCGTGCAAAGGTTACAACGTGTGAGTTATTTGTTAAGATGGTGTGCGAGAGTGACACAGGCTATATCTTAAGTATGAGAATTTACGCTAGCGAAGGAAAATAGTTCCAAGAATGTCTTTTCTCAGTTCCTTGCACTCATCCTGGCTCTTAGTTCCATATCTACCAGGCCAATTATTATAACAGCTCCTCCACTGTAGAGTTACTGCTGAAAGAGAAAACCAGAGTCTGGAACACAGTTATGGTAAAGAGAGATTCACCGCAAACTCTGAAAGCCAAAGATCAAGATTTAAAAAAGTTAATATACTTTTTTCTAGGAAAGGTAACGTTCTTCTTCTCGTAACGCATTTATCTAAATCACTGTGATAAAAAAAATCATATATAGAACCCTTTGTGTGTAAATGAATAGATTATCCACATGAAAGAAGTTGATCGTGCGGGTAAGTATCTTACATACTGGACTATTCTAAGTAAATCAATGGAAGCGGCCAAACAAGTCGTTCTTTCTCTAGTAAACTTTTCATTTGTTTAGAGTTTTCAGAGACGTATATACACAGAAAAAGTAAGTATAAATTATTTTCCCTTTCCGTTTTGAGATACTGATCACTGGCTATTATAACGAAGGCTCCCCAGACCCAAGGAAACATATTCTCAGCCCATACCATAGTGGAATAACGTAAAGATTCAACTGGTCGGCTGTCAGATGACATGAGGTAATATGAACATATGCCCATTTCAGACAATAGAAAGAAAAATTTCCTAACACATCCTGTAGAGTTTGTGCTGCCAGCGGGGAAAAAGATGAAGCAAGGTATATTTGCACATTTAGGGCGGTTACGCTTCACATGGAGACATGTTAAACTCTGTAATAAAAAAAGTATTAGGTACTTTTGTTTACGTATAGGCACTAAGCTAAGTACAGTACATGAAATAATAAAAACTGTGAAGATAAGGACCCCTCGACATATCAAACTCCGTCTGCGAATTTTCTGTGTGCCTCTGTGGAGTGCTAACTGGACATTATCAACAGGAAATACTACAACAAATGAACAGATCAACTAATGGGCACTGCAGAGTTGTATTTGTGTGATATAATACATTTAATGTTGTGTACACTAATATGGTTGATTACGATGATCATATTTAAATGTAGTTTACAATTACGTTACGAATGTAGCTTATAAGAAGTGATAGTTTTCTGCATGCATGCATGAAAGATCGTTGCTTCGTAATGTACAGAAACGTTTCAAGTTCCAGCACCGACACTAATCTAAGTAGGAACTAACATACCCCGTCCTTAATGTGTAAAGGAAGTTTGTGTCATTTACAATAACTGACCTTAGTTTTTTTTTTGCCAACTTGTCGTCGACAGGCTGTACATGTCTGGGAAAAACTGTTAGGCCCAAATGTTCTGGACTGTCGAAATCTTCGTCTGGGATATATAATTTATCTGATGAGCGAACTTCTACAAACGATGTTTTGTCGAGTCTTTCAACCAATGTAAAGCGAATAATCTCAGAAAACTGTATCACAACACAAGCTCGTACTAATGTGCAGCAGATCATAGTGGAACGGATAGTGCAAGCAAAACTCTTGTGACAATATGTAATGCGTGATGTGTGGGTCAATAAAGTTGAATTACTTTTAAAAATACACGTAAGTTGATGGGTGCTAACGATGCATTATTACTTGTGTGTTAAAAATAATGCATAATAATGCGCACACAATCAGTGTAATATTTTAAAGCACGTAGAGGACTGTGTTTCTGTATTGCTTTGGGTTTCACACAGAATTTAATGTAAACATTGTATTTAAGTATGTACTATTGTTTTACCTGTTATTTAATAGTGCCCCTGTGAGTCACGTAATAGTTTTAAGACGTGAGACAAAGATGTTGCTGGTGTTGATCCTTCTGTTCGTTTGTTAACTTACAACAGAAATAAAATGTTATTAATACATGGAACCCTTGATAATCTCGTGGGTGACACTCGTCATCCATATGATTTTAATGCTCTGTTTTGGCTAACTGGACTGGATTTAGTTCCCGCCATTCTCAGAACCTTTCCGGTAACTTTCCATCTGTTAGCTTCAGCCACCATCAGATTTCAGTAACGCTGGACTGCGTTCTTTATGAACCATTGTTATAGCATCAATCATGGATCTTGCCTTTGGTGGGGCGGCTAGCGTCCCCAGCAATACAGATGGTCGTACCGTAGGTCCAACCACAACGGAGGGGTATGTGTTGAGAGGCCAGACAAACGTGTGGTTCCTGAAGAGGGGCAGCAGCCTTTTCAGTAGTTGCAGGGGGAACAGTCTGAATGATTGACTGATATGGCCTTGTAACACTAACCAAGAAAGAGAGAAATGAAAGAGGAAGCCGTCTGGTAGAATTTTGCACCGAGAATAACTAAATCATAGCTAACACTTGGTTCACGAACCATAAAAGAAGATTGTATGCATGGAAGAAGCCTAGAGATACTGACAGGTTTCAGATAGATTATCTAATGGTAAGACAGAGATTTAGGAACCAGGTTTTAAATTATAAGACATTTACAGGGGCAGATGTGGACACTGACCATAATTTATTGGTTATGACCTGTAGATTACAACTGAATAAACGCCAAAAAGGTGGGAATTTAAGGAGATGGGACCTGGATAAAGTGACAGAAACAGAGGTTGTGCAGAGTTTCAGGGAGAGCATAAGGGAACAATTGACAGGAATGGGGGAAAGAAATACAGTTGAAGAAGAATGGGTAGCTTTCAGGGATGACGTCGTGATGGCAGCAGAGGATCAAGTAGGTAAAAAGATGAGGACTAGTAGAAATCCTTGGGTAACAGAAGAAATATTGAATTTAATTGATGAAAGGAGAAAATATAAAAATACAGTAAATGAAGCAGGCAAAAAGGAATACAAACGTCTCAAAACTGAGATCGGCAGGAAGTGAGAAATGGCTAAGCAGGGATGGCTAGAGGACAAATGTAAGGATGTAGAGGCTTATCTCACTAGGTGTAAGATGGATACTGCCTACAGGAAAATTAAAGAGTCCTTTGGAGATAAGAAAACCACTCGTATGAATATCAAGAGCTCGGATGGAAACCCAGTTCTAAGCAAAGAAGGGAACGCAGAAAGGCGGAAGGTGTATGTAGAAGGTCTATACAAGGGCGGTGTACTTGAGGACAATATTATGGAAATGGAAGAGGATGTAGATGAAGATGAAATGGGAGATATGATACTGCGTGAAGAGTTTGATAGAGCACTGAAAGACCTGAGTCCACACAAAGCTCCAGGAGTAGACAACATTCCGTTAGAACTACTGTCAGCCTTGGGAAAGCCAGTACTGACAAAACTCTACCATCTGATGAGCAAGATGTATGAGACAGACGAAATACCCTCAGACTTCAAGAAGAATATAATAATTCCAATTCCAAAGAAAGCAGTTGTTGACAGATGTGAAAATTACTGAACTATCAGTTAAATAAGTCACAGCTGCAAAATACTAACGCGAATTCTTTACAGACGAATGGAAAAACTAGTAGAAGCCGACGTCGGGGAAGATCAGTTTGGAATCCGTAGAAATATCGGAACACGTGAAGCAATACTGACGCTACGACGTATCTTAGAAGCTGGATTTAAGAAAGGCTAACCTACGTTTCTAGCATTTGTAGACTTAATGAAAGGTTTTGACAATGTTGACAGGAATACTCTCTTCCAAATTCTGAAGGTGGCAGGGGTAAAATACAGGGAGCGAAAAGCTATTTACAATTTGTACAGATGGCAGTTATAAGAGTCGAGGGACATGAGAGGGAAGCAGTGGTTGGGAAGGGAGTGAGACAGGTTTGTAGCTTATCCCCGATGTTATTCAATCTCTATATTGAGCAAGCATTGAAGGAAACAAAAGAAAAATTCGCAGTAGGTATTAAAATGCATGGAGAAGAAATAAAAACTTTGAGGTTCGCCGATGGCATTGTAATTATGTCAGAGTCTGCAAAGGACTTGTAAGAGCAGTTGAACGGAATGGATAGTGTCTTGAAAGGAGGTTATAAGATGAATATCGACAAAGCAAAACAAGGATAATGGAATGTAGTCGAATTAAATCGGGTGATGCTGAGAGAATTAGATTAGGAAATGAGAGACTTACAGTAGCAAAGGAATTTTGCTATTTGGGAAGCAAAATAACTGATGATGGTCGTAGTAGAGAGGATATAAAATGTAGACTGGCAATAGCAAGGAAAGCATTTCTGAAGAATAGAAATTTGTTATCATCGAGTATACGCTTAAGTTTAAGTGTCAGGAAGTCGTTTCTAAAAGTATTTGTATGGAGTGTAGACATGTATGGAAGTGAAACATGGACGATAAATAGCTTGGACAGTAAGAGAATAGAACCTTTCGAAATGTGGTGCTAGAGAAGAATGTTGAAGATTAGATGGGTAGATCACATAACTAATAAGGAAGTATTGAATAGGAATGGGGAGAAGTTTGTGGCAAAACTTGACAAGAAGAAGGGATCGGTTGGTAGAACATGTTTTGAGGCATCAATGGACCATCAGTTTAGTATTAGAGGGCAGCGTGGAGGGAACAATTCGTAGAGGGAGTCCAAGAGATTAATGCACTAAGCAGATTCAGAAGGATGTAGGTTGCAGTAGGTACTGGGAGATGAAGAAGCTTGCACAGGATAGAGTGGCATGGATAGATGCATCAAACCAGTCTCGGGACTGAAGACCATAACCAGAATAACTTTATAGCTTGAGGGACGCTGATCATCCACATGAACACTGTTGCTACTATATGAAACAAAATGTTTCGCAGATTGAATCCAACTTATCTGCGCTAGTTTTAGGAAACGAATTATAGTTAATTTGCCCTCTATCTAGCGTACTTACCTGCAAAAAGCAAACAATCTCTATACTTTTAATTTGTGGAATATATGTCAAAGGTAAGAGAATCTAGGACGCAGTGTAGCAGAGACCCTGACATGAGTGAGGGAGATCCCGACAATGATATTGGTGACTCACAGAACGAATGTCGTATGCATATAAGTAGTCATAGCTAGGGAACTGAAAAAAAATTGTCAGAAACTGATGAATATGACGCAGAGGCAGAAGCAATTGCTAAATGAAGAAAAAGGAAGTTAGAACAAGATCCTGTAAGACTGTTACGCATTTATCTAGATCCAAAATTGAACTCGTATAACAAAGACAATAAAAGATATTATAAAGTTATATTTACATGAAAATATAATGCCCATTATTGCCAAATGTACTAATATTTACACAACTGAAAATAATGATTAATTTTCTAGGAAAAGGAAAGCTAAAGAGAAAATAGAGAGTTCAGAGCTTTCATTGGCATGTCACATCTGTGTGGATCTCTAAGACATTCTACAAAGAGTTTATACAAATTATGGGATAAATCAAAGTGCAATGGATTCATGCTACTTATACATGAGTGAAAACGATTCAGGCTGCACTTGGGATGTCTTAGGTGTGACAGTGTCGTTGACAGAGTTGCTGGCAGAATGACAAGATGACTGCCATCAGGAAGGTATTAGAGCTATTTCCGAACAGTTTCCAAAAATATTTATCACCTTTGTATACCTTACTGTAGGTGTGTATTAAGTGTATTACATATTTGTGCATTATGTGCATTATATTATATTTAAATAAAACACTTCTCATCTCAATGATACACACCGTTCGAAGTGTGGACGATAAGTGTCATCTTCGCAGGTGACTGTGTCAGAAATAATCGAACAAGGAATGGAGAGATAACGTCTTATTGTGATATTATCTGCAAACTTTATTAGAAGGCCATTGAATTTCTTTGCTTAGAATGTACATTCATAGTACCTAGTTTAATAACGGTACGAAAAAAACCCATGCATCAAGAAGTGGATATGTATCTTCTCTAATGACCATCAGTTTTTCCTTTAGAAACCCCTATATACAGAGAAAAGTGTGAGGTGATCTACATGAGGTCCAAAAGAAATCCGTTGGAATTCGATTACTCCATAAATAGTACAATTCTCAAGGCTGTTAATTCAACTAAGTACCTGGGTGTTAAAATTACGAAATACTTCAGTTGGAAAGACCACATAGATAATATTGGAGGGAAGGCGAGCCAAAGGTTGCGTTTCATTGGAAGGACACATAGAAGATGCAACAAGTCCACTAAATAGACAGCTTACACTACAGTCGTTCGTCGTCTGTTAGAATATTGCTGCGCGGTGTGGGATACTTACCAGGTGGAATTGACGGAGGACATCGAAAGGGTGTAAAAAATGGCAGCTCGTTTTGTATTATCACGTAATAGGGGAGAGAGTGTGGCAGATATGATACGCTAGTTGGGATGGAAGTCATTAAAACAAAGACGTTTTTCGTTGCTTCGATATCTATTTACGAAATTTGAGTCACCAACTTTCTCTTCCGAATGCGAAAATATTTTGTTGAGCCCAACCTACATAGGTAGGAATGATCATCAAAATATAATAAAAATAAAATATAAATAAAATATAAATAAAAATAAAAGAAATCACAGCTCTAAAAGAAAGGTTTAGGCGTTAGTTTTTCCCGTGCGCTGTTCAGGAGTGGAATGGCTGAGAGATAGCATGACTGTGGTTCGATGAAACCTCTGCCAAGCACTTAAATGTGAATTGCAGAATAGTCATGTAGATGTAGATGTAAATGTAGATAATTAGTATTAAATTATTCATATTTTTGGCGTCAACGATATTGAGTACAACTAAAATTTACCACTCCTGTTCAATTTAGAAAAATGTCGTTTGTTGAGTTTTGTTAAAGCGGACATCAATTACTTTCAAAACTGCAGGCAGTGCCACTGGGTGGCCCCTGACAGTGCGCGGAGCGGAACATGCGCTACACGTGCCGCATGGATAAACAAACAGCCTGTGGCAACGCGCTGAATCGCCGTCAGCCGCCGCCAGCTTCTCGTTATAGCGAAGCCCCGCGCGGCGTCGGATTGCGCCGGGGTGTGGACCGCTACGCGGCACGCTGGGTTGGAGGCCGGCGGCACGCGCAGCCTGCGGCCACGTGTCAGCGCGCGCGGCCTCACGTGTCACCGCCTCGGGCCGCACGATCCCTCTCGCCGCTGTGACCACCACGTGTCGCTCTGCGGTTAGGTGTTAATATGCCGTGCACCGGGGCCGCCCGTGGCGCCTCTACAGCAACGGCAGCCGACTTCCTTCCGGTCCTGAGGGCCTTTAGCTCTGCTACGTTTCTGGGTCATCAAATTGAGAGGGACCTGGTGCCTCTCGTTCACTTTCAGATTTGTAAGCAATTATCTGCTACCGATCACTTTTTACCGTCTTCCTATTAGCTCACTTTCTTATCTGTCTGTTTGGTACAAATTTTGCCACTGATGTTAAACAACTTCCCGATGAGCTACAGGCTTGGAATTTTTAACATACCGCAGAAATGAATTACAATGCAATATTAATTCGCTTTATTGTTGACGTTTTCGGTAGGGGTGAGAGTGGGAGTTAAAATGTTTCGTAATGCCTGACATCTCGGCTGCCCTGCAGGACAGGCATGTTGTGGGGATAATAGTGGAATGCATTGCAGAGGGAATGCAACCTAATGGCAACGCCTGAGCAGAGAGAGTGAGAAAGTTGAGATGGAACCTCTTCGTTGCCTTTCTGTTCAGTGCAAATCTTGCACTTTATTTTAAACTAACTTCCAGATTTGCTAAAGACATGAAATTTTACACACAGTTCAGAACTGGCTAATAAAATACTAACTCCCCCTCATGTCTGGTGTGTGGCAAAGGGTAGTTGGTGTATCACTGCAACTTTCCCATTTCACTGTTCCAATAGTGACTGGTTTACAGGAAGTACGATTCGTGATAAACCTCCATGTGAGCTTGTATCTTTCTACCTTTCACCTTCACAGTCTTTTTCTACATTTGCATGGAAGGATGGAATATATTAGTTGAGTCAGATGAAGACAAACTGAAATAAACCGGAAATTTAGCATATGTCTTACTGCAATCTGATCAGAATGTTTGAAATCGATTTAAAAGTGTCATATGCAGACTAAAGCGCAGAAAATAATGGTTCCAATAAAAATTCATTTTAAATAGCCACATTTTTCGATTCGACTATAAACTATAAAATAGTTTCCCCTGAGACTAATACAGATTCCGAAGCTCTCTCAAATACCTCTGAAAATTTTTGGATGTCGATCTTTAATACTTGTAAGATTTAAATCTAAAAACTTGAGGCACATACAGTACATAACTGAAGCAATAATAATTCATCTACTGATAATCACACTCTTTACTAACTGATGGGTCAATGGTTCACCTCATTATTATTATTATTATTCTATGCACCTTATGTTTTCATTTTGAATCACACAAATGTTGAAAATAAACAATCAAAAAGTTGGAGAGCCATGTCTATGGTATTGGGAATCTGTATAGGGTAAGGAGAAATTTATTTATACATTTTCAGTACAATCTAAAATAGTGATTATTAAGTTTCCTTATTATTTAAATAATTATGTTAGCTTCTTTCTTGCTTTGCTATAATTTCAGACTTTTCACACGTTTTTATCAACAGATAGATAAATCAGTTATTATTTGCAGATCTTCACCTCAGAACTTAACAGGATTGCCATGAGTTCAATTAAAAGTCCACTTAACTACCAATTTTATTGAACAGGTTAGAATTTGTATCTTCTCAGCGTCTAGTAATTTGATTGCTTGGTTCCCTTGCTATTCATTAGACAGTGTTGGCAGCGTTGCAACATAATTGTTATAGATTGCAGCTCCTGAAAGCGCCACCGACATAGAAACATTTACATAATTCTCTTGACACTCAAGGGTAACTGTGCTGATATACTCAAGCTGTTGGCGGGCCAAAGGAGGAGATGGTTATCCACTAAAATAACCTAACCGAGACTGTAATGGACATGATTTTTAGTGAAGAGGCACTCAGTTCTCTTCTGATTGGCAATACACATACAGAAGTGATTGGTAGCTATAGCCCTGTTTGCACCCTAAAGTTAGCAAGAACACACAGATTAGAGTTTCTGGCCTAGCACTTCACCTATACGTCATTCCATTGTGTTCCTGAACCCCGCTGGCACTTGAAAAGAATTCTAAGCCATTTACCCACTAGGTAATAGCTATTCGTACGTTAGTTGTGATAGGACTCAAAATAGTCAAATGAATGCGTTGAAAGGTATTTGGGACTCTAAAACTGACAAATACAATTAAATGAAAAGTGCACTGCCACGTATTACTTCGCATCGCTCGTGCAAAACAGACTATGAACTTCAGCTACTAGTTTAGAATTTGGAGGTGAAGAAGCTTAATTAAAAAGTTCATCACCTCTAAATTCTAAAATTAAAGACAGATCAGGCCTTAAAACTTCATTATGCAACCAGTAGGTCATCAGCCTCAGGAGAAACAAACGCAAAGAGGGAGAATCAGTTAAGTGCGATTGAAATTGCTGAATCAACTACCCAACTTGATGAAGCAGCTCCATTTGAGAGTATGGAGCTATTCTCGTTCTAAACGTTTTCACACTATATGTATACAGGTTGTTACCAAAAGATACGGGCAAACTTTCAGGAAACATTCATCACGCACAAAGAAAGAAAATATGTTATGTGGACATATGCCCGGAAACGCTTAATTTCCATGTTAGTGCTCATTTTATTACTTCTCTTCAAATCACATTAATCATGGAATCCCTGATGCGCTGATGCAGCCCTGGAGAATGGCGTATTGTATCACTGCCTTCCACATTACGAGCACGAAGAGTCTCTACATTTGGTACCGGGGTTGCGTAGACCAGAGCTTTCAAATGCCCCCATAAAACAAAGTCAAGAGGGTTGCGGTCAGGAGAGCGTGGAGGCCATGGAATTGGTCCGCCTCTACCAATCCATCGGTCACCGAATCTGTTATTGAGAAGCGTACGAACACTTCGACTGAAATGTGCAGGAGCTCCATCGCGCATGAACCACATGTTGTGTCGTACTTCTAAAGGCACATGGTCTAGCACCACAGGTAGAGTATCCCGTATGAAATCATGATAACGTGCTCCATTGAGCGTAGGTGGAAGAAACTAAAATGAGCTCTAACATGGAAATTAAGCGTTTCCGGACACATGTCCACACAACATCTTTTCTTTATTTGTATGTGAGGATTGTTTCCTGAAAGTTTGGCAGTACCTATTTGTAACACACTGTATATAGTTTCCTAAAACAAAAGCCACAGCTAAAATACCAAAATGAGAAATGGAAGGGTCAAATATAAAACCGTCGATACATACACATGTGAAATCATTGCTCCTTCTCTTGGAGAAACAGGATCTACTATAAAAGAAGATCTCACTGTAATCGACTACAGTTCTGTGGATCTACATCTTTCTAATGGTGCTCTTTATGGCAACGCTGGTGGAACTCATTCTGGTCGCCACATTCTCTTGACTATGAAGAGCAACGTAGATAGCCCTTCCTCAACGTGATCGTCGAGGAGATCAGCAGTTTCCCTGAATGAGACGCCATCGTAGCCTACCTGAACCTCAGGACTGAAGTAGGAATGTATACAGAGGACACGGCTAATGTATCTGCACTTTTATCTTCTTGATAGCCACAATCTTCAACCCTCGAATGTGACATTCATAAGTGGCGAGGCATACGATAGGTCTAAAGTAGCATTCGGCAAGTTCTCCGACAGCCCCACTTTCCACTCAGGTATAAAAATATCCATACGAAGTGTCCTATGCTGTCACTGACTGGCTGGTGCTTGGCGTTATAGCTCTCTTGGTCTTGCCCCCCGGCGTGTACTGTCCATGTGTGAGCCAGCTGTGTCGCTGCTTCGATCTTGGTGGTGAGGTGTTTCATGTAGTCACTCTGAGTACTCTCTGTTTCAAATGAGAATATTGCATCTATGGGTCTAGCAATCGTGGAACAGAAAGAACTGTGTGCAGCCTGTGATGTCTTGCTTTGCGGTGTTGAATGCGAATGTCGGGATGGGTAGTACTCTGTCCCAATATTTCCGTCAGACATCAAGAACGGCTCCATCAACATGTTATTAACACGTTCTCTGAGGCCAGTCGTTTGTGGGTGGCAAACAGTTGTCATCTTTTGGGTCATGTCACAATACTAGTCTCGACTGGAAAACCTTTCCACGATCTGATATCATCGCACAGGTCTTCCATGCTTCTAAATGATGTCTTCCCCAAAAATATTGTAATTTCTGAGGATTTGGCAGTTGGCACAGCGGGTTAGGCACTGCAAGTAAATTATTAACTATGAATTTCCATTTGTTGGTACCGAGAACCTCTCAAAGGATCGATTCCAGTTGGGCGGGAAGATACTGTGGCGCGCACAATTGGTAACGGTAGTCATGGAGATCATTGTGGCACATGCTTCCCTCCCTCGCATCCTTTACAATGGCTTACATAGAATCTAGTAGATTTGTAGACTCCTGGCAACTGATATCCGCGTCTGATTCAGTCTAATATCTACACGTATCCTAAGCGATCAGATGTTGGCTGTGACTGGGCGTTGATTTAAATCAATGGGGATGGTGTCCTCACTGCTAGGCGTCACTTAGCCATTTTTAACTCCTTCTGGTCTTAATTCATAGTGTTGCTGTATAAATATGGTGTCTGTTCTTTTGAATACATCTGAAATCACACCATATACATACACAGAGAGAGAAATTTTAGCATCATGGAAAAACTTCACGATAGCCAGCCGTATGTGAGCTTGGATAGTGATGAATTATTGTCACCTGATCAGAACATAGTTCCTCGTACATAAGTCTCATTTATTAACTACGAGCAGAATACTCCTTTCATGGGTCCCTCATTATTCATGGCTTCTGTTGCTTTCAGCAGTGATATTCCCTCTTTTCAGTAACAATGTCTTTCAGTGCAACGATGAGCGAAATTTCGTCCGGACTACTATGTTCTGGGATAAGACTCCTTGAAAGGCTGTTGGCTTTACTATGAGGGACATCATACTCCTGAATCCTCGGTTTCTTCCTTCCAATGGATCTAGGCTTGTCATTCAGCATAAAAGGTGGCTCCGTGAACGGTATGCCAAATTAATGTGGACGGAACTTTCCGATGGCTCAGACAACTGCATCACATTATTTCTCGGTTGTTGAGCAGTTCCTGTCGTACCCGGAGATTTCCTTGGAACTATAAGGTGTCACCTTTGCAGCAGCTTCTTAAATTTGTGCTTGTACTGCCCCTACCCCTTAACTGCTAGCACTGGTGTAAAGTTTTGTCTCAGAATTATTGCTATGTGGTGCTCGGTAAGGAGAAGCAGTTAGTGCCTGATTAAGAACCAGGGAAAATATTTCTCACACTGCATTCCAAGAAATTTTTCGCGTCCCTTCAATAGTTCTGGAAGCTGACGTGCGTTGGTAGAGAAGTCCTATACTAATTGTCAATAAGACGAGAACATTCTAAGAAATCTTCTCAAGTCACGACTGTGCCAAAGTGTCAGAACATCTGTGACAGTTCTTATTTTCTCTGGATCAGAACATGGTCCATCGCCATTTACTATGGGGCGAAAGATTACTATTTCTTCTGCAGTAAAGAGGCTTTATTTCGGATTGGAGGCATGCAGTCTAACCTCGTTTCAACACATTTAACAGAATCCGTAAAGGACCTTCAAATGTCTTCGAAAAAGCAATATCATCCATATAGCAAAGATATGTCGTCCACTTAAAGTGTCGAAGCAGGTTGTCCGTCATACGCTCCAAGGTAGCTCGAGTGTTACATAATCCAAACAGAAAAACTTCCAGTTCATAAAAGTCGCTATGTGTTACGTAGTTCGTCTTTCACCTGGTCAGCCTCATGAAACCTGATCTGCTAGTAGCCTGTCAGCATGTCCTCAGTTGAAAATTAATTTGCTCCTCTCAAGTAGACTAGGGAGTCATCACGTCATGGCAATGGGTAGACATCTGTTTTCATTATTTTGTTCAGTCGTCGGTAATCTACACAGAAACGACATGTTCCTTCCTTGTTCTTCACCAGGACCAAGAGAGAAGACCAAGAACTCTTTATCTGTTCTCGCAGCAAGTACTCGAATTCCTCCCTGATTATCTAGTGTTCAGCTAAGGAAGCACAAAACGAGCATTGGCTAATTTTATGTGATTCCATGTTGATATCCTGTTTTACTCTGCTTCACTTGGTATGTCTTCCCTCCATTAAAGATTTGAAAGCATAGTAGAGAAGCTAACACTCACTGATGATGGTCCTTGGTCAGGCTAGGTCTGGCAGTTCGATGATGGCTTCCTCACCTACGTTTTCTCTAGTGGTAGTGAAGCATGATCTTCGTCGATGGTATTAAGCTGTCATTCATGGACACGTTACGTTGTCGCTGAGGAATTTATATACAGATGATAAAAACAATGCTCATTTATTCTTCAGTCTCAGCTGAACTCTTATAAATACTTGTATTTAGAACATGTACAAAGGAGAATGAAGGACAAAGAGAACTGTTTTAAATATCAGGACATTTGCAGTTCTTTTGTGAGGAATGTGCCAGTAATAGTGACTTAGGGACGAGCTGTGACTACCCGTGACTATTAGTGATCCAAAGTCTTCATTAGCCATCTGCAGTGCTTATGACTGCCGCTGTCATATAACTTTCTTATGTGAGCCTCAACAGCTTTTTGGGCTCGACAATACCTTCATAGTTTAACTGTGCATCTCGACCGTAGATTACTGCCCAGAGCAATCGGTTGTTATGTGTGCTTCTTGAAATAGCTTCGTCAATCTGGAGCTCCGGTTTTCCACAGTCACATTTTCACATTGCTTGCGATGCGTGCGTTAAGTCCCATCTGAGAATAACGTTATGACTACATTCTAATAAAAAGACGAATTCGAGCTGCTGTGTTATGTCTTTCACAGTTATTCTGGGAATACAGGTTGCTGTCAGCTAGGCGTACTTCCAATTTTTTTTACTTTCAGCGCTATGAGCTTCGTATCACGGATCATAGACTTCTTCAGCTGGCGAAGACAGGCACTCGCCATTACAGAAAAGGAAGCACCTGGGTCGACTAACACCCGAAATTTTTTTTCCGTTGATGACGTCAGTGATGTTTCCTGACGTCTTTGTGTTGTGGTTGGCGGGAGAGCCAACACCGTGTTACTAGAGGAGGCCGAAAGGCACGCGTTTTAGCTCACGCAGGCTGGCGTGTGGTCTGGAACAGGACGAGGAAATTAGACTTTAGAAAAACTGACGTAGCTGGTGGAATACTTAACTTTAATCCATTAATGATGAACGTCACTCTTGACGGTACATGATTCACAATATCAATGGTAACTGAATATGGCGCCTTCCTAGGTCGTAGCAAATGACGTAGCTGAAGGCTATGCTAAACTATCGTCTCGGCAAATGAGAACGTAAGTAGGCAGTGAACCATCGCTAGCCAAATCTGCTGTACAACTGGGGCGAGTGCTAGGAAGTCTCTCTAGACCTGCTGTTGGTAGAGGTTGACAAAGGAGAGGAATTCGTGGCGAGCTGTATCAAACTAGTCAGAAGACAAAAGATATGTTTCCTTAGTGTTAGAGTGACTTTTGCAAACATTATCGTGTATCAGTATTTGGATAACTTCGATTGGCAGACGTTGTGGTTGATCAGTGTATGTTATTTTGGCTGTCATTGTGGTTCATCACGCCGTTGTCCTTTTAGGTGTGTATCTTATAATATGTTTGCTCATTCATTCGGATGACGTAATATCGCCTCCGCGGGTGAACTTCATTCGTTTTTAAACTATGTATACTAGTCACACTGGTCTGTAGTATAAATGAGGGCTTATTGTGAATGACTACATTATTTCTCACTGGTCCCTGGTTTAAAATTAATGTTAATTTTGACTTTTCGTTTGCTTACATTTGCCTTAAACTATGTAGCTTTCAAATGATGCAAAGGATTATGAACTTTAAGAGAGGTTAATTTATGAAGCTTGCCTCCGTTTGATTGATTTTACCTATTTACTGCTCTGGTAACGCTGAGATTTTGTTACACATGTTTCGATGCATTTGAAAGCTATTTGCCTAATATAGGCACCATTGAATTGTGTAAAGTCTAGTGCAACAGTTGCCCAAGTTTATGTGAAGAGTGGTTCAAATGGTTCACATGACTCTAAGCACCACAGGACTTAATATCTAAAATTCATCAGTCCTCTAGAGTTAGAACTACTTAAACCTAACTAGCCTAAGGACATCAAACACATCCATGCCTGTGGCAGGATTCGAACCTACGACCATAGCAGCAACGTGGTTCCGAACTGAAGCACCTAGAACAGCTCGGCCAAAGCTCCCAGCTTCATATCAAGAGTGCAGAGTGTACCAGGCTAATTGATTTATATTTGTGATACATAGTTTCAGAGAGTTTTGTATTGAAGAATAATTTTCAGAAAAATTTCTAACTACTTGTAAATGTCTATGGTGATTCTTAAGGAGGAAGTATCAGTGGTTGTGACGCTGCTGTTACTGTAACTGTAAACATTTCTTATAACATTCTTTGTTTTGAAACAGACTATTACCATTTGCTTTTGTTATCACTTTGGTCTTTGCTGATAAATGGCTATGATTTTTTTCTACAATGCTCATTAAAGATAGCAGCCAAATATTTTTTATTACCAATTCGAAGCAGAATGACGTGTTTCCTATGGCCAAATGCAATGAAATATGCCTGGAAGTTAAACTGCATTACGGTCGGCCATGGTGAAATGGGTCTTACAGTGAAGTTTAACATACAGATTGTGTTTTAATGAATTAAGAATCAGTCCAATGACAGGTCTTAAGCAGCTCTCCATGCTACTCTATACAGTGTAAGTCTCTCCGTCTCCGAATAACTACTCCAACCTACATTTTTTTGAACCTGCCTACTGTATTCATCTCTTGGTCTCTCTCCACAGTTTTTAATCCACTCCTATCTCCGCCCCCCCTCTCCTCCTCTCCCCTCTCAGCACCCTGTCCTGCTCTCTCCCTCTCCCATCTCCCCATCTCCCCCTCTCCCAACTCTCCCCTTCTCACCCTCTCCCACTCTACCCTTCCCCCCCTCTCTCCCCCCTTTCCCTCCACCCGATCATTCCATCCCACCAAAGGTACTGCTCTTCAATACTGAACTCGTGATACCCTGATGTCTCTGAATGTGTGCTATCAACCGTCCCCATCTTTGAATGAAGTTGCAGCACATCGTTCTTTTCTCCTTACTTCTATTCAGTACCTCCACACGAGCTACATGATCTAATCATCTAACCTTCTGCAATCTTCTGTAGCACCATATTTCAAAAGAATCTATTTTCCTCTTATCTGAACTGTTCATCTTCCAGGTATCACTTCTAAATAGGGTAACATTCTACAAAAAACCTTCAGAAAAGACTTCCCAGCACTGAAATCTACATATATAGTAGATTAACAAATTTCTCCTTTTCAGTTTCGGTAAGGCCTGAGGAGCTGATCCGCAAAATCTGAGAAGAAAGGAGTACCTCGAAACCCCTGACAAGAATAAACTTGTCAGTTATAATTACTTATGACTTAACAAATTAATGATATAATATTGCCTCTGTCCAAGGTCAGAACAGGACGCTACGAGGTCGTCACGTTGCTATTTAATTAGTTTGATTAGCTGAGCACCAACCGAGGAGCGCCGGAAATTACCAGTTGGAGAAACAGGAAGAACGCTCCGTGGAATGTAGAACTAATTAAATAAGGGAAGTTTAGGAAATATCAGAGAGACAGGCGAGTGATAAATGTTTCTGCGTATAACTCTCTGTTAACAGCATTTGCAGGGGGTGCTTTCCTCTACAAGCAATTTTCAAAGACGAGCGCCGGTAACGTTATAACGGCGAGAGAGGGAGTAATTCAGATCTGGTTACGGCGCACGAAACTGGAGAAGAGGAGTCAATGCATGTCTGTCTCATTCATTTGCTTCATTGGCTGAACGTAGTGTTATTTTTGAATTTAGGAGATTCCTGCCAGCACTTTCGAAACAAAGGACATTCAAAGAAAAATAAGGTTTTGAAACACATTGTCAGTAGATAATGCCCCACAGCTTACAGATATTCTCCGAGAAATATTTTGCATAGCAACAGCTGCTCTGGAAACCTTTATTACTGTCTCTTATTTTGTGTGTTATTTTTATTTGTCTACTTACTATTAAGTACTTAGTCTTTCGATTGGTTTCATGCCGCCCACCACGATTTCCTCCGTGGTGGCAACCACTTCATCAACACTTTCACCCTACGTCTTTAATTACATGTTACATGCATTCCCATTTCTGCCACCCGTACAGTTTTTACCCTCTGCACGTTGTTCTAGCGATGGCAAACAATTCCTTGGTGTTTTAAAACATATTCTATCACCCATCCTTTCTTCTTGTCAGTGTTTTCCGGATGCTCGTTTCTTTGTAGGCCTCATCATCCCCCAAATCTTTAACATGCTCTTATAGCACCACAGCACAAACTTTTCGATTTTCTACTCTCCGGTTCTCTCATGGATTTACTAACACACAACCAAGCTTCAAACGTACGTTCTTAGAAATTTCTTTATTAAATAAAGGACAAACCTCCTTTTGGTTAGCAATGCTCTTTTTTCTTGTGATAGTGTGCTTCTTATTTTCATACGTGTTTTTCGTCTCGAAGTAGCAACTGCGACCTCACTCCTCATTTAATTGCAAGATATATAGGATGATCAAAAAGTCCGTATAAATTTGAAAACTGAATAAATCACGGAATAATGTATATAGAGAGGTAAAAATTTACACACATGCTTGGAATGACATGTGGTTTTATGAGAACCATAAAAATATAAACGTTCAAAAAATGTCCGACAGATGGCGCTTCATCTGATCAGAATAGCAATAATTAGCATATCAAAGTAAGACAAAGCAAAGATGATTTTCTTTACAGGAAATGCTCAATATGTCCACCATCATTCCTCAACAACAGCTGTTGTCGAGGAATAACGTTGTGAACAGCACTGTAAAGCATGTCCGGAGTTATGGTGAGGCACTGGCGTCGGATGGAGTCTTTCAGGATCCCTAGAGATGTCGGTCGATCACGATACACTTGAGACTTCAGGTGACCCGAAAGCCAATAATCGCACGGTCTGAAGTCTGGGGACGTGGGAGGTCAAGCATGACGAAAGTGGCAGCTAAGCACACGATCGTCACCAAACGACGCGCGGAAGAGATCTTTCCCGCGTCTAGCAATATGGGGTGTTTTAAGTTTTCAAATTTATACAGACTTTTTGATCACCCAGTATTTCCAGTATCTGTCTTCCCCTGCACTTTTTACTCTCTACAGCTCCCTCTACTACCCTGTCAGTCATCCCTGAGGTCTTAATAGATGTCTTGTGAACTTGTTCCTTCTTCTTGTCAGTGCTTTCCATACGTTTCTTTCCGCGCCGATTCGGCTGAGAGCCTCCATCCCTTAACTTATCATCTCATCTAATTTTCTCTGTTATTATGTAGCACCACATCTCAAAGGCATCGGTTTCGTTCTGTTCCCGCACTCCATTTCTCACTGCCATACAATGCTTTGCTCCAAACGTACATTTTCAGATTTTTCATCACATTGAGACCTTTGTCCAATATTAACTGAACTGTCTTGGCCAGGAATGTCCTTTTTTCCAGTACTAGCATGCTTGCTAGTTCTCCTTGCTCAGTACGTCAAGGGGTGTTTTACAATCTCGCCAGCAGAATTACTTAAATTCGTCTACTTAGTGATCCCCAATTCTGATGTTAAGTTTCGCGTCGTCACCATTGCTGCTTCCTCTCACTACTTTCGTCTTCCTTTGATTTGCATTCAATCCACGACATATACTCTTTAGACTGCTCATTCTGTTCAACAGATCTTGTAATTCATTCTCACTTTCGCTGAGGCTAACAATGCCATCTGGGAAGCTTACCATTAATATTCTGTCCGCCTAAATTTTAAGCCCATTTTTGGGACTTTCTTTTATTACCATCATTGCTTCCTCGATGTATAGATTGAGCAATAGGGTCGAAAGGCTACACCCCTGTCTAACACCCTTTTTTAAATGGATCACTTGGTTGATGGCCTTCCGTTGTTCTCTTTTGCTTATTGTACATATTGTACATTGCCCGTCTTTCCCTATAGCTTACACCTATGTTAAACTGGAGGTCGAACATTTTGTACTGTCGAATGCATTTTTACAAGTATACAAATCCTATGACGGTGTTTTTTTCTTCTGTATTGCTTCTATTATCAGACCTGCCTCTCTGTAGCCATTAGCTGATCGTCATTTAGCAGATAAATTTTTTTCCATTCTTCTGTATATGTTTATTGTTAGTAACTTGGATGCATGAGCTATTAGGTTGATGGTGCGATAATTCTCGCATTTGTCGGCAATTTTCAGAATTGTTGAATGGTGTTGTTTTGGAAGTATGATGATATATCGCTAGTCTCTTCCACTAAGCACACCAACGTGAATAGTCCTTTTGTGCCACTTCACCGAAAAATATTAGAATTTCCGATTGAACGTTTACTGTCCATTGTGCCTTTCTCACATCGAGGGTACATGAATAGGCCTACGGTTCAGAAAGCCCATATCGGTGTTGTTTCGTTGAATGGTTCGCAAACTGACACTTGCTATTTTATGGCCCAGCATTGAACTCTGCAGCAATTTGTGGAAGTGTTGCTCTTCTGCCATGCCGCAGCAATAGCGGATATTCGATGTTTCACCGGATTCCTGGTAATCACGGTACACTCGTGAAATGGTCGTACGGGAAAATCCCCACTTCATCGCTACCTCGGAGGTGCTGTGTCCCATCGCTCAGTCGTCGCTTGTAACACCACGTTCAATCCCACTTAATTCTTGACAACTTGCAATTCTAACAGCAGTGACCGATGTAACAACTGCACAAAACACTTGTTGTCTTATATAGGCATTGCGACCGCAAGCCATATTGTGCCTGTTTACACATTCTGTATTTGAAGACGGATGCCTATACCAGTTCCTTTCGAAATCACGGAAAACCTAAATCAGGATGGCCGGATGCGGGATTGAACCGTCGTCCTCCCGTACAATAGTAATGATACAGAATACATAAGCCTTTTCAGAGTGGAAACCATTTACCTTGGCACAACATTTATCAACGATCAAACAGGGAAACAAACGAAATTTGTGATCGGATTGAAAATTTCGTGATAGAGAGAACGCAACGTGTTATCTTGGATCGAGGGTTTGCGAGAGATGTGGAAGTAATTTGAAGTTCAATCTACCAATGATGACTTTGAAAGCAAAGTTTCGTCAACTGATCTAAGTAAAATCCTAAGAGCTTTTGGTCGAACGTTAAATCCGTGAGTGGGCTAAAATCATATATTCATTTACTCAGTGTCCACAATGGCACCTAAACGGATGATAACAGAGAGAAGGCTGAAATACTGAATTCGGTCTTCCGAAATTGTTTCACAGCAGGACATCGTAACACGGTCCCTCCTCACAACCGCCGTACAAAAGACGAAAGAGCATATATTGAGACAGTCAATCGCGAAATAGAAAAAAAACTGCAATCTCTGAACAGTGGACAGATGTGATACCTGTAAGATTCTACAGAGATTGTGTGAAAGGACTTGTTCCCTTTCTAGCTGTAATTTATAGTAGATCGTTTGAGCAACAAAGGGTACCTACTGACTGGAAGAAAGTTCAGCTAATTCCCGTTTTTTAAAAGGGGCTGCATGACAGATGCACTCATTATAGATCTATACCGTTGACGTCAATCTGTTGAAGAACTATGGAATATATTTTATGCTTAGGAATTATGACGTCCAAGGAGAAGGAAAATCTCCTCCATAAAAATCAACATGGGTTCCACAAACAGAGATTCTATGAAACTCAGCTCGTTCTGTTCATCCATGGGATCCACAGCGCCGTAGAGAAAGGAACTCAGGTTGATGCCGTGTTATTTGAATTCAGGACAGCTATTGGCGCTGTCCCGCTCTACTGTTAAGTTAAAAAATGCAAACGTACCGAATATCGAAACATATTAGCGACTGGATTCAGGACTTGCTTCCAGACAGAACTCAACACGTCCCTCCTAATGGAAGAAATTCGACACATGAAAAGGTAATTTCCGGAATATCCCAAGGAGGTGGGATAGGCCCGTTACTGTTTACAGCACATAGAAATGATGTACCAGAGAGCCTTAAGAGTCCTTGCAGATGATGCGTTTGTCTATAACACAGTAGCAACGCCAGAGAAAGTAACTATTTCCAGAATTACTTCCAGAGAATTGATGAATGATGCAGGCTCTGACAGCTGACCCTCAATGTAAATAAATTCAACATGTTGCACATAAGTAGGAAACGAAGTCCACTACAGTACAGCTACGCTATTGATGACAAATCGCTGGAAACTGTATCTCCCGGAAAATACCTATGAGTAACTATTCAGAGTGATCTTAAGTGGAATGATTACATAAATAAACAACTAGTGGGGAAAACAGATGTCACGCTCAGACTCATAGGAACAATCTTAAGGAAATGTAACTCATCCACAGTGGAAGCCGCTTATTAGGCGCTCATTCGACCGATTCTGGAGTATTGTTCATCTGTCTGGGATCCCTACCAATTTGGAAATTTGTGGTAGGGTCTTATGGGACCAATGTGCTGAGGTCATCGGTTCCTAAGCTTACACACTACTGAATCTATCTTAAACTAACTTAGGCTAAGGACGACACACACACACACACACAACCATGTTCGAGGGAGGACTCGAATCTCCGACGGGGGCAGCCGCGGGTACCCTCACAAGACGCCTCAGAGCGCGCGGCTACCTCGCGCGTCAATTGTGTCTTAGTGGTAAGTGAGAAGAGGAAAAATGGAGGACTAGTACTGCAGTAATCAGCTTCAAATAGATGTACCTTGCATTGGTTATGCAGAGATGAATATGCCTGCATGCCTGCTCAGGACAGATGGGACTGGACAGCTTGTGACACATTTCTACTGAGTTTTCCTCGTTTTGATCGATCAAGGATAGACTGCAGTCACTCAGAATATTAGTCAGATACTGATTAAAAAGGAAGTCAAACTTTTCTTCATTATTTTCAACATATAAAACTTTATTTTGAAATAACATAACACATTTTCAGCCCCCACGTAAAGTAATTGCAACTACACTCCTGGAAATGGAAAAAAGAACACATTGACACCGGTGTGTCAGACCCACCATACTTGCTCCGGACACTGCAAGAGGGCTGTACAAGCAATGATCACACGCACGGCACAGCAGACACACCAGGAACCGCAGTGTTGGCCGTCGAATGGCGCTAGCTGCCCAGCATTTGTGCACCGCCGCCGTCAGTGTCAGCCAGTTTGCCGTGGCATACGGAGCTACATCGCAGTCTTTAACACTGGTAGCATGCCGCGACAGCGTGGACGTTAACCGTATATGCAGTTGACGGACTTTGAGCGAGGGCGTATAGTGGACATGCGGGAGGCCAGGTGGACGTACCGCCGAATTGCTCAACACGTGGGACGTGAGGTCTCCACAGTACGTCGATGTTGTCGCCAGTGGTCGGCGGAAGGTGCACGTGCCCGTCGACCAGGGACCGGACCGCAGCGACGCACGGATGCACGTCAAGACCGTAGGATCCTACGCAGTGCCGTAGGGGACCGCACCGCCACTTCCCAGCAAATTAGAGACACTCTTGCTCCTGGGGTATCGGCGAGGACCATACGCAAACTGTCCCCATGAAGCTGGGCTACGGTCCCGCACACCGTTAGTCCGTCTTCCGCTCACACCCCAACATCGTGCAGCCCGCTTCCAGTGGTGTCGCGACAGGAGTGAATGGAGGGACGAATGGAGACGTGTCGTCTTCAGCGATGAGAGTCGCTTCTGCCTTGGTGCCAATGATGGTCGTATGCGTGTTTGGCGCCGTGCAGGTGAGCGCCAGAATCAGGACTGCATACGACCAAGGCACACAGGGCCAACACCTGGCATCATGGTGTGGGGAGCGATCTCCTACACTGGCCGTACACCTCTGGTGATCGTCGAGGGGACAGTGAATAGTGCACGGTACATCCAAACCGTCATCGAACCCATCGTTCTACCATTCCTAGACCGGCAAGGGAACTTGCTGTTCCAACAGGACAATGCACGTCCGCATATATCCCGTGCCACCCAACGTTCTCTAGAAGGTGTAAGTCAACTACCCTGGCCAGATGGATCTCCGGATCTGTCCCCCATTGTTAGGGACTGGATGAAGCGTCGTCTCACGCCGTCTGCACGTCCAGCACGAACGCTGGTCCAACTGAGGCGCCAGGAGGAAATGGCATGGCCAGCCGTTGCACAGGACTACATCCAGCATCTCTACGATCGTCTCCATGGGAGAATAGCAGCCTGCATTGCTGCTAAAGGTGGATATACACTGTACTAGTGCCGACATTGTGCATGCTCTGTTGCCTGTGTCTATGTGCCTGTGGTTCTGTCAGTGTGATCATGTGATGTATCTGACCCCAGGAATGTGTCAATAAAGTTTCCCCTTCCTGGGACAATGAATTCACGGTGTTCTTATTTCAATTTCCAGGAGTGTATATGCCCTCTCTCATGCAATACTTGTATTTGTATTTTAATTTTAAAAAAAAGGCGAAGATAATATCTGTTCTGAATCCTGGCATACCCAGCAACAGGGCAGAAGGCTATCGTCCCATTGCCCTACCTAACTGTTGCTACTAGCTTTTTGAAAGGCTAATATATAACAGAATAAGTAGCACTATCCTAGAGAACGTTGCAGTTGATCAGGCAGGCTTCAGACCAGGGTGTAGCTGCGGCGACCAAGTATTGTCTCTCACATGCTTTACAGAGTCAGGATACCAAATGATGTAGAAAACATCTGTCGCATTTGTTGATCTAACTGCCGCCTTCGACACTATGTGGAGGGAAGGCCTTATCTACAAATTTCTCCGCGTCATACCCTGCAGAACAATGGCTCGACTGATTAACAGCATGCTAAGTGATCGGAAGTTCCAGGTAATCACTGGAAGCAACATAAGTAAGGAGAGGAAGCTGAACAACGGATATCCAATGTACGATCCGTCACCCTTTCTGTTCAACCTATATCTATCTGATCTACGTGACACTTCGTCCAGAAAATACTGCTATGCCGATGACCTGGCTCTAGCCGTAAAACATCAGGAAATGGAGACAACAGAAGAGATTCTAGCCAATGACCTGTCTGGATTAGATAATTACTTCAAAATCTGGAGACTCCAACCCAGTGTGAGTAAAACAGAAGAATGTTGCTTCCATCTGAATAACCGGTTGGCGACTGTAAAACTGGAGGTAAGTTTCTGAGGCAGAATTCTTCGTCATAATTGGAACCCAAAATATCTTGGTGTCATCGTGGATCGTACACTATGCTTCAAACAACACCTTCTTAAATTAGCTCAAAAGTAGAGGACTCGAAACAACATCTTCCATAAGCTATGCGGAACTATCTGCGGATCTTCAGCAACCACCCTGCGATCTTCAGCTCTGGGTTTGGTGTACCCAAGTTCTGAGTATTGTGCACCTGTTTGGACGAAGAGTCATCATACCAGGCTTGTTGATACCCAGCTGAATACGACAATGCGCATAATATCTGGCGCAATCAGATCTACTCCAGTTTATTGGCTTCCACTGTTAAACGGCATACTGCCTGTATGAGAGATTTCCACAAGATCTCCAGGAATTCTAACCTACCCGTGCAGAGCGACTTGCCACTTTTAAATCGTAAGAGACTGGAATCACGCCATCGAGTACTGTGCGATGCTGCTTACATGATTGCTAAGGATTTCAAACCTCTTGAAGAATGGAAAGGTCGGTGGAAAGCAGTGACAGATGTGCACCTGCATAACATCTCCTCAGGTGCTAAACTTCCAAGTGGATTCGACCTACCACGTAATACATGGACTGCTCTCAACAAAATCCGTACCGGCCATGGCCGATGCTGAGATGCTCTCTTTTAGTGGAAGAAGCTGCCTGATCCAGCCTGTGACAGCGGGACTCCATACCAGACTATTCACCACATTGTACGTGAATGCAGGATTCGAGCCTATCACAGCGCCAAAGAGGACTTCATGCTAGCACTCTAGATGCAGTGCGTTGGATTGAAGGACTAGATATTCAGTTGTAAAGACAATCTTAAGTTTCTTGTGTGTCAATATGTACATATGTATATGTAATTTAATATCGTGATATGTCTGTATTAGCCATACGCTAAATAAATAAATAAATGTATTTTTAATGTATTGTATTGAACTGGAGACCTAGAAACGATGGAGAGGTTTTGTCCCTACCATAGCCCTAAGTGGTTCACAACAGGCTACAGCAGTCCACTCACCCCACCGACGCCCCACACCGAACCGAGGGTTATTGTGCAGTTCGGCCCCCTGTGGACCCCTGGGAACGTCTCACACCAGACGAGTGTAACCCCAACGTTTGCATGGTAGAGTAATGGTGTTTGCGTGTACGTGGAGAAAGTGTTTGCGTAGCATTCGCCGACATAGTGTAACTGAGGCGGAATAAGGGGAACCAGTCCTCATTCGCCGAGGCAGATGAAAAACAGCCTTAAAAGCCATCCACAGGCTGGGCGGCACAACGGACATCGACAGTAATCTGCTGAGTGGATTCGTGTCGGGGAGCGGCACGCCTTCTCGCCCGGAAAGCAGTGCGTTAGACAGCACGGATAACAGGGCAGGCTTATTCGTGTTTAATTTTGGTTGATATTATTTCCACCATTAGCATCATGTTAATAGTCGCAAATACCTCTTATTCAGTTTGGCGTAACAGACGCAAAGCTTGATATAACATTGCTTGTTTTAGTTTTGACACATGGTTAGAAAAGCCATAAGAGGCAACTGTGGTATTTCTGTCAAATCAGGAAGTCAAAATAACTCATCTCCCATTGCAGTGAGGTCAGGGGTGAAAACAGAGTGATGTGGGAGAAGGACAGGGAGAGATGGGGTTGGAGGAAGGCAGAATTTGAGAAAAAGAAGATGTAAACAGACAAGGAGAGGGTGAGATAGTTTGAGAGGAGAGCAGGAGGTGGACAGAGATGGGATGGGTAGGCGGAATGAAAGATGGAGAGGAGGAGAGAGAGAGAAGGGAAGAGAAGAGGGTCATAGAGTCAATTAGGAAGGAGATGGACAGGAATACGAGGGTGGAGAAGTGGTTTGTAGACGGCAGGTGGATATGGAGGGGATTAGAGGAAGGGCAGAAGAGGATGCGAGGGGCAAGTGAAAGAGAGAGATTGAGATGAGTGAGGGAAGGGTTGTAAGGAGGTAGCTAAAAGTCTGAGGGAGTATGAGAATGCAAGTGGAAGAGGGCAGTTTGTGAAGAGAAATGCGGGAAAATAGCACGGTGGCAGATGGGTAGGGTGCGATGAAGCAGGCAGGAGAGAGAAAGGAGTCGGAATGTAGATTATGGGAGATATTTTAATTTGCCTTGGTTATTTTGAGGAACCTACATAACTCAGATTATAAACTAGCGTGGAAGTAAGGTAGGCGCTCTATGTCCACGGACTGGATGAGGATGAGAAGAAAAAAAAGCTCTGAGCACTAAAGGACTTAACATCTTAGGTCATCAGTCCCCTAGAACCTAGAACTACTTAAACCTAACTAACCTAAGAACATCACACACATCCATGCCCGAGGCAGCATTCGAACCTGTGACCGTAGCGGTCGCGCGGTTCCAGACTGAAGCACCTAGAACCGCTCGGCCACACCGGCCGGCTGATGAGAAGAGGGTGGTATGTAAAAATGTGGCAAACCGACCTTTTGGCATGACTTTCCTGTATGAAGTTGATTTAGAATACATTAGAAATACAAGATATAGTTGGCTTTTAATGGCGCTTGTCAGTGTATCGTTTACGGAGCGCGAGAAAGCGAATCGATAAATTAGGCAACACAGTTCAGGACTTAAGATCATGCCACACGCCTCTATGCGACAGCTAAATTTATCACCCTCACTGGATGTGTGTTGCGTAAAACAGCCGAGAATGAGACTTATTTGTGTGCAATAAATATGACATACACTCCTGTGGGTGGAGCAGTGTGCCAGTAGCCCATTATCCTTTTATTTGGGAAAGAGATTAACTTAAAATATACGCAACTAAATTTTCGTTTTAAGACACGGGGCAATTCTAATCTACGTGTTTGATTCCAAAAGGTTGATGTTAAAAACCACCAGAATAAAAGAGTCACAGCCGAGGCTGAGTGTGTGACAAGTGTGGAATGTGTTATGACAGATAGCGCAGCGATTTTATTCTTCAAGTTAGTGGAATTACATGTTGAGAACATTGATTAGCGAGATGTAAGATGTCTTTGTTTCCTTACTGAACGGTAACGATTAAGTATTATTCAGTTTTTCAAGATTGTTTATAAAGTGAGTGTGGCCTACAATTTAAAATGAATTCGTGAGCCTGCAACCGTGCACAACCGACGACCACTAGATAACAATTTTTACGGACGTGTACATTTGTGGATCCGATGAAATAAACAATGAAATGTTGCTATATCTCAAGCTGTACTTAATTCCTCTTCGGACTTAATACCGCAGCGGCAACAACAACAACAAGTGCTGCAGATTAATGTTATTCTGAAAAAAAAAAACAAGATGGAAAAAAGGGACAAGAAAGATTAGACAGGTATCTATCCATACCAGGTAGTGAGCTCATTATGAGGCGGGTTGGCAAGTGTTTATAGGCTACGACGGTGAGTGGTTGGGCGGTGTAGAGGCACGGAAGAAGGCGCTGGCGGGGTGCCAGCTGCTGCCGCCGGAACTGATGAAGACCCCACTGCGGGCTCCCACCCATTGTCCGTGGGCCGCAAAGAAATTACGTCGCCGCACAAACTGGCGCTAAGAGATTACTCCACACTACGTGTTGGCACAAAATCGATGTGTGCCGAGCAAAACCAGGCGCTTAGTGCAAATTTCTTATTTCCGTGATTACGCAGAGAGAAAGAATTGTTGTTTAGGGAAGAACATTCATTTGAAATTGTATGTTATATAAAGGAATGGTTGCGTTTGCCATGCAGTAGAAGTAGTGTTCATATGAGATGAAATGCTAGCTATCTCTATCAATGGTGGATCGGCAAGTTAATTGTCCGTGGAGTTCTGGTATGAAGGTCTGAAGTAGGTTTGTGAATAGGAGAATAATTTATATCAGTACTCATGGGCGATTCAAATTTGCGGCAGTGCTGTTATTATAGCACTGGCTGCACTGAGACTGAAGTTCTAAATTTAAGAGTCGATGCTGGGGAAGTATCTATCTGACAGCTATTTACGTACTTCTGTATCACACGAAGAAATGCACTGAACTAAAGTGAGTTGATTCAGGTGAAGGTATCAATGCAGGCTGTTGTGTGCGTACTGTAAGACCTTCAGTACACACACCATCAGATTATTTGACTTGTTGCTCTAACGAAGTAGGCGAGTGTCAGCAATATGTCGCGTGGTCTTACTGTGGCGTGCTTGTCTTTTGCAGATTGACGGTGACCAGCTTTAAACAGAAGTTGATTAATTTTTACACACATTTACTAAAATAATAACAATCATAAAATTACTTAACTTGGTTCTGGATGCTATTTACAATTGACAATCTGAAGTTCCTTTGGTATTGGTACGATAATCTTATTCTCACATATATCTGTGATACTTGACAAAGGTGTCTATACATTTATATTCAGAGCTATGTACAGGAATACGGTAAGCTGAGAATTGACTACAGACTGATACAGACAAATGTAGAACTCGTACCAACTAATACAGACTAATTCAGACTGGTTGAGACTAGTGCAGACAAATGCAGACTGACTAATCGGAGGTCTGTAAACTCATTATAATACCTCGTGCGTTCATGTATCACTGCGTGAGTGTGATGTGCGAGGAGAAAAGGTTCTACATTAGCATGAATCTCATTGGCTGGGTTACATATTAATACACGGTTCGGCGGAAGACCAATTTTGGTCTGTCTCTATGGCAGCGCCATCTCATAGTGTGGAGACGGACGAGCGCTGCGCCTGCGCTGTTGTGCTTAGCGGGGCGCACTCTAGTGGGAAAGTTGTGTACGCGCTGACTACGCGGAGCTATGTCCACACCACAGGCGTTATGGATTGTAATGGAATGGTATCAGTGCTGTACCTGTTGTTGTACTGGTCTTCAATCCGATACCTGGTTTGATGGAACACTCCACGCTACCCTGTCCTGAGTAAGTGTTTCCATATCTGAGTATCTGCTGCAATCTGCATCAATTTGAACCTGCTTTCTGTATTCATACTGCTGTCTTCTTCTGCTGTTTTCATCCCTTTCATCAGAGTCATGCATTGCGGACGAGCCTATGTGCCATTTTACGCACTGCTCTGCACTGCGCTACAACAATTTAGGACGAGTCAATCACGTCACTGCATGGGTGAGTGTTGCCTACGAGGAAAACAGGCCGCAGCACGTGCGTCATGAACGTAGGCCAAGCTCACTCAACTCAGCGTTTCTATACCTGTTCACTAGTAACTAGGTGTGTATGTACAAAGTGGTGGTGGTGGTTAGTGTTTAATGTCCTGTCGACAAAGAGGTCATTAGAGACGGAGCGAAAGCTCAGGTTGGGGAAGGATTGGGAAGGAAATTGGCCATGCCCTTTCAAAGGAACCATCCCGGCATTTGCCTGAAACGATTTAGGGAAATCACGGAAAACAAAAGCAGGATGGCTGGAGACGGGATTCAACCATCGTCCTCCCGAATGCGAGTCCAGTGTGCTAACCACTGTGCCACCTCACTCGGTGTGTATGTACAAAGGGGAATTGCATCTTCTACTGGAATCCAGTACTATGGAATCTTACTGTTATTAGTTCTACAATGATGGGAAGTCAACAGGCCTACTAATAATTTGTTACTGCTGTACTGGGGTACAATACAATTAAATCATGTCAAAACGATTATCAGTTGCCACAGACACCACATCTTCAATGAAATGAGGGCTGTTTGGTGGAAGAGACTGAATGCTATAAAAAAGCCATTACACCATTGATGCCGAGAATTGATTCTAAATTTTATTGTACAACTAGTAATCAGCAACACTTCATAACAGAAAATTCAAGTAGACGATGCAATTCTCGTTAATACGTACACATCCAGTTGCGAGCTAACAGGTCTAGAAACGCATTTTTCTAGTGAGCCTCTGTGGGTGAGGAAGCTCTGCGCGTAAGCACCGGTACGCTAGGGCACTCAACACGTTTGAGAACTGCTGTATATGAGCGGCGAGCAGGGCTAATGTTTTCTTTGGTGCGACGAAATGCATGGGAATACATTATCAGACCGTCACGCCGACTCTGTCGCCCCTGTGTCACTGTGAGCCGTTACTCGTACCAGAATTAAAGACGTGTTGCGTTAAGCAACGCAGTCGTTTAAAGAAGCTGTTGAGTTAGTGGGACTTAGTTTCTGGAGAGGCAGGGCATGGCACGGGTCCTAGTATTATTAGGCCCGTGACGGAAAGCTCTGAAATTCCAGGACATAGGTCAAATGCCTTCAAGAACTGAATATTAGGTTCATTTTAATGCACTTTGACATTCACTATGGTACTCACACTGGCGCTGATTTTTGAAACGGCACACTGTTTCCAATGGAGTAAGGAACATTGTGGTATAGCAGTGTCGGGGGCAAGTGACGCTATGTTACATGGCGACGTCAGTTGTGATAAATCAATATGCATTTCGTCACCCTAAGTGACGGTGGCGTGATCAGTTTACAGGTGTCACGCAGACGTTTCAAATGGAATGTGTATTGGTATTGCATCAATACAGAGGAAGGTTGAAGGCACGTTTAAACCAGGCTTCCAACTTCTGCGTCGAACTGAAAGACAGTTAAGGGGTTTCGAGAAAGTGACCCTTTGTATTGCACAGTGTAAATGGAGACTGAATCGTGCTTCCTTGTACCTTCCGACATTGCAATACACGAACTGAATCTAAATGACCTTATACGCAGTGCATTTCATTCCTCCTTCATGACAGCAAAATCTTGTGAACAGTTCATCGCTGGCCACAGACTCCCCCAGTCCGAATAACATCCCACTGAGTTTCATTGTGGTCTACAAAAGATCAGTTTTCAATTTTCACACACCGTTTCCTCTTAACGCTCAGTATAAGAGAGTGTCGTACGCGGAGGATTGTATTCCCAGGACAACACTACGCTTCCCTGATCGGTGTTTCAGTCTTGTGATCCGTTTTAGAATCAGCTTAAGAAAGCACGCTACAGATTGCCGTAAGCGGTTACCGGCATTTTATACAATTTTCGTTGTTTTGATATATGAGGTTTGTGCGGGGTTTGTCAATATTACACGATCTGCACATACAACTGCTGTACCTGGAAAATATTGTTAATTCTTATGTCACTGAGTTATATGTTGATTCAAGTTCTATATAATTTTAAAATTAGTTAAGGAACGTGTCGATGGTTAAGCCACAGTTGAATCTTGAAACGGAAGAAGGTCTTCTACAATAGATACGTGATATTTGCAAATGAGCTGAGTTTCTTTAATGCCTCAACAATTTTCCCAGTCTTTGGAATGGCAGTTCCTTGTTAGTTTCCAAAAGCTCCTATTGCAGAATTTATTTAACTAGCAACTGGATTTTTATTACAGTTCTGGTAAATTTGACTTCAGATAAAGATTACTGTTGTGTAGCGAAGCAGTCACGTAGAACACAGATTATCCAGTACAGCACTGACAAGATTTTATCGAATGCAGCACTTTTAAATTTGACTAGAATGTTTGTTCCTTCTAACAGCATTTTTTTTTCATTTGGAAAACATTTTTTCAGGGATTTATTTTAGTAACTTTAGATAACGTTTGCAGCACAAACAAAGTGAATGCTATCATATCAAAACAGAGTAAGGAAATGTATTAAACTTCGATTACAGGCGAAAGTCGGAAAACAGGTCAAGGTAAAACACTCTCATCCACAAATTAAATTCCAAATATCATTAAAGTTTTGAACTCCCCATCCTTTAGGCCAAATCCCTACCAGGATTTAGCCTTTTATTCTCCATCAGTGGTATTACGAGTACTTTTTCTTGTCTTCAGAGGGAGAGTTGTCATCACAGGTGTCGACGAATCACATCCTTCGCAGTATCTATATCAAAAATAACATTTTCTCTTACGTTCTGCAGGACACAGAAATCTCTGGAACAATTGTTTCCCTGTACATGTTCAACCAATACCGCATCAGGCACTGGTATTCTGGCCTGTGTGTAGCACAACTTGTCTTCGAGTGTGGTGGATAGCATTGCACATTAATAAGTGCCACCCACGTTGCTATTCACACATTTAACTACATCACTGCTGGACACTGTTACTTTATCTGGCACTACTACTGATTCAGACTCCGAATTTTCAAAAGATACTACAGCCGACAATCCCACGATCTCCAGAACCTTATTATATTCTGCTTCAGCTGAATTCCCCGTATTAACTTCTTTCCCCCGATTTTCAGCACCCGTGCAACTATTACCCTTATTTAAACTCTCAAGGCTCTTACCGAATTAACTGACGCAGTGTTTAGCACACAGGACTCGCATTCAGGATGCCTCAAATCCGCGTCCGACCATTGTGATTATAATTTTTTGGGATTTCATTAAATCTCTTAAAGCAAATGCCGGGATGGTTCCTTTGAAAGAGAATGCCTGAGGTCCTTCTCCATCCTTTCCTAACACGAACTCGTGCTCCGTCTCTAATGATCTCATTCTCGACGAGACTTCAAACACTAATCTCTTCCCAGAAAGCTCTTCATATGCTAAACATACGAGGTGCGTTCAGTACGTAATGTAACACATCTATCTCAGCCAGTTTCCGTTAAAAATGCGGATTTGTTGTGGGACTTCTTGGGATATTTCCGCTTCAGCCGCTATATTTTCATGAAGTTCCGACAGGTGGTGGCGTTATACGTAGTCTTCCAAGTAGCTTTTGTGACGGAGATGAGTTCCAAGGTGAAGGAACGTCTGTGCGGAATTGCTTTCGCATTAAAAGTATGATCGTGACAATGTTTTCTCGAGCATCGTCACAGTCGATGAAACATGGATTGATCATTACGAATCGGAAACAAAACAGCAATCCATAGAGTGCCGCCACACCAGTTCTCCCCTGGAGAAAGTGTTCAAAGCCGCACCCTCGGCCGGTAAATACATGACGAGGGTCTTCTGGCATTCTGTCTGATGTCGGAGGCGTCATGGTGCAACGATCAGTTCGGAAGTACATTGTGCTACCCTCAAGAAGTTTAAGAAATAACTTCAATGATTTCGTAGCCTCGAAAATGTAAAGGAAGTTCTCTTTCTCCATGACAACACAAGGGTTCACCCGAGTCGGAGCACCCGAGAGGAGCTCACAAAACCTTATGGACTGTTCTTCCTCATCCACCCTACAGCCCAGATCTCGCACCTTCCGACTTGCATCTGTTTAGCTTTATGAAAGATGCACTCGGCGGGAATCAGTACTTGGGTGTAGGGGAGGTTATTGATGCAGCGGAACATTCGCTCTGACGTCGACGAGTGGAGTGGTACCATGCTAGCATATAGACCCTCTGAATAAGGAGGCTTAAGGCCATTGCTCTGAGGGGAGATTATGTTCAAAAATAGGGTTTTGCAGCCAAAAGAATGGGAAATAATTTGGTGTATAGAAATCCTGCATGAAACCAGTCTGATTTTAGAAAAAATGACCTGTGTGTAGCATTAGCATAGCTCTTCTTACTGGAACTTTATCCCTCTCCCTGAATGGTGGCTCAAGACTATTGTAACACACAGCTTAAAAGGATGAGCCACAATTCGAGCTTTCAACAATATACATTGCCTGTGCTACACGGAGTATTCCCTCATACATTATGCACCATCGTCAGAACAGCGTACGGCCCAAACTGCACATACAACAGAATTAAAACTCTGTGTAAGACCCATTGACTTGTCATGACAGTGTCAAAATATACACAAAATCTCTGCACTCAACGAACTGCATTTTGACGATGAGAGTTGAGCCAAATGATGCAGAGAAAGAGAATAGTATGAGGGTTCGAGTTGGAACACACATGAGCCAAATGACACAGCTTGGAAATACTGACATCGTGTGTAATCAGTTACCGGCGCGTAACAAGTTTTTGAGCTCTTAACAGTTGCACTATAAGCTCGAGATGCTCACCGTTCGAGTAATCCCATCGGCCGCAGCTATTGCGAAGGCATCAGACACGGTGTACAGTTGCAGGTGACGTATCGGCGTATACCAGCGCCGATGGCCCACGGACAACATGGCTCCTACCACGGCCGCTGCTACGCCCAGTTCTCCGATAACGGGGAGTCCCCTTACGCCAGCCGTCCAGACAGCTGAGCTACAGGCTACACTGAAGCGATGGCATCGCAACTACTTGTCACACTTCGCGGCGCTTCTCATCTGCGAGTTCACAAGCCGACCACAGCGGCACAGCCCTCTCGCGGTTGCCACAGGCACACCCTCGGCAGCTCTCTGTAAACAGCAACTTCCTGCTTAACACTTAGAAGGGAACACCCGTTGGTCAGGCGGATTTGACCTACGTTTGTTCCGATAGAGGCGCTGAAAATCGTGCTGCGGTTCTCGCTGGCTGTGAGAGTCTCATTTGGTATTTAATGATAGGGCAGTGAAGGTCACATGCCTCGTCATGCTGTTTCTCCCATCGAAACTTGCTTCCATTCCTGACCCACACCGCCTCTACATCTACATCTACATTTTTACTCCGCAAGCCACCCAACGATGTGTGGCGTGGGCACTTCACGTGCCACTGTCATTACCTCCCATTTCTGTTCAAGTCGCGTATGGTTCGCGGGAAGAACGACTGTCTGAAAGCCTCCGTGCGCGCTCAAATCTCTCTAATTTTACATTCGTGTTCTCCTCGGGAGGTATAAGTAGGGGGAAGCAATATATTCGATACCTCATCCAGAAACGCACCCTCTCGAAACCTGGCGACCAAGCTACACCGCGATGCAGAGCGCCTCTCTTGCAGAGTCTGCCACTTGAGTTTGCTAAACATCTCCGTAACGCTATCACGGTTACCAAATAACCCTGTGACGAAACGCGCCGCTCTTCTTTGGATCTTCTCTATCTCCTCCGTCAACCCGATCTGGTAAGGATCCCACACAGACGAGCAGTACTCAAGTACTCAAGTATAGGTCGAACGAGTGTTGTAAGCCACCTCCTTTGTTAATGGACTACATTTTCTAAGGACTCTCCCAATGAAACTCAACCTGGCACCCGCCTTACCAACCATTAAATGTATATGATCATTCCACTTCAAATCATTCCCAGATATTTTACAGGAGTAACTGCTTCCAGTGTTTGTTCCGCTATCATATAATCGTGCAATAAAGGATCCTTGTGAAAAGCAAAGGTCCCATAACACTCCCCTGTGGCACGCCAGTGGTTACTTTAACGTCTGTAGACGTCTCTCCATTGATAACAACATGTTGTGTTCTGTTTGCTAAAAACTCTTCAATCCATCCACACAGCAGGTCTGATATTCCGTAGGGTCTTACTTTGCTTATCAGGCGACAGTGCGGAACTGTATCGAACGCCTTCCGTAAGTCAACGAAAACGGCGTCTACCTGACAGCCTGCATCTAATATTTTCTGGGACTCATGAACAAATAAAGCGAGTTGGGTCTCACACGATCGCTGTTTCCGGAATCCATGTTGATTCCTACAGAGTAGATTCTGGATGCGGATGTACCAGTTAAGAGTAAATATCCACCGGTCTCAGACTGATGTTCCTGAACTCACAGTATTGTGCTTCACAGGCTGATATTCCAACTTAGTCCTTAAGTTCTTTTACACGACATCTTCAGTGATCTAAGTACAATATAAGTTAATTTATGTTTTTATGAGTTTGCTTAGAGGAATTTTGACTGAAAAACGTTTATCATACAATCAGTACTACTCACTTTTAAGTAAGGTCGCAATTACTTTCAATGTGGTTCCCTTTCTTTAAGAAATTCAGTTAACTCAGTGTGCTTTTTAGGGTGCAATGTCGGGAAAAATATCGGTCAATGTGTCTAACAGTGGCAGACGAACTACGGAAGTGGCGGAGGAGATGTTTTTTGAAGACTCTGACTCTGAATTTGACTTGGGTAATTCAAATGCTCCTAATAAGAAGGTTGTGTCAAAAGCAAAACACGACACTGGCTCAGAAATATCTGGGAACTAACTGGATCGTTTGAAGATAATGCCTCTATTACAACTAAAATCGATCAGGACCATCAAATTAAAAAAGGGCACAATCTCAATCTTCATGGTACTGTGCCCGATACGATAAACACGGAATTTTATGCTCTAGATTCACCACGTGTTCAAACTTCATTGTCAGTTTATCTCAGGACTACCGGAGTGACACTGTCCGTTATTACTGTGTATCTTAAATACTGTAAAAGGTGTCAGAAGTTTTGCGCTAAATGGCAAGTGTTTGCCGATCGCGAGCCGTTAAAATTGGTTTAGCCGAAAAGAGCGGTCACACAGCCGGCTCCAACAATATTCTGTAGCGCTAAGGCTCAATCTCATCTGATCCAGATGTTACACAAAGCTGCTACTTCATGCGACGACGTCGTTTAAGTAGTTACACATTAACTATAACTTGAAGCCTCCCAATACCGAATGCAGAAACCGTGACAATACCGTCGCCACTGTGGCCAAGCCTAACGGGACCCTACTGAATTCGAAAATCGGTGCAAAACGCCGTACTTGTTTGGATTCTTCAGCTAGCAGCCACTGATAGTAAGATTGTTTAAATCCAAGACGGTAAAAACCTTGGCGCCAGCCTGATTCGAGCACCACCTTCTGATTCAACGCTCGGTAGTCCACCACGGATCTAAACACTTCCCCATGTAGTTTAGGAACAAGAAGTATTGGCGCAGCGTAGAGCGAGACCGCGGATCGCATTTCTCCCTCCGCCAACAACTGATCAATAATTTTTCGCAAGTGTTTCATTTTTGGCGGTGACAATCGGTAACTGATCCATAAGTTGGATCCAATACTCAATTTTATTAGTAACACCCCCCCTCCCCCAACTAATCTGTCAACACTTCTGAGAATCCGTCCATCTACTATCTGTCGAGCATGATCTTCTGGTAAGCACCCTACAATTACCAGCACCTCCTGAGCGTTGAACCTGCACGCCACTTTTCTCATACCATGAGTGCAAAACTTAACCCTATGCGTGAGTGTCAATCTAAAATAAAATTCATCACCTGTGTAATTCAGCACAGACTGAGTCGACTGCAAGAAATAGTATAAAACTAACTTCACCGCTAGCGTTTTAATTAACTGGTGCTGAGGCCCTCCAGTGGTCACGAGAAATCCTGTAGACTGAAAATGAATCGAGTCTTACCAATGACAATAAGCGGATTCGTCTGCTGAGTGAAATATTTGAATAGACGCCTTTAATTCAGGCAACTGCTTATAACGCATGTACCAGTTGTATTCTAATAGAGATATATTACTTCCAGAATCCAATAGGCCACATGCCCTTCCTTTTCATAACATTGTGCGTGCGTAGGGCAGGCACACGCTGTTTACTGCGTGCATCATGTGACAGTCTGGAGCGAACTGCCTGCGTAATGCAGCGCCGCCCCTTTGCTGCCTGTGTCAGCTGTCCCTACGCGTATGTTTGGTGACAGCACATCCTCTAACAAAATGGCCAGGCCGGCTGCAATGATTGCACGTACCCTTGACCAAATGGCGGGGTGTTCTCCCGCCGAAATATCGGCGGTCGCTGAAAGTGTGACCTGGCTGAGTTCCCGGAAGTTATTTGAAAGTTGTATACGCCAGGAGAAACTCAGCTCTCATAGTCGTGACGGGTTATTCTTGCATTTGCATGTATTGTTAGAGACGAACCGGCTATTGCTAGGTTTTAACTCTTCCTCAGCTTATGGTCATTATATCGAATACTCTCCATCCTAACCAAAAGCTTGTTTAAATCAGCGGAGAATACTGGTTTCTTTTTCTGTCCTCTGCTCTCATGCCTTCCAGGATATTACCCACTGCCTGTTGTTTGGTAATCTCAACACACAATACTAATATTACGAGACCAGTTTAACTAAGACAATGAGCCAACGTCTCATTTTACACCTGTAATCGTTAAACAAACTTTTGCCTTAAATCCTTGAACTCACTAGAGCTCATACATTTACTCAGTAGCACCCAGCTTCTAAAGCTTCGGGAATAATCCTTCCTAAACGGCCCACTGCCAATTGATCAGTTGTAAGTAGGCTGTTAAGCTTTTTATGTTGGTAACGCTCAGAGCACTTTTCATGAAAATCACTGTGCTGTGTGCAATTTGTGGCTGGTTGGACTCATTGTTGAAATATTGGCTTGTGTAGAGCTGGGCTGTTGGATGTAAACAGCGCGTAGCATTGTGCATCTGGTGGTGAGCCTACAGCAGTGGTGGATGTGGAGAGAGAGATGCCAGAGTTTTGACACTAAAAGCGGACGATCTGGACGTGTGTCCACCAGAAAAAGAGAAATTGTGAAGATCGACGTCATATACACTCCTGGAAATTGAAATAAGAACACCGTGAATTCATTGTTCCAGGAAGGGGAAACTTTATTGACACATTCCTGGGGTCAGATACATCACATGATCACACTGACAGAACCACAGGCACATAGACACAGGCAACAGAGCATGCACAATGTCGGCACTAGTACAGTGTATATCCACCTTTCGCAGCAATGCAGGCTGCTATTCTCCCATGGAGACGATCGTAGAGATGCTGGATGTAGTCCTGTGCAACGGCTTGCCATGCCATTTCCACCTGGCGCCTCAGTTGGACCAGCGTTCGTGCTGGACGTGCAGACCGCGTGAGACGACGCTTCATCCAGTCCCAAACATGCTCAATGGGGGACACATCCGGAGATCTTGCTGGCCAGGGTAGTTGACTTACACCTTCTAGAGCACGTTGGGCGGCACGGGATACATGCGGACGTGCATTGTCCTGTTGGAACAGCAAGTTCCCTTGCCGGTCTAGGAATGGTAGAACGATGTGTTTGATGACGGTTTGGATGTACCGTGCACTATTCCGTATTCCCTCGACGATCACCAGAGGTGTACGGCCAGTGTAGGTGATCGCTCCCCACACCATGATGCCGGGTGTTGGCCTTGTGTGCCTCGGTCGTATGCAGTCCTGATTGTGGCGCTCACCTGCACGGCGCCAAACACGCATACGGCCATAATTGGCACCAAGGCAGCAGCGACTCTCATCATTGAAGACGACACGTCTCCATTCGTCCCTCCATTCACGCCTGTCGCGACACCACTGGAGGCGGGCTGGACCATGTTGGGGCATGAGCGGAAGACGGCCTAACGGTGTGCGGGACCGTAGCCCAGCTTCCTGAAGACGGTTGCGAATGGTCCTCGCCGATACCCCAGGAGCAACAGTGCCCCTAATTTACTGGGAAGTGGCGGTGCGGTCCCATACGGCACTGCGTAGGATCCTACGGTCTTGGCGTGCATCCGTGCGTCGCTGCGGTCCGGTCCCAGGTCGACGGGCACGTGCACCTTCCGCCGACCACTGGCGACAACATCGATGTACTGTGGAGACCTCACACCCCACGTGTTGCGCAATTCGGCGGTACGTCCACCCGGCCTCCTGCATGCCCACTATACGCCCTCGCTCAAGGTCCGTCAACTGAACATACGGTTCACGTCCACGCTGTCGCGGCATGCTACCAGTGTTAAAGATTGCGATGGAGCTCCGTATGCCACGGCAAACTGGCTGACACTGACGGCGGCGGTGCACAAATGCTGCGCAGCTAGCGCCATTCGACGGCCAACACCGCGGTTCCTGGTGTGTCCGCTGTGCCGTGCGTGTGATCATTGCTTGTACAGCCCTCTATCAGTGACCGGAGCAAGTATGGTGGGTCTGACACACGGGTGTCAATGTGTTCTTTTTTCCATTTCCAGGAATGTATATGATGACTTTAGCACGTTTTTAAGGTAAATACATTGTTTGTTCTCTATCAAAATCTTTCATTTGCTAACTATGCCTATCAGTAGTTAGTGCCTTCAGTAGTTACAATTTTTGTTTATCTGACAGTACTGGCGCTCGCTGTAATGCAGTAGTTCGAGTAACGAAGATTTTTGTGAGGTAAGTGACTTATGAAAGGTATAGGTTATTGTTAGTAAAGGCCAATGTTTGTAAGGATTATCGAATGTCAGATTGCGTTGCGCTAGATAAAATATTGTGAGTCAGTTTAGTGATGATCAGAACAAGCAAAGAGAAAACTGTCTGAGTACGTTCAGTTTTACTTTGCTGTCTTTCTATCAAATAATGTAGAAGCTTTACCAGCCCAGTCGTTCATAATTTTTCTAACGGGACGCCACATATGTGATATCTATCAATTCATGACATCCATCTTTACAAATTTCCTATTTCTGGCGGACATACTTCCAGATCGTCCGTTTGTAGTAACCTCTCAAAATTCTAGAATCACTCTCTCCACATCCACCACTGCTGGCGCCTCACCTCAAACTGCACAAAGCTACGCGCAGTTCACATCCAACTGCCCTAAACATTACACAAGCGAATATTTCCACAACGAGTCCAACCTGCCACAGACTGCACGCAGCGCAGTCAGTGGTTTTCATACAGAGCGCTACGTAGCGTCACCAACATAAAAACCTAAACAGCCAACTTACACAGTTAATTGCGAAACTATCCTATGACTAACATGCAATACATTAGCCTGTTCGTGTAGCTTGACCAATAACCATAACATCTATTAATTGCTCAGTATTGCCTAGTGCTAAACATGACACTCCCTTAGTAATTCCATCTTAGAAAAGGCACAGTTAATTTCTGGTTCCCTGTTGACTCTCTCGTTATTAACCTCAACCACCTGCTCATCATCTCGTCAACTTAGTGGTAACCTAATCCGGCAACAGCTGTACTTCAAATAACAGACAGCGATCTTTACTGAGATGAGTATGTCAAGAATCCGACTGGCGAGATGGCATAGCAACGATTGCACTCTGCACACTTGCCTACGTGATGGAGGAACAACATCAAGGCCTGATACATCGCCCTGAGGATAATCCAATGGATTTTTACAAAATTATATGGCTTCACTCACCTCTCCCACTACTTCGGCAGAAGTATTTACAGGGATAGACAAGGCGGCACGCAGACGCTAACAGAGTTTCGATACGCTGCTTTCCTCGTTTGTTTACATTTGTGCAGACGTACTGCAAGCAACGTTTCCTGAGGCTCGCTACACAGATGACGTTTCTGAACACTAGAAATCCATGCTGAAACAAACAATCACTATACAGCACGACATACATCAAAGAATTACAGACAAAATAAATAGAAGTTCATCACCAACAAAACACTACTAAAATGTAGAACACTATGCTACCACCAGAGTGCAGTTCGAATCCTCAAACCGGTAAACTGCAACAACGCTCTGCTAGCACTGAAAAGTGATTACAGGACACACAAGCTGCTGATGTGGCAGGAGTAACAAAAATTGAGGATACAAATGTATTTAAAACTTTATTTTTAAAATCACAGCATTGAACACCTACACTGGGGACAAAATGTATAAATGTCATTAAGATTAATTGTAATCGGCACATTCTCAAGGATAGGGTCCTCCAAAAAATTTTACAATAACATAAATATATCGAAAATGCAGGATAGATGATTCAAAGAATGTCAAACAAACTGAGAGTAAGCTGCTGCATAAAACATTCAGAACTGAAAAATAAACTCAAATTAATTGTAGAAAGTTAATCAATTAGCAAATCATTGATTTAATTACAAGAGGCAGCCAGAAGGGCCACCACTTAGTAACATGCTTCAAATACATTAATGAAGGAGAGAAATTTATCACATGAATTTATTTCAGCCTAATAAGGCACCATGTTTAATTTGATTTTCTCAGTTCGGTATGGAGTGAGAAAAAAATTATAATATCTAAGAGAAACCATTTCATCATCTTAGCAATTATTTTAAAAAACGGATAAAGGAAAAACTAATAAAATAATAAATTTTTATGGTAGTGAACGCCTTATAGTGTGCCCTCCAATAGCAAGGAGGCCGTAACGACTATTCTGGCGGAAACAACGCCGGCCAACGTGTCTTCAAAAAGGCCAGATTAGATGTACTTTACAACTTACAGAAGTTATACTAATTACAAGCCAAAAGAGGAGACACAGTTAAGCCGTTACACTTAAGAAAGGAAAAAAAATACTGTTACATCAGAGCATCTAAGCTGAATAAAACTGTAGCTCTTCAACTGTCATAATTAGCTGAAACAACTTGTGAGTTTACCTTCAGTCTCCAAGTCAAAACTACTAGTGATATTAGGAAAAGCGTAAATAAGTTTATAAATGAAAACCAACGGTTCTACAAATCTAAATACATAAAGGCAGTTTTCTATAACTTAGTGCAACACACAACAGACTGTGCCATTTTATGAATCGTAATCTGGCTCTGGGATCTTTAAGTTACGTCAGATATAACATTATTGATTATGTTTCTTGAAACACTTTCAACAAGTAAGTGCCCCTTTCCAAAGTAAAATAATTATCTTAACACACACACACACACACACACACACACACACACACACACACACAAACACACACACACACACACACACACACACACACATTGGGAGTCAATAATATGAGGGTTAGGTACACACACACACACACACACATACACACACATACGCACATTGGGAGTCAATAATATAAGGGTTAGGTTTCGATCAAACCCAAGCCAAATGAGAAACAGCTAACAGATATTTACACCGTGTGTAAGCAGTCACGTAATATAATTCTGTACCCTCGAAGTGGCACTACAAAGACGAGACGCTCACCATTTGAATAATTCCAAAGGTCAAAGCTACTACGAAGGCGTCGGACACAGGGTATAGTTGGAGGCGACATATTGGCGTTCACCAGCACCGATGACCCATGGACGACATGGCTTCTACTGTGGCCACTGCTAAACCAAGTTCTGCAATGACAGGGAGTTCCCTTACATCCGCTATCCAAGCACCTGAGCTCCAGGCTACACTGCAGCGAGCGCGTCGCTATTACCTGTCATACATCGCGGCGCTACTCAACAGCGACTTCCCAACCCGGTCACAGCGACACAGCCCTCTCGCAAACAGCACCCACAAGTGCTTTATCTGAAAACTACCTTGAGCAGTTAACCAGAGAACCGACTAGTGGCGATGACATAAAGGACCTTCTGGTGACAAACTGCCCGGAACTATTTGAAAAGTTACGCAGAACAGAGAATCGGCGATCATAGAACGGTTACTGTATCAATTATTTCAGCAGTAAATAGAAATATTAAAAAAGGTAGGAAGATTTTTCTGTTTAGCAAAAGTGACAAAAAGCAGATTTCAGAGTACCTGACGGCTCAACACCAAAGTTTTGTCTCAAGTACAGATAGTGTTGAGGATTAGTGGACAAAGTTCAAAACCATCGTACAATATGCGTTAGATGAGTATGTGCTAAGCAAGATCGTATGAGATCGAAAAGAGCCACCGTGGTACAACAACCGAGTTAGAAAACTGCTGCGAAAGCAAAGGGAATTTCACAGCAGACATAAACATAGCCAAAAGCTTGGATTGGAAAAAGGCAAAGGTCATGCCCGTTTTTCAAGAAGGGACGTCGAACAGATGTGCAGAACTATAGACCTATATCTCTAACGTCGTCCAGTTGTAGAATTTTGGAACACGTATTATGTTCGACTATAATGACTTTTCTGGAGACTAGAAATCTACTCTGTAGGAATCAGCATGGGTTTCGAAAAAGACGGTCGTGCGAAACCCAGCTCGCGCTATTCGTCCGCGAGACTCAGAGGGCCATAGACACGGGTTCACAGGTAGATACCGTGTTTCTTGACTTCCGCAAGGCGTTCGATACAGTTTCCCAAAGTCGTTTAATGAACAACGTAAGAGCAAATGGACTATCAGACCAATTGTGTGATTGGATTGAAGAGTTCCTAGATAACAGAACGCAGCATGCCGTTCTCAATGGAGAGCAGTCTTCCTAAATAAGAGTGATTTTCGGTGTGCTGCAGGGGAGTGTCGTACGACCGTTGCTATTCACAATATATATAATTGACCTTGTGGATGACATCGGATGTTCGCTGAGGCTTTTTGCGGATGATGCTTGGTATGCCGAGAGATTGTAACAATGGAAAATAGTACTGAAATGCAGGAGGATCGGCAACGAATTGACGCATGGTGCAGGGAATAGCAATTGAATCCCAATGTAGACAAGTGTAATGTGCTGCGAATACGTAGAAGAAAGATCCCTTATCATTTAGGTACAATGTAGCAGGTCAGCAACTGGAAGCAGTTAATTCCATAAATTATCTGGGAATACGCATTAGGAGTGATTTAAAATGGAATGATCATATAAAGTTAATCGTCGGTAAAGCAGATGCCAGACTGAGATTCATTGGAGGAATCCTAAGTAAATGCCATCCGAAAAGAAAGGAAGTAGGTTACAGTATACTTGTTCGCCCACTGCTTGAATAGTGCTCAGCAGTGTTGGATCCGTACCAGATTGGGTTGATAGAAGAGATAGAGAAGGTCCAACGGAGAGCAGCGCGCTTCGTTAGAGGATCATTTAGTAATCGCGAAAGCGTTACGGAGATGATAGATAAACTCCAGTGGAACACTCTTCAGTGAGGTGCTCAGTAGCTCGGTAGGAGCTTTTGTTGAAGTTTCGAGAATATACCTTCACAGAAGAGTCAAGCAGTATATTGCTCCCTCATACGTATATCTCACGAAGAGACCATGAGGATAAAATCAGAGAGCCCACACAGAGGCATACCGACAATCCTTCTTTCCACGAACAAAACGAGACTGGTATAAAGGGAGAACCGATAAAGGTACTCAAGGTACCCTCCGCCACACACCGTCAGGTGGCTTGCGGCGTATGAATGTAGATGTAGATTTAGATGTAGACTCATCGCAGAACGTGTGGTTCGGAGGCTTCTCTGGTTTGTAAAGTAGGACAGATTGGGATCTGCGGCATCTCTCGGAAAAGAGCACAATACTGATGCATGTACAGATGTTTTAGTGCACACTGTTCATCGTACGTAGTTGAACATGGTGCTCCGCAGCAGACCACTCCTTTTGGGTTCATATGTTGACCTAACAACGTGGTCAGTTACGATTACTGTGGGCATGGGATCATCGGGATTTAACCGTTGATCAATAACAATGTACAGGCTCTTGGGGTGAATAACATTTTTCCTATACTAGGTCGATGATCGTCTCCCCAAAGGCTGTCATCCAGATGAACGGCGGTTCGAAACATGCAGCGCGCCATAGACTCAGGCTGGTGGGAACAGGATTGTGCTATTGGAGACGTTCACCTACATTGCATGGGACCTGTGGTAGTAATCCAAGACATGCGGGGGGCTGCGAACTCCCTGCATCCCGTCATGCTTGATGTATTCCCCGACGGCGATGTCATTTTTCAGCTGGGTAATTGTCCCTGTGTCGGAGCCAGAAACGTGCTACAGTGGTTTGAGGAGTATTGCAGTGAACTTACGTTGATGTCCGAGTTAAATCCTAAGGAGCCCATCTGGGTCGCTATCAGGTACCATCACCCATGCATACACATCTAATGCCACATACCTCCACAAAGCTACCAACAAACTGTCGGATATATGATACGAAGAATATGTCATGGATATCGTTTCAAAGACGGACAAACAATCTATTAAACATGTGGCCATAACACTTTTGCTCATTACTATATATTGTGCGCAGCTTCGTGTGTGAAATGACTAAGAAGGTAGATCTGCAACCACACTGTAGTAGCTGTGCTGCGGGGAGGTGTGCTCCGAGGCATTCTTTGTGATCAAAATGTAACAAAAGCGAAGGAAGTTACGAGACAACCCAATATGTGCAAGCCTAGCAGCCTAGTGTTTCTGAAATGGCAGCGCTACTAACTTCCAAATCATATCAGGACGGAGGTGTCGGACGAAAATTTTGGATAACAACGACACCATCCCCCCCCCCCCCCCCCCCACCCCCAGACTTCCCGCCACATCTGCGCCTCCACAAGCATTGTCGGTGCAGTGTTTTTTGAAATTTTATCATGCTGAATACATGTTGCCGCGATACCCTCCTTCGATGTTTCCCTGAGCCAGTCATATGAGCTGTTAACTTCGCCAGGCGAAAACGTGAAGCAACAATAGTGAAAGGTATGTGTGAACGCAAAGAGGTATTTCATTTTCCAAATTCTGCAAAAATCCCGCTGCCCACGAAAGTAAAGTAGTTCGCTTTTTTGCATAGGTATCGATGATGGTCCTACTGTAACAGATAAATTGAAGAGACATTTACACGAAAGCTATAAAATTGAGGAAAATGTGGCTCCTTCCTACAAAATGGAAGGACATAACTTGTCAACTCTTCAGAAGATGGCCTCATAAAATACTGTGAATACATGCAAGCAGTTCGGCGTCAGAAGGAAACTTTAGTTCTGCCGAATTCATTGACAACGTGAGACCGACGATGCTACTCCAAGAGACTGTTGGTGCTCTCCTTTTTGTTCATATTAACACTACTAAGCAAAACTCGCGTTCTATGGATCGGAGCATGGAATGCCATTAGATTCCATAATTGAGCAGATAGATCAGAAAATTTAAGACATGAAATAAATATGTTAAAGTTACATATAGTGGACCTTAGCGAAGTTCGGTGGGAGGAGGAACAGGACTTCCGGTCAGGTAAATATAAGATTTTAAATACAAAATCAGATGAGGTCAGATTTTGGTTCAGTAATGAAGAAAAGAACAGGTATAAGCTACTATTAACAGCGTAGTGAACGCATTATTGTAGGCAAGACAGACATGAAACCCACATCCAGAACATTAGTGCAGGGCTATATCCCAACTAGCTCCGTACTCGATCAAGACACTGAAGAAATGTATGATGGGATAAAAGAAATAATTCATGTGGTTAAGGGAGATGAAAACCTAATTGCCATGGTAAACAGCATTTCGATAGCAGGAAAAGGAAGAGAAGGAAAATAGTGGGTGAATATGGAATGAGCGAAACGAATGAAAGAGTAAACCGCTTGACAGAAATTTGCACAGAGCATAATTTAATCATAGCTAATAGTGGTTTAACAGTCATGAAAGAAGGCTGTATATATAGAAGACACCCGGAGACACCGGAAAGTTTCAGATTGAATACATAAAGGTAAGACAGAGATTTATGAACCAGGTTTTAAATTGTAATATTTCCAGAGGCAGATATAGACTCTGACCCCAATTTATTGATTATGAGCTGTAGATTAAAACAGAAGAAACTGCAAAGTAAAAAAGGATTTTTGTGAGATGAGAGCTGCATAAACTGAAAAAGGATCAGGAGTTCTACGGATATTCAGAGGGAGAATTAGGATATGCATTACGGTAAAAGAAGAATGGGCATATTTCGAAGATGAAATAGTGAAGACAGCAAAAGATCAAGAAAGTATAAACTGGAGCGCTAGTAGAAATCTTTGGATAATACAATATAATTTATGAAAGGAGAAGGAAATGCTGTAAATGAAGCAACTGAGAGGGAATACAAAAGCCTAAAGAATGATATTGTCAGGATGTGCGAAATGGCCAAGCAGGAGTGGAAAACCAGTCCCAAGTAAAGATGAAAAAGCAGAAAGATGGAAGTAGTATATAGATAGTCTATACAAGGAAGATGTACCTGAGGGCAACATTATGGAAATCGAAGAGGACAAAGATAAAGATGAGATGGGAGATATGATATTGGGCGAAGAATTTTACTGAGAACTGAAAGACGTAAGTTGAAACAAGGGCCCAGGAGCAACCAACATTCAAACTACTGATACCCTTGAGTGAACTAACCTTAAGAAAACTCTTCCACCTGGTGATCAAGGTGCATGAGACAGGTGAAATGCCCTCAGACTTCAACAAGAATATAATAATACCAATTCAAAATAAAGAAAGCCGGCCGGAGTTTGCGGCTCTAGGCGCTACAGTCTGGAGCCGAGCGACCGCTACGGTCGCAGGTTCGAATACTGCCTCGGGCAGGGATTTGTGTGATGTCCTTAGGTTAGTTAGGTTTAATTAGTTCTAAGTTCTAGGCGACTGATGACCTCAGAAGTTAATTGGCATAGTGCGCAGAGCCATTTGAACCAAAATAAAGAAGTTCCAGACAGATATGAAAATTGCCGAATTACCAGTTCCATAAGTCACGGTTATAAAATACTAACACGAATTCTTTAGACAAGAATGGAATAACTGGTTGAAGCCGACTTTCGGGAAGATCAGTTTGGATTCCAGAGAAATTTAGGAACACACGAGGCAATACTGACCGTACGACTTCTCATAGAAGATAGGTTGAGCAAAGGCAAACCTAAGTTTATAGCATTTGTAGACTTAGAAAAATCTTTTGACAATGTTACCTGGAATACTCCTTTTCCAATTCTAAAGGTACAGGGATAAAATACAGGAAGCACAAAGCTATTTTCTATTTTACAGAAACCAGATGGCACTTATAATATTCGAGAGGTATGAAAGGGAAGCAGTGACTGAAAAGCGGGTAAGACAGGGTTCTAGCCTATCTTCGATGTTATTTAATCTGAGTATTGAGGAAGTAGTAAAGGAAACAAAAGTGAATTTTGGAGTAGGAATTAAAGTTCAAAGAGAAAAGATAACGATTTGACAATGGCATTAAAATTCTGATAGAGACTTGGAAGAGCAGCATCTTGACAGTACGATATAAGATTAACGTCAACAAACACAAACAAGGACATTGGAATGTAGTCGAATTAAATCAGGTAATGCAGGCAATGAGAATAGGAAATGAGACACTTAAAGTAGTAGACGAGGTTTGCTATTTAGGCAGAAAAATTGTTCTGGCGCAATCACAAGGGTCGGAACGAAGACGAAGAACGCAAGACCAGAGAGGGTTGTGAAATGACGTTGGCCAATGGTGCGAGTAATAGGACCGCACCACGACAGCAGCACCGTCAAGCCAAAGTGAATACAAGCGCCATTCCTGTCAGCCTCGGTCGCTCAGATCGGCTGAGTATATAGACACTACTGCTCTGCAGCGGACGTTAGTAGACAGCATTAGCGCGGCTTAGCCGAGAGTGCCACGAGTTCAGTTCTTAGTGATCCTTAAAATCTGTAACAGACTTGCATGAATTCAGACTTGGTTGCATATCGCCCATCGCTTGCAGAACCTTGTAAATACAAATTAAGTATTGTAAATCTGCTTTATTGAAATAAAACTACTAATGTTATTTGCTTGAACTGTCGTATAGCATTCCGAGAACGCAACATCCCTTACGCACCCTATTTGAGACAATTGGGAAAGACCCAACAAAAATAACTGATAATGGTCGAAGTAGAGATGATATGAACTGTAAACTGGCTATGACAAGAAAATCACTTCTGAAGAAAAGAGATTTCTTAACATCGAGTATGGATTTAAGTGTCAGAAAGTCTTTTCGGAATGTATTGGTATGGAATATATAAATGAATGGAAGCGAAACATCGACGATAAACAGGTTTCAGAAGAAGAGACTAGAAGGTTATGAAATGTGGTGCACAGAATAATGCTGAAAATTAGATGGGTAGATCACGTAACTAATTAGGAGGTACTGAATACGATCGGGGAGGAAAGAAATTTGTGGCACAGCCTGACTAGAAGAAGGGATCGGTTTGTGGGACACATTCTGAGACATCAAGGGACCACCAATTTAGTACTGCAGAGAAGCGTGGAGGGAAAAATCGTAGAGCTACCAAGAGATGAATACAGTAAGCAGATTGAGAAGGATGTATGTTGCAGTAGTTACTCGGAGGTGAAGAAGCTTCCACAGGATACAGTAGCATGGAGAGATGCATTAAACCAATCTTCAGAATGAGGACAAACTACTAACAGAGACAGAGTAGTAAATAAGCATTAAATATTTTTGAATGTTAAGTTGGGCTCTCTGTAGTTTGTATTCGCATAAAATTTTCTAATTTTTGCTCACGTTGGTTATTTATATGAAATTGTCTTTCGAACTACTTTTGTTTAATTGGCTTGAAATAAAACTATTTTTATTTTCAAACTGTGGTTGAGTGGCAGGGACGATATTGTCGGTTTTATTTCTATCTCGGCTAATCCAGCTGTAGAGATAATGTTTCGGAAAATAACTCAGTGACGGCAGATCCAGGTAGAATACGCACGACGCATGGCCGACTAGGGGAACCCACAGTTAACCCTAAGTAGATCGAGGTTAGATTCCAATTTTTGTTTCTCAAAACTTACAACAAGCAATTCTACGTGGTTATCATGTGAAGGCAACGAGAAAGACAGATAGGTGGATGAATAACTGGTTTGTAGAGGTCTTAGTTAATATTTTAACTGTAGCCTTGCAACAATATCAATGTTTTTGGTACGTTGATAACCAACAGACATTATGCACTTACTAAAACTGAATTTATTCCATTAATACACATGCAGAATATTCCCCAGAATCATCAAGTCGAACCTTTTGGATATTATTTTATAATGAATTTATTTCCGTAATTGCTTTTGTACAATTTTCTACACACATTAAAAATGTGTAAATAAATGTTTTCTATCTTCGGCAGAAATTCTGTTATATGTTGCAGACCATCCAAGCGGAGTATCCTCTGGAAATTATGATTCATGACTTAATCAAAAAGACACCAGGAAACGTTTTCTAAGAATATGAACTGAGGAAATCACATTTGAAGTTTTAAAAGTGTTTTACTGTACCTTATGATGGTTTGTGGTGAGTGATATACTCCTTGCTCTCCATCTTTTCTTGGTTCATTTTGCTGTTTCATATTCTTTCGTGCTTTCCTTTCGTCTTTGGACGATGATTTTCATCTTTTTTTGGAGAGTATAATCTCTGTGTGTCTTCATTCATCGAACCCCTTTTAACCTACTATCCATTCCATCACTGGAAGTAATCACAGCACCACTATCGTGCTTATGCTTTGGATATAACTTCCTAATTATGGAATAGAATGGTTCATGAGCATTTGCAGTTGACCTATCCACCCAGATTTTACTTCCTTACACATTACATCTATGTCGCAGGTCACATTTACACTTTATGCAGGATATTTCATTGGACTAAAATAGATTTTCACTTTTTGTCATGGTGGTATTTGATGTGTGTTTACGTTTGTTATCATTCCCATGCAAATTACTAAGTCTGTCTCTTTGAACGCATGACGTTTTCGTTTTCTAAGATACTTCGCGCTTTCCCATTTCTTAATCAGAAGAAAGTAGCGCTAAAATAGCTACGTACAAAGTAATATGCACACGCAGTTCGACAGAGAAAAATTGAAGGAGACAACTGTGCCTAACATGAGTGATACGACATTACAGTCCGAAGGAAAACTGACAAAAACTAATAGTTTGGAGCTAATGGAGAAAGTGGGCAAGGAATGCTAAAATGACATACATTTAAGCTTGAATGAAATTAATTTCAATTTTGGCTGGCTCTGTACAGCATCTCATCGACGATCACGACGGTTAACAACAAAGTCAAATTTTTAACTTTCTCACTTTTTTGCCCTTTTCGTGTCCCGTTCCTTATACGTTACTTATGAAAACATTTCTATATGTGAAATTTCGTGAAGCTTAAAACTGTGTGTCTTACTGATATTCAGTCGGTAGACCACATGCCCCCGAAAGGCAAAGTTTCCGAGTTCGAGTGTCGGTCCAGCAGCCAGTTTTAATCTGCCGGAAAGTATCATCTCTGCATACTCCGCTGCAGAGTGACAATTTCATTCTGGATTTCTGTACGTGTTTTTGGATTCACAGGGCCAGATTTACACCTGCTGTCCACAATTGTAACTAATTTTTCTCCAGCGTAAATCGGTTCCGTACTGATGCATTAGAATGTCTACCATGTTTCGCCACCGTACGATAATTGGTGCCCACACAGCATTTCTCTGAGTGGCTGCACTTTAATTACAGCCACCCGGTAACTTAGCAACTAATTTGACCGATATCTGGAGCAGAGACTGAGCTAGTCGAATGCCCATTGCCGAAGGCTGCAAGCGTAACTGGGAGCATTCACACTGAGGTAACAAACGTGATGGGATAGTGATATGCACATGTACAAATGGCGGTAGTACAGCGTACACAAGGTATGAAAGAGCAGTGCATTGGCTGAGCTGTCATTTGTACTCAGGTGCTGCGTTTGAGGAGGTTTCCGGCTTGATTACGGCCGCACGACGGGAATTAACAGACTTTGAACGCGAAATGGTAGTTGGAGCCAAACGCATGGGCCTTTCCATTTCGGAAATCGTAAGGGAATTCTATGCTCTGGGTACCACAAAATCTTATGCCGATAATGCTAAATTTCTTCATTATCCCTCATTTCGATCAACGCAGGGACCGACGGCCTTCACTTGAATACCGAGAGAGGCTGCATTTGCTTAGAGCTGTCAGTGATTACAGTCAAGCAACACTGGGTGGAATAACAGTAGAAACCAATGTGAAACGTACGTCAAAAGTGTCCATTAGGACAGTGCGGCAGAATTTGGTTTCAGTGTGCTATGGCAGCATATGACCGACGTGAGTGGCTTTGATAACTGCATGAAATCGCCTGCAGCGCTTCTCCTGGGCTCTTAACCAAACTTATTGGGCCATAGACGACTGGAAAACCAGTCAGATGAGTCCCGATTTCGGTTGGTAAGCGCTGTTAATAACGAGGCACTGTGAAAACTGGTGGTGCCTCTATAATGGTGTGGGCTCTGTTTACATGGAATGGACTGGCTCGTCTGGTCCATCTGATCCCATCACTGACTGGAAATGGCTACGTTCGGTTAATTGGAGACCATTTGAAGTTATTCATGTATGTATGACATTGCTCCGTATCATCGGCCCACAGTTCTTCGCTGTTGATTTAAAGAACATCCTGGACAATTCGAGAAAATGATTTGGACACTCAGGTCACCATGCATAAATCCCATTGAAAATCTATGAGACATAATCGTGCGCAAAATCCTGCACCGGCAATACTTTCGCAAATATTGGTTGCTATACATTCCACCGCGGCTCAACATTTCTGCAGGGGACTTCCAACGACTTGAATCCATCTCACGTCGACGTTCGGTACTACGCCGAGCGAAAAGAGGTCCGGCACTATATTAGGATTTATCCCACGACTTCCTTCACCTCAGTGGATACTCGCTGAGGTCAGTAGGTTCATGAGAAGAGCAACACTCCCTTCAAGAACTCACCAGTAGAAACGCCGCGTTTTGCTGTGCCGTGTAGCGGTCTAGTACGCCTCATGCGGTAGATGATGATCTTGGTGCAAGATGCTCAGCCAGCTCTGTTACAGCGTTCAGCCGCAGAGTACGTTGGTGGTTGTCCCGGATATTCCTTGTCTGGTTCCAAAAACCATCTTCAAGTAGTTGTAGTAACAGTGAACATGTATGCGATTCTCTCAAGGGTACTAAACAATCATGATCAGCCGGAAGACTCCTCCGAATAGTTATCTTCTTGAGCCATACTATTATGTGAACCTGTTCTTTTTCATTTCACATGAGCACTTTACGTTAAATTGAAATTGCTCCATTCCATGTCTACCGCAGTGGCATTATTTCAGCAACCGTAATAGATGTTTAGAACAAAAGAAACGGTGTTTGTTGCATAAGATAGGGTTATTTAATCCTAACACATGACGCGGTTTGCCTGTTTTAGGCGCCGTCTGACACACTACGAACTTGTATAAACATAAACGTGTTATTAAAGGCAGTAATAAATGAATAAATTAAAAATTACTATAGGAATATATACACCGACTGGACTATGGAACAAAGGGCCTCATTTGCGTTTCACGGGGTGGCGAGGGTTTAAATTTCAACTAATAAAATATTGTACCATAACAAAGATTACCCATAAAAATGCTTGCTGATCGTAACTGTGAGGTAAAAGATAGCCATTGGCAATGTTTCATTATTTTATCTAGAAGGAACACGAAGGAGGGTAATGAGAGTAGGAAAAATAAAGCTACTAAAGCATACAACAAGGGCCCAGCTAAGGTAAATAGTCAAATTCAGTGAGCAGAAAAAAAAACCTCAAGAGTGCAAAATACTCTCACATAATGGCTAGACTAATACATCTTTGGCAAGTTACTGGGCACCAGTAACAATAAAGAAACAGTTAACATTTACAGTAAAAGTGTGAAGTACCGAAAACAGAACCATAGGTAAACCGGAAAACTGTACGATGATAACTTACCCATATAGTTGGTTTGCCAGTTTAGCGTTGCTTCTTGCTTCGTTACTTCGTATTTTACTAAAAAATTGTAGCTGTTTCGTTATTCTTTTAGTGTCCAAACATTTGTCAAAGTTGAGTCAGCCTAGCTATTATATGGCTATATTTTTCACTCACCAGTTTTCTCTGCTTATTGATGGCGCATATAACCATAAGTTACGAACCCTTTGCACGCTTTAGTAGCTTCCTTTTTCTTACTGTCAATACCTATCATCGTTGTTGCTACTTGGTGATGTAATGACTCACTGACAGCGGCTATCTGGCGGTTACCCACCAGTTCATTCGAACCCTTAATAATTTCAGGATCCCGCTCACTTTCAGGAAGGATATTATCGGTGATGTAATGAAGAATTGACAGTGGCTATCGGCGCTTCATTCCTCAACCGCGCTGATGCTGCGGTCGCAGGTTCGAATCCTGCCTCGGGCATGGATGTGTGTGATGTCCTTAGGCTAGTTAGGTTTAAGTAGTTCTAAGTCTAGGGGACTGATGACCTCAGATGTCCCATAGTGCTCAAACCCATTTGAACAGTGGCTATCTGGCTGTTACCTCCCAGTTCTTGGGGACTCTTAATTTGCTTCCACTCCTCGGTTACGATTAGCAAAAATTTTTAACGGTAAACTTAGATGTGGTGCAATATTTTATGAGATTAAATTTAAACTCCTCATCACTCCCTGAAACACATATCTGACCCTGTGCTTCATGGTCCAATCGGTGAATGACTTCCACTTGTTACTTTTAATTTATTCATTCATTATTGCCTTTACTAGCATTTTATGATGTACAGGACAGAAAATCCCGCCTGAGGCCTGCGATCATTTCTATGTTAATAAATGGCAACCAATGCTATACAATATCAATAAAGTCATGAGATGTTCAATTCAATCTTTTATTAGAACATGTTACGCGTTTCGGGATTACACCCATCGTCAGACATCACAAACTTCAACTCCTTCCCAATCAACCAGGCATACAGCCTTGACAACTCAAAGAAAGTATCTAAAAACATATGACTGTAACGGCGACACAAGCAATCGAGTTCAAGTCATATGTTCTTGGACACTTTCCTTGAGTTGTCAAGGCTATACGCCTGGTTCGTTAGGAAGGAGATGACGTCTGTGATGTCTGAAGATGAAGATGGGTGTAATCTCGAAGCGCGTAACATTTTCTAATACAAGAGTCAATTGAACATCTCGTAATATTATTGCGATTGTACGGCAATGGTTGACAATTAGTATCTACCAGTTTATACTTATACCACTTTTAACTTCCCCACAGTGTCTGATGAAGCCTAAAACAGGCGAAACGTGTCACATGTGTGGATTGAATTTATATATCTTGAGCAACTGAGACTGTTATTTTTGTGTTCTAAGCAATTTACTCGTATTTAATTCCGTTAAAGTAGCTTTACCCTCATGGACATGATCGAGAGGTATTGCTTGTAAATGGCGTTAAGTAATTGCAATACGTACGTCTGACGGCGTTCTCAATACGAAGGTGTATTATACTGTACTCTACATGTAGAATCAAAATGGTGCAACTCCTGAACGAATTTTGTCACCGTACCCTCAATTATTGTGGCAGTTGCATACGGGATGACCACACTCGCCTTGGGGTGTCATCAACTTCTGTACGGACGCCTTGCAGAATAAAGAATGTTATTACTAATACAGCCCTCCTGACTCAGCGTCCACCGCAGTTCTGATAGAACGCAACCCACCATTCCCACACACGTCACTCTGGGGTAGAAGCGACCATCATGGCTGATAAGGATTTTCGTGTTGCGGTATGTCTTCTTTTTTTTAAATTTTGGTTTTTTAGTTCTCTGTTTTCTGACTGGATTAGAGCAGCTCTCGCGAATTCCTATCCTATGCCACTTTGTGCCAACCCCTTAAAGTCAGAATAGCATTTGGCAGCTACTTCCTCAATTATTCGATGGTTGTATCCCAATCTCCGTATTCCCCTATAGTTTGTACCTTCGACAGCTCCCTCTGATACCACATAAGTTATTCCCTAATGTCCTAATGGGTGCCCTACCACCTTGTCCCTTCTTGTCAGTGTTATCCATATATCCCTTTCCTTTTCGTTGCTGCGGAGAACTTCCTCATTCCTTGCCGTAACAGTCCACCTATTTTTCAATATTCCTCTGTACCACCACAACTCAAATGCTTCATTCTATTCTTTTCGGTTTTCTCACACTCTACGTCTCTCTACCGTACAATACTGTGCTCCAAACGTAAATTCTCAGGAATGTATTCCTCAAATTAAGACCTATATCTTCTCTTGTCCATGAGCGCCCATTTTATTATTTCTAGTTAGCGTTTTATATCCTCCTTATTCCGTCCGTCAGGTATTCTTTTACTGCCGAGGTACCAGACTTCCTTAATTTCATGATCACCAGTTACGACGTTAAGTTTCTCGCTGTTCTCATTTCTTCTACTTTACATTACTGTCGTCTGTCTGTCATATACTCGCTATCCAAATTCTTTGCTCATTAAAAGGTTCATTCCGTTCTACAGGTTATGCAACTCACCTTCACTTTGCCCGGCGGCGTACCCGCGTGGTCTAGGGCGCCTTGTCACGGTCGGCGCGGCTCCCCCGTAGGAGGTTCGAGTCCTCCCTCGAGCATGAGTGTGTGTGTTGTCCTTAGTGTAAGTCAGTTGAAGTTAGGTTAAGTAGTGCGTAAACTTAGGGACCGATTACCTCACTACAAAGACCCTACCACAAATTTTCATATTTCTCCTTTATTTGCACTGAGGATTGTAGTGTCATCGGCGAATTATGACACTGATAACCTTGAATTTTAATTCCTGCCTTAAACCTTTCTATTATTTCCGTCATTACTTCTTCGAATTATAGATTGAACAGCAGGGGCGAAAGACTACATCCTTGCCTTACGCACTTTTTAATCCGATGGCAGCATTCATGGTTTCTTGCTCCCACTAGGTTCTTACACTACTATATTCTGTTCTCTGTGTGGAACGAAAATACCGCAATTTCTAACTGAATTGTGTTAAAGTACTCCGAATTGTTGAGGCAGTTGCGACTTGGATTACCACACTCTCACCGGAGTGTCATCAGCTTCCGTACGGACATAATGCGGAATAAAGAATGGGTTTGCTAACTGACTTCTCTTGATTCCACGTCCACCGTGGTGCAGTTAGAAGGCGACCCACCATTCTCCCACACGCCATTCTGAGGCAGAAGCGACCGTCATGGTTGATAATCGTGTCCGCATTGTCGAATCATTACAAAATCATTTAAGTTTGTTCCGGTAATGTAACTTAGTGAAAGTGGCAGATGTGTGAGAAATGAAAATTCTGTAATTCTTAAGCGACGATTTTCGTGCTTGAATCACATTTACTTGGGATTCCTGTTCTACGTGTCATATCAATAATGTTCTACTCATTTATCACGCTGGATTACTTACTATCACAGGTGAAACAGGTGAAGAAACGGAACACTTCCAGAATTCACACTTACAAAAGAGAAAACAGAGGCAACTTCAGCCGTATTTGGTGGATAAGAAGAAATAATTTGAAAATTTACAAATGTTCAGTTGGTCTCTGTGACAATCTCTTAGAAAATAAATAATGTTTGAACCGTATAGAAAAGTTTTTCTAAGATCTACGTGATCTAACTCGAACTCGTTCCTTAACTTCGTTAATTTTTTTTCCCAAATAACTGACGTCTACTGTCTAATCTCTTAAAGAGAGACAGCCTTTATGTGCATCAGCATTTTGAACTGCTGTATTCTAGAAAAGCACTGTGAAGACGTTTTCATCATATGCGCAAAGGAAGCCCATTAGGTTGTGAGAGATGGCTTCTTATCTGCGTATGCCTCAACTGTCATGAGTGACAAACTACATAGTAATAACAGTCAATACTGCTAAATATTTTTGAAGTGAGAGTAATCTACTTACCTTACAGTGAGCGCCACGATTTATTACACGCGTAACATTCCTCCCCTTCATTTGCAACTATTACTGCCATTTTCTGAAGATATTTACCCTTATTAGACAAATTTCACACAAATTATGTAAAGCGTCCTTGTCAGTGAACTACCCCCCTGTTAGACTATTTTTAGAAATCGCATCTGTAAACCTTCGTTACATTTATTAATAGAGATGACAGAAAGAAATGGCTAGCAAGAACAGATGGGTGGCGAAACTGTAAGCAGAAGAGAATAATTTCGCACTTTATAACGGCTACAGTAAATTAGGCGAGTTGAGAGAAACAAACGTGAGACCGAGATTTAGGGAACTTTAGTCAGTGTTGCATTGTAATAGCCTCATTTCACGACCCTCCCACAGCGATAGTTAGTGCGAGCATAAATTTACTTAGAGAGTAATAACGCCGTCCCTTCATTGTTTATTACAATCCAAGAACGATATTTTTCTTCTTAAAGGGATAATTGTAAAGTTTGTCGACGAAGAACAGTACTACAACGCTTTCAGCATTTTCAGAAGTATAGTTGAAGAATTCTCAGAGGCGGCTAATAATATGTAAACATAACTTGGTCGGAGAAGAGGCAGAAATTAAAGAAGTAAGTGTGTAACGTGTACATTCCTTGATAAAGACGCGAGGTGCAGTTTTTTGCTCAAAGGCTATACGTTGTATTTCAGGGAACAATAACACAAAAACGATGGGTTGGAGAAACTGATAATCACAGGAGTTAATATATTTTGGCAAAATACAACAAATGTAAGAAGAATTATTTCAGGTAACGATAACACAAAAACGATGGGTTGGAGAAACTGATGATCACAGGAGTTTATATTTTTTGGTAAAATACAACAAATGTAAGAAGAATGACAATAAATTATACCATGAAGGATGTCAAAGAATATACTATAATGTAGAAGATAAAACCCATATATATTAAATTCTTACCAACCCCTTGGCAGTGAAGTTCTTAGCACCAGAATAATTAAAATTATACGAAATATTGACGTCTGCATGTTAGTGACAATTTAGATACGACTATATTTTCCCTTTGCCCTCAAAACTGCGATACATTAGTCAGCAATATGGCTTTTTCACTGCATCTAAACGTTTTAATTTTTAGTTTGTTTTTGATAATTTTCCGCTGACGATCTTCCTCCAATTTATTTTAAAACACGTAATACTCATGTGAATTTAAGCACACGCAGAAATTGACATTAATGGAGGGTTTCTTGTCAACTGTGCCATTCCAAGGAAGGCTTGAATTAACAGCATTATAATGTAAGACACTGAGAAGTTTTAACGACTCTGAAACAGCGGAAAGCCTTTCACTGTCACCGAGCGAGGTGGTCGCGTTCGGGAGGACGGCTGTTCAATCCCGCTTCCGGCCATTCTGATTTAGGTTTTCCGTGATTTCCCTAAATCGCTCCAGGCAAATCCGGGAAGGTTCCTTTGAAAGGGCTTAGCCGATTTCCTTCCCCGTCCATCCCTATTCCGATGACACCGATGACCTCACTGTTTGGTCTCCTCCCCCACACAACCCAACCCAGATGGTTCAAATGGCTCTGAGCACTATGCGACTCGACTTCTGAGGTCATCAGTCACCTAGAACTTAGAAATAATTAAACCTGACTAAACTAAGGACATCACACACATCCATGCCCGAGGCAGGATTCGAACCTGCGACCGTAGCGGTCGCTCGCCTCCAGAGTGTAGCGCCTAGGACCGCACGGCCACTCCTACTGGCAATCCAACCCAACTCTTTCATTATCTTCTGATGAAATCTTAGATGCCATAATGTGGGGAAGAGAAGAGACCCTTCTTGGTCTGATGACATCTTTATTGCATGTCACTGATCCGCCTGTATAGATGACAAGTGATTCATAAATTTGTACTACTGATGGATGATACCAATCCCATGGTGAAAGTGGGGAATATAACGTAAATGACTTACCGAATAAAATATAAACACAACATAGTACATACATTTTTAGTGACGAAAATATTTTGGTATGTTCCTTTTAAAACCACTGAAGTTCAATGTCTTAGAGTCTGTGGACTAGAGATAAATGAATTTCACTCTTGAAAGTATGACATTGTGAACCTTGTGTAGAAGCTAACTGTTCTGGTCTTTTCCATGGGCATAATTTTCAAATTCTTTGACAATGAAATGCGAAAGATTATTTTTTATACTACTCTCCTGGAAATGGAAAAAAGACACATTGACACCGGTGTGTTAGACCCACCATACTTGCTCCGGACACTGCGAGAGGGCTGTACAAGCAATGATCACACGCACCGCACAGCGGACACACCAGGAACCGCGGTGTTGGCCGTCGAATGGCGCTAGCTGCGCAGCATTTGTGCACCGCCGCCGTCAGTGTCAGCCAGTTTGCCGTGGCATACGGAGCTCCATCGCAGTCTTTAATACTGGTAGCATAGTTTGCCGTGGCATACGGAGCTCCATCGCAGTCTTTAATACTCGTAGCATGCCGCGACAGCGTGGACGTGAACCGTATGTGTAGTTGACGGACTTTGAGCGAGGGCGTATAGTGGGCATGTGGGAGGCCGGGTGGACGTACCGCCGAATTGCTCAGCACGTGAGGCGTGAGGTCTCCACAGTACATCGATGTTGTCGCCAGTGGTCGGCGGAAGGTGCACGTTCCCGTCGACCTGGGACCGGACCGCAGCGACGCACGGATGCACGCCAAGACCGTAGGATCCTACGCAGTGCCGTAGGGGACCGCACCGCCACTTCCCAGCAAATTAGGGACACTGTTGCTCCTGGGGTATCGGCGAGGACCATTCGCAATCGTCTCCATGAAGCTGGGCTACGGTCCCGCACACCGTTAGACCGTCTTCCGCTCACGCCGAACATCGTGCTGCCCGCCTCCAGTGGTGTAGGGACAGGCGTGAATGGAGGGACGAATGGAGACGTGTCGTCTTCAGCGATGAGAGTCGCTTCTGCCTCGGTGCCAGTGATGGTCGTATGCGTGTTTGGCGCCGTGCAGGTGAGCGCCACAATCAGGACTGCATACGACCGAGGCACACAGGGCCAACACTCGGCATCATGGTGTGGGGAGCGATCTCCTACACTGGCCGTACACCTCTGGTGATCGTCGAGGGGACACTGAATAGTGCACGGTACGTCCAAAGCGTTATCGAACCCATCGTTCTACCATTCCTATACCGGCAAGGGAACTTGCCGTTCTAAAAGAACAATGCACGTCCGCATGTATCCCGTGCCAACCAACGTGCTCTAGAAGGTGTAAGTCAACTACCCTGGCCAGCAAGATCTCCGGATCTGTCCCCCATTGAGCACGTTTGGGACTGGATGAAGCGTCGTCTCACGCGGTCTGCACGTCCAGCACGAACGCTGGTCCAACTGAGGCGCCAAGTGGAAATGGCATGGCAAGCCGTTCCACAGGACTACATCCAGCATCTCTACGATCGTCTCCATGGGAGAATAGCACCCTGCATTGCTGCGAAAGGTGGATATACACTGTACTAGTGCCGACATTGTGCATGCTCTGTCTATGTGCTGTGGTTCTGTCAGTGTGATCATGTGATGTATCTGACCCCAGGAAAGTGTCAATAAAGTTTCCCCTTCTTTGGACAATGAATTCACGGTGTTCTTATTTCAATTTCCAGGAGTGTATCACTGTTATATCCCACAATGCATATTTTGAGGTCTTTTTCTACATGCACAGAAATATTAGTAGAACAGAATAAATAGACAACGAACGACCTTCCCGTCAGATCACCGAAGAGCGGGCGGGGCTAGCACTTGGGTGGATGACCAGCAGGTCTGCCGAGCGCTGTTGGCAAGCGGGGTGCACTTAGCCCATGTAAGGCTACTTGATTGAGAAGTTGCCGCTCCGTTCTCGAAAACTGACATACGGCCGGGAGAGCGGTGTGCTGACCACATGCCCCTCCATATCCACATCCAGTGACGCCTATGAGCTGACAAGAATGCATCTAGCCAAGTTAGCAGGTCATATAGAAGGAATTTAGAGTCGAGAAAGGAAAAGATTGCAATAAAAGAAGGAGAAGAAACCTTTGAGTAACATCTTCAACCTAAGACAGATCAGGGACGAGGAACTGGAAAAGAATCTACGCAGTCATTTGGTCTTCATTCAAGTTGGGGAAGCATTTGACACAACGCCACTAAAGATATCTTTCAGAGTGCTGTGGTCAGCGGAAATGCCAGAACTTTATGTAAGAAGTATCGTAAACCTTCAAAAGTTGGAAGAACTTCTCTTTAAAGAGGGGAAAGAAATCTAAAAAAAAAAGCTAATAAAGAATTCTGTCTGCCTCCCATCCTCTTAAGGTTAATATTCAGAAGGCACTAGATCTCTGTCGTTGGAGGTGCAGAGAAATTAGGATTGGGGTTGCCAGCAACCATCAAAATCTTGGTTGTTGATAAAGCACAGTTTGAACAGAGTTAGAACGACTTTTTGATAAGTAACTTCTCCTACTCTATAGTATAATATCGTTACAGGGATTGTTAGACCTGATTAAGTAAAAAATGTCAGTTATATTTCAGCCTTGACAGCCCTTGTCACGAAAGTCTAGATTAGGTATTTTCTGTGTGGTAAAACGTATTAATGTACATAACTATGTTTCATTAAGACAGTGTATTAATTCTGTAAATATTAACAGTTACAGTTTACTGTAATGTATACACTTATTTTGACAACCTCCTGACAAACGATCAGTGCAGTGAGTAGTGTATTGATATATTCCACGTTATTTATGTTACACTTTGTGACATATTACACACCCACGAGAAACAAATACAATTTTTGGATCTGTGGAACGAAAACTGATTCTAATCTAATCTACTCTAATCCAGTCTAATCAGTGTACATACACTCTTTTCTGTGCTGATGATCATGTCGTTGCAACAGAAGGTGAACATGGTGTTTCTTATATGCTTATGCAGTTGTAGTGGGAATGTAAGAAATACTCCGAAAATAAATCGTGATAACACAAAAAATCTATTTCGTGCAGAGGACTAAAGTAAGTTGAACAGTGGTAAGAATCAGACTAACGTATTTAAAGAGTTTAAGTACTGTAGTAATATCCTATCAAGCAATGGAAGAAATGACAGTGATATCCGTAAAGACATCGGAGAGGGAAGGGCAGATATGTGAAAATTAAATCCTGTACTTCAGTCCACGACAATGAGTTTAAAGGTTAAACCCTATTGTACAAATCCACGGCGAAACTATAAACCAGTTGTGGGAGAGAGTGTTAGGAGCATAGAGGAAGAAATATAAAGTGGCTTAGAGCTTTATAAATTTATTGCCTGAGGAAAGTATTGCTCTAAAAAGTACACTGCTGGCCATTAAAATTGCTACATCAAGAGGAAATGCAGACGATAAATGTGTATTCATTGGACAAATATATTCTACTACAAATGACATGTGATTACATTTTTACGCAATTTGGGTGCAAAGATCCTGAGAAATCAGTACCCACAACAACCACCTCTGGCCGTAATATCAGCCTTGATACGCCTCGGCATTCAGTCAAACAGAGCTTGAATGGCGTCTATCAGTTGCAGTTGCCATTGCAGCTTCAATACGATGCCACAGTTCATCAGGATTAGTGACTGGCGTATTATGACGAGCCAGTTGCTCGGACACCATTGAACAGACGTTTCCAATTGGTGAGAGGTCTGGAGAATGTGCTGGCCAAGGCAGCAGTCGAACATTTTCTCTATCCAGAAAGGCCCGTACAGGACCTGCAACATGCGTTCGTGGATTATCCTGCTGAAATGTGTGGTTTAGCAGGGATAGAATGAAGGGTAGAACCACGGTTCATAACACATCTGAAATATAACGTCCACTGCTCAAAGTGCCGTCAGTGCGAACAAGAGGTGACCGAGACGTGTAACCAATGTCACTCCATACCAACAAGCCGGGTGATACGCCAGTAAGGCCATGACAAATACACGCTTCCATTGTGCGTTGACCGCGATGTCGCCAAACATGGATGCGACCATCATAATACTGGAAACAGAACCTGGATTCATCCGAAGAAATGACCTTTTGCCATTCGTGCGCCCAGGTTCGTCGTTGAGTACACCATCGCAGGCGCTCCTGTGTGTGATGCAGCGTCAAGGGTAACCGCAGTCATGGTCTCCGAGCTGATAGTCCCTGCTGCTGCAAACGTCGCCGAACTGTTCGTGCAGATGGTTGCTGTCTTGCAAACGTGTCATCTGTTGACTGAGGGATCGAGAAGTGGCTGCACGATCCGTTACAGCCATGAGGATAAGAAGCCTGTCATCTTGACTGACAGTGATACGAGGCCGTTGGGAACCAGCACGGCGTTCCGTATTACCCACCTGAAGCCACCGATTCAATATTCTGCTAACAGTCATTGGATCTCGACCAACGAGAGCAGCAATGTCGCGATACGATAAACCATAATCGCGATATGCTACAATCCCACCATGATCAAAGTCGGAAACGTGATGGTACGCATTTCTCCTCCTTACACGAGGCATCACAACAACGTTTCACCAGGCAACGCCAGTCAACTGCTGTTTGTGTATGAGAAATCGGTTGGAAACTTTCCTCATATCAGCACGTTGTAAGTGTCGCCACCGCCGCAAACATTGTGTAGATGCTCTGAAAAGCTAATCATTTGCATATCACAGTATCTTCTACCTGTGGGATAAATTTTGCGTCTGTAGCACGTCATCTTCGTGGTGTAGCAATTTTAATGGCCAATAGTGTATTAGGTATATTATACCTGGTGAACCCAACCTCACTTTCTGAGATTCGTAAAAGAGAATTTTTTTTTGTTAGTTCTGGGGTAATAATGCACTTATGGTTTATTATGTATGTTGCTGCAGCTATCTATGTTTCTATGGTTAAATAAATTAAAATAAAGTACATCTACATAAAAGGCGACTGGTTGCAGTAATTTCTGAAAACCTTTTCACACCACAGTCGCAGTGTTCCACATCCACAATGGATAAAAGTCTTAATGTCTAGGAATCACGATCACTGATTAGATTTCACTCGTTCTTGTGAAGGTCTGGAAATTCATGGAAGACAGCTACTTGTTCATTAAGTCACATGACCTGATCCTCGCTTTCATGATTACAGAAAATTATGACACTTCGGTAACTGAAATATAGTCTTTCAAAGAGAAAATTAAGAACATAAACGAAAAGAGAATATGGCAGATGTTTTAAGGTCATGTGTTTTTCGTTTTATCTCGTGCCATATTCAGCACGAAACGCACATTTGAAAGTGGGTCTTCTGTGGAGGATGCAGGGTGCGAAAGCTTGTGTGGGACTCATTGCACATTTGCTGCTTGAACACACACCGCATCAGTCTCCCAGGGCTGCCAGCTTATATACACTGAAGCGCCATAAGAACTGGTATAGGCATGTGCATTAAAATACTGAGATATGTAAACAGGCAGAAAACGGCGCTGCGGTTGGAAATGCCTACATAAGACGGCAAGTGTCTGGCACAGTTGTTAGATCGTCTACTGTTACTACAATGGCAGGTTATAAAGGTTTAGGAGACTCGGACCATGGTATTATACTTGGCACACGAGAGATGGGACACAAAATCTCCGAGGTAGTGATAAAGTAAGCGTTTTCCCGTACGACCATTTCATTTTTTACAATTAGTAGTCACGAATCTTAATGGGTGCTTATTGGGAAATATGCAAGATGTTATTATGCAGCGTAAAATCTTGCACGAATTTCATAAGAGAATATGTAAGGAAAACGTAGTGCACGATTTCATTCAATTGCGTTATGGGTGCGACCAAACTATTCAAGAAAAATTTACGTGCCATTTAAACGGGAGTTAAACCTAGTGCAAGAGTCCTGCGTCAGGATTACATCAGTCGTTACATGTACGACATGTTCCAGAAATTATGCGGTCTGAGGACCGACAAAGAGCGGTGTCTTGTGAACATTTCGACGATTTTCTTCCCTTCAGTGCTACGGTTAGTCACATGCTGGATGTTTCTATCTTAATGAGTTAAGGAAAGAGGAAGAAATAAAAGAAGCCAAACCATTTAATAGCACCGCATATGCAGGCCAAGGTGTTTTATCTTGAGGTGACGTTGGCCAACTGGCCCGGCGTTGTCCTGTAAGTCGAGACAGGTAGCAGTAGTTGACTCATCCTGTGTGGCGACCATGCGAGAATTGCGGGTTGGGTCAGTTACAACCACGAAATGAAGACTGTCTAAACAGCTTCCATATATATAATGTTACGTTGATAAAGAGCTAGTTCGCGGATTGATGAATTCTGACAGATTCCTAATAACGTGGGATCTTGATTGGGTTAGTAGAAATAGTATTTGTTGCAAATGGAAAAAAATTGTACATGGCTCAATGCAAACTGTAGTAGCTAACGAGTCTCATATGGAGATCAGAGGGGTGCTAATTTGTCAACTTCTTTTATTACTGGCTCGAATGTTATAGGGAAGTTCCGGGTAGTTACTGACCGGGCAGATAGTACTTGTTATTTCAGGTTTGCCAAGAATCGCAGATTTACATTCACTGCTCATGATGGTTCTAAAAGTGAGCTGATATGGGGAAATATTCCAGAGGTGGATGGGGCAGCAACACCAATAAGTGAAGTGTCACTGAAGCAGCTGAATGATTTGGGTAACAAGCAGAGGACTCAAGGTTGAAACCTGTGTAAACGCTTTAGTGATATCTTGATCGTAAGCTGGAAATCAATTCAGTTTTTTACTGTAAAATAGATCTCACAGATCAAGTTGCAGTCAGGAAGCCACGTATCCATTATCACCACCTAAACTATTGGCACATTGAGGGAATGTTCCAGCAGGGATCATTACACAATCAAAATCACCTTATATATCGTTGATATTTTTCGTCCCTAAGCCGTGGAGCCGAGGGGCTCAAGACCTGTTTTAGATCATAGGAAACTTAATAAAAAGGTAACTTATATATCTATTCGCCTCCTGTTCACCATTTGTCTTTCGCCTGGCTCAAGGGTGCAGTGCTGTTGACAGTAATTGCTGAGTAGCTTATAGTCAGATCTCCTTACACAAGGTCTCTAGGGAAGTCACTGTATTCATTAGACACTAAAATGTATTTGAATTTTTACGGGTGCCCTTTGGTTTAGCCACTGGAAAGGCTATATTTTGACAAGTCATTGATTCAATGTTTCAGATTTTATGTTTGATTTCGTTTTCTGCTACCTTGGTGATGTGTGTAATGGGAAGTGGAGCGATGGAGGATCACTGGGATCGTTTGAATCACATCTTTGATAGATTACATCGTCCTGGATGGACTGTTAAGCCAGATAAAATCAAGTTTGCACAGATACCGATTAAGTTTTTAGTCAAATAATTTCTGCAGAGGGAGTATTTATTGACCTACGGGGAGTACAAAAAGTTCTCAACTGTTCTAGGCTTAAGGGTGCCGAAGCCATTGCCAGTTTTATTTGAATGGCAATTTTTTAGGGAAATTCGTTTCTAAATTTGTCCAAAAGACAGCACCACTAAATCACCTTAGGCGAAAGGCACAGATGTTTGAATGACGCCCATCACAATAAGCTGCCCTCCAGGCAGTGCAAGAAGCACTGATTTCTGCTCTAGTTACAGCATTACAAAATTTTAATAAAAGTATTCATTGTACAGATGGGCACATGAATGTCTGGGGTAGGATCTACCTTATAGCACGAGGGAGATCAAGTAATGTGACCAGTTGCATATGCATCCAAAGGATTATATAATGTGGAGACGAAATATTCCGGCTAAGATCCGGAATCTCTGGCAGTTCTTTACGCCATAGAAATGTTTCGTTATTATACTGAACATACCACCTTTCAGCTCGGGACTGATAACCAGGCGTTGATCTAGGTCCCGAGGAGGCCTTGTGAGACGAAGCAAATAGCAACATTGGGTATCCGAATGCTGGCATTTGAGGTTGTGCACGTTGAGGGCACAGAAATTTGGTTTGGTGATAATTTTAATAGATTGGTTAACGTGCAACATATTGCCGAACGCGAAATGTTACCAAACAAAACTTCTCATTCTGAAAAAGGTAATTTAATTTCTACCGACTTTCCATCACTGTACAAAAGTGTTGCAAAATATGGAGTCTAAGATATAGTCATTAAGGCCATTTCGGGTTGACTAAATAGAGGTTAGATGGACACTCTGATATTCATTTAGAGGAACAAATGTTGTGTTTCTCAGGGTATTTGATGGAAAGACTAAAACAGTGCTACAAATGGAGATAATTTCATGTATATTTAAATATTTTCATGAAATCATAGTGACTGGACCTTTTGTTATTTCTAAACCTGGGAAAAAATTCTAAACATGTTTGTTTTGATCCGTATGGATGGGGAAATTTGGACAGAGTGAATAATTATGAAATTTATGGTGTGGCTAAGCAAGCGCAAAACATTACAGACGGTTTCCTGCGTCCAATCCAGTAGAGCCTCCTTTTGAAAAATTATATGTCGTCTGAGGGTTGGGCTTTTGATTAGTAATCAAAACATACAACATCCCTAGCTCGAACCTCGCCATTGATTACATAAAAGTCATGCTCGTTCAGCCAACAAATTTGCCAACTTCGGCGATGGAGCACTTAGAGCTTCAGCACACACTCGATATTCAGACGAAGTGTTGATTGCTATTGACAATGGATTTAAAATTGATTCCGTATTTCTAGATTTCCAGAAGGCTTTTGAAATTCTACCAAGCAAGTGGCTTGTGGTAAAATTGCGTATTTATGGAATATCATCTCAGTTATGTGTCTGGATTCGTTTTTTCCTGTCATAGAAGTCACAGTTGGTAGCAACTGGTGGAAAGACACCGAGTAAAACAAAAGTCATCTATGACGTTCCATAAGGTAGAGTTATAAGCCCTCCAGTTTTCTCTGACTTATATAAACGATTTAGGAGACAACCTGAGTAGCCGTCTTAGATTGTTTGTAGATGATGCTGCCGTTTATCGTCTAGTGAAGTCATCAGAACATCAAAACAAACCGTAAAACTATTTAGAAAAGATATCTGTGTGGTGCCAAAATTGACAATTGATCCTAAATAACGAAAAGTGTGAGGTCATCCACATGAGTGCTGAAAGGAATCGTGAAACTTCGCTTACACGATAAATCAGTCAAATGGGAAGGCCGCAAATTCAACCAATATCTAGAAGTTACAATTAGGTAAACTTAAATGGGAAAGGACACATAGAAGGCAAAACAAATACTGCGTTTCATTGGCAGAGCACGTAGAAATTGTAACATATGTATTAAAGAGACTGCTTGCACCATGCTTGTCCGTCCTCTTTTGGAGTGCTGCTTCGCGGTCTGGGATCCTTACCAGGGAGGATTAACGAGGTACATCGAGAAAGTCCAAAGAAGAGAAGTAGGTTTTGTATTATTCGAAATTGGTGAGAGAGTGTCAATCACTTGATACAGGATTTGGGGTAGACATAATTAAAACAAAGGCGTATTTTTGTCGCGGCGGAGACTTCTCACGAAAATTCAATTACCACCTTTCTCCTCAAATTACGAAAATAATTTGTTGATGCCGACCTACAAAGGGAGAAGATATCAGTGTTCGTTCCATTAGAGGCATAAAATGTGTATCCACAGGACATGTGGCCTGTAGTTGAAAAACTGTCATGTCATCTCTCAATTTCCAAATGATTCCAGACTAATCTCCTATTCGGATCACCAGGAGAGTGCTGCTTGGTGGGAGGTGACCATGAGAAAAGGACTGAATTACCTCGAAAGTGTAGCGGTCTACTAATTTGGACATGGATTGCCACAAGTTCTGACCCAGGAGACGACAGGGAGTAGGTGGAGGATCTAGTATAAGCATCAGAAATTAAAAGAGCTTGATAAGACTTGAAATAAAGTAAGGGATAGATAACATTCTACTCGAATTTCTAAAACCATTGGGCGATATGCCAACCATTTTCATTGGTATGAAATATATTTGAGACGGGTGACGCACCATCAGACCTTCGGAAAATATGTCCACTCATTTCCCAACACAGCTTCCGGCTGCTTGTTAGCCTGGAGCGTATTACGTCTGGCGTGCTGATGTCTGCCATTCTCTTGTACCATGTATAAGTCAGTTGGTGTTACGAATATTGATTAAGAACGGCTTCGATTCCCGTATAAGCATATCAGTTGAAGGGACTTGCAAGCATTTTCTTAAACTGCGTGTTAGTAACTGGCAATAGGATGACTTCGCTCGTAGCTATATTGCACCACATCCAGAACTGAGAGGGGGTAGCTCACCAAATTTTTCTAATACGTCGATAGGCGTCAGTGGTCATGCTTATTGTTTTATGACAACGTTTGGATAATTTTTAATGGTCCAGTGGTTGTACACATTAGATTTATTTCAGGATCACTAGTACTTGGATTTGTTAAGCGGGGAATCACTGGGGTATACAGCTGGAGATCAAGCCTGTTTTAGTAGTATTATTAATGAGAATGTTTTTCTCTTTTTGTCCTGTGCTGTGCTGCTTGCAGTTCATGTTTAGGGACTTTAAGAACATTCCGAGTTGTAGTGGAGCTGATTCGGTTATATCTTACGTCAGTTAAAACGGCTCACATGGTGTATTTAATTTCTGATCTCCGTATGACGTTATAATTCAACGTATATCATGTTCAAATAGCTTACGGGAATTCAGCGGAAGTTATTTGAATGTTGTATACACCAGGAGAAACTCAGCTCTCACGTATATGAAGTTGATCAGTGTTGTAAAATAACTATAACCCTAAGCCATACACAGCGGTAATTAGTGTGTGGGTAAACTATGGTATTTAGTTATTGGTTGGGATCCCTGAATAGGGTGTTGTAATTAGATGTTTAAGTATCGCTATAGGCATAAACCCCAGCATCTCTTTTAAGTTTTGTCCGTGAAGCCCAGCAAGTATTTATGGCGTTAATGAGTCTTAGACGTAACGCCGAAGTTGATGGGGATCAATTAGAAGGACTAGCTTCAGCCTTTTCTCTCATTCTTTGAGTAATAATACAACCACTATCTACAACACTATTTTCACTGTGGATACTTATTGCTACAGCACAGAGTACTGTAATGTAGATACGGTTGGCAGCAAATCTAAAGGTTCTGCAGCGGCCCAAAGTCAGGCGACTTCCCACGATTAGAAAAAGAGGTCCTTAAATAGTGCGATTAGTAGTAGTTCACGTATTCTATTGCTGTATAACATCCTCCACTGAGATAAATCCTTTCCAAGGAATTTACTTCAAATTGAAAACAAATACTAGGGGATTCTACAGATAACATTTGCGTCGCAATGTAGCAACGGCAAATATAGTCGTAATAGATATTCCAAGGTAACGGAGTGCTCAGATCCACTGAGCAAACTAGTTTAAGCTGCTTCAAATTGTTGCTCCAAGCGCAACTTTGGCCCACAGGTGAGAGTTCATTGACGTTACGTGAACTATGGGCAGGAGTGAGAGACACATCGTTTCATATCTACCGTTACACACGTTCCTCTTGATTCTGAGATAACTACGAACACCTTTTATTGGGCACATTTACAGCAAGAGAATTATTTGAAGGAACATGAAAATGATAACTAATACTTTTGTCTCTCTCTCTCTCTCTCTCTCTCTCTCTCTGTCTCTCTCTCTCTCATTTCGTTTGTTTATTACGAAAGTTTCAGTCAGGTCTAGTGTAGCTCATTGAAAATACTTCGTAACTAAGCTGGAAGTCATATCTCTAGAAAAAAAATCACCATTAGTTTTAATCTAACGGATGATAACGGGAATTTATATAGAAAACTCCAACGCTTGGGGAATCATAAAACAGATACACTGAAGGTAAATTTATTTTTCTGATGTTTTAAGTTATATGAAAAGGATCTACATACGAGAAATTTACCGTTAACCATACCCACTGGATGCGATCTGAATACATAGGCCCTGCCTCAACATGCAGATTCCATGTGTCCATTTTCTTAAACGATTGATTATGGCGACAGCGAGCGACAATATTTGGCGGATACGTTCTTTGTAAATTTCGCTGTATCTGAGGGCTGCGCAGTATAATAAATACAGAATATGGTTTATGGATTAACGTAGCAAATGTGGAGGTGATAGAGAATAGTGAATTTGTGGACACTTTTATAAATTTTGAAAATAAGGAGGACACATTGGTGAAAGAAGTGACAGATTTGTTCCTTATTAGGAATGTAGAATCACTTGTGTAAGTAGTGTATCAGAAATGGAATTGCACAGATGAAGAAAGTTTTCCCCAATGAAACAGTTGCCCTGGTATCAGATATTGATTTGGCGGTAAGAGAAATGATTCTGACAATGTTCATCTGAACTACAAAAGGCGTCCCAAAAGTTATGCACAGTCATCTCTAACTTTCAAATTTTTTGCTGGAGGAGAACGAAATTATTTGTGAACATGCTTGGAACATTTAGCTACAAATTTAGCCTACTCAATGTAGCCGCCATCATCTGTAGCGCATCTGGACCAAGGTCCTTTCCATGATGTAAAAGAATGTTGGTAAAATTCTATGGATTGACTTATACACCGTCACTTGACACAGAAGAAAAGGTCTTCCTCACTATCAAATGTTTTAATATGCAGGTAGGTCTTCAGACGACCAAACTCAGACTGAGCCAAGTTCGGACAATAGGGAGGATGAGGAACAATTTTCCAACACATTTTCCTGATTTTCTCCTGTGTCATAAGGGCTGTATGGGGTTTGGCATTGTCATCGTGTAGACTGATGAGCTGACCCTGAAGCTGTGGTCTGTGGGTCTTGATGGCACGTCGCAGCTTGTTCCATAACAAATGTTAAAGGTCCCGGTTAATTCTGGAGCTAAGGTCCTAAACCTCGATGAAAATGACACCACACTGATCCTAGAAGAAGGAGACCATCAGCTTTCGGCCTGCTGTTCGTGAATGTCTTTGTTTCTTCTTCCGAAGGGAACCCGTATGATGACACTCCATGGTTGGTGTTTTGCTCTCAGGTTCAGACAAAATCAACCAAGTTTCATCCTGGGTAATGACGCCGTCAAAACCCTGTTTCCATACTTCAGTAAAAGTCTTCATGAGACCGAAGCACACATACTTCCTCATCATTTTCATTTCTGTTGTCAATATTATAGGCACCCAACGTGCTCAGACTTTTCTGTACCCTAGTGACTGCACCAGTGATACCACACTACCCAATGACAAACGAATTATTTGAGCAAGCTGTCACGACGTCACACATCTGTCATTTTGGATGATTTGATCAACCGTCTCCTGATTGACATCGCTTACTGCCGTCGATGGTCTACCGCATCGTGGATTGTCCAGTAGAGAGAAATCACCTTCTTTCAACCTATGCAACCAACGCTTGATACTGCTGCGATCCACTGTGTCCTCCCCATAAACAGGGAGCAACTTCTTGTGAATCGATGTGGAAGAGGCATCGCCGGTCTTGGAGAGGACCTCCATTGCCGACCGTTGTTTCAACCTGACATCTACTTCTCGGTCCTTTATGACTCACCTGTAAATAAAAGAAAATACTTTTATATACCAACATATATCTAAATGTTCGATGCATGTTCACAAAAAATTTTATTCTTCTCATGCAAAAAATAAAAGGTTAGAGACGTCTGTGCAAAAAATTTTTAACCCCCTTTGCAAATGAGTGAAACTCTGACGTGCAACATTGGAAATCCGAAGAAACAGAAACTTGAAACATCGATAATATGGTGGAACTGAAGAATGTAAAAATTACGTACGAATGTATGAAGTCCCAAATCAGAGGAAGAACTGTTCACATGTGTGTGAAATCTTATGGGACTTAACTGCTAAGGTTACACACTCCTTTACCTAAATTAACCTAAGGACAAACACACACATCTATGCCCGAGGGAGGACTCGAACCTCCGCCGGGACCACCCGCACAGTCCATAACTGCAGCGCCCCAGACCGCTCGGCTAATCCCGCGCGGTGGAGGAACTGTTTATCACATAACAATACTACTATACTGGAGTCTGAAAGTTGGCAACAGAATTGCTAGTTTGCGCCATTGGCGTCCGCACAGTGTCTGGCTCACGCAGTGGTGTGTGCCCACTGAGGCACGTCTCCAGCAGTTCTGTACCACGAGCGCCCGAGCCGCTGAAACGTAGGATGGCCGTCGGCAGCCACACGGCACACTTACAATACGAGCCACTTCGCTACTTGACGTTTACGCAGACGCCGCCATGTCACCGCTCGACCCCATCGTTCGTTCTTTATTTCAGAGAGAGCCTCTCCCTTGTTGACGTTTACAGCTGGATTCTGTTCCTGCTGCATTATTTGTACTGATTCTTTGTGCACCTAGAGAAATACAAGTTAAGTATATCTTCTCATTACTGTGTTCACTTGTTTGCCAATCATTTCTGCTTGTCATCAGCTTTCCCAAGACGACAATTGCCGCACGCCACTGTAGCCCAGGGATTCTGACCGTTGTGTACGACACAATAGTACAAGTCAGAGGGATATTTGCTGCACCATTAAGGAATGCTTAATTCGAGCCTTGGTGGAGCAATAGAGGGGAAAGCACAATAGTTACTCGAAAACTAGATATTTCAAAACACTTTATACAGTGCATGTGATATTGTAGTTACGTACTCATGATGCCTAGACATGATAAGGGGTAGCAAGCCACCACGCTATTTGAAGAAATATTACCTGGAAGTATCTTGTTAGATTAGTGGAAGTTGATTATTCTAGATACATACCTCGGAATGCACAGTGATCCTGTAACGATAGAGAATGGAACACAAATAGGGAAATAAGGAAGAACAATACAATGGCGTCGCTAACGCAAGTTATAAATGAAAATATGTGTTCCATTTCCTGACACAGAATGATCTCTAAGCAGTGAAGTCTGTTCCAGTGAGTGTAGGCGCTTTTTCATGAAGAAACATGTCAGGCCCAAAGTAATCTCAATCAGACTGAACCGCAAAAGATACATATGCAACGGCCAGTGCAATATAACAAGCCAAAGACCCTTGTCGTGACTCAGTAACGTCAAATTTTTGTTATATTTATACATGGGCTGTTTAGGTTTTTATGTTGGTAACGCCACGTAGCGCTCTGTATGAAAATCACTGGCTGTGCTGTGTGCAGTCTGTGGCTGGTTAGCATAGTTGTAATATTCGCTAGTGTAGTGTTGTGCAGTTGGCTGTTAACAGTGCGTAGCGTTGCGCAGTTGGAGGTGAGGCGCCAGCATTGGTGGATGTGGGGAGAGAAATGTGCGGAGTTTTGAGAGCGGATGATCTGGACGTGTGTCCATCAGAGACAGTAAATTTGTAAGACTGGATGTCATGAACTGCTATATGAGTTTTGAACACTATTAAGGTAAATACATTGTTTGTTCTGTATCAAAATCTTTCATTTGCTAACTATGCCTATCAGTAGTTAGTGCCTTCAGTAGTTTCAATCTTTTATTTAGCTGGCAGTAGTGGCGCTGCCTGTATTGCAGTAGTTCGAGTAGCAAAGATTTTTGTGAGGTAAGTGATTGGTGAAAAGTATAGGTTAATGTTAGTCAGGGCCATTCTTTTGTAGGGATTATTGAAAGTCAGTTTAAGCACAGACATTTATAATTCTTTTTTTTTTTTTTTTAAGGGGACGCTTCATATGTCGACCCTTAGCCGAGGATACCTCACTGGAATCTTCTGATTTTGTCTTGTAGTTTGTGTAATTAGTGTAGCTATTGTAGATTGCTAGCTCGTAATTATAGAGAGAATTTCCATTGTAGTTGTAGTTTTTCATTGTTGTACAGTAAAACAGTTGTGGCATGCATGTAGATTTGCACCAAGTACTTCGCAGCTACGCTTGCAATTACCTAGATATTATTTTCAGTGCTATGTTAATGTGTTTTCTTATTTTTGCTCTTCAAATTGTGCTTTTCTTGATATCGTGTGAAATACGTGATACTTATGGCGTGGGAAAAACGTAACAGTAGGCTCCAGAAAACTGAGATATGAGCGTGAAGACGAAATCAGTGTGTTAGCGCCACCGTGTAATGAATTGACTAATGTTCAACATAGTAATTTGGTAATTGTGCATAGGGAAATGGAGCGGGCTGCAAATAATGGTGTAGGCAGTGAAACAATTAGTGAACAGGGAAGCATTATCGATCGATCGGTCGGCAACAGCTCGCCTCAGGAAATCCGAAATGACAGGACACAATCTTGCATATACTGTAGGTTCAGGTTTTGCGTCCTCACCGTTTTCTCAAATAAGTCAATACACATTTTCTGCCTTTCAAAATGCGAATATTGCCGGTTAAAATGCACTGCCGAATAGCACTGAGGAACATGTTTCAGACACCAGTGTATTGTTATTACAGAGAATGCAACAAATGGGACAAAGGCTACAAAAGTTAGACGCAACGCTTGAACAAAATCAGAAACAAATGGGACAAAATCTTCAAACGTTAGACACAATGGAACAAAATCTTCAAAATTTAGACACCACGCTTGAACAAACACGTGAAGATTTAACTACTGAGTTACATAAAATCAAATCGAAATGTCAAAAAGCCTGTAATGACGCGTCATGAAAATGCATTATGGAATTACGAAGCAGCCATAAAGGAACTGCAAACTATTGTTCATGAAAATCACAACACCTTGCAAGCTAAAATTGACTCAGTTGCATCTACCGATTCGGTTACGCAATTTGCAACAACTCAGGAAAACTTAAAGGACACGATTTCAACACAAATGGACACTCTGAAACTTGGTTCAGAAAGACACACTGAGGAAATCAGTTCACTATCGGAGAAAGTAGCCGATCTTTCGGATCAGTTCACTAACTTATCTACAAAGGTAAATGATGATCTGAATGACACAAGACCTGTAGCCATCACTGACACAGAAGAGTATGAACAAATTAAGAAATTCAAACAAAATCAGATTCAAATTAATACGCAACACAAAAGAGAAATCCGGGAAAAACAAGATTAGTTGGCACAAGTAATACTAGAATCACATATATCAGAGGACACTCGCTCTCCAACATGGGAAGAGGGACTTAGAAATACGGAAAAGCCACAAAATAATAACACAGGGCATTTCAGAAATTATGAAAGGAATTGGCAAGGTACACCAAATTTTGGGATGGAACGGCCAAAAACAAGTCACAATGCCCGATATGTGAATCGCCGACATGATGATTTTGACTATAAGCTGTTCATTACTACACGTAAATTCAAAATATTTAAAAATTCTGGCAACGACATTCATCCACAAGTATGGCTCCATCAATTCTCTCATTGTTTTCCTCCCAACTGGTCTTTGGAGCACAGGTTATAATTTAAGAGTGGCTACTTAGAGAATGAACCAGTTGTAAGAATGCGATCGGTGGTTCACGATTGTCACAGTCAAGGATAATTTTATAATGCCTTTCTCTCAGCATACTGGTCTCAAGCTACACAAGTCCGAGTAAAACATAGCATCATAATGATGCAACTTTTCAAACAATCTGAATTCATCAGTCTTGTGAAATATTTTGAAGACATGTTGCACAAGAATCAGTACCTGTCAAACCCAGACAGCCCCTCATAACTCATCCGCATTTGCTTAATCAAATTGCCTGAACATTTAGGACACATTATTTTGGCAGGACGTTGCAAAGACGACATTGAAGCTTTTCAGGGAATGTTACAAGAATTGGAAATTGACTCTGACAATCGCGGAACGCGAAAACAGGAGCACAACAATTACAGGTCACATCCGTCACAATTCCGCGATGACAGAAATAATAACTGGACACGACGAGGCTATTCTTACAACGTAAATCGAGACCAAAACAGACACCACCCCTATGGCAAAGTAGTAATAATTACATGGAAAATCACCAGTCGGCGGTAATGACTATCACAGAGACAATCAGAGAAAGAAACAATATGGGAACCAAAATAATTATTATCAAGGGAGTCAGAATAACTTCAGAAGCATCAGTTAAGCGCGCAGTTACTATTCAGAGAGAAATTCTCTACCACGTGACCGACAAGAAATTAATTACATAAATTACCGAAATGATGACAGACGATATAATCATAACGACAGACCTGAATTTCATCAGAACTGGCGGGATTCAAACATGTCAGGGCTCTCTCGACAAAGTGAATTTGTAGAAGTTAGATTACCAAATCCCTATACCGACGAGCGCCAACAAAGAGACAATAGACAATGACTCACACCGCAGGCAGCCACGTGCGCCGGCTGGCTCAGAGAAAAATAACATAGACGCTAACCTTGAGAAAAATTCCTGTATTCCTTACCGACGTATACCGCATGATAATTGCATTCACGTTCAAACTCTGAGTACTGTGAAGAGTAAAGGATTGCACCACATTTCACATGTTAAACCGTTTATTGAGAGATAATCTGTTTTTTTTTTAACTTAGTCTTTGTTATAAAATTTTTCACTTCAAATTAGTAGTACTGTTTGTCTCACTTATAAACTGTTAAAATGCAACTATGTTTTAAAATAAACTATCCAGTTTAGAACCCAGGGAACATATTTAGACAGTAATTAAGGATCCATTGTTATAATGAAAAGACGACACAGTGTTATTGTGTGTGAACATTCTTGCTTGTTAGCTGCCCGACTATGTAATGACTATAAAGCTTACATACTCAGAACATCTGCACACAACAATACGCTGCTTTCACTCTGTTAATACTCGGCAGAAATCAAACTTGCATTTGGATCTGACTTCCTTAACTCTTGTGCAAAAAGGTGTGGAGTATACTGCTGCATCCATTTTCAATCAGCTGCCACTCGAATTCCAAAATCTTTGCAGTAATTCACGTGCTTTCAAATTGAAACTGAAGAGTTTCCTCATGGGTCACTCCTTCTATTCTGTCAAGGAGTTCCTTGAAAAATTAAGATGATTCTCATTGTATTGCTGATAGCGTTTGCTTAAACTTATGGACTGATTTTCTTTCAGGTTCATGAACATTTATTTTTATCTGTTATTACTTTTTATGTTGTAAGTTAATGTAGTGACACGTTCCATGACCTTGGAGATTTGTTCCTCAATTTGGTCCTACGGAACTTGACATTTGAATAAATAAATAAAAATAAACATATACTGGTACTGCAAATGAGATTTTAATACAATATTTTCGTTTACTTGAAAATACATTCTGGATTTAAAGTACTTTCTGAGAGATACCAAATAACACAGTGGTTAGTTTATATGACTGCTTCACAATTATATCAGGACGCTACTAATGAGTGACAATTTAGGTTGTTGGTTTTGCAGTGTATTTGTTTTACATCTGCACAGTTTTTCTGTATTATTCTGGAAAGTGAAACATGTTTTAGTAGTACCTTATGTGGTATAGCTACAATGAGACAGCCTTTTGCATATCACAACAATACAGTACAGTACAGTACTTTCTTCATCACAGCAATAAGCGTAATAGCTACGATATCGATACGCAAAGCATTTCACTTTGTTTATGATGAGGTGAGTACATTGACTTCAGCAGAACTTTGCTTACAGAGGACGATAACTACGACACTTCCACAGAATTATCTTACAGCAAGACGCACATTTAGTGCTACAGGACACGCATTTGAGCTATTAATTTTGTACTTAAAATATTTATTTTTAAAGATTTTTGGAATTACAAAGAAAGCTTTCCGTGATACATTTCATTCCATTGAAATAATTACATTAATTAATTACATTAATCCTCAGGGGGGTACACGCTTACTTTGTGTACCATGTGTCTGGCAAGCACAAGGAGCCCTAGCTCATATGTGTTTGCTTATACAACTTTATACATCGGAACCATATTTCTGTAACACATAAATTACACAGCTATATGATCATTTAACTGAGAGAGACAAACATTTATTTTACTACATCAGTGACAGATGTTTACATAATTACACAGTTGGATAACTTGACACTAATGAAATTGTATTTGGTCTGTACATTATGAACTGTTCATATTTTTTCAGAACCATTGTGGTGCTATGAGATCTTTGAATGATGTATTTGGTATACGATCATGATTTTTAAGGTACGCTTGCGGTAGATGACACTATTGAAATGAGCAGAGATTTTTTTTTAAGTTTGGGAATTACTGGAGGAAGCTACAATGATTTTGAGAATTGAGTGAGGTGTTATGATGTCATTATTAAGACGACAATGTGCATTATGCTGTTGAGGTATATTTATGATCAATACACTGATGCTATATGAGGAATTTGATTACGCTACATATTTATTATGAAGAAATATTGAAGAAGTGTCTTCGAATATGTATATGTGCAATAAGGTAAGGAATAATGAGTAGTGATTAGGTACTCTGATTTGTGAAAAATGATGTTAGAAACTAAGAATCATACTTAAAGATTTATGAAATGTGGGAAATGCATGAATGTATCATCACAATGCCGACGAATACTTTTAGGACATAGGATTTTGTTTCTACACATTTCCAACACAAACTCTCAACCAGTGAAATTGTTATATGAGACTGTCACTGTAGCGGAAACTGCTGTCATAAATATTTGGGTAAGAAAGCTAAGTGACCTTGACATAATGTGCCGTAGGCGCCAACCTTTGTGACAGTCATCTGGTAAAAAAAAGCCATGTCTTTCAGAGGCACAACAATAACAAAAAAATGAGGCCATTAAACTTGCTATTGACATTTATTTGTAGAAAGTCTTTCAAATACATTCTGATATTTGCTGAAATGCCTAATGCAATGATGAGGAATATTTTATGTCTATACATCTGATTATGACTACTGTTTTTCTAGTTGAGAAATTTTTTGTTGCATTATGAAATTATGTTTCATGCCTTCGTTTGTATATATATTTACCTATTTTATTTAATATCTAGTTTGTACCTGCACTGCAGAATAGATTAAAATAAAACTTCATAGATGTACTAATGTAAATATTTTCTGTCTACAGATCCATTAAACAATAATTTTATGATCTACTTTCTTAAAAAAAAGGGAACTCAAATATACATTTCCCTTCACAGTAATTGCATAAATAATTTTTTTACCATTTGGTAACTTGTCTCCTAGAGGTAGTTATTGCTATGCATCACTCTACTGTTAAGATGAGACATAGGCATTAATCATGACCATTTTTACTATAACATTTTTTCTGCTTGAGCTTTCTCATGTCTAGGTATAAGTTATACCATTTGCTGCTGTTGTTTGCCAGGCATAGTTCTACTCAATTTTACATTGTAGTAAGCCAGTTTTACTACTGGTTTATTTTTATTTTTGCTGCACATTGGCTAATATTAGTGATAATGTTGCATTTGCTTTGCTAATTTCTATAATGCTGCTTGCTTTCCCAATTTGCATTCTTTGTCATTGCTGATTGTGTTAATTGTTTTGTGCTGGTCCATTGCCTCATCCCTTAGCATATACATCTGAGCTCAGTACATTCAAGTTACCTTAAGATAGGGTAGGCTATATAGGAGATTGAGTTGTGATGAATTGGTAGAAATGCATTGACAAGGTATAAAAAAGTGAAATAAGAGGAAACATCTATGAAATGAAGTTTTCGTTTGGGCTGCAGTACCAAATGTCACACTGAAAACATAGCCTGTCCTGTCCTTTTATGTTATTCCACTTTGTGTCTGTGTACCTTGTGTATTTGAGTTCTTCCTGTCTTTATGTGTTTATCTGATAAGGCTTATGTTGTAGAATTTTTCTAATACTCAGCTACATTAACTATGATGAGGAATACTGTTATTCTCAAATATAATATAACATATAATTATAATATATCATTTTCTTTGTAAATATGTTTACACATTATTAGTTCTGTTTTGTTTCAATTCTTATATATGAAATTAATGTTTCAAAAACTATTCTCATTATTTTATTTATTTACATATGTCATAATTCCTGTAACACTGATGAATGTGTCAATTTCTATTCTTTTGTAAAGCCCATATTACTACAAATGTTATCTGTATTGTTATGTTCTTTAATGTTGTATTTTGTAACTTTGTTATTGTATTCTCATGTTATAAAATTGCAATTGACACCAGTTCATCAACTTAAGTAACCTGTAAGCATTCATTTCAAAGCACACATTTCAGTTGGTCATAGTATATGCACAATATGTGAGAATTTGGAACTGTTAGTGTTTGTCCATGTGTTAATAATTCAGCAAGTCACTGGTTGACAGCGTTTCTGGTTCTAAGGACAATTCCAAAAACTTTGTGAGTGCACAAGTGGTGGTTTATGGACTTTGCTACATTGTCCAAAAGACTCTTCGATGGTGATTGTGCTACTGCACAGTCGCTACCGACGGCTGCTGGCTGTCTCTACAAGGACTGCAGTGGGTCTGCATCTCTGGTGACCCACAAATGCCGTAATGTCTACCAGGACTACAGTGGGTCTGCTCTGTCATGACCTACCTACCAATATTCTTCAAACCTTCGACTGACTCTGCAGTGGGTTTGCTCAGTTGTGGTCCATTACCTATCTGCATGTCAAGAGTCAGCACTGTATTTCTGTTGGAAGGACAACCTACTTGTTCTAGATAGCATGGAAAGCGACTACTTCGATGTGCATTTTCTTTTACTGCTCAGACTTTGTGCATAAAATTTTAATTAATACTGTGATCAATGATCAGGACTGTCTTTATGTACTGTGAGAAAATCTTAGCTTTTGACCAACAGTGTATCAATAAATGTGTGCATTGGATATCGTTGTTATTGTAATTATGAAAAATTTCTTCAAATCTGCATTGGCCACTGCCAAAAACGATTTGTATCATTTATTTTTTGGGGAGCATGGGGGCTATGTAATTAGGCTGTTTAGGTTTTTATGTTGGTAACGCCATGTAGCGCTCTGTATGAACATCACTGGCTGTGCTGTGTGCAGTCTGTGGCTAGTTAGCATTGTTGTAATATTCGCTATTGTAGGGTTGGGCAGTTGGCTGTTAACAGCAGGTAGCGTTGCGCAGTTGAAGGTGAACCGCCAGCATTGGTGAATGTGGGGAGAGAAATGGCGGTGTTTTGAGAGCGGGTAATCTGGCCGTGTGTCCATCAGAGACAGTAAATTTGTAAGACTGGATGTCATGAACTGTTATATGAGTTTTGAACACTATTAAGGTAAATACTTTGTTTGTTCTCTATCAAAATCTTTCATTTTCTAACTATGCCTATCAGTAGTTAGTGCCTTCTGTAGTTTGAATCTTTTATTTAGCTGGCAGTAGTGGCGCTCGCTGTATTGCAGTAGTTCGAGTAGCGAAGATTTTTCTGAGGGAAGTGATTTGTGAAACGTATAGGTTAATGTTAGTCAGGGCCATTCTTTTGTAGGGATTTTTGAAAGTCAGATTGCGTTGAGCTAAAATATTGTGTGTCAGTTTAGTGTTGATTAGAATAGTTTTGCTCAGCTGTTTGAAAATCAAATAACGTAAGGGGTTTTTCAGCACAGTAATTCATAAATGTTTCTAAGGGGATGTTTCACACTTTGTGAAATACCGCGACAAAAACGATTGAGGCATTAGTTCAAGTGTATGGAACAAAAGCTACATAGAAGTTAAGTGATTTTAACTGGTTCAGATACTCTCTGTGCTTGAAAGAATTATTATGGCAAAGCGCTGCAAGTACCCAAACTAGTCGGGATTCAAAACCTGTACCGGCAGATAGGATGTGAAATATACCAAAACAGAACAAAAGAATTTGAGATGTTTTTAAGAGAATCTGAGATTAGCTGAAACAGCGTTAAGTACATTATGTACAATGGTTTGGTAACCAGATCAACTCTCAATGTGTGCACAAATCACCTAAACAGCAAAATAGATGGAAGCTGATCAACGTTGAAATACGTAACGTAGATATCTTTTCTTCTAAAAATTGTCACAATGGTCATCTTCCATCGACTCACTGCATAGAATAATTTCAAAGAAACAAATAATTGCTGATGACACCTCCAGAAGCTTTCCACTAGTCCTGCATTCAGGAACTATTATTTTCTTAATGCTAATAATCTTGTGATTAACTTCGTTTAACCGCGACTGATATTCTGTGCAACAAGTGGAATTTTTTTAAAATCCTTCACAGGTTTCTGGCAATCATGTTCGGCAAATCTTGTGGTGCAGATAACAGCATTATCATCATACAATTTCAGACCGTTGCTAGAACTACGTGATAAACTGCTCGAGTGCATACTGCTGACATTTTACAGCTAAAAATAATGTCTGCCAATTTTTAAATGACATCTGATTTGTACAAAAGGCCTTGGTAGGAGATGGGCGACAACCTGTAATATCTGTACCCCTGGTTGGAAGCTCAGTTTTGAATTTCTAGTGCTTCAGTGTTTGTCTCACTGAGACAGGGTCTGACAACAGCCAACCTATAATTTTGCAATTATGTATTTCATTTTCACTATGCAGTCGACTTACGGAAAAAATAAAGTTCTACGTGTTGAATTATAATTAAAGGTGAAAGGATATGAATAATATGATTCGCTGATGACTTACAATCCTCAGGGAAAGTGAAGAACAATTACAAGAGCTGTTAATTGGAATGAACAGTGTAGTGAGTACAGTGTGTGGGTTTAGAGTAACCCAGAAAAGACGAAGTAACGAAAAAGCAGAAATGAGAATAGCGAGAAACGTATCATCAAAATTGGTGACCACGAAGCAGACGAAGTTAAGGAAGCCATATTGGGAGCAAAATAGCTCATCACGGGCAAAGAAATGAGGACATAAAAAGCGGACTATCACAGGGAAAGAATGTTACCCTGCCCAAGTAAAGTGTACAGCTATTAAACACTGGCCGTAGCTCGGGGAAGTAATTTATGAGAATATGCATTGGGATGGTTGGTTGGTTTGGGGAAGGAGACCAGACAGCGTGGTCATCGGTCTCATCGGATTAGGGAAGGATGGGGAAGGAAGTCGGCCGTGCCCTGTGAGAGGAACCATCCCGGCATTTGCCTGGAGTGATTTAGGGAAATCTCGGAAAACCTAAATCAGGATGGCCGGACGCGGGATTGAACCGTCGTCCTCCCGAATGCGAGTCCAGTGTCTAACCACTGCGTCACTTCGCTCGGTATATGCATTGGGAGTAGGGCACTGTACGGCTGTGAATAGTGGTCAGAGGGGACACCGGAACAGAACAGAATTCAAGCGTTTAATATGTACTATTAGGGAACAACGTTAAAAATTAATTGGATAAAGAAGGAAAGGAATGAGGAGATTCTCCGCAGAATCGAGGGAGTAGGAACACATGGAAAACACTGACAACAATAGGTGACAGAGTGATGTCACATGTATTAAGACGTTAAGGAATAATCTCCCTGATACTAGAAGGAGTTTTAGAGGGAAAAACAGTGCGGGAAGGAAGAGGTAGGAATAAAAAAAAATATATAACGGAGGAAATTAGTTGCAAGCGGAGCTCTGAGTTGGAACATTAGTGCAGAGGAGTGGAATTCGTGGCGGGGAACATCAAGCCAATCTGAAGACTGATGATGCAAAAATACAGCCGACTGCTTATCAAGTAACCACAACATCCAGTTTACAGTGGTTGTGCAGTGTGTATCTTCCAAACTAGCAAAATATTGCAATTTCGTCTACAACATGGTACCCTATTTTGATGTTAAGTTGGTTGCTATTTTTATTTCAGTTACTCCGCAATAGATTTGTTCGTATTAGTTTGCTCTCAGTCCATGTCTTCAGAGCCATTTCCATTTCCTTTTACCTATGAGCTATTATTTGCTAAATTTTAAACTCATTTTTAAATATTTGTTCTGATTCTGTTGTTAATTCTTCGCTACGTAGTTCGAACCGTAAAGGCGAAACAATACATCCCTGACATTCTCTGGTATTAAGCTTCGATTTTCCACACATTTCATCCTCGTAGTTGTTGGGAGTTTTGTGTAGTAGTCGTGTTTCCCTACTTGCTATGGATTTCAAACACTTTCCACAGTCGAATTTTTTTTTTAGGCTAAAACATCCATTAAATAATTATACTTGCCCTCCCCCCCCCCTCTCTCTCACTCCGTGTGTGTGTGTGTGTGTGTGTGTGTATGTGTGTGTGTGTGTAAGTACACTGTAAATTTATCTGTGACCATATAATATTCGAATGGGTGCTAAAATGTGCTCTACTATAGGGGCTCCAAGACCTCAGGATATGAGAGAAATTTAGAATAATGGGAATTTCATAAAACATGTTTTAAATCGTCTTATTCGCGCCGTCACCCAAACACTAAAAACTACAGCATACTTGAACCCCTAAGCGATCAATTAGTCCTTCTCTCTCTAACTACATTGTATTGAAGTGTGAGTGTGTGCCTTAGTCGCCAGTAAACGCGATTGAAAATTTTCTATCAAGAGATGCTAAAGGTAACTGTCACACTGTTTGTCGTCTAGAATTGATTTATATCATTAGCAACATATCCAATTAAAAAGTATTATAGTCAAAAGTAAGTGTAAGGATTTCACGGCTTTTAGTGACATTTTCGAGAAATGTAGCTCTCTACCTACCACTCTCATTTCAGTTATTGTTGTTTTTCGCCTTTGCCGAATAAGGGATACACATGCTGCAACTGGATTTGCCATTAGGTAAAGTGGGGTAAAATTTTCGTTCATTATACATCAAGAAAAGTGTCAGAATTTTTTTAGCAGTAGAAGTGGATTTTTTACAATGAACAAATGCTATAGTTGTATTCTGGCGCAGGTGGATGAATGCAGCCTAAAACATTACGAATGTTAACATAAAAAATTAGACAAAGATTTATTTCCACTAGGTACTTGCCTTTTCCACATACAAAATATTCGGAAATTTGGAAAATAATCTGACATTAATTTCAGTATATCCGTACTAAAAACAATCACACAAATTTATTTCGTAATTAAATCTCTAACGGCGTGACAGTCTGTGACGTATAAAAGCTTTGTAGAACAAATTTTGTCTAAGTTGCTAGAGGAAAGCTACGTACAGAATCCTGAAACGAATAATTTCTCTAGCAATGAAGGCATCTTATGGTATGTCTTGCGCAAATAGTAAATGATGAGCATTACTTTAATCATAGTTTCGTTCCAAAAGAAGACGCGTTACTCGCTGCTGCTGATGAACTAGGCAGCCTCCCCTCCCAGAGTGGTGAGGATCGAAAGGTGATGGAGCGCACCGCTCCGTATGACAGACAGGCCAATCTGCGGGCCGTCGGCTACCGAAGATGCGGAAGAAACCTCGCCCGCCCGAGCAGCATGAGCGCCAACGAAGGAAAAACCGTTGAATCCCTCTGGCAGTCTGAGAAGCACGTCCCGAGCTTGTGGCGTCTTGCATTTACCCGCTTAAGACCGATGAGGGAAATGGGGTGGTGTGGAGGATTCTGCCTCTTTTGGGAACTTTCAGTACCAAGAGAAAACAGATGAGGACAAAAACTAAATTTGAGCACAAATAATGAAACTTCGTGATGGTGTTATCGAAGTGCAGTGCAAACAGATCCCCTTGATAACTGCGTAGCTGCCACAACGTAATGGTGGTCTCTGGAAAATCAGTGTTTACTGCTGAACCGTATGAAAAGAGTCTTTGAGCAAATAATTGCAGCAATGGACTGATTCTAAATTCAAAAACGATACCTACATGGACAATAAATAGTTTGGACATGAAGAGAGTAGACGCTTTCAAAATGTGGTGCTACAGAAGAATGCTGAAAATTAGATGGGTAGATCACATAACTAATGAGGAGGTATTGAATAGAATTGGGTAGAAGAGGAGTTTGTGGCACAACTTGACGAGAAGGAGGGACCGGTTGGTAGGACATGTTCTGAGGCATTAAAGGATCACAAATTTAGCGTTGGAGGGCAGCGTGGAGGGTAAAAATCGTAGAGGGAGACCAAGAGATGAATACACTAAGCAGATTCAGAAGGATGTAGGTTGCAGTAGGTACTGAGAGATGAAGAAACTTGCACAGGGTAGGGTGGCATGGAGAGCTGCATCAAACCAGTCTCAGGACTGAAGACCACAACAACACCAACAGGTAGCGTAACTGCTTGTGCTTAATGAATAGTACATCCGTCACCGCAATTTTCTTAGTTCAACGAACAATGTGTCAATGCGGTGAACTTGGAGCACATCTTGAAAGCTACAGTGAATCACCTACACTGATTTCAAGCATTCAGAAGTTATCGTTTTGCCCTACTAAAACCTTTAACTCTACTGATTTGAAGCACTCGGAAGTTAGCGTTTTGCCCTACTAAAAACTTCAACTATGTTACTAGTCAATACATGCTTTCAATGTATACATAATGCTATCGTCTTGTTGTTGGATCCAGTAGTTGAGAAAAGCTGTAACGACATACCAATTTTCCTTAAATAAAAAGAAGGAAACAGAAGTAAATGTGCAGTGTTCGTCATTGAATATAAATGACTGATATTGAATATTTCTCTCCTAAATGGCGCTTCCTCCATAAATTCGTATCTCCCAGTGAGAGGTGTAATATCTCACTGAACGTAAGTACCGTTGTGACGTGTTAAATAATTACATCTAGGTGTACATACATAACCTGCAAGTCACCGTATAGTCTGTGACAGAGGACATCTTGTACCATTACAAGCCATTTTCTTCCCAGTTGCACTCGCAAACAGAGCGCTGAGAAAAACGGTTGTCTAGATACCTACATAAGAGCCTTCATTCCTCTCACCTGTTCTCTAGATTTTCTTAATAGTCTTCCGCGAAAAGAACGTTGCCTTTCATCTAGGTATTCTCCCATTTGCACTCATGAAACAACTCCTTAATACCCAAGTGTTGGTCGAACTTTCGGATGACAAATCCAGCAACCCACCTCAGAATAAGAGGAGATGCCGCCACTGTTAACTTTGTGACCCATTATTTTGGTAACTTTTTAAGACACCTACTTACAATTTTCCATATTTATTCGTTGAATCTTTCAGATACACTGACTTAGAATTATTACTGAAATTGTACTGCAGGGCATTTAATCTTTTTTTTTTCAAACACTCAATTTTTGACAGAATTTTGTAAATAAATGAACATAAAAACAAAACAACTGAGACTATTTTATTTATTCTGGTTCCATATGTGTTGAATCTCACACTTGGCATGCTGTAAAAATTTAATGTCTCTACCATCAGTATTATGTTAGAAAAACAGGTCATTTGCTGCAAAAAAAGTAGTTCAGAGATATTGAGGTTTAAAACTATTTTTATTACAAATCTTTATACAGACTCAAATTTCTGCGTCTTTTATGCACTAGAATTGCCGTGGCCCATTGTCCGTGTCTTCTTCAGTATCACAACAGCCCAGTGCTTGCCTCCTCTTTTTCTTTCTTGCTTCTTTTTGTCATTTGCTGAGCAGCTAACTCTTCTTCACGTACACGAATCTTATCTAATTCCCGCAGTCCTTTATCTGTGTTCTGTCTAAATCTTAGCCCTAACGTCTCCAGAACGTTTAGTCTTTCATAGTTACCAACATTAAAAGTTATTAAAGCATCAGGCGGTGCTAACTTTAGAGTCATAAGACCAACAAATACATTTTTAGGTACATGGCACCACACAACATTACTGAAGGACTAATTCACATTTTGTGTCATCCCATGTAAACGCTCCTTTAGTACCTCAGGATTTGCCAAATCTCTGTACATAGGTTTGATTGCCTCTATTATAGCCAAAGGAAGAGATTATTTATGCGTAAATTAATGTAGGATGACAGAAAATTCAGCTTACCTATATTTACACCAAGTGTTTGGTGGAGATGGACACAAGGCATGGCATGGATTTCCATCGGCTGATATTCGATAAAAGAATGGACGCCACACAGCTCTTTTAATCTTCTCTAAATTATCACAGTTACTTTTACGCTTAGTCATTTTATTTACGTATAAAAAGCAATAGAAATTAGCTTACTACAAAAATAGCTGATAATGACATACTACAAAAATAGCTGATAATGACACTACTTTCAACGAAAAGTAGTATAAGAAACAAATGACTGATTTGTTTATTCGTAATGCCAACTTTTGAGACATAGCAGTAGGTACAAAACAGAGTAATTCACAGCCTTCTAGACTGTGTAGTTCCCAAAATATGACTGCTCTGCTCTGGCAGTATGTGCGTAGCCGCGAAATTTGACAGTCACACATCAACATTCAAAATATTATTTGAAGGTCTCACAATTGTCAGTTGGTATTACATACCAAAATTTTCAGGAAAGTCCAATGTACATAATGGAGTAGAAAACAGAAAATGTCAAATTTCAACGAATTTCACGTACAATATCTCCTCATTTCTCTCACCAGTTCTCTAAATTTTCTTAATAGTCTTCCACCGAAAGAAAGTAGCCTTTCCTCTAGGTATTCTACCATTTGCATTCATGAAGCAACTCATTTATACGTATGTGTTGGTCGAACTAACCAGTAACAAATTTAGCAATCTGCCTCAGAACTGATTCCATGTCTTTCTTTAATCCAACCTGGAGGACATCCCAAACATTCGACGAGGATAGAAGAATGCGTAGCGCTAATGTTACACAGTACGGTTAACAAGCTGGTTAAAGAATTCAGCAGCCAGCCTCAGCACTGCTTCGATATCTTCCTTTAATACAAGCCGGAGGGGATCCCAAACAATCGAGCAGAATTCAAGACTGAGTCGCACTAGTTTTATGCGGTATAGCAGGTCTCCTTCACAGTTTCTTAAAACTCTCCGAACTAGCCAAAGTCAATCATTCACCTTCCCTGCTACCGTCTTTACCTACTCGCTCCATTTCACATCGGTTTGCGACGTTACACGTACATATTTAACCTACCTGGCTGTGTAGAACAGCACGACACTAATGCTGTTTTCGTATAATATAGGATTATTATCTACTCATCTGCGTTACCATACACTTTCCTATATCTACAGAAAAATGCACATTCAGACGTCGACTAGAACTTCGTCATTTCATATCCTCCTACAGTCACTCAACGACAAGATCTCCACATATACCACAGAATCATCGCAAAACAGAGAAATATTGCTGCTCACCCTGTCCGAAAAATCATTTATTTATTCAGAAATTGCAAGCGAGCTTATATCTCTTCCCTGAGGCACTGCTACGACACATTTGTCTCTGATTAACAGTCGCCGTCGAGGATGAACTAGGTTCTAGTACCTAAGACGTCATCGAGCCACTCAAGTATCTGGAAACCTATTCCGTATGTTGGTACCTTCACTAATGGTCTGCAGTGGGGTGCCGTGTCATACGCCTTCGGCAAATCTAGGAATATGGAACTTGACTGTTGCGCTACATCCAGAGCTGGCAAGATGTCGTGTGGGAAAATCAGAAGCGATACGTTTTAAACCAGTGTTAATGTGCGTGCAGAAGCTTTTCGTTCTCAAGGAACTTTATTATATTCGAGAATATGCTAAAGAATTCTGCAGCAAATCGATGATATGGGAACGCTTCGTACTTTTGGCGGTACTTTCTTTTACCCTTCTTACATACAGGAACCACCTGCGCTTTTCTCCTGCCGCTTTTGAATTTATAAGGCTTACAGTACTTACTTAGCTTTGAATGAACGATATCTTGAATTTTTTCGCTCCCCTAAATCTAGAGGTGAAATTTTCAGACAATCTAGTTTAAGTAACCGAGTGATAAGTAGGTAAAGAAGATGTGTACGGACTGCTGCTAAATGTGAATAAACAAAAACTCATTTCTGAGTAGGCTGTTAACCAAAACACTGCAGGTTTCAGTTCTAGCGCGTGCTTTCTGAGCACCCAGTTGCATTTTTGAGATGCCTGATGTAGCTATTATCTCAATCTATCTGACTTGTTTAGCAAAACGACAATGATAGAAGATAAATTATTCTCCATTTTTACTGGAAGCTTCTAATTTCCTTTTGGTTTCTCCGTATCTTTCTGAACTCCATCTGAACCGAAAATCTCTTCGTTGATCACATGTATTAGGTTCAAGCGTGTTATTTTGAGAATTGCTTTGGCTTTTGGAACAAGCAAAGCAAATCTGACTAATAGTATGAAGGCTTTCATGACCGGATCACATATCTTCTGGTAAACCTTCCGGGATGTAAGGTCATGGTCCATGAAACTCTTCAGCTCCTAACGTCAGCAAGACTCACCGGAGGAGAAACACCCCTCTGAAGATGTCCAGCGCAGCTCTGTACGAAACGTTAGGAGCTGAAGAGTTTCATGGACCACGACCTTACATCCCGGAAAGTTTACCAGAAATCTGACTAATGTTAAATATGCATGCGCACCGGAGTACAATTAAACCACCTACCCATAAACGATAGTGCCCACCAACAGTGTACAGAAGATAAAATTTTGCCTCGCTGCGGAATTAATTCACTATCATTAAACCAAGAGCTGACACAGAATAACGTTTCTGACTGTACAGGGATGCCTATGACATATTTTCCTTTATTATGTAATAACCATATCTGAGACATACTAGCAGTTTTGTGGGGTAAGCGAACAGATTGGCACAAACTCGTAATCATGTATCATGTTCGTATTCCGTTTAACATCCATACAGAAATAAAAAAGATGAAGCTCTGCTGTATTGTGTGCTGCAGCAAGTAGCTTGCTTGTTCTTCACCACATGATTAATAAGATGGGTCGCCATTTGATTTAAGTAACATCTTACGAATTCGGCCCCATAAAAATAACCTTCGGGCAGAAGATTCGTTTTAACAAATGAGGCTGATGACATAGATACGATGAACAAGTGCAAGAGAAATTTTCTTCGATACAAATTAACAGTTTCCAAGGAAATGAAAATACGAAAGCATAACTCACATGACTATTGTTTTTGCTACATTTCGCTAGATTTAAAAATGTTTCTCACACTTGGGATAAAGTTCGTCTCAGGACAGAGCATTCGGGAACAAAGGAAATCAAGTTCTAGAAAACATTTCACGTAGTTTATCTTTAAATCAACATTCAGAAGTCGCACTAATAATATGAATGACAAAATATAATATACAGGTAATACTATAAAAGAAGATCCCAGACATGTCACAAAGGCTTAAGTTTACCACAGTTAACTTGAATGTTAACCACTTAACCACAAAAGTTACAGCAATTATCGCTTGATAAAAAGCGACATTTAGCTACAGTTCTCATCATTCTTCCATGTTTATGATTCCTCACGGAGTTTAGCTATAATCAGATTTCTGTACGCTATGTCTGTAACACGTGTATGTTTTACAAGGTAGTGCAACGGATAACACTTAGACACTAATCTGAATGGAGCATGTGGCATTCCAGACAGTAGTACGTTGGTGAAGTACATGCCTTTCTTTGAATTAGCATATTTTGTTAAAAGGAAATATTTCCCCCTGAATACTCGTTATTGATAAAAGAGCATAAATTCATATGAAGAGAGTGTATAGTATAACGTCGTAGGTTGAAGAACTTTTGTGAGATTTGAAAGACAATTACATTGCGTTGATAAAGCACGAATAGTTAACTTGAGAAAAACGATCAACAGGTTAACCATAGTACGACAAACCAGGCGACATTTACTCGTGATAGCCAACCAATAAAAGAAAGAAATAAGACATTGTTTACGCACCCATTACTTGGAACAACATCAAGTGGTGCAGAAGAGGCGGAAGGATACAAAAAAAAGAAAGAAAAAAACGTCCATCCATCTTTTCACAAGTGAAATAAGAATAAGACTACATTATTCACCATGGCTTGCGACCAGACACCAATAGTTTCCATGGGCAGTCACTATTTCGAAAGACCTGCTTTAAATACTTTGAATTTTGAGCAAATCTGAAAAAATATATTACTTTGTTGATTTGCGTTCGGCAATGAATGTCGCGCGTTATTCGCACTATAAACAAGCTACTTAGTCCTCAAGCTTCCAGCTGAAGTAGAATGCCTGCTGTCATAATCTGGCAGAGAAAGGGCAGAGGGCGTCTGTAACGTTTTTGCACAGCCATTTCATTGCTAGACGGGCCACGGCTGTAATAACCTACAGCGACAAGAAAGGGAGAAGCAATTGCGGCATTGTTACAAGTGCTTCTCGCCCTTGAAAACCATTTTAACTTTTCATATAACGCATGAAATGAACCTCAAGTCTGTCAGAGAAGTGACTTCTTGCAACTTTTCCTTCGCCTCCCAACTGCGATACAGGAAGTAACACAACCATAACAGAATGAAACTACTGCATATTTACTTCCCACATACATTCGTATAAAAAGGCAAGGTACTTGGAAGACAGTCTCTGAGTAGGTACACAAATGGATGGGATGAGGAGGTCAACCCTAAGACTACTTGTGGGGACTAAGGAAGACTGAAAAGACCCGAAGAATGTTGAAAACAACTTGCTTAGGGTAGAATTCAGCTTATGAAAACAACAAGTAAAGGCGAATATCAGTAAGAGGAGTATCATGTGACCTTACTTGTAGCATACGAACTAGGAATAATTCTTAATACAGCTACTGTGCTTCAGTGATCTCTTTGTGACGTCGACATCGTTAACAAGCTGACGCCTCTAACAGAATAATTGTGCACGACGCCGTGGATAAAGTACGTCGGAGCGAGGCATTAAGATAATTCTGTGTTGTCGAAAGTAGACGTTTCCAGTACCGTGGCTGAAGTACAATTAACTTGTTCTTTTTCTTACTGCTTTGTCCCACATCTGCACAGCGTAGGCGTGGTTATCGGGTAATTAACGGATTTCGCATGGTTAGTTTAAGGGGGTGTCCTGAGGCCCTGTCGCCACTCCGTTCCCTGGCCCTCACCCGTCGTCCACAACAAAGCGTACCGCAACGGAAGTTGTGTACCGGCTGTCTGTGTGTATTGTTAATCAAATGAAAGTGGCGTCCTAAAAACCACACCCAGGCTTATCTGCAAGCCGACACCCGTCGTTAATCCAGCGAGACGGTTCGATCCATTGGAGCTCTAACAGGCACCGCAGTCCGGGCGGTTAGCTGTAGTACAATTATGAGGATTATAATTTAAAACTGTTTTAAGAAGTTTATTTAAGTCGAACTATCAACATCTCGGATTCATTAGAAACCCACCTCGAGATGGCTCCTAAAATAAATCTGAACCCTATAATGGTCATATTTAAATACATTTTAACTTGTGGCTGGTTGATGTTTTAAATTATCATTATCACATTATCAGTATTTAACCAGGATAGACACGTTGCTGAAAAGTCCAAATGATGTCTACTATGGTATGGCCAAACTCCAAGTCCCGGTTTTCGCGTCCCTTTAGCGTGTATCTGCTCTAATAACAGTTGATATTCCGCATGCACAGTGATTGTGTGGCTGAATTTACCACATTCTGCGGAATCGACACTCTTACGGTGTTAACTACAGATCGATTTAAAACTGTACGAGGGCAAAAAGTAATCGTATCACCAACAAAGAAATTTACTTACCACACCATCCACTGATAGTTAAGTCTTTTGCGACCCTTCAGGATCTTCACCAGATAAGAAGAATAATTGGAATAGAGATCAAAAGGAGAGCACATGTTTCTTCACAGGTTCGCTTAGTACGCTTGGAAGCGCCAAAGATTCTCACCTAAATACGTTAACTTCAAGAGAAGCGTTGTGGATCGCGATGTGGTTTACTGTGGATCGCGATGTGGTTTACTGTTAATATTTCGAGAAATGTCGTTTCTTGAAGCGTCTACCGGTATATTGCTTTCTGCTACGCATATTACGCGATAAGATCTAGGTTGGTGAAATTTATGAGATTCGAACTCGTACGGGTTTACCAATAGTCCTCCTTCCTACGCGTCATTTGCAACAGGAATGGGGAGGGAGGAAGTGACGGATTACATTAAGTACCCTTCGCTACGCACCATGAGGCGACTTGCGTAGCACAAATGTAGATATAGTATCGCTCCTTGCACCTACTATGCTTCGCAACTCTATTTCAGTGTTTTGTAATAGGAGAGTTATAAGGCCATAGAATCCATAATCAGTATGCAGAACATGCAAAATCACCGTAGGAATTGAGGCAATCATCCCTCCGACACATCAGGTTGCAGAGTCCCATTGCCTGAAATACCGTTTCCTGCTGCGTCAAGAAGTCCACAACTGCATTTTCCACACCCTCATCCGACAGAAATCGCCGGCTCTCCAAAGCTTAAGGGACCGAGAGCGTGATAGTCGCGACAGCAGAGATCAGGTCTAGAGAGCAGGTGCTCTTGTGTCTCATGTGGTGTCACCGCCAGACACCACACTTGCTAAGTGGTAGCCTTTAAGTCAGCCGCGGTCCGTTAGTATACGTCGGACCCGCGTGTCGCCACTATCTGTGATTATAGATCGAGCGCCGCCACACGGCAGGTCTAGAGAGACTTCCTAGCACTCGCCCCAGTTGTACAACCGACTTTGCTAGCGATGATTCACTGACTTCTACGCTCTCATTTGCCGAGACGATAGTTAGCATAGCCTTCAGCTGCGTTATTTGCTACTACCTAGCAAGACCCCATTATCAGTTACTACTGATAGTGTGAATCATGTAATATCAAGAGCGACGTTCGTCATTAATGGATTAAAGTTAAATATTCCACCAGCTACGTCCGTTGTTTCAAAATTCTAGTTTCCTTGCCCTCTTCCAGACCTCACGCCAGCCTGCGTCTGCTAAACTGCGTGCCTTTCGGCCTCCTCAAGCAATACGGTGTTGGGTCTCCTGCCAATCACAACAGCTCACAAGTGAGGTGTTGTAACTTCTACGTTGCGACTTCTGTATTATGGCTAGCGGGCTACCATGAAGCAACTGCCCCACTTGCCTCAGTTTTATACAACGGTGGTCTTTGACACACAAGCTGCTCTATACACATTCTTCAGTCTCCGATGGATGTGTACCGGTGTTTGTCCTTCTATCGCCGAGAAAAGAATAATAGCACGTTGACCCTATTGGACGCATTTTCTAATAAGGACGCCACATTTCACTTTCTGCATTTACTCCACGCACATCTGAAAGATCCGATTGCCACACCACTCCCCTTCCCTAAATGTCGGTGTTGACACACCCGCACCGGAAACGTGCTACGTTGTATGCAGGATGCAGCAACGCTCTCCAACGGATATCTTTTGATCCCTCCTTAGAGATACGGAGTTACTGCGGACTCCTAGACTAGTTAACACTGCAGAAATGGCAACATACTGCAGCAACCTAGGAAGGAGATTATTAAAATTGATCTAAACGAGACAGGTCTCAGACGCTGAAGATGAATAAAGCTTGGTTCAATAAAACAGAATTGTAGTATTCTTCCATATAACCAAATCTAGTCTACTGTACCATAAACACATTAAAACTGATCGCTACACGCTTTGTGTTTAACGCTGCCACTCTACAACCGTTAAATTCAGTTATATAATGTAAACTTAATGTAACTGGGCAGTTCTTGGCCGTTGGAATACTTCAATTTCGTCTGAGGTTACTGTTTGCTCTTCTTATTCACGACCTATGACGAATTACTAGATATTTAAGTCATTACAAAGAACAGTAAACACTGAAACAGTTAAAAATATAAAGAAATCAATGAGATACACCTGAAGTGTGAAATTTTATTAACATCGAAGGCATGCGAGGATGTAACTTACAACTCTATGACTTAGTCGATCATTGAATCCGAAAGCGGAGATCTGAGATGTCTGTATACAAGTGCCCATATGCAGTGTTGTTTAAATATGTTAGTAATATGCAATTCTGAGTACAAATCGGGGTAAAAAAAATTTCCTTGTGGACTGTGCAAATAACTTCAGTAGCGCTGTTCCGGTTTATGGATACAAAACCTAGTGATTTGTTGTAGATGTAGAGTATTTGAGTCTTAGAGAATGGTAATAAGATTGTTTGACAAAACTTGTTTCTATTTACAATAGCCACATAATTCATGTGCTATCTTAGTCATTTAGCCTTTCACATTATTCATAAGAGTATTCGACATATGTTTATGGAAGAAAATTTATATGCACGGGATCAAAATAATGATTTCTGTTCTCTATGCGTGAAGAAGCTACTGAATCTAGTTTTCCTCCAAGAATTTTTGTAGCCGGAAATAATTATATGTCTTATTTGCCAATCACGACTAATAGGAAGTTTCAAGAGGAATATACATAGGGGTGTCCCTTATCTTCCTACTTCAATGTTTTTGAGCGCGCACCATCCGATATGGTTTTAGTGGCTCTAAAACATGCCTGTAGAGAATTTTGTTGCGCTCGGAGCTCTGTTAACCCTGCCGACTTGAGCACGATCTCACACGGGGAACTGGTACTTTCACATAGCTTCCAGATGTCGCACTGACGTCACCTCAGCTTATGAGAACGTGCACGCGCCGTGCAGTCAGTTGTTTATTTGTTAACTATCGTGTCACACGCATTTTCCAGTCGCTATCCAAGCTGCGTTTTTAAGGAATGTGTATTTTTAGTAGGAGATGTAACACACCAAATAACGTGACACAAACTACCTTCAAACTGACAAGTGCTACAATTTTTATTTTGTAACATACGGGAAGTAAAATTAACCGTTAGTGAAAGCGGTAACTCTGTGGTTCGCGAGTGCATTGTACTTTGCTAGAAAGGATATTTTAGAAGAATGGAAGCATTTTCTAGTTCAGATGAAGTTAACGTTGGTGCAGATGAGCTTTTAGAACATGCTTCTGAGAGTAATTCCTTGGAGATTTTATTAGTGAACAATTAATTGCTACCATCGACAGATGCCAATTGAATATAAGAAATTCTGTATATATCCTTCAGGCTACACCAGGGGCACTTCGTCACAATGCTGAAGAGCTATGTAATTAATAATTCTTCTCTTCATAGAAGAAGATAGAAGAAGAGAAGACAGCGGTAAAAAAAAAAATCTGCTTCCAATATCGTAAACCTTGCAGTTCTTTCTGTTCACTGGGACGGTAAAGTATTGCCAGCATTATATATCAGGGACCCAAATGAAGGAGGAATGTAGGAATGTGTGGACAGGGACAGTAAGGAGCTCCCTCTCGTTCCAGAATTAATTATGGAATAGTTCTAGTAAATAACGATCGAAAGCTGACGAGAATGCTTTAATATATTAGAATGCACAAGAAAATGATGCATCCATCTTGCTTGACTACGAATTCAACAGGGATTTGTATTTCCCACGCCGTCATCACGCATATGAACATATTTTAAAAAGTGTATTTGAGTGTGAAGTACTTGGTGTAACAACCAGCCCTGAAACACCAGTTTCTCAACGCTTGAGAGAAGTCCGGAACCACGCTGCTGCTACGGTAGCAGGTTCGAATCCTGCCTCGGGCGTGGATGTGTGTGATGTCCTTAGGTTAGTTAGGTTTAAGTAGATCAAAGTCTAGGGGACTGATGACCTCAGATGTTAAGTCCCATTGTGCTTAGAGCCGTTTGAACCATTTGAAGACTAGGAAAGTATCAATATCAGTAATTTTCACAATGGCAAGAAGAGTGTGGATTACTTTTTCAATGAGTATAAATCAAATGTTAGAGTTTCATGAAAGTGGATTTTATAAATTAATATTGACAGAAAAGTTACTGCTGTAAACTATGGAGCCACGTGTAATATTTTTTTAAGGAAACTTTGCAAAATAACGTAACCAAACGATCATGGAACGTTGTGTTAAACAGGATAGAAGGCAAGAGGAATTTTTTGCTTAAAATGTTTCTGCTAACATCGCATCTAGAAATATTTGTTGAAAATCAAAAAGCATGGAGAGATATCTATCTTTTCCGTATAGATGTGAAAAAGTGGCTTCAGTGCACTCGAGCTCAGAAAGCTCCTAATCTGGATCTCTGGTTCTTAAAAGATATGGAATTACAAGACAGGACAGATTCCATGCCGGCCGCGGTGGTCTCGCGGTTCTAGGCGCGCAGTCCGGAACCGTGCGACTGCTACGGTCGCAGGTTCGAATCCTGCCTCGGGCATGGATGTGTGTGGTGTCCTTAGGTTAGTTAGGTTTAAGTAGTTCTAAGTTCTAGGGGACTAATGACCACAGCAGTTGAGTCCCATAGTGCTCAGAGCCATTTTTTTTTTGACAGATTCCATGTTTTCCAAAGCAGCTGTATGGAAATTTAGTCGTCATTTGTGGTATCTATCAGAACAGTTGTCTCTCTTACCGGTCTTTCTCGGTAAAGTAGACGTAAAAACCAAAATCAATAAGTTAGCTAATTTAGAGGAAGATAATCTACAAACGCAGAATAGGTTTGTATGCACACTTATATGGTTTGACATTATTCTGACTACCATTTATTATTTGTTTCATATAGTTATTTTTACATCTCCTCCTGCAATCTCATCTTCCTTTTTTTTTAGAACGTCCTTCGACGTAGACGAATTGCATTTCATTTTTAGAAGCTAAAATGATAGTTAACGGTTGAAGACCTATTAATGACTCTGCTAAAACGTGTGTTAAATTAATGCAAGATTTTCACGGACTATTCATTATAGATGAGGTGAAAGAGGAATCTGTATTGCTGTATTACATTGTTTTCAAGAACATCATAAATTGTAAAAGGATAAAATAAAGAAAACACAGAAGAGAATATATTGCCTAGAATGCTAAATATAAGCTAAGAAACAAGCCATTTAAATTAGTTTCTGAGTTTTTATACATGCAGTTTAAAATTAGTCGTTCTTGTCGGCACGCCACAGTGTTGGCCTAGAGTGGCGAAATATTTTTCCTACGTATGTAGAACCAAATAGAAAGCACTGACGCGTAGGTTTCAGGCAGAATTCTTTGTTTCATTCAATGTCGAATTGTTTTAAATAAAGAAATATTTATGCGATCTTGGCTTGAGAATGTTTTTTGCGAGAAAATATTATTCAACCATGTCAGCATGGTTGACTCTAAGGGCCTTGTTGCCGAGAGATTCTAGGCGCTTCAGTCGGGAACTGCGCTGCTGCTACGGTCGCAAGTTCCAATCCTGCCTCGGAAATGGATGTGTTTGATGTCCTTAGGTTAGTTAGTGTGGTGTTCGCTGGGTTATTCAGTGGTTTGGAATTTAACTAATTTGTAAATGGAAATGATAATCTTATGTTATTACATTGAGTAATTACTAAGTAATTTTTCTCCCGGCTAAAGATTTGATCAAGTTGCTAAAGAACTCCAAGTTAACGTCGTGTTAAAGTGTTGTCTGTAAGTTGTGTAAGTGTCACTAAATCACAGTTCATACACTCCTGGAAATTGAAATAAGAACACCGTGAATTCATTGTCCCAGGAAGGGTAAACTTTATTGACACATTCCTGGGGTCAGATACATCACATGATCACACTGACAGAACAACAGGCACATAGACACAGGCGACAGAGCATGCACAATGTCGGCACTAGTACAGTGTATATCCACCTTTCGCAGCAATGCAGGCTGCTATTCTCCCATGGAGACGATCGTAGAGATGCTGGATGTAGTCCTGTGGAACGGCTTGCCATGCCATTACCACCTGGCGCCTCAGTTGGACCAGTGTTCGTGCTGGACGTGCAGACCGCGTGAGACGACGCTTCATCCAGTCCCAAACATGATCAATGGGGGACAGATCCGGAGATCTTGCTGGCCAGGGTAGTTGACTTACACCTTCTAGAGCACGTTGGGTGGCACGGGATACATGCGGACATGCATTGCCCTGTTGGAACAGCAAGTTCCCTTGCCGGTCTAGGAATGGTAGAACGATGGGTTCGATGGCGGTTTGGATGTACCGTGCACTATTCTGTGTCCCCTCGACGATCACCAGAGGTGTACGGCCAGTGTAGGAGATCGCTCCCCACACCATGATGCCGGGTGTTGGCCCTGTGTGCCTGATTGTGGCGCTCACCTGCACGGCGCCAAACACGCATACGACCATCATTGGCATCAAGGCAGAAGCGACTCTCATCGCTGAAGACGACACGTCTCCATTCGTCCCTCCATTCACGCCTGTCGCGACACCACTGGAGGCGGGCTGCACGATGTTGGGGCGTGAGCGGAAGACGGCCTAATGGTGTGCGGGACCGTAGCCCAGCTTCATCGAGACGGTTCCGAATGGTTCTCGCCGATACCCCAGGAGCAACAGTGTCCCTAATTTGCTGGGAAGTGGCGGTGCGGTCGCCTACGGCACTGCGTAGGATCCTACGGTCTTGGCGTGCATCCGTGCGTCGCTGCGGTCCGGTCCCAGGTCGACGGGCACGTGCACCTTCCGCCGACCACTGGCGTCAACATCGATGTACTGTGGAGACCTCACGCCCCACGTGTTGAGCAATTCGGCGGTACGTCCACCCGGCCTCCCGCATGCCCACTATACGCCCTCGCTCAAAGTCCGTCAACTGCACATACGGTTCACGTCCACGCTGTCGCGGCATGCTACCAGTGTTAATGACTGCGATGGAGCTCCGTATGCCACGGCAAACTGGCTGACACTGACGGCGGCGGTGCACAAATGCTGCGCAGCTAGCGCCATTCGACGGCCAACACCGCGGTTCCTGGTGTGTCCGCTGTGCCGTGAGTGTGATCATTGCTTGTACAGCCCTCTCCCAGTGTCTGGAGCAAGTATGGTGGGTCTGACACACCGGTGTCAATGTGTTCTTTTTTCCATTTCCAGGAGTGTACAACTGATTCTACACTGCCCCTTTTGATTAAGATGGAAGTGTCCATATCACTCACATTCACACGGATGGAATTAGACTGTTTTTGGAGTATGTTCTGTATTTTGACACTGTTCAACACAATGTAGTGATTCACACGTAAGTTTATCACAATATGCACATTTTGAACACTGCACCGTTAATCATACAAGTGTCCGTAGTGTGCTTCGTTTACTTAAGCGGAATGTAAATATTTTCGCGACGCGCTTTGTAGCCAACGTTGCATTATTGTTTTGCTGCGCGGCTGGCTGTACAGTCTGTCACATTAATTTTGGCACGCGGAGACGCTTCATATCAAACTACTAAAGGTCATCAGTTCAAATTAATTATTAATACAGTCAACACTACTCAACGTTCATAGCGTTCCTGCTAACTTTGACAGTCCCAGGGCGTTCATAAAGATACGTGATCACAGTTTTTATCACTATTCATCATTATTCACAATGTAAATCACAGTTCTTCACGCGTCCACTAGTTCCTGCGAAACACATTTCACTGTTCTGATTGCTGTCAGTAGTTTTCCATGGTACTTAACAGACAATCTATATGCAAATGACACTTTTCAAATAATGAGGTCTGTTTCACTTGTACATAAGTTCATATTACCATGACTGAATAACAAAATTTAAAATTTTACACTGTCACATAAATATGAGATAATATAAAACTTTCAGAATCTGCTACATTATCTTGACCATGAGATCATTACGGAACCGTCCAGATAACAGTATATTTCCATTTTTGTTACAGATACATATACTTATATTTTTAATTTTTTTATTGGGATTGTTATTTACGATGTTTTTGGGACAATGTCCATGTTCGGTTTATCCAACCGGAATGTTGCTCATAAGAGCATTTTAAATGACTTTGTAATGAAATCGTGTACGTAAATCAGTACACATTCAGATTTCTACATCTACATCTACATCTACATGACTACTCTGCAATTCACATTAAAGTGCTTGGCAGAGGGTTCATCGAACCACAATCATACTATCTCTCTACTATTCCACTCCCGAACAGCGAGCGGGAAAAACGAACACCTAAACCTTTCTGTTCGAGCTCTGATTTCTCTTATTTTATTTTGATGATCATTCCTTCCTATGTAGGTTGGGCTCAACAAAATATTTTCGCATTCGGAAGAGAAAGTTGGTGACTGAAATTTCGTGAAAAGCTCTCGCCGCGACGAAAAACGTCTATGCTGTAATGACTTCCATCCCAACTCGTGTATCATATCTGCCACACTCTCTCCCCTATAACGCGATAATACGAAACGAGCTGCCCTTCATTGTACCCTCTCGATGTCCTCCGTCAATCCCACCTGGTAAGGATCCCACACCGCGCAGCAATATTCTAACAGAGGACGAACGAGTGCAGTGTAAGCTGTCTCTTTAGTGGACTTGTTGCATCTTCTAAGTGTCCTGCCAATGAAACGCAACCTTTGGCTCGCCTTCCCGACAATATTATCTATGTGGTCCTTCCAACTGAAGTTGTTCGTAATTTTAACACCCAGGTACTTAGTTGAATTGACAGCCTTGAGAATTGTACTATTTATCGAGTAATCGAATTCCAACGGATTTATTTTGGAACTCATGTGGATCATCTCACACTTTTCGTTATTTAGCGTCAACTGCCACCTGACACACCATACAGCAATCTTTTCAAAATCGCTTTGCAGCTGATACTGGTCTTCGGATGACCTTACTAGACGGTAAATTACAGCATCATCTGCGAACAACCTAAGAGAACTGCTCAGATTGTCACCCAGGTCATTTATATAGATCAGGAACAGTAGAGGTCCCAGGACGCTTCCCTGGGGAACACCTGATATCACTTCAGTTTCACTCGATGATTTGCCGTCTATTACTACGAACTGCGACCTTCCTGACAGGAAATCACGAATCCAGTCGCACAACTGAGACGATACCCCATAGCTCCGCAGCTTGATTAGAAGTCGCTTTTGAGGAACGGTGTCAAAAGCTTTCCGGAAATCTAGAAATACGGAATCAACTTGAGATCCCCTGTCGATAGCGGCCATTACTTCGTGCGAATAAAGAGCTAGCTGCGTTGCACAAGAGCGATGTTTTCTGAAGCCATGCTGATTACGTGTCAATAAATCGTTCCCTTCGAGGTGATTCATAATGTTTGAATACAGTATATGCTCCAAAACCCTACTGCAAACCGACGTCAATGATATAGGTCTGTAGTTAAATGGATTACTCCTACTACCCTTCTTGAACACTGGTGCGACCTGCGCAATTTTCCAATCTGTAGGTACAGATCTATCGGTGAGCGATCGGTTGTATATGAGTGCTAAGTAGGGAGCTATAGTATCAGCGTAATCTGAAAGGAACCTAATCGGTATACAATCTGGACCTGAAGACTTGCCCGTATCAAGCGATTTGAGTTGCTTCGCAACCCCTAAGGTATCTACTTCTAAGAAACTCATGCTAGCAGATGTTCGTGTTTCAAATTCTGGAATATTCCATTCGTCTTCCCTGGTGAAGGAATTTCGGAAAAATAGTAGTGAAATCAGTTTATTTTATTTATTTTTTTCAGCCACACGGCTCACACACCACCAACACTCAATACGTGTGTGGGACTACATGACTCAATCTTATGAAAATATTTTTGTTATATCCATTCTTACACACGAACAAATATATTATTTATGCGTTTTAGTTATTTCTAACCTACGTATAGAAAGGTAAAATTTCTCACATTTAATGCAACAACACTCAAGTGTTTATCAAGTTATTTATCCCTTTTAGAGTAAAAATACAGTTATTATGGGGATTCTCTACTCCTTATTCAAATAATTCAACAACATTACAGTGTAATACTTGATATAAAAGCTTATAAATTATACATAATAATATATATAATATATATACATATACATAATATACATATACATAATACATATACATATACATAATACATATACATAATAAATATACATAATATTATCACATTGTTACTGCTATATATTGTACCATAAACATTATATTTACAGCTGTGGGATAGTGCACTTGCACTTCTGATTGGTCCTTTCTATCACTGCATTTTTCTTAGTCCAGGCGACAGAGTAAGATGCTCTGCAATAGGTCTTGTGCGGATATACTTTCATATTATACTGGTAATCTTTTATGATTCCAGTGCGTTCAGTGAATACTTCGAGGTACCCGGATATTAATTCTGTTAATTGTCTAGCCTCTGAAGCATTAATGCAAGTTGCCTCCTGTACTTTCTCTTCTATTGTTGTGACTATGTCACTCACGTTGCTAGGTGCACCGTTATTTCGATTTTTGTTACACATCTGTGGGTGCTTATGATCCAACACTACCAGCTTCTGTTTGCTGACACAAAAGATAAATTTTTCTCATCAGCGGAAGGTTCGCACCGAACTCCCGATTCAGCATTAATGTGATGGGTCGCTGTTGGTACATAAGTGCACGTGTCCCACGGGCGAGATCAATTACAGCTTCCCTTTCCTGAAGGAACTCAAGACCCAGAAGCACCGGTACTGACAAGTTATCCATTGATAAAATCTTGATGATAAAATCTTCTCGGGTTGACAGCCGAGTCAATGCGTTGTTCTCCAGCAACGTTTCAGCAAGTTTCTTACTTGCCATCTTCAGGCCGAAGATGGCAAGTAAGAAACTTGCTGAAACGTTGCTGGAGAACAACGCATTGACTCGGCTGTCAACCCGAGAAGATTTTATCATCAAGATTCGCCGAGAAAGCCTGCATTCTCATATAAGTTATCCATTATTAGGAACGTGCATAATTAGCGATCATTTCCCAAGGAAACTTCCACCTGTGTCTGGTATTTTATACTCTGTGCCTTTTTTCCCAAAGCCCCTATAACCTCACAATTTGAAACCAGCAAAATCGGCAAGCTTCTTATCTCCGATACCTTCTTGAAAAACTGCGTGTTCATAACTGATACATTCGCGCCTGTGTCAAGCAGAATCGTAGTTGTTACACCATTTACAGCTGCAGTGACACTTGCTTGGATACTTTCGCTTTGTGGCTTATCAGAGACAGCAGGTTCCTGATATAGCTCATCTTCGATCCTGTTGCCTTCCTGATACCGTATCATGTTTAGTTTTTGTTCCGTCGACCTATTGCCTTCATTGTTGGCCCCGGTCACCTGACGAAGGCCTACAGCGACCGAAATTAGTTTGTTGGCTTCTGAGTGTTTTGTTTTGTTTCAGAAGGTACCTCCACTGTTCTAACATTTTGTGAGTTTTCAGTCGGAGGAGGCCTGCTTGGACCCCACCACGGTGGATATTGATTGCTTGGTATAGGTATAGTCCGTACATAATTTATTGGCTGACCTGAATTCATAGAATTTTGCTGCGGCTGCCAATGACTTGGCCCTGGCTGTCACCAATATTCACTGTCACCCCGCATATTTTTAGGCTTGTCTTTATATGGACTGCCTGACCTGTTGTCATTTAATCTCTTTTGGTTGCTTTTGTTATTGTTTGGGTTTTCATTGTGGTACGGCCTCTGATTACCATTCGGTTGTTAGTGTTCTTCGGCCTTTTGATACTTACTGTTATTATTATTAGGATAACCAAAATTTTGGTTGTAGGGTTTCCTACTACTATTATTATTATTGTATTTTCCGTTACTATAAGCTTTACTATTATTTTTCTTTTGATTGCCTTCGCCCTTATTTGCATTATTTCCATTCCATGAATTTTTTCTAATAGGACTATTATTACTGCTGATCATGTCAGAATTTTTCCTGGCGTCTTCTTGCACTAGATACAGAGAATCAATTACAGACAAAAATTCTTTCAGATAGGTGTCTGTAACATTTTTTTCTAATATGTATGGGTATTCTAGCTTTTACGTCTCGCAATAAGTCTCTGGTGGTTACTGGCTCACCACAGTACCGGGTCATGTCAATATATTTTTCAAAGTACTTTCGTAAGGAACCTGACTTCAGATTGTACATTTCTGCATTGTAAACAATTTTACTGAGTCGCTCTTGAGTAGACGCTGACCAGAACTGATCAAGGAACGTCTTCTCAAAGTCGTGGAAAGTCTTGCAAGTTTCTGCTGCATTTAATGCCCAGAGCGACGCATCACCAGAAATATGTGAAATCACAAACTGTGTTTTCTGTTCTTACCATGATTTTGGAAGAACACTTTTGAAGTTTCGAATGAAAACTGCTGGATGTATGTTTTCTTGCTTTCTTCGTTAAATATTTGAAACTGTCTATGTTTAAACAGGCTTTCTTCATGCATCGAAGTAGTTAAGTACATGGAATTGCTATCATTCGCAGGTGGTATGGTTAGATTTAACAAATACATTCTATTCCACTATTATTGTTCCTTGGTGTCACATATTGCTCTGGTAACATAGGTTGATTACCAAACTTTGGTCTTCCTTGTGGTGCATTAAAATTCGCCGTCAGATTATCTGCGATTTTTTCCCTGTCAGTACCAATGTTGTCATTACTGCGTGCTGTCAGATTTTCAAAGTTTTGATTTTTAGTGCTCAGGACCCTGGCTACTTCTGCTCGGACTTCCTTTCGGATTTCCGAGCATATGTCCTCCTGCATTGTTTCCATAGCGGTAGCCAAGGCTTTCAATTGGTTCTCTACTCTATCTACTTCAGTTTGAAGACAATTGACCTGAACTGTTTGTTAACGGTTCAATAGTGGTTTTTACTGCATCGATATCTCCTGCTTAAAATGGGTAGTAATAGCATTACCACGATCGACCAACACTTGATTTATCCTACGGACAATTTCTTTATCTCTTTCCAGAAAAGTATTGTTTATATTTTCCATAAATTTCTTTTCCATTTCTTGGTCCCTGAGCTCCTGATGCTGTTTTTCTATAAGCTTTTCCCGTCTGCGTTTTTCCTTTTCCTGCTGACGTTGTCTTTCACGCTCCTGCTCTTTAATAGTAAACTTTTCAAAAAATGCTGTTAGCATATCCTGTATCAACATAGCTTGAGCATTGCTAACTTCTGCCCCTTGCCCAGAAGGAATATTGTCATTAATTCCTAACTGGTTGAATGCAGGAGTGTCAGTTTGTTTTGGCAACTCCTCGGTTTTACTATCACTCGGGACATCAGTTTCTAAATTATCACTCATAATTACATTTTCTAATAATTCGAGAGAAATATGGGTAGGTTGTTCTACCTGAGACTCCGATGTCATCTCTGCATCAGTATGCTCATTCGGTTTATTTTTCTTTTGTTTAACCATTCTATCACCAATATAGCACAAGAAATATATAAACCACTGACAAGCACCAGTTGATACAAAATGATCTTATAACTAACACATACACACAAATAACACTCAAAATATTATTCTCGCAGCCAGAATATTCAATTATTATTACGTATGGCTGGAGGTACTCATTTTATTTTATATTTAAACACGTAGCGAATGTTGCTTGTGTGCTGCTATGTAACTGCAGAACATATATATCTGCCCCTACTTGAGTTGATCGAGAACTGCGGACTGCAATGCTTATGTGAAGTTTAGTCATGCGTCTGGCACCAGTTCAGATACAGATTCGTACAGCAGTTCGGCAGGAAGATGTCAATGCTCATGAAAGAAATAAATAAACAATGAATAACAGTTCGGCAGGAAGATGTCAATGCTCATGAAACAAATAAATAAACAATGAATAATAGTTTATTTTGGCACTTCGCAACTGTAACAGATCACAATTTCAATTATTAAAAGGAATGAATGTGCATTGGTGGCCCCACGTTGGACGCCAGTGTGGTGTTCGCTGGGTTATTCAGTGGTTTGGTATTTAACTAATTTGTAAATGGAAATGATAATCTTATTTTATTACATTGAGTAATTACAAAATAATTTTTCTCCCGGCTAAAGATTTGACCAAGATGCTAAAGAACTCCAAGTAAACGTCGTGTTAAAGTGTTGTCTGCAAGTTGTGTAAGTGCCACTAAATCACAGTTCATACAACAGATTCTATACAGCTATTTGGTTAAAATGGAAGCAGTTATCTTTAGCAAAATGATCATTAATACCAGCGAACGTCACAGCAGTGACATATGTTACCTGAAACAATATTCTTCGCAACTCGTGCGTAATTAATTTCGGCTCCATACATCAGCTAGAAAAGTTTGTTATAGCGTTCGTGTTATGAGCACTGTTTTTTAAAAACCAATCTGATTCGAATTATTTTCATTAAAATGAGTTCGGGACCACCGGTGCACATTTATTTTTACACATTTGTATTACGTTCAGCATTTATGTCTGCAGAGTTTCGTAATTTGAATTTGCCTCTGAGACAATTGTTAAGATGGCGGCAGACAATTGATAGAGACTTTCTCTTATAAGAGCAAATAAGTATTTTAAATGATTATTAAACTTTATAAACTATACTTTCATATTGTGCACTATTTAGACTTCATCAAGCAAACATTTGATTTGTTTCTAAGGAAAACACATACAAAAACGCGATACATATCGCTACCATCAATGGCTGCGGTCGTTGCAGCGGAAAGAAATAATTAACACAGATAATGCTTACTGAGAGAAGAATTACAGTTAAAAATAATTATTCACTCATGTTTATAATAATAATAAACTCTATTTTCAAGTAATAATTAACAAATAATTACACTTTCTTAACAGACCTCAGTTTGATATGCGTCTTGCGTGCTGAACCTACAAAAGCGATCCAACAAAAGGTAAAGACAAAGAAAGACAAACATATCATAAAAGGAATTTACAATTATCGTTGTCTTTGTATAATACACATCAATATGTGCAACCAATCATAGAATATTTATCGTTTTCACTGTCAAAAATTTATCACGTGGATGTAACATTAGGTTCAAGTAGTTCTAAGTCTAGCGGACTGGTGACCTCAGATGTTAAGTCTCATAGTGCTTAGAGCCATTTTAACATTTTGACTCTGAGGATACTACAGAAATAATACAATGATATGGATCCACACTATCCGAATCTCGTTTCACGCCAATTATTTGTGGCACATGAAAATATTTTGGGCCGGACCAGGACTCGAAGCCACATTTCCTGTTTATGGGAGCGGTCCCCTTAACCACTTTTCCAGACCGATCCAAATTCGATATACCATGGACTCATTTACCCTCATGCTCGCACAGCAAGAGAGATATATTTTATCGTCATTTTCAGTCCGTCGACGCATAGATACATTACTGATGGTTATAATGTTTGTATTTGTATAGTCTGCGTTAACGCACATCCGATGATTACTGTAATGTGAAGATACAGACACTGTAAAAACATCTACAAGAGTGAATGTTGTTTGAAGAAGCAGTCCGAATGAGAGTGATGAGTGAAAAACTGATGTAAGAAGAATATATTTTCATTGAAGTAGTGGATCTAGAAACTACGGAGAAAAGACTTAATTTACAGTACAACGATCGCCAGTTGCTGTGAGAACATCTACATCTACATCTACATGACTGCTCTACAATTCACATTTAAGGGCTTGGCAGAGGGTTCATCGAACCACAATCATACTATGTCTCTACCATTCCATTCCCGAAGAGCGCGCGGGAAAAATGAACACCAAAACCTTTCTGTTAGAGCTCTGATTTGTCTTATTTTATCTTGATGATCATTCCTACCTATGTAGGTTGGACTAAACAAAATATTTTCGCATTCGGAAGAGAAAGTTGGTGACTGATATTTCGTAAATAGATCTCTCCGCGCCGGCCAGTGTGGCCGAGTGGTTCTAGGCGCTACAGTCTGGAACCGCACATCCGCTACGGTCGCAGGTTCGAATCCTGCCTCGGGCATGGATGTGTGTGATGTCCTTAGGTTAGTTAGGTTTAAGTAGTTCTAAGTTCTAGGGACTGATGACGTCAGAAGTTAAGCCCCATTGTGCTCAGGGCCATTTAAACCATTTAGATCTCGCCGCGACGAAAAACGTCTTTGTTTTAATGACTTCCATCCCAACCAGCGTATCATATCTGCCACACTCTCTCCCCTATTACGTGATAATACAAAACGAGCTGCCCTTTTTTTCACTCTTCCGATGTCCTCCGTCAGTCCCACCTGGTAAGGATCTCACACCGCGCCTTGAGAATTGTACTATTTAATTTGTAATCGAATTCCAACGGATTTCGTTTGAAACTCATGTGGATCACCTCACACTTTTCGTTATTTAGCGAGAAATGCCACCTGCCACACAAGCAATCTTTTCGAAATCGCTTTGCAACTGATATTGGTCTTCGGATTACCTTACTAGACGATAAATTACAGCATCATCTGCGAACAACCTAAGAGAACTGCTCAGATTGTCATCCAGGTCATTTATATAGATCAGGAACAGTAGAGGTCCCAGGACGCTTCCCTGGAGAACACCTGATAACACTTCAATTTTACTCGATGATTTGCCGTCTATTACTAAGAATTGCGACCTTGCTAACAGGAAATCACGAATCCAGTCACACGAGACGATACCCTCCAGTTTCTTTAAGATGTGTGTTCAAGTGATAATTCAAGGCACGAAAGGCGAATTTAAAAAGAAAGTACCGCTATAGCTGCAGAAACGAAAATGTAGCAGATTCTACCCTTCTGGAATGGTTAGGTACAGTGCCACGGAAACCGGTTACACTGATCAGCCAAAACATTGCGACCACCGGTCTATCATCAATATAAATCTGTCCAGGCAATAGCAGCGTCACCTAACAAGTAATGATCGCTAGTGAGACACCTAACGTTGGGCCTCCGCAGCCGACAGCCCATTCATGTGCCAACGTTAACACCACGAAATCGTTAACTGTGACAGAAATGGGCATGTGACCATCTGCACTGGACGTTGAAACAGTGGCGGAGTGTTGCATGGTCTGCTGGATCCGAATATCTTCTTGATCAGGCCGATGGGAGGGTGAGAATCCGTCGACTTCCAGGAAACAGCTCCTTTAGACCTGTAATGCAGGACGGAGACAAGCCGGCAGCGGCTCCATTATTCTCTGGGGAACATTCTAGTGGGCATCCGTGAGTCCAGTGGAGTTCGTGTAAGGCACCATGACGGCCAAGGATTATCGGACACTGGTTGCAGACCACGTACACTCTTTCATGACCATCATGTATCCCGGGGGCAGTGGCAATTTTCAGCGAGATAATGCGCCATTTCACAAGACCAGGAGAGTGATGGAGTGGGTCAATGAACGCAGAGGAGAGTTCCAATAAATGGGCTGGCTACCACCTCGCCAGATCTGAACGCGATAGAACGCATGAGGAATGTGACAAAACGTGGTGTCGGATCTCACAGCCCCGTTTTCCTGTAATTAAGGGAAGGTAGCGATTTCTGTACGGACATGTGGTGCCAAATACCTCCAGCGACCTACCAAGGCTCCATGCAATGTAGCGTCGCCTCAGTTTTCTGTGACAGCTATTAGGTAGTTCTGGTTGATCAGAAGACAAATCCTGTATACTTGAGTAGTACTAGGAGACAATTTTGGGTTAGTTCTTTGTGGAAGTGCCATGCGTAAACTCTGCCATAAATAATGATGCTAAAGTAATAAACTGGAAACTAAATGGATGGATGAATACGGGCGAAACCTCTTGGAGGAACAATGAAGTGTATGAAAAGATTTGACAAAGGAAACGATTATATGACGTTCCATGTCTTTTGGCAACGTGGAAAGATGTTCGAAAAAATGGCTCTAAACACTATGGGACTTAACATCTGAGGTCATCAGTCCCCTATACTTAGAACTACTTAAACCTAACTAACCTAAGGACATCACATACATCCATGCCCGAGGCAGGATTCGAACCTTCGACCGTATCAGCAGCGCGGTTCTTGACTGAAGCGCCTAGAACCGCTCGGCCATAGCAGGCGGCATGTTCGAAGAAAAAAAATCTTTATCTCAAAGATTTATTTCTTAGCATGGAAACTAGAGTGAAACCTCTCTTTTAGTTAACAACACTCCATGTGTTTAGATGTCCGAAACAAGGCTTTCGATAAAAATATTCATATCTCAAAAGCTTTCTTCATTTCAACTTAATTTAAAACTTTTCTTCAGGCCACCATCTATTCTTACGTTGCATAATTTTGATATTCAGAAATTAGGAATTTTAGGTAACTGTTGTGAAGTTAAAAAAAAAGCCTATGTTCAGAAATAAAGAACGATGTTGAAAACTGTCGTTGATTACCAGCAGTATACTATTTGCATGAATGTAGTCAGTTGGCTCTCCGTATAACTCTTTCTTGGAATCAAAATTTTTATTTTATTATGCTGAACAACACATCTCACACAGCCAGGAAAATGTTTTCGTTACAGGAGGCTCGCCGTACTTTTCAGTAAGGTCCTGCAGCTGAAAGTGTAGAGTTAAATTAAGTCCGCTTACAACTGCTATCTGAACAATTTGAGGAGCTTTTTCTCCCCATGCAGAACCATCCTTTATCATTAAACACTCCTGGTACTGATTATATCATATTCCGAATTGTCCTCTGTTTTGTGATAATGACAAAAGCATGACCGACTTCACCAGCAATCGCTGACATAATGATGTTATAGCTACAGAAAAATTAGGCCTTCCTCCTGCAATTATTAATTATTCCATGAAATATAACTCAAAAAAACGTTGCTAATTCTACTTTCGTATATACTACCTAATAACTCCGATGTTGTTATAGATCCTACGGTGGGAAAGCAAGACATGACCTTGTAGCTTCTCTTCAATTGATCAACGAAGGAATGTTCAACACATGGTGTGAGTGCGTCTATTGTACTTACCTGTTGTCTCACAAAACGTTTTGTTCCATCATGTATTAGGCAACTGCAACACCTTTCGTGTTCGTTCAGTGGTTGTTGTTCAGTGCTTGATAGGTTCACAGGAATTACGCCAGATAATATTGCAGCGCCGGGAAAGCCTCAAACAGCACGTTCTTGTTCAGTCTTTTTCTCTTGTATTACACCAAATACCTCACTGAACGCCTCTTATAGCAGAAGCTGTTTTCTTGTGCGGTAAGAAATTCCGTTATGTCATTAATGGTGAATGGTTCCTCCGAAACGAAGTTTGCGGACGACAATATTTTTACGACTCTCCGCATCAGAACTTTTCAGTCACCTAGTACTTACCGTCCGTCCGTGGTATTGCAAGCACGTAAAATGTTCCGGAGTGCGCCTGAATATGTAACTGATATACGATTCCGAAGAGGAAAGAGAAATCGTCTGTCATTGATGAACGGCCACTGCACGTTCCGAGAATGCTGGCTTACTTTTTTGACGGATACAGATGTGCGTCGCCCGGGGAGCCTTACATAAAATTGACGGAGGGAAACGCATTGGTGTGTGAAAGGTCGCAGCAGCTCGTGCATAAAGTAAAAGCATCCACTTGTATTAAGAACGATCAATAAGCCATAAGGTTTTGTGGTATGCTGCAATTGATCAATCATGACGACATTGATGGGCATTGAACACAATTTTTAATTAAATTAATAAACAGACACAAAAATCTGATTGGTTAAAATGGTTCAAACGGCTCTGAGCACTATGGGACTTAACTTCTGAGGTCATCAGTCCCCTAGACTTAGAACTACTTAAACCTAACTAACCTAAGAACATCAAACACATCCATGCCCGCAGCAGGATTCGACCCTGCGACCGGAGAGGTAGCGCGGTTCCAGACTGTAGCGTCTAGAACCGCTCGGACACGCCGGCCGGCAAATGTGATTGGATCATGCCTGTTTAGGCAGTTTGTACTTTTAGTGTGTTCCGAAGAAGGCCTGGTTATCTGCGCCGAAACCTAGGTCAACATCAGGTTTCAATGTGCAATCGAGGCGGATTCTTTATAATCATTAAATCTGATTAGTAGGGGTTCTTGCAAGGAACTGGAAGGCACATGTATCAGGATCACAGATTTCTTTGTCGCTCTTAATTATATATTACTTTTTTATTTTGGTTTACCTACAGTTAATACGCCGGTACATGGCAGTTAGGAGACCCGGTATTTTAGAACAACCAAAATAAATGAAACTGCAGATAAAGTATTTAAAATTTGGCTGACATGACGGCATCATTCAAACATCATCTTAGTCTCATTTTGCCTAGTGATATTAACCCTATTTGAGTGTTTGGCAAACTGCCGAAAACTGTTTCTTTTTTATAACTGTGGCCTACTCTTCATTATTGGGGATCTGACACTGTAAGCACTCATGGGTATACCTTACAATCAAATATCTGATTTCGGTGTCTCTGTCTGACAGTGAATCTCTCCGAATCTCTCGGTCTTTTGCAAATATATCTCCCCCTCTTGCGATTTTTGAATAGGTTTTCACCATTTTTTAGTTATTTGAGTCTGCAGAGCAGCAGTCAGGAGTCACGAGAAATTCATTGATGATAATCGGAGACTGGATCAAGTAGATTCATTAGGGGAGTATCAGAGGAACCCAGAACCAACTGTCTCTTGCATATGTGACGTATAGGAAATGTTCCACCTTTCACAGCAAACTGTCAGTTAACTTCCTTAACTCGTAAAATAGTTTCCACGAGAATTGTTAAGGATGTATGAAATATGGTGCTATGTTATTAGTGTGAACTGACTATGATAACAACTTCCTTCTCATACAGGTTCATTTCGCAATAGGTCATCTTGGATCTGAGCCTTCAGTCAGCGACGTAGTCAAGAGCTTAAACACAGCATCACTGCTAGTTTCTTACAGTCTTTCGTTAAATGTGCACCTTACTGGACGCCAGTACCTGTAACTCTCCACCTGATATAGATTGTAGACTTGATTGTGATTTTTATATGTTTCAAATTATTTCCGTCTGCAGTGCCACGGTTATACACAATAACCTGAAAATTATTGAATTGGGTACGGTACGGAAAATCTCATATTTCACATTTGCTACCACCGGGACCATTTTTCTTGTCACCACTGTTAACTATGTGACTGATATTGGTGCTTGTATGGTGAAAAATTTGTAACAGCATTTTGGTACAGACTTAAGAGTCGATAAACCTTCAACCAACATGTAGGGGTCTCATCACTATTATAGTTGCTTATTCCAGGCGAGTCACTGGTTATTAGAGAAACGGGATGAGATGTTACTAATTCAAGGATAAAAATCAAATCTTTTTGCGAACTCACATACTTTTAAAGAAACCACTCGCATTTTCAAGTTTCATAGAGAAGCATTCTATCTATATCCGAATCCCGCTCCAGCTACTGCCGGGCCTGGATGCTGACGAGTCCTGTCTATTTGGCTCGATCCTCCCACCACTTTTCTTCCTCCACTTGCTGCCAGGTCACAACTCTTCTTTCTACAGATATTCTCACTCTCATTTTCTATCGTATTCTTGGGCGCCCTCTAGGTCTCTTCCCATCCATCTTTAGTTCTTCCATAATTTTGGGGAGTCTCTGCCCGTGCATCCTCTTAACATTCCTATACCATCTTAATCTCCTTATCGCCAGAAATTCCTAACCAGCTAACGTGGTATTAAGCACCTTGGATGTTCTTTGTATGTGCGAGCAAGCTCGCATTGCTATGACACTATTGTCATTCATTTTCTACTCGAAGTTGTTTAACAGGTGTTTTTCTTTAGCTGGTAGTGCACTACAAACGAGGTTCGATATTTTCGATCAGACAAGGGAAATTCCGTTGTGTTAGTGAACAAATGTGATTGTATTAACAACGTTAAAGATTTCCGAAACCCCACCAAATCCAACAGATAAAGAATCCACATAGTTCTTTAAAGATATAATTAAATGCGTTATTAAAAAGTGTAAAAGTATAATATTAGACTCCGATGCCTGCTTTTCCAACAACATATATCCTATAGCTCCCAGACTTTAAGGCCTCCCTAAGCTCCAAGAGAATAATATTCCAATCTGTACGGCCTGGTCTTCAATATCAGCTCAATGTTACACATTAAGCCAAGGGTCATATGACTTGATCAAGACCATAACCAAGTTTCAACCTAGTTATGGTATTCTTAATTAGATCGACTTAATGAATAGGTTCAAATACATGCAGATCTCCCCTTAGTTGCAAGGTACATTCTTTCGATCGTTTTGTTTTGCTTTAGGGCCCAAAAAACAACTGGTGTCATACGCGCCCAAGTCAAAACTATAGAACACGAACACTGAAAGGAATTAAACGACTATACGTCAGTCCCAATGAACAGAATAGGAGGCAGCCAAAAACACGTTCGTGAAAAAAGGGCAAAGGGAAGCACCATGCAGAAATGGACGTCAAAAACTAAAAATGTAATGGCCTTCACCATATGGATTCGGCGGATAAAAAGTAAAACGCGGTAGATAGCCGCACGTCATTATGTAAACGGCTGATAAATCAGACGGAAAACCCAAGCTGGAACGTAAATTGTTAAAAAAAGGGTTTTCCGGCAGGAAGTGGCGGACAGTTAAAATTTGTGAGCAATGCGTACAAAGTGGTGCGATAGCGCCACTTAGCAAATGACGATGGCTGAAACGACAGTGACCAATATGCAGCCGAGTTAAAATAATGTTCTCCCGACGGGAAGGCCCAGAGTAGGTCGACCAAGGCGCTGGAAGGGGCTTAATGAGCCCTAGCTTATTCCTATGAAGGGAGGGCAAATGGCGATGCCAAAGGGACACCATAATCGGAGTGAATATAGGTACTCGCGGGCTGAGATACGGAAACTGCGGCCATGGCAATTGCGTCAGCAGCCTCGTTTCCTGGCAGACCGACAAAACCAGGGACCCAGAGAAACATGACACTGGCTCCACGAAGAGTGAGGAAGTGACAGTTTTCCTGGACCCGCTGCACTAAGGAATGTGCAGTGTACAGCACACATAGACTTTGGAGGGCACTGAGTGAGTCTGAGCAGAGGAAACAATTGGAAAGGCTGTATCACTGGATGTACTCCGTGGCCTACTACGAAGACACACCTGACCCTACGGTAAGTCCAAGAGCCTTCAGTGTAGACAAAGGTACTATCCCGAAGTTCCATGTGAAGGTCGTGATACTGGAGGCGATAGAGCGAAGCTGGAGTAGTGGCCTTAGGAAGCGAATGAAGGCCAAGGTTAACATCGGCCGCTTCTCGAAGTCAAGTTGGTGAAGGGTTCACACCCACCGAGTATGTTTCAGGTAGTGTGAAGTTAAGCCGCCGTAGCAAGTAGCGAAAGTGGACTCTAGGAGGTAACAGAGACGAGGGATGAGCCCCATACTGACCAACAAAGGAATCGTCAAAGAAGGAGTCATAAGAGTGGTGGCCACGCATGGCAGACACACGGCATACATACCTGCTGAAGAGGAAGATACGGCGGTAGGACAGTAGGAGTTCAGCAGCTTCAGAATAGACTCTCTCCTAGGCTGGTGTAAAAGGCGCCCATGGCCGAACAGATGCCATGATGGTGCACAGTGTTGAGATGAGTTAAGGGGATGGACGTGCTGATGCATAAACGAAGCATACATAGTCGAGTTTCGAACGGACGAAGGACCAGTGCAAACGGAGAAGGGTGGTTCGATCGGCACCACAGGAAGTAACCTTGAGGACACTGAAGACTGAGGGGCCGCGTACAGCGGGCTGCTAGGTAAGACACATGGGAGGGCCAAAAGAGTGTCCTGTCAAGCATGAGCCCCAGACATTTCGTAGTTTCAACAAATGGAAGGGCAACAGCCCCAAGATGTATAGATGGTGGGAGAAACCATTTGGGCCGTCAGAAATTCATACAGACGGTTTTGTCAGGGGAAAAGCGAAAGCCACTGTCCATGCTCCAGAAGTAAAGACGATCAAGACAGCGCTGAAGACACCGCTCAGTGAGACAGGTATGTGGAGAACTGCAATAGATGGCAAATCATCTACATAGAGAGGGCAGGAGATGCCTGGTGGGAGCCATGCCATTATAGGGTTAATGGTGATAGAAAAGAAGACGACGCTTAGGATGGAATCCTGAGGCACACCATTTTCCTAGATAAAGGTGTCCAACAAGGCACAACCCACATAGACTTTGAAAACTCGGTCTTGTAAAAATGCCCGAAGAAAATAGGGCAGGCGCCTATGGAAGCTCAGGTGTAAAAACATTTCCACAGTCTCGGATTTCCGCAGAAAACCATTCATGTCACGGGTGGACAAGTTAACGAGATGGTCAACTGCAGAACGCCGCACTTGAAATCCACACTGTACATTCGTTAGTAAATGTCGAGACTCGAGCCACCACACTAGCCAGGCATGAATCTTACGTTCCAACACCTTGCAACCGCAGCTGGTAAGAGAGATGCGGCGGTAGCTAGAAGGAAGGCTTTTGTCCTTGCCGGGCTTAGGTAAGGGTACGACGGTGGCTTCACGCCAGAGTACAGGGAAATTTGCTCTCTGCCCGTGTGAGAAAAGAACGTGGTAGTCTCTAAGAGAAAGGTGCTGCAACATCTGAATGTGGAAGGCGTGTAGGCCTGGAGTAGAGGGCATGGTCGAGCTCCCTCATGGTGAAGATGTCATTGTAGCATTCACGATTCAGAGAAGAGAATGGTATCGCCTTAGCCTCCTCCGCTCATTTACGATGGAGAAGGGCACGGTGATAGTGCAAAGTGCTCGAAACGTAAGCAAAATGGTGGCCCAAGGATGAAAATGGATGTTGGTCTCAGAGAGGCGCCGAGGTTGGCCCACACGACCGAGAAAGTAGTGGAACTTTTAAAAGAAGTTGTGAGTGAAAGCCAGCTAGCTCGTTTGCTATCCCGAAGGATGCGATGACTCTGCACGTATCTGTTTATAACGAATGCAGTTTGCCACCGTAGGATGAGCGTTAAAAAAATGGAGAGCACGTCTCCATGCGAGAATTGCATAGCGGTATGCCTCAGTCCACCAAGGGACTGGAACCCCAAGCGGTAAAGAGGAAGTGCAAGGATTGAAACGTTCTCCAGAAGTAGGGATACCGTTAGTGAAATAGTCCACCTAGTCATCACAACTGGGGAAATCTTGTTCATCGAAGGTCGCAGGGATGAGTAAAGGTGCCATTCCGTCTTAATAAGCTGCCGTTTGGGCGTGCATGCGGATGTGGTAGGAGTCAGCAAACGGAGAGAACACGGGAAATGATCGCTCGAGTAGACACTCCACTGAAGAGTGGAAACCACATTCTGGAAACATCCCCCAGACTATGGCTAAGCCATGTCTCCGCAATATCCTATCTTTCAGGAGTGCTAGTTCTGCACGGTTCGCAGGAGAGGTTCTGTAAAGTTTGGAGGGTAGGAGAAGAGATACTGGCGGATGTCGTGGTTGAGTAGCTCAGTTGGTAGAGCCCTTGCCTGCGAAAGGCAAAGGTCCAGAGTTCGAGTCTCGGTCCGGCACACAGAAAGTTTCAGAATGACACTTTCATTCAAAGACGTCAACTACTACGAACCGCTAGTGAAAGAGCGTTCCATTCCACCACCAGCGTGTTGGTGCATGTGGCTGTGCTGAATATGTCTCCCTAACGAATGACACACGTGCTCGATGGGATTTAAGTCGCGGCAACGGGCAGACCAGACCATTTTCCGAATACCATCTTGTTCCAAGAGGTTTTTCACCTGCACAATTCGAGGCGTCCGCTCATTATCATCCAGAATGGAGAAGTCAGGGCCGAATGCACCCCTGAAAAGACGCGGGCAGGGAAGGAGTACAGTGTAACAATAACGTGGACCTATGAGTGTACTGTGTTCACACACACACACACACACACACACACACACACACACACACACACACATACACACAGATAACCCATGAACCACCAATATGGACATGTTCGAAATGCTTGGCGAGTGGGAACGTAGTTGAACACGATCGTATTCAGGTGTTATGGGCTGAGAAGGCGGAATGTCCCATGGGCGTACTGAACCCAAACCTTGTTGAACACAATCGTATTCAGGTGTTATGGGCTGAGAAGGCGGAATGTCCCATGGGCGTACTGAACCCAAACCTTTGAACACGATACACTCATCGGTCAAAGTTATTGTGACACTGTACACCTTCCTCATAACTGTTCCTCAAGGTATGCCTTTGACCCTGTCTCCATATATATATAGTTGACAATGTGCGACCGCATCAAAATGCTCAGGTGGAGGAGCTCTGGGATCGAGAGTACATTCGGTGTCTGGGCTGGCCCGTCCGTTCTCCCCACTTCAATTCCATCCAGCACGTTTGAGATGCGTTTTTGGTAGCCTATTGCAGCACGTCCACAAGCACCTACGACCATCCAGTGGTTGTCATCCCCATTTGGGGAGGAATGGAACGGTCTACCACTACAGCTCCTTACCAATTATGTGGTCTGTATGAGGGCACATTGCAGAGCATTCATTACCGTCCGTGGTGATCGCACCCATATGAAAAGCCATGTCCTGGTGTTTGTAATGTCCGCGGGACCACAATGATTCGCGGTGACGTCAGCATAGTTAATGTCTTCCAATAAAGTGTCACGTTACGGTACTTCCTGTTCTAAACGGTAGATGTTGTTTTGGTCTAAGGTCAAAATTTAATTGAGTAGTGTTGCACTCTGAGACGAAACGGCGTCACAAGATGAATGAGTTATACGAATGGGTAAAAAATTGATATTCATACAAATATCGAAGGGAAATGAGAACTTGTTAAATGTGGCGACCGATGGATGAATCACCTTCAGTGACGAGTCCCCCTTCGAACCGAGCCGCGATGACCAGTGGAGAGGTGTCTGGAGACGCCCAGGACAGTGGTTGGTTATCTTCCTGACTGTCGCCCACCATAAAGCACGACAGCCAGGTATGATGATCTGGGATACCGTTTCTTTTCATAGCAGGACTCCTTTGATTGTAATCCGTAGCACCCTTCTAGTCGTGCGGTGCTTCGAAGATGCTCTACGTCCCTTTACTATCCTATCCCTTCATGGCAAGCCATTCAGAGCTTACATTTCAAAAAGATGATTACCGCCTGCACACAGCAAGGGTTTGCTACACTAGTCTTCGTGCTTGACAAAGCCTACTTAAGCTACCAACGTCGCCGGATTTCTCACCAATTTGGAACCTGAGGAGCATTATGGGCAGGGCAGGGGCCTTCAACTATTTCGGAATTTTGACGCTGTAGGTTGCGAAGTGAATAGACATTGGCACGAAATACCTCGGGACAATATCCAACAACTCTGTCGACACAAAGTAGACTAACTTCTTGCATTATTGACTTGCTCAGTTTCTTTATTATTTATTTTATTTATTTATCGTAATTAAATACACATGCAATTTACAGCGATATTTATACATAACAAAAGGAATGTGCCAGAGTTTTGGCCACTAATTATATCACAAAATGATATCCGGGGAGTCTATCCAATCCAGTGCTGTTGGCGAGGCGTTGATTACGTCGTTCCAGCCTCCACTAAAACATCTATTGGAACATTCTTCTATACTGTGTTCAACAGAGAGATCTGCCGCTCCACAGTCACACAACGGGGAATCTGAGAGTCCCAATTGGTGCGTGAAGGACTTAGTTCTTCCATGTCCACATCGGATTCTGTTGAGCACACACCAGGTTCTTCTAGGTAGTTGGCCGCCTGGTATGCATGTAGGGTCTTTGAGGCCACGGCGAAGTGTGCTGGTGTCTCCTTCCACACATCTCCAATCTTGAATGGTTCGGGTTCTCGAGCTGTACAGAAAGGTTTTCTTGATTCGAGACGCGTGTAGGGTGAATTGAGCAGTATTTCCTTGGTTGGTATCTTTTGACAAAGCTTTATGTTATTAATCTTTTCCCGTTCGCGCATCGCTGCTTCTTGTCGTCTCAAATATGGTGAGGCGATGCTACTGAGGGCAGACAGCGAAGGTAGTGGATTTGATCTCAGGGTGCCGGTTACAATTCTCACGATGTCGTTCAGATGAACGTCAACCCTACCGACGTGCACGCTCCTGTATTAGACAGGTGCGCAATGTTCAGCCACTGGATATACGAGAGACAAGGTTCCAGTAAGTTTCCGGATAAGGTTGCTCCTGGTCTTTAACTCTTCTGCTAGTGATATGAGGTGATTCCTGTACGTAAATTATCGATCCAGTGGGATTCCAAAAAACTTACAATGAGCCCTGTTTTTATCTGATTTGTTACAGAACGTGACATTTAGTGGCTAGTTTGCTAATCGGATGTTGAGGTGGAAAGCTGTCACTTCAGTTTTTGTAGGGTTATGGCATCATCTCCAAATTCTGTAATAGTCACCAAGTACTCTAAGGTCTTGTGTGAGCTAATTTTCTCCTTACTGTAGGTGTTTGCTTTGTTATGCAATGGCGATATCGTCAGCATAGCAGAACTTCCTAGATACAGTTACTGACACGCCACTTATGTACACGTTTAACAATAAAGGGACCAGGACAGATTCTTGTGGTAGACTGTTCTTTAGTTTATATGATTTGCTTGTTATGTCATGAAGACAGACTCGGAAATATCGGTTTTTCAGCATATTGGACAGCAGTGTTGTTAGTCTTAAGCATGGAACAGTTCGCTTTGGCTTTAACATTAATCCATCCAGCCACACAGTGTCGTAATCAGCAGTTAGATGGTGAAATGCTACTGAAGGTTTCAGCCTTTTCCGGAAACCAGCTTCGGTATATGAAGTGAACGCCAATACCTGCTGACAGCAGGTATGGCTTTGGTAATGCCTGCTTGCTAGGAAGGCAGTTTGCTGCCAGTTGTTCGGTAGATCCTATTGTAAATTACCCGGTTCAGTAGTTTGTAGCAGACTCTGAGAAGAACAACTGGACGGTAGCTTGAGAAATCGTCTTTCGGTTTTCCTGGTTTGAGGATTGCAAGGGTTTTTGCTATCTTAAAATCTGCTCAGTTGGCGAAGCCCTTTCTCTTGAATAAATCAGCCAAAAAGCTACTAACATTAACTACTGCTGCACGAAGGGATACTTTTAAATAAACTACACTAAAAGAGTAGAACTTCGTGTTCAAACAAAAAAAATAATAATAAAGTGAGACAGAGAGAGAGAAAAGAAAAAAATGTCAGCTACTACTACGTTTACATTTACACACAGACAAAACTAGTAATTTTCAGCAACACGTTAACGGGAACACGTAATTATTAATACATGCACTTAGACGCCAGAGCCCGCTCCACTTCTGAACTTGCTGCTACAACATGTTCGAGAACGAAAACTCCCAGCGAACGAAAGCATTCTCGCTCGTTCAAAATTTCGCCAATTACTGTAATACCTGTTTACAAAATCAAACGTGTTTAGTCTTGGATTCGATCACATGCACTTTTTATATACTGAATAGAAACTATGAACTACATAGGCCGATGTCATCCACTATGAGTCACAGTAAATCAAATGTATCACTCAACTGGGGGGTGCGGCGCCAGAAGCACTCTTCTGAGTTTAAACACATCCGCTGGCCACCAACCTCCACAGTCATGAACAGTATTGAGCATATCTGGGATACCATGCAACGTGCTGTGCAGAACAGATCTCCACCCCCTCATACTATTAAGGATTTTTGGACAGCCCTCGGGACGCATGGCCGTTCAGCACTAATTCGGACATTATTCGTGTTGTGGCACTGCGTGCTTGCAGGTACCCTACACCATATTATGCAGGTGATCAAGTTCCTTTGGCTCTTCGATGTGTCTCTTGAACTATGTGTCGTACAGTGGTATGATTTTGAACGTAAATTCAGAATTCAGTGGTGTGTGTGGATACCGTCTGCCAATAGAGTTGCGAAGAGAGCAATAATCAATAAAAATGTCGTATCTGATGCTGAAGTCTTACTCTACCAACAGCGAAAAAGTAGTAAGCGATAAATCTCTCGTCATTTTCGGCGGAATTATTGGGGGGGGGGGGGGGGGAGGTGCAGCAGGGAGAAGTATCAGTGAGGAAATGTTACCTAAAAGTTTTAGGTTATGTGCAAAGTTTGTTGGAAATCTCTAAGTGCCTCATTCTAAAATATGGGATGAATAAAGTCCACGCATTTAAGCACCTTCAGTTACGCTGGCTCAAGACAAACACACAGTTTCTGGCTGTAGCAGTTGTCTCATTATATCAAACTTTTAACATATTATTAAGCAAATGAATCCATTAGATAGCCAACCTGCAACTTGGGTACTGGGTTCCGTGTTGCGGGATAGCCGAATGGTAATATGGATAGTCGTTTATATTGAGGGCAAGTTTCTTTTGTGAGAGATCGCCTGTTGATTCGTTGCCAAGCACAGTTAGAAATTTCAGTGAAGAAGTTGTACATTTTTATGTTACTCCTTCATCAGTAATGGTGTCTGTAAATTATAACGAGTAAGTGCGCCTTCCGTATTTGTGTGTCGTCTCGACGGGGTAAAAATCATTCGTTCGGCGACTGTCATGCGACCAAGAAATGTGAACTCGAATACAGTTATAGGAACATTTCAGAGGGTTTATGAACAGTGTAACCTGAATTCAAGAGGGACATAAGATGAGCAACTAACTGGAACGATTAGCTGGACACTGTCCAGTGTTAGTTACAGTTTGTGACTATTGCATTATTTTTATTTATACAGTCTGTGAACGGCGCAGTCATAATTTATGTATTTCCTGGTAGAGTATATATGGATCATTAATCGTTACATGAAATCCTCACTATTTACATGTTTCCCCAACCCGCTCGGAGTTAAATATTTACAGGTCGTGATTTATAATTGGTTTTTGCTGCAAAGATTAGAAAAGTGCCGATGGGAAAACAGGTATGTTTGGTCATGTTTGGTCTAGACACACGTTGATTAAATATTGTGATCCTCTTTGTTTGATCTGTGTGAGACTCTGTATTCAGAAATAACTCTCGGTAGTATATTCTCCTGTTTCCTGTTGTCGTTCGCTTGTGGTTGAGGAAATTAATTTATACCTTAATTCTAAGAATATAAAAAAAATACATATAAAACGTGCTCCTCGTCCAGGCTGTGAAGGCCCAAAGGATGTCAACCGGCCACCATGTCGTCTGCTGGCTTGCAGCATGCTGTGGATGCAGTATGGTAGGTCACGTGGTCAAACGGTTCAAATGGCTCTGAACACTACGGGACTTTACACCTGTGGTCATCAGTCCCCTAGCACTTGGAACTACTTAAACCTAACTAAATCACACACCTCCATGCCCGAGGCAGGATTCGAACCTGTGACCGTAGCGGTCACGCGGTTCCAGGCTGAAGCGCCTAGAACCGCATGGCCATACCGGCCGGCGCGGTCACGTGGTCAGCACGCCACTCTCCCGACCGTTTTGCCAACTATCCATACCGTGAAACCGCTGCTACTCAGTCTAGTAGCTCCTCAGTTGTCATCGATGATGATGATATTGATTTGTGGGGTGCTCAACGACGTGAATTTCAGTGCCAGTACAAATTCCCAATCGTTACACTGTCCAGTCTCGCCATTATCCCGAATGATGATGAAATAATGAGGACAACAAAAACACCCAGTCCCCAAGCGGAGAGAACAATTGACTTCAAGAGGCTGAGTGCACCCTGTACCACACCTACCACTATCGAAAAATTCTTGGCAGGACAGGAATAGAATCCAGGTCTTTCGCGTGGCAGCCATCTGCCCTGATCACTTACATAATGAACCGAATCAAAGAACGGAAGCCTTCCAGGCATTTTTGATTTGTTATTTGTTTCCTCTAATCATGTGTTGTAGTATGTTCGTTTATCTATTCTAGTTTCAAAAATGTTTTTGAATTCTGTGAATGTGTTACATTTTCCTTCATCTTTATGAATTTTTTTTAAATTTCCTTCCGAATGTAAGTATATATTCTATAATGCTACGTCATATTTCATTTCCGACCATATATGTCTTCCCCTTCCTGATATCTATCGTAAAATTTTTCAGTTTCTTACTGTCCGTCTCTGATATCATCTCCATCACACTCGTTCCTCTTCAATTTTTTCTAAGAATTTATTTCCTGTTTTCTGATAAAGATCGAGTGTCAGCTCTTTCGAATTCTCCTGTGAAATTCTGAATTTAGCTGCGCTAAAGAGGCTGATGTACTTATTTATTCATTATTGCTCTTGTTTACATCTTCCAGTCGTTTCAGCCGTTCGTAAAGTCTTTAATCTCACGTTACGTAGGTAAGCATGGCAAATTCAGTACCTAAAATCTGTGGTCTCCACACCTAAATTATTAATGTAGTATCCCTGGGCATCCCGACTTGCGTCTTACTGGAACAGATTACAGCTATTTTCCAGAACTGTTCATTTACGAAGCGACAGTAAATCTGTTGTTCGTGTAACATTTAAGCAGCCCTGCGCGTAACTGATTAAACCTCGCTTGTTATTCATGGTGGAGCGGCGCGCAGTGTGGACGTCTCACCACACATTTTTATTCCTGTAACGTTAAACTTGTGTTCCTCACAAAATATGCCGTGCTGTGCTCCTCGATCATAAGGGTACATGCAGTGGAAAATATAAAGGCTTATTAAACCTCTCCATAATGTATAGCGTGCTTAAGCATAAGATCGTCTTGCGTTAGGAGTGTTGCTGATTTATGTTGGCCAAGAGATAAACACAGTTCGTGAATTTAAGACGGAGTAAACTGATAGTGAATGTATTACTTAGAAATTCTGAAAAGTCGGTAATATGAGAGGGACAGTGGTATAAAGCAGTAGAGAAAAAGGGTCACGATTCACAGTAACGTGAGCCCAAATCAGTGCTGAAGGACAAAACCTGAATAAACAGGTGTACACAATTACACAGTATTCACAGTCAAACTCAATATCCTGAAATGTATGTAACAACTGTTTTGGAGAATCGGCGGTGCGATGATTCGCTTATCCATCGTTAGGGTCGAGTATTAATCTCTTGTAGAGGATCAGCGGCCATCCACATGCGACCTGTTTGACGCAAATTCTGCAAATGTCGTTGTCGGAAGCTAAACTGCGTGCAACACAAATATTGTCATTGTCGGTATCCAAGACAGTGTCTGTATCTTTGAAGTGGCTAGATGTTAGTCCAAAGAGGCTACAGCGGATAGGGTTGGAACGTGAACGTGAAAGCAGATCAAACCAAACGCTCTGCAACATATTCCGTCAAAGCTAGGGCCACAAGACTTTCAGCTGACAGGATTTACTGAACCGGGGGCAGTGGTCCAGTAGGCTGCCCACAACTGTTATTTCAGATGGCGTTGTTGAAAAAAATTGTGCAAATGGCTCTGAGCACTATAGGTCTTTATATCTAAAGTCACCAGTGCTCTAGAACCAACCAACCTAAGGACATCACACACATCCATGCCCAAGGGAAGATTCGAACCTGCGACTGTAGCACTCACGCGGTTCCGGACTGAAGCGCCTAGAACCGCTCGGCCATACCGGCCGGCGGCGTTGTTGAGACAAATATTTTTGACATTTCTGAGACACAGGAAAGGTAGTATTAAATTGATAAAAATAATTAAAATAATGTTAGTAATAACAAAGAACACATTGTTTGACTTGATAAAACTGTCCAATGTAGAACAATTCTCACCTAATGAGTCTATATCCATGTTAGTGTATTCTAATATAGTCTTAAGGTAAATGTAGGTTGGGGTCAGTCGTTGTTGGCTGACTAACGTGTCTGATGTTTCAGCCAGAATTCAAAAAATGCAATTAGTCTTCACGTACGCCTCACGGCGTCTGATCGTGTGTAGTAGCAGAGATCAGATGTCCATTGGATCTTGGCGGTCAAGGAATTACATGTGCAACACCAATTATTCTTGTTAGAAACCTACTTTCAAAGATGAATTTGACCACATAATCTGCAGGTTCTCCTGGAGTGTCTGTCAGCTTAGTTTACTCGAGTCATACCAGTGCATCAACTTCGTACGTCGGATCACTGAAATGAAACTCCAGCGTACCTCTTATTGCTTTATATAAACTTATATTGCCTTAGTTGTTTACAGTTTAAATATAATAGACATAACTCTGTCCATACATACACTAACATCAGAAACTCAGTAATGAAAATTACAAAATGTCTGCGGTTAGCAACAATACAGGATTTGGTTTTCCGCATTTCCGTCTCCTCTGACATCACAGACAGAAAAATTTCATTACCTGTTTTCATTCCGAGACTCGTAGCACCATGTAATACTCACGCGCACGACACAGATTATTACCGTTCGCAGTCGCAATAGAAAGTAGCTGTCTTTTTACACAGTGTTATCACAAAACAATACTTTCGGTTAGTGACCGTGTTGCCTCTTTGACACGCAGTCTCATGATATACCACAGTACACAATTACTTAAATGTAACCTACCATACTAAAATGGCACCATTGGAGTTCGAGTAAAAAAGCAACAAGTTAACTATCGGTAATATCCAAAATTATTCACTTGATGAAACATAAGTCAGTTGTCAGTTCAGTATCAGCGCCATAATACATACGGGCAAAAACTGCTTCACGTCCACATTCGCTACTGAAGAATACAAACAGTAGGATATCAGTCCACTGCAGCGTAACTAACTCTCCCATTAAGGATCTTAATTCACAATTTAATTGTAAAACACTACCATATCATAATATAATAAATCTCTGTCATTCAGGGTGCTTCCAACGATATACACTCCTGGAAATGGAAAAAAGAACACATTGACACCGGTGTGTCAGACCTACCATACTTGCTCCGGACACTGCGAGAGGGCTGTACAAGCAATGATCACACGCACGGCACAGCGGACACACCAGGAACAGCGGTGTTGGCGCAGCATTTGTGCACCGCCGCCGTCAGTGTCAGCCAGTTTGCCGTGGCATACGGAGCTCCATCGCAGTCTTTAACACTGGTAGCATGCCGCGACAGCGTGGACGTGAACCGTATGTGCAGTTGACTGACTTTGAGCGAGGGCGTATAGTGGGCATGCGGGAGGCCGGGTGGACGTACCGCCGAATTGCTCAACACGTGGGGCGTGAGGTCTCCACAGTAAATCGATGTTGTCGCCAGTGGTCGGCGGAAGGTGCACGTGCCCGTCGACCTGGGACCGGACCGCAGCGACGCACGGATGCACGCCAAGACCGTAGGATCCTACGCAGTGCCGTAGGGGACCGCACCGCCACTTCCCAGCAAATTAGGGACACTGTTGCTCCTGGGGTATCGGCGAGGACCATTCGCAACCGTCTCCATGAAGCTGGGCTACGGTCCCGCACACCGTTAGGCCGTCTTCCGTGAATGGAGGGACGAATGGAGACATGTCGTCTTCAGCGATGAGAGTCGCTTCTGCCTTGGTGCCATTGATGGTCGTATGCGTGTTTGGCGCCGTGCAGGTGAGCGCCACAATCAGGACTGCATACGACCGAGGCACACAGGGTCAACACACGGCATCATGGTGTGGGGAGCGATCTCCTACACTGGCCGTACGCCTTTGGTGATAGTCGAGAGGACACTGAAAAGTGCACGGTACATCCAAACCGTCATCGAACCCATCGTTCTACCATTCCTAGACCGGCAAGGGAACTTGATGTTCCAACAGGACAATGCACGTCCGCATGTATCCCGTGCCACCCAACGTGCTCTAGAAGGTGTAAGTCAACTACCCTGGTCAGCAAGATCTCCGGATCTGTCCCCCATTGAGCATGTTTGGGACTGGATGAAGCGTCGTCTCACGCGGTCTGCACGTCCAGCACGAACGCTGGTCCAACTGAGGCGCCAGGTGGAAATGGCATGGCAAGCCGTTCCACAGGACTACATCCAGCATCTCTACGATCGTCTCCATGGGAGAATAGCAGCCTGCATTGCTGCGGAAGGTGGATATACACTGTACTAGTGCCGACATTGTGCATGCTCTGTTGCCTGTGTCTATGTGCCTGTGGTTCTGTCAGTGTGATCATGTGATGTATCTGACCCCAGGAATGTGTCAATAAAGTTTCCCCTTTCTGGGACAATGAATTCACGGTGTTCTTATTTCAATTACCAGGAGTGTATAATTAATGAAAGATTTCCTTGTGAGAACTGTACTAATGTGCTTTCATCATCAAATCTGTCTTCTCTTTCAGACTTTGACTATCGCATTAATTATCCAATACATATATAATTCTTGTTGTGTTCATCTGAAAACCGGTTTTATATAGCTCGCCGTGCTACTTTACTCTGTGTAAGTCTCGTCATTAATATGTAACTGCTGCAACCTACATCCTGTTGAATATGTTTGTAGTTGACGAATGTTCGTCTTCCTTTAGAATTTTAACACCATCTCCATCCTTCATTACCTAATTAACTATCATTTAATGCCTCAGAGTACATTGTATTAACTAACCTATTCCTGTGGTCAAGACGTGCTAAAAACTTATATCCTCAATTTAATGCAGTACTTCTATCTAATCTTCGGGATTGTACTGTAACACCACGCTTACAAAGCCTTGATTCCCTTTCTCTTCTCTGTACAGTTCATCATAAACAATTGGCTTTCAGATTCGTCTCGTTAGCGGAATGGCATCTGCCTGCCATGCAGTGATCCTCGTTCGCTTCCCGGCCACATCGGAGATTTTCTCCGCTCGGCGATTGGGATTTTGTTGTCTTCATCATCATTTTACCATCATCGAAGCGCAAGTCGGCCTATGTCGCGTCAACTGAAAAAACTTGCAACGCGGCAACTTCCCCTGGTGAGGAATCTCCTCATTTCATTTTTCACTTCCATGTAGCGCTCGGCTCCAGACAAATACTTCCAGGAAAGACTTGATAGCTCTTAACTATGTAATCGAAATCTCATTTACAACAACTATTCTACTGCCTTCAGAGGCCTGAAATTCTTATCCTCTTTCATTTGGTTATCGTCAGCTATGTTACTGCCCAGATAGGAGAACGAGTACACTGTTTCCTAATCCGATTCTCTTGGCACCGCTTGATTAAATCCGATTACACTTTATTAGCGATGTTCGTCTAACAACCAATTTTCTGTACAATGCAATCGATTAAGGGATCTTGCAAGTCCTCCCAATTGCCAAAAGTGTGTTAGACTGAACGCTGTCAAATGCGTTCACTTCATCCACTAATTCTGCGAAGGCACGTTTGCCTTCATTGACACTTTCTCCACGTTAAGTTACTAGGTTTAATATCCAGGGAGCGGCAGTGATAGTAACTTCATACATCCTCCTTTTTGCTTCCGCGTGTCGAGTACCGGCTGCAGAGATATATGGAGATATCCTAAAAGCACGTTTCTTTCCTACTATTGGCCAATTTCGACCGAAAATGGCCAGTAGTAGAAAATAATTGCAACTACGAGAGGAAATAACATTTGAGAAATTTCCGTATATTGATCCCCGATACCGTTGTTACGCGGCTGTCTGATGCTCGACTTTCGCTTTGGACTGTGTGTGTGGATACTTGCTGTTGTCTTTACGATTTTTAGTTTGTTCTTCTGCACTGATTTCAGTTCTCGTTACCGATGGTCGTAACGTTTGTTCTTTGCTGCGCTTTTGGACATCACCTTAACGTCATTCTGGGTTTCCACACGCTATGTGTTTGGTGGAGGTTAGTGTCAGTGTACGACACTAAAGCGAAGACAGGAAACACGAAATCTTGCGTCATTAGTACATCGTGGACGAAAAAGATTCCCGAATTGCTATAGAAGCAGGTGTTATAAACTGGGTAATTTGCGCTACACTTTAAACTAAAGAGAGCGTTTCAAGCGTCGTAAATTTTATGGCTTCGTATCTCCTGAACTGTTTGTTGTACATTGGTATAATTTTGTAGGTACGTTAAATGACCGACGCTGAGCTGAAAAGAGCCAGATACCTACTAATATCATATCGTTTCTCCTTTTTTTCAGATTAGTGCAGAAACTCAGCGAGGCATGGAGTGAACATGTCGTAAGTCCCCTGCAGAAATATTGAGGCGTGTTGCCTCTATAGCCGACAGTAATTGCGGAAGAGTTGCTGCTGCAGAATTTCGTGCACGAACTGGCCTCTCGATTACGTCCCATAAATGTTCAAAGGGATTCATGTCAACGATCTGGGTGGCCAAACCATTTTCTAGAACTGTCCAGAATGTTCTTCAAATTATTGTGGTCCCATCACACGGCGTATTATCATCCACGAAAACTCCATCATTGCTTGGAAATACGAAGTCAATGAATGGCTCAAATGAACTCCAAGATGCCGAGCATAACCGTTTCCAGTTACTTAATGTTTCAATTTGACCAAAGTACCCCGTCCATTCCTTAAAACCACAGACCACACCATTATAGAGCCACCGCCAGTTCGCACAGTGCCTTGTTGACAACTTGGGTCCATGGCTTCGTGGCTGGAAAACATCCTTGCGCCAGTGATGCATTACGTATAAGACATTTCTTATTATGTTACAACAACTTTTCAGATTTCTATTTGATATTTGATCAACACCTTACGAGCATTTTATTATTTGTAATTGTATAAATTTCAGTGAAGGACGTTGGTAGTACTTTTGGTTGCTTAAAATTACCTGGGCTAAAACCTTTAATCGATTCTCTTGCTTCTTCACTTGAAGTGTTTAATTCCATTTCTGCTGCTTCATTTAGAAAGTACTAAAAACTAGTGAAGCATTGGTCACAGCATTTTTATTGAGTTAAATTGTTACCGGTTTTTGTTCATTGACTGGCTGTCCTACCTTCCGTTTGACAATATAACATATAGATTTCATCTTATTATCTGTGTTATACTTTCTCAACATTTTAATAACTTTCCGTAAAACAATATTTTAGATGCTGTTATGATGCTGGTTTGCTATCAGCAAGATATTTCATAGTTATTAGGTTGATGCACAGCTTCGTAGAGTTTTCGTGTTGGTATTCCGTATGATATGGGTTTGTTTATGGGTTCTGGAGCTGCAGTCCGGAACCGTGGGACTGCTACGGTCGCAGGTTCGAATCCTGCCTCGGGCATGGATGTTTGTGATGTCCTTAGGTTAGTTAGGTTTAAGTAGTTCTTAGTTCTAGGGGACTTATGACCTAAGATGTTGAGTCCCATAGTGCTCAGAGCCATTTGAACCATTTTGTTTATGGGTTGTTATTTTTTCATTTGTACTTCACTGGTGTGTGTGTGTGTGTGTGTGTGTGTGTGTGTGTGTGTGTGTGTGTGTGTGAATTTCGAAGGGACCAAACTGCTTAGGTCATCGGTCCCTAGACTTACACAGTACTTAAACTAACCCGATGGAGGACTCGAATCTCCGTCGGGAAGGGCCACGCAGTCCGTGACATGACGCCTCAAACATCACTGTTCCTAATTGAGTTTATATATTGTTGTTCTGGTACTTGAAGTTAGTGTGTAGAGCTGTGGACGCTTGGTAACGGAGTGCCAAGTGTGGAAATCGGAACATCTCCGACATAGGCTTCTATCTGGGTTTAGTAGCGGGGTGACAGCAGTGGAGGCACCCGAAAATATTTGCACCGTGTGCGGAGATACGTTGGACAGAGCACGGCAAGAAAATGGATTTATAGTGTTAAGGGCATTATTTTGACTTCCCATGCCCCCGGAGTAGACAAAATTCCATTAGAACTACTGACGGCCTTGGGAGAGCCAGTCATGACAAAACTCTACCAGCTGGTGAGCAAGATGTATGAGACAGGCGAAATACCCTCAGACTTCAAGAAGAATATAATAATTCCAACCCCAAAGAAAGCAGGTGCTGACAGATGTGAAAATTACCGAACTATCAGTTTAATAAGACACGGCTGCAAAATACTAACGCGAATTCTTTACAGACGAATGGAAAACCTGGTAGATGCAGACCTCGGGGAGGATCAGTTTGGATTCCGTCGAAATGTTGGAACACGTGAGGCAATACTGACCTTACGACTTATCTTAGAAGAAAGATTAAGAAAAGGCAAACCTACGTTTCTAGCATTTGTAGACTTAGAGAAAGCTTTTGACAATGTTGACTGGAATACTCTTTTTCAAATTCTAAAGGTGGCAGGGGTAAAATACAGGGAGCGAAAGGCTATTTATAATTTGTACAGAAACCAGATGGCAGTAATAAGAGTCGAGGGGCATGAAAGGGAAGCAGTGGTTGGGAAAGGAGTGAGACAGGGTTGTAGCCTCTCCCCGATGTTATTCAATCTGTATATTGAGCAAGCAGTAAAGGAAACAAAAGAAAAATTTGGATTAGGTATTAAAATTCATGGAGAAGAAGTAAAAACTTTGAGGTTCGCCGATGACATTGTAATTCTGTCAGAGACGGCAAAGGACTTGGAAGAGCAGTTGAACGGAATGGACAGTGTCTTGAAAGGAGGATATAAGATGAACATTAACAAAAGCAAAACGAGGATAATGGAATGTAGTCAAATTAAATCGGGTGATGCTGAGGGAATTAGATTAGGAAATGAGACACTTAAAGTAGTAAAGGAGTTTTGCTATTTAGGAAGTAAAATAACTGATGATGGTCGAAGTAGAGAGGATATAAAATGTAGACTGGCAATGGCAAGGAAAGCGTTTCTGAAGAAGAGAAATATGTTAACATCGAATATAGATTTATGTATCAGGAAGTCGTTTCTGAAAGTATTTGTTTGGAGTGTAGCCATGTATGGAAGTGAAACATGGACGATTACTAGTTTGGACAAGAAGAGAATAGAAGCTTTCGAAATGTGGTGCTACAGAAGAATACTGAAGATAAGGTGGATAGATCACGTAACTAATGAGGAGGTATTGAATAGGATTGGGGAGAAGAGAAGTTTGTGGCACAACTTGACTAGAAGAAGGGATCGGTTGGTAGGACATGTTTTGAGGCATCAAGGGATCACAAATTTAGCATTGGAGGGCAGCGTGGAGGGTAAAAATCGTAGAGGGAGACCGAGAGATGAGTACACTAAGCAGATTCAGAAGGATGTAGGTTGCAGTAGGTACTGGGAGATGAAGCAGCTTGCACAGGATAGAGTAGCATGGAGAGCTGCATCAAACCAGTCTCAGGACTGAAGACAACAACAACAACAACAACAACAATGCTTTTGGAAATTTGTGGTAAGGTCTTATGGGACCAAACTGCTGAGGCCATCGGTCTCTAAGCTTATGCACTACTTAATCTAACTCAAACTAACTGACGCTAAGGACAGCACACACACACACACCCATGCCCGAGAGAGGACTCGAACCTCCGACGGGGGCAGCCGTTCGGGCCGTAACAAGGTGCCCAAGACCGCGCGGCTACCCTGCGTGGCAACCCCATGTCCATGAAGACTTCGGAGTGAGATAATGATCGTTTAAACCCATTAATACACAATGCTCCACGTCAGTGTACTCGAGAACAGGCAAATGTGATGATATGTGACTATTCCAACATTAAGCGACATTTACGTGCAATGGCGAGGGTTCGAAATGCGGGAGTATGGCTGCCGCAGCTCTAAGTCAAAATGCAAAAATCTGGGTGTTCATCCATATCTGTATTTCTGCTTGCTTGTCATTAATTGGTTCGTGAACAACACCGATCTTTCCTATCCTGCATCGTTACTGGTGACGATAAATGGTATCTTTATACTTACGAAAGGAAAAGAAAGGAATAGTTGACCCAAACCAAAGCAGCAACTCCGTACGAAAACCTGTGTAATTTCACAAAAAATAATGTTATGGATACGGTGGAACAGCGGCAGTGTGGTGTACTTCGAATTGCATCCTCGAGGTGTAATCAATACTGCTGACATTTATCGTCCACAACTGAGATGTCCTGCAGATGCAGTCCCAAAAAACGATCAGGAAGACTGCATGAATGATAGCACTCCACAAAAATACCGGCCTGCATTTTTCAGGACTGTTCAAAAAACGCTCTTCAGGAGTTGGGTTGGACAGTCATTCGACACCCGTCAGAGTAACCTGATCTTGCGACCACAGATTTTCACCCTTTCCTCCGTCTATCGAACAATTTCCAAATAACTTCCTTTCCCGGTGAAAATTCACTCCGAAAGTGGCTCGACGATTTCTTCGTCTCAAAATCGTGTGTTTTCTACGGTGGCGGAATCTAATAATTAACCCAGCAATGGTAATTTGTTGCTAGTAATGAAGGAGATTTGCGTCTCTGTTATATGTATGTGTAGTGTGCATTAAACTTAAGGGAAAACCTTACGAATTTAGGAAGCAAACTGGATGTTTATTTGAGGAAAGGGCTACCTCAAATGACTCTATATTCCACTTTCAGAGACGAGAAGTGCTAGGTATGAGAAACTCTTTAATGCCCTCCACATCGTCCACGGTAGAAAGAGCGGCAGGTAGTGAGATATGAATTTTCATCTGCGCATATCTTTCAGTGAAAACGATATCGACGAACAAGTCGGATGAATAATGCGTACAGAGCGAGCGGGGCAGGCAAATTTCCCATCCCCTGAGTGAGAGAGGGCGTGGCACTCGAGTGAAACGACACGTGGAGAGTTATAAGCGGCAAGAAAATGCGCCACAGATGGAAGCGCCCATACATCATACAGATAAACACGCACACGGTAGCGAGCGCCGCCAGTTGGGAATAGAGGGAAGCGAGCGCGCAGGAGATCCGAGTGCATGCGAGGAGAATATGCTTCGCCCTCGACACGTCCTCCATATTTATCTGCGAGTGGCTCAGGTGCTGCTCTCTATTGAGAACTGTAATAACGCTGGCCATTGTCACTACAGTCTGACGCGTGACAGGCTTCACATGCTGCTTGGGTTCAACCAGTCAGTTTCCTTGTAGAAAGACCACATTATTTTTCACGTTTGTTAGCTGTTATAAATATTCAGAGGCGGTACGGCAGTTATATCATGAATGTACTTTTTAAGTGAAAATTGTATACCTGACATGGGCTCAAATTCACCTGACCAACAATCCGAGCACAGTTTATCCCTAGTCGAGGTTTTGTAATAGTAATTTAAAAGCTGAAAAAGGGAGGAAAGAGCGCTGCCATGTTCCATACTGCTTACAAGTACGCCAAGCGCGAGTGACTTGTTTTCAGAGTATTGTGATCTGGCATTTGACTAACTGTCTTGTGCTGTCTTTTATGCTGCCTAACATTACCTCATGATCTCTGACCCGCAGGAGCGGATGAGATCACAGACTGCCAAAACTCAGTTGATCTAAAATAGAAAACGTCATAGGAGCGTTATTGTTGTTGTTGTCTTCAGTCCTGAGACTGGTTTGATGCAGCTCTCCATGTTCCTCTATCCTGTGCAAACTTCTTGATCTCCCAGTACCTACTGCAACCTACATCCTTCTGAATCTGCTTAGTGTATTCATCTCTTGGTCTCCCTGTACGATTTTTACCCTCCACACTGCCCTCCAACGCTAAATTGGTGATCCCTTGATGCCTCAGAACATGTCCTACCAACCGATCCCTTCTTCTGGTCAAGTAGTGCCACAAACGTCTCTTCTCCCAATACTTCCTCATTAGTTATGTGATCTACCCTTCTAATCTTCAGCATTCTTCTGTAGCACCACATTTCGAAAGCTTCTATTCTCTTCTTGTACAAACTATTTATCGTCCATGTTTCACTTCCGTTCATGGCTACACTCCATACAAATACTTTCAGAAACGACTTCCTGACACTTAAATCTATACTCGATGTTAACAAATTTCTCTTCTTCAGAAGCGTTTTCCTTGCCATTGCCAGTCTACATTTGATATCCCCTCTACCTCGACCACCATCAGTTATTTTGCTCCCCAAATAGCAAAACTTCTTTACTACTTTAAGTGACTCATTTCCTAATCTAATTCCCTCAGCATCACCCGACTTAATTCGACTACATTCCATTATCCTCGTTTAGCTTTTGAGGATGTTCATCTTATATCCTCCTTTCAAGACACTGTCCATTCCATTGAACTGCTCTTCCTAGTCCTTTGCTGTCTCTGACAGAATTACAATGTCATCGGCGAACCTCAAAGTTTTTATTTCTTCTCCATGGATTTTAATACCTACTCCGAATTATTCTTTTGTTCCCTTTACTGCTTGCTCAATATACAGATTGAAAAAAATATCGGGGAGAGGCTACAACCCTGTCTTACGTCCTTCCCAACCACTGCTTCCCTTTCATGTCCCTCGACACTTATATCTGCCATCTGGTTTCTGTACAAATTGTAAATAGCCTTTCGCTCCCTGTATTTTACCCCTGCCACCTTTAGAATTTGAAAGAGATTATTGCAGTCAACATTTCAAAAGCTTACTCTAGGTCTACAAATGCTAGGAACGTAGGTTTGCCTTTCCTTATTCTTTCTTCTGACATAAGTCGTAAGGTCAGTATTGCCTCACGTGTTCCATTGTTTCTACGGAATCCAAACTGATCTTCCCCGAGGTCGGCTTCTACTAGTTTTTCCATGCGTCTGTACAGAATTCGTGTTAGTATTTTGCAGCTGTGGCTTATTAAACTGATTGTTCGGTAATTTTCACATCTGCCAACACCTGCTTTATTTGGGAATGGAGATACTATATTCTTCTTAAAGTCTAAGGGTATTTCGCCTTTTTCATACATCTTGCTCACCAGATGGTAGAGTTTTGTCAGGACTGGTTCTCCCAAGGCCGTCAAGAGTTCCAATGGAATGTTGTCTACTCCGGAGGCCTTGTTTCGACTCTGGTCTTTCAGTGCTCTGTCAAATAATTCACGAAGTATCATATTTCCCAATTCATCTACATCTACATCCTCTTCCAGTTCCATATATTGTCCTCAAGTACATGGCCCTTGTATGGATCCAAGATATACTCCTTTCACCTTTCTGCTTTCCCTTCTTTGCTTAGAACTGGGTTTCGATCTTAGCTTTTATATTCATATAAGTGGTTCTCTTTTCTCCAAAGGTCTCTTTAATTTTCCTGTAGGCATCTATCTTACCCTTGGTGAGATAAGTCTCTATATCCTCTAGCCATCCCTGCTTAGCCATTTTGCACTTCCTGTCGATCTCAGTTTTGAGACGTTTGTATTCCTTTTTGCCTGCTTCATTTACTGAATTTTTATATTTTCTCCTTTCATCAATTAATTTCAATATTTCTTCTGTTACCCAAGGATATCTACTAGCCCTTGTCTTTTTACCTACTTGATCCTCTGCTGCCTTCACTACTTCCTCCCTCAAAGCTACCCATTCTTCTTCTACTGTATTTCTTTCCCCCATTCCTGTCAATTGTTCCCTTATGCTCTCCCTGAAACTGTGTACAACCTCTCGTTCTTTCAGTTTATCCAGGTCCCATCTCCTTAATTTCCTACCTTTTTGCAGTTTCTTCAGTTTTAATCTACAGGTCATAACCAATAGATTGTGGTCAGAGTCCATATCTGCCCCTGAAAAGGTCTTACAATTTAAAACCTGGATTCTAAGTCTCTGTCTTACCATTATATAATCTATCTGATACCTTTTAGTATCTCCAGGGTTCTTCCATGTATACAACCTTCTTTCATGGTTCTTCAACCAAGTGCTAGCTATGATTAAGTTGTGCTCTGTGCACAATTCTACCAGAAGGCTTCCTCTTTCATTTCTTAGCCCAAATCCATATTCACCTACTATGTTTCCTTCACTCCCTTTTCCTACACTCGAATTCCGGTCGCCCATGACTATTAAATTTTCGTCTCCCTTCACTGCCTGAATAATTTCTTTTATCTCATCATACATTTCTTCAATTTCTTCATCATCTGCAGAGCTAGTTGGCATATAAACTTGTACTACTGTAGTAGGTGTGGGCTTCGTATCTATCTTGGCCACAATAATTCGTTCACTATGCTGTTTGTAGTAGCTTACCCGCATTCCTATTTTCCTATTCATTATTAAACCTCCTCCTGCATTACCCCTATTTGATTTTGTGTTTATAACCCTGTAGTCACCTGACCATAAGTCTTGTTCCGCCTGCCATAGAACTTCAGTAATTCCCACTATATCTAACTTTAACCTATCCATTTTCCTTTTTAAATTTTCTAACCTACCTGCCCGATTAAGGGATCTGACATTCCACGCTCCTGATACCGACATCCTCTTGAGTAGTCCCCGCCCGGAGATCCGAATGGGGGACTATTTTACCTCTGGAATATTTTACCCATGAGGGTGCCATCATCATTTAATCATACTGTAAAGCAGCATGCCCTCGGGCAAAATTACGGCCGTAGTTTCACCTTCCTTTTATCCTTTCGCAGTACCAGCACAGCAAGGCCATTTTGGTTATTGCTACAAGGCCAGATTAGTCAGTCATCCAGACTGTTGCCCTTGCAGCTACTGAAAAGGCTGCTGCCCCTCTTCAGGAACCACACGTTCGTCTGGCCTCTCAACAGATACCCATCCGTTGTGGTTGTACCTACGGTACGGCTATCTGTATCGCTGAGGCACGCAAGCCTCCCTACCAACGGCAAGGTCCATGGTTCATGGGGGTGGTTGGATTTTAATACCTACTCCGAATTTTTCTTTTGTTTCCTTTACTGCTTGCTCAATATACAGATTGAATAACATCAGGGAGAGGCTACAACCCTGTCTCACTCCCTTCCCAACCGCTCCTTCCCTATCATGCCCCTCCACTCTTATAACTGCCATCTGGTTTCTGTACAAATTGTAAATAGCCTTTCGCTCCCTGTATTTTACCCCTGCCATCTTTGGAATTAGAAAGAGAATATTCCAGTCAACATTGTCGAAAGCTTTCTCTAATTCTACAAACGCTAGAAACGTAGGTTTGCCTCTCCTTCATCTATTTTCTAGATAAGTCGTAGGGTCATTATTGCCTCACGTGTTCCATCATGGGACCGTTAGTCATGTGATATAGTCGCTCTGGCACATGGAGGTGATTGGTTGGTTCGGGGAAGGGACCAAACAGCGAGGTGTGGCAGCAGCGTTGTGTGACGTTCGCCGTCGTCACCTGTCTGTGCCACTACGAGATTACAATGTGGCGCTCTTGCGGATAATAGACCTATTTTTTAGTGTATTTAGCCTTGATGATTGCCTAAAATTAATTACGAACTAACTGATATTGTAAATTTTTGCTTGACCGAGAGTTCACTAGAGCGACATATGCTGAAATAAAAACTTGGAAGGCAGACGAAGTAAAGATCACCGAAGAGGACATTGCGGGAGTACATCTGTGTTTTCTTATAAACGCTGTTTTCTCGCAACTGATCAGTCCCGAGTTATGTAATTCTGTCATCGAAAATTGTGATGTAACAGCTAAAAGTGATGCCAGTGATGGTACAGTTACCGACATATTCACTACTCATGCTGCACAGATATTAGTACAGTTAGAATGTTCGCAGTTCCATTAGAGATTCCTCAGACGAAATAGATTCCGTATTTTTGGGGTATGGGACCGTCATTACTAATGTTGCCGAAAATGGACTGTGCCACATATGCTCATTGTTTTGATTGGCATAATAGAAGTCCAAATTTAGTTACTGAACGTATCACTTCGTTCATTGACACGTGCTGATAACGTGCGTTGGTGGTATATGACAGCCAGCCAAGGATTTGTAGTCCTCCTAATTATATACACATACTCTGACCTAGGAGAGGTGTGGCTCAGCTCTCCGCGGGTTGGCGGACAACATGCTCTTGTCGATGCACTGCAGCCGCGGCGCATTTGATGGCGACAGATGGCGGAGACTACTATGTATTAATGACCTACAGGTAGCAGCCGTCAGCACTCCCGACGTGTTACAAACACAAGCGACGACTCACGAATGGAGACTGATATCGTATCTGAGAATATAACACGTACCTCAACCGACCCTGGAAAATCAGTTTCGAACTGTCTGATCGACAGAGGAAGAAATACATATTATGTTACAGGAAACAGTAAAGTACACTAAACTTTAAAAGTTTAGTAGAAGAAAATCAACTGACAGCGACGTCAGATGAAAAAGCAATCGGCCGAAAAGACAATTACGGCACTTTTCAAGGTCCCGGAACAACAGGAAGAGGCAAAAAAAAAAGAAACAGAAAAAATAGAATTATAACATAACTACAGAAAAAGATAACGTAACAAATGATACCGAAGCAAATCCCGAGCAAAGATGAGAAGCTGGCAAAGCTTAGAAAACAGAAAAGTGAGAAAATCCATTACAGGAGTCTCCCGAATAGTCGCCGAAGAGGCGTCAAAAACAAGAAGAGGCGTGTACGTCTGGCGATGGAGACAGTGGATCCTGCATTGTGGAGAAAACTGAGATCCGTAGCGAAAAAGGAAAAGGCACAGCAACACTGAAGAAAGTCCTGGCCGATCAAAGGACAACTTACAACGGAAAACAGACACACGTAAAAGACACTAGCCCAAAAACAATACGGCCGAGCAATTCTCCTCGAAGGGAGGATCAGCGCGAAACCGACGATAAATACGTCGAATTAGGTCGAAATTACAGCAGAGCAGATGGTGAGGTAGAGATATATTGTAATGTCGCCTTTGAAAAATTATGGATGACTGTGCTGGAAAAACTCTTACAGTATTTGATTTTCAAACAGATGACCTAACTCAACGTACTCATAGTTTTATGTTTACTTATTCTGATCATCATTTAACTGACACATAATTTTTTTAGCGCAACGCAGTCAGATTTTCAATAATCTATACAAAATAACGGCCATGACTATCAATTAGCTACACCTTTCATGAATCACTTACCTCAAAAAAATCTTCGTTACTCGAACTAGTGCAACACAGCGAGCGCCAATACTGCCAGCTCAATAAAGGATTCTGACTACCTAAGGCACTATCTACTAATAGGCATAGTTAGCAAATGAAAGATTTTCATAGAGAAAAACAATGTATTTACCTTAATAATGTTCAAAAGTTATCATATACATATCTACTAATTCATGACATCCATCTTTTCTAATTTCCTTTTTCTGGCGTACACATGTTCACATCGTCCGCTTATAGTAACCTCTCAAAACTCTGGCATCTCTCTCTCCACATCCCCCAGTGCTGGCGGCTCACCTCCAACTCCTGAGAGCTACGCGCTGTTCGCTTCCAAGTGCTCAACACAACACAAGCAAATATGCCAACAATAAGTCCAACCAGCCACAGACTGCACACAGCGCAGTCAGCGATTTTCATACAGGGCACTACGTGGCGTTAAAAATATAAAAACCTAAACAGCCAACTTACAATATATCGATCAGGAAATGGGCGAGAGCTAGTACACTGAGTAGACAGAATAGTGACACATTTCGATTAGACACAAGGCCGCTACGGACATTGTGAATAGTACCTAACATTTATGCTCGTCTTGTTTATTTGTTTTTATCTTTGTAAGTTATGAAATTCTCTAATAACCGCAAGTATATACTTGTACAGGTTTAAACGTTAACGTGATTTTTACAGACTTAGTAAGATATCAGCTTTAAAAGAATTTCTCTGGAACTGATTTTTCCCTGCTTCACGAAGTTAACATCTTTGCTTTTAATATTCCAGATTATAACGAACATGTTAATATAGCTACAGAAGAACAAACCGGAACGGCTTTTTTCAGGAGAGAGGGTATATTGGTTCTGTTAAGTAGTTGAGTCCGGAAGGGGTGTCAGTTGTTGCACTTCACTTTGTATCTTCCTTGAGGCACCTCAATGGAAGCAAAGCGAGTCAAATTTTTCAAGCAGGATATCATTTATTTATTAAAAAAGAGTCCTTCTGGCTTACTAAATGGTGAAGATTCAATTGCATCATATATAAGAAGGACCAGACGCCAAATTACAATTACTGTAAGGAATGCCGTGACCTTGTTATAAATTTATCGCTGAGGGACACTTGGGAATCAACAAATTTTCTGAGACTCAGATTTACTTATGTCACACAAAGTTCTGTTAGTACTATAGACAGAATACAGCATATGTGTGCAGATAATTACACTCTTAATACGCATGTCATTCCAGCCTATTTTCTGGATCGTTTTGCCTCTGCGGCTACATTAAATTTACCAGATGGCAGCAAAAAATACAGCAATCAATAGTATTGAAATGTAGCTCTATTGAAAGACCCAAAACTGAAGTAGGTTTTCACAATGACTTGGCACGAAAATTTACAAAGTCGAAATAGGTTAAATGCTGATTCAGCATGAGAGACGAAGAGCGCAATACCACTGTCGTCTCTTTCAGCGAAATAAAATTCAGAGGCTATGGAATTTTGCCGGCCGGGGTGTAGGCGCTACAGTCTGGAACTGCAGTCGCAGGTACGAATCCTGCGTCGGGCATGGATGTGTGTGATGCCCTTATGTTAGTTAGGTTTAAGTAGTTCTAAGTTCTAGGGGACTGATGACCACAGATGTTGGGTCCCATAGTGCTCAGAGCCACAGGAATAGGAAACGAGTATTTACAGAGGAACTAGAAGCAGATAACGGAAATATACTAAGAAAACTGTCTGAAATCATGCAGGAAACGTATCAGTACTTTTAAAGGCTCTGTTCGCCGCCTGGGACAGATAAAAAGTCGACCACTGTGGCAGAGAGGTTCTAGGCACTTCAGTCCGGAACCGCGCTGCTGCTGCGGCCGCAGGTAGAATCTAGCCTCGGGCATGGCTGTGTGTGATGCCCTTAGGTTAGTTAGGTTTAAGTAGTTCTACGTCTACGGGACTGGTGACCTCAGATGTTAAGTCCAATAATACTTAAAGCCATTTTGACAGATGAGGGAGAAATACCCGGAGTAAACACAAAGCTAATCGCAGAAGAAAATGTCGACCTTTTCCCAGGTTTTGGTAATAAGAAAGTATATTATCTCTTCAGAAAATTGCCAACAAATGAATCACCACGGCCCGATGGATTACCAATAGGATTTTATAGTTCATACTGGGAAGTTACCGGCGATTAGCACAGAGAGTGAAAGGAGTAGAGAGGAGAGCGAAACTACCCAGAGTTCAATTAGGGGAAAACAGTACTCACTCCAAAAAAAAGAAAGCTAACAGTTAAGAACACAGAGCCATAGTCCATCATTAAATAGTGATTATAAAATAGTAGCCAGAGTAGTCAAAGAAAGACTCTCAACAATAATCCACAAGATCACCTGTCTTCCATTCCCAGATGAAGTATCAACCAAGGTTTTTGAGAATATGGGGGTTTAATGGTGATCACATCTCTAATAATAGCACCGATAGGTTTCATTTTCATAGACTTTTACAAAGCTTTTTTCTACTTGCCCACAAATGAAAAAGAATTTGGGCTTTGATTAAAATAATTTAGAAGTAGTAACAAATGTGATAACAGAAACAACGACAGAAATAAGTGTGAACGATTAATTTTCGAAACAAATAGAATTCAAACGTATTATCCACCAAGTGACCCTGCTATCTACGTTACGAATGTTTTAGTTAATTTCAATAGAAACAATACTGGTGAACATAACAAACGTCTGACAAGTTTAAATATTATTGATCAAATTTTTACAGTGAGAGCGTATGTTGAGGACATGATGTCTTGACAAAAAGTACTGCCGAGATAGAGCTTCATCAGAGAGATATTCGAAAATGCCGTTTACCACCTGGAGTAAGTATAAATGCAGGCAAAGTAGAAAAGAAACTGAGTCTTAAAAACCAACAAGCAAAGTGGGCACCCAAAAGAAGTTACCAGTAGCATGACTTTAGCTGTAAACTGAGTACTTGACCCCTAAACAAGATTTCCACAAATTGGAAGGGCGTAATTCAAAATTTAAGGGAAGTCGTAATTGAACATAAATGGCGACAGATAGACCAAGTTCAGAAGACTAGACTAATAAATGTGTGTATTAAGTCACAGTACATTACATATGTTAAATATTTTCGATTTCAAAGCAAATAGCATAAACATAACTGCGATGTCACGCAGAATCTTGCCGAATTGGGAAACATTCAACGTAAAAACAACGACATACACGTTTCTCACAGATGGAGGCGGTCTCGTCCTCGTGAACTTCAGTCATGAATGCACCACACTGTAAATTCAACGTACATATAAATAACGCTTTTAATGAAAATGCGCAGAGCATCACGACACAACTATTTCGTGCAACAGCTCCAGAAAGTTTGATGATCGCAGCACACGTGATGATAATCCGTTACCACCTAAGACATGTCAGGAAATACAATACAGAGGTAAGTTATCAACAGCACAATAATGTAACACAGCTCAATGTGACAAGTGAAGAGAGAGCGGTAGACAGGAAAATATAAGAAAGAATGGGATCGAAGAAAAGTAGACAAAGATCTTATGAGAAACTGCATGGGAAAACGTTAATCTCTTGAGGCACACATATAAGTTTAATCAGACAAGTCCATAAGTCACTGCTACCATTAATTTCACTGAGGCTCTTCCAGTTCTCTCGTCTAGAGACGGTCTGCTAGTACGGCCAAGGCTTTTTTTTTTCGTCACCGGTTCAGATCAGGTCCAACTGTCTCGGTGGACAAGTAAGAGGAGACTCAATGCTGCGGCTGAATAACAGCCGAGCGTAGCACTTTGAAGGTGTGGCGGTGGAACCTTCAGTTCCGTGCCACCCTCCGACCGTGGAAGGACACAGGAGTGGTGTAATAATGCGCCAACTCTATGGTCAAGGAGAAAAGTGGCTGGAGATGAACAGGCCACTGCTAGTGACTCTACGAAACGGGCAGAAACACGTGGTAGTATTGGGCCTATCGTCAGTCATAGCCCGAATCCGGGTCGTCCAGGGTGGTGAGTGGAACGGGGTGTCAGTGCCAGCGCCGTGGAACTGTAGTGCCGATGGTTTGGAGTCCAGCGGTTGTCTCACGGAGAGCCTTAAGGTGGATAGTAGTCTTGGAAAGGGAGGTATTTGTCTCCTCATGCAGAGTGACAATCCTGGTGAGCAGAGGGGCGTGAAGAATCCACCTGAAAACTTTATTCTGGAGGCGCTGGAGCCTCAGCGTCCGGGACTTACTAATCGTGGCCCACACAGAAGAACCATACGTTAGTGAGGGCAGCCAGAGCTTGGTATCTAAATTCAGCTGTCGGCTGGGTCTAAGGCCTGGCGGCGTGTTGCTCTTATTCTCTTTGTACAGATGCCTCTCCACTCGTGGTGACGTCCCAGTCAGCGTGCTATTGGCTGACGTCACAGCCCTCTCTGCTGTATCGTTCTTGATCTTCGTGTCGGCGCTTGTCGTTACGCCGCATCATATGTAGCGTGTGCTCGGTCCCATTTAGGGACATAGACCTGAGACAGTGCAAGGTAAGTGATGACTACACGTTTATGATTCTCACTGTAATACAGAATATAGGCAAAATAATGTGAACAGTGGTAGTAATGGCTTGCGTTTGGCGGTAAGCAGGTAAGGCACTTGTTTCGAAGAGGGCAGATTGTGGAGAATCAATATCCAAAACAGATAACTTATCGACTGTTTTGAGAGTCATGACAGACTACGCAAAACGTGGAAAGACATCATAGTGTAAACGTAACAGTGGGCCAAATTAAAACTAAATGACTGAGATCGTCGATCGCTAACACGAAATGTGTCAAAACAACACAAAACTACGGAGGCTAAAGTGACTGCAGAGCTCAATAGCCATCTTTTAGACCCCATGCCTATCGACACTGTCTGACAAGAACTCAATAAAACGAATAATCATGGACGTGCTGCTATATCGAAATCATAAGTGACTATAACCAACGCAAAGAAGTGTAAAACATTTTGTCAGGTGCTTAAATCCTAGGCGGCTGATCTGTGGAAACACGTCATATTGTCCGACTAGTCAACGTTTTCCTTATTTACAACATCAGACCGGGTTTAATATTGGAAAACGCCAAGAGAAGCCTACAATACTGATTGCTTGATTCCAACGGTTAAGCATGGAGGAGGAAGTGTGATGGTGTGGGGAGCCATATTATGGCATTTTGCTAGTCCCATCATTTCTCTCAAAGGCCATGTTAAAGTCAACTGTAATGTGGACATTGGGTGGAATTGAACTGCAGCGTTTATTTTTATTTATTTATTTTTTTTTTTTTTTTGCCCGCACAATTCCTTGACTTGATTATCGGACCCTTGTAAGTGGTACTGGAGCACACACTCCAGAGCAGGTTTCCACCTCCGTCGTCACTACAGGAGTTAGAAAAAGTTCTGATCGAAGAGCGGCATAGCATTCCACTAGAGACTATACAACTATTGTATGCGAATATTCAAAGGAAAATCGCAGCTGTATTACGTGCGAATTGGGGTCCAGTCTCTTATTAGTAAACCATTCCCAAGTAAGTACCGTTATTCACATTATTTTGCCTATCCCCTGTTTGTTAGGACCTAGTACGACGTGCATGTAGTCAGCCCAGGCACACCATCCGCAAGCCGTCGCTTCGGGCATTATTGAGAGAGTATCGTGAATCCAGAAGGCTGATGGTATGTGCGAAATTAGGGGATCATACTTTAGAGATAGGATTAGCTACACTTGTATTGCTGCCATTTTGTTTCTTGCTATTTTTCTTATATTTGACAGAGGCTCAACGTGACCTGAAATAAGAATATAGGGTGTAACCATGTAATGAGCTGTACCGATATTACTGGTTCAGGTAGTTCAGTTGAGAGCAGATAATACCGAAGTGCATAAACAGTTAGATGCTATACGTAAGTACGGGGCCTCTTCCCATTTGACTGCTCTTACCTTAGAATTAGATACCGCCCTCTGCTGACATGAAGTGCTATCGTTGTGAATACTCTTACCTTAGAATTAGATATCACCCTCTGCTGACATGAAGTGCTATCGTTGTGAATGCTCATGTCACATGGAGAAAGGGTGTCGGCAACCGCAATGTAAGAAATGTGGGAAATTAAGACACAAGGAGCGAGATAGCAAAAGTAAAGTGTATTAGGGAAAGGGGCGGAATGTCAGCAACTAACAGTTAAGAAACGGCTGATCGCAAACGTCTGTCAGACGGCGCTATCAGAAAAATTTAATGTTACAGAAACGTATGCAGGAGGAGAATGTTGTTCGATTGACGTAGAAGACGGTATGGAATACATAAAAGACACTGGTGCTCACATGTCTGTGGCGAGTCTGGAGCTATTGGAAAAGAGGCTGTTGATTCCTCCACGGTATAACTTATCTGGAGTGGGGAATAATGATGTAAATCGTTACGTTCAGCGTTGAACAAAAGTGGTTCACGAAAGTATAGAAGTTTTGCGGTGTATAGGTGATGGGTAATGCGCGAATCTGGGGTTAGGTGTCCTGTACAAGCACCGTACAAAAGTTGACTTTGCGGAAAGCTTGGTAGAGCTCGGAGAAACGCCGTTCCATCTCGGAAAACGGCTATCGATAACTTGCTGCCGCACAGTCCGTCTATCATGAAGGACAAGCCGATTAATCTGTGTCCAAAGTATCACAACTTACAACATAACTACTGTAGGTGAAACCAGAGGCGACAACTCATCTAACCGTGTATGTATGGTAGAACCTCTGCGAGAAAACGATGAATTAGGTAAAGTGCGATATCTTGGCGCCGGTGTATTGTACACATACGGATAATAGCTAATGAGTAGTGCCCATCAATGTGGATAATTTTGATACCTGCGACATAATTAAGTTCAGACTTGCACTAATTTACATGAAATGTTTAAGTGGAATGAATGATCGAGTGGGTGTGGTAATTGCTGTTACCACATACTTTAGTGAATGATTTGATAATGAACTTACACTCTAAACTAGTCATCAAGCCAAAATATTAAGATTGCAGCGTAAAGGTTCTCTGCAATTTAATGCATAATTTCGTTTGCCAACTACATAAGTTTGTCGAAAGGATTACTCGTCGAGAATGTAGCTGACCTAGGCGAGGATGTTAGTAAAGTACACGTAAGCAAGCCACCAGGTATAACGGCATTACATACAACAGTGGCACATTCAGAAAGAGCAGAAGGAGTAGCAGTGGAGGAAATACTGTTGCTATTTGAGGACATATTTTTAATCCTTGTGGCCCGTGACCGGCAACCCTGTTGATTGCGCAAAGGATTCCCCTTATGAAAAAATCACTGGTGTACTCTAAGCCATATAGTGTGCCCCATAATATGGCGCTCGTAATGGAAGGAGTAATTATCTGTTGTGCGATGGTGTCATTGAGGATAGCACCAGCCCATCACATAGCGCCAGGCATAAATAGTTGCAAAATGTCTTCCCACAGAATGAAGAAATGTCGATTCTGTTGCGATTTCAGATATCTCAACGCACGTAGAATTAGAAATAAATATCCAGTACTGAATAAATTTCCAGCAGTGACTATCACGAAAGCCCTGAGGAACATGGGACTATATTTTTCCTCAATATGCCTAAGAATTGGTTATCAAAACTGGGAGCCGTACCAGAGGACAAACCAAAAACTGCATTTACACATCATTGGAGTGTAACACCAGTATCAGCAAATTCCATTTGGTATGAAAAAATGCCAGCCTCATTTCAGAGATTGTCGGATGGAGTTTTGAGAGGATTACAGCTGAAACTATGTACGATTTTCCTTGAAAATACTGCTATGTTAGCAAAAGATATGAAGGAGCATATACAACAGTTGACACTAGTTTCAAGCAATTTTGTTCAGCACACCTGACCCTTAACATACAGAAGTGCCATTTTGCACTGTATAAAGTGAATTAATAGTGACATATGATTATCCAGGTTAGTGAGTGCTGCAAAAAGCTTTCCAACACATGAAGCAAGTAACGAATTACAGCCGTTTTTTTGCACTAGCCAATTACCGTTGGAAGTTAGTAATAGGGTTTGCGGATGTAGCACAACTCCTCATGCAGTTGTTAAAAGGATATAAGGTTCCAGTGAATACCAGAGTCGACATTAAGTTTGACAAATTATAAGAATTATTAACAACTAGTCCATTGTTGATTTTCCCAGTTTATGAAAGGGAATTGGTTTTGTAATGTGATACTAGGATCATGTGGTAAGTGTTTTTTAAGACAGGAAATATCGGTTAAGGAAAATCTAGTCACCTATGCATCATAGCAGTTGCACAAAACCAAAACATTATTCTACAACCGAGAAACAGATTTTAAGTAGAATAGATTGTATGGCATACTTCTGCTGCTATTTATAGGCGAAACATTTAAGGAACTGCAAATCACGCAGCTTTGGAATGATTGTTATTGCTGAAGGATCCATCAAGTAGACTACCAAAAAGGGCATTAAAATAGTGTTAATTACACTGTTGAGTTAATAGAAGCCCAGCAAGAAATACGACTGCTGATTGGCTTAGCAGGAAAATAGTTGTCGTGCGGCAGATACTGGGTCACAGTCTTACAGAATGGTAGAGACCACAAGCTGTTGATACGGAGGCCGCCCTAAATACACCCAGAATTAATCGACATTAACAGGTTTTCTATGTTTTATAGTCGCATAATTACTACAGTGACATTTTTGATAGAATTGCACTTCTTTCTGTGGTATTTAAGAAGTTTATAGCATAACGTTAACCACATAGGACATATGAGACTTGATCAGAAAGTTTCAAGATAACAGCGCTGTAAACCACTGCCTGGTAGTCAGGAGAAGAGGTTTCACAAACGTCTGCCTTATTATAGCAAATATAAGCCGGCACGTAACTCAGGTGCTGTTGGTACATTCATTGTCACAGCTGTCATATCGATGGCTCAAAAAGTTGAACTTGAGCACTACTACACACTATACACTGATTCTGGAGAAACACTACTAGTATCAGCGAAATTAAATCGCCACCTTCAGATATAAAAAAAAATTACAGGGACAGTCCCTTTCGTTGACTTTCCTGAGTAATTGGACACTGCTTAGGCAGACAACATTCCACAGTATCATCTCTTGTAATGAAATAAGAGAAAAGCTGTGCAAACGGTGCACATTTGTTAGAAATCGAATACATAAAATGTGTATAAAATGTCTTCTGGCTGTGTTATTGTTGACATCTGATACAAATGATATCGAGATGGCGATTTAATTTCGCTTCAACTAGTAATCATTGCGTATTTTTGTACGATCTTTGAGAATAAACTTCTGTAATGAGAATTAGCGTCATTAGATTATGTGAACGCCCCCAATAGAGTTGACGATGTTAAGTAATCGTCATAATAAATGAAGTGTTTTTGAAAGAGCCAAACCTTATAGATGGGTTTATATTACAGTTATAAAAAAATCACTGATGATTATAAGAATGATGCTGTGGTGTAATGTGGATGCTAGTTATTTATACAGCTGATCGTGGTTATGACGGAGGTGGAACGACGGTTATGGGTATGGAGCCCTGTAAAACAACAAGTAGCTAAAAGTATCAAGCAAGGTGGAAAAAGTGGAAGGGAGAAATATGGATGGTTTGAGGTGGAACGATGTAACTAGATTTACAAAGAGGTGCAAGGGACACTGTTACACCTAGAGATTATTGTACTTAGGGTCACTTGTAGTTATTTGTTGGTATTTCAGTCTAGTGACTGATTTTAGAATCACAGGCAGATTAGAGACTTCCATAAGCAGTCTGCACCATTTTCTGAACTATTTGTTGTTGCTAGACATGAAGCTGTGTTTTGTGTATCATTTGTAAATATTTCGGGTTCGAGTCATGTAAATGCCGTGTAATATATTAAACATATTTAGGATATATTGCTAATTGTTCTGTTGCAAAATTTTGTGGTAAGTAACACTCTACACTTTTAAAAGTAATTATATGACATGTGTATAGTAAAGCCGCTTTTTGTCTGTCGTGCATTATCTCTTACATCGAAGCATAAAGAGTATCACCTTGAAACACAGGATATTTGGAAATTAAGTGTGTTATGTGTGACTGACTGAGAAATTTTAGCAGTCTTGGAAAACGGCAATGAGTGCTGGTTCCTGATTGTCTCAATTTTAAAAGGTGTTTAACTTGAACTTGGTTATTGATAATACTTCTGCCCAGTTTGGCTTCGCTGACTTATTATTTGTGTGTAGTAGGGTAACAGTGAAACAGACAGACGGCTAAATACAGTAATGATAAAATTATGTCGATTGCAACACTTTTAAATGTCAATAGAAATTTGTTCCTAAGTTATTGACAAGCGAACATGTTTCTAATTGAGATAAAAAAAAGTAATTTTTTGCAGTAATATCTGTGATTTCAGAAAATGACTGCAACACATAAAAAGTGAATCCCATGATTTAAAAGTGGGTTAAGAACGTAAATTAAACTTCTATTACAGAGATGCTAGAGCTGAGAGTCCAGAACTGTTTAGGATCCTTTCCCGTATTTCGGAACGGATCTCATCGCAAGGAGTGAGAGTTGGTTGAAATTCCGACGGGAAAGGATGGATGAGGCATCAACGTAGCATGGAAGGTGGAGTACGGATATTGTGTTGCTGCAGGGTGACTGGATTGGTGAATAGTGGGAGGGATATTGGACGACGGGACTGGATTTTGCGACTGGTGTATTGAATCCGTAGCGGCTCCAGGCGGACAAGTAATTATGGAAACTGAATGAGACGGTATAGCATATGAGATGAGGAAGGCACGTGGATGTGGAAGGCGAGATAGAGTGCATCTCCTTCACGGATGTAAACGGTTCGGTAGAGTTTACGTGGGGTGGAGTCGCTGGCGACTTTGGCCCAGCTGAGATTGCCGCGGATGTGGCAATACAGGACGAGGCAGCCAACAGAGGCCTCCCAAGATAAATTTAGATAGAATAAATATATGAAGGTGCGGTTTTCGCCAAGTTGATGACAGTTTGGGTAATTTTCTAACGTTCTCAAGGAAATTTTACCGTTTATAGTCGCCGAATTGCGACGAAGACTTTGATTTTTCTCTAAGGAAACGATAATCTTATTTTCTGTGGCACGTGTAAGAAGCTTTTAAGGGAACCTTAAAGAGATAGTATGTATGCAAAATTGATCGAATAGTATCGATATGACACCACTACAAAACTTCATCTCGTAATCAGGAGAAGAGTTTCCACTATTATACCAAATGTAAGCAAACACGTTAACTCAGACATGGTTCATGTATTCCGTTGTGAGCGTGTAGCCAATCTGTGTTATGCTCTTGTAGCAATAACATAAGTTCTTCGCAAAGCTATAGAGATATTCACAATACATACAACAGTCGAAACAGTGAATACCTTCTACGGCCAATATCACCAAAACATTACAGTAGCGGTGCGGTTTTGTGCTGAAGAGAAATCGGCACATGTCAAGCATTCACTATCTATGTTTGGAAACATTAGAAAAAAGTTTTAGAAGTCGAAGTTTGGATATTAAGGTAAGCCAAGGGGAATGATTTCCATGGTGTGACTTGTGAGGAAGTTGATATTTTAGTAAAAACATTGCAGCGCCACAAACCTCTGTCCTGCCATCATAGAGGCTCACAAATGTTTGCTCTAGAGCACCATATATGGGCAAACACATAGTTCCTCTGTATCTATATGACTGATCTACAATTCACAATTAAATGCCTGGAAGAGATTTTTTGGAACCACCTTCAGTTCTTTCTGTCGTCTCACTGTCTAAAATTCTTTAGGGAAATGAACACCTTTCCGTAAGAACTCTTTTTTCTCTTAATACGATACGATGATCATTTCTCCCTGTGGAGAATGGCGACAGCAAAAAAATTTCACTCCCAGAGAAGAAAACTGATGACTGAAAAGATCTCGCCGTAACGGGAAACACCTTTGTTTTAATCATTGCCGGCCCACCTCGCTTGTCATATGTGTCACTCCCTCCCCTACGTCGCGATAACAGAAAACGTGCTGCCCTTCTTTAGAATTTATCAGTGTCCTTCGTCAGTCCTATCTGGTAAGGATCCCATACTGCGCAGCAGTACTCTGGCAGAGTACGCAGAAGCGTGGTGTATGCGGCATCTTTAAAAGACCTCTTGCCTCTTCTACATGTTTTGCCAATAACACGCGGTGTTTATCTTGCCTCTCTCATAACGTTACCTAGTTTTGTGTGATCTTTTCAGTTTCATCAGTTGCAAATGTCTCTTCTTTTATTTACTAGATGACTAGTTTCGGGCAGTGTCCAATTTTCAAATCATCGGGCCAGATACTTAAAGTGGTATTTCCTAATATACAAAAACTATGTCAAAAATGTTATGAAGTGCAAATAAACAGATACAACGCATACAGTTATCTGCATGCGCTGTAACTGTTCATACACAATTAGTAAAAGTGCTTTGCTTTTCTTCGCTACACCAAAGATATCTACTTCTGAGTTATTCATGTTGCCAGCTATTCTTGATTCGAATACTGAAATATTTACGCCATTTTCTTTGATGAAGTAATTTAGGAAAACTGTGTTTAATAACTCCGCTTCAGTGGCGCTGTTATCGGTAACATTAGCAGTGGTAATTCAGGAATGATGAGTGTTCTACCTGTGAACATGAAGCTCACCAGCTTAATTTTAGTCCGAAGTCGCTGCGATAAATGGAAGACACACACCACAGTTCGTTTTATCTCCTTTTTTCCAAGTTTCTGTTTTCGTAATCTGAATAGCAGATTTAATTTCACAAGACAAGTTTTCCTACACAGTGCCGATAATTTATTGAGACTTGAGGCAGCTTTTCAAATAAATTATTATTTGTTAGTTTCTATAATGAATCGTTAGTGAGTATGAAGATAGGTTATTCTTAAACAAACGATATTGCGGTTTCCAGGTTTGTGGTTGCATTTGAATACGACGATTCAGTTCGTCGAAATTAGTAATGTAACCTTTTAAAAATTTTGTTGTTTTAGTGACTGTGGCTTCATGACTATCTGTGGTGTCAAATAAACATTTTCAATTTGATTCAGTCACACTCCTTGATGACAGTTATGTCGAAATACAAAATACTTCATGTATCTGTTAGTTTCTACAAATACCAGAGTTTAATCTTTCAAAGTGCCACTACCTCATATACAAAATAAATATATAAGCCAACACAATCTGTTCGTTAATATGGTTTCGATCTTCGTGCCGACAACAGCGAATATGACCTGTATTCCTGCCAATCCCTTCTTCCGACCTGCCACTGAAACTAGTAAGTGAAGTTAAATGGCCGATCAGAAACGGCTGTAAACACTTCTCAAATTCTATGCACAGGCATTCTGAAAGGTATGTCAGATGCAGGTTTGCGGAATAATTAATTTAGAACAATCTCATCAATGATACTTTCAATTCTGTGTTACAGCTTATTGCCATCATTTCCAACACACGATTTAAAAGAATATGTATGATTGCGATAGGCACAAATTACTTGTTAATGTTGTCACTAATGGAGCGGTAGGAAAAACACACGTAGACTGTAAGAATAAAATATGCTGCAATATTTGTACCAGAATCGTGCCAAAACACCAGTGCAGCTAAAATAACCTCCTCTGTCGAAGTAAGTAAATAAGCACTGCATACGAACGTACAGTCTGTCGTGTAAGCTTTGTGGTCTTTAATCAATTAATGTATACCAGTACATTATCTTATGTTACACCGCACTTTTGGTTACCTATGTCAGCCACTGTGGGTTAGTTTAGGTTACTTATGTCAGCCACTGTCCGTTACCTATACAAACCACGGTGTGCATGCTCAGGACGTGTAAGAAGCACATTAATTGCCCTTGTCAACTATTCACGTTGACAGTTTTAACTGAATGTCTTTGTAGGTGAAACATTGTTTATTAAGTTTTGGTGTCTGATTTAGACCTCTCCATCACTTAGCCTATTATTTCTTGATATAATGTATTTAGATTATTTTCTTCGCAGTGCATCATACTTTCTAAATTGTAAAAGGAAAATGAGTTTAAAGTCCTGCGACAACGAGGTTGTTAGAGACGTAGCACAGACTTGAAAGATGACCGGGTAAGGAGATCGTCCGTCCCATTTAAAGGAAGGATACTGGCATTTGCCTTAAGTGATTTAGGCAAATTACGGAGAACTTAAATATAGAGTGATGGACGCAGATTTAAACAGTAGTTCACACAGGTGCGAGTCAAGCTAATCACTGCTCCACATTGCACGGTTTATACATCTTGTCCAGCTACTGTCATTTTCGGAATTTTCATCTCGAAAAGATCTTTACAACATGGCCAGTGTCACAGATATCATTCCGATGAGTGTAGTAAATTTCTAAGATACTTCAGTAATTATTTCTATGCTGTGTGATGTTTAGCTAGCAAGAAAGATGTAACTTCATTCTTTCTCCAAATGTTTAAAGGCAATACAGAGCTCTTTGTAGGGAGTTTCTTGAAACTGGTGCGGATCAAATGTAACCTAATATCGGACGAAGAGTAGTACAGTTCTGTGACAAAAGGTTTACTTAAGAAGCGGATCACAGCCAGTATATAAAAGGAACGATGATAAATTCGTAAGGAAACCTCCTCTTCACTCAAGATCCTTTATTACTGAATAAATAAGTTTAAACCAGGTCTTGCAACATAGTCTTGCACTTCATAATCGCCAACAAGTCTTGTTTCTATGGTCTAGTCTTGCACGTGAAAGACACCCGGCACAAAAATTTCTTTCTTTTGAAAAATTGGCCCCAAAATTTGCTGTGTACTGACGTTGCTGAGATCAGAAGTGCATGAAGAAGAACAGCCATGGCTATGTGTCGACCTCAAAGCATATGAACAAGAGTTACATTTAGAAATATGTTTCTGATGAGTATCCGCACCCCAGAATAGGTTTTCGAGACCAAAAATAATCGGCAAGAGAATGCGTTATCAGCTTAGGAAACAAGTAGAGTAGATGGAAAGACTGTACCTAAACTGGGGAAATAAAGGATGTCGGAAAAATTCGGTACGGAATTCATGGGGCTGTATGAACATTCTGTTGAAAAATAAACTTCAATTTACATTAAAAAACTACTTGATTTGTCGAACTTTTCCAAAACATGTCTAGCGTTCTCGAAGAAATTTATTCACAAAGGGGCGTGCACCGAAGAATCATCAATTTTGATGATCGTGTACCCATATGTAATACTGTAACCAAGGCTGTTTAATCGTGATGCGCTTCTAAAACGTTTTACGATAACAGGGATCAAAAATTTTACGACCTCGTCGTTTTCTCTTATTCCCAATGTTCAAAAACACTCGTGACGCGCCACAACGTATCATATTTCTTCGGAAAGGAAGAACAATAATATAATTTTAGCTGTTTAGTAACTTAGAAATAGAATACTCTGAGAAAGTGGCTCCGCACCTAGCAGTCATATATAGACGCTGGTTCAATGAAAGTTCCTTACCTAAGATCAGGAAAGTTTGCACAGGTCATACCAATACACAAGAAAATAAACAGAAGTAATCAGATGAATTACCGATCCATATCACCGAGGTCGAATCGCTGTAGGATTTCGGAACATTTACTGTATTCGAATATTTTTAATCAACTCGAAGAAAGCAGTCAATTGACACGGAGAAAATATCGTCCTTGTGAAATGAATATTAGACTGCAGATTTTACTTGTCAAATTACATTCGACAGCGCGCTTAAGGCGCACGCTTATCACATCACCAAACAGTCTGTTTGCAACGTTTTATCTAGCTAGAACAAATAATGCTAATTTCAAATAATATTAGTTGAAGGAATTGACCAATTTGTCAATAAGTTATTAAACTCATATTACAGATAACAAAACATATAGGACCCTACAGGACGGTGGTCAAAACATTTAGGTCACCACATGAGTACCGTTAGGAAAGCGTTAAATTTCGATTACACAGTTACAAACCGGAATATTAATTATGAAAAACACAGAAAAATGTTGTGGTGAAAGTGAACCAAAGACAGTGTTTTATTGGCAGAACAGAAGATGTTAAAGATGTATTGGACTGCCTTCTCAGAGCCTGGTGTAATCCTTCAGAGTATTGATGCGTGGTGTTGGTTCCTTACCAGATAGGAGTGACGGTGGGCATTGAAAAAGCTAAGACAACGTAACTCGTCTGCGCCACGAACATGATATGCGAACTGACGAAGCAGTCATTGAAACAAAGGCGTGTTTCGTTCCGGCGAGATCTTCACACGAAATTTTAATCACCAACTGTTTCCTCGGAATCCGAAAATGCTTTCTTGAAGCCCACCTACACTGGAAGATGTGATCATCACAAAAAAAGAAGAGAAGTATAAACTCACAGGAAAAGATTTGCACCTTTTTCCTATTCGCTGTTCGAGACTGGAACGGTAGAGAAATAGTCTGAAGGGGATGATCCCTCTGCCAAGCACTTAAGTGTCAATTGTAGATTAGTTGATGTAGATTTCTGTTCGATGGTTCGTTGAAAAATATTATGGAGGTCAAATAAGTTTAATAACTGTTCCATAATCCACACACTCATGCACTTAATACAAATGCATTCTTTACATTCAATGGGATATCTCGGTATGACTTCATTACCTCACACTCGACACATCATAATAATAGGATATGGTAATGAAATGGACGTTAATTTATAACTACATTCATGCGCATCAAATACAGTGTACGTTACTCGAAGCAGATTTGACCCGATATGACAGCACTGTGTTACGGGGAATGAATGTGTCGATGAATAAAAGATCACGATTCCTCATTAAACCTTGATTAATATCTTGCCACAATTGTACCACAGTGACTGTCCTTACTGTACTGTGACAGTGGAAAACGCGAACACATTTTCTGACCCATCCCGCTCCACCTCCGGTTTACGCTTCTGTGTCTGACGATTTCCGCTAGATGTCGTTTACCAATTAAGAAACAGACATCTATGATTGTCTGTCTTAGATCAGCAACTTTAATAACTTGTATGCTTTATTTAAGACGTTGTTATTTATGTGTGCAGGCTCAATAATTCATAATTTAATAGAGTCTCAGGATAATCGTTTTATATGTTCTATTGTGAGTTTTACGCCTTTAAATCCTGTTTGCTTTAATGTTTCCAGTTGGGCTTCGTGTGGTATAATTTTTCTAGCCAGATTTTATCAAAAGGATTTAATTCTTGAGACGATTTGTTTAAGATGGATTAAATGGTTGTCTCTGCTTTTTTTCTATACGTTTAACTGGCTCTTATTCTTTTCGTTTATGTTATTACTCAATGTTTCTCAACAACGTTACCAACACAAAACAGGCAGCTAACTGTATGGCGGCACAGCTTAATCTACACTGCGGTCAGGACAGTTACTTTATGGATTCAGTGACGGGGCCCGCTCAGAGTTCTAATGAGGCGTCGCCGTAAGCAGCAACCCATTAGTGCGAATTCCGATACCGTAACTAACTGGAATGTAGAACGCTCACCTTCACGGTAACGTGAAGCGCTACTGACGGCTTTTGATGTTCAGCTTCGGATCACACCCGGGAGTAGTGGTGCTCTCCTCCGGGTCTACTGTACTCCCCGTACAATATCTGGCCAACATAGTTCGGATAGCGTAGTATAACCTATCATTTAAAGAGTTTATTTTCACAGTTACAAACGTTTGACATCTGCCTCTACCCTGGACTCCCGTTGCATATACGCTTTATGGGGTTCGGAGGCCATAATCTGTACTTAAATAAAACTCTCATCGTTTTACACTCCTGGAAATGGAAAAAAGAACACATTGACACCGGTATGTCAGACCCACCATACTTGCTCCGGACACTGCGAGAGGGCTGTACAAGCAATGATCACACGCACGGCACAGCGGACACACCAGGAACCGCGCTGTTGGCCGTCGAAAGGCGCTAGCTGCGCAGCATTTGGGCACCGCCGCCGTCAGTGTCAGCCAGTTTGCCGTGGCATACGGAGCTCCATCGCAGTGGTCGGCGGAAGGTGCACGTGCCCGTCGACCTGGGACCGGACCGCAGCGACGCACGGATGCACGCCAAGACCGTAGGATCCTACGCAGTGCCGTAGGGGACCGCACCGCCACTTACCAGCAAATTAGGGACACTGTTGCTCCTGGGATATCGGCGAGGACCATTCGCAACCGTCTCCATGAAGCTGGGCTACGGTCCCGCACACCGTTAGGCCGTCTTCCGCCCACGCCCCAACATCGTGCAGCCCGCCTCCAGTGGTGTCGCGACAGGCGTGAATGGAGGAACGAATGGAGACGTGTCGTCTTCAGCTATGAGAGTCGCTTCTGCCTTGGTGCCAATGATGGTCGTATGCGTGTTTGGCGCCGTGCAGGTGAGCGCCACAATCAGGACTGAATACGACCGAGGCACACAGGGCCAACACCCGGCATCATGGTGTGGGGAGCGATCTCTTACACCGGCCGTACACCTCTGGTGATCGTCGAGGGGACACTGAATAGTGCATGGTACATCCAAACCGTCATCGAACCCATCGTTCTACCATTCCTAGACCGGCAAACTACTGTAATTTCGAAAGTTTGTCCGCCTGAAAATGTACTGTTGTCCCAAGCATATTGCAACAAACGGTGTATTTCTGTCGCTCCTCGTTTAGTTTTTATTGCCGTTTCAAATATACCGGTCATTTTTGAAACACCCTGTATAAACACGCCGCGTACATGGCTTTTCCTCCTTTCGCATCTGCGACGTTCGCCATGACTGTCCCAATGCAGGATCGCGCTCTGCTTGTGAAGATGTATTAAAAGAATGATGACTGTGCACACGTCGCTCTGCGGAAGTTCCGGACACTGAAGTGTTTGAAAAGGGAGTTGGTCCGGTGACTGCTGTGGGTCTGGAGAAAATGATTCGGAAATTCGAGATGACGGGTTCTTTTGGTGTGCAACGTGGTAGAGGACGGAAACGAGCTGATTCGACGTCAGTGGTAGCAGTGACTACAACAGTGCAGGAGGAGACGAGTGGTGGTGTGCAAATGTGTAGTGCACGGAGAATTGCCCGAACATTGGACATACCCGAGGGCACTGTGCATAAAATCCTACCAAATATCCTTCATTGGTACCCATTCAAAGTTACCCATTCACACGAGTAGCCTCCTGTTGACCTACCAGCAAGAGAGACGTTTGCTTTAGAATTTATTGTTCGCTTGGAAGCGGACACTGATTGGCAGTGGAAGATTTTGTGGACAGACGAAGCCCACTTCAATCTGACGGGATATGTCAATACACAGAATAGTCTAATATGGGCAGCGGAAAATGCAAACGTAAATCACTCAGTACCAATTCATCCTGATCACTGTGTGGTGCGGGTTTATCGTAGGACCACATTTCTTTGAGGAGGCAGGTGCTTCCGGCCCAGTAACCTGTACCGTCACTGGTCAGTGCTATGTGTGTCTTTTGCGCAACCACGTCATTCCAGCTCTCCAACAGCGTGGATGTGTACATGGGATCATTTTCAAGCAATATTGTGCACCTCCGCACATTTCAAATCCAGTTAAGTAGCTGCTGAAGCGCTGTTTCGGTAGTGTTAGATTATCATCCGCCTTTTCCCGACAGTCTGGCCGTCTTGATCACCTGATCTTAAGCAAAATGTTTCAAATGGCTCTGAGCACTATGCGACTTAACATCTATGGTCATCAGTCCCCCAGAACTTAGAACTACTTAAACCTAACCAACCTAAGGACATCACACAACACCCAGTCATCAAGAGGCAAAAGAAATCCCTGACACCGCCGGGAATCGAACCCGGGAACCCGGGCGCGGGCAGAGAGAACGCTACCGCACGACCACGAGCTTCGGACTGATCTTAATCCGTGTGACTTCTGGCTGTTGGGCTGTCTGAAAGATGTGTTCAGTGTTCTGATTGCAAACATAGCTGCATTGGAGGCACGTATTTCGCAACACATTCTGAACGTGATCCAGGAAACACTTTGATCGGTTGTGAAACATGCTGTATCTCGATTTCAACATGTTCCAGAAAACGGTGGACAGCATATTGAACATGTTTTGCGGCAGCCACACGGAAATTAATAATTCGATTTGATTTTGATTGACGATTTTTATCCGGGTTTTGGCCTCAGGGCAGTTAAAACTGATGTGATTGGTTCTTTTTACATGGTTTTTGACGTCAATAAAATTAAAAATCGGTGTGAGTGATGCTTTTTATGGCATCACAACAATTAAAAACAGATTTTTTTCCATTTGATGTGATATGACCTTGCCGTGCTGGATGGGCTTACGTAACTAACAATATCACACCTGTACACCCATGCACACTGAGTAGTAGAGTTTGTTTAACGTCAAACGTACACCTTAGGCATAGTTACATGATTTATTTGTCATCTGTAGTCGATCACTATTATCTTATGATGCTTGCAGCTCCACCTATGGCTACATTTTCTAACTATTTATTTTTCTTCTGCCATGCGTTTTCTACCTTCTACGATAATTTTCCGTTGCAATCTGGCGTCGTTCTGGGCAAAGGTGTTATTTCTACGGCAGTTTGAAAGTTTGACTTTAAGTATAATCACCCTGTATAAAGAAGAAAAAAACACAGAATGGAGTAGTTTTGTGCACTGGTGTGCAACATGTAGTTATGCCACATACCTAATGGCACCAAATATATTGAAAGAAAAAACTAAACAATACATCATACAGAGTGGTCAGTCACTAATAACGCCAATTGCTACTACGATGCGTACTAATCTATTGCTTTGTATGTTACCTACGTATGTTGGTCACAGAAATAGATAATTCATACCAGTAGCTAAAAATACATAGCATATATATTAATGGAACATATGCTAAAACAGCGCCAGTACTATAGTATAGCTTTCCAGCAAAATTACGTGTTCTTACCTTATGTCAGTTAACATCATTATGCATGAATATTTTTATTTGCATAATGAAAAATCTTCTAGAAATACAGACAGCTTTCAGAATGAGATTTTCACTCTGCAATGGAGTGTGCGCTGATATGAAACTTCCTGGCAGATTAGAACTGTGTGCCCGACCAAGACTCAAACTCGGGACCTCGGCCTTTCGCGGGCAAGTGCTCTACCTGTTGTGGTTGGCAGGATAGCCAACACTGTGTTACTAAAGGAAACCGAAATGCACGCGTTTTAGCTCACGCAGGCTGGCGTGAGGTCTGGAACATGACAAGGGAATTTGAATTGAGAAAAACGGACGTAGCTGGTGGAATACTTAACTTTAATATATTAATGATGAAAGTACATGATTCACAATATCAATGGTAACTGAATATGGCGCCTTGCTAGGTCGTAGCAAATAACGTATCTGAGAGCGTATTCTGTCAGTGTACCATTGCTAGCAAAGTCGGCTGTACAACTGGGGGAGTGCTAGGAAGTCTCTCTAGACCTGCCATGTGGCGGCGCTTGGTCTGCAATCACTGATAGTGGCGACACGGGGGTCCGACGTATACTACCAGACCGCGGCCGATTTAAAGGCTACCATCTAGCAAGCGTGGTGTCTGGCGGTGACACCACACTAACACTCTGGGAACATCCCCCAGGCTGTGGCTAAGCCATGTCTCCGCAATATCCTTTCTTTCAGGAGTGCTAGTTCTACAAAGTTCGCAGGAGCGCTTCTGTAAAGTTTGGAAGGTAGGAGACGAGATACTGGCAGAAGTAAAGCTGTGAAGACCGGGCGTGAGTCGTGCTTCGGTAGCTCAGATGGTGCGTCTCCTGCTGCTCCAGATAAGCCGCGTAGTAAAATACCCACGCAACCAAATGAGAATGTAGCTCGTAACCAAGGGAAGGAAAAACCCGGTAGGGGCGACCAAAGCCCAAAGAACGGTTACTTCGAAACGGTCGTACACGAATCACTGCAGGAAAAATCAGAAGGTTTACCAGTAAATCAGTCTGCTTGCGGTTCAAGAGAAAACGTCAGAAGTAGAAAAAAACGAGACAGTAACTAATAAACTGATTGAAGTGTTATTCCATGTTCAGCCTTCCGAGAAAACTGTTACAGCCTAACTGAACCCTGTACCACTGTAAACTAAATTAGTTCAACAGAACAACTACATAGTGACAGCACAATGACGCAATCTTATTCTGTAACCACTATAAACATAAATAAAATCTCGACCGGTTTGAAATTATCGGGCCTTAAGGAATTTTTGTACGAATCCGCGACTGATATTGCCCTGTCACAAGAAGTTCTAATTTCGGATTTGGTAATTCCCGGTTTTGTTAGATACATAAATGTGTCTCCCAAATCTATTGCTGAAACAGCTATTTTGGTGAGCGAGGTGGAACGATTGGAATCCAGAAGGGGAATTAGACTAAATATCTATGATGTGACTATCACCAACTTGTACGCCTCTTCAGGAAGTTCTCATCGAGCTGACAGGGCACGTTTCTTCAACGATGACTTGATATACTTGTTAAGGAAATCGCCAAGACAGTTATTACTTGGAGGTGATTTTAATTGTGTTTTAAATCGAGAAGACCAGTTAGATAGTTTTTATTTCTCAAGTGAACTAAAACAATTAGTTACTGGTTTAGACTTAAAGGATATATGGGAAATCCAATACCCCTCCACTGTTGACTTCACTTATGTCACAGCAACATCACGTAACAGGATTGATAGACTATATATTTCTAAAAATCTTGTAACTTCCGTGACAAAAGTAGAAACCATTCCTACATACTTTTCAGACCATTCAAGTGTCTTAGCTTGCATAAATCTAACAAGACAGCCGGTTCGCCGATTCAAGAGTCAGTGGAATTTGAACACCTCCTTGTTAGTAAATCATGATTTAAAAGATCTGATTAAAGAAACATGGGCAATATGCCTGCGAGCCCATAGTAGATATGCCACTGCTATTCACTGGTGGGTTAAAATGGCAAAGCCAAAGTTGAGAAAAGTTCTTATTCAATACAATGCCCAGAGCGCAAGGGAAATGAAATGCACTATAGAATATTACTATTCCGTTTTGAGAGATCTAGATGGTCAAGTCTCAGCAGGTTCCTCACTTCAGATAGTAGACATCAAAAAAAGTCAAAGCCAATTTACTTAATATCAAGAGAAGTAAAATAGAAAGGTTGAAAATTAAATCGAAGGCAAATTCGGTATCAGCAGATGAAACTACTTCCCTATATCATTTAGTGAAGCATACGAAAAACGGGAGGACATTATTGAAGAAATTCCAACAAAACACTGTACGATTCTCAGAACCGAGAAGGACATCATGGGTGAGATTTATCGCTATTACTGCTAGACATTTTCTGTACATCAAAGCAGTGATGCTTCCTTGGAAGAATTCCTTGACATCGTAGCCCCACAGCTGATAGAATATGACAACGAAAATTTTCTCGAGGTTTGTCAGTGAAGAAGACGTGTATGAGACTCTGTGCACCTCACCACCAAAAAAATCCCCAGGACCGGATGGTCTGCCAGCAGAGTTTTACACCCTTACTGCCCAATAGTAGGTGCGAGAATCACGGAGATTGTAAATGAGGTTATTCAGGGTAAAATGATTCCGGCTGAGTTTAAGGAGAGTAAAATAGATCTGGTGCCAGATAAAGATTTAAATAATTTTCGTCCAATTTCACTGTTGAATTCCGATTATAAATTAATAGCTAGAATAATAAAGAAGTGAATTTCATGCCTTACAGGTACAATTATTAGTCAACATCAGAACTGTGTGCAAGGCAGAACCATTTTTCAAAATCTAGCGGAATTCAGGCATATCATTGCAATAACTTCTGTAACAAACATAAAGTGTACTTTATTGTTTTTAGATTTTTATAAGGCGTTCGATGTAGCAAACGATGAATAACTTTGAAACGTCCCCTTAGAAAAATTATACAAGACTGTGCTTAAAATGACACATAATATTTTTAGCTCAACGCAATCTGACCTATACCTTTCACAAGTCACTTTCCTCACAAAAATCTTCGTTACTCGAACTACTGCAATGCAGCGAGTGCCACTACTGCCAGCTAAATAAAAGATTCAAACTACGGAGGGCACTAGCTACTGATAGGCATAGTTAGCAAATGAAAGATTTAAATAGAGAACAAACAATGTATTTACCTTAATATCGTCAAAAGTCGTAATATATATAGCAGTTCATGACATCCAGTCTTACAAATTTCAAAACTCCGCCATCTCTCTCCCCAAGTCCACCACTGCTGGCGGCTCACCTCCAACTGCGCAACGCTACGTGCTGTTAGCATCGAGCTGCCGCTGCCCAACACTACAATGGCAGACAACAATGCAAACCAGCCACAGACTGCACACGGCACAGCCAGTGATTTTCAAACAGAGCGCTACGTGGCGGCGGCGTTACCAGTAAAAAAAACCTAAACAGCTTACTTACATAGCCCCCATGCTCCCCACAAAAAATTTACACATTATTTTGGGCTGTGGCCAATACATATTTGAAACTTTTTTTCATAATTACAATAAGAAAGAAATGAAATGCACACATTATCGATACAATGTTGGTCAAAAGCTAATATTTTCTCACAGTCCATAAAGACAGTCCTGATCATTCATCAAAGTAAAATTGCAGTGTTCTTCTCAAAGTCTGAGTAGTAAAAGAAAATGCACACGGAAGTTGTGAATTTCCATGCAGTATTGAAGAAGTAGTGTTGTCCTTCCAACGGAAAGACAGTGCTGACTCTTGACATGCAGACAGGTAATGGGCCACAACAGAGCAAACCCACATCAGATTAAGTCGAAGTTTTAAAGAATATTGGTAGGTAGGTCGTCATAGAGTAGACCCATTGTAGTCCTGGTAGTGATTACGGTATTGGTAGGCCACCTGAGGTGCAGACCCACTGCAGTCCTTGTAGAAATAATGGTATTGGTGAGTCATCAAAGGTGTAGCCCCACTGTAGTCCTTGTAGAGATGTCCAGCAGCCATCCATTGCGACTGTGCAGGTGCACAATCAGCATCGAAGAGTCTTGCAGACAATATTGCAAGTCCTTGAACCACCACTTGTGCACTCCAAAAATTTTTTTTCTAATTGTCCATAGAACCAGCAATGCTGTTAACCAGTCCCTTCCTTAATTATCAACACACGTGCAAACACTATCAGTCGCTACTTCCCACATATTGTCCATATACTATGACCGACTGAAATGTGTGCAGTGAAATGTAACTTACAAATTATTTAATTGGATCAACTGGTGTCAATTACAATTTTATAACATAAAAAAACAATAACAAAGGTACAAAATACATCATTAAAGAACGTAACAATACAGATAACATTTGTAGTAAAACGGGCTTTACAAAAGAATCGAAATAACAAATACATCAGTGTTACAATGAGTATGACATAAGTACATACATAAAAGATCAGAATAACTTTTGAAACATCAACTTCACGCATTAGCATTAGAACAAAACAGAATAAATAATGGCTAAACATCTTCACGAACTAAGTAACATGTTATTAATGCAAATTATATTTGTCGGTATCAGTATTCCTCAACATAGTGAATGTAGCTTAATATTAGAAGAGAAAAAATTCTATGAAACAGTACACAGAGACAGGATGAAAATAAATACACAAGAGTACACGTAGTTGGATAACACATATTAATATCTATGTCATTAAAGTGGTGCACTACAAACTAATTCTACAAAAGATATTACCAAGTAGTTGAAAAGAAAATTAAGTATGCAGTTACTGTTATTAATCCCTTCTTATTGTTTTTTCCTTTCCAAGTGCTCCTTTTTCGAAGAACGTGGATCATAAAATGATTGTTTAATAGATCTGTTGACAGAAAGTGTTCACATTAGCAAAAGCATTTAATTTTATTTTATAAAAACAATGCTGCAACACAGCTGGAAACCAGATATCAAATGAAATAAGCAACTATGAAAGGCAAAGTATAAAAGTATCATTCAATAGTCATGTGACATTTCATAAGTTAGTACAAATTCTCTCAACTCTCATAGAAAGACGGTTATTATTATCAGGTGTGCAGATGTAAGAAAGTATCTTTCCAAGTAATGAGCGTGTCGTTTTTGCGATGCTTTCTACAAAGGAATGTCAATAGCGAGGATAATGGTCTTTTTTTTCTTTTTTTTTTTTCACCTGTGCCTCTGAGAGGCACACACTAATGGCTTGTTTCCAGGTGGCTGTCACGCAGCTGGGTGCCCATGACGCATTACGTGCAGGTGGTCACTTAACTTTCTTACCGAAATATTTACGACACCAGTTTCCGCTACAGTGGCAGTCTCATATAAAAAATTTACCAGGTCAAGAATTTGTGTTACACATCTGTAGAAACAAAATCCGATTGATATAACAGTGTCCAAAAAATTTTCGTCGGCATTCTAATACATTCACGAATTTACATACATTTCATAGCTCTTAAAGTACGATTCTTGGTTTCCAACAACCTTTTCCACAAATAAGAGTCCCTAACCACTACTCATTATTCCTTACCTTATTATACATATACATATTCGTATACACTTCTTCAATATTTCATCCTAATAAATACGTAGCATAATCAAATTCCTCACATAGCATCAGCATATTAATCATAAACATACCGTGGCAGCATAATACACATAGTCATCGTAATAAATATCATAACACCTCAGTCAACTCTCAAAATCGTCGTAGCTTCCTCCAATAATTACAAAACCTAAAATAAAATTCTGTGCTCATGTCAAAAGTGTCATCTGCCTCAAACGTACTTTAAAAATCATGATCCTATACCAAATACATCATTCAAAGGTCTTATAGTACAACAATGGTTTTGAAAAAATATGAACAGTTCACAAAGTACAGACAAATTACAATTTCATAAGTGTGAAGTTATCTGTCACTGATGTAGTAAAATAAATGTTTGTCTCTCTTAGTTAAATGATCAGATAGCTGTGTAATTTATGTGTTAGAGAAATATGGTACCAAAGTGTAAAGTTGTATAAGCAAATACCATATTAGATAGGGCTCCTTGTGCTTGCCATACACACGGCACACAAAGTATGCGTGTACCCCCTGAGGATTAATGTAATTATACCCTCAGATGTTACAGATTACAGCAACGGAATGAAATGTATCACGGAAAACCTTTGTATCAATGTACTTCAAATATCTTTAAAAATAAATGTTTTAAGTACAAAATTAATCACTCAAATACGTGTACTGTAGCGCTAAACTGTGCGTCTTGTTGTAAGATAATCTCTGTGGAGTTGTCGTAGTTATCGTCCTCCGAAAGCTAAGTTCTGCAGAAGTCAATGTACTTACCTCATGATAAACAAAAGTGAAATGTTTTGCGTATTGATATGGTAGTTACTGCGCTTATTGCTTTGATGAAGTAAGTACTGTACGGTAACGTATTGTTGTGCTACAGAAAAGGCTTTCTCATTGTAGTTATACCACAAAGTTACAACTAAAACATGTTTTCCTTTCCAGAAGAATTCAGAAAAACTGTGCATATATAAAACAGGTACACCGCAAAATCACAATGTAAATTGTGTCAGACAATAGTAGCGTCGTGATATAATCGTGTAGCTATCAAAGAAACCAAATGCTAAGTCATCTTTAATCTCACAGAAAGTACTTCAAATAAAGAATGTCTTTTCAACTAAACCAAAATGATGCATTAAAATCTCATTAACAGTATATGTTCTAAGTATGTAAGCCATATAGTCGTTACGTAATCGTGCAACTAACAAGCAAGAATGTACAAATAACAACACTGTGTCGTCTGTTCACTATAACAATGCATTCGTAATTTCTGTTAAAATAAGTTCTCTTGGTTCTTGACTAGATATTTAAACATTGTTGCATGTTAACAGATTCTAAGTCTGGCAAAGTATACTAGTAGCGTGAAGTGAAAGGTTTTATGGCAAAGACAAAGTTAAAAAGCAGATTGCCTCTCAATAAACGGTTTTACATGTGAAATGTAGTACAATCCTTTACTCTTCCTAATGCTCAGAGTTAACGTGAACGCAATTATCATGTGGTATACGTCGGTAAAGAATAATGGAATTTTTCTCAAGGTTAGCGTCAATGTTATTTTTCTCTGAGCCCGCCGGCGCACGCGGCTGCCTTCGGTGCTAGTCATTGTCTGTCTCTTTGTTGGCGCGCGCCGTTATTGGGATTAGGAGACCTAACTTCTACAAATTCACCTTGACGAGAAGGCCCTGCCCTGTTTGAAGCTCGCCAGTTCTGATGGAATTCACGTCTGTCGTTTTGTCGGTAGTTTACATAGTTCCTTGTTTGTCGGTCATGTGGTGGACAATTTCTCCCTGAATCGTAACTGCGAGCTGGACCGTTGCGTCTTAAATTATTCTGTCTCCCGTGATAATAATAGTTTGGGTTGCCATATTGTCTCTTTCTATGATTGTCTGTGTAATATTCATTGCTAAAGAAATGCGATCTTTCTCTGTAACTATTACTCTGCCAGTGGTTGTCATATGGGTGGTGTCTGTTTTGGTCACGATTTGTGTTGTGAGAATAGCCTTGTAGTGTCCATTTATTGTTTCTTTCATCGCGGAATTGCGACGGATGTGACCTGTAGTGATTGTTTTCCTGTTTTCGCATCCCGCGACTGTGACAATTTCTAATTCTTGTAACAGTCCCTGAAAAGCTTCAATGCCGTCTTTGCAACGCCCTGCCAAAATAATATTCGTTAAATGTTCCGGCAATTTCATTAAGCAAATGCGGATGAGTTCTGAAGGGCTGTATGCGTTTGAAAGATATTGATTCTTATGTATCATGACTTCAAAATACACTCCTGGAAATGGAAAAAAGAACACATTGACACCGGTGTGTGAGACCCACCAAACTTGCTCCGGTCTCTGCGAGAGGGCTGTACAAGCAATGACCACACGCACGGCACAGCGGACACACCAGGAACCGCGGTGTTGGCCGTCGAATGGCGCTAGCTGCTCAGCATTTGTGCACCGCCGCCATCAGTGTCAGCCAGTTTGCCGTGGCATACGGAGCTCCATCGCAGTCTTTAACACTGGTAGCACGCCGCGACAACGTGGACGTGAACCGTATGTGCAGTTGACGGACTTTGAGCGAGGGCGTATAGTGGGCATGTGGGAGGCCGGGTGGACGTACCGCCGAATTGCTCAACACGTGGGGCGTGAGGTCTCCACAGTACATCGATGCTGTCGCCAGTGGTCGGCGGAAGGTGCACGTGCCCGTCAACCTGGGACTGGACCGCAGCGATGCACGGATGCACGCCAAGACCGTAGGATCCTACGCAGTGCCGTAGGGGACCGCACCGCCACTTCCCAGCAAATTAGGGACACTGTTGCTCCTGGGGTATCGGCGAGGACCATTCGCAACCGTCTCCATGAAGCTGGCCTACGGTCCCACACACCGTTAGGCCGTCTTCCGCTCACGCCCCAACATCGTGCAGCCCGCCTCCAGTGGTGTCGCGACAGGCGTGAATGGAGGGACGAATGGAGACGTGTCGTCTTCAGCTATGAGAGTCGCTTCTGCCTTGGTGCCAATGATGGTCGTATGCGTGTTTGGCGCCGTGCAGGGTAGCGCCACAATCAGGACTGCATACGACCGGGGCACACAGGGCCAACACCCGGCATCATGGTGTGGGGAGCGATCTCCTACACTGGCCGTACACCTCTGGTGATCGTCGAGGGGAAACTGAATAATGCACGGTACATCCAAACCGTCATCGAACCCATCGTTCTACCGTTCCTAGACCGGCAAGGGAACTTGCTATTCCAACAGGACAATGCACGTCCGCATGTATACCTTGCCACCCAACGTGCTCTAGAAGGTGTAAGTCAACTACCCTGGCCAGCAAGATCTCCGGATCTGTCCCCCATTGAGCATGTTTGGGACTGGATGATGCGTCGTCTCACGCGGTCTGCACGTCCAGCACGAACGCTGGTCCAACTGGGGCGCCAGGTGGAAATGGCATGGCAAGCCGTTCCACAGGACTACATCCAGCATCTCTACGATCGTCTCCATAGGAGAATAGCAGCCTGCGTTGCTGCGAAAGGTGGATATACACTGAACTAGTGCCGACATTGTGCATGTTCTGTTGCCTGTGTCTATGTGCCTGTGGTTCTGTCAGTGTGATCATGTGATGTATCTGACCCGGGGAATGTGTCAATAATGTTTCCCCTTCCTGGGACAATGAATTCACGGTGTTCTTATTTCAATTTCCAGGAGTGTATTTCACAAGATTGAAAATTCAGTTTGTTCGAAATGTTTCATCATTATGATGCCATGTTTTACTCGGTATTATGTGGCTTGAGCCCAATATGCTGAGAGGAAGGCATGGTAAAATTCTCCTTCACTGTGTCAATCGTGAATGACCGATCGCATTCTTACAGCTGGTTCATTCTCCAAGTAGCCACACATAAATACTAATCTGTGCTCTAATGACCATTTGGGGGGGAAACAATGAGAGAATTGATGGAGCGATGCTTGAGGATGAATGTCGTTGTCAGAATTCTTAAATGTTTTTAATATATGTGTAGTAATGAACAGCTTATAGTCAAAATAATCATGTCGGCGAATCGCATGTCGGTCATTGTTACATCGTTTTGGCGGTTCCATCTCAATATTCGGTGTACCTTGCCAATTTCTTTCATAATCTCTGAAGTGCCCTGTGTTATTATTTTGTGGCAGTTCCGTATTTCTATGTCTCTCTTCCCGTATTGGAGTGCGAGTGTCCTCAGAAATACGTAATTCTTGTATTACCTGTGTCAGCTGATCTTGTACTTCCAGGATTTCTCTTTGGTGTTGAGTATTAATTTGATTCTGATTTTGTTTGAATTTCCTAATTTGTTCGAACTCTTCTGTGTCATTAAAGACTACCGGTTTTGTGTCATGCAGATTATCATCTACCTTCGTAGATAAATTATTTAGCTGATCCGAAAGTTCAACTACTTTCTCTGATAATGAACTAATATCCTCCATGTGTCTTTCTGAACCAATTTTCAGAGTATCTTCTGTGTCCTTTAAGTTTTCTTGAGTTTTTGCAAGTTGCGTAACCGAATCGGTAGATGCAACTGAGTCAATTTTAGCTTGCAAGGTCTCACGATTTTCGTGAACAACAGTTTGCAGTTCTTTTATGGCTGCTTCGTGATTCTGAAATGCATTTTCATGCCGCGAAAAAATAGGTTGGAAATGCTCACAAATTTGTGTTTTTACGTCATTACAGACTTTTTGACATTTCGATTCGATTTTATGTAATTCAGTAGTTAAATCTTCATGTGTTTGTTCAAGCATATGTTCCACTAAGTCTAACTTTTGAAGCTTTTGTTCCATTGCATCTAGCTTTTGCTGTGTTTGTCTCTGATTTTGTTCCATTGGGTCTAACTTTTGAAGATTTTGTCCCATTTGTTTCTGATTTTGTTCAAACGTTGTGTCTAACTTTTGTAGCCTTTGTCCCATTTGTTGCATTAACTGTAATAACAGTGCACTGGTGTCTGAAACATGTTCCTCAGTGCTTTTCGGCAGTGAAGTTTCAACGGCAACATTCACATTTTGACAAGATGAAAATGTGTCTTGACTTATTTTAGATAACGGTGAGGACCCAAAACCTGAATCATCAGTATTTGCAAGATTGTGTCGTGTCATTCCCGATTCCTGAGGCGAGCTGCTGCCGACCGATCGATCGATAATGCTTCCCTGTTCACTAGCTGTTTCACTGTCTACACCATTATTTGGCGCCCGCTCCATTTCCCTACGCATAGTTACCAAACTACTACTTAGAATGTCTGTTAATTCATTACACAGTGGTGCTGGTAAGCTACGCTCGTCGTCACTATTATGTCTCAGTTTACTTTGGAGCCTAGTGTTACGTTTTTCACACGCCATTATTGCCACAATATTTCACACGACAACACAGAAAACCACAATTTGAAGAGCAAAATAAGAGAACACATTAACGTAGCACTGAAAATAATATCTAGTTAATTGCAAGTGTAGCTGCGAAATACTTGGTGCAAATCTACATGCATGCCACAACTGTTTTACTGTACAACAATGAAAAACTACAACTACAGAGGAAATTCTCTCTACAATTCCGCGCTAGCAATAAACAAAGGCTACACTAACTACACAAACTACAAGAAAAAATCTGAAGATTCCAGTGAGGTATCCTCGGCTAAGGGTCGACATATGAAATGTCCCCTTAGAAAAATTATACTAGACTGTGCTTAAACTGATACATAATATTTTTAGCTCAACGCAATCTGACTTTGAAAAATCCCTACAAAAGAATGGCCCTGACTAACATTAACCTATACCTTTCACAAGTCACTTATCTCACAAAAATCATCCTTACTCGAACTACTGCAATACAGCGAGCGCCTCTACTGCCAGCTAAATAAAAGATTCAAACTACGGAAGGCACAAGCTACTGATAGGCATAGTTAGCAAATGAAAGATTTTAATAGAGAACAAACAATGTATTTACCTTAATATCATCAAAAGTCATAATATATGTATATATAGCAGTTGATGACATCCAGTCTTACAAATTTCAAAATTCCGCCATCTCTCTCCCCACGTCCACCACTGCTGGCGGCTCACCTCCACCTGCGCATCGCTACGCGCTGTTAGCATCCAGATGCCGCTGCCCGACACTACAATGGCAGACAACAATGCAAACCAGCCACAGACTGCACACGGCACAGCCAGTGATTTTTCATACAGAGCGCTACGTGGCAGCGGCTTTACCAATAAAAATACCTAAACAGCGTACTTACAACATACACAGACATTGAAGAAAATAGGTCCCAACGATAGGGCTATAGAGTTGATTAAGAACATAGCAACTGGAATAAATGCTAAAATAGCGGTGAATTGTCAACAATCCAGGCCAATGGAAATACAACGAGGTGTTCCTCAAGGAAGTCCTCTGTCCGTGTCGCTCTTCGCAATTTCGCTGGAACCTTGCCTCCAACATATCCATGCTCCATTAAAAGGCTTAACATTATCAGGAAACAAAACAGTTATAAGAGCCTATGCTGACGATATAGGGGTCATTATGAGGAATAATGACGAGGCAGCCACGCTAGCAACGGTGATTTATTTCGTACTGTAGAGCATCTGGAGCCAATGCAAACGGAAAAAAGTAAGATGTTAAATCACTGAGGTTTTAATAATATCAAAGTCGAGTGGGCAAAATTAGTCCTACAGCATAAAACACTTGGCATCAGCCTGACAGCGTGCCCTATGACAATGACGGCTTTAAATTGGAAAGCTGCAGCAGACATAGTGCAAGAGGCAAGAACACAGTATATCAACTCATGCATCCTTGCTAAGGCTTATTATACTGCCCAGCTGTTTCCAATAGTGAGAATAATAGCGAGGAGAATAATGTCCAAAATTACAAAATTTTGTGGAGAGGTGAAGTGTTCAGAGTACCTGCTAAAGTAGCCACTTCAGATTCTAAAAATGGTGGACTAAGAATAACTGATATAACGGATAAAGCCTCTGATCTTTTTATCAAAAGGCAAGTTAATTTAATAAGAGACTCGCGAGAGAGCATAACCAGCCAACTTTTCGAGATGATTAAACCTCCAACCCAGCTTCCCCCGATAGACGTGCAGAATATCAACAGTCGCTTACAGCACGTAAGGATTTTCTATGTTGAGTTTAGTTATGTTAGTGTCGGACTCAGGCAGTCCCGACACTTAATATCGAGAGCCATAATGCAGGAACGAAAGAAAGGCGAAGGAAGAAACAAAATAGAACGATAATTTCCAAACATTGAGTGGACTGAGATTTGGAAAAACATTAGTTCTAATGTGCTCACGTATAATATAAAAATGTCATGGTACAAGACAGTTAACAACATAGTTAGCACCAATTTATTTAGTTGACACAGTAATTCATAGATATACTTGTAGTGGTCACATGAATAGTAGGAAGTGGATCCGGGAGCAAATAGCTCTGATTACAAGAACATCCCCTGAGTATATATAGCTGTTATTGATAAACAGGCCTGAAGCACGCTATTTCCCAGTAGCAAAAAATAACGCTGTGTACTGGTTGCTGCAAAATTTTGTTAATTACGTCCTTAACAAATTAAGATCTGATAGCATCATAGAGTTCAAGGTACACATGCTGTGTGAGTTCCTCAAAATTAGAAGCTATTCGAGTCACAAGAAAATGTTCGGTAATATGATAAAAACTGTATTTGAAGGAATGGGCATTGGTTAATATATAAAAGAAGAGTGTTGACAGTGATGTATTGTAGTTACCGTAAGGATACTATTTAAGATTTTACAGTATATTTATGATGAGTGCTTTTTCTACTTCAGAGAGTAGTTTTAGGAAATTTATAAGCTAATGGCGGTTGTGGTGGAGGTTAGTGTTTAACGTCCCGTCGACAACGAGGTCATTAGAGACTTAGAACAGGCTCGGGTTAGGGAAGGATTGGGAAGGAAATCGGCCATGCACTTTCAAAGGAACCATCCCGGCATTTGCCTGAAACGATTTGGGGAGATCACGGAAAACCTAAATCAGCATGGCCCAAGACGGGGTTGAAGCATCGTCCTCCCGAATGCGAGTCCAGTGTGCTAACCACTGCGCCACCTCGCTCGGTGTATAAGCTAATGTACAGAACTTATGTGACATTGAGATTGTGTGTCTAATAGTGCCAAACATAAAACATTAAAGGTGCATTATTGGCTCATACTAGAAATTTGGAAATGGACAGTTCTTATAGAAATCTCCTTATCGATTGGTTAAAACCATAAGATTCTGTCTAATAAATGTAATATTCAATGGCTGGCACATTGCCCTGTTCATTTTTGCAGTGAAAGACTGATTATATAGATCTGATCACTTCAGATACTTAGATTAAATTAATGTCCAGAAAGTGTAGTTGGAAGACTAGTCAACTTTATTATATATTTTCTTTCCGCCATTCTCAAGTATTTAAGTTCAATTTAATTTTTTCTGGTGATTTAGTCAGTAACACAATCTTCTGTTGTATTTCCTTAACGTCTGCGCAATTGCAATGATCAAACCGTTTTGTTTAAATAACTTCATGTATGTATAACTTAGTATGTATTGTAACATTGTTTTTTTAATAAAGGTTTTATAAAAAAAAGATGGTAGAGCACTTGCACGCGAAAGGCAAAGGTCCCGAGTTCAAGTCTCGGTCAGGCACACAGTTTTAATCTGGCAGAAAGTTTCACAGAAAGCTTTGCTAAATTTTAGGGATCCATAATGTTTGCTACGTATACGCCACTAAGAAAGGAATAATCTTCATAAGAAAGTGGCAACATAAATATAATGTCAATATACCTTATATAACAAATTCTTATATAATGTAAGGCAGTATCTAAAGATGCACGGCATGATAATAATCCAATGTCTGCAAGAATACAGTAAGATGTACGTCACAAAACTCTGAAAAATTTTGTGATCACGTTAAAAGTTTTCACATCCTCGTCCACGAATCTTTTTATCATCCTGTGCGGACCTCAGCTATAGGAATACTGAAAGCTATGTTATTCACTAGAGTTTATGCTACCCCATTTGTTTTTGCACAAAAGTGGAACCAACACAACAGCGAAGAGGTTCCAAAAGTAATTTTTAGTGTAATTAAAATTTTAGTTGTTATTGCAAATAAAATGCCACACGAAAGATATACCACCATCGAGAAGCGCCAGGGTCCTCTGATGCACATCACTTGTAAATGTACTGAACATCATGACAATGACATGACTCAAAGTATGTAGTAAAGCAGGTAAGTATATGTGAAGCATATGCCGTATATGGTTAAAACATTGTTTACTCCCTTCCTTAACTGCAGTAGTTCAAAAACTCATTTCTTCACAAAGACGTGAGCAAGTACAACAGCAGATCAATGATTGAGTGCTCGTATATACTGTATATAAGACATGTTCTTAAATGATTAACCATCCTGTTAGTAAAGGGAACATTATACAGAAAAGAAGTCACTTCTTACCGGTCTTGGTTTTCTAGCGCTTAGTTATATGTCCATCTGTGTGTGACTTCACCTTTTCTTCAGTACTTTCTCGTCGATCTTATATTCAGGAGATACAGAGCCACGTCGGCTGCTCGCACTTGCTGTGTGAACTTCCAGCCTGTAAGGCAGCTTGCTGAGAGAGAGAAACTCCATCTCCTTCATTACAGTAATGTCACTGCTTCCCTCGCCCTCTATTCTACGTTCCAGAAATCAAAACGATCTCTCCAAATCCACCCCATTTACATTGCCTGCTGGTGTAACCAATGGCTTCTAAATATTATTCCCTTCAAAACTAAGGCAATAAAAATTGGATGCCCCATTCACACCTTTCATCTCCATTACTTTCATATCGCGAGTTAGGATAGTCACATCCATCTAACGAAAACCCTAAAATACGTTATGCTAACATTCGACCAAAAACTAACGTGGAAGCCTCACCTACTGACCATCCAACAGAAAGCCCACAATAGACCAAAACTACTAACCGGACGAACATGGGGACTACATTCTACTACTGTCCTTCACACGTAAAATCCCTAATCTGCTTCGTCCTTTGCAGTGAAAATGTTGCACTGATCTACCTGCCAAGTTCTATAAATCACTCCAGATCCTCAAACGCGATGCTCTCCACCTCCCTTTCAGCCTCTGCTCACGTTCCCTCACAAGAGGCCAACAATCCTATCGTGTCCCCTCAACTTTCCACTCCAAGAGTGCTGCTGCACCTCTTCCTACACATCCCACCAGCCCTAAACCTGCACAGCAGCGACCGTCTCTTCCAAAAAAATTCCAACCCCATATATACCCATCCTACCTTACCCTCCCTTCCCCCCACTCATAACACCACCCCTCCTCTCCCCAAACCGCACCTCCTCTCTCCCCCTTCCTTGTGGCCACTCACTCCCTTCTCCTCTCAGCTCTACAGATTCCAATACCAGCTATCCTTCCCTTCCAGTCCTTCACAACAATCCCTGTCAAATCGCCACTTCTTAACAGTTCTCATACCTCTTTCCATTCACACTCTTTACCCACACTTCCTTTCTTCTACAACCTACCATCACAATGCAAGTCCTCTCCCACTGAAAGTGTACAATGCTCCATTTTTAATGGTCAGTGCATCTTCTCTCAAGTTCAGTGATTCTTTTTCTAGTGCTTTTTTTCGAGGTCTCAGTATTCTTCAGGTGATGTCTGCCCACATTTTAATTACTGCCTTTAAACAGGTCGTCAAGACAGCATTGCATTACCTATAGTCTCCAATTAACTTTGCCTTTTAAAATAATTTTAATTCATAGTACATATGTCTGCTTGTTTTGTTTTCGTTTTACTGACTACATTAGAGATATGTTGAAGAGCGGTTTGTTTGCACCACTGCTAGCTCACTGCCCTACCCACATGGCGTGAGGGGGGGGGATGAAATAACAATAAAGAAAAAAAAACTGAAAGCATTCGAAACGAAAATTGTAATAACAAATCCAACTGTCCTTACTGTAAGCAACATAATTTTCGCAAACAGAGCCCAAACACAACAACTGCTGCCAGTCTCATCCTACGTACTCCCGTAAGTGCAAATCCATACCTTCTCCAAAAAAATCTTGAATTTACTCTCCTCCACCTAGTATATAAGATACCATTCGCTCTGTGAGCTTAGTCCTACCAATGGCGCACCCTGAAGCAAATACCCCTTGCAACTGTACCCTCTTCCATCTTAAGACATTAGCTATTCCTGAAATCGGACACATTCCATTTTTTGTCGCCTCGGAACGCTTGTTTAAAATTAATCCTCAAACACTTCCCTGGTTGACTGAAAGAAGCGCAGCAGACATACTACAACCTTCTATATACCAAAATACCCTTTGCCTCTGCTTCCATGAACAGATTATTATCTGAACCCCCCCCCCCCCCTCCGCTCCCCCGCCAGCCTCATGAAATCCATACACTCCACCTCGAAATCTTCCACCAACCCAATAGTTCTATACTTCAGCTACGTTCTGCATCACACTCCTATTTTCCATCGCATATTGGCTATTGCCCATGTCTGAAATATCCCTTCTACTCCTAAATGATCCAACTGACAACCCAATTATCAACATCTTTCCCCTGAAGCCACAATATTCATGGCGTGCTATCAACATGTGCCCCTACCATTCAATCCCTTACGACTTCCTGAGCCACGTAGAATGATCCCTCAGCACACACGTGGCAGCCCGACCTAAACTGACACTCCCTCACATATACAGAAAAGCAGTGGTGGCGATAGTTCATCAGCATTCTCAATGACAACGATAACCACGTTCCTACTCACACCCAGGCTGACACCAATACTTCTCTCTACGCAATAACTGTTTCTCCCAAACTCTTGAGGGGCACCGCAGCATATCCTACGTTCCACTGGAAGTGATCACCTACCTGTGCTTCTACTGATCTCACATCGTGTGTCAAACCCACCATGGCCCATGCGTAACCATACACCACGACAAATCTATGATGAATCCATTCAAGCTGAAATGCTTACCGTGGCTAGATCCATATCCGAATCGAAAGCCATGACTCAAGCCTTCAAAATCCCGACAACATCCAATGTGGCTGATTTTCTACAACACGCCATCTAAGATTTCATTTACAATAACCTCTCACTCTGGTCTATCTACTATGGCTATCCAATTCCCCCTCCATGTCCTCTTGGCCTGTTTCGAGAATGCAGATGGGTCTACAGAAAATTCCTTCGTAGTCCTCAAAGTGACTCGCTTACATGCTATTGACAGCTTCAGTGGCATATTCGCAGTTACATGTAAGACTTAATGACGTGAGAGCAAGCTCACAAAATAAACTAAGCCCCCATAATCTCTACATGGTGCTGAAAAATATTCAGTAGGCTCTTCAGGAACAACCCCACTCAGACGTATCCTTCATAATAATAGAACCCAACTGGCAATCTCAACAAAGCCAACCACCTTACATCCTGCCTGAAAGACACATTCATCATGTTATGTCGGTGAATGTACAAACATACCTACACCACCACAAGCATCCAATTCACAGCTGACACCACGCCGAAAACAGGACTAAACATGCCAATAACAGCTGGAGACATCACACCAAAAATCGCCAAAAAGAAAAACACTCCACATGGTGACGATACAATTACCTACCGCCACTTTAAGGCATGTCACAGGGTCTATAATATCCCTTGTCACTTTTTGCAATGCCATCCTTTACGCAAAGCGGGCAAAACGTCGTAAGCCCTTCCTACAGAAACGTGACAAGTCAGCCTCACAGACTTCATCGTAAGGGCCTAGCATCCTCACATCAGCAAAATCCAACGAATACGTCTCCACCTTGCAACGCAGCTCACCTGCCTTTGCAAATAAGCAAATATCAAATACATTTCACACCCTTCATATTCAAAAAGCCCTTGATCGGGTACATTGTTCTGGTATTATCTTCAAGCTACAAACCTATACCTTTCCAGTTAACTATGCCCGCATTATAGCACTCTTCCTTCGCCAATGTCCTGCACATGGCACAATCAACTACACCTGCTCTCGCATATTTCACCTCACAGTAGATGTGCCTCAAGGCTCCCACCTATATCCACTCTTTCGCATCCTGCACACTGACTACAGTTCCTAACCACAAACCCAAACTTACTTTCTGCACTACGCTGAAGAAACTACCAACCATACTCACACGCCAAATCCTTCGACACTTCCATGGCCCCCTCCAATGCTCTTAAAACTCCTGGCAAAATGAAACAATAAGTGGAAATTTCAAGAGATCCACAGAAAGGTCAACCCACCATCTTTTGTCCCACAGCCGGAGTTTCCGTCTTTCCATCAGCCACCCACAAATCCAGCTGACTGACATAAACAAGTTAATTCATTTCGTATATAATGTCACTGCATCAGAACTGAGTGATTCCTAATACAAACATTAAAATATCTGTGGTTAATTTTTATTTGTGTAGAGATGTTAGTTTGTCATCCATCACCAGAGAAATTTCTGTTTAAAAGTGAAGTAGGGCATAAGAATATAAACGATATCTGAAAGAAATGTCCATATTCTTACAGGAGATAGTACATTTGTAAACTAGAAACAAATCCTATAGATAGATAAATTTGCACGGTAGACCTTCAGATTATTTCTGTAACGTTTCTCTCTAGGACAGCCACGGGAAAAACGAACACTTATATCCTGTTGTGCGAGCTCTGATTTCTGTTATGTTACTACGGGGATAATTCTCCTTAAGTAAATGGGCGTCAAAAAATACTTTCGCATTCAGAGGAGAAATTTGGTGCTAGAAATTTCATGAAAAAAAACTCTCGCCGGAACGAAAAACAAACTTTTCATAATGACTGCCATCCTATCTCGTGTATCGTATCCGTGTTACTCTCCCAGACATCGCGATACTGCGAGCAGCACTACTTTCCACTTTTTCAGTGTCCTCTGGCAATGTTGTCTGGTAACGACACCATGCAGCCCAGCTAACTCCAGAAGAGGACAACCAAGCCTACTGGAGGCCCTCTTTTCAGTAGACCTGTTCTATATTCCAAGCATTCTGGCTATGAAACACAGACTTTGGCTCTCTTTCCCCATGTTTTTTTGTACACTCGTTCAAATGAAGCTGTTCGTAAGTGTAATCCATACTGTTTTATGCAACTGACATCTTTTAGATTTCTGTCATTTACAATGTCACGTGTGATTGAAGCCTCCCTTTTTTTATTATTTAGAGTCAGTTTCGTAACATGCAGGCATCTAGCCTAAATAATTTTGCAGTGGGTTTTGATCGTGTGATTACTAAAAGAAAAAATGACATCACCACGTGCAAATACTCTAAGAGGTCTGCTCAGGTTGTCTCCATAATCTTTATACTGATTAGAAACAGCACAGTTCTTATAGCATTTGTTGGGGACTTATTGAGATGTGAACAAATAAGGTGCTCCATGTAGTTACCAGCCATTTATAAGCACACTTCATCCTATTCTCCTAATAGACTGACCTCCTCACACTAACACACCTGACATCCCTCGGAACTGGTAGCATACCTTAGACATTCTTCATGTATGACATGAGCCCCATCGACGTATGAGGAATAGACGAGAGCTTTTAAATGTCTCCAAAGTCTAAATCTGAGGAATTAAGGAAAAATCAATAGGGAAGCTACGCAACTGAACTACCTCATACAGTGTTATGAACTTTTCCTTTTCCATTAATCCATGAAATGAAGGGTATGTAAGTGTCTCTCCACTTAGTTACATGAAACAAAACTCTATGAAAATACATACGAAAGAAATTTCTTGCTAGATTTGGGCCAATTTAGTCCTGCCGCGTGTGCCAATATTACGTGCCGGTTTGGTCTACGTCTTTATACTGCTAACAACTGTGAAGATGGCGATGAAGGCACACTGAGGTGATAAAAGTCATCGGATAGCGGTGTGCACATATACGGAGGGCGGTAGTATCGTGTACGCGTGGTATAAAAGGGCAGTATATAGGTAGAACTGTTATTTGTACTCAGGTGATTTATGTTAAATGGTTCCCGAAGACGGAAATTAACACATTTGAAAGTGGAATAGGAGTTATACGCGTGGGATATTCCACTTCGGAAATCATTAGGGAATTCAATATTCCGAGAACCTCAATGTCATGAGTGTGCTGAGAATGCCAAATTTCAGGCATTGCTTCTCTCCACGCACAAAGCAGTGGCCGATGGCCTTCACTTAACGGTAGAGAGCAGCAGCTTTTGTATATAGTTGTCAGTGCTAACAGACGAGCAACACTGCGTTGGGAAAGTACGGTTAAATTAGGCGTTATTGTTCTATGGCAGCAAACGACTGACGCGAGTGCCTGTACTAACAGCACGACATCACCTGCAGTGCCTCTTCTGTACTCTTAACCATAGCAGTTGGGGCCTACACTATTGGAAACCCATGGCTTGGTCAGATGAGTCTCAATTTCAATCGGTAAGAGCTGATGGTAAGGCTCGAGTGTGGTGCAGTGTTGACAGAAGTTGTTAACAAGGTGCTGTGCAAGCTTGTGGTGGCTCCATAACGCGGGCTGCGTATACGTGGAATGGACTGGGTCCTCTTGTCCAACTAAATCGGTCATTGAATGTTCGGCTACTTGGAGAGCATCTGCAGCCATTCATGGACTTCATGTCCCAAACACTACTGGAATATTTACGTCACCAAACCGCAACGTACATGATCTGGCCACCCTACGAACATTTATGGGACATGATCGAGGACAGAGTTCGTGCACAAAATTCTGCACCTGCAACACTTTCGCTATTGTGGACGGCTAGAGAGGTATCGTGGCTAAATATTTCTGCTGCGGAATTCCAACGAAATATTGAGTCCATGCTAGACAAATGAAGGTCCAGCACGATATTGGCACGTATCCCGTGATATTTGTCGCCTCGGTATATATTTATTGTTCATTTTATAATGGCTGGCTTCCTATCTGTACTTATTTCTCTGTTAATAGTGCTAATATACGGACAAACCGAGAACACAAAAACTCTACGTAGTTACACAATGAAGGCTTTCACGACCTGATGGTACTGTTAGTGATAATTCTTCTGGGTTATATGGCTGTGGTTTATGGAATTCTTCAATTCCTAACGTTTCGTCCAATACTACGTTGGACATCTTCAGAGGTTTGGCTGGTCCTGCTGAGTCCTGCCGACTGAGTCATGAAATATGCTATTCAATACCGCTTGAACCTCACGTGAGCTTCTGTCATGCAGTGAAACATCTTGTGGTAACATGGGTAGAACATCACGCAGGAAATCTACATCTACATCTACATCCATACTCCGCAAGCTACTTGACGGTGTGTGGCGGAGGGTACCCTGAGTACCTCTATCGGTTCTCCCTTCTATTCCAGTCTCGTATTGTACGTGGAAAGAAGGATTGTCGGTATGCTTCTGTGTGGGGTCTAATCTCTCTGATTTTATCCTCATGGTGTCTTCGCGAGATATACGTAGGAGGGAGCAATATACTGCTTCACTCTTCGGTGAAGGTATGTTCTCGAATCTTTAACAAAAGCCCGTACCGAGCTACTGAGCGTCTCTCCTGCAGAGTCTTCCACTGGAGTTTATCTATCATCTCCGTAACGCTTCGCGATTACTATATGATCCTGTAACGAAGCGCGTTGCTCTCCGTTGGATCTTCTCTCTCTCTTCTGTCAACCCTATCTGGTGCGGATCCCACACTGCTGAGCAGTATTCAAGCAGTGGGTGAACAAGCGTACTGTAACCTACTTCCTTTGTTGTCGGATTGCATTTCCTTAGGATTCTTCCAATGAATCTCAGTCGGGCATCTGCTTCACCGACGATCAACTTTATATGATCATTCCATTTTAAATCACTCCTAATGCGTACTCCCAGATAATTTATGGAATTAACTGCTTCCAGTTGCTGACCTGCTATTTTGTAGCTACATGATAAGGGACCTAGCTTTCTATGTATTCGCATCACATTACACTTGTCTACATTGAGATTCAATTGCCATGCGTCAATTCGCTGCAGATACTCCTGCATTTCAGTAAAATTTTCCATTGTTGCAATCTCTCGGTACACTACAGCATCATCTGCAAAAAGCCTCAGTGAACTTCCGATGTCATCTATCAGGTCATTTATGTATATTGTGAATAGCAACGGTCGTATGACACTCCCCTGCGGCACACCTGAAATCACTCTTACTTCGGAAGACTTCTCGCCATTGAGAATGACATGCTGCGTTCTGTTATCTAGGAACTCCTCAATCCAATCACACAATTGACCTGATAGTCCGTATGCTCTTACTTTGTTCATTAAAAGACTGTGGGGAACTGTGTCAAACGCCTTGCGGAAGTCAAGAAACACGGCATCTACCTGTGAACCCGTGTCTAAGGCCCTCTGAGTCTCGTGGACGAATAGCGCGAGCTGGGTTTCACACGACCGTCTTTTTCGAAACCCATGCTGATTCCTACAGAGTAGATTTCTAGTCTCCAGAAAAGACATTATACTCGAACATAATACGTGTTCAAAAATTCTACAAGTGATCGACGTTAGAGATATAGGTCTATAGTTCTGGACATCTGTTCGACGTCCCTTCTTGAAAACGGGGATGACCTGTGCCCTTTTCCAATCCTTTGGAACGCTTCGCTCTTCTAGAGACATACGGTACACCGCTGCAAGAAGGGGGGCAAGTTCCTTCGCGTACTCTGTGTAAAATCGAACTGGTATCCCATCAGGACCAGCGGCCTTTCCTCTTTTGAGCGATTTTAATTGTTTCTCTGTCCCTCTGTCGTCTATTTCGATATCTACTATTTTGTCAACTGTGCGACAATCTAGAGAAGGAAGCACAGTGCAGTCTTCCTCTGTGAAACAAATCAGCATACATTGCACCATTTAGATTGCCATTGATAAAACGAGGGCCAATTATCCTTCCTCCCACAATGCCGCACCATACATTAACCCGCCAAGGTCGCTGATGTTCCACATGTCGCTGCCATCGTGTACTTTCCGTTGCCCAATAGTACAAATTATGCCGGTTTACGTTACCGCTGTTGGGAATGACGCTTCGTCGCTAAATAGAACGCGTGCAAAAAATGTATCATCGTCCTGTAATTTCTCTTGTGGCCAGTGGCAGAACTGTACACAACGTTCGAAGTCGTCGCCATGCAATTCCTGGTTCATAGAAAGATGGTACTGGTACAATTGATGTTGATGTAGCATTCTCAACACCGACGATTCTGAGATTCCCGATTCTCGCGGAATTTGTCTACTACTGATATGTGGATTAGCCGCGACAGCAGCTAAAACACCTACTTGGGCATCATGATTTGTTGCAGGTCGTGGCTGATATTTCACATGTGGCTGAACACTTCCTGTTTCCTTAAATAACGTAACTATCCGGCGAACGGTCGGGACACTTGGATGATGTCGTCCAGGATACCGAACAGCATACATAGCACACGCCCTTTGGACATTTTGATCACAATAGCCATACACCAACACGATATCGACCTTTTCCGCAATTGGTAAACGGTCCATTTTAACACGGTCAATGTAGCAGGAAGAAAATACCGTCAGCGCTGGCGGAATGTTACGTGATACCACGTACTTATACGTTTGTGACTATTACAGCGCCATCTATCACAAAGCGAAATAAGTGGTCCAACTAAACCATCCATATTTCTTTACGTACTACACGAATATGTAATAAAAAGTGTGTGTGTGTGTGGGGGGGGGGGGGGTATTCCTATTTTTAAAAAAAACCGCAGTTGGTATTCGTTTGACCTATGGCAGCGCCATCTAGCGGGCCAACCATAGCGCTATCTGGTTTCCCCCTTCAAGCGAGACAGGTTTCGTTTTTGTAGTTTCTACGTTTGATGTTTATTTCGTGAGATATTTGGCCCGGTCACTATCAATGGACCACCCTGTATTAGCTGCCTACGATAGTAACATCCCCCCCCCCCCCCCCCGCAAACACACACACACACACACACACAGACAGAGAGAGAGAGAGAGAGAGAGAGAGAGAGAGAAGAGGGGGGCAAGATCAGCAGACAGCGTGCGTCGTGACCTTGCTACAAAGTCTCCCTGTCCTGTTACCAGCACCGAGATGGGATTCGAAGTGGCGTGTAGATAATTTCACAGATAGTGTCAGCGTAACGATATGTAATCTGCCCGCAGGTGTTATTCACAATGACCACGATCGGGAGGCCATTTTCTTCAGCGGGTCTGAAACGAGAAAGCGCAGAGGCCCGCAATAGCACGCGACCTCCGAATGGAGCACATGGGGATGCCTATCGTTTTAGGGGGGGATCGTATTTTCCGCCGCTCACACGCGATGTGCCCATATTTAAGCATGCCGCGGGGCCATAACTACGCCAGTTATGGATTTTATGCGATGTGTACAAATAGTAAACCACATCACTTCACATATATCGCTGGAAGTGATCAGTTGCCGTACACTCCGGCGGCCGGTGCAGTTTTGATTGTTACTGCAAATGTGAATTGACATTACAGCAACGCAAAAATAGGACGCATCGTATGGTTCACACAAGAGCTGCTGGGGCAAGCTGGTACATTCCAGTCTTCCTTCCCAGTCATCAGTTCCTTCCTAGTCATCGGTTCCTCGTAGAGCAATGTACGATAGAACAGTGTGATGTGTCAAACTTTAGTAAAGCACAATTCCATTTGAGCTAACAAATTCTTGCGTTTTCACTTGATGAAACTTACAGATTTATGATCCTGTAACTAGAGAAATAATGAAACAGTTTTGTAATCCCAGTAGCACACATGCTCCTGGGCAAAAGTCTGATATTTGCTTATCCTTCACTATTAATTGTGTCTACAACATTTGTTTACAGGACGTGAATAATTCGCTTCTCCGGAACACTTATTTTTTCGTGTAAAGTGAGTTGTTAAATGACTACACTGGACAATATATAAAAAATACTGTATGGCCTTAAAACTGTTCCTAATCACTATTGGCTCCGAGAATACTACATATGAATCAGATAAAACAGCAGTTTGGGTTTACTAGTTCGACACAGGACCGTGTCGACTGGCACCTAGTGAACTAAACCATACAAGGGAACAGTGAATATTGAGAAACACTTCTTCCAGGAATCGGAGTTCTGGGAAAGGTTTTGAACAATTCTAGTAAGACCTGTACTATCATACCCTGAGAAAGTAAGCAATCATTCTAACGTTGCATGTATACTGAAGAATATACAGGGAGATAAATAGTTCAAAATTTTACCTTTGAATGCAGCAAATTGTTTGGCTGGGTACAGATGGATGTTATGTTGGCAGAATGTGAATTTAACGGCCCAAATGCACAACTGAGTGCTGTCCCACAAAAAGATAAAATATATATATATATATATATATATATATATATATATATATATATATATATATATATATATATATATATTAACTATGTCGAATGTGCGGGCCGTTGCTGAGGCCCATGATCGCACCACCCTCTTTCAGGAAATCAGTTCTTGGACTACATCAGCCGCGGAATGTGCTGGTAGGTCATCGTGCTGCATCCACATTTTTGGAAAGCACCTACCTTGTCAACGACAAAAGCTCGAACGGTGTCAGCTGTCAGCGGACGTGAGAAGTAATGTCGCCATGCCACACATTTATAGACCACGTCCTTTGATCGGCATGACGCTTCCAAGTAAAATTGTCACGCCGAAACCACAGTCAAATCCAAATTCGAAGGCAGAGTTGTCAGCGAAGTTCAGCACTTAGTGCTGAATGCACGATTATTTCTGACACCGAAGTCCATACAGAATCGAACTCAAATCTGGACGAAGAGTGTAACTACTTAAACTAATACCAAATATTCAAGAAAAAACAAATAATACATACATAAGAAATTCCGAGGACTTCCAGCAATGATAAATACTTAATAAGGGCGCGAAATTCGGTTCGAACTGGGAAACCGCAGCACGTAAGCCCATGATACTAACAGTTACGCCACTTTGCATTCAGTGCGGCCCGCCACATTGCTCCCTCTCCTGGAGAACCTGCCATGCACTGTTTCAGAAGCTCCCTTTGGAGATAAATGCAGCACCCTGGATCTAGAGATTGTTAATGGCCCTCTTTATATCTGTTCTGGTGGGTCCTCACTATGATAAGCAGCGAAAGCAGCCCCTCCTGTCGAAGTTTCGCTACGTAGGGTAATTCTCAGCCGCCTTGCACCCCCGTGGTCGACTACGATCTGCGCCTTCCAACTGGAGTAGGGCTTCATACGGAGGACAGGACTACGTGTGTGGGCTTCAGCCTTCTTGGTAAAGGGTGAAATAATACGATACGCTCAAAGCAGCGCTTTAGTAATTTGTGTCGGAGATATATCTGCCAACGTTCTGTTATTGCATTAGTCCATTGAAGGTAGGCAGTTGTCATCCCGTGTGTGATGCTGCATCGTGAAATTACTCGGTTACATGTAACAACTGGAAAACTTTTCCATGACCCCTGATCATCACAAGGGGCGCAAAGTGCTTCAAAATGATGTCATCTACAAGGAACTTTGCAATTTCCGGAGGTTCGGCAGTCGCAACAGCTATAGTGACAGTATTACGGTTCACGAAGTCAACGCAGACTTCGAGTCCCGTTTGTCGATCTCAGGTACCTCCTGAAGAAGTCCATTCCAACTTGGCAGAAAGGCGCTGCTAAAGGCGGGGCACGAGAAGGTACTCGGTATCGATTCAGATACACAGATCACTTATCCCCACTCAGAATATGATGATATTTTATGAGTGTGACTGGCATTAGCCAACCAGGACTGAACAAGTTCTCGAACTCTAACACTTGTTTCTCTATGTTTATCTTATTTTCACCTTCCAAATGCTCAACTGCTGCACGTACTGCAGCTTTATTTGCAGTTTGCATATGACTCCATGGAACTCAGTCGCACACTTGTCTGGCTGGGGGATACTACTGCCAATGACGCAGTCTCTGAAGGTTCTGTTGTCATGAGGGCCCAACCAAACTGCATAAACAGTCGTTAAAACTCAGTTCATGTGATATCTTTCCTTTAATTTACGTCTATGGCCACAAACATTTGGTTAACAGATTACCCGTTTCGGTCTTTAATAACCATCCGATCTGTTTCATAAAAACAAAGTCCTTATGTACTGCAGCCATAGTGGCAGCGTCAAATGTTAAATGCGGAATCAGCACCAGCATCGTCAAATACATATAAATAACATCACATGCACGAGTCATGTGCAATAGCAGTTCATGTGATTAGTGCCGCACGCCAGAGTAAAAGTACTTTGGGTGAGGACAGGTACACAACGACCGACCAATACACATGAGGTAGAGCTGTATAAGGACAATGGCGTATGAGATGCATATCTTTTATATACAGGCGTGTTGCATGCGTACAAAAAGTAGTTGCTGAATATGTTCTCCCACGGAAAAATATACGTCCATTTAACATACCTGCTTGGGCTGTTCCATGTGGATGACTTTCACACCAGCGATGTGAATTTGGCAAAATGGTTGTTATCTGCCAATTTTAGACAGCTCAAGTGTGGGTCTGTGAATCACAAACGATATAGAGTACCTCAAACTTCTCTTGTCCAAGAGGTCTAAATTCACATCGAATATGTGAGCCTCTCTGTCTAACAACAACGTATGATATGATGTCTAAAAGATTATTACACCAACACAGCAACCCTCTGTCTTTGCAGACTTCTTCGTAGCATTGAAATTTACTTAACACTTTACATCTCCAGAGGCGACACTGTTTGGTTTCATGACCATGTCGCTATGACTGTTTCTTTTAAAGCAGTGGCTATACTGATGACAGCAGCTAGGTCTTTCGAGTTTTCTTCACGCACTCTCCATCACGTATTGGGTGTATTCCCCCGTTAGAAAGACATCCAATGCTCTATGTTCTCCTTCCTGAATTACTTCTTTCGTCTCGTCATTCTCTGCCAGCGGATAGGCTGACCGTTTGCCTTCCGTTCCTTGTTAAGAATGCTCTCCACCGAATCGTCTCGTTTCTGTTACGCTCTATTCTTTTGTTCACGAAAGAAGCTCAACTCTTCTGAGCTCCTATAGAGCAGCGCGAGCAGTTTCAGAAGTTGCTGAAATGCACACGCATGATAACGGCGTGCTACCAGTTTTCTCTGTTTTCTTTTTCTTCTTTTAACTAAACTACTTTATTTAGAGGGAGTATAATAGTCTAACTCTAAACGTGTTATTTTTGATGTAGGAAAGATACATGTGTATGGGACATGCAGTCATAATACGTGAAGTCCGGACCATTTGGCTTAGAATATTAGTTATCGTTGCAAAGCAATCCGTCTTTTGTCGGACTTTTTTTCACTTGTTACTTCTCTCTTCATCTTTTCTCCTACTAGCCCCGATCTGTTAAGATGCCTGTGTCAATGTAACATTCTTTAAGTGAGAACACTCACTCTTTTTAGTTCAAACTGTGTTTAATACCCTTATGTTGCACCACTAATACCCTCCGTTCGTGATTTACGATTTTACAGTAGAAATGAGGTTCAGTCTCATGCTATGAAGGCCAATAACCGGTTTGCACGAAGTCCGTTTAGCTACCATTAGGCTATCTCACTGTGATCGCTACGAGTTGTAATAATTATTCAGAATCTGCAGCTACTTGATTTATGAAGACCGACTTGCTAGTGCGAACATTATTTACACACTTGAGGTAATGGGAGCTGACAAAGTCGCCAAAATAAGAAACCAAGCCAGTTACTCCAGAAACATTAATTTTCCGCGTAAATGACAGTACTAGCAAAATAGATCATTAGTATGCTCTATACGTAATTCTATTTCAACTCATTCGTGTTTTATTATTGTCTGTGCCTCTTCTTATGCACGCCAATGACGCGTACGTGTGGCGTCAGACCAATCTGTGAGTTCCGAAAGGGTGAAAAGTCCATTTTAAAAACTGAAACGAAGTTCATTTAAAACAAATGAAATCAAGGAACAAAAGGCACGAAATAAGGAGAAATTATAACTGAGAAATTTTTCGAAGACACCATTGTTAACTACTATAAATCGAGGTAAGAAATATCTCACTCATTCCGCCTAGGTCTGCTTTCTGTGGTTGTGATATTTATTTATCTAAGGCTTCTAATTTGAAAACTTTGTAATTATGCATACCGAAATGATTATACGTTTTATGGAAGAGCTACAAGATGTCGAAAATACGTGGGCGTGTAGCTTGACGTAGTTATCTGAAATTGTTTCAAAACGAAAAAAGGTTTGATTAGTTGTGAAGATGCGCTTTGCGCAAATACCATCTGTTAACTGATTACAACTTGAGAGCATTACGATAAGTAATAGATTCGTCTACTGCATTGTACGGTGGTACACAGGTAACTCGTCAGCAGTTTAGAGTGATGGCTGCTTCACATACAGGAAATGAGGCCAACCAGTTACCAGAAGCAAATTCGGCACTGAAACTTCAAATATAGCAATAGCAGCGGCCTGTGAAATTACGTCCACAGCTACAGAAGAGAATACTGCTGAGCCTGTTACTGTAGCAAGAGATCCAATTCAGCAACTACACCTGAAACTTTACAATGAAGTGACCGCTATCAAACAAAACTTTGATACGATGGAAAACAGTATATCCAGCACGAATAAAATTAATACATTATGAAACAACAAAGGAATAACATGATTAAAAACTGTGATAATATCATACAGAACTTAGATTATATAACTCATGACTTTACTTCTGACGTTCAGAAGCAAGTCAATTGGGTTAATAAATACTATAGTTAACTAGGTGGGAATACACATTTCCGAACGGAATGAAGATCAATCTGAAAAGTGCACTGAAGCATGCACTAAAGAAAACATTTCCTGGAAGCCCGAGAACTCTTCGCCAGCTGTATACGCCGGGTAAGCAAAAATTCACTTGTATATCCATATTTGTAGTGGTAAGTGAGAAGTTTCACAGAAAATTACTTGTTAGGACATCTGATTTCTGAGTAAATAAAGGAACGAAGTTTTGGCTTTAAAATGCCAGCTGAAGATAACCAGATGAATAAGAAATGTATCTGTATGGTAATATTTCAGACTTATTTCCATGGATAAATAAGTGAATAAGAGGTGCTATAAAGTTCTACGTATGTATAAGTCCCAAATAAGTAAATCTAAATTCTACTTTATCGTTCCGTAAGTACATCGGTTACAACTTTCATTCCTTGCCTCCCTTGTTGGTGCCGATTTTTGCACTTTTTGGTGCTTGTAATTATTTCGTTCGCCTTCTTGCAAATTTTTGTCATGACTTTTCAATTAATTAATGAATGAGTGTTATATTGTCTTACCAAGTACAGTTGACAAGGACAGTATACGTACTAAACTGTGTTCCCGTATGAGCAGCACTGAAGCACGAGATGTTTTTTACTCTGATCATTCGAATAACGTCCCCGTTCAGAAAAAGAAATTCGTTGATGTATTAAATTTGGTAATATAGTGTATCTCGTGCGCAGCTATTCTAATAGGTGCCAATTTTTTTCATATAATCCACCGAATGTGGAAATCGGCAAAATCTCTTGGAATACTGTCCTGAACTTTTTCGAGGTATACTGTCCATTACTTCCGAAAAAAACCTTCCTGGATCGTCCTGACTTCCGACGGTGGATACATCACGTAGTCACATCTGCTGTTCTACGCACGTGCTCTGTCTTATGAAATGCACAGGCCACCAGCGATATCCAGCTGAAGCTCCCATTCCAAATTCATCTGAATGTGATCAATAATCAATTTTTGTCCCAATTTCTTAAAGGAAAGACTGAAACACAAACAAAGCCGTTTAGGTTTTGGTGTTACATTTGAGTAATTAAAATAATTAAGTGTAGTGTACTACTAGTACTTGTGATAATTGTGTAATTGATGTTGCTCTTCAAGATATAAGAAATATTAAGGAAACTAACAGTTCAGCATAATGAAGAACAGTATATCTACATATATTTGAACAAAGTGTATGTCTGCCTACAGGTTGACACTTATTCGAGCTTTTGATTGATTTAACACAATAAATATCTATCGTTTCAGGACATTTGGTATTAGTGAGAGACTCTTGTGTTTGATTCAGTCTAGCACATAGTAATTTACCTTGACTAAGCCAAAGAGGGCTGTATGACACTATATTAGTTATTTTCACCATTTTTGTGCCTTATTAAACTGTTTTTAGAGCCTATAAAAATCTTACCCCCCCCCATGAACCATGGACAATAACCAAAACGGCCTTGCTGTGCTGGTACTACGAACGGCTGAAAGCAAGGGGAAACTACAGCCGTAATTTTTCCCGAGGACATGCAGCTTTACTGTATGATTAAATGATGATGGCCTCCTCTTGGGTAAAATATTCCGGAGGTAAAATAGTCCCCCATTCGGATCTCCGGGCGGGGACTACTCAAGAGGATGCCGTTATCAGGAGAAAGAAAACTGGCGTTCTACGGATCGGAGCGTGGAATGTCAGATCCCTTAATCGGGCAGGTAGGTTAGAAAATTTAAAAAGGGAAATGGATAGGTTAAAGTTAGATATAGTGGGAATTAGTGAAGTTCGGTGGCAGGAGGAACAAGACTTCTGGTCAGGTGACTACAGGGTTATAAACACAAAATCAAATAAGGGTAATGCAGGAGTAGGTTTAAGAATGAATAGGAAAATAGGAATGCGGGTAAGCTACTACAAACAGCATAGTGAACGCATTATTGTGGCCAAGATAGATACGAAGCCCACACCTACTCCAGTAGTACAAGTTTATATGTCAACTAGCTCTGCAGATGACAAAGAAATTGAAGAAATGTACGATGAAATAAAAGAAATTATTCAGATAGTGAAAGGAGACGAAAATTTAATAGTAATGGGTGACTGGAATTCAAGTGTAGGAAAAGGGAGAGAAGGAGACATAGTAGGTGAATATGGATTGGGGCTAAGAAATGAAAGAGGAAGCCGCCTAGTAGAATTTTGCACAGAGCACAATTTAATCATAGCTAACACTTGGTTTAAGAATCATGAAAGAAGGTTGTATACGTGGAAGAACCCTGGAGATACTAAAAGGTATCAGATAGATTATATAATGGTAAGACAGAGATTTAGGAACCAGGTTTTAAGTTGTAAGACATTTCCAGGGGCAGATGTGGACTCCGACCACAATCTATTGGTTATGACCTGTAGATTAAAACTGAAGAAACTACAAAAAGGTGGGAATTTAAGGAGATGGGACCTGGATAAACTGAAAGAACCAGCGGTTGTACACAGTTTCAGGGAGAGCATAAGGGAACAATTGACAGGAATAGGGGAACGAAATACTGTAGAAGAACAATGGGTAGCTCTGAGGGATGAAGTAGTGAAGGGAGCAGAGGATAAAGTAGGTAAAAAGACGAGGGCTGCTAGAAATCCTTGGATAACAGAAGAAATATTGAATTTAATTGATGAAAGGAGAAAATATAAAAATGCAGTAAATTAAGTAGGCAAAAAGGAATACAATCGCCTCAAAAATGAGATCGACAGGAAGTGCAAAATGGCTAAGCAGGGATGGCTAGAGGACAAATGTTAAGGATGTAGAAGCTAATCTCTCTAGGGTTAAGATAAATACTGCCTACAGGAAAATTAAAGAGACCTTTGGAGAGAAGAGAACCACGTGTATGAATATCAAGAGCTCAGATGGCAACACAGTTCTAAGCAAAGAAGGGAAGGCAGAAAGGTGGAAGGAGTATATAGAAGGTTTATACAAGGGCGATGTACTTGAGGACAATATTATGGAAATGGAAGAGGACGTAGATGAAGACGAAATGGGAGTTACGATACTGCGTGAAGAGTTTGACAGAGCACTGAAAGACCTGAGTCGAAACAAGGCCCCCGGAGTAGACAACATTCCATTAGAACTACTGACGGCCTTGATAGAGCCAGTCATGACAAAACTCTACCAGCTGGTAAGCAAGATGTATGAGACAGGCGAAATACCGTCAGACTTCAAGAAGACTATTAGTAATTCCAATCCCAAAGAAAGCAGGTGCTGACAGATGTGAAAATTACCGAACTATCAGTTTAATAAGTCACAGCTGCAAAATACTAACGCGAATTCTTTACAGACGAATGGAAAAACTGGTAGATGCGGACCTCGGGGAGCATCAGTTTGGATTCCGTAGAGATGTTGGAACACGTGAGGCAATACTGACCTTACGACTTATCTTAGAAGAAAGATTAAGAAAAGGCAAACCTACGTTTCTAGCATTTGTAGACTAGGAGAAAGCTTTTGAGAATGTTGACTGGAATACTCTCATTCAAATTCTGAAGTTGACACGGGTAAAATACAGGGAGCGAAAGGCTATTTACAATTTGTACAGAAGAGTCGAGGGGCATGAAAGGGAAACAGTGGTTGGGAAAGGAGTGAGACAGGGTTGTAGCCTCTCCCCGATGTTATTCAATCTATATATTGAGCAAGCAGTAAAGGAAACAAAAGAAAAATTTGGATTAGGTATTAAAATTCATGGAGAAGAAGTAAAAACTTTGAGGTTCGCCGATGACATTGTAATTCTGTCAGAGACGGCAAAGGATTTGGAAGAGCTGTTGAACGGAATGGACAGCGTCTTGAAAGGAGGATATAAGATGAACATCAACAAAAGCAAAACGAGGATAATGGAATGTAGTCAAATTACATCGGGTGATGCTGAGGGAATTAGATTAGGAAATGAGACACTTAAAGTAGTAAAGGAGTTTTGCTATTAAGGAAGTAAAATAACTGATGATGGTCGAAGTAGAGAGGATATAAAATGTAGACTGGCAATGGCAAGGAAAGCGTTTCTGAAGAAGAGAAATTTGTTAACATCGAATATAGATTTATGTATCAGGAAGTCGTTTCTGAAAGTATTTGTTTGGAGTGTAGCCATGTATGGAAGTGAAACATGGACGATAACTAGTTTGGACAAGAAGAGAATAGAAGCTTTCCAAATGTGGTGCTACAGAAGAATACTGAAGATAAGGTGGATAGATCACGTAACTAATGAGGAGGTATTGAATAGGATTGGGGAGAAGAGAAGTTTGTGGCACAACTTGAATAGAAGAAGGGATCGGTTGGTAGGTCATGTTTTGAGGCATCAAGGGATCACAAATTTAGCATTGGAGGGCAGCGTGGAGGGTAAAACTCGTAGAGGGAGACCGAGAGATGAGTACACTAAGCAGATTCAGAAGCATGTAGGTTGCAGTAGGTACAGGGAAATTAAGCAGCTTGCACAGGATAGAGTAGCATGGAGAGCTGCATCAAAGCAGTCTCAGGACTGCAGACAACAACAACAACAACAACAAATATCTTACGAGCGACGAAGACAAAACACATGTATGTGAAACGTGCAGTCATAATGAGTAAAGTCTGGAGTAATCATTTTGGAAAATAAGACAACGTAGGAAAACAATAGCGTCTTTCGTATAACATACATCACTGGTTACTCCTCTCTTCACCGTTTCTTTTCCAATCTGCAATCTGTTAAGACGCCCGTATCGATGGAAGCGTCTTTAAGTGAGAACAATGTAGTCATTTTTGTTTAAACCTAGCGTAAATTATGATTTTGTGCCACCTTACCTCAGGTTATTGACAGGTTTAATAGTGGAGGTGCAGGTGAGTCCGATTGTATGAAGGCAAATACTGACTTGCGCCCATTATGCCTGTCTCACTGAATTCGGTACAAACTGTAATAATTACCCAGGGACCCGCTAACTTTAGAAAGTACGATTTGTTAATGGGAAAGATATTGTCGCACTTAATGATATTCAAAGCTGACACTATCGTAAAAATAAGAATCCTAGTGAGTTATTCTCGAAACTTTTAGAATTTTGTACAGATTGATATTTTTTTATTCATCGTCAATCTAGCTCTCCAGTAGAGCTAAAGCATCCGATAAGTCCTCGTGATAAATCACGTAAGCCGTTGCTTCAACTACGAAGCTCAATTTGGCCATTCGTAGCAGCTGTTCAACTATCGAGAGGCTACATCTATGTCATCGGTGAAACCTGTGCTGAAAATTGATAAATGTACAGCAGTCAATCACTAATAATATGTTTATTGCAGGTATAGATTTCAACCACTGTAAGATAATGATCACTGCAGTAACATGCAAGTCAAATATTCATTAACTCTTGCCTTCACGAATAGCTCTCACCAAACTACCAATGTAAGTATTGCAAACAGTATGGACTGAAATGCTGGCACGGACTGATGAGGATTTCCTGGCTTATCAGCCGAATAAAGGCTTCGTTCTGCGGCAATATTGCAACAAGTTTCCTACTTGTCACCTACAGCCGAAGTTTTGGTTCCGTACCCTGTCTGTGCCTTTATAGTCTGTCGATCACAGGCTTATCTGCCTCGTCTGCACTATTAGCGCCAATCACACACCAGCGAAAGCGGTGTCGCAGCCCGTGATGGAGAGAGTCGCAGCCGCTGGTGGTGGGGGCTCCACACGTGCTTGCCAGTCCGGGCGAGGTGTCCTGGATTGGTAGGGGCGGGGCTCCACATCCGGAGCCTTCACCGGCTTCGCATAGGAGTGTTCTGGTCACATTTTTGTTATTGCTGTATCCCATACAGTGCTAAGTTGGAAACTGCTATCTCGGAAGCAAGGATATCATGAACTTGTATCTCTACAGCCTCTTTAAAGTTCGAAGCACAGAAGCAGTACGCCCAGGACTGCAGCATTGTTTCTCCGAAACCAAAGATATGGTTTTCGTTGAAACAATGTTTCGCCACTGTAAATTTCTCCGTTTTGCCCAGACGAACGTTCCTTACTTTAGTAAGTGGTGTGCAGTAACTATGTAGTTTATCCTTCACAGAGAGCAGCATATCCTTGATTCTGGTCGATGACTGAATGTTGGTTTTTACGTTGCTATTTCCTAATATCCTGGAAATCTTAGCCATCTGCGGCCACGACTACTCCCGACCACGGGTCGAAACACACCATCTGGAGGTGCAAGATTTGTTGCTACCGACGCCGACGAGGCAGAAGACCTTACGGTCCGGCGACTATAAGGACTCACACAGGACGCGAACCCGACACTTCACCTGAAGATGACAAGTAGGAAACCTGTTGAAACGCTGCAGCAGAACGACACCTTGTCTCGGCTAATAACCTGAAAAGACTTCATAGTCAAGATTCACCGAGAAAGTCTACATTCGTATTCTGAAATGGACTGTTTATTAAGGGCTGTTTGTATACAGAAGCGTTGGTGATTATTGCATGCTTATACACTTACCATAACCACACAGCGGCTGAAATTTAGATCAGCAATACACAGGTTATTAGCGACTGAATGATGTACGTTTCTCAGCTTCAAAGAAAACCAAATTGCTGGGCACAAGCGTTTGGTATGGTATCGGACATGTCACGTTCTGTTGCACAAACGAGGGGTACTCATATCGGCAGTAGCTAAGTCTATTAAAGGTCCAGTCAGGCTGGATGAAGCTCTAACCTCTCTTACTTCAGGTAATTTCTTCTGCAGCCACATGTTGCTTAACAACTGTAACTTTATTTGATCTACGAAAGACTCGGTCACTTCTTGAGTAGTCATCGCTCATGTTTATCACTGTGGCGTAATGAAAGCACTACATCATACGCAAAAACAATTGAACTACTTTCTGTTACCTAATCTCTCTGCCTGAGGGGCTGTTCGTAATTAATATTTAATCAATATAAATTGTTCGTAATTAATATCTATTAATATCAATTAATATTAATTATAATAATATTGTTAATACTTATCAAATTTGCTACTTAAATAAGTTACTTTGACCATTCTGATAATGCACATACATTTTTTACAGTCCTGAGACGCCGTGTGAATTTACCAGCATCATAATATAAATAAGAACTTAATTAGAACTCTGGCAAGAAACTCACTTAGTTGTCCTGACACTTGCATGCAAAAACAATTCATAAAAATATCAAGGAACTCACTTCACTGCGTTGTTCAAGTTGAAGCTGCGACCTCCAGTTGGTGCTGACGTTATCCAGCCGTTCGTGACAGCCAGAGACTTCTGAGACCATTTGTAGATGCTGAGGGTGTGATGTATACTGTGTCTGGTGGCGTGGCCGCCTGTTATAGCTCAGAGTGTCTGCAATTCGCCACCGAAGCGACGCTGCGGTGGTGTTGAGGCAGGTGTCAGGAGGTGGTCTGCTACGGAAACAGTATTGGTTGAATGATCCCTTTGTTTCATAATAAGCACCGATGTGTCTTCCACGACATAGCCTCCACCGGCCGAAACACGATTCGATCTCCCAACATAAAATTGGTGGTGCATGTTTAGCTTGTTCCTTCGGTGAACGAGAAGTGGTCAGAGTTGCTATCGCTTCCTCTATGGGCTTTTACATCCTGTACAAGGGAACCCAGGTTTTTTTATTAACGGCAGTTTCACCCATTATTTACCTCCTATCTGTAGCAACCCATTTGCAATTTGGAATATCTTCGTTTCTGAAGCATCAGTTTATTATCTTCATACCACAGTAGGGAATATACCTCCATAGTTCATGTTTATGGTCATGAATCGAAGGAAAGACAGACAACGGCATCTAGTGGGCATTGAAATAAATAAATGATAAAACTGAAAATTTGTGTCGGACCAGGACTCTAATTCAGAGTTACCGCTTCTCATGAGCGGTTGCTTTAACCTCTTCGTCATCTGTACTCTTTCACTAACCGACGCACGTTTCAAGCTTTATCTCACATTACTAATGTACTGTGCCCACCTATTAAGCCTCTATGCTCACAGCATTCCCTAATTCTAGCATGAGTTCGAACTTTTGTATGCATCTGCACAGAAGGGATTACTGGGGCTGCATAGCCCTAAATATATACATTTCTTTTATTAGTGAGTTACCTTACTTCCGTATTGATCACCAGTAACAACAAGGTTGTCGTTCTTATTTATTTTGTTGTAAAAGCGCTCGCTCCTTCAGAGTAGTTCCCTCTTCAGTTCGGTACAGGAAATCAAGACAATCATCCCACCATTCGTATAGTTCATATTATGTATGTTGATACCACCACCGGAATCTATTTTTGGCTAAACTTTGAGTGGATATACTTTCGTTTCAATGCAGGCTCAAACAACTTATGCCATTCCAAGCTATCTGAAATTCAGCACTTTATCAGAGCATAATTGGAAATCGCTTGTAAGTTCACAATTGTTTAATCAGTTTAAAGATAGTATTCTTCAGTAGTATCCAGAGAGAGGCCTAACTAAATCAGTCACATATCAGTAGTACCTATAAAACGGAAAACACGCATAAGTAAGTTGTTAGAATTCAGGTGAAGAATATAGATGCTGCACAAAGTGAATACTTCTTTTATCAAACACTAAAACTGAAAAATCACACAAATTTTAAAATCATTCCTTTAGATTGCTATTAATGACTTGAAGCACCTAAACTGAGGGAGCAGTAAAGTCAGGCAAGAAGGTAATCAATGCAGTAGTGAACTTCTCTAGCCCATCAGAAGGACCGTCACTCTTCACTTGACGCTTTGGTAACAAGGGCTTCACACTGGTCAATGTACATGCATCCGTCATTGAGAATAACAGACGTAATCCAAAGTAAAGGGATTCTGTCACCTTCTAGAGTAAGGGCTGACATAATAATAGCAAAGAGACCCAAGCCTTTGCTGAGCGACCTGAACACTCATCTGGAAAATAGAAGACAAATACATATTGATTATACGAACAACATAAATGGACGAACAAAAATTGAATAACGTTGGCCGAACAGTGTGAGACATTCGACCATCGGATAATGCCAGCTTTCTAGAAACACAAACTAAGTTAATAGAAGACAAATCTTTCACCTGAAAACGTAAAGGAAAGAACCAAATTTTCCATTTGGCAATATCCAGTGACGAAAATTATGAGTGTTAAAGTACAGAGAACTGCCAAGTGCCATTCAGATCATTACTTCATCCAGTTTCAAGTGAATTTCGTTCATTTTAGAAAGGCTCCGTAAATTAGAAACTACCGTCGCAGACTAAATATGTGAAGAAGTAATGGTACCGTACAACCAGCAACGGTCACTGCGTCTAAGAACTGGACAGAAATTGTCACAATAATACAACAAGCAGCTGACGTTTAAATCTTGACAGCTCAGAAACGAAAACAGGGATGATGTAACGAGATCCACGACCATGCTCGTGCACGTAGAACAGATGACTGCGTCAAATATAATTCGATATAGAAACAGGAAGGATACACCTCTCTGTATGTCCATTTTTACACAGATGTTTGCGGGACCTCGGCTGTTCACTTTTCGGCCGTCTAAATTTCCAATTGTTATTTTTTTGAGCAACTAGTTTCGGCGATATATTACGCCACGACCGACGTGTGGTAAGATTCCCACCTGTGGTCCAGCTAAAATGGGAACCAGCATTCAGTGACTGGTGTCCGTAGATTTTTGATTCAGTGATCCCTCCCATCATAATTTTCCGACCGCTAAAAGTAAAGGTTTCCTTTGATAAGACCAAAAATTTGACTTGCAACAGCGATGAATCAGACTACATGATTCTAAACTGGGGGAGGACGAATCGTGTGGTGATATTTAGGTACCTACGTGAAGTATTTCAATTCAGCGTCTTAGGACAGGAAGCAGTCTATCGGAGGAGTCTTTCTCCTGACGATAAGCGTCTATTTTAATAAGTCGATGAGTCCTACAGAAAAGTTAAGACGATACGGCACGACAGTCTAACCAGAAATATCACTCGATTCGGAGACTTTGATTATGAATAGGCAGAGACTGCTCGATAAATTAGTCAAAAGAAAGCGCCGATTAATACGAAGCGATTTAGGCATCACATGGTTTAGTGGTGACTTATGTTTGAGAGAAATTGTGGAACCGAACAGAAAAACAAAGAAAATTTACAGTTCTCTACGATCAAAGGGAAAAAGATCACGATAGTTTGTAGCGTCTCCCCACCGCGCACTTTTTGATTTATATGCAGTTTATATAGCATAACATTTTAATTAAATGTATATTGCTTATTGTTGCGAGCACAAAAAATACCATGCGATTCTCACTGTTAGTTTCTGTAGTTAAAAAACTTTAACTTTAAACCTCGACCTATTATGTGGGGATACGCACAACACTGAAAGATATCCTGCTGTGAACGTGTGATCGATAATTTGCCAATTATTTTCATATAACCCTGAGCTGGCCTGTTAGGAATGGAACACGGTATCATTAATGTAACTAATTATGAAATTAAACATGTCCTTCTCTACTTTCATTTCTCAAATGCACTGAAAATTACTGTTGTTAACCCGTGCAGAAGTTACAGTATGCTATGTTCGCTAAACATAAAAGCTGCAGTGAATTTTTTACATATGAATACTATTGATTACCACGAGTAACACGAGAACATCAAACAAAAAATGAAATTTGATTTTAATATTTTTACTAGCCAGAACAGGTTTTGGTACAGCAGTCTTTGATATTACAGAAGTAAAGTTTTACCACACTGATTTACGTAAGTTATTTATGTCACTGAGATTGTAATAGCGGTTACCCATGTCCACATGAAAATGACATAATAGAATCCACACTTCTCGTCCGAGGTCTCCGAAAACTTAAAGAAATAATTTTAAGGTACCATTACCTGGCCGATTAATTGCGGGAAAACTGCTTTCATTCAATTATAATTTGAATTTGCCGCGATAGAGGCCCCCGCAATGCTAAATATTCTGGAAACGGCTAAAAATGTGGAATGAAATACTAGGAAAGCTAGCAGTAAATTATTACAAGGAGTTTTAATTATTTCTATGTTAAAAAGTCAATGTAAATTCGAAGTTCACACCTTTTTATAAATCAGCCGCCAACGGTGTCCTTCTCGAACAAATAACAAAAGAAAGCTAACCAAGCATTCAAGCGAGCGTCACGGCTCATAGAACTTTAACGGCTACAAGAAGACAGAGAGAGTAACATCTAAGCCTCCACTTTTTATAATCAATTCAGTACGCTACTAAAAATCTGAACACAGACGTTATTTGCGAAATATAGATACATAAATGTCGCACAAAAACAAAAGTGAAAAATGATTATTGTCTTTTTTTTACGGAATCTACATAAGCGACAACCGTTAATACAGAAATGGAATAATAGTAATAATACAGATAAATGTCTTTTTTCAGATATATTACACCGATTTTGCAAAAGTCTTGCCAGGAAACGTCACCTGTTACAAGAATATGTAAAGACCTTGAAGCAAATGGTACCCCAGAGGAAAAAATCATGGATAGGAATGAATGCAGACAAACGGTGGATGTATCGGAGTTTTAAGCATGGAGAAGATACAAACGACTTTCTAGTGAGACCAACCAGAGCTCAGGCACACTGTGAGTAACAATACCAATACTTAACCCCAATAGAGACTCAAATCATAGTAACTATTATAACAACTAAAAACTCAAGAATAATGTCTTGTTTCCGAAAGCCGCATAGCTATATGAAGGTGCTTGATTTCTGCTACAGGTTTCACCTCAGTATAGACTTATCTTCAGATTTATAATGGTAATATTTCTAAAATGCAGATGGATAATTACAGAGTCCCAGATTCCAGGAATCTACCCACGTTAAGCGTCAAATCTCAATGGTGGATTGTCATCGTCTACACCGACGTTAAACCGGAAGTCGCGAACGGAGCACCTTCATACGTCTATGCGGCTTTTGGAAACACCTCATCATTCTTCGAGTTTTAATTGTTATAACTTTTTTGCTAATTTGAATGGTTATTGAGTGCTGAGAGCCGTTATTATTATTTACAGAGGCAAGTGCTCACCGAGCGAGGTGGCGCAGTGGTTAGCACACTGGACTCTCATTCGGGAATACGACGGTTCAATTCCGCGTCCGGCCATCCTGATTTAGGTTGATTTAGGTTTTCCGTGATTTCCCTAAATCGCTCCAGGCAAATGTCAGGATGGTTTCTTCGACCGGGCACGGCCAACTTCCTCCCTCATCCTTCCCTAATCCGATGAGACAGATGACCTTGCAGTTTGGTCTCTTCCCCCAAACAACCCCAACCCCTAATGTCCTATCCACTAATCACCAATCCAGGTACCCTGTAGCGCCACTACATACATGTACCACCCTCCAATCCATGTAGAAGAGCTCAAGAAGCGAAGCTATCCCTATCGGAAGCCCTGAAGAAGGCTCTGGTGATGGGCTCAAAATATAGTGGCAGGGCTTCTAGCTGGCAAATGAGCAAGACCTATCAATGGAAACTGATAGGGGTCCTAAATTCCCATGGTATGCACGAGAACTTTCGAGGAATTTGGAAGGCGTGAGGTGAGGTGTTGGCGGAGGTAAGACTATGAGACAGCGTAGTGGTTGGCTAATTCGGTCTGTAGAGCATTTGCTGACGGAAGTCAAAGGTCCGAGGTTCAGGTCCAGATTCCGCACGCAAACTCTGTCTACCACATAGTTTCAAATCCGGACACACTTTGCTGAAAATTGGAAATTCATTCTCAATTTATTGTTAAAATGTACACCGTAGTAGCTTAAATCGAATGCTGAAGAATACTCTTGAACTGACTGTATCACTTTGTTCAATTTATTCACAACAAAACCACCGAAAAAGGGATTGAGAAACAATGACGTCTCCATGTAGCTCCCTTTCGCAAGACGGTCATTAGAAAAAAAAAGTGGTAGTCTCTGATTTACAGCGGCATCACCCCGCCCGTTTTATGCACTGATATAAAAGGAGCCAGGAGAGCAACAGCGATAAATAAAAACAGGCCGAGTGCGGCCAGCGGGCAGAATGAGTTACGGCTGGCTGTAGCAGAGGGAAAAACTGCCGGCAGACTCCATAACTCACGACGGGTCCAGCGGCGGTGCGGCCAATCATGCAGAAAGCGAAGTGCGACGGGAAGTGATTGGCGGCAGGGAGGCGCCAGTAACGCGGGTAATCGATACCCAGAGGTAGGGGGGACGGAGCAGCGCGCCTACCTGAACGACTCCCAACCAGATTAGATACACACGACAAGGCTGGAGCAGATTTTTCAATTCGCTTCTTCTCATTTTACCAGCATCTACTCTGAGCATCTACATTGTGCGGAAGAACGTGACGTAAGCGCCCTTCCCAGTGCACGAAAATGTGTGGCCTTTTAACATTGAAAAACTTTATAACGTACATTACAACGTATTACCCTTACGTCCATATAAGAACGCTATGAGAAAATACACTGATGCATGTAAGCTAATGTAACTTTTACTGTTTGAGAGGTACCTGAATCAAATCTTGCACATGTTGTCATTATGTTATTGTCTAGAATCAGGGACTTTTTACATTTTCCTGCCAACTAACTTGATCAGGACGTTACTGGTTGTTACACTACGTACTATCGCATACGAAACATTTTCTAAATGGTTACTTTACCCATCACTTTCAAAATGTGGTACGTACGCTAATATTAGTAACTAGATAAATAAATCCGTGTATCAGTATTTTCAATATTAGTTTCTGACCTCTAGTAACATTTTTTTTTATTTACATGTGAGGGAAATAGAAATTTTTGTTGCACAAGAATTTTTATAAATTCGACAGTAATGCAATTTCAATTATTTTGTGCCACAGGAAATTATGTTTTAGTCTTTACAAAACTTTCGTAAATTTCACTTTTTTATCTGCAATGGTTCTGCAGGAATAGTTTCTTATGGAATGAAAATTTAAAGTTGTGCGAAATGTAGAAAAAAGTTATTTTATTGGCGTTTATGCAAGAAACAAGTACCTTAAAGTCGGCCAGAACCATACATTTGTCAGTTTTGATCTTCATGTAGCGCTTTCCCTCTAGCCTGACCTTCTCGTGTGCCCTTTTGATGGTATGTTTCGTTGATAATTCAGAACAAGCAACCCTCCTTCCAAAAGCTTTCAGTGAAGGAACGTGTATTACAAACTAGTCTCATAACGGTCATGATTCTTCCTATATTACTATCACTGAATATCAAACAGGTATCATCACTTGAGAAAATTTGGGCTATTGTAGATGAAGAAAATCTCATCTCTGGGCGTCTCTTCTAAAGGAGGTTATTAAAGCTTGCGTTAGAGGTCAGTTCCAAAACGTGACCATTTCTTTAATAAATCGTAATTAATCTCATCGTAAACGGGCTGCCGGACTACTATACTTTACTGTCGGCTTTTCTGATGGTAGGAAAGAATAAAATATCGCAAACAAGAAGGACAGAGTCGTGTAGAAAAAGGTGTGTGCCACTGCGCCTAACTTGAAACAAGATGGCTTTCGCCTCATTTGTAGTACACATTAATCTCTGAAAATTGCAGACACAATTTCTAACGTGCTACAGAACAATCTGATGAAAAAAAGAAACATTCAAATGTTTAAACAATTCTACGTACATCTGTCCTTATTTAGAGAAGTGAGTGAGAGTCGCCATGTTATTTTTGTTCACTGTTTCTTAGAAACCTCTATCACATCCGCAATTTTATACATATTTATAGAAAACTGTTGTTGTTGTCTACAGTCCTGAGACTGGTTTGATGCAGCTCTCCATGCTACTCTATCCTGTGCAAGCTGCTTCATCTCCCAGTACCTACTGCAACCTACATCCTTCTGAATCTGTTTAGTGTACTCATCTCTCGGTCTCCCTCTACGATTTTTACCCTCCACGCTGCCCTCCAATGCTAAATTTGTGATCCCTTGATGCCTCAAAACATGTCCTACCAACCGATCCCTTCTTCTAGTCAAGTTGTGCCACAAACTTCTCTTCTCCCCAATCCTATTCAATACCTCCTCATTAGTTACGTGATCTATCCACCTTACCTTCAGTATTCTTCTGTAGCACCACATTTCGAAAGCTTCAATTCTCTTCTTGTCCAAACTAGTTATCGTCCATGTTTCACTTCCATACATGGCTACACTCCAAACAAATACTTTCAGAAACGACTTCCTGATACATAAATCTATATTCGATGTTAACAAATTTCTCTTCTTCAGAAACGCTTTCCTTGCCATTGCCAGTCTACATTTTATATCCTCTCTACTTCGACCATCATCAGTTATTTTACTTCCTAAATAGCAAAACTCCTTTACTACTTTAAGTGTCTCATTTCCTAATCAAATTCCCTCAGCATCACCCGATTTAATTTGACTACATTCCATTATCCTCGTTTTGCTTTTGTTAATGTTCATCTTATATCCTCCTTTCAAGACACTGTCCATTCCGTTCAACTGCTCTTCCAAGTCCTTTGCCGTCTCTGACAGAATTACAATGTCATCGGCGAACCTCAAAGTTTTTACTTCGTCTCCATGAATTTTAATACCTACTCCAAATTTTCTTTTGTTTCCTTTACTGCTTGCTCAATATACAGATTGAATAACATCGGGGAGAGGCTACAACCCTGTCTCACTCCTTTCCCAACCACTGCTTCCCTTTCATGCCCCTCGACTCTTATTACTGCCATCTGGTTTCTGTACAAATTATAAATATCCTTTCGCTCCCTGTATTTTACCCCTGCCACCTTTAGAATTTGAAAAAGAGTATTCCAGTCAACATTGTCAAAAGCTTTCTCTAAGTCTACAAATGCTAGAAACGTAGGTTTGCCTTTTCTTAATCTTTCTTCTATGATAAGTCGTAAGGTCAGTATTGCCTCACGTGTTCCAACATTTCGACGGAATCCAAACTGATCCTCCCCGAGGTCTGCATCTACCAGTTTTTCCATTCGTCTGTAAAGAATTCGCGTTAGTATTTTGCAGCCGTGGCTTATTAAACTGATAGTTCGGTAATTTTCACATCTGTCAGCACCTGCTTTCTTTGGGATTGGAATTATTATATTCTTCTTGAAGTCTGAGGGTATTTCGCCTGTCTCATACATCTTGCTCACCAGCTGGTAGAGTTTTGTCATGACTGGCTCTCCCAAGGCCGTCAGTAGTTCTAATGGAATGTTGTCTACTCCGGGGGCCTTGTCTCGACGCAGGTCTTTCAGTGCTCTGTCAAACTCTTCACGCAGTATCGTATCTCCCATTTCGTCTTCATCTACATCCTCTTCTATTTCCATAATATTGTCCTCAAGTACATCGCCCTTGTATAAACCTTCTATATACTCCTTCCACCTTTCTGCCTTCCCTTCTTTGCTTAGAACTGGGCTGCCATCTGAGCTCTTGATATTCATACACGTGGTTCTCTTCTCTCCAAAGGTCTCTTTAATTTTCCAGTAGGCTGTATCTATCTTACCCCTAGTGAGATAAGCATTTAAATCCTTACATTTGTCCTCTAGCCATCCCTGTTTAGCCATTTTGCACTTCCTGTCGATCTCATTTTTGAGAGGTTTGTATTCCTTTTTGCCTACTTAATTTACTGCATTTTTATATTTTCTCCTTTCATCTATTAAATTCAATATTTCTTCTGTTACCCAAGGATTTCTAGCAGCCCTCGTCTTTGTACCTACTTTATCCTCTGCTGCCTTCACTACTACATCCCTCAGAGCTACCCATTCTTCTTCTACTGTATTTCTTTCCCCTATTCCTTTCAATTGTTCCCTTATGCTCTCTCTGAAACTCTGTACAACCTCTGGTTCTTTCAGTTTCTCCAGGTCCCATCTCCTTAATTTCCCACATTTTTGCAGTTTCTTCAGTTTTAATCTACAGGTCATAACCAATAGATTGTGGTCAGAGTCCACCTCTTACAATTTAAAACCTGGTTCCTAAATCTCTGTCTTACCATTATATAATCTATCTGATACCTTTTAGTATCTCCAGGGTTCTTCCACGTATACAACCTTCTTTCATGATTCTTAAACCAAGTGTTAGCTATGATTAAGTTGTGCTCTGTGCAAAATTCTACTAGGCGGCTTCCTCTTTCATTTCTTAGCCCCAATCCATATTCACCTACTATGTTTCCTTCTCTCCCTTTTCCTACACTCGAATTCCAGTCACCCATTACTATTCAATTTTCGTCTCCCTTCACTATCTGAGTAATTTCTTTTATTTTATCGTACATTTCATCAATTTCTTCATCATCTGCAGAGCTAGTTGGCATATAAACTTGTACTACTGTCGTAGGCATGGGCTTTGTGTCTATCTTGGCCACAATAATGCGTTCACTATGCTGTTTGTAGTAGCTTACCCGCATTCCTATTTTCCTATTCATTATTAAACCTACTCCTGCATTACCCCTATTTGATTTTGTGTTTACAACCCTGTAGTCACCTGACCAGAAGTCTTGTTCCTCCTGCCACCGAACTTCACTAATTCCCACTATATCTAACTTTAACCTATCCATTTCCCTTTTTAAATTTTCTAACCTACCTGCCCGATTAAGGGATCTGACATTCCACGCTCCGATCCGTAGAACGCCAGTTTTCTTTCTCCTGATAACGACATCCTCCTGAGTAGTCCCCGCCCGGAGATCCGAATGGGGGACTATTTTACCTCCGGAATATTTTACCCAAGAGGATGCCACCATCATTTAATCATACAGTAAAGCTGCATGTCCTCGGGAAAAATTACGGCTGTAGTTTCCCCTTGCTTTCAGCCGTTCGCAGTACCAGCACAGCAAGGCCGTTTTGGTTAACGTTGCAAGGCCAGATCAGTCAATCATCCAGACTGTTGCCCCTGCAACTACTGAAAAGGCTGCTGCCCCTCTTCAGGAACCACACGTTTGTCTGGCCTCTCAACAGATACCTCTCCGTTGTGGTTGCACCTACGGTAAGGCCATCTGTATCGCTGAGGCACGCAAGCCTCCCCACCAACGGCAAGGTCCATGGTTCATGGGGGGAAGTATAGAAAACTAATCGTTAGTATTCGTAGTGTCCAAGTCATCTTTCCTAGTCGATACAAATGTCCGTCTTAATCGCTAATAATATTTTGAATTTTTTTATTTCTTAAATCTACAGCTTAATGCGTTTCGGCGACGACTGTCATCAACAGAATCTGAAAGATAAGAACAGCAAATGAAAAGTAATTTCTGCAAGAATTACAGAACGATTACATGCCATATTTAAATCTCGATACAATTTTTGCCAGTTCGCATGAACACTTGCACCTTAAACCGATACAAACAAAAATGAAAGTGTCCGTTTGTCCAAAATCGTACATCTGAGAAAGTACTTGACAACTGCTTTGACATTTTGACTCATGGTTGAGTTTTAATACAGGCATGACTTAGGTACCTAATTGTTAAAGTATGATGCACTGGACTTGTGTATGTACGTTTTTGTAACTTTTTATAACAAATTTTCTCTACTATTTAATTAATATAAATTTATGTATTACATGTATCTAAAAATTTGTAAATAAAAACACGCACTTACCCCAGTGGCACATTGGTCGTACTTTTAATATACAGGGTGATACAAAAAGGTACGGCCAAACTTTCAGGAAACATTCCTCACACACAAATAACGAAAAGGTGATATGTAGAAATGTGTCCGGAAACGCTTAATTTCCATGTTAGAGCTCATTTTAGTTTCGTCAGTATGTACTGTACTTCCTCGATTTACCGCCAGGTGGCTCAATTGAAGGAAGGTAATGTTGACTTCGGTGCTTGTGTTGACATGCGACTCATTGCTCTACAGTACTAGCATCAAGCACATCAGTACGTAGCATCAACAGGTTAGTGTTCATCACGAACGTGGTTTTGCAGTCAGTACAATTTTTACAAATGCGGAGTTGGCAGACGCCTATTTGATGTATGGAATAGCACGGGGCAATGGCAATGCCGCGGTACGTTAGTATAGTGACATATTTCCAGAGCGAAGGTGTCCCGACAGGAAGACCTTCGAAGCAATTGATCGGCGTCTTTGGGAGCACGGAACATTCCAGCCTATGACTCGCGACTGGGGAAGACCTAGAACGACGAGGACACCTGCAATGGACGAGGCAATTCTTCGTGCAGTTGACGATAACCATAGCGTCAGCGTCAGAGAAGTTGCTGCTATACAAGGTAACGTTGACCACGTCACTGTATGGATAGTGGCTACGGGAGAACCAGTTGTTTCCGTACCATGTACAGCGTGTGCAGCCACTATCAGCAGCTGATTTGACTCTACAAGTACACTTCTCCGAATGGTTCATCCAACAATGTGTCAATCCTCATTTCAGAGAAAATGTTGTCTTTACAGATGAGGCTTCATTCCAGCGTGATCAAATTGTAAATTTTCACAATCAACATGTGTGGGCTGACGAGAATCCGCATTCAAATTGTGCAATAATGTCATCAACACAGATTTTATGTGAACGTTTGGGCAGGGATTATTGGTGATGTCTTGATTGGGCCCATGTTCTTCCACCTACACTCAGTGGAGCACGTTATCATGAGTTCATACGGGATACTCTACCTGTGCTGCTAGAACATGTGCCTTTACAAGTACGACACAACATGTGGTTCATGCTCGATGCAGCTCCTGTACATTTCAGTCGAAGTATTCGTACGCTTCTCAACAACAGATTCGGTGACCGATGGATTGGTAGAGATAACCAATTCCATGGTCTCCACGCTCTCCTGACCTCAACCCTCTTGACTTTCATTTATGGGGGCATTTGAAAGCTCTTGCCTATGCAACCCTGGTACCAAATGTAGAGACTTTTCGTGCACGTATTGTGGACAGCTATGATACAATACGCCATTCTCCAGGGCTGCATCAGCCCATCAGGGATTCCATGCGACGGAGGGTGGATGCATGTATCCTCGGTAACGGAGGACATTTTGAACATTTCCTGTAACAAAGTGTCTGAAGTCACGCGGTTCGTTCTGTTGCTGTGTATTTCCATTCCATGATTAATGTGATTTGAAGAGAAGTAATAAAATGAGCTCTAACATGGAAAGTAAGCGTTTCCTCACACATGCCCACATAACATAGTTTCTTTCTTTGTGTGTGAGGAATGTTTCATGGAAGTTCAGCCGTACCTTTTTGTAACACCTTGTATGGACATAAATATGCAAAATACACAATAGTGAAATGTTGTTAACAAACAGGAAGGTTGTATTTTTGGCTGCTTGGTTTACGATTACAATATTACTTTTCTTTAGAGTCATCAGCCTTCTTACTGGTTTGATGCGGCCCGCCACGAATTTTACTCCTGTGTCAACCTCTTCATCTCAAAGTAGCACTTTCAACCGACGTCCTCAATTATTTTCTGGATGTTTCTCAATCTCTGTCTTCTTCTAAAATTTTTGCAAAAACGGTTCCCTCCAGTACCAGGGACGTCTTAATTGACGTCCTATCATCCAGCCCATTCTCCTTGTCAGTGCTTCCCCCCATACAGATTCCCTTCCACCCCGAATCTACGCAGAACCACCTAATGTTCAACATACGTCTGTAGCACCACATCTCGAATGCTTCGTTTCTCTTCTGTTCAGGTTCCTCACAGTTCATGCTCCACTACCATACTACGCTCTGCGCTAAACATACATTCTCCGAAGTTTCTCCCTAGAATTATGACCTATGTTTGATACTAGTAGACTCTTCCTGGCCAAGAATGCCCTTTTTGCCAGTGCTAGTCTACTTTTAATGGATTCCTTACGTCATTGGTTATCTTGCTGCCTAGATAGTAGAGTTCGTTAAGTTCATTTACATCGTGACCGTCAATGCTGATATTAAGATTCTCGCTGTTTTAATTTCTGCTACTTCTCAGTACTTTTCTATTTCTTCGATTTGTTCTGAATCGATATAGTTTACTGATTAGACTGTTCGTTCCATTCAGCAGATACTGTAATCTTTCTTCACTTTTGCTCAGGATAGCTACGTCATCAGCGAATCGTATCATTGATATACTTCAACCTTGAATTTTAATTCTATTTCTGACCCTTCCTTTTATTTCCATCAGTGTTTCTTCGTTGTAGAGATTGAGCAGTAGGAATGAACGCCTACATCCGTGTCTTACTCCCTTCTTAATTCGAGCACTTCGTTCTTCGTCGTCCACTCCTAAAATTACCTCTTGGCTCTTGTACACATTTTGCTTTAACCCTCTCTCCCTACAGCTTTCCCCTATTTTTCTCAGAATTTCGAATTTCTTCCACCATTTCACATCAACGAACGGTTTTTCCCGATCGGCAATTCCTATAAAGATTGTCTTGATTTTACTTTAGTCCTGCTTCCATTATCAACCGTAACGTCAGAAACTGACCGTCTGGTGGCCTTAACTTTCCTAAAGAGTACCTGATCTTCATCTTACACATCGTCAATTTTCTTTTCCATTCCTCTATTTATTATTCTTGTGAACAATCTGAGTGCATGAGCTGTGTGATAATTGTCGCGTTTGTCAGTTCTGACAGACTTGGGGATTCTCCAGAAGTTTGATGGTATGTCGCCATACCCATACATTCTACACCCAACGTAAATAGTCATTTTGTGACCCGTTCCAGCAATGATTTTAAAAAATTCTAACGGACTGTTATCTATCCCTTCTGCATGATTTTTAATTATGTTTCTGATACTGCATCCCCCTCTCTTCTAAATGGACTCCTGCTACTTTTTCTATCCAATCAAACAAATATTCCACATCATAGAGGCCTTCAACGTACTCTTTCCACCTATCTGCTCTCGTCTTTGCATTTAGCAGTAGAATTCACATTGCACTATTAATGTTATTAACCTTGCTTTTAATTTCATCGAAGGTTGTGGTGAGTTTCCTATATACTGAATCAGTCCTTCGGAATATAATTTATTTTTCGGTTTCGTAACATTTTCCACGCAGCCATTTTGCCTTAGTTTCCCAGCACTTACTCTTTATTTCATTTTTAAGTGGCTTGTATTTCCATATTCCTCAATTACCCTGAATATTTTTGTACTGCCTTCTTTCATCGATCAACTAAAGTATTTCTTCTGTTACCGATGGTTTCTTCGCCGTTGCCTGATTTGTACCTATGTTTATCCTTCCAACACTACCCTTTTTGGAGAAGTCCATTCCTTTTCAACTATACTGCCTAACGAGCTATTTCTTATTGGTTTATCTATAGCCTTAAAAAATTCAACCGTATGTAGATATTCCCTAGTACTTTCGTGTGCCACTTCTTTGCGTATTAATTCTTCCTGGCTAATCTCTTAAACTTCAGCCTACTCTTTGTCACAGCTACATTGTGAACTCAGCCTGTATCTGCTTCTGGGTACCACCTACTATCTGGTGTCTGATTTCGCAATCTATGCCTGACCATGATGTAATATAACTGAAATGTTCCCGTACCACCCGGCTTTTACGAAGTATACCTCCTCCTCTTGTGATTCTCAAACAGAGTACTCGCTACTACTTTTTGAAATTTATTACATAACGCAATTAGTCTTGCTCCTCACTCAGTCCTCGACCCAAGCCCGTACTGCTTCCCCTACAACTACATTCCAGTCCCCCATGACTATTATACACTCCTGGAAATGGAAAAAAGAACACATTGACACCGGTGTGTGAGACCCACCATACTTGCTCCGGACACTGCGACAGGGCTGTACAAGCAATGATCACACGCACGGCACAGCGGACACACCAGGAACTGCGGTGTTGGCCGTCGAATGGCGCTAGCTGCGCAGCATTTGTGCACCACCGCCGTCAGTGTCAGCCAGTTTGCCGTGGCATACGGAGCTCCATCGCAGTCTTTAACACTGGTAGCATGCCGCGACAGCGTGGACGTGAACCGTATGTGCAGCTGACGGACTTTGAGCGAGGGCGTATAGTGGGCATGCGGGAGGCCGGGTGGACGTACCGCCGAATTGCTCAACACGTGGGGCGTGAGGTCTCCACAGTACATCGATGTTGTCGCCAGTGGTCGGCGGAAGGTGCACGTGCCCGTCGACCTGGGACCGGACCGCAGCGACGCACGGATGCACGCCAAGACCGTAGGATCCTACGCAGTGCCGTAGGGGACCGCACCGCCGCTTCCCAGCAAATTAGGGACACTGTTGCTCCTGGGGTATCGGCGAGGACCATTCGCAACCGTCTCCATGAAGCTGGGCTACGGTCCCGCACACCGTTAGGCCGTCTTCCGCTCACGCCCCAACATCGTGCAGCCCGCCTGCAGTGGTGTCGCGACAGGCGTGAATGGAGGGACGAATGGAGACGTGTCGTCTTCAGCGATGAGAGTCGCTTCTGCCTTGGTGCCAATGATGGTCGTATGCGTGTTTGGCGCCGTGCAGGTGTGCGCCACAATCAGGACTGCATACGACCGAGGCACACAGGGCCAACACCTGGCATCATGGTGTGGGGAGCGATCTCCTACACTGGCCGTACACCTCTGGTGATCGTCGAGGGGACACTGAATAGTGCACGGTACATCCAAACCGTCATCGAACCCATCGTTCTACCATTCCTAGACCGGCAAGTGAACTTGCTGTTCCATCAGGACAATGCATGTCCGCATGTATCCGGTGCCACCCAACGTGCTCTAGAAGGTGTAAGTCAACTACCCTGGCCAGCAAGATCTCCGGATCTGTCCCCCATTGAGCATGTTTGGGGCTGGATGATGCGTCGTCTCACGCGGTCTGCACGTCCAGCACGAACGCTGGTCCAACTGAGGCGCCAGGTGGAAATGGCATGGCACGCCGTTCCACAGGACTACATCCAGCATCTCTACGATCGTCTCCATGGGAGAATAGCAGCGTGCATTGCTGTGAAAGGTGGATATACACTGTACTAGTGCCGACATTGTGCATGCTCTGTTGCCTGTGTCTATGTGCCTGTGGTCTGTCAGTGTGATCATGTGATGTATCTGACCCCAGGAATGTGTCAATAAAGTTTCCCCTTCCTGGGAAAATAAATTCACGGTGTTCTTATTTCAATTTCCAGGAGTGTATTTTCATCTCAATTTACATTCTGTATTGTCCTTTTAATATCGTCATATATTTTCTCGGTCTCTTCAACAATAAATTCACGGTGTTCTTATTTCAAATTCCAGGAGTGTATTTTCATCTCAATTTACATTCTGTATTGTCCTTTTAATATCGTCATATATTTTCTCGGTCTCTTCATCTTCTGCTCGTGGCGTCGGCATCATACCTGAAGTATCGTTATCGTGTTGGTTTCCTGTCGATTCTGATACGAACAATCGTATCACTGCACTGTTCACGGTAAGACACTCTCTGCCACACCTTCCTATTCAGAACACATCCTACTCTCGTTATACTATTTTCTGCTGGCGTTGATATTACCTGATACTCATTTGACCAGAAATCCTTGTCTTCTTTCCATTTCGCATCAATTAGCACTACTGTATCTAGACTGAGTCGTTGCATTTCCCTTTTCAGATTTTCTGGCCTCCATGCCACGTCAAAGCTTCTGACATCCCACGCCCCGACTCGTAGAACGTTATCCTTTCGTTGGCTATTCATTCTCTTTCTCTTTGTCGCCTTCCCCTTGGGAGGCCCCTTCCAGAGTTTGAAAGGGGGGAACATTCCGGAATCTTTTGCCAATGATCATCATGACACGTTTTCAATTACAGGCCACTGGTTTTCCATTTCCTTCTGCATCGTCGTGCCGTTGATCATTGCCGATTCTTCCGCCTTTAGGTGCAGTTTCCCATTCGAAAGTACAAGAGAGTATCGCGAACTTCTGCCCACTCCTTCGCCCACTTTGACAGGTCGAGGGTGACTCCTTACGCTGGGAGTGTCCGGCCGCCAATGTTGATTATCAATGAAATTTTAAGTGTCGGCGGGTTTCAAATTCGCGATAACAATAAACAAGGTTCAAGATTATGGAGAGAGGGGAAGACGGGATGAACAGAAGTATGGGAGGAAACGAATACAGAAAACGGGAAAGAGAAGATGAGCAGAAAGAGGGTCCAGAAGGAGGTGGAGAGAGAGGGAGGAGGAGAAGATGCACAGAGAAAGGGGGAGGACGTGATGCACAGTGAGAGGGGTAGAGAGAGGGGGTGGGAGGAAGGGGAGAGTGTGTGCGAGAAGGGGAGAGAGATGGGAGGAGATAATGGACTGAAAGGTGGAAGAGGTGGAGTGTGAAGCAAACCAAACGCTGTATCATGTGTGAGATACAGAGGCGAGCGAGAGCGCCGGGTCTTAACCCAGTTCACTGCAAGTAGTGCCACGTCGCCTTAACGCGTCTGCATGTAGCGCACAAGTATTGCACCACAATTTAGTATGAAATTAAAAATCAAAATTTATGTTTAAAACTTTGTGAAATTATAGTTTAGTGTAATAATGTTCCAAATACCAAGTCTTGATATTCTAAACTTAATAGTTTACGGAAAAATGCCGTTTAAAGAGAAAAATCAGAGGCGCTAAATAATGAAGCTAGGAAACCAGAATTTGGCCAGAAGGTGCAGTTAGAAGTTATAAATAAGTGATTCTGGATTCCAAAACGATAAAACAAAAATTAACGCCAGAATCCAAGTCTTTGAGGAAACTCAGAGGCGCTAAATAATGGACTCAGAAACCTGAAATATTGTTTTATGCTTCAGTACATCCCAAAAATAATATCAGAGAGTCCACGTTAATTTACCTCTTATAGTTTTTGAGTAATTAAATAAAAACTAATTTTGTAACTAAAATGTACCTAAGTGTTGTATATTAAGTACTTGAAATTTTAGTGACAGAGGGTTTTGGTTAAACCAGATGATCAAATATATCAAATAATACAGGTAAACCATTTTTAAGACTTGTAACATAAATAGAAAGTGATATAGTTCTTGGCAAAGGTGTAGTTCAGAGGTAACACTCTACTGTTAGTTTCACTAAATAAATTCTATTAAGCAAAGTTTTCATTCTAGCGAGCTGAAACTTTCTACGTGCTTTCAACCTGGGTATCTGGATACCAGCAAAAATTAAGGAGTTTCGGAAGAAATTGGTAACTATATTACTAAAGATTATGTGCACGAGATATCGGTCGTTTATAGACTGCCGCCGTATGCAAATAGAGACAACAGATGTTTTCTCGGCAGTCCGCACCGGCAGCTTATAAATACAGCCCCTGAAGCTGTAGGAAGTAGAGATGGGCAAACTGAAACACATAACTGTTTCGAAACAAATGAAAGAATACAATGTAATGTTTCAATACGCTGTTTCGAATCAGTGAAACAGTTTGTGCTTTGTAATCGAATAGACCTACACATTTTATCATCTTGAATGTCTACAGTATAAGTATGTCCATATAAACACAACTGAGGTGCGAGAGCGCTAATCATTTCGCAGTAAGTATGAAACTTTCACTTTCTTGGCAGTTTCTTATTTCCTGCAGCGAATCCGCTGCTTTCGTGTCGTGTCATTTTCGTACTTTTCAACTAGTTGAGGACAGAGTTTGTATGTTTGACATAATAGATTTTTCCAAACTCGTTTCCCTGTATTCCAGCTCCTAATTTTGATGGGTTTTAAGAGTGAAAATCCGTATGTGCTCTTCAAAAGGCATATCATGAGATGTAATTTGTTGAGATAGCATTCTAGGAAGCGAGGCACTGAATTAACGTTTATGAGTGTGTGACTCACACTTTTCTCACAGTAAGATTTTCCGTTGTTAGTCACACAGAGCAGGTCTGCAAAATGACTGATGCACGCAGATCTAAAAATTACCATAACAGACTGGAGCATATAACGCAATGGTCAAGTGACAGTTTTTCATCAAACATTCACAAGTCAGCTGAATACAGCTCTTAATGTGTACACTTGATAGAACCGGAAAACATGTTAAAATATTTTAAGGCAACTGAATTGAAGAGATCGGTATGTTTCCTTGAAGTATAAAATCCCGACTAAAATTTAAAACAGCTCATACAGTGCAATGCCATGGCAGGTCTGATTCTACACCACTTACAATTCTTGCTAAAGAAGTTTGTTTGATGTACAGTCATATGGAGATCACTCAAGTACTCGCAACAAGTAGATATATTTTTCATTTTATTGTAAACTTCCCCAGGAAAACAGAGATGAAGTTAAGTTACTGTTGGAAAGCAATTTTTATCACAGTATCTGAACGACAAAAACAAATGTATCAAAGTACCATTGTTCAACTGCCTGACAATTACCTATGATACAGAAGTATTGAGACGCTTATAGTGTGTAATAACCAAACATAGCACGTTTACAAAAATAAGCACACACACATATTCATACATAAATCATATAATCATTCTCAAACACATAAATAAACGTACTTAAAAAATTAAACTTCAGTCCCCCATGACTATTATATTTTCATCTCAATTTACATTCAGTGTTATCCTTTCAACAAAATTGAGTCTTCTGTGTGCAACAAATTTGAGAAATACGGTATTGTAAGGTAGCTATATGTAAGATTTAGTGGACTAAGCAAAATACAGTCGGATACAAATTCAGTGCATATTGTCCAGAGAAGAACAAAATCAAATGAAATTTCACTGTTTCATTTCTGAGTAGATCTGTTGTACCTATTTTAAGTTGTAGTTTAGAAATATTTTTTATACTTTTTCCGCTTGAAGGACGTCTGTCTGTTATTGTTTGCTCCGGCTTTGAAAATATGCGCTCACATACAACAATATTCCATTGTTTCGAACAGCGTAGGAAACAACAGGTTTTTCTTTCCACCACAGCAGTGGATCTGGTGATCTGTCATCTTCATATGTTTATGAAGCTCGACTATACTTGCAGCACATGGATTGACAACACTTTGGATCAACCCTCCTACAGCTTGGTCAAAATCTTGCCAACTGTTGCCAGTGCTTGAGTTGAGTGCCCTCACCTCAACTGGTTTGGCTGGTGGTGGTTTGTCTGTAGAATACTTTGTGAGTTTCTGTCGTATTAAACATCACTGGTTAATTATGGCATCTTCTGTTTCTTTTAATCGAGACCCAGTTTTTGGAAACCCATGCTCTGTGAAGTGAGGGCCCAGTAATGTTGCTCAGCAAGCATATCCTTTATCTGCAGACTTTTCAACGAGGCGAGTACAGATTCCATCATCAAGTTTATCAATTACAGTTTTAATGGCTTCATTGCTGTAATTTGAGTTTTTCAGTCTCAAACATTGACTTTGTAAACCTTTGCTTAATAAGACAACTTTTGACAAGGTTACATTTCCCTTGCTGCTAATTTTTGTTGTGATTTGCTCAAAAAGAGATTGTATTTCACAAGATTTTTCAATAACTCATCAGTCTTCATTGGACTGTTTTGTCTGTGAACCATAATTGAGCATGGCGAGGGTGCAAAGTCTGTTTGATTTTCAAAAGCCTGTCAACCATTTCATACATGGAATTCCATCTCACAGGACAATCTTGTTTCTGCTTTAAAATACGGAAGCCCATGTGCTTCTGAATATTGTGTAGTTTCTCAAATGCTTCTTTTGAAAAATTCCACTACTAACTTCACTTTTGTCCATGTTTGTGTGATTGGTTCAAAGCTTACTTACACAATTAAATTCAGTGTATGTGCAAAACAAGGTATGTGCCACCATTTGCACATCATCACTGCCTTGATCATATTAAGTGTATTAACTTTAGTGCAACCCATAATTTTACTGGTAATACCCCAAGTTGAAGTTACATTTTGTAATTCACTGGAAATGTTTTCAGCCTTATGCTTGTTATAGAATTTAAAACCAGATAGCAAATATGACTTAAGATTGCAGTTTTCATCAATGAAGTGAGCATTCACTGCAATATAATTCTCATTTTTCATAGATGTCCCTCAAGCAGTCGTAATACAGATGGAGGATGCAGCTTGAAATGCATATCCTACTCACATTAGTGTGTTGTCGAACACTTCAGAGAGTAATCTTTTACAGACGGTTTTTCTACTAGGAGGTACACAGTTTTCATTTAATATATAAGTCATTTTTCTAAACTCGACACTCTCAGTTACATTAAATAGATGATATTCTTTAACAACAAGTCTTAATATCTGTTGGTCTATTATGGATCGCTTGGATGAACGCACTGGTCTTGGTGCAAATCCAGTTATCTTTGTTTGTCTACCACATCTGCCCAGAACAAAACTGGCAGATTCCTAAACAGTTGCTGTGGAGTTTGAACTGACTTCGTCACTGCCCAGTTTCATAAAAACTGATTTCGAACGAGTTTCACTTAAATTAACTGTTGGATTCTTATGTCGCAAGTGTCTGTTTAAGCATGAGGTTGAACCACTTTTAAACGACAACACTGCCGAGTACAAGTTTTTTGAACATTTATTGCGAACTTTCAATTGAGTGATGTTAGTCAGGGCGAAACACAATTGGATAGGAAGTTATTGTAAAGGTCGCCTATGAACGGCTAAAGGAGCTGTTAGATTAGAAAGACTTGTTTCCAGTTGAACATAACGCAATTTTAAGTGTTGTTTGTGAGAAACTTTAATGAAATTCAATCTTGATTGGAACTTTAAACTTTTACTGAAGTCATAGTCCCGATCCCGTGAAGGAATGGGAAATAGACACTTTTCTTTCAGTGGCCTCGACGGAATGTTCCCGTGCACACTGGAAACTAGGTCAGTATGTTTTTGGCTGACCACCAAATTAGTTGCCAGGCTCACGCGATTAAAGACGGCATCAAAACTTTAAACCAGTGAAGTAACTTACTCGCCGCCCCACAAGTGGATGCACAAAGACAGAGCGAGTATGAGAAGGCCAGTGACAATAGAGTGAAGCAGATGACGACGTCTATACAGTTCCCATAATTATTAGAAACGTGTGCTTTTTTCTTTCCTTTCCATATAACTGCCTGAGCGACAGAGAAACGCGGCTAGGTTCAGGTAGTAATAAAATAAATAAGGATAATACTAGTGGACTTGTCACTTTAAAATTCAAATTAACGATTATCGATTGGGGATGCAGCTATATCCTAAAATAATCTGCAAAGGAAATTATTTGTTCTTGTGACACTAAGATTCAGATTAACGTCCAAAACCTTAGTGCACAGTAATTGTATGAAGAATAAGCCATAAAAGTAGTGAATTGAAACACTCGTGCTAAAATTCAAACGCAATTCTATGTAATGCATACTGGTATTTCATAAAAAGCAATGTATAAGCGTAATGAAACCGACAAATTGTGTCGAGAAAAACAGCTTAAAGTAAAGCTTTAAAAATATACATTGTAGAGCTTAACGTAACTTTACCTGAAACTTCCTGGCAGATTAAAACTGTGTGCCCGACCGAGACTCGAACTCGGGACCTTTGCCTTTCGCGGGCAAGTGCTCTACCAACTGAGCTACCGAAACACGACTCACGTCCGGTACTCACAGCTTTACTTCTGCCAGTATCCGTCTCCTACCTTCCAAACTTTACAGAAGCTCTTCTGCGAAACTTGCAGAACTAGCACTCCTGAAAGAAAGGATATTGCGGAGACATGGCTTAGCCACAGCCTGGGGGATGTTTCCAGAATGAGATTTTCACTCTGCAGCGGAGTGTGCGCTGATATGAAACTTCCTGGCAGATTAAAAGTAGAGCACTTGCCCGCGAAAGGCAAAGGTCCCGAGTTCGAGTCTCGGTCGGGCACAAAGCAAGAGCATTAACATATATAAGAAGAGTTGTAGACTATGGTATCCTCTCCTTTTCATGTTTGTTGGTGTACACGTCATGTTGGCACTGCAAACGTGGGCTTCTGAGCGGCGGTCCGTGCCCGATGCACACAAGATGGACGACAGGAAAGCGCCATTCTCGATCCAACCTGCGCCACTCCCTGCACTGCTACCCTGGTAAGTTGTGGGAGATTTCTAGGTAGCAACTTAATATGACATCATTTTCTTCGGCAAGGTGGTGCTTTGGTTCTCTTTAGCCATGAATAAAGATTTCTATTTCGTTTAGTATATTTAAGGTGTTCCTTTCATGTGTAAATTTTCTAAAGCACCCATGTTTTGTAAATAGCTCATTTTATGTTTATCAGTGTTCACATGATTATTCTGAGCTCTATTGTTCTGATCGTATTAATATATGGTAGTCTAATGCTGGGCTGACATGTCTCGTGTTTCATTTTCATATTTTACTTGAACCTAGAACACTAAAGAAGTGGAAGTGTTATGCTGCCGCTAAATCATTTTATTCAAAGGAACTCATAATTTATATGTTAAGCGTTAGTTAACTACCGTTGTTGGAACTACAATCGTACAAAATTAATTACAAAATGTTACGTTTTATGACCTGCTGCAGTCGCAAATTTTACAAACGTTGAATATTCTATGGCTAAATTCATTTGGTTTCAGTTAGATCGAAGTCACTTTTTTAATCCTTCCGTTTACGAAACATTTTACAAATTAGCAGCTAGCATATGGAATAACAGAAGAAAGCACTAATCAAAGGGGCCATTCTGGCGGTCGTTCCAAAGATGTTATGAAATGGATCTAAGAAATATAGGTTCTGCTGTGAGTACAAACATTTCACAGCAAAGCATTTTCTGACATTCAGACGTTACCAAACGTCACTGAAACTAACAACAAGCTTCAATATCTCTCTAACAAGGTGTACCATCAGCTGGATTTATTGCCTGAGGAACGACCAGAGAAGGATTTCTTGCTACCCTTTTTTTTTTTTCATCATCAGTCTACTGACTGGTTTGATGCGGCCCGCCACGAATTCCTTTCCTGTGCCAATCTCTTCATCTCAGAGTAGCAGTAGCAACCTACGTCCTCAATTATTTGCTTGACGTATTCCAATCTCTGTTTTCCTCTACAGTTTTTGCCCTCTACAGCTCCCTCTAGTACCATGGAAGTCATTCCCTCATGTCTTAGCAGATGTCCTATCATCCTGTCCCTTCTCCTTATCAGTGTTTTCCACATATTCCTTTCCTCTCCGATTCTGCGTGGAATCTCCTTCTTCCTTACCTTACCAGTCCACCTAATTTTCAACATTCGTCTATAGCACCACATCTCAAATCCTTCGATTCTCTTCTGTTCCGGTTTTCCCACAGTCCATGTTTCACTACCATACAATGCTCTACTCCAGGCGTACATCCTCAGAAATTTCTTCCTCAAATTAGGGCCGGAATTTGTTATTAGTAGACTTCTCTTGGCCACAAGTGCTTTTTTTTTGCCATAGCGAGTCTGCTTTACATGTCTTCCTTGCTCCGTCCTTCATTGGTTATTTTACTGCCTAGGTAGCAGAATTCCTTAACTTCATTGACTTGTTGACCATCAATCCTGATGTTAAGTTTCTCGCTGTTCTCGTTTCTACTACTTCTCATTACCTTCGTCTTTCTCCGATTTACCCTCAAACCATAATGTGTACTCCTTAGACTGTTCATTCCGTTCAGAAGATCATTTAATTCTTCTTCACTTTCACTCAGGATAGCAACAGGGTATTCGCTATTACTAGCTGAAACTTGTTACAGAATTCAATTAGTCTTTCTCCTGTTTCATTCCTTGTCCCAAGCCCATATTCTCCTGTAACGTTTTCTTCTACTACTTCCCCTACAACTGCATTGCTACCCTAGGGTCATTATGATATCGAAGGACACTTCACATGATATCTTGCGTGCTATGGATGAAGAGTATCAGACGGATGCCATATTCCTTGACTTCCGGAAAGCGTTTGACTTGGTGCCCACTGCAGACTCCTAACTAAGGTACGAGCATATGGGATTGGTTCCCAAAAGACTTCCTAAGTAATAGAACCCAGAACGTTGTCCTTGATGGTGAGTGTTCATCGGAGGCGAGAGTATCATCTGGAGTGCCCCAGGGAAGTGTGGTAGGTCCGCTGTTGTTTTCTATCTACATAAATGATCTTTTGGATACTGTACATAGCAATGTGCGGCTTTTTGATGATGATCCTGTGGCGTACGGGAAGATGTCGACGTGGAGTGGCAGTAGGAGGGTAAAAGCTGATTTGGACAGGATTTGTGATTGGTGTAAAGAATGGCAGCAAACTCTAAATATAGATAATAATAATAATAATAATTATTATTATTATTATTATTATTATTATTATAATGATCATTTAAGACTGATTATGCCTTTCAGCGTTCAGTCTGGAGCATAGCCCCCTTATTAAATTCCTCCATGATCCCCTATTCAGTTCTGACATTGGTGTCTCTTCTGATTTTAAACCTATTAGTTCAAAACCATACTTAACCGAATCCAGGTACCTTATCCTTGGTCTGTCCCTACTCCTCGTAACCTCTACTGCTGAACCCATGAGTCTGTTGGGTAACCTTGCTTCTCCCATGCGTGTAACATGACCCCACCATCAAAGCCTGTTCGCCCTGACTGCTACATCTATAAAGTTCATTCCAGTTTTTCTTTGATTTCCTCATTGTGCACACCCTCCTGCAATTGTTCCCATTTACTAGTACCTGCAATCATCCTAGCTACTTTCGTACGCTTAACCTCAACCCTGTTGATAAGGTAACTTGAATCCACCCAGCTTTCGCTCCCATACAACAAATTTGGTCGAGTGTGGAGTGTGACAAGCACATTGATTAGGACAGAAATTGTTCAACTTCCGAGCCTTTGTCTCCTAAATGATGCTTCGAAACAAGGGCAAACGCCATAAATCTCGTCGTTTAAAGACACTAGGTTCTTCATCAGATATCACGTTCGATGAAGATACAAATGGTTCAAATGGCTCCGAGCACTATCGGACTTAACAGATGAGGTCATCAGTCCCCTAGAAATTAGAACTACTTGAACCTAACCAAGCCAAGGACATCACACACATCCATGCCCGAGGCAGGATTTGAACATGCGACCGTAGCGGTCGCGCGGTCTTAGACTGAAGCGCCTAGAACCGCCCGGCCACCCCAGCCGGCGAAGATACAAATCTTGCAGTCGAACAAGAGAAGTTTATCACAAATAAGAGCAAATAGAAGCACTTGATTTTGATACCCATGAGGAAATTTGATTACAGAGATATTCAAATGCAACAGGAAAAGGAGGATACGGATTCATTAATTTTGGAAATAGCTATTTCCTGGTTGCTGATTCTGACTGTGGCAACCGCAAATGGGGACACTGGCGTGCTTGTTCAAATAACTTACGGGTTTGCTGCCGGGTGACGTCGTCGACCACCGCCGATATTTCGACAGGAGGGCACCCCGCCATTCTCAAGGCACAACTCCAAGGAGGAAGCAATGTGGAAGGGAATTTAATACCTTGGTTCATAGAGGAGAAACAAGGAAGATACCACGCACAGAACAAATAACCGCAGACTCAACACGTCAATACAAACAAAGATAACCATCATCAGAAATATCGATAGTGACTATTAATCACAGGAGAGGTAGCACTAATTCTGTCCCTCTGCTTTTTGATGAGAGACAGAGCAGCATTCCAAGCAGCATTGCACGTCCAGATATTGGGATAGTGTTATTAAGGAAGCTGTTGAAATAAAGCTATCAAGCAACCTTATAAACAGAGATGGTGGATTTTGTTTAAATGCTGCTTGGAATCCGCCTCTGTCTCTCAGATACAGCCTAAGTCATTGAATATCCCCATTTCTGGTCCGCATCATTCAATGATGCCCCATTTGTATGTCCTTCGATTAAATACTTTCCTTACAGCACCACAAGCATGCAGTGACAACAGACAGTCCTCAATCTCACAGTTAACAACGTCATATTGATTCACTGTATTTTTTCGCGTTCTTCATCAGTATGTGAGGAAAATACCAGTCTTTGCTAACGACTCAGTAGTGACAAGAACGAAGTTTACATCTTGTGATACAACAATTAAGAATTTACACCAATTACGTTCCTTTCAGAGTATGCTGAGGTAATAGTTCCGTACTTAACAATCATATACAACCGCTCGCTCGACGAGAGATCCGTACCCAAAGAGTGAAAAGTTGCGCAAATCACACCGAGCGATCTACTAAATTACAGGTCCATACCATTAAGGTCTATATGCAGCAGGATTGTGCACCGTACATTGTGTTCGAACATTATGAATTACCTCGAAGAGAATGGTCTATTGACATACAGTCAATAAGGATTTAGAAAACAACGTTCTTGTGAAACACAACTAGCTGTTTCCACACACGAAATGTTGAGTGCTGTTAACAAGGGATTTTAAATTTATTCCGTACTGATAGATTTCCAAAAGACTTTTGACACTGTAACACACAACTGGCTCGCAGTGAAATTGTGTGCTTAAGGAATATCGTCTGAGTTATGTGACTGGATTCCTAATATTTCTTCACAGAGGTCGCAGTTCGTAGTAATTGACGGAAAGTCATCGAGTAAAGCAGAATTGATTGCTGGCGTTCATCTATGTAGTGTTACAGGCCCTCTGCTGTTCATTATCCGTGTAAATGATTTAGGAGAAAATATGAGCAGCCGTCTTGGGTAGTCTGCAGATTCTGCTGTCGTTTATCGTCTAGTAGGGTCATCAGGAGATAAAAACAAATTGCAAAACAATTTATAAAATATATCTGTGTGGTGCGAAAATTGGCAATTGACCAGAAATAATGAAAAGGATGAGGTGACTCCATGAGTGCTAAAAGGAATCCGTAAGACTTCGGTTAGAAGATAAATCAGTCAAATCTAAGGGCCGTAAATTCAATTAAATACCAAGGAACTACAATTACTAACAACTTAAATTTCAAAGACCACATATAAAATGAAGTGGGGAAGGCAAACCAAAGACTGTGTTTTATTACAGGACACTTAGAAAATATAACAGATTTAGTAAAGAGACTGCCTACACTACGCTTGTTCGTTATCTTTTGGAGAGCTGCTATGCGGAGTGGGGTGCTTACCAGACAGCGTTGACGGAGGCAGCACGGTGCACATAGTTAAAACAATGGCGGTTTTGTGTTTTTTTTACGTTGGAATCTTCTCACTACATTTCAATTACCAACTTTCTCCTCCGAATGCGATGTTTTGTTGACTCTGTCCTACGTACGGGGAAACGATCATCATCATAAAAGAAGTGCAAATTGCGAGCTCGCGTGGAAAGGTATAGCTGTTAATATTTTCCTCGCGCTATTCGAGATTGGAATAATAGAGAATTACTGTGAAGGTGGTTCGATGAACCCTTTCTGATTTGCAGAGTAACCATGTAGATGTAATGTATATGTAAATGGGAATAGTATGTACGTTACTAGTACCTGCCAGTCTGCCTACCTGCTGAAGTAGAGCATTTGTGTCCGGAGAGACAGACGTCACAGGTGATCAACATAGACGAGGGGAGACTGCAGACGTGGCGGCAGCGGTAGACAGAGGTCTGTCCGGTGGGCAGCGGGGCGCTGTCGGCCGACAAATAGGCAATTAGCGGACGCTTGTCGCGTCTCGTCTGCGTGCGACGCACGGATGATTCAGTAGCGCCGCTGACAATTCAATTCCCCGTGGGAGACGTGCCGGAGATCGGCACCACTGGGTAGACCACAGACCACTCCAACAACAGCCCTGTAAGAGTTGATCATTACAAGCTGTTTAACTTCAATTCTGGTGCTGTCTACAAGGAAGATATCGATAACGCGATACAGAGTAATAATTATAACGAGTAACTAAATTTCACGGACGTGCTGTCAGAGCTGCTCGTAAATGAATGGAATCTGAAAGATATGGCGTATTTCTTTGTGGTGAACAGTTAGAAGATGGTCAAGGAATGAAGGAAAGGACTGATATCTAGTCGAGTGAATCAGTGCGATACTAAAAGCAATGTCTGAATAAATATTTATTGCTATTAGATGGACATGTGAAGATGTTAGAAGATACAGGAATTCAGAAACAGTAACCCGTCATAAAACAGTAGAATAAATATCACGTGAAAAGAGACAGTTGATTATTCAAAGTGATTCAGCTGCCCCTACCGATGTCGTTTTAGGCAATTCGCTGTGTTATTGCTCGCCTTCATATTCTCCCGTTCGCTACAGGCAAACTGTTAGTCCTATAGAAATAATTCCAAAGGTCATTTGTGTAGGATATTAAGTGTAGCTAAATTTCGTATCGGCATACGTTTTCTCTAGAGATCACAGTTTTCGCTTTATTCAGAAAAAACGGACAAAAAGGACCTTCAAACGCACCTCTACCCTACACTCATCCTGAACAGTACAGATTTCTGGTAAATGAAGTCAGAGTGAAATCCAGACCATTAGCTGCAGATAGGGGTCGATAAATATCAACAGGACCAGTTGAGATTGTGTGCACCGACAGGGACTAGAACTCCGCATCTCCTGCTTACATGGCATAAGCTATATCAAACTTCATTTCCATTGAATTATCAGCTTTTTTAAAAAAAATATTTATTTAAAGAACAATGTTACACATTCCATATACACACTAAATACATGTACTTACCATGCACACATCTTATACATTAAATGAAAACAGTTTGATCACTGCAATTATGCCGATGTTAATGAAACACAACAGAAGATTGTGTTACTAAATTCCCAGAAAGAATTAATTTGAACGTCAAGAAAAGTTTTCAAAGGCATTCAAACTTCGTCAACCCTGGATAAATAAAAAAAACTGCTCTCTGAATTACAAGTGCTCCAATCTTTACAGAAGCATAAGAGCACTTTACGAAGGATATCAGCAAGTTTTTGGGATAATTTTTAATATATTAATGTACACAATGTAATCGTCTCCATGAGAGACAGGTTGAGGGGATGAAACTGATCTTCAACCTTCTCACCTCAGTCAGACTAGGTACAAGCATTTCACACAATTGTATGGATGTCACAAAAACTTATACAGAATATGGAAGATTTATGCGCATCGCACTTAAAACAATTTAATAATCATGTTAGACAATCTCTTAAATACTTGAGAATGTTATAATGTTGACTAGCCTTCCAACTACACTTTCTGGACATAATGGAACGTTAATTATCTGAAGTGGTCAGACCAACATAATAGATATTTCACTGGAAAACTAACTTACACGTCACAGTGCAAAAATGAACAAGGCAGCCCGTCAGTCATTGAATATTACATTATATCAGACACAGTGTTACGGTTTTTATGAATCGATAAAGACATTTCCGTAAAACTGTCAATATTCATACGTATACTACAAACTAATAAGGCAGCTTTAATGTTTGGTGTGTTGACACTATTAGACACACAATCTGACTGTCACATAAGTTCTGTACATTAACTCATAAAATTTCAAAAACTGCTTTCTGAAGTAGAAGAGGCACCCACCAAAAATTTTCAGTAAAAAGTTAAAGAATATCCTTAAGGTAAAAACATCACTGTCAACACAGTCTTCTTCTTTTACATTAACCAACGCCTAGTATTTCACATATAATTTTTAACATATTACCGACGTTTTCTTGTGATGTCGAATACCTTCTAATTTTGTGGTATGCACACAGCATGTGTACCTTGAACTCTATGGTGCTGTCAGATCCTAGTTTGGTAAGGACGTAATTAACAAAATTTCCCAGCAAAAAGTACATAGTGTTTTTTGCCTGTGGGAAATAGCGTGCTTCAGGCCTGTGAATCAACGAAATCGGTATACTCTCAGGGGATGTCCTTGTAATCAGAGCTATTTGCTCTCGGAACCACTTCCATCTATTCATGTGAGCGCTGCAAGTGTATCTATGAGTTAGTGTGTCGACTAGATGTCGTTGTTGAAATAAATTTGTTTCACACAGACCGACTGCGTATAGTCTTTCATTGGTGCTAACTATGTTGTCAACTTTCTTGTACCATGACGTTTTTATATTAGACGTGAGTACATTAAAACTAATGTTTTTCCAAATCTCAGTCCAATCAGTGTTAGGAAAATGTCATTCTATTTTCTTCCTTCCTTCCCTTTTCTTTCGTTCCCGCATTATGGCTCTTGATGTTGTGTCGTGACTGATTTCGGCACTTACATAACCGAACTCAGCATAAAAAGCACTCACATGCTGTAAACGACTGATGATATTCTGCACGTCAATCGGGGGAAACAGGCTTCGAGGTTTAATGATCGCGAAAAGTTGGCTGGTTGTGCTTCCTCGCGAGTCTCTTATTAAATTAACTTGCCTTTTGATAAAAAGTGCAGAGGCTTTATCAGTTATATTATTATTATTATTATTATTATTACGTTAGTCAATCCTAGTCCACCACTTCTAACATCTAAAGTGGCTACATTATCGGGTACGCTGAACACTTCTCCTTTCCGCAAAAAGTTTGTGATTTTGGACATTATTCTCCATGCTATCATTCTCGGTATTTGGAGCAGCTGGGCAGTATAATAAGCTTTTGGAAGGATGTATGAGTTAATATACTTTGTTCTTCGAACTTGGTTCATATATAAAGTTAAATGGTCTATTATGGCTCTCTGCCCTTTATCTGATGCAACATTCCAAATTTAAGATGTCATTTTCATGGGGCATGATATAAGGGTGATCCCAAGTCTCTTTTGTTGTCAGACTAATTTTGCCCACTCGATGTTGATACTATCAAAGCATATGAGATTTGATCTTTTTTTTTCTGTTGCATTGGCTCCAGATGCTCTACAGTACATATCATCACTGCTGTTAGCGTGGTTACCTCTTCATTATTCCGTATGAATACCCCTACATTGTTATCATAGGCTCTTATAACTGTTTTATTTCCTCATAATGTTAAGCCTTTTAATCTGGCATGGACATGTCGAGGGGAAGGTTCCAGTGAGATGGTGAAGAGCGACATGGACAGAGGACTTCCTTGAGGAACACCTCGTTTTATTTTTAATTGTTCACAATTTACCTCTATTTTTTGCATTTATTCCAGTTGCTATGTTCTTTATTATCTGTATGACCTTATTCAAAAAATGGCTCTGAGCACTATGGGACTCAACTGCTGTGGTCATTAGTCCCCTGGAACTTAGAACTACTTAAACCTAACTAACCTAAGGACATCACACACATCCATGCCCGAGGCAGGATTGAAACCTGCAACCGTAGCAGTCGCACGGTTCCGGACTGCGCGCCTAGAACCTCGAGACCACCGCGGCCGGCGTGTATGACCTTATTACTGAAACCTATTGTCTTCAACGTCTGCAAAAGATATTCACGATTTACTACATCGAAAGCTTCATAAAAATCTAAAAAGAAAGTCACACTTTATGTTTGTTACAGAAGTTATTGCAATGGTAGGTATCCCTGAATTGTGCCAGAATTGGAAAAATTTTTCTACGTAGCTTGCAGTTCTGATGTTGACTAATAATTTTATCTGTAAGGCATGAATTTCTCTTGTTTCCAATTCTATCTATTAATTTATAATAAGAATTCAACAGCGAAATTGGACGAAAATTAATGAAATATTTGTTTCTATTATTTTTTGGCATAAGAACAGTTTTACTCTCCTTAAACTCAGCTGGGATCATTTTAGCCTGAATAACCTCATTTACAATGTCCGTCATTTTTGCACCCTCAATTGGCCAGTAACGGATGTAAAACTCTGCTGGCAGACCATCTCGTCCTGGAGATTTTTTGATGGTGAGGCCCACAGAGTGTCATACACGTCTTCGTTACTGACTACCTCGAGAAAATTTTCATTGTCATATTATGTCAGGTGTGGGGCTAGGATGTCAAAGAAGTCTTCAAAGGATGCATCACTACTTTGGTTTACAGAATATATCTCGAAATAACAGCGATAAATTTCGTCCATGATATCCTGTTGGGTTCTGAGAATCGTACCGTTTTTTGTTCGAATTTCATTAATAAAAATCCTTCTTCTGTGTTTCGTACCTCTCTCTAAAGGATAAGGGGAAGTAGTTTCATCTTCGTACACGGAACTCGCCTACTGTTTCATTTTCAACCCTTCGATTCGATTTCTCTTGATATTAAGTAATTTGGCTTTGACTTTTTTCATGTCTACTATTCGCAGTGAGGACCCTGCTGAGACCTGATCTTGTACATCTGCCAAAACGGAATAGTAATATTCTATAGTGCATTTCAATTCTATTGCGGTCTGGGCTCTGGTTTGAATAAGAACCTTCCTCAACTTTGCTTTCGCCATTTTAACCGACCATTCGATGGCAATGGTATAACTACTACGACCACGCAGGCATATTGCCCATGTTTCTTTAATCAGATCTTCTAAATCATGATTTACTAACAAGGAGGTGTTCAAATTCCACTGACTCTTGAAACGGCGAACCTGCTGTCTTGTTAGATTTATGCAAGCTAAGACACTTGAATGGTCTGGAAAGTACGTAGGAATGGTTTCTACTTCTGTCACGGAAGTTACAAGATTTTTAGAAATATATAGTCTATCAATCCTGCTACGTGATGTTGCCGTGACATAAGTGAAGTCAACAGTGGAGGGGTATTGGATTTCCCATTTATCCTTCAATTCTAAACCAGTAACTAATTGTTTTAGTTCACTTGAGAAATTAAAACTATGTAACTGGTCTTCTCGATTTAAAACACAATTAAAATCACCTCCAGGCAATAACTGTCTTGGCGATTTCCTTAACAAGTATATCAAGTCATCATTGAAGCCTCTTTAATCATGTCTTGTAAATCATGATTTATTAACACGGAAATGTTCAAATTCCACTGATTCTTGAATCACCGAACTGGCTATCTTGTTAGATTTATGCAAGCTAAGACTCTTGAATGGTCTAAAAGGTACGTAGGAATTCTTTCGATATTTGACACGGAAGTTTCAAGATTTATGGAAATATGTAATCTATCAATTCTGCGACGAGTTGTTGCCGTGACATAAGCGAACTCAGCAATGGAAGGGTATTTGATGTCCCATATATCGTTTATTTCTAAACCATTAACTAGTTACTTTAGTTCAATTCAGAAATTAAAATTAGGTAACTGATCTTTTCAATTTAAAACACAATTAAAATCATCTCCAAGTAATAATTGTCTTGGATTTTTCCTTAACGATTATATCAGTTCATCTCTGAAGAAACGTCTCTTGTCAGCTCGGTGAGAACTTCCTGAAGGGGCATACAAGTTGATGATAGTCACATCGTAGACATTTAGTCCTATTCCCCTTCCGGATTCCAGTCGTCCCACCTCACCTACTGGAATCCCCTCGCTCACCGAACCAGCTGTTCCAACACTTGTTTCGCGAGACACATTTATGTAACTGACATAACCTGGAATTGCTAAATCCGACATCAGAACTTCTTGTAACAGGGCAGTATCAGTTGCGGATCCGTACAAAATTGTCTTAAGTATAGATAATTTTAAAACGTTTTTAATTTCATTTGTATTTATAGTGGTGAGAGATTAAGATTGCGTCATTGAGCTGTGACTATGTAGTTGTTTTGATGAACTAATTTAGTTTCTTGTGGTTCGGGGTTCAGTTAAACTATTAACAGTTTCCTCGGAAAGCTGAACATGGAATAACACTACAATCAGTTTATCAGTTACTGTCCCGTGTTTCTCTACTTCTGACGTTTTCTCTTGTACCGCTAAAAGACTGATTCCCTTGTAAACTTTCTGATTTTTCCTCCAGTGATTCGTGTAGGACCATTTCGTACCGAACATTCTTGGGCTTGGGTTGCCCTTTCTGGATTTTCCCTTCACTTGGTTACGAGCTACATTCACATTTGGTTGAGTTTTTATTGTACTTCCGGCTCGTCTGAAGCAATTTCTGTTGCCGGCGCCTGCCCTGCTATAACAGTTTGGCCAAAACTTCCTTGTTATTTATTAATATCACTTACTTTCTGATCCAGAGAAACAAATGGAGACGGCAGTTTTGGGCTGGCCAATGTGGCTGAGTGGTCCTAGGCGCTTCAGGCTGGAACCGCGCGAACGCTACGATAGCAGGTTCGAATCCTGCCTCGGGCATGGATGTGTATGATGCCCTTAGGTCAGTTAGGTTTAAGTAGTTCTAAGTTCTAGGGGACTAATGACCTCAGCTGTTAATGCTCAAAGCCAATTCTGGAACCGGCAGTTTTGCAATCCTCCCTGAATTTATTTACTAACAGATAGCTGCTGATCTTTGCAGTCACCTACGTCACCTGTTGTTTCGTGCGAATTGGTTCTGAATACGCCCCATTCCTTTCCGGTATCGTGTGTTGATTACCTTTCTGTTCATCAGTTTCCATTCGCATCCTGCTTTCCGCTTTCTCTGCCGCCTCATCCCACTCTCTTTGCTTGCGAACTGAGGGAGTTGCACAGGACAACTCGTCTTCTGAATAACTATCATCTGTCTCCAGAGGTCGTTTTCTCTGTTGCATTCCAGTTTCACGATTGGTCGGAATTGGGGCTCCCTTTGCTTTTAAGAGGGGAAATTGACTGTTATCGTGCAGGTGCACTTCAGCTTGGCCCGCTGCGTTAACATCCTCAACCAGGTGATCCCGGCTATTCTTTGGTAACAGATCATTTAAGGTAAGTTTTCGACGCTGTATCGAATTACTTTCTTTACATGTATGACATTTAGCTTCCTGATCTGTAAAAACAGTTTGTGCTTTATACCCACAAACAGTTACGTGAGAAGGAATATTTGTCTTAACGTTCATCTCCAAATAGCGGACACCGTTGAAACATCGCAGTTTCAAGCGAGGCCACCACCTTTCATTTGCAATTAATTTAACGTCCCCGTTGTTTGAAAGAGCTTCTTTAATCTTACCATTTTCAGTTTCAGTGGGAAGGTTCAAGACACGAGCGGTTTTGTAATCAATATTAGCTCTATAGATGGAAACCTTACTTTGATAACAATTTCCATGCAGAAAATCTACTTCATAGCCCCACTTTTGGAGCACATTACTAAGAATCACAGCACTGAATAACTTAGAAAAATAAAACATTTTATCTTTTCTGATCCAGTTGCCAGATACGGACGCTTTCAGAATTGAGACCAATGACCAGTTACCTATGTAAACTAGTCATCTATTTCCAGGAATGTCGGCTGAGCAGGGTGGGATTCCTTGTCAAAAGTAAATACCAAAGTATTCTTTCTGAGGTTTGGAGCCTCGATTAATCCAGTGACAACATTTACGGTAAACAACCGAAATTCCAATTAGCAGCAGCACGACCAGAAGAAGAGATCAGATCACAAGGAATATGAACGAACACTGAGAGTAACGGACGGACAGCACTCGGCGAAGCCCAAGTACAGCGCTGTAAAGACGGCAGTGCACTGCAGCAGTAAACAACGTCCACTCGCTAGCGCGGCTGAAACGGAATTCCGCAACTGAGCCATTGAGGACTCACAGGATAGTGCGACTGCAGCGACGTATCTGTGGCACGCTCCCCGTGAGAGTCACATTTCTAACTTACTGTCGACACGCTTCAATTGTAGTACTCGTGTCCACTATACTCATTACTCGCGGTAGTCAATCTACCGATTCCCATAAGAGCTTGGGCAATGCGAGTGCATCCGCACTGAAGAATATCATTGGCCGGTTAGCCTTATCTATATGAAGATGGTATCTGATCTTTTGGACATGTCCAAAACATGTCCGAGACATGTCTGAAAGAAAAGATACCATCCTCATATAGATAAAGCTTAATGGTCAAATTGAAGCAAAGCAAGCGCTGTATCATGTATAAGATACAGAGGCGAGCGAGTGCACGGGACTTACCCTAGTTCACTGCTAGTAGCGTCACGTCATCGTAACGCGCCTGCATATAGTATTGCACCACATTTAACATAAAAGTAAAAATTAAGATTTGTGTGTAAAACTTTGTTAAAGTATAGTTCTATGTAATAATGTTTCAGGTAACAAATCTTAATGTTATAAAATTAGTAGTTTACGTAAAATTCACGTTTTGAAAGAAAAATAGGAGGCGCTAAATAATGACGCTAGGAAGCCAAAATTTGGTGAGAAGGTGCAGTAAGAAGTCATTAATGAGTGGTGCTGGTTTCCAAAACCATAAAACTAAAATTGACTCCAGAATCCGCGTTTTTCGGAAAAATCAGAGGCGCGAAATAATAGAGCAACAATATTGAAAATTGGTAGGATGCTTCAGTTCACCCTAATAATAATAATGGAAATACCACAATCAGTTACCTCTTCTAGTTTTTTTAGTAATTTAGTAAAAACCACTTGTGAGTAAAATGTACATAAGCATTATAGATTAAGTACTTTAAATTTTAATGATAAAACAAATTCTTTAAGACCAATGATCAGATAGGACAATTAACAAAGCTACACCAAGTTTTAGTCTTGTAGCATAATTAACAGCTGATACAAGTCTTGATAAAGCTATGGTTCAGAGGTAACAATCTACCGTTAGTTCCATTGTAAAAATTCTAGAGAGTAAAGTTTTAATTTTAGCGGGCTGAGATTTTCTACGTGCTTCTGTACTGCTCAGATGTATGTATACAAAAATTGAGAAGTTTGTAAAGCTATTATTAAATGTGATATTTAAGATTATGTGCCTGAGATAGCGATCATTTGGAGGCTGCAGGCATCTGCATAGGAACGGAAAGAACAGATGCTCTCTTGGCGGTACGCGCCGGAGCTATATAAAAAGAGCGGCAGAGGCAGTAGTAAGCTCACTCCGCATTAGACCAACGCCTAGTCCACGCGAGCTTAACGTCCGATCGCGCCTCGCCTCGGGTGACGTCATAGCGGGCTGTGACATGCGCGTACTTAGCAATGTAAACGGACATTGAAAATCGCGAGGACTGTACACCGTCCTGGATCGTTTAGACTTCGGTAACAAACTGTTATTGTGCCGTCCGTGTGAAGTATAATTCCGCGTGGCAAGTGGTGACTAACTCCACTTTTAAGGCGAGCATTAATCTTTTTTTTTAACATTATTGCGAACTATTAATAGAGCACCGTTAGTTAGAGTAATGAACTATTCGGGAGGAACTTGCTGTAGAAGTCGCCTCTGAACTATTAAACGATTGGCTGAATTAACAATATTTAATGTCTTTAGCATTTTCAGAAGTTTCGAGTAATTTGTGTGAGCCTTTAAGATAATAAAATCTTGTTTGGAACTTTAAATTTTATTGAAGCAGCCCTAATCCCGTGAAGAACTATGGATACTTTTCGTTTAGCTGGGCTGTACAGGAATGTGGCCGTGCAGACTGGGAACTAAGGTCAGTAAGTTTCCCTTCGCTTTCTGACTGGCCACCAAATTAGTGGCCAGGCTCGCGTGATTTAAGGTGTCAATGTTCAACTTTCATTCAACATTAAACAACGACTTCTTCGCCGTCCCACATATGTTGCATCGGCAATAGTCTGTTACGTGAAATGAACATTCAAACAACTCATTCGACAACTTCTTCGCCGCCCCACAAAATGCACTCACATTGCCAAAACTCTTACGGGAATCGGTAGATTTACTGCCGCGAGTAATGAGTATAGGGCGCAGGGGCGCTACAAATGTAGTGTGTGAACAGTAAGAAATGTGGGTCTCACGGGGAGCTTGCCAGAGATACGTCCCTGCAGTCGCACTATCCCCTGTGTCCTTGATGGCTCACGGTAGGCTCAGCGTGTTCGGTCAGAGCGTTAGCTACCCCCTGTAATAAAAGGACTGAGTGAACGGATCAACGAACAACCTGAATGGGTGTCATGAGATGTCCACCCCGCACATATACAACGAACAAAACAAAAGAAAATGTTATCACCAAAGAATTTAAGAAAAAGAAATGGCGCAGTTGGATAGAGCGTATGCCATGTAAGCAGGAGATCCCAGGTTGGAGTCCCGGTGGGGGCAACACTTTCAACGGTCCCCGTTGATATCTATCGACACTCGTCAGCAGGTTATGGACTTCATTGTCAGTTCATTCTTCAAGATCTGCAAGATCACCTATGGTGTCTGTTCTTTAGGACATGTGCCATCTTCATATACATTTACGGTATGTTGTTTCTCCTCCTCTTCCTTCTACTGTACAAAAACTTCCGACTACACTAACTCTTCCTGATATTCGACTTTCATTGGTCTCTATTGATTGGGCTATTACCCTACCAACATAGTCAGCTGCTTCGTTAGCAATATTAATTTGAACGTGCCCGTGAGTAACGAACGAAAAACAACTTTTGTAAACGTTAAACTGAACCTAATTACGTTGAAAAATCGTATCTTAACCTGTACAAGGACATAGTTTCGTAGTCAGAAGTCCTAACGAATACAACAATGCAATTTTTTGTTTTCTGTTATAACATTCAAAAAATTTTACGTAAAATTTTCACAAACGTCAGTTTTACCTTTTGTAAGTTCTCGACCAAGCCGATGGAATGGCCAGTTAAGGAAGACAAAAAAATGTAGAACGTAGGAAATAATTTGGCTGCCGCAAATCTTTGTCCAGTGGCTAGAGAGTGTGCTATCAACATCAAACAAAGATTCATTACCCGTGGGGACCTAGTGTGAGAGTGGGGATACCTTTGCGGGTCACGTCTGTAAGTTTTTTGTGAGTAAGTCGAAAACAACGGCCTCCAGCGAAAACGTATTCAAGTGCAAAATTGAACTAAATTAAATATCGAAGAAAAATTTCTTGTTCACTTTTTCTCTTGGGCTAATAAACAGCGAGGGTACATGAAAATCTCGCGCTTGGTTTATGAAGACCACATATAACATTTCGGCTTGCATAAAAGTATTGCAGTAGCGGCAGCTGAATCACGACGTATTAAGAAAAATTGTAGAAAAATCCGATGTGTGGAATGTAGTAACACTAAGGAACAGCATCACATGAGTAGGAAAACGTAGGACCGCTTCCCAACTATGCAACACAAAAAACACAAATACTAAATCAGCAACTCAGTTCTACTTGACAAAGGCAGAACCTCTATCCATCAGAAGCCGTTATGTTCAACGACAAACAGCCCGTGGTTTAACTGTAATGAAAAGAGGCTTTTAGAATGAATTCTCAGCGCTTAAAATATGGTAAAACTGTCAAAATTGGGGCCAAACAAGTTACAGAAAAATCATAAATAAGAAAGAAAGGGAAAGGCTGTCCTCCCTTGTGGAGTTGCAAAAAGAGCTCAAGGAACTTAGGATTTGTACAGGGTCGAGGGCGTCAAAGTAAAGGAACTAAAGGGAACTCTTTCGAGAGCCCTTGAAAATATGGTGAGCAAGTAATTAAATTCAAGAAGTAAAGAAGTACTTTCAAATGGAGACACAGATCTAATACAGAAGGCAATATACAAGTAATACTTAGGCTATGCACGTTAATATTCATTATGTTCTTTTGCGAACTATATTTTCTGTTTGGCTATGTATATACGCTACCTGACTTCGTTTTATTTTTGGTCTTGTATCACAACTGTGTCACTCCAACGATCCTTATATCTTCAGTAAGGAAGAACCACAATGGTTGCAGTCGTTTTAGTACCTTCATGGGGGAGGGGGGGTATAAACGATCCATAGCAGACAACTGTGATGAAATTAAAATTTGCTTATCGATACTAGCAGTCATGTATCTCAGAAATAGAGCGTGTTTTTCAAAGGAAGTATAGACTTGCATAACTCTACTACGCTATAGAAATGAATATATAATTAGTTAAATGATGATTTCAACATGATTACTCAGTATATCGAGAGCAATATTTGTTACATCCCAGTACTATTAGAGCCATGAGAAGTATGAGAAAAATTACTGATCCGTTTGACGTATGCTTCCCTAGTGAGATTCAATGCCATGCAGTTCACGACACTCATTCATTCAAGAAAGTACTCATTGCAGTAAATTTCTTAACACAAATAAAATGAAATGTTTGTCTGAGTATTAATTTCACAAATTGTGTAAGTGATTCATAACGCATTTCTCAACAGTTCATAAGCTTTCGATAAGCAATTAAGGTGAAAATAATGAAAAATTTTAATCTTGAGTTTAAGACCGACATACGAAACCCGTTACTCGCGTCTACAGCTGCAATGTTTATAAATATTGTAATCGTTGCAACTACAATATTTTTAACAGTAAGCTTGAAGTTGGTATTATGTTTCGTGTAATGTGCAGATTTCAGATTCTCTGTTAATTATAACCGAAAATAATGACAAATAATTAAATTTTTGAAAACTACTGAAACTTACACTTTTAGTTGGCTTGTGTGTCTGTAGAATGGCAGGAAATCACAAATGCTTAGTCTGGAGAAATTGTGAGAGAAACAAATTTACAATTTTCAACATCTTAGCCATAGTGTTGATGTAAACTAACTGTGATAGGATACCTGACGAACAACACGAGTGATGAGCCCGCAATTGAACACTGCCTACCTAGTACAGCCAAATCTCTCTGTACGTTGTTGTAGCTCTAGTTTCCGACATACGTTTCTTGCACAATAGTGTTTCTTCAAGTTGTCAGCTGGTATAAGGTGCTGAACTAATAAGTCGAAAATCGCTTTGTAATAACAAAATCTTTGTGGACCATACGCAGTTCGTCTGCTCTTTGGTTTGAAAGAGTACGGTGACAATTCCAGTCTACTGCCTTGGTCAGCCGCTTCAATACTGATCGACCGCTTCCTCTCCATTCTGGTATCAAAAGGCTCGTAAATCAGAACCACGATTTCTCTAAAGGTGCTGACCAGCGCTTTGTGCAGTACCAGCAGTCATTACAACTAAGTGAGTACTACAATCTTTCGAAAGATGAGCGAATTAGGTAAACATTGGGTGAATGCTTACCTTGTGAGGAAAGGTATACAGGGTGAGTCACCAAACATTTCCGCTGGATATATTTCGTAAACCACATCAAATGCTGATGAATCGATTCCACAGACCGAACGTGAGGAGAGGGGCTAGTGTAATTGGTTAATACGAACCATAAAAAAACGCACGGAAGTATTTTTTTAACACAATCCTACGTTTTTTTAAAAATGGAACCTCGTTAGTTTTGTTAGCATATCTGAACATATAAACAAGTACGTAATCAGTGCCATTTGTTGCATTGTAAAATGTTAATTACATCAGGAGATATTGTAACCTAAAGTTGACGCTTGAGCACCACTTCTCCGCTATTCAATCGTGTGTATCGGAGAGCACGGAATTACGTAGGGATCCAAAGGGAACGGTGATGGACTTTAGGTTCAGAAGAGACTGGAACAGCACATTATGTCCACATGCTAACACCTTTTTATTGGTCTTTTGGACTGACGCACATGTACATTACCATGAGGGGTGAGGTACACGTTCGACGGTCGTTTCTTAGGATTGGCGCCTTCGGCGACATTACACCAGATGTACTGCGGCGTGTACGACATTCATTACGCCAGAGATTGCATTTGTGTGCAGCAAATGATGGCCACCATACTGAACATCTATTGGCCTGACATGTCGGGACACACTCTATTCCACTCCTTAATTGAAAACGGAAACCACGTGTGTACGTGTACCTCACCCCTCATGGTAATGTACATGTGCTGCAGTGAAAAAGACCAATAAAAAGGTGTTATCATTTGGACGTAATGTGCTGTTCCAGCCTTTTCTGTACCTAAGGTCCATCACCGTTCCCTTTGGATCCCTACGTAATTCGGTGCTCTCCGATAGACACGATCGAACAGCGGAAGAGTGGTACTCAAGCGTCAACTTTAGGTTACAATATCTCCGGATGTAATTAACATTTTACAATGCAAACAAACGCCACTGATTTCGTATTTGTCTATCTGTTCAGCTGTGCTAACAAAACAAACTAACGGGGTTCCATTTAAAAAATCATACTTCCGTGCATTTCTTTATGGTTTGTATTAACCAATTACACTAGCCCCTCTCGTCACGTTCGGTCTGTGGAATCGATTTGTCGGTATTTGATGTGGTTTACGAAATATACCCGGCGGTAACGTTAGGTGACACACCCTGTATAAGAGAAGGTTGAAACTTTCTCAAAATTATTGTAAATGTTTTTTTTCTTTGTGTGTGAACAGACACTGCGGTGGCATAAAGCATTAACATGTAGTAAATACACATTGCTACTATACATTCCTATATATTCTGCATTACTTCGATTTGTGTTGAACTTATGGTTCAGTATAATAATATATAGAGAAGAAATTTCATATTTTAGGAGGTATATGAATATTCCTAAGGAGGCTGTTAATAAATGCCATATTGCTGTGACTAGCAACCAAGCAACCAAAATGAAACTCCATATACACTTTCTTCTTTCGTGCCATATTGTTGCCTAAATAAAGTGACAATCGGGTGTGTTATAGCGACCCAGTACGTTTCCAGGCGTAAAATTGCAACCTAACATGACTGAGAGACCTACTTATAAGATTCACAAGCTACCATTTACTTCTGTCATTGACGTTTGTTGCTTTAAATTACAAACTATTGTATGAGCTGTTTCATAAATACTGTAAATTAAAAACTATAATCTCGTGTTTAGATATCGAGTGCTGCTGCGTTATTGTTCGACTAAAATAAATGAAAAGTATCACTAAGGATTTTAAGCTTCTATTTATGATTTTGTATCTGTCATACACATTGAGATCTGCTGAGAAATTAATTCGTCGGCTAACACCAGCTTCGACCATACGAATACCTTCAGGTATCATGAAATTATTCATAAGAGCCTACGTGGGAATGTTTTTCTGTGGTATCAAAGTAAAAGCAAACCTGCCTCATAGCCGTTAGTAGCGAAACATTTTATACGACCCACAGAAAAACGCATACAAAGATAATCACTGTTCATATTCTCTCAGTCCATTTTTTTTAACACATCTTGGCGGTTTCGAAAAGTTTTGTTTCAGATAAAATGTGTGGGGTACTTACAGCAAATTTCAATGTATTAACCCTCGCAACTTCAAGTGGGGGAAGGGGCTGGGGTAATATTTTATTCCCACCTTTTTAAATTATTGTAACTTACTTATTTTATATTTTAAAATATTGAAAAACATTTCTTTTACTTTTAAAAAATAGTTTAGCATATTTCATAAATATTTTAATTTATTTGGAACTGAGCTCAAAAATTCCAGTCTAATTAATGGATATCACTTTCCACGATATTACTGAATATTTTCGGGTTCAAATCATTATTTACACGTCAAAATAGCTTTCAACAGTGTTTTGTGAGTAATAGCCAACAAAATGAACGAAATTTGACTTTAAAAAAAACTGTGGTAGCCTTGTGTAACCTCGGTGGCATTCGTTACGTTATACAGAAAAAAATTACATATATATTTATATATTTTTATTTTTAATTTATCAGCATGATTCTTTCTCTCAGGGATTTTGTCTTTTCTTATCACTCTTACTTACGTGCATAAGTTAACATGAGACGGGTTCTTGAAGGGCCTCAGTTTTTCATTTACCAACTTTAGATTTTGAACGTGATGACTAAAATATAGTTGCCGTTAACTGAATTGAATGTAATTTTGTTAATTTCTATTTATTGATTGCAAAGCAAAGCTCGAGAGAATCTCGATTGTTGCCGTGTAGCGGCCAAGATAAACCTTACTGAATTCATGGAATCTGTATAATTTAAAAAATTAACTTTAACGTAAATTAATTATCTGTTGCAATTTAAAGAGGTTCTTACAACGAAATCTCTCGCATTTACATTCACTGTTAACACCTTGAAAAATAAATTAATACTTCACGCGTAATATCCGTCCAGAGGCTGCAACGGAAAATTAGCTTCTCGCAGCCCAAATTACTGAAAAAACGCTTATTAAAAATAATTAGCCACTGTGAGCATTGGAAGTGACAATTATTACAAAGAAATTCATTTTGTGATAATAATAACAATTTTATTTTAGTAAAATACTGAATAACGTACATAAAATATGTGTAGCCGTATAACGAAACAAAACAGTGAGTGTACCATAAAATACGTCCTTCCTCCTCGGCCGTACAATCGCGTCTCTCTCGATCCTTTTTTATTTTCATAGACATTAAATAAAGATGCTACTCTTAAAATGTCGCTGCATATCAGTTGTTTCAACAACATTAACTACATCTTTTGCACTAATTATATTCATAAAATACTTTAACTACAGTTTACTACCGATAAAAATGTCAATATTTATGTGGCGTACCGTCACATTTGGTAGTACACGTTATGTAATGATATTGTGAAGCGTGTGGTAAGAGATGTTTTCATGTTAGGAATCCCACCTAATCGTTAGTACTTCTTTTAAAAGTATGTTGTCAATATAAGTCATCAACAGTTAACGAATGTTTTTTCTACTTTCTTTAGGGCACTTTGAAAGTACTAGCCCCCCTTTCCCTTCCTTTGGTACGGCGCATTATGGAGAATGCATTGATACTGGGGTGTTAACGGTTAAATATTTGGTTAATGCCTTAGTCTCATGATTAGATCTGCATTTCCAAAAGAGGATACGTTCGCGAATTTGAAAATTAGTTCACTAATAGAGCCTCATAGTGCTTGTAAATATGTGATGTTGAAAGCTGTCTGCTGTTAGACACCTTTAATTCCATTAATTCATTTGTGCATAGAGAAACACTTGTGAGTCTAAAAGCATTTTAGTCACTTATCTGTCGGCTACAGTACGTTATCTTTTGACAGGAACTGCGAAGCATGTCTTAGACAGTCTCCTAAACTCTAAGGTGAAATGTCCAAAAGAAATGATTGGTGAGCAGATTCTGTAGACAACCGCGACACGCTCTGTTCTTCTGCTAAGTATTGTCAGAACGTGGCGATCATTTTATACTTTGTCTTGTGACAAAGAAATGGACACAATGAAGTGACACCATTTATGATTGTGATCAGATAATTGGTTGCTTTCGCTGCATTTGTGTAATGCTGCCTTCTGGAATATAAGTTTCGATTATTTGAGGTACTTTGAAGTTTTATTCAAAGCAGACAATATCAGTTCTTTGTTGGAGTTCACAGTTTTGTTGCCTCATGTAAGAAGTAGTATTTGATTTCCATTCAGATATGCATGTCTGCCAGTTGACAGTCTCATAGTTTTTCCACTCAGTAATATCATATGTGTTACTAATGATATGTGGTGATTATCCTGGTCTTTTTCTATAATGAATGATCATGTAAAGACGGATTGTCCGTTGAACAGCAGTTGCGCATGAGACTTCTGAAATTATTTTCTGAGCAATATACTCTGCCGGCAAAAATAGTACATCCCTTTAGAGGTTACAAATCCACTCAAAATTCATTGTTGTGGCCAGTATATGAAATCGTGAATTGATTACATTTACAGATAATAGCACAAGCGGTTCTGTGAAAACAAGTATCGGCCAATTCTGAACCACCCGTATTACTACGTGGTGTACCCTCCAAGGGCAGCAATGAAGGTGCTGACTCGGGCACCAAATCGATCATATATATTGAGAATACTGTCCTGGGATACAATACCATGTGGCTGCTCGACCAGTTCACATAGATCTGCAATAGTTGTTGGTTGACGAGCCGGACGAGTCACTTCTCATTGTTCCATATTCCACATGTTCTCCATTGGGGACATGTCCAGCGATCGTTCTGACTAAGGAGGAAGTTTCTGCATGTCTTGCAGAGCATGCTGGGTTTCACGGGCAGTGTTCGGGGGAGTATATGCTGTTGGAACAACACGTCACCCGCATCTTATACAAACGGCAAAAGAACAGGTGTAACAACATTCTGCACGCACGGAGAACTGGTTAGCATTCCCTGCCTAAACGTTAGTACTTCTGTAGAAAGTATGTTGTTAATATAAATCAGAAACAGTTAAAGAATTTTTTTCTACTTTCTTTAGGTCGGGCATAAAGTACTAGCCCCTCCCTCGTTTTGGTAACACGAGTTATGGAGAACGCATTGGTATTGCTGGGTTAATGGTTAAGTTTTTTGGCTAACGCCTTGCCTGTTGAGTAGATCTGCATCTCATAAAAAAGATACGTTCACGAATTTGAAAAATCAGCTCTATAATAGAGGCTTATACGAGTACCAGTGAATCTACATTGCGTAGTAGCCTGCTTTTTTCAGGTGTTTGTACCGCTTTAAGCCTTCTGGCAATAAGCATTCCTTAGTTAAAGGTAGACACAGTGGCGTTCAGGTAGCAATGTAGTTGCACTATCCGTTGGCGGACGACAATGAAGCGGTTATCAGTACATCTACTCTCCCCAGATGGCTTACGCCGTTATTGGATCAAAATCGACGCCGTTTGTCCAGGTATACTAATTTGTAGTAGTGTATATTCAGTATTTATATAATTGCGAAATCTTATGAACTTACTGTTCACTTCTCTGAACTTTATTCAATTCTTTACATGTGTTCACCTAAGAACTATTTTTTCAAACATTCTACGCTTTGCACTTCCTGGCTAAGAAGGGATGGCTAGAGGAAAAATAAATGTTCTGCAGGCTTATCTCACTAGGGGTAAGATAGATACTGAGATACTGCCTACAGGAAAATTAAAGAGACCTTTGGAGAAAAGAGAACCACTTGTATGAATATCAAGAGCTCAGATGGAAAGCCAGTTCTAAGGAAACAAGGGAAAGCAATATGTGGAAGGAGTATATAGAGGTTCTATACAAGGCCGATGTACTTGAGGACAATATTATGGAAATGGAAGAGGATGTAGATGAAGATGAAATGCGAGATATGATGCTGCGTGAAGAGTTTGACAGAGCACTAAAAGACCTAAATCGAAACAAGGCCCCGGGAGTAGACAACATTTCATTAGAACTACTGACAGCAATGGGAGACCCTGTCCTGACAAAACTCTACCATCTGGTGAGCAAGATGGATGAGACAGGCGAAATTCTCTCAGACTTCAAGAAGAATATAATAACTCCAATCCCAAAGAAAGCAGGGGTTGACAGATGTGAAAATTACCAAACTATCAGTTTAATAAGTCACAGGTGCAAAATACTAAAGCGAAATTTTTACAGACGAGTGGAAAGACTGGTAGAAGCCGATCTCGGAGAAGATCAGTTTGGATTCCGTAGAAATATGGGAACACGTGAGGCAGTACTGACCCTACGGCATATCTTAGAAGGTAGATTAAGGAAAGGCAAACCTACGTTTCTAGCATTTGTAGACTTAGAGAAAGCGTTTGACTGGAATACTCTCAAATTCTAAAGGTGGCAGGGGTATAATACATGGAGCGAAAGGCTATTTATAATTTGTACAGGAACAAGATGGCAGTTAGAAGAGTCGAGGGCCATGTGAGGGAAGCAGTGGTTGGGAAGGGGGTGAAACAGGGTTGTAATTCAATCTGTGTATTGAGCAAGCAGTGAAGGAAACAAATGAAAAATTCGGAGTTGGTATTAAAATCCATGGAAAAGAAATGAAAACTTTGAGGTTCGCCTATGACATTGTAATTCTGTCAGAGACAGCAAAAGACTTGGAAGAACAGTTGAACGGAATGCATAGTGTCTTGAAGGGAGGATATAAGATGAACATTAACAAAATCAAAACGAGGGTAATGGAATGTAGTCGAATTAAGTCGGGTGATGCTGAGGGTATTGGATTAGGAAATGAGACACTGGGGAGGAAAATAACTGATGATGGTCGAAGTAGAGAGGATATAAAATTTAGACTGGCAATGGCAAGGAAAGCGTTTCAGAAGAAGAGAAATTTGTTAACATCGAGTATAGATTTAAGTGTCAGGAAGTCGTTTCTGAAAGTATTTGTATATAGTGTAGCCATGTATGGAAGTGAAACATGCATGATAAATAGTTTAGACGAGAAGAGAATAGAAGCTTTCGAAACGTGGTGCTACAGAAGATTGCTGAGGATTAAGTGGGTAGATCACATAACTAATGAGGAGTTGTTGTATAGGATTTGGGAGAAGTTTGTGACACAACTTGACTAGAAGAAGGGATCGGTTGGTAGGACATGTTCTGAGGCATCAAGAGATCACCAATTTAGTATTGGAGGGCAGAGTGGAGGGTGAAAATCATAGAGGGAGACCAAGAGATGAATACACCAAGCAGATCCATAAGGATTTAAGTTGCAGTAGGTACTGGGAGATGAAGAAGCTTGCACAGGATAGAGTAGCATGGAGAGCTGCATCAGACCAGTCTCAGAACTGAAGACTACAACAACAACAACTACGCTTTGCTTTTACAATATTTCAAGCAGAGTGAATAAGCTTCCCTCTGCAGTGATCCCATTTCCTTATTTTTAAATAAAATTTTCAGGTGGCTTGGTAAGTTTGCGTTGCAGTGGAACTTCAATGCACGTGGTTACAGTGACAGAGACTCCCATACTTCTATATCATACTAGCTCATATCATATTAGTTTAGTAATTGTTGTTGGATGCACACCATAAAAACATTTTCATTGCACTAGACACTGATCAGACGTAATTCATAAACTCTCATAGTGAGTAGCTACATGAGATCCGGAATGCCGGCCGGCGTGGTCGAGCGGTTCTAGGCGCTTCAGTCTGGAACCACGCGACCGCTACAGCCGCAGGTTCGAATCCTGGATCGGGCATGGATGTGTGTGGTGTCCTTAGGTTAGTTAGGTTTAAGTAGTTCTAATTTCTACGGGACTGATAATCAGAGATGTTAAGTCCCATAGTGCTCAGAGCCATTTAAACCATCTGACATCCGGAATTATGTTTTTCGTTTTGTCTTCGTTTAGTTTAAGTTAGACATTTATTTAATTATTCCACTGGGCTAATAGCAAATTCTCTATCACAACGAAATCAAAAACAAAGGTATTCATATTACGTTAACTCACTTCTGTTTCAGATATCATTTAAAGGGGAATGATTCACCGCGTTGATAGCCGGGTTCACAGCCTTTCATGAATGCGCTGGTTGAAGTATAGTGATAGCCTTTCGGTTTATACACCATTTCTAACAAGACCATAAGATTTTTATCTGTATTATTACCTTTTGCTCAAAGTCTGGATGCCTTAGTTTTTATTGTTTTCCAAGTTGCGACACAGTCGCCAGTAAAACAGTGGGTCAGAAAGTCTGGTATAATTTTCTATCATCCACGTCTATGAGCACGAAACATTTGGTACATAGATTACCGGTTTCGGTCAGCGATTACCATCTTCAGATCTTCAGCAAAAAATCGGGAGAACAAATACAGCTAGTGGATAGTTTACATCTCAGAACGATAAAATATGTCATAATGAAAGGTAGTGCTTTCATACATCTGGAAAATTTGCGATTGAAAATTTGAAATTTGAAATTTGACGAAGCATAGAAGTTTTAAGACATATCGCAATGTAATATAGTCTAAAGACCAAACGTTTCTTGATTACCAACGGAATTAAAAGATTTTTTTTAATTTTATGCTCTTCTATGTAATCTCTATAATACACATTACATATATTGTTCCTCCAAGTAATGTGTCACTATAGCTTCGAGGTACTGGTTGTGGGTGTGAAACTTATTCAGCATCAGCAAGCGATAAATTGTGTCAATAACTGCGGGCGTGGAATGGGTTTGCGGTGGGATATACAGCCAGGAGCGACATAATTACGCGCCAGATGTATTGACAGTTGCGGTCAGGGTGACGCGTTCCGATCTGTAAATGCCTTGAGCTGCATTCGCCCGTTGGGCTAACATTTTCCATTACTATTGGCATTTGCCTACGTGGTTCTCACGTCTCATCCATGTGCCAAAAAATCTTTTTAATTATCAACAGATAGAATTAATAATTTGCCATCAGTACTGACTAGGCAGATACTGCGGAAAATATTCATGGAGAGGTGTAAGCAACCAACCTTTGGAGAGCTAATACTACTGTCTCAAACATACATGCACACTCGTAATGTACCCACCAGCATCATCAAACCCACTATCATCCGCCATGTGACGTAAAATTACGGGTGATGTCCTGATTTAAACCTAACAGAGAGGAGGTCGAAATACTGAATTCGGTCTTCCGAAGTTGTTTCACCGAGGACGATTGTAACACTGTCCATCCTTTCAGTCGCCGAGCTATGGTCGAAACGGCAGATATTGAGATAAACGATCGCGGAATTGAAAAGCAGCTACAATCACTTAGTAGTGGAAAGTCTTCAGGACCAGATGGGGTACCTAAAAGAGTCTATAAACATTATGCGAAAGAACTTGCTCCCCTTCTAGCAGTAATTTATGGTAGATCGCTGCAGCAACGATAGGCATATAACGACTGGAAAAAGGTCATTGCCGTTTTTTAAGAACTGCCGTAAGACAGTCCACAAAATTATAGACCTATATCGTTGACATCAATCTGTTGTAGAATTATGGAACATGTTTTAATCTCAAGAATTATGACGTTCTTGGAAAATGAACAGCTCGTCTATGAAATTCGACATGGAATCCGCAAACAGAGATCCTGCGAAACTCAGCTCGCTCTGTTACTCCATGAAAAGCACAGCTCAGTGGACGACGGCGCTCAGGTTGATGCCGTGTTCGTTGATTTTAGAAAGGCATTTGACACCGCCCCACATTGCCGTTTAATGAAAAATATATGAACTTACATATAATCGGAGCAGACCTGCTTTTGAATTCAAAACTGTCTTGCAGATAGAAAACACGTCGCTCTTTACGGAACTAAATCGACAGATGTGAAGTTAATAGCCAGAGTACCACAGGGAAGTGTGATAGGACCGTTGCCGTTCACAATACATATAAATGACCTAGTGGAAAGCTTCGGTTGCTTTTTAAGGTTATTCACAGATGATGCAGTTTTTTTATAACAAAGTACCAACGCCAGAAGATAGTGAGAATCTGCAGAACGACTTGCAGAGAACTGACTCTGGCAGTTGACCCTGAACGTAAATAAATGTAACGCATACATAGGAGAATAATTCCACTCCTGTATAACTACACTATTGATTAGGAACAGTTGGAGGTAGCGTCTGCCGTAAAATATCTAGGCGTAACTATCTAGAGCGACCTTAAGTGGAATAACCATATAAAATAGACAGTGGGAAAAGCAGACTTAAGACTCAGATTCATTGGAAGAATCTTAAGGAACTGTAACTCATTCACGAAAGAAGTGGCTTATAAGGCGCTTGTTCGCCCGATTCTTGAGTGGTGTACATCTATGTGGGATCCCTGTGAGGTAGGGCTGATAGAGGAGACAGAGAAGATCCTACGAAGAGCAGCGTGTTTCGTCCCGGGATCGTTTAGCTGGCGAGAGAGTGTTGCCGAGATGATAAACAAACTCCACTGGCAGACGTTACAAGAACGATGTTGTGCATCACGGAGAAATTTACTACCGAAATTTCAGGACAGTACTTTTCAGTAGGAGTCAGACAACATCTTACTTCACCCCACATACATCTCGCATTTTGATCACGTGGATAAAATTCGAGAAATTAAAGCCAATAAAAAGGCTTATAGACCATCATTCTTCCCACACACTATTAGCGAGTGGAACAGGGTTGGAGGGATCATATAGTGGTACCGAAAGTACCCTCCGCCACACACCAGTAGGTGGCTTGCAGAGTATGATGTAGATGTAGATGCTTCCTACACTTTATGCACTGTAATATATTGCAGCCCAGATTCTGAAACCTGTCAAGCTGAAACATAATTTTGGTTTCCTGGGAAACAGTTTTCCCCGCCAAATTATGTGATACAAGTAATCTGTATTACTCTGCAATATAGCACAAAAAACAAAGCCCATGGTTAAACTTAAACGAACGGATAGCCAAATTGTAGCGTGAGCGCTCTCCATTAGCTGAAGTCCGAGTTCTCAAATCTGAAGATTGTGGATATTGTATCACAGATTGTTGAGAGAAGTCACTAAACTCGCCCTTTGATGTAAACAACCATGCATGAGCAGCGCATATGAGACGGAGGGGGTCCGACAGCCCATCAGTTACAGTCATTTCACCAGGAAAGAGTACAAGGGTCGTGTTGTCTATAGTTCAAACATGCCTAGACGGTCAATACCACTTTGTGCCAGGGAGGGCTATCAACAAGGGAAATGTAAAGGCTGTCTGATAAATAACTTACAGAAACGTTTTCTACGGCACTAAACGCAATATATCTTCAAGTTTTATTCCCGTCTAATACTGTTAGCTCCCGATGTTCCCGCTAGGTAGTAGGCGCGAGTGAGTTATCCCAACAGTCGACATTGAGTGGTGTAACGTTGCAGAGCATGTGCAGTGTTGTTTATAGTTTCATGGAAAGTCTGCTAATGTAGTCCAAAGACAGCTCAGGACTAAATTTTTAAAGCCGCCATTTCCAGGACAAAGTGTTATCAATCGGTTTCACCGAAACTGGCTGTGTAAGCTCTAATACTACTTACAGTACTTTCTTTTTAGGCAAGTCAGCTGTAACTGATATATCGTAGCTAGACATTCTAGAATGCCTCTGCTACCACAGATATGGACACATAATTTATTTTCCAGGAAGATATTGCGTCATCGCATTACTATCTTGAAGCTGTCGCTTAATTCCGCACGAATTTGTACACTTGGACTGGACGTGCTAGAGCAATGTCCTGACCACCATGAGATATTAATCGTACGCCAATGGACTTCAGTGCATGGAGTTACATTAAAGACATAGTATTTGTTTCTCTGCTTCCAGGAAACGTCGACGAGCTACGACTACGGATAACACAAGCAGCTGGCACAATATATCAGGAACTGCTTCTTACTGTTTGGAGGAAACTGATTACAGATGGGACACGTTTCGTGGATCAAAAGGTAACAAAAATGAACGTCTGTACACAAAATGTATACTACATTCAGCGCTGTATCCAACATTTCTGTAAGTTATTTCCTTTTTTAAAAAGTAGTAGTTACTTTTGTATAACTTCGTTATAAATACCCTGTGTTGTCACTGTCTTTAGGTTCAAGAAATGGCTCTGAGCACTATGGGACTTAACATCTAAGGTCATCAGTCCCCTAGAACTTAGAACCACTTAAACTTAACTAACCTAAGGACAGCATACAACACCCATTCATCACGAGGCCCCTGTCTTTAGGTATTGTTGATAAATAAGCAAATGTTATTGAAGATGGAACATAATTGAGATCAGTCATTTACCCTTTAATATGGTAAAATGACGAATACATGGTGACTGATCAGTTTCATTTTGATCGCAGGTAAAATACTGAGCTGTGATTGGCTGACTTTCTTCAATTGCTGGTAAAATACAACACTGGCTAGCAGTTTCACTTTAATGGCTAGTATAATGTCACCATTACGTCACGGTAAGTGGACGAAGCTTCTAGCCTCATCATGATGACATCATAGAACGGGGTGTGGACTCAGACAATGTGGGTAATTTACTGATCGACGAACGACGTGGAATCACAAATATAATAAAGTGTTCCAGGTTCGCCATAGTAATTCTACTGACAGGGTCAACAGGGCTTTACCTACTGCGTTGTGACCATGCACTGGAAAATCCGTTTTTTGGTCAACTGACTGAAACATGCGTTTCCTCGTCTCCCACTGGCATGACCATATAAGAAAGCGCTACATTTTCTGGCCTCGGATTGGTTAGAGTTTGGGAACAGAGTCTTCAGAACGCTGTCCATGAGCGGTGTCAACCTGTGGGTGAATGCGCATGAGGAGAGCCGGACGTAGTGTGGGAGACCGTTGTACATACTACAGTTTTTAGCCTACTTAAGTTGTATGTTGCTATATATCAAAGTGAATGTGATTACGAGTGGTTACGTCTGACAAGGATAGTTCTAGAAGTAACTTTAAGGTGTCATGGCGCCCTTAAAAATTATTTGCTTATTGACAATAGCCAAGCAACCTATTGAACGTCTAGCGATTTTCGTTGCACTTAGGGTGAGTGATATCAATCGACCTACCACCGAGCGAGACCTTCTGCATAAGGAACAAAAATACAGAAGAGGCAGTTTGAGTGGGAAGAACATACATAACGTAGACCTCAAGTGATAATCCGGTCTCTCTTGAAATTGTACCTGGGTGATCGTAGATGGTTATGAACACGGTTTGCGCCCCGAAAAATAGCCCCAGACACTGAGCATGGTCCACTAGCAACACAATCCACATGACCCCCTAGTAACAGGGTCTGAATCAGAGGCTGAGACGGTTCTGCTACCGTGTGGGCTGCAGATTCCTCGACTTGCGCCATAGGATGGTGGGGTTTCTGGTTCCGATGGATGTCAGGAGTCGACTACACACATCAGGCGGCTACGCGGGCAGCAGGGGTTGTGTGGAGTGGACTGGGCGTTTTTTTAGGTTAGATGTCTTCGGGCAAATACAGAAAGGGCAACAGCCTCAAAGAGTGCGGGGCAAAGCCAGGACATGTGGGGACCAAGCAGCAATCAGTATTGTAATTTTAAACTGTCGAAGCTTCGTTGGTTAAGTACCGGAACTTCAAGAGCTGATAGAAGGCACCGAAGCTGAAATCTCTATAGGTATGGAAAGCTGGCCACAGCCAGAGATAAATTCTGCCGAACTTTTTACAAAGGCACAGACGGTGCTTAGAAAGGATAGATTGCATGCAACAGGTGGTGGCGCGTTTGTCGCTGATAATAGTAGCTTATCCTATAGTGAAATGGAAGTGGACAGTTCCTGTGAGTTATTATGGGTGGAGGTTATACTCAACAACCGAGCCAGGTTAATAATTGGCACCTTTTACCGACCTCCCGACTCAGCAGCATTAGTGGCAGAACAACTGAGAGAAAATCTGGAATACATTTCACACAAATTTCCTCAGAATGTTATAGTCTTAGGTAGAGATTTCAATTTACCAAATATAGACTGGGACACTGAGATGTTTAAGACATGTGTTAGGGACAGAGCATCGAGCGACGTTATAATGAGTGCACAATCCGAAAATTACCTCGAGCAATTAAACAGAGAACTGACTCGTGGAGATGACATCTTGGACCTACTGATAAACACACCCGAACTTTTCGACTCAGTAAGCGCAGAACAGGGAATCAGTGATCATAAGGCCGTTGCAACATCCCTGAATATGGAAGTAAATAGGAATATAAAAAAGAGAGGAAGGTTTATCTGTTTTGCAAGAGTAATAGGAGGTAGATTTCAGACTACCTAACAGATTAAAACGAAAATTTCTGTTCCGACACTAACAATGTGCAGGGCAATCGTAAAATGCGTTTTAGACAGTTACACGCCGAGTAAAACTGTGAGGGACGGGAAAAACCCACCGTGGTTCAACAACAGAGTTAGGAAACTACTGCGAAAGCAAAGAGAGAATCATGGCAAATTTAAACGCAGTCAAAACCTCTCAGACAAACAGAAGCTAAACGATGTCAAAGTTAGAGCAAGTAGGGCTATACGTGAAGCCTTCAGTGAATTCGAAATTATAATTCTATGTACCGACTTGACAGAAAATCCTAGGAAGTTCTGGTCTTACTTTAAATCAGTAACTGGATCGAAACAGCATACCCAGACACTCTGGGATGATAATGGCATTGAAACAGAGGATGACACGCGTAAGCTGAAATACTAAACTCCTTTTTTCCAAAGCTGTTTCACGGAGGAAGACCACACTGCAGTGCCTTCTCTAAATCCTCGCACAAACGAAAAAATGGCTGCCATAGAAATAAGTGTCCGAGGAATAGAAAAGCATCACTCAATAGAGAAAAGTCCACTGGACCTCACGGGATACCAATTCGATTCTACACAGAGTACGTGAAAGAGCTTTCCCCCATTCTAACAGTCGTGTACATCAAGTATCTAGACGAACGGAGGGATCCAAATGATCGGAAAAGAGCACAGGTAGTTCCAGTGTTCAATAAGGGTCGTCGAGCAGATGCGCAAAACTATAGGCCTATATCTCTGATATCAATCTGTTGTAGACTTTTAGAATATGTTTTAGGCTCGCATATCATGTCTTTTCTGGAAACCCAGAATCTACTCTGTAGGAATCAACGTGGATTCCGGAAACAGCGATCGTGCGTGACCCAACTCGCTTTATTTGTTCAAGAGATCCAGAAAATATTAGATTCAGGCTCAAAGATAGATGCAACTTTCCATGACCTACAGAAGGCATTCGGTACAGTTCCGCACTGTGGCCTGATAAACAAAGTAAGAGCCTGTGTGGCTGGATTGAAGAGTTTTTAGCAAAGAGAACACAGCATGTTTTTCTCAATGGAAAGACGTCTACATACGTCAAAGTAACCTCTGGCGTGCCACAGGGGAGTGCTATGCGACCACTGTTCTTCACAATATATGTGACTGACCTAGTAGATAGTGTCAGAAGCTCCATTCGGCTTTTCGCGGATGATGCTGCAGTATACAGAGAAGTTACAGCATTAGAAAATTGCTGCGGATTGCACGAAGATCTGCAGCGGATAGGCACTTGGTGCAGAGAGTGGCAACTGACCCTTAACATAGACAAATGTATAGCGAATACATTGGAAGAAGGACACTTTATTATCTGATTATATGATAGCGGAACAAACACTGGTAGCAATTACTTCTGTAAAATATCTGGGAGTATGTGTACAATTTGAAGTGGAATGATCATATAATATTAATTTTTGGTAAGGCGGGCGCCAGGTTGAGTCTCACTGGGAGAGTCCTTAGAAAATGTAGTCCATCAACAAAGGAGGTGGCACACAAAACACTCGTTCGACCTATATTTGAGTATTGCTCATCAGTGTGGGATCCGTACCAGGTTGGGAAGACAGAGAAGATCGAAAGAAGAGTGGCGTGTTTCGTCACAGGATTATTTGGTAGGCATGGTAGCGTTACGGAGATGTTTAGCAAAATCAAGTGGCAGACTCTGCAAGATAGGCGCTCTGCCTCGCGGTGTAGCTTGTTGTCCAGGTTTCGAGAGGGTGCGTTTCTGGATGAGATATCGAATATCCTGCTTCCCCCTACTTATAACCCCCGAGGAGATCACGAATGTAAAATTAGAGAGATTCGAGAGAGCACGGAGGCTTTCCGGCAGTCGTTCTTCCCATACGCGACTGTAACAGGAAATGTAGGTAATGCAGTGGCACGTAATGTGCCCTACGCCTCACTCCGTTGGGTAGCTTGCGGAGTATAAATGTAAATGTAGAACATAATCTAACACGAAGGGAAGACGTAAGGTAATGAATTTACGAAACCCAAATGTACAGAAAGTCCAATTTAATGCTTGAATAAATTAACTGCGCAGTGTTAAGCATGCTGGATAAGTAAAAACATCGGATTATAAGGTTCAGCATTCCCTCCAAACATAACGGTAAAAAATTATGTAGAAATTAATGTAGAAAGTTTTGGATACCAAACTTGAAAGAGAGAGACACCGCACGTTACTTGCAGTTATATATGGTTAATTCAGAAACAGCTAATGATCAGAACATGTTCTGATGAAATGGAAAGTAACAACTAAGGCTCAAGGTCTTCCATTGAAAGCTAGATTGTAATATGTAAGATGAAAAGGAGACAATTTCACGTGATTCCGACACTCTCTCGATTTATAGTCATGTGAAAACAACTCTGATGTTGGCAGATTGCTTCGATCCCACGATTTAGTTGAATATTGGCTGTCGCATGCCCCATATTAAATACACAAGACAAGAATCAATTCTCGTAGGCGTGCTGACAAGGCCGATATAGAGACGAGGAAATTCCTTGTGCTTCAACTTCGTGAGGTGACCAACAGAAAAATACGCGCCTAGCGCTGTGATTGGCCAGCACTGGTCACGAGAGATATCTGCACTTTCCTGCTTGCAAAAATGTAGTGCCTCATGTTACAGAGTCAGCTAGTGACTGCTAGTCTGTGAGCTGACAAATGAACTATGCATGGCGTTCGGGTGAGCAATTTACGAATGAATGCAGGGAGCCGGCCGGGTGGCCGAGCGGTGCTAGACGCTACAGTCTGGAAGAGCGTGACCGCTACGGACGCAGGTTCGAATCCTGCCTCGGGCATGGATGTGTTTGATGTCCTTAGGTTAGTTAGGTTTAAGTAGCTCTAAGTTCTAGGGACTGATGACCTCTGAAGTTAAGTCCCATAGTGCTCAGAGCGATTTGATTTGAAAGTAATGAGGGAGCGACCACCATATCATTCACAACGCTCACGTGAAATGTGTGGCTGTTACAACAAGCGCACGTCATCACGTCCCCAGCAGTGATGATGACTGGACATCCACAGTGCTCTTGTACAACTACCGACCTTCTACTTGGGCTTTGCCTCTTGGAATACAGAAAACATTACGCTTGGTTCATCTGCTATCAATTCACGAGACTACATGTAGCGCCCATCATTTAATTTTCGTAATTATAATATGTTTTCTACTTTAGTCTATTACACTTTTTGCTTCTCCTGTCTCTTTTAGCTTTTCGTTGATTGGGTCTTTCTATTGCCAACTGAACTATCCTCAGCATCTGAATGGCTTTTACGTTCCAAGTCAAAACAGGTGATTTGACAATGATTGGAAAAGGCTCTGTTTTTAAATACATGTAGTTTTCCGAACGCAGACCATGTAAGTTCTACTGTCATACGTACCTGTCTTCATTTGTAAACATTCTGTAAACAATTTTGCAAAGTTCTTTCCAATGACTTTTCTTCCAAATACAGTTACGAACTACACAAATATTTTAATAAGATTTTAATGCACGTAAAATTTTACCTCTGTAATTACACGTATTTGCTGTGTCAGCTGTGTAATCTCACATCCTCTCTAAGACATATGCTAATAATTTACTGAAATTTGGTGTACTTAGACATTCCCTTCTGATCGTGTGAAACTCTGTCTGTCTTTGAAACGTGCATCGTTCGATTTTAGATTTACTTTTCTTCGATTATATCATATCTAAAACAGTATTTGCTATTTGCGTACTAACTACTGTTAAATATATGCACGTGTCATCAGTGACACAATAACGTTCGTTTCCTAATGTTTCTTAACTTATTATCTTATACCGTACATTATAATTTCTCATAAAATTCTGAAGTGGCTTCTTATCTGGGAAACAGACTCATCGGGCATACACACATAACTGAGCATTCAGGAGGAAACATCATTATCTCAATGGAGTTCTACAGTATCTTTCACAGGTCCTGCTCCACACACCTATAATACTACCACCCAATACTCATTTGATGTGATCCGCTTTCATCCTAACCTGGTTGGTATTGGCACAACGGAAATACTCTATGATATCAGACATTTTCCCACGGAGACTATGTGTACGGCAGACACAGTGTTCACCAACTTGAAACCATGTATAAATTTGAATAAGTCTGCCTTGTCATATTACTCAGTGTTAAGCAAAGTACTGCATAGTGAAAAAAAATGACGGGACGCTGGAATGCCACCACTTTTGGTTAGCAGTAGGAGTGCCTTTACTGATTTCATGATCAAACTACTGCCTGAACATTAGCAGTCGCTGTTTACTTCTTTCCGCTGTTTAAGCCTCCATCATCGTATGGATTCGTGTGGATCAGTATAGTACGAATGTGTTACGTTACGACATTTGCCAGTAGAGAAAAAAAAATAAAACCCTATTTCAATACGTGTACTGAAATAGTGTTTGATTTTTCTGATGATCATACGTAATACATAAAACCACAACAAGTATTTTTGCTATACGTGTTTCATCCGGCCCTTATTGATATAATTACCCTGTACCGTCGTCACTACCCTCCTCCTCGTCCCCTTTTCCCGACCAAAACCAATGACTGTGTAATTGGTTCGCTGCGGCACGGACGTGTAATTGAAAGTGTCGATAGACCGATTTTAATCATGATAACAGATTTATTCGCGGACAACCGCATCCGCGGTAGAACGGTCATTATGTCATGCAACACAGTAGTGCCTTGCGTCCTTCAGTTATAGAATCATAGAGAACTTTGTTATGGCTGGTAGTCTCAAAGTAGTAGCGTAACATTGGGGTGGATTGGGAACTGGGCGGGTAGTTGTGTGGGAGTGTGCTTCTTTCATCAGTATACATTTATTAAACACAAGTTCTTCCACAATTTACAAAAACAGAAAATTAACAAGAGTAAATGCACGTACTATGCCCAGCAATAGTCCCGGCGAAATTGCACCTCTAAGAAACATAAATAAATTCAAATATGTTCCAGTGCAACAGTAAGCCTGCTAACACTGAATATCGCCACGGTGATCACAAAAAATTGGGACATTAACATAACAATATACAGTTCATAATGTTTGATCTCTTGGCTCGTAAAACACAAAGCAGAAAATAAGGAGCACCACTCAGCCTGAAGCAAATAATATCAACCAGAAAATCACAATGGCGACTCTCTGACTTTACAAAAGGGAGTACATTCACTCAATCCACCATTAATCATTATTGATAATCTTACAACCAGAAGTAAAATTTACTTTTAGTTGTAGAGCAGGAAATGGTGGAAGTGAAAAGTGGCTGAGTATTGCATTGCGGTAAATCCTTACCAAGTTTTACATGCCGTAATCAATAGAACTCAACATTTCTAAGCAGGTGAATAAGATGGTCCTAAACAAATAATTCAGAGGTAAGTTTATAAATACCAGCTTACTGCCGAGCACACTTCAGCATTCGATAATTTTTCTCTTCCTCATAACAATTTGAGATTTACAGTAAGGTAGCACAAAATAACATACCATCGGAGGGGCAGCCTTAAGCAAACTATATTTAAATAACAGGAAAATTTATATGTTTATTTACAAATTATGTGAGGTGGTATAGAAACATCAAACATTTTTTCCCTGTTAGTCATTTAGGTCATATATAGTTGTACCTACGCTTAGAGACTGTAGAACCCCTTCTGTTGCCTTAAAACTCTTTGGAGTAAAACAGGTGACCCAGAACAAGGATCGGGATTAATTTAAGGTAAACACCTGGAACGGTGGCCCAACTTGACTCGTCATTTATCATTCCAAAACCAATATTTTTCTGATAAGAAGTCTATCATAAACTAACTAACAGTTACCAAGATTTTTGCCAAATTCAAGAATTTACATTAATATCAGAATGCGTAAGAACTTAAAATTACAAATGGCACTCGAAGAACCTATCAACTGTGCAATACGATTGTTGCTCAGTTACAGACAGTTAATTGACTAAATAAATTAGCGGGGGCGCTCTGTCCGAGCGACTAGCATCACAGCTGTGGGCTAATCCCACAACAAGGCTTGAATATAAGTTCAATAAACGTTAAATACCAGGCATTAAAATGCCTACATACGGCGACATCCCCGTCGCGTGGCACGATGCCAAAACAATGACAATAAACTACTCAACTTGAGGCTCGTACTGAAGATCTGCAGAAGCGCGTGTGACCTGTCAACACCTAGCCCTTGTGCGAAGACGGTAAAGCCGCCAAAGTAGAAGGAACATGCGACCCTGCCTCGGACCACCAGAACAGCAAAACGGCAACCCACTCCGATTCAAGACTGTCAACATCTACCAAACAACAAACACAAAAAACAAATTTGATAAACATACACAGCAATACTTAAACGGGTAATTAAACAATTTCAAGTTAACAAAATATTTAAACTTCACTATAGGAACGCCCCGCTCATAACCGTAGCAAGTTAACCTTCCTAGCAACAAATGGTTCAAATGGCGATGAGCACTATGGAATTTAACATCTAGGTTTGTCCGTCCCCTAGAACATAGAACTACTTAAAGCTAAGTAACCTAAGGACATCACACACATCCGTGCTCGAGGCAGGTTTCGAACCTGCCGCCGTAGCGGTCGCGCGGTTCCAGATTGAAGCGCCTAGAACCGCTCTGCCACACCTCCTAGCAACTACACAAAACACTGTAAAAACATTTAAAAGTATAATTACATAAGAATTCCAACAAAATTAAATAGGTCAAGATATATTTTTACTTTAGCCTCTTAGGGACAAATAGACACTGTAATTTGGATACGCAGCAGATGGCACATTTCTGGTTAAAATGTACACCTGTAACCAGAAACGTTCTTCAGCACAGTGTGATAGTGTGTGCAAGTACAAGGGTGTACACACACATGACTCACAGGTTTGTACCTTTAGGCTGAGCACACAACTTTAGTTACATGCCAAATCCCATAACGCGCCCCAGGAAGAACCATAACGTCTACACTAAACAGGAACTGCAATCAGTAATATCAGATAATGATAACAAAGAACGATTTCAAGTACCATAATTATATTGCAAAATACTAGCCTGGCGCTTTCAGAATCCTTCAGCCCCAAAAGGAATTACTGAAAGGTGTGAAGGAACGGGACTCCTGGCCAGCTTTCACCGGGGCAGAATCAACAATGTTTAAGTACAGCACTTACCGAGCAATTGTCATATATAATTTAAAATAAATACCAAGAATGCCAGTAGCTTCAGGACTCCAGGTAGGCAGCGGATAATACTGTCCTTTTGCTCGTAGTTGCTGACAAGTTATTCAGAATATCTTTGCCTATGCTTTTCCATAAGGAGTCTCATTGCTAGAACCCCTTCTCTTGTTTCCAAACCCCCTCTGAAACCAAACTGATCTTCAATCAGCATATCCTCCACCTTCTCTTCAATTATTTTCAGAATTTTTTTATGGGAATTTTTGATGCCTGTGATACTAGGCATAAAGTTCGGTACTGTTCACTTTTTGTAGCTGCTGCCTTCTTTGGTGTAGGAACAATGATGCATTTCTGAAAGTCTGTCGGTATATCTTCTGTGTTATAGATGGTCCTAATAGTTTTAAGCCGCGCGGTCTAGCCGCCTTGCACGGTTCACGTGGCTCCCACCCCGTTTCGAGTCTTCCCTAGGTCATGGGTGTGTGTATTGTCTATAGCGTAAGTTAGTTTAAGTTACATTAAGTAGTGTGTAAGCCTATGTACCGATGACCTCAGCAGTTTAGTCCCATAGGATCTTACCACAAATTTCCTAGTACAATTAAGCAGAATCATTTTGATGTTGTCACCAGCACTCTCTATTAGTTCTGCAGGGATGTCATCAATACCCGTTGTTCTGTTGTCCCGTAGTTCTCTTCGAACTTTGTGAAGTTCTTTTTGCAGAATGTCATTTTCCTCTCTTTTCTCTTCCTATTACTGCCTCCGAAAGATGTGTTACGGCATACAACTCTTTAATGTATTCTTTCCATATCTTCGCCATGTCTTCACCAAGCAGCATTTTCCCCCACTCAATTTTCTATTGTACCTGAGAAATTTGTTTAACGTTTGTTAAAAAATGTATTTGCTGTTTTTTAAGCTAAAACATTTCTTCCGTTTTGCATATTTTCTTCCAATTCCCTGCAGATTTCCTGAAGAAAATTTTCTTTTGCTTTCCTAGCTTCGGTCCTGACTAAATTCCTCAGTCTTCTGTATCCAGCTTTTCAATGTCCATCACTTGCGTTTTTGTATAATATCTAGTTTCCTATAAGCTCAATAACGTGTGCTGTATTCCATTTGCTCTTGTTTTTATGTTTATTTTTTCCAACTATCTTTTCTGCTGCTTTGTATATATCAGATTGCTCTTATCCCAATCTTCATTTAATCCACAATATCGAAAATGTTTAGCTAGGTTTCCTGAATATAGCGGTTTGACAGTCCTTCGTTTTTCAGTTTTCTAGTTCCCGTGTAAGTTTTACTGTCCTCTTCTTCAGATATTTGAATGTGAGTGAACTATTCATCAGGTCCAGGCTATGATCACTGCCTATGTCAGCTGATGTATAGCTCCTGCACTCTTTAACCTGGTTCCTAAAACGTGCTTTCACTAGAATGTAATCAATCTGCTGTCACCTCAGGTCTCCGGGGGCCTTCTATGTGTTTCTTCTTTGTTTGTGATGTCGGAAAAGTGTTTTTGCAACAACTGTCTGAAAGACGTGTTAGGTTCAGTGCCTACTGAAACTAGGGGACTTTGACTTCTTACGTAGGCTTGGTGGACTGAAAATACCATGAGGTATGCCGTTTCGGTAAATGGTGGCGGCGTCGAAACTCGTTTCTACCCGCTAAATGTAAGTCCTCTTATGTTACTATTACAGCCGTTAGGTTTTTGTGATGTATTAAACCAGGTAGCTTATTACGGGTGCTGACGTATGCAGTGCTACAACGATGTCTCTTCAAAGGCACTTGTAATATGAGTACATCAGATTTGTGCGTAATCACATGTTTTACTGAATTGCACACACTCCCAAAAATCTGGTAGCACACGAGTTTTATTGTGACCGTCACACATTCACTTCCCTCTCCTTACGAGTACAGGGGCAGCTTTAACATAAGCAGGTGTACTGAGGCTTTTTCCACCAAATCTATCTTTGTCTGTAACTTACGTACACGTGAAACCGACTGCTAATCGAGTCACAATCAAAATTTCCTACTCAGAAAGAAACAAGGTAAAATTATCTTTCAGTGATCTGTTGTTCGAAGGATTCGTGCGGTGTAACGATGTTATAAATGACTCGTGGGTATGCACTCAGTGACAGGAATAGGAATGGTAAGGGAAATGAAACAATTAATGAAACTAGTGGCAGGTAACTATTTGAAATTATAGATGATTTGTATCTGTGAGACTCTTGTGCCAATTTTACCAGACTTAGCGCAGACAAATAATAACTGTGGGCGCTATAAGTAAGATAATTTTGTATATTAACTGCCCCTGGCGTCTACTACACTCCACAAGCACTACTTCTTGTCGCGAAAAGCGGACTCTGGGATTATGTTTTGGTTTGGGCTTTAATCGAATGTAGTTCAACGGACTACTGTTGACAGACAGGCAGTGGGGAGCGCCGACCTCGACGTTTTCATCACAGGTGTGCTGGTAAAAGAGGAGAGTCGTTAGCAGGTATCTGATCTGTCAGTGGCGCGCCACCTCCCTGACTTGCGTTACTCGAGAAGAATCAGCTGGCCCATCTCTACAGTGTGTAAACGTTGATCCACACTTTCCGAAATGCTGTTTCTCTGACAGTGTTCACACCAGTATGAGATTTTTAGATGTACACTTGAAAAATCCGTCATTTGTCGAAAGCCCATCTGATCCTAGCTACAGTGACCATGTTGGTAAATCACATAACCACCTAACTTAAAATGTTGATCAAGACAGTTATTTCTGATCTCAACAGAAAGTATGATATTCGTTACATTAATTACAAACAACTACAACCTGTGACTATTTGTTCTCGCAATTTACAATTATAAGTTTAATATGACAATTAAATACCCGTACTACAAATATAACCGGTTCTTAATTAATTACTTCCCAGGAACAGATTTTGTTGTATGCCATCCATTCATTTCTCCAGTTGACAAGTACCCCGATAATTAATTTTTTTCCATTTGGGCCATGTATTTTTAAAGAGACGACGGCGGCTACAGTCTCCCACACCAGTTTTTGAATTGAAGTGCTACAAATTCATTAACGAATTTCATCCATACGGCAATAAAGAGCTGCACTCATAATTCATGCAATATATTAAAATATAACAACGTGAAAACTCTTTTCTGCCTGTTGTGATATTTTTAATATTTTTAACAATTTTACTCTGTTGTAGCTATTAATATTGGCTTCTCATATTCCTGTATGCAGAATGTGGTATCGTATTATCGTCTTTAAATTGATACTACATTTCGGTCTAGCCTGAAAGACGAATTACAACTGCCAGGCTTTATTTCAGTTTATTCATGAGAGTACTTCATAGCCCTGCAAATAGAGTGCCGATTTAAAATCAGCAATTATAATGTTTTGGTGTAAAAACTTTTTGACGAAACCATTCACTTGTGGCCCCACTCGGTTGCGTAACAGAACGAGACTATTCCTGCAACGAGTATCCACTGTGGCCTGTGCCAGCCACACAGTAATTTATGCAAACGATGCGTTTATATCGCATCCAAACTTTCCACATAAGGGAACACCACTCACCTAGTAGGCTCTAACTTGCAGATAGGCTTGCAGATGGCGCGCTTTGATGTCATTAGTTCCAAACTCATTTCATCCTCAGTGATGACAAAACTAAAGGAAGTGAAGTAATGACGCAAGAAGACACAAATACATCCCACCTGTCCCACAACAAAAATTAAGAGGATTAGATAATGTATTTGGCAGCGTTAATTTAGTCTAACAGTCAAATTTAAATGCCAAAACCACTTTTCTGTACTGCTTACTGCTTCCGATACATTAACACGCCTCCAGAACAGAAAGTAATAGACCTCCATAAAATCAGTAGAAAAACCACAAAACTAAGCATTAACTTGTGTAACAGGTGTTCTGTCTACTAGAAGTTCACATGGCTACCTGTAACTACTTCACATTACACCTTTATCAGAGGCGTGCTTGAGTAGTCATTCTTAGCCCTGCAAACAGTTACACAATCCTCCCGGGAGGTTTTCTGTGCTCTGTACGATGAACTGCATTTGAAACATCCAGTAACTTAAAGAGCGATTTTCGGATCATACTGGTCGACATGTCATGAACCATCAGACCGTGAAATCTGTCATCAGTTCAGCAATTCATTGACCTCCAACCATTTGAGCACTTGAATGTAACACACACTTTTTCGTTTGGTGTCTAAGGCATGTTCACACTATTCTCGTCGATACTGCCCTTTGAAACACCAAAAATCACGTACACAGCTACTAGCTATTGGTTCAGCCCATTTCCGTGACATGTCCCTCTTACTGAGTTTACACTTTATTTTAACAAATGTTTGTGTCGTCGTTCGAGGTTTAATATACATTACGCCGGTAATGACCGAGGTTTCCCTTATGAAACTCGAAATTTTCTTCTGAGATTCATAGCTCACTTTAGCCTTCGCGCGTCGGCTTCGCTACATGCCTGGGACAAAGCCATGCCAACACAATCCTGATCCTCTTGTCTATTACCTGACTAACAACCGCTCCCCCTCCCCACACTCCCCTTTCCATATGTTTCGTGTAATAACTCATGTCACCATTATCCCTTATACCACAAACCAAGTGGAGGTTAGCAGCACACTCCCCCCTCCAACAGTAGTGTAGTATATTTCCATGTACAGCCTGATAAAGGGATACATCGCCGCCTCATAAAACGCCCATCAAGGACTAAGTGGAAGGACTGGACCTTGGGGGAGGAAGAACTTCATTCACCTTTTATTGCCCACCAAGTTGTAATCATGTAAAAAGTTAAGCAAAGTAACGATTGTAATAAAAAGTTTTAGTAAATGAGTGGTTACCAGACATCTAAACAGGCAAAAGTTTGTTCTTGAGACAATAATTATGACGCAGATGCAATCCATAAAAGCAACAAACTAGGATAAATAACAATTCTTTGAACACTTGTCACTATAGTGATTGTATTGTATTGTGTTGTATGTGAACCGGGGGCCTAGAAACGACACAGAGGCACCGTCTCCGTCGCAGCCGCAGTGGTCCACAACCCCACTACGACTACTGCATTAAACTCCACCCCTCCGCCCCACACCGAACCCCTCTTTCAGGGTTATTGTGCATTCGGCCATTCGGCCGAAGGAGGACACCGCCCCCCCCCCCCCCTCCCACCGCCACCAGGAAACATCTCACACCAGACGAGTGTAACCCCTATGTTTGCGTAGTAGAGTGATGGAGGTGTTTGCGTACGTGGAGAACTTGTTTGCGCAGCAAACGCTGACATAGTGTAGCTGAGGCAGAACAAGGGGAACCAGCCCACATTCGCAGAGGTAGATGGAAAACCGCCTAAAACCCATCCATAGACTGGCCTTCTCACCGGACCTCGACACAAGTCCGCCGGGCGGATTCGTGACGGGGACCAGGCGCTCCTTCCCAATGCGGAAAGCCGTGCGTGAGATCGCACGGCTAACCGTTCGAGCGTTATAGTGATTAACAGTTGTGCATAAGACGGCAGCAACTGATTATCCTAATGCAACTGTCATGGTATTATTGTACCACAATTAACAGTAGAATTGTACTGAACAATTTCTGTAGATCAAACGGTAGAAGCCAATTTACGTTAATACATATTTAATGGGTTTCAGTAAAGCGATTACTATAAATACTTTCGGTGTTACCTACCTCGAGGACTAAGACTGAAGACCAACTGAACATTGACAAATAGCCTTATAAATAGTAAATGACACGCTTGGCAAAAGAATCCGTAACTGAATAAATAAAAGAAGTAACTTTAAACATGGAAGTCTTTCATCTAAGACACAGCTAACGTCTGAAAAGGACAGGCAATAATTACATATAAAGAGATTCTTTTTACGTCTGTGGACCTTAGAACACTAAACGTCATTGATGTTACAAAAATATCTGAAGTCCACGCGCCAACCAGGCGAAGACACCAACGCCATACATTGGTATACCGGTCTGTTCAAAGATACACAGTGCCTTCTGAAACAGACTAAACAGTAAGATTAAAGACAATGCACAGTTATGCCAACACTGATTACTTCAGTCAGAATGGCCCTACAAGCTTCGCAGCGACAGACCACAAGATACATTCGGCAGAGAGTTTCGCGATTAGGTCTCAACAAGTAATCTGTCTCATGTTCATCGCACTTGCAACACGGAGGGCAGAAAATATGCCCCCGACGACTGGTGTAGGGTGCATGTGCAGTAGCATCGGAAAGGCAGGTCACGAGTCAGGACTCGCAACAACATATAATCAACTAATGCCCCCCAAACGTCTTCGCTGTGCAGTCCATTTAAAACGCGTCTAATACAGCCAGCTTTGCCCCAGATGGACGTTTTCATAGCGACAGTATTCGCTGCCAAGGTTGCCTCTCGTGTCCACAACCCACCACATGCTGTTATTAACTCCCCAGACACCTCATGTTCACTAGGTCGATCGTCTCTCTCTGCGTGCGCCGCCTCGCAACTGCATCACGAGCATCGAAAGAGTACAATGTCTCAAGGAGAATCGGTAGGGCAGAAGACAGCATGGCCCAATCTTCCCCCAATGTTGGATCTAGCCGACCACTCGGAGCTAGGAGGGCCAAGCTTAACCATTTCCTAACCTGGCTGATCCGATCCCCTACGGCCAGATGGCGCACCAGGAGATTGACAGGATTCAAGAATTTGGGCATCCTTCAGGGTCCCAAAAATGGGGACGCAATTTCCCGGATTCGTCGTCCTCTCCCTTTGACCCAAAACCCAAACTCCGGACAAACTCGCAGTCTCGTACTTTTAGAAGGACGCCCTCCGTGATTCAGACGAATCTACCTCCGATACTCTAGCTCGATGTTGCATTTAGCGCTCTTCCAGTTACGCTAGATAATCTTGGGACTGATCTCATCCGGCAGAATTTCGTCCAATGACATCACGTTAGCCAGATGTGGGTTGAATGATATGCGAACATTAAAGACGGTTCGTGTTGAGCAGAGTTAAGGGAAGAAATTAGTGAATGTGTCGAAGCATCCCACCGTTCCTGACCTTTGGCATGAAAAATAATCAAGGCAGAGTTGACGTTCCGGTTAAGTCTTTCAGCAAAGATATGCTAGAGATAATACGGAGTGGAGTTTGTATGCTGCACTGCATACCTAAAGCAAAACCCCTTAAAGTTTCAGGAAGTAAATGCCGGGAATTTGTTGCTCACCAAGGACTAAACAGGTCCAAATATCGAAGTATCCCGGTCGAATGTTTATTGGACATGGCAGTGGTAACTTCACGGATGGGAACGTGAGAAGGCAACGATTGCAAACGGAATATAACGGTTTCCGAGGAAAGATGTCACGAGACAGGACCCGCAACAACATATAACCGGCTAACGACCATCAATCGTCTTTGCTACGCCGTCCATCCAAAAATGCGTCAAAAACAGTCGATGTCGACCAGAATGGACGCTTTTCAAAGTGTCAAGGTCTCCTCTCGTGTCCGCTACCATCCACACGCTGTTACTAACTCCTTACGATCTCTGGAAGAAAATCGATAGTACGAAATCTGGCAAGGCTCACAGCTTAGTACTTTAGCTGCCATTAAAATGAAAAAGTCAGTCAGTATCCATCTGGCGTGTTGGAAATATGCTAACGAGGTATATTATCTACCAGGATCATGAGAAACAGTATGACAAACACCATAGCAATCGACTCACATTAGCACTCACCGCAGGAAAAATTACATAACATGTGTAAAATTAAAGTTGCCCCAGACGGGCAAATGCGGGTGGACCAACAGCCATGTCATCCTCCGCCAGTGGCACTATTGGACGCAGTAATTGGCAGTAATACACCATCACCACACACACACACACACACACACACACACACACACACAGACACACGCACGCACACAGACACTCACACACACACACTCACACTCACACACACACACACACACACACACACACACACATACACTAAAACTCACACAAATAATTTTTCTGCTGTTCACGTACCGGCTAAGGAGCAGTTCTACGGTAGTTTCATACTTAGTGTACTTAGTGTAAGGCACAACAGACCCTCATATTAAATACACACATCAAAAAGAGTTTTGCATCACCTCGGTTCCGAGGGTTCCGGCACCTGTAAAGAAAATTGGAATAGAGGTCAACATAAACATCACTTGCTCATGAAAACCATACATTGCATTTTGCAGCACCATGCAGCGAGATCTTCAAGGGTGGTGGTCCAGATTGCTGTACACCAGTAACACTAGTACCCAGTAGCACGTCCTCTTGCATTGATGCATGCCTGTCTGCGGCGTGGCATACTATCAACAAGTTCATCAAGGCACTGTTGATTCAGATTGTCCCATTCCTAAACGGTGATTCGGCGTAGTTCCCTCAGAGTGGTTGGTGGGTCACATCGTCCATAAATAGACGTTTTCAGTCGATCCCTGGTGTGTTCGATAAAGCTAGTGTCTGGAAAACATGCTGGCCACTCAATATGTGCATGAGGGGGGCACGAATTGTAGCCCATGAAGTCGAATACCTCTTCAATATGATGCCGATGTGGTTGCACTATCGGTCGTAGGATGCCATTCACGTATCGCGCAGCCGTTACGGCGCCTTCCATGACCACCAGAAGCGTAAGTCAGCCCTACATAATGCCACCCCAAAACAGCATGGAACCTCCACACTGCTGCATTCGCTGGACAGTATGTCTAATTCCTTCAGGTGAGACGGGTTGCCTCCAAACACGTCTGCGAATATTGTCTGGTTGAGGGCATATGTGACGCTTATCGATGAAGAAAACGTAATAACAATCCTGAGCGGTCCATTCGGCATGTTGTTGGGCCCATACGTACCGCGCTGCATGGTGTCATGGTTGTAAAGGTGGACCTCGCCATGGACGTCGGCAGTGGAGTTGCGCAGCATGCAGCCTATTGCGCACATTTTGAGTTGTAACACGACGTCCTGTGGCTGCACGACAAGCATTATTCAACATGTTGGCGTTACTGTCAGGGATCCTCCGAGCCATAATTCGTAGGTAGCGGTCATCCACTGCAGTAGTAGCCCTTGGGCGTCCTGATTGAGACATGTCATCGACAGTTACTGTCTGTCTGTATCTCCCTCGTCAGAACAACATCGCATTGGTTCACTCCGACACTTCCCTTGTTGAGAGCCCTTCCTGGTACAGAATAACAATGCGGACGCAGTCAAACCGCAGTATTGGCCGTCTAGGCATGAATGAACAGCAGACAACACGAGCCGTGTACGTCCTTTCTGGTGAAATGACTCGAACTGAGCGGCTGTTGGAACCCCCTCCCCCCCCCCCCCCCCCGTCTAATAGGTGCTGTTCGTGCGTGGCTGTTTACATCATTGGGCTAGTTTAGTGACATCTGTGAACATGAGGGACTTTGTCTGTGATACAGTATCCACATTCAACGTCTATCTTCAGGAGTTCTCGGAACCGGGGTGATGCAAATTTTGCGAACGCTGTTTCCGGCAAGTGTTACAATGCCTTAGCTTTTATATCAACAGAGATGTTGAAGCAAGAATATTTCCTGAAACGGAACCATATAATTTTTATAATTAAATTCGATAGGACTCGTGGAGACAATTACAATGATATAGTGTTTGTTAATGTTGACACTGAGAACTATCGCAAAAGAATTCGAGAAATGTCTTAGAATGTGAGAGCACGTTGACGGGAATCGGCATTAGCGTTGCAGACACCACCAGCGTCTACAGTGTGGGAGAATGTCAACAATTTTGCGTATTTACATGTCTACACTGCAGGCAGCTCACTTCTGCTTCAACATTCGTTGTGTACAAACATGAAAAGTTGGAGGAGAGGAGAAGTTAAATATACTACTTTTATATGGTGAATGTAAAGGAAATGCCGTAAAAACAGTACTATGGTATAGGGCTGCCTATCTGGTTCGCCAGGCTATTGCACGAATTATTTCATAACTAGCACGAACAGCCTGTTTGAACTTCAAAATAAGAGAGAACACGAAGAAGCTGTTCTGGCTACAAGGCTAATGAATACACACAGTGTTACGAGACGTATGACCAAGGAGTGTGGACCAGCCAGATGAGGGTTATTCTCATCCTACATCGAGAGAATTTCCGTTCCTCTTATCTGTCACAGTATCAAGCAGTCTAGTATGGTCGAACATGTTGAAAATGTGACGTCCCAAATTATTGCGGGATAACATTTATTGCAGTAAGATACCCAGACTTGAAGCCCAGTGAACTTACAAGAGGTTACAAACTTGTGTCTTAGCCATGACTCATAGCACTTCTGTCGCTACTAGCCAGCTTGAGAACAGGCTTCCTTGTCACTTAGAACGACCGTATATTCATATCCCCTACGAATCTAAATGAAACTGATTAAATATTAACCGATTATTTTCAAATTTGGTCTACGATTTTTTGTGATTCAGAAGATCTCCTACAAATTTCAAAGCTGTACATATAATAGTTTCGGAGATTCAGAAAATTACCTAAAACCCACCAAACCAACACTCATTGTTAAAAACTGACTTAGAAACGATTACAGTTTGCCTTTTGCTACCATTTGAAATCATTCAGCGAGTTCTCAACATACGTAACCAATTAGTTTCCATTTTTATTTTCAAAACTTTAATTATTCATCATTTCGTAGTATAAAAATTCTGAAAAAATTAGTATCGGTTTATTATTTGTTCTATGAATAAATGAGAATGAGTGAGAGTGTGTCTGTGGCACTTACGAAACAATTCAGTATTATATTACACTTCTGGAAACGGCAAAAAGATCACATTGACACTGGTGTGTCAGACCCACCATACTTGCTCCGGACACTGCGAGAGGGCTGTACAAGCAATGATCACACGCACGGCACAGCGGACACACCAGGAACCGCGGTGTTGGCCGTCGAATGGCGCTAGCTGCGCAGCATTTGTGCACCGCCGCCGTCAGTGTCAGCCAGTTTGCCGTGGCATACGGAGCTCCATCACAGTCTTTAACACTGGTAGCATGCCGCGACAGCGTGGACGTGAACCGTATGTGCAGTTGACGGACTTTGAGCGAGGGCGTATAGTGGGCATGCGGGAGGCCGGGTGGACGTACGGCCGAATTGCTCAACACGTGGGGCGTGATGTCTCCACAGTACATCGATGTTGTCGCCAGTGGTCGGCTGAAGGTGCACGTGCCCGTCGACCTGGGACCAGACCGCAGCGACGCACGGATGCACGCCAAGACCGTAGGACCTACGCAGTGCCATAGGGGACCGCACCGCCACTTCCCAGCAAATTAGGGACACTGATGCTCCTGGGGTATCGGCGAGGACCATTCGCAACCGTCTCCATGAAGCTGGGCTACGGTCCCGCACACCGTTAGGCCGTCCTCCGCTCACGCCCCAACATCGTGCAGCCCGCCTCCAGTGGTGTCGCGACAGGCGTGAATGGAGGGACGAATGGAGATGTGTCGTCTTCAGCGATGAGAGTCGCTTCTGCCTTGGTGCCAATGATGGTCGTATGCGTGTTTGGCGCCGTGCAGGTGAGCGCCACAATTAGGACTGCATACGACCGAGGCACACAGGGCCAACACCCGGCATCATGGTGTGGGGAGAATTCTCCTACACTGGCCGTACACCTCTGGTGATCGTCGAGGGGACACTGAATAGTGCACGGTACATCCAAACCGTCATCGAACCCATCGTTCTACCATTCCTAGACAGGCAAGGGAACTTGCTGTTCCAACACGACAATGCATGTCCGCATGTATCCTGTGCCACCCAACGTGCTCTAGAACGTGTAAGTCAACTACCCTGGCCAGCAATATCTCCGGATCTGTCCCCCATTGAGCATGTTTCGGACTGGATGAAGCGTCGTCTCACGCAGTCTGCACGTCCAGCACGAACGCTGGTCCAACTGAGGCGCCAGGTGGAAATGGCATGGCAAGCCGTTCCACAGGACTACATCCAGCATCTCCACGATCGTCTCCATGGGAGAATAGCAGCCTGCATTGCTGTGAAAGGTGGATATACACCATACTAGTGTCGACATTGTGCATGCTCTGTTGTCTGTGTCTATGTGCCTGTGGTTCTGTCAGTGTGATCATGTGATGTATCTGACCCCAGGAATGTGTCAATAAAGTTTCCTCTTCCTGGGACAATGAATTCACGGTGTTCTTATTTCAATTTCCAGGAGTGTATATACAACATTACTCGATTGGAAAATGTGAGAGATGTGTTTTACCCACATAGCTTATGACGTATGTATAGGTGTGATTGCTTTTGTAAGAAGGCAGCCAGAATATCAGTTTAAAGTGCAATCGTTTTCTAAATTATTTTCAAGATTAATTTTGTTTTCGTTTTTTACATTAAACATTGTGTTAGTATCTGCATTTTGGAAGACACAAATGCGTCTTTGAATAGTGATTGTCTTAGGCGAGTTTTACCGCGAGAATGATCTCGAAGGATCATTCTGATTGGTCCGTCAGACTGATCAGCCAATCAGAATTAAGTAGTTCCCGCTTACATCTAGTTAGATATGCTGTGAGTGAGAGAGTCTCGAGAGAGTCGCTCGCCAGCTTTAGGCGCACAAATGTAATGTTAAATGTCTCAGTGTTCATTATCAGGAAGGTGAAGAATTATTGAGTTCCACGCGTTTAAAACGAGTAGTAATAAGAGACGTTGCAATTACGGAGAGAGTGATGACATTTTTGAGTTTTTGGATTGTTTTGTTGGAAAGTTACGAACGTGTCAATTTTCGACTTTTGTGAACATTTCACATGGCGTATTCTGTAATAATTTATGGAGTATTTAGTGAGCAGTTTCTTTTAAGGAAACCCACTGAAAGTGACCGAAAGTGAACCTCATTCATAGTAGCGGATATGTGACTAGATCGCGTCTTCAATCGGGTTTGACTTGTGTAAAATTTTGGCTGCTTTTCGTGTGAAGATTGTTGTTGTTTGACTGAGCATTAAGAAATATAGAATAGTTCTTCACTAAATGCAGACTTGGTAGTGCATAAACTCTTGTTCATCACTAAACTTTACTAGTCTGAAAATTGTAGGACGTTCATTTAAGTCAAATGCGTCATACTACCGCACGAAATGCCGATAACTGATAGATCGTAGGACCTGAAATACTAATAGAGCTTATTCGGACTTTGAAAGATAGATTTTAGGCGACGTCTTTCTTCAACGCTGCTTTTCCATCGTCTAGTAAGTATCTACGCTCGTAGAGAAAAGAGACAGCGAGCGGACGCCGTTCTGAGTTAAGTGGACATTAAATGTTAAGCAGTACGACGATCGAAAAATATAATCCGCCCCGCCGCAAACGTCATACAGAATTTTGGCGGTTGTTCCTTCAGCAACTGAGAGACGACTGTACGGATTTGCACCGTGTCATGTTTACCGATGAATCAACATTTACTAAACACACGAATGTAAATCTGAATAACATGCGCTACTGGGCAGTCACAAATCCAAACTGGCTTCATCAGGTGCCACATCAACTACCATGGAGAGTAAACGTATTGTGCAGCATCGTAGGAAATTACGTTGCGGCATCATACTTCGTCTCAGGAATTCTAAATGGACACTCTGTCTGTTCTTCTAGAAGTGGTCCTATTGGATATGCGGCAGTGTATGTGGCTGCGACACCACGCCCAACTCACTCGTCCCGTGTTGCAAAGCAGACAGTTAACGAGAACTTTCCTGGATGTTGGATAGGACGAAATTCTGTTGTCAAATAGCGTGCGAGATCCGCCGCATTGACTCCTTTTTGTCTCATTTTTTCGAGACCAAAGTCTGTGGTCTGCGTCGGATCACCATTTCATGCTCTATCATATAAACCACTGTAATTATATGTGTTACTCGTTCTTTCTAACGGCGACTGCCGATATGCCTTTCAGTTTATGGTCAAAGGATTGAACACATTGTAAGGTGTAAGGCAAATCAAACACCTTCAATGAAAACCCTGACATGATAAGCAAATCCAGTAGTATGTCACATAGCTCCGAATAAATCGCGACATTAAATTAACCAAAGTAATACGAGAAACGAGTGAGCAAATGGAATACCACAGACTAACACAAGAATGCCTAAATGCATGTCATACCTTCCCACTGTGAGACAGACGCAGTTCCAAGGGAAGAAACGAGAACAGAAGCCGAGAGCAGAACCATGTTAAGCTGGAAGGCCCTACAAAAAGGGACGGACACCCACGTCGCCAACTAACCGCTAGGACCACCCCCGCAGCCCATGTTAAAAGCTAGAGCCTTCCGCAAGAACGGTATAGATCTTACGATAACACAAAAAGGACTACCCCAGCTGCAAGTTTTAGCATGAGACTTTTTTGCGTCTATGTTACATTAGGACCACCCCCCCAGCCCATGTTAAAAGATAGAGCCCTCCAGAAGAATAGTACAGACCTTACAATAACACTAAAAGGACCACACCAGCTGCAAGTTTTAGCGTGAGACTTTTTCGCGTCTCTGTTACGTTGCAAACCGTAAAAACATTGCCCCACCACGAAATGTATAACGTTTCTCATTGAATAGAAAGAATTTTTGTAGGTGGAGCTTAAGGTTAACATTGAGACCCTAGCTGGTCAGATGAAAACACAGCCAGATAGTTTTTTTTTTAAAAACAACTTCGGTAAATTGTAGTAAGGTGAAGTTAGGAGAGAGTTGCTTCCAAGACGGCGAGGTGAGTGGAGCTGAGCTGTCCGCCGCCCAATGACGAACACCAACAAGGTAATGAACGCACGTGATGCCGCATGACAGCGCATAAAGCTTCACTCAGAACTGCAGAAGTCTCATCTGTTACACCCCCCAGTTTGCGTAATACTAGTGTCAATCGTCAATTAAGGCTCATGGTGTTCACATTTGCCACTTGAAGTAAAAATCTGAAACGCGATGGTTATTCTGTTATATAGTTATGGCCCCATCAGCCACTGTAATTTATGTCAAGTTAGATAAGTAATTAAAGATGATTGAGGGTCACTGTAGACCATTTTGATAGTTTTCTCTTTTGTGAAACTTAATTTAGACCTAGATTATAGATGTCATATGGCATACGTCATACTTCGATACATTGTAGATCTTGGAAACCAATTTTTAGAATATTCGTTCACATTTTTGTTGAACGCATTTGGTTTTTACCATCTTGTATTAAAACATTTACTTTTATCAATAGTGCAATTTCTAAACAATGCATTGTGAGTAGAATAAAATTTCCAATGGTAAACTTAACTGCTTTTTCGACGTTAATTACCAGCTAACTAAAAATAGGAAAGCCTTGAACCATTTCCACTAAATTTAGTTACTATTAAGGTTCTTTTACAGGGAGTGCAGTGGAGCTGACGCTGAAATCATAAGTATTTGGTTATATCATCGCTAGTCTCACTGAACTATTGTGAACTCTACATGTCATGTGTGGTCTGGCATCTCCTTACCAGCAATAGGTCCCAGGTTCAAACTAGTCAATTCCCTAAAAAAACACGCTCAGAGCGTCGTTGGCGAAAGTGGTAGGGAGACACGATATATAACAGACAGACTCCACTCAGAATGTTAGACCATGCGTAAATAAAGTATAAAGTTATTTTTCTGGATGACAAATTTTGTGTTACATTATTTGATTGGTTACTAAATCACTGTTAGTATTAGTTTACATGTGTTCGAAATGGCATTGCAATGTCAAATAAGTCGACAACTTGTACTGAACGCAATTGGTAAAACTGACATTAAGTGCTTAGGTTCAGTATGAAACGAATTTTTGTGAAGTAGAATATTTATTTTATGGTATGCAGCTGGTGACCAAAATGTTTTTAATGAAATGTTTAATTCAACGAATGTATCCCATATGATATAATTCAGACCAGTGTAGGCAGACACAGTTATCCGATAGCATGTATTTTACTTCAGGAAGCATACAACCAAGTACAAGAAATGATAGATTAAATCGGCCTTCTAACATTTACATATTTACAATAGCTGTTGCTTTTTGCAGCGTATAAGACCTCTTTATTTTTGGTAAATGTGAAGTTGATTTCTCTGTTTCAACTCACGTAAATCTGGGGGCTACACAAATGTGAAATAGTTTTCCTAAGACCTCCGTGATACGCTAGATTCTAGTCTATGTTGTATTTCCATATGCAAATTTCGTAGGTGAACCTGCTTCTGGTTCTTGGGGAAATAAATCTTTATTCTCGTAGCGCAGGTCTATCGTAAGATTTAGAACTACGCAGCTTCGTCCGGGAGGACTGCTTGGCAGTGTTTGAACCGCAAATGCCGTTTACTGCCGCCGTGCTGTCACATTCTAGGATATTTCTAAAATTTTTTAACGGAAAGTTTGAACGTCAACATTAACAATCGCTTTATCACTGTAGTTGTCTTCTCAATGAGTATCGAAAGCAGTTACAAAAGGTATACGGTTCCATTCTAAAACGGTACTTGTCTAGATATCTCCGTCGATACCAGCACTAAAAACGTTAACTAAACAAAAACATATGTGCCTCTCAACGCTGTAACATTTGCCGAAAACCGTATTATGCTATGTGTAACGATTCACGAAATGAAACGATGTCCACTTTTGTATGGCGTGCAGTTGCCGTTGATGACGGTTTACAAGCGAAACCGGTAGCAAAATAAAATAATATTATTACAGACAGCACAGTCTCACACATATAAAAAGAATCAATTCACTCAGTGACCCGCTTTTCAAATGACTATACACAGGGCAGAAGCATATCTGAGGGAACGTCAGTACAGGCGTTTCTGTTGCGGTTGACCATCTCTTCACGGCCTGTTTTCACTTGCTGGTACGCCTTATCGTTTAAATATCCCCACAGACAGTAATCTGGCGACATCAAATCCGGCACCGAGTTGCGTAAATACTACATAATACCTCCAGTGCCTCAACTGGGTAATTCGCTGGGCATCCATCATTCTGAAACCACATATGTAGTCCAACAGCCAGGGCAAAATCCTGCAGAAGTACCAGCGGTTCCTATTCTTCAAGTGCTCGATATCTGCGTCCATCAGCCGGCCGTTGTGGCCGTGCGGTTCTAGGCGCTTCAGTACGGAACAACGTGACTGCTACTGTCGCAGGTTCGAATCCTGCCTCGGGCATGGATGTGTGTGATTTCCTTAGGTTAGTTAGATTTAAGTAGTTCTAAGTTGTAGGGGACTGATGACCTCAGGTGTTAAGTCCCAAAGAGCTCAGAGCCATTTGAATCATTTTAAACCATTTGCGTCCATCAACGTGCCATCGATAACATACGGGCCAGTGAGTGTGTTCCCCGTGTAACCACATCATATTGCAACCGATCAAGGACGCTGAGGTCATTGTTGCCGTAACCAATGAGGATTGCCTACATTCCAATATTGCATTTTATGACAGTTAACGCTACCATGGTTTGTGAATGTAGACTGATCGGAAATTAGTACCTCGGCAAAGACCGTGGGGGTTGTTTGAATTTGTTGATTTGCCCATTCACAAAACACTATGCGGTTATGGAAATCAGCGCAATGAAGTTCTTGACGCAGGGCCACCTGCTATGGATGATACGAAGATGAAGTATTGTGACAGTACTACATACAGAAATCCCGGAATGTCGGTGTTAATAGCCGGGAGCTTACCCGTGGGGTGTGGAGGACTGCCGCTAGTACAGCTGTTTCATTAGCTTCTACTGTAACACGTTTACTTCGTTCCCTTCTGCTGGTATGTAAGCTGCCATTACACAAAGGCGTTCATAACCTCTTTAACTAACAAACGAGAGCGAGCCTTCTTTGGAAAACGCTCAGAATACAAGGTAACAGCAGCCTCAACATTTCTTCTACATTTTCCGGAAATTACAGTCATTAAAATTTTTCTTTGTTCTTTGGTTTCCCCACTCATCGTCCACTTGCACTACTGTTCTCCAAATGATAGGTAGGTGTGGAGAGAATAAACACTGCACAAATATCGTGAGGTTCAGAGCCGCTTCTGTTCTACGTTTGCACAATACGTGAGTTCTGGTCGCAGTGTTCTGTCTCATACGTTGTAGTTCGGTATAGGGCCATGCTGGTGCGTCGGGTAGTCCCCTTTTCATTATATCGTAGGGTTACAACGTTGCGAATGGTGTTTCTAATTAGAAGTTATGAAATGCTGGCCTGTCCTATCCTCGCAGCGTGGAGGTGGGATTCCAGGTGTAACTGGATATTCAAGGACCATTGAATAATATGTCATAAATTACGAATGGCTTCCCATTTCGATTCCTCCGATGTACTGCGCCATCTGTGGCGAAACGAAGAAAATGCTCGAGACAAAACGTATGTAGATTTTGCCGTTGAATCGTAAACTGCAATAAAAACTTGCAGTTCCCATTGAAAATATGAAAGTTGCTCCCCGTCACTGAGGGACGGGTGGGGTGGTGGGTGAGTGTGGTATCGTTGGATGTCACCGTCAGAGAGAAACAAATATGATGTTTTTTTTTTTATTAGATGTATAGTTTTCGAGATATTTCAATGTCTCCAGTTAAAATGAACACTCTGTACATCATAACCGATACCTAATCTTGGTTGTGGACTCCCATACTTTACCAGATGTAAAATGTTACAAAACATTTGTGGGTAAATAATTATGTGGTTGGCATTTCGCTTTTAGGCCCACACTTATTGAAAGGCAGAATGAACAAAAAATGGTTCAAATGGCTCTGAGCACTATGGGACTCAACTGCTGTGGTCATTAGCCCCTAGAACTTAGAACTACTTAAACCTAACTAACCTAAAGAGATCACACACATCCATGCCCGAGGCAGGATTCGAACCTGCGACCGTAGTAGTCGCACTGTTCCGGACTGCGCGCCTAGAACCGCGAGACCACCGCGGCCGGCGCAGAATGAACACTCAAATATTTCCACATACAAGCTGTTTTAGAAGGCACACGATGCTCTTCGAGTGTCACAGTATTAAGTCAAAATCTAAAATGTCAGCAAAAATACGCGAATTTCTTCTACAATACAATGGTTAAGTCAAGGTTATTTCCATATTTTTTTTCAAACAATATATCAGCAACAAACACACAGTGTTTATGTCAGGTATTACTGTGGTATTTGTGTCTCAGAAATTTGTCGAAATAAGTAAAGGCTGCTAGTATGTTGGTTTTTTTGGTTCTTTTCTTTACTCAGATACATGAATATTGTACACTTCTAATGCAGTCTGCAGCAGTTTGCGGAAGGGTCGCATTTCTGTCATGTTGGACATGCCGAGGATTTAGTAATGGTCTAGTTCCCGTTCAACGAGTACCCAGGTCCTACAGACAATTTTGTTGGTGTTGCAAATGCTAGCACTCGACCGCAGAGCGAAGATAGTATATCTCAGAGCGGTTCTTACGCCAGTATGTATCTCTAGTTTGGTGGTCATTAACACCGAACATTCCATTTTTGTAATCGTAGTGAAGACATAGTTTGTTGGAGGATTTTGATAGTCAGCAGAGTTCCAATAGTGTTCGGCACACAAGGAATAATAGAGCTGTGCAAAATCCTCAGACGAATTCAGTTCTTTCTGTTATTTCTTTGATTGTATGGTTTAAAGCAGCCGTGGGTACCTGGAGTCGACTCAGACCTCTTATCTGCTGATTAACAGAACACTTCTTAGTAAATTCCATAACTGATAATGGCTATAAAATTGGATACTTCGCAGATAATGAACAAGATGTTCACACTAGCAGAAGAAATACTATAGTAAAGACAACAGTGCAGAAAAGGGAAATGTCTATTCACATATTAAAATCTATGTCATTAAAGTGGTGCACCACAAAACTAGTTCTACAAAAGATATTGCCAAGTAGTTGAAAAGAAAATTAAGTACGCAGTAACTGTTAATAATCCCTTCTTATTGTTCTTTCCTTTCCAAGTGCTACTTTTTTGAAGAACGTGGATCATAAAATGATTATTTATTAGATCTGTTGACAGAAAGTGTTCACATTAGCAAATCCATTATATTTAATTTTATAAAACCAATGCTGCAACACAGCTGGAAACCAGATATCAAATGAAATAAGCAACTATGAAAGGCAAAGCATAAAAATATCATTCAATAGTCATGTGGCATTTCATAAGTTAGTACAAATTCTCTAAACTCTCATAGAAAGGCGCTTGTCATTATCAGGTGTGCAGATATAAGAAAGTAACTTTCCAAGTAATGAGCGTGTCGTTTCTGCGATGCTTTCTACAAAGGAATGTCAATAGCGAGGATAGTGGCCTCCTTTTTTTTTCCTAATGGCTTGCTTTTGTCAGGTGGCTGTCACGCAGCTGGGAGCCCACGACGGATTACGTGCAGGTGGTCACTTAACTCTCTATACGACACCAGTTTCCGCTACAGTGGAGGTCTCATATAAAAAATTTCACATGTCAAGAATTTGCGTTAAACGTCTGTATAAACAAAATCCTATTGATATAAGAGCGTCCAAAAATTTTTCGTCGGCATTGCAATACATTCACGCACTGTAATACATTCCCTAACAACTACTCGTTATTCCTTACCTTATTCGTCGACACTTCTTCAATATTTCATCATTACAGATACGTAGCACAATCAAATAACTCATATAGCATCAGGTTATTGATCATAAACATATCGCAACAGCATAATACACACAGTCATCGTAATAACAACATCATAACACCTCAGTCAATTACCAAAATCGTCGTAGCTTACTCCAATAATTTCAAAACCTAAAAAAATTCTCTGCTCATGTCAAAAGTGTCATCTGCCTTAAACGTACTTTAAAAATCATGATCCCATACCAAATACATCATTCAAAGCTCTCATAGTATCACAATGGTTCCGAAAAAATATGAACATTTCACAAAGTGCAGACAAAATACAATTTCATAAGTGTGAAGTTATCCAACTGTGTAATTACGTAAACATCTATCACTGATGTAGTAAAATAAATATTTGTCTCTCTCAGTTAAATGATCAGATAGCTGTGTAATTCTCTGTTAGAGAAATATAGTGCCGATGTGTAAAGTTGTATAAGCAAATACCATATTAGCTAGGGCTCCTTGTGCTTGCCATACACATGGTACACAAAGTAAGCGTGTACCTCCCTGAGGATTAATGTAATTATATCCTCAGGTGTTACAGATTACAGCAATGGTATGAAATGTAGCATGGAAAACCTTTATATCATTGTACTTCAAATATCTTAAAAAATAAATGTTTTAAGTACAAAATTAATCACTCAAATACATGTACTGTAGCGCTAAGCCGCGCGTCTTGTTGTAAGATAATCTCTGTGGAAGTGTTGTCGATATCGACCTTCGAAAGCTAAGTTCTGCCGAAGTCAATGTACTTACCTCATGATAAACAAAAGGGAAATGCTTTACGTATAGATATCGTAGTTACTACGCTTATACCCGTGACGAAGTAAGTACTTTACTGTAACGTAATGTTGTGCTACAGAAAAGGCTGTCTCATTGTAGCTATACTACAAAGTTACTACTACAACATGTTTTCCTTTCCAGAAGAATTCAGAAAAACTGTGCAGATATAAAACGGATACAACGCAAAAGCACAATGTAAATTGTGTCACACATTAGTAGCGCTGTGACATCATCGTGTAGCTATCAAAGAAACGAAATGATATGTCATCTTTAATCTTAAACTTAAAATAAGGAATGTCTTTTCAACTAAACCAATATGTTGCATTAAAATCTCATTAACAGTATATGTTCTAAATATGTAAGCCTTATAGTCGTTACGTAATCGTGGAACTAACAAGCAAGAATGTACAAATAACAACACTGTGTCGTCTGTTCACTATAACAATGCATTCGTAATTTCTGTTTAAAAATGTTCCCTAGGTTCTAGACTGGATAGTTAACTTTAAAACATTGTTGCATGTTAACAGTTGCTAAGTGTGACAAAGCATACTAGAAATGTGAAGTAAAATGTTTTATGGCAAAGACAAAGTTAAAAAGCAGATTATCTTTCAATAAACGGTTTTACATGTGAAATGTAGTACAATCCTTTACTCTTCCTAGTGCACCAATATGCTGAGAGGAAGGCATGAAAAAATTCTCCTTCACTGTGACAATCGTGAATGACCGATCGCATTCTTGCAGCTGGTTCACTCTCCAAGTAGCCACACATAAATTCTAATCTGTGCTGTAATGACCAGTTAGGAGGAAAACAATGAGAGAGTTGATGGAGCCACTCTTTTGGATGAATGTCATTGCCAGAATTCTTAAATGTTTTGAATTTACGTGCAGTAATGAACAGCTTATAGTCAAAATCATCGTGTCGGCGAGTAGCATATCAGTCATTGTTACGTCGTGTCGGCGGTTCCATCTCAAAATTCGATGCACTTTGCCAATTTTTGTAATGATTTCCGAAATGCCATGTGTTATTATTTTGTGGCTTTTCCGTATTTCTAAGTTCCTCTTCCAGTGTTGGAGATCGAGTGTCCTCTGAAATATGTAATTTTTGTATTACCTGCGTCAACTGATCTTGTACTTCCCGGAGTTCTCTTTTGTATTGCGTATTAATTCTATTCTGATTTTGTTTGAATTTCTTAATTTGTTCATAATCTTCTGTGTCATTGATGGCTACAGGTCTTGTGTCATTCAGATCATTATTTACCTTTGCAAATAAATTAGTGAACTGATCGGAAATATCGGCTACTTTCTGCGATAGTGAAAACATTTCCTCAGTGTGTTTTTCTCAACCAAGTTTCAGAGTGTCCACTTGTGTTGAAATCGAATCTACTGTCTCCTTTAAGTTTTCCTGAGTTCTTGCAAGTGGCGTAACCGAATCGGTGGATGCAACTGAGTCCAATTTAGCTTGCAAAGTGTCGTGATTTTAACGAACAATAGTTTGCAGTTCTTTCATGGCTGCTTTGTGATTCTGTAATGCATTTTCATGCCGCGAAAAAAATAGTTGAAAATGCTCACAAATTTGTGTTTTTAAGTCATTACAAATTTTTTGACATTTCGATTCAGTGTTATGTAACTCAGTAGTTAAATCTTCACGTGTTTGTTCAAGTGTGTTGTCTAACTTCGGAAGATTTTGTTCCATTGTGTCTAACTGTTGCTGTGTTTGTCTCTGGTGTTGTTCCATTGTGTCTAACTTCTGAAGCTTTTGCTGTGTTTCTCTGTGATTTTGTACCATTGTGTCTAACTTTTGAAGCTTTTGCTGTATGTGTCTCTGATTTTGTTTCATTTGTTGCATTAATTTCCATAATAATGTATTAGTGTCGGGAATCTGTTGCTCTATGCCTTTTGGCAGTGCATTTGCACCGGCAACATTAACATTTTGACAAGCAGAAAATGTGTCCTGACTTATTCGAGAAAACGGTGAGGACGCAAAAACCTGAATGTATAGTATTTGCAAGATTGTGTCCTGTCATTTCGGATTCCTTACGTGAGCTGTTGCTGACCAATCGATCGATAATGCTTCCCTGTTCACTAATTGTTTCACTGCCTACACCATTATTTGCAGCCCGCTCCATTTCCATATGCACTATTACCAAATTACTACATTGAACACTAGTTAATTCATTACATGGTGGCGCTAACACACTGTTTTCGTCTTCACTGTCATTTCTCAGTTTACTTTGGAGCCTAGTATTACGTTTTTCACGCGCCGTTATTGTCACAATATTTCACACGACAAAACAGAAAAACACAATTTTAAGAGTAAAAATAAGAGAACACATTAACATGCAAATAATATCTAGTTAATTGCAAGCGCAGCTGCGAAATACTTGGTGCAAATCTACTTGCATGCCACAACTGTTTTACTGTACAACAATGAAAGACTACAACTACAAAGGAGACTGTCTCTACAATTACTCGCTAGCAATAAACAAAATCTACACTACTTACACAAACTACTAGAAAAAAATCAGAAGATTCCAGTGAGGTATCCTCGGCTAAGGGTCGACATATGAAACGTCCCCTTAGAACAATTTATACACGACTGTGCTTAAGCTGACACACAATATTTTTTGCGCAACGCAACTGACTTCCAAAAATCTCTACGAAAGAATGGCCCTGACTAACAATAACCTATACGTTTCACAAATCACTTACCTCACAAAAATCTTCGTTACTCAAGCTACTGCAATACAGCGAGTGCCACTACTGCCAACTAAATAAAAGATTCGAACTACTGAAGGCACGAACTACTGATAGGCATAGTTAGCAAATGAAATATTTCGATAGAGAACAATGTACTTACGTTAATAGTCATAATATAGATAGCAGTTCATGACATCCATTCTTACAAATTTCTAAACTCCGCCATCTCTCTCCCCACATCCACCACTGCTGGCGGCTCACCTCCAACTGCGCAACGCTACGTGCTGTTAACATCCAGCTGACCAACACTACAATGGCGAGAATTACAACAATGCCACCCAGCCACTGACTGCACACAGCACAGCCAGCGATTTTTCATACAGAGCGCTATGTGGCGTTACCAATAAAGAAAACCTAAACAGCCTACTGACACTTTTTATCGCTATAAACACGCCTCCTCCTTCACTTTCCGGCCTGTCTCTGCGGTATGCATTCCAATCTTACTTTAGAATTTCATTACTGTTTACACCTGGTTTCAGCCAACTTTCTGTCCGTAGTAGTATGTGGCCGTTGTGACCGTTTATTAATGCGGTCAGTTGTGTGACCCTTCTATAGACGCTCCTGCATTTACTATTAGCACATTAATATTATTATTCCCTGTTGCGTTTTGCCTATTACTGCCTTGTCGCGTCTCAGGAGGCGTCTTGTCGGGCATAGGGCTGAAAATCTCTAACCTAAAAAACCCATCCACATGTACTCCGCTACCCTTGTAGCCGCTTCCTGCGTGTAGTGCACGCCTGACCTATTCAGGGGGGATCCTACATTTCTCCAACCGATAGCGGAGGTCGTGATATTTGCACCCCATAACTCCGCAGAATCGTCTGAGCCTCTGGTTTAAGCCTTCCACTCGGCTCCAAACCAGAGGACCGCGATCGGTTCTGGGAACGATACTACGGCTTAATCATTGGCTTCCAGGCTTAGTGTGCGAGCATTTCCGAAATCGCTAACTCTGAAAACACTCAGCGTGCCGCCATGGTTAACGTATATGTGGCATGACCGGATAACGCTACCAAAAACTGGCACTAAGACCACTGTGTTGTACCACGGTCCACGCATGAGAGGAGTGAACGACGGCCGCGAATACATATGTAACTTTTGAGCAGCTGACTAGCAAGATGCACCATGGAGCTACCAACAGTTTCTCTTCAACAACGGCTCAACTAACGCTGCCGCTTATGGGTCTCCGCAGCAGGTGCGTGGATTATGCACTCATACTGACTGCTGTTCATCAGTGACGAAGGCTGCAATTGCTCGCCTTATCGCAACTCGACGTAGCGACAGGCGTCTTTTTCAGGTGAATCACGTTTCATGATCCATCGGTCAGTTGGCCATTGGTGTATAGGGCGCTGCAATAATCGTCGGAAGTGTCCAGGCCAGAGGAGTGTACGAGTCGATACGCGTTTCTCACGAACAAGGAACGCCGCGGATGCAGATTTGTGCGATACGAGCGTTATGGTCTGGGAAGTGCCCTTGTGACATTCCCTGGGTGATTTCGTCTATCCTTGTTGACCATATCGACTCTACATATAGTTTGTTCAAAAAATGTTCAAATGTGTGTGAAATCTTATGGGACTTAACTGCTAAGGTCGTCAGTCCCTAAGCTTACACACTACTTAACCTAAATTATCCTAACGACAAACACACACACCCATGCCCGAGGGAGGACTCGAACATCCTCCGGGACCAGCCGCACAGTCCATGACTGCAGTGCCCCGGACCTCGGTATTGTAGCACCTACCAATAGGCATTGCAAGGTGTCAAACAGATTGCAATGTATGTAAGTGGTTCGGAAAACACCGAGATGAGTTTTCGTGCTGGTCTGGCCACCAAACTCCCAAGATTTAAACACATTCCGGAATCCATGAGACCATTTCAGTCGGGCTGTTCGCTTCATGGATAGTCAATCGAGAAGTTTGTGCAAATGGCTATGGAGTCGACGTGGTTTTATGTGCACATCGGTATCTTCCAGGACCTCATTCATTCTCTTCCCACATGTCTCACTGCGGTCAGAGCAACAATAGGTCGTTGGACATTCTTTCGACAGGTGGTCGCACTAGTGTGACTGATCAAGGAAAGATCATTCGACAGCACTTGACCAGAGCTCCCAAATGAAAGAAGTAGATTTTTTAATGAACTGAAGAAAATTTGAAAGGATAGTTGGGAAGATGATCATGATGAAAAATAGTTAATTAACTGGTGGTGGAGAACAAGAGGATAGAGTGCAGGTCCAGTTGCTGGAGGGCGGCTCCAGGTCCACTCTGTTTACGTAAAATGAGTAGTGGGGACCATTACTGGATGTAAAATGAGGAGTGGCAACGTATACATCACGTTATTCCCCCTAGTGCTGTGGCGAAGAAAGGTTCCATCTGCCTTCAGTCACAACAGTTGCCTGGTCACCAGCTAACCAAACAGATATTACCTTTTTCTACATTGATAAAACAGTAGTTACCACCATTGCACACAATCTGATGTGCGATTACAAATCATTAGTTATTGAGTAACCTTAGGTTAACATTTTTTTACGGGTTGTAAGGTGGCTGATTAAATGAATGTCAAGTTCGCACCTTACATGAGAGGTTTTATATATCGTAAGTGGAAGGGTAATATGTCACCTGATATACTTCAGCGAAAATGTGCGGATTTGCCAATTAAAATGTACATTATGCAATGCACGGGGATGACACTCAGCAGACAGTATAAACACACTGAACCTAAATCCTGCATATCAATGAGCAAGAGAAGAAACAAGCTGCTGGAGGAAACGTTTTAGTTGGGGAGCAGATGTAAGTTGTCACGTCATGACCCGAGTACAAAGAAATGCTCTCAAACCGACCCGTGGCGAGGGAAATCATCGAGCAGAGCATGTAGTGGGCCAGTAGCGTGCTGCGGAGAGTATCATTAGAAGACTGCGTTTGGGAATTTCCAAATGGATATGAACAAACTATCGACGCAGTTGATCACGTGAGCGACGCATGGTATGCACGTAATGCACGCATGTAACTTTTAGGCATCTGGAGCGGGCACAAAATGTCCCATTAGCTTAAATGAACTAGGAAGGAGTAAATTGCCGAAATTTCGACGCACTTTGATAGTAGGCCCTTTGCGATTGGCAGAGATAGTTTCCACGAGATGAAAGGAACGCTCCTATTGGTTAGAAAAATCCGAGACGTGTAGCACGAAAGGACCCAGTTGGGGGACAGTTCTGCTACGAGAGAGAAATACCAAAAATTTCGGGAATCTTCACTGAACCAGCGTAAAGTGTAGAATGGGGCGAATCGCGCTCTGTACGATGCAAAGGAGGAATTTTGTGTGAACACTGCGTTCACGTTGGCTGACATTCAGCTAGATACTAGCTGTAGCGTCGTTGAGCTCTAATAGTGGACAAACGGAACAGCGATGTAGTTAATTGTTCTAGCAAAAACTGACAAGGCATTGTAGTACGCAGAGGTCCGCATACTTAATTACAGCTACGCCAGAGAAGTCGTTCTGCCAATGTTTTCTTTGTCCAATCCTTAACGAATGTCACCCCACCCAACAATCAGTCTTTTCAATGACAATGGTGATCCGAGCCTGCTACCAAACAGAACACAATGTAGTCAAATTTTTAACAAAATTGAATTAAAGAAATCACTTGTAAGTTGTACACAGGAGGAATTGCCGTAGGGGACGTAGGATAAATCGGCCGTAGGGGAACATCTTTACCAAGGGTGTGATCATGGAATAAAATTCACTGAGCCGAGTATCATATCGAAAACATCGCATTATCATGCGCACATCTATAGAAAGGCTATTGAGATGTATCAGCGTCGCAATAATTTTAAATGAAAAGAGGAGGGTGTTAAAGTAGATAAAATTTGGATGTCAGCAAACTCGTCGTCGTTGTTGTTGTTGTTGTGGTCTTCAGTCCTGTGACTGGTTTGATCCAGCTCTCCATGCTACCATATCCTGCGCAAGCTTCTTCATCTCCCAGTACCTACTGCAAACTACATCGTTCTGAATCTGCTTCGTGTATTCATCTCTTGGTCTCCCTCTACGATTTTTACCCTCCACACTGCCCTCCAATAATAAATTGGTGATCCCTTGAAGCCTCAGAACATGTCCTACCAACCGATCCCATCTTCTGGTCAAGTTGTGCCACAAACTTCTCTTCTCCACAATCCTATTTCATACTTCCTCATTAGTTATGTGATATACCCATCTAATCTTCAGCATTCTTCTGTAGCACCACATTTCGAAAGCTTCTATTCTCTTCTTGTCCAAACTATTTATCGTCCATGTTTCACTTCCATACATGGCTACACTCCATATAAATACTTTCAGAAATGTCTTCCGGACACTTTAATCTATACTCGATGTTAACAAATTTCTCTTCTTCAGAAACGCTTTCCTTCCCATTGCCAGTCTACATTTTATATCCTCTCTACTTCGACCATCATCAGTAATTTTGTTGCCCAAATAGCAAAACTCCTTTACTACTTTAAGTGTCTCATTTCCTAATCTAATTCCCTCAGCATCACTCTACTTAATTCGACTACATTCCATCATCCTCGTTTTGCTTTTGTTGATTTTCATCTTATATTCTCCTTTCAAGACACTATCCATCCCATTGAACCGCTCTTCCAAGTCCTTTGCTGTCTCTGACAGAATTACGATGTCATCGGCGAACCTCAAAGTTTTTATTTCTTGTCCATGGATTTTAATACCTACCCCGAATTTTTCTTTTGTTTTCTTTACTGCTTGCTCAATATACTGATTGAATAACATCGGGGAGAGGCTACAACCCTGTCATACTCCCTTCCCAACCACAGCTTCCCTCTCGTGTCCCTCGACTCTGCCATCTGGTTTATGTACAAATTGTAAATAGCCTTTCGCTCCCTGTATTTTACCCCTGCGACCTTTAGAATTTGAAAGAGAGTATTCCAGTCAACATTGTCAACAGCTTTCTCTAGGTCTACGAATGCTAGAAACGTAGGTTTGCCTTTCCATAACCTTTCTTCTAAGATAAGTCGTAAGGTCAGTATTGCCTCACGTGTTCCAACATTTCTACGGAATCCAAACTGATCTTCCCCGAGGTCGGCTTCTACTAGTTTTTCCATTCGTCTGTAAAGAATTCGTGTTAGTATTTTGCAGCTGTTGCTTATTAAACTGAATGTTCGGTAATTTTCACATCTGTCAACACCTGCTTCCTTTGGGATTGGAATTATTATATTCATATTGAAGTCTGCGGGTATTTCGCCTGTTTCATACATCTCGTTCACCACATGGTAGATTTTTGTCAGGACTGGCTCTCCCAAGGCCGTCAGTAGTTCCAGTGGAATGTTGTCTACTCCGGGGGCTTTGTTTCGACTCAGGTCTTTCAGTGCTCTGTCAAACTCTTCACGCAGTATCGTATCTCCCATTTCATCTTTATCCACATCCTCTTCCATTTCCATAATATTGTCCTCAAGTACATCGCCCTTGTATAGACCCTCTATATACTCCTTCCATCTTCCTGCTTTCCCTTCTTTGCTTAGAACTGGGTTTCCATCTGAGCTCTTGATGTTCATACAAGTGATTCTCTTATCTTACCCCTAGTGAGATAAGCCTCTACATCCTTACATGTGTCCTCTAGCCATCCCTACGTTGCCATTTTGCACTCCCTGTCGATCTAATTTTTGAGACGTTAGTATTCCTTTTTACCTGGTTCATTTACTGCATTTTTATATTTTCTCCTTTCATTAATTTAATTCAATATTTCTTCTGTTACCCAAGGATTTCTACTAGCCCTCGTCGTTTTACCTATTTGATTGTCTGCTGCCTTCACTACTTCATCCCTCAAATCTTCACATTCTTCTTCTACTGTATTTTTCCCCCCATTCCTGTCAATTGTTCCCTTATGCTCTCCCTGAAACTCTGTACAACCTCTGGTTCTTTTAGTTTATCCAGGTCATATCTCCTTAAGTTCCCTCCTTTTTGGAGTTTCTTCAGTTTTAATCTACAGGTCACAACCAATAGATTGTGGTCAGAGTCCACACCTGCCCCTGGAAATGTCTTACAATTTAAAACCTGGTTACTAAATCTCTGTCTTACCATTATATAATCTATCTGACACCTTTTAGTATCTCCAAGGTTCTTCCATGTATACAACCTCCTTTCATGATTCTTAAACCAAGTATTAGCTATCATTAAGTAAAGCTCTGTGCAAAATTCTACCACGCGGGGTCCTCTTTCATTTCTTAGTCCCAATCCATATTCACCTACTACGTTTCCTTCTCTCCCTTTTCCTACAGCCGAATTCCAGTCACCCATGACTATTATATTTTCATCACCCTTTACTATCTGAATAATTTCTTTTATTTCATCATACATTTCTTCAATTTCTTCGTCATCTGCAGAGCTAGTTGGCATATAAACTTGTACTACTGTTGTAGGTGTAGGCTTCGTATCTATCTTGGCCACAATAATGCGTTCACTATGCTGTTTGTAGTAGCTTACCCGCATTCCTATTTTCCTATTCGTTATTAAACCTACTCCTGAATTACCCCTATTTGATTTTGTGTTTATAACTCTGTACTCACTTGACCAGAAGTCCTGTTCCTTATGTCATCGAACTTCACTAATTCCCACTACAGCTAACTTTAACCTATCCATTTCCCTTTTTAAATTTTCTAACCTACCTGCCTGATTAAGGGATCTGACATTCCACACTCCGATCCGTAGAACGCCAGTTTTTTTTCTGCCGATAACGACATCCTCTTGAGTAGTCCCGGCCCGGAGATCCAAATGGGGACTATTTTACCTCCGGAATATTTTACCCAAGAGGACGCCATCATCATTTAATCATACAGTAAAGCTGCATGCCCTCGGTAAAAATTACGGCCGTAGTTTCCCCTTGCTTTGAGCCGTTCGCAGTACCAGCACAGCAAGGCCGTTTTGGTTATTGTTACAATGCCAGATCAGTCAATTATCCAGACTGTTGCCCTTGCAACTACTGAAAAGGCTGCTGCCCCTCTTCAGGAACCACACGTTTGTCTGGCCTCTCAACAGATACCCCTCCGTTGTGGTTGCACCTACGGTACGGCTATCTGTATCTCTGAGGCACGCAAGCCTCCCCACCAACGGCAAAGTCCATGGTTCATGGGGGGAGGAATATAGAGAATATAATATAGAAATTTCTCTAAAATTACAGCGAACTGACTGCTTAACAATTGTTAAAATGGTTCTATACTATTTGTTTCTGGCTCGCTGATGAGAACATAATTTATTCAAGTAAATGTCAAAGTAAAATAAAAAGGAAAATGTAATACAACGAGTGTGGTGGAAATAAATTGCAATATGTAGAGTGAAGTGATAAAATGTATGTGGCTGTGTAATTTTGTTTATGTAACATGTAGGTTGGTAATGGCCTATTTCTGCCTATTTCAGGTGAGAAGGTCTCGGTAGAACTCGAGCTATTCTCATCTTAAATCGTTTCTACCTATGTATGTTTACTGTGTTGTTATGTATTGGTGTATTACTGGGAATGTTGCAAGTCAGGACACTACATGATATTCAGCAGCTGTTAGTTTGTCCTATTCTTGGTAGATTCGGTGTATTCTACGTGATACCTTAGATACATACACTGGTATTATACAGATTAAATACTGGCTGAGCATTTGATACATGGAATACATGAAGTTCAGCTTTACATGAAAAATACGCTATTGTTTGTAAATTTGTTAGTAGAAAAAGACTTCTAATGCATTGGATAACCGCTTCCTACGGATTATCGCTAGTAGGAAGCCGGAAGGCAAAGCTACCGTGTCGAAAAAAGCTTTTCGTGCAGCCACAGAACGTCGTGTTACGTCTCAAACTGTGCGCAGTAAGGTGTATGACGTGCAACGTCATTCAGGAAGTCCATGGTGAGGTCCGCCTTTGCAACCACGACACCTTGCAGCGCGGTACATATGGGCCCAACAACATGGCCAATGGACCGCTCACGACTGGCGTAACGTTTTCTTCAGCAAAGAGTGTCGCATATGCCTTCATCCAGTCAATCGTGGAAGATGTGTTTGGAGGCAACCGAATCAGGCTCAACGCCTTTGACACACTGTCCAGCGAATTCAGCACGCAGAGGTTCCCTGATGTTTTGGGGTGGCATTATGGGGAGCCGACCTACGCTGCTAGTTGTCATGGAAGGCGCCGTAACGGCTGCACGATACGTGAATGCCATCCTCCGACCGATAGTGCAGCCATATCAGCATCATACTAGGGAGGCATTCGCCTTCATGGACGACGGTTCGCGCCCCCATCGTGCACGCCTTGTGAATGACTTCCCTCGTGACGACTGGATGTTGTGTGCTGTCCTTAGCTTAGTTAGGTTTAAGTAGTTCTACGTTCTAGGGGACTGACGACCATAGATGTTAAGTCCCATAGTGCTCAGAGCCATTTGAGCCAACGACTTCCTTCAGGATAACGACATCGCTCGACTAGAGTGGCCAGCATGTTCTGCTGACATGAACCGTATCGAACATGTCAGGGACGGATTGAAAAGGGCTGTTTACAGACGACGTGACCCACCAACCACACTGAGGGAACTACGCTGTGGTACAATCTGGACCAAAAGTGCCTTGATGTACTTGTGGATAGTATGCCACGACGAATACAAGCATGCATCAATAAAAGAGGACGTGCTACTGAGTATTAGAGTTACCGGTGTGTACAGAAATCTGGACCACCACCTCCGAAGGTCTCGCTGTATGGTGGTACAAAATGCCATCTGTGGTTTTCATGAGCAATAAAAAGGGTGGAAATGATTTTTATGTTGATCTCTATTCCAATTTTCTATACAGGGTGCGGAACTCTCGGAACCGAGATGATGCAAAACTTCTTTTGATGTGTGTATATTTATATTACAAGCCAACGCAACTTTAATTCGAATGCTGTACAGTTGGCCCAAATGCGGAAGCAACGAAGGGGCATAACAGTCGAAATACTCCAGCAAAATCAGTAGTGAATTCTTAGGTAAAAGCCTGGATCTTCTTGAAGTATGGCCAAAAACCCGTTCGACAGATTTATTCACTGAGTATCATTACATCTTCTTGTCCCACTCATATAAAAATATTGTTATGAATGTAACTTCTTTTTTTCGGCATAAACACAGTAATTTAAAGCGAAATGACCGGTTTCGACCAGCATCCGCCATCCTCAGATCAAAAAAACACACACAGTGGTGCAATCTCGCCACTGCGAGAACTAGGTTGTCGAATGGAACAGAAAGATTAGAGCTACCGTCACAGTCTATTTGTGTCTACAATGCGTTTCCAAGGCCTTAACATCCATCATCAGGAGGATTTACATGTGTTACTGCTACGATCGTGTGTTGTGTTACTATTTATAAGTAACCTGTGGTACTGTCTCCAGTGGTCACAGACGGTGTCAGAGATGTGATATTCACATGTAAACTGTCACACTTTTCAAATAAAGATAATGTTTTGAAACTACCCGATGATGGAGGCTTAAGTGTTTGAAACGCATTATATTATACAGGGTTGGAACTTAAATAGTGGCAACTATTTATTTACAATCGATACAAAAGAGGTAGTGTTTGCCAATGTTACTGTACTTCAAAGTAGTCACCAGCGTTGTGTAGAACCCGTTGCCAGCGATGTGGAAGGCATAGTACACCGTTGGCAGAGCTTCTTCTGCTGATGGTGCGAATGGAGCGGTGTACTACCTGTCGAATCTCTGGAACAGTTCTGAAGCGAATGCCACGAAGCCAAAACTAAAACGCCCATCCAGTGAATGGCGTCATTATGGGTCGCTGCGAAAGTCGAAAGTGCGTCAGATCCCCAGTATGGTGAAAGTTATGGTGATTCTCGTGTACGACTGTGATGGTGTTACCCTAACGCTTACGTTCCTTCACGGCAGAGCGTCAATGTACAGTATTACTGCTCGTTTTTGGAGCGTAACCTGCGACCAGCTTTGCGAAAGAATCGGCGACAGTTTCCGCGCAAACCACCTATCATTTTGCACGACAATGCGCGTGAGCAGACACCGCAAGCTGTGGCTGCTCTGTTCGCTCGAAGGGACTGGGAAGTACTGTACCATCCACCATACTCCCCGGACTTAGGTCCTTGTTACTTTGATTTGACTTTAAGATGATGCAACCACTTCGTGGCATTCGCTTCAGAACTGTTCCACAGATTCGACAGGTAGTAGACCGCTCCATTCGCACTATCAACAGAAGAGGCTCTGATAACGGTATACTACGGCTTCCACGTCGCTGGAAACTGATTCTACACTACGTTGGTGACTACTTTTAAGGACAGTAACAGTGCAAACATGTAACTCTTTTCTATAGGTTGTGAATAAATAGTTGCCACAATTTAAGTTCCAGGCATATTGTGAAGATGTGCAGCAACCCCTAAACATCTACTGTCTAATAGGTAACAGGCTGCAAATTCGCTATGATAAACCTGTATAAGCTAGGAAATTTATAAAATTCACTGAAATAGGTAAGAGGAGAATACCATCGAAGTTACATGGGATAATAATCGAAGTTACATGGAGTAATAACGATGCTTACACTGTCTACAACTGTTCCAATTACATCCAATTGGTTCTGCAAAAGAAAGAGAAATTATGGAGCAGTGAAGAGTGGCTACGCATTTTCACTACTTCCGCACGTGGCAAAACGACATGCGGCGCAGATTTATTTACGTAATGGGCTTTAAGCTTACAAACCATTTGGTGAAAAGCGCAAATTAACCGGTGAATGTAGCACAGCGCGTAATGAGGCTCTCAGCCACGGGGTGTTGTAGGGAGGGTTGAGAGAGTTTTGGGGTGGGAACGCGGAAGCACGGAGGATATTAGCGGCGGTTGGTCTACTCTGATTCAGAGGAGCACCACCGGCGGACTGGAAGTGACCTCGGATACAGCCACCCCTTCGGCTCGGGGAAGCAGTCGCCAAGTAAAAGCTGTGCCCTGCAGTCGCTCGTCCAGTCTAAATATGCAAGCAACTGGTTGTGTAGCCCCGAAATAATTTATTCGACGTGTTAGTTTCATAATACCGCAGGTTACAGTCATATGGTATGGTAGGCCATGTGGCACGTTCAGCCTCCTAATTCGAAACGTTTTTCGTATCATTTGCACATAGTGACACCTTTCTTTGCGAAGTGTGTGATTGTACAGTACGTTATGTGTATTGATACGTGTAGATGAGTGTAATCTAGTGTGGTTTCATGTTTTCGTTGCACGATGATGAGTGAAGTGAGAGGGTGAAATCCGATGCTGCACATAGTCTAGTCCTCTCCATTAGCGATAAGGGGGCTGTCCAGATTAATGTCCCCGATGGACACTCGGATCACCAACAGTGACACCTGCCCTTACTCCATGAGACACTATGTGGAGAATTGTAAGTTAGCTGGCTGGTGTGCCGTGCTGTTCTAGGCGTTTCATTCTTGAACCGCGTGACAGCTACGGTCGCAGGTTCGAATCCAGCCTCTGGCATCGATGTGTGTGATGTCCTTAGGTTAGTTAGGTTTCAGTAGTTCTAAGTTCTAGGGGACTGATGACCACAGCTGTTAAGTCCAATGCTCAGAGTCATTTCCTTTTTAAATTAGTCCAGGACATAGGCGTACAGTCAAGTGATAAAGCGCTGCGCCCTGCTGCCATTCCTGGCCATATTCCGAAAAGGTGAAGAGAAAGCTTCCACAGCGCATACCGAGGCGGCTACCCATCGAAGTACCAGCCACGCAAAACGGTGCGTATCTTCGGTGATCTGACGGAACCGGTGCATTCAGCGAGGCAAGTGCATTAAAAATACAGAGGTGACCCTCTAAGAAAAGCTTAGGAAGGGCTGGGTTGAAAATTATGGGAATGTGAAAGAAGTTAAGGATGAAACAGTTTTTGAGGAGCCAGCTCCTTTACTCTGACGAAGGGCGTCTTTCTTTAATAGATTTTAATTTTTTTTTTTTTTGGCGTCCTCATCTTCTGTCGCCTTTCTTTCCTTCGGACACATTGATACACTATGCTGGTCTTCAAATAATATGGCTTATCAATCAATTATATAGCCTCTATCACATCATATAGTTGGTTTACGAAGACACAGCTTTATCATTGTCAGATCCTAAGTGCGCCTATTCATAACATTTGCGTAAAAACTACAGTCACTTAGCTAAGATGAATAAAACTACGAGCAAAACTGAACTACTGAAGATTGAAGCTTCCTGACAGATTAAAACTGTGTCCCGGACCGAGACTCGAACTCGGGTAGAGCACTTGCCCGCGAAAGGCGAAGGTCCTGAGTTAGAGTCTCGGTCCGGCACACAGTTTTAATCTGCCAGGAAGTTTCATATCAGCAAACACTCCTCTGCAGAGTGAAAATCTCATTCTGGAATCATCCCCCAGGCTGTGGCTAAGCCATGTCTTCGCAGTATCCTTTCATTCAGGAGTGCTAGTTTTGCAAGGGTCGCAGGGGAGCTTCTGTAAAGTTTGGAAGGCAGGAGACGAGGTACGGCAGAAGTAAAGCTGTGAGGACGGGCCGTGAGTTGTAATTGGATAGCCTAATTAGTTTAGCACTCGCCCGCGAAAGGCAAAGGTCCCGAGTTCGAGTCTCGGTCCGGCACACAGTTTTAATCTGCCAGGAAATTTCATATCAGCGCACACTCCGCCGCAGAATGGAAATCTTATTCTGGATACTGAAGATTGATCTGAACTGTGAAAAATGAGGCTGCCAGCTACTGTCAATAAACAATGTGCACAGCGAACTTAATTTTCGTTACATGTACAGTTAACCTAATTTACATAATGATGAAAAATACATTTGCTGCACTTCTCAAAAATTGTACGTTTGGTATATAGCAGTTAGTATAAGTGAGAGAAATACCGCTTAAGAAACGTATTGGAGTTTTTCCCCCTTACTAACAACTGAAGTCAGTTGTCAGATATTGTATTGTTTCACTCCCGTCAGTAAAATTTTTGATGTCCCTTCCACATGTTTTCAAAGATACAGTGTTGTAAGGAAGGAACAGATATGACCAAGCACACAACATAAAGGCGCAAAGTAAGAACTGAAAACTGAATAAATTTATCAAATATACTTTACATCTCAGACTTCAATTTTTAATCGTAATATACAGAATAGCCAAAGAACCTGGTACACCTGCCTTGTAAGGGCCCCGTGAGTACGCAGAAGTGCCGCAACACGACGTGGCATGGACTCTACTAATGTCGGAAGTAGTGCTGGAGGGAACTGATACTATGAATAGTGCGGGGCTGTCCAAAATCCGTAAGGGTAAGAGGGGTGGAAATCTCTTCTGAATACCACGTCGCAAGGTATCCCAGATATGCTCAATAATGTTCATGTCTGGGGAGTTTGGTGGCTAGTGGGAGTGTTTAAACTCAGAAAAGTGTTCCTGGAGCCACACTGTAGCAATTCTGGACGTGCGGGGTGTCACATTGCCCTGATGAATTTCCTAAGTCCGTCGGAATGCACAATGTACATGAATGGACGCTGGTGATCAGACAGGATACGTGTCCCCTGTCAGTATCGTATCTAAACGTGTTAGGAGTCGCACATCACTCCAACTGCATACGCCCCACGGCATTACAGAACTCCCACCAGCTTGAACAGTCCCCTGCTGAAATCCAGGGCCCATAGTTTCGTAAGGTTGTCTCAGTACTCACACACGTCCATCCACTTGAAACAATTTTAAATGAGACTCGCACGACCAGGTAGCTTGTTTCGGGTCATCAACACTCCAATGCCGGTGTTCACGGGTCAAGTCTAAGCGTAAAACTTTGTGTCCTGAGTCATCGAAGTTACACGAGTGAGCCTTGGGCACCAAAAGCCCATATTGATGATGTTTCGCTAAATAGTTCACACGATTACACTTGCTGATGGTCCAGCGCTGAAATCGGCACCAATTTCCTAAACGGTTGCACTTCTTTCACTTTGAAAGATTTGCTTTAATTCTCGAAGGTCTTGTTCTTGCAGGCTCTTTATCCGGCCGCAGCGATGTCGGAGAGTTGATATTTTACTGGATTCCTTATATTCCAGATACACTCTTGAAATGGTCGTATAGGAAAATCCCCATCTCGTCGCTACCTCGGAGACGCCGTGTTCCATAGGTCATGCACCGACTAATCTCTTAAATCTTGATAACGTTCCATTGTAGCAGCAGTAACTGATCTAAGAACTGCGCCAGACACTTATTTTCTTATATAGGCGTTGACGACCTTAGCGCCGCATTCTGATTACACATGTCCACGAAACTTTCTTTGGTATAAGCTGAAGCCTTGTCTTACATTCTTCTCAAATATTGTTTATAAATCCATCGAGTGAATAACAACCACATACTTGTACCTCCTCGGGCCTTTCTGGCGAGATCTTGACATGTGGAAAATCAGGTCTACTGCCGGATGTTTGTGTCGCTCTGGCACAATATTTCGGACACGTAACTCGTAGCCTTCTTCAGGTGCAACCTGAGACTGCCGTGTTGGAGGATCTTGTCCAGTATTTGTGCCCAGAAGGCGCTGGGTGCTCTCTTGGCCGTCCGCACCCGCCTGACACTGCTTGTAACGTGATGTCTCTTCCCCGGTGTTCCCTCGGACGTCCGCGCCCGACTTGGACACCATCTGTGTCAGCTCTCTGAGGCCTGTCCTGTGTCGGGCGCTCCGTTCGTGGTCCGCTCCCGCCAGGTGCTGCTCCTGAGGTTTTTACCCCTTCCTGGTGCTCTCACGGAAGTCCGCACCGGGCTCGTCCATCATCTGTGGTCGTGGCAGTTGTCTGGGGCCGGGCCCGCATGTGGCGTTCCGTTCATTGTCCGTGCCTGCTTGGCGCTGCTCCCAAGGTGTTGGGACTTCCCTGGTGCTCCGACGGATGTCCGCGCCCGACTAGTCCACCATCTGCAGTTGTAGCAGCTGTCTGAGGCCCGTCTTGTGTCGGGGGCTCTCTTCGCGGTCCGCGCCCGCCTGGCGCTGTTTGTAAGTTGTTGTTTCTTCCCCAGTGCTTCCTCAGACGTCCGCGCCCGACTTGGTCTCCATCTGTGGCAGCTCTCTGAGACCTGTCTTTTGTTGGGCACTCCATTCGCGGTCCGCGCCCGCCTGGCGCTGAACGTGCGGTGTTGGCACTTCCCTGGTGCTCCGACAGTCGTTCATGCTCGGCTCGTCCATCATCTGCGGTCGTGGCGGCTGTCAGAGGCCCGTCCTGCGTCGGGAGTTGCGTTCGTTGTCCGCTCCCGCCTGGCGCTACTCCTGCAGTGTTACTACTTCTTGAGGAGTTTGTTGGTTCATTTCGTTGAGTCCTAATAAGCTCCAGAGCTGGACTCCACGCCGAGCTGAGCTGGTAACCGCTGTCTCGGTTTATTAGGTTGTCAGTGACCTTGTTCTCGATGGCCTCCTTTGTGACACTGTCCCAAAATCTTGGCGTCTGTGTCACAATTTTGGTGTTGTTGTAGTCCATTGAGTGGCCGAGCTCCAGACAGTGCTCTGCTATGGCAGTTTTTGTTGCCTGTCTGAGTCTGGTGTGCTTCTGGTGTTCTTTGCACCTGATGTCCCCCGTCCTGGTTATCTGGCCAATATATGATTTTCCACACTGGCACGGGATGTTGTAAATGCCTGGTTTACTTAGCCCCAGGTCGTCCTTCACACTCCCTAGCATGGTCCCAATTTTGGAGGGTGGACAGAAGATACTCTTTATATCATATTTTGAAAGAATTCTGCTGATCTTTGCCGAAATAGGTCCAGCATATGGCAGGTATGCCACCTTCTTCGCCTCCTCTGGCTCCTGTTTTGTACCCTGTGGTTGACCTGTAGTACGAAGTGCCCTTTGGATGTCTGTGGAGGAGTATCCATTTCTACTGAACACCAGCTGTACATGTTCTATCTCTGTGGTCAGACTTTCCTCATCTGACAGAGCCCTGTGAACTAATGTTTTCAAGGCTCCATTCTTCTGTGCCAGGTGGTGGCAGCTATTGGCATAAAGGTATAAGTAAGTGTGGGTGGGCTTACGATACACACTGTGCCCCAAAGTGCCATCTGCCTTCCTCGTGACCAGGACATCCAAGAATGGGAGTAGTCCATCCTTCTCTAGCTCCAAAGTAAAGTTTATAGTTGGGTGGCGTGAATTAAGATGTTCCATAAAGTCATCTTGCTTCTCCCTACCATGGGGTCAAATGACAAAAGTGTCATCGACATACCTAAGAAAGCACTTGGGTTGGTAATTGGCTGATGCAAGTGCCTCAGTCTCAGGTAGCACCTGAAGAAGACAACGAGTTACATGGCCGAAATATTGTGCCAGAGCGACACAAACATCCGGCAGTAGATCCGATTTTCCACATGTCAACCACATACTTGTTTCTGTACACATTATTGATAACGTTTCGCTACCTGCTCCCTTCAGAATTGCAAACAATGGATTCCTGTCAACATAGCTACATGCTTTCCCGTCATTTACAAATACTATAAAATCAAGGTTGTCTTTCTAAGGTACTTCACAGGGTACTGTTGCCTTGTGTGTTCCTACACTTCTTAGGAGCCTGATCTTTCTCTAATATTCACAAATCGGAGCCTGCTGTGTTTGCAGACGGAATTAGTACATTCGTCTTAAAGACTCAGGATGTTATGTCTGTATTATTTATGTTGCTCACTAGGTGCAACGGTTTTCTAAGTGGTGTTCTCTCTAGGATATCAGTAATTACTGAGACAATCATCTACTTCAAGCTCCTTGTTTCAGACTGCAACTTCCACCGCTCTCTCAAATTTGCGTCATACGTCTCCCATCTCATCTTCAGCTACTTCCTCTTCAGTTGCCATACATTGTCAGCAGGTTACGTTCCTGTGTTTAGCCCTAGAGAATGAAGCAGAACTCCACCGACAAATTTTGAGGGGGTGTTCACAGAAACCTTCTGAGTGTGTTGGTATCGAGGAGACGTAGTCTCGGCCCATTCGTTGCAGGGTTATTGCACTTCACTTAGTTTCTTGCCTCAGTAACAGTGCTCAGCATTTAAAATGTCAACGGTATGTGCTGTGTATCTTGTTTCCTTCGTTCAGGCTATCTGATGTTGACAACATTTATACACTCCTTATCTAATGTATATTTTGTATTCTTCAGTTCTGTCTTGGATTTTGCTTTACAGCAGTATTCGTTGTGCAATAATGGCTATTTACGGCATTACCAGGGATAAGTTTACTGAGAATGAGTTAGCTGATGGCCACCTCGAGTTTGAGTTCACTGAAAGCAACGGAAGAGCGACGAAACTTTGCTGTACTTGGCTGTGCCCGAACGAATGGCAACCGCACCACAGTACCTTCCCATCAGTACACAGGTGCCTACGAAAAAGTGGATCCTTCTGTATTAGAATCGAAAGTACTGGAAATGAGAGGTGTGCTAGAACATCCGGTATGTAACAGATATTACAAGCGATTGGTGATAATACTGCGTCTAGTGGTCGGGACGTTAAAGGAGTTGTGAACAAAAACCAGTCAGCCGTTTAAACTGTCGCACTTGAACAACGACGGTACCCATATCATCCACAGCATGTGCAATCACTGCAGATCACAGACTTCAAACACCCAGTGGCTTTTATAGATTCTTATAGTAATGAACAGAAAACCCCACGTTTCCTGCGTTCGTGCTGTTTACAGACGGTAGCATGTTTACAAAAAAGAGGTTCAAAAAAGGTTCAATTGGTTCTGAGCACTATGGGACTTAACTTCTGAGGTCATCGTCCCCTAGGACAACTTAAACCTAACTAACCTAAGGACATCACACACACCCATGCCCGAGGCAGGATTCGAACCGGTGACCATAGCTGTCGCTTGGTTGCAGACTGTAGCGCCTAGAACCGCTCGGCCACCCCGGCCTTAGAAAAGGAGGATGTTCAACAGTACAGATGGCCGTGTAAGTGAGTACGAAAATCCACACTCACCTGTGTGTCGGTACTGTTTGCTTTGAATGTATGGGGTGGTACTGTGAACGATTTTGCGGTTGGACTTTACCTACCTTCCGATACAATAAATGTGCAAAACGTTCGTTCAGCATATTCTCACATTGTTCGTTGTAAAATTATATATCCATGAGCTAATTTTGACTGAATGGGATGAAAGTTTACGAAGTGATTTTTAGCTCTAATCTTGCATGGCCCACTGATAAATTAGTTCTCTTCGTTCCGTCGTGCACGTTTATTAGTTTGTCCACAGCACAGTGAAGAAAAATTACGCAATCAGACTTGACAGCGCGTTTCCTTACTTCCTGGCAACAAAAAATGTTCAAATGTGTGTGAAATCTTATGGGACTTAACTGCTAAGGTCATCAGTCCCTAAGCTTGCACACTACATAAACTAAATTATCCTAAGGACAAACACACACACCCATGCCCGAGGGAGGACTCGAACCTCCGCCGGTACCAGCCGTACAGTCTATGACTGCAGCGCCTAAGACCGCTCGGCTAATATCCGCGCGGCTCCTCGCAACACAAAAATCTCACAAAATTTAGTTTTGCGCATCTTTCGGGCAGCAAAAAGGACGTTAATGATTAAAAGTCTTGCAACAGTGTAATAATGTGTAGGGTAACTACTTCTGACAGTACGTATGACAGAGCAGTGCTGCTGATGCAGTGAATGGTGTTCAGGCATAGCGTGCAGGAAGTAGAGGATTCGATACCATGACAAGGGTTATTTGTTTTTATTTGCCAAAAGTAGTCTACGTGGTACGGTATATAGCATCTTAATCGTCATACGACGATTACAGGTCTTCCACAAAAAATTTGCAGTTACGTACTAAAAACACAGATATGGAAGTGTAATCGCTTTCATTGGTGAACTGTTAAAGAAACATGTTGCACGTCGTGAACGCGAACTGTTTTGTTGCCACTGGATCCACTTGATTCCAAACCTCTTTTCTGTGTAGCCTCCCCCAATGGTCGCCCCGAAATTATTTGCAAAGCACGTTGCTAGCCTTAACAAAATGCAATGTTCCTGAACGTGGCTAGAATACTAGTTGGTATTAATCGATGGGACCATTGGGGGAGTGTACACAAAAACAGGTTTCAAATCAAGCAGATGCAGTGGTGTAAGACATTTCGTGTCAACGAGACGCAAACGGTTTCTTTAAAAGCTGACCAATGAGAACGATTGTATTTCCATTTCTGCGTTCGTAGTACGTAACTGCAAATGTTTTGTAGAAGACCCACCGTGCTCGCCGTATGACAATTAAGATGCCAGATACCGTACCATGCAGACTGACTTTAGCGAATAAAAACAAGCAATCCTCGACCCAGAATATAACCCTCGACCTCCTGCCTGCTAACCCAAAACGGTACCCACTGTCCCAACTGCACAACACTACGGCTGTACCCTGACAGAGGCAGTTACCAGGTACAAGATTAGTCTTGCTAGATTGCCAATCTTTAAGGTCCATTTACTGCCCGAAACAAGCGCTGGATGAAATTTTGGACAGGCATATATGTATTGCGAGTGTGTGAGGACTCGCTCTGCGAAGTCCGAGTGCATGAATTTTTCTTCAGTCTGTATACTTTTATACTTTTAAACTTTTTAAAATTTATTTACTTTTTTCACATTTGTATAAACACTTAAACTGCTACTTTGAGCCAGGTCTTTTATATGCCTTTGCTGTTTGTCATGTTCTTTTTTGTGATTATATTTGGAAACCTAGTAACCATCGCAAGCCCACTGCACACTGGCGCCATCTGTTGTGGGCTGCATATACTAACTGTATACTTCTTGTACATTTTTATGCCCAGTACTATCTGTAAAGCCGCATCTATGTATTTACTATGTATGGTGCATAAACGTAAGCTTGATACCAGATTAGTGGATGTTGACGGTGCTACATATCTGACAAGGTATGGTACTGACTATTTGTACAGATGTATGTCTTTGTTGTGAGAGTAAGCCGGTTAATTGTTTCTCAGTACTTCTCGAGATGATATGTCTTCCTAGGACACTGAGAAAGACCATTTTAAAAGTAATTGACAAGGTCACAGACAAGCTGTGGGTTTCATGTGTTTTAGGCGCGGTTTTCCGTGTATTTAACATCCTCTATGTCAATAAGTTTTTTACTTATATATTCGTAAATTCTGCTTCAACGTGTTCTGCGCTTTTAGGACATTAGAGTGTCCACTGCCTTCTGAACATTTTCTAGGTCGTATACGGATGTATTATTCTTTTATTATGTAGGACACTGCACAAAGCTTTTTCGGAGTCTCATCACGGTGGTTTCCAGCTTGAACACTTGTACCTTCATCTACATCTACGTGATTACTTTGCTATACACAGTAATGTGCCTTGCAGAGGGTTCAATCGCGTACCTTGAAGATGTCTCTCTACAGCTCCACTGTCTAACGGCACGCGAGAAAAGCGAGCATTTAAATTTTTCATCGAGATGATCATTTCTCTCTATGTACGTCGGTGCCAACAGAATGTTTTCGCAATCGGTGGAGAAAATTGGTGATTGAAATTTCATGAGAAGACCCCGTCGCAAACCAAAAGCGCCTTCGTTTTAATGACTGCCACTCCAATTCACCTATCATGTCTGTGGCAGTATCTTCCCTATTTCACGATAATTCTAAACGAGCAGCCTTTCTTTGAACTTTTTCGATGTCATCCGTCAGTCCCACCTGATGCGGATCCCACGTCGCACAGCAGTACCGCAGGAATAGGGCGGACAAGCGTGATGTAAGCTGTCTCTTTAGTACATCTGTTGCACCTTATAAATGTTCTGCCAGTGAATCGCAATCTTTGGTTTGCTCTACCCACAACATTATCTATGTGATCGTTCCAATTTAGGTTATTTGTAATTGTAATGCCTAAGTATTTAGTTGAATTCAGAGCCTTCAATTTTTGTGACTTACCGCGTAATCGAAATTTAGCGTATTTCTTTTAGTGCTCATGTGAATAACTTCACACTTTTCTTTATTCCTAGTCAACTGTCACTTTTCGCACCATACAGATATCTTATCTAAATCATTCTGCAATTCGTTTTGGTCATCTGAAGCCTTCGCAAGACGGTAAATGACAAGGAAGTATTGTAGGTCGTCTATTGTTCCTGAACTATATTAACGACAATCTGCGTAGCCGTCTATTATTACGAACTGTGTGTGACCTTTCTGACAGGAAATTACGAATCCAGTCTCAGAACTGAGCTTATATTCCATAGGCATGCAGTTTCTTTAGAAGACGCTCGTGAGGAACGGCTTGCGACCCTCCTGCGAATCTAAATACATGGCATCAATTTGACGTCCCCTGTCTATAGCACTCATTACTTCATGAATATAAAGAGTTAGTTGTGTTTCACGAGAACGATGTTTTATGAATCAGGTTGACTAAGTGTCAATAAATCGTTTTCTTCGAGGTAAGTCGTAATGTTCGAACACAGTCTATGTTCCAAGACCCTACGGCAAATCGACGTTAGTGATATGGGGCTGGATTTGTGGCGGATTAGTCTTATTTCTCTTTTTGCGTATCGGTATAACTTGTGGAATTTTCCGGTCTTTAGGTACAAAACTTTCTGTGGACGCGCGGTTTTACATAATTAGTAAGTATGTAGCTATTGTGTCAGCATACTCTGAAAGAAATCTGACTGGTATACAATCTGGACCGGAGGCGTTGCCTTTATTAAGTGATTTAAGCTGCTTTGCTTCACCGAGGATATCTACTTCTGTGCTTCCCATCTTGGCAGTTGTTCTTGATTGGAATTCAGGAATATTTACATCGTCTTTTTTGGTGAAGGAGTTTCGAAAAACCGTGTTTAATAACTCTGCTTTAGTGGCACTGTCATCACTGACTTCACCGTTGTTATCGTACTGTAAAGGTACTGATTGTGTCTTGCCACTGGTGTGCTTTATGTATGACGAGAATCTCTGCGGGTTTTCTCCCAGATTCCGAGACAGAGTTTCGTTGTGTAAATTATGAAAAGCGTCTCGCACTGAAGTATGCGCTCTATTTCAAACTTCTGCAAAACTTTGCCAATCTTGATGATTTTGCGTTCTTTTAAATTTGGCATGCTTTTTTCGTTGCACCTGCAACTATGATATGACCCGTTTTGTGTGCTATGGGGGATCAGTACCATCACTTGTTAATTTATGTGGTATATATCTCTCAATTGCCGTCGATTCTACATCTTTGAAATAACTCCACATCTTTTATACGCTTATGTGATCATATGGGAAGAAGTGGAGACTATCTCTTAAAAAGGAGTTAAGTGCATTTTTATCAGCTTTTGAACAGATGTGGTTTGCGTTTCTTTTTGATGGATGTAGGTGTTAGGGATTTTAGCAGTAACTGCCTTGTGGTCACTAATCTCTGTATTCGTCGTGATTCTCACTATTTGTCCCGGATTATTTGTTGCTAAGAGGTCAAGTATGCTTTCGCAAACATTTATGCTTCGAGTGGGCTCATGAACTAATTGTTGAAAATATTTTTCTGAGAAAGCATTCTGTACTATTTCGGATGACATTTAAGCCTGCTGTCGGCTTCAAACGTTCAATTTTTCCACCATATCGAGGATAGATTGAGGTCACCACCGACAACAATTATATGAGCGGGTTTCCTATTTGAAATGAAACTCAACATTTCTTTGAATTGTTCAGCAACTAATCTTCTGAGCCGTGGGGTCGGTAAAACGGTCCAGTTAATAGTTTAGTCCGATTGTCGGGTATAACCTCTACCCATACTCTTTCGCATAAACTATCTACTTCAATTTCGCCACAAGGCGAACTACCTCTGGCAGCAATAAATACTCCACCACCAACTGTATTTAATCTATCCTTTCTGAACACTGCTAGATCGTTTGAAAAAATTTCGGCTTAACTTACTTCTGGCATTAGCCAGCTTTCTGCACCTACAACTATTTGAGCTTCAGTGCTTTCTATTAGGGCTTGGAGCTCTGGTTCTTTCCCAACACAGCTACGACACTTTACAACTACAATACAAATCGTTTCTACAACTAACTTACTGTGTTTTACCTGCCCACTTTCTGATGGAAGCCCCTTCTGTGGTTCCCTGAGACCCTACAACATAATAACTCGCCCACTCGCTTCCACACAGCCTCCGCTGCCCGTGTAACCGGCTCCTGTGTGTAGTGGACTCCTGACCTATTAAGCGGAACCGGGAAACCCACCACCCGATGGTGCAAGTCAAGGAATCTGCTGCCTACACGGTCACAGAACGGCCTGAGCCTCTGATTATTCTTCTAGAATAATTCCTTCTTCTTGTTCGAACTGTTGTACTGATCGGATGTGATTGATGTCTTGTAGCTCTGAGACCTGTAAAAGCTGTATTATGTTGTTAAATAATATTGGAAAATAGATTTTCTGTGTCATGGAAATCAATACATGTGTTTAAAATTTTATTTTTGTTTGATTCTCGTCCTATATAAATGTTAATTGTTTAGCTACAATGGAGTGCAGCCATTAGCGGCTATTGATCTACAGCGTGGTTTATTGGTAAAATGCTCAAAAATAGGTGATAAACATTGAAAATTACTTTTAAATATTAATGGATATAGTAATGGTACCTAAAGGATTTAACATATATTATTTGTTAACAGTAAAACAATGCCTGAACAAGATTCGATAAGTGATTGTCTTATGTTAGACGCCATCTTCGTGAAATATAGCGGTGGCAGCTTGAATTCAATTTTTAAACAGGCATAAATCTAGATGGTCAGTTACTGTGTAGTGATGGTCCAGAACCAACTCAGAGGTAACAAATTCCACTTAGATTGTGAATAATCTTTAAATATAGTGCAAAAATGATCTGCCACTCGACCACGGGTGAGGGGTCAACCTCAGTACAGGCAGTACCCGGGACGGACACAGCAGTGGACCGATCGGAGGACATGTGGGACGTGCTCAACGTCCCTCGCATCCCCGAGTACGGTCCCCCACAGTGACGCCCCATGGCAGCAGCCTCAAGCTGGGTGACGGAAGCCAACGCAGCCTGGAGCTGGGAGCGAAGGGTCACCAACTCAGCTCTCATCTGTACACGACAATCATAGCTCGTATCCATTACTGCAGTCGCTCCTGTTTGAAGCTCGTAAAAATATGTAACAAACGAACGGTGTACTCGCCTTATTAGCAGCGGGAAATCGAAGTGCTCTCTCACTGACAGTAAACCGACACTGAGCTGTTGTAACCAAGCAAATAAAAGCCTGTACGATACGAGGTCGACAGCAACAGCGGTACTGTACACTATACTGTTATTGAAATAAAAAGTGTGTGCCTAGTTAGCACTCGGAAACGCAAGAAATTACAAATATAAACTAGTAACTACACAGATAACTGAAAATCAGTCGCTCCTGTTTGAAGCTCCTAAAAATATGTAACAAACGAACTGTGTGCTCGCCTTTTTAGTAGTAGGAACTAGCGATGCGCTCTCGCTGACAGTCTAACCGACACTCAACGGGAGGGAACTGCCAAGGAGGAGATAACCATGAGAAAAAGCATGAATAACCAGATTAAAGTATAACATCCTTAGAGTCTGCGCGTGGAATGTCAGATGCTAGAACGTGGTAGGGAATGTAGAAAACTGGAAAAGGAAATGCGAAGACTTAGATGTAGTTCGGGTCCGTGAAGTGAAATGGAAACAACACAAGGATTTCTGATCAGATGAGTACTGGTGATACAAACAGCAGCAGAAAATGGTATTACAGCAGTGGGATTCGTTGTGAAGGTAGAGTGAAAAGTGTATTACTGTGAACTGTTCAATGATAGGGCTGTTCTTATCAGAATCGACAGCAAACCAACACCGTCAACGACAGTTCAGGTATACGTGCCGACGTCACAGGATGTTGATAAAGATGGTGAGCATACTGGAAGGGTAATACAGTACATGAAAGATGAAAACCTAATACTAATGGAAGAATGGAATGTAGTTATAGAGAAATGAGTAGAAGAAGGAATTACCGTGGAATATGGGTGTGGGACCAGGGAAGAGAGAGGAGAAAGACAAATTGAGTCCTGTAATAAATTTCAGTAAGTAATAGCGAATACTCTTTTCAAATATCACAAGAGATTCGGAAATTAACTGCTGGCTTGTAAGGCGTGCCCAGGAGCACATATGCGCGCAAAACACAATGTAGTAGCAATGAAGAGCACGTTGAAGCTTAAGTGATTAGTCAGGAAGTATCTACACGCAAAGAAGTGAGATACGCAAGTACTAAGGAATGACGAGATAGACATGCAGTTCCCCATGGCTATAGATACAGCAATAGCGAATAGCTCAGTAGGCAGTGCATTTGAAGAGGAATGTAAATCTCTAAGAAAGGCAATGACAGAAGTAGAAAAGAAAAAGACAGGTAACAAAAAATGGTTCAAATGGCTCTGAGCACTATGGTACTCAACTGCTGAGGTCATCATTCCCCTAGAACTTAGAACTACTTAAACCTAACTAACCTAAGGACATCGCACACATCCATGCCCGAGGCAGGATTCGAACCTGCGACCGTAGCAGTCGCGCGGTAGCGGACTCAGCGCCTAGAAAGGTAAAAAGAAAGTGAGTGCGAAGAAGCCATGGATAACAGAAGAAATACTTCAGTTAATCGACAAAAGAAGGATGTACATAAATATTCTGGAAAATTCAGAAACACAGAAATACAAGTCGCTGAGAAATGAAATAAACAGGAAGTGCAGGGAAGCTAAGACGAAATTTCTGTATGAAAAATTGAAGCAGTCGAAAAAGGAATGATTGTAGGAAGCACTGACTCAGCATATGGGAAATTCAAAAAAACCTTTGGTGAAATTAAGAGTAACGGTGGTAACATTAAGATTGCAACAGAAATTTTACTGTTAAATGCAGAGGAAAGAGAGAATATGTGGAAGGACTTCATTCAAGTCCTCTATGAGCGGGAACATTTGTCTGATGTGGTAGAAGAAGAAATAGGAATCTATTTAGAGGAGATGTGGGATCCAGTATTAGAACCAGAACTTAAGAGGACTTTGGAGGACTTAAGATCAAATAAGGCAGAAGGTATGGATAACATTTCATCAGAATTTATAAAATCACTTGGGTAAGTGGCAAGAACACGATAATTTACGTTGGTGTGTAGAATGCAAGAGTCTGGCGACACAGCATCTGACTTTCGGAAAAGCATCATCCACACAATTCCGAAGACGGAAAGAACTGACAAGTGCGAGAATTATCGCACAATTAGCTTAACAGCTCATGCATGCAAGTTGCTGACAAGAATAATATACAGAAGAATGGAAAATAAAATTTAGGATGCGCTAGACCACGATCAGTTTGGCTTTAGAAAAGGAAAGGTACTAGAGAGGCAATTCTGACGTTGCGGTTGATAATGGAAGCAAGACTAAAGAAAAATGAAGGCACGTTGATAAGATTTGTCGACCTGCAAAAAGCGTTCGACAATGTAAAGCTGTGCAAGATGTTCTGAATTCTGAGACAAATAAGGGTAAGTAATAGGGAGAGATGGAAAACAAACAATATGTACAAGAGCCAAGAGTGAAAAATATGAGTAGTGCTTGGTAGTAGTGCTTGGTTTAAAAAGCGTGTAAGACAGGAATATAGTCTTTCGCCTTTACTGTTCAATCTATACAATGAGGGAAGCAAAAGTAAGCTTCAAAAGTAGTATTAAAATACAGGGTGAAAGGATATCAAATCCGTCAGAAGACTGATGACTCAAAAAGAAGTTGTAAATGTGTGGAATTAATTAACTTACAAAATAATCAGAAGTAAAGATCATAAGTAGTTACTTTTCTAATAGCAGGTCTTGTCTCTCTGTTTGTTAGATTACAACCTTTGCCATTATTCTTTTGTTGAGCTTATTTTTATACAACAGATAGCATACTTCATTAATTTATTACGTTATCAATTACGATTTGTATATAATGTACCTTAACTTTCAATACGGCCCCTGTGCATTTAAATAGTGTGTTCCAAACACAGATGCATAAAATGGTTTGATACACTTTTCTAATACCCCAAGCTAACACATACTTTATAAAGGAACTTATTATTAATAATTCCGAGAAGTAAAAGCTAATTTAACAGTTTTTAAATGATTGTATAGTTCCTGAATAACAATGGGTTCGTCTGCCAGTCTTTCAATAGTCGGACGTCCCCCCAAATAGTCACTCCTGGTCGAGCGAATAAAAGAGCATCACCTGTGTTGAGCCTTTTCCAGTAATTGCTGACGTAAAAGCTACGTGCAACATTTCCTCGAAAGTACAGTTATTGGTATCTGTAAAAACTTATTAATGTTGAGTGGTTAACTACAACCACAACTCGAGGGAACGCAGAATAAATGGACAGTGTAGAGGACACCGCGATCCATCACGTAGTTTAGCTACAAGATCATCTCTCGATTGAAAGTAATCGATCGTCATTATTTTGTTGTAGTGTTGGGAGACCCAGTCCTGACAGAACTCTACCATTGGTAACCAAGTTGTATGAGACAGGCGAAATACCCTCAGACTTCAGGAAGATTATAATAATTCGAATCCCAAAGAAAGCAGTTGTTGATAGATGTGAAATTACCGAACTATCAGTTTAACAAATCACACCTGCAAAATACTAACGCGAATTCTTTGCAGACGAATGGAAAAACTGATAGAAGCTGACCTCGGGGAAGATCAATAAGGATTCCGTAGAAATTTTGGAACACGTGAGGCAATACTGACCCTACGACGTATCTTAGAAGAAAGAAAAAGGAAAGGCAAACCTACGATTCTAGCATTCGTAGACTTAGAGAAAGCTTTTGCCAATGTTGACTGAAATACACTCTTTCAAATTCTGTAGGTGACAGGGGTAAAAGACAGGGTGCGAAAGGCTATTTACGATTTGTACGGAAACCAGATGGAAGTTATAAGAGTCGAGGGATATGGAAGGGAAGCAGTGGTTGGGAAGGGAGTGAGACAGGGTTGTAGCCTATCCCCGATGTTATTCAATCTCTATATTGAGCAAGCAATAAAGAAAACACAAGAAAAATTCGGAGTAGGTATTAACATCCAGGGAGAAGAAATAAAAATATTGAGGTTCGCCCATGACATTGTAATTCTGTCAGAGACAGCAAAGGACTTGGAAGAGCAGTTGAATGGAATGGACAGTTCCTTGAATGGAGTATATAAGATGAACATCAACAGAATCAAAACCAGGATGATGGAATGTAGTCGAATTAAGTCGGGTGATGTTGAGGGTATTAAATTAGGAAATGAGACACTTAAAGTAGTAAAGGAGTTTTTCTATTTGGGGAGTAAAATAACTGATGATGGTCGAAGTAGAGAGGATATAAAATGTAGACTGGCAATGCCCAGGAAAGCGTTTCTGAAGCAGAGAAATTTGTTAACATCGAGTATAGATTTAAGTTCCCGGGAGTCGTCTCGGAAAGTATTTGTATGGAGTGTAGCAATGTATGTAAGAGAAACGTGGACGATAAATAGTTTTAACAAGAAGAAAATAGAAGCTTTCGAAATGTGGCGCTACAGAAGAATGCTGAAGATTAGATGGGGAGATCACGTAACTAATGAGGAGGTATTGAATAGAACTGGGGAGAAGTGTAGTTTGTGGCACAACTTGACTACAAGAAAGAATCGGTTGGTAGGACATGTTCTGAGGCATCAAGGGATCACCAATTTAGTATAGGAGGGCATTGTGGAGGGTAAAAACCGTAGAGGGAGACCAAGAGATGAATACACTAAGCAGATTCAGAACGATGTAGGTTGCAGTAGGTACTGGGAGATGAAGAAGCTTGCGCAGGATATGGTATCATGGAGAGCTGCATCAAACCAGTCTCAGGACTGAAGACCACAACAACAACAACAACGACGACGACGACGACGACGACGAGATTGCTGACATCCAAATTTTATCTACTTTAACACCCTCCTCTTTTCATTTGCGATACTGATACATCTCAATAGCCTTTCTATACATGTGCGCATGATAATGCGATGTTTTCGATGTGATACTCGACTCAGTGAATTTTATTTCAAGATCACACCCTTGGTAAAGATGTTCCCCTACGGCCGATTTATCCTACGTCCCCTACGGCAATTCCTCCTGTGTACAACTTACAAGTCATTTGTTTAATTCAATTTTGTTAATACTTTGACTACATTGTGTTCTGTTTGGTAGCAGGCTCGGATCACCATTGTCATTGAAACGACTGATTGTTGAGTTAAGGATTGGATAAAGAAAACATTGGCAGAACGACTTCTCTGGCGTAGCTGTAATTAAGTATGCGGACCTCTGCGTAGAGATATGGTTGGAATTCTGAGAATAGTTATAGGTAACTGAATATAAAATCGAGTTACCAGTATTATTAAATGACTTAAGAAGTGCGCAATAAGAAATTTCTGAAGGGCAAGACTCTATCGACAAACGCCGTCATAGTTCAGCCAATATGAACTAAAAATTTGTAATTATCTAAAAATTTGTAATTATCTACACAAGCCTGGCTTATGAGTCAATCTACGTATTACTGACAAGGGTATCTAAATTCCTACAATAGCTGTCGACATTGGAGTTCACATACAGATAGAGACATGACTGGTGACTTAGGCTTATCACAGTTCTGCCAATTTGCACGAAATATTTGTAAATTATATAAACTAACAGTGCTCGGACTTAAATAGCGTAAACCGAATCAAATTCCTGAGATTAGACTTCATATAAAGACAAGGAAACCTGGTGGAACACTTTCATATAATGATACAATACTTACAGTAGGGTAGAGTCTGATGAGTTTCAGTTACACATCAAATTTTTATTTCAGTACCATAGATGTTTTGCCGACATTGATAATTTTAAGGAATGGAACGTTCATGGTTATGGAGTGGTCATGGTTTTTTAAAGGCGCCTGCTAGGTATTGAGCTCTAGCCGGGTGAACGCGCTTGTGCGTGTTATGTGTGTGTGTGTGTGTGTGTGTGTGGGTGGGTGGATGGGTGTAATTGTGTACGTCGCAGGCTAACGGCAACATGCACAAGCATGCGTATTGATCTGGAACACTGAGATGTTCGTAGCTGCAACTGAGTTATTTACTGCGACTGCATTAATTCATGTATTAATGCAACAGATACGGTACATAAACCGGTTGCTGACCATCGTTGCAGGTGATTCATGCAACATTCATTGAGGGAAAGAACTATTCAACCGTTAAGCGAGAAATGCACGTCCTAGACAGCCCCTAAACATAATCAAACTTAAGCTCCAATATTACGACGTAGTAATACAGTAACACGTGCAAAACGTGCCCAGCCTGAAAGGAAATATGTACCTCAAATTCACTTCATTACACACAGTGACAGTACGTTACTGGTTAAGAGAGCTCTGACCGCTAGAAAATATTATTGTGTTAAGTGGCGCTGTGATTCAGAGATAGCTTCAGAACATTGGGGCATAAATCAAATACGACCTGGATATGATGTTAGCGAAGTTCGCACAACGCATCTGCAGTTACTACAATGCGACTGGCTGGAACATAGTGTCGATGAACCATATCATACAGAAACTTACTGTTGCCATAGCACTGGAAATTGGTACGTCAGCACTGAAATAGAAGCCTCGAGGGACGTTACATGTTGTGTGGCTGGCATGCTGACGGGCGACGGTGCAAAAAAGGATTACTAAAATTATTTGTTATGTAATGTAGTATTCCTAATTTCTGGAAGCTTCTCGAAATTTCTCACTTTCGTAATGTTCTATGGGCTCAAAATTTTTTGGCTTATATAAACAGCACGACTATCACTTCAGAAATTAAGTTCAGCTCTGTTATGGCTGTGCGTTGGTGTTCGTAATACATGCGCTTTCAGTGCCAAGTGTTGTCCTTACCTGACGACGCTACTGTCGAATCTGGACTTGATATGATATTGATGTGGCATTTTTATTTTATTGAGAGAAAGGGCCATTGGCTCACAATGTTTCTTCCACTTAGCTGAATTTACTATCTTATTTCCAATCTATATTGATGAAACTACATCTTATTTATCAGACATTTTAGCACTTTCACAGCAAGTATATTTTAGTAATCTACCTAAGTATCCTGCAATAGTGTAACTTAAATTAGCTATGCTAGACAGCACTGAACTGAATTATCAAAACATAGCTGCGGTGGTTTATCACAAAGACATTGACAAAATCAGGAACCCCTTATGTCCAGTACCATAAATTTTGCAGGAGAAGCAAAAACAGGATCATCGGAAGGATCAATGATGGAAAGTTGTTGACAAAATTCCCACACTTTCTACTGTACAGTAAATTATAGATCCAAAAGGTTGCATATTCCTATTAAAGGAACCGAAATATTAGTAAGTACTGGCCATGAGTTTCTCCTCAAAACCATTGGCATGATGGTTTCTACGTCAAATGAATTGCAATAACTGGCGTTTTAGGGCGATTTGGTAATCTATCGATAGCAAAATAGTGTAGAATATTTGCTGCGTAGCAAACCATGAGCTTTGGGCAAAACGTCCTTCCCCTTGTAGTTTGTGAAATTTCTGGTTATCAGTCTCGCTTCCCTTAATTTCACCTTTACGTTTGCTGCGTACGCCTTTCCGTCTCTTTCTTGGTGGTTCTGCGTCACTTGCATTAGAAAAGCCTAAACAGCGCAGACGTAATAGCTACACCATGTGGTAATGCAATGAAAACTGAATATAATGCTAGTTGCACTGCAGTCATATAACGTGTTGTTGACTGTCACCTGTTTAGTAGTATGGTGCAAAAACCCTAAAAAACAATGTAAACTACCGAGAAATCTAACGAGAAAACAGAAGAATGATATTTCACTTATTAAGTGTAGCAACAATAAAATTTACTATCACATAACATGGAAACCATTTGGTGGATGTGAGGTACTTCTATCGCTACATTCAAAGATACATAATCCGCCATTATACCATTTTGCAAAAAACTTGTGGTCATGAGGGTTTTTTGATTTTATCATTTCATAGATAATTCTGAAAAAGTGACTGTAGATGAAGCTGCCGTTGCTCTGAAATCAATCTAAAAGAAACTATAGCAACAAACACAGCTAAGTGGAAGCCGAATTGTAACAGAATATAATTTATTCTTCGTAACAATAAATATCGTACATGCTGTAAGAGCAGCCTAGTATCGGTGCCAAACTAATGAGTTAAAAAATCAATGTCTACTGAGAAAATGAAAGCCGCTTGGCGGTGTTGTCGGCTCATAACGCCGTAAGATAAGTAGATTTGTGGAGCACAGAAGAGTGGAAAAATTTTCTATCGGTGATACAAACCGCAACTGATAAAATCTACTTATATAAGTGACATTAACAAAGACTGGTTGCTGCAAACTTTGTCTGAAAAATGGCCAAACTAGTCGGCTGCCTGAGTGCTAATGTCATGAACATCTATAGAAAAACCTTGAAGGGGAGCGAAACCAACACAAGATAAGTTGTTGGGCGTTCATATCACATTACATGTCTTGGAGTACGGAGACTAGCCCCATCGGCGATGGAGGATTGGCGGTGATGTGTGGGCAGGTCTGACTTTTGAGTTTAATGCTGGTGCAGCCACAAGTGTTGCGGAGCACACGGTGCAGCACACATTGTTTCTTGAACATGGGGTTCCGCAGCAGTCGACCCTTCTGTGTTCTCATGTTAAAACAGTGAGATTTAGATTGGGCCGCGTGGAATAGCCGAACAGTCTAGGGCGTCTTGTCACGGTTCGTGCGATTCCCCCCCCCCCCCCTACCCACTTCGCCTAGTAGTATGTACCCTTACGGACCGATGACCCGATGACCTCAGCAGTTTGATCCCATAAGACATTACCACCAATTCGATACAGTTTAGATTGAAGCTGGAATGGGAATACTCATACTGGACCGAGATGATACGGACATGTTGCCTGGTCAGGTGAAACACGTTCCTTGTTACATCAAGTCGATGTTCGTGTCCGGATGCAGACTGCTGCTCGAAATACACACTGTACACGCGTATCAGTCGGAGGGGCGATGTTATGTTGTGGCGAACATTCACCTTGGCTTCCATGGGACTTGTGGTGACAACAAATACAACATGACAACTGTGAAGTGTGTGAACAGTGATGCAGGCCACTTATATCCCTTAGTGCTGATGTTTTCCCTGGTGGTGGCATAATCGAAGAGGATAACTGTTCCTGACACAAGGAAAGAATAGGCGTTTCAGGAGCATGATAGTGAACTCAAAAGATGTACTGGATACAAAATTCGCCTGGTTTTAATCACATGGAACAATATAGGATAGTATTAGGAGCCAGCTCCATGCCCACAAAATATGGGTCCTTAATTTACGGGAACCGCGTAACCCGTGCCTAAATATGTGGTAGTCACATACCTCTGCGCTCCTACAAAAGACTAGTCGAAACCATGTTCAAACATGTCTTAAAAGATGTGCTGTTTTTCTCTCCGATTCTGTGCAAAACCTCTTCTTTCCTTATCTTATCAGTGCATTTAATTTCCAACTACTGCTGTAGCACCACATCTCAAATGCTTCGATTCTCTTCTATTCCGTTTTTCCCGCAGTCCATGATTCACTACCATACAATTCTCTACACTCCCTCAAATTGAGGCCTATGTTCCAGAAATGTCCTTTAAGCCACTGCTAGACTGTTTGTGATGTTCTCCTTGCTCCGTCTGTCATTGGGCATTTTACTGCCTTGGTAGCTGAATTTCTTAACTTCATCTATTTCCTGACCATCAGTCCTGATGTTTAGTATCTCGCTGTTCTCACTTCTGTTACTTCTCATTACTATCGTCTTTCTTCGATTTACTCTCAACCCATATACTGTACTCATTAGGTTGTTTATTTCGTCCAGCAGATCATGTAACTCTTCTGCACGTTCACTCAGGATAGCAATGTCATAAGCGAATCGTTCATTGATATCCTTCCACCTGAAGTTGAATTCCACCCCTGAACCTTTCTTTTATTTACATCATTGCTTCCTCGATGTTCAGATTGAAGAGTTGGGGCGAAACATTACATCCCTGTCTCAGGCCCATTATAATTCGAGTACCTCGTTCTTGGTCGTCCATTGTTATTATTCCCTCTTGGCTCTTGTACATATAGTATATTACCCACCTCTGCCTCCTTCTTACCATTATTTCTCTCAGAATTTCGAATATCTTGCACCATTTTGAATTGTTCAAATGGCTCTGAGCACTATGGGACTTAACTGCTGAGGTCATTAGTCCCCTAGAACTTAGAACTACTTAAACCTAACGTCACACACATCCAAGCCCAAGGGAGGATTCGAACCTGCGACCGTGGCGGTCGCGCTTTTCCAGACTGTAGCGCCTAGAACAGCTCGGCCACCATGGCCGGCTTTGCATTGTCGAAGGTTTCTTACAGGTCGTTAAATTCTAAGAACGGGTCTTGATTTTTGTTTAGTCTCGCTTCCATTACCAAGTGCAACGTCAGAATTGCCTCTCTCGTAGCTTTACCTTTTCTAAAGCCAAACCGATCGTCATCTAGTGCATCCTCAATTTTCTTTTCCATTCTTCTGTACATTAATCCTGTCAGAAACTAGTATGCATGAGCTGTTAAGCTGATTGTGCGATAATTATCACAATTCTAGCCTTTGCTGTCTTCAGAATTGCGTGGATATTTTTCCGAAAGTCAGATGGTATGTCGCCAGACACATACATACAACACACCAACGTGAACAGTCGTTTTGTTGCCTCTTCTCTAATGATTTTATAAATTCTAAGGGAATTTTATCCATCCCTTCTGCCTTATTTGATCTTAAGTCCTCCAAAGTCCTCTTAAATTCTGATTCTAATACTGGATCCCACATCTCTTCTAAATCGATAATTGTTCCCTTTTCTGTGAAATCATACATATCTTACCCATGGCGGTAACGCAGATAATGCAAATTGACTTTCTTCTCCTAACAAATTAAAATGGCTTTTGTTCGACTAATACTGAATGCAGCAAATTAAATAGGCGAAAAGTGATACATACGTCAAAAAATGAGATTGGCAAGAAGTTTAAAACAGTTAAGCTGGAATGGCTGGAGGACATACGCAAGGCGGTAGAGGCATGAGTAAATAGGTGAGAGATAGATATTTCCTTTAGAAGATTTAGGAGATCTTAATAGATAAGAGCAGCAACTCTTTGAATATCAGGATCTCAGACAGGGAGATAGTACCAAACAACGAAGGATAAGTATAAAAATGGATGTAATATATACAGGGGTTCTATATGGGAAATGAACTTGAAGACAAGATTATACTGAGCGAACAGGTTGTAGATGAACATGAGATGGGGGATGTGATAAGTGAAAAGAAACTTCCTGGCAGGTTCAACCAATGTGCCAAACGAAGTGTCGACACGGGAACTTCGCCTTTTGCGGGCAAGTGCTCTACCGGCTGAGCTACCGTTGTGCGACTGACGAGGGTTCCGCATAGCTTTACTTCAGCTAGTACCCCGTCTCCTGCCCTCCCAAAGCTCTTGTCCTCGAAAGGCAGAGTCTTTGTCAGGCACCCAATTTTAATCCTATAATTTCCTCTCGGCGCACACTCTGCTACAGAGTGAAAATTTCAACGTGAAAAGAGCTTTAAAGGCTACCGAAAGTTCTAAGTCAAAGAAAGGCCTGGAGTAGACAATAATCTTTCACATTTTCTGAGGTCCATGGGAGACCCAGCCTCAGGAAACTGTTCCTCCTGGTGTGCAAGTTAGATAAGACTGGCAAAATACCACCAGACTTCTGAAAGAAGCTAATAATTCCTATTCCAAAGAAAGCACACCTTGACAGGTCTAAATATTTCGGAATATCAGTTTAGTAAATAATGTCTGCAATATAATGTCACGAATTATTTATAGAAGAATGGGAAACTACTAAATACGCCCCCAAATAAGATCTGTGTGTGTTCCGGAGAAATGTAGGAATACTTGAGGTTTACCCTAAGATTTATAAGAGAAATTAAATAAATGGAAAACTCCGTTTTGAGCATTTGTGGACTAAGAGAACTGACTGGAAATTGAAAGTTTTGAGGTAGCATAGATAAAATATAGGGAGCGAAAGTTCACACATAGCTGTGGCGATGAAGGGAGCAGGTGTCGTGATCCCAGGAATATCAACTGCTGAGGATAACAACGGAACTCTTTCTGAAATTCACGATGTTCCACCCACGAGATATCGAATTGTGTTGGCAACACCCAATTAGCTGTAAAGCCCACAATAAGGTATATGCAGAACAGTAACACAAAGCTAATAACAAATGAAGAATTATGTATATCGTGTAATATAAAATAACTGCTAGAGACAACATTTGACCAACATACGATGAAATATATACAGAAGAGGTAACCAGTAATGATCAACTTCGTGAACGTCTGCAGCCATCTAAGGGGATTTACCGAAAACTCATAGATCGGGTGTCAGTGAAGATACAGCTTATTTGACGCCAGTCATCCCCATTGAGACGGGGCGGACATATTGATATGTGCCATCCAGACGACGACGACTTCAGATCCTCGTCAGAGACTCGACCTTAGAAACGTAATGTTATGGAGCTAGAATGTAAAATGGAAGTCAGGTATTGTAGATTTCCCCTAGATCGTTGAGTCAGTGAAAATACTGTTTGAGTTACGCCGTTGTTTACTATGGTGGCGGAGTGGAAATGATGTGCACGTTTCAACGTGGCTTAGTATTCCTTTGCTGAAACTTATATTTCCTTGCATCTGAAAATATGTACACCTATTTTACTTGTTACTCTGTTTGTCCCCTGGAAACATACATCTGGGGAATTTCACATACATTGCTATGCGGTTGTCATGCGTTCCTACCAGTATTCTGTAACAGCTAGTCGCTGCCGCAACTTTAAAATTCGGCTTTCATTGAAATGTGCATATCGACATCTCCACGCCGGACAGCAGTTGAGAACGGCCGATTCCCTGGCCAAAAGTCGACAAATGAAGGTTGGAAGATCGATGTGTTTGGAATGGATTCTTGTAGGCATTCAGATCGTATAAGCAGAGGTCACAATATAGTATTCCGCATTCCCTGCGACAGCTGTGAGTTGCCTCTCGTAGAAACACACGCAGGCCGCTTCTGTGCTTCAGAAAATAACACAGTATTTTAAACGACGCTTCCGATTTCTGTTTAACAAAATGGAAAATGTTGATGAAAGTATGTAGAAACATTTTATTTGCTTCAATTTTCGAAGATGTTTGTGTTATTTATGAAACGTTATGCTAAAGGTAGTCGCGATTATCATGTTGTTTCGCTTCTTTAGAAATGTGTTTGTGTCGATACAAAAATATTTTAACACATTTTAACGCTGGCGTTGACCGGGACATGTTTGTTGAACTACCTATTAATGAAATTTTAAAGAATTTGCTGCTCGAAAGTTGCCCATTTTGAATAATAACGATTTGGTGTTACCGTGCACGCTGTCGTGCGCATTACGCACTCTGACTATTGGCGATATTCTCCCCTCAACTTTCTATACCTGAGGCTTGAAACGTGCCAGATATGGAGAGTTTTCGTAAATGTTGTCTATCCCTTTCTGAAGTGTTGTGGAAATACGTACGGATGTTATTGCAGCGGTATAGCATTGTGAATAAATATTTTAAATAAAATTCCAACCGTTATCACAATTTTTACACAAATATTGAAATATGTTTACAAATATTACTTCAAGCATTGTTCATGGACGATAAATACAATTTGTAAAACATAATAGTCTAGTTTTTTAATCGATTGTTCATGATTGTAGAATTGCTTATAATATTTTTACATTACGTCTAATATATACACTATTTATATACATTATATATACAGAATTTTTTAAATTTTAACAGGATACACATGCAAAGAAATTATTTGTATACGCAGACAAATACTTTTGGCGCTACGTGATGAATGGAGCTCAAAATTTGTCAAACAAGTGGAAGGTCTGGAAATATATTTTACCGAATCGGAAGGACGTTCTTTCGTAATTACAGTCGATGAAAGGAAACGTTTAAGTAATATCCTATTTACTACGAAGAAAAAATGACAGGATAGCCACAGAATTCTCTGGGGCGTTTTTAAGCCAGTCATGAAGAATGGCTTGACCAGGACGTAGCTATTGCGGTTTGTTTATTTTCCTATTTCTTATACACTGGAACCTTGTTTATGTTGACTGTCTCGAAACGTATGCCTCGCGTTTATGTTGACTCGAGAAGGGTCACCACCACTATGACTTTTTCCTTCCATGTTTCCCCCTCTGCGCACCAACACAAATGAATTCCGCTATGCTTTTTAGTGTGTTGATAACTGAGGTGGGGGAACAAGAGGTCAACATAAACGAGTGGTGGGAAGTGAACATAAACGCGAGTCAACTTAAACGCGAGTTAATATGAACGAGGTTCCAGTGTATCATTGAAATGTTTCATTTAAACGTTCTTTTTCTTTACTTCTGAGCTATCGTTATTGCGATTTGTTGTAGAATGCGGAATTCGAAAACAGGGACGAACCTGCTCCTAATTCTGATACACCACGATCGGGTAAAAGCCACAAATTTGGAAGATCCTCATTCGAATTTTCATCATCCACCGAACGGAGTAAGCAACGAAAAGCACATGATCTTCGGAGATAACATGTCCAAGGGCATTTGCATTTGCAACGAAAATGAATCTTCGTTCTTCTGGGATACCATGATATTAATTTGAAGTGGGGAAGCGATGGTTCGTCATCACAGCAGTACAAACAAAAATTTGACAAAAGCGACAGCTCTGATGCACATGTAGTTTTTACTTCCGTGGTTCCGTTACACAAAAAAGCCACATTTCGGAAGCACAGACAGCTGCTGGTAAAATAATTCTTTATTAATTACCGGTTATCCTCATATGATCATTTACAAGTATCGTAACTTTATGTGGAGATAACGACTTTTCTATAAAGATAGAGACGACAGTGACACATCACAACGTCGGATAGGAAGTGATGGTACTTGTCCATAGGAAATCTGAGTATGGCCAGTTATTTCGTTAGTAATAAATGTGACTGTGTCGGATAAATAAAATAGTTTCATATATTTGTTACGACAGGATACTATTAAGCATTGCTACATTCGGAATGAATGACGAAGAATTACAAGACCTATTGAATGGAGAAAATTATGTTGAGTACAGAATATGGATTGAGAGTAAATCGAAGAAAGACGAAAGTAATGCGGAGTGGCAGAAGTGAGACGAGCGATAAATATGAAGGTGGTGAGCGCGAAGTTAAAGAAGTGAAAAAGTGCTGCTGCCTTTGAAGCAGAATAACGCATGACGAATGAAGCAAAAAGGGCGAAGCCACATACCTGGCAAAAGGATACTGATAACAGACGGAAGCCTTAATATAAGTAATTTCTGAGGATGTACCTTTGGAACAGAGGCGGATATCGAAGGGTTTGAGTCATTTTGCAAATTCGGACGTTGATAATTTAGTGAACTGAAACGTTCAGGAAATGAAGAGGTTTTCCTCATAATCGGCGAAGTAAGAAAGATATCGAAAACATTGTCAAAAGTTAGAATACACAGTACCGTGGATCATGTGTTAAGACATAAGGGAGAAACTTCCACACTACGAGAGGAAGTTGTGTAGGGTAAAATCTGTAGGTGAAGGCAGAGATTGGAATTTATCTAAGTACTAACTATGGATTTTTGGCGTAAACACTACTCTGAGATGAAGTGCTTGCCACTAGACAGGAGAAAATTTCGAGGCCGGCCGCCTCAAGATTCAATCCAGTCAGCTCCGGATCTCAGATATTTCCGAACGGGGTCAAAAACTTAATAGTGACGCCCTCCCTGCCCCGCCCCCCCTCCCTCCCTCGCCATCGCCCCCCCCCCCCTCCTGACGTCCTGAGTCAGAACGAAAAAATTTAGAAAAAACGAGTTCTCAAAAATATATTCGTTTTGTAGCTCACATCTTTCTGAAGAGTACGATATATAAAACGTGTGTGTTCGAGAAAATGAAAGACACGTTATCTGGTCTGAAGTGTGCCAAAGTGCAGTGCCATGCCTCTTCACACAGCATTCCTCTGTCGCACGTCACTATATTCGCTCTGTGGAATTCAAACGTGTATATTTTGTAACGGAAGCCACGAAGCCTATTTTCAGGACAGTGGAAATTAAAATGTCCTATGGCGCCCTTCCTGCTCCCAGTCGGCCGGATTGACATCCTATCCCCGTTAAAAGAATAAATCACAGGTAAAACTTGGTGGGATTATTGGTGACCGGGAGAGTAAGCACTCTCCACAAAATTTGCACTCCTTATTGGCTATTAGCTAATAACTTTCTCTTTTGTGTGACATAAAATTAAAAACAGAAAACATAAAGCCATTAAACATAAGAGACAAGCAAGACAGAACACATTTTTTCTTTCTAATTTTGCTACAGCATACCACGACGTGGTTTCCTTTCTGCAAAAGAATCTATTACAGATCAAAGCTCATCAAACATTTTGTTACATGAAAAATCAAAATATCTTCAAATACTGAAAAAGATGATAAAAAGAATAATAAAGAAGACTGGTTTGGTTTCTCGATGACGTCTATACTGTCACCGTCTGCTAGATGCAACGAAATAAGCCTTTCTAATAGTGCAGCACTTGTAACACGCGCCAAATAAGCGAGACTGTTTTGGCTCAAACGGTCATTATTATCCACCTCATTTACATAAATAACTGGACAGAACATGATTCTTCAAATACCAATATCATGAGATCGTAGATTAGTAGTATTGGTAAATTTTTGTATAAATGTGGAATCGTCATATTCTTCCATTTAATTTGTGTGGTGTCCTCGTCTCTTCTGCTTCCTCTTTCTTAAAAGCAATCTTGTCATCATGGCTGATTCTGTAACTATTTCTGCCATTATTAAAATTTACTCTCCGGTTAACTTCACTAACCGTCCTCAATAACCAGTTCAGTCATCCCGTGTTTATTCTCCTGCTAGGTGTTATTACTTCCTCGTACAACGAGTATTCCATGCTATTCCGAGAACAAAAGTTAAGCGACTGATAACCGGGGACTGCACAACTGTCCTGTAGTAGTGCAGCGATCTGTCAAAGTGTAATTTTCTTGGATACACTGAGGAGATAGTATGCAGTCTTTCTTATCTCTTATTCATTTGAGTCGTATATTTCCATTCTGGTAGTCAGAATCTATGGATTTCGCTAATGATTATAGCAACGCGTATCATTCACACACCGAGTCCACCACACAAGGAAATAGCGACTGGCGTTCATCCGTTCGGCCTTATTCGGCAGTTCGTAAAGCTTCATCTCCTTTTATCTGCGGGAAATATTTTTGCTTCTAGATGCGACTGGGATTCCCCTGTCAGAGACATCACGTACTATAAACTCGCATTCAAAAAATCAGATTATGATTCGTTCAGAAATAAACTTAGAATGTGCTCAAACATGTTTAAAAGTCAACAGGAATGAGTTTCAAAATCATGTGAACAGTCGATGGAACAACGTGCGCTTGATACTAGGCGCTTTGTACAACAACGTTTCTTTCTTGAAGAATATGAAATTGACGTCACCTGACATTGCCGCCCGGGACAGATTCCGCGTTTCCGCCCCCCCCCCCCCCCCCTCCTCCAGATCCGAGCCTGAATCCAGTCAGAAGATCGATGACCAACAAAAAAATAATTCCGAAGATGAGCAGATCAGAGTAATCCACAGGTAATAGTAATTGTTTCAGCAGCTCTCGATGGTTCTGAAACTTGAATCCCTCATCTTCTTTTTTGTAACGTAGGTTTTGGGGCACCACTTGCTTAGAAATCATTGAAAAAGTAACAGTCTTCATAAATGACTCCCTTGCTTTCTTACTCGTTAAAGCTGGAGAGCACATTACGGAACAGGAGGATGCGGCCACCTAAATCCTTAAACGTCCTCCATGGCGAACTGCTTTTAAACTATTAGGCCCAGGCCTTCCGAGTGAATGGTAACGCATCGGAAAAGCATTAAGAGCAATATCTGACAACCTGCAAAGAGTAACATCCCCCAATCTGTCAGATTATCCGCGGATTTGCTCTAATGAGAGTGAAATTGGTTTCCCCAGCCGTTTCGGGAGCTTGAAATGCGGAAGGCTGTAAAATTTGCGTTATTAGATTTATTGTCTCGCTAGGCCTGCGCAAGCTTAGCTGCACAGTCGCCATAAATTTCCCCGTTTGACTGATAGCCAGATATTGCTTTCCTGTTTCTTAATGCTTGAACGGTAACTCATTCACGCGATAGAATATCGCTGCTCTCCGCATTTCACCGGCAAAGCAGTCCACGGGATGTGACCGCCTTTCGTTACTTTCAAACTTTAAAACGTTACATATTCAATACTAGGATCTTGCTCACAACAGGGTAGTGATAAATAACATACCGTGATGTACGAGGATTATCCAGAAAGTAACTTCCGACCAGTCGCGCAATAGAAACCACAGTTAAAACCAGAAACGATTTATTTGCGATAGTTAGGTACACCTTCCACCTACTTCTCTACATAGTCGCCGCTCCAACTTCGACTGTTGTCGTACTTTTGTATCTACTTTCCAATATCCTTATGATAGAAAGCAACCGCCTGTGCTTTCTGCCAGTTATCTGCACTGGTCTGCAACTAGTTGTCTGTGAAAAAATTTTGTCTTCATTGCCAGCGGTTCTTGTGAGCAGAGACGAGATTCAGGGGGAGCCAATTACGGACTGTATTGTGGGTGATCAAATACTTTTCATCGGAAACGTTGCAAGAGCGTCTTCATTGCCCCTGCAGTGTGGGGCTCAGAATTGGCATGAAGAAGGAACTGCTCGACGGTTGTGTTATGTGGGCTGCATGACACATGCGAAATCTCTTACCAGGCCCTTATACTTGGCGGGAGAAGCTATTCCCTACGCATCTCCACGTGCTCACTGTTAACTCAAAACTGAAAAGAACGACGCGACACAATCGACGGGCATACTAGAGACACTATCCAAGACATCTTTGTAACGCTTTACTAGATTTTCCCAGTGGTTTCCATTTCGGGACTAATCAGAACTTACTCTCTGGACAACCCTCGTATATCACGGCAACACGTTTCCGTTTTGTAGTCTGTCTTAAATAGCCATATCAAAGAGTGCTAATAACTCAATGTAACATGAACGAGTTGAACATAATGCGTTTACTTTTCCGAAAATAAGTCAGTGTTGCCTTCTTCAATTTCTGAAAAGCACATCATAAAACGAAAATCTCTTTTTGGACCAGTTAGTCTTCCCTTGGTGTACTTATACCCAATTTTTCTACTCCAGCAGTTCTAATTTTCGATGTTGCTACATACCAGTTGTGACGCATTTTATTTCTTGTTACATTAATGGCAAAAAGGGTTATTGTTGGGCCGTAAGTTTGAAAGAGATTCGTGATTGTCACCGTAAATACACCAGCATTCCGAAGCGTGCTGTACGATTGATGTACAAGGATATCACTCAAAAACATGACTTTTTCAATATCTACTAAATTTTAGTTCTTGTGTTCGCAAAATAATCGAGGTTGGCAAGTATATTGATGTAAGTTGCTGTTAGTATGAATGTTGAAAATTATGTTTACACTAATTTCTGGTTCAGAATATTGTATAAATTTAATTAGCAGGCTATTGAAAGAACCCATCTGATAGCTGAGGCCACTAACATACGCTAGTGTGGTGGTTATGTACTCGAAGGGGAGCCAGTTCTATATCTGTTGGTGTGAAATTTCCACTTCCGCTAGTTAACTGACATGGAGAAAGTTGGGTGTGGTGTCGGGTTCCTGATCACCAGTCCTCGCGCCAATGCCCTATCTAAATGTACGGGGTAGCAGCCAGTAAAGGAATATTTTAGGGAGCTGGCTTAAAAAAGTTTCTTTGAAAAGCTACACCCAAATGTTTACAAGTTTTCGCCCAGTGTAACTTCGGTTATGCCTACGTCACATTAGCTGCCTGCCTTTCGGGATCGAGGCAGATATGTCCAGTTAAAGCTGGTAACAAGAGACACCCACAGCCCTCTACTGAAACTGCTATCGAATTCATGTCATCTGTTTTAACCAACTGCGTTGGGGGGGGGGGGGGGGAGGGGGGGGAGGGGGGGGGGCAGGTCACGTGCGTGAACAACGGTGTTTATTTAGGTGTTAGATCTCCTTTTAACTTCCTATAGTAGTCGTGTCCATTACATGCCATACACTGAAATATATTCTTTGATGAAATTTTCTTTTCCATCATTTAACGCCGCCCTGGAGATCCACTCGCAACTCCTGTACGCTCCCACTCCCCATCTCTCTGAATTTCTTTCTATCACTTCTGTTTATTTATCTAAAGCCAATATGATGGTAGATTAGCAAATAAAATAAATTTACTGACAGAACTGACTCTACACTGACATGCCGCAAACTCACATTTGTGCATTAGATTTGCTGCCTGAGTGAATACCTCCACTCGCAGCGAAGTCAGAGCACTTAATTATGTGTGCTCCGTTTGTACCTAGGAATGTATCTGGAGAATGATACACTTTTTATGCTCAGAAGTAAAACAAAGTGCCCAAATTATTCGAAGAAGGCAGCAGCAGTATGGTGATCGCTACCTTAGTAAACAAATAATTTAGGAGGGGATAAGTCACTATAAAATCGAGGTATTTCTGTATGCGACGAAGCATGTCTAGGCAGACTACCTTTTGCGGAAAAGGACGGGGATCTAGGCAGACTATCCATTGCGGAAATATACAGAAACATCGAGATACCAGAGCGAGTGACTCGTGATGATGGTTTGGCCAAACAGATATTGCGGATGAAGATACCATAAGCTGCGCTTCAGTGTTGATAGTCTCACATGAATCTCTACGTTGTCGAAAAGGCAATACTCTATGTACACCACGTTAAATGACCAAAAAGACAAACAGGAACACTTTGAAATATCGTAATCATATTTAAGGCCTTTTCAAGAATTGAATGAAGACTTTATCAGTCGCACAGTAACCGTTTGTGACACGCGGATCCGTTACTATGAAGCACAGAACAATCGACAGAGCATGGTGCGGAAACAGACAACAGCTAAATTTACCGAAAGCAGGAAGTTGACGATTGTAGGGTTTGGGGATATGTAATTTCTACTGCTCGTTCGTTACATAACTGAACTGAACACTAACACTTACTATTTCTACGGCACTGTATGAAAACTAAAACTAAAAGGAAGAGGGAAGCTTTCAGATGATGTTATTTCGCTTCTGTTTAGTAGCCGATCTTGCCCTACAGTCCAGGTCATTGATGCACGATTGCGTGGTGGGGTTTCATTAAGAGGTAAGCTGTCTGGAATCCTGGTAGTGCAAAAATTTCCCTTCGGTACTTCTCGAGAAAGGGAACTAGTGGTAGTGGCGTGAAGTTCTTGAGCATCAGTATTTTCACAAATGTCCTCGATTAAATTCCTATTCTCTCCGCAGTGTCTCATGGTCAGATGACAATATTGATGTGGATCCATCCGTCGAATGATGATTTTAATGTCGGCGACCCCATAAATGCTATTCGAGAGAAATAGGATGCGTGCCGGTGAAGAGTTTCAACCTCTACCTTTCCTTCATAGAAGACAACGCAAACCTGGCACTAGATCGAACGTATAGACACTTGACATTTCATAACAGGTCAGGGGAAGGCAATGGCAGACTGCCTGCACAAGTATACCCCCCAGGATGGCGATGGAGGACTTCATCAGCTGCTCCCCTATGTTCCTTCCCTGAGTATGGGACTGCTGTCATCTTACGTTACTCGCCCTCACACAGTGGCCAGCCGGTGTGACCGAGCGGTTCTAGGTGCTTCAGTGTGGAACGGCGTGACCGCTACGGTCGCGGGTTCGAATCCTGCCTTGGGAATGGGTGTGTGTGATGTCCTTAGGTTAGTTAGGTTTAAGTAGTTCTACGTTCTAGGGAACTGATGACCTCAGATGTTAAGTCCCATAGTGCTCAGAGCCATTTTTGAACCTCACACAGTTGGGAAAATAATAGAGGGCAGTTGTGATACTAGTTTTCACCTGAAGGATGTAGCCTGTGCTGGCTACATATCATTTCCTCTTTTTTTGATACGGTGAAGGAGAATTAACGTGTATCAACGTTTTCGTCCGACGAAGAGATAGTGGAGGCCGGATAGGAGTGGAGCTGCAGCACGTCACAAAGCGGCTTCCATGACTAAGTTAGACAGCTTAGCAAGATATGGACGAAGAGGGTGGAGATTAAAAGAGAAGATGTAGACAAATGCAACGGTACTCATGCAACACAGAATACTAACAAAGAATAACTCTCCAGTGTACAAGAACCCATTTGGCTACACGTAAAATGCGCAAATACCAAAGCTTAGAACGACAACAGAAGACAGGAACACACCAACGTAAGTTACTGCAACATAGGATTGCACGGTGGGTATTAGTAACGAACTCATATACACCAAAATGCAAAAAAAAAAGACATTCTTGACCCGATATCATGGTCCGCAGCTCGTGGTCCTGCGGTAGCGTTCTCGCTTCCCGCGCCTGGGTTCCTGGGTTCGGTTCCTTGGGGTGTCAGGGATTTTCTCTGCCTCATGATGACTGGGTGTTGTGTGATGTCCTTAGGTTAGTTAGGTTTAAGTAGTACGGGACTGATGACCATAGATGTTAAGTCCCATAGTGCTCAGATCCATTTGAACCCGATATCATGAACCATACCAGGTACTGGAAATGACCTCACTGTGGAAATGCACATGCCAAAGAAAACTTGGATTATTCACGGGGGACCTATTAAGCGTTTTAAGGGAGCTGTCGCCGTATTACCAAAGGTACCAGTTGTATCAGCTATACGGAATGCGAAGGGTCATGGAACAAAGAAGAAACAGAGTACGCCTAAAATGCCGTGGAACATAGAAGAAACAGAGTACGCCTAAAATGCCATCCTTAAGCCTCGTCGATAGATACGATTTGAGATTTTTGGCCGGCCAGAGTGACCGAGCGGTTCCTGGCGCTTCCGTCTGGAACCGAACGACAGCTACGGTCGCTGGTTCGAATCCTGCCTCTGGCATGGATGTGTGTGATGTTTTTAGGTTAGTTAGGTTTAAGTAGTTCTAAGTTCTAGGGGACTGATACCTCTGAAGTTCAGTCCCATAGTGCTCAGAGCCATTTTAACCATTTTTTTGAGATAGTTGTTCACCTATATTTCATTTTGTTCTTGTGTAGATTATTAGGAATTCATGTAGTTTTACTTTGTTCCACTTGTACTATGTTTAAAGTCACATTTTGTTTTATTTTTCACTATCGAGGGAGCGATACAGTCTTGTTTTTGTATGTGGGGGTATAGTTTTTTCCGCATAATCTCGTCATCTGAAGGGAGGGGGAGATAGTAATAAAGGTTCCTTTACCTCAGCTTGCTTACCAAAATGGGTAGAGTTTGATGCATTAATAATTTCTGATGCCAATGATCTAATGTCGCTGGAAGGCCTACGGGGATGCCAGAGGGAAAGTGTTCCGATCTGCCCAAGTATGAATGATATAAACTGGCGTACAGGCATGAGGGGTCCGGGAAGTGAAAACCAAAAATAAGACATCCCTGTGTCTACCTAGGTTTTTCATCAAAGTACTCACAGTAAACTATTAGGAACACGGGAAAACAACAGGTATGAATAGAGCAGATTTAAGGGATAGCCGAATAGTGAAAATCGGTATGACTTTTGACTTACCAGGCGCGAAATAACGTCTACCAACTACGATCATTGCCACCACCACATTTAATTGGGAACAACTTATGTAAGGTAACCTTCCTAAATAAAACACCGAGGCCGGAAATTCTATGCTCACTAGACGAACTAGTAATAACGGAAAAAGGGAGAATAACAGCCAAACAAATCTTCACTACATACAGAAATGCGGCGGTAGACAATACGACGGTATAACAACTACAAGCGTGACATCTACCAGCGCCGTTGTGGCTCTGATTGCGATTTGTGAAATCTAATACTGTTTTAAACGAAATCCAGTGCACCGTCCATATGTGCCTGTGCATCAGATCCTCGTTGATTCGTTTGTAATTAAAGCTCAGACATAGTAAGAGAACCGCAAGTAATCTAACAGATGAACCTATAAGTGTATGAATAATTGTGTTAGTGTATGAGAAATGACTTCAGCAAAGATCTACGTTTTCTCTTCGATATATCACTCGTTGAAAGTCATATAAATTAGCTGTATGGTGACAGAATAACAACCAAGTTGTATAATGTTTAACTACTGGTGAAAATATATGGCATTAATTTATTACGGGTACTCCAAACTGAAAAATTCGAAGCCAATTTTCTGAAGGATTGGGGAGATGTTAGCCCCAGGATAGTGTCCCCGGCAGACACTAAAATTTCGTCCACATTCTACCCTGATGGCTAACCGAAGCCAAAACGCCAATGCCAATGATTAGCAGACTGTCAGCTAGGGTAAATGCTGAGCGAGTTGTGGCAGACACTGGGGCCACAGCAGTCAGGAGGTACGACTAAACGCCAAGCTCTGCAACAGAAAGATAATGACATCTTGGAAGCCGAGAGGTACCGTCATACTAGTGGCAAAGCAGAGTTTCATAAGAATAGCTATGTCCAACGCTACTTTAAATGTTCGGGTGTCGAGCCTGCAGCAAAGAGCCTCTGAATTATGTGAATCTGCGAAAGTCTGAAATTACTGTGAGAGCCGACAGCGGGGGAAAACCAGGACACGTGATGTCACAGCCATCCCCATCGCCGCAGAGCGCACCGAAGCGCCGTTTCGAACCTCCTCCTCACTTATAAATGCCAAAACTCAGATCTTATTAGGCTCCCTCCCATTACTTATTCTCGCTGACGTAACGACCTGTTCGTAACCAGTACTTTGTTACGATATTTGCACAATGCAATGTGTCCAGAAGAACCTCAAATCAGAAGATTGTCCTGTCACCAGCTCTCCACGTGTAACCTGCCCCTCACTATCGACCTTAATGACAGTGAAAAATTAAACTGCGTGCACCTAATGGAAATTTGGGAAAAGCAATCGTCACCGAAGTTAATTTGTCGGTAAAGAGGGAGGAATGAGTTACATCTAAATGAAAGGAAAAATGAAAATGAAATTGGTGAAAATTAATTTTGAGAAAGGGTAAAATTAATAAAGAAAGTAAATGTGCGGTCGTTACGTTAACAATTAATTGGCGTTAATTAGATATTTGAGATTTGGGGAAAATTACGGTCGCCAATTCCATACTAAAATAACCAAAAGTGAAAGATTAATGCACATATAATTAGCACTAAAAGCGTGGCAGCTGAAGGTTGACACGTGTTGTGTGGAAACTGAACATTTGTCAGAAGTAATAAATTTCACTGTACTCTAACTTAATTAGGAAAAGAATTAATAAAACCGGAAAATTGAAAGTTAATTTAGTGACTGAAATTAATAGTGAACTTTGTTTCTGAAGCAGTACGAAATTAAATAAAATATGATTAATCTTGGGCTACCTGAACAACCTTTTCAAAAGCTACTTCAATCTACGCAATTTAGAAATAAGAGATTTAACTTTGAACTTGAGTTAACTGATTCTGAACAATTAACAATAGTAAAATTTAGTATGTACCAAGCTGTGCTGCAGTCACAAGTAAGCTAAAATATGGTAACAAAACTCGCACCCTTAATTCGTGCTTCTGTAATCTAAATATTGTAGCCAGCTATGAATACTTCAACTGAACTTTGAAATTAAAGCAGTGAAATGGAATGATATTACTTTAATGCTGGCGTATGAGCTTCAACCACACTCGGGTTCATTCCAGAAAAGGGAAGGTTCTCTGCTTGGTAATGAAATTGGGACAATGAGCAACAAAGGTCCATGCTAACTGCTGTATTTTTGTGATGCAACAGTTTGAAAAGCTGAGGTCTTCCATACAGTTCTAAAACTTTACGTGCTTTTAGTCTTCCTTGTTGGTTGATTGAAGGTTTGCAGTTGTCGATCGGGGAGGTGGCGACAGTCACTCATTGTCAGCCGTCGCTGTTGCAGAAGCTGGATGTTGGCGCGCCTTCTTCTCGACACTGTCACCAGGCGAAACGGGCTCTTGATGTGCGCCAGCTAATGCTTCCCGTCTGCGACACCGTGTCAGAAACTGTCATAGCAAGTCGAGCGCAATTACATTCTACCAAACCCGAAAGCGTGGCAACTCGTGGGAGCGTCACATAACACACACGCTCCACCGCTCCACCGCCCTACTCCAGCCGGACTCCCTCTGCCCGCGCTCCATGCAGAAGAGTTAACACTATGAAAGATCCTAAACACATTGGTTCTTCACACGACCTATCGATGTAATCGTTCGATAGCATAGTTTTCCCTAGGCATGACCCAGCGTAAAAATACAAATAGTATTTATAAAACAAACCAATTATACATCGACATAAGTGCATATATAGTAATACGATTACAATGTATAAAGACACAGAAATGTCACATCTTCAGGTAACAAAATAAGGAAAAAAATTTATAATACAATAGATGGAAGTAGGAAGATATGCATTTCCGGCGTTACAACTTCGTAACAAATGTCTCATTGCTGGCTGCTGAGTGCTGATTGCCAACTTAGTCTCAGCCCTTGTCTCACTTGCAGATACCCAGTGAGAGGGGGGGGGGGGGGCTATGGGGGTCAGCCCTGGGTACGCTACCTGTTTTTGATCGCCTATGGAACCACATGTCAGTCTTGAACTACGCTACTGCTGCCAGCTCCGCAGCCAACCTCTGAGGCTTGCTGGAGGCTTGACTTGCGTCACCTGTGTGCGTCATCCGCCCTCGAGAGAGGGAGTACCGCTGCTGCTCATCCCTTTCCTATGGCAGACACCGATGCCACTGGATCCTGTTTCCTAAACGGGGGCTGACAGCCAACCCCTGCCGGCCAACCAGCATTTCAGGTGAACCTGAGATGTATCTTCTGACTGCAAATCTTTGACGTCAACGAGGCCACTTTGGAGATAAATTCGTGGAGCTGGAGGATGCTATAATACGTGGGTAAACAGCTGGCTCGCGACGGAACTGCTGCCACGCGACGCTCTGCTGTACTGGGAGTAATGTGAGTCGATTGCAAGCCGCCGTTCGGTCGCTGATGAGGCGCTACTCCACTCGCCCGGTTGTGGCAAAGCGCTTTGGAAGACAAACCCATATTTGTGCCTCATAATTGTATTATTGACAATGATGTTTTCTTGGGGATCTCGGGCGTAACTAACACCTCATCACCGAGTCCCGCCCTGCTCTCCCCAGACGACTGTAGGAGTCTGGGAGTAGACCCTTATAATAGAAACTAGACCTTGAGCATCATCCCAGCGGACCGCCCACAAACAAACAGCATTGATTTATGAAAACATCGGAAATAAGGATGCCCCACACTGATTACCTGCAGTTTGACGACAGTCCATTCCAAACATTCATTTCCTTCATCGATTCCATTGCTGACTCAGCTATCCAATGCGTGGTTTTGACTTGATTATGTAATCACTGATAATCACTGAAATAAAATCATACGCTACTGGCCATTAAAGTTGCTACACCAAGATGAAATGCAGATGATAGACGGGTATTCATTGGACAAATATTTTATACTAGAACTGACAAGTGATTACATTTTCACGCAATTTCGGTGCATAGATCATGAGAAATCAGTACCCAGAACAACCACCTCTGGCCCTAATAACGGTCTTGATACGCGCCTCCGCATTGAGTCAAACAGGCCTGGATGGTGTGTACAGTTACAGTTGCCCATGCAACTTCAACACGATGCCACAGTTTATCAAGAGTAGTGACTGGCGTATTGTGACGAGTCAGTTGGTCAGCCACCATTGACCAGACGTTTTTAGTTGGTGAGAGATCTGGAAAATATGCTGGCCAGGGCAGCAGTCCAACATTTTCTGTATCCAGAAAGGCCCGTACGAGACCTGCAACATACGGTCGTGCATTATTCTGCTGAAATGTAGGATGTCGCAGGGATCGAATAAAGGGTAGAGCCATGGGTCGTAACACATGTGAAATATAACGTCCTCTGTTCAAAGTGCCGTCAATGCGAACAAGAGGTGACCGAAACGTGTAACCAATGGCACCCCATGCCATCACGCCGGGTGATACGGCAGTATGGCAATGACGAATATACGCTTCCAATGTACGTTCACCACGATGTCACCAAACACGGATGTGACGATCATGATGCAGGCACTCCTTTCTGTGAAGCAGCGTTAAGGGTAATCGCAGCCATGGTCTCCGAGCTGATAGTCGATGCTGCTGCAAACGTGTCCAACTGTCCGTGCAGATGGTTGTTGTCTTGCAAATGCCCCCATGCGTTGACTCAGGGATCGAGACGTAGCTGCACGATCCGTTACAGCCTTGCGGATAAGATTCCTGTCATCTCGAATGCTAGTGATACGAGGCCGATGGGATCCAGCACGGCGTTCCGTATTACCCTCCTGAACCCACCGATTCCATATGCTGCCAACAGTCATTGAATCTCGACCAACGCGAGCAGCAGTGTCGCGATACGATAAACGGCAGTCGTGATAGGCTTCAATCCGACCTTTATCAAAGTCAGAAACATGATGGTATGTATTTCTCTTCCTTACACGAGGCATCACAACAACGTTTCATCAGGCAACACCGGTCAACTGCTGTCTGTATGTGAGTAATCGGTTGGAAACTTTCCTCATGGTAGCACGTTGTGCGAAAAGCTAATCATTTGCATATAAGAGTATCTTCTTCCTGTCGGTTAAATTTCGCGTCTGTAGCACGTCATATTCGTGAAGTAGCAATTTTAATGTCCAGTGGTGTATAACAGCTAGCTGCACAAACTGGCAACATGGCAGGATGCAGAAATTTCTGCTGGATGTGTTGCTTTCCAATTTTGATTCTGTGCTAAGGGATGTATTTATCGTCTACTCATAAAAATGACGCAGAGCAAACACAAATGCTAAAAATAGAGTACACTCTCATATTTACGTTTTTAAACCGCATTTCGTCTCATATAATTACATAGATAAGGGTGTTATGAGCTTTTTTCATGCAGCGTATTGTGTAACGTGTATTGGTGAATGTAATCCACAATGGTAATCTTTACCTAAAAGAAGCAGGACAAGTGCGAGTAACACTCGCGTTCCGAGGATTCCGTGCATGTTTAATTATGTTTATAGATAATAATAATAATTTCGCGTGGCTCAGTACCCTGGTGCAAGCCTTTTTATTGGACGCAACTTAAGCCACTTGCGTTTCCCTAACCTAAGCCAATTACGCGGCAGGGGAAAGGGGTGTTACACCTTAACGTGGAATCCGAAGCGTGTTTTTTTCAGGCAGCTCATATCGGTGAGATGTGAAGCCTAGATTAAATGGAAGCCTGTGAAATTGTCAGTCCTACCGTGTATCTATCCCACGACCCCTCAGTTATCATTCACACGCCTCACTACTACATCAGAAATTGGTGACGTTCCCACTTAGCTAGCGAGGCGTTGCTACCAGGATACACAAGTATATACACTGAATCGCCAAAAAAACTGGTATAGGCTCGAGCATTCAGAAAGATGTAAACAGTTAGAAAACGGCACTGCGGTCGCAACATCTATGTAAGGCAAGTGTCTGGCAATTCGGGGATGGCGACTGCACCGTTCAACACGTCGAGCACCTTTTCATAATGCACAGCCTGTGGCGGAGTGGTTACACGACAATAACACTCCTGTAATGGACGGGCCTGCACAGAGTCCTGACCTGAATGCTATAGAACACCTTTGTGATGTTTTGGGAAGCCGAATTCGTGCCAGGCCCCACAGAAAGACATCGATACCGCTCCTCACTGCAGCACTCGGTGAAGAATGGGCTGCCATTCCACAAGAAACATTCCAAGTCCTGATTGAATTTATGCCTGTGGGAGTGGAAGTTGCCATCAAGGTTAACGTTATACCAACACCATATTGAATTCCAGCATTACCCATGGAGGGTGCCACGAATTTGTAAGTGATTTTCAGCCATGTGCCCGGATACTTTTTGTGAGATAGTGTATGCCCATTACGCGGTTGTCGTCCGTCTCGATACATTTCCTAATGAGGATGTGGTGCGAATTGCGTAAATCGTGTTGGTAGGAGCAACTGATTCACCCGGTATCCTCCATTTTAAAAATGGAGGCTGCTATAGATGTCGAAAATTACTTGCATACGTTAGAAATTTGGCCACATTTCCGTTGTAGCTTAACGAAAACCACATCTCGACGTACTGCGACGGGTCAGGCTCTTATCGCGCAGTTTCCTTTCCCTGAAAGAAAATCCACCTACCTCGTTTCTTAGGTAGTTGCTGCACTCGCCTCTCCTGATAGCAGCTACTGGAAAAATTGCAGAAAAGCAGTGTTGAAGAAACTGCAATTTAATAGCCGCTCACCGGAGGCCGCGATACATGTTTGCTGAAATACAATCTATGAGCAATCTTCCTAAATAAATTGAGTTATTGGAATGGTAGTAATTGTTTACTCAAACGAGAACGCGAAGTTGGTAATTCTATTTAAGCTCTTTATTGTCTTTAAGCCTGATCATCAGCCCGCTAATCTACGTTTGAAGAAAGTTCAGTTCACAATACTATCCACACTCAAACCCCGCCAGAATTAGCTTTCAAAGTTACGGAATTTACTTAACTGCAACACAGACGATTTTCTAACATACACGTTTGCAGTCGATGTTCAATAATAGTTCGTTTTTTAACGTTAATGCTCGCCATAAGCACTTAGTAAAAGTTTACGAAGTACCGCCACGCTTTTAATTATTAAAGTTACTCGCGTCTTTCGCGGAACGAAAAGTCACAACTCGCTCAAACTCACACTACGCGTTACTGGACTCTTCCAGTCTCAAATCGCACAGTACCGAACCGATGAAGCCGTTTTATGACTTCATTTTACACATTATTCGCGAGGACACATCAAGCATGTCTCTTCTCGATCACAGTTCCTTCGCGACTCCTCATCCACTCGCGACTTACTCTCCTAGTCTGCTAACCGTCCTCGCATCTCATTGGCTCACACATCACACAGCCAATCAGAATTAACTCTTTGGGTGCGCCTCGCGCCAAAATCTAGCACGCACCAGTCATGACTTCTGAATCATTTACGTCATGATTTCTTGTTACACAAAATTTACTGTATAATTTAACAAACCGAAAGGAAAACTAGACTTTACTTTATTTCCAGAAATTATTTAAATACTCGCGAACGTTCTGGCTGCTTGTACAATACCATACACTCTTGGACATCCGACATTCACTAAGATGGGGAACCACTGGCGACTCTGTTCCCACGGTTACATCGTCTGAACACTTGCGAGTTCCAACCTAGATTTTATACACTTGCAAAGAATGGCGAATGTCCCTCTTTCATTCACTCAGGCACCCTCATTCACTCTCACCTACTCATATAAAATAACTGTTCCAAAAATTCAAAACATTTATGGTTTTAACAAAGTTATAGGTCAATTTCTAAAAGTAAAATTCTCAAAATAAATACAAAAGCACGGAAGGTGATTTTGTTTCATAGTTGGATGGTCACTGAAGGTGATCTATACATAATGGTATTTATTTAGACTCGAAAATTGTAGAAATTTGCGTTTTCTGTAAGATTTTTCTAATTTCCAAAATATGCAGGTTTCAAAGCTCAAATTTGGATGACTTATTTTTATTCATAACAGAAACTAGTATATTAACTTTTAATTTCCTCAGGTTCCTCAGTTAGAAGTTATTAAAGATGAAAGTTCCACGTTATACACGCGGCTAGTTAGCGCACAGGTCTTACATTCTCACGGTACAGACATGCCATATGGTCGTGACGTCAGACGAACGGACACCGGTAATCTGCCCGCTACAGCACATATGCTAATCTGATGGCTACTTTACAGTCTGTCTACATTTCACAGTAAATATTTGATAGAAAACTGTGCGCTCGCACTAGTTGCGACGCCACACACCTCCTGAGGAAACTAAATTTTTTCATTCATGACAAACTTCTAGTTTTCTAAAAAAATTTCTATTAAAGATTTACTCAAACAGCTATTTAACATTTATAGTTCCTGTACATCAATCATCCACTTATACCTAGGGCTGACGACCTACAAAAAATCTTATATCTAAACATGCACTTTTATCATCATTCAAAAAAAAAAAATTTTTCAGATTACAAAATTCTATTTACAAATTCCTGAAAGAGAAAACAAACCTAAATACTATCTTGATGTACGTCACACGCACACTAACACTACTATCGCTATTGTGAGCGTCACTTTTTTACCACTTACACTTAAGATTTTGATAGCACTCGTAGTTCGACCGGGTCCTGCTTGGGAGGTCCATTTCAAGTCTCGTGCTACCACCTCTGTTTACTTCGGCGCACCTGAAACATCAGCTGGCCTCAGTTCCCTTTCTAACTGCTACGTCTTAACCTACAGCAGCGATAAATGGCGCTATCTGCTTGACTCTAAAGTCTCATATTTTTGATAAAATTTACTTTACAGTATGTACAATTTTCAAATTTTTTTTTTTTTTTTTTTTTTTTTTTTTTTTTTTTTTTTAAGTGAAAAGTGAATTGACTTTCCTAATGCAGTACCGAAGTGGCACATTTACTCTTTAATTACTTCTTCATCTCATAATCAAACAAGTTATGGTTACATAAGAAATACTAAGAAAAACAATTCCTACAAATAGTTCACCAATACATAATAAATCTCCGCCAGCACTGGTGACTCTCCAGTTCCTGTACAATACACAACAATATAAAATATACACAAAATTATCAATATTACAATTCTGTCTCCAGGCAATCTCCTGTAGTCCTGTATCATAAATTAAACACTGAAAAATACATATTTACTTATTCATTTATCAACACTACAATCCTTATACTAATCTCTACGACAAACTTGGGGAGCTTTGTGTGTCTCTGGTCAAAAATGGAATCGATGTCATGGGTACTTTCCTCATCTCACATATCTGGAGTTACTTCAATTTCTTGTCAACATCAGGTTTTCTCTAGTCACATTCGGGTTTAATTTACAACTCTCATACTCATACTTCACACACTCAGGTTAGTATTTGTTAAAGCGTTTCCTACTAATCTGCGAAACCTCGTTACCCATACTTTCTAACATACATCCACCTCCTGAGTTACCAACGTCGCCTCAGCTCTGTTTACATTCGTAGCCTCACTTCCTTTTGTTTACAAACATCTCCTCTGTTTACCAACAAACGCCACCTCTGGTTACCAACATTAAGCTTTTTATTTACTCACCTTCGTAGCCTCACTTTTTCCTAATATCGAGCTAGCCAAACACTATGCTCATTCTTTCTCCTTTTCTCACATATTTCTCTTCATTTGACAGTCAGTCCTGCTGCACTGTTCCTTTAACTTAACTTCCTTTACCCCTTTGACAGTCAACCTTGTTGCACTGTACCTTTACTCATTTTACCACTAAATCACCTCCTGAGGCTCTGACTTCATTGAACAGACAGTTTTGCTGTACTGCTCCATTTCCTTTCCTAAACATTAGCTTAATGCTACGTCTTAACATATCGTTCTGTTACTTAACAAACAGCTTCAATGTTCGTCACCATATTTTCTGAGGCTCTTACATTTCTTAGTTATTTTACCTTTCTAAGGGCATTACTCACACCTTAGGCCAAACATTTACTTTACTGAGACTTATTACTTATCTGAGGTATCTTAATCCTTTTTGATTTTCTCTTACACTCATTCCTTACGCTTAACCTATACTGCACTGAGGTTCTTTCCTACTCATTACTTAAACACTTTATCACTTAAAAACTACGATAGAGAAGAAGGAAAGACGATAGAATTTTAGTTCTGAATGAAAGAAGAGGTAGGTTGACAATACGGAAAAGAAAGTGGAAGAAATATTGTCAAACGACTCGAGACCTAGTGCTCGTCACGCACTTAGCTCTGCAAAGAGTGCAAAGCTCTCTGAGGTATCTACTCACTCCTGGCCACGTCTCTCTTTTGAACATATCTTTTCAAATCCACAATGTTCCTAAGCCCTAACACCTTATGTGATTTCACAAACTCCAGTCTATAAGCATTTGGGTGAGGCTTCTCTACGATTCTAAATGGGCCCACGTACTCATCGGTAAACTTCTTTGTTTCTGACGTAAGTTTCTTAGATCTTTCCCTAGTTTTCACTAGCACTAGATCCCCTACCTGAAAACTAGTGGGATCAGCTCTTGCGTCATGCCTTCTCTTTCTTTCCAGGGCCTTCTTTCTTATATTAATACGTGCCAGTCTCTCCTTCTCTTCGATGGCTATGTCTGTGAGATTTGGAAACTCGACCAGGTCGAATAAAATATTATTCGGCCTAATGTCACACATTAGCTCTACTGGTGCATATCCTGTGGCTTCATGCTTCAGGTGGTTTATTACTTCTTCGAAGTATTCAATATAATTGGCCCAAGCGGAGTGTTTTTTATGACAATATGTTCTACACAATCTGTTTAACTCCTTCATAATTCGCTCACACATGTTCCCTTGAGGAAAGTACGCGGAGATTTTTATGTGATCGATACCTCTCTGTTGTAAACATTCACTAAATTTCTTAGAGATAAACTGGGGCCCATTGTCTGACAATATTGCCTTTGGCACTCCTATCTTCCCAAAATAGTCCTTCTCCAACTTATTCACTAATACTTTAGAGTTGGCTTTCTTAATTGGGTAAAATTTTACGTACTTAGTAAACCCATCCACCATCACAAACACATATTCACATCCCCCTCTAGACACTGGTAGTGGACCAAATAAATCTACAGCTACTAAATCCAGCCGATTTTGTGGTTCTACTGAATACATCTGTCCTTGGATAGTTCTATTGTTGGCCCTAACTTTCTGGCAACGATCACAGGATTCTAATCGCTGTTGCACCCTTCTCCACATATTATCAAAAATTACCACTTCACTTAACTTAGCTATACATTTACGAGCGCCATAATGCCCATACTTACAATGTACGTAGTCTATAAGTGCATCTACATGTTGCTCCGGAAAACATATTTTCCAATTCTCCTCACTGTCTTTCCTGCGCCTAAATAAGACATCTTTATGCACTTTATAGTAGACCAGTAATTTTGGGTAGTCTGGATGACCTAATCTACTCTTTACTAATTTAATGTTGTCATCCTGGTTCTGTTCCCTCCGTAGGTTCTTACAAATGCGCTTAATTAAGCCATCGTCCTGGAGCTGCATGATGGCCAACATTACTTCATTATTATCGGTATTTCTTAAAGATTTCCCTTCTTGTCCTGTATCTTTCACACTTCTTGATAAGGCGTCCGCCACGATGTTCTCGGAACCCTTAATGTATATCATCTTATAATTAAATTGCTGTAAATACAGGGACCACCTTCTTAATCTAGCATGTTTTAGCTGACATGAGTCTAAATATGTAAGGGCACTATGGTCTGTGTAGATCCAAATTTCATGTCCTAAAAGGTACTTTTCAAATTTTTGCAGGCCGAAAATAACAGCTAATGCTTCAAGTTCAGATATACTATAATTTTTCTCGGATTGTTGCAATGACCTGCTCGCAAAGGCTATGGTCTTGTGGACTTCCTCTTCTCCTTCTTTTTCCAACTGAAATAGTTCAACTCCTAACCCGTAACCACAAGCATCAGATCCCAGACAAAATGGTTTCGAAAAATCGGGATGGTTCAAAATCTTACTATTAATAAGAGCTTCTTTCAATTCTTCAAACGCCTTCTGACACTCAGAAGTCCATTTATAAACTACATTTTTCTTTAAGAGTTCTCGCAGGCACGGTGCATTGAATAATTGTCCAGACACAAATTTTCTATAAAACCCAAACAAACCAAACATCCCCTTTAATGCTTTACGTGTTGTAGGTGCAGCATAATCCCTTATTGCTCTAATCTTTTCTGGATCCGGCATGATACCATCGCCACTCACTATGTGCCCCAAGAATTTAATTTCTTTCTTCACAAATTCAGTTTTGTCTAGCTTCAATTTCATACCCCCCAATTTTATGGCCCTCAATACTTCATCCAATAACATACAGTGTTCCTCCCACGTTGGTGTCGATATCAAAACGTCGTCTACATACACTGTAATTCTTCTTAGTAGATGGTCCCCTAATACCTGCGACATAGCTCTTACAAAGGCACATACACTTATATTTAAACCAAACGGCACCACCTTATACTGATAACATCTACCTTCGAATAAGAATGCCGTGTACTTTCTTGATTCCTTTGCTAACGGTAGGTTCCAATATCCACAGGTCACATCCATGGATGTAAAGAACTTAGCACCTTTAAACTTTTGTAGCAGTTCTTCAATATTCTCCGGACGGTCACTCTCAGGTAGTACTATTTTGTTTAATGCTCGAGCATCCAACACTAGTCTAATTGAGCCATCCTTCTTAGGAACTATGACTAGCGGGTTATTGTACACACTAACAGCCCTTTCAATAATTCCCCACTCTAACATATTTTGAATTAAGTCACGTACTGCCTCCTTATGTACTTCTGGGATTGCAAATGGTTTTTTGAAGAAATGAGCGTCTTTCTGCACTGTCAAAAAACACTCATAATCCTTTACTAGCCCTGGTTGATCTGAGAAAACCTCGGCATGTTTGACTAGTATTTGTCTTAAATCGTTTTTCCTTGCTTCATCAATATCAATTAATTCTAGTAATTTCTCCTCGATCCTATTTCTGACACTCACAAGCTCAGACGGATCCTCTACTTTTTTGCCACCGTACTCATTATAGCCCTCCAAGAATTTCTCTGTTTTACAAATACATATAGGAAAATCATTCTGCTCAGGATCCTCACATAGCTGCTTACCGATGAAAGGTATAGTAATTAGTTTACCCTTAATTTTTACCATAACATCATTGGTAGAAAAATTCACCCATCCTTCATATTTATTCAAAAAGTCAGCCCCCACCAATATGTCTACACTCAGTCCATTTATAACTAAGAAGTTCTGTCTTATTTCTACTTCCTTAAATGCTATGGGTAGAAACACTTCCTGTTTTACTGTCTTCTTAGTCTTACCGGTTGCTACTACAATGTTCAAGCCACTTACTGGCATCTTAACAATCTGTTTACTGTTAGGGAGTTCATTTACCAAGTTCTGGGATACTGCACAGACTTCCGATCCAGTATCTATCAAACATTTAACTGGTTCATTTAATACTCTTAGCTCTACTATCGGTTGCCCTAAGTACTCTTTATTTATTTTGGGTTCTGCTTCCTCCAATAAATCTTGCACAATTTCTCTCCTTTCGAAGCCTGTCTTTTGGGTGGCAATCACATTCACACTTACAGGGTTTATTTCATGCTTATTATCACCCTCAATTCTAGTGGCAGCTCCTATTAGCCTATCCACTATTGCTAAGTCAAAACATTTTTCCCATGTTTCCCCCTCTTTCTCATTAACCTCCTTTTCTACGACCCTATCCAAGGCGTCGTCATTAACCTCTACCTCCTCCTCTAATCTATCCTCTTCTTCGTAACTATCTACAACATCAATTATCTTATCAAGCACAGTCACAACCCTGCCATTATTACTGTTCTCACCCCTATCCGACAGCTCTTCATTAGTTTTACTGTGCATAATGTCTTTCTGATTATTACCCTTATAACTAGTACTTAGTTCTTCAATAAGTGGCTTCTTATGATTATTCTTACAGTTAATTGGTTCATTAACCTCCACTTGACTTAAAGCTACTATCTCTGTCTGTTTTACGTTATCCTCCCTAAATTTTGTAGCAACAACATTTATGTTAGGTGGTCGTTCAGGCTGCTTTCTTATGAATGGTTTTGCCAGCGGATTTAACTTTAAACGCTGTTGCCTACGATCGCCAGCACACTCGTAGACAATTAATGGTTTTCCGAGCGCGGTGCGTCATCACTATGCCTCCAGCTGACCGCCTCACCTCCTGACATCTGTCGGCCGCTGTCATACTGCTCGCGTTCATTGAACCTGTTAACATATGTTCTTCCTCTACCACGTGAACTGCCACGGTATCCGCCGCCTCTCTGAACACCCATCCTATTAATGTTTACATCCGCGCGATTGTCATTCTGCCTAGCAGGCGGGCGATGCTCCCTCCTCATGTTTTCTTCTTCTTTTTGGACGGATTCAACCCTTTCTAAATACTGTACGAACTTGTCAATGTTATCTCGGGGCGCAGATATGATCTTAGTTTTCCAGTTCCACGGTAGCTTATTTTCTACCCCTAATATGATCTGTTCTGTTTCTAACTTATTACTAAGGTAGGACAGAGTTGTTACCCACCTTTGAACAAATCGTTTGATGCCCTCTCTCTTGGGGTCATACTTCTCTCCCGACCAGAACCGATTAAGAACATCCATCTGCTTTCTCTTTCCCCAGTATTCCTCAAAGAACGCTAATTTAAATTCTGACAATTTCGCGTATTTTTCAGAGGCTAAATTCCCCCATACTCTGGCCTCTCCCATCAAATTTGAAGTGATAAAGCCTATCTTTTGTTTATCGCTCCATACTTTCGGCAAAACGTCTTCAAAATCGTTCCAAAATTCTCTGGGGTGCATGTTCTTACTTGGGTCAAATTTTAAAAACTGTCTGTGGGTAACATACGCAACCTCGGTAGATTCAATTATTCCACTGGAAATTATACTACCACTATGGTTAGAAACACACTGTTCTACTTTGGTTAGTCTGCATTCATGCCCACAAAGTTGCTCATTCACACTTTCACTGAAATGGCTTATGTGAGTCTCTAAATTATTGACCTTATTTACAACTTGCTCTCCAAGTTTCTCACACCGAATTTTGGTATCATTTACTTTACATTGTAAGGCGGCATGATTAATTTCATTGGAATTCTCTACCACTTTTATGTGCTCACATACTTTATCTAATTCTGCATCAACATGGGATTTAAATTGCTGTTAATCCTCAGTAACCTGTTCGATTCGTGTCGTCAATTCACTTTGCACTTGAACAATATTTTCTGTACATTCTAGTTTAACCTGCTGTATTTCAACATTTACTTTACTACTGAGCACTGCTAAATCTTGCTTCCAACAGTCTCTGAGATCGGATATTTTGGAATCTAAATCAGCGCCCATTTTAGTCATCTCATTACTTAAATCAGATCCTAATTTAGACATTTTTGAATCCATTTTACTTGACATATTAGTTTCCATTTGTGACATATTAGTTTCCAATTTTGATATACTGGAATCCATTTTTGACATACTGGAATCCATCTTACTTGACATATTGGAATCCAACACGTTCATCTTAGTTAATAGATTCATCAGCATACTGGCGACATTATCCTTCGCCCCCTCATTTGCTGATACAATGTCCCTATTAACATTAACTACCGGCATGGGTAACTGTAACTCACTGGGCACTGACATATTTGGATCTGACTCCAAACTATAATTAACATAGGATGAATCAGTCAAACTACTACTGAAATTGGGTTGAGACACGTCTAAACTAAAATTCATGGGGTCATTTTCCCCTGTCTCCATCCCACTATCACAACTTAGTTCCGCCTTTTTGTCACTTGGTTGAAACTCAGCCATTTTTCTCAGTTTGACTCCACAAACACACAAAGTTTTCAAAAGCACTGTACTTAACTTTGTGCTTCGGCGTGCTGCGTTGCTGCTAGATGAAACTGCGGGTCCGTTCACCATACACTGCAATGCTGTACCAGTTTCCGGGCCCCCGCTCGAATCAGCGCTGCCAACTGCCACTGCTGTCGTCGCCTCTGCGTAGTCTCCGTAGCTCGTCGTCTGCCAGACGCCGTCGTAGACTGCTATTCCAATCGGCGCGTAGTCACCGAAAAATTCTTCCGTTCCGTACAACACATTACAGTTCACGGACACTTTCACTGTCCTTCCTATTCACGTGGCGATATCAATTTGTACGCTACACAGTTCCTACACATAGCGAGCACTTCTGTATTGTCCGGTAATTGTCACTACTGCTTTTTTTGAAATTCACTGGAATTTACTATTTTTATTTCCCGGCCGATGCACCACTTGCGACGGGTCAGGCTCTTATCGCGCAGTTTCCTTTCCCTGAAAGAAAATCCACCTACCTCGTTTCTTAGGTAGTTGCTGCACTCGCCTCTCCTGATAGCAGCTACTGGAAAAATTGCAGAAAAGCAGTGTTGAAGAAACTGCAATTTAATAGCCGCTCACCGGAGGCCGCGATACATGTTTGCTGAAATACAATCTATGAGCAATCTTCCTAAATAAATTGAGTTATTGGAATGGTAGTAATTGTTTACTCAAACGAGAACGCGAAGTTGGTAATTCTATTTAAGCTCTTTATTGTCTTTAAGCCTGATCATCAGCCCGCTAATCTACGTTTGAAGAAAGTTCAGTTCACAATTCTATCCACACTCAAACCCCGCCAGAATTAGCTTTCAAAGTTACGGAATTTACTTAACTGCAACACAGACGATTTTCTAACATACACGTTTGCAGTCGATGTTCAATAATAGTTCGTTTTTTAACGTTAATGCTCGCCATAAGCACTTAGTAAAAGTTTACGAAGTACCGCCACGCTTTTAATTATTAAAGTTACTCGCGTCTTTCGCGGAACGAAAAGTCACAACTCGCTCAAACTCACACTACGCGTTACTGGACTCTTCCAGTCTCAAATCGCACAGTACCGAACCGATGAAGCCGTTTTATGACTTCATTTTACACATTATTCGCGAGGACACATCAAGCATGTCTCTTCTCGATCACAGTTCCTTCGCGACTCCTCATCCACTCGCGACTTACTCTCCTAGTCTGCTAACCGTCCTCGCATCTCATTGGCTCACACATCACACAGCCAATCAGAATTAACTCTTTGGGTGCGCCTCGCGCCAAAATCTAGCACGCACCAGTCATGACTTCTGAATCATTTACGTCATGATTTCTTGTTACACAAAATTTACTGTATAATTTAACAAACCGAAAGGAAAACTAGACTTTACTTTATTTCCAGAAATTATTTAAATACTCGCGAACGTTCTGGCTGCTTGTACAATACCATACACTCTTGGACATCCGACATTCACTAAGATGGGGAACCACTGGCGACTCTGTTCCCACGGTTACATCGTCTGAACACTTGCGAGTTCCAACCTAGATTTTATACACTTGCAAAGAATGGCGAATGTCCCTCTTTCATTCACTCAGGCACCCTCATTCACTCTCACCTACTCATATAAAATAACTGTTCCAAAAATTCAAAACATTTATGGTTTTAACAAAGTTATAGGTCAATTTCTAAAAGTAAAATTCTCAAAATAAATACAAAAGCACGGAAGGTGATTTTGTTTCATAGTTGGATGGTCACTGAAGGTGATCTATACATAATGGTATTTATTTAGACTCGAAAATTGTAGAAATTTGCGTTTTCTGTAAGATTTTTCTAATTTCCAAAATATGCAGGTTTCAAAGCTCAAATTTGGATGACTTATTTTTATTCATAACAGAAACTAGTATATTAACTTTTAATTTCCTCAGGTTCCTCAGTTAGAAGTTATTAAAGATGAAAGTTCCACGTTATACACGCGGCTAGTTAGCGCACAGGTCTTACATTCTCACGGTACAGACATGCCATATGGTCGTGACGTCAGACGAACGGACACCGGTAATCTGCCCGCTACAGCACATATGCTAATCTGATGGCTACTTTACAGTCTGTCTACATTTCACAGTAAATATTTGATAGAAAACTGTGCGCTCGCACTAGTTGCGACGCCACAGTACGTATCGTAAATATTATTGAGGTGGATTGCTTATTTGTCTCATTTCATATAGCATGTATCAAGTATTTTCTTATTTATTCAAACTGGCATGTCAGGTCTTGCGTTTTCTAAGTAAAGATCTCCACAGTGCACACCCATCTTAGAACGTCAACCACAGCAGTTCTTTGGGCAGTTCTGTCACCTTCACACAGACTACACTGACAAACGACGAGTAATGGTACACTTTTTTTTGGATGTTTTATGTTGTGCCCTTTCGAACGGCCCAGTTGCTTTTCCCGCCTCCATAGAGACATATTTAGTGGAGTGCCGAGCTGGAGCCGCGTGATCGTCGTGAGACACGCTGCAGCTGAGCTGATAGCAGTAACTGCCTGCCTGCTGTTGCAAGATGCACCAACAACATCGACAGGCCAACTTCGACACCTCGTTGGAAGCGGTGGACCAGTCTCCATCACATCACGAGGGACTGGACTGATGGGATGCCCGAGGTGTCTGGAAAGGCTGATCGGGGCTGGAGATGTTGAAGTCGTCAGTTAGCGACAGGAAGTGAACCAGCAATACCCTGCAGGAATCAGGGTCGTCACCTCTTAGGAAGCGGTGGACTAGCCTGTGGCCTGTCACTAGATGTCTGGAGCAGCTAACTGGATCTGTAGGTTTTGAAGCAGTCGGCCGCCAGAAGTAGAACCAGCAACATCTTCCAGAGATCACTTCCATCACTACTTTGTAAGCGGTGGAGAGGCCTGTAGTATGACGCCAGGGGCTATATTGACATGGCCACCAAGGTGTCTAGAGCAGCTTACTTTGTTTGAAGGGAGTGGTTAGCCTCAGGAAGTGGAACGAGAAACGTCTACCTGAAGCCAGTGTCATCGCCATGTAGGAAGTAGTGGGTAAGCTTGCAGCATGTCTTCAGGGGCACGATTTGTGTGGCTGCCGAGGTATCTAGAATGGCTAACTAGAGCTGTAGGTGTCTAAGTAGTTAGAGGTAGGAAATAGAAACAGCAATATCTTCCACAGGCTAGTGCTTTCGCCGCAGCAGAAGCGTCAGACTAGGTCGCCGCGTGTCACCAGGTGACAGATCGGTCGGGTGACTAAAGTGTCCACAATGGTGGGCTGAGTCTGAAGGTGAAAATTTTTCTGCAGATCCGAGAGCGAAGGTCTCGGGAAACTGGTGTCCTGCAGAACTGTTAGCTCGACGTCACTACAGTATATACGCGTGTGGCTGCTGTGTGAACCCAAGCGCCTGGCTGAGTGGCTGGTTTCATTTCCTGGACAGACAGATAACGATCCCAGTTCGGGCAGAAAACGGGTTTCTGACAGGCACGATCACCACTTCCTGAGTGCTTCCGGAAGCTGATCCTTTCGCGGTGGTGGTTTTATGGGTGATAGAGTGTACTGTGTCATATACAAACGTTGTTTGAGTGTGTTTCAGAACCACAAAAACTGCAAGGTTAGTTCGTGGTTTTCGGGTGACAGGTTGATGCTATTAATTGGTTGCACAGGAGTGCGCGTGTGTTCACTGTAATCTAGAGCAGTTCTACTAGTTAACTACACGCTGTGTATGTGATTAATTGTATTAATATCAAATTGTTCTGTCTAAACTCCATTGTGGACGTGACTGCTGAGAGTTCACCTTGTTAGATTCTTGTTCCACATTCCATGTGGATACTCAATTACTATACAATAATTTATTAAGATGTATCGAGACGTAACTTCGTACACATGTATATGTATGTTGATATGGTATATACACAATCGGTGTGGAACCGCGAGACCACTACGGTCGCAGGTTCGAATCCTGCCTCGGGCATGGATGTGTGTGATGTCCTTAGGTTAGTTAGGTTTAAGTAGTTCTAAGTTCTAGGGGACTGATGACCTCAGATGTTAGGTCCCATTTTTTTACACTATCGATGAAAGTTTTCGATCTGTCTTGACAAAAACTATATACTATATTTCAGTGCATCCGACACCTCTTTCTAAATACAACAATAAAATAAATATTTTCTCTCTCCCTGTGCTTAAGTACAATAGAATATGGTTTATACTTTAGCCACTTCAAAGCATCCACCCTTTTCTCCCAGAGCAGTTGCACAAACTCTTGACTTTCTGGATATAAGATTTTGCAGTGTTTTCTCAGATACTTCAGTCCAACACCTCTGTAAATTAGTCCATAGTTCTTCATCATTAGATGACCTCAGTTTTCTGAGTTTCCTGACAAGTTAATCTCATGAAAGTTAAATGGGGTTTCATTCAGTTGGCTGACTTGCCCAAATCATATCCTTCAGTTATCAGCGGTTTCTTTTAATACTGAGATACCTTCGACGTCACTACTTTATCAACTTCACTACGATCATTGTTTTGTCATTCATGGCAGTGACAAGAAAGTGGGGGAAAGTGGCTCTGAGCACTATGGGACTCAACATCTAAGGTCATCAGTCCCCTAAAACTTAGAACTACTTAAAAGTAACTAACCAAAGGACATCACACACATCCATCCTCAAGGCAGGATTCGAACCTGCGACCATAGCACTCGCGCGGTTCCAGACTGAAGCGCCTAGAACCGCTCGGCCAAAAGTGGGAGAAGTGGCAGTGGCACACAAAGTACCCTGGCTTGCTCAGTATAAATATAGATGTGCAAGAAAGCGTGGTAAGTCCAAAGATAAGAAATTAAACAGCAGAACAGAATTCGCAATGTGCAGCAAGCTTTCTACAATAGGTGATATCATGGAAAACTTTAAATAATTTTGTAAAACCTTGCTGTTTGGCGAATGTAATTTTCATATAGCTCATTAGTAAGTATAGTTTCACTTTTATCTAGACGAACTTCTGACGTTATGCTTTTTTGTATTATTCTAGTTAATGTTTGAGCTGTGTGTCAGCCCCTATCGACAGAGATCCGTTTACCGTGTTGCTGACCTTCTAACAGAGCAACAAGTACTATGGCGTCCTGCCAGAGGGTGCAACTTGCACCACCTGTCGATTTTCACAGTGCTGTGTTCGCAGTGTTGCTCTCAGTCAGTCTTCCTTCTCAAGCGCTTTGGAGTCTTCATACCGAGCACCCGTTCTGGGCTACGCTATTCACACTAGCCCGTTACAGGAGGCATACCCACTTTATTGCATTTTGAGGAGATATACTGTAGTCCGAAATATCGGGATATTGACAGACCGGTGCGAGCTGTATCTAAGGAACTAGCTGTGAGCGATTTCGTCCGCAGTACAACCAGCAGAATACTGGAGACAATTAATTTGGTGAAATACCTCAACACTCGCTTTTGTACTATTTAGTATCCCACTGCCAGTAACCGGTACATTAGTATAACACTAACCATGGCTAAATTCCTTTAAACTACCAAAGCTTTATTTGGTTGCTTCGTGTTAGAGGAGTGCGGCCTGTCTTTAGTTCTGTTCTTAATTCAATCTGAGAAGCTGTAAATAACTTCCATTATGTTTGGTATCAGATTACCCATCCCAGGCTACGTGTTATGTTAACTGTGTTCCGATTTCTCCACCGAGTATTGACCATTCTATGGTCTAAAACCGAAGTTTTTACTGAATGCTCATAGATTTTCATAAATATTCATTCACAGTTATAAAGCTCCTTCGTTTTCATGTTCTGTGTGTGATCCCAGAAAGTATGTTTTCACAATTTCATTGTGTACTTTTTAATCATTCCCACGCCTAATGAGAATGTTGTCACTACGATGTAAGGGAAATTCCTGAATGAAATTCACCTGTGTCAGGCGATGTAAACATCCAGTCCTGGTGACAGACGCCTGCTTCTGATTGTAGGTTGCGTTCACTGGAACGGTATTTATAAATTCTTTTGTATGACAGACTGGTACGTGATTAAATCCTTGCATTTACTGTTAACCGTCACAGCGATTAGACTGCTCCGTTTTATTCTTTTGGTGCAGATTAGCTTCATGAAATAATATGTAGAAGGCTGTAATCGCCCATACCTAAATGCAGGTTGCCTATGTAACGGTTTCAGGGGCACCAAACATTCAGTTTTCGGTATTTAATGTAATATGGATTGAATCTAAAAATTTAAAATGTGTTACAATCTACTCATTAAGAGCTGTAATCTTACGTCAAAGCTTTAAAACAATAAATCAAATATTAAATTTCTCTGAATAATTCATCCACGATTTCCAACAAATTTGTCACATTATTTCAAATTGCTTCGAAATTTCTCCTCACTGACATGCCCCCTCCCTCGCCTCAAAATAATGAAAGAGAAACGGTTAACATTTACTACACTTTCTGTGTTCATCAAGTATAGCTTCAGCATCCAGCACTGAATTTATTAAGTCTTTAATAATAAATTAATTCACAGAATCTATAGTAGCAATTAGAATTAACATATACCAATGAATTTACTTGCAGAACCATAATGCTGTACGATACAACGCTCAGAAGGAATTTAATAACCATAGTTTTATGTAAAGAGGCGCAAGTAAAATGGAACTGGGTGGGGATGGGAGGGGACGGGGAGCGGTTTATTGTTCTTCAGAAGCAACCAAGTTTATGGAACGGTCCTTACCGTACAACATTTATTTCGTAATCAGATTTCCGGTCGGAACCACTCATCCTAATACTTTTTCTGTAGTAGTCAATTGTGTACATGTAATTCAGTGTGTGCTAATCTGTGTACAAGATTATATAAAAATAAAAGATCACATTCATTACACACTTAATTACATGCTACAGAGGTAATTATAAAAAACAGAAGCTGAAGATGACTTTTTAAGAACTGAAAGTATTTACGTATTAAAATTATCAATAAGAGGGGTTATCATTTGATGACAGAGTTTAGCGAGGTGGTGTATTTCCAAAACTTATAAAATTGTTTTTACATAAAATGATTCAATTGCCTTGATGGCAATAATACCACACTTTTCAACTTATTACTGCTTTCGGTTGCTACGCATCTATCTTCACCTTTGTAGAAGTAACAAGAAACTGAAATTGCTTTTTCGGTTGTCTCCATTGATTGAGAATTACATTCTGTAATATCGTTGGTATTACCATAAATATATTGAAAACATGGCATATTGAGTTCTAAGACCTTCATAAGAAATTATAAATGTTCATATTGACCTAGTAGGTATTTTCCATTTATTTACATAATTCCGAAATACAATACTAGACGATAGCAAGCTAGCCTAGACTGTACGTAGGTACGCTGTTTGTAACGTGAGTGGTATGTTTCCGCCATTTAACATTTGTTACATAGAAATAATGCAATGGAATACGTTCTTGAAGTCACTTTGACCTATAGGCCTAGGCGTTTTGGTGTTTTTGTTACTTTTATAGATCTGTAGATGGTGGTGTAGCAAATGAAACAAACAATTGTAGAGCAAGTTATTCTTGTAACCAAGACAATGAAAATATTTTATACTGAAAATTATCATTCCCATCAATGATACACACAGTTTAGAGAGTCATTGTTCTCCAACGGACATAATTTCGGTCTTAGTTAATGAATAAATAAGAGCACTATAATCTGATTTCCAATGGACGTATCAAAGTTCACACATGTAGATATCATATTGAAACATCTTTCTGAGAAAAATGTTTAATTCTGAATATCATGTAGACTAGTCTGTGAAAGACTGGTACCTAGTAAACGACGGTATCACGGCAACACTAATTTATCCCTCGACGCTAACAGTTCGCAGAGCCATGGACGCGCACAGATACAGCACAACAACGGTACTCTTGATGTACACGACATGAGAGGTAATTGAGCGTGACGGAAGCCCAGATAAACGTGAAATATGTTATCTTCGTACAGTAGATGCACATGAACAGAACGGAAACATTGGCGAGATGGAATTCGAAGCTTGTATGTCAGTAACCGTTCTCGAGTCCCATTTGGCACTGGTTATACTGCAATCACTGCCGTTAAATCTGGCAGTAATTGGATTCCATTCATCGCCACCGTGACATTAAATTCAGCCTCATCTCATTTATACATGCGAAATAACTCGTTAAAGCTTTACCTAAGCCTAATATGCTGATGCAGGATTAAATGGACAATCGTTTCACGAATACAATTACGCCCACGTGCATGACCGTTCCGTAGCTGTTAGGATCCGTTGTACGTTCATCGCTTAAGATGTAATATGCTAAGTGCAGTATATGGCCGTGAGAGGTCTGCTTCTACCGCATATCGTATTATTATTTCAAGAGTGGTTTCATTTAAGGTTGAGAGGCAGATCAACAACAATAGTCGAAAATAATATATACTTTGCCGATTAAATATTGGAAGATTAACACAGGTTCTGCTCATTTCTCTATGTAGACACCATTAAGATTCAAGCATTGTAGGTTCCATGTGACGGACATACTAGAGCCCTCTGACTGTAGCGACGCCGCGTGAGATTCAGCTAGTCTAGATATTTGGTTCCCGGCATATCATCATCTTTTAAACTTTGGTAAAAGTGCTATCGCTGGAATGATAGGTATTGGAAATATAGAATATCTTGTGCAGAGCACGGTGCTGTATTAGAGTTTGCTTGATCTTAAATGCAGAAAATTTTAGATATCAACTTTCTGCACATTGTTTTCATAGAGAGGCATTGTCTAACAGTACACAACAGTTGTCTCCGCACTATGAAATCTAAAAATGGCGTAGCATCTTGTTCCTGAAATATATACATCAATTTTCCGTGATATGAAATTGACGGCATCGAAGATCTTGAATGACTCTAGTACGTGGACACCTAAGGTGACAAAAATCTCATCAAACGTGACGATTGAATCGTTTCGCTGAAAAATCATAGCAACATCGATCCTTCGAATTTTGACCACCAGTGACATCTATTAAGAGAATGAATGTGTCCAGTCACATCTGCACCTAAATCTCCGCCCTTAGATTTGACAGACTTTGTGGACTGTCAAAGCTAATCAGATTTGTCGCTCCTGTTGGGTCCCATACCGAAGTAGCATTTTCTATTACTATTGGTGTTGAATTGTTTTAGTTGTGTATCATGACATTGTGACTTTAAAGGGAAATTAATTTACGCCCTGTTAATTCTTTGTCGGGTCATTGTTTTCATAATATGTCGGAGGTGGGACTTTTATTTAGGACCTGGAATCGTATATAGACATGCTAAGTGATGATGCGATTATAGTTCCTTCTAGGTAGTGTTTGGTACATAGCGTATGCTGTAGAGCGGCAAAAGATTGTAAATACCTAAAACAAATTTCACTGCTACAACAACATCTGCCTCGAAAGAATGCTGTTGCTGGGAAACGCTCATCCTTGGATGGATAACACTGAAACACTCAACCTACAGCCAAGATCTGCCACCGAGTGATAACCAGATTTCGGCAGACTGGTGCAATCATTCCACATAACGGTATTTTATGATTGTGACTTCATTATGAAGGCTGCTAAACAGAGGGCCAACCGATCTGACACTGACTTCTATCGAGCAGATATACTCGTACTTACCTCAATTCCACGTACAACGGTGTAGCTCCTCTCTCTTGTACTACAGTGGTACCCCGTGTGATTATATTCCCACACTTCAACCTTTAATTACTGTTCAAGTTTATACCTTTTCTTTATAGGTTTGATTCGGAACTATTGACCATTACCTACGGTCGTATTTTCGTAAGTTAACTTTCTTTCTATAAGGTTCCTAGTTGCCCTTGTGCAAGGAAGTAATGTATATTAATTAATGCATTTCTCAATCTGACAAACCTTACTTAACAGTGCTGTCATGCAAACAAATCAAAATACCCCCATTTTCATTAGGCTTACAAATAATGGTAATGAAACTACCGAAAATTAAGAGGTAAATCATCTGAACGATTAGAGGTTCGGATGTTTGTAGGGCCCCTGCCTGATGCTGCAACTTATTTCATAATTACAAAAATTTTACAATCTGGTCGCTAGTCTCCATTGACAATTTAGTAACCCCTTGTGTAGGTTGGTGTAAATAAACGTGCCCCTGAGAACAGAGTCCCAGCATACCAAGAAATGCAGCAGAGTAAAGGAAACACGATACTGACTGGACTATAGCAGATGTTCAAAGCGACCACCATTCACCTCTTGGCACTTTTGGGCACTGGTAAGGAAGTTGCTTAAGGCGGATAGAGGCTGTACAACTGGAATTGCTGCAGTCTCATCCGAAATGTTCTGTTGCAGTTCTTGAAGACTATGAGGCTTGTGGCGATATACCTTACATACCCTAGAAAATAACGGTACACTGACATGCCAGTTGACACATTATATGATGATCGATCCCCAGTGTGTCCCTCGTATTCATGGCTGAAAATCGAATACCTGGGAACAGTAAACGCTTAAAACAGTAATCGTTTATGCTTTATGTCGGTAGACTATACTGACGGCCCAGTAGCAAAGCTTTGCGTCTATTACAGTGCTGTAATTCGGGAGAAGCTGGGAGTATTGAGGTGATAGGTTTAGAAAAAGTTTTATACCATAAAAGACAAATTATAAGAAATGGTATTTCAAATGTTTATCTGCTTCTTTAGCACACAATTAATAATTCCGAGAAAATTTAACTTCCGCAAACAAGTAAACAGTAGAATTTTGAAAATACAAACTGACCACTTTAACTGAAGTCAGCAAACTGTTAAGATTCAACGGATGGAAAGCAAAGAGCAATACAATTTCAGAATTAGAAATTGGAAGTTGGAAGTTAAGATACCTAACTAGTATTATGCTCCTTTTTCCTCTGATGTTCAGTTTCAACACAGATTAACAAGCACAGTGGTGACTATAACAGAGAGAAAAAAATCCATTAGCAGATACTGCACACCAGAAAACTAACATTTTAAAGTGACTTCTTAGTCACAATAAAATGACACGCATTAATATAGGCATGAACGAAATAAAAACTCCAGGTAAAAATCAATAAAACCAGTGAACCATAAACATATAAAGACCCGAATGTAGTTTTTTGTAATGCTTTGGGAACTGATTACTTTCAGACCAACTGGTGTAGAGAAACTGTCGAAACTGCAATCGTGATATACAAACTGTCAACATCTTTAGTACAGCGCAATTGGAATGACAGCTTTCAATAATTTTAGCAAGGCTGTCGATCCGGTTATTACCAAGAAAGTAATATATTTAACACTGTGTACCCAAGTCAGCACAAATAGTACGCCTAAATTACAAATGCGGCTCGAAACCATTGATCACAATGTACGAACACCACACTACAGCCGATAACTGCAGCGAGCTCGTCATATAGTCAACGCCTTAAGATGCTCAGCAGGAAAGTCCATATCGTTCAGCCATTCCAGTTTGCCTGCAGTTTCCGTAGGTACTAAGCAGCAGACTTAATATCAAACCCATCTTCCACCTGAAGCATTTGTCGTTTTCTTAGCCATGTAATCTGACAGAATAGCGGTGCAGACTTCGGCTAATAGCGCAGTTCACTTCCAGCAGTTGCTTTCAGCGTTCATTCCCAGATAACATTCAGCTGCTGTTATTGAATTTATGTCCTCCTGTAATTAGTCAGCAGCAACTGAGGCCGACCTTTTGGTATCACATATCAGCATCATGCCACGAAAGTCGTTATGATGGTAGCGGAAGCGCAAGTTTCCATTAGAAGCTGATAGCGGTCGCGTGGGATCCGGCAGATTTACTGTTGAGCACCCGCAAAGCTATACGTCTCGTGGCTCTGTACCATGAGCGACCTCTTCCGCCACAATATGGAGCAACCTGTGGCAGTCTATCAGGCGATTTGCACTTGGAGACACTACACTACACCTTCGTTCGTGCCTAGGACAGTGAGTGTCAGCCTGGTTTGCTATTGAACGGGCTGGACTCGAGTTCATGTTGGATTATTTCATAGTCGTCACCATCTCGGCAGCCACCGTCGTCATGGGTTGGGCCTCTCCTCCTGGCGGCTGTCCTCGTGGCACTCCTGGTAGCTCTGCAGTCATAAAGGTGCCTCGTTTGCTCCTCTGCTTCTGGATGTGAGTGCATGCCCTCGGCCGAGTTTCACAGCTGGTGTTGCCATGCAGACTCAGCACGTATGCCACGGGGCGAGCAGGGCCTCAGCATTAGCCTCAGTTCCTGCTCCCGTCACCTCATTGCCACCTGCTTCCCCCCCCCCCCCCCTCCCCCCGTCTCACCGCTATATCGACGTTGAGCCACACCTCCAGCGGCTCCACTCCACAGGCATCCTCTTTCGCCACAGTATGGGGCAGCTGGCGACAGACGCTGAACCTACTTTCATTTGGAGTCGCTACACTTTGACGCCTTCGTTCGTGCTTTGACAGTGAGACTCATCCTAGTTGCTATTGCGTGAACTGGACTGGAGTCTGGAGTTAATGTTTCATCATTTGCACGTCTTCGTGCGTTTAGAGGTATACAAGTGAAGTAAACGCACTCTCTGCTGAGTTGCTTCTTCACTGATCATTTATGCTGTTCTCCCGTTTGCCAACGACGACAGCTGCCGTACCACTCTGTAGAAACCTCTCCTTACCCTTGTGTAAATGTCATCAATTAAGAGTTAACCCTCTTTTCAATAATTCTTATAGCCTATTAATGCTGAAAGATCTGAATGAAAGTTGTGCTGAATGTGGGATCGAATTTTTTTATTTCTTTTTGGTCGTCAGTCTTCTGACTCGTTTGATGCGGCCAGTCACGAATTCCTCTCCTGCGCTAACCTCCTCATCTCAGAGTAGCACTTGCAACCCACGTTCTTAAATATTTGCTGGATGTATTTCAATCTCTGTCTTCCTCTACGGTTTCTCCTCTACAGCTCCATCTACACTCCTGGAAATGGAAAAAAGAACACATTGACACCGGTGTGTCAGACCCACCATACTTGCTCCGGACACTGCGAGAGGGCTGTACAAGCAATGATCACACGCACGGCACAACGGACACACAAGGAACCGCGGTGTTGGACGTCGAATGGCGCTAGATGCGCAGCATTTGTGCACCGCCGCCGTCAGTGTCAGCCAGTTTGCCGTGGCATACGGAGCTCCATCGCAGTCTTTAACACTGGTAGCATGCCGCGACAGCGTGGACGTGAACCGTATGTGCAGTTGACGGACTTTGAGCGAGGGCGTATAGTGGGCATGCGGGAGGCCGGGTGGACGTACCGCCGAATTGCTCAACACGTGGGGCGTGAGGTCTCCACAGTACATCGATGTTGTCGCCAGTGGTCGGCGGAAGGTGCACGTGCCCGTCAACCTGGGATCGGACCGCAGCGACGCACGGATGCATGCCAAGACCATAGGATCCTACGCAGTGCCGTAGGGGACCGCACCGACACTTCCCAGCAAATTAGGGACACTGTTGCTCCTGGGGTATCGGCGAGGACCATTCGCAACCGTCTCCATGAAGCTGGGCTACGGTCCCGCACACCGTTAGGCCGTCTTCCACTCACGCCCCAACATCGTGCAGCCCGCCTCCAATGGTGTCGCGACAGGCGTGAATGGAGGGACGAATGGAGACATGTCGTCTTCAGCGATGAGAGTCGCTTCTGTCTTGGTGCCAATGATGGTCGTATGCGTGTTTGGCGCCGTGCAGGTGAGCGCCACAATCAGGACTGCATGCGACCGAGGCACACAGGGCCAACACCCGGCATCATGGTGTGGGGAGCGATCTCCTACACTGGCCGTACATCTCTGGTGATCGTCGAGGGGACACTGAATAGTGCACGGTACATCTAAACCGTCATCGAACCCATCGTTCTACCATTCCTAGACCGGCAAGGGAACTTGCTGTTCCAGCAGGACAATGCACGTCCGCAAGTATCCCGTGCCACCCAACGTGCTATAGAAGGTGTAAGTCAACTACCCTGGCCAGCAAGATCTACGGATCTGTCCCCCATTGAGCATGTTTGGGACTGGATGAAGCGTCGTCTCACGCGGTCTGCACGTCCAGCACGAACGCTGGTCCAACTGAGGCGCCAGGTGGAAATGGCATGGCAAGCCGTTCTACAGGACTACATCCAGCATCTCTACGATCGTCTCCATGGGAGAATAGCAGCCTGCATTGCTGCAAAAGGTGGATATACACTGTACTAGTGCCGACATTGTGCATGCTCTGTTGCCTGTGTCTATGTGCCTGTGGTTTTGTCAGTGTGATCATGTTATGTATCTGACCCCAGGAATGTGTCAATAAAGTTTCCCCTTCCTGGGACAATGAATTCACGGTGTTCTTATTACAATTTCCAGGAGTGTAGTATCATGAAAGTCATTCCCTCATGTCTTAACAGATGCCCTATCATCCTGCTCCTTCTCCTGATCAGTTTTTTCCACATGTTCGTTTCCCATCCGATTCTGTGCAGAACTTCCTCAATCCTTACCTTATCAGTCCAACTAATTTTCGACATTCGTCTGTAGCATCACATGTCAAATGCTTCGATTCTCTTCTGTTACGCTTTGCCCAGAGCCCTTGTTTCACTACCATACAAAGCTTTACTCCAGATGTACACTCTCAGAAATTTTTTCCTCAAATTAAGGGCAATATTTGATATTAGTTGACTTCCCTTGGACAGGAATGCCCTTTTTGACAGTACTAGCCGGATTTTGATGTCCTCCTTGTTCCTTCCGTCATTGATTATTTTACTGTCTAGGTAGCAGAATTCCTTATCTTAATCCACTTTGAGACTAATCTTAATGTTAAGTTTCTCGATGTCCTCGTTTCTACTACTTCTCTTTACCTTCGCCTTTCTTAGATTTACTCTCAATCGACACTCCGTACTCATTAGACTCATTCCGTTCAGCAGATCATGTAATTCTTCTTCACTTTCACCCAAGATAGCAATGTATTCAGCGAATCGTATTATTGATGTCCTTTCCCCTTCAATTTGAATTGCTCTCCTGAACCATTCTTTTATATCCATCATTGCCTTCTCGATGTACAGAGTGAACAGTAGGGACGAAAGGCTACATCCTTTTAATATACGAGCACTTCGTTCTTGGTCGTCCACTCTTATTATTCCCTCATGGTTGTTGTACATATTGTATATGATCCGTCTCTCCCTATACCTTATTCCAACTTTTTTCAGGATTTCGAACATCTTGCACCATTTTACATTGTCGAAGGCTTTTTCCAAGTAGACAAATCCTATGAACGTGTCTTGACTTTTCTTGCTTCCATTATTAACCGCAAGGTCAGAGTTGCCTCTCTCGTGCCTTTACTTTTCCTAAAGCCAAACTGATCGTCATCTAGCGCATCCTCAATTTTCTTCTCCATTCTTCTGTATATTATTCTTGTAATCAACTTGGATACATGAGCCGTTAAGCTGACTGTGCGACAATTCTCGCACTTGTTAGTTCTTCCCGTCTTCGGAATTGTGTGTATGATGCTTTCTCCGAAAGTCAGATGGCATGAACATTCTACGTTTTGTTGCCACTTCCCCCAAAGGTTTTAGAAATTCTTACGGAATATTATCCATCCCTTCTGCCTTATTTGATCTTATGTCTTCCAAAGCTCTTTTAAATGCTTATTCTAATACCAGATACTCTATCTCTTCTAAATCGACTATTGCTTCTTCTTCTATCACATCAGACAAATCTTCTCCCTCATAGATGCTTTCAATGTGTTCTTTTCACCTATCCGCTCTTCTAGTTTGCATTTAACAGTGGAATTCCAGTTGCTCTCTTAATGTTATCAACCTTTCTTTTGATGTCCCCGACGGTAGTTTTGGCTTTCCTGTATGCTGAGTCTGTCCTTTCGACAACAATTTCTTTTTCGATGTCTTCACATTTTTCCTGTAGCCATTTCGTCTCAGCCTCCCAGCACTTCCTATTTATTTAATTCCTCAGCGACTTTTAATTCTGTATTTCTTGGTTTCCCGGAACATTGTTATTCTTCCCCCTTTCATCGATCAATTAGTTTTTCTTCTGTTACCCATTGTTTCTTCGCAGTTACCCTCTTTTTACTTACGTTTTCCTTCCCAACTTCTGTGATGGTCCTTCTTAGAGATACCCAATCCTCTTCAGCTGTACTGCCTACTGAGCTATTTCGTAATGCTGTACCGCCGCGCCGGATTTGTCGAGTGTCTAAGGCGCTGCAGTCATGGACTGTGCAGCTGGTCCCGGCGGGGGTTCGAGTCCTCCCTCGGGCGTGAAGGTGCGTGTTTGTCCTTAGGATAATTTAGGTTAAGTAGTATGTAAGCGTAGGGAATGGTGACCTTAGCAGTTGAGTCCAATAAGATTTCACACACATTTGAACATTTTTTCTTAATGCTGTATCTATAGCCTTAGTACTCCCGTGTCCCACTTCTTTGCGTATTAATTCTTCCTGACTAATGCCAAAAACTTCAGCGTACTCTTCATCACTACTATATTAAGATCTTAGTCTATATCTGCTCCAGAGTATACCTTACATTCCAATATCTGATTTCGGAATCTCTAACTGATCATGATGTAATCTACGTGAAATGTTCCCGTATCCCATGGCCTTATCCAAGTATACCTCTTCCTCTTGCGATTCTTGAACAGAGTATTATCTAGTACTAGGTGAAACTTATTACAGAACTCAATTAGTCTTTTTGCACTCTTTCCATCTACCCGCTCTGTCCTCTTCATTTAACAGTGAAATTCACGTTAAACTCTGATTGTTAACGGCCTTGTTTTAATTTCACCAAATGTTTTTTTCATTTTTCTGTGTGCTAAATCAGTCCTTCTGATCATTATTTATTTTCGATTTATTCATAATTTTCTTGCACCCACTTCTCCCTAGATTCACTGCGCTTGCTCTTTATGTGATTCCTAAGTGATTTGTATTTCTTTATTACGGTAAGTAATCTAAATCTTCACAATAGTCATTTTGGTTTACCTGCAATCGGTCATTTTTAATACCAGTGTGAGATAATGATTTGGTTAAGTCACCTAACACGAAATTGAATGGATGGTTTCAAGTCCGCCAGCGGCCACTGAGACATAACGTAAGAAATCGATGATCCACTGTTGAAGTAAATACCTTGCACGGATACTTCGATCCATCCTAACTTGATACTTCATATATTTTTAACATCAACACAATATTGTTTATTACTTGTTGATTCCGCAGACATCAAACAATCCTCCTGAAACCAAATAAATCTATACCCAGTATCTGCCACCATAAACTAAAGATAACTATTGGATAATTCCTTTGGCTGACTGAAAAGTTATATTGGCGAACGACTCTGCTAGGCAATATCAAAATCCAATTATATAATGTTTTCAAACACATAGGTCATTAAACGAGTGTTATACCACAAAAGGTCATGTTCAACACATAAAACTGAATACCAAACACATCAAGTGAACTGATATCTCAAAATTAAATTATTCATATTAGGAAATATGGCTGTTACGCAAAATCTAAGGCCAGATTTGGTATCAGCACAAAAATTCCTTTCAGATAAGGCACTGACTTCTTGATGTTCGTAAAAATTACGGTTGTGAACGTTTTCCGAGACGGCAGAACAGGCCATGGAAGGAACAAACAACTCACATATTGTTGGTACCACATATTTATGCATTCCGATTGGTTTCGTATGCAAATAACAGTATCCTTTGGGTTAAAATTATTATAACTTCAATTACTGCTTGCCGCATGGTAGCTTACTTCTGCTATGAAGTACACAATTCCACCTTCTTTTTGTGACCACATAATCCCTAAACTTGTTATTTGAGATACGTGTGCAAACAGATTTTTGAGAAATGGCAACGCCTGTTCGGAGTGAGATGACACTGGGTCAGGTCGTGTGACCTCAGTTTTCTGCATTTTTGTGTTTGCGAAAATTACGTTATCGTTGGTTAAACAACACATCCAATGTTTTTCTGTCTATTAACTGTGTTCACTAATGAACCAAGTACGAAATAATGTTTCTAATTATTTATTAATACATGGAACATAAAACGTTTAGCACAAGTGAATCCAGGGACCATTCTCGTGGAATGGTCTGCAGCCAATATAATCCATCGTTGTTTTCGATGAAATTTTTTGGCGTCATTTAATTTATAGGAACTCAGGTTTTGACTCATTTTAGATGTACAGTGATAGGTAACTCAACACCATCCATATTTCAGCTTCCCATTACATACCATTAATACTTCAGGCGAGTGGCCGCCAGACGTCACTGAAGAGGCGACGGCCTGTTACCTGTGTGCTGTTTTATGGTCCTAGTCGTGGAGTACACTGCCTAATCGTGTTTCTTTTTTTAATACAAAATGACAAATGTATTAGTATAACTATTTGTATGTTTGTGAAATAGAACAGTACGCTTGTAACGGACAGTATCTGATATTATTCCGCTTTCTTTTCTTCTTTTATTTTTAATCTAACGCAACGTAAGTGAGGACACTGAAGACGCTGAATGTTCGGGACTAACGAACAGCGTATTAGTAACTCTGCTCATTTCAATTTAACTTTTGTATGATCATTCCATTTCGTGTAAGCGAGAACTCATACTTATACATTCACTGACGGAAAAGGAAGACGTTCCAAATAAAGCGCCCGTCCAATATTTACGAAACCTCGAAATGTTAATCCCATGACTGGTGCCAAGTGATTAAATTTTCCTTCCATTTGGAAGTGATGGTCTGTATAGTCAGATGTAATATACAAATGCACGAATAACGGTCTTTTCGTTGTGGAACGTAAATTATCTGCTTCACGATGTCACTTTCCATAATTTCTTGTCATGCTTGCAATATATGCTGAAGATTTCTCGCCGGAGGCTGACATGAAATTAAACATCTTTCCATCACATCCTAGTCAGTTGTTACTACACATGAGACCGGGGAAGGTGATCAAGGACCCGTTCATTTCTCACGCCGTTGGTGGTGTGAACTGTGAGTTGTTTGAATAAGCTAATAGAATATGTTATTTTGGATATTGTCAGTAAGGGTTGAATAAAGGATTTAGCGTTCCTGACAAAATTTTACCGGTGAAGGTTCAGCCTCCACATAATAATACTCAAATCAGTTTCGTTCTCACAACCAGTAGCGATTCACACCATTGCCTTTGTGAGTATGTATTCAGTCCACTTCGGACACGTAGGGGTCAATATGTCCGCCATAGATGCAAGCGAAACTAATCGATGAACACCACAGAATACTATTCAGTGTCCACGTTGATCCTGGCACTACACTATACAAGTCTCATATATACTTGCAGCTTGGCGCCAGCGGCAAACGATGTACGGCACCTCGAGATCTCGACCCAATTTCGAGTAATCAGCCCCCGATTGTTCATGTTGACACCGAGCCTGTGAACTCTGCCCAGACTTCAGCCGTTGTCAACCGTCTGTTCATCAGATCCAACCGAACAATCGTGTAATCTTTTCGTCGTAATGCAGTATTCTAGAAGAACCTGTGCGTACTGTTCTTGGCATACAGTACTCATCTACAACTCCGCCATTTGGACTTGATTTCTCAACGGTGTTCTTAAAACCACCTTCACACTGTTTCTCTATCGTTCCACGCTCTAACAGTTCGTGGGGAAAATGAACATTTATGTTTCGTGATAAAATAAAGCGAGCTTCGCTTCTTTTAAGTTTTTCGATGTCCTCCATCCGACCAGTCTGGTGGGGACCTCATACTCTTACGGCACATCAGTACTCTAGCAGGGGACGAATAAACATAGTGTACGAAATCTACCCAGTAGACCTGTTGCCGCTTCTAAGTATTCGGCCTATAAGACGTAGTCCTTCATTTTCCTTCTCCACAACCTTGCCTGTATGATTGTTTAGTTTAATTTTTCGCAGTTGTAATTCGTAGATGTATGTTTGATTTTTGGGTGTAACTTCAATTTAATGGATTTCTTTTGTACTTATGTAGATGACCTCACACTACTCCTTACTGTGAGACAACTGCCGCTTTTCATAACATACAGATGTCGTGTCTAAGTAACTTTGCAATTGGTTTTGACCTTCTGATGACATTACTAGACGCTAAATGACAGCATCATCTGTAAACAATATAAGAGGGCTACTGAGATTGTCTGCTAAACCGTTTATTTATATTAGGACCAGCTGAGATCCAATAACAGTTTCTGCAGATCGAAATTAATGATATGGTTCTGTAATTTAGAGGATTACTCCAATTTCCTTTCTGGAGTATTGGTGCGACCAGCGCAACTTTTCAGTCACTTGTTACGGATCCGCCGTCGAGAGAGCTGTTGTATATGACTGCTATGTTAGAGGCTCCTGTATCCGCATACCCTGAAAGGAACATGTGTAAATCTGGCCACCATCTGTTCTGATGTCATTTTCCAATAACCAGCTGTCAATGTGACCTCTCGGTAGGATGCTCCCATGTGTCTCAAACGCGCTTTTACACATTTCTCAAAGTGCACGATCTCTCCCATAAAAATTAAAGTCCCGTAGTAAACCCCAATAGCCATAATGAACTCACCTCGTCCTTAATCAGTAGAAACGAATTTTTTCTGTGTTGAGAATAAGACCGAGTAGTAAAGAAAATGTAAATGGTGTATCCCACGAGCAGAAAAAGACGTAAGTATCATTTTTGTAGTTTTCAGTCAAGATGTGGTTGTCTACCAATTTCCATTTCGTTCAGAGTATTTTAAATTTAGAGAAGAGTCCTGTACCGATTTTTTAGTCTTGCCTTTCAGTTTAGCAGTTTAAGAAATCAGAGTAGACGCTCATACCATCCAGTGATTATGTACCTCAAGCGGCACAAACTCTAATACCTTCACTGCTAGTTGCAGTTTTGTTTCTGCCAGAGATACTGTTGATAATTAACGTAACGTTTTGAACATGTCCAGTTCCCACGAAATAACAAAACAAATTGTAACTAAGGCGTATTGCATATTTTTGACAGCAACGAATACTGCATGGCCTGTATGTCATGATATCACAGTTAACATGCGGCGCGTTGTCTTACTGGTGACACAGACCTAAAGCGCGGAATTACACGAACTGTACTCTCCGAAACATCTACTGCTTCCGGCAGTACGGTCGCAATGAGGGTACGGTAGTGTCTGTATCTATTTAACTATTTGGTTTTAAATGGCTTTGGCAACAGCCTGTACTATCAACTAATCGTTCGGAAACATGAGATTAAATTATACTGTGGTACTTTATACATACGAAATTCACGTAGTAAAATTTTTAAAATTAATACCAGAAATATAATTAATATGAAAACAAGAACAGTCAACTCGTTTTGTACAAAACATTTATCCAAGTACGTGACGAGCATCTACTTAAATTTTCAGTAAGGGCAAAGTCGCGACCAGGCTCAAAAAATCGAAAATATTTTTAGTCTTTTTTTATTGTTTCAATTATTTACCTACAAAATGATGTATGTCTCATGCAGATTAGACGATCAGATTCGGAGCTATTAATTTTTTCGTGATGCATTGTAACTAGCGTCACGCCCATGTTAACTCCGTCGTGCTGAGCATTGACTATAGTACAGCAAACCTTTATGTTCCACAGGTATTCTTATTCCTGTAATAAGAGAGAGTTGTTGTTTTGATGTTTGACTGCCTGTCTTACATTTTAGTCTTTGTTGTTTACGTTTTGCAGATACAAATTCAAATTTTTAGTGAAAACTTATAGCATAGGAGGTAGAATAAGAAAGTTTGGATATAAACACAAGTATCTTTGAAACAAAGGGCAAAAAACAAACTAACTACGAACAGAAGAAAGAAAATAACAATGAATATGAAGTCATTGCAAGCGCTTCTGCCAAGTAAAAAGCCGGTTTTACAGGTGCCACTCAAATGCGTCGCATGAAATAAATGGTGTGAACAGTTTTTCTGCTTCTGCTGGCACAAAAATTCTGATTTTCATTACATTATTACATGAATTTATGGAACTTATAAAAGCTATGGCGGAAACATCACATTGCGGAAAACCAAGGGAACTGTTTGTAATTTAGTTCCATAATGTTTTGCACCTAAATGAACTGCCAACACGGTGTCATCTCACTTAACCGGAAGCAGAAAATGCAAGATCTGTGCATACAATTACATCTATTGGAAAAGGGTTGAGTGATAAACATCCCACAAGTCCCCGGGAGTTTATATTTGCAACAAGACTACACTACTGGCCATTAAAATTGATACACCACGATCATGATGTGATACAGACGCGAAATTTAAACCAACAGGAAGAAGATGCTGTGATATGCAAATGGTTGGCTTTTCAGAGCATTCACACAAGGTTGGTGCCACTGCCGACACCTACAACGTGCTGACATGAGGAAAGTTTCCAACCGATTTCTCATATACAAAAAGCAGTTGACCGGCGTTGCCTGATGAAACGTTGTTGTGGTGCCACATGTAAGAAGGAGAAATGCGTACCATCACGTTTCCGACTTTGATAAAGGTCAGATTGTAGCCTATCGCGATTGCGGTTTATGGTATCGCAACATTGCTGCTGACATTGGTCGAGATCCAATGACTGTTAGCAGAATATGGAATCAGTGGGTTCTGGAGGAAAATGCGGAACGCCATCCTGGATCCCAACGGCGTCGTATCACTAGCAGTCCATATGACAGGAATCTTATCTGCATGGCTGTAACGGATCGTACAGCCACGTCTCGATCACTGAAGCAACAGATGGGGACGTTTGCAAGACAACAACCACTTCCACGAACAGTTCGACGACGTTTACAGCAGTATGGACTACCAGCTCGGAGACCATGGCTGACGCTGCATCACAGACAGGAGCGCCTTTGATGCTGTACCCAAAAGACGAACCTGGGTGCACGTATGGCAAAACGTCATTTTTTCGGACGAATCTAGGTTCTGTTTACAGTATCATGATGTTCGCATCCATGTTTGGACACATCGCAGTGAACGCGCATTGGAAGCGTGTATTCGTCATCGTCGTACTAGCGTATCACCCGGCGTGATGGAATGGGGTGCCATTGCTTAAACGTCTCGGTCACCTCTTGTTCGTATTGACGGCACTTTGAACATTGGACGTCACATTTCAGATGTGTTACGACCCGTGGCTCTACCCTTTATTCGATCCCTGCGAAACCCTACATTTCAGCAGGATAATGTACGACCACATGTTGCAGGTCCTGTACGGGCGTTTATGGATACAGAAAATTTTCGACTGCTGCCCTGGCCAGCACATTCTCCTGATCTCTCACCAACTGAAAAAGTTTGGACAATGGTGACCGAGCAACTGGCTCGTCAAAATACTCCAGTCACTACTCTTGATGAACTGTGATACCGTGTTGCAGCTGCATGGGCAGCTGTACCTGTACACGCCATCCAAGCTCTGTTTGACTCAATGCCCAGGCGTATCAAGGCAGTTATTACGGCCAGAGGTGGTTGTTCTGGGTACTGATTTCTCAGGATGTATGCACCCAAATTGCGTGAAAATATAATCACATGTCAGTTCTATTATAATATATCTGTCCAATGAATACCCGTTCATCATCTGCATTCCTTCTTGGTATAGCAGTTTTAATGGCCAGTAGTGTATTTTCGAAGTTGTAGGTGAGGTGAGTGAATGTACAATGTGGGAAGCAGCAAAAGAAGTAGTTAACTTGAATGATACAAAATCCGACGGAAAGCATATTTCTGGTGGGACTGACGGTAGTTGGCGGATGCGTCGACATAAATATCTAAATGGTGGATCTAAATGGTGCTTTATCAGCCACTGCTTTTGATACTGGTAAAGTTCTAGATATTGAATAGTTGGTGAGTTCTGTGACATCTATAGCAAAAATCCCGCTACACAAGACGTGTACAAATAGATAAAGAGAAGGACCTGTCTGGTGGATAGATAATATTCCATCAGAATTTCTAAAATATTGGAAAGTGTCAACAAGAAGACTATTCACGCTGTTGTGTAGGTTGTATGTGCCTTGGATACACCATCCGACTTTCGGAAAAACGTCATCCAGATGACTCCAAAGATTGCAAGAGCAGATAAGTGCGAGGATTATAGCCTTAGGAAAGGTAAATGCACCACAGAGGCAGTTCTAACGTTGCGATTGATAATGGAAGCAAGACTAAAGAAGAATTATGTTACGTTCTTGGGATCTGTCGACAGGGAGAAAGCGTTGACCAATGTCATAGGGAGCTAGATGATAGGAATTCTGAGAGAAATAGGGGTAAGTTATAGCGAATGAGGAATAATTTACTGTATGTACGAGAACCAAGAGCGAACAGTAACAGTGCAAGACAAGAAGGGTGTAAGAAAGGAATGGAGCCCTTCGCTCCTACTGTTCAACCTATACTTGTAAGAAGCAATGACGGAAATAAAACAAAGCTTCAAGAGTGTGATTAAAATTCGAGGTGCAAGGATATAAATAACAAAATTAGCTGTTGAGGTTACAATCCTCAGTGAAAGTCAGAAGAAGAATCAGCGGAATGGGATGAAGTCTAATGAGTACATAAAATGGCTTGAGAGTAAATCAAACAAAGACGGAAGTAACGAGAGGTAGTAGAATTGAGAACAGACAGAAACTTAACATCAGGATCGGTGATCACGAAGTAGATGTAGTTAAAGAATTCTTCTATCTACATCTTAACATCACGATAGGCAATCACGAAGTAGATGAAGTCAAGGAATTTTGTTACGTAGGCAAGGAAATAACCCATGAAGGACTGAAGCAAGGAGGACGTAAAAAGCAAAAACCGGAAAGGAAGCGAATCGAAGCATTTGAGATGTGTGCTATAGAAGAATGTTGAAATTTAGCTGGACTGATAAGGTTAGGAATGAGGAGGTTCTCCGCGGAATCGGGGAATATATTTAAAACACTAACAAGAAGAATGGACAGGCTGATAGAACTTCTGTTAAGATCCAGGGTAAAATCTTCTGTGGTATTAGAGAGAATTGTAGAATGTAAACACTGTAAAAGAGGACAGAGATTGGAATATATCCAGCAAATAAGTGAGGGGGGCGTAGATTGCAAGTGCTGTTCGGAGATTAAGAGATTGGCGCAGGAGAGGAATTCATGGCGGGTCGCAGCTGATCAGTCAGAAGACTGAGGACTCAGAAAAAGTTACACATTAACTGAAATGTACAAAGATAAACCTCAGTTATGACGTTGTCGACTTTATTTCTCTTACACTTATACTAATCGTAGTCTATAGAAAGCTGGTTGGAATACTTATCTCTACTTTTGTATCCATATTTCACGCTCCAAACATTTGACCGGCGGTTTTGTTTACGTATCTTAGGGATAGAAATCTGTAACAATACGCTATATGTCCTGTTTTAGTTACATTTGTAAGTAGGCTGTTTAGGTTTTTATGTTGGTAACGCCACGTAGTGCTCTGTATGAAAATCACTTACTGTGCTGCGTGCAGTCTGTGGCTAGTTTTCATTGTTGGAATACTCGCCATTGTAGTGTTAGGCAGTTGGATGTGAACAGCGCGTAGCGTTGCGCAGTTGGAGATGAGCCGCCAGCAGTGGCGGATGTGGGGAAAGAGATGGCAGAATTTTGAGAGCGGACAATCTAGACATGTGCTCATCAGAAAGAGTAAATTTGTAATACTGCATATCATGAACTGATATATATATATATATATATATATATATATATATATATATGATGACTTTGGAACATTATCAAGGTAAATACATTGTTTGTTCTCTATCAAAATCTTTCATTTGCTAGCTATGCCTGTCAGTAGTTAGTGCCTTCAGTAGGTAGAATCTTTTATGTAGCTGGCAGTATTGGTGCTCGCTGTATTGCAGTAGTTCGAGTAACGAAGATTTTTGTGAGGTAAGTGATTCATGAAAGGTATTGGTTATTGTTAGTCAGGGCCATTCTTTTGTGGGGATTATTGAAAGTCAGATTGCGTTGCGCTAAAAATATTGTGTGTCAGTTTGGTGATGATCAGAATAAGTAAAGTGAGAAATATCTGAGTACGTTCGGTTTTGCTCAGCTGTTTGAAAATCAAATAACGTAAGGGGTTTACCATCACAGTAATTTATAGTTTTCCAAAAGGGACGTTTCATATTCTATTTCTAATAATGTTTTTGTTATTTTTAGGCTTTTAATTTTTTTAAATACAGCTTTTTTCCTTACCTTTGTGGATTTTTACTTCATAATAACCATGACTATTTTCTGTCAAGGGGAATAAAAAGACATTTACCAAAATATGTACCGACCATGATGTGTTCGTTAATTTTTGATCTTGTTCTTGTGGCCTTCCGTCCAAGGACTGGTTCGATGCAGGCTTCCGTTCTACTCGACCCAGTTAAAGCCGTTTCATCTCCGATTATCTACTGCAATCCGAACCCATTTGAGACTGCACACTATATTCGTCTCTTGGTCTCCCTTCACAGTCCTTATCAATCAACTGCCCACTCGTACTAACGCAACTATTGCTTGATGTATTAGAACGCGTCCTATCATCGACCGCTTCTTTTGCTGAAGCTGTGCCACAAATTTCTTTTCTCCCCAACTCTGTCCAAAACTTCTTCATTTGTTATGCTCTCTACCTAGCTAATCTGCAGCATTCTTCTGTAGCACCACATATCAAAGGCTTCTATTATCTTCTTAATGAACTCCTTACTGTCTACGTCTGTTAGTGTCATGCTCCATGGGTAATTTTCCCTTACACAATGTATAGACGTGGACCTAGTCATTTTATATTCACATTGCCTCTCACACATTATAATAATACAAATTATTCTAGAGAGCAAAAGGCGTTGCCAAGGAGAATCTTTTGCAGTTTGTTTTCTAATTTTGAATTTCTATCTGTCAGAAAATTTATATCACTGGATAAGTGAACAAAAATTTTAGTTGCGGTATTGTAAACCACTTTTTATACTAAAGACAACCTTAATGTGGAGACATATTTCATTCTTGTATTGTGATTATATACGTCAGGCACCATAGGCGATTAACTGTTTGCTACTGTGTGACAGATAGCATAGTAATGAATTTAGATTCGTCATCAGCATTTCAAAATTTATCGGTGAGGATCTGTATACAGTTCCAATTAAAGGAGAACTATTTTCCTATATTAATTCACAAGCAAAAACTTATGTGTGCTAAGCACTAAAAAATCTGCTTCTCCCAATGTTGCCTTCTTCCAGTATTTCGTTACTTGTATACTGCCTTAATTTATGTACTAACTCCTTATTTTCCTATATTAATTCTGTATGAGTATGCTACTAGTGTGTAATCTCTTTATGTCACTTACCTAACCTTGCGGTTTTGTGGAGCTCTCCAAATTCTCCTAACTCACGATAAGCTCTTTTGTATTCTTACACAATACACTGATATTTTGATGCAATAAACTAAACGTACTTTTTTGTGCACTCTTAAGCACTGCGTGGGTTGCTTTTGTTGTTTTGCCTGAACCAATATTCTAACCTAAAAAATTACCCCTCTGACATCAGTAACCACAGGGATCTTGCTTTGTGTGATGGTGGCACCCATATTTTTTCTGCCAGGACACCAGCCATTCTAGCTTTCCCTTTGCTATTAAGCAGTATTCCGTATCTAATACATTCCAGACTCTTAACTGTATCATTAGACTCAGCACGTGTGAGATTCTCAACTCAGTGTTCACACAGCACATTACAGTGTTAACATAGGACTGGTCGTGGTACTAAAGGACGTTCACAAAACTCACATGCTGTAATTACTGTTCTTAGTCAAATTGTTCCCTGCTCTACCTACTACAGCAACCTGACCGTCTTTCCCTAAATCTTTACACAGATTCCCAATGTTCTCTGTCACTTGGTTAAGACTAGTCCTTGGCTTCAGAATACTGGTAACCTGGTATTGTGTTCCTAATTTATCCTGTACCATCTGGCCTATATCTTTCCCATGGCTACTAACCATCTGCAAGGCTCTTTCCTTCCTAGTCTCTTTTGGTCCGATCTACAATGACTTTCTTTGCCAGAATTCTGCTAGACCCTACCGTGACCTGCAGCTGGATGAGGCTCTGAAATCTTCTTCTTCAGGTAATAAGTCAAATTTATTCGATACAGTACTCTCAAATGTAGATGAAGTTGAAGAGCAGTTCACTTTTGGCCCATTGGTTGTTACCTTTACCCAGTACCGACGACCTTTTTCTCACTTCACCGTCTTTGTAGGGCCTCTGTTTCCACGGGTAAGCTTCTTGGAATTCCACATTCATCTTCTTACTACAGTCACCAAAGTGAGATTCCAACCCCCAGTCTACAAATGCCACTCCCTCTTTTACTATCCTACTGCCACATTCACACTTATCACGCATTTCAACTGAGATAATACGCATACTGAATACTTTGTACTGCACGATGCACGCCACGAACTTCCCTCCTGTGCCAACCTCTCTTCTTCTCAGAGTAGCAATTGAAACCTACATCCTCAGTTATTTGCTGAATGTATTCCAATATCTCTCTTCTTCTACAGTTGTTACTCTCTACAGCTCCCTCTAGTACATTGCAAATCATTCCCCGATTTTTTGACAGACATCCTTTCACACTATCCCTCTTTCATTTCATGGTTTTCCATATATTCTTCTCCTCGCCAGATCTGCTGAGATCCTCATTCCTTTCCCTATCAGCCCATGTAATTTGCAACATTCCTCTGTTGCACCATATCTCAAATGCTTTCATTCTCTTCTGTTCCGGTTTCCCACAGTCCATGTCTCAAAACCACGCAATGGTACGCCCAAAACATACGTTCTCAGAAATTTCTTCCTCAGTTTAAGACATAAGACTGATGCTAGTACACTTCACTTGGATATGAATACCCTTTTTACCAGTACTAGGCTGTTAGGCGGCCGAAGACTTCCGGCATAAGAAGTCAGCCTCATTCTGCCAACGGCCTTGTCAAAGAGGGCGGAGGAGCGGATAGAGGTTCAGGGCACTCTCTTGTCCTAGGGGTGGGAAATTGCCCCTAAAGGCAGAAGAATCAGCAACGATCAACGACATGAGGATGCAGAAGGCAATGGAAACCACTGCATTAAAGACACGTAACGTGTATCCGCAGGACATGTGGCCTTTACTTGAGGAAGTGTCATGATGATCTCTCCATTGGCAAAAGATTCCTGAATAGTCCTCCATTAGGATCTCCGGGAGGGGACTGCCAAGGGGGAGGTTACCATGAGAAAAAGATTGAATAATCAACGAAAGGATAGTGTTCTACCAGTCGGGGCGTGGAATGTCAGAAGCTTGAACGTGGTAGGGAAACTAGAAAATCTGAAAAGGGAAATGCAAAGGCTCAATCTAGATATAGTAGGGGTCAGTGATGTGAAGTGGAAGGAAGACAAGGATTTCAGGTCAGATGAGTATCGGATAATATCAACAGCAGCAGAAAATGGTATAACAGGTGTAGGATTCGTTATGAATAGGAAGGTAGGGCAGAGGGTGTGTTACTGTGAACAGTTCAGTGACCGGGTTGCTCTAATCAGAATCGACAGCAGACCAACACCGACAATGATAGTTCAGGTATACATGCCGACGTAGCAAGCTGAAGATGAAGATTTAGAGAAAGTGTATGAGGATATAGAAAGGGTAATGCAGTATGTAAAGGGGAATGAAAATCTAATAGTCATGGGCGACTGGAATGCAGTTATAGGGGAAGGAGTAGAAGAAAACGTTACAGGAGAATATGGGCTTGGACAAGGAATGAACGAGGAGAAAGACTAATTGAGTTCTGTAACAAGTTTCAGCTAGTAATAGCAATAAGAAATATCGCAGTAAGCAGCACAGTTGAAGAGGAATGGACATTTCTACAAAGGGCTATCAGAGAAGTTGAGAAGGAAAACATAGGTACAAAGAAGGTAGCTGCGAAGAAACCATGGGTAACAGAAGAAATACTTCAGTTGATTGATGAAAGGAGGAAGTACAAACATGTTCCGGGAAAATCAGGAATACAGAAATACAAGCCACTGAGGAATGGAATAGATAGGAAGTGCAGGGAAGCTAAGATGAAATGTCTGCAGGAAAAATGTGAAGACATCGAAACAGATATGATTGTCGGAAGGACAGACTCAGCATACAGGAAAGTCAAAACAACCTTTGGTGACATTAAAAGCAACGGTGGTAACATTAAGAGTGCAACGGGAATTCCACTGTTAAATGCAGAGAAGAGAGCAGATAGGTGGAAGGAATACATTGAAAGCCTCTATGAGGGAGAAGATTTGTCTGATGTGATAGAAGAAGAAACAGGAGTCGATTTAGAAGAGATTGGGGATCCCGTACTAGAATCGGAATTTAAAAGAGCTTTGGAGGACTTACGGTCAAATAAGGCAGAAGGGATACATAACATTCCATCAGAATTTCTAAAATCATTAGGGGAAGTGGCAACAAAACGTCTATTCACGTTGGTGTGTAGAATATATGAGTCTGGCGACATACCATCTGATTTTCGTGAAAGCATCATCCACACAATTCCGAAGACGGCAGGAGCTGACAAGTGCGAGAATTATCGCACAATCAGCTTAACAGCTCATGCATCGAAGCTGCTTACAAGAATAATATACAGAAGATTGGAAAAGAAACTTGATAATGCTGTAGGTGACGATCAGTTTGGCTTTAGGAAAAGTAAAGGCACGAGAGAGGCAACTCTGACGTTACGGCTAATAATGGAAGCAAGGCTGAAGAAAATTCAAGACACGTTCATAGGATTTGTCGACCTGGAAAAAGCGTTCGACAATATAAAATGGTGCAAGCTGTTCGAGATTCTGAAAAAAAGTAGGGGTAAGCTATAGGGAGAGACGGGTCATATACAATATGTATAACAACCAAGAGGGAATAATAAGAGTGGGCCATGAAGAACGAAGCACTCGTATTAAGAAGTGTGTAAGACAAGGCTGTATCCTTTCGCCCCTACTCTTCAATCTGTACATCGAGGAAGCAATGATGGAAATAAAAGAAAGGTTCACGAGTGGAATTAAAATACAAGGTGAAAGGATATCAATTATACGATTCGCTGATGACATTGCTATCCTGAGTGAAAGTGAAAAAGAATTAAATGATCTGCTGAACGGAATGAACAGTCTAATGAGTACACAGTATGGTTTGAGAGTAAATCGGAGAAAGACGAAGGTAATGAGAAGTAGTAGAAATGAGAGCAGCGAGAAACTTGACATCAGGATTGATGGTCACGAAGTCAATGAAGATAAGGAAATCTGCTACCTAGGCAGTAACATAACCAATGACGGACGGAGCAAGGAGGACATCAAAAGCAGACTGGCTATGGCGAAAAAGGCATTCCTGGCCTAAAGAAGTCTACTAATATCAAATGCCGCCCTTAATTTGAGGAAGAAATTTCTGAGGATGTACGTCTGGAGTACAGCACTATATGGTAGTGAAACATGGACTGTGGGAAAACCGGAACAGAAGAGAATCGAAGCATTTGAGATGTGGTGCTATAGACGAATGTTAAAAATTATGTGGACTGATAAGGTAAGGAATGAGGAGGTTCTACGCAGAATCGGAGAGGAAAGGAATATGTGGAAAACACTGATAAGGAGAAGGGACTGGATGATAGGACATCTGCTAAGACATGAGGGAATGACTTCCATGGTACTAGAGGGAGCTGTAGAGGGCAAAAACTGCAGAGGAAGACAGAGATTGGAATACGTCAAGCAAATAATTGAGGACGTAGGTTGCAAGTGCTACTCTGAGATGAAGAGGTTAGCACAGGAAAGGAATTCGTGGCGGGCCGCATCAAACCAGTCAGTAGACTGATGACCAAAAAAAAAAAAAAAGGCTGCTGTTCATGTCCTCCTTTCTCTGTCCCTCGTGAGTTATTTTTCTGCCTAAGTAGCAGAAGTCCTTAGCCTCTTCTACATCGTGATTACCAATTATGATATTACGTATGTCGCTGTTTTTATTTCTGCTTCTTCTCATTACTTTCGTCTTTCTTCGATTTATTCTCAGTTCAGATTGTGTCCTCATTAGGTTGTTCGTTCCATTCCACAGATCGTGTAATTCTACTTCAATTTCACTGAGGAAAGAAATGTTGGCAGCGAATCTTAACACTAACACCCTTGCCACTCTGAGACTTTCTTCAATTCCCGTCAGTGCTTCTTCAGCGTACAGTTTGAACAGAAGGGGAGAAATACTGCATTCCTGTCTTACAAATTTTTTTTATCGTTGAGCTTTGGTCCTGGTCTTCCTCTCTTATTGTTCGCTCTTACTTCTTGTACACATTGCATGTTAGTACATATGATTTACCGCATTTTGCTAAGGATTTCGAACATCTTACTCAATTGTACACTGTCGAACGCATTTCTAGTTCGAAAAATCCCATGAACGCTACTTTATTTTTCTTCAGTCTTGTTTCCATTACCAACCGCAACTTCCGAATTGCCTATGTGGGGTTTTACGTTTCTTAAAGCCAGCTTGATCATCATCTTATAGATCTTAAATTTTCCTTTTAGTTCTTCTCCATACTATTCTTCTCATAACTTTTATGTATAAAATGTTAAGCTACTTGTGCGATAATTTTCGCAGTTACAGGCTCTTTTATTTTTCAGAATATTCTGCCGACCGGGGTGGCCGAGTGGTTCTAAGCGCTTCATTCTGGAAGCGCGTGACCGCTACGGTCGCAGGTTCGAATGTCCTTAGGTTAGTTAGGTTTAAGTAGTTATCAGTTCTAGGAGACAGATGACCTCAGATGTTAAGCCCCATAATGCTCAGAGCCATTTGATCCTTTTAAAGAATAGTCTGGATGATGTTTGTCCGAAAGTATGATGGTGTATCACCAGTCTCATAAGTTCTAGACACTAATGTGAATAATAGTTTTGCGTCCACTTCCCCGAATGCATTTAGAAATTCCAGCAGTTTTTTATCTGCCCAGTCCGCCGTGTTTCATTTTAAGTCTTCCAGAGCTCTCCTAAATTCATATTCTAATTCTGGATCCCCCGTCCCTTCTATATCGACTCAAGTTTCTTCTTCTATCTCGTTGTTAGACAAATCTTCCCCCACATAGAGGTCTTCAATATAGTGTTTCTAATTGTCCGCTAACTCCTCAGCATTTAACGGTGGATGTCCCATTGTATTCGTCATGTTATCATCCTTGCTCTTAATTCCACCGAAGGTTGTTTTGACTGTGTTGAGTCAGTCCTTCCGACAGTCATTTCTTTTTCGATGTTCTCACATGTTTCATGCAGGCAGTTCGCCTTACCTCCTTGCAGTTCCTATTTATTTATTTCCTAAGTGAGCTGCATCTCTGTATTCCGGAATTTGAATGTTTATGTAGTTCTTTCTTTCGTTCACCACCTGTAGTAACCGGTTATTGCACTGGACTCGCATACGGGAGGATGACGGTTGAAACCCCCGTCTGCCCATCCTGATTTATGTTTTGCGTAATTTCGGTTAAGTCAAACGCCGGCATGGTTCCATCAAAAGTACCTGACGCCTTCCTTCTACATTCTCCCCTGTTTCGAGATTGTCTTCCTTCTCCAATGATCTCGTTGTCGACTGTACGTTAATCACTTAATGTCCTTCTCCTGAACTGAAGTATTTCTTCTGTTACAAATGTTTGCTTCGTAATTACCTTTCTTTCACCTGTGTTTTTCTTTTAAACTTCTGTGATTGCACTTGTTAGAGATGTCTATTTCTCTTTAGCTTATCTGATAATTGAGTTACTCATTATTGTTGTAGCTATAGCCTCAGCTAACTTCAGGCACACCTTTTTATTCCTTAGTAATTCCTCATCCAGTTTCCTTGAGCATCGGTTCTTCCTGACTAGTCTCTTAAACTTCAGCTAGTCTTCATCGTTACCAAACTTTGATCGGAGTCTTTATCTGCCTCAGCGTTCGCCTAACCAAGTATTAACGATGATTACACTATGGTCTGTGCAAAATATTACTAGGTGGCTTCCTCTTAGTTTCCTTTCACCCAGTCCAAATTCTCCTGCTATTTTTCCTTCACTCCCTTTTGATAATACCTAATTCCAGTTCCCCATCACTATTAAATAATCGCCTCCCGTAGCTATCTGATTAATTTATTTCTTCTCATCGCACGTTCTTTCAATCCCATCATCATCTGCGGTGCTAGTTGGCTTATAAACTTGTAACATTGTGGGTGTTGGCTTTGTTTGTATCTTGGATAAGTTAATACCTTCTTAGGCTTTTCGTAGTAGCTTACGCGAATTCTTACATTCTCATTCATTATGAGACCCACACTGCTTTACCGCTATCTGATTTTGTGTTTATAAAGCTGTACTCATCCTGCCACAGAACCTTTGTAAATGCCACTATCTCTGACTGCAACCTCTCTGTTTCCCTTTTTTAAGTAGTGTCACCTACCTACCAGATAAAGGGATCTAACATCCATGCTGCGAATCGTAGAAAGCCACTGTTTTACTAATGAAGAAAACCACCAGAGCAGTCATCCGAAAGGGGAACAGTTTTGCCCAAGAGGATGCCATCATCATTAAACCTTACCATAGAGCTGCATGCCCTGGGAAATGTAACTAGTGTAGTTTCACAGTTGGTTCAGCCACTCGCAGAACCGACACAGCAAGGCCATGCTGGCGTACATTAGTGTCAAACCTACTTTATAAAAAATGTATTACTCATTTACTAAGAGTCAGCAAAAATAAAGAACTGATTTTCCCGAGAAAGATCGAAAAGACATTACAGATACCGTAACTGTAGGTGCACACTCCCTGTCCACCGTGAAGTAACAGTAAAGTAAGTTAACGAACCGAAGAGCATGTAGGAGTGGTGTTTGTGTGTGTGTGTGTGTGTGTGTGTGTGTGTGTGTGTGTGTGTGTGTGTGTGGGAGGGTTGGTGGGTTGGTGTGTGAGTGCTTGTATGCAAGTGCATTTCAGCATCAATTTTTCGCATTGCTCCATAGTTGCAAGACAACGGATGAATAAACATTACATATTTTGTGAAAAGTGGGTAACAGGTATTACAAGCCTGGTTTCCTTCTAGTGTTAATTTCGGTAACTATTTTTAAAAAGTAGATATTTAATGTACGGGATACGAATTTGGCTCTTAGTTTTCCAGCTCAAGCATTATCGTTCTAAACCAAATGAGGTTCACCATAGTTCTTTAATATACCACTAACTACCATATAACCACAAACTGCGGTACACATTAAAAATTCTTTCTTGCTCCACTCGAAGGGAACCATTGTTCGATTCATCAAACCTCTACTTTTTGTTCCTTTTATAGATGTAAGTAAATCAAGAGTGATCCTTTTGCACTCATTGCTGTACGTTTTTAATTCATAACAGCGAGTAGAGAGTACTGAAAATTGACTTACTCATCTAGAACCGCAAGGAGATCGGAGCATTGTGAAAGCAATTTGAGCAGCAAACGGGCCAGAAAATGGTTTGGAGGGTCTGTGCTTATTAGTGCTAGTTAGAGGCGTGCAAGAACGGAATTGGGTTAACAGCATTTCCCGGCAATACTGCTTAAGGAAGAATTAAGGAGCTAGATGCAGCATTACACACAACACCGCGAACCGCGACTAGTGTATCACGCTATTCCTACGATACTAACTCGTTTCAGTTCTTCAGTCAGAAATATGTATAAGCAATGGGATATGACATAGAAAGCAACTTTTAACGTTGATGATCTCTACTGGAATTCGCCTGGAAAGGTTAAAGTACATGACAAAATTCAGAAATTTAAATATTCAGACAGTCTTAACACCGTTATCCCGAAGCGATAGCAGTTCCTTACATGTAGCATACATTTAGCGATTTTGTATTTCGTAAAATGTAAATTGTCACAGCTGGAAATGTCAGAAATACCATCCTCTGTCTCGCTACCTAGCGTGTGAATTGGAAGCTACGATCCCCCTTCAAAATCTCCTCCCTACATGGGGACGAAGCGTTGGGTTTAAACGTGAAATCCATTAGACCATGATACAATAGTCCGGAACATTTTATTAATTTTGATTTGGTAATTTGTTCAATGCTTTTCAAAATATTTTCTCTCATTTCTCTGCATAGCCATCGATCTGCCTAGAAAGACCAGAAATCTAATGAGGCCGATTCTAAAGAAGGTACGAAAGAAAGCAGGGGTGTAATACAACCGATTCTAAATAATGTCCGTCCTCACACATTTGAAGCTTAACGAACCTTAAGTGTGGGAAGACACGTAGCAAAGTACTAACACGGATTTCTTACTAAAAATGAAAAGAACTATTAGAACCTTCGGGAAACCTGTTTTGGTTTCTGAGAACTGTTGGAGGCTACAATAAAAGCCGATACTGGCCCTACGAACACACACACAGACAAGTCTACATTTATAGCATTTCTGGATCCCTGGAAAGTTTCTGAAAATACTGAGAGGACTGAGAGGAACATAGTCTCTGAAATTCTAAAAAGTTAGAAACCGCAGAATGTTGGGAGCGAAAAGTTATTGAATAATTGTTAAGAAAACGGAATGAGATTATATTGTATATCGAGTCTATTGTAAAGGGTTCCCAGCACCTTACATAAAGATGAATGCACTTGTGCGACGCACAGGTCGTGTTTGCTACATATCGATAGTCGAACGCTACGAGCGCCCGAGAGGTAACAGCAGTGGTAAGTGGAGTGCAGGTAGTGCCCAGAAAAGTCGGCAAGAGAGCTCAATGCGAGCCTTCCATAATATGTGCTATCAACTGAGAGTGTCCCCGACACAAAAGCTTCACCCTCAGCAATTTACTAGTCGTGACAACGGGTTCGCGTCAACCGCACCGGCCACCTGCAAATGGACTGCAGTGAGGATTGTGGTGCGTTTGTGCTAATTAATGAAGTAATGTGGTTAGTATCAAGTACAGATCTGAAATGAGTATAATCATCATTACATTGTAAAGCTAAGGGAGTAACTACCCCACATTTATATAAAATCAAGAATATAACATTTAATTACAGTGGGACACAGTAGAGATAATTATTTCAATGCAACCTTACTGATGGTGTTAATTCACTTTTCAGCAAACGAAACACTGACACGAAACAACTTTCACAGTAGTATTAGCGGATCATCCCCTCATTCTTAGAACACGATCAATGTATCTCATTTATTAGGATGATACTCGGTGATTAATAATATCCAAACCACGGGAGTGTTTCATCATGAAAGGGACTCAGTAATTGAGATAACAGTGTTATAGCTTATTTTCAGAGTTATTGAATGTGCCCACTGGTCAGTCCGTAAACGTCCAAAGAAGAAATGTGGAATGGGAATTAAAAATCAGTGAGAAGAAATTCAAACACCGAAGCTTGCGAATGTCACTGTAATTCTGTTAGTGACGCAAGAACTTGGTAGATGAGTTGACTCGAGTGCATAATGTCTTGAAGAGATGTTTCATCAATAAACATCAACAAAATTTAAACAAGGATAATGGAATGTTTTCCATTCAAATCAGTTGATCATTAGGGAATCAGATTGCAAAATAAGAGTGTACAACCAATAGTTGTGATTTACTATTACGGTTGAAGTAGAGCTGATGTAGACTGCAGAATAGGAAAAGCCAGAAATATTCATCACCGTCGTCTACATTCATTCATCAGGCTGGAGGAACCTGTTCTGGCTTTAGCTTTTTAGCTCCATTGTCTACAGCGCTAGATTACGTCCCTGCAAAGCTCTTTCAAGGTATCTGCCTTGTTGCATTCTGTATCATTTTACATTTCTGCTTATATCTGTTGATTTTTTTCTGCCATTGGAAATATTTTCGGATTATTTCTAATATCTTAATTTCTTAATCTGCCATATACTGTACAGCGTTTAGCTCATCTGAGGAATTTGAATTCTCATGTCACCATTTGATTGATGGCTTCCTTCCTTGCTATTTACCCCTGAGATCCGTAAAGTAACAATGGAAGAGCTGGTATTTTGTAGAATTTCAAATGCATTTCATTAGCTGTTGTTTTTTTAACGATCCTTTTATTTTCCACTGACAATCTGAAATTTTGCTTTTTTGTTCTTTACTGCTTTATCATGATTGAAAGAAATATGTCACCCCAAATAATTAAAACCACTTACACATTCGATCATTTTGCTTTGTGTCACTATTCTGTAGCGCCACTGTTGCTTTTCTCGTAATTTGGCCTACATTACTTTTGTCTCTTCTGTATGTTTTGTATTAATAATTTTGGCCAACTTCGTTTAGTTTAAAAATATCTCTTAGCAGTTCTTCTGAAGCAGCTATGACAACATGCTCGGCACCTTACATTTATATTTTTATATAGTTGTTTTGTCTAACTTTATTTCTTTATTGTTTATAGTCATGCTATTTACTTACAAATCGAATGAAAATGACGAAAGCTAGTAATTTTGTTTAACTCTTTCATTGGTTGCAATGCCACACTTACCTATTTTCTTTGTTTCTCTTAAAAATTTAGTTCCATTGAGTAAGCTGCTTGTGGACTAGTCAGATATAACGGAATTTCAATTGTTTGTATTATTGATGAGAGTTTTGTTCTGTTTCATCTGTCAAAAGCTAAACACAGTCGATAAGAAGTATGTCTGTTCCGTTCGTAAATTCTCTTCCTTCATTTATCAGTAGCTTCAAAGTAAAAGTATTATCCACTGCTGTTCATCCAAACACAAATCCACTCTGCTGTTCGGTTAAAATTGTTTCGTGTGTTAGCCTTAACCTTAGAAACAAAATTTTCACTTATGCTTGATATCAAGCTGTTAAAACACTTGTTGTTGAAGTGTTTTTCGACTTCTATTATTTTTAAAACTCGGTACAAGTCACATGTTGACAAGATTTCTGATATTCGTGATTTCTCCCAGATTAATTTAGGGAATCTTAAAAAGATTTTAGTTTAACCGTCACAGTACATTGGCGTCAGGAGGCGGGGAAGTTATTTGTACTCTCCTTCGCAGCATTTGATATAGTAACATACTTTATGATTTATAAATCGCAATGAAATATTTATTGATTTTATTGAACTCTTCTACCAGATTCCACACATTTTTAAAAAGCTTTTTATTTGAACTTAACCCACAATTTAAGTTTTTCTAATAGATGGGACATTTCTCTATGAATGTCATATTCAGTATTTTTAATCTCGGGATCCAGTTTACACACTAATATCTCTTTAAAAAGTACGATTTAATTAAAAGGAATTAAGTATCAACAAAATTCGTATTAATTTTTTTTTATTTTGAGGTGGACGTGTGGTATCACCTGACCCCTTTCTTTTTACTACATGTTTCATATTATTGAATTTATCTTGTATGATGGTACCTAATTATTACTGCTGTTTAGTTGCTCATCGTAGCAGCAGTCCATATGAAAAAATTGGTTGTGTCTTTACCTGTGGTTACTTGTACTTCAGGTATTTGGGCTCTGCACAGATTTGTTGATAAAGAATATCTCGATCAAACCTTAGGCTGAAGCCGTGCACGTATGCTTTTGTGTTCCTAATAATGAACTATGGCTGTGATCCTGCAGTCGAATCATCTATGGAATGTCTAGAATTGCGACATAATAAAAGATAAGTGAATAATTTAACAAAAATGGTTCTATTCTAAAGTCACATTTATACCACTCCGAATATGAAGACGGATCAATAACTTGTATGACTGAATCACACATGTTACTCTAGACAGGTCTGCCTTGTTTCAGAACTCGCGACAAAGGGTCCTAAAACGCTCCATTGAGGTTTTCACTCGGAAAGTCCCTGTCTCCTTGGGACTCCTGCAGTGTTCCACTGCTGTCTCTTTTAATTTTTGGTGTTCGTTAACACATACAATTGGGCACTTAGCACAGTTTCTTTGGCAGCACACCTAATCATTATTCAAATAAGGTACTGAAGAGACAGTAAGCTCTTCATTAAATAAAAACACAAGCATGTCGAAATATGAGCTAATGATAATATGTTTATTTGTGTAAATGGGGTGAATATGATGTTCTTACAAAGATTTTCATGATAATGAAGATATAAAAGAGGTCGTAAATCAGTGAATAAAACAGGTACTGATATGGTGCTTTCAAGGACGGTAACAACAGTGCAATGTTATCAACGGAGATATCATTTTTAGAAATCGGATGAGGCAATTAAAAGTTGTTGATTCAGAGATTCATTGATTAAATATCTATTTTCTGTGAAATATTAACTTGTGTGATTTTAAAAATATTGATATCCTCTTGACATTGAATGCACCTCATTTTTGTGAGATCGCAAATATATTCAGATTTGAATTAACATTTTATATGAGATATGGTCAAATATCAAAGATCTGTAACATAGCCATCTTTAAGACTGACGTTCTGCCTTTTATTGGAGCATCTCCTGCACAAAGGCCATGTGAGTAAGAGCCACCAACAGTCCTGGCTTAGGGATTTTCCTCATTTCAACCGACATGCCCCTTGTCCCTACACTTGACCTCACTTGTACCAGTACCTAGCCAGAAGACAGAAGTGCTTGTGGCATGCCCTGAACCCTTGGTCCACCTGGCTCTCAGCCATATAACAAATTCACATTAACTCGTCACAATAGTCGTCAAGTGATTAGCTCTCCTAAATATGTGTAATGTTACAGTTGGTATAGAAAAGGTATATTCAGCTTCTGAACGGTACTTCCATATCGAACCTCTTTAGAAAATATGTTGTTAATATGAGTCAACAACTGTTAACTAATTTTGTTTCTGCTTTAATTTTTCTTTAGGGCAGGCTTCCCCTTGCAATGCCCTGGGGGGTGGAGGGGGGAGGGGGGAGGGTATGGGCATTGTGCGTTTTGAGTTAAAATTTTCAAAGAAGTATCTGTTGTTTTTAGTGACATCTTTCACCAGATTCTGTAATTTTTTATCTAATTTTTCGGTGAAAATTAATCCTAAAATTGGAGTCTTCTAGAGGATGTAACCTTTAACATAAATTTCACAGTCATATTTTCGGGTTCAGGACATTTTCAAAAAGTATGCTGTAAGTGAAAGGAAATGACAACCAATGAATGTTGTAATTTTCCTTAAGTTTTTCTCATTTTCAAATCACCCATCCGTATTGACAGCACATGTTGGTATTCCTAATGTAGAAGTCCGCTACCTGCCTCCCCTTCCCCTAAGATTTCATGTTACTGAAAGTGCGTTGGTAATGCTTGGGTTTACCAGAATTCTGCTGTATTTGAACTCCTCACTATTAATGCCAGAAGCATTCTGAAATGTTGCTTTTTTTAAATAATTGATAAAATATGCCCCTAACCTTTAATTAATGTTAAAAGTGTGTAATTAAAGCTCTAATGCTAGGAAAAGGGGTCATAATTTAATATAAGAATTCTATTTTTCCGCTGTTCATATAAAGACTGTTCCAGAGAAATCTTTATGTATCGAAACTTGATAAGAGACCATACGTAAAACAAGTTGAAGGCATTCGCTGTAATTGTTTTGACAGCATAAAACCAGGAGTTGTCCTCTCTATCTTCCTAGTTTTTGATTGCTGTCACATAAAATGTAAGTGTCTCCCGTATCTGTAACTTTTGGTTAAATAATCACGTTAATTTAGTGATACAAGTCTTGTTGGAATCAAGAAACCTTTCCTCTTCCATTAATGTCACATCTCAATTTATTATGTGGCATTTTTTAACTATTTGGGCTGCAGCGAAGGAGAGTTGTCGACGAATTGTTTGGTTGCCACAGCCGAACAATACTAGTGTTCAATTGGCATTTACTTTATCAAACTTTTATTTCAGCATCCTTGAGGTATCTATGTCCGATCTTTTCTATCGGTATCCGGGCAATGTAATCACTCAAATTGCGTAATTTTCAGATCGATCAGTGGTCTCTAAAGAATGCCGTTGGTCAATGTTCTACTCGGTCTGAGGGAAATCTCATACTGGATGGCTGAATGCATCGTTTTAGCATTTCAGAAGATTTGCCATCAGCAGCAGTGATTAAAATTTGGTATACTTTTTAAATACCAGTAATATTATAATTACCACCTTATATTGTTTTTAAAGCTTTTTCTAGTTTTGAAATTGTTATTAGATGTACAGTATCCCAATTACACCCATTTGTGGTTGTTACATTAACTTTTGGCGACACTACAGCTATTTATAATGCAAAAGATATTATATTTGGTTATCCCTCTTAATACCAATATATTTTCAATAACGTTTGTTACTGAGGAGAGATGATGTGGGGGGAGCGCTACTTCATGACCACTATAAGCAAATTAAACGAAAAGTGTTAATAACAGCTTACTTTTTGAAGAAACACTGATTTGTAAGTAGAGTTCAGAACTTGAAAATACCTTTTGGCACACTCTTAGCAATAAAAAGACTTTCATTAATGTGTGGGCGGTACTTTTGAAACACCAAAAAGATTAAAAATATAGATTTAATTAATTACTGATGACTTTTACTCACAACTCTTTTTAAAGAGACGTTGATGCATAAGGAGGCTCCTCGGCCCAGAAATAATGAACATGATGATCATTGTGAAAAGTCACATCTACTATTGAGGCCTAAAGTAATGAATTAAGTTTTAATGAACAATTTAAAACATTTGTGGAATATAACACTTCTTTCAACGCAAAAAAAAAATTGAAAATTTTAAAAGAAAGTACCTGACTAGATTGCAAAATTTTCTAAAGGGGGGTGCTAATTTCTCCTCTCCCTTACAATTGGGAGTGTTAATGTACCTTCTCCTTGTCTCTTTAAATGTTTGCTCCTTTTAGAGGCAATTGGTTTCATGTCCATGAATAAGATTTTCTAGATTACTAATATACCTATCTCTAACTGCACAGTGTGCTTGTGACATTCTTGTTCAGCATTTGCCTTATTCGGTTATATTCTGCTCTTTATTTTTGCATTGTTTGTGGATATATTAGATACGTTTCCTTCCTCTCTTCTTACTTCTAATTCTTTGTTCGATTTTCTTAATCATTTTTTACTATATCTTTTAAATCTTGTTCCCAGTGTTTTAAAACATTCCATCTGAATGGTATTACTTTTCTCTTATTCTTCATTAATATTTTCAGTAACGGGTTGCAGTAGCAACTGTTGTTTAAGTATGTGGTTTTGTGAGATAAGTAGGCTTTTATCTTAAATAAGTGTATTTTTGCTGTCGCTACCTTATTTCAGTAAGTGTTATTACTGCTTCTCTGTTTTGTTAAAATATTCATTTTAGAAACTACTGAAAGCTGTCAGAATAAAAGTTACTTCCTTGATACATTACGTATTGGTTATCAGTGATGATGCTTTTCTGTCAGCCGTTTTGTAAATAGTCACTGACGTTTGACCTCTGAATGGCTATATACTAGTGACTGTTCTTTCCTCTTATAGAAAGTGTAGGTAGTTATCGGTTTATAAAAAGTTGCGAACTGACTTTGTTCATATGCACTTTTATTTGAGGTTCTTTTCTCTTGGACGCTAATTTCGTTTATTTTAGGCTGGCTCCTTACTCGCATGTTAAAATCTCTAAGTATTGTCATTAAGTAATTTCTGTTTGTGTTGTGTAATCATTTGGCAAAGTAGAATTAAATTCTTTCACTTTCCATTTCTTTCTTTCCTTCGGTGCTTATATTGCCGTCAAGTAGCCTCTGCTGTGCTTTAACATTATGGTTATTATTCGTCCACTAATATAACATGCGCCTGTTTTATATGAACATATTTTTGTCTACAAGTTGCGTCACTCCTTAAGCTCGTGTCTTGCAGTGCTCATCACATCGTCAATCATCTTTGAGACTCATAAAATCGCAACTAGCATATTGATTATATAAGATTCCAAGTTTCTGTCTTTTAGCCATCTTTTATTTCATAACCTTACTTTCTGTGCCAGTTCATGCTATAACAGCTAACTACCTCAGAAGCTTTTAAGTGGTAAATTATTTTACAAGTTGCGGTTTCTGGCCTCCAGCTGAAGCATAGCTGGAGGGCAAAAACTGTGATTTCGGAAGTTCGTCTAGAAAACTTGTCGTCAAAATGGTTGACAAGTCTCAGATTCCCCTCATCTCTTCCCGTCGAAACAAGATAGCGATCTAGACTTTCCTTCAACGAACGTCTGAATCATTGGTAAAGTACGGTCCACAGGATGGACCAAAAATATTTCAATATCTAATATAAGTTTTAGTTGTAGGAGGTGTTATATGAGATTGTCTGGAGCGTAGTCTTGCAGGGGAGGGAAATACGGAAGAAAAAAACGAGAAGAAAGTAAAAGCGTTTCAAATGCGAAACTATGTATGTATTCTGACTATTCGCATGATAGATTGAAAGTCAAATGTAGTGGGTGTAATAAAACGGAATGGAAATGAAAGTAATGACACTACTAACAGGAAAGATGGGTTAAGAGGACACACATTAATGCTTCAAACATCAGTTAGTAATGAGAGCAAGGGAGTAGGAGGCAGAGGAGTGTAAAAGTTGAAGGTTTGACTAATGTAAGTAAGATCTCGCACCTGTGTTTAGCGTAGTTATGTGGGGATGCGCCAGTGGCCTTGCTGCAGTGGTAACACGTCAGATCACCTAAGTTAAGCGATGTAGCTCTAGGATGGCCCTTGGATGGGTCACCGTGCGGCGGCACGGGTTAAATTTATATGTTGGTACGTCGTACTGTGCACCACTGTTCAAATTCAAAAGTCCACCTACCACAGTACGTCTTTCGCTCACCAACCCTCTTCTCTGCAAGCATACGTACTATTTAGACGTTGGAAAAGCAGAGTTTACAAAAACGAAGTCCATGCTTACGTTGTAAAGTCCGCGTAAACTCTAGTATCCTGCAGTCCTGCAATTATCTCAGTAATACATATCGGATGGTAATGTTGAAGCTTCTGCCACTAGAAATTGGGAATCAAGAATTTTTTCCCAGTAAGCACACATTTAAACTGGACATCAAGCCCACATCTACTTAACTAACGAATCTACAACTCTCAGTTCTCAGTTAATACAACAACTTCACACGCAAAGCAGCCAGAAATATAAATACGTCCGACCAGATCGACTACGTAATCTCACAGTCAGTTCCGCTACTACTATTGAGTTTCACATTCGGTCCTTTACATTGGATTTCTTTACAAGAAACTGCTCGCCAAAATACTCCATATATGAATACGCAACATGCCACGTGGAAATTTTCACAAAGGCCAAAAGTTCACACGCTCGTAACTTTCCAACATAGCACTTCCAACACTCCAAACTTTCATCAAACGCTTAGTAACTTCAACAGCCCTAGTCACGACACGTATAGCCGCGAGGAACACAATATATGTCTTCAGTTTGCACTTAATGAGCACTGAGACATTTAACATGAGCTTTACGCGTCCGAAGCTGGCCGTCGACACTTCCAGACATGCCTCTCTTACAGTATATCTAACTAGTTGTGCGCGGGAAGTACTTAAAGCTGACTGACCGGTCAGTTTGACAGACGAGTCAAAACGATCCTCTCGCCGCAAAACTCGCCTAAGCCAATCATTATGAAGATAAGCATTTGCGTCTTCCAAAATGCAAATACCAACACAATGTTTAATAAGATAGAACGAAGTAAAACTAATCTTGAAAATAATTTAGAAAACGATTACTCTGCAAACGGCTCTACCACTTCTTGACATACCTCATCAGCAATGTGGGAGAATTATATTTTTCATTGCAACTTTATTGCGTAAAACTTTTCATAAAGAAATATTGAATTTTACCTATGTCCCACATACACACTCACACTCATTCCCATTTATTCATACAACAACATATAAAACAATTACTAATTTTTTCTGAATTTTATATCACGAAAATGCAAAATAATTAAAGTTTTGAAAATAAAATCTCAATTAAATCATTCTACACCTAGAGACCTATAGTAATGATTTCAAATGATACTAAATGACAAACTATTATTATTCCTAACTGAAGTTTGTAGTCTATGTGTCGGTTTGGGGTGTTTTAGGTAATCTCCTGAATCTCGGAACCTATCATATGTCGTTGTTGTTGTGGTCTTCAGTCCTGAGACTGGTTTGATGCAGCTCTCCACCCTAATCTATCCTATGCAAGCTCCTTCATCTCCCTGAACCTACTGCAACCTACATCCTTCTGAATCTGCATAGTGTATTCATCTCTTCGTCTCTCTCTCTACGATTTTCACCCTCCAAGCTCCCTCCAATGCTAAATTTGTGATCCCTTGATGCCTCAGAACATGTCCTATCAACCGATCCCTTCTTCTAGTCAATTAGTGCCACAAACTTCTCTTCTCCCCAATCCTGTTCAATACTTCCTCATTAGTTACGTGATCTACCCACCTATTCTTAAATATTCTTTTGTAGCACCACATTTCGAAAGCTTCTATTCTCTTCTTGTCCAAACTATTTATTGTCCATGTTTCACTTCCATACATGGCTACAGTCCATACAAATACTTTCAGAAACGACTTCCTGACACTTAAATCTATACTCGATGTTAACAAATTTCACTTCTTCAGAAACGCTTTCCTTGTCATTGCCAGTCTACATTTTATATCCTCTCTACTTCGACCATCATCAGTAATTTTCTCCCCAAATAGCAAAACTCTTTTACTACTTTAAGTGACTCATTTCTTAATCTAATTCCCACAGCATCACCCGACTGAATTCGACTACATTGGATTATAATTTACTTTTGTTGATGTTCAACTTATATCCTCCTTTCAAGACATTGTCCATTCCGTTCAACTGCTCTTTCAAGTCCTTTGCTGTCTCTGACAGAATTACAATGTCATCGGCGAACCTCAAAGTTTTTATTTCTCTCCATCGATTTTAATACCTACTCCGAACTTATCTTTTGTTTCCTATACTGGTTGCTCAATATACAGATTGAATAGCATCGCGGAGAGGCTACAACCCTGTCTCACTCCCTTCGGAACCACTGCTTCCCTTGCATGTCCATCGACTCTTTTAACAGCCATCTGGTTTCTGTACAAATTGTAAATAGCCTTTCGCTCCCGGTATTTTACCCCTGCCACCTTTAGAATTTGAAAGAGAGTATTCCAGTCAACGTTGTCAAAAGCTTTCTCTAAGTCTACAAATGCTAGAAACGTAGGTTTGCCTTTCCTTAATATTTCTTCTAAGATAAGTCGTAAGGTCAGTATTTCCTTACGTGTTCCAACATTTCTAGGGAATCCAAACTGATCTTTTCCGAGGTCGGCTTCTACCAGTTTTCCCATTCGTCTGTAAATAAGTGGTGTTAGTATTTTGCACGTGTGGCTTATTAAACTGATAGTTCGGTAATTTTCACATCTGTCAACACCTGCTTTCTTTGGGATTGGAATTATTATATTCCTCTTGACGTCTGAGGGTATTTCGCCTCTCTCATACATCTTGCTCACCAGATGGTAGAGGTTTGTCAGGACTGGCTTTCCCAAGGCCGTCAGTGGCTCTAATGGAATGTTGTCTATTCCTGGGGCCTTGTTTCGACTCAGTTCATTCAGTGCTCTGTCAAACTCCTCACGCAGTATCGTATCTCTCATTTCATCTTCATCTAAATCCTCTTCCATTTCCATAATATTGTCCTCAAGAACATCGCCCTTGTATAGTCGCTCTATATACACCTTCCACCTTTCTGTTTTCCCTTCTTTGCTTAGAACTGGGTTTCCTTCTGAGCTCTTGATATCCATTCAAGTGGGTCTCCTTTTTCCAAAGGTCTCTTTAATTTTCCTGTAGGCAGTATCTATCTTACCCCTAGTGAGATAAGCTTCTACATCCTTACATTTGTCCTCTACCCATCCCTGCTTAGCCATTTTGCACTTCCTGTAGATCTCATTTTTGAGACTTTTGTATTCCTTTTTGCCTGCTTCATTTACTAAATTTATATATTTTCTCCTTTCATCAATTAAATTCAATATATCTTCTGTTACTCAAGGATTTCTATTAGTCCTCGTCTTTTTACCTACTTGATCCTCTGCTGCCTACACTACTTCATCCCTCAGAGCTACCCGTTCGCCTTCTACTGTATTTCTTTCCCCCATTCCTGTCAGTTGTTCCCTTATGCTGTCCCTGAAACTCTGTACAACCGCTGGTTTAGTCAGTTAATCCAAGTCATATCTCCTTAACTTCCCACGTTTTTGCAATTTCTTCAGGTTTAATCTACAGTTCATAACCAATATATTGTGGTCTGAGTCCACATTTGCCCCTGGAAATGTCCTACAATTTAAAACCTGGTTCCTAAATCTCTGTCGTACCATTATATAATCTATCTGATACCTTTTAGTATCTCCAGGATTCATCCATGTATATTACCTTCTTTTATGATTCTTGAACCAAGTGTTATGTTCTGTGCAAAATTCTACCAGACGGCTTCCTCTTTCATTTCTTAGCCCCGATCCATATTCACCTACTATGTTTCCTTCTCTCCCTTCTCCTACTGTCGAATTCCAGTCACCCATGACTATTAAATTTTCGTCTCCCTTCACCATCTGAATAATTTCTTTTATCTTATCTTACATTTCTTCAATTTCTTCGTTATCTGCAGAGCTAGTTGGCATATAAACTTGTACTACTGTAGTAGGCATGGGCTTTGTGTCTATCTTGGCCACTATAATACGTTCACTATGATGTTTGTAGTAGCTTACCCGCACTTGTACTTTTTCTATTCATTGGTAAACCTACTCCTGCATTACCCTATTTCCTTTTGTATTTATAACCCTATATTTGCCTCACCAGAAGTCTTCTTCCTCCTTCCACCGAACTATACTAATTCCCACTGTATCTAACTTTAATCTATCCGTTTCCCTTTTATAAATTTTCTAACCTACCTGCCCTATTAAGTGATCTGACATTCTACGCTCCGATCCGTAGAACGCCAGTTTTCTTTCTCTTGATTACAACGTCCTCTTGAGTAGTCCCCGCCCGGAGATCTGAAAGGGGTACTATTTTACCACCGGAATCTTTTACCGAAGAGGACGCCATCATCATTAAACCATACAGTAAAGCTGCATGCCCTTGGATTAAATTACGGCTGTAGTTTCCCCTTGCTTTCAGCCGTTCGCAGTACCAGCACAGCAAGGCCGTTTTGGTTACTGTTACAAGGCCAGATCAGTCAATCATGCAGACTGTTGCCCCTGCAACTACTGAAAAGGCTGCTGCCTATCTTCAGGAAGCACACGTTTGTCTGGCCTCACAACAAATACCCCTCCGTTGTGGTTGCACCTAGGGTACGGCTATCTGTATTTTTGAGGCACGCAAGCCTCACCAGCAAGGTCCATGGTTCATGGGGAGAAGGCTATCATCTGAACGACTTCTAAATTTAGCGGAGATCTTCGTCCGAATAACAAAAACTGGTATATCAAATCTGAAAATAATCTGTCCATATTTAATGTGATTTATTTAGATTCGTAGGAGGTATGAATATACAATCGGTGTAATTGTCTCAGGAACCGTTATCATGCTGCCTAGCAGCGAAAGCTGTACTTCTGAGTCATGGCTATGCCACCGGTTTACAGAATCCTAAACACCAATACAGCGGGCTATGTTGCACTGAATGTTATCACGTAATAACTTGCAACACCACAACTTCCAGGATCCGACGAGAGCTATTGGCAAACGGGCTGCACTCAGGCTTTGTGTGGTCAATTGAAGAGTTCTTTGACTGAGAAGTAGCGGCACTGGACACGAAAACTGACAACAGCCTGGAAAGCAGAGTGCTGACCACATGCCCCTCTGTATCCACATCTGGTGACACTTAAGTGATGAGGATGACACGGTGGCAGGTGGGAACCGTTGGGGCTTCAAGGCCTACTCGGATAATGTTTATGTGTTTACGTGGAGATATGCTAGCGTGGAGAGCAGTCCTTTCTTAGAACTGAAAATTACAGCCACTAGTTCACAGCGTGTAGGTGGGGTGGTATTTAGCTAGTGGTTATATGAGCGTTATTTGTAGTAATAGTAAGCTGCAGGAGCGTCTATAGAAAGGTCCCAGAACTGTTCTCATTAATAAACGGTCAAAATGCCCACATAGTTCTAGGGACAGAAAGCTTGCTGAAACCAGATGTGAAAAGTAATGACATGCTAAGCTCAGATTAGAATGTATACGGCAGAGAAAGGCTGGACAGTGAAGGAGGAGGCGTGTTTATAGCGATAAAAAGTGAAATAGAATCGAAGGAAATTGACGGAGATGTGAAATAATTTGGGTGAAGGTCTCGGTCAAAGCAGGATCAAACATAGTAATTGTATGTCTCTATAGGCCCCTTGGCTCAGCAACTGTTGTGGCATAGCATCTGGAGGAAAATTTGGAAAACATTTCGAGTAGTTTTCCCGACCATGTTACAGCTCTGGGTGGAGATTTTAAATTGCCGGATATAGGCTGGGAGACACAAACGTTTATAACGGGTGGCAGGGACATAGGATGCAGTGAAATTTTTTTTACGTGCATGGTCTGAAAACTACCTTGAGCAGTTAAACAGAGAACCGACTCGTGGCGATAACGTATTAGACCTTCTGGTGACAAACAGACCCGCACTATTTGAAACAGTTAACGCTGAACAAGGAATCAGCGATCATAATGCGGTTGCTGCATCGATGTTTTCAGCCGTAAATAGAAATATTAAAAAGAGGTAAGAAGAATTTTCTGTTTACCAAAAGTGACAAAAAGCATATTTCCAAGTACTTGAAGGCTCAACACACAAGTTTTGTCTCAAGTACAGATAGTTTTGAGGATCAGTGGACAAAGTTAAAAACCATCGTACAATATGTGTTAGATAAGTATGTGCTAAGCAAGATCCTAAGGGATGGAAGAAAGCCACCGTGGTACAAGAACCGAGTTAGAAAACTGCTGCGGAAGCAAAGAGAACTTCACAGATAACCTAAACATAGCCGAAGCCTTGCAGACAAATAAAAATTACGCGAAGCGAAATGTAGTGTGAGGAGGGCTATGCGAGAGGCGTTCAATGAATTCGGAAGTAAAGTTCTATGTACTGACTTGGCACAAAATCCTAAGAAATTTTGGTCTTATGTCTAAGCGGTAGGTGGCTCAAAGCAAAATGTCCTGACACTCTGTGACCAAAATGGTAATGAAACAGAGGATGACAAACTGAAGGCCGAAATACTAAATGTCTTTTTCCAAAGCTGTTTCATAGAGGAATACTGCACTGTAGTTCCTTCTCTAGATTGTCGCACAGATGACAAAATGGTAGATACCGAAATAGATGACGGAGGGATGGAAAAACAATTAAAATCGCTCGAAAGAGGAAAGGCCGCTGGACCTGATGGGATACCAGCTCGATTTTACACAGAGTACAAGAAGGTACTTGCCCCCTTCTTGCAGCGGTGTACCGTTGGTCTCTAGAAGAGCGTAGCGTTCCTGATTGAAAAAGGGCACAGATCATCCCCGTTTTCAAGAAGGGACCTCTAACAGATGTGCAGAACTATAGATCTATATCTCTAACGTCGATCAGTTGTAGAATCTTGGAACACGTATTTTGTTCGAGTATTATGTCTTTTCTGGAGACTAGAAATCTACTCTGTAGACGATCGTGTGAAACCCAGCTCGAGCTGTTCGTCCACGATACTCAGAGGGCCATAGACACGGGTTCCCAGGTGATTTGCCGTGTTTCTAAACTTTCGCAAGGCGTTCGATACAGTTCCCCACAGTCGTTTAATGAACTAAGTAAGAGCATATGGACTATCAGACGAATTGTGTGATTTGAGTGAAGAGTTTCTAGATAACAGAAAGCAGCATGTCATTCTGAATGGGGAGATGTCTTCAGAAGCATGAGTGATTTCAGGTGTGCCGCAGGGGAGTGTCGTAGGACCGTTGCTGTTCGCAATATACATAAATGACCTTGTGGATAACATCGGAAGTTCACTGAGGCTTTTTGCAGATGATGCTGCGGTATATCGAGAGGTTGTAATAATGGAAAATTGTACAGAAATGCAGGAGGATCTGCAAGGAATTGACGCATGGTGCAAGGAATGGCAATTGAATCTCAATGTAGACAAGGGTAACGTGCTGCGGATACATAGAAAGAAAAATATTTTATCATTTAGCTATAGTATAAGAGGTCAGAAACTGGAAGCAGTTAATTCCATAAATTATCTGGGAGTAGGCGTTAGGAGTGATTTAAAATGGAATGATCATATAAAGTTGATCGTCGGTAAAGCAGATTCCAGACTAAGATTCATTGGAAGAATGCTAAGGAAACGCAATCCGAAAACAAAGGAAGTAGATTACAGTACACCTGTTCGCCCACTGCTTGAGTATTGCTCACTGGTGTGGTATCCGTACCAGATGGGGTTGATAGAACAGATAGAGAAGATCCAACGCGGAGCACCGCGCTTCGTTACAGGATCTTGTAGTAATCGCGAAAGCTTTACGGAGATGACAGATAAACTCCAGTGGAAGATTGCTGGAGAGACGCTCAGTAGCTCGGTACGGGCTTTTGTTGAAGTTTCGAGAACATACCCTCACCGAGGAGTCAAGCAGTATATTGCTCCCTCCTACGTGTATCTCGCGAAGAGACAATGACGATAAAATCGGAGAGATTAGAGCCCACACAGATACATACCGAGAATCTTTCTTTCCATGAACAATACGACACTGGAATACAAGGAAGAACCCATAGAGGTTCTCATAGTACCCTGCGCCACACACCGTCAGGTGGCTTGCAGAGTGTGGATGTAGATGTAGATGTAGATGTAAATTCATTCTTTGTTAACCAGCAGCTCACAAAATATGAGCACATAGGAAAATTAAGTCTTTCGAGCTCAGTAGCACAAGTAACGATTTTAGTTAACTGCTGATAACAGAAGTAAAGAATACTTCCACCAAGTATAATTTGACAACAGTAATAACAAACCTTTTTGTAAACAACTCCAATTATTACTGAGACAAAAATGTTTGCTTGACGCAGACAACCATACAAGAGGGATCCAGCCAAATATGACAACATATTTAAGATAGTGATTAACGTTTCAAGTGGAGAGACTGAATAACTAACACAGCCATCCAGCTGTGATATACCGTCTAGAACTATCACGCTTCACCATTTGCCAGTTCAGTCGCAAAAGACCACACATTTACATGGAACTAACTACTACTGTGACTGTGAGGAAAGCAGTAGAATTAACAACTTATCACTAGTATACAAAAATTGAACAACAGTATTGCTTTGTATGTTATTCCACAGTAAGAGTATTGCACTCGCTTCTACGATGGCGGTGAAGTGCTATACTGTGGCTGAATTGGTGTAAAGGAAAACTGGTGGTACTAGTAGTATCTGAGTCTTTTTAATGCTTAGCACTACACATTTTATGAAGGTAGTCATTCCTATGAATGAGGTAGCTTTTCATTTGAAATAAACGCATCATTTCTTTTAAGTTAAAACTCTATAATTGCGTAACAAGCTTGGTAATCCGCAAAGGGCGGTCTTCAATGACGTCTGCACGTCTACAGTTTCTTTGACTTCTAGATTAAGTAATCCTGAATGACTTTGAACATCCTTAAACTACTTATTTCGTTTTGCGATTACAGGATCCGATGGACTGAACAACGTCTTATTTTCTATTACACAGTTCCATGTTGGTTCATTTATATTGTTATTGATTAACGTCTTCGGCAAAATATTTCACATGTTTACGAACTCTCCTTTTCGGTTTACGTACTGATGTGGTTTAGCTTTTTTATCTTCTTCCTGAAGACTTATTTCATGCAACTCTCCATGCTAGTCTGTTCTGTTCAAGCCCCTTCATCTCTGCTCAACTACTGCAATTTATATTCGTTTCAGCCTGTGTTTTGTGTTCAAATTTTGGCATCCTTACATAACTTTTACCCCCACCGCTTTCAAACGGGAAATTCCTTGATGTTTTAGGAAGAATCTTATCATTCGATTCATTCTTTAAGCCGGGTTGCGCCATAAATATCTCGTGACTCATCTAATATTCACTGTTCTCCTGTAGCACCATGTTTTTATTTGCCTCCATTATTTAACGTCCACGTCACACGCCATACAAGGCTAACTACACACCGTTATCCCTAAAGGAAATTAAGAGGATACCCTGAACCTTACTTCGATGCCACAAATTTTCCTTAGGCAATTACGATTTTCTTGGTATCTCTAGTCTACATTTTATATCATCTCTATCTCAGCGTTCTTTAGCTATTTTTCTATGCAACTAACAATAATCACCTCTTTTTTGGTGTCTCATTTGATAATATAATTCTTCTCTATTTGTTTTAGTTTCTCATTTCCTAAACCAATCTCCCAGAATGAACTGATTTAATACTTGTGTAGATATTTATATTATATCCTTTTAAAGCCGCTATCGATTCCGTTCTGCTAATTGTGTAGGTACTTGGCATCCTCTGACAGGAATATAATGTCTTCAACAAGTCTCAGATTTAATTTTCTTCGCCCTGAACACAGACACCCTTTCGGAATATATTCATGGAGTTCATTGATTACTTAATCAGTAAGCAGACTGAATACGTCCTGAATTGGCTATAATATTGTATCACTCGTTCCGCAACTACTTCAACCCTTCCATACCAGTCGAATAGTGGTAGTCATCATGCAGTGTAACTTGCAGATCGGTATTTCATGCCAGCTCTTTTCACAACTTCAAAGACAGCATTCCTATCAACACTGTCAAAGGCTTCTTCTAACACGGTAAATGATATATGTAATTGTTATACAAAAAGGAGACAAAAACAATGAGATGCTTCTAATATCGCATCGGACCACCTTTTGACCGGAGTATTGCAGTAACTCGACGTGGCATAGAGTCAACAGTTCGTTGGGAATTCACTGCACTTAATCTGCATTTCTGTCGATTTCAGATTTCTCTTGTGCCTCCAGTTATGATCACGAGGCACTTCTATGGAGGACGCCACGCAGGAATTACTCTGTTGTAATCACAATTAAGCTACTACAAACAGCAAAGTGAACGCATTATTGTGGCCAAGATAGACACAAAGCCCATGCCTACTACAGTTGTACAAGTTTATATGCCAACTAGCTCTGCAGATGATGAAGAAATTGATGAAATGTATGATGAGATAAAAGAAATTATTCAGGTACTGAATAGAGACGAAAATTTAATAGTCATGGGTGACTGGAATTCGTCAGTAGGAAAAGGGAGAGAAGGAAACATAGTAGGTGATTATGGATTGGGGCTAAGAAATGAAAGAGGAAGCCGTCTGGTAGAATTTTGCACAGAGCATAACTTAATCATATCTAACACTTGGATCAAGTGTCATAAAAGAAGGTTGTATATATGGAAGAATCCTGGAGATACTAAAAGGTATAAGATAGATTATATAATGGTAAGACAGAGATTTAGGAATCAGGTTTTAAATTCTAGGACATTTCCAGGGGCAGATGTGGACTCTGACCACAATATATTGGTAATGACCTGTAGGTTAAAACTGAAGAAACGGCAAAAAGGTGGGAATTTAAGACCGTGGGATCTGGATAAGCTGAAAGAACCAGAGGTTGTAGAGAGTTACAAGGAGAGCATAAGGGAACAATTGACAGGAGTGTGGGAAAGAAACAGAGTAGAAGAAGAATGGGTAGCTCTGAGGGATGAAGTAGTGAAGGCAGCAGAGGATAAAGTAGGTGAACAGACAAGGGCTGCTAGAAATCCTTGGGTAACAGAGGAAATATTGAATTTAATTGATGAAAGGTGAGAATATAAAAATGCAGTAAATGAAGCAGGCAAAAAGGAATACAAACGTCTCAAAAATGAGATCGACAGGAAGTAAAAAATGGCTAAGCAGGGATGGCTAGAAGACGAATGGAAGGATGTAGAAGCTTATCTCACTAGGGGTGAGATAGATACCGCCTACAGGAAAATTAAAGAGAACTTTGGAGAGAAGAGAACCACGTGTATGAATATCAAGAGCTGAGATGGCAACCCAGTTCTAAGCAAAGAAGGGAAGGCAGGAAGGTGGAAGGAGTATATAGAGGGTTTATACAAGGGCGATGTACTTGAGGTCAATATTATGGAAATGGAAGAGGATGTAGATGAAGACGAAATGGGAGATAAGATACTGCGTGAAGAGTTTGACAGAGCTCTGAAAGACCTGAGTCGAAACAAGGCCCCCGGAGTAGACAACATTCCATTAGAACTACTGACGGCCTTGGGAGAGCCAGTCATGACAAAACTCTACCAGCTGGTGAGCAAAATGTATGAGACAGGCGAAATACCCTCATACTTCAAAAAGAATATAATAATTCCAATCCCAAAGAAAGCAGGTGCTGACAGATGTGAAAATTACCGAACTATCAGTCACAGCTGCAAAATACTAACGCGAATTCTTTACAGACGAATAGAAAAACTGATAGATGCGGACCTCGGGGAGGATCAGTTTGGATTCCGTAGAAATGTTGGAGCACGTGAGGCAATACTGACTTTAAGACTTATCTTAGAAGAAAGATTAAGAAAAGGATAACCTACGTTTCTAGCATTTGTAGACTTAGAGAAAGCTTTTGACAATGTTGACTGGAATACCCTCTTTCAAATTCTGAAGGTGACAGGGGTAAAATACAGGTAGCGAAAGGCTATTTACATTTTGTGCAGAAACCAGATGGCAGTTATTAGAGTCGAGGGGCGCGAAAGGGAAGCAGTGCTTGGGAAGGGATTGAGACAGGGTTGTAGCCTCTCCCCGATGTTATTCAATCTGTATATTGAGCAAGCAGTAAAGGAAACAAAAGAAAAATTTGGAGTAGGTATTAAAATCCATGGAGAAGAAATAAAAACTTTGAGATTCGCCGATGACATTGTAATTCTGTCAGAGACGGCAAAGGACTTGGAAGAGCAGTTGAACGGATTGGACAGTGTCTTGAAAGGAGGATATAAGATGAACACAAACAAAAGCAAAACGAGGTTAATGGAATGTAGTCAAATTAAATCGCGTGATGATGAGGGCATTAGATTAGGAAATGAGACACTTAAAGTAGTAAAGGAGTTTTGCTATTTTGGAAGTAAAATAACTGATGATGGTCGAAGTAGAGAGGATATAAAATGTAGACTGGCAGTGGCAAGGAAAGCGTTTCTGAAGAAGAGAAATTTGTTAACATCGAATATAGATTTATGTATCAGGAAGTCGTTTCTGAAAGTATTTGGACTGTAGCCATGTATGGAAGTGAGACATGGACGGTAACTAGTTTGGACAAGAAGAGAATAGAAGCTTTCGAAATGTGGTGCTACAGAAGAATGCTGAAGGTAAGGTGGATAGATCACGTAACTAATGAGGAGGTATTGAATAGGATTGGGGAGAAGAGAAGTTTGTGACACAACTTAACTAGAAGAAAGGATCGGTTGGTAGGACATGTTTTGAGGCATCAAGGGTTCACAAATATAGCATTGGAGGACAGTGTGGAGGGTAAAAATCGTAGAGGGAGACCAAGAGATGAATACACTAAGCAGATTCAGAAGGATGTAGGTTGCAGTAGGTACTGGGAGATGAAGAAGCTTGCACAGGATAGAGTAACATGGAGAGGTGCATCAAACCAGTCTCAGGACTGAAGACAACAACAACAACAATTACTCTTAGAGAGAGATGTTAACAGTTTCAGCGTCCGGCCAATGTTTCTGGAAGCAAGGTTTGGAAAAGTGCTCCTGTTAGCTGTATAGAGTGACAACTAGCTGAATCGGAAAATTGCGCTATGTCACTGATATAACTGAAACGAATGTAAGAACTGAACTAGGAATACATATTAGAAAAAGTTGATACACTACTGGCCATTAAATTTGCTACACCACGAAGAGTATGGGCTACAGACGCGAAATTTGACCGACAGGAAGAAGATGCTGTGATATGCAAATGATGAGCTTTTCAGAGCATTTACGCAAGGTTGGCGCCGGTGGCGTCATCTACAACGTGTTGATATGAGGAAAGTTTCCAACCGATTTCACATACACAAATAGCAGTTGACCGGCCGTTCCTAGTGAATCGTTATTGTATTGCCTCGTGGAAGGAGGAGAAATGCGTACCATCACATTTCCGACTTTAATAAAGGTCGGATTGTAGCCAATCCCGATTGCGTTTTATTGTATCGCGACATTGCTGCTCGCTTTGGCCGACATCCAAAGACTTTTAGCAGAATATGGAATCGGTCGGTTCAGGAGGGTCATACAGAAAGCAGAGCTGGATCCCAAAGGCCTCGTATCACTAGCAGTCGAGATTACAGGTATCTTATCCCCATGGCTGTAACGGATCGTGCAGCCACGTCTCGATCCTCGAGTCAACAGATGGGGACGTTTGTTAGACAACAACCATCTGCACGAACAGTTCGACGATGTTAGCAGCGACATGGTCTATCAGCTTGGACACCAAGATTGCGGTTAGCCTTGACGCTGCGTTACACACAGGAGCGCCTGCGATGGTGTACTCTACGACGAAACTGGGTGCACGAATGGCAAAATGTAAATTTTTCCGATAAATACAGGTTCTGTTTACAGCATCATGATGGTCGCATCCGTGTTTGGCGACATCGCTGTTAACACACATTGTAAGCGTGTATTCTTCATCGCCGTACTGGCGTATTACCCGGCGTGATGCTATGGGGTACCATTGGCCATTGGTTACACGTCTCGGTCACCTCTTGTTCGCAGTGTCTTCCCTGACCCCCCTCAAAGTTGGGGTGTACCATGCTACCTGTCACATGATGCAACACCCTTATCCACGTACTCATGCATCAACCAAAAAAGAAATACAAATTTAAAAATAAGGAATAAGACAAAATATGTTATATTTAGTTGTAATTAATGTTTTTCTTTTTAGTAATTTTTTGTTTAACTAAAGTCATTTGTATATGTTTAAATGGTACCTGGAAGATCTCTTGCATAGTGAATATATATGTACTTTTAGTTTGTTCAATACTAATTATTAAAAAAAAAGAAAACAGGATATGTTATATTTTGTTCTATTTAATGTTACTGTAATAATTTGTTTACCTAACTCATTTGTATATGTTTAACTGACACCTTGAAGAACTGTTGCTTTGTTTGTACAATAAAGATTTTTAAAGAAATGGTCAACGTGACAGAATGTTAATCCGAGGGGCCCTGGTTCAGTTCCCTGCTGGGTCGGAAATTTTCTCCACTCAGGGACTGCGTTTTGTGTTGTCCTAATCATCATCAAGTCGCCGAAGGGGTGTCAGATCGCAAGACTAGCAACTGGATCGGAAAAGCTTCCCTGCCGACAACAAGTTTTATTTTTATAGTTTTTGTTTATTTTTATGCTGATTTGATTATAACTAAAAATTATTTAGTATTCATTATTTCTCTTTAAGTTTGATTTCATTGTGTTTCTGAATTTGTCGATTAATAATTACACTATAGAATGTGACCCCTGTAAATGCACAAGGCAGAAGGACCACCAGCATGGGGAGAGCCACATTCTCCGTTAAAACTTTCGTTATCCAACTCTCTTGAAACGGACTTCCCTCCTCTGGGACTATTTTGTCTCTGCTTCGTTGTACTAGCTACCACGGTGCTTGCATTTCTGTCATCCACACTATCGAAAGATAAATAAATAAATGTCTTTGCCTACCATCTGAGCTACCGAAGCACGACTCACGCCCGGTACTTCTCAGATGGTAGAGCACTTGCCCGCGAAAGGCAAAGGTCCCGAGTTCGAGTCTCGGTCGGGCACACAGTTTTAATCTGCCAGGAAGTTTCATATCAGCGCACACTCCGCTGTAGAGTGAAAATCTCATTCTGGAAACATCCCCCAGGCTGTGGCTAAGCCATGTCTCCGCAATATCCTTTCTTTCAGGAGTGCTAGTTCTGCAAGGTTCGCAGGAGAGCTTCTGTAAACTTAGGAAGGTAGGAGACGAGGTACTGGCAGAAGTAAAGCTGTGAGTACCGGGCGTGAGTCGTGTTTCGGTAGCTCAGATGGTAGAGCACTTGCCCGCCAAAGGCAAAAGTCCCGAGTTCGAGTCTCGGTCGAGCACACAGTCTTAATCTGCCAGGAAGTTTCATATCAGCGCACACTCCGCTGCAGAGTGAAAATCTCATTCTTCTCTTATGTTGCTAAATGATAAGGGATATATCTTTCTATGTATTCCCAGCACATTACACTTGTCTACATTGAGATGCAATTGCCATTCCATGCTCCATGCGTCAATTCGCGGCAGATCCTCCAGCATTTCAGCACAATTTTCCATTGTTACAACCGCTCGATACACCACAGCATCATCTTCGAAAAGCCTCAGTGAACTTCCGATGTCATCCACAAGGTCATTTATGTATTTTGTGAATAGCAATGGTCCTATGACACTACACTGCGGCACACCTGAAATCACTCTTACTTCGGAAGACTTCTCTCCATTGAGAATGACATGCTGCGTTCTGTTATCAAGGGAACTCTTCAAACCAATCACAAAATTGGGCTGATAGTCCATATGCTCTTACTTTGTTCATTATACGACTGTGGGGAACTGTATCGAACGCCTTGCGGAAGTCAAGAAACACGGTATCTACCTGTGAACCCGTGTCTATGGCCCTCTGAGTCACGTGGACGAATACCGCGAGCTTGGTTTCACACGACCGTCCTTTTCGAAACCCATGCTGAAACCGGTTTCAGGCACTGTCTCTGGCTGAACCAGATGCAGCTGCCTGCCCTGTTTCAGAGGATCATTCTCAGCCTTCAAGGTCCGGGCAATCGCAGAGGGTGGGCTTACTGGTAGTTGGGAGCCCCAATGTTAGGCGCGTAATGGGGCCCCTTAGGGATACGGTGGCTAAGGAGGGGAAGAAATCCAGTGTGCACTCCGTGTGCATTCCGGGAGGAGTCATTCCTGATGTGGAAAGGGTCCTTCCGGATGCCATTAAGAGCACAGGGTGCAGCCAGCTGCAGGTGGTGGCACATGTCGGCACTAATGACGTGTGTCGCTTTGGATCTGAGGAAATTCTCTCTGGATTCCAGCGGCTATCTGATTTGGTGAAGGCTGCCGGTCTTGCTTACGAGATGAAGGCAGAGCTCACCATCTGCAGCATCGTTGACAGAACCGACTGCGGACCTTTGGTGCAGAGCCGGGTGGAGGGTCTGAATCAGAGGCTCAGACGGTTTTGCGACCGTATTGGCTGCACGTTCCTTGACTTGCGCCATAGGGTGGTGGGGTTTCGGGTTCCGCTGAATAGGTCAGGAGTTCACTACACTCAGCTGGCGGCTACACGGGTAGCGGAGGCTGTGTGGCGTGGACTGGGCGGTTTTTTCGGTTAGAAGGCCTCGAGAAAGTGCGGGATGGGCTGCAATGTCAAAGGGTGCTTGGCAATTACAGGACGTGCTTGGATCAAGGAACAGTCGGAATTATAGTTGTAAATTGTTGTAGTTGCGCTGGAAAAGTCCCTGAGCTTCAAGCGCTAATAGAAAGCACAGAAGCTGATATCGGTATAGGTACAGAAAGCTGGCTAAAGCCTGAAATAAGTTCTGCACAAATTTTTACGAAGTCTCAGACGGTGTTCAGGAAAGATAGATTAGGCAGAATTGGTGGTGGAGTGTTTGTGTCTGTCAGTAGTGGTTTATCTTGTTGTGAAGTCGAAGTAGATACTCCGTGCGAATTGGTGTGGGTGGAGGTTATACTTAACAGCCGAATTAAGTTAATAATTGGCTCCTTCTACCAACCCCCAGACTCCGATGATACAGTTGCGGAACAGTTCAGAGAAAGTTTGAGTCTCGTAACAAATAAATACCCCAGTCATACGGTTATAGTTGGTGGGGACTTCAACCTATCCTCGGTATGTTGGCAAAAATACTTGTTCAAAACCGGTGGTAGGCAGAAAACGTCTTCCGAGATTGTCCTAAATGCATTCTCCGAAAATTATTTCGGGCAGTTACTCCACGAACCCACGCGAATTGTAAATGGTTGCGAAAACACACTTGACCTCTTGGCCACAAACAATTCAGAGCTGATAGAGAGCATCATGACTAATACAGGGATTTGTGATCACAAGGTCATTGTAGCTAGGATCAATACCATTTCTCCCAAATCCATCAGAAACAAACGCAAAATAATTTTATTTAAAAAAGCGGATAAAGTGCCACTAGAAGCCTTCCTAAAAGACAATTTCCATTCCTTCCGAACTGACTATGCGAATGTAGACGACATGTGGCTCAAATTCAAAGATATAGTAGCAACAGCAATTGAGATATTCATACCTCATAAATTGGTAAGAGATGGAACGGATCCCCCGTGGTACACAAAAAAGGTCCGAACGCTGTTGCAGAGGCAACGGAAAAAGTATGCGAAGTTCAGAAGAACGCGAAATCCCTAAGATGGGCTAAAATTTACAGACGCGCGAAATTTGGCAAGTACTTCGATGCGAGATGCCTTTAATAGGTCCACAATGAAACATTGTCTCGAAATTTGGTAGAAAATCCGAAGAAATTCTGGTCGTATGTAAAGTACACAAGCGGCAAGACGCAGTCAATACCTTCGCTGCGCAGTGCCGATGGTACTGTTATCGACGACTGTGCCGCTAAAGAGGAGTTACTGAACGCAGTTTTCCGAAATTTCTTCACCAGGGAAGACGAATGGAATATTCCAGAATTTTAAACACGAACATGTGCTAGCATGAGTTTCTTAGAAGTAGATACCTTAGGGGTTGCGAAGCAACTCAAATCGCTTGATACGGGCAAGTCTTCAGGTCCACATTGTATACCGATTAGGTTCCTGTCAGATTACGCTGATACTATAGCTCCCTACTTAGCACTCATATACAACCGCTCGCTCACCGATAGATCTGTACCTACAGATTGGAAAATTGCGCAGGTCGCACCAGTGTTCAAGAAGGGTAGTAGGAGTAATCCATTTAACTAGTAGTAGTAGTAGTAGTTTTATTCATCCGTAGATCTCTTTTTACAAGGATATAGGACATGTCAAAGTATTTACAAGCTTAGATCAATTTACAATAAGCTAATTCGTATACACATATATTTACAGACTTCTAGTTAGAGACAATCATTAGATTTTACTCCTGGTATACAATAATTTATTTACAAATAACTCATTAAATAATGTAATGCCACACTATTCACTCATATTTCACTACCAGTCACTGCACACACTATACACACATTGTTTCATAACTCTTCACTCACTACATACACACACACACACACACACACACACACACACACACACACACACACACACACACAGGTGATCCTTGGGCCATTTTCTGTACTGCCAGTTCCCATTTGCTATCCTGAAAAACTGAGTCAGCATCCCTTCATAATGAGTGAGATGTTGAGCTCAGAAAGAGGAAGAGGTGTTAGTATTGTGCTATGCATAGCTTGAGGGGAGAGTGTCTCTAGAAAGGAAAAAAGAAGAAAAATAATAAAGTGAAGGTGTTATGTGGAATATTGGATGTTTTATAATCATCATTATTATTATTATTTGTTTGTATAACATTTTTTTATCAAACCCCTACTCTGCTTTATCTAAGTAATCCTTCAATGTATAAAATGTATTGCATAACAGGTACTTTTTAGCTGCCTTCTTAAATAAGTGTATTTTTGAAATTTCTTTAATCTCTTTTGGTAATTTATTGTACAGTTTTATTCCTTGGTAGAAAATGCTGTTTTGAGTTTTATGTTTATTTTTTCTTGGTAAATGTAAGTTGAGTCTATCTCTTGTTGCATGGTCATGGACAGAGCTGTTTGTGCAGTAATTGCCAATGTTACTTTTGATGTGTACAACTGACTGGTAAATGTGTTCACATGGAGCAGTTAAAATTCCCAGTGTTTTGAACAGATCTTTACAATGAGCTCGACTACTATTTCTGGTTATTATTCTTATGGCTCTTTTCTGGAGTTTGAAAATTGTGTTCATATTTTGTGGATTTGTTCCCCAAAAAAGAATGCCATAGCTAAGAATTGAGTGTACATATGAATAATATGTAACTAAAAGACACTGCATGTTACACACAGATGATAGAATTCTAAGGGCATAACATGCTGATGACATTCTGTGTGCAAGTACCTTTGTGTGTTCGCACCACTTCAGCTGACAGTCAATATTCATTCCTAGAAATTTTGCATTTGTTACACAGTCTATAGAGGTGCCATCTACATTGAATTTAACATTGTCATTTTTCCTCTTCAAACTGAAGTTCATGGCATTAGTTTTCTTTATGTTTAATGTCAATTTGTTGCTTATTGACCAATCGTAAACTTCTTTGAGAGTTTCATTTGCTTTCTTGGTAAGGAGTTCTCTTGTTCTCTCAGTGACTATAATATTGCTGTCATCAGCGAAGAGAATTTTCTCACCATGAGTAACACTACTGGAAAAGTCATTGATGTATATCAGGAATAGTATTGGTCCTAATATGCTACCTTGTGGAACCCCTATATTAATATGTTTTGGTTCTGATAAGTATTTTACTAAATGTTTAGATCTATTTGAAGTATGTGTTATCTCTACTCTTTGTACCCTATCTGTTAGGTATGATCGAAACCAGTCATTAGCTACACCTCTTATTCCTAATGCTTCTAATTTATTTAATAGAATCTTGTGGTCGACTGTATCAAAATCCTTAGAAAGATCCAAAAATATACCTGTGACACACTCATCTTTATCAAGAGCATTAAGTACAACTTTTGTGAATTCTACTATGGCTGACTCCGTATTTTTGCCACTTCGAAAACCAAACTGTGATTTGCTTAAAAGATTGTATTTATTCAGATAATTCATTAATCTGTCTTTCATAATTGCTTCTATTATTTTTGAGAATGCTGACAGCAGGGAAATGGGCCGGTAATTTTCTATGTCTTCTGCATTACCTTTCTTAAGCAAAGGTACAACTCTTGCCTGTTTTAGCTGCTCTGGAAATGTCCCTGATGTGAAGGATTCATTTATTATATTTGTTAATGGGCCTTGTATAATCCCTATGCATTGTTTCAGTACACACTTTGGTACATCATCTAAGCCTTCTGACTTTTTATTTTTTAGCTTTTGAACAGTTTCATTGACTTCATTCTCTGTGGTTGGAAGTAACATCACTCTATTTAGTGCAACATTATTTACAAGTGTTATATTAGTTTTGGGGAATTTTTGTTGTAACTTCTCTGCAATACTTGAAAAATGCTCGTTTACATAGTTTGCTAAGTGTTGTGGATCATTTATTACCTTATCCCCCTCCCTTAGCAGTATGTTATTCTGCGTTTGTTTGCCTCTCCCCGTTTCCTTTTTTATAACATCCCAGACTGCTTTGCTTTTATTCTCTGCATTATATATTATTTTGTCATTAAATGACTTTTTTGCAGCAATCAGCACCTTCCTATAAATCTTTTTGTATCTATGATAGAAATTTAAGAATTCTGGATCATTGTGAATCTTTTTCATGGAACTGAGGTGTTTAAGTGTTTGGGAGGACTTCTTAATACCTGCTGTTATCCATCTGCTTTTGTGAGATGTTGATACAGTCATGCATACTTTTGGAAATGCTGTTTCAAAGTTCAATTTAAATAATGTGGAGAATTTGGAGAATTTCATATTCACATTGGTTTCCTTATACACTTCATCCCAGCTTTGTTTTTCTAGTTCTTTTGAAAAATCTTTTATTTTGATTTCTGATAGATGTCGTTTATAGGCTTGTAGTTTAGGGAATGATTCGATGCCTGATTTTACTGTTGTTATTTGACAGAGATGGTCTGATAGTCCGAGATCTTTTACAGCTACATCACATTTTTCCCTGTCTATATTTGTGGCCACATGGTCAATTACTGATGCAGTCATTGTAGTAACCCTTGTTGCACTATTGACCAATAGGGACATGCCAAAACTTTGAAGGATATTTATGAAGGTTCTGCTGGATTCATTTATGATATTAGTGTTGATGTTTATGTCCCCACACAGAATTATGTTGACCTGAGACTTGAGACTTTATCTAGAACTTCTGTTAATTTATTGAAAAAAGTGTCCACACTACCACTGGGAGATCTATACACACACAAAATGATTAATTTCTTGGTGATATCGAGCCCTGATAATTCAATAGCTGATATTTCAATGTGTTTGTCTTCACTTACTGTACTGAGGTCATGTCTAGATTTGAACTGTGTTCCTTTTCTGATATAAATGCATGATCCTCCACCCCTTGAAGTAGTTCTGCAGTAAGAGTTTGCCCTTTCATACAATGATAATACTACATGTTGGATTTCTGTGTCTCTACACCAGTGCTCAGTAATACAAACTACTGTGCAGTTCAAAGAGTGGAGCTCAACTTCTAATGCTTGTATTTTATTTTTCATTGATTGCATGTTTTGATGGAGGATTGTTAAGTCTGTGAAATTCCCCATGTTACTCTTTCCGATGGTTTGTTTTTCTTTGTGACATCTGGTATGTGTGATTTTTGAAGTGTTATAATCTGTCTTGTGAGTGATTGTTTCAGTATTTTTTGAACTGCTAGAGATACTCTTTAGGCAGGGGAACCTGTTGTCTGGATTTATCCTAAAAAGACCTACTTTTCCTACCTATGACAACAGGTATTTGACCATGTGTGGCCCGAGATCCACCCCCTATACTTTCATGAATCAGCTGTACCAATCTTCCCTTCCCAGTCCTGTTTAGGTGTAGGCCATGCCTAGTGAAACCCCATCTGTTGATAGTCCCGACGGGCACCAGAGAAACATGAGCAAAGTTGGCCGTCCTCAGAGCCATCCCCAGCCCCACATTGATTCGCCTCACAGCTCCATCAAGGCGTGGCTGATCATGACGCCGGAACAGCTCAACAAAGTGTACATTGGTGCCATGAGTCAGGGAAGCTATCTTGTCCAGGTCACTACCTATTTCATATGCCCCATCCCTGTCTAAACTGTTTCCCGCCCCACCCACTATCACTACATGGTCCTCTTTTGTAAAATCCTTACGTAAAGACCCTAGGTCCTCTATCACATGACTTAGCCCTGCATTTGGTTTGAAGATACTGGTGGCCTGGTACGCTGCCCCTAAACTTTCCTGTAACTGAGGGCCTACACCTCGCCCATGGCTACTACCTAGCAGCAGCACTTTCTTCTTCCTAACACTTTGTACATTCCTAGGCTTCTTGGCCTCGGTTGAAGTGTGCTGCACATTTTCTGCTCCTCGTTCTACCTGAGGCTCTTCTCCACTTAACTCTGGCAGTGGCAGATACCTGTTTTTGGTGTTGATGATAAAACTATCAGATCGCGTTCTCTTTCTTCCTATCCTCCTACCAGCTGCCAGTTCCCAACCACCCTCCTCCCCCCTATTTCCCTTGATCCTTATCAGTTCCTTCCTTGCTTCCTCCAACTGTGCCGGAAGGGCACAGATTTTCCTTTCCTGCTCCCCAATCAAAATGTTCCTACTGCATACTCTGCAGTTCCAGGAGAGAGCCTCTTCTGTTCTCCCAACATTCTCCCCACTGCATCCCCCCCAGTGAAAATATTTCCTACAAGATTGGCAACAAATCGCTCTACTCACTACCCTATAACAGCTCCCACATTTCTCACTCATGGTCAGTTTCGAAAGAATAGTTAAGTTTAAAGAATGTTTTAAATTTGTCGAGGTCGCGAGATTGTATGTCTGCAAGCAAAAAAACGACACAAAGATCTTATGTGCGGTGGTTGTTGTTTTTCTACTGATTTAGAGATGCAAAAACAGAAGAATGAATTTGTAATTACTTTGCTTTTAGAGAATTTAAAAGAGATGCAAAAACAGAAGAATGAATTTGTAATTACTTTGCTTTTAGAGAATTTAAGTTATCAGGCGTGTTTGGTCAGGTTTTTAAACGTATAAACTCGGAAAATTTAGACCTAGATCGCGTCTATCTAACTAGTAAACAATACGAAATGTGTTAGTTAAATACGATTTTGAAAAGTTTAATTACACTTTTATTGCGACTATAGACACTGATGAAACTAGTAGCTGTCTTTTTTAAACGATTTTTGCACTATCAAGAAAACTTGAATAGAATTTGTTGTGTTTATGTCACGTAAAATTACGGGTTATGTCGCGATTATCGGGACCTCAGCTAAAGAACAAGTTTTTTCAAGAACAAGCTCTGCTTGGACGCTAATATTCAGTTGTGTGACAAGAACGGACACTACAGCAAGTAATAAAAACAAAGAATATTTAAACTTGGCACTATTTCCTCTTAAATAAGTTATTTTAGCGAACGAAGAAAATACCTGTGATCTCACTCGGCGGCCATCTTGGTTGTGCCAAACTACAGACCTATATCATTGACGTCGCTTTGCAGTAGGGTTTTGGAGCATATACTGTATTCAAACATTATGAATCACCTCGAAGGGAACGATCTATTGACACGTAATCAGCATGGCTTCAGAAAACATCGCTCTTGTGCAACGCAGCTAGCTCTTTATTCGCACGAAGTAATGGCCGCTATCGACAGGGGATCTCAAGTTTATTCCGTATTTCTAGATTTCCGGAAAGCTTTTGACACCGTTCCTCACAAGCGACTTCTAATCAAGCTGCGGAGCTATGGGGTATCGTCTCAGTTGTGCGACTGGATTCGTGATTTCCTGTCAGGAAGGTCGCAGTTCGTAGTCATAGACGGCAAATCATCGAGTAAAACTGAAGTGATATCAGGTGTTCCCCAGGGAAGCGTCCTGGGACCTCTGCTGTTCCTGATCTGTATAAATGACCTGGGTGACAATCTGAGCAGTTCTCTTAGACTGTTCGCAAATGATGCTGTAATTTACCGTCTAGTAAGGTCATCCGAAGACCAGTATCAGCTGCAAAGCGATTTAGAAAAGATTGCTGTATGGTGTGTCAGGTGGCAGTTGACGCTAAATAACGAAAAGTGTGAGATGGTCCACATGAGTTCCAAAAGAAATCCGTTGGAATTCGATTACTCGATAAATAGTACAATTCTCAAGGCTGTCAATTCAACTAAGTACCTGGGTGTTAAAATTACGAACAACTTCAGTTGGAAGGACCACATAGATAATATTGTCGGGAAGGCGAGCCGTAGGTTGCGTTTCATTGGCAGGACACTTAGAAGATGAAACAAGTCAACTAAAGAGACAGCTTACACTACACTCGTTCGTCCTCTGCTAGAATATTGCTGCGCGTGTGGGATCCTTGCCAGGTGGGATTGACGGAGGACATCGAAAGGGTGCAAAAAAGGGCAGCTCGTTTTGTATTATCGCGTTATAGGGGAGAGAGTGTGGCAGATATGATACACGAGTTGGGATGGAAGTCGTTACAGCATAGACGTTTTTCGTCGCGGCGAGACAATTTTACGAAATTTCAGTCACCAACTTTCTCTTCCGAATGCGAAAATATTTTGTTGAGCCCAACCTACATAGGTAGGAATGATCATCAAAATAAAATAAGAGAAATCAGAGCTCGAACAGAAAGGTTTAGGTGTTCGTTTTTCCCGCGTGCTGTTCGGGAGTGGAATAGTAGAGAGATAGTATGATTGTGGTTCGATGAACCCTCTGCAAAGCACTTAAATGTGAATTGCAGAATAGTCGTGTAGATGTAGATGTAGATGATACCTACAAAGTAGATTTCTTGTCTCCAGAAGAGTCATTACACTCGAACGTAATACGTGTTCCAAAATTCTACAACTGATCGACGTTAGAGATATAGATCTATAGTTCTGCACGTCTGTTAGACGTCCCTTCTTGAAAACGGGGATGATCTGTGCCCTTTTCCAATCAGGAACGCTACGCTCTTCTAGAGACCAACGGTACACCGCTGCAAGAAGGGGGCAAGTTCCTTCTTGTACTCTGTGTAAAATCGAGCTGGTATCCCATCAGGTCCAGCGGCCTTTCCTCTTTCGAGCGATTTTAATTTTTTTTCCATCCCTCTGTCATCTATTTCGGTATCTACCATTTTGTCATCTGTGCGACAATCTAGAGAAGGAACTGCAGTGCAGTATTCCTCTGTTAAACAGCTTTGGAAAAAGACATTTAGTATTTCGGCCTTTAGTCTGTCATCCACTGTTTCAGTACCATTTTGGTCACAGAGTGTCTGGACATTTTGTTTTTATCCACCTACCGCTTTGACATAAGACCAGAATTTCTTAGGATTTTGTGCCAAGTCAGTACATAGAACTTTACTTTCGAATTCATTGAACGCCTCTCGCATAGCCCTCTTCACACTACATTTCGCTTCGCGTAATTTGTGTTTGTCTGTGAGGCTTTGGCTATGTTTGTGTGTGCTGTGAAGTTCCCTTTGCTTCCGCAGCAGTTTTCTAACTCGGTTGTTGCACCACGGTTGCTCTTTTCCATCTCTTACGATCTTGCTTCCCACATACTCATCTAACGCATATTGTACTATGGTTCTGAACTTTGTTCAATGATCCTAAACACTATCTGTACTAGGGACAAAACTTTTGTGTTGAGCTGTCAGGTACTCTGTAATCTCCTTTTGGTCGCTTTTGCTAAACAGAAAAATCTTCGTACCTTTAACTCTTTCAAATAGTTTGGGTCTGTTTGTCACCAGAAGGTCTAATACACTCCTGGAAATTGAAATAAGAACACCGTGAATTTATTGTCATAGGAAGGAGAAACTTTATTGACACATTCCTGGGGTCAGATACATCACATGATCACATTGACAGAACAACACGCACATAGACACAGGCAACAGAGCATGCACAATGCCGGCACTAGTACAGTGTATATCCACCTTTCGCAGCAATGCAGGCTGCTATTCTCCCATGGAGACGATCGTACAGATGCTGGATGTAGTCCTGTGGAACGGCTTGCCATGCCATTTCCACCTGGCGCCTCAGTTGGAACAGCGTTCGTGCTGGATGTGCAGACCGCGTGAGACGACGCTTCATCCAGTCCCAAACATGCTCAATGGGGGACAGATCCGGAGATCTTGCTGGCCAGGGTAGCTGACTTCCACCTTCTATAGCACGTTGGGTGGCACGGGATACATGCGGACGTGCATTGTCCTGTTGGAACAGCAAGTTCCCTTGCCGGTCTAGGAATGGTAGAACGATGGGTTCGATGACGGTTTGGATGTACCGTGCACTATTCAGTGTCCCCTCGACGATCACCAGAGGTGTACGGCCAGTGTAGGAGATCGCTCCCCACACCATGATGCCGGGTGTTGGCCCTGTGTGCCTTAGTCGTATGCAGTCCTGATTGTGGCGCTCACCTGCACGGCGCCAGACACGCATACGACCATCATTGGCACCAAGGCAGAAGCGACTCTCATCGCTGAAGACGACACGTCTCCATTCGTCCCTCCATTCACGCCTGTCGCGACACCACTAGAGGCGGGCTGCACGATGTTGGGGCGTGAGTGGAAGACGGCCTAACGGTGTGCGAGACCGTAGCCCAGCTTCATGGAGACGGTTGCGAATGGGCCTCGCCGATACCCCAGGAGCAACAGTGTCCCTAATTTGCTGGGAAGTGGCGGTGCGGTCCCCTACGGCATTGCGTAGGATCCTACGGTCTTGGCGTGCATCCGTGCGTCGCTGCGGTCCGGTCCCAGGTTGACGGGCACGTGCACCTTCCGCCGACCACTGGCGACAACATCGATGTAGTGTGGAGACCTCACGCCCCACGTGTTGAGCAATTCGGCGGTACGTCCACCCGGCCTTCAACATGCCCACTATACGCCCTGGGTCAAAGTCCGTCAACTGCATATACAGTTCACGTCCACGCTGTCGCGGCATGCTACCAGTGTTAAAGACTGCGATGGAGCTCCGTATGCCACGGCAAACTGGCTGACACTGACGGCGGCGGTGCACAAATGCTGCGCAGCTAGCGCCATTCGACGGCCAACACCGCGGTTCCTGGTGTGTCCGCTGTGCTGTGCGTGTGATCATTGCTTGTACAGCCCTCTCGCAGTGTCCGGAGCAAGTATGGTGGGTCTGACACACCGGTGTCAGTGTGTTCTTTTTTCCATTTCCAGGAGTGTATGTCATCGCCACGAGTCGGTTCGTTGTTTAACTGCTCAAGGTAGTTTTCAGATAATGCACTTTAAAAAATTTCACTTTGTCCCTGCCACCCGTTATGAACGTTTAAGTCTCCCAGTCTATATCCGGCAAATTAAAATCTCCACCCAGAACTATAACATGGTGAGGAAATCTACTCGAAATATTTTCCAAATTATCCTTCAGGTGCTCAGCCACAACAGCTGCTGAGCCAGGAGGCCTAAAGAGATATCCAATTACCATGTCTGAGCCTGCTTTAACCTTGACCTTCACCCAAATCATTTCACATTTAACATCTCCGTCAATTTCCTTCGATAATATTGCACTTCTTATCGCTATAAACACGCCTCCCCCTTCACTGTCCAGCCCTTCTCTGCGGTATACATTCCAATCTGAGTTTAGGATTTCATTACTGTTTACGTCTGGTTTGAGCAAACTTTCTGTCCCTAGTACTATATGGGCGTTCTGACCGTTTATTAATGAGAGCAGTTCTCGGACCTTTCTATAGACTCTCCTGCAGTTTACTATTAGCACATTAATACTGTTATTCCCTGTTGTATTTTGCCTACTTCTACCTTGCCACGTCTCAGGAGGCGTCTTGTCGGGCCTAGGCAGGGAATTCTCTAACCTAAAATCCTGAGATAGTTCTGCAAATAAATACGAGAACTATCACACAATCATCTCATTACTTCGTGCAATCGTGTTGCTGAGTAATATGCAGAAGGAAGGTTGAAAAATGAATGAATATTGCCGGAAGACGGTTTTATAGCCATATGGTTAAAATATTTGTTAGGAGGGATTTATGTCTCCCTTGCTAAAAGCTTGCCTCATACGTTAAGGCCGACTTCACAACAACAGCCATGATTCCATCTATCTCCTGTGCTTCTCCCACCCGCCAAATTCAGACAACTTACTACGCTGTGTTACAGAAATTCTGTTAAATCCATGTTAATATTAGATACCAAAACGAAAAGTACTTCCTCCAATGAAATACTTCCTCTGATAGCTACCGCGTTTTGTTCGTCTTCTTCTATCTTATTCACTATTTACGAATATTTCATACATGAAGTACTTAGGTTGCACAGGTGGCTGCAATAATAGGGGAAATAAAAGTCCCGAATGAGTCTGAAATCATCGGCGAAATTTTGAAAATAAAGACGTCTAGGTCACTTAATATATTATGTCTCTGTATGTAATGTCGCTTCGGCTACTGTAATTATCAAATTTCTAATTAACTTCAAAGGAAAATAAGAGCGAGAGGGTTTTATTGCACATTAACAGGCTATAAGGGAGAGAAAATTAAATTCTGAAACATTTTATTAAGTTCTGTCACCAAGTGTTATAAACTGTGAGACAACCTTCATTAATAGCAACAACAAAACCTATGTGTAAGTGGAGAGTAAACTGTCAACAAGGCTGCAATGTAGTTACTACCCGAGGTGGCGCTATTGCAGAGAATGTTGCCCTCATATTTTCCCCTTCTCGGGTTACACTGAAACCTCTTTCTTATGTTCCATTAATCATAATTACAGGTTTGATGAGAACAATAACCAAGATGATGTTATAAATAAAGACATGTACTAAGAGATCCAGACAGCTTCGTTTAGAAGGTACAGAGGCCCATCTAATATTCAAATTGTACTTTTCACTGTTAATTATCACTTTTTTCTTCACCTTAGCTTATTCTTCACATATATATTATTCCGTTGTGTTTGCTGCACTGCCCAATCAGTAAGTTTCCAGAACTGCGTTATTTTAAGCGAGACAAAGATTTATGGTGTTTGAAAGTACACGTTGATGTCTGCTATCCCTGCCTTTTCATGCTTCCTTTGAAATTTTCTTTGGCTTTATTAATTCATTCTGTGTTAAAGTAAATCAGAAGTGGCGATAAACTGCAGCCCAAAATTGAATTTTTCCTGACAATAAATTATCTTTCTACATTTTACATTATTCTTTGTAGATTAGGTGTCTGTTTACACATTTTACCCCACTGATGTCAACGATCTTGACCCACCTGTACCAATCTTTTCATCAAAGAGTCGCAGTTGCAACCTACGTCCTCAGTTGTTTGCCTGATGTATTCCAATCCCTCCGCAGTTCTTACGCTCTACAGCTCCCGGGTTTTCCACATATTCCTCTCCGGTTGTGTGCACAACCTCATTCCTGATCTTCCCAGTCCACCTACTTCTCAACATTCGACTGTAACACCGCGTTTCAAACTCTTCGAATCTCTTCTGCTCTGGTTTTCCCATAGTCCTTGTATGCTTAGCTTACAATTCTGTGTTCTAAACGTGCATTCTCAGAACTTTATTCCCCTTAGAATAAGGCCTGTGGTGATACTGGTAGACTTCTCTTGGCCAGGAACGAACTTTTCGTTAGTACTGGTCTCCTTTTGATGTCCTTCGTAGGTGCGTAATACGTTATTCTGCTGCTAAGGTAGGAGAACTGTTTATCTTTACTCACTTTGTGATCACCATATCTGATGTTAAGTTCCTCGTTTTCTTCATTCCTGCTACTTCTCATTACTTTCGCGTTTCTTCGATTTACTTTCAGTCCATATTCTTATTAGACGGTTCACTCTGTTCCACAGATGCTCTAATTCTCCTTCATTTTTGCTGAGGATAGCAATCTAGTCAGGAAATCTTATCATACCTATCCTTTCACTTTGAATTTTAATTCCAATCTTGAACATTTCTCTTCTTTCCGTCGTTGGTTCCTTGCTGTATAGATTGAACAGTAGAGGCGAAAAGATATATTCCTGTCAATCGGAGCACTTTGGTCTGGCACTCGTATCTTTCATCTTGGGTGTTGTACACAATTATAGTGCATTAAACTTCTAAACTCCAAACTTTCATGCCGCTCGGGGTAGTAACGTTCATATTGAGTTAATCAGAAGCGTAAGCTCTTTTAGCATCCATCATATTAAGAGATGAGCAACCTAGTGCTAAAATGTTTCGTTTTGGTTGTCTGTCCCGGGTTCGATAATTTCCTGGGTTTGATCATTCATCCTGGGTTCGATAATTTCCCTGAGAAATGTGTATAAATTGCGATCCGCAAAGCATTATTCATGATTATCTTCTTCTGTGTACTTAAAACTAAAGTATAGGAACATATGATGTTTAACTTTGTTTTTTATTGTGTTTCTCCATTTAACATGCGAGGATTTGTAGGTTGATACTGATTAGCAGTAAACGGAAATTCAAGAAAAAAGGAAGTTTTATACTAAGAAGTCGAGACGTTAGCAGTCTATTTTCCTTCGGCTATAAAACCGCAGTACAGACATTGTCACACTTACATAATACCAATATTGTATATATATAGCGAAAAATACGAAAAATTATGAAAACAACGAATTGTAAAAATTTATTTACTTACGGGGACTCCGATGCAAAAGCTACCAGGGGATGGATTTTTCAACCAATTTCACATGGTCGTAGTGAATTAGCTCGACCAAAAAGATTTCTATGCTGTTGTAACAGAGACATAATGATACTTAATGACTATAAATTTTGAAGAGCAGGCTCTCACATTAAACCAGTAGCCGTTGTTTCAGTCAAGCATTGTTACTGCTATAGGTCGTAATCTAGATAGATGGAAGATTTAAACTATTTTTAATTATCCTACCGTTAATGAATTAACGGGATCATCCGTCACTACTGTCTACAGGAAGAGAAGTTAATCATGAATAGGGAAGATATTCATGGAAGCTCTCAGTAGTGCTCGTACATTCCCCTTCATGGTCACCTCCACTGCCATCGGTTTGTCATTGAGTGTATCATCAAATCAGTAGAAAAATGTTTAACGAAAATGGTGATTTTCTCCCGCGAGTTGTTGGTATCGTCTCATTACATCATCAATTAGAACCTACAGATCCGTCTCTCATCACAGTTAGTCTGTTGCTCTTTAGACAAATGAAATGATAACTATTTTTTTTTGTAAAAGGAATACAAAAATATCAAAATGAGTCAGATGCAATGATGAGTTGAAAGACGCCCGGTTATTAGAGTACATCTTTCATTACAGTCCAGCTAACAACTATATACGATACTTTATCATTTCCGTGTGCCATATTTATCACTTTCTATTCGAACCCATACATATAGGAAGCGATATGTAGGGTATTTATCTTTTTTAACCCTGAGTTCCCGTTTCAGATCAGCAGCCTCTATTTCACGTATTCTCCCTGTCTTGCACGAAATCCATTCTCTTCGACTGGCAGTGGGCTAAGGCGAATTTTCTGCTCTCTCCACGCTTGTAAAGGTAGGACCGAACGGCTCCAATGCACAGGACAGTAGCATGGGAGAAACCGAAGAACAAGGTGAGAGATGGTGGCAGGGGACACCCCGTCCTACAAAACGTGGCTTGGGGCACATAGGTGGAAGGCGGGGGCGTGTGTTTCAATTGACTGCTGGAAGCTCGTGGCAGAAGTTCCGAGCTCCTCCTTAAAACGGGCGCATGAGGAACCCATAGGGTGCACTTTGGATGAGAGCTGATTCAGCCGCCATGTTGCACACGGAAGTTAGTGCTCTGACCGGGTGGAAGGTGTGCCAAAGAATGGGTTCTGTCAAGGATGTTGACGAGCGAACGAGCAGCTGCTGACTGCGCGATACAGACTGGACATGCTGTGCAGCTGTTCCATGAGGCAGTATAGTGGAGACCCGATGCAACTGCTTGCTAGCATACGACTAGCTGCGTCACGATCTTCCTTGTACCAAACTCTTTCCGAATTGTTGAAGTCTTTGCCACGTGTGTCATAAGCCAAACCTTTTACACTGCCCTGTTTTAGGTTGAGCAGTATGCTCGTTCCATTGTTCAAATGCCTATAATTGGCATCACTTTTGTCTCGCCCTGCTCTTGTCCCGTTCAAATTGGTTAACGAAGTTTTAAGTTTGTCAGCATTACGAATTTCTGTAAATGAATGATAACAACTTTCACTTTGGTTCTTTGCCCTCAGCAATGCTTATTTCCGTGCAGTATGTTGGATAATGCACAAGCTTATAAATTCCTTTCCCTTGTTCTCATAGAGGCACACACCCTGCCCCCTCCCCCCATTCTGCTGATCGCTTTGCCAAGTCTGCACTTCGTAGGGGACAGTAGCATGTAAGAACATTGTTTGTTACACAGCTAAACTCCATTTTTAAAAGTACAATGAGTACCATACACGAGGTTTTCGTCGGAATGTGATTCCGTGTTTTGACCTTTTTGCGATTTCTCCAAATTTCTGTTTTCAGTGCACGCTTTTGTCTCTATGTTCTGGGCGAAGAAAATGACATTTGTTTCAGCACGCCACAATTCTTCTATAACTTAACATTGTGCAGTTGTTCTAAGTATGCTATAAAAGATGTTCTGGAAACGATTGGTACAATTTTCTTTTGGTCAGTATGAGAATTTCGGGAATTCTTGCCGATGATCATTGTCCCGGCTACAAGGGACATCTAGCGCAGCGGTACAGTGTAAGGAATAAAAGTGTATCATAAGATTTAGCAATACTTTTTATTTCACCTAAAAAGAAATCAGGGAAATGACCTGTTTTTCATGTTTTGAAAGAGTGCTACATCCCGGAAATAAATGTATCCCATTTCCTGACGAGCTTATGTCTGAATGTGATGTAAAGGTGTATGAGGATCTCAAGTTTCCTTCAAAACAGGTAGGTGATGAGCACATAATATCGAGATTATTAAAAGAAAGCAAGGTACTGGTAGACAAGCAACTTCCAGTATGTTCGAGAAGAAAAGTAAAGGCTATCATAAGTTCGATTAATTCAATTAAATTCAAGCAGGTAGCGCTCCAACCAGCAGGAGAGGTACACTCTCCAAGCGACCCATCATTAAATATTTAATTAGATTATCTTATATTGAGAAGGAAACATCGATATCTCAGACGTACCTCGTTAAAACTGCTCTTACCTTATAAAAAAAAAAGTAAATGCTGAGGTTGTTAACTTTCGTGCAGGATGCTTTCTCCAGCAGGGCATGCTATTCCTACAGGGAGTGAGAGGGTGGCACAAAAACGAGGACGCGTTATATCTTTCCGCAGCGGTCGGGGTTAATAGCCTGCATTTCCTGCCGTAAACGATTTCCTGTTACGCAGCTGCCGCCAGGGCTAATTTCCCGGCGGCAGGGCACGGCGGGGCTGCCGGATAAGCTGCGATAAGAGAGCGAGCTCCCGGTTCCAGCTCCACTGTGCGCGGCCGAGTTGAGGTGCCGTCCGGGGGTTAATAATGCCACGCTACGCCCTCCGTGTCCGCTTGCTGCACAGATACCTCTTGCATTCTTAGCGGTGCCAAGAACATGGATTTGTGATAGGTCAGTCACTGGAACAACGGTTCATCTGCATCTACCTCTACATACATACACCGCAATCCACCATACGGTGCGTGGAGGAGGGTACCTCCTACCACAACTAGCATCTTCTCTCCCTGTTCCACTCCCAAAGAGAACGAGGGAAAAATGACTGCCTATATGCATTTGTACGAGCCCTTATCTCTCTAATCTTATCTTTGTGGTCTTTCTGCGAAATGTAAGTTGGCGGCAGTAAAATTGTACTGCAGTCAGCCTCAAATGCTGGTTCTCTAAATTTCCTCAGTAGCGATTCACGAAAAGAACTCCTCCTTTCCTCCAGAGACTCCCACCCGAGTTCCTGAAGCATTTCGGTAACACTCGTGTGATGATCAAACCTACCAGTAACAAATCTGGCAGCCCGCCTCTGAATTGATTCTATGCCCTCCCTCAACGCGACCGGACAGGGATCCCAAACGTTCGAGCAGTACTCAAGAATAGGTCGTATTAGTGTTTTATAAGCGGCTTCCTTTACAGATGAACCACACCTTCCCAAAATTCTACCAATGAACCTAAGACGACTATGCGCCTGCCCCACAACTGCCATTACGTGCTTGTCCCACTTCAGATAGCTCTTCAGTGTTACGCCCAAATATTTAATCGACGTGACTGTGTCAAGCGCTACATTACTAATGGAGCATTATAACATCACGGGATTCTTTTTCCTATTCATCTGCAATAATTTACATTTATCTATATTTAGAGTTAGCTGCCATTCTTTACACCAATCACAAATCCTGTCCAAGTCATCTTGTATCCTCCTACAGTCACTCAACGAAGACACCTTCCCGTACACCACAGCATCATCAGCCAACAGCCGAACATTACTGTTACCGAATGTATGTAACTGACATGGCGATTATTTGCAGGCCGCCAGTGAAATTAAGTTGTCGGTGAACGTGAGGAGGTTACCCATCCAGCAGTGTGTCGGAAAAATATTCGTTCTAACTATTAAGGGGGCACAAGACATCAATGTAGACTAGAGTACACTGTCAAGACTGAATAAAGACTGAATAAAAACTTTTTCATCCATGGACCACTGAGAGACAAGTATGAGAGTGTCAGTGAGGTTCTGGAAGGTATCGATCAGGGATTCGGAACTATGGCGTGTACGACCCGATCGAGTTGGCGCCACAGATTCTCGGTTGAGTATTAATCCGGAGTTTTATAGCCAGAGAGTGCGATAAATTCATCCTAGTGCTCTTCGCACCTCTCACTTTTACTGCGAGCTGTGTGAAAAGTTGTGTTATCCTGCTGGGAGATACTATCGTTCTGATAAAAAACAAACTGCATGTAGGAGTGGTCATGGAAAAATATGGAAATTTTGTGGTAAGGTCTTATGGGACTAAACTGCTGAGGTCATTGGTCCCTAAGCTTACACACTACTTCATCTAACTTAAACTAACTTACGCTGAGGACAACACACACACCCATTCCCGAGGGAGGGCTCCAACCTCCGACGTGGGGAGCACCTCAGTCCGCGACAATGTGCCTCAGGCTGTGAGGTGGTCATGGTCCCCACAGATATATGCATACATGTTTCGATCTAATGTGTCCTCCAGAATAACGAGATCATCCAGGGATTACCACGAAATCATTCCCCAGACCATAATGCACCATCCTCCATCTTGAACCCTGTTGGGGTGTGATTGCTTTCAGAAGTTTCATGCCGTTTACGTCCACAACCACGTGTTCAGTGGAGCTGAGCTGTGTGCAGTTCGCATTCATGCCATTTGTTCTTTGGCATTTTGTCACATCGAGTGGCGTCTTGTTTCTTCCTAATTTACTGGCATCGGGAAGTTGCTTGCTTGCCTCCTTGAGTGACAGCAGTAGCGCTTTTCGATATTAGTACTGTGGTACTATCTTTGGTGTGACCGCTAGTATTTCCGGGTGGTGGTGGTGTGTTTGGCTATCAGTCGGTTGGGACGGAGCAGCGAGGAACTCTCTACTGCAGGAGGCCAGGCCGGGGCAGCTGGCGGCATGCACGCGCTGTCAGATAGTGAGGCGCTAGCTGCGAGAGAGACAAACTTCGTGGCCCAAGAAACCTGGACACTGACGTTGAGTGATCAGTTAAATTGTTATGAAGCCTCAGCAATTGTAACATCTCTGCGTTCATTTGCAGGTTGTTGCTTCCTTCGCCGTTCCGGCTAGCAGCAACGTTTGATGTGTTGGGGTCGGCAAAATCTTGCAGCCATCTTTGTATATTGGGACTAATTATTAAATTGACTGTTACTTACCAGTGAAGTGCATCAGCAGTATTTTATGCACTGTGGCCGTTAAGGCCCCAGTTACCTGCCATGATCGTTAGCGTACTTTTCTGGCAGTGTGCCTTTCGTCGTCGTGTTGATGCTCTCCGGCACGGCGTGTAGTTTGACAGCTTTTTCAGTTGTTTGGTTCGTATTTTCTTAGAGTGGTTATTGTTCTCTTGGCTGTTTTTAAACTCCAATTTCTCAAGATGTAGTACTGTTTGTGTCCTCGTCCTGTGCGATATTTTCCATCATTGTGCCGTTGATCACATGGAAGGGAATTGGTTAAATTGTTGGTCAGTCCTTGGGTCGTCACTACTTTGGGTTGTCATGCGATTATTTAACTTCAGCTCTTGTCTGCCTGTCTCAACTCACTTTACATTTGAGCTACCTTCTGAGCTCGGCCCTTGGAATATGCCTGAGCACCACTTGTTTTGTGTGTTTTGATTGTGATTTTAATTTTAGTTTGAAGTATTGTGCGAGGCCTTCCACTGCGTATTAATTTCAATCTTCTTAAATTTTACATTAAGGCCTTCAACAGTTTTAAATTAAAATTTTGGAGATTGATTTTATTTTAAGAAGGAAAAAATTTTTCTTGAAAATTGGGTCTATCTGAAGTTTTTTGTAATCCATGCCCTAAGCCCCAGCAAAGGATTTACGTGAACCCCATTTAATAAGGCCTTCAGCCGTGTGTATTCTTTAAAGGAAATTTTTTATAAGAAGGAAGGGGAGTATTTTAAATTCTTTGTCTGACTTGTTGTCAGGCCTTCAGCCGTTGTTTCAAATTTGTTTGTGGCCTTCAGTCGTGCAGTAAGTTAATATTTCTTTAATTAGGCTTTCGTCTGTTCTGTTGTAAGTCTAAAAAGAAATTTATGGATTGGAAAAATAGCTTATTAATGTGTTTTAATTACAATTGTCCTTCAGACGTGTAGTGTAGGCTTTCAGCCACTAATTGTTTTCAATTGCACGTTTTTTTTAAAGGAAAAAAGTTTAACTTCTGTTTTTAATTGATTTGATTTCTGAACCAGGCCTTCTGCTGTACATGTTTTTCGTGTGGTTTTGGGTCTTCAGCCTAGAAAGCATCTCAAGTTATTTAACTAGGCCTTCAGCCGTATTGTTTGGTTGTGATTTTTTAAAGCAATGTGTACATGAGTGGTTCATAGAAAATGTGTGTTTGATTGTGCAACTCACAGTAACTGTTTACGGCCCCATCCACAATCATAACGTTTTCCTGTGCGCTCTCAGCGTACCTACCTATCAACCTGGTTTCAGGAGCATGAAACGTGATTCACCTGAAAAGGTCACCAGTCATCAGTCAGTGGAATTCCAGTTGCTGTAGTGGCCTGCATATTCCAACATTCGTTGCAGAGGATGAGCAGTCAGCATGGGTGTAAGACCCAGGCGCTAGGTCTGGAGGCCCATAAGCAGCAACGTTCGCTGAACTGTCTTTGCGGAGTCACTGTTGGTAGCCCTTTCGTTCGTCTGAGTGGTCAGTTACTCAGTGGTAAAACGTCTAATCCCGCGAACACATCACCGCAGCAGCCGTTCAGCCCTGATATATAATACCGATGATGCCAAACTTTTGCCTCGGCTCCAGTTTTGGATAGCGCCATACTGCCATGCTTGGTGTACTTTAACCGCAGCGATATGCGAACAACTGACAAATTTAACCGTTTTGGAAGTCGTTCCATCGTTGGACTGAGTCAATGAGTGTCCTGTTCCCTCTGTTTCTGTAATATAACATCGAGTGCAGTGTTTTCCGCGTCTCCCCGTCTCTATTTAAATACCCTCCAGACCTAGACCAGCGTCTGCTAGTGATTGTTTCGTATGTAATCTGAGAGGATTGTATAAATGGAGCATTAGGTCGCTGACACCACCTGCTAAAAACATCTGACATGCTTCGTTTCGTCACTACATGGAAACCGTTGAGTGCGAGGCCGCAAAACGCCAGTGATATTAACGGCATTTGACACCCCACATATTGTGTACTATTCAACCACAATATTTGTTGCTAATGTCAAAAGGAGGCGGTACTGGAGTCATCCAATGGAGAGAAGAGAATATGTGGCTACAGAGCATGGTTGAACTGCTTAGTAGACGAGTCCACACAACAATGCCACAGTGCTGGCGGTGTTCATACAAATCAGAGCAATAGCAATGATGAAAAACGCGCTCATTGCACTATATCTACAATATCAATTGCAGACGTTGACATTTGGTCAGAAGTGAACACAAGTAATTTCAGAGGGTGGGAACAAAGTGGCAGATGATTCACTGGAGTTTGTTGTGTTGTATACTGTCGACTGTGCAGGAAACGTAAATTAGGAACACCATGATGATGGCACGTGCTTCACAACTGAAAGTGATACTGAAACAAGTGTCGGGCCATATACAGTAGTGCGTCATCCTTGTCGGATACAGAGCCCAAATCTGGTCTCCAACGAAACTTAGTAAAGGACAGTTGTTGTCGGAGGAGCAGGTACCAAACATAACTACGTACATGCAATATCATCCGCAGAATGGTAAAAAATCAATTACTAACAGATTTCGAGTGAGGTCGCTGCAATATGACCTAGTAATGACAAGAAAAGCTACGGATATTAAAGAAAGGACAAAGCGCACTTGTTAGCAAAGTTGGTGTTTTCTTGCTTCAAGATTGCTCGATGAAATTTACTAGATTGGCATGATAGTAGCAAGCTACGTTATCAAATTGGACTGCGCGCAACACAGATTGCAGTGATTTCTAGGTAAGCGGCGAATGGCAAAGTAATTTCAAACAGTGATACACAACTGGAAGATGCAAGGCAACGAAATTTCAAACAAAGCATCAAATTGATGATTGTCAGCAATCTGTGGAACCTGCCCGAAAATTTGTAAATGAGGTGAACAAACCTATCCCATCGTTCAGCAAGATATCCGTTTTCGGCTCCAAATCGCGATCTGAAGAGGAAATGCATATGAAAGGAACCCTGGACATTAAAATCACCAAGAGAGTGGTATCAAGATCAAATAACATCAGAGACTTAACGCAGTCATACACAATTATCCCGGGTGCTAATCTGCGTGTTACATTTGCTGGAAAATTATTTATTGTGCTACAGGAATTTGAAGGTGCTCTGTCCTCTACGATTTTTTCTCGTGATCTAACTAGGGCTATACCGATTATGTACGTTATAGCAAGCAAGAATTGTAAAATGGGAGTAAGAGAACTACAACTATTGTACGAGCAGTGCTTTAGGCTAATAACTGGTCAAAATAACTTGCTTTTGTTTGATTCCCGGTGTGCGTGTCAAAATCATACTACTTTAGAACAAGCTATCCCTCCTGAAAAGTGTGTGACATTGCAGTTCAAAACACTTTGAATCAGTGGACATATTCAGTCTCTGAATGTTTGTTTCCTTCATGCCCATAAAACATACACTCCTGGAAATGGAAAAAAGAACACATTGACACCGGTGTGTCAGACCCACCATACTTGCTCCGGACACTGCGAGAGGGCTGTACAAGCAATGATCACACGCACGGCACAGCGGACACACCAGGAACCGCGGTGTTGGCCGTCGAAAGGCGCTAGCTGCGCAGCATTTGTGCACCGCCGCCGTCAGTGTCAGCCAGTTTGCCGTGGCATACGGAGCTCCATCGCAGTCTTTAACACTGGTAGCATGCCGCGACAGCGTGGACGTGAACCCTATGTGCAGCTCACGGACTTTGAGCGAGGGCGTATAGTGGGCATGCGGGAGGCCGGGTGGACGTACCGCCGAATTGCTCAACACGTGGGGCGTGAGGTCTCCACAGTACATCGATGTTGTCGCCAGTGGTCGGCGGAAGGTGCACGTGCCCGTCGACCTGGGACCGGACCGCAGCGACGCACGGATGCACGCCAAGACCGTAGGATCCTACGCAGTGCTGTAGGGGACCGCACCGCCACTTCGCAGCAAATTAGGGACACTGTTGCTCCTGGGGTATCGGCGAGGGGACACTGAATAGTGCACGGTACATCCAATCCGTCATCTAACCCTTCGTTCTAACATTCCTAGACCGGCAAGGGAACTTGCTGTTCCAACAGGACAATGCACGTCCGCATGTATCCCGTGCCACCCAACGTGCTCTAGAAGGTGTAAGTCAACTACCCTGGCCAGCAAGATCTCCGGATCTGTCCCCCATTGAGCATGTTTGGGACTGGATGAAGCGTCGTCTCACGCGGTCTGCACGTCCAGCACGAACGCTGGTCCAACTGAGGCGGCAGGTGGAAATGGCATGGCAAGCCGTTCCACAGGACTACATCCAGCATCTCTACGATCGTCTCCATAGGAGAATAGCAACCTGCATTGCTGCGAAAGGTGGATATACACTGTAATAGTGCCGACATTGTGCATGCTCTGTTGCCTGTGTCTATGTGCCTGTGGTTCTGTCAGTGTGATCATGTGATGTATCTGACCCCAGGAATGTGTCAATAAAGTTTCCCCTTCCTGGGACAATGAATTCACGGTGTTCTTATTTAAATTTCCAGGAGTGTATTATCGCAATATCTGCAGATACGCATTACAGGATAGCCAGTTTCACGATAAGCTTCACAAATTGTTTCGCATTCCGTTGCATAGCATCCCATTCCGTCTGTTCTCATCATCCCGTCACATCAATCACATTCAATATGCATTCTTTAGGAGTTGATCCCTAGCTGAGTGTCCTGCACGGTTTATAACTCCCAAAGAGTTCGCCTTCTATCTGGAGGATGATAATTTTTGCGATCACGGTGGAGCGCCACTTTTCATTTCGCATTCAACAAGCAGATTAATGGTTTGTCTTGAACATTTGTTGAATATCTATGATGTCCAGTTTTTGAAGTGTAGTACGTACGTCTCATAGAAGGCTGATCTCCGTACCTCCAGGATGTTAATTCTCTTTCGCCGTCCTGATACACACGGTGATTCATTAGCTGTTAATATTTTTCATATCAACACTTTCAAATGAGCCTCATTAAAGACGGAACTTGCGACGTCGCACTCAAGTGTTTCATTGCTATTGACACACTGTGAGACTCAGTTAGTTAAGGAATCTCGGACATAAACATATCATTGCTATGGAGTAAATTCTGAAGTGTGGGTTCATGCAACTCTCCACGCTAGATTATTCTAAATGGCGTGTGACTATGGCCACCCGTCGGGTAGACTATTCGCCTGGTGCAAGTCTTTCGATTTGACACCACTTCGGCGACTTGCGCGTCGATGGTGATGAAATTATGATGACAGCACAACATCCAGTCCCTGAGGGGAGAAAATCTCCGACCCAGCCGGGAATCGAAACCGGGCCTTTAGGATTGACATTCTGTCGCGCTGTCCACTCAGCTACCAGGGAGCGGACTAGATTATTCTGTGCAAGCCCGTTCATCTCCGAATTACTACTGTAACCTACATCCATTTGATCCAGATTACTGTATTTATACCTTGATCCCCCTCTGCAGTTTCTTTCACCATCTCCCCGTCCAAAGACAGAACGTTTAATATCATCTCATCCCTTCTTTCTGTCAAGTTGAGCCTTCATTTTCTTTTCTGCGCAATGTGATTCGCTTCCTTCTCATCACTTACTCGATCAGCTCACTTAATCATCAGCACATTCAAGTAGCACAACATATCAGATAGTGCTCCTTTGTTCTTGTCTTAACTTCTTGTCTTCCACGTTTCATTTTCGTACGAGGCCACATTAAACCATACAAAATAATCAACTCCTCTAAAACGAACATCGCTTTGGAGCGTAGTAATGGTGTATAACTAACCAGAAACGATCTTGTGACCCCGCAACCAGTGACGTAATTCGTGACAGTGATATAATGTGTATGAGACAGTTCGTTGGATGGATTCAGCACAGTAAGTTATGGATACGTCTCAGAATATCAGAGAGAAACTATATTGTTTTAATCCGTCAGTGCTCACACGGTGAATAAAACTCCCGATTTTTTGGTCTACAAAAGCGTTCTACACAGCCATGTGAGATGGCGAAAGAACACTTCGTGTAAAATAATCGAAAGTGACTGGGAGTGGAAACGAGTGTCACGCCTTGCCATTGGTAATCTGACACTGGCAGGAATAGACGCTGTCAGCGAATGGAGCTCCGTCTCAACCAGTTTCCGAACGGTCTTTGCGACCATAACCGCATGCGATGGACATTTGGAGCTAGCGACCACGCGAAAGACCTGTTCTCACAGCGCCGTAGAATACTGCACCTCTTGAATGATCTAGACGCCACTCATACAGGACAGCAACTGGAGGCGTGTAGTATTGTCCAACGTATGACTATTTCACACCTCCGACCGAGTGATGCGTTTTAACCCAGAGTGAGTATTTCAGACAAGAACTGATTTTGTGCTGCTATTTGTACCATTACAATGATTCAGTTTTCAGGTCACTGTCAGCATGAACGGGTGTTTAATTCTCATCAGTGTCTGATTTTGGGCCTGAAATATATTCGCAGTTGCGACTATGAGGTATCTCGATTGGTATGAGGGAACGGCGACAATTTAAAATCGCGTTGGACCGCAACTCGAACCAGGCGATCCCCCTTTACTCGAGCGGTAGGCTCGAGCATAACTCACGGTCAGAGACAAATATCCATATAATGTCGACCATTTGGCACACCTGTACTCGCACATCCTATTAATGTACCGGGGACACATTTTATTTCTAAGCCGCAGGTTCGATATCGGCTGATAAACACGAAACTGTATTGCCTTTCTTCTGAAGAAGTACAATACAACTTTCCTTTGGAGATGCATTCGTGTCCGAAGGAACACGGACTGAGACTTATGCGACTTACTAATAAAATGTCTTCCTTGTAGGGGGTGACTGTAATGGGGTGGAGGACGACGACTTCTGGAAGTCTGCGTCTGGCTGTGAGGCATTTGAAGCTGTTGACATGGATGAACATCGTGTAGAATGTGGACCTTCTGCGGATGCGTGGCTTCCAATTCAGAAGACACTTGCCTTCTATCTTCGAGTTTCGCCTCATACGATCGATCCGACCCCCCCCCCCCCTCCCGCCGTAATTCAAAATGGTTCAAATGACTCTAAGCCCTGTGGGAATAAACATGTGAGGTCATCAGTCCCCTAGACATACAGCTACTTAGACCTAACTAACCAAAGGACATCACACACGTTCATGCCTGAGGCATGATTCGAACCAGCGACCGAGCAGCAGCGAGGCTCCGGACTGAAACACCTAGAGCCGCTAGGCCACAGCGGCCGGCGATCCCCCGTACTCCTTCGCCCGGTTAAGCCCTGCTTTTTCTCAATCCAAGGCACATGCGATTAACAGGATCAAAGGACTTCCTGTGCACTACGTTTTTGGGATGATTTCGAAGATGTATTTCACTTCTGGAATTTGTTACAGGAATGCACGACCAATTGCAATACACATTCAGATACCCACAGACTTTTGTTAATTACACTGGTGTTGAACATTAAAGCAAAAAAACGGATATTTTTCAAGATTGTGTTTATTTTGACAAACAATCTTATAAACAAGCGATAGTAAACTAGAAACAATGTGAAAAAGACAGAACGTAAATAACTGCAACATGCATAACGGCAGAAAACAATGATCTTTGCTTCTCCCTACTTAACAAATTTGCACACACATGCCGACAACTGTTTAATGTGCTCAGCATGGGGTGTGACCACCTCTGGCAGTAATGCAGGGCCGACAACGATGGGGTAAGACGTAAATGATATCATCAGTCTCATATTGAGGCAAGAAATACCATTCTTCCTGGAGAGCTGCTCGAAAGTCCCTGAGAGTAGTTGATGGAAGCTGACATGATGCTACCTACCTCCCTACAGCATCCCAGACATGCTCTATTGGACTGATATCGGGAGAATGAGCAGGCCGCGCCATGCGTGCACTATCTTTCGTTACCATGAAACATCAACCGCTCTTCCTCTATGAGGTCGATCAGTATCATCCATCAGCACAAAGTATGGGCCCACGCTTCCCCGAAACAACAGCACTTGAGGTCCCAAGATCTCGTCTCGATAGCTGGAAGCAGTTAAACATTGCCTATCCAGCCGTACAGTTTGGGTCCCGAAATAGTGTTACACGTTCCCTCCAGATGCGAATGCATCGAGGATCACTCTCCAGACCAAGTCTGGACTCATCTGTGAAAAAACAGTAATAAAAATTTCTACGGCCCTCCGTCCGACCGGCCAGGTGGCACGTAGACTACTCCACTCTAGACGTTCCCTTCTGTGAAGACGCACTAGTGGTACACATACAGTAGGTCGCCAACATTAAACACCACTCTGCCGAAGCCTTATGACACCAATTGCCTCGATATAGCATGTGCAGTGGGTGCTACGAGGTCAGTTGGCAGCTGGTGTGCAGTACTAAAGAGGTACTGTTATCACTTACATCCAAATAAGAGTGCTCTCTTTCTGATATGACACGTGTCCGCCTTACCCTGGTCTGAGGGTCCCGTTTCGCTCTCTATAAATTGTTTCTTCTGAGTCTTTCGCTGCGACATGACTAAATAAATTCTTCTCTGTTTTTAAGACGCGTATGTTCTCGAGCTTTCCACGGCTAGGTCCGTCAACGTCGTCAGGAGTAAAGCTGCTGACTCCTGAGGACGATGACGGAGATAGACATCGAAGGCTCGAGAATTGTATTCGAACTGACGCGGCTTGGAAACAGAGATGATTCTATTCTTTAAATTATTCCTCATTCGAAAAACGACAGAACTATTCACATAAGCCTTCCGGCCTCATCAGTTTGCGACTGTCCTGCTTCCATTCTTCCTACTGCCCTCCATCTCAGACAGCCTAGTAGGCGTCTTCTCTGTGCCGTACTGCACCATCGGTAACTATATACACAGTGACTGTTAATGTGGGAGTACCCGGAAAACAGCACCCCGTTTAATAGGGGGCCTGACGCCATCGCTGACGTGGTTGTCCGTTGACCGGAATGACATTTTCCGTTCAGAACGCGATTGTACAGACATCTGTTCACACTCTGTGTGATTATTCGGTGCATTAGACACAAGACAGGGAGACTGCTGTTCGTTGCTTTCATTTTGGACGTCACTGTACTCAAACAGTGTTCCAAGCATCCCAACAACAACTGGGTAGCACCTGGTAACAGAAGTTGATTCTGGTGTACACGGATATGAAACTCGACATGGACAATTAAAGAAGACTATTCCGAGAAGACGTACCCGTTGTGGAAAGTTGGGATGAGACAGTGTTCCTCTTCCGAAGTTTTCGAGTGGTCGCCGTTCTGATCTTGCACTAGCGGAAGGGTTTACTAATAAAATACATCGTTGTTACACAGATTTCGTTTTGTGTTTTAATAAAAATATGATAAAAGGACAGAAAAAATAAAAAATAAAATAAGAAAATAACTTAGAGAACGGCAATTTTTAAATATGCTTATCAAAATAACATTCGTCCTTGTTTTTATGGGTTTAATTTGATTTTGAATATTTTAGATATAATGTCTTTCTTAAATTTAATTTCTGGTCGTTGAGTGTCTCATTTCACTCACTGAATAACCTTATTGTTTTCCAAAGAAAAATTTACTGAATTTGTATGAAAATATGAGTGCAGTAATGTGGCGTATATATCTAAAAAAGTTCTGTTAACTCGACCGCTCACATAGAGCCGGAAATCTGGGTTCGAGTGCCGGGCCAGCTGGAGATGATTCATATTCGAAATCGCAGACACATATCATGTTTTTCATAGCAGCTGCCGTCGCCGCAGTGCCTCTTCCTTCGCACATGCATATTTGTTTGGAATTAGTATTGCATCGAACTTTTCACAAGACAGGCTCTGTAATATCGAATGCTGGTCTTTCTTCTACATCACAATGACTTGCATGCTACGGACACTCATGTCTTTCAAGATAACAATAGCTGTGTTCAGATTGAAGCACACAAACGTTACTAGTTTCATGAACACACAAGTACCCTATCACATCGTGACTGGTCCATTTAATCAACCAGTTTCGATGCAATTTCTTAACATAGGCCGCGCGGGATCAGCCGAGCGGTCTAAGGCGCTGCAGTCACGGACTGTGCGGCTGGTCCTGGCGGAGCTCTGAGTCACCCCTCGGGCATGGGTGTGTGTGTTTGTCATTGGGATAATTTAGGGTAAGTAGTGTGCAAGCTTAGGGACTGATGATCTTAGTAGTTAAGTCCCATAAGATTTCACACACATTTGAATATTTTGTTAATCTAGAAGAAGCATTCGACAATGTAAAATTATGCTGGATTTTTGAAATGTTCGTGAACCCAGGTGTGAGGGATAGGGAAAGACAGATATTATACAATACGTACTAGATCCAACAAGGAATAACAATACTGGAAGACGAAGAGCAAAATGCTCGAATTAGAAGAGGAGCAACGTAAAAGTGTAGTTTTCTCCTCCTACAATCAACCAGGAGGGTGAACTAGAAACTTTCTAGGGTTTTTCACTGATTTCTTCCGAGAATTCGTGACAGAGTTTGACCTCTTTCCTCAATTATTTTTATATCAGTGTTGCAAAGAAAATAGTGTGGAACTGTGTAAATGATGATGGTATGTGCTGTGTGTCTTGTTTCCTTTCTCTCTTTGCAGAATTTAAGTTTTTATTTCTCCTTCCTGTTCCATACTTCTCCTTCGTTACTTGTAATTCTTACTCAGTGTCTAGATTAAATAACATCGGAGAGAAGCTACAGCCCTGCATCACTTATCAACTTCTGTTTCATGCCATTCGACTATTGTATCTGCAGTCTGGTTTCTGTACCAGTTGTGGGGATCTCTCCACTGCCTGTATTTTATCCGTACTACCTTCAGTTTCGAAGGATGTGTACACTCATTATTGTCAAGATATTTCCCTACATCTACAAATGCTGAATACATTCGGTTTGCTTTCCTTCTTCTATCTTCCTATAAACATCGTGAGATCATTATTGCTTCATGTGTTCCTAGATTCCTCCGGAACTCAAGCTGAGCTTCACCATAGCGGCATACATCAGTTTTTCCACTCTTCTTGAAATAATTCGTGTCATTATTTTGCTACCATGATTTAGTGTTCACGTCTGTCATCAATCTACTACAAAGACAAGCTCAGCACAGCTCGGGAAAACTTATGAAAATTACCATTTCTGGACACTCTCAACTGTTGGTTCAGTAATAGGCACATCTGTCAGCAGTCTATCACAAAGGGAAGTTCAGCAAAGAACAATGAAAAGAGTAAAATTAGCCTGTCTGCTTACTCTGGTGAAACGCAAGCTGTCTGCAGAAAGTCTACTCAAACACACACAGGCAAACACACACACACACACACACACACACACACACTCACACTCTCTCTCTCTCTCTCTCTCTCTCTCTCTCTCTTTCACACACACACACACACACACACACACACACAGAGTATTATATACCTGCGTTTCTTCACTTGTCTGCTGACGTACTTGCGGGAAAACAGGAAGGTATGCAGCATGAGTAACACCAACAGACAACTGTCTTAAAACAACACTGGCTGATTAACTGACGCCATAACCATCACATAACTATGTAACAGTTACTAATCATTACGGGAAGAACAGAACATCACAACCTTCCTACTGTACACCCATTCAACATCGACCGCATTTCTTAAAAGAATAAAGTCATCTTCCGACTCCCTACAAAAGAAGTGATCACGAGCATAGTTGAAGACGATGCAAAATTCCGGAAGTCTGAGAAATATTCTATCCAGTGCAACTGCGCCAAGAATTCCATACGCCAAACTGAAACAGTAGAGGAGAGCCTCGATTAACATACATGACACGAAGCGTGTCCCAGTCCATCAAACGGGCGGCCAGTGAATACGATCTTTCTTGTAAACAAAGTGTGCAGTACGAGGAAGGCAAAAGTCGTTGTGCATGCCAACTGAGACAGAGCAGTCAAGAAAAGCTTTGAAATTCCACGATCCAATAAATCTAATGAACCTGAACAGCGGGTACACCATCAGTAATGCCATGAATACATTATTGAAATTGTTACATATTTATCGGTAGCACTCTTCCGACCGTCAGCCACGACCGACTCGGAAACCGCACTTACACATACTCCGGTGGTGGAGAGTCATCGTAGCCACACAATATGGAATAAGAGCGGAAGTAATAAATAAACATGGAAAAAACAACGGGATTACAGCTCCGTACATTATATTATCATCTCGTTTCCGTTTGACCGTTATCACCAGGTGTCAGCGAGTCACATGGGCAGGTAAGACCACGTAACCTAAGTACACTACACTCATATATATATATATATATATATATATATATATATATATATATATATATGTTCCTTCTTCTTCGTATTTTGTTCCGATGATATATGAAACATACTAGGTTTACTAGTCTGGTCAAATCTGTATTAGGCTTTTTGACGAAATGCGTCCACGTTTTCGTTAGCAACAAGTGCCTTTCGTGTCTGCTATTGTGGTGAGCATTTAATCATACAAGTGGCTTGTGATTGGTTACTATATGCAGAGGCGGTCTATGTCTCAAGCAACATAAGCCACCGATTGGAACGCGCCAAGCAGGCAGGAACGCCGGATGTGCCACTGCTCCTAAAATTTATCTACAGTGCTTACCACAGTTTGGTGTAACAAGTTGAGAGAGGCGCTAAGTTCAAGATTTGTGAATAATGCGTATCACAACTACAAGCGAAAATTAACAACTGTGAAAGTGTGCGAGGTAAAAGGAAGGAAAGAGGAGACGCCGAGTGAGAAGTCGCTTCTGTGGAAAAGTGTTCAAGAGCGGGCTCCGATTGTACGCCACCATTACGTCCTCCGGCCATGTGTGCCGTGCTTAGGCCAGTGCTCTCCTAGGAACATAATTCAGGGCACTTCTCTGTGTCCTGACAAATTCAAGACATAAATGTGAAAATGGTGATAAATCTACCTATTGTGCCTCTTCCTTTCTTCCTACTTGTACGAAACGTAGATAGGGTCCTTGGGAGAAGAAGCACAGAACCTATTTTCCGACCAGCGAAGAATATAAATGAGATAACGCGGCCCATTATGGACACTCTTGGTCTCAGGGTTTCTGAAAATTACGGGGTTACTTGTGAGTTCGGATGTAACTACATCGGCCAATACATCTGTAACGTTGCAAAGCGCTGTATAGGACGCCAAAGGCACATTGAAAATCGATAACATGAGAACTCAGCAGTTGCTGAACTCTTCTTAGAAAAGAAATATTGTATGAAATCAAAATCTATTATTCCTTGTACATAATGGGATTCAGTAATTAAAGAATCAGTGGAAATGAATATGTGCAAAATGTTTTCACGGAGGCTGTGGCTATAATTTTAGTGATGCAGGGTAGCGAGCTCTCGACACACAGAGAGGCAGAGACTTGCACTAATTTGTTTGCATTCCCATAGAAGAACTGACACCACCAGCACTGACAACGACATTCTTCCTGGCATTATGATTGTATGCGAGCGGTTCTAGGCGCTTCAGTCTGGAACCGCGCGACCGCTACGGTCGCAGGTTCTAATCCTGCCTCGGGCATGGATGTATGTGATGTCCTTAGGTTAGTTAGGCTTACGTAGTTCTACGTTCTAGGGGACTGATGACCTCAGATGTTGAGTCCCATAGTGCTCAGAGTCATTTGAACCAACTAAAAACAAGCTGTCTGTTCACTATAAATGGTCACCACAAGCCGCCAATACACTCATTTGTCTAGTAAAAGCCATTGGATACTTCCCAATATTGCGTCGGACCTCCTGTTACTAAGCGTAGTGCAGAAACTCGACGTGGAATTGACTTAGTAAGTCGTTGCAAGTCCCCTCCAGAAATATTGAGCCGTGTTGTGTATATAGCCGCCCCTATTTGCGAATGTTTTGCCGGTGTAGGATTTTGTACACAAATGTTCGATGGTATTCACACCGGCCGGTCAAGGTAGTCAATTATTCGCTCTAACTCTCCAGAACGTTCTTCAAACCTATCGGAAACAAACGCGGTCCGGTGACATGACGCATTGCCATTCATAAAAATTGAATCGTTTTTCGGCAACTGATCTGCAAGTAGTCGAACAACATAATCCGGCCAACGACTCTAAAGTTGTAACACTGCAATTGCCAGACGAAATGTTGTGTTGCCTGCTTCAGAAGACGATTAATTGATTAACAACAGTAGCTGTATTTGTATTTTAATCCACTAAGCAATATGAAACACGATAACAATGCTTACTAAATGTTTTTCTTCTATTCACTGCATTGTATTGTAACAGCCATAATTTAGTATTATGTTCCTCGCTACAAACATGTACCGCCTTTGAAGACGACCGTCTCTACATTGTGAATTTACGAATCCACGTTACTTATGGTTGGAGTTTGTATCGTAACAACCGATCGGTACGAGGGACGCAAGCCCATGAGCTGTCAACACTGAAAGGCAAAGAAGGAAACACTCCCCCTATCACTTACCTATCCAGGAATCGGTCTGCCCTGCACCCATCTTCACCGCTGTGCTAACCGGCCAACTTTTTGCACGCGTTCTGTAATACTTGTAGTATATTCCTGATTAGAGAAAGGAGTCACGTAAATCCAGCCGTTGCGAATAGCAAGCAATTGTCCTTTACAAGTTAACGTCCATCTGCAGCTATTAAACGTTAAGACGTGTTGGAAATGTATATTCGACACTGGTACATGTTAAATACTCACTATTCACAACAGTCGAATAAAATTATCGTACAGTTGCTGGCAGTGATTAGCCATATTTATGATATTAAAATCCCGCAGTGTAGCGAATAAGAATTTAAAATTGACGTGTACCCCATTTTGACAATACTGAAATTCTGCAATGTAGGGAATCAGAATTTAAAATTAACTTCCACCGTTCTGGAAATAATTGGATTTCGAAGGATGCCTTATTTCTGTGAAAAATAGATTTTATTGATTTGTAAATTGTGAATTTTTTCAGAAGTGAATGTGAAAATAATATTCCTAATTCTGAAAACTTTTTATGTCTTACCGAGCAGGAAAACTACATCCTTAAGAAGCTTCAAATGTTAGTTGACGTTTTCAGATTTTACTGTTAGTTGCTAAATTAATATTATTATGAAATACGACAGAGAACTGCAGTCCATAAGAACACTTGATTCGGGGCTCATACATCCCGCGGGATGCTGTTTGACGATCACCGGTGTCTTAAGTATTGCTACCTACTGACTAGACGCTGCACTAGATTTTTAAAAGGTGAAAAGGCAGTTCATGCATCGTTCGTATTAATTTCGTAAAGAGAAACCACCATTCACCCGTTACGCTGTACCTGTTTCATAAGGACAATACAGGTGCGTATAATGGGAGAGTTGCCTGAACTGTAACACATTTGAGAGTTTATTTTTTCTTTTTCCGTTTCATTCTCTTTGGAGCACGATGAATCGGTCAGTTATATGCGTTTGGTTCCTTCCTTTATGTCCAGTATGTCTTCATTCTCTATGATCTTCTTCTCTCCTCTGCCGAGTTGACGGACTTTATTTTAAATTAATCTTTGGCTCGTCAGTACTTAGCAGAGCTGATCTGTCGAGTAATGACTTTCCTACAGTGTTTAATATTATGTCTTTTTCAGTTTGTGAAAACCAATACGTTTCTCTTATGGGACTATGGGAACAAATATAAAATCTGTTTAGTTACACTATTAGAGTTCTTTCTGAGTAGATGTCAATAGAAATTTAGTCTCCTTTTTCAGGTAGTCTCTGATAGTTCTTCAATTTCTTTGTAGAGAGTTTCATTCTTGGTGTATACTCGTTTCTTTTCGTGAAATTTTGTTCCTGTGATTTATTAATTTATTATAGCCTGAACATTAAGTCACAAACGTTTTTAAACATTATCATTCTCAAATGCAGGATGTTATTCTTAGTACCTGATTTAATGAAAGCGAATTCTGAAAAAAAAATAAACACTACACTTAGCTTTCTAACTATATTCAAGTTGTACAAATAAGACATCTAGATATCTAATTTGTGCCAGATAAAGCATAAATTGCAACGTCCTTATAAACCATGTCGCTGAGCTTGATTATATGTATACGTTTAAATTTAAGGAAAAATCTTATATTTTAGTTCTTATACGACTATTTGCAAGCATTACAATATAATTTGTTCATTTATATCCCCTGCACACTTTCCGTGACTCACGTTTTACATTTCGCGCACCTGATCATTTGTTCCATTCGATCTTCCTCGCACAACTCACTATATTAAACCACCATTTTAAGAACGAGTTTCTGTGGTGGCTGTCCCAGAAAATCTCCAAAACACTACCTTTCTACAGGCGAAGCTTAGTACCAGTTTTCATCTACTATACTTCGCCTAAGTATTTTTGCGCATATGTGATCATCGACCAACATGCTGCTTTCTTAGCCTTTGATGGTTTGCTTGGAGCTTCTAACATTACGCTCATATTCGGCAATATTTCGTGGGTGAACGCCTTTAGCACACTTTTCGTGTAACCTGACATCTTATTCATTGTAATTATGGGTAATCCATTTCGTTCTGCAATGTCGAAAGCAACTCTTCTTAAGTCCGACGCTCAAACACCGAATAACATTTTCTGTAAGTAAAACAATATCTCCTTCCAATTCGTTTTCAACCTCGTTGGAAAACACTTTTGTTTGTATTTCAACATGTTTCTTAATTGTCACATTAGGTTTCCATTTAATATGCGGTCACATTCATTTAATCCATGATTCCCGTTTACACATACAGCGCAGTAAAATATTATTCCACTTTCCGTAATGCACTTCCGTTGCGATTCACTAATTCGAAGTAAATAATTATTAACTGAGAAATAAATAATTCACCACATTTTGTAGCATTAGTAATGCTAAAAAAAAAAACATTTCTTAGAGCTTACTTTACGGGCAAGTTTCAAAAACTGAAACAGTGCATTATCAGAAACTTATAGCTGTAGATTATAGACAATGTAGCCATTTCCACTTTTTCAGTTTCCTACAAAAGAATCACTACGAATCTAGGCTATTTTGTTTATATTCACCTACAAGGAAACATTATGTTAGGGCGTAATTTTTTACAGTTATTCTCTTCATTACGTACAGAAAAAGTTGGATGGAAATTACAAGAAAATCAATACTGTCTTCCGACAATGAGTTCCTCCACACACAGAACTCAAAGCGGGCAATATGTCTGTAAAAAGCATGTAGCTGACATTGTGGTCACAAAATGTCGTAGAGTATAACGGGAGGAATTTTATGTAGTGATACAAATTAGGAGCCGGTATGGATTACCCATATCATACCCCGTTTTCTCATATTCACAGTGTTCCAATTAACATGAAATGCCAATAACTAGTTTGTTAAGGCATATAGTAAGTGTCTCACTAGGACTTATGACCGATTTTAAATATAAAAGGATCAACGGAGAAATTTCTAAATGTGAGCTATAATGATCGATTTATGAGTCGGTTACCAGAACTCGTGCTGCATGTCTGAGATGAAAGTATCATATTGAGGCTTTAAACCACTAAGTATTGTATATATCAGTGTTAAGTGTTTCAGAAACCGCCATGTTATTGTGTACATGGTTTTTCAGAAGCGATCAACGCAGAGGACACAATTAGACAATTTCAAATTTTTTACTCAAAGAGAAATTTATTCTGAATTTCAGATTGGGTACATTCGCGTTTACATAGTTGCTGCCCACGGATTAATTTTAACTTCATAGCATAAAAATTGTTCTGTTGAACGGCACGTCATTTCGAAGTATATTTAACTTTTGCACCAATTACTTCGTTAGCTGTCGTGAAAGCTTTAGCTCGTGTTTGACTTTTTCATTTATGATTAACCCTTAGGTCTTTACTACGTGTATAACAAAATGTCACACGTGTGTTGGTGAGCCCATTTTTTGCAGCAAGCACTTAATAGTCGTTTTCTTAGAATCGAAGTGTATTTGACTACTCTGACCCATGGATAGAGGAGAGGAACTGAAAATTTCAAACGGATAAAAAGTAGCTCTACCTAAAAATTTATTAATATTATGTAAAACTCATAGAAATAACTGTTTTATAATTTATTTGTGGCGCATATGAAGGCAAAACTGTTTTAATTCACATTAAATACGATGAATTTCCTTTAATATAGAAGACGAAGCGCGTATGGAGCATAAATAATTCTATCGCAGTAACAATAAAGAGTTCCATTTATAAATAGGAGTGTGACAACCTGCAGATTCCCTCTCCAACATTCATGGATATAGTTTTCCACTAACAGATAGTGTCTCTTTATGTCACTGCAGACAGCTGCGCATACGTTGGGAATAATTACAGCCTCGCAGGTCCCACTTTGACAGAGGAGGCCCGTGTTCTGTATAGTAGCGCATGAAGCTCAGCTGATGCATTAATAACTTGTAGCTAACCGTACGTGTACGTGGACACATCATACTAACACGTAAATAGTAAATGAACCTTCTGGCATCCATCTTTGTTTGCGGTTCTCTCTCAACTCTCAACATGTTGTGATAGCAAAAGTCGTGCTTTACCGCTCACACGCACGGTTGATGAGTGAAACATAACATGAAAACATTGTTTTTATGATTAGTGCTGCCAAGTACGTATCAGTCTCAGCCGTTTCAGGAGTATATTGGCATGCTGAAAGGAATCTTGAACTATTACGTGGCATCCTATTGTTTATGCGTAGTTCTGGGTCAAAAATTGAGTGCTATTCCGTTTCTTCCTTTCACAGTTATGCAACTTATTTCATCGGTTACAGACCGAGCGAGACTATGACACCAATTAGTCAAGTACTCTACATTCTAGAATAATGTCTGTAACAAAGTCGTTATTTGTAGAAGTCTTGGGTGTAGCAGGAACTGTAAAATGTATTCCATCTCCACGCAGGCAAACATTCGAGAAATGACGCCTCCTAGAAGACATCTACAGAATGTTAATTATTAGTTTCGTCTTTATTTTCCTTTCAGTCCATTGATCACAAAATTTCACCTTTATTTGTCCTTACCTAACTGATTTATTTCTTTGTTTATATTTCCGTATTGTTTACTATGAGACTACACAAAGGATGACAGTTTCTCAGGAAACGATAAATGTGTGTAAACTGATGCACAGTTTTCTTTTTTTTCTTATAATTTTTAGAATCTTCATCCTAATGACTTCTTTGTACGTTTTTTCCGTAGTTTTATGATTATCAATGACTTCACGTTTAAGTATTCACTCACCAAATCAAATTAAATAAAATTTCGTTAGAAGAAAATCCTTTATAATACGTGAATCTAAAACAGAAAAAGAAACTCTCAATGCACAATCAATACCTCTACTGCGCGACAGCAATGATATGTTACCACTGTCAAAACTACTCAAGGACAGCTCTCCGAAATTACTTCTATCAAGACGATGCAGTAAATATTCCAGAATTTGAGTCAATAACAGCTGCCAACATGAGTACTTCACAAGTAGATAACCTCGGTTAGTGAAGTAGCTTAAGTCACTCATTGATGTCAAGTCCTCTGATTAAGTTTCTTTCGGAGTATACTGATGTAATAGCTTCATACTTAGCCGTCACATATAACTGCTCAAGCAACGAATGATCTGTATATGGGTAATGGAACAGCAATACATAAGAAAGGAAGTAGAGGCAATCCGATGATTTTTAGTTCCATACAACCAACATCGATCTGCAGTAGGGTTTAGGTAGATGTGTTCGAAGGCAATGAAACGTATCGAATAAAAGGAGCTACTGTCACAGACCATGGACGACGAAGATGTAGTTTTCGAGAAACACAACTGGCTCCTTATTCACAAGAAGTAATGAGTTCTATGACAGGGGTCCCATATTGATTCTATATTTCCAGGTGCACAGAAGTGTTGTGATACAGTTCTCCGACAAGCAGTGTCTAACGAAACTTCGCCCTACGCAATATCGTCTCAGTTGTCCCACAGGATTCGTGATTTCCTTTCGCATTCGTCACAGATCGCAGTAACTGACTAGAAGGCGTTCCTCAAAGCTGTGGTACCCAGCCAGCTGCTGTGCAAACCTCACAAATGTCTGGCAGCCCTGTGCCAAGTGGGACACGTGATATTTTGTGTTATCGTAAACAAAATTCGTTTGAATTATAAGAACAGTTGCTTTAATACGAACTACGCAATAAATACGTGCATTACTGGTCTCTTAAGCTTGCTGTTATAGATTTCACTTTCCTTTATTTATTATTCCAGAAAAAGCTAAAAGATTGGACATTTGGGTTGTTCAGTTGTTCCTTTATCGGGATGCTATATTTTTGCATACGTTTTGTCGAAGAAGACTAATAGAATCTCCTTCACTTTTTCGATTGTTTCTCCAGAAATTTATGTAGAGTGTATTCCTTACTATTTAGTTCTTATTTCAGAAATTTTGCATAAATTTTAGTTTTATTAATTCAGCAACTGTGTGCTACTGCGTTTACATACAGTAGAGTATAGGTCAGATTTGTATAAATATATATTCGTGATTTGGCAGGTTTAATTGACAAATTCTAATTAAAGAATTACTTTTACCATGAGTGAAAAGGATCTGATTTTCTGTTGTTAGTTCTTGGGCATGGGGTGATTGGTGCTGTAGTTCTCTTTTTCCATTGAGGTGACGGTTGTGGTGTGGGAATTAGGGACGTAAATGAGGCTCTCCAGAGGTTTTGTAGGATATAGAGATAGGAAGACAGGCGAACATGAGCGAAAAATTGCTGCCATTCTGGCTAAATTAAATAGGGCTAAGAAACGTATGGGAAATAAGAAGGGAGAATTGTGTAGAGAGGTGGGAAGCGACAACAAGTGACTGGAGGGATACGTTTTGATCTTCTTTTGACAGCTTTCCGGTAAAATTTTAGAAATATGTGTGACGTATTACTTCAGTTAGGAACTGATAAGCCTCCTACAATTACAGGTGTAGACAAGGCACAACGACCTTTCAGCTCTAAACTGAAAAGTACGAATGTAGGTAATCAGCAAAGAGAAAAAAAGATTTGTTGCTATACAATTCTAATGCTAGAGAGGTGAGCCTATATTACCAAAGGCGATCCTTTAAGTAATAACATAAAAGAGAACGATAAAAATATGTGAGCCTGACTTTGCACGCGTTTAAAGACGGCAGATATCAACATCACATTGTAATATTTGCAAGGTAGGTGTCAAATCAGTTGAAGGTTCTCGGACCTGGTTGCAACGAAAGATATTATTGGTGCTTGTGACATTAAATTAATCACGGAGTGTGACTTAGTGAAACATACAGTGACTAATGAAATATTGTTAACAACCTACAGATTATCAGTGTTACTTAACAAACAACAGTTTGTGGAAGCGATAATGTTGTCCCAAGGTAGATTGTATTACTCACTGTAAAAATTTAATACCGAAATATTTTTAACATCCACATATTATGCAGCTGAATCTAAAAATTGTCAGACACATACGCTCAAATATCAGAGCACAGGCCGGCCGGGTGGCCGAGCGGTTCTAGGTCATTCAGTCCGGAACGGCGCCACCACTATGGTCGCAGGTTCGAATCAAGCCTCGAACATGGATGTGTGTGATGTCCTTAGGTTAGTTAGGTTTAAGTAATTCTGGGGGACTGATGACCTCAGAAGCTAAGTCCCTGCCCGCATCTCGTTTCCCACGCCCGGGTTCCCAGGTTCGAATCCCGGCGAGGTCAGGAATTTTCTCTGCCTCGTGATGGCTGGGTTTTGTGTGATGTCCTTAGGTTAGTTAGGTTTAAGTAGTTCTAAGTTCTAGGGGACTGATGACCATAGATGTTAAGTCCCATAGTGCTCAGAGCCATTTGAGCCATTTTTGAGCTAAGTCCCATGGTGCTCCGAGCCATTTGAACCATTTGAACCAGAGCACAGATACAGAGCCAATCATCAGAGCTTTAATTTCAGAGCTCTTACTCTCCTATCTTCTACTACATACGTACCTTGCGGGACTAGCATTCCTAGAAGAAATGCCGTAGCCACAGCCTAGTGGATGATTTCAAACGAAATATTCACTCTTCAGCAGAGTGTACGCTGATTTAAAAATTTCGGACATATCAAAACTGTGAAGCTGAGAGATGTGGTCGTTAGTCACGCTTTCATGGTTCACTCTGTAGAACACGGGCCCGGTCCCACAAATGGCAAAGGTCCCATATTGGATTCCCAGTCCAGTGCACAATTTTAATTTGCCAGTAAGTTTCAAATCGGGGCATGCAGATTGAAAATTCATTCTACTTCTACTCCATTCGAATATATTTATTCGACAAGGCGACAAGAACCTAACGTCGCCCGTTCTAATTTTAAAAAATAGTTAGAAACTTTCTCTTACACATTGCTCCGCTGATGACATATTTTGCTAGGTAGGCGGGGATGGAACTCTAATTTCCCGTCTGCCGCTGGGCTCTGCCGCGATGGCCTCTTGGTGAGTGGTTTGGCGTCAATCGATACACGAGGTAACTAATTAGCAGGACACGCTCCGGCGTGTTATTGCTCTTACGGTGCTACGTGCGATGTCTAATACATCGATAACTAATGATGGATGGCCCACAGTTGCCAACTGGGTCAGGCGTAATATACTGGCGGCGTGTCTGCTCAGACAGTCATCAACGTCAGCTTCTGTTTGACACCCAGGAAAGCCACTTAAATTATTTAGCCGTTCATTTACAAGTGGGTTATTTGCAACTGTTTAAAGACACGACACAATAGGGGACCTCGGTTGTGAATAGCTGTAAGGGCAGTTAATGATAAATAGTTATTTCGTGTAAAATAGAGAACATGATGTGCTTTATTCGTATTAATTGATAGTTCTGCTATAAACCCAGAAATGACAACTCTTTCTCTCATTTCAGAGTCCCACTAACAGCAGATTTGTCAAAATGTGTACAGGGAAACAGTGGTAAGGGCCAAAAGATGGCTGCCAGTGGTAGTACCAGGTGCGGTGTTCATGCCATGAGCGATTTGTATGCAATAGAAGAGAATGTGGATAAGTACGAATCACATAATGGTGCTGAATATGTTCCTGAGTGCAGAAGCACTTCAGTCCTGGTCGCTAATCAAGTATATGTAAGTTAACAATGATGAACTGTGTCCCTTAGGATTGTTTACGTAACAATGTGACAACAGAAACGTTAAGGGCCATCCTTAAGATCGTTTGCATACAGGACTAATGATATAATGACTAATTTTATATTGTGCTGAATCATAGATTAATTTCTGAGGATGTGATATTTTATCACTGCAAAAGTTTGTAAAGCAAATTTTAGTACCATAAACTGAAACAGTTAGGATGTTTTAAACTGTAGTTTTGAGAGATTTCACAGCAATGTTTCGTTACCTCATCCACCATGTAAGCCGGCTGGTGTAGCCGTGCGGTTATAGGCGCTTCAATCTGGAACCGCGTGACCGCTACAGTCGCAGGTTCGAATCCTGCCTAGGGCATGGATGTGTGTGATGTCCTTAGGTTGGTTAGGTTTAAGTAGTTCTAAGTTCTAGGGGACTGATGACCACAGATGTTAAGTCCCATAGTGCTCAGAGCCATTTGAACCAGCATGTAAACAATACGGTGTCAAAGCTAGACCTTGCTAAGAGTACTCAGTTTGCAAACTTTCCAAGTACCTATTGTTATTATCCGTTGGCACGTTTTAGGAATAAACGTTTGGGTAGAATTGACGATATTAAAAATATGTCTTCATTTCACAAATATTTGTAAACGATGATTTATCCGAACAAACAAATCTCAATAAACCCATTTGAAATATCTTATTAATGACATTTTATTGAAAGATTGCAGCGCAATTTCTCAAAACAAACAACTTGTTTCCAGAATGAAGCCTCCCCTAACCTGTGGCTAAGACACGTCTCCGCAGTATCCTTTCTTCCAGGAGTGCTCATTCTGCAAGGTTTGCAGAAGAGCCTCTGAGAACTTTGGAAGGTAGAAGACGAGGTACTGGCAGAACTGAAGCTGTGAGGAGGGGTCGTGAGTCGTACTTGGGTAGATCAGTCAGCCAGCCAACCTTCAGCGTCGCAGCGGTTCGAACGTGTTTACGTCCCTGACGCACGTGTGCGCGAGAGGTGTTTACGTTAGGTGTGTAGCGATGTGCCGCGGTAATACATAGAACGAATCATACCCTGGTCTTTTCGCAAATCGACACCGAAATTTAGTTCCGTTAACGAATATAATTGGCTCCTTCTACCGACCCCCAGACTCCGATGATACAGTTGCGGAACAGTTCAGGGAAAGTTTGAGTCTCGTAACAAATAAATACCCCACTCATACGGTTATAGTTGGTGGGGACTTCAACCTACCCTCGGTATGTTTGCAAAAATACTTGTTCAAAACCGGTGGTAGGCAGAAAACGTTTTCCGAGATTGTCCTAAATGCATTCTCCGAAAATTATTTCGAGCAGTTAGTCCACGAACCCACGCGAATTGTAAATGGTTGCGAAAACACACTTGACCTCTTGGCCACAAACAATCCAGAGCTGATAGAGAGCATCATGACTGATACAGGGATTAGTGATCACAAGGTCATTGTAGCTAGGCTCAATACCATTTCTTCCAAATCCATCAGAAACAAACGCAAAATAATTTTATTTAAAATAGCGGATAAAGTGCCACTAGAAGCCTTCCTAAAAGACAATTTCCATTCCTTCCGAACTAACTATGCGAATGTAGACGAGATGTGGCTCAAATTCAAAGATATAGTAGCAACAGCAATTGAGATATTCATACCTCATAAATTGGTAAGAGATGGAACGGATCCCCCGTGGTACACAAAAAAGGTCCGAACGCTGTTGCAGAGGCAACGGAAAAAGCATGCGAAGTTCAGAAGAACACGAAATCCTGAAGATGGGCTAAAATTTACAGACGCGCGAAATTTGGCACGTACTTCGATGCGAGATGCCTTTAATAGGTTCCACAACGAAACATTGTCTCGAAATTTGGTAGAAAATCCGAAGAAATTCTGGTCCTATGTAAAGTACACAAGTGGCAAGACGCAGTCAATACCTTCGCTGCGCAGTGCCGATGGTACTGTTATCGACGACTGTGCCGCTAAAGCGGAGTTATTGAACGCAGTTTTCCGAAATTACTTCACCAGGGAAGACGAATGGAATATTCCAGAATTTGAAACACGAACATCTGCTAGCATGAGTTTCTTAGAAGTAGATACCTTAGGGGTTGCGAAGCAACTCAAATCGCTTGATAAGGGCAAGTCTTCAGGTCCAGATTGTTTACCGATTAGGTTCCTTTCAGATTACGCTGATACTATAGCTCCCTACTTAGCACTCATATACAACCGCTGGCTCACCGATAGATCTGTACCTACAGATTGGAAAATTGCGCAGGTCGCACCAGTGTTCAAGAAGGGTAGTAGGAGTAATCCATTTAACTACAGAACTATATCATTGACGTCGGTTTGCAGTAGGGTTTTGGAGCATATACTGTATTCAAACGTTATGAATCACCTCGAAGGGAACGATCTATTGACACGTAATCAGCATGGCTTCAGAAAACATCGCTCTTGTGCAACGCAGCTAGCTCTTTATTCGCACGAAGTAATGGCCGCTATCGACAGGGGATCTCAAGTTGATTCCGTATTTCTAGATTTCCGGAAAGCTTTTGACACCGTTCCTCACAAGCGACTTCTAATCAAGCTGCGGAGCTATGGGGTATCGTCTCAGTTGTGCGACTGGATTCGTGATTTCCTGTCAGGAAGGTCGCAGTTCGTAGTAATAGACGGCAAATCATCGAGTAAAACTGAAGTGATATCAGGTGTTCCCCAGGGAAGCGTCCTGGGACCTCTACTGTTCCTGATCTATATAAATGACCTGGGTGACAATCTGAGCAGTTCTCTTAGACTGTTCGCAGATGATGCTGTAATTTACCGTCTAGTAAGGTCATCCGAAGACCAGTATCAGCTGCAAAGCGATTTCGAAAAGATTGCTGTATGGTGTGTCAGGTGGCAGTTGACGCTAAATAACGAAAAGTGTGAGATGATCCACATGAGTTCCAAAAGAAATCCGTTGGAATTCGATTACTCGATAAATAGTACAATTCTCAAGGCTGTCAATTCAACTAAGTACCTGGGTGTTAAGACTACGAACAACTTCAGTTGGAAGGACCACATAGATAATATTGTCGGGAAGGCGAGCCAAAGGTTGCGTTTCATTGGCAGGACACTTAGAAGATGCAACAAGTTCACTAAAGAGACAGCTTACACTACACTCGTTCGTCCTCTGTTAGAATATTGCTGCGCGGTGTGGGATCCTTACCAGGTGGGATTGACGGAGGACATCGAAAGGGTGCAAAAAAGGGCAGCTCGTTTTGTATTATCGCTTTATAGGGGATAGAGTGTGGCAGATATGATACACGAGTTGGGATGGAAGTCATTACAGCATAGACGTTTTTCGTCGCGGCGAGACCTTTTTACGAAATTTCAGTCACCAACTTTCTCTTCCGAATGCGAAAATATTTTTTTGAGCCCAACCTACATAGGTAGGAATGATCATCAGAATAAAATAAGAGAAATCAGAGCTCGAACAGAAAGGTTTAGGTGTTCGTTTTTCCCGCTCGCTGTTCGGGAGTGGAATAGTAGAGAGATAGTATGATTGTGGTTCGACGAACCCTCTGCCAAGCACTTAAATGTGAATTGCAGAGGAGTCATGTAGATGTAGATGTAGAATATGCTCGACCGAAGTCTTACGACATAGAACATTATTTACGAGAAGTGGTACACATCAAAACGACGTTCTAGTTGGAATACACTTACCTATAGTCAGCAGCGTGGTCTATGTTAAGCTCATCAGTGCAGCGGTATGTGAAATACTACTCCGACACCGGCAAGGACTACGTTTCTGTCATTCGGACGGGAATGTTGCGGCGATTACAGTTGAACACGCCGGCATGGGACTACGAACGATCCGCGTCCTTTGGCTTCCATTCGAAGTGCCAGAAGAAATTGTGACGGACGCACTGCGTTCTTACGGAACGGTCCTATCCCTTGTGTCTGACAAATACGTGAGTTTCAGACGTATCCTGTCCTCGTTGGCGTCAGACAAATAGGGATCGAACTCCGAAAGCATGTTCCGTCATATTTGTACATTGGTGGTTCTAGGGCGATTGTCGTCTACGACGCACAACTAAGGACGTGCTGTGGATGTGGGAAGGAGAGACACGTACGTTCTGAGTGTACTCAACGAAGGTTGTTTCAGCTACCAGGGGATGATCCACCACTCACACAGAATCCGACTATGCTCCCCATGACCTATGACGTAGGCCGCGCGACAGAAACGTACACGATCGCACAGACAGAGGCAGATCGTGGCGAGCCACGGGAGGGCGACGTTGCCCTGAACCGCCTGCAACAGTCACCGGACGCCCTCTCTTCGGTGCCGCTTGCGGCCCCTTCAGATAAGGCACTTACAGACGTCGATAGTTCGACGGCGTAAGATTCAGATATCCCCCACGAACATCCAGAGGCCTTGCTATCCTCTGATTGCAAGGCTGGGCGGCGTAAACAGCTATCACCAAAACGCCGGAAGAAGCACCGTCTCACGGTGAAGAACGAGCAACCTGATACAGCACGTAATGCTGAGGCGTTTTCGCATACAGAGCAGGCGACCATGGATGTAGAAGAACTGCCTTTCGTGGATGCAGGGGTGCCCAGCGGGACGGCGACAGCAACAAACTTAGCCTACAGGATCTGTCAACATCGATAGCATTGGGACGCCGGTACAAATCAAGATGGTTTGTGACATGAAGAAGGCTGCATATTTAGACATAGCACCTAATTTTTAACATTCGTCTATAGCACCACATCTCAAATGCTTCGATTCTCTTTTGTTTCGGTTTTCCCTTAGTCCATGTTTCACTACCATACAATGCTGTACTCCAGACGTAAATCCTCGGAAATTTCTTCCTCAAATTAAGCCGGTATTTGATATTTGTAGACTTCTCTCGGCCAGGAGTGCCTTTTTCGCTATAGCGAGTCTGCTTTTGATGTCCTCCTTGCTCCTATCTCTTCTAAATCGACTCCTGTTTCTTCTTCTATCACATCAGAAAAATCTTCACCCGCTTAGAGGCTTTCAATGTATTCTTTCCACCTATCTGCTCTCTCCTCTGCATTTAACAGTGGAATTCCCGTTGCACTCTTAATGTTACCACCATTGCTTTTAATGTCACCAAAGGTTGTTTTGACTTTCCTGTATGCTGAGTCTGTCCTTCCGACAATCATATCTTTTTCGATGTCTTCACATTTTTGGTGCAGCCATTTCGTCTTAGCTTCCCTGCACTTCCTGTTTATTTCATTCCTCAGCGACTTTTATTTCTGTATTCCTGATTTTCCCGGAACATGTTTGTACTTCCTCCTTTCATCAATCAACTGAAGTATACCTTCTGTTACCCATGGTTTCTTCGCAGCTACCTTCTTTGTACCTACGTTTTCCTTCCCAACTTCTGTGATATCACTTTTTAGAGACGTCCATTCCTCTTCAACTGTGTTGCCTACTGCGCTATTCCTTATTGCTGTATCTATAGCGTTAGAGAACTTCAAATGTATCTCGTCATTCCTTAGAACTTCCGTATCCCACTTCTTTGCGTATTGATTCTTCCTGACTAATGTCTTGAACTTCAACCTACTCTTCATCACTACTATATGGTGATCTGAGTCTATATCTGCTCCTGGGTACGCCTTAGAATCCAGTATCTGATTTCGGAATCTCTGTCTGACCATGATGTAATCTAATTGAAATCTTCCCGTATCTCCCGGCCTTTTCCAAGTACACCTCCTCCTCTTGTGATTCTTGAACAGGGTATTCGCTATTACTAGCTGATACTTGTTACAGAACTCAATTAGCCTTTCTCCTCTTTCATTCCTTGTCCCAAGGCCATATTCTCCTGTAACCTTTTCTTCTTCCCCTACAACTGCATTCCAGTCACCCATGACTATTGGATTTTCGTCCCCCTTTACATGCTGCATTACCCTTTCAATATCGTCATACATTTTCTCTAACTGTTCATCTTCAGCTTGCGATGTCGGCATGTATACCTGAACTATCGTTGTCGGTGTTGGTCTGCTGTCGATTTTTATTAGAACAACCCGGTCACTGAACTGTTAACAGTAACAGACCCTCTGCCCTACCTTCCTATTCATAACGAATCCTACACCTGTTATACCATTTTCTGCTGCTGTTCATATTACCCGATACTCATCTGACCAGAAATCCTGGTCTTCCTTCCACTTTACTTCACTGACCCCTACTATATCTAGATTGAGCCTTTGCATTTCCCTTTTCAGATTTTCTAGTTTCCCTACCACGTTCAAGCTTCTGACATTCCACGCCCCGACTCGTAAAACACTATCCTTTCGTTGATTATTCAATCTTTTTCTCATGGTAACCTCCCCCTTGGCAGTCCGCTCCCGGAGATCCTAATGGGGGACTATTCCGGAATCTTTTGCCAATGGAGAGATCATCATGACACTTCTTCAACTACAGGCCACATGTCCTCTGGATACACGTTACGTGTCTTTAATGCAGTGGTTTCCATTGCCTTCTGCATCCTCATGTCGTTGATCGTTGCTGAATCTTCCGCCTTTAGGGGCAATTTCCCACCCCTAGGACAAGAGAGTGCCCTGAACCTCTATCCGCTCCTCCGCCCTCTTTGACAAGGCCGTTGGCAGAATGAGGCTGACTTCTTATGCCGGAAGTCTTCGGCCGCCAATGCTGATTATTTATAAAAATTTAGGCAGGGGCGGGGATCGAACCCGGGACCGAAAACGTTTTGATTATGAATCAAAGACGCTACCCCTAGACCACGGGTCCAAAATCGCCATAATTGACCACTAAAGTGATGAGGCTTTTGCACGGCGGCAGATCAGCGATGGTGATCAACGAAGGGAGGAGAGAGTATTTTAAGATCTTAAGATCTGTAAGACAGGGCTGTCCCTTGTCGATCCTCCTATATGCGATTGCCTAAGAACCGTGTCTTGCGGAAATTAGCAAAAAGTGGTTCAAATGGCTCGGAGCATTGTGGGACTTAACTTCTGAGGTCATCAGAACTTTGAACTACTTAAACCTAACTAACCTAAGGATATCACACACATCCATGCCCGAGGCAGGATTCGAACATGCGACCGTAGTGGTCACGCGGTTCCAGACTGTATCGCCTAGAATCGCTCGGCCACCCTGCCCGGCTGGAAATTATCATTCAAATGTAGAGAATGCGCGGATGACACTGTGTTCCTCGTCCGGAATGAGGGGGAGGCTCGATCAGCACTGGATTGGCTATAGACAAATGGGATGGCAGCTGGCAGTTAGGTCAACCTCCAAAATGGCAATTCATGCATGTTGGGCGTGGACTAGAACCAGGAACGGGACGACCCGTACCTGTGGTGCAAACCCTCTAATGTTTGGGTATCACCATTTATACGGAGACGGCGGGAAGGGCTTCGGACAACTACCGACAGCTGTTGCTCAGAACTCGCACGTCAATACGACTAAACGCCCTACGGTCGATGGATATGCTGCAGCGAGTGTCTCTCGTAAACCTTTATCCCGCTCCCATGATGTGTCATCAGACACGCCTCCTCCCCTTAACGCACACGATAGCTATGAGGATTCAGGCGCCTTTTGGGTTCTATGTAAGCCTGAGACAGCTCTTTAAGGCACAGCACAACACACTTACCCTATAAGAGCGAGAATGGGGCGCTGGTTTAGTGCACATGCACGAGAATGCGAATGCCATGTATATTAATACCATGCAAAAACGATGGCGCAACAGGAATCACTCGCTTACGGGGACAATTATCGAAGAACTGGTACTAACATCGAATCTTCCCCGGTCAGTGTCGGCCATATATCGCCCCCCGTTAACGTACGTGCGCACGTTAATTGTTGAACACTGTTATGTTCGATAGCGTTTACCGACGTCCCGACCGTGGACTTCGAAGGACGTGTAACATCTGCTTCTTCGACAGATCGCCCGGAACAGGGTAAAACGGAAACATCCTGCCGTTAATTGGCACGTGGTGTGACTCACGGTACACCACCCCGACCTACTACATCAGTAAGGTCATGATACATTGTAGTGAACCGGAAATCCCCAATGAATGACAAAAAGTTCGCAATACATTTGGCAGACTCGCCCATGTGTCAGCAATGCGACGTGCTGAATACGGACGACCACCGGCTGCTCTGCGGCGAGGCGTTAGCTATATGGACAGAGTTAATAGCGTTCATACGGCGCACTAATATATATATATATATATATATATATATATATATATATATATATATATATATATATATATATATCTTCCGAAATATTATTTTATCCAGAGAATCATACTTTCTGCGTCAAGAGACGAACGCAGTGGCGTGGAACACAAGTATGACGGTCAATGACATATATAGAGACACACGTCTGAACGTACCGAACGTACTGGATTACTGGCAATACTTGGAAGATGCCCACACAAAACTGTTAACGGCTGCGAACGTACAAGGATTGGTATGCAAATATCCTAGGAACGATTTTAGCGGACTCGCCATATACTTGGGGTGTGCCGAGTGCGCAAAGATGAGAGGCGGTGCTGTTGTTGTGAAACCGACCAAGTAAAGTGACAGCTAAGGAAATCTAGGAGAGTTTGCGACCCAGGACGAACTAAAACTTCAACATTTTGCAATGGAATGGTTTTGTGATGGTCCCGGTTGAGGTTAGAGTCCACCCTCGGGCATGTGTGTGTGTGTTTGTGCTTAGGATAATTTAGGTTAAGTAGTGCGTAAGCTTAGGGACTGATGACCTTAGCAGTTAAGTCCCAAAGGTTTCACACACATTTGAACATTTTTTGTTTCTTTGAATTTTGTTTTAATATCAGTAAATGCGTCTTCTTGAGGATGGCCACACTTCGACTTTGTTGTTATTTCATGCCGATTAGTAGGACGGCAGCGCGGTTAATTCCAGGACAGTTATAATGTATGAGGACAAACTATTGTTTTGTGAATAATAAAGCTGTCTGTTTCGCCTACCTTCCTTACAAACAAAATTGAAATAAAACGGTACGGCTACCTCTAGCGAGGGCGGACAGTCCGGGTTCTTGTTCCGGTGCGGCAAAAATTTTTCATTGTCGTTATTCCATTACACAGCTGATGCTTGTCATTATCCCCAACTGCGAATACATTTCATGTATTAAATATCTAGGCGAAAAAAAATATTTTAAAAATAGTCTCTGAAGCACTTTCCCGCGAAAGGTCAATGTCCTGAGTTCGAGTCTCGGTCCGGTACACAGTTTTAATCTGCTAGGAAGTTTCAACCAACTTGTTCCCTACCAATGTAAACAGCCATGTTCTTCGTTTAATTTCTTGTTACAATGGCTGTTCTGCAAACAGTCGTTGGATGTCGACCAACACGAGCAGAAATGTCGCGATACGATAAACCGCAATCGCGATAGTCTACATTCCGACCTTTATCAAAGTCGGAAACGTGATGGTACGCATTTCTCCTAGTTACACGAGGCATCACAACAACGTTTCACCAGACAACGCCGGTCAACTGCTGTTTGTGTATGAGAAATGGGTTGGATACTTTCCTCATGTCAGCACGTTGTAGGTGTCGCCACCGGTGTAACCTTGTGTGAATGCTCTGAAAAGCTAATCATTTGCGTATAACAGCATCTTCTTCTTATATTTCGCGTCTTTAGCACGTCATATTTATGGTGTAGCAATTGTAATGGCCAGTAGTGCAAATACTGCCCAAGAGGCATGACTTCAACTCACTTCGCACCCACCTACCCTGCGGTCCACATCAGTCAAACGCCAGAGTACGTGATGCCTCGGATGACGTGACGACCAGAGCGCAACTGCACTCCTGTATTTCGGTGACAGTAGAAAGTGAAACCGCAAGGGCTTTACTCCGTCCTGGTTCGCTTACATTTCGCGGATACAACTGTTAGTGTCGCATGGCAAGTGCTGACGTTTATTTTGATTATCAAGGGTCAGGGTTCAAATGGTTCAAATGGCTCTGAGCACTATGGTACTTAACGTCTGAGGTCATCAATCCCCTAGAACTTAGAACTAATTAAACCTAACTAACCTAAGGTCATCACACACATCTATTCCCGAGGCAGGATTCAAACCTGCGACCGTAGCGGCCGCGCATTTCCAGACTGTAGCGCCTAGAACCGCTCGGCCATTCCGGCCGGCCCGAAGTAAGGGCGAAAGACCATATAACGGGAACTTACTGTAGAGGTCGCCTCTGAACTCCTCATCGTGTTTAGAATAGAGACATTTATTACTAGTCGTGAGGAATATTACTATGTTGTGCGTGTGAAAGTTGATTAAATATATTAATAAATTAGAAATCAAAATCTTCATTTATATGATTGTCCCTCAGCCTATTGAGTAAATAGAGAATATAAATATTTCTAACATCAGGTCGACATCAACCCAAAATGAATGAAAATCATAAAATACACGTATGACGTAACAAAACCATAAAATTCCTCACTAGACATATGATATAGTAAAGGTTACAAAGCTTGAACTATAATAAATCGAGAAAACAAAACGAATGAGATGCAGTCGGGAACACTGAATACCGCCGGCCTTTGTGGCCGAGCGGTTCTAGGCGCTTCAGTCCTGCTACGGCCGCAGGTTCGAATCCTGCCTCGGGCATGGATGTTTGTGATGTCCTTAGGTTAGTTAGGTTTAGGTAGTTCTAAGTTCTAGGGGACTGATGACCTCCGATGTTAAGTCCCATAGTGCTCAGAGCCATTTGAACCAACACTGAATACCTCACACGTAACGTGAGGAATATGTCAATTTTGGTCTAAAAATTTTACCGGCTGAAAACGGTATTCAAACGAGTTGACCATAATAAATTAAACCATAAGGATAGAGCAACAACCTCACCGTACTAAATATCGAGACAACATCACTCTCATAAGGAAAATCCCATAACCGATGCGTATAAGCTTAAAAAACACCATAGCACGTTCAGTAATAAAAACGTGCTACATACTATTAGTGTGGAGCTTTACACGGTGAGAAAGAGACAGCTGCAGAATCAACAAAGATCTATGAGATATACCAATACTCACAACAAGCGCACCTACCACATGTCACAACCAGACAAACTAATGCATTACCGTAATAATACGTTAGCACATGCATACTAAGACAAAAGACTGCAGACAGAGGAAAGTGTAGAATATCGGAAATATAACGGTCAAAGACCTAACAACCTGAGTTGATAAGGGAATACTCAAGTATAGTTAAACCAAGATGACACCTATGTGCCAAAGAAAACAACTAAATAATAAAAAACTTAAATAAAGCCCGTATAGAGCGTATAGTGTCCAGACACTAAAGATCCCCCATATTGATGCAGAAATTGACCTAAGTTAGAAGTGTGCCAAATTCTTCATCGGTCAGTCAGCCGAATGAAAACGGTAGTATAATGTCAAGGACGGCAGACGCCCCAGGGGAATTACGTTATATAATACGTAGCTAATAAATTTCGTATCCCGCTCAGAGAACCGACTATACTTGACTAAATCTGCCATGAAGCATAGTATCAGTAAATATGAGTTGTCAAGGAAAATAATAGTGGAAACTCAACTAAGGACGGCAAGCCATGTATTCCCAATCGCCGCGCCCTATCGAAAGTCAAGTCAGTCACTCCAGTCTGTGGCATGACGAGCACTAATGTTAAATAAAGTACCCTTGGACTAATGATAGGAATACACAACGGACAGCACTACGATGAGAAAGACGAAACCACTCTTATCTACCAAGATTACGTCATAAGTTTACTAGTAAATATAAAAAGCCTTGCGACATTATACTAGAATCTCAGGTCAAGTACTCTTCAAAATAGGATGTCCTGTATTTCTAACCACTCCATACTATATTGGTCCAAGTACGCAATAACAGAAACGCTATAGTGTCGATCCACTACAGAAATAAAATCATCAAAAATTAACGGTCCTCAACTAAGGTTTATATGAAAATATGTGAAAGAGGACCAATAAGACGTACCTTTAATTCCCCAGTCTTCACACAAACCCTTTTGACGCATGCTAAGCAACCGTTACCATCACGTGACACTTCGAAATGAAACCATCCCTGCGGGGAGAAGTGTACGATCGAGAGCTACGAAGTAGACAAAGTGAAGGAATTCTGTTACCTTGGCAGCAAAATAACCGTTGGCGAACGAAGGAAGGGGGATATAAAAACCTAACTATTACAGATCACGAAGGCATTCCTGGACAAAATAAGTGTATTATCAGTCAACGTCAGCCTTCTTTTGGGGATTAAATTTCTAGGAAACTACTTTTGAACTGCAGTGAATAATGGACTGTGGAAAATCTGGAAAAATTAAGAAATCGAAGAGGTTAAAATATGCTGCTGCAGCAGCATGTTGAAAATTAGGAGGCCTCTGCCGAGTGACAGTTTCAGCGTGCCGTGGACTCTCTCACATGTTTTCCAATTTTTCCCTCCATAAATATCTGGTGGAGCAATTACGTCACTTTACTACAGTTCATCCCGATCTGGAGCTCTACCTCGACACTCAATCCCTGACTGTAGCCCCCATATCCATTGCTAGTGTCTTCTTTTGGACAGCAAGCTTACTTGGTTGCGCCATATCAGGCTTCTGAAGACTGGTTGTTTCCGTAGATTCAATGTCTTCTCTTCGTTGCCCGTATCTCCTTTAACGGCGATGGACAGCGCATGGGCAACCAACGGTCAGACGGGGGCCATGAGTCCACTAATAACGATGAGGAAAAGGACGTTTTTTACGGTACCCCGTGGAAAATCTTTATCCTGGGTCTGTGGCCCGTTGAGTTCGGTGCTATCACAAATTCGGCACGATCGGTGGGGCTGGAACTGACGAATAAGTATAGACAGTGGTAACGAAGACGCATTTATGGAGTGTACATAAGATGCGACGGCGTCAAACCCTGTTGTAGGCCATAAGAAGATTGAAAGAACAGAAAATGCCTGCCGAATTGCGGATTCCAGTCGAAGCAGATGATCTATCGGAGATCATCCCTCTGAAAGCTGCACTGGTAAAGAGACAAAATGTCCTGAGAAAGAAGGACAAGCCATCATCTGTTCAAATAATGCAGGGCACTTTGGTCAGACGCATCAGCCGTAACTATAGAGGAATTATGGATTCATACCGGTCTTAAGACAGCGACCACAATACTGATACTCCATTGAGAAGTATAAGCACCATTCAGCCAAATATGGTTAAACAAACGGAGGAGATATTTTCGCCGTGGGTAAACGAATTGTTGATGCACATGGTTATGGATGTAATCGGTGCCAGGGGCTGCATTGTGGGAAGAGGAGAGTGCCAGAAGAAGGTCCGATACAACAAAAAGTTCTTTTAGGTTTCCGCCTGACAAGAGGTAAAAAATAAATGGGAAGCTTCGGCCCGCTATTTCCGGAGGAGAAATGCAGCTGAATAGGAGGCTGACGCCGATGTTGCCTTAGAATGGGTTGAAAGACGTTCTGCGAGAATCGTTGAATCTGTTAAAAAGCCCCCCGGGAGAGCAAGTATGAGAATGGGAGACGGCCGTTGGCAAACTTGGAGTGTGCGGAACGTAGTACATCCATGATAAAGAGACAGAAGAACCTAGGAAGAGGACAAGGCGTCACAACTTGCATGCCTTGATAAGTCACTGGCTTTGGCGCAAAAGATTTGTAGGACGGGTGCCGTTTAAGGCATTGCAAACATCGAAGACGACCACAGACGGCGATGACAAAGGCCGTGTACCTCCAAGGGACCAGCCGATGGGGGAAGGGATCCGTCGAGCAAGGAATGGCAATGTTGACAGCTCGACTAATCGTATCTAACATTTCACAGAGGACTGCATCAATACAACCTGACAAAGTAGGGCTGAACGCGACATTTGAGGTATATAGAAGCCAATGAGCTTGATGGAAAGCCCAGTGGGGTATCTTGATCATCGGCAGGCGGGGAGGGAACAAGAGAATCAGCGGCAAGTGGTTGATGTCGCAGAGGTCATCGTGTGGTGGTCAGTGTAATAAAGAAAGAAGCTGAGGGAAGTGAGCGAACCATCAATGACAGGCCAAGTAGCATAAATGGCACTAAAATGAAGACTAACGTGTAGTTATCTACCTTGTTAATGGAGGAATAGAAAGCCGAATCACAGGAACAACTTACCTGCCTCATTACCAGCCAGGAAGCATATTGCAGTGCATGCATTACCATCAGTGGTGATCACATACTCTGTTAACAACCACATTCAGCGTCTTTTAATGTCCAGGGGACCATCGAAATTTCAGTGACTTCAGTACAGTTATTGTCTTTGTGCAAAACGAACATTTGTGTTCGTCTCGTTGAGTATTTTATTGATATTGCTTTCAGCACTACACTGTAATAGCTCTTTCTATGTATCATCCCATTTTCATCTAGCTCCGTCAATTACTTCCGTTCTTAAGTTTTACATACCAGTGTAGTTCGCGAGCTTGACCTAACGGAGTAAAAGAGGACACGGATAATCCCTCTCTCTCTCTCAGCTCTCTCTGGTGCCATGTATGTGCAGTATACGAGCAATGTCACTTGCTTCCCTACGTTATGTGTTGAGAGACCAGTCGCTAACATCGCTCAAAACTCTTAAGAATCTGAGAGCGTATGTTCGGAACGATGTTGAATGGAATCAGAAATACACTCCTGGAAATTGAAATAAGAACACCGTGAATTCATTGTCCCAGGAAGGGGAAACTTTATTGACACATTCCTGGGGTCAGACACATCACATGATCACACTGACAGAACCACAGGCACATAGACACAGGCAACAGAGCGTGCACAATGTCGGCACTAGTACAGTGTATATCCACCTTTCGCAGCAATGCAGGCGGCTATTCTCCCATGGAGACGATCGTAGAGATGCTGGATGTAGTCCTGTGGAACGGCTTGCCATGCCATTTCCACCTGCCGCCTCAGTTGGACCAGCGTTCGTGCTGGACGTGCAGACCGCGTGAGACGACGCTTCATCCAGTCCCAAACATGCTCAATGGGGGACAGAGGTGTACGGCCAGCGTAGGAGATCGCTCCCCACACCATGATGCCGGGTGTTGGCCCTGTGTGCCTCGGTCGTATGCCGTCCTGATTGTGGCGCTCACCTGCACGGCGCCAAACACGCATACGACCATCATTGGCACCAAGGCAGAAGCGACTCTCATCGCTGAAGACGACACGTCTCCATTCGTCCCTCCATTCACGCCTGTCGCGACACCACTGGAGGCGGGCTGCACGATGATGGGGCGTGAGCGGAAGACGGCCTAACGGTGTGCGGGACCGTAGCACAACTTCATGGAGACGGTTGCGAATGGTCCTCGCCGATACCCCAGGAGCAACAGTGTCTCTAATTTGCTGGGAAGTGGCGGTGCGGTCCCCTACGGCACTGCGTAGGATCCTACAGTCTTGGCATGCATCCGTGCGTCACTGCGGTCCGATCCCAGGTCGACGGGCACGTGCACCTTCCGCCGACCACTGGCGACAACATCGATGTACTGTGGAGACCTCACGCCCCACGTGTTGAGCAATTCGGCGGTACGTCCACCCGGCCTCCCGCATGCCCACTATACGCCCTCGCTCAAAGTCCGTCAACTGCACATACGGTTCACGTCCACGCTGTCGCGGCATGCTACCAGTGTTAGAGACTGCGATGGAGCTCCGTATGCCATAGCAAACTGGCTGACACTGACGGCGGCGGTGCACAAATGCTGCGCAGCTAGCGCCATTCGACGGCCAACACCGCGGTTCCTGGTGTGTCCGCTGTGCCGTGCGTGTGATCATTGCTTGTCAAGCCCTCTCGTAGTGTCCGGAGCAAGTATGGTGGGTCTGACACACCGGTGTCAATGTGTTCTTTTTTCCATTTCCAAGAGTGTATAATAAAACACAGCGATATGTAAAAAGACAGATTACGACAACGTGGTCGGCAAGGCCTATATAAGACAACAAGTGACTGGCGCAGTTGATAGATCGGTTACTTCTGCTCTAATGGCAGGTTATCGAGATTTAAGTGAGTTTGAACGTGGTCTTATAATTGGCGCACGGGCGATGGGACACAGCATCTCCGAGGTAGCGATGAAGTGCAGATTTTCCCGTATGACCATTTCATGAGTTTGCCTTGAATATCAGCAATCCGTTAAAACATCAAATTTCTGACATCGCTGCTATAGGAAAAAGATGCAGTAAAAACAGGACCAACGACGACTCAAGAGAATCGTTCAACGTGGCAGAAGTGCAATCCTTCCACAAACTGCTGCAGATTTCAATGCTGGGCCATCAACAAGTGTCAGCATGCGAACCATTCAGAGAAATATCATCGATATTGTCCTCGATGACTGCATAGCGCAAAGCTTTACGCCTCGGCTGAGCCCGTCAACACCGACCTCTGACTGTTGATGACTGAAAACATGTTGGCTGGTTGGACGTGTCTCGTTTCAAATTGTATCGAACAGATTGACGTGTACATGTATGGAGACAACCTCATGAATCCATGGACCCTGCTTGTCAGCAGGGGACTGTTCAAGCTGATGGAGGCTGTGTAATGGTGAGGGGCTTGTGCACGTCGAGTAATATGGGACCCCTGATTGGTCTAGATACGACTCTGACAAGTCACACGAACGTAAGCACCTTGTATGATCCAGCCTTATCCATTCATGTCCATTGTGCATCCCGACGGATTTGGGCAAAACCGGCAGTACAATTCGACACCCCACACATCCAAAGTCGCTACATAGTGGCTCCGGAAAACTCTTCTGAGTTTAAACACTTCCCCTGATCACAAAACACCCCAACATGAACATTATTGAGCATATCTGGGATGTCTAGCAACGTGCTACTCAGAAGAGTACTCATCTCCTCGTACTCTTATGGATTCATGGACAGCCCTGCAGGATTCATGTTGTCAGTTTCTAAGTACGCTGTACAGCTTTTTTTTTTAATTTGTAACGCCACGTAGCGCTCTGTATGAAAATTACTGACTGTGTTGTGTGAAGTCTGTGGCTGGTTTGCATTGTTATTGGCTATTGTATTGTGGGGCAGTTGGATGTTAACAGTGCGTAGCGTTGTGCAGTTGGAGGTGAGCCACCAGCAGTGGTGTATGTGGGGAGAGAGATGGCGGTGTTTTGAGAGCGGATGATCTGGACGTGTGTCCAACAGAGACAGTAAATTTGTAAGACTGGTTGTCATGAACTCATATATATATATATATTATGACTTTTGAACACTGTTAAGATAAATACATTGTTTGTTCTTTATCAAAATCTTTCATTTGCAACTATGCCTATCAGTAGTTAGTGTCTTCAGTAGTTAGAATCTTTTATTTAGGTGCAGTATTGGCGCTCGCTGTATTGCGGTCGTTTGAGTAACGAAGATTTTTGTGAGGTACGTGATTCATGAAAGGTATAGGTTATTGTTAGTCAGGGCCATTCTTTTGTAACGATTATTAAAAGTTAGATTGCACAGTCATTGATAACTTTTCTAAGGGGACGTTTCAAGTTCTCTCCAGCATTAATTCAAACATTAGTCGAGTGCATACCTCGTCGTGTTGCGGCACTTCTATGTGATCGCGGGGACACTACACGATATTGGGCTGGTGTAGTAGTTGTTTTGGCTCTTCAATGAAATATGAATGGAGATTTAGGGAAACCGCTATAAATATAAAAACCAGTAAGTGAAAACGAAAAGAAAACAAGTAATAGTTCAGAACACCTACTGAAGATGCCAAGTAAAAAAGAATTAACATATCTGTGTGCAAAACCAAAATAAAAATTTCAAGTGCAGCACGAATAAACGTATTTTCTTGGAAACTGCTGTATTTTGTATACAGCTGTTGCGAAAAATTACCACCAGAAGTGAATTGGTCTCCCTATGCTGCGAATGTTTGCTGTGTCGGGATCAGAGGTTCAACGAGTCTTAAGGTTCTAAGTTTTAGTGTTCCTTGATATCTGATAGGACCGAGAAGAATAGAGTACAGTCCATGTCCAACGGTTATAGCTCTAACAGCTTAACACGATCAATAAACATATGAATACTGTGTGCAGCGCACGGTCGTCTTTTATCTAGTTCTGAGGTGCCAGTCAGAAAGACGGCGCCCACGCTTCCTCTTCCAGTAGCAGAAGTGGCCGGAGTGGCTCTCGCGGGTTATTTCCGCCGGAAATTTCTCTCTGGAGCCGGCAGAGGTGACTTCCTTTAGCAGCTTCGCCTGCTACATCGACGTCAAAGCTAAGGTCGTAGTACGATTTTCCGTAGGTCACTTTTACTTTCACGTCTTTGAAGGACACAGCAAAGCGGCCTTCTCGACGAAAATTTTCTTTCGCCTAGCAAAATCCTTTGAAAGCTAATACAACATTGACGGAAATGTAACCGTAACGCCAAAAATGATTTATATGGAGCAGTGAACTTTCTTCAGTACATTTCCCTAGCTAACATATGTAACTTATTGACACTGCAAAATCGCAGGTAATGAAAGTCCGAGGTAAGCCATTGCATATGTCAAATGCTGGTACATTAAGAGCCGGTGTAGCCGCCAGTTTGGTGAATGCATGCACGTAAAACTGCATGCTTTATTTTGTTGAGGCGTCGGATGTCAGTTTGTAGGATTGAGTTTCATTCCTGTGGCACTTGGTCGGTCAGCACAGGGTCGGTTAACGCTGTTTGTGGATTACGCTGGAGTTGTCGTTCGATGATATGCCGTGTTTGCCCGATTGGAGACAGATCTAGCGATCGAGCAGGCCAAGCCAACCTCTCGACACTGTGTAGAGAATGTTGGGTTAAAAGAGCGGTGTGTGGGCGAGCGTTATTGTGTTGGAAAACACTGCCTGAAATACCTTTCATGTGTGTCAATACAACCTGTCTAATCATCGCATTGACGTCAGGGTACGTGGGATAACCAGGAGAGTACTGATGCTGTCATACGAAATCACACCCCAGACTATAGCTCCAGGTGTAGGCGCAGTATGTTAAGAACGCACTCAGGTTGGTTGCAGGCCTATTCCGAAACAACACACGGTCGTCACCTGGCTCTAAGGCAGAACTGGGTTTCATCAGAAAACACAACAGACCTCCACCCTGCCCTCCAAGAGCTCTTGCTTGACACCACTGAAGTCGTAAATGGCGGTGGTATCGGGTTAGTGGAATGCACGCTCCTGGGCATCTGGCTCGGAGCTATGTTTGAAGTAATGAATTTGTAAGTATTCGTTGGGTCGCTGTGGCGCCAAATGCTGCTCATATTGCTCCTGCAGGTGCACTATGATGCGCCAGAGCCATATGCCCAACACGATCCTCATCCCTCTACCATGTGGCTGTGCGGTACCTGGCCTTCTTGGGCCCGTATATTCTCGGGACCACAGCTGCCGGTAATCGTTTAAAGAGGCTACGTCCCTGCCAAGTCTTTCTGCATATCGCAGGAGATACTTGTCTTAGGATTAAGTGGTGTTCATAGTGGCGTCTTTGTCGACAAAATGCCATTCTTCCCAAACATTCATTCACCAGGTCAAGTCTCAAAGATAGCTAAGGCTTACCACCGTAAGAGCGTGTATTTAAAACAAATAGTATTTGCATCTTCTCGTGGCGGTATTACAGCCATTCTTATGGGACTGGCGCGTAATTTTAATAAACTTCATCTTTCAGATGTAGAAATTCGCGTACCATCTACTATTTATGTCGTACAAATTCTAGGGGTTTCGATTTCTTTCCGTTAGCGTAAGTGGAAAAATTCATTTACCATATGCCTCGTCTTTTCAAATAACTTAGATATAGCAATAATACAGAATATAGAAGCACTTCTGGCAGTTACAATCCAAAGGCAGCAGAAGAATGGAATGAAAGGAATGAATCGAAAATAGCTGCTAGTAGCTTAATGCGGAGTCCACCAAAATATCGAGGTATCCTCCACTACTGGGCATTCAAATTGCTACACCACGAAGATGACGAGCTACAGACGCGAAACTTAACCGAAAGGAAGAAGATCCTGTGATATGCAAATGATTAGCTTTGCAGAGCATTCACACAAGATTGGCGCCGGAGGCCACTCCTACAACGTGGTGACATGAGGAATGTTTCCAAACGATTTCTCATACACAAACAGCAGTTGACCGGCGTTGTCTGGTGAAATGTTGTTCTGATGCCTGGTATAAGGAGGAGAAATGCGTACCATCATGTATCCGACTTTGATAATGGTCGGATTGTAGCCTATCGCGATTGCGGTTTATCGTATCGCCACATTGCTGCTCGTGTGGGTCGAGATACAATGACGGTTAGGAGAATATGGAATCGGTGGGTTCAGGAGGGTAATACGGAACGCCGTGCTGGATCCCAACGGCCGTCGAGATAACAGGCATCTTATCAGCATGGCTGTAACGGATTGTGCAGCCACGTCTCGATCCCGGAGTCAACAGATGGAGACATTTGCAAGACAACAACCATCAGCACCAGCAGTTCGACGACGTTTGCAGCAGCGTGGACTATCAGTTCGGAGACCATGGCTGCGGTTACCCTTGACGCTGCATCACAGACAGGAGCGCCTGCGATGGTGTACTCAACGATGAACCTGGGTGCACGAATGGCAAAACGTACTTTTTTTGGATGAATCCAAGTTCTGTTTACAGCATCATGATGGTCACATCCGTGTATGGCGACATCGCGGTGAACGCAATTGGAAGCGTGTATTCGTCGTCGCTATACTGTCGTATCACCTGGCGTGATGATATGCCGGTGCTATCGGTTACACGTCTCGGTCACCTCTTGATCGCATGGACGTTACATTTCAGATGTGTTACGACCCGTGGCACTATCCTTCATTCGATTCCTGCGAAACCCTACATTTCAGCAGGATAATGCACGACCGTATGTTGCAGGTCCTGTACTGGCCTTTTTGGATAAAGAAAATGTTCGACTGCTGCCTTGGCCGGCACTTCCTCCAGATCTCTCACCAATTGAAAACGTCTTGTCAACGGTGGCCGAGCAACTGGCTCGTCACAATACGCCAGTCACTACTCTTGATGAACTGTGGTATCGTGTTAAAGCTGCATGGGCAGCTGTACCTGTATACGCCATCAACGTTCTGTTTGACTCATTGCCCAGGCATATCAAGGCCGTTCTTAGGGCCAGAGGTGGTTGTTCTGGGTACTGATTACTCAGGATCTATGCACTCAAATGGCGTGAAACTGTAATCACATGTCAGTTATGGTATAATTTGTCCAATGAATACCCGTTTATCATCTGCATTTCTTCTTGGTGTAGCAATTTTAATGGCCGGTAGTGTGGTGTTAATAACTTATGAGTTATTCTAGGGTTAAGAGCATTTCTTATTCACAAGAGACGAACACTACAACTGCCTCGAGGTTCTTTAAACAGATCTCAAGTTAATTGCTGTTTATCGAGAGTAGGGCTGTGAATGTTAAGCATGAGATGAAGTTTATTCGGTCGTTTAGAAAAATTCCTTTCCCAAAGTTTTTGCTGATGCAGATGAAAATCCTATACGTAAGAGGTCTCTCTCTAGGGACTAGTGAGGATACACGAATCCAAAAGTATCTCTTTCATTTCTAAAGTTTCGCTTCTCATAGGGGAGGTATAGCTCGTCGTTGTAAACAGTTCTGTACATGGAATGTTAGGTACACACGCACGGCTTAAGCCTTGGGCGTGATCCAACAAACTCGGATTGTATGGAACATACTTTAGATTTTAACTGGTGGTGGTCAAATTTGTAAGCGGAGGTGAACTCGCAATGAAAGTGGATAAACAATCAAAGGCATTGTTCAGCTCTCCTGGTTATTGAGAAAAATCCACAGGTATGGACGAAGGTTATCGCATAAATATTAGTTTTTTCTACCTCATTTTAATTTGACTGCTAAAACTGCTCACGGTTTCCATTTCTTATTATTTTCTTTCATAAACGTAGAAATCTAAAAGTGATTGGAAAATTCTTTCCCTCTCACTTTCAAGGCAGAAAAAAATCAAACTTATAAAGTAAATAGGTAAATAAAAGGAAACATGGGTCGTTCAGGTTTCGCTGCCTTTCTCGAAAATTATTAAGTAGTTGATTACTACAAAAATGACCAGCATTCTCCTATTGATTCCAATTTTTTGATACTCCGCTCAAAAATATAGTTGGGGATCATATTACTGTTTACGCATTACAAATAGTCAGCGCTAAATGGTGAAAACTGAAGTTGAAAAACACCGCACTTTGCGTCAATTTATCCATTTTGTAGGGCTATGACCAGATAAAGGCTTAATATGCAGACACAGGCAGCTCATCGGTTGCTTTTTATTTTTATTTTGTAATATGAACGACTTGTTGCTAAGCTTTTAATTTTTTTACAGTTAGCAAACTTCCTTCCTCTTCAATTATTTCATAGAAATGGCTGACAAATTTTTAATCCTTTAAAGCAAATGAAGCATTGTGCTCTATTACTACTTCATTTCGTTAAAATATTTCGGGACTAGTGTTGGCGCTATTCTGAAATACGTCAGACGTCCGGCGACAACAGCGAGTGACTATCATAGAGTTCAGGTAAGCGCAATCGTTCCACACTGAACGTGCAAGCGTAACTTAAATAACAGCACTCGGCAGCAGGGACATTGTCTCAACAACGCTGCACCAATTCTGATGCCTTATTGCTCTGTTGCTGTCGATATTGTTATTGTATATTGTATATTGTATACCATGTATATTGTAGCACTGATCGCTTTTGTCACTTTCTACAACAATGAAATATTTCCTGCAGAATCTAATTTTACGAATGAAACTTGCCTCTACTTAAAAACGAATAAATTTAGCGCTGCTGCTGCAGCTAATTGATATTTCGATTTTTTTGTTCGAATGTTACCAAAAACAGAAAACACCTGTTATAACCGAGACCAAAGAAATATCGAAAAAGTACCAGTTACTCAGCACCAAAATACCTGTATTGCATTTAACCGGTGGGTTCTTCCAGTCCACATCCACAGGTGGAGTCAACCTTGCATTCCAATAGTGGAAGTGTTAAGCACAATTACGTACTTTACAATGGGCAACAGAAATGTTTGAATGCAAACGTGAAGAACGTCATGAAATACGTGTTAAATGAGTGTGTATATTACTTCAAAAGTGTGCTGACAGAGCGTGTATAAGCGTGCTTGTGTCATAAGCCGAAACATTAGTAGATGCATGATACATTCCAGTTCAAGTATATAGCGAACACACAACCCACTTGTAACCTAGGTCTTTATTTACACAGAGTGACACTAAGTTCCGATTACAGACGTCGAGGGCAGGTTCCTTTCACCAAAACAAGTAAGAAAAGGCTAGTAAACATGAGCTCTAAAATGCGTATCTTAAAGGCAATGAGTTGCTCATCTTCGGTACTACGAAATACATCTCTTCTACCGCAAACTCTTCGCTTCCTATGTTTTGGGACAATGCCAGAAAAAAGTCCAGTAATAATGGGCTCTAAAATGCAAAACGTAAGAACTGTGAGTACTTTTCACAAAAAAATGAGAAGCAAAGAGTTTGCGGGGAAATAGATGTTTTTCGTACTATCGACGAAAGGTATGGAATAAAGACCTCATGTTTACCAGACTCTGTTTTTTTGCTATAAAGGACCTCTCCTCAAAGCATGTAAGAGGAATTTGGTTACACCATGTATATTCTCTGAAAAACCTCATTTCTTACCTTATCATCTGAATTACTTTCCACCATCATGCAACATGATATCGTAAAAGCTTCGAAATTCTTCGTTTACAGTTTTTTTTTTTACAAACTGTTATTCACTTCCATTTAATTTTCTCCTCCAGAAGTGTATGAGCAGAAGTTTCTTCTTCAAATTAAATCCTATGTATGATACTAGCTATGTTCCTTTAATGAGAAATGCACTCTTTGACTGTGCTAGTCTTCTTCTTATATCCTTTGTGCTTCGTCTGACATGGTGTACTATCCGCCCTCTGAACAAGAATTTCGTTTACTTTATTTACTACATGGTCCCCAGTTTTCGCAGTGCCTCTGATTTCATTTTTGCTGCTCCTCGTTATTTCGTCTTCCTTCCGCTTGCTCTCAGTCCCTATTCTGTGCTGATTAGAATGCCCATTCCTTTCCAGACGTACTGTATTTCTTCCTCACTAACATTGAGGACGCCAATTTCAAAAATGAATACTTTAGAAACTGGCGTATTAAGAGCTGTACAACTGTTAATTTAAGTACGTCGTGTCTCAAAAACATGTATCAGATTTCAAAATATTAAATCAAAATACAGGGTGTCAGTTACTGAACTATATGAGAAAAACATACATTTGTTTCAAACTACAGCGTGCACACACTTTATTCACATGTAAACGTCAGTACATATATTCGCATTTACGTTATAACATATTCGATATACTGTTATCATTGGTGATGTTGTGTGACAGACGAATAGCGCAATTCTGCAAGACCCGCTGAAGTGTCGAAAAATCGATGCTGTCGATGACTTCCTGAATAGCTGCTTTCAGCTCACCAAAGGTCTTGCAGTTATAGCTGCACACCTTGTCTTTAATACAGCATCACGAAAAGGAGTAGCAAGTGTTCATATGTGGAGAATATGGCGGGCAATTGAGGTCCATGACAGTGACCTTTGTGTTCCCCAGAGCCAGTATGCGGTCCCCAAAGTGCCCCTCCAGAACATGAAACATTCTCCTGCTTTGATGATATCGAGCTTCGTCTTGTGTGACCCATATCTTGTTGCAATCAGAGTCACTTTGGATAATAGGGATGAAAATATCTTCCAAAATCTTCACGTACCGTTCGCTAGTTACTGTGCCGTCAAGGAGTATCGTACCGATGATACTGTGACTGGACATTGCACACACAGTCACTCGTTGAAAGTGAAGAGAATTCTCAATCGTGAGACGCGAATTTTCAGTCGCCCAAAAGCGGCAGTTTTGCTTATTGACCCATCCAAATGAAAATGGGCTTCATCGCTAAATCAGACTATAATGCGGTACTAATGCCCGTCATGCCCCGTGGTCAACAGTTCAGTTTGAATGTCCTAACGCAAAGAGTTCAGACGTTATAACCATTGTTTTCATGTAGTTCAATAATTGTCACCCTGTACTTGCATAAAAGAATGGAAAAGAAAATTGAGGATCTGTGTACCATGTGGTTTAGGTGGAGATGTGCGACACCTAACATACATACATCCATTTTTAAAATATGTATGGTTTTTTTTGGGGGTGTGAAATACATTCGGCATATGCTCTACGTGCAACTATTTCGTGCGATGCTTCAGAATAATAGCTGTGAACGGTGTTGCTGTAGCTATAGTTTCAGATATAATTGGTGAAGTAAGGGACAACTTTCGTTTCAATTGTTTTCGTGGGTGTTGGTGAAGGTCACATTGTAAATCTGTGCAACGTTAACGTAAAAGATCGATCAAAGTCGCAACTGTAAATAACACTGATAAATTGCATGTCATTATCATCATCAGATCTCTTCTATATCAGCAGGTCCATTGTTTCTCCATTTCATGTAATACTCTGCATCGTTCTTAATGCTGCTATACATGTTGACGTCCATCACATCATACAGAACCTGAAGTTTCTTCATTCCTCGCCTCCTCTTCCTTTTTACGTACCCCTCACTATATAACCCTAACTTGTTTCTTAATACCTTATATTTCCAATCCATTTTCTTTCCATTTATTTTATTAAATTCAGTAAATAGTTTCTGCTCTCCCACATCTCTCAGTATCTTCATTTTTCTCTCTATCCAACTATATTAATCTGTCCATCTTACCCCATATCGATATTTCAAAAGCATTCTAAATTGCATCTTCCTCTCTCAGTTTCCATGTTTCAGAATCATACAGGGGGACACCCAAAGCAATGCACTTCTGTTTCTCGCAAATTTTTGTACATATTGTGCTGAAAACTCTCCTTTCCTTACGCAATGCCTCTTTCACTTTTGCTATCGCGGTTTTAATTTCTGCGGTGGGGTTCCATTCGGTTTTTGTCCTGCTTCTAAGGTATTTAAGATTTTTCACACCTTCTAATACTTTTTCACTCATTTTATCATTACCCTTTCATTTCCTTCTAGAGCCATTAATTTTCTGGTCTTTGTTCTGATTTCCATTTCACAAATCTTCCTTTTAGCTTCAGTAGTATCCAATACATTGTGTAATTCTGTTTCATCAGTTTCTAGGAGGACCATGTCGTCTGCAAACCTCAAGTACCATACTCTTCTTCCTCCTTTTTTTATCCCCTTGTCGTGTAGTGATGAGTGGCAGGTCACATTTTTCAAGTTTTGATTAAAAAGGGTAATACAGACAGAGAGATAGCAGCGTTGTGTATACATGGATACAAACATGTACCCTAGTAACATGGAATGGTTCTATCGGAAGTACAAATACTATGGTTCTACGCAAAAGTTAATATATAGTCATGTTTCTATTTCCATAGTCTTGTGGATTGGTTGTTCTTCTTAGCACGTTTAGTCGAATGCAGAAGTTAAAATGTACACCAAGTTTCTATTTCAATAGTCTTGTGGAGTGGTTCTTTTTCTTGAAACTTAATTTTTTCTATGGATTTAGTGGTCTTGTGGAGTGGTTCTTTTTCGTAAAACTTTATTTTTTCTATGGATTTAGTGATGACAGATATTAACGTCTTATTATCTTAACCATCTTCTTGTCTACAATTACAACTGCCGTGTTTCAACACGTAATTCATGTCTGTCGAGAAGAGCTTTCACAACATATACTGAAATTAACGTGGCTCCATGTTCCTCTCCATCACGACGGTACACCCACTGCCTTACCCTCCTCCCTAAAGCTGAGCGATGGATCCACAGATTGCGCTCCTAATTGCTCGTCTGCGCAGCCGAGAACTGCCGACGCCCGCTAATGACGCCAAATCCTTCCGGAACGTTTCTGCATCTGCACAAGATGCCTTTCAGATTACATTGTCTCACTTCCTCGTTCAATAAATGCTGATGAGCACGATCTGTGGAACCTTCTCGTTAGTGCGATCTTATTCTCGAAGCGACGGGAAAGAGAGAAATAAGTTGCGGGACTGAATGTAGTCGAAATGATTACTCGTTTTAAGCGCAAAGAGAAGTGTCCTGGTCACTCGAGACTCATCGAGTTCCAAATTTTATTCCTGTGTGAATTGTCACGGAGTTTCGTTTGTTTGCCTCAAATGATTCCGTTACTTCTAAATCGGTGGTGTTATTTCATACTTCCTTTCACACATTTGTAAATTACATCTAGAGTTACCTCGAAGCATTTGTTGTTCTCTGATTCTGATTGAAACTAAAAGATCATTAATGTACGTCTCTATTGCGTATCTCATAATTTCACTAGGAAATTATTTTCGGAAAATATCAGAATTTTAACTGGAGTACCTTATCAGCTCCGTTTTACGTATTCAGAGTGTGTTTACTGTGATTTATAAACCGGTAAATCTGAAAGATTAATCATAAGACGTAGTTTTAATCATTTATATTCAAGCCTCCCACCACCACAGCTACAAGTGTTCTTGCTGAAGGCTAAGACCAGTATCCTTAAAAGAATAAGAACTAAAATCCGTTACGATACACAGTATGCACTAAAATAGAAATCGTTCTCTCTCTCTGTCTTAGGCAAGATAACCCAATATTTCATAATAAATACGTATGGTCTGAACAAATTATTCTTAAATGTTCTCTTGTTATTCCATGGAAGAGTGTGGTGAAAATGACAGATAATGAATGTTACTGACCCTTACACTTCGTATTCGGAATAAGCAACCTGACAATTTATATATGAAGTTTTCCAAAAGACTGAAATACGTTGTCGTACACAAGCATATCGCAGTGTAAAGCAATTGTTTTGTGCACTAGCATTCACGACTGAAACGTGAAGAGGGGAAATAGCAGTGTCGCACAAGGTGCCTTTCGCCACACGCCCTAAGGTGGATTCCGGAGTGTTGATATAGACATAGATGTAGTGAACAGGTCTAGTAGGGTCAGAAAGCGGGGTCGTATTATCATGTCGGAACGACTGTCAGCTGTGATCGTAGTCGAAGCTGGTGCTGTGTTAGCTTACGTAGCTAATAGCTGAAGAAGATGATCCTCGCTGCAGCATTAACAATAGCCCAGCCACTGAAAAATAATACTGTCATATAATATTTACAAGGAGGTGAAACGAACTGATACTGATAGGCTAGTCTATTGGAGATGAATCACCGAAAGCCGCGATAGGCTCATACATGTCGTAAAAGACGATTTTTATTATCTGAGTGTCAGAAAGGAGTGTTTTATGAAATTCATCTGGAAAGGATTAGCAGGAAAAGAGGACTGAAAATCCAGCCGCTATTTTTAGCCTTATTGGTGTCAATAATGTGATGGTTAGGAACATTAATTACATATTTGTGAAGAATTGTGCCCCTTTACAGTCTCACAGACAGAATCAAACCGAATATCCCTAACGAGGAGTATATCCCTAAATAGATGTAGTCGAATTAAGTTGGGTGGTGCTGAGAGAATTAGATTAGGAAATGAGACACTTAAAGTAGTAAAGGAGTTTTGCTATTTGGGGAGCAGAATAACTGATGGTGGTCGAAGTAGAGAGGATATAAAATGTAGACTGGCAATGGCAACGAAAGCGTTTCTGAAGAAGAGAAATTTGTTACAATCGAGTATAGATTTAAGTGTCAGGAAGTTGTTTCTGAAAGTATTTGTATGGAGTGTAGCCATGTATGCAAGTGAAACATGGACGATAATAGTTTGGACAGGAAGAGATTAGAAGCTTTCGAAATGTGGTGCTACAGAAGAATGCTGAAAATTAGAGGGGTAGATCACATAACTAATGTGGAGGTATTAAATAGGATTGGGGAGAAGAGGAGTTTGTGTCACAACTTGATGAGAAGAAGGGACCGGTTGATAGGACATGTTCTGAGGCATCAAGGAATCACAAATTTTGCATTGGAGGTCAGTGTGGAGGGTAAAAATCGTAGAGAGAGACCAAGAGATGAATACACTAAGCGGATTCAGAAGGATGTAGGTTGCACTAGGTACTGGAACATGAAGAAACTTGCACAGGATAGGGTAGTGTGCAGTGCTGCATCAAACCAGTCTCAGGACTGAAGACCACAACAACAACAACAACATGGTAGTTCTGTATATAACCGCTGATCGACAATCCTTATTGCCCAGAACTAAATCGGTAATAGATTTTCTGCTTATTGCCACTGTATATTTTTGGTGATATCTCTTTAAATGTTGTGATTACACTGGAAAGTATCTTACATCCATACTGGGACTCTTCTGACGATAAAACGTTTCATAACGATCTTTCTCCCTATATTGCTACAATAGGACTCCTCTTCACGTCACCGCGATTCCTACAAATCTATAACAGCCCCATCGTCGTATTTACGACGTTGCTGATAAGCTGAAAATACATATTATTCTGCATGTTGTAGACTATATCAAATTCAAAAAGGCAGTTATAGCTCAGTCATAAAGCCGCCTTACTGAAAACTAAATGCAGTCGATGTTCTTGGCGCAGCATGAGACGCCCGTAAAAGAACTTCCTGCCTCATCGACTGTGGATCTAGAGCAGCAGCCACCGCAGACCAATACACTACTGATTGGTCTCTCCAGCTGCATCGGAAGATACAGGACTGTTCGGCACCTTTTGTAATAACCAACTCTTCCCTACAGGTGGACTTACTCGACATTAAGAAAGACGTCCTCATTTCACAGTCATTTATCACGTGCAGTTAAGGATAACGTAAAATACGTACCCTTTGTATTGTAACAATTTGGAAATACAAATTGTGCAACTCCTCACCGGCTAAAGTACTGAGAAGGCACGCCAGACATCTGCTCCGAAAAGCATTCTCATCTAAGAAGAATCTGAGTCCAGTTAAAATCAGTTCAAGCAAAGTAATACCTAAACAAATTAGTACTGTTAGAATTCATTACTGTTAGTTACACTTGTCCCAACAGCAATTTTTACAAATAACACAGAAAAATATATAATTAAAGAATCGAATCAAAAGCCACATGATAGTTCACTGTACGCAAGTTTCACTGTTTAGTCAGTTAGTTAACTGGTACTATGATAATCTTGACGATTCTTTTATCGAAATGATGTGGAATTAATCTATTTACACTATGGCGGTAGATGAATAGTTTCAACCATAATGATGATAGTGTAGGTCTACTCGTCCAACTACACTTGAAGACTACACACATTAAAAAAAGTTTTGCATCACCTCAGTTCAGAGATTTCCGGAACCTGTGCAGAAAGTCGGAAAAGAGGTCAACATATTCTTCATTTACGCCCTTTCTATTGCTCATGTAAACCACAAATTCCATGTTGTGCCATCACACAGCGGGACCTTCAGAGGTGGTGGTCCAGATTGCTGTACACACTGGTACCTATAATACCTAGTAGCACGTCCTCTTGCATCGAGACACGCCTCTATTCGTCGCGACATACTATCCACAAGTTCATCAAGGCACTGTTGGTCCAGATTGTCCCACTCCTCAAAGGCGATTCGGTGTTGATCCCTCACAGTGGTTGGTGGGTGACGTCGTCCACATACAGCACTTTACAGTCTATCCCAGGCATGTTCGATAGGGTTTATGTCTGGAGAACATGCTAGCCCCTCTATTCGAGAGATGTCGTTTTCTTGAATGGAATCATTCACAAGATGTACACGATGGGAGCGCGAATTATCGTCCATGAAGACGAATGCCTCTCCAGTATGCTGCCGATATTGTTGCACTATTCGTCGGAGAATGGCATTCACGTATCGTAAAGCTGTTACGGCGCCTTCCACGACTAACAGCGGCATACCTCGACCCCACATAATGCCACCCCAAAACAGCAGGGGAACTCCCTAATGCTGCACTCGCTGGATATTGTGTCTAAGGCGTTCAGCTTGACCAGGTTGCTTCCAAACACGTCTTCGACGATTTTCTGGTCGAAACCATATGCGACACTTGTTGGTGAAGAGAAAGTGGTGCAGATCCTGAGAGTTCCATTTGGCATGTTGTAGGGTCTATCTGTACTACGCTGCACGTTGTCGTGGATGCAAAGACGGTCCTCGTCATGAATGACGCGAATGAAGTTGCACATCATGCAGCCTGCTGCACACAGTTTGAGTCGTAACACAACGTGCTGTGGCTGCACGAAAGCATTATTCGACATGGTGGCGTTGCTGTCAGGGTTCCTCCGAGCCATAATGCGTAGGTAGCGGTCATCCACTGCAGTAGTAGCCCTTGGGCAGCCGGAACGAGAAAAGCCATCGACAGTTCGTGTCTCTGTATCTCCTGAATGTCCGAACAACATCGCTTTGGTTCACTCCGAGACGCCTGGACACTTCACTTGTTGAGAGCCCTTTCTGGCGCAAAGTAACAATGCGGACGCGATGTAACCGCGGTATTGACCGTCTAGGCATGGTTGAACTACAGAACACAGGAGCCGTGTACCTCGTTCCTGGTGGAATGACTGGAACTGGTCGACTGTCGGACCCCCTCCGATTAAAAGGACTGCTCGTGCATGGTTGTTTACATCTTTGAGCGGGTTTTATGACATCTCTGAACAGTGAAAGGGACTGTGACTTCGATATAGTGTCTACAGTCAACGTCCATTTTCAGTAGTTCTGGGACCCGGGAAGATGCCAAACTTTTTTTGATGTGTGTATAATTTTTAAAAGGCTAAAAGTTTTCAAATAAAACTTTGTCTACGGAATAGAAAGAGTTGTCCAGGAGATATTATATTAGGTTATATTTAAAACATGATTCGCTACCTGACATTTATGTATTTCTGGGAAAATGATCAAATACTTTATTGCTGCACATTGAACTCCTGTCTGAGCCATTGACCTCTTTAATAGTGGCTAATATAAAGACAGGACTTGGTTTAGGAAAAACAGTGCTAAACAGTTTTCGTAAAAAGAACAAAGGGAATCTTTTGGAAGAACAATAAAACGGTCAGTATTGTTGTGTGGGCCTCAGTTCTCTTTACCGAGAAAAGTTTCTGAAATATCGGAAAACAAATCATCACATTCTTGCATAGGACTTGGGTGGAATGGGGTTTTGGGTGAGGGTTGTGCTGATGTGGGGCTCAGTTTCACAACTACACATACAATACTTGTTTCATAACAGAAGAATAATACGATATCAGTTAAACAAAATGTATTTCCATACTTCAATAATCCCTTAATCGGGGTTTAAATAATAAAAAAAATTAACTCTCTTGCATTCAATAAACAGTATTAAGCTCAAACTTTTGCCCATGGATAAAAGGCCGGGAACTAACTATAACCTCTACAGTATGTGTTCCTCAGCCGTAGGCAGTATAACAGAGTGTAAGGAGTAACCAGATTCGTCATATGCTTCGTATAACACAGAAGTCGCGACAGTTTTGTATAATTAAAAGATTGGCTCCACACCATTGGGCCACACGAAATTATTATTATTATTGTTATTATTATAAAATAACACTAGTGAAGTTAATAATAGGGTATTACATCAACATCCGACATAATTAAGAACATCTACATGAGACGTAACTATATACTTGTCTACTACTGGTACTGCCACAACCAATTATATACTACAACAGGCTACAATCAACCCTCTACCAAACTGCCTACGCTTTCATCTCAGAACTCTCTTACACAATTACTCATAGAAATTGATCACTCACACAATACAAATACTAGGGTGATTTCGTTAGTACAAACTGTGTTAAAGAATCATTTACACTCTGTTTTACAGGTTGTTGTGTTAGGCAGGGGTCCGTCTTTGGAAAACATATACAGTGTGTTATGGATTTCAAATATGTATTTATGGACTAAAGATACAAATATTTCAAAGGAACAATGCCTATTAACAACACTACAATAGAAGTCGGCTAAATTAAAACGTCATTTGTCTTTCCTGTAAGAGTCTATACCAAATAGTTTACAAGATACCGTAGTTTGAGCATTGTTAATACCGACAGTTGTTTGTTCCACGTCCTAACATAAATTAATGTGAATTTCACATTAGTGTTTATGTACAATCCGACACAAATGTTAATACGTCTCCGGAGGTGTCGTGTTGTGAAATACTACATTGCCTAGACCAAACGAAAGGTAATCAAGGGCGAAATAGAATGCCGTACCTCTGTGGGTTCAAATGGCTCTGAGCACTATGGGACTCAACATCTTAGGTCATAAGTGCCCTAGAACCTAGAACTACTTGAACCTAACTAACCTAAGGACATCACACACACCCATGCCCGTGGCAGGATTCGAACCTGCGAGCGTAGCAGCCCCACGGTTCCGGACTGCAGCGCCAGAACCGCACGGCCACCGCGGCCGGCGTACCTCTGTGGGGTCTGACGCTGAAAGAACCAATGTACTATCAAAATGACCAATACCGGCATTAACACAATTTCGTAGTCTGCCATGCTAAAGTAGCTTCTGCATTTCAGCGGAAACTGCAGCGCAGGCAGCAGTAATACGCCATTTCATATCATGTGTACTGTTTGACAAGGTATAAATGTTGAAGAAGTTGAAGAGGCTGACATCTATTGTGATTTCTTTCGGCATACATGCTAAATAAATGAAAGCAAACTTTCATACATTCACCATTAACCACGAGTATATCTCCTTTATTTCGCATTGTGGGGAAATACCCACTTCCAAGCACGCCCTAATGCGTCTAATATCACACAATAAGTGATAGGACTGTCGCAATACAATTTCAGTGTACACACGGAATAACTTAAACGAACATAACGTCGTGTCCTACCTTCTAAGCAATAGGATGAAACAAACAGCTATCAGTTTTTACAACGTCACTATACGATAAAGCGTAAACTCTTTACACTGGTTCAAAAAGAAAAAAATGGTTCAAATGGCTCTGAGCACTATGAGACTTAACTTCTGAGGTCATCAGTCTCCCAGAACGTAGATCTACTTAAACCTAACTAAGGACCAATTCCCCCCCCCCCCCCCCTCTCCGCACCTTCACAGAAATACTTGTCTACCCTCCTGAAGACAGAGAGATACACCACAACCGTAATATCACAAAGACTAACAATGAGTGACTTCCATACCCGTACACATACAGTAGTAAAATCGTAGCTCCTAAGCTGGTTTAATATGCGAAATGTGCGCCTTCCATTTCTTAGGCGTAGGAACATGCATAATTAACATGATGGCTGGGGACCTAACCAAACAATATCGGAAAGTTCCTTAAACGATCACAGTTGCTTTACCATCATCTTGGGATCCACTCAGCTCGGCTTACTGGAATTTCAACTATGTACTCCATCCCCTGCTCGAAACATATTCTGGTTTAATCCTTTGTTGCAAGTCTGAACCCCTTCTTCAGGATCCACAAAGATATTCCTCTGGGCACTACGTAACCTCTCCCTGATGTCGTAGGAGAATATCTTCGTGGGTAACAGAACCTTGATCAACCACAAGTTAGCCAACGGAGACTTAGTTCTGAATTCAAAAATTAGTATAACTTGCGTGCTCTTATGTATCATACGCATAGCAGTATTGAAGGCATATTTTAGCCACTCCAGGGTTTCACCCCTAACCCAAAATCTCTGGGGGTACTTTGGTAGGTTCAGAAACTAATATTTTGCAAGGATCCAAGGTACCAAAAGCGCTCTTCAGTCAATACATCTCATACTGTGTGGTAATTAATCTAGTACGAAACATCCAATTGAGTAGAAAAACCTACCAAGAAGAATTATAAACAACGTAACTCGCTGCCAAAACCAATGGATATTATTACAAATATTCAACACAGAATAAAAACATACCAAAAGAAAAATGAATAAAGGCCGAGAACACAAACACCACAAAACATCACAAACAACACAGATATTGGAGTATACAAAAAACACACAAAACAGTAAAAGCCATGACATGACAAAAAAAGAAAATGGTGTACTTTAATGTAGAGACACAAATCAAGAAACATAATATTAAATATAATGAAGAAATAACGATTGTATTTGCTTACAGAGCAAGAAACAAACTCCAAACACAGTTGTAAATACCAGTAGACACCCCAGACACGGTAGCGTTCTCGCTTCCCGCACCCGGGTTCCCGGGTTCGATTCCTGGCGGGGTCAGGGATTTTCTCTGCCTCGTGATGGCTGGGTGTTGTGTGTTGTCCTTAGGTTAGTTAGGTTTAAGTAGATCTAAGTTCTAGGGGACTGATGACCATAGATGTTAAGTCCCATAGTGCTCAGAGCCATTTGAACCATTTTTGAACACCCCAGACAAATACGAAGGAAATGGTATATACCAGCTAGAATGGAAAGAATTAAAAGCAGCGTATCCGTGAATGATAAGCAGAAATTTCTAAACTACATACAAAGAACACTTTAGAAGCTGGAAATATGAAAACAGGTAGGATGACTGTTTTCGTACTTCCAGTCATCCTACCTCGTCGAACACCATATAAAACATAGATTGCAACCACCTAACATGGAACAGGATAAGAAAAGTATTTGGGTGAATAATTAAAACAGAAAGCTCTTATCAATAAGTAAAACTTTCCCATATAAAACCCGTCTCTGTGGTCATGTTAACCATTGAAACAATAACTAAAAGAGATGTAAAACAGAACCAGACTAAGTACTAAATTAATCCTCCCCCCTTTTCCTCTCTCTCTCTCTCTCTCTGTCTCTCTCTCTCTCCTCTCTCTGTATCTCTCTCTCTCTCACACACACACACAAACGGCTACACACACAGACGACTGATAAACAAACAGCAACAGTTGGCAACACTACCCCCTGCAAACACCCACAGTCAATACAGGTTAAAAGCTTTCAAATAAATGTGATGGACAGCACGTCGTCAAAAATCGCCGTCTGAAGTAAGTAGACCAGGTAGATAATACTTTATGACGACATCTAATAATATTTTAACATCACTAAACTTGTGCTGCGAAAGTTATTTTTCACATAAACACGAGATGTAACACGAAAAATAAATTTGGTGACGTGTTTATAACTACTATGCATCGCAGCTATCATACACATAAAACTGTCACGTATTACAGACACAGAAAATCTTTCATTAATAAATTAAGCAAAACGCGTAACACACAAAACAAACTGCCTTTCATTCAGCTTGCAAAGACCGCATACATCTCCGTGAATACAGATGCAAACGCAACGACGGGAGACATACGAAATGACGATAAAGTGTACTGCTTTCCTGCCCACGACCTCGGGAACACGCCCCCAAAATCAAGATTCGAACCTTTGGGAGGTTGCTAATAGAGCAGGTTCCACATACTCAGACAACAGTCGAAATATCTCCGCCCATACCATTCCATGCGAATTCTTCGAGGATCTTGGTGTGGGTTTAAAAAGAAAAATAAGCAAAAATAACTATTCAAGGCTGAGTACTGTCCTTAGGATCACAGTGCGGAATTAATGTCTTTGCCAAATACGGTCCCGTCATTTCTACTTTTTCTATTTTATTTTTAATTACACTCAAGGCCTCATCTTCATCCATATATTTGGCCATATCCTTAAACAACACATGAGGAAACCCAAAACGGGATTGACTCCCTCTAACTTAGCATAGTGTGGATCGCTGTCTCCGTGCTAAAGTGCAGAACTACAAATCCTGTGTTCGATCTCTGGCCAATAGCTGGATTTTTATGTCTCATCACTTCTTTCATTTTCCGAGTTACACCTTGGTTCAGAGGCCACGTTAAACTCTAGGTCCCCCTGTTACTGGATGGGTAAGTCGTTTGACAATTCGGAGGAAGACAACGCAGGACGTTGCCTAGTAAAGCACGTGGTCTTCAAAACAATCTTCTGATTGGTGAAGCTCGGTCGCTTCGACGGTCATAACAATCACCCGAAACCATGATTTGTTTTAATCAGGATACACGTCGCTCTAATGTTTGTATAGTACAGTTAAAGCTACAAGAATCTGGTGCAATTCTGATTCGGAACAGTTTCTCTTCAGTCACCAGTACATTATTGATAGCCGTATATCACTGCGACCTGTCGTTGATGGAATAAAACGTCTGTTGTGTATTAAATTTCTCACACGCCACGTTCGTATTAGGGTGTATGACTGATACTTGGAAGCACCTCCTATAAAAGGTCGCCATGGACATGTGTAAGTTTTCCCCACCAGCTAAAACCTATTAGGCACGTTGAAAGATTGTAAAAGATATTAATTGATCGCACCTGACTATCTAGGTAACGGATAGTCTCCTAATTTTAATTTCAAAACCCAAACGTAAATGCGTTTTAATCGTATCGGTTGGTAGCCATTGCATTTGTGCCACTCTCTTCGTTTAGTGGAACGGGCTAGATACCAAGAGCCATTTCACGTTTGTGAAATGCTGCTAGTGCAACACACCCGGATAATTCAGCTTCTCGTCGGAAAGGTACTAAAAAATTGGCTAGCTAATGTGCTCTCGTGAACACACACTGTAAAATCTGGTGGTCTGGGAAGGAGGATTTGTTACCCACGAATAAATAAAAGAGAACTTTCACATACCTTCAGATGTAATAAACAGGTGATCTGTAATAAACAGCAGTTGAAATCTCGAGGGACTGCCAGTAACAGCTGTGTTCGGCACCCTTATTGTTTAAGAAGAGAGCACACAGAAATGGTATAAAAATGGTTCAAGTGGCTCTGAGCACTATGGGACTTAACATCTGAGGTCATCAATCCGCTAGAACTTAAAACTACGTAAACGTAACCTAAGGACATCACACAGATCCACGCCCGAGGCAGGACTCGAACCTTCGGCTGTAGCGATCGCGCGGTTCCAGACTGAAGTGCCTAGAACATTTCTGCAAAACGTTTACTACGTGATCTGTCTATCAGGCTGCCCATTAGCGACTTCCACGTCGAAATGCCCAAACATCTCAGCTGGTGTTTCCTACACGAACATATGCTTCCACATTCATGAGTCACAGTAGATTTAACTGGTGTGGAAAACGAATGAAAACACATGATCTGAAGCAGCGGAATCTGATCCATTCGGTATTACCTTCAATTACGTACTTTATATCGTGTAACATCGGTAATTTTCGCCTCGCAAACATTAGTATACGCTCAATAGTAAACGCCTGATGGCTTTAAGTTATCAAACAATTGTAACGTGAAAGAAATGAACCGTCGCATAGCAGCAACAGAATATATTATTAAATATCCTAGCCGCTCCTGCGCGGCGGCTGTAAATCTCTATGTAAACGTATCGATTAATGATATAAAAAGAATTATGTTGTTTCAAGACGAATGAGGCCTTGAGCGCTTCACCTTTTACTGTTTCTATTCTATGGTAGGCGGACGCGGACTTGCTGCGTTCTGCAATCTGTATTTTATAATTTGTGCAGACTAGCCTGTAAATGTGATAATTGTCTTCTCAACCAGAAAACATATAGTTTTATTTAATTAATTACGAGCAGGCAACATCAAGCTACTGTAACTGTACTATAAAAAGGTACGTAGCATTAAAGCGTGTGTTATATATGAAGTGTGCTTATTTAGACAAATTATCCTTAAGTATCTACATCTCCTCATTACTTGAATGTTAATCATTCTGTGTCAGATTATCTCCAGAAATTACGATCACGCTGATGGACCGAACGCAGCATTGAGGCAGGATGAACATTTTCGTTTTCCTATCATTTCTGAAACAATCCTTTTCAGTTGTGTAGTATTGATTTCTTTTAAAGTCAGTAAATATTTTGGTCCCTTAATGTCGATCCGGGTATGACTGCATCGCGGTCATAAAACGAGCGTAAATTGATAATGTTGCTTCCTACAAGTCTCAAATAAATTAATCTGCTGCTCCCTGTCCAAGGCATGTCAGGTATTTAGTGACTTGCTACTACAAGATAATTCAATCAATCACCGAAACTGTCGCCAAGTTAAACACTAAACTTCCTCATATCTTCAACACTAACACTACAGTCGCAACCAAAATACATAGGTCTTAACCTGAAAGGTTAAAATCTCCTGATATTATTTCATATTTTTGGTTTAAAACCTCGATTTACGACCTATGCTGCCGCTGATCCAAAGTATATTGACAATAACACGATCGTGGTGCTCAGTGTTCCCAATGTAATCAGACATAAAAAAAATTTCGATCTGTTGCATAGCACTCCACGAATGGGATTCCCCTTCGGCATAGCCATTCTTTGCTCTTTTGAACTCATGGAAATGTCTACCCAAACGAAACCCCTAGAAAAATCTAAATGTTTTCTATGTTTACGCGCAAACGCCACGCCCATATAACTTTCGGCTACTTCACTCCGCCTCTCCGCTCTAAGCAACTCACCACCTTCCAAATGTAACGTTCAGTCGTCCGCCTCCCTGTGTTATTTCAGGTGATCCCTCTTCATTTAATTGGAGTACAAAGTAAATAGTTTATTTCACGTCGCCTAATGGTGGTGTGAAATTCTTCTCTATAAAATTAAGTTAAACCCTTACTTATTTCTGTTTTCGTTACACATAAATAAAAAGAAAATTAAACGTAGATACAGAACGAAGCAAAGCGTGAGGAATGCCAAAATCAGACATGCCCGCTCTGTCGTATGCGGCATATCAAAACCCGCTGCACTGTGGAAAAAGCTGCGCAGTTTCGGTATAGGGAAGCGAAGATATGACGCTGTTTATCAAGCGTCTGCAGAAGAATTAAACGATTTCTTCTCAACAGCTGTAATCTGCCACGCAGCGACAAATTACCAGCCCCAAGATATCAATCTCTCGAGAGACAAGTTTTTCCTAAAACATGTCACTACCGGCACAGTACACAAGGCAATTATGTGAATCTCTTCCGAGGCAGTAGAAAATGATGGAGTGAGCATTGGCATGATTAAAAACGTCGTAGACACTATTATTTCAGTTATCACAGACATCTTCAACCTGTCTCTTGTCAGTAGTATATATCCTACTGAGTGGAAGCAAAGTTTAATCGAGCCTATACCCAAGACTGACAACCCTAAGTCGCCAGGTGACTACAGGCCGATCAGCATACTACCTGCAATATCTAAAGCCCTAGAATACATCGTCCATGAACAGCTGACGGATTACCTCAAAACTCATAACATCCATGACGAATATCAGTCAGGCTTTCGAAAGCACCATAGTACAGCAACTGCATTAATCAAAGTAACTGATGACATTAAACATGCTATGGACAGACGTGAAGCTACTATCCTAACACTGATTGACTTTAGCAAGGCTTTTGACACAGTTGACTTCGATATATTACTAATTAAAATGAAACAGCTGAATTTCTCAATCAGCGCAATACACTGGTTCGACAGCTACCTCAAAAACAGAAGTCAACAAGTCGTTTGTGGGTCGGAAAAGTCATCATGGAAAAGCGTGCGCTCTGGAGTTCCCCAAGGCTCCGTCCTTGGTCCACTACTCTTCTCACTGTACATTAATGATATTTCTTCAGAGATTCACTCCTGCAGATATCATCCATATGCTGACGACATCCAACTGTATATAAGTGCAAGCCCCAAAAACATTGCTGGCGCAGTAGCGAGTATGAACGCAGATCTTTGCTCTGTTTCTCGATGGGCACAGAACCTAGGTCTGAAACTAAACCCTAAGAAATCCCAGGTCACACTTATATCTCATCCAAAGTTAATCAGCCGGTACTTTCGCGAAACGGTCCCTAAAATACTCCTCAATGGTACCCAACTACCATACCAAAAAACAGTAAAAGCCCTTGGAATAATCTTGGATGAACACCTAAACTGGGAAGAACAAACAGTCACAGCTTGCCGAAAATCGCTCTCCTCCCTACATGCTATTCAAAAATTTAGAAAAATATTTCCAACCCATGTTAAACAAAAATTAGTCCAAGCACTAGTCTTGCCTAATCTTTACTACTGTGATGTAGTTCAACACCGCACAAATAGTGAAAAATCTAGATGCCTCGAGCTAGTGATGAATGCTTGCGTTAGATGCGTGTGCAATATTCGGTTGTATGATCATATCAGTCCTTCATACTCCCAGCTAGGTTGGATACGCCCACATAAGGCACGCGATCTCCACACGATGTGCTTACTTCATCGATTTCTTAGCCACTGGTGCCCCCAATACTCATCTTCTCACATTAAACACCTATCATCATTCCACAATCGCAATACCAGATCGGATACGTCTGTCATCTTGACTGTACCTTCACATAACACTAAATCTTTCTCCGTGTCATTCTCCATCTCAGCCATACGACTATGGAACGCGCTCCCCTGTGATCTTCGTCTTATCCAGAACTACTCAACATTCAAGAGGGAACTCAAAACTTACATATTAGGGACGGTATAGCCACCATGTTGTGCCCCTCTCATCTCATTCTTTCTCCTCTCCATCACAGCTTCGAATTTTACCAATCTTTTTCTCTTCCTCTAACCTATCTACCTCTTATATATCTCTTTTACCCCATTCTATCGTCTTATGTCTCTGCTCGATGAGAATAACTCACAAGCTGCAAGAATATAACGAGAAAATTCCCAACTAACAATGGGACTGACATTCACAAAAGAAAAGTATGTTTACTTTCATATACATAGTCACTATTATTATTATTATTATTATTATTATCATTATTATTATCATTATCATTCTTTATTTTTATAATTATTTTTATTGTTATAATTATCATTGTACTACTGTTATCATCTCAATTTTTTTGTTTAACATCAATACTGCATAATACGTTAAATGTCCTTAATGTTATTTAGAAACTGTAACTCGTTCAATCTGAGTATGCCTGGTTAGATGTAAGAGAGGGCCTGAAGGCCCTAATCTTGCCAGGTAAAATAAATGCATAAATAAATAAACAAATAAATAATACATGCTATGCAGCGTAGTCGCTATGTTACACAGGCAACTAGGATAGGCGTATAATTGTGTGAGATACCTTACTTGTGTCAGTGTGTGTATTGGAGGCGATGTGTCCACGGTTTTATAGCGGAACATTGAAATTCATGAACAGAATTTATCCGTAGTCTAAGTATGAGACACACCCCAGTTACTACCTACATCTACATCTACATACATACTCCGCAATCCTCCATAAGGTTTGTGGCGGAGGGTACCTCGTACCAAAACTAGCATCTTCTCTCCCTGTTCCACTCCCAAACTGAACGAGGGAAAAATGACTGCCTATATGCCTCTGACGACCCCCAATCTCTCTTATCTTATCTTTGTGGTCTTTCCGCGAAATATAAGTTGGTGGCAGTAAAATTGTACTGCAGTCAGCCTCAAATGCTGGTTCTCTAAATTTCCTCAGTAGCGATTCACGAAAAGAACGCCTCCTTTCCTGCAGAGACTCCCACCGGATTTCCTGAAGCATTTCCGTAACACTCGCGTGATGATCAAATCTATGAAACCTTTTGCGCAGAACATATTTATGAAGCGCTCTGTTCGCAGTTTGTCCATCAGATTTCCGGTGTTTCGCAGGATCCGCAAGAATATATTTCAGAGGGGGCACCTACGGCTCTCGAACTTAAAGTTTCCATCAGGCATACGAATCACCATAAACAAGCACTCCCAGCTTCAGACGCTGCGGGGGGAGTTCGAATTTCACCCAAAACATTGGTGTAAAGTATGGTGTTCAGATACTTTGTATCATTACCTTTATCTCCCTTCCCAGCGAGATACACGGGGACAGAATTACTTCCTCAGGAGTGATTCAACTCGCCTGTCCTACAGTCGAACTCAACAGAAAAAAGAACTCAGATGCAGCACAGCACTGCATGAAGGAATGGTTCTGTAGTTTGCTGTAGTGGTGTTTCCCACTATGTCGAAACGATTTGTGTTAAACTGGAATGTACAGCAGGCACGGCAGTTTAATCCATCTCGATGCATTGCACAACATTGTACAAAATAGACTAAAATTTGTTACCACAAGTGCAGAAAATGTCACTTCACTAACGCCAACCCCTCACTCGCACTCTCCTTTCCAATTAAAATAAAAAAAAAAAATGTTGAAGAAATATACGCGAACGTTTCATTCTGAGACAAACTCGTAATCTGTTGTTCAGAATTCGCTCATTATGGTCACGAAGCGTTGTTCCTTTCATTACACGAATTATGACATCAGACAATGAGTACCAAATAATTCCAGTAGTTTTGATACAGTATTTCCAGTTCCAAGGAATTTATGTCACCCATATTCCGTGAAGTCGGTCCATCACTGCGAAAGAAAGCGTCCGTGATAATTCAAAGAAAATGGAAAAACAGTAAAAGGAATCGACTTCAATTTTTAAATGAATGTGAGAGAACACGAGACATTAAAATAATAATTTTCTTTTAATTTCTGTTTCCTTAATTAGTACAGTTTTCTCTGTGGCAATAAAAGTGCCTTGTTCTTTTGCCTCCAAGAGACAACAGTTCAGTTAGCTACTGAAGAAAGATCATATTCAGCGTAAAACGATGAACTGTAATTATCTGACACTGCCAGAAGGCGAGCGATGTAGAAAATAATAAAAAACAGAATTCTATTGCTCAGACCGCAGCTGATACATATCCTGACTATTAGTTTCAACAAACTTGTATTGTCATTTTCAGATCATCGGATACTTGAATTATAGAGCCTCTATGTGTGGCACATGGCCATCTAGAGATTGATAACGTTGAGGTACACTCACAGAGAAGAATCTCTCATGCAACACTAGGTACACTGCAATAGAAACCATCAACTAGCATTTCTGGAAAGTAGCGTAAAGTTTAAGTTGTTGTTTCAGAAACTTTTGCTTGTTGTTTTTGTTTACACATAGTTGTGTATAGGCCAAATTTGTGGAACCATATTTTTGTGTTTATCTGTTATTTAACTAACTTATCGTTAATAAACTATTACGTTTATCATGAGTGAAAAGTGCTTAGTTTGTCGTAGAACTGTTAGGTCGGGGCTTTGGTGTGATGGGTGCTGTAGTTTCTTCCATGTGGGTGACTGTAGTGGCATGGGAATAGGGGAAGTAAATGAGACTCATCAGTGGTTTTGTAGGGTTTGTAGTAGAGATAGGAAAATACTAGGAAAGGAGGGGAAAATTGCAGACCTTCAGGCTGAGTTAGACAAGGCCTGGGGTGTCCTTGACAGGTTAAGGAGGGAAAAGGGTAAACAGAGGTGGGAACTGGCAACAGGCAACAGGAGGAACAGGCCTAGAACTTTATCTGACAGCTTCGTGGTGAATGTGGAAAATAGATTTGACCTGTTGCTTCAGTTAGAAACCGGTGAGCCTCAAGCAGATGCAGGTGTAGACAGGGCCCAACAAACTTTCATCAGCAAATTGAAAAGTAAGAAAGTAGGAAAATCAGTAAAGAGAAAGAAAGTGTTGTTGTTAGGTAGTTCCCATGGAACTGGTGTTGGCCAACATTTGTAAGATAAACTAGGATCAGAATTCCAGGTCACCCAATTTTTTAAACCTAGTGCTTGTCTGGAGTAGGTGACAGAGGATTTACGATCACTTTGCATAGACTGCAATAAGGAAGACACTGTAGTTATAGTGGGTGGGGCAGGTAATAGTATTGACAGAGGTCCTGGGTACAGCATAGAGGGTGACCTGTCAAAGAATGCATCAGCATCAAAGCATACTCTTGTTTAGTTCTTGGGTGCCATGACCGACCTCATTTGAACTCTTCTGTTAAGAGAGTTAATTTGCACTTGGAACGGTTGTTTACGTCGGGTGCAGGGTCACACATTGGTGTGGTTCCTGTTGATTCTCTCAATAGGAGGGATTATACTAGGCATGGCCTTCACCTCAACAGGAAGGGGAAGGGTAAACTGGCTGGGGAAATAGCAGGAAAGTTAAAGAGGGCGGCATTGTCATGAGTAATAAAATACCAGTGGTTACAGGGTTCAGAAAAGGCCGTTCTTAGGGTAGTGAGGTCAGAAAGAAACCAAATTTAAAGAGAGGTTAGGACTGAGACAAACCTTCAGTTAGAAAAAGAATCCAAAAGACATAATTCTAGCTTATTACATCAGCATTAATGGCAATTGATTAAGAATTTTCAACAGTCAGCAGATATTTTAGCGCTACCCAATTTTAACTCAGTTAGTGTGAAATGTCAACTACCTCTGTTGCATCAAAATATTCGAGGACTGAGAAATAAAATTAATGAATTAATTATCTGCCTCTCTGAACATCATGTGACCACTGGTATAGAACGTTTTATTGTTACTGTGTTTGGATTAGCTTCTGACGTTTGTAGATCAGAAATGGAGAAAGGAGGAGTTGCCACATTCATCAGAAACTGTCATAAATTTAAGAACACAGACACTAACAAATTTTCCCTAGAGCAGCATATGGAATAATGTGAAGCATAAGCATAATTTCACAAAAAATCCTTCATGATATTAAGTGTATATCGAGCACCTGCAGGTATCTTTAATCTGTTTGTAAACCATCTTGAAGCTGTACTAGCCCATTTAACAACCAAAAACAAAGAAATAGTGGTTGCTGATGATTTCAATGTAGATTTCCTTAACGACTCTCCCAATAAGAACTTATTTGAGTTAGTGACACTATAATTCAACTTAATTTCCACTGCAAAGTACCCCACTAGGGTAGAAAATTGCTCACAAACAGCCACTGATGATATATTCATAGAAAAGTCCAATGAACAAAACTATATTACAAAACTAATAGTCAATGGCCTCTCAGATCATGACATGCAGTTCCTTCTGTTCAGCGTTAACACTGAACACGATATAAAATCTGTTAAATCTGAGCTCACGAGGGTAATTAATAAGCTAAAAATGGATTATTTTAGTACACACCTCAGAGACATTCACTGGACTGACATTTACAGTGCTCATGGTATGAATGAAAAATATAACACTTATTCGAACACTGTTTGCCCCAAAAACTTACCAACATTAGAGCGAAGTTCACAAAGAAGCCATGGATAACTCAAGGAAGAGGTGTATCTTGTAAAACAAAAAGAAAACTGTATCTGTCAATCCGAAATAGTTCCAATATTAATGCTGTAGCACATTACAAGAAATACTGAAAAATATTAAAGACTGTAATACAGACATCAAAGCAGACATATTGCAAGGAAAAAATAGTCATATCAGATAAGAAAATAAAGATAAAATCGGATATAGTGAAGGAGGAGACTCAAAAACTTACCAACATTAGAGCGAAGTTCACAAACAAGCCATGGATAACTCGAGGAATTGGTGTATCTTATAAAACAAAAAGAAAACTGTATCTGTCAATATGAAATAGTTCCAATATTGATGCTATAGCACATTACAAGAAATACTGCAAAATATTAAGGACTGTAATACAGACATGAAAGCAAATATATTACAAGGAAAAGATACTCATATCTGATAACAAAATAAAGAAAATATGGGATATAGTGAAGGAGGAGACCGGTAGAACCAGACATCAAGAGGGACAAATACTATTAAGAGTAAATGATACATTGATGACAGAAGTGTATAGTGTTGCATTACTTTTTAACAAACATTTCATAACTGTTACTGAAAAGATGGAGTTGTCAGATTCTGTAGATGCTGCTATGGAATACCTCAGACCAGAAATTTCAAGTAACTTCCATAATATGAATTTGACACTCACTAACCCAGCAGAAATAATGTACATCATAAAATCTTTACAATCAAAACATCTAGTAGGTATGATGAAATATCAACAAAACTACTTAAAGAATGTGATTCTGTGTTAAGTAACATATTAAGCTATCTGTGTAACCAGTCGTTTATCAGTGAAATATTTTCTGAACGGTTAACATGTGTTGAAGTTAAGCCACTGTTCAAAAAGGGAGATTAAGAAATATCATCAAATTTCCATCCAATTTCACTTTTGCCAGCATTCTCAAAAATTTTAGAAAAAGTAATCTACAATCGGCTTTATAACTATCTTATCTCAAACATCATACTGTCAGAGCCACAGTTCGGATTTTTAAAGGGTTCTGTTATTGAAAAGGCTATCTACACTTACAGTGAAAATGTGCTCAATTCGTTAGATCAAAAATTGCAGGCCACTGGTATATTTTGTGACCGGAAAAGGCATTTGACTGCGTAAAGCACAATTTCCATTTAAGTAAATTAGAATACCAGAGTGTAACAGGAAATGAAGCAATATGGTTCAAATCCTATATCTCTGGCGGGGAACAAAGGGTGTTATGAGGAAAGAGACATGTATCAAGCTATCAGGCATCATCCAACTGGGAACTAATTACATGTGGGGTCCCACCAGGTTCCATTCTAGGGCCCTTACTTTTTCTTGTGTATAGCAATGACCTTTCATCAGTAACATTACCAGATGGCAAGTTTGGTTTGTTTGCGGATGATACAGACATTGCAATAAATATCAAATCAAATGTACTCTTAGAAAGATCAGCTAATAAAATATTTGTGGACATCAATCACTGGTTCCTAGCCAATTCCTTGTCACTAAACTTTGAAAAACACACTACATGCAGTTCAGAACTCGTAAGGGATGTCCCACGAGTATATGCCAAACATGCGATGACAAGCAGATAGAGGAAGTGGACAGTGTTAAATTCTTGGGGCTACAGCTTGATAATAAATTCATCTGGGAAAAGCACACAACAGAACTGCTTAAGCGTCTTAACAAATCTCTATTTGCAATGGGAATTGTGTCAGACATGTTGTTGTTGTCTTCAGTCCTGAGACTGGTTTGATGCAGCTCTCCATGCTACTCTTTCCTGTGCAAGCTTCTTCATCTCCCAGTACTTACTGCAACCTACATCCTTCGCAATCTGCTTAGTGTATTAAGCTCTAGGTCTCCTTCTACGATTTCTACACTCCACGTTGTCCTTCAATGCTAAATTTGTCATCCCTTGATGCCTCAAAACATGTCCTACCACCCTGCCCCTTCTTCTTGTCAAGTTGTGCCACAAACTCCTCTTCACCACAATTCTATTCAGTACCTCCACATTAGTTATGTGATCGACCCATCTAATTTTCAGCATTCTTCTGTAGCACCATATTTCGAAAGCTTCTATTCTCTTCTTGTCCAAACTATTTATCGTCCATGTTTCACTTCCATACATGGCTACACTCCATACAAATACTTTCAGAAAAGAGTTCCTCATACGTAACTCTTTACCCAATGTTAACAAATTTCTCTTCTTCAGAAACGCTTTCCTTGCCATTGCCTATCTGGGTTTTTATCCTCTCTACTTCGACCATCATTAGTTATTTTGCTCCTTTACTACTTTAAGTGTCTCATTTCCTAATCTAATTCCCTCAGCATCACCCGACTTAATTCGACTACTTTCCATTGTCCTCGTTTTGCTTTTGATGATGTTCATCTTATATCCTCCTTTCAAGACACTGTCCATTCCATTCAACTGCTCTTCTGAGTCATTGCTGTTTCAGACAGAATTACAATGTCATCAGCAAACCTCAACGTTTTTATTTCTTCTCCATGGATTTTAATACCTACTCCGAATTTTACTTTTGTTTCCTTTACTGCTTGCTCAATATACAGATTGAATAACGTCTAGGAGGGGCTACAACCCTGTCTCACTCCCTTCCCAACCACTGCTTCCCTTTCATGCCCCTCGACTCTTATAACTGCCATCTGGTTTCTGTACAAATTGTAAATCGCTTTTCCCTCCCTGTATTTTACAGCTGCCACCTTCAGAATTTGAAAGAGAGTATTCCATTCAACATTGTCGAAAGCTATCTCTAAGTCTACAAATACCAGAAATGAAGGTTTCCATTTTCTTAATCTAGCTTCTTAGATAAGTCGTAGGGTCAGCATTGCCTCACGTGTTCCAACATTTCTGCGGAATCGTAATTGATCTTCTCCGACGTCGGCTACTACCAGTTTTTCCATTCGTCTGTAAAGAATTTGCGTTAGTATTTTGAAGCTGTGACTTATTAAACTGATAGTTCGGTAATTTTCACATCTGTCAACGCCTGCTTTCTTTGGGATTGGAATTATTATATTCTTCTTGAAGTCTGAGGGTATTTCGCCTGTCTCATACATCTTGCTCACTTCATGGTAGAGTTTTGTCAGGACTGGCTCTCCCAAGCCTGTCAGTAGTTCTAATGGAATGTTGTCCACTCCAGGGGCCTTGTTTCGACTCAAGTCTTTCAGTGATCTGTCAAATTCTTCACACAGTATCGTATCTCCCATTTCATCTTCATCTACATCCTCTTCCATTTCCATAATATTGTCCTCAAGTACATCGCTCTTGTATAGACCCTCTTTACACTCCTTCCACCTTTCTGCATTCCCTTCTTTGCTTAGAACTGGGTTTCCATGTGAGCTCTTGATATTCATACAAGTGGCTCTCTTTTCTCCAAAGGTATCTTTAATTTTCCTGTAGGCAGTATCTATCCTACTCCTCGTGAGATAAGCATCTACATCCTACATTTGTCCTCTAGCCATCCCTGCTTAACCATCTTACACTTCCTGTCGATCTCATTTTTGATACGTTTTTATTCCTTTTTGCCTGATTCGCTTACTGCGTTTATATATTTTCTCCTTTCATCAATTAAATTCAATATTTCTTCTGTTAGCCAAGGCTTTCTACTAGTCCTCGTGTTTTTACCTAATTGATCCTCCGCTGCCTTCACTACTTCATCCCTCAGAGCTACCCATTTTTCTTCTACTGTATTTCTTTCTCTCATTCCTGTCAGTTGCTAACTTATGCTCTCCCTAAAACTCTGTATAGCCTCCGGTTTAGTCAGTTAATCCAGGTCCCATCTTCTTAAATTCCCCCATTTTTACAGTTTCTTCAGTTTTAATGTACAGTTCATAACCAAGAGATTGTGATCAGAGTCCACATCTGCCTCTGGAAATGTCTTACAATTTAAAACCTGGTTCCTTAATCCCTGTCTCACCATTATATAATCTTTCTGATATCATCTAGTATCTTCAGGATTCTTCCATGTATACAACCTTCTTTTCTCATTCTTGAACCAAGTGTTAGCTATGATTTAGTTATGCTCTGTGCAAAATTCTATCTGATGGCTTCCTCTTTCATTTCTCTCCCCCAATCCATATACACCCACTAAGATTCCTTCTCTCCGTTTTCCTACTCTCGAATTCCAGTGTCAGACATGAAAAAAACTGTCATACGATGCTTAATTGCATTCCATAATTTCATATGGGATTATTTTGTGGCGTAATTCAACAAGCCAAGCTAAAGTTTTCAAGTTTTCCTGGCACAAAAACGTGGAGTAAGATTTAAATGTGGTGTGAACTCAAGAACATGCTGCAGAAACCTGTTTAGGGATATTAACTACTGATTCTTTAATGAAATTTTTCATTAAAAATATATCACTCTTTCAAACCTACAGCTCAATTCAGGAAATCAATACTAGAAATAAGAATAGCCTTCACATTGATTTAAAGTCACTTAGTCTTGTACAAAAAAGGTGTGCATTATTGAGGAACACACTTTTTCAGTAACTTACCAGCAGCCATAAAAAGCTTAACAACCAATGAAATTCAGTTTAAGAGAAGCCTAAAGGAATTTTTGGAGTCCAACTCCTTCTACTCCATTGATGAATTCTCAGTAGAACCAACTAATTTGTCTGTCAATTGGAATGAAAGTAAATCTAATCTAATCTAATCTGACTGTATCAACAAGACACACAGGTATCAGATACATCAAATAAGACCGTTCACTGCTGTCACATTTGTTGTTTTGATAACCGGCTCTGTACTCAAATGTAGGATAAACGTTAAGATCTGCAACATGTCAGCAGAAGAAACACACACACACACACACACACACACACACACACACACACACACACACATACACATACATGCATGCACATAAACTAAAACACAATGTAAGATACAGTACTATGGCTAGATGCTGGCACTTAAAACGTTTTTCTGTGTACATGAGTAAATATTTCTATGCAAGAAATCTTCTGCTTTGTAATGGTAACTGTGCAGGAGAAATGAAGGCAATCTAAATTTTAAAACACCCCTGCTGTCTGTCTGGCTTTTATTTCCCCATGTATGCTGTCAGAGTGTTTTATGATAGTGTATTTCGCCACTTTCTGTATAAAGTTAAATTAATTAAAGGACATTGCAAATAAATCAACCTTTTGGAATTGTAATAAAGTAAACTTGACAGCTGCTTAAAAAGGTACCTGCAAGATATACTTCCTTTTGTGCAATGAATACTTTTGTCTAAGTGAGGAGGTGTCGCAAGTATATTATCCCATAAGCCGCCAGTGACAGAGAACGTAGAATATATCTCGGCTTACTGACTTACGTATTTCCAAATGTGGCTGCTATTCACACGTCAAAAGTAGTTGAATGTAACCAATTCAACAGATCTACTTCGCGGTTTTTGCAAATTAAATAAGAAAGTTCTTCCTCGTTTATAATTCCTTGTTTGTAAACCAGATTAACAAGAGGTGGGTTATTTTGATATATGAAAGACTCAGTTAAGTGGCAAGTAGAATTCTGTTTCGTTTTGATACTATGTGTGAGTCATATAAAAAGAATAGTGCCTTTTCGAGAAATGATTGATTGCATCAAGCTATTACAGGAATTTTATAAGATTTGACAATGTCAAGAATGTGGAAGAGATCTTAATTTTCAATATGACCTTTATTTGTCTGGATCGCGAAGTTATAGAATGATATGGGTGGTTTAGACTGCGGTAAGAATCATCTTCAGATATAAAACAAGCAGGAAAAATATTGTTAATGGAAAGTCCTCTCCAATTAGAACGTGTACAACACAAAAGGACACGAAAGTGACAAAGAACGTACTGAGTCATTTAAACTACTGTATTTCATGATGCTGCGATTTAAAATAAAAACAAGCATGCATCTGCTAATAAAATTTGTTATGATAAAACGAAGTTAAACAATATATAAAAGAATGTTTGCTACTTATCGTGTGCTAGTAAAACAAATAAACAATTTAAAATAATGAAATATATGGAGTTTACATGCAAAGACTAAAAATTGTTCCTGATGAGCATGCTGCGCACTGACAAGAGAAGGTGCTCCTTAGTAAATTAGGAAGTAATACAACAAACAAAATACAAGATGCAACAAGAGATACTTCATAGAGATCAGTCATCTTAGTGATACACGCAGTCAAGTAGTTCTCGACTCTTGGTGACATGATTTTCTCAGTACATTCTTGGATTCTTTGTAGTTGCGTAGTAGTCAACAAAGAAAGTGATGTTGATATACGGGTTGAGTCACTAGCTATTGCCACCAAGATTAACTCCGAAAGTATGATGGGATCTGAAACGTTTGTGGAACAAAAGTTGCATGAGACAACGGGGGCCATAATATGACTATGGTTCTTTGTTGTCGGTGGAGTCGCTTCAGAGATATGGAGGTCAACTGAGTTTATTTTTTGTTTATTTTTTTTAATGGAATACCATAGTTTGGTACTTATTTTATGATAGTGGCTATCGAGTCGAATCCAATAACGTGTAACAGTAAGGTCTTTGAAGTTCAACGAAGTTCACAAAGGTGGCATGAACGTCCATTAACAGAAGGTTTTCGAAGTGATGACCATTGGTATCAGTGCAATGCTGCAATCTTCTTATCACGGATTGAGTGGTATTCCTTATCACATCGGCAATTATCGAAGCACATAATTCAACAATTCTCTCTCCCATATCTTCAGGTGTAGTAGGAACGTCTTTGTAAACAATATCTTTTACAAATCCCCACAAGAAAGAATCCAGAGGGGTGAAGCCTGGAAACGAGCCGTCCACGACACATCTCCTCCGCGTCCTATCATGCGATTTGCGAATTGTCTCTGCAACTCATTTCTAGCCATCAGCGAAAAATGTGCCTGAGAGCCATCGTGCTGATACCACATTTTGTTCCTTGTTCCCAAAGGTATTTCTTCCGATGTTAGACAGAATGTTTCTTGCAGGAATGTGGTGTATTTCCTACCATTAAGATTCCTTCGATGAAATAGGGGCCTATAATTCTGTCCTCCAGAATTCCACACCATACCGATGAAATATGGGCCTATAATTCTGTCCTCTAGAATCCTACACCATACATTCACCGACCGTGGTATTTGGTGTGCAACTGGCCTCAGCCAACATGGGGTTTTAGTTGCTCAGTAGTGCATGTTACGCAAATTAACATTTCCATCGTTCGTGAATGTAGCCTAGTCAGTAAATCAAATCAAATTAATTAATGTGTCATCACTGTGAATCTGAAGTTGAGCCCATTGGCAGAATTCAATGCGACGCATACAATTCGTACCAGTTCACTCTTGGTGGAGACTAATATGGCAAGGATGCTATTTATGGCGTTGCAAACACGAACAACACTACTCTGGCTCATGTCAGATTCCCTTGCTATATTACGCGAACTAACACAAGGATCTCGAACCACAGTGGCAAGAGTAGCAATTTCCGTTTCGTGGTTAGTAACTTTCCTTTGCAGGATATGCTTCCGATGCGTTAAAGGTCCAGGGTGAGTAAATAATCTGCGTATAAGTCCCTAGCTCTCACTGAATTTCGTTGGTATTCGTCGCAAATGAGAAGTATATCGTCTGGTTCTTCGAGGGAATACATCATTCACTTTCGCTTGTTTCGACGATACTAGTCTTAACGTTGGTATTAGTGTCGTATTGCGAAGCATTTCAATGCTGTTTACATGTCAATGGCACGTTAGATGGATGCGCCGTATTCGCGAATATTTGCTATTTGCACGATATACGAGAGAGAATTGTCAGAGAACGTGCTTCGATAAGTGCCGAAGTGATAAGGAATACCACTCAGTCCATGATAAGAAGATTGCATCAGTGATACCAACGGTCATCACTTCGATCACGTTTAAATGGATGTTCATGCCACCTTTTCGTACCTTCGTGGACCTTCAAAGACCTTACTGTTACACGCAATTGGATTCGTCTCGTTTGCCGCTATCATAAAATAGGCACCAAACAACAGCATCCCAATGAAAAAACAAAGCTGACCTTTATACCTCTCACGCTAGCCCACCCAGCAAGAAAAACCAGCGTCATATTGTGGTCCCCGTTGTTCTGTGCAACATTTGTCAGAGAAACGTTTTACCTAATATCATACTTCAAGAGTTATTCTAGGTGGCAATAGTTACTGACTCACAATGTGTAATCTTCTTGTGAAGAATTTTCCCCAGTCGCAGTCTGTTGACCTATCTCTAAGTGCAAATGTGGATTCCTGGTTTTGATCTATCTCCAAATTAGTATTTCCCTTACAATTGATGTCTTTGCTTTCTTATCTATGTACAAAATCCCAGAGGACATTCTGAAATATTCGCTAATTTCGTTACACCCAGCTGTTGTTGCAACACTGACGTGTAATACCAGATAAATAAGTTGCTGTTCATTATAATCCGATTGATTATATACCACTCATATTCTTATATCCTGCAAGAGTATAGCTTGGATTTTCCCTTATGATGACTCCTACCCCGGTCTTCCTTTGTCCTCCAATGCCTATACAGTACACTACTCTGTCACATGATTCATAGTAGCCCAGACTGGTCCAGCCTTGTTCGATACCGCTATTGCCTAAGTTATCGATCAGTAGCATATGTATTTTCGGTTTGATGACATCAATTTTTTCGAAGTCTTAGGATACCCTGCCGTTTCCTAATACCTTCTGCTTTCGCATCATACTTCGAAGCACTGCTATGGATATTCGCTCTACCTCAGTCAAAATTGAAGATTCTCTTACCTGGACGCCTCGTCATCCAGTGATGCTTTTGTGTATATAGTCCATTACATTTTTTTACCAACTGTGAAAGTATTTTCTGACAAATGTATCATATACTTGTACACGTAGTACCAGACGTCAGGCTGACTGAGATACTACCCTCCTCTTCCTTCCAGACGTTCATCATAATATGTAGGTAGGTGTCCTCCCAAGATGCTACTAGCACTAATTTCAAACTGCAATTATTACTGGTCCCAGTCCTTTCTTTCACGTACGAGCTGTGTAGTTAGCCTCTGGTAACGACAATACATACATACTAAATTCATTTGCAAATGAATGAAGACTTCGTAGCATGCAAAACGAATTATGGCTGTAGAAGAACAATTTTGGGAGTGAAAGTAAGAGTAAACCACGATGAATTGTGCTTAGGCAGTCATTTCTCATGACACTGATGAGCGATGTTTTCATTGTCATTGCTCACACTACAAATTACCACTGGTGCAGTAGTACTCATGAATGTCATATTATCAGAGAACTGTTGTGAAATGGTAGGACTCAAAAGATTCGGTAGGAGACGCTCCCGGAAAGGAGCTCTTCGTGAAAGATATGATACCTTGCATTGCAATAGGAAAAGTATTTCAGTTGAGCAAAGATTCATCTGTCTTAACGCTGACGACTGTGATATTACAGACATTCACGCTTGTTTATTAGCCGGCTGATATGGCCGAGCGGTTCTAGGCGCTACAGTCTTGAACCGCGCTACCGTTACGGTCGCAGGTTCGAATCCTCCCTCGGACATGGATGTCTATGATGTCCTTAGGTTAGTTAGGTTTAATTGGTTCTAAGTTCTAGGGGACTGATGACCTCAGACGTTAAGTCACATAGTGCTCAGAGCCATTTGAACCATTTTTTTGTTTATTATGATGACAATTATTGTCCTTTCCACAGACCATTACAGAATAGACCAGAAACGAGAACGAGAGAGTGGCGTGCTATGTACACTCGCCCATGGACCATACGGTATTCTAAGGAGTGCAAACTGATATGAGAGGAATATGTGCTGCTTTAAACTGAATTTCAAAATTTAGTTTAGTTGACACCACTCGACCGCTGACTGAGTTGCTTCACAGATACTGACTGCATGGCAAAACACCTACCTTCCTAAGCGTCACTAGAGGTTCGATGCATTAACTTCCTTCTTTTGTTCCACCGTCGTCGATTAGACACTTTGGGATCCAGCCTCGTGGCTAAATTTCTGTGCACCATATCTCTATTCTGACTTCTCTGCTAGTTAAACAACTGAACAGTCAGAGAGCTCAAACATAATCTAAGGATACAGAGTGCGCACCGTCTGCATTATCCCGTTATGAGGTAATCAACTAATCAGAATCCGTCCTTCGGGCATAAAAGTGGGAGCCTCGGAAATTTTAAACTCAGCCTCTGATGACGTTGGTGGAGGCAGTCGTCGGAAGCTTCAGATTTTATTTGAGTTTGATGAGGCAAGTTAACCGAGAACTTTTTTTTAAGAATTAAGAATAGTAAGAAAAGTTCAGTGAAATTTAGATAGCAATTAAAAAGGTTACTTGCGGCAACATAGTTTTAGTTAGACTGTATCTATTGGTATGGTAACGTTAATATCCAGTACCCAGCTTAATTGCATTGCTTTTGGTGCACTTCGAAGAGCATGTTCTCCAAAGTTTCGAGTAGATTACTGGAATATCTGGGGAACGTTATTAAACTAACTAATGTGTGACGAAAGTTTGAATACATGGCAGGCGATTGCCAGAATTTAAATATCATGGCGTCAGTTGTAATTTCACTCTAGACAGTACTGCAGACCCAGTGTAGCGGACTTTCAATAGATCTCGGTAAACAGCTCAGCAAGACATAGAAATTTGCCTTCAATTTCATTAAAATCTTTTTTACTGGAGTCAACGACAGTTTCGTGGCATTACAGCCACATCTGCAGGTCAACATCTTGATGTAAATATATAGCCATTATTTTCGCCCACTAGCATGAGAGCATAATCTTAAATGTAGTTGAACGTACATATCCCAGGTCATAGGAGGATCAACACTGGGAATATATGAAAGACCAACCATTTCTCGTCAATTTGGAATGAAGTGGCATTACGTCGAAAATTAAAGCTGCAAAGTAAAGATCCAGTCCCCGAGTAATTGCTAAGACACAAATAGAATGCTGTGTGACAAAACATGAAACCATTGTGTAGCTAAACAGCAAGTTAAAATAGGACCAGTCAGAAATAATTCACCAAAATTTATAACATGATGATGTAACTGTCAACTATTTCCAAAGATAACTACTGGAAATCAGTGACAGGTCCAGTGCTGGATTGCCACTATACAAAAAACTGTACCTAGAAATAAAACAACAGTGGTGACAGTAAGAACGAACAGTAAATGATGAACCCAGGTGAGGAACTCGACCTCAAGAGGTACTGAGCACATCACGTCAAACGGGTAAATACTAAAGGTACGAGCATAACCAGTTAACTAAGTCAGGCGATTGCGCCATAGGCAATAGACATGAACACGAAAGGCTCAGTATAGGCCGAATTAAATTCGGGAAAAAAAGTTGTGTAACTTTCTTACAATTATTAATGTAAGGACGTGATTTGTTACAGTAACAAAACAATTATTACTTAACAAAATCAATAAATCAGTGTAAACCTAACGATAAACAAGAAAAGTACATTAGAAAGGGTAAAAAAGAGCAGAGATAAAACCCAGCAGTAAGATCCAAGGTTACAGTGCCATTAAAATCAGTAGATGTGGATGTGTGACAGCAATAATATGATAATAGAGTTAATGAAAGAGGGACAGCAATTGGTGTGGGTGGAGGATGACCAGTCTTCACAGACCAGATTCGTTCATTAATACCCAATACCCTGTCTGCTTTGGATGGGACCAATTTGACAATGGCAGAATACAACGAGATGGCAACTGATGCTAATAAGAAATGAAAGGCAGTCATTCAGATTTACAGGGCTTGTGCACAGGAGAAAAAGGACTGACATGAGAAAAGTAGTATTAAGCAACATAAAAGAAGTTTGGGGATTATCTGGCACTAGTTCTCCATGTTGACAAAGATAAAACAGTGGCAATTTTGAGTGAGAATCGGTATGTGAATAAGGTGCAGCAATTTCGTACTTTTAATTCAACAGTGAAATATACAGTGAATTTCACTATTAAGTATTTGTTTTGTTTAAAAAAGAACTTTGTAAACTCTAATGTTTATCCAAATGTTTTTAGGAGAACAAATATGGTTCCCTTTGAACCCAGCAACATACAAACAACGCACAACGATTTAGATACATCAGGAAAATGTAGCTCCACTTAGCTCCAAGTTAGGCCTTCCTCTGGGTTCACATCTTGCGTGTATTGTGGCCACAGATTTGCATATTATTATTCTGGTAAAAAAGATTTTGTACACTGCTTCCCTCAACCTAAAATCTTAGACTGGTAGACCAAATGATGAAATCAATGATGTCCTAAAACTGTTGTATTTGTTGCTGAAAATTAATTGTTTCAAGTTTGGTAATAATATTTACCTACAGAAACAGGGTTTGTCAATGGAATCCCATTAGCAAAATATTTACCCAACATTTTCCTGTCAATCTTTGATTACTATGTCATGACCTATTTCCCATCACAACCCAACTAGACTGTGACGGGCTGTAGATATGTAAATGATCGTTTGGTGTTACATGGAGGGGCACATGAAGGAGTTCTGTCGATTTGTGGAATGGTTGAATGGTTTACAAGAGAAAATACAGTTTATCATGTAGCACAGTGAGAGGAGGATCTTTCCTTACTTAGGCATTTGGATTACTTGACATCGAACTAAGAAATATTTTGACAAGATATAGGAAGGATACCATTACTGACGTAGTCACTCATCCTGTTTCCAAACACTTACTTAAATATAAAATGTTTGCTTTTAGGTCAGTGCTGAACAGGTTACATAACTCCCTCTGTGGAAGGATACTTTTGATACAGAGTATCAAATCATACAGTACATAGCCTACACTACTGTTAACGGAGACAATGTAGTGGAGGCTGTTTTCGTCAACAACGGGAAAAGGAGGATCCTCGAAAAGCAAAAAAGTAGTCATACAACTACAAAGTTGATGAATGCAATAGATAGTAAACCTTGGTGCAAAGTGCCCTAATTTTAGGAGATCCCTGAAAACAGTTAGACACAAGAAGTATAGAACCTGCCTTTTTAATACACAGTAATATTGACAAAAGTTAAACAAGATTTATTTGTTTATTTATTTTGAGTCAGCCCTCTTCCGACGGGTTTGATACGGCCCACCACGGTACACAGTAATATTTGCGAAAGGTATACACGATTAATTATTTAATTAATTAATTAATTAATTTTTTGAGTCAGCAGTCTTCTGACTGGTTTGGTGTGGCCAGCCACGAGTTTCTTCCCCGTACCAACCTCTTCATCTCACAGTAGCACTTGTAACCTACGTCCTCAGTTATCCACTGGATGCATTCCAATCTCTGTCTTCTCTACAGATTTTACCGTTAACAGCTCCGTCTGGCACTATAGATAATATTGCTGATGTCTTAACACATGTCCTATCATCCTGTCCCTTCTCCTTATCAGTGTTTTCCATGTATTCCTTTCCTCTCCGACTCTGCGCAGAACATCTTCATTCCTTACCTTATAAGTCCACCTAATTTTCAACATTCGTCTGTAGCACCACATCTCAAATGCTTCGAGTCTCTTCTGCTCTGATTTCCCCACAAAACACGTGTAATTTTCATACAATGATGTGCTCCAAACAAACATTTTCAGACATTTCTTCCTCAGATTGAGGCCTTTGTTTGATACAAGTAGATTTGTCTTGGGCTGGAATGTCCTTTTCTTCTGTCTGACTGTGAATCATTCATTTGTAAGGTATGCGACCTTCCAGACTTGGCATGTTGTAATTCCATGGAAACATCTTGATCGCTGAAGGCTTTATCGAAAACGCGATTCGAATCATCATCATCAATTAATTGTTAAAAAGTTAACACAAAAGAAAAATTAGAAAAGCTAATACATAATGAATGGAAAGCCAATGTAACACCAGGGACGAAGTACAAACTAAGTACACATACTTACAATATGCTTAGGAAAGCAATACAAGGAAAACCTAAATCTCATTTGCAGTTGCCTTTAGGCGTATTTGCAACAGGTGTTATTTGAAAACTTCACATACTACACTGATGATAACTCGAGGACCGTGTTATATCAGCTTAGACTTAGTATATCAACAATTATATCAAATTATGCTGAAACCTCCTGAATATGTTTCAGCATAATGACACTCTTGTAAATATATTCAAGACGTTTGTCTTGATCTTTGAAATCAAAGCCATCTGGCACCAAGTTGATATAATACGGTCCTCGACAATAGTGTCTTCGGTTTAGTATGCCAAGTCACAAAATAACATCTTTTGCAGACGCGTCTAGCGGCAATTGCACATTAGACTGTACGTTTTTCTTGCACTGCTCATCTGTGAGGGCTTTCCTAAGGATATTGTATGTACTTGTAGGTTGCACGTACTTCCGCTCCCCGTGTTACATTGGCTTTGTAGTGGTTATTTATTAGCTTTTCTAACTTGTCTGTTATAAAAAAATCTGCCACTGTTGACTCGAAAGGTGACAAATAAATTTCTTAGCAATCAAGTCATTTTCAAAGAATTACTACACGCCAATTCCTTTTATGCCATTGATAATCTGCTCTCGACGTCCTCTTTGCTCCGTCCGTCCTTGAATATTTTGCTGACTAGATAGTAGAATTCCTTAACTTCTTTTACTTCGTGACCATCAAACCTCATGCTAAGTTGCTAGCTGTTCTCAGTTTTACTACTACTGCTTACTGTTGTCTTTCTTCGAATTAAGCTTAACCTATTTTCTGTACCCATTAGACTGTTCATTCAGCCGACTATGTCATTGTTCATCACTTTCACTCAAGACATTAATACTGGTCATCAGCGAATCGCATCCCTGATATCCTTTCACCTTGACTGTTAATTACACACATCAAAAAAAGGTTTGCATCACCCCGATTCCCCAAACTCCTGCCGATGGACGTTGAATGTGGATCCTGTATGACAGACACAGTCCTTTTGACTGTTCATAGATATCAGTAAACCCGGCTAAAGATGTAAACGACAATGCATGGGCAGCGCTTATTACACGGAGGGTGTCCGACAGCCAATCAGTTCCAGTCATTCCACCAGGAAGGAGGTACACGGCTCGTTTTGACTGTAGTTCAACCATGCCCAGACGGTCAGTACCGCGGTTCGATCGCGTCCGCATTGTTACTTTGTGCCAGGAAGGGCTTTCAACAAAGTAAGTGTCCAGGCGTCTCGGAGTGAACCAAAGTGATGTTGTTCAGACATGGAGGACATGCAGAGACACAGGGAATGTCGATGACATGCCTCTCTCAGGCTTCCCAAGGGCTACTGCTGCAGTGGATGACCCCTAATTACGAATTTACGCTCGGAGGAACCCTGGAAGCAACGCCACCATGTTGAACAATGTTTTTCGTGTAGCCATAGGATCTCGTGTTACGACTCAAACTGTGCTCAGTAGGGTGCATGATGCACAACATAACTCCCGACGTCCATCGCGAGATCAATCTTTGCAACCACAACAACATGCAACGCGGTACAGTTTCGCCAACCAAATGTCGAATGGACCGCTCAGGAATGGCATCACGTTCCCTTTACCGATATGTACGCCATTCTCCGACCGGCAGTGCGACCATATCGGCAGCATATTAGCGAGGCATTCGTCTTCATGGATGACTATTCACTCCCCTATCGTGCACATCTCGTGAATGACTTCCTTCAGGATAACGACATCGCTCAACTAGACGGGCTAGCAAGTTCTCCAGACATGAACTATATCTAACATGCCTGGGAGAGATTGAAAAGGGCTGTTAATGGACGACGTGACCTACCAACCACATTGTGGAATATAATCCGAATCGCCTTTGAAGAGTGGGACAATATGGACCAACAGTACCTTGATGAACTTGTGGATAGTATGTCTTCCCGGGTTAGATTCCCGGCGGGGTCAGGGATTTTCTCTGCCTCGTGATGACTGGGTGTTGTGTGATGTCCTTAGGTTAGTTAGGTTTAAGTAGTTCTAAGTTGTAGGGGACTGATGACCATAGATGTTTAGTCCCATAGTGCTCAGAGCCATTTTTTATAGTATGTCGCGATGAATACAGGCGTGCATCAACGCAAGAGGACGTGCTACTGGATATTGGAAGTACCGGTGAGTACAGCAATCTGGGCTACCACCATTGAAGGTCTCGCTGTGTGGTGATACAACATGCAATGTGTGGTTTTCATGAGCAATAAAAAGGGTGGAAATGATGTTAATGTTGATCTCTATTCCAATTTTCTGTACAGGTTTCGGAACTACCAGAACCGAGGTGATGCAAACCTTTCTTTGATGTGTTTACATTCCAGAACCTTTCTTTCATTTCTATCATCGTTTCTTCGATGTATAGATAGAACAGTAGTGAAAGTCAATTTCTTTATCTTACAGCCTTTATAATCCTAATTCTTCATTCTTGGTTTACCACTCTTATTATCCCCTCTTGACTCTTGTATGTTTTGTATATAACCCGTCTGTACCTAGAGATGACCGCTGTTTTTCTCAGAATTATGAATATCTTGCACCATTTTACATTACCGAACCCTTTTTCCATGTCGACAGAACATATGAATGGGCTTTGATTTTTCTATGTCTCCCTTCCATTGTGAATCTCAACGTCAGAATTGCCTCTCTAGTGCCTTACCCTTTCCTAAAGGCAGACTGATCATCATCTAACAGATACTCAAGCTAATTTTCCATTATTCTGTATGTTATTCCTGTTAGCAACTTGGATCTTCGATAATTCTCCTTCTTAGGTCCAGAGTGTGATGGTATGTCGCCAGACGCATATATTCTACAGGCCAACGCTAATAGTCGTTTGGCGTCTCTTCCTCCAATGATTTTAGAAATTCTTAGAATGTTATCTATCCCTTCACCTTTATTTGGTCTTAAGTCTTCCGAAGTTCTTTTAATTTCTGATTCTAATACTACATTCCGTATCTCTTATAAATCGACTCCAGTTTCTTCTTCTATCACATGAGACAACTCCTGCCCCTCATAGAGGCCTTCATTGTACTCGTTCCACCTATCCGCTCATTTTTTGCATTTAGCAGTGGAATTCCGGTTGCAGACTTAATGTTACCACCCTTGCTTTTAATTTTATAGAAGACCGTTTTGACATTTCTATATGTTTTCGATTTCTTCACATTTTTCTTATTTAGCTATTTCGTCTTAGGTTCCCTGCACTTTCTATTTATTTCATTCCTCAGCGACTTGTATTTCTGTATTCTTGAATATCCCTGAGCATTTGTGCACTTTCTTTTTGCATCGATCAATCGAAGTATTTGTTTTGTTACCCACGGTTTCTTCACAATTATCTTATTTGTTCCTGCGTTCCTCTTTCTGACTTCTGTGACTGCCTTTTTTTTAGATATGTCCATTTTTCTTCAACTGTACTGCCCACTGGATTAATCCTTATTGCTGTATCTACAGCCTCAGAGACCTTCAAGTGTATCTCGTGATTCTTTAGTACTTCTGCATCCCACTTCTTTGCTTATTCATCCTCTTTTACTAATCTCTTAAACTTAAGCCTAGTCTTCATCACCACTACATTGTCATCAGACTCTCTGCGCCTGGGTAAGCCTTATAATTCCATATATGATTTCGAAATCTCTGTCTGACCGCGATATAACTGAAATTGGGCCGTGTGTGGAAAGCGTCCGGAAAATTTTGGTGTTGTTCGTCTTTGTACCTTTCTGGTTGAATCACTGGTTGTGTAGTATCTCTTTATCAGACTGGCTTGTGGTGCGAATGTGGTCCGCGAGGCAGCCTGGTTTGGACAGCGAGGGACTCAAGAGTTAGCAGCAGCACAAGCAAGGTGGCAAGCGGGACCGTGTGCTGGGAGCGGCCCGCATACCTGCTGGAAAACAACTTGGGCGCACCTGGAGCGACGGCGCGGCCTAGTTGTAGTTGAGGGAGCCGTTGCTTGGAGAACTTTAATGTGGAAGGGAGCGTGAAAGAGCTCATCGGCTTCACAATACTGGTATTGGCCGTAGGAGATCGGCGGTTTAGACACTGGTAGGAGGTCTGTACAGCCGTCACTATACTGTTCTGCGCCCTGTTGCGTTTACACATTGGTACTGGATAACTCCACATCAGGTTGAGTGGCTTTATTATTAAGTACTTGCATATCTTGGACATTTACTTGTTCGTCTTCCAAAATTGTAATTGTGTCTGCTATGTAGGGCGCCAATAGTTCAATTATTTCGTAACTGGTCATTCCTTCGTTTTAACTGTTCAAGTTACAAGGTTGTCACTGAGTTTGGCCCCTTGTGGGGACCATTATTCGGTATGTATTTGGGCCCCCAGTTGTAATTGATTTCAGTTTCAGGTCTTATCACGCTATTTTAATGATGTGTGTAATAATCATCAAGCGGTGTTGCAGTCTTTCTTCCTACTTCCGTGCTTGTTGTGAAAATAGGACGACGAAATCCGCCTTATGCAATATACCTTTTCAGTTTTGTTTTACCCAGACATGTTTCAGCGCTTTCTAGCTACATTCAGAGTGTTATTTTTTATTTTCTTACTTACATGACGTTATTGGTCATTTTGTTGGTAGCTAGTCTGATGCAAAATCTACAGCTTTACATTGCTTTGATGTTGTAGTGCTTTCTCATATGTTTTTGGCTAGGTGAATAGGCTGATTTCGTGATCTATGGTCGCTTGACACTGCACCTTCTCCGATTTTTCAAAACATAGGCAGTTTTGCCAGCGAAAACTCGTAGAACGTTATCGTTTCGTTTGTTATTCAATCTTCAGTCCCTTGGCAGTCCCCTCTCGGAGATCCGATTGGGGGCTACTCCGTAATCGTTTGCCAATTGATATATCGTCATGACAATTTTTCACTTACAGGCCACGTGTCTTGTGGATATACATTATGTGTCTTTTATGCATGATACTTGTACGAAATATATTGCCACGGAATATGTTGGATGACCTATGACAACTGCATCATGCAGTATATTGGACAGATGGGTAGAGCGTTTCTCATTAGGTTCACGTAAAACCTAAATTGTATGCGAGCATGGATTGAACAGTTAGTTTGAAATATGTATATCCGTCTGATTGCCTCCTTAGCAATTTCATTATCGTTCTAAATATAGACAAATGTTCGTTCTTCATTATACTTCCAACGTCGACCTTGTTGCTCAAATGGTTCAAATGGCTTTGAGTACTATGGGACTTAACATCGGAGGTCATCATCCCCCTAGGACATCACACACATCCATGCCCGAGGCAGGATTCAAACCTGCGACCGTAGCAGTCATACGGTTCCGGACTGAAGCACGTGAAACCGCTCGGCCACCGCGGCCGGCGACGTTGTTGTAACATAAGACATGAGGGAACCTAACAACTACAGTCTTTAGTGAAGTGGTGGTGGTGGTAAGTTCCTATGGGACGAAACTGCTGAGGTCATCGGTCTACAATTAGTGTCAATCGTTCTCATAGAGTAGATGATAGCGCAGGCTACTACTCAGCCTTTGGCTTTTGTTCGTTCCTTATTACCGTTCTATTTACAATTTTAGTATTGCTCTCTTGCTCTATTTTAGGAAACATAAACAATAACACATCTGGCGACTCTGCCTCTGGCGGGAAGTGTGAATTTGCATACACAGGAGCCCGACTGGCTTACTTTCATACTAATTAACTCGCAAACGGCTCAAGGAATCGGATTTTTCCTTAACAATTGTTTCTCAATAATATCTACTCTGCAACACCCTAACAATATTTTCAGACTGTCGCTGATCATTTTGTGTAGCCTTTTGCATAATGGCTATTGGTTTACAAGTGCTACTTCCTTTCAAATGTGTTTGTTGTCCCAGTGTTATCTATGCAGAAATCGACTATCAAACTCTCATTTTCTTTCAATATTTTTTCATATGTTGTGCCACTTCCTAGTATGGAGCATTTAATTGCCTAGTGCCAAGGCAGCAAAAAGACATCATAAGGAGAGAAGTGCCATAATTGCGGTGGCCATGCTCAAAGAAGGAAGAAGACATGTTCAGTGTGCAAGAGTACTTATTCGGGAAGCTGCTAGCGCAGAAAAAGTTAGCCAGTCATCTACCAAGCAGTTCGCCTACAGTTACAACACGCAGCCGCCTATGCTGGGGTACACATGTAGATGTCTTAGCATACACACCACTGGATCTCCCTCTGCGATGCTACCGCCGCCGACAGCTGCCCTTCTAGCGGAACACCTGCATGATCCCAGGCTGGGAGCATCCTGGTTTCTCTCTTGCTATATGCCAGTTCCTGAAAGCTATTATCACAGCCTAGGGCGGACACAAGACTTTGACGTCAATCATGCTGAGGGCTATGGTTGACGACTACCATACCCTGGGCTACATTCCGGAGCTTGAGGCAGACCGGCCACTTGGTCCGGGCAGTGATACTGCAGCTATGACCCTTCATCTCAGAGAACTATATCCGTCCTGCTAACTCCAGGAGGTGACGCAACCATTCCCTAGGTATACCTGCTTACAACGGCTTGTTGAGCGCAGCAGCCAACTACGTGATTCCGGGGTCGTCGGCCTCTCCTCCATTGGTGATCACATCTCTCTAGCTAATATGACTAAAAGTCTATGTCAGTTAGTGATGTCTTATTAGTGGTACCCCCGCTCACTTCCAGTCACCATCACACCTTTCAATCCACATCTCAACGAAATTGACATTAGCATAACAGTACCCTTCACCACAACAGAGTCACAACATCTGGCCTTTTCTTTTTGGATTCTTGTCTGAATTCTAATGCCATAACCTTAATGACAGACGCGATGTCCGTCCGAATATCAGCCGATGCCACACTGAAAACTATGCAACAAGAACAGCATAGTCAGGAAACAGCAGCACCTAAGTTACTGCGGTATTGGCTTATATTACTTACTGTGACGTCACTTCAGTTGCCTGTGTTATATACACACCGTTTAGAAAGTAACTCCGAAAAAGGAAAAGCAATTGACAAGTTCGTTTTCATCAGCAATCGTTGACTCGGTAGCTATCGAAGATACATCTACATCTAGATCTAGCTCCGAAAGCCACCTTATGTTGTGTGGCGAGGGATACTTCGTGTACCACTGTTAATATCTCAATTTGTCTGATCCGGGCGTAGATGGTTCGCAGCGAAACTCCACTGGGGTATTAAGGTAACTGATAAATATGGTGCGTACAGTGGTCAGTTTAAATCAAACATATGACAGTCACATTAAAGAATCAGTGGATTGTCTCACAAAATACAAAAATAAATCAATAGATTCTTAAATAGATGAGGTAAGAAAAATTTTTGATGGTGCTGAGCCACAGCCACGCAGCAAATTTTGCAAGAAAGCACTGCCATTTGACTGTGTATTGCAGCAGTTTCTTCTCTTTGTCATTGTTCTCGATAATAGCCTAATATTCGAAATCTAGATGACTGTTCAGAAGGAATGTACAGTAAAAAATAAAAGAGACATAAGAAAGGATTCATCCCTCGGAACGATGTTGCAGCTTAACCACAGGATTATTTTCCACTGCCAGTTTATTCAGATGTAATAAAACTTACTTTGAATGATGGCCTCGCACTGGCTGATATTTACACATGGTAAAGAAAATAAGAAATAAAGTAACTGACCTAGAAGACCAAGCAGACTCTTCACAGACAACGACGAATGTAAACCAAATGCATTGTGGCAGTGCACCAAAATAACAACAAAATAAAATTCCTGAAGTTCAATAAGTTCTTTCAGCACTATACACAATAGCCTATTCACCACTCTAGCAATCACTCTTCAAATATTTTTGAAGTGGCAAACTGAAACAATTACTGAGTCCCGAATATATGCACATCCTAATATCCCTGTCGCCGAACTTTCTTTTATACACAGGCAGCTCGCTGGCCATTCAGATCTCACCAAAATCCATACGAAACCAGATACGAACGTCAAGAGACAGAGGTATCCACTGCTTGGATATTTAACACTTCAGTCACTTGACTAACTACAACGGTCAATTGAGTATCCTGAAGTTTAGCCAACAATCTACTAAATACAGCTTTTTTATGTATTATATACATGCCATACACATGTTTTGACGATTTTCAGACAGATATTACTTCATTACAGGTCCAGTTTATGGAATAATCAACTGTAAATTATAATTTATACATTGCAAAAATGGAACGACAATAGCTAGTCAGACAAGCATCTTTATTCAGCTTGGTGCTTTTGCACTTCTCAACTCAAATATCCATCTTACAAAAATTGACTTACGTTGTGTAAATATTCCTACTACAGAAAAGTAAAAATTTTAAATAATTTGGCAAATCATCTATAGTTATGCTAATCTGTCGTGTATCTCTGGAGAAATGTTAGTTTTGGCACTCAAGTAATAACTATTAAATAATTTACTTGTAAAATTTAGATTCTTTATTCAGTATTAAAATAAATAATTTATTTTATAGTTGACGTCGAGAAATATCCAATTGTGTGTCGTACGCATATGAAGTGAGTCTGTAGCTTTTGTTACTGTTACTTTTGCCGATAGACGTTAATAACTTTGTTGGTATGTATTGAACAAATGTTGTAAGAATTGCATTGAATTTGCGTTTTCAGTTCGATTTTAGCGCTGTCGTTGGATTTGTAGTAGCTTGTCTGGAAGTGATTTTAGTATTTATAGCGAATATTAGCTGCTTTAGGTTTAGCACAGTCAGAATTTGTTCTATTTCTAGTGTACAAAAGCACGCGGTGAAACAGGATATCTTTAGTGCCGTGAGAGTTTCAGCCTCTTTCCCCCCAGCGCTCGGCTGGGCATTACCACACCTCTTCTCATGCTTTCTGCGGCAACTTAGAGATCTTACTAGCACTCACGCAGCTATCTCACCTAGACGTCTTGTGGCAATTTTCAACCTACATAATGTTCAACCGAATCTTCCAGTCTAGAATAATTTATACGTAACGGATACACCGCTCTTAACGTTACAACAGGAGGAGTAATTGCTGGTAGGCCTCCGTGTGGGATCAACTCCCTCTATTTTTGACTTAAAAGTAAACCATATCATGATGCAGAACGTCGTTTGCTGCATCTGCCACTGAAGGCGGCTCAAAATCTCCGCTACGCTTCCGTGCTTACTAAATGATCCTTCTTGGAAACGAGCTATTTCCCTTTGGATTTTCTCAGTTACCTCTATCAGCCCTGTCTGGTTCGGATCCCAGACTGACGAGCAATATACAGACGTAGGAGGAAATCCCTTGTCTACATTCGGGAATGACGAATAGCGGTAGTCACTTTGTAATGCAGAGTTATTATTGTGTTTCATTTGGGTTGTTTTCGTTTTTGATATTATCCAATGTTAAAGAAGTCCTGAACTTCTGCGATACATGTGAAATCATACGGAGTCGAGCGAATTACTACAGTCGTGTGGTGCTCACCGTTTTAATTACGCAATACAGTTTTCAAATTTTGAGGCTTCAGGTAACAACGGAAAAATGTGTAAATACTTGAAAAAAAATGATTCAAATGGCCCTGAGCAGTATGGGACTTACCTTCTGAGGTCATCAGTACCCTAGAACCTACTTAAACCTAACCAACCTAACGACATCACAAACATCCATGCTCGAGGCAGGATTCGAGCCTGTAACCGTAGCCGTCGCGCGGACCCAGACTGTAGCGCCTAGAACCTGTTTTATTATTGAGATACGAGGTTTTTCTTCTAAGCTGACGATATGACATGTCTCCTGTAATCTAGGATATTACAGTTCTTTCATACGCTGATTTCGGTAAGTATTATACAGCTTTATCTACATAATCATGTTCATACTTGCTTTGCAAACAAATATTAAATACGTAGTTACCACTGTGGCACAAGTTATTGTTTCTTCCCTTTCCATTAGCGTTTGGAGTGCTGGAAAATTAATTCATTAAATACCTGTTCAAGCTACAATTAGTCTAATTTTATCTTCACGTCCTCTACGGCAGCGAAGTAGTAATAATAAGCTGTAATAAGCTGTCACCTATTACTAGATCGTAGGCTTTCTCGAGATAGTTGAAGCATCTGACAATTTAGTTTTTTCTATATTTCCTTGAGGTCTTCCCTATTAATCAAGCAAACCTCTGATAACGCGAACAGCCTTCTTTGTATAAATTATATATATACTGTGTTAGCCTTATTTTATATGGGTCCCAAACACTTGAGGAATGTTCTAAGGTGGGACACAACAATGACTCCTGAACAGACTCTTTTGTAGGCTTACTGCATTACCCCCAGTATTCTGCCAAAGAATCACAGCCTACCAGCTGCCTTTCCTACGGATGAAGATACAGACCCTCCCACTTCGCATCTCCATAAATTGTGATTCACACATACCAGTATTCGTATGTGTTTGAGTGACTCCAATGTTGTGATTTACTGATATCCTACATGACACGACTTCGGTGTGTTTTGCGAAGTGCACGGTTTTATATTTTTTTACACTTAAAGGAAATTCGCAGTCTTTGCACCTCTTTGAAAACTTGTCGATGTTTTACTGAGTATTTTTGCAGTATTTCAAAGAAGGGTTAACTGGCTTAATAGTTCCTGCCAGTTTATTAAAATAAATGTCAACTGCAAGAAGCTCAATATACATTCTAGGGACGCTCTTCAAGTTACTTCTAGTTGTTTAGATGACTCCCTAGGGAAGAAATCTCTTGTATAAACGTCAGACAGCCTCTAATAGCGACGACTATTTCTTATTGGGAACGCCTATTGTACTAACACGCTAGGTAAAGGTACTTCGAAAAAGACCAAGAAGAGGTGATACCAGAGAACATTGAACAGGAACTAGTAGGTCATGGTAGATAATACGTCTGTAACGTGTCTCAGATGTCATGCCTTGACTCAGTAGATATATTAATTAAATTGCGTCGCCGTTAGTAGTCATGTATGTTAAAAAAAGTTACCTTTAGTGAAGGCATTGTTTCATGCGAAAATATTTACAGTTTCTCATTTCGAGGTAGAATACTAACGTCTAAACCCCATTAGTCCACAATTTAGCTCGCTAAAATGTTACAGTACTCAACTTCCTTTTTAATTATTTTAATATTTTTAATTATTTTAAATTTTTAGTACACTTGTCACAATGTTCTAATACATTAAGTGGTAGAACGATTGCTATTATTGACTTCGAAAGCTTTTCTGAATGTTACTTGAGACTGTTATTACCCTACTTTATTATAAATAAAAATGAAATGGCACGTGCCAACTTACTTCGTCCACTGTGCAGACGATAGGTTTAAACCACTTACGATACATACGGCGATGCATGCAAGTTTTATTTTCTTGTATGGCTTTTCCTTAAACCCCCAAAAGGGACTATTACGGAAGAAAACGTCGTATTGCGGAGATTTTCGTCCAAAGAATATTTTACTTTTTTACTTCTGAAAATCGGCACTGCTCAGTACAGCTATGAATACTTTTTATGTACTGAAAAAAAACCTTCTCAGTTTCCTTAATAAATGGATTTGATAGTCATAAATGGATTTAATAGTCATGCACATGTTAGAAAGACAACAGTCTATAGCGAGAGATTTAATATTTGAACTCATTCTTCATGCAGTAAACTCATTCGCTGTCTAAATTTTGCTGCAGCGTGGGTCATTGTTTTTCCTATAAGGTAGGTACTGCCTTAAGATGATGAAAACATTTAAGTATTTTTTATTTGGTGTATTCAGTATCTCAAGGCGAGTTTCTTTTCCCAACAGAAGATCAGTTGTTTAACGCTAACGATTATACAACACAGAAAGGAGTAAATGGATACGGAACGCTCTAGTTATGCATAAAAGTGCATCATTCTCTTAATCCACTTCTGTTAATGATACAAAATACATACAGTCACGCATTATCTAATTTTCACGGTGCAGTCACGTTGAAATTACTAGCAGTCCCGTTTTTGAAAATATAATCATTATTAGTCGATAAGGCCACACAAAACAATGACTTGACATTTATTGTCTGCCGAAAAATTAACAAAGCAATTTTATGAAAAGCTTCATTATGACAACAGAGACTTGTTTTTTTAACACTCATTCACCTCCTGATATCAGTAATGCCTAACAGAGCAGCTCATATTAATTTACGCTAATGACGAGGAAGAGCATTGTATAGAACAAATTGGGAAATTACGAATCAAGAGAATTGTTTTTAGCAGCCTTGAATCTTGCATTTAAGAAGAAGAATTATTTAACAAACCGCAGCCTCTTTCACGTCCAATTTACTTTGCAAATGAGAGTGTTTCTAGAAGTAGCTGGACAAACACCGCTAGTTCGCGGAACATTTATATGGAAAGTTTTGACAGTGTTACATAAAGAAAACTTCTATGTATAGTTCACCACTACCAGCTTCCCTGCTTCTGGATGACCTTAATGAGGTTTATGTTTATTCATATCCAACTGAAAATAGTTCTTCAAACCTGTGGGTAGACATATCGAAAGACATAATTGCATTTTAGTACCTGAACACTGTAAAATAGCGTAGTCTCCTTCTTCCGCCGAGCAGTGTGTCAGCAGAGCACAAGTAGCAGCATTACTGCATTTACTAGGCAATATTGTATTTTAATAACCGTTTAAATTTTGTGTCGAATTGTTTGTGCTCTCTGTAGATAAGTTCAGACTTTCTTTGCACAACAGTTTTTACCATGGATGGGGACTGCGAATGCTGTATTCGGATGCGGGCTGAGTTGGCATCCCTTCGCTCCCAGCTTCGGGCAGTGTTTACTTTGGTCACACAGCATGAGGCTGTTGCCAATGGGCATCACTGTGGGGGTCCGTCCGGGTGGGGGTTTGTCGGGGATGACCAGCTCGTCCCACGCATCACCCGATCGGACTATGGCTGTGGCTGCACGGAATACTGCCCACATTGAGGCTGACCCCTCACCCGTGGTAGAGTGGGAGGTTGTCTCGAGGTGTAGCATGGAGGGAAAGACATTCTGTAGGGCTGAACGGAAGATCTCTCCAGTTTGTCAGACGAATCGGTTTCAGGCTCTGTCTCTGGCTGATACTGGCCTTCGGCCGGACATGGTTGCTTGTCCTGATCCAGAGGTTGCACCTTAGTCTGCAAGATCCGGGCGGGCGCAGAGAGTGGGCTTACTGGTAGTTGGGAGCTCCAACGTAAGGCGCGTAATGCGGCCCCTTAGGGATATGGCAGCAACAGAGGGATTGAAAACCAATATACACTACGTATGCATACCGGGGGGAGTAATTCTAGATGTGGAAAGGGTCTTTCCAGATGCCATGAAGGGTACAGGGTGCTACCATCTGCAGGAGGTCGCTCATGCCGGCACCAATGATGTGTGTCGCTATGGATCGGAGGAGATTCTCTCTGGCTTCCGGCGGCTATCTGATTTGGTGAAGACAGCCAGTCTCGCTAGCGGGATGAAAGCAGAGCTCACCAACTGCAGCATCGCTCGACGGGACTGACTGTGGACCTTTGGTACAGAGCCGAGTGGAGAGTCTGAAACAGGGGCTGAGACGGTTCTGCGACCGCGTGGCACGCAGATTCCTCGACTTGCGCCATAGGGTGGTGGGGTTTCGGGTTCCGCTGGATAGGTCAGAAGTCCACTACACGCAGCAAGCGGCTACACGGGTAGCAGAGGTTGTGTGGCGTGGACTGGGCGGTTTTTTCGGTTAGATGTCCTCGGGCAAGTACAGAAAGGGCAACAGCCTCAAAGGGTGCAGGGCAAAGTCAGGATATGCGGGGACCAAGTAGCAATTGGTATTGTAATTGTAAACTGTCGAATCTGCGTTGGTGAAGTACCGGAACCTCACGCGCTGATAGAAAGCACCGAAGCTGAAATAGATATAGGTACGGAAAGCTGGCTGAAGCCAGAGATAAATTCTGCCGAAATTTTAACAAAGGCACAGACGGTGTTTGGAAAAGATAGATTGAATGCAACCGATAGAGGCGTGTTTGTCGCTGTTAGTAGTAATTTATCCTGTAGTGAAGTAGAAGTGGACAGTTCCTGTGAATTATTATGAGTGGAGGTTACACTCAACAACCGAGCTAGGTTAATAATTGGTTCGTTTTACCGACCCCCGACTCAGCAGCATTACTGGCAGAACAACTGAGAGAAAACCTGGAATATATTTCACACAAATTTTCTTAGCATGTTATAGTCTTAGGTAGAGACTTCAATTTACCAGATACAGACTGGGACACTCAGATGTTTAGGTTGGGTGGTAGGGACAGAGCATCGAATGACATTATACTGAGTGCACTATCCGAAAATTACCTCGAGCTATTAAACAGAGAACCGACTCGTGGGGATAACATCGTGCACCTACTGATAACAAACAGAACCGAACTTTTGGACTCTGTATGCGAAGGACAGGGAATCAGTGATCATAAGGCCGCTGCAGCATCCCTCAATATGGAAGTAAATAGAAATATAAAGAACGGGAGGAAGGTTTATCTGTTTAGCAAGAGTAATAGAAGGCAGATTTCAGACTACCTAACAGATCAAAAGGAAAATTTCCGTTCCGACACTACAATGTTGAGTTTTTATGGAAAAAGTTCAAGACAATCGTAAAATGAGTTTTAGACACGTACGTGCCGAGTAAAACTGTGAGGGACGGGAAAAACCCACCGTGGTTCAACAACAAAGTTAGGAAGCAACTGCGAAAGCAAGAGAGTTTCACTGCAAGTTTAAACGCAGCCAAAACCTATCAGACAAACTAAACGATGTCAAAGTTAGCGTAAGGAGGGCTATGCGTGAAGCGTTCAGTGAATTCGAAAGTAAAATTCTATGTACCGACTTGACAGAAAATCCTAGGAAGTTCTGGTCTTACGTTAAACCATTAAGTGGCTTGAAACAGCATATCAAGACACTCTGGGATGATGATGGCATGACACGCGTAAAGCTGAAAGAATAAACACCTTTTTCCAAAGCTGTTTCACAGAGGAAGACCGCTCTGCAGTTCCTCCTCTAAACCCTCGCACAAACGAAAAAATGGCTGACATCAAAATAAGTGTCCAAGGAATAGAAAAGCAACTGGAATCACTCAACAGATGAAAGTCCACTGGACCTGACGGGATAACAATTCGATTCTACACAGAGTACGCAAAGGAACTAGCCCCTCTTCTAACAGCCATGTACCTGAAGTCTCTAGAGGAACGGAAGGTTCCAAATGATTGGAAAAGAGGACAGGTAGTCCCAGACTTCAAGAAGGGCTGTTGAGCAGAAGCGCAAAACTATAGACCTATGTCTCTGACGTCGAACTGTTGCAGAATTTTAGAACATGTTTTTTGCCTTCGTATCATGTCGTTTCTGGAAACCCAGAATCTACTCTGTGGGAATCAACATGGATTCCGGAAACAGCTATCGTATGAGACCAAACTGGCTTTATTTGTTCACGAGGTACATGCCATTTTCCTTGACTTCCGGAAGGCGTTCGATACAGTGCCGCACTGTCGCCTGATAAACGAAGTAAGAGCCTACGAAATATCAGACCAGCTGTGTGGCTGGATTGAAGAGTTTTTAACAAACAGAACACAGCATGTTGTTCTCAATGGAGAGACGTATACAGACATTAAAGTAACTTCTGGCGTGGCACAGGGGAGTGTTATAGGACCTCTGACTTTCAAAATATATATAAATGACCTAGTAGGTAGTGTCGGAAGTTCCATGTGACTTTTAGCGGATGATGCTGTAGTATACAGAGAAGTTGCAGCATTAAGAAATTGCAGCGAAATACAGGAAAATCTACAGCGGATAGGCACTTGGTGCATTGAGTGGCAACGGACCCTTACCATAGACATATGTAATGTATTGCGAATACATAGAAAGAAGGATCCTTTATTGTATGATTATATGATAGCGGAACAAACACTGGTAGCAGTTACTTCTGTAAAATATCTGGGAGTATGCGTGCGGAACGATTCGATGCGGAATGATCATATAAAATTAACTGTTGGTAAGGCAGGTACCAGGTTGAGTTTCATTGGGAGAGTCCTTAGAAAATGTAGTCCATCAACAAAGAATGTGGCTTACAGAACATTCGTGCGACCTATATTTGAGTATTGCTCATCAGTGTGGAATTCGTACCAGGTCGGGTTGACGGAGGAGATAGAGAAGGTCCAAAGAAGAGCGGCGCGTTTCCTCACAGGGTTATTTGATAACCGTGATAGCGTTAGGGAAATGTTTAGCAAACTCAAGTGGCAGACTCTGCAAGATAGGCGCTCTGCATCGTGGTGTAGCTTGCTGTCCAGTTTTCGAGAAGGTGCGTTTCTGGACGAGGTATCGAATATATATATATATATATATATATATATATATATATATATATATATATATATATATTGCTTCCCCCTACTTAAACCTCCCGAGGAGATCAGGAATGTAAAATTAGAGAGATTCGAGCGCGCACGGAGGTTTTCCGGCAGTCGTTCTTCCTGCGAACCATACGCGACTGGAACAGGAAAGGGAGATGATGACAGCGACACGTAAAGTGCCCTCCGCCACACACCGTTGGGTGGCTTGCGGAGTATAAATGTAGATGTAGATATAGCTTCGTGGAAGTCGCATTCTAAATTCCACCATGGAGGCAGATGTTATTTTACTATCGACGATAGGTAAGCCCCGTCTGATGCCACAGCCCGTAAGAATGATGGTCGCAACAGTTCGAATATATTTCAACAGCCCACTTCTAAACAGCATATTCACTCTGATTGCGTTAGAGAATTAAATTGACAGTAGCTTTCACAAAAATATCTTCTGGCGCAGATGACCTTACACTCTCAAGCAACATTTTTGATATTTCAGATAAAATTTGTGAAACCGCTCATAGTAATACTTTTAACATCAATACAGAAAAGCCTAAGCCATGAAAGCAAGGCCGTAGGATGTCTGTTGATATATCATATATCGCGTATATTTCTCGAGCAACCTTCCCTCCTCGCACATGTATGTTCCAAATCTGCCGCTTGAAGATTCGAATCGTAGCGTGTGACACGGCGTTGTGTGACCTAACTATGTCGATGCCTGAGAAGCAGCGTGCTGTAATGTAATTTCGAATTCGAAGAATTCGCATACACGTGGAGCACCCTCCCCGGTCGATCACCCTCCATTCAGTCCCGAATACGTTCCATCTGATTTTTATCTGCACCCAGAACTTAAAGAAAACCTTCGAGGTCGTCGCATTGTTAGTGATGAAGAAGTACAAGCAGAGATGTGGTTGTGATTCCGACAACAAACTTTCTACTGTGACGGTATAAACAACCTGGTTGGCCGTTGGAGGAAATGTATTCATCGCCAGGATGACTGCATTGAAAAATAGACATTTGGACCTGAAGAATAAAGACGTACTGTGTTAATAAAGTTTGTTGCATTTAAACAGCTTCCAAGATATTTCGCATACAAAAGTTGGAGGCATTGCGATTGAGCACGCACTCGTATATGTCATTTCACCGAATAAATTAGGACTACAGATGATCAAAGCCATTCTGTGCTATGTAAGTGCATTTCCGTCTCCCTTTTAGAAATTTACACGTTGTTGTCAGTATTCGTGGGGTACAAATAGAAATACACTATAAAATGCCTAATTTGTTTCTCATTATTCCTATTTTCTCTCTCTCATCTATGTGCCATGCGGCTTAGAGACCAAAGTAAATTGATTGCCACAGTGATATTACTGTGTGTCGTCTTTAAGTCTTCGTTTTGCATAAGCCGGTGTACTGCTTCTTAGTTCTTCTGTCTGCCACCGGCGAGGACTTGTTGAATTATGCATGAAGTAATTAGATGAAACCTTCTGCACAAGCGAATCCTTCCCACTTGAAATTTAAAAATAAGAGTTAAATCAAGTACAAATACGATAAGAATATCTTAAGAGCATTATATAAAATGTAAAAATACTACTTCCCGTCAACAGACGTTAATCAGTTACCATTTTACAACTCTGTTTGATGTTGGTATGTGTAAGAATTTCTGTAATTATCACAAACAGCATTCAGAAACGTTCATAGATAAGAAATACGAGGGTGAGTCAAATGAAAACCTGAAATGTATTTTTAAATATTATTTATTGTGCAGGTACAAAGCCGTATCACTTTTCATCATAATCTCACCCTCGCTCAATGCAAGTCCTCCAGCGCTTACGAAGTGCATAAATTCCTTTTGAAAACAATTCTTTTGGCAGTCCGCGCAACCGGTCATGCACCGCGTAGCGTACCTCTTCATCAGAACGGAACTTCTTTCCTCCCATTCCGTCTTTCAGTGGTCCAAACATATGGAAATCACTTGGGGAAAGGTCTGGTGAGTATGGTGGATAAAGAAGACACTCAAAATGCAGGTCTGTGATTGTTTCAACTGTTGTACGGGCAGTTTGGGGTCTTGCATTGTCATGTTGCAAAAGGACACCTGCTGACAGCAATCCACGTCGCTTTGATTTGACTGCAGGCCGCAGATGATTTTCTAGGAGATCTTTGTATGATGTACTGATGACAGTGGTCCCTCTATGCATGTAATTCTCCAAAATGACGCCTTTTTCGTCCCAAAAGAGAGTCACATAACCTTCCCTGCTGAAGGTCCTGTTCGAAACTCCTTTGGTTTTGGTGATGAGGAATGGCGCATTGCCTACTCGCTCTCTTCTTTTCAGGTTGGTGGAAGTGAACCCAGGTTTCGTCCCCAGTAAAGATTCTTGCAGGGAAGCCTTCTCGTTCAAAGCACCGAAGAAGATCTTCACATGCATCAACACGTCGTTCTCTCATTTCAGGAGTCAGCTGCCGTGGCACCCATGTTGCAGACACTCTGTGAAACTGGAGCACATCATGTACCATGTGGTGTGCTGACGCAGGACTAATCTGTAAACGTGCTGAAATGTCATTCAGTGTCACTCGGCGGTTTTCCCTCACTATGGCTTCAACTGTTGCAAAGTTCTGTGGAGTCACAACTCGTTGTGCCTGACCTGTACGAGGAGCATCGTCCACTGAAGTCACACCATTTGCGAACTTCCTACTCCATTGGTAGACTTGCTTCTGTGATAAACATGCATCACCGTACTGAACCTTCATTTGTCGATGAATTTCAATAGGTTTCACACCTTCACAATGCAAAAACCGAATAAAAGAACGCTGTTCTTCCCTGGTGCAAGTCGCAAGTGGGGCGGCCATCTTTATACTAATACTGTGATGGTATGGGTGCATTTGCACTATGCTGCCACCTACAGGCCATTCTGCACGCTGTTTGTAGCAAGCTTACCAACCTACAGGCTAACGGCGCGAAATTTCGATTTGTTATTACAAATGTAAGGTTTCTATTTGACTCACCCTCGTATAACACGACTCACTTGATACAGCGATGAATGCCAGCTAGTGCCACTATGTATGGATCTGCTCAATTACTCAAAGATTTTTCTGATAAATTACTCACGTTACACTCAACATCATGCAAAGTTGTACTGTAATGAAACCGCAAAGCTCTAATAAAACCTATACATTCATTAGGTACAGGAGAAAACTAATACCAGACTGTTTCATCATGTACAAGAGAAAAGTAATAGCAGACTGCTGCGTATCTCATACTTTTCTTGCTTAATGAGGCATTTCTCAAAACAGCGTGCAGAATTGTAGAAATCTACGGACACAGTCAAACCTTAGAGTGTACCAAGTAACTGACGTGTCCAGTAGGTTCCGTTAATAGATCTATATCTAGAAACTACAAGTCAAAATATGCATGCAGAGATATGACCTACCATCGAACACACTAATACGAAGCTGATTAGACTGCTGTGGCTAGAACAGTGTGATAACTCTAGAGATTCCAGTCTCAACTTAATGGATCTACACTGCGAAGTCTCAGACACACATACAGTATTTGAATACTGTGGCAAGTAAGGACATAGCAGCTGTAAATTGCTATGTCACAAAAACATAAGAATTAAACCAGCACAGGCAATTTTAATTTTAAAAGGGTATTCAGAACACTATAGAATGTTTGACTATGTTGACGGAGCCGTAACATCACCTCGGCTTGCACCGATTCGTCGCTATCAAAGTGAAGTTATCGAATGGGATCTTAAAGTTTTGGAAACAGATGAAAATCGAATGGGACCAAATCGGGACTCTAAGGAGGATGGTAGATGACAATGAACCCAAGCCGTCGGATTATTGCAGATGTCGTAGCGCTAGTGTGTGATCCGGCATTGTCATGCTGAAGCAGAGGTTCCTCCATTTGTTGACGAACTCTTCGAATCGGAACTCGATTACACCACGCAGCGTCACACGCACCAACATACTTACTTTACAAACGGCCATGTTACAGCGCTACAATTCGGTATCCTCTAGCAGCAGGTTGTTGCAAATACGTAGAAATTAAGAAATAAGACATAGAATGGTAACAAATGCGTGTCATAAACGAACCAAAAATGTAGGGTGTTAATAACGTTTTTTTATTTATAAACTTTCACAGTTTCATGTAACAAATTCGGAGGATTTACTTTCCAGCACGCTCTCGTAGATTAAATAAATCGTAGTATGAACTAAATCAGAAGGAAAAAATTTCTATTAACTAACGTTCCAATAACAATGAAACTTACATGAATAAACATTAAGTTATTAGATAAGAACAAGCAAGAAGCCACTATAAAAAAAACACTATGAAATAAATAGGCAACGATAAAAGATGCAGAAATGTAATTTAGAGAACACCGCACAGCTGGCTTCAACAGATAGTAAGATCCTGAGAAGCAAAGACCGCACAGTTAATACCGACAATTTACAAACCTGGCTCGAACCTGATAGATACAAAGAAACCTTAAACTGTATACATGTCATGACCTTATATTCAATAAAACAGACTGAAATAAATTTTGTATTAGAAGGCCCATATTGCTTTAACGAATAGTGGAAAACTGAACTTGAATTTATGCTGAGTGCAAAATGGGTTACAGGATCGACTCATATAATATTTATAAATTAGCAATAGGGTTCAAAGCAATAGACATAGATACAGTGTGATAAAATAAGTTTACCATTGGAAGCTCCACTGGCAAAGTCCTCTCGAATAATACTGGGGTAGACTTAGGCCTAAAACGTTACAGTATATAGAACACGGCACAGTGAATAGCTCCGAATACTAACTCGTACAGTCTGCTCATTGATGAGACGTCTCAGCAAATCCATTTTGCCCATGATTTCCGTAGACAGCAAACATCAGACACAGTACCAAGGCCGTAATCCACCAAACATGTTTCTGAGGCATGTAAACTGAGAGAGTAGCAACACGCACTATCACTCTGAGAGATATTCATTTCCTACAGTTGTCCGTGGTTAAAGACTGAATGCTTGGGGTAAAATATTTTCTGTGATGTCTTCTTTATTCTAGTGTTATCCAAAGTTCGCAAGAAACTTCGTTATCGAATTACAAAGCGATTTGTAAAAAAGCATCTCTGGAAACCATTCACAGCGAGACAAAATTAGTTGATATCTAATTTCAACGACGGCCTAACAGTCATCATGGAAAATATGGTAGTTCGCGAACTTGAGATGGGACCAGTCCGTTAAAACTTCTGTAGGAAAGAGGAAGAAGAGCTCATCGAACGAGCAGAGCACCAGATGACATAAGCTGTCAAAGAGGCTGACAGGCCACGAAGGAGGTGGAAAAGGACCTCTTTTTTAGGTGTCATGACTGCTCCAAGATCCATGGATCACTTTACAATAAATATGTTTAACTTGACTACGAAAAACGTAACCCGAAGCTTTAAACGGTTTTTCTCGAAACTGTGTTTCTCAAATTGGCGGGAAACATAAATTGGGAATGTACATAAGATTTTGATCGGAATTTGATTCCGCGATTCTAAATTGAATTCTCCATCAGCCTATGCAGCTGTTTTGTGATATTTCCAAAAGTTTATTTTCACACTTCTGTCTCGATTTTAATTATTTATTTATTTATGCATTTATTTTACCTGGCAAGATTAGGGCCTCCAGGCCCTCTCTTACACCTAACCAGGCATACTCAGATTGAACGAGTTACAGTTTCTACATAACATTAAGGACATATAGCGTGTTATGCAGTATTGATGTTAAAGAAAAAAATAGATATTATAACAGTAGCACAATGATAATTATAACAATAAAAAATAATTATAACAATCAAGAATAATAATGATAATAATAATAATAATAATAATAATAATAATAATAATAATAATAATAATAATGACCATGTATATGAAAGTAAACGTACTTTTCTTTTGTGAATGTCAGTCCCATTGTTAGTTGGGAATTTTCTCGTTATGTTCTTGCAGCTTGTGAGTTATTCTCATCGAGCAGAGACGTAAGACGATAGAATGGGGTGAAAGAGACATATATAAGAGGTAGATATGTTAGAGGAAGAGAAATAGAATGGTAAAATTCGAAGCTGTGTTGGAGAGGAAAAAGAAAGAAACGGAAGGGGCACAACAATGGTGGCTATACCGTCCCTAATATGTAAGCTTTTAGTTTCCTCTTGAATGTTGAGTAGTTCTGGATAAGACGCAGATCACAGGGGAGCGCGTTCCATAGTCGTATGGCTGAGATGGAGAATGACACGGAGAAAGATCTTGTGTTATGTAAAGGTACAGCCAAGATGATAGACGTATCCGATCTGGTGTTGCGATTGTGGAATGTAGATAGGTGTTTAATGTGAGAAGATAAGTATTGGGGGCACCGGTGGCTAAGAATTCGATGAAGTAAGCACATCGTGTGGAGATAGCGTGCCTTATGTGGGCGTATCCAACCTAGCTCGGATTATGAAGGACTGATATGATCATACAACCAAATATTGCACACGTATCTAACGAAAGCATTCATCACTAGCTCGAGGCATCTAGAATTTTCACTATTTCTGCCGTGTTGAACTACACTGCTGGAAATGGAAAAAACAACACATTGACACCGGTGTGTCAGACCCACCATACTTGCTCCTGACACTGCGAGAGGGCTGTACAAGCAATGATCACACGCACGGCACAGCGGACACACGAGGAACCGCGGTGTTGGCCGTCGAATGGCGCTAGCTGCGCAGCATTTGTGCACCGCCGCCGTCAGTGTCAGCCAGTTTGCCGTGGCATACGGAGCTCCATCGCAGTCTTTTAACACTGGTAGCATGCCGCGACAGCGTGGACGTGAACCGTATGTGCAGTTGACGGACTTTGAGCGAGGGCGTATAGTGGGCATGCGAGAGGCCGGGTGGTCGTACCACCGAATTGCTCAACACGTGGGGCGTGAGGTCTCCACAGTACATCGATGTTGCAACAGGACAATGCACGTACGCATGTATCCCGTGCCACCCAACGTGCTCTAGAAGGTGTACGTCAACTACCCTGGCCAGCAAGATCTCCGGATCTGTCCCCCATTGAGCATGTTTGGGACTGGATGAAGCGTCGTCTCACGCGGTCTGCATGTCCAGCACGAACGCTGGAAATGCCATGGCAAGCCGTTCCACAGGACTACATCCAGCATCTCTACGATCGTCTCCATGGGAGAATAGCAGCCTGCATTGCTGCGAAAGGTGGATATACACTGTACTAGTGCCGACATTGTGCATGCTCTGTTGCCTGTGTCCATGTGTCTGTGGTTCTGTCAGTGTGATCATGTGATGTATCTGACCCCAGGAATGTGTCAATAAAGTTTCCCCTTCCTGGGACAATGAATTCACGGTGTTCTTATTTAAATTTCCAGGAGTATACATCGCAGTAGTAAAGATTAGGCAAGACTATCTTCAGCAAAATGATCATGAAAACCACTGCACTGCAAAAGCACTGTTTTTTAAGAACCAATCTGATTCGAATTATTTTCATTAAAATGAGTTAGGGACCACCGGTGCACATTTATCTTTACACATTTGTATTACGTTCAGCATTTATGTCTGGAGAGTTGCGTAATTTGAATTTGTTACTGTGTTAATTGTTAAGATGGCGGCAGACAACTGATAGAGACTTTCTATTGTTAGACCAAATAAGTAAGTATTTGAAATGATTATTAAATTCTATAAACTATACTTTCATATTGTGCACTATTTAAACCTCATGAAGCAAACATTTGATTTGTTTCTAAGAAAAACACAGACAAAAACGCGATACAAATCGCTATCATCAATGGCTGCGCTCCTTGCAGCGTAAAGAAATAATTAACACAGATAATGCTCAATGAGAGAGGAATTACAGTTACAAATAATTATTCACTAATGTTTATAACAATAATGCACTCTATTTTCAAGTAATAATTAACAAATAATTACAATTTCTTAACAGACCTCAGTTTGATATGCGTCTTGCGTGCTGAACCTACAAAAGCCATCCAACAAAAGGTAAAAACAAAGGAAGACAAACGCAGATCATAAAAGGGATTTACAAGTACCGTTGTCTTTGTATAATACACATCGATATGTCTAATTACATCATAGGGTCTTATATAAATAATTAATTCACTATTTTTTCATATGTCAAATAGACAATTTTTATAACTTTAGAGGCATAATTTCTCTCGTCACACTGTAGCCAGAAATTTATCTCGTGGTTGTTACACCAGGGCAGCAGTCGAATATTTTCTGTATCCAGAAAAGCCCGTACAGGACCTGCTACATGCGGTAGTGCATTATCCTGCTGAAATTTTGGGTTTCGCAGGGAGAATGATGGAGCCACGGCTCGTAACATATCTGAAATGTAACTTCCACTGTTCAAAATGCCGCCAATGCGGACAAGAGGTGACCGTGACGTGTAACCAATGGCACCCCATACCATGACGCCGGGTGATACGCCAGTATGACGCTGACGGATACACGCTTCCACGGTGCGTTCACCGCGATGTCGCTGACCACGGATGCGACCATCGTGGTGCTGTAAACAGAACCTGGATTCATCCGAAAAAACAACGTTTTGCCATTCGTGCACCCAGGTTCGTCGTTGAGTACACCATCGCAGGCGCTCCTGTCTGTGATGCAGCGTCAAGGGTAACTGCTGCCATGGTCTCCGAGCTGATACTCCATGCTGCTGCAAACGTCGTCGAACTGTTCGTGCAGATGGTTGTTATCTTGCAAGCGTCCCAATCTGTTGACTCAGGGATCGAGACGTGGCTGCACGATCCGTTACAGCCATGCGGATAAGATGCCTGTCATCTCGACTGCTGGTGATACGAGGCCGCTGGTATCCATCACAGCGTTCCGTATTAGCCTCCTGAACCCACCGATTTCATATTTTGCAAACACTGATTGGATCTCGACCAACTCGGGCAGCAATGTCGCGATACGATAAACCGCAATCGCGATAGGCTCCAATCCGACCTTTATCGAAGTCGGAAACTTGATGGTACGCATTTCTCCTCCGTAGACGAGGCCTCATAACAACGTTTCATCAGGCAACAGCGGTCAACTGCTGTTTGAGTATGAGAAATTCGTTGGAAATATCACTCAAGCCAGCACGATGTAGGTGTCGTCACGGGCACCAGCCTTGTGTGAATGCTCTGAAAAGCTAATCATTTGCATAACTTAGCATTTTCTTCCTGTCGGTTAAGTGTCGCGTCCGTAGCACGTCACCTTCGTGGTGTAGCATATTTAATGGCCAACAGTGTATTTATTGCTGTGTGTCATGACCGTATAGTAAACGAAACTTGTGGCTATCTTCAAAGAACTTCAACTCCCCACAGTCCTTTGAGCATTAACGAACTACTTATTTTTCCCTATAGGGCTTTTATCCGTAACACCCACAAGGTAATGAGTAAACACTCGGCTAAATAGCTCGAGCGTTGAGTTGCGAGTTTATCATGGGAGTGTGGGCGCTCAAGCAGCCACAAAACCGAGTGGGAGAGGCGGCGTCTATTTCTAGAAGTTCCTCTCTCCGACGCGCGCAAACAAAGAGCGCTGTTTGCAAATGGGCGCGTCCGTAATGGAGCGCCGTCGAGCACGCTGCGAATGTTGAGGCCACAGCACCGACCCTACAGCGTTCGCCACGGCCGCAGAGCAAATACAATTATTATCTGACGGCTTCGGTACTCCGGCCTCCTCCAGAGAGCCCTATTGTATCCGATATTGCCGAGCCGCGTATCCTCCGCAGGAATCCTCTCTGCTAATGCACCTGGTGGCCGCACTTTACAGTTGTCTGTGGTGCCACCTTTCAGGGTGCGTATCGCATCACAAGAGCACTGCATGAGCTTCAAATTTGTTCCTATCGAACAGTGACGCATTACATTATTACAAATCTTATGAACCACATACAGAAATGCTAATAAATGAGAACTATGATGAATGTAATCGATTATTGCCTACTTTGCTTACTTTTTTCCAAAATTCGGAAGAAGTAATGCACCCAAGAGTAGTCGCATATTTAAGTGGAAACAAATAACTTAATATATCACAGTTTGGATTCCAGAAGGGCTACAAGACAGAAAATGCCGTTTACACATTCACACACCAAAGCCTTAAATAATAATATATCACCAATCAGTAAATTCTGCAATCTTCTTAAGGCGTTTGATGATGTACACCATGTTACTCTCTTACAAAAACTCAAATTTTATGGAACTGATTGCTTTCGTACTGCTGGTCTGAATCATACTTAACAAACAGAATACAAAAGTTAGTAATGAATTATTCAGACAAAATCGAAAAGGCAGAAAAATTTAGTGACTGGGGATAAAATAATCACAAAGGCAAACCCACAGTATTCAATCTTTGTCCTCTCCCATTCCTTATTATGTGAATGACCTTCCCCGTAACAGTCAACAAGCAAGACTGGTACTTTTTGCAGTGGCGATAGTGTTATAATAAACCTTATTAGAGAGGCCACAACAGAAAAGTCGGCAAATGACATTTCCAAGGAACTGTTAAGGAGTTCACTGAAAATACGATCTCCTTAAATTTTGGGAAAAAAACACTCTACATACAGTTCTGTATATAAAAAAAACAGAATGATACTAGAACTTATGAGCAGGAAGAAGGATAGCATGCTGCAAATTTTCATGGTGTAGATACTGATGAAACTAGAACTGGAAAAGAATGTTAGTAAACTTCTAAAACAGTTAGGTTCAGTTTCTTTTGCCTTCCCGTAATTTCTAATGGTGGAGACAAACATCCTGACATTATTTTCCACATTTCCACTCGTTAATGTCTACCGAAACTATTTTCTTTGGTAACTCATCTATTAGAAAAAAATCCTGACTACAGAAAAGCGAACAGTAAGAATAGTATGTGATGCTCACGCACGAAGGTCATGTAGGTATCTTTTCAAGAGCTACGCATTTTAACGGCACCGTCATAATACGTACTCCTATATTCGCTAGTGAAATTTGCCATAAACAACCATTAGAATTTCAGAACAGCGATGTAAATATCAACAATACTAGAGGTAAAAATGACCTTTACTATCATTTGTTACCTTTATTATCCTCAATTAAAGCTGTCAGTAGCTCAGAAAGGAATTCAGTATGCAGAAACAAAGTTATTTATTGTTTCCCGATAGCATAAAATGTTTGACAGGTCGTTTTAAATGTAATTTAAAATCATTTCTCCTGGACAACTCCTTTTCCACTGACGAATTTCTACTTAAAAACTGGTATCCAATTAAAAAAAACTATTCATATATTCATATTCTTTAAACTAAATCGATCCACATTACTTCAGTAAAAGAATCGTGCAGATGATCTATGGAACATGTAATTAACTAACAGAGGAATTTACGTGCGTTTAAAAGAAAATTCTTGACTTGAATTCGTTGTAGCACGCCACTAACTAAGGAGTGTTATGAAGAAAGAGGATAGTAGTTTCCGTAAAGGGATGAGGAAGATAGAAGGCAAATAATAATCCCCTCGCACCAACTGGCTTAGAGTTCTTGTGAGCCTGGACGCCGGGAAACTCCAGTTAATCCTACCGCGGCTTATGACTTCTCCGTTCGCAGCAGCTCATCTCTTGTGCAAATGAACATTGCAACACAAACCGGCCCGGACCTCCCCGGCCAGCTGAGCACGCGACCAGTGGGAGTACAGTATTCACATCGGCTTTGTTCCGTTCTATTCCTTTGTTCCGCTCCTGCTGTTATTCAGTCTGAATTTCCCCATCTTGTTTAGCGCTATTCCAAACACCAAATTCAATTTTTAATCTTAGAAGGTTTTCTCTCTATTCGAAAACCCAGAAAACATTTACGGATTTTATAGTTCTACCATACATTCGTAAATACGAAGTCAGACTACCTTCACGGTTGTCTTTATCCTTTCTGAACCCATAGGTTATGTCACACTTTTTATGCTAATAATATAAATTGAACTACCTTTTCTAGATCTCCGAAGACGATGACGCTCAGCCGAACTGTCCTCTAGTAAAAACTACAAATTAGTACCCTAAATTTTTGTATTAATGGCAAGCGAAGTGCTTTATTATGCTTTCAATATCAAAAATAATGTTGGTTGTAATTAATAGCAGTCTTCATATATTGAACGTGTGAAAACTGTCTGCCCATGAAATACGATGTGCACAGAGATATTTAGTTAACTAAGTTGTTGGGTAGGATAGGTGGGGTAAAGCCATGCACTTCTCATTTTTTCTAACATTGTGGCGAATGAGGGGCAGGTTCTCCCTCAATGACTAATTGAAGTAATAGATTTTGTTGCTACCTAAAATACATGCAATGTCTAGTTCTGTCGGATTATTAATTACAGATTAGTTTATAATTCAGCAAAACAAGGAACTGCAGTTTGTTGCCCCACAAAACGGGGTAAGGCTACATAGCTGCTGGTCTTTGCCATATTTGAAATAAACATAGATGAAAAACTACATGAAGTAACCATTTTAATCATTTTATACTCTATTAAAGTTGCCCAACACAATACTGAACTCAAATACCTCATAAATTTTAAGGTAATGGTTAAAAAGATTTCTATAAAAATAATACTTTCTTCTCCATAAAAGGACGATTACTGAGGTAACTTGAAAGGGTTGAATGACTAAGGCTAAGTATCTAGTAAACAGCCCTTTGTTAATTCCTGTGAAAATAATATTAACAGCCGGAATCGTGCTGTGTTCATTCCAATGAGTTTCAATAGTTCCATTTCACATCGTCAGTTCTAATGAATGGCTCTTCCTGAGTCCCAGTCAACTGGCAGGCTCCTGGAAGTTTTTCGTAAAACACAGCTTCATGGCCTTCCTCTTGGTGTATTGAATTAGTTTCTGATTTTTCCCTGCTGCTTTACGAATGCGAAGTCACCAAGTGGTAGATAAATCTTATTTCGGCACGTCTTTCCTTCTCAGTAGCAAGATTTTATTTTCCCGTAGACTCTTCTTATATTCGATCTTTATTCGGTGCCAACTTCAAAGCTTTGCTGGAAAGTTTAACTTGATCTTAATTTTAGGCAGAGGAATTATATTTTCGGGTGAGATAATCTCACTCAATGTGGGCTGAATATCACCTTTTGTCGCGATTGTCACTGAAGAACAGTTGTCACATTGTTGGAACTGGGGGATTTACTCCAAAACACCTGGAGGGGTGAAATTGCCCCATTTCACGATTTTGTGTCAATTGCATCATGTTTATGTTCGGGACAATTTATCCACACAAAGCCGAAGCTTAAATGCAATAGTGGCTATAAGTAATTTCTTGATTTTTCTTCTCCGACTCTACATGATACAATATTCTAGTTAAACACCAGAAAAGTCACATGCAAGTCGTAAAGGACTTACCTCATTTAGTCATCTTTGGAGCGACCTGCCGGGGCAAACTTCCATGAAACAGTAACTTAAGAAAAGATAAACGTGCCACCTGGTGGTCAATTCTTGAGTCGATGAACGTAAATTTAAAAAAAAATGACTGAGCTGAAAGTTTATTGTTAAACATATAAACGCATGTTTCTATTTGTTGAAAGTCGTGTTTATAGGCGTCTGGTTAATATCTGAGTAATGCGCTGAACTTATTTTGATATAAAAATACGTAAATCACAGTACAGAGTGATAGAGTTGGGAAAAATTAATTTAGAACGGAAAACATACGCTCACGTTACGGGATGTAAAATCCTCACTAGCCAGTACAGCAAACAATTCGCCTGCGATAAAGTAATCCGAATTCAATGAAATTTATAATCTCTATTTAACTGCAAAACAAGTTATTCAGATTAAAATGTTTGCCTGAATAGAGGTAATCGTTATCTTGCCCTGTAAATAATCACTGTAGCAGAACTGTTATTGTAATTATAGACAATATGAACTTACAATTAACGCATCTGACTTTGAGACAAAACTGCTTGAAAACTAACAAGATATCACTTTTCTGAAACCTTCTGTTGGTATTAAACCTCTGAAACGATATAACGTTATTTTCAAAACTGTACTCTGACAATTACTGTGCTTTACAGTGGATATGAACCTTGATGGTTAGTAAATTCATTTGCTTATCTGTGCGCACGGAACACTCGTCTTTTCTGCAACCTGTTACTAATGAGATAATGATGACAAAAATCAAATTTCGTGTATCGTACTTTCGATGCGCAATGTAAGACGGTATTTTATCATTTTTGATGAAAATGTTTCTGCAACACACAACTCGCGATGTGTAATGCGGATATATGTACACATTCATAATGGGAAAGGAGGAAAAATGAGGAACTAAAGATAACGACTGATGAATGAGAACAAAGACTCCAAGTACAACAATGTTTTATTAAGCCGTAAAAACAATACACCTTTTGCTAAAGAACTCACAACCACACAACTAGAGAAATCAGCAAAATATTTCTTAGTAACATTCGTGCGTATAACTACCTTCTTTGACACTTACTTCAACTATCAGAGAAATCCATGTGCTTCACCACAAAATATGTACAGTAGGTTTTATGATTCATCCAATAATATAATGTCCTTCTTTTTCCTCAAAACATATCAGAACACACTGCTTTTTTAAATTGTATGGCGTCTAACACACGGCAGGACAGCTTCCATCTTTTTCAATCCGAGTACACTGCCATACTGTCCAAGACTGCTACTCTCTGACTTAGTCTAATATCTTTGGTCTCAAAACACAGACTTACGAAGAATATGATTCTATCGATACTACAGATGTTGAGTAAATTTTTCAAGTTCGCCATTTCATTGACTTCATGAAAGGTCTCTAGAAGATCGTCATACCAAATAAGGCAGTCTACTTTTCAGGGCTTTCACCTCGCTCGGGAATCCACCAACATAATGAGAGTCGTGTTGAATCCTTAGCGTGACGGACTTCTTGAAGAATTTTCTTAGTACTAACCAAAGGTCATAATTTAGCACAGAAGGAACAGAGCCATAGAAGCATCATTATTTTTCTTTGCAAATGTTGATTCGGAGGAAGTGCGAAATGGTGCATCAACTATACAGCGTAACACGATACCTCCTCGGAAAGAACCCTTTTAATAATGTTAAACCAAATGTTGTCATCAGACTGGATAACGCAACTGCGACATTACTAACTGAAAAAATGAAATAACATCAGGTAGAACTACTGTTGGATGCGTTCCTATCTGGTATTGGGCACCAAGATGGGCAGCTACAGTACCAAGATCCAGAAGCGTCAAAACACTTGTAACACCAAGAATGTATCTAGACAGTGTTCTGTGGCAGGGTACAAGCTTCTAGCATGCACAAGTGTCTCCAAGCTCGACGTTCAGCGCACTTAGGTATACATGATGTTGTGCATCAGACAAACCATGTGTATCCACGTGCCGACTTAACGACATCATCAAGTACGATTGCTGTAGACACGTTGTCGTCGAGATTTAACCATCACTCAATGGAAACGTGTCGCATTGTCTGAAGAGCATCCTCGAGGTGAGCGGTTACTCGAAACAGGCACTACGCCACAGAGGTAGAACTACCCTACAGAAGTTACTCAGCTGGGATTCAGTGGCGCTCGTGATAGTAATCGAAGTCACCATGACAGCTGTTGACAACGTGAACATCATTTGCGGAACACCTGAGTGCTACCATCCTTGATGACTCAGGGATGGTGATGGCAGGTTCCAGAAGGATAACTGTTCATCCTTCAGAAGACTGAGGAGCATAATAGTAAATTCATGTTGATGTCTTCTTCAATAAATTCGCTTGATCTTAAACCGGTGGAACACATTAGGGTCGCTGTCGAAGACCAGTTCTGCGCATACAAATCGCGAGCTCATAATTGTACAGGAATATGTGACCTGTGCGTAGATATCTGTCAAGGAGTTGTCGAGTCTGTACCAAGTGGAATCACTGTTATATGGGTTCAAATGGCCCTAAGCACTATGGGAGTTAACATCTGCGGTCATCAGTCCCCTAGACTTAGAACTACCTAAACCTAACTAACCTAAGGACATCAAACACATCCATGCCCGAGGCAGGACTCAAACGTGCGACCGTAGTTGTAACGCAGTTCCCGACTGAAACTAGTTATTAAGTAAGTGGTCCTAATAGTTTCGGTCATCAGTGTGTATGTATATGTGTGTGTGTGTGTGTGTGTGTGTGTGTGTGAGAGAGAGAGAGAGAGAGAGAGACTGACGATCTCAGAAGTTAAGTCCCATAGTACTCAAAGCCATTTGGACCATTTGTGTGTGTGTGTGTGTGTGTGTGTGTGTGGGTGTGTGTGTGTGTGTGTGTATGTGTGTGTGTGTGTGTGAGTGTGCAACCTGGACCAATTATGTATGTAGTCGAGCTACATCAACTACAGTTAAGAAATTTATAAGCAATCTGACACTGTTGCTGTTTGCTACCATTTGTTGTAGTACTACCTGTTATTTTCATCGCTACGTTTGGACATAAGACATTAAATAATTTCAGACAAGATGTTAATCGAAAGTTAACCATACTTTGGGCATAGAAAGCTAGACTTACCTCGCATTTCTAGACGAGCTAGTCTGACAGTATTTTGGGAGCACCGTATACAGTATGCCAGCCCGTCACAAACAGCTGTTTAGACACAACTTACATCATCACTCGCGTCAGTAGCAACGAAGCAGCCCTAAACACTTCATCGTCTCGCGCTATTCTCATCAGCGATAATAACAACTCACGATCGGAACGGTATTCCTTTAGTGACATACTAAGAGCCAACAGCTATGATGACATTCTCATATATATTGATCTGACTTCCATTGGAAAAATGTGTTATAAATCCTACATTCAGTCAGTAAAGTAAAAGGACTATTTTTCGACCTACAACTGTGGGGGCTATGAGGTGACGCCCGGTGGTATCACAGAGGAGAGGGTGTTGGGACAAAAATATAGCACTAAAGCGCGTAACGAATGTGGTACTAGAAGTATCCGTCACCACACGCGGCAAGATCACCTAAGGAAAATAGTTGTAGAAGCAGCTGTGAGTACTTGGTAGAGAAAGTAATAATTGTAGGGAGAAAACGCCTGAAAGCAGTCTAGAATCCGAACTCATATTGTACCTCCGTCAGACAAGACGGCCCTAGGCTTTCGGCTTCGTGGCTGCGTGGGAAGATGTACAAAGGAAAGAGCAAATATCAGTTAGCCATGTCGGGAGCCTTAAAACAATAGCTTGTCGGCAAAATTCCTCATCTTCTCCGTATCGATGTGTCATCAATGAGAGTCCGAGTAATTTTATCAGTTAACATAATCAGTTTGGTAAAGCGCGTGAAAACGTATCGGTGGAAGCGACCCGGTTTACCAAAGCTTCGAGGCACAGGAAGACACAAGAGAACTCCTGCAGAAGATCCCAACAAAAAGATCGAAACGTCAAGCTGGGAGATGCAGCTGAAGAAGACTTTGAGACATCCGTATCACCAGAAAACTTTACCCTCCATTGTGTCTACCACGAATGCCTGCAGAGTCAAACAACAAGACGTTTGCTGCCAAAACAGGTTCTAATACGATTGTACAGTAAAACGAAAAGAAAAATTAATTCAATCAATGTATGTTATTTCAATTTGCAAAAATTCTGTTAATTAACATACTCAAAAATAATTTAAAAAATTTCTTTGCCTTTGAGAAATAAGAGACGGGAAACATTTAGATAATGTTGTTCTTTAGGTAACTGTATATTTACAATTCTTTTTATTTAGGACATAATTGCTTTACTTGATAGTAGCGAAGTGTCGCCATTATGGTGGTGATGGTCAGAAGAACGCGAAATCCCGAAGATGGGCTAAAATTTACAGACGCACGAAATTTGGCACGTACTTCGATGCGAGATGCCTTTAATAGGTTCCACAACGAAACATTGTCTCGAAATTTGGTAGAAAATCCGAAGAAATTCTGGTCGTATGTAAAGTACACAAGCGGCAAGACGCAGTCAATACCTTCGCTGCGCAGTGCCGATGGTACTGTTATCGACGACTGTGCCGCTAAAGCGGAGTTATTGAACGCAGTTTTCCGAAACTCCTTCACCAGGGAAGACGAATGGAATATTCCAGAATTTGAAACACGAACATCTGCTAGCATGAGTTTCTTAGAAGTAGATACCTTAGGGGTTGCGAAGCAACTCAAATCGCTTGACACGGACAAGTCTTCAGGTCCAGATTGTATACAGATTAGGTTCCTTTCAGATTACGCTGATACTATAGCTCGCTACTTAGCACTCACATACAACCGCTCGTTCACCGATAGATCTGTACCTACAGATTGGAAAATTGCGCAGGTCGCACCAGTGTTCAAGAAGGGTAGTAGGAGTAATCCATTAACTACAGACCTGTATCATTGACGTCGATTTGCAGTAGGGTTTTGGAGCATATACTGTATTCAAACATTATGAATCACCTCGAAGGGAACGATCTATTGACACGTAATCAGCATGGCTTCAGAAAACATCGCTCTTGTGCAATGCAGCTAGCTCTTTATTCGCACGAAGTAATGGCCGCTATCGACAGGGGATCTCAAGTTGATTCCGTATTTCTAGATTTCCGGAAAGCTTTTGACACCGTTCCTCACAAGCGACTTCTAATCAAGTTGCGGAGCTATGGGGTATCGTCTCAGTTGTGCGACTGGATTCGTAATTTCCTGTCAGGAAGGTCGCAGTTCGTAGTAATAGACGGCAAATCATCGAGTAAAACGGAAGTGATATCAGGTGCTCCCCAGGGAAGCGTCCTGGGACCTCTACTGTTCCTGATCTATATAAATGACCTGGGTGACAATCTGAGCAGTTCTCTTAGACTGTTCGCAGATGATGCTGTAATTTACCGTCTAGTAAGGTCATCCGAAGACCAGTATCAGTTGCAAAGCGATTTAGAAAAGATTGCAGTATGGTGTGTCAGGTGGCAGTTGACGCTAAATAACGAAAAGTGTGAGATGATCCACATGAGTTCCAAAAGATATCCGTTGGAATTCGATTACTCGATAAATAGTACAATTCTCAAGGCTGTCAATTCAACTAAGTACCTGGGTGTTAAAATTACGAACAACTTCAGTTGGAAGGACCACTTAGATAATATTGTCGGGAAGGCGAGCCAAAGGTTGCGTTTTATTGGCAGGACACTTAGAAGATGCAACAAGTCCACTAAAGAGACAGCTTACACTACACTCGTTCGTCCTCTGTTAGAATATTGCTGCGCGGTGTGGGATCCTTACCAGGTGGGATTGACGGAGGACATCGAAAGGGTGCAAAAAAGGGCAGCTCGTTTTGTATTATCACGTTATAGGGGAGAGAGTGTGGCAGATATGATACACGAGTTGGGATGGAAGTCATTACAGCATAGACGTTTTTCGTCGTGGCGAGACCTTTTTACGAAATTTCAGTCACCAACTTTCTCTTCCGAATGCGAAACTATTTTGTTGAGCCCAACCTACATAGGTAGGAATGATCATCAAAATAAAATAAGAGAAATCAGAGCTCGAACTGAAGTGTTTAGGTGTTCGTTTTCCCCGCTCGCTCTTCGGGAGTGGAATAGTAGAGAGATAGTATGATTGTGGTTCGATGAACCCTCTGCCAAGCACTTAAATGTGAATTGCAGAGTAGTAATGTAGATGTAGATAGGCACACAGGGCAAAAAAATCATGAACCTGCGGAAGACCTCACGCTAATGGCGAGTAACACTAGGTCTTGCAGTAAAGTACATAACTGGGAGTATCCTGACGCTCTCTTTCAGTTGATGTTTCATCTAGTCCGACACATTCCCACGGGATTTTAGATCGCGTTATAAAGCGGGCCAGTTGTGCAATAAAGTTCCTGCATATTTGCGAAACCAGTAGAGTATTCATACAAGTCTGTGAATTCTAAGAAGATGGGAGATTCCAAAGCACACTTATAATGAAGGTCGAGAAGAAAGAGTAGCACTGAGTCACAGAGAACAGAACCTTAGACCATTGTAACCTAAAGGGATGGATCCAAGGAATAGCATGACGAACTCGGCACAATCATTCCAAAAACATGTCCAGCCTCAACTACATTTTCCGTACGCTGGTTATTTGACGACTATTTGTTCAGTCGATGCACTCGACGTATTGCATCATTTGAAACAAAACAATAGGTGACGTCGCACCACTCTACATGCTTCCTATCAGGAACTGTCCTTTTTCTGTGTTGTTTGTCCCATTGGCAGTCTGAAGAGGTGCACTGTGCAATGGTCTATTGCCCGAAAACGAACTACCTCCACAATTAATGCTCGAGAACTGGTTGACGGGGATTATAATTCACTGATAGTAACAGTTATTGTCAGATGTGAAACCGTTTGTCTTTCACAAATTTGACACTTATCTACGATTTTCTTCAGGGTCATTTTAAAACACCTGGCGTTTGCGCTACATACTTGTTATCACTCTGATATTCCTCGTAGACGATTTGACCAATTCGTGTTGATACATCAATAAACCAGGGAGTTTCATCCACAGTGTGCACATGAGCACGTCCAAATTTATGCCTTGCATGCAGTCGTGTCTCTAAGGCGCAACAAGATACTACTCTGACTGCATACAATCAACATACAAACATTTTACTACCCTGCCGTTATTTACGTCAGCTGTGGAGGATCCTTCGATCGCTTAGTACCTGTTGTAGAACAACTACAGTGCTCTAAAGTCAACCATACGCTCTGTCGAAGGAGTAGGTAATGCACTGACGGAAACATAATCGCAGTACCATGAAGGAGCCGTGTGAAGTAAACGTAAGTGGATACATGTGTTTCTACAGTTCAAAGACAGTGTCTATTCACATTTTGTGTCTGGCGCATAAAAATGGCACTCGAAGCGCCACTGTGAGGACGCTAATCATGTTCACTTTAAACACATGCTGAAATTTTGTGACTCTAAGTGACCTTTGACATTGGACGTGCTAAGATCATGCCAGTCAAGAATGCCTGTGAGACAACCACACCTTTACAAGCACCGAACTGTGTTTGAGCGATGTAATGTTATACGCTTACGAGGATCTGGATGTTCCTTTTGCGCTGTTGCAGAAAAGCTTGCCAGGACTGTAGCCACTAACTGGTGGCAGCGGTGTCACGAGAACGTATGGTCGCAAGAAGATTGCGATCCATAAGGCCACGTGGCACTATCGAGACAGAGAGAGAAAGAGACATACCATTATGTTCGGCATGTGGCTCTGGAACATCGTAGAACAGCAGCAAGTGAACAGAACTGGCACCACAGTGACACACTGAACTGTTACAAATCGCTTACTTGAAGTACAGCTCCGAGACAGAAGCTCTTTAGCGTAAAATCCACTGACCCCAAACCACCGGCACTTGCTACTTCATTGGCTTCAAGCGAGAGCGCATTGGAGGACGTGATGGAGGCCTATTGTGTTTTCTGACGAAAGCTGGTTCCGCCTCGGTGTCAGTAATGCCCGTGTGTTGTTTAGGAGGCCAGTTGAGCTCCTGCAGCCAACCCGTCTGCTCGCTAGACGGACATACAACGGGGTTATGATATGTGGTGTGATTTTGTGTGACAACAGGATCACTTCCGTCGTTATACAAGGCACCGTGACTGCCATATTGTTGGTCATTCTCGTGATTCGACTTTTGTTCTGCAATTCCTGCCGACAAGACGACGCTCGCACACGTACCGCCGTTGTAACCTAATCTGCTGTACAGAGTGTCGACTTGCTGACTGGCACTGTGTAACACCGAAAATGCAGGATGCATGGCACCGGCTACCCATATAAAATTATTTGTTTGTGTAAATATTTGTAATTTAAATGCTTTCTTTTTAATAAATAAGGACATTGCTTCACTGTATGTGTACATTTAGGTAGAATCGGTTGACGTTTTATTGTATTTATCTATGTTTTACTGTGAAATTTATAAGCTCTGGTAAAAAAGCCAAAGGAATTGTTATTTGCATCCACCAGCAACTATAATAGCAGTGCTTGAGCGTTATAATATCTTTGGGTAGGGAGTTGTTGCGCAGAGCGGGCGGAATGAGCGAGAGACGGGTTCCAGCGTTTGTAGTGTGTGGAAGTGTGGTGTTAAAGCTCTCGCAGTAGAGAGTACCATTTCGGCGGCATCATGTACGCACGCCGGCCAGGTGACTAATAGCAGGAGGAAGGACAGTGGAAGAGCGCAAGAGGCTGTATTAATCACGATTGCACGTTCCTTTAACTAGCCGTGGCCCCACAAGATGCAACCGTCTTCAACAACAGCAGCAGGTCCAGCAATAAAGATTCAGCGTCGGCTCCGAGTTCCGTCTCACGCACATCACTGACGTAAGACTGTTCATTGGTAGGAAGTATTAAAGACTAACCCAGCAGCAAATCTGAACGTGAATTGATTAATGAACTTTATTAAAATAATAATCAGTTAAATTCAGTGCGATTGAGTCCTCATTGCCCCAGATATTCTTACCAAGCAGCTTTTTCCTTTTTTCCTTACACCATAAACGAAGTTTGAGAATCTATCACTGGAATAAATCCAAGTCTAAAGATAATGCACAGATTAAGAGGGCGGAAGTTTTATTTATTTTACATATAGCTTGGAGCACATGGCGGATTGGTTTGGTACGTATTCTAGTATTTAATTCTGTTCAAGCCAGCAAAATAAAAGGCTCAGTTGTTCTGACAATAATGTTGTTGTTGTTGTTGTGGTCTTCAGTCCTGCGACTGGTTTGATGCAGCTATCCATGATACTCTGTCCTATGCAAGCTCTTCAACTCCCAGTACCTACTGCAACCTATATCCTTCTGAATCTGCTTAGTAAATTCATCTCTTCGTCTCCCTCTACGATTTTTACCCTCCACGCTGCCCTCCAATGCTAAATTTGTCATCCCTTGATGCCTCAAACCATGTCCTACCAACCGATCCCTTCTTCTAGTCAAGTTGTGACACAAACTTCTCTTCTCCCCAATCCAATTCAATACCTCCTCATTAGTTACGTGATCTATCCACCTTTTCTTCAGCATTCTTCTGTAGCACCACATTTCGAAAGCTTCTATTCTCTTCTTGTCCAAACTAGTTATCGTCCATGTTTCACTTCCATACATGGCTACACTCCATACAAATACTTTCAGAAACGACTTCTTGATACATAAATCTATACTCGATGTTACAAATTTCTCTTCTTCAGAAACGCTTTCCTTGCCATTGCCAGTCTACATTTTATATCCTCTCTACTTCGACCATCATCAGTTATTTTACTTCCTAAATAGCAAAACTCCTTTACTACTTTAAGTGTCTCATTTCCTAATCTAATTCCAGCAGCATCACCTGATTTAATTTGACTCCATTCCATTACCCTCGTTTTGCTTTTTTTATGTTCATCTTATATCCTCCTTTCAAGACATTGTCCATTCAGTTCAACTGCTCTTCCAGGTCCTTTGCTGTCTCTGACAGAATTACATTGTCATCGGCGAACCTCAAAGTTTTTAGTTCTTCTCCATGAATTTTAATACCTACTCCGAATTTTTCTCTTGTTTCCTTTACTGCTTGCTCAATATACAGATTGAATAACATCGGGGAGAGGCTACAACACTGTCTCACTCCTTTCCCAACCACAGCCTCCCTTTCATGTCCTTCGACTATTATGACTGCCATCTGGTTTACGTACAAATTGTAAATAGCCTTTAGCTCCCTGTATTTTACCCCTGCCACCTTTAGAATTTGAAAAAGAGTATTCCAGTCAACATTGTCAAAATCTAGAAACGTATGTTTGCCTTTCCTTAATCTTTCTTCTAAGATAAGTCGTAAAGTCAGTATTGCCTCACGTGTTCGAACATTTCTACGAAATCCAGACTGATCCACTCCGAGGTCCGCATAAACCAGTTTTTCCATTCGTCTGTAAAAAATGCGCGTTAGTATTTTGCAGCTGTGACTTATTAAACTGATAGTTCGGTAATTTTCACATCTGTCAGCACCTACTTTCTTTGAGATTGGAATTATTATATTCTTCTTGAAGTCTGAGGGTATTTCGCCTGTCTCATACATCTTGCTCACCAGATGGTAGTTTTGTCATGACTGGCTCTCCCAAGGCCGTCAGTAGTTCTAATGGAATGTTGTCTACTCCGGGGGCCTTGTTTCGACTCAGGTCTTTCAGTGCTCTGTCAAACTCTTAACGCAGTATCGTATCTCCCATTCCGTCTTCATCTACATCCTCTTCCATTTCCATAATATTGTCCTCAAGTACATCACCCTTGTATAAACCTTCTATATACTCCTTCCATCTTTCTGCCTTCCCTTCTTTGCTTAGAACTGGGTTGCCATCTGAGCTCTTGATATTCATACACATGGTTCTCTTCTCTCCAAAGGTCTCTTTAATTTTCCTGTAGGCAGTATCTATCTTACCCCTCGTGAGATAAGCTTCTACATCCTTACATTTGTCCTCTAGCCATCCCTGTTTAGCCATTTTGCACTTCCTGTCGATCTCATTTTTGAGACTTTGTATTCCTTTCTGCCTGCTTCATTTACTGTATTTTTATATTTTCTCCTTTCATCAATTAAATTCAATATTTCTTCTGTTACCCAATGATTTCTAGCAGCCCTCGTCTTTTTACCTACTTTATCCTCTGCTGCCTTCAGTACTTCATCCCTCAGAGCTACCCCTTCTTCTTCTACTATGTTTCTTTCCCCCATTCCTGTGAATTGTTCCCTTATGCTCTCCCTGAAACTCTGTACAACCTCTGGTTCTTTCAGCTTATCCAGATCCCATGTCCTTAAATTCCCACCTTTTTGCAGTTTCTTCAGTTTTAATCTACAGGTCACAATCAATAGATTGTGGTCAGAGTCCACATCTGTCCCTGGAAATGTTCTACAATTTAAAAACTGATTCCTAAATCTCTGTCTTAGCATTATATAATCTATCTGATACATTTTAGTATCTCCAGGATTCTTCCATGTATACAACCTTCTTTTATGATTCTTCAACCAAGTGGTAGCTATGATTAAGTTATGCTCTGTGCAATATTCTACCATTTCTTAGCCCCAATCCATATTCACCCACTATGTTTCCTTTTCTTCCTTTGCCTACTGACGAATTAACGTCACCCATGACTATTAAATTTTCGTCTACCTTTACTACCTGAATAATTTCTTTTATCTAATCATACATTTCATCAATTTCTTCATCATCTGCAGAGCTAGTTGTCATATAAACTTGTACTACTGTTGTAGGCATGGGCTTTGTGTCTATCTTGGCCACAATGATGCGTTCACTACGCTGTTTGTAGTAGCTTACCCGCATTCCTATTTCCTTATTCATTATTAAATCTACTCCTGCATTAGCCCTATTTGATTTTGTGTTTAAAACCCTGTATTCACCTGACCAAAACTCTTGTTACCCCTGCCACCGAACTTCACTAATTCCCACTATATCTAACTTTAACCTATCCATTTCCCTTTTTAAATTTTCTAATCTACCTGCCCGATTAAGGGATCTGACATTCCGCGCTCCGATCCGTAGAACGCCAGTTTTCTTTCTACTGATAACGACGTCATCCTGAGTAGTCCCCGCCCGGAGATCCGGGATATTTTACCCAAGAGGACGCCATCATCATTTAATCATAGAGTAAAGCTGCATGTCCTCGGGAAAAATTACGGCTGTAGTTTCCCCTTGCTTTCAGCTGTTCGCAGTACCAGCACAGCAAGGCCGTTTTGGGTAATGTCGCAAGGCCAGATCAGTCAATCATCCAGACTGTTGCCCCTGCAACTACTGAAAAGGCTGCTGCCCCTCTTCAGGAACCACACGTTTGTCTGGTCTCTCAACAGATACCCCTCCGTTGTGGTTGCACCTACGGTACGGCCATCTGTATCGCTGAGGCACGCAAGCCTCCCCACCAACGGCAAGGTCCATGGTTCATGGGGAGGGGGGGGGGGAGACAATAATATGAAATCCAGTTTGAAAACTAAGTACCTGCAAAGTAAAAAGTGCTTGTCTTTCTCTAAATTTCTTTAATGGCGTTATCTTGAGGTCTCTGAAAGTCATTGTTCACCTAACGAAGTTCAGTACTAATATATAGTTTGAGTGGATATTTTCAAATCATTATTCGATTGCCTTTTTCAAACTTTAATGACAAACTTAACGTAAAAGTGACTTCTCAGTTTCCTTTAGCGTTACATACCCACTTAAAATTAGTGTCAAAGAAAGTGACAACATTCAGCTGCCACGTTAGTGTTTAATAATAAATGTTTTTCTTTCCCATCATCTTGTACAGGATTTCTGATGTAAATCGCTCTAATGGGCTGGTGACCGTAATTATTTCCTTTTCGTTCATTACTGTAACTTTTGGATTCATGATCAGTGGTACCCCTTTTCTGTCCAGTGTTGTTCGTGAGTGAATGCACAAAATAACTTTCATTCTTCAAAATTGTAGCCCTGTTTGATTTAATTACTTTTTTATTTTTAGTAGACTTTTCAATCAGAAAGATCGGTTGTACACTTTCCCCCTAGTTATTGGTATTACTTCTTCGGGAAAGATGGCCTTGTCCAATTAGAAAAATTCCATTAGGTATACACGCAATCCACCGTCATAATTTGTATTGCAAGCAGAATAGGCCGGTTACAACTACTCGATCATGAAATCTGTTTTAAGACGAACGCGAATAGGACATCATTTGACGGCAACAGGAGTGCCATCCACAAACAGGATTATCCGGCCCTGTACTGACCGACGAAGTGCAAGGTACATGAAGCTCCATCTCCCAAACTGATATACTGCACCTGTACAACACGATACATCCACGCTTTCGTTCTTGTATCCAACATTCTAGCAGTTATTAATGTGGCAGAATTTCACGTTTCCAGTGAATTTTCTCGCGCTTTCTTAATGTTCATTATTGGCGCACATTTATTTCGAATTCAGCTCAAAAAAATTGTTTACTTAAGGAAACGCTAATCTTCATTAAACAACATATTTGAAACACCAAATTTAGACTATTTGAGGTATTACGGTTGTTGTAGTCGCCCTCTTGTAACTCTGAATAAGGAATGAAAATCAGATGATCCTCATCTGTGAATTGGAGTGACTACTGTACTTGGAACGCTACATGAAATAGCGTCTCCATTCTTAAGTTCCACTGCCCAGGATTTGCAACTAATAAAAAATGAATGCATGCATACTATGAACATCTTTATATTAGGTGTTATCCTGTGTAGGCGAATAAGGTAGTGTTAAGTCTCTGAAATTATTAGGTACACCAATTGTTTTCTTGCAGTATTATGTAAATTAAGCGAGTTAGTTGATAACGAAATTTAGTTATCCTTCTGTGAAATCAAGAAAATATTTTTGGAGAAATGGCTTATGGGAAGGACGGAAGATTAGAGTTTAATCTACTGTCAACAGCGCAGTGATTAGTGATGGGGCACCAGCTCGGATTAAAAAAGGATTGGAAAGGTAATCGGCCGTGCCCTTTTCAAAGGGACCTTTCTGACATTTGCCTGGAGCGATTTAGAGAAAACCAATATCTGAAGGTAGGATGCGGTTTGAAGCGTCGTCCTCCCGATAGCGAGTACTGTGCGCTAACTACAGCGCCAGCTTCCTCGACTGCGACTACCTTCTGAATTTCGCAGTATTCAGTTCTGTAAAATAAAAGATTGAGAGTTTATGGTAACCTCTGAGAGAAAATAGTTACTTTGTTAAAAGTAGATTATAGCTTAAGGTAAAACCATATTTTTCGGTTCAAAATATATTTTCATGGTGAAAGAGTTTTGGGAATTGCTGGTGAGTGCAATGTCACATAATCTGAATCAGTTCGACGCCTTCTAAAACCACCTTGAAATGTAACACAAGAATATTTTTAATAATGTGGGAAAACGTCGATGCAGAACTTCCGAAAGCTAGATTAGGCTTTTTGAGTACTGCTTCGACTCAGAACGTAATTGTGGCAATACAAAGGATACAATCATGAGATATCTTTTAAGCTCTCTGGGAAAAATGAAGCATCTTTGCATCAAATACAAACAAAATTAATAAACTGTTACGACATACCACTAACATGAGAAAGTTATTCAGCTGCTGAATAATGTTACGTCACCGGTATTTTAACTTGTAAAGCAGTGTTTTTATCCTATATGTAGCCAAAAAAGAGTACAGGATTTTACTTACGTAATATGATATGGAAGAGCCAGGTTGAGTACTAATCAAAAATAATGTAATGGCACCTGTCGGGATCCCCTGCAACAAAAAACATATTTGCTGTTTCTGTACAGTTCGGTGCCTCTGAACCGTAACGTTTAGTAAATAACTGGCATGTTTCGGATTCTCACATCGAAATATAAGCAGACAGCGGAATACTGCGGTCATATAGTTATGGTATCGCCACAGTACAGCGATTGAGTTAAACGAAAATGGCATTCTGGTTCCGTTATTTTACGCTGCTCGATTCACCAAAGGAAAACTGCAGGTATCCTGTCCAATCTATCTCCACTTGAGAGCATATACTTGGGAATCTCGTGTATCGCTGACATAACGCATTTCATTTACATTCTTCGCAGTGGGATCTCTCAGCTAGTCGTATACTCCCAGCTCACTTATTTGTGTTAATTCTTAATTTCTTTGCGGGTTTTTGGTACTTGCATTGTTTAATTCATAAATTTCGGGCGTATTATAGTACTTGAGAGTTGTAGGATCGCGTTTTAGTACCTGAATAGTGTAAATTCGCGTAGTTGTCTGTCTTCTGTTTTGTTTTGAACGGCCAGTGTCGGTTGGTCAGTCAGTGTGCTCCTGCCACCGTTGGATAAGCAGCTGCAGCAGCAAGTCGTATACTCCTAGCTCTCTCATTTACATAGTTTTCTTCTTGATTTCTTTCCGTGTTTTTGGTACTTGCATTGTTTAATTCATAAATTTCGGGTCTATTATAGTACTTGAGAGTTGTAGCATCGCGTTTTGAGAACCTGAACAGTGTAAAATCGCGTTGTCGCCTTCCGCCGCCAAGCAGTGTGTCAGCAGTGCGCAAGTAGCAGCATTACTGCCTTTACTAGGCACTCTTGTGTTTTAATAACCGTTTAAATTTTGTATCGAATTTTTTGTGCTCTCTCTAGATTAATTCAGACTTTCTTTGCACAACAGTTTTTTTTAGCATGGATAGGGACTGCAACTGCTGTGTTCGGATGCAGGCTGAGTTGGCATCCCTTCGTTCCCAGCTTCAGGCAGTGTTGGCTTCGGTCACACAGCTTGAGGCTGTTGCCAATGGGCATCACTTTGGGGGTCCGGATGGAGGTTTGGCCAGCTCGTCCCACGCATCCCCCGATCGGACTACGACTGTGGCTACCCGGGATACTGCCCACATTGAGGCTGATCCCTCACCTGTGGTAGAGTGGGAGGTCGTCTCGAGTTGTGGCAGGGGGCAAAAGACGTTCCTGAGGGCTGAACGGAAGGCCTCTCCAGTTTGTCTGATGAACCGGTTTCAGGCTCTGTCTCCGGCTGATACTGATGTTCGGCCCGAGATGTCTGCTTGTCTTCTTCCAGAGGTTTCCCCTCAGTCTGCAAGATCCGGGGAGTCGCAGAGGGTGGGCTTACTGGTAGTTGGAAGCTCCAATGTCAGGCGCGTAATGAGGCCCCTTAGGGATATGGCAGCAAGAAAAGGGAAGGAAACCAATGTGCCCTCCATGTGCATACCGGGGGGAGTCATTCCAGATGTGGAAAGCGTCCTTCCGGTTGCCATGAAGGGTACATGGTGCTACCATCCGCAGGTGGTCGCTCATGTCGGCACCAATGATGTGTGTTGCTATGGATCGGATGAAATCTTCTCTGGCTTCAGGCGGCTATCTGATTTGGTGAAGACTGCCAGTCTCGCTAGTGGGATGAAAGCAGAGTTCACCATCTGCAGCATCGTCGAAAGGGACTGACTGCGGACCTTTGGTACAGAGCCGAGTGGAGGGTCTGAATCAGAGGCTGAGACGGTTCTGCGACCGTGTGGCCTGCAGATTCCTCGACCTGCGCCATAGGGTGGTGGGGTTTCGGGTTCCGCTGGATAGGTCGGGAGTCCACTACACGCAGCAAGCGGCTACACGGGTAGCAGGGGCTGTGTAGCGTGGACTGGGCGGTTTTTTAGGTTAGATGGCCTAGGGCAAGTACAGAAAGTTCAACAGCTTCAAAGGGTGCAGGGCAAAGTCAGGACATGCGGGGACCAAGCACCAATCGGTATTGTAATTGTAAACTTTCGAAGCTGCATTGGTAAAGTACCGGAACTTCAAGCGCTGATAGAAAGCACCGAAGCTGAAATCGTTATAGGTACAGAAAGCTGGCTGAAGCCAGAGATAAATTCAGCCGAAATTTTTACAAAGGCACAGACGGTGTTTAGAAAGGATAGATTGCATGCAACCGGTGGTGGCGTGTTTGTCGCTGTTAGCAGTAGATTATCCTGTAGTGAAGTAGAAGTGGATAGGTCCTGCGAAATATTATGGGTGGAGGGTACACTCAACAACCGAGCTATGTTAATAATGTGCTCCTTTTACCGACCTCCCGACTCAGCAGCATTAGTGGCCGAACAGCTGCGATAAAATTTGGAATACATTTCACATAAATTTTCTCAGCATATTATAGTCTTAGGTGGAGATTTCAATTTACCAGATATAGACTGAGATACTCAGATGTTTAGGACGGGTAGTAGGGACAGAGTATCGAGTGACATTATACTGTGTGTACTATCCGAAAATTACCTCGAGTAATTAAACAGAGAACCGACTCGTGGAGATAATATATTGGACCTACTCATAACAAAGAGACCCGAACTTTTCGACTCTTTAAGTGTAGAACCGAGAATCAGTGATCATAAGACCGTTGCAGCATCGCTGAATATGGAAGTTAATAGGAATATAAAAAAAGGGAGGAAGGTTTATCTGTTTACAAGAGTAATACAAGGCAGATTTCAGACTAACTAAGAGATCAAAACGAAAATATCTGTCCCGACACTGACAATGTTGAATGTTTATGGAAAAAGTTTAAGGCAATTGTAAAATGCGTTTTAGACAGGTACGTGCCGAGTAAAACTGTGAGTGACGGGAAAAACCCACCGTGGATCAACAACAAAGTTAGGAAACTACTGCGGAAGCAAAGAGAGCTTCACTCCAAGCTTAAACGCAGCCAAAACCTCTCAGACAAACAGAACCTAAACGATGTCAAAGTTAGCATTAGGAAGGCTATGCGTGAAGCGTTCAGTGAATACGAAAGCAAAATTCTATGTACCGACTTGACAGAAAATCCTAGGATGTTCTGGTCTTACGTTAAATCAGTAAGTGGCTCGAAACAGCATATTTAGACACTCCGGGATGATGATGGCTTTGAAACAGAGGATGACACGCGTAAATGCTGTTTCGCAGAGGAAGACCCCACTGCAGTTCCTTCTCTAAATCCTCGCACAAATAAAAAAAATGGATGACATCGAAACAAGTGTCCAAGGAATAGAATAGCAACTGAAATCACTCAACAGAGGAAAGTCCACAGGACTTGACGGAATACCAATTCGATTCTACACAGAGTACGCGAAAGAATTTGCCCCCCTTCTAACAGCCGTGTACCGCAAGTCTCTAGAGGAACGGAAGGCTCGAAATGATGGGAAAAGAGCACAGGTAGTCCCAGTCTTAAAAAAGGGTCGCCGAGCAGATGCGCAAAACTATAGACCTATATATCTGACGTCGATCTGTTGTAGAATTTTAGAACATGTATTTTGCTCGAGTATCATGTCGTTTTTGGAAACCCAGAATATTCTCTGGAGGAATCAACATGGGTTCCGGAAACAGCGACCGTGTGAGACCCAACTCGCCTTATTTGTTCATGAGACCCAGAAATTATTAGATACAGGCTCCCATATAGATGCTATTTTCCTAGACTTCCGGAATGCGTTCGATACAGTTCCGCACGGTCGCCTGATAAACGAAGTAAGAGCCTATGGAATATCAGACCAGCTGTGTGGCTGGATTGAAGAGTTTTTAGCAAACAGAACACAGCATGTTGTTATCAATGGAGAGACGTCTACAGACGTTAAAGTAACCTCTGGCGTGCCACAGGGGAGTGTTATGTGACCATTGCTTTTCACAATATATATAAATGACCTAGTGTGTAGTGTCGGAAGTTCCATGCGGCTTTTCGCGGCTGATGCTGTAGTATACAGAGAAGTTGCAGCATTAACAAATTGCAGCGAAATACAGGAAAATCTACAGCGGATAGGCACTTAGTGCATTGAGTGGCAACTGACCCTTATCATAGACATATGTAATGTATTGCGAATACATAGAAAGAAGGATCCTTTATTGTATGATTATATGATAGCGGAACAAACACTGGTAGCAGTTACTTCTGTAAAATATCTGGGAGTATGCGTGCGGAACGATTTGAAGCGGAAAGATCATATAAAATTAACTGTTGGTAAGGCGGGTACCAGGTTGAGATTCATTGGGAGAGTCCTTTGAAAATGTAGTCCATCAACAAAGGAGGTGGCTTACAAAACACTTGTTCGACCTTTACATGAGTATTGCTCATCAATGTGGAATCCGTACCAGGTCGGTTTGACGGAGCAGACACAGAAGATCCAAAGAAGAGCGGCGCGTTTCGTCACAGGGTTATTTGGTAACCGTGATAGCGTTACGGGGATGTTTAGCAAACTCAAGTGGCAAACTGTGCAAGAGAGGCGCTCTGCATCGCGGTGTATGTTGTGTCCAGGTTTCGGGATGGTGAGTTTCTGGATGAGGTGTCGAATATATTGCTTCCACCTTCTTATACCTCCCGAGGAGATCACGAGTGTAAAATAAGAGACATTCGAGCGCGCACGGAGCCTTTCAGATAGTCCTTCTTCCCGCGAACCATACGCGACTGGAACAGAAAAGGGATGTAACGACAGCAGCACGTAAAGTGCCCTCCGCCACACACCGTTGGGTGGCTTGCGGAGTGTAAATGTAGATGTAGATGTAGACTCTGCGCTGTGCTCTCTAAAAAAGTACTGCTTAGTCACTTATATCTGTGTGATTTCGTTACTTGTTCTACAGTTAGTTACTTTTCAGGTGCAGACCAAGGAAAGAGGTGGATGCTGTCGCAACTCTGTCCCGTTAATAAAGCAAATGAACAGAAAATATTGGATGCAGCAAATCAGTCTTGAAACACTTTGTGGTTAAACTGATCATTAGATCTTACGGCTATAGAAATGTTTCATACGATACTCGAATGCGACCACAACTCTGAACATTCTTTAATCAAATCCCATTTAATCTCTCAAACAACCAACCTAATCGACGAGAGTAAATACCTAATATGGCACTCTTTAGATAACGCTCTTTTTCTGTGTACATGTTTCTGAATATTCGTTTACTCTCCCAGTCTTACGTTTGTTAAGTCCTTGGTGAATGCCTTTTATCACATTATACAAATTTGGTGATCGCTTTTTATGGTTAACAGTTATTTCAAGCCATCAGGTATCAGAATATTGTTAGCAGTTTGGAAAACTAGCATGAACACCCGCTAGGAAAAGCAAGACAAAGATAGTAGTAGATATGTATAGCATGAAATGACCCGCGTTACCAGCAGTGCTTTCCCCTCCGACAAGTACGAAGTTAGACAAAGTCGTCCCAGGAGCAAATTCATTGTGCCAAAACCACAGCTGTTCACATGGTCTTGGGCTTTCTTCCTGCCATTACAACTACATATACAATTGTTTCCCAAAGATCAACATATGACATGTAGCGCTCACTAGTTGTTTTACTAGTGTTAGTTCCCCCTTCCCTGTACCAAACGCAAAAGGTTCATTGGAATAACGATTACTGATAAGTGTTCCTGTGAGATCTAATACCTGAAATTTTGTCTTCACGGTATTTTCGTGGTATACGGGTACATATATCAGGAAACCATTTGTTATTAGGTCTAGAAATGTACGCCGTCGGAATTCTAACAGTAAACGGTAATGTGGTCTACTGCCGTGTAACGTCTGTCTCTGGAGTTGCATGCGCACCTGTCGGGCACTTCCGTCATAACTAAATGAAGCTTTCAAGAAACGCGCTGCTCTTCTTTCAGTCATCTATATTTGCTCTTTCAGTACCTTCTCGCAACTATCCCAGAATGAAACACCTATCACATTATGAAGATTATTCCAACGAGTCTCGGACTGGCTTCTGCCTTTCCTATAATCCGTTTTATGTTAGCATTCCACTTTAAATGACTCTGCCCGCTCTCTTGTAGATATTTAATCGATGGGGCTCCTCCAGGTGATAGTAAATCTTATGATATTACCATAAAGGGTCTCTCCACCTATCTATGAGCAGTACGTTGTATTTGTTTACATGTAGAAATAACTCCCAATCCCTTCTCCAAGAGTCGATCCTGTGCAGTTCTTCCCGTATTATGCTACAGTTTTCTAGAGCTATTACTTCTCGACATATAACAAGCACAATCTTAAAACAGCCTAAATGAGTTTCTAATGATCCAGGTCACTGTATTCATGATGAGACTGGCTTTATAACGCTGTTCTTGTCGTATATTCAATAATGGTAAAGCTCCCTACTTCAGACGTACCATTTTACCTGCGTATACGCCTTTGTAGTGTACTTGCCGTCTTCTTCTCTGCGTGTCTTATTTTATTCCACCAACCATCAGCCAGTTTAAGGTGAGAATTTTTCCTGCAGTCCGTTTCTTCAGTTGGTCTGTATTTCTAGATGACGCAGAGATAGCACACATTGTTGTAAACAAACTGACATTCTGAATTAAATTCCGAAAAAGAACGCTTACAATTAAAGATTTTTACTGCAGTGGAGTTCGTCCTGTGTTTAACTCGTTTCTTATGCTTACCTGGGGATATTACCCTAGGAGTTTTAGATGACCACTTTCATTAGACGGACCTCTTCTTCCCCACCTTCAACCCCGTTCTTCTTCTGATACTTAACATCTGTTTGTTATACAAAATGTAAATATATACGCCGGTGCACAAGAAGGTCGATTAACATCTTTAGCGTCAATCACTGCGACATGTAATCGCTGTTATCGTAATTTAACATTAACATTTTACTTCTATTAGTATATCTTCATGCATGAATCCTGTTATGCAAGTTCGTATGAAGTCCTTATAGTATCAGAAAACGATAGTAATAAAAAACCGTTCTAGCCGTCATCGGATGACAGAAGTTGTTGGTGTACGAATGTATTTTTGTGTAACTGTTTCACCTCATTCTTCTCCACCGCAGTAAATAGGAAAAATCTTTGAATTACCGAACTAACAAAACTGTTTCCCGATATTATCTATTTGGTACACAAATATTTTTCCCATATTTTGTCCGAAACATTTACTGCTCCTGCTTATACACTTTGCATGTCCTAGATGTATGTAGATGACCAATTAACACAAATTGGAATATACATACAATTACACCCAGCTGACGTAATGAAATACAGTAGTGCACTATCTATCCACACAAACAAACAAACACACATATACATACACATACACACACACACACACACACACACACACACACACACACACACACACACAGACACAGACACAGACACATGCATCATCATCTCTATGTGTCTCTAACGGGGATAGGTTACAGGAGAGTGTGCATGCAGCCGGTAATCGATCCCGCGCCTAGCGAGCGCGTAGCCACGTCACTCATGCATGTCAGCAGACCAGAGACTCGCACCAGAAATCCAGTTCCACCCCCATGTGTGCCCAGCTAATGGCTTCTTGTTTGTACGGGAATTTCACATAACTGCGCTTGGACAGGCTAATGAAGCCTTTGACGTGGGTGACAGGCAGGGTAAGATAAAGAGCATTCACCTCCCGGTTGGACATCGCAATAGTCAAAGGATACACAATGTCAATAGAAATGGAAATTTATCAACGGTAGTGGCTCACTGCGCGTCCCTGATAATGTACATATGATGAATTATGTATCATCATAATCTGACTTCTACAGTATGTACTGTAACTTTATGTCCTTGTCTCTAAAAGCACGATGACCAGCCTTACCTAAGCTCTATAGATGTTTAGTTTAGAGTTGGCCATTTATCGTGCATCTGAAAGACTAGCTTCTTGTTACAGCAGCCATTTCATCAGTATGATCTCTACCCATGGGGTTTATAAATGTTTTTTTCTTTCTCTTTTTCAAGTTTTTGTGATTTGTCTTCAAGATTAATCTGTGCCTACATCCATGCCTAGTTTCCTTTGCAAACTCCAAGGAATTGCTCTCAATTGTTACAGTTTCGTTCAAAATATGTTTTGTTTGCTATTTGATAACAATCTACATTTCAGTTTCAGTTTCGGAAATACTAAATTTTATTAGAAGCATTGGCTTTATTTTTGGCACCTCTGATATTTAGAAAGTAATGAATGTATATCCTCATTTTGAAATGATAAATAATACCAAATTGTAGGCCAAACGATAATTTTGAGTGTTGCGCTTTTTCCCAGATATAATGAATTGGTTTTTCACATGTTATCAATGATGTAGGAGTACACAGTTTCAAAATTAATGTTTCTTCAATATTTTCGTTGTTCGAATATATCATTTCCATCTCATATTCAGCTACAGAACTCATTACTTTATTTCGGGATGACACCTAAGTAAAGCGTAATTTATAAATGTAACCATTGGATTCATTTGGAACACAAAATTATGATGAACGCTTTGTCTGATTAGTTTTCTTTTATTTTTTTATTTTTTATTTTTTTACTGACATGATTAGTCTTTCCATAGCAATGAAGTATATACCTATACGTAAATGGAAGTAAAATAGTATTTCTATGATCATCGGCTTCTCTCCACCACCGCTGGCAGTTGTTTGTGTGCACATTAGCATCTGGTGTGTGTCTGTGTGTATGTATAGTTATACAAGTAAAATATCTCTGAACTATCTGCGGCAATCTGCACTTAAGTCCTGTACTGAAGTATGCTGCAGGCCTGATTTTAGAATCCACACCTACAGCCATTCGACCATGAAGTTGAAAAGTATAGATCCATGCCAGTAGAAATGCCATCATCAATGACTCTGACTCTGTGACATCATCAAGATGATTGGCACATGGAAATTTAAATATCAAAACTGATGCGGAAAGGATATTTCAATTTATGGGAAACAGCAATCAGTAGGAAAATCTAAAAAACGTGAAAAATGGTATTGGTGGAAAATTTGAACGTCCAAGATAAAGAAGACTATGATGATAAAAAAAAAAACAACAAAACACTGCTTAATATTCTAGCAACTGTAAAACTGAAACAGCCAGCCACAACCTTTCCTGCACTTAAAAGTATGCAAACACTCCGAAATTTTACTTACACTTGGTTCCAAAGTATTTAACCAAACGATGGTGTGCCGGCTGTTATTTGCAGTATTTTCACGTTTACTAATAACAGGAAATTAAAATGAAACATCTAATAATATAATAACCATATTCAGCATTTCCAAAAGAATCTAAACGCTATGAACTTTTGGGCAATCTTGAAATTTATTTATCGAATAATTTTTGAACAGTTAATAACTTAGTATATCCACTTCTACAACTTCCTTACAAAAACGACAGTCAACTTGTAGCCATCTTGATCGTACTGAAAAGTATTTCCATGCTTTTAACTTCAATTTAACACCATGTTTGGAACTATTTTTCCAAAAAAATTATGTAAAGGCTGTATTTTATTACCATAATGTTCATAGAAAACTTACATAGAAATTTCAGATTAAATTTTTATAAAAATATAATTTATGTGGATATATGTATGTGATTTACAAATATTTTTAATACATAATTGTCTCTACTCAAGAGTTCCTGCATGGTATACAAGCACGCCTTGTCCTTTATGTTATATAGAAAAGTAGGTAACAAAAATTATGTTTTATCAAAATGTTAAAATGCTGTGTAAGACTTGTGATATACTGGACAATTTCCTACTGTTTCATTTACCAATGGTGACTTATAGGAAGGTTTTGTTACGTTATTGTGTAACAGTGCTAATGTATGCAGCGATTTCTGGCCATTTCATGTACCACGGGTGATGTATTTAGCAATTTGTTGTAACCTAGTTTGATGCCTACCATTTATAACAATGGTGATGTATTTTGCAAGTTCTTGCCAATCGTCTGATGATTATCTATTACAAAGACAATGCATATCGGAATTTGTTGCAGTTTTGTATTATGATTGGGATGTTATTAGGGATCCAATAGCAGATATTTATCTCAGGTTATGGCAGATGCACGTACTATCAGCTTATGGTGTCAGAGATCCAGTAGCTGACGTCCACTGTCAGGATATGACACATACACTGTCATTTTCTGGTAGTACAATACAGTTTTAACATTCAGTCAAAGACACCGATTGTCAGGTTGCAGCATAAGCACTTGAGCGTCTGGTTTTGGAGTACTATTTGAGCTGCAATAACTGACACCCTCAGTCAGTGCATGACTTTTCTTTGTGATTGATTAAAATAATATGTGTGGAGCCATGAAATATACTATTACTCATTACACATTTGCAGTTGCCATTCATGATATCCTCAAACTGTAACAAACTGGCCTCCACACAGCAATTTCTTCCATGTTACAATAAAACTTCGACAAATTGCCTTCAGTGTTGCAGCCAGATTTTAATTAGCTGTCCATGTTACAGAAAAATGGTAAGAAACTGTCTTCCATGTTATAGCAACATTGCAATAAACTGCCCTCCATGTTACTGCAAAATTGTAACCAATGTCGGCCACCTGCGTACACACACAGCTGTGAACTGATGCACAGTTAAAATACAGCTCCCACAAGGACCTGCAATGGAAAAGTGAGTTATACGTATACTCCTTGGTACTCAAAGAGAATGGTATATATGTTTCTGTAGAAAAGAAATATTGAACCTACAGTTAACAAGGTAATTTAAATTTATTGTCAGATGAAGACTTTTTAGGTCATGTGATAATATATTATTGGGTGAGGTATAGTGTTTACGCCATACATGAAGAAATTATGAATATGTACAGATATAAAGGATGTAGTAATGTCTACTAGGAATACCTCTGGAGTTAGCTTAGTGTGCCACATTTGTGCCAACTAGAATGGTTATGTGATATTTGTGTAACACTGTTTGTTTACTTTTTCTCCTAAAAGATAAACTATAAATTATATGTATTGATTTTTACACATTTATTTATTGGTGATAGTAAAGGAGAAAGTTAAAATATATGAAATCCGAGTCATTTAGTTAGGTATTTGCTCCATTGATCACTTTTTGTGATAAAAGTGGTGATGTCTAATGTATCAACATAATAATCAGGGAAAACTTACATATCAATTTCACCAAGAAATAAAATAAAAATATAATGTTGGTCATTTACAGGTATTTTAATACATAATTATCTCTACTCAAGAGCTCTTCTGTGGCATAGAAGCAGCTGTCAAAGAGGATCAACTCTAATCTCCATTTGAAAACACTTCTACTTGTCAGGCATTTTATTTCCAAAGGTAGAAAGTAAAAGTGTTTCATTGCTGTATATTTCACACCTTTCTCTGCCAAAGTTATGTTCATTACAGGGTAATGCAGGTACATTTACCATCTAGTGTTGTGAAAATCTCTTATTCTTACACATAGATGGATTTTTGATAAGTGAATAAATCTACTGTTAGGTTGTGGTCAATAGTCCCAACTACTTAAAATGATACTTACAAGATGAACATTTGTGAACACCTTACATAATTCTAGTGACACTATTTTGGTCAATGATTACTTTATGTCTAAGCAAGGAGTTTCTCCGGAATATTATCCCATAAGACATCAATAAAGGAAAACTTGCAACATAAGTGAACTAACTGACTTGTATGTTGCAAAACTTGACCATTACTCTTATGGCAAAAACAGGTGAATTTAGACCTTTTAGCAGGTCTACTATGTGGTTTTCCTCTTTAAATTCTCGTCAATATCTGCACCTAGAAACTTACAATTTTCTACTCTGTTCATTTCTTCTTGTTGATGTTCTAGGTTGGTAGGAGGCGGAATACTTCTTACAATACAAAGTACGATGAACCGCATTTTTCTTTTCAAAGCTTAAAACTAGCCCAGTTGTGCCAAATCTTTCATTAACTTTCCAAAAATATATCATTCAGTATTTTCCCTGTTGATGCTTCTTTGCTCAGCTTCGAGACGTTATCCGAAATGAGACTACTCCTTTTTCCAGTTTCATATAAAAGTGTAGATAATTAACGACAAGCAAGAACGGTAGTGGACAAATGGTCAAGCCCCATGGCACTCCAATTATAATATCTTACCATGCAGAAGATGTGGCAACGCTCTTCTTATTACCTGAAAAGACGAAGGTACCTTCTAACGTTCTGTTAATTTTGTTTTAATTTTATTTCAATTTTATAGTGAGTCATCAGTATTTGTCTGGACGGATTTGTCCCACACCGAATTCCTCTCCTGTGTGAAATGTTTCATCAAGTAGCACTTGCAGCGTATGTACTCAATAATTTGCTGGATGTATTCATTTTTCTCTCTTCCTCTACACCTTTAAGTCTATGCTGCTCTCTTCATCTAGTGTCTTCTAGTACAATGAAAGTTCCCTAATATCTTAACACATGTCCTGTCATCGTGACAGTGTTTTCCACTATTTCCTTCCTCAATGACTTTGTGGAGAACCTCCTCATTCCTCACATTATCCGTCCATCTAATTTTCAACATTCTTTCGTAGCACCACATCTCAAATTCTTATATTATCTTCTCTTCCGTTTTTCTCACAGTCCACATCTCACTGTCATACAATATGGTTCTCGAATAAGATCACAACCAGGCATCTGCTAAACTACATATTCAAAAGTGTTCAGTAAATTTATAGCTGTCTTAGTAGAAAGGCTTATGAAATTCAAACTGTGATTAGCTAAGTATCTCCCATTGTAACGTACTGTGCTTAGTTGTTTCAGTCTTTATGGAATATAAAAACTTTACCAACAGCAACATCTTGCATATTAAGCGCTATGATCAGCTGTTTAATTTTAATGATGGATACTACAGAATTTTCCCACTAACACTGTTCTGCTCTTTTAAATTTTCCCACAGTTCTCCATATTACATTTTTAAGTGATACGTTGACCATCTTTCATTTTTAAATTTAGTGTCATCTAGATGACATCTAGCATCCATGATTGTTAATGACAATATTTTGCCTGACATGTAAGTAATCCGCAGTAACACTATGCATGCCAATGTCAAGTGTCCACCAACTTGAAATGTCATTGGTATCGCATAGTTCAAAACCTCATTTAAGTGGAAAGACCATCAGATAGCAGATTGTTGGTAGATATACCTCATCTACACTGCGTGGTTTTTCCCACCGTGTATAAACTCTAGTGATTGATGGATGAGAGGGTACGTAACAAAAGAGGTCTACTGAATTTACGTCCGAAGATGCATGGTTTCCATGCTAGAGACCATTTAATCAGTCTTATAGTGTGACAGAGACTGCGGTATAATACACTCTCTACGGTTCAGCCACAGTTGCTGTATGTGTCGAAAATGATTTCCTTGTGCCTCAACGCGTGCGTGTACGCTCCTGACCATGTTCTGTCTCACACGTTTCCATAGGCCAGGCTGCATCCGAACAGCGTCAAAGGCAGCATGTATACGGTGCTCCAGTGTCTCTACATCTGGAACGGGCTCTGTATACACAATACTTTTGAGATGGCCCCATAACCAGAAATAGCAGGGATTGAGATCTGGTGAGCGAGCAACAAGCCACCGAACTGGACCCCCTCGCACGACCCATCGACCAGGGAATATACGATTGAGATGCCTCCGAAAGTTAATGCTGAAGTGGGCGGGAGCACCTTATTGTAGCAGCCACATGACCCTTCGAATCATAATGGCACTCCTTCCAGCAGGGGAGGCAAAGTCACCCCAATAGTTCCAGGCTGTTAGCCAATTTTACCGGCCCCCACATTGCTGATGATTCGCTGTCACCATTACACGGGGGTTCTCCATACGGTCCCACAGATGACTGTTAAGAAAGCTGAAGATACCCCTCAGCGTAAAGGTGGTCTCATCTGTGAATAGACTGGATGGTCTAATGAAGAAACCAGTAACAAACCTGCTCCATGTGTAGTAAGTCTGTCACTAGTAAGCCCTGCACACGCTGTAAGTCCTAATGGTAGCGACAGTTGTCATTGAAGAATGTTCCAAACGTTCTTCTGGCTTACCCTATAGTGACCGGCCAACTACCTGTTGCAGTCACGGCAGTCGCCTCCCGCAGTGTTAACCACATTTTCCTCCAAGTTGGGTGACCAAACATGTTGGGTACATCCTTCAGGATTTCCTGCTTCCTGACACGATCCTGTCTTAGAAAACGGCGAAATACTCTTGCAAACATTGAATGCTGTAGTTGTTGTCGGAAGGGATAGGTCTCCTGATACAACCTTATTGCCCACCACCGATTGCCATTGGCCTTTCCGTAAGTAAACAACATGTCGGCAAGCTCTCCATTCGAATACGGTAACACTGTGTACAACGTTGTATGACGTCCACTACAGGGTGAGTCAGCAAGAGCAGTGAATCTGACACATTACCCATTACTATGGCAAGAGAGGGCGCCAGTGCATGAAGTATGAGGAACAGTACCACCCTCTGGTAGGATATCAAGCATGCTGTAACAGCGGTTGGATGGTACAGCCAATATTAGGCCGCAGTCTCTGTAACAAAGTACGATTGTATAAATGGTCTCTAGAATGGAAACCATGCATTTCCGGGCGTAGGTTCGTTAGCCTTTCTTGTCCAGTATCCTCTCATCGACCAATCTATAGGGTTTGTACACAGTAGAAAAAATCACCGTGTATATTTCATTACGAATAACAGGGTTTGTGAGTTTGGATGTTGCAATAACTATTAGGGATAAAAAATGACTGCAGTCACAGACTCTCCTGCCGCTTCAAAATGTTTATCAATGCAAACCTTGGTTACATAATCTCCGTTTGTAAATGTTCTGGCAAATTCAGAAATCCTTGCTACTATTTGCTGCAAGTTCGGTAGACTTTAATGAATGTACATAAAACGCCTACATTTTACAGTACCCTTGAAAGGTTCAGCAGCGTCATTATCTGTTCAGGAATCGGAAAGTAACGTTTCAGGAAGACTTAGAATTCTATTGCCTAACCTGCTGTGTTCTGGGACGTGAATACTAACGTGTACTGTCTGGCATTTAAGGTGCCTGAGAGTATTCTAGGTAAAGTTCAGCTGCATTACATTAACAGTAAGTGAAAACACTGGGAGAATATTGCACTGATACTTATAACAGATATGTAATAAGTAAGTAACTTGAAGTCGTGGCGCGTTGCTTGGCCCACAGGAAAAATAAAAGGGAGGGAACCGAGTGATTAACGGTACAACCATTATTAGATTATTTGTGAGTTGATCCAAACGATATACAACACACGGTCATTTCATCAATGCAGTATTCACAAATATGGAAACAATGACGAGAATTGCTTATTCAGTTTAAAATTGTGCATTGTGTCCAGTATCAAGTAAAAGCCAATAGACCAATGAAACGAGCAATTAATATTACTCCAGCATCACAAGGCCAGGTTAGTTAAATTATACCACTGAGTTAAATTTTTATAATATAAAACACAAAGGTGCAGCAAACTGAGGACAGAACTGAGGCAACAACATCAGTAATCACTTTTGTACAATCAACCAACTAAGAACAGTAGGCTAACAATAACAGTAAAGACAACAATTAAGAACGCAGTTCCTACGACAGGAGCACAAATGTTCCTAATCAGAATAGAGTCGCTACATAGAAGCTAATATTTCACAGTGAACCTCTGAAGTGACAACTTTTAAACGATTCACGCCATTTCAACATATAATTTCTGAGATGACAGCATTGCACTACAGCTAATCTTCTCTTAAATCTATGTCCTGTTCCTGTTTTATTTCTTGGTGTATTACTTCTTTTATATCTCTGAATTATCCGAATATTTGTCAGAACATTGTACCTTCCACAAGCACATAACAAATGAATACAGTATGAATACCTCAAATTTCGTGATGATTGTGTATTTATTTAACGTATGGTTTACTGTTTTTCCAGTAACTTTATGTAAATATTAATTACAATTGATAATACAAATCGTGGTAATTTCAGAAGTGATCAGTAACTTGTGTTAGGTGACGCCACCTTTACAGAAGAGTGCCAGACTGCTTAGACAATATGTAACTTCAATCGTTTGTTATTTACCATGACCGCACTTGGGCGGAATACTGGCTTACTTATTTATGGACAAACCATTGTTTATATTTATTGCGAATGGTCTAAGTATGACAGAATGTTTATACAATTTGTTTATTTAAATATTGTTTCAAAATGTAGATTAGTCATGTATTTTTAGTGTGGACGGCCTTCAGACAATGGAAAGGCAGGCAGTCGCGGAACATTACGGGAGTCAGTTGGAGAGAGGCACTATTTAGAGTGAAGAGCTCAAGGTAGGGATTCTAAGCAATTTTACACGAGATCTGCAGACCTGCCTGTTGTAACGAGTAGTTTTCGATCGTGGAGGTTTTTCATTCTTGGTTGTGAACGGCCGCTACTGTACTTCAGCTTCTGAAGGGACTTTTTGTTTTGAGAGTTCTGAATGTGCTTCAGAGTACGACTGAGGATACACACAGTATATGTTATTACTGTTTGTAAAGCGGGCGATAGTAAATCATTATGTTGAACTCTAAACTGTTTTGATCTGGTGAATATTTCGTGTTATGTGATTACGAAATAGACTTAGTTTTTGCATGTCTTTGATTACAATTTAGTTTGGGATTATGTTACCATTCTCGTAACGCTCCCAACGTAACTTTACTGTATTCGATAAGGGTATCTCCTATCTGTATTTTAACTGAATGTCGTGGATCACTTTCGGTTTATTTGAGACTTCCTTTCTTGAATAAACATTATTAAACGTAATTATCTGTCGTCTACATCAACGACAGACGTCAGAAGAAAACCCTTGTCAATTATTTATTCATTTAACTTTATTTTTTATCTCTGCGAATTTTATTAACTCACAGTTCTAGCCAGTGTACAGATTATTTGACTGCAGGGTCACAGCTACAGGTTAGTATTTGCAGCGAATTAGCTGTGGGGCGTGAAAACAGACGTGCTCGTCTCAACCCTATGATTAAAATTTTTAAACAGGGCCCTAATCCATGTACCTAAATCAGTAGTAACCACAAGTAAACAAGCAACTGCTTTGCAGTTTAGAATAGCAACCCAGCAGCAGAAGCCTTTAGGTAACGTCGTAAACAGCAGGGTAAACACAACAACAACGAGCAATGCATCCCTTGTCAGGAGCGCAGTTGTTTCCGGTCAGAATAACACCGCCAAGCCAATCTTCGTATTGCAGCCCCAGTCCACCACCAAATACAAGGCGGAATAATTGCCACAATAGCTAACCTGAAACAGCATAGTATTAGCACCGAAACAATTCTGAATTGTGTAAGTAACTAGTTACCGCTTGTGCGGCCGCTCAGTACACATACACATTAGCCTTAAGATAGAAAACCTGACGAGACGATTGTCGATGAACACATTACTCCAATCAAGCTCCGTAAAATTCAAGAATAAATATACTATCACCTGGAATATAACCAATTACTGACACAGTTTATCGATATACTCGTAAGACTGAAAAAAACATAAAATATTGTGAACCACCATAAACACAATCAATTATTCATACAACTTATCGATCTACTCGTGACATACAGTATCTAGCAAGACAGCTGTCTGCATAGAACGCATACTCGTGTCAAGTGCACACATGCGGCGTGACCCAGGAAATATGACACATTTTTACTCACTTTGATGAATGATTGGGTATTTCTTAGCAAGTTGAAAAGTGTCGTATCTAAAATATTACAGTACTTGTTGAAACTGAAAATTCATTGCCACATATGTATGCATATGTGGTCACCAAGTAACTGCGTGTATTGACGATGGTCGAACGTAACCACACCATCAACGAATTCGTCTGCCGAAGGTTACCGTAGCTGCAGATGGCTATCTCAACAGAATCACAATACGTCAGTCCATCCGAAGGACCAAGTAGCGTTGCTCGCACTTGCCACCTGTGATTGACTGCCCGCAATCGCTGCGTGCATACTTACGGCCAAGTACCAGTAACCCACTGTCAAATGGAGGACAGGTCGCCGAGCACAACAACTTTCTTGCCTACATTGATCGCCACAGTCAGCTAAGCACACACCACAGGCACACATACCCCAAAGCCTCACTATTCCGTAAGCGGTCTACGGTACACAGTGGACAAACTTATTAGCGGCCAGTGTAGTGCTGTCGCTTGCTTATCAGTGTCTTTAAAGTTCTATACTTAAAATAAAATATGATAGCTCCTATGGTTTACAGAAATAATTTACCTTCTGCTTTGTATTGTTCGGAAATTTAAAGGACAAATGGAACAGCGCCTTCTTTCAGACCTGCAATCAACATAGTTTCCAAGGAAACAACGTCTCTCAAAATGTTCCGAAGATAGAGAAAGGTGTTCTGTCGATCTGAAACGTACCTCCTGAGAACATTTAACCATTTTTCTAAACACTGTGAGTTTGAAACAGAAAACTTGCAAATAAATGCACGTTCATTACATTCATATCACACTGTAGACACGTTTGTCAGGAAAGTGCATTAAGATAAATAACATCTAAAAATATTCACATACCTATGAAACATAATATTGCTTCCTTTCTCGATTTTATTCGTGCAGCTAAACGTTGGCCAAATGCCACCACTTTACTTCGCGTGAATTGGATTGTGCAGTGAGTACAGTTACAACTAACAAATGCAGTATACATGCTCAAATAAATATATAATGTTCGATCTATGTTCTTACAAACCACGATCCACTTCTCCTAACTAGACTCTTACCACCTAATGGCGCCCAGCATAAGGTTCCAAATATCCTACGACTGCAACGCCCTCTATAAATTTAGTAGTTTTACAAGGTCTTTGAAATCCTATACTGAGACTCAAACCCCACTAGTCAGCGACAGTGTACACGTATTGGTGCCAACCCCAAAAGCTTGATCGATGTAGTACTACCCACGTCACACAGTGTGTATTTGCCTAAAACAGTTTTCACAATACTCAGGAGAAAGCTCAGACGCACAAGCCGAAAAAGAGAAATGAAACACATGAAGAACTAGAACTACGACGTGGTTCGGCAACAAATCCAAGCAGTTATGTGACACCAAGAGTGAATTAATTCACACAACTGCTTATTTTTCACTATTGTCTTAAATAAAATATAGGAGACAAAAACTATCTCTCAACATGGAAAAAATGATAATTTGGCAATGATCATCCGTTCTCACGCAAAAACTGAACTGACGTCTAAAAGTGACTTAGAGAAGAAGTAAGACGTACGCTATGTCTCTCAGCATAGTTGCAACATAATCCTAAAATACAAATCAATTCTCACTTTCCGACAGAAGTTATCATTGTAACATAACCGTAAAATGTAAGGCAGTTCTTCGATTCTCAACAGACGTCTTCACTAAACGTTACCGACCAGTGAGCCAAATGTTTGGAGATGAAATAATAGCTCAAAGCTAACATTGTTGATGCTATATTTCCATGAGTAACGTACCATGCTGAGCAACTGAATTTGAGAGAGCTTTTGGGATGCTGACAAAATGGACCAGCAGCACAGCGAAATAGCGCCCGACCTTGTGTTGGCCATCGATGTGACAGAAGAGTGCAGGCTAGGCAAAACACGAAACCTCGAATCTATCTGATTAAAACATAGTCTACATTAACTTTTCGATATAAAATATGCTATGCAAGCCGCTGTACAGTGCTTGGAGGTTGTTTCATCGAAGTAATGTTATCAATTTACTATCATATCCCATTCGCATATTGAAAGAGCGAAAAATTACTTTTTTTGTGTCTCTGAATGCTCCATTATCTCTCTTAGTGTGATGATCCCTCTTTGAGATGTACGATGGTAGCAGTATGATGATTTTCTTCAAAGACAGATCCTGAAAATCGACTCAAAACGTCCTTCGCCGCAAATAGTTGTTTGGGTGCAACTGAGTAAAATTTACGCAACTGCCACGCTGATGTAAGAGACTTCATAAGCGGTTCTGACCAGAGATGACCAAACGTTTCTTCATCTACAGCTGCTTGCTGATCCACTGGGAATAGCCGTTGCGAAGCTGAGCAGTTACCACATCAGCAGGTGCAGCCAGAGGACAGGAGTCGAAATTTCTGCAAGGAAACTGAGGCACCGCTACTTTGGCCTCGGTTACTTCGCATCCACGCCAGAGACCAGATGTGGCTTACGTGGTCGAAAATGATGCTGTATCAAAACAAGGACGGGCCGAGAAATACTTGATATACTAATAAAAATAAATACTTGGTATTTAATCAGCGTTATGGTAACCTCACGACCAGCTACATTAGTCCATGAGTCTACGATTCTCAACCACTAACCTTCTTCGGCCTCTGCCACTGCTAGCTGCAGCTTTGCCGCAGGTGCCAAATCTATTGCTGTGAACCCTGCGCCGTCCATTTTGTATCCAGACGAACCACTTTCGTCCTACCATAACTGAGGGGTTCTTTGATTGTTATGGGAAAAGTTTATTCAAACTAGATCACATGAAACATTAGTTAAGTTTTTATATTGATGAATACAAAATTTCCACAGGATTTCTGTATTATTTACAACTGTCATTAACTGTGAAAGTCTCACATGGTGCACAGATATCTGCATCTACATCTACATCCATACACCACAAGCCAGCTGACAGTGTGTAGCGGAGGGTACCTTGAGTACCTCTATCGGTTCTCCCTTCTACTCCAGTCTAGTATTGTTATTGGAAAGAAACATTGTCGGTATGCCTCTGTGTTGGCTCCAGTCTCTCTGATTTTATTCATATGGTCTCTTGGCGAGATATACGTTGCAGGGAGCAACATACTGCTTAACTCGTCGGTGAAAGTATTTTCTCGAAACTTTAACCAAAGCTCATACCGAGCTGCTGAGCGTCTCTCTTGCAGAGTCTTCCACTTGAGCTTATCTATCATCTCCGTAACGCTTTTGCGATTGCTAAATGATCTTGTAACGAAACGTTGGATCTTCTCTATCTCTTCTACCAAACCTATCTGGTACGGATCCCGCACTGATGAGCAGTATTCAAGCAGTGGGCAAACAAGTGTACTGTAATCTACTTCCTTTGTTTTCGGACTGCATTTCCTTAGGATTCTTCCAAGGAATCTCAGTCTGGCATCTCCTTTACCGACGATTAATTTTATATGATCGTTCCATTTTAAATCACTCCTAATGCCTACACCCAGGTAATTTATGGAATTAACTGCTTCCAGTTGCTGACCTGCCATATTGTAGCTAAATGACAAACGATCTTTCTTTCGAAGCGCATTCCACTTGTCTACACTGAGATTCAATTGCCATTCCCTGCACCATGCGTCAATTCGTTGCAGATCCTCCTGCATTTCAGTACAATTTTCCATTGTTACAACCTCCCGATATACAACAGCATCAGTGAACTTCTGATGTTATCCACAAGGTCATTTATATGTATTGTGACTAGCAACGGTCCTACGACACTCCACTGCGGCACATCTAAAATCACTCTTACTTCGGAAGACTTTTCTCCATTGAGAATGACGAACTGTTCTCTTGAAATACAATGTTAGACACTTACAACGGTACATGCTGATCTGAGACTTTTAATACTCACTGATCCTACACTACGCTGCTATAGCTGAGTAGCTGAGGTCACGAACTGGGAGCAAAGCTCTTGCATGATCGACGCTATATTGAGCTCTGCGTGAGGACGCTGCTACGCTGAGATGCTGTGCAGGATAGTCTCCCATACACTGTTGCAGATTTCACTGAGCCTTCGCTAACATCTGTGGTATCGATACGTGTTGCCGCTTTTGGTAAAATGTAAATGTAAATGTGCTTGTAGCTGGGGCATCCTGCCAGGTAGACCGTTCACCTGATGTAAGTCTTTTTAGCTGACACCATTTCTTCGACATACTTGTCGATGAGGATGAAGACAACACAACAAACAGTCCAAGAGTGGTGAGAATCTCCATCCTGTCTAGGAATCGAAACCGGTGCCCCTGCACGTCATTCTACCACGCTGATCACTCAGCTATTGAGACGGATGCCGACTTTGATGTGGCGACCTCACCAACCGGTAGACCACCTGCCAATCTGCTTCAGCTGTCGCCGGCCCCCTAACCTGTAGGTCCATATCTCCAGACCACGGCTGTGCAGGCATTCAACCACCATAGCCTGTGCAGACAAACTCCTTGCTACGTGCGTCTCTTTGTGTGACAGTCATGTTATCGGCGAGACCCATCTCATCGACCCACCTTATACATCCAGGGGCCACGACGTGAATCTGCGCACCTCTGCGCGCTATATCCTTGACTGCTGGGCAGTCTCTAATCTACATTAAGAGCAGCCGTGTGCTGCTGTTGATCTTCGTACTTACAAAACCGCTCCCGTTATCACCATCAGCCGCCAACACTTCAAGCTGTTAGCTGCACCTCCTTGTAGGCTGTATAGCGCGTACATTCCTGGGACGTTAACTTGTTTATCATCGTGACAGTTACAGCTGACGAACAATAAATGAACGATTTAGCACCAATGGTTCTATGACAACACCTTGGACGACTGCCAGGCGTTTACTCACTGCTCCACGGCTTCAGAGGGCAGTATAATATCAGCGTCTGACCTCCAAATAGCCCATTCGACTTCCCACCATAGTACCTACCATAATGCTTCCAGGATGAGATTTTCACTCTGCAGCGGAGTGTACGTTGATATGAAACTTTCTGCCAGATTAAAACTGGATGACGCAACGAGACTCGGAGGCTCGAACTCGGTACCTTTCCCTTTCGAGGGCAAGTGCTCCAGCAACTGATCTACCCAAACACGACTCACGACCCGTCCTCACAACTTTAATTCCGCCAGTACCTCGTCTCCTACCTTCCAAGCTCCGCAGAAGCTCTCCTACATATTTTACATACCGTCCCGAGTTCGAGTCTCGGTCCGGCACACAGTTTTAATCTGCCAGGAAATTTCAACCTACCATAATGTCCTCTGTAAGTGGTAGAAGAAATATTTGCTCTTTTACCCAAGGATTCCCAATAAATTTACCCTTTTATAGAGGTAGCCGTCTTAACTCGATATCTGTTGACATAGTAATTTTATAAACATACCTAACACTGGTGCAGTAGACATGGTCACACTAGCTTCTCGCATAAGATTAACTTAACTGAGTCCCTGTATTTTGCAGAGCTCTTCCAACAAATATGTCTTCCATTTGCGTTCCATACCACGTTGCTTTAGGCTTCAATTCTTGTGTAACGTGTAGATCTCAAAGTATTAACTACCATATTGTAATCGACTACCATTGGATCCTTTCCCTACGTTACAGCCGTAGTCTTCAGTTTATTCATATTTAGAAACAGCTGTCACTCATTAAACAAATTAAAAACTTTCCAGGAGTTTTTGCATCCAATGACGATACATTTCAGTAAATGGCATCGACAGCGAACATACAGTGAATTCTGTAATTCCCATTACAAATTCCTAGGACTTGTAGAGTGGAGTGAGCGCTTAATATTTTTATCAGGAAGCCATGTCCAGTAATGTACCGCTCCTGTTCTATAATTGTTTCAGTTCAGATGTCCATGTCTGCTGAGGTAAAGAGAAAGGTCAGAGTTGCATGTCCTTGTATCAGATAGGGTGACGCTCTCTACTTCTTGTGGTATCTCTCCTCTCAGTTACTTGCTGGATGAATTCCAATATCTGTCTTCCCCTACAATTTATACCCTCTACAGCTTCATGTGGTAACATGGACTCTGATATCGTAACAGATGTCCTGCCATTGTGTCCCTTCTTCTTGTCAGAGTTTTCCATACATTGCTTTCCTCTCCGATTCTGAAGAGAAACTCCTCATCCCTTAACTTATCAGTCCACCTAATTTTCAAAATTCTTCTGTGGCACCACATCTCAAAAGCTTCGACTCTCTTCTTTTCCGGTTTTCCCATAGTCCAAACGCACTTTCTCAGAAATTTCTTCGTGAATCGTAGACCACTGTTTCATACTAGTAGACTTTTCGTGATCAGGAACGCCATTTTTGGCCGCCAGTGCTAGTCTGTTTCTGATGTTTTAGAAATTATCGCTCGTGTCAAACTCAGCTTTCCATTTTCTCACATGATATACTGCGAACTGTGAATGAAGGGCAACAGGCACGTTCGATGTTTCTAAATTTTCTGGAAGTATTTGACCCATTGTCGGCTGTTAACAAGGGTACGAGAATCTGGAATAATTTCTCAGATACGTGAGTGATTCGAAGACATATTAAGGGAGAGAACCCATCCATATGTTGTCCTCGATGGCGAATGTTCATCAGAGGCGCCCCAGGGAAGTGTGATAGCACCACTGTTGTTCTATATATACATAAATGATTTGGCAGACTGGGTGGGCAGCAGTCTAAGATATACGCTGAGATGTCGAAGTGAGTGTAGGACGATGCAAGTCGACTTAGACAACATTTCTAGTTCGTGTAATATATGGGAGCTAGCTCTAAATGTGGGAAAATGTTCACTAATGCGGATGGGTAAAAAGAACAAACATGTAATTTTCGGTTACAATATAAATGATGTCCTGTTTCACACATCAAGCCTTTTCAATATCTGGACATAACTCTCAAAAACGTTATGAAATAGAACCATTATGTGAGAACTGTGACACTGAAGGTGAATGGCCGATTTCGGTTTATTGGGAGAATTTTAGAAAGAGTGTTCACCTGTAATGGAGACCGCATATACGACGTTCGTAAGGTCAGTTCTTGGGTGCTGTCCGTGTGTTTGGAATTAGTACCGAATCTGACTGATGCAAGATATCGAAGTAGTCCGGAGGTGAGCTGCTACATTTGTTACTGGTAGGTTCGAACAGCACGTTAGGGTTACAGAGATGCTTCGAAAACTCAAATGGGTATTTCTGGAGGGAAGGCGACGTTATTTTCGAGAAACATTATTGAGAAAATTTAGAGCAGCGGCATTTGATGCTGACTGCCTAACGATTCTACTGCCGCCAACAAATACTGAGTGTAAGGGCCACGAAGATAACATCCGAGAAACTAGAGCTGGTATGGACGCATATAGACAGCCGTTTTACCATCACTGTGTTTGCGACTGGAATATGAAAGGAGATGCGTAGTAATAGTACAGGGTACCGTCCGCCACGCGCCATGGGGTGGCTTGCGGAGTTTCTACGTAGATGTAGATGAAAAATTGTTGCATGAAGAGGAGCAATCAAAAAGGAACTGAAACACCCAAGGACATGTAGGAAAACGGCAGACTGTAAGTGTAAACAGAATGAGCGTGTTCCGCTATAATTATAGAACAGGAGTTGTGAAGTGGCTTCATGCTACGCTAAGTAGAGCAGTTAATAAAGAACAAGGGTATGTTTACAGGTCATATTCTCCTGTAAGTGGCGGTGGTGATTTCCACAATAGCTAACTCGTGAGATTTTGAAGAGCGAATTGACTGACACAACGTGGGAAACTAAATTCTGTTGGTGAAGTGGTTAGCATCTGCAGAACAGATACCAGGAATTGAAAATTTGTTGTGGTTAATAAGAAAGAAAAAGAGAAGAAAATAAAATAAAAGGTTGAAAATTTGGGAAGAAATGGTGAATAAAAAGTCGTTTTTAAAATCGTTAATGACCGTGAAAAAGGGAAAGAATGAAACGCAAATCGGACTTCGTATTACAGAAAAAGGGGTGGTCCTTGTGGCGTTTCTGAGCAAAAGTCAAACCAATTTCCACTACAAAAATTATTTGAAAGAGAACAGAGAATAACAAAATGTGATTAACAGGGGTAAATGGCGTAGATAAGAGTTCATTCATTACCAAGTTAACATGTCTTCTCTCGTGCGGCGTCCAGGCCTTGTTCTATAACAATCTCCTGCTTCATTTCTGCCTGAAAAAGTCGTAGGTGCTCCAAAATCTTGCAGTAAATTTCATCGTACAGGGATTACTAATGTCTAAGAATTAAAACCATCTTGATATTGAATGAAATTTACGGCTGCTTCCATCCTCCAAATTTCATACAAGCTTGCTTCCGCTCTCAAGAGACAAGAGTGGGTAGAAAAGAGTTACAATTTTTGTACCTTCATTTTCTAATAAATATTTTCTCTGCCGTCGAGCGCTCATACAGCTGCGACGGTATAATGTGTATATGAGGGAACGAGTGTACCTCGGCGAAATTCAAAGTCGCGCTGCAAGCTACTGGCGGTGGCGATACAACTGAGGCTAATGAGACTAATGAATTTGTATAATGCATGTTTGGCGGTTTCTCACTGAATTTTTTGAACAGAAAGAGGTGAAGCAGTATAGACAACTCGGTTGATGGTTTAAACGTAAATGATGAAACATCTTGTTGGGTCTTTCCCAGTTGTTTCTCATAAGGTGCTTAAAAGATGTGGTGTTCTCGGAATGATATACAACAATTCAAACAAATGACATTAGTAGTTTTATTGCTAGAAAGCAAATTGACAGTACTTAACTTTGATTAGAGCAAATGTCGCTAGCGAGAGGCGACATGTAAACAGTAAAGTTCTTGCTATACACGAAGTCCTAGTAAGCACTTGATACGGTTCGCTACAATCTATTAGCGTAGCACTAATGTCAGTTGCGGACTGGGGCGATCTGAGCCGCCGAGGCTGGCAGGAGCAGTACTTACATTCACTTCTCCCAGGTGTCGCTCTTGGCGCGGCGCGGTCCAGGTCCGCGCGCCATTGGCGGACGTTACCTCACCGCCTTCTCTGGCCTTGCGTACTGCATCTTCATTCTAGCGCTTTTGGTTACGCGGGAACACATCTGATATACATGGAGGTATGTACAGTGAAACTGTTGACGATTATTGTCACTAAGAAGGGGAGAAAGCCAAATATAATATTGGGTTTACGAACGAGTCAAGAAAAGGGTTTAGGAAATTCCGGAGGCAGTTAATGAAGATTTATGTGCATTAATTATGAGCTCCAGGCAAGTGTTGACTATAAGCACTCTGTCAACTAGCGAGAGTTCGTAGGAAGATGGAGAGGATAAGGAATTTGAAGAGTTAGTTAAAACATTAATTACTGTGAAAGTAGTGGCAGTTGTGAGGTTACAAGCGAGTTTTGGCGCCCTGAAAATATTCTCAGTTCGGAGTAGGTATTGCCGCGCGGGGGCTTCTCGGCAGGCCACGGCTCGTCAGCGGCCGCATTGTGCTGAGCATCGACGGGAGCAAAAGGGGCAGCCCCAGCACGTGTTCCAGGCCGACCGAGCGGCTGGGAATTCCATGTTGACGCCGTGTCGAGGACTGTGCTTTGTGTCGATGTAGGAGAGGTGTATGCCGGGAGTGCCAGAGATGGCGGACTTCATGAAACTATAATGGCAGGCATTTACAGCTCATGTAGAAATTAATAATAACCAGAGGAATCATGTTACATTAAAAAGAAACATGTACAATAATAGTAGGACAAAGTATGTATCACCCCATATTCAATTGCTGCCAGATGTATCCAAGATGGCGGCGATGACTTCATCCAATATGGCGTCATGTAGTGTTGGCAACAGCGCATGACGTCATTCAAGATGGCGAATTTTGGCAGAAGTTTGGATTTTCGCGGGAACATAGGTCAACTGGGCTACCTCCACTAACCTAACCCTCCAGAAAAGGAAAAGTGGTGGGAAATTCAAATTCCAGCAAGATAATGTGTCACACAACGAAAATAGCGGGAAAATAGACCAATGGTGCTATGGCCACTAACCTAACCGCCAACCCCCAAGAAAATGGCGGCAAGTTCAAAAGGCCAACAGAATAATGCACCACACCGCTCTTATCTCTACTAAGCAAAGAAAATCGCAGGAAAATAGCTCACTTGCCTTACCTCCACTAACTTAAGTCACCCGACCGCCACATCTTCCTACAAACTGGCACCAACATTTAATTTTTGCGGTAAACAACATTCAATTCCCATATCTCTATTAAACTAACAAAATGGCGCGAAAGAATAGACACTTGTGCTAACCTCATTCACCACACTGCCACCATCTCCTAAGAATTTGTAGGAAAAGGACTTGTACATAAGACTTTATTTAAACAATTCCATGCATGTGTGTTCACCACAAGGTGAGTACTCCAACTAACTTAGTACACATCGCCACCACCAGAGGGCGCTCCCATCTGTGATGTAATCCAAAATGGTGACACCCTGTGTATTCACCATGAGGTCTGGACTCCAACTGGCTTAGTAAATATCACCGCCACCAGAGAGCACCTTCATGACATCATCCAAGATGGTGACCATGACATCAATCAAGATGGTTGCACACAGTATATCCACCATGTGGTGTAAGATTGTACACTTGGCATATCTGCACTAACCTAATCCCCAACCTCCCAGGAAATGGTGGGAAGTTCAAATTCCAGCACGAATTTATAATTTCATGTAGGTATGAAAAGGTTTTCAACTACTAACTTTCAACTACTTTTCAAGGACCAGACCGCCACATCTTCCTATGAACCATCGCCGAGTTTGAATTCTGGCAGTAAAGAAAGGTAGCTTGCGCTTTCGCTAACAACCTTAGAAAATTGTGGGTAAAGAAAGAACACTTGTACTAATCTCATCCACCAGACTCACTTCCTCCTAGGATCAGGCGCCAAGTGTGAAATCTGCCACTAAACAAAGCTCACTTGCGTTTTCGCTACCAATGTAAGAAATTTTCCAGCAAATGAAGCTCACCCCCACCACCACCACTAACATAAGTCGCAAGATTGACACCTCTTCCTATGGGTGGTTGGTAAAAGGGCTCAGCCAGAACTAGGCTAATGAAGGGAGGAAGAAGTATACTTTATTTATTTGGTAGCAATTTATTTAGGGATGGAATATATATATCACAGAACACACGCTTTGACATGCCCCACAGCTTAAAGACCAGCAAACAACTCCTACATAACTCATGTATAGAGCTCTACACACCTGCAAACCACTCCTACACAACTCATGTATAAAGCTATACACACACTCTTGCTAATTGTAAACCACCATAATAACACATGGCATAGCCTACAGACACGCAAACGCTCATAAACAATGCACAGCATTTACGTCCATATCGCCAAACAACTCCTAAATTGACAAAATAATAATCCATGCAAAAGACTCTGCTTGCTAATCGTCAGTTGTCGACGTCATACACCAGCATTTATTTAAACAATTAGAGGCAACACCAACACAAAGTGTATTCGCCATTGAGTCTATAGCCCAACTGACTTAGTTCATATCGATGCTGTAATGATGCAAGTAATGTAATCGATGATGGCGCCACCGAGTGTGCTCACAATGAGCTCCTGACCCCAACTGTCTTATTACATTTCCTCGCCGTCATAGAACGCCATAGTGACACCAGCTGATGATGGAAGTCCAGTTATCCGTGATGGCGGTAAACAGTGCGTTCTCCATGAGGTCCACAACACTGTCGCTCATTTGTGACATAAATCAAGATAGTGAGGGAAAACGACTCAGCCTGTTCTTTGCTGCTGGTTAGGAGTAAAGAAGGAGTTCACTCTATGTAGTCTGAAACATTTTCTTTAGCGATCGAATATATTTACCACGCTGACGCAAAACACTCGCCATGTTATGCTTGAGGGTCACAATACACAGTCTGTAGACACGCAAACAACTCCTAATTTTCCGAAATAATTTCAGTACAGACATGCGAACTGCTCCTAAGTAATACTGCACATTGATGTGTAGACACGCAAAGTATTCATAAACTGTCCAAATAGATATCACGGCCTACAGACCCACTCTTGAAACAATGCAATCAACAAGCACAAGCACCCTCTACGACACCCTCTCCACAGAAGGTAGCGATAACTGACGCATCCCTCAGATGTGAAACCGCTCACAGCCCCTGCTTGGCATCTGCAAGCATGAGGTGATGGCACCCCCATTCATACGTAACACCTGAGAAAAATCATACGCAAATAAGTGTTTACTTACACACACGTACTGACGTGATCGGTCGGGAGCGCAAACGTGAGCTGCAGCCGAATGCAAGCGAAAGTTGTATGTTGGCAGTGTTAATGGCCAGGCGTTTATTTACACAGTGCGCACTCCAAGCAGAGCCGTGCGCGTTCTGCGTTCCTCGCTAACCTCACTCGAATTGAGGTCTCGCAAAGATGCTTCAGAATTCCAATCCACAATAGAAGAATCTGCTCCCCCCCCCCCCCCACCCTCCACCTTGACGATTCTAACGAAGCATAGGTGACAACTGACTGACGCTTCACTGCACGCGCCACAACTCCCGCGAAGTGAGGCAGCCACAGCTCGGGTTACACACGCTCCGACACACCCGGCACCCGCCGTCACCGAACACCGGTGGAAGTTTCATTCCAAGCAGCGCTTACACCAGTCTCATATTCGAGGCATATCCAGGTGCTGCTTGTCTCTGCCGTTGAAAGAATAGCACAGAGAATGTTGACACATGTACTCAACCGTACGAACCCGCTCCCCAGGGTGACCGACGCAAAACCACCAACAGCACGCACATAATTACAAACTCATCTAACAACCTTTCCAATCTCATTCATACATCACATCGCTTTGCAAAAAATAAGAGTCAAGTCGACCTCTCTGGAGCTGTATAGTGTCCCAGAAATAGTTAAAGCTTGCTTTCTTCAAGCCTCAGCTTGTATGCACGGAAATTCTTACCCTAAAAGAACCAGTTTACCAAAATATCGCCGAATCCAGTCTATGCTTCATTATCTATAGCCGGCCGCGGTGGTCTCGCGGTTCTAGGCGCGCAGTCCGGAAACGTGCGACTGCCACGGTCGCAGGTTCGAATGCTGCCTCGGGCATGGATGTGTGTGATGTCCTTAGGTTAGTTAGATTTAAGTAGTTCTAAGTTCTAGGGGACTTATGACCACAGCAGTTGAGTCCCATAGTGCTCAGAGCCATTTGAACCATTTGAACCATTATCTATAGCGCTTATAATTTTACACCTAAAAACTCTCTCTCATACCCTAGTCTTTATCGATGTGCTCAATCTCTACCTGCCTCACGATTGGACACACAGTCATCCTCTCTAGTCAGGCCACAACATAAACCACATTAACTTTACAATGCAATATATAGACATTGTAAATTATGTAAGCAATACAATATATACACATTTTACAGAAACAGTGCACTTATCTTTTATACCTGTATAGCACCCGAAAAAATTATATATTTCCTGAATAAGTGTTTTCCTACCATACGAAATAATACCTACCCAAAATCAACTATTCGTGTGTATGTGTCTTACGTTCTTCTTGTGAGTTCTACCACCATATCATAGACGTAACTGACCTGATCGTAAAGAAAAAAACTCTACCCCAAGAGCTACTGCATGTTACTGTCACAAGCGGTCTTCGTTCTACAGATGCGTACAAGTATCCGTGTTAATTGCTTTACCCGCTTTACAAATCGAGGCTCGACATTACCTCCGAATAAGGTGAAGTTTTCCGTTCAAATAGCGTGACAGTGATCGTACGAATACGTATTACCAACCAACGATTCAACCTCGAAATAAAATTAATGAAGTTTTTAAGTGATTCCGCTAAGGAACGTGGTATTGAAGAGGTATTTTCGACTCCCTCAAACATATAATTCTATAATATTTCCATCTCATTCTGTCTCTAGACCATATCAGACGTTCCACGATATGTCCACTGAGTTACAGGTGATGACTGATTGACGAGGAGCCCAAACAATTGTAGTAGATGATCTCTATTCATACTCTATACGTCAGATATTATATCCATCATTCGGAGTGAGGTCTTTCCATTCAAGCACATGCTTGCATAGCCTCACACTCACATGCCAATCATATTTCACAAACTCTCATAAAAAAATGTTCAAATGTGTGTGAAATCTTATGGGACTTAATTGCTAAGGTTATCAGTGCCTAAGCTTACACACTACTTAACCTAAATTATCCTAAGATCAAATACACACACCCATGCCCGAGGGAGGACTCGAACCTCCGCCGGAACGAGCCGCACAGTCCATGACTGCATCGCACAGACCGCTCGGCTAATCCCGCCCGGCCGCACTCTCATATCTCGAAACGAGTCACCTTTCTAAAACCTATCTCCTACAGTAAAATCCAACATGGTCTTAGCCACTCCCAACACATCTTGCAACTGCTTCCATTTCTACAGCTTTGTGCATGAGATCACGCCATTTTAAGTCGGAACTGATCAGTAGTCGGACGAAGCCACACCCACGACCTTCTGCAGTCCGTCAAGAAACAGAGCAAACTGAGTTACTGCGACAGGACCGTGTTTTGACCATTCGGCGGAAATACAGGCATTGTTTGTATTCCCAAACTACATACAAGTGTTACAGATCCACGTCCATTCAAATCTATAAGCCCAACATCCTATCATCATTATTCTCTATCCACCCTCCCCAGCAGAAAAAATTAACAACTATAGAAGCGCAAATAACTTCATCCGATGTAGAACTCACATAGACGCCATGACGCGCGCGATGACGCATAAGCTGCGCTGGGGGTCCAGCGTGGAGAGAGAGAGAGAGAGAGAGAGAGAGAGAGAGAGCGAGAGAGAGAGAGAGAGAGGGGGGGTGGGGGATTGAGAGAGATTACGCAGCATTTCCCAGAATAGCACAGTGTGCAGCCCTCCAGGCACTCCATGATGGGGAAGGAATTCTTCCGTAATCCGAGAAATGGAAGCTGTAAGGGAATACAAAGTCCTACTGACAGAAAGAAGCTAAAAAGTTCGTTTGGTTTATTTGGTTTCTGCCTCCGTTTTATGTGACGACAATTATTTAATGTTCTATGTTTAAGGAGCCTGTTGAAAAAAGATCTCCCTTATAAGTGGAACGTGAAACTGTATTTGAGGAACAGAGAGAGGCTTCGAGTAACATCAAAATACCACATCATCCGACCTTTGCTAAGCCGTTTTGTTTAATGGCAGATAGATGTGGGTGGGGGAGTTCTGTAGAATGGGTTCAATTAGACAAAGAAGGGGATGGACTGTTACACAAAACAATAGCCTTTTGTAGTAGATATTTAGAGCAATGCAAGAGAAAGTACTGCATCTAAGAGCAGGAGACATTAGCTACAATTTGTGACTTACAGAAATTTCAACAATATTTGCTGGGGCACGAAGTTTTTGCTCACAGCGATCACAGGCCGTTGACGCCCTTACAGACATGCAAACTTATGCATCCAAGATTAAGAAGATGTGTTTCACATTTTTAACGATACCGACATAAAATACAACAAAGTATCTGAAAATGGCCGAGGATGCCTTATCTAGGAGTGCAGAGGATGGAAGTGAAAATGAAAATAAGGATCGGGTACACACTGTTCTTCAATGATGGAAATAGGTGAGGTCGGTCAGCTGAAAAATATTTGCCAAGAATTATAGTGGTGCTATCGTATCAAACAAGTAAGAATATATTAAACCAAAAATCTTTAACGAAACTTGTAAATACGATTACTGCGGTGTGCTCTGTGGTATGTCAGCTAGTCGAGCAACAATGATTCGTTTCAAACAGGGAACTAATGCTGACCGAGATGCAGATCAAGATATCACCTAAAGGTGAGTGGATATTTTGTGTACACGAAAGAAAAATAAGTGCACCGTTGCATACCCCACCAACAACTTTCCAGGAAGGGATTATAATTAAAGCGTACAGGTCTTCGTATTCTGCTGGTTTAATTTTTACCTACGAGCAGCGTTGCACTTGGTTTGCTACCAAATTGTGCAAGTAGAGAGAGAAATATTAATGAATATAAACCAAATTTGTTTTTCTATAGAAACTTTAAAAGTACCGTGGAACTGTACAAGTGCGGCTTTCGTAACATATGCAAGATATCGAGAGAACTATTGCTTTCCATCTTTTTACGATGAACATCACACCAGGAAGTATAAATCTCCAACTTCTAAAAAAGATCTAGTTTTATATACAAAGTTCTTGTGTGCACCTTACACTCCTTTCCTGGATATTTATTTTTGGAGTTCTTATCGATGCTGTAAATTCGATTGCTTCCTGAAAATTTATTAGATGACCCAAATTTTCCTTTGCCTTTTCATGCCCTTTGTAAGCGTACTGTATTGACAAATACAGTATACTGAGCACAATTTCGGTTTATTTGCAGGGAAAGTAATGTAAACCCCGAGAATAAAAAATGTTTATCTAAATGGACTCGACTCCACGACCCTAGAATTACCGCTCTGTATTTGTACCGTTGCGTCAACCACTGTCTACGTATTGTGTTAACAGAAAAGGCTCATGAATTGCGCAGCATGGGCCTATAAAGCTGTTTTTTTTTCTGAAAGTTTAGTCTTCTGCAGCTCCAAACCCTGAAAATACTACAAATTTCGACAAAAGCGGTGAAAACAAGTAGGCACGTTCGCCTTCTCAGTTCTGCATCACAATAGGGTACTCTCGTGTGCGCCCTTTACAGTGGATTAAATTGGATCCTGTATAAGACAGCAGCCGGCATATCGACGACCGATACAGTGCGTGCCGTACTGTCTGCTCACGAAGCGAAGGGACGACACACTAGTCTTATCAGTGGATTGGGAGTCGGTTCCTCGAGTCGAATAAAGCAACCAAATGGAACTGGTCTTTGCGGCTACTTCATCAGTATGAATGCTTTTTTGACTCACCCTCCAAGTATGAGTGGTTTTACTTAAAGTGAGACAACGGCGGACACACGTCTCTGTCGGTTACGTCAGTTATATGAAAATTATCACTTAGTCTCCGGGTTTGAGTGATTTCACTTGTATACATTTTAAGCCTTTTCTATTATCCATGAACTACGACTAGAGCTGCAAATAATGTAAAGAAAAATAACGTATCTAATTTCAATAAGAGCACATTTCTAAAAATCGAGAATTTTATGAATTTATGTGTTCACTTCAACACTAATAATGCGTAGCTTCTGGTATTAGTTATGGATTTTTGGTTGGTTTTAGAACGTTAACAACTCGTGCTGCACTATAAACAATAATAATGATTTTTATTAAAATTTTCTGAAACTCCATATCCAACCATACGCTGGTTTGCACCCACCTACGACAGCTCTGTTTCGGTAAATGCTGAGGTGAGTGAACAGAAGGAGTATGAAAAACAGTTTTTTTCTAAATTCCTTGCTGATTTAATCATGTGCTTTTCAAGCATGTAATTAACTTGTCAGAAGTATGTTTTTCACAATAAACGTTTCCCATCGTTCGGTAATTTTCGTTCAATGTATTTAGTTAATATAGTTCCCGAGCCAGACACAATAACTCAGCTATAACGCCAGAACGACTCTATTCCTAAGAGTATCTTATTCTAAGTAGAAAGGAACATTTGGAAGAACCTGAAAACACAGGAAGGAAGTCTGTCAGGAAAATTAACTAAACGCCCAGTCATAAAAAAGACGAAAAACTGAGCTAAGACCTTCTTGTTAGTTCTCATTAAAAAGCACGAATAGTCTCGAAAATAACAATGATGATAGGTGATAAGAGCGTAGTCAACAACGATGATTCGTCAGTGCCAAAGCGCTAACTACTACGTGTGCTGGTTATCAGCGGCGGTATGGACTGTTTTCGGTCGGTTGCTGCTACAGACTGAATGAGTGAATAGTCCAACCCAAAGAAAAATGCAACCGACTCATGGGGGATGACATGGTCATCTTGAAATGAACAGTGATCCAAAGTATGACAATATATGGAAACAGAAACGTTCTATGTTTGTAAATATTTGTTTCATTCAATGACCGATTTCGTTCGTTACGACCATCGTTAGAATGATCTGAAAAGGAATATGCTTATTTTTGAGTAAGAGAATAATCTGAAGTCAACATTATAAGCAGCAACTTTGAGAAGCATCTAATAAACAACATGCCTGTCTCTTTTACTAACGGCAATGTAGCCTTCATCTAAGTCAAGAGTTTATGCCACTCCATAGCTCCCGAAACGTCTCACAATTGCGTGAAAAACAAATTACATTAACGATGGCTTTATGACACCTTCAGGTCAGCTGACGTCCTACTTAGGACTCTATCGAGCTCTATGTGGGTGGCTAGGATTTAGGCTTCAGCAATTTCCATGAGTTTCTAACTGTTGCTGAGCAAAACTGTACCATTCGCTGACGTGTCACCGTCACCAGTGTGAAAGGGGGTGTTACACGCTGCTACTTAATTATTACAAATTCAATTGCTATTGCTATTCGTGGCTACCTGTGTATAAAAGAAATGAGAAGTTCGTGAAGATATCATAAACAAAACAATGAATGAATTTATTTCTACCATGTGTCGTAGCGAATAAAGATGATAGCTACCTAGACATGTCAGTCAGGTAACACCCAGCAACAGACCACCGAGATAATAGATTAATTGCAATAATTGCAAAAATCCCATTATACAATGTGATTCAGCTGCCCACACTGCTGTTGTATCAAGGAACCCGCTTCGTTATAGCTGGTATCGTAAACCACTCGCGGGATTTTCATACTCTCCCGCTCGCTACGTGCATATTATTAAGGCTACAGCAATAATCAGCAGGACATTTTTGTAGGAAAGTTAATGTAGTTAAATTTTGTTCTGGTATTTATCGCCGAGGCCACGGTTATAACTCTACAAAAGTTTCCAACTTTATGAACTGTTACCGATATTAGACCTGCTTCAGTTTCTGTTCATTGGGCTGTAACGCCACCAGCATAGTCGACTGCTTCGTTAACAATATCAGTTTAAACGTGCTCGTGAGGGCAATGGACTAAAACTGACTTTTGTAAATTTTAAGCTAAAGCTAATTACGTCACCAATTCGATCCAGCACGATCTCGTAGTCAGAAGACGTGACGAATATAGCGATGTAATTGTTTGTTTTATGCCCTTTAAATTCACAAAATTATTAGGTGATATTTCCACAAACGTCAATTTTACACTCTGCAAGTGCTCCTCTAAGTCGGTGGTGTGACAAGGGCTGCATAAAGCGATGGCAGTATGGGCAGCTGAATCATAATGTATACAGGGTGGTCCATTGATCGTGACCGGGCCAAATATCTCACGAAATAAGCTTCAAAAGAAAAAACTACAAAGAACGAAACCTGTCTAGCTTGGAGGGGGAAACCAGATGGCGCTATGGTTGGCCCACTAGATGGCGCTGCCATAGGTAAAACGAATATCAACGGCGGCACTTTTTAAATAAGAACCCCCATTTTTATGACGTATTCGTGTGGTACGTAAAGAAATGTGAATGTTTTAGTTGGACCATTATTTTTAGCTTTGGTATAGGTGGCGCTGTAATAGTCACAAACGTATATGTACGTGGCACCACGTAAAATTCCGCCAGTGCGGACGGTATTTGCTTCGTGATACATTACCCATGTTAAAATGGACTGTTTACCAATTGCGGAAAAGGTCGATATCGTGTTGACGTATGACTATTGTGTTAAAAACGCTCAACGGGCGTGTGTTATGTATGCTGCTCGGTATCCTGGACGGCATCATCCAAGTGTCCTGATCGTTCGCCAGATAGTTACGTTATTTGAGGAAACAGTAAGTGTTCAGCCACATGGGAAACGTCAACCATGACCTGCAACAAATAATGAGGCCCAAATAGGTGTTTTAGCTGCTGTCGCGGCTAATCCGCACATCAGGAGCAGAGAAACTGCGCGAGAATCGGGAATCTCAAAAACGTCAGTGGTGAGAATGCTACATCAACATCGACTGCACCCGTACCATATTTCTATGCATCAGGAATTGCATGGCGACGACTTTGAACGTCGTGTACAATTCTGCCACTGGGCACAAGAGAAATTACGGGACGATGACAGTTTTTGCACGCGTTCAATTTAGCGACGATGCGTCATTCACCAACAGTAGTAACGTAAACCGCCATAATTTGCACTATTGGGCAACGGAAAATCCACAATGGCTGCGACAAGTGAAATATCAGCGACTTTGGCGGGATAATGTATGTTGCGGCATTATGGGAGGAAGGATAATTGGCCCCCATTTTATCGATGGTAATCTAAATGGTGCAGTGTATGCTGATTTCCTTCCTAGTGTTCCACCGATGTTACTACAACATGTTTCACTGCATGACAGAATGGCGATGTACTTCCAACATACGGGATGTCCGGCACATAGCTCGCGTGTGGTTTTAGCGATATTGAATAGCGTATTTCATGACAGGTGGATTGGTCATCGAAGCACCATAACATGGCCCGCACGTTCACCGGATCTGACGTCCCCGGATTTCATTTTGTGGTGAAAGTTGAAGGGTATCTGCTATCGTGATCAGCGACAACGCCTGACAGCATGCGCCAGCGCATTGTCAGTGCATGTGTGAACTTTACGGAGGGCGAACTACTAGCTGTTGAGAGGAATGTCGTTACACATATTGCCAAATGCATTGGGGTTGACGGACATCATTTTGAGCAATTATTGCATTAATGTGGTATTTACAGGTAATCACGCTGTAACAGCATGCGTTCTCAGATATGATAAGTTCACACAGGTAGATGTATCACATTGGAACAATTGAAATAAAATGTTTAAACATACCTACGTTCTGTATTTTAATTTAAAAATCCTACCTGTTACCAACTGTTCGTCTAAAATTGTGACACATATGTTTGTGACTATTAGAGTGCCATCTATCACAAAGCGAAAAAAGTGGTCCAACTAAAAGATATTTCTTTTAATTACCACACGAATCTGTAATAAAAATGGGTGTTCTAATTTTAAAAGACGCATTGATATCCGTTTGACATAAGGCAGCGCCATCTAGCGGGCCAACCTAGCGCCATCTGGTTTCCCCCTTCAAGCTAGACAAGTTTCGTCATTTGTAGATATTTCGTCTGATGTCTATTTCGTGAGATACTTGGCCCGGTCACGATCAATGGACCACCTTGTATATGACTGGCGCTCAATAAGTAAAGCAACACATTTGTATCTGAAATCAGGTTGGTGTTATTCATGACTGGAATGTACCGTTTATTTCCTTCCTCTTCTGGATATGACACCCTATTTTTCAAATTTAATCTCAATTCAAGGCGATGGCCCTACGCCACCTTATTGGAATGGCCTGCATGTCTACGTGGCACCACTCTACATGGTACTACTATACCAATTGACGTCGGATCCAAGATCTTGCTGCGTCGATAACCTGTACATCATCCACGTACTGCTCCCTGCTCAGAGTATCCTTCATTGGGCCAAACAACTGGAAGTCGGTAGGTGCGAGTTCCGGGCTTTAGGGTGAATAAGGAATAACAGTCCAGTGAGGTATTGTGAGTTCCTCTCGCAAATGCGGACCTGTGTAGGGCCTTGCATAGTCATGGGGAAAGAGTAGTTCTTTTCCATTTTTGAGGCGAAGAACGTGCTACAGTGTATCTCCAATGTCTTGAGGGTTACACAGTACACATCAGAGTTGTATTTTGCACCATATCGGAGGACGTCAAACAGGATAAGCTCTTCAGAGCCCTAAAACAGTCGCCATGATTTTATCGTCTCAAGGTGCAGCCTTGAACATTTTATTCATAGGAGATGTGGTGTGGTGCCACTCGATGGAATGCCGTTTTGTTTCGGGTTCGAAGCGATGAACCCATGTCTCATCGCCTGTAACGACGTTCGACAAAAATTGTCACAATCAGGCTCGTAAAGCGCAAGCAATTCCTCACTTTGCTCTAGATTGGCATCTGTTAGGCAGCGAGGAACCGTGCAGGCGTACACCTTGTATAATATAATAAAATGATAATATAATAGGATAGGGAATGAATGATAATAAAATGTTGGAATGTGTGGCTTTTTTAAAATGGATGAATTAAAGAGATTAATTCTTTGGCATGAAGGACAAGCACAATAAGATAGGCATTGCCTGTAACGGGAAAGGAATCATTTTAGTTTATATTTATATAAATAAATCGTCTTCATATTATTTTATGCGTACCAATTATTAATACACTCCTGGAAATGGAAAAAAGAACACATTGACACCGGTGTGTCAGACCCACCATACTTGCTCCGGACACTGCGAGAGGGCTGTACAAGCAATGATCACATGCACGGCACAGCGGACACACCAGGAACCGCGGTGTTGGCCGTCGAATGGAGCTAGCTGCGCAGCATTTGTGCACCGCCGCCGTCAGTGTCAGACAGTTTGCCGTGGCATACGGAGCTCCATCGCAGTCTTTAACACTGATAGCATGCCGCGACAGCGTGGACGTGAACCGTATGTGCAGCTGACGGACTTTGAGCGAGGGCGTATAGTGGGCATGCGGGAGGCCGGGTGGACGTACCGCCGAATTGCTCAACACGTGGGGCGTGAGGTCTCCACAGTACATCGATGTTGTCGCCAGTGGTCGGCGGAAGGTGCACGTGCCCGTCGACCTGGGACCGGACCGCAGCGACGCACGGATGCACGCCAAGACCGTAGGATCCTACGCGGTGCCGTAGGGGATCGCACCGCCACTTCCCAGCAAATTAGGGACACTGTTGCTCCTGGGGTATCGGCGAGGACCATTCGCAACCGTCTCCATGAAGCTGGGCTACGGTCCCGCACACCATTAGGCCGTCTTCAGCTCACGCCCCAACATCGTGCAGCCCGCCTCCAGTGGTGTCGCGACAGGCGTGAATGGAGGGACGAATGGAGACGTGTCGTCTTCAGCGATGAGAGTCGCTTCTGCCTTGGTGCCAATGATGGTCGTATGCGTGTTTGGCGCCGTGCAGGTGAGCACCACAATCAGGACTGCATACGACCAAGGCACACAGGGCCAACACCCGGCATCATGGTGTGGGAAGCGATCTCCTACACTGGCCGTACACCTCTGGTGATCGTCGAGGGGACACTGCATAGTGCATGGTACATCCAAACCGTCATCGATCCCATCGTTCTACCATTCCTAGACCCCAAGGGAACTTGCTGTTCCAACAGGACAATGCACGTCCGCATGTATCCCGTGCCACCCAACGTGCTCTAGAAGGTGTAAGTCAACTACCCTGGCCAGCAAGATGTCCGGATCTGTCCCCCATTGAGCATGTTTGGGACTGGATGAAGCGTCGTCTCACGCGGTCTGCACGTCCAGCACGAACGCTGCTCCAACTGAGGCGCCAGGTGGAAATGGCATGGCAAGCCGTTCCACAGGACTACATCCAGCATCTCTACGATCGTCTCCATGGGAGAACAGCAGCCTGCATTGCTGCGGAAGGTGGATATACACTGTACTAGTGCCGACATTGTGCATGCTCTGTTGCCTGTGTCTATGTGCCTGTGGTTCTGTCAGTGTGATCATGTGATGTATCTGACCCCAGGAATGTGTCAATAAAGTTTCCCCTTCCTGGGACAATGAATTCACGGTGTTCTTATTTCAATTTCCAGGAGTGTATTATGTCCGATCGCCGTCTCCTTGACTGTGGCCGTGTGGTTATATTCGGATCTTCGTAAATTTTCCGAAGTACACAGGTGGGCTTCCGTTCTTCTTATTGAATTACTACTTGAAATAATAATAACTCTCACAAATATTCTGTTAATAAAACACTACTATATTTCTGTTCGATGCTCATAGAAAATACACACAATGGCGGTCTGCAATTACTCGCTAAAAAATGGCGGTTCTCACTCGTTCAATCACTGAGCGAAACCTTCCTTCCAACAACTCGTACAAGAACAAAAACTGCTCTGTCTTTTAACATCTGAAAGTCAAAAATACCTGACGGTAGGCACAGGCTCTACGCTGGGCTACTACCACCTCATCTTTTCTCTTTGCTTTTAAAGAGGATGAAAACATAAAAGCAAGAAATGCCAAAGGTATATCACAATTGGAGTAACGCAACTGGTGAACGAATGTGTCAGCACTACCAACAGAGATGCCAAGCTGTGCAGGGAGTTGTTTGTGAACCGTCGATCACTTCGAAGGAGAGTGTCTGCACGTTCACCATTGCGCGAGTCGCAGCTGTGTGAGACTAGTCGGTACGCGGGAGATCGGACGGGCTTGTACGACCTTGTTCCGATGATGAAAGACAGTTTGCCAAACGACTCACCATATTTTATTCCAGACAGGTCTGCACAGACATTTTGCTAGCGCCTCTGGGCATCTGCTGTGCTCCGGTTTTCCGTCAAAAGTCACTCAATGATAGCTCCATGCTTGCAACTCACCTCCATTACAGACGCCATTCTAAAGTCTACATGTAGCGCCAACACTTATTGGAACCTTATTAGACGATTTACCGCTCTTCCTGTGTGTCGCCTTTATTCAGTCATTTATTAAATAATTGCATCTTGGACCATGCGTCTCCATTCAAGCGATTTTAAGTTCTTCTTAATATAATGTGAAAAGGTAGATTAGCAATCTTCTCTTCTTCCAGCCGTCTAGTTGCTGCTCCCCCTCGTGATCTTACGACTCCGATTCTGCTTTCCAACATAGTCTTTTCTATTATCCATTTCTCTTCGCAAAATATATCCAAGGAACAGGAAATAGCTTTGACTGACGCTAAAAACTGTAACATCATAAAGATGTCATTCAAAAAACGTCGTATTGCCATGAAAGCACCACATCCTTCAATGTCAAAATCTAGCGTTTCAGTGCAACAACGTATATTAATAGGAATAACTCAACTACGAGGGTTGTAACTTAAATAGTCACAAAACTGCTGCGGAGACACTACCCAGTATAATCTACTGTTGCTGCTGAGAGCACACGTTGTTCACATACCTCCCTTACCTTGGAGCAAATGAACTCGCCCGTCCCACGTCACCGGCGTGAATACAGTCGAGGGAAACACAGTCACTTGTGAGCGGTCTAACATAACGGTGTCACTATGTTTTCGAAACAGCAACAACGGAGTTGGATCAAAATTGAATGAGCCAGGGGTCGCACAGCACGACAGTGTCATCAAGGTCTTCAGGAGGCGTGCGGGGAAACGGCATTGCCTTACAGAACAGTGGCACGTTGAGTAAAAGCCTTTAACGAAGGTCGGCAGACTGTGGCACACTTGAATTGGGCAGGTTGTCCTATCATCTCGGAAGAAGTGAGTGCTGTTGTCGCGTTATTGGACAGTGATCGACGCCATACGATTCGTGAGCTCCCCCCACGAAACCGGATTAGCCCATACGACTGTGCTTCGAATCCTGACGGAACCGCTCGGCCATTACAGCCGGCGAACGCCTGGGCATGCGAAAAATTGCACCATGATGGCTTCCGCATGACTTGGTGGAAATGCAGAAATGGATGCGTTACGGCGCTGCTCAGACGCACTTGGAGTGCTGTGAGCGCGAAGGAGAGGCTTTCTCACGCCATACCGTAACATTGGATAAGACATGTGCCACATCGTACGAGCCAAAATTGAAACGCTAACCTAACGAATGGCGTCATTAAGGGTCGCCGCGAAAGTCGAAAGTACGTCAGAGCCCCAGTATGGTGAAAGTTGTGATTCTGGTGTGCGACTGTGATGTTGTTATCCCAACGCATTACCTTACTCCACGACAGACCGTCAATACACGGTATTACTGTTCCTTTCCGAAGCATCACCTGCTACCAGCTTTGTGAAAGAAGGGATGACACTTTCCGCGCAACCCACCAATCATTTTGCACGAGAATGCGCGGGCGCATACAGCGATTCCGAAGATGAAGGAACCACTTCGTGGCATTCGATTCAGAACTGTTCAAGAGATTCGACAGGCAGTAGACCGCTCCATTCGCATCAACAGAACAGGCTCTGCTAACGGTATACTATAACGTTCACATCGCTGGCAACGCGTTTTACACAACGATGGTGACAACTTCGAAGTACAGTAACAGGTACAAACTTGTAAGTAGTGGCCACTATTTAAGTTACGACCCTCCTATATTCTGTACGCAAGAAAGGATTACACAGCATGTTTCTCATTTATAAATCACATACGAATGTCGTCTGTTTGTGAGAACGCGTTATGTCTCATGTAAGTTTTGGAAACGTCTGCTAATACATTAGATGTCAAACACCAGCAGTAAACCATGCCGGCGTATCGTCATGGATGTACCACATTCCCTACCAATGGGCCATGGAAAAAAAACTAGATTTATAAGATGGATATTTAAGCCTTTATTTACTGAGACTGTTAGAAACATAAAATGAGGAATCAAAATTTTTACTTAAATACTTTATTAACTGCTACTGAAGTAGCGGCAAAGAATTTTGCTTCAAAAATAATACAAAGTCATGATTATTGCTTCTGGTGATACATACAAAATCATTCCTTTTCTTTAAATTAACACAGAACAATTACAGACTGAAAACTTTCAATGGATCTATATTCCGCCTCTGCAGATGAGCAAAGCTCTCATCTGCCTTCCGAAACTGACAAATGTTGGTTAGCTAGATTCTGTATTCTGAAAACGTATGTCGTTTGGTACCGCAAATGCTGCCTTTCTTCTCTCTAGAGTTGAAAGACGAAAATTTTCATCTATTTTGAGTCTTCTCCAATTTTTTGGACATGTGCTTCTCAGGCGTGAGTAGATCAGGAATAGTTCTGGGTTTAAAATAAGTCAATGCACATGTTCCCTTTATGTCACAGTATGAAATATAAGAATTCACAAGGGCCATTTCCGCCATTGCATAAAATAATCTATACCAGTAATTTACTGACTTTGACTGTGTTTCATAAAGAGACGTCAACAAGCCAACTTTGTCCACGCCATTTATGAGCTCGGTATAATTTTGTACAGTAGTCGATGCACCCACTTAAATCTTTATTCTATTTTTCTAGATTGAGGATGAACTGCATACTTTATTTTCATGATAATTTAAAGAAAGCGAAGCCATTGCCCTGAACCTGTCGGGACTGCTAAGTCCGTATCATATTTTACATTATAAATATATATTACAAGGCAACTATCTTGATATTTTATCCAAATTAACACTAGTAAGTATAAAAGTAACTACATAAAAAGTAACACTTAACTCGGCTCACACATAAACCTTATTTTCATTTACGTAACGTTGCAGCATTGTTTCGCACATCAAGTTGCCATTTGCAGTACAGTTGTTCGCATTATGTGCTGATGTGTACGCTTTGGAATGACATGCTGGTTGTGCTGAGATGCAGCGTAGTAGCGCCAACTGTATGGAATGCAATCTTTCTGTCCCTACATATCAACCGGCTGTTGAGTTACGCGATTCCATAAGGAATACTCCGGGACTCTTAAGTCCCGCCAGTAAATAAAGGGTTCGAAAATTCTCAATTTCATATACATATGCACTATCTGACACTGATATCAGTAGCAGCTCGTAACCGCTCGTCAATGGTTCTTGGTCAGTGTTTACTGGAGCGTTTTTCATTCCAGTGTCATACATTTTCCACAGTGTCAGTTTTGGCTGTTCATTGTGATACATTCTCTACAAATTTTGTCGAACGGTATTGCTAATCTATTTCTTTTTGTTCCTATATACACACATAGTGTAATAGGTTAATTATAACACTCACGTCTGTAGGATTTACAATTGGTTGTATAAAACTGAAATACTGAAATGTAAAGATGTATTTTCGTCACGGCTGCGTCGTATGGACATTGATATGAAACGTATGTGATCTCTGTCATCGGTGTACTGTTTCAAGAATGTCATAAACCCATCATACACGGTCTAGTCACGTAAATGCGACCACCACGTGCGTTCGACGTTAATGTGCAAGAACCACTCACAGACGACATGTGGTAGCGCTAGCGGTAGGGAGGACGCGCTAAACAGTGCAGTCGTTGAGGAAGGAGGGTTGACTGAAACTAATACCGCCACCTTCGTAACTCTTCAAAAGGTCAAATGGTTCAAATGGCTCTAAGCACTATGGGACTTAGCATCTGTGGTCACCAGTCCCCTAGACTTAGAACTACTTAAACCTAACTACCCTAAGGACATAACACACATCCATACCCGAGGCAGGATCCGAACCTGTGACCAGAGCAGCAGCGCAGATCCTGACTGATGCGCCTAGAACCACTCGCCGGCAGCGGCCGGTTCTTCAACAGTTGGCGGCATTGATATGCGGCAGGTACTGGCTTGTTCCGTAGCCTTTTCCCTACAGCTCCAGTTGGCAGGAAGCCTTGGCATTGAACGGTTGTGTTGTTACGATGTGAAGTACTGAACCCTGCGCAGACGATCGGTCAGTGCGATTTAAGCAAATGCAGTCACTGAATTCTTGGCAGCAGACGTTGTCTCCCCATAGAAGATTTACCAGAGAATGAAACCAGTTTATAGTGATTGTGTTGATGTGAGTTCGAAACTTCTCAATTTCATACACACATGCACCATCATACACTGATATCAATGGCAGCTCCTAACCCCGCGTCAGTGGTTCCTCGTCAGTCTTTACTACAGCGGTTTTGATTCCAGTATCGTACATTTTCAACCGTGTCAGTTTTGGATGTTAATTACTGCATGAAGAGTTTGACAGAGAACTGAAAGACATTAGTCGAAACAAGGCCACGGGAGTAGACAACATTCCATTGGTATTACTGACGGCCTTGGGAGAGCCAGTCCTGACAAAACTCTACCATCTGGTGAACAAGATGTATGAAACAGGCGAAATACACTCAGACTTCAAGAAGAATATAATAATTCCAATCTCAAAGAAAGCAGGTGTTGACAGAAGTGAAAATTACCGAACTATCAGTTTAATAAGTCACAGCTGCAAAATACTACCGCGAATTCTTTACAGACGAATGGAAAAACTAGTAGAAGCCCACCTCGGGGAAGATCACTTTGGATTCCGTAGAAATATTGGAACACATGAGGCAATACTGACCCTACGACTTATCTTAGAAGAAAGATTAAGAAAAGGCAAACCTACGTTTCTAGCATTTCTAGACGTAGAGAAAGCTTTTGACAATGTTGACTGGAATACTCCCTTTCAAATTCTAAAGGTGGCATGGGTAAAATACAGGGAGCGAAAGGCTATTTACGATTTGTACAGAAACCAGATGGCAGTTATAAGAGTCGAAGGACATGAAAGGGAAGTAGTGGTTGGGAAGGGAGTTGTACCCTCTCCTCGATGTTGTTCAATCTGTATAATGAGCAAGCAGTAAAGGAAACAAAAGAAAATTTCGGAGTAGGTATTAAAATCCACGGAGAAGAAGTAAAAACTTTGAGGTTCGCCGACGACATTGTAATTCTGTCAGAGACGGCAAAGGACTTGGAAGAGCAGTTGAACGGAATGGATAGTGTCTTGAAAGGAGGATATAAGATGAACATCAACAAAAGCAAAACGAGGATAATGGTATGTAGTCAAATTAAATCGGGTGATGATGAGGGAATTAGATTAGGAAATGAGACACTTAAAGTAGTAAAGGAGTTTTGCTATTTAGGAAGTAAAATAACTGATGATGGTCGAAGTAGAGAGAATATAAAATGTAAACTAGCAATGGCCAGGAAAGCGTTTATGAAGAAGAGAAATTTGTTAACATCGAATATAGATTTATGTATCAGGAAGTCGTTTCTGAAAGTATTTGTTTGGAGTGTAGCCATGTATGGAAGTGAAACATGGACGATAACTAGTTTGGACAAGAAGAGAATAGAAGCTTTCGAATTGTGGTGCTACAGAAGAATGTTGAAGATGAGGTGGATAGATCACGTAACCAATGAGGAGGTATTGAATAGGATTGGGGAGAAGAGAAGTTTGTGGCACAACTTGACTAGAAGAAGGGATCGGTTAGTAGGACATGTTTGGAGGCATCAAGGGATCACATATTAAGCATTGGAGGGCAGCGTGGAGGGTAAAAATCGTAGAGGGTGACCAAGAGATGAATACACTAAGCAGTTTCAGAAGGATGTAGGTTGCAGTAGGTACAGGGAGATGAAGAAGCTTGCACAGGATAGAGTAGCATAGAGAGCTGCATCAAACCAGTCTCAGGACTGTAGACAACAACAACAACAACAACTCTAGAAATTTTGTAGAGCAATATTGCTAGTCTATTTCTTTTCGTTCCCAGGTTTGTAATCTAATAAGTTAATTATACCACTCAGTTCTGTACGATTTACAATTGGTTGTATAATAGTGAAATACTGTAATCTAAAAATGTGCTTTCGGCACGACTGGGTCGTATTGACATTGATATCGAGCGTATGTGATCTCTTTCATCAGTGTACTGTTTCAGAGATGATAGAAATCCATTAGACACGGTCTAGTCACATAAATATGACCACCACGTATGTTCGACATTAATGTGCAAGAACCACTCACAGACGATATGAGGTAGCGGTAGCCGTAGGGAGGACGCGCTAAACAGTGCAGCCGTTGTTGTACGGGGCTTGACTGAAACTAAAGGCCTCCACCTTCGTAACTCCTCAACAGTTGGCAGCACTGATATGCGGCGGGTACTGGCTTGTTCCGTATCTTTTTCTCAACAGCTCCAGTTGGAGAGAATCCTTAGCAATGAACGGATGTGTTGTTACAGTGTAAAGTGTGGAACCGTGCGCAGATTATCCCTGTGATTTAACCATTCCAGTCATTGAATTCTTGACTGGAGAAGTTATCACCTGAAAGGAGATTCATCAGAGACTGAAAGCAGTTTATAATGACTTTGTTGATGTGAGTACTGTGTGTTGTTGTGCGAGTATGTTTAAAGATGTTAAGGTGGGAACATCTGTCCTGCGTGACAAACAAAGAGTTGGACGTCCTGTGACAGCAACCACCAAGTTTCACAAGCAAAATGTTGACAGATTGATTCAGGACGATTTTCTTATCACTCTGAAATAAACGGCAAGCAAAATCGGCATTTAACAAGAAGGTGTGGTTCACAATATTGCTTTGATTGGATACCAGAATATTTTCCTGCAGCATGACAATGCAAACCACAAACCACCACAGCAGAACTTCAGAGTAAATCTCACCACCGTGCGGCATCCTCCATACATTCTAGATTTAGCACCGTCCGACTTCGATCTGTTCCCAATCGTGAAAGACGATCTGCGGGGAAATCATTGTGCTTCTGAACTGTTAGACTGTGGTTGAGGAAACAGAATGTCGACTTCTTACGTGAAGGCTTCAAAAAACGTGTTCATCGTTGGCAGAAATGTATTGAATTGGCTGGTTATTATGTGGGAAAAGTAAATATTAGTAATTGAAGATCACATTCTAAGGATTGTTTCTGGGTTTTATTATTTAAAATATTCCCATCCAAACCCAATTAAGGAAGGTGGAGGCATTACTTTTCATTTTATCCTCGTACTTCAGAAATGGAGCGATTTGTTTGACAGCCAGAGTGCATGATCATTTGCTTGCGGAAGAAAGATGGAAGAATATCTGAAACAGATAAGTCTGTAAATTGTTCACGTGCTATCGCACTTAATGTATGTATACAGTGAATGGTGATATGACGTTATCCGAAACCATCCCCTAGGCAATTGTGGTGCACCACAGGCCACGTAGATGACCGGGGTGAACGATAGCTGAAGGTCAATAACAAGCAACTGTTGAGAAATCGTCCACCAAAAGAACGAAAGGGCTACCAACAGTATCTCCTCACTGACTGTTCAGCGAATGTTGCTGTGTATGGGCTTCCGATGCGTAGACATGGTTCATGCTCGCACTGCTGTTCATGGGCGACGGAAGCTGGAAATTGCACGTCAGTGCCTAACTGAACTCGCACTGAGTGGCGACAAATATCCTTTTCAGATGAATCTTGTTTTATAATCTTTTCAATCAGATGGCCATCGGCGAAATGTCTGAAATAAAGCACCCAGGGGCAATCGTCAGAATGGCCCAGGCCAGAGGGTATTCTCTGGGTGTCCTCGTCGTTCTGGGATACACAGTGATTCATAACAGGTACGCATTTATACTTTGAGGTCCATGTCCACCCCTACAAGACCTCTGATGCCCTCGGCACGATTGTACCTACCACAGCAGGACAGCGCAATAACTCACAGTGCACGTGCGTGACTCGAAGAGCACCGGGATGAGTTTACCCTACTTCCCTGGTGACCATTCTTCCCAGATTTAAACCCAGTCGTGAAACTGTGGGACTACTTTGATCAGGCTGTTCTCACCATGGACCCTCAAGCGAGACCTCTAGTGCGTCTGGCCACGGCACTGGAGTCGGCTTGCTGAACCTATTTCACTCACTTCCTGTAGGTCTCGCAGCGGTCCGCTATGAATAAGCTGAGCATTCAGCCTTCAGGCGGTCACGTTAATGTGACTGGAGAGTGTACTTGCTATGGCATAAAATATGTAGGCCTTACATACTTTTCTGGATGCGCTTCTGATTGATGATAAGTAAATGAGCCATGCTGGCGCCATGTTCACCACACATGTCTACTTATACACTACTGGCCATTAAAATTGGTACATAAAGAAGAAATGCAGATGATGAACGGGTATTCATTGGACAAATATACAAGAACTGATATGTAATTACATTTTCACGCAGTTTGGATGCATACATCCTGAGAAATCAGTACGCAGAGCAACCACCTCTGGCCGTAATAACGGCCTTAATACGCCTGGGCATTGAGTCAAACAGAACTTGGATGGCGTGTACAGGTATGGCTGCACATGCAGCTTCAAGACGATACTACAGTTCATCAAGGGTAGTGACTGGCGTATTGTGATGAGCCAGTTCCTCGGCCACCATTGACCACACGTTTTCAATTGGTGACAAATCTGGAGAACGTGCTGGACAGGGCAGTAGTCGAACATTTTCTGTATCCAGAAAGGCCCGTAGACGCCCTGCAAGATGCGGTCGTTCATTATCCTGCTGAAATGTAGGGTTTCGCAGGGATCGAATGAAGGGTAGAGCCACGGGTCGTAACACATCTGAAATGTAACGTCCACTGTTCAAAGTGGCGTCAATCCGAACAAGAGGTGACCGAGACCTTAACCAACGGCACCCCACACCATCACGCCGGGTGATACGCCAGTATGGCGATGACGAATACACGCTTCCAATGTGCGTTCATCGCGATGTCGCCAGACACGGATGCGACCATGATAATGCTGCAAACAGAACCTGGATTCATCCGAAAAAATGATGTTTTGCCATTCGTGCACGCAGATTCGTCGTTTCGTACACCATCGCAGGTGCTCCTGTCTGTGATGCAGCGTCAAGGGTAACCCAGCCATGGTCTCCGAGCTGATAGCCCATGCTGCTGCTAACGTCGTTGAACTGTTCGTGCAGATGGTTGTTGACTTGCAAACGTCCCCATCTGTTGACACAGGGATAGAGACGTGGCTGCACGATCCGTACAGCCATTCTGATAAGATGCCTGTCATCTCGACAGCAAGTGATACGGGGCCGTTGGGATCCAGACTGGCGTTCCGTATTACCGTTCTGAACCCACCGATTCCATATTCTGCTAACAGTCATTGTACCTCGACCAACACGAACAGCAACGTCGCGATACGATAAACCGCAATAGCGATAGGCTACAATCCGACCTTTATAAAAGTCGGAAACGTGATGGTACGCATTTCTCCTCCTTACACGAGGCATCACAACAACGTTTCACCAGGCAACGCATGTCAATTGATGTTTCTGTATGAGAAATCTGTTGGAAACTTTCCTCAAGGGAGCACGTTGCAGGTGTCGCCACCGTCGTCAACCTTGTGTGAATGCTCTGAAAAGCTAATCATTAGCATATCACAGCATTCTCTTCCTGTCGGTTAAAGTTCGCGTCTGTAGCACGTCATCTCCGTGGTGTAGCAATTTTAATGGCCAGTAGTTTAATACCGACATGGTTCTATTGTCTGAAAAGTTCGGTCATAAGACTATGATTTCTGTACTGTACAGTCCTACCACAGACCAATTTTTTACTAGTTTTTATCAGGACTAGGGAAGTCAGAAGACATGTGCGTATGTGATACGATACTTACTAAATGTAAAAACTGGTATCATAATGAACTTTCATTTCGTTTTCATATCTGCAGAAAGCACTGATACCGGCCAACTGTGAATCTGAAAAGACGTTTTCCTCTTGGTTCTGTCTGTAAAAGAGTTGGGCAGCTGGATGTTAACAGCGCTTAGCGTTGCGCAGTTGGAGGTGAGCCGCCAGCAGTGGTGGATGTGGGGAGAAAGATGGCGGAGTTTTGAAATTTGTAAGACTGGGTGTCATGAACTGCTATATATATTATGACTATTAAGGTAAATACATTGCTTGTTCTCTATTAAAATCTTTCATTTGGTAACTATCCCTATCAGTAGTTAGTGCCTTCCGTAGTTTGAATCTTTTATTTAGCTAGCAGTAGTGGCGCTCGCTGTATTGCAGTTGTTCGAGTAACCAAGATTTTTGTGAGGTAAGTGACTTGTAAAACGTATAGGTTAATGTTAGTCAGGGGCATTCTTTTGTAGGGATTTTTGAAAGTCAAGATTGCGTTGCGCTAAAAATATTGTGTGTCAGTTTAAGCACAGTTATGTATAATTGTTTTAAGGGGACGTTTCAAATGCAACATACTCGAGGTTCCCGAGTGTGCTCTTAGTAACTTCTTCCACAATTTGTCTCTGTATTTGAAGCTACCTCTTAAACATATGACAACTTTTCCCATGCATACCTTGAGGTCTGTTTCATGACTAGTGTATATTCCGCACTTCTTAACTTCTTCTCATTCTCCGTTGAGTTTGATTTGTTCATTTTGATGCTACAACTGGTACGATAACTGAAATGCAGTGAAACTACCTACGCACACATATAACTGATTTTATGTAACAACATTTGTATGATAGTGAAAAGTGTTGTCAAATACAGTAGGCCGGATGCCTCCTGAGAATCTTTCCAGGCTTGCGAAAACTCCAGATGGTCTGCTTTAACCAAAATGGTTCAGTACACATTGAGCCGTGTATCGACTCGTGCTACACCTTGTATTTAGATTGCACTGGTTTTCCTTATCTTCCCCTGACATATTTGTTTGATATGTCGTCTGCCATTAAGTGGCTGCTTGGTTGTCTTTTCCCACTGCTATCGATATCTGCGTTTGCTTCTGGGAAACTGCTATGGAGGAAGTGAGATCTTTGACCAGTGGTAACTTCGTGTGGTGGCGCGGAAGTAGCACCGTGCGTTCAGAGAGTCTGGTGGACACGGGAGGACAGTGTGGTTCGCCAGCGCATTCCAGGCGTGGTCGGTTGTACCGAGTCGCCACGTAATGTATGTCGGTTGTGTGTAACGATTGTGTGGAGTTGACGGAAGAGCTCTCCGCGGGTTTGTTGTATACAGAATCGCCACACGAGTAGCTGCCGTTCATTTCACCTTGGTGGGACGTTAAGTCCTCCGTTTCAACACTGGAGTTTAAAAACAAGACACCTAACATGAAGGAGCTGTCACTACCCGTCAATGTTGCAGAGAAGACGTGAACTCCGGTGACAGAGCTTGTTGCCGCGTGACCGTGGCGTGTTGCGTACACTGGCGACGAGTGTGTGATCGGATGTGTGGATCTTTGTCATCGGAGGTCGTTTACTGCCAATCCGAGCATAATTGCAAGTTAAGTTAGTGGAAGGTTTAATCATTTAGTAATAAGTCTGCGTAACCAGTGTCTAGTTGTATTACAGTAGTTCGAGTAACCAAGATTTTTGTGAGTTAAGTGATTTGTGAAACGTATAGGTTAATGTTAGGCAGGGCTACTTTTTGTAGAGATTTTTGAAAGTCAGATTGCGTTGCGCTAAAAATATTGTGTCAGTTTAAGCACTGTCTTGTATAAATTTTTCAAAGGGGACGTTTCATGTCTTACGCAGACAGTATAACGTGGGCTCTGAACACGAAATAGTTTATGATTTTTGTGACATTAGTTTACTGCTGTTGGTGAAAAAGCTATAAGGCACTGAAAAAATCCTAGGCATAACTGAACACTGTACCCTCCATCTATGCATTGGTGCCAATTGCCCATTTATAAATATCTCCTTTAATTCTTATCCCAACAGAGACTAGCATTATTGCTTTTATCCTTTTTATTTTTATGTTTCTTCTGGTTCTCAGCCACAAAGATGGTGAGCTCATAATTCTTTTAAAAGTCTCTACACGTACTGATTATATGTACGGCCTCTCATGTAATCCATGTACCCAGTCCTGGAGTTCTTCTTTCTCTTCATTATTAAATGGTGAATAATGTGTTACCTTAAATGCTTAGTACTACTCTTGAAACTGTGTGTTTGTTTCGATTATATTAGGATACTAACGGATTCGAGGAGGCGCAGTGAGACTTACTGACCACAAGATCATTCAGCTCCGTTAGAACAGATGGCGTTACAGGAAACCGACTTAAATGCTCACGAGATATGGTGGTACATACACTGGTGTCAAAAGTTCAACCAACAAACCGATATGTCCCAGTCATGTGTATACGTCAGAGTGTAATCATAACAACTGTCAACAGATGTTGTTACGATCGTGCCTTGCACGGAAGATAGCATTCCGATCGATGGATAAACACGCCATCAATGACGTCAGGGCAGCTATCAAGTAGAGAAGTGTTTGCAGGGTAGTCCCACATCCACAGGCGCTGTGTACATAATCACAGGCGGTGCACTGTGGGACAGAGACGTCGCATACATATTCTCGGAAATGGAAGCAGGGGAGTCGCCAACTGTTTATTTAATGTGAATCGTTCTGTTGTTTCTCGGGTGAGGCGACTGTTTATAGAGACCCAAACTGTATTCCTGAGGCCAGGACAAGACCGACAATGTGTGACTTCAGTAAGAGTTAACCGTTATTTTGCTGTAAGGGCACGACGGTACCGCCTTACTACTGCACTGCAATTGGTATCTGACCTCGCAGAATTACCAGGACGTGTTGTTTCGAGGCAGACGGTGGACAGAAGGATTCGTCAGGGTGGCCTTTATTATTTGAGACGTGCTGTCTGTCTACCTACGGCGTGCCTTCACAGAAGGGAACGTCTTGAGTGGGGCCAACAACGTGCCACTTGGACAGTCGAACGGCGGGCCAATCTTCTTTTCACAGATGAGTCCCGCTTTGATTTGGAGAGTGATTCTCGTCGGATTAGCATCTGACGGGCACTCAGAGCACAATTTAGGGACTCAAACGTTGTGGAACGAGACTGATGTCGATTAGGATCGCTAAAGGTTTGGGCAGGGATTATGTTGGCTCATAAAACACGGCTGGTTGCTTCTTTTTTTTTCTTTTGCAAGACACGGATATTGCATGCATGGCGTAGCCTACTCGCTCGCCCGGTTTGAATCCTGTACAGCATGTCTGAGATGCACTGTGGAGACGGGTTACATCACGTCAACATCCACCAACCACTCTCCAAGAGTTGTGAGCGGCTCTGCAGTAGAATGGGCGTCATTGCCTCAACGCGAGATTGAGGACATCATATACACCGTGACCCGTCGTTTCCATGCTGTCAGGCCTCTATTGGAGCCCGAGTTGGTCATACACCATACTGAGCACATTCAGCAGATGTCAGAATGTGTGTGAAAATCTGTTAAGTAGGGAAAAAAAACCGCAGAACATTTTTCCTTCCGTTACGCACGTTGCAAATGATTATGTTCTGGATTACTTACACTGTTTCTACTTTTATCTTATATTTTTACACTGTTTTGTGGCAAAATAAACGCAACTTCGCAAAATTTCCGTTTGATGCTGTAATTTTTTTGACACCAGTGTCAATTACACGGTGACAAAACGTATGACCTTTTATATAGGTGACTAATTCGGAAATTTATTGACTTTTTTGGGATACCACTCTAACTACAATTGCAAGTCATCCCTCGAGAGCTGGCTCTGATATGAGAACAAAGTCAGTAACAACTTCAATGTTGTTGTTTAGCCTACCTCCGTTGACTGTGATTGATCTCTCACTAAACTGGATGAGACTGCATATGTTTATTCGTCTGTCATATGCTTTGAATGATGCAATAAGCAAATGGCGGTAGATACTAGTTAATCTCTATAGTGGACCCACATTTTATAATTTATTATAATATGAGGTTTAAAAAATGGCTCTGAGCACTATGGGACTTAACTTCTCAAGTCATCTGTCCCCTCGAACTTAGAACTACTTAATCCTAACTAATCTAAGGACCTCACACACATCCCTGCCCGAGGCAGGATTTGAACCTGCGACCGTAGCGGTCGCGCGGTTCCAGACTGTAGCGCCTAGAGCCGCTTGGCCACCCAGGCCGGCAATATCAGGTTAAAGAATATTTTATTGAGCTGTAGGATAAAATATTCCCAAACGACTGTCACTATTGCGGCACAATCAGAATTACTTTATAAATATTTTTTCCTTAAATGAAGAACGAAGAAATTATTTCTACCACCTTGAGAACTTTGAGTTTGTTGGCATGTAATGTTTTTCTGCGATGGTATGTACATAACAAAGGTGACCAGAGGTATTGTTGACACGTGACACTGTCACACAAGCAGTAGTTCTTTATTGTAGCTGACAATGAGTCCGAACGTCCTCGTTGATATACGCTCCAGCATGCAGTAGTGACTTGTATTGTCTCATACAAAGTTGTTTAGGAAACTTCTCCCATTATGGCAATCTGAGCCATGGGGAAAGTCATCGAAGCGTTCACGCATATCCAAAATCTGTAAGGAACTCAGATCGTAGACAATCGTTTCTTCCATGTCTAAGAATTTTCGTTCCCCTTTCCCTCACAAACAAAGTGTAAGCGATTTGTTTCAGCACAGGGAAAGTCATCGAAGTGTTCATGCGTATCCAAAATCTGCGAAGAAGTCAGATCGTATAAAATAATTTATTCCATGTCTGAGACTTTTCGTTCCCCTTTTCCTCACAAACAAAGCGTAAGCGATTTGTTTCAGCACAGGCAAAATGCTTCGATAAATATTTATTCTTAGATGAAAGGCGGAGAGAGTTTCTTTGTCCCCTTCAGAACTTTGATTTGGTCTACCTATACATAAGTTTTTCACCCCATTTTTTACGACACGTAGTGTATTCTCTGCGAGACAATGATATACCGAAGGCAATATTCAGCGTACACACTCGATTTTCTTTCCGCCGACGCTCGATAAGCAGCTGGTGGGACCCCACCTACGGGTCAGCGTCGCAGCGGCTCACAGATTGGACGATCCATCATCCGCCGTGTCTCGCCACCTCCTGAGGGCCGTATGGGGCCGAGGCCTGAGGCGGAACAGTGGTGAGCACCGTGTACTCACGTCTACCTGCCATAGATACAGGGCTAACCATATTCGAGTAAACTGTGAGCCGACGAATCTGGAAAATTCATGAGATTCTTCGAAGTGTTATAATGTACTGAATCCTGTTCCATTACCAGCAAAACCATCTGCAGAACAACTAGGCAAAAATATATATGGTTACAGTGCGGAAGCGATGTAACAAATGAACTGAGACAAAATTCATGATTTTGCGATATGCACATATATAGAGGTTGGTAGTCCCGCGTGCACAAGGTATAAAACGGGCAATGCATTGGCAGAACTGTGGTTTGAATTCAGGTGATTCATGTGAAAAGATTTGCAATGTGATTGTGGTCACACGACGAGAATTAACAGGGCTTAAACGTTGTGTGGTAGTTGGAGCTACACGCCTGGGACATTCCATTTCGAAAATCGTTAGGTAATTCAATATTCCGAGATCAACAGTGTCAAGAGTGCACCGAGAATGCCAGATTTCAAGGGTTACCTCTCACCACAGGCAACGCTGTGACCAGTGGCCCTCACTTGACGATGGAGGGCAACGGCGTTTGCTTATAATTGTCAGTGCTAACAGATGAAGTAACCGTATAAATCAACGTGGGACGAACTACGAACGTATCCGTTAGGTCACTGCTGCGAAATCTGGCGATTATGGGCAAAGGTAGCAGACAACCACCGCGAATGTCTTTGCTAACAACACCGCACTTCTGAAGCGCCTCTCCTGGGCTCATAATCATGTTGATTGGAACCGAGACGACTGGAAATCCGTGGCCTTGTAGGATGAATCACGTTTTCAGTTGGTAAGTTCTGATACTAAGGTTCGAGTGTGGAGCACAGCCCACGAAGTTATGGACCGAAATTGTCAACGAGGTACCGTGCAAGTTGGTTGTGGCCTACAAAATCGTGTGGGCTATGTTTACATTGCTGGGCTTACAGAATCAATCAACGATTAGGAACAGATACATTTAGCTATTTGGAGACCATTTCCAGCCGTTCGTGGACTTCATGTTCCCATACAATGATGTCATAATTGATAGCAATTGGTTTGAAGGACATTCTGGACTATTCGAGCGAATAACCAGGTCGCCCGACGTAAATTCCATCGAACATTTGTGGGACACAATCGAGAGGTCAGTTCTAACACAAAAACCTGCAGCAGAAACATTTACGCAATTATTGACGTCTTTAGAGGCACCATGGGTCGGTATTTCTGTAGGATATTCCCAACGACTTTTTGAGTCGATGCCACATCGTGTTGCAGCACTCCGCCTGGCCAGAGGAGGTCCGATTCGATATTAGGAAGTACCCTATGACTTTTGTCACCTCAGTGTGCGCCTGAGAAGACTACGCGCAGATTCACGGTTTGGAGTGGTGGTGGCGATGTTTCGGTGCTCGGTTCCATTTTGAGCCAGGAACATGGGGTGAAAAGCGTTTGGTTTAACCCGGAGCAGCGGCCATTTCTGTACCCATTCGAATATTTGTCTTCAGTAGCTATTTTACAGTATATCGAGCAAGGTTTGAATGACGAACAGCAGCTGGCCCCTAGGTAACTTGTGCGAATAGATTAATTCGTTTTGCAAAAGATTTCAATTGGGCTGAAATTAATTCTCAGATAATGGTACCATTTGTGTGTGGGCAACATTCCGATTTTACGTGCAAAAATATCTAAAAACCACGTTTTTCTGCGAAGACTTTGAAGTGTTCTACATGTCTACTTTAAACCTCTAAGAATCAGTTCAAATTTTGTATAAAGACACATAAATGGATGAAGTCAAGACCTAATTTCTTTTATCCTGTAATCTTGAACCTTTGATGATATACGATGGTTTAAAATCTACCTAAATGTAGCACGTAGAATTCGTTTTTACGTCAACTGAATGTTCAGAAGCTCTTTGAAGTTAATTAAGTAAATAAAAAAGGCATTCTTACAATAAAATTGAGAAGTGGATTTCTAAATTCTGGCTTATTTCACGTGTTTCACACTCTTGCTAATCGTTCAGATTTTATAAAAAGGCAGAGAAATACAGGTAATCAATGGTGATCCTGTTGTTTTGTGTGTTTATAAAAGCAAGTATTCTGGTCCAAACTTTATACCAATTAGGTTCCTTTCGGAGTATGCTGATGCATTAGCTCCATACTTAACAATCATACACAACCGTTTGCTCGACGGAAGATCCGAACCCAAAGACTGGAAAGTTGCACAGGTCACACCCATATTCAAGAAAGGTAGTGGGAGTAACCCACTAAACTACAAGCCCGTATCGTTAACGTCGATATGGAGCAGGATTTTAGAAAATGTATTGTGTTCGAACATTATGAATTACTACAGACAATCAACATGGGTTTAGAAAACATCGTTGCTGTGAAACATAACTAGCTCTTTATTCACATGGAGTGTTGAGTGCTATTGACAAGGCATTTCAGATCGATTCTGTATTTCTGGATTTCCGAAATTTTGACACTGTACCACGCAAGCGGCTCGTAGACATTGCGTGCTTATGGAATATCGTCTTAATTATGTGACTGGATTGTGATTTCCTGTTAGCGAGGTCATAGTTCGTAGTAATTGACGGAAATTCATTAGGTGAAGCAGAAGTGATTTCTGGCGTTCCCCAAGGTAGTGTTAGAGGCCATTTGCTGCTCCTTATCTATATTAACAATTTTTGAGACAATCTGCGCAGCCGTCTTCGATTGTTTGCAAATGAAGCTGTCGTTTATCCACTAACAAAGTCATCAGAAGACCAAAACTAACTGCAAAACAATTTAGAAAAGATATCTGAATGGTGCAAAATGTGGCAGTTGACCCTACATAATTAAAAGTGTGAGGTCATCCACATGAGTGCTAAAAGGAACTCGTTAAACTTCGGTTACACGATAAATCAGTCTAATCTAAAATCCGGAAGTTCAACAAAATACCTAGGTATTACAGTTACGAACAACTTAAATTGAATGGAAGACATAGAAAATGTTGTGGCGAAGGCTAACCAAAGACTGCGTTTTTTTGGCAGGACACTTAAAAAATATAACAGATCTACTAAGAAGACTGAATACACTACGCTCGTCCATCTACTTTTGGAATACTGCTCCTCGGAGTGGGATCCCTACCAGATGGGACTGACGGAGTCATCGAAAAAGTTCAAATAAATGCAGCACGTTTGCATTATCGCGAAATTTGGGAGAGTGTGTCACAGAAATGATACAGGATTTGGACTGAACATCATTAAAAGAAAGGCGCTTTTCGTTGCGACGAAATCTTCTCACGAGGTTCCAATCACTAGCTTTCTCCGCAGAATGCGAAAATATTTTGTCGACACCGACCAGCAAAGGGAGGAACGATCACCAAGATAAAAATAAGGAAAATCAGAGCTCGTACAGAAAGATATAGGTGTTCATTCTTTCCCCGCACTGTAGAGGATTGGAATAATGGAGAATAATTATGATGGTTCGATTCGATGAACCTTCTGCTAAGCACTTAAATGTGATTTGCACAGTATCCATGTAGATGTCAGCACGATATAAACAACATGATTAGAGAGACCAACAAAAAAAAGGAACTACACTGGACCAGTCGTGTCCGACTCAACAAAAATCGATATCGGTTGTTAAGCTTCTGCGGTGTATCAAATTATGGTACAGTAAAAGTGTGGGACCAGACTGGAAAGTGCTCTTAGCAAAACTCACGAAAAAGTTGAATATGTCCTGAGCGGAGTTGGGGAAGAAAAGAAGAGAACCAGCCTTTCGACTTATCAGGTAGCTTCCATGACATTTAAACCCATACATCTTCACATATTTGAGTTTTTCTTTTATGAATTAACACTGATTTTCCAGCGCAATGAACTCTCTTTGCTGCAAAGTGTTGGCAAATCAGCATATTGCAATTTATAGGCGACAGTCGCTGTTCATCTGCCTAAAATCCAAAAGATTCGCCAGCCATAGTAAACATATAACATCATATGGATGAAGTCCATAGAGTTAAAAAGGTTTCTATGGATTGGATTTACGAGGTACATTCAAGTTCTAAGGCCTCCGATTTTTTTCTCCAGCCTGGAAAGAGATGCGCATTGTTTTAAAATGAGGCCGCGTTCAATGTCAATACGTCCCAGAGATGGCAGCACCGGACGGCAGATGGAATTTTACCGCCAGTGGCGAGAATGAGAACTGTTTTAAATACTTAAAATGGCGACGTTTTCCTTACTTGAACAGCGTGCAATCATTCGTTCTCTGAATTTGCGTGATGTGAAACCAATTGAAATTCATCGACAGTTGAAGGAGACATGTGTTGATGGAGTTATTAATGTGTCGAAAGTGCGTTCGTGGGTGCGACAGTTTAATGAAGGCAGAACATCGTGTGACAACAAACCAAAACAACCTGGGGCTCGCACAAGCCAGTCTGACGATATGATCGAGAAAGTGGAGAAAATTGTTTTGGGGGATCGCCGAATGACTGTTTAACAGATCGCCTCCAGAATACGCATTTCTGTGGGGTCTGTCCACACAATACTGCATGACGACCGGTAAATTCGAAAAGTGTCATCGAGGTGGGTGCCACGAATACTGACGGACGACCACATAGCTGCCCGTGTGGCATGTTGCCAAGCAATGTTGACGCGCAACGACAGCATGAATGGGACATTCTTTTCGTCGGTTGTGACAATTGATGAGACGTGGATGCCATTTTTCAAACCTGAAACAAAGCGGCAGTCAGCTCTATGGAGGCACACAGATTCACCGACACCAAAAATATTTCAGGTAACCGCCAGTGTTGAAAAATTTATGGTGTCCATGTTCTGGGACAGCGAGGGCGTAATCCTTAACCATTGCGTTCCAAAGGGCACTACAGTAACAGGTGCATCCTACGAAAATGTTTTGAAGAACAAATTCCTTCCAGCACTGCAACAGAAACGGCTGTGAAGGGCTGTGCGTGTGCTGTTTCACCAAGACAACGCACCCGCACATCGAGCTAACGTTACGCAACAGTTTCTCCGTGATAGCAACTATGAAGTGATTCTTCATGCTCCCTACTCACCTAACGTGGTTCCCAGTGACTTTTGGCTTTTTCCAACAATGAAAGACACTCTCCGTGGCCGCACATTCGCCAGCCATGCTGCTATTGCCTCAGCGATTTTCCAGTGGTCAAAACAGACTCGTAAAGAAACCTTCGCCGCTGCCATGGAATCCTGGCGTCAGCGTTGTGAAAAATGTGTACGTCTGCAAAGCGATTACGTCGAGAAGTAACGCCAGTTTCATCGATTTTGGGTGACTAGTTAAATAGAAAAAAAATCTGAGGCCTTAGAACTTGAATGCACCTCGTATTCCGGGGCGGGGGACAGGGCACTGAAACAATTTTCTCGTCTGTAGGTGGCGGGCTTGTTTTTTACCCGAGGGGACCGTGTCTGCGCAAACCCACCCCCTCTGACATGTATGATGAAGTGTGTGACAACAAACATAAACAAATGTATGTGCTTCTAGAGAGTGGGATGCTTTTGCAATAGGAAACAATGACATGTATCATTTGATACGATATGGCATCATGTATCATGTTACTTTAATTGGCACAGTGCATCGTATTAGATGACATGATTTCAATAGGTAATAAAGCACCAATATGTCAAGATGATCCGGTTTAAATGTCTTTGAAGCTCCCAGATAAGTTAAAAAGCTAGTCTCCTTTTTTTACATCTCTAACTCAGCCCGGGACTAATTCACTTTTCTATGCTATTACAGGAGAATTTTTAATTTGTTGTAGTAATACGTCTGCCTTAAGTAATCTCTTGGCGCTTTATTGTCTTTAAACGGCGATGGCCATAATACTCTGAACATCTGTGTGAAGCGACGATTTTTAGTCAATTACCTGTGACCCTGAAACTTTCAATAGGCCTAAGTAAAAATTTGTCCCATAATACAAGAATATATTTAAAAATTATTCATAACTATTGAGAAAAGAAATTATTATTACAACTGGTAAACAAAGAAAACAATTTTTCTCGCGATATCCGTCTGTGTACCACAAAAAATTTTCACCTTTCATAGAAAAGTATGTTACACACCACAATGTGTTAAACTGGATGTGGATACCTGAAGAAGGAAGGTTGCTGCTGAAACATACAGTGTCAAACTGCTGTCGGTGATTAAAGTGAAACGGAAAACTAGAGAGTGGACATAATACCCTGAAAATCCGTGTGAAGCGGTGATGATTATTAATGTTTGTATTGTTTAATTGCTGAGAGAATATTTTGTATCCGAGACTGATATTTAAATGAGCTGGGATAAAACACTTCTTTCCCTGACGGGACCTTAGTGTATGTGATTCGCTGTTGACTATGTAGTTTGCTTTTATGTAACGTGTTTAAAAAAGAAACGTATGTATTGGCAAAATTCCGTTTTTATTTTGCTTTGTTCCCACCACGCAGAGAGCATTTCCACCTTTGAAACTAGTCAACCAGCTGTTGTTTTGTAGTGACTTATCTTACGTGGGTGTGTATTACAAGCCCTTCATCCTAAGAAAATTGAGGTCTTTTCAACCGTGTCGTTACTTCACATTGTAAGGCAACATCACGTAGGCTAAGATCAAAGATTTTTGGAGATCTGTAAAGATCACTGAAGTCACGCACTGCTAAACAGTATGTAAAAGAATTCTAGTGGACAATGTGTCTTTTCACTATGCTGTGGTGCATGACTGAGACGACAGCGTAAACTCCGTTACCGTATATTGAACTGAATACTGCAAGTTTCTCTGAGCTTTGAGACGAGCAGTTTTCCCTGTAATTTCTTTGTATTACAGTTGTGCAAGGTAGGATAGGCAGGATACATGATTTTGGTACTGTAACAGTTGCAACCATATTCAAAAACATTCTTCTCTTTCTAAAAAATGGAATATCTTTACCATATGTGTGAATTAGTCTCTCTTGTCACGTGCTATAACACATTGATCAAAACCAAATGTTTTCGTATTAAAAGGTTTTCAGCATTTGTTTCGACTTAAAAATAATTCTCATTTATTGTCCAGTCTCAGATATACATTTTTAACCGTATGGTTAAACACTGAACACTAAATGACAATTGTTTTAGATATCAAGACTTGCTGTTTCTTTCGTGACGAATATGTCGGCTTTAGTGAATTTGTTTAGACCACGTGTTGTAATGCCTCTCTTCGCCCTATTTCAAGAATTCAAGGAAAGTGGGTCCCTTAAAAAACAATGTTCTCCTCTATAATCATTGCAATCGCAATGTTTTACTGGTCTGACGTTACTCTACCAAATCGTGTGACACATTCATTTTAAATACATTACAGCACTACAGCGGTACTCTTTCCGTATTTGCCCGAAAAGAGCGCCAGAATATGCAACACGAACGAATGAAACCTCTTCAGTTAGTTATAATTAGTCATTAATGTGGATATGTGAGTGGATCTGCATGTCTCTATACTTTGCTTTATGCCATCTCTGGCGAATGTAAAAATTATATTAGTTTATCACTGATAACATATAAATCGCAAGAAGCTAATTGCCAAGGGAGACAACTCAATGAAACGAATTAATATTACATGCATCACATCGATCATGTTTGTATTAAAAAAGGTTTAAAAGTGTCACCTGCGCTCCTTAAAATAACAGGCAAAAAAGTATCACACTACTTTTTAGTAAATAGTTTACAAGCGACATCTTCATAGGCACAGATCTTCATTTGATAATGATGTTTGAACTAAAGTGAAGGCGTCGGAACCATGTAGTGTTGACGCCCCAAAATTTTTTTGATTTCAATTTTAATCACTATACCTCCTTCTAAAAGAAGTTAATGCAAGTACATGTTAACCATTATGTAAGGAGCTAGGAGTTGTGGTCTTTATATGATGACAAATATTTCACTTATTAACTCTTTTGTGAAGTTATTTTGTTCATGGGAGTTTTATTCTGTAGAGTGTATGGGTTCGAAGAGTGGAGCGCTTAATGGTACATTTCTGACAGAGTTAGCACGATACTCGCACTAACACTGCACACGCTGAAGAGCAAATGGAGTTTCGGTGAAGCGTGCTGCTTCAAATGCTGCTCTCTTCGTGTCTCGTGTGGAGGGCGTGATAGCAGCGACCGTGGGTAATGTGGATGAGTGACGTGATGAGCCGCAAGGCGGTTGAGCCAATTATGGAGGATCCTGAGCCCTTTGCGCTGACGCAGACGCAGTCCCCGGCGCCGCCGACGGCTGATTTAGGAACTCAGAGCAGGAGACGTCTGAAAGCGTGTCACCTCACGCCGTCCTCAGCAGCTGCCAGCGCCACGAAGTGGCAACGTCGCCAGGGGCAGACGTCTCCTGTTCTACGGCGTATATCCCACAATCTACTGCAAAGCCTGTTATACAGCGCGGCGAAAATCCTGGAGAATAAAAGCTGCTCAGATACAGTCTGTCGGTAACATATTTAACGATCAGGATTCCTGTAACTAATTGTGTGATAATTTAGCACACAATTCTCACAATGAAATCTTCAAGACTGGGGCTGATGGAATAGCAGGCATTCAGGGAAGTCATTTATATTTAAAGGTGGTCTCACCATTCCTTTCTAAAAAATCACAGTTTGTCTAATTCTATTATTGATGAATAATTTTTGGCAAAAATGTTGCAGAGATCGAAGAGACAACTAAAATGATACGTTGACGGCTTAGTACCGATTATTTGATGTTGAATTGTTGTACGGCGTGTATCTCAAAATCTACAGCAAAGCTTGTTACGTGACTTGGCGAAAATTGTGGGAATACAACAGTTTCTCAAATACAGCCTGTTGGTGTCTTATTTTATGCCTGGGAATTCTGTAGCTAATTGTGTATGTTTTAAGTAATACTTCTTAGTACTGTATACCCATTACAGAATCATCATTATTGACGAAACGGAAAAGTTATTAAAACTGAATTTGAATCATTTACATATTAAGCCAGTGTCATCATACTTTCTTAACTAATAACTTTTTAGTACTTGTGTTACATTCAAATCATTTTTGTACAAAAATTGCTCACATGTATGTTCCAACTATAATGGTATGTTAAGTGTCCTGTACTGATTACGTGATGTACTGGCCAGCAGTACCTTCTGTTCCGATAAGGATATTCTGATTTCGGTTTGTCATATTGTTTTTACTGTTTCAGTCACTTCTTACTGATATTTGTTTGCATGCCGTGTTTTGGCGATATTCTGACATCATCAGGTGCATTAAAGTTACATTTACATTAATCCGAAGTATGATGAGACTTATTTGAAGGTTGTGCCTTTAATGGTACGCATCGAAATGTAATCCTACAAAGTAAGTGTTGTATCTACGATCGGAATGGTCGCGGGGTTGCCAAGAACGAAAGCACTGAGGAACCAAACGGGAGCGGCCCGCAAACTAACAAAACGAACGGGGAAGAACGGACATGAACAACGACGGGCGACTGAGCAACACGTAACGAACAACAACACGCAAATAGCAACGGGGTCACAAGCGAAACCTCACAAATCCACAACGTCCACTCGTACACAGTAACCAAGTAAACACGCTGTCTGAAGGCGAGATGTCGATAGACTGACGCGAATATCAGACTGCCTGCTGAGTTTTTTCCTTTATTGTATTTCAACTGCCTGCTGAGGGAGAGGCAGGCGCTTAAATACCTGACTGAGTACGTTGCTATTGGCTGCTAGGACCATGTGCTCCACCATGGCGCCCTCACATTATACGCGGGCCAGGAGCGCGCTCGCAGCCAAGGCTTACGGCACGACGGCTGAAGAGACCTCTAGTGGTAATCGAGATCCATACCTTATGGCGCGGTTTCGAAACCCCCGGTGCTCGGTTACCTGAGAAAGATTCATTTATTTTAGCGTATACCCTAAATTAGTTAAATTTAAATCATTTCATTAATACCTTTATTTTCATTGTTGCTGGAAACTTATTTGTATGGTAATAGTATACAGCAACAAACAGCTATGTAAACACTTCCATATCTTGATGAGTATATTCCAAAGACTCTTAAATGCTACGATAAACGTAGTTGAATTGCTAAGATAGTAAGGGAGACTGGCAGAAGCAGGTAAATGAAACACTTTCATATTCCAAAGAGTCTTAAATGCTATGACAAATGTAGCTGAACTGCTAAGATAGTAAGGGATAGTGGCACTTTTTCAATAACTTTTGCACAAGAGTGCTTTAGCAGTGTTTCAGTGCCGTATGTCTTATATTATAACTCCATTATTATAGACTCCTTACATATGTTTATCCTTATGATTAATTATCATGAATATGACTGTCTTCAAATTATTTCTGGTCATGCACATTGCAACAACTTAACCCACCATTTGGCATGTAGTTACAAAGTGCGGGGTATGTTCTAGTTCATATTGTAGTCAGTCAAGCGTTGATCAAAAATGTTATCACTTTATATAATTTATCGTTGTGTTTCTCTACATGTAGTTTATCAATATTACAGAAATGTCCTTTTTGTATTTACAAGTTACTGACAATCTGACGTTTTCTGGAGTCTCTATTCTGATACGTAAGTACCAGCACATGCAATGTAGAAACAATTATCTTCTTCGATAGATGTTCTTTAAGGTCCCACATTTTTCTTATGTTTCCTTTGCTTTGTACACATTTTCTCTCTTGCACTCAGTTATGGCTATCGTTTTTCTGTATCTCCATGAAATGTATTTCATTTTTATCGACGGTCTCTCTGTGAAGACTGAGACGTTTTTTACTTCGATATATGTTTCTTTTGATATTGTGCCTCTGTATTCCTTTTGTAATTTCTCGTATTGCCTTCAGAAGAAAAATACATAACAAGAAACGGCACTGGGCATGGGGCAGTTCGTTGCACTGAAACAACTTTTTTTTTTGGCCATCAGTCTTCGGACTGGTTTGATGCGGCCTGCCTTGAATTCCTCTCATGCGCCAAACTCTTCATCTCAGAACAGCACTTGCTACATGCGCCCTCAATTATTTGTTAGACGTATTCCTATCTCTGTATTCCTCTACAGTTTCTACCCTCTGCAGCTCCCTCTAGTAATATGTAAGTTGTTCCTGATGTTCCCTCTTCTTGTCAGTGTTTTCCATACATTGTTTTCCTCGCCAATTCTCCATAAAGTTTATCATTTCTTGCCTTGTAACTCCACATAATTTTCAACTTCCGCACCTCAAATGCTTCGATTCCCTTCTCCTCCAGTTTTTCCATAGACCGTATTTCACTAAAATACAATGCTGTTCCTCATGCGTACATTTTAGGAAATTTCTTCCTGAAATTAAGACCTTGTTTGATACTAGTAGAGTTCTCTAACCAGAAGAACCTATTCGTGCCAGCGCTAGTCTGCTTTTTATGTGCTCCCTTCTACTTTCATCAAGGGTTATTTTGGTGCCTAGATAGCAGAATTCTTTGACTTCACATACTTTGTGATCACCAAACCTCATGTTAAGTTCCTCAATGTTCTCATTTACGCTGCTTCTCATAACTTACATTTCTCTTCAATTTACTCTCAATGCATATTCTGTACTTATTAGAACGTTAATTTCATTCAGGAGGTCCAATAATTCTTCTTTACTTTCACTGATGATAGCAATGTCATCAGCGAATTTTACCACTGATATCCTTTTTCCTTGCTTTTGAATTCCACTCTTCAACCTATTTTTTATTTCTGTCATTACTTCTTTGGTGTACAGACTGAACAAGAGTGGCAAAAGATTGCATTCAAGTCGTACACGATTTTTCGATCTGAGCACTTTGTTCTTGGTGTTTCACCCTTATTGTTCGTCTTAGCTTATTTATAAATTGTACATTACCCGTCTTTCCCTAGAGCTCACCACTATTTTCCCAGAATTACGAACATCACAGCATTCGACATGGTCGAAGGCTTTTTCTCAGGTAGACAATGCTACAATTGTTTCGTGATTATTCTTTATCTTGCTTCCGTTACCAACCACAACGTCAGAACTACTTCGCCGGCCGCGGTGGCCGTGCGGTTCTGGCGCTGCAGTCCGGAGCCGCGGGACTGCTGCGGTCGCAGGTTCGAGTCCTGCCTGGGGCGTGGGTGTGTGTGGTGTCCTTGGGTTGGTTAGGTTTAAGTAGTTCTAAGTTCTAGGGGACTTATGACCTAAGATGTTGAGTCCCATAGTGCTCAGAGCCATTTGAACCATTTGAAGAGAACTACTTCTCTGCTGCATTTACCTTTCGTGAAGTCAAACTGATAGTCATCTAACGCATCCCCAGTTTTCCTTTCCATTCTCCTGTATATTATTGTTTGTAGCAAATTCGGTGTATGAGCAGTTAAGCTGCTTGTTCGGTAATTCTCGCCCTTGTCGACCTTTGCAAAACTTCGGGAGTGTGTACAGAACGTTCTTCCGCAAGTCAGTGTATATTTCGGTGGAGTTCCCATTCACTCATAATATTACCGCACTTGCTTTTAATTTAAAGAAAGTTTGTTTCGATTTTTTGCTTGCTCAGTCCTTCCGACAATCATTTCTTTTCAATTTTAACAGAATCTTCCGTCGGTTCTTGGTAGAACAACATTATAATAAATGAAAAGCACTAGTTTGCTTTTGTTCTTCGATATTACTTTCATTGTGTTAACCGGTTTTCGACTTACAAGGCCATCTTCAGACATTTACTGAGTATTCTCACCAAAGAAGTAACAATGTTTGCAAATAACATTGGAAGAGAAGTAACACATCTAGACTGAAGCAGAAACATACAGTAAGTAACATCTTTGACAGTGTGGTGGTAATGCAATGAAAAAGTAAATAATTGAACAGAAAATAAATGAAAATGGAGTAGAGAGGAAAATCTTTAACACGAAATAGGAACAGCATGCCTGCATAACAGTTCCTATTTATAAACAAAACTAATAAAATTAAATAAGATTAATACTTGACAAGGCTACATCAGGAGGTATAAAACATGGAGAGTGATACACAAACCAATCAAAAGAAGAAACAATTATCAATGTAACTACAGAATATGCTGTACGTTCCCTCAAACGCCAGGAAAATGGACGCGTTTCAGGGAACATACAGTTGTATACTCTATGCTACCTAAAACGCCTCCATTTTCCTGCATTTATTTACATCTGTTTATCTTTCTGATAGTGTTTAAGTTGCTTATGTATTTTGTAGTAGCATTGATAATTGTTTCTTCTTTTAATTGGTTTGTGTATCACTTTCCATGTTTTACACCTCCTGATGTACCTTTGTCAAGTACTAACTTTATTTTATTTTATTAGTTTTGTTAATTATTAGAAGCTGTTATGTAAGCATGCTCTTCCTCTTATGAGTTAAAGATTTTCCTGTCTATTCCATTTTTATTTATTTACTGTTCAATTTTTTGCTTCTTCATTGCATTACCACCACACTGTCAAAGATGTTACTTACTGTATGTTTCTGCTTCAGTCTAGATGTGTTACTTCTCTTGCAATGTTGTTTGCAAACATTGTCACTTATTTGGTGACAATGCTCAGTAAATGTCTGAAGATGATCTAGTAAGCTGAAAACCGGTTAACACAATAAAAGTAATATTGTAGAACAGAAGCATACTGTTACTTTTCTTTTATTATATTTTCGATTTCTTAACGTTTTTCGCATATGTATTTCGTCTTAGCTGCCTTGTAGTTTCTATTTGTTTTATTTCTATGACAACTAGCCCCAACGAATTTATGATATATTGCCCATACATCGCCATTTCATATTCAGTTGACGATAAGCATCAGTTTTAAGTTGTAGAGATATTTGAAACATCAGTGTTGTAAAGTTACAATTTTCACGTGATAAAGCACTTCCTCTGATATACAGAAAGGCTACTTTTCTACTAAAAGTGTTTTCGTAGAAGAAAAGAATTAAAAGCAGAAAGAGTGGTCTCATTTCCTCTCAGAGTCCCTATAATAGTAACAGTCCTCCCTCCATTGACTGGAGGGAGAACTGTACTGTCAGGTGCTACTATCTGTTGGAAGGAATGTGCGTTGGAACCAGTGGCTAATGCATTATCAGGTTGTAAAAATTGCCTCACAACTTCAATAAAAACTATAGAATAGAATCTTGTTTATATAATCATGGTTACGTCATGAGACAAGTAAGATAGTATGATTATTGGTCAGGATCCCTATAGCTTCGCGTCGGAAGAATGCTAGGAACTTACGTGAATCAATGAGCGACTGAGTGAGCTTTGTTTCAAAAATTACTGAAAAATTAATGTCATCGACTGGACCACGATATGCTCTTGCCAGACAGGGATAGTTTGAAAGCCCAGGTGGTAAAAGCAGGCACTTGGGGAGCCAAGTTGGAGGGGCAGCCAGAGGTGCCACGGATGTAAGATTTCTATCCAGGACGTATCGCAATTTGTAGCTGCTGCTTGGGTAGCAAAGCTGAGAGGGGCGCCTGGCGTGTTCAAGTGCAAGATCTACGGCGTGCCTATCGCAGTTGGTAGCGAAAACTGATATGATTGGATGTGTAAGAGGGAAAATGGGGCGCAAAATTATAAGTCGCTTGTTTGAAGAAATGTTATCGAATTAGCTTTGTTACCAACTGAGCTATACGGCCAACGCATAAGAGTGGTCTTCAAAGCTTCACTTGTGACGTTAACTCTGACGTACGTTTGAAACTTAACTGTAGCTCTCCTTCGTATCCTGTGGGAGAAGGTTGCAGGTCTGTATCACAGTCAAGCACACAGTTTTAATCTGGTAAGAAGTTTGAAGGGTGTTAGGATACATGCAACAATGACGTGAATGACGCTCGCCCGTATACAGCCCAGATGACTCCCTGAAAGCCGTTCAAGCTTATTTCTCTTTTCCTTTGATCTCTCGACTGTCGAAGCCACTTCACTAAGCCACTGTGCACTGAAATGTCGTAGGTCATGCGATGGCCAGGTTTAAATATACAGATGGCAGTAGAATCGCATAAAGGTGGTATTAAAGGGCACTGAACTTGTGAAGCTGTCACTATTACTCAGGTGACCCATGTGAAAAGGTTTCCGATACGATTATGGACGCACGACTGGAATTAACAGACTTTTAACGGGGATTGGTAGTTGTAGAGCGACACATGAGACGTTCCATTACGAAAATCGTTAGTGAATTCAATAATCCGAGTTCCACTATGTCAAGAGTGTGCCGTGGATATCAAATTTCAGGCATTACGTCTCGCCACATTCAACGCAATGGCGGACAGCCTTAAGTTAATAACGGAGAACAGCGGCGTTTCCGTAGAATTGTCATTGCTAACAGGCAGCAGAGCTACGTAAAAGTAACGCAGAAATCAGCGTGAGATGCACGACGAACGTGTCCGATAGGGCAACGCGGCAAGGTTTGGCGTTATTGAACTACGGTACCAGACGACCGACGCGACTGACTCTGCTAACAGTACGAAATCGCTTGCAGAGCCTCCATTTGCCTGGCGATCATGTTGGTTGGACCTTAGATAACTGGAGAATAGTGGCCTGGACAGGTGAGCCCCTATTTCTGCTAGTAAAAGCGACAGTGTGGTTCGAATGTGGCGCAGATCCCACGATACCATGGTCCGAAGTAGTCAACAAGACACTGGACCAGCTGGTGGTGGCTCTGTAAACGTCTGAGCAGAGTTTACATGGAATGGATTGGGTCGTCAGGTCCAGCTGAACCGATCTTGACTGGAAATGGTTATGTTCGTCTACTTGGAGACATGCCATTCATGGTCTTCATTTTCATGGATGGCAATATCCCATGTTATTGGGCATCAGTCCAGATCGCACGACAAGTATACTATCGAACATTTGTAGGACATAATCGATGCTCAATTCGCGTGTAAAGTAGAGCATCGGCAATACTTTCGCAGTTATGTACGGCTGTAGAGGCATCACGGCTCAATTTTCATCAGGGGATCCCCAACGACCTGTTCATCCCATTTCACATCGAATTGCAGCAATACGCCAGGCAAACGAGGATCAGACATCATATTTGGACGAATCCCATAACATTTGTCCATTCGCTCATAGGAGCATATCAATTTATGAAACAGGTAAAATTCAGTGGTTAAACTTATGAAGGAAACTAAACATGTTGGAGCATGAAACAGCGTGTGTAAACTATATCCTTTTCTTCGTAAGATCTGTGGAAGATAAATATATTTGTATCACAGTGCAGCAATAGCTATTTCTTCCAGTACCCCATTCGCCGGCTGGAGTGGCCCAGTGGTTCTAGACGTTACAGTCTGGAGCTGCGCGACCGCTAAGGCCGCAGGTTCGAATCCTGCCTCGGGCATGGATGCGTGTGATATCCTTAGGTTAGTTAGGATTAGTTCTAGGGGACTGATGACCTCAGCTCTTAAGTCCCTTAGTGCTCAGAGCCATTTCAACGATTTTTTACTACCCAATTCGTAATCGAATAGTGGCATCAAACATTATATAACCTTGGCTATTTTAAGCACTTCCCCCACAGATAGTTTTGGATAGTATGGTTGCGACTGACAGTCAAGTGGTTCATCCACGAAACGAATTACTGCGAGTCTTTATAAATACGCTTCAAGTTTTAATCGCTTTGAGTTTTAGTTATGAAATGTGGATTCTGGTTGCTTATAATTCAGTTTGATCTATATTACGTGCTTGTTTAATGTCATGAGCTTCCATTATACTTTTATATCTGCTCTCATTCAAAAAATGAAATCCTGAATGTCCTACTATTGAATCCTCTATTTCCAGTTAAAAACTCAATTGACAAGTATTGTAATAAGAATCATTCAACAATCCTGCTTCTGACAGTAACATCTTTTGAGATAACATCAGTTTCTAATCTTCTGCATTACAAGTCTTCTCGAGGCCTTAGCTACTAATTGCTTTAAACGAAGATCCACTGGTATTTGCTTTTTAAAACGGTTTTCAGTGCTGGGCAAGGCTTCTTTTCTTCCTGAATTTATAACGGGCAGTGTATTTTGAAAGCGCTCTGGCTTATACGCCGCAGAAAGCACAGAGGGACGCAACAGGTTGGCTGAGCAAACAGTGCAGAAGCTGCTAGAGAGGCGAAGGAATGTAATGCACGTAGCCGGAATGCAGCCCACGGAGCGACGGTGGCCAAACCCAGCTCAAGAATCTAGCCGCCCTGCCCCGTCCACCCTCCCACGAACACCGCGTCATCACTGCTGCGATGTCCCTGCCTGCCAAAATGGTCAATCCAAGTATTAGACAGAGTAATGTTAGCCAACCGTTTTAGCGAACAAGTTGTATATAGTTTATTAAAGTTTGTTTTAGTTACATTTTTATACATAAACGTGCTAGATAAATATTTTCGTTCCTGTATGTTTAAATTATTAGAAAAAACACAACAATAGTACTCATTAGCCTTTGTGTTAGGTTATATTTTGTTTACCTAAACTGCATAAATACCGTATTTCAGTACGCCCAGACGTGTCATTCAACACTGATGAACAAAAGAGACTGGTACACCTGCCTAATATCGTGTTGGGCCCACGCAAGCACGCAAAAGTGCCGTAACAAGACGTGGCATGCGATCGAATAACGTCTTAAGTGTTTCTGGAGGGAACTGACAACCATGAATCCCGTAAGGCTGTCCATAAATCCGTAGGGGTACGTGGGTCGTGGAAGTCACTCCTGAACAGTACGTTGCAACGCATCCCAGATATGCTCATTAATGTTCATGTGCCAGTGGAAATGTTTAAACTCAGAAGAGTGTTCCTGGAGCCATTCTGTAGGAATTCTGGACGTGTGGGGTGTGGCATTGTCCTGCTGGAATAACCCACGTCCGTCAGAATGCACAATGGATATGAATGGATGCAGGTTATCAGACAGGATGGTTATGTACGTGTCGCCTGTCAGAGTCGTATCAGGGGTCCTATATCACTCCAACTGCACACGCCCCACACCATTACAGTGCCTCTACTATGTTGCATAGTTCCCTAGTGACGTTCCCGTGTTCGATTCCCGGCGGGGTCAGGGATTTTCTCTGCCTCGTGATGACTGGGTGTTGTGTGATGTCCTTAGGTTAGTTAGGTTTAAGTTGTTCTAAGTTCTAGGGGACTGATGACCATAGATGGTTAGTCCGATAGTGTTGAGAGCCATTTGAACCATTTGAACCCTAGTGACGTGCAAGGTCAATAGATTCATGCGGTTGGCTCCATACCCGTACACGTCCATCTGGTTGGCACAATTTGAAATGAGACTCGTCCGACCAGGCAACATGTTTCCAGTCATCAACAGCCCAATGTTGGTGTTAACGAGCCCAGGCGAGGCGTAAAACTTTGTATCCTGCAGTCATCAAAGGTACACGAGTGCTTCGTCGGCTCCGAAAGTCCCTTATCGATGATGTTTCGTTGAATGGTTCCCACGATGACACTTGCTGATGACCCAGCATTGAATTCAGCAGCAATCTGTGGAAGGGCTGCACTTCTGTCACGCTGACCAATTCTCTTCGTCGTTGGTACCTTTTTTGCCGACCGCAGCGCTGTATTCTGCCAGTTTGCATACTTCCGTATTTTAATACGCATGCCTATACCACTTTCATTGGCGCTTCAGTGCATTACGCTTCTTGTTATTTCCTGGCGACAGAGATATACGAGTATTACATGAAGGAAAGGAAAACAGATTGAAACCTTCATTGAGAATCATAAATTGCATTTTCCTCTTAGACAAAATTAGGAAGGTTCCACCCAGTCTCAAACTGGTGTTATTTGACGTCCCTAGCTCATTCGCAAATGTATTGAGCATATGAACATGTTCAGACTTGGCGCCTTCCCTTCATTTCAGGTGCCAGCGGTCTGCCGGCTCTTCGCCTTAGCTTGATTTGCTGTGGCGTGATTGGATAAGTGAAATTTAAGAGGTGCGGCATAAGACTGGATGAAAGGTCGGTTTCCAGCGCGATTGGTGGGAGGTATGAGCTCGTCCGTGAAGGACAGTACATAATAAACGGTGGCTAAGGTGGTCGCAGCGACCAGTCATCCCTGAAACAGCGCGGGGCCACTGTTGATTTGGGTGTGACGCACAGGAGCGACGCAGCTGAGTTGGCCGGCGCGGCTTGGTTACGTTCGAGGAGCACTGTCTGCAGTGGAAGCCGTTGCTGTCCGTGGGCGATTCCAGCCTGGGTGTGGCTGTGTCTCGTCCTGTAGTATCACGCAGTATCTCAACCCTCATGCTGCTGTTCTAGATGGTGAATCGTTTTAAGTTCTTTGCTCCGAGATACTAAGTTGTTGGCGGCAGTTTTTCTGTCGGAAAGAGTACCGTATTGTGAGTGCTCTACTGTACATGGTGGCGCAAGCAATGTTCGAGTTCTGCCCCTTCTATACTGCTATATGTATTTAAATCAGTTTGTAATATATGTTCATGTGGCCTGTGATAGTGATTGTGTCATGAAACTGAGTTTGTATGGTTGTAGCACTCACGTATCATTTCATATGCTTTAATGTGAAGCCAGTGAAAAACGCCAAGGACCTGCAGTTCCGTTAGTGACTTATAAACTACATTAAATCTGGGAGGTGTCGTTATAAACATCTACGTTTCAGATCTTTCTGCTGAACGTTAGTAGTGCTTGGTGTTACTTAGATTGCTTAAGTTTCTTAATCTCCCAAGGCTTCTTTGAATTGTGTTGTGTTATTAAATACTAATATGCCGTTTGTTTCCACTGTAGTTATCTAAAGATCAAAGGTGGAATTCGACTAGTTATAAATAATTTTTACCTCTATATCTGAAAGCTGTCTATATATATAAACCATAGTAAGAGCAGTTTTTGTATTTACTGAAACAATTGATTTCTCTGATCAGTTAACTTAGTGTATGCTGTCTTAAATTAGTGTTGTGTAAAAGACTCACAGCTTCACAAGAGTCACAACGCGTGGTTATAAATTTGTTGTTTTTTCTATACGTTGTAGATTGCAGCTTGTTTGTTTATGTTGTGTTTGAGGCTGCTGTAGGTGCTGCGGCCAGCGGGTGCAGTCAGTGGAGCCTGCGCCCTCTCAAGGGTGCCGTAATGCCACCACGCAGTGTTGCTAGCAAAGTTGTTGTTGTTGTGGTCTTCAGTCCTGAGACTGGCTTGATGCAGTACCTATTTTAAAAAAGTTTTTAGTTGGAAATCATGCTATTTTAGGTAAAGGAAGTAGAGGATAATGGGCCCATCAAACTGCAAAAGAGACAAACTAAAATTGCTATTTGAAGGAATGTTTTCCTTTAAAATAAGTTTCTTTAATACGTGTGAAATTACACTCCTGGAAATGGAAAAAAGAACACATTGACACCGGTGTGTCAGACCCACCACACTTGCTCCGGACACTGCGAGAGGACTGTACAAGCAATGATCACACGCACGGCACAGCGGACACACCAGGAACCGCGGTGTTGGCCGTCGAATGGCGCTAGCTGCGCAGCATTTGTGCACCGCCGCCGTCAGTCTCAGCCAGTTTGCCGTGGCATACGGAGCTCCATCAAAGTCTTTAACACTGGTAGCATGCCGCGACAGCGTGGACGTGAACCGTATGTGCAGTTGACGGACTTTGAGCGAGGGCGTATAGTGGGCATGCGGGAGGCCGGGTGGACGTACCGCCGAATTGCTCAACACGTGGGGCGTGAGGTCTCCACAGTACATCGATGTTGTCGCCAGTGGTCGGCGGAAGGCGCACGTGCCCGTCGACCTGGGACCGGACCGCAGCGACGCACGGATGAACGCCAAGACCGTAGGATCCTACGCAGTGTCGTAGGGGACCGCACCGCCACTTCCCAGCAAATTAGGGACACTGTTGCTCCTGGGTTATCGGCGAGGACCATTCGCAACCGTCTCCATGAAGCTGGGCACACCGTTAGGCCGTCTTCCGCTCAGCCCCAACATCGTGTAGCCCGCCTGCAGTGGTGTCGCGACAGGCGTGAATGGAGGGACGAATGAAGACGTGTCGTCTTCAGCGATGAGAGTCGCTTCTGCCTTGGTGCCAATGATGGTCGTATGCGTGTTTGGCGCCGTGCAGGTGAGCGCCACAATCAGGACTGCATACGACCGAGGCACACAGGGCCAACACCCGGCATCATGGTGTGGGGAGCGATCTCCTACACTGGCCGTACACCTCTGGTGATCGTCGAGGGGACACTGAATAGTGCACGGTACATCCAAACCGTCATCGAACCCATCGTTCTACCATTCCTAGAACGGCAAGGGAACTTGCTGTTCCAACAGGACAATGCACGTCCGCATGTATCCCGTGCCACCTAACGTGCTCTAGAAGGTGTAAGTCAACTACCCCGGCCAGCAAGATCTCCGGATCTGTCCCCCATTCAGCATGTTTGGGACTGGATGAAGCGTCGTCTCACGCGGTCTGCACGTCCAGCACGAACGCTGGTCCAACTGAGGCGCCAAGTGGAAATGGCATGGCAAGCCGTTCCACAGGACTACATCCAGCATCTCTACGATCGTCTCCATGGGAGAATAGCAGCCTGCATTGCTGCGAAAGGTGGATATACACTGTACTAGTGCCGACATTGTGCATGCTCTGTTGCCTGTGTCTATGTGCGTGTGGTTCTGTCAGTGTGATCATGTGATGTATCTGACCCCAGGAATGTGTCAATAAAGTTTCCCCTTCCTGGGACAATGAATTCACGGTGTTCTTATTTCAATTTCCAGGAGTGTATATCTTGCTGCAAGTCCCATTGACAAGGCATAGGTTGTATCCTACGATAGTCACGTTTTTAATGGAACTACGATATTTGAATCTGAAGAAGAAGATCAGTTAAAATTTTTACCAGCAGCGCCCAGGAGTAATTTTGTTTTACATTGTGCTATTCATAGATAAACACTGTACTTTCCTTAAAAACTTATGCTTTTATTTGTCGTGTATTGTATATTTCACCAGCTAATCACTGGTGGAACCATTATATAAATTCAATATTTTGTCCATTTTAGTTTTTCATTTTATTATTACCTTTAACTTAAATAAAGTTAATTGGTTAAGAACCAGTTACTGTAATCTTAAATAAGTATGCTGACACCTGTGTGCCATCCTATTATGCTGTTATGTTGAGGTAAATGAAGGATTTTAAAGGGGTATTGTTATATTTTATACTCAAACGGGTTTGGTCCTCTACTCCTGACACCTCTGTGAATACCTATCACATGGTAACAGATCTTATGGATGACTGTAAAGTAAATCCAGTAGAATTACATGACACAATCATTCATGCCAAATATAGGCATCTACATGTACACATTACAAACTACTGTGAAGTTGATGGTACTTCCCATTGTACCAGACAGTAGAGCTATTCGCCATTCCATTCAAGTAGATAGTGACCATCTTCAGATCTGTATAAAGACATGGGCAAAAGCTCTAATACAACAAGTGGATTGTCTGTATCTGAAAACAATAAAACAGGTCATATCGAAAAGTATTACTGACATGTGCTTCAAATATCATGAAACATGTTGTTGTTGTTGTGGTCTTCAGTCCTGAGACTGGTTTGATGCAGCTCTCCATGCTAACCTATTCTGTGCAAGCTTCTTCATTTCCCAGTACCTACTGCAACCTACATCCTTCTGAATCTGCTTAGTGTATTCATCTCTCGGTCTCCCTCTACGATTTTTACCGTCCACACTGCCCTCCAACACTAAACTGGTGATCCCTTGATGCCTCAGAACATGTCCTACTAACCGATCCCTTCTTCTGGTCAAGTTGTGCCACAAACTTCTCTTCTTCCCAGTCCTATTCAATACTTCCTCATTAGTTATGTGATCTACCCATCTAATCTTCAGCATTCTTCTGTAGCACCACATTTCGAAAGCTTCTATTCTCTTCCTGTCCAAACTATTTATCGTCCATGTTTCACTTCCATACATGCCTACACTCTATACAAATACTTTCAGAAATGACTTCCCGCATTTAAATCTATACTTGATGTTAACAAATTTCTCTTCTTCAGAAACGCTTTCCTTCCCATTGCCAGTCTACATTTTATATCCTCTCTACTTCGAACATCATCAGTTATTTTGCTCCCCAAATAGCAAAACTCCTTTACTGCTTTAAGTGTCTCATTTCCTAATCTAATTCCCTCAGCATCACCCGACTTAATTCGACTACATTCCATTATCCTCGTTTTTCTTTTGTTTATGTTCATCTTATTCCTCCTTTAAGACACTATCCATTCCATTCAACTGCTCTTCCAAGTCCCTTGCTGTCTCTGACAGAATTACGATGTCATCGGAGAACCTCAAAGTTTTTATATCTTCTCCATGGATTTTAATACCTACCCCGAATTTTTCTTTTGTTTCCTTTACTGCTTGCTCAATATATAGATTGAATAACATCGGGGAGAGGCTACAACCCTGTCTTACTCCCTTCCCAACAATTGCTTCCCTTTCATGTCCCTCGACTCTTATAACTGCCATCTGGTTTCTGTACAAATTGTAAATAGCCTTTCGCTCCCTGTATTTTACCCCTGCCACTTTTAGAATTTGAAAGAGAGTATTCCAGTCAACATTGTCAAAAGCTTTCTCTAAGTCTACGAATGCTAGAAATGTAGGTTTGCCTTTCCTTAATCTTTCTTCTAAGATAAGTCGTAAGGTCAGTATTGCCTCACGTGTTCCAGTGTTTCTATGGAATCCAAACTGATCTTCCCCGAGGTCGGCTTCTACTAGTTTTTCCATTCGTCTGTAAAGAATTCGTGTTAGTATTTTGCAGCTGTGGCTTATTAAACTGATTGTTCGGTAATTTTCACATCTGTCAACGCCTGCTTTCTTTGGGATTGGAATTATTATATTCTTCTTGAAGTCTGCGGGTATTTCGCCTGTTTCATACATCTTGCTCACCAGATGGTATAGTTTTGTCAGGACTTGCTCTCCCAAGGCCGTCAGTAGTTCCAATGGAATGTTGTCTACTTCGGGGGCCTTGTTTCGACTCAGGTCTTTCATTGCTCAGACATACCTGTGTTAAAACATGTTGTAATATGATAAAGCCATTGTCACTTCATCAAAAGATAGAATTAGCCTAGCACCATCACACATACTTAAGACATAGCTCATATTAGGCCACGGTGTCGGCGAAGTCATTCTGTTAACAGTTCTACTGTTAATACAAACATCAGTTCTTGTCCTCAACGTGCTTCCATGCTGGCCATGCTATTGGTATGCAGCTCCTGCAATAGCGCGACCCATTCCTCCACTACTGTGACTGGTAATGTGCTGCAGTGAATCTCCACAAAACATCAAATACATGTGTGATGGGATTTAACTCCATTGGACAGTCAGGTTAGACCATTCGCCAAATTCCATCTCAGTTGAAGCGCTCCTTGATATGTGCTGTTCAAATGCAGCCGCACAATGTCATCCATAAAAGTGTAGCTGGGGACAAATGCACCTCTGTGAAGAAGGATACGGTAAAACAGTGCAATGTCACAATAATTTTCTCAAAGATTTGAATGTCAGTAACCTCATACAACATTTTGCCTCCTCGCACTATAAATGACCAGGAACGGAAACTATCATGTTCGACAATGTTCTGGGGTGCATAGTGTGATGGAACCACATGCGGGATAAGTAAAGCACTGCCGAACGTGTTCACTTTCGTGGTCAAGATTTTTGCAACATTGTACCTCCTCAAGCAATAAACGCTCACTTATCAACATTATTGTGACACTATGCTATTTTCCTGTACTCGGCTTCACAGGGGTGCATTTTTCTACAAACTTTCTTTCATGGATAACTTTGCATGACTGCATTAAACAGCCCATATGAAGAAGTGCTTGGAACATCTGGCGAATGGAATAGTCTGACAGTGCCCTTGGCTTATCACATTGCACGTGTGTGGGATGTTCTGAGCAGATGTACTGCAGCATGTCACCAATGGTGGTGGTGGAGGAATAGATAACCACAGGACTTCCTGACCCGCCCTATGGCCACCATGAGAGCATGTTGCAGAGCAAGCATTAATGTCCATGGTGATCAAAAACCCTATAAAGAATTGCACGGTATTGACACTGTTGCCACGTATTTTCTGACTTCCTCCTTCTGTAAGGATGGAGATCGTGGTCTGCGCAGCCCAATGGCGCGTCGAGGTCACATGGCACTAGATCGCACGGCGACGGGTGGAGTGTGAAGTGACAGTCAGGGCAGAGTTGGGAGTTACGATATGACATCGAACTTGAGCTGACTGTGCGTCCGTAGTGCTGGTCTCTGGAATCACATGTCCAAGCTGTCTATCATTTACTTTGGTTTGGCACAGCAGCTCCACACTGTGTGTGGTGGTTGTACTCCGAGACGTGCATTAACCCTGGTTGAATTGATACAGTTTATCCAGTAGGGCAGTCTATCGCCCTTCATATTTGGAAGTGGAGGACATGCGTAATATTGGAAAAGCAAAACATTTCGGAAGTTGTGTAACTTCCATGAGATATGACTGGTGTGGATATGTTGTGACAGTGAGAGGAACTTGGCCTCTAGTCACCACGCAGAGAATAAGGGCAGATTTGTTTTGCTTTTTAAGACTGAGAGTACACTTTTAGTATACACTTACTCAATAATGTCTAATTCATGAAGTACTCAAGGTGACGATGTACTTGACAGCATTTTAATGTACCAGTGTTATTTGCCTGTCATTAATTCTTGAAGGAGGTGCTTTTCAAAGTGTTTGTCGTAATGTAGAACTATTGGACTAAGACTGATTTACTGAGTGCTTGACATGATGAATTTCCTAACAGTTTATCTAATGCACTGATGTTTTTTATTAGCTTTCCACTCTGAGATCTGATACATTTCAAAGGTTTCGTTAAATCCATTTCGCATGTTTTGAAATAAATGCTAGTTGAGGAATGAGTAATTTTGAGGCTTGTGCGCTATTGTCTTGTTAATATCACCTAATGATTAATTTTCTGCTGAATATGTGTTTTACTGAAGACTGATCGTTTGGATATGCTATATCAACTGTTATTAGTTTACGCATTTTCATATCTCCTCAGGTAATAATTCTGATCAATCTGTCTGTTCTTGTCTCATTTGTATACACAAAACGTGGTAATTCATTGTTGTATCCTTAAGAATGTCTCCACTTACTAAATTTTAATAAATGCTTTACAAAACTGTATCCCAACTCACGCTCAATCAGTCACTCTGTACTTCTACATCCTGCTTCTTTTTACAAGTTTGGTGCAGAGGAAGCTCGACTTATTCAAATGGTTGGAGGGCTTGGGAGTTGGGGGTTTAGGATGGGGATACTCGTTATTTTGTATTTTTCAGAATGTCTGGTAGTGTAAGAATCCGGTTTCTTTGAGTGGTTGTGCGGGAATGGTACGAACACAGATGTGCAGGATTCGCAGCCTGTCAATAATTAAGGGACGCACAATGGGGAAACGAATATAATGGTCGTGAATACTGTGTTTGACAAGTTCCAAAATCTGTTGCAAGATATTTCCAAGCGGTGTGCTAGTATGTTTCTTGAGTCGCTGCATTCTATTACTTATATCTTTTATTTTTCACTAGAATTTCAGCAGAAGAGTTGGGGCTTGGAAATTACTTAAATTGATGCCTTAAGCTTAATTGCGAAAGATAGGTTGCACGAGGAGATCTGGCAAGGATACTTGGCAAGAGTGTAGACATCGAAAAATTAGGTTCATTCCTTCCTGAGCCTTGAGGGAGATAGTATATTGGCAGCATGAAAACAGCAAGTTTCTAATGAACCATTAGTGGAATGCGTTGTGGAATTTAAGACAAGATGATTGGCACAGGTCCTGTATCACACGGAGGTACAGGTAATAACAGACTTATCTGAAGGGTTGAACCCTGGAAGTAGGCAGAGCTCAGTATTCTGTCAGATACGTAGCAAATTTTGTCCAATTAGAGGATCTGATCACACAGATTCAAGCTGGGGAGTACTTTGGCTACTGCAGGGAGAAAAGGTAGGGGAATAGTTTTGTGAGCAAGAAACTGATTGTAGATGGAAATACCAGCCACTAGGGCATACAATCAGTAATTAGTGAGAAACGAGATTCCGTGAGAGGGGAACACTCCAAGCAAAAATGTTGGAATTGTAATAGATCGGATCATTTGAGGACGTTGCAGCCAGAGGTATGACCATTATTTTGTCACAGACACTGCAAACCATAAGTGCTATTAGGGATACGTAGAATAAACAGCTGCTTTTTGTATGTACCGCTGTAAATAACGAGCCAGACTGTGCGCTTTTGGATTTAGGGAGTAACATCTTGTCAATTAATTATGACTGGTTCACCCAACCTAAAGGCAACTGTAAGTGGGAAGGATTCTCGTCAGAAAAGGAGTTGTTTATGACGGTGGATTAATCAAGTTTAATGGTCAACTGAGTTTCGTGGTTAAGATTGCCTTTGGAGATTTTTCGTGTAAAATTAATTAAGATTGTTAAAATATCCGGCCACATCTTGCATTCTTGACGCTGGCTTCACTAGAAAGAGTGACTTCATTCTGGATTATGCTGGGAGTGGTTTTACTTTATATTTAAACCGGTAATTCTTGTCACGTTCTGCGGGCAAGTATTAAATCAAGTATCTCGTCCACCTTACATTAAACAGGTTGCTCCAGCTGTCGGGATTGAGGCATTTGGTGAGAAAGCGTTTCTTCTGTATGAATTACACTCAATGGGTTGTGAATATCCTTGTGGTCCTTCTCAGGAGGCTGCACCCTTAGCTCTTAAACAGGCATTACAGTCTGCCTTAGTGTTAGCTCCACCAGATTTTAATTCAAAACATATATTTTACAAACTGATGCCTCAGCACGAGGGCTTCGTAGGGTTATATTACAAGGAAACGAAGGAGAGCAGAGGGTTACTGCTTATGCCTCAAGTAGGTTACATGAGTTGGAGACTAAGTACTCCCACTATGAGTTAGAAGCCCTCTCTATTCTGTTTTGGATGGGAAACTTTAAGTACTACTCGGAATACTGACACTTATTCTGGAAACATGCCCTGAGCTGTAAGACAGGGCGAACTGCGAGATCGGCTACTAGGATTCTTACATTTAGATTTGAGGTCCACAATTTTAATGGCTCTCAGAAAGCGCTTGAAGAATGTTTAAGCAATGTGTATGAACTGAAGGATGATAGTCCAACGAATTATCCTCCAGAGGGTGAACAGGAACAGGTAGCTCAAATTAGTGACATACTGATTCAGATCCCTAGTCTGTTCAGAGATATAAGAGAATTTCAATATGAGCGTGAACGTCTGAAGCTCATCAAGCAGATGACTGAGGACGGCGAGACTGTCAAACCTTATTTCATGAAACACCAGTTGCTGTGTTGCAACGTGCATGGCCTTGGACAAGATCAGGAAATGGACACTGAGACCTGTAGCAGGTACGCCAACCGTCAGGTACGTGCTCTGAGTAATCCTGCTCAGATTACCAACGTCTGGTGCTAAGCTTCTACATCCATTAGTAAGGCATTTTAGCTCATTTGTATGGATTTCATCTGTCTCCAGCCGAGGTTTACGGAAGAAAAGAAGTATATTTTAGTTTTCATTGATGTCTGCACCAGATTCATACGGTTGTTACCTACCAGAAGGGTGACAAGGGTGATCCAGAAATTAAGTAGGATTTCGGGGACCTTCAGCTGCTGGCGTCCATTGTTACTGCCAAAACATTTAAACGATATTTTTAAGGACGAGGGTTCAACAACACGTAGTTACGAATCAATAAAACCCTAATCCCTCTTATGCTCAGCACCTTAACTTCAGTCTCATACCCGTGCTGATCGCCTACCACCTTAAGGATCAAACTAACTGGGACCATTCTCTGCCATGGTTGACGATGGTGTTCAATAACACGCATCATGAGGCTTACCGATAATTCCTAGCCATCACTTCTTGGTGATCAGGTGGCAATTCCAGTGTGTAACTTGTGAGCAATCGAGGTCGCTTGAAGAGAAGAGACCGCAACAGGTTGCTGTGTAGTGGGTACTGGTCAGGAGCAATATGCACGAGGTCCACAAGAGGGAAACTATACGTTACAACCATCAACGATGGCCAAATGCTTTCCTAGTAGGCGATGCCTTCTACATTACTACTTTCCGGGGCGTTATTACGATGGTGAGAGCAATCACAAAAAACTGGTTGTCCCTTTATAGAGGGCCATAGTGTATTAAAAGTTTTGTTACCAGAGTAACGCTGCTATTACGAGATCGGCGCCGTGGTAAGTAGGTTACACCTCACCGCACTAACATTAACCCTGGTGCTGAGAATTAATGAAGGGTGCTTTTGATCCTCGCTGAGATTTGAGGGAGGGAAGACAAGATGTACCATGATCGTGCTGGTGATGCCTATTTTCTATCTTCCTCCTGTAAGGATGGAGGTTATGGTCTGTGCCACCTGATGACGTGAGGACGTCGTGTTGCCCAAACATATGGTAAATGGCGTGGTGGTGGGTGAAGCGTGAAGTGACTGCCGGAACAGAGGTGGGAGTTACAATATGACATCGAACTAGGGCAGGCTGTGGATTGTTTGGTGTGCTCGTATTTCTGGTCCCTGCAATCACGTGCCCTATCTTCCTGTCAGATGTTTTGGTTTGGTGGAATAGCTTTGAGAACTGTGTGTGATGGTGGCACTAGTTAACGACAAATGCATTGGGGTGACAAATTAATAGGATAGCGATATGTACATATTCACAATACAGTAGTATCGTGTACACAAAGTATAAAAAAGCAGTGCATTGCTGGAGCTACCACTTGTACTCAGATGATTCCCGGGAATGGTATTTGGGGCCAGACGCATGTGGCGTTCGATTTCGGATATCGTTAGGGGACTAAATATTCCGAGACCTAGTGAGTCAAGTGGGCGCTGAGAACACAAAATTTCAAGCATTACCTCGCACCACGGACAGCGCAGTGGCCGAAAATCTTCGTTATGTGCTGGTAGAAAAGCAACATGGCGTGAAAAAAACAACTGAAAATTATGTGTAACGTACCAAGAATGTGTCCTTTAGGATAGTAACGCGAAATCTGACGTTAATGGGCTAGGGCAGCAAACGACCGATGCGATTGCCTTTGCTAACAACAAAATATCGATTGCAGCGCCTTTCCTGGGCTCATCACCGTGGCGGTAGGTTCCTAGGCTACTGGATAACTGTGGGTTTTCCAGGTGAGTCTCGATTTCAGTTGGTAATACCTGATGGTAGGGTGCTAGGGTGGATTCTGGTTTTCAACAAGGCACTGTGCAGCGTGATGGTGGATCGATAATAGTGTGGGCTGTGTTTACGTGGAATGGACTGGATACCACTGAACCTACCAGACCACAGAATGTTATTTCCAGCTACTTGGAGATCATTTGCATCCGCTCATCGACTTCGAGTTCCCAAGCAACGATGGAATTTTTATGGATGACAATGCGCCACGGCATGGGGCCACAATTGTTCGCAATTGGTCTGCAAACATTCTGAACAATTCTAGCTAATGATTTGGCTAACCAGATCTCTTGACATGAATCTCATCGAAAATTTGTGGCCAGTTCGTGCACAAAATCCTCCGCGGCACTAGTTTCAAATTTATGACGGCTGTAGGGGCCTTGTGAGAGATTATTTCTTCGGGGTACTTCCAGTGACTCTCTAGGTCGCTGTCACGTCTACTTGCTGCACTACACCGGGAAAAAGAAGGTATAACACGATATTAAGCTGTATGCCATAGCTTTTGTCACCTCGGTGTATGACGGATCATGGCCAAAACAAAATTTAAAAATCGTGAAGTCTTATAACCAATACAGAGCAGTAACAGACCGCATATTTCCTGACTGAAGGAAATTAATTAAAGCTGTACCTTTTTGAACCGTTGTTGTTTCCTTCTAATGTTCGATGCCTTTCTGCTTATCGGCATTAACATTATGACCACCTAAATAGTAGATGTATGTCCACATTTGGCACGGATTATAGCGGTAAAGTGTCTTGGCGTGGAAGCAGTGGCGCCTTGGGAAAACGCTGGAGGGTGTTGAGACCATATCTGCACACACACACACACACACACACACACACACACACACACACACACTAGTTACCGAATTCCCGTAAATACAGGGGAGTCGGGTGATGATCTCTTACGCCACGTTCAGTCACATCTCAGATGTCTTCTACCACGTTCAGATCTGGCGAGCTGAGTGGCCAGCACATGAATTGGAACTCGCCACTGTGTTCCTCGAACCACTCCAGTCCACTTGTGGCCTTCTGACATGACCCAAGATCTTACTGAAAATTGCCATTGCTGTCGGGAAGCATGAACTGTGTATGATACACTTCGGCTGTCGTAGTGCCTCACATGAGCTCCACTCGATCTATGGATGCCTATAACAATATTCTCCCGAGAACAGCTGACCGGGCTACCAATCTCTCTCTGCCCTGCAGTAAAGGTGTCAAGAAACGGTTCTCGTGGAAGGCGACGGAATCACTACCTCCCACTAGCATAATGATGAACGTATCGGGATTGATCAGACCATGCAAAGTTCTGCCATTGTGCCAACAGGGCCGGTGGTCAACTGACAATTTCAGACATAGTTCCTGATGTGGTGACGCTAACATTGGCACATGCATGTGTCGTCAGCTGGTGAGACCCATCCTTATGAGTGTTCTGTGCAATGTGTGTTCAGACACACATGTACTCTGCCCAGCAATAAAGTCTGTTCTTAATTACGCTACTGTCCTTTTCTACCAATCCACCCAGGCTATGACGTACGATATCTGTAATGAGGGGTGGTCACATAGCCCCATGACCCCTGGACGTGGTTTCTCCTTGGTTTTGACACGTATTGAAGACTCTTACCACAGTACTCCTCGAACACCCAAGAAGTTAGGCAGCTTCCGAAATCCTCATGCCGAGCCCCCTGGCTATCACAATCTCCCTTTGCTCATACTGACATAGGTAGCACGCCTTTCCCATTATACACGCGGACAGTACACTCACTAACAGTAAGTGCACCATGTGTCTGTCTGACTAGCAGTAATTCCTTGTTGGTCGATGGTCATATGTCGGTGGTCGCAATGTTCTTGCTGAACAGTGTAGGTATTCAAGAACCCTATCAACGAGGCTCAGGGAAAATACATCTTACTTCGCACACTCCGCCTTAGTGGCGCAGCATGTCGAATGACATTGTCGTTTTACCCCTCATTTTTATAGGATGTCGCAGTCGCATTGGAGGTGCGAGAAGTTTGGTGGCTATTTCATGTGATTGTGTCCTGCGTCGGTGTGGCTGTGTGGTTGGAAAACATAGAAGGCGTGGTGGTCAGTTGCTGCTCAGAGGTGGTTGAGTACGTTCGGGGGCAGAGCCAAGATGAAGAGTCTCGAGAAGCTGATACGCTGATACACTGAAGTACGGTCAGTCAGATGTCACGAATGATCAGCGTATGGCATGGCCACGGTGCGGAAACTTAAATACGTGGCATTTTCCGTCTCTGCACGGCCAAAGCAGGTGCATTTTTGTAAGTTTAATTGGCTTCTAAATTGAAGCGAGTTATTTTGATTTCAATGTGTGCTCTTCAGTTTAAACGTCTTGCATGTTAGTTGTTTTGTGAAGAACAGTCCCGGTCAAATAGCCATGTAGTGTAATTATCCACCAGTTGCATCGAGAATCTAGGTAAAATTTCTTTGAAGGGCTAGTTTGAATTGTAATACTCTTCGGATAAGTGCCATCTGCAGCGCCACAGCAAACACGCTGTTACAGTTTTTAGTTACCACGAACTGCTAAATAGAAGCAACTTATTTTACGTATGTCCTTCTTAGTGAAAAATTCTTAAACTGCTTGTTTAGAACAGACAGGCCCGCTTTTAGTGCATGATTTTGCCGTCTTTAATATGGAAACTGATTGTGATTGCGCCGTTCACATGCAAGCTACGTTGGTATCTTTATTCTCACTGCTCCAGGCTGTCCTGGCTCTGGTCACGCAGCTTGAGGATGGTGTCAAAAGACATCACTGTTAAGAGCTGAAAATGTGGATCTAAGCCAGCCACGGTGGTCTCGCGGTCCTAGGCGCGCAGTCCGGAACCGTGCGACTGCTAAGGTCGCAGGTTCGAATCCTGCCTCGGGCATGGATGTGTGTGACGTCCTTAGGTTAGTTAGGTTTAAGTAGTTCTAAGTTCTAGGGGACTAATGACCACAGCAGTTGTGTCCCATAGTGCTCAGAGCCATTTGTAGATCTAAAGGACACCGTCCAGCATGTCTCATTCGCTTCCCGATCAGTCCACTAAGCTCATTACTATCCACATTAAGGTTGACAACCGTGGTTGAATAGGAGATCATTCCAATGTTTGGTTGGAAGCGGAAGACCTTCTGGGGTAGCAAATCGAAAGTCCTCCATAGCTCGTAAGACAAGCAGATTTCAGGTGGCATATGGGGCTGATAAAGATCCTGAGTCAAATCCAGATGCTGCCACGTATACTGTTCCAGGGGAAGCCTCTGAGCCTGCAAGGTCTGGGCATTCACAGTGTGTGGGGTTACTGGTAGTTGGGAGCTCTAAAGTGAGGCACATAGTAGGGAGTCATCCCAAATGTGGGACAGGTCGTTGTGGAAGACGTAATGAGCACATGGTGCAGTCAGCTCCGCGTGGTGGCTCCTGTCAGTACTAATGATCGGAAGGGATTCTCTCTGGTTTTGGACGATTATCTGAACAGATACTGAAAAATTTATAGAAAACTTGAATTACATTCCAATTAGGTACCCCACTCATATAGTTATAGTTAGTGCTGACGTTAATCTACTGTCGATTCGTTGTTGCAAAAGATTTTATAGTGGATAGTAGACATTAAACGTCACCCTAAACCGTACTGAATGCTATATTCGTCAATTATTTTGAACAATTAGTCCGGAAGCCCACTCGAACTGCGGGTGAAAAGTATTGACCTCTTACCAACAAGTAAACCTTAGCAACCAGGGACCAGACGGATGGAAGGATTAGTGACCACAAGAGCGTCGTGGCGAGACAAACTAACATAATAGCCAACTCAACCAAAAATTTACGAGAAATATATCTATTTAAACAGTAGATAAGACTCACTTGGTGCCTTCCTAAAAGACAACCTTCACTCTTTCCCAATTATGTAAGCATAGACCAGATGTGACGTAAATTCAAAGTAAATTTATCGATATCAAATGATAATTAATAAGAGGTGGCACTGTTCCTCTATGGTACACAAACCAGGTCAGAACAGTGTAGCACAAGCCCGAAGAAATCATGCCAAATTTAAAAGAATGCAAAATCTGCAAGACTGGTGATGTTTACTGAAGCTCGTAATTTTGTACGGACGGCAGTATAATATTCGTTGAACAGATTGCACAGCGGAACCATGTCTAGAAATATGGCAGAAAATTGAAAGACATTTTTGTAATATAAAGTCCAGAAGCGTTAAGACGCAATCAATAACTTCAGTGCACGATAGCAGTGATAATGTTTCAAATGACAGTGCTACTAAAGCGGAGTTACTAAATACGGTTTTCTAACATTCCTACGTCAAAGATGACGAAGTAAATACTACAGAATTCGAATCAAGAACAGGTCCCATCAAGAGTAACCCCTCGATTTAGCAAGGCAGCTTGAATCACTCAATAAAGGCAAAGCCTCTGATCCACAGTTTGGTTCCTTTCAGAGTGTGCTGATACCAAAACTCCATGCTCCTCCTTCATATACACCACTTGTTAGACCAAAGGTCTGTAACTGAAGACTACCAAGATACAAAGGCCGCACCACTGTTAATGAAAAGAAATAGGAATAATCACCTGAATTACAGACTCATATCACTGACATCGATTTTCAGTAGGTATTCGAAAAATATACAAGGAGTGCCCCCACCGACCCCCCCCCCCCCCCAATGAACCATGGACCTTGCCGTTGGTGGGGAGGCTTGGGTGCCTCAGCGATACAATAGCCGTACCATAGGTACAACCACAACGGAGGGGTATCTGTTAAGAGGCCAGATAAATGTGTGGTTCCTGAAAAGGGGCAGCAGCCTTTTCAGTAGTTGCAAGGGCAACAGTCTGGATGATTGAACGATCTGGCCTTGTAACAATAACCAAAACGGCCTTGCTGTGCTGGTACTGCGAACGGCTGAAAGCAAGGGGAAACTACGGCCATAATTTTTCCTGGGGGCATGCAGCTTTACTGTATGATTAAAAGATGATGGCGTCCTCTTGGATAAAAAGTTCCGGAGGTAAAATAGACCCCATTCAGATCTCCGGGCGGGGACCACTCAAGAGGATGTCGTTATCAGGAGAAAGAAAACTGGCGTTCTACGGATAGGAGCGTGGAATGACAGATCCCTTAATCGGGCAGGTACGTTAGAAAATTTAAAAAGAGAAATACATAGGTAAAAGTTATATATAGTGGGAAAAAGTGAAGTTCGGTGGCAGGAGGAAGAAGACTTCTGGTCAGGTGACTACAGGGTTATAAACACAAAATCAAATAGGGGTAATGCAGGAGTAGATGTAGCTACTACAACCAGCATAGTGAACGAATTATTGTGGCCAAGATAGATACGAAGCACAAACCTACTACAGTAGTACAAGTTTATATGCCAACTAGCTCTGCAGATGACGAAGAAATTGAAGAAATGTATGATGAAATAAAAGAAATTATTCAGATAATGAAGGGAGATGAAAATTTAATAGTCATGGGTGACTGGAATTCTAGTGTAAGAAAAGGGAGAGAAGGAAACGTAGTAGGTGGATATAGATTGGGGCTATGAAATGAAAGAGGAAGACGACTGGTCGAGTTTTGCACAGAGCACAACTTAATCATAGCTACCACTTGGTTTAAGAATCATGAAAGAAGGTTGTATACATGGAAGAACCCTGGAGATACTAAAAGGTATCAGATAGATTGTATAATGGTAAGACAGAGATTTAGGAACCAGGTTTTAAATTGTAAGACATTTCCAGGGGCAGATTTGGACTCTGACCACAATCTATTGGTTATGACCTGTAGATTAAAACTGAAGAAACTGTAAAAAGGTGGGAATTTAAGGAGATGGGACCTGGATAAACTGACTAACCCAGAGGTTGTACAGAGTTTCAGAGAGAGCATAAGGGAAAAATTGACAGGAATGGGGAAAAGAAATACAATAGAAGAAGAATGGGTAGCTTTGAGGGATGAAGTAGTGAAGGCAGCAGAGGATCAAGTAGGTAAAAAGACAAGGGCTAGTAGAAATCCTTGGGTAACAGAAGGAATATTTAATTTAATTGATGAAAGGAGAAAATATAAAAATGCAGTAAATGAAGCACGCAAAAAGTAGTACAGACGTCTCAAAAATGAGATCGACAGCAAGTGCAAAGTGGCTAAGCAGGGATGGCTGAAGGAAAATATAAGGATGTAGAGGCTTATCTCACTAGGGGTAAGATAGATACGGCCTACAGGAAAATTAAAGAGACCTTTGGAGATAAGAGGACCACTTGTATGAACATCAAGAGCTCAGATGGAAATCCAGTTATAAGTAAACAAGAGAAAGCAGAAAGGTGGAAGGAGTATATAGAGGGTCTATACAAGAGCGATGTACTTGAGGACAATATTATGGAATTGGAAGAGGATGTAGATGAAGATGAAATGGGAGATACGATACTGCGTGTAGAGTTTGACAGAGCACTGACAGACCTAACTCGAAACTATGCCCCGGAGTAGGCAACATTCCATTGGAACTACTGACGGCCTTGGGAGAGCCAGTCCTGACAAAACTCTACCATCTGGTGAGCAATTTGTATGAGACAGGCGAAATACCCTCAGACTTCGAGAAGAATATAATAATTCCAATCCCAAAGAAAGCAGGTGTTGACAGAAGTGAAAATTACCGAACAATCAGTTTAATAAGTCACCGCTGATAAATACTAACGCGAATTCTTTACAGACGAATGGAAAAACTAGTAGAAGCCGACCTCGGGGAAGATCAGTTTGGATTCCGTAGAAATGTTGGAACACGTGAGGCAATACTGACAATACGACTTATCTTAGAAGCTAGATTAAGAAAAGGCAAACCTACATTTCTGGTATTTGTAGACTTAGAAATAGCTTTCGACAATGTTGAATGGAATACTCTCTTTCTAATTCTGAAGGTGGCAGCGGTAAAATACAGGGAGGGAAAAGCTTTTTACAATTTGTACAGAAACCAGATGGCAGTTGTAAGAGTCGAGGGGCATGAAAGGGAAGCAGTGGTTGGGAAGGGAGTGAGACAGGGTTGTTGCCCCTCCCCGGTGTTATTCAATCGGTGTATTGAGCAAGCAGTAAAGGAAACAAATGTAAAATTCAGAGTAGGTATTAAAGTCCATGGAGAAGAAATAAAAACGTTGAGGTTTGCCGGTGACATTGTAATTCTGTCAGAGACAGCAAATGACTTGGAAGAGCATCTGAAATAAATGGATAGTGTCTTGAAAGTAGGATATAAAATGAACATCAAGAAAAGCAAAACGAGGATAATGGAATGTAGTCGAATTAAGTCGGGTGTTGCTGAAGGAATTAGATTAGGAAATGAGACACTTAAAGTGGTAAAGGAGTTTTGCTATTTGGGGAGCAAAATAACTGATGATGGTCGAAGCTGAGAGGATATAAAATTTAGACTGGCAATGGCAAGGAAAGCGTTTCTGCAGAAGAGAAATCTGTTAGCGTCGAGTGTAGATTTAAGTGTCAGGAAGTCATTACTGAAAGTATTTGTATGGAGTGTAGCCATGTATGGAAGTGAAACATGGACGATAAATAGTTTGGACAAGAAGAGGATAGAAGATTTCGAAATGTGGTGCTACAGAAGGATGTTGAAGATTAGATGGGTAGATCACATAACTAATGTGGAAGTACTGAATAGGATTGAGGAGAAGAGAAGTTTGTGGCACAACTTTTCCATAAGAAGGGTTCGGTTGGTAGGACATGTTCTGAGGCATCAAGGGATCACCAATTTAGTATTGGAGGGCAGCGTAGAGGGTAAAAATCGTAGAGGGAGATCAACAGATGACTACACTAAGCAGATTCAGAAGGATGTGGGTTGCAGTGGGTACTGGGAGATGAAGAAGCTTGCACAGGATAGAGTAGCATGGAGCGCTGCATCAAAACAGTCTCAGGACTGAAGACCACAACAACAACAAAGGGTTGCTATCGGCAGGTGACCTGGAGTTATTCGATATTTCTCGCATTCCACAAGGCTTTTGACCTATTTCGTCAGGGACGGCTTTTACCAAACTGCATGCCTGTGGAGTATCGTCTGTATTGTACGACTGGCTTAGTCATTTCCTGACAGAAAGGTCACAGTTCCTAGTAATTGACAGAAAAGCATCGAGTGAAGCAAATGTGACATCTGACGTACCCCCAAAGAAATGTTAGAGGCTCACAGCTGCCGCTAATTTATGTAAACGGTTTAAGAGATAACTTGGCCAGCCGTCTAAGATTGTTTGCTGATTTTGGTGTTATTTACCGTGTAATAAAGTAATTAGGAGGTCAAAATCAATTTCCAAGTGCTTTAGACGAGGTATCTGTATGACTCGAATAGCGGCAATTGAGTAAAAATAATAAAAATTGTGGAGCCATCCACATGAGTATTAAAATGAATTCATTAAATTTCGGTTTTACAATAAATCAGACACATCTGAATGCTGTAAATTCATCTAAATTGAAATGGTTAAGAATGCAGCATCCAGGAGTGATAAACTCTGAAACCCAGCGTTATCAGAAAAATTAAACATTTTTTTCTCAATACCATAAATTTACATTAAGCACACACTTACAACCTGACAATATTTATTAAAGTTGAAAAATAGCTAGCCATTTTAGTCGCATCTTTTAATTGTATGTTATGATAAACAATTCAAATGGAGGTTGAAACGAGTTAGGATGGCTCTTGAATTACAGTAATTGTATGCATTGACGTCACCTCTTTTTCAATATTCTTTGATTTAACGTGATGCTGGCTATGTTCATTGCTTTTCTGGGTGAGATTTAGAATCATTAAGCACTGAGCGAATGGCACAGGACTCACACATGGCAAAAACGCCTCCCGTTGTTTCGAGGAAACAAAGATTTCTGTACAAATGGGACAAGGGAAACATCTGGTGTAGTAGGTCTCTCGTTGTCTGTGTAAAATCATCTCTGCAAACTTCATGCTGGTGCCTCTGATAGCGTTTTGCTTATGTCAGGAGGAGGTTCGCACATGGGCCAAGTTAAATGAAGTGCATTTAACAGATAAACCCCTCACAATGTTAAAAGAAACGTGGCAAAACAATTCTGACATACTACAGGTTCAGAAGCAGTCACAGAATTGGCGGGTAACCTCGAGTATCGTATTTTACCTTTCCTTGGAGTCTGTGACACCAGGCTAGCTGTTAGGTGAGACGACTCCCATTGGTGATATTGTTGTGAAGTCATGTGGATGTAATATGCAGATAGAAGTTTCTAAGAAATGAGGGAAGGAGACTTAATTTTGCTGGTAGCCACCTACATGATCTTCGTAATAAAATAAGAGAAATCAGACCTTGTAAGTAAATATTGGGTTGTTAGATTTGTAATGCAGGAAATGCATATCCTCCTATTTCCATCTATTGTACTATACTTTTTTTCTTTATTCTGTTATCTGAAGATATGTCATTTCTCTGTCTTTTTATATCGTAATTGTTGTACTATATATATATATATATATATATATATATATATATATATATATATATATATATATATATATATGTCGATGTATAATTGATTTGTTTTGTAAATATTATTTGTATTTTTACACTGAGTCTGGCCTAGGGGATACTATGCTATCGAACGATTACATCGATTAGTCGTGTGGAGAACCAAAGTGTTTAGGATCTTTGGTAGTGTTAACTCTGTCGCATGGAGCGCGGGCAGAGAGAGTTTGGCTGGAGTAGGGCTGTGGAGCAGGTGTGTTGCGCGACGCTCCCGCGAGTTGCCGCTCTTTCGGGGTTGGGCAGCATGTAATTGCGCTCCACTTGCTACTATAGTTTCTGACACGGTGTCGCGGACTGGAAGCATTAGCTGGCGCACATCAAGAGCCCGTTCGCGTGGTGACCGTGTTGAGAAGAAGGCGCGCCAACATCTAGCTTCTGCAAAAGCGACGGCAGACAATGAGTGACTGTCGCCACCTCCCCGATCGATGACTTCAAACCTTCAATCAACCAACAAGGAAGACTGGAAGCATGTAAATGTTTAGAAATATATGGCAGACCTCAGCTTTTCAAACTGTTAAATTTTTCTCACTAAATTGCAGCAACGTAGAAGGAACCTTTGTTGCTCATTGTCCCAATTGCATTACCAAGCACGGTCCCTTCCTTTCCGGAATGAACCTGAGTGTCGTTGAAATTTAAACGCCATCATTAAAGTAATATCATCCCATTTCACTGATTTAATTTCAAAGTTCAGTTAAGGTATTCATAGCTGGATACAATATTTCGATGACACAAGTACAAATTAAGAGTGCGAGTTTTGTTACCATGTTTTAGTTTACCTGTGACTGCAGGTCGGCTTGGTACGTACTAAATTTTACCGTTGTTAATTGTTCAGAATCATTTAATTCAAGTCCATAGTTAAATCTCTTATTTCTAAATTGCGTAGATTCAAGTAGTTTTTGAAATGATTGTTGAGGTATCCCAACATTAACCTTATTTTATTGAATTTCGTAGTGCTTCAGAAACAAAGTTCACTATTAATTCCAGTCACTAAATTGACTTTCAGTTTTTCGGTTTTATTAATTCTTTTGCTAAATTAAGTCAGATTGTAGCGAAATTTATTGCTTCTGACAAACATTCAGTTTTCACACAACACGTGTCAACCTTGAGTTGCCACGCTTGTGTGCTAAATATATGTGCATTAATCTTTCATTTTCAGTTACTATAGTAGTAGTCATTGGGACTGGCTACCGTAAGTTTCCTCAAATCGGAAATATCTAATTAACGTCAATTAATTTTTAACGTAACGACCGCACATTTACTTTCTTTATTATCTTTACCCCTTTTCAAAATTAATTTCCACCAATTTCATTTGCATTTTTCCTTTCATTTAGATGTAACTCTTTCCTCCCTCTTTACCGACAAATTAACTTCGGTGACGATTGCTTTTCCCAAATTTCCATAAGGTGCACGCGGTTTAATTTTTCACTGTCATTAAGGTCGATAAGTGAAGGGGAGGTTACAGATTTTCCCTGTGCGCTGTTCAAGAGTGGAGCGGTATGGAATTAGCTGGAAGATTGTTTACAGGAATTTCAGCTAGGTGCTTAGTTATGAGTACTGAGTAGACATGTAGATGATGATGCAGACAATTTCAAACACAGATTTTTATTAACATAAAATTCTCGTATTTCCAAATGAATGTGTTCGTTGTAATGGCTGGAAAACAGAGAGTTTTATATTAGTTCAACTCGTTGACAAAGGGAAGAGTTCATAAAAAATTATTTTATATCACATCGACGACAACATTCTTGGGAAGAATCGACCGGAGTAAATACGAACAGGTTCGCAGAAGAGAGGGTGCAAACAATGTAAGAAATGTGTGGAAAAATATTTGATCTGACTTCGTTTGAACGATGTAAATGTAAATTCTGACTGACGATGGCTAAACCTTCCAGCAGGTAATCTAGCATATTTGAAAAAGCGAAGGAGAGTATTATAAAGAAAACGTATTTTCTCTTTGGCTCAAAAAGCACGTGTGATATTTGGCTGGCTGTGCGTGCTTGTAATAGTGGGGGAATGGTATAATATTGCTGGAACTGTCGTGTTTGTTTGGAACTCCATGTTAGTTTTCAGTGTCCGGTAAACCGCTTCGTTTAATTCCAGATCCTGGCAAACAGACACAAACAGCAGGAAGCTGCCGAGTTTAATTTAATTTCACATTAGCTCTCCACCGACACATTATGCTTCTGAGGTCGGAGGCAAGTTGCAGAACTGTTCCAGTGCTTTGGTCTGCGGGCAAATATTTGACAAGAGATTAGCGCTAGGGAATTAATTAATGTAACACGCCTCAGTAGCTGTGGTCAGCGAACTTCTCGCTTAACACTTATGTTGCGATCTCAGTGAAGGATTAACGGAACGGAACCAGCTCAGATAGAATGTTTGATACATATTGAATACGAGTAAGTATTTGGCGTTGTAAACGAATACTAAATTCGATATTATTATAAAGTATGCAGAAGTACAATTTTGAGATGAACGAAGTTGGTGAATAGTTCTCAGAAGAACAGCCCAGTCGTAGCATACATTAGAGGTGGCATTTTGCTCGAAGTAACAAATATTCGCCATCATCTGGCAGGATACAAATTAATAAAAAAGCTCTGTAACTGCATAATTTTCTGTTCAGCACACGGACGCATATGTAAAATGTATCCATAAACTATTTTTACAAAATAAGTATTTAATAACTTTAAACTATACTAGATATTAAAAAGTGACTTTCAACATGTGATACCTTGTAACAGGTCCGTAATTGAAGAATTTGTTGCTAGCGCACTCGAGCTGATGTAATTTCGATGTATTGCTCACGCGCTGCCTGCGATATGTAAGCTAGAAGAGAATCTGAGACCAAAGAGTAGTATTGACTGCAGTAAGAACTGCGTAGCAGTAGCAGTTAGTTGTTGCTAGTGAGCAGTCGCGTCTGGTGTATCGTGTTGGCTGCGCCGGTCGTGTGGAGCGATGACAGAGCCTGAGCGGTATAGGATAAGGTAAAAGCAGCCTCGCACATATGTAGTATTGTTAATCAAGTCCCATGTAAATGTTTTTAAAAAAAGATCTGTTAATAATAAACTTTCTCATAAAAAGTAACTTTTGACATTAATCTCAATTCAAACAATTCAATAATTTCTCCAATCCTTGGCCATTACGATGATTGAAAAGAAAAATCAGTTCTTCCGTTTTATATTAGACAAATCTATCGGCCAGCATTGCACTTAGCTGCGCCAGGAAAAATATCTTATTGGAGCAGATGCAACAGAGCATGCACAATGTCGGCACTAGTACAATGTATATCCACCTTTCGCAGCAATGCTGGCTGCTATTCTCCCATGGAGACGATCGTAGAGATGCTGGATGTAGTCCTGTGGAACGGCTTGCCATGCCATTTCCACCTGGCGCCTCAGTTGGACCAGCGTTCGTGCTGGACGTGCAGACCGCGTGAGACGACGCTTCATTCAGTCCCAAACATGCTCAATGGGGGACAGATCCGGAGATCTTGCTGGCCAGGGTAGTTGAATTACACCTTCTAGAGCACGTTGGGTGGCACGGGATACATGCGGACGTGCATTGCCCTGTTGGAACAGCAAGTTCCCTTGCCGGTCTAGGAATGGTAGAACGATGGGTCCGATGACGGTTTGGATGTACCGTGCACTATTCAGTGTCCCCTCGACGATCACCAGAGGTGTACGGCCAGTGTAGGAGATCGCTCCCCACACCATGATGCCGGGTGTTGGCCCTGTGTGCCTCGGTCGTATGCAGTCCTGATTGTGGCGCTCACCTGCACGGCGCCAAACACGCATACGACCATCATTGGCACCAAGGCAGAAGCGACTCTCATCGCTGAAGACGACACGTCACCATTCGTCCCTCCATTCACGCATCTCGCGACACCACTGGAGGCGGGCTGCACGATGTTGGGGCGTGAGCGGAAGACGGCCTAACGGTGTGCGGGACCGTAGCCCAGCTTCATGGAGACGGTTGCGAATGGTCCTCGCCGATACCCCAGGAGCAACAGTGTCCCTAATTTGCTGGGAAGTGGCGGTGCGGTCCCCTACGGCACTGCGTAGGATCCTACGGTCTTGGCGTGCATCCGTGCGTCGCTGCGGTCCGGTCCCATGTCGACGGACACGTGCACCTTCCGCCGACCACTGGCGACAACATCGATGTACTGTGGAGACCTCTGGCCCCACGTGTTGAGCAACTCGGCGGTACGTCCACCCGGCCTCCCGCATGCCCACTATACGCCCTCGCTCAAAGTCCGTCAACTGGACATTCGGTTCACGACCACGCTGTCGCGGCATGCTACCTGTATTAAAGACTGCGATGGAGCTCCGTATGCCACGGCAAATTGGCTGACACTGACGGCGGCGGTGCACAAATGCTCCGCAGCTAGCGCCATTCGACGGCCAACACCGCAGTTCTTGGTGTGTCCGCTGTGCCGTGCGTGTGATCATTGCTTGTACAGCCCTCTCGCAGTGTCCGGAGCAAGTATGGTGGGTCTGACACACCGGTGTCAATGTGTTCTTCTTTCCATTTCCAGGAGTGTATATACGCGTTATCCGGCGACCTAATTAAGGTAAGGTTTTTCAGCTTATTCAGAATGATGTATCAGGGCATGACACAGCATTGCTAACGTTCAAAATTTACCAGGTTAACTTGACTGCCAATTATTGAAAGGTTATAGGTTTGTCACATTGTATTATATTTTCACTGTTGGGTAGTTACGCTAAATGAGAGTATTATTCGTATTCATATTATTTAATTTTTGTGGGGAGGTTACAACCTCATGAAGTACTTTTACCTTCCAGGTGACGATTTTGACGCAAAATGGAACTCGAAAGTCTAATAATATGTGTACGTCACAGGAGGAAGGTCAGTCTATGGGCTGGTTCATACAGATCACTTCCGACGCCCAAGTGCAACGAAACATTCGAACACAGTATGGAAGACAAACACCATCTCTCTCAACTATTCTGGCTTGGCGAACGTCAGTATGGAAACAGGCAGCGTTCGTGACAAAAAACGGAGCGAACTCCCCATCTGTTTCAGACGCGAACGCGGACGAGGTACGGCAGGCGTTTGCAGCGAGTCCGACAAAATCGGTGCGTACGGCGACCAGAAAGGTGGAAATGAGACGATCAGCACTGCACAATGTCTTGCATAAGAGGTTACGGCTATATCCATACAAGGTGCAGCTGCCTTGGGCACTAGAGCCTACGGCTGAACCTCAACGCGAACGACTTGCAAAGATAATGCTAGGCAAGATTGACGCAAACAACGTCTTTTTTGAAAAGACTTGTTTCTCTGGTGAGGCAAAATTTCATGTATCCGGCAAACTGAATCGTCATGATGTTCGTATCTGGTGTTCAGAGAATACTAATGTTCCACACAGAATATAAAGAGACACTCCCAAGATCAATGTTTGTTGCCGACTGGTACACAGTTGCATCATTGGACGATTCTTTTTCATCGAGTCTGCCGTCAACGGAGTGTTTACCTGGACATGTTAGAGGAGTCTGCTGTGCCATAGCTGGAACATCTGCAGTCTGATGTCATACTCCGGCAGAATGGGGCTCCACCCCACTGGTCCCTAAACGTCCGCCAATTTCTAGATGAAACGTTTCTGGGCAGGTGGATTGGATGTGATGGTCCAATTAGATGGCCACAGCGATCACCTGATCTCACACCAGTAGACTTTTTCCTGTGGGGTTTTGTAAGGAATCTGGTGTACCGACCAAAGTTGGAGACCTATTAGACTTGAAGACAGGTAGTGCGTTTGATCATGTCACCGAGAGATCTTTAATCACGAGTGGAGAGAAATGGAATTCCGACTAGACCTTATCCGTGCCACTAAGGGTGAATAAATTGATGTGTATGAACGAGGAAACAAAATTTTCTGAGTTATGTTATACGCTGAAAATCATTTGTTAATATCTATTATAGTTTTAAAGGTATTAATGTCTTAATTTGTAAAGATAATTTATGGACACCCTGTACTATCATAGATTACAAAGGAAAAAACATCGTCGGGAATAGTGCCATGATTTAACTGCAGTACTTTAGCGAAACTGGGGCACTGTAAGTAAATATTTCGATATCAGAGTGAACAAAGCTGTTGCTACCAAATAAATACAGCAACCACTGATATGAAGTACAACATTCCATTATAAATAAGCCAAGCACGACTCGCCAAATATCTTTTGTCATTTTTCTTCTGGTTTTCTCTCCTGCAACAATTTAGAATGTGAGTATCCTTAATATTTGACATGAGAAATTAAGTAATAAAAATCGTAATTAGTACTTTTGTCCGTGTTTTATTAGTAGAACACTGTTGTTACCGTTCCTTTGTTACTAAGGATATGAAAATGTTACTCTATTTCAGTATAAATGAAGTTCGTGGGCGTTTCGTGATGTGTCGGTTTGCGCTCCCACCACACACTGTAACGTCAAAATTTGTACACTAGAGAAAAGTCGAACCTTTGCAATCTAAATTTGCTATACGAAGTCCGATTCATGTTGTTCACTGCAATGCACATTATTTGCTGCATTTCTTTAATACAAACACGGTTCACCATCACCTAAAGATTCAGAGTGTGGCAGTCAGACAACACATAATCCAATCAAATGCATATAAAGGTATTATAGTGGAGTCGAACAAAATGAAAGAGGAAGCAAAGGTGTGGCATCACCGCTGCATAAAGAATTGCACATATACAACGAAAGAATACTCAGTCATACTGAAACTGAGAAGAGGCCTCACCACCATTACAAAAAGGGAAATAGACTGTTACTGATCAGATTATTATGATGGGGTACATCAGTGCTGGAATAGGAAATATCCCAGTAGCAAATTTTATACAAGGTGTATTTCATTAAAATGGTAAAACTAAGAGATTTTTCCACTTAAATTAAACTAAAAATAACGAACTTATTTCGAAGAAAAGCATTCTTGGCCCAGTAGCGGTCTTATGTCAATAACTGACTACATTTTTTAATATTTATTTATTTATTTATTTATTTATGCATTTATTTTACCTGGCAAGATTAGGGCCTTCAGGCCCTCTCTTACACCTAACCAGGCATACTCAGGTTGAACGAGTTACAGTTTCTACTTAACATTAAGGACATATAGCCTATTATGCAGTATTGATGTTAAAGAAAAAATAGATATTATAACAGTAGTACAATGATAATTATAACAATAAAAAATAATTATAACAATCAATAATAATAATAATAATAGTAATAATAATAATACTTATAATAATAATAATAATAATAATAATAATAATAGTAATAATAATAATAATGACTATGTATATGAAAGTAAACATACTTTTCTTTTCTGAATGTCAGTCCCATTGTTAGTTGGGAATTTTCTCGTTATGTTCTTGCAGCTTGTGAGTTATTCTCATCGAGCAGAGACATAAGACGATAGAATGGGGTGAAAGAGATATATAAGAGGTAGATAGGTTAGCGGAAGAGAAATGGAACGGTAAAATTCGAAGCTGTGATGGAGAGGAGAAAGAAAGAGATGGGAGGGGCACAAGAATGGTGGTTATACCGTCCCTAATATGTAAGCTTTGAGTTCCCTCTTGAATGTTGAGTAGTTCTGGATAAGACGCAGATCACGGGGGAGCGCGTTCCATAGTCGTATGGCTGAGACGGAGAATGACACGGAGAAAGATTTTGTGTTATGTAAAGGTACAGCCAAGATGATAGACGTATCCGATCTGGTGTTGCGATTGTGGAATTATGATAGGTGTTTAATGTGAGTAGATAAGTATTGGGGGCACCAGTGGCTAAGAAGTCGATGAAGTAAGCACATCGTGTGGAGATCGCGTGCCGTATGTGGGCGTATCCAACCTAGCTGGGAGTATGAAGGACTGATATGATCATACAACCGAATATTGCACACGTATCTAACGCAAGCATTCATCACTAGCTCGAGGCATCTAGAATTTTCACTATTTGTGCCGTGTTGAACTACATCGCAGTAGTAAAGATTAGGCAAGACTAGTGTTTGGACTAATTTTTGTTTAACATGGGTTGGAAATATTTTTCTAAACTTTTGATTTGCATGTAGGGAGGAGAGCGATTTCCGGCAAGCTGTGACTGTTTGTTCTTCCCAGTTTAGGTGTTCATCCAAGATTATTCCAAGGTCTTTTACTGTTTTTTGGTATGGTAGTTGGGTACCATTGAGGAGTATTTTAGGGACTGTTTCGCGAAAGTACCGGCTGATTAACTTTGGATGAGATATAAGTATGACCTGGGATTTCTTGGGGTTTAGTTTCAGACCTAGGTTCTGTGCCCATCGAGAAACAGAACAAAGATCTGCGTTCATACTCGCTACTGCGCCAGCAATGTTTTTGGGGCTTGCACTTATGTACAGTTGGATGTCGTCGGCATAAAGATGGTAGTTGCAGGAGTGAATCACTGAAGAAATATCATTAATGTACAGTGAGAAGAGTAGTGGACCAAGGACGGAGCCTTGGGGAACTCCAGAGCGCACGCTTTTCCATGATGACTTTTCCGACCCACAAATGACTTGTTGACTTCTGTTTTTGAGGTAGCTGTCGAACCATTGTATTGCGCTGTTTGAGAAATTCAGCTGTTTCATTTTAATTAGTAATATATCGAAGTCAACTGTGTCAAAAGCCTTGCTAAAGTCAAGCAGTGTTAGGATAGTAGCTTCACGTCTGTCCATAGCATGTTTAATGTCATCAGTTACTTTGATTAATGCGGTTGCTGTACTATGGTGCTTTCGAAAGCCTGACTGATATTCGTCATGGATGTTATGAGTTTTGAGGTAATCCGTCAGTTGTTCATGGACGATGTGCTCTAGGGCTTTAGAAATTGCAGGTAGTATGCTGATCGGCCTGTAGTCACCTGGCGACTTAGGGTTGTCAGTCTTGGGTATAGGCTTAATTAAACTTTGCTTCCACTCAGTAGGATATGTACTACTGACAAGAGATAGGTTGAAGATGTCTGTGATAACTGGAATAATAGTGTCTACCACGTTCTTAATCATGCCAATGCTCACTCCATCATTTCCTACTGCATCGGAAGAGATTCTCATAATTGCCTTGTGTACTGTGCCGGTAGTGACATGTTTATAAATGATAAGCTAGCGTCGCAAGCAAAGGGTACAGGAGTTTATAGAGAGTGAGTTGTACGATCAGATCATTTCCTATTACTCGCTAGAATAGATCTTTTTGCGAAATGTAAGAAAATTAAACAAAAAAGTAACCAAGAAGATCAAAGCGTTTATAAAGTATACTTGCTTGAAGAGGACAGCATACAAAATCTTTATCAAAGCAGGTAAAATAAACAGCTAGCAAACTTATAAACTAGAGATAATATAGAAGAAGTATGGCAAAACCTAGATAATGTGTGTACATATAGAGTAGTAGGAGAATCTTTTTGTACCATTTTAGTAACGGGTTTACAAAATATTTCCATTCAAATACAACATCAGCTTCGTAAATACTTGGCTAAACCTCATGGAGTATATGCTATACTACGTATTATTTATCCAAAATAACACGTTTAAAGAGATCCAGATTTATGAATCTCGTTGTATCTAGTGTACACTTATTATTTCTAGGATTAGCAAATGAGGCTGTGGGGCGTAGACGGTAGTCGGCGATGTACTCGCCACGATAGTGAGGTACAGATTAGATAAGCGTTCCTCAATCTTTATGTTACAACAACCTCCTTTTTTAGAACATAAGGAGACCCCTAAGTCGTCCTGTACTGGCAGCAGTGTGAGCAGCGCGGTCCTTCATTGTTGATGGCGCAATAATAGTGGCATTTCGCGGTGTTTATATTGCATGTCAGGGAAAATAAGAAAGTTTTTACCTTACACACAGAAAAAATATAGTGTTTTTAATTCTGATTTACCTTCTCAGTTTCCAGATAAGAGAAGTGAGGAAACTATAAAGATCTACTTTATAAATTTACGTTGGCTGTACTGATTGTAGTGGACATGCAGATGCAAACAGTGGTCCATGTGTTGGCACGTTTGTTGAAATGTTGGCGAAAAGTAGCCCAGAATTCGTAGTCGTTCCGTGACCATTAGTATTTATTTGTAGAAAACAGACGGACGGGTAAGCCGTCGTATGTGATCAGTAAATTACATGACAGAGGAAAACGGTACTGAATTTAAAGTTAGAAGTTAGTAGTTAAGAATTAGTTTATTTGAAACAACTGAATGGAAAAGTGATGCAACAAGCGTAGCTCTGCATCATAAATTCTTTTATATGTGGGAGTTATTAAATAGAACGAACAAAAGAAGTGTATGTGGCTTTCTTGTGTTGCAGGAATAGACACATAGCTGAAACTGCCGTGTGGTTCTGCTAATCAGGTTTTGAAATTTAAAAGTATCTAAAAAGAACAGTCATAGCTACTTCACATGAAGAAAAATAGAGGCAAACAAAACAATCAAAGAAAATTAAATAATTAATATTTAATTCTCAGATTTTCATTATGCGAAAACTAGCCTCTGTGTGTTGCGTATATTGAATTGTTACCAGAGTTCTAAAACCATTCACCATCTGGAAACAGAAGATATAACTGCAAAATACAAATTTACTAAGTTTCTTCACTGCGTCCTCTTTCCACTTAAGAGTCAAGAGGAGAGCATTACCTACATATGTAACCGTGATGAAAATGCTCTTTATGTTTCATATCATGTAGCTTTATGACTAGCTAAAAAGGGTAATACACTCCTTTTGCCGAAGAGTCTATCATAATCAGTGCGATTGATATGGTATCCGCTGTACTCAGAGCTGAAGCTGCAGAAAAACTGTAAGCAATCCACTTGTCTAATCGCACAGTACCTAGGCTTGTTTCTGAAATGACTGACAACAGCCGAGAACGAATAAGGGAAACTATACACGGTGAATTAATTTGTATTCATCTTGATGAGCTACACAATTCTTTTATGAAATCCGATTCGAATCAGATTGATCGATAGCGGAGGATGCTTTGCTCTGTAGGCCATCGCGAGATCGCACTACTGGCGAATATTTATCTAAATTGTTTCTTCAAACTATAGACCAATTTGAGATAGACTTAGAGAAATGCATTGCAATTTGCAGTGGAGAGAAACGTGGTTCTGTTGAAATACTAACATGAGTTATATCAAATGGAAAATGAATATACTCTTTCTTACGCCATCAACTAATAAGAAAATTCCATTGTATTACTCAAGATTATTAATAAGGCAATTGGGGTAGTAAATCTTTTTAGAAGTTGACTCGTACAGTGGCGATTATTTGGGACGTTGTGCGAGGAAATGGGTGGTTTTCACAAATATCCCTCAAAGCATACTGAAGTGAGGTGTCTTTACTGCCGGAACGTTTTACACTGATTGTTCAAACTCAGGTCAGAGATGCTGTCGTCTATGAAGACGGATAACAGCCAACTTTCTGAATTGTTCATCTCACGGGAATGGTTTTTTTGAGCTTGCACACATCTAGATCAACTAAATATTGAGTTTGAAGGATATGACGGAATGATGTTTTCGTTCACGACAAAACTAATGCTGTTGCGCGAAAACTGAAAATTTGGGAATCTAGAGTTTAAAATAAAAACTTTCCACTGACTTATCAGTTTTGTGACCTACTTTCTAGTATTCAAAACGACTCTCTTGACTTAAGACCAGTGTCAAAGCTGGAATCTTCGCACTTGAACTCACTTCGTAGCCAGATTATTGACTGCATTACCTAAGAAGAAAATACAGGTTTAAGATGGATCGCAAATTCTTTCTCTAAGCGAAATTGAGGCCTTAAATTGAGGAAAAAAATTCTGAGAACCTACGTATGGAGTAAGCATTATGCGGCAGTGAGCCATTGACTGTGGGGAAACCGGAATGGTCTACATTAGAATGTTGAAAGTCACGTGGACTCAGGGGGGTGGGGGGTAAGGAATGAAGAGGTTCTTGGCAGAATCGGTAGCATATTATTGAGAACGTAGGCGCAATTGCTATTCTGGGCTGGAGACGTCGACACAGGAGAGGAATTCGTAGCGGGTCGCATCAAACCAGAAGAGTGATGAGTAATTTTGTGTCCTACAAGATTTGAACCGGACATTACAACGCTAGTTCAGACAAAATAGCTTCGAGCGTCACAATAGGTGGCTGTTATAAATTAAAGTTTCTTATAACTTTAATGTGCATTTCTTACACTTGTTCTACGAGGTTTAAAACAGATATTACAACTATACGTAGTACAAACGAAACAGCGACAAACTGCACACTAATGGTTGTTGCAAAACAAAAAATGTTCCTCTTACATTTTTTGTGTACTCCTTGTTTATGGCTCCTGAAATTTGTTTACTTTCCAGGAAATAAACATAACTTTAAAGAAGTAAGCCGACCCTTAATACACTGCCGGCAACCCTCCAATGTGTCGCGAAATCACCTGTTGAGAAACTATGTATTAGATGAATAACTACAAATTATAAATTCAAAACAAGTCCATTAATTAACTTCGAAAACTTATGGATTCATAACATTAAAATAAATAAGAAGACTACGCTGAAAGACAAGAGGAAGGAAACACAAAATGAAATAAAAGAGATCATTGATGTACTCCCATTCAGATTAATATTTTTAAAAGCAAGTTAAGAGGACACATACAATTACATCATTGATAAAAACGTTTACCGAACTTTGTAATCACAATGGCTGAGTGTGTCGCTTCCAACTAGTTGCCCAAGACAAGGAGGTAAGACGCCCACCTGTTTAATCAGTGTAGAGTGACAGAAATAACTCATATTGTGACATGAGAGTCACGTATCGCTTTGCGATTTTATTTTCGGTTCTTTGACGATTATGTTAGAATTTAATTGTGAGAGCTTGGTTCATTTTGCTGGCAGTGGAAGTGGATTCGGACAGGTCAACAGTCCCGTAAGGCCGGCAGGTAGCTCTTCACTCTGTCTCAATAGCGGAAAATGGTTCGCCCTCATGGTGGCGGCTAGTTTTCGCGGAAACAGTAGTGAAGCCAGAAATGCTTACTGTGCACAGTATCTGGCTCTAATCCGCTTGCTGGGGCACGGTGCCGCATGTCGCTACAGCTTTCCCCAGAGGATGCTTGAGGATGAAATCTGCCTTTCTGTCTGCACATGAAAGAGCAGGAGGAGGAACGATCGTACCAGTGCTTCCCTGGTACGGAGGTTCGTTGCTTACCTCCAACATTACGGGCTGGCCATTACAAAGTAACGACCCCGCCGTCAGACAATATGGTATTCAGTTTTCTAAGCTCCTGCCAAACAACTCGTGTTGAATATTTGTCTGATTTATCTCGCTATTGCCAAGTTCCCAGATGTGTGGAAATTTTTGGTCCCTACCGTGTGCCAATTAAATACGAGTCCCACTGTGTATTGAATCATTTTACATTAGCTTACTACAATTTTAAGAACATTGTTCACTTGACTGGATTTTAAGAAAGTTTTCTCTTGTCCTTCTAACTTACATTTTGAGATACATTATGTTCTACAACCTCCCTATGGTTAGATCGTCCTCAAATAGTAAACAAACCAGAATATTTGCTTCGTTGTGACGAATTTTCATTGTATGCAGTGGTCAAGCGCTATATATTTAAAGATATAAGAGGTCCTTAAGTGATAATAAGTGTTATACTCTCACAGGCTTTTATAGCAGGAGTGGTAGGTGCACAAGCCATTAAGCCTTATTTCAACCTATGCTGGTAGGGGAACCCTTTGCATTTAATTTCCATTGGTGCTAAACCAACTAATTGTATGCCCCCTATTCAACATAACACGGAAATAATTGTATATGTAAGGTATGCTTGTGAAAACAGTACACTTTTGATTCAATCTAAATTCTATAATGAAGGAAATTAAATGAGGATGCAGTTACATTGCGCAATCCTTCGAGGCCATTTCAGCACTATTAGTAGTGCAGCAACGATCACCTTTACACACTATGGATTCCCGTCGTTTGTGTCAATTTCTATTTTGCTTCTATTTAACCACGAAATCCATTTCTTTCACTGAGACTGCATTGCTATTCCCTCCTTGAGTATATAGTGGCCTGTACGGTATTGGAAGACGGTATCTAACGTCAAGTCAGCATAAGCTAATCCTTAATATTTGACGTGAACTGAGCACGGCAGCTTCGCCAGCCTATCTCAGCAAATAACGAACCGTGATTTGGTAAGCGTCTCTATGGTAACGCCTCAGTGTTGTCACAGCTCTGTAGATTGTTACGCTTTTCGCATGCTGAGGTTGTCGCTGCGCAGTAGAAGGCTGGCAACAGCACCTCGAGCTGTCAGATATGTATTTCAGCCCTCACAACTGTAGTGTGTTCTCTCTCGACTCCACACTGACTATTCGACTACAATTACATGCCTATGAGTGAATTACCACTAGCATACAGTATTTTACGCCCAGAAACAGTAACTATGCTCCAGTCCACTTCGCATTATAATAAATTACTCTGCCGCTCATGTACACTATATCAGTTTACATACAGGATGATCCAGGACTAATGGTCAGTATTCAGGAATAGGCACGAATAATCTTACGAAGCAGGAGATCTAAGATGAATACCCAAAGCGCTATGAGCACCTGCTCAGTAGAGGAGAAATATTATGCATTGATGAAGATGAAGAAGTTCTCATAACTCTCACAGTAAGCACTGTAAAACCCATATTTACTTGACTTCTTCGTTTCGAATGATCATTCTTGTCATAGTACTTAAAATTTGTTACTTTCATCCTGGACAGCAGATACTGAGTAAATGTAAATGAAATTCAGGAAAAATTTTCTAACGTTGTCACTAACCCCTACAGAGACCATCCGCATCCTTCAAAGAAGGATCACTTCAAAGAAAAGTAGGAGTTTATCTGTAAAATTGCCGTACTGCCACTGTTAGGCGATGTTTCGTTAGTAACTATTATTTCTTCCATGTATTCATCGGGCGCATACGAACCCATCCTTTCTATGACGCAGAATATCACACTGATGAGGAACGTATTTCTTAGCCGAAACAGCGGAAATGACGTTTTGTTCCAGCGTGAAACCTCAACGATATTCAGTGAATTCAAGGTTGAGGCAAGGTAGTGTTCCACTCTAAAGGACACTCTGATAACATTTCGGAACCTCAGTTCACTTTCCCCATCAATAACGAAATGCGAAATTTAGTTACTCTACCAGATGATGGTACATTTCCAACTTTCTCACACAGAGTTCTTCCATATTTGAGCTCTACCTCACAGAGGATTCTTCGAGCATCATTCAAACTATTTCTCCGCCGTTACACCCTCGACATTGCGGTATAAATGAACATCTAAATCTTTCTGTGTGGGCTTTGATTCCTCTTATTTTATTAAGATTATCATTTCACCCTTTTTAGGAGGGCGCCAGTAAAATATTTTCTCCTTCAGTGGAGAAAGTTCGTGATTCACATTTCGTGAAAAGATGCTGCCGCAGTGATAAACTCCTTTGTTTTACCGACTGACACCGCACTTCATCTGATGCGGATACCGCACCAGGTAACACTGCACCAGAACACAGAGGATAAGATAGTGTTGGCAATCTTCAAAGTTTTCTGGCGATACAACTATCATTGGTTAGCTTTCCCCATAGCGTTATGTGATCGTACCAATTATAAGTGTGGTCCTTAAGAATTTAGCTGAATTCAAAGATATTAGATTTTTGTAATTTATCATATAACCAATAATTGGCAGTCTTGTTAGTACTCATGTTGATGCGTTTACTCTTTTCATTATTTAGGAACAACTGTCAGTCACCATACAGATGCAGTCTTCAGTCCGATAACTGGTTTGATGCTACTCTCCATGTGACTCCATCCTGTGCAAGCGTTTTCATCTCCAAATAACAACTGCAACCTATATCTTTATGAATCTATACTCATTTCTTGGACTTCCTGTACCATTTTTAACGCCAACATTTCCCTCCAACAACACATTACTGGTCCCTTGTTGTCTCAGAAGATGTTCTGTCAACCGATCTCTTCTTCCAATCGTGTTATGCCACAAATTTCTTTTTTCATCAGTTCTATTCAGTACCTCTTCGTTAGTTATGTAATCTACCCACACAATCTTTAGCATTCTACTGTAGCACCACACAAAAGCTTTAATTCACTTCTTGCCTATTTCCTTTATTTCCTTTATTTCCATACATGGCTGCACTCCAGACAAATACTTTCAGAAAAGACTTCCTATCACTTAAATCTATATTCGATTTCAACAAATTTCTCTTCTTCAGAAACGCTTTTCTTGACATTGCCGGTCTTCATTTTCGATCCTCTCTACTTCGGCCATCATGAGTTATTTTGCTGCCCAAACAGTAAAATTCATCTCTTGTTTTAACTGCCTCATTTCCTAATATAATTTCCTCAGAAATACGTGATTTAACTACACTATATTCTAGTATCCTTGTCATGCTTTAGTTAATGTTGATTTTATATCCTCCTCTAAAGATACTGTTCTGCTCTTCCATATCCTTTGCTGTCTCTGACAGAATTACAATCCCATCGGCAAAACATCAAAGTTTTTATTCTTCTCCTTGAACTTTAATTTCTTTCCAGATTTTTTCTTTGGTTTCCTTTACGGCTTGCTGAATGTGCAGAACTCCAGTCTCAACCTCTGCTTCCGTTTCATGCCCTTCGACACTTATAACTGCCGTCTGGTTTCTGTACAACACGTAAATAGCCCATCGCTCCCGGTATTTTACTGCTGCTACTTTCAGAATTTCAGAGAGATTATTCTAGTCAACATTGTGAAAAGCTGTCTCTCAGGCTAGATGTGCTATAAACATAGTTTGGCCTATACTTAACCTATCCTCTAAACTAAGCCGTAGCGTCAGTATCGTTTAGCATGCCCCATCATTTCTCAAAAATCCTGTCTGATCTTCCCTGAGGTTGGCTTTCACCAGTTTTCCCTCTCTTCTGTACTGAATTCGTGTTAGTATTATGCAACCAGTATTTCGGTAATTTTGACACGTGTCAGCGCCTGCTTTCTTTGGAATTGCTCTTATTACAGTCTCTTTGCACACCAGATGGAATAATTTTGCTATGGTTGGCTCTCTTAATGCTATCGATAGTTCTTACGGAATGTCGTCTATTTGCGGGGTCAAGTTTTGATTTAGGTCTTTCAGTGCTCTGTCAAATTCTTCTTACAGCGTCATATCTGTCATCTCAATCTTATCTAAGTCCTCTGCCCTTTCTATAATATTGCTTTCAAAACCATCTCCCTTATATAGAACCTCTATATACTCGTTCCACCTTTCAGATTTCACTTCTTTGGTTAAGACTTCGTTTCCACCTGAGCTATTGATATTCATAGAGTTGCTTCTCACCCCAAAGGCCATTAATTTTGGTAGGTGGTATCTATTTTTCCCCATGTGAAATGTGCTTCTGAATCCTTTTATTTATTCTCTAGCTATTCCTGTTTAGTCATTTTGAACTTCCTATCAATCCCATTTTTTGGAAGTTTGTATTTCCTTTCACCTGCATTTTCAAATTTTCTCCTTTCTTCAGTTAAGTTCAACATCTCATGTGTTGTCCAAGAACATCTACAAGGCATGGTCTTTTTACCTATTTCATCCTCTGCCACCTTCACTATTTTATTCTTAAAGCTACCCATTCATCTTCTACTGTGTTCCTTTCCCCTGCTCTAGCCTGCCGATATCTGATGCTTCTTCTGGAACTATCAATAAACTTTGGTGCTTCCAACTTATACAGGTCTCATCTCCTTAATTTCCAATCGTTTTGCAATTTTTCCATTTTTAATCTACGCTTCATAAAGAATAAGTTGTGACTAGAGTCCACATCTGTCCCTAGAAATGTCTTACAATTTAAAATTTTGTTCCGAAATCTCTGTCTTATCATTATATTAATCAGTATGAAACCTTCCGGTGTCTTTAGGTCTAATCTTCCGGGATTCTAAACCAACTGTTTGCGACGGTTAAATTAAGCCCTGTACAAAATTCTACCAGGTGGATTTCTCTTTCATTCCTTTCCCCGAGTTCATGTTGACCTATTATTTTTCCTTGTCTTGCTTTTCCTACTGTCGAATTCCAGTCTTCCTTCACAATTAAATTTTCGCTCCTCTTAAATGTCTGAATAACTTAAACAGATACCTCCTCTAAAGCATTTTGCAGCTGTTTTTCACCATCTGATGACTGTAAAGTGACAGCATTATCTGAAAACAATCGACGAAGGTCAGAGTGCCTCCTAATCCGCCTATATATATTTGAGGTAGTAGAGTATTTCCTTGGTGAAAACCATAAGTCACTTATTTTTTACCCTATGACTTTCCATCTATTACTATGAAATGTGTCATTTCCTACAGGAAATCACTAATCCAGTGGCACAATTGAGACGATACTCCGTTAGCACACAATTACATTAGAAGTCGGTAAATAACAGCGTCTAAAGCCTTCTGGAAATGTAGAACTATGAAATTTATGCAAGATTCACTGTCGATAGCATACATTACTTCTTGTGAGTAAAGAGGCAGTTGTGTTTCACGAGAACGACATTTCCTAATTCCGTGCTGATTATTAACATATTGTTTCATTCGAGGAAACTCAACATGTTTGAACACAGTGTATGTTTCAAAAACCTATTCCTAATTGATCTTAGCGATACGGTTCTGTAAGCAAGGGGATTACGCCTATTTCCTTTAGTGATATCGGTCTATAATTCTGGGGATTGCGCCTATTTCCTTTCTTGAGTATTGGTGTGATCTGTCCAATTTTCCAGTCATTAGGTATGGATCTTCCATCGAGAGAGGAGTTGTATATGGTTCACAATGATGGAGCTACTGTATCAGCATACTCTGAACGAAACGTAACTGGTATACAGGTGGACCAAAGTTAAAGTTCTCCGAACCGTGAGCTTGTCTATGCTGGCTATCCATCTACTTCGTATTTTATCTGACTAGGTAGGTGATGAGTGGAACTTACCTTAGCCAAATTATTTTCAAACCTTCATGCAAAGTTGATAGAATGTACGAGGTCAGTAATTGTCTCTTGCACAGTCTAATGTCTTATGGTAGTATCTACATCAAAACTTCGGTACAGGCACTAGGACCCAAATAAACGACACACTTTTAATCAATAATAATTCCGTTAAAACAGCAAGATTAAATAGTTTTTTTTTACATTTTCATCACAGGAATACAAAAACGAACTTTAAACATGAAATGCATGTAAATGAGATGTATTCGAAAACGATATTTAGAGAAGAAATTTTTTTGTGCATTCCGCGAGGGATATCGTTCATAGTTGTAATCTCTTTGTGTTTGAATACAGTCCTCTGCCAACTAATATGTTCGCATAAAGCTTTCGTATTCATAAATGAAGATTCCCGGCTGCGTCAGAGATTTTCTCCGCTCAGGGACTGGGTGTTATACTGTCCTAATCATCATCATCTCTTCCGATCAACACGCAAGTCGCCGAAGTGGCGACCGGCCACAGGACATTTCATTTCATTTCATTTCATGGCCGGCTGAATACAGCCACTAACTGATCTTTGTCCCTCCGACTAAACATTCAGCATAATTTAGCTGCCTCAAGGCAGTTATGTTTTAATTTCACTGCCGTGCAGGCAGGTGGTCGTTTGCCATAATATCTAATAGCGCTCCAGTTGATTTTATATCTGTCTTATTTATTGTGAATACCTTTCATAGCGCCTTCGAGAGGTGGCTGTTGATATACTACGAAGGCTATTAGGAAAGTAAGGTCTGGTCGGCTGCGGAATGGAAACCACAATGAAAACCAAAAATGTGTTATTTGCAACAGTTAGCTACATCTTCCAGCTACTTCTCTACAGATTCGCAGCTCCGACATAGAAATCTGTCGTAGCGTTGTTCCAAATACCCTCGTCAGGCACCGTCTGTGCTGTTGATAAATTCTGTACGCTCGCATACAGCTCATTGTCTGTACTAAAATGTTAAAATCACTGTCGGCGGTTCATGTGATAAGGGAGCCAATGGCGGGCTGCATTGTGGGTGATCAAATAGTTCCCACAGAAAATGCCACAGAATGCTGCCGAGAATTGTCTTGTAGGATGAGATAAATGACAGCCGGCCGGTGTGCGCGAGCGGTTATAGGCGCTTCAGTCTGGAACCGCGCGACCGCTATGGTTGCAGGTTCGAATCCTGCCTCGAGCATGGATGTGTGTGATATCCTTAGGTTAGGTAGGTTTAGTCGTTCTATGTTCTAGGTGACTGATGACCTCAGATGTTATGTCCCATTGTATCAGAGCCATTTGAACCATAAATGACAGCTGTGTTATGTGGGTTCCATGACGTCAGGCGAAATCTCTTAATCGGTTCCATTACTTAGCGGGAGACACAAATTTCTAGGCATTTTATAGTGCTCACTGTGTATCCAGAACTGAAAATATTGACGTGATGCGATCGACGGACATTCAAGAGACATTGTCCAACACATCAGTGCTTCCATTTCGTGATCGATCGGTTCTTACTTTCCGAACAGGCCACGTACTTCATTTGCCGAATGCAAGTGTTTTAAATATAAATTAATTTTCGCATTCAAATTGGGCCTTACCTACACCCAAGTTCAGTGTACAGTGTGTATTTACTAATTGGAAAGGTCTCACCTATCACAAAGCTTTTATTGGCCGTGACTTTAATTTTGTTAACAAAAACTGTAGCAGGTGCAAATATGAAGGGGTTACGAGGTGCTTGTAAAAAATATTGTGATTCTCTCTTCCGATGGTCAAGCGCGGTCGGCAGGAACACCGAGGACGACTATTGCCGACCCTGTCACCTCCAAATTCCCAAAGAAACTGAATATTGTACAGCTTGATCAGTCGGACAAATGGAGACCCACAACGAAGCGCTTTTCACTGGTGATAACGTCTCAGACGAGTGCACAGCAGCTGCTTGTCCTTCACAGAGATCACTCAACACCTGATGCGGTTCATTCTCCTTATATACTCTACCACGCCTGACAACAACACTAAACACGAACCCCACTAATGCATTCAGGGGCCTTACTACCTGTCACATATAATTGTAAATCTAATCATTCACGTACCCCTCGATTCATGTTCATGTTCCAAGCTCGGTTCAGATGCGACCATGTCGTGTGACTGCTAGACTTTTTTCGTCAGGCAGCGTATACGCGGTGTCTTCTAAAACTATCGCGAATACTGTAATTTCTCAGGTTGGATTGGTCAGCTCTGCTCGATTTTTCCTTGTTAGTAAATATGTTGTCTGAAACGTTTCTATACACCAATAGCTATATTGGATGTTTCAACTGTCAACAGCTTAAAAAATGTTACATGTGTTTGCTAAACAACAGGTTTTCGGTTATACTGATTCTTTTCCACGCCGTTTAACATCACTTTTAAAACCGCTCAAGATAATCAGTTTTTGAAATCACTGATTTTTAACGCAAGTACAATCTGTGTATCAAAACCACTCAAAGTAATCAGTTTCGGAAGTAACTTATTTTCGGTTACTCCTGTATTTCCTCTAACAAACTGAGAAATCGAACAAAGATTGAAAAACTTTGACTCCTTCAGTTTCAAGATACACAGAACCAAAATACCAAATAAACCAGACAAATGAACGGAAACTTATCGTAGCGCTCGCTGCTTTTCTTGAAACGTGATAGGTGGTTGAATATTTCAGTATTACAAAAAGTCACCAGCACTTTCCAACCGATTCCCGTTTTTGAAAATTGTGCTCAGTACTTATATTGTAATCGTTGATCATATCACTTTTTGGGCACTACGAATAGTCAGTACTGAAGGGTGAAAACTGACTGGAGAGCTCTATTTTTTGTGTTAATGTGTCAGTTTTGAAGTGTTACAAGCAGATCAACGAGTGTTACGTACACACAAGCAGCAGATCAGCTACTTCCTTCTTTTATTGCATATTATAAATGATTTGGTAAATTTTTATTTAATACATTTTCCATAACTTGCTTCCACTTTTTTATTTCGTAGAAATCACAGAGAAATGCTTAATCTTTTAAAGCAAACAAATCGTTGATCGTATTGATCGTCCTTTCGTAAAAATATGTCCAGACTAGGATTGATGTCATTCTTCAATACAACGTATATTCGATTGTGATAGCAAGAAACTGCCGTATAGACCAGGCGAACGACAAATCTTACACACTGCCCATATAGGCGTACATTGCTCCACGACACACGGCAACAGTTTCATTATGGACTAAGCAATGCAGTACCAGTTCTTGTGCCACATGTTTGTCGCTCGTTTCTTTCGGCGTTGTTATTAAAATAACAGTACTCGCTTTTCCCATTTTCTATGATAACGTATTATTTCAAACAATGACAATTTTAAAAATAAAACGTACTTAAATTTTTAAAAGAAGGATTACCTATAAACAAAAATTCTAGCAATGGGCAATGGATATTTCGGCTGTGTTAATCGTTATTACCAAAATAAAAAAAAAACGTTATAGCCGAGATTAAAACCATTCCCAAAAATACAGACTATGCGGTACTAAGATACCGTTATCGATTTGAACAAGTCGCTTTTTCCCATCCCTAAGCAGCATATGGGCATTGCTTTCGATGCAACGGTGACATGCGAAAATATGTGCTGGGCGTCGAACCCTCATACTCTTCTTCTCTAGGACGGTTGCCTTAACTGCCTCGGATCATCCAAGTGCGATTCCCTCCAGCGCAAATTCCCACATGTTGCACACTACATGTTCGAAAGAGTAGACACTGAATATAAATATATAAAATCTTTTTGCATGGTTTGCGTATGAAACGTGTGATAGCAACATTTATGCCAAAGATATTGAATTTCGAGCAAAAACAGCAGCGAAAGAAAGTAGAACAGGTCAGCAATGCTGCAGAACTACTGATGAGTGATATAATGTGTGATAAATATAGGTGGAGGGGTATGACGTCGGAACTAAGGCTCCAGCGTTCCAGTAGAAGCACGTGAGTTTTTTTCTGTTTACAAAAGTGAAGAGAACTTTAAAGAGGCGACGTTTTACAAGGATAGTAGGGATTAAAGACGCTTCGTTGAAAGAGCTAAGTACGATCCCAAAGATCAAGTTCCAGACGTGGTTCGGGGATGGGAAGAAGAGCTGTCATAAGAATATAACAGCTAACGGGACCTACTTTGGAGAAGATCACATTTCTGTAGACGAATAAATAAAACAATCCCCCCCCCCCCCCAAAAAAAAATGAAAATTCCCAACACTTTTTGAACTCACCTCTTAGATGCTGTGTTTGAGGAAGATTTCCCTTTATTCGATTAATAATCTACGCGTCAGTAGCTTGTGAACTGATATAGGCCTACAGCGTAGTAGTTTTCTTCATTAATACTGTTTTCGGATCCCATTCGCCACTCTGACCTTTGACGCTCAATCTGTTTCCTCGTGCTCGACCATTTTTGGGGTGCAACGCACTTCTCCTCAGCACTTTTCATTGCTATTCGATGAGATTAACCAAATAGGACATTCATCGATGATCGAATGAAAAGCTTTCTTTTCGATTCATAAGGTTTTTGGATAATATTATTCCTGTACACTCTTTCATTACGTTGTGTCACGTAGCATGTCAGTTGTTCGTAACAGACAAGGCAGGCAGCAAATGACATTTCGCAATAAGTGAATGACCGAACACAAGAACTCAGACATACGGTAGGTCTTTTTTTTTTTCGTAGCAGACACAAACTCGGCAGACATCTTCGATGACATTTCCTGCTTACTCTTGACAGACAAGTGGTGAACTTTGGGTTTCTTAACGCGCACTTGAAGAATTTCGAACTATAGCAGTTTTTCGTGGGCTTCGTCGAGTAACAGCAGCTTTCAGTGAGGCAAAAGCATATGTGAAAACTCCATGAGAGTTCCGTCCCATATTGCCACTACTCACAAGGGTAAAATACATATGCGATCGGTTAGTCGCACAAGTAATATCCAGTTTACGATGATCACTGCGATCGATGCTGCTGGAGAAACTTTGTTCCGGCTCATTTCCTGCAATCTCGCGGTATAGCAAACTGTAATTTCTGGCCCATTTCCTGAAGATATGCCAAGCCGGATATTAAGTTCTCTGTCCCTTCGGTCTGCTCCTGCCATTCGCTTAATGCTTTCAGTCCCCTTCCTCATCTCAACCCACAACCCGCGCGAGAATAATGCCACACTTTTCTGCGCTGTTCCCGTAGTTTGGTTAACCGTGGGCTGAACTTCTTTTGGCTGTTAACCTGAGATTGATACACCGTGATCCACAATTGCAACATTACTCAAAAAGAAAAATTATTACTGTACTTTGGTTAGTTGCAACAAATTACAGTTCACACTTAGGCCTACTTTGTTACGTGAATCGCTCTTCTTGCGAGTATCTTTATGTCATACATTTTGAAAAAGTCAGTAACTGCACCCTGTGATACACATTATAATCAGAGCGTACACCGACTACAATGAATGATTAGTCTCACCAGTGGGTAAACTGTTTCACATTAGTGTACTACCAATGCACTGTGTAAAGTTCTTGGTACGTTTCCTTTGAATGCGTATACAGGGAAGGTAAAGGAATTGATCCGCATAATTACTGACCTGTAGTCATAAAACCGGCTTACCGCGGGATTATAGAGCAGATTCTGAGTTCGAAAATAATAAATTTTCTTCAGAGAGAAAAGCTTTTGTCCATAAATCAGTATGTATGTCGAAAGCATTGCTAGCTAGGAACTCAGTTTGACATGATGTACTGCAGACCAGGGACGGCAACAGACACGTTCCATGTTCCTAGATTTCCTGAGAGAATTTGACACGACGCCGCGTACAGATTGCTGACGAAGTTCCCAGCATATGGCTTAGATTCCGAGATATATGAGTGGCTTCACGGTATGTATTTATCAGCGACAAGGGTACCGACAGGAGGGCCCCTGGAAGTCTGATAGGACTGTATTTATTCCTTGAAAATATAAATGACCTGACACACAGGGTGAGCAGCAATTTACGGCTGTTATTGTCATTTGGATTTCATATGTTATCGATGTACACATCACAGAGAGAGAGCAAGTTACGTTACTGTTACAAAATATTTGGTCTTGTCGTGACACACTTTTTAACCTCTGCGCAATCTGATACATTCTTAGTTAAGTGTAGTAGATGAGAGACGTATTTAGTAGTGCTGTGCGGACTTCTTATTATATCTGTTAGATGAAGAAAGGAGAGAAAGGGTAAGTACGATGGGTACATTGTAGGGTGAAAGGAATATATAGTTTGTATAATGTCATCACATTCGAAGAGAAGATGTTTGAAACTGCAGCACTCCGCCGCTGGGAATTATTATTTTCAGCTAGTTAACTTGTTCAGAAATGAGAGAAAGACCGTTCCTGTTTTATGAGTCATAGATTGATTAAGCTGTTTTATTTTTATTGAAACCCTCTGTTAACTTTGTACCTTTCTTCTTAAATCATTGATAATCTTGTTATGGGTATAAATATCGAAACCCATGTTATGTGTGAAGAGCACGTCAAGTTCCCCTCTGTCTTTCTGAATATATATTTCACTCTGAAACCGTTGTCTTGCAACATCATTTCATAGGGATAGTTGCTCTCCCCATCCCACTGTTCACTGCCATTAGCACATGAATATGTATTTAGAAACAGTAATCTAGCTTAGCCGCCGCTTACTTGCTGTTTGCTGTTGTGCTTTCGAGAAATGTGCAACAATGTTGTCAAGACGCGAAGTAAGCGGAAATTTTGATTAGGGCCAGATAACTGTTTTACTTCCGTTGGGCATTTAATACAAAGTCAAGCTGCATTCAGATCTGTTCTGTTCTTATTAGGTTCTGCGTTGTTGGGATAAATTTCAGACATAAACAAATATAGAGAGCAACTTAAATATGTCGACCTTTGTGACAGGATAGTTCGTTGGTTCTACATCTACATGACATCTACATGACTACTCTGCAATTCACATTTAAGTGCTTGGCAGAGGGTTCATCGAACCACAATCATACTATCTCTCTACTATTCCACTCCCGAACAGCGAGCGGGAAAAACGAACACCTAAACCTTTCTGTTCGAGCTCTGATTTCTCTTATTTTATTTTGATGATCATTCCTACCTATGTAGGTTGGGCTCAACAAAATATTTTCGCATTCGGAAGAGAAAGTTGGTGACTGAAATTTCGTAAAAAGCTCTCGCCGCGACGAAAAACGTCTATGCTGTAATGACTTCCATCCCAACTCGTGTATCATATCTGCCACACTCTCTCCCCTACAACGCGATAATACAAAACGAGCTGCCCTTCTTTGCACCCTCTCGATGTCCTCCGTCAATCCCACCTGGTAAGGATCCCACACCGCGCAGCAATATTCTAACAGAGGACGAACGAGTGTAGTGTAAGCTGTCTCTTTAGTGGACTTGTTGCATCTTCTAAGTGTCCTGCCAATGAAACGCAACCTTTGGCTCGCCTTCCCGACAATATTATCTATGTGGTCCTTCCAACTGAAGTTGTTCGTAATTTTAACACCCAGGTACTTAGTTGAATTGACAGCCTTGAGAATTGTACTATTTATCGAGTAATCGAATTCCAACGGATTTCTTTTGGAACTCATGTGGATCATCTCACACACACCATACAGCAATCTTTTCTAAATGGCTTTGCAGCTGATACTGGTCTTCGGATGACCTTACTAGACGGTGATACGTAATCAGAGAATGTTGTATTTCTTGAAAGCAAAAATACAGCTGCTCTAATTTTGCTAACGTTTACTTGTTTTTCAGGCAATTCATATAACATTCTTGTTCAGTTTGTGATATTCTGTGTCGTGTGACGATTGTCAATTACTTTGTTGCGCAAGCAGTTTGCTCAACAGTACAGGAACTGTGTAGTTTTATCTCATTGTTCAATATTTGCGTGCAAGGTAGTAGAACATTGTTTGTTTGGCCATTGTAGCTATTTTTTTCAAGAAATAGTGTATCATCATGTTTGGTACAACAGAAAAACTATGAAAATTCGTCGAAGCACAAGACAGCAGCCGGCCGGGGTGACCGAGCATTTCTAGGCGCTACAGTCTGGAACCGCGCGACCGCTAAGGTCGCAGGTTCGAATCCTGCCTCGGGCATGGGTGTGTATGATGTCCTTAGGTTAGTTAGGTTTAAGTAGCTCTAAGTTCTAGGGGACTGATGACCTCCTCAGTTAAGTCCCATAGTGCTCAGAGCCATTTTTGAACAAGGCAGCAGAGGGTGTTCCTAAGTAACGAGTCGGTACAGGATGACATAAAGCATCTTGAGCAATTGGCAAATATTAATATTTTACATGAGATTTCAGGAAATTTGGTCTGATCCACAAATATTAAGCAGTTTAGCGAACAATACTGAAACAGAACAAGCGATAGGTAATGAACATGCAAGATGAAGTTGACTCGGTCGGCAACAAGTCGCCACAATCTTGTGAAAGCTAACAAAAGTTTACAACAGCTGGTAACAGATACATCAGAATCAGGTATCGCATCAGTGTCTTTTGAAAGAATACAACACACTTTACCTTCAGTGAACTATTATACAGAACCTCACGTTACTATAAACAGTCCGCTAGATGCTTGATGAAACACAAGCGGAAAATAGAAAATCACTTAGGGAAGAAATTAAAAAAAAAAATCACAAGCTGAGTCTAGAAAATCACAGGAAAAATGAAATCGAAAGTACAGAATGACCTTCAACCAATAATTAACATTTTTGGAAATGGGTTATATGACCTTGGAACAGAACACGAAAACGTGGGCGCGGGATTAACCGAGCGGTCTAGGCGCTGCACTCATGGAACGTGCGCCACGTCCCGGGGAAGGTTCGAGTCCTACCTCGGGCATGAGTGTATGTGTTTGTCCTTAGGATAATTTAGGTTAAGTAGTGTGTAAGCTTAGGGACTGATGACCTTAGCACTTAAGTCCCATAGGACTTCACACACACAAACGATAACGTGAAAACAAATCAGCGTAGTGACAAGGACGAATTGCTAGCTAAAATAGACACTGTAGTTCCGAGTGCGATAGTAACGCAGATAAAAGAACAGAACGAACATCTTTACACAAAGGTAAAAGAAATTAGGGGAAAAGTGGAGACTTTGACACTAAATTCTGAACAACAAAAAAGCAATTGAACACAATTAAAGAAAAAGTAAATCACGTGACAACGCAAACGGTAAATTTGTCAACCAGTGCTGACAGGGGTTCTTATGACACAATGCTAGTACAATTTTCGGACACGGCAGAATACCTGTCTTTCATAAATTTTCAAGATAACCAAGAGAAAATTAAACAAGAAACTAGGTGTTACAGAAACATTATGAATGGAAACGCTGAGCGTACTTTAAGAAAGCTGAACCAAGGCTATGAAAAAGACGAATTTGACAGTGTACATTCATATTCAGGAAACTTTGCTGGCCATACAAATTTATGGCGTTTAAGTGATTTCCCACAAGAAGAATACCACACATCCAGATACGACCGTGAATCGCCGATGTTGTGCAGTAGAGAACAAACTGTTTCACACTGAAATAGAAATTTCGATTACAATCACTTTTTGACAATACGTATATTCAAAGTTTTAAGGTATTACAGTTACGAAACTCACCCCACAGTTTAGACTGATCAATTCCTATATTTTCTACAGCCAAATTGCCCACGTGGACACAAATTAGAATTTCCTGTTATTTGGAAACGAACCTGCGGCGAGAAGGCGCTCAAAAGTGAGAGACTTCCATAATGTATTTGATTTATCTGCCTACTGGCAGCAGGCCACACAAGATTAAGTAAAACATAGCGTTATAATGTTAACGAACTTCGAACTGTCAGACTTATCGTGTCCTGTAAAATACTCCGTAGACGTAGCACGCGGGAATCAGTACGTATCATACCCATACAGTCAGTCAGACCTAGTTCGCACTTGTATAATAAAGGTACATTTGAGACACGTAATTTTGGCTGGCTGATGTAAAGAAGATTTAGAAGCGTTTCAAACATTACATCAGGAACTGGTATTGGACAGCGACAACGGTTCAACGAAAAGACACAGTAAGGATCATAGCAAGAAGTATAGAAGTATGACACGCATGACGCTTCTGTACCGTTTGAATACAAAAACTACTGGAACTCGCAAAACAGAGACAAAATACAGAAATGATTACAGACAGGATAACCGACATCGTCCGTTTTGCGCATAATTATGATTATTGTGATAGAAGTAATTTCCGGTCGGCCATGTAGCCGAGTGGTTCTAGATACTTCAGTCCGGAACCGCGCTGCTGCTGTGGTCGCAGGTTCGAATCGTGCCACAGCCATGGATGTGCGTGATGTCCTTAGGTTAGCTAGGTTTGAGTAGTTCTAAGTCAAGGGGAGTGATGACCTCAGATGTTAAGTCCCATAGTGCTTGCAGCCATTTGAACCAGTTTTGAAGTAATTTCCGGAGCTGTGACTATGATGGCAGTAACAGACACCATAGTAACTGCGGCAATGGGAAGAAGGGTACATATGCATATCGTAGAAATCAAAATAGTCAAAGATCGTACTCTAACTCAAATGCTAATCACGAAGAGTCCCATGAGTCCACTTCAGGTAGATCGAATCAGCAAAATAAATGGCAGAACAATAATTACACAAATAGCAAACAACACTGTCAACACTAAGACAATCACGATAACGAACATCATATCTTACAGTGGCAATATTCTGCAAGGGCAAGCCCAGTGCGACAGATACAAATAGTTGAAGTTAGATCACTGAGCCGTGCGTGGCTATTGTTCCCGCCTTCATGTATTTTACACCCTGTTTTAACATACTTCCACATCACTACGTTAGTTTAAATTACTACCGTCACTGAGTTACTGCTTTTCCTGACCGTGTGGGGCGTCAGCAACGCGTATCGATATATCCCCTCTCGTAGTATCTTTGCTCGACTGCTATTATTTCCCAGTCTCTGTCTGTCGTCAGGAGTTCGGGTCGCGAGTTCGGGCTGCCAGTCAGTTGGAATACGTCTGGAGCGTTAAACCATACATCATTCTAGTTTGCTACAGAGAAGAGGTGAAGACAGAAAATCAGTCCATACTAGAACAGGAAATCATAGAACTTGAAGTCAGTTCATATTGTGAAGACGAAAGATGGCTCGATAAGCCTTGTGTTACATTCTAGACAGTTCAACACTCTCATTTCAACAGAAACAGAGAGACTACAATCGTTAGAAGACCTCTTGCATAACAATTACGGAGAGCAAATTTTATATTATGTAGACCGCTGATTCTTATATTCTGCTACAACTCACTACGAATTCGACACTACTTTGCACATAATCGATCTCTCCTGATAGTCGTATTTTACCGTACGGGCGACACTATTGGTCTGCGAGAAAATTGTATTATAATTAAGCCTCTCGTGTTTTCTAGGATGTAAGAAGGTTCGTAACATCGCGCCGTCACCACCGTAGACTTTCAGCCACCACTATCCTGCCCAAAACACAACGTTCAGTATTGGTGAATGATACATAAATGAAATCAGATTAAAAATTACTTCATGAGAAAAGCTACAATCAGGAACGAGTGTCGTAAGGAATTCTTGCAGTTAACTGTAGTTATAATGCTGGCTAGTTGCAGAGAAGAGACCTGGCGGATGCTTTAGCTGTTCTGCTATTTAGCGCCAATAAACATTTGTTCGATAGTGAAAACCTATATTCATCACAGTAGCCTTCAGATCTCAACTAAAAATCGTGAACTCATGAGACACGAGTAAGATAATGTATGTCTCCTGTCAGCGATCTGAAAGCTAACTACAATGTCTACTCACATTGCAGTCACCACCTGTGAAACGTGTGAATAAGTGCGGACCTCTGATAGAGGTGCAGGAACAGAGTCAATCAGGTCCTCCAGTGTTGTGGCCAGCTGCGCTAGATTTCTTGACTGAGTATCCACGCCACATACAGCCCAATCGAAGTGATCCCACAGAGTCTCAACTGGATTTGAATCCTGGACGTTTGGTGGATAGGTAGGAACGATGAACTCATCTTGGTGCTCTTTGAGCTACGCTCGTACACTGTGTGACATGTTACATCGTACTGCAGATAGATGCCATCTTGTCGAGGGTAAACAAACTGCATTTAGATGTGGATAGATGCATATCTGTGCTGATCTACTGTGTCTTCCAGAATGATGAGATGACCAAAGAAATGCCACGAACCTATTCCTCTGAGCATAAAGCTCAATCCTCCATCCTCTAATGTCCCGAAGATTGTTGTAGGGTGATTGCTTTCATTGTTACCTGTTTCAGGCAGTATACGCCATCAGTCATCTGTCCGATGAATCATAAAATGCGATTGGAAAATGCCACCTGGTTCCACTCAGTGGGTGTGCAGTTACGATATTGGCGTGTAAACTGAGCCTTCGTCATCGATGAATTATAGCATGGGTGCATTAACAAGTTGCTTGCTGCAGAAGCTCATACGCAGCAGCTTTCGCTGAACGGTCGTTGAGGAGACAGTGGTAGCCCTGCGGTTCATATGGGCAGCTGCTTCCTCAACAGTTGCACATCTCATTGCGCGTACACTTCGCCACAGCCGTCGTTCAGTCTTATCATCTATGGCCAGTCGTGAACCATAGTTGCCTCCGCCTTGGGTTTGGATAGCACACTTTGCTATGCACCGTGTATTTTAACCACGAAGACACGCAAACCGTTCAAAACTTAGCCGTTGAGGAAATGCTTGTACTCTCGAGCTGAAAGCCTGTGACCATGTCTCTTCTGTTCGTCAGAGAAACTGCTCCCTGTTACCAGCGTTCGCCGCCCTCCCCCTCCCCCCCCCCTCCAGCAGAATATGCTTTGAGTACACTACACTGCTTGTGCTACCGTTGTTTTTCCATGTTTACGTAGAACACAGGCGGTGGTCACGTTAACGTGACTGGATCGCGTAAATACCGTGTGAGCGCGGGCATGGCTTTGTTGGGCTTGCCATGCATGCCGTATAACAGCCGTCGAGCAAACGAGATCTATAAAAATTTGCGGAAGCTGAATATTCCTAGGAGAGTGCACACAAGCTATAGCCGCGTTAGGTTATAGCTTGCTGTTCACGATGGCCAACAGTTTCTCGGACAGATGGCAAAAGGAGCTATAGCAATGAAAATCCACTATTAGCCAGAGCATTATGATCACCGACCTGTTGTCGATATATTGATCTACTGTCGGTTGATAGTGTCCAACGGTCTCAGTTGTCGGGTTTCGGCTGAGAGCCTCAAGATATATCGCTGGTGTCACGTGCTCTGACGAACTCAGCTCCTGAGGGCGCGCGGACGACTGAATGTCTAGCGTCGGGGTTTACAATAATCCTGATGAAAATTCTCTGTCTGTCATGGTTGTCGGATCATTTTGTTCGGTGAGAGCCTTCTTAATTGAACTCTATGCTGGTTCCCAAGCCTTGCTAAGGTTATAGCCGCAATATCGGTTGATGAGACCGTTCTCGGTGTGAAGTTCCGTGGCCTCTGTAACGATGCTATCCTAGTATTTGGAAGTATATGCCAAAATCCTGGTATATTCATGCTCAATCACGTGACTGTTGGACAAACAGTGCTATGCGACCGCTGACGTTTTGGGATGCATCAGTCGAGTGTGCCTCTGATGCGACCGTGCACACTGTCTGTCCAATGTAATATTCCTTCCGTTGGACACTATGAACCGGCAGTATACCCGTGGGCCGTTCGATCAACCAGTCCACCGGGAGAAATTGTAGATACACTGCTATCGATAAAAACCCTAAAATGCGATGGCAGCAGCATCTGACGAGGAATGACTGCTGGTCAGACACACGGATAGTGCATGCAGTATCAGTGAGCGTTCTGCCTCTGTGTGGACTGTGGATCCATTTCGGAAACTGTACGATCTCTCGAATGTTCGACGAGTGCCGTGATGAGTGTCTTCAACGCTTGGTACAACCAAGGTGAAATCACGTCCAGATGTCGTCGGGTTCGACAGCTACAGGACGTCGTAGGCAGGGCAGACTGTTAAAACAGAACAAGAGGCGAACTGTGGCGACACTATCAACAGACTTCAATGCTGGGCAAGGTGCAAGTGTTTCTGAACACACAGTGCACCAAACACTCCTAACGAATGCCCTCCGCAGCTCACGACCCACGCATGTCTTCCAGGAGAACAGCTCCAAGACACCTGTACTGTGTGGCGAAGACAAGCTGACGGCGGCTCCATTATGCTCTCGGGAACATCCACGCGTCCATTGCATCTCGTGCGAGGCACTACGACGGCCAAGGAATAACGTACACTAGTTGCAGACCACATACACCCATTAATGATGATCATGTTACCCGTCGGCAGTGGCATTTTTCTTCGAGATGTGGCTCCATGTCACAAGGCCAGGAGTGTGACGGAGTGGTTCGACGAACAAACTGGCGAGTTAAAATTGATTTTCTGCCACACCAGCTCACCAGATCTGAACCCCATCGAGAAACAACTGGGATTCGATTGAAGTGGCTTCAAGAGCTCCTCAGCCCCCTCCAAGGAATTTACGGGAATTGCGTGACTTGTGTGTGCAGAAGTTATACCAACTACCTCCAGCGACTCACCAAGGTATCATTGCTTCCATGCCACGTCACGTCACCACTGTCATCCGTGGCCGTGGTGGGCATACCGGCATTTAGGTAGGTGGTCATGGCCTGGCTTATCAGTGCGCATAACAATACCTTGAATAAAGCCGGCTGCTATGATCTTGCAGCGATATTATGAAGTTAAGGCTGCAGCATCAGACGCTAGGTGAAAAAAATGCCATATATGACGATGATGAGAACAACAGTAATAAACCCTTGATGGTTTTTTACCAACTATTAAGACGAATTGCTGACTTTTCTGAACACAAGAAAGCACAATATTAAAAGAAAAATCACCCCAACAAATGCTGAGAGGTCACAACAACAACAAACCCTTCTAAGTAACAGTGTGCTGAATATCTCCAACGCGTTTTCGTCCAATATATGGAGAGATGAGAACAGTACAATCATTACTGTCTTCTTCGTACAACTGAATATGCTCCAAGGAAATCTATTTCACTGTCGGTTCCGACAAGTTCTACATCTTTCCTTCTACATTAAACGACACCCTAAAAGCAGATAACCTATTCCTACAGCGTTGTTGCGAAATTGGACAGAGAATATTTTGGGATAAGGGAAATACAGTTAATTTAGTTGACAAAAATGTGTTTTTGCCACATTATTAACGAAGAGCAACAGTAATGACATTTTTCACTATAAAGTTTTCTTCGGTAAGTGGTCGAATAAAGTTTTCTACATGTTGCGTTTCTAAAAACATTGAGAACTAACCCCTATAGCTAAATATCAAATAATATGTATATTGTGAACTACTGTTATAACCGAACTAAAACAAAAATCCTCAGGATCCCTATAATACGCATGTGATTACTTTCAATAATGCCTCACCTATGGAGTTAAATAATGAGAGTTGTAATGACGTAACAACTTTGAAGCATAAATCCTCAATGTTAGTTGTCCCAAACGTTAACTTCTGATCTGATTATTTTGATGAAAAATGCCACGATGCGTCACATACGGATTTACGAATAATTCTGCTTTTCGTCCAAAGTGTAAAGGAAATACGTTTCATTTAAGTGGACTAGTTCAAGAGAGATTTTCTTTGATGTACATGAATTCCGATTTACTGTATATCTTTACTGTACCGATTGTATTCATGTCAGCTGACTTTAGATTTCCTTACAGTTCAACTCGAAAACGTCTCTGGGTGAATTCTCTGAGAAGTAAAGACCGGACACATCATTTCCTTCAACCCGTTCTAAGGAAAATGCTAGATCACGAGAGCAGTCTATAACATTCTCCTCTTCTTGGTTATTCGAAACGTTTAACAGAAGCAAAGTTGCATTAACGAGGCGATATGCGTCGTATTACTGAATCAAATATGTATTTACGACAGAAACATCTAAAAACTTGTTCCTGACACTTTAACATTTTCTACTTAAAATGGCAGTTGCTTACACACGATAGAAATTAAAAATAAGAACCAATTCTGAACAGTATGATATAGTTTTGAGGTATCTAAGACGACGGCACCAGGCACCATACACCATGAATCTGTAGTGAAATTTCCCTTTATTATATCCTCAATGCTCCGCCGCTCCAGCCGCCACAAACCAAAACAGTAACAAATTGCTAATCAAAGCATACATAATAATCTCAGCTACAACCAACAGTTAAAAATATTGCACACTGTACTGAATTACTATACACAAAAATAATAACATCTTCGTTTCGTTTCAGTTTTTAAAGTAAATGACCAAGTGCTTAGAAGAAATTGGGGTATGTTCTTTAACACAAATGTATTGGCAGTACGCTTCGTAGTAAGAAATTCTTAACAGTCTTCACACGTAAATCAATTCCAGATGTAATATCTCTACCGAAACTCTACTTCTATTAGAGCAGAATAAATATAGATCAATGAATACTGGAGCACAAACGTTCAAATATGTGTGAAATCCTAAGGCACAAAACTGTTGAGGTCATCGGTCCCTAGACTAACACACTACTTAAACTAACTTATGCTAAGAGCAACACAGACACACATGCCCAAAGGAGGACTCGAACCTCCGGCGAGATGGGCCACGCAATCCGTGGCATGACGCCTCAAACCGCGCAGCCACTTGGAGCGACACTATTGGCCCAGTTATACAGGGTGTCCATAAAGTCCCTATACAACTTAAAAACTTTATTACAGCAGCAGCTGTTGAAATAGTTTAACAAAATTTCTTTTATTGTAATCTGTGTATACTAAAGTTTTTATATAGACTAAAATTTGGTGTTTGAGATACTCTGTTATTGGAAGGAACAGAACCTCTACCAAATGGCGACTCCTCAAGAGAAGGCAAAATGTGTGTACTGGTTTACTGAGACAAAATCGGATGCTCAGATTCAACGAAACTTCAGAACGAAGTATGGAAGAGACCCACCATCGCACCCTTCAATCCGTGCATGGCACAAAAAAATTATGGAGACATGGACAGTGTTGGATAAAGGGAGGAGAGGGCGATGAAGAACATCCGAGGATAACGTCGATCGCGTTTAAAAAGTAGTCAGTCGTTAATCTACGAAGTCCATCCGCACTGTTGTCAGACAGTTGCAACTACCACTTTCAACTGTACATAAGGTCCTACACAAGAACTTACGGTTGTACGCTCACAAAGCGCAACTGTTACAGACACTTGAGCTAAATGACAAGCCAAAAAGGACAGAGTTTGCACTCAACATGCTGAAACACATTTTGGAAGATGAAGCATTCCTCAAGCGAGTTTGTTTCAGTGACGAGGCAACTTTTCATGTTTCTGGGATATTAAACAGACACAATGTTAGAATCTTGTGATCTCAACACCCCCATGTGGCTAGGGAACATCACCGGGATAGTCTAAAAGTGAATGTGTGGTGTGGAATCACGTGCAACCGAATAATTGGTCCATTTTTCTTAAACGACTCAACAATTACTGTAGATGTTTACCTCAAACCAGGTGCTGTCAGACCTAGTGGATCCTTGGTTGAACCGAAAAGGTCTTTGATTCTTCCCGCTGTGCCGAAAACGGTCTTCGCTTTATGTTTCTAGAGAATTCTCTTGATCTTGGCCTTTGGAGGACCCGCGTATGGCAAGAACGCACAGTCCATTGCTTCGTCTTCATCCGGTTTCTCTTCTCTCTTCTTATGGTCGGTATTCAGAGTCCTCCTTATTTGTGTCTCGCTGTATCCATTTTTCTTGAAGGTGTCCTTGAGGTGTTGCAATTCTCCTGGCAACCTTGCCTTATCGCAGATGGACCTGGCTCTGTGCACTAAGGGGGTTGAGAAAAGAATTGCATTGTGCAGGGTGGTGGCAGCTATTGGTATTAAGATGGAGGTCCGTGTGTGTTTTCTTTCTGTACACTACGTGTCCCAGCGTGCCGTCCATATATCTTGTGACCAGGGTATCCAGAAAGTGTAAGCTTCTGTCCTCTTCTATCTCCTTGGTAAATTTGATATTTCCATCTATACCGTTGAGGAGTTGATGGAACTCTAGCAGTTTGTCCCTGCCATGTTGCCAAACTACAAAAGTATCAACAACAGACCTGTAGAAGGCCTTTGGTTTGTGTTCAGCAGTGCTAGCTTTTCGAAGTGCGCCGTGTATAGGTCGGCTGGGCCCGGTGCCAGTGGGGAGCCCATAACTACACCATCTATCTTTTCGTAGGACTTCCCACCACACTTGAAACAGGTGGTGGTTAGCACATGGCGAAAGAGCTTGATGATATCCTACTCAAAGTGTTCTTCGATTAAGGCCAGGGAGTCTTCTATTGGTACTCGTGTGAATAAGGATGTCACATCGAAGCTGACTGGCAGGTCTTCATTTTCCAGCCGCATGGCCTGTAGTACCTTCACAAACTCAGCCGAGAAACCCACCATGGATTTTAGCGTCTGTGATAAATGCTGAGCAATACCATATGTGGACGAGTTAATAGTGTTCAAAATAGGTCGTATTGGACACCTTGTTTGTGGACCTTTGGGAGGCCATAGTGACGTGGTGGTGCCGGTGCCCTCAGGTACAGCTTCCTGATTATATTCATCTCTATGCCCGAGTTGTTGAGCATCTCAACGGTCTTGTGAGTCACTGTTGTGGTGGGTTCCTGCCCTATTCGTTTGCAGGCAGGATCCTGCAAGAGGTCGTCGATTTTTTTGCCAATAGTCTTCTGATTTAAGCAGTACCGTTTCGTCCCAGTGAAGACTTCTTATATGAAATTCGCCGAGAAAGCCTGCACTGACTTATTCCGGACTAGTCCCCCATTCATATCTACGGGAGGGGGGACTGCCGAGGAGGGAAACCCTATGAGAAAGAGATGAATAATCAATGAAAGGGTAATGTTCTACGAATAGGGGCCCGGCACGTCACAAATCGGAACGTGGCAGTGAACTTATAAAATTTGAAAAGGAAAATTCTAAGGCCCAATGTATATATAGTGAGTGTCAGTGAAGTGACATGGAAGGAAGACAAGCATTTCTGGTCAGGGATGTAGTCTTTCGCCCTTACTTTTAAATCTATACGTCGAAGAAACAATGTCGGAAATTAAAAAAAAAAAAGGTTCAACAGTGGGAATTAAAATTGAAGGTGAAAGGATAACAGTGATAATATTCACCGATAACATTGAAATCCTGAGAGAAAGTGAAGAAGAGTGACAGGATGTGTAGAACGGAATAAATATTCTAATGAGTACTGGAGATGGACTGAGGGCAAACCGAAGAAAGATTACAGTAATGAGACGTAGCAGAAATGAGAACAGCGAGCAAATAAGCACTAAGTAGACGATGTTAAGGAATTCGGCTGCCAAGGCAACAAAGTAACCCCTGTCGGACGGAGTAAGGAGGACGCAGACTACAACTGACTAAAAGGGCATGGCTGACCAAGAGAAGTATACGAGTATCAAACATAGTTCTTAGTTTGAGGAAGAAATTTCCGATAATATACGTTTGGAGTACAGCATTGAATGGTAGCGAATCAGGGACTTTCGGAAACAGGAATGGAAGAGAATAGATGCGCTTAAGATGTGGTGCTATGAAAGAACGTTGAATATTCGGTGGACTGATAAGGTAAAGAGTGAGGAGGTTCTCCGCAAAATTGGCGAGGAAAGGAACATACGGGAAACACTGACAAGAAGAAGAGTCAGGGTGACAAGTCATGTGTTAAGACATGAGGTAATGAGTTAAAACAGACTGTGGTTCAAACATGAGTAATATATGGAAGTGAAATTCTTGTCAGTGGCCCATCAAAACAGAATCATCACGATCATTAAAATGGGAAAAGAACAGTTAGAACATACATTAATAAGCAACATCATAAAAATGGACAGTGGCGGAGAGTGACATATCAAGTGGTGGACAGTGAAATAGAGCCCCTTACAAGCTAAGTAGTTTTATTCGACGTGGTACCACGGTACTATAGGTTTTAATTTTAATGTTGACAGTGTCTTACTCTGGCATGTTATAGTAATTTTATGCTACTGAAGAATGCTAGGTTAATTTAGCCGAAATCCGGTAAAGACTAGAAATTTTTTACAACTGAGGCTGATTCCTCAAAATATTAGTCTATCACAGTTGCTGACGGGGCTGCAATATGCTAAAAACCCTTTACAAATGCAGTACGGAGAAAAGGGATCTCCTTTTTTGGTCACATTACAAGAACACCTGAAACCAGATTGCTTAGAAAAATTATGGGAAAACTTCGAAAGATGAAGCAGAATATGGGATGAATTACGGAAACCAGGGAGGCCTTGAAACAGAGTAAACCCCAGCATATTTGCAAAACATGACAGAAAATTTAATGAAAATGAAAAACATAGAAATAAGTTCTTAATCGAAAAAGATTAGACCCAATAGAAATGGTGCTGTATAATTCGGAAAGAAAATCTATCAAAGTAGCAGTGTTTCACTGCTGTTGTCCAATGAAGCCACAAAAGCAGAAGGGAAAGAAGGTGCTGAAGACGCGATTCAAATACGTTCAGTTGATTAAAAGGCAAAGTACATGGTGTGCTTTCGGGTGTTCTACCGAGTAGTTGTTAGTATTTTATGCGCAATATTTTGGCGACGGACCCAACCGTCTTCTGCAGATGTTGTGAATTTTGTTGTACAAAGTGTACTCTCTGACTGAACTGCAACAAGGCTGTGAACTATTGCTGGTCTCGAGCAGCTGTTTGCAGTCGAGTTCTATTCCCAATGTCCACTATGCCCTTTGATGCTCTTTCAATTGACAGGACTCGCACTGTGAAGAGCTAATTCTCTCAGCGTTCTCCAACACTGGTGGATGTGCCAGCCGGCGGAATTTTAATAAGTTAAGAGCCAGACCACAAGCGTTATTGAAACCTCAGTCCCTGTCTGTTTGCTTTTATGACCGCTATATTTAGATGGCCTCTTCCATTTAGTTGACTCAGAAACTCGTCGTTTGCTCTACGATACTGGGCTTATCGTATTTCATTCCGCGATTACATTCAAGGAAATTTTCGTCGACAGCTTATTCGCTTGTTTCTGTGTCGCCGAGTTACCTGCATGTCTTCTCCACTACTTTGATTTGCCGACGAAAGACATACCGCTTTCGAGTGAAAAGAGTAGTACGAGGTTTCCCAGAAAGTAATGTACTTCATTTTACTTTTGCTGAGAAGAAAACAATTCTACGAATGCGAAACGATACGTATGTATTACTTGTATCTTGAGTGAGCGCGCCAAGCTTCCGTCACTTCCGTCATATTATGTATCTCAGGGACAGCTTCAAAGTGGCGTCTATAGGTGATGTATACTATTGGACATTAAAATTGCTACACCAAGAAGAAATGCATTGGACAGATGTATTATACAAGAAATGACATGTGATTACTTTTTCACGCAATTTCGGTCCACAGATCCTTAGAAATCACTACCCAGAACAACCACCTCTAGCCGTAATAACGGCCTTGATACGCCTGGACATTGAGTCAAACAGAGATTGGATGGCGTGTACAGGTACAGCTGCCCATGCAGCTTCAACACGATACCAAAGTTCATCAAGTGTAGTGACTGACGTATTGTGACGAGCCACTTGCTCGGGCATCATTGACCACACGTTTTCAATTGGTGAGAGATCAGGAGAATGTGCTGGCCAGGGCAGCAGTCGAACATTTTCTGTATCTAGAAAGGCCCGTAGAGGACCTTCAACATGCTGTTTTGCATTATCCTGCAGAAATGTACGATTTCGCAGGGATCGAATGAAGGGTAGAGCCCCGGGTCGTAACACATCTGAAATGTAACGTCCACTATTCAAAGTGCCGTCAATGCGAACAAGAGATGCCCGAGATGTGTAACCAGTGGCACCCCATACCATCACGCCGGATGATACGCCAATATGGCGATGACGTATACACACTTATAGTGCGTGTTCACCGCCATGTTGCCAAACACGGATGCGACCATCATGATTCTGTAAACAGAACCTGGATTCATCCGAAAAAATGACGTTTTCCAACTGGTGCACCAAGGTTTGTCGTTGAGTATACCATCGCAGGCGCTCCTGTCTGTGATGCAGCGTCAAGGGTAACCGTAGCCATTGTCTCCGAGCTGATAGACCATGCTGCCGGAAACGTCGTCGAACTGTTCGTGCAGATGGTTGATTTCTTGCAAACGTCCCCATCTGTTGACTCAGGGATCGAGACGTGGCTGCACGATCCGTTACAGCCATGCGGATAAGATGCCTGTCATCTCGACTGCAAGTGATACGAGGCCGTTGGGATCTAGAACGGCGTTCCGTATTACGCTCCTGAACCCACCGATTCCATATTCTACAAAGAGTCATTGGATCTTGACCAAAGCGAACAAAAATGTCGCAATACGATAAACCGCAATCGCGATAGGCTACAATCCGACCTTTATCAAAGTCGGACACGTGATGGTACGCATTTCTCCTCCTTACACGAGGCATCACAACAACGTTTCACCAGGCAAAGCCGGTCAACTGCTGTTTGTGTATGAGAAATCGGTTGGAAACTTTCCACATGTCAGCACGTTGTAGGTGTAGCCACCGGCGCCAACGTTGCGTGAAGACGGCCGGTGTGGCCGTGCGGTTCTAGACGCTTCAGTCTGGAACCGCGTGACCGCTACGGTCGCAGGTTCGAATCCTGCTTCGGGGATGGATGTGTCTGATGCCCTTAGGTTAGTTAGGTTTAAGTAGTTCTAAGTTCTAGGCGACTGATGACCACAGATGTTAAGTCCCATAGTGCTCAGAGCCATTTGAACCATTTGAACCTTGTGTGAATGCTCTGAAAAGCTAACAATTTGCATATCACATCATCTTCTTCCTGACGGTTAAATTTTGCGTCTGTAGCACGTCATCTTCGTGGTGTAGCAGCTCTAATGGCCTATAGTGTGTATTACAAGCGACGTACTGTTGTTGAATTTCTCACTGCAGAGACAGACACTGTGGGGATTATTCCGAAACGCTTGAGGCAAGTCTATGGAGCATCTGGCGTCGATAGAAGTAGAGTTAGTTGTTGGACACTGAGAGTCAGGTCATCAGATCGCGGTTCAGCAGAACACCATGATTTTCAGCGGTCGGGGAGACCATCCACGGCTATGTTTCAGCGAGCTGATGTTGTCATTCGCAGCTTTGGGCCATTTAAGGGATGCCATTCGTGGAAGACAGTTTGAGGACGATGAGGAGGTGATTCACACACTGAAGCACTGACTCCGCCACCAGGACGAGGACTGGTACCGACGGAGCATACACGCAATTGTTTTTCGCTGGAGGAAGGCCATAGAACGGGATGGAGATTACTTGGAAAAGTGGAGTGTGTAGATAAAACACCATTCTTTCATGCGTGTAATTCTCACTACGATCAATAAAGATTTGTTGAAGAAAAGAAGTTCGGTGCATTACTTTCTGGGCGACCCTCTTACATCGAATTTACAAAGCATACTTTTGATATAAGTTGAAAGGACCGAAAAGGAAAATCAGCTACCTTTCATCGACATATTAGTTAAGGAAAGGACGGACGAAACGCCGGCCGGTGTGGCCGAGCGGCTCTAGGCGCTTCAGTCTAGAACCGCTTGACCGCTACAGTCGCAGCTTCGAATCCTGCCTCGGGCGTGGATATGTTTGATGTCCCTAGGTTAGTTAGATTTAAATAGTTCCAAGTTCTAGGGGACTAATGACCTCAGATGTTAAGTCCCATAGTGCTCATAGCCATTTGAACCATTTGAACGGACGAATACCTGCGTCACACTGTCTATAGGAAAACAAGGTACATTGACTTCTGGTTCCACGCTCGAGCCGTTGCAATCCGTCACAAAGAAACTGGGTGCTGAAGTGTCTGGCATGGTCCACAGAGCTCGAAGTCTTTCAGACGAAGTGAGCATAGCTGAATGCCCATGATTTCTACGGGTGGTGTTCCGAAGGAACGGATACCCCGACCACAATATTCAACGGTCGATATAGTCAAATTCAAAAACGTCTGCGAAAGAGATTGAGAATGACTCCGAAGAAGAGAAATCGAAAGTCTCTTCCCTATCTAATGCTGGCCTAGTATCCGGAAACATCGGTAAACTCCTACGGAGACATGGCAACCAGTGTACTTCGCCTCTTCAGTGAAGATAAGCAGTATTCCTTGTAATGATAAATACGAACTAGGCCTACGGGAGGCAGGTGTGTGTTGCATTGTATGCGAATGTAACGTGTCTTACGTGGTGCAAACTATCAGGAAAGTCCAGTAGAGATGCAAAGGAGGATTATCGATACAGGTGACTAAAACAACCAAGCAAATCAGTTGCCGCCGAGCACTGCCTTGAACATAATCATGCGTTATCCAGCTCTGATGGATGTGATCGCTGTTTAATTAATTAAATGGCGGATTCCAACTGTTATTTAAACTGAAAATCACTTTTACCTTTATTAGGTTTTCTGGTATCTTTATTTTGAAGATACTACAAAACCTAATAAAGGTAAAAGGGGTATTCAGTTTAAGGGGGGTAGGACGTCAAATGGCCGACTTGGGGCAGGTGAGGCATCTGAGGACATTTTAATTTCCAGTGTCTATACTTTTACAAATAAATTCATACAACTTTGCCAGCATCACCAGGAAGGATTCAGGATTCACACCCATTGAAGTGGACGTTCGAAAACATAACAAAATAAATTTTTTTACGTGCGAAATTTCATCATTTTCTCACTTCCTAATGGCTGCATTTGTTGCTATAGGTACACTTTTCTTCATAAGTTACAGAGATTTTTCGATGAATTTTGTACAGCATACATACCATACTAAAATGTGTATGAAACTCTAGAATTTATTTAATTTATGAAAAAATGAATGATCTGTTATATGTTAAACTTCGTTTGAAAAAAGACACAAATTTTATAGATTATTACCTCAATTTTTACCACAGTTTTTAATAGTTTTGGTAAATTCTAGAGTTTCATACACCTTTAAGTATGGTTTGATTGCTGTGCAAAATTCAGTGAAGAATCTCTCTTACTTACGAAGAAAAGAGTACCTATAGCAACAAATGCTGACATTAGTAAGTGAAAAAAATGATGAAATTTCACGTGTAAAGAAAGTTATTACGTTATGTTTTCGAACTTCCACTGCTGTGAGTGTGAATTCTGAATCCTTCCTGATCCTGCTGACGAAGTCTTATGAATTTATTTGTAAATGGATAAACAGTGGAGATTGAAATGTCCTGTGGTGCCTCTGCTGCTCCAAGTCGGCCAGCTTCACGTCCTACCCCCCTTAAATAACAGATGGGATCCGCCATTTAATTCATTAAATTCTCGCCAGTGATCACATCCACCAGAGATGGATAACGCTAACAGAGTTGCGATTCACGGAAAGTTATTAAGATCTCTGAAGTAAAAGAGCTTCAAAGGACTCAGTGCGAATCGAACTAGACTATTTGCTTAATCATCGGCTTCGAACAATAATAGTTCACAGTCTGACAGGAGTCCATGCAGTGAGCGCTCACAACAGCGAAATTCCCAACAGGCGACGTACACAGCAGGCTCGGTTGTCGATATATTGCGCCTAAAATTGGAGACAACTTCCCGGCTGAATATCTCGAAGCACACCATAAATCATTAGCGCCGAGAAAACCTGACAGATTACTGGCACATTTCATATTGTAGCTATTCATTATCAGTAAGAGATGTACTGTTCTCCAGCAGAAATCGTAAATTCTAACGTAAACTGAGCATATCGTGTGTTCCCGCTCCTTTGCAACGAGCTTCAATGCTGTTGCGTGACGTGGCTGCGCCGAGTACCGTATGTGCGTGTGGAAAGCGAGATAAGCGCCGCTATCTTAATGTCTCCCTCACTGGCGCCACGATTTACGAGCAGTGCGCAGGTACGTGACTGGCTAATAATCGTAATTCCTCAGCTGTGACTGGCGTGAAACCCCAGATAGGACATGCACTTCTGTTGCGCTTCGCGTTATGACCACGTAGCTGGCAAAAGCGCATTCACAGTTGTTAGTGCTCCAACGAAACAGTTGGCTATGAGGTGACTGGCGGTTAATACGACGACTAAAACAGCCACTTTTTGCACGTCGCTACAATCAAGTCCTTAGGGAAGTACATGCAGACAAATATCACTTGTATGATTACGTATTGAGCTATAAGAGGTGTTTATGATATAGGTGTCCGTTCCGCAACGTCCGAGCAATGATCAGGTCATAAGTCAGATTTGAAATGTTCTCTACCATGGGGTGATGCAAAAGAAAACTAAATTCAACTCTTCATGTCTTTTCTGTTTACTGGACACGGCATTTAGCTGTTAATGAGACGGTGTGAGCCGGCCGGAGTGGCCGAGCGGTTCTAGGCGCTACATTCTGGAACCGCGCGATCACTACGGTCGCAGGTTCGAATCCTGCCTCGGGCATGGATGTGTGTGATGTCCTTAGGTTAGCTAGGTTTAAGTAGTTCTAAGTTCTAGGGGACTGATGACCTCCGAAGTTAAGTCCCATAGTGCTCAGAGCCATTTGAAGATGGTGTGACGAAGGTCAGACGAATGGCATTTTATGATTGTACGTGTGACCGAAGTAGGATTTCTATAATCTTATGAGGTTCGTATTATTTATGAGTTGTCAACCTGTTAACATAGAGCAGGCGCTACGGTTAAAAAGCACCGTAGCTTTGGGGAAACGCTTTAGTTCTTGACGGTGACACAGAAAATGCCATTTTACAACGTCACTGCTTACTATTTCCGAGCGCAGCAAAAAGTGCCTTACCTCCACTCTGTTTAGACATATTTGTAGTCTAGATCGATAGTTTTACTGCTGTTGCAGAGAAGTCTAAGGTATTACAGAAGTTATTTTCGCTGCATTATACATTCTCACTGTTTAGAAATCACAAGTTTGGAAGTAATGTGACCGTTCACCTTTAATTAATGTTGCTCATCTAAAAGTCCTATATCATACCAAATCTCTATCTTCCTAAACCAAGACAAAAAGTAACTGAACTCAATACAAGATGGACGAAATTGGACAGGGTTGCAGGTGTCTTATACTTACCACCAGATGTTACTTCACGTGTGGGTCGAATTAATCGGACACATAAATTGTCTGCTCTTTCTTGTTGGATTCGAACCAATCACGACTGGTGCAAAACTATTTGTCCAAATCAATTAGTAAAGGAAAACTAACTCAATTGACTATCGCTTTCGGTCACTTGCATTAATACTACTTGCATGTCGCATCGATTTATTCCTCAAATAGTCATCATACACGAAAGCTGGAGCCAGTGTCTTAACCTAGGTGCGACAGGAGAAAAAATAAGAACGGAGAAGGAGAAGAGATAGGGCAGGGGGACATAATGGTGGGTGGAAATGGGGGTGGTAGGGGGAGGGAAGCAGGAGAAGACGGAGGAGAAGGCGAACAAGAAGATGAAGGAAAAGAAGATGATGATGATTTGGTAATATGTAAATTAAATGCAGTGACCAGATGAAGTTATCATGTAATGTTCGAATGCAGAATTAGTGGAATGCTGCTTCACATAGTCATGTCAAACACCTAGGCCTACTGATGCAAGGCGAAATTGAAAGGAACAAGCATGTGACGCCGGTTGTGAAGAAGTTTTATTGGAAAAATTCTAGCAAAGTGAAGCACAGCTATAAAGCATAACCGGTGCAGAACAATTTTACGATTCATCCTTGAGCACTGACCAAGGGCTTGGGTAGAATTAAAGACAGAAATTCAGAGACGTGCTGCTAGATTTGTTATTGGTATGTTCAGTCAATAAGTGCATGTTGCGGGAATGCTCCGTGAATTCTACACAAATTCCTGGTGGGAAAAGGTGTTTCTTTTTTTTCTCGGAAGTGTATGGTATCGACCTTTTTTCATACTCTGTAGAACGATCCTATTGCGACCAACATACATCTTGCGTTAGGACCGTGAAAGAAAGGTAAGGAAAACCAGGGCTCTTACGGAAGCATATAGATAGTCTTTTCTCTCTCGCTCTATTGACGTGTGTAATAGGGAAGGCAATAACAAGCAGTAACATAAGGCACCATCCGTCATGTACCGTACGGTGATTTGGGGAGTATGTACGTAGATATAGAAGAAAAAACGAAGGAGGATGGTGGAGAAGTATAACAGCGAAACATAACGAAATTAACAGCGTACTTTCTTGTGCAACAGTTCTTGAAGACCTAATTTTCCCTGGTACTGTGATGCTTGTGTCTTGTCTAAGGCTACTACATGGCCAATGTAACCAAAGCAACTAAAGTGTAAACAATAGCTTTTGAGTCTTTTGTTTTGTTTATAAAGAATTTGCATTGATCTTGAACTAAACACATGGTACACAATGTACTTTATAAAAACTGATAACCGGTTTCGGCCTTTCAGCCATCTTCATATCTGAAGATGAGAAAGTATAAACACGATCATGAGACGCAGAGACAAGGAAATTTACATCTAGTATGCGAATACAGTGGAGAAGTTACCGAAAAATTACAACAACGACACTCAGACACATAGTCAGGACATAAAGGAAAAAGTGAAGGATATGCTTTCTGAAAGTTTACAGTAAACTCTGTTCGTGGTAAGTGTTACACAGACATATCTGTGTGTGTCTGTGTGTGTGTGTGTGTGTGTGTGTGTGTGTGTGTGTGTATGGAAACGGGGGGAGGGGGTGGTAGATGGATAAAGCGAGGGCGATGGAGGAGAGGGACAGAGAGATGCGGGGGGGGGGGGGGGGGAGGGGAGAAGACCAGAAGGAGGCTGGTAGAAAAGGAGGTCGAAGAATTAGACAAAGATAACGTGAGGAGGAGACGGTTAGAGAGAGGGAGGATGAGGGGATGTGTGCGATATACGAAGCTTACGCAGGGGAAGCTATGGACAAAGAGCTAGTAATCTGTATATTAGAAGATGAAGAGTGGAATACATTTTATACACTTATTAAATATGGCATAATCGTTATATTTAACAACAGATGCTAAATTTAATATATGTAACACCTATTTTCATGCATTATACATGAAAATAATAAGTTATACTAGATGAAAGTAAAGAGCATACAAACAATTGAAAACTCATTGAAAGCTGTGTCTAACCAATTAGGTCGAAGAGGCATAACGTGAAAGGTGTTACATCTAACTCAGCTCCTACACAACTTTTTACGGGCACCATACTGTGCAAGATGTATACAAATGAAGACAAATTAATGATTGAAAGCATATGATAAAAATGCAAGACGACGTTAAAAAAATGTAAGAATGAAAATAGTGGTATCAAAGAATTAAAAAATCGACTACTCTATATGTAGGAGTAGGCAAAGTAGTCCAGATGACATCAGCAGTTGGATGAGCCCAGACGAACTGCAACAGTAATCGCAGACCAGGAGACGGCTAGGATTAACATAGGTGGGCTGCGAGGTTTGCTATCGATATGAGGCATAATTCTCATAATAATGGTGTGTGCAACTACGATGAGCTATAGAGCGCCTAGACAGTATACAGAAGTGCTCTATTAGAGCAAGTCTCTGAAGTTACCGAAACAACTGCTGTGACGGAACTCACACTGTTTATTTAACTTGCTCCTACTGTTAACTTTTCGAATCGGATAGATTTCCGCTTTTTCCAATACGTTTAGCGCATACGTTTTATCTCGATGTAGAATTATAAAATCGAATCGGATGGGGCACGCATTTTGTCTAGCAGTGTTTATGTGCCTGACATATGATATTTCGTTTGTTTACCCATGCTTTGTTTATATCGTGTAAAGGAGTTTCTACCTATTTGGCCGCTATATTCTTTATATCAGTTTCTCCACTTGTGTCTGTAAATTCTCCTGTTAAAAATCTTGTAATTTTCGAAAAGTGTTGTATTATTCTTTGATTTATTTCCTTGTGCGTTCACGAATTACAAATCTATTTCAGTCTTATGTTTACGCAGCCTTTGCGCTATTTTGTCTGATATTCGACCGTTTTAAGCCACTGCAGTATATCTTGCATTATTTGCTGAATTTGCGACCTTTTACACGTTAATGCCTTTTTAAGTATCTTGAATAGAGTTTTAACTATATCATTACGACAGTTATTACAAAACGTGAGTTGTTAGGACTTGTACACAGCAGTATGCAACGTGAATTAATTTTTGTACCTTGACAGTATCTGTAGAAAATCTAGCGATTTGTATGTAGTTCATCGAGAGACATTTGTTGCCTATAGACATGGTTTTGCAACATAATCGCAGAACTTTTGACTCCCGTTTCAAATATGACATGAGACAATCCTTAGACGATGTTGCACAACACTTCGTAGTGTGAAGGTGTTGGTAGACAAGACTTCCTGCTATTTCCTTTGCTCCGTGAAAAACCTTTCCTTGGTGTTTTTTTTTATAATTTTTGTTTTTATTATTGTTAAACATCACTTATCAAGATGAGCCCAATGGAGAAAGTGCTGAAGCTGATTGATGATTTTCAAGTGGCACCATGTTTGTGGTAAGTTATCTATTTCGCAATAAGAAGAAGTTGGTTATCGAAGAACTGGCCACAAAATATTAAGTATCAGCGAATGATAGAGAAAGAAACATATTTCTTCTACGTTCAAATTCGAAAGTAATATACAGCTTACATGAGGTCTCTCCGCAAACAATTCACGTTTCCACCAATGTCCCATCTTTCGCTAACCGTTATTATCACTGCAGATGCCGTGATCCGAACAGGATCAATCATAAATAGTAAATATCTATGAACAAGGCATTGAAGTGTGTGCTCGTGATCTAGACTTCTATGTACATATCCTACCCAGATGTCTATGGACAGTCCCTCTAAAATTTTTATAGACAATCCCACAATTCTGTACACAGGGGTTTACTAACCTTTACAATGGCTCTTTTGTACTGCAGTTAGTGGCATGAATTTGCGTCGATATTTAATCCATTCAGAATGACTTTATACAGGGTGTTACAAAAAGGTACGGCCAAACTTTCAGGAAACATTCCTCACATTTTCTTTCTTTGTGTGTGAGTTCCCCTTAGTTACAGCCACGTCGAGGAAGCTAACTTGCCCATTTGCCTCGGCACTAACGGTACATATAATGCCGGGGTAAACTGAAGACATTTCACGACTTTTAGTCATATATATGTACTGGCCAGACACATTAATGTGACAACCTGTAAAAAAATCTTGAATTTGCAGCGCAAAGTGTACAGGGTACTAGCAGTAAAATGCAGCCTGGTTTAGCCCATTACAAACGGTATTGTAAGGTGCTTATAAATGTTATTAGGAAGGCACTGAGTATGTGGTATGCAAACAGAACAGCTAATTCACACCATTAAATTAAAATCATATGGTCTATTGTGAAGAAAGTCTCTGGTCTGCAGGACATGGTCAACGATATAAAGTCAGTTCGTAGCAAATATATGTCTGCTACTGATAGGTCAGAAACGTGTACAGTATTTAACAATCATTTTCTGGGCATTAATGGTGAATTAAATAAAAATTTAGTTTCTATAGGGGCTCATATAACGCTCTTGGCAAATGCCTTTCCGAGATTGATGACTGAAATACTCTCTGTAGTACTGACAAGGGGGAGATTGAGTCAATACTTAAACCACTAAAGACTAAGGACTGAGAACTAATATGATGGAGTGCCTACCAGAATACTTAAGCACTGTGCTGCATATGTTAGCCCTGCACTTGGCCATATTTGTAACTTTTGCTTTGAGAATGGTCAGTTTCCTGAGCGATTAAAGTACTCTGTAGCAAAGCCGCTTTATAAAAAAGGGAGAAAGGGATAATGTAGACACTTTTACACCTCTTTCTCTGCCATTAGTGTTTCCTAAAGTTACTGAGAACGCTGTGTATGTAAGAGTAATAGATAATTTTATATCACAAAATTTGCTATCAAATGCACAGTTAGGCTTTAAAAGACAATTAACAACTGAAAATGTTATATTCTCTATTCTCTGTGTGGTACTGGATGGATTAAACAAAAAGTTGCGAAAGCTGGGCATATTTTTTGATTTAACTATGGTGTTTGATTGTGTTGATCACGAAATATTGCTCCAGAGGTTAGACCATTGTAGAATACGGGGAGTAGATCACAATTGGTTTACCTCTTACTTTAACAACAGACAGCAAAAGGTCATTATTCACAGTGCTGAAAATGGCTCTGATGTGGAGTCTGAGTGGGGTACAGTCAAATAGGGGGTGTCCCAGGGATCAGTGTTTTGCCCACTGCTGTTCCTTCTTTATATAAATGATATGCCCTCCTGTATTAGTGGTAATTCTAAAGTATTTCTGTTCACTTATGACACTAGCTTGGTAATAAAGGATGTTGCATGCACCATTGGCTTGCTTTCAAACAGTGCAGTTCATGACATACGTTCATGGACTGTAGAAAATAAAGTAACGCTAAATTACAGTAAGTCACAGTTTTTACAGCTTCTAACACAATTCAACAAAATACAACATTTTAATTTCAGAAAATGGACATATGATTATTGAATCTGAACAGTTCAAATTTTTGGGTGTTGAGACAGATAGTAAATTGTAGTGGAAAGTCCACGTTCAGGATCCTGTTCGAAGACTTAATGCTGGCAGTTTTCCTGTTCTAACGGCCTCTGAAGAAAGTGATCATTCGACACGAAGATTAGTCTGATTCTTTCCCTTCGCTTATGCCATGTGGTATTATATTTTGGGGTAGTTCTTCCCAATCTAAAAGGATATTTTTACCTCAGAAACAGGTCGTTCAGGCAATAAGTGGTGTAAGTTCTTGAACCACTTGTAAACCCCTCTTCACTAGTCTGGGTCTTTAGACATTGGCCTCTCAATATACAAACATAAAAAAGTTTTGCGTCACCCTAGTTCCCAGAACGCCTAAAGATAGATTTAGACTGTGGATGTTTGTTCATAGATGTCACTAAACCCTCCCAAAGATGTAAACAACCATGCATTAGTAGCGCCTATTAGACGGAGGGGTCCGACATCCGGCCAGTTGCAGTCATTCCACCATGAAGGAGGTACTCGACTCGTGTTGTCTGTAGTTGAAACATGCCAAGATAGTCAATACCGCTATCGATCGCGTCTGCATTGTTACCTTCCGCCTGGAAGGGCTCTCAACAAGGTAAGTGTCTAGACATCTCGGAGTGAACCAAAGCGATGTTCTTCGGACATGGAGGAGATACAGAGAGACAGCAAATGTCGATGACATGCTTCGCTCAGTCCACCCAAGGGCTACTAGTGCAGCGAATGACCGCAACCTATGGATTATGGCTCCGAGGAACCCTGACAGCAACGCCATCACGTTGAATAATGCTTTTCGTGCAGCCTCAGGATGGCGTGTTACTACTCAAACGGTGCGCAGTAGGCTGCATGGTGTGCAACTTCACTCCCGACGTCCATGGCGAGGTCCATTTAAGCTACGACGACACCATGCAGTGCGGTACAAATGGGCCCAGCAGCATGCCGGATGGACCGCTGAGGATTTGCATCACGTTGTCTTCACCAGTGAGTGTCGCATATATCTTCAATCTGACAATCGTCTGAGACGTGTTTGGAGGCAACCCTGTCAGACTGAATGCCTTAGACAGACAGTCCAGAGAGTTCAACAAAGTGGAGGTTCCCTGCTGTTTTGGGGTGGCGTTATACGGGTCCGACGAACGCGTCTGGTGGTCATGGAAGGCTCCATAGCGGCTGTACGATACGTGAATGCCATATTCCGGTCGATGGTGCAATCATATCGTCAGCATATTGGAGAGGCGAGGCATTCGTCTTCACGGCTTCATGGACGACAATTCGCATCCCGCCCCCCCCCCCCCCCACCCCCATCGGGCACATCTTGTGAATGACTTCCATCAGGATAACAACACCGCTCGACAAGAGCGGCGAGCATATTCTCCAGACATGAACCCTATCGTACATGCCTGCGATAGATTGAAAAGGGCTGTTTAGGGACGACGTGACCCTCCAGCCACTCTGAGGAATCTAGACCGAATCGCCGTTGAGGAGTGGGACAATCTGGACCAACAGTGACTTGATGAAGTGTGGATAGTATGCCACGATGAATGCAGGCATGTATCGGTGCAAGAGGATGTGCTACTGGGTGTTTGAGGTACCGGTGTGTACAGCAATCTGTGCCACCACCTCTGAGGGTCTCGCTGTATGGTGGTACAACACGCAGTGTGTGCTTTCCATGAGCAACAAAAAGGGTGGAAGTGATATTTATGTTGATCTCTATTCCAATTTTTTGTACAGGTTCCGGAAGTCTAGGAACGGAGGTGATGAAAAACTTTTTTTATGTGTGTATGTATTGTTTAATGTCGTTTCTTGTTAATAGTATCAGCTTCTTCCCAACAAGTAGTAGCTTTCTTTGAGTTAATACTCGGCAGTAATCCTATCTGCCTTTGCATCGCACTTCATTAGTTCATTGGCAGAAAGTTGTGCAGTATACTGCTGTATCCATTTTCAATAAGCTACACAAGAGTTCAAAAATCTTAGTAGTAATTAAAACACTTTAAAATCGAAACTGAATAGTTTCCTCATGGGTCACTCCTTCTATTAGACTGAAGAGTTCTTAGAAAAATTAAGCTGATTCTTATGTTATATTGTTGACTGCGTTTGCTTAAATTTATGGCTTGGCTCTTCAGGTTTGTAAACATTTTATTTTTATCTACTATTACCTTTATGTTTTAATTTCGTGTACTGACACGTGACATGACCTTGGAGATTTGCCTCTAAATTTGGTCTTACGAACTAGACGTATAAATAAAAATAAAAATAAAAAAGTAAAGAAATGAGTCAATGAGGTTCTGGAATGCACCGACAGAGATATGGAGCCATACCAACTCCAGTGTGCCAGTACCGTGGCCAGCAGGTGCTATGTTCTCGGTTAAGGAGCCATGCATTGGACAGACTGAATGAGGTGGTGCCACAGATTCTGGATTGGGTTTAAATCCAGGGAGTTTAGTGACCAGCTGTGTTAGCTGTAAATACCTTTGCTCTAATGTTGAAAACTTATCACAGAAATACAGGCATTTAAAAAGTTTACGATGTGACAACGTTACGACAGTTGTCAAACTAACGTGCCTTCTCCTCAGAAAGTGAAATAATCCTAAACACAACAATGATAAACATTTAACTAAAAGTTTCTCTACACAATTAGCTTGTGACTATGCTCATGGTGTTGGCCAGCATTTCGATAAATCATCCAATTCAGCTTCAAAGTTCGGTACTATTTATTATGACAATCAAGTCAATGGAGGCCGGTTACATTTGTGACAAGTGGAGCAAAAGATTACCCAAGGTCACTAGAGTTTACAGTGGACGCAAGCTGGTGAACCAAGAAGTTTATGCCTCTGTGGGTGGTATTTACCTTAGCTGCGATGAACTGGCGTCTGCACGGCTGCTATCACCCACCGAAATTCCTATAAAATGTAATTAAGCCTTTGCTGATATTTTTCAGCAGAAATTTTCATTATGTTTCTCGTGATGTGAGAAAACATGCTCTCACCCTTGGCCTGGAATATGGCGATGTGCAAGGGGGTGGCTGGAACAGTGTGCATATTAAAATGCCGTCTCAGTCCTCGCAAGGACAATTAACTAAATGGCTTGTTCGTTTCTCCACAGTGGCAGTTGAACGATGCTACAGCTGATATCTAGCTGAATGTCAGCTGCAGTGAACGCAATATTCACTCATATTTCTCCTATGCGTTGTACAGAGCATTATGCACTCCATTGTGCACTTGAAGTCAGTTCAGAGAAGAGCCCCAGAAAATTTCGCTGTCTTTCTCGTAGCCCTACTCTCCCCCCCCCCCCCCCACTTCATGACTTTCCGACCAATAGGAGCGTTCCTCTTATTCTGTGGAAAGTCTCTCTCTACCAATCGCTAGGGACCTACCATTGAACTGCATCAAAATCTCGGTACTTTACTCTTTCCTAGTTCGCTTCTGCCAATCGAATGTTTCGTGCCCGCCCACATTTGTACCATTCGCTGTTCACGTGATCAGCTGCGTCACTGGTTTTGTTTGTACCCATCTGGAATTCCAAACGCAGTTTTCTAAACTTCTCTCTGTCCTACATCTAGTGGCCCATTACTCGCTCTGCAGTATGCGTCACCTGTCCAGTCGCTGACTCAAATGGTTCAAGTGGCTCTGAGCACTATGCTACTTAATTTCTGAGGTCATCAGTCGCCTAGAACTAATTATACCTAATTAACCTAAGGACATCACACACATCCAAGCCCGAGGCAGGATTCGAACCTTCGACCATAGCGGTCGCTCGGCTCCAGACTGTACCGCCTAGAATCGCATGGCCACTCCGGCCGGCGTCGCTGACTCCCTCTGCGGGATAGCCCCCTTAAGAGCTTTCCGTACTGCCTCCTGGCGAATTGCCTCTGTGTCTGCCCATGTTACCTTCCACGCAATACGTTTCCTCTCACTGCTTGGTTCATCTTTCGCTCATTGACATTCATTATGTATGAGTGGTGTATTAATAGCGTCGATTGAGTGTCACCCCTTTTGCATTACATACTTAGGCAAATCTTCTCATTATCACTGGAGTAAGTTAGGTATCATATTCATCTTCCTGTTACGATGTAGAAAATTCTTATATAAGGCGCGAAATTGGACTTCATTTATTCTGCCACCCTACAATATTTCAACCAAGGCAGCACGCGAGCAGTTTACAAACTTAGCAGTTTCGTAATTATTTCCACCCGTGGTCCTAAAGCCAATCATCGTGCCTTGCTGGACGTCAGATAAATCGCTTTGGTTTCGCATTCCAACGATTCCGCTGCTTTCCGTGTTCCCACTACATGCTTTATATAAGGTGAAATATATTTAAATGACAGACACTGGGAGGTTGTAGGGGACATCAAAACAAATACTTTTCCCTAATCTCAGTTTATCATACGAGGATTATTTATACCGGTAGAGGTCGTATTACGCTCTTCAGTTCTAGGCAACTGCTGTCCACCAGTTTAGTAGTGCATTGTCTCTGTTTACTAATGGCGCGATACACCTGGAGTCAGTACACTGATATGTTTGGTGCGTACTACGTAGCGCACCACAACGGACGAGCTGCACAGCGTTTTTTTTATTATTTATTTATTTATTGTTCCGTGGGACCAAATGAAGGAGAAGTCTCCATGGTCATAGAACGAGTCAATACATGATATTATAACACGATATTAGAAACAGAGAAAATGAAATATAAAAAAAAAACATATTCAGGTGACAAGTCGTAAATTTAAATAAAGAAAATTAACAATGTAACATAGGAATTTGCTTAATTTTTTAGCTCTTCCAGGAGCTCCTAGGCAGAATAAAAAGAGTGAGCCATGAGGAAACTCATCAGTTTAGACTCAAAAAGTTTGGACTGCTGCTAAGATTTTTGAGTTCTTGTGGTAGCTTATTGAAAATGGATGCAGCTGAATACTGCACTCCTTTCTGCACAAGAGTCAAGGAAGTGCATTCCACATGCAGATTGGATTTCTGCCTAGTATTAACTGAGAGAAAGCTGCTAACTCTTGGGAATAGGCTAATACTGATAACAAACGACATTAAAGAAAATATATACTGTGAGGGCAATGTCAGAATTCCCAGACTATTGAATAGGGGTCGACAAGAGGTTCTCGAACTTACACAACATATAGCTCGAACAGCCCGTTTTTGAGCCAAAAATACCCTTTTTGAATCAGTAGAATTACCCAAAAAAATAATACCATATGACATAAGCGAATGAAAATATGCGAAGTAGACTACTTTTCGCGTTGAAGTGTCACTTATTTCAGATGCTGTTCTAATGGTACATAAAGCAGCATTTAGTTTCTGAACAAGATCCTGAACATGGGCTTTCACCAACAGCTTACTATCTATCTGAACGCCTAGGAATTTGAACTATTCCGTCTCGCTTATAATATGCCCATTCTGTCTGATCAAAATATCGGTTCTTGTTGAACTGTGAGTTACAAACTGTAAAAACTGAGCCTTACTGTGATTTAGCATCAAATTATTTTCAACAAGCCACAAACTTATTTCATGAACTACATTATTTGTTACTGTTTCAATATTACACACAAGATCTTTCACTATCAAGCTGGTGTCATCAGCAAACAGAAATATTTTTGAATCACTTGTACCTCTAGAAGGCATATCATTTATATAAATAAGAAACAGCAGTGGCCCCAGCACCGACCCTTGGGGAACACCCCACTTAACAGTACCCCATTGGGACTGAACATCACTACCACTCTCAATATTGCGGAGAATTACCTTCTGCTTTCTGTTCTTAAAGTAAGAGGCGAACCAGTTGTAAGCCACTCCCCTTACTCCATAATGGTCCAACTTCTGCAGTAATATTTTGTGGTCAACACAGTCAAAAGCCTGCGTTAAATCAAAGAAAACACCTAGCGTTCGCAACATTTTATTTAATCCGTCCAAAACCTCACAGAGAAAGGAGAATATAGCATTTTCAGTTGTTAAACCATTTCTAAAACCAAACTGAACATTTGACAGCAAATTATGTGAATATAAATGCTCCAGTAACCTTGTATATACAACATTCTCGATAACTTTAGCAAACACCGATAGCATGGAAATAGGTCTATAATTGTCAACATTATCCCTGTCTCCCTTTTTATAAAGTGGCTTCACTACCGAGTACTTTAATCAGTCAGGAAACCGACCACTCCTAAAGGAAAAGTTACAGATATTGCTAAGTACTGGGCTAACATACACTCCTGGAACACTGTGAATTCATTGTCCCAGGAAGGGGAAACTTTATTGACACATTCCTGGGGTCAGATACATCACATGATCACACTGACAGAACCACAGGCACATAGACACAGGCAACAGAGCATGCACAATGTCGGCACTAGTACAGTGTATATCCACCTTTCGCAGCAATGCAGGCTGCTATTCTCCCATGGAGACGATCGTAGAGATACTGGATGTAGTCCTGTGGAACAGCTTGCCATGCCATTTCCACCTGGCGCCTCAGTTGGACCAGCGTTCGTGCTGGACGTGCAGACCGCGTGAGACGACGCTTCATCCAGTCCCAAACATGCTCAATGGGGGACAGATCCGGAGATCTTGCTGGCCAGGGTAGTTGACTCACACCTTCTAGAGCACGTTGGGTGGCACAGGATACATGCGGACGAGCATTGTCCTGTTGGAACAGCAAGTTCCCTTGCCGGTCTAGGAATGGTAGAACGATGGGTTCGATGACGGTTTGGATGTACCATGCACTATTCAGTGTCCCCTCGACGATCACCAGAGGTGTACGGCCAGTGTAGGAGATCGCTCCCACACCATGATGCCGGGTGTTGGCCCTGTGAACCTCGGTCGTATGCAGTCCTGATTGTGGCGTTCACCTGCACGGCGCCAAACACGCGTACGACCATCATTGGCACCAAGGCAGAAGCGACTCTCATCGCTGAAGACGACACGTCTCCATTCGTCCCTCCATTCACGCCTGTCGCGACACTCCTGGAGGTGGGCTGCACGATGTTGGGGCGTGAGCGGAAGACGGCCTAACGGTGTGCGGGACCGTAGCCCAGCATTCATGGAGACGGTTGCGAATGGTCCTCGCCGATACCCCAGGAGCAACAGTGTCCCTAATTTGCTGGGAAGTGGCGGTGCGGTCCCCTACGGCACTGCGTAGGATCCTATGGTCTTGGCGTGCATCCGTGCGTCGCTGCGGTCCGGTCCCAGGTCGACGGGCACGTGCACCTTCCGCCGACCACTGGCGACAACATCGATGTACTGTGGAGACCTCACGCCCCACGTGTTGAGCAATTCGGCGGTACGTCCACCCGGCCTCCCGCATGCCCACTATACGCCCTCGCTCAAAGTCCGTCAGCTGCACATACGGTTCACGTCCACGCTGTCGCGGCATGCTACCAGTGTTAAAGACTGCGATGGAGCTCCGTATGCCACGGCAAACTGGCTGACACTGACGGCGGCGGTGCACAAATGCTGCGCAGCTAGCGCCATTCGACGGCCAACACCGCGGTTCCTGGTGGGTCCGCTGTGCCGTGCGTGTGATAATTGCTTGTACAGCCCTCTCGCAGTGTCCGGAGCAAGTATGGTGAGTCTGACACACCGGTGTCAATGTGTTCTTTTTTCCATTACCAGGAGTGTACATAGAACAATACATCAGTATTATGCTAGATACCCCGTCATATCCATGAGAGTTCTTGGTCTTTAGTGATTTAGTTATTAACTCAATCTCCCTGTTGTCAGTATCATGGAGGAGCATTTCAGGTAACAGTCTCGTAACACGTTTTTCTAAGAGCGCCATATGATTCCCTGTTGGGACTAGGTTTCTATTTAGTTCACCTGCTATATTCAGAAAGTGATTATTAATTACTGTACATATATGCGACTTATCAGTAACATGAACATTCCCACTACGCACTGATTCTATATCCTCGACCTGTCTCTGCAGACCAGCCACTTCCTTTACGACTGATCATATGGTTTTAATTTTATCCTGAGACTTAGCTATTCTATCTGCATACGACATACTTTTTGCCTTCCTAATAACATTTTTAAGCAACTTACAGTACTGTTTGTAATGGGCTGCTGCATTTAGATTTTGACTGTTTCTAACGTTTTGATATAACTGCCACTTTGTTGTACACGATATTCTTATCCCTCTAGTCAGGCACCCAGGCTGTCTGTTTGTGCTAGTACCCTGTTTTGAACGTCCTAACGGAAAGCAACTTTCAAAGAGCACGAGAAAAATCTTGAGGAAAGCATTATATTTATCGTCTACTGTATCACCGCTATAAACATCTTGTCACTCCTGTTCCTTCATAAGGTTTACAAAGGTCTCTACAGCAACTGGATCAGCTGATGACTATATTTATCACGTGTTGCAGCACAAAAATCTTTTAGAGTTAAAATTTGTGCATCATGATCTGAAAGGCCATTCACCTTTTTGCTAACAGAATGCCCTTCTAGTAATGAGTACTGAACAAAAAATTTGTCTATGGTTGTTCTACTGTTCCCTTGCACTCTCGTTGCTAAGAATACGGTTTGCATAAGATTATATGAATTAAGGAGGTCTACCAGCATCCTCTTCCTTGCACAATCACTTATACAATTAATATTGCAGTCACCACATATAACTAACTTTTTGTATTTCCTATAAAGTGAACCAAGAACCTCCTCCAGCTTTAGCAAAAATGTTCTGAAATCTTAATCTGGGGATCTATAAATAACAACAGTTAGAAGTTTAGCTCCGTTAAATTTAACCACACCTGCAAAACATTCAAACACCTTTTCAGTGCAGTACTTTGAAACATCAATTAACTCAAATGGGATACCGTTTTTCACATACATGGCTACTTCCCCACACCGCAAAGAGCTCCTCGAAAAGCTACCAGCCAACCTGTATCGCGATAAAGGAAGCCTCTGAATTATCTCCTTATTTAAGAAGTGTTCAGAGTCAACAAATATAAGCAATTCGCTAACTTTATCTCTAACACCTTGTATATTTTGACGAAATATACTAATTCCCTCATTTCTCGGATACCTAAGCTTTGTCAAAAGTGGTTCCTTTGTTAGAGAAACTTCCCTTAAGAAGGAATACCTATCACCTGACTACAAACTAAAAAAGGTGCACCTCTAACACCCACTACTGTAGGAATTTTTCCATGAGTGTTCCCACCAACCTCACCTCTGCTATCACTTATAAGCTTTGCCAACCTCCCCTTCCCATACCTGTTGAGGTACAGGCCATGTCTAGTGAAACCCGTCCTGCTGATAGACTCCACCGACACCACTGAAATGTGACCCATGCTTTCTGTCATCAGCGCACCCCCAAGTCTCATGTTATTACGCCTGACGGATGAGGCCGATCGTGACGCTGAAACAGTTCCAAGAAATGCACATACGTGTTGCCAATCCGAGTGGCTATCTTTTCCAGGTCACAATGTATGTTATACTCCCCATCCCTATCAATACTACTACCAACCCCACCCACAATCACTACCTGATCCTCTTTAGTAAAATCCCTACATAACCCCCCAATGTTAACAGTAACCTGGGCCAATCCTGCATTAGGCTTCACAATGTTGGTGACCTGGTACTCACTCCCCAGCACTTCCTGTGACTGCTGGCCTACACCTCTGCCATAACTACCTAACAGCGGAGCCTTTCTCTTCCCCTTCGACTTTGCAACTGTTCTAGCCACCATAACTACTGAGGTCTGCTGCATCTACAGCTACTAGAGATTCCTCTCCACTAGACTCTGACAGTTGGTCATATCTATTGTAAACACCAATAGTAAATCTATCTGAAAATCTTCTTCTCTTAGCGGATCTCTTGCCAACAGCCAGCTCCAATTTCCCAAGCCCCTTCTCCCTCCTCATCCTATCTAGCTCCTCCTGTGCGTTTTACAACTGCACCTGAAGGGCACAGATCCTACGCTCCTGCTCCTCTATCAACTTACTCTTTCTACATAACCTGCAGTTCCAGGAGAGGATCTCACCAGAATGCCCCCTGGCTTCCGCACTGCATTCCCCCCAGTGAAAATACTTCGAACAAGTCTCACACCTCAATGCACTACTCACGAACCTACGGCAAAACCCACACTTCTCACTCATGGTAAAATTTCTTTTTTCTAGGTTCCGCTACTACAATAAGAAGATGTTAAGAGCCTGACTACAATAAAAACAAACTTACTCTACAAGAAAAGTAACTACTATTATTAGCAGTATTAATAAACAACAAATGTGAATAAAACAAAAGACTAATACAGAAAGAGAATCAAACGTCTAATGACACAGTAACGAAGCTGAAAACAGTTCCCAAAAGGTTCTTCTGATATTATTTCACCAGAAAACACAAAAAACTCCGGTTGAAGACTACTAAAGTTCCTAAATAAACCACTATACACAAACGATTAATTAGTACTTAGCTTTCGATGCACCGCTACAGCTGCAACTGGTCAGCGCAGAATGTAAACACAGGTAAGAGGTTACGTTGCTCGATACGAAACACTCACAAATTTCAGGTCACAACACAAGAAAGCCAGAGGTGAATGAAGAAATCACTAATAAGTCACTTATATAGTCAATATTATTACAAAAACCGTTAAAATATGTATCTGAAACCTAAAAATATACAAAAACTAGGAGAGCGATCTCACATGCAGTCACTCGCTTATGACGTCACACCAACAACAATAACCTAATCGGCGTACCCGCATCAAACTACCTTTGCTGCTGTATACCAACGACAGTGTGAGATCGGGTCATTTAGCAGATTATCTGGACAGGGACGCCTTCGCACGATAAGAACGCTGCAATTTGAGGAAGCTGTCTTGCAGAATGTGGAGCGGGATCATTCAATCAGCACTTGTGATATTGCACGTAACAAGGGGACGAATCAGACGAATGTAAGGACGGTCCTTTGAGAGCAACTGTTACGTCCATTTCACTTACAGCGTGTCCACAACCTGAAACCAGTTGATTATCCACCCAGGGCACAGTTTTCGCAGTAGTACCTGGAACAGTGTGAAACGCATCCTACATTTCCATCATCTGTGTTGTTTACCGATGAAGCAACGTTCGGGCGTGATGGAGTCTTCAACATGCTCAATTCGCATGTTTGGAGTGAGGATAACCCACATGCCACATTTACTAGTGCTCATCAAGTGCGGTTCTTCGTTAATGTGTTGGTCGGTGTTGTTGGGGACTGTTTAATTGGGCTTTATCTGCTACGTAGGCCATTAAATGGCAGGTACTATTACAATATTCTCGCCAGAGAATTGCCAGAAGACGTCCCGCTCCCTACAAGACAACGCATGTGGTTCCAACATGACGGGGTGCCGGCACGTTCACAGACGTCGTGCACGTCGATTCCTGGTCCGACGGTTCCCAGATACGTGGATTGGCAGAGGTGGTCTTGTACCATGGCCTGCTCGATTCCCAGATATGTCCCCTCTGGACTTTTTGTGTGGGGAGTGATGCACAACCTTGTTTACGCAACTCCTGTTGCCTCAGAAGAGGATCTGGTTCACGGGATAATAGCAGCAGGAGGACCAATTCAAGATACTCCTGGGGATTTTGCCCATGTCAGACGGTGTAGCCTTTGTTTAAGTGTCCATGGAGGCATTTTTGAAAATTGGTTTGTGTTAATGTGTTGTCGCTTGGTCATAAAACAATAGAAAAGGGTTGGTTTAATTAATTTGCCGCCAGAGACATCGTTCTCTACCGGTTTAAATACTCTTCATTGGAAAAAATGTCAATAGGGAAAAATATTTGTTTTGATGTCCCATACAAGCCCCCAGAGGTTGTCGGTTGAAATACTTTTCACCCTGTATAAGTACCCTCCACTGTTGCTGTTGCCACCTGCCTTCTGCCAGTGGTTGTTGCACATTGACGTTGGACATCAGTGGTGGTCACATTAATGTTACTTGGACGAGTATAACAAAATTTAGTGATCGACGTGTCTCTCTTTGTAAGCAGTCCTTTCTGTGAAGCCAGGGTATTATTTTAAAAACTATACTTCCAGATTGAATTCCTCCGCAGCTCTTTCACAGCGGGCAGATTACTTGTGTATTCGACACATTTGACGTTCGTTTATAAAATATTTTAAAGTGAAATGCAAGTATTTTAAGGAAGTCGTGTTGTCTTAAAGCATATTCATATACACAGACCTCTTTTGTTCGGCTTATGACGAAACATTTCTATGAACATCACAATAACATGCCGAAATCTGCAGTGCGATTATTTTGCTGTTAAGTATCAGTCTAGAATTTGAAAGGTATCTATGTCGGCTTTTAGAGCGTTTTTTTCTGCTCAAGTAAATTGACTCACCTTTCATCTCCAGATGCGGAATCTCTTTGGGTAGTATGAGAGGATAAAACGAAAAATCATCTCATTCACAGACTCTTTGGCGTCCTATGAAATTGGATTTACGTCATCCACGCGTAAGTAGCGCCGTCAGTCTTTTCCAAAATTCTGCGTTATTAAACGTTTATGCTACAAACTTGGTGTAAAATGGGTTGGTAGACTATGGCTATAAACTGGCTGTTTATTAAATGATATAATTTCATTTTATTCATTCTCGTAGAATTTATAGGTGTGCGTTGCGTGCGTAATGTTTTCTGTATATTCCAAAATAAAATCGCTTCATATATAAATGTCACTGTTACAGTATTATTACTTTCTATTCGCAAATCGTGTAAGTTTTTCTTTGTTTGGGGCAGCAACAAGCATCGGCGACGTCACATCCATCAATTGACGAGGCAAATGCATTTCTAAGTAAGTACTTAAGTTAGGTAACGTTTCTGCGAGGAAAGCAGCCACATTGCAACATAATTAACGAAGTCCCGTACCTCACATTTTTGCCGTCGATTTTCACACCTCCGCTCCTTTAGGCAATGAGAAACGATCTTGTAACGTACTCCAAAGCCTCAAAGTACTGGATTCTTATTTCTCCTGTTCCATCGCACTTAACGGTGTTTTAGCGCGGGATCCAGTTTCTTCCACGTTATTCGGAAGTGTGTCCGCCGACTACATTGTCAGTAGTATCTTTCTGGTAACACTGAAAGATGGCAATAGATCCTACTTTCTTGGTATTTAAGCAATTTGTGTGCAATATATGTCACTGTTCCATACAAGCTAAGATACGTATGTAATTTTTTTTAACGCTGGAGAATTGTTACTCTGTTAATTCTGAAGGAGAATGCATGCGTGTTTCTTTATTCCTGTTACTTACTGCAGTCTGTCATCCTCACCTTATTTGTCCTTCTATATGAAAGTGCAGTTAATAACCAAGGTGGCAAGAGCATTACAGACGCACTCCTTGAGTGCCATAGCGTAGTATAGTGGTGGAGGTCGGGGTATGAACTTGACATCATCCTATTTAACAGGAGATTCAGATAGTTTCCCCCTAGCGAAAGGATTTGTGCCTAGTGGAAACTTGCTTCCTGTCCCCCTCTCTGTTAATTGGCAATGCGACAGCGATTTGCCAGCCCTGGGAACGAAGAGTAGCTTGGTAGGAAAACCCTTTATAATACCGAACTGGCTCGGATGTGTCCAAGTAATCTATTGGAGTTTGTTCACGATAGTGTGAAGAGCCAAAGAATCTTGTTTATTTGGACAAATGTGGGTTTCATTTCGTGAAGGAAAGATTGCCGTTAACTCAGGTTTATTCGCGGTGCAAGTAGTAACATGACGGCCAGCAATAAGTTTTGGAGGCCCTATAATCGCGCTATTCAATCGGGTAACTGCGTTCTTACATGGGGATGGTAACGAATGAGGGACACTTACATTCAAGTCAGTTTTAGGAAGCCTTCCTTTGTGGTGATGATGACGTTTGGTTCCACCACCATGTCGGTTTAGAATCTGGAATACATCGTATTAAGTAAAATACATTTGAGCCAACTGATCACTTAACACGTTGATGTCTATTGAACGGCTTATTCATAAAAATTTGGAGAAATCTCTATCGATTTGTATTAAGCTTATTGTGCGTGATCAGACCACCATGTCTTCATTATATTAAACTAATCCTATTTTAAATTTGGTAAGGATTCAGACCATCCTCCACCGATTCCAAACTTAACATGCCGGATCGAGTATGACGTGTGCTTATAAATGATCTACTTAATTATAAATGAATTATAATAGTAATTAAATATATAAATGTACTTAAAACGATCTAATCATTAAATGATTAAATATTGGTGTGCGTAGTACTACCTAATGCTTTAAAAGCCGCCATTAGCCCTACTACGAACGAAGCATAAAATCACGGTTTTAGGAACAGGGTCCTCATTAAACAATGAACAACATCACGTTAATACACGTCCAGTAGTACATCGCTATTGCTTCGCATTTTTCGTTCCGTATCGTGTTAAATGAGGAAGCAAAACGAAGCCATACAGTAAAGTGTTTACGTCTCCCTCAGGCGATACGTATGATAAAATTCCAACTTTTGGTACATTAACTTCACGAAATTATGTTGACTGAGTGTAACTGTATTCGGATTCCCCTCCCCCCCCCCCCCCCCCCGACCACCACCACCACCACCACCACCTATCCTATAAAAATCAGCACAACCTGCTAGATAAAATTACGATCCATGTATATGAAAATCGATTAAATTTTGTGTAGTTAGTGAGAATGATCAAACTTTGGAGTAAACCATAATTTAGATAAAGGATTAGACTGATTCACTCCCTAGAATAGAATTGGACATATGAAGACGTAAGCTTATAGTATTCACCTGCATGTCGGTCATGCAATTTGCATCCGAGAAAGTCATCCGTTGCGCCTTTTTCAACTGCCAATTAATTTTCGGGCCAAGATTAAGTGAACGACATACGGGTATCATAACCGCACGGACCTACAGTAAAAACATGGAACAGCTGATCGTAAAAATATAAATTGAGAGGAAAAGGTAGGTGAAAAATAGAAATTGGAGACTGATAGATCCCAAATAGAAATTGGAGACTGATAGATCACATCAGCAGTAGCTTTCTTTAATGTTTGAAGCCTGCCCAGCATTATACTAGTCATGTTAGAAGACAGTAGTACTCTTTTAATATGTAACATATCACTTGCTGCCAACGCCTGTGGCACGTGTTCTCCAGCCTTTGTGTGAATAGGGGGGGGGGGGGAGGTAATTCCATTTTTTTTTGGTCATCAGTCTCCTGACTGGTTTGATGCGGCCCGCCACGGATTCCTTTCCTGTGCTAACCTCTTCATCTCAGAGTAGCACTTCCAACCTACATCCTCAATTATTTGCTTGACGTATTCCTATCTCTGTCTTCCTCTACAGTTTTTGCCCTCTACAGCTCCCTCTAGTACCATGGAAGTCATTCCCTCATGTCTTAGCAGATGTCCTATCATCCTGTCCCTTCTCCTTATCAGTGTTTTCCACATATTCCTTTCCTCTCCGATTCTGCGTCGAACCTCCTCATTCCTTACCTTATCAGTCCACCTAATTTTCAACATTCGCCTATAGCACCACATCTCAAATGCTTCGATTCTCTTCTGTTCCGGTTTTCCCACAGTCCATGTTTCACTGCCATACAATGCTGTACTCCAGACGTACATCCTCAGAAATTTCTTCCTCAAATTAAGGCCGGTATTTGATATTAGTAGACTTCTCTTGGCCATAAATGCCTTTTTTGCCATTGCGAGTCTGCTTTTGATGTCCTCCTTGCTCCGTCCATCATTGGTTATTTTACCGCCTAGGTAGCAGAATTCCTTAACTTCATTGACTTCGTGACCAGGTACTTCCCTAAAGCCCCCTAAATGCAATGCGGTAGGAGGCTACAGGGATGTATTACAGGTCTGTGATATCCCACGAAGGCCGATATATTCTGCGTCCGTCACAGGGAAATTTGCAAAACACCTGCCAAAAATATATTGAAATGTGTGTGAAATCCTTTGGGACTTAACTGCTAAGGTCATCAGTCCCTAAGCTTACACACTACTTAACCTAAATTATGCTAAAGCCAAACACACACAAACCCATGCCCTTGGGAGGATTAGAACCTCCGCCGGGACCAGCCGCACAGTCCATGACTGCAGCGCCTAAGACCGCTCGGCTAATCTCGCTCGGCAAAACACCTGCCAGGATGCTACATTCTACAGCAGCTCGGTTAGAGGGCGCAGGAACGGGTCAGTGAAATGTGACCACAATCTGCAGTTTACTGCATGTACGTGACAGAGCACTTCATATTGTGGACAGAGAAAGTGGTGCAATGGCAGTGCAAACACATGATGTGGAACATGACATACGGCGCAAGCCTGTAATTTTGAACACGAAATACCCATTACCTTCGACAGTATTAGCTCACACGGAAAACAATGACACTGATGATAGTCCCGGTAATACCGACAAATCTCGATTTATCTTTCCCTGAATGCTGTACGTGGTAGGTGTACGTCCTTCTTTTAACTGTACAGATGGGTTCATGTGTTGAGTGTGCTACGGAAAGAAAGCGGAAAAGAGGTGGACTGCAATATTTGTCTAAGTTCTCCTGTCCCGGATATGTCTTCGATTCTACTCGCTTCTCAACAACGGCAGTCTGGATTCCTCGAAGTTATGGTTGCGGACCATATCTTTTCAGAGCATTTGATGATAGTTGAGACCGTCTGGACGCCAATTGATTATTGTGTCGCAATTCAGTCGCACTTGCGCTACGTTTATAATTATTTAATTTTACTTTGAAAAAAAAAGAAGAAATAGAGTAATTTAATTTCTAGATGTCCTGATGCACAACATGTAAAGTGCCTCTTACGTGAGGAAGACATTTCTACCAGTTTTAATAAATTATTGTCTCTTATTGATGTATTCGCGATAGTTAGGAAGTGCTGTAGTCCTTAGCCGGCCATGAATCGGAGAGCATTTCCCACGCTGGCTGGTTAGGTGACGAAGCGACCATATGTCGCGCGTAGTGGGGTGGGGCTCGGCGCTGGACCGTAGCAACAAGGGTTAGCGTGGGAAATATACATGACAGGAAGTACCGCCATCTTGGCACCAAAGTGGCCGATTTTGTTTATTTATATTTAATAATTAAAGTAATTTATGACAACATGAATACTAGGAGGAGCTTCTGAATGTTTAAAGCTATTCATCATAATTTTGCCTCGTTAATATTCACACCCGTTCATTGACAAATGCATATCTTAGTAAGTAAGAACTTGATCGGAAATCCACGAACTGTGATGAAACTAGTAGGAGATACGGACTGCGCGATAAAGTCGGCAGTCCTGTCTTGTCCGATGGTAGCCATGCTCTTGGTTACGAGTAGTTTGTGACATGAGTGTTTCGTTGATCTAATAGGAATAAAATTGATATTACGGATTTCTGAATGTTAATTTCGAGTAAATAGACACTCCAAAGTTGACAGACAGCAATTTAAGATAATTAGCTTCCACCGACAGAGACATCCAATGCGCCAATGAAGAATCTGCACGGGACGTTTATGATAGCTGCACCGCGCACCGGTAGGAGCAAATCCGACGACACGATCCACAAAGGCGGATCAAGGAAGGTCCGACTTACACTGGCAAATTCCGGGTGGAAATGCTGAACAGTCATACTGGACATCACATATACCACCCTCTACGGACTTGCGGCTAAGCTGAGTAATAACAGTATCAGTTTAGAAGCGAGGGGATCTTGCAAATAGAAGGGATTCCCACGTCACCTAATTTAAATCCGTTTGCAAACGGCCTGTTTTGTTCGCCCAGGAACAGTTTCAATGTTTAAGTCATGACTGCAACCTGTACAAAAATATAGAAAATTAATATGGTCTCGAAGTGTAGAAAAGTAGTGACAGAAGGTATCATTGTTCTTCCTACCAAACATATTATTTTGATCATACCTACGCTTCACATATACCACACTTCCTCCAAGGGAAAGGGGTCGGAGTTATGGAGTGCTCGTGCCATCATTTAATTACACGACAGCAGTGCCCTATAAAGTTTGTTGCGACTCGACTCTATACAGCTTCGTTCGACGAAAAGCGACCGCCGGCGTGAAAAACGAGATTCGTCGCCGTCGAGCGACCATGCCCGGGGTCAACTTTTTAATTACGGCATCAGCGTCACTCGCAGCCCGTTGACTGAGCGCCGAGTTTGGCTGAAGCGGCGGGTGCCCGTGCAGTGTGTGCCCGGCGAGGCGGGCCAGCAGCGGCCGCAATGACAGCAGGCAAACCACGCGGCGAGCCGTCCCGCACCGCCAGCGTCAATTACGCTGAGAGCTAGGCGGGCCGCTGCCGGAACAATCAGTGGCTTCCGCTTAGGCTTTATTTAATCGCTAGAGGTGACGCAGCAAACAGCAACAGTTAAATTTCTTTAGTTGAGCACAGAAGCCGCGTGCGTGCAGCGGAGAGTAAACAACCTTCCACATGTTCTTTCCACCTTATTGCGTAACGCTTGCACGCGAGTGTGTGTGTGTGTGTGTGTGTGTGTGGGGGGGGGGGGGGAGGGGGTAGAGATATACTGAAGGAGCGTTAAGGGAGGGCAGTAAAACTGAGTGACCGGTACTAAATACACTACATCTACATCTACATCAACATGACTACTCTGCAATTCACATTTAAGTGCTTGGCAGAGGGTTCATCGAACCACAATCATACTATCTCTCTACTATTCCACTCCCGAACAGCGAGCGGGAAAAACGAACACCTAAACCTTTCTGTTCGAGCTCTGATTTCTCTTATTTTATTTTGATGATCATTCCTACCTATGTAGGTTGGGCTCAACAAAATATTTTCGCATTCGGAAGAGAAAGTTGGTGACTGAAATTTCGTAAAAAGGTCTCGCCGCGACGAAAAACGTCTATGCTGTAATGACTTCCATCCCAACTCGTGTATCATATCTGCCACACTCTCTCCCCTATAACGCGATAATACAAAACGAGCTGCCCTTCTTTGCACCCTCTCGATGTCCTCCGTCAATCCCACCTGGTAAGGATCCCACACCGCGCAGCAATATTCTAACAGAGGACGAACGAGTGTAGTGTAAGCTGTCTCTTTAGTGGACTTGTTGCATCTTCTAAGTATCCTGCCAATGAAACGCAACCTTTGGCTCGCCTTCCCGACAATATTATCTATGTGGTCCTTCCAACTGAAGTTGTTTGTAATTTTAACACCCAGGTACTTAGTTGAATTGACAGCCTTGAGAATTGTACTATTTATCGAGTAATCGAATTCCAACGGATTTCTTTTGGAACTCATGTGGATCATCTCACACTTTTCGTTATTTAGCGTCAACTGCCACCTGACACACCATACAGCAATCTTTTCTAAATCGCTTTGCAGCTGATACTGGTCTTCGGATGACCTTACTAGACGGTAAATTACAGCATCATCTGCGAACAACCTAAGAGAACTGCTCAGATTGTCACCCAGGTCATTTATATAGATCAGGAACAGTAGAGGTCCCAGGACGCTTCCCTGGGGAACACCTGATATCACTTCAGTTTTACTCGATGTTTTGCCGTCTATTACTACGAACTGCGACCTTCCTGACAGGAAATCACGAATCCAGTCGCACAACTGAGACGATACCCCATAGCTCCGCAGCTTGATTAGAAGTCGGTTGTGAGGAACGGTTTCAAAAGCTTTCCGGAGATCTAGAAATACGGAATCAACTTGAGATCCCCTGTCGATAGCGGCCATTACTTCGTGCGAATAAAGAGCTAGCTGCGTTGCACAAGAGCGATGTTTTCTGAAGCCATGCTGATTACGTGTCAATAGATCGTTCCCTTCGAGGTGATTCATAATGTTTGAATACAGTATATGCTCCAAAACCCTACTGCAAACCGACGTCAATGATATAGGTCTGTAGTTAAATGGATTACTCCTACTACCCTTCTTGAACACTGGTGCGACCTGCGCAATTTTCCAATCTGTAGGTACAGATCTATCGGTGAGCGAGCGGTTGTATATGAGTGCTAAGTAGGGAGCTATAGTATCAGCGTAATCTGAAAGGAACCTAATCGGTATACAATATGGACCTGAAGACTTGCCCGTATCAAGCGATTTGAGTTGCTTCGCAACCCCTAAGGTATCTACTTCTAAGAAACTCATGCTAGCAGATGTTCGTGTTTCAAATTCTGGAATATTCCATTCGTCTTCCCTGGTGAAGGAATTTCGGAAAACTTCGTTCAATAACTCCGCTTTGGCGGCGCAGTCGTCGATAACAGTACCATCGGCACTGCGCAGCGAAGGTATTGACTGCGTCTTGCCGCTTGTGTACTTTACATACGGCCAGAATTTCTTCGGATTTTCTACCAAATTTCGAGACAATGTTTCGTTGTGGAACCTATTAAAGGCGTCTCGCATCGAAGTACGTGCCAAATTTCGCGCGTCTGTAAATTTTAGCCCATCTTCAGGATTTCGGCCATTAAAATTACTACACCACCAAGATGACGTGCTACACACGCAAAAGCTTTTCAGAACATTCACACAAGGTTGCAGCCGGTGGCGACGACTACAACGTGCTGACATGAGGAAAGTCTCTAACCGATTTCTCACACACAAACAGCAGTTGACCGGCGTTGCCTGGTGAAACGTTGTTGTGATGCCTCGGGTAAGGAGGAGAAATGCGTACCATCACGTTTCGGATTGTAGTCTATCGCGATTGCGGTTTATCGTATCGCGACTTTGCTGCTCGCCTTAATCGAGATACAATGACTGTTAGCAGAATATGGAATCGGTGGGTTCAGGAGGGTAATACGGAACGCCGTGATGGATCCCAACGGCCTCGTATCCCTATCAGTCGAGATGACAGGCATCTTATCCCCATGGCTGTAACGGGTCGTGCAGCCACGTCTCGATCTGTTAGTCAACAGATGGGGACGTTTGCAAGATAACAACCATCTGCACGAACAGTTCGACGACGTTTTCAGCAGCATGGACTATCAACTCGGAGGCCATGGCTGAGGTTACCCTTGACGCTGCATCACAGACAGGAGTGCCTGCGATGGTGTACTCAACGACGAACCTGGGTGCAAAACGTCATGTTTTTCAATGATTTCAGGTTCTGTTTACAACACCACGATGGACACATCAGTGTGTGGCGACATCACGGTGAATTCACATTGGAAGCGTGTATTCGCCATCGCCATACTGGCGTGATGGTATGGGGTGCCATTAGTTACACGTTTCGGTCACCTCATGTTCACATTGACGGTACTTTGAACAGTGGACGTTACATTTTAGATGTGTTACGACCCGTGGCTCTAACCTCCATTCCATCCTTGCGAAATGTTACATTTCAGAAAGCTGATGCACGACCGCATGTTTCATATCCTGTACGGGCCTTTCCGGATACAGAAAATGCTCCACTGCTCCCCTGGCAGCACATTCTCCAGATCTCTCACCAACTGAAAACGTCTGGTCAATGGTGGCCGAGCAACTGGCTCGTCACAATTCGCCAGTCACTACTCTTGATGAAATGTGGTATCGTGTTGAAGTTGCATGGGCAGCCGTACCTGTACACAAGGTCCAAGCTCTGTTTGACTCAATGCCCAGGCGTAACAACGCCGTTATTACGGCCAGAGGTGGTTGTTCTGGGTACTGATTCTCAGTATCTATGCACTCAAATTGCGTGAAAATGTAATCACATGTCAGTTCTTGTATAATATATCTGTCCAATGAATACCCGTTAATCATCTGCATTTCTTCTGGGTGTAGCAGTTTTAATGGCAAATAGTGTAAGTTTGGTAACAATGAACTCTTCCTAACCTTTGAAACTCGAAATATTAAAAATGAATTTTTTTTAATTCTTTGTAATACATTGTTAGACCTACATTGAGACAGAATGATGTGAAAAAGAAATGTTACAAAAATTAACACTTACGGGGTTGTTTCAGACAGAGCCACTGTACATGAAATGTCGCTACTTTCGGTGGTATGTCTGAGAGAAAGCTACTGCGGCACACTTGTATGTGGCGTCCGTATATGACAGGAATATTAATGTAAACTAAGCTGAAGTTATGATATTATAAACGATGTATGTCTCTGATAGGCTTTATGAAGCGGATTGCTGACTGTGGACGACCGCAGAGCCAAATACACTGTTTCTGGTCGGAGATTATAATTTTGAAGTTTGAGAAAGCTGGGTGGATAGAGGTAAATAGACGTCTGAGAGCGACAGACGATGGAACAGGCAGTTTTGTGGTGTGCTGTGTGTAGACGCCAACTGTTATATTAATGTAGGAATTACGAGAACATGTAAGCAGAAGTCTTCTTAGAAGGAAGGTAAATATGTTAAATAGTTATGACTTTTGTCTTTCCAGCGCGCTGGTATAGATGAGTTGGCTGACAATTTGTAATTGTTGAGTAACCCCAAAAAGTACGTCAACTGATTTGATAAAAAAGCTAGTCCGATATTTCTATTTTGTAATGTTTCTAGGATTTGTTGACAGAGTTATATGTAATCTGATGATTTGTATTTATGCCATTTCATTGAAGTTACATAATACTTGCTGTATAAATCTCACTGTTTGCGGAACAATTAGTAAAATGTAACTTCAATTGTTGGAGGTTTTTGAAAAGCAAAACTTAACTTGCGGTATAATTTTGTTCCAAAACATCAGTGTTATTAATCCACCAAAATCAATACTGCCTCCCTGTCCAGGTCATATGTATTCCAATAAGTTGGTTTTTTCTCGGTTGTTTCCATTTATCAGCCAAAAGAATTTCGTGTACATTTCAAAGTATTACGGCCAGCATTGCACACCGTTGTGCCTGTAACTAGCATATTTTTTTCATGATAGACCAGAAACTATCGCGTTTCACCGTTGCTCCTTCAGAATTAAGATAATTTAATTTATTTGTTATGTGCAAAGGCACCAAAGTTATCAGTTTTGAACACGGCCAGAGAATTCTTTGCCTAAGGGACTGAATGTATTTTGAAGTGACTATATTTCTTTATTTGTATTGGGAGTTGCATTGACCAATCAATTCGTGTAAAATTTTGCTAACAATAACACAGACTAAGCTCACCACTTGCAGCTACAACACGCTGCACGACAATTCGAGTTTTGTATCCATTTCACTGTTGAGTCATTCATTCAGCGGAGCCTGAAAGCTTTTTATTTTTTAAAGAACGTTACAACATAACATGCATTTCCTTTCTGCAGTTCGGCACAGGGCTACTAGGCAGAGAGCACAATTCCACCTGCTTCTGTGAAACGTATTCAATAATTGTCACCATTCCGCAATAGCTCTCTGCAATATTTTACGTGAGTGCCCATTTGTTTTGTCCATTCTTATACGATTTCCTAATGCATTTGCCACGCATCACCCTCTGTAAAAACATGGAATATAGAAACGTACTACATGTTTATCAAGTTCATAATTCTGTTGACACACGCGTTGCTTCAGTTCAACTATATGTGACAACTTGTGATGATGGCTGCCATCTCTTTCACTTCCCTATATGTAACTTCCCGTCATCTGATCTGTATTTATCTACTCCCATACTCCAGTACAAGAAAACTAGTAGAAGCCAACGGGGAAGATCAGTTTGGATTCCGTAGTAATATTGGAACACATGAGGCAATACTGACCTTACTTCTTATCTTAGAAGAAAGATTAAGGAAAGGCAAATCTACATTTCTAGCAATTGTAGACTTAGAGAAAGCTTTTGACAATGTTGACTGGAATACTCTCTTTCAAATTCTAAAGGTGGCAGGGGTAAAATACAGGGAGAGAAAGGCTACTTACAATTTGTACAGAAAGCAGATGGCAGTTATAAGAGTCGAGGGACATGAAAGGGAAGCAGCGGTTGGGAAGGGAGTGAGACAGGGTTGTAGCCTCTCCCCGATGTTATTCAATCTGTATATTGAGCAAGCAGTAAAGGGAACAAAAGAAAAGTTCTTAGTAGGTATTAAAATCCGTGGGGAAGAAATAAAAACTTTGAGGTTCGCCGATGACCTTGTAATTCTGTCAGAGACAGCAAAGGACTTGCAAAAGTAGTTGAATGAAATGGACAGTGTCTTGAAAGGAGGATATAAGGTGAACATAAAAAAAAGCAAAACGAAGATCATGGAATGTACTGGAATTAAATTGGGTGATGCTGAGGGAATTAGATTAGGAAATGAGACACTTAAAATAGTAAAGGAGTTTTGCTATTTGGGGAACAAAATAACTGATGATGGTCGCTGTAGAGACGATATAAAATGTAGACTGGCAATGGCAAGGAAAGTGTTTCTGAAGAAGAGAAATTTGTTAACATCGAGTATAGATTTAAGTGTCAGGAAGTCGTTTATGAAAGTATGTGTATGGAGTGTAGCCACGGGTGGAAGTGAAACATGGAAGTTAAATAGTTTAGACAAGAAGAGAATATAAGCTTTCGAAATGTGGTGCTACAGAAGAATACTGAAGATTAGATGGGTAGATCACATAACTAATGAGCACGTATTGAATAGAATTGGGGAGAAGAGGAGTTTGTGGCACAACTTGACAAGAACAAAGGACCGGTTGGTAGGACATGTTCTGAGGCATCAAGGGATCACAAATGTAGCATCTGAGGGCAGTGTGGAGGGAGACCAAGAGATGAATACACAAAGCAGATTCAGAAGGACGTAGGTTGCAGTAAGAACTGGCAGATGAAGTTTGCACAGGATAGAGTAGCATGGAGTGTTGCATCAAATCAATCTCAAGACTGAAGACCACACCTACAACAACATACTCCATACTTCTATAAACCTGAATCTCTGTAGTACTAGGAAAGTTTTCAGATTTTTGATGATCATTGTCATGGATTCTGTATCAAGTAAATGACCATAAGGATTTAATCTCATCTTTCCAATGAATATTTTGTCTATCTATCCCTACGTACTTCTTGGACGGTAGGCACAAGACCCTCAAGTTCTTCTTCCCGGTTTTATCTTTACCAAACTTTCGAGGAACGCCCTGCCGTGATCGAGAATTGTAGGTTCTGTGATAATTTCAACTCTTTAGCATATTTATCGCATATTTATCAACAACGTTTTTAAGCACCTCTCAGCTCTAGCGTCCGCGTCGCGGTCATGGACCCGACTAAATGGACGGTGGCTAAGATCTGCTGAGGAGCCGGTATTTCTGTCTATAATCAGTCCCATTGTCTAAGTATGTGGTCGAAGACCAAAATGGCAAGGCAGGAAGTATGGTGAAGCTGGCACAAATAGAAATTTCGAAAAACAATTGGTCTATTAAGTTTTGAGAGACAAACAATCTAAGGGAAGAACTCCCTTGACAGAAAGTCTCGTGATCCTCTACGTTGGGGTTTGGGGCGCTGAGTCGACCACCCGTCACCCATGACGAACCTCAAAACACAAAATCTCTCAGCAAAAGCATCATAAACAGACTGTCAGGAAAGGTGAACGAAAATTCTGAAGGAAACGGCCTTTACGATTAGGAACGTGGAACGTTCAAGGAATTTCAAGTAAAAGAGAATTGTTTCAACAATTAGAGCTTTGTGACAATGGCATAGTAGCTCTCAAAGAGACCAAGAAGAAAGGGAATTGTATACCAAAGGAAGAACGAACCCGGAGAAGTATCCCTACCACTTAAACAGTACAAACTATGGTAATAAATCTGGGGGGAAAAATCAGTCCCCGACTTTTGCAAAAGGATATCGGTGTGAGAAATCATTCCTTAGTAATCATTTCAGGACCTGTCCCAACTGACCACACTGCAGCTCTGAGAAGAAGCATCTCTTTTTAGATCTGAGGACAACTTTATGAAACATTGGGAATCAAAAGGGAGTGTTTCTAATTCGTGATCTAAATGGGAGCATGGGTTCCAAATTAAATGATGCGATTGTAGAACGCTAGGGAGAATCAGTTTTGAAAAATAATGGCGAAAGTCGTAATCATTTATGTGAACAACAGAAACTAAAAATGGATCATGGTTAGTTTTCTTACCAAGATGTCCACAAATATACATGGACGCAACATGCACGTAATCTAAAATCGATTAAGTTATTTTGAGAACTGAACTGAAAACCTCAGACTTAATTAGAGTCAATGGTGGCCTAGAATGTGGCCCAGATCATTTCTTAGTAGTAGCAAAATCCTATTTTCCCTGTAAAGAAAACCTGCTCACGAAAACGGAACTCCATTAACTAACATCAGGTATAATATTGAGAGTTTAAGGCTAGTTACGAAGCTCGCCAGAATAGCAGAACGTTTGGCAAATGAAATGTACGAAAATTTGAAAATGTTCAAACAAGAACCTGCAAATCTATCCCTCGGAGAAAAACGGGCACCTGTAAACTATAGAACACGTACTCCATGGCAGAATGAAGAGACTGGAAAGATTGTAGTTGAGAAAAAAGCTGCTTAAAGAAATGGTTATTTACCAAAGCACTCAACATAGACTAAATTACAATGCCCAAAGGAGAAGGGTAAAGGAAGAGGAAAGCCAAGATATCAATCCATGCCACGTGTTGGGATTATGTGCTTCAAATTCAGCCGCTGTTGGATATTGGTGGAGACAGAGTCGACTTATAAATCCAGAAGCAGACAACACAAAAAAATAAAGCATCAAAAGTAATAAATAAAATGATAATGTAACATAAAGACCTAGGAGAAATGAGCCTTATCTCTATGGAGGACTGAAGAATCTGTTACAAAAACACCCTAACGGAAAATCGTACAGAATTCACAGCCAAGAAATAAAGGGTACATTTTACGTGAAATTCGTTGAAATTTTACATTTTCTGTTTTCTACTCCATAATGTACTTTTAACCTTCCTGAATATTTTGGTCTATAATACATTAAAATCAGACGGTTGTGAGACCTTCAAATAATATTTTGAATGTTGGTGTGTGACTGTCAAATTTCGCGGCTACCAGTTGAGCAGTTATGTCTTTTTTAGCTACACAGTCTAGAAGATTGTGAATTGCTTTGTTTTGTGCCTTCTGCTACGTCTCAGAAGCTGGCATTGCGAATAAACAATTCAGTGCTTTGTTTCTGATACTAGTCACCGTTGAAAGTGATTATCAGCTATTTTTGTAGTATACTAACTTCTATTGCTTTTTATATGTAAATGAAGTGACTAAGCGTAAAAGTAACTTCAAGAAACGCAAATCTGCGTGTAACAGATACGCGAGACCTACATTTTCTTCGGAAGTACTTGAAAACATGAATAACAACCGATGAAAAGCCATGTCATGCTTTGTGTCCACCTCCGCCAAGCATATGGTGTAAATATAGGAAAGCTGAATTTTCTGACACCCTGCGAGAATTTACACACATTCTCTTCCTTTGGCGATAAATGAGGCAATCAAACCTATTTACAGAGATTTGGCAAATCCTGGGCTACTAAAGAAGAGTTTACGTGGAAAGACCAAGAATGTGAATGAGTCCTTCAATAATGTTGTGTGCTGCCATTTGCCTAAAAGTCTATTTGCTGGTCTTATGACTCTAAAGTTAGCAGTGTCTGAGATTGTAATAACTTTTAATGGTGGGAACTATGAATGACGTAATGTTCTGGATAAGTTAGGGGTAAAATTTGGACAGAACACAGATAAGGGCCTGCGGGAACTGGATGAGCTTCGTGTACGAGAAGCAGAGTTAGCTGCTCAGCACATGACAAAAGCAGCAAGCCGAAAAGGAAGAGACAAGCACTGGACTGTTGTGACACTGGAGGAGACACAGACAATGGGCCAGGCCAATTCTAGGGCATAAAAGAAGCAGAAATGTAAGTCTATGTAAGAATCTGTGATAAAAATATTTTAAACCTCAAAAATAATTATTTTGTAATAAATGACCTGTTTTCTAAAAAAGTACTGATGGTAGAGAGATGAAATTTTCACAGCATGCTAAGTGTGAGATTCGACACATATGGAACTAGAAAAACTAAAATATCCTGAGTTGTTTTGTTTTTATGTTTATTTATTTACAAAATTCTGTCAAAAAAATGAGTGTTTCAAAAAAAAGTTAACATGTCCCAAAACACAATTTTAGTAATAATTCTTGTTCAGTATACCTAGAAAGGTGCATTCAATAATAATGGAAAATTGTAAGTTGGTTTCTTAAAAAGTTTCCAAGATAATGGGTCAAAAAATTCGATAATTAACATTGGCGGCATAGGACTTAGAATGGCCCCTTAAGAATGGGAAAGCTACAGGATTGGGAAATGTTCCTATGGACTCCTAACGGCTGTCCCCTCAACAGTTGTAGAAATTCTGGCAGAGAAATGTATAACTTGTACTTGATTAATAAACTCTCAAATGAATTAACAAATGGTTCAAATGGCTCTGAGCACTATGGGACTTAAACATCTATGGTCATCAGTCCCCTAGAACTTAGAACTACTTAAAACTAACTAACCTAAGGACATAACACAACACCCAGCCATCACAAGGCTGAGAAAATACCTGACCTCGCCGGGAATCGAACCCGGGAACCCGGACGTGGGAAGCGAGAACGCTACCGCACGACCACGAGATGAATTAACAAAAGAAAACATTTACCTGATCGACAACTAAAAAAGAAAGCCTACGCGATTGTGCATATTGTAGAATAATTAGTTTTATTTGTACAATAGCCAGATTGTTCGGTAAAGGTCTCTTACTGTTTGTTAATCTATTGAACGCCTGTGATACAACCCCTCTAAGCAGCTTGTGGGTAGAATTATAAAACTTTGTTATCAGTAGTAAGTAAGTCAGACAATGAAGAACTCATGAGCCTTATTACAATTACAGCATGCTTAAAGCAGGTAAGAAAGTTTCCCAAGTATTCTCTGTAAATACGGGTCTAAGACAAGAGTGCACATTAGCACCGACTTTATTTAAAGTATACTTCGAAGAAGGTTTGCAAAACTGGAAAAGGAAGTGTTGCGGAATGCGAATCCCTGTAAGACAAGAGATCTTCGTCGTGAGCGGCAGACAAAGGAGACGCCAGTTACACGTTCAGAAAACTGTACAAAGAACATTCGAAACGTGGCCTGACAATAACCACATATGTATGGGATATGTGGTAGCGCGTGAGGATCATCGACATGATTTGCGTGCAGGATTCTACAAAAGCAAAGTATCTGCAAATTTAAGTTTTGCGGGGACTCACACAAGAAATCACAAGCATATCTGAGAGAGGAAAAAAACATTTGGCCAACTTAACTCGGTGCTATGGAGAGACGATATTACAAAGAGAGCGAAGGTGTAACTGTTGGAGTCAGTCGCAGAGATTATCACCATAGATGGCTCTGAAATATGGGAGCTAACCAGAAAAGGGAAAAAATAAACTAATGTCCCTTGAGATGCACTTTTGGCTACTAAGTTGTAACATCTCCAGCCTAGAACTCATCAAAACTACACAATACGAGAAAATACGTGTGAAAAAAGGCACTATTCTGTATGCCACAGATAGAAAAATGTTACCTTTGTATGCTCATCTTTAATAGCTTGATATACCTCTATATCTTCGTGATTACACTGCAATTCCCAGTTAAATGCCTGGCAGAGGGTTCGTCGATCCACCTTCAAACTATTTCTCTACTGTTCCACTACCGAACAGCGCGCAAGAAAAACAAACACTTAATTTTTCTCCGTATTGCCCCAACGAAAAAGTCTTTGTTTTAATGATTGCCACGCCAATTCGATTATCATATCCGTTACACCCTCTGTCCTATTTCGCGATAATACAAAACAAGCTGCATTCTTCAACTTTCTGTGTCCTTCACCGCTCCTATCTGATGGATCCCCCCCTCACCCCCCCCCCCCCCCCCCCGCACAGCAATACTCCAGAAAAGGACGTACAAGCGTAGTGTACGCAGTCTCTTTAGTAGACTGCTGCATTTCTCAGTGTTCTGTCAGTAAATCGAAGTCTTTGGTTTGCTTTCTTCACAACATTATCGTTGTGACCGTTTCAAGTTAAGTTATTCGCAATTGTAGTCCCTAGGTATTTAGTTGAATTGTTTGATGTATCTTGCAAATGACGAGAACCTATGGCTAACAAGGATCTATGAAAGGACACCAGCTAAAACAAATCTCGGACGGCCAACTAGAAGATTGAAGCAAGATGTTAAAGACAGGCTGAATTCAACGACCATTGAGGAAACTGTGGAAGCTGAGAAACGGGAGACATAAACCGTGGTAACAAAAAGCTTTTTTTGAAAATTTGGAAATTTATGGTAAGGAGTTATGGGACCAAACTATGTCCCTAAGGTCATCGGTTCCGAAGTCGACACACTACTTAATCTAACTTAAACTAAGTTACGCTATGGACGACACACACACACACACACACACACACACACACACACACACAAAGACACACAAACACACACACACATGTCCATGAGAGGCCACGAATACCTCCGAGGAGGGGGAAGGGGCTGGGGGGGGGGGGGGGGGTGCCGCACTGACCGTGGCAAGGCGCCCAGACTACGCGGCCACCCCGCGTGCAGCTTCTTTTTTGGTATCACATAACGTGACAAAGTGATTAACTTCAGTCGTTGCTATTGTTTCTCTATGTGACGTGTTCATTTTATATTACAGAATGTCTTAAACTAGTTGCTAATTTGCAATGGAGATTAATAAGCTTATCAGTATCCTACTAAGATAACCCGTTGTTGCACGTTGATGGTTAGTATGTGAATGTTTTCAGAACTGAAATGCGCACCTATTACTATAATGAAAATGCTTTGGTCGTCATAAATGTGACTATGTCTTTTTCAAATATTACCCATCTTAGTAAAGAAGAGAATATATCATAGGCAGTAGCTTTTTCTTCCTATAATGAACTTACGTTACAGAGCTTCAGAAACTGAGATGGTGCAGTTTTCAGACAATTCACTTGAAAGGAGCCTAGATTAGGGACTCATAAAGAGTGACGGTGATTTCCAGTATATTCAGGCGTCAACTCCAAAGAATGTGCTGCCAGTATAAACTGCGAAAAAAGAGTGACATCTGAGTTAGACATGCAGTGAGCTGACTGGTTACTGACGCATATACACTCCTGGAAATGGAAAAAAGAGCACATTGACACTGGTGTGCCAGACCCACCATACTTGCTCCGGACACTGCGAGAGGGCTGTACAAGCAATGATCACACGCACGGCACAGCGGACACACCAGGAACCGTGGTGTTGGCCGTCGAATGGCGCTAGCTGCGCAGCATTTGTGCACCGCCGCCGTCAGTGTCAGCCAGTTTGCCGTGGCATACGGAGCTCCGTCGCAGTCTTTAACACTGGTAGCATGCCGCGACAGCGTGGACGTGAACCGTATGTGCAGTGACGGACTTTGAGCGAGGGCGTATAGTGGGCATGCGGGAGGCCGGGTGGACGCACCGCCGAATTGCTCAACACGTGGGGCGTGAGGTCTCCACAGTACATCGATGTTGTCGCTAGTGGTCGATGGAAGGTGCACGTGCCCGTCGACCTGGGACCGGACCGCAGCAACGCACGGATGCACGCCAAGACCGTAGGATCCTACGCAGTGCCGTAGGGTACCGCACCGCCACTTCCCAGCAAATTAAGGACACTCTTGCTCCTGGGGTATCGGCGAGGACCATTCGCAACCGTCTCCATGAAGCTGGGCTACGGTCCCGCACACCGTTAGGCCGTCTTCCGCTCACGCCCCAACATCGTGCAGCCCGCCTCCAGTGGTGTCGCAACAGGCGTGAATGGAGGGACGAATGGAGACGTGTCGTCTTCAGCGATGAGAGTCGCTTCTGCCTTGGTGCCAATGATGGTCGTATGTGTGTTTGGCGCCGTGCAGGTGAGCGCCACAATCAGGACTGCATACGACCGAGGCACACAGGGCCAACACCCGGCATCATGGTGTGGGGAACGATCTCCTACACTGGCCGTACACCTCTGGTGATCGTCGAGGGGACACTGAATAGTGCACGATACACCCAAATCGTCATCGAACCCATCGTTCTACCATTCCTAGACCGGCAAGGGAACTTGCTGTTCCATAAGGACAATGCACGTCCGCATGTATCCCGTGCCGCCCAACGTGCTCTAGAAGGTGTAAGTCAACTACCCTGGCCAGCAAGATCTCCGGATCTGTCCCCCATTGAGCATGTTTTGGACTGGATGAAGCGTCGTCTCACGCGGTCTGCACGTCCAGCACGAACGCTGGTCCAACTGAGGCGCCAGGTGGAAATGGCATGGCAAGCTGTTCCAGAGGACTACATCCAGCATCTCTACGATCGTCTCCATGGGAGAATAGCAGCTTGCATAAGGTGGATATACACTGTACTAGTGCCGACATTGTGCATGCTCTGTTGCCTGTGTCTATGTGCCTGTGGTTCTGTCAGTGTGATCATGTGATGTATCTGACCCCAGGAATGTGTAAATAAAGTTTCCCCTTCCTGGGACAATGAATTCACGGTGTTCTTATTTCAATTTCCAGGAGTGTAGATCTCCAAGCAATACTAGGCTGACGAACAGAACATAAACTGTTTCGTCACTGCCAAGATCTCCGAAAACTAACCGACCGTTCTGCTAATCTCGAATGCATCTTCACGTTTGGCGTCGCTCACAGTTCCTCACTCATTTTCACTGTGGTTGTTTCTGCATAGTAGCGTTCAGTACCTGACGAGTAGTAATCATCGTGTATAATCCGATACCATCAGTGCTTAAAATACCCTGTACATTAAGTACTAAACACATCTTAAACTTCGCCATAAGAAGTGTGGGGGGAGGGGGTACATTATGTTCACTTTTTGAAAATTTGAGACTGCTCAATTACTTTATGTTTTAAAATTTTGTAAAAAATATTTATTCACTTTAATGAAGTTTTCGTTTAAGCTTAATAGGAAAATTTAAGTTCAAAGGAGCTGATCATGAAGTGTCCTGTCCCCCCCCCCCACCCCCCCCCCCACCCCTCCCCGCCATTTGTAGTACGTGCGACTTCCCACAACGGTCATCTTACTCCACAAATCATAGCAATACGTAATTTTAGAAACATGGACATTATATTTCTCTGGGTTGACAGCAACAATGGTCTCAACAATTATTCACTTCCCTTTGGTTCTTTGTCGTTGGATGTTCAGTGGCACTTAGTCCAGTGTTACATAACAACTCACTGATAGAGAAACATCACAGATTTTGGAAGAGTCCACACATTATCAAATTTAATTTCTTGAAATTGACGATGCAGTGAGTTAACCTGAAGAGGAATGTGTTCTGCGCTAGGAGGTGGACAGTGATATGGTACCTACAGACACTTGATACATGAAAGTGTTGACGACGCAGCTTGCGATGTTAGTGACAAGTATATTACAAGCACTGAAGAAATTTGTAGCTTCAACCCTCCCCAAATTAGAAGATGAGTAGCACAAAAAGTAGTGACAGAAAGAGAAGGCATAAGAGACAAAGCTAACATAAGGACAATAAAAGAATCATTTGAAAAGTTTTTGTCTCTATAAATGGTCAACATCATAATAAAGCATACCAGTGAAGAGGCATTGAGACAGAAATTACCCAGGACAGACAGACTTGAATTCATGGAATATATAGGGCTATTTATTGTTATGGGGAAGGAAGACGATAGCAAGTCATCTCTTACAAATGTATCGTCCTATACTTCAGAAAGGTTTGTTTATACTGCCACCATGAACCGAACCAGATTCCTGCAGCTTACTAAAATAGTAAGATCTGATGGCAGACAGTCGCGAAGCGATCTCAGGGAAAGTGATAAGTTTGATGCAATCCGAGTAGTTTTTCATAAAATGAATGAGTTACTGCCAAAATATTATTCTGTTGTTATGTTCACTGATACTGATGAAATGTTTCCATTCTTCCGTAGGAGGTGTCCCTTCAAGATCATCATGAAGGAAAATCCTGGTAAATACGGCATATTGATATGCACGTTCACAGAATCTAAAACAAGATATGTTATCAGCATGGAGCCTTAATCTGGGAAAAGAAATTATGGTACACAACAATCAAATTCCGCCGCAGCTGTGGTCAAACGCCTAGCGGTTCCTGTACATAATGCAGGGCGAAATGTCACCACAGACTGATATTACACTTCAATTGATATCGCAGTATATCTGTGGAAGATTCGCATGCTAACTCGTGGCAATATTACACGCTAATAGGAAACATGTACCTCAAGAAGTGAAAGGTATCTTAAGACTAGGATTATATTCTAGTAAATTTGTTTTTAGTGATATTACCAGTGGGAATACTGCAATCACAATTGTTTCTTAAATCCCTATGAAAAGCCATAAAGGAATCTCCTGTTTCTATCATCTCAACATTATGAAACTGCCGTTAGTTCACCTATTGACACAAAGAAGAAAACGGTTATAAATTTATATTATAATGAGACTAAATGTGGCGTCGACACGATAGATCAAATGGTGAGGAAATATTCAAATAAGAGGTCTACAAGCAGGTGGCCGTTGTCTGTTTTGTACACTCTTGTCGACCTAGCAGCGGGAAATAGTTATACACTATTTATGTTGAACTTCCCAGACTGGAATAAGAAAAATCCTATTAGGCGACGACTTTTTCTTCAAGAACTGGCACAACAGCTCAGGAAACCATAAATTGAAGAAAGGGCTTCAGATATCGCAGGACTGCCAAGGCCTATTGTCTCAAGTATGTAGCATACTCTCGAACGGAAAATCAAGCACAACTTCGGTGCAAAGGAGGCTCTCAGAGCTAAAGGCAGATGTCACTTCTGTGTTAGTGGATGCCGATCAAAAGCAGAAAAGTACAACAAAGTGAACAAAACAACAATAATCTGCAACAATTTCAAGAGATACACATGTGGTAAACACAGCAAAAAACCGTTGTATGTACCAAGTGTGAAGTATATTCGGAAGAAAGTGGTGAATAATTCTTCTCACAAAACTATGTTACGTACTTAAGCTATTTGAACCTCAAGTGTTTGTAATATTTTTTAATTATAGTAAAGTGTACTTCAGCAGTACTATAATGACTCTTGTTACTAATTTTTCTCAAGATAATTGTACTAAGTAAACTTAAATGAGGATAACATGGACTCTATGTTCTACGCTCGTAGGTCGCACACCACGCCTTGTACACGTCACCGCGGCGCTCGGAGGTTATAGCACCAAGTTACGATACCTGAATATGGGCGTATAAGAGCTCGAAGCCGGTCGTATGATAATAAAAAGAACTTTACAACCGTAGCGGTAATTTCAACATCTGCTAAAAGATGCGTAATGCATTTCTGAGAACAGTTTTAAAAGAAATATTCAGGTTCTGGGTCCTGATTATGCTTCAGTAGAATATTCAAAAGTACGTTATTAAACTAATTAAAGAACAATTCACGAATTTTATTTATGTTTTGTATGTTTTATGGTGGGCTCGAGGTCCCCCACCCTCCCTTGGTAATACACGTTACTGAAAATGGCTTGATATCGCGAGGTGCAAAACCTCAGATACAGTCTCTTATAGTGTAACAACAGCTACACAACCAATTTGACGCAACGGAAATTCTTGTAATCCTAAATTTTCGTGATATGTACGTGACGTACCATATTCCTTTGCCTGTTGCGAGTGCTTCTTGTTGTTCACATCAGAATAACTATAAAAAACGTCTTTCTCACGTTGCAAAAGGATATATATTATTTAGTATTGGTCAGGAATGCGGAGCTGCTGAGATGTTTTCACGATACACACAACAATATGCATAAGACCACAGCGCTTCTTGCTGTCCGTGCAGCCACAGAGCGTGAGCGTACGCAGTGCGTGTTTTCGCTGCGGGCGTCCGTGTTTGCCCGAGAGGAAGCTGCCGCTCTAATTGCAGGGGAGGCGGTAATTGCGTCGAGTAATCCGGACCGCGGGGATAGCGCGAGGGGCTGCTGAGGGGGTGGCCCTGGGAGAGAGAGGATTTGGGGGGGGGGGGGGGGGCGGGTGGGGGGGTGTTGGACGAGCGGGCTCTGTGCTGCGCCGTTAACTCGTGGAAGTCTACAGCAATGCCTGGCCCCACGTGGCTCTCACTAGCACATGGTGTTCTGTTACTTCTCAATGTTTTGTCTCAAGTCAACTTTTAACCACTTTGGCGATATCCTTCATCTCCTACAGTGCTGCGCTAATTTTACCACCTGTACCCTCCCTCTAAAGTTGTGGTATTTACTCCGAAGACGAGACTGATGCAGCTACCCACACTAATCTATCCTGTGCAAGCAAATCCATCTCGGCATAACCACTGCAATCTAAATCAATTTGGACCTTCTTGCAGCAGTGACGCCTTTGTGTCCCTCTACGATTACTCCCATCCCCCCCCACCCTCCTCAACTTACATACACTACCAAACTGACAAATCCTTGATGTCTCAGGGTGCATCATAACTACTTGTCCCTTCTCTCAGCTAACATTTGTCGGGTATGTTCTCCTCAATTCTCCAGTCCACCCACTTAATTTTCAGTAACCTTCGATAACACCAGGTTTCAAAGACTTGTCTACTTTTCTTGTGAGAACTATTTATCACCCACGTTATACTTCTATACATGGCTGCTCCCCATGAAAAACTTCAACAAAAGTTTCCTAGCATACAAATTTATATTTGATGTTTCTCTCTTCTAGAAATGCTTCTCTACCTATTACAGTCCGCATTTTATATTCACTCTTCGGCCATCGTCACATTCCCTCTGCAAGTTCTACGAGCCATACCTCCCTCTGTTACGAAATTGACTCTTCCTTGATGGTCTACGGTGTGTCCTATCAAACAGTCACGTAGTGTCAAAAGTTTCGTTTCTTCTCAATTCGAATAAGTACCTTCTCATTAGCGTACCCATCCACCAACTGTATTTTCAGTATTCTGCGGTAGCACCACATTTCAAAAGCTATTCTTTCTACCAGATTGCAAGAGTTGACGCCAGCGATTATACTGCTTCTTATGACACCGGCATCCATAAGAAACTAACAAAAAAGCTGTACACCGCGATTAAGGACTACTTACTGACGCAGATTATTCAGTGTCTGTTGCAGAACAGCCGATGTTTTGTCGCTCTAAGTGACGAAAGAGTCTATGGAAAATGCATACGAATGGACTTCCACAGGGAAGTGTGCTAACTCCAATATTATAAAACATATATACTAATGATCAGTCACTCAGCACGGGAACCAGGTGTCCCTCATCAACGCAGATGATACAGCTGTCGCTTCTTAGGGCGCAGTACTCGAAACAGTAGAAGAAAGCTAATAACATCTCTCGAAGAACTTGCCATCTTTTTGATGACAATCACTTGAAACCCAGCCCGGATAAAACCTAAGTAGTAAGGAGGAAAGAAGAAAGCAAAACATCAGTTGGAAAGAGCGCAAACGAAATAACTGCACCCACGCAGTGCCTTAACCTATAACAACGATGTACAGACACCAGACACAAGCTACATAAGAGGACAAGTTTATCCGCAAGCTGACAAACACCACATCGGAAGTGCAGCTCATTGCCCTCCGCACATTCGCCCTTGCACTTTCTTCCTATGGTGAGAAGTACGCCCCACCAGTCTGGAGGAACTCTGCGCATACTGACCAAGCTGACGTGGCTCTTCATGAGACAGGCCGCAAAGTGACAGGACGCCTAAGACCAGCCCTAGTCAACAAGATATTTCCGTCCATGGGAGCAGCACCCTCAGATGTAACAAGAAGTAAGAAACAGATCCAAGGCATTCATTACTCGAAACTCACCCCTATCCATCACGACTGAAATCCAGAAGAAGCTTCCTACTTACAACTGCACCAAGTTCAGCAGAAGCCCGCCGAAATGAGCTGTGGAGAACATAATCTCCTGGACGGTTATCGAGAGCAAAAGAGAAGCTCCTATCTGGCTGCCGTCTCCAATACGGGAACTGGAAAACCCTCTGCAAGTTGTGAACAGGGCTATCAAAAGTGCAAGACTAATATCAAGAACTGAGGTACCAGTGATGACGAATGTTGTGAATGTGGGGCAAGTCACTTGGTGATGTGCGGAAACCTGAGCGAATCCTGTGACATGGGAGACTTGTTTGTCGCGAACGAGTATGCCATTTTGACTGCTGACATTGCACTCAGAAGGTGTGAAATTTTCTGTAATTAATATCAGACTGCAGATTTTATTCTATTCTATTTTCTTTGGCATCGAATAAATATTTATTTCCTTCTTTGAACTATTTATTGCCCCCGATCTAGTTCCATACAGTGCAGACAACTACCTTCAGAAAATCACTGACCACTTTAAGTTCGACGTTAACGACTTTCTTTTCCAGAGCTGCTTTTCTTGTTATTGCCAGTCTGCATTTATTAATTTCTACTTAATTCATCGCAACAGTCCCAGATGCTCAATAATCTGTTCTGCCCTTTCCTACGTCCGTCATCGCGACAGCGTGTTCACGCTTATATTTAATAGAAGGGAGTCATGGACAATGGGGTAAGAGAATCTAACCGTTTGCGATGTGGTACTGTAGAAAGATGCTGGAAAGCACATGAGCTGGTGCGACAATTAATGGCGAAGTCCACCGCAGAATGTGAGAGAAAATGAATTTGTGGAAAACGCTCTCGAGTACGCTGGACAGGAAAGTAAGCTGCACATTAAGACACGAGTGGACACTTTCCTTCGAGGTGGCGCAGTTGTTAGCACATTTGACTCGCTTTTGGGAGGACAACGGTTAAAATCCGAGTTTTTTCATCCATGTTTAGGATTTCCTTGACTTCCCTAAAACGCTACAAGCAAATGTCGGGATAGGTCCCTTCAAAGGGCACGGTCGATATCCTTCCCCATCCTAGAAACTTCCGTCATTTTGCTCCATCTCTAATGAACTCAGTCTCTATAGAAAGTTATACCCTAATCTTCCTGCCTTCTTTTCCTCCTTCCACAATACATGAACGAGGTGTAGATGGCAAAAATTCTAGCGGAATACATAGATTGGAATTTAAGAAACAAATTATTCAGGTGACTGTGTGTAATTTGTTCTCTGGAGTGAAGAGGTCGGTATAAGAAGGCTGAATGAAAAAAAAAAGTATTTCTTGCGTTCAGATTATGTTCGACTACTTGTTCAGTCTTAAGAGAAGAATGGAAGAAACAATAAAAAACTTTAATTATTTGCTTACACTAAATTACGGAAACAACAGGAAACTTCATCAGCATGGCCTGGCGATTATCTGAAACTACGTGTCCTTACAATGTAACTACATTACGCTACAACACCATCTAGCTGATAGCTATTTGGAGTACTCATCGAAACGTTCATTTGCGTTAGTACATGAGGGCCGTCATATTAAAATAGAAGACCCGCGACAATGGGACAATGGAATGTTTCGATTCAGAAGTAATCACCACACCCATTAAGACATTCATCACGCTGGGAGACGAGGTAATCAGTTTCTGTTTCTTAGAACGAGGATGGCTGCTGATGTATCCCCAACCGCACTCAGTCTTGCACTTCTTCGTCCGACATAAACCAACGTCCTTGCTCGCGGTGAAACATCCGGGCGTTACGAAGTATGACACAAAGTTTCCCAATCAAGCTGTTGAGGTGTAACCTTCGTCCGACTGTGATTCCACATCCGAGGAACTTGATTCTATATGATAGCCGGAGTCCAAGTAGCGAGCTGTCAAGGAACCCCTGACATCTGTTAGATATCTGAAGGATAGGCGAATGGTAGGCGCTAGCCACTGTTATAGCTGGACGAACACGCTAGTCCAGTCTGACCTCAACGAAAGTCATAACCCAACAACTCTGTGCACCTATGATGCAGAACTATACCGTTTCCCTATCCCAACAATGACAAAATGGTTCAAATGGCTCTGAGCACTGTGGGACTTAACTTCTGAGGTCATCAGTCCCCTAGAACGTAGAACTACTTAAACCTAACTAATCTAAGGACCTCACACACATCCATGCACGAGGCGGGATTCGAACCTGCGACCGTAGCGGTCGCGCGGTTTCAGACTGTAGCGTCGGCCATCCCGGCAGGCCAGCACTAACAGTACTGAAACACAACAACAGTAGTAAGACCTGTAGAGCGGGCTGTGCGGTATAGTGTGTGTTCCGCAATATTTGACTGCCCTTTATATTATGCCTATACTGAAATCTTTAGCGGGTGCTTCGTTAATCTGTAGCACACTATAAAGTTTCTTCCTTAGAAGGCTTTTCTCACTTATTCCTTTTACTACGATATAATCAGTAATTATTTGTCAATTAAACGACATTTTTTCCGTTGTACCCCTGCTGCCTGTAGGCTCATTTACCTACTTCGTGTATAGAACTGTATAGAGTGTTTACTACGTCCATTTATTTATAACGTCGTGTCGCCTACTAACATGATAGATCAAAACTTAGAACCTGCTCACGACGTGCAACGCTAGTAACAATATAGTCTGTGCTAAGTGGTGTTTTCGTCTGACCCTTAAATATAGGTTGTATTATTACAGACAGGGAACATTGTTTCACAAGATCTGTTTTTTTATGTAACGATACAAATGAAGACCTATATGAAGTGATCTTGAAGGATTTATTCATAAAATGTACACAGTGATCGCGGACTAGTTTCTTTATTAATGAACCGGTTTCCAACACTTAACACTTCTTTATGGAAGCATCACATTGCCGTCTGCCGAAGTTTTTTTATATCAAACTTTTCACTGCTCTGTCGGTAGGACTGTTACAGTATCTCTTGTTTCAGTAACATCAACGTCCTGCTCTTATACAATAGTCAAGACACATCAAACAATCAGACTTTCTATGTACTATGATAACTTTTTGTAATTTCTTGTGAGTGCATAATATTTAACATTTTGGTGCCTTTTTGCACCAGCATTCCTTTCTGTTTCTTTGCACGAGTTTCTCATCCATTTTGTATTAACGGATTGTACTCCTAATTGACTTTATTGTTAGTCTACCTGTAAAGGTGTCGTCTGCTCTCACCTTTCATACTCTTGAAATTGCATCTCAACCACTAGCATCGATATTTGTTGAATATTCCGAACCGAATTGTTTCATAGCAAATTATCTGAGTTTAAATTAACCTAACGTTAGTAATACTTAGCACAAAGACTCAATTACCTACAAAGTAATCACTACATCTCTATGTTACTCTTGTTGGGAGAAAACTAATGTGTGAAGATTTTGAAGTGACATCGGTGACTGATCTGGCGAATATGAGCATAACGACTCCTTTCAGATTATCTCATACATATGTTCTTTCACTTCCATTCGATTTTCTATAAGAATTGGTATGAGCATGCACTTTCTTTATGATGCATGATATTCTAGCTTATCTTAGTAAACTTATAAAATAAGGCTTATGGTTCTGATCTACAGGTGTCATGTAAAGCACATTGGTGGTTTGTCTAGCTAAGAGCCACAGAAAGTATCAGTCGAAATCCAAAAGTACAAGTCCGATTATTTACTTATTTTTGAAACTGCTACCTACTAAGTTCTGCCTCATTATACTTCCATTACTTTCAGTCCTATTTTGAATGACAACAGTAAGGTCTGAGGCCACCATGTTGCGTATTACGTTGAGTGATGATAGTAACAGCAGAAACTGGAGGACTAAAACCAGGATTCAAGAGATTATTCTGACAATCACTTATTATTCAGCAGCAGTAAACGAAAATGTTTTAACTTAAGCTGTCATTGGTACCCCTGCCAGAAGTTTTTATTCCATACTGATATAAAAGTTTTCTCTAGTTCGCAACACAGGACGTGTGTCATGGGGGAAAAACAGTCAAAGACGAAAAGCAAGAATCGACCACGTCCGTTATGACACATTCTGCCGTGGCGCAGGAGGTGTTTCACGGCGTAACACGGCGCCCGAACAGCAGCTGTCACGAGTTCTCTGATACCCCGCAGTCGTAAGCAGCTTTCCGCTCGGAAAAATATCTCTCTCACGTACCTGTAGCTCCAGCTGTAGCTCTCTCCCTCTCTCGATTCCTGTGACACATCCTCCTACGATCCGCTTGCGCACGCGTGAAGAGATCCCAGCGTTTTGATGACGGAAGGAAACTTAAGGACAATGAGCACTGAGATTACTGTTTCTTTTTTTTTCGGTTAAGCTTCTGATCCTCGCTGACAGTGAAAGTTCCCTTCGAAAATATTGGATGTGGATAAGATATTTAATTCGAACTTACATAGTATGTTGACAAATCTGAAATTGCAGACGACAGTTTTTCACTGTTCCATTTTACGAATTTGGAATCAAGAGGGAAATCGTTTATTGTGGCACTTACTAAGGGTCTCACAGGCACCGGCCACACTTGCGACGGGTAGAAATTTTTACCCTCGAAAGTGATTATTCACTCAATAAAGTGAATTAAATTCTGGGTTGGAACTTATGAAGCCCTGGATTCTCCTGCAGGCAGAGCTGTATTCAAATGCTACTCCTGCCAGAGAGATTTTGATTTCCGCGGTTACCTTCCGTCGCGCGACATTTGTTTTGCATCTATGCTCTATCAATTTCTGACCCGTGTTTACTGACAGCTCTGACAAACCAGTAAACGTCGTTCTTTCTTTTCTCATTTCTTCAGATATATTGTTAAGCCAACCTACGAGTTTGAACTCGAACTTTTATGAGAGTGGCGTATGTATGCCGTAATTGTTTCAACATCACTTCACTTTTAACTTCCTGATTTTAAGGCTAAAATTGCTGACTGACCTTTCGTCACCATCCGCGAGAGACATTTTCTGTGATAAAGTGGCAACTGCATCGAAAGCTAAGGAGACCTTGAATTTGCAGACACACATGCGGAGAAAGCTGAAGTTGCCTATGAATTTATTTATAGCTGTCCGTTCAAGCCTGTACCAGGCAGCGTCTGGCCTTGTACGTAATGTTTACGACTTCATTTCTCCTGAACTATTGGTCCTACTGTGATATAATTTTGCTAGTTTATTGAGAGGTGTATGGGCATAATGCCTGCAGAATGTGTCACGAATACAGTTCGTAGTAAAGGAATAATAAATTATCACGTCGTGCATAATGCGGTGCTTTTATTGTGTGAACGGCAGAGAAGTATTAAGTGATAAACCTTTTCCCTTTCATCATATTTTGGTGGTTGACAGCGAGAGAATAAGTGAAATTTTAACCCGTAAGCTGTTTTTCGGATTTCTTCCATTCTCGACGTTTCGGGTCCATAATGTCGCATTGTTATTAATATGAGATTTGCAGGGTACTTACAGCACTTTCCATAGACGTTGTTAGTTAATTTTTAGGCATATTAAACCCGTCACATTAGTGAAAACATAACAATTGTATTTGTCATTTCTTTTGCTGTATATTTACCATTTCAAAAAATTTTGCACAGTGATTTGTATTCTTGGCAGATAAAGCTGATGATGTGTATACAATGATTTGAGATCGGTAGTTGCGAATAAATGACCTAAATACATTTATGTGGCTACTGAAACACCTCATCATTCTTGACTGTCTTAATCGTTCTAATTTTTTGATAATTGCAACCATTATTGAGTGCTGAGTGTTTTTATTGTTATGCACAATGTGCTAGCGCCCCCTCCTCCCACCCCACCCCCCCTCAGAAAGTTGTTTGTGACATTAGTGTTCCCTCTGGCTCTAAGAGTCCTTCGCTAAAGTATTACAGTACGTCATACATCTCTCATCTTCCTATTCACTTGTTTGTTCTTTTTTGTGGAAACTGCATGAATCATTTGAAATGAGTTGCAGTGTCTTCATTTGGTTTCGGAGCATTTTAATTCAGTTACGAAATTTTTCTTAGCATTTCTCAGTTTTTATTTGTCCAGGAATTGGCTATGGTTTCAATCGTTTCGTCTTTAAATCAGCGTTTTGGGTAAAATCTTCTCAGGTATTGTTGAAAGGAAAGTGCGAGTATTAGTTGAGGACAAATTGGATAAAAATCAGTGTGGGTTTAGGCCTCTTAGAGGTTGTCAGGACCAGATCTTTAGCTTACGGCAAATAATGGAGACGTGTTATGAGTATATCAGGGAATTGTATCTATGCTTTATAGATCTAGAAAAGGCATATGACCGGGTTCCTAGGAGGAAGTTATTGTCTGTTCTAAGAGATTATGGAATAGGAGGCAAACTTTTACAAGCAAATAAAGGTCTTTACATGGATAGTCAGGCAGCAGTTACAGTTGACGGTAAATTGAGTTCATGGTTGAGAGTAGTTTCAGGGGTAAGACAAGGCTGCAACCTGTCTCCACTCTTGTTCACATTATTTATGGATCATATGTTGAAAACAATAGACTGGCTGGGTGAGATCAAGATATGTGAACATAAAATAAGCAGTCTTGCATATGCGGACTACTTAGTTGTGATGGCAGATTCGATTGAAAGTTTGCAAAGTAATATTTCAGTGCTAGATCAGAAATGTAAGGACTATGGTATGAAGATTAGCATCTCCAAAACGAAAGTAATGTCAGTGGGAAAGAAATATAAACGGATTGAGTGCCAAATAAGAGGAACAAAGTTAGAACAGTTGGACGGTTTCAAGTACATCTACATCTACATCTACATCCATACTCTGCAAGACACCTGACGGTGTGTGGCGGAGGGTATCCTGAGTACCTCTATCGGTTCTCCCTTCTATTCCAGTCTCGTATTGTACGTGGAAAGAAGGATTGTCGTTATGCCTCCGTGTGGGCTCCAATCTCTCTGATTTTGTCCTCATGGTCTCTTCGCGAGATATACGTAGGAGGGAGCAATATACTGCTTGACTCTTCGGTGAAGGTATGTTCTCAAAACTTTAACAAAAGCCCGTACCGAGCTACTGAGCGTCTCTCCTGCAGAGTCTTCCACTGGAGTTTATCTATCATCTCCGTAACGCTTTCGCAATTACTAAATGATCCTGTAACGAAGCGCGCTGCTCTCCGTTGGATCTTCTCTATCTCTTCTATCAACCCTACCTGGTACGGATCCCACACTGATGAGCAGTATTCAAGCATTGGGCGAACAAGCGTACTTAGGATGCATATTGTCACAGGATGGCAACATAGTGAAAGAACTGGAATCAAGGTGTAGCAAAGCCAATGCAGTGAGCGCTCAGCTACGATCTACTCTCTTCTGCAAGAAGGAAGTCAGTACCAAGACTAAGTTATCTGTGCAGCGTTCAATCTTTCGACCAACTTTGTTATATGGGAGCGAAAGCTTGGTGGATTCAGGCTACCTTATCAACAAGGTTGAGGTTACGGATATGAAAGTAGCTAGGATGATTGCAGGTACTAGTAGATGGGAACAATGGCAGGAGGGTGTCCACAATGAGGAAATCAAAGAAAAACTAGGAATGAACTCTATAGATGTAGTAGTCAGGATGAACAGGCTTAGATGGTGGGGTCATGTTACACGCATGGGAGAAGCAAGGTTACCCAAGAGACTCATGGGTTCAGCAGTAGAGGGTAGGAGGAGTCGGGGCAGACCAAGGAGAAGGTACCTGGATTCGGTTGAGAATGATTTTGAAGTAATAGGTTTAACATCAGAAGAGGCACCAATGTTAGCACTGAATAGGGGATCATGGAGGAATTTTATAAGGGGGCTACGCTCCAGACTGAATGCTGAAAGGTATAATCAGTCTTAAGTGATGATGATGATCATCATCATCATCTTTCACTCTCATTTGAAAACCTGTATTTACCTGATTTGTCCGTTTTAAATCTTCTTTGTTTCTTTAGTGTATGGGACCTCATTGTAACTGATATAAACATCTCTTACTGATTTGAATAGGAACTCCTTGGTCCTTTTTTGCCACTGTTTTGCTAACTCTGGCGCACATAAATGTTTTGCTTATATTTGGCTTCTCACATTGCAAAGTTTACAAAAAGAAAGGCATTCAAATGTTTACATGGAGTGCACGAGGATTAAGATATGTGGTTGATTACATACATCTCCTGTCAGAATATAGTATTAGGAAACTTTATCAGTGCAGACTCTAATAAAAGCTTGCTTCACAAGTGGCCAATAAAGACATCGATTTAGAATGGAATAATATCAAAACATGCATCACTGAAGCAGCCTCAGAAGCACTCGGTAAAAGAAAGAAAACACATGAGAAAAAACTCAAATTTTGAACATAGAAGTTAAAGAAGCCATTTACAAAAAAAAGAAGAAAACAAAAAAAACCAGCTTATTTGAAGATTCATGGTACACATACATAAGCGTCTTAGAACATTAGAACATGACGTACATGGTAGGCAGCAATGAGCATACAAAAACGTAGAAAAAGACACAGCCTCACAGAACATTATACTCAATGAACAATGCATAAATAATTGTACAGGTTTGTGGTGTGCAGAGAACGCCGAATATGACACTCGAGAAAGTATGTACAATGAAAGAGTAGGTCCAGTTACTATGGACGAACTATCGCAGTCTTTGGAAGGTATGAAAAAGAGAAGAGCTACATGAATAGATGGAATAAATGCAGATCTAATTAAATATAGAGGGTTACCACTAGATAAAAGACTTTTACAATTCTTAAATGAATTTTGGTTGAACTGCAAGATCCGAGAGCCTTGATATACAGCAGAAGTAATCTCTCTTATCAAAAAACGGAAACACTGTAAAAACTATCGTCGTGTGAGTCTTACAAACAATGGTTAGATTAGATTAGATTAATACTTGTTCCATAGATCATGAATACGACACTTCATAATGATGTGGAACGTGTCAGGTTGATGAAAGGTGTCTGTACAAGATATTACATTACACAAAATATTGCATGACACTAATGCTTAAGTTAGTTTTTTTTTCCTCCATTAATTTATATCTAAAAATTCAGCCAATGAGTAGAAGGAGTTATCATCTAGAAATTCTTTTAATTTACTTTTAAATGTCGGTTGACTATCTGTCAGACTTTTGATGCTGTTTGGTAGGTGACCAAAGACTTTTGTGGCAGCATAATTTATCCCCTTCTGTGCCAAAGTCAGATTTAACCCTGCATAGTGAAGATCATCCATTCTCCTGGTGTTATAGCTATGCACACTGCTATTACTCTTGAACTGGGCTGGATTATTAACAACAAATTGCATAAGTGAATATATATATATAATGTGAGGTTACTGTAAGGATCCCTAGATCCTTAAATAGATGTCTGCAGGATGACCGTGGGTGGACTCCAGCAATTATTCTGATTACACGTTTTTGAGCAATGAATACTATTCTACTCAACAATGAAGTACCCCAGAATATGATACCATACGAAAGCAGTGAATAAAAGTGGCCATAGTAAGCTAATTTACTGACATTATTGTCCCCAAAATTTGCAATAACCCTAATAGCATACGTAGCCGAACTCAGATGTTTCAGCAGACCATCAATGTGTTGGTTCCAGTTTAACCTCTCATCAATGGACACACCTAAAAATTTTGAAAATTCTACCTTAGCTACAGACTTCTGTTCAAAGTCTATATTTATTACTGGAGTTGTGCCATTTACTGTACAGAACTGTATATACTGTGTTTTATCAAAATTTAAAGAGAGTCCGTTTGCTGAGAACCACTTAATAATTTTGTGAAAACATCATTTACAATTACATCACTTAGTTCTTGGTTTTTGGATGTTATTACTATACTTGCATCATCAGTAAAAAGAACTAACTTTGCATCTTCATCAATATGGAATGGTAAGTCATTAATGTATATCAAAAACAGTAAAGGACCTAAGACCAAACCCTGTGGGACCCCGTACTTAATAGCCCCCCAGTTTGAGAAATCAGCTGTAGTATTAACATTACATGAATCACTTATTTCAACTTTTTGCATTCTTCCAGTTAAGTATGAATTAAACCATTTGTGCACTGCCCCCCTCAAACCATAATGATTTAGCTTATCTAAAGAATTCCATGACTTACACAGTCAAAGGCCTTTGAGAGATCACAAAAATTACCAATGGGTGATGTCCGGTTATTTAGAGCATTTAATATTTGATCAGTGAAAGCGTATATAGCATTTTCTGTTGAAAAGCCTTTCTGAAAACCAAACTGACATTATGTTAGTACTTTATTTTTACAAATATGGGAGGCTACTCTTGAATACATTACTTTCTCAAAAAGTTTTGATAGAGCTGTCAGAAGAGAGATTGGGCGATAGTTGTTGACATCCGACGTATCCTCCTTTTGATGCAATGGTTTTACAATGGCATATCTCAGTCTATCTGGGAAAACACCCTGCTCCCAAGAGCTATTACATACGTGTCTGAGAATCCTACTTATCTGTGGGGAACAAGCTTTAAGTATCTTGCTGGAAATGCCATCAATTCTGTAAGAGCTTTTACTTTTCAGTGAGTTTATTATTTTACTGATTTCAGAGGGAGAGATTCGTGGAAATACAGTTGCTTAAAACTGCACAGGTATGGCCTCTTCTATTAGAAGCCTTGCCTCTTCTGATGAAGATCTAGATCCTATTTTCTCCACAACATTTAAAAAATGATTATTGAAAATATTTCCAATTTCAGATTGTTTGTTAGTACACTTGTCGTTCAGTTTTATGGCAATGAAGTCTTCCTGTGCTCTTGGTTGCACTGTTTCCCTTTCTATAATATTCCAAATTGCTATAATTTTATTATCAGAGTTACTGATCGCAGACATGATACACATGCTTCTGGACTTTTTAATAAATTTTCTTAGTACCGCACAATAGTTATTATAATATTGAACAATTTCGGGGTCAGTACTCCCTCCTGCTGTTAGATACAGTTCTCTTTTACAGTTGCAAGATATTCTTATTCCTTTAGCTAGCCAAGGTTTTTTATATGTTTTCTAAGAATTATGTTTCATTATTTTCTTGGGAAAACAATTTTCAAATATCCTTAAAAATGTATCGTGAAATAAGTTATATTTCAAGTTTGCATCGGGTTCCATATACACTTCATCCCAGTCTAGCTCCTTTAGTCTTTCCCTAATGTTTGCAGTATTTATATTGTTAATTGAACGCACTGCTTTGAAATTCTGATTTGATATACTGCATGGAGCTATGTCATGTACTGTAACTAGCTGTGCACCATGATCTGAAAGACCATTCTCAACAGGATAAGCATTTATGTCCTTAAACTTATCTTGGTCTATCAATGTACTGCTGCTCTTTGTTATCCGAGTAGGAAAATCAATGATGGAGCTCAAATTGAAAGAACTGAGAAATACTACAGGGTCATTCTTCCTGTTACACTCTTTCAGGGAATCTACATTGAAATCTCCACAAATGATAATTTGCTTCCCCCTGTCTGACAGGTAGCACAACAAAGCATCCAAGTTTCCTAGAAATAGCTGGAAATTCCCTGAAGGGGACCTATACACAGTTACAATTATGAAAGGGCCAAAATTTAGTTTTAGTTCAGTGGCACATTCTTCCATATGTTGCTCTACACAAAAATTTTTAGTTTTTAAATGTTTTGTGCTGTGGAAGCTTTTGGCATATATGGCAACCCCTCCTCTCATCATATTATCTCTACTTACATGTGCAGCTTATTTGTACCCATTGATGCAAACCTTTTGCATATCAGTGACAATGTGATGCTCAGACAGGCATAGTACATCCATTACATTCTCAGTTTCTATATCTTCTAAAGAAAGCAGAAGCTCATCAATTTTATTCTTCAATTCCCCAATATTTTGATGAAATATACTAACATTTTTCATTTTTTCTTTTGTGAGTATCATGAACTTTTTTAACATCTTTAGTACTTGCCTGGCTGAGTTTCCCACTGGACACTGATCTTACACTAAAAAAGAGTTACCACCATGAGATGTAGTTCCTCCCCCCTTTAAATTTCCTTTTATCTTCCCTACTATACTCAGCAAACTATACTCAAAGTTAATCAATAACTGCATGAAAATTACTACAGAAGCTATTATTTCTGATGAACAAAATAGATTTAGATTAGATTGTTCACGCACAAGAAATGTGTTTATAATTTAAAACATCTTAGAAGAACACAGAGTATAATATAGAAAGCTATATGGCGTTTATCGACCCGGAGAAGACCTTTGACTGTGTGAACCGTGATAGCGTATGGTAGATTATTCCGGAACGTGGATATCGCTATCACCTAACAGAGGTAGTGAAAATCTTTACAAAACTACACGCATTTAATAAACACAGGTAGGAACCGAAAAGGGGAAATAACTATTAACCAAGGCGTTAGACAAGGACGTGCGCTATCACCAAACCTCTTTAATATCTACACTGACTTCGTTATTTGCAAATGTAAATGTAAAGTAAACAGAGGAATTAACAAATGAAGAAACCCTGAATGTACTTCTGTTTGCTGATCACATCGTTATTATTCAAAAGAATGAAGATGATACCCAATGATAAGCATACCAGCTAACCGAAATTTGCAAGAAATACCACTTCTAAAAAGTTCTAGTTTTTATTTTTATTTTTCAGTCATCAGTCTTCTGATTAGTTTGATGCATCCCGCCACGAATTCCTCCATCTCAGAGTAGCACTTGCAAACGACGTCCTCAATTATCTGCTAGATGTATTCCAGTCTCTGCCTTTCTCTACAGATTTTGCCCTCTACAGCTCCCTCTAGCAATATGGAATTCAGTCCCTAATTTCCTAGCAGATGTCCTGTCGTCCTGTCCCGTCTCCATGTCAGTGTTTTACACATATTCCTTTCCTCTCCGATTCTGTGCAGAGCCTCGTCACTCCTCACCTTATCAGTGTACCTAATTTTCAACATTTGCATGGAGTACCACATCTCAAGTGCACCAATACTCCTCTGCTCCGGTTTCCCACAGTTCGTGTTTCCCCACTATAAAGGGTGTAAGTTTTAAGTTGACAGAACAGAATAACTCGAAATATAAGCCTGACACGAAAAATTGTGTAGAATTCAAAGTTGATTATTTTCGACGTGGGCATCTGCCCCCTGGGGGTGGGACAGGAGGCAACTTTAAAATTTCAAATGGAAACTGCCATTTTTTATTGCAGAATCAGATTCTACATAAAAACTACGTATATTTTGCCTTAAACATTTGGTTTGATTCTTGGTAGTTGGCGCTGTAATTCAAGAAAATCCATGTTCTCATTTTTTCGCGGAAAATGGTTACAGGTAGATATAAAATACGTATTTACTTCGTAAATTTTGATTTGGTATCATTTGTCCGACCTTTGTATCTCCACAGTGAGTGTACTAATGCATGCAAACTTAGCATATCAATTAGCCTGCAAATGGACAAAACATCTGAACTGTCTTCTCAAGCCGATGGTTTCGAACAGACATTCTCAATAAATATGTTCCTAGCCCTGTGAGGCAGCTAATATCAGGTACAGATCGTGAGACGATCATTAGAAATGCTGCTTTCACGTGACTAGAATGCATGAATTAATAAAAGTGAAAGTTTGGAGTCTGTTCTAGAAAGACAACACAGCTATTCCCTTTTTTTAATCTACATTTAATTTATCATCTGTTGTTCTTAGGGGTCAAGCGATAATCAACAATCATGTTCAATTACTTTTGTCACTCAATAACAAAACATTTAAGTCTTGGAAATATCGAAATGACGAATATAAAAATCGTAATTCCTACACATCAAAATTTTTTATCACAGGAAAGAATGATTATTAAAAATCCACATCAGTTCATTTAAACCTATGTTGTGATGCACTGAGTTGGTGGAGAATAAATTTACTTTTTGAACTAATGAAAAGAATGTCTCATGTACTCAATGTGATGGTAGGTCAGTATCCTTGCTCTTGATATTCAGTGGTCAAAGTCTGCACAAGCTGGAGAGACCCAAATCTAGATTTGACATTTACTGTGGCCTATTGCGATATGGTACCTTACCAAGTGGCATCTGCAATGACGTTGTCTACGTGCTGGATCTCAAACGCTAATTCCTTACTCTGGCCTTGACTGAATTTACTCAGTCACCACTTTCCTGCACGCCGTAGAATGTTAATCTTTCCATAGTCGAAATAATGTCTACTGCACACTCGCTGTATGTTGGAGTGACGTGCACAATTTCTTTGCCCCCAAAAATTCCTGCAGGAATAATTAACTACCGTTTTGCCATCTGTTGCCACGATACATAAAGCGTATCATCCTCACTTTGCAGAAAGCAAAGCTCTCAATGTCCTCGCTTATTACCACACATTTTTGCAGCCCGATGCGAGAATATATATATATATATATATATATATATATATATATATATATATATATATATATATATATATATATAGAGAGAGAGAGAGAGAGAGAGAGAGAGAGATAGAGAGAGAGAGCCTTAAGTTCTCAAAATGCTTTTATGCAATGGGGTCATTATCGACCTGCGCAGTTCGTCTCCTAAATGCATTTGTCTTTAACTTGTTCGTTCATGCCAGTCCATATATTGGTAGAGATTGTTATGTTAATTTTCGTTACATGAGATCAACTGCAATTGCCTTTTGTTGGTATAATATAACTCTTATTTTCTGAGGATCTCATACTGTTTCGCCCTGTCGTTATGGATCAATCTCATGTAAAGTCCGTAAAACCTGTACACCTTACAATGGTACATGCTATTTGGCTGGGTGCATACATCATTGCCCTCAAATCGCTCGCAGGTGTTAAGAGACAGTCCTTGGCGTAATTCTCCGTACTAGGAGACTTCACAGTTAAACTCCTTAAGAGTTAATATGAGCCTATGAACAGGTGTTCACATGATTATTACTCTCACAATCGTCTCAGCGCATCACGTGTCACCTTGCTCAAACACTCTAGGATTTGCTGCAAGAGGAGAGCGAATTTTTCTGTCGGCGATTTGCCTATATCAAAACTGGTGGCAAAGCTTTTTCTTTCTGACCAATCCGAGCATTCATACTTGTTATAGCTCCACCCATTAGAGTTTCTGTTGCCTATCAAAGGCCTTGTTTCTTTTGTAGCGCAGAGTTTAACTTCTGCTACGTAGTACTGAGACAAACAGCTCTTCTCCACATGGGTTTTAACGCAGATGGCCACAGTGAGTCACCACCGTTTTGACCTGGGTTTCTCTGGACGTTTATCTGCCATCTCCTGTCATGTTCCTGCAGAAACGCCTTCCAAAGCGTCATCGTTGAAACCTAGATTCACTGGGTGTCTTCGAGAGACGAGAGCCATTTCTGCCGGCAGCCTGCGCAGTGGTTATGGCATCGCATTGTGTCCGCTGCATCTCCTATTGTGGAGTTTTCTGCCAAACATGGGATGAGTGTTGCCGTCGTAAAATTCTCCTTTCCTCAGGACTGCATCTTGTAGCTTGGGTTGCATGAAATGCCTAGTGTGAGTGTTAGTGGTTCATATTCACAAGATGTTTGCTTGATTATTCGATTTGCATATCAATAAAATTTCTACATTTGCATGTAACTAAGCTGTGTGGCATATCGATTTAACCAAAATTTTTGCGGAAATAGGTGTGTCATTTGTGTGACACCTTACACGTCAACTAAGCCTATTATCGAAATCCCCTCAAAGAGAAATCGAAAGCGATGATGCTGTTTGTTACAGGTTGGAACCTGCAAGAATATGCACATGTCGCTTTCGGGTAGTCCACTGGATCAGTGATTCTTTCCTGTTTGCTCGATTCCGTTTTACGTGAGTCGTGCTCAACTTCGTTTATGATTACCCGGATGACGTCATTATTTACAACAAGACCTTTGCCGAAAATCTGCAGCACATCCACCAGGTATTGGAAAGGTTGGGGGAGGAGGTATTGACTGTGAAACCCTGAGAAGTTACATTAGTGCACTCTGAGATCTACTTTGCCGGGTCATTTAAATACAGCTTCTGTGGTTCGTGTGGACGTAGAATCAAATAGGAAATAGCTCAGTTTATGCGTATGATAATATTTTTTCGTAACTTCATACCTATAGTTAGTCAAGTTCGCTGCTTCATTGAATTTGTTGCGTAGGAAAGGTCAAAACTTCAGACAGACTGAAAGTCAGCAAGCTGATATTGACACTCTGAAGAGAGCTCACAGTAACACCACTGTACTGGTTGTCCGAAACTTTGACTTACCCTTCACTTTAAAAACTGTAGCTTGAAATTCGTGAATATGAGTTATGTTGCTGCCGGAACAGGATGGAGAACGTCGCCCTATTGCTTACACATACGTGGTTTAATAACTGCAGACGCCAACTGTTAGACCTAGAAGCTTGAGGTCCTCATTGTGTTATTCACCAAGGAAAGATTCACGTTTTTCTTAGAGCACCGTCAGTATAGTTTACAGACTGACAATTACGCTCTCTCAATGGTCTTAGCATACCCCATAAGACGGGGCATATTGCGAAGTGAGCGATGCGAATTTCTCCTTTAAAGTTCGCAGTAAAGCATATAAGGGGTCATGAAAACGTTGTCGCTGACGAGCTAAGCCTTTTGTCTGAGTCTGACGACGAGGAAATTTTATTTCGGCGAGTGACCGATGGGGAAGCAATTATTAGTGCAGTCTTAGTTGAATGCATGAACTGTTTGATGGTCTCAGCCACCAGCATGACTCTGACCTGGAACTGTCACATATAAAACAATGTCTTCAATGTGAAGAGTAAGTGTTCGGTTACCAGCTTAAAAAGACAATTTTGTGTTTACAATTCAAGGGCGATGGTCAGCGGAAAGTTATTTTCCTCAAGATCTCATTACCACCTAATTTAAACACTACCATCAGACACTGTTAGAAGGACACATAAGTATTTATAATACCATACATAAGATCAAGAAACATGTATCCAGGCCCTAGCTCTATACATATATAAGGAGGATGGTTGGGCAGTGCCAAGAAGGTGAGTTGGAGAAATCAAGTTCGGGCTGTAAGAGCGGATTACAGCATTCCACTCCAGCCGAACGTGCTTCAGGACGACTTTTCGTTAATCATGTATGCACCCTCCCTGGATTCAGGAGGGTTAGTGTTATATTTTCGCTGCAGTTGTAGCCTTCTCGCGTTTTGTGTGGTTGATGTCGAGTGGGGGGCATCCTCGGTAGCCAGCACTAAACACCTTCGAAAAATTGTCTCGCTCTTTCGCCCTCCTGTCACTCTTGTCAGCGATTACACCCGAGACTTAATGTCTTGGGAATTGTATAAGTTTAATTTTTTCCATGGGATCCTTCTAGTAACTACCACCCCCTATTACCCTCAATCGTCTTTCACAGAGAGGGCAAATGGAAACTTGAAAACTGCACTAAAACCATTTTCCCCAGCGGACGGTATTCTACAGTTCTCGGCACACAATTCTAATTTGTCGTTGATCTTCTATTCCAACATCTTATACGTGCGCGAGAATGATTGACCTCATTGACGAAGCACTCCATGGAGTTTTTCCTGTTTAATATATTGATACGATCCGAATGGTCTTCATTCCAGGAAAATAAATTCGTTTGGTCCACGTTTTGTTTAAGGTATTCAATAGATATAGACTTCGTGCACTATCGTCAGCCTAATTATCTGTGTGGTCTGCGAACCTGAACTCACATTGCTGTCAGTATTACACTGTCTTGGCACAACGCCCTGTCTTCGTTCCCTATTCGACCTGTGCCCTTCCGCTTACCACGTTTGCGAAGCTGTTCTCTTGTTGTTTCATATTCAACAACACATTATTTTCACAGTCTTCTGTACCTAACCCTGTGCGTCATCATTTCTGTTTTTTTTATTTTCAGTATTTGTGTTGTTGGTCAGGCCTTTTCCCTATCTCTCTACATGTCTTCATCAACGTCAAACGTTACTGTAGCGATTATCTTCACTTCTATGTTATAGAAGTCGTTTGCTACTTGGTTCTGCAATTCTTCTGGTATTTATATCGCGAAATCCATGTCCTGGTGTCTACTGGTGACAGGGAGAAATACTCTGTCCTGGCAGAGGTTGAAAGGACTGGTTATGGGACTCTCTTTACGGTGTAAGTAACTTAATGGCAGTATAGTATGCCGTCTACTGGGACCGTCCACTTTATCGGGATCGACAGTGGCATACTGCGCACATGTGCATGGCTGCCCGTCGTAAATCACAAGAGTTTACACCTAGCTACAGTTAGCAATGAAAGCACGTGCTTAGTGATTTTCATTTTCGCATCACGAACCCCATTGTATTTCAATTATTGTACCTAGTGCGAGTGGTTTCAGAGCTGTCTTCTCTGATCAGTTACTACCTTTAAAAGGTCTCTCCTTCTCACACCAGCGATGATTGCGACTACGTCGTTAACAGAACCGTCGTTGTGGTTAAACTTTATTTCCCGACTGATGGTGAGTAAGCTAGCAGTTTATAAATGTCTGTGTATATTGTGTTGTAGAGACGTATGTTAAAATATATATGTTGCACCGGTAGGCAGGTACGTAATAAAAAGTTTTGTATTATTTTGCTGCTTGTAAAATCAGTAAAAAAATGGCTCTGAGCACTATGGGACTTAACATCTGAGGTCATCAGTCCCCTAGAACTTAGAACTATTTAAACCTAACTAACCTAAGAACATCACACACACCCATGCCCGAAGCAGGATTCAAACCTGCGACTAGAACCGCACAGACACCACGGACGGCAAGAATATGTAAGTATGCATTATATTTTCTAATTTTATTTAATAATTGTGTTTATTCATTACATGTAGAGAATTAGAACTTTTTAGGTTTCCTCTGGCCCACCTATTACTGGAAGTCAGATTTTGCCATCGCAGCAACACTTACCTACCGTTTCTTCCATCCATTTCAAGGCATTTTACTGCACACAGTTTTTGATCCATCCCCCAACGATGAATTATTTATGACTGAAATAATTAATTAATAGATCATAAACAACTGAATCCTCACCAAAAGCCTCTTATCATCCACGTAGAAGGGTATGACGTCTTTCTGTTTGTTATATATAGTTTATATGATGCCGTCGTTGTGAGTCTTCAAGAGCCTCCGATGTTATGAGAGATGTGTGACGTTCAGCGTCTAACATGTGACGGGTTAGTGACTGTTCCATTACTGCTCTGCTGCCACTGTAGCTCGTACGCTCGATTGATGTTCTACATTGCTCCAGAGTTTCTTCGATTCGAGTAGGTACAGCCCTCTTAGAAGTACACACTAAATCAGACTTACGTTTGCGAGGCTTATTGAAATATGGTTCTCGTACTTACCGACAGATTTTATTGTTGATCTCCGCAAAAACTCTCCAGCTATACCATATCTTATTGCAGCTCAGCATCAAAAACCGTGCTCAAAATAACATTTGATTTGTATGTTTACTGAATAATCTATAAGCACTAAGTGTCCATGACCATCGCACCAGCAATCTCTGCATCCTGTCACGTATACCATATGCAGAAATGTTGATAAGACTCAAAATGATACAGATTTATAAAGTAGCCAATGATGTTCCTGACGGTTCAAGCTATCCCCATTCAAAATTGCAACGGGATTGGTTCAGCGATAGAGTAGTGAAAATGCTACAGTCGGAGACAATTTTGCATGAATAATATAGGTATTAGTATGGAAGCATGGATTAAACAGGTTGAGATAAGAATAAACATTGCAGAGATAATTCTGGATCATATTACGTACAACATATCAATCAGCACAATTATTTTCACAAATATGATAGTAAACATCTACTACAAAGAGAAAATATTTTTGCTTAGTTTTCGTAATATTCTTCAAATTAATAAATATTTTGTACTACACTCATTGTAAAGTAGCCTGTGTTATTTCCTAAGGTTCAAGCAACCAAAAAATGGTTCAAATGGCTCTTAGCACTATGGGCCTTAAAATCTGAGGTCATCTGTCCCCTAAACTTAGAACTACTTAAACCTAAGTAACCTAAGGACATCACACACATCCATGCCCGAGGGAGGATTCGAACCTGCGTCCGTAGCAGAAACGCGATTCCTGACTGATGCGCCTAGAACCACTCGGCCACAATAGCCGGCTTTATGTTATCTCCTACTGAATTTCATGGATATATCTTCAGAGGCTTAGTTGTGAAAGCGTAACAGATCTACTGTCGTATGTATAATATTGGTATGGTTTACTACCTTTTCTTATTGTGTCATGGTATTGTGAGCTGGTCACTTTTACAAAAATCGATTCTGAGAGTAAGTGAGCTGAATACAAATATTCCGTCTCTTATTATCTGAAACTTTTCAGAAATCCAATAGTAAATTTCATGTGTGTACCACCTTATCAAGCAACAGTTAAAAGCCATTTACACTGAATTGGAGCCCTCTCTCTTTTATTCTGAGAGCTCCGTTGCAGCGACATATTGTTTTCTAGCCTCGATCGGTGTCAGAGGACACGACTGTTATTTACCCAGTGTGTACGCGACTGTGTATGGTTCAAAAGGTTGAAATGGCTCTGAGCACTATGGGACTCAACGTCTGAGGTCATTAGTCCCCTAGAACGTAGAACTAGTTAAACCTAACTAACCTACGGACATCTCACACATCCGTGCCTGAGGCAGGATTCGAACCTGCGACCGTAGCAGTCTCGCGGTTCCAGACTGCAGCGCCTAGAACCGCAAGGCCACTTCGGCCCGCGACTGTGTATGTACTGTTTTCGCTACACTCTTGCTCCCCAAGCAAAGGTAAACAAACGTAGTGCTGCTCAGACGATCCGCAACAGACGAGCTCCAGGAACGGACTGCCAACTGGGTTACCCTCTCAGCTTTATTGTAAAAAAGGAGCACTTATATGAAGTTTGGGACGTAGGAGACGAGTTACTGGTGGAAGTGAACCTGTGAGGATGGGTCGTGAGTCGTGCTCCCGTAGCTCATCTGGTAGAGAACTTGCCGGCAAAAGGTAAAGGTCCCGAATTCGTGGCTCGATCCCTCGATCAGAGGAAGACGAGGGAGATTCAAGGTAGATCACTCTCGCAAGCGATTGAAAGCGTTACGAAGTGCATTATTGTGAATTGTTTGGTTGTAAAACCAACAATCTGCAACTACCGTATACATTGTGACGATGAGTACATGGTGTTGTAACCGTAGAAAAGCCAAGTCTAAATGCAGTTGTTCTCAGACGATACACCAGAAATCATACGGGGAGATAGAGTTAACAGGGGACGCCAGGCGTGTCAGAGGGGTCACAAAAGATAACGACGCAGCCAGATAGCCGAGGCGGCGGTCCAAGCGGCCAGGCAGCTGCGTGTGATAAGCAAGGAAGCAGACTCAGCTATTAAGATAAAAAGGGCGCTCTGGGCAGGTCCCTTAATAAGCAATAACTTGCAGTATCAACACTCTTGGCTAGAGGGAGAAGTCTGGGAGCGGAGAGAGAAAGAAAGAGGGCCCTAGGTGGGGACCGCACTACGTCATGAGGAGCCAATGAAGGGCTCAGGACGCAGTGCGTGACCCTATAGGGAGAGGCCCCTCTACCCCTCCACCCGGCTTCTGAAGAAAAGTACTGAAGTTAATACTAAAACAATCCCTAATAAGGAAAAGTTGCACTCGACGCTACGTCATGCCAAGCGCTGGCGGAGTCGAAGGGGAAGAGCTAACAAAACTCTGAGGCACGCCGCTCCGGGGATCTCTCTCTCTCGGGTTTAGGCAGCGACGGTAGTCAGCGTGAGTAGCAGCCGACTTGGGCCGAGGGCGGGCTGCAGGCAGACAGTTGGAGATAGTCGCCGATGAGCGTTTAGGCAGCGACCGCGGGACTCTGACGTAGGGTGCTAGTGTGGGCAGCAAAGTGCTGGAAAGTTCTATCAGGCAGCCAGAACGGTGGAAGTCAGTCACCGTCTCTGTAATGGGCTTGGCTATTCTGTAGGTACAATCACTACGCAGTTAGGGTGATCTGTATTCTTTATGAATAAATTAGAACTTTTATAACGTCCATACGAGTTTACTTCTACCAACATCCTAGCCTTGTACCTTCACACCAGGGAATTTAACATCTTAGCCAGATCAAAAGTCTCCCTCTCAATTAGGTCAACTGGCTAATTCCCGTTTACGAACCGTGTCGCTCAATCCCTCGCAAAACCCACGCTTGGGACGCGACAATGGGAGGCCACACATCGAAAGATGTTTTGATGCTGTAGGTCTTATAATTTTCTTTTAATGTGAACACAAATGAGGAAATGATGTATGGGAAAACATAATAACGATTTTTCGAAGGTTTATATACCTTGAATAGATCGCCAGTAGCATACGACATCAGAAGACAACAAGAAAAAGTGAGACATGCGAAAGACCCTCACTTAGCACTACACAGCACTACACGTATTCGCCAAAGTAAAATTACTTTCCTTGAAATGCTACAGAGACTGCAGCTTTGACGAATGCCGCATTGTGCCTCATTTTTATTATACCCTCTCGGACGGCTTTATGGAAGGCGACCACCTCATAATCGTGCAGGCCAGGGGAGTAAGGTACTTTTCTCAAAGAAACCGTGGGAGGAAGAAGGGAGCGATTGATGTAAGCACTTACTCGCAAGCAGATGCGTGAGCATCAAGTGTGGTTTGATTACCAGTCAACTGATCAACATTGTCCTCCCACTCTTTGTCCGCGCGGGTGGCTGGGAACCTGCATTTGATGTAGGTGCCCACACGCGTCATTGCAGCTGTGCGAGTTGGAAGTGGTTGTGTCTACCGACGCCTGTGTGGCTGGCTCCGGAATGGACGGGGGCGTAGCCGCTGATGGTTGGTGTGCAGGATCCAGCAGCGGTGGGCAGCGTATCCTTTCATTTGTTCAAGTGCCAATGAGAGTGGGTTTAAATTGCTCAGTTGAAACAGTCTAATACATGCCGCTATTTCGGAATCAGAATGTCTTTGTTTTTCTTGAAATTACTTCCAGAATACGGAGAAGTGAGAGGTGGGCTTACAGCGTCATCATGCACCTACACATACACTGATGCCTTCAACTCAAATTAACTAAGGATGTTGTCCATGACTTTGGGGTTTTGTGGGCCTGTTTATCAGATGTGAAGATCTAGTTCTTAGGCAAAACCAACGTAGTTACTGGACGGTTGGGGTGCTGGTAGAGATGAGGCAAAACTATCGCCATATACCCACAGGTAATCGCTGCAGTGGCGAGCAGAGCAAATGTTATTTTACAACTATCAGGAGATCAAATAGAGCCCTCGGCAGCGCGTAAAGCAAAGATTCTTTGTCGCACATAAGAATCCACTCCTGGAAATGGAAAAAAGAACACATTGACACCGGTGTGTCAGACCCATCATACTTGCTCCGGACACTGCGAGAGGGCTGTACAAGCAATGATCACACGCACGGCACAGCGGACACACCATGAACCGCATAGTTGGCCGTGGAATGGCGCTAGCTGCGCAGCATTTGTGCACCGCCGCCGTCAGTGTCAGCCAGTTTGCCGTGGCATACGGAGCTCCATCGCAGTCTTTAACACTGGTAGCATGCCGCGACAGCGTGGACGTGACCCGTATGTGCAGTTGACGGACTTTGAGCGAGGGCGTATAGTCGGCATGCGGGAGGCCGGGTGGACGTACCGCCGAATTGCTCAACACGTGGGGCGTGAGGTCTCCACAGTACATCGATGTTGTCGCCAGTGGTCGGCGGAAGGTGCACGTGCCCGTCGACCTGGGACCAGACCGCAGCGACGCACCGATGCACGCCAAGACCGTAGGATCCTACGCAGTGACGTAAGGGACCGAACCGCCACCTCCCAGCAAATTAGGGACACTGTTGCTCCTGGGGTATCGGCGAGGACCGTTCTCAACCGTCTCCATGAAGCTGGGCTACGGTCCCGCACACCTTTAGGCCGTCTTCCGCTCACGCCCCAACATCGTGCAGCCCGCCTCCAGTGGTGTCGCGACAGGCGTGAATGGAGGGACGAATGGAGACGTGTCGTCTTCAGCGATGAGAGTCGCTTCTGCCTTGGTGCCAATGATGGTCGTATGCGTGTTTGGCGCGGTGCAGGTAAGCGCCACAATCAGGACTGCATACGATCGAGGCACACAGGGCCAACACCCGGCATCATGGTGTGGGGAGCGATCTCCTACACTGGCCGTACACCTCTGGTGGTCGTCGAGGGTACACTGAACAGTACACGGTACATCCAAACCGTCATCGAACCCATCGTTCTACCATTCGTAGACCGGCAAGGGAACTTGCTGTTCCAACAGGACAATGCACGTCCACGTGTATCCCGTGCCACCCAACGTGCTCTAGAAGGTGTAAGTCAACTACCCTGGCCAGCAAGATCTCCGGGTCTGTCCCCCATTGAGCATGTTTGGGACTGGATGAAGCGTCGTCCCACGCGGTCTGCACGTCCAGCACGAACGCTGGTCCAACTGAGGCGCCAGGTGGAAATGGCATGGCAAGCCGTTCCACAGGATTACATCCAGCATCTCTACGATCGTCTCCATGGGAGAATAGCAGCCTGCATTGCTGCGAAAAGTGGATATACACTGTACTAGTGCCGACATTGTGCATGCTCTGTTGCCTGTGTCTATGTGCCTGTGGTTCTGTCAGTGTGATCATATGATGTGTCTGACCCCAGGAATGTGTCAATAAAGTTTCCCCTTCCTGGGATAATGAATTCACGGTGTTCTTATTTCAATTTCCAGGAGTATAGATTTAAGTGAGTGATGCATTCGCTTATTCATACCGGTACTGAGTAGATGGTGACTTCCGCAAAGGTTAAGTAGCTTGTTGAATAGTAATCCCTGAAACTGACGACCTTGCTGAGAGGTAATGGTACGATGAATCACGTGGCGAGAAAACCTGACGTCCAGAAGTGCCTTGGCGACGGAGTTAGCAGTGATGTATGTTAGTGGTATGGCTTCAGGCCACCTCATGTAACGGTCAGCGATTGTTAATATGTAGTAGTGACTCATTTTATCTATTCCATTTGAAAGACCAGTTGGCTATCTTAAAAAAGCAGGTAGTACATTTTACAGTTATGGATTTTACTATGATGAATATGAATCCCATACTTCTTTTCAGAGCGTAGGGGAAGACGCGGGAGGCCCGTGCTGCCTTGCTAGGCAAGGTCCTAGTGGAGGTGGTTTGCCATTGCCTTCCTCCGACCGTAATGTGGAAGAATGATGATGATGAAGAAGACACAACAACACCCAGTCATCTCGAGGCAGAAAAAATTCCTGACTCCGCCGGGAATCGAACCCGGAACCCCAGGCTCGGGAAGGGAGAACGCTACTGCGAGACCACGACCTGAAGACGGATGTTACTATACAACGTTTTATACTTCAAATATTTTCTCTTGAGCAATAAACCAAGACTAACGCGAATTAGTTAGTACTGTAATAAGATGAACATCAATAGAGGAAAAGAAAACAGTAACAACTAAATTTTAAGAACAGTGATGGTAATAGTAAACACAGATATGTGTAAAATGTTGCGTCCGTAGAGGAATAATCTGATTGAGTGGACATGCCGCAAAGATTTATTTTTCTGGCACGAAACACAGGAGTGATAATTGGGCTGTCTTTCTTAGGACCCGACCAGACCACTTCCCAGACGTTTAATCGTTGCTTTGATGCCAGGACCTGACATGTCTCATTGAAGACGTCTTGGTGTGATTTTTGTGCGTTAGAGGCCGTAAATGATCGCTCTGCAGTTACGCTACATTTCATCTGCAAATCCGGTTACCGGTACATAACGTCAGCCAAGGCAAGGTGGATGCACCGTTGAGGACGTATTGTTGTTTGAAAGAATCCTTCAGCTGACTTTCTCGTATCTTCATCCACTCCACTATTTTTATGCTGGCTACTTTTCTCCAAAGGCAAACAGCCCCGGTACTGTTTCCCTTTGGCGTGTCGAAAGTCCGTTCTAAATTGTGCCACAAATTCTGCATGTCGGCACTGAAGGGGCGAAGTAAATTCAATTGGCCGCTGTAGAGTAGAAGTGGTGGCCGATGGCCCATAAACACTTCACAGTGTTTGCCCTCTGAAATAGGCTGTAAATGTTTAATGGCTAAGCAGATGGCGAGAAGTTCTCTGTCGACAGCGCTTCACTTAGTCAGCCTCTGTAAGATGCATCGGGAAAAATCCCTGCGTTTGCCAAGATCCATAAATCTGTTGCTGTAAAGCGGCCTCCAATGCTACCTGTATGGCATCAGCGTGCCTGGTTCGGATGTGTTACCAGTGTTGCCGTAGATAGTGCTGTTTTCAGATCTTCAGATTCTTTAGATGGTTCCGCAGACCACTCAATGATTCTGTCACCGGAGGTGTTTTTTCTGGTGACAAGCAGATTTTTGCTGGTTATCAGCAGATGGAGAGACTGTTGCACAATGGCATCGTGTGGTAAATGATAGCTATAGAAATTCACGATGGTTGTATGTTGTCAAATGCCCCCTTTGCAGGAGGGAGTGTCATATTTTGAATAGCTGAAATCTTTTCTTGAGTCCAGAAAATAAATCTCCGCTTTGGGAAGCTCACATTTCTGTACATTAATTTCGATACTAGAATCAGATCTTTAAGGTGTCGAAAGAGTTGGCGTAAATTTTGTAAATGTCTTTCGAAGGACACAGAAAAAATCAAAATATCGTCAAGATATCAAAAGATCGCATTAAACACTGTGCATGATTCTCCGCTTTATCTGTGTAGCTTTTCTTTGTCCATACAACATAAATTATAATGATATAGTCCAGATGTTGTGGTGATGGCCGTTTTCTTTACGTACTCCTTGGCCATTTCGCCATTGGAATCTGTGAGAATACCTTAGCGCAATTTAAGAGCCTAAGTATAGATGTAACATGAACTGAATTAATAAAATTTTCGGTGTTTAGTACCAGATAAGAGATTGGTACCGCTTGAACGTTTAATAGATGATAATACCTCATTATCACCACCTTTCTTTTCCACCACACAGATTGGAGATGCTCAACCACTATATGGCACATACACAATGCCTTCTGCTAACATCTTGTTCATTTCTTTTTGTGTTGCTACCAGTTTCTCTGAAAAGGGGCAACGAGCACTGCAAAATCCAGGCTGTGCGTACAAGGTCTTGATGTGTTGCTGTATGTTGTGGCAGAGTTTTTCCCTTACTTTAACTACACCCGTCAGTGTACGGAATTCATTAAATAACTCTGCACACACACAGCGTCACTGTAGATGGCTCGTAGTTCACCTGTCATGGATGCCCGTGTTGCTATGTTCTTCTCAGAAGTACATGGTTCGACGTGACATTTCATGAAATAGTGCAATGCGACACGGTCTCTCCCAGAAATGTTGCGGCATTCTCAGAAATTCCACCGATTGTATTTCTCGCTATTTGCTTGCGGTTTAAAGGACGTGTGAAGGAACAGTGGTTGTTGGAATGGAATCTGCGCTCAAAAAGAGGCAGTGCAGCTCGGCACTGTCATGAGAATTTAAATATGAGTGGAAATTAGAGAAGTTTTTTCGAAGAGAAGGATGAAAATTCTCAGTGTCTGTTACGCAGTCACATTATCTGCGGGCATCGAAATTATGCTATAAAATGACATTACTCCACAATGCACAAGGGATTCCAAGATTTATTTGCCGTGCAAGGAGAAAACAACTGGTGGACGTAAAAAGGTGTATCTCTGCACAGCAAGCAGATCTCATCGTTAGTAACCCATGAAACTGATTGTTTGTGTGCTGTTTATATTTGTACGTATATGCTTGTAAAAATCCTATGAGTTTACTGTCCACTGTGTTGTTCTATTCAGCCGCCAAGCAGCTGTAGCGACCCGACATTACACGCAAGCCACAAAACAGCGTTCAAAGTAGCCAGATGTATCAAACGTTTCAATGATGGTGAGTTCATTAGTGCATTGCGGAACCAGTGGAACTCGCGACGCCATTGGAGGGACAAAGGTCTTCCGACCTCAGTCTGTCGCGACTAACAATAACTCGCCGCATATGTGTCATGGCGTCGGATGTCTATAGGCAGACAATTGACCGTGCCAACAAGGTCCTCGCATTCTCAGTCGCTTTGGACGAGTCGATCGACATTACGGACACGGCACAACTTCCGATTGATGTTCGTGGAGTCGACAGGAATTAGCACCTTACAGAATAATTGTGAGACTGGTGCCAATGAAAGACACAACGAGGGAGATCGACTTGCTAAGAACGGTTGAAGAAGCAACTGAATCCGTTGGCCCGAATTGGCCTGTTCCATACCAGTCTTACTCACCGCACCTATCCCAGTACACACATCTCTAGATGCATGCATGCTGACAAGTGTAGCACTCCTATTGCTGTTTAGTAGATATGAGCCTGGGACGGTTGAGACTATTGTGGTGACATAAGAGCTGGTTTAGAAGAAGAAAGGGAAGATGAAGAAATTAATGTGTTACGCAGACAGAAGGAGTTTCAAATATTTTACTTAGGTCACTTCTGTTATGAATTCCGAAGCATTTTAAAAACAAAGAAGGTTTTTGGAAAGAGAAAAATGTTCATAGAAAATAAACACACAATTCAAAGGCTTTACGGTTCTCCTTTTAAATACGCTGTAATGTTAAAGCTCTGTGCCGGCTGCTGTGGCCGAGCGTTTGTAGGCGCTTCAGACCGGAACCGCGCTGCTGCTACGGTCGCAGGTTTGAATCCTGCCTCGTGCATAGATGTGTGTGATGTCCTTAGGTTAGTTAGGTTTAAGTAGTTCTAAGTCTAGGGGACTGATGACCTCAGATGTTAAGTCCCGTAGTACTTAGAGCCACTTGAATCATTTGCTAAAGCTATGTGGTTTTCCGATGTATTAGTCGCGTGGAATGTAACGCTGTTATACCAATGCAGGAAATATATTTTCAATACCTGACACATTCACTCCGGAAGGTTCTTACCCCGCTCGTTGTTGTGAGAAACCTTAAGATGATAAAACTACTAACTTCTACAACATACATTCGTTGTGATGCATGCTCTGTGTAGGTTTCTGAAAGTGTACAGCACCCATTTTTCACATCCGATTACAATTTGGAAAGCATGTTATGCTCCCGTGAGTTCTATAAAATGATCGTCAGCAAAGGAAAATGCATGAAACAACGACATCTTATGAGGACGTTGAGAATTACACACCATGCTGCAGTAAGTCCATGAACAGAACGCAGTATCTTCCACACACAACTCTCAAACAAATGGTTTGCAGTACATCACAAACCACTTTAACAGACATAGAAACATTGCAGTTATGATATTGAAGACACGATTTACGTACAGAGCACTTTATAAATGGATCCATTCTGTATTTGTTGTGGTTGGATATTAAGGACTGCAGAGATTGCATAGATACATTCGTGGGTCAGCAGAACCCACGTATCCCGATTGACCAGTTCCGGGAGGTCAGAGGTTGTCCGTGCCTTAATGCGGAAGTATCCATTCCTTCCGCTCGCTCCCGAGACTGCCGACTACCAGCTGGATGACGCAGCACCAAGCCTTAAGTCATGGCCGACGAGCTGATCTATTTGCCTACCTATATAGACACACCTCTCTTTCTATCCCCACATTTTATGCAAGTGTTGATGTCCAACATTCCACACTCATCATCCATCCTTCCGCATTGACCCTCATTCAAAATCTCTGACGTCACACTTTAAACAACTGTTCAGACCTCATCTTCTTTTCGCCCAGTATTCCTTCATAAATAACGAATGGGCTAGCTTTCGTTGCGCAAACCACGTATGTCGGCTAGTTTTGCACTCCTCTTCCTCAAAACCCCGTGTGTTAGTGATTTTTCTGATTTCATTTCTATCATGTGGATTTGGATACCCTTATTATCTCAGGTCTTTTTCTGTCTGTTTCTACCAGTTCGGTTTTGTAGTTTTGTTGTTTAACAATGTATGGATTTTGTGCTTTAACCTGTTTGAATCCATTCTTTCTAAATGCCCCATGAATTGTATTCTTTTTATATGCATTGTGTCTGTTATTTTGGAGATATTTTTATATATTTCTGCGTTGGGTTTTGGACAATGCACACAATCTTTAGGTCTTGGTCCTAGGATTTTCCTCCTTATTTTACGTTCTTTCGCTTCTAATTCCTCTTTTAGTGTTCTGTGTTGAAGGTTTAGTGTCTCAGATGAGTAGAGAGCTTCGGGTTTAATTACTGTTGTGTAGTGTCGTTTTTTGCAGTTCCACGAGAGAATCTTTTTGTTGTAAATGTTTTTTGTTAATTGAAACGCCGTCTCCATTTTCTGGACTCTTGAACTGACAGATTTATTTTCATTACAGTTTTATGTAATCCATTCACCTAAATATTTAAATTCTTTTACTCTAGAGATGTAGTTATTACCAATTTTGAGATCAGAAGGTGCATCTTTGATGTCAGTCATAAATTTTGTTTTTCAAATGGAATTTGTAATCCAATTTTTGCTGCCTGCTCTTGTAATAATTTTAGCTTATTATTACGATTCCACATCACATACGATGTTCGATGTTAAAAGAAGTCTCATGATCTCCGTGTCCAATTCTAGCTGCAAGTCGAAACAAAAGCCCGATAAACAGTGTTACGTTTCTTATTGGCAGGTCAGTTCTTAGACACACCAGTTGTCTTAATAATTAGGCCCCCTCAGTGAAGGAGGAAGTGTCTCGCGAACTGAGGTACACAACAGTGCCACCTCCAACGTCACAAAATGATCTGACATCACAACGTGGAACAGGTGTCAATATAGTTGTATGTAAGTACCATGAACCATGGACCTTGCCGTTTGTGGGAAGGCTTGCGTGCCTCAGCGATACAGATGGACGTACCGTAGGTGCAACCACAACGGAGGGGTATCTGTTGAGAGGCCAGACAAACCTGTGGTTCCTGAAGAGGGCCAGCAGCCTTTTCAGTAGTTACAGGGGCTACAGTCTGGATGATTGACTGATCTGGCCTTGTAACACTAACCAAAACGGCCTACTGTGCTGGTACTGCGAACGGCTGAAATAAAGGGGAAACTACAGCCGAAATTTTTCCTGAGGGCATGCAGCTTTAATGCATGCATGGAGAGCTGCATCAGACCAGTCTCAGGACTGAAGACCACAACAGCAACAACAAGTAGTTGTATTTACACTTTGAACATGTATATATATATATAAATCATCACGATTAAAACTACACACAAAATCTATGCAGTTAAGAGTCATCAACCTTACACAAGGTGTAATGACATGGCTCACGAAGATCTGCCTCTGTGTAACGACGCTATTTAAGTGTGGTGGTATTACAACTTGGAGCGATATGTAGGTGCTGGACGATAGTAAAGATAAGCATGAATGTACCTATAATGCAAGACTAAACCGCCCCATTACAACCATGACTACTCTGCAACAAGACACAGAAGACCACAAGTCCCTTATACAAAAATACCCAGAATATATCCCTGAGAATTCTTCTAAATTTTGTCGATGATGTTCTAGTTCACCATCTATGAAACGATGTTTACCAAACAAACCGCTTTACAGCTTATAGATGCACAATATACTTTCTAATGGACATGGTGCGGAACCATATTACGCAGTCAAGTGAGACTCAAGTGAACTCAGAGGAGTTGCAAATATCACCTCAATACTACAGTATTCCTCAGTCTGAGCTCCTCGTAAATTTGATAAAATGTTTATACAGCCCATCGCGTTTCCAGTATTTTACAGTGACAAATAACGAAAATTAACTACAATCTCCCTCTCCCTCTAATGCAACAACAACCGTCTAGAAAAAGCATATATGCATAGAGCGGATTGGACCTGTTGTTACTGAGTTACAATTAGAACACTGATCAGCTTAATCAGTCTTAAACTTCGCAAAGAGCTTTTCTATTGCCAGCTGCCCAACATCTAATCCATCGCTTTAGGTACAATATTGTCATTCATATTTAGCATATCCAGATGGATCTTCCTAAACATATTTTTCGTGTTTAATTCAGTGTAGTATACATAATAGAAACCGTCATTTTCGGCAAGTACTCGAAGTAGATGAAGTTTAGGAATTCTGTTACCGAGGCAGCAAAATGACTAGTGACGGACAGAGCGAGCACACCAGAAGCAGACTAACCCTGGCGTAAAGGGCATTCCTGACCAAGAGAAGTCTACTAATATCAACCATACGCCTTAATATAAGGAAGAAATTTAAGAAATTTCATAGAATATAAGTCTGGAGCACAGCATTGTATGGTAATGAAACATGGACTGTGGGAAAACCGTAACAGAAGAGACTCGAAGCATATGAGATGTGGCGCTACAGGCGATGCTTGTGCCTTGGTATTTCCACCGAGGATTCACCCTCCCCTCCTACTGCTACTAGCCGGAACTTTCAAGTCGGCATAACTACTACAGATCTTGTAGGGGTGAACCAACGACCGTCTTCTCAAGGGTGATGTTCCGCTATAGATCCAAACCGTCCAGTTCTTTCCTTGGGGATTCACCTACTCGACTTGCCCAAAATATGGGACGGAGGAGATATTGTAAATCTCTCAGTAAGAATTGACTTAACCAACAACGACAGGTATACTTATCTATGTAGTTTGATGAAACTGAGAGTGTTCAGTTCATCTCCTTTCCAATACTGGTGTAGACCAACCATGATGCTCTTATGCAGGGCGTTCGCGGGAAGGTGGTGGAAGTAGAACTGAGGACAGGGCGGGGGCGGGGAGTGGAGAGGGGAGTCAATTTACGTTCATTCAAACTTCGGGTGGTATATCAGCAGCAGCTTCCATCTATAGATACAACTGTAATGTTTAGGTGTTGTGTAATACAGAGATTCGCTGTCATCTGCCGATTAGCTCTAATCTTTGCGGTAATTTTTGAATACCTCTTCTGGCAGATACTATCCACCAAATTGCTACACCTCGTAAGAAGCACAAACAAGCACCTATAAAACTTCACAGCATGTTCAACTCATGGCCTATTCGTTTCACTCCAGTATTTCAACACTCCCACGCAACGGGAACACGATTTCATCTTCTTCACCGATAGAGAAGAATCAAGCTTTACTTAATTTGCCAGGATGTTGCTTAATACCTAAAGACCAACCCTTGAAAGCAACTAGCCTCGCATCATATGTTCTATATTGGCACTGATGGTTCGCATCAGACGGATCAGAAGACTGATGATTCAAAAATATGCGATATGGTGGATGTCAAGTAGTTGGGGAGGTACATCGTTGGGTCGAACTGTTTGTTTAGTATGATACTTGTAAACTGTGCATAATGGAGATATTACCACTTCCATCTCCAGAAACAGCATCATTATTCAGTTTAGCTTGTTATGTTTGGCAGATAAGGTTATCTCACCCCAAAAAACATAACATACGATGCGAGGATGGTATCATTCAAAGGTTGGTCTTTAGCTATTAAGCAACGTCCTGACAGACTAAGGGAAGATGTATTCTTTTTATACCAGTGACGGAGATGATATAACATGTTGCCCTAGTGCTGGAGGATCGAAATATTTGGATGAAATGAATAAACCATGTGTTGAACATGCTGTATGGTTTCCTAAGTGCTTATTTGTGCTCCTTTCGAGGGGTAGGGATTTTGTGGATGGTATCGGCCACAAGAGAGATGCAAAAATTACAGCAAAGAATGCAGTTACTCAGAAGACAGTAGAAAAATTCTATATTGCACCAAAACTTTAAATTACGATTATATCTATAGATGGAGGCTGCTGGTGATTTATTACACACCCTATGAATCAACAGGAATTCCTCCATGTCTGCATATGAGAGAGTGTCTCACTCATTACCAGAAATTCCCTCCCACAAAAGGAAATCATGGTTGATCGGCTGTGATACTGGATAAGAATATGAATGAAATACTGTCAGTATCACTAAACTGCATAGATCTCTATACACATTGTTGTTGTTAAGGGGATTTGTACATGAATAAATATCAAAACATTGAATTTTAATTTTTGTATTAAAAGATTCTCTGTAGGTTCTGAACGAGAAATTTAAAAGTGACCCGTTCAGAATGGCGATATTACCACTTTCATCTCCAGAATCAGCATCTTTATTCAATTCAGCGTGTGACATTTTGCAGATTAGGTTATCTCACGGTAAAAACAGAACATACCATGCGAGATTGGTATCTTTCAAAGGTTCGTCTTTAACCATTAAGCAACGTCCTGACAGTCTAATGGATGCTGGACTCTTTTATACCAGTAACAGAGATAAAATAACTTAGTTCCATGGTACTCGACTGTCAAATATAGGGAAAAAACAAATAAACCACATGTTGAACATGTTGTATGGTTGTCTAACTGCTTTTTAGGGGTAGGGATTTTGTGGATAGTATCCGCCACAAGAGAGATGAAAAAGTTACATCAAAGTTTGGAGCCAATCAGAGGATGATAGCAAAACTCTATTTTCAACAAAACTAAAAATTATTATTATATCTTTATATGGAAGCTGCTATTGATTCCCCACACACCCCTTGAATGAAACGGAATTCCTCCATGTGTGCATCAGTGGGAGTGACCCTCCCCCTTTCCCCCCCCCCCCCCCCCCATTACCAGAACTCCCCCTACACCCGACAAAAGGAAATCATGGTTGGTTGGCACTGGTACAGTAAAAGAATCAATGTAACACTGTAGTTTCATAACACTACTTAGATGTGTATACACATTATTGTTGTTAAGTGAACTGTTAGAGAGAGACTTAGTGGTTGGCGGTGGAAAGTGGTAACAATGATATGGTGGAGAGTTGAGGGAGCTGTAGGACTATTTCACACCAATAACAACAAAAAGCCTTTTAAGCAGTGTATTGTTTCAGTATCGTTTTTTAGCATTTTGTGATTAGGACAGTTTATCGATGTTTTTCTTGTGATATCCTGTTTTTTTGTGTGACGTTTCATCGATGTTTTTTGTGGATTGAGTGGCCATTTCAAAAACCACCAACAGTTACAGCACAGGCAATAGTCTCTATGAGTTGGGAAGTCCATCCTCAACCCACAAAATGGCATCACAATTATTTGCTGAAACTTATTCTCTTTCCATTCCTCATGCAGGATGCTGTCAACAAAACGATCACCTGTATGCTTATGGGTAATTCACGTATTAGACTTCTCTACCCAACACTAACATTTTTTTTTCATCAGTCTACTGACTGGTTTGACGCGGCCTTTCCATCTCAGAGTAGCACTTGCAACCTACGTCCTCAATTATTTGCTTGAGGTATTCCAATCTCTGTCTTCCTCTACAGTTTTTGCCCTCTACAGCTCCCTCTAGTACCATGGAAGTCATTCCCTCATGTCTTAGCAGATGTCCTATCATCCTGTCCCTTCTCCTTATCAGTGTTTTCCACATATTCCTTTCCTCTCCGATTCTGCGTAGAACCTCCTCATTCCTTACCTTATCAGTCCACCTAATTTTCAACATTTCGTTAGTTAAACACGTTTGCCACATAAAAGAAAGACAGCAGCCACCTCACCAACGTTTTCCCCACAAATTCAGAAATGATGGAGGGGAAGAACCCTATCACTCACAAACTGATTAAATGAAAAGTTTGCAAACTGAATTTTATAAGTAGACAATATATTTTAATGTTTCTGCAATGTAATTAACAGTGACTTACATATTGTTTAGTGAGTTTCTTCCTCACCAACAGCTTACCACAGACTAAGTGTTTTCCTCGAATTTCCCAATGGGAGTGTGAAGAAGGGAGGGAAGGGGAGGAGATAAGGGCAGGGGATATCCCAGGAGGGGCAGAAAGTGGTTCAGAACGGAACTGGGAAGGGTGACAAAAGAATGTGTTTCAGAATCTGCATCATTTTTCGCAGAGGGTGATGGGAGGAGGAAGAGGAGAGGCAGAGGTGGGAGATTTCTCAGAAGAACAGAGTGTCCTCAGTGAGTCATAAATCAATCCCAACAGGGGTCATAAATCAACTAGCCTAACAATAGTTTTAGGGATTGCAAGGGGTACAATTCTTCCCCGAATGTATATTCGCCCCTAAATGTATGTAACCAGAACCAACTGAATGGGACAGAATCTGCTTTAGCCCAGAATTTGGCATCACTCTGAAAAATCTTAGAATGTCAGCTATTAAGTTTTGGCCGCTGTCACCACCGATGACCAATTTCTACATCATTGTGATAGTAGGGCAGAAATACATTATGTCCATTTTACTGTATGTGTTGATAATGGTATTGCTTGCCGCCGTCAAGTTATGGCGTGTGGCTAAATTTGGCTCTGAGCACAGGTGCCACAGAAAACAGTTATTTCTGCAACGGAACGTAGCAGGAAACTGCATCCAGTATTTCTGTCTGTAAAAAATAGCCAGTTAGAAAGTCTTAGCATTTCCAGTGTAGCTTTACTGCACTGTAGATTAGACTACGATAGTTTTTCTCGCCGTCCGGTCGTATTTTATCAGCATGACGAGAGTGGCCACGCACTAGAATTGCGTCCTAACTTCTTACTTCGGAATACCAAGTTGTCTCTTTACTGAAACACTTATACTGCTCTCAGAGTTTCGTTTGTTGCACACAAGTTTTGTTTATAGGTAGTGACCTGTTTATGCACTGACTTTGATTCTCACTGCATGAACAGTTTGCTGGTGGCGACTGCCGTCTATTCTTGATGAAGTCGCTGTATTCTAGGGTGGTAGCATCTACTGCAGTTGTAATGCGCGTTCTGGAGCCCGGAGCAACTTCATTGTTCACCATGAGAGTTCCAGGCAGCTCTCGGGAGATGAAGAGATTTGGTCAGAAAAATCATTACCTACTACATAATTAGCCGTTATGTCTGCCTTCCTTGCGAGATCTGCTTGTGGTAGGTTAGTATCAGCCACCAACACAGGATGTACTTTTGCAGAAAGTTTGTTGAGCGATTGTAGATGTAATGCAGTTTCTGTCAAGAGATCTTCAACTGCAAAACGAACGCAGTTCCCTCAGCAATTCAGATGGCTTTATTGCACGTAAATCGGAGGTGAAATGAGATTTTGCAAACGTTCGAGTTAAGTCAAAGCATGTTTGACACAAGCGTGTGATACTTCATTCAGCACATCGGCACTGTTTCTGATGTGATCATTGTCTGATTGTGGCAACACTAGGACATATTGGTCGATGTCACTGTACACTTGTCTGTGAATTATAGCTTCCATTTGAAGAAACCCATCGTGGTCGTGCGGTAGCGTTTCGCTTCCCACGTCCTGGTTCACGGGTTCGATTCCCGGCGGGGTCAGGGATTTTCTTTGCCTCGTGATGGCTGGGTGTTTTGTGATGTCCTTAGGTTAGTTAGGTTTAAGTAGTTCTAAGTTCTAGGGGACTGATGACCATACATGTTAAGTCCCATAGTGCTCAGAGCCATTTGATTTGAAGAAACCCAAATTCACTGTGTGTTGACCTCAAGACGTGAAGAATTTTGTTGAACCCGATCCTGGTAGGAGGTTTGATATAATTCGAAGTGCGTAGATCAAAGTCCTCACTGTAATGTGAAATAGGTCTCTGTCCACCAAATGACTAAAAAATGAGGAATTTCCTTAACACCCTCTTTGTTACACATGTCTTTCACTAGTGAAACTTTCAAGCACATAAACGTAAAGGTCGTTACGCTGCAAAGTAAATGCTCGAGAGCAAGAACTATTCCTCAAGGCTCTCTAAAATTTAAATTATGGGTCCAGTTTTTCACGCGGTTTGAATGGGAGGCCATAACGTACTACCACATTAAATTAATGCTACTTTGAGGCGTAGCGCCTTGTATTGAGATCATGTAAGTTGGAAAATAGTAAATAGCTTCATACAGTGAATGAACGCCAGCATTTGTAATAGATGTGCAGTTGGAAATAGTACCAGTTCCTGGTAGCGAAAGTTACAACCGAATGGTTTCAGAATAATATGGAGCACAATGAGGTGACATAAGTCAGTGGGCAGTGCTTTGGAGGAACTATCACTAGTACTCAGATGATTCATGTGAAAATGTTTCCGAGGTCATTATGGCCATACGATTGGTATTAATGGACTGAATGCGATAGTTGGAGGTAGACTAATGAGAAATTCCATTTTGGAAATGTTGGTGAATTCAAGTTTCGCAGATCCACAGCGTCAAGACTACGCCGAGAAAACCAAATTTCATCGAGTACCTCTCACCACGGACCGCGGAGTGGCCGACGGCCTTCACTTAACGACCGAGAGCAGCGGCTTTTGCATAGTGTTGTAAGTGCTAACAATCAAGCAAAACTGCATGAAATAACCGCAGCAATCAATGTGGTGTGCATAATGAACGTATCACTTAGTAAAGTGTGGGGAAATTTGTCGTTAGTGGTCTACATCGGCATGACATTACCTGCAGCACCTCTCCGAAGCTCGTGACCATATCGGTTGGACCCTTGAAGACTGGGAAATCGTCTGGTCATATAAGACCCGATTGCAATTGGTAAGAACGGATGGTAGGGTCCGAGTGCGGCGCATATCCAACAAAATCATGGACCCAAGTATCAACAAGGCACTGTGCAGGCTAGTGGCGGCTCCATACTGGAGTGGGCTCTTTTACGTGGATCGCACTGGGTCCTCTGGTTCAGCTGAACCAAATTCTGACTGGAATTTTTATGAATGACAATCTACTAAGACACTGGACTACAACTGTTCGTCATTGGTTTGAAGAACATTTTGGACAGTTCGAGCAACATCGATCGCCCATCTTGGGACTTAACTCAGAGGTTAGCTGATGTAAGAATATCCTGCACCAGCAATACTTCCACAAATATGTGTGGATATAAAGGCAGCATACCTCAGTATTACTGCAGGGTAGTACCAACGACTTGTGGTGTCCATGACGCCTCGAGACGCTGCACTAAACCGGGTGAAAGGAGGCCCCATACGGTACTAAGAGCTATCCCACGACATTGGCCACCTCAGCCTATAATCAAAATCATGTATTCTGGAAATTAAATTTTATCTTCCGTGAAAATTACTTATTTTATTGCTTATTTATTGCTGATTTAATAAGTTTAGTTGTTAGTATGAATGCAAAGAAATGTAATGTTATATTATTTGTATATTATATTACCCGAGTAAATTGTAGCGGGGGAATTGTATCTGTACAGAGAACGTGAAACAAGTGCTCAGGGAAATTTGTAAAGTGTAATTCATCTGTTTATGCTACAGGAAAAAACACAAAACATTTTACTCTAATTTAGTTATTTAGAGACAGCAGTAATTTGTATGTCTGCATGTTTACTAAATTGACTCCTTTAACGAAGTACCCACAAAATCATTTATGTTCTGATTGGTTAGTAGTAAAAACACGGGATAGCGCAGTTTAATACTAATATCGGATTGCCTATTATACGAGGGAAAGCAAGGATCGACAGGTCGTGAAATGGAAACCACAGTGGAAATCAAAACTGTTTCATTTGCAACAGTTAGCTACAACTTCCAGCTACTTATCTCCATAATCGCCAATCCGACTTAGACGTTTGTTGTAGCGTTGCACCAACTTTCCAACACCCTCGTCATGGAAGGCAGCCGCCAGCTCTTTCCACCAATGCTCTACGCTGGCCTACAGCTCGTTGTCTGTGCGAAGATGTTGTCGTCATAGCCAGCGGTTCATGTGAGCAGAAATGAGACATGTTGTTGTTGTTGTTGTCTTCAGTCCTAAGACTGGTTTGATGCAGCTCTCCATGCTACTCTATCCTGTGCAAGCTGCTTCATATCCCAGTACCTACTGCAACCTACATCCTTCTGAATCTGCTTAGTGTACTCATCTCTCGGTCTCCCTCTACGATTTTTACCCTCCACGCTGCCCTCCAACGCTAAATTTGTGATCCCTTGATGCCTCAAAACATGTCCTACCAACCGATCCCTTCTTCTAGTCAAGTTGTGCCGCAAACTTCTCTTCTCCCCAATCCTATTCAATACCTCCTCATTAGTTACGTGATCTATCCACCTTATCTTCAGTATTCTTCTGTAGCACCACATTTCGAAGGCTTCTATTCTCTTCTTGTCCAAACTAGTTATCGTCCATGTTTCACTTCCATACATGGCTACACTCCAAACAAATACTTTCAGAAACGACTTCCTGATACATAAATCTATATTCGATGTTAACAAATTTCTCTTCTTCAGAAACGCTTTCCTTGCCATTGCCAGTCTACATTTTATATCCTCTCTACTTCGACCATCATCAGTTATTTTACTTCCTAAATAGCAAAACTCCTTTACTACTTGAAGTGTCTCCTTTCCTAATCTAATTCCCTCAGCATCACCCGATTTAATTTGACTACATTCCATTATCCTCGTTTTGCTTTTGTTGATGTTCATCTTATATCCTCCTTTCAAGACACTGTCCATTCCGTTCATCTGCTCTTCCAAGTCCTTTGCCGTCTCTGACAGAATTACAATGTCATCGGCGAACCTCAAAGTTTTTACTTCGTCTCCATGAATTTTAATACCTACTACAAATTTTTCTTTTGTTTCCTTTACTGCTTGCTCAATATACAGATTGAATAACATCGGGGAGAGGCTACAACCCTGTCTCACTCCTTTCCCAACCACTGCTTCCCTTTCATGCCCCTCGACTTTTATGACTGCCATCTGGTTTCTGTACAAATTGTAAATAGCCTTTCGCTCCCTGTATTTTACCCCTGCCACCTTTAGAATTTGAAAGAGAGTATTCCAGTCAACATTGTCAAAAGCTTTCTCTAAGTCTACAAATGCTAGAAACGTAGGTTTGCCTTTTCTTAATCTTTCTTCTAAGATAAGTCGTAAGGTCAGTATTGCCTCACGTGTTCCAACATTTCGACGGAATCCAAACTGATCCTCCCCGAGGTCCGCATCTACCAGTTTTTCCATTCGTCTGTAAATAATTCGCGTTAGTATTTTGCAGCTGTGACTTATTAAACTGATAGTTCGGTAATTTTCACATCTGTCAGCACCTCCTTTCTTTGGGATTGGAATTATTATATTCTTCTTGAAGTCTGAGGGTATTTCGCCTGTCTCATACATCTTGCTCACCAGCTGGTAGAGTTTTGTCATGACTGGCTCTCCCAAGGCCGTCAGTAGTTCTAATGGAATGTTGTCTACTCCGGGGGCCTTGTTTCGACTCAGGTCTTTCAGTGCTCTGTCAAACTCTTCACGCAGTATCGTATCTCCCATTTTGTCTTCATCTACATCCTCTTCTATTTCCATAATATTGTCCTCAAGTACATCACCCTTGTATAAACCTTCTATATACTCCTTCCACCTTTCTGCCTTTCCTTCTTTGCTTAGAACTGGGTTGCCATCTGAGCTCTTGATATTCATACACGTGGTTCTCTTCTCTCCAATATATATGAGACATAGTGGGGGACAATTACGGGCTGTATTGTCGGTAATCAAACATTTCCAATTGAAAACGTGCAGGAAGTTCTTCATTGGCCCTGCAGAATACGGCTACGAGCTGCCTTCAAGAAGAAAAAGCACGAAAGTTATGTAATGTTGGCCGCAAAGCTTCAGGCGAAATTTCTCACCAGGCCCTCGTACTTGGTGGGAAACACTTTTGTTGTAGGTATCTTTATGTGACCTTCTGTGCTCAGAAGTAAAAACAACGACGTAACGTGATCGACGGGCATACTAGACACACTGCACAAAATACCTGTAAAAAACTTCACCGGAGTTTCACTGTGGTTTCCATTTCGCGATAGATTGTTCCTTACTTTCCAAATAATCCTCGTATATATCATCCAACGCGAAGAATACATCTGCAAGTATTTTAAGAGCTAAGAGATTCGGTTTGTGGAGTCTAAATTTAGTTCGGAGGTCAGCCACCGTGACGACATCACTTTTGGATTAGGAGCTCTGAGTAGATGTATTAAATCTGAGGAATAATGAGTTAAACCTGACCGTGGAATGCCGCAAAGTAATCGCGAGCGAGTGAGAAAGATGAACGTGCGAAATTCCGGTTTTATGTATTAACTGTGACTTTCGAATTAACGAAAATCCACGTGAAATCCGCGTGACGTATTGTGCAAGCTGTTACCGCCAACTGAATGTTCAAAGACATTGAGCTGTTGAATATTTGAGCGAACATTCTGTCACAGACAATCCGTTTTGCAATCTGTCCGGTAACAACCTCAGTTAAATACCCTAAGCTGGCTATTAAGAGTGATGGTGATTGCGTGTGAGTGTCGAAATTGTAACTTCAGACTAACAAGAACTTCGCGGTCTTCTGTATGAACATTCAAAAACTGTGTATGAGATACTAGAAAGCGTTTCATTCAACCTCTCTGGACGCGCAGTGCTGCTAGTTTCCGCTACAGCTTTGTCTAGCCAACCAGCATTGCTCATTTTATAGAAGACATGCCGTGGACTGCACTGCTGACAAACAGAAATTCTCCGAAAGCCGAGTAAACATTTTCTGTAGGAGAAAAACATTTAAACGCTCCGCTACAATCTGAACTTGGTACAAAGGACAATACAGAGCAGAACGAGGCCGAGTAAAATGCGAACACGTAATATACAGGACTTTCGATTCAATTTGAGGCAACAAAATATGTCGAAAACTATGCACCGTCCGAAAAAGTGCTTCAGGTAAAACATTGATATCCTAAAAGGAACATCTGTCTAACAACAGGCCACCTCCTAACCGCTTGTCCTACGTGGGTGAAGTTAATTTTGTATTTTTGAATGCGAACTCCCTATTTTATTGCATTTTCCGATTCTATACCGAAAAATGTGTACAACTTACTTAAACCATTGGTTTCCACTCGTAGTAGACGGTCCTATAACAGACAAATGGCAAGTGTGCCTGTTGTTGCAATTCAAAACCGATGCATTCGATTCTAAATTTCATATATGACGTCAATGTAAACCTTTATGTTTTAACGGTTGCTATTAGTTTTAAAATTTTACTTTAGTATTAAACACTGAAGAGCCAAAGAAACGGGTAGACCTGCCCAATATCGTACAGGGCCAGTGCGAGCACGCAGAAGTGCCGCAACAATACGTGGCATGGACTCGATTAATTTCTGAAGTAATGCTGGAGAGAATTGACACTCTGAATCGTGCATGGTTGTCCATAAATCCGTAAGAGTACTAGGGGATGGAGATCTCTTCTGAACAGCACCTTGCAAGGCATCCCACGAACGCTCAAGAATGTTCATCTAGGTAGGCTGCGGAAGTGTCTAAATTCAGAGGAGTGTTCCCGGAGTCACTCTGTAGTAATTCTGGACGTGTGGGGTGTCGCATTGTCCTGCTGGAATTACCCAAGTTCGCCGGAATGCACAGTGAACATGAATGGATGCATATGATCAGACAGGATGCTTACGTACGTGTTACCTGTCAGAGTCGTATCTAGACGTGTCAGGAGCCCCATATAACTCCAACTGCACACGTCCCATAACATTACAGAGCGTCCACTACTATGAACAGTCCCCTGCTGACATTCAGGGTCGAAGGCTTGATGAGGTTGCCTCCATACTCATGCACGTCCGCCCGCTTGATAAAATTTCAAACGAGACTTGTCCGATCAGGCAACATGTTTCCAGTCATCAACAGTCAATGTCGTTGTTGACAGGCCCAGTAGAGGCGTAAAGCGTTGTGCCGTGCAGTCACCAACGGGACACGAGTGGGCCTTCGGCTCCGAAAGCCCATATCGAAGATGTTTCGTTGAACGGTTGGCACGCTGACACGTGTTGATCTCCCTGCATTGAAATCTGCAGCAAGTTCCGGAATCGTTGCACTTCTGTCACATTTAAAGCCTGTCTTCAGTTGTCGCTGATCCCGTTCTTGCAGAATCTTTTTCCGGCCGCAGGGAAGTCGGATTCCTGACATTCACAGTACACTCGTGAAATGGTCGCACGGGGAATTCTCCACTTCATAGCTACCTCGGAGTTTCTATGTCCTGTCGCTCGTGCGCCGACTATAACACCATGTTCATACTCATGTAAATCTTGATAACCTACCATTGTAGCTGCAGTGACCATTGCAACAACTGCGCCAGGCACTTGTTGTCTTAGATAGGCGTTGCCGAACACAGGACCATATTCTGCCTGTGTACATATCTCTGTGTTTGAAAATGCATGCCTATAGCAGTTCCTTTGGCTATTCAGTGTAGATGTGGCTCTACAGTACAATATAGTTAACCTTTTCAGTGTTTAGTTAGAAAATACGTTTAGCGTGATCCCGCAACAACGACGTGGATGTAATAGTTTTATTTTCACATCTGGACGCTTCATTTCGGTTAATCCCCTTGCCACTCTCCGTTACGGTGTTTTATTTCGGTAGATATCAATGAAAGGTGCGTCTGTCTCTACCACTTCCTGACCTCTTTACCTTATTACAGTGGATGTGGTTTATATTCCACCGCTGACCGTGTAGGGAGTGTGAAACTATATTTCCTACGAAGTATCTTATTTGCCAGAAATATTCATTTTAATCATATTATTTTTACTCTACTACGGCATTTGCAACACTCAGGTAATGTTTTAACATCGGTATCAGCCGTTAGAACAGGAAGGTTTCCATTTGCATCGAGAATGAAATGTAGAACCAAATGCGCTGGTCTGTGATTGAAAATTCAGGCATATTGAAAGTTTATCGATTACAGCGCCATTAACTACTATTGAGAAACTATGGTTTCGTAACCAGTACGTATTTCTCTGGAGTACAATCTGCATACGCTATAAAAATGGGAGGGGGGGGGTTCTCATTTAAAAATACAAAGTTACACCCACCCATGCAGGAGGGGTTTTAGGAGGTTGCCAGTTATAGCACAGGCAATGTCCCCTTTAATAATAATAGTACATTTTCACCCACAACACTTTTATTTCGTACGATGCGTCGTTTTCGAGATATTTAGTTGCCCCACGTTAAGACAAACACCATCTCTACGTAAAAAAAAAAAAAAAAAATGGACCAAGCACTTAGTCTACTAAGGGACGAGGTGGTAAATTTTAAAAGTCTTCATGCTTGTGACAGGATGACACTCTGAGTGTCTCTCACTAATTATATGAAATGCATTATGTTGTAATAAGATCCAAAAGAGCTACTCCCTTTTTCTTTCGCACAATTTTTTCAGGCTCTAGAGCAGCGTAAACAGGAGATATCCTCTCATTATAATTAAAAAAATGTCTAACATTTTATCACATTTCGAAAGTGTCAAGAACTTACGTATTCCACAAATCATATTATTGATAACTTTGTGATGTGGAACATGTAATCTGAGGTGGAATACCACTCATATACTGAAAAATATATTTCTGAAGCCAGTTGTAGACCACAGTATTATAAATTGCTCACTGAAATTTCTCTTCAGTACTTCCGCTAAGGTTATTTAAAATTTTATGATGATAATGAAAGAGAGACGCATCATATAGACTGTCTACGACGGAGTTAAGTTGAGAAAATCTAACTTCTTGTGGCTAAGCATCCCCGGATGTTGGACGAAGATTGTAAGAGTTCAGATGACAATATTGTGCTTTACGTATCTATTCTACTCTTTCGTATGAAACAGAGGAAAGGGAAAGAGTGATAAACGACGGATGGGAAACTCGTGACTTACACTCTCACACGGCATTGTGGAACTGCAATGGCAAAACCTGAAATGTTGTTCCGAATCAGCACTCTAACCCTGATGTTCCTCTTCCTTACAACGGCTGCCTTACGATTCGATCATCCGGATATGGTCCCCGACCGATCCAAATTTCCAAATTACCGCGCGCTGCAGTGTAGCGTCCTTCCTCCATTAACCTCGTTCTCACAAATTATTAATTTTCTAGGATTTCGGACGATGTTATTGCATCTGAACTGAAACAAACGGCACGGAGACATCACGCTATTATAATATGTACACCGATAAGCCAGAAATTGCGACCACTGACCACCGCAACGTTAGATGTTTCCTAATGACGTTGGGAGCAACTGACGCGGTAACAAAAGAATGTAAGCGGAGCAGACACGGACGAAGGATAACCCTATCGAAGAAGTGAGCTGAAAATGGGGAAATCCATCGGGATAACCAATTTTGACAAAGTGCATCTCTACATCTACATCTACATCCATACTCCGCAAGCCACCTGACGGTGTGTGGCGGAGGGTACCCTGAGTACCTCTATCGGTTCTCCCTTCTATTCCAGTCTCGTATTGTTCGTGGAAAGAAGGATTGTCGGTATGCTTCTGTGTGGGCTCTAATCTCTCTGATTTTATCCTCATGGTCTCTTCGCGAGATATACGTAGGAGGGAGCAATATACTGCTTGACTCTTCGGTGAAAGTATGTTCTCGAAACTTTAACAAAAGCCCGTACCGAGGTACTGAGCGTCTCTCCTGCAGAGTCTTCCACTGGAGTTTATCTATCATCTCCGTAACGGTTTCGCGATTATTAAATGATCCTGTAACGAAGCGCGCTGCTCTCCGTTGGATCTTCTCTATCTCTTCTATCAACCCTATCTGGTACGGATCCCACACTGTTGAGCAGTATTCAAGCAATGGGCGAACAAGCGTATTGTAACCTACTTCCTTTGTTTTCGGATTGCATTTCCTTAGGATTCTTCCAATGAATCTCAGTCTGGCATCTGCTTTACCGACGATCAACTTAATATGGTCATTCCATTTTAAATCACTCTGAATGCGTACTCCCAGAAAATTTATGGAATTAACTGCTTCCAGTTGCTGACCTGCTATTTTGTAGCTAAATGATAAGGGATCTATCTTTTTATGTATTCGCAGCACATTACATTTGTCTACATTGAGATTCAATTGCCATTCCCTGCACCATGCGTCAATTCGCTGCAGATCCTCCTGCATTTCAGTACAATTTTTCATTGTTGCAACCGCTCGATACACCACAGCATCATCTGCAAAAAGCCTAAGTGAACTTCCGATGTCATTCACCAGGTCATTTATGTATATTGTGAATAGCAACGTTCCTGTGACACTCCCCTACGGCACACCCCGAATCACTCTTACTGCGGAAGACTTCTCTCCATTGAGAATGACATGCTGCGTTCTGTTATCTAGGAACTCCTCAATCCAATCACACAATTGGTCTGATAGCCCGTATGCTCTTACTTTGTTCATTAAACGTCTGTGGGGAACCGTGTCAAACGCCTTGCGGAAGTCAAGAAACACGGCATCTACCTGTGAACCCGTGTCTATGATCCTCTGAGTCTCGTGGACGAATAGCGCGAGCTGGGTTTCACACGACCGTCTCTTTCGAAACCCATGCTGATTCCTACAGAGTAGATTTCCGATCTCCAGAAAAGTCATTATTCTCGAACATAATACGTGTTCCAAAATTCTACAACTGATCGACGTTAGAGATATAGGTCTATAGTCCTGCACATCTGTTCGACATCTCTTCTTGAAAACGGGGATGACCTGTGGCCTTTTCCAATCCTTTGGAACGCTTAGCTCTTCTAGAGACCTATGGTACACCGGTGCAAGAAGGGGGGAAAGTTCCTTCGCGTACTCTGTGTAAAATCGAACTGGTATCCCATCAGGTCCAGCGGCCTTTCCTCTTTTGAACGATTTTAATTGTTTCTCTGTCCCTCTGTCGTCTATTTTAATATCTACAATTTTGTCATCTGTGTGACAATCTGGAGAAGGAACTACAGTGCAGTCTCCCTCTACGAAACAGCTTTGGAAGAAGTCATTTAGTATTTCGGCCTTTAGTCTGTCATCCTCTGTTTCAATACCATTTTGGTCACAGAGTGTCTGGACATTTTGTTTTGATCCACCTACCGCTTTGACATAGGACCAAAATTTCTTAGGATTTTCTGCCAAGTCAGTACATAGAACTTTACTTTCGAATTCATTGAAAGCCTCTCGCATAGCCCTCCTCACACTACATTTCGCTTCGCGTAATTTTTGTTTGTCTGCAAGGCTTTGGCTATGTTTATGTTTGCTGTGAAGTACCCTTTGCTTCCGCAGCAGTTTTCTAACTCGGTTGTTGTACCATCGTGGCTCTTTTCCATCTCTTACGACCTTGCTTGGCACATACTCATCTAACGCATATTGTACGATGGTTTTGAACTTTGTCCACTGATCCTCAACACTATCTGTACTTGAGACAAAACTTTTGTGTTGAGCCATCAAGTACTTTGAAACCTGCTTTTTGTCACTTTTGCTAAACAGAAAAATCTTCCTACCTTTTTTAATATTTCTATTTACGGCTGAAATCATCGATGCAGTAACCGCTTTATGATCGCTGATTCCCTGTTCTGCATTAACTGATTCAAATAGTTCGGGTCTGTTTATCACCAGAAGGTCTAATATGTTATCGCCACGAGTCGGTTCTCTGTTTAACTGCTCAAGGTAGTTTTCAGATAAAGCACTTAAAAAAAGTTCACTGGATTCTTTTTCCCTGCTGCCTGTTATGAACGTTTGAGTCTCCCAGTCTATATTCGCCAAATTAAAATCTGCACCCAGAACTATAACATGGTAGGGAAATCTACTCGAAATATTTTCCAAATTATTCTTCAGGTGCTGAGCCACAACAGCTGCTGAGCCCGGGGGCCTATGGAGACATCCAATTACCATGTCTGAGCCTGCTTAAACCATGACCATCACCCAAATCATTTCACAATTCGGATCTCTGTCGATTTCCTTCGATACTATTGCACTTCTTATCGCTATAAACACGCCTACCCCTTCACTGTCCAGCATATCTCTGCGGTATACATTCCAATCTGAGTTTAGGATTTCATTACTGTTTAGGTCTGGTTTCAGCCAACTTTCTGCCCCTAGTACTGTATTAGCGTTGTGACCGTTTATTAACGAGAGCAGTTCTGGGACCTCCCGCAGTTTACTATTAGCACATTAATATTGTCATTCCCTGTTGCATTTTGCCTACTCCTACCTTGCCGCGTCTCAGGAGGCGTCAAGCCGGGCCTAGGGAGGGAATTCTCTAACCTAAAAATCCCCATCTGCACTCCACACGTACTCCGCTACCCTTGTAGCCGGTTCCGGCGTGTAGTGCACGCCTGACCTACTCAGGGGGGCCATACATTTCTCCACCCGATAGCGGAGGTCAAGAAATTTGCACCCCAGCTCTCCGCAGAATCGTCTGAGCCTCTGGTTTAAGCCTTCTACTCGGCTCCAAACCAGAGGACCGCGATCGGTTCAGGGAACGACACTACAAATAGTTAGCTCTGATTCCACCCCGCGAGCGAGGCTTTCCGCCTTCACCAATTCTGCCAACCGCCTGTACGAACTGAGGAAGACCTCTGAACCCAGACGGCAGGAGTCATTGGTGTCGACATGAGCAACAATTTGCAGTCGGGTGCACCCAGAGCCTTCTGTCGCCGCCGGTAGGGCCTCCTCCACATCTCGGATGAGACCCCCCGGCAAGCAGACAGAGTGAACACTGGCCTTCTTCCCCGACCTTTCCGCTATTTCCCTAAGGGGCCCCATCACCCGCCTAAAGTTGGAACTCCCAATAACTAATAAACCCCTCCCCCCGTGTGCCTGTTCGGACCTTGCTGAAGGAGCAGCCACATGTCCACTCACAGGCAGAGCGGGCGATGCCACACCGCCAGCCTCCACATTTACCCGCCGCCTCGTGCGCCGCGAACGTCGCTGAACCCGCCACTCCCCTTGGGGAGAGGGTAGCCCAACCGCGAAGATGTCTCGACAGCAGGGACGGTGGGTGAAGCAAGTAACACCTGGGGTGTACCTTGCGACGCACCAGACTCCCCACTGCCGCTACACTCCGAGGCAGCTGCCTGAAGACGGCTGACCGCGGCCATCAACACGCTCAGCTGTTTGCGAAGAGTGGCCAGCTCCTCCTGCGTCCGTACACAGCAGTCACACATCCTATCCCTCCTAAGGAATCAATTTACTGAAGAGACTTAACCAACTTTTAATTCACCAAAGGCGGCTGATTATTGACTAAACTGTGATTGCTAACCACTTCTTGTAGAAAACAATGAAAATAGTACTACCTGTCTCTGGACTGTATTGAAAACAAACACGAAATCTATGGAACACTTTTACTAGCACTCGACAATTAATGCTTCCTAAAAGCAAAAACACGCGGAAGAAGAAGTGACAAGTAAGAAAAATACTGTTAATACTTAAATTAAGGTAGCTCGCTGCACAGCAGACGTGAAGCAGACGGCGGTTAGGGCGACACTGCAGGTTGCTATTTTGCAGAGCTTGTGAAAGAGTCTCTCGAGGACGGCGAAGCTGCTCGAATTTTCACGTACAACTGTTGTGAGCATCTAAAGAAAGAGGTAGGACAGTGAACGTACCACTAGACGCTAAATGGTTGGACGTCGATTACTCTTCATGGAATATGGAGTTCGGTGGTTTTTCTGTTCTGTAAAATAGGATTGTGATATGTGGCATCTCTGCTGGTGCACGCTCAAGTGTTTCGGAACACACCGTTCATCGTACATTGTTGACAATGGATATTCGAAGCACACCGGACCATCGGAATTTGACTGTCTATTAATGTAAACGTCTCCGCTCTTCTCGGGTGAATCACATTTTTACTACACCCTTTCGATTGTCATCTCCACAAACGCCATCATCGAGGTGAAAGATGGATCAAAAGGTGCAGCGCGCCCCGGACGCAGACTTCGGGAGCAATATTATGCTATGGAAGACATTCTCCTGCGCTTGAATGGGATCTGCGGCAGTAACCGAAGATACGCTGACAGCAGCAGCACGGTCTAGGGCGCCTTGCCACGGTTCGCCGCGCAACTTCCCCTGTCGGAGGTTCGAGTCCTCCCTCTGGCATGGGTGCGTATGTTTTCTTTAGCGTAAGTTTGAGTTAGACTAAGTAGTGTGTAACCATAGGGACTGATGACCTCAGCAGTTTGGTCCGGTAGGAACTTACCACCACTTCCCTTTATGCTCGATGTCTTCCCCGACGGCGATGTCATCTTTCAGCAGTGTAATTATCCGTGTCTACATCTACATCTACATTTATACTCCGCAAGCCACCCAACGGTGTGTGGCGGAGCGCACTTTACGTGCCACTGCTATTACCTCCCTTTCCTGTTCCACTCGCGTATGGTTCGCGGTAAGAACGACTGCCGGAAAGCCTCCGTGCGCGCTCAGATGTCTCTAATTTTACATTCGTGATCTCCTCGGGAGGTATAAGTAGGGGACCGAGAACCGTGCTAAAGTGGTCTGAGGGTCATTATAGTGAATTCACGTTCACGACCAAATTCCCCTAAGGTAAATGTTACGAAACGATCTGGGTCACTATCGGGTGCCGTCACCGCGCATGCAAATCAGCGGCCCGTTATTTACGAGCGTTGCTTAGCCTCTGCGCACACACATAATGCCGCCTACCATCACAAATCTATCAACAAACTGTCAGATCCCTGATATGCTAAATCAGAGTGAGCGGTGCTCAGCTCGCGTTTTCCCATTTATTTTTTGTCATCTTCTATTACGGTACTGCAACCTCGTTTTCTTATTCTATTTACTGGCCTCACTAACTTCCTGCCTTAGTTGCCATGACCGACAGCAGCAGCGCGTATTGATAAGTGCACCGTCGTACCACCTTTGCACGGACAGATAGTATTTCCGGGTACTCGTGTGTCTAGCAGTCAGTTGGAGACGGACCAGCAGTGCAGTCGGGACGTGGCAGCAGTGAAGTCGGGGCGGAGCATCGGTGAGGCGCGGACAGTCAGTGCTCACTCACAACTTGCGGCACACATGAACTGTCCCACGGTGCGGGACGAGTGTTGGTCGGTCGTTCGGTTGGTCGTCTTATCGGCAGACTTGTATATTTGGTCCTTTCACCGTTTCTGGACCTGGGTAGTTGGTTGGTTGGCGAGGAGCAGTGAGGAAATCTCCGCGGTGTGTGGTTTGGCTGTGCCCGCTGGCAGGCTCTATGCAGTGTCGGACTGTATGGTGCTGTTCCCACTGTTACGAGGTTCGTTGTTCACCAGTCCTGGACATGAAAGTTGAGTTTTGACTTAATCTAATAGCAAGTCACGACTGTTCACCTTGTGTCGTTTGGAGTTCTCTGTCGGCTGTTGGGATATTCCCATGAGCAACAAAGTTTGTTTTCAAGTTGGCAAACTTACCTACCCTCATGTGGAGTTTAACTGAACTCGGTTATTTGAAAAGAAGAGCACCAGCGGAATCTTCTACTTTGCGGCCGTTAACGTACTGGTTACCTGCCCTGGCAGTTGACGTAAATTCAGGCAGTGTATTTCGTCATTGTGTTGTCGCTGTGCAACATGGTGTGTAGTTTGACAGCTACAGGGTGTTTCAAAAATGACCGGTATATTTGAAACGGCAATAAAAACTAAACGAGCAGCGATAGAAATACACCGTTTGTTGCAATATGCTTGGGACAACAGTACATTTTCAGGTGGACAAACTTTCGAAATTACAGTAGTTACAATTTTCAACAACAAATGGCGCTGCAAGTGATGTGAAAGATATAGAAGACAACGCAGTCTGTGGGTGCGCCATTCTGCTGTAAGCGTGTGCTGTTCACAACGTGCAAGTGTGCTGTGGACAACATGGCTTATTCCATAGAACAGAGGATTTTTCTGGTGTTGGAATTCCACCGCCTAGAACACAGTGTTGCTGCAACAAGACGAAGTTTTCAACGGAGGTTTAATGTAACCAAAGGACCGAAAAGCGATACAATAAAGGATCTGTTTGAAAAATTTCAACGGACTGGGAACGTGATGGATGAACGTGCTGGAAAGGTAGGGCGACCGCGTACGGCAACCACAGAGGGCAACGCGCAGCTAGTGCAGCAGGCGATCCAACAGCGGCCTCGGGTTTCCGTTCGCCATGTTGCAGCTGCGGTCCAAATGACGCCAACGTCCACGTATCGTCTCATGCGCCTCTATCCATACAAAATTCAAACGCGGCAACTCCTCAGCGCCGCTACCATTGCTGCACGAGAGACATTCGCTAACGATATAGTGCTCAGGATTGATGACGGCGATATGCTTGTGGGCAGCATTTGGTTTACTGACGAAGCTTGTTTTTACCTGGACGGCTTCGTCAATAAAAAGAACTGGCGCATATGGGGAACAGAAAAGCCCCATGTTGCAGCCCCATCGTCCCTGCATCCTCGAAAAGTACTGGTCTGGGCCGCCATTTCTTCCAATGGAATCATTGGCCCATTTTTCAGATCCGAAACGATTACTGCATCACGCTATCTGGACATTCTTCGTGAATTTGAGGCGGTACAAACTGCCTTAGACGACACTGCGAACACCTCGTGGTTTATGCCCGGCCACATCGCATGGCCGACGTCTTTAATTTCCTGAATGAATATTTCGATGATCGTGTGATTGCTTCGGGCTATCCGAAACATACAGGTGGCGGCGTGGATTGGCCTCCCTATTCGCCAGACATGAACCCCTGTGACTTCTTTCTGTGGGGACACTTGAAAGACCAGGTGTACCGCCAGAATCCATAAACCAATTGAACAGCTGAAGCAGTACATCTCATCTGCATGTGAAGCCATTCCGCCAGACACGTTGTCAAAGGTTTCGGGTAATTTCATTCAGATACTACGCCATATTATTGCTACGCATGGTGGATATGTGGAAAATTTCGTACTATAGAGTTTCCCAGACCGCAGCGCCATCTGTTGTTGACAATTGTAGCTACTGTAATTTCGAAAGTTTGTCTGCCTGAAAATGTACTCTTGTCACAAGCATATTGCAACAAACGATGTATTTCTATCGCTGCTCGTTTAGTTTGTATTGCCGTTTCAAATATAACGGTCATTTTTGAAACACCCTGTAAATGTATAATTGGTTGTGGGCGCCAGTACCTTCTAAATTTCTCCATTGAATTACCTGTTCAAATGGCTCTGAGCACTATGGCACTTAACTTCTGAGGTCATCAGCCCCCTAGAACTTATAACTACTTTAACCTAACTAACCTAAGGACATCGCTTACATCCATGCCCGAGGCAGGATTCGAACCTGCGACCGTAGCGGTCGCGCGGTTCCAGATATTAGCGCCTAGAACCGCTCGTGCTGGTTGTGTGCTGGTCGGTTATTTTGGCGGTGGGCCCGTTGACTCTTTGTCGGTTGGGTTGTCGTTGGATCGAAAATTGTTGGGCCAACTGTCTTTCTCACCTAAGCGAGAGTCAGTGTTTGGATTCCACTCGGAACTTCTGAGCACACTAGGGTGTACTGCCTTGTCTTGTTCGTTCTTGTTGTTTGTGCTTGTGTGGCTTCTATCCAGTTTTTAGATTCAGGTTGTTTTGCCCTCAAATGGTTTGGGCCTTCAGCCTAATTTAATAACTGTTGTACATAAAGCCTTTTGCATTTTTAAAATTAATTTTATTGAGTCTTAAGTGTTGAGCTTTCAGCCGATTTTTGAATTTAAGTTGTTTGCTCTTAAATTGTCAGATTCTTTGGGCCTTCAACCTAATTAAGGAACTGTTTTAATATAAGGCTTTCCCTTTTAAATTTCTGATTTTGGTTGAGCTTTAAGTTATTGGCTTTCAGCCGATTTAACGTAAAGTGGTCTTGTCCTTAAGGCATGATATTGTACGGCGCATTCAGCCGCTAATTAAGTTCCAAAGCTAAAGCTGAGTTTCTTTTTTTTCAAAAAAAAAAAAAATTCTTGGTTCCTGTAATGTTTGATCAAATAAAAGGTTGTATGTTCGAGTGTAACTGACAGCCGCTTATTTTGGCCCCCTTTCCACAACTTAAACTACCTGTCCTGTCCTGCGGTTTTAGCAAGGTATCTCACAGAGATTTATTTCATTCGTAAGACAGACAAAGAAGCTATTAAGCAGGAAGTTATAATGTTTTGTCCCATCAGTGTATATGTACTAGTTGTGTCTATTCTGTCGGACATGTACGACACAACTTGTCGGACGTGCACAACAGAACAGACACTACTTGTATATGTACGAATGTATTCTCTGTCACTAGAGCAGCATAGTGGCTTTGGGGATTCCTAATCATAGGAGAGATACCTGGTTTTGGCGCAAGCCGATTTGGCGAGCGTAATTGAGTCAGTCTGAGTTAACCTGCAGGCAAAGTCACGAGTGTGTACAATGTGCGAGCTCGCCTCCGGAGACTGGAGAATTTTGGAATTTTGTGTGACTATCAATGGTAGTGGAGTAATGTGTGTTCTGTACTTATTGGGACAAGGCAATATTTAGTCAGTTCGCAGCGGACAGCAGGCACAGTCGAAGTGTATTAGTGTGTAGACAAGAACGTGAGAAAAGACGATGTGCGCCGTCAGACAACAACATTGTCATTAGTATCACGTTTCCTGGGACAGTATCCAGTAGTTTGATGACGACCGTATCAAATCTGAGTACTATGGGTAACGCAAGTGGAAATGAGAGAGCGTGTGTGGTGCTGTCGTGTGAACGAAACTCAGGCGAAGCCGAGAAACTTCCCCAGACATTTCCTGTTTGAAAGTGAAGCTCAACTTTCTATGCTGATGTCAACAAGCAGTTTTCTCCAAACAAATGAAGCAATTACGTCATAACTACCCGTTTGCTGAATAAATCTAAGACGGACGACGTATCTAAACTTCAAAGAAGAGCATGCCGGTGGTTTCCGACTATATCGTCACACGTGAAAGACGCTCACTGCGATCTCGAATGAAACTGTATACACAGAACTTTAAGCGGTGACAATGTATTACTGGAGACGCCACATGTGAATGTGGAGAACTTCCAAGTGAAAAAATTCCTCGTAGTGTGTCCAAAGGCGCCTACAACTTACGCGTTTGATGTCATGGTTGGTGCAAATATGTGAAGAATTCTCGTCCACCAAATCCACGTGATATGTAGAAATCATCTGTATATACTGTAAACGTGGTTTAGATTAGTTGTAAATTTGTAAGTAATTGTATAAGATTGAATTGGAAACGAAAATAATAATAATAGCAATGTTATCAATAACAACAAAATCCTTGTGTTTACTAAAACGTATTCTTCCGAATCGCGATCGATAAACTAGATACGCTTGTTACCAACAACCATACTATCGAAAATTCTTGTCGGTGTTTACGACTGTTTGCAGAATATGTGTTATATCCAACTAATGTGGTTCATACGGCATAAGTATGAATTATTTTATACTTTTTTTTTGTAAGATGGTACGTTTTTAAGCGAACGCAGCGTTGTTTACTAATCTGCGACGTTTCATAGTGAAAAACCTAGCCAACATATCATATGTTATATAGTTTCATAAATTAATCTCGTGTCCGAAGGCATTAAGTTAGCAAGACACATTTGTCAACAGCAAACTGATGCAGTTCTCTTATTTCACGGCGTAGTTGCCACAGTCTGAATACATCTCACTGCACGACGACCGTGACCCTAGGCTCAGAAAGCTGAAAGCTCTAAGATTCTGATTTCTGTGTAAATGTTTCTCTTTTCCACGTAAAGTGAGACCTGTTTATCGCGCTTGATCTCGTCGCTTGCTTTTTGCCTTGTAGCCGAGATATTAAAAAACGAAATCGCTGCAGAAAAACAGGAGAAAAAATGCGCAATCTTTCATTCGCCTCTCAATGAATGCGTAACCCACTGCGTAAAATTTTTCAATATTGGCGGTTGGTCTTTGGTAGTAGATTGCATGGAAACGTAACCGAAACAAAAACGAAGGAGCCTTTGATGTGTTATCCATCGGTTTTATCGGATAGATCACGCACACAAGCAGCAATACCAGGCGGACCAAAGCACCGAATTTTTTTTCAATTTTCCTTTTACAATTCGCAACTGCTTCGGAACCTTTTATAAATATCTCCAGCGAACGTGAATGTCACGTGGTTTGTACGCCACGCTAACAGAATTTCCTTTATTGCACTGAGTGATCACTACAACCCAAAAGCTAGTCGTGCCTTTCTCATTTTCTCTAGTGGGCTTCATTCCTGGTGCTCGAGAAATAGTGTCAGGTGATGGACATTGGATCATCGTTCTTGCACCGAGGATCGTTGTATGGCCACCTATGCTGCTTTAATTTATATATATACTTACAAATTGCATTATCCCGATTCCCAGAACTTCTGAAGACTGTGGATATAGTATCACAGATACAGTCCCTTTGACTGTTCAGAGACGTCACTAAACCCGCCCAAAGATGCAAACGACCATGCATGAGCAGCGCCTTTTACACGGAAGGTTCTGACAGCCGATAAGTTCCAGTCATTCCACTGGAAGGACGTACACGGCTTGTGTTGTCTGTATTCCAACCATACCTAGACGGTGAATACTTTGGTTCGATCGCGACCTCATTGTTACTTTGTGCCAGGAACGGCACTCAACAAGGGAAGTGTAGAGGCGTCTCGGATTGAACCAAAGAGATAAACTTCGTACATGGAGGAGTCACAGAGAGACAGGAATTGTCGATCACATGCCTCCCTCATGCCGCCCAAGGGCTCCTACAGCAGTGGATGACCGCAGCCTACGGATCATGGCTCGGAGGAACCCCGACAGCAACGCCACCATTTTGAATGAAACTTTTAGTGCAGCCACAGGACGTCGTGCTACGACTCAAACTGAGCGCAATAGGCTGCATGATGCACAATTTCACTCACGACGTCCATGGTGAGGTCCATCTACGCAACGACGACACCATGCAGTGCGGTACAGATGGGCCCAACAACATGCCAAGTTGACCACTCAGGATTGGCATCACGTTCTTTCAACCGATGAGTGTCGTATAGGCCTTCAAGCAGACATTCGTACGAAACGTGTTTGGAGGCAACCCTGTCAGACTGAATGCCTTAGACAGACTGTCCAGCGAGTGCAGCCAAGTGGAGGCTCCCTGGTGTTTTTGGGTGACGTTATGTGAGGACGATTTGCTCTGCTTGTGGCCATGCAAGGCGCCGTAACGGCTGAAAGACACATGAATGTCATCCTGAGTCCGATAGTGGAACCATATCGACAGAACATTGGCGAGGCATTCGTCTTCATAGACGACAATTAGCGCTCCCATCGAGCAGATCTTGTGAATGACTTCCTTCAGGATAATGACATTGCTCGACTAGAGTGGTCAGCATGTTCTACGATATGAACCCTACCGAACAAGCCTGGGATAGATTGAGAAGGGCTGTTTATGGACGACAGGACCCAGCAACCACTCACCATAGATCCTTTGGCGAATCGCCGTTGAGAAGTGGGACAATATGGACCAACGGAGTTATTATGAACTTTTCGCTAGTACGAATAGAGGCATGCATCAATGAAAGATCACGTGCTACTGCGTATTAGAGGTACTCGTGTGTACAGCAATCTGGACCAATTCCTCTGAAAGTCTCGCTGTGTGGTGGGACAACATGCAATGTGCGCTTTTGATGAGCAATAAAAAGGGCGAGAATAATTTTTATGATGGTCTCTATTATCTGTACAGGTTCCGCAACTCTCAGAACAGAGGTGATGCCAAACTGTTTTTGATGTGTATAGCGCCATGTTGCTATAGTATCTCGTATTTCGAAGCTGCTCAGCAGAGTCTGAGGAGGTAAGAGCCATAGAAGTGTCCCAAACGATTACTTCGCAAAACTATCGAAGAATAGGATCTGTAGAAAAAAATTAGTACAACTACGCAGTATCGAGCACCAAGTTCCAGAGGCTACCACTAGTTGGCGCTACAGTCCCGCAAGAAATCCAAGATGACACTGCCGGGGATATTTTCGAAATGCTTCATAGCTTTAGCGGTAAATTTAAAAATCCAAAATGATGTATTTGAAAAACTGAAAAAGTCCTAGATGGCAGTGGCGAGAAACTAAAAAAAAAATCTAGGATGGTGGGGCGAGCCCTCTTGTGGGTTTATAGCCTCCTCTGATGATACAATTCAAGATGGTGCTATGTTCAAAATCTCTGCGTCATATTTGCACCTATCGCATGATGTGTATGCACAGAGCATACAAGAATACGAAAGTTTCAACTCAATAGCGTAAAATGGCGTCAAGTATAAAAAGTATTGTCAGTACTACAATACTTCCTCATCGAAAATATGTAGTTGCGCTAATTAGTAAATTCATCTCTCTCTCTCTCTCTCTCTCTCTCTCTCTCTCTCTCTCTCTCTCTCTCCGTTAGCACACACACACACACACACACACACACATATGAGCACACTTCACTAAAAATTTTCGTCTATCACGATTCATTGTCTAATACTGAACTGCGGCATTGGTATGTTTCTTGTCTATCTAACGTATACGCCAAACAGTGTATTTATGTCAAATACTGTGTAAGAGGTCCATGATTAAGGAATGTGTTGCTAGCGCACTTGAGCAGATGTAATTTCGATGGATTGCTCATGCGCTGCCTGCAATATGTAAGGTATAAGAGAATCTCAGACCAGAGAGCAATGTTGTCAGCAGTAGGGACTGTGTAGCAGTTGTAGTAGTTGTTGCTAGCGAGCAGTGTAGTGCATCGTGTTGGCTGGGCCGGTCGTGGTAGAGGGATGGCGGAACCTGGAGCGTTGTAGTATAAGGTAAAAGCAGCCTCGCGCATATGTAGTATTCTTATATCAAGTGCAATGTAAATGTGTCCAAAGAATCTCTTAATAATAATCTTTCTTATAAAAAAGTAACTTTTGACAATCAATCATCTCAATTTAAAGAATTTTTACTAATTTCTCCAATCCATGGTCATCCCGCTTATTGCAATGAAAAATCAGTTGTTCTTTTTTTTTTTTTTACGTGGCAAATCTAACGGCGAGCATTGTACTCGTCTGAGCCAGAAAAAAAAAAAAATTCTTATAGGAGCAGATATATATGCGTTATCCGGAGACATTATTGAGGTAAGAATTTTTTTTCTATTTATTCAGAATTATCTTTCAGGGCCATGACGCAGCACTGCTGAGGTCCTAAATTTACCAGTTTAAATTCACAGTCAATTATTGAAAGGTTATAAGTGAGCCATAATTTTATTGAGGGGTTAGTCACATTGTATTATTGATAGGTTACGCAATTTATTTTTTGGGAGGTTACACTAAATGTCCCCCCCCCCCCATGAACCATGGACCTTGCCGTTGGTGGGGAGGCTTGCGTGCCTCAGCGATACAGATGGCCGTACCGTAGGTGCAACCACAACGGAGGGGTATCTGTTGAGAGGCCAGAGAAACGTGTGGTTCCTGAAGAGGGGCAGCAGCCTTTTCAGTAGTTGCAGGGGCAACAGTCGGGATGATTGACTGATCTGGCCTTGCAACATTAACCAAAACGGCCTTGCTGTGCTGGTACTGCGAACGGCTGAAAGCAAGGGGAAACTACAGCCGTAATTTTTCCCGAGGACATGCACCTTTACTGTATGATTAAATGATGATGGCATCCTCTTGGGTAAAATATTCCGGAGGTAAAATAGTCCCCCATTCGGATCTCCGGGCGGGGACTACTCAGGAGGATGTCGTTATCAGGAGAAAGAAAACTGGCGTTCTACGGATCGGAGAATGGAATGTCAGATCCCTTAATCGGGCAGGTAGGTTAGAAAATTTAAAAAGGGAAATAGATAGGTTAAAGTTAGATATAGTGGGAATTAGTGAAGTTCGGTGGCAGGAGGAACAAGACTTCTGGTCAGGTGACTACAGGGTTATAAACACAAAATCAAATAGGGGTAATGCCGGAGTAGGTTTAATAATGAATAGGAAAATAGGAATGCAGGTAAGCTACTACAAACAGCATAGTGAACGCATTATTGTGGCCAAGATAGATACGAAGCCCACACCTACTACAGTAGTACAAGTTTATATGCCAACTAGCTCTGCAGATGATGAAGAAATTGAAGAAATGTACGATGAAATAAAAGAAATTGTTCAGATAGTGAAGGGAGACGAAAATTTAATAGTAATGGGTGACTGGAATTCGGCAGTAGGAAAAGGGAGAGAAGGAAACATAGTAGGTGAATATGGATTGGGGCTAAGAAATGAAAGAGGAAGCCGCCTAGTAGAATTTTGCACAGAGCAAAACTTAATCATAGCTAACACTTGGTTTAAGAATCATGAAAGAAGGTTGTATACATGGAAGAACCCTGGAGATACTAAAAGGTATCAAATAGATTATATAATGGTAAGACAGAGATTTAGGAACCAGGTTTTCAGTTGTAAGACATTTCCAGGGGCAGATGTGGACTCGGACCACAATCTATTGGTTATGACCTGTAGATTAAAACTGAAGAAACTGTAAAAATGTGTGAAATTTAGGAGATGGGACCTGGATAAACTGAAAGAACCAGAGGTTGTACAGAGTTTCAGGGAGAGCATAAGGGGTCAATTGACAGGAATAGGGGAAAGAAATACCGTAGAAGAAGAATGGGTAGCTCTGAGGGATGAAGTAGTGAAGGCAGCAGAGGATAAAGTAGGTAAAAAGACGAGGGCTGCTAGAAATCCTTGGGTAACAGAAGAAATATTGAATTTAATTGATGAAAGGAGAAAATATAAAAATGCAGTGAATGAAGCAGGCAAAAAGGAATACAGACGTCTCAAAAATGAGATCGACAGGAAGTGCAAAATGGCTAAACAGGGATGGCTAGAGGACAAATGTAAGGATGTAGAAGCTTATCTCACTAGGGGTAAGATAGATACTGCCTACAGGAAAATTAAAGAGACCTTTGGAGAGAAGAGAACCACGTGTATGAATATCAAGAGCTCAGATGGCAACCCAGTTCTAAGCAAAGAAGGGAAGGCAGAAAGGTGGAAGGAGTATATAGAAGGTTTATACAAGGGTGATGTACTTGAGGACAATATTATGGAGATGGAAGAGGATGTAGATGAAGACGAAATGGGAGATACGATACTGCGGGAAGAGTTTGACAGAGCACTAAAAGACCTGAGTCGAAACAAGGCCCCCGGAGTAGACAACATTCCATTAGAACTACTGACGGCCTTGGGAGAGCCAGTCATGAGAAAACTCTACCAGCTGGTGAGCAAGATGTATGAGACAGGCGAAATACCCTCAGACTTCAAGAAGAATATAATAATTCCAATCCCAAAGAAAGCAGGTGCTGACAGATGTGAAAATTACCGAACTATCAGTTTAATAAGTCACAGCTGCAAAATACTAACGCGAATTCTTTACAGACGAATGGAAAAACTGGTAGATGCGGACCTCGGGGAGGATCAGTTTGGATTCCGTCGAAATGTTGGAACGCGTGAGGCAATACTGACCTTACGACTTATCTTAGAAGAAAGATTAAGAAAAGGCAAACCTACGTTTCTAGCATTTGTAGACTTAGAGAAAGCTTTTGACAATGTTGACTGGAATACTCTTTTTCAAATTCTAAAGGGGGCAGGGGTAAAACACAGGGAGCGAAAGGCTATTTACAATTTGTACAGAAACCAGATGGCAGTCATAAAAGTCGAGGGGCATGAAAGGGAAGCAGTGGTTGGGAAAGGAGTGAGACAGGGTTGTAGCCTCTCCCCGATGTTATTCAAGCTGTAAAGGAAACAAAAGAAAAATTTGGAGTGGGTATTAAAATTCATGGAGACGAAGTAAAAACTTTGAGGTTCGCCGATGACATTGTAATTCTGTCAGAGACGGCAAAGGAGTTGGAAGAGCAGTTGAACGGAATGGACAGTGTCTTGAAAGGAGGATATAAGATGAACATCAACAAAAGCAAAACGAGGATAATGGAATGTAGTCAAATTAAATCGGGTGATGCTGAGGGAATTAGATTAGGAAATGAGACACTTAAAGTAGTAAAGGAGTTTTGCTATTTAGGAAGTAAAATAACTGATGATGGTCGAAGTAGAGAGTATATAAAATGTAGACTAGCAATGGCAAGGAAAGCGTTTCTGAAGAAGAGAAATTTGTTAACATCGAATATAGATTTATGTATCAGGAAGTCGTTTCTGAAAGTATTTGTTTGGAGTGTAGCCATGTATGGAAGTGAAACATGGCCAATAACTAGTTTGGACAAGAAGAGAATAGAAGCTTTCGAAATGTGGTGCTACAGAAGAATACTGAAGATAAGGTGGATAGATCACGTAACTAATGAGGAGGTATTGAATAGGATTGGGGAGAAGGGAAGTTTGTGGCACAACTTGACTAGAAGAAGGGATCGGTTGGTAGGACATGTTTTGAGGCATCAAGGGATCACAAATTTAGCGTTGGAGGGCAGCGTGGAGGGTAAAAATCGTAGAGGGAGACCGAGAGATAAGTACACTAAGCAGATTCAGAAGGATGTAGGTTGCAGTAGGTACTGGGAGATGAAGCAGCTTGCACAGGATAGAGTAGCATGGAGTGCTGCATGAAACCAGTCTCAGGGCTGAAGACAACAACAACAACAACAACACTAAATGTGAAGATTATTCATATTATTTTTCTGTGGGGAGGTTACACTTGTCGACAACCGGCCAGGACGGTATTTTTGTGAATTTCTGAGAGGTAGTCAGTTATATATCTGCTCTTATTTACTTAATATTAAATGTAGTTTGCATATGGTGCAACCCATTTACTAATTGTCTCTCTTTCTTTCACAGATCATCGGCAATTTTTTGTTCATTGTTGTTATTGTATTTGTTCCATTTTTGGTTTGCCTTTGTTTCATTTTGTGCTTAACTTTGATTCGTGAAAATGCCGCGAAAAACTGCTAACAGTACGTCGCGATGTGGAAGGAGTGAAAAAGCTGATTCGAATAATTTGACCGATCATACTAGCGACAGTCAGTGTAATAGTGATAATCTTCTAATGACAGATAATAAGTGCGTGCCGATCACTAGTAATGATCTTAATTCTAATGATGAGCAAACAAATACAATTGTGTCCTCTGTTAATTTAACGACAATTGATAACGCGGGACGTTCCATTACAATGAACGCTGCCCATTTTGAAATACCTGATTTGCAAAGTTTACACAGTGAACAGACAAATGTTTCGTACGAAGCTGAACAATATACACTAAACGCGTCAGATTTATTTGATTCCGATGTAGTGACCAACTGAGCACATCCGATTAGCAAACCTTTACGTTAATCAGACAATGATGAAATGGTTACACAAAACGTGACATATGCAGATACACAATCACACAGCACAGAAAATAGAGTCGCTAATTTTGGGTTGTATCAAGTTATGGTATTATTACTACAACTCAATGAAAAACACGACAACCTTAGTGAATCGAATAAGCAACTTAATGGAAAACTAGACAACAATTCCAAACAGTCGAATGAAAAACAAGACAACAATTTCAAACAGCTTAGTGAACAGATTAAAGCCGTTGCCGTGCAATGTCATGATACTAAAGAACAACTACGTGAGGAAATTAAGGCTTATGCTAGGAACAATAGTGAAGGAATTAGATCTGTTGCTCAAGAATTAAGTGAATTAAGTATTACGCAAGCAGCAACAACAAAATTACTTAGAGATGAAATTAGTGCAGTTGCTGAACAATGTTCAGAAAACGCAACACAGTTACGCGACGAGTTTCAATTAATGTCAGTAGAACTTTCACGCACACTAGACGCGAAAGTAGACACGAAATTTGACCAACAGAACAGCCAAATTGAGGAACGTTTTAATCACCACCTACAAAACAGTGAAACACGTTACCGTAAATTTATACAGGAACAGAACAAAGTAAAGAAACAAGTCATGGAAACAAATACTGCACAATGACAGGAAGATAGGCGTAAGTTATTTACGAAAGCAAAAACATACGTAGACAACAATATTGCTACAACATCAGACGAAATCAATACTATTAAACAGTTGAACACTGAATTGTATGGTGAAATATCCGATCAAAAAAAAGAAACAGATACTAATATTCAGACTTTGGAACATAAATATACAGTAGACTTTCAGACAATGACCAACAGACTACAACAATTAGAATTAATACAGGATCCCGAAAACAGTTTGGCAACAATAGAGGCTTTTCCCCACAACATCAACAAAACGAGTCGGTTAGCATACCTAACCAACAATGTAGTCTGCAAGGTCAACCAAGTCTTAATGTTTCGCGGCCTACACGTATAGCGTCGGCTCCTTCAAATAATAACGCACAGTAGCAAGGAAATCACTACATACAGAAGACACATAATTTCAATTCCTATCGCAACGCACCATATGGCAATGATTATCATGACAGACGTAAAAGTAATGAGCACAGGTTTTAGCATAACAGTTGGTCTTACCAGCAGCAGAATCATCCGCAACAACATATTATCATGAATGAACCAGACAGTAGATATCATCCTGAACCTAACACGTCAGGAAGAAATAACAGAACAGTACAAATAGTCGAAATGCCGCAGCAACCTCCCGCAAATAACAGCACGTCAGATAGAATTTGACTATATACAGAACAGATTGAACCTTCCTGCAACGTAAGCAATACTTTTGATACACAAACTCTTGTTCACGAAAATGTTACTACTTTTGACGACATCCGAGACACACTTTTGCATGAAAAACCAGTTATTCAAAAAACCATTTCCCACCCTGTCATTGAAGTAAAGATTTGATCAAACACATATTCAGCAGTAATCGATTCTGGATCACCTATATCAGTTATAAATGAAGAAAACTTCAACGAATGCAACAAAGAGAATATTTATCCTACGTTGACATTACGCAAAACTAAAGTAAAAGGAGCAGTATCTGGTAAAGGAGTAGATGTAAAATTACAGACACACTTATCATTTTGTACTGCAGGTCATACGTTCCACTCAAATTTTAGGATTGTTCCCTTATTGACAACAGACGTTATTTTAGGTACGAGTTGTTTGGTACAACACGACGCAGTTTTTCACTTTCAAAATTCCTATTTAATGTTAAAGGATGAAAATATACAACTGGAATTAGAATTTCAGCACTCTTTATCTGAAGATGAACAGGCAATTAATCGAACAGAGGTCATTTCTACATCGTGTTACGTACTGTCGTTCCACATTGTTCACAGATACGTGCGTACACAGCTATAATACACCAGACGAAGCTGACTATTACGTTATGCAAATGATTTCTGAGAAAGTAAAACAAAGCAACGCAAATACAGACGACGAGCGTACGCAACTACGCAAAATACTTTTACAGCAAGCTCCAGTTTTTGACAACATCCCTGGTACTATGTCTGGTTTTATGTATGAATTTCAAGTTAAACAGCATGACACATTTGAAGCCAAACATTATCCTATTCCGTATATCTATAGAGAACAAGTTAAGAAAGAATTACAAGCTATAGTGACCAAGGAATTATTGAACCGGCAGTTAGTCCGTACACAAACCCGCTCCATATTGTTAAGAAAAAGGATGGCTCACTTCGCCTCGCACTTGATTCGCGTCACATCAATGACATTATTATTAAAGAAAGAGATCGCCCACAGACACTAGAAGAACTTCTACAGAAATTTCATGGTACTGCTATTTATTCCACATTATATTTGAAGTCGGGATTTTGGCAAATTCAGCTCCATCCGAACTGCAGAAAGTAGACAGCTTTTCTCTGTTTTGGTGATTGTTATCAATTTTGCAAATTACCGTTCGGTCCAACAATTTCTTCAGCTGCATTTATTCTCGGTTTGAATGCTATACTTCCGACAGAACTTAAAGACCGAATCACAACGTATGTAGAAGACATTCTTATTCCAGAAGCTAACTGGTCTGAACATAATCTGATTCTGGAACAACTGTTGCAAACTTTTCGTGCACAAGAACTCACAGTTAATCTTAACAAATCGAACTTTAGCAAAACTTCCATAAAATTTCTTGGACATGTATTTCAGCAGAAGGCATTGCGACTGACCCGGAAAAACTTCAAGCTTTGCGTGACATTACTGTTCCAACGATAAAGAAACAATTACGCAGCTTTCTGGGATTAATTAACTTTTTCCGTAAATTTATTCATTACTCTGCTTTAGACACCCCTAGATTATGCCAACTGACGGGTACTACAGTAACTAAAAACATCGTCTTTGCAAGTCGCATTCTGTCACCTGCTGAACGCAATTATTCTGTTACAGAACTTGAAACGTTATGTGTTGTATGGGCATTTACCAGATTTAGACATTTTCTTTATGGAAGACATACTACCGTATACACAGATCATAGAGATATACAGTTTTTACTTTCAGCTAAGTTTACACATGACAGGTTAAGCAGATGGAAACTTTATTTACAGGAAATTAATTTTAGAATTGTTCACATTCCCGGTACACAAAATGTTGTAGTAGACGCACTATCCCGTTCTCTCAGCAACAGTCCCCAAGACATTGCAACCAACTTCTGCCAAGGAAATTTTAGCGTCATGTATATTCAACAAGTTGCATACGAAAATTTTATTTCGGCCTCATTACGAGACATTGCACAAGAGCAGAGCAGAGACAACGTGTGGATAGAAACTAAACACCTTTGGCAAGATAGGAATGACGTTACCATCAGAAACCATTACACTCTACGTAATAACACTCTGTTTCGCCTCTATCACCCTGTCAGCAACAATTGGTTACTATGCATTCCTGACGAACTTGTTAACAAATTAATTTGGTATACTCATTTAAGTTACTCACATTATGGAGCCAGAAAAATGTTTTCTCATACTGAGACAGAACTGTTATTTTTCGAACATGGAGAAACGTATTCGACGAGTTTTAACGTCCTGTAAAATCTGCCAGAAAGCTAAGTCAGACATGACTTCACATATTCTTCCGTTACATACCATTGTACCCGTTAAATTGAGACACATGGCCGCTGTAGACAAATTTAGGTCCAATTCCCAGAACTAATAGAGGTTTTTGCTACATCTTTGTCGCTGTTGAACTCACTTGGAAATTTGTTACCTTCACTCAATTACGCAAAGCTCCTGCTAAATCTATTTCGAATGCATTTGTAAAACATTGTCTATTTCATGTAGGGCATGTATTGAAAGTAATTTCCGACAATGCACCACAATTTCGATTTTTAATGTGGACACGAATGTTACGAGCTAGAAACATTTCTCCGATCTATATATCCAAGTATAACGCTTCTTCGAACCCTTGTGAACGACTAATGAAAGAAATTGGTAAACTATGTAGAATATACAGCCATAAAAGACATATTGACTGGGATACACATATACTCTCATTCCAGGATGTAATTAACTCCATACCAAATGAATCTACTATGCTATCTCCAACTGTTGTATTGAAAAATATTGAACCACCTAACAAAAATAAAGAATTAGTATCCTTTCCTACATCTCGTCGACTACGCCACCATGAAATAATCGACATTGCGTTCAACAACATCAAATGTGCCGCAGAGCGCCGGAGGAAACAGCAAAAACAGGTTTGTACACGCCGTGACTTTTACAATGGACAGAAGATATTAGCAGGCACACCATATTTATCCAATAGAGGAAAGAGTTGATGCAGTAAATTTGAGCTTCTATACGCAGGTCCATATAGAATACGCAGTATTCCTCACCCCAATGTAGTACATGTCGAAACTTTGAGAACCAGAAAAAGCAATCACCATGTCTCCAATACTAAACCTTTTATTGAATGAACATACTTTATGATTTATCACACAGTAATGCAATTTCCTGATTTTTATGTGCCCACTTATGCAATTATATTTATATGATTACTTACTGATAATGATCGTATTTTTTCTTGATAAGTGCCCGACGAGGTAAAGTTAGTTGGTCGCTTTTCTTGTCGTTAGTCATCAGACCGTGCACATTTTCCATATTTTGTGTATTTATGCTTGTTTTCCTATCGAAAGTAGAATTTTTGTCTGTATGCACTATGATACCTTTAAGATATAACAAACACCAGTTGGATTTGACATTTTGCCTTATGACATCTCAATATCTTGGCCATTCTACATTTTTTGCTACTACATTATGATACTGTCTGTACATTTATGCACTTAAAAATTGTCAATGTTTTTGACATAATACGTTTTCTGTCATGCTATGCTGTATGCCTAGGAATATCACTATAAACAAGTTTTTATTCAATGAGTATACGATTTAAATGCAAGATATTAATCCTTATTCATCATTTTCAGAAAGCAAAACCCTGTAAAAGAAGTGAATTATACAACTACAGTGACTTACTATGAACTGGAACTATCACCTTCTGAATTAATGAAAGAAAATGCAATACCTTGTCATGAAGATAAATGGATCAGAATTAACAAGTATTAACAAGAATATACTATACATACTGTATAATAGCGGGCTTAATTATTTCTTTTTCTTTCAGAATACGAGGCGATTATTGCAGGCTGTCAGACAGAATTACACATGTTAATTTTAGTAATGAAATATGCTAGAAGTAAGAGACCTTATACTATATGAAGTAATGAATAATAATGAATAGTTGTATGAAGTAAATGGAAATATGAATATGAATATTCAAGTGTCTATTTTTTGCAGATGATAATAAATGGTGATGAATAGTTATAGGCAGAATATGGTAATACTAATAATGAAGTTTTTCTTTGCACGTGATGATAATAATGAAGTTAATACATTTACTATTAGTTAAGAGATGCTATGTAGTTATTTAAGTATTTGTTGCAGTTCCTTGTGACGATATGTCTTCTGCCGCATAGTATAATGACAGAATGTTTTGGAAAAGACAGCTAGAGTACATACATATTAAGTACACGTTTCATTACCTGTTAATTCGAAGTGTCTACTTTTCAGCATAATATGCATTTCTTCTTTCAGCTCAATAATCCATTTAGTATTTTTTCCAGGAGAAACTTTTCATGGTATTAATATACTATAAACACTTAGTTATAAAACCTGTTCTAATACTTGCATTTTCGTACCCAGTTTTGTCTGTCATTTATGAATGTGATCAAATATACTGTACTTGTTTCATAACTTTGCTACAGTTGACTCATGACGAATGACGTTATTAATCCTTATTTCCAGCAATAAGTCAAAAGCATATATTTTCATGCCCCAGCAATTATCGGTCCCAACGCAACGCATAGCTAGCACAAAAAAAATGTTACCTGTCCCAACTATTACCAGTATACAACTAAATAATGCTACCATTTTAAGATACATTTCTAGTCCTAAATGTAATGCAAATTTCTCTGATGTATTGATTCCATTATTTCTATGTATTATTGTACTACAGAACTTGAGTAATAGTTACAATGTCTTACATTTTAAATATGTATTACGTCACTTACATGATTTTGTATGTAAAAACTAGCAGTTTGATGCTACACCTAATAACTCCTGTTTTGGAATAATGACTTCTACATAATGCGCAATAAATGCCTTGTAACTGGCCAATGAATGCTAATAATTACTGTAATGAGATGAGTTATGATGCCAATGATTACTGTAATAAGATGAGTTATAAATGATGTTTCGTAATGCTGCATAAATGCTATCACAATGACTACTGCAATGAGATGACTTATGAATGATGTTTTGTAACACTGCATAAATGAATGCCAATGGTTACTGTAATGAGATGACTTATGAATAATGTTTTGTACTACTTCATACATAGTATAGAAATGTTAATAACTAGCCAATGTGTGCCAATAATTATTCTGAATGATGACCAGCATAAGACTTAATGTCCTTCACCTTCTGACCTAATTACCAGCAATTACTGCTATATACCTATATCCTGTCCATCCTCATGATCATGGAGCACTATATTCGGTTTTTCCACTAATTCTACGTTGATGTAAGAGTATGGATTCTACAAGAATGTGGTGTTGACATATCAAGCTGTCCACCACCGTGAACGATGGAGATGTTATTATGGTCTTACTGTTTGGTGTACCTAATGTACTACCAAAATGATAACATACAAATTATTGCAACATTTCAGAGTTGTGGCTTATAAATACTTCAGAGAAGAGAACTTCAGATCGTCTCGCTTGGTGTTGTGCTTCTGTAGAACGATATGGACTTTCAGTGCAGCTATGTACAACGTACTGTGTTACAACCATGATGCTATCCTTCCCATTCCTTTCCCAGTTCTTGTAAAATGCTACAGACTTCTGCAGTGCGTGTGCACTTTATTTCACTCCTTGATATCTTTAATTGTTGTAAAGATTCTAAAGACTTTTACAGTGCATGTGCACTTTATTTCATTTGTTAATGTTTTCAGTTCTTGTAAAATACTTAAGACTTATACAGTGCGTGTGCACTTTATGTCATTTGTTAATATATTTTTTACTCATTGCGTATTCACTATTTCATATCTTAATATGTTCTGTACTCATTGCATATACATTTTGTCATCTCTTCATATGTTCTGTACTCAGTGTTTGTGCACTCTATTTCATTTCTTAATATGTTCTGCACTTATCAATAATGTATATACTCGCTGACTGTAGACTTAGTAAACTAACTAGCTTATAGAAAAATTTGTTGCTCATAGCAAGTCCAATTGACTCACCATCACTGCCAAATTTTTGCCCCCCCACCCCCTGTGGAGGGTTATGTAGAGGTCAATGCTAGTGCACTTGAGCAGCTGTAATTTCTATGGATTGCTCATGAGCTGCCTGTAATATGTAAAGTATAAGAGAATCTCAGACCAGAGAACAGTGTTGTCAGCAGTAAGAACTATGTAGCAGTTATAGTAGTTGCTAGCAAGCAGTATGGTGTGCCGTGTTGGATGGGCCGGTCGTGGTGGAGCGATATCGGAGCCTGAGCGTTGTAGTAAAAGGTAAAAGCAGCTTCGTGCATATGTAGTATTGTTATATCAAGTCCCATGTAAATGTATCTAAAGAACCTCTTAACTTTTGACAATCAAACATCTCAATTTAAAGAATTTACTAATTTGTATTTATTCAGAATCACTTTTCAGGGCCATGACACAGCACTGCTGACGTCCTAAATTTACCAGTTTAAATTCACAGCCAATTGCTGAAAGGTTGTAAGAGAGCCATAATTTTATTAAGGGGTTAGTCACATTGTATTATTGATAGATTACACAATTTATTTTTGGGGAGGTTACACTAAAAGTGAATATTATTCATATTATTTTTCTGTTGGCAGGTTACACTATAGAAAATTATTATCTCAATAAGGTCGCTGGATAACGCATATATATCTGCCCCTATAAGAAGTTTTTCTGGCACAGCCGAGTGCAATGCTGCCCGATAAATTTGCCATGTATAAAAAGAACAACTGATTTTTCTTTGCAATAATCGGGATGAGCATGGATAGGAGAAATTAGTAAATTCTTTAAATTGAGATGTTTGTTTGTCAAAAGTTATATTTTTACAAGAAAGATTATTATTAAAAGATTCTTTAGACACATTTACATGGCACTTGATATAACAACACTGCATATGCGCGAGGCTACTTTTACCTTATACTACAACACTTAGGCTGCGCCATCGCTCCACCACGACCGGCCCAGCCAACACGATACTCTACACTGCTCGCTAGCAACAACTACTACAACTGCTACACAGTTCCTCCTGCTGACAACACTGCTCTCTGGTCTGAGACTCTCTTATATCTTACATATTGCTGGCAGCACATGAGCAATCCATCGAAATTACATCTGCTCAAGTGCACTAGCAATACATTACTTAATCATGGACCTCTTACAACTGTATTGCCACAGCGAGATTCATCTCCCCTTCCTTCACTCTAGTAGCTACTTGAATGAAGCATCTTATATATATATATATATATATATATATATATATATATATATATATATATATATATATATATATATATATATATATATTGGAGTACAGGGTTAGATAAAAAACAACCAAAATACTATACATACAATGTTTTATAAAAATATTACATTCTGAAGATAAATGAGATGCATATTACATTGATTGCGCATGGCTTAATTCGATTAACAGATATTGTCTCGTGGCAAGAATGGGTACGTAAAATGTACCTTTCAAGAACAAGCTGAAGCTGTTCCCTTTCACGTAAGCCGATACTGAATGCATGGTAAAATTAACTTCTACTTTCAGCCTCACAAGTAACTCTGGTTCATATCCTAATCCATTACATTTGCATGCACCTTTCAATACAGCCTCATACATACAAAGCAGCAGTTATGAAAAGTACCCCCTCAGTGCGGTTTTCACATCAGTTGCAATTCCTATCAGGTACAAATGTCATTTAATATTTTAACATTTTCGCCCATTCACTGAAATCAGTTTCAAGTCGAGTGTAGGATTTTATATTTTTCAGCCAGTTCTGGCTCCAAACATATCGATTAAAATTTTCACACATACACTACAATCAGTTACAGCTCTTGCTTCATGGTTTGTTCCCATTTTTCACATGGTAGTGACCCCAAGATGCGGTTTACATATCGCTTATAATCCAAATTTAATGGTTTTTACACTTTTACATGTACTTGAATTAGTTGCAAATGGGGATTAGTGTATATTTTTCACATATGCATAATAAAATCACAGTCATCATCGTGTTTTAGGCAGTAGTGACCACCAAACTATGGTATTCACAGTAGTTACTTTTATCACCAGTTAAAAATCAAATAATATGGTTTTACATCTTCACACTTACACAATAAAACCAGTCATCATTATCATCATCAGCAATGTTTTTCAGGCAGTAGTGACTCCAAGCTGAGGTCTCCACTCTGCCTGTAAGGATAAAAGGTTTATCATGTTGTGTAGATGAAGCTGACTTTTGATGGTTGTGTCAATCTGTTTGTTTTTGAATAAAAATTCATTCACAGTCTCAGCAATTACTTACAGCTGTTCAGTGTCTATTTTCATAATATTGTAGCCTTTGTGTAATTTAGACTCTGAATATCGAACACCGTAATATGCATTCTATATTAGCATGAATTATAAAAGGCAGCTTCAGCTTGTTACTAAACTTGGTAAATTCCACTTATTCATTATTGCACTGGGCATGGTACTGCTGACTGTCCTAAACTACTCACAGTAACCATGTAATAGATCAAAATTTTCATTAGGATTCAAATACCACACATAACACGTAAACACTACAATATACCAATAGGGATGAGTAATGCTGCAACATGGTAGATGTAAAATGTTTCTATGTAATAGAAATAATATGCCTTTATGATATTAGGTTTTCACATTAAAATGTTCTCATGTTGGTGCTTTATGACATATAATGGTACAATTTCAAATTCCTTCTAATCTTTCTTTTCTTCCAAGCTTATCCACTTATAATCAGAATACTGGATGTCATAGATGTTAACATAGGTAATTCGTTCTGCTTTTCAAATATTTGAATATGCTTCAGTGTGTAGGGAATTGGTAATTTACGAAAGTATAATTTATTTGGGTATGTAAATTAGGTAATTATATCTTATGATTCTTTATTTATGGGATAAAAACCAGTTGTAATTGATCACTTGACAAAGGCATTATTTTAGGGGTGAATATCTGTAACCAGAGTTTAATGTCCCATCACATTTGCCAATTTCGTGTGTGGCCTTGCACAGAACCTGTTTTTCATTCAGATGCAGTTGAACTCTTTCTTTCAAAGCCTAAAAGGAATCTCTGTTTTGAAAGATTTCCAGGTTCCTTAACAGCTAGTTATTTACATTTTTTTGAGAACCTCTCATCACTAATTTTGAACTGCACTAAACTTAAACTGTCTGTTTTTAGGTATGCTTCATCCGACTTGGGCAAGAGAAACTTGAACACTAATGAGAAACTGATTTAAGAAGCTAATTGATTTGATGCAATTTATTCTGTAAGACATAAAAAACAGATATACAAGAGTGTTTTAGAATCTTTTTATTCAATCTGATTTGTTACCAAACTGTTACGTATTTGACATTCATATGCACATTCAGGTCAGCCTACTCAAGATCATTGATTGAATGCAATCTGAAGTGCTTTGCATGTAGTCCACCTATTATTGTGGACAAAAAGTAAATGGAATTATTAATCTTCGCTGGTAATCAGTAACTGAATGATTCTAGGTTGTTAATAGTAATAAATGTGTTTGACTTTTCGTTTTCTCTCTCTCTGTCTTTTTTCTTTGGAAAGTTACATGCACACGTGAGAAGCAGAAGAAGAACAGCATTGAAAGATGGTAACTGATGTAATGACACAATGTCGATAACATACAAGTCATGACTGGAGCCATACTTCAGTAGTCCACCTTTCCTGCTGATTCGACAAATTCAGACCTCATCTCACTACTTAGACTTGTTCCAACAAGTTAATAGCGCTTACAACTGGCAAAAAATACTTAACCAGCTAGTTTTACATTGTCAGTGTCTGCACGTTCGCATTCAAGGAATCGACGTATTTCACTGTCAGATTATCTTCCATTCTGAAAGCGGTTGCACTCAGTGACTGTTATACTGAATTGTTAGTTATAGATTGCAGCAATCAGTCGTCCTTTCTAAATTTTAATATGCACATCCAGATTTCGGCTAGAAGCTATCTACTCTCAATGCACTATAATTTTCACTCAATGCATTTAAGTCCCTGTTGATCGGACTTCACCCACAGTTCATTGAATACTCACTGTGCTTGCTCATTTCAAGGTATAGGAAGTGTGATCTCGAATCCAGTTGTGCCCTCAGGCAATGACATACGAGGAATATGTAACCAAATATCAGATTTAGACATCACCTCTTCACCTCTAAAATGCGTAACATACGAAAAGATTAAACTGACTGATTTTATAGCAATAGATGCACTTTCATCAAGTGTCATACTCTACACTGTGAGCACATCATAATGAACAAATCTTGCACTATGATAACAGCGCCATATCGCTTACCAGCTGTGGAGCAGTCGCCATCTGCCACCACCCACCTGATGCTGCATGCATGGGGCATCATATGTAAGATTATATCGATTTATTACCAATTCCCACTTGTTCCTTGCTTCTCAAATTCTCGTGGTCTTCTGTGACTGTGTCACTCTTAATACTTTATGGATTTTTTCCGTGCTTAATTACAATTATTATTAACAATTTGTCAAAGTAATTATATCTCTATCTTAACCAGCTGCGTACACTGCATACAGTACAGCGTTTGTCATTAATGGTGTGTATTATGTATGTGCTGGAAATCAACAACATGATGTGTATATTATTTGATTCCATTAATGTCTTCCACCTCTAAGCAACGTTGTCAGGCAGCTACTAGTGCAAAATTTTATAAATCTATGGGACTGCTCATAACTTCACATCAAAATGTTAAAATAAGACTTTAAGGTTTACACATGGAACTAAGCTACTTGTTGAGTTTTAAAACTAGAGTAGGCGAAAAATATATACAAATATTTGAGAGAGAGAAAGGATAAAATACTTTGTTTTTGTAAACGAAACGTAAAAGGCAGTTAGAGGTGACGAGATAGTCACATCTGAGGCAGTTGTGATAGACCTGATGAAACCAGACACAGAATTCAAGGTCGACAAACAGTCAACATCAAGGGAAAGGAATGGAGCAAAAGGTGGCGTTACTATCAAATCCAGCTGTCTTCACATTAGGTGGATCGTCCCCATTACAAAACTTCATTTGGCCTAGTACTGAACAGAGAAAATGAGGTTATGACGTTTAATTTTGATAGCCTTTTGGAGTGCTGACATTTGAAATGCACTGTAGAAAGTTTAGACATTTCTATTGTCTGGTACCACATTTTGTGGGAATACTGACATTTGAAATGCATTTCGGAAAACAATCAAAGATATCACAAAAACTGCAAAAACACACACAAGCCTTGAACTGAATTACCTACGTGTGATATACGCTAATTCCACCAACAACATTTTCCAGATTGTTCAGGACTGTTCTATGTTTCTCTGTAAGGGACCTGTGGCTTTCAGTACCTAATTTATTTCATTTGTATCAGTATTACACTGATTGTCTGCAAAACAATATAGAAGATTATGGTATGAGCTGTTTCCGTTATTTGAAGGAAACTTGTTTCATACACTCTTGGTACACAATAAGAACAATAACCCACACTTTATTCTTCACCTTCAACCTTGCACTCAGTACTGCTCTATTCCACCTCAGATTTGCTTTCCGAGCAGCGTTAGTTGTGCATTAACAGTAATACACAGGAACGTGCATAGGTTTAGTAATGGAGAGTTAATCGGTGTGTAGCTCGTAAATGAATTCACTAAATGTGGAGGAAGGGCGGCAAGAAAGGCTGTATATTGAGCTGATTGTTCAGCAATGGAATCAGTCGTCATTACAGGATAGATAGCTTTTATGTATGTATCTTTACATTTCAAACAAGTCGAACTTAATCTGATGCATCCATTTAGCCAGTGATTAAGTTACTTCCGATATGAATGGCTTATTTCAATAGCGGTACAAGTTCATCACCTCCACTTTTCTGCCTGTAATGCTTCTGAAATTAATGATCCAAACGAACAGAAAGAAAGGTTTATCTCTAGCAAGAAGCCATAGGCTTGAACATTTATGGTATCTCAACTGCAGATTTTTCAGCACGCAAAGAATAAAAATTGACTTGTACCACTACTGAAATAAGCCTTTCCTATGGCTGTTAATGCAATCCTCCAGGCGTGTGGACTAGCATGGATTGAGGATGCATACAAGATTCTTCTTATATGCACATACGATGATGTAAATAAAGATTGGTATTTTACTAAGAGAGTAATAGAAGAGGATAGGTTTAAGTTATAATAAGATGGCATTATTAAAAACCGAACACCAACTATCAAAAGAAAATATTTCCGCTTGAGCACATGTGTCCCGATTTGATGCAGTTCACAGTTGGAGTTTACTAGGGCAAAGACTCAGAAACTATTCAGTTTGACTTTGAATATAATGTATAATTAAATCCTCAAATCGAATTTGGTACTTGTGGGTTCAACTGCATATCAGATCTCAGCTCCATTTAAGCATTGATGAGATACTGATTGATACCAAACTATTGCTTGGGAGAGGATAAGATCTTGGCTCTGGGGATTGTTTTCATTGTGAAGACGAAGTATCATTGAAGGCAAGTTCAACCTTCAGCTGCTGGTTTCTCTCTCAGAAGTGGCAAGATAGTCTCTAGTGAAGGTATACCTTCCTGCACATCACTTGCAGTTGGCCCTTGAAAACAATTCTATGCTCTTGTTTCTGCTACCAACGTCTTCGTGGAGAGATGTAAATTATGTTATGTATATTATGTTAACATAAGAGCTTTTTCAGAACACCTTTTTTTCAGCTAAGCAGCTCAAGATGGTATTAAATCTACATGAGATTGTGTTTCTTTAAACATCTTTGCAAACAGGTCATATTCTGTTTTCTGTACATGTGTGCTGCCTAGTTTCCGACTGGCGGATTTCGTTGTCATGGTAATGGGTAGAGGAGAAAGCTGCAAGATGAAATAAGCACATGTAAATACTCATCATCCACACATCCGTCCCAACCGTGAGTCCATACACAGAAACACAGATCGTGTATATACCTGCGGGCATAAATTTATAAGAGACTACTGTTCGTTAAAAAATTTTCTGTCATTGTTGTTGTTGTTGCTGCTCCTGTGCTCTCTTTATTCTAAATAAGACATATTTGGTGCATCCTTTCAAACTACTCTATCCAGCGCAGGCCACTCCATCTCCTTACTGGCTCTGTATTCATCTCTTCCTCTCCCTCTACAATATTAAACGGTGTCAGTCACGTTGTGCCACAAATTTCTTGCGTGAACTGATAATAGTTCACGTTTATCTTCCATGTCATTGTAACTTCCTTTGCGCAGTCTGTGGTCCTTTAGTGTATACAGAAGTGAGGGGGAAATGTGTTTTGAGGAATAGTAAACCTACGTTTCTAGCATTTGTAGATTTAGAGAATGCTTTTGTCAATGTTACCTGGAATACTCTCTTTCAGATTCTTAAGGTAACAGGAGCAAAATACAGGGAACGAAAGGCTATTTACAATTTGTACATAAACCAGATGGCAGTTGTAAGAGTCGAGGGGCATGAAAGGGAAGCAGTCGTTGAGAAGGGAGGGAGACAGAGTTGTAGCCTCTCCCTCATGTTATTCAATCTGTATATTGAGCAAGCAATAAAGGAAACAAAAGAAAAGTTCGGAGTAGGTATTAAAAGCCACGGAGAAGAAATAAAGACTTTGAGGTTTGCCGATAACATTGTAATTCTGTCAGAGACAGCAAAGGATTGAAAGAGCAGCTGAACGGAATGAACAGTGTCTTGATAGGAGGATACAAGGTGAACATTAACAGATGCAAAACGAGAATAATGGAATATAGTCTAATTAAATCGGGTGATGATGAGGGAATTAGGTTAGGAAATAGGACACTTAAAAGGAGTTTTGCTGCTTGGGGAGCAAAATAACTGAAGCTTTAGAAATGTGGTACTACAAAAGAATGCTGAAGATTAGATGGGTAGATCATATAATTAAGGAGGAGGTATTGAATAGAATTGGAGAGAAAAGGATTTTGTGGCTCAACTTGATAAGAAGTAGGGAGCGGTTAGTACAACATGTTCTGCGGCATCACAAATTTAGCATTGGAGGGCAGCGTGGAGGATAAAAATCGTAGAGGGAGACCAAAAGATGAACACAAAAAACAGATTCTGAAGGATGTAGATTGCTGGGAGATGAAGAAGCTTGCACAAGATATAGTAGCATGGAGAGCTGCATCAAACCAGCCTCAGGACTGAAGAACGCAACAACAACAAGAACAACACTATTTAAAGTCGATTACACCCACTTAAACAGCCTAAAATGATGCAGTGCACAAACACTCATTACACGTAAAAACACTTTCGAACTATCGTCAACATCAATGTATCAGCGAACTGTTCCTACAACTATCGAATTACGCATGCCAGGCAGGGCACGCACAGCAGTCCCATATGTAAGACTCCCCTTTTTTTTGTCATCAGTCTACTCACTGGTTTGATGCGGCCCGCCACGAATTCCTTTCCTGTGCTAACCTCTTCATCTCAGAGTAGCACTTGCAACCTACGTCCTCAATTATTTGCTTAACGTATTCCAATCTCTGTCTTCCTCTACAGTTTTTGCCCTTTACAGCTCCCTCTAGTACCATGGAAGTCATTCCCTCATGTCTTAGCAGACGTCCTATCATCCTGTCCCTTCTCCTTATCAGTGTTTTCCACATATTCCTTTCCTCTCCGATTCTGCGTAGAACCTCCTCATTTCTTACCTTATCAGTCCAACTAATTTTCAGCATTCGTCTATAGCACCACATCTCAAATGCTTCGATTCTCTTCTGTTCCGGTTTTCCCACAGTCCATGGTTCACTACCATACAATGCTGTACTCCAGACGTACATCCTCAGAAATTTCTTCCTCAAATTAACCCCGGTATTTGATATTAGTAGACTTCTCTTGGCCAGAAATGCCTTTTTTGCCATAGCGAGTCTGCTTTTGATGTCCTCCTTGCTCCGTCCGTCATTGGTTATTTTACTGCCTAGGTAGCAGAATTCCTTAACCTCATAGACTTCGTTACCTTCTATCCTGATGTTAAGTTTCTCGCTGTTCTCATTTCTACTACTTCTCATTACCTTCGTCTTTCCCCGATTTACTCTCAAACCATACTGTGTACTCATTAGACTGTTCATTCCGTTCAGCAGATCATTTAATTCTTCTTCACTTTCACTCAGGATAGCAATGTCATCAGCGAATCGTATCATTGATATCCTTTCACCTTGTATTTTAATTCCGCTGTTGAACCTTTCTTTTATTTCCATCATTGCTTCCTCGATGTACAGATTGAAGAGTAGGGGCGAAAGGCTACAGCCTTGTCTTATTCCCTTCTTAATACGAGCACTTCGTTCTTGATCGTCCACTCTTATTATTCCCTCTTGGTTGTTGTACATAGTGTATATGACCCGTCTCTCCCTATAGCTTACCCTACTTTTTTCAGAATCTTGAACACCTTGCACCATTTTATATGGTCTAACGCTTTTTCTAGATCGACAAACGCTGTGAACGTGTCTTGAATTTTCTTTAGCCTTGCTTCCATTATTAGCCGTAACGTCAGAATTGCCTCTCTCGTGCCTTTACTTTTCCTAAATCCAAACTAATCGTCAGCTAGCGCATTCTCAATTTTCTTTTCCATTCTTCTGTATATTATTCTTGTAAGCAGCTTCGATGCATGAGCTGTTAGGCTGATTGTGCGATAATTCTCGCACTTGTCAGCTCTTGCCGCCTTCGGAATTGTGTGGATGATGCTTTTCCGAAAGTCAGATGGTATGTCGCCAGACTCATATATTCTACTCACCAATGTGAATAGTCGTTTTGTTGCCACTTCTGCTAATGATTTTAGAAATTCTGATGGAATGTTATCTATCCCTTCTGCCTTATTTGACCGTAAGTCCTCCAAAGCTCTTTTAAATTCCTATTCTAATACCGGATCCCCTATCTCTTCTAAATCGACTCCTGTTTCTTCTTCTATCACATCAGACAAATCTTTACCCTCATAGAGGTTTTCAATGTATTCTTTCCACCTATGTGCTCTCTCCTCTGCATTTAACAGTGGAATTCCCGTTGCACTCTTAATGTTACCACCGTTGCTTTTAATGTCACCGAAGGTTGTTTTGACTTTCCTGTATGCTGAGTCTGTCCTTCCGACAATCATATCTTTTTCGATGTCTTCACATTTTTCCTGCAGCCATTTCGTCTTAGCTTCCCTGCACTTCCTATTTGCCGCTCGAATGTGTTTACCATTGCTGGTGCGATGCCTCTCTACCTGCGGTCGAGCAAACACCTAACTATTGAGCGACTCACCATCATAGCGTAGGTAGCAGGTTGTCAGTGTTATATTCTCGTGACAGGTAAATGTAAATAAGGCCCAAGTCCCCCTCTGGATGCACTATAAAAATGTCTGGGTATGCTTCCCAGTGTAGCACTGGATGCATTGTTCCTAGCAATCCTAAAGGGACATGCGAGATGTGACTAATTGCGTAAGTGTTTACCATGGATGTACATAGCTTTCAGAGTTGTGTGTTTAGTGGAGGCCTAATTGCCAAGCGAGAGGTATCTGCATAGCGGCTCTCATTAGCAGGCACAGATAAAAGACTGCCAGTGTTATAATGACGTTACATGTCTATGTGAGTAAGAGCCAACTCTACCTCTCGTAAATCCTAAAGTGTTGCAGAAATAGTGAATGGTCGCTTTTGTTGTTGTTGCAGGAGGCTTCGAGATGTGTCAGCTTGTCCACATGGAAATTGTCGCACTACCAGGACCTCTTTACGAAAACAGCAGGGAATAGTACTGAATGCATTCTTCCTGATGGCCCTAACGAGATATCACGTGCTACCTTCCTGGAAAGCGTAACGTCCTGCTTTCAATTTACGTCTCATAAACAGTAAACGTTCCCCCTGTTAAAAGCCTTCATCATGTATGTGCACGCTTTGGAAAACACCGTTAATCATAAAAGCTTTCTTTTTGTTTGCAAAGAGAGCACTCTCTTAAGCACAGACGGGAAAATGAGAACAATTACGCAACTGTCATGCAGAAGAGAAAAATAGCTTGAATGTTTGGTGTCCTACAGCTGCTGGGTTGTCCCAATGACACAGTGGCGGGCGGAGAACAGCGTTCCGCTGCAGATACCTAGCCCCATCTTGCTAGAACCAGTCTGTGGAGTTTCCTATGTCTCAGCACAAAGGATGGCTTGTGAATGACTGGAGCATTCTGATCAGCTCTTACTAAATTTACCCACAATATCACTGATGCTGCCGGTGTGGGAGAACTCTGCCTTTTCTTTCTACAGATGAGACTTTCAGCTACAAAACTATCTTGTACAGATCGCCATATTATACTGCCAGTTTAAACCTGAAAAGTGGTCTACAGATCGTCAAATATAACCCACGGTTTCACTGGGCCGCTGTGCAGCGCTGACGGATGAAACTGCCACCGTAAACGCGGCTCATGACCACAGCTGGGGAAGGGATTGTCAGCCAGAGAGAGGACAGCCAGCTGTGGATGACCCCACACCCAAGGTTTACCTAAGTCGTAGGAGTTCGGACGCTGTCAATACTCCCAACGCAAACACTCGTCACCCTGGTCCCAATGGCAACTCTGTACTGGTGTACGTAGGATGGGCGAGCCCCAGCTTGCAACAAAGGCGTCCGCTAAGATACTGTTCACCCCCAAACCTGCTTGCTTGCTGCTGTGCTTCCTACAGCCATCTCCAGAGTCACAAGAATATTGGGAGTCAAGTACATATTTTTCAGTGCAACTACAATTAAATATTAGGATAACTGGCGCAGTCTGGCACCGAGCAAACCCCGCAAAAGTGGTCTACAGATCGTCAAATGTCTCCGCTTTAAAGCCGTGTTTCTGGAACGAATGCCAATATCTAAAGTGCCATTAATTTTCAATGTAAGAAAAAATCTTACATTCTCCTTACAGCTATGGATGTGTTGAATTTATACCTCCATTCTGAGAGGACACACAGTAGCGACCACCATATACTCGCACATGTGCGGCGAATAATGTTGTACAAATGATGGATCAGATTCACTCTTCACCAAGGCGTCACTGAGTCTGGCCCCGACCTGCTTGACCGCTTGCTTTCTGCAATAACACATGTATTTACACGAGGTTTGCCAGAATATTGTACCATTTACGCGATACTTCTCGATATGAAGCACATAGCAATATCGCTTTCATTGTAGTATCGCATACGCAGCATAATTCAGAAGATATAAACTTTAAATTATGTCTCTAGTAACCTGGAACTTCAGAGATGTGCAGCATGCTTTAAACTGCTGGGTAAATAGAAACTTATCTTATCTGCGACTTCTTTATGTGAAAACTCGAAAAAAATGGTGGAAGCTGATATTTGCTCTCGCGATTACCGACGACAGAGATATAACAGATTCCAAATCATTCTTATAATTTACAAAGTCAACTAAGGTCTTTCTCATGTCTAGAGAACCAGGAAACATGTCATCCACAAGTTTTTCACCTGCTAGATGCGCACACCACAATCAATGTTCTCTCAACCAAATAAAGCCGGAAAATGTGCAGAAGCAGTAAAGTGGACAAACTACATTCGAGGAAAAATGGTCCAGCTTAAACACACGTCCAAATGAAATCCTCTCAAATTTCTATCGAGAACACAGGCTATCATGAAGGCTGCCAAACATATAGTGAGTTTCAGTTCACTATTCAGCGGTCTAGGGAACTACATGGTTACGTCAGCTACATTTCTGCATCCCAACTGGCGTTTCCATTCAGACAGCTCCTGCCGTTAGGCAGAAACGTGAATCATTCCCGCCACAGGAAACTGTTGCCATGTGCAATGTATCCCCAGACAGAATCGTCCAAGGATACCGGCTACATATCTATTTTAGCACTGTACTCACAATTACAGTTGTGGTCTAAATGGAACGACATTCGACAATCAGCGAAGTATGGGAAAAACCCCCTGCTGACGGACCTGGCTCAAGAAATAGAAATATCTGTACACTCTTATTACTTGACATACTTTTCCCTATGACGCTTTCGTAGTATTTTACGTCAATTTAGTACCTTCCCTTACGACATGACATAGTCATCTTCTTTGCACATGTCGGGACATGCAAACACATACTTCATAAGCCTGATGCTCATGGCCAACCTATCACATACCCCTACTACTAAGTATTATTCTTCGTTAATAACTTACTTGCTGGATATACGAAACATACTCAGCGAAAATCAGCGATGGGTTCACGTGTCTCATAAGATTCTCATGCGAGTGGTATCACAGTGCTTTAGAAACAGAGACTGACAAAGGTACGCATATGTAGGAAGTATTTGCAGCTCCCTCATTACGCCATTAGATATTCCTACACTGTAACGCATTCCGTCTCGATGCCATGTCAGAGGTTCTGCGATGTATCCACTGGCTTATGGGCGATGGTTGATTGAGAATGATCACAATCAGCAGATCGTGTCCAGATTGCTGAACGGTTTTTGTGATAATAGGTCAGCAGTTGTAGGAAGTGCTGGGGAGTGAGTACCAGGTCACCAGCAATGCGAAGCCTAATGCAGGATTGGCTCAGGTAGGGGGGTTGTGTAGGGATTTTACTAAAGAGGAGCAGGTAGTGATTGTGGGTGGGGCTGGTAATAGTATTGACAGGGATGGGGAGTATAACATAGATTGAAAAGATAGCCACTCAGACTGGCAACACGTATGTGCATTTCGTGGAACTGTTTCAGCGTCACCATCGGCCTCATCTTAATACAGCCGTCAGGCGTAATAACATGATACTTCGGGGTGCGCTGATGACAGATTGTCCGATTTCACAACATTTTTGCTAAAGCTAGAGGAGGTTCTTGGTTCACTGTATAGGAAATACAAAACGTTAGTTATATGTGGTGACTTCAATATTAATTGTATAAGTGATTGTGCAAGGAAGAGGATGCTGGTAGACCTCTTTAATGCATATAATCTTATGCAAACAGTATTCTTTCCAACGAGAGTGCAAGGGAACAGTAGAACAACCATAGACAACATTTTTGTTCATACCTCATTACTAGAAGGGCATATTGTTAGCAAAAAGTTGAATGGTCTTTCAGATCATGATGCACAAATTTTAACTCTAAAAGATTTTTGTGCTTCGGCAACACGTGTTAAATATAGTCATCAGCTGTTTAGGAAAGCTGATCCAGTTGCTGTAGAGACCTTTGCAGACCTTATCAAGGAACAAGAGTGGCAAGATATTTATAGCGCTGATACAGCAGACGACAAATATAATGCTTTTCTCAAGACTTTTCTCATGCTCTTTGACAGTTGCTTTCCGTTAGAACGTTCAAAACAGGGTACTAGCACAAACAGGCAACATGGGTTGTTGTCTAGAGGGATAAGAATATCTTGTAGAACAAAGAGGCAATAATATCAAAACGTTAGGAACGGTCAAAATCTAAATGCAGCAGCCCATTACAAACAGTATTGTAAGGTGCTTAAAAATGTTATTAGGAAGGCAAAAAGTATGTGGTATGCAGATAGAATAGCTAAGTCTCAGGATAAAATTAAAAGCATGTGGTCAGTCGTAAAGGACGTGGCTGGTCTGCAGAGACAGGTCGAGGATATAGAATCAGTGCGTAGTGGGAATGTCCGTGTTACTGATAAGTCGCATATATGTACAGTATTTAATAATCTCTTTCTGAATATAGCAGGTGAACTAAATAGGAACCTAGTCCTAACAGGGAATCATATAGCGCTCTTAGAAAAATGTGTTCCGAGACTGTTACCTGAAATGCTCCTCCATGGTACTGACGAAAGGGAGATTCAGTTAATAATTAAATCACTAAAGACCAAGAACTCCCATGGATATGACGGGGTACCTAAGAATACTGAAGGATTGTTCTATGTATGTTCGCCCAGTACTTAGTCATATCTGTAACTTTTTCTTTAGGAGTGGTCGGTTTCCTGACCGATTAAAGTACTCGGTAGTGAAGCCACCTTATAAAAAGGGAGACATTGATAATGTTGACAATTTTAGACCTATTTCTATGCCATCGGTGTTTGCTAAATATATCGAGAAGGTTGTATATACAAGGTTACTGGAGCATTTAAATACACATAATTTTCTGCCAGATGTTCAGTTTGGTTTCAGAAATGGTTTAACAATTGAAAATGCTATATTCTCTTTTCTCTGTGAGGTTTTGGAAGGATTAAATAAAAGGTTGCGAACGCTAGGTGTTTTCTTTGATTTAACGAAGGATTTTGACTGCGTTGACCACAAAATATTACTGCAGAAGTTGGACCATTATGGATTAAGGGGAGTGGCTTACAACTGGTTCGCCTCTTACTTTAAGAACAGAAAGGAGAAGGTAATTCTCCGCAACATTGAGATTGGTAGTGATCTTAAGTCCCAATGGGGCACTGTTAAGAGGAGTATCTCCAAAGGGTCGGTGTTGGGGCCACTGCTGTTTCTTATTTATATAAATGATATGCCTTCTAGTATTACAGGTGATTCAAAAATTTTTCTGTTTGCTGATGACACCAGATTGATAATTAAGGATCTTGAGTGTAATATTAAAACAGTAACAAATAATGTAGTTCATGAAATAAGTTCGTGGCTTGTGGAAAATAATTTGATGCTAAATCACAGTAAGACTCAGTTTTAACAGTTTCTAGCTCACAGTTCAACAAGAACCGATATTTTGATCAGACAGAATGGGCATATTATAAGCAAGACGGAACAGTTCCTAGGCGTTCGGATTGATAGTAATCTGTTGTGGAAATCTCATGTCCAGGATCTTATTAAGAAACTAAATGCTGCTTTATTTACCATTAGAACAATATCTGAAATAAGTGAAACGAAAAGTAGTCTACTTCGCATATTTTCATACGCTTATGTTGTATGGTATTATTTTTAGGGTAATTCTTCTGATTCAAAAAGGGTATTTTTGGCTTAAAAACGGGCTGTTCGAGCTATATGTGGTGTAAGTTCGAGAACCTCTTGTCGACCCCTATTCAATAGTCTGGGAATTCTGACATTGCCCTCACAGCATATATTTTCTTTAATGTCGTTCGTTGTTACCTATATTAGCCTATTCCCAAGAGTTAGCAGCTTTCACTCAGTTAATACTAGACAGAAATCAAATCTGCATGTGGAATGCACTTCCTTGACTCTTGTGCAGAAAGGAGTGCAGTATTCTGCTGCATCCATTTTCAATAAGCTACCACAAGAACTCAAAAATCTTAGCAGTAGCCCAAACTCTTTTAAGTGTCAACTGAAGAGTTTCGTCATGGTTCAATCCTTCTATTCCGTCGAGGAGCTCCAGGAACACCTAAAATATTAAGCAGATTCCAGTGTTACACTGTTGATTTTCTTTATTCAAACATACGACTTGTCACCTGAAAATGTTTTTTTTTATTTCATTTTATCTACAATCTAATATCGTTTTATAATTTTACGTATTGACTCGTTCCATGACCTTGGAGACTTCTCCTTAATTTGGTCCCACGGTACAATAAAGAAATAAATAAATAAAATCAATTGAGGTCATAAGAAATGTACACGGCCTTTTCAGATCGGTAGTGCTAGCTTTCCGTTAGAAATTTTGTCAGCGATGTGGAATCAGATCTTTCCATTCAAACAAATACCTGTGTTGGAGCCTATGAAGAAAACTTTTAATGATTACAGCCACTACTGAGTCATATCTCTGCCACTCTCATCTTTCAAAATTTCGAAATTATCTGCTACAGTAAAACTTTAGATAGTTCTTACGCGTGTTGCTACTGGTGCGATTTCTGTAGCTTTGCTAATGTGATTGTTGCATTTTAAGTCCGAACGGAGCAGAAGCTGAAGAGAGCTATAGGTACCACCCTCTGCAACATGTGTAGAAACAGAGTCACCTAAGTTAATACGACAGGACCGTGTTTGGACCATACGGTGGAAATGGGAACCTGTTGTTGTGGCTCGGCCAATATTGTACGATGTGTAAGGTTAGTGACAAACGAAGCTTTCTCCTGAACAAGAGGTAGTATAAAAGACAGTATGGTAACTGGGGGAAGGACGAGGGTTTTGCTCTTGCATTGTGGTGCATCCCCAAATGACAAACATGTACTGCAGTCCAAAGCAGATCCATGTCTGTCAGGACCCATTCAGGTCTATCACGCCAACATGCTATTTTCGTTATTCTGTAACATACAACACTATCTTAATCCGATAGAGGACTCAATAAGATTTTTGATGTATCTTTTCCCCCCATATATCGAAAACAAATACGTCCACATGCTGGCATTGAGCACATGTCACGATCCTAATAGATACACAAGTATTGATCCATTGCAGAGACCAGTGTACATTAGCACCGCCTGTACAGGTGGAGGATAACTGTATCCCACAGACCGTACTATTAGTCGCACGAGACGTTCCCTGCAACACTGTGTAATTTTTTGAACACTGTTTTTTTCTGCTGTAACACGCTTTGTACACTGACATAGTCTTTGTTTTCTCCATTAAGTGATTTGAGCTGCTTTTCAACAACGAGAATATCTACGTCTATGTTTCTCATATTGGCAGTTCTTCTTTGGTGAAGGTGTCTCGGGAAACCTTGTTTAATAGCTCTGCCTTAGTAACACTGTCATCAGTGACTTCATTGTTGTTAACACACAGTGGAGGTATTGATTGCGTCTTGCTGCTTGTGTGCTTTATGTATGACCTGAATCTCTTTGGGTTTTCTTCTAGATTTCGAGACAAAGTTTCGTTATGGAAATTATTAAAACAATCTCGCATTCAAGTACGAGCTATATTTCGAACTTCTGTAAAACTTGCCAGTCTTCGGTATTTTGCGTTCTTTTAAATTTGGCATGCTTTTTTCGCTGCTTCTGCTACAGCGATCTGATCCGTTTTATGTACCACGTATCATTACTTATTAATTTGTGTTGTATATATCCCTCAATTGCTGTCGATACTATCTACTACGCTTACATGACCAGATCGATAGAAGTGAGGACTGTCTCTTATAAACGCGTTAAGAGCACTTTTATCATCTTTTTTAATTCATACAGTTGCGTTTCTTTTTGATGATTGTATCTGTTATGGCATTCAGCTTAGCATCAACTGCCTTGTGGCCGCTAATCGTCGTGATACTTAGACATATAGTTGCGTTTCTTTTTGACGGTTGAATTTGTTATGGCATTCAGCTTAGCAGCAACTGCCTTGTGGTCGCTAATCGTTATGATACTTACTATTTGTCCAGAGTTACTTGTTGCTATGATGTCAACCATTTAAGCTCTGAGTGGCCTTATGAAATAATTGTTCAAAATAATTTTCTGAGGCAGCATTCAGTACAATGTCGGATGACGTTTTATGCCTTCCGCCAGCTTTAAACGTATGCGACATACAGAGGAATCCGAGATAATGCCTACATGGAAGCGAAGGGAATCAGGGAAACCATCACTTTTCTCCATTGAGGCTGCATTTTACTGTATGTACATTGGGGTAATAGCGGTACACACTAGCTGACCACTGTATCTGACGCTTTTCAGTAAGGATAACAGAGAGTGGATGTGGTGATCGGTTGAGATGGAGCTGTAACGAGGTAAGATTTAATAGCAGACTGATGATGCATTCTAGATAGGGGTTGGGGGGAGATGTTGCTGCAGGTAATTTCACGATTTTTTCCGCTATTCCGTCAGGATGCATCACTCACATGACATAGCCTGCGTTCGACTTGTATAGAACCACATGTTCTGTATGTGACTTAGAGCACTGTCTACTTGCGATCATTACCACCAGACCTCTCGGTCATCAGGAGTTCCATTTCATGTGTCATGAAGCATAATCATCCTGTTTCGACACATGCCTCTAAACGAATGTAGTTTTATCCAGTGCACTCCATTCCCCTGTCGCATCTTTTCATCAGTTTCATAACAAACATGATTCTAACTTAGCGATAGGTGTTTGTGAGGCACTGCAATTCCTGTGTATACATCTGCTTGACAGATGTGTTTTTTCAGAGTTAGTGGCGGCATGACGTGTAATTTCACATGTCACATGCCATTGCTATGCCTCTGTCTGTTTCCTCGCAAGAGGGATTCTGTGCTACTAACGATCATTTTATGTGGGACTGATGCGGCCATAGTATAATTTGTGAAACGTGATTGGATGAGAACAGGAGATGTTGTATCACACAGAATCGATATTTCTGGGATATAGTTTTCTTGTTTTTCTGTTTGTTGCCATAGTTATCGTAGAGAACCCTGCAATTTGTTGTAAATATATTTCTTACATCGGACTACTGACAGTGCTTCATACCACATGCATAATAGGTAAGAAACTGAAGCAATCTAAAATTGTAACCTGTTTTAAGTGAAGAAATGTGTAGCCTTAGAAGTGCGTGTGTTTATGCTCTCTCTTACCAATACCCTCCTGGTACCCATCCCAGACACTAGAACAATACTTTAAATTGATAGCGTAGTTGATTTTGGGCGACGACTCCGGAAGCTCCGTTCACTCACGAGACGCGGAATGTACTGGTCTATTTCTGATCAGCTGCAGATTAAATCGGTGATTGTACTGCAGCGTGGGTTGCTCAAAGACAGTGCGAGGGCACCTTCAGTCTCTAACTTAATCCTACGACTCCGAGAATGCCCTGTGACTTCCATCCACATAGAGATAATTCATAAATTATGTATTATGTTTGAGGTGCTAGAAATATGTGGATGGCTGTCTGGTTGCTTTCATGATGTAAATGTTCGGGAATTAACAGTGAATGGACATACCGCACAGTCATGCATCTACATTCGCAATGATAGTTGTACAGCAGAGAATGGACGGTTTAGCAATGATACTGAAGTTGGGAAACATACCGTCGCATCAATATTTGGTACTGAAATTACTGTAAAATTGCTAAAATTGTTTGCACTATCAACTGTTGTGCTTATGTTTTCAATACGTTTGTCGTTGTTAAAATTACTGTAAAATTGCTAAAATAATTTGCACTATCTACAGTAATTCTCATTATTACAGTACATCGATGGTGATTTTTCCATCCCATCTGTCCACTGGTACACTGTTGGTTACCACATAATGATTGACTGACACCGCTTGTTTGAGATGGAGAAAGAGTTTTGGTGGAGGTACAACACCTGTTCGTGATGGCTAGCACCGAAACAGGGATTACGTAAATGACTGCACTATGAGGAATCAGTCGAAATGGAATGCAGAGCCCTCAGCTATTCTGTCACTCTGTCAGGTGCCTTTAAATGTAGAGGTCATCAGTCACTTTCCGACAGCTGTTTGTAAACGCTCCACAACGATGCCAAACCCTTCAAGTTTAGTTACGTATTAACTGTCCTTTTAAAAAAAAAAATCACCCAGTGCGTGTGTGGTGTATTATGGTAGCAGCAGTAACAACATGATTTTCACTATGCGATGTCTAGTTTTCTGTGGGAAGCAATGTATCACAATGCGTTAATGTCAGTTTAGAGCTTGACACATACCTCTCAAAGTCGTGGCTGAAAAAAAGCGAAATCTTTAACAGTGTACAAAGCGTTTCTCAGCGGAAAAAATAACCTTCACTCGACGACACAGTGTCACAGGCAGCATCTCTAGAGACTTGTATTATAGTTTGTGGGATACGGTCATCCTCCTACAACATAGGTCATGCAACTTTACACTGTTATGAGCAATGGATCAATACCTGTATATTTAATAGGATTATCACATATGCCTCATGCAGACACACAGATGATATTTGTTTTCGGTGTATGCGAGGAAAGAGACACAGTAAAAATCATATTGAGTTCTCTGTCGGATGAAGTTAGTGGAGCTTTTGTAGTTCGTAATTATTCTGTGTTGAATGGTAAAGAATAACGATGATAGCATGTTGGCGTGATAAACGTGAATGGGCCCTGAGGGATATGGATCTACTTCAGAATGCAGTATCTATATGTCGTTTGGGGACGCATCGCAATTCGTTAAAAAAAACCTCATCCTTCTCACAGTTCCCGTACTGCGTTTTATATGACCTCGTGTTGGAGGATCAGGATTCATATGGCGATGACCTTTCACATCGTACATTATATGTGGAGCTACGGCAACGTGTTCCCATTTCCACCAAATGGTCAATACGTGGTCCTATCGCACTAACTCAACGTCTCTTCCTTTCTACACAGGTTGCTGAAGGTGGTTGCTATAGCTCGTTTCGAGATATGAGAGTGCCATAAATATAACTCACTAGTGGCTGTAATCATTAAAAGACTTCTCCATAGGTTCCAGCACAGGTATGTGGTCGAATGGAAAGACCTGATTCCTAATCTCAGATGTCATTTCTACCAAAAACCATAGCACTACCAATCTGAAAAGCCCGTGTACATTTCTTATAACCTCAATCAGCTCACCATATGCTAAATAAACCATCGCTTATAACCCAGAGGTATATCGCAAAACTTCTAACACACCATCGTGACTGAATGCGTTGCAGATACTGTAGGAATATCTAGCGGTGGGATGAACAAGCAGCAAATACCTTCTACATGCCACATTCCTTAGCCAAATCACTTATTGAATCTCTTTTTCTAAAACACTGTGCTACCACTCGCAAAAAAAAACTTAGGAGACACGTCCACCCACCGCTATTTTTTCGTATCTCCAGCAATCAGTTATTGATGAAGTATTATAGTTAGTAGTGGGGGATATGTAATATGTTGGCCTTGAACATCAGGCTTGTATAGCATGTGTGTGTGTGTCCCGACATGTCCAAAGAAAAGGACTATGTCCTGTCGTAAAGGAAAGTATGGATTTGATATGGAATGCTGAGGTAGCAGCAAAGGGGAAAGTATGTCAAGTTATATGAATGGTACAGATCTATATATTTCCATAGCCATAGCAATTAGCAGGGGGTATTTCCAATACTTTTCTCATCGTCGAATGTCTTTCAATACCGACCACAACTGTAACATTTAACAGTAAGTGCAGCGATAAAATAAGTATGAAGCCGATTTCATAGGACGATTCGGTCTGGTGGTGCATGGCGCACGGTGGCGGTGTCCTGCGGCGGGAATGATTCTCATATCCAGCTAACGGTACGAGCTGTCTTAATGGAAAGGCTTGTTGGGATACAGGAATGTAGCTGACTTAACCATATAGTCCTCTAGAAGGGTGAATAGCTAACTAATACTATGTGTTGGGCAGACTTTGTGATCGCATGTGTTCTCGATGGAAAATAGAGAAGATTCAATATGGACGTGTGTGTTTGCACTGGACCATTATTCCATCCTGTGTAAATTCTCCAACTGACTGCTTCTGCACATTTCCCGCTTTGTTTGGTTGAGAGAACATTGATTGTGGTGTGTGCAGCGATCAGGTGAAATACGGGTGGAAGACATGTTTGCTGGTTCTCTAGACATGAGCAATACCTTAGTTGACTTTGTAAATTATAGGAAAGATTTGGGATGTGTTACACCACTGTCATCGGTATTCGGGAGTGGAAATATCAGCTTGCACCATTTTTTTCGTGTTTTCGCAAAAGATATCTCAGATGGGATAAGTTTCTATTTACCCAGTGGTTAAAGCATGCTGCACATCTCTAAAGTTCCAGTCTGTATCGTCGGAATTATACAGTGCCAGCGTTTATGTTACGCAAGTGATATTGTTATGTGCCTGATATCGAGAAATATCGAGTAAACGGTATAATGTTCCAACAAAGCATATGGACGTACATGCGTTCCTGTAATGCAAAGGCCTGGAGATGGGTGCAGAAAGCAAGCAATAAAGCAGGTCGGGACCAGAATACGTGACGCCTTTGTGCCGAGAGAAACCAACCCAGCCTTTGTACAACAGTCTTCGTGGTAAATGTACGAGCGTATAGTGGTGGCTACTGCGTATCCTATCAGGAGGGACGTATAAATTCAGCACATCGTTAATCGCAAGGGGAATGAAAGATTTTCTTTAAGTGGAAAATTGTAATTGCTTGAGATATTGTGATACGTTCCAGAACCTCAGCCGTCAAGTAGAGACGTTTCGGTTCATTGCTTGGTGACAGACTGCGCCAGCAATCCTACAATTTAATCGTAGATGCACTGATAAATGTGTGCCTGGTTCCCAATATTCTTCTGACTCTGGAGACGGCTGTATAAAGCACAGCACCAAGCAAGCAGTTTGGAACAGTAAACAGTACCTCATGGATGCCTTGGTCCTAAGCTGGGGCTTGCCTATCCTATGTACACCTTTTCCGGGAGTGAGAAAGCTTCTTGCTTATGACGATTTGGCTCGCAGTTCCCACTGGACAGATCAGTAGTGGACTTATACCAAGATTGCGTTGAGCCCCCTTCGGGACTGGGTGTGACGAATGTTTGCACTGGGAGTGTTGACAACGTTCGAACAGTTACCATTGAGGTCCTCCTGGGGTGTGGGGTCATCCACAGCTGGCTGGCCTCTCTCTGGCTGACAAGCTCTTCACCGGCTCTGGCCATGAGCGTGTTTACTGATCGTGGGTTGTTTCTGACGATCTGTAGACCACTTTTGCGGAGTTTAACTGACAATGCAATGTGGCTTTCTGTCCAAGATATTTACGTCACTGAAAGTCTCGTCTGCAGAAAATAAAGGCGAAGAGTGCTCCCACACTGGCAGTATCAATAATTTGGTGGGTAAATTCACTAAAATCCGATCTGAATACTCCATTCATTCACAAGGTGTCCTTTGTGCTGACACATAGGAGCGCCTACAGACTGGTTCTAGCAGGTGATGTATCTGTGGCGGGAAGCCGTCCCACATCCGTCATTACTACGCTAGGACATTTCCAGCAGCTTTAGGACACCGAACTTTCTTGTGCAGGACAGTGCTTCGAATTCTGTTTGCCTAATTGTTTTGATTTTCCCGTCTGTGTTTAGACAGAAAGCTTTTATGATTAATGTTGTTTATCCTTATGTGCACATACATTATGAAGGCTTTTAGCAGTGAGAACATCTACCGTTTCTGAGACGTATGTTGAAAGGAGGACATCTCGATTTCTGGGACGGATAGCATGTGATACGTCATTAGGACCATCAGGAAGAATACATTCGGTGTTATTCTGAGCTATTGTCATAAACAGGTCCTGGTAGTGCCACAGTTTCCTTGTGGACAAGCTGAGACATCACAAAAGCTCCTACAACGACAACAAAGGCGACCGTTCACTATTTCTGCAACACTTAACGATTTCCGAGATGCAACACTTAACGATTTCCGAGATGAAGAGTTGGCCATTACTTACATAGACATGTGATGTCAGTATAACACTGGCAGACTTTTAGCTGTGTCTGCGCAGGTGAGCCGCTATGCAGATATCTCTCACTTGGCAATTAGGTCTCTGCAGGACCCGCAACTCCGAAAGCTTTGCATAAGCCGCAGTAAAAACTTGTGCAGCTGGATGCATCTCACATGTCCCATTCGGACTACTAGGAAAAATTCATCCTGTGCTGTTCTGGTAAGCATTGCCAAACATTCCTAAAGCCTGTCCAAAGGGGGGCTTGGCTCTTATTTACATTAACCTCTGACATGAGTACAGCACAGACAAGCTTTTATCTATGGTTACGATGGTGAATTGCTTGGCAATTAGGTGTTTGCTGGACTGCAAGAAAGAGGCATCGTGCCATCCGTAGTCAATACGTGCACGTGGCCCAGAGGTGTCCCGCATATGGGACTGCATTGGGCGCGCACCAGACATGCATATCTTGTAACTCTGTAGGGAACAGTTCGCTGATACGTTGTGGTTGACAATAGTTCGAAAGTGTTCTTAAGTGCAATGAGTGTTTGTGCACTGCATTATTTTTAGCTATTTAAGTGGGTGTCAGCATGTTTGGATAGCGTTACACATTCATTCGTTTTTCAACAATTTACGAGTTGATTTTGTGTCTGTTGCAATATTTTGAGAACATATCTGTGGGCTGAGCCATGCATTGTTTCCACAGTTTGTAATTAGTGAGCTTATTACATGCATTATTTCGACAGTTTATTAGTTGTTTTCGTGTCTACACAACAGTGTATTGTATTATTTCGGCTACTTATGAGTATTTTGCTAGTAGTAGTCTAGGCTATGAGTATTTTGCTAGTAGTAGTCTAGGCTATGGAATGTGACCCCAAGAAGGTCAGAGCATTTGTTTTTTATCAGAGCAATAAATGAATTATGTGAGATCCATCCCCAAATAAACTGATGCAGCTTTCCACTGAAAATAAATAAAGTACATCCCTTCTTATCTTGATCAAAATCTCACCATTTTGCAGTTTCGTCAGTTTTAATCTACTTTAGATACCCAGTAGATTGTGGTCAGAGTTCACATCTGTCCCTGAAAATATCTTACACTTTAAAACTTGGTTGCTAAATCTCTGTCTTACCATTATATAATCTATCTGAAACCTTACAAAGTCTCCTGGCTTGTTCCATGTATACAAGCTTCTTTCGTGATTCTTAAACCAAGTGTTACTATGATTAAGTTATACTCTGGTCTCAGTATTGTGTTCCAGGTCAGTTGGACTCTAAACCTCATGGTGAACACACTGGAATAGCTACTGCCTATAACAACTCAAACTGTTTTACTAAAGACAGCCCGCTAAATAACAACTTACGTCCATTCTATTCAGCAGCCTAGCACAGGCTGAGTCTTTTTTCCACCAGGTGACTTCGAATTTCATTCCTTACCCTCATTCCATATTCACTTACGTACTACTTTTCCTTTTCCTACTATCGAATTCCACTCTCCCATGACTATTTTATTTTCGTCTCCCTTCACTAAACGATTAATTTCTTATATCTCATAATACATTTCTGCAATTTGTTCATCTTATACTACTCTGGCACATGCGGCCTGCATGTCTATCTTTCCTACAATACTGCACTCATTATGCTGTTCGTAGTAGCTTCTTCGCATTCCTGTTTTTTTTATTCAGTATTAAGTCTAGTTCACCATTATTCTTATTTGATTTAGTATTTAGAACCCTGTATTTACCTAACCGGAAGTCTTGTTCCTCCTGCCAGCGAACTCCACTAATTCCACCTAATTTTCGCTTAAACCTACCCATTTCCCTTTTTAAATTTTCTAACCTACCTGCCCGATTAAGGTATCTGACATTCCGTGTTCCGACCCATTGAACGCCAGTTTTCTTTATTCTGATAGCGACGTCGTCTTGAGTAGTCTCCACCTGGAGTTCCGTGTGGCGGCTATTTTACTTCCGGATTATTTAATCCCAGAGGACGCCGTCAGCAGTAACCATACTGTAAAGCTGCATGCCCTCGGGAAAAATTACCGATGGAGTTTCCCATGCTTTCCGCCGTTCGCAGTACCAGCACAGCAAGGCTGTTTTTGTTAATGTTACAAGGCCAGATCAGTCGATCATCCAGACTGTTACCCCTGCAGCTACTTAAAAGGCTGCTGCCCTTCTTCCGGAACCACGTGTTTGTCTGGCCACTCAACAGGTACCCCTCCACTGTGGCTGCACCTCCGGTGCAGCTGTCTGTATTGCTGAGGCACGCAAGCCTCCCCATACACGGTAAGGTCTATGGCTAATGGGAAGGATAGTACATTATTTGATATAAAATGCTATTTTGGTGAATTATGGGAACACAGAGATGGAGAAAGATGAAATTACAGAGCTGGAACATTAAGCAGTATGAGTCCACTCGTGTGTGCTTGTGTGTGTGTGTGTGTGTGTGTGTGTGTGTGTTTGTTTGTGTGTGTGAGTGAAGTTACTGCATTGCTACGTTTTCGAATATGACATCATTTTACGACACATGTAGAGTTTACGTATCTTTTTTATGCTGTTTGAATACATGTGAGATGATGGATACAATATTTGATACAAACCTTTGGAACATGGCAGTACCTTGGATTTCGTTTAGCCGTTGTTGGTGAGCTATTTATGTAGTTGCGGATTCGTTGATCATAAATAATGGAGTGTAGAAACCTGCAGTCATACAAACTAATTAAAGTAATAGGTTGGAAGGCAAAATTTTCTGTCAACAATAATATACAACTGTACCTAGATAGTGGTAGAAATATGGTAGTAAAGCTGTATTGAATTAATCTAACAGATTTCACCACCTGCACCAAATTTATAACTTATTCCACATTCTTTTGGTTTTTCATGTTTACGTAACTCCTGAGTTCTGTAGACTCGCTCATTTCTATATTTTAGTAGGAAGTGAATGGCCATGTAACATCACGTGTTCGACGACGACCTCTAGTAAGTGCATATTGTTATATTCTTCATCTCTGCAGACACATTACTATTAGTCATTTCGACAGCAAGACGATACGTAAGGTGCTCATCCTGTTGGTTGACAGCAATAAAAGTCGTCTTGTGTTCTACCACTCAGAAGTAGAAATTATGTTTAGTGTTTTACCTCTCAATATGACAATGTGAACAACTGGTAGGCTTCAAGTTACACTAAATTAGTGAATGATATAGAAAAGTCTTCTGTTTATATCACGTGTGTGAACCGATACAACATTGAAATAGACTTCTTTTTCTAAGAGGGAACTAGTTACAGGTACAACTGGTACGCGTGGAGGAACAATTAACGTCACATTAAAAAGAAAACAGTCGACAGGAACAATATTTTTGCCGTAAAATGATAAGAATGTAAAGAACACTTTACGGGGGAAGTTGGGTGTTCTAAAAACGCAGAGATAAACACTTCAACGGGTAATAAGAAGAGTGAAAACTACATAATGATAAGTAGGAAAAAATTGTTTTCAGAAGTTCAGTTATTGAAAACCCCAACTAATCTGACATATTTTATTTTATTTCTTTTTCATGGGAGCGCGCAGGGAAGAGTGCATCGTGGCCTGCAGTGGAGCGGGAATAGTGGACCGGGAGAAGTGGCAGACAACCCGTCGCTGGGCTGCGCCGTGGCTGCAATTAGTCGTTCCTGCGCGCCAGCGGCGTTATCTCGTGGATTATGAACCCGTCCCCACTCTTGGAACTGGACTTTGTGGGTAATAAATGTGCTCCACTGCGCAGGGTGCGCCGGGAACATCGTTACGCTCTGGCGCTCTAGCCAGTCCACCCACCTGGCGTCGGAATGTGGCGCAAAATATACAGCGGACCTCTGCAGCGAGGGTGTGAACCAGAAAGCACATTCGCCTAGTTCCGCAGTAACAGGCAAGTCGTAACTCTTTAATCGTTTGTACTATATACATACGTCACTGATAAGGAATTGAGTCATCGTCGTTATCATGAGTTATATGACATTTATGTTAAAGGAGTTGCTGATGGTTGTGGAAACTACCGAATCATCAGTTCAATAAGCCATGGTGCAAAATACTATCACTAATTCGTTAGAGCAGAATGGAAATCTAGCAGAAGTCGACCGTGCGAAAGACCAGTGTGGACTTGGGAGAATAATTGAGGCAATTCCGACCTTAAGACGTATCTTAGAAAATACGTTAAGGGAAGGAAAACCTACGTTAACAGCATTTTAAACTTAGAAAAAGTTTTGAATATGTTAATCTGAAGACTGTTTGAAATTGTGAAGGTAGGAGGAGTAAAATACAGGAAGCGATAGGCTATTTACAACTTGCGTAGGAAGTAGTCGGCAGCTGTAACAGTCGAGGGCCATGAAAACGATGCAGTGTTTCAGAAGGGGGATGAGACAGTGTTGTAGCAGATCCTGATGTTACTCAATCTGTACACTGAGAAAGCAGGAAAGGAAACCCCAAAAAATTGTAATATGAATTTAAGTTCAGGCAGAACAAATAAGAACATTGAGGTTTTCCGATGAAATTGTAATCTTGTCACTAACAGCAAATGCCTTGGAAGTACGGTTGAACGAAATGGACAGTGTCTTGAAGATTTAAGATGAGCAGCAACAAAAGCTAGACAAGGATGATGGAATGTAGTTGCATTGAACCACTTTATTCTGATTGAATCAGGCGTGGAAACCAGATACTTGAAGTATTAGATGTGTTTTGCTATTTGGGCAGCAAAATAACTGATGATGGGCCAAGTGGAATGGATATAAAATGTAGACTGACAATGAAAATAAAAGAGAAAATTTCTTAACACTGAATGAAGAAAGAAGCGTTTGAAAGTCTTCTCTGAAAGTATTTGCAAGAAGTATTTGTATAGAAGTGAAACAAGGACGTTAAACAGATTAGACAAGAAGAGAATAGAAACCTTGGGACTTTGGTGTTACAGAAGAAAGGTAAGTGTAGATTTCATAACTAATGAGGATGTACTGAATAGAACTGGGGAGAGTAGAAATTTGTGGCACAACTTGACCAAAAAAAAAAAAAATATTGGTTGGTATGACATGTGAGACATCAAGCTATCACTAATTTAGCACTGGAAGGAAGTATGAGTGAAGACCAATAGATGAATTACCTGGTTCATTTGTTTGATTGATTTCCTGTATCTTCTCGTAATTTCATTGCTTCGGAGAAACTCGTACTTTTATAATTATTATCGAATTAAAAATCCTTGTGCCTCACCCACAAGACAAACGTGATAATGCAAGCTACTAGTAAATGTTCCTTTTCAAGCAAATCGTAATCTTAGACATTAAGGGGTACCACCAATCCAATGACCTAAAAATGCATTTCCTTGTTTTTAGGAGGTGGAAGGAAAGGTGATAGAAAAATAATACTAGGGGCAGTTATTGAGCACATATTTAAGAAGTTTAAAAAATTGTCAAAAAAAGTACAAATTGGTGACTCAGCAGTAATTATTCCGAGACATGTGGAATTTGAGTGATCTGCAGAACGCACTGTAACTGGTGCCAACCTGAATCTGGAAAAAAGAAACGAGAATAAATAATCTACATGAGTGCAGCATGTGAAACATATAGGAAACATCATAGATATTCGTTTTTGTGTAACTGGTGAGTGAATACACCGTTCAGTTTTCACTAAAAAAGGCAGACGTTTGTCAATAATCATTGTTTAAATGTTTTTTTAATCATAATTCTTCTGACTGATTTGATGCTGCCCACCACGAATTCCTCTCCTGTACCAAACACTTCATCCCAGCGTAACACTTAGAGCCTAAGTCTTCAGTTATCTGCTCGATGTATTGCAGTCTCTGTCGTCCTCTAAAGCTCTTGCCCTCTGCATCTCCCTCTATCCCTTTAGTACCATGGAAGTTATTCCCTGATGTCCTAACATATGACATCTCTTCCTGTCCCATCTCTTTGTCAGTGTTTTCCACATACTCGCTTCCTCTCAGATTCTGCATAAAACCTCCTAATCCCATACCTCATCAGTCGACCTAATTTTCACATTCGTCTGTATCACCACATCTCAAATGCTTCATTCTCATTTGTTCTGATGTTACCATAGTCCATGTCTCACTGCGTACAATGATGAGCTCCAAACGTATATTCCGAGAAATTTCTTCCTCAAATTAAGACCGATATTTGACACTAGTAGACTTCTTTTCGCCAGGAACACCCTTTTGGACAGCCTTTATGTGCTTTTGGTGTCCATGCTCCGTCTGTCATAGGTTATTTTTGCTGCCTATGTTGCTTAACTTCATCTACTTCGTGGCCATCAATTTTGGTGTTAAGTCTCTTGCTGTTCTCATTTCTTCTACTTCTCACTACTTTCGTTTTTCTTCGATTTACTCTCAATGCATAATCTATACTCATTTGACTGTCCATTCCATTAAGAAGATCATGTAATTCTTCTTCACTTTCATACAGGTTAGCAATGTCATGTGCGAGCCATATCATTGATATCCTTTCCCCTTGAATTTTAATCCCAATCCAATGTTGTTGTTGTTGTTGTTGTCTTCAGTCCTGAGACTGGTTTGATGCAGCTCTCCATGCTACTCTATCCTGTGCAAGCTGCTTCATCTCCCAGTACCTACTGCAACCTACATCCTTCTGAATCTGTTAGTGTACTCATCTCTCGGTCTCCCTCTACGATTTTTACCCTCCACGCTGCCCTCCAATGCTAAATTTGTGATCCCTTGATGCCTCAAAACATGTCCTACCAACCGATCCCTTCTTCTAGTCAAGTTGTGCCACAAACTTCTCTTCTCCCCAATCCTATTCAATACCTCCTCATTAGTTACGTGATCTATCCACCTTATCTTCAGTATTCTTCTGTAGCACCACATTTCGAAAGCTTCTATTCTCTTCTTGTCCAAACTAGTTATCGTCCATGTTTCACTTCCATACATGGCTACACTCCAAACAAATACTTTCAGAAACGACTTCCTGATACATAAATCTATATTCGATGTTAACAAATTTCTCTTCTTCAGAAACGCTTTCCTTGCCATTGCCAGTCTACATTTTATATCCTCTCTACTTCGACCATCATCAGTTATTTTACTTCCTAACTAGCAAAACTCCTTTACTACTTTAAGTGTCTCATTTCCTAATCTAATTCCCTCAGCATCACCCGATTTAATTTGACTACATTCCATTATCCTCGTTTTGCTTTTGTTAATGTTCATCTCATATCCTCCTTTCAAGACACTGTCCATTCCGTTCAACTGCTCTTCCAAGTCCTTTGCCGTCTCTGACAGTATTACAATGTCATCGGCGAACCTCAAAGTTTTTACTTCGTCTCCATGAATTTTAATACCTACTCCAAATTTTTCTTTTGTTTCCTTTACTGCTTGCTCAATATACAGATTGAATAACATCGGGGAGAGGCTACAACCCTGTCTAACTCCTTTCCCAACCACTGCTTCCCTTTCATGCCCCTCGACTCTTATTACTGCCATCTGGTTTCAACAAAACAGAACAGATAAATAATGTCTAATCATCTTTATAAAGTAAATAACATACTATTAGAAAACTTCTACAACATAAATCTTATTACCTAAACACATAGAGACAGGACAAACAGAGATTGACATAGCGTAATAACACAAAATACGGGACAGGGTTTGTTTTCAGTGTGACATTTGGTACTGCAGTCCAACCCAAAACTTCATTCTGTAGATCTTTCGTCGTATCTCAGCATTTGTTTCCACCAAAAATATCCGATCCAAGCATGCTTACTGTATTTTGTTCACATTCTCTTTCAAAAATAATTTCTCTCCACTGTACACTACTTTTTTGGCCAAACCATTTTCTTATAGCTTCTCAATGCTTTTCTTCCAGTTCATCATAGTTAGTTTCTTATATAGTAAGCTAGCTTAAAATCTACTGAGCTCAGATGCTAAACTAAGGGGACGAGGCAATGCAGTAGCACAAAACAATTAATACAAACAGCAATGAAAAAGATGGAAGTTGTCAAAGCAGGCAGCAATATTACAACTAATATAAGGCAATGCGCAGCAAACAAGAAAAATAAATCCGTAGTAAAACTGGCTTAACAGAGTAATACAAAGTCAAATTCAGTAACATTATGCCTGGCAAACAGCAGCAGCAAATGCAATAACTTATATCTAAACATGACAAAGCTGAAGCAGAAAAAATATTACAGTAAAAATGTTTAATACCTATGTCACATCTTAACACTAGAGTGATGCATCACGAGAACATACGCTAGCACATAAGTTACCAAATCGTAAAAAAATAATTTTCGCAATTCCTGTGAAGGGATATGTCTATTTGTGTTCTCTTTTCTAAGAAAGAACATCATAAAATGATTCTTTACTGGGTCTGTAGACAGAAAATAGTGATATTAGTATATCTATTAAATTTTATTTTACCCAATGCTGCAGTGCAGATAGAAACTGGATATTAAACAAAATGAGCAATATCTCAGTTAGAAAGACAATAGATATAAAATGTTTCTCATCATTTCATTTTAGTAAATATCATAAATTAAGAGCTTCACAGTGTAATGATATGTTTTCAAGTTTGGGCGTGTCGTATTTGCGATGTTTCTACAAAGGAATGTCAATAGCGAGGTTAATGGCCTCCTTTTTTCTTCATCTGTGCCTCTGAAAGGCACATACTAATGACTTTTTCTCAAGGCGGCTGGCACACCTGGACGCTCACAGCGCATTACGCCACGTTTCCTTACCTTTCATACCGAAATATTTACGACAGCAGTTTTGGCTACAGTGAGAGCCTCATATAAAAATATTTCACAGGTCAAGAATTTGCGTTACAGATCTGTAGAAACAAAATCCTATTGGTATAACAGTTTTCAAAAAAGTTCCGTCGGCATTGTAATACATTCACGCATTTACATACATTTCATAACTCTTAAAGTACGATTCTTGGTTTCCAACAACCTTTTTCACAAACCAGAGTCCCTAACCACTACTCATTATTCCTTACCTTATTACACATATACATATTCGTCGACAATTCTTCAATATTTCATCACAACAGATACATAGCATAACCAAATAACTCATATAGCATCAACTTAAACATACCTCAGCAGCATAATTGACATCGTCGTTGTAATAATAACATCATAACGCCTCAGTCAAATCTCAAAAATGTCATAGCTTTCTGCAATAATTTCAAAACCTAAAAAAATTCTCTGCTCATGTCAAAAGTGTCATCTACCTCAAACCTACCTTAAAAATCGTGATCCCATACCAAATATGTCATTCAAAGCTCTCGTAGTATCAAAATGGTTCCGAAAAAATATGAAGGGTTCACACAGTACAGACAAAATACAGTTTCGTAAGTGTCAAGTTATCCAACTGTGTAATTGTGTAGACATGTGTCATTGATGTAGTAAAAAAAAATGTTTGTGTCTCAGTTAAATTATCAGATAGCTGTGTAATTTCTGTGTTAGAGAAATATGGTGATGATGTGTAAAGTTGTATAAGCAAATACCATATTAGCTAGGGCTCCTTGTGCTTGCCAAACACATGGTACACAAAGTAAGCGTGTACCCCCATGAGGATTAATGTAATTATATCCTCAGGTGTTACAGATTACAGCAATGGAATGAAATGTATCACGGAAAACCTTTGTATCATTGTACTTCAAATATCTTTAGAAATAAATGTTTTAAGTACAAAATTAATCACCCAAATACGTGTACTGTAGCGCTAAACTATTCGTTGTTGTAAGATAATCTCTGTGGAAGTGTCGTAGTTATCGTCCTACGAAAGCTAAGTTCTGCAGAAGTCAATGTACTTACCTCATGATAAACAAAAGTGAGATGCTTTTCGTATAGATATCGTGGTTACTACGCTTATTGGTGTGATGAAGTAAGTACTGTACTGTAACGTATTGTTATGCTACAGAAATGGCTGTCTCATTGTAGCTACACCACAAAGTTACTACTAAAACATGTTTTCCTTTCCAGAAGAATTCAGAAAAACTGTGTAGATATAAAACAGATACACCACAAAAGCACAATGTAAATTATGTCACACATTAGTAGCGTCGTTTTATAATCGTGTAGCTATCAAAGAAACCAAATGCTAAGTCATCTTTAATCTCATAGAAAGTACTTCAGATAAAGAATGTCTTTTCAACTAAACCAAAATGTTACATTAAAATCTCATTAACAGTATATGTTCTAAGTATGTAAGCCTTACAGTCGTTACGTAATCGTGCAACTAACAAGCAAGAATGTACAAATAACAACACTGTGTCGTCTGTTCACTATAACAATGCATTCGTAATTTCTGTTTGAAAATGTTCCCTAGGTTCTAGACTGGATAGTTAATTTCAAAACATTGTTGCATGTTAACAGTTTCTCAGTGTGACAAAGCATACTAGAAATGTGAAGTGAAATGTTTTACGGCAAAGACAAAGTTAAAAAGCAGATTATATTTCAATAAACGGTTTTACATGTGAAATGTGGTGTAAACCTTTACTCTTCCTAGTACGCGGAGTTTCAACTTCAACGCAATTATCGTGTGGTATACGTCGGATTCTGTAAGGTCCGTTGTAAACTAGAAAGAATTTGTGACTCAAGTGTTTTTTCTTATGAGACAATGAATGAGCTTTAATGAGAACTTTCTGACCAATATATAATTTCTTTGCATTTGCTTTACCGTGTAATTTTCTCCTTTTGTCTGCAGCAGAATTTATATTTTTAATAGCCAAATCAATTATGTCTTTGTGTCGAAGTTTACGTGTATTGGGTAAAGGTACAAGCTCTCTGATTCTGTTCGGTGGTTCTTTATTCTTCAGTACAAGAACAGGTGGTAAAGTAGTGTAGTCATGAGGCATTTCCTTTAGCACGTTTTGAAATAAGTGTAAATATCTGTCCCAATGCTGATGCTTTCTGTGACAGTAAAGTCTGCAAAGGTTATTGATTTCTTTCATAATCCGTTCAGACGGGTTACAATGTGGTGAGTACAATGAAATAAAAACAGATTTGATTTTATGGTTACGAAGCATGCGTGACCAAACAGCAGACCTGAATTGCGGTCCGTTATTTGAAAATGACTTTACTAACGTGTCCAACTTCACGTAAGAAATTTTTAACAAAGGCGTTGGATACAGACCGTGCTGTGGCTTTACGTAATGGAGTGAAAGAAACAAATTTTGAAGTAAGTTCAACAGCTATTAGAACGCACGAAAATCCATTACATGTTCTGACAAGTGGTCCCAAGAGATCAACAGCAGCAAATTCTTTTAATTTAGAAGGAATGATAGGAAACAATGGAGCACGATGCGAGACAGTAGATGGTTTCGCCTTTTGACAAAGTTTACAAATAGACAAGACTCTTCGAATTCTCTTTTCCATATTGTTAAAATAACAAGTCGTTCGAAAAAATATGATAACATTTTCGAGGACCAAAATGTGCATAGCTGAAATGAATGTACCAAATGAGCTTATTAACAAAATCGTCTGGAATGCAAAGTACCCATAGCTTGTCATCAACTGTGCAGCGTTTGAACAGTATGTTGTTCCTAACCAGATAATAGTGCCGAATCTGTGTGTGTGTATTTTCATGCCATTTACTTTTGATGTCTTTCCAAATCGGATCTTTATCTTGTTCATGAGCAATGTCCTTTAAAGATGTGTTGATGAAGTTTTCAAAGGCGACTTTCTGAATGTAAAGAATACTGAAATTTTTCTCGAGGGTGCATTCTGTGTTACTTTTCTCAAGCCCAGTCGGTGCGCGTTACAGAGCGTCCGCAACAATGTTCTCCTTGCCGGGAATGTAGACTATGGTGAAGTGGAATTCTTGCAGAAACAATGCCCAACGTTTTAACCTGTCATGATTTAATTTGGAAGACATAAGAAATTGAAATGCACGATGATCACTATATACTTTTACGTGCTTACCATAAAGAAAGAAACGGAATTTGCTGAATGACCAAACAATAGCTAAGGCTTCTAATTCAGTAACGGAATAATTTTTTCAGATTTTGTTAGCACTCGGCTAGCAAAAGCAATGGTTTTCTGAACGGTAGTGTCATTTTCTATGGCTTCTTGAAATAAATGGGCACCAAGACCGACTTTAGAAGAATCCGCGCTATGGCTGAAATCCTGTGGCAGATCTGGATGAGCTAGTATTGGCGCGTTAAGTAGCGATTCTTTCAAAGAATTGAATTCCAACTGTGCTTGTTCGTCCCAGTTCCTAATAGTATTTTTTCCAGTGAGACAACAAAGTTTTGGTTTAACCAGAATTTGCATATTCAGAAAACGACGGTAGGAGTTTACAAGACCTAGAAAACTGCGGACTTTTTTTTGTGGATGGAACTGGAATGGCTCTGATTACTTCTAACTTTTCAGGATCCAGCTGAATGCCTTCAGAAGAAATAATATGTCCCAAAAACTTCACCTTTGTCTTACCGAATTCAGACTTTTCCAAGTTGACAGTAATTCCAGATTCTGCCAAAATACCTAACACGCTGTTGAGGATACGATTATGTTGTTCCCATGAGGCTTCTGCTATCAGAATATCGTCCACATATAAGGTGATGTGACGTTTTAAGAACTCAGGTAATATGGAATTTAGCCCGTGAATGAATGCGGCCGAAGAAATGTTCAAGCCTAAAGGAAGTTTCCGAAACTGATAACAAACGCCGAAACAAAGGAAAGCTGTGTATTTTCTACATTCTGGATGAAGTTCGATCTGATAAAAGCTGGATCTGAGATCAATGGAAGACAACACTTTTACGACATTAAAATTTTGAAGAAGTTCTTCCAACGTTTGCGGCCTGTCTGTTTCAGGAATAATGATAGTATTGATTTGTCTCGAATCTAAGACAAGCCTGACCGACCCATTTTTCTTCTCAACAACATGTAATAGATTGTTGTATGAGCTTACTGCAGGCTCAATAATGCCCTCGTCAAGCATAGATTGTATTTCTGTTCTAACACGGTCCCTATAATGTGCTGGAATTACGTATGGTCTAACACAAAATTTAGTATGCTCACGAACACGAAATTAGTATTCAAATCCCTTGATTGTTCCTGTTTTGTGAGTAAAAACTGTGGAATGTGCTTGTAAAATTTCAAAAAGGTCCTGCCTATCAGTGTCATTACAATTATCAATTTTTTGAATTTTATTCTGAATTAACTCATTAGTTTCAAATATGCCGTCGATATCATCCCTGTCAGTACTTGCAGAGTGATTGTTAGTGTCTAGTTCCGTAGAAAATTCCGAACTGTTGTCTAACAGAAGGTAAAGCCGATTAATTTCCTCATCATGGTTTGAGAGCCAATCTTCAAATTTCAAAGCTACTGACTTACCTTCTTTCTCTAAACTTATTTCAGCATAGTAAAAGTTTAAGATGGCTTTGTATTCATTCAAACAGTCTACTCCCAGTATAATTTCCGTCGTCAATAATGGAACAATAAGAAAGGTCATAGAGAAGCTGTGGCTTTGACAAAAGAATTCTAAGTTGGTTTGTTGGCGTACATCTACACTTTTTTCCAATGACTGCACCTTGTAATTTAATCTTGCGTAACGGAAGTGTGGGGCAATCGTTCGATTTGCTGCATTTGCTAAAAGCTGTTTCACTAATTACTGAAATGGGACTGCCAGAAGCAAGTACTGCCGTAAATTTTACGTCATTTATAGTAATGTGAATCACAGGAAATGCAATGTTGTTATGTTTTACGTCGTGTTCCTGGAGTAAGATGTCTCTAATGTCTTCCATTTTTACGTAATTACTAGCTACGGCAGCTGCGTCGTCAGTTTCATGCGTACGTTTTGTGGCTGCCAGCGGTATGAATCATTGCCTATTGTGTCTTTGTTGGCGCGCGTCGTTAATGGGATGTGGAGACCTAACTTCTACAAATTCACCTTGTCGAGAGGACCCTGCTCTGTTTGAATACCGCCAGTTCTGCTGCAATTCAGGTCTGTCGTTACGATCATATCGTGTGTCGTCGTCGTCATGTCGGTAGATTCCATAGTTTCTTTCTTGTCGGTCACATGGTGGAGAATTTCTCCCTGAATCGTAATTGCGCGCTGGACCGTTGGGTATTAAGTTATTCCCTTGATAATAATTATTTTGGTTCCCATATTGTCGATCGCGTTCTTACAGCTGGTTCATTCTCTATGTAGCCACACATAAATTCTAATCTGTGCACTAATGACCCGTTGGGGGGGGGGGGGGGGGACAATGAGAGAATTGATGACGCCATGCTTGTGGATGAATGTCGTTGTCGGAATTCTTAGATGTTTTGAATTTACGTGTAGTAATGAACAGCTTATAGTCAAAATCATCACGTCGGCGAGTCGCATGTCGGTCATTGTTACATCGTTTCAGCGGTTCCATCTTAAAATTCAGTGTACCTTTCCAATTTCTTTCATAATTTCCGAGGTGTCCTGTGTTATTATTTTGTAGCTGTTCCGTATTTCTATGTCCCTCTTCTCGTATTGGAGCGCGAGTGTCCTCTGAAATATGTAATTCTTGTATTACTTGAGCCTACTGATCTTGTACTTCCCGCATTTCTCTTTTGTACTGTGTGTTGATTTGATTTTGATTCTGTTTGAATTTTCTAATTTGTTCATATTCTTCAGTGTCAGTGAAGGCTACAGGTTTTGTGTCATTCAGATCATCATCTGACTTTGTAGATCAGTTAGTGAACTGATCTGAAAGTTCGGCTACTTTATCCGATAGTGAAATTATTTCCTCTGTGTGTTTTTCTGAACCAAGTTTCGGAGTGTCCATTTGTGTTGAAATCGTATCTACGGTGTCCTTTAAGTTTTCCTGAGTTTTTGCAAGTTGCGTAACCGAATCGGTAGATGCAACTGAGTCAATTTTAGCTTGCAAAGTCTCATGATTTTCATGAGCAATCGTTTGCAGTTCTTTTATGGCTGCTTTGTGATTCTGTAATGCATTTTCAAGCCGCGAAAAAATAGGTTGAAAATGCTCACAAATTTGTGTTTTTACGTCATTACAGACTTTTTGACATTTCGATTCGATGTTATGTAACTCATTAGTTAAATCTTCACGTGTTTGTTCAAGTGTGGTGTCTAACTTTTGAAGCTTTTGTTCCATTGTGTCTAACTTTTGAAGATTTTGTCCCATTTGTTTCTGATTTTGTTCAAGCGTTGTGTCTAACTTTTGAAGTTTTTGTCCCATTTGTTGCATTAATTGTAATAACAATGCACTGCTGTCTGAAACATGTTCCTCACTGCTATTCGGCAATACATTTGAACCGGCAATATTCGCAGTTTGAAAAACAGAAAATGTGTCTTGACGTATTTGAAAAACGGTGAGGACGCAAAACCTGAATCTACAGTATTTACAAGATTGTGTCCAGTCATTTCGGAATCCTGAGGTGAGCTGTTGCTGACCGATCGATCGATAATGCTTCCCTGTTCACTAATTGTTTCAGTGGCTACATCATTGTTTGCAGCCCGCTCCATTTCCCTATGCACAATTACAAAATTACTGGTTTCAACATTAGTTAATTCATTACATGGTGGCGCTAACACACTGCTTTCGTCTTCACCGTCATTTCTCAGTTTACTTTGGAGCCTAGTATTACGTTTTTCACACGCCATTATTGTCACAATATTTCACACGATCACACAGAAAAGCACAATTTGAAGAGCAAAAATAAGAGAACACATTAATGTAGCACTGAAAATAATATCTCCTTAATTGAAAGCGCAGCTGCGAAATACTTGCTGCAAATCTACATGCATGCCACAACTGTTTTACTGTACAACAATGAAAAACTACAACTACAAAGGAAATTCTCTCTATAATTACGTGCTAGCAATAAACAAAAGCTACACTAATTACACAAACTACAAAAAAAAATCAGAAGATTCCAGTGAGGTATCCTCGGCTAAGGGTCGACATATGAAACGTCCCCTTAGAACAATTATACAAGATTGTGCTTAAACTGACACACAATATTTTTAGCACAACGCAATCTGACTTTCAAAAATCCCTACAAAAGAATGCCCCAGACTAACATTAACATATACGTTTCACAAGACACTTACCTCACAAAAATCTTGGTTACTCGAATTACTGCAATACAGCATGCGCCACTATTGCTAGCTAAATAAAAGATTCAAACTATGGAAGGCACCAACTACTGATAGGGATAGTTAGCAAATGAAAGATTTTAATAGAGAATAAACAATGTATTTACCTTAATAGTCATAATATATATAGCAGTTCATGACATCCAGTCTTACAAATTTCCTAACTCTGTCATCTCTCTCCCCACATCCACAACTGCTGGCGGCTCACCTCCAACTGCGCAACGCTACGCGCCGCTAACATCCAGCCGCCCAACACTACAATGGCGAGTATTACAACAATGCCAACCAGCCACTGACTGCACTGACTGCCAGTGATTTTTCATACAGAGCGCTATGTGGTGTTACCAATAAAAAAAAACCTAAACAGCGTACTTACAAATATTTGTTAATTTGACCAGCAGTTTCCTCATTTAGTAATATTTTGAAAGAGGACCAAAACTTAGATCTTAGATACTGACGAGTACATGAAAATGTGCGCTAATGACTTGAGGCCCTTTACCAGTATAGAGGGTGAAAGATTTCTAAATTTTGGTAAAACATTGGTTGAAATGGGAAGGAAGTATGCTTCACTCGAGATTAAAAACCTATGTTTCTCGAGTAGTTATGATACTCCAAACCTTAGCTGATAAAGAACTCAGCAAAATGCTCCCCGACGTAGTGCATGCAATTCAATCTGTTTGTGTGCAAGTATAACTAATTTATGGACACACGGTTACAAAAGTGTGCATTACATGCCTGTCACAAACACGATATAAATTCAGACTCGATTTGAATGAAATTGTGTCACTGTTTTCCGACTGCCCGAAAACTGGAACAAAAATTCGAAGTTCTGGAATGAAATTCACTCTACAAACATCACCCAGGCTGTGGCTAAGCAATGTCTCCACAATATCCTTTCTTCCAGGAGTGCTAGTTCTGCATGGTTTGCAGGAGAGCTTCTGTGAAGTTTGGAAGGTAGGAGACGAGGTACTGGCGGAATTAAAGCTGTGAGGTGGCGGCCTCAGCCGTGCTTGGGTAGCTCAGTTGGTAAAGCACTTGCCCGCGAAAGGCAAAGGTCCCGAGTTCGAGTCTCGGTCCGATACACAGTTTTAATCTGCCGGGAAGTTCCAAAAATTCGAAGTTATTTGGAACATCGTTTTGAAACTGTAGGTGTTTTCCTGAAGACATTGCCAAAATTACTTTTATCTTAGGCCAGAGCTGTAACACTGTTAAGTCTCTGGACATACATAACACGCCTTCCATCTTTGGCTCATAGTTTAAACATGGCCTTGAAGCTTTTTCTGAGGAAACAACACAAATAATTTAATAAACAAGCCTGATAAACACAGGAAAGGAAAAAGGAACAAATGCAACCCCTATTTATGCATAACAGTGAGACAAAATAAACATATATTATATTGGGGCTCTTCCTGTGATACTGGATAAAACAGGACATTTGACTGACTTCCGTGCGGTACTCATAAAACTGCAATGGAAATATGCAGAAGAATGGGATACGTATTCTAGCACGACGGAAGATTGGCAGGCAAACGATATTCCTTTAGCCTGCTTCGGTTTGGCAGAGCTTGGCTTGTATGGGAGTAAAGCACCCTGCTCCATGCGTGGCGCACGTCACAGGGCATGCGAATTACAATAACAGTAAGAACGTCGCCATTGAGTACACGGCGCCTGAAAAGTAGCCACGGCTGATAAGTCATAGCACACGTTGTCACGTGATGATGGAAGTAATGCTGGAAATTATGTGAGGCCATGCAGCCTGTTCGCTAACTATGCAGGGCGAGAGAGCTACGTCAGTCCACCCAAAATATATCCCCAATGAGGAAATGTATGGAAGTGAGGTTTCATTTAAGCTAAGTTATATAATGTGAAGTACTTTCCGACACACGCAAGTAAATTATGACAACAGCTTTTTTCTGTTGCACTAAAAGGAGCTGTTGAAGAGTCCTTCAACTACATAGCATGTGTGGAACTAGATTAAATGTAAAGTAGATTACAGCGTCGCAGACCTCTATACCACAAACGTCTGATCTACTGTAGCCAATGTAAGAAACTGAGTAACTCAGAGACGGTGCGCGCATTTACGAGTTCCCGTGTACTTGCAACCCATCAGTCGGTGATCACACAACTTGAGTTGATGCCTGATCAGCAATTTACTGCTTCGCTACGCTAAGAAATGCACTTGTTTTACTTCGTCACGCAGGTAGTGTGTCCTAAAACAAGGATAAAATATGAGGCAAGCATGGGCTCTAAAATGCATAGCATAAGAGCTACAAGCACTTTCTGAGTAAAAGAGATGTGTTTTACGACAACAATGATGAAGAAGTGTTCATAGCTCGTAAAGCATGAATTTTAGAGTCCCTACTAACTAGATATCTTTCCTTCGAATGATCGCCCTTGTCATATTTCTGGAAACTGATCGTTCCTTGTGAAAACCCCTGCGTATGTGAGTAATGTTATAAACAAAGAAAGAAATTTGAAGCGTAGTAAAATATCGCATCTGGAATCTATTCCAGGAAGGCCATTTCTGCACAATGTCATTAACTTAAGCAACCTTCAGACACATACCAGACAAGATATAAATCATGTCCATGAGTATAACACTAATACCGTGCAACACCACTTTAGTCTTGATAATGACCTCAGTTCAGCCCAGAAGTTTCTTCAGGAATATTACCTTCAGCAGAAGCTAGTTTTTTATGACTGGATGTCAGAGAACTATAACACTACTGGGATGTTGGTTGTTACGTCTGTTAAGCTGTTCCAAACAGTCGTAGACATTTTCTATTGGATAAAGAACTAGCGATCAGCTGGTAACTCGTGATGAGATACGATGCTTTATTGTTCGTCGAATCAGGAACATGTGCTTGTATTGATGAGAACTGAACTGTTGTTATCTTAGAACACAGTGTGCCCACGCGATGCTCATAATGAAAATGTACGAAGGAAGGGCTACACTTTATTTTTTTGGGTCATCAGTCTTGTGACTGGTTTGATGCAGTCCCACGAATTTCTCTCGTGCCCAACCTCTTCATCTCACAGTAGCACTTGCAACCTACGTTCTCAGTTAGTTGCTGGATCTGTTTGAACCTCTATCTTCCTCTACAGTTTAGCCCCCTGCAGCTTCCTCTAATACCATGGCCACCATTTCCTGATGTCTTAAAAGATGCACTGCCTTGCTGTCCCTTCTCCTTGTCAGTGTTTTCCAAATATTCCTTTCCTCTCCGATTCTGCGCAGAACGTCATCGTTCCTTACCTTATCAATCCACCTAATTTTCAGTATTGGTCTGTAGCACCACATCTCAAATGCTTCGAATCACTTCTGTGCAGGTTTGCCCACAGTCCATGTTTCAGTAGATCATCGAAATCCTTGATTCGGCCACAGTCATACAAATAGCCACTTCTAAAAGTAAGTACACATGTCGTGACATGTTAAGAGCACTGTGAACCAAAAGTGGCGCTTTCTCAGAAGACAGACCGTCAATGTACCGAGTTCGGTGCAGAGAGAGTTCTGCTGCGATACGGCTGACAGGTGAAGCACAGCGTGCATTCGAATGGCATTTAAACTTGAAAGCTACTACAAAGTGGAAGTAGTCGGTGCACCACGATTTTTGAGCAAAATATCTAAATTGCATGCAGATTCACCGTAAAATTCTAGGGATATCTGGACCAAATGCAGTGCCGCGTTCAACCGTAGTGAAATGGTGTCAACAATTTGACCAGTGCCGCGCACAAACTTGGGTGTTGCTGACCGCGAAGTTCAGATCTTTCGCCATGCGATTACCAAAATTTTGCGAAGTGGAAAGATGGATTTTTCTGGCGATGAGGACGTTCACGAAGTGGTCCTTGAAGGTCCGCGTCACCAACGAGCAAATTTATATCATCAAGGAACTGAACGAATGGAAGATCGTTCCTTTCGTTGTTTACAGAGACTTCATGGCAATGTTGTTGGATAGTGTCATGTATAGTTATTTTGAACTATAGTACAGCATTCAGTGAAAGTTACCATTATAATGTATAACTGCCTTTTCGATGTCCCCTCATGGGGAAACACCCGAAACACATCGGTGGTCCGACTTCGACCTGAACAGTATCCTTCTCACACTATGGGTTGAACACCTCATTTGGCAGTCGGCTCACGAGAAGCCTTGCTTCATTGGAAAAGGAAATGCATCGCGATTCAGTACGTCCTCAATTAGCTATTCTCTCGTTTCTATACAGTTTGGACTAGTGAAAATGGGAAAATTTGTTCAGGCTCTTGCAGTTGTCGATCGTATGCAGTTTCCTTCGCTACGTCGTCTCGTAAATGGATTGCATTCACTGACCACATAAATTACCGCCGAGTCTGATACCGATCGTCAATTCCAGGCGTGACATTCATCTCTGGTCTCCGTCGGTTAGTATTGTTGATATTGTGCCGTGTTACATGGATACAAGGTGCTACAGCACTCCTCGTAGACAGAGTCTGCCTTGATATCCCAATAAATCAGGCAACATTGTTTGACAATGTGTTCATATAACCAACTACAGTAGCTACTGTCTGCCAATTCGTCACAGGTTCAAGTCAGCCTATCTTATGTTGCCAGTTACGTACAACCGACGTGCAACTACACATAAATTCATTGCCATGAATTATGTCAGCTGTAGAACGGAGGGGGAGTCATAGAGCGCCACACTAGAAGCATCTCTTCACAGCATTCACCTCGTTGTTTTCAGGGGATGACCAATAAACGGCCTGGTGACTTAAGTTTCCCTTTATAATCATCTAGTCTTTTCGTCATCGCTTCGCTAGCATAATGTGCAACACATACTCTGAACACATCTCCTCCTTCACCCTTTCTGTGTTCGTGTCTTTCTCCCTCACATCTTTCTTCCTGTGTCATCATCCTGTCTCATATATGTCAGTCTCCTCTTTCACACGTTGTTTCACCATCTGTTCCTCTCCTTCTCTTTCTTCATCTCCTCTATCTTTTTCTTGGGCCATATCTGATTCCCCCTCTCTTTGTGCACATTCTCGTCCCTCTGTCTGTCTTCATCCACTTGCCCCTCTTTCTATTCCACCTGTCCATTAATCCCTCTACCACCTCCAACTTTCTGAATCTCCCCCCTCTCAATGTATATCTGCTCCTCCTTCTCCCTCTGTGTGTCTCCACCTTGTCCAACTGGCTGCCTATCTCTTCCTTTCATCTGCCAAACTTATCCTTTCCTTCTCTCATTGTTCGCCTGGTGCCTTGAACATCTCCCATCCTCAGGTGTATCCCTGTAGGCACTTCAAAGGTGCCAGCACCTTTCCCTGGTTCTCACTCTCCCCACCTAATCCCCACACTTTATGTCCATCTTATTGTTCCCCTGTATGTCTGCCCTCCTTATCCCTCTCCTCTTCCACCTCCTGTCAGCTGTTTATCTATGCAACTCATTCTACCACTCACTCACTGTAAGCCTCCTACTCATCTGTCTGCTCTCCCATGACATCTGCAGTGTAATCCTCTGCAAACCAGATCGATTAATCAGCCTGACACTACTTCCACAAAAAAGGTTGTTGTTAGGGGAAGCCGACACATGGGCGGAAAACCTGATGTGTAGGGTGCACAGAAAAGCAAGGTGGGATGTCAAGTCGATACCACTCCCATACAATATGCCTGGTGTGTAAGGCAGCCTATAAATATATATACCAATTGGAGCTAAGAGGTTATAAACTCCACAGTGCTGGTACTATTGAGGCCTGCTGTTTCTATGTCACACACACATACACAAACACACACACACACACACACACACACACACACACACACACACATACTTGTGTATATATCTAGGAAGAGAGGGAGAGACAGAGATGGGATACTTAGATAATTAATTTCTTCTGGATGTTTATTTATTTAATCGTATAGTGATTTTATATAATATAGAGTTGATATAAGGCAAATGATTTTATATAATATACATATGATATTAGACAAGATTAAACTGTAAGGTCAGTGTTTCTCAACCAGTTAATTGAGCTGGGTGTGAGAGTGAACAAGTCACCGGGAATGAATGAAGTGGACAGTGGTGGACTAAATGTTGAATTGTCTGCTCTTCTTGATTACATTCACACATTGGTGAACTGATGCAGCTCCATTTGTACCTGAAGTAGCTACAACAACCATGTCCAGTCCTTAACCTATTGAGGCGGCACCAAAGGTTCCTCAGTAGGTCAAAACCTTTTGGCTTCTATGTGAGATCACGGTGATGAGTTCTTCTTCCCAATGTTTTTGTTGACCGTTCATGATTCCAGCTTTCATTTAGATCAAAATCACCCACGATGCGTTGTGCTGCAGTAACACTCGCCTGTCTTCATGATTTCAATCGTTGCTGTGGCGGATGACAGAATGTGGTGCAGTGGTACAGAGGGTGATGCAGAGATTTTCTTGGCCTCCCTCAGTGGAGCTTGTTTCCGCCTTAAGTGAGGTGGGGGGATGTGATTCACTACAGGTAACCAATGGCACGGGGTTGATTTGATAGAACCAGTAATGTAGTGCACTGTGTCGTTAAGATTTGTGTCTACCTTCTTCACATGTACACTTTCCAACCAGTTAAGTGCAGAGCACGCAAGACTGATGCCAGTTAAACACAGAGAGTCAACAGGCGTTCCCCACGTGGTAACACTGAGCATATGTAGTATGTTGTTCCTTGCAGCAACTTTCTAAGAAAGCTTGGTGATGTGCTCTTTGTAGTTGAGGGTTCTATCTTGAGTGATGCCACGATATCTTGGGAAAGGATTGTACCTCAACGTTTGTGCATTGAGCAGAACTCTTGGTTTGCAGTTGACAGCACGATTCGCTAGATGGAAACAAGAGACTTCAGTTTTTGATGTGCTTGGGATCAATCTCCAAGTCTTAAAGAAAGTTGACATCTTCTCCAGATCCTCCGTTAGAATTCCTTCACCATCTTTGAAATTACTGCTCCGTGCTACCAGTTCGAAGTCATCTGCATAGTTGCATTTTGTTGATATTGTTGTTGGTAAATCACTAATGCATAAATTGATGGGGCTAAAACAGATCCCTGTGGCAGTCCATTATTTAGTTTCCTTTTAGAGCTCACTAAAAACACCTCAAATTGCCTTTCACTAAACATGGTGAATATTAGATCAGTCCATGTCACCAGACAGTGTCATATGCGGCTTTTAGGTCTCTGAAGACAGCCTTTGATTTCAGGTGGATTTGAAAACCTGCTTCAATATGGGTAGTTAAGGCAAGAACTTGATCGGTGCCGCTGCTTCCTTGTCTGAAGCCAGTTTTTCAGGATGGCTAGCAGCCTCGATGAACGGTGCTATTCTGGTTAGGAGGACTCGTTCCAAAAGTTTGAATGTACAGCTGAGCAGTGCTATAGGGCGGTAGCTTTCAGGACTGTCTTCAGGCTTGCCAGTTTTTAGAGTGGCTATAATTTTCGACAGTTTGAATTGTCTCGGAATTTGTTCTCTTTGAGTATGTAAGTGAAGAGGGAAGTGAGCCATCGTATGCAGTGTGGCCCCATGTTCTTAATAAATTCATTATAGGCGTTGTCGGGGCCAGCTGCCTTACCGACTTTCAGTTGCTTGACAGCACGTTCTACTTCCTCTATGGAGAAGGGCCTGGAAAGCGGCTCGTTTCTTGGGGTACTGCGCTTGAGGTTAGAGAGTTTACATTTTACTGCTCTGGTATGATTCTTGTCCCGCTTTGCCTTTGTGAGGTCTGCGATTCGGTTAGCAACGAGGTCGGGACTCAATTTAGGATATGGGTTTTTGAGGTGTTGCTTGCCAGTTAGCCCATTCAAGACTCTCCATGCTTTCCTACATGACTTGGCAATTTAGGATACGGGTTTTTGAGGTGTTGCTTGCCAGTTAGCCCATTCAAGACTCTCCATGCTTTCCTACATGACTTGGCAAAGTTCATTTCTGTGAGTGTTGCTTCCCATTTCTCTCGGCTGCTCTTGTTTAAAGAGTGGAGTAGCTGTGAGCCCACTGTTTGATTTCTAGAACTTTGATATTCTTGACATAAGGCCTCACTTTCTTCGATCCAGCCAGGCACATACTCCTTAGTGTAACCCCTAGGAATGTTTGACTTAGCAGCTTTGATAACTAGTCTAACGAATTCAACGTAGTTGTTTCCTCTTGTCTGGAAGTTCTTCGCAGCTAAATTGGAGTCAAGGTCCTTTGAAACTCCATCCAAGTTAGCTCGTTGAAAATTACATCTGGGTAGGGGCATTGACTTTACCAGGGGAATTTTTAAACCAATTTCTGTCATGACAGGACGGTGTTGGCAGTTTGGGGAGTTAGACAGAACAGTACGAGAGGCGTTAAGTGGCTGATCTAGCTGGTCTTTGGACACAAATGCCAAGTCTGGGTTGTAATCCTTATACCAGCGTGCAGAGTGGAAGGTTCCCTTGTTTTTCACATCAAATACCTAGTGCATGCTGGTAGTTTCGGCCCATTGAGCTAGCAAATCCACGTTGACGGTGTCATAACGCCAATTCGTGTGATGGCTGTTAAAGTCTCCAGTGTATAATCGACGATCGAAAGCCGGTAGAACTATAAAGGTCCAGTTCACACTTGGAGGCTTGTACAGGCTGAAAATTTTTAAGTCGTTTATCTGCATTGCTATTTCTAGATGTGGTTAACGTCTGTAGAATCAATTACAGGCACTCCGCTTAGGCTTGACTTCACAGAAGTGGCTATTCCATATTGTGGATGGTGGATAGCTTAGACCATTGTATAGCCAGGCATTCTTCCTCTACGGTGAAGATCTTGCCAATCTTTGGTATGTGTTTTTTGAATGTTGACAATATCAATGTTAATTTCATGCAGTTGTTTCTGTCGATACATTTGGCAGAGCTTATGCCTTGTAATAGGCTGCGTAATAAGGACACGTGTTTCTCTAGTTGGATGATCCTGAAAAGGGCGGTTATTAGCTATGTTTCCGGGCATATTGTATATCGCCTATGACACTGTTGCTCGTTTAGCGCCGCCCAGGGGTCACGTGTAGGGTAATATATGTTATACCTACGGACGTGAGCCACGATCGACCCTGGATGAGTGATGTCTGTACAATGTCTAACGAAAGAAGTGAAGCACCAAGACGAGGAGAAGGAAATGAAATTCAACCTCATAGGCCGAGAGGGTTTTAGTAATTACAAATTGAGCCAATTTTACAAAGAACGTGGCAGTATGACTCCATTTATCTGTATGACGTCGCATCACCTCAGGCCTACAGGCCATCACTGCGTCAGTTGGGTAGACTAGCACAAAGCTGTCATATCCTCTCCTGAAGCAATCTTCCCCACAAATGTGTTTCTTGATATCCAACACACTGCCACTATGATGCACTTGATGTCTGATCTAGAGGCTCATATGATCTATCAGAGACAGATCTGTGAATATTTCTGGCAACCGAAGTATACCAGCCCCGTGGAGACAGTTCCCAGAAGTGTGTGCCATTTGTGGACGAGTATTGTACTGTTGAAAAGTGGCACCATAACACTTCTGCATGAGAGGTAACACATGAGGACACAGGATGTCCATAAGGTGCCTTGCCCATTAGAGTTCTCTCGATTATCTGATGTTATCGCAGTGGCGTAACACTAGGCTCACAACAGTAGAGGCAAGAATAACATTTTGGCTTCCAAAATCTTCATTTTGGCTATTAGTGATTGCATCAATTTGGGGACGAGCTATGCACAAGAACCAGCATTGCACGTGACACACAAAACTTACTAGGGTCCTACTTTTGGTTATCTTCTCTCTTCTAGGGGTGTATGAGAAATCTGTACTCCAGACTACAAGGGGAAGTGATGGGGTGTTCGTGGTGGGTTATGGGAAGTGACGGAATGTTCCCTCTTGCACCGCTTGTGGACACTTCTTTTCCGTGTCATCAGTCTACTGACAAGTTTGATTCGACCCACTGCGCTCTTAATCTCAGAGTAGCACTTGCAAATTGCGTCCTAAATTATTTTCAGGACGTATTCCAATCTCTGTCTTTCTCTACAGTTTTTACCTTCTACAGCTCTCTTTAGTTCCATGGAAATTATTCCCTGATTTCTTAACAGCAGTCCCTCCTTATTGCCACAGTCTTCCATATATTCCTTTCCTTCCAGTTCTAAGCAGAACCTCCTCGCTGCTTACTTTATCAATCCACCTAGTTTCCAACATTCGTCTGTAGCAACACAAACAAATGCTTCGATTCTCTTCAGTTACAAGTGTCCCACGGACGATGTTACACGGTTACAACAGTGATATACTCCAAACGGATATACTCAGAAATTCTTCCACAAATTAAGGACTATGTTTGAAACTATTAGGCTTCTCTTGGTCGGAAATGCCCTCCTTGTCATTATTTGTCTGCTATCCCCATGGCTCTGTCTGTCAAGGATTGTTTTGCTGCTAGAATGCATATTTCCTTAATTTCATGTATTTCATGATTACCAGTTCTGAGTTTCTCGGTACTCTCATTAATGTTGCTTGTTGAGACCTTCGTCTCTTTTTAACTTAGCCTCTATCTATATTCTTTACTAATTAGATTTTTCTTGCGTTAAGCAGATGTAATTCTTCTGCTCTTTCACTAAGGATAGCAATGTCATCAGCGAATCTCATCATTGATATACTCTCACCTTGAATTTTATTTCCACTCTTGAATCTTTCTTCTGTTTCATCATTGCTTCTTAAATGTATAGATTCAACAGTAGGGGCGAAAAACCACATCCTTGTCTTACACCTTTTTTAATCAGAACACTTCGCTCTTGACTTTCGTACGGATTGTATATTATCTGTCTCTTCCTACAGCTTATTTCTATTTTCCTCAGAATTTACCAGAATATCGAACACCTTGCACTATTTTACACTGTCGGACACTTGTTCCCCATCGGCAGATAGATGAAGATCTCTTAATTTATCGTTAGTGTTGCATCCACTATCAACTGGAATGTTAGAATTGCCTCACTGGCGCCTTTGTATTTCCTGAAGCCAAACTGATCTTCATCTAACAGATCTTGAGTTCTCTTTTGTATTGTTCTATGCATTATTCTTGTCAGAAACTTGGACGAATGTGCTGTTATGCTGATTGTATGACGGTAGTAGTATAGTCGGCAGTTTTTTATATGAAATTCATATGCAAATGAACCCTCTGCCAAGCACTTAAATGTGAATTGCAGAGTAGTCATGTAGATGTAGATTGGCAGGGATTTGAAATTTTGGCGGCAATTTTGAATTTAGGAGGAACTTTCGAATTTTGGCGGGAATTTCTTTGTCCAGGGCTGTGCTGGCATACCACCCTACCCCCCACCCGGGAATTGACGGGAAATTAAAATTGGCGGTATCCTTTCCATGACTCGAATGCTACTCCTCCTGGTCAGAAGGCCCAATTTCACCCCCTTAACGTAATTAAATCACGAAAGGCGCTTGAAATTTGCGGTAGACAATAGGAACGCAGCATCCAATAGGAGCGCAGCAGCTCTGCAGTCGCAGTGATCATCCAGCGCTATCCAGCCACAGCATCAATGGAATACAAAAAAGCTGCAGAAGGAAAGTACCCCCTGATTAACGTCTGTGTTTACTGCCATGTGAGGGTCTTTGTGCTCCTATCATCGCATGTAACGATTTTTCTTCTCTGCTCATTAGCGGATGCGACGTCGTGCTGCCTCTTGGGGGTCTGCCACACACACATGTCCCAGCCCATTGGGACCCGCAGCAGCAGCAGCAGCATCCTGGCATCCCATCGCACACCTGGTCAGGTTGATGGGGTAGGACAATTAGCATGACGCTGGTCGGTACTGGCCCCCATCATACTCGTCATCACAGAATATTCCAGTGATACTACATGGACAGGGTGAAGATGTAGTAATAGAGAGTTGAGGTTTGTAGCGCTATTTTCATATCAAATTGAAACGCAAATTAATTAAACTATCAATTAATCATCCCTGCCCAGCCCACCCCTGCCCAGCCCACCCCCGCCCATCCCCACCCACCCCTGGCCCGGACCATGCCCAACCCCACCTCCGATGGCATCTTGTGTTTTTTTCTACTGTACTTGTGTCCCAGCTAACTCACCCTCCCCCCCTCCTCCAACCCTCCGTCCCACCAGCCTATCTTATTGGCAGAAATTTCGAATTTTCGTGGGAGTTCTTTGTCCCAGGGCTGTGCTGACATCCCATCCCACCCTAAACCGAAAATTGGCTGGAAATTAAAACCAGCATTTCTCTTTCTGGGACTTGAAGAATGGTCCTCCTGCACAGAAAGCCCAATTTCACCCCATAGCACAATTAAATCACCAGAGGCGCTTGCAATTGATGGGAAATTAAAAATGGCTATGCTATTTCTGGAACTCAAACCCTGATTCTACTGAGTAGAAAGCCCAAGAGCACCCCCAACACGCGGAAACCTGATTCAGGAGAGCAAGGTTAGGTTAGTGCACTTTATTTACGTTGGTAGAGAACTGTATGTAATTATTCACAAACATGGGGCCTAATTGCACAACTATATGCATAGTGCTACACAAGGACAGCATAAGCGCAATACAAGTCAAAAACTGACGGTGCCATACAAGTGGTATTATCATGGTGGGAAAAATTTCGCAATACCACTCGAAACCAGCGAGAGATACACTCAGACTCTAGCCTACACATACAGAAAGATCGTAAGTTATGCAGTGTGACGGAAATGCTAGAGATATGAAGGTCGCTATCTTGTATACTTTGTTGTATATGCTGTAGAATTAGCAATGAATGAACATACAGAACAGTCACCTAATTACGTTCACAATGGTAGTCGATGATACAGAAACTGCTAAGCATGCTACCACATCATTGTTCGGTTTTGAAATTACGATAAAATTGCTGAAATTGTTCGCACTATCAACTATGATGCTTATTATTACAGTACATCGACAGCGTGTTTTCCACCCCAACAGTCCAGGTACGCTGTTGATTTACACATAATGTGGTTAACACTTTGTGAAGATTAGTGCCCTCGTGGGAGTCAATGGACCAAACATGTTAATGTCAGTTTAGAATCTGACACAGACGTCGATATCAGGGCAGAGATAAATGTATGGCAGTGTGCAAAGCTTGTTACATCTACATCTACATCTATATCCATACTCCGCAAGCCACCTGACGGTGTGTGCCGGAGGGTACCCTGAGTACCTCTATCGGTTCTCCCTTCTATTCCAGTCTCGTATTGTACGTGGAAAGAAGGATTGTCGGTATGCTTCTGTGTGGGCTCCAATCTCTCTGATTTTATCCTCATGGTCTCTTCGGTGAAGGTATGTTCTCGAAACTTTAACAAAAGCCCGTACCGAGCTACTGAGCGTCTCTCCTGCAGAGTCTTCCACTGGAGTTTATCTATCATCTCCGTAACGCTTTCGCAATTACTAAATGATCCTGTAACGAAGCGCGCTGCTCTCCGTTGGATCTTCTCTATCTCTTCTATCAACCCTACCTGTTGCGGATGCCACACTGCTGAGCAGTATTCAAGCATTGGGCGAACAAGCGTACTGTAACCTACTTCCTTTGTTGTCGGATTGCATTTCCTTAGGATTCTTCCAATGAATCTCAGTCTGGCATTTGCTTTACCGACGATCAACTTTATATGATCATTCCATTTTAAATCACTCTTAATGCGTACTCCCAGATAATTTATGGAATTAACTGCTTCCAGTTGCTGACCTGCTGTTTTGCAGGTAAATGATAAGGGACCTATCTTTCTATGTATTCGCATCACATTACACTTGTCTACATTGTGATTCAATTGCCATTCCGTGCACCATGCGTCAATTCGCTGCAGATCCTCCTGCATTTCAGTACAATTTTCCATTGTTGCAACCTCTCGATACACCACAGCATCATCTGCAAAAAGCCTCAGTGAACTTCCGATGTCATACACCAGGTCATTTATGTATATTGTGAATAGCAACGGTCCTATGACACTCCCCTGCGGCACACCTGAAATCACTCTTACTTCAGAAGACTTCTGTCCATTGTTACAGCAGAAAAGTGGTGTACCAAACAACTGAACAGGGTACCTCGCCTGCGACTGACAACCTGTGGGAGAAGGTTCTCGTACAGTACAGGCGATGAAACATTACACCGGTCTGTGCAAGTGACGTCGATCACTGGCCACCTGCTCCAATAGATAAACACCTGTACGCTTAATAGTATCGCCGCATATACTCAATGCCGGCACGTAGATGGTATTCGTTTTCGGTAAATCGGAACAGTAAAAATCTATCAGGTGAAATTGAAGGAGCTTTCGTAGTTCATAATTTTTCTCTGCTGGATAGTACAGAATAACGATGATAGAATGTTTGGGTGATAGACGTGAATGTATTCTGAGGGACGCGGGTCTGCTTAGATGCTGAATCTTCCTAACTTTCCCAGCAAGAAACACCGCTGTAACTGCTCACACTGTCATCGTGTTTCAGGAGCAGGATTCATTTGGTGCTGACCTTAAACATAGTACACGCTTGGAGGAGCTACGACATGTTCCCACTTCCACGCTTCTACAGCGTTAAACTCGGCTCACTCTGTTTCTACACAGGTTGCAGAATGTGGTGGATGTTGCTCTCTCCGACTTTGGGTAAAATTGCTAAAATTGATCTCACTATCAATTGCGGTGTGTATTACAGTACATCGCTCCATATAAGTGGCATCTTTCCAATCCCAACCGTCCTCTGGGTTAGCTGTTGATTACCGCATAATGATTGAATGACACCACTCCATTGAGATGGAGGGAAACTTGACTGAACACTGGATATCTGCTACTTATCGCTGTGAAAAGTGGGGTTAAATGTAGATGTCATCACCTTAATACAGCTGTTTGTAAGCGTTTATCACGACCGACTAGTCCTATTTCCATATGCTGCGATACCATACACGTTTCTCTTTTCCTTTTCTTTTCTTTTTATATCAATAAGATAACAGTATCTCTCTTTATTTGTAGTGCCTCACACGTGTTGTGAACAGAACCTTCTGGTGATGCTCAGCATCGGAACAGTAGTCATCTACATGATTGCAAAATGAAGGAACAATGCTTTTAGAAATGGTGCACCGATACACGCGCCACCCTTTCGATGGGAAGATGAGATTAACTGTACAGGTAATCACCTTCGAATAGTTGTTGGAAGAACTCTACAATACCGCAAACTCTTCCAGTTTCCATACGTTGCGACGTCTTCCTCATTTTTGTCAATGAGAAACATCACATCTGTGCTTTCTTTCTACTAGCCTGTGCTGTGGAAGCTGTGTAGAGTATGGCATGCGATGTACGGTTTTCTGTGAGGGCCAGAAGAACAAATTGTGTTAATGTCGGTTTAGCAGCAGCTGACATGGGTCTCTAAGTTATGGTAGGAAAAAACAAGGTGTATGGCAGTGTACACTCATAGGGTGTGTTACAATAAAAAAAAATGTATTAAACTACTTATGCAGGATCAATAAAGGAACCCACTAGTATGATTGATAGTGTGTGGGAAATGGTAATCCTATAGTACTGGTGGTGAAACTTTACATTGGCTTGTGGAACCTACTTCGATCACAAGCCACCTGCTCTAATGAACCAATACCTGTATATTTAATAGGACCACCACGTATGTTTGGGTGATAGGCATAAATGCACCCTGAGAGACACAGATCTCCTTTGGACAAACTGTATGTAGTTTGGAGATATGTCGCAAAAATCTTCATTCTTCCTCCATGCCATGTATGATGTGTAGTCTTTCTAATTTTCCCAACAAGATACACCACCGTAACTGCTCGTACTATCTCTCCTACTACCTTGTGCTTCAGGGGAAAGCTTCGTTTGGTGTTGCTTTACACACTGTACACAGTTGACGGAGCTATGACACCATGTTACCATTTCCACCGAGTGGTCAAAACGCTCGCCTGTCGCATTAGGTGAGCTAGTACTGTTTCCCCACTGGATGCAAAATGTCTTAAACATAGCGCTCTCCGACTTCCTTACAGGTCGGACTAACTTGCAGGGAGGGTGGGGCAGAGATTTAGGGGTATGAAACTTCCTGGCAGATTAAAATGTGTGCCGGACCGAGACCCGAACTCGGGACCTTTGCTTTTCGCGGGCGAGTGCTCTACCAACTGAACTACCCAAGCATGACTCAAGCCCTGTCCTCACAGCCTTACTTCTGCCAGTACCTCGTCTCCTACCTTCCAAACTTTACAGAAGCTCTCCTGCGAACGTTGCAGAACTAGCATTCCTGAAAGAAAGGATACTGCGGAGACATTGCTTAGCCACAGCCTGGGGGATAGTTCCAGAATGAGATTTTCACCCTGCAGCAGAGTGTGCGCTTATATGAAACTTCCTGGCAGATTAAAACTGTGTGCCAGACCGAGACTCGTAATCGGGACCTTTGCCTTTCGCGGGTAAAGTGCTCTTCCAACTAAGCTACCCAAGCACGACTCACGCTCCGTCCTCACAGCTTTACTTCTGCCAGTTCCTCGTCTCCTACCTTCCAAACTTTACATACACCCTCCTGCGAGAGACTTAGGAGCAGTTACAAGATGCAAACTGAGTGTCTAAAAACAGTGCTGGAGTTCTTGGTGTATGGGATACTTAGCAGATAGGTTCAAAAAAAAATGTTTCTTTTCGACATACGAGAGTGACACGAATATGATTTTGCAGTGGCTGTAATCATTAAGAGACTTCTCTTCAGGATCCATCCCAATATGTTATTGAGTGGATAGTACTCCGTTTTCAGGCCACGAGTCGCCTATGGCGACCATTCGATCGCCGTGTCATCCTCAGAGGAGGATGCAGACAGCAGGGGCGTGGGGTCAGCACACCGCTCTTCCGGTCGTTAAGATGGTTTTCTTGACCGAAGTCGCTACTATTCGGTAGAGTTGCTCCTCAATTAGCATCATGAGGCTGAGAGCACACGAAAAATGTTGTCAACTCATGGCGGCCCGAATGGTCACCCATCCAAACGCCGACCACACCAGACAGCGCTTAACTTCGGTGATCTCACTGGAACCGGGGTGTTGAGTGGACAGATTTCATTCCAAATTTCGGACAGCATATCTGACAGTATTTCTGCCTGAAAGTGTCACACTATCAACTACTACTGTGTGTGCCTGTAGACTCAAGACCGCTTTTTATGCAGGATGATGGTAACATAGGTCTTACGATCGTGTTTTCTAATTGCGCTGTCCTTGTGTGAAATGTATGTTGTGTGTCTGGAATCCCTCTGAGGTCAGCTTCAGATGTCATTTCTCAACAGGGTTCCTCGAAAAGAACATCGTGTCCCCTCTGTGGATTCCCAGCTGTTTTACTTGGCGAATGTAATACGACTGCTGAAAAATAAATTACTGGCCGTACAAAGTGAGTTCATGATCAATTTAATTAATTAGCCTATCAAACCGATATCAATGACTAGCTGCCTGGCGGGTGTAAGAGATGGTTAGGACATCATGGAAGAATTTTTGACAAGCGTTTCCTTTTTTTTTCGTTGTGGCGATATCTTTTAATGAAATTTCAGTCCCCCACCATTTGCTTCGTAAACGCTAGTATGATATAGCCTCGCACTGGTGAAAAGGGCCCTGTCATAGTGTACAAAACAGCTACGTTTTCTTGAATTGTAGCTGCTTCTTGTCAAATGTAAGATGAATGCTTCTATTTCTGACATGTGTGCCAATGGCATGAAAGATGTCTGAAATGTTTGTAATGCATACACGCATGACACTTTATTTACAGATCTGAACACGAAAGACGCTCTCATGTCATATAATTTGTTCAACAAGATGGAAGAATTTGGTAATAATTTTTTTTTTCTTTGGCGTTCAAATTCTCGCTTTTCTGTACTCTGATGATGGTTTCGAAATAACGAGGACATTTTGCAGTGATCGGTAGTTCTCGCATCAAAATAGTCGAAGATTTTTTTCTGATTTTACGCAGGGTGGACATGTCTCTGCTAATCATTTGTGATCGGTGGCGGTACATTTCACTGGACATCACCTAATAATGAGATGCGACTGCAGCTGAACCTAAAAACTACACCAATTTTGCTCACAACACTAAAGGAAAATAGACTTTACATATTTTCGTTGGATGGAACATTCATTATGGTCGTAAATGTATTTTGCTTTTTTTAATAGATTCTTGATTATAAATGCATTGACGTCAGATACAATTGGGGAGGGGCATGTCTGCTATGGTGGTCGCCGTACACAGTTCCTCTCTGTCTGGCGGGGGGGGGGGGGGAGGGGAGAGGGGGGGGGGAGGGGAGCTCTGACGCTGTCGCTTTATGTTAGACGAACAAGTTGCACTTAAGGCGGCCCTCCCTTTACCTCCTAATGTTTAGGTGACTGTACACACTACTTTGTTGGTGTAGGAGCGTCGCCTTAGCACGGCAGCCAGATGGTGGATAACCGAATGCTGATATGGACCGATCTCTAGATGGACAGGGTTATGCCCGTAAATTTCCCTTTTTGTACTAAGGGAGGCCAGATCAATGGCATGCCGCATATCACGGGGCCCTTTGGGGTCTGCAGCCGTAAGCGGGTCGGCAGAAAAACAGCAAAGGGTGCGACTTTTGAAGTAGCAATCTGGAATGTCCTCCGGATGGGCTGGCTTTTTTTTGTTTGTCGTCAGTCTTCTGACTGGTTTGATGTGGCCCGCAACGAATTCCTCTCCTGTGCTAAATTCTTTATCTCGGAATATCAGAGTAACACTTGCCTCCTACGACCATTTGCTGGATGTATTAAAATCTCTGTCTTACTCTACAGTTTTGGCCCTCTACAGCTTAGTAGAGGAAGTAGTTCCATTAACTCTTAACAGATGTCCTATCATCCAGTCCCTTCTCATCAGTGTTTTCCCCTTACTAGCTTCCTTTCAGATTCTGCGTATAACTTCCTCATTCCTTAACTTATCAGTCCACCTAATATTCAACATTCGTCTGTAGCAACACATCTCAAATGCTTCGATTCTCTTTTGTTCCGGTTTTCCCCCAGTCCATGTTTCACTACCTTTACAATGCTGGATGCCAGACGTACATTCTCAGAAATTTCTCCCTCAAATTAAAGCCGACATTTGATATTAGTAGACTTCTCTTAGCCAGGAATGCCTTTTTTGACATAGCTAGTCTGCTTTTGATGTCCCCCTTGTTCCGTCCGTCATTGGTTATGTTACAGGAGAATTCCTTAACTTCATCTACTTCGTGACTATCAGTCCTGATGTTAAGTTTCTTGCTGTTCTCGTTACTACTACTTCTCATTATCTTCATCTTTCTTCGATGTACTCTCAGTCCATACTGTGTACTCATTAGACTGTTCATTCTGTTCAGCAGATCAAATAATTCATCTTCACTTTCACTCACAATAGCAATGTGATATGTAAACCGTATCATTGATATCCATTCACCCTGAAATGTAATTCCACTCCTGAACTTTTATTTTATTTTCATCATTCCTTCCTCGATGTACAGATTGAACAGTAAGGAGGAGAGGCTACAACCTTGTCTAACACCATTTTTAATACAGGCACTTAGTTCTTCGTCGTCCACTTCAATAATTCCCACTTGGCTGTTGTACATATTGTGTATGACCCGTCTCTTTCTACAGTTTACCCCTACTTTTTCAAAATTTCGAACATCTTTCATCATTTTACATTGTTGAACTCTTTTTCTAGATCGACAAATTCTATGAACGTGTCTTGATTGCTCTTTAGTCTTGCTTCCATTACCTACTGCAACGTCAGAATTACCTCTCTGGTTCCCTTACCTTTCCTAAAGCGAAACTAACCGATATCTAACACCTCCACAATTTTCTTTGCTTTCTTCTGTATATTATTCTTGTCATCAACTTGGATGCATGAGCTGTTAAGCTGCTTGTACGATAATTCTTGCACTTCTCAGCTCTAGCTTTCTTCGGAATTTTATAGATGATGCTTTTGCGAAAGTCAGATGGGATGTCACCAGACATACTTTCTACACAACGTGAATAGTCGTCTTGTTGTCACTTCCCACAATGATTTTAGAAGTACTGATGAAATGTTTTCTATCCCTTCCGCCTTATTTGACTTTAAGCACTCCAACGCTCTTTTAAATTTTAATACTGGATCCCCCATGTGTTCTAAATCGAATCCTGTTTCTTCTTCTGTCACATCAGACAAATCGTCCCCCTCATAGAGGCTTCTAATGTATTCTTTCCAACTATCCGTTCTCTCCTCTGAATTTAACAGTGGAATTCTTAATGCTCTCTTAACGTTACCAGACTTGCTTTTAATGCCACCGAATGTTGTTTTGACTTTACTGTATGTTGAGTCTGCCCTTCCGACAGGCATTTCCTTTCCGATGTCTTCAAATTTTTTCTGCGGCCATTTCGTCTTTCCTTCTCTGTGCTTCCTATTTATTTCATTCCTCAGCGACTTGTATTTCTGTATTTTTGAGTTTCCTTGAGCATCCTTAAACTTCCTGCTTTCATCGATCAACACAAGTATTTCTTCTGTTACCCACTGTTTCTTCGCAGTTACCTTCTTTGAACCTATGTTTTCCTCACCAACATTTGTGATAGCCCTTTTTAGAAATGTTCAGTCCTCTTCAACTGTCTAACTACTGAGCAATCCCTATTGCTGTATCTATAGACTTAGAGGACTTCAAGCATATCTCATCTTTCCTTAGTACTTCCGTATCCCACTTCTTTGCGTATTGATTGTTCCTCACTAATGTCTTAAACTTCAACTTACTCTTCATCACTACTTTATTGTGATCTGAGTCTTTATCTGCTCCTGGGTCCGCCTTACAATCCACTATCTGATTTCGGAATCTCTGTCTGACCATGATGTAGTCTAACTGATATCTTCCTGTATCACACAGCCTTTTCCATGTATACCTCTTCTTGTGATTCCTGAACAGGATATTCGCTATTACTAGTTGAAACTTGTTACAGAACTAAATTAGCCTTTCTCCTCTCTCATTCCTTGTCCGAAGGACATATTTTACTGTAACCTTTTCTTCTACTCCTTCCCCTACGCCTGCATTCCGGTCCCCCAATCACTGTTAGACTTTCATCCCCCTTTACATACAGTATTACCCTTTCAATATCCTTATACACTTTCTCTATCTCTTCATCTTCAGCTTGCGACGTCGGCATGTATAACTGAACTATTGTTGTCGGTGTTGGTTTGCTGTCGATTCTGATAAGAACGACCCTGTCACTGAACTGTTCACAGGAACACACTCCCTGCACAACCTTCTTATTAATTACGAATCCTACTCCCTTATATCATTTTCTGCTACTGCTGATATTACCCTCTCTCTACTCATCTGACCAGAAACCCTTGCCTTCTTTCCACTTCACTTCACTGACCCCAACTATATCTAGATTGACCCTTTGAATTTCCCTTTTCAGATTTTTCTAGTTTCCCTACCAAGTTCAACTTCTGACTTTCCACTTCCCTCCTCGTAGAATGTCCTTCCATTGATTATTCAATCTTTCTGTCATGGTAACCTTCCCCATGGCAGTCCCCTCCAAGATATCCGAATGGGTGACTATTCCGAAATGTTTTACCAATGGAGTGATCATCATGACACTTCAACTACAGAGGACATGTCCTATGGATACACGTTAAGTGTCTTTAATGCAGTGGTTTTCATTGCCTTCCGCGTTCTCGTGCCATTGATTATCGCTGATTCTTTCTCCTTTTGGGCAGTTTCCCACCTCCAGGACAAGAGAGTGCTACTGAACTCTGTCTATTCCCCCATCCTCATTGACAAGGCCCTTGGCAGAATGAGATAGACTTCTTATGCCGGAAGTTTTCGGCCAACATTGCTGATTATTAATCGAAATTAAAGCAGTGGCGGGATACGAACCCAGGACCGAAGATTTTTTTATTATAAATCATTGATGCTATGGGGAAACCACGGGTTGTGCTACTTAATTCCAGAAATCCTTGTCTTCTTTCCATTTCATTTCACCGACGCCTACCATGTCTAGATTAAGCATTTGCAGATCAGTTTTCAGATTCTCTAGCTTCCCTACCACATTCACGCTTCTCACATTCCACGCCCCATGTCGTAGAACGTTTTCCATTCGTTGGTTATCCAATCATTGTCTCACACCACCTCACTCTTGGCTATGGACAGAGATTGTCATGACACTTATTCAGTTACGGGCCACATGTCCTATAGATACACATTATGTGTCTTTAATGTAGTGGTTTTCACTGCCTTCTGCACTTACATGCCGTTGGTCATTGGTGATTGTTCAACCTTTATGGGCAGGTACCCACCCCAACAACAAGAGAGTTACATGAACGTCTTTCCGCTCCTCCGCCCTCTTTGATAAAGCCGTTGGCAGTATGAGGGTGACTGCGGATACATACAATGCCGGCACAAAATATGGTACACCAAGAAACACGACGTAGATTTTGGTCTGGTAATGGCATATGTCATGTGGATGATAGCATATGTACTAATAATGATTTCAACGTCGTCCGCCAACAGATACTTAGTGGCGTAGCTACGAGAGCGCCATATGTGTCTACTCTTTAATACTGAATGTTCACTGCCGGATGACCAGTGTGGTGCAAACGTGTGGAGCAGCCAGGCAACCATGCCACGAATGTACACTCGCATTCCCACAGATAACGGAGCGAGTGTGAAATGTTTCAAATTGTGGTCTTCCAGATGGCGAAGAACTGCCACACGAGTTGGACGAGCTGCGTCAGTTGTGGAACTATGTTCTCACATCCTTAAATGAGGTTCTTTACTTTCACAGGCGGCCACTAGGTTCGTCGTGTTCTAAGTTCAGCAGTGGCACTTTGCACAGCTATCACAGAACAGACGAGATGGCTTGTGAGCCCACACGTGGCACCACCAACGGTTGCAACTGGCTGTTCGTAGTCGGACTACGAGCACGCACATGTCTAGACCGTCTTGCACTCTTGCCACAGCATCGACTTGCAAGGCTCGACTGGTGCCATGGAAGGATCACTTGGAATGGCGCGCTATGGTCTACAGCAACGAAAGGATATTCTGATGTGTTGCTTGACGCTTTCCCGACTGACATGTTGTGTATATGGTTCTCGGGCGTGACGTCGGATGTCATAGTGAAAACTCCACAATATTTCATCAGCGCAACTGGCCGACATCTTCAGGTGCGACGAACACACTCTAAGGCATGACAAGAGCCCCCTATTTATGTCAGTCTTGGGCACGAAGTGCACATTCGTGGAGGCGCCAAATTCGATGGCCAATAGCGACAATATCAACCGAAGCTATGGCATAGAGTGGAATGTGTCTTTCGTCCGCCGGCAAAACTCAGAGCTCTCTTGGGCTCATCTGAGGACAGCCTTGGCCTAAGAAGAGCCGGTGTTTACGAGATTCTTTGTATCCGCGGCATGTCGTGCATCGGACAAACTTGTCGCACTGTAGGAGAGAGATGTACTGACCACCGACGCTACACTCGTCTGGAGCAATCAGACAAGTCTCCAGTGGCCTAGCATTGTCTCAGTACAGGCCAATCTATGAATTATCTTCACACAAAATTCTCGCGTCGACGAGTTCGTACTGCGACAGTGTTGTTAAGGAAGCAGTGGAAATACAAATACGTAACTCGACGAATCTTGTAAACAGAGACACGGGCTTTCAGCTCAGTACAGCTTGGGATCCAGCAGTGGCCATATTGAAGTCGCATTGAGCCGAGACGAGTACTATTGGTTATACGATGGATGACGATTCGCCAGCAACATAAATATTCTGTTGACAACGAGAGGATAGCCACGCGCCTATGACGACGCGCATCTTTGCTTGCAGCTTCCGACAGAGGTCCCTGGGGCGGCCGATGTCAGCGCAGAACAGCAGCGGCAGCCTCCGAGCGTGCGCCGAAGTCTTTGGTTCTTCATCTTGCAGGTGGCGTTGCTGTCCTTCCAGCTATCGGTTGATACCGTCCCTATTAGCCATCGAATTTGGCGCCTCCACGCATGCGCATTTCCTGCTTAAGACTGGCATAAATAGGGGGCTCTACTCACGCCTTAGCAGTGTGTTCATCGCACTTGTATATGTCGGCCAGTTGCGCTGATGAAATATGACATCCGACGTCTCGGCCGAGAACCGTATATACAAAGCATATTCTATCTGCACGCAAGTCATGGTCGTTTGCTGGTACGACGTGTACCTGCTGTCTCCTAGAGTGCATTTGTACAAGGCACACTGAGCCCGCCCCAGGCCATTTAGACTGCGGTGCTATGAGCTGCCACTCTCGCTCACCTTTGCTGTTTTTTGGAGGGGACGCTTACCAGCGCTCGGCACGTCCAGAATTTTGTTACACTCGTTCCTTCACGGTTCTTGCAACAGGAAGCTGACGTGTTGTTCCAACAGGATAATGCTCGCCCACACGCTGCCAGTAAAACTCAACGTGCTCTGCAAGACGTGTAGCAACTTCCCTGGCCAGCACTATATCCAGACTCGTCTCCAAATGAGCATGTGTGGGATATGATAGGACGAGTAGTGACTCGAGCCACCCGTCAACCAAGAACTCTTGCAGAACTACGTGAACATGTTGAGCGGTCTGTAGAATCGAATAGATGTGAGAGTCACCGTAAGCATTGTCGCCAGTGGAGGTGGCACAATGTACTAAATTGCGTGTCATTTATGACGGCGGCCGAGTTTAGGTTCGTTCTGAGCATCTGATGTCACAAAACACATTCAGCCAATGAACAGAGAACGACGTTGCCAGAGCTCGACTGCAGCTCACAGCACGGACGAGTGTCTTCCGTTTTAGAAACGTTCAATCATAAATAAAGTAATTGAACGAAAGCAGTGTCTTGATAGGAGACTTTCTTTTATAGAAAGTTTGGAAAAAGCATTCTTTATACCAATTGCATCATATTCTATTACTTAATTAAACCAAACAAGCAATAAGCCTCCTAATTCAGGTGATAGCAAGGAAAGGTATTTGTATCATTCTCACTAACCGCTTTTTCGCAATACAGAACAGCAGTAATTTTTTATTTCCTATTCTACTTCGACGAAACGTGAGTAATTCATAGTTATAACAACAGTCTTTCTCGGTATTTTGCGTCATCTTTTAAAGTCCTCCAGGAAATGAATTGACTGACGAGGTGCATTAGCGTAATGGTTAAAGTGTATGGCTACGAAGCGGAAGGTTCCGAGTTCAAACCTTCTTCGGTGCTTAAGATTTTATTTATTTAAAAACATATCAAAGTGTCTTATTTAATAAATTTTATTCGTTTGAATGTAATATTTGAAATTTCTAGTGGCAACTAAAATCGACCATACGGAAAATATACGCTATGGACTTTTGCCTCTGCAAACTCTTCAAAATTTCCTGCAATGGTTTACTGCATATGATGCTGCACAATAACTGTGTTGAATTTCGAATCAAAATTAAGTCATTTATGGCGGGAAAGAGTCAGTCAAGAAGATGTGTAAAAATCAGATTTTTGGTCCAAATAGTTTTTGTGAAATCGAATGATAAAGTGTGTCAAAGCAGATGAAACACCATGTGTCTGCACAGCCGAGCAGTGCAATGATGACAAAATCGCGGACATCGCGGCATTTGGGGAGGACGTCTCTGTAGCAGCGAAAGGGTTAATGCGGCCGTGGTGGCTTTACTTCATAAAATGCGCGCTCCCCCCTAAACGTAAGTTTGCAAACTATATACTATGGCGCTAATTCTATTGACGCATACAACTGGCAATGCAACAATCTACAGCGTCTGGGCGGGCATGCGCGAACCGCCAAGATAAAAGAATTGAACTATAGTAAGGACATGGGTCGATACCTGGCACCTAGAACTGCTTGTGCTATTGATCTGTAAATCTAATCTTTTCATATATTCCATATGCATGGTTGCAACAGTAAATCTTGAGTGAATTAGAACCCTCTAAATGAGTGTATTACATTTGTTCCGGCTGCGTAGTTTAGTGTGTACATACCGGGTGATCATAAAATCAGTATAAATTTGAAAACTTGATAAATCACAGAATAATGTAGATAGAGAGGTGCTGAGTGACGCACATGCCTGGAATGACGTGGGGGTCTATTAGAACAAAAAAAAGTTCACAAAATGTCCGACAGGTGGCGCTGGACAGCAAAACTGCTACCGTGAGGGGTGAGAGGTACGCCGATATGTTACAGAATCGCATCATCCCCAGCCTGGCCGATAAACACCTGCTGGAACCTAAGATGTTATGCAGGATGGCGCTCCACCTCACATTGCTAGATGCGTGATGGTCGTGTGCTCAGCCGCCACTTTCGTCATGCTTGGCCTCCCAGGTCTCCCGACCTCAGCCCGTGCGATTATTGGCTTTGGGGTTACCTGAAGTCGCAAGTGTATCCTGATCGACCGACATCTCTAGGGATGCTGAAAGACAACAACATGCGACGCCAATGCCTCACCATAACTCCGGACATGCTTTACAGTGCTGTTCACAACATTATTCCTGGACTAAAGTTATTGTTCAGGAATGATGGTGGACATATTGAGCATTTCTTGTAAAGAACATCATCTTTGCTTTGTCTTTCTTTGTTATGCTAATTATTGCTATTCTGATCAGATGAAGCCCCATCTGTCTGACATTTTTTGTTCTAATAAAAATGTCATTCCAAGCATGTGTGTCAATTTGTACCTCTCTGTCTACATTATTCCGTGATTTAGTCAAATTTATACTGGCTTTTTATCTCCCGATATACTAAGGTTTTCCATTAATGCGGAGCTTTGGAATAGAGATTTACTGGCTCCAGTGTTGTATGGCCAATATATGACTTAGGATGTGGGCGTGATAACTCGAAATTCAATAAGAGTGCAATGCCGTCAATCTAGACGCTTACACAGAACAGCGGCCGTTTACCGAAGACGGAATTTCGGATCCCGCTTTAGGGAGAGCAGCCGTCGCAGGGTGTTGAAGCGCTCTCCAGGAACTGGCACCGTATTCTTTAAAAATAAAGGTGACGGACGCGCTGGAGAAGAACGGTCGGATGGCGGATCCAATATCGCCAGCGGAATTGAATCGGTGGCGACGCAGGCGACACTCGCAGTGGTAGGGGTCGCCGCCTCAGTCGGCTGCATAGCCAAGTTGAGCTGTGGGAGGGAACCCGAGAACGGCTCCTCAGTTCACAAAACAATTTCGAAGTGAGCAAACTCGCAAATTACGGCCTGGCACGTGGGTTAAATTCCGCTTTACCACCCTAGAACAACAATCTCCATTCGACAAAGAGTACTGCTTTGTTAACAAGGAAATCCCTGGATGTAAGGTCGCAAGTTCAGTGTTTAGCAAGGCTCATATCTAAGTTTTGGATTAACAATTCCGTCAAGAAAAATATTAGCTACTGATGAGGCACCATGTACAACACGAGGGCGACAAAAAATGACTGCAAGGGAGGTGCACAGGTCAACTTTCTGTGCGATGTATGTATTACATTTCACAAAATGGACGTCGTCGACATTCAAGATATATTCAAAACAAATCATTAACTTGCACCATGAACACTGAATGAAAAATGGTCCACCACAGTGATCACAATGGTCCGAACTATCAAGAACGAAGGCGAACTCCTTGTTAGTTACAAACCGTGCAGGACATTCAGCTATTTATCTGCTCTTGAAGAATGCATATAGAATCATATTGGTGAGCGCGGTGATGAGATCTGATGGAATGTGATGGTATAATGCGAATGCGAAACAGTTTGTCGTGTAGCTTATCGGAAAACTGGCTATTCTTTAAGGCGTAGCGGCAGATAGTGCGATAATATCTTTAGCGAGCACAAGAAAAACATCCATAGCCAGAATTTGTTCAGTGATGCAAGCAAAAACAAATTATTTTGATCAGCTAATGGCCAAAAACAGTGGTCATGCCATAACTGTAGCTCTTACGTCCATTTTCCCATTATTCACTACTGTGACGTAAATATCCGCTACTGCCCTTGCAAGATCACGTGCGTGTTAAAGAACTGAAGAGCTGTATGGGGCAGACAGAGCACCTCCAACTTCTGGCAGCACAATAGCTCTCCAACCAATGTAACATCCAGATTAACAGTAAGTGTGATTGCGTTAAAGCACTGATGTTACATGATCTTGATACAACTCTCTTGGTACCTCTAATTCTCAGGGTTCCCTTCATATTGATTTCCTCTTCAAATCCCTTTTGGGAGTTGTGAACAAATTCCTTGCTGGACGATGCGATGTGTTTATCTCATCCACAAATGTTCGGACCGATTCCGCAGTTGGCGTGTGCAAAGTTAATTTGACGCTTCGCTGGGATTTTCGTTATCTAACATCTTCAAATTCTGTAACACTGTTTGAATTTATGCAACCATCCACTTGAAATCACTGTAATCTATGTCGAGAGCGGTTTTATTTGCGTAAGTTAGCGTTTCACTATCCTCTACATCCTATACATTGTATCGAGCACCATTTCTTGCAAGAAGTGTGCTTTCTCCTCTTTCGAATACGTGTAGTTTTTATTATGCGCTGCACGGTCGTATGGCTGCGGGCATATTCGAAATCTATTCAGAATACTTCTTTACTGTGCTGTAGATCATCTTCCAGGTACATAATTATGTTTATTACCCATTACTTAGGCAACGATTGTCCTTCAATTCAGTTCACTGAAGACTATTCGTGGCCCCGCGGCAAGAATAACTGATCGACACCTATTTCAGTATCACTCTTACTTGTTAAGCACTTATCGTCATCATTGTACAGATCGTGTAGACTGCCTGCCCTGTAGAGCGTATACGGCACCACTAATTCTACTGATTTATCTGGAAGAAATGCAAATATTTCATGTATCACTTCTTTCTCACTCTTCTATGGATTCTTCTCTGACAAAATGTCAACTTCGGCAACTGGTGTCATATTGGGAGTACTTGCTTTGTTTATCGTTGGTATTGGTGAGCTTTGTTCCAACACCACCAGCACTGGAGCACTGGAGCGAGTCACTCCTCGAATAAGCTATTCAACTATCCTCACTCCTGTGCTCACCATTGGACCGCTCCAGTACCGCCCCCTGTTGTCATTATTTGTCACTGTTATTGTTGCGTGGTAGAAAATATGTGGGCCTGGAAGGCCGTAAACATGATTGACCTTTTGCAACCTCGCACTAAAGCGGTTTCTTGTAAGTAATGCATGTCTCAGTTTCTGAGAAGATTGTTCGCATTTTCCGGTCTATATAAATGGAACGTTTTTACGCCAGAGACGACCGAAATGAGAGGCTTTTTCGCAGCTTTTATAAGGAATTACATGTAGTATATCAGTCTGTCAACAACCTCTTGGAGTTCTCTTACATTTGCAGGAGAAGGTAATCTCATTGTGGCTTAGTCGAGGGACGTCATTGGCGTCAATGACATGTGACAAACATTCGAATTCATTATTGGAAAATGAACATTGCTGTAAATTATATTGAAGTCCTGTGTTACTTAAAATTTGCAAAAGAGATCCCAAATTTTTGATGCTTTTCTTGTTATGTTGCCCAGATTCCATGATATCAGCTACATAATTTGAACTACGCGGAGCCACTGACGTCAGTTGTACAAGAATATGATGAAATAATGCAGGAGCGGACGCGCGATCTAAGAGGAAGGAGCTTGTATTAATACATAACGACGTGCTCATTAACGATAATAAAATTTTATTTTTCTCATCCTGGGGAAGTTGAAGACAGGCCTTGACTACAGAAATTTTTGAAACAATCGTCCACCTGCTAAGCAATAGATGAGCTCATCAATACTTAGGTAAGGGAAGGAATCACTGAGCGTAAACTGTAGCTTTATAAGCATTAATGTCAGCAAAAATCTTGATCTTCCAGTTCACTTTTCTTGTGATCACAATGGGAGATGTTCAATGACTTGAAGAAATGGGTTTCAAAACTCTGGATTGTTATAATCTTCTCGTTTAAGAAGCCACTCCATCGCAAATGGCTTGGTTACCGGGTGGCAGTAAAACTTAGGGTCCCATTGACCTTGAGCATAATGGACTTGTTGAAACTCTTTGCATGTTCCACAGTGATGTTTCAACAAGTGACCATGTTTTACAGAATGATAAATAATACTCCCGTGGGAGAGGTGTGTATCAGTAGCATCCACATTGTCCTCAGTGCCTAAACCAAATAAATAAAAAGCTCCTCTGTCCAAAATATTAGGACAAAAACGTGTCCAAACCACTGTGCAAGGCACTGATGTAGTTGCTTAGAAAGGGCACGTTCCAGAAACAGAGGTCTTTCGCCGTTTTAGACCGTGAGGTGCAGTCTGAATTGTGATTTATGAAGTGATCTATTAGATCTAGTAGAGATAAGCTAGTTGAAATGAGGCAGGCTGTGCTCTGTGACTTGCACTGTGCGGTGCTGTAGCTTTTTCCACGGTTCCTGTGTGGACAGGCAGGAATAGCTACAGATTCAGAATGATAGATCATATCTGCTTCCATTTTCTCAAGCCTAGATTTGTGTGGAACAGAATTTACTTTGCATTTCATTTGCATGCACGCTTGCAGTGTGTATCCTGTTTTACGGCAGTGTCAGCATTCCGCAGGGCAGAGAGAGCAATTTTCGCGGGCATGTGTTAGATAATATTTTACGCAAGACTTAGTAAGGTAGGAATGAACTTAGGAAGCGGCTAAGCAATTTACGATACCTTCATGCTGTTGCTTGTGGCGGTGGTTGTGATGTGCCCTGTGAAATTGGAACCGCTTTGAGGTATCCGTAATCAGCACTGAAACTGGCACATAAAAGTCAAGCTCAGTGACAACTTGAACTTCCTGAGCTTCAGTCACCTTAAGCATGGAAACCAGAGTTGCTATGATTGAGGCGGTATTCCGTTATCTGGAAGATTTCGTATAACGGCACCGTGAAGCATTTCCCCTTGGACAGAGGCTCCATGAGACCAGTTACATCTGTAGTATCTACTCATGCCCTTCAATTCAGCGACCCATTCAAGATCTATTACAAGGATGTGTACGAAGCAATATGAAATGAGCAGCAGCTTCAGGAAATTGCGGTTCGGAGACGTCAGTCAATTTGCTAACAGTGTCATCATAGAGTAGGGTATAGCACCCTTACCGCTCGGCCGATTCGTGTCCTGTTCCAACCTCTTCATATCAGACTAGCACTTGCAACCTACGTCCTCAATTACCTGCTGGATGTATTACAATCTCTCTCTTCCTCTACAGTGTTTGCACTCTCCATCTCCCTCTAGTACAATGGAAGTCAGTCCCTGATAACAGACGCCCTATCATCCTGTCCTTTCTCCTTGTCAGTATTTTCTACATACTCATTTCCTCTCCGACTCTGCGCGGAACCTCCTCATACCTTACCTTATCAGTCCACCTAACTTTTAACATTCGTCGGTAGCACTACACTCACTACCATACTATGCTGTGCTCCGAAGGTATATTCTCATAAATTTCTTCTTCAAATTAAGGCCTCTGTTTGGTACTAGAAGACTTCACTTGGAATGCCAATTTGCTGGTGCTAGTTTGCTTTTGATGTCCTCCTTGCTTCATCCGTAACTGTTTGTTTTGCTGTCTTCGTAGAAGAATTCCTTAACTTCACCTACTTCGTGACCATCAATCCTGATGTTAAGTTTCTCACTGTTCTCATTTCTGCTACTTCTCATTACTTTCGTCTTTCTGCGATTTATTCTCATGCTATATTCTGTAATCAGTAGACTGCCCATTCTGTTCAGCAGATCCTGTAATCCGTTTTCACTTTCACTCAGGATTGCAATGTTATCGGCGAATCGTATTATTGATATCGTTCCACATTGAATTTTAATTCCACTCTTGAACGTTTCTCTTATTTCCGTCATAGCTTCTTCGATGTAAGTAGAACAGCAGGAGCGAAAGGCAACGTCCCTGCCTCGCCCTTTTTAATCCGAGCATGTCGTTCTTGGTAGTTCACTCTTATTACTCCCTCATGTTTCTTGTACATACTGTATATTACCAGTCTCTCCCTATAGCTTATCTCTGTTTTTATCAAAATTTCGAACATGTTGCACCATTTCCCAATGCTGAACGCTTTTTCCAGGTAGACAAATTTTATGAACGTGTCTTGATTTTTCCTTACTCTTGCTTCCATTATTAATCGCAACGTCTGAATTACATCTCTCTTTCCTGGAGTAAAAATGACCGACATCTAACACATCCTCAAATTTCTTTGTCATTCTTCTGTATATTATTCTTGTCAGCAACTTAGATGCATGAGCTGATAAGCTGATTGTCCGATAATTCTCGCACTTGTCAGCTCTGGCAGTCTTCGGAACCGTATGGATGATACATTTCTGAAAGTCAGACGGTATTTTGCCATACTCATACATTCTACGCTCCAGCGTGAATAGTCGTTTTGTTGCCACTTCCCCTAATAATGTAAGAAATTCTAACGGAATGTTATCAAGATCATGTGCCTTATTTCATTTTAAGTCCTCCAATTCAGATTCTGATACTGGATCCCCTATCTCTTCTAAATCGACTCCTGTTTCTTCTTCTACCACAGCAGAAAAATCTTCCCCCTCATAGAGGCCTTCACTGTCCTCTTTCCACCTATCCGCTCTCTCCTCTGATTTAACAATGGTATTCCGGATGCGCTCTTAATGTTACAACCCTTGCTTTTAATTTCTCAGAAGGTTGTTTTGACTTTCCTATACGCTGAGTTAGCCCTTCTATCATTTCTTTTTTTGATTGCTTCACATTTTTCATCCAGTCATTTCGCCTTAGCTTCCCTGCACTTGCTATTTATTTCATTTCTCAGAGACTTGTATTTCTGTATTCCGGAATTTCCCTGAACGTTTTTGTACTTCCTTCTTTCGTTGATCAGCTGAAATATTTCTTCGGGTACCCAAGGTTTCTTTGCAGTTACCTTCTCCCTAATAAATCTAAAAAATATACACTCCTACTCAACAGAAACAAAAAGAGCGGTAGTGTGGTGGAGGTGGCACCGGGCCTCAAGCATTTTGTGCTTCAGTCGTTGTCTGCGGCAACTGTCGTGGAGTTATCAGTCTACCTATATCCATTACCAACGAGGAAATTTTCTTGACCTCAAATTAAGTGCAGTGATTGGTTGCTCCCAAAAAGTTGCTGTTCCGTACTTCAGCGTACATTATCTTTCCGTCGAGGCAGAATAGTCAGAGAAATACATAATTTAATAAAAAATGTGCTGTGCATGAATATGAGTTTCTCTCCGGAAAGACATATTGCGAATTTGATGGCACGATGTGGTTAGCAATTATATGTGATACTGAGTGATTATTATTTTCAGATATCTGAGCATCATGATGTCTGAGGCTCGGTGACCCTAAAATGCTATTTTGACTTCCACATAAAATGCGGTAACGAGTATTCGATCGGACTCTTACTGCAGGTTCGACTTGTGAGTAGTGAAATACCTAAAAGACTCGATGCTGTCAGCGGCCAATCTTTTTACTTTCATACATTTTGACCAAAATTTCCCAGTACATCCATATGTAACATAAATTCATTAGGCAGTTCAATATTGTGACAAGAAAGGGTTACTTAGAATTGCTTGGAGACAATTGACACTTAAGAATGAAGGCATTATTACTTCATAAAAGGCCGGCCGGAGAGGCCGAGATGTTCTAGGCGCTACAGTCTGGAACCGCGCGACCGCTACAGTCGTAGTTTCGAATCCTGCCTCGGGCATGGGCGTGTGTGATGTCCTTAAGTTGGTTAGGTTTAAGTAGTTCTAAGTTCTAGGGGACTGATGACCTCAGAAGTTAAGTTCCATAGTGCTCAAAGCCATTTGAACCATTACTTCATGAAAGAACCAAACATGGGATACGGCAATATTACCTCTAACTACATAGACAGCGAAAAGAGAAGTAGATTACAAGAAGAGGAAGTCAGTGCCTCTTAAAAACTATTTTCTTCTTGAAGAAGAATGGATGTAGCATTTCCACAGAAACTAACTCTATCTACCATACGATTTCTTTAACACTTTTCAATGAAGCGTTTACACCATATGCTACGCTTAATACACTCCAGGAAATTGGAATAAGAACACCGTGAATTCATTGTCCCAGGAAGGGGAAACTTTATCGACACATTCCTGGAGTCAGATACATCACATGATCACACTGACAGAACCACAGGCACATAGACACAGGCAACACAGCATGCACAATGTCGGCACTAGTACAGTGTATATCCACCTTTCGCAGCAATGCAGGCTGCTATTCTCCCATGGAGACGATCGTAGAGATGCTGGATGTAGTCCTGTGGAACGGCTTGCGATGCCATTTCCACCTGGCGCCTCAGTTGGACCAGCGTTCGTGCTGGACGTGCAGACCGCGTAAGACGACGCTTCATCCAGTCCCAAACATGCTCAATGGGGGACAGATCCGGAGATCTTGCTGGCCAGGGTAGTTGACTTACACCTTCTAGAGCACGTTGGGTGGCACGGGATACATGCGGACGTGCATTGTCCTGTTGGAACAGCAAGTTCCCTTGCCGGTCTAGGAATGGTAGAACGATGGGTTCGATGACGGTTTGGATGTACCGTGCACTATTCAGTGTCCCCTAGACGATCACCAGAGGTGTACGGCCAGTGTAGGAGATCGCTCCCCACACCATGATGCCGGGTGTTGGCCCTGTGTGCCTCGGTCGTATGCAGTCCTGATTGTGGCGCTCACCTGCATGGCGCCAAACACGCATACGACCATCATTGGCACCAAGGCAGAAGCGACTCTCATCGCTGAAGACGACACGTCTCCATTCGTCCCTCCATTCACGCCTGTCGCGACACCACTGGAGGCGGGCTGCACGATGTTGGGGCGTGAGCGGAAGACGGCCTAACGGTGTGCGGGACCGTAGCCCAGCTTCGTGGAGACGGTTGCGAGTGGTCCTCGCCGATACCCCAGTAGCAACAGTGTCCCTAATTTGCTGGAAAGTGGCGGTGCGGTCCCCTATGGCACTGCGTAGGATCCTACGATCTTGGCGTGTATCCGTGCGTCTCTGCGGTCCGGTCCCAGGTCGACGGGCACGTGCACCTTCCGCCGACCACTGGCGACAACATCGATGTACTGTGGAGACCTCACGCCCCACGTGTTGAGCAATTCGGCGGTACGTCCACCCGGCCTCCCGCATGCCCACTATACGCCGTCGCTCAAAGTCCGTCAACTGCACATAAGGTTCACGTCCACGCTGTCGCGGCATGCTACCAGTGTTAAAGACTGCGATGGAGCTCCGTATGCCACGGCAAACTGGCTGACACTGACGGCGGCGGTGCACAAATGCTGCGTAGCTAGCGCCATTCGACGGCCAACACCGCGGTTCCTGGTGTGTCCGCTGTGCCGTGCGTGTGATCATTGCTTGTACAGCCCTCTCGCAGTGTCCGGAGCAAGTATGGTGGGTCTGACACACCGGTGTCAATGTGTTCTGTTTTCCATTTCCACGAGTGTATGTTACGTGCCTTTCAGAGAATGGGATTGTTTGCAGAAAGACAAGTATCCACAAGTTCGTTATGATGACGTCTGAGGCACTAATGACAGTCTACATGGCTATCATTTTTTGTGGTTTTCCTTGTCGCAGACGTTAAGGGATAAAGCCCTGGAGAAAGAAGTGGCAACCCGTCTCCTTTTTCAGTCGATTCCCGAGACTGCGTATAGAATTTCAATTAAGTTGTTCATCTACAGAGGCTCTAGGGAGAATGAACACTGGCCAGATTGTATTCATCATCATCTTACGGGCACTGTACCTGGTGTGATGTGTTTGTGCGCTATTAGTGCGCAACACGAATACCTTTAGCTCTCACAGCAGGCATTAGGTTTCTTACATTCTTAGACCGATTGGAGTGCCCAGAAGAATGCAATGTTCCTTCGGACATGCATATGTGTATGTCGGGAGGTTCAATCACAGCGGCAACTACAACCGTTATGAAATCCACGGAAAGTACTCCCACTTGCGATTGCGACAGTGTGAAGTTTGGTTCAACACCGAAACTAGAACCCGGTCTTCCCTCTTTCCACAAACAGTCAACTTAGCCACTGTGACTATTAGTTCACGACCTACGGCCAGCTCAAACATGCATGCATGTCCGAAGTAATACTGCAACGTTCTTCTTAACAACCCAGTTACAGCAATATCATTGATGTCGTTGTTGTGGTCTTCAGTCCTGAGACAGTTTTGATGCAGCTCTCCATGCTACTCTAACCTGTGCAAGCTTCTTCATCTCCCAGTACCTACTGCAAACTACGTCCTTCTGAATCTGCTTGGTGTATTCATCTCTTGGTCTACCTCTACGATTTTTACCCACCACGCTGCTCTCCAATACTAAATTGGAGATCCCTAGATGCCTCAGAACATGTCCTACAAACCGATCCCTTCTTCTAGTCAAGTAGTGCCACAGACTCCTCTTCTCCCCCACTTTTATTCAGTACCCCCTCATTAGTTATGTGATCTACCCATCTAATCTTCAGCATTCTTCTGTAGCACCACATTTCGAAAGCTTCTATTCTCATCTTTCTCTGCTTTCTCTGTGACCCTGTAAATACCAGAGCTAAGCAATGTAGAACAACAACGTATGTTACAAGCGTAGCATTCTGTATTACTTCATTTCCTTATTCCTAACATTTTAAAATTGTAAGTCGACTTTAGATGACATGTAAATCATAGATGTTCTTATCTCTATTTAGTGAACGTTTTTTCACTTATGTTTTGAACATTGACGCGCTACACTTTATTAACTAATGTCTTTAGAGAGTAAATTAATATGGAGTATGCCATTCTTCTTTTGAAACATTCACAAACCCACTTATTCTTTCCTATTGGCAGTTGGGTATGTAGTTGTAGTAATTAAAGTAGGCACAAATGCAGTGATAAGAAAGAAATTGACTAGCGTACATTTGCATTCTCGTTTCATCGTTCCTTTCATGTTGCTGCCATGCCGATGGACTGCTTCTATAGCAGTCAGTAAGCGTGAAAGGAAGCTACCGTACAGACAGAGGAATCTATATTTATACTTGGCAGAACTAATTACATACTGACCTAATCGTCGGAATTGTTTTCGTTTCACAAAAGTTATAAATATTTCGGAAAAGAAGCTCTGTATTTGGCCAAGATGTCGAAGAAGAAGAAGGTTCCTTACGTACTGGTTGAATCGAGTAAGATGTGGACACGGCTGGTTGAAAGCGGATAGAAGAGGCACGAGGAAGGGCGTCCCTTACCTGAGAGATCGCTACTCAAGCTACCTGGCGAAGCGGCAAGTGTGGCAAATGTCCGGCGTGGCAAATGTCCGGCATTCGGGTGGAGGCACTGAGTGTGGGAGAGGTTTCATAAAGCCGTTGTATCCTGTCCTGAGGCCAGTATCCCCTTAACTGTTGTAACTGGTTCTTGATATCCTGCCTACTGATAATAGGACAGAGTTGACATTTGAGATGATCCAACATTTTTTTCTATCAGCGACAGATCTGAGTATCTTGCTGGGCACAGAATTACTTAAACATCATGCAGGCCATTCACAGAGCATGTTCAGGTGTGTACGATCCTTTTCCTGTTGAGGTATGGCACCGCAATATTGTCACATAAGACATGACACAGGAGGACATAGTATGTCCGTGACAAACCGCTCGACCTTCACAGTTCTCTCAGTATCTATCAACCATCATCTGAAGTGACACCTGATGGCTCCTGGAGTACTGGAAGTAAGAACTTCTCTCCAGTTCGTCACCATTTTTGCTGATCATAGACAGCCAGGGTAGTGCAGAACCAAAATTCATGGCCAAAAACAATGCAATGGTATTCCTCAGCATTCCATTCTTCCTAGGCACTATTATAAAAGCAGCCATTTGTACTGTGGTGTTAAAATAAGCCTTCACATCAGGCAGTAATTCCCTAGTCTGACTATGGTACTCTTCTGTCAACGGTGCGGGATGACGAAGAATGTTGAACGTGGGCTGTCAGTTTTCTGAAACGTCAAGGTTAGATGCGAAGGTGTTACACATGGGTTACGATGTGTGTGGTGCACAATGCAGCGATCCTTCCTTATGGTGGTCAAATGAGGTCGAGCAGAACCATGACGACGAGTATCCCCAGCCTTTTGTTCTCGGGCCGCTCTCACAATCAAACGCCCTTAAAATCTGGCCAAATGGATACTAATACTGAGGCCCATTTCGAACTCCTTCAGGAGGTTCAAAAATGGCTCTGAGCACTAAGGGACTTAATATCTGAGGTCATCTGTCCCCTAGACCTTTGAACTACATAAACCTAACTAACCTAAGGACATCAAACACATCCATGTCCGAGGCAGGATTTGAACCTGCGACGGTAGTGGTCGCGCAGTTCCAGACTGAAGCACCTAGAATCACTCGGCCACAACGGCTGTCTTTCAGGAGGTGGCAACGCTGTGTCATACGAGTACACAACTTCTCTTTGTCCTGATCATTTAATATCTGACGCCTGTTATATTTCATACTAGGCCTGGTAACAACACTAAACACGAACAGAACTAATGTACTACGGCGACCGCTCTCCCTGTCACGGAGAAATGCTACTCTAATCATTTGCGTACACGCCAATGATGTGTACATATACGAAGATACATTGATATTCTACCATGTCTTCTGGGTGATCCGGTATATTTGTGAAGCATTGTATTTATTACAGAAGCTACACATCCCGGCCATACCGGTGATGAATATTACTGTTATTATTCTGAAAATAAATTGAAAACATGTTTTGATTGATTTTGAAACGTCCCCTTAGAACAATTATACACGACTGTGCTTAAACTTACACACAATATTTTTAGCGCAACGCAATCTGACTTCCAAAAATCCCTACGAAAGAATGGCCCTGACTAACATTAACCTATACGTTTCACAAATCACTTACCTCACAAAAATCTTCGTTACTCAAGCTACTGCAATACAGTGAGCACCAATACTGCCAGCTAAATAAAAGATTCAAACTACTGAAGGCACTAACTACTGACAGGCATAGTTAGCAAATGAAAGATTTTAATAGAGAACAAACAGTGTATTTACCTTAATAGTCAAAATATATATGGTAGTTCATGACATCCAGTCTTACAAATTACAAAACTCCGCCATTTCTCTCCTCTCATCCACCACTGCTGGCGGCTCGCCTCCAACTACGCAACGCTACGCGCTGTTAGCATCCAGCTGCCGCTGCCCAACACTACAATGGCGAGTATTACAACAATGCCAACCAGCCACCGACTGCACACGGTACAGCCAGTGATTTTCATACAGAGCGCTACGTGGGCGGCGGCGTTACCAATAAAAAAACTTAAGCAGCCTACTTACAATTTATGGCGCTTGCATGAAAACATGTCCGTCACTCAGTACTAATGTTACCACCTCAACGATAACATTTTTGGAATGAATGCTCTACACCATTGGTTCCCAACATATGGTCCGCGGACCCCCCCAGAGGTTAACGAGCTATGCCAGAGGGGTCCGCAAGATGCTATTAGAATAAAAAGTACATTCAATATATTTGGAATCATAAAAGATTTTTATTTGTTTTGCCCTCTTCGTGCATGCGCAATGATTTAGCGAACGCTAACTTCTGCGTCTAGCGTCTTCCTAGAGCCAACTGACACATAGGAATCGTATAAAGGAATCTTAATTTAGCTTTTTTAGGCACTTGATACTGTGATACGACAAGGTAGCAATCATGCTCGATGAGGGGCGGGGGGTGCTCGATAAAAATATTTTGGGAACCCCAGTTCTAGACTACATCACAAAGCACATTCGACTGGTAGCTTTATTCCTGTTGCTCATATCTTCTCACGGCAGCGGACTGTATCTGCCTCGTCACGCAGACTGCAGAGAGGTACGTAGGGTCGAAACGTGGTGCTGGCGGGGCTCTCACCAGCGGCGTCCCCTGAGTGCTGTGCGGAGGCTGCATGCGCGGCCGGGCGTTATGCGGGGCACAGGTTTACGAGCGGAGACGCCCCGCTCACGTGCTGCGCCCGTCACTCAACTGCGGAACGGAGGTGGCATCTTGCGTCATGACCGGCGCACACGTCACCAGTGCCAGCTGCCGCGGAAAGAAGGCCCCCCGCTCCGCTAGGGCTTACGTTCGGGAGAGACTGGCTTTGTCTCCCACGTGTGCTGCTTTATTGCTAACGTTCATGACGCCGTAAGAACTGCAGCTTGGTCTTCAAGCACAAACCGGCAGATGTCTCTGCAGTTTGCCTTGGCTTTGATTCTCCATCAAAAATGAATTTCTTTAACTTACCGAAGGAAACGAGAAGCCTGACTGCATCACATACCTTTAGATCTGTGGTCTAGGATCTGTTGAATCGGCCGTGGAACCCGACAGGTGCTCACGGTGGGAATGCTACTACTCATGAATTTTGGAGGTCCTCTGTTACGACGGAAGGAAATACAGCAATACAAAGGGATTTTACCAGAGTGAAGGTACAGGACAGCACAGGAGCTGTGTTGCGAAATGAGAACCCTAGGGCAAAACAACAGTATCTACATTCACAGTTAGAAAATTTAACAGAGAATTTCTTCAACAATTGGAAATATTAAGGATAATTTTTTTTTTCAGATCTCACTCAGCTTGAAGAATCAGATATATTTAAAATAATGAACTCTGAAAACAAGAATCTTTTTAAAAAAATAACAACAGAAAAAGCCACTGCCCCATAAATAGCTTTATTAAATACCAAAAAATTTCAGAATAATGGTATTCTAAGTAAGATAAGTGGTTTACATATTCACCAATTTTTAAGGCATTAAACATCTTGAACTACAATCAGCTCCCTGAATTTGTTCTGAAACTTAAGACTAACAAATACCCACATTATAACATCAAGAATACCAACAGAAAGAAAACCATTAGTAAGTTATTTCAGAAACAATCATTTCTTAAGGCATACAACTGGCTAAAAACATAAAACCAACAATCAATAACTGGTTAGTGAAAATTTACAGAGATTTAAACGTGATTAAATCAGTTCATGAAATCGCACAGAACATAAGAAAAATACTGTAAGACACACACTTAAATACAGCTCACTTGCGAAGTGGCAAACAAATTAAGCGAGGCACTTTAACAATAATTTAACACAACTGTTATGTACATGACTTAGTCCATAACCCAATGCCAACGAGTCAACCTGTTCTCCTTCGGCACAGCAACATTACTAATACAGTTACGGCATTGGCCAGTTCCCTTCCTCCAGCTGGTCGGTTCACCATTTGTAGCACCATAAACAACTTCAATTGTTTGACCAACAACACGGACGTGCAGGCCACCAACTACAGGACCCTAGAAGTTGGTATTGCTGTTGTGGTCTTCAGTCCAGAGACGGGACTCTTTACAGAAATGAGCCCCAGTGCATCTCTGATGCAGTTCTCCATTCTACTCTATCCTGCGCAAGATTCTTCATCTCCGAATAACTACTGCAATATACGTCGTTCTGAAGATTTCTTGTATTCATGCCGTGGTCTCCCTCTACGATATTTACCCTAGACACTTCCATCCAATGCTACATTTGTGATCCCTCGATGCCTGAGAACATGTCCTACTCACCGGTCCCTTCTTCTTGTCAAGTTGTGCCACAAACTTTTCTTCTTCCAAATTCTATTCAATAACTCCCAATTAGTTATGTGATCTACCCATCTAATCTTCAGCATTCTTCTGTAGCACCACATTTCGAAAGCTTCTATTGTCTTCTTGTCTAAACTACACTCCTGGAAATTGAAATAAGAACACTGTGAATTCATTGTCCCAGGAAGGGGAAACTTTATTGACACATTCCTGGGGTCAGATACATCACATGATCACACTGACAGAACCACAGGCACATAGACACAGGCAACAGAGCATGCACAATGTCGGCACTAGTACAGTGTATATCCACCTTTCGCAGCAAGGCAGGCTGCTATTCTCCCATGGAGACGATCGTAGAGATGCTGGATGTGGTCCTGTGGAACGGCTTGCCATGCCATTTCCACCTGGCGCCTCAGTTGGACCAGCGTTCGTGCTGGACGTGCAGACCGCGTGAGACGACGCTTCATCCAGTCCAAACATGCTCAATGGGGGACAGATCCGGAGATCTTGCTGCCCAGGGTAGTTGACTTATACCTTCTAGAGCACGTTGGGTGGCACGGAATACATGCGGACGTGCATTGTCCTGTTGGAACAGCAAGTTCCCTTGCCGGTCTAGGAATGGTAGAACGATGGGTTCGATGACGGTTTGGATGTACCGTGCACTATTCAGTGTCCCCTCGACGATCACCAGAGGTGTACGGCCAGTGTAGGAGATCGCTCCCCACACCATGATGCCGGGTGTTGGCCCTGTGTGCCTCGGTCGTATGCAGTCCTGATTGTGGCGCTCACCTGCACGGCGCCAAACATGCATACGACCATCATTGGCACCAAGGCAGAAGCGACTCTCATCGCTGAAGACGACACGTCTCCATTCGTCCCTCCATTCACGCTTGTCGCGACACCACTGGAGGCGGGCTGCACGATGTTGGGGCGTGAGCGGAAGACGGCCTAACGGTGTGCGGGACCGTAGCCAATCCTCATGGAGACGGTTGCGAATGGTCCTCGCCGATACCCCAGGAGCAACAGTGTCCCTAATTTGCTGGGAAGTGGCGGTGCGGTCCCTTACGGCACTGCGTAGAATCCTACGGTCTTGACGTGCATCCGTGCGTCGGTGCGGTCCGGTCCCAGGTCGACGGGCACGTACACCTTCCGCCGACCACTGGCGACAACATCGATGTACTGTGGAGACCTCACGCCCCACGTGTTGAGCAATTCGGTGGTACGTCCACCCGGCCTCCCGCATGCCCACTATACGCCCTCGCTCAAAGTCCGTCAACTGCACACACGGTTCACGTCCACACTGTCGCGGCATGCTACCAGTGTTTGCGATGGAGCTCCGTATGCCACGGCAAACTGGCTGCACAAACGCTGCGTAGCTAGCGCCATCCGACGGCCAACTCCGCGGTTCCTGGTGTGTCCGCTGTGCCGTGCGTGTGATCATTGCTTGTACAGCCCTCTCGCAGTGTCCGGAGCAAGTATGGTGGGTCTGACACATCGATGTCAATGTGTTCTTTTTTCCATTTCCAGGAGTGTATTTATCGTGCAAGTTTCACTTCCATACATGGCCACACTCAATACAAATACTTACAGAAAGGACTTCCTCACACTTAAATCTACACTCGATGTTAACAAATTTCTCTTCTTAAGGAATGCTTTCCTTGCAATTGCCAGTCTACATATTATATCCGCTCTACTTCTACCATCATCAGTTACTTTGGTCCCCAAACAGCAAAACACATCCGCTACTTCAAGTGTCTGATTTCCTAATTTAATTCCCTCAGCATCCCCTGATTTAATTCGACTACATTCCATTATCGTCGTTATGATTTTGTCGATGTTCATCTTGTATCCACCTTTCAAGACACTGTCCGTTCCGCTCAACTGCTCTTCCAGGTTCTTTGCTGTCTCTGACAGAATTACAATGTCGTCGACAAACCTAAAAGTTTTTATTTCTTCTCCATGGATTTTAGTTCCTTTTCCAAAGTTTTCTTTTGTTTCCTCTACTGCTTGCTGAATGTACAGATTGAGTAACATCACCGGCCGTTGTGGTCGAGTGGTCTGGAACCGCGCGACCGCTACGGTCGCAGTTTCGAATCCTGCCTCGGGCATGGATGTGTGCGATGTCCTTAGGTTAGTTAGGTTTAAGTAGTTCTCAGTTCTAGGGGACTGACGACCTAAGATGTTAAGTCCCATAGTGCTCAGAGCCATTCGAACCATTTTTGAATAACATCGGATATAGGCTACAAACCGGTCTCACTCCCTTCTCGATTACTGCTTGCCTTTCGTGACCCTCGACTCTTATAATTGCCATCTAGTTTCTGTACAAATCGTAAATAGCCTTTCGCTCTCTGTATTCGACCCCTGCCACCTTCAGAGTTTGATACAGAGTAATCCCGTCAACATTATGAAATGCTTTCTCCAAGTCTATAAATGCTAGAAATGTAGGTTTGCAGCCGTGACTTATCAGACAAACTATTAGTTCGGTAATTTTCGCACCTTTCAACATTTAATTTCTTTTTGATTGGAATTAATATATTCCTCTTGAAGTCTGAGGGTATTTTGCGTATCTGATACATCTTGCTCACCCTATGGTAGAGTTTGGTCAGGCTGGCTCTCCCAAGGCTATCAGTAGTTCTATTCGAATGTTGTCTACTTCCGGGGCCTTGTTTCGACTTAGGTCTTTCAGTGCTCTGTCAAATTATCCACGCTGTATCGCATCTCCCATCTTCATTCACGTCCTCATCCATTTCAATGAAATTGCCCTCAAGTACATCTCCCTTGTATACGAGTAGACCCTTTTATCCATAGACTACTCCCTGCGAGTAGAGCACTAAAACAGACTCAATTTGTAATATTACCAAGGAGCAACAGTTGGCCACACCGAAAGCTTATATTGCTTAAAGGGGCGTTTGGCATACGACCATTGACACAAGATTGAACTCCGGTATCTGAGACGAATGGAACCTAAGTGTATGAAGTTACTTCCAGTCTGCAGTAACAAGGTTAAATGCATGTAATTACAGCAAGGACGACACGGCAGGGGCGCATTTACAGCTGAGAATGTTAACGGACTAGCCCGTTTAATCCATCAGACCAAGCTATACCACAAGGTCACATGCAAGTGCATGTAAGCGTTTGCATATGCAAGTGAAGTAGTAATGACACTTTCCATTAGCGTACATAGTGTCAAGCATTAAGTTAGATTCGAGAGAAACATTCACAACCTGCCCGTGAATCAACTCGCGCAATGTACTGTTTGTGTGACGTTGCTTTTAGCAATAGCCCGTTCAACAGCCCCATAACCGTAGACCAGTTACTGGGCATCCGTGTGGTACAGATGCACATCAAGAACGACGAGTTGTGTGAGTAACAGAGGCCACCCGAACATTATCTTGGGAAGAATTTATTCTGCCACCAAGGATCATTGAGAACCATTCGCTTGTAGCAGGAATAAGATCACATGTTCCATTGACCATGCCACTAGAGCTATCGATAAGATGTCGATTTATCGATTATCGACTATTCCGCCAAAAGATATCGATGTATAAACGTAATATTTCTCCACCGATCTAGATCAAAATGAAAATAACGGGTGCGATATTTTTATTTTATATGATACTGCTGCCAAAATTTTCGGTAAATTTTGAAATTATTCTCTTCTAATTGCAGTAGAACATAATGTTTCTTTCACTGTGTGAAGCAGTCTTAATACACTTCGAGCTTTCATCATATCCAGTCTTAGTCTTTGACTTTGTGAAGCAAGTGTAGTGACCCAGATGAAGAACTGTGCTCTTTCTTCACGACGGTATTCTTCAAAAGCAGTTGCTGAAAATGCTGAACAAAAATTTAACTGACAAGATCGTTCATTATGGTGGGCGGAAATGCTGACGTAATCGGCGCTCGGCGCTACCAACAGAATCTGCAGCGTTAAACTTCACCACACAATTCTGATACCGTAACTGCTACACTGCTGGCGTTAGCAGAAATTGAAATACAGGAAAGGCGACAAGAAGGGTTTTGAACAAATCAGATATGTGACGAAACCGAACGACGGAAGCATCAGACACTTTTTATTGTAACACTTATGGGTAGCATTGTTAACAAAGTGGTTATCGCCAAGAGGGAACGTGCATCATTCTCCTTTCAGTTCTTCCTCTACGGGTGATAGGCAGGTTGCTAGCTCGTTTATGTATAAAATATCTAGTAATGAACCAACATATACAGCTCTAAAAAAAAGAAACAGTATATTTACTATGTGCAGGCAATACTTTTATGGACAGGTACGTCGATATGTGGCTAAATCTGTACTTTTTTCGATATATTGAGAGCCGATAATGATACTTTTTAAATATCGATGTACTGGATTACCAATTCAAAGTATTAAAAATATCAACAGTTCTATAAGCTACCCATAACACGACGACTCAGCGGAGCATGGCTACTCTGGTGGCGTGAAAGAGCGGAATGGATGTCTACATCTACATCCGTACTCCGCAAGCAACCTGACTGTGTGGCGGAGGGTACCCTAAGTACCTCTATCGGTTCTCCCTTCTATTCCAGTCTCGTATTGTTCGTGGAAAGAAGGATTGTCGGTATGCTTCTGTGTGGGCTCTAATTTCTCTGATTTTATCCTCATGGTCTCTTCGCGAGATATACGTAGGAGGGAGCAATATATTGCTTGACTCCTCGGTGAAGGTATGTTCTCGAAACTTCAACAAAAGCCCGTACCGAGGTCCTGAGCGTCTCTCCTGCAGAGTCTTCCACTGGAGTTTATATATCATCTCCGTACCGCTTCCGCGATTACTTAATGATCCTGTAACGAAGCGCGCTGCTCTCCGTCGGATCTTCTCTATCTCTTCTATCAACCATATCTGGTACGGATCCCACACTGTTGAGCAGTATTCAAGCAGTGGGCGAACAAGCGTACTGTAACCTACTTCCTTTGTTTACGGCTTGCGTTTCCTTAGGATTCTTCCAATGAATGTCAGTGTGGCATCTGCTTTACCGACGATCAACTTTATATGGTCATTCCATTTTAAATCACTCCTAATGCATACTCCCAGAAAATTTATGGAATTAACTGCTTCCAGTTGCTGACCTGTTATTTTGTAGCTAAATGATGAGGGATCTATCTTTCTATGTATTCGCAGCATATTACACTAGTCTACATTGAGATTTCATTGCCATTCCCTGCACCATGCGTCAATTCGCTGCAGATCCTCCTGCGTTTCAGTACAATTTTTCATTGTTACAACCTCTCGATACACCACAGCATCATCTGCAAAAAGTCTCAGTGAACTTCCGATGTCATCCACCAGGTCATTTATGTATATTGTGAAGTCTGGGGTCTTCAGTGGCGAGAGTAGGTTCTGTCTGTATGTGGGTGATGGGCAAACACATGTACGGCATAGATCAGGTGGCCGGTCAATTCTGTAGCGCATTCGCCGATTACACAGAAGTTCCATGGCAGGCATCATGGTGCGGAGGACCATCAGTTAAATCTGGCGGTTACATTCGCTCTTTGCACAGACAGTAATCCCCTTGTTACTGTTATTTGTTCGTCACGAATGTGATGTGCTTTTCAGTAGGACAGTGGAAGTCCACATACAGCTACTGTAATGTAACACGTTCTCCATTATATACAACAGTTGCCGTTCTCATATACAGGGTGAGTCACCTAATGTTACCGCTGGATATATTTCGTAAACCACATCAAATACTGACGAACCGATTTCACAGACCGAACATGAGGAGAGGGGCTAGTGTAATTGTTTAATACAAACCATACAAAAATGCACTGAAGTATGTTCTTTAAAACAAACCTACGATTTTTTAAATTGAACCACGTTAGTTTTGTTAGCACATCTGAACATGTAAACAAATACGTAAGCAGTGCAGTTTGTTGCATTGTAAAATGTTAATTTCATCCGGAGATATTCTAACCTAAAGTTCACGCTTGAAACCTCCGACGTTCAGTTGCGTGTTGTAACAAACACAGGCCACGGTCGGTGAGCAGCATCTGCAGGGACATGTTTACAATGACGACCTTGTTTACGAGTGTGGCTGTAGTGCACTGTTGTGGTTTGGTCTAGCTGTCGCAGTGTCCACATGTAGCGCTTGCTGCTATTGTTATTCTGCATTCGTCTCCGCACGCAGACCAACTGTAGTACACCTTGATAGTGTAGTGTTGTAGGAACTGTGACCATGGCGTATTCGAACTCTGAAAAGGCGGAGGTGATACTCATCTATGGCGAGTGTCAACGAAGTGCAGCTGAAGCCTGCAGGGTGTATGCAGAACGGTACCCAGACAGAGAGCATCCAATGTGCCGCACATTGCAAAACATCTACCGCCAACTGTATGCAGCAGGTATGGTCGTACCACGCAAACGGGTCCGTAACAGGCTCGTCACAGGAGAAGCGGGTGCAGTTGGTGTGCTAGCTGCTGTTGCCATGAGCCCACACATGAGTACACGGCACATTGCGAGAGCCGCTGTGTAAGGTGTCAGACAAATCCAACACCTTGCATGATAACCCTGACATGATAAGCAAATCCTGTAGTATGTCACAGAGCTCCGAATAAATAGTGACATTAAATTAACCAAGTAATACGATTAACCAGTGAGCAAATGGAATACCACAGACTAACACAAGAATGCCTAAATGCATATCGTACCTTCCCACCGTGAGACCGACGCAGTTCCGAGGGGAGAAACGAGAACAGAAGCCGAGAGCAAAACCGTGTTAAGCTAGAAGGCCCTACGATAAGGGACAGACTGGACACCCACGTCGCCAGCTAACCACTAGAGCCACACAACCCGCACGTTATAGCTTGAGACTTTTTCGCGTCTCTGTTACGTCAAGGACCACCACCCCCCCCCCCTCCCCCTCCTGCCCATGTTAAAAGCTAGAGCCCTCCAGAAGAACAGTATAGATCTTACGATAACGCTAAAAGGACCACACCAGCTGCAGGTTTTAGCGTGAGACTTTTTAGCGTCTCTGTTACGTTGCAAACTTTAAAAACATTGCCCCACCACGAAAAGTATAATGTTTCTCATTGGATAAGCAGAATTTTTGTAGGCCGAGCTTAAGGTTAACATTGAATCCCTGATTGGTCAGATGAAAACATAGCCAGATAGTTTTTTTTAACCAACTTCGGTAAATTGTAGTAAGGAGAAGTTAGGTGGGAATTGCTTCCGAGATGGCGAGGTGGGCGGAGCTGAGCTGCTCGCCGCTGCCCTGACGCTGCCTAAACACCGACAAGGTAATGAACGCACGCGATGCAGCATTTCTGAGCACATAAGGCTTCACTCAGATCTACAGAAGTCTCATCTGCTACATCCCCTTCTTTGCGTAATACCAGTGTCGATCGTTAATTAAAGAAGAACAGATCTGAAACGCGATGATTTTTCTTTTATATAGTTATTGAGAAGCCACATCAGCCACTGTAATGTACGACAAGTTAAATAAGTAATTAAAAATAATTGAGAGTCACTGTAGACCATTTTGATAGTTTTCTCTTTTGTGAAACTTAAATTAAACCTAGATTATAGATGTGATATGGCATAGGTCATCCTTCGATAGATTGTAGAACTCGGAAACCCATTAAGGGAATATTCGTTCACATTTTTGTTGAACGCATTTGGTTTTTACCATCCTGTATTAAAACATCTCCTTTTATCAATAGTGCAATTTATAAACAATGTTTTGTGAGTAGAATAAAATTTACAATGGTAAACGTAACTGCTTTTTCGACGTAATTTTACCAGCTAACTAAAAATAGGAAAGCTTTGAACCCCTTCCACTAAATTTAGTTAGTATTAAGATTCTTTTACAGGGAGTGCAGTGGAGCTGACGCTGAGATCATTAAGTATTTGGTTATATCATCGCTAGTCTCACTGAACTCTTCTGAATTCTATATGTCATGTGTGGTCTGGCGTCTCCTTACCAGCAACAGGTCCCAGGTTAAAACTAGTTAATTCCCTAAAAAACACGCTCAGAGCGTCGTTGCGCGAAAGTGGTAGGGAGACACGGTATAGAACAAACAGACACCACCATGAATGTTTAGAGGTGGACTTAGTTAAAGTAGTGTCATGCGCATACTGCATCGTCACCGCTTTCACCTGCTTCATGTATCGCTACATCAGCATTTACATGGTGATGACTTTAACCATCGAGTGCAATTCTGTCAATGGGCATTAACAGAGAATGCGTTGCAGTTCTATCTGTTTGCCGATGAAGCGGGTTTCACAAACCATGGACAGTGAATCTAACAGAATATGCGTTACTGGTCCGTGGACAATCCTCGCTGGCTCAGACAGGTAGAGCGACAACGACTGTGGACTGTAAATGTATGGTGCGGAATCATTGGCGACCACCTCATTGGTCCTCACTTCATTGCAGGGGCCCAAACATCTGCAACACACATCGCTTTTCTACAAAATGATCTGCCAACGTTGCTCGAAAATGTCGCACTGGAAACGCGTCGAAGTATGTGGTATCAGCATGATGGTGCACCTGCACATTCCGCAATTAACACTAGGCTGACCCTTGGCAGGATGTTCGACGGGCGTTTCATAGGACGTGGAGGACGCATACATTGGCCATCCCGTTCTCCTGATCTTACACCTCTGGACTTCTTCCTGTCGGGTACGTTAAAGGAGAATGTGTACCGTGATGTGCCTACAACCCCAGAGGATATGAAACAACGTATTGTGGCAGCCTGCGGCGACATTACACCAGATGTACTACGGCTTGTACGACATTCTTTACGCCAGAGATTGCAATTGTGTGCAGCAAATGATGAACACCACATTGAACATCTATTGCCCTGACATGTCGGGACAAACTCTATTCCACTCCGTAATTGAAAAAGGAAACCACGTGTGTACGTGTACCTCACCCCTCATGGTAATGTACAAGTGCGTCAGTGAAAAAGACCAATAAAAAGGTGTTAGCATGTGGACGTAATGGGCTGTTCCAGTCTCTTCTGTACCTAAGGTCCATCACCGTTCCCTTTGGATCCCTACCTAATTCGGTGCTCTCCGATACGCACGATCGAACTGCGGAGGAGTGGTACTGAAGCGTCAACTTCAGGTTGCAATATCTCCGGATGTAATTAACATTTTACAATGCAACAAACGACAATGATTACGTATTTGTTTATATGTTCAGATGTGCTAACAAAACTAACGGGGTTCCATTTAAAAAGACGTAGGTTTGTGTTAAAAAAATACTTCCGTGCATTTTTTTACGGTTTGTATTAACCAATTACACTAGCCCCTCTCCTCACGTTCGGTCTGTGGAATCGATTCGTCAGTATTTGATGTGGTTTACGAAATATATCCAGCGGTAATGTTAGGTGACTCACCCTGTATATCGCCAGATGAACACGTATGGGACGTGAAGAAACAGGAACTTATTTGTTCCATGGAGCCATCAGACAACACTGTTGAGTTGCAACGAAGAATGCAAAATGCTTGGGACAATATTAGTAACTCTATAACGACTCCAAAGCACCAACAGCCCACTTTGACCTTCAACGCAGTCATTGAACTTTTTTATGGTCGTAGCATGATCCTGTAGGTCATGCTTAACATCATGAATGACCATGAACTCATGATGTCATCTATCACCCAGTTACTGGAAACAGAGATGGAAACAGACGAATGGCACTTTACACAAGAAGCTGCTGCTCCTTCCAGCCTATCAAAGTGTAGTGTTTAAATCATGTAAAATTACATTGTTTTCAATGTACACTTCTACTCCTTATATTCAACTAGTCAAAGTGTAGTGATAAAATGATGTGCCAGGTAAGCAGAAAAAAACTTTACCTCCTCCCTTAACTTCTGCCGATCGTAGTAGTTTGAAAAATCCAAGACTCTGTAAACAGACTATATGTATGCCTTACCCCCATGCTTCCTTCAGTTAACGATAAAACCTAAACGGTTATTGGCATATGCTGAATAGTAAACACTAAGCAGTTAAACATTAAAAGATAAATGCTAAATGCTAAGCAATAAACGCTGAGTGGTAAATGCTGAACATGAAACAATAAGCACAAAGCCTAAATGTTTAACCTTAAACGCTAAATGGTAAACATCAAGTACTCCACGGGAAATGCTAAACGTTAAAAAGTAAATTATAGTTGGTAAGTGGTAAACAGTAAACACCAAATGCTAAACAGTAAATAGTAAATGCTAAACCTCTTTTTCAATATATAAATATAATTAGAGATCTCTACGAAAATTTGTGATATGATATGAAAATGGTTCCAAATTATTTCTCTGGAACTCAAAGTTGATTGTGGCCATAAGTATACCACTGGCAGAATGTTAAAGTGTTTCCAATGTCAAATTTACACATCCTACTTACTCACATCTCAGAATTGTCTACGTTAAAAATACTGTATACGCCAATGTTGTCGCTCATGCAGAACAATCATTCCTTGTCTCAAACGCAACCGTATCGAAACTGTCTTACTATATTCGTATATTTCTAACGAATAAAATGAGAAACTATCAGTTTCTTATACTGGAACAGAAACAGTTCTGGGTAGAAAATAGATTCGCAGTTATCATATACTTCAGGAACGACATAGTATTCAGGATCAGTAAAGCGCTTTCTATGAAGCAAATATGTTATTCACTCATTCTACTTTGTAAACCCATTTAGATAACCAATGAGCAACCAATTCCGTTCGTCCCAGTGGAAACATGATGTGTGGTGCCCTTTGCTATGCTTCTCCCTTTTTGTTTTCACATTGGATTATTAAACTATTTCGTTTGTAGCAGGCAGTGTCGTGACTGTTTACGGTGCGCATTCTCCAGTTTAGTGAACGCATGTCGTCGTCTTTTGAAAGTAGCTGGACTGATATTGCAGAATGGGGTGAACAGGAACAGCTTCCACCTTTAAAAGGAAAAAATAAACTTAGATTTTAAAAATAAATTTAAAACTCAAAACTCAGTGGGATTATAGGTCTTGTCTCTTAGTTTAAACATGTAAGAAATTTTGGGACTAAGCTCACGATTCTATAACATAAAAAAACTAACAGTTGACTTTTACGTTCACCCTTCTCTGTCGGGCAAATAGAAAAGCCAGTTTAATCTTATTACTGTTTCTGTCTATTGGTTTTTGAGGTGAATAGAGGGATGTAAAAGAAATTTACCCGGTCCCAAAATTTCATTCAGTACGAAATTAAAATATTGTGTGATTTGGGTTTTTTTATTCTGCTTTCTGAATACAAATCGTTGTATCTCTAATTACTTTATTGTAACATTAAATTGATTAACTTCATCGTTTGTTAATACATTAAGTTACTTAAGTCAACTTTAAAAGCTACCATGTCTTTGAATCTACAAGTCGAGCCCGTAGAATTAACAGAACGCTTCTGAACAACACCTCCTTGTCTTATATAACCTTTCGCTTCTAAAATAACAGATTTCATATGTATATAACCTAATTGGCTTTTACTTTTCCATATACTTTAAACACAGCATAATCTGTATTGGAAATGGTGCCATTCTGTTCTTCATTTCCGCCAAATTCTTGGTCTTCTTCTGAGTTTAATAAAATTAGTTCTTTCTATTCACCTCACAAATTGCAGAAACATGACCCCATATTTTCAAACAGCCAAACCATAAATCAGTGTCGAGCTTACTGTAAAACCGAACAATGAACTGGAATCGTGAATTTGCTTTACAGGTTTTTAAATTAAAGCAGTTTAGATTAATACTTACAGTGTCAGTTTGAAGTAATAAAATCGTCATCACATAGGATCTTTGTCACAGAGTAAACAACAGATCAACTAACCATGTCGCCCACTTAGAAATCAGTCATTTTCTTTTTACACTGATTCACTACAAACTTTCATAAGCAACTCTTTGAATTATATTCCAATTTGTCTTTAGTTACTATAGCATAGTTTGCTTTTGTAAGTTTCGTTTTTGTTCACCCCACTGTTTCTATTCACCCGATTTTACAGTCTCTTCTTGCGGGTATAAGAGAGCCTAGCGTTCCTTATTTAGTCTTGTAATAGGAGTTTAGCAGTGTAGAGAATTAATCCGGTTTCTCCAATAAACCTTTCGGATTAAATCAGTGGAGCCTTCGCCACGTAATTTGCCCTGCGCTCCCCACATCGCTAGGATTCTGACTGAAGGCGGGACTTCCTGCGACTACGTTTTAACGTAGACAGTCAATAAACTGTTTTTATTTATGAGGCTATACGGAGGTTCCGCTTCATCATAATGTGGCATTTCTGGTATTTAACTCAGGTGCACTGCTTCGAGGAAACGAACAAAGTCTAAATGTCCACAATGTTCTAAATTATCACATTGACTGCACTCGTTTCAGTATACTGTGGATGTAAAATTTATTTTGTGCCAGCTCTGCGTGCGATTAAGCTAATGTATACTCTTAATTACCAAACCAAACTGTAGTATAACATTTTCAGTGTTCCAGTGTTGAGATGGCTGCATGGACGCGTTCCCAGAAAAAAAAGCTGTGATTGCAGAACTTTTTCGACGATTTGCAAGAAGGAATACACACAAAAAAAAGTTTTGCTTCACCTCGGTTCCGAGAGTTCCGGAACCTGTACAGATAATTTGAGTAGAAATCAAATAAACGTCATTTCCACACTATTTATTGCTCATGGAAACCACACATTGTATTTTGTATCTCCATACAGGGAGACCTTCAGAGGTGGTGGCCCACATTGCTGTACGCACCGGTACCTCTAATACCCAATAGCCCGTCCTCTTGCATTGATGCATACCTGTATTACTCGTGGCACACTATCCACAAGTTCATCAAGGAACTTTTGGTACAGATTGTCCCACTTCTCAAAGGCGATTCGGCGTAGATCCCTCAGAGTCATTCGTTGGTCATTTCGTCCATAAACAGACTTTTTCATTCTATCCCAGGCATGTTCGATAGGGTTCAAGTACAGAGCATATGCTAGCCACTCTGGTCGAGCAATGTCATTAACCCGAAAGAAGTCATTCACAAGATATGCCCGATGGGGGCGAGAATTATCGTCCATGAAGACAAATGCCTTGCCAATATGCTGGCCATGAGGTTGCGCTTTCGGTCGGAGGATGGCATTCACGTATTCTACAGCACTCACGGCGCCTTCCATGATCACCAGCGGCGTACGTCGGTTCCAAATAATGCCACCCCAGAACATCGATCGGGCAATCTCCACCTTGCATCAGTCACTGGACAGTGTATCTAAGCCGATCATCCTGATCCGGTTGCCTCCAATCACATCTCTGACGATTGTCTGGTTGAAGGCATATGCGACACGCATCGGTGAAGAAAACGTGATGCCAATCCTGAGCGGTCCATTCGGCGTGTTGTTGGGCCCATCTTTAACGCCCTGCAAGGTGTCTTGGTTGCAAAGATGGACATCGCCATGGACGTCGGGAGTGATGTTGCGCATCATGCAGCCTATAGCGCACAGTCTGAGTCGTAACATGACGTCCTGTCCCTGCACAAAAAGCATTATTCAACATGGTGGCGTTGCTGTCAGTGTTCCTCCGAGCCATAATGGGTATGTAGCGGTCATCCACTGCAGTTGTAGCCCTTGGGCGGCCTGAGCGAGGCATGTCATTGACAGTTCCTGTCTCTCTCTGTATCTCCTCCATGTCCGAACATCACTTTGGCTCACTCCGAGACGCCTGTACACTTTCCTGGTTGAGAGCCATTCCTGGCACAAAGTAACAATGCCGACGCGATCGAACGCCCGTATTGACGTATGGGCACGGTTGAACTACAGACAACACTGGCCGTTTACCTCCTTTATGGTGGAATAACTGGAACTGATCGGCTGTCGGACCCCCTGTGTCTAACAGCCGCTGCTCATGCGTGGTTATTTACATCTTTTTTTTTGGGGGGGGGGGGGGGGATGTTACTGACATCTCTGAACAGTCAAGGGGACTGTTTCTGTGATACAATGTCCACCGTCATCGTCTATCTTCAGTAGTTCTGGGAACCAGGGTGATGGAAAACTTTTTTTTTTAATGTGTGTATTTTGAATATCATGTGACATTCCCGCATACTTCTTTGCTGTATACTTCCCTCAGCTCTCACATATTCACTGTTCACAAATGTTTAGCGTATGTTACAATTACTTTGTGCCTCCTGGCTTACAGTGCTACTCCAATATATATATATATATATATATATATATATATATATATATATATATATATATATATATATATATATATATATATATATATATATACGTGTACATACTGTGTGTTTGTGTAAGGTTACATCAGCTAAATCAACAAACAAGTACGTAACCGGTAACTTCCTTCAAGATATCGTTTCAGACTAAATTTCATCACCATATCTCACAGAAACATGTCGGCATCAGTAGGTGTCAAATTATCAGTTTCATGTAGAAAAACGTAGTATTAGATCAGTTTACCATGGAAATGCTATATCTAAGAAAAATTACTGTGCAGTTATTGTCACTTGTTCCAAAACAGTGTAATTAAGTGATAATTTAAGGTTATTGGGTTTTTTTGAAAAAGAAATTTAATTAATTTAGCATACCAAACGGTATTGCGAGGTTGAAAATTATGCCGGAAGACAAAGAGAAAGTATCGCTATTCAGAGGTATGTTTAGGCATCGAACGTCAGCATCAGTAACTAAAGCCATGAAGTGACAGGACAAACCACCTCAAAGATATGAAAAATGTTGTAATTTTTCGATGACCATCAAGTACGAGTATAACAATTTATGAGATTCTAACGACACTAACATAACAAACGAGTGAGAGACAAGAACTACTAGCTGCGGCAAACTGCTTGCTTGTAACTCTGATACAAGACTGACATTCGCTGTAGGATGCTCAAATATCCCGCTCAATCCCGCATTCAGTGAATACAATGAGACGTACACATAAGGTATGTCCTTTGAATGTGTGGCTGGACGATGTTTGTTCCAAATATTCGTTGTTTGTCCGTCTCACGTAGAACTGTTTCGAATACGCAAGTAATAACTAAGTACCATCGTTTGATCCTTTATCTTGGCTATTCTCCTTTCAAACAATAAGATGACGTATCAGTACTCATGAACTTCTCAGTTTAAGTTCCAAAGATAAGTAGTTCGATATCCAGTGACTATGAATGCATATGTGATTTTATTTGAAACTATATCAGAAATAAAGAACATAAAATAGTCTCTGTCGCCAGTCTGAGTAAACATTTGAGCATTTCTTTAGTCACTACTCTAAATTCTTGTTAAATACACTGTTCGTAACAAGAAACACGCCTATATATCAGGTGCGTTATCTGTAACACATTTTGAGGCCATCATTAAACCCGAATTAATCCTTCTTATTGCCGCCCTCGGACATCCGAGGGTAATGTGTCCAGTGTACCTCCATACACCTGTAATGTAGTGGCATCTGCAAAGCCCAGGCTTACCGTTATGGTCATGTACGCTGCGATTCGGCTGTATGATTACGCTATACCTAGTATCTCATGTAATAGAAAATACGCCCTGTTTCCGCTGGTGGGATTTAATCCACCTTTGTTTCGGAGCGCCGAATGAAAAATCTGTGGTTAGGTGTCGCTAACCTAAATTTCGGAAAACAATGCCTTGTGTACTTTTAAATATCGGATTACACTCCACAGCACTTGAACATTTTACGGAGGATTTATTTGTCCTCATTTTCGAAATTCAGGATTAACAGTCTATCGGTCTGCCCACACCAGAGCCTTGTTGCCATGTAGCATGATTTCTCTTGTTGTCGAGTATTTTATTGTTCACTGTTTGCAGTTTAATGTAGCAACAAATTAATTCATTACGATCTCTTCAAATTCAAGTGTCAGATATTTTAAGGTTACATCTGTTACGCAGACTCATGAATAAATTATTCTGAGGGTTATTTTAATGTGTCCGAGAGTCACTAGATGAATCTTCTGATACCCGGATTTTTATTTCAGAATTGTAACCTCACGTACATACACCATAACTCCAAATGTGTGATTTTTTATGATCCATTTTAATATGCTGATCAGCAATGTCTACTTGTATTGGCTCGTCAGAAAATCCTTGGTTCTTTAATATCAATCATGGGCCATTGGCACAAGGAGACTGCTTATCAGGAAACACTAACAGTTTAGATCTTGTACTGAAAGGACGCCGATAAAGATGCCAGTGAGTGCCCTGAACCCAGTATCATTATCATGTTCGATTTAAAGTGCTCCAATTTCAGCGTTGGTAAACTGAGAATATAAATTGGCAGTTGTATAGTTAACGAAAGAATGGCCATCACGTAAGCAAAGAAACTTTTCTCGGGAAGCAGTGTTCCAAACTGAAATAAGGTACAACGATTAAAGCTTTGGATCTGAATTAGAAAGAATGCAACTGTGAAGCTAATTATAACGGAAAATGTTGATAATACCACTTCTGTTTTACACTCAAGTATAATCCAAATTTCATCCTATGACCTCTCCACTTGTGTTGTTAACGGAGAGAGAAGAGATGTATTAAATGTTCCTAGACACATTTATAACAGTGGATAATAGTTAAGCAAGCCAGACAAGCAGTGAGATTATCCCTCAAAAGCAGAAAAGTCTTATTCGTCTGGAGAAAGTAAGCGTAATTCCTTCCCAGAAAAGAAGCTTACTGCGCTGAAATTCCGCGGCGCGATGGACTGCTTGTGTTCTCAACCTAGGTGAGCTGCTTAATCCAGAACAAAATATCAACGTCAACTTCGCCTGCGTTTGCTATTCGTTTCTCATGTCTGTCCCGGTAACAAGTCTTAACATATTTTTGCATGAAACCAGAGAATAGTTGTATCGGTGGTATAATTCACACCTACCTGCTCATTTACTACTGGGACTACACTCGTGTTACTCATGATGTAATTTTTTTTCTTTTTCCATTTGATGCGACCCGCCATGACTTCCTCTCCTTCATCTTAGAGCAGCATTTACAATTCACTTCCGTGACAACTTGTAGGATATTTTCCAATCTTTACCTTCCATTACAGTTTCTGAGGTCCATGGCTCCCTCCAGAACCATCGAACCTATCTTTTGATTGGAGACGCGATAAGACGTCGTACAGGGAGCATGTGACCATAAAATGTGAGTGGGACAGTTCGGCGCAAATTCTGAGTGAAGCACTTAGTAAAACGACATCATAGGTGGTGACTGAATGTATTTAATGTTACGCATTCCGGGGTAGCCCGTCATTGGTTCTCAGATACATGGAGTGTCCGGATATACTGAAGTTGTATGTTACTTACCTAACTCTCAGAGACGTTTTATTAAGCGTCCTATTGAACATTTGCGCATTACTGTTCCTACTATATCTTGATGTCTTAACAAACTGTAACGTAACTGGTACAGATCGCTTCACGATTCTATGTCAGTTAAGTTAAATTTTATTTTATATTTGAAGCCGGCACCCGTAACTGTTGGGTGGTGGCTGGAAGTTTCTCACTCAAGGATGCGGATTCCAGGACATCTGACGTTTACTCTGGATTTGCAGCCGAAATGCTTCCCTCAAGATGGGTAGCATTCTGGGATGGTTCCCAGGGCCTACCCGTTGGATTGCAAATTGCGGTTTCCGAGAGTTAATCCCTTATATGCAATCGCACCGGTGTCATACCCCCGAGATGCCCGGTTGAGATGTAGCAAATATGTTGTTGTTGTTGTTGTGGTCTTCAGTCCTGAAACTAGTTTGATGCGGCTCTCCATGCTACTCTATCCTGTGCAAGCTTCTTCATCTCAAAGCACCTACCGCAACCTACATCCTTCTGAATCTGTTTGGTGTATTCATCTCTTGGTCTCCCTCTACAATTTTTACCCTCCACTCTGCCCTCCAATACTAAATTGGTGATCCCTTGATGCTTCAGAATATGACCTACCAACCGATCCCTTCTTCTTGTCAAGTTGTGCCACAAACGTCTCTTCTTCCCAATCCTATTCAATACTTCCTCATTAGTTATGTGATCTACCCATCTAATCTTCAGCATTCTTCTATAGCGCCACATTTCGAAAGCTTCTATTCTCTTCTTTTCCAAACTATTTATCGTCCATGTTTCACTTCCATAGATGGCTACACTCCATACAAATAATTTTAGAAAACACTTCCTGACACTTAAATCTATACTCGATGTTAATAAACTTCTCTTCTTCAGAAACACTTTCCTTGCCATTGCCAGTCTACATTTTATATCCTCTCTACTTCGACCATCATCAGTTATTTTGCTCCCCAAATAGCAAAACTCCTTTACTACTTTAAGTGTCTCATTTCCTAATCTAATTCCCGCAGCATCACCCGACTTAATTCGACTACATTCCATTATCCTCGTTTTGTTTTTGTTGATGTTCATCTTATATCCTCCTTTCAAGACACTGTCTATTCCATTCAACTGCTCTTCCAAATCCCTTGCTGTCTCTGACAGAATGACAATGTCATCGGTGAACCTCAAAGTTTTTATTTCTTCTCCATGGATTTTAATACCTACTCCGATTTTTTTTTGTTTACTTTGCTGTTTACTCAATATACAGATTGAATAACATCGGGGAGAGGCTACAACCGTGTCTTATTCCCTTCCCAACCACTACTTCCCTTTCATGTCCCTCAACTCTTATAACTGCCATCTGGTTTCTGTACAAATTGTAAATAGCCTTTCGCACCCTGTATTTTACCCCTCCCACGTTTAGAATTTGAAAGAGAGTATTCCAGTCGACATTGTCAAAAGCTTTCTCCAAGTCTACAAATGCTAGAAACGTAGCTACTTTCTAAGATTAGTCGTAGGGTCACTGTTGCCTCACGTGTTCCAACATGCCTGCGGAATACAAACTGATCTTCCCCGAGGTCGGCTTCTACTAGTTTTTCCATTCGTCTGTATAGAATTCGTGTTAGTATTTTGCAGCTATGGCTTATTAAACTGATTTTCGCATCTGTCAACACCTGTTTTCTTTGAGATTGATATTATTATATTCGTCTTGAAGTCTGAGGGTATTTCGCCTGTCTCATATATCTTGCTCACCAGATGATAGAGTTTTGTCACGACTGGCTCTCCCAAGGCTGTTAGTAGTTCCAATGGAATGTTGTCTACTCCGAGGGCCTTGTTTCGACTCGGGTCTTCCAGTGCTCTGTCAAACTCTTCACGCAGTATCGTATCTGCCATGTCATCTTCATCTACATCCTCTTCCATTTCCATAATATTGTCCTCACGTACATCGCCCTTCTATATACTCCTTCCACCTTTCTGCTTTCCCTTCTTTGCTTAGTACTGGGTTTCCATCTGAGCTCTTGATGTTCATACAAGTCGTTCTCATATCTCCAAAGGTCTCTTTAATGTTTCTGTAGGCAGTATCTATCTAACCCCTAGTGAGATAAGCCTCTACATCCTTACATTTGTCCTCTAGCCATCCCTGCTTAGCAATTTTGCACTTCCTGTCGATCTCATTTTTGAGTCGTTTGTATTCCTCTTTGCATTTTTATATTTTCTCCTTTCATCAATTAAATTCTATATTTCTTCTGTTACCCAATGATTTCTACTAGCCCTCGTCTTTTTACCTACTTGATCCTCTGCTGCCTTCACTACTTCATCCCTTAAAGCTACTCATTCTTCTTCTACTGTATTTATTTCCCCTATTCCTCACAATTGTTCCCTTATGCTCTCCCTGAAACTCTGTACAACCTCTCGTTCTTTCAGTTTATCTAGGTCCCATCTCCTTAAATCCCCACCTTTTTGCAGTTTCTTCAGTTTTAATCTACAGGTCATAACCAATAGATTGTGGTCAGAGTCCACATATGCCCCTGGAAATGTCTTACAATTTAAAACCTGGTTCCTAAATCTCTGTCTCACCATTATAAAATCTATCTGATACCCTTTAGTATCTCTAGGTTTCTTCCATGTATACAACCTTCTTTCATGATTCTTAAACCAAGTGTTAGCTATGTCTAAGTTATGGTCTGTGCAAAATTCTACCAGGCGGCTTCCTATTTCATTTCTTAGCCCCAATCCATATCCACCTACTACGTTTCCTTCTCTCCCTTTTACTACTACCGAATTCCAGTCACCCGTGACTATTAAATTTTCATGTCCCTTCACTATCTGAATAATTTTTTTTTATTTCATCATACATTTCTTCAATTTCTTCGTCATCTGCAGAGCTAGTTGGCATATAAACGTGTACTACTGTAGTAGGTGTGGGCTTCGCATCTATCTTGGCCACAATAATGCGTTCACTATGCTGTTTGTAGTAGCTTTCCCGCATTCCTATTTTCCTATTCATTATTAAACCTACTCCTGCATTACCCCTATTTGATTTTGTGTTTATAACCCTGTAGTCACCTGACCAAAGGTCTTGTTCCTCCTGCCAACGAACTTCACTAATTCCCATTATATCTAACTTTAACCTGTCCATTTCCCTTTTTAAATTTTCTATCCTACCTGCCCGATTAAGGGATCTGACATTCCACGCTCCGATCCGTAGAACACCAGTTTTCTTTCTCCTGATAACGACATCCTCTTGAGTAGTCCTCGCCCGTAGATCCGAATGGGAGACTATTTTACCTCCGGAATATTTTACTCAAGAGGACGCCATCATCATTTAATCATACAGTAAAGCTGCATGCCCTCGGGAAAAATTATGGCCGTAGTTTCCCCTTGCTTTCAGTCGTTCACAGTACCAGCACAGCAAGGCCGTTTTGGTTATTGTTACAAGGCCAGATCAGTCAATCATCCAGACTGTGGCCCTTGCAACTACTGAAAAAGCTGCTGCCCCTCTTCAGGAACCACACGTTTGTCTGGCCTCTCAACAGATACCCCTCCGTTGTGGTTGTACCTACGGTACGGCTATCTGTATCGCTGAGGCACGCATGCCTCCCCACCACGGCAAGGTCCATTGTTCATGGGGGGGGGGGGGGGGGGGAGCAAATATGTATGTAGCACGAATATCAATAACAAAGGTGCCATGGGACGTGAGAGATTTAATGCCGTCTCAACAATATATCTGTTTGTGCAACCCTGTGTTCAATCCTGTATCCTACTACTTAATGTGTTTGCTACGTCAACCAGTAGGAAAAGATCATTAAACCTCGGTAACAACTTAGGGAACCCCCCCTACTTGCATGCTTTGAGGCATTTTCTCGTTTGTCATATCAGCTGCGAACTTGTTGACGCCAACAGGGATTTGGCTGAAACCAGAGAAATGACAATTCTTGGGATTCCCTTCCTGGCTGTCGTCCCATGTTTACAGTGTGTTTTGAAGATGTAAGTGTCGTTCTCTGCTGTAGCAGGCAATGTTAGTTTCGCATTTCACTGGTTCTTAGTGCATCTTTGATGTGCATTTTATTGGGTAGTTTCTCTTGTTAATTTGAAAATGAGAGTTGTCCAGATGACGGACTCTGGTTTTGTTCTCCTTCAGTCTAGCTAACGACTTCGCTCAATGTCCCTATAATTGATTTCAGTATTTCGTCTTAGTTCCCCGTGTTTTTATTTTTCAAGAAACACACTGCAGTAAGATTCCAAATTGGTCCTCTTTTAAAATAATGTTTGATAACTGTGATTTCCGACCTCCATTTTAGACCCTATTTCTTCCATGATTAGGCCACCCTTAACTAACAAATATAATCGACAATGCACTGATGTGTACTTTCAATATGATGGTGTTCCTGCGGTGCACAGTTGCTAAATTAATGACTTATTACATAATACGAGAAATTGTTTATTGTGTTGACGAATGGGCAGCGATCGCAAGTCTTTATTTCACAGGTCAAACCGTTGCTAATGCAGACGGGTTTCAAGTATCCTATCATCCTGTCCCTTCTTACAATCACTTTCTTCCACAAGGTCTTTCTTAGTACAGTCTTCGTAAGACCTCCTCTTTTTCTGTCTTATTACTCCACGTAATGTTGAGCAAATGACCATATTTCAAACGCTGTGGTTCTCTTCCTTTCCGGCGTTCCTAGTCCAGGATTCACTTCAATATTATGTCGTGTTACAGTCGCACGTTTTGAGAAATTTCTTTCTCAGATGAACTCCCATAGTAGCTGTGCACGTCTCTTTTGTATGATATCCATCCTTGCCTATGCCAGCGTATTTACCTTCTCTTCCTTACTTCGTCTGTCTTGCACCATTTTACTTTCAAAGTAGTACACTTCCTTCACTTCGTGTACTACGTGGTATCTAGTTTTGATATCAAAGTTTTTCCAACATTCTTCTGTAACACCTAAACTCAAAGACGTCGATACTCTTCTTCTCTGGTATTCTCACAGTCCATGTTTCACAGTCATACAATGCTATGCTCCTAACGTACATTCTGAAAAACGTATCCTACAAATTAACGGAAATGTAGATTTCACTGGGGCCTTAAAGGAAGCAAGAAATATCTATGAATGTGCATTTTGAGCACAGCACTGTGTGTTAGTGAGTCGTGGACACTGGAAAAATGGAACGGAAATGAATCGAGACATCCAAGACATGGTGCTACAGTAGAATATTGAAAATCAGATGTATTGATAGGATGGTTAATATGGAGGTTCTCCGCAACATTGGCAAAGGAAAGATTATACGGGAAACACTGACAAGAAGAGGGGAAAGAATGGTTGGGCATCTGTTAAGACATCAGAGAATATCTTTCAAGTTACTAGAGAGAGCTCAGAGGGTAAAAACTGTAGATCTCATTTGTGTTACTCCTCGTTACTTTCGAAGTTTGAACCTCGGACCGAAGACGTTCTGATTACAACTTAACGGCTCTAACCCGAGACAACGAGTATAATAACTAGAAAATGACTTAGGAGAAGAATTTGTCGACTTAGATAAGGAGTTTGACACCTGTTAATCTATGCATCGACGGAACAATGACGGAAATAAAAGAAAGATTAGAGAATGGTGGTAAATTCAGGATTAAAGAAAATCGTTGATAACGTTCGCTTATGACATTACTATTCTCAATGAAGGAGTTGATTTATTGCAGGCCCTGTTGAATTACATGAACCACCTCTTGAGCACCTACCATGTTCATGGAGGCTTTAATTTACCCTTGATACGTTGGCAAAAATACTTGATTAAATCCGGAAGTACATATAAAACATCATCCTAAACTGTGCCTAACGCATTCTCCGAAAATTATTTCGAGCAGTTAGTGCATGAGTCCACTGGAATAGTAATCGTTTGTTTTCATACTTGACCTATAAGCAACAAATAATTGTAAGCTAATAATGAGCATCAAAGGATTACACAGATTAATGAACACTGGACTGTCGTAGTGCGACTGAATAACGTAACTACCTATTCAAAATAGCAGAGAAAGATTCTTTTGATACCTTTCTGAGAGACTATCTCCACTCCTCTTTAACTGCAAATGTAAGTATCCACCAGATGTGGCTTGAATTCAAAGAAATAGTACTGACTTTGGTACTCAAAACGGGTCAGAACACTGTTGCAGAAACAACGGAAAAAGCTTACTAAATTTAAAGTAACGCAAAATCGCGAAGAGTTGTGAACTGTTACAGAAGATCGAAATTTAGCGAGGACTTCAATGCGAGTTGCTTATAATTATTCCCACAACGAAACATTGTGTCGAAACCTGGCAGAAAATTCAAGGAGATTCTGGCCGTTCACAAAATATGGTAGCGCAAGACACAATCAGTGCTTTCTCTGTGCGATAGCAATGGAAATACTATTGAGGACAGTGCTGCTAAAGCAGAGTTACTAAACCCAGCTCTCTGTAATTCCTTCACCAAAGAAGACGAATCAAATACTGCAGAATTAAAATCAAGACTACCTCTCAGTATGAGAACTGGAGAGTACATATTCTCGGAGTTGTGAATCACCTAACAAAAGCAAGCTTTCCATTCCAGACTGTATACCAATTAGAATCCTAAGCTGATGCAAAAGCTCCATACTTAACAACAATCATATACAACCGCTCGCTCGACGAAAGATCCGTGACCAAAGACTGGAAAATAGGAGAGGTCACACCAATATTTAAGAAAGGCAGTAGGAGTAACACACTAAATTACAGACCCATGTCATCAACGTCTATATGTAACAGGATTCTGGAACATTATGAATTACTTCGAAGAAAACTATCTGCTGACACACAGTCAACACGGATTTAGAAAACATCGTTCTTGTGAAACCCAACTAGATCTTTACTCAAACGAAGTGTTGAGAGTTACGGACAATGATTCCTTATTCCTAGGTTTCCAGAAGGTTTTTGACACGGTACCTCACAAGCAGCTTGTAATCATATTACATGGTTATGGAATATCGTCTCAGTTATGCGACTGCATTCGCGATGCCCTGTCAGAGAAGTCACAAAATGGCTATGAGCACTATGGGACTTAACGTCTGAGTTCATCAGTCCCCTAGAACTTAGAACTACTTAAACCTAACTAACCTAAGGACATCACACACATCCCTGCCCGAGGCAGGATTCAAACCTGCGACCGTAGCGGTCACGCGGTTCCAGAGTGAAGCGCCTAGAACCGCTCGGCCACCAAGGTCGGCAGAGAAGTCAAGGTTGGTAGTAATTAACAGAAAGACATCGAGCGAAACAGGAGTGATTTCTAGCGTCCCCCAACGTAGTGTTGTAGGGCCTCTGCTGTTCCTTGTCTACATAAACGAATTAGGAGACAATCTGAGCACCCGTCTTAGGTTGCTGTTGTCGCTTATCGCTTAGTAAAGCCTCACAAGATGAAAGGTATTTGCAAAACGATTTAGAAACGATATATGTATGATCCAAAACTAGGCAATCGACCACAAATAACGAAAATTGTGAAGTCATCCACAAGAATGCTGAAAGGAACCCAATAAACTTCGGTTACACGATAAATCAAGCAAATGTAAGGACCATAAATTCAACTGAATACCTAGAAATTACCATCTTAGCAACTTAAAGTGGAAAGGACACATAGAAAATCTTGTGGAGAAGGCGAATCAAAGACTGCGCTTTAACGGCAGAACACTTAGAAGAGGCAACAAATCTACTAAAGACATTGCCTACACTACGCTTGTCCGTCCTCTTTTGGAGTACTACTGCGTGGTGTGGTATCCTTACCAGGTAGGATTAACGGAGTACATCGAGAAAGTTCAAAGAAGGGCAGCACGTTTTTGTATTATCGAGAAATAGGGAGAGAGTATCACGGACATGATACAGGTTTTGGTGAGGACATAATTAAAATACATGCGTTTCCCATTGCGGCGGGAGTTTCCAACGACGTTTCATTCACCATCTTTCTCCTCCGAATGCGAAAATACTTTGTTGGAAAATTTTTGGAAATTTGTGGTAAGATCCTATGGGACGAGCTACTGTGGTCATCTGTTCGTAAGCGTAAAGACTACTTAATCCAACTTAAAGTAATGTACCCTATCCCAACACACACCCATGCTCGAGGAAAGAGTCGAACCTCCGACGGGGGAGCCGCGCGGGCGGCGACATGGAGCCCAAGACCACACGGCTATCCCGCGGAGCTATTTTGTTGAGGCCGACGTACACAGGGAGAAACTATCATCACAATAAAATAAGGGATATTAGAGCTTGCACAGAAAAATGTAAGCGTTCATTTCTTTGCGTGCTGTTCAAGAGCGGAGTCATAGAGAATTATTGTGAAAGACGCTCTTAAGTGTGATTTGCTGAGTCTCTATGTAGATGTAGACGAACTATCGGTAGATGTTACATAGCTTTAAGAAATTACTTTAAATTTTTTTAATAAAATTGTTTTTTTGAGAACATCATTAAGTTTAAAAAAAATTTGGTAGGTGCTTAGCCCAAACATCTAATCGTATCACAAGTCTATAGAATTAATCCTTTCATGGATAAAACTAATTTTTTACAGATTTTTAAAATATTAAGGTGATAACAGTTTCTTTTCAGTCCATTTATTATACTTTCACCACCAAAATATTTTTTAAGTTCTCCATTTTTTCACAACATGGAAGTGGGACACACATGTCCCATGAACCAACGCAAGATACCTTTCCTGCTGACTGATTTTGTAATTAAATTTTTTTAGCCATAAACAGGATTTTGCATAGAATAAAATAAATGCAAATTATACATGCAAGTAATCTTTTTATTTGTGTAGAGCCAGTGTAAAAATATTCATTATATTTCAGTTTTCATGATACATGATCAATACTCACAAAACTTTACGTGCCATGAAACTTGGAAAAACATGGTGTGTCACAGAGTGGTACGCCACAAGCAGTGCAAACAACTTTTGTTCTCTTCTCTTTAGAGTTTGTGCTGCAGAATCTGCATCGCTTCCTAGTGCCACTGTCTTTCGGTACATGTTAGCCTACATTGACGAGCCGGACGTCATATGGCACACTAGAGACTCCTCTCTTTGCTGGGAAGAAAGTGGGCATTGATCCCCTCTTTTTCCTGGATGAATACCCATTAATCAATTGTCTTGCTAATCTTTACAAATAATGTCTGCTGGGACACATGTGTCCCACTAATTTCATTTCGATTATAAGATATTACAGTCGCTGAAAAGTACATTCCACACTGTATTTGTACTGAAAATGATTACTAAGTTAATAATAAAATGAGTTACTTGCTTCAAACAACTCTGGAAAGTGATAAATGATGAAAACTGAAGAATGACACAAATAAGTGGCGTTGCAGCGGCCATATATACACGCCAGTCAACAAAAGTAGTCACTGCTTCTCTATTGCCTTTGCAGTGCAGTCCCGATTTTTTTTCTTAGGTTCAGTACAGTGGTCCCTAGGTGGCAGCACCGTGCAGCGTCAAGACGATACCACAGTTCATCAAGAGTAGTGACTGGCTTATTGTGAAGAGCTAGAGCTGGGTAACATATATCCCGACGCTCGAACTGGCGCCCAAAGTTAGTGGGACATATATGACCCATCAACCACGAAAGGGTTAACCTGCATATTCCACATAACAGGTTTCAAAGACTTATTGACAACAGCTAACAGTACATTATTATCAGCCATCCACTGTCACGTGACTGTTTGCGGGTAATTAAAAAGAAGGCCACTGGTTCCAAGCAAGCGCAATAACCTGACAATATTAAATTCAGAGTATGAGAAGTTGGAGTTGCAGAACCAAGCAATTTCTCATTGTTCACTTAAGTGTGGACGCCAATCGCCACTAGAGAGATAGACACTCTCACTAAAGATATTTACCATATCCATGCCTCTTTACTTGGACCCACAATATAAACAACAGATATCAAATGGTTGAAATAGCTCTGAGCACTATGGGACTTAACATCTAAAGTCATCAGTAACCTAGAACTTAGAACTAATTAAACCTAACTAACCTAAGGATATCATACACATCCATGCCCGGGTTAGGATTCGAACCTGCGACCGTAGCGGTCACGCGGTTCCAGACTGAAGCGCCTAGAACCGCTTGGCCACACCGGCCGGCTAAACAACAGATACATCAAGCTGTAACAGACGAAATTCTAATTAATCATTTGCATTTACATCTCAAATAGACACTGATTCCAAAATAAACAACAAAATTTTAATTATACGCTGCCAAACTTAGTCAAACTTTTAGAGCATCACTATGTAGTCACAGACATGTACAGAAACGGAACTCGAGTGACATCATTTAAAGTATTCCGAATGAAGATATTTATATGTCGGGATGGCAAGTTAGAAAAACCACTGTGTGGTACAACATAATCATGCACACAGTAATCAGACGTTCACCATAATTTCTTGCGTGTCGAAGACTAAGTTGAGAACCGCTCGACCAAGGTTTGCCATCGAGCTAGTGTTATGAGAAGTTTTCTAGTCAACAGATGCCCCTGCACTCGGTTCTTCAAACCGGCAAACAGGAGCCCAACTTGGCAACGGAATGGACACAGGTTTCGTGCAAATTCAAACGCCGAGAACAAGTCGGGTTCCGTGCATCGCACAGAGACAGCTTTTTCAACGAGCAATCTACACGACACTCATTCCACTGAACTCGCAGTGACCAGAAACGCAACTTTTAGCAGCAGGCCAAGCGTACCGTCAGACACGATATCACGGCGTGTAATCCCATACGCTGTCAAACGCACCGCTGAACCCTCTGTCAGTTCGAGAGCACTTCCTTGTCCCGACAGCGCTTAAATGCTGGCCCACAGACCTGCTCTCTGTTGGCGACAAACCACTCGAAAAGCTATTGCGGCCATAGAGGCTAATAAAGAACGGGAACTATCGATATCAAAAGGTGCCCGCACGGCAAACCTATATTTTCAATTATCTATAATTCAACTTCCAGCACTTTCCTCTTACTCCTGTTAAACTGTGCCTTTTCTGAAAGAGAAGAATTCAAACTATTTTCTATCGTCTATAATTCAACTTCCAGCACTTTCCTCTTACTCCTGTTAAAATGTGCCTTTTCTAGAAGAGAAGAATTCAAACTACGTGAGCAAATGCTACCTTCTTTGAGTTTGAGGAAATCAAACTATACACTTCTAGGCTGGCTGTTGCATTTGCGTGTGCAACCACCCGACTGCTTAACATCAATGCTAAGTAATTCGGCATTACATTTGAAGTACATTAGCAATAACTAATGACAATAATTACAAAATAAAGAAAAAGAAATAGTATAGAGATTTCGTAAAGATCTTTTGTCCAGTAGGCGGTTTGGTGCAATAACAATAAAAGATACGGTGACGTGGAAAGATACGTAGGATAGCCTAAGAACTCTTACCATTACGGATAATAACTACAGTAACATATAGTAAGCATAATAAATATTCACTCTGAAAACAAAAAGTAAAATATAAAACGAAGCACAAATAGATCGCTGACTTTAGGAAAGAAAGCGTATCGTTGCTTCTTTATTCAAAGACTCATGGGACAAAAGATAGACAGGATCCGCCAGTTTTTCAGTAACGGAGATAAAATAAGTAAAAGGATAACTCCAAAATGCAGAATTTGCCTTGTACATTCGTTCACGTTAAACAATAAATTTTTAAAAATCGTTATCGCACAGGTGTCGTGCGTTGATTTATACAGAGGCAGAAATATAAACGTTCGATCGTATACATTTTGTGATTTACGCTATTAAGGCAGTTCAACTTTGATACAATTTACTTTACACCAAGGTGTTAGTAAAATGCGTACGACAATTAAAGGATTACTTTTTCCAAACTATAACATATCATGTACACTACAGGCCATTAAAATCGCTACGCCAAGAAGAACTGCAGATGATAAACGGGTATTCATTGGACAAATATATTATACTAGAACTGACATGTGATTACATTTTCACGCAATTTCGGTGCATAGATCCTGAGAAACCACTACCTAGAACAACCACCTCTGGCCGTAATAACGGCCTTGATAAACCTGGGCATTGACTCAAACAGAGCCTGGATGGCGTATACAGGTACAACAGCCCATGCAGCTTCAAGACGATACCACAGTTCATCAAGAATATGACTGGTTTATTGTGACGAGCCAGTTGCTCTGCTACCATTGACGAGACGTTTTCAATTGGTGAGAGATCTGGAGAATGTGCTGGCCAGAGAAGCAGTCGAACATTTTCTGTATCCAGAAAGGCCCGTACAGGACCTGTAACATGCGAACGAGCATTATCCTGCTGAAATGTAGGGTTCCGCAGGAATAGAATGAAGGGTAGGGCCACGGGTTGTAACACATCTGAAATGTGTTAAAAGTGCCGTCAATGCGAACAAGAGGTGACCGAGACGTGTAACCAATAGCACCCCATACCGTCACACCGGGTGATACGCAAGAATGGCGATAACGAATACACGATTCCAATGTTCGTTCACTGCGATGTCGCCCAACACGGATGCGATCATCATGTAAACAGAACCAGGATTCATCCGAAAAAATGACGTTTGGCAATTCGTGCACCCAGGTTCGTCGTTGAGTACACCATCGCAGGCATTCCTGTCTGTGATGCAGCGTCAAGGGTAACCGCAGCCATGGTCTACGAGATGATAGTCCATGCTGCTGAAAACGTCGTGGAACTGTTCGTGCAGATGGTTGTTGTCTTGCAAACGTCCCCTTCTGTTGACTCAGGGATCGAGACGTGGCTGCACGAATCATTACAGCCATGCGGATAAGACGCCTGTCATCTCGGCTGCTGGTTAAACGAGGCTGTTGGGATCCAGCACGGCGTTCCGTATTACCCTCCTGAACCCACCGATTCCATATTCTGCCAAGTCATAGGATCTCGACCAATGCGAGCAGCAATGTCGCGATACGATAATCCGCAATCGCTATAGGCTACAGTCCGACGTTTATCAAAGTCGAAACGTGATGGTACCGATTTCTCCTCCCTACACGAGGCATCACAACAACGTTTCACCAGGTAAAGCAGGTCAAGTGACAGTTGTATATGAGAAATCGATTGGAAAGTTTCCTCATGTCAGCACGTTGTAGGCGTCGCCACCGGCGCCAAACTTGTGAGAATGGTCTGAAAAGCTACTCATCTGCATATCACAGCATGTTCTTCTTGTCGGTTAAATTTCGCGTCTGTAGCACGTCATCTTCGTGGTGTAGCAATTTTAATGGCCAGGAGTGTAAGTAAGACGTGGAACTGAGACAGAAAAATGAATGAGAATTATTTTAAATATCAATTCAGTTGCTGATTCTCACGAGACGACTTCGTCGCCCATGGTGACCCCGTAATTGTATTCTTTTGCGACCAAAAAGTTGGAATTATGGCTCAAAAGTGCCCCCACAAACTTCATCTGTAATGGTGCTAAAGCGTGCCACCCAGTGTCGTCACCCTCGGGCTTGGGACGCTTCTAACAGCAAGGTGTCGATAAATGCAAAAAAAGAGCAGAGCTTAGAAGCTCATGTGAAGTATTGGTTCGTTGGTTGATTTTGGGGAGGGGAGCAAACACCGAGGTCAGCCGGCCGGGGTGGCCGATCGGTTCTAGACGCTACAGTCTGGAATCGCGACCCCGCATCGGATTAGACAAGGATGGGGAAGGAAGTCTGCCGTGTCCCTTCAAAGAAACCATCTCAGCATTCGCTTGGAGCCATATAGGAAAATCAAGGAAAAAATTATTCACGATGGCCGGAAGTGGGTTTGAACCGTTGTCCTCCCGAGTGCGAGTGCTGTGTGCTAACCACAGCGACATCTCGTCGGTCATGTCAAGTGGATTAGTGATGCAACACTGGCACCTAACCTGACGACAATTCTGCCCAGCGCCATCGTGAGCGTGTCAAACAGTGAGAAGGTCGTCATACACGCTCTTACCCACATTTCACCCTTCTTTTGACGCCTCCGCTACGGATGTCGGAATGAGACTCTCAGTACTGAAATCACTCGTTTTTTCTAAAGGTTGCCCCATGAAAACGTTTCGGACACACCACCGTTCAGAATCGACACAAAAAGCTCTCTGGAGGTTAGCATAAATGGTGACTTAGATTCCCATACATTTCGCATGTGAAGTAGACAGGTCGCAGTGCGAAAATAATTTTGTCTGGTCGTTACTTTAGCAAGTTCTTGTAAAGAAGCAAAGGTTCAAAATCCGACCGGGGTTCGATCTCGCTACTTCTTGGTTTTCAGTCTAGCGCTTTACCTTTGCATTTGGTCGAGGCAAACGTCTAATAACCCTCTTTCAAATTGATCCTTGATCATTACACTCAGTTTCTTTATTATATAGGGCGTCTGACCAGACGCGCTGACTATCATGAAGGAGCCGTTAGACCACCATGACCACCAGCAGAAGTAAATCGAAAATTTCCATTAATAATCTAGTTAGGGGTTTGTTAAGAAAGATAACTCGTCATTTATAGCTATTTTTTATTGTGCATATGAGTGTCCCATTATGTTATTGTACTGAAACACAGTAAAGTGCCTTCCGACACAATATTTTTCAATTAATTATAACGGAAGTAGGTGACAGAATTTACTCACACAAACTACCTTGTAATCATTAGAACTGGAATTTCAGATTGTACATCCGCTACAGATGGAGTATTCTCAGGCTGTTTGTACACGCTTTTAGTAGAGTCTGTATTCGTAAAAAGGGACGGACTTCGCATAGTGATAGAACGTCACCGGCACTGATTGTACCAGTTTTTGCTTTGTACATTAAAGTATAAAGTCTGGAGAACTTCTTGTACAGCGTTATGAGATATGATACTTTTCTTTGGTACAGCGGCTGTTACTACTAGTTGTTACTGGCTTTTCTGTCTTAAGCTTACTGCAATTTGACAAAAGATAATTTTACGCCAGATGCGTTTTTGTAAACCTAAAGTAATCAAAAATGTACAAACATATGCATCCAATTAGCACAATGTCCACAGAAGGTGCTTTATAAATAAAAGCGAAATGAGTTTGGTGTAATAATCCATTAATCCAATAGCAGTAAGCTTAATCCGGAGAAACCAATAACAACTGGTTATAAAATTTGCCCTATAGTTACCGAAACTTCGCAAAGTGGCAGGGTTTACCCTTCGTATACTGTTCCACCCCGTGGGGGTACGGTATGGAGACGTGTTGCAGTACCGTACGTCCACGTGCACCAACAACCGTCCATCAGTAATTAATTGCATGGGTGAAGGAATCGAATGCCTTACCTCAAGAACTCCTCAACAACCTTGCGCCCAGCATGGGTGCACATTTTAGAGCATGCATCGCCGTCTGTGGTCATTACCAACACTATTAGGAAACATGTCCCGCCTTTTGTGATGTCCAGCGGACTATAATGGCTCTCGGTGACTTCAGGTAATTAAAGTGTCATTGCTCTTCGTCTCATTGGATATTTGTTTCGGTATCTTCTGTACAGTACAGTCGCAGTTCGTTCTACGTGTGATCCAAGTTTCATCGAGCTACATTACATACAGCATGTGGAAATTATGGTCGTCCTTAAGTTTTATACATCATTGTTCTTTGGTTTGGAAATGTGTCCTTTATTCAGGAACATGTATTTTATGTATTTACAAAAAAGCCAAAAGATTTTGCTATTAACAAAGTTGAGTTTAAGAACTTTTGCATGCCAACGCTGTCTACTCCTTGGAGATATTTTGTACAGCACCAGCTTATGTGTATATTACAAATATTAATATATAGCCTGTTCGTGTAATCCGGTTTACGTACGCCTACACATTAATATGCATCTGACCACTTTATTGCTAATTCAATGAATGTGCTTTTTTTCTACGCACGCTGTTATTTGTTAAAACTTTTATTTCGTTTCACAATCGGTTTCGGCCTTTGAAAGTCATTGTCCATTTATTACCTACATAGAAATGCTCATTGCATAATAACTAAGAAATAAGAGCACAGAGATGTGAAAATATATTAATTGAAGCCTAGTACCTAGAAAAGTTTTCATATGTATAATACTGCCATTATATTTACAATAGTGCTTCCATTCTTTTGGCTTACTAATATAACTGTTCTTGATATTTGACAGTTGTTGCACGTAAGGGGCGAAGTTTGAGAAGACATAGCGTTGGCTGCAGGATAAAACTGAGGGTGGTCAAACAATTTCAGTCGACGACGCTAGCTTTTGTACTGCAATTCCTTAACTTCCAGATTAAGACGAAGTTTTGTCACTTTGTGTTTTAGATTCAGTCTTCCGTCGTTTTATGACTGGTCCTTACAAATGGTTGCCGTTGCTTGTAGCAAATTTCGTGGAACATGTTCCTGTTATAAGTAAAGGTTTTGTTGTATTTCATTTTATTATGAATTTCCGATAGTTATTTATGTACGAGTATATACGTAGGGTACAAACACATATGTAAAAACATGAAAGAAAAGCTTAACTAAACAAAAGTCTGATTGCAAAAGGTGTATTCATACTTTCAGTGTGTTGTTGTTGTCTTCAGTCCATAGACTGGTTTGATGCAACTTTCCATGTTACTCTGTCCTGTGCAAACTTCTTCATCTTCCAGTACCTACTGCAACCTACATTCTTCTGAATCTGCTTAGTGTATTCATCTCTTGGTCTCCCTCTACCAGTTTTACACTCCGCGCTGCCCTCCAATACTAAATTGGTGATCCCTTGATGCCTCAGAATATGTCCTACCAACCGACCCCTTTTTCTAGTGAAGTTGTGCCACAATCTTCTCTTCTCCCTAATTCTATTCAATATATCCTCATTAGTTATGTGATCTACCCATCTAATTTTCATTTTTAGTGTATGCCGGCGTTATTCTCAATGAATTAGTGTTTATTACTTATTAAAAGAACTAGGTTGGTTACTACTAGTTGTCTGATCTTATTGGTAATACACTTATGAATTACACTGTATAAAATTTATATGGCTCTAGCGGCATTTTGTCACTTTCGGATAAGAGTGTATGTTATCATTACGCTTTTCGTCATCATGTGGGCCTTGTCTACTTGTTTCACTAATTATTATTATTACAATAAGCATACGTCTTGTAAGAGTTGGTACAATTACTCTTATACTTCATTTAATATATTGTACCTACCATGCCAAAGGGCTGCACCTAGAGTTCCTGCACGGAACATCAGTCAGTGTTGACTGCTTTGGCAACGGGATATTAAGCTGTAATTCACTGCTGCTACAGGGCTTGGGCTAATTTGTCTTCTACTCTGTGATAAGAACTCGTCATACGTGAGTACCAGCTAATATAATGTTTATGTACTATGCGTACGACTACTTTACACGTTTCTATGCGAGTTACGTGGTTTCTATCTTCCCTTCTTATAGTGACATACTGCGTGATATTTCCTAGTTGATTTGTACATTTGTTAGGTGTTACATACGTACATACGTACATCATCTAGATGTACGTGCACAAGAAGATTGGGACGTGAATGTTGTTAAGCCAATTGTGTAATCTACAGATGACAATCTATCTCCTACCGGCATGGTGATAAGACACAGCGTTATTTCTCGTATTTGGTTCGCACTGACTTTGCGTAAATATTGTCATAATGACGGTTTGTGTCACACTACTCTACCGCGTTTGTAATTTTTTTATACAATTTCTGTTCTCTCGTAGCCGGGACTAGTTACTATGATTATAAATCATTTTTTGGCATATTGACTAATAAAATTTATTGATAACAGTCCATAACTTCTAAAATTTATAGACCGCTTACCTCCAACCTGTGTCTGTCAGGATACGACATATTAAATGAAAATATTGAAAATATGTTACAAACTTTTTACTAATTTCTCATGCACAACGATTTTCGCATCTGTTCAAAAATGGCTCTGAGCACTATGGGACTTAACTGGTGTGGTCTTCAGTCCCCTAGAATTTAGAACTTCTTAAACCTAATTAACCTAAGGACATCACACACATCCATGCCCGAGGCAGGATTCGAACCTGCGACCTTAGCGGTCGTGCGGTTCCAGACTGTAGCGTCTAGAACACCTCGTCCACTCCGGTCGACTTTCGCATCTCTTGTTCGAACACTGGCGTATGTCTTTTCTTGTGGATATGTTAAAAATATTCAAAAATTAAGATCGCATAAATATTTCTTCGTTTAAAAGTACCGGTTTTATCAGACATTGTTGTCATCCTCAGGTCTGTAACAAAGTGCATATACGTGGAATACGTGCCATAATATGGACCTCACGTCACGTTACTATGTTAATCAAAAACATCAGATGACCACTTGGCGTAACGTCCAACTAAAAATGAACATGTTTCATAAAAAATGGTGTTTTAAAGTATGTAAATCTATAGCTTCAGTTCCTTTTTTGTAACGTCAAACTATATTTAGTCTTAAGTCGTATCAAGAGAAATATTTCATGTATTTGCACTTCGTTGCAGAGCTTAATATGATAGAAAAATTGGTAGTTTTAAGTAAAGAAAAATTTACGCGATCCTAGCTTTTGAATGTTTTTAGCAAAATGAGATAATTCAACTGTAGATACGTATTATATGTTCTCGGTTGATGAGATGTTCACCGGCGTCCTCTAACGCCTGCGGCTACGGGATATAGTGCATCTAACAAAATGCATGTTTATTCTAACCTCATCTAATACCGCGACCTAGAGCGCTGAGGTTCGCACAGCGGTTTACGATGAACTCCCTCGGCGGTGGCCGGGTGAGGGCGCTGTGCAAAAGACATTCCACAGGCTTCGCAGGCATTCTCATTCTGTCCGTCAGGATCCGCCGGCTGACATCCGAGCGCGCGCATGGTATCCAATTGCACGACTCCCGGCCCAGCAGAGCGGCCGGGGGCAGCGCGGTGGGGCGCTATTGGAGAGCTTTTCACGTCCGCCAGACACTGATCCTCTGGAGGGTGCCGTTTCAGCCCTTGCAGAACACGAGGCCAGACAGCGACCCATCACACAAAGAAGGAAGGCCCTGCCGTTGTGGCCTGAAACACTGCCTACGCTCCGAGCTGTGTAGGCCTGCATCAACCTATAATACTACCGTCCGATATTGTTCTAACATAACCCCAGAACTGGAGGCAAATTGTATCACAAAATTATTAGTCAAAGCAATTATTGTATAAAGAAGCAGAGCAGTGTTACCCTCCGCAAGGAATTTGTTTACGTTGATCGTATTGTACATAACGGAAGTGGCTTACCGAAAGGGAAAAGCAGAATTACGTAAATGTTTAAACGGTAACAAACAAAATCTACCTGTCCATACTGTACAAATAACAAAGAAAACGGTCGCTAGCCTAACTAGGCATAAGAATGATTAACATCCCTATTCAAGAAAATGGATATGAGTAACTTTAATGGACAAACACAACCTATACTTGACACACGAGAGTGCAATGAACTCTAGCACAAGCATATGTTAACGTTAAGGTTGGAGCTGACAGTCAGAGCACAACGAACTATTTGCGTAAGTACAACACATACTGACAAACACAACTGACCTCAGTACTTAGTCAAACAGGATGGTCACGACAATATTACAACTAATATTCACCATAGTATCGTAAATTGGACATAGGTTAAGTCTCCCTCAGCTACCTTTCTACTTACAATAAAATTTAAATGAAATGCGCCGGAAAACTCTTTCTCACTGATCTATGACCGTAAGCATTTACTGTAATCATAACAAATGGTCTATCAATTAAATGTTTCCTACTAGTGAGCACAATAAACAAACTGTAGCTCCTATTACACTAAAAATATGCACTTTGCTATACACATGGGACCCTTGGTTTTAGCAAACATATCCATGAAACTTTCATCAGTAACTTGACCTGTTACTGCAGTAAGACGCAAGTTAACATAAAACATCAGGCATTGTCTCATCTGGTTCAGTGGACAACAAGCAGTATTATTCATTTGCTGAACAAAACTTTATACGCCACAGTTTTAAGAACTTTTAATTTTGAAGTTGTCAGAACTGTTTTAATACCTGTTCCTACTACTTTATTACTTTAAATTCTGTTTTTCACTTAAGTGTTTTAGCAAACCCACAAACTTTTAATAAGCACTTTTAATTGCAAAGTTACTTCCACCAAACATTATTTACTTTAGCACATTCTTTTGCCACATTAACTGTAACTTTATTTTTCCTATTTTCAAGAGGCATTAATTATTAAAACACTGGGCTTTAATATTATTTCAGTAAGGACCCTCGGTAAGCACTTTGGCATGGAAGGACCCTACGAGGATATGTGATGGAGGATAAATCAAGGTAAATTTTCAGAGACAGTCTTTTTATTTACCTTATATCTGAAAACAAGTGTATCATCCACATGAGCTGATCCTTCACTGTACACTTCTATAATTCCTTGGTTCCCTTACAGTGATCGCGCAATGTGGTGCCGAGTGCATCTTGGTGATTGGATTTCCAGGCGGAATTACTGGACTCTGTAATTTTTTGGTGGCGATGATAGATATCAATTCCAACTTAACTCCAGCTAGTTACTGCATCCATCCGAGGCTTAGGCACATTGGAAAGCGGCACAAAAAGCTCCTCTCGGCACCGGCACAATTCACAACTTTTTCGTGAGCTGTTGGTGGTTCAGTAGCTCATCCCCGACTAACTCTCCCTTCCACCTTTCTATCCATGCCAACCACATTTTCGCGTGCTACAAAGTTCCGTTCCCGCGGGGAACCATACCACCTTTTACATACAAAATAACTAAAAGCCCTTAGTGAGGATCGGTCTTTACAGAACACTAAGTACTTACTTTAAACAAAACATATGGTTTGCACATATTGGTATTTCTATAACAAATTATTTAAACAAAATTACAATTACGTACATTAAGTTTTGTTCCCTCCAAATGAAGCAAAGAATTTAACTAATTGATACACTACAGTGCATAGAATCAAATCATGACATCAACGTTTTTACAAAAGAAAAAGCGAACACTCTTGTGCCATCAATACAATCAAACTATATTTACAATGACAGAAGATAGAGCAGAAAAAAAGAAAAACTTATGTCAGTAGAGCTATGGAGCTCTGGTGTTACAAACCTTCGCTTAGAAGTAATGATAATTGGGTCCACCGCCATTACGGAATATTTAAATGTAATCTTTCTCCTTTTAGCTGTAATGACATTATTTATTGCGAATGCAATTGCGACATGTTATCATTTTCGAGATTTCTGTAAAATCTCAGTCGTCAAATATAATACACGTAATACAAACTGACGAACACCGAAAGTGAAAATTTTACAACTACTTCCGTGGGACGTCGTAACCCACTCAGTTACATAAAGCTGTCCGGTAGTATGTCAAAGTAATTGTATGATTATTATCAGCTGAAACTGATTTTGAACTCAGCCGAATAAATTAATAAAACGAAAATATGTCACAACTGCTCTTACACCGCACAGCGTAGCTTTATATTACAGAGTGGATTACAACATCCCGCCTTAGTCGCCTTAGAATTTGCATTTTCAATGTATGCCAATTTCAGGATTCCATGTACTGATTGTTTTCAAGATGTTTGGAAACGATAACAGGTCGAGATTTCAATCACAGTTAATAATGTTTTCGCAGATTTTATGATGATACCTGTAGTCACCGAGATGCCTCTCTGGTTAAGCAAAGATTTTTGAGAAGTCTTCTTTTTCCGATATGCTATCGTCACAAAAATCTTTGTTTTCTAACGTGTTTGTCTGGATGTTCTCATTCCGCAGTAGCTTGGCGGTTTTTCTTTTTCTTTCAGCACTGTTCAGTGCTGGATGGAGAGCAAGTGTAAGCACAGTAAAAGTTCTACGAAAAAAAACGGGTATGGATTTTAATAAAACTGAAGAGTAAATAAGGCACGTGCCGTGATAGGAAAAGCTTTACTAAAAAGCCGAATATTCGTGAAATGTGAGACTATAACCTTATCATTTGTGACTACAGTTTCTCCAAGAACTGATGGAAAAACCTATGGACTACGTAACATGTAAAATGGACCAACAAACATACACTACCAACAATTCTCATATGATGATTCTATAATGTTCGTTAACATAGGGGATGCAACTGCGATGGATTTTTTAAATGATTTCGTGACGCCTTCAGCTTCCATTGTATACTCTCGTCATTACTGTTTATATACTGGACACACAGGATGGAAAGTTATCGTCAGAAATCTATAAGATTAACTGTGAAGAGCACGCTAAATTTTATATTGGCAAACAGGAAGGTACGTTAGAAACAGAAAAATACAAAATTAATTGTGAAAGATACTCCGAGTTTTACAATGGACCCACAGGAAGAAAAGTTAGCATCAGGAAAATACAAAATTAACTGTGAAGAATGCATAGAATCTTATATTGGACAAACAGGAAGGAAATTTAGTGCACGATTGAAAGAACATACGAGAATAAACGACGATAGCCCATCCACCTTTGCTGTACAATTAAGAGATACCAACCACAAAATATATAATATAGATGAATCACAACAAAAATAATGTAAGTTACAAAAAGGAAAAACCATGGATGCAATAGAAGAAACTGAAATTTAGTTCCATCTAAAAGACCTGCAAGACAGTGTTTTCAGTGAACAACGAGACATGCAAAACGGTAAATCCTTAAACAGGTTTTTAAGTGCTCTACGACGGAGGATGTCAGAACCATAGAATGTACCGTATAATTATCGCCACACTCATTAATAAGTGGTTTTACTCCTTATAGTTTTCAGTACTGTTTCATTAGAGTATTGTGATCGATCTTATACATAACATCCTCTTAACAACTATTCAAAAATGACGCACTCTCACAGTAACAGAACAAATACTTACAAGTTTTTGTAAAGAAATTACATACAGTTACATGTACACCAATGATAAATGATAATTAAACATAACTGACAACAAAGACATATACAGTTTCATTGACAAATTTCCGTAAGACAATCATAATATTTCTAATGTAAGTACGTTAGAAACGTTGACCTTATATATAGGAGATTAGCAACAACTACTCTAAGGCAATGTGGTCCTGAAATGGCGACAACCATTTTCTCATTTATTTTGAGACAGATACAAACATTCATAGGAACGAGGACGTAAATATGATAATATGCCATTACAGAATCGTCCAAAAAGTTGTAATGCGTCTACAACATCTAAAAATTGTTAAAAATCACAAGCGATACTAATTTATCCAGTGGAAAATGGTTCCGTTTTAAACAGAAATTGTACAGTAGTACATAAAATAAAGAGAATGGTAGATGAAGGTATCACTAAATCATTCACAAATTTTCATTAGGATCAAAGGCCGAGTGCAAGTAATTAAACTGTACCTCACTTCGGCGACTTGCGTGCCGTAACATAGCCCAGTTCTCCAGTAGGAAAGAGGAGGACATACTGATTAACATGGAATCCTTTCGTGATGAATCCTTATTTCATTAAGACCATAAATTAGATTGAAAATGAGCCTGCTGAGATTCGATCATGCGATCTCTCTGTTTTGAGGTACGTGCTTTATCAACATACTGTAAAATGTAACGGTAACCACTGTTGATGCCTAGCCGATAAAAGCGAAACGCTAGCGATGTAATATTCTTAATTTTCAATATGCGTAAGACAAAGATAATTAACCTATGAGCTCTGTATCAGTTTGTACAAGCACAGGAACGCAAAATAATGTAATGAAAAAGTTTCTTCTAAGTATAGCGATTATCGCTTGTCACTATTTAGATCAGATAATACTTTGAGCTCAATTCAAGTACCTGTACTAATTTTTCAACTAACCGAGCATGTTATACTTACCTATTCCAGTTGTATATTAAAAAGAATGTAGAACAGATCTCTCATTAGTGATGGCTATTGATCCTCTGTTTCGAACAGAGCTATTATCGAATATTCGACGTCGAATTGAGCATATTGTCCCTCTTTATTCACAAATATAAACGAATTACTGTTTCTAAATACTCCTCTGCCCCCTAAAAGGCTTTTGTGTGCGATACATTATGTCACTTAAATGCAATAATCCAAACTTAAAATTACAATTAACGGAAATGACAGCATTTGAAGGATATAATGATTTCATATTGTCTTGAAATCTTACAAACACTCCAGCGAAACCTTTAACAAACACACATTTAATATCTCATGTTCGAATACAGGAACTCTAGTTATCTGCAGATAATTTGTGATATTGTTCGTTGCTATCATTAATTCGAATTTATTGTAACTATAAACATCCTGCAGAAAATTGTAATACCTCTTCTCCAGAGTTAATGTTCACATATTGTGATTGTCTAAGCTAAAAATAATGTATCATAGCATACCTATTACTCATAGTATCATGTGATTCACATGATGTCATCAGTGAATTGTTGCAAACTGTTCCTAATATCCTATCAAAATATATTCATTTAGGCGCTACAAGAAATTCCTACGCTGTAAAGTGTAACTTGACTCTCCAGTGGCTGCACTACAAATGATGATCTAAAATAAACCGCTGCGTCACAGTTTGCTTTCTTACTCTTTTTCTTCTTTTGAGTTGCTGATTTAGCACTTTTTTCTCAGCTCAAAATTTAATTATTCTTCATAATAAAGTGCAAGGCGTGATTATGCAAAATTTTCTGAACATGTTTCTTTATACACTGTGGATATGCTTCGTGATCTATCTACAAATGACAAAAGGTACTTGAAAATTCAGTCCCTTTAACAAAAGTAGCCTCGACGTAATATGAAAATCAGCATTATCTCTCACAGAACTGTCGTACACGGTGTCTGTTTCTCCAAAAAATTATATTGCAAAATTTGTTTCCTTGAATTCGGAATTAAGTACTATTAACTAATCTATATGGGGAGCTAATCAGAATATGAACACGTGGTTGGTAGTTCTTCTTGATTACCAACACGTAGATATTCTTGGACACAACGAAATCTTTGTACAGCAATCAGTAGGGAACTCGCACTTACAGCTAACAATTTAAAAATAAGTTACTATTTTATCTGAAGTACTGCCTCTTAATACAATCACCTTAAAATCATACTTCATTCTCAGGCTACACGCAATGGAACGCCTCAAACAGAAATCTCTGTGCTGCACATCTGCTATCCAAACTGCTCATTCCGCCATGATCTAGCACACAACCTCCACAATTTCACAACTACTGCTACCCAAGCCTGTGACTGGACTAGACTGTTACCAAACAGCTTGCCGGTGCTTTTCTCAGAAATGCAACCTCTGGATATCAGGGACCGTGTATCGCTCGTGTGTTCAGCCTGCATATGTATTTAAAGTGGCAATACAACGAATACAGAGTTAATTTTCATTAGACAGAAGACTGTCTAGTCACGGCAGCTTCATTCTTGATACATCATTTTGAAAATAAAGTTGCTCCTGCTGTAAGTACTCTATTTATAAGCACAACCGGTTTGGCAGCATTTTAGCTGCATCATCAGATGCAATTTGTACAAATTAACAGGCAAAAACTGAAGTCAGGCAAGAAAATATAACTAAACTGAAAAGTTTAGTTACAATTTTTAGCTGAATTTTATATTGGCATTTTGGGATATGAACCACAATTTCAAACTGAATAACTCTGGTTTCTACCAGTACGTTTTTCAATTATTTTTTTAGATAAATGAGGGACTGCTGCTTAATTTTACATAATCCCACATATGGTCACGTATGGTCGGTTCTTGATCACATTTGCGGTATGAGGGGGCCCGTTAGCTCACCCAATACTGGCACTAGAAGTGAAAGAGTTTAGTGGTATTTTGCCTACTAGATGGTCTATTGTTATGAAGCCTTATTTTAGCTTTTGTCCTTTCTAGGTATCACGGGAGCGTTCTAGTTTCTTTTAGAATATTTTATAATAAATGTCCGCTACTTGGCGAAAAATTATGTTGATCCCGTATATCCCTTAATTTTAGTTACATTTTCTTGCTTTAGATGAGTTTTTGGCTATTTCCTTGTACAGATTGCACAAGACGATGCAGATAAAATGCTGCGAAACCGATCCTACTTACAAATAAAGTACTTACAGTTGAAGCGGTTTTATCTTCAGAATGAATTTTCGTTGTATCTGCATTCAAAGTTGCACCTAGCGGTAATAAACCAAACCAACAGTTGTTTACTAATGCTCCTTCAGTGCATAAGCCTTTCTGTAACTTCCTGGCAGATTAAAACTGTGTGCCCGACCGAGACTCGAACTCGGGACCTTTGCCTTTCGCGGGCAAGTGCTCTACGATCTGAGCTACCGAAGCACGTCTCACGCCCGGTACTCACAGCTTTACTTTTGCCAGTACCTCGTCTCCTACCTTCCAAACTTTCTGTAATTTGCGACAGTGCCGCAATATAAAGTCGTTTGTTGGATAACATTTGTTCGATTGCTATGACAGGTTTCTTGGAACCCCACAATACAGCTCCCAGCAGTCTACTTCCGTGACGCATTGCACATAACGAGAAGCCATCCTCTTGGATAATGGTGTATATGAGCAAATCCATGTAACTGGTGTAACAAGAAACGTGGTGATTCCGAAAAGGCGACACGTTTTCTTTGCTCCACTGTCCCATTTCAGAGAGCCTATGCTAACTGCGGCCATAACTGCCGCTGTCGTTGCCTGTGTGGTAACACTTAGGGGTTGACTGCTCCAGAGCCAGATGTTGAACAATTTGCTCTGAACGGCGTGCTTCGAAACACTTGCCTCTGCACCAGCACTGTGATCTGTTCACAAATCTGCTACAAATCGTCTCACATTCTTCTCTACAGAGTGGGAAATTCTCCGTCTTCCATATTCTGTGATGATGCGTGGACGTCCAACTTCTTGTCGCTTACTCATGATTTCACCAACCATCAATGGCTTATCCTCAGATGTCTTAATTTTTATTTCTTATGTTTCTGTTGTTAATTTTTATTTCTTTGGGTGTGGTGGGGGCACAGCCTCACGTGTTTGTGAATGGAAACATCGCCCAAATAGGCTGTAGCTTTCTGTTATTTATGCGATTGGCCAGTTTCAACGTTTGGTCATTTCCAAGCACGTATCTTAAGCTGCCAGATTCATTTTAAGTTATAAAATATCGGTGGTGCATGCGGACAGGAGTACATCTTACTTCTGTGCGTATGTTACAATACCCTATGGTACTTGTTTAGGTCTGTTAACCAACACAAACAGAAATATGTCATCTCATAGTATAGTCACACCAGTTTCCATAGATACATAGTACAGCAACATTTGAACTATAGACCGACTTCACCGTTTCCATAATGCCCATACCCAGACATTGGGCTATAGCACTATCCCATTACGACGATTATACCAGTGAATTTCTAATTAGCGGACTATAACGTGACTCGTCTCTGCTCCGCTTATTCACTTTCCTCATCGCGTTACGTGCCCACAATTCCACCAGACAGCATTCAGTTTTGCGGTTGGCTGTCGTCATAACGTTTTTTGATCATCGCTGTATATTTTCACAATTTCTGTCATTGTCTTCTAAGGTTTGTAGAGGGCATGTCGTACACAACATTTTGGCAAGGAACTCTCATCCGGAAAGGTACGTTTTGGCTGTAAGCTAATTGAGCAATTGGGTGTATTAGAGCCGATATCCGCCGCTCACTGAACTTTCTGTACTTCATGCCATAGTGACGGACTAGCCGGCGTCCTGCGAGAGGCAGCATACTATCCGCCCAGCATATTTAACTGCGCGTGCGCTTTTGTGGTCGGAGTGTTTGGTTGTTTTTCCGCATGATTACGGGGATTGCTCACAGAGGACTAAGGCCCATTTCATAATGTTATGGATGGTAATCCCGTGGAAAGTGTGCCAACTATATCTGAAGAACTACTGTTTGCTTGTGCCTTGTGGTTATGGGTTTGCGTCTTCAGAGTCGGTAGTTTCTTATGTATGCTGCTTTGCTTTACAGTGCTATGCTGCCAGTATGCACTGTGCGTCCAAGGACCGGAGTAAAACGATGAACATTTTTTGTTGCGTGTTATTAAAGTACTGGTTGTGGTTCGCGAGAACCCTCGTTCTTTGATCTGGCTTTGATACAGACATTAAAATTAGGTTCCCATGTGAAACGCTGTCTAGATTTGATTCGCGAATATCTTTGGTCGTAGCCCACAATGTAGATCAGCATTCCGAGTTATTTTAAGCCTAAATGTAGAAGGCAATCAAGATTACACTTAATTCTGATTGTGTTATGGAAGTCTAGCTTCTGTATTTAGTTACAAATAGAAAGAATCTTAGATTTTAAATTGTGTGCTTCCTTTTAAAGATTCATGTGTCAAAAATGTTACATGGTCAATCTTTTAAAGTGTTAGTTTCCTTATTTTAAGGCCAGTTAAAACGAACACAGCCATTTTAAGAATTTCTCAGTCACAATTAAGGCTGAAAGAGCCTAATGAGTTTTTTTACTGTCTGTGATGTAATTCACTTTTGTTGTGTCACTTCGTGGCCAAGTGGTTTTCATTCTTGCCTTCTGTGCTTTTTGGAGTACCTAATCAGAACTGAATGGAAGAATGAAAGAACCCAGAGATTTCTTTGCTATTCTCAAGCTTATCACATTATGTCAACGCCTGACCAATATTTATTTCAGCAGTTTGAATCGGGGTTTTATACAGTCAATATTTCCGTTGTTTAAATTTTATTAATATTCATTCTCTCACTGTTTATCGTGTCTAGCTTCACAATTTTCTTCACATGTTTAATTTTGTTAAATGCCACCAAGGCTAATATACGTTGTTAAAAATCTTTCTTTCTTTTGGTTCAGTACCTTACCACTCCAAACTCACTACCATTTCTGTAAATCCGAAATGGGATCACATGCATATCTCCTGCTTCACTGCACAGAGCAGTGATGATGTGCTCATACATATGTGTTCTGTAGGTGGAGCCCAAGGCGTAGGCAGTGTTTCGAGAATTCGTCACTCGGTTGCCTTGTTCGCGATCAAGGACTTCCTCATCGAAGTCCAGATTGTGGTGCGTCCGTGGAAACACGACAGTCAAGAAACCAGTTACAGACCTACCACTCAATCGCAGCCTTTGTATCAGCAGGACAATATGGTATATGATATCATAGGTGGTCGCTGTGATTCTGTGGTTCTAGGCGCTTCAGTCTGGAACCACACGGCTTCTACGGTCGCAGGTTCGAATCCTGCCTCGAGCTGTAGACTAGGAGCCTACAACAGCCCCGTAATCTTATGCCGTGTTCTATTAGCGGAGGATGAAAAACAGACATCACATGTCGTTTGCTTGACGATAATAAACCCAAAAAAGCTGTGCCACAGCCAGGGCTTTAATTCGTTGTTGAATTCAAATACAACTTCAAGGACAGCAGTATCTGAGATGGAGTGGGTAACACGGCACGCCAGCGACGAGGCCATAAGAGACAGAGGACTAATGGAATTGCGGAAATATTAGCAAGGAATTCAGTCATGTGCTTCCAAATGAAATATCCTGGCATTCGCTTTAAGAGATTTACAGAAATCGCGGATAACTTAAACCTGTGTAGTCAGTTGGTGACTTGAGCGCCGCAGTCTCGATAAAAAGGAATGTTGGAAGATTACGGTTTGAGGTGTCGTCGACATCTAGATCATTAGGGATAGAGCACAAGCCTGGATTCGTTCGACGGTAGGGAAGTAAATCGTCCTTGCCGTTTCAGAGGAACCATTCCAGCATTTGCTGGAGTGAAGTGGGGAAAAAGGGAAAACTTAAATCGGGATCAGTGAACACGGATGTGAACCACCGTACTCTAGAATGTCCAGTGTGATAACCACTAAACAATCTCGCTCGGTCGCCTCCTGGAGTACGTGTCAGATGTGAGCACCTTGGCACTTTGCTTGGTGAATGCGCAAGAAGTTACATTGGGAATGTGGGAGAGGGGAGGGAGGGGGGGAAGTACTTCTAGCAAATGACCGTCTACGAAACTGTATAAATCGTCGTTCCAGCTCACTCTCTCAAACCGCATGAAGAAATGGAGGTAAAGATATCACATAGACTGATTCCTCCGTCGTCGAGGGCGGTACACCAATCACATAGTCTACAATGAATATAAAATCAATGATTCCTCAATAAAACTTAAGTACAGTCACTTGTGTACAGAACTTCGACTTACTCTGTCTACAGAAATTACGATTTCCCTCTCAAAGTGGAGGTAATGTCACTTAAAAGCTATGGACCTCATACAAGGCTGATTCGATATCAAAGTAGAAACATAGAAAAATGCGAAAGAAGTGTGTAGGACAAGTCTGAATTTGTAATTCGAATACATATTCTAAATACAATTTCTGTTGTCGAATGGATCGTTGATTCTGCAGATTGTAAATGTGAATGACAGGTTAGTAGCCACTTATTAATATACCTTTCGAAGAGACGTTAAAGTGTGGCCCGAAAAACATAACCACTAGTCTTCTTTGTAACTATTTATGAAATTTAATTAACATGAAAATAAGGCAGTGACTGAGAAAGTATCATCACAAGATTGTTATTGAATCTGTGCATATATCAAGCAGTAGACGAAACTGAGGAAATATTTTGAGTAGGAGTTAAATTCCGTGGAGAGTAAGTGAAAACGTTAAGGTTACCGTGATATTGTAATTTTGTCTGATATATCAACGGAAAGACAACTGGAACAGGATGGGTAGTTCCTTGTAAAGAAGTTATACAATGGAAATCAACGAAAGCTATATAAGAATAAGACAGTGTGCTGAAACAAATTGGACGGTACTGAAAGAATTACATTAGGAAATGAGACACAAATGACACAAAATGAGTCTTTTTCCTGTCGACAGTCTAACCACTGAAGATGACTGAGATAACGATGATACAAAATATGGACTGGTAATGGCAAGAAAAGTGGTTTTGAAAAAGGCAAAATATAAATTTGAGAGTTAAGTAGTCATTTCTGAGAAATTTGTGTGGGGTCTAGCCTCATATGGAAGTAAGGATTACACACAAGAAGAAAATAGAATCTTATAAAATATAGTGCTAAAGAAGGACGCTGAAGTTTATATGGATAGAACTAGTAACTAATGAAGAACAGAACAGTATCCTGGTGAAAATAGCTGTATGCGACAGTATAATTAAAAGAAAATACACATTGATAGGTCACGTCCTGAGGCAGAAGAGACTAACTAACTTTGTAACGGATGGAAGGTAAGGTGATAAAAATTCTGAAGGAAGACCAAAATTTGATTAAAGTAAGCAGGGCAAGTGGCTGCCTTCAACTAAAGAAAGAAACTACAAGTTTTCTTCTTTTGAATTCGGTACATACGAAAAGTCTCACGAATGATAAGACTATACCAGAGGTAACACTTTCTCAATAAAATTAACTCAAATTTCGTCCTGAACAAAAGCAATAGAAAAATCTATTCATAATAATTAAGTCATGTCTTTTGTACAGTCACACTGCCATATAAGATGGAGTACAGAAGGAAATTTATAAAGAAAAACACTAGGTTTGAAAGCAGTTGATAACTGTGCATTGACTACGCATGGCAATGCTGATGTTCTGCTCGTGAAGAGTTAGTTTCCGTGTCAGTCTTATGAATCACTACGAATGTAAAGGAAATTAACGTCCAACATTCAGGTGCTTCCGTTGGTAAGGTACCTAAAATGCTATTTGTTCCGACACCATGATGGACCATGTTCGGTCTGTTTATACCCTCTGAGGCGCCATTTGCCTGTGAAAGCAAAGGGCACCGCAGCTTTCATCATCTCTGCGTGTATTTCCGCTGGGTGACTAAGCCGATTTGGTCGGACGCGCAAACACCCCGTCTGTGGGCGTTCCCTTTGATGGCGCGAAGGCAGCTAGCAGTTCAGGAGGAGACAGCACTGGAGTATTGCCTTTTCATGTTTTTAATCACCCATGGAAATGAGATGGCTCTCTCAATCCGCCCTGGAGGCAAAGGTCTCACAGCACATCACAGAGCATTTGGTTTCCCCATTACGTATGACAGGAAGGAGAGTCGGTATGAGCGACGCGAGGGGAAAAGCACAGCGTTTAGCCCCTCCTGGCATACATGTCGCTGGAAAAATGAATTTAACCTCATGGAGATGTATTTTGTTCCAGCAGTAAGTAAACGTCTAGGTTTCATTGACAATTAAAGCTGTAAAACGAGCGTTGGTTGTTTTGTGCTGTAGTTAAGAAGTAAAGCAGATTCAAATTAACATTCAATGACTCACCACAACAGCAGAGGTAGTGCATTAAGGTTGCAACAATTACCTATTTCCTGAAAACACACAGTATGAGGTCACTAATTCCATACGAATTTAGAGACTGTTGTAACATGCCTGAAAACATAGTAGAGGTGAATAATGCCTGATACTTAGTCGCTAAGAGAGATATGAGCCACCATCTTCAATCAACTTCTTGTGGGTTGGTTATCATCTTTAGATCTATTACTGCAATGTAATGTCAGACATTTGGAGAGCATGCAGTACCTGTAGGACGTAACTCTACTTCAGAACCTTGGGTATCATGAATAGCACTTGACAGCAGCGTTGACAGTGCTACACTACATAACGAATCACTATTTCATAATGTCAGCGATCAGATCATTTTCACTTTATAGCACGACTTATACTTTTGAAACTAAGCACATCCATCTTCGACTTTCATTCATATTACGTTTTCTAAAAACAACGAAATGAGTTAAATCTACTTCATCTTGTATCCAGACCGCCATCTTGAATCTTCGATTACTTTTGGTATGGTCATGCGAATCATTTCTTTCATAGAAGTTTAATATTTTCGTGGTCACGAAGATTCTCCGCTCCCTAAGGACGTCTTCTGCGCCTTTCACCTGAATATGAAATTTCAGGAAATAGCCTTTATTCAACACAGCAGGATGTTCATTTTAGTCATTAATATAAAAGTCTACTATTCATGTTATTCTTGCCACACTCCTGGTATCGTCAATGTGATATGCCCTACCTCTCGAAAAATTAACACTCCAAAATTTCAATTTACTCATATTCTTTTCTTTGAGACATACATTACAAGCAGTACAAGGAGTAATACACTTAGTTTTGTCAGTGAACTTTTATGCACCTCTAGTTTGGTGGTACGTTTTCCGGTCTACAGTCCGATTAGCGATTTCTATTTGCGAAAAGTACTTGGACAGCTATCCCAGGACTCACCAGATGCTCTCAGAGATTTAGTATACTCTGCAAGCCGTACTAGTATCCCAATACAAGTGAAATAGTTTGGGTACTGTACAACAAAAATACCTCAAAGTGTGGATGGAATTGGTGCTTCAGACACAAACATACGCAGGGTTTAAAACTGCATGTTATGATAGAAGGACAGTTTCGTTTTGGTTACAAGAAAATAATACCAGACGCCGAAAGGATAAATGCGTCGCGTAGGCAGTTTCTGGACACTGACAGTGTTCTGAAGGGGCAGGCTGGGGGCAGAAAGTAGCTTTCCTCAGTATGATATTAGTTATTCCATGAGGATTATGATGAAGATATATCGCTGGAAATTGAAAACATTTTAATTGATGTTAAGAACTGCATTGTGCAACATACAGCTGTAACAGTATATTTTATTAGAGACGATCGATTTCAGTAGAGGATCAGACCATCACTGGGTTCACTGTACCACAGAAGAATAGAAAGACATAAAATAAAATGTGTAATATTTTCAGGTATGCACCTGCTACGTGAAACAACATTAAATACGCCACATCTTACATCACTTTGACAAATTACTTACAAAATCATCTCAGATACGCATTTGGGTAACTGGAAGAACAGTTATCAGATGGACATTGTTCCATCACCGGTAGAAACAGTGTTTAATTCCACTTAACATCATAGACCTTTATGTGTGGTATACTCATGCACTGAATACAGTACGTCGAAGACTATTCAATTAAGCATTTAAAGCATTGCAGAGATATACCAGTTACTGATTAGAGCAATTGTTAATACCACATAGATGTTAACATTACACATAATGACAAACACAAAATGCTTCTATTATGTAACAATAATAATAGGTCAGTAACAAATCATTTCATGGCCATTACATAACATCAGTGGAATCACACACAGTAACACTTCAGTCTAGCCAACTCCGAGAGTAATATAATTACTTGTTATTCAGATAATATTTTCAGTACAAGCCGTGTCAAATAAAATCTGAATTAATTTGTGTTTCTTGACACATGGGTACATTTCCACATATGATACATATTTGAGGAATCATTATTAGGGATTATCACAATTAGATACGACAATTTTTAATTGAATTGTTAATCAGTTCTAAGAAATTATGATGAGGGATAGGGTGCCTCCATTTAACAGTGAAAAGTGTTTATACTGTGGAATGTATCCCTCTATCCCAAATAATATCTCCTACAATTAGGAGTAATAGACTTATGTATCATGACATACCCGTCGGCCGCACGTAGCATATTTTTTTTAATCACTGACAAGCCAAATGGTACCAGTTGCTTTTTCAAGTTGTAAGGTTCCTACTCATTTCCGTAATGATAATATGAGACTTCATTGAAATGTACTGAGCATTTGTATCTGTTACACAAAATTTATTTCAAAATTCATTTAAACCGCCACATGACCAGGTGTCATGAGGATGCCTTCGGAGCCGTAAATCACTAACAGAACTGAAGAAGATTTCTGTGTTTTTCATTCGACTTAGGCTTTATAACGGAATATTTGCTTAAATGGTACTGCTTAGTCTTACGATATGTCATAGGTAAATATTATCAGTTAACTAAACGTTAAGGAGGGTAATAATAATCGTGACAATATTCTCAAATGAAATGAATTTATGAGAGCCTATATCTTCATTTTTAATAAATTACTTTCTAATGAAAACCTGAAAATTTTTGAGCAATAACTGCTCCAAGGACTACTTAGGTCAAACTGTTTCTCCACCGTCTTCAGTGGTATCGGTAAGAATGTCTTTCGTAAGTTCATTACATTTTAAATGGCTACAATAATCATGAAACACAGTAGGTATTACTGGGAGAAAATCGAAGGGATTTTTCTACTTTTTTCTGTTAATACACAATCCACTTCGAAACAATAATTCTAGCAGAAGGTTATCACGAGCATTTCCTCGACGTCTGCGACACACTTTCAAGAATTTAAGGGTTTCGTCCAGCGTATTCTTGTTGAACATAAAGTCATCTTGCTTTTTTGTGAGCAGAAGCCATTTTATATCTCTCCAGATGGTTTTATTTCCAACACCACCAACCTTTTTTATTTGCAGAAACTTTTTGAGTAGATCGAAATACAGAAGGGAATCATCTTGTGTCATCAATATTATCTTGAATGGCTTGCATTTTCCCATGTCTCGTACCAATGGCGTCAATCATGAAGTTGGCGTATAGGAGCTGTGTTCTTCTTTTTCCTTTCTTATGTTACGGGTGATTCGTCGCCGTTCTAAACAAACAGTTTATAAAACCATCGAGAACATCGAGTTCGCCACAACCGCTGGGGACAAGAAGAACCGCATACCAGTTAAGAGTGTTGCTGCTACTGCACTTGTCGACGGACCTTGTGTTTGCTGTGGTTGAAGACTTAATTTTAGTATTGACATTAATGATACTTTTGATCATGGTAATCGTTGGCTCACTGTAGCCATTGTACGTGGAGGTACTGGAGTTCCTAACGTATCTGGACTTGAAAGTTTTGTTGATAGAGACATTATTGCCTATCGTATTTACCATATGGCAGAACGTGCAAATAAATACTTTGGAAAATCAGCTTATATCTCTCCTTCTGCATTGTCTTTGTATACTCGTAATAGGAGAAAAATATCTGTAAATGAGTATGCCCTGACAAAACGCACTTTGAGATCAATCGTTTCCAAGTTGACTGCTTTTTTTCATAAAGGACATATGCAGACTAGCCATATAGTTGTCGTCATTCTGCCAACTACATGTGTTCCACACGAGGAGGAAGACTAAGCAGACCTTTAGGAACACAGGATGCAACATCATTTGCTCCTCTGCCTCCGATGTTTTCACTCCACGTGTAACTAAATGCCTAAGAATCACTGCAGTGGTGTACAGTAAGATTAAATGTGGGTAGAAGCCTTTACTAAAAAGCGATGGAAGTATCAATTCTTGCAGTGGGCGAACAGTGCTGCATGTCGACAGTCAGAGGTACTTTCCTGTTTGTGTTGTCCATTTTTATAGTTATAATGCAAATGGTATGCAGAATCAGCAACATCGTGATGGTGTTTTAACTCCTTCTCGGGTCTATCTTTCCCCTTTGCATCAGAGATGCTCATTTTGAGCCTGTCACAAGTCTGACAAATATGTTGGTGCTTTTATGATGGGGTTCGGTTTCTGAAAACAAACAGCCTTACCTGCCGGTTTGTTACTTAAATCCTTCAAAACTGTAAATAGTCAATACGGGTGTGCCGCCGGATGACGTTGTGCAAATCCCACAATATTTCTTCGGAGCGACTGCCCGGCATCATCAGGTAGTTGAACCTCACTGGTGACTAGGTACGACTGACAAGATTTGCATGTCGACGCCGCTGTATATAGTGCACACGCGTGAAGATTGCGCATGCGCGGGAACCACGCATGCGCAAAAGTTTGCAGATAGATGGCGCCAGACTCAAACGCCCTCTGCCGGGAAACGCAGAGCGGCCGTTCTGAGCGTGCGCTGACGCTCTGTTTACTAACATGCTGCCAAAGTTATGACGTGTCTATTATTGAAAGCTCTTTGCTTTCTCGTCGTAATTTAACAGCAGCCAATGCAGGATTCCAGGCTGTACTCAATTGAAATCCCGCATCCATGTCGATAAGGTTATTAGCTGTACGGATATGTATTGCTTCCTTAATGAAGCAAGCCCAGAAAGAGGATGCTGGGGATAAGACTTCCGTCTCTTAATAAACCATGTGATGTCCTGTGTTCGGGCAGTGTTCTGCAATTGCCGACTTCTCCGGTTGGCGTAGGCGTGTGTGACGCTGATGTTTATCGCAACGTTCCTGTGTTGTGCGACATGTCTGACCTATATATGCCGCCCCACACTGACAAGGAATCTTGTACACACCACGTTTCCTCAGACCGAGATCATCGTTAACCCAACCTAACAGGTCCCTCAGTTTTGCAGATGGTTGGAAAACACACTTTATGTCTTATCTCTCGAGGACTCTTCCGATTCTTGACAATATGGCACCAAAGAACGGCAAGAAGGCCAAGGCGGTGGGTGTCTTCGTATGTTCCTTCTGCTCCATAGATTGAACTCGCTTGGGCCTGAACGCATTACGTACCTGTCTCTCAGAATAACCGTTTTGACGGAAGACTGTCTTCAAATGTTGCACCTCACTCGGCAGGCTTTCAGACACCACACGCGCTCTATGAACTAGCGTATGTAATGCACGACCGCATTGTGCTGGATGATGGCAGCTTGTGGCCTGCAGATATAGATCTGTATGCGTTGACTTGCGGTATACGCTGTGTCCCAAGGTTCCATCTGCTTTCGTTCGTACCAAAACATCAAGAAAAGGTAAAGTGTCATCTTTTTCCACTCCCACAGTGAAGTTAATATTCGAATGGAGCGAATTTAAATGTTGAAGAAACGTAGGTAGAGTATCCAGTCCGTGTGGGCACATCACAAACGTATCGTCAACATACCGCAGAAAACAAGAGGGTTTGAGAGTGGCTCCGAAGAAATATTGTGGGATTTGCACAACGTCATCTGGCGGCACACCCGTGAAGACTATTTACGATATATCTGCCGGGAAAGCCTGAAGAGTCACACCTCCTTAAAAATTGTTCATACTCTTCATAAAGTTATAAAAGTGTTGAACGATGGAAGATACTTTTTTGACGAATTACGCCTTCTTAGTGTCTCTCATAGGTTGGGACAGAGCAGAGACAGAATTTATATCGCAAAGTTTTGAACAAGGCTGCTTGGTTCAGTGCCGTTTATAAATTAAAATTTAAACAAATGAGCACTTCGGTCACAATTTTTTAGTCTTATTAACCAGTTTTCAACACTTCTTAGAGTGCCTTCCTCAGAATTTAGACATTTAAAGCGGTCTATAGAATAATTACAAATTTATGGGAAGAAAAAAATATTTTATATAAAAAGGTGTAAGTACTGAGTTACAATACAAGACAGAGACAGTACTTACATGTCACGTATAAAATAAACAAGAGGCCAGTAGGACTTTTGTCACAAAATATTGAAAAAGAATGTGTTACGGCGAGCCTGTAAGGGCTGTTCAGGTTGGAACGGACTAAGGCGCCCGAGTTAACAAGTGCGGCAGGTGAATATGACATTGCAGCGAGAGCGCCATCTAGTAGCCGCAGGTAGAACTTGGCTGTTTAACATTCAAATGTAGACAGGCGAAACTTATAATGAAGAATCTTCAGTACATTATGTAAAATGCCATATTTTGTTTAACACTGACAGATAAAGTAACATTTTCTCTACATCATAAAAGTACAGTTTCAAGCAAAAAATGTCATTATAGAAAATACATAAAGGGCTGAAAGACACCGCTTGTAGAAAACAATATAACATGAAACACAGCCAATAAACCTTTTAATAAATGAAGAATAATGAGATTTATTTGATTTTAAAAAAAAAAAACATTTCGGTGAACTGCGAGCGGAGACCCGAAATTAAATGTCAAGTAACGGATTTATACCGCTGAAGAAATTTTTGTTACGCAACTGCAGCTGCTTATTGAGATTGAGGCTATCATTTCGAGAAATGTATTTAAAAATCTCTAAATCTTCAAGAATACCTGATCTACGCCCTTTCTTCTCGGTGTGCAAGAGTTTGATATCGAAAATAGCTTTAGGCGTGTGATCTGTAATCAGAAGACGGTCGGCAAAAGACGAATTTTGGGGGCTAGTGCCATTTTTTCTTAATAAGTTTTCTTTATATCTGGTTGTAAAGACACGCCCTGTTTGTCCTATGTAGTTAGAAGTGCAGGTATCGCAGAAAATCTTATACTGTCCAGAACTTTCCAAAGGGGAACGAATTGATTTTAAATTATTAATGAAGTCTCCTTTCAAGTTATTATTGGTAAAAAAGGCAAAGTTGCATGTGCATTTATTACGCAGAAGACGTAGGATCTAAAAGGAGATGGGCTACAAGAAAGAAACAGAAAAATATTTTTTTGGGTTAGATTCATGATAGAATTACCGAGAGTAGTAACTCTTTTAACATTTTTCTATCTAAGGATGTCAGCTATTATGCCAAGCTTATACTCGTTACTAACTGCTATCGTTCTGAGTAAATTGATACCGTCGTTGAACTTCCCTTCGAAAGTGGAATGGAAGTAAGTAAGTGAATAGCAGAGTGAAAGGAGGCGGTTTTATGAGACTTTGGATGCATAAAAGGCGCAGGAACGATATGCTCAGTATATGTTTCCTCACAAAAAGTATTGAATGAGATTTTACTTTCTTCTATTGTAAGCGACAAGTCAAAAAAGTTTAATTGGCGGCCCTCGTTTTCAAGTTAAATTGTGAAATATATTATCTCATGAAGTTTACTGAGAGATTATAAATACGGTCAATGCCATCAGCAGGTCCCTTGTAGACGACTAAAATATCATCAACGTGTCTGACACAGGATATAATGCCTAGTGATGTCGCTGAAAAACAGTTAAAAAAAACTTTCCTTCTAGAGATTTCATGATAATATCGACAAGAACACCAGCTAAGAGATTTTCCATAGCCAGTCCGTCGGATGGTTGGTACAATAGTTAATTAAATTCAAAATAGTTGTTCTTGACCACGACTGTGGTGCAGTAATTCATGAAGTCAATTATTTGTTCGTCTGACAAATCTTTTTTGAAATGAGTTAAATTTTTTTCTACGGTTGCAAGTGTTTCCTGTACAGGGACATTAGTATAAAGACTTTTGTTGTCAAATGAAATTAACTTGGTGTCGGAACAGTATTCTAAACATTTTATTTTATGGACTAAGGCGCGACTGTTGGGAATGGAACAATTGTTCTCGAAAACATATGATTTTTTCAGATTTACATGTAGACATTAGGCCAAATCATGGTACATCCTATTCATACTTTTAGATGTCGGGCCTATCGGGTGGTTAGGTTTTTTTGGGGGGGGGTCATCAGTCTACTGTCTGGTTTGATGCGGCCCGCCACGAATTCCTTTCCTGTGCTAACCTCTTCATCTCAGAGTAGCACTTGCAACCTACGTCCTCAATTATTTTGTTGACGTATTCCAATCTCTGTCTTCCTCTACAGTTTTTGCCCTCTACAGCTCTCTCTAGTACCATATAAGTCATTCCCTCATGTCTTAGCAGATGTCCTATCATCTTGTCCCTTCTCCTTATCAGTGTTTTCCACATATTCCTTTCCTCTCCAATTCTGCGTAGAATCTCCTCATTCCTTACCTTATAAGTCCACCTAATTTTTAACATTCTTCTACAGCACCACATCTCAAATGCTTCGATTCTCTTCTGTTCCGGTTTTCCCACAGTCCATGTTTCACTACCATACAATGCTGTACTCCAGACGTACATCCTCAGGAATATCTTCCTCAAATTAATGCCGGTATTTGATATTAGTAGACTGTTCTTGGCCAGAAATGCCTTTTTTGCCATAGCGAGTCTGCTTTTTATGTCCTCTTTGCTCCGTCCGTCATTGGTTATTTTACTGCCTTGGTAACAGAAATTCTTAACTTCATTGACTTCGTGACCATCAATCCTGATGTTAAGTTTCTCGCTGTTCTCATTTCTACTACTTCTCATTACCTTCGTCTTTCTCCGATTTACTCTCAAACCATACTGTATACTCATTAGACTGTTCATTCCGTTCAGCAGATCATTTAATTCATCTTCACTTTCACTCAGGATAGCAATGTCATCAGCGAATCGTATCATTGATATCCTTTCACCTTGTATTTTAATTCCACTCCTGAATCTTTCTTTTATTTCCATCATTGCTTCCTCGATGTACAGATTGAAGAGTAGGGGTGAAAGGCTACAGCCTTGTCTTACACCCTGCTTAATACGAGCACTTCGTTCTTGATCGTCCACTCTTATTATTCCTTCTTGGTTGTTGACATATTGTATATGACCCGTCTCTCCCTATAGCTTACCCCTACTTTTTTCAGTCTCGAACAGCTTGCACCGTTTTATATTGTCGAACGCTTTCCTATGAACGTGTCTTGATTTTTCTTTAGCCTTGCTTCCATTATTAGCCGTTACTCAGAATTGCCTCTCTCGTGCCTTTACTTTTCATAAAGCCAAACTGATCGTCACCTAGCCAATTCTCAATTTTCTTTTCCATTCTTCAGTATATTATTCTTGTAAGTAGCTTCGATGCATGAGTTGTCAAGCTGATTGTGCGATAATTCTCGCACTTGTCAGCTCTTGCCGTCTTCGGAATTGTGTGGATGATGCTTTTCCGAAAGTCAGATGGTATGTCGCCAGACTCATATATTCTACACACCAACGTGAATAGTCTCTTTGTTGCCACGTCCCCTAATGCTTTTAGAAATTCTGATGGAACGTTATCTATCCCTTCTGCCTTATTTGACCGCAAGTTCTCCAAAGCTCTTTTAAATTCCGATTCTAATACTGGATCCCCTATCTCTTCTAAATCGACCTCTGTTTCTTCTTCTATCACATCACACAAATCTTCACCCTCATAGAGACTTTCAACGTATTCTTCCCTCCTATCTGCTCTCTCCTCTGCATTTAACAGTGGAATTCCCGTTGCACTCTTAATGTTACCACCGTTGCTTTTAATGTCACCAAAGGTGATTCTAATACTGGATCCCCTATCTCTTCTAAACGACTTCTGTTTCTTCTTCTATCACATCAGACAAATCTTCACCCTCATAGAGGCTTTCAATGTATTCTTTCCTCCTATCTGCTCTCTCCTCTGCATTTAACAGTGGAATACCCGTTGCACTCTTAATGTTACCACCGTTGCTTTTAATGTCACCAAAGGTTGTTTTGACTTTCCTGTATCCTGAGTCTGTCCTTCCGACAATAATATCTTTTTCGACGTCTTCACATTTTTCCTGCAGCCTTTTCTTCTTAGCTTCCCAGCATTTCCTATTTATTTCATTCATCAGCGACTTTTATTTCTGTATTCCTGATTTTCCCGGGACATGTTTGTACTTCCTCCTTTCATCAATCAACTGAAGTATTTCTTCTGTTTCCCATGGTTTCTTCGCGGCTACCTTCTTTGTACATCTGTTTTCCTTCCCAACTTCTGTGATGGCCCTTTTTAGAGATGTCCATTACTCTTCAACTGTGCTGCCTACTGCGCTATTCCTTATTGCTGTATCTATAGCGTTAGAGAACTTGAAACGTATCTCGTCATTCCTTAGAACTTCCCTAGCCCACTTCTTTGGGTATTGATTCTTCCTGACTAATGTCTTGAACTCCAGCATACTCTTCATCACTACTACATTGTGATCTGAGTCTATATCTGCTCCTGAGTATGCTTTACAATCCAGTATCTGATTTCGGAATCTCTGTCTGACCATGATGTAATCTAATTGAAATCTTCCCGTATCTCCCGGCCTTTTCCAAGTATACCTCCTCCTCTTGTGATTCTTGAACAGGGTATTCGCTATTACTAGCTGAAACTTGTTACAGAACTCAATTATTTGCTTGACGTATTCCAATGTCTGTCTTCCTCTACAGCTTCTGCCCTCTACAGCTCCCTCTAGTACAATGGAAGTCATCTCTCATTCCTTGTCCCAAGCCCATATTCTCCTGTAACCTTTTCTTCTACTCCTTCCCCTACAACTGCATTCCAGTCGCCCATGACTATTAGATTTTCGTCCCCCTTTACATACAGCATTACCCTTTCAATATCCTCATACCCTTTCTCTATTTGTTCATCTTCAGCTTGCGACGTCGGCATCGGCATGTATACCTGAACTATCGTTGTCGGTGTTGGTCGGCTGTCGATTCTTATTAGAACAACCCGGTCACTGAACTGTTCACAGTAACAGACCCTGTGCCCTACCTTCCTATTCATAACGAATCCTACACCTGTTATACCATTTTCTGCTGCTGTTGATATTACCCGATACTCACCTGACCAGAAATCCTTGTCTTCCTTCCACTTCACTTCACTGACCCCTACTATATCTAGATTGAGCCTTTCCATTTCCCTTTTCAGATTTTCTAGTTTCCCTACCACGTTCAAGCTTCTGACATTCCACGCCCCGACTCGTAGAACATTATCCTTTCGTTGATTATTCAATCTTTTTCTCATGGTAACCTCCCCCTTGGCAGGCCCCTCCCGGAGATCCAAATGGGGGACTATTCCGGAATCTTTTGCCAATGGAGAGATCATCATGACACTTCTTCAACTACAGGCCACATGTCCTGTGGATACACTTTACGTGTCTTTAATTCAGTGGTTCCAATTGTCTTCTGCACCCTCATGTCGTTGATCATTGCTGATTCTTGCGCCTTTAGGGGCAATTTCCCACCCCTAGGACAAGAGAGGGCCCTGAACCTCTATCCGCTCCTACGTCCTCTTTGACAAGGCCGTTGGCAGAGTGAGACTGACTTCTTATGTCGGAAGTCTTCGGCCGCCAATGCTGATTATTTATCAAAATTTAGGCAGTGGCGGGGATGCGATCCAGGGACCGAAGACGTTTTGATTACGAATCAAAGACGCTACCCCTAGTATACGGATTTTAAATTGATATGGAATTTTTGGGGGTTGAGTGTTCATGTTAATAGGTATTTTCTTCTGAAAAGGTTTGATTAGAAATCTTGCGTTATTTATAGCTGACCTGACTTCTTCAGGAGTCGGATCCTCGTGCAGTTACGAAATATTATTTTCGCTAAAAAAATTAAAGTGTATTCAGAATTGAAAGCAGTAACTAAAGAGCAACCATTGTCAGACTTAGTTAAGAGAGCATCTGCTTCTTTAAGTTTATTATTAATGGCATTAACCAATTTTCTGTCGTTATCCGTAACATTATGAATAGAGGCTGCATTTTTGCTGAGAATGTTAGCTACATCATAAACAGTTCTAATTTGACATGCATTATCTATTTTTTTTTACAATGAACACGAAATTTTAGATCTACAAGCATTTTTTCAATTACTTTTTTGTCGGACAAGTTGGGCAAGACATTGTACTTCAGCCCTTTCTCCAGCATGACAGTTTCATTCTGTGTAAAAGTAATGTTACTTTTATTTAGAATTATTTTATAAAATACATGACTGGTTTTTTTAAGAGTGCTTAGGGGAACTTTTTCGCCAGGGAACTGACAAAAAGTCTTACTAAGTTTCTCTTCGGGCTTACGCATTATGCCTTGTTTTCAAATTTCCAAATGTTCATTATTCTGTATCCAGAAACCGTCAATGTTGAAGTCATAATTAATACCAAAAATATTTGTGAGTTCTAAATACAGGTAATATGCCTCTTCATTAGGAAGGACTTTCTAATACATAGCCTTTTAGCATCATCAGAAATGAGACTTGTAGTGATAGGTCTGAAGAACTTGGGATCTTTCTTAGAAGAAGTGGTCTGTCTTGTATGTCGACGTTCGCCTCAAGCGGTGGTCCCTATTTTTGAATTATGTAACAACAATGCAGTCGCACGTAATCTGTTGGCTTCGCAACTGGCAGCAGTGAAGCCAATTTAATGGAAATCCATTAAGATGGACACATACGACAGACGCGTGGCGCTTGGTTATTCCTCAGTTTGTGTACGAGACACCCGCATGACTGTCTGCAATAACGGCAGCTCGACGCTAGTACAGACCTTTTACACGAAAGATGACCGTGCTCCAGTAGTCCTACAGAAGTTCCAAAAACCCAAGGGTGTAAAAAAAGCCATAGTTCAACATCTGAAGAGGGCCTGGAGAAAATGATTATAAAATTAGGAAAGATAAGCTCTTTTGAAGTGCAGTGCGACAGATGCAGGAAAGCAGTTGATCCGACGTCTGTCGAAGATGTGGTCACAGCATTGCAGTAGAGGATGTCAAATTAAACATCTTTCAGTCGTCAAATTTCCAACCTTATTTTATTTGGCAACCAGTTTCAGCGTTTTACTACGCCATCTTGAGGTGCATGACTAACGTGTAGGAAGAATCTACCTCGGTTGTGATCAAATCAGGGGCCAGCACTAGCGGTATTAGTAGACATTTGAGACAGTGATCAAAGCAACCATCGCCTGGAGAAACATCCATGTGCCACGCGTCTGTTGATGTGCGTAATCTGACGATTACAGAACCATCTATTGATAAAATTTTCATGAATTTCTGTGTTTCATGTTGTTTTGCCTTGCGTCAATAAGAAGCTGTTCAAATTTGACGTCATTCTCAGCAGTGGATCTACTATACTGGCGATTAAAATTGCTACACCACGAAGGTGACCTGCTACAGACGGGAAGAAGATGCTGTAATCTGGAAATGATGAGATTTTAAGAGCATTCACACAAGGTTGGCGCCGGTGGTGACACCTACGACGTGCTGACATGAGAAAGTTTCAAACCGATTTCTCATACACAAACAGCAGCTGACCGGCATTGCCTGGTGAAACGTTGTTGTGATGCCTCGTGTAAGGAGGAGAAATGCGTACCATCACGTTTCCAAATCAAATGTCGGATTGTAGTCTATCGTGATTGCGGTCTATCGTATCGCGACATTGCTGCTCGCGTTGGTCGAGATCCAATGACTGTTAACAGAATATGGAATCGGTGGGTTCAGGAGGGTAATAGAGAACGCCGTGCTGGATCACAACGGCCCCGTATCACTATCAGTCGAGATGACAGGCATCTCATCCGCTTGACTGTAACGAATCGTGCAGTCACGTCTCGATCGCTGAGTCAACAGATGGGGACGTTTGCAAGACAACAAACAGTTCGACGACGTTTGCAGCTCGGAGACCATGGCTGTGATTACCCTTGACGCTGCATCACAGACAGGAGCGCCTGCGATGGTGTACTCAACGACGAACCTGGGTGCAGGAATGGCAAAACGTCAGTTTTTCGGATGAATCCAGGTTCTGTTTACAGCATCATGATGGCCGCATCCGTGTTGGGCGACATCGCGGTGAACGCACATTGGAAGCGTGTATTCGTCATCGCCATACTGGCCTATCACCCGGCGTGATGGTATGGGGTGCCATTGGTTGTGCGTCTCGGTCACCTCTTGTTCGCATTGTCGGCACTTTGAACAGTGGACGTTACATTTCAGATGTGTTACGACCCGTGGCTCTAACGTTCCTTAGATCCCTGCGAAACCCTACATTTCAGTAGGATAATGCAAGACCGTATGTTGCCGGTCCTGTACGGGCCTTTCTGGATACAGAAAATGTTCGACTGCTGCCCTGGCCAGCACATTCTCCAGATCTCTCACCAATAGAAAACGTCTGGTCAATGGTGGCTGAGCAACTGGCTCGTCATAATAAGCCAGTCTCTACTCTTGATGAACTGTGGTATCGTGTTGAAATTGCATGGGCAGCTGTACCTGTACACGCCATCCAAGCTCTGGTTGACTCAATTCCCAAGCGTATCAAGGCCAGAGGTGCTTGTTCTGGGTACTGATTTCTCAGGATCTATGCACCCAAATTGCATGAAAATGTATTCACATGTCAGTTCTAGTATAATGTATTTGTCCAATGAATACCCGTTTATCATCTTTATTTCTTCTAGGTGTAGCAATTTTAATGGCCAGTAGTGTACTTGTGTAGCGTTTTGAAACTGCAGCTTAAATTATATATATCCTTTTTTATGATCAACGGCTTACCACAGTGTGTGCTGCGAATTACTTGAATAAGAATCGACCTTCTGTACATTATTATCTACTGGTAATCATGTACGACACATGCAAATACAACCGTGGCGGCATGTGTACGCTAACTGCTGCAGTTGAGGAGGGCCCGCGATGTGTGCACGCCCTTCACACGTGTGGGCCGCGGCGCTGTCGGCCCGGGTCGCGGCGCCTTAAGCTGATGACGCGTCGCCGGTTAGCTCGCGCAATGGCGCAGATTAGCTCAGTCATGTATTCCCGCACAGGCCATTAGCACAGCGCTACGGCCAATACACGTGATGTGGAATGGTAATAGCGGTATGGCTGGCAGCCGTGAGCGGGAAGGAGGGGCCTCAGCCCAAGGAGGAAACTCAAATCACCAATGTTGCTTGTCATATCATTTCGTCAGTAACTCATTATATTAAGAGAAGAAACGGAAAGCACAGCTTTTAAGTTTCTCAGTTTGAATATAATGAATTTCCTTGAGACAGAGAAGTTGCTGTTCATGCATCAGCATGGCTTTAGAAAGCATCGCTCCTGCGAAACGCAACTCGCCCTTTTTTCACATGATATCTTGAGAACCATGGATGAAGGGTATCAGACGGATGCCATATTCCTTGACTTTCGGAAAGCGTTTGACTCGGTGCCCCACTGCAGACTCCTAACTAAGGTAGGAGCAGATGGGATTGGTTCCCAAGTATGTGAGTGGCTCGAAGACTTCTTAAGTAATAGAACCCAGTACGTTGTCCTCGATGGTGAGTGTTCATGGGAAATGAGGGTATCATCTGGAGTACCCCAGGGAAGTGTGGTAGGTCCGCTGTTGTTTTCTATCTACATAAATGGTCTTTTGGATAGGATGGATAGCTATGTGCTGCTGTTTGCTGATGATGCTGTGGTGTACGGGAAGGTGTCGTCGTTGAGTGACTGTAGGCGGATACAAGATGACTACGACAGGATTTGTGATTGGTCTAAAGAATGGCAGCTAAGTCTAAATATAGATAAATGTAAATTAATGCAAATGAATAGAAAAAATGGAAGCCGTATGGTTGCGTTATGGACGCTTGGCATCGTAAATAAATAAATAAATGAATAAATAAGTAAAAAGTGTACTAACGGAGCAGAGACGAACTGAGAATCATTATACAGGGTGTTTCTAAAATGAATGTAAAAATGAGAGGGATGGTAGAGTGGGTCATTACAAGCAACTTTCACTTAGCATCTCCTGTCCTAATTCTTTTAGAGTTCTGTGCTAAGCATTCAACAGCGTCGCACGCCGCCGGGAACTTAGGCATACAGTCTATCTTCCGAGTCGAAATGGTAGGAGCTATTCCGGGCGGGACAATACCACGGGTTTTTTTTTTCTGGCGTATACTGGGACGCGAACGCGTTACGTTTGGCAGTGCAAGTGCGTGTTTATAAAGACGTCGCACCCGTGCACACTGCAGACTCTGCTTCATACTGCGTCAGTGTTTGTTACTGTGTGAAGTGGATGGTAAATCGACCTCTCTTCTAGGGACGAAAGGGCAGATAGCACTGCGCTACCAGGCCAGCGGACGCATATATTCTTGCTGCTCCACGTTTAAACTTCCACCGGTTTCACAATCATCGAGTGGCAGATCGGCGGGAGTTCACCGTCCTCCACACGCCCCTGCGAGGGACAAGTTCAGTTGAGACGAGTTATCCTCTGACAAGGTACTGTAGTGAGGTACGTGCATTCAAGACCTACATCGTAACCAGGTGCTTTGTTTTTGTGTTACACGCGCTAAGGCAGGCCGGATGCGGTTGTCAATGTGAGGTGCGTACATCAGAAATGGAGGAAGAGGAGTTAAAACGGCTGCCAAACTAGCGCTCGACAATCTAGAAGAGTGTTGCTCGACAAATGGGTGCAAGCCATTCCGTAGTGTGGCGTGTGGGGATGAAGATAATTTCCATCCTTACCATCTTCAGAAAGTCCAAGCCCTTAAACCAGAAGATTTTCAACGTCGCATTGACTTCTGACAATGGTTTTACGGATGTGTGCCATTCAACCATAATTCCCACACTTTAAACATTTTACGGATGAGGCATCCTTTACAAGAAAATAATAATAGTCAACACGTGTGGGCATGGGAAAATTCGCACGCCGTCTTTGTTCGTAGTCGCCAAGAGCGCTTCGCCATCAGCGTTGGACTGGTTTGATACACGATAACCTGATTTGACCATACATGTTCCCCCGACGACTGAACGAAAACAGATACTTACTCTGTTGCTGGAAACACTGCCAGAGTTATTGGAACAAGTCCCACTCAACTTGCGACAGTTTGTGGGGTACTAACACCACGTTGCATCATGATGCATCTGCGCAGTCAGCTCAAGCAGTGCGTAATCGTTTCGATGAGACCTTTACTGAGAACGGCATAGAGCGCGGTTGGCCGCTGGTGAGGCCTGCACGTTTCCACAACTTGACACCCCTTGGATTTTTCGTCTGGAGAAACCTTAAATGTATTGTTTACGAAACATTTGTGGATAGGGTTGAAGAGCCGCCACTGTGACTTACGTCATCCTCTAATGCATTGTCAGCTTTGTCAAAATGATTGAAATGGCTCTAAGCACTATGGGCCTCAACATCTGAGGTCATCAGTCCCTAGACTTAGAACTACCTAAACCTAACTGACCTAAGGACACCACAAAGACCCATGCCCGAGACAGAATTCGAACCTGCGACGCAGTAGCAGCGCAGTTCCGGACTGAAGCGCCTAGAACTCCTCGGCCACAGCTTTGTCATGGGTGCGACAGTCACTCAGGCGTCGTTCCAGAGCGTGCGTTCAGTCAGAAAGGAGAATTTTCAGCAGTTTTTGTGACCGATCGGAAATAAGGTTCTCGAAACATCAACCCCAGTTTGAAGTCGATAAGAAATTGAAAACGCTGCCTTCCAGATTTATTTATTTACGATTGAGACAGTCGCTCTGCTGTAAGAAACGGTGTTCACTGTATTTCCCTTTATACATTGTCGCTAAAGAGTATGAAGATCTTGTAAGTGTTTTGAAAAAAAAAAAAGACATTTTGTCAATGGAATGAGTGATTGATTGTTTTGTAAAAATGTTTTGTTTATTGACGCAGTCACATTCTTATGGCACAGTCATAACCGGTTTCGGCCGTGCAAGGACCATCTTCAGATTCTAAAAGCGGCATACATGCGTTGAACCTGTGATCAGTGTACGTCGCATTTAGAATCTGAAGATGGTCGTTGTATGGCCGAAACCGATCATGACTGTGTCATAAGAATATTATTGCGTCTATAAATAAACAAAAATTTTTTACAAAGCTTGTAAGGGTGTTGCAGATGAGATTGTGCAGAGAAGCTGTTGTTACGAAGTAATTCGATACGTTTCGCGGTTTAGCAGTGAAGTTAGTAATAAGGTCGTCGCGCGCCCAAATTCAAGCATCCTGCTAGAGACAGTGTTACCAAATTTCTTTCTTCGTTCAGTTTCTTCAAACCGAGCAAACGTAGCTTTTGCTAACTTAGTTTAAATTTATAAGTTACGATTTAGTCACATTTTAACTGGTAATGAGCATTTCAAAATCAGGTAACTCATGTACCCACAGATGTTTTACGTATTACCGTATTTCAGCGCTCACAAGTCTACCAGTTGATTGTGACGGTACGTCACATAAATATTGACATTTTTAGCGGTTGTAAATCGTAGTTTGCGTATTTTATGAATATAATTAGTAAAAGATATAGTTAATGTTCTTGAAACAACTGATACGCAGCGAAAACATCTTTATTTAATGTCTATGAAAATAAAAAAGGATGGAGACAGACGCGACTGTACGGCCGAGGAGGAAGGACATATTTAGTGGTAGACACACTGTTTTGTTTCGCTATACGGAAGGCAGCCATTGAGAGGCTACACATATTTTATGTACGTTATTCGTATTTATTGCTAAAATAACCTTGTTATTATTATTACAAAATGAATTTCTTTGTAATAGTTGTCACCTCAAATGCTCGCAGTGGATAATTATTTTTAATAAGCATTTTTTCAATAATTTGCACTGCGGGAAGCTCATCTTTCGATGCAGCCTCTGGTCGGCCATTACGCGCCGAAGTATTAATTTATTTTTCAGGGTTAACAGTAACTGTAAATGCGAGAGATTTCGTTGTAAGAACGTTTTTAAATTGCAACAGATAATGAATTTACGTTAAAGTTCATGTTTTTAAACTATACAGATTCCATGAGTTGAGTAAGTTTTATCTTGGCCGCTCCACGGCAACAGTCGAAATTCTCTTAAGCCTTGCTTTGCAATCAATAAATAGAAATTAACAAAATTACATTAAATTCAGTTAACTGCAAATATATTTTAGTCATAACGTTCAAAATCTGAAGTTGGTACATGAATAACTGAGGCCTTTCAAGAACCCGTTTCATATTTACTTATGCACGTAAGTAAAAGTGATGTTGTTGTTGTTGTCTTCAGTCCTGAGACTGGTTTGAATGCAGCTCTCCATGCTACTCTATCCTGTGCAAGCTTCTTCATCTTCCAGTACATACTGCAAACCTACATCCTTCTGAATATCCTTAGTGTATTCATCTCTTGGTCTCCCTCTACGATTTTTACCTTCCACGCTGCCCTCCACTGCTAAATTTGTGATCCGTTGATGCCTCAAAACATGTCCTACCAACCGATCTCTTCTTCTAGTCAAGTTGAGCCACAAACTTCTCTTCTCCCCAATGCTATTCAATACCTCTTCGTTAGTTACGTGATCTTCAGTATTCTTCTGTAGCACCAAATTTCGAAAGCTTCTATTCTCTTCTTGTCCAAACTAGTTATCGTCCATGTTTCACTTCCATACATGGCTACACTCCAAACAAATACTTTCAGAAACGACTTCCTGATACATAAGTAAGTAAGTACATACATAAGTAAGGGAGTAAAAGTGATAAGAAAAGACAATATCCCAGAGAGAAAGAAGCATGGTGAGAAATTAAAAATAAAAATATATAAAATGTAGATGTAATTTTTTGGTATGTGACGTAATAAATGTCACCCGACGTCACATGTTTCATTTCTTACATTCATTTTACAACTGCTCTGTAGCGACTATTTGGGCTGCAAGTAGGGATATCATTTGACATAAGCGACTTTTTCAAATTGAAGATTGCTGTTACTTGTCATCTGAGAAAAAGCAATCCAGCTAAACTGGTTGGCCGTTCACGTCCTTCTCTCTTGGGCATCCATGGGCGGTGAAGCCAAGAGTCGGCAATAAGATCCCGAGGAAGTCTACTGACAAATATATAAAATGAAAGCATAAAAGGGAAAAAAGAAAAGGAAAAATAGGGGATCGCTTCTGTCAGCTGTACTGGGACATTACGCGGCAACTGTGGCGACGAGTGAGAACGTGTACCGGGTCGGGATTCAAACCTGAGATCTCCTGCTTACCAGGCAGGAGCGGTAACCACTGCACCATCTTCGACATCTGGGACATAGCATTATAGCAACTGCACGGACTATCTGTGCACGCCTCACGGTCGACCCACACTGCCATCAAGCGCCACCTGTCTGCTATCCCTGTCCATTTCCTCCATGTCCAAAAGAACAGGCACCACGCATTCACATAATCGATTTTCAAAGTTTCAAGAGCCGACTCTAAGCGATGGCTCTAGGAATATGGTACAGTGTCATACGTATCGCTCACATAGGGATCGTGAGGATAACATTAGAATAATTACTGCACGCAAAGGGGCATTCAAGCAACTACTCTACCCACGCTGCATACGTGCATCTAACGGGAAGAAACCCTAAAATATGGTATAGTGTGAAGTACCAAGCGGTGGTTTGCATAGTGTGGATGTAGATCTAGATGTAAGGTGTTTCACGTCCAGGCCTCATCATAGAACGTCGAAGTCGAAGACCTTGTCGCACATAATGCCGGATAGTCGACGATCTGTGGCAACATTGACGAGGGAGAATAATGCTGCTACAATCGCAAATATTTCAGTACACAACGCTGAACTAACATGGTCGAAAGTGGGACTTGGACGCAGACGATCCCTCCATGTTACGATCTTGACTCGACGGTGTCGTGAGTTACTATTAAACTGTGCACTTGATCATCCAGACTGGATTATGAATCAATAATAACGTGTCGCCTGGTGTGATGTAGTACGTGATGCACTAAGAAGGAAGTCTGTCAACTGTGAAACGGCTAATGGAAACATTTTCTCAGCCATGGACATAGGCGTTTAGGGAGAATATTACGCTTTAGGTGTTATACACCAAGCGTTTCACGTGACCCGTGGCTGTAATCGAATGTACTGTGAAACCTATGGACTAAGTGTACATTGATAATTTTCATGTGTTTGATGTATATCATACATAAAGTATAGGAATTCAGTCGTAACAATACATTATCAGTAGCTAATATTTCAGCTGTACATCCACATGCCATCTTCGAAGCTAGTCAGACGAATGAATCCACGTGAATATTACTGCGAACAACCCGCATCTCTCCATTCTTGATGTCTTCCCCTAAAATGATGGTATCTTTGCGGAGGGTAACTCTCGGAGTCACAAGACGATAACTGCATAATAATAGTTTGGGGAGCGTGAAAGTAAAAGCCTCTAAATGTCCAAGAAATTCACCTGATTTGAAACCTTTGGATGCTACCGAGTGGCATCTCAATGGCTGCAAACCACTGGCCCGTACGGCAATTTCTTGATCTGTTCGTAGGTGTCTGTTGCTACTTACGTCTGGAAATCTACCAACGGCATTCCGAATCATGCCACGAGCACCGCTGTTGTATTGAGGTGGACCAATACAGTTGTAGGCAGGTGATAATAAAATGGCTCTGAGCACTATGGGACTTAACATCTGAGGTCATGAGTCCCCTAGAACTTATAACTACTTAAACTTAACTAACCTAAGGACATCACACACATCCATGCCCGAGGCAGGATTCGAACTTGCGACCGTAGCAGTCGCGCGGTTCCGAACTGAGCGCCTAGAACCGCGAGACCACCGCGGCCGGCCGGGGGGTAATACCGTTCACCCAATCATTGTAGGTATTTATATCAAATTCATGTACAGATCTGACAATGGAGATTATTCATCATATGCCTTTTTCGATATTTATACTCAGTAACCAGATACTTACAATGAAAATGAAATAAAGGATATTAACTTGCGATGTAACTATGATTACCTAGCTATGATTAACCGACAGCGACTGGTAATGCTAGGCCAGTATTATGTGTGACGTACTCATATCTGAACGACACTTCACCCAGGTACAATGCATCAAAATAATAATAATAATAATAATAATAATAAATCGATACCTATTTCATGCTTTATTCGACACTACGCGGGTGTGGACCTCCTCATTACTATAAACAAAAGGCGATACGGCGTAAGGCATTATTTTCCGTATTTTATTTGTTTTACGTGTCCAGAACACCAGAAACTAAAATCTAGTATAAATCAGCGGTAATAAAATTTAAGGTTTCATTATGTTTTTCCCAATAATCAGTTACATAGATGGCAGTATCGTTAGCTAGCTGTAAATCTAGTGGGGTACCGGTTGTGCTGAGTTCAGTATCGATATTTCCACAGTCCCATAGCCGTTGCCCACTGAAGTAGCCCCGACGGATCGGGTTGCATTTCTGATTTAAGACCCTAGTCCTCAGCCTGTTGAGAGCCATCCTAATTGTGAATAATTTGTTACTTCCAACCGTAAGGTCTTCCTTCAGCTCCAGGACAGAATTTGCTATTACATCCTTCCGTAGATGAAGACTCATCTCTTCGACGAGGACGTTGATTGGCTCTGTAATCCAAAGGAAACTCTTTCTTGAGCTAAGACTCATGGGCTATTTTTGGTGCCCGTGTATAGATTAACGATTGTCGTCTGCTTCTTCTTCTTCGCCTCGGCAGTTACTTGTCACCGTATACTGGGGTGAGCTATCCATATAGGGTACATTTTCTCGGCGTAGGCCTCAACCATCCTTATATCATGAGGGATGACTCATTAACGGCCACATCAATGTGTTTCACATGGGTAAACGTCTACCACACAGGCGCGGCACGTTCATCTGCAGACAAACTGAAGCTCACCTTGTTATCACATCAGTTTGTGTTGGCCAGTTTACGAATGAATACTATTCCTAGCACAGACTATTTGCTTAGTGTCACAAACAGTGCTGTTTAAATGACAGATTTCTGTCCAACTTTGCGCTTAAGTATTTGAGAGTGTGGCAGCGCTCTAGCTCTCTCGTTTTCCAAATGAAATGGAGTTTTCTTTTGTCTTCCTTATTCTGTAAATTCCAAACTGAGGTCTTTCCGTCTTCTCCGTCACAGTTGGACTCAGTTCCAGATTCACCTCCAAGTTTAGAGTAAGTATCTCTGACCACCAGTAAAATTTATTTTCTCATACAATAATCAGCCCTTATTGTCTTGAATAGTTTTATTCGTTTAACTTCTGAGAAATAGTGGATACTAAAGTAATACTTATGCTTATTCGTTAGCAGTAAATATTTATTTCAAAAACATTTTCTGTTACTGAAAAGTTCCTTGTATATAGCCCGCATCTCGTGGTCATGCGGTAGCGTTCTCGCTTCCCACGCCCAGGTTCCCGGGTTCGATTCCCGGCGGGGTCAGGGATTTTCTCTGCTTCGTGATGGCTGGGTGTTGTGTGATGTCCTTAGGTTAGTTAGGTTTAAGTAGTTCTAAGTTCTAGTGGACTGATGACCATAGATGTTAAGTCCCATAGTGCTCACAGCCATTCGAACCTTGTATATACGAGTATGCAAATACATTAGAGCTGAAGCGTTTTTAATACTGGAAGGCAGATGCATACGCAATAATAATACAGTGCTGTATATACATACATCGACCCTGCCAGTGCTGTAGTAGATTATTTGTGCACTTATACAGGGACGTACTTCCGCTGTCGGTAAGTTAGAAACAGCAGATTCATTTGGTATCGGCCATGCATGTGTTTGACTTCCTGTGTACTGCTAATTTCTCAGGAGGGTGATATCAGTTTCCGCTGACCGTTTCACGGGTAAATGATTTGTGAATACAAGAGATTTCCGCCTTATCATTCAGGTACCATAGACTGCGTCGGTAACCAAATTTTCGGGTGTATTATGTCTATCGCGAGACAGCCTGAGTATAGGGTCGCGCAGGCAGACGGAAATTTAATTGCCACTGCTCTTTCTGCATTGCTTCGTAATGATTGAATCCTTGTCCATGCCATTTTTTGGTGGACGCATGAAGGATGTTTGAATTATATTCCGTTTTCGACGGCTCCAGTATCTTTACATGTATACAATTTTTCCCTGTTAACAGTCGTGAGAAAGTTGGCTGGTAATCTTAACAAATTACCGCAGTGGATTTGTGGTTATTGCGGGTATTCATGGCTATTATTGGTGACACACAGTGTAGATTCAGTGAAATTTACGGAATAGCTGATCAATAATTCAATTTCATGGCAGGCGCCCGCATGCGTTCTGCTTCACGGTTCTCTCGCCGTAATAATTAGATGTTTACTTCATCTCAGATTTTCACTGGCACTTGTAGCAACAAAAATTATTTTGAACGTACTTCGCTCACTTGTGGTTTAGTAATCCTTAAGCTGTTTATCATGTATCGAAAGAGCTTACCTGTGAGCTGCACCCCTATATTGCTTGTTATTTCTTGTATTTGTTTCTGTTAATTTAAACAAGGTTTAACAATTTACTGAGCCCGAGTACAGGCTTGCGCGTTTTACTCCTTAGTCCTCAAGGCCACTATCATACCTGTGTGGGACATCTTATGCTGTAAATCTCTTAAAAGAATATAGGAATACTTTTCCTTTAAGCTTACAAGATAGGTTCGGTGCATAATAAGACAACGAGCAGCACGGAAGATCGATTAGCGGGAGCAGTGTTTCCGTTATGCAAAACGTTTGTTGCGGTTGCCGTTCCTTTTATCAGCCATGACCAAGCGCGTAACGTACGGTCCTTAAGTAGTTTAATCCAATTCATATCACGCGTAAGTTACAGATTACGTTCTTATTACAGTCTAGTGATTGAAGAAAATAAATATTGCATTTGATAACTGTTATTATAGTTTCGAGCACCATGTAACTTTCACGCATTTGATGAATTTCATGGTACAATTCATGGATTAACAGGACTTACATCCAAAACTGTTGACTATTTTGTAAAGAAAAATATTTTATATTGGTCTAGGCCCGAAATGGTGGAAATTATGTACATCTGCTCTACGTGATCACCTTGCAGTTCAAAAATTAACACCTTAATAATTCCATGCGAGCATTGTCTTCACTTATTTTATAACTACCTTCGTTTACCCCACCTAGGTACGATTCAGCAAAATTATATTTTGGCATTTGATCGAGAAATTGGTGACAATATTTCGTGAAAAGCCTTTGACACAACGAAAAATGTATTTATTATAAGTGTTCGCAAATAAAAAACAGTTTTTGTTACGACTCTCCCACAATACAAGTTATTCAGTTGCTCGACAAATGTTAAGTGTCATATATTCACCGAATTAAGGAAATTTCACAAGTGCTTCTGATCTGTGCTGATCACCTGACTATATTATAAACGACAGTAGACAGTCTAAGAGCACGTCTCAGACTTACATAGATGAATAGCACTTTCTTGAGAAACCCCACACATCACTTAAGTTTCGGTGCATGACTTCCAGTTAATTTCTGCGAAATGAGTAAATGTTGACAGGAAATAACAAAAAACGTCGCACAATTACAGCAATATTCCAGGGGCACGCTATTTCATTATCATCCACTTAGGAGGAACGGTGTCTAGAGCCATGTGAACTTGTTGTTGGAAAGTTCTGTGTCGGATTCTCCAAAACCTACGGTACGTCGGGCTAAAACGTAGAGTAAATGTTGGTACTTTTCCCTTCAACGAAAAGCTTTTACGCAAAATTCGTTTAAAATCTGTGACCCACATATATTGACCCATGTCTCTAGATTTAGCAGTGCTGCATTGAGTAACGACGAGCTGGTGGAAACACTGTTTCATCCCTTCATTTTAATTAATATTTTATTGTGTTAACGGTGTTTATAACATCTGAGTCTAGCCTTTTGGAAATTTTTCAGATCTAGCCATCATTTTCTTCAGTAGAAGAGCCTGTAAGAATAATAGCATATTGCTCCTAATCTGCGCATTTTTGTACTGGGCAATCAAGAACAGACTGTAAAGCTTGTATGGGTGTTGCAGGGGATGTTGTGCTGGGAAATAACTGTTAAGAACAAAATTAGATTCGTTGCCCCGTTTCCCAGCTATTTAGCATTTACGGTAACCAATCTAACCAATCTGGTCTTTGTCAGGTCTAATTCAACCACTTGCGAGCGCTGAAATGTGGTAATACGCAGGCATCTGTGGGTACATGAGTTACCTCTTTTTTGAATGTTCATTATCAGTTAAAATGTGACTTTTTTGTGAATTATAAATTGAAATTAAGTGAGCAAAAGCTACGTTTACTCGGTTTGAAGAAACCGAACGAAGAAAGAAATTTGGTAACACTGCCTCTAGCAGGTCGCTTGAATTTCGGCTTGTGACAATCTTATTGCTAACTTCAGTGCTAAATAACTCGGAAACGGCGAAACGTATCGAATTATTTCATAAGAACAGCTTCTTTGCACAATCTCCTCTACAACACTCTTACAAGCTGTTCAGACTTTTTGGCAATACAGTGAGTAACTGTTCTTACATCAGGCCCACTGTCACAGTCATAAAGAAAGAAATCTTTTTAATGGTCAAGTTTATGATCATACATTATTCATGATATTCTGCACCTTAGCCGTTGGCTATGTTGCAAGGCTACAATCGTGCAACTGTCAATTGAGTAAACTGGTGATATATGTCTGCTCATGTACTGGCTCTTAAATTCTTCGAGCATCGGTCATTTAACACAGTTCTGAATGGTCTTCAGGTGACAGCACTGAACTCTCAGAACATATACATTGTTGTCTCCAAGCACTTCGGATAATGGTCCAGAAACTTCTATGTTACACAAGTCAAGTAAAATTTCAGAAACGATTCCATTAAAAATTGTTTCGCTTTGCATACTAAACATAGTACTACGTAGTAGATGTAGTGTTGTGTTTTAAAACTGAATAAGACTAAAAAACATTGGCCAAGAGACTTAAAAGGAAATACAAGAACACACAAGAGTGGAATGGAATCAATTGTGAACTTAAATACGCAGCCGTCACCAATACTTTGGCTACGTGAGGGAACTCACTGGAACCGTTCAAAAGACGATCTTTATTGGCGCTACCCTTGAGTCGAAGCGGTGCTGAAGATAACGCTACCTTCCTACGCTTCCTGGCGGTTTTCCAGGTGACTAGCGAGCTGTGCGAGCCTCACGTCGTGTAATGATTAGGGAGCCGAGCTGCTCTTAAGACGACGGTTTACGACGTACTTCGAAGGCAGTTTCTGTAGTGGTAAGTAGTTTCGAGACTCGGATGCTCGACAGGCGCATCTCTGGCTTGCTGTAGAGGAAGTGACTGACCGTAGGGCAGCATCATCTGTCTAAATGTGCAACAAGAGGAGTCACATATTTCCTTGAATCGTCTTAGAAACATCATCGTTATTCTAAACTTACAACAAGTGGAAGAGGACTCCACTTTCCTGACTCATGTTAGTGCAATGACACTGACATCTATAAGAAGCGAAAAAATTTTTACTTGCAAAATTCGAAGCTCCATTACCTTTGCATCAAGCAAAAGCAATTTTTTTTTTTTTTTGGATTACTAGCTGCCCATTTATAGTTCAGATATGAGACATTTTTATATCGACCTGATAAGTGATAGCCTGAAATGGTGAACGTTATGGCCAATTGCCCCCAGTCCGCAAGTGGATGCGTAGAGATTGCAGGTGAAATGCTCTCTTTCTCTCTCTCACTCTCTCTCTCTCTCTCCCTCTCTCCCCAAACACACACATAAGGAGGCAGGGGTGACAAAGCTTACTATATTTTTAGAGGAAATATTATTCGCCATGACAAAGAAACAAGTTTGATCAACAGTGTTCAACAACTCATTATTTAATTCTTTGTCCAAAACTCAACATCTATTTCAAGCGGAACAAACCATAACATTTAATCAGTAATCAATTAATCATAACCTGAACTATAAAATGTCCTTAAAAAGTTTATTACATTTATCTATTTTATACCACGGTACACCTCACAAGAGAAGTTCTTCGCCTACCGTTATTATACGACGTAATATTATCCACAATGACACTAACGCTGCAAAATTATCGCAAACTGCCACTTAAGATTTTCCCCTGTCACATAAGCTACGTATGGGAAAATACCGTCACCACGAATTTCTAAATACATCTAACTGGATTCCTGTGCAGTTGGGACTTGGTACACGCCAAGCGGGCGTTAGTAAATAAAAGCATAAAATACCAAACGTCATTAAAAATTTAAGGTAGAAGTATTGGCAGAACAGGACGATTCTGGGGCGACAGGACTGCGATTAATAACAATTTGTAGATATCTAGAGTTCCCAATACATAGTGATACAAAATGCATGATTCAGTCGGGCAAGTATTTTTAATTCGAAAAGACTTCCCACGAGATCTCGAACAAGCCTACAAAAGGGAAAAAAGAACGTATCGTAAGCTTGTGGCCAGTATTAATGAGTCATGTTTAAGAATTGCAATAAACTTGGGACAAAAAGCTATGTTTTTTTCTAACTCATTTAACTTACTTAGGAAAATCTGTTCGCAATTTACAAAGCACTTACAATTATTTGTTAAGTAACTTAGCATAGCTACTTAATTACTGTACTCCTCAATAACAATAGCATTTTGGAGCCGAACTGTAAATGATGTGAATGTGTAATAAGTGAATGACTAAAACCTACATGAATTTGGAAATATCCATAATTTGATCTGCATATCGGTTAAGACAGTGGCATTGGATGAAGTATGATATCATAAAAGATGTGACACTGCATGAAATGTGTCTCCTGCTTCGCCACCCACCTCAATAGTACACCAGAAAAGATGGAGGTGGGTAAAATCAACGAAAAGTGCTTTGCAGTAATACAGAAAAATTGAAATAAGCTTAATTTCATAATAATTGTGGTTCCAGATTTTGACGTTAAAAGTATGCTCTGACACGTTGACACTACAGGGATTTCTGTTACGTGATTTCTAAGAGTCATGTCGAAATTGTGAAGAATAAGTTGTTTTAAAATTGCGTAGGTGCTGTGACACTGAAGCGTTCCCAGGATGCGATCAATGTACACAACGTGATAGCAGCCTCTGCCGTAGACCCTTCACGTGCCTTACTGAGATTATCTCAGAGTTACTGCACATCGTTTAATAAAACTTGCTTAAAATGTAGATAAGTTGTCGAGGATACTAAACAGCATATCTTGGGGCTACCAGTGGCTGCTGCCTTACGTTGGTCGTTAACGCTGGGGACAACATTATCCCCGGAGCCGAAAAGACTATCATAGGCATCCGAACCTGTTAGTACAGCACCCTCCAGTCGACTACGCTCCCCGTATGCTACATTTTGATCCAGATTCTACAAATAGTAGGAAACAGTTCCATTGCATTTGAGTGGAGGTATCTATAAAATTCTGTTTTTTGTTAACAACGTCTTATCATTCGTAACTTGCCAGCTGTATGAAAACGGTGATATACCGAATATAGATTGACACGCCTACCTAGGTTTGTTTTGGACAATATCTGTAAGAAGCTAAACAATTTACTGATCATTCAGTACTTGCGTAGAAAATAAAATGAAATAGAGTTTTAGAAACTGACATGCACTACCAATGGTTTGGCAAAAAACCGAAAAGAGAAAATAGAAAAACTGTAGTTACATGTTGATCATAATAATGTATGATATCAGTTTCTTCTTTATTTACTTTACTATATGTGCTTGCTATATTGTTTCTTCAACACATCTGAATCCACTCTATTTCATCATTTGCTAGTCATTGGATTATATCTGTGAAGTAGCCTGTTGAGTAAAATAACCGATGTACCCTCTGTTTCGGGTAAACGTACGTATTTACATATACAGATGTTACAAAAAGGTACAGCCAAACTTTCAGGAAACATTCCTCGCACACAAATAAAGAAACGATGTGAAGTGGACATGTGTCCGGAAACGCTTAATTTCCATGTTAGAGCTCATTTTAGTTTGTTCTTCCACCTACGCTCAATGGAGCACATTATCATGATTTCATACGGGATACTCTACCTTTGCCGCTAGAACATGTACCTTTATAAGCACGAGAATAACATGTGGTTAATTCCCGACGGAGCTCCTGCACATTTCAGTCGAAGTGTTCGTACGCTTCTCAACAACAGATTCGGTGACCGACGGATTGGTAGAGGTGGACCAATTCGATGGCCTCCACGCTCTCCTGGCCTCAGCCCTCTTGACTTTCATTTATGGGGGCATTTGAAAAATCTTGTCTACGCAACCCCGGTACTAAATGTAGAGACTCTTCGTGCTCGTATTGTGGACGGCAGTGATACAATACGCCATTCTCCAGGGCTGCATCAGCTCATCAGGGATTCCATACGACGGAGGCTGGATGCATGTATCCTCGCTAACAGAGGACATTTTGAACATTTCCTGTAACAAAGTGTATGAAGTCACGCTGATACATTCTGTTGCTGTGTGTTTCCATTCCATGATTAATGTGATTTGAAGAGAAGTAATAAAATGAGCTCTAACATGGAAAGTAAGCGTTTCCGGACACATGTCCACATAACATATTTTCATTCTTTGTGTGTGAGGAATGTTTTTTGAAAGTTTGGCCGCACCTTTTTGTAACACCTTGTATACACCTCAAAAAAATTTGATCGCCTTCTCTTTTATTCCTTAGTCAATGTTATATCTTCGCACGTTTCCCACATTATGTAACATCTTACAAGGTATCAAGAACCAAAATATTTACAAACCAAAAAGGAATGTTCGCACTTGTGGTACACTGAAATCCATCCGTTAGATGATGTGTTTGTATCATTTATCTGTATGCGGATTGTAAGCCTCTGGCGAGGTGAAAAGACTCTCATTTTATCTTTCATTTGTTAGAAAAGTCACAATCTTTGGAGGGATAGCGAAAGCATACATGTATGTGGTACTTTGGAGACTGTACCCAATTGTCTAATCCAGTAACATGAGTAAGCGTGCCCATGTGGACACAGACAGATAACACACACACTTCTTTCCGCTGATTGTTGGGACTAGTGCACACTTATCGCGTAGACGCTGCTTCTTACTTTCATGATTCTTTTTGTTAGGATTTGACACCTCTGTCCAATGTTTTACTTCGATTGCCATTTCTACTCTGTAACACACAGGGATTTATTGTGAGAGCCTTGTCTGATGGCGCGATTTCATGTAATATTCTAGTTATGTGCTTTTCAGCTTTATGTGTCTGCTTTCTTTGTTACCACTGTTAAAGCTGTCGTTCTGAGCAAGAGACTTTGTTCCAAGTTAGAGGATCAATGTTGGCCTTTCATTAATTCATCAGTGAATGTTGGTCATTGCTCATGTAACTGTCCTAAGTATTCCGAGGATTAGAGCTTAATTAGGGTTCTTTTTGTTCCATTATTGAAGAATTTGTGATTTTTATTCCACATGGTCCCATGGAGGACATACATAATTTCGTTACCAGTTTTACGGAATTTTTTCTTGAGTAATTATGCAAAAGAATTTCAAATTCTCTCCAACTATTTTTCGTCTCGAAGCCACTTATGATATGTGGCAGTTCCATGGTCTGTTCCCATGTCCTCAATTATCCTCTATATAAAGCCACAGTATGTTAGTATACTTCACTGAATACGTTCTGCCTTCAGCGGAATCATTATTCAGATAAGCTGTCATCGGAAGATCATTTATTTAAAATATTATTTTAGCAAATACAGGCTGATACGAGAGGCCCTCTGGCGATTACGTTCTTCCAACTACTTGTCGTCTAGACTGCATTCTGGCGGCTCCGCCAACTCACTTTACACTCTTGTTTTACCCATTTGGCTGTTCCCCCAATTACGAGGGTTGTTTTTTTTTTAAGTAAGGGCCGTTTTTATTTTTAAAGAAAGATACAAATACCTTTTGTAGAAAAATCTTTTATTTTCTGATTCTACACACTTTTACCTATTTTCCTACATAGTTGCCTTGTTTATTTAAGCACTTGTCATACCGTACAACTAAGTTTTTAATTCCCTCTTCAAAGAATTCGGCCGCCGGCTCCGACAGCCAAGGGTTCACGGCCGCTTACACTTCATCGTCGTCACTGAAGCGCTGCCCGCCAAGATGGTGTTTCAGATACCGGAAAAGGTGAAAATCGCTAGGAGCAAGGTTAGGTCCGTATGGTGCATGGTCCAAAACTTCCCAGCAAAAGAATGAATCAAATCCCGAGTCTTTTGAGTGGTGTAAAGCCTAGCGTTATCGTGCAGGAGCAAAACTCCTTTTGTCGGCGTGCCGCGCCTTTCGTTTTGAATTGCTCTGCGGAGCTTCTTCAGAGTTGCACAGTAGGCATCTGAGTTGATTGTCGTTCCCAGAACACAGTTGCCATAATCTTGCGCTTTCACAGCGTCTGTTTGGCTTTGACCTTGACGGGTCAGGTTGTGTGTCGCCATTCCATCGATTGTCGCTTACTTTCGGAAGTGATATGGTATACCCATGTTTCATCTCTAGTGACAATTTGACTCAACATGTCATCCCCTTCTTCCTCGTAACGAATCAAAAAGTCCAATGTAGTAGCAAATCTCTTCCCTTTGTGGTCCTCTGTGAGGAGTCACCCACCGAGAACCCAGTTTATTAAAGTTTAAGTTTTCAGACACAATTTTGTACAAAACCGATCTTGAAACTTGTGGAAATTGCAAAGAAAGAGTGGAAATTGTGAATCTTCTGTCCTCACGAATCTTTGTTTCGATTGCAGCCACCAAATCATCAGTGATCACAGAGGGCCGGCCTGAGCGTTCTTCGTCATGGACGTTTTGACGGCTATTTTTTAACTCTCTAACCCATTGACGCACTTTACCTTCACTCATTGCATTCAAGCCATAAACTTCTGTTAACTGACAATGAATTTCTGCAGCTGATAGGCTTCTCGCGGTCAAAAACATATCACTGACCGTATCTCACAAGCGGCGGGCGATTCAATAATCGTAAACATTATAAAGTAGCACAGCGATGCGTACACGTCAGCTACAGAGCTGCAGCTTGCATCGGTGTGAATGGGAAGGATGCCGGCAACTGGCGCGGTGGCTTGTTGCGGCGTCCGCGCGAACTACGGGACTATACGCACGAACGGCCCTTACTTAAAAAGCAACCCTCGTATTTTATCATTCTTATATTATTTTGGTAGCTCTGTAAGCTTATTCTTGTGTATACTATTAACTTTTATGTAATATCAAGAAAAGAGTTTCTCAGAGACGCATATTGTCACTTAATCATTCTAAAATTTAACTTTATTCGTGGTTTTAACTTATATCCTTTTGTCACTGTAATAAATTATGTCTCTTATAATCATATTGCAAATTTCACCTACTGCATTTTTTTTAATTTCATTGCATTTTGTACACTTAAATTATTGACGAATACGTGTAGGCTTTCAGCGGCGACATGCAATTAGCTCACGACACACGTATACTTTACGGCTATTGTACCTTAGTTTCATATGAATAGTCACGCTGTTACCGTGATCAGTAATTTATACCTTATTTTTAACGAGTGAAATTGGTAGGTTGTTTTGTGTGTATTTTTTGACAATGGCACCACACCTTCGTTCTAGAAGCACGTGTTTTAAAGCAGGTTCGGTTCGTCATAGGTTTTCCATATAAATGAAAGTAGTGCTTTTCATTTTGTCACATTTAATTGTTTTAAGAAGTAGATTGTACACTAGTTGTTTTCATTTTCCCATGTCAGGCTGCAGAGCTGAAGATGGTCGTTGTTGACAGAAACTGATACCCTAAGAACCAAACATTTTTTTGGTCATAGACGGAAATAAAAGGAATTTTTCTAGACAAACTACGAATTATAAAAAAAAAATTATTTCAGCATAAGAAGTAAAGTAATGCATAAATCAACCTCATGGATTTGCTTGAGCTGTTGCTATCGCAGTTACTTCACCTTCAATAAAAGAATTTATATTATAAGCGATTGTTCAACAATAGGGAACAAATTAGCTAGACTATAAGCTGACATCTGTATTACTAATCCAGAAATCAGATTCCTTAATGTGAACCAAATGGTAAAAGGCAAAGTTATTTGCTAAATGAGTTACTTCGGAGACATTTCGATGCTATCCAAATTAATGGAGACCATAAGTGATAAACGTTATATTACACATCGCAAAATAAGTTTTACAGTTTAATATCAAACACAATATAGAATTAATATTCTAGACTTAAGCATGACATCTCACAGCGGCAAACATCAGTTCCAATTTTTTTTTGAACTCATCACAAAAGATGCCATTATTACTAACACATAATACCACCCAAGTCATATAAGCTATCATACTTTTGAGCAACACTTAACTGTATAACCAAAATTAATGTTGAAGCAGCCATAAAATTTAAAAACCTAAACATTTTCGAAACAGTGGCATAAAACAATTAATCCATTACATCAGTCAAACACCATGATCATAAAAATGTTCAGTAGCTAAACAAACTAATTTTTTGTCTCTAACTTCTGTCGCTAACTTCCCCTGTCAACTCACAACTTCTGAACCACAAAAGGTCAAAGTCAGCTTTCTCACAAACTATACCACAACAAACGAAATAGTTCATGACACTAAAACATCTAACCCATTTTGTCACAAATCTGGCCACTTGTGACAACTGCATCTGTTACTACACAGAACAAACAGGAAGAACGAAATGTGATACAAAAACAACATGCACCAACTCCATTTAAAATATCTAAATAAATTCGCATCTGCTGCCCTGCTAACACCTTTGCAGACATGAGAAATAACCTTCAGATCCTACACACTGTGCACCATCCCAAACAATTGTAAATTTCCACCCATTATCAAAGATCAGCCCACTCCATAGTAAATGAACAAAATATTTTTCAGAATTTTAAGGAATCTGAACACTGCATAATTAACACTTCCCTTGACACTAAGTACCCTATGCCGACCAACACACACACACACACACACACACACACACACACACACACACACACACACCACACACACAGCCTGTAGATTTTACAGAGTATTCAAACAGCAAGTGTTCGTAGTGTGATAATGAATTCAGTCTAAATCCATACATACATTTACTATCGTCATAGATCAATGTACAGGTTTACATAATACGAATAGAGTCTACAGAAAATTTCTGCTCTGGCGTAAAATCTTGGAACATTAGCTTAAGTTTATATTATTTAAAGCACGTGGTTCTTACTTTTACGTGCAATACTGTTTAATTATCATAAATCACGAATATAAGCAATATTATCTGGAATGATTTGTGCGCTAAGAGGAATGCTATGTAATAAAGTAAATGAAAGTAACGTCAGCAACTCGACCGTAAAGAGTTTCACGATATCAGGAACTCTTATTACATCGCTGCTTTCAGTGCCTACCTTTTTCCACATTCCTATGTCTACCAACTGCTAGACAATAGATGGTAGGAGCTACACAAGATAACTGCGAAGAAACCATGGACAGCAGAAGAAATACTTCAGTTCATTGATGGAAGAAGGAAGTACAATAACGTTCAGGAAAATTCAGGAGTACAGAAACACAAACCAATTACGAATGAAATAAATAGGGAGTGCAGCGACGCTAAGGTGAACTGGCTGAACGAAAAATGTGAGGAAATCGAAAACGAAAAGACTGTCAGAATGAGTGAATCAGAATATAGGCAAGTCCAAACAACCTTCACTGAAACTAAAAGCAAGGGTGGTACAGAGGACAGAGCATGTAGATGGAAGGAATGCACTGAAGGTCTGTATGAGAAGAGAACTTACCTGATTATGTAATAGAGGAAGGAACAGGAGTCGATATAGAAGAGAACTTGAATCAGAATTTAAAAGAGCTCTGGAAGACTCAAAATCAAATAAGGAAGGAGGGATACGTAACAGCCCATCAGAATTCCTACACTCGTTGAGGTTAGTGATAACGGAATGGCTGTTCACATTGATGTGTAGAATGTATCAGTCTGGCGACATACTATCTGACTCTAGAAAAAGCATCATCCAAACATTTGCGAAGATGGCAAGAGCCAACATGTGTGAGAATTAACACCTCATGTATCCAAGTTGCTGACCAGAATAATATACAGAAGAATGGAAGAGAGAATTGAGGATGTGTTAGACGACGACCGGATTGGCTTTAGGAAAGATGAAGATACCCCAGAGGCAATTCTGATATTCCCGTCGCTAGTACAAAGAAGATTAAAGGAAAGGAGACACGTTCATAGGATTATTCGACCTGGAGAAAGCATTCCACAATGTAAAATGCTGTAGGATATTCGAAATTCCGAGAAAAATAGTAATAGGCTATAGGGAGACAAGGGTAATTTATATACAAGAACCTATAGGAAACAATAACAGTGGAATATCAAGCACGAAGTGCTCGCATGAAAAACGGTGCTAGAGAGGGATGTACTTTTTTATCTTACTATCCAATCCATACGTCGATGAAGGAATGACAGAAATAAAAGAGATGTTCAACAGTGGAATTAAAATTTAAGATGAAAGGATACAGTAATAAGAGTAGTTTATGGCGTTGCTGTCCTTAAAAAAATTATGAACAAGTACAAGACCTGCTGAATGGGACAAACAGTCTAATGAGTACAAATATATGAATTCGGAGGACATCGAAGAAAAACTAAAGTAATGAGAAGCAGTATAAATGAGAACAGTGAAAAACTTAATATCAGGAGTGGTGATGATGAAATAGAAGTAGTAAAGGAATTCTGCTACTTAGGCCGCAAAATAATCTATGATCGAAAGAGCAAGGGGGATATCAAGGGCATACTAGCAATGGTGAAAAGGGCCTTTCTTGGTAAGAGAAGTCTGATAGTATCAAACACAGACTTTACTTTGAGGTGGAAATGTCTGAGAATGTACGTTTAGAGCACAGCATTGTATGGAAATGAAACAACATGGACTATGGGAAAACCGGTAAAGAAGAGACTCGAAGCATCCGCGATTTGGTGCTACAGAAGAATTCTCAAAACTAGATGTACTGCTAAGGTAAGGAATGAGGAGATTGTCTGCAGATTCGGTAACTAAAGGATGTATGGAAAACACTGACAATAAAAAGGAACAGAATGGTAGCACGTAAGTTGAGACATAAGGGAATAAACTCCGTGGTACCAGAGAGAGCTATAGACGGTAATAATTGTAGATTAAGATAGAAACTCGAGTACATGTTGGAAATAATTGAGGACGTAGGTTGCAAGTGGTACTCCGAGATTAAGAAGCTGGCACAGGAGAGGGATTCGTGGTGGGCCGCATCAAACCAGTCGGAAGACAGATAACTCAAAAGAAAATTAAAAAATACCTCAGCTACGCAAGGATCCCCATAGTGCTATAAACAATCACTAAGATCGGAGTACCAACTATTAATGAGGAGACGTGTGACCTGAGATTGGTAGTGGGAGAATGCCACCACAATAGTAGAGCGGTTGCAGTCATTTCTGAAAAACAGTATCCATGAAAGGTATTCCTCATGAGCCGCTAGAACTGTTTGGCATATCCATCCCAAATAATGTTGATTGTTTGTTATTTTCTCGTACCAAAAGTAAATAAACGATTTGTACCTCATAGCGTGCTCGACAATTCCTAATGAGGCGGTGCAGTTACTGAAACCTGATAGTCAATGAAAGCAGGATTGCTGATGGGGCCGAAAGCAGTTACTGTTTGTTGGATTTTCTTTTAATCACATACAATTTATTTAAAATCAGCAACAAATTACAATATTGGCAATAGTTTAGGAATTGTTTCACGGCTGAAGGCCATAATGGGAATAAATTAAGAATTGAGTAAACTTGTTAGAACTTAAGATTACACTTATTAAAATATAAAAGACAGGTCTTAACGCTTGCTGCAAAAATGCAATTGCCAAATTAGAATTTCAGTTAAATAACGACACTCACAGATGAAGGCCTTAATGGTAATACATTAAGAATTGTTTCACTGCTGAAGACTTTAAACGCCAAGAATGGCAATTAGTAACATAATTTAACAAAGGTGCATAAAAAAGAGACACAGTAAATAATGTTTTGAAAACAAGCCAATGTGGTCGCTACTGGAATTTTAAGACAAGTAACCATAGTCATGGCTGGAGGCCTTTAACGCCAAGAATGGTAATTATTGAAAAAAATTTACAACATACAATAAAACAGCAAATATAATAACAAAGGTTAATTCAAAAGGACAAGCAACTGATCACCAAGCAGGTGAGACAAATGATGGTTACTTGGTAATATAAAAATAAAATAATAACACACTAATAAACATAAGAGACAGTCAGAGACGTTGCTACCGGAATCGGCCTGTGAGTAGGTCAGGCCAAAAACACTTTCGCGAGCGATGAGATAGGCAGCCAAGAGTTGCATTCACACCACAACATGGTAACTTAGAGTAGTGGCAGTCTGACGAGTGACTAATGATAATCTTGGTGAGGCTATTTGACGTCCAATAGCCCAAATGCAAACGTGTAAAAATACGCCAAAGCCGGAACCGGGGGTCTGAACTCCACCCACAGAATATTGTGCTTAGAGCGCCCGGAACAAGAAAGGAATCGCTGCCACCAAGGTAGAAGAATCGCCAACCAGCCCACAATCAAGAAAGCTGTCAAAAGTACACGCCACACCGGACAGCGGCGTCAAGGCGAGGAAACATACACAGGCATTACATACACTACCCCACCCCCCACCCCCCCAGGGCAGGGAACTGGGGCGTTAACGGCCACCAGGCAGGAAAATACCGCTGGTAGGACTTAACAACTGTAACAAGCTGAAGGTTGTAAATAGTAATTAGAAGACTAGGAAAGGTAATCAGATCCGCCTTCCCCAAGCATTGCAATCGCTTATCTTGGCCTCGGCGACTCTACGAGCAGCAACATGGACCCAAGTTACTGGAGAATCGCGAGATATCACTATGGTGCATGTCTGCCTACTCGAATTGAAAATCACTCAACTTAAAACTTCGAAGAGCTCGTGTACCCTCATGACCAAAGCCCTTCGATCCAGCAGTCCATGGGCGCCACCAGCGGTCCCGACACGTTCTCGCTCTGCGTGGACCATGCTCCACCTGCGTCCCCAACCGAACTGCTCAGTAACACGAGATGGAAGAACACCGACGTCACCCCAAAGATAGGGCCACAGTTACCGCATATCGATAACGCCGCTGCTGCCACTAGTGGACAGGCAGCGCTTGTGAAACCAAGTGGCACCAGTCAACACAAGAAGAAGGAAAACAACCGCAATCATGTCAACTAAACGATACAGTCTGGCCTCCAATAGAGGACGGAAACCTACAAACAGCACCATCGTGAGCCGGAGCATGGCTCACTTACATTGACGATTTTAAGCACTAACTTTAATTTCAGGCAGTGCTGTGGAGAATCACAGTTCTGTGTTATTCTTTTTTGTTGAAGGTAAATTTGCTGCAGCTAGTACCAAACTCGTGGAAGTTTACATTCTGTTAACAAATGTTACTATGTACTTAAAATTAAGGAAAACGTGGTATCACTAGACTATACATACATAGTACGTCTAAAATAAGCATAGTTTTGTGTTAACATTGTGTAATTAGGATACAGAGGAAGTAAAACACTTGGTTCCATATTAATCAAGGAAATATATACTAGAGCGTAAAATACAGGATAACATAAAGTCTCTCTAAATATCTGTGGAAACGCTGATTTATCAAATATCTGCAGAATGTAATGCTACGTGTGTCACAATAGAGCTACAAACCAGGAAATCTCAACGTGTTTGCCTCCCAGGACTTGCCGTAGCTCTTAGCGCTCATCCAAGATCGAAATACCCTGTTCACCATAGCTGGAACACCAGCTGCCTCTCTGATTCGTTGTTGCCACGTTGTTTACATTTTGCTATGTTGCCGGTACACATATCCTACCCAACCCTTCACCTCCCAGCAAAAAAAAAAAAAAAAAAATCTGAGCTCGTTCGGTCTGTTGAGGTGGGAGCCAAAAACCTTTAAGAACAATGTCGAAACCATTTGCTGGGGAAAGATGCAGCGGGGAGTATACGGACATGTAAGGCAGAGTGATGAGATTGCCCTGGCTGTGGAAAACAACAGGGTTCTTAATTACAGCCTGTATCAACTATGGTCCCAAAAAAATTTCAAACAAGTCTTGGTATGCATGTCGGGTAACTTTTTGCTTTAAAGACACAAAGCATCCATAGACGTTCAGACTTGACTTTTCTGATCATACATTCGCTTTGGGTTTTTTTATCACCACTCTTGCACTGAGTGTCGTTGTTCACTGGCTCATATTCTGCTATTGTGTCTCTACACATGGTCACAGATGAGGATAATTGCTTCACAACTGAACATCTCTTTTGCCATGGAATAATCGTTTCACAGCCTGTAACGGATTAGCTAGTCGGACTGCGCAGTCTTCAGTTTCAGGCATGTCTAAGGTCGTGGCTTGATACGCAGATTTGTTTTCGAACGATTAAATCTCCAGGTAAATGTGGTTACGCTCCTTGCGATATCATTCTTTTTTGAGATACGGTTTGCTCTTTAGAATGTTCCTCTTTACGAAGATTACCAGTACGTTCGAAGCTGTTAACCAAATTCCTCGTTGCTGACCATGTGATACTGGCTTTCTACATGTTTGGTTGAAATCCTCTCGCATGTGTTGGTACACCGTCTAACGTAAATTGGCAGAAACATTCTGATAGCTCACCTGCAACAAAAATGGATTTGGAAATAGTGTCACAGATGTTTTGTAGATACTTTGTATGAATCTTGTGTTATTTTCCATTTTTACTATCTCCATGTGAAACAAATTGCCCTGTAGTTTGAGTACAATCGAGCAGTTTACTACATTTAAAAGGTCAAAGTACTTTCAAAAGTCTTTCCTGTACCACAGAGGCTGTATTTGCAGATACACTTTTCTCACAGTCCGAGGAGATAAGCACTATCTCTTAAGCTGATTTTACCTTCAACCTTCATTACCCAAAAACTTGTCCCTTGAATCTACACTTCTCTCCTACACCTAGTTATTAAAAGATTTAAGTCTCAGTTTTCCCAAAGCACACAAGGAAAAAAATACTAGCGGTTGTAAAGTACTGCTTTGTTCTTCTAGGTACGTTAAGTTCAGTTTAATTCTTTACGCACACAGGGTCGTATACAAGAAAAGTTTGAAAGTGAACAGGAAGTAAAAGCCATTGATGTACACCAAAGTAGACGTTTGCAACTAAATGGAAATCGCAATTCTGAATGCTACAAAAATTGTCTCCACTGTTACTCTTAACTAACAGAAAATTTATTAGTGTGAGGTAAATTAACAGGACCAGAAATGCAAATGAACTGCAGGCGGCACATTTATTAAACGTCAGCCGTCATTTACGTGGTGAAAAGCCCTTGCGGTTGTAGCAATTATAGTTATTCTAATTAGTCATTTGTTCGAGTTACTTTCACCACAAATCACGAATCATTGTTTTCATTTTAAAACTTTAAATAAATAAACGAGGCGTTATTTAATTTTGATGAACCAGTGCTGACTAATTACAAGCACACTCAAGTTTGCAGCTTCAGCGAATAAGTCCACATTATTCGGCAAAGTTTCGTGTAAATACTAACCTGTTCTGCAGCCAATGTTAAAATTATTTTTCTCCAATATTTCGACTGCCTTTTAATAAAGGGAACAGTTTTTTTCGCATTACTGTCGTCAATCTTTCGTCGTACACACGTATGGATTCATCCCATTCAAGGGAAACTTATAACCTTTAATGCGTGATCTGCTGAATCTAAAAAATAAGTTAAGAATCAGCGCTTGATTTTCTTTTCTTTTCACTGCAACAGTAGAAAAATTACCACACATTCTCTCTTATATCTATAGCAAGGCGCAAAAAAATACGAAACGTGTCACGTATTTGTAGGCAGTTTAACAAACATGCAACAGCAGAGGTATTCGCTTAGTGTAAGCGTCGCATGAAACTAGCAACGTATCACCTTCAAGGAGGTATTGTACTTAATACTTCATGTTCTTGATATCTGTGGGGCATGCACCAAATTTGGATGTACAGTTTTAAAATGAGACAGCCAAGAAACTAGGAGTAAGATAATCAGCTACACTTAAAACTTGATTTCATAAAAATTAAAAAAAGACAGCCAAGACTCAATTACGCTGTTGAAACCTTCCCGTCTAATATTGGATGAACGTTTGCTTGCTGACTGAACGCTGCGTCTCTTAAAATCTTTTAACTGCTGCTCTGTCAAGACTACCTGCTGATTATTACGACGAAACATAAAATGTGTTGTCGCCGTGGCCCTCAGTCGTTACCTGAAATTATTAAGACTGATTCTTACCTTTAATTATTTATACTGGATCGCCATCTGACTGCTACAGCAAACTGTGGAATGAATATACTTACTTCTCTTTAACATAATTATAAGCTGCTGGTGGAGTTTCATAATACTTTGTGACTGGAATTCTTTAAGTTGAAGTTAATTTAGATTTGATAAAAGCTGAAGCTCAGTTTAGACTTTTCTTTTAAGATAACAATAAATTCCGTAAAGCATTTACGTGAATGATTTTGGGATAGAAAATTCTTAATGCATTTAATCTGGTAGAAGTTAACTATATTCTGAGAACGATCTTGACAAACAATTACAAGGGGTATAGTTCTTTACAAAAATTCTTAAAAACTAGCATTGCGCTACATATAGCGAGTGGCTGGCGAGCACACCGCTTCTTTCAAAGTGTTAATTCATACCTCGCTTACAGCGACCTCCTCTCATGTCTCGCTAGCTACGACTGCCTCGTCTCACATCTTACTCGCAACTGCTCGCTTCCAACGCTCAATGCTACAAAAGTGCGGTCTCGCCGCCAACAATGGTTTTTGGTGCAGACAATCCCTGCTACCATTACAGATGTATTACTGCGCGCTGTTTCCCGCTCTTTCTCAAAAATACACAATGCAATTTAATTAACAAAACAATTTAAATAAGAAACAGTCCAGATAATTACATGCTAAAACAGTTTAAATACGCCTATTACATAATTACATATGCCGCTACTCGGCTTTCTTAAAATTTTACTACGTTGTTGAGTCATATGGACTCAACATAAGTATAAAATTTGATTATAGAAAATAGTTTGAACAAAGTGTATACACAAATGCTGTCATACGAAATGATTTGTCTATCTCTAATAAAGAGAATATGTAAATAGAAAGGGTTTTAGTAGGAATTGTACATCAAGTAAAATTTGGTTCCCTTAAATTTAACAACAAGAATAAGAGTAAATGTGAAAATCAATATACAGATCATATGAAGCAATTGAAAGTTTACATTATGAAACATTTCATTCAAATTGGCATCTCTTAGTACCACAATTAAGGAAGGTACAAAAGGAATTGGATAGCATGGTCAAAACACTGGCAACTGTCTGTGAATGCACTCAAAAGTCTGTTCCTTTCCATCACATAGCACAACACCAGGTTTCGCCATGTGGTTCCATCATCGCCTTGCTCCATAGTTTTAGTGTACCCAAACACTATGTATGTCGTCGAATAGCCTGAGTTGCCGCAGCCACATCAGGATTAAGTTCCATCTCCAATGGTCCATTAAGGTTGGTGGTGTGCATCTTGGTATGCAAACACCTATTGTCGTACATCATACTGTGGTGTGTATCTAGGTATGCAGGCACCAATTGACATACATCGGGCTGTGGTGTGCATCTAGGTATGCAAACACCTCGTCGAGAACATCATTGGTTGAAGTCACGTGTTTCACAATTCACTGATTCTGTGCTCAATAACCATGGGGATGCACAGGAATTAAGGTACGGGTAAAATTGTTTTGGCAATGGGTTCACGGACATTGTTGGTACCATAATTTGACTACCAAATAATTTTCCCTATGACAAAATATGTTGTGTCGTAATTTGTAACAATATGTAGTTTTAATTTAAGAATTCTTCCAGAAAATTATTCCCATATATAAAAGACATAAAAGTTCCTACTTATTCAGTATTTGATAGTATACAGATTTGTTATAGACAAGTACATTATTACTTATTCTGTATTTACACATCTTAGTTTCTTACATCATTAATTATAAATTTTGTTGACAATGCATTTCTTGACTTACTGTCCTAAAATTTTATCTTCCATTCAGGGGTGTAGTCGTCAGTTATGAGTCGTCAAATGTCAGGTCATAATATACAATAAAATTACTGTCATAAAATTATTTAAAGTATTCTTTTGCAGCTAAAAATTAAGGTAAATATTATTCTGGTTAGACATTGTAATGTGTGGTCCCCATCCATAGTGTTGCAATGTGTCACATGCTAGCAAAATTATTTCTTAACATTATACATTTCTTATATACTAACATAACATACACATTCTTCTTCTGCATCTGTGTCAACTCTCTGCATAACCTGTCATAAACATTCAGCATTAATTAACGTCAGCGCACGGCATGACTTATTATAAAACATTCAGTATTAATTATCGTCAGTGCACGGCATGACTTCAATAAACATCTTCTGGTACTTCTCGTCCGCACCTGGCATGACCTATAAAACACTTTATCATAATATTAACTGCTGCAAAATCACGTCAGCTCCCGGCATGACCTATAAAATTTCTGTAATGACAATTAGCGTCAGCTATCTGCGTGACCTAAAGATTCACATCCTTATTCTAACTAAAACTACGTTTCATTTTGATGACGTGTGACAACAATGCTGCATTCTGGAATAAAGAGTACATGTTAATGTTACCACTAAAATAATTGATTAATGAACGATCTATATTATCAGATTAGCTATTGCAAAAATCGACATTTTCTTAAGTAATTATGTCACGTTATAAAAAAAATTTCTTTCATTTATGAGCTCTCAGTGCACAAATTCATACGTCGTGTCGTTGTCTGCATGTTCTCTTTAAGTTAGGAAATGTTTCTCGTGTTTTTATTTGTCTTGGCTGGCGTAGCATCATTAAGTACTGCTGTGTTCTTTAAGGTACGGTGAAATATTAGCGGCCCGCTGCGTGTCGCGGCTTTGTTTGTTACCGAAGCGCGCTGAAACTACCATTGTTGCATACTTACGTGTCACGCCGTCCTTTCGTCAGCTGAAATGCAAAAATTTAAGTCAAGAAATGTTTCACGTTGGATACATGATGATTCCCTAATGATTTCTTCTTACGTAGCGTTTCCACATGCACTACATTAGTGTGTGGAATATTACGAACTCTGTAAGGGCCTGCATACAGAAGTTCGAATTTACGGCATCTGTGCTTACCTTTGTTGGAAAGAAAATGAGTGCGAATCAGTACTTTGTCGCCAATCTCGTACTTCTGTAGTCGACTTACCTGCTTCTGTTGTTTCTTCCGCCGATCTGCAGCTCTTTTAGTGTTTGCTAATGCTGTGTCTATTATTTCACAATGTCGAAGCCTACGCGTCTTAGGAAAAGTAATTAGTTCGGTAATTTTGTTCGGTGGGTCTTTATTTGTCAGTATTACGGTTGGTGATAGCATCATAGATTCATTGGGTATTGCATTTATCTCTTCTTGAAACTGTAAAATATATTTATCCCATGTTGTATGTCTTTTATGACAATAAATTCTGCATAACTTCCCGATCTCTTTCATTATTCTTTCTGATGAGTTGGAAGAACTGTGATATCTTGATATGTAAATAGGTGTTATGTTCTTACTTTCTAACATTTTCTTCCATATGTGTGACCTAAACTGCGGACCGTTATCCGAAATAACCTTCTGTACACGTCCTACTACTGATAGAAAATCTCTTACAAACGCTCTTGATACTGTTCTTGCTGTTGCTTTCCTTAGTGGAGAAAATGTTACAAATTTGGATGTTAGTTCTACAGCTACAAAAATATAACTATAACCATTATTTGTTCTGGGGATTGGACCGAAAAGATCCACTGCTGCCATGTGTCTTAACTTAACCGGTATGATGGGATACAATGGTGGAATGTGTGACACTGTTGATGATTTAGCTTTTTGACATATCTTGCATGATGCTATTACTTTTCTTATGTGTTTTTCCATGTTATTAAAGTGGCAATTTTGTCGCAGAATCAGAAAGCATTTCCTCGCTCCGTAGTGTCCATAACTTAGATGTGTATACCATATCAGTTTATTTACGATCCCTTCCGGAATGCATAAAAGCCAATTATTACCGTCTCGGTATGATCGAATAAAGAGTATATTTTGATGTACAGTGTAATGAAGTCTGACTTTAGCGTTACTTCTGTCTTTCCAAAGCGTTACAATCTCTTTCAGTGTTTCATCTTTCTGCTGTTCTCTCTCTATATCCTGTAATGCTGCTGATATAAAGTTTTCGAAAGCTACTTGTTTAATATACATAATACTATGGTTGTTGTAGCAAAAGGTATTTTCTTTCTCCATGCGTTTATTGTGAATGGACCTCGACAATGCGTCGGCAACAGTATTCTGCGTGCCTGGAATGTGTATAATGGTAAAATCAAACTCTTGTAAGTATAATTTCCAGCGGCTTAATATATCGTGCGTAAGTTTTGCTGACAATAAAAACTGGATTGCTCGGTGATCGGTATATATTGTTGTATGTCGGCCACATAGAAAATGACGGAATCGCTTAAAAGCGTAAATTACACATAATGTCTCTAATTCTGTTACAGAATAATTGCGCTCTGCTGGAGAAAGTATCCTGCTTGCAAAAGCAATGTGTTTCACGACTGTCTTATCTTCTTCCTTTATTTCTTGGAAAATATGTACTCCTAGTGCTGTGGTTGAACTATCTGTTGCAACGGAAAAGTTTTGTGTTGGGTCAGGGTGTGATAACAAAGGTGCTTTTAATAATGCTTCTTTCAAGTTCTCGAATTCAGCTTCAACGTCTTCATTCCATGACCAAAGTGTGTTTTTACTTGTAAGCTGGTATAGCAAGGGCGTGTCTAATGCTTTGTAGTGGATAAATTTTCTAAAATAATTGATAAGACGTAAAAAGCTCCGAAGTTCCTTTTTGTTTGTTGGCACGTCGATGTCTTTCAGTGCTTGCAATTTGTCAGGGTCTGGTGCGATACCTGTTTGTGAGATAATGTGCCCTAGAAATTTTATTGACGCTTTACCAAATTCAGATTTACGCAAGTTTATAGTTATACCATTCTGCTCGAATGTATTCAGTAATTGTTGAAGAGTATGATTGTGTTGTTCCCAGTTTTCTGCTGCAATTAAAATGTCATCGACATATGTAGTAATTTTGTTTTTCAGATCTTGTGGTAGAATAGTATTCATGCCTCGTATAAAGGCGGCAGACGAAATCGTTAGTCCAAACGGAAGTTTACAAAATTGATAGCATTCCCCAAAGCAAAGGAATGCCGTACATTTTCGGCAATTTGGGTGTAGTTGGATTTGCCAAAACCCTGATTTGAGGTCGAGTGTAGTATAAATGGAGGTGCCATGAAATTTTTGCAGTAACTCTTCTAACGTCTGTGGTCGGTCGGTTTCTGTAATGATTATTTTATTAACTTGACGTGAATCTAAAACTAAACGTAGTGATCCATCCTTCTTTTCAACAATGTGTAGTGGATTTATATATTGGCTGGCTGCTGGTTCTATTATTCCTTGATCGATCATTGCTCGTAATTCTTTCTTAACTGCTTCTGTGTGTATGTGTGGGATTGGATAATGCTTTGCTTTGAAAGTCTCGTGTGGTTTCACCTGAAATTCGTACATAAATCCTGTCATTGTTCCTGGAACATTGGCAAAAACTGCTTTGTGTTGTACCAGAATATTTTCAAGTTCTGTGCGTTCTGCGTCGCATTTTGCTACACTATTGTCTACCTTGCGTGTAATTGTCTCGAACATATTGTACTCCTGTTCCTCTACCAAGTCATTATTAAGTGTGTTCGTGTATAGTGCGATATAACAATCGTTATCTTGAGAATCAGTAATAATCTCGATCCTGTGCATATTTTGTTCTTCGGAGGATACTGTGTTTTGAAATCTTACGATCACTTCCCTGTTTTCCTTTTGTAGTGTGAGGTATGACGATTTGAAGTCAATCTTCGCATCGTACTGAACAAGAAAATTTATTCCTAATATCATGTCTGTTGTTAAATTCGGAACTATCCAACAATCACTGTGGAACGTTTCCCCTGCAAAAACAAATGTTAATTGTGTCTGTCTTTTAACTTCAATGCCTTTTCCTGCAAAAGCTCCCTTGACCTTCGTTCTGTTTAAAGGAAATACTGGGTAATCATTATTGCTATTGCATCTGTTAAATGTGTCATCGTTAATTACGCACATAGGTGAACCTGAATCAATTATCGCTAAAATATTGTGCGACTGTAAATTTATCTCTATTATTGGGTGATATATTGTTTTCTGTAGGATTGGTTTTTCCTGTAACAATGTGTCTCTCACGTCGTCAAATGTAATGGCATTTTCGGTCGTTATGTTTTCTCTGTGTGATTTCATAGTATCGACATTAAGAGATTCATTGCAGGTTTTCTCTAGTCATAATTCTTCCGATATGTGATTTTCAGCTTGGGAGTTTGGTATGTGTTCTATCAACTGTACAGTTCTGCCGTTTTGATTATTAGCAGTGTCTGGTGGATGAAATCTGGTGTCTGGTACATTCATACGGTAACGCAGCTGTTGGGCCCTGTTGTAGTTTCCGTTAAAATTGTCATTGTGGAACGTCCTCGGCGGTCTGTGTTCGTTTTCTTTTCTCCTGTCGTTATAACTGTGACTGTACGGCAGCCCACCTGCACACCGTAGAAACGTTTGTTTTTGTTCATTTTGCGGTCGACCCGCGTAATGGCCTTCCCCGGTCGCATTATCTGAGCGATGATTCATATGAAAATTTGACCTATTCGGTTGCGTGTTAAGTCTCGGATTCTGTTGCTGTCCGGAATATAAATTTACCGTGTCAGTATAATGTTTTTCATTACTCCTGTTTTCGTTGTCATTTTCGCTGCGAAAGCGTTTACTCGGATTGTTATTACCAAATCGTGTTTGTTCAAAAGTAGCTGAGTTTGTTTGTTTTCCGTTCTGTCGTGAAAAATTTTTGTTAACAAATGCGTAGTCTGCCTGGTGTGCTTCTAATACTTGTAAGATGTCTCTAAAAGCGGATACATTGTCCTTTTGTTGCCCTGTCAGTAATGACACTTTCAAAGCTCTGGGAAGTTTTGAAATGCAAAGCTGTATTAATGCCGATTGACTGTATGGCTCGTTGAGGTACTGGTTCTGTTCCACCATGTACTCGAAAAATTGTGTGATTGTTGGAAAGGTAGAATTTTCAAAGTTTGGCAAACTAAGTAGCCGATCTTTGATGCTGTTTTGTGTAGTGTCAGACCAATATGCTGATAAAAATGCTTCCTCAAATGCTTCTACAGAAAAACATTGTCTAGCAATTGGTCGCATTCGTCGTGCTGGTTCTCCTTCAAGAAAACTGACAATAAATTCTAACTTATGTTGTACTGGCCATGATGGTGGAAGTGCTCCCCTGAACTGTTGGATAAAATCCAACGGATGTATTTGCGCCCTGTCGTTTTTAAATGTTTTAAACTTTCTAACTGAAAGAAAATGTTTGTGATCAAAACTGTCATGTCTGTGTGTGTAAGTGTTGTCGTATTGTCTTGAATATGGATTCGGGTGTCTTTCTTCCTGGGTAAAATCTCTTACTCTCTGAAGTCTACCAACATTATATGTATTATGGATCTGAGGCATTTCGTAACGGTGTGTGTTCTGTTGAAAATGATTATGTGCGGCGGTTTCTTGTGCGTCCGCTATCTCTTGCTGTAGAGAATTTATTTGCTGATGCAATGAATCATTACGCGATTTTAGATCTGTGATAGTTTGTTGTATATTTGTCAATGGCGTGTTATTACTATTAGAGTTCTGTTGCATTGGGACTGGTTTCAGTGTCGTCTGATCTCTCGTCATTGTTAGTATCTAAAAGATCTATTCTTGTAGTGAGTTCATTGATCTTTTCTGTCAGTTCGTTTCGTAATTTACGGTTGCTTTTGGTGACTTTCTTAAAATCTGCCTTTAAATTTTCTGTGTCATGGTTAATTTCTATGTGTTCTATTTTGTCAGTTAGTGTCTGAACGTCCTCTGTTAATTTATCTTTAACATTCTGGATTTCAGTGTCTGTAGAAGTTTTCACATCGATTGTCTGTGTTTGGATTTCTGTAAGCCTGTCTTGTATTTGATTATTTGTTTCTTTGACCGTTTCGATTTCTTCCGAGATCGACTGTATGTGATTGTCTACATATGTTTTGCCCTGGGCAAACACTTTCTTTTTGTCGTCCTGACGCTGTTTAGTGATTGTTTGTAGTAATTCTTTTCGTTCTTTATCCTGCGATCGCACCAGTTTACGGTGACGTATCAAACAGTTTTCTGTGTGATTGTTAAAACGTTCATCAATCTGAGCGTTTTGTTTAGCAAAGTTTTCTGTCATTGTTTCCCGTATACTAACTGCAAATGTTGCTTGGTTATCGGATATTTCTTGAATTTTGTCGCGTAATTCTTGTGTTGATTGTGAACATTTTTCAGCGAATGTTTGAATTTCTACTTTGATTTCGTGTTTTAGATTTTGGTACATGTTGTCTAATTTCTGATCTGTGTGTGCGTGTTCTGCCTTAATTTCGTTTTTTAGATCTTGTGACCTTTTTTCTAATTCTTGTGACCCTCTGTTAAAGTTTTGATTCATGTCTTGTCTCATTTGTAGCAAAAATGCCATTATTGGATCCGTTTCGGATTGACTTCTGTGTGTATTTGTATTCGTTGTTAAAGGCTGTAGATCTGTGTTCATTTGAACATCCTCAGATGATTGTGACTGCGTCACGTTTTCCGTAATTTCGGAATTTTGGTCATGAGAACTGTTGGATCTGCTACGCAGGTTGTGTAGCTGTGTACCGTTTGAATCTAAATCAGTGCTTAATGGAGTCTCTCTGTCTGGCTGCATTGTAGTGGTTTCGTTACTGAAACTGTTATGTCTACTATGCGGAATTTGTGACTGTGTACCGTCTGTTGCATTTAATGCCAAATTATTTTGCACTACCGTTTCATTGTCTGTGGGCATTTCTGAAGTTACTTGTTCGTTAAACGCTTCCATATTGTTACAGTTATTAAATGTCTGTTCACCTAACGTTTCAGAATCAGGGTTTTCACACGTATTATTACTGCCTATTCCAGAAAAGAATCTCTCGTCAGTATTTTGTACAGTTTTATCAGTTTGAGATCGAGTAATTATTCTGCGGGACATTGTCTATAATCATCACACGCAACAAAAAGTTTTATCAGTTTGAGAACGAGTAATTATTCTGCGGGACATTGTCTATAATCATCACACGCAACAAAATATATCACTGTTCAAAGCGGATTCAACACTGAACAAACACTTTTCAACGCCGAATCAATAAAGCAAACAGAATTGCCGATGACCTGTGAATAAAAGTTATACACTTTAGTATATGCGTTGCGCCACTTAACAGTAACTTATTCACACTATTATCAAAGTCAGTATATTCATATCCACAGTAGATTCACTAAAATGTCGTACTGAATGGATATCGCCAAGTGAAACCTTCCCGTCTAATATTGGATGAACGTTTGCTTGCTGACTGAACGCTGCGTCTCTTAAAATCTTTTAACTGCTGCTCTGTCAAGACTACCTGCTGATTATTACGACGAAACATAAAATGTGTTGTCGCCGTGGCCCTCAGTCGTTACCTGAAATTATTAAGACTGATTCTTACCTTTAATTATTTATACTGGATCGCCATCTGACTGCTACAGCAAACTGTGGAATGAATATACTTACTTCTCTTTAACATAATTATAAGCTGCTGGTGGAGTTTCATAATACTTTGTGACTGGAATTCTTTAAGTTGAAGTTAATTTAGATTTGATAAAAGCTGAAGCTCAGTTTAGACTTTTCTTTTAAGATAACAATAAATTCCGCAAAGCGTTTACGTGAATGATTTTGGGATAGAAAATTCTTAATGCATTTAATCTGGTAGAAGTTAACTATATTCTGAGAACGATCTTGACAAACAATTTCCCGCTCTTTCTCAAAAATACACAATGCAATTTAATTAACAAAACAATTTAAATAAGAAACAGTTCAGATAATTACATGCTAAAACAGTTTAAATACGCCTATTACATAATTACATAGTGCTCGCCAGCCACTCGCTATATGTAGCGCAATGCTAGTTTTTAAGAATTTTTGTAAAGAACTATGCCCCTTGTAATTGTTTGTCAAGATCGTTCTCAGAATATAGTTATGTAATTTTGATGGAAAATTAGGTATGTAGCGCAACGCTACTTTTTAAGAATTTTTGTAAAGAACTATACCCCTTGTAATTGTTTGTCAAGATCGTTCTCAGAATATAGTTAACTTCTACCAGATTAAATGCATTAAGAATTTTCTATCCCAAAATCATTCACGTAAACGCTTTACGGAATTTATTGTTATCTTAAAAGAAAAGTCTAAACTGAGCTTCAGCTTTTATCAAATCTAAATTAACTTCAACTTAAAGAATTCCAGTCACAAAGTATTATGAAACTCCACCAGCAGCTTATAATTATGTTAAAGAGAAGTAAGTATATTCATTCCACAGTTTGCTGTAGCAGTCAGATGGCGATCCAGTATAAATAATTAAAGGTAAGAATCAGTCTTAATAATTTCAGGTAACGACTGAGGGCCACGGCGACAACACATTTTATGTTTCGTCGTAATAATCAGCAGGTAGTCTTGACAGAGCAGCAGTTAAAAGATTTTAAGAGACGCAGCGTTCAGTCAGCAAGCAAACGTTCATCCAATATTAGACGGGAAGGTTTCACTGTCTAACTAAATGCATCGTTTTGTGCATGAATGCCTAATAGTGTACTCGATAACTACAGACGTATATTTGCCTTTGCTACTGTTAATTCGATTACTACATGCGTAATGTACGCTATTGGTTTGAACTTTATTTTAAAAATAGCTATCTTTTTATATTTCCTGGAACACACTACTGGCCATTAAAATTGCTACACCAAGAAGAAATGCAGATGATAAACGGGTTTTCATGGGACAAATATATTGTACTATAACTGACATGTGATTACATTTTCACGCAATTTGGGTGTCTAGATCCTGAGAAATCAATACCAAGAACAACCACCTCTGGCCGCATTAACGGCTTTGATACGCCAGGGCATAGAGTCAAACAGAGACTGGATGGCATGTACAGATACAGCGGCCCAAGTAGCTTCAACACAATACCACAGTTCATCAAGAGTAGTGACTGGCGTATTGTGACGAGTCAGTTGCTCCGCCAGCAGTGACCAGACGTTCTCAATTGGTGAGAGAGCTGGAGAATGTGCTGGCCAGGGCAGCAGTCGAACATTTTCTGTATCCAGAAAGGCCCGTACAGGACCTGCAACATGCGGTCGTGCATTATCCTGTTTCGCAGGGATCGAATGAAGGGTAGAGCCAAGGGTCGTAACACATCTGAATTGTAACGTCCACTGTTCAAAGTGCCGTCAAAGCGAACAAGAGGTGACCGAGACGTGTAACCAATGGCACTTCATACCATCACGCCGGGTGATACGCCAGTATGGCGATGACGAATACACGCTTTCAATGTGTGTTCACCGCGATGTCGCCAAACACGGATGCGACCATCATGATGCTGTAAACAGAACCTGGATTCATCCGAAAAAATAACATTTTGCCATTCGTGCACCCAGGTTCGTCGTTGAGTACACCATTGCATGCGCTCCTGTTTGTGATGCAGCGTCGAGGGTAGCCACAGCCATGGTCTCCGAGCTGAGAGTCCATGCTGCTATAAACGTCGTCGAACTGTTCGTGCAGATGCTTGTTGTCTTGCAAACGTCCTCATCTGTTGACTCAGGGATCGAGACGTGGCTGCACGATCCATTACAGCCATGTGGATAAGATGCCTGTCATCTCGACTGCTAGTAATACAATGTCGTTGGGATCCACCACGGCATTCCGTATTACCCCCCTCAACCCACCGATTCCATATTCTGCTAACAGTCATTGGATCTCGACCAACGCGAGCAGCAATTTCGCGATACGATAAACCGCAATCGCGATAGGCTCCAATCCGACCTTTATCAAAGTCGGAAACGTGATAGTACGCATTTCTGCTCTTTACACGACGCATCACAACAATGTTTCACCAGACAAAGCCGTTCAGCTGCTGTTTGCGTATGAGACATCTGTTGGAAACTTTCCACATATCAGCAGGTTGTAGGTGTCATGAGAGGCGCCAACCTTGTGTGAATGCACTGAGAAGCTAATCATTTGCATATCATAGCATCTTCTTCCTGTCGGTTAAATTTCGCGTCCGTAGCACGTCATCATCGTGATGTAGCAATTTTAATGGCCAGTAGTGTAGATCTCTGGTTAAAAGTTCGCAGCGCCAGGGATTCATACTCGACAAAACTCGAGGTGCTGCCTTCCCTGCTAAAAGTGCTACATCTTTATATGTCAACATTACTCTTTAGTAGGAATACGCTAAGGCATACTCACACGTTAAAGCATTTGTAGTTTTAGAGAAAGCTTTTAATAAAGTTGACTGCAGTACACTCATCGTAATTCTCATGGAGGCAGGGCTAAACTACAGAAAAAACCAACTGCATTTACATGGGCTGACAGGCATAAAGGGAAGGCAGTTATTGAGAACGGAGTGACAGAGTGCTATCTTGGTTAATGGTACTAATTATGGATGTTTACAATAGTTCAGTGTGGTAATTCTACCGGAAACGGATGTGGGTGCCGTAAGTAACTACATAAATAAGTAAAGCATGTTTGTTGTTGATCTGCATTCATTCGGCGGTGAGTGCTGATTTCTGGAGCCTAGATGAATGCGACATTTTCACCCACACCGTGATTCCCGTCGTGTGTTGGCCTCACAGCGTCGGTCTTGCAGCAGTAGGGCCCTCCCAGAACCGTTGCTGCAGTCAGTACCCTGGCGATGTCTTTAGTAACAAGCAATAGCGTGCTGGCCAAGTCGTACATGGCTGCTACAGAAAAGGCGGCAGGGCAAGACGTGTCATACCCCAGGAGCTAGGGCTAGAAGTCTTGAACTCGGAGGTGCAGACCCGCGATAGCGTCAGAGTGCAGAGCTGCCGAGTGCTTAGGTGATGAGAGAGCAGTCGGAGGTTCGAGACCTGGCGGGGATGGTGGCGGCTTCGTAACAACACTGTCTTGTCCTCACGGAAGCGACTGGTGTAGTACTTACTGCCCAGTTGTTCGACGATGACCTATGGGGCGGGGAGGGGTAGGAGGTTGGGGGTAGAAGAATGCGGGCTTAAATACGGTTACCTGGAAGCTGACCAAGCAGAGAGAACGCCGCTGCCACATTACTCCACGCCGTCGAACCCTGTCGCTGGCGAACAATCTTTCCGAAGATGTAATCTTAGTCTGCCTAGTCGTTGGCTCGTGGCAGTATATAGACGGAGAAGAGTCTGCTCGGTGAAGGGGTACTTGTGAAAGCATGGGTCGCTTTGTCAATGCGCAGAACCCGGCTGTGTTTCGGCAGTACTGGGCACTGGCTTTGTGCAAACAGTTAAGGAAAATTAAGAAGACATTTGGACAGGGAATATAAGTCCAACGAGAAGAAACAAAAACTCTGATGTTTGCTGAGGACATAGTAACTCTGTCAGAGACTGCAAATGAGTCGCCAGAGCTGTTGAACGGAATTGTCTTGACAGAGGTTATAAGCAGAATATCAACAAAAGTGAACTAGATTGTAGTAGAATTAAATCAGGTAATACTGATGGAACTGCATTAGAAAAATGACACTGAAACACTTAAATGGCTTTTTGCTTCTTGGATAGCAAAATAACTGATAGTGGCCAAAATACAAAGGATATAAATAGTAGAAATTTATTTGCGGGAAAGGGTAATTTGTCTTGATCTAATATAAATTTGAATGGAAGTCTTTTTCTGAAGGTTCTTGGGTAGAGTGTAGCCTTGTAAGGAAGTGATCTGATAGAAGAGAATGGAAGCTTTGGAATGTGGTGCTACAACAGAATGTTTAAAATTAAGTGGCTAGATCTAACAAGTAATGGGAACGTACGAAATTAAATTGGGAAAAGAAGAAATTTGTCCCACGACTTTATTAAAAGAAGGGATTGGCTGCTAGCACACGTCTTGAGGCATCAAAGAATCATCAGTCTGTCAGTGGAAGCACGCACAGGGGTAGAGGGAGACCAAGACTTGAATAATGTAACAGGTTCAAATGGTTGTAACTTTACAGAGATGAAGAGATCTTCACAGGATACACTAGCGTGGAGATCTGCAACAAAGTAGTCTTCCGATTCATGCGCTGAACAACAACAAGATTATACCTACTAACAATTGGATTAACGACCCTTGCGGAAATCCTTTCCAGTATTGTATTTATTGTAGCAGACTTTCCTTATTAATTAGTAAATGCCCTAAGCGTAAGGTACATCTGTCCACATTATAATTTCAGATGTTCGAAAAGCTTAAACGTCTGGGGCCTGATAGAAAAAAGGAATATTGTAAATGACAATGTTTCGCGAAATACCCTTCGCCATTTATGCCAAGGTCTCTTGGAGGAGAGGAGGGAAGTCTCAGTTTCACTAGCCTCTCAGATTCATATTCAGATTTGTGTTCTTAGAATGCATCTACTGATTATGAAATGAAAGTTGCAAAGATTATACTGGATAGACTATCCCCCAGTAACACTTCATTCCCAGAACGTGCTTCCGTCTTCACTGTCAAACGACAGCGAGCGACTGTAACCTAACACAAGAGTTTGGACATGTGCTGTTACTATTCCGATTCCTGTCAGACGACGCAGAGGCAGCTACTGGAATCAAGTAGTGACACATTATCGGCAACCTTTGCTAAACTTACGCAGTTATTCTCTAAGTGGGACAAATATTACATACCTTTAAATGTAAATTAAGTCAGCATCTTATGTGAAGCTTTTATAATTTGGGAGAATGGACGGAGGTTAATATTTGGAAGGAAATCCCGCTGGGTAGATAACCATGAATCGATTGACTTAAAAATTTAATTTAATTTAATTTATTTGTCACACAGTGAATTTTCCATCGTATATCCATCGGGTTTACTGTACTCTTATTTATAATTTTGAACCTGATACAAAGGGTGGGCGGTAACGTCACTAAAAGCTAAAGGGGTGTGGCATAGCACGTTGTGTCGAGAAATAAATGTTAAGAAAAAATTCGATACGTTGGGCTGTTTTCGAGTTAATTATCATTGTAGTTAATTAGGCCGTCGGGCGCTCAAATTAAAGCGGTCCCCCAAATTCAGTTACTGCCAGTTGTTATCATAGCATAGAGCAATAGAGCATGAAACAGCTCAGCCTTTTACTAAAATTTGATCCTTACTACCGTCGACTGTCTAATTTTTGTATCGCACACTTGTTCAGTTTTATGAAACCAAAGGAAGAATAGGTTTGGCCACACTGTCTCAGGCGGGCTCGTTTAATTGGCGCGCACAATAGCCAGATTGGCTAACTCCAATGCTTGCCAACTCGGAAACGCGAAACGTATGGAATTTTTTTCTTAACCACTATTTCTCAGCAAAACCTAGCCTGCCAGACCCTTGCAAGCTTTCAGACTCTCTCTGACCATGGTGTGTATTATTCTAATATTGCAAATGTCGCAGGAATTACGTCGATTGCTGTCGATCAGTTGTCATAACTATTTGTTGATTTCTGATGTAAAAGAGGAATATGTTGATGTCAACTCCACTTTCCACAGCGTGTGACGGTAGGATTTAGGCCCGTTAAATGAAGATGACCACAGTTTCAGAATTCAGCACAGTACAAGTAGGGGGCATATGGCGTCCATATTTATTAATGATCTAACACACTGCAGCATCCACAACGCGAATTTTAACAGTGTTTTGTGTCTAACTACTTTTGCTGGATCATATCTAGAGTGGCAGTAGCGGCTGATTCGATGGTCATTTCTGTAGTAATTTTTAAGCCTTTGTTTTCCACACACAGAAATATTGAGAAAAAAGCTATTAAGTTACTTAAAATAGATGTATATAGTTATGTGAACAATTTTACATGGATTTCTTTTTTTTTTCAAAATACTGTGTGTTGCCCTTAAACATCATTGTCCACAAAAGACGAACGGATACTACAACATTCCCTGTTGTTCCTAGGCTGAAAAAACTTATTCCATCGTTCATGATTTCGTATGAAATGTCTTACAAAAAATTTTTGTTGGTCCAAACTGTAGCATAAATCAACATTTTCCATCCAATGTAGTCGAATATATCTAAACGCGAACCACACATCTTCCTTTTAGGCCCATAGTTTGGCCGATGCGCACAGCTATTACATTGTACATCATCTACTGGCACTGGAGCTACCGATTTCTTCTTTTTCTTCTTTTTCTTCTTGTCTTATTGTCCATCCAGTAGGCAATTCAGGTTTCGACCTCACAGCAAAAATCAGTTTATTTGCAATATTCCACATAAGCATTCGCTAACACATTTGTATAATAACGAACCTCGAAGACTTCCTCTTTCTGCTGATAGTAGTTTTCACTGCACAAGGAAAAAAGGGCATTGCAGAATCGAAAGGAACTGCTACACTGGTAACTGGTGCACACGTCCTCTACTAAACACTCAAACTATTCAGAAAAACTTTTCGCCAGAGACTACGAGGTAGCGTTATGCACCGATAAGCCAAAACATTATGACCACCTGCTGAAAAGCTGATTATGTACATCAGTGATCCGACCATTAGTTGGTATGTGGCATTAGATGTCTTGGCATGGGTCTCATAATTTGCTTAGATAATGGGACTCTGATTTGCCCACGAGATTTGTTTTGCTTTGTTCTGTTTTAGAGCGCAAAACAACTGGGCTCATACGCACACGATAAGAATCCGGAGGGGTTGCATAGGATTTATAACAAGCAAATTGTGTCGTCGAGGCATCAACGTTAATTCACTATAATGCTCCTCAAACACGAGTAGCACGGTTATGGCTCCGAGACACGGACTGAACGATACAGATGGGATACAGATGGTTCTCAACCATCAGAGTGCCTTCGATTACTATAATAGATCCCTTGCAAGCGCAGGAGAATGTCTCCCAGAGGGGCGCGCTGCACGTTTCGAGCCGTTGTTCACCCCGATGACGGCGTTTAGTGTAGTAAAAATGTGATTCACCTAAGGAGCCTACACGTTTCCACTGATCGGCTAAAATCGTAACTGACGATGTCGCTGGGTTCACCTGTGAACACATAGGAATAGTAAGTTGCGGAGATCGGTGTTCAACAATGTACGATGAACAGTGTGCTCCAAGATACTTGTGCGTGCACCAGGAATTTTGCTGTTTCAGCAGAGATGCAACAGTTCACCATCTGACCTACATTACAGGGCAGACAAGCCACCAAACTCCATGTTCTGTGAAGAGCTGTGGACGAAATGGCTCAAACGGCTCTTACCAGTATGGGACTTAACGGCCGAGGTCGTCAGTCCCCTAGAACATAGAACTACTTAAACCTAACTAACTTAAGGACGTCACACACATCCATGCCCGAAGTAAGATTCGTATCTGGAAACGTAGCGGTCCCGTGGTTCCAGACTGAAGTGTCTAGAACCGCTCGGCCACATTGGCAGGCAGCCGTGGACGTCTAACCATTTAGGGAGTAGTGATAGTTCCCCTGCCCTACTTTAACATCTATTTATGACCTACTTTCAAACTGTACCCATATATCTATGCCACTTTGTAGTGTAGCCTGTGTAGAATGTAGTATCCATCATGGAAATTCTTTGGTTATGTGCAAGAGCGAAATCTTACAGATTTAGATACTGAAAAAAAAAATTGAACAAGTTGTTGAATACAAACAATGTGATCAAAACACTTAGGAAATTCAAGGAAAGAGTTCTACCTTGAATGTTAAATTCGAGACAGGCCTGGTGTCATTGGTAACGGAACACCACTTAACAAATGGTTGGAAAGCGAGGAAATGTACGATCCTGCCAGTAAACATAATGGATGGCATTGATTAGGTTTTGTAATTAACTGCAAAAGAATTTTTCCTGATTCTTTATCGAATCTGGAAAAGATAAACGTGGTGATCAGCACCTAGGCATGTGATTGTAAGCGCTGGTAAATTAACCTAAATACTGAGCAAATGAATTTTGACGAATTTAAACAAAACTTCTCAAAAGAATACTGATTTAAACAAAGCCAGAAGGAGTTTATAATGGCTAAACTCCATAATAAAAGCGGGAGAAATTATTTAAAGATTTCTTTCAATACTGTTAGCAAAAGTTGATACTCTTAAGAAGTAGACGATCAGAAACTGAAGTTATCCTGGAACTATGGAAAAAGATCCCACAAGTTTCTAAAAGATACGTGGGAAGCACAACCGAAGCTTCTTAGCGTCCTTAAAAAGGGTGGAAGATGAAAACCACTGGTGAGGAAACAGGGACAACAGCCAGAATAATACTAACAGAAACGACATGACAGTGATGGTTATCATGTCAATGTGGTAGAAAGAGGTAGAGGAAACTCTGCCACTCACGGTAGGTTCTTTTCCGCAAGGAGCACCAGAGTGATACGGAAAACTGAATACCGCCAATATTGTGACCTAGATGATGAGGACAGAATCTCCTGGCCCAGACGAAGTAACTTTTGCCGAAAGAGTCACTGAATAATGAAACCGGAAAGCAGTCGTGCGGAAAAGTGCGATGCAACATGTACGACAGGTTCGCGTTACCGTGGTTCCCCGGTAGCAGGGGACTTAGATGATGAGGACAGAATCTCCTGGCCCAGACGAAGTAACTTTTGCCGAAAGAGTCACTGAATAATGAAACCGGAAAGCAGTCGTGCGGAAAAGTGCGATGCAACATGTACGACAGGTTCGTGTTACCGTGGTTCCCCGGTAGCAGGCGGCAGGACCGGCGTTAGCAAACTTATAAGCTATCAGAGAGCAGTGACAAGTGTGAATGTTCCAGCTCTCCCAAGAGAATTCATGTGTGAAGTGATAGAACAGAATGTAAACTTCACATTAGTTAGAACCGAAACAGCTACGGCAAATATTAGTTCCATGTTTGTTGATGCGGTCTTCAGTCCTGAGACTGGTTTGATGCCGCTCTCCCTGCAACTCTATCCTGTGCAAGCTCTTCGTCTCCCAGTACTTACTGCAACCTACATCCTTCTGAATCTGCTTAGTGTATTCATCTCTTGGTCTCCCTCTACGATTTTTACACTCCACGCTGCCCTCCAATACTAAATTGGTGAGTCCTCGATGTCTCAGAACATTTCCTACCAAACGATCCCTTCTTCTTCTCAAGTTGTGCCACAAGCTCCTTTTCTCCCCAATTCTATTCAATACCTCTTCATTAGTTAGGTGATCTACTAATCTAATATTCAGCATCCTTCTTTAGCACCAAATTTCGAAAGCTTCTCTTCTTTCTGTCTAAACTATTTATCGTCCATGATTCACTTACATACATGGCTACACTCCATAGAAATACTTTCAGAAACGACTTCCTGACATTTAAATCTATACTCGATGTTAATATTTTTTTCAGAACCGCTTTCCTTGCCATTGCCAGTCTACATTTATATCCTCCCTACTTCGACCATCATCAGCTATTTTGCTCCACAAATAGCAAAACACCTTTACTATTTTAACTGTCTCATTTCCTAATCTAATTCCCTCAGCATCACCCGACTTAATTCGACTACATTCCATTATCCTCGTTTTGCTTTTGTTGATGTTCATATTATATCCTCCTTTCAAGACACTGTCCATTCCGTTCACCTGCTTTTCCAACTCCTTTGCTGTCTCTGACAAAATTATAATGTCATCGGCGAACCTCAAAGTTTTTATTTCTTCTCCATGGATTTTAATACCTACTCCGAACTTTTCTTTTGTTTCGTTTACTGCTTGCTCAATATACAGATTGAATAGCATCGGGGAGAGGCTACAACCCTGCCTCACTCCCTTCCCAACAACTGCTTCCCTTTCGTCCCCTCAACTCTTATAACTGCCATCTGCTTTCTGCGCAAATTGTAAATAGCCTTTCACTCTCTGTATTTCACCCCTGCCACCTTCAGAGTTAGAAAGAGAGTATTCCAATCAACATTGTCAAAAGCTTTCTCTAAGTCTACAAATGCTACAAATGTAGGTTTTCCTTTCCTTAATCTATCTTCTAAGATAAGTCGTAGGGTTAGTATTGCCTCACGTGTTCCAACATTTCTACGGAATCCGAACTGATCTTCCCCGAGGTCTGCTTCTATCAGTTTTTCCATTCGTCTGCAAAGAATTCGCGTTAGTATTTTGCAGCTGTGACTTATTAAACTGATACTTCGATAATTTTCACATCTGTCAACACCTGCTTTCTTTGTGATTGGAATTATTATATTCTTCTTGAATTCTGTGTATTTCGCCTGTCTCATACATCTTGCTCACCAGATGGTAGAGTTTTGTCAAGGCTGGCTCTCCTAAGGCCGTCAGTAGTTTTAATGGAATATTGTCTACTCCCGGAGCCTTGTTTCGACTCAAGACTTTCAGTGCTCTGTCAAAATATTCACGCAGTATCGTATCTCCCATTTCATCTAATGCCTTGTGCCGATGGACTATCTGTACAAGAGCCTCACACAGTGCGGATGGTAAGCTTTGAAGAAAGCAAATGCGATGCAAAAGTGAATTGAATCTAGGAGAGACATAGGAATGTCGACAAGGTGATGTGGCCCGAAAATGAGGACTAAATAAAAAGCAACACGCAACGTTCGCGGGCTGCCAATGAATAGGTCATTATGGATAGAACAATCTTGGAGGACGAAATCCTCAGCATTAATGGCGAAATCACCTCTGTTAACGATTCGCAATCAGAACATACTGCTATACCTACTGCCACCGAAAGGCGAGAATCTGAAGATAATGAAAATATAGACAATTGTCTACCTGTTCTCTGAGCCCATGAAGATAATACGAAGTATGAAGTAACTGTGGACTATTTAAACAGATGAGGATGATAGTTCATCAGGAGAAAACTGCGAGCCTGAATTAAGACCTGAAGAGAAATCAGAAAACGAGCTTAGCACCTGACTTAGAAAAGCTTTCGTGTTAGAACCAGAAAGCGAAATAGAAAGGTCGGATTCGGGCGACTGCTCGGAGGACGCAAATTTCGGTGTAACTGAAAACAATGAAGGTGCAACTAACAGCAATGTTGTAACAACCAATGACTGTGTTTTCAAACAAAATCCAGACGTCAGTACAGAACAAAGACAGAAAGAACCACCTGATGATGTGCTACCGTTTCAATTAAGAGTTCAAGTAATTACGAACTTAGAACTCCAGAAAAGAAGGAAGCCACCTGATATGGAGACTTGCAGGACTAGGATATGTCTTGTGGCGACATTATGGTCGACCAAGATCTTTTGTGGGAGGAACCAAACAATGCCAATAATTTAACCACCAAACAGACTATAATATCAGTTATTTAAAATGTCAGAATGCAATTACTTCTGGATACTGCCCTCATATGATTGGTTGGGAAAAGAAAAAGTCATAATCGATTGCAGACAGGAAATTGTTAAGATTAACCAAGAATACAAAATTTTGGAAGACAAATCTTAAGAGTATGACAAGGAAATAATGGAATACTTAACAGGCATAACCTCAGACGTGAAAACGGAATTGATTAATATCTTAGAAAGCTACATTAGAGCATTTTCAGACAACCCAACACGGGTTAGAAGTTTTGAATACTGTATTGAAACTTTGCATCATGATCCATTCTTCGTGAGATCATGTTCGAAACTGCCGTACAGAATGAAAAAGATAAGATGATAGAATGGGGAGTGATAGAATGCAGTAACAGCGAAAATAACAGTCCACTTATCACTGTAAACAAGAAGGATTGAGGAGTATGTGTGGTCAATGATTCAAGACATTTAAACAAAATAGTAAATAGAGAGATAGACAGGTCAGAAATTTGCTTCAACTGTGGCAAAAATTTTATACTGTATGGTATTTATCCAGCCTCGACTTGACTGGTGGCTATTGGAAATCTAGGTAAGTCCAGAATCCCGTAAATATACAGCATTTCTGGTTGACAGGAAATGTTATCAGTGCAAAGCAGCTCTATTTGGACTGAATACCTCAGTGGAACAGTTTTTTTGACCTCTAGACTTTGTATTAGGGGGGGGGGGAGTTGAGTTCCAGGTTAACTATTTACATAGGTGACTTATTGATTGCCAATGTAAACTGGCAAGAACACGCCGAACTGTTGCAGATATTTCTCGTTGCTCTTCAAGCAGGAGGCATGACCTTAAAATTAAGAAATTGTGAATTTGTAAAATCATACATTGAATTCTTGGGCCATATAATTACTAATGCCTAAATTAGTAAGGAACTGAAGTAGCCAAGTGCCATAGCAAAATTTCCCCACCAAAAAATCGATAACAGTTGAAAGCCTTTATAGGTTTGTGTGGATTTTTCAGAAAATATGTTAAGTGGCTAGCCTCTAATAGTCCACAACTGAACAACTTTCTTAAAAAGAATAGCAGTTTTGTTTGGGCAGATGGGTGTCAGCAGGATTTCGAATCTTTAGACAAGGAGCTCTTATGTAGTAATGTTTTACATCACCCAGTACCGACAGGAACTTTCCTTATGAATACTTACAGTAGCGCCTTTGAGACTGGTACGGAAATTTTCCATGAGGTAATTGAAACAGGGGATTTACAACATAGGACTATAGCTTTTCAGCAGGACATTAACGAAATACATGAGGAACTATACCATATCAGAGAAGAGGCCTTGGCCATAACATTGGGTCTAAAGAAATTTAGAAATTATTTATGGGGTCATAATAACACAATACTCACTCAGGACAAAGCTGTAACATTACTTAAAGATTGTCGCCTTCTAAATGGTAGGCTAATCAGATAGGCTTTATACCTACAATTTCATTAGGAAATCTGCTATGTAAAGGGCACAGAAAACTATGTAGCAGATGCATTGTCCCGATTACCAAATGGTACTGATGAGGTACCCAAGGAATGCAATGAAAATTGAAATTTCCAAAGAATTACGTGAGTAAGTTTCAAGAAAAAAGAAAATTGAACATATCTGTAAAAACGTGAAATAGCACCAAAAAGAGGATTCGACTTGGGAATCTATGAATGTAAATTTCGATAATATACAGCATCTCCAGTACTGTCTCATAATGGCCCCCAATTCAGTTCCAAAGCTTGGAAAGAAGGCGTGGGGCAGATTACTGTAGAAGTCAAATATATGTCAGCCTAATATCCAGAGAGCAAACCTGTTGCAGATATGTGAGGGAAATAAGAAGGTTATGTAGGACTTATTGGCACCATAATCATAGAGCATGGGGCAGATTTGTATCTCGAATTGTGAGTGTAATGAGCACCTTGCATCATGAATCTTCTGGTTTCACATCTGAAGAAATCCTGCTCAGTTATAAATGTTTGATTGAGGACAAATTAGAGTTAACACCATGAACAAATTTGGGATTAGCCTAGAAGGAATAAATGGTATAAGAAAAAGTGAGATCAAAGAGCGACAATAGGAACCTGAAATTTGTCAGGTTAAAGGTCACAGACTATGTTCTTCTGAAGTCCCATGAAAAATTAAGCGAACTTAACCATGAATTTTCCAAATTAAAGTTATATATAATTGGCCATCGATAATACAAGACATACCTCACAACAATGCTCACTATTTAATCTATCCGAAATCCAAGAAACCCCTAGAGTCTGTAACATAGTGGATCTCAAACCATATGTCCCAACGAATGAATAAATGTAGTATTTTCAGAAGCGATACTGGAATAAAAATGTATAGTATATTGGAAAAGAAATATACTTATCTTACGAAGTTACTGTACTGTTTTTAAATGTAATTTACATCTTTATAAAAATGTTGGTACCTATACAAAATTGCTGATAATTTTTTGTGAGTTTCAAATTAAAAAAAATATGTTGTAATGTATATGAAACCCTATATTGAAATGGACAAAGGCAAATGCTTCCAAATTGAAAAGAAATTTGGACTGCCTTAAATACAGAGTGCTACCATAAAAGACTTGTCGAAGTGGGGCAAGAGCATATCTCTGAATGTGACAAAATGTTGTCAAACGTGGACTGTGACATCTCAGTAATAGGCTGTGTTTGAAATTGAAATCCTTTTGAGTGTTTTATGTGTTTCAATTTGTTTCAGAAATGAACTGCCATAAAATCCAAAGCGAGCAGTCACATGTCTAATGTATAATTAATATACAGTGTTGAAATATTTGCAAACATGGACTGCCAGATGCTATAGCAGGGAGCAAAGTTATTTTATATTATCTGGGTTAATGTTGTACGCGTTTTGCTATGGTTTTCAAAGATGGTCTGTCGGTTTCAAATAAGAGCAGGAAGAAAAGAACACCAGGTTCTATTTAAATATGTTTGTAATTTTACATGTACAATTTAAAATTTCTTTTGATAGTACTAGTGGTATACTCATATATATGTAACTACATTTTTGAACGTTACATCATGCTAGTCCATATTCTTGGCAATACAGAAAAATCATGATTACTATTCTTTCACAAATTGAAACTCAATTATGACAGGTGTACAGAGTTGAATATTGATGCTTATCACTCGTTTATCAATCATGTGAATAAAGTATGCAGTGTTTTAGTTTGTTTTGTGATGTGTTTTCTTTCATGCCCAACTCTGGCTGGATTGGTTACTTTTTGACTGTCAGACACTATTTAGGTGTTACTGATGCTCCATTGATGTATCTCTAACAGGAAGCATCAATGAAACATGGGGCATATGTAACTTTTGTAACACATAACACCTATTTTCGATCATTTTTGTGTCTTAACGATATTTCCATGTCAATTTGTAGTGTTGCTTATGTAGAATGTTGTAACTGTCATGGAAATTGTTTGATTACGTATACAAGTTTCAGTTATATGAACTTTTGAACAATCTTGTTTAAATTATGCTTTTGGGTATAAATAATTAATGTGATGATTGTTATATAAAGTACTGTAAATGACTAGGTCCATAGTTAGGGAAAGTAGGGATGAGTGTAAAAGATGTGTGGAAGCCGTATAGCTACGGAAGTAGCCAGGAGAAGTGAAAACTGTGGTAGGCCCGACAGTGGCAAATCGTCCTTTGTGACAGGTGAGCAGTCTGGGCTGAGCAGTGCTTTGCTTAACATCTCGCTTATAGTAGCGGATCTTTGTTGGCTCATATTCTTGGAGTTTTGAGGCCAGAAGAGCTTAAGAGCAATAGTAATGGGCGTCAGATTTTGTATTTCGTGATAATATTATCATGAAATGATTTTTTCGCCCTATAAAACCATAACTCCGACGTCAAGACGCAGAGTAATAGGGTGAGGCCAACACTACTGCACTGATTGCATCCCCGCCTGGTTAACACCATGTGCAAATTATGCCACCAGTACTATCAGCTTCCCACTAAATTATATGTATTTGGTACTCTGTAAATGGACCAGGTATTTATAAAATCTGGTTGATTTTAAAAACATTCGTAGTGTCGCTAAAAGCTCTGTCTTACACCTATAATCATCCCAAATCAAAAACCTCGACAGTAATTCTACCCTAGTGAATTTAACTCCGAGTGTACTAATTAATTATGGAAAGATTTATTTGGAATATGCAAAATTAGTTATGAATCCTTGCCAATGTGTGGAGTTACAGTGCTTAAAATTTAGTTTTATAGTTTGATAAATACTCGACTTCCAGTGCAATTTTAAATCAATCTGCGGTCACTTCCTTTAATGACTTGCCTTACATGAAAAGCTGCCTGAAAATAGTAAATGTAAGATGAAATGAAAACGATTATTAATTATTGCATTTATACACTTTGATCAGAATTAAAAGGTTATGAAAGGTCAGTTCATGAGAAATGGTTTGAACTTTAATTTAATGTTATGTTGGCATTTGCATCGCCACATATATTTGAGTAGGTTAAAAGTCTTGCTTATTAAGGCACATTTGTTATATAAAGAGTTATATTTTGTTATGCTTCGCTTAATTAGCAGTTATTGATTAGGATACTTACCCTTTTTTCATATATACTTGTGCAGTTTGGTTGATGATCATGGTTCTTCAAACAATGAAAGTTTAAGGGTCCTCATATACTAGCCTATTTAGTTAGTTGAAGCACTATAAAGGCTCCTTCAAAGCCAGTGTAGTTAGACTTATGTTTAATTACTTCAAACCGAGCTTAAGAAAAAATATTTACTGTGTTAGCTATTCCAAGGCAAGTTGTTTAACGCACTGGCATAGAGACCCAGTACTAAGCAATGATATTATAGAGTATGATCATTAACTGACTTCTGATGTACATCACAATCATTTCATGCTTTTCCCTGTTTAGTATTGCTACTAGTTTAATGTGTGTTGATGATTGGTTCCATAAACTGTTGCATCCCGGTTCGTTTAAACTACATATCCCTTACTGTTGGCTAACTCATTGGGCATTTGTTTGCCTGATTTTCAATTAGCAAAACATTTATCTCCAATTTCAGGTTACTGTGCTGTAGTATGAACGTGTATAAATAAAGAGTTTAGTGTGTATGTCAAGGAAGATTAGTGTGGTGTCACCGCCAGACACTACACTTGCTAGGTGGTAGCCTTTAAATCGGCCTCGGTCGGTTAGTATACGTCGGACCCGCGTGTCGCCACTATCAATGATTGCAGACCGAGCGCCGCCACACGGCAGGTCTAGAGAGACTTCCTAGCACTCGCTCCAGTTGTACAGCCGACTTTGCTAGCGATGGTTCACTGACTTACACTCGATTAAAGTTAAGTATTCCACCAGCTACGTCCGTTTTTCTCAATTCTAATTCCTTTGTCATGTTCCAGACCTCACGCCAGCCTGCGTGAGCAAAAACGCGTGCATTTCGGCCTGCTTTAGAAAAACACGGATGGCTCTCTTGCCAACCACAACAGTTAGGTTAGCCTTAGAAGTGCTTTCTGCACTTTTATTCCACTACGCACCATTTCAGACACAACGTAATCCACATTTTATGCAAAAATAAACTATTTACATCTAGGCTTTCTTTGACGGTAGTAGTAGCGTTCTCTGTAGAACGACATAATGTCCATCTGTGTATGTTTTTTTGCGTCTGGGAAGCTTGTGTTAGTTTAGAAACAACGTAACCGCTGGAGTTCTGGTGTTTCTATTCTTAACGTAGCAGCACTGCTGATTTTGTTGGCAGTGTTGTGATCTGTTTATTTTAGTAATAAGGTTTCTCATTGATGAAGAGTTAGTTGTCTTTTAGATTTAACAGAACATTCTTGGTCTTGCTTATTTGAATGCAAGATGGAGGTTGATTTAAGAGGAAGGAACCTGACAGGAAATTCAAAGCCTGCCGAAATTAAGATCATCTTTAAATCAACACATCGAGTCTTTTCCAGGAAAAACTCACTACTTCTCCAAGATCAAGAAATTACCTTGAAGCAAAGTGAAATCTGAAAATCATATTTCAGATGATTTAGAAAAAACATCCCAACGTAGACATTAGATATCAGTACTCTGCGAATACGCCAAAAAACAATTTTCACCTCAGTTTTGCAAAGTCTCAGTTTAGATATCTATTGTATGTGTGAAGTTCTGGAAGAGAAACTGAATTCCCCATTCGTTAACTGGAAGGCAAAGAAGGTTGCTGAAATCAGAATTAATGATCTGCAAAGGAAGAGCTAAAATACTGTGCAGTACTCTACAAGCTTCAACAGATGTGATCAAAGAAAGGGAGGGTCTAGCTGCTATAACATTTGACTACACGCAGGACATTTCACTGCCTGGTATTCCGGTGCAGCAGTTGTTTTATTTTCGACGGTAAACCTTCAGCCCTTTTTGAAATTCATAATACAAAATGAGGAGTACGCCGTTTTTACTTCTGTGATGAAACCTTTGGTTACAAAGGACCAAAGGAAGTAATTTCTTCCGCATTCCGCAGGATGTGAAGGAACTGCCGCTCATTAGTTATAGATGTGATGGTCGAAACAGAAATCACACGGCAGTGTAGTTTTCAATGGCTCTTGTAGAAACAAAGTATTTCGATAAAATCCAGCACGTTCTTCTCCTTCTTTTCTCGTCAATGACTGTAATTTTGTCAAAGCACGGCCAAATTTATCGTTCAAAAGAAGTATGTGAGATATCAGTAAAGTCAAGACTCAATGGGAAGTACATCGTTATTATAGTAGTCTTTGAAGATATAATTAACTTCAAACATTGGTGGCTTCCTCTGTATAAGAAGATAGTAAAATCACTGGAAAGAGAACATCTTTCAAGAGACAGGCGTACTGCATGCCAGATATCAACATTAAGGCATTTCAAGTATTCATCTCAGCATCCAGGGGCAGTAGGCGCTGTGTTATGATTTTAAGAGTGTGTCGGCCGCAGGCTTGTGGTGATGGCCTCCAATGCACTAGCAAGTGTGTATAGTGTACTACCGGAGCTGGATGCCGATGTATGCCACGTAGATACTCGTCGTTTGCTCCTACTAACGGTGGGCATCCGCTATTCCTTTGAAGCTGTGTTTTGTGATCAGTCTGATCGTAATTTGTGTTCACAGCCGCAAACAGTAATTTGTATATGATTATCCCTGCCGTGACGGGAGTAATTAATTCACTCTTGGTTCCGATATATGTCGGCTAGGGGTGTTTAGAGTGTAAAACACTGCTCAGTGTCGGGGGTACTAACCGTTAGTAGTTTGAAGGCTGCATGAGTCATTCTAGGATAGTGCGCAGGCCATGTTTAGTGTTAAGACAGTGTACTTGCAATATTACTTGAGTACCTTGTTATTTGTTCTGTGCTCTCCGTTTGAAGGGGCCATGACTTTAGTGTTTTGTATTACTGGTTTTTGTGCTCTAGGTTTGGCAGGCGGTTACGTCTCCTGAATTTATGCTTGCTATTGGCGTCTGCCGGTAAGAGTAAAGAATGAGCTGTAAGAAGTGAATAATTTTGCATACTGCTTGAGGTCTTGCATGTGTTAAGGGTATTAAACTTAAAGGGGGACATAACTCTGAAATATGAGGGTTTGTGTTGTGTCCTTTGGTTTGGTTGTCTGTCCTTTGTATTTTGTTAAATGTTAAAATGTACTATGGGCGGCGGGCACAGTCAGTTCCGGATTCACCAGTACAAGCGGCGGCAACATGACTGAATCATGTTCAGACGCCATTAGCTCGGCCAGCTACGTTTTTGTGACGCTCGGTCCTACTTGGGTGTATCCTGTTAGAGTCGCTGCTCGCCCCAGTAGTTGAGGGAAGTCGAGTATTCTCTCCTGTAACTATCTGGAGAAGCCTCTCGTTAAGGTGTTCGTGGGTGCCAAGTTGCGTCCCCTGTTCCTAGTAGTTTGGTCACTGTTGCAGTAGGGTGGCTCACCCGTTGGAGTGTGCCCGCTGTTACGTGGAGCTTAAACTAACTATTAAGGAAACTGTCTTTTCTGCCTAAATATTGTTGTTATACTTGAAAGGGATTTCACGAGTGCGTTCAGTGTAATAAGTCACTATATAATTTGTGGAAATCCGTTGTCCTATGATATGTTTATTGGTCCAAGGTTCCCATTTGGGAATCTAACTTTTTACTTAAAATTTATTTAGTATTATTTACCGTTGTTTGTTTTACCAATGGGGATTTATTTATCTGCAGCTAATTGTTATTCAGGTGAAAGGAAGAACCTTCACTTAACTTCTTTCACTCCTTATCCTCTTGTGAAGAGTGTATAAAGTTTTTAATTATATTTGCTCTCTTCTAGGAACACGCCTCTGATGCAGACACTATTTTGGTGGCTATATACCTGTCAGAATTCATAAAACTACAGAGGCTGAAGCGGAGACATTCGGCGATGTCCCGCAACAAATTACGCCTTTTTTTCAACAGAAATTTTTGGAGAAAAAATGTGTTGCATTATTTATAGTGCATAATTTATCAAAACTGCGCATCGTCATGTCTATCAAAAGCGCGCTCTTGATATATTCATGTCCAGTGCATGAATTTCTCTGCATTCAAATCGACGGTCGTAATATTTCGTTAGCGTATGGTGATCCGTAGATCATCATCATAATCATCGACATCATCATGTTTAGCTGACATCATTCCGTTCCAGGTCAACTACTATATAATTTGGTCCCTTCCTGTTCTCACTTTGTACAGAATTTCTCTTCATCTCCACATTCCTTCCTTTCCTCTACTGTACTTTCGAATTCTGTTGTCAGAATTCATTTTTCTCGCAGTATATGTCCCACCCTGTTGGCCTTAAATATCTGGCTTAATAAGAGGTGTTTTTTACTCTATCTTTTCCCTTACTTCAGTGTTCCCACTTCGTCTGCTTATCTTATTTTATAGTCTCCTCCAAACCCTAATCTCAAATGCTTCAACTTTGTCTCTTTCTCTCTACGTTTGAGTCCAGCTTTCACAGCCATATTTGAAAGTTGTCCACACGATACGAAATACAGGGTGTTTGAAAAAGAATTCCCTAGTTCAAAGCATAAATTTAATGGAGAAATTAATGAAAAATTACTTCAGTAGGTATGTATCATGAACGAGAATTCCTTCAAGCTTTTTTTGATGTTAGTAGACGTCAACGTGGGATCCATTTGTTGTCCTGCACACGTCGAGGCGATATTCCATTTCTCGCCACGTATACACCAACATTTCAGGCGAAATTGTCCCAAGCGCCACGACCATTCATTCCCGTAAATGATTGATGTCTCTGATCTTTTCACTGTACACATTTTTTACGTGGCCCCAAAAGAAGAAAAGTCCAGTGGGGTTAAGTCCTGGCTTTGTGGTGGCCAAGGTATTGGGCCAGCTCTGCCCATCCACCTTACTGGAAAGCGAGTGTCCAGAGCCGAAAGCACATGGTTACTGTAATGAAGTGGGGTGCCATCTTGTTGGAAAAAACAAGCCCCTTTTCTTCCTCAATATCGGCCATTTGTGGAAACACGTACTCTGTCAACATATCACAGTAAACGTCCCAATCAGTTGTTTTTTCTACAAAATATAAAGGACCAATCACACGATATTCCATCAAACCGCACCAGACATTAACTTTGGGAGAGTCACGTTGATGCTGAATAACTTCATGTGGATGTTCTGTCCCCAAAATTCTGCAGTAATGACAATTAATTGTTCCACTGACATGAAATGCCGTCTCATCAGAAAACAGAATCTTTTGTAAAAAAAACTTACCTCATCATCAATTCTGTATAGAAAATCAACAGCAAACTCATACCTTTCGATTTCATCAGTAGGTTTTATTTTACGTAACAGTTGCAGTTTGTAGGCCTGCAACTTAAGTCTTTTATGCATATCATACACAGTACCTTCAGGCACTCCTAATTGTAGACGTCTGGCCAATGACTTCTTCGGGCTCCAAACACATGAAACACGGATCTGTTCAACAAAATCTTCAGCAGCTTTCAGCCTACCTAGTGCTTTTGCCTTTAAAACAATACTGGTTTCCTTGAAAGACATTAGTAAATGAGGGATAGTCTTTATAGCCTTCGCTGTAGGTGGTTCACTATCAAACTGACGACTAAAATTACGTTGCACTGTTATAACTGACTCAGTTTTCACAATCCAAGTAACACATTGCCCCTTCTGTTGCGGAGTACACATTGTTTCTGAGTTGTTCTGCGCTGCACTGTACTGCACGCACGCCTGGACTGAACTGAGGGAACAGAGGAAAAAAACAGCACTGGTGCCGTCTCAAGGTCAAGCAGACCTACAACCTCATGAGTGTCAGTCTTGGAAGTTGATGAATCAAATACCGCAAATTAGAACACTGTATCCCACTTTTTACAGATTCTAGGACACATTAAAACTAGGGAGTTCTTTCTCAAACCACTGTTTTCCTTGTCTCCAATCCTATGTTACTTCATAACAAGCGCGTCTTTTTTCAAGAAGTCTTGCTCAGGCATTCACACCGAGCGAGGTGGCGCAGTGGTTAGAACACTGGTCTAGCATTCAGGAGGACGACGGTTCGATCCCGCGTCCGGCCATCCTGATTTAGGTTTCCCGTGATTTCCCTAAATCGTTCCAGGCAAATGCCGGGATGGTTCCTTTGAAAGGGCACGGCCGACTTCCTTCCCCATCCTTCCCTAATCCGATCAGAACGATGACCTCACTGTTCGGTCTCTACCCCCAAACAACCCAACCCTCAGGCATTCACAATTTAGTTCTCTTTTTTTCACTTTCCCAGTTACTCATTAGCCTGATATCTAAATATCTAAACAGTGCTATCTATTCAGTCTAACCATCTACTGTTTTCTCTTTTGTCTCTTGTCTGTCACGTGATCATACTCCCTCAGTTTTCTTTAGTTTGCTTCTCATTCCACAGTCTAGAAATCCTTCGCCAATTCTTGATAGTGTTCTTTAGAGAACTATTGATTTATCTCGAAGCAGTACCATCTCATCAGCAGATTTGATTCAGTTGATGGTCCGGCCTTCTATGCTCAGTCCATTTTTCTCTATGTTCGTGTCTTCGGTGTTAAGTCTTCGATGCGTGTGGTAATCTGAGTTGGTGAAAGACGATAACCCTGTTCTAGTCCTCTTTTAAACTAATCTACATTTAGTAGTTTCATGATTGTTTTCTGCCTAGTGTATTATTCCATCAGCTCATATATTCATACGGTTCAGTAAACTTACGTATCAATGGTTGTAGTTTCTTACCAAAGTCACGTAGTTCTTTAACAGTTGTAGCCACCAAGCTATTAATGACGAACATTTGATGAGTGTGCGCCTTACTTGTTGCTTAAGCTCGCTTGATTTTCGTCTCCTCTGTACACTTATGCGAGGTATATGTTCGTCTAGAAAATTCAGATGGACCTCTGAGGACTAGATATCATTCTCATTACGTGTCTAGCCAGTATTGGACGTATGATGCCGAAGGCAGAAAGTAAGTCTCCCATTGGCATCAAAGTCATCACAAATATTATCTTGTTCCACTGGAAAATATCATAAGTAATCAAGGTCTCTTGATGAAACTCTCCTGGCACTCGCCTGCAGTGACTAATGGAAACCACTGAGAACGTTAATCAGTGATCTCTAATATAAATCCAGTGTCTTAAAAAGTCACCTATCTTGATCGACACTCCAATACCATGTAAGCATAAAATGAGAAAAACACATGATAGAAGATAAGCTCCTTAAAGCACTCTCGTTACATCCACATTTAGTTATCATATTCAGACTGTTGTTCTTATTTGCCATAATGGTGTTGCGGACTTTCATCTTTAGTTTTCTATCCGCCTCATACACGTCATCTGACTGACTTACGAAAGTACTATAAGGTTACCCCAGTGTCAAATGTTGTCACTTACTTAGAGATTCTACAATTTACGCAGCCTGATATCGGTTTACATTTAGAGATACGAAGGCAAATTCCATGTATAAATGAACCTTATTGAGATGGTTAGTAACACTGGTGATAGTATATTCACTATTTTTCCCGCGTAAACGTTATTGCAGTTCACGTACCATGTACAATTCATCAGGTTGCAAATGAGAAAAAGCAACACATAGAAAAAAATATATATATTTTTTACGAACGTAATACAAACATAGTACGGCATATCGCGGGCAAATTAAACGTCGTGTTATTACTGCTGTTTACTGAGATAAAAGTGTTGCCAAACGTATTGGTTGAAATGGTTCAAATGGCTCTGAGCACTATGGTACTTAACATCTGAGGTCATCAGTCCCCTAGAACTTAGAACTACTCAAACCTAACTAACCTAAGGGCATCACACACATCCATGCCCGAGACAGGATTCGAAGCTGCGACCCTAGCGGTCGCGCGGTTCCAGACTGAAGCGCCTAAAACCGCTCAGCCACACGGGCCGGCTGACAAACCTATTAAAATGAAAAAAAAATACGACATTATAAATTTAAAAAATTATAAAATGTGTGGAATGAATTATTCCACTTGATGACACAGTTTCTCAATGTAGTGAGGCAAGAGAATATATCACATTCAGAACACCCCACATTAACCCAGCTTCAATAACATGGGCCCTGCAAAGTTTATCTTCTCATTTACTTAGTTGTCATTTATGCAATGTATAAAAGTACATTATTTCTTTTATCGAGATCTTTTGGTGATGATCTCTTTATTCGATCTTCCTGTCTCTTTCATCAAGTATTTAATCTTCAGCTTTTGAATTTACTGTGATGGTGTTCTCTCTTTAGGGATTGTTCTACATCAGCTTTTTGGTATTATCCGCCTCGATGGTAGTAATACCACATTATTTGTTTGCTTTCTATTTCTCATCAAAGCCATCACTCTCATACTCAAAATGTGATTCAGCAGTGGAACGTAGGAAAACCAAAATATCTAACAATTACTACGCATACTGGACCCCAGATCAACAAAGTATTCTTGGAACAACAGATAAATGACTAAAATGGGACTTCCAACGTATGTACACATGTTAGTGAAAAGTAGTCGCAGAGATTTGACGAACCAGAAATACTACATCGAAGTATACATTATACTGGAAATATGAAACCATTTCTGACTTCTTGCAATTTTGTCATATGATGACATGATAAAGACCGTGGCTGTTGTTTGAAGACAAATGTTACACGCATTCTTTATGACATGTGGTGTGCTTTTTACAGACACACCACATGTCATATTGAAAGCGTGTAAACCGACTGAGGATGAATCACAACGATTCGAAACCGGTAATTGTACCCTTTGAATAAAGGAACTGAAAGTAAATTTGTGGCTGGTTGCTGACCTAACACGCTCAACATTTCTGACTTCATTTTCTTTGGTATATTTCCCATTGCCTCCTGTGAACCATGCCGTTGGTGGGGAGGCATGCGTCCCTCAGCAATATCTATAGCTGTACTGTAGGTGCAACAACAACGGAGGGGTATCTGTTGAGGGCGAGACAAACCTGTGGTTCCTGAAAAGGGGCATCAGCCTCTTAAAATAGAAGTGGCAGAGGCAACAGTCTGGATGATTGATTGAACTGACTTGTAACATCAAAAAACACAACATTGCTCTGCTGGTGCTGCGAATGGCTGAAAGCAAGGGGAAAGTATAGCTCTAATTTTTTCCGAGGACATGCAAATTTATTGTACGGTTAAATGATGGTGGCGTCCTCTTGGTTAAAATATTCCGGAGGTAAAATAGTGCCGCATTCGGATCTCCCGGCGGGGACTGCCCAGGAGGACGTCGTTATCAGGAGAAAGGAAACTTGCGTTCTACGGACTGGAGAGTGGAGTGTGAGATCCCTTAACCGTGCAGACAGATTAGAATTTTTAAAACAGAAACGACGGGTTAGAGTTACACATAGTGGGAATTAGTGAAGTTCGGGTGGCAAGAGGAAGAGGGCTCCTGGTCTGGTGAATATAGGCTTATAAATAGAAAATCTAATAGGGGTAGTGCAGAAGAAGGTTTAATAATGAATAAAATGTAGGTGCATGTGTAAGCTACTATGAACAGCATACTGAATGCATTATTGTAGCCAAGATAGACACGAAGCCCACCCCTACCACAGTAGTAGTACAAGTTAATATACCAACTAGATGCGCAGAAGTAACGAAGATTGAAGAAATGTGTGGTGAGATAAAAGAAATTATTGAGACAGTTAAGGGAGGTGAAAATCTAATAGTCATCAGGGGCTGGAATTCGACAGTAGGAAAAAGAAGAGAAGGAAGAGTAGTAGGTGAATATGGACTGGGGGTAAGGTATGAAAGGGGAAGCCACGTGGTAGACTTTTGCACATAGCGTAAGTTAATCATAACTAACACTTGGTTTGAGAATCATGAAAAAAGGCTGCACCCATGGAAGAGACATGGAAATACGGGAAGATTTCAGATTGATTCTATAGTGATAAGACAGAGATTTAGGAAGCAGGTTTTAAACAGTAAGACATTTTAGGGGCAGATGGCGACTCTGACCACAATGTATTGGGTATGAAATGCAGATTACAGCTGGAGGAACTGGAAAAGTAGAAATTTATGGAGATGGAACCTGCTTAAACTGAAAGAACCAAAGATCATAGAGAGTTTCATAGGGTGCGATAGGGAACGATTGACAAGAACAGGGGAAAGGACTACAGTAGAAGAAGACAGGGTAGTTCTATGAGATGAAATAGTAAAGGCAGCAGAGGAACGAGTAGGTAAAAAGACGAAGGTGGTAGAAATCCTTGGGTAGCACAAGAGACACGAAAATTAGTTGATGAAAGCAGGAAATATAAAACTGCAGTAAATGAAGCAGATCAAAAGGAATACAAGTGTCTCAAAAATGAGGTCGACAGGAAGAGCAAAATTGCTAAGTAGACATGGCTAGAGCGCAAATATAAGGATTTATAAGCAAAAATCACTAGGTGAAAAAGATACAGCCTACATGAAAATGAAAGAGATCTTTGGAGAAAAGAAAACCGCCTGTATGAATATCAAGTGCTTGGATAGGAAAACAGTCCTAAGCAAAGAAGAGAAAGCCGAAAGGGGGAAGAAGTATATACAATGGAGCTGTACTTGAGGGCAGTGTTATGGCAATGGAAGAAGATGTAAATTAAGATTAGACGGGAGATATGATACTGAGAAAAGAGTGACAACACTAACAGACCTAGTTAGAAACAAGGCCACTGGAGTATACGACAGTTCAATATAAGTACAGAAGCCTTCGAAGAGCCAGCCATTACTATACTCTTTCATGTATTAAATGAGATGTGCGAGACAGGCGAAATACCCTCAGATTTAAAACAGCATATAATAATTCCAGTCCAAAGCAAGCAGGTGCTAACAACTACGAATATTACCTAACTATTACTTTAATAATTCACGGTAGCAAAATATTAACACGAATTCATCACAGAAGAATGGAAAATCTGGTAGAAACCGACCTTGTGGAAGATCAGTTTGGATTCCGGAGAATCGTTGAGCACCCCGAGGCAATACTAACCCTACGACTTATCTTATAAGATAGGTTCAGAAAAGGCAAACCTACATTTATAGCATTTGTAGAGTAAGAGAAAGCGTTTGACAATGTTGACTGGAATTGTCTCTTTCAAATACTGAAAGTGGCAGGTGTAGACTACAGGGAGCGAAAGGCTATTTAAAATTTGTACAGAAACCAGATGGCAGTTATGAGAGTCGAAGGACACGATATATAAGCAGTAGTTGGGAAGGGAGTAGGAAATGATTGTAGCCTATTCCCGATCTTATTCAGTCTTCATATTGTGCAGGCAGTAAAGAAAACAAAAGAGAATTTCGAGTAGGAATTAAAAGATAGGGAGAAAAAATAGAAACCTTGAGGTTTGCAATGATACTGCTATTCTATCAGGGACAGCAAAGGACTTGCAAGCAGTTGAATGGAGGATACTGTGTCTTGAAAGAAGGATATAAGATGAACATCAACAAAAGCAAAACAAGGATAATGGAATGTAGTCGAATTAAGTCATGTCATGCTGAGGTTCTTAGATTAGAAAACGAGACACTTAAAGTAGTAGATGAGTTTTGCTGCTTGGGAAGCAAAATAACATGATGGTCGAAGCAGAGAGGATATTAAATGTAGACTGGCTTTGCCAAGGAAAGCATTCTTTTCTGAAAGTATTTGTATTGAGTGAAACATGGACGATAAAAAGTTTATACACGAAGAAAATAGAAGCTTTCGAAATGTAGTGCTATAGAATATTGCAGAGCATTATATGGGTAGATCACATGACTAATGAGGAGGTTTTTAATATAATTGGTGAGAAGAGGAATTTGTGGCACAACGTAACAAGAATAAGGGATTGGATGATAAGACACGTTCAGATACATCACGGGATCACGAATTTAGTATCGGAGGGAAGGATGGTGATGGTAGATGGAGACTAAGAAATGACTACACTAAACAGATTCAAAAGGATGTAGGTTGCAGTAATAACTCGGAGATGAAGAGGCTTGCACAGGTTTGATTAACATGGAGAGCTGCATGAAACCAGTATTTAGACAGAAGACCACAACAACATTTGCCACCAGATAACTGATAAATTTTAAATCTGTTTTGTAATAACATCAACTCAAAACAACAATTATAACGTTATTGGAAGAGGATGATGGTTTACAGCTTTCAACCACGTGGTTTGAAAAATATGTAAGTCACTTTGGTAAAACTACCAGTTAAAGTAAATAAAGGACCATCTCCAGTTAAAATGTATTCCAGGACATGCTTCTAATAACGAAAATTTGTTTTTAGAGCAATTTTATGCATTAAATGCATCAAATTTTAAACTGCAGGTGAATACTCGATTTATACATCCGATAATATTCTGACACTGAAATTCACAAGGTGGCACTCATGTAGGTTTTTAAACATGAGGATGGTATATTGTGTGACCAAACGTGCTCATTTTAATAGATACAAAACTCATTCGTTTTTTGTGGTCTTCAGTCCAAAGATTTATTTCATACGTTTCTCCACTGTAGTCTGCCGAGTGCAAGCCCATTCATCTCTTCATAAGAACTGCATCCAACATCTATTTGAACCTGCTTAACTGTACACAAGCCTTGGTCTCTCTGCAGTTTAATCCATCCACAGTTCCTTCTACAAACAAATTAAAGATTCCTTGACGCATCTGAATGTGCCCAGTTGTATTCAGTGTTCCCTAATTACTTATTCGAGCAACCAATGTGAATTTCTTCAGTGTTCTGTTGAACTATATTTCAAAAGCTTCTATTTTCCTATTTTCTCTATTTTTAACGTTCAGTTTCAGTTTCGTTCAAGTCTAGTTTCCATACAAAAACTTCAGAAAGGACTTTGTAATCCTTAAATTCACATTCGATGTTAGCAAACATAAGATTTTTAAAAACTACAAATTTTCTTGCTATTGCCAACCAGCATTTCCTACTCTCACTACCTGCCGTTCGTCGTTTGTTTTGCTCCCCAAATAGCAGAATTCGTTGATTTATTTTAGTTCCTCAGTTAATAATTTTATTTTATCAGCATTAACTGATGTAATTTGACGACATTTCTTCATCTTCTGCTTACTCTTCTAACTTCTTTCCAATACATTATACATTCTGTTGAAGTTATATATGACCTTTGCCGTTTTGGCCAGATTTACAATGTCATTGGTAAAGCACAACGATTTCGTTTATTCTTCTAACACTTAACACAACTTTGAAAATCTGTCATTTGCTTCGGTTACTACTTGCTGAATTACATATTAAACAGTGTAGGCGAAAGGGTACAACCATATGTAATTTCCACTTTTTGTTACTGCTTTAATTTCAATTATTGGTTCTCTTCCACGTTGTTCTGTTCTTCTATCTGCTGTCTGCTGAAAGCTGTAAACAACTTTTCGTTCTGTAGTTTATCCTTGGTACCTTTTGAAGTTGAAAAATGTATTTAGGCAACATTTTTAATGGATTTCTCTAAATCTATAAGTAATGTAGTATTTATTTTTCCTTACCTGTTCTGAGACAAATGCTAACGATTCCCTCAAGAAGTCATGCTACACAGCTCGGGAACCAGTTGTGTGCGGATGCTCCTGACACGTTGTAGCGGTATTGAGAATATTAAATATGCAGATAGTATTAAGTTTATAACAATTCGCGTGAAGTACAACACGCTTTACGAACAAATATATTTTGAACTTAATTTGATATGAGATGCGACAAGTCGCTGGATGATATAATTTTAGTGCCATGACCGCACCACAAAATGTTTAAAGTAAAAGAGTCTTCATATTAAAACTGTAATGGGGGACAACATATAACACTGAAGGGCGTAATTTTTTGTATAGGCTTACTTGGATTCATATTTCAGAGCGCAGCTGAAATTAATGACGTCAGCATTTGTTTTTCAAACTCTGCGTTCCCTCGCGTGAAATTCTCAGTTCTGTCTCGTCATATGCCTTGGACATCAAATGGTAAAAGTCAATACAACTTTTAAGAAAATGGTTAAGGAATTGGCAGTTTCAATTGAGCTCGATTTTACGGAGAGACAGTACCTCATTTCGTCGAAACCAAGATCTATAAAATTTCTAGCACAAGATGCGGATTCTTGGACTTCTCAGGCTTATGAAAATCATTTTTACACATCTTTAATCGTTGAAGAGACATTGTGAGAAACGCACAAGATGTATGGCATTTGTCAGATAGATGACTGACTTGTCATACCAGAAATGAAAAAACTGCGTTTATAAAATACGATTTTTCCCCTTGTAGGGTGAGAACCACAAGTTCAGCTCAAGGATCTGCAGGAACTAAACAGAGCCATCGATAGTACTCTACTGTGTACCTGCTGGACACGGAAAGCAGCGTTGGTACACCGCTTGCATGTAGTACTGACGGCCGAGACCTTGTGCATTGCACTGTACTGCGCCGCGCCGCGCTGCGGGTAGCAGAGCTCCCAAGTCCCCTACAACGGCCGCAGAGTACGGGCGATTAGCGCACAGTGGCTGGAGCGCCGACCCTCCGCCCTTTGCGGTCGCCTCTGCACACAGGAGACCACACGGCATTGCTGGCGACAGCGCTGCGCCTCTGACTCCGGCGCATCCGTGTCCAGCTTCCGGCGCTGCCGACCACAGTGATCTGTAGATACGGGACGGGATACCGCACTGCCATCTACCTCTCATCCGGCCCAGTCCCCACACACATAATTATACGAACACAAACCCAGTATACAAGCAAACATGATTATCCGTGCATACCTCGTGTAGAAGCAGCAGACCCTTTCCAAAGTAATAGGTGGTTGACATGGAAATATAACGCCCCGAGCGGATCCGCTGATACTTTCTGTCTAGGTGTTACAAAAAGACTCTTCTGAATTCACCTGACTATATCTACTACATAAAGCAGACAGAAACTTCGTGTGGTTTGTAATATCTGCATCGAACCAAAAAAAGCTTACCTTAGCTTCATATGGATGTTTCTGGTTCATATGGATGCTGTTATGAGTACGTAGCTAGTGCAGCGAGTTCGCTCACTCATTCGCTCATTCATTACCCCTACCCGTCTATCTAGATGGCGAAAAACGGTAATGAAAGATGTTTTGCCTTCTCTGTTTCAGAAGATGCCATTTTCTTACGGGAAGGCTATTATCTTTTCAATGTCCGATGGGTCATGGAATGGAAACCGCAAGCAACATCAAAAATGTTTCATTTGCAACGTGTAGCTACTCCTTCCAGCTACTTTTCTACATAGCGTCGAACATACGTCGTAGCGTTGTTCCGACATCCCGATACCCTCGTTTTACAGTCAAGCCATCTGTGTCTTCCGCCGAATCTTACGCTGGTCTGGAGCTCGTTGTCAGTGTCAAAATGTTGTCCTCAGAACCAGTGGTTCATGTGTGCAAAGAAACGAAAATCAGGGGAACCCAAGTCCAGACTATACGGCCTGTGAACAAACACGGAAAGTTTTACTATGGAAGACTGTAATTATTGTTAACCTGCTGAAAGATATACATAAATATGTAAAGCTCAATCTCTGCGCCATGTTAGCGTTATCTATGACTTTGTCTCTAAAAACTGCAAGGCAATCTATTGAAACCTTATTATCGTTATCATAGAAACTGATATATAGCCGTACAACTTGTTTTATGAAAACTTTTATTCCGACATGTCAGTATTCAAACATAACCTGAAACCTCCTACTACAGGAAATGTAAATATTCTGACAGACAACAAAACAGAAATTAATTGCTCTTCCTATATAAAATGATAAATCTGTTCTCGTGTATCTGACAGCGACTTATTAAAATATTCTTTAACGTCTCCTCACAACTAAACTGCAATACTCCTGCACACAACAGACAGCTTACCTTGTGTTGCTGTTACAACTGCATAAATGTATTGTAACCAGGAACGTGGTAAAATAATTAAAAAGAAGTGCTGGGATCCCATCAGAGTGCAATAATCAAAAAGCCTTAAGCAGTGTAAAAATGAAAGGAATCAGTAAAAAACTTTAAATTAAATTATATTTAATATTCTGAAAACTGATGATGCATACACTGACAAACTTTACTCACGCTTTTCTTTTCCTTGATAAGTTTGATCAGCAAAATTTTTAATTATTCCACAATCTCTATAAACAATGCTCACGTATCTGCTTACAAAAAACATATGAATTTTACTTTGACTGTATGCATACACAAATCCAAAATCTTTCCACCGCGCAAGCAAGCACAACAGCGTGTAGAGAAAAAGGGCAAGTTATCAAAAATCCTCGATTATTAACACGATTTTCCAGCACGGTCAGGGCAGGCTCAGATCTCTCCAGATGCGGCTTCTGTCCATGCCTCACTGAATCCGACTATTAACGACTGATCGCTCTTTACAGCTAGGGATAACAATATCTCAGATTCAGAGGTTGAGCATGTATGCAATAGCAGAATCTACAGCTAACTTAAAAAAAATGAACGGCCACTTTCAACACTTCTGATTGAAAACACTGCAGGAGCATCTTTGTTTCAACCGCAGTGTGCGACCGAGCATTTTCAGTAGTAGAGCAATGCCTAGTGACAATATTCTTCTCGTTTGTTCTGATTTGCCTTCGTAGACGATTTTCTCCAATCGCTTAATACACACGATCTTTAGCTGACACGCACCTACTTGCGGATTACCTGCATCATGAAAGTTTTTATGTTCTCTTGAAAAGTGCTTGCACCATTGCCGTACTTTGCTGTCACACATAGCAGTTACGCTATGTGGATTCTATGAAATCAGGTGGAACACCTTAGCATAAATCTAATGACACCACGCCCCCCACGCACCCCGCATTTGGTGGGAGACTGTTGCTCGAAGCACCTTTACATGCTCAGTGTGGCCTTAGAATTAAAAGTGAAAACTTACACGATCGACGGTCATGCAAGAGGCACTACACAACACATCGTAACTTTCACGGTGGTGTTAATTTCGCCATTGCGGGACCTTGAGAAAAGCGGTCCACGCAATTGTGTGGTGCCAGAGTCGTCGAGTGTAGGTTGCAGTAAATACTGGGAGGTGAAGAAGCTTCCACAGGATAGAGTAACACGGAGAGCTGCATCAAACCAGTGTCAGTACAGAAGACCACAACAACAACAACAGCTCCTACATCTCAAAGCATTCGACGATGCCTTCAGCACTTTCGTTACTATTTGTTACGTAAGGTAATCGCTACCGTGTGCTCCTTCAACATGCAGAGCCCATTCAACAGAGTTTGGCCCATAGTCTACTAAAATACAAAGTCCAGCCACATTATTGCGATCACCGCCTATATTCGGTATCAACGTGCAATAACCATTGACAACCGACGGGTGACGGCACTATCAGTGAAGGGTAAATAAAGCGTACCGGCGGGCGGGGGACGGGGGCACAGTGCAGAAACGGAACCGATCTATCAGATGTCCAGATGAGCATGATCATTGGCTTTACGGCCAAGGGTCGAACCAATATCGAAGTGGCAAAGTTTGTAAATTGTCCACCTGCCGCCGTGGTTAAATTATACCGTGCATGGCAAATGGTTCCACCCAAAACTGTGGTGCACCATCGGCCATACATTATAGTGGTGAACAATGGCTGAGGAAATATGTGCGGGTGAGCAGGAGTTCATCTTCATTGAATTATTTCATGTTCAGCACGGTAAAAAAAACATTCTATAGCCAAGATCGCGTAAGTGATTCATTTCTTCCGACAACCTGTTCCGACGGACGTTGATGTCACCTCCTGGTGTTCCACCTTTTGTTATGAAACGTATTGTGCCAAAAAATTTTAAGATCAGAAAATGACAGGAAAGTCTGTTGGAAGCAGGTGTCGAAAGCAACAATGTACTGTTCACCCCCTATGTGAACCAAGAAACTACCAACACTGTCCCCACAAACAACGTTCACAAGCATTGTGGGATTTGGACCTCCGCAGCAGGCACCTGGTTCAAGCACCGATGCTGGTTGCTGTTTATTGGCGCCAAAGTCTGGAATTTGCACGCCAATACCGAAACCGTACCTCCACTGTCAAGGAGACGGCAAGACCTTGGGGTCGGGGATTTGTCCGAAAGGACCCGTAACACCTCATGTCGTTAAAATACACTCCTGGAAATGGAAAAAAGAACACATTGACGCCGGTGTGTCAGACCCACCATACTTGCTCCGGACACTGCGAGAGGGCTGTACAAGGAATGATCACACGCACGGCACAGCGGACACACCAGGAACTGCGGTGTTGGCCCTCGAATGGCGCTAGCTGCGCAGCATTTGTGCACCGTCGCCGTCAGTGTCAGCCAGTTTGCCGTGGCATACGGAGCTCCATCGCAGTCTTTAACACTGGTAGCATGCCGCGACAGCGTGGACGTGAACCACATGTGCAGTTGACGGACTTTGAGCGAGGGCGTATAGTGGGCATGCGGGAGGCCGGGTGGACGTACCGCCGAATTGCTCAACACGTGGGGCGTGAGGTCTCCACAGTACATCGATGTTGTCGCCAGTGGTCGGCGGCAGGTGCACGTGCCCGTCGACCTGGTACCGGACCGCAGCGACGCAAGGATGCACGCCAAGACCGTAGGATCCTACGCAGTGCCCTAGGGGACCGCACCGCCACTTCCCAGCAAATTAGGGACACTGTTGCTCCTGGGGTATCGGCGAGGACCATTCGCAACCGTCTCCATGAAGCTGGGCTACGGTCCCGCACACCGTTAGGCCGTCTTCCGCTCACGCCCCAACATCGTGCAGCCCGCCTCCAGTGGTGTCGCGACAGGCGTGAATGGAGGGACGAATGGAGACGTGTCGTCTCCAGAGATGAGAGTCGCTTCTGCCTTGGTGCCAATGATGGTCGTATGCGTGTTTGGCGCCGTGCAGGTGAGCGCCACAATCAGGACTGCATACGACCGAGGCACACAGGGCCAACACCCGGCATCATGGTGTGGGGAGCGATCTCCTACACTGGCCGTACACCTCTGGTGATCGTCGAGGGGACACTGAATAGTGCACGTACATCCAAACCGTCCTCGAACCCATCGTTCTACCATTCCTAGACCGGCAAGGGAACTTGCTGTTCCAACAGGACAATGCACGTCCGCATGTATCCCGTGCCACCCAACGTGCTCTAGAAGGTGTAAGTCAACTACCCTGGCCAGCAAGATCTCCGGATCTGTCCCCCATTGAGCATGTTTGGGACTGGATGAAGCGTCGTCTCACGCGTTCTGCACGTCCAGCACGAACGCTTGTCCAACTGAGGCGCCAGGTGGAAATGGCATGGCAAGCCGTTCCACAGGACTACATCCAACATCTCTACGATCGTCTCCATGGGAGAATAGCAGCCTGCATTGCTGCGAAAGGTGGATGTACACTGTACTACTGCCGACACTGTGCATGCTCTGTTGCCTGTGTCTATGTGCCTGTGGTTCTGTCAGTGTGATCATGTGATGTATGTGACCCCAGGAATGTGTCAATAAAGTTTCCCCTTCCTGGGACAATGAATTCACTGTCTTCTTATTTCAATTTCCAGGAGTGTATTAGGACGCACTACTAAGAAAATAGCGAGAAAAATCGATTCAAAATTTGTTTAGGTGCCTTATGAGTATAAAATATTAGTCCCTTGCCGAGCCGGCGTCTGGCGTAGATCGTTTGGGCTTGGGCTCTTACTCCAGAGGCCTAGCGGTCGATTCCTCCTGTGGCAGTTTTTCTTCTTTTTCTTTTGTTGTTCCACCGATTAACCAAAAAGTTTCTCAAACCTACATTATTTTAGCTCAATAAAGTCAAGTTTTTAATTCACTGAAAAACATTCGTGCTCGTTGTTCTATTTCGTTTTATGGGGTTTCAAGGTTTAAAGGGGCTTTGTAAGGGTCCTCTTGGGATTATAATGGTCATGTGCGCATTGGAGTGTGCGCGAGCCTTGCGAAGCAAACGGCAGTTTGTTTTTCGATTTTCGTCGTGAACAGACGTGCCTGTTTCAAATTTCAACGTGTTATTCCGATCCGACGTTAAACATGTCGACTGAAGAAGTTGCTGGCTCATCTTAAATAAGAGAAGAAATTCCTGACGAATCCATTGATAGTGAGCCATGAAAATTACGATTGAAGAACACTGTGGAGTATTATGAAAAGCTGTTGATGGAAAATAATTTAAATGCATCGACATCTTTGGAAGAAATCTCTCGCGATGCTATGTTACTGGCTGGAGAACTTTATAATAATACACTGGAAATTTGGGTGAGAAAACATTCGTAACTGAAGAGGAATTATTTGACGCTCATGAGGATTGCGAAGAATGTGAGGAGAACGACCAAGAGTTCGAAGTGCCACAAGTCGTGAATATTGCTGAAGCCACCCCACATCGTCCTTGCTGTCGTATATTGTACGTGTAAGAGTTAACAAGTCTTTTCTGAAAGTATTTGCCCGCAATTTTGCATTTCGTCTTAGTAAATGAATATAAGCTTTTGGAAAATGATTTTACCGAAGACTTTTGAAGATTCGATGGGTATATTAAGTAACTAATGAACAGGTACTGAAGTGAATTGAGGAGCCCAGTTACTTGTAGCATATGTAGACCGAAACAAAAGTTCGGTCCATAAGACACATCCTGAAGAATTATGGTACTGAAAATTTAGTAATAGGGAGATCTGGGACAAAGGGGAGGGCGGGGGGGTTTAAATTTGAAGAGCGAAACGAAACTTTGATTACCATAAACAGCATATAGTCTGATGACATGACTGGGAAGCGTGATTCTTTTATGTTTCGTCCAATTTTTGAAACAGATCTTACATGCATTTGTTCATGGTCAGTTGTTCAATTGACCAGGCTCACGTTCATAGGATAGAATTAAGAAATTCGTTTTCAGAATACACTCTCGAAACTTGCTTATAAAAGGGGACTGGATTTCGGATAAAGGTACGAGGCTGCTACACTATAATACCGATTGTTTGCTGTTACTGGAAAAGAGAACGTGAAATAGTCACACACCCATTCCAGTTTAAACAGATTTCCAATTCCTCAATTACCTTACGTACTAAGAAATAGTTGACAAAATATATAACTCATTACCAAAAAGTAGGATAATTATTTGTTATAATGTTAACATTGTCAGTTTAATATCAAGGATACGATTCTGCGTATGAAGAATCAGTGCTTCAAAATTCCTATGTTTGCCACGTTCTGCATGCTTTCGCGTCATTTCTGTTAGGTGGTGATACTGAATGCATTGTGAACTGGGTAACTGAAACTCCGCTAATGGTTCAAGGAGTTGATGCTTTGCATCAATTAGAGTCATGCTCAAAGCGATGGAGAAGTTTACAATAGGTAAAATTCTGATAACAGTCGCAACAGGAGGTAGGATGATACTTTTTGTAAACCCTCGTCGCCAGTTTTGTAAACCGCTAAGACAATTTCTACCTTCCATTATTACACAGCTGTGCCCCTGGGCCAGGTAACAGGATAGGAGAACTAACGTGCTGTAACAGTCCCACAAATTAGTAACAAAGTCATACAAATGAGTTAGAAAGGTTTATTTATCTTTGTGACTTCTAGAAGAAAGAAGTCTACAATGCTGCATGTAATATAAAACTAAAGAGTCCTCAATGGCTAGGTGCCAATAATCTTTGGAAAACTTCACAGTACATAGCAAATGCAATTTACAACATCTGTCTGTTCACTTCTAAGAGTTCACTAAACGACGTTCCCTGTCCAAGTCAACCCTGGACGATGATCTATAACCAAGTGCGCGAGAGCTGCTCTCCTCTCTTCAGTGTAGGCTTCCGTCCGTTGTCGTCCGGTCATAGGTGGATTGTACTCGGGCGGCAACTGGCCGAGTTGAAGTCGATATCTTCATCCTCAGCGCAGCCTGTGTAGCTAGTGTATCTCGAGCAAGTGGCAAGTCCCTATGGCACTGACACCAGCTCGCATCTTTGAGCCTGTGGTGCTGTTTCCCTGGCTGTGTCCTGTTCGGACGACACAGCTATGCTCTATTTGTTACAAAAGAAGAAGTTCAGGTACATGTAACGTGTCACAGAAGAAAAAGAATAACATTTATTGTTTGATATTTAGACGAAAAGAGAATAAAAGCTTTCGAAATGTGGTGCTACAGAAGATTGCTGAAGATTACATAGGTAGATCACATTAATAATGAGGTGTTGAATAGAATTGGGGGGAAGATAAATTTGTGGAACATCTTGACTAGTAGAAGGAATCGGTTGGCAGGACATATTCTGAGGCATCAAGGGATCACCAATTTAGCATTGGAGGGCAGCGCGGAGGGTAAAAATTGAAGAGGGCGACCAAGAGATGAATACACTAAACAGATTCAGAAGGATGTAGGTTGCAGTAGGTACTGGGAGATGAAGAAGCTTGCACAGAATAGAGTAGCATGGAGAGCTGAATAAAACCAGTTTCTGGACTGAAGACCACAACAACATTTATTTCTTGGGACGATACAGAAGAGTTTAAAGGATAAGAGAAAGACGCTGTATTTGTGAAAATGTTTGGCAATATAGTGCTGATATGAAACCTACACTCATAACACTATGACTGTTACAGTTGGTGGATCATAAATATATTTTGAACATTGAAGGCACCGGAAAATATTCGATTTCTGATGATCCAGTGAGGAACAGATGTGTGAGGGACAGATGTGTTTTTAGATGAATTATTGTACGTCAAGTGGAAAGATTCGCCAGTATCTAATGTCTTTGCTTTCTTTCGTGTTATTCTTTCAATATACCGACAACACATTAATGCTTATCTGACAATAATACATTTTTAGTCTCTAAATAACTCAAAATATTTGAAATGACTGTTGGCTATAATGTACGTGTCAGTATATTAAATGGTTTTTACAAAGGAAGTGCAAGACAGCGACATGAAAAGGATGAAATCACAATATTAGAGATTCATTTATGTAAGAAAATAAAACAAAAAAGAAGATCCTTGAGGAAGCTGTGGTGAGAGATGGAGAGCGATAAAGGCACTGTAAAGGATCTCCTATAGGAACAACGAATACAGCATAATAGTTTTAAAACGAAGCCAAAGGCAAGAGACAAGGGGGATAATGAAATACTTTTGGTTGAAAACAGGGCAATTCGTGAACCCTTTAGCGACTACCGTTGTAGAAAATCACAGAAAAATCCCTCAAGATCCCATGTAAATTCTAGCCATATGTAGAGTTGTTGAAAATCGTAACTACTGTAATTTCGAAAGTTTGTCCGCCTGAAAATGTACTGTTGTCCCAAGCATATTGCAACAAACGGTGTATTTCTATCGCTGCTCTTTTAGTTTTTATTGCCGTTTCAAATACACCGGTCATTTTTGAAACACCCTGTATGAAACCCCCAAGGTCTCTGTTTCTTCCTAAACAGTCCGAGCAGCCTTATCACTTGTGTCTGGTCACCCATGACAGGACCGATCGTGTATACAACACGTAGTTTCGCACATGTAATTATTTCCTTCACAGCGACACTTGTCACTTGTCACTCTTCTTATAGCTATAGGATCGCAAAGCTGGGGTATCGGATTCTCCATTCTGATAGTAAAGCTTCACTAACACTGTCTTTTCTGGTAATGTTGACACGCTGCAATTGCTCCCGCATCTGATTCTCTCTCTCACTGCAGATCATTTTGTACACCATTCCCACGCAGCGTTACTGACATGTTGCTGTGGCAGAATTATCCTTCGACCGGGTTGTTCACTCTTTTTGAGTTTCAATGAAACCCTATGGCATTCCAGACATGTATGTTCATGGTGGCCGAGGGGTTCTAGGCGCTAGGCGCTACGGTCGCAGGTTCGAATCCTGCCTCGGGCATGGATGTGTGTGATGTCCTTCGGTTAGTTAGGTTTAAGTAGTTCTAAGTTCTAGGGGACTGATGACCTCAGATGTTAAGTCCCATAGTGCTCAGAGCCATTTGAACTATTTGAACGTGTATGTCAAGCTTTGCATCTCTACGTACATTGTTCCGCGGATTGGTGACTTTTCAAATGTTAACGGGCTTTAGGACCACCATATCAATGGCGTTGCTAAACAGTTAAAATGTATGACACTGAACAAAGCTCTAGGGATTGATGGAATCCATATGACTTTGTACACCGATTTTGTAGCCTCTTTTAGCTATAATCTAACGCAGATCCTTCGAACAAATAACAGTGTCTACTAATTGGAATAAAGTACAGGTCACAGGGGAGCTATTTGAGGTTATCCACCGAACTACCGGCAAATATCCTTGACACCTGCCGGCCGGTGTGGCCGTGCGGTTCTAAGCGCTTCAGTTTGGAACCTGTGTGGCCGCTACGGTCGCAGGTTCTAATCCTGCCTCGGGCATGGATGTGTGTGATGTCCTTAGGTTAGTTACGTTTAAGTAGTTCTAAGTTCTAGGGGACTGATGACCTCATAAGTTAAGTCCCATAGTGCTCAGAGCCATTTGAACCAACCGTGACATCTGTTTGTTGTACAATCTTAGAACATAATCTGAGTTAAAACGTAATGAGGTATGTCGAAAAGAATAACTCCCTTCATGCCAACTGTTGTGGATTCCGAAGACATGTCAAAACCCAATGTGCCATTTTCTCATAAATCCTGAAAGTCATGGACAAAGGCGATTAGGCAGATGCAGTAATTCTAGATTTTTGAAAAAAATTTCAATCAATATCACATCTATACTTATTATGAAAAGTACGACCGTATGTGGTATTAACTCTAAGGCGTCACTGGATTAATGACTTTGTGGTAGGAAGGATGCGGCATATACTCGGACGGAGAGGTATCCACAGACGTAGAAGAAACTTAGGGTGTGACACAGGGAATATGTTTGGAACCTTGTTGTTTTTTATTGTGTATTAATGACCTCGCAGGGAAGATTAATAGAAATCTCAGAATTTTCGCCGGCAATACACTTATCTGAAATAAAGTACACATAGCAAAAAGCTGCACAAATATTGTGACAGAGCATGATAATATTTCTTTTAAGTAGTTCAGATATTGGGAGCTTGCTTTAAATGTTCAATAATGTAAAGTTGTGCACTTCAGAAAACAAAATGAACCAAGTATCCTGTGACTACAATTTTGGAATCGGTCATATTATACAAATACCTGTGTATAGCTCCGTGTAGGAATCGGAAATGGAATGATTACATAGAGGTAAAGCACAGGCAAACTTTGCTTTATTATTAAAATACTAGGGAAGTGCAATCAATCCACAAATGGAAATTGCTTAAAAATCACTCGTCAGATTCAGCCTAGAATATTGAACAAGTGTGAGGGTCCATACCAAAAAGGACTACCGTAAGAAATTGCATCTATACACAGGGGCGCAGCACGAATGGTGCCAGGTTTGTCTGAACGATAGTAGAATATCACTGAGATGGTGAAGAAAATGAACCCCGAAACACTTCAAAATAGACGCATACTAACCCGCGAAAGCTACAAAAGTTCAAACACGGAGTTTAAAACATGTATGTCGGAATTTATTACAATCCTCTACGTATTACTCGAGTAGTGACCTTAAGGACAAGATTAAGTTCGGTGCGCACAGGGGCATTAAACATCATTCTTTCTGCACTTCACACGTACGTAGAACGGTAAGAAGCCTTCTGGACTTCACAATGGTTTACTGTGAATAGATGAAGACATAGATGTATAAATGTTTACTGAAAATTTCTATCGTTAAGGGTGTAGGGCTTTGTTAGGGCTAATTTTCTGGTCTCCAAGCGGAATAAGAATAACTTTAAGGTGTGCCAATACTTACTGGGGTATATGTGTCTATGCTTACATAAGAGTGTAAGATTTCATAGTGAGAAATGTGCCAACACAATATTCATTCATTTTCCGCATGCTGGTTGTAAATGTATTATTGCGTATTAATCGGGCCTCGGAGGTAAAGAAAACTTCTGAGGCGACGTCTTGGGCAAAGTGAATTACATTAAAATTGTGTCTGCCAATGAAAAAAATGCCTTGTTCACGATGCTATACCGTTTCCAGTGGCAATTGTGATCATAAACTCAACAGTTTTGAAAATTACGTTGTTCATTGACAGTTTTGTAATGGAAACTATATTCGGCTTAAAACGTTAAGATTTTCAGGATGCTCGGACTTCACATTATTTAGAGCTAGGGTCGTGTTACAGTAAAAAGTTTATGGAAACCGACTGTTAAAAGTTACTTCATTTTAAAATTAGCAGATTCTGTCCCTTTGCTGTCAGAGTAAAGTGGTATGAATGAGAAAATTCTTACTTCAATTTGATGCGTACACTTAGCTTTTGTTCTTTTTAAACTATTTGCTTAGAATTTCGCTTCAGTCTCTTTGAAGTTTTTTGTCTTCCCGCGTTGCGTTTGATGTCTTCATCTGGCGCCTCGGTGGGACCTCTGGCCTGTCCTTCTCAAACACCGATCCCACGAACAATGGCTGACAGACAGACAAAGAGATAGTACTACTTTTGAAATGGCTTACAAGCTTTCCCTTTGTATTGCTGCAGCAAAGATCTCGGAAAATTTAATTAGAGCTCTTCTCCACTTCAGCTTCTCGGTGTAAGGACGTCGGATGAGCTAGAACGCTAACCCGCATTAGGGTGTGACAGAAAACTGCGACTGGAGTTGTACGAACAAAACAATACTTCACAATTCGTCTTAAATCAGACAGCATTTTCAGTTCTGCTTGAGTCTGGTTTTTTTTTTTTCACGTTTCATCCTGTGTTCCCTTTAAGCCTTACTGACTTTTAAATTAACTTCTGCCTTATGAATCTACTGACATGAAGGAAATGTCAAATCGGTAAAACGTGTCATATGACGTCCTGTTACTTAATATAAAATAGATTGTATAACATTATGTATGACGTTAATGGAAGTATTATTCACGATGTAACTACAGTTATGGATTTCTACATTGCTGCTACCACTGCTAATGATATTAGAAGTTACGTCTCTTGCAACTCCTAGATCTAATTTTGCTACCGTGTTTCGAAGCTAATGACATTAGCTGTCGTGCAGTTCCAGTGCAAATCATAATTCTCCTTACGATATTTATCACATCTACTACGTCCTATAACTCTACAGTTTCATATTACTTCACTTGAGTTGACTACCAATACGTTTGGGAATCTATGTATTTCCAAATAATTTAACAACTTTTTTCCCCCATTCGTCCCAACCAAAAAATATTTTGATCTGTTGACACAGTCGCACACACTGAAACGTATTGAAATACAGAGATACGTAAAAACGCTGAAATCTGGTTTCGCAGAACAGAGCGGATCAGGTTGTGTAAAAGGGGCCCAAATCAGTTGCCGATAGTTGCACAAACATACAAACTTTACTTTGCTAAAACACTTAATCACACATGCCCTTAAAAGAATTCAGAAACAATACGGCTGAAGGCCAGAACACAAGTTCTTAAAATTGCCATAAGGAATACACACGGCTGAAGGCCTTAGTTACAACTAGAAGAACTGAGGGCTTAAGGCCTGGATAATAAGAACTCAAGTAAGTAAATTTTAAAAGGTTTTAACAAATGACCGTTCAAATTTTAATTTAAGACGACTGAAGGCCTTACCCTAAAATATTTCACATTATGTTCGGCTGAAGGCCATATACTGAATACAGAAGAACTCAAGGCTTAAGGCCTGGTTAACAAAATTAAGAAGGAGAGGGAAATTCTCGATCTTTCAAATGATTTTGCAAATATTAATTTAAGATAGCTGAAGGCCTTATATTAAAATATTTCACGTAGAAGTTCGGCTGAAAGCTACATACCGAACATTAAAACAAACTAAATTAATACCCAGCGGATGCCTCACACAGTACTTGAGACTAAAGGAAAATCACAATCCAAAATAACAGGACAGTGATCCTCAGAAGTGTTCCAAAGGTCGGCCTGTGGAGGAAACTCTAACATAAGGTTAGGTGAGACAGGCTGCCAAGCGTAATACTAAATAATCGGATGGCAATACGACCTAGGGGTAGCTGAAGAACCAACCACTACCTAATCAATTCGCTTCCATCCGACCAACGGCACAACAACCGAAAGTATCAGTGAGAACGAAGATACCAGCAGCTCTCCATCTTGACAATTGGCTTCTAAATACAGTCAAGACACATTAACCAAGCAGAAAAGTATGAACAACACCAGGGCTGTCGAACTACATGCCGTCCCGGACAGCATCAACATGGCAAGGAAAACACACTGCCGGGAAAATACCTCTACATCTACATCTACATCCATACTCCGCAAGCCACCTGACGGTGTGTGGCGTAGGGTACCCTGAGTACCTCTATCGGTTCTCCCTTCCATTCTAGTCTCGTATTGTTCGTGGAAAGAAGGATTGTCGGTATGCTTCTGTGTGGGCTCTAATCTCTCTGATTTTATCCTCATGGTCTCTTTGCGAGATATACGTAGGAGGGAGCAATATACTGCTTGACTCTTGGGTGAAGGTATGTTCTCGAAACTTTAACAAAAGCCCGTATCGAGCTACTGAGCGTCTGTCCTGCTGAGTCTTCCACTGGAGTTTATCTATCATCTCCGCAACGCTTTCGCGATTACTAAATGATCCTGTAACGAAGCGCGCTGCTCTCCGTTGGATCTTCTCTATCTCTTCTGTCAACCCCATCTGGTACGGATCCCACACTGTTGAGCAGTATTCAAGTAGTGGGCGAACAAGCGTACTGTAACCTACTTCCTTTGTTTTCGGATTGCATTTCCTTAGGGTTCTTCCAATGAATCTCAGTCTGGCATCTGCTTTACCGACGATCAACTTCATATGATCATTCCATTTTAAATCACTCCTAAAGCGTACTCCCAGATAATTTATGGAATTAACTGCTTCCAGTTGCTGACCTGCTATTTTGTAGCTAAATGATAAGGGATCTATCTTTCTATGTATTCGCAGCACATTACACTTGTCTACATTGAGATTCAATTGCCATTCCCTGCACCATGCGTCAATTCGCTGCAGATCCTCTTGCATTTCAGTACAATTTTTCATTGTTGCAACCTCTCGATACACCACAGCATAATCTGCAAAAAGCCTCAGTGAACTTCCGATATCATCCACCAGGTCATTTATGTATATTGTGAATAGCAACGGTCCTATGACACTCCCCTGCGGCACACCTGAAATCACTCTTACTTCCGAAGACTTCTCTCCATTGAGAATGACATGCTACGTTCTGTTATCTAGGAACTCCTCAATCCAATCACACAATTGGTCTGATAGTCCGTATGCTCTCACTTTGTTCACTAAGCGACTGTGGGGAACTGTGTCAAACGCCTTGCGGAAGTCAAGAAACACGGAATCTACCTGTGAACCCGTGTCTATGGCCCTCTGAGTCTCGTGGACGAATAACGCGAGGTGGGTTTCACACGACCGTCTTTTTCGAAACCCATGCTGATTCCTACAGAGTAGATCTCTAGTCTCCAGAAAAGTCATTATACTCTAACATAACTACGCTAACGTCCAGGGCTGGTAACCGGAACGTTAGCGCCCACAAGGCAGAAGATACCAATGGTGCACTTCACTAATAAGTTACAATGAACTCAGTAGTTAAAAACCACACGGGAAGATGGCTGCATAATTTTGCCGATTCTAGCACACCATACATTGCCACATGTGGGAATGGCACAGGAAGCAACAACCGGTAATGAACGAAGAGATGTCACAGCAGTTGAGGTTTCATAACATGCTAACTGATTACTCAACTCCAGTATCCAAGTTCGGTGGGCGACGAACTTTGCAGCTCTCGCAGCTAGTGTCTCACAAATCCAACTGCACGTGCACGCCGCCAGTGGCCCCAGCCTGACCTCACGCTTTGGAGACATCCTCGCTGCTCTGTCACAACCGAGCCACTGCCTCACACACACCGCCACAGGGAAATATAGCGGTAACACCGAAGATGGTACAGCAATACTGCTATCGATAAACGCTGCTGCTTCCACTGACGGAGGCCAGTCACCAACTCATTGTGGTAGTACCTAAGGGAGCAATAAGACGCCATTCGATTGTGTGAAAATACCAAAGAAGAAACGGCATCAATGCGAGCCGGCCACGGCTCACACGCAGAATATTGCGCTGCAGTCGCCAAAGCCTATCTAAGACAACAAGTGTGTGGCAGAGTTGTTAGAACGGTTACCGTTGCTATAATGGCAGGTTATCAAGTTTTAAGTGAGTCTGAATGTGCTGTTATAGTCAGCGCACGAGAAATGGGACACAGCATCTCCGAGTTAGCGGTGAAGTGGGCACACTCATACGACCATTTCACGAGTCACCGAGAATATCAGGATCTGGTAAAATATTAAATCTCCAACATCGCTGAGGCTGGAAAAAGATCCTGCAAGACCGGGACCAACGACAACTGATGAGAATTGTATAACGTGACAGAAGTGCAACCTGTGGGGCGGCGAAGAAGTTGTCGAATGTGTTGTTTGAATGTTCATTTCACGTAACAGACTATTGCCGATGCAACATATGTGGGACGGCGAAGAAGTCGTTGTTTAATGTTGAATGAAAGTTGAACATTGCCACCTTAAATCACGCGAGCCTGGCAACTAATTTGGTGGCCAGTCAGAAAGCGAAGGGAAACTTACTGACCTTAGTTCCCAGTCTGCACGGCCACATTCCTGTACAGCCCAGCTAAACGAAAAATATCCATAGTTCTTCACGGGATTAGGGCTGCTTTAATAAAATTTAAAGTTCCAAACAAGATTTTATTATCTTAAAGGCTCACACAAATTACTCGAAACTTCTGAAAATGCTAAAGACATTAAATATTGTTAATTCAGCCAATCGTTTAATAGTTCAGAGGCGACTTCTACAGCAAGTTCCTCCCGAATAGTTCATTACTCTAACTAACGGTGCTCTATTAATAGTTCGCAATAATGTTAAAAAAAAAAATTAATGCTCGCCTTAAAAGTGGAGTTAGTCACCACTTGCCACGCGGAATTATACTTCACACGGACGGCACAATAACAGTTTGTTACCGAAGTCTAAACGATCCAGGACGGTGTACAGTCCTCGCGATTTTCAATGTCCGTTTACATTGCTAAGTACGCGCATGTCACAGCCCGCTATGACGTCACCCGAGGCGAGGCGCGATCGGACGTTAAGCTCGCGTGGACTAGGCGTTGGTCTAATGCGGAGTGAGCTTACTACTGCCTCTGCCGCTCTTTTCATATAGCTCCGGCGCGTACCGCCAAGAGAGCATCTGTTCTTTCCGTTCATATGCAGATGCCTGCGGCCTCCAAATGACCGCTATCTCAGGCACATAATCTTAAATATCACATTTAATAATAGCTTTACAAACTTCTCAATTTTTGTATACATACATCTGAGCAGTACAGAAGCACGTAGAAAATCTCAGCCCGCTAAAATTAAAACTTTACTCTCTAGAATTTTTACAATGGAACTAACGGTAGATTGTTACCTCTGAACCATAGCTTTATCAAGACTTGTATCAGCTGTTAATTATGCTACAAGACTAAAACTTGGTGTAGCTTTGTTAATTGTCCTATCTGATCATTGGTCTTAAAGAATTTGTTTTATCATTAAAATTTAAAGTACTTAATCTATAATGCTTATGTACATTTTACTCACAAAAGTAGTTTTTACTAAATTACTAAAAAACTAGAAGAGGTAACTGATTGTGGTATTTCCATTATTATTATTAGGGTGAACTGAAGCATCCTACCAATTTTCAATATTGTAGCTCTATTATTTCGCGCCTCTGATTTTTCCGAAAACCGCGGATTCTGGAGTCAATTTTAGTTTTATGGTTTTGGAAACCAGCACCACTCATTAATGACTTCTTACTGCACCTTCTCACCAAATTTTGGCTTCCTAGCGTCATTATTTAGCGCCTCCTATTTTCCTTTCAAAACGTGAATTTTACGTAAACTACTAATTTTATAACATTAAGATTTGTTACCTGAAACATTATTACATAGAACTATACTTTAACAAAGTTTTACACACAAATCTTAATTTTTACTTTTATGTTAAATGTGGTGCAATACTATATGCAGGCGCGTTACGATGACGTGACGCTACTAGCAGTGAACTAGGGTAAGTCCCGTGCACTCGCTCGCCTCTGTATCTTATACATGATACAGCGCTTGCTTTGCTTCATCACCCCCTTTTTAATTTTCGTGAAAATCTATTTTTGAACAAAATTAAATTTCTAAAAGAACAAACAAGCGATGGATTACTTTAGTATACCTCTTTCAACTTAAGTTGCTTCTACTTAGGAAATTCCTTATTACTACATTCACAAAATAACCATACTCATATACACATAGAAAACCTAGTACAGAAGACATTCACAAATTATTTACATACATTTACATGGAAATATAAATTTTTCAATGGTTACAAAATAGTTATTTTTTTTTCTTTAAAATCAGACTCTTCCTGAAAAAGAAAATACACACGACTTTTATCACTGCAACGCACTCACATTTTTCTTTTACTATAATACTCGGCACTGTGGTGGGTGTCCTATTGTAACACTCATTTAATTTCACTGATTGACAAAATTGTGGGAGGAAATTGTATTCACTGTGGTTTGCGTCTCTACTTCCAATCTCCCTACCGCTTGTTGTCAGTCATTCATGCAGCCTGCATGTCCCTGAGAAACAGACAATACAGTCTAAGTTTCTGTTTTCAACTTATATCTAAGGTAGGACAAAGTACATTTTATAGTTTATATTCTGGCACTATTTTACTAATTGTGAAGTTGTCAGAAAGACATTTAGCACTAAGTCGTATCTGATACAATAGCTCCTACTTTCTTCTTTCATAAATAATCTTTTAGGTTCCTAAATAGTGAAAATTCTTTTAGCAAATTAATATATTAAGATCTTGCTTCAACTTAGAAAATTGAGTAACCCTTTAGTTTTAATGTACTCTGGCTTAATTATCGTATGGATTAGTTCATCAAAGAAGTCATTTGCTGACCAGCACTTTGCTTTATTGTATGAATTACTAAAGAAATTAGTTATTTTCAGTATACCGATTCCAAATTTCTGCATTTTCCAATATTTGTGTGTTTCTGTTGTCTGTTTAACTATTTATTTGCCTCAAGCAAGATTTAGCGTTTTTCACCATTTCACGAGACGTGACGGAATTATTCTTTAATCCTACATCATTTACTTCAATTTACTTACTTCACTTCTTCACCTTATTCATTTTCTCCCTTTTCTTCCAGATTCAAAATACTTCATTTCTCCACTTCTTTCTCCCTTTTCCTTTTGTCAGCCTATTGACGTCCTGTTTCTATATATTTGGTGCGATCCTCACACCACTTCCACACATCTCCATTTATTTAATTCTAAAACGCCATTGCTTGCCTCTATGAGCATTACCTTCTTACGCTGTTTTCCTTCAGACAACCTTATTTCTAGCAACATACTACCTTCTGCATAATCTCATGGATTATTCATATTCATACCGTACTTCGTATACTGCAAAGTGTCTCTCTTAGTTGTAGTTTCTAACCCTTTACAATTACATGAAATATTTTAATTTATTTATTTTAGCCATGTTTGCCTCTTATTGGTACTCAGACTTTTGTTTTGCCATTCACTAGGTAGATCCTTACTAAGAATACTTAAAACCTAATAGCATATATACAACATGAAGACATATGTGACTCTTACCTGTTATGATAGACCAGAAGAAGGGAATGAAACTTGAAAAGGAAATAAAGTTTCACCCAGCTGGGACTGCACGGTACGCCAAACCGTGTATCCGCCAAAGAGTGGCAGACTCCCTACAGTAATTAATTACTGTTAATTTTAAATTCCTTTAGATCCACAATATTTCTTATCCCACGCTTGATATTCAAATGGCATTCATAACCTTTAACTTCACCAGGTGCGTTTGAGAATACATTACTATGCTTAGTTAACACACTCTTTAACTCTGATATTTGTTCGTCAGCAATTTGCTTTGTTGATTGTACCTTTTCCTCTATTTCCTTTAGGATGTGTCTCTCTTCAACCTTAGCACTTTCCTCATTCTCACTGAAAACCAAATTTTCCTGCAAGTATCATTTATTCTTTATTACTCTAATAGGCAGTTCCCAAGTTTCATTACTACCGCCTATATGACTTCCTATAAAAGACTCTCTTATCACTTTAGAGTCAGGTAAAGTTAAAATTAAGTTGTTCTGATCAAAATTGATCTTTCCCTGGTACTTTGATAAGAAATCAGTACCAATCAACATATCAACACTTAAGCCTAGCACAATCAAACAAGGATGATCTATTACTACGTCATTTATACCAATGGGTATCAAAGCTTCGTGTTGAACTGGTCTAGAGACTTTTCCAGTAGCACCTATAATCTTTAAGCCACTTACTTTCATAACTGTTAACTTCTCTTTATTGGGTATGGTGTCAAAAAATGTTTGTGATAAAGCACTTGCTTCACTGCCACTGTCAAGCAGACAACGCACAGTGACTCCTGATATGTTTACTTTGATAACAGGGTGAGTTATTTTACATTGATCAGGTTGCTCACACACCTCGTCTAATAAATCTCGTTCTATGTTCTTCCAGCTAAAGTAATTCTGATCAGTTGCAATTACATTTACATTTACATCCTGGGGCTCATCATGCTCTATAATCTTAGCTGCTTTCTCTAATCTGTCCACTAACTTTAAATCGAAGCATCTGACGACTTTTTCTACTTTTGTTTGCTGCACATCAGCCAAACTATCCTCTACCTCTGAGCAACTGCGTCCCTGCGCAATATTGCTGTTCATAAGAATGTCGTCACCTTCAACCATTTGTGGCACGTTTACACAGCTACTAGATTCTTTCACCTCGTTACTATTTCTACCCCCTTCATTCATCATTTCCTCCTCTCTAAAGTTTTGCAGTACTGATTCTACTTCTGCTACTTCTACTTCAGCTTTTAGATTGCCATTTTCATCGAAGATGTAAGCTTTTACTTCATCATTATTCCCATCAGACTCAAACCCATTATCTATTTCTTCCCCATTATCTACCTTGAGTTCCTGTTCTTCCTTGACCCATTTTTCTAGTGTATCCAAAATACTATCCACTATTTTGTGAGAGTGGCTTAACACATCACTGGTATTATCTGTATTTATTTCGGCATCCATGTTGTCTGTCTGTGTATGTTGGCTGATTGTCTGTGTTTCCGTTACTGGCTGTGTTACTGTTACCGCCTGGTGAGCGCCAGTTTCCTCATAGACGGGATTTAGTTTCCCACACGCGGCCTGTTGTGTTCATCTGTGACACCACTAGATATAGTAGCATCATGACTCCCTTCTTGTCTTAATGGCATAGTATTTACTTCTCCACTTTCGTCATAGTAGTTGTTACGAAAGCGTGGTGAGTATCTACCCCCTCTTCCTCTGCCGCGGCTTTGGTTTCGATAGTTTGTTTTGGTGTGCCTAACTTCCATATTTCTAACGTTCACGTTTCCATTATTTTGTACGTGATTGTTAGAAGATTTGTTATTCTGCTGCACCTGCTCCTCAGCAGCAGCTACTCTTTCCACTCTTTCCAGATATTCAATAAATTTGTCTATATTATCTCTAGGGGCGGAAATGATCCTCTTCTGCCAGTACCACGGCAGCTTACCTTCTAAACCCATAATGATCATATCTGGCTTCATCTTTTCTGTCAAATGTGACAGTCTTGAAACCCACTTCCTAGCGAAATCCTTTACTGATTCACGCCCTGGGAAAAACTTCTTACCACTCCAGAATTCCCTTAACACATCATTTTGTTTGTTATGTGACCAGTATTCGTTGAGAAATGCAGACTTAAATTCAGATAAAGTTTTACATTTGATCATTACATCCGCTGACCATCGCAAAGCATCACCTGACAAATGACTTCTTATAAATGAAATTTTTTCTCTTTCTGACCAAGTGTTGGGGAGAACATCCTCAAAGTCATTCCAAAATTCAAGAGGGTGAATGTACTTATCAGGATCAAAGCGCAAAAACTGTCGACACCCTATAAAAGCGGCGTCAACTGAAGTCACATGCTGTACAGTAGAATGACTAGAATTAACAGAGGTTACTCTATTTTCTAGGTTAGCAATGTTAGTATTTAATTCCTCTACTTGTGACTCTACTGCTTCTATCCTGGCAGAACATCTTTGTTCCACTGCACCACGAATTTTGGTACAGGTTTCTTTTACTTTCTCAATGTTTTTCTGACAAGTATCTACTTTAATTTGTACCTCTTTAACTTTGTCAGAGCAAAGTTTGGACTCGTTGCTCAATCTTTCGGACAACCTCACTTCCAAAAGTTCATCTGCCTCTTGATAATTTTTTTGAATTTGATCTATTTCACATTTGAAAGTACTATGCATTTTAGTTAACTGTTGCCCTACTTTTACTTGAATGTCATGATGAATAGCATCTATCTTATAATTCAAACTATTCCATTTTGATTGCAGTTCTTCTTTTAGTTCTTTATTACTATCCTCAATTTTATTTTCCAACCCTTTATTACTAACCTCAATTTTATTCTCCAACTCTTTATTACTATTTTCAATTTTAGCCTCAATTTTATTTTGGTTTGATTCGAGTTTGGCAAACAGTATTTGCATCCAATCCGGAGCTTCTACCTTGATACTTTGTATCTCTTGACTTGACTGAGCTGGAGATATATTGAGCTCAGTTTCACTACCTGACAAAGTTAGCAACTCTACTGGCTCCCTTTTGACTTCTATTTCACTTATTGATTGCATCCCTGCACTCTCATTTAAATTAAAGTCATAATTTACTGGTGACAAATTACGTTCTAGTTCAATATTTGAGGGATTAATGGAACCATCCTCATTAAACTCAATTCCTGATCGTGAGGATTCTTGGTCAGAGACCGGTTCCCTTCTGAAATGTACACTACTTTCCATATCTTTTAGTTTGTTAGCAGCAGTTAATAAATATTTTAAAAGTCTTTGACTTAAATGCTTGATTTCGACGAATGATGTCGTCGCGGTGTACCAGCAATCGTGATGCGACGCGTCGCGACGTATTGAAGGCAGCAGCAGCAGCTGTAGCGTCGAGTACCGCCACAGGAATCGCCTACTGCAATAGCTCCAGGGGGGGGGGGGGGGGGGGGCAGCAAGGCACCGTTGACCGCTCGGCGCAGCCGGCAGCTGTCTCGCAGATCAGCGCAGCTCCGCGATGACGCACCGTCTTCCTTTAGTCTCAGCGCCGTCGGCAGCCGCGATCCAGCATCGTCGCCTTCCTCACCATCGTCACTAACCAACGTACAGCGGTAGACACTTATTGTTTATACACTACACCCGCCTTTACTGGTAACACTGTTCCCACACTAGTTCAATTCAGTGTCCTGTTATTGCCTACCGAGTTCGTTAATTTATACCAATCGCTTTCACACATCGAGCACTTTTATTTGCTTTTAATTCAGTTTTCCCGGCCGATGCACCATATGTGGGGCGGCGAAGAAGTTGTCGAATGTGTTGTTTGAATGTTCATTTCACGTAACAGACTATTGCCGATGCAACATATGTGGGACGGCGAAGAAGTCGTTGTTTAATGTTGAATGAAAGTTGAACATTGCCACCTTAAATCACGCGAGCCTGGCAACTAATTTGGTGGCCAGTCAGAAAGCGAAGGGAAACTTACTGACCTTAGTTCCCAGTCTGCACGGCCACATTCCTGTACAGCCCAGCTAAACGAAAAATATCCATAGTTCTTCACGGGATTAGGGCTGCTTTAATAAAATTTAAAGTTCCAAACAAGATTTTATTATCTTAAAGGCTCACACAAATTACTCGAAACTTCTGAAAATGCTAAAGACATTAAATATTGTTAATTCAGCCAATCGTTTAATAGTTCAGAGGCGACTTCTACAGCAAGTTCCTCCCGAATAGTTCATTACTCTAACTAACGGTGCTCTATTAATAGTTCGCAATAATGTTAAAAAAAAAAATTAATGCTCGCCTTAAAAGTGGAGTTAGTCACCACTTGCCACGCGGAATTATACTTCACACGGACGGCACAATAACAGTTTGTTACCGAAGTCTAAACGATCCAGGACGGTGTACAGTCCTCGCGATTTTCAATGTCCGTTTACATTGCTAAGTACGCGCATGTCACAGCCCGCTATGACGTCACCCGAGGCGAGGAGCGATCGGACGTTAAGCTCGCGTGGACTAGGCGTTGGTCTAATGCGGAGTGAGCTTACTACTGCCTCTGCCGCTCTTTTTATATAGCTCCGGCGCGTACCGCCAAGAGAGCATCTGTTCTTTCCGTTCATATGCAGATGCCTGCGGCCTCCAAATGACCGCTATCTCAGGCACATAATCTTAAATATCACATTTAATAATAGCTTTACAAACTTCTCAATTTTTGTATACATACATCTGAGCAGTACAGAAGCACGTAGAAAATCTCAGCCCGCTAAAATTAAAACTTTACTCTCTAGAATTTTTACAATGGAACTAACGGTAGATTGTTACCTCTGAACCATAGCTTTATCAAGACTTGTATCAGCTGTTAATTATGCTACAAGACTAAAACTTGGTGTAGCTTTGTTAATTGTCCTATCTGATCATTGGTCTTAAAGAATTTGTTTTATCATTAAAATTTAAAGTACTTAATCTATAATGCTTATGTACATTTTACTCACAAAAGTAGTTTTTACTAAATTACTAAAAAACTAGAAGAGGTAACTGATTGTGGTATTTCCATTATTATTATTAGGGTGAACTGAAGCATCCTACCAATTTTCAATATTGTAGCTCTATTATTTCGCGCCTCTGATTTTTCCGAAAACCGCGGATTCTGGAGTCAATTTTAGTTTTATGGTTTTGGAAACCAGCACCACTCATTAATGACTTCTTACTGCACCTTCTCACCAAATTTTGGCTTCCTAGCGTCATTATTTAGCGCCTCCTATTTTCCTTTCAAAACGTGAATTTTACGTAAACTACTAATTTTATAACATTAAGATTTGTTACCTGAAACATTATTACATAGAACTATACTTTAACAAAGTTTTACACACAAATCTTAATTTTTACTTTTATGTTAAATGTGGTGCAATACTATATGCAGGCGCGTTACGATGACGTGACGCTACTAGCAGTGAACTAGGGTAAGTCCCGTGCACTCGCTCGCCTCTGTATCTTATACATGATACAGCGCTTGCTTTGCTTCAAACCCTTCCGCAAATTGCTGCAGATTTCTATGCTCGGCCACCAACAAGTGTCAGCCTGCCAGCCATTCAACGAAACATCATAGATATGGGCTTTCAGAGCCCAAGACCCACTTGTATACCCTTCATGACTGCATGACACATAACTTTACTCCTAGTCTGGGCCCATCACCACGGACATTAGACTGATGATGATTGGAAACATTTTGCCTGGTCAGACGAGTATCGTTTAGAATTTATCGAGCAGCTGAAAGTGTACTAGTATGGAGACAACCTCATAAATCTAGGGACCCTGCATATCAGCAGGGCACTGTTTAAACTGTTGGAGCCTCTGTAATAGTGTGAGGCGTCTGCAGTGGGAGTTATATGGGACACTTGATACGTCTAGATACGACACTGACAGGTGACATGTACGTAAGCATCCTGTCTGATCACCTGCATTCATTCATGTCCATAGCGCATTCCGACGGACTAGGGCCATTGCAGCATGACAATGCAACACCCCACTCGTCCAGCCAGATTTGCTACAGAGTGGCTACAGGAACACTCTTCTGAGCTTAAACACTTCCACGGGCCACCAGACATTAGTGAGTATAGCTGGGACGCCATGCAACGTGTTGTTCAGAAGAGTTCTCCACCCCTTGTACCCTTACGGATTTATGGAGAGCCCTGCAGGATTCTTGGCGTCAGTTCCCTCCAGCATGACGTCAGACGTCGATCCTTACCAGATCGTGTTGCAGCACTTCTGCATTCTTGCTGAATCCCTAGACAATATTATGCTGGTGTACCAGTTTCTTTGGCTCTTCAGTGTATATTAGTTGGTGAGCCGTGCATGGCTCGCGTTTATCCCATTTATTGATAGTCTTCTTCTATTACGGTATTGCCGCCTCGTTTTCTTATTCCATGTAATGGCATCACTAACTTCCTGCCGTACTTGCTGGTGAGTGGCAGCAGCAGCATGTATCAATAAGTGCACTGTCGTACCATCTCTGGAGCGACTGATAGTGTTTCCAGGTCATCGTGTGTCTGGCAGTCAGTTCAGGACGGACCAGCAGTGCAGTCGGGATGCAGAAGCAGTGAAGTTGGAGGACAGAGCGCTGGTGAGGCACCGACAGCCACGACTCGCCGACCGCTGGCGACACACATCAACGGTCAGGCGGAGGGAGATTGGAGTGGGACGACCGTTGGTTGGTCGTTCGGTTGATCGTCTCATAGGCCGACGTATACTTCATCTTTTCACCATTACTGGGCCTGGGCAGTCAGTCGGTTGGCATGTAGCAGCGAGGAATTCTCCGCGGGATGTAGTTTGGCCCGGCCCACTGGTGGACTCTCCGCAGTGTCTGAGTGTATGGGGCTGTTCCCATTGCTACGAGGTCTGTGGCTCACCGACCCTGGACAAGAAAGTTGAGTTTTGGTTTAATCTACCAGTAAGTCAAGACTGCTCACATTATGTCGTTTGGAGTTCCTTGTCGGCTGTTTGGACAACAACGTTGTTTTCAAGTTGGAAAATTCTAGCCACCGTCCGGTGGAGTTCCACTGTATTTGGTAACTTCAATTGAAGTGCGCCAGCGGAATCTTCTGCCTTGTGGCCATTAACGTGCTGTTTACCTGCCCTGGCTGTTGGTGTAAATTTCAGGCACAGTAGTTTCCTCATCATGTTGTCGCTATCCTGCATGGTGTGTAGTTTGACATCTCCATGTATAGCTAGTTCTGGGCACCAATATCTTCTGCATTGTTCCATTGAACTCCTTGTTGTGCCCTGGTCCGTTGAAGTGGAAGTTATCTTGTCGGTGGGTACGTTGACTGTCGGTCAGTTGGGTTGTCGTCGGATCGCGAATGATTGGCCTGACTGCCTGCCTCACCTAAGCGAGTGTTTGAATTCCAGGCTGACCCTCGAACGTCTGAGCGCCCTTGGGTGTACTGCCTTTTTTTGTTTGTTCTTGTTGTTTATACCTGTATGGCTTCTAGCCGATTTTGTTTTTAAATTAAGGCTGTCTTGACCTAAAGATGTAAGATTCTTTAGGCCTTCAGCCTAGTTTAAAGATACGTTTCACGTAAGACTTTAAAAATTTTAAGTTATTGTCCTACAGCCGGTTTTAAATTAAAGTGACTTTCACTGGTAATTAAGTCCCAAAGATTAAAGTTGTGTGTTTTAAAAGAAAAAATCTTTTTTGTACTCTTGTAATGTTCGATCAACTAGCAAAAGTAATCGGTGATGTGTCCAAGCGATCTGACAAAGGCAAATATAATGTAAAAAGAATTCTGTAACTTCACTAATTCTCTATCAAGTAGCAGTCTTTTGTGATTTTGATTCATTATGGCAAACGTAACATTCTGTTAAGAAATTAGAAATTTTGTCAAACCACTACAGCTTAAGTAAAGAAAAGTATAAAATAACGAAATTTAATAGTCTACGTATTTGTCTCAAAGACAGTACGAGGGTGGTTTTAAAAGTTCTAGGAAGGGAATAGAAAGAAAGAACTTACATCAATGGAACGTTTTTTATATCTCAATTTAGTCTCCTTGTAGATTAATGCACTTGGTCCAACTATGTTCCAGTGCCTTGATCCCATCTGCAAAATACACAAATCAAAAATCTTGTATATCACCCTGGTACAACTCCTGAAGATAGACGTTGACTGTGGATATTGTATCACAGACACATTCCCTTTTACTGTTCAGAGATGTGACTAAACACGGCCAAAGATCTAAACAGCCATCCATGAGCAGCACCTATTAGACGAAGCGGGGCCGAAAGCCGATCAGTTCCAATCATTCCACCAGGAAGAAGGTACACGGCTCAAGTTGTCTGTAGGTCAATCGTGGCTAGACGGTCAATATCGCGGTTCGATCGCGTCCGCCTTGTTACTTTGTGCCAGGATGGTTTCCGTTCAAGGGAAGTCTCCAGGCATCTCGGAGTGAACAAAAGTGATGTTGTTCGGACATGGAGGAGATACAGAGAGACACGAATTGTTGATGACATACCTCACGCAGGTTGCCAAAGGGCTACTACCGCAGTGGATGACCGCTACCTACGAATTATGGCTCGAAGGAATTCTGACAGCAACGCCACCATTGTTTTTGTGCAGCCACAGGATGTCGTATTACGATTCAAGCTGTGAGCAATAGGCTGCATAATGCGAAACTTCACTCCCGACGTCCATTACGAGGCCCATCTTTGCAACCACGACACCAATCAGCGCGGTACAGATGGGCTGAACAACATGCTGAATGGACCGCGCAAGATCGGGATTACGTTCTCTTCACCGATGAGTGTCGCATACGCTTTCAACCCGACAATCGTCGGAGACGTGTTTGGAGGCAACTGAAAGTCTTAGACACACTGTCCAGAGAGTGCAGCAAGATCGACGTTCCCTGCTGCTTTGGGGTGGCATTACATGGTTCGGACGTACGCCGCTGGTGGTCATGGAAGGCTCCTTAACGGCTGTACGATACGTGTATGTCACCTTTCTATCGATAGTCCAACCTTATCGGTGGCATATTGGTGTGGCATTCCTCTTCATAGACGACAATTCGCACCCCCACCGTGCACATCTTGTGAATGACTTCCTTCAAGATAACGACATCGCTCGACTAGAGTGGCCAGCGTGTTCCCCAGCTATGAACCCTACTGAATATGCCTCGGATAGACTGAAAAGGGCTGTTTATGGACGACGTGACCCACCAACCACTCTGAGGGATCTACGCCGAATCGCAGTTGAGGAGTGGGACAATTTGGACCAACAGTGCCTCGATGAACCTATGGATAGTATGCCACAACGAATACAGGCAGGTAACAATGCAAGAGGACGTGCTACTGGATATCAGAGCTACGGGTGTGTACAGTAATCTGGACCACCACAACTGAAGGTTTCGCTGTATGGTTGTATAACATGCAATGTGTGGTTTTCATGAGCAATAAAAACGGCGGAAATGATATTTATGTTGATCTCTTTTCCAATTTTCTGTACAGGTCCCGGAACTCTCGGAACCCGGGGTGAAACCAAACCTTTTTTTGATGTGGGTAGTTGTCAGCTTCGGCTATCAATTCCTCGTTTGAAGTGAATCTTCGTCCATCAAGAAAGATTTTCATTTTTGTGAAGAGATGGAAATCTGACAGGAGCTATATCTGATGAATATGGCGGGTGTAACAGCAATTCATACTTTATTTCGTGTAATTTTGCCATGGCACCGGCACATATGTGCGGGTGCGCGCAAGCGTGAACAGTTTCACGCACCTTCAATCGGTGATCCTACATGACCATTTTGTGCACTTTTGCAATGATTTCTAGAGCAGCGACATATCTTGGCCGACCACTGCGCGGATTATCGTCTAACCTCTCACGACGAAACTTAATTTCATTTGTCCACTTGAAAACAGTTGAATATGAAGGAGCGTAGTCCCCCAGTGTATTCTGGAAATCGGTATGAATGGCTTTTGCTTTCATATCTTTCTTTACTAAGTACTTAATCACTAATCAAATCTCGATTTTTCAATCTTCGCAAATCAGTACGCGGGAACAACAACAGAGCCACGTCACCACCAAGAGCACTGACGGGACACGTTTTTACAGGCAAGAATCCAATGAATGTGACGTCTTGTCACGGTGCACTCGGCTCCCCCGTCGGAGGTTCGAGCTCTCCCCGGGCATGGGTGTGGGTGATGTCCACAGAGTAAGTTAGTTTAAGTTAGTTTAAGTAGTGTGTAAGGTTAGGGACCTATGGCCTAAGAAGTTTGCTCCCGTAAGATTTTACCACAATATCACGTGAAGAACTCGTTGAGTTAGCGCTGACCTCTCGTGGTGATTCCGAGAACAATCCAAACCACCCTCGTACTGGAAGATATACAAAATCTAGAATTATTAGCGACTGTTTGAGCAAATATCGACTAGCCTCCGGCGTTGTTTGAGAGAAATGTATACAGCCCAGACACATTAATGTGACCACCTGTCAAAAACACGAATAACCACCTTTTGCACCACGGACCCGATCGAGGTGGTTCCGCAGATTCTCGACCGGGATTAAATCCGGAGAATCTGATAGCAAAGGGGGAAGAGTAAACTCATCCTGGCGCTCTTAGAACCACGCACTTATACTATGAGCTGTGTGAGACTTTGCGTTGTCTTGCTAGAAGATACCAATGGCTGGGCAAAGTACAAACTGCATATAGAGATGGACATAGTGCACAAGGGTAGATGCATACTTGTGCTTATCTATTGTGCCTTCAGCCAGGGAATGCCACGAAAACATTCTGAGACAATAACGTTAGCTCCTCCGACCTTGACCCTTCCACGATGGTTGAAGAATGCTTGCTTTCAGATGTTTCACGCCGTACACATCAGCGGCCATCAGGTCGCTGGAGCATATAACGTGATTCGTCTGAGAAGGCCAGCTGGCGGTACTCAGTAGACGTCCAGTTTCAGTATCAGCCTTCGTCACCGACGAACAGCAGTCAGCATGGGTGATGTGGAGGCCCATACATAGCAACGCTCGCTCTTCTTAGGTTCACCAGTTGCAGTCTATTCACCCGAAAACATCTCTGCAGCTTTAGTTCATCCCTGTCATCTATGACCCCTGATGCACCACAGTTACCTCGCCAACGGTTTTGGATAGCGGAATTAGCCATTCTTAAAATACGAGGGTTGTCCAGACAGTAGATTCCGATCGGTCGCGAAATGGACACGACAGTGAAAACCCGATGAAGCTTTGCACAGATGTGTTGGGAAGTGTCTCTAGTATCCCCGTCGATCGCATCTAGACGCTCTTTTTCAGTTGTGAGCGCACCGCGAGCGAGTAAAGATGCCTAGGACAACGATGTCTCCCGCCAAGTGGGAGGGCCCGCTGACAGGCTTCGCCTTAATGAATGTAGCCCACATAAGACAACTGCCATGCACTTCCTTCTTCTTGGCAATTCTCAGCCGCACTCTGTAGGGGCAGTGAAGACGCTCCTGCAGCCTTTCCTTTTCGATGGGAAGCATTCGATCACCCACTGCACAGACCTAATTGGCTCGTCCTGAGTATCATCTCCGTTCACATGAATCGCTGGATACGAAGACAACACTTGGGCGCAATCTACGTGCTATAGACCAGCTTAGAGAATTATCGGAAAGCGCAAGATGCTACCTTCTATGAAGATGGTGTTGGAAATTTGGTATAACGCTCTGACAAATGTCTAAGTCGGAGCGGCGACTATGTAGAGGAGTACCTGGAGAGTGTAGCTAGCTCTTGCTAAATATTTCACGTAGAATTTCGGCTGAAGGCCACATACCGAACATTAAAACAAACTAAATTAATACCCAGCGCATGCCTCACACAGTACTTGAGACTAAAGGAAAATCACAATCCAAAATAACAGAACAGTGATGCTCAGAAGTGTTCCAAGGGTTGGCCTGTGGAGGAAACTCTAACATAAGGTTAGGTGAGACAGGCTGCCAAGCGTAATACTAAATAATCGGATGGCAACACGACCTAGGGGTAGCTGAAGAACCAACCACTACCTAATCAGTTCGCTTCCATCCGACCAACGGCACAACAACCGAAAGTATCAGTGAGAACGAAGATACCAGCAGCTCTACATCTTGACAATTGGCTTCTAAATACAGTCAAGACACAATAACCAAGCAGAAAAGTATGAACAACACCAGGGCTGTCGAACTACATGCCCTCCCGGACAGCATCAACATGGCGAGGAAAACACACTGCTGGGAAAATACCTCTACATCTACATCTACATCCATACTCCGCAAGCCACCTGACGTTGTGTGGCGGAGGGTACCCTGAGTACCTTTATCGGTTCTCCCTTCTATTCTAGTCTCGTATTGTTCGTGGAAAGAAGGATTGTCGGTATGCTTCTGTGTGGGCTCTAATCTCTCTGATTTTATCATCATGGTCTCTTCGCGAGATATACGTAGGAGGGAGCAATATACTGCTTGACTCTTCGGTGAAGGTATGTTCTCGAAATTTTTACAAAAGCCCGTACCGAGCTACTGAGAGTCTCTCCTGCAGAATCTTCCACTGGAGTTTATCTATCATCTCCGTAACGCTTTCGTGATTACTAAATGATCCTGTAACGAAGCGCGCTGATATCCGTTGGATCTTCTCTATCTCTTCTATCAACCCCATCTGGTACTCATCCCACACTGTTGAGCAGTATTCAAGCAGTGGGCGAACAAGCGTACTGTAACCTACTTCCTTTGTTTCGGATTGCATTTCCTTAGGATTCTTCCAATGAATCTCAGTCTGGCTTCTGCTTCACCGACGATCAACTTTATATGATCATTCCATTTTAAATCACTCTTAATGCGTACTCCCAGATAATTTATGGAATTAACTGCTTCCAGTTGCTGACCTGCTATTTTGTAGCTAAATGATAAGGGATCTATCTTTCTATGTATTCGCAGCACATTACACTTGTCTACATTGAGATTCAATTGCCATTCCCTGCACCATGCGTCAATTCGCTGCAGATCCTCCTGCACTTCAGTACAATTTTTCATTGTTGCAACCTCTCAATACACCACATCGTAATCTGCAAAAAGCCTCAGTGAACTTCCGATATCATCCACCAGGTCATTTATGTATATTGTGAATAGCACAACGGTCCTATGACACTCCCCTGCGGCACACCTGAAATCACTCTTACTTCGGAAGACTTCTCTCCATTGAGAATGACATGCTGCGTTTTGTTATCTAGGAACTCCTCAATCCAATCACACAACTGGTCTGATAGTTCGTATGCTCTCACTTTGTTCATTAAGCGACTGTGGGGAACTGTCATACGCCTTGCGGAAGTCAAGAAACACGGCATCTACCTGTGAACCCGTGTCTGTGGCCCTCTGAGTCTCGTGGACAAATAGCGCGAACTGGGTTTCACACGACCGTCTTTTTCGAAACCCATGCTGATTCCTACAGAGTAGATCTCTAGTCTCCAGAAAAGTCATTATACACTAACATAACTACGCTAACGTCCAGGGCTGGTAACCGGAACGTTAGCGCCCACAAGGCAGAAGACACTAATGGTGCACTTCACTAATAAGTTATAATGAACTCAGTAGTTAAAAACCACACGGGAAGATGGCTGCATAATTTTGCCGATTCTAGCACACCATACATTGCCACATGTGGGAATGGCACAGGAAGCAACAACCGGTAATGAACGAAGAGATGTCACAGCAGTTGAGGTTTCATAACATGTTAACTGATTACTCAACTCCAGTATCCAAGTTCGGTGGGCGACGAACTTTGCAGCTCTCGCCAGTGGCCCCAGCCTGACCTCACGCTTTGGAGACATCCTCGCTGCTCTGTCACAACCGACCCACTGCCTCACACACACCGCCACAGGGAAATATAGCGGTCACACCGAAGATGGTACAGCAATACTGCTATCGATAAACGCTGCTGCTTCCACTGACGGTAGTACCTAAGGGAGCAATAAGACGCCATTCGATTGTGTGAAAATACCAAAGAAGAAACGGCATCAATGCGAGCCGGCATCGGCTCACACACAGAATATTGCGCTGCAGTAGCCAAAGCCTATCTAAGACAACAAGTGTGTGGCAGAGTTGTTAGAACGGTTACCGTTGCTATAATGGCAGGTTATCAAGTTTTAAGTGAGTCTGAACGTGCTGTTATAGTCAGCGCACGAGAAATGGGACACAGCATCTCCGAGTTAGCGATGAAGTGGCCACACTCATACGACCATTTCACGAGTCTACCGAGAATATCAGGATCTGGTAAAATATTAAATCTCCCACACCGCTGAGGCTGGAAAAAGATCCTGCAAGACCAGGACCAACGACAACTGATGAGAATTGTATAACGTGAAGTTATACAATACGAAGTGCAACCCTTCCGCAAATTGCTGCAGATTTCAATGCTCGGCCACCAACAAGTGTCAGCCTGCCAGCCATTCAACGAAACATCATAGATATGGGCTTTCAGAGCCCAAGACCCACTTGTATACCCTCTTCATGACTGCATGACGCATAGCTTTACTCCTAGTCTGGGCCCATCACCACCGACATTAGACTGATGATGATTGGAAACATGTTGCCTGGTCAGACGAGTATCGTTTAAAATTTATCGAGCAGCTGAACGTGTACTAGTATGGAGACAACCTCATAAATCTATGGACCCTGCATATCAGCAGGGCACTGTTTAAACTGTTGGAGCCTCTGTAATAGTGTGAGGCGTCTGCAGTGGGAGTTATATGGGACCCTTGATACGTCTAGATACGACACTGACAGGTGACACGTACGTAAGCATCCTGTCTGATCACCTGCATTCATTCATGTCCATAGCGCATTCCGACGGACTAGGGCAATTTCAGCATGACAATGCAACACCACACTCGGCCAGATTTGCTACAGAGTGGCTACAGGAACACTCTTCTGAGCTTAAACACTTCCACGGGCCACCAGACATTAGTGAGTATAGCTGGGACGCCATGCAACGTGTTGTTCAGAAGAGTTCTCCACCCCTTGTACCCTTACGGATTTATGGAGAGCCCTGCAGGATTCATGGCGTCAGTTCCCTCCAGCATGACTTCAGACGTCGAGTCCTTACCAGATCGTGTTGCGGCACTTCTGCATTCTTGCTGAATCCCTAGACAATATTATTCTGGTGTACCAGTTTCTTTGGCTCTTCAGTGTATATTAGTTGATGAGCCGTGCATGGCTCGCGTTTATCCCATTTATTGATAGTCTTCTTCTATTACGGTATTGCCGCCTCGTTTTCTTATTCCATGTAATGGCATCACTAACTTCCTGCCGTACTTGCTGGTGAGTGGCAGCAGCAGCATGTATCAATAAGTGCACTGTCGTACCATCTCTGGAGCGACTGATAGTGTTTCCAGGTCATCGTGTGTCTGGCAGTCAGTTCAGGACGGACCAGCAGTGCAGTCGGGATGCAGCAGCAGTGAAGTTGGAGGACAGAGCGCTGGTGAGGCACCGACAGCCACGACTCGCCGACCGCTGGCGACACACATCAACGGTCAGGCGGAGGGAGATTGGAGTGGGACGACCGTTGGTTGGTCGTTCGGTTGATCGTCTCATAGGCCGACGTATACTTCATCTTTTCACCATTACTGGGCCTGGGCAGTCAGTCGGTTGGCATGTAGCAGCGAGGAATTCTCCGCGGGATGTAGTTTGGCCCGGCCCACTGGTGGACTCTCCGCAGTGTCTGAGTGTATGGGGCTGTTCCCATTGCTACGAGGTCTGTGGCTCACCGACCCTGGACAAGAAAGTTGAGTTTTGGTTTAATCTACCAGTAAGTCAAGACTGCTCACATTATGTCGTTTGGAGTTCCTTGTCGGCTGTTTGGACAACAACGTTGTTTTCAAGTTGGAAAATTCTAGCCACCGTCCGGTGGAGTTCCACTGTATTTGGTAACTTCAATTGAAGTGCGCCAGCGGAATCTTCTGCCTTGTGGCCATTAACGTGCTGTTTACCTGCCCTGGCTGTTGGTGTAAATTTCAGGCACAGTAGTTTCCTCATCATGTTGTCGCTATCCTGCATGGTGTGTAGTTTGACATCTCCATGTATAGCTAGTTCTGGGCACCAATATCTTCTGCATTGTTCCATTGAACTCCTTGTTGTGCCCTGGTCCGTTGAAGTGGAAGTTATCTTGTCGGTGGGTACGTTGACTGTCGGTCAGTTGGGTTGTCGTCGGATCGCGAATGATTGGCCTGACTGCCTGCCTCACCTAAGCGAGTGTTTGAATTCCAGGCTGACCCTCGAACGTCTGAGCGCCCTTGGGTGTACTGCCTTTTTTTGTTTGTTCTTGTTGTTTATACCTGTATGGCTTCTAGCCGATTTTGTTTTTAAATTAAGGCTGTCTTGACCTAAAGATGTAAGATTCTTTAGGCCTTCAGCCTAGTTTAAAGATACGTTTCACGTAAGACTTTAAAAATTTTAAGTTATTGTCCTACAGCCGGTTTTAAATTAAAGTGACTTTCACTGGTAATTAAGTCCCAAAGATTAAAGTTGTGTGTTTTAAAAGAAAAAAACTTTTTTGTACTCTTGTAATGTTCGATCAACTAGCAAAAGTAATCGGTGATGTGTCCAAGCGATCTGACAAAGGCAAATATAATGTAAAAAGAATTCTGTAACTTCACTAATTCTCTATCAAGTAGCAGTCTTTTGTGATTTTGATTCATTATGGCAAACGTAACGTTCTGTTAAGAAATTAGAAATTTTGTCAAACCACTACAGCTTAAGTAAAGAAAAGTATAAAATAACGAAATTTAATAGTCTACGTATTTGTCTCAAAGACAGTACGAGGGTGGTTTTAAAAGTTCTAGGAAGGGAATAGAAAGAAAGAACTTACATCAATGGAACGTTTTTTATATCTCAATTTAGTCTCCTTGTAGATTAATGCACTTGGTCCAACTATGTTCCAGTGCCTTGATCCCATCTGCAAAATACACAAATCAAAAATCTTGTATATCACCCTGGTACAACTCCTGAAGATAGACGTTGACTGTGGATATTGTATCACAGACACATTCCCTTTTACTGTTCAGAGATGTGACTAAACACGGCCAAAGATCTAAACAGCCATCCATGAGCAGCACCTATTAGACGAAGCGGGGCCGAAAGCCGATCAGTTCCAATCATTCCACCAGGAAGAAGGTACACGGCTCAAGTTGTCTGTAGGTCAATCGTGGCTAGACGGTCAATATCGCGGTTCGATCGCGTCCGCCTTGTTACTTTGTGCCAGGATGGTTTCCGTTCAAGGGAAGTCTCCAGGCATCTCGGAGTGAACAAAAGTGATGTTGTTCGGACATGGAGGAGATACAGAGAGACACGAATTGTTGATGACATACCTCACGCAGGTTGCCAAAGGGCTACTACCGCAGTGGATGACCGCTACCTACGAATTATGGCTCGAAGGAATTCTGACAGCAACGCCACCATTGTTTTTGTGCAGCCACAGGATGTCGTATTACGATTCAAGCTGTGAGCAATAGGCTGCATAATGCGAAACTTCACTCCCGACGTCCATTACGAGGCCCAACTTTGCAACCACGACACCAATCAGCGCGGTACAGATGGGCTCAACAACATGCTGAATGGACCGCGCAAGATCGGGATTACGTTCTCTTCACCGATGAGTGTCGCATACGCTTTCAACCCGACAATCGTCGGAGACGTGTTTGGAGGCAACTGAAAGTCTTAGACACACTGTCCAGAGAGTGCAGCAAGATCGACGTTCCCTGCTGCTTTGGGGTGGCATTACATGGTTCGGACGTACGCCGCTGGTGGTCATGGAAGGCTCCTTAACGGCTGTACGATACGTGTATGTCACCTTTCTATCGATAGTCCAACCTTATCGGTGGCATATTGGTGTGGCATTCCTCTTCATAGACGACAATTCGCACCCCCACCGTGCACATCTTGTGAATGACTTCCTTCAAGATAACGACATCGCTCGACTAGAGTGGCCAGCGTGTGCCCCAGCTATGAACCCTACTGAATATGCCTCGGATAGACTGAAAAGGGCTGTTTATGGACGACGTGACCCACCAACCACTCTGAGGGATCTACGCCGAATCGCAGTTGAGGAGTGGGACAATTTGGACCAACAGTGCCTCGATGAACCTATGGATAGTATGCCACAACGAATACAGGCAGGTAACAATGCAAGAGGACGTGCTACTGGATATCAGAGCTACGGGTGTGTACAGTAATCTGGACCACCACAACTGAAGGTTTTGCTGTATGGTTGTATAACATGCAATGTGTGGTTTTCATGAGCAATAAAAACGGCGGAAATGATATTTATGTTCTACATCTACATCTACTTCTACATCCATACTCCGCAAGCCACCTGACGGTGTGTGGCGGAGGGTACCCTGAGTACCTCTATCGGTTCTCCCTTCTATTCCAGTCTCGTATTGTACGTGGAAAGAAGGATTGTCGGTATGCTTCTGTGTGGGCTCTAATCTCTCTGATTTTATCCTCATGGTCTCTTCGCGAGATATACGTAGGAGGGAGTAATATACTGCTTGACTCTTCGGTGAAGGTATGTTCTCGAAACTTTAACAAAAGCCCGTATCGAGCTACTGAGCGTCTCTCCTGCAGAGTCTTCCACTGGAGTTTATCTATCATCTCCGTAACGCTTTCGCAATTACTAAATGATCCTGTAACGAAGCGCGCTGCTCTCCGTTTGATCTTCTCTATCTCTTCTATCAACCCTACCTGGTGCGGATCCCACACTGCTGAGCAGTATTCAAGCATTGGGCGAACAAGCGTACTGTAACCTACTTCCTTTGTTGTCGGATTGCATTTCCTTAAGATTCTTCCAATGAATCTCAGTCTGGCATCTGCTTTACCGACGATCAACTGTATATGATCATTCCATTTTAAATCACTCCTAATGAGTACTCCCAGATAATTTATGGAATTAACTACTTCCAGTTGCTGACCTGCTATTTTGTAGCTAAATGATAAGGGACCTATCTTTCTACGTATTCGCATCACATTACACTTGTCTACATTGAGATTCAATTGCCATTCCGTGCACCATGCGTCAATTCGCTGCAGATCCTCCTGCATTTCAGTATAATTTTCCATTGTTGCAACCTCTCGATACACCACAGCATCATCTGCAAAAAGCCTCAGTGAACTTCCGATGTCATCCACCAGGTCATTTATGTATATTGTGCATAGCAACGGTCCTATGACACTCCCCTGCGGCACACCTGAAATCACTCTTACTTCGGAAGACTTCTCTCCATTGAGAATGACATGCTGCGTTCTGTTATCTAGGAACTCCTCAATCCAATCACACAACTGATCTGATAGTCCGTATGCTCTTACTTTGTTCATTAAACGACTGTGGGGAACTGTGTCAAACGCCTTGCGGAAGTCAAGAAACACGGCATCTACCTGTGAACCCGTGTCTGTGGCCCTCTGAGTATCGTGGACGAATAGCGAGAGCTGGGTTTCACACGACCGTCTTTTTCGAAACCCATGCTGATTCCTACAGTGTAGATTTCTAGTCTCCAGAAAAGACATTATACTCGAACATAATACGTGTTCCAAAATTCTACAACTGATCGACGTTAGAGATATAGGTCTATAGTTCTGCACATCTGTTTGACGTCCCTTCTTGAAAACGGGGATGACCTGTGCCCTTTTCCAATCCTTTGGAACGCTTCGCTCTTCTAGAGACCTACGGTACACCGCTGCAAGAAGGGGGGCAAGTTCCTTCGCGTACTCTGTGTAAAATCGAACTGGTATTCCATCAGGACCAGCGGCCTTTCCTCTTTTGAGCGATTTTAATTGTTTCTCTATCCCTCTGTCGTCTATTTCGATATCTACCATTTTGTCAACTGTGCGACAATCTAGAGAAGGAACTACAGTGCAGTCTTCCTCTGTGAAACAGCTTTGGAAGAAGACATTTAGTAATTCGGCCTTTAGTCTGTCATCCTCTGTTTCAGTACCATTTTGGTCACAGAGTGTCTGGACATTTTGTTTTGATCCACCTACCGCTTTGACATAGGACCAAAATTTCTTAGGATTTTCTGCCAAGTCAGTACATAGAACTTTACTTTCGAATTCATTGAAAGCCTCTCGCATAGCCCTCCTCACACTGCATTTCGCTTCGCTTCGCTTCTCTTTCCAATTTTCTGTACAGGTTCCGGAACTCTCGGAACCCGGGGTGAAGCAAAACCTTCTTTGATGTGGGTAGTTGTCAGCTTCGGCTATCAGTTCTTCGTTTGAAGTGAATCTTCGTCCATCAAGAAAGATTTTAATTTTTGAGATGGAAATCTGACGGAGCCATATCTGGTGAATATGGCGGGTGTAACAGCAATTCATACTTTATTTCGTGTAATTTTGCCATGGCACCGGCACATATGTGCGGGTGCGCGCAAGCGTGAACAGTTTCACGCACCTTCAATCGGTGATCCTACATGACCATTTTGTGCACTTTTGCAATGATTTCTAGAGTAGCGACATATCTTGGCCGACCACTGCGCGGATTATCGTCTAACCTCTCACGACGAAACTTAATTTCATTTGTCCACTTGAAAACAGTTGAATATGAAGGAGCGTAGTCCCCCCAGTGTATTCTGTAAATCGGTATGAATGGCTTTTGCTTTCATATCTTTCTTTACTAAGTACTTAATCACTGATCAAATCTCGATTTTTCAATCTTCGCAAATCAGTACGCGGGAACAACAACAGAGCCACGTCACCACCAAGAGCACTGACGGGACACGTTTTTACAGGCAAGAATCCAATGAATGTGACGTCACGGTCCACTCGGCTCCCCCGTGGGAGGTTCGAGCTCTCCCCGGGCATGGGTGTGGGTGATGTCCACAGAGTAAGTTAGTTTAAGTTAGTTTAAGTAGTGTGTAAGCTTAGGGACCTATGGCCTAAGAAGTTTGGTCCCGTAAGATTTTACCACAATATCACGTGAAGAACTCGTTGAGTTAGCGCTGACCTCTCGTGGTGATTCCGAGAACAATCCAAACCACCCTCGTACTGGAAGATATACAAAATCTAGAATTATTAGTGACTGTTTGATCAAATATCGGCTAGCCTCCGGCGTTGTTTGAGAGAAATGTACACAGCCCTGACACATTCATGTGACCACCTGTCAAAAACACGAATAACCACCTTTTGCACCGCGGACCCTATCGAGGTGGTTCCGCAGATTCTCGACCGGGTTTAAATCCGGAGAATCTGATAGCAAAGGGGGAAGAGTAAACTCATCCTGGCGCTCTTAGAAGCACGCACTTATACTATGAGCTGTGTGAGACTTGGTGTTGCCTTGCTAGAAGATACCAATGGCTGAGCAAAGTACAAACTGCATGTAGGGATGGACATAGTGCACAAGAGTAGATGCACACTTGTGCTTATCTATTGAGCCTTCAGCCAGGGAACGCCACGAAAACATTCCGAGACAATAACGTTCCCTCCTCCGACCTTGACCCTTCAACGATTGTTGAAGAATGCTTGCTTTCAAATGTTTCACGCCGTACACATAAGCGGCCATCAGGTAGCTGGAGCATATAACGTGATTCGTCTGAGAAGGCCAGCTGGCGGAACTCAGTAGACGTCCAGTTTCAGTATCAGCCTTCGTTACCGACGAACAGCAGTCAGCATGGGTGATGTGGAGGCCCATACATAGCAACGCTCGCTGTTCTTAGGTTCACCAGAAAACATCTCTGCAGCTGTAGTTCATCCCTGTCATCTATGACCCCTGATGCACCACAGTTACCTCGCCAACGGTTTTGGATAGCGGAATTTTGTCATGCTCTACATGTCTCAACCACAGCGACACGCGAACAGTTTACAAACTTAGCCATTCTGAAAATACGAGGGTTGTCCAGACAGTAGATTCCGATCGGTCGCGAAATGGACACGACAGTGGAAACCCGATGAAGCTTTGCACAGATGTGTTCGGAAGTGTCTCTAGTATGCCCGTCGATCGCATCTAGACGCTCTTTTCAGTTGTGAGCGCATTGCGAGCGAGTAAAGGTGCCTAGGACGACGATGTCTCCCTCCAAATAGGAGGATCCACTAACAGGCTTCGCCTTAATGAATGTAGCCCACATAACACAACTGCCATGCACTTCTTTCTTCTTGCCAATTCTCAGCTGCACTCTGTAGGGGCAGTGAAGACACTCCTGCAGCCTCTCCTTTTCGATGGGAAGCGTTCGATCACCCACAGCACAGACCTAATTGGCTCGTCCTGAGTATCATCTCCGTTCACATGAAAGGCTGGTTAGGAAGACAACACTTGGGCGCAGACTACGTGCTATAGACCAGCTTAGAGAATTATCGGAAAGCGCAGGCGGCTACCTTCTATGAAGATGGTGTTGGAAATTTGGTATAACGCTCTGACAAATGTCTAAGTCGGAGCGGCGACTATGTAGAGGAGTACCTGGAGAGTGTAGCTAACTCTTGCTAATTTAATGTTTCTGATTCTCATTGTGGTTTCCATTTAGCGATCGATTGGAACTTACTTTCTGGACAACCCTCGTATTTCCGTCTTCACTCGAAAGCCTATGATCTGGACCTTTTAAAAGTCATATAAATTTCTTTGTTTCTACAAGAAATGCATACTATGGGGCATTTGGCTTGGAGCTGTCGTTGAAGTTACCGGTTTCTAACAGTTTATTGTGTCTTTTGGTGATACTGCAGCTCAAATTGGTGCTGTAGAAGCGATTCAATGCACCACAGCCGTACGCCGAAAACGACGGTCTTCCCTTTCGGTGGTAGCACGTCGCCGTTCGCAGCCCTGTCTTCTTGCGACCATACATTCCTGTGGCCACCGATTTGGGAAGGTATTGGTGGAGAAGGGAGTTGGGGAATGGGAGCTGGCTGTTGGCAAGAGATCTGCTAGGAGAAGAAGATTTTCAGATAGTTTTACTATTGGTGTTTACAATAGATATGACCAACTGTCAGAGTCTAGTGGAGAGGAATCTCTAGTAGCTGTAGATGTGGGAAGTAAGCAGCAGAACTCAGTAGTTACGGTGGCTAGAACAGTTGCAAAGTCGAAGAGGAAGAAGAAGGTTCGGCTGTTAGGTAGTTCTCATGGCAGAGGTGTAGGCCGGCAGTTGCAGAAAGTGCTGTGGAGTGATTACCAGGTCACCAGCATTGTGAAGCCTAATGCAGGATTGGCTCAGGTGACTGTTAACATAGGGGGTTATGTAGGGATTTTACTAAAGAGGATCAGGTAGTGATTGTGGGTGGGGATGGTAATAGTATTGATAGGAATGAGGAGTATGGCATAAATGGTGAAATGGAAAAGATAGCCACTCAGACTGACAACACGAATGTGTATTTCGTGGAACTCTTTCAGCGTCACGATCGGCCTCATCTCAATACAGGCGTAATAACATGAGACTAGGGGGTGCGCTGATGACAGAAAGCATGGGTCACATTTCAGTGGTGTCGGTGGAGTATATCAGCAGGACGGGTTTCAGTAGACATGGACTGCACCTAAACAGGTATGGGAAGGGGAGGTTGGCAAAGCTTATAGGTGACAGCATAGGTGGGGTTGGTGGGATCACTCATGGGAAAATTCCTGCAGTAGTGGGTGTTAGAGCTGCACCTTTTTATTTAGATTGAAGTAAGCTGATAGGTATTCCTGTTTAAGGGAAGTCTCTCTAACAAAGGAACAACTTTTCACAAAGCTTAGGTGTCCGAGTAATGAGGGAATTTGTATATTTCATCAAAATATACAAGATATTAGAGATAATGTTAGTGAACTGCTTATAGATGATGACTCTGAAATTTTAGGCATATATGAACACTTCTTAAATAAGGAGATAATTCAGAGGCTTCCTCTACCAGGATACAGGTTGGCTGGCAGCTTCTCGAGGAGTTCTTTGCGGTGTGGGGAAGTAGCCATGTATGAGAAAAACGGCATCCCATTTGAGTCAATTGATGTTTCAAAGTACTGCACTGAAAAGATGTTTGAATGTTGTGCAGGTGTGGTTAAATTTAGTGGAGCTAAAATTTCTAACTGTTGTTATTTATAGATCCCCAGACTCCGATTTCACAACATTTTTGCTAAAGCTGGAGGAGGTTATTGGTTCACTTTATAGGAAATACAAAAAGTTAGTTATATGTGGTGACTTCAATATTAATTGTATAAGTGATTGTGCAAGGAAGAAGATGCTGGTAGACCTTAATTCATATAATCTTATGCAAACCGTATTATTTCCAACGAGAGTGCAAGGGAACAGTAGAACAACTATAGACAACATTTTTGTTCATTCCTCATTATTAAAAGGGCATTCTGCTAGCAAAATGTTGAATGGCCTTTCAGATCATGATGCACAAATTTTAACTCTAAAAGATTTTTGTGCTGCAACGCGTGTTAAATATCAGCGGTTTAGGAAAGCCGATCCAGTTGCTGAAGAGACCTTTGTAAACTTTATCAAAGAACAAGAGTGACAAGATGTTTATGGCACTGATACATTAGACGATAAATATAATGCTTTTCTCAAGACTTTTCTCGTGCTCTTTGAAAGTTACTTTCAGTTAGAACGTTCAAAACAGGGCACTACCACAAACAGGCAGCCTGGGTGGCTGATTAGATGGATAAGAATATCTTGTACAACAAAGTGGCAATTATATCAAAACGTTAGAAACAGTCAAAATGTAAATGCAGTAGCCCATTACAAACAGTATTGTAAGGTGCTTAAAATGTTATTAGGATGGCAAAAAGTATGTGGTATGCAGATAGAATAGCTAAGTCTCAGGATAAAATTAAAACCATATGGCCAGTTGTAAAGGAAGTGGCTGGTCTGCAGAGACAGGTCGAGGATATAGAATCAGTGCGTAGTGGGAATGTCCGTTTTACTGATAAGTCGCATATATGTACAGTATTTAACAATCACTTTCTGAATATAGCAGGTGAACTAAATAGAAACCTAATTCCGACAGGGAATCACACAGCGCTCTTAGAAAAAAGTGTTCCGAAACTGTTACCTGAAATGCTCTTCCATGATACTGACCAGAGGGAGATTGAGTTAATAATTAAATCACTAAAGACCAAGAACTGTCATGGATATGATGGGGTATCTAGCAGAATACTGAAGTGTTGTTCTACGTATGTTAGCCCAGTACTTAGCCATATCTGTAACTTTTCCTTAAGGAGTGGTCGGCTTCCTGACCGATTAAAGTACTCGGTAATGAAGCCACTTTATAAAAAGGGAGACATTGATAATGTTGACAATTTTAGACGTATTTCTGTGCCATCGGTGTTTGCTAAAGTTCTCGGCAAGTTTGCATATACAAGCTTACTGGAGCGTTTAAATTCACATAATTTGCTGTCAGATGTGCAGTTTGGTTTTAGAAATGGTTTAAAAACTGAAAATGCTATATTCTCTTTTCTCTGTGAGGTTTTGGACGGATTAAATAAAAGGTTGCGAACGCTAGGTGTTTTCTTTGATTTAACGAAGGCTTTAGACTTTGTTGACCACAAAATATTACTGCAGAAGTTGGACCATTATGGAGTAGGGGAATAGCTTACAATTGGTTCGCCTCTTACTTTAAGAAGAGAAAGCAGAAGGTAATTCTCCGCAATATTGAGAGTGATAGTGACGTTCAGTCCGAATGGGGTACTGTTAAGTGGGGCGTTCCGCAAGGGTCGGTGATGGGGCAACTGCTGTTTCTTATTTATATAAATGATATGCCTTCTAGTAGTACAGGTGATTCAAAAATATTTCTGTTTGCTGATGACACGAGCTTGGTAGTGAAGGATCTTGTGTGTAATATTGAAACAGTATCAAATAATGTTGTTCGTGGAATAAGTTCGTGGCTTTTGGAAAATAATTTGATGCCAAATCACAGTAATACTCAGTTTTTACAGTTTCTAACTCACATTTCAACAAGAACCGATATTTTGATCAGACAGAATGGGCATATTATAAACGAGACGGAACAGTTCTAGTTCCTAGGCGTTGGGATAGATAGTAAGCTGTTGTGGAAAGCCCATGTCCAGGATCTTGTTCAGAAACTAAATGCTGCTTTATTTACCATTAGAACTGTATCTGGAATAAGTGACACATCAACATGAAAAGTAGTCTACTTCGCATATTTTCATACTCTTATGTCATATGGTATTATTTTTTGGGGTAATTCTTCTGATTCAAAAATGATATTTTTGGCTCAAAAACGGGCTGTTCGAGCTATATGAGGCGTATGTTCGAGAACCTCTTGTCGAGCCCTGTTCAATAGTCTGGGAATTCTGACATTTCCCTCACAGCATATATTTTCTTTAATGTCGTTTGTTGTTAGCAATATTAGCCTATTCCCAAGAGTTAACCACTCTCACTCAGTTAATACTAGGCAGAAATCAAACCTGCATGTGGAATGTACTTCCTACACTCTTGTGCAGAAAGTAGTGTAGTATTCTGCTGCATCCATTTTCAATAAGCTACCACTAGAACTCAAAAATTTTAGCAGTAGCCCAAACTCTTTTAAGTCTAAACTGAAGAGTTTCCTCATGGCTGATTCCCTCTATTCCGTCGAAGAGCTCCTAGAAGAGCTAAAAAATTAAGCAAACTCCAGTGTTACATTGTTGATTTTCTTTTTTAAACTTACGACTTGTCACCTGAATATGTTTCTTTTATATTTCATTTTATATGTTTCTAATATCGTATAATAATTTCATGTATTGACTCGTTTCATGAAAATGGAGACTTCCCCTTCATTTGGTCCCATGGAACAATAAATAAATAAATAAATAAATAAATAAAAAAGACTGGGTTGCAGATGTTCACAAGGCACTACCGATGGGAGCACTGCCTTGGCAACCGCAGTTAGCAATCATTTACAGTGGCTACATTCCTACCAAGTCTTTCTGCAGTGTCACTGAAAGGTCATTCAGCTTCTCGTAGCCCTATTTACACTACCTCGTTCAATTTCAGTGTCCTGTTGATAATGGTGTTTCTGACGTCTTAAAAGAATTCTTGACCAATGTCGATGAATTACGTCTAATCGCGAAGGTAACTAATGCCCACGACCGTTACAGCAAGTATGTCAAGCAAACCTTATTTGCATCCTCATAATGGTGCTACTAGCACCACCCTTAAGCTACTGGTGTCAAATTTAAATAATGGTCATATTTCATACGTATAAACACGCCTACCAATTTTGTTTTATCTCGCACAACTCCTTCCCGGTAGCTTCTTTTTTCCGTTAGAGTATTTAAAGAACGTTACCCCGGAACGACCCTGCATGAAAATCTGTTATAGCCGCATATTAAAAATAATGAGGCTTCAAAACTTTCTGTTTGAGGTCCTCGCTGCAGCTTATATGAAACGTAGAGTGACACCGATTCATGTACAGGGCAACAATTACTGAAATATATTAAGTAAAATCGTCTACCTTCTTACCCGTTTGCCTTAGGACATTCAAACTGCACGGTTGGCCGTGGGGCATCATGGGAATTAGAATAGTTTGGTTTATCGACGTAGCCCACTTTCTTTTCGATGGGTTCGTCAATAAGCAAAACTGTGGCATTTGGGGGAAATTCGCATTTAGCGATAGAGAAGCCTCTTCTCCCTCAACTGGTGACTGTATGGTGTGCAATGTCCAGTCACGGAATAATCGGTGCGACATTCCTTGAAGGCACGGTCACTACAGTGCAGTAGGTGAAAGTTTTGGAAGATGATTTCATCCCCATTATCCCAAGTGACGCTGATTTCGTCGTTCATGCAAGTCGGAGCTCGACCCCATAGAAGCAATTAATCTAGAATGCTGTAATTTCAGCAGTGCAACTACTTCCCTTGAATACATGCAGTCCAGTCCTTACTCTGAAAACTGTCATGTGATATGGGAGGCAGTAGAAGAAGCAAATAGAATATTAGTTCTCTTGTCGAAATTTAAAGGTGGCATGACTGGTCTCGATCACAAGGAAAAAACACTCAGACTATGATGTCAATATATTATGGAACTTTACTTAGATATAACACGTACTGAAAATCAGTTTGCATATTACGTAGACAACACATCCTATGCAAGATACACGCTATGTTTTCAGTTTACATATTTCCTATACCTGAAACATTTATCTCACAATCCCATTTTACATCTTCTCCACACGAATTAAGGCTTCAGTTCCAAGTAACAATATATGATTACAATCGTATTTCCTAATTCAGTTGCAACTTAGAAATTAAAGTCCCAGTACACAGTATAAAACATAAAGCTTAAAATTACAGTTGGTTCTTGCGAAATCATCTGTTATGCTTGCAGCATTGATCCACATATCAGTGCTCGCTTTATCAACTCATACGAAACGCTTGTCATATTTTGGTGAGTATGCTATCATTCGGTATATTATAGCTGAAATTGTATGCAGCTTGGGAAAACATACATATTACAGAATCGCTAATCTCACACTCCCGATAAACATGAATGCAGAATTATTTTGCTGATGGGAGTTCCACAAATTTCACTGAGTGCGTTTTGTGTTTACATTACTTTCGAGACCATACATTTTTCTTCTCACTTTCACGAATCTGTAATAACCTCTCCTAATATCTCATCTTGCAATAAATCCACTTTCTTTCTATGACACACGAGGTGTTTTAACCGTCATTATCTGGGTAAGCTGATGTGTGTGTAAATTATTTTAAAAATTTTTGGCTCAGAGTACTTAAACATTTATCCGTAACGGAAATCAACAAATAGTGTCTTAGAAATATCTATTATAGACATCCCTACAGCTATAGGTTTATAAGAAACACTGTTAAGTCTACTTTATTCAGCTGCGACCAGATTTTTATCAAATAGGACATTGCGCTTGAAATACAGTTTTGCAATCGACGCAGAAGGTCTTTATCTACCCGTACAACTAGTTACTAGCTTCACATAACTCACGTTTCCCACATTTTGTATCACATTGCCAAAAGTATTTTCAATCATAAGCTAGACAACTTTATTTTTGGTTTCTTGTTCGGAATCGTTGTTTCCATTCCTAAGTTTCTCAGGATTAATTTCGATTTGCAGTTTTATCCACAGAACATAACATAATGGCAATATCCGGAATAGAAAATGATTACTTACAGTAAGATTACTGTCAGGCACTGCTTTAGATTTCTGCAGTGAATCGGAATATTTGTCTTACTGCATACTGTAGACATCAGTTGCTTTGCCAATCCTGGTTCCTTGAGTTTAGGTGGTGCTACAGTTTTCTCTGGACGTAATGGTGGGACAGAGAGAAGTTGATGTGAACTTTCTAGATACGCAGGATCTCCTTCTAATATATAATCTACATGTGAATCATTTGGTTGCTCATTACATCAAAATTGTCCACAGACTTCAATATGAAATCAGAGAATGGTAGGTACTGTATCAAGGGCAATCTGAATAGACTGTTAATATCGAGGTACTTAATGTATGACTCATCCACATTTTCATCATAATTAGACGTGAACTGATTGTTTGCTACTGCATGTCTATGTGAACGATGAACATCATCTCCTGGGATGCCACGTACAACAAATTGTAATTCTTTTATGTCCTTTACAAGCTGCAGTTTTACATCTTTAGTTTTCAACATTCCGTCTCTTGCCAAGCCTGGTGATGGTGCATAATGAGCTATACCCCGTATGTTTTAAAACAAAGCGACCGCTACGGTCGCAGGTTCGAATCCTGCCTCGGGCATAGATGTGTGTGATGTCCTTAGGTTAGTTAGGTTTAAGTAGTTCTAAGTTCTAGGGGACTGATGACCACAGATGTTAAGTCCCATAGTGCTCAGAGCCATTTGAACCATTTTTAAAACAAAGCGTGCGGAAATTTCCTGACACATCAGCTAAAAACAAGTTGGTAATATACAGGGTGTTAGAAAAAGGTACAGCCAAACTTTCAGGAAACATTCCTACACACAAAGAAAGAAAATATGTTATGAGGACATGTGTCCGGAAACGCATACTTTCCTTGTTAGAGCTCATTTGATTACTTCTCTTCAAATCACATTAATCATAGAATGGAAACACTCAGCAACAGAACGTACCAGCGTGTCTTCAAACACTTTGTTACAGGAAATGTTCAAAATGTCCTCCGTTGGCGAGGATACATGCATCCACACTCCGTCGCATGGAATCCCTGTTGCGCTGATGCAACCCTGGAGAATGGCGTATTGTATCACAGCCGTCCACAATACGAGCACAAAGAGTCTCTACATTTGGCACTGGGGGTTGCGTAGACAAGAGCTTTCAATCGCCCCCATAAATGAAAATCAAGAGGGTTGAGGTCAGAAGAGCGTGGAGGCCATGGAATTGGTCCGCTTCTACTAATCCATCGGTCACCGAAACTCTTGTTGAGAAGCGTACGAACACTTCGACTGAAATGTGCAGGAGCTCCATCGTGCACGAACCACATGTTGTGTCATCCTTGTAAAGGCACATGTTCTAGCATCACAGGTAGAGTTTCCCATATGAAATCATAATAACGTTCTCCATTGAGCGTAGATGGACGAAACTAAAATGAGCTCTATCATGGAAATTAAGCGTTTCCGGACACATGTCCACATACCATCTATTCTTTATTTGTGTGTGAGGAATTTTTCCTGAAAGTTTGGCCGTACCTTTTTGTAACACCCTGTATTTTACCAACCTGTTTTTAACTGATGTGTCAGGAAATTTCCGCACACTTTGTTTTAAACATACAGGGTATAGCTCATTATGCACCATCACCAGGCTTGGCAAGAGACGGAATGTTGAAAACTACAGATGTAAAACTGCAGCTTGTGAAGGACATAAAAGAATTACAATTTGTTGTACGTGGCATCCTAGGAGATGATGTTTATCGTTCACATAGACATGCAGTAGTAAACAACACCCTGTATATAAAGATCACCATGAACTTATCTCAGCTCATATGTATGTGACTTCGAAACGTTGCAGCAAGTGTTTCCCCTGAAGCACAATAACCATTGTTTAGAACTTATTTGAGATTGTAGCCTGTATGTTGTACGCAATATGCTGTAAATTATTATGGATACTTAATTTTTATCCCATATGTAACATGTCAGTGCCAGGCGTCATAGCTTATTGAGCTACATATATCACTGTTTTTCTTGTGATCTATACCTATCATGTCACTTTTCAAATTCCCTAAGAGACAGAAAGGTAAAGGCACAAGAGAGGCTAGTCTGGCGTAGCAGGGGATAATGAAAGCAAGACTAAACAACAGTCAAGACACGTTCTTAGGATTCGTTATTTCGAAATGCGGTCGAGAATGTCGAATGGTGCAATATGTCCTAAATTTTGAGGAAAATAGGGGTACGCTAAAGGGAGAGAATAGTAATATACAATATGTACAACAGCCAAGAGGGAATAATAAGAGTGGAAGACCCAGAACGAAGTGCTCGGATTAAAAATGGTGTAACACATGGATGTAGTCTTTCGTCCATAATCTTCAATCTATACAGCGAACAAGGAATTATGGAAATAACAGTTCATGAGTGGAATTAGGATTCCAGGTGAAAGTATGTCAATGATAATATTCGCTGGTGACAGTGGTGTTCTGAATGAAAGTGAAGAAGAGTTACAGGATCCACTGAATGGAACGAACAGTCTGTTGAGTACAAAATATTGACCGAGAGAAAATCTATGACAGACGGAAGTGACGAGAAGTACCATAAATGACAACACCGAGAAACGTAACATCAAGGTTGTTGGTCACGAGGTAGATGAAGCTAAGGAATTCTGCTACCTATGCAGCAAAGTAACCAGTGACGGATGGAGCAAGGACATCGAAAGCAGACTAGCACTGGCAAAAATGGCATTGCTCGCCAGTATCAGACATAGGCCTCCATTTGAGGAAGATATTTCTGGGAATGTACGTTTGGAGCAAAGTATTGTATGGTAGTGAAGCATGGAATGTTGGAAAACCGGAACGGAAGAGAATCGAAGCTTTTCAGATTTGGTGCTACAGATGAACGTTGCAAATTAGGTGGGGTGCGGCAATGAATGAGAAGGTTTTGGGCAGAATCAGAGAGGAAAGGAATATAAAGAAAACACTGACAAGAGGAAAGGGACAAGATAATAGAACATCGGTTAAGACATCAGGAAACAACGTACATGGCAGTAAAGGGAGCTGTAGAAGGTAAAAACCATACAGGAAAACAGAAATGGGAATATATCCAGGAAATAATTTGGGACGTACGTTGCAAGTGCTAGTCTGAGGCGAAGAGGCTGCCACAAACGGGAGAGGAATTCGTGGTGGGCCGCATCAAACCAGTCAAATGACCACTGACTCAAAAAGGAATAAATGAAAATAAACATAAAGAGTATGTTTGAGAGAGAGAGAGAGAGAGAGAGAGAGAGAGAGAGAGAGAGATAAAATGTGAGACAGAGATAGAGAGACAAAGCCAAGCAAATTATTAGCATTGTCTTGCAAAGTTGCCACAGCCAATTATATGAAGCCGTGAGACAGGAAGCACTCTGATTATCACATTTCCAGTGGTGAATGTTAGCATGACTTATAAAGGACTGCAAAATGTGATTGTGAGAGAAAAATGTATGTGTGTGCGTGTGTTTGAGTGTCTATATGTGTGTGTCTATATGTGTTTTCCAGCTATCTGCTACAGAACGTCCTCTGCCACACAAAACTCGTAAGAAGTACCACTTCCACGCAACATTGATAAAAATCACACTCCGCCATTGATGAAATCCTACATTTACCCCTATCCCTCCATATACAAAGAAAGGCAACCATTGTGTGACATATTTGCACATAGAAGGTCAGCACACACCGTGACAGGTTTTGATCCAGAAAGAACTTTACCCTTTTACTATGCTATGAGGGGAGTAAAATGAAACGGGAAAAAAAGGAAGAGTTTATTATTTCGTAAATGGTCGCCAAGTTAACACACTGATTCCACTGTGAGACAAGACGGTAAAAACCATACAGGAAGGCAGAGATGTGAAAACAACCAGCAAATAATTTAGGACGTACTTCGAAAGTGCTACTCTGAGGCGAAGAGGTTGGCACAAACGGGAGAGAATCCATATGGATGGAATTATTGTACCCAGGTGTGGACGTATTTGTTCGAAGTACATCGACGGCCACGAATGTCTTCCTTCAGATCTTAAAAAAATAGGAAGTCGCATGGGGAGAGGTCGGTATTGTATGGAGGATGTGTAAGGGCTTCCCACCGAAACTGCAGCAGTGTACTCAAAATAACTTTGGCAACACGTTGGCAACATCCTGGAACCACTATGCGACAACAGGCAACACGGGAATGTGAGTTATCACTTCGTCTGAGTAGTTCATGAATAATTGCTGTGCTTCAACGAATTAGCAAGTTCCTTACGCCAAGGTGAAATGTCGAGAACTTACTCGTGAGTCATGAGATCCATGGTTACTGGATTATTGTTTCGGTTTAGCTGAGTGCTAACACGTATTTAAATGAGCGACGGATTCTGTTAATATCCATTATACAAACTGGTGGCCATAAAAATTTGAATAACGAAATTTTACTTATTGTGAGTAGTGGAGTAACAAGAATGAACTATTATATTTGAGGAAGATCAGGAGCGCAAAATTTAGTGAACAGAAAGAGAGGACAAGGATTTAAGGGCCCGGTGACATCCAGGTCATTACAGACGGAGCACAATCATCGAATATTTCAAGGATGTGAAAGGAAATCTTGCGTACCGTTTCAAAGAAACTATGTCAACATTTTCTTGGAGCGATTCAAGGAAATAACGGTAAACCTAAATATGGATGGCCGGATGCCAATCCGAGCAGCCGTCACCTCGAATCCGAGTGCACTGTGCTAACCGAGGCAATAAAACGCTCGGAATTTAGCACACAGAGCTTCCTGCTGGTATACAACACCAACATCATTCCGACTTCGGTAAGAAGGACAGGGCCAAAGGGAGATTGAAGATCATGCCTGTTGTGAACTTTATTTCAACAGAACACACTAAGTTAGGTTTATTAAACACCTATTCGGAAACACGTCCAGTTGGACTAAGTACTAAGAAACAGAACAAATTACACTTACAAAACTGTAACAGACTGGTTAATAATACGCCGATAAATACAAAAATAAAAACTGTAGCAGTAAAATAGAGCTAAAATTCGTATCAAAGGAACCTTTGAGATTTACAACCCAAAAAAGAAGTATACGCCGCAAATAAGTACACTACTGGCCATTAAAATTGCACCACCAAGAAGAAATGCACATGATAAACAGGTATTCATTGGACAAATATATTATACTAGAACTGACATGTGATAACATTTCACGCAGTTTGGGTGCACACATCCTGAGAAATCAGTACAAAGACCAATCACCTCTGGCCGTAGTAACGGCGTTGATACGCCTGGGCATTGAGTCAAACAGAGTTTGGATGGCGTGTACAGGTACAGCTGCCCATGCAGTTTCAACTCGATACCACAGTTCATCAAGAGTAGTGACTGGCGTATTGTGACGAGCCAGTTGCTCTACCACCATTGACCAGACGTTTTCAATTGGTGGGTGATCTGGAGAATGTACTGGCCAGGGCAGCAGTCGAACGTTTCCTGTATCCAGAAAGGCCCTTACAGGACCTGCAACATGCGGTCGTGCATTATCCTGCTGAAATGTAGAGTTTCGCAGGGATCGAATAAAAGGTCGAGCCGGGGGTCGTAACACATTTGAAATGTAACGTCCACTGTTCAAAGTGCCGTCAATGCAAACAATAGGTGACCGAGAAGTATAACCAAAGGCACCCCATACCATCACGCCAGGTGATATGCAAGTATGGCGATGACGAATACACGCTTCCAACGCGCGTTTAGCGCGATGTCGCCAAACACGGATGCGACCATTAGGATCTGTAAACAGAACCTGGATTCATCCGAAAAAATGACGTTTTGCCATTGGTGCACCCAGGTTCGTCGTTGAGTACACCATCGCAGGCGCTCCTGTCTGTGATGCAGCGTCAAAGGTAACCGCAGCCATGGTCTCCAAGCTGATAGTACATGCTGTTGCAAACGTCGTCGAACTGTTCGTGCAGATGGTTGTTGTCTTGCAAACGTCCACATCTGTTGACTCATGGATCGAGATGTGGCTTCACGATCCGTTACAGCCATGCGGATAAGATGCCTGTCATCTAGACTGCTAGTGATACGAGGCCGTTGTAACCCAGCACGGCGTTCCTTATTACTCTCCTGAACCCATCGATTCCATATTCTGCTAACAGGCATTGGACCTCGACCAACGCGAGCAGCAATGTCGATAAACCGCAATCGCGACAGGCTACAATCCAACCTTTACCAAAGTCGGAAACGTGATGGTACACATTTGTCCTCCTTATACGAGGCATCACAACAACATTTCACCCCGAAACACCGGTCAACTGCTGTTTGCGCATGATAAATCGGTGGGAAACGTTCCTCATGTCAGCACGTTGTAGGTGTCGCCACCGTCGCCAACTTTGTGTGAATGCTCTGAAACGCTAATTATTTGCATATCACAGCATCTTCTTCCTGTCGGTTAAATTTCGCGTCTGTAGCACGTCACCTTCGTGGTGTAGGAATTTTAATGGCCAGTAGTGTAATGAAAGGGACCCATCTAATACGTAGTATGCCTTCCCAGGTATGGTAACTAACGATGTCGACTCACTCGCAGCCGATAAACGAAGTCGGAAGCTCGCCAGCTACATCCGTACAACGCTCCAGGAAGGACAGCTTGGAGTCCGCACACAACTTCAACGCAGCGGCGATCCGCCGTCCCTGGTCGGCTACTAAAGCACAGAACCCGCCCCTTCCCTCAGTACGTGCCCACGCTTTCAAGGGGTTGCAGCCGTCCGCAACAGAGGTAGTAATGGCTCGCAATCCAGGAACCCGTCTGAGTGAGTCTTTCAGGTATCGCGGCCACGTTCAGAGCATGGGACTGTTAACGGCCGACCTTATACCACACATCAACTGCCTGTACCCTACTCGCCTCACCGCCAGGTTCCAACTCGGCCGCCTCATCCCGAGAGAACTGTTTCACCTTCCCGGTCTCACTATCACTGCCCTCGCGTCCCCGCCCTGTGCTCGAAACGCGCCTCATCCTAAGTTGAAGATGCTCTACTGTAGACAGTGACGCGACATATCCATCGCACAACGCTTCATTTGCAACAGTAATGACTCCGCTGAGCATCGAGTCGAACAGAGCTTCGATTACCGATGCAGTACTATTAAACGTTTCACTCTGTTTGGAGCCAATACCGAAGTTCAAGAGACAAAGTGACTGGCGGCCCGTTGGTACCACGGTCTGGGAAAAAAGTTGGTCGTGGCGACAGTCGAAACCCGTGTGTTTCAAGGTTCGTCAGTATAGCAAGGACAACATGAAGTCACGTGTAACCTTTTTTAAGAGATCATGTAACTGAGACTTCGAGTACAGGACGCAGATAACAGCTTGACACGACTGCAATATAATAACTGTGGTCCAAATTACAGGAGATAGGCACCAGAGATGGTTGATTTACGTACGGAATAGCACACCATGCCATCACAGAATCACAACAGAACAACGGATGAAATCTGGCAACGTTCGCTCTCTTATGAACCATCACTACGTCGTGAAGCTGTACACAGAAACCTGATTCGCCTAAAAAAAAGAAAAAAAATATTATGACGTGGTGCCTGTGTCCAGTGTTGCGTGGCGTTTTTCCTTGGGTGCACACCTTTGCCACGTCAAGGTAAGTTGCAACACTGGCCGCGGTACTGACATTCTGTTGTACTCCATATGTCGTCATACTGTCCCTATACGAGCTTGGTTTTCTGCAAACAAGCTGATTTCTTAACTCTACCTACACGAAACGGCTTAATGCTCCTGCGCAGTCTAACGAACATAGTCGCTCCTCTACGTCTACATCTTCGCCTATACTCTGAAATCCGCTGAGGAACTGCATTGTACCAATCATTAGGACTTTTTTCCGTTCCACTGACATATGGAACGAGGGAAGAGTAAGTGTTCAAATGATTCTGAGCTTGCTCTAGTTAATCTAACCTTGTCCTTACGAACTTCTTGCGAGCAATATGTATGAGGTCATCATTTTTTAAATATGGATTCTTGGCATAACTTACGTCAAATGTCTGCCAGTTCAATCCTTTCAAATCTCTGAGACACTCTCCCGTGGGGCAGGCACATCTGAAACCATACGTGGAGCCTTTCCCTGTATACATTCAGTATCCCCTGTTAATCTTTATTTCGTAGGATTCCCACACAGTTGAGAAGTATTGTAGGACGGGTGGTGCAAGTGATTTGTAAGCAATTTTCTTTGCGGAAGGATCGCGTTTCCCTAGTATTCTACCAATCAACTGAAGTCTTCTGCCTGCTTCATCCACTCCTGTGCCTACGTGATCGTTCCATTTCATGTCCCTGAAACGTGTTATACCGCAGTATCTATGTATGATTGCCGATCCTAATTGTAACACTAAAGTACTATGTTTTCTAGTTTTGTGAAGTGCACAGTATTACATTTCTGAAAATTGAAAGTATGTTGCCAGTACACATTGATAACTTATCAGGGTCCGGATGAATGTTAGTGCAGCTTCTTTCAGGTAACTGCCGAATTATTAATATTATCCTCAGGGTTGTTAACGTAAACGATGATTAGCAAGAGATCCGACGCACTTCCTGGCGTACGACGGAATTTACATCTGTGTCTGTCGATGACTGTAGATTCAAGATAAACTTGCTGCGTCCTCTCTACCAAAAAATCCTTAGTACAGTCACGAATTTCGCCTGACACCCCATACGATCGTACTTTTGGTAATAAACGTAAGTGTGTCCCTGTGTGAAATGCTTTCTGTAAATAGAGCAGCACTGCACCTACCCGACTGCCTTGATCTCCGGCATCCAGTGTGCCTCATGGTAAACCTGCGAGTTGGATGTCACATGCTCAGTGTTTTGGAAATCTGTGCTGGTTGCTATAGAGGAGGTCATTCTGTTCGAGATACCACATTATGTTTGAGCTCGGGATATATTCTAAGATTCTACAACAAACGAGTGCCGGTCGTAGTGGCCGAGCGGTTCTAAGCGCTTCAGTCTGGAACCGCGCTGCTGCTACAGTTGCAGGTTCGAATCCTGCCTCGGGCATGGATGTGTGTGTTGTCCTTAGGTTAGTTAGGCATAAGTGGTTCTAAGTCTATGGGACTGACGACCTCGGATGTTAAGTCCCCTAGTGCTTAGACCCATTTGAACGATTTGAACAAACGAGTCTCAAGGATATTGGACGGTAGTTTTTGGATCACCCTTGTTGTAGATAAGTGGTACTTATACTTGGTTCCAACCACTGGGCACGGCTTTTTGCCCAAAGGATCTATGATGGATTGTAGTTGGAAGAGCGGTTAACTGTGCCACAGATTATATTGTGGAATCGAAAACATAGTGCAGCGTTGGCCGCTGGGCGCCTGCGAGGCTGCATGATGCAACCCGTTTGGGCCGTCTCGCCAGCGAGTACGTGTGCTGCTGAAGAGACTGCAGCAAGCGTACGGGACAACGCTCCAGCGCGGGCCCTCACAGCGGTTAAGTCCGTTATCAGCGCTCTTATGTAACGAAGGTCATGCGCTCAGCATAAAAGCGACCAACGCAGACGAGCGGAATCATTCTTCTTTGAGCTATATCTGCAACATCATTGAAGCACTACACATCGTCGACGTGTGTATCGTCAACGTCACCATCGCATGCCAGTCTACAAACACATAATAAGTCTGGAGAATAAACTTGGCACAAATGGAACTGCACAAAGTGTCATGTTGAATGAACCGATTTTTTTCCGTGGATGTCGAGTTAATTTCAGTATTGACGTTGCCACAGGAAGTACGGGAAGTGGTTGGTTTACTCTCGCTATCGTCCGATGTGAGAATGCCTCTCTACCTGGATTGGAATCCTTCGCCGACCGATATGTCATCGCTTACAATACCTGGCACTGTGGAATAGATGCTAAGACCCAATCTAGACCTAGTTATGTATATAGTAATATGCCTTTGTATACCCGCTACTGTCGTAAAGTTAGTAATGGTGAGAAAATACATGTTTGGATTAAAGGACTTGGTGTACTTGCTGAGAATGTAACTTTAACTGGTGATGAAACCCTGTACTATAATTATTAATAAACTCTGATCTGTAGCGTCAGCCGCCAATCGTTAGAGTGTGATAGGGATTCCATAGGGCTCCGCGGTTTTGTTCAATTTTAACAACTTCACCTGTGTCTGAAGGCGACTGACACTAAGTCGTATTTGACTCCTAGTTTCAGCGCAAGTAGAATTAAATTGGAGCAAAACTCCTGGGTTTTTCCTTTGTAAACTAACTTTTGAAAACAGAGTTAAGCATATATGATTTCGAGGTGTTACTCTCAACTGCGGTTCCTGTTTCGTCAGCGTGACTGAACACAAATTTTTACCCCACTAACATCCCTTACATACCACATAATTTATTTACCCTTTGTGAAAGATCTTTCGGCAATATTATGCTACGGCAGTCATCAGAGACTTCACGCATTGCTCTCTTGTTGTGTACCTATCATGCAGTAGTCTCTGTTTATTTAGAAGTTTCTTTACAGTGACAATCGCCATGGACGGTAATCCCCCTATCATCATGAACTGTTCTACTGGTTACGTATCTATCCGCTGAGATCAGACAAGGCGTTTATTGAGCCCATTATAGACTCATCGATTCCATATTCTCATGAAAATACTATCGCTAAAAGATAAATCGTATTCTCGGTAGGCACTATCGACTTACGACAGCTGCTGAAATACGCTTCCCTTTTTAATACGAGGCATATAAAGATCTCACAAGCAAGCAGCAACCCTATTTCATTTCTACAGGAAACACACGATGTTTAACCTTTCCTTACACGGGGAATGTAGATGACGTTATTCCTACCTGCATTGTGTGACTGCAGTGAAGTACTAACAATTAGTGCATCCAAGCACGTAGAAGACTATATACCACTTCCAGCTGTCTTGCAAGTCACACTTACAGTTTTTCAGTATTAAGGGCCGAAACTAATACCTTAACACAACGACAATATGACTGAAACTGTTCAAAATAATATTTAAGACATCAGAGTATCAGCTTATATTAATTAATACGTCATGTTGGTTCTAACTCAGCTAATGTGACTATGAAGAAGCCTACAACACGTATTATTAAGAATAAAGAACAGCTAGCACTCCTCAGCGGACACACAAACCTGTGCTGGTTTCTATGGAGTCAGCAGACGTCACGGTGACTGCTCGCACTTTCGCCCTGTTAGCCGACGAGTCACGACGCTCTTCCAAAGCCATTAGTTATCGTCGCTGCTGCTTCTGCACTCAGACTTCTGCATTTCCATCGAAATTGAAATTTGTGCAGCAATTTGGAGAAGCAGCGTAGCGTGCGTAAAGAAGGATTACCGGGCGTCGTTATTAATGGCTGGAATCTTTCACGTGGCTGCAGCTCCCCTCTGCCGGAGCGCATCGTACAGCTTACGTCCAGGTGCGTTCCAGGCGGAAAATAAATTGCTTTCGCCCTAGGTCCTGACTTAAAGTAATCATTTCGGAACATTTTTCCTAAGCGTTTAGTTCATACTGCCCGTCTTTTCCAAACCCTGTGAGCCGCCTTATCATTTACTTCAATGACCTGTAATCACCCACTTATCTTCTGAATTAATTTCCCAACACTTTAGAGTCTGGAGCCAGGTGTTTGTAAAAGATTACTATACGAAGATGCAAGAGTCCTATATCGTCACAAGCCACGGATATTCTTCCATATTTTGGCATTTTTAATGCTCAATTAGGCCCGCAGCATAGTGGACGTATTACTTTTTTAGAAGCAAAGATCTATACTAGCTGCAATAGGTTTAACATTCTTCGCGATAGCTATTTCGGAATTCTTGACATTCTCAACAAATGGTTCTAATGGCTCTAAGCACTATGGGGTTTAACGTCTGAGGTCATCAGTCCCCTAAACGTAGAACTAATTAAACCTGACTAACCTAAGGACATTACACACACCCATGGCTGAGCCAGGATACGAACATGCGACTGTAGCAGCAACGCGGTTCCGGACTGAAGCGCCTACAACCGCTCGGCCACAGCGGCTGACTTGCCATTCTCAAGTAACCTGCAATTAAAACATTGTTGAGACTGTTAACGTCAATTGTGGTTGTCCAAGTAATTAATTGTACAATGGAATTATAACCTGTACCTACGTCTAGTTTGACTTGATGTCCATATTGCATCCGTAGAAAACTGCCATTTTCTAATTCGTACTGGTTGGTTGACATGTAGTAAATGTGTGGAATGCGTTTTCATACATATTTTACAGTTAGTTTAGTGCATATAATGATTTGATATTGGTTTGATAGTTTATTCACTATGGTGCTCTACGTTTACAAAGTATATTTACCTAAGCAACGTCAGCGTTACGTCTCACTGACTGGATTTGGCTGTGAATTCCTTCTTTCGTACGAGAATCTTTTGTATTCCATACGTACTATCCCTTTCGTGTTCTAGTATGTCAATTAATTTTTCCAGATAATATTTTTAAGTCTGTGTGTTCATTTAGTATTTCGTGTGGATACTCTCTCGTAGGAATATACAAGAATACAGCCAGTTCTTCAAATATGCTCATAGCTAGTCGTTTAAATATTCTTCGTAGTATTTGTAATACAGTTTCAATTTTCTTTGCTGTTTGGTGTTGATTTTTTAGGTGTAATAAGAAACTAGGTCGATTACTGTTTTAGTTCCTGATGTGTTCTTTGAACATGATACTGAAATCTCTTACTGTTCGGTCAATATAGAAATTATTGCAATTGTCACAAGTGATTTTGCATATTTCCGGACAGGTACATTTTGACATTCTGATCTTGCTTAGACGCAGTTTTGTTACGGTATTGTTATTGGTACAGAAGACCACTTGAATAGGCAGGGTTTTGAGTACTGCATTTACCTTTTATTTATGTTTGCCCTAGGTAAATTGTAGGTACATTATTGTTTAATTGGGGTTTCTCTAGTTTCCTAGTTTGCGAACATCTAGCATCGTAGTAAAATAACTGTCGAAAATAATGTTAAATCGTACTATAGAATAAACGAGCTATCAAATAAGTGTCAAATCTTATTCCATACGTATATAACTGGGTCTACTAAACGTAAGTAGCAATGTATAATTCCAATGCATAATTATTCACATGGATACCCACTATAACTGTAGATGGCTCACCACTGTTGCATTCGTAAGTTACTTGAAAATTCCATTAACGCCGGAATAGGTGTCGTAAGGAATATTAAACTTATTGCAGCTACCCTAGACCTTCCATTAAAAAATGGAGTGTGGCCATGTTATTATTCTTTCCTGTATCTGTGAATGGAAGTAAGATATGTCGATAGCCATGAAACAGCAAATGGTTAATCTTTAGTCAGTAGCAGCTATTAGCTTCCCCTGCCAACAATATTTTGTTCACCAATTCGAGGAGTAGGCAGAGTATTTGAATTAGATACGATCGGTCGTCTGCATTCAAGGCACATATACGCACTGGTTTCGTGACCATAAAATACGGATATTTACGCAGTGTGTTAAGGTACAGTTATCGATACAGTTCCTACGTCTTGAATTTTGAGCTTATTCATCTATGTCAGACCAGAGCCAACAGGTGGCGCGCGGATGGGGACAGGAACATCTTGGCGCCTGCCGAGTTCAAGCCCGCAGTAGGAGATCTGCAGAGAGTATCGTAGAGTAGCGCGGTGTGCTCATACACACATCGGAGTGCGGAAAGTAGGTGCTAACATTGTCGTTGAGCTATGTTAATTCTGTATTAACTGAAACCACACGTAATATTTCACGGTGACTGGACTGAATTAGAAAATGGGTAATGGGCAGTTTCACTACCAAAGGAACATATGTGTCCCAAGATAGGTTATCAGAGAAACAACTGGAAATTGTTGCATGTTGCTGTTACATATTACTGACCCACTGGTAAAGCGAAGCCTGCTAATGGTTAGTACAATTCTTGAAATTGCAGATTGTGTTGTCCTCACGTTTCATGGATAATCCTCGCCTCAGTGTTGTCGCATCGAATTGATTCGTGCCTGCAGACAAGGAAACGAATTTCCAGATTCGCACATGGAGCTGCCTTCGCGCCTTTTCGGACACACCGTGTCCACGTCGTGCACCCACGAATTGACGCTAGCCACATCACAAACGAAGCCCACATTGAGCACCAGTAGTGTTAGTTACAAACTTGGAGAATGCTCTGCCACTGATGTGTGTCTGGTTTTCGGATGTCTTGTAGGTTTTGCGCAGTCGTCGTCTGAAACCTTCGAGGTGATTATGGATAATCAGTTATGTCCGCCCCCCCCCCCCCCAGCCCGAAACGTTGAGAAAGATACTGTTCATATTGTTACTTCTCATATAGGAATTAATTACAATAACAATACATTCACGTTTTTGAAATAAAATTGGTAGTCAAAGGATCAACCACAGTGGAGTTATGGAATCATGTGGAATCAAGTGACAGCTGAACTGCAGTGAATGAACTGCAGACAGCGTAGAGATGTTTTGTATGAAATTAAAGAATAATAAAGAAATTGTCTAACAAAAATTGTTCTGAGGTTAAGATAACTTGTCCCACTTTTTTTTTTTTTTTTTTTTTTTTTTTTTTTTTTTTTTTTTGTTACTGACTAAGCTATGTGATTCCACAAAGAGTAGAAGATTGATAACACACCTGTCACTCAGGCACACGTCTTAGGACCTTCATTATCAAGATACCAGTACTTTGCGAGTAAAGCTGCCCGTCAATTCCGTCAAGATCAAAATGTCCGACGCCAAACCAGGGTGGCAACAAAGTAAAAAAGCCAGTAAACAAGAACCAACAAAAATTTAAAACTGATGTAGGTCCTTGCAGGTGGCCTCTAGGAGGCAAGAATGAAATGCTAAGACTTCGTATGCAGTCACTATGAAGGAACAGTTGCAATGAATTCCCTCGGAGCACACCGAACTCTTACAGTTTCAGGATGCAACTGCTACAAAAGAAAGATCATTATAGGTGTATTATCACATATGAAAAACAGATGTAGAGGAGAGAGGGAAGAATGAAGAACGAAGAAAGAAGAGGGAATTAGTGGCTGGACCACACGATGCACGTACAATGAACAGGCAGGTACAATATCACTGCACACAGGATCCACTATTAGCATAAAACGATCAATGTGAGTATCGGAGGTGCTGTAGGTGAGTAAGCAGAATAACCGGTGTAAGCGAGTTTTTAGAATTGCTGCAATAGGAGGTAATGGTGCAATAACATTGAGTCATGAAACTTGGTATAATGCAGACCGTAGTTGCGTATGTTGCGTAACATTTCGGACAAGTATATGTAAGGAGGGGAGAGTAAAAGTTTTTAATATCGATGAATGAAAGTAAATAGGAACACATGTTAGACTGGGAGGAGTATCAAATGGTCACGATAAGTAACATGAAATTTCCTGGTGCACCAGAGACAGTTATGTGAAAAGGAACAAGGGAAGATATCGGCGTGGACTAGTATGCAGAACCGCCAAAGACAGTGTTGAAGAAAAAAATCACTTCGACTTAATAAATACGATAGCACTAATTGATTGCCAATATAAGAAATTAAAGTCAAACAACAGGATGGAAAGTAGCAAGAAAGAAATGAAAAAGTAAAACGAAATTTAAGAGACAAAAATTGATGAATTAAAACAGAGGAGAAATCAGAAATGCACGCACCAGAGAACAATCACGATAAATAGAAGATGAACTTTCAGGAAATGTTCGAAACATGCAAAATAAAGGTAGACGAGAAAACAGGATTGGTAGAATATGACAGAAAACTCTGACAGGAAACTAGAGAAAATACTGAACAGAGTAGGTAATATAGAAGCACGGATGCAGTTAATAATGCTAAAACTTGTGTCTAATTCAAATGGAACAAAAAGAATACATATTAGCTAATTTCGCATAAAGTCGTTCTATGAGTGTAATTGTCAGAAATATATCTATGCCAAACCAGTATACTTCCAAAGTTTAAATTTTCAGTGAGCTAACAGCTGGTAATTGGATTCATTGAGTTAACAACTCATTTAAGTAAGTAGTAACATACACAGCAGTTATGGAAATGCTAAAGACGTGACAAAAATACATCTAACGTTATTCTCAAAATACATGCAATGGTTTATTCCAGTAAATATGTATTTTTTGAATTAAATATGCCATTAATCTGTTTATTCAAGCGAAAACCTTTATTTAGTGCAACATTTTCCACATATGATACAGTGGATAAGAAACAACAATTCCTTCTATACTGATATGGTGATCCATTCACGATTCAGAGTGTATCCTTTCAACCGTTCCCTTCTTCTAGTCACGTTGTGCCACAAATTTCTTTACTCCCCTAGTTCTATGCAGCACCTCCTCATTCGGTACAGGATCCACCTATCTAATCTTCAGCATTCTTCCTTACGTTTGAAAAGCTGCTATTCTCTACCTCTTTAAACACTCATACATTTTTCACTTCCATACATGGCTACGTTCTGTATAAATACTTTCAGAAAAGACGGCCTGACAATTAAATTTTTATTTGATGTTACCAAATATCTTTCCTTCCGAAACGCCTTGCTTGCCATTGCTAGTCTACATTTTATGTCCTCTCTACTCCATCAGTTATTCCACTTCCCAATTAACAAAACTGATCTATTGGCTCAAATTAATTGTTTCCTAATCTAATTCCCTCAACAAAACCTGATTTGATTCGACTCAATTTTATTGTCCTCTTTTTAGCTTTGACTGATGTTCATCTTATATCCTCCTTTCAAGACATTATTCATTCCGTTCTCTTTCAAGTCCTTTGCTGTCTTTGAAAGAATTACAATATCATCGGCAAACATCGTGGTTTTTGTTTCTTCTCCCTGAATTTTAACTCCTACTCCAAATTTTTCTTTGGCTTCCTTTACTGCTTGACTTTCCTTAATCTGCAGCGGGCGCCTGTGGTCTAGGGATACAGTAGCCAGGCCTCGGGTGGCGACACCTACCCACTTCGCCCCACCGCTCACTTTCGGTGCCGGGCACAGGGAAGATTCGGTTAAAAAAAAAAAATTTGGAGGCGGGACAGCGTCTTTGATTAGTAATCGAAATGTCCTCGGCTCCTTGTTCGAAACCCACCACTGCTTAAATTTTGATTAATAATCAACATTGGTGGCGGAAGTTTTCAGGCATAAGAAATCCTCATTCTGTCAATGGCTTTGCCAAAGAGGGCGGAGGGGCGGACAGATGTTCAGGGCACTCTCTTGCCCTTTGGGTGAGAAACTGTACTTGAAGGTGGAGGATCAGCAATGGTCAACGGCAAGGGGATGCAGAAGGTAATGGAAACCACTGCATAAAAACACATCACATTTGTCTACAAGACATGTGGCTTCTAACTAAAAGAAAAAGTATTATGTTGATCTCTCCACTGGCAAAATATTCTGGATTAGCAACCTATTCGGATCTCAGATATGGGCCCGTCAAGTGGAAGGTGACCATGAGAAAAGGGTTGAATGATCAATGAAACAATAATGTTCTACGTCATTGAATGTTTTAGTGAAGCTAAAAATTCTTAAAAGGCAAGTGCAAAACCTCAGTCTACGTATAGTAGGGATCAGTGATGAAAAATGGAAAGAAGACAAGGATTTATGGTCAGATGACTATAGCGTAGTATCGATTGCAGCAGAAAATAGTGTAACGGGATTAGAGTGTGTTACAGTGAACAGTTCAGTGACAGACTAGACAGGAAACCAACACCAACGAAGATTGTTGAAGCATACATACCGACGTTGTAAGATTAAGATAAAGTATATCAGGATATTGAAAGGGTAATTGAGCCGGAACTGGTGGCACTAGGGTGCTCTATTTGCATCGATATTCGGCTATCTTGCTATCTTTCACTGCTATCTTTCGGGTGAACGTGTCACGAGAGAGTATCCGATCGGCGTTCAACGAGCCAACTTGTGTTGAAAACAAGCCGGAATCCCTAACCGTGGTGCATGGGCCTCGCTGTGCTCGCCACCCTTGTCTTTTGTCGCGCCTGGATGTACGGTCCCGATAATTGGGCGCCTTGATGTGCAAAATTGTGTTGGGTTCGTCGTCTCACGCCAAATAATTTCCCAGCTCGTAATTTGCAGGTTCTAAGTTACGTATGACTTTTATTCTGTGTTTAACTAGGAAGATTGTTGGGACGCATTGTTGTATGTGTAGCTGCCGGAGACGGTTCTGAACTTGGTTCCACAGTGGCTACTTCAAGGAGGCTGATGTTCCTCATTTTATTTCTCTTCGTCTGAGGAGTGTATGTTTTAAGCGGCTTTTAAGAAACTTTTAACTTGTTTTAGGACGTATTGACCAGTTTTAGGACTGGTTGAGGTTGTGTACGCGCCCTGAGCCGTAGACTTAATGGTTTAATCATTTGTAACGGCAGGAATTGGTATGTTTATTTAATGTTGAAAGTGCCTTAAGGCAACTGGATTTGTTCTCTAAGTTTCCTGCTAATTTTCTGGGGGACGGATAATGTTAGAGTAGTGCTCCATAAGAATTTGGGAGGCATGCTTATTATATATTCCAGTGTGGATGGGATTTGACCTTGTTTTCATTGCAGTGTATTTGTGCTGCAGGCCATTTGTTAAGTCTGCTCGAGTCTGCCGTCGGTGCGCCTATCGATTCTTGTCAGGACAGCTCACTGTGAGGCCGGTCGAACTATATATAAATATATACCCCCTGCTAGTGAGCCTGTGCACAAGCCGTGGGGGGTGAACGCTCGTATTGCCTGCCGGCCGTAGCGTTATTGCTTCCAAATACTGTTGTCGGCCTTAACGCTGTTCTCTAAAGTTAAGTGCAAGTTGGGAAACATTGCGAGTCACTATGTCCGTTAGCTAAGTAAGGCCTCTTTGTTAATATTAGAGTTTCTGTAAGCTATTTTACTGGTTGAGTTATTACTAACCATTCTTATTTAGCACTTATGTTAATCATTTGTATATCTTTAATGAATGTGCAACTTGTTATTTTTCCTGTGTTCCAGTTTTGCGACCTTGGTTGGCCCACTTTGCATTTTTAGTACAAGCATGTTTCACTGTGGGCCTTTATGTGGGCAGTTCAGTTTTATTAAGCTATAAGGTCGTTGTTTTTTAATGAAGTTGTGTAACTTTGTTTAACTTTGGGTAGCAAGTGTGTAGTGTTACTAGTCTTTCGAGATATGGTTAAACAAGAACGATTGCTTATGATTGATTATTCACCGTGCCTACCGTCTGTGATTTTGGTTGCGGATGCAAAATATGATTCTTATTCGTGTTTACGAAATTCAGTTAATGTGAGTATTTGTATATTGCGTCAATAAGAGCGCAAATGTCCGAATTGAAATTTATAATAATGTCTGTTTTGAGTAAATTAAAATTGTAAAACAATCACAAGCTTGTCCATCACCAATGATCCCTGGCTTCCTACTTCCTTGGATTTTCTAAAGAACTGAGTAGTACCGCGGTTCAGTAATATAGAACATAAAGGGAGATGAAAATCTAATAGTTACGGGTATTGGAATGCAATTGTAGCGGAAAGAGTAGAAGAAAAGTTTGCAGGAGAATATTGACTTGGCACAAGGGATGAGAGAGGAGTGGGACTAATTGAGATCTGTAATAAATTTCAGCTAGTAATAGCGAATACCCTGTTCAATAACCTCAAGAGGAGGGGGCGTACTCGGAAAAGGGCGGGTGATATTTCAGTTAAAATATATCATGAGCAGACAGATATTACAATATCAGATATTGGATTGTCAGGCGTAGCCAGGAGCAGATACAGACTCACATCAGAATGTGGTAGTGATGAAGAGTAGGTTGAGGTTTATGAGATTAGTCAGAAAGAATCAATACGCAAAGAAATGGTATACGGAAGTGTTAATCGATGACAAGATGTGCTTGAAGTTTTATAAGACCATAGATACAGAAATAAGGAATAGCTCCGTTCGTCAGTACAGTTGAAGAGGAATGGACATTTCTGAAAAGGGCAATCACAGAAGTTGGAAACAAAAAGGTAGGTCCAAAGAAGGTAACTGCGAAGAAACTATGGGTAACTGAATAAATACTTCAGTTTATCGAAAAAAGGGAAGTACAAAAACGTTCAGCGAAGTTCTGGAATATAGAAATACAAGTCGGTGAGGAATGAAATGAAAAGAAAGTGCAGGGAAGCTGGGATGAAATGGCTGCATTAATAATGTGAAGAAATCGAAAAAGAAAGGATTCTCGGAAGGACTGTCTCAGCATGCAGGTAACTCGAAAGAACCTTCGGTGACATTAAAAGCAAAACTGGTAACGTTAGCAGTGCAAGGGGAATTCCATTGTTAAATGCAGAGGAGAGAGCTGATAGGTGGAAGGAGTACATTGAAGTCCTCTATGATTGGGAATATTTGTCTGATGTGATAGAAGGAGAAACAGGAGTCGATTTAGAAGAGATAGGGAATCTATTATTAGAATCAGAATGTAAGAGGGCTTTGGAGCACTTAAGATCAAATGAGGCAGAAGAGATAAATAAAATTCCATCAGAATTTCTAAAATCATTGAGGGAAGTGGCTACAAAACGGCTGTTCTCGTTGGTGTGGAGAATGTATGAGTCTGGCGACATACCATCTGACTTTCGGATAAATATCGTCCACACAGCTCCGGAAACTGAAAGAACAGACAAGTGCGAGAATTATGATACAATCAGCTTAACATATCATTCATCCATGCTACGGAAGAAAGGAAAAGAAAATTGAGGATGTGCTAGATGACGATCAGTTTCGCTTTAGAAAAGGCAATTCTGACGTTGCGGTTGACAATGGAAGAAAGACTAAAGAAAAACCATGACACTTGACTGGAAAACGCGTTCGACAATGTTAAGTGGTGCAAAATGTTCGAAATTCTGAGAAAAATATGGGTAAGCTATAGGGAGGGGCGGGTAATATCAATATGTACAAACGCCAAGAGGAAATGATAAGAGTGGACAACCAAGAAGGAAGTGCTCGGGTTAAAAAGGGTGTAAGACAGGGATGTAGCCTTTCGACCCTTCTGTTCAACCAGTACATCTAAAAGGCAACGAGAGAAATGAAAGAAAAACATGAGGTTGGAACTAAAATTTAAAGGATATCAATGATACTATTCGCTGACGACGTTTCTATCCTGAGTAAATGTGGAGAAGAATTACATGAGATGCTGAATGGAATGAACAATCTAATTAGTACAGCATATGGATTGAGAGTAAATCGAAGAAAGACGAAAGTAATGGGCAGAAACGAGAACAGCGAGAAACTTAGCATCAGGACGGATGTTCATGAAGTAGAACTAATTCTGCTACCTAGGCAGCAAAATAACCAATGGAGGACAGATCAAGGTGGATATCAAAAGCAGACTAGCACGGGCTTCTTGCCAGAAATACCCCTTCTTGAGCATTCCTTGACAAGAGAAGTGCACATAGCCCTTAATTTGGGGAAGAAATTCCTCAGAACGTACGGTTGGAGTACAGCATTGTATGGTAGTGAAACATGGACTGTGGTAAAACCGGAATAGAAAAGAATCGAAGAATTTGAGCTGCGGTGCTACAGACGGTTGTTGAAAATCGGGTGGACTGATTAGCTAAGGAATGAGGAGGTTCTGCGCAGAATCGGGAAGGATATGAATATGTGGAAAATACCCACAAAGAGACAGGACATGATGATAATACATCTGTTATGCAGTCAGGGAACTACTTGCATGGTACTAGAGGAAAAAAACTGTAGAACAAGACAGAGACTGGAATACATCCAGCAAATAGTTGAGGGCATGGGTTGCAAGGGGTACTCTGAGATGAAGAGGTTGGCACTGGAGAGGAATTCGTGGTGGGTCGCATCAAACCACTCGGAAGACTCATTCGTCTATAGAGAGTTAGTGTTAGTATTTTGCAACCATGACTTATTCAATTGGTACTTAAATAATATTGACACTGCCTGCACGTTATTTCTTTGGAATTGGAATAATTACATCTTTCTTGAAGTCTGAGGGTATTTCGCTTGTCTAATACATCTAGCATACCAGATGGAAGAGCGTTGCCATGGCTGGCTCTCCCATGGCTTTCGGTAGTTCTGACTGAATGTTGTCTACTCTCGGAGCATTTTTACGACGTAGATCTTTCAGTGGTGTGTCAAATTGTCCTAGCAGTGCAATATCTTCCATCTTCTCTACGTCTCACATTTTTGTGACATATACTATCATACAATGATCATTATATGACGTACGAGTACACGGGTCTTCTGGATCTCGGCTTCCATACGTCGTATTAGCTTTAGAGCTCCGAGGTGGACGGAGGAACTGTGACAGTGCAAACAAATTAGTGACGCAGAAATATGTACTTTATTGAGCTGCGAGACTAAAGTTGTACTGCGGACAGATGCAACTAAGCAGTGTCCTGTCAGGAGTGCGTTAGTGAATTTTATTCTATGTTAACAAGACTGTGTGCGTCCTGGGCACCACACTGTCAACATTGCATTATATACTTGTCCCTAATGCGAAGGCTACAGTCGTCTCAACTTGTAAACTAAGTTTAGCAGGCCGATCTCCACTACTAACTGTAGCTATGATGTCTAACCCTGGAACTCCGTAATAATATTGTGATACGCCAACGCCGAGTATGAACCGTCCGTTGCTGCCTGTAGCGGACCCTTATCGCAGTGCAGAAGTCAGTCTCATTGTCGGCGACGCGATAGATTCTAATTGAGCGGCGCTTGTGATTGGCGGCGAACTTCAAAGCAGCGGTCCATTGGCGAGAACACAACATTTTGTAGGATCGATTTAAGTATAATGAAAGAATGAACTGTACTTATGCCTAAGCTTTTAATTTATACTACTGCAGTTAGCAAGAGCTGTTGCTTCTCGAATGCTTCTTTTCTCGTCTGTAATTTAGCATAACGTGGTACAAAAATACGACATGTGTAACACGACCAAACCTTTCATGGACCCTGGCTATTCTAGAAACGCTATTCGTAATTTACTTTTATTTTGACCAGCTCTCTTGTTTCAACGTGATGATATCAATTACACTCCTGGAAATGGAAAAAAGAACACATTGACACCGGTGTGTCAGACCCACCATGCTTGCTCCGGACACTGCCAGAGGGCTGTACAAGCAATGACCACACGCACGGCACAGCGGACACACCAGGAACCGCGGTGTTGGCCGTCGAATGGCGCTAGCTGCGCAGCATTTGTGCACCGCCGACGTCAGTGTCAGCCAGTTTGCCGTGGCATACGGAGCTCCATCGCCGTCTTTAACACTGGTAGCATGCCGCGACAGCGTGGACGTGAACCGTATGTGCAATTGACGGACATTGAGCGAGGGCGTATAGCGGGCATGCGGGAGGCCGGGTGGACGTACCGCCGAATTGCTCAACACGTGGGGCGTGAGGCCTCCACAGTACATCGATGTTGTCGCCAGTGGTCGCAGGAAGGTGCACGTGCCCGTCGACCTGGGACCGGACCGCAGCGACGCACGGATGCACGCCAAGACCGTAGGATCTTACACAGTGCCCTAGGGGACCGCACTGCCACTTCCCAGCAAATTAGGGACATTGTTGCTCCTGGGGTATCGGCGAGGACCATTCGCAACCGTCTCCATGAAGCTGGGCTACGGTCTCGCACACCGTTAGGCCGTCTTCGCTCACGCCCCAACTTCGTGCAGCCCGCCTCCAGTGGTGTCGCGACAGGCGTGAATGGAGGGACGAATGGAGACGTGTCGACTTCAGCGATGAGAGTCGCTTCTGCCTTGGTGCCAATGATGGTCGTATGCGTGTTTGGCGCCGTGCAGGTGAGCACCACAATCAGGACTGCACACGACCGAGGCACACAGGGCCAACACCCGGCATCATGGTGTGGGGAGCGATCTCCTACATTGGCCGTACACCTCTGGTGATCGTCGAGGGGACACTGAATAGTGAACGGTACATCCAAACCGTCGTCGAACCCATCGTTCTACCATTCCTAGACCGGCAAGGAAACTTGCTGTTCCAACAGGACAATGCACGTCCGCATGTATCCCGTGCCACCCAACGTGCTCTAGAAGGTGTAAGTCAACTACCCTGGCCAGCAAGATCTCCGGATCTGTCCCCCATTGAGCATCTTTTAGACTGGATGAAGCGTCGTCTCACGCGGTCTGCACGTCCAGCACGAACGCTGGTCCAACTGAGGCGCCAGGTGGAAATGGCATGGCAAGCCGTTCCACAGGACTACATCCAGCATCTCTACGATCGTCTCCATGGGAGAATAGCAGCCTGCATTGCTGCGAAAGGTGGATATACACTGTACTAGTGCCGACATTGTGCATGCTCTGTTGCCTGTGTCAATGTGCCTGCGGTTCTGTCAGTGTGATCATGTTATGTATCTGACCCCAGGAATGTGTCAATAAAGTTTCCCCTTCCTGGGACAATGAATTCACGGGGTTCTTATTTCAATTTCCAGGAGTGTATTTTAGCACAAAGTTCTTTAGGCATTTCACATGCTTCTTCATCATTCACTGTAGCTTTACTGGTTCAGTAAAATCATAAAATACTGCCACATCCTTCACATATGCATAGTTGCACACAAGTAAACGATTGCACCTTTTTCGATTTTGTCTTCTCATAAAAAGATGAATGGCTCTTTTTACTTCTCTAAGTTATGTCATGTTTCTTCCAAAGTCTATTTCTTCTACATTCTGCTTTCTATCATTTCACTTCGATTCAGCTGCAGTCTGTTTCTTCTTAAACTATCTTCAGCCACTTTGACTGACAACTTCTTCTTATAAATACAGCGCTATCTGTAGTTTCCTGCGCTCTTATTGGCTACTTGACTCATACCTACACTCATTTTCGATTCAGCATATTTTCCTCCGATCGGACCGAGTTTTTTTCTCTTCTATCTGTCTTCTGCGGTTTACTGTGTCTGAAAGGATATCCGCGACATTCACGATTTCTTCCGGCCGTTATCGTGACTTATTCCTGCTTGTTGCTGTCGGCGTATGGTGAAGACCTTGTTTTGCAAGTAAGTTGCCTCTTTCTTTTTGAGGCGTTACTATTATTATTTCTAATCCCACTATTTCTATACTCTTGTTTATTTGAAGGAGGAGTTGGTCCCGTTTGATCTCTGTGCATATTATACATCTGAGTGCCCCTTTAACCATTATCGTACCATTTGATGGCTACGCAGTTTGAGTGAGTATCCTTACACTGCCCAGTGTGCTATGTCTTTTTCGTCATAATGCACGTTTAGAAACTAATCTGTTTGGTTCTTCTTTCCAGTTGTGCTGCCAAGTGCGATTTTATTGATTGTATCTCCGTACGGATTGCACTTGAAGATTGTGTCTAGCAATCAATGTAATTTTCCTTATGACGTTAGATGCTTCCAGACGTAATATATTATGTACAGTTTGGTCCACGCATTCCTGCGCCATATGTTACGCTTTTGCACGAATTAGATTATGGGGATCTACTTTTTGTCCTATTTCAATTAAACGTAAGGTTGCTTCATCTTGGTTTTGTATTGTTAACTACACCAGTGTATGTATGTTGTCTACTCTGTTCAGTATTGCTTCCTGTTGTATTTCTTGATGTTCTCTAGATTCCTGTATTAGTTTTCTGTTATTCTTTCTGTGCCGACTTTGTTTTCTCGTCTATTTTTATTTTACACTTTTCGAAATTTCCCTCAAAGTTTATCCTAACGAGCATTTCTGATTGCTTAGCGATTCATTTCTGCTTGCATGCTTCATTTTTCCTCCATTATTAATTTTTAAATTTTGTCTTTTGCCTTTACTTCGACACACTTCTTTCTTGCTACGTTCTAACCTGCTGTTTGACTATTTCATTTCTGATATTGACAGTTTACTGAAGATATTACATTTATTAAGTCTTCTACATACTGGTTTTTTACTTTGCTGTCGCACTGATTTGACTCGCAAGGTACAACAATCATGCTTATCAAGTTCATAACCGTGTGACTAAGTAACACATGTCTTATCAAACTCTTAATCGTAGTACTCCAGGTAACGTACTCAGTAACACACGAAAAACGGTGAGACAAGGTGTCTTGAAATCAGAATAATTTGTTGTAGTCACTGTATTTATTATACTTTAAATTCATTGGAAACGTCTCTACAATGTCTACAGTTCATTCACAATAGATAGCATGCACACGATTCCGCAACTCTGCCGGATTAGTCACAGATTTACTGACTGGGTCCTGTCACCGTAACATATTACATGTTCTTTCCACGGTGTAACATCGCTCCACAGCACAGAAAGCCACGTAAGATTGGTACGAAGCACCGTCTGACACACAATTTTGTTAAAATACACTCTTTGCTACATGACATCACTAATATGCACCCTCTGCCACTCAACACGATTATAATGCACACTATACCACTCAACACTCGAATACATCCCCTCGGCCATGCAACATTGGTATGTAGCACCTTCTTCCATGCAACATTGGAGTCGAACACCCTCTGCCACGTAACATTGCTACAAACCATTCTCTCCACTCAGCAATTGTACAAAGTTTCCGTCACCAGGTAACATTGGTTCTAAGCACCGTCTGTCACTTGACATAGGCACGAAGCACACTCTGCCACGTAGAATTGATTAGAAGAAATGTCACAGAAAATTGGTATGAAGCAACCCACGCAACGTACAATCGCTACGAAACACCATCTGACAAGCAGCAGGTATGTGATGCATCCTCCCACACACAAAAACGGTAAGAAGTACCAATTAACATTGGTATGAAGCAACCTGTGCCATGAACAATTGATAAGAAACACCTTCTGCCGCGCAACATCGGTATGGAGCACCATTTGCCCCGCAACATTGGTATAAAGCGTCTTCAGTCACACAACGTCTGTACGAAGAACTCTACCAACCATGCAACATTGGTACGAAGCAGCATCAGCCACCCGCAAACGTTAAGAAATACTTTCCACGACACAACACAGTACGAAGCACCGTCTCCCACACAACATCGGCACGGAGCACCCTCTGCCACACAAAACTGATATGGAATACACTCTGCATTGGTACACAGAATCGTCTGCAACGCAACATTGCTACAAAGCACTCACTGCGACTAAACACTGACACTATTTCTACTTCTGCATAATAATATATCTACAGACCACCCTCAGCCACTCAATACTGGTAAAAAGCGCCCTTTGCCATGAAACATTGTTACGATGCTTCCTCTGACATGTATGATTGGTACAAAGCACCCTCTGCAACATAAAATCGCTACGGAGCAACCTCTGTCATGCAGCATCGATACGAAGCACCGTCTACCACGTAAAATTGGTAAGAAGCGCCACCTTCAACACTGGTAAGGAACACCCGCTGGCATGCAACATCGGTACCTATCATCCTTTGCCAAGTAACATCGGTGGAAAATACCTTATGCCACGTAACATCAGCACAAAGTGCTCTCTGCCGTGCAATCCAGGTAGGAAAGATGATTCCAGATGTTTCCAAGGACTTAAGTCATTCACCGCTAGATGGCAATCTCATTATTTTGATGTCGGTGGCGGCTTCATCAGAGATCATTCAATATGTACGAAAATTAATAAATTATACAAACAAACGTTCTCGGGAATCGTCTGTTAGTGAAAGTCCTATCAAAATCCCAATAGTAGCTCCTGAGATCAGCCTGAAGGTACAGACAGAGACTGTGCCAGATGACTTTATATACGTATGTGTAGACAGACAAGACGATGTAAGACAAGTTGATACTAGAGTGACATCTGTAATTCAAAGAAAAAAGTTTTTTTTCCGTCTAATGGGGACTCTGCGTATTTTACTGGGTACACTCAAATAAATTGCTTTCCAATACTACATGAAAGGGTAATTTGTTTTCGGCAAACAAAGTTGATTGACTGATTTAGCACAGTAGCGTGCATGCAGCACTTACCCCGTTTTTCACTCATGTCTTGTAAATAGAGAACAGCTATGCATCAACGTTAAACGTATATAGTTTTATCGACCCCCCGAATAACTGCAAAAAATTAGTGAATCACATGAATCAATGCCACAATATGCGTAGAAGCTACAGTGTTTCAGTAATTCTCTTCCACATACGTATCGCCTCATGTTCTGTGATAAACTAAGAAAGTTTAAGCTGGTTTAAGAGACAGTCTTCATCAGGCTGCTTGCTTTAGAGTTTCCGTTGGTGCTGTGTGTGTACTGTAGGATCCCAATCAGTTAAGGTAACATACGGCTATGAACATAAGCAGTGGTCATGCTATTGACGCACGTTGAGCTTGCCGATTTAGAAGTTCTTAGGTTTTCTACTGGAGGACTGCACACATTATTTTTCGTATAAAGTATGTAGCTTGGATTGCATAAAGGCTCGCAACAGTCATCTGTAGGCAAAGAATCAGACATTTCGTTCACCTTATAGCTGATATGAGCCTTTATTCAGTAAATGCTGAGAGTTTTTTGACGGTTCAGGAATAAAGTACGAAGATTTCGTTAGCTTCTCTGCATTTTGAAAGGCTTCAGGAGAGTAAGCGCAACTCTAATGATATTAAAATCAATTCTTTCACTTGAAAATATTTTGAAATTCTCTACGATTTCGTTGAGTAGAAGGAAAATAACAACAGAAACTGTGAAATTATTCATGTCCTTGGTAGCTGTCAAGATCAAGAACATTTCCTACCTTTCCCAAAACGATGTATCTCAAACTTATGTGCTTCCACTTTAATCTCTACTTCATAATTTTAGCCAACAGTTTGCAACAAGAATTTAGCAGACATGTTCCTCGGTAGGTCTTATTCCTCGGTAGTTTGCGCATTGCGATTGATCCCATTTATTGTAAGTAGAACATACCACGGCTTCATTCTCTTTGTCTGGCACACGTAGGCAAACACAGGTAAAATTTGATACTTAAACGCTTATTTTATCATGTCCATGTTTATCTTATCATTTTATCTGACCTACAGTGTCATTGATATTGGTCTTTATTTCAAGTTCTTCCTCATCATCGGTCCACAGGCGTACAGAGAGGTCATAGAGATTGTAAAACATTCCAGGAATTTCTGCAGGAAGGAGGAGGGCGTGAAACTGCTGATGATGTGTACCAGTCTGCCACCGTCGGATGGTAACAACAGCGGACGACGGCAGTCGACAACGACCAATTGCTCTCGGGTATTCGAATCATTTGTCGTCACGACCATTAGGCGGAAGCACGCGGAAGCGGAATTTTACTATAGTCAATAGTGAGCTAGGGGACGAATCGGACATACGAGGAAGCTACGATCCCCCTTAAAAATGACTTCCAGAGATAGGGACGACAAGTTATATTTTAAGTTGAAAGCCGATCGTCCGCGGCGTAACAGCCTGGGACATTTTATTAATTGTGTCACTTGAAGTCTGTGAGTCGTTATTGCACATTGGCGTCGAATATAAGCGGTATTCAAGGTAAAGCGACAGCCCATATAGTTACGACCAGTGTCAGAGGTTGTCCACTATCATCAGGTGGTAGCTTTATTTAGATTAGGTGCATAGCTCCTAGGAAGACAACAATGTCTATATACGTGCAGTCCTGTGCATTCTCATTGTGTACTTTCCTCAAGTGATCTACTCTTAAGCACTATTCATTAACTTTTTACGAACTTCACCGCATATATCAAACGTTGCATGTTTTCTGTCACATCTCCAGTATAGTAAGTTTACTCCACCAGACGTATTACACATTACACATCGCAAGATGTAACGTTCTTTAGAAAAGCCATTTTTAGCCTACGTTGAATAAACGACTGAACTGTAGAATGGATACATAACTCGTGTTATCGTGCAGCATGTAATAACAGCAAGTGGTTTACTTACTCTGTGTTATTACTAGCAAAAACTTTACACGAACTGTTTGGGCAATGCACCTCCAAATACCAATAAAGAAATGCAGTCACTGCAAAGTACATTCAGATCCTTAGGCACTGAACCCTCTGGCTTTGTTCATAATTGATAACCTTGGCTCAAATGGTTCAAATGGCTCTGAGCACATCTGTCAACACCTGCTTTCTTTGGGATTGGAATTATTATATTCTTCTCGAAGTCTGAGGGTATTTCGCCTGTCTTATACATCTTGCTCACCAGATGGTACAGTTTTGTCATGACTGGCTCTCCCGAGGCCGTCAGTAGTTCTAATGGAATGTTGTTTAATCCTGGGGCCTTGTTTCGACTCAAGTCTTTCAGTGCTCTGTCAAACTCTTCACGCAGCGTCATATCTCCCTTTCCATCTACATCTACACCCTCTTCCCTTTTCCATAATATTGTCCTCAAGTACATCGACTTTGTATAGACCCTCTATATACTCCTTCAACCTTTCTGCTTTCCCTTCTTTGCTTAGAACTGGGTTTCCATCTGAGCTCTTGATATTCGTACAAGTGGTTCTCTTTTCTCCAAAGGTCTCTTTCATTTTCCTGTAGGCAGTATCTATCTTACCCCTATTGAGATAAGTCGCTACATCCTTACATTTGTCCTCTAGCCATCCCTGCTTAGCCGTTTTGCACTTCCTGTCGATCTCATTTTTGAGACGTTTGTACTCCTTTTTGCCTGCTTCATTTACTGCATTTTTTTATTTTCTCCTTTCGTCAATTAAATTCAATATTTATTATGTTACCCAAGGATTTCTACTAGCCCTCATCTTTTTACCTACTTGATCCTCTGCTGCCTTCACTACTTCATCCCTCGGCGTACCCATTCTTCTTCTACTGTATTTCTTTCCCCCATTCCAGTCAGTTGTTCCCTTATGCTCTCCCTGAAACTCTGTACAACCTCTGGTTTAGTCAGTTTATCCAGGTCCCATCTCCTTAAATTCCCACCTTTTTGCAGTTTCTTCAGTTTTAATCTACAGTTCATAACGAATATTTTGTGGTCAGAGTCCACATCTGCCTCTGGAAATGTCTTACAATCTAAAACCTGGTTCCTAAATCTCTGTCTTACCATTATATAATCTATCTGATACCTTCTAGTAAGAAACATAATACATACATAATTCTAGTATGGAACATAGTACGATAATTTAAAATGCGGTTAGAGAAGAGGTAGACGTGAAACATGGGCCCAAAAATAACTTTACCACAGACACAGAGAGAGATAATTTAAAGTATTTGGATGTAACAATCACTAACCCAACGAAAGCCAGACGTTCAGCAATAATAGAAAGCCTATGTGCACAGATATCCTGTCATCCAATGACGTACAAAGGAGCCCAAGTAATTACTATACTTTACCACCAATTTATTTGCTTGCCATTAGACAGCCAAGATATACCTAAAGAACGATTCATATTAAAAGAAATGACAATTGTCTAGCGAGTGCAGAGAGCTTTGTCATGCGACCATCTAAAAAATAAAGGGGCACAGAAAGCAAAGAAAAGTTACGAGAAATTGGTCCGAATGATGTATAATGGAAAATTTTCTCAACAGCTACAGAAGCAACTGAAGAACACAAGCTAAAATTAAATTAAGAAGAAGCTGGACCTGAAACATGGGTCCACAGGAAAGTGATAGTTAAAATTATAAATGATACCTCTAAAGTAGGTGTCTTCGACGTCTCGGTACACAGTGATGTGAACTAAAAACAGCGTCCCAAAGCACAAGAAATTTCTGTTTTGTTTTTATGCAGAATGTTAAAGATGTGATCCCTGACTTTGTAACACGCCATTTTAAACATTCGTTACACCTAACGGCCAAGCTAAGGCGACCATACGTTACAGGCTATTATTTTTTACTATATCTCTACCATGTTTCATACCACGTAGCCAGCTATGGCTATATACTTTATTTGCCCCTTATGTTAAAGTCAAAGCTACAGCTAAGCTTTTTAGTTCCTCCTCATTAATGTGAACCACTCTGCCAATTGTAAATAATGCTATTATTCATAAAATGCACCTTTTTATAGAACAATTTGAAGTTAACCATTACGCTTGCTGCCGTCACCCAACGATACGGTTTCTTGCGATCATAGACTTTTGTGGTTTTTACATACTGATAAAAGGTTCTTACATAACCATTTGCATTTCACGTACTATGAAAAGTGTGAAATGTAGGCGTACAAATCATGGTAACTGTCGGACGCAGGCTGTCATAACAGACGGGAATGCAGGAATTTCGTGTAACGTTACAATCAGAACCACAAGAATGGCGATTTGGATGAGCGTTTGTAAGCTCACTCAGAGTCCACCACTTTCGAGCAATCGTGCAGAAACCATTGACAGCACTGCTCCATTAAGCTCTTTGCAAATGGCGGTGGGCTTCCAACGCTTTCGTAATTACAACTGGATCCAGTCCGCACAATCTGGTGTGTGATGGATACGCTTCGTCTTTCCAAATTCAGCGCGTAATCAGCTTATCGCTAAGCAGCATATGCTTTCAATACAAATGCACATCAAACATAAATCAGCATTTAGGACCAGTTCATTCCAACATGATGGTAAGGGAGTGGTTGCCATTGAATGCTAGAACATCTTAGAAAGCACGATCAATGAGTTTAAGCCTTATTATTCTTTGTCTGACTTCATACATCTCTGGCAATAACGACATTGTTTGTATCCCGTAGAAATATTTAATCAGTCTCCGTAGTTTCACTTAAATAAGGACAAGGAAGGAATGTTTTATGTGGCCCGTTAAGGAAAGGATTAGTAAAGTGTGGTCTTATATTGTTGCTAAATAGCCACACCACTGAGATGGAGTGAGAAGAAACGTTTAAAGGCTTTTAATATATGGATTTGGAGAGTACTTAGTGGCGAAATGGACGGTTAAAATGGAATCATGCGTTGTTACACGATGGGAATCGAAAGAACATACTAGAAAAAGTTAAGAGGATGGAAAGGAAATGGTTAAGGCGCTGAATGAGAAGGGATAGCACTATAAAAGTTTTAAATTACCTGGCTTTTCCAGTAACGATACACTTTAACATAGAGGTAATGTTGACTTAACATCTAGTCTTTCGATGTGGCGCTAAATATCAGTTGTGTGTATCACGTCAAGGGCTAAAGACAGACACAACGATATAACTCCAACTGTCCTAACTGCAAGAAATAAAACCGTACTATAATCAATTTGTGACACATAAAAATCATAAACTGTGACTACATTGTTGAGTGTAATGAAGTTTCATTTATGATAGTATACTGTTTCTCAGGCACTAAAATCAGGTACTTCCACAGCGTATAAGTACTGACTGTACCACTACGTGTAACGTTTTCTATCAAATAGTTGCACAGGAAGATGAAAGCAGTTTTCATAAACATTCAGCGACAATATGTTACATAAAAACTGGTTTAGATGTGAATGTGGTACATTAAAATCAAATAATAAGACTAGCCGCTATTTTTCCGAATAGTTGTCATTTCTTCAATACTCCTTTCGTTCGTATGATCGACATAAGTGCTCGTAGATGCTTTGAATTTAGGGCAAGGTGCGAAGCAATAATTCACACTACACAACAAAGACAACTTACACCTGCTATTCCACGATAAACTTCCGCCAGCGTAATGTTCATAAAATTGTTTTAATGTAGGTCGTTGGTCTTTTCCTCACCCGGGACATTAGGTTAATTTGTAAGTATCCTCCATAGCTGATTTGAGCATTGGAAAACTCCCTCAAATTACCCTTGGCAGACAAATGCTGCGTACTGGCATCAATAAAAACATTCTTAATAGACGGAGAGAAAAAGCACAGAACAGTTATTAATAGCACAATAATCGACAATCAGCAAGATGTTGGGGTAACGGTTTCTAAATGCTCTTCCTTGCTCTGTCTAGCTAAACTGCTACTGTATCCTTACGTAACTCATTTCACTTATTCCAAAACATAATTAGGTTTATCAGTATGTCGATCACTCAGAAAACGCTGGTGAGAACAATTGAGACAGGTACCTCCAACACTCTATGCACTTAATCGAATGTTCAGATCCCTCAGGGCCACAAATCTAATTTCAAAATAAATTAACTATGGCTAAATCTAGCCATTTATTTGTATTCTGTGAGTACCTCTAAAGACGCATGCTTCACCTCAATTAAGTTCCTCTTGAAATTTGGCTCAGAAACTCTAGAAAGTTGTTGAGAATTTCACCTCTTGATGTCTAATCGGTGGTCCTGAATAACCGACTGAATAACGGACCTGATTTCTACGTTCCTAATTACAGTTCTCTGAAGTATGCTGCCTGCTGGCAGAACAGCGTATTACAACAAAATGCATAACAACACGGAAATATTCCCTCTGATCAGACGAAAAACTGTGACTCCATAGCTAAATCAGCTCCCAGTAAGTACAAACTAGAATTTAAAAGTAAGGGTATCAATGTGCACTGAGACTCTTTAATAGCATATCTTAGTTTTTACTTCCTAGTTTTTTCTTCAGTTGTTCATTTAAACTCATCAGATCTTCATGGAGTAGGAAACGCTCACCTAAAATTTTAAGAGAAACGACAACAGTGATCCAACTTCTGACTAGCTACGTTCTGTACTGTGAAACGTCCCCTTTTGAACAATTATACATGACTGTGCTTAAACTGACACACAATATATTTTTTTAGCGCAACGCAATCTGACTTTCAGTAATCCCTACAATAGAATGGCCCTGACTAAATTAACCTATACGTTTTACAAATCACTTACCTCACAAAAATCTTCGTTACTCGAACTACTGCAAAACAGCGAGCGCCACTACTGCCAGCTAAATAAAAGATTCAAACTACTGAAGGTACTAACTACTGATAGGCACTGTTATCAAATGAAAGATTTAGATAGAGAACAAACAATGTATATACCTCAATAGTCATAATATATATAGCAGTTCATGACATCCAATCTTACAAATTTCAAAACTCCGCCATTTCTCTCCCCACATCCACCACTGCTGGCGGCTCACCTCCAACTGCGCAACGTTACGCGCTGTTAACAGCCAACTGCCCAACGCTACAATGGCGAGTATTACAACAATGCCAACCAGCTACAGGCTGCACACAGCCCAGTCAATGATTTTCATGTAGAGCGCTACGTGGCGTTACCAATAAGAAAACCTAAACAGCCAACTTCCAACTGCAGCGCCCTCTTGTAACACTTGAAAGTTGTATGTATGCCGAAAGTTCTATGCTAAAAACGTGTGACTGAATTTATCGCTAAGAATATGAAAACCACCTGACTTCTACATTCCGATTACAGATTCTGATCTAGAAGTGGTGGCTACCAAAAATTTTAATAGGAATCTATTTCTGCAAATTACTGTTGACAAAACAGATTATGAGCTGCACTCAGTCACTGCGTGGCAGTTTGTCTTATTTCCTTTAAACAGCTATTTTAGAAAATTTATTTTTTGATTCTCATTCCAAAATTACAATTCGCATTCAAAGATACATAGGCTACCAAACAAACTGTCATTTAGTACCATTTCACTTAACGTGTAAACCTTTCACACTACATATGTAAATCAAATCCCTGTATTACATTTCTAATTAAATGTTACACCGTTACATAAACTACAAGACTTGTAAACATTACTTACATACAGGCCATTATAACAAAAATAACTGAGCATGTACACTTTTCTGTGGAGGACTATTTGCTTTGATCAGAGACTCTCGGCATTGGGTGAGAGTTCGATAATCGACTGTAACACCATACTGAAACTCTCCCTCTGTTTCTAAGGATTTTGAATACACAAAACTCTTCACTTAGTTCCATAGAAAGTACACTGCTGTCACATCTATCGCAACTGATGCTACTAAAGTCCAATAGCTACGACTACATTTAAAATTCAGTGAGAGTTATCGAAGCATATTTTAACTACAATGTTTATTTTAGCCAATGCTCACGATAAATTTAAACGTTTGGTTCTTTGGCCATTGTTGCATTCAATACAATTTTTCTGGGTGTGTGGCTGCATTGTCAAAATATAAAACTACCGACGTTTCGGTCCGTGTTGCAAGTGACGTTCTTCAATAGGAGCCGAAATGTCGGTAGTTTTATATATTGACAATTCGGTCGCAAACCCAGAAAAATGGTTTTCATAATCACAATAAATTTCTTAATGCCTGTACCTGTTTCAACTATTTAATTGCTATCAATAACTCAGAAACACTTCTCATGCGATGGTCTAAAGAAACCAATGTAACTGCCAACGTTCCCATGAATCCTCTACGAAACATGATCCCATAGCCTGAAACAATATTGTGCGGCTTTCAGAGAACGTTACCGAAACAACAGAATAAGTGATGATTACAAAATATTCGAACAGAGCCCTGATTATACCATGCTGAGTATTTTCTTCTCAGTAACGCACATGTTTACTGTTCGCGCGAGGGCTCTCGTGTTAATTATATTCTTGGAGGGATCTTATATATTTACTTAATACATAAATATTACAGTACCGTAATTAGTATAGGCAGTTTACACATATATTATATGGGAAAGAAAACTGTAGACGACAGCATGCAGAGGCAGACACTGTATGAAAATCATTTTCGATAGTAACAGCAACGAACAGTTGCAAAGGACGCTCAGCTGGTAATAAAATAGGAAATATAGTTTCCATATATTGCCTGAAGGACGGTAGAGCCTCCAAAACTTGTAGATCACTCGAAGTTCATTGCAATTGAGTAGTATAAGCATCTCATTCCCACTCGGCGTGTGAGCGATGAGTAAGAATGTGTTTCTTTCCGTAACAGTTTTACTACTGCAAATACGATTCAATTGGCATACCAGTGATAATGAATAAGATGTGAAATATATCGGATAACTGTTGTGTGAATATTCACCAAGGATCGTGATTACATTAGAGGATTCCTCAACACTGCGGTGATTATGTCTCTAAACTTTAAACAAGCGCAGTCTAAGACAAAAAAAAAGCGACGCAACATGAAGGAATTATCGGATTAGGAGGGAAATCGGTAGATATGATGTACATGTAAGGAAAATAGAGTAGTTGGATGTCATCGTGAGGGATATCGTATCAGAGTCTGTCCAACTGGCGTGTTGGATCGTCTATCACTAGCTGGTGGTAGCGCTTTGCCTTTAGTGATTCAAACTTTCTCAGCTGGGGAAAGATCCGGCGACCATGCTGGCCAAGATCGATTTTGGCTAGCATGAAGGCCAAATGGTAGAGACTGTAGGGTGTGCGGGCGGGTATTATCTTGCTGAAATGTTAAGCCCAGTAGGTTGCAATGGAGGGTAACAAAACTGGACGAAGAACATCAACGACGTATTTCTGTCCTTTAAACGTTCTGAGCGCGAATACCAAAGGGGTCCTGCTATGAAATGAAAAGACACCCCAGGGAATCACAACTGGTTGTAGGGCCGTTTGACGTACGAGGTTCAGGGTGGTATCCCACCGCTCTCCAGGGCATCTCCAACTTGTCTTCACTAGTCACCAGGGCTCAGTTCGAAGTGGGACTGATCACCAAAGATTCTGTTCCATTCAGTGAAATTCCAGACCGAATGTTTCCCACACCATTGCAAACGGGCTTGTTGGCGTACAGATGTCAATGTTACTCGGCTTAAGGGGACCTGTGAGCACAGCTCCCTTTCTGTGAGCTGCCTGTTAAAGGTCATTGTAGTCACTGAAGCAGCAGTTGTGCTGCGGATTGATGATGATTAACCTGGGGCTCTGAGTGCCTCTCTAGGGGTAGCTCGACTTTGACGTTTTGTCGTCTCTTTAGGACGATCGCTTATTTCTTGACGCTGTGTTCGGTCATGGTTCTCTTATTCCTGCCAACCTCGTCGATTACTTCATCTGGCTTCTTTGAGCCGACCTATGCGTTCTCTCTAAAGTGCTGACATTTGCATATATTACTCCCGCTCCTGTCTGCGGGTCATACTTAAATCGCAAAATTTTTTTGCCTTATTATCGACATGCCCGCTGATGGTAAGGAAGGCAGGATTCGGTTACGATTGTAGACGGGACCATAATTAGAAACTATTATTTGGCTTTTCTTTTAATCAAACACAGTCTATTTAAAATCAACAACAGTTAAAAATAATGGCAATAATTTAAGAATTGTTTCACGGTTGAAGACCTTAATTGCAATAAATTAAGATTTGATTAAACTTGCTGCAACTTACAATAACTGCTGGCCGCAATGGCCGAGCAGTTCTAGGCGCTACAGTCAGGAACCCCGTGACCGCTACGGTCGCAGGTTTTTAGTTATAAGTCCTAGGGGACTGATGACCTCAGCAGTTAAGTCCCATAGTGCTCAGAGCCATTTGAACTTAAAATTACAGTTATTAAAATATAAAAGACACGTGACCAAAGTCTTAAAGCTTGCTGCAAAAACGCAATTGCTAAATTAAAATTTTAAGACACGTAACGACACTCACGGATGAAGGCCTTAATGGCAATAAATTGAGAATGGTTTCGCGGCTGAAGGCCTTAATGGCAATAAATTAAAAACTGTTGAACTTGTTGCAACGTACAAACTACAGTTATTAAAATACTGAAAACAAATCACCAAGGTCTTAAGGTTAACTGCTAAAATACAATTGCCACATTAGAATTGTAGGACAAGTAGCGACAGTCACGGCTGAAGGCTTTTTACGCCACGAATGGCAAATATTCAAAAAAATTAACAAACCTACTTTCAACAGTAAGGCAATAGCAAAAGTTAATTTAAAAGACAGGTAAATGATCACCAAACAGGTGAGACAAATGATGGTAACTTGGTAATACAATAATAAAATATAACACAAGCGCTAGTCACAGATGGTGCTCCAGGAATCGACCTCTGAGTATGTCAGGCCAAAAATTCCTTTGCGAGCGATGAGAAAGGCAGCCAAGAGTTGCATTCACTTTACAAGATGGTAACTCAGACTAGTAGCAGTCTAACGAATGACTAATGATAATCTGCTGAAGCTACCTAACGTTCGATAACCAATGCAGCAATGGAACACCACGCCAAAGCCGGAACCGGCGGTCAGCACTACGTCCTCAGAATGCTGTGTTTGGAGCGTCCAAAAGGAGAAAGGAACCACTACTACCGGAGTAAGAAACACCAGCCGACCTATTAATCAAGGAAACTATCAAAACTACACGCCCTACCGGACAGCAGCGGCAAGACGAGGAAAAGTACACAGCCGTTACATGCATTAACCTAAAGAACTGGTCACGGAGCAGGAAAATTGCCGCTGGTTGAACTTAACAAATACTAGCACGTAGAATGCAGAAATTAGTAATAAGAAATCGAGGAAAGCAAATCAGACCTGCCTTCCCTAAGCACTCCACTCGATGCTCTTCGTCTCGGCGACACTGCGAGCAGCAACACGAACCCAAATCACTGGAGAATCGCGAGGTCTCGCAATGGTGGAGGTTTCACTGCCAGTATTAAAAGCCACTTAACTTAAAGCTTGTTAGATCCGGTTGACGACTTGGTCGTGTACCCTCGCGACCACAGCCCTTCCATCCGGCAGTGAATGCCAGCTGTCCCAGTGTGTTCTTGCACTGCCCTCCTGGCTCCTCTACAGTCGCCAACAGAGCTGCTCACTCACACGACGCAGAAGAACGACGTCACCCCAAGGCTAGGGCCACAATTATTACCCGCTATGCTGCCACCTGCATACAGACAACGCTTGCAGAACTAATTGGCGCCAGTCAACACAAAAAGAATACAAACAACCGCAACCACGTCAACTAAACGATACAGTGTGGCCTCCAACGGAGGACGGAATCCTAGAACAGCACCAATGGGAGCCACTGCACGGCTCACCCTTGTTTAGTATCATTGCCAGCTGTACGGTGAAATAGCGCTGCAGTGTCACATATTCATCTGTTGGCAGCCATAATTTTCACTTTTACATTTCCACTCGATACCTGTATGAATATCAATTTGTGAGAAATTGACACAACTCCTCCGCGGTTTCTATTTTTTCCTTAGAGGGTATGCAGGGACGTCAAGAAGTAAGTTGCGCATGTCGTCCGACTCTCCAATTGTGCAATGCGAGTGGCGAATTGTCAGAAGTACCTGCAGACACAGTATGGATAAAAGGTGCGTCACAGTGTGCTACTGAAACGTAGCAGCAATTGGAAATACAAAGTTGAAATATGTGGGACAGTACAATTCTTCTGGGAAAAAAGTCTAAGCTGCACATAGATTCACCGCAAAGGTCTGTCGGTTTGAGGACCAAATGCAATGTAGTGTACAGCCTAGTGAAATGGCACCAACAATTTGACCAAAGTATCAGAAACATGGGTGACGGTAATCGGGAAGTCCATATCCTGCACCACAGGATTTCCAACTTTTCGGCAGGCTGAAAGAACATCTGGTGGGTAGGCGTATTCCAACGATGAGGATGAGTACTCAGTGACTGTTGAAGCGTGGCTTCGTGACCGAGGAGTGGACTCCACTGTCGAGGAACTGAACGATTGATACAAAGTTCCGACCCTTGATATCGGATACATGGTGACTTTGGTGGCAGCAGTGTCATGTATCTGTGTCATTTTTGCCTGCCTCATTACTGTAAAACTTACTGTTAAGGATCCTCTAGTCTATGGCAGAGCTGGGTTTTCGTTTAGGGGCTTTAATCAATTAACAAATTCGCTTGTGGAGCGTAGAAATCGCCATTTCCAGAGAGGAAATGAAAAGAGGACTAGCCGGCCTTGGTGGCCAAGTGGTTCTAGGCGCTTCAGTCCGGAACCGCGGGACCGCTACGGTCGCAGATTCGAATCCTGCCTCGGGCATGGATGCGTGTGATGTCCTCAGGTTAGTTAGGTTTAAGTAGTTATAAGTTCTAGGGGACTGATGACCTACGATGTTTAGTCCCACAGTGCTCAGAGCCATTTGAACCATTTTTTGAAAAGAGGACTGCATTATATTACAACTAAGTCATAAGCCTAAGAATAAGCAATCCGCGTTTCTTTTCTTGTAATATGGTACTCTAGGTACTAAAAATATTTAAGCGAATCCATACTGTAGGTTCATTTCTATTCGTCGTACACTACGTTCACATGTATGCCAGCTTGCTTTCTCCACTGTGCTCTTCATTATAAACTTACTTTTAAGACAAATGTTCTTAATAACGACACTAATCTCACTGCCCTCTGTGTGGCATGGAGAAATATTAAGAGAACACTGAAGTTTCTGCACCCATTAAGGCAGCCTGACTGCTCAGTAATGAAGTATTGCCTCCATGCTTCTTCCGCTGTGGTTCGTAGCGTGGAAGTAAGAAAAGTGATTATATGCTGTATATTTACGAGGTTTTGCGTTACGGAATACACATCGAAACACAAAATTAAAGTACCGTTTCGAGTATCAAATAAAGTCTCGCCTTTTCACGTGATCTATCCTCCGAAATCCTGGATTTAAAAAAAAGTGAAGGAAGATTGCGTTTATCGTCCCGTCGACATCGAGGTCATTAGAGACGGAGCTCAAACTCATATGGGGAAGGAAATTGTGCGTGCCTTTTCAAAGGAGCCATCCTAGCATTTTCCTGGAGCCATTTAGGGAAATCAGGAGTAACCTAAATCCTATGTGCTAGCCACTGCATCACCTCGCTCGGCTCGGTTGTACGATAACAGTGCTACAAGTTCCGCACGGTATTCCACTGGAAATTTACCAGGCTGGGTTTCTGTGAAACATTCCAATTTGAGTTTTTGGAGAATTCGTGAAAAGATTGTACCGAATTGTCACGCCCACAGAAGCGCTGTCTTTAGTTAGTTGGATATCTGCTCTCATGCATAGATGATGAGAGATCGAATTAATGGGGCGGTAGTTTACTTTCAATCTGAACTACTTGCATCTTATATGCGGTTTCCTTTATTGATGGACTGAATTCTACAACGGTTCTTGCAACATATCCGGGTCTCCGAATTTTAAGCCTTCTTAGTATTACCAATAGATATTTAAACTAACTGATGACTGTTAGAAGTTTACCGCTAGTCTACTGATCGTATACTTCTGGATTAAATTCAGTTCTATTTGGTCGTTATCTTACATTTATACACACATGAAGAGATTTCTCATCCATTCATCCAAGTAGAAATTTTGATCCTGTCTTTCTCGATTAAACGGCCACAGTATTATGTGGACAACAACATCGTCATCGTATAAACAGATATTGCTATGTCTCATCTTCGTCAACAATTGTAATTGAAGTCCACCAGTTTTATTTAGGAATGTTAGAAGTACAACAGGAACGGATACGAAAACACGAAGACCATTTTCTGTAGAAAACCTAAAACAAGATTTCAGTCCCATTTTTCCAGTCTGCACTTCAGGGTACTTGCTGCAATTCTGCAAAATGAGTTAGTATTTAAATTTTCGTCAAGAAATATAGATCACTCAATAGAACGTTCTGCCGTGGACGTAAAGCTGTTAATGCATATAAATATAGAGTTATGCTTTACAAAGTATCTTGGTGGACACCGGCTCTTGTACAGAATGATTTCTTCAATAGTGTGGGGAAAGGAAAAATATGAAAAAGTAAAAAGTCCTCGAAAGCTCCAAGGGTAGAGCTGTATAAGGATACTGTGCCTCAAACTGTTACCAGATCAAAAACGCTCCAGTCGGGACACAAGCAGGTGAATATATCCTTCTTTATGGGATTCTTAAAGCAAAGTATTAAACCATCTGTCTCAATTCTCATTCCGACTTCTTAATCAAAAATTGTGACATGCGAACTAATTCACACTCTGTAAACACTGAATATCGTAAATACTTTTAGCTAGTCTCTGTTTGTAGTGAAGCTCTCATGGTCAGCGTCTCCCTCTCACAGCCACTCTCTCTACATCTCTCTACCATGGTCTCCAGTCTGTTTCTCCTGCATCACTTTCATCCTTTTCTCTCGCTGTTCCTTAGCAATGTCGCCTTGTGAGCCTCTTTCACAGTGACTCTCACTTCCATTAACTTTAATCCCATTCTTTTTCTCCCCCACTGGCACTGTTCCTTCCTTTCTCACTCGTGATTTCTCGCGGTTTTGATCTATAGGCTGGGAATCCTTAACACGTAGCTTACAAGATGAGAGAAAGTGGTCAATCTTTTTCGCTATACAGTTCATCCTTTCACAGAGGGGGAGGGGAGAACGAAGTCCAGACCAGCTCTCTTTTTTCGTTTCTCGTCTCTCTTTTGTTGCCCCTGTCACTATTGCCACCCATCTCCTTTTTCTTTTTCCCTCTGTCACTCTCTGACCACCACTGTATCATCCCTCTTTTGCTCCCACTGCCATTATCTCCACACATCTCTCTGTTTCACTGCCACTTTCTGTCTCTCGCAATGTCACTGTCTATTTTTTATCGTTACTGTCTCTCTGCTACTCTCTTCCACGACAAAAAAGCGTAAATATGTTCGCCTGCCAAAATTTTTGGTGAATAAGTTGGAAAGAGGACTGCGACAGCTGTTTCCCCAGCTTCCTGTTCAAATGGCTCTGAGCACTATGGGACTTAACATCTGAGGTCATCTGTCCCCTAAAAGTAGAACTACTTAAACCTAACTAACCTAAGGACATCACACACATCCATGCCCGAGGCAGGATTCGAATCTGCGACCGTAGCAGTCGCGCGGTTCCGGACTGAAGCGCCTAGAACCGCTCGGCCACCGCGGCCCGCTAGGCACACGGTCTTCTGTAACTACTCGTACCGTGCTCGGTCTTGTATGGACCGTTCATTGGCTCTCTCAATCTCGAGACAGACATCTGTGTCGTTTGCCTAGAAAGCCTTTCGTATAAGGACTTCCAGTAGAATAATATTTCTGAAAATAGAGTGGTATCTCCTAAAGATGCACTGAAATCGATTAATTGGTTGAAAAGGGATTAGTACAGCTACCCTCCATAATGCGGAAAATAAACCTGTAGTGCGTATCAAATTAAGAATTTCAGGTGGGCTGCAGCAGAATGCTGTGTAGTTGACCCCGTGTACGTCCTAAAGGAGCCTTCTGAGAGGTCTGATGCATCTCGGCTCCCCAACATACCCTCGTCCCTTCTACCGTCGCCACCTCCCTTCCTGTACAATGCCCAACCCTTCGGCTTAGAGTAGTCCTGACACTGTATGTATTCCAGTCTCAATATTCTGTTACAGTGTTACTCACATCCTGTTCCCTCTACTTCTACGAAAGTTATTCCCAGACGTCTTTACATGTGTCTTATCATCCTTTCACTTCTTCTGATCACTGTTTTTCATATTTCTTTCCTCTACAACTCTGAGTTGGGCCTCTTCACTTCTTATTAGTCCATTTAATGGGCCGCATCCGTAAGTGAAATCACATATCTCCGATTTTGTTCTTTTCCAGGAGTTACAGTGTCAGTCGACTACTTCCTCGACGATTCTAAGGAGGACATCTTTGTGTCTTATTAGCCCACTTACTTTACCACATCCTTGAGTTAAATCAAATCTGAAACTCTACGATTTTGTTCTTTTTCAGTAGTTCCACTGTCAGTCTACCACTTCCATAAAATGTTATGTTTCATGGGTACATTCCCAGATATTTCTTCGTCTTCTAAAGATTGGCACTAATATTCCTTTAGTGAGACGCCATCTTTGCTTGTGTTGGCTAGTTTCAGTCATCCTCTTTGCTCTGTCTGTTATGCGTTATATTGCTGCCTTCATTTTGTCCACTACGTGATAAACTATCTGAGATTTGTCATTGGTCTTATTCTCTTATTTCTTGTTACTTTTGCCTTCATTTTGTTTACTCTCAGTCGATATTCTGTGACCACTGCTTTCAGCAGGCCTTGTAATTCTTCCTCACTTAAATGAGGATCGTATTCTCATCACCGCGTGGGATCAGTCGAGCGGTCTAAGGCCCTGCAGTCATGGCCTGTGCAGCTGATCCCGGCGGAGTTTCGAGTCCCCCCTCGAGAATGGGTGTGTGTGTTTGTGCTTAGGATAATTTAGTTATGTCCCATAAGGTTTCACACTCATTTGAACATTTGAGTATTCTCATCAGTGAAACTTTTCGTTAATGTATTTCCACTATGAATTTTAATCGCACTTTGTATCTTTCCATTATATTCTTCATTGATTTGCCGATGTACAGGTTGAACCGCAACCGGCCCTATGCCCTTTTGAAACGGGGGTACTTCTTTCTTAGTTGGTCATTCTTTCTTATTTTTCACTTTCTACCTTTGCACTGAATATATAACACTCGTATTTCCCTCTAATTTACACTTTTTTTGAGAATTTTTAACACCTGAATCATTTTAAGTTGTCGAACACTTCTTCTAGATTTGTCAGCCCTGTGAAGCTGTCTTGCGTCTTTTATCCAGTGCAACTTCAGAACACCCTGGTGTCTTTTCGTTTCATAAATTCTAACCTATCCTGATCTAGTAGATTCTTAATCACTTTCCATTCCTCTGTATATCTTTTTCAGCAACCTCGATGCATGAATTGTGTTTCAGTACTCGAGTCTGTCTACGATAGCCATGTTCGTAATTGCATGGATGACAGTCTTCCAAAACGCTTGATGATATGTCTTCAGGCTTATATATTTTATGGACTAACATGAATATTCAATTGGTTGCCACTTCTTCCAACGGCTTTACCAACTGTAATGTACAGTAGCACCGTTTGTGTAGTGTTTCTCCCGGCACTGTGGCGGTGTTGGCACTGGATAGGGCTTCGTGTTTTAATGAGGTCGTAAGACAGTCATTAAGGACAGAAGTCGATGCTCTGTGGACACTTTCTCTTAACCACATAATGAAATTAAAGTAACACATTTTATACGTCCTGCATCACTGTTTCCACCAGCGAAGAAGCCACAGCTCGCAAAAGTGGTACGTTCTGCCTTGCTTGTTAGCAACGCTTCCAAAGATCTGTCAATATGATTAATACCACATCCCTTATATCTTCAAATCGAAACCTGTTTCTTCTTCTCTAACACGTATGCACAGTGCTCCCCATCCTGGTACAGGCATTCAATGCACTTTTGACCCCTTCCCTGAAATTATCACTTGAATCGCTTTTTCACTCTTAACTACAAGCCCCTTACTCTAAATTTCACCGAATGTTGTTCTGACGTTTCTACATGTTTCTGACGCCCAATAAGTATTCGATTTCTTCACGTTTTTCTTGCAGCTAATTTTCTTTAGCTTCCCTGAATTAGGTATTTATTTCATTACTAGGTGTTCATTTGTTTTCTTCTTTCTGTTTTGTATTTCCTTATTTTGTTTATCATTTGAAGACGCTAGATTGGGATTCTCTGCCGACTACAAAGGCAGTAGGAGTAGCTGCCAAGTTCAGTGGAGAATTTGGAACAGGAGACAATTCTACTCCGTTCCACAGACGATAGAACTTACTAGCGACGACATGAAGCCGGGCGACAGTTGCCAATGCTGCTTCCAGTTGTTCGTGGATAGTAGCCAACTCCTCCATCAAGATCCCACAATGACCAGAATCTCGTGCTTCTGAACGTAAGTCTTACGAAGATATGAGGAAGTGAAGCAATTTGCAAATAGACTAAACCAAATGTAGTGCTCAGATTTTAAACTGTGGCTACTGAAAGACACACTGCACCAACTACTTTTGATGCCTCGTTATTTGCTGCTATTTAGCGGTTGCTCTTTCGAAATGATGTCACATTTGTTCTTCAAACGGGGACCAGCACCACAAATGGTTATCTGCAGCTGAGAGTACGTATTGTAAAAATTAACTAAGGTGATTAAAAGTACTAACCACTGCCTGAACGTAGTTTTTCCTTGCTTCTGATTTGAAGCAGTTAGAAACCTAAACTGATTCTAGAGCACAAGCTTTAATTCTACTACCCTTCAGATTTAAGTTGCCAGTCACGGTTGTTAGGTTTGGAAAAGACCTGCTATAGTCCGAAGGCTACTCCAAAACCAAAGCTAACGTCAAGATACATTTAAACAAAATAAAAGTCGTGTTGATAGACAAAACCTGAACGAATCAAAACTGACATAAGAAAACCTCGAGAAGAGTCTTCAGTTTTAGGAAGTAAAATGTCACTAAACGGATAGTAATCTCTGTGCGGTAATTCTGGCATCGAGTCGAAAGAAAGACTTACAGAACGCCGAAATTCTAAATTCAGTCTGTGAAAACTGTTACGTTTTGGAAAATCGTAATGTAGTTGCACCTTACAATCTTCACACGAAGGGAAAAATGACAACGAGTGACAGAGACTTGACGTAATAGGATACCTATGCGATTCTGCGTAAGGTATGTGAAAGATCATGCTGCAATCTACCACCGGTCGCTGGAAGCCCAAAACACTGGAAGTTATTCTACGAAAGTTCAGAATGGTAACCCCGGAGTAGAAAATCAACAAAAATTGCTCTATAAAGGAAATAAGAGACGTCTACCAATGTTTGCAGATTAAGTGAAGAAACTTTGTTCTCTTTTAGCAGCGTTTTAACGAAGGGTTTTAGACTAAGAAAACTGTGCAGGTAATTCCCGTTTTCAAGAAGCTTTATCGAAGTGATACCATGTACACTCCTGGAAATTGAAATAAGAACACCGTGAATTCATTGTCCCAGGAAGGGAAAACTTTATTGACACATTCCTGGGGTCAGATACATCACATGATCACACTGACAGAACCACAGGCACATAGACACAGGCAACAGAGCATGCACAATGTCGGCACTAGTACAGTGTATATCCACCTTTCGCAGCAATGCAGGCTGCTATTCTCCCATGGAGGCGATCTTAGAGATGGTGGATGTAGTCCTGTGGAACGGCTTGCCATGCCATTTCCACCTGGCGCCTCAGTTGGACCAGCGTTCGTGCTGGACGTGCGGACCGCGTGAGGCGACGCTTCATCAAGTCCCAAACATGCTCAATGGGGGACAGATCCGGAGATATTGCTGGCCAGGGTAGTTGACTTACACCTTCTAGAGCACGTTGGGTGGGACGGCATACATGCGGACGTGCATTGTCCTGTTGGAACAGCAAGTTCCCTTGCCGGTCTAGGAATGGTAGAACGATGGGTTCGATGACGGTTTGGATGTACCGTGCACTATTCAGTGTCCCCTCGACGATCACCAGAGGTGTACGGCCAGTGTAGGAGATCGCTCCCCACACCATGATGCCAGGTTTTGGCCCTGTGTACCTCGGTCGTATGCAGTCCTGATTGTGGCGCTCACCTGCACGGCGCCAAACACGCATACGTCCATCATTGGCACCAAGGCAGAAGCGACTCTCATCGTTGAAGACGACACGTCTCCATTTGTCCCTCCATTCACGCCTGTCGCGACACCACTGGAGGCGGGCTGCACGATGTTGGGGCGTGAGCGGAAGACGGCCTAACGGTGTGCGGGACCGTAGCCCAGCTTCATGGAGACGGTTGCGAATGATCCTCGCCGATACCCCAGGAGCAACAGTGTCCCTAATTTGCTGGGAAGTGGCGGTGCGGTCCCCTACGGCACTGCGTAGGATCCTACGGTCTTGGCGTGCATCCGTGTGTCGCTGCGGTCCGGTCCCAGGTCGACGGGCACGTGCACCTTCCGCCGACCACTGGTGACAACATCGATGTACTGTGGAGACCTCACGCCCCACGTGTTGAGCAATTCGGCTGTACGTCCACCCGGCCTCCCGCATGCCCACTATACGCCCTCGCTCAAAGTCCGTCAACTGCGCATAGGTTCACGTCCACGCTGTCGCGGCATGCTACCAGTGTTAAAGACTGCGATGGAGCTCCGTATACCATGGCAAACTGGCTGAGACTGACGGCGGCGGTGCACAAATGCTGCGCAGCTAGCGCCATTCGACGGCCAACACCGCGGTTCCTGGTGTGTCCGCTGTGCCGTGCGTGTGATCATTGCTTGTACAGCCCTCTCGCAGTGTCCGGAGCAAGTATGGTGGGTCTGACGCACCGGTGTCAATGTGTTCTTTTTTCCATTTCCAGGAGTGTATTTAAAAGCCGTTGTAGGACATGTCACTCTGTTGTAGAATTATAAAACATGTTTTATTTTCACCTGATATGACTTTGATGAAGAATGAAAACTTCTTTGCACGAAACAACGTAGATTCCGCGAACAGCGGTCTCTTGAAAATCAACCCCTTCCGTTAATTCACGAAATACTTCTCGCGAACAGCGGTCTCTTGAAAATCAACCGCTTCCATTAATTCATGCGTTCCAGGAGGCATTCGATAGTTCTTCAGTGTTATCTAATTGACGTTATATTAACGCTGAGCGCAGATGAGTAGTTGGCGTATCTGGAGGCGCGGGTCCCACAGGTAACCAGCTACGGAGCTGTCCATGAGACGACCAGTAGTACTGTCCATGCAGACAGGCATCCGGTGGGTGGCCACTGCGAGAGGGTACACGGCCACCCAGGCTAACCACTGGGTTTAGCGAACGTGTGTGGAGCAGTACCTGCTTTCACGTACAGTGCCAACAATGAATGAAGTATAGAGAACGTGACACTATGGTATTGGGATGCTTTTCGTTTATTTCGTGTAGTTCCCTTATTGTGCTTAAGAAAACGCCAACTGTGCAAGAATATTTTACAACACTGCGTACTGCATAGAGAAGAGGAACAGTTAGGAGACGATGCCTGCTTGTATTACCATAAAAATTAACCGTCTCATGAGGCCACATTAGCGAGGCAATGGTTCGTGTACAGTAACATTCCTGAAATGAACACCTAGCCCGATATCGCTCTGAACCCAATGGAATTCGTCTGGGATGAGTTACAACGTCGTTTTCAAACACCAGCGTGTAACATTATTTCCTCTCTTGTTTCTGCTCCTAAGGAAGAAGAAAGGTTTTCCATTCCTCCACAGAAATCGGTGGGGGGGGGGGGGGGTGCTGGGGGGGAGGATGCGGTACTTGATAGAATGGATCCAGAGAGCTCAGTCGGCCCAGTCCCAAAGTGGAAGGGTGGACAGATCAGATTTTGATGTCTACTAACAACTTCTGAGAAGGTAGTGTACTTTGCAGTACTACTTACGCATCATTGAGACAATAATCATACACTAAGTTATGCTACGGTGAGCCCTGTTAATGTCTTAGCTTGAAAGTAAATTTTCTGTTACACTAGGTAGTCAGATTACACAGTCACGTTCTATATTGCTACCAAATACAGAGTTTTCGTTGTTTTCTTAAACAGACCCTTTTAAAAGACACAGCTTATGTCCTTCCCTATCCTCGTACCGTGGGACGTTGTTGTGCATCTCGACCGATGCAACGGTGGTTACATTAAACCGAAGCTCTCCTTTTTACCATGGTGACAGGTTACCAGAATAGTCGACGACATACATCTGCTGAAGTATATGGTCCTTTTAAATTTTATCGAACTAAAAATCCTCCTCACATACCAAGAAGACTCTTTCTTTTGTGCCAACTGAGAATTGGGGCCAACTTAATACTGCTGAACTTCCGAGTTCAGAAGGACGATCGTCGTCCTCTTTCTATTCAATAAGTGCATAGAATTTGTGTATGCCAGCATTACTTACCAGCGGAACTCCTCATCTCGAATCGTCCATCGAATGGTGCAAAGACTATAGCTTCAGCTGACAGCAGCCGCATACACAATCCTGGTTTGCCCCTAGCGTAGAGAGACATTGAACTTAACTGCAAACGTGAACGTCATAGTCCATTAACGGGGGATGGGAAATTTCTGCTTAGTCTAGAAAGAACGGCCAAAATGACGAACCTGACGGAATTTGTGGCGTGAAAATTTGTTACAAGTATTTTTAACGAAAACTGTAAGAAAATACCGGTAGAGAACAGAATAACGTTAGTGCATAACATTCAACAACAGTGCATGATGTACTATCGATTATCATAATGTCAATCACATATTGAAAGATTATTTCATTAAGTTTTAAGACTTTATAAAGCGAAGGAATACTACAAATAATAAAAATAAAAACAATGTACAAGGTTATTCAAAATGACCTAGACACTATCAAGTGACTGTAAAAAAAATTGTATTGAGGTAAGTTATAATTTGGAAACATCTAGAGACAACATCTCAAGAAGTTTGTCTTGTTACAGTAATTACCAGAAAAATGGCTAAAGAACAATGGTGAACGCATATTGCGTCGCTCATGGGTCAGTTGCAACAGGAGAGTGATAATTTCATTCGTCAACAGGATGGTGCTCCACTCCACTTCCCCAACGATGCTCGTGAGTTCCTAGAAATGACGTGCCACGACGATGGACTGATCGTGTATCAGCTGGCAATGTCTAGTGTCTGCCATGACCTGCACATTCTCCAGACCTGTCCACCTACTTATCTGGGTGGTAACGTGCTCACCTCGTAAGCAAGCGGGTCCCGGTTTGATTCCCGGTCGGGTTGGAGATTTTCTTTGCTCGGGTACTGGGTGTTATGTTGTCCTAATTATCGTTTCATCCTCATCACCCGCGAGCAAGTCGCCCTATGTCGCGTGGACTGAACTAACAGTTGCACTTGGAGGTCAAATTTCCCCAGATGGGGCCTCCTGGCCACCGATTCCATACTCTCATTTCGTTTTCTCCAGACCTGAGACTGTGTGATTTTTATCTGGGGATAGGGCAGCGGGTTTATATCTCAGGTATTGTTCTTTACATGTCCATTTTCCCACATCTTCGCTGTCTTACGAGGACGTATGAGGACATTTGTCGCTGGCGTCGACGCGGGCACTTTAGGGTGAGTGAACACCTTATACTGGACTATAGACTGAACTTCTACTGTATGACTAACAAAACATGTGTTGAATGTTATATGAATATGGCACAAAAACCTGCCACAGTCACTTGAAAGTGTATACATCATTTTCGACAACCATGTATAAGTACTGAAGGGGGCACGAGTTGATAAGTGAGACAATTGTCATAGTTATCTTGACACATGCAAATACCTAGTTAGAATGATAAAAGGAGTAAGGGAAATAAAAACTGGACGAAGATTATTATGGCATCAGGAGAAGTAATATAATGGCATGATCTGAAGAAAAGAGAGCTTGTTGCCTTAAAAGAGTCACTTACCGTAATACGCTGGCGCAGCATCAGGCTACAGAGCCTATCTAGGAGCCACGTGCTTCCCGTCAGTCGATGATCAGGGTGTGGCGAACGAAGTGAGTGTTCGGAACATGGTGTAAGTGACATTTGTTACAGCCAAACAGAACACCTGATTTGACATGTATAAATACTGGCTACTAAGTGTAATGGTACTTGAATTACATAACCATTACGGCACCTTACCTCAAGCTCTCGATACCAGCAATATTCTACTGTGTTTCTGTAAAATAGTTAACATATTTCTGTGAGAACATTCAGATTTGATTTCATTAATGTAGAGGTACTTCGATACATCAATATGTATATATTGGAATGATATTATCCTTATGTGTATTCTTTCTTTTGTCACTATGATCTTTGACGTACTTGTAACTCTAATTTTTGGGCGCGTAAGCGGTTATTAGAGAGTCAAGCTTTGGTCGTCATCTTAAAAAGTCGCAGATTGTAGATAGTTTATGGAATGTGAACTTTAACAGCGAGGAAGATATTTTCAAGCATGTTTTATATCGTGATGTTATGTTTTGGAACGAGTTACGTGATATTGCAACAAAAGTAATAAAAAAGAAGTGTAATTTAAATTCGGTGTGCTGATTACATTTTTTACATCACCATTGTCCTAACTTGCAAAATTTTAATCTTCAACAATGGTTTATGAAAAACATCAATAAAACTTTTGAATATCGCAAAATAATACTTAGGCCTCTTTGCATCCGAGCTTGGAATCATCGCTACCTAGATTTTCGACGATTGAGCCATGAGTTCACAACGAGACCAGCGCGGGAATTACGAAAAGATGAGTGCGTGGTTTATCCATTATTTCAAGAAATGACTTTGTTAACAGTGTTCTAATGACACCTGCCACGTAATATAACTTTGTTGTTGCCCGAAAATGCAATATTTAGCAGCGCGAGGAACACTACAGTCATAATTAATTTTTGACCTTTGTTGTGGTACAGTTGTTAAAAAAGGCAGGCTTTTCATCAAATGAACGAGTCTTTGTGGTGGCTTCCATAGTGGGGCTGCACTAGTCGGCAGGACTGCGTGCCAGGGTTCAAATGGCTCTGAGCACTATGGCACTTAACAGCTGTGGTCATCAGTCCCCTAGAACTTAGAACTACTTAAGCCTAACTAACCTAAGGACATCACACACATCCATGCCCGAGGCAGGATTCGAACCTGCGACCGTAGCAGTCGCACGGTTCCGGACTGCGCTCCTAGAACCGCGAGACCACCGCGGCCGGTGAGTGCCAGGGGCTAAAGACACGGCGCTGATGGAAAAAACGTCAAACTTAGGTCCTCTTCGTCATCGAGCCACTTAGCATTAACCAGTGCCACACCCCGCTCGCCAGAGGCAAGTTCAGGGCCCGTACACGGATCCTTCTGTCATCTCACACCGGGTCGATCACCAGCTCGCCTCACCTACTGCCAAGTCCAGATAGTTGAGCCCACAGCAGCAGCCACCTGAGTGTGTACACGTCCTGTGGTCTCTTCACTGTGTGCTGAGCTATAGAGTTACACATAGCAACAAGTGACTGCGTTATCTCTATACTCCGCGCGCTGTGGCTTGTTGCTAAGACTCCCATCACCCAGTGTCCACCCAACCTGAACGCAAGTTATTACACGCTGGTGGGAAGTAAATATCGGTTTCTGCTGTCAGCAAGCTGCTTCTGCCTCACTTTGATCCAGCAAACTTCACCAGGATATATTAATAACCATTGCAGTAAAATTACTCCAGAAACATTGTTTTTTTTCATCACAAACATGGGGGAGGAATTATTCAGAAGTACCACCCCGTCGCAATCGTTATTAGGACTAGAGAAATTTACACTTTTTCCCGTCTGTACCTTAAACTTCCACACCACCTGTATATTAACCTTCACAGGTTATCTAGAATCGATATGTTATTCCCCATGCTGTTAACTATTCCTTCCACTTTCCTCAGTTCCTTTTGCTCCTCAGTGACAGAAAGAGAATTTAGTTTGAACAGGTTTCATAGCATAGCCACAAGACGCGTAAGCCTTAAAAGAAATAACTGACACTCGTACCTGGCGCTTAATATGGCAGGCTGAACTGCATAAAACTTTTTATTTAATACTTGGAGACAGGGTGTCCTATAAAAAAGGCTAGACCACATATGGCTTACATGACTCTGAAGACGTACAAGCTTCCATCAAACGATTTTTGGACACTTTACTGACGATCGGAACCCACAAACTCGAGACTAGCAGTATTCACTGATACTGGGATGCGCCCGTGTAATGAGAGCGATAAGACGGTGACACTGACAAAAATGATGAGTGTGATGACAAGGAGATTTACGACTTACAGCAACAGTTTGCTGACTCTGTAAGATATACTAGAAATATGTGAAAGCAGACTTCACCAGCGTCTGCTGCTTATGAAAGCTTTCGTGCTTTGATACTAAATGTTAAGATACTACACTGATTCGACGAATGTCATACTCATACTCTTGTAAGTAGGATGTTTATGGTTTTACGTTGGTAACGTCATGTAGCGCTATGTATGAAAACCACTGGCTGTGCTGTGTGTAGTCTTTGGCTGGTTGGCAGTGTTGGAATATTCGCTATTGTAGTGTTGGGCAGTTGGATGTGAACAGCGCGTAGCGTTGTGCAGTTGGAGGTGAGCCGCCAGCAGTGCTGGATGTTGGAAGATAGATGGCAAAGTTTTGAGAGCGGACGATCCGGACGTGTGTACGTCAGAAAAACGAAATTTGCAAGACTGGATGTCATGAACTGATGTAAATATTTTGACTTTTGAACACCATTAAGGTAAGTACCTTGTTTGTTCTCTATCAAAATCTTTCATTTGCTAACTATGCCTATCAGTAGTTAGTGCCTTCAGTAGTTAGAATGCTCTATTTAGCTGGCAGTATTTGCGCTCGCTGTATTGCAGTAGTTCGAGTAACGAAGATTTTTGTGAGGTAAGTGATTCATGAAAGGTATAGGTTATTGTTAGTCAGGGTCATTCTTTAGTGGGGTTTATTGAAAGTCAGATTGCGTTGCGCTAAAAATATTGTGTGTCTGTTTAGTGATGATCAGAATAAGTAGAGAGAGAAAGGTCTGAGTTCGTTGAGTTTTGCTCAGCTGTATGAAAATAAAATAACGTAAGAGGTTTACCAGCACAGTAATTCATAAATTTTTCCAATTGGAGATTTCATATGTCGACCCTTAGCCGAGGATAAGTCACTGGAATCATCTTATTTATTCTTGTAGTTTGTGTAATTAGTCTATCTATTGTTTATTGACAGAGCGTAATTGTAGAGAGAATTCCCTTTGTAGTTGTAGTTTTTCATTGTTGTACAGTAAAAGAGATGTGGCATACATGTAGATTTGCACCAAGTGTTTCGCAGGTGCACTTGCAATTAGCTAGATATTATTTTCAGTGCTATGTTAATGTCTTTTCTTATTTTTGCTCTTCAAATTGTGCTTTCCTTGTTATCGTGTGAAATACTAGTAATTATAGCGTGTGAAAAACGAACACTATGCTCCAAAGCAAATTAAGAAATGATAGTGACGACGAGCGTAGCTTATCAGCACCATCGTGTAATGAATTAACAGACATTCAAAGTAGTAATTTGGTAATTGTACATAGGGAAATGGAGCAGGTAGCAAATAATGGTGTAGATGGTGAAACAATTAGTGAACAGGGAAGCATTATCTGTCGATAGGTCGGCAACAGCTCGCCTCGGGATTCCGAAATGACAGGACACAATCTTGCAAATACTGTAGGTTCAGGTTTTGCGTCCTCACCGTTCTCTCAAATAAGTCAAGAAACATTTTCTATTTTTCAGATTTCGAATATTGCCGGTTCAAATGCACGGCTGAATAGCACTGAGCATCATGTTTCAGACACCAGTTCATTGTTATTACAATTAGTGCAACAAAGGGGACCAAAGTATCTGAAATTAGACACAATGGAACAAAATCTTCAAAAGTTAGACACAACGGAACAACACCAGAGACAAACACAGCAACAGCTTCAAAAGTTAGACACCACGCTTGAACAAACACGTCAAGGTTTAACTGCTGAGTTACTAAAAAAGTCAAAAGTCTGTAATGACGTGTGAGCATTTGCAACCTATTTTACGCGTAATGAAAATGTATTACGGAATCACGAAGCAGCCATAAAATAACTGCAAACTATTGTACATGAAAATCATGAGACCATGCAAGCTAAAATTGACTCAGTTGCATCTACCGATTCGGTTACGCAACTTGCAAAAACTCAGGAAAACTTAAAGGACACAGTAGATACGATTTCAACACAAATGGATACTCCGAAATTTGCTTCAGAAGAACACTCTGATTAAATCAGTTCATTATGGGGGAAAGTAGCCGAACTTTCGGATCAGTTCACTAACTTATCTACAAAGGTAGTTGATGATCTGAATGACACAAAACCCGTAGCCTTCACTGACACAGAAGAGTATGAACATATTAAAAAATTCAAACAAAATCAGAATCAAATCAATACACAGTACAAAAGAGAAATCCGGGAACTACAAGACCCGTTGACACATGTAATACAAGAATTACGTATTTCAGAGGACACTCGCACCACAACACGGGAAGAGGGATTTAGAAATACAGAAAAGCCACAAAATAATAACAAAGGGCATTCCGGAAATTATGAAAGAAATATGAGATGGAATCGCCGACACGACGTAGCACTGAGCGATATGCTACTCGACGACACGATGATTTTGACTATAAGCTTTTCATTACTACACGTAAATTCAAAACATTTAAGAATTCTGGCAACGACATTCATCCACAAGCGTAGTTTCATCAATTCTCTCATTGTTTTACTAACTACCGGTCATTAGAGCACAGATTAAAATTTATGTGTGGCTATTTAGAGAATGAACTAGCTGTAAGAATGCGATCGGTCATTCATGATTGTCACAGTGAAGGAGAATTTTATCATGCCTTCCTCTCAGCATATTGGTCTCAAGCTACGCAAGACCGAGTAAAACATGGCATCATAATGATGAAACACTTCGAACAATCTGAATTTTCCAGTCACGTGAAATATTTTGACGACATGTTGCGTAAGAATCAGTATCTGTCAAACCCATACAGCCCCTCAGAACTCATCCGCACATGCTTGATCGAATTGTCTGAACATTTACGACATATTATTTAGACAGGACGTTGCAAAGACGACATTGAAGCTTTTCAGGGACTCTTACAAGAATTGGAAATTGACACTGACAATCGCGTGACGCGACAACAGGAACACAACCATTACAGGTAACATCCGTCAGAATTCTGCGATGAAAGAAATAATAACTGGACACGACAAAGCTATTCTTAAAACGCAAATTGTGAGCAAAGCAGACACCACCCATATGAAAACCGTTGGCGGAGTAGTAATAATTACAGGGAAAGATTACCTCTCCACGGTAATGACTATGAGAGAGACAATCAGAGAAACAGACAATATGGGAACCAATATAATTATAATGAAGGGAGACAGAATAACTTCAGAAGCAACGGTCCGCCGTGCTGTTTTGATTCCAGGAGAAATTCTCCATCATATGACCCAAAAAAAGAGAGTATGGAAAGTATCGACATAACGACAGACCTGAATGTCATCAGAACTGGCGGGGTTCAAACAGGGAAGGGCCCTCTCGACAAGTTGAATTCGTAGAATTTAGATCTCAAAATCCCAATAACGACACGCGCCAACAAAGAGACAGTAGACAATGATTCATACCGCTGGCAGCCACAAAACATACTTATGAAGCTAACGACATCGCTGCCGTGGCTAGCAATTGGAAGACATTAGGGACATCTTACTCCTGTAACACGTCATATAACATAACAACATTGCATATCCTGTAATTCACATTACACTAAATGACGTAAAATTTACGGCAGTACTTGACTCTGACAGTCCCATTTCAGTAATTAGTGTAACAGCCTTCAGCAAATGCAACAAATCGAACGATTTGGAAAGAGATCAAAAGTAAATGACATGAAAAGACATACACAGAGATTCGGCATTATTATCTGGTTAGAAACAATATACTTTTCAAACGCTGCGCTGTTGATGACAAGCTATGGGTACTTTGCATTCCAGAAGATTTTGGTAATAAGCTCATCTGGTACATTCATTTCCGCCACGCACATTTTGGTCCAAGAAAATGTTATCCTATTCTTAAGATGACTTGTTATTTTAACACCATTGAAAAGAGAATTCGAAGAGTCTTGTCTATTAGTAAACTCTGTCAAAAAGCTAAACCATCTACCACCTCACACCATGCTCCGTTGTTTCCTATCTTTCCTTCTAATTAAAAGAATTTGCTGCTGTTGATCTCTTGGGACCTCTTGTCAGAACATCGAATTGATTATCGTACGTTATAGTCGCTTTTGAACTTACTTCATAATTTGTTTCTTTCATACCGTTACGTAAAGCCACTGGACGGTCTGTATCCAACACCTTTGTTAAAAATGTTTTACGTGAAGTTGGACACGTTAGTAAAGTCATTTCAGATAATGGACCGCAATTCAGATCTGCTGTTTGGTCACGCATGCTTCGGAATCATAAAATCAAACCTCTTTTTATTTCATTGTACTCACCACATCGTAACCCGTCTGAACGGATTATGAAAGAAATCAATAAGCTTTGCTGACTTTATTGTCACATAAAGCATCAATATTGGGACAGATGTTTACACTTATTTCAAGACTTGCTGAATGAAACGCCTCATGACTCCACCTATTCTTGTACCGAAGAATGAAGAACCACCGAACAGAATCAGAGAGCTTGTATATTTTCCGAATACATGTAAACTTCGACACAAAGGTATAATTGATTTGGCTATTAAAAAGTATAAATTCTGCAGCAGACAAAAGTAGAAAAGTACATGGTAAAACAAATGCAAAGAAATTATATATTGGTCAGAAAGTTCTCACTAAAGCTCATTCATTGTCACATAAGAAGAAACACTTGAGTCACAAATTCTCTCTCATTTACAATGGACCTTACAGAATCCGACGTATACCACATGATAATTGCGCTGAAGTTGAAACTCTGCGTACGAGGAAGAGTAAAGTATTGCACCACATTTCACATGTAAAACCATTTATTAAGAGATAATCTGATTTTTAGCTTAGTCTTTGTATAAAATTTTTCACTTCACGTTATTAGTACACTTTGTCACACTTAGAAACTGTTAACATGTAACAATGTTTTGAAGTTAACTATTCAGTGTAGACCCTAGGGAACATATTTAGATAGTAATTACGAATGGATTGTTATAGTGAACAGGCGACACAGTGTTATTGTGTGTGTACATTCTTGCTTGTTAGTTGCACAATTATGTAACGACTATAGGGCTCACATACTTAGAACATATACTGTTACTGCTAATGAGATTTTAATGCAACATTTTGGTTTACTTGAAAATACATTCTGGAATTAAAGTACTTTCTGTAAGATACCAGATGACACAGCGGTTAGTTTATTTGACAGCTACATGATAATATCACAATGCTACTAACAAGTGACACAATATATATTATTGCTTTTGCGTTGTATCTGTTTCACATGTCCACAGATTTTCTGAATTCTTCTGGAAAGTAAAACAGGATTTAGTAGTGACTTTTGTGGTATAGCTACAATGAGACAGCCGTAACACAACAATACATTACAGTATAGTACTTTCTTCATCACGGTAACGTACGTAAAACCTGCGATATCTATACGCATAAATTTCACTTTCGTTTATTACGAGATAAGTACATTGACTTCTACAGAACTTTGCTTATGGACGACGATAACTATGACACTTGGCACATTTTTACACGTAAGTAATGACAGAGATTACCTTACAACAAGACGCACCGTTTAGCGCTACAGTACATATATTTGAGTCATTCATTTTGCACTTAATACATTTACTTTTAAAGATTTTTGAATTACAAAGATACAAAGGTATTTCGTGATACATTTCATTCCATTGCTGTAATCTGTAACACCTGAGAGTATAATTACATGAATGCTCAGGGGGTACATGCCTACATTGTGCACTACGCGTAACACAGAAATATGTTTATCGCCACAGTACACATATTTGATTGATTAATTGTGTACTTAATAAATTTATTTTTAAAGATTTTTCAATTACAAATATACAAAGGTATTACGTGATACATTTCATTCCTAATTTTGTAGTTAATAAATTTATTTTTAAAGATTTTTGAATTACAAATATACAAAGGTATTGCGTGATACATTTCATTCCATTGCTGTAATCTGTAACACCTGAGGGTATAAATACATTAATGCTCAGGGGGTACACGTCTACATTGTGCACTAAGCGTGCCAAGCTCTAGGAGCCCTAGTTAATATGGTATTTGCTTATACAACTCTACACATTGGTACCATATTTCTGTAACACAGAATCACACAGCTATCTGATCATTTAACTGAGAGAGATAAACATGTTTTTTACTATGTCAGTGACACACGTTTAAGCATTTACGCAGCTGGATAACTTCACGCTTATTAAATTGTATTTTGTCTGTACTTTGTAAACTCTTCATATTTTTTCAGAACCTTTTGATACTATGAGAGCTTTGAATGATGTATTTGGTATGGGATCATGATTTTTAAAGTACATTTGAGACAGATGACACTATTGAAATGGGCAGAGAATTTTATTTTAGGTTTTGAAATTATTGCAGAAAACTACGACGTTTTTGAGATTTGACTGTGATGTTATGATGTTATTATTATGACGATGATGTGTATTATGCTGTTGAGGTACGTTTATGATAAATAAGCTGATGCTATATGACGAATTTGATTATGATACATATTTATTACGATGAAATATTGAATAAGTGTTGACGAATATGTATATGTGTAATAAGGTAAGCAATAATGAGTAGTGGTTAGGGTCTCTGATTTGTGAAAAAGGATGTTGGAAACCAAGAATTGTACTTTAAGAGTTGTGAAACATATGTACATGCGTGAAATTATCACAACACTGCTATTCATGTGATTTCGTTTCTACACATTTCTACAGTAATTTTTCGAACTGTGAAATTTTATTGGTATCAAACTGTCACTGTAGCGGAGACAGCAGCCGTAAATGTTTCGGTAAGGAAGTTAACTGACCTTTACGTAATGGGTTGTGGGCGGCCAGCTGCCCCAGTCGCCTGGAGAAAAGGCCATTAGGTGGAGAAAAAAGAGGCCATTAACCTCGCTGTTGATATTCCTTTGTAGAAAGCATCGCAAATACGACACGCTCGTACTTGAAACCATATGATTACAGTTCAGAGCTTGTACTTCCTGTTGTTTACTGAAATGCCTAATGAAACGATGAGAAACATTTTTGACTAATGTCTATCTAGTTGAAAGATATTTTACTGGCTTAGGAGATGCCATATGGCTAGTGAATGACGTTCCTGTTGTGTTGGCAGAAGAGCCAAAACCGTGTTACAACTGGAGGCCGAAATGCATGTGTTTCAGGTGACGCATGCTGGCGTGAGGAGGGAAGAACAATACTGCCGTGTCGACTGGAACATGAGAAGGAATTAGAATTCAGAAAGTGGACGTAATTAGTTGGATACTTAACTTTAATCCATTAATGATGAACTTCGCTCTTGACGGTACATGATTCACAATATTATCTGTTCAGAATAGTAACTGAATATGGCGTCTTACTAGGTCGTATCACATGACATAGCTGAAGGCTGTGCTAAACTGTCGTCTCAGCAAATGAGAGCGTATGTAGACAGTGAACCATCGCTAGTAAAGTCGTCTGTCCAACTGGGGCGAGTGCTAGGGAGTTTCTCTAGACCTGACATGTGGCTGCACTCTGTCTGCAAACACTGATAGTGGCGAAACGCGGGTCCTACGTATACTAACGGACCGCGGCCGATTTAAAGGCTACCACCTAGCAAGTGTGTTGTCTGGTGGTGACACCACAGTGTCATGCCTTGCTTTATGTATATATTTGCCTATTTTGTTTAATATCTAGTTTCTAGTTGCACTGCAACATTGGTTACCATAAAATGTAATAGATGTACTAATATCACTATTTTATGCCTACAGATCAATTAAATAATAACTATATAATCTACTTTCCTAAAAAAATGGGAGGATCACAAACATACATTTCCCTTCACAGGAACTGCATACATAATTTTTCAACTATGTGGTAACTTTCTTGACAGAGTAAGTTTTTGTGATGCATCAGTCTCTTGTTAGCATCTGACTTAGGTATTAGACATTCCCTATATTTACTGTAATCTTCTTTCTGCTTGACCTTTATCATGTTTAGGTATAAGTTATTGCATTTGCTGCTGCTGTTTGCCAGGCATAGTTCTACTGAGTTTTACATTTTATTAACCCAGTTTTACTACTGATATATTTTGCTTGTTGCTGCACATTGGCTCATATTAGTTGTAAGTTGCATTTGCTTTGATACTTTAGATATACTGCTGCTTACTTTGCCAATTTGCATTTTTTTCATTTCTGTTTGTGCTAATTGTTTTGTACTGCTGCATTGCCTCGTCACTTAGTATATGTAGCTGAGCTTGGTAGATTTAAGGTAGCTTAAGAGGGTGGCATACTATTTAAGAAACTAACCATGGAGAATAGGGAAAGAATGCATTGAGATGTTATATGATAAAGATTTGGGCCAAAATGAGTAGTGTACAATGAAGAATAATTATTTTGAAAGAGAATATGAGCAAAACAGAAGGGTTTAGGGACCACAGGTATATGTAGGACTTTTTGAGAATAATGAAGAATTACGGGAAATCTCCAAGAAGTAAAGAAAGTTTTGTTTGCAAATCAAATACTACAAGTACTGCAGTCAAACAAACCCTGTCCTTTCCTTGTGTGTTATCCCACTATGTGTTTGTGTACCCTTGTGTGAATGTGTTCTTCCTGTCTTTATATGTTTATCTGATAAGAGTTATGTTGTAGAACATTTCTAATAATATGTTATTTTCTTTGTAATGTTGTTCAGACTTTATTTCTTCTCCTCTGTTTTAATGCTCATGTATGAAATTAATGTTTCGAAAACTATTCTAATTTTTTTTTATTTACATATGTCATAATTCCTGTAACATTCATGTACACGTTTATTTCTATTCTTTTGTAAAGCCTATATTACTACAAATGTTATCTGTATTACTATGTTTTAATGATGTTTTCTTTGCCTTTGTAATTGTATTGTCATATTATAAAATTGTAATTGACACCGGTTCATCAAATTAAGTAACTTGTAAGCATTCATTTCAGTGCACACATTTCTGTTGGTCATAGTATATGCACAATATGTGAGAAGTTGGGACTGTTAGTGTTTGCAAGTGTGTTAATAATTCAGCAAGGGACTGGTTAACAGTATTGCTTGTTCTAAGGACTATTCCAAAAACTTTGTGAGTGTACAAGTGGTGGTTTAGTGACTTGCTATATTGTCCGCAAGACTCTTTGGTGGTGATTGTGCACCTCCAGAGTCGCAACAGATGGCTCCTGGCCGTCTCTACAAGGACTGCAGTGGGTTAGCACCTTTGATGGCAAACCAATACCATACTCTCTACCAGATCAACAGTGGGTCTGCTCTGTGATGACCTACCTACCAATATTCTTCAAAACTTTGACTGACTCTGCTGTGGGTTTGCTCTGTTGTGGTCCATTATCTGTTTGCACGTCAACAGTCAGCACTGTCTTTACGTTAAAATAAAAACACTACTTCAAGACTCCATGGAAATCCACTACTTCCATGTACATTTTCTTTTACTGCTCAGACTTTGAGAAAAAAGCTGCAATTACTACTGTGATGAATGATCAGGACTGTCTTTATGGACAGTGAGAAAATCTTTGCTATTGACCAACAGTGTATCAGTATGTGTGCATTTGATATTTTTGTTATTGTAATTATGAAAAATGTTTCTCAAATCTGTATTGGCCATTGCCCAAAACAATTTGTAAAATTTTTGTGGGGAGCATGGGGGCTATATAAGTAGGCTGTTTAGGTTGTTATGTTGGTAACGTCATGTAGCGCTCTGTATGAAAATCACTGGCTGTGCTCTGTGCACTCTGTGACTGGTTGGCATTGTTGGAATATTCGCTACTGTAGTGTTGGGCAGCTGGATGTGAACAGCGCGTAGCGTTGTACAGTTGGAGGTGAGCCGCCAGCAGTGCTGGATGTGAGAAGAGAGATGGCAAAGTTTTGAGAGCAGACGATCTGGATGTATGTCGTTCAGAAAAACAAAATTTGTAAGACTGTATGTCGTGAACTGATAAATATATTATGGCTTTTGAACACTATTAAGGTAAATGCATTGTTTGTTCTCTATCGAAATCTTTCATTTGCTAACTATACCTATCTGTAGTTAGTACCTTCAGTAGTTAGAATCCTTTATTCAGCTGGCAGTATCGGAGCTCGCTGTCTTCCGGTAGTTGGAGTAAAGACGATTTTTGTGAGGTAAGTGATTCATGAAAGGTATAAGTTATTGTTAGTCACGGTCATTCTTTTGTAGGGATTATTGAAAGTCAGATTGCGTTGCGCTAAAAATATTGTGTGTCATTTTAGTGTTGATCAGAATAATTAAAGAGAAATATCTGAGTACGTTCAGTTTTGCTCAGCTGTTTGAAAATCAATTAACGTAATGGGTCTACCAGCACAGTAATTGATAATTTTTTCTAAGGGGAGGTTTCACTCTTCGCCAAACACTGTATTCCAGATGAATACCCGAGAGCTTACCAACAAAATTAGCCATGTTTGGTTTTCTCGTCAGGTTTCCTACATGATCCCACAGACTACATAACTCGGCTACCCATCTGTAAGCCATCTCCAGTAGAGACTCTGCAGCTACTATCCATCGTACCCATGCGGTCGCATCCACATAGCATGTGGGACAGAACAGGTTCAGTTTTCCATAAGAACGACCCAACAAAATAACTTGCGTACTTATCATCTGTGTTTAAGGAAAATGTATAATCCGAGTAGCTTATTCGTCAGGCCCTGAAGTTTAGGGGATTTTCCAGAAGTGCACTTAGAGGGGCGTGGATCATTGATCTTTATTCCTTAAGACTGATAGAGTTTGAAGGTTTGATGTAAATTGAGTGTTCCGTCACCTGTCTGTATTAGCACAGTACTTGCCCCTTTCAAGAATGATTTAGAGCTTAGGAAGGCTGGCATGTTCAAAATTGCGTGGCAGTTTGGGAAGACGTACATCAGTCGGTCGATTAGCGCTGTTCAGGACAGATGCGAGGCACATCGCCGTCACACGACAGAGAACCTGCAAAATAAACTGCTGTGGAGCGTTCTTGAAAGTAGGAACACTAGGTGAAATTTGACATCAACCTGACAGTTGTCGGTACAGACGGTCTTTGGGGAAATGTTTTATGAGTCAGTGGAGATTAGGCTGGCGTAAAATTTCATCAACAGAGATGAGGGTATTCATCCTATCAGGATGTTGAACCCTGCATTATCCAATATCAAAGCTTTACGCTCTTTGCTGTGGCTGGCCCGACCGAAGATATTTTATGCGATGCATCTTTGGCGCCGGTGTTTACTACTGACTGTGCCACTAGCTCAGTCTTTGTAACAGCATTGGTGGTGGGTAGCGCATTCCCCGTGTACTGTATAGAAGCCTGTTTCGGAGCATGGTTTCCCGTCTTCGCATTCGTTTCCAGCAGGACCCAGTATCCTGATGATGGTGCACAGATGACTCACCGAAATATGGAGTCATATTGATTTCAGGATTCGGCAACAAAACCAAGGACACTGCCAAGAATTATTATGTGGGGAATGTCTACCCAATCACAATACTGGCTATAATTGTAAATCTACTAATAGATACACTGTTACAGTATTTGCTACGAGTTACTTGCACATGTGTACTTCTGAGCATGGAAATAGAGGTCTTAATTCGATAAAAAAATCTGAGGTTTACATAAAAAAATTTTGTCAAGGTGAATATCAAATCAGTCTTATCAGGCGTGAGAACACTATTAGAGTAAATTTTCGGAAGATGAGGTAAGAGGGGACAGTTACAAATATTCCTGGTTTTAAACAGTTTACTGCTAAATTTGCTGAGCATCATTTAAAACTCTTTTGGAAGATGCCTCAAGCTTTTGTTGGGAGTATAGGCAATGGCGATCAGTGTGACTGATGTTAAACACTGAGCCCTCTCCTGCTAGGTTAGGCCATACACAAAACAGCCGCTGCCTGCCACCTCAAATGTGAGCACGTAAAGGGAACTCCGCAAGGCACTTGAGCGCAACAAATCAGTCATTCAATGCTCGCTAATAATACCCGCTGAAGTGTCTGCTTGCCAATGTACCATTGGTCTTAAAATAATAACCAACACCAACGAAAGAGACAATGAGATTTTCAATAATAGTAAGCATTTATTACTGTTCCATTTTTATTATTGGAGTCTGATGGCGAGATGTGAATTGCCTTTGGTTGTTACTAAGTTACTAAGTTATTAAGTAACTACCAGGAATTTACTCAGAGTCCAAAATAGATAAAATTGTTGCGAAATGAAAGGTATTGTTCTTGACTTGAATTACATTCCAGCAGTTGAAACACCTACTCGTTTTCATTCACCGCTAAAAACACGTATACATACTTTTACTTAACAAAAAAGGTTGTTATTGTTGTGGTCTTCAGTCCTGAGACTGGTTTGATGCAGCTCTCCATGCTACTCTATCCTGTGCAAGATTCTTCATCTCCCAGTACCTATTGCAACCTACATCGTTTTGAATCTGCTTTGTGTATTCATCTCTTGGTCTCCCTCTACGATTTTTACCCTAGACGCTGCCCTGCAATGCTAAATTGGTGATCCCTTGATGTCTCAGAACATGTGCTACCAACTGATCCCTTCTTCTAGTCAAGTTGTTCCACAAACTTCTCTTCTCCCCAATCATATTCAATATCTCCTCATTAGTTATGTGACCTACCCATCTAGTCTTCAGGATTCTTCTGTAGCACCACATTTCGAAAGCTTCTATTCTCTTCTTGTCCTACTAATTATTGTCCATGTTTCACTTCCATACATGGCTACACTCCATACAAATACTTTCAGAAACGACTTCCTGATACATAAATCTATATTCGATGATAACAAATTTCTCTTCTTCAGAAACGCTTTCCTTGCCATTGCCAGTCTACATTTTATATCTCCTCTCCTTCGACCACAATCAGTTATTTTGCTCCCCAAATAGCAAAACTCCTTCACTACTTTAAGTGTCTCATTTGCTAATCTAATACCTTTAGCACCTTCCAACTTATTTAGACTACATTCCATTATCCTCATTTTGCTTTTGTCGATGTTCATCTTATGTCCTCCTTTCAAGACGCTATCCTTTCTGGTCAACTGCTCTTCCAAGTCCTTTGCTGTCTCTGACAAAATTACAATGTCATCGGCGACAATCAAGGTTTTTTATTTCTTATCCATGGATTTTCATACCCACTGCGAATTTTTCTTTTATTTCCCTCAGTGCTTGCTCAATATACAGATTGAATAACATTGGGGAGAGGCTACAACCCTGTCTCACTCCCTTCCCAACCACTGCTTCCCTTTCATGGGAAGTAAAGCGATCTACAATCTTCACACAACTGTTTGCTAATGAGAAGTGTATAAGTACTACTTTTGCTATGTTCACATGCATCATGTTGTAGGTTACATGCCTGCACTTGTTGCATATAGCAGTTTCTGTATTAGACGAAATTTTGCTCCATGATGTTTTCATTGTAATTTATGCATTGTAAGCAGATTGCTTGTCCTTCAGAAGAAGACTGGTTTTGTTGTGAACATAGTTCCGGGTAGTCAGCACGTACACAAATTTACCACTAGAGCCCGCCCCGCTAAGCACAACAGTGCTCGTCCGTCTCCACACTACAAGATGGCGCTGTCTTAGAGACGGACCAAATTCTGCTTCCGCCGATCCCGGCATTAATATGTAACACAGCCAATGAGATTGCTGCTAACGTAGAACCTTTTCTCCTCTCGGATCACACTCGCGCAGTGATACTTGAACGCGCGAGGTTTTATAACGAGTGTACAGACATCCGATTAGTCAGTGTGCATTACTCTGCATTTGTCTGTAGGCAAGTTTCAGTCTGCGCCTAATAAGATTACCATATTCCTGTACATAGCCGTGAGGATAAATGAATAGACACTTTGTCAAGTATCAGAGATATGTGAGAATAAGATTAACGTACCAAGAGCAAAGGAACTTCAGATTCTCAATTGTAAAAAGCATCCAGAATCAAGTTAATTTATTTTTATGCTTGTTATTATTTTAATAAACGTGTGTGAAAATTAATCAAGCTCTGTTTAAAGTTGGTCACCGTAAATCTGCTTCTCTAAGCGTGCAAGTGGCATTTCTATCGTCTGACCTAACGGCAGAAGATAAACACACAACGATACGACCACGAGACATATTGCTGATACTCGCCTACTTCGTTAGAGCGACAAGTCAAATAATTTGCTGGTGTGTGTACCGAAGGTCTTACAGTACGCACACCACAGGTTTAAATACGTTGAAACCATTATTTAACTTAATTAAAAACAACTATTTACTGAAACTGGTTGGCTGTCTTACTCACCTTCTTCAGTCGTGATAAAAATCAGTAGGAATAAGTGGCATTATTTTGGGAAATATGTTCGTTGCTCATACATTTTAAACCTGCATTTGACAAATGTCGCTATTTTGGTTCTACAATGCTATGATATACAGGGTGATACCGTTGTGATGTTATAGATTTTGAAGGATGACGAACAAGCGAACAAGTGTACGTGTTAATGTGAGGTAAGTGATCCTAATCCGGAAACGATCGGATGAAAATATGCTGAAATTCCGCTGTAGCCTCGCGCAGTACTCAAAGTAACGGCCCCAACTTCCGAATCCTCGTCATGACGTACACAATTCCAGCTGAATACGCCCCAGTACCCTCAGATAATTTCACCTGTTAATGGACTAGTAGCGGCAAACGTGTACTGTATACTGATGTCAGAGAGGCCAAAATTCTCAGTCTACGTTACAGTAATAATGATTCCCATTTACCTTCACACATTTCGCAAGCCGTTACATCCGAAATAGTTGTCCAGAACGGTATCTCTCAGCGTCAATGCAGAAATTTTCGCCCAAGGTTCTGTCATACCCATTTCAGTATCCACGGTCCCCTTTTGAACTGTATCGCAGTATGCGAGAAACTTACCAGAAGAGCCTCTTCAGTCTCTACAGACATCTCTTACACAAGTTTTTCCACATGGTTCCACAAAAAGAAGTCAGCTGTGGTGAGGTCAGCTGAACGTACTGGCCACGAAAATGGACCTCCTCTGCCTATCCAGTCCTCAGGTAATATCTGATCCAGGTGTTCATGAGCCCTCACTCCATAGTGAGGTAGACCTCCACATACTGGTACCGCACCTGTTGACGAATAACAAGTAGGAACGTCTGTTACAACAGTAATGGTGTGTGTATTCTACCGTTGGACGTATCAGAACCATTTGAATCTAAAATTTTCGACTTGATTGTTTCCGCTTATCCTTCTCCATCATCCCTGCTGAAAGTTTTAAGATGGTACATTACAAGGTTTTTGTGTCCTTGGTATATCTTCTCTTTACAGTTTTCAAGATTGTTCCTACGACTATTAGCGAACGAGGTGCCACTGTGATTCACACGCAAGACTCGAGAGAACGGAGTTAAAGACCCAGTCCGCGATCGTAATCTAGGTTTTGTGTGGTTTTCCTAAATCGCTTAACACTAATACCAGGACCATTTCTTCAAAGTGGACATTCCAGTTTCTTTCTCCATCCCTGCCCAGCTCTGGCCATGTGCACCTTCGATGACGTAAATTAACTCCCTAATCTTCCTTCCTTACTTTATCATCCTAAGGTTGATAAAGGAAAGACATGGACGCGATTCAAAACCCGTTGCTCTTTGGTCTTGTCTGACGCTTGTAGTGTCGCTTTTCTCCGTAATGCTGTATGTGTTCCACTATCCACTACCAAGTAAGGGAACTTTCGTGATTGGCCTCATATTATTTTCCGATATCCGTTTCGCATGGAAGGTTACAACTGTTAGCAATCCGTGGCATGTATTAGTCCGTTAAGTAACACATGGTTTGTTCTTAGCTACATAGTTCGTTACAGAAAAGGAAAACACTGAATGATTTACTTCAGTGTATTGAGTTCACCCTTCTAGTGATTAATAGTCGCTGCAATCTAACTTTTAATCAGAACAGATTAACACACAGTGAGGAAGGGAGGTAGCGCACTGCTGCCGACGAAATGTCGGTCGCAATCGTAGCACGAAGCCCTAACGCAGCCAGGATCAGCTTCCAGTCTGTAGAGAGCTGCGGTTACTTCATTCACCGCCTTATCTCTCCATTCCGGAGTATCCGTATGTATAAACTGGTATCTCGCTACCCACAAAACACCCTCGCTCGTAGTAAGAAATGTTACTGATGCTATGAAGTCACTCTTGAAGAACGAGACTTGGATTGAGCAGTTGATACACTAAATGAAAACACACTGTCTGACATCAAGAAGAGGACACACGTCATATGTGGAGAAGCGTTGACTTGTTTAAAAATATTGAAAGCAAACACATGAGGACGCAAGATGTCCGTGTTGTAGCGTCGTGCTAACAGAGTTCCCTCAGTTACTACAGTCGTGACCTCAAGTCCACACACCAAGACGTGAGAAGTAACATCGCTGTACCTGTCGATAACATTGGAAGACTGGAACCTATCTCCACGTTGCTCCCGTACTGACGGACTATGATCATCCAGGAAGGTGCAAAACCGCTAGTCATTGCTGAACATTAGCAGTGCATTTTTGCCGGTCACGGCACCATTCAGAACGCATACTTTGTGTTGTTACCATCAGTCTACATATGGGACGATAGTTCCCTTGTCTGGGTGTTGCTAGCCTCCAGCTAAAACAGACTGTTACATGCAGTCCATCACTTGTTTCCAAATGGCAGCAGCTTATGAGAGGGACTGTTGGGTGCACAATATGGTTATCCAACTTTCTGATCGTTAAACGTGGTAAACTATAACCTTGACGGATAGTGTGTCTGTCCACAAGTTCCCATTCTGCGTTAACATCGGGTTCCTGGCACATCCAAATATCCAACAATCCTGGATATTGCGTGATTCTACTAGTGGCCAAATGGAGATCAACAATGAAGCTCTTCCATCCTCTGTCAAGGGCTGATAACGCTCTCTCATACGTGTACATGGCATGTGCGTGTGAGAAACAGTGATAAATCAACATACGATGCTGTAGACGACCCTTATGTACTTTTTCATGCATGGATACAACAATAAGGACAAACACTAATGCTCTCTATAGTCGTTCTGCTTGTCACAGAGACTTGTAGCTCCAACCATTTACATATGTACCGACGATGTGTCGGTATACAAACTTACGTTGACATCGGACCACGTGTATTTGGTGTTTCACTGTTTTCGTTAGACATTGTATGTCACAGACTAGAAAGAGAGAATTACTCTAATATTAGTCATTTACAGACTGATATTTTTTTTCATTTCCTCTATATTTAACGTGTATAGTACTATCATACAGCTGCTCGTATCACTGTCTTAAAATAAGTATTGCATTGCGCCCTCGAAAAGTGTAGCGGAGATTTATATGAGAATGAAAGAGTAGTGGTATAATTGTAAAAGTTCAAAGTATATATATCATAATATTTATAGAGTTTTACTATACAAGTGATTAATATATGTTAAAATGTCGAGAAAAAGGAACAGGTTTTTATTTTAAATACAGCTGTGGCTGATATTTATCTGCAGAGTAAACTAGTTTGAATATGTAATTCAAGAATATATGAATGTGGAATCTGATTTAGAGACACATGAAAGGTTCGTGTGCACTTCGAGCTGTGAGTAAAGCATTTCAATTTAATAATGTCTTATCAACGTAGGTTCACCCTATCACCCTGTATTTCATTATATACTCCATTCTACGCATATTACGGAAGCAATGGCTAAACGTATATGAAATATAAATGGCCTTTCTCTTCCTGAGATATGTAGTCTGAATTGTTTGCTCATAATAGAATTTCACATTCAGTTTTTTTAAAGTCTATCAGTTTATTGTTTTGTAGTTTAATTTCTTCCAAAGTACTGTAAATACTCAAATTTGTCCGACCACATCACCAGTACTATCTCCATTGGTAAAGATATACATTAACGGATGGCTCAAACTCGTTTATTGTAACATATTTTAGTCTAGTAGATTTCACGCTTTCTTTGGATTAACTCAGAACGTTATATCCACGAAAAACGACAAATTTCATCAAAACAGACCCTCTGTGTTGACTCCTTCCGGTTACAATGGACTTTCGGTTTCTGGCTTAAGTATTCGTATAACGACACTCCAGCTCTGCTTTGTTTCAGAAAGACGAATAAAATATTTTCTGTTAGTTGTGCTCCACAGTTTTGATAAAGCTATAAATTTTTGATGCTTTATAAGCATGTTTACTACATTAGAGTGTCCAACACTGTGCTAATTTTCTCATGTCATTGTATTACAATAAACAATTGATGTAAACACAAGCTTTACTTGAAAATGAAACTTCCTGGCAGATTAAAACTGTGTGCCCGACCGAGACTCGAACTCGGAACCTTTGCCTTTTGCTCTACCAACTGAGCTACCGAAGCACGACTCACGTCCGGTACTCACAGCTTTACTTCTGCCAGTATCCATCTCCTACCTTCCAAACTTTACAGTTCGAGTCTCGGTCGGGCACACAGTTTTAATCTGCCAGGAAGTTTCATATCAGCGCACACTCCGCTGCAAAGTGAAAATCTCATTCTGGAAACATCCCCCAGGCTGTGGCTAAGCCATGTCTCCGCAGTATCCTTTCTTTCAGGAGTGCTAGTTCTGCCAGGTTCGCAGAAGAGCTTCTGTAAAGTTTGGAAGGTAGGAGACGGATACTGATAGAAGTACAGCTGTGATTACCGGACGTGAGTCGTGCTTCGGTAGCTCAGTTGGTAGAGCACTTGCCCGCGAAAGGCAAAGGTCCCGGGTTCGAGTCTCGGTCGGGCACACAGTTTTAATCTGCCAGGAAGTTTCATATCAGCGCACACTACGCTGCAGAGTGAAAATCTGATTCTTTACTTGAAAATGTTCCACGACAGAAACCGATCGCTTACCAAGGAATATTGTTTACAGTAACTTAAAGAGTTATGTGTATGATGATATTTGTAAAGAGTATCGGAGTGGGTCTTCAGATATGGTGACGACAGAAGCCCTTGTTTCCTCAGGTCCTGTTTCGCACCCCCTACAGTAACCTCAACTTCTACAGTTCCTTTCACTGTAACATTTCTTTTTGTAATAAAGAACTTGAAACTTTACTGACTCGCATAGCTGTCTGTCATAGCCTTCCAATGTACTTTAACAAAAGCATGCAGACGGCCAGCAGCCATGGAAAAACTAAGTACATGTGATGTCACCGCCACACACCACACTTGCTAGGTGGTAGCCTTTAAATCGGCCGCGGTCCGGTAGTATACGTCGGACCCGCGTGTCGCCACTATCAGTGATTGCAGACCGAGCGCCGCTACACGGCAGGTCTAGAGAGACTTCCTAGCACTCGTCCCAGTTCTACAGCCGACTTTGCTAGCGCTCATTCACTGACTTCTACGCTCTCATTTGCCGAGACGATAGTTAGCATAGCCTTCAGCTACGTCATTTGCTACGACCTAGCAAGTCGCCATTATCAGTTATTATTGATATTGTGCATCATGTACCGTCCAGAGCGACGTTCGTCATTAATGGGTTAAAGTTAAGTATTCCACCAGCTACGTCCGTTTTTTTCAATTATAATTCCCTTGTCATGTTCAAGACCTCCCGCCAGCCTGCGTGAGCTAAAACGCTTGCATTTCAGCCTCCTGTAGTAACGGTGTTGGCTCTCCTGCCAACCACAACAGTGCACTTGTTCATTATACGACACGAATCAGGAACTTGTGAACTCTATCTTGTGGTAATATTTAAACTGACATATTTATTACATTCAGTGTCGGTTTACAAGCCACTACAAATTCAGCATTTTCGGTCTGGGATGCATCTGTTAGACCACACTGCTTCTTTCAGACTAGTAAATTCGGTACCTCTTCCAGGAGCCTGTTCACTCTTGTGATGGAGTTCCATGCATTTAATTCTCTTCTTACGAGCAAAAATTATTTATTAGCAGTTCCATATAACAAAGATGGAACATAAAATGCTTGAATGACTGCGTAGCACTGTGTGTATTTGTTATTCCATTTTCACTCTATTGGTCACCTATTTCAGTGACATGCAGTCACATAATATCACATAATAAACATAGCTCCAGCTGAGGTGAGAAAAAGTTATTAGACTATCATACTAGAAAATTCCAGGATGGAAAAGTTTGGAAAATCCGGTACAGTGAAAATAGGGATGGATCAGTCAGGTGCAAACGTCTATAACTTTAAGTGTGAGCAACTTTCTCATGCTTCAATTCTTATGTAATTACCGTAACAAATGCTAGGAAGTCTATATTATATATGTACAGCACACTCTTAGTCACCGCTCTTTCCAGTTAATTACACCATCTATCACAATTAAATTCCTTACACTTTCCTTTATTGAGTACATACTTGAATTCGATTTTATTACATTTTCCTTAATTTGTACTACTGAGTTCATTAAATGTTTAACTAAATCACTAACTTTTCCTTGATCTCCTTGACAGTGCGCACTGTAAACCAACACATTGCTTTGTTTTCATTGTATAATATCACTAACGGCAATAAAACACAGAAAAAATTACACTGGTTTAAAAATATAAACACTGTACTTGTCTTGTGAGCTTGTTAGACCACGCAGTTTTGGACCTTTGATGAGATATTGCTGCAGTTGACATCAAATACAAATTTGCTGTCCACATGTGTTTGCTGGGTGATCTTATGATGAACAATTTAATTGAATTTCAATACTGCACCAAAATTGCCTTCATCAATACATTACACAATTTTTGTGTTAGCCAAGTGAGTGTGTCCGCGTGAAACCTACTATTATAAGTCATTACAGTACTATAGTCTATTATTGTAGCCTATTGTTGTAGATCCTCAATTCGTAAAGATAAAATGAAGGGTGGTGTAGTTACCTGGTTTCAACATCAGAAATAAGGATTTCTTACAGGAATCCCAACACCAAATTTCAGAAAGATTTTATATGGTATCATCTAACTACCAGAAAAGGTGTGCAGTTGATATTAAAATGTCTTATGTTTCCCAGTTAGGCTAAATAAGCAATAAATAATGCATTAATATTTACAATAAGCGGAGTGTAAGTGGTATCAATTTAGGTTATGGTCGAAGAGTCTTGTTTAGGTATTGCCGTCGACCTCGTTTCAATAATGGATAATCGTTTATGAAGTTATATCTCAAATGTCATTTGTATACTCTCAACTGTCTGTGTTATTTAAATCTACACAATACTTAATTAGAGTTATAAAATACCTCGTAATTCTGACTTAGGGCTTGTGTGACTCCTTGAGAATGTCGTCACTGCGCCTAAAATCGAAGCAACAGCCACAGCAGAAATGGGATGGGGGGGGGGGGCAGATGTCCTTTATGGCAATAGCACTTCGGTGGTCGGTTGTTGTGGTGAGTCTTCATCGATCTTTTGGCAAACGGCATAAGTGCATACGTTTCCAAGATAACGAAAGCACTGTGGCTTCCGCGGGGACAGGTCAACATTTAGTAACAGACTCAGAGATCAGGATATTTACTTCAGTCGTTCAGAGCATCGATTTCGTGTTGTTACTTACGGGCAAAGCAACAAAAACTAAATTTATTCAAGGTTTTGGTTGTTAATAATGTTGAGAGACTACCTAGATTACCTCATACACATGAAGTGGCAGACCTGCACCCTGGATAATCACCGACTACGAGATAGATGTACCCACGGAGTTGTTGATTTATGTATCTACGCACATTATAATCGGGCGTTTGTGTTAACGTCTATTAAACAGACAAGTAGAAATCAAAGTATTTATTTTGTAAATAAAAGCTGCCTTCTCTTGCTGCACTGCCTTTTATTCTCACAGACGCTTTTAACCTTTTTTCACTTTCCCGAAGGTTTCTTCAGTTTATTTGTAGGAGCCCCTAAATGCTTCCAAGTGCTGCAGTCCACTGCCTACCATTCTAAACGTGCCGTTCTGCACGTTCGAAAATCACATTTTCAGCAGCGCTTCCTTTTACTAATTCGTTCGCTGCATTTTTATATTTTCTCAAGAATGAAATCCAAAATCTAGTGCGATATTCATGGATATCCAATAAGCCTAGTAGATACCCTTGCATGAAGCGCAGCTGCCTTTATTGTTTCCTCTAACAAAGTTGGCTATTCCTCCGTTATATTCCTTTGTCCGATGATCTCTTTGAAGATCGTCACAATTACGGTTTTTTCAGTTTATGTAGGTCCTATATCATTAATTTCCAATTATTCTGAATTTTATTCATACGTAATCTACGGCTCATGATCAGTATATCATGTTCGGAGTCCTCGACTCTCCCAGAAGATAATTTTACATTTTAAAATCTGGTTTCGTAATTTATATGAACCACAGTTCTCTTTCACATAAGCAAACCACTTTCATAATTCTCAAACCAAGCACTTTAAATTGTTGAACCGTGCTCTGTGTAACATTCAAAAGACGGCTTCCCTTCTCTCGGAATTCCCTCAGACCACGAACTCGTAAGTTCCTTTTTCTTGATTTACAGGGCAAAGCGAAATTCGCGCACTCGGGCTTCGCAGCGCGTCTGCTCACATGCCAGCGATAAAAAAAATGTCTGTCACAAAATTTGGTTTGGCGAGTACATCCGGCAGAAAAAGGACGTTAAAGAGAGGCAATCTGGCAACACTGTAACCACATGAACGGTAACAACACTACTGGCCATTAACATTTATAGACCAAGAAGAAATGCAGATGATAAACGGGTATTTGTTGGACAAATATATTATACTAGAATTGACATGTTATTACATTTTCACGCAATTTGGGTGATCAGATACTGAGAAATCACTTCGCAGAACAACCACCTCTGGCCGTAATAACAGCATTGATACGCTTGGGCATTGAGGCAAACAGATCTTGTATGGCGTGTACAGGTATAGCTGCCCAAGCAGCTTCAACATGATATCACAGTTCATCAAGAGTAGTGACTGGCGTATTATGACGAGCCAGTTGCTCGGCCACCATTGGCCAGACCTTTTCAATTGGTGACAGATCTGGAGAATGTGCTGGCCAGGGCAGCAGCCGAACATTTTCTGTATCCAGAAAGGCCCGTAGGGTTTCGCAGGGATCGAATGAAGGGTAGAGCCACGGGTAGTAACACATCTGAAATGTTACGTCCAGTGTTATAAGTGCCATCAATGCGAACAACAGGTGACCGAGACGTGTAACCATTGGCACCCCATACCATCACACCAGTTGATACGCCAGTACGAATACATGCTTCCAATGTGCGTTAATCGCGATGTCGCCAAACACGGATGCGACGATCATGATGGTGAAAACAGAACCTGGATTCATCCGAAAAAATGTTTTGTCATTCGTGCACCCAGGTTCGTCGATAAGTACACCATCGCAGGCGCTCCTGTATGTGATGCAGCGTCAAGGGTAACCGCATCCATGGTCTCAGAACTGATAGTCCATGCTGCTGAAAACTGTTCGCGCAGATGGTTGTTGTCTTGCAATCGTCCCCATCTGTTGACTCGGGGATCGAGACGTGGCTGCACGATCCGTTACAGCCATGCGGATAGCATGTCTGTCATTTCGACTGCTAGTGATACGAGGCCGTTGGGATCCAGCACGGCGTTCCGTATTACCACCCTGAACCCACCGATTCCATATTCTGCTAACAGTCATTGGATCTCGACCAATTGGAGCAGCAACGTCGCGATACGATATACCGCAATCGCGATGGGCTACAATCCGACCTTTCTCAAAGTTGGAAACGTGATGGCACGCATTTCTCCTCCTCACACCAGGCATCACAACAACGTTTCACCAGGCAACGCCGGCCAACTGCTGGTTCTGCATGAAAAATCGGTTGGAAAGTTTCCCCATGTCAGCACGTTGTAGGTGTCGCCACCAGCACCAATCTTGTGTGAATGCTCTGAAAAGCTAATCATTTTCATATCACAGCATCTTCTTCCTGTCGGTTACATTTCGGGTCTGTAACACTTCATCTTAGTGGTGTAGCAATTTTAATGGCCACTAGTGTAGCTCTGACAGAACGTTATACTTGAGATGGGCAGTTCAGTTCCTCGTCGGACGCGACAGCGACTCGACGTGCCGGTACTTCCGAGTAGTCGTAGCGCCGCAAGCCATGTTTATATAAATTCTTGCATTGTGACCGGTGATATTCTCAGTGCTTCTTCATCACCGTCGTACACACGCTAATTAATTAACTCACAGCGGTCTCGGCCGCTCATATAGAGCAGTTATGGCTCCTAGGGCACCCCATAAGTATACCCCGTGTTTTGCATTTGAGAAATATTCCAGGAATGTGCAACCGAGTTCTCTAGATATCCATGACTGGATAATAGATATTATTGGCATCACGTCCGACTAGGTCCACACAGCATATTATGGCGTGGCTGAATACTGTTTCTTTGTGAAGTTTTTAGATCAGATACAACTGGAGAAAATTTTGGTGAATACTGGTGGGAAAACAGACTTCTGACATCTTGATCAGTGGGAGAGTACAGTTTCAATTACTAACGCTGACATCGAATATAAACAAGTGCGAGTGTTCAATTTGCCACCTGAGGTAGAGAAGTTTTGTTAGAGATGCCCTCGCCAAATACGATAATATCCGACAGATTAGAAATGAAAAATGGTCGAGCAGTCACAAACTCCAAAGTTATGGTGGGGTTCGCTTATTTTATATAGTCATTAAAGGCTAAAGAAAAATCAAGACACGTTCATAGGATTTGTCGACCAGGGAAAAGCGTTCGACAACATAAAATGGTGCAAGCTGTTCGAGATTCTGAAAAAAGTAAGGGTAAGGTATAGGGAGAGACTGGTCATATGCAATATGTACAGCAATCAAGGGGGAATAATAAGAGTGGACGACCAAGAACGAAGTGCTCATATTAAGAAGGGTGTAAGACAAGGCTGTAGCCTTTCGCCCCTACTCTTCAATCTGTACATCGAGGAAGCAATGATGGAAATAAAAGAAAGGTTCAGGGGTGGAATTAAAATACAAGGAGAAAGGATATCAATGATACGATTCGCTGATGACATTGCTAACCTGAGTGAAAGTGATGAAGAATTAAATTATCTGCTGAACGGAATGAACAGTCTAATGACTACACAGTATGGTTTGAGAGTAAATCGGAGAAAGACGAAGGTAATGAGAAGTAGTAGAAATGAGAACAGCGAGAAACTTAACATCAGGATTGATGGTCACGAAGTCAATGAAGCTAAGGAATTGTGTTACCTAGGCAGTAAAATAATTAATGACGGTCGGAGCAAGGAAGACATCAAAAGCAGACTCGCTATGGAAAAAAAGGCATTTATGGCAAAGAGAAGTCTACTAATATCAAATACCTTCCTTAATTTGAGGAAGTAATTTCTGAGGATGTACGTCTGGAGCACAGCATTCTATGGTAGTGAAACATGGACTGTGGGAAAACCGGAACAGAAGAGAATCGAAGCATTTGAGATGTGGTGCTATAGACGAATGTTGAAAATTAGGTGGACTGATAAGGTAAGGAATGAGGAGGTTCTACGCAGAATCGGAGAGGAAAGGAATATGTGGAAAATACTGATAAGGAGGAGGGACAGGATGATAGGACATCTGCTAAGACATGAGAGAATGACTTCCATGGTACTAGAGGGAGCTGTAGAGGGCAAAAACTGTAGAGGAAGACAGAGATTGGAATACGTCAAGCAAATAATTAAGGACGTAGGTTGGAGGTGCTACTCTGAGATGAAAAGGTTAGCACAGGAAAGGAATTCGTGGCGGGCCGCATCAAACCAGTCAGTATACTGATGACCAAAAAACAAAAGGTAATATCCCATCCTACATAATGATTTGTTGTTATAAGGCTCATGTCACTTACGATGGTCAAGTAGGCACTTTTTTTATTTCTAACACGAATGGCCATTTAGGAGATGATTGCCCACTGCGCGTTGTCGCACTTCGAAACAATCTGTAACAACGACAGAGATTAACATTGGCTGATGTCCTAACTCAAAATCAGACGCCTTCTGTGACTGCCTCCCTACCAAGTGCATCTGTGTCAGAGGACAACGATCTCGGTAACTGCTTCTTCCCACCCTTACCTCAGAAACCCGTGGCCAGTCACCACCTAGACGTCGGTGCTGCATGATCTGTCGGTAACAAATGCCGGTGAGCAGGTCGTAAAAAATCAGACCGAAGATGCGGAGTCACGGGCTTCCAAACAGGACGCGCATATTTCGGATGGTTCAGTTACGACCAGCCAAATTGACATTGAAATTCATGACGCAAAAAAATGTTTCAAATGGCTCTGAGCACTATGGGACTTAACATCTTAGGTCATCAGTCCCCTAGAACTTAGAACTACTTAAACCTAACTAACCTAAGGACATCACACGCATCCATGCCCGAGGCAGGATTCGAACTTGCAACCGTAGCAGTCCCGCGGTTCCGGACTGCAGCGCCTAGAACCGCATGACCACCGCGGCAGGCAAATTCCCGACGCAGGAACTGTCAATAGGAATGCAGTCGAGTGTTTACAGCAATCCGTTCCGATGCCGCTTCTCGACTCGCCACAGGCGGTCAACACACAAGAGGCAGAAGTCTGTCAACTGCAAATCGTAAACACAGAGGATGATGCAGGCGGTGTGGAGCATAACACTAAAACCCGCCACCTCGGAACTGCTTCCAAACAACGTGAGGAACCGGAAAGCTGTATACAAACAGCCAGTGCGGCTCCAAACAAACACAGTGAGCCTACTGAAGACGCGTCTTCCGACTTGCCGTCACCCGTTCCGAAGCAAGGTCTTTCACATCCTGCTTACGGCCATGACTCGCCGACTCCGCCGTCTTCTATGACGCTTCGGACGACTGTGCGCGGAAAAATAAAGTTAAGCCAAATCGTGGCTGCAAGTAATTCACAGAGTAAAGTCAGCGCAAAAACTGGTACAAAACCTGCAGATGAAGGTTCGAAGTCCGACGGAGAGATGGACTGGGCTTCCTACGCTTCCCGGCACCCACTCGTCTCTGACGATAATAATTCAAGCTTATACTTTTTGTCCCGGAACATTAATAGAGTTAGGAAACATTTAAAATTAGCAATGCTACGGCAGTTTATCTATGAGTCCGAAGTTGATACAGTTCTGTTAAAGGAAGTGTTTATCTTAAGTTTTCATGTATCAGGATTTGCAACAATCGTAAACACCGCGGTTATTTTTGACGTCACCCTCGTCAATGTCTATGCTGCATCTGCAACGACTCTAAAATCAGAAATAGCTAACTTCTTTGAACAACACATCATCTACTTGTTACGCCGCAACCCAACCCAGTTGATAATTAGTGGTGATTTTAACTGTGTGATCCATAGGAAAGATCAATCGTCAAACGTTAATTACTGTAGGGAACTACATGATCTGGTACGTTACCTGCAGCTGAAGGATGAGTGGAAACTAAAATTTCCTACCATGGTAAAGTACACGTACCTGACCTCCACGGCATGTAGCTGTCTAGACCGTTTGTACATCTCTGAGAATAGCTGCGAACGTGTTCTGGCCGCCGACGTTATTCCGGCTAGTTTCTCCGACCACTGCGCCCTCTGTGTCACGATAAATCTGGCCAAACAACATACTAAATGGCAAAGGATTCCGTGGAGTCTAAATGTTTCTATTCTCGCCGATGCCGCGCTACCAGATGTCATCTCCACGACATGAGCGGATTGTCTCAAGCAATGCTGCAGATCTCCGAGCAAGATAGCCTGGTGAAATGTGGTCCAAAGGAAAATGCGATTATCCTTAAAAAAGTACAGTTGGCAACGGTCGCAGGTTGTCAAACGCATGATTGATTTTTACCAGACAGTTCTGCGAGAGTTGTATGGGACTACGTCACCAACCAACACGCAGCTAGCGACCATCAAACAAATAAAGGCGAAGCTTATAGGCATAAAGTGAACGCAGCTTGAAGGACTGAAGATCAGATATAAAGCGAAATCACTTCAAGAGGACGAACTTGCATCGCTGTATCACCTCATAGAACATCGCACCAATCGCAAGCGAGCTTTTATTCGGAGCTGGACGCAGATGATGGACTCCGTTTGACACGACAGAGTGTTATACTTACTGCAGTTTACCGGTACTTCACGGATCTGTATTCGAAATGCGATGCACATGGTGATGACGGTGGCGAGACCGTGCGCGCTCTGCCCCCGCAGTAACGCCGGCGGAGAACTCGGCAGTCATACACGATTTTGCTCCGGGCGAAGTCCTTGAACTGGTTTCCCATTCACCATCGAATAAATCCCCTGGCCCTGATGGATTTCCACGGGAATTTTATGTGCGTTTCTGGCTCATAATCGGACACGCTTTTACAGATGTTCTCAGTAAAGTGATGCGAGGGACTGACGTGCCGGCAGAAGTGAAGGAAGGTCGAATTGTATTGATACCAAAGAGCTAACACCGAAAAACCTCAGATAACTTCCGACCGATTACAATATTCAATTTTGCTAACAAAATATTTGTCATAGCACTCAACAGCAGATTGTCTCCATTAATGAAGCAAGTGATTCACAACCATCAATCATGCTTCCCTGGTCGCACTATTATGACGCCCCTTTCGGCATATACAGATTTTATAGCCATAGCGTCAGTCACTAACGTGAACCTCGCATTGCTGTTTATAGACTTTTGCAAGGCATTTGATCGTGTCCGCCACGAGTACCTCCTACAGCTACTGCAGCAGTGTGGTTTTGATAAACGGTTTATTAATGTCGTGCAACATTACAACCGAAGTCAGCGTAAATGGACAGCTTACCCAGCCCATCGAGGCCCAAAGAGGAGTACCGCAGGGGAGCCCTCTCTCCATGATGTTATTTGTTTTATCGCTGGAGCCACTCTTACGCTCCATTCATGACAAACTTGCAGGCTTGTCGATCGCCGGGACGTCCTTCGTGGTTCATGCTTACGCCGATGACGGCGGAGTGTTACTGCGCAACGACGGAGACGTATTAACCCTCAAGACCGCGTTAGACGAGTACTGTCGTACTTCCGGTGCTAAAATCAACGCCGATAAATGCACCTTTGTCAACATTCAAGGATTCGACGCACTTATTGTACCTTGGTCGAAGAGTGTCGAAGCCCACACCGCTCTGGGGATGATTATCGACAAATGCCCACTAAAATTAAATGCAAAATATTGGAAGCAAGTCACCAGTGAAATGCAAGGTGCTATGTATGATAACAATTTTGGGTCCGTTGACGTTCTCCAACACATACGACTCCTCAACAGTTATATATTTAGTAAAGTATACTATACGGCCCAAATATTTCCAGTCCCCAAGATGCAAGTCAATCACTTGATGAAACTCTCTAACAGATTTATCTAGCAAGGTCATCTGTTTAAAATGAAATACACCACGGCGGATTCAACATGCCTGACATTAACAGAAAGTGTACTGCTTATATATTAAACGAATCACCCACTTGTTGGACAGGGAACCTATCAGCGTAACCAATTGGCTCTTCCGATCCTTACAGCCCATCAATATGCACCCACCCATTGATGTAGGTAAAACGCATTACAAACTACGACATGTCAAGCAGTTTTTCTTGAGTAAGCTATGTAGATAGAAAGTATCTCACGCAGGATTTACTGACGACGCACCTGTTATTAAAAAGACGGACATCTCCAGTAGTCCGAAATCCCATTGAACATAGATACCCGAGCATGCATTGAAAGGCTGTTAGGAACAACATTAAATTTAACAGTCAACACTGCTGAGGTGGCGCCGGTCACGGTGGTCTCGCGGTTCTAGGCGCGCTGTCCGGAACCGTGCGACTGCTACGGTCTCAGGTTCGAATCCTGCCTCGGGCTTGGGTGTGTGTGATGTCCTTAGGTTAGTTAGGTTTAAGTTGTTCTAAGTTCTAGGGGACTGATAACCACAGCAGTTGAGTCCCATAGTGCTCAGAGTTATTTACTTTTTTTTTTTTTTTTTTTTTTTTTTTTTTTTTTTTTTTTTTGCTGAGGTGGCGTCCACATGGTATAAAGTCGTAAACGATGTTGTACCCACAAATAAAAGATTGCATACAACGACTTATGTGACTGATAAATGCGTCCGCTGTGATCTGGTCGACACCTTAGGACATCACTTCACTTGTGGCTGTCATCTCATTAACTGGAAATGGGTGCAGCAGAGGCTGGGCCTGATTACCCGCAAAACTCCAGCCAGTCACTGCACCGAGATCCTGATCTGGGCGGACGCGAAACATTTTCCCCCTGGCAAGAACAACACCATGATGTGGCTGTTAGGGCAGTGTGTGACATATACCATTATCCACAATAGTTAAGATATTTAGTTTCGAGGTTTATATGAAAACGGCACGTTGGAAGATAAAACGTTACCAAAATGTTTGGTAACATGTTAGACATAATTTTTGGAAAACAAGGCCTAGGGTAATACTCGACGCCGATAAGGACACAAAACACATGCATGACGTTGTAGCGGACAAAATACACAACGACTAAGGGGTTACACCTGTTCCCAGGACTGCTCCCGACTTCTCAACGGTGTTATATAACTTCATTTGACGTTTTACTTTTACTTTTATGTTGCCTGTGCATGGTCTTGTTATTCTTTTGTATGCTCCAAATGACTTTCTCTGAACAGTTTGGATGGTTGTGAATCAATTGACAGAACTGCAATTCTAGTTAAGACAGTCAATTATATATATATATATATATATATATATATATATATATATATATATATATACTCCTGGAAATGAACAAAAGAACACATTGACACTGGTGTGTCAGACCCACCATACTTGCTCCGGACACTGCGAGAGGGCTATACAAGCAATGATCACACGCACGGCACAGCGGACACACCAGGAACCGCGGTGTTGGCCGTCGAATGGCGCTAGCTGCGCAGCATTTGTGCACCGCCGCCGTCAGTGTCAGCCAGTTTGCCGTGGCATACGGAGCTCCATCGCAGTCTTTAACACTGGTAGCATGCCGCGACAGCGTGGACGTGAACCGTATGTGCAGTTGACGGACTTTGAGCGAGGGCGTATAGTGGGCATGCGGGAGGCCGGGTGGACGTACCGCGGAATTGCTCAACACGTGGGGCGTGTGGTCTCCACAGTACATCGATGTTGTCCCCAGTGGTCGGCGGAAGGTGCACGTGCCCGTCGACCTGAGACCGGACCGCAGCGACGCACGGATGCACGCCAAGACCGTAGGATCCTACGCAGTGCCCTAGGGGACCGCACCGCCACTTCCCAGCAAATTAGGGACACTGTTTCTCCTGGGGTATCGGCGAGGACCATTCGCAACCGTCTCCATGAAGCTGGGATACGGTCCCGCACACCGTTAGGCCGTCTTCCGCTCACGCCACAACATCGTGCAGCCCGCCTCCAGTGGTGTCGCGACAGGCGTGAATGGAGGGACGAATGGAGACGTGTCGTCTTCAGCGATGAGAGTGGCTTCTGCCTTGGTGCCAATGATGGTCGTATGCGTGTTTCGCGCCGTGCAGGTGAGCGCCACAATCAGGACTGTATACGACCGAGGCACACAGGGCCAACACCCGGCATCATGGTGTGGGGAGTGATCTCCTACACTGACCGTACACCACTGGTGATCGTCGAGGGGACACTGAATAGTGCACGGTACATCCAAACCGTCCTCGAACCCATCGTTCTACCATTCCTAGACCGGCAAGGGAACTTGCTGTTCCAACAGGACAATGCACGTCCGCATGTATCCCGTGCCACCCAACGTGCTCTAGAAGGTGTAAGGCAACTACCCTGGGCAGCAATATCTCCGGATCTGTCCCCCATTGAGCATGTTTGGGACTGGATGAAGCGTCGTCTCACGCGGTCTGCACGTCCAGCACGAACGCTGGTCCAACTGAGGCGCCAGGTGGAAATGGCATGGCAAGCCGTTCCACAGGACTACATCCAGCATCTCTACGATCGTCTCCATGGGAGAATAGCAGCCTGCATTGCTGCGAAAGGTGGATATACACTGTACTAGTGCCGACATTGTGCATGCTCTGTTGCCTGTGTCTATGTGCCTGCGGTTCTGTCAGTGTGATCATGTGATGTATATGACCCCAGGAATGTGTCAATAAAGTTTCCCCTTCCTGGGACAAAGAATACACGGTATATATATATATATATATATATATATATATATATATATATATATATATATATATATTGTAATTCTCTTTAATATGTTTTCGTTTTGGCTCTATGCCTCTGTCTGGAGTGTAGATGGTATTGTCAGTTTAAAATTATTGTTGTGCTTTGTATGGTTAAAAATGGCACTAAGTATATTGAAATGTGTTCTTCAGTCTATTGAAAGACGTAATTCCTGTTGAAACCGTTCCAGTACTTCATTATTTTGTTTTACTGCTTATGTGCTTATATGATTGTTTGATAAATAAAAAGCAAGCAGTTGGTGGTTGATAAGACACGACAGATTTCCTTCCCCATTCTTCTCTAATAACCTCGATATCGACTGGACTCCATTACAGTTGTTATAATAGGGCAAACGTTTGTGGAAGTTCTTCTCGCACATGTTTTGCGGAGCTGTTACCTTAATACAATTTGATCAATTCCCATACATGTCAAGTCATTGAAGTTCTGTTAGAAGCCTCTTTAAAACGTCACAGAGATAATTATAATATAATATAATATAATAACTGTATAATAACTGTATTATAGTTCCATTAGAAAGAAACAAATTCAATGCCGTGTTCCGCGACTATAACGATCAAAATTACTTACGAGCGCTTCATTATAGGTTCCATTGACTTAGCCACCGCCTCGGTTAACGCAGGTAAAAGCGCTCTTCGATATCTTTCTGGTTACATTTAGGACGGTCCAGTTTAGCTGTCTCCCTCTATATAGTTACTAGCATAGAAACCTTTGTACAGTAAGAGTACATAATGGCTTCAAACGCTGAAATGGAAAAAAAGTCCATGGAAATGTACGTACAAAGCACGGCGTTGTATGGACCTAGTGAAATCCAGTGAAAATTAAATAAAGGCATTTGGAATATGACGCAGTAAAATAATGCTAAAATGTGGGAAGAAGAAGTACGAAATTAAGAAATACAAAAAAAAGACTAAAGAGGTGTAGAAGATCCTGTACAGAAAATGCTGCGGGTTAGCAGGACACCTGCTACTCTGATTAGGAGTGATTTAATTGACGCAAAAAGAAGCATTAGAGGAGAAAATAATTGCAGGCAGATACGTATTAGAGTACCTAAATGAAAATTTAGATGAGTGTAGCGGTCATTTACAAATAAAGAGATTAACGTAACGTAAATGGGAAAATATGGAAGATGGTATCACAACAGTCGAAATGCCAATCTCTTGACAGTTAAAATTTTTAGTTATCCACAGAGAATCAAAAATGGCTCTGAGCACTACGGGACTTAACATCGGAGGTCATCATCCCCTAGAACTTAGAATTACGTAAGCCTAACTAACCTAAGGACATGACACACATCCATGTCCGAGGTAGGATTCGAACCGTAATAGTCGCGCCGTTCTGGACTGAAGCGCCAAGAACCGCTCAGCCACCACGGCCGGCGACACAGGGTCAATCCAAGCTTACGCTCATATATGAGTCACTGCTCCATTATGACTTGTGATGTTCCAAGAAGTATAAAATATTGCCATTCAATCTTTCCCGTACTGTGACAACCGTTTAACCTAAGTGAGATTGTTTTAAAAACGTGCAATAATATTCTGTATATATGGACATCTGCACATAATGCATAATTTCATCTAATTATAAGCACAATTTAAAGTAAGTGCGAAAAAGAATACTTCAGTCATTGGGTAACGTGGTACCTATGCTGTTAAACGAATCCAACCAGACAGAGGTTTACGTTTCCGGTGTTTCTCTCACTATTTTGCAGTTGTCATTGCAAAACTCATCATATTTTACGCTTAGTTTACGAGAAACATACGGACCAGTGCAAAATTATCGAATTTCTTTTTCCTGGGAGAGGCTTTCCATGAATTCGGAGTAACGTTTTATTGGATTAAATCTAAGTGGCAGTTAAAAATGCAGTCCAGGAAAACGTGGAATACGTGTTGTGAATAACTTAAATGAATGGGAAAGTGTTATCTTCTAATAACGCAGATGGATCTGGACTAAGTAAGTAAACTGCTAGGAGTACGGGTTACGTGCAGAGTAAAGTGGAGGGGAGACATTTTCGCTTCTCCGGTCTGCGGCTTTTGCCAGCGTGAACTGTGGCGGTGGCTACGTCAGTGGAATCTATAATGAAGCGCTTGTGCGATTTACCAACGTAGTTAGGCTCCTTTGTAGTACAAAGAGAGAGCAAAACGGGTTCTGACAGGTGGCAGCTGGAACTGGCCCGCCGAGTTAAAAGGCGGCTCTTCAGCTATTACACAGCGTAATTCGCAGGGTTCTTCACACTCCCGCGTCGGGTGCTCTGTGATACATTTTTTATAGTTTATATTCTGAATGTGACAGGCAGTGAAAAAGAAAATGGTTTAAAATTTTCCACGGGTAGTTAATTTAAATATCTGACAGTGGATAACGTAACTGATGTACCCACGTCACCCTGTTCGGTCTCTAAGTCATCGACGACATCGATATTACTCTGAGTGAAATACCTTGTACCACCAGAAAAATATGAATAATGTATTCGGTTACAGCATTCATTCTTAATCTAAAAAAAGTCATGACATCCATCGTGCATGTTACTCCTATTATAGTTTCAAATACTCTTGAAGTAATCATCGTCAAACCCAATTTCATTTTCCGTAGTTGTTAGCGTTCTGCGTTGCAACAGAATTCTCTTTCTTCAAGACAATATTGCGAACACCATGCATGACCGTGTTGCGAGTCATAGCATAAAACCGCGTAGTCTCGCAAGATACCAAATTTACACGCCATTATTTCCTCTTCAGCTAGATCTACATAACCAGGTCGTCGCATGATATATACGTTCATCAGGTTATAATCTGTCTTTCGTCCTGTGACAACATGTTCAACCTAATAACCTCTATAGACAAGTAGCATTTACTCAGTGAGCACATTCATAATGCACGGCCTCTGGCGGAGTGATTACACGACTGTAACATCCCTGTAATGGACTGGCCTGCACAGAGTACTGACCTGAATCCTACAGAACGTCGACTTCTTGGCTGGTCTCACCGACCGACATCGATACCTGTCTCAGTCCAGCACTCCGTGAAGAATGGGCTGCCATTCCCCAAGAAATATTTCAGCACCTGATTGGACGTGTGCCTGCGAGAGTGGAATCTTTCATCAAGGCTAAGGGTGGACCAACACCATACTGAATTCCAGCATTACCGATGGAGGGCCCCTAGAACTTGTAAATCATTTTCAACCAGGTGTCCTGATTCTTTTGATGACATAGTATACATAAATACTTTAGGTACAAATAGGAATGTTTTTTGTAATTATGTATTTGACAGCCTTCGTTCAACTTAATAACCTCCATACATAAGGACCATATACCCCGTAGCTACAAAGCATCCGTGTATCTCTACCGTTGGCACTGATTCATCCAAATATATATAACTGCTTTAGGTACAACAAAGAACGTTTGACTTATGACCAGACTGTACCACACCACCATCTGGGGTATTATTGCCACCCAAGAAGAACCCCGTATTATTTAAGTTAATATACCCGGTCCCAGTATTAATTATTTGCATTCAAGCATATTAGTTAACGAAGGTACTGGTTGAGTCACGTCATCTCAATTTGACAGAAAGCTCTGTCATTAAGAATCCCAGAGGCCCTCGTCATCTATTACGTGTTTGATCATATAAAGGAATCGAATAAACATGGATTGTGGGATGGACCAAAATATGACTGACTTCTGTAGTAACTTTTGTGCCTGTAAAATAGAGAAAACCTTCAACGTTTGGACAAATTACGAATAATATTAACACCAGCAAAAATAACGACAATTATTTATTTGTTGGCTGTTGGTTCTCCTTTTGCATGAGATCACAGAAAACTATGTACCTATCTCCCGCAAAAAGGGCGACAATTCAAAAAGTGTAAATGAAAGGGATAAATCGTCTGCGCAGTTTGACCTCATGAATGCCCCTCGCAGATACAACTGCACTGAAACCAAACGTCAGAGACGTCTATACCGTGTACTCTGTAGTGTTGATTCACCCAGTCGCTTAAATTATGGAAAATGGGAATACGACTGTCATCGTCTTGGAACATAGTTCGTTCAACTAGACAAACAATTGCAACATTACCGAAGACAGTCGCTCAGAACTGTGATACAATCCTGACCTGCATCCCGTCCATGTGTCTCTATTAGAGAGCAACACTAAAATGCGAAACAGTCTCTTTGACAGCTTTTAAGTCTGCTATCGTATTTCCTAGTTATGTGATCCGCAAATAAGCTTCAAAGTATCAGAATGGCAGAGCATGTTTGACTGCATTTCACATGGGGTTGACATTTAATAATGGTAGTGTTATTGTAACTTACCAATTGGATCTTTTTCTGGAATGCATAATATTTGTACACTAGCTGCTCTTACTAAATTTGCAATTCGTATCATTCGGAACGGTTCATATGCACTGCACTGATTAACATTTACAACAATCAGCCCGCATCTCGTGGTCGAGCGGTAGCGTTCTCGCTTCCCACACCCGGGTTCCTGGTTTCGATTCCCGGCGGGGTCAGGGATTTTCTCTGCCTCTTGATGGCTGGGTGTTGTGTGGTGTCCTTAGGTTTGTTAGGTTTAAGTAGTTCTAAGTTCTAGGGGACTGATGACCATAGATGTTAAGTCCCATAGTGCTCAGACCCATTTGACCGATTTTTGAACAACAATCAGTTTCTGGAGGTCCAAGGTTAACACATTTAGCTACAAATCGAAAAATTTTTGGCCCAGGTTACTCTGAATTAAAGTTATCAGCAGTGAGGGCTCAAGACTTCCGGTATGAAGAATCGTCCTCGACCTGTCAACGGCCTCGTAAAAGGGGGTGGAGAAGCAGGCAGTGGTTCAGCCCATTCTCTTGCCCTTGGGGTGGTTCAACTGTCCCTAAAAGAAGCAGGAATGAGCAATGATCGACGACATGGGAATGCAGAAGGCAATGGAAACCGCTGCATTAAACAAATAATTGAAAAAGTGTCAAGACGGTCTATCCGTAGGCAAAAGATTTCTGATTAGTAGCCGATGCGGATCTTCTGGAGTGAAATGCACGGGTTCTGTTAGTTAAAATGGAGATCAACGAAATGAAATGGAAAGACGAGATTTATGGTCAGACGTGTACAGGGTGATATAAGAAGATGGTATCTGTTCATTCGGACATGTTCGAAAGAACAGATAATATCTTCATATGGATAAGGCTAGCCGGCCAATGATCTTCAGTGCGGATGCACTCACATTACCCGAACTCTAACGGGAATCGGTCGAATGTCGCAAATAATACCTATAGTGGGCAGGGGCACTACATATGCAGTAAGTGGACGGGGAGTGTGCCAGAGATATGTCCAAGCAGTCGCACTGTCCTCTGTGTCCTCGGTGACTCAGTCGTATAGAGCGTCTGCCATGTAAGCCCTTGATATTTATCAACGCCAGTAAGCAGCTGGATTTCATTGTAATTTCATATACAGGGTGGTGTTAACAGCAGCAGGGAGTAGAATAATGGGATAAGGATTCGTCATGAATAGAAAGGTACAGCGGAGAGTATGGTACTGTGAACAGTGTAGTGACAGGATTATTCTCATCAGAATTAATAGCAAACCAGTGACAACAACATTAGTTCAGTCGGACATGTCAACGTCACAAGCACACGGCGAGGAGAAAGAGGAGGTACGTGAGGCCATTGAGCCGTTTATAAGACTTTTAAAGGAGGTTTAAATATAATTATTATGGGATCTGAGATCCTGTTGTAAGGGATGGAATGGAAGCGAGATCTAGGGGACCATATGGGCTCTAGAAGAGGAATGACGAGAGGAGAAAGGCTGCTAGAGCTTTCAAGTAAATGTTGGGTAGTGACAGCGAATGCGTTATTCAGAAATAAAAAGAGGAAGATTGTAGACCTGGAAACGTCTCGGAAACACGGGTGGATTCCAGTTGTATTATATCATGGTTGACAGAGCTTCCGAAATCATAAACTGTGTTGTAATTCAAATCACAATTTGGTAATGCTAAACAGTCGGCTGCTATTTAGAAGAATCCTTCCGAAAGGGCGATGTGAAAAAAAGCGAAATACAGAACAAATGAGGAATAATGATCTGCATTTGAAGTTCTGCAGAGCTGATGCAACGGATACGACAGTAAACCGTTAAGTTGGAGAGGGACAGACGTCTGTACAAAGTACAGTGTAGCTTCTCGTCTCCTATCAGACAAATTAACGGGAAGAATTGCTACATCGGAGACACTAATTACACAAGTTATTGTTTGCCAAAACTGAATTAACCACAAAGCGAAACTCTGCAAATATCGCCTGATTCTTCTATAGATCTTGAGGAGGGCTGCTTACGTCGTTAAAAGCTGCTCCCGAATTCCGCACTTAATCCCTGCCGGTAGGCCATGATTGCTAACAGGCATTCTAAAGGTAGTGAATTTGGCAGTGGGTTTTGGGAGTATTAATACGTTCCTACAACAAAGTCTGAGTACGTGGGATGCCACCTCATTTATTTACCCAAACTGAAATGAGAAAAGATGTGTTTTAACAATTAACCGTATCTGAGCGCCAGTCTGAAAACCTTAATCTCAACAACTAACGATTGTGCAATCTGATTAAAACCTTTCGAGAACGATAATGTTCCCAAAAGAACGCACGGTACGTGTACCCACACTTCATTAAATATAATCGTCGCACTAGTTAGCATAAAACATCAAATTATTTTCTCCAGTGAAGTTTATTTCTCGCGGTTTATAAGTGTTCACAATCCTGATGAAAGTACTGTACGGGGTGCAAAGTTAAACTTTTACTTACACTTCATTAAATCAAATAACCATTCGTAATACACACATGTTGCTTGCATTGACTTCATCTGGATTATCATAACTCAACCTCACCTGCTCGCACAGGGCGTATTCGCGATTGGCTAGCTAAGACAATCAGTCACTCGCAACGTTAATAAATTCTGAATAACTGAGATTGTACTTGTATGAGCATCTGTGTGGATAATGTCTTCAGCATTCAGAATAATTTATTAATCATTTAAACAAATGTATTAATAATGGAAGTTATTTGTCTTGCTTCGGCATCTAACACAAGATTCCCTGCTGTTTGTCATCGCTCCAGACAACTAGGCAAACTGTCTTAGCTTTCCCACATTCCATGTCAACGTAGCATGACAACCTGTTGCTTGTGGAGGAGTTAACACCTCCTTCCTACTGTGTCACATCGCTGCAGTACTGTAAGCGCTTATGCAGGGAGTCTCAAACATTTTGCTTCAGATTGGAACAGGTGATAGTGGGTCTGCAATCTACATCTACACCTACATCTACATTTATACACCGCAAGCCACCCAACGGTGTGTGACAGAGGGCACTTTACGTGCCACTGTCATTACCTCCATTTCCTGTTCCAGTCGCGTACGGTTCGCGTGAAGAACGACTGCCGGAAAGTCTCCGCGCACGCTCGAATCTCTCTAATTTTACATTCGTGATCTCCTCGAGAGATATAAGTAGGGGGAAGCAATATATTCGATACCTCATCCAGAAACGCACCCTCTCGAAACCTCAACAACAAGCTACACCGCGATGGCGAGCGCCTCTCTTGCAGAGTCTGCCACTTGAGTTTGCTAAATATCCCCGTAACGCTATCACGGTTACCAAATAACCCTGTGACGAAATGCGCCGTTCTTTTTTGGATCTTTTCCATCTCCTCCGTCAACCCGACCTGGTACGGATCTCACACTGATGAGCAATACTCAAGTATAGGTCGAACCAGTGTTTTGTAAGCCACCTCCTTTGTTGATGGACTAAATTTCCTAAGGACTCTCCCAATGAATCTCAACCTGGTACCCGCCCTACCAACAATTAATTTTATATGATCATTCCCCTTCAAATCGTTCCGCACGTACACTCCGAAAGATTTTACAGAAGTAAATGCTACCAGTGTGTGTTCCGCTATCATATAGTCATACAATAAAGGATACTTCTTTCTATGTATTCGCAATACATTACATTTGTCTATGTTAAGGGTCAGTTGCCACTCCCTGCACTAAGTGCCTATCCGCTGCAGATCTTCCTGAATTTCGCTGCTATTTTCTAATGCTACAACTTCTCTGTATACTACAGCACCATCCGCTAAAAGCAGCATGGAACTTCCGACACTATCTACTAGGTCATTTATGTATATTGTGAAAAGCAATGGTCCCATAACACTCCCCTGTGGCACGCCAGAGGTTACTTTAACGTCTGTAGACGTCTCTCAATTGAGAACAACATGCTGTGTTCTGTTTGCTAAAACCTCTTCTATCCAGCCACACAGCTGGTCTGATATTCCGTAGGTTCTTACTTTGTTTATCAGGCGACAGTGCGGAACTGTATCGAATGCCTTCCGGAAGTCAAGGAAAATGGCATGTACCTGGGAGCCTGTATCTAATGGGACTATCTGTGCTCTTTTCCAATCATTTGGAACCTTCCGTTCCTCTAGAGACTTGCGGTACACGGCTGTTAGAAGTGGGGCAAGTTCTTTCGCGTACTCTGTGTAGAATCGAATTGTTATCCCGTCAGGTCTAGTGGTCTTTCCTCTGTTGAGTGATTTCAGTTGCTTTTCTATTCCTTGGACACTTATTTCGATGTCAGCCATTTTTTCGTTTGTGCGAGGATTTAGAGAACTCTGTGAAACAGCTTTGGAAAAAGGTGTTTAGTATTTCAGCTTTACGCGTGTCACCCTCTGTTTCAATTCCATCATCATCCCGGAGTGTCTGGATATGCTGTTTCGAGCCACTTACTGATTTAACGTAAGACCAGAATCTCCTAGGATTTTCTATCAAGTTGGTACATAGAATTTTTCTTTCGAATTCACTGAACGCTTCACGCATAGCCTTCTTTACGCTAACTTTGACATCGTTTAGCTTCTGTTTGTCTGAGAGGTTTTGGCTGCGTTTAAACTCTCAGTGAAGCTCTCTTTGCTTTCGCAGTAGTTTCCTAACTTTGTTGTTGAAATACGGTGGGTTTTTCCCGTCCCTCACAGCTTTAGTCGGCAAGTACCTGTCTAAAACTCATTTTACGATTGCCTTGAACTTTTTCGATAAACACTCAACATTGTCAGTGTCGGAAAAGAAATTTTCGTTTTGATGTGTTAAGTAGTCTGAAATCTGCCTTCTATTACTCTTGCTAAACAGATAAACCTTCCTCCCCTTTTTTTGTTCCTGTTTACTTCCATATTCAGCGGTGCTCCAACGTCCTTATGATCACTGATTCCCTGTTCCGCGCTTACAGAATCGAAAAGTTCGGGTCTGTTTGTTATGAGTAGGTCCAAGATGTTATCTCCACGAGTTGTTTAATTGCTCGAGGTAATTTTCGGATAGGGCAATTAGTATAATGTCACTCGATGCTCTGTCCCTACCACCCGTCCTAAACATCTGAGTGTCCCAGTCTATATTTGGTAAATTGAAATCTAAGACTATAACATGCTGAGGAAATTTATGTGAAATGTATTCCAGACTTTCTCTCAGTTGTTCTGCCACTAATGCTGCTGAGTCGGGAGGTCGCTAAAAGGAGCCAATTATTAACCTAGCTCGGTTGTTGAGTGTAACCTCCACCCATAATAATTCACAAGAACTATCCACTGCTACTTCACTACAGGATAAACTACTACTAACAGCGACAAACACGCCACCTCCGGTTACATGCAATCTATCCTTTCTAATCACCGTCTGTGCCTTTGTAAAAATTTCAGCAGAATTTATCTCTGGCTTCAGCCAGCTTTCCGTACCTATAACAATTTCACCTTCGGCGCTTTATATCAGCGTTTTAAGTTCCGGTTCTTTACCAATGCAGATTCGACAGTTTACAATTACAATACATCTACACCTGACGGTGTGTGGCGGAGGGTACCCTGAGTACCTCTATCGGTTCTCCCTTCTATTCCAGTCTCGTATTGTACGTGGAAAGAAGGATTGTCGGTATGCTTCTGTGTGGGCTCTAATCGCTCTGATTTTATCCTCATGGTCTCTTCGCGAGATATACGTAGGAGGGAGCAATATACTGCTTGACTCTTCGGTGAAGGTATGTTCTCGAAACTTTAACAAAAGCCCGTACCGAGCTACTGAGCGTCTCTCCTGCAGAGTCTTCCACTGGAGTTTATCTATCATCTCCGTAACGCTTTCGCAATTACTAAATGATCCTGTAACGAAGCGCGCTGCTCTCCGTTGGATCTTCTCTATCTCTTCTATCAACCCTACCTGGTGCGGATCCCACACTGCTGAGCAGTATTCAAGCATTGGGCGAACAAGCGTACTGTAACCTACTTCCTTTGTTGTCGGATTGCATTTCCTTAGGATTCTTCCAATGAATCTCAGTCTGGCATCTGCTTTACCGACAATCAACTTTATATGATCATTCCATTTTAAATCACTCCTAATGCGTACTCCCAGATAATTTATGGAATTAACTGCTTCCAGTTGCTGACCTGCTATTTTGTAGCTAAATGATAAGGGACCTATCTTTCTATGTATTCGCATCACATTACACTTCGCTACATTGAGATTCAATTGCCATTCCGTGCACCATGCGTCAATTCGCTGCAGATCCTCCTGCATTTCAGTACAATTTTCCATTGTTGCAACCTCTCGATACACCACAGCATCATCTGCAAAAAGCCTCAGTGAACTTCCGATGTCATCCACCAGGTCATTTATGTATATTGTGAATAGCAACGGTCCTATGACACTCCCCTGCGGCACACCTGAAATCACTCTTACTTCGGAAGACTTCTCTCCATTGAGAATGACGTGCTGCGTTCTGTTATCTAGGAACTCCTCAATCCAATCACACAATTGATCTGATAGTCCGTATGCTCTTACTTTGTTCATTAAACGACTATGGGGAACTGTGTCAAACGCCTTGCGGAAGTCAAGAAACACGGCATCTACCTGTGAACCCGTGTCTAAGGCCCTCTGAGTCTCGTGGACGAATAGCGCGAGCTGGGTTTCACACGATCGTCTTTTTCGAAACCCATGCTGATTCCTACAGAGTAGATTTCTAGTCTCCAGAAAAGACATTATACTCGAACATAATACGTGTTCCAAAATTCTACAACTGATCGACGTTAGAGATATAGGTCTATAGTTCTGCACATCTGTTCGACGTCCCTTCTTGAGAACGGGGATGACCTGTGCCCTTTTCCAATCCTTTGGAACGCTTCGCTCTTCTAGAGACCTACGGTACACCGATTGCTGCTTGGTTCAAAATGGTTCAAATGGCTCGGAGCACTATAGGACTTAACATCTGTGGTCATCAGTCCCCTAGAACTTAGAACTATTTATACCTAACTAACCTAAGGACATCACACACATCCATGTCCGAGGAAGGATTCGAACTTGCGACCATAGCAGTCGCGCGGTTCCGGACTGAGCGCCTAGAACCGCGAGACCACCGCGGCCGGCTGCTGCTTGGTCCCCGCAAGTCCTGACTTTGCACCGCACCCTTTGAGGCTGTTGCCCTTTCTGTACTTGCCCGAGGCCATCTAACCTAAAACATACTAATCGATTACATTGACATAGGGAACCGTCGGTCGGAAATGCATATTTGCTGTGTTATAAACATACGAAGCGTACACCCATAAGGACAACGTTGATCATAGTAATTGATCAAAGCGATAGACCGTCAATCTGAATGCATGTACTGCAAGGTGCGTGTAGTTCTGTCACACTCTCTTAAAGATCCAGAATGTTTGTAGTACACGGAAACGACCAGCCAGTTATAAGCAGAGTATATCCCTGCCACCACGCAGACGTACTGTACACAGCTTAGTTCATATCACATGCGTCAAGTGACGTCCGCATGCACCACACCGGCGATTAACATGTACCGCTCATACACCAACACCACTATTCGTTGTGGCAGTTGTCGATCACGTCAAACGGCTTGTGACGTGCCCATGATGAAGTGTGTACGACGCGTAGTCATAGAACGAACGATACCCGTCACGAGAGCAGGCAGACATGCATTTAATGCACCGTGCGGCAGGATGTAGTACCCCTAAAGCTGCTCTAATGAACAGAGTATGTTTTCACAACAGGCAACATACTACTTGGAAAACGTTCATCTCCGGATACCAACGTACGAGAGACGGGAGCGTTTATGCCACAGAGAGCTGGACAAGGTTCCTGCCAAAGGCATGTCCAAATACTGGATTTGAACAGATGCGGGTCCAATGTGGAGAGTACTGTTAGTATTACACTCCTACCATCTCTATCATATACATGTGTAAGCACTTGGCCCAAAGGATTCTGAGACCGACGTTCACTTCCGTCAATAGATTATCCAGTTCAGTGCTGCAATACCGAACTTCTTACAGTTTGTGTTGTTCACGGATGAGGTCTGATTTACCATGACTGTGTTTACAATGGCCACAACAGCCATGTTTGGGGTTAGGTGAATCCCCACGCCACCCACATGGGTGGCCGCCAGCAAACGATTCTCTGACAACATAGGGGTAGGCAATGTCCCATATCACGTGAGAGGGGCTAATCTGCTGTCTCCCTGTTTGACTGGTCCACGTTACCTGCTCTTCCTGCGAGATGGCTTGCCACAGTTCTTGTGGACTCTACCACCTGTTGTCCATGAACACTACGGTGCACCAGCCCAGTTGATGTTAATATTCACGAGCACCTGAAAAAATTCTTTCCCTCATCACTTGATTGGAAAGGGAGAACCTTCTCATGAACAGTGTGATCGCAGAGTTCCACACCTCAGGACGCTTTCCTCGGGGTTAAATTAAGCTTGATTAAAAAAGGAAGTACAAAAATGATCAAATACAGGAAAAGAGCTATACAAGCCACTTACGAATGAAATAAACTGGAATTACGAGGAAACTAAAACTAAATGCTTGCAGGAATAATGTGATCAACTGGTGATCGACAGAATGGATTAAAAATGTTGAAAAGTCTAAGCAACCTTAGGTGAATTTAAAAAGTAATGACGCCAACAACAGTACAAAAACAATCCAACTGTTAAACGAAACCGGTCGGTGTGGCCGAGCGGTTCTATGCGCTTCAGTCTGGAACAGCACAGCCGCTACTGTTACCGGTTCGAATTCTGCCTCGGGCACGGATGTGTGTGATGTCCTAGGTTAGATAGGTTTAAGTAGTTCTAAGTTGTAGGGGACTGATGACCTCAGATGTTCAGTCCCATAGAGCTCAGAGCCATTTGAACCATTTTGTTAAACGCAGTAGTGAGAGTGGAGAGATCGAAATAGGATGGAGAGAAACTGTCCTACGAGGTGACAAAAGAAGAGATGGGGGTCGATATGGAATGTACAGAGTATCCAATATAACAGATTTTATCAGAGGTTTATAAAACTTATGATTAAATAAGGTGGAATGTATACATAACATTCCTTTGCAGGCTCTAAAATAACTGTGGAAAGTGACTTTTCCAGTTGGTTTGGAGAAGCTATGAGACTGTCTATATACTATCAGAAATCGGGAAAAACCAAAAAATTCTGGAAATAAAAGAAGCAGATGATATGAAAACTGTCGTAAATCATCGTAGCAGCTCATTCATCTAGGTTGATGACAAGAGTAATATACACTAGAATGTAACAGAAAATTAGACACCGTTAGATATCGATCAGTTTGGCTTTTGCAGAAGTAAGAATCACTGTGCTTGACAGTGGAAACAAGTGTTAACGAAGAATCAGGACACATTCACATGGTTTAAAATTTTTTTGCATTGATGGAGCATCATCGTAGGATGAAATTTTCTTGTAGAATTAATAAACAGCCAATCAGCTTCAGAATGGACGGTTCATTTAAACAACTTTACCATGGTTTCACCGTCAATAAAATGTCTACTTTAGAAGGAAATAGTGACAACTGGGTTACGTGTTTCGGTTGACGTACGTTAAAATATAGCCAAAGGGAAGCACTCAAATATAACATTTCAGCTCCACGATATTTAAACCATGCACAGCATCGTGGTTGTAATTTAGTATTACCACACTAACGCACACCTCCTGTATGCTAACCCAAAACTCTATCCACTGCACCAATCGTATAGGACGATTAATTTTTTCGGACAGAGGTAGTTACCGTACATGTGGTTGCAGTGTTGCCAGATTGGCACTCTTTAATGTGCTTTTTCTGCCGGACGCACTTGCCGGCCGAAATTTTGTGACAGGCATTCTTTTATCACTGACATGTGAGAAGTCGTGCTGCGAAGCCCGAGTGCGCGAATTTCGCTTCACCCTATGTGTGTGTGTGTGTGTGTGTGTGTGTGTGTGTGTGTGTGTGTGTGAGAGAGAGAGAGAGAGAGAGAGAGAGAGAGATAGATAGAGAGAGAGTATGTACTTTTTCGCTTTCGTACAGCAGTTTAAATAAACTTCCGGTCTTTCCGCTTTCCAACAGACTGGTCGTTTATTATTTCTACAAGAACATCGATATGGTTTGTCGTGGTAGACAGGTATTCGACATTGTGGAATGGTGCAAAGGTTTGAAATTGTTGGAAGAATATATTTAAGGTATTTAGGAAGACAGATAATATATAAGACATTCTAAAACCAGGAGGGATAAATAAAAGTGGAAGACCAAGAACGAATGCGGATTGAAGAGTGTGAGAGACAGTACTGCATCCTTCACCACTACTGTTCCGTCTGTGCATCGCAGAATAAATGATACAACTAAAAGAAAATTTCAGAAGTGGGATTAAAATTCAGGGCGAAACAATATCAATAATAAGATTTGTTTGTGACTTTGCTATCCTCAGTGAAATGAAAGAGGAATTATAGAGCCTGTTGAATGCAACTAATGGTCTACTGAGAAAAGAATATACACTCCTGGAAATTGAAATAAGAACACCGTGAATTCATTGTCCCAGGAAGGGGAAACTATATTGACACATTCCTGGGGTCAGATACATCACATGATCACACTGACAGAACCACAGGTACATAGACACAGGCAACAGAGCATGCACAATGTCGGCACTAGTACAGTGTATATCCACCTTTCGCAGCAATGCAGGCTGCTATTCTCCCATGGAGACGATCGTAGAGATGCTGGATGTAGTCCTGTGGAACGGCTTGCCATGCCATTTCCACCTGGCGCCTCAGTTGGACCAGCGTTCGTGCTGGACGTGCAGACCGCGTGAGACGACGCTTCATCCAGTCCCAAATATGCTCAATGGGGGACAAATCCGGTGATCTTGCTGGCCCGTGGAGTTGACTTACACCTTCTAGAGCCCGTTGGGTGGCACGGGATACATGCGGACGTGCATTGTCCTGTTGGAACAGCAAGCTCCCTTGCCGGTCTAGGAATGGTAGAACGATGGGTTCGATGACGGTTTGGATGTACCGTGCACTATTCAGTGTCCCCTCGACGATCACCAGAGGTGTACGGCCAGTGTAGGAGATCGCTCCCCACACCATGATGCCATGTAACCTCCACCCATAATAATTCACAAGAACTATCCACTGCTACTTCACTACAGGATAAACTACTACTAACAGCGACAAACACGCCACCTCCGGTTACATGCAATCTATCCTTTCTAATCACCGTCTGTGCCTTTGTAAAAATTTCAGCAGAATTTATCTCTGGCTTCAGCCAGCTTTCCGTACCTATAACAATTTCACCTTCGGCGCTTTATATCAGCGTTTTAAGTTCCGGTTCTTTACCAATGCAGATTCGACAGTTTACAATTACAATACATCTACACCTGACGGTGTGTGGCGGAGGGTACCCTGAGTACCTCTATCGGTTCTCCCTTCTATTCCAGTCTCGTATTGTACGTGGAAAGAAGGATTGTCGGTATGCTTCTGTGTGGGCTCTAATCGCTCTGATTTTATCCTCATGGTCTCTTCGCGAGATATACGTAGGAGGGAGCAATATACTGCTTGACTCTTCGGTGAAGGTATGTTCTCGAAACTTTAACAAAAGCCCGTACCGAGCTACTGAGCGTCTCTCCTGCAGAGTCTTCCACTGGAGTTTATCTATCATCTCCGTAACGCTTTCGCAATTACTAAATGATCCTGTAACGAAGCGCGCTGCTCTCCGTTGGATCTTCTCTATCTCTTCTATCAACCCTACCTGGTGCGGATCCCACACTGCTGAGCAGTATTCAAGCATTGGGCGAACAAGCGTACTGTAACCTACTTCCTTTGTTGTCGGATTGCATTTCCTTAGGATTCTTCCAATGAATCTCAGTCTGGCATCTGCTTTACCGACAATCAACTTTATATGATCATTCCATTTTAAATCACTCCTAATGCGTACTCCCAGATAATTTATGGAATTAACTGCTTCCAGTTGCTGACCTGCTATTTTGTAGCTAAATGATAAGGGACCTATCTTTCTATGTATTCGCATCACATTACACTTCGCTACATTGAGATTCAATTGCCATTCCGTGCACCATGCGTCAATTCGCTGCAGATCCTCCTGCATTTCAGTACAATTTTCCATTGTTGCAACCTCTCGATACACCACAGCATCATCTGCAAAAAGCCTCAGTGAACTTCCGATGTCATCCACCAGGTCATTTATGTATATTGTGAATAGCAACGGTCCTATGACACTCCCCTGCGGCACACCTGAAATCACTCTTACTTCGGAAGACTTCTCTCCATTGAGAATGACGTGCTGCGTTCTGTTATCTAGGAACTCCTCAATCCAATCACACAATTGATCTGATAGTCCGTATGCTCTTACTTTGTTCATTAAACGACTATGGGGAACTGTGTCAAACGCCTTGCGGAAGTCAAGAAACACGGCATCTACCTGTGAACCCGTGTCTAAGGCCCTCTGAGTCTCGTGGACGAATAGCGCGAGCTGGGTTTCACACGATCGTCTTTTTCGAAACCCATGCTGATTCCTACAGAGTAGATTTCTAGTCTCCAGAAAAGACATTATACTCGAACATAATACGTGTTCCAAAATTCTACAACTGATCGACGTTAGAGATATAGGTCTATAGTTCTGCACATCTGTTCGACGTCCCTTCTTGAGAACGGGGATGACCTGTGCCCTTTTCCAATCCTTTGGAACGCTTCGCTCTTCTAGAGACCTACGGTACACCGATTGCTGCTTGGTTCAAAATGGTTCAAATGGCTCGGAGCACTATAGGACTTAACATCTGTGGTCATCAGTCCCCTAGAACTTAGAACTATTTATACCTAACTAACCTAAGGACATCACACACATCCATGTCCGAGGAAGGATTCGAACTTGCGACCATAGCAGTCGCGCGGTTCCGGACTGAGCGCCTAGAACCGCGAGACCACCGCGGCCGGCTGCTGCTTGGTCCCCGCAAGTCCTGACTTTGCACCGCACCCTTTGAGGCTGTTGCCCTTTCTGTACTTGCCCGAGGCCATCTAACCTAAAACATACTAATCGATTACATTGACATAGGGAACCGTCGGTCGGAAATGCATATTTGCTGTGTTATAAACATACGAAGCGTACACCCATAAGGACAACGTTGATCATAGTAATTGATCAAAGCGATAGACCGTCAATCTGAATGCATGTACTGCAAGGTGCGTGTAGTTCTGTCACACTCTCTTAAAGATCCAGAATGTTTGTAGTACACGGAAACGACCAGCCAGTTATAAGCAGAGTATATCCCTGCCACCACGCAGACGTACTGTACACAGCTTAGTTCATATCACATGCGTCAAGTGACGTCCGCATGCACCACACCGGCGATTAACATGTACCGCTCATACACCAACACCACTATTCGTTGTGGCAGTTGTCGATCACGTCAAACGGCTTGTGACGTGCCCATGATGAAGTGTGTACGACGCGTAGTCATAGAACGAACGATACCCGTCACGAGAGCAGGCAGACATGCATTTAATGCACCGTGCGGCAGGATGTAGTACCCCTAAAGCTGCTCTAATGAACAGAGTATGTTTTCACAACAGGCAACATACTACTTGGAAAACGTTCATCTCCGGATACCAACGTACGAGAGACGGGAGCGTTTATGCCACAGAGAGCTGGACAAGGTTCCTGCCAAAGGCATGTCCAAATACTGGATTTGAACAGATGCGGGTCCAATGTGGAGAGTACTGTTAGTATTACACTCCTACCATCTCTATCATATACATGTGTAAGCACTTGGCCCAAAGGATTCTGAGACCGACGTTCACTTCCGTCAATAGATTATCCAGTTCAGTGCTGCAATACCGAACTTCTTACAGTTTGTGTTGTTCACGGATGAGGTCTGATTTACCATGACTGTGTTTACAATGGCCACAACAGCCATGTTTGGGGTTAGGTGAATCCCCACGCCACCCACATGGGTGGCCGCCAGCAAACGATTCTCTGACAACATAGGGGTAGGCAATGTCCCATATCACGTGAGAGGGGCTAATCTGCTGTCTCCCTGTTTGACTGGTCCACGTTACCTGCTCTTCCTGCGAGATGGCTTGCCACAGTTCTTGTGGACTCTACCACCTGTTGTCCATGAACACTACGGTGCACCAGCCCAGTTGATGTTAATATTCACGAGCACCTGAAAAAATTCTTTCCCTCATCACTTGATTGGAAAGGGAGAACCTTCTCATGAACAGTGTGATCGCAGAGTTCCACACCTCAGGACGCTTTCCTCGGGGTTAAATTAAGCTTGATTAAAAAAGGAAGTACAAAAATGATCAAATACAGGAAAAGAGCTATACAAGCCACTTACGAATGAAATAAATTGGAATTACGAGGAAACTAAAACTAAATGCTTGCAGGAATAATGTGATCAACTGGTGATCGACAGAATGGATTAAAAATGTTGAAAAGTCTAAGCAACCTTAGGTGAATTTAAAAAGTAATGACGCCAACAACAGTACAAAAACAATCCAACTGTTAAACGAAACCGGTCGGTGTGGCCGAGCGGTTCTATGCGCTTCAGTCTGGAACAGCACAGCCGCTACTGTTACCGGTTCGAATTCTGCCTCGGGCACGGATGTGTGTGATGTCCTAGGTTAGATAGGTTTAAGTAGTTCTAAGTTGTAGGGGACTGATGACCTCAGATGTTCAGTCCCATAGAGCTCAGAGCCATTTGAACCATTTTGTTAAACGCAGTAGTGAGAGTGGAGAGATCGAAATAGGATGGAGAGAAACTGTCCTACGAGGTGACAAAAGAAGAGATGGGGGTCGATATGGAATGTACAGAGTATCCAATATAACAGATTTTATCAGAGGTTTATAAAACTTATGATTAAATAAGGTGGAATGTATACATAACATTCCTTTGCAGGCTCTAAAATAACTGTGGAAAGTGACTTTTCCAGTTGGTTTGGAGAAGCTATGAGACTGTCTATATACTATCAGAAATCGGGAAAAACCAAAAAATTCTGGAAATAAAAGAAGCAGATGATATGAAAACTGTCGTAAATCATCGTAGCAGCTCATTCATCTAGGTTGATGACAAGAGTAATATACACTAGAATGTAACAGAAAATTAGACACCGTTAGATATCGATCAGTTTGGCTTTTGCAGAAGTAAGAATCACTGTGCTTGACAGTGGAAACAAGTGTTAACGAAGAATCAGGACACATTCACATGGTTTAAAATTTTTTTGCATTGATGGAGCATCATCGTAGGATGAAATTTTCTTGTAGAATTAATAAACAGCCAATCAGCTTCAGAATGGACGGTTCATTTAAACAACTTTACCATGGTTTCACCGTCAATAAAATGTCTACTTTAGAAGGAAATAGTGACAACTGGGTTACGTGTTTCGGTTGACGTACGTTAAAATATAGCCAAAGGGAAGCACTCAAATATAACATTTCAGCTCCACGATATTTAAACCATGCACAGCATCGTGGTTGTAATTTAGTATTACCACACTAACGCACACCTCCTGTATGCTAACCCAAAACTCTATCCACTGCACCAATCGTATAGGACGATTAATTTTTTCGGACAGAGGTAGTTACCGTACATGTGGTTGCAGTGTTGCCAGATTGGCACTCTTTAATGTGCTTTTTCTGCCGGACGCACTTGCCGGCCGAAATTTTGTGACAGGCATTCTTTTATCACTGACATGTGAGAAGTCGTGCTGCGAAGCCCGAGTGCGCGAATTTCGCTTCACCCTATGTGTGTGTGTGTGTGTGTGTGTGTGTGTGTGTGTGTGTGTGAGAGAGAGAGAGAGAGAGAGAGAGAGAGAGAGAGAGATAGAGAGAGAGTATGTACTTTTTCGCTTTCGTACAGCAGTTTAAATAAACTTCCGGTCTTTCCGCTTTCCAACAGACTGGTCGTTTATTATTTCTACAAGAACATCGATATGGTTTGTCGTGGTAGACAGGTATTCGACATTGTGGAATGGTGCAAAGGTTTGAAATTGTTGGAAGAATATATTTAAGGTATTTAGGAAGACAGATAATATATAAGACATTCTAAAACCAGGAGGGATAAATAAAAGTGGAAGACCAAGAACGAATGCGGATTGAAGAGTGTGAGAGACAGTACTGCATCCTTCACCACTACTGTTCCGTCTGTGCATCGCAGAATAAATGATACAACTAAAAGAAAATTTCAGAAGTGGGATTAAAATTCAGGGCGAAACAATATCAATAATAAGATTTGTTTGTGACTTTGCTATCCTCAGTGAAATGAAAGAGGAATTATAGAGCCTGTTGAATGCAACTAATGGTCTACTGAGAAAAGAATATACACTCCTGGAAATTGAAATAAGAACACCGTGAATTCATTGTCCCAGGAAGGGGAAACTATATTGACACATTCCTGGGGTCAGATACATCACATGATCACACTGACAGAACCACAGGTACATAGACACAGGCAACAGAGCATGCACAATGTCGGCACTAGTACAGTGTATATCCACCTTTCGCAGCAATGCAGGCTGCTATTCTCCCATGGAGACGATCGTAGAGATGCTGGATGTAGTCCTGTGGAACGGCTTGCCATGCCATTTCCACCTGGCGCCTCAGTTGGACCAGCGTTCGTGCTGGACGTGCAGACCGCGTGAGACGACGCTTCATCCAGTCCCAAATATGCTCAATGGGGGACAAATCCGGTGATCTTGCTGGCCCGTGGAGTTGACTTACACCTTCTAGAGCCCGTTGGGTGGCACGGGATACATGCGGACGTGCATTGTCCTGTTGGAACAGCAAGCTCCCTTGCCGGTCTAGGAATGGTAGAACGATGGGTTCGATGACGGTTTGGATGTACCGTGCACTATTCAGTGTCCCCTCGACGATCACCAGAGGTGTACGGCCAGTGTAGGAGATCGCTCCCCACACCATGATGCCGGGTGTTGGCCCTGTGTGCCTCGGTCGTATGCAGCCCTGATTGTGGCGCTCACCTGCACGGCGCCAAACACGCATACGACCATTATTGGCACCAAGGCAGAAGCGACTCTCATCGCTGAAGACGACACGTCTCCATTCGTCCCTCCATTCACGCCTGTCGCGACACCACTGGAGGCGGGCTGCACGATGTTGGGGCGTGAGTGGAAGACGGCCTAACGGTGTGCGGGACCGTAGCCCAGCTTCATGGAGACGGTTGCAAATGGTCCTCGCCGATACCCCAGGAGCAACAATGTCCCTAATTTGCTGGGAAGTGGCGGTGCGGTCCCCTAGGGCACTGCGTAGGGTCCTACGGTCTTGGCGTGCATCCGTGCGTCGCTGCGGTCCGGTCCCAGGTCGACGGGCACGTGCACCTTCCGCCGACCACTGGCTACAACATCGATGTACTGTGGAGACCTCACGCCCCACGTGTTGAGCAATTCGGCGGTACGTCCACCCAGCCTCCCGCATGCCCACTATATGCCCTCACGCAAAGTCCGTCAACTGCACATACGGTTCACGTCCACGCTGTCGCGGCATGCTACCAGTGTTAAAGACTGCGATGGAGCTCCGTATGCCACGGCAAACTGGCTGACACTGACGGCGGCGGTGCACAAATGCTGCGCAGCTAGCGCCATTCGACGGCCAACACCGCGGTTCCTGATGTGTCCGCTGTGCCGTGCGTGTGATCATTGCTTGTACAGCCCTCTCGCAGTGTCCGGAGCAAGTATGGTGGGTCTGACACACCGGTGTCAATGTGTTCTTTTTTCCATTTCCAGGAGTGTAGATATAGGGTGAGTCAAAGAAAGACGAAAGTAACAAGGAGTAACAGAAATGGGGCTAGCGATAAGCTTAACATCAAAACTGTTACAAGGAGTTGAAACCTTCCCGTCTAATATTGGATGAACGTTTGCTTGCTGACTGAACGCTGCGTCTCTTAAAATCTTTTAACTGCTGCTCTGTCAAGACTACCTGCTGATTATTACGACGAAACATAAAATGTGTTGTCGCCGTGGCCCTCATTCGTTACCTGAAATTATTAAGACTGATTCTTACCTTTAATTATTTATACTGGATCGCCATCTGAATGCTACAGCAAACTGTGGAATGAATATACTTACTTCTCTTTAACATAATTATAAGCTGCTGGTGGAGTTTCATAATACTTTGTGACTGGAATTCTTTAAGTTGAAGTTAATTTAGATTTGATAAAAGCTGAAGCTCAGTTTAGGCTTTTCTTTTAAGATAACAATAAATTCCGTAAAGCATTTACGTGAATGATTTTGGGATAGAAAATTCTTAATGCATTTAATCTGGTAGAAGTTAACTATATTCTGAGAACGATCTTGACAAACAATTACAAGGGGTATAGTTCTTTACAAAAATTCTTAAAAAGTAGCGTTGCGCTACATACCTAATTTTCCATCAAAATTACATAACTATATTCTGAGAACGATCTTGACAAACAATTACAAGGGGCATAGTTCTTTACAAAAATTCTTAAAAACTAGCATTGCGCTACATATAGTGAGTGGCTGGCGAGCACACCGCTTCTTTCAAAGTGTTAATTCATACCTCGCTTACAGCGACCTCCTCTCATGTCTCGCTAGCTACGACTGCCTCGTCTCACATCTTACTCGCAACTGCTCGCTTCCAACGCTCAATGCTACAAAAGTGCGGTCTCGCCGCCAACAATGGTTTTTGGTGCAGACAATCCCTGCTACCATTACAGATGTATTACTGCGCGCTGTTTCCCGCTCTTTCTCAAAATGTATCTATGCGCGGTTTCCCGCTCTTTCTCAATAATACACAATGCAATTTAATTAACAAAACAATTTAAATAAGAAACAGTTCAGATAATTACATGCTAAAACAGTTTAAATACGCCTATTACATAATTACATATGCCGCTACTCGGCTTTCTTAAAATTTTACTACCTTGTTGAGTCATATGGACTCAACATAAGTATAAAATTTGATTATAGAAAATAGTTTGAACAAAGTGTATACACAAATGCTGTCATACGAAATGATTTGTCTATCTCTAATAAAGAGAATATGTAAATAGAAAGGGTTTTAGTAGGAATTGTACATCAAGTAAAACTTGGTTCCCTTAAATTTAACAACAAGAATAAGAGTAAATGTGAAAATCAATATACAGATCATATGAAGCAATTGAAAGTTTACATTATGAAACATTTAATTCAAATTGGTATCTCTTAGTACCACAATTAAGGAAGGTACAAAAGGAATTGGATAGCATGGTCAAAGCACTGGCAACTGTCTGTGAATGCACTCAAAAGTCTGTTCCTTTCCCTCACATAGCACAACACCAGGTTTCGCCATGTGGTTCCATCATCGCCTTGCTCCATAGTTTTAGTGTACCCTAACACTATGTACGTCGTCGAATACCCTGAGTTGCCGCAGCCACATCAGGATTAAGTTCCATCTCCAATGGTCCATTAAGGTTGGTGGTGTGCATCTTGGTATGCAAACACCTATTGTCGTACATCATACTGTGGTGTGTATCTAGGTATGCAGGCACCAATTGACATACATCGGGCTGTGGTGTGCATCTAGGTATGCAAACACCTCGTCGAGAACATCATTGGTTGAAGTCACGTGTTTCACAATTCACTGATTCTGTGCTCAATAACCATGGGGATGCACAGGAATTAAGGTACGGGTAAAATTGTTTTGGCAATGGGTTCACGGACATTGTTGGTACCATAATTTGACTACCAAATAATTTTCCCTATGACAAAATATGTTGTGTCGTAATTTGTAACAATATGTAGTTTTAATTTAAGAATTCTTCCAGAAAATTATTCCCATATATAAAAGACATAAAAGTTCCTACTTATTCAGTATTTGATAGTATACAGATTTGTTATAGACAAGTACATTATTACTTATTCTGTATTTACATATCTTAGTTTCTTACATCATTAATTATAAATTTTGTTGACAATGCATTTCTTGACTTACTGTCCTAAAATTTTATCTTCCATTCAGGGGTGTAGTCGTCAGTTATGAGTCGTCAAATGTCAGGTCATAATATACAATAAAATTACTGTCATAAAATTATTTAAAGTATTCTTTTGCAGCTGAAAATTAAGGTAAACATTATTCTGGTTAGACATTGTAATGTGTGGTCCCCATCCATAGTGTTGCAATGTGTCACATGCTAGCAAAATTATTTCTTAACATTATACATTTCTTATATACTAACATAACATACACATTCTTCTTCTGCATCTGTGTCAACTCTCTGCATAACCTGTTATAAACATTCAGCATTAATTAACGTCAGCGCACGGCATGACTTATTATAAAATATTCAGTATTAATTATCGTCAGTGCACGACATGACTTCAATAAACATCTTCTGGTACTTCTCGTCCGCTCCTGGCATGACCTATAAAGCACTTTATCATAATATTAACTGCTGCAAAATCACGTCAGCTCCCGGCATGACCTATAAAATTTCTGTAATGACAATTAGCGTCAGCTATCTGCGTGACCTAAAGATTCACATCCTTATTCTAACTAAAACTATGTTTCATTTTGATGACGTGTGACAACAATGCTGCATTCTGGAATAAAGAGTACATGTTAATGTTACCACTAAAATAATTGATTAATGAACGATCTATATTATCAGTTTAGCTATTGCAAAAATCGACATTTTCTTAAGTAATTATGTCACGTTATAAAAAAAATTTCTTTCATTTATGAGCTCTCAGTGCACAAATTCATACGTCATGTCGTTGTCTGCATGTTCTCTTTAAGTTAGGAAATGTTTCTCGTGTTTTTATTTGTCTTGGCTGGCGTAGCATCATTAAGTACTGCTGTGTTCTTTAAGGTACGGTGAAATATTAGCGGCCCGCTGCGTGTCGCGGCTTTGTTTGTTACTGAAGCGCGCTGAAACTACCATTGTTGCATACTTACGTGTCACGCCGTCCTTTCGTCAGCTGAAATGCAAAAATTTAAGTCAAGAAATGTTTCACGTTGGATACATGATGATTCCCTAATGATTTCTTCTTACGTAGCGTTTCCACATGCACTACATTAGCGTGTGGAATATTACGAACTCTGTAAGGGCCTGCATACAGAAGTTCGAATTTACGGCATCTGTGCTTACCTTTGTTGGAAAGAAAATGAGTGCGAATCAGTACTTTGTCGCCAATCTCGTACTTCTGTAGTCGACTTACCTGCTTCTGTTGTTTCTTCCGCCGATCTGCAGCTCTTTTAGTGTTTGCTAATGCTGTGTCTATTATTTCACAATATCGAAGCCTACGCGTCTTAGGAAAAGTAATTAGTTCGGTAATTTTGTTCGGTGGGTCTTTATTTGTCAGTATTACGGTTGGTGATAGCATCGTAGATTCATTGGGTATTGCATTTATCACTTCTTGAAACTGTAAAATATATTTATCCCATGTTGTATGTCTTTTATGACAATAAATTCTGCATAACTTCCTGATCTCTTTCATTATTCTTTCTGATGGGTTGGAAGAACTGTGATATCTTGATATGTAAATAGGTGTTATGTTCTTACTTTCTAACATTTTCTTCCATACGTCTGACCTAAACTGCGGACCGTTATCCGAAATAACCTTCTGTACACGTCCTACTACTGATAGAAAATCTCTTACAAACGCTCTTGATACTGTTCTTGCTGTTGCTTTCCTTAGTGGAGAAAATGTTACAAATTTGGATGTTAGTTCTACAGCTACAAAAATATAACTATAACCATTATTTGTTCTGGGGATTGGACCGAAAAGATCCACTGCTGCCATGTGTCTTAACTTAACCGGTATGATGGGATACAATGGTGGAATGTGTGACACTGTTGATGATTTAGCTTTTTGACATATCTTGCATGATGCTATTACTTTTCTTATGTGTTTTTCCATGTTATTAAAGTGGCAATTTTGTCGCAGAATCAGAAAGCATTTCCTCGCTCCGTAGTGTCCATAACTTAGATGTGTATACCATATCAGTTTATTTACGATCCCTTCCGGAATGCATAAAAGCCAATTATTACCGTCTCGGTATGATCGAATAAAGAGTATATTTTGATGTACAGTGTAATGAAGTCTGACTTTAGCGTTACTTCTGTCTTTCAAAAGCGTTACAATCTCTTTCAGTGTTTCATCTTTCTGCTGTTCTCTCTCTATATCCTGTAATGCTGCTGATATAAAGTTTTCGAAAGCTACTTGTTTAATATACATAATACTATGGTTGTTGTAGCAAAAGGTATTTTCTTTCTCCATGCGTTTATTGTGAATGGACCTCGACAATGCGTTGGCAACAGTATTCTGCGTGCCTGGAATGTGTATAATGGTAAAATCAAACTCTTGTAAGTATAATTTCCAGCGGCTTAATCTATCGTGCGTAAGTTTTGCTGACAATAAAAACTGGATTGCTCGGTGATCGGTATATATTGTTGTATGTCGGCCATATAGAAAATGACGGAATCGCTTAAAAGCGTAAATTACACATAGTGTCTCTAATTCTGTTACAGAATAATTGCGCTCTGCTGGAGAAAGTATCCTGCTTGCAAAAGCAATGTGTTTCACGACTGTCTTATCTTCTTCCTTTATTTCTTGGAAAATATGTACTCCTAGTGCTGTGGTTGAACTATCTGTTGCAACGGAAAAGTTTTGTGTTGGGTCAAGGTGTGATAACAAAGGTGCTTTTAATAATGCTTCTTTCAAGTTCTCGAATTCAGCTTCAACGTCTTCATTCCATGACCAAAGTGTGTTTTTACTTGTAAGCTGGTATAGCAAGGGCGTGTCTAATGCTTTGTAGTGGATAAATTTTCTAAAATAATTGATAAGACCTAAAAAGCTCCGAAGTTCCTTTTTGTTTGTTGGCACGTCGATGTCTTTCAGTGCTTGCAATTTGTCAGGGTCTGGTGCGATACCTGTTTGTGAGATAATGTGCCCTAGAAATTTTACTGACGCTTTACCAAATTCAGATTTACGCAAGTTTATAGTTATACCATTCTGCTCGAATGTATTCAGTAATTGTTGAAGAGTATGATTGTGTTGTTCCCAGTTTTCTGCTGCAATTAAAATGTCATCGACATATGTAGTAATTTTGTTTTTCAGATCTTGTGGTAGAATAGTATTCATGCCTCGTATAAAGGCGGCAGACGAAATCGTTAGTCCAAACGGAAGTTTACAAAATTGATAGCATTCCCCAAAGCAAAGGAATGCCGTATATCTTCGGCAATTTGGGTGTAGTTGGATTTGCCAAAACCCTGATTTGAGGTCGAGTGTAGCATAAATGGAGGTGCCATGAAATTTTTGCAGTAACTCTTCTAACGTCTGTAGTCGGTCGGTTTCTGTAATGATTATTTTATTAACTTGACGTGAATCTAAAACTAAACGTAGTGATCCATCCTTCTTTTCAACAATGTGTAGTGGATTTATATATTGGCTGGCTGCTGGTTCTATTATTCCTTGATCGATCATTGCTCGTAATTCTTTCTTAACTGCTTCTGTGTGTATGTGTGGGATTGGATAATGCTTTGCTTTGAAAGTCTCGTGTGGTTTCACCTGAAATTCGTACATAAATCCTGTCATTGTTCCTGGAACATTGGCAAAAACTGCTTTGTGTTGTACCAGAATATTTTCAAGTTCTGTGCGTTCTGCGTCGCATTTTGCTACACTATTGTCTACCTTGCGTGTAATTGTCTCGAACATATTGTACTCCTGTTCCTCTACCAAGTCATTATTAAGTGTGTTCGTGTATAGTGCGATATAACAATCGTTATCTTGAGAATCAGTAATAATCTCGATCCTGTGCATATTTTGTTCTTCGGAGGATACTGTGTTTTGAAATCTTACGATCACTTCCCTGTTTTCCTTTTGTAGTGTGAGGTATGACGATTTGAAGTCAATCTTCGCATCGTACTGAACAAGAAAATTTATTCCTAATATCATGTCTGTTGTTAAATTCGGAACTATCCAACAATCACTGTGGAACGTTTCCCCTGCAAAAACAAATGTTAATTGTGTCTGTCTTTTAACTTCAATGCCTTTTCCTGCAAAAGCTCCCTTGACCTTCGTTCTGTTTAAAGGAAATACTGGGTAATCATTATTGCTATTGCATCTGTTAAATGTGTCTTCGTTAATTACGCACGTAGGTGAACCTGAATCAATTATCGCTAAAATATTGTTCGACTGTAAATTTATCTCTATTATTGGGTGATATATTGTTTTCTGTAGGATTGGTTTTTCCTGTAACAATGTGTCTCTCACGTCGTCAAATGTAATGGCATTTTCGGTCGTTATGTTTTCTCTGTGTGATTTCATAGTATCGACATTAAGAGATTCATTGCAGGTTTTCTCTAGTCATAATTCTTCCGATATGTGATTTTCAGCTTGGGAGTTTGGTATGTGTTCTATCAACTGTACAGTTCTGCCGTTTTGATTATTAGCAGTGTCTGGTGGATGAAATCTGGTGTCTGGTACATTCATACGGTAACGCAGCTGTTGGGCCCTGTTGTAGTTTCCGTTAAAATTGTCATTGTGGAACGTCCTCGGCGGTCTGTGTTCGTTTTCTTTTCTCCTGTCGTTATAACTGTGACTGTACGGCAGCCCACCTGCACCCCATAGAAACGTTTGTTTTTGTTCATTTTGCGGTCGACCCGCGTAATGGCCTTCCCCGGTCGCATTATCTGAGCGATGATTCATATGGAAATTTGACCTATTCGGTTGCGTGTTAAGTCTCGGATTCTGTTGCTGTCCTGAATATAAATTTACCGTGTCAGTATAATGTTTTTCATTACTCCTGTTTTCGTTGTCATTTTCGCTGCGAAAGCGTTTACTCGGATTGTTATTACCAAATCGTGTTTGTTCAAAAGTAGCTGAGTTTGTTTGTTTTCCGTTCTGTCGTGAAAAATTTTTGTTAACAAATGCGTAGTCTGCCTGGTGTGCTTCTAATAGTTGTAAGATGTCTCTAAAAGCGGATACATTGTCCTTTTGTTGCCCTGTCAGTAATGACACTTTCAAAGCTCTGGGCAGTTTTGAAATGCAAAGCTGTATTAATGCCGATTGACTGTATGGCTCGTTGAGGTACTGGTTCTGTTCCACCATGTACTCGAAAAATTGTGTGATTGTTGGAAAGGTAGAATTTTCAAAGTTTGGCAAACTAAGTAGCCGATCTTTGATGCTGTTTTGTGTAGTGTCAGACCAATATGCTGATAAAAATGCTTCCTCAAATGCTTCTACGGAAAAACATTGTCTAGCAATTGGTCGCATTCGTCGTGCTGGTTCTCCTTCAAGAAAACTGACAATAAATTCTAACTTATGTTGTACTGGCCATGATGGTGGAAGTGCTCCCCTGAACTGTTGGATAAAATCCAACGGATGTATTTGCGCCCTGTCGTTTTTAAATGTTTTAAACTTTCTAACTGAAAGAAAATGTTTGTGATCAAAACTGTCATGTCTGTGTGTGTAAGTGTTGTCGTATTGTCTTGAATATGGATTCGGGTGTCTTTCTTCCTGGATAAAATCTCTTACTCTCTGAAGTCTACCAACATTATATGTATTATGGATCTGAGGCATTTCGTAACGGTGTGTGTTCTGTTGAAAATGATTATGTGCGGCGGTTTCTTGTGCGTCCGCTATCTCTTGCTGTAGAGAATTTATTTGCTGATGCAATGAATCATTACGCGATTTTAGATCTGTGATAGTTTGTTGTATATTTGTCAATGGCGTGTTATTACTATTAGAGTTCTGTTGCACTGGGACTGGTGCAGTGTCGTCTGATCTCTCGTCATTGTTAGTATCTAAAAGATCTATTCTTGTAGTGAGTTCATTGATCTTTTCTGTCAGTTCGTTTCGTAATTTACGGTTGCTTTTGGTGACTTTCTTAAAGTCTGCCTTTAAATTTTCTGTGTCATGGTTAATTTCTATGTGTTCTATTTTGTCAGTTAGTGTCTGAACGTCCTCTGTTAATTTATCTTTAACATTCTGGATTTCAGTGTCTGTAGAAGTTTTCACATCGATTGTCTGTGTTTGGATTTCTGTAAGCCTGTCTTGTATTTGATTATTTGTTTCTTTGACCGTTTCGATTTCTTCCGAGATCGACTGTATGTGATTGTCTACATATGTTTTGCCCTGGGCAAACACTTTCTTTTTATCGTCCTGACGCTGTTTAGTGATTGTTTGTAGTAATTCTTTTCGTTCTTTATCCTGCGATCGCACCAGTTTACGGTGACGTATCAAACAGTTTTCTGTGTGATTGTTAAAACGTTCATCAATCTGAGCGTTTTGTTTAGCAAAGTTTTCTGTCATTGTTTCCCGTATACTAACTGCAAATGTTGCTTGGTTATCGGATATTTCTTGAATTTTGTCGCGTAATTCTTGTGTTGATTGTGAACATTTTTCAGCGACTGTTTGAATTTCTACTTTGATTTCGTGTTTTAGATTTTGGTACATGTTGTCTAATTTCTGATCTGTGTGTGCGTGTTCTGCCTTAATTTCGTTTTTTAGATCTTGTGACCTTTTTTCTAATTCTTGTGACCCTCTGTTAAAGTTTTGATTCATGTCTTGTCTCATTTGTAGCAAAAATGCCATTATTGGATCCGTTTCGGATTGACTTCTGTGTGTATTTGTATTCGTTGTTAAAGGCTGTAGATCTGTGTTCATTTGAACATCCTCAGATGATTGTGACTGCGTCACGTTTTCCGTAATTTCGGAATTTTGGTCATGAGAACTGTTGGATCTGCTACGCAGGTTGTGTAGCTGTGTACCGTTTGAATCTAAATCAGTGCTTAATGGAGTCTCTCTGTCTGACTGCATTGTAGTGGTTTCGTTACTGAAACTGTTATGTCTACTATGCGGAATTTGTGACTGTGTACCGTCTGTTGCATTTAATGCCAAATTATTTTGCACTACCGTTTCATTGTCTGTGGGCATTTCTGAAGTTACTTGTTCGTTAAACGCTTCCATATTGTTACAGTTATTAAATGTCTGTTCACCTAACGTTTCAGAATCAGGGTTTTCACACGTATTATTACTGCCTATTCCAGAAAAGAATCTCTCGTCAGTATTTTGTACAGTTTTATCAGTTTGAGAACGAGTAATTATTCTGCGGGACATTGTCTATAATCATCACACGCAACAAAATATATCACTGTTCAAAGCGGATTCAACACTGAACAAACACTTTTCAACGCCGAATCAATAAAGCAAACAGAATTGCCGATGACCTGTGAATAAAAGTTATACACTTTAGTATATGCGTTGCGCCACTTAACAGTAACTTATTCACACTATTATCAAAGTCAGTATATTCATATCCACAGTAGATTCACTAAAATGTCGTACTGAATGGATATCGCCGAGTGAAACCTTCCCGTCTAATATTGGATGAACGTTTGCTTGCTGACTGAACGCTGCGTCTCTTAAAATCTTTTAACTGCTGCTCTGTCAAGACTACCTGCTGATTATTACGACGAAACATAAAATGTGTTGTTGCCGTGGCCCTCAGTCGTTACCTGAAATTATTAAGACTGATTCTTACCTTTAATTATTTATACTGGATCGCCATCTGACTGCTACAGCAAACTGTGGAATGAATATACTTACTTCTCTTTAACATAATTATAAGCTGCTGGTGGAGTTTCATAATACTTTGTGACTGGAATTCTTTAAGTTGAAGTTAATTTAGATTTGATAAAAGCTGAAGCTCAGTTTAGACTTTTCTTTTAAGATAACAATAAATTCCGTAAAGCATTTACGTGAATGATTTTGGGATAGAAAATTCTTAATGCATTTAATCTGGTAGAAGTTAACTATATTCTGAGAACGATCTTGACAAACAATTACAAGGGGTATAGTTCTTTACAAAAATTCTTAAAAAGTAGCGTTGCGCTACATACCTAATTTTCCATCACAATTACATAACTATATTCTGAGAACGATCTTGACAAACAATTACAAGGGGCATAGTTCTCTACAAAAATTCTTAAAAACTAGCATTGCGCTACATATAGCGAGTGGCTGGCGAGCACACCGCTTCTTTCAAAGTGTTAATTCATACCTCGCTTACAGCGACCTCCTCTCATGTCTCGCTAGCTACGACTGCCTCGTCTCACATCTTACTCGCAACTGCTCGCTTCCAACGCTCAATGCTACAAAAGTGCGGTCTCGCCGCCAACAATGGTTTTTGGTGCAGACAATCCCTGCTACCATTACAGATGTATTACTGCGCGCTGAATCCCGCTCTTTCTCAAAATGTATCTATGCGCGGTTTCCCGCTCTTTCTCAATAATACACAATGCAATTTAATTAACAAAACAATTTAAATAAGAAACAGTTCAGATAATTACATGCTAAAACAGTTTAAATACGCCTACTACATAATTACAGAGTTAATGATATGATGGAAATATACTAACTTGGAGGCAAAATAATACACGATGAATGAAGCACTGAGCACATAAGAAGCAGCCTAGCACTGTGGAAGATGACATTTCTGGCCAAAAGAAGTGGGCTAGTACCATACATCGGCATTAATTTGAGGAAGAAATTTCTGAGAATAAATAACAGTGTATGTAAATTAATCGTGAATATCGGGAAACCGAAAAAGGAGTCTTGTGGCGCTATAGATGCAGTGCTATAGAAGCATGCTGAAAATTAGGTAGACTTACACGGAATGAGGTGGTTATCTGCAGAATAGACTTAGAAAGGATCATTTGAAAGACAGTGACAGCAAGGGACAGAAATGTAGGAAATCTGTTAAGACATCAGGGAATAAATTGCACGGTGCTAAGTGAGGCTACAGAGGACAAAAGCTGTATGGGAAGACTGAGATTGGAATATATAAAATAAATAATTTTGTATGTTGATCTCACTACCAGGCGAAGAGGTTAGCAGAAGACAGGAAATCGTGGCAGGCTACATGAAACATGTTACTAGACTAAGGATCCAAGAAACGGGCATGTGCCGTGCGGGATAAGCCGAACGGTCTCAGGCGCTGCAGTCATAGACTGTGCGGCTGGTCCCGGCGGATGCTCAAGTCCTCCCTCAGGCATGGGTGTGTGTGTTTATCCTTAGGATAATTTATGTTAAGTAGTGTGTAAGCTTAGGGATTGATGATCTTAGCACTTAAGTCCCATAAGATTTCAAGAAAAAAAAACGGACATTTCTCCTTTCATCTGGAGTAAACAATGACACTAGATCCCAGTTAATGGTTCAAATGGCTCTGAGCACTATTGGACTTAACAGCTATGGTCATCAGTCCCCTAGAACTTAGAACTACTTAAACCTAACTAACCTAAGGACATCACACAACACCCAGCCATCACGAGGCAGAGAAAATCCCTGACCCCGCCGGGAATCGAACCCGGGGGACCCGGGCGTGGGAAGCGAGAACGCTGCCGCACGACCACGAGATGCGGGCCGCAGTTCATAAAACGGTGTTCACCATTTCTTCGAAAAGCATATGCATACCGTCAGCTGCTACGAAAATCTTTAAAACTGCTGCCAGTTTCGATTTTTTCCTGATTATCATCAGGTACTAAAAGTTTTTTAGTTTCACCACCTGTGGATACATAATGATTTTCCAGGTCTATACAAACTAAATATTACTAAAACTGACAAACTACTGGGACGGATTCCTGACTGGAAATGGAGGAAAAAATGTCATTTCAACATGTGGCCGTGCGGTTCTAGGCCCTACAGTCTGGAGCCGCGAGACCGCTACGGTCGCCGGTTCGAATCCTGCCTCGGGCATGGATGTGTGTGATTTCCTTAGATTAGTTACGTTTACGTAGTTCTAGGTTCTAGGGGACTGATGAGCTCAGAAGTTAAGTCCCATAGTGCTCAGAGCCATTTGAAGTGGACGGTGCCAGTGCAACAGCAAAAAATACCCCTGGAAAACAGTACTGAACTGCATCTTATCCACGTCACAACAGTTGTTCAAAGTGGCTTCCAATTCAATGCGTGCGTTCACACGTCGTATCATAGATCACCGCACCCCTTCTCTCTCCAAATAGCGTCACAGGTGTCGTCAACACGCTGTTGAAGGATTTGCACATCAGAAACTGGCCCAGCATACATAATTCTTTTCAGCTGCCTCCAGAGGTAAACAGCCAAGGGTTTTAAGTCCAGTGGTCTGGCAGGTCCTGCTACACGGCCTCTGGGTCCTAATCAAGGTCCTGGGAAGATGTTGTTGCGTTGTCGGCGAACTGTAACGTGGAAGTGGGTAGTGCTCCGTCATGCAGAAACCACATACCATATCGTACTGCCAAAGGCTCATTCTCAAACAGACCAGAAAGAGCAATCTGCAGGAAGTCCCTGTATGTTATTCTGTCGAGGCGTTGCCCTGCCCACACATTTATCTTAACCGATGCTAATGACACGCCTCAAATCTCCCGGGGATTGTCTGTAGCCCACACATGTCGATTATGCAGATTGATGAGGCCAGTTTTGGTTAAGATTACTCCGTCGGTAAAGAGGACTGCTGACAGGAATCCTATAGTTTGATTGTCTCTCACAAAAACCATCGACAAAACCCATCCCGTAGAGGGAAATCAGCTGCTAATAATCCCTGAAATCGTTTCAGGTGATAGGGATAGTAGAGGTTGTCATGCAGCATATGCATAATCGTTCTTTGGCTTACACCATGTTAGCAGGCTACATGGCTGGAGCTCGTACCAGGGTTCGTCTCAATGTCCTGTAGAATCCGGTCCTTCAAATCTAGTGTGCACATAGTCTGCCGGCTTCCTGCACGTTCGTTTCTTTGAAAGGATCCATGATCGCACAAACCCCCAAAAAAAGTCTTGTTCTGTGGTGTGGTTGGTGCCTCTGAGGGTACTTCTTTTCGTATAGTCATGCTGCCGCTCGACCGTTTCCATCCTCTTCGACATACACAGACAACATCTCGCCATGTTCGAAACTTGAGTGCTGGGCAAATACTGGACCACTCTGATGCCTACTGTACGTTTTGTCAATCCCACAGCCTGCAACACTCAAGGAACACGCTGCACGTGGTGAAAGTAACTTTCATTCATCAACACCATCTACCGATGCAACGACGTATTTGCGGACATACGTTCATGGCACCCTTTTTCGCCTATTTCCAGTCACGAATTCGTCCCTGCTGTTAGATGGTTTTATTAATTTTCACTTTCTATAACGTCAATGTGTGATATCAAAGCTTTTGAACTAGTGGAACGAAATCACTGCTGGAAGACTAAACGAGTGACGATTGATGAAATAAGGGAAATCAGAGCTCGTACGGAAAGATATAGCTGTTCGCTCATTCCGTGCGCTATACGAGATTGGAATAATAGAGAATTGTGAAAGTAGTTCAACGAATTCCGTGCCAGACTATCCATGTAGGTTACACGTCACGAAATATATGCTGCGTGAATGACTTAGAAGGGTGAAAAAAGACCTGACATGAGCAAGGCTGACTCACGGAAACATAACAGTCATCATGCCTGCTTCAGAAAGTGCTGATAATGATGATGATGATGATGATGATGGTGATAATTATATACCGACGGAAAAAATCCCGGCACCAAGAAGCAGTAAACGAAAAGTAATGAAATTTCGATAATACATTTTTCTGGGTAACATACTGAAGTGATTAACGTTGCAAGATTACCGGTTAATGTGGGTGCGAGAAAAGCTATTGCAAATATGAAATAGTGGTACTTTCATAACGGGTGTACCGTCCAGAATGTTGAATGCAAGCATGAAAACGTGCTTACATTGTGTCGAACAGGTGCCGGATGTCAGTGCGTGGAATACAGTTCCATGCCTGTTGCGCTTGGTCGGTGAAGAAAGGGGCGGTTAATGCTGGTTGTCAGTCTGGGGCATGGAGGTGTGTGATGTCCTTAGGTTAGTTAGATTTAAGTAATTCTAAGTCTAGGGGACTGATGACCTCAGATGTTAAGAACCATAGTGCTTAGAGGCATTTTTGAATCCTGGTTGCCAATGACGCTAGTGATGTCGGCCGAAGATGTCCAACGCTTACCCTACTGGAGACTGATCTGATGATAGAGCAGGTCAAGGCAACATAATGGCATGTTGGGTTACAACAGCGCTATGTGGGCTAGCGTTATTATGCTGAAAAAAATCTCCTGTGATGCTGCTCATGAATAGCTGCACAACAGATCGAGTCTCCAAAAGCATAAATTTTCCGTCAGGGTGAGTGAGATAACCAACAGAGCGCTCCTGCTGTCATACGAAATGTTACCGCTGACCGTATCTCGAGGTGTCGGTCAAGTGTGTCTACGCCGTAGACAGGTTGGTTGCAAGCGCTCACCTGGCCTCCTTATGGCCATCACTGCCCCTAAGACAGAACCGGCTTTCATTAGAATACACAACAGACCTCCACCTTGCTTTTCAGCAACATCACTGAAGCCGCAAATGGTGGTGGTTTGAGGTTAGTGGAATGCACGCTACAGGGCATCTGATTCTGAGCTGTGCAAGAAGAAACCGATTTGTAACAGTTCATTGAGTCACTGTGGGTGGAACGATTCAACTATGCTCGGACCGTCTCGAGCAGGTGTTCAGTCCTCCAGAGTTTGGGGAGGACGTAGGTAACATTGATGAAGCTGTGGAGGAGCTTGTAAGCTCCGTGCAAACAGCTATCACACTGGCTGTACCTCGGATAGCGAGATACATCTGCAGGGAGTCCACCCCATGGACCCCTGAATTGACTGTGCTTAAACGGTCGGTCAGAAGGGCGCGAAGCAACTATCAAAGAAGCTTTTCCCATGACGAACGACAATACCACTTAGGTATTTATCGTCGTCTGAAGCAGAGATACAAGCATCAGTTGGACATCACAAGACGCCAATCCTGGGAAAGATTTGTTAACGATCAGCTGGGAATAGACCCTTGTGGAGTTCCCTACAAAATCGTTCGAGAAAAAATAAGGTCACCCATGATGTTGTCTACACTAAATGCTGGGGATGGTGGCATGACCAAGAATTGGGTAGAAACAGCAAGACTGCTGCTGGATACACTGCTACCAGATGACAACGACGACCAGGATTCGCAAGAGCAGCGGGAAATACATCAGGAGCTCTCGAATCTTAACGATACGAACGTGAGCCCTTTCTCTGCAGAGGAGGTGGAAGCAACCATCTACACCTTTGCAAGGAAGAAGGCACCTGGTCCTGATGGGATCCCTGTGGAGATATTACAGGGACTCGCGCACTTGGTCGCCCCAGCACTAAGTCCTATTTACAATTTATGTTTACAGACGGGCTATTATCCACAGAGGTGGAAAACAGCAGAAGTTGTAATCATCAGGAAAGGCCCTGATAAGGATCCAACGATGCCGAAATCCTATCGGCCTATCTGTCTGCTAGATGTAATGGGCAAAGCATTTGAGAAGTTGCTGGCTGACCGACTTTTGAGGCACAGAACACTGCATGGTATGAGTGATAGGCAGTTCGGATTCCGAAAGGGTCGCTCCACTCAGGATGCGATCAATGAGGTTCGCCGGATTGTTCACTCTGCGACATCGAAGTATGTCCTTGGCATAATGATAGACATCTCAGGGGCCTTCGACAACCTGTGGTGGCCGGCACTCTTCTTTCGACTAAGAGAGATTGGGTGCCCGCAGCCGCTGTATGGTTGTCTGGTGGCCTACTGTGATGCAAGAACTGCTAAAATAACGGCTCTCGGAGCCGTCGTATCAAAAAGAGTATCCCGTGGCTGTCCCCAGGGATCGGTGTGTGGTCCCATTTTCTGGGATATCACCATGGAAACATTGTTGAACGTTCTGCAGGGAGAGACTGCAGTTCTGGGTGTTGTTGCTTATGCGGACGATCTCGCAATTCTAGTGGAAGGTGACACTCACAATGTGATCGAAGACAGATCACGACTGGCTGTTAGACTGTTAGCTGATTGGTGTGAGAAGACTAAAATGTCTATTGCACCAGAAAAATCGCTATATATGTTCTTAAAAGGCAAGTTAAATAGGGACCCAACAGTCAGAATTAATGGCCAGGCGGTTTCGCGACAGAGATATGCCCGTTACCTGGGGGTATATCTAGATGAGAATTGGAGCTTCATTCCGCATATTGAACAAATAGCGACAAAGTCCTTAGCCCTGTTCAACAAGATAATATCGATAGGACAAAGAAGGTTTCATCTGCCGTCAAAGGCAATAAACATTTACCATAACAGTATATTGGCACCTGTAGTAGGGCACGCATCCAGTGTGTGGGCCCACAGGCTAGCTCTGGTGAAGCCTGCGGCTGCTGTCAGGCGAATACAATGTTCTGTTGAGATGCATTGGTGCATTCAACACAAGTCCAACAGATGCACTGTTGGTAATTATGGGCCTATGTCCACTAGACCTGTTAATAAGACAGCACGCAGCCTCCTACTGGCTGCGCAAACAAAATATTGACATGGTGGAAAATATAATGGGCACTCCTCTGGCTAGCATTAAATCCATCCGAGATAAAATGCTCGACATTTGGCAAGACGAATGGGATGGGTCCAGTACAGCCCGTAGAGTCCATGGGTTTCTTCCCACAGTAAGGGAAAGACCAAGGAACAGGATAATGAAGCCCTCACAGGGCCTAGTCCACTTCCTCACAGGCCACGGCCCCTACCCCACGTACCTGCATAAAATAGGTAAAAGGCCAACACCAGAATGTGACTGTGGTGCCCACATAGGATCGCCAGAACACACAGTGTTTGAGTGTCCAATATATGAACAGGCTGCCTCAGTTGAGAGACAGCTTCTCCAGACAAGAGACATAAATGTTATACTAACGAATGGCGAATTATTTAGAAATTTCGCAAAGTTAATGAACAAAATCTCAAGGGAGGCCCAGCGTGCCTACCTTGGGAGAGGGTAAATGCGCTTCAGATCTAATGCGCAATTGTAAATATGTAAATACTACGTTTGTAAGTCATGAGTTTTAGTAGCTAGTAGTTGTAGTTAGTTCAGTATGGTGGTGGGCGGAATAAAAGAGTAGCACAATGGAGTGGTTTCTTCTAGTAGTAGCGGCCCGCCTCCACGTGGCTAGGGACGAGCAACTCTCTGGTAAAATACCAGAGAGGCTAAGAGGCCGACTTTTCATTTATAGTTTGCAAAGTAGCAGAATAAACAGATTGTTTGCATGCATGTATAAACCACTTCTGTAGCGCTAATAACTGAAATAGTCTTAAAACACCCACTCAAAAGTGTCAGAAAGTGGGTTACGTAGGTTTCAACATCTGGGAAAAAAAAAGTCACTGTGGTACCAACTGCTGCTCGAATTGCTACTTCAGACGGAGAACCATGCGTCACAGCCATACGCCGGCCACGACAATCTTCCCTCTCGGTAGTGTCACGTGGCCATTCAGAGCACAGTCATCTTGAAATGAGAGTTTAGCGTCATTGGCCGGGAGTCCCCATGCGGGGCATGTTCGGCCGCCTTGGTGCAGATCTTATTACATTCGACGCCAGATTGTGCGACATGAGCGCCGGAAGGGGATGAAATGATGATGATGATAACACAACAACAAGTTCCCGAGTGGATAAAATCTACGACCCCTCTGGGAATCGAACCCGGGCCCGCAGGACGTCAATCCGTCACGCTGACCACTTACATATCGGGGCGGACAGCCGCTATGTATCTCCCAAGTCTTTCTCCGATATCGCTTCTCGTTGCCGTGTTACACGACCTACGTTCAAATTCAGTTAGCAGTTGATACTGGCGTCTTCGTCGTCTTAAAGGCTTTCTTGACGAACATTAACTCATTTCATCCAGTCTCGAAGGTAACTAACGCTCAAGATAGTTATAGCGCTCATTTACGGAAAACATGATTTGCATTCTCATAGTGACGCTATTAGTGAGACTCATATGATACTGGCTTGAAATCATTCTATACGTCGTTCTTCAGATGTAGAAACGCGCCTGTCAACTTGTGTATACCTCGCACAGCTCCTACTTGGAGCTGGGGTTTCCTTCCATCAGTGTAAAATTCAGAAATAACTAAAAAATTTGCAAATTATCAACTCCATGTATAGGTAATTCCACTGAAGAAGCAGAAATGACGATGAGTTTTCATGGGCAGGGCGTTTGGGGAGCGAATTAGCTGTGACTCGGGGAAGGCAGTCTGCCGATACTTGCGCGTCAGGAGATCATCAGTCAGCGAGCAGCAGGCGGAGCGGAGCGGACGAGAAGTTGCGCGGCATCTGTTCCTGGCAAGGCCGCTCGGTCCGCCCCTCCGTCCGCAACTTTCACCGGCGGTGGGGGCGGTCCGGGGGAGGAGCGCACGAACCGCGACCGAAGTGGTCGGCCAGACTCCTCGCTACGATCGGCGGAGTTTGGCGGAACAGGAAGGCAGACTGTTTCCCTTCGCATCACTTTGATTTCAGCCCTTCAGTCACATCAGCCTCACTTTTATCAGATCTATTGCGGTTCTTTCCTAATTCTTAGCTGTGGCGTATCTCACAAACTCAGTACGGGAACTCGAGAAACGACATATAGGGAAGCTAAACTTTTCTTTCCTCACTTCTTTTCGTCCTCTGCTGTCATACAGAAACTTAAATACAGTCATGTACTGGCATATAGTCCAGTATCAGAAAATTCGTATAGCTAATTTGTCATTGTAATTTCATAAAATTGAAACGATGGTGACACATAGTCTAAAATATGATGAAACGACCCCTAAGAAAAATTATGATTTACTGTGCTGGTAAACTTCTATGTTATTTGATTTTCAAACAGCTGAGCCAAACTGAACGTACTCAGTCAGTGCTCTCTTTACTTATTCTGATCATCACTAAACTGACACACAATATTCTTTCTGCGCAACGCAATCTGACTCTCAATAATACCTACAAAAGGATGGTCCTGGCTAAAGATAACCTATACCTTTCATGAATCACTTATCACACAAAAATCTTCGTTACTCGAACTACTGCAATACAGCGAGTGCATATATATTTCCTTTCTCTGACGGACACACGTCCAGTACGTCCGCTCAAAACTCTAGCATCTCTCTCTCCACATCCACCATTGCTGGTGGCTGACCTCCAACTACACAACGCTACGCACTGTTCACATCCAACTGCCCAACACTACAATAGCGAATATTCCAACAATGCGAACCAGCCACAGACTGGACACAGAACAGTGACTTTCATACAGAGCGCTACGTGGCGTTACCAGCATAAAAACCTAAACAGCCTCCTTACAATGATTTATGCTGAAAACCTGACTGGTGGCACCAATGAAGCACTATCTTTCTAAAAATATTCAGCTGATTCGCACTAAAAAACTGAAGCTGAATTTTAATTTATTTATAAGAGTAGAACATTTTTACAATCAAATGAGTAATCCGATTTTGAAGGGAACGCTACGCAGTTATTTGCGATAAACAAATGTTTCCTTGGGCGCTAAACGCAACTACTTCATTAACTCCAAAGTTACACTTAACACACATTACATTTTAAACGCAGCATCTCAATTCAAGATATTGAGCTGCCACTATCAATAAGTTTTATAGAAACCACAACGTCTTCAAAATCCACGAGGAAATTTTTCATATTTTCTCACCCTCTATGTGCAAACTGTTAGTCCTACACAAAAAGATTATTGTTATTATTATTTTTGCAGGAATGTAATGTAGCTGAATTTTGTACTCGTATACATTTTCGTTGTAAGCTACGACTTTCGGGTTATTCAACAAAAACGTATTTGAAGATCAGTTTTGTACGCTTGTCTTGAATAAATCAAAAACTACGGTCTCTAGCGAAAACGAATCCCAGAGAAAAATTTAACTACATTAAATTTACTGCGAAAAGCTCCTGTTCATTCATTCTCTAGGACAAACAGATTGCTTGTGGCGATTGAAAGAATATGAAAATCTTGCATCTGATATTTCAAAATCATGCAGTTGCATAAACGCCAACAGCAGGGGCAACTGAATCACCTTGTATAGCGGTTTTTTCGTAAGAGCGTGCAAAAATTTAACAGGATGTAGAGGATGCTGGGCTGAAAAAAAAATATTCAAATGGGTCTGAGCACTATGAGACTTCTGAGGTCATCAGTCCCCTAGAACTTAGAACTACTTAAACCTAACTAACCTGAGGACATCATACACATCCATGCCCTAGGCAGGATTCGAACCTGCACACCGTTGCCGTCGCGCGGTTCCAGACTGTAGCGCCTAGGACCGCTCGGCCACACCGGCTGGCGCTGAGCTGAAAAGTTTGAGGTAGGGAACCTGCGGTCGGAGAAGCCAGTTTAAGGAGGCAATAGGAGTAAAATAACATTACTGTATACCTTTTTATTTACATTAGTTACAGTTAACTGCAAATACCATCATTTGTACAGTGAACGTACCATTTGTACTGTATCTTGCAACATATGCTGAAACTGACGGCCATCAACTTCATTGCAAGCATGACATCGGCGAAAAAAATTCCGACGCAGCCTGACAAATATCCCTGGAGTGTTTCGAATCCATCACAGCCAGCTACAATTCTGGCAACTAATACCGTTTCCGTATCCACTGGGATCACATACACAAGTGACCACAGATGTCCCCATAGGAAATAATGTAGGGGTTCAGCTCAGGTGATCTCGTAGGCCACGGAATAGGGCCTCCCTTTCCAATCCAACGACCACGAAATACTTCATAGTAATCAGGACCGTTCTCGTCGTTTCCTTTAATGAAATAAAGACTCTACATGTAAATCAATAGCACTGTACGTGTAAACTTGTACGCATGTTAGTTGTAAATAAGCTGGAAATCAGTAATGCTACACAGAGCGGTAGACAAGTTTACTTTCATATCTCCTTAAGCTGGCTTTTCCGTCCCACAAGTTCCCCCACCCCAAATTGTTCAGTGGAGCATTTTCTATGTCCTGCTACATTTTTGCACGCTCTTACGGAGACACCCCGCATACAAAAAGCAAAATGCGTAAAAGTCTCTGATCGTAAATACGTTTTTCATTCAGGGACCGGTTACAGTCGTAGTATTGGTCGCAATGCCACCCCTTATCGATCCGTTCACAACAGTCACAATACCAATTACCAAAGTGTCCCAAGAAGCAGCAACCAAACATACTATTCTCAGATGATCATATCTCGGGTACTGTTGAAGTGTTTTCATTAGCTCTTGGCTTAATGAGCATTTGTGTACCTGTCGGAAGAACATACTGTAGCTACCCTACAGTACCGGATCAAATTTTAAACATTATACCCTTCCGTCCGCCCAGGCAAATTGAGTAAACCAGTTGGTTGTTTTGCAGTGTCTGTGGTCTAGGATTGGCCTTAGGTGGCTTTCAAAAGCGTCATTTATTCGTGGACGGTTCCTGTGAAAACACAGAAAACCATGATTTATTGGTGCCAAAAACACCAGTTATTGGCATGACCACTTCTATAATTTTTACTCTTGCCAGATTCCGGAAACTTTTACCATATTTTCTTAAGATGATGTTCTCGACGAACCTTGAAGCTTTATTTCTTATTATATCATTGCTCGTTGTCGAAATCCGATGGTTCTAAGTTACCAAAAGTAAGCACGTAACGCATAGTACGCACATCGTAGCTGATCTGAAGCGTAAATGTAGTTTCAACTGACGTAGTGAACACATGGCAATGGTGCTCCAGTTATCGCAAGGTTCCTGAGACCACAAAACTGTGCTTTTCAAAAAATGTTCAGATGTGTGTGAAATCCTAGGGGACTTAACTACTAAGGTCATCAGTCCCTAAGCTTAAACACTACTTAACCTAAATTATCCTAAGGGCAAAAACACACACCCATGCCCGAGGGAGGACTCGAACCTCCGCCGGAACAAAACTGTGCTTTCAATCGAAGGTTTTACACCAATTAATCTTTATGATGTGCTGTCTCTGTATAATGGACACTAACGACTATACAGGATGTCTCGACTTGGAAATTATTCCCTGGTGCCACCTGTAGGAGTAAGTCCCTTACAAATATTACTTTGTCATACGAAATTCTTTGTGCTTACAAATCAAAACAGCATGTTTTTTCTTATGCTGTAGGTGGAACCTAAAACGTTGTGCTCTTTTGTGTAGAATAGCGTAAAGTGAACTCCCGCTGCATAGGAAAATATATTTTTTTGACCAAACATCGGTCCCTAAGCTTACACACTACTTAATTTAACTTAAACTAACTTAAACGCTATGGACAACACACACATCCATGCCCGAGGGAGAACTCTAACCACCGACGGAGGGAGCCGCTCGGACCGTGACAGAACGCCTGAGATCACGTGGCTACCCCGCGCGGCTGACGATTTTGTGTTAACCTTATTGTACAAATACTTACATCCTGCTTATACGTCTCAAAGTATGTAAATGTGCCACAATATACAAAAAAAATTGCTAAAACCTCATTGAGCCACAGAATTCGTTTTATCTAAGCAGCACAACTCCCTGTACCATGAAATAGAAGGGAAACAGCTGAAAAATGCTTCTATGGGAGCACAAAAAAATTTAATATGCTCTTTCTTAAAAGTCTCTGGCACAAAAGTTGAGAACCATCTACCTCATTCCGCTTATCGCGTCAACATTGCTGATATGTAAACATATTCGCGTTTTTTTTTTGTGCCGAAAGAGAGTAGCAGTGAGATACTGACCGTAGAAGACAGAGAGGTCAGTGCCAGAGAGGGCACAATGATGGTGGGAGAGAGGAAGTGGAAGTGAAAGAAATCGGAGATAGATGAAGATAGTATCCGTGTGAGTAAAAGAGAGAGAGAAGACGGCAGTAGTGAAACAAAGAGATGAGTGGAGGCCATATATAGTCATGCGGGGTCTGAAGCCCTTCACAATGGTGAACTAAAGCATGGAAAACATTATTTACTTTACCTCATCCCCGAGAACCAAGTGTAAAATTTTCCTGGTGTGGGGGATCAAGCGAGATGATGGTATGGAAGAGCGAGGGAGAAGACAGTGACAGTGGGAGGGACAGACAGAACAGAGTGCCAATGAGAGAAAAAGGAAACAGTGGGAGAGAGAGACAGAGATAGACAATAGCAGTGAGAGGGGGGTGACCGAGTGGTTCTAGGCGCTACAGCCAGGAACCGCGGTTGCTACAGTCGCAGGTTCGCTGCCTCGGGCATGATGTGTGTGATGTCCTTAGGTTAGTTAGGTTTAAGTAGCTCTAAGTTCTAGGGGACTGATGACCTCAGCAGTTAAGTCCCATAGTGCTCAGAGCCATTTGAACCATGTTTTGGGGGCTGCTGAGTGTGAAGGCGTCTCTACAAAGTGAGACTGCGTAAAAGAATTTAGGGTGTTCTGAATCAAATCACAGCGAATTTGTTCGCATGGCAAATTTTTTCTGAAGAGGACGTGAACCAGTCTTTTAAAAAGGCGCAAATTCGAATTTTTTGAGCTCAGACAACAGCATTTTTCAGGTTTTATATTTATATCCTATATAATTTTAGGAGATTGAGAGAGCTTGTGATGATCTGCAATCTAAATACAAACCCATTTGGTAGTCATAATACATATATGATTTTTCATACATACACTAATCAAAAGTGTCCGGATACAGCATAAACATATGTTTTTCATACTAGGTGCATTGTGCTGCCTCCTACTGCCATGTACTCCATATCAGCGACCTCAGTAGTCATTAGACGTCGTGGGAGAGCAGAAGGGGACGCTATGCGGAACTCACAGACATCGAACATGGTCAGGTGATTCAGTGTCACTTGTGTCATTCATCTTTACGCGAGATTTCCACATTCCTAAACATTACTAGATCCACTGTTTTCGATGTGATAGTTAAGTGGAAACGTGGACATGTACAGCACAAAAGCGTACAGGCCGACCTCACCTGTTGAATGACAGAGACCGCCGACAGTTGAAAAAAGTCGTAATGTGTAATAGGCAGACATCTATCCAGACAATCACACAGTAATTCAAATAGCATCAGGATCCACTGCAAGTATTATGAGAGCTAGACGGGAGGTGAGAAAACTTGGATTTCATGGCTAAGCGGCCTCTCACATTCCACACATCGTGGCGGTAAATCCCAAACGACGTCTCGCCTGGTGTAAGGAGCGTAACATTGGATGATTGAACAACGGAAAAACGTTGTGTGGAGTGAAGAATCACGGTACACAATGTGGCGATCCGATGGCATTCTGTGGGTACAGCGAATGCCCAGTGAACGTCATCTACCAGCGTGTGTCGGTCATTTTATGGTGTGGTCGTGCTTTCCTTGGAGGTTGTTTGCACCCCTTGTTGTTTTCTATGACACTGTCACAGCACAGACCTACACTGATGTTTTAAGCAACTTCTTGCTTCCTACTGTTGAAAAGCAATTCGGGGATGTCGATTGCACCTTTCAACACGATCGAGCACCTGTTCATAATGCACCGCCTGTGGCGGAGTGATTACACGACAATAACATCCCTGTAATGGACTGTCCTGCACAGAGTCCGGACCTGAAACCTACAGAACACCTTCGGGATGTTGTAAACGCTGACTTCGTGCCAGGCCTCACCGACCGACATCGATACGTCTCCTCACTGCAGCACTCCATTAAGAATGGGCTGCCATTCCACAAGAAACCTTCCAGCACCTGATTGAACGTATACCTGCGACAGTGCAAATTGTCATTAAGGATAAGGGTGAGCCAACACCATACTGAATTACAGCATTACCGATGGAGGACACCACTAACTTGTGAGTCATTGTCAGCGACGTGTCCTGATACTTTTGATTACATATTGTGTACAAATGAAAAGGGCGAGTAGAGGACAGTAAAAAAAGGAAATAACCGTGATAAACGTAATTCTGGAAAAGAACGGTTCCCGGATATAAAGTATACGTAACTGCAGTAATGACGAAGTTGAAATGAAATTAATATCTAGAGCAACGTTTTGTATGATGTTCCTTGCGATGAATGGACGTATAATTCGTACATGCATAATGGTGCACTAGCACATTTTGAAGTGAGCACATAGCACGAAATTTCGAGAAGAAGTGTATAGGAGGTGATTCGCCCATATCATGGCCACTGAGGTCACGAGACTCGAACCACTTCGAACTATTTTGTGAGTATATGTAAAACCTTTGGTGTATTCCATCAGTTCTAGTAGTGTCGAGAAACTCCGGGAACCCACTGTGCTCACTGTGAACGATAGTCAGTGTGTAACCTCCCCACAGTAAATAAAATAATATTAATAATACTCTCATTTAGAGTAACTACCCAACAGTGAAAATATAATACAATGTGACAAACCTATAACCTTTCAATAATTGACAGTTAAGTTAACCTGGTAAATTTTGGACGTCAGCAATGCTCCGTCATGGCCCTGATACATCATTCTGAATAAGCTGAGAAATCTTACCTTAATTAGGTCGCCGGATAACGCGTATATATCTGCTCCTATAAGAAATTTTCCTGGCGCAGCTAAGTGCAATGCTGGCCGATAGATTTGTCTTATAAAAAAAGGAAAGAACTGATTTCTCTTTTCAATAATCGGGATTGCCAAGGATTGGAGAAATTAGTAAATTCTTTAAATTGAGATAAATGTCAAAAGTTACTTTTTATGAGAAAGATTATTATTAACAGATTTTTTTTAAACATTTACATGGGACTTGATGTAATAATACTACATATGCGCGAGACTGCTTTTACCTTATCCTATAACGCTCAGGCTCTGCCATCGATGCACACGACCGGCCCAGCCAACACGATACACCAGACACGACTGCTCACTAGCAACAACATACTGCTACTGCTACACAGTTCCTACTGCAGTTAATAATGCTCTTTGGTCTCAGATTCTCTTCTAGCTTACATATCACAGGCAGCGCGTGAGCAATACATCGAAATTACATCAGCTCGAGTGCGCTGGCAACAAGTTCTCTAATTATGGACCTCTTACATAACCCTCCACTGGGGGGCAAAAATTTGGCAGCGATGGTGAGTCAATTGGACTTGCCATGAGCAACAAATTTTTCTATAATCTATTTAGTTTACTAAGGCTACAATCACAGAGTATATACATCATTGATAATTACAGAACATATTAAATAAAGTGCACATGCACTGAGTACAAAACATATTCAGAAATGACAAAGTATATACGCAATGAGAACAAAATATACTAACAAAATAGAGTGCACATGCACTGAGTACAAAACATATCATTTTACAAGAATTTAAATGCACTGTATAGGCCTTTACTATTTTACAGGAACTAGGAAAGGAATGGGAAGGATTTCATCATGGTTGTAGCACAGTAGGTTGCACGTAGCTGCACTGAAAGTGGCATTTATTCGCCAGTTACAAGGTATTCATATAGTGTTACAAAACATTATTCAGTGTTATTCACAAGTCATCATTTAAAACAGGAGCTATTGAGTTACTGAAATTCATTGGCTAGTTACAAAACATTATTCAGTCAATCAGTGGCATTCATTGGCCAGTTACAAAGTATTCATATAGTGTTACAAAACATTATTCAGTGTTATTAACAAGTCATCATTTAAAACAGGAGTTACTGAGTTACTAACATTCATTGGCTAGTTACAAAACATTATTCAGTGTTATTCACAAGTAATCATTTAAAACAGGAGTTATTGAGTTACTGACATTCATTGGCTAGTTACAAAACATTATTCAGTCTTATTCACAAGTCATCATTTAAAACAGGAGCTATTGAGTGTAGCATCAAGTTACTTGTCTTTATATACGATATTATGTAAGTGACATAAGACATATTTAAAATGTAAGACATTGGAACTATTACTCAAGGTCGGTAGTCCAATAACACATAGACATAATGCAATCAATACACAGAAAATTTGCATTATCTTTAGGACTAAAAATGTATCTTAACCTGGTAGCATTATTTAGTTGTATACTGGTAATAGTTGGGACACGTAATATTTTTTTTTTTAGCAATGCATTGCACTGGGATCGATAAGTAATTGCTGGTGCATGAAAATATTTGCTTTTGACTTATTGCTGGAAATAAGGATTATTAACGTCATTCGTCATGAGTCAGGTGTAGTAAGGTTATGGAACAAGTACAGTATATGTGATCACATTCATAAATGATAGACACAACTGGGTAAAAATATGAAAGTACTAGAACAGGTTTAATAACTAAGTACTTATAGCATATTATGTCACGAAAAGCTTCTCCTGGAAAAAATACAAAATGGATTATTGAGCTGAAAGAAGAAATGCATATTATGCTGAAAAATAGTGAACTTCGAATTAACAGGTAATGAAACGTGTACTTAATATGTATGTACTCTAGCTGTCTTTTCCAAAACATTCAGTCATTATACTATGCGACATAAGACATACTGTCAAAAGGAACTGCAACAAATACTTAAATAACGACATAGCATTTCTTAACTAACAGTAAATATTATCATCATCTGCAAAAAGGAAAACTTCATTATTCATAATATCATAACTTCATCACTATAATCACCTGCAAAGAAAAACTTCATTATTCATAATACCATATTCTTCATATAACTATTCATCATCATTTATTACCATCTGCAAAAAATAGACACTTCATTATGCATATTCATATTACCATTTACTTCATACAACTATACATTACCATTCATTACTTCATATAGTATAGAGTTTCTTACTTCTAGCATATTTCATCACTAAAATTAACATATGTAGTTCTGTCTGACAGTCTGCATCAATCGCCTTGTATTCTGAAAGAAAAATAATTAGTCAAGACTGCTATCATACGATGTGTATAGTATATTCTGGTTAATACTTGTTAATTCTGATCCATTTACTCTTCTTGATAATATATTGCATTTTCTTTCCTTCATTCTGATGGTAAAATTTCCATTTAATAGGAAACCACTGTAGTTGTTTAATTCATTTCTTTTACACGGTATTGCTTTCTGAAAAATGATGAATAAGGATTAATATCTTGCATTTAATTCATATACCCATTAAATGAAAACTTGTTTCTAGTAATATAATTAAGCATACAGCATAGCATGACAGAAAACACATTAGGTCAAAAACATAGACAGGTTTTAAGTGTAAAAAATTTACACACAGTATGATAATGTAGTAGCAAAAATGTAGAATAGTCAAAATAAATAAAAACTTGTTTCTAGTGATATAATTAAGCATACTGCATAGCATGACAGAAAAAGGTATTAGGTCAAAAACATAGACAGTTTTCAAGTGCAAAAAATGTTCACACAGTATCATAATGTAGTAGCAAAAAATGTAAAATAGTCAAGATGTTGAGATAACATAATGCAAAATGTTAATCTCAACTGTTGTTTGTTACATCTTAAACATTTCATAGTGCATACAGACAAAAATTCTACTTTCGGCAGGAAAACAATCATACATACACCAAAAAAATCGAAAATGTGCACGGTCTGACATATAACGACAAGAAAAGCGACCTGCTAACCTTACCGTGCCGGGCACTTGCCAGGACAAAATATGATAATCATCAGTAAGTGTTCATATCAATAACCGGAAAAGGCATTACAATGTGATAAACCATAAAATATGTTCATTCAATAAAGGGTTTAATATTGGAGACATGGTGATTGCCTTTGCTTTTTCTGGTTCTCAAAGTTTCAACATGTACCACATTGGGATGAGGAATGCTGCGAATTCTGTATGGACCTGCGTATAGAAGTTCAAATTTGCTGCATCTACTCTTTCCTCTATTGGATAAATAGTGTGTGCGTACTAATATCTTTTGTCCTATGTGAAAGTCACGGCGTGTACAAACCTGTTTTTGCTGTCTTCTCCGGCGCTCTGCGGCACGTTTGATGTTGTTGAGCGCAATCTCAATTATTTCATGGTGTTGTAGTGGACGAGATGTAGGAAAGGGTACTAATTCTTTAATTTTGTTAGGTGGTTCAACATATTTCAATACAACAGTCGGAGATAGCATAGTGGATTCATTTGGTATGGAGTTAATTACATCCTGGAATGAGTGTATGTGTGTATCCCAATCAATATGTCTTTTATGGCAGTACATTCTACACAGTTCACCAATTTCTTTCATCAGTCGTTCACAAGGGTTAAAAGAAGCGTGATACTTGGATATATAAATCGGAGAAATGTTTCTAGCTCGTAACATACGTGTCCATATCGCAGATCGAAATTGTGGTCCATTGTCGGAAATTACTTTCAATACATGCCCTACATGAAATAAAAAATGTTTTACAAATGCATTCGAAATAGATTTAGCAGTAGCTTTGCGTAACGGAGTGAAGGTAACAAATTTCGAAGTGAGTTCAACAGCGACAAAGATGTAGCAAAAACCTCTATTAGTTCTGGCAATCGGTCCAAAAATATCTACAGCGGCCATGTGTCTCAATTTAACAGGTACAATGGGATGTAACGGAGGAATACGTGAAGTCGTGTCTGATTTAGCTTTCTGGCAGATTTTACATGACGCTAAAACTCGTCGAATACGTTTCTCCATGTTGGCAAAATAACAGTTCTGTCTCAGTATAAGGAAACATTTTCTGGCTCCATAATGTGCGTAACTTAAATGAATATACCAAATTAATTTGTTAACAAGTTCGTCAGGAATGCATAGTAACCAGTTGTTGCCGTCAGGGTGAGAGCGGCGGAACAGAATATTCTTGCGTACAGTATAATGGTTTCTAATGGTAACGTTATTCTTATCTTGCCAAAGGTGTTTAATTTCTTTCCATACGTTGTCTTTACTCTGCTCTTGTGCTATGTCTCGTAATGACGATGAAATGAAGTTTTCAAATGCGACTTGTTGAATATACATGAGGGTAGAATTTGCTTGGCAGAAGTTGGTTGCGATGTCTTGCTAATTGTTGCAGAGAGAACGGGATAGTGCGTCTGCTACAATATTTTGTGTACCGGGAATATGAACAATTGTAAAATTAAATTCCTGTAAATAAAGTTTCCATCTGCTTAGTCTGTCGTGTGTAAATTTTGCGGAAAGTAAAAACTGGATAGCTCTATGGTCTGTGTAAATAGTAGTATTTCTTCCATAAAGAAAATGCCTAAATCGGGTAAATGCCCATACAACACATAATGTTTCAAGTTCTGTAACGGAATAATTCCGTTCAGCAGGTGACAGAACGCGACTTGCAAAAGCGATGTTTTTAATTACTGTATTACCGTCTTCTTCAATTTCCTGAAAAATGTGTACGCCTAAAGTTGTGTTAGAACAGTCGGTGGCAATGGAAAAATATCTTGTGAGATCTGGGTGTGATAAAAGTGGTGCATTCAACAAAGCTTGTTCAGATTGACAAATTCAGACTGCGCTTATCTATCCCAGGACCGAATAGTGTTCTTACCCGTCAGTTGGCATAATCTAGGGGTGTCTAAAGCAGAGTAATGAATAAATTTACGGAAAAAGTTAATTAAACCCAGAAATCTGCGTAGTTGTTTCTTCGTCGTTGGAACAGTAATGTCACGTAAAACTTGAAGTTTTTCCGGGTCAGGCGCAATGCCTTCTGCTGAAATTACATGTCCAAGATATTTTATGGAAGTTCTGCCAAAGTGCAATTTGTTAAGATTAACTGTGAGTCCTTGTGCACGAAAAGTTTGCAACAGTTGTTCCAGAATCAAATTGTGTTCAGACCAGTTAGCTTCTGCAATAAGAATGTCATCTACATACGTTGTGATTCTGTCTTTAAGTTCTGTCGGAAGTATGGTATTCAAACCGCGAATAAATGCTGCTGAAGAAATTGTTAAACCGAACGGTAATTTACAAAATTGATAACAGTCACCAAAACAGAGAAATGCTGTGTACTTTCTGCAGTTCGGATGGAGCTGAATTTGCCAAAATCCCGATCTCAAATATAATGTGGAATAAATAGCAGTGCCATGAAATTTCTGTAGAAGTTCTTCTAGTGTTTCTGGGCGATCTGTTTCATTAATAATAATGTCATTGATATGACGCGAATCTAGTACGAGTCGAAGTGATCCATCCTTTTTCTTAACAATATGGAGCGGGTTTATGTACGGACTAACTGCCGGTTCAATAATACCTTGGTCAAGCATAGCTTGCAATTCTTTCTTAACCTGTTCTCTGTGAATATACGGAATGGGATAATGTTTAGCTTTAAATGTGTCATGCTGTTTAACTTGAAATTCATACATTAAACCGGACATAGTACCAGGGATGTTGTCAAAAACTGGAGCTTGCTGTAAAAGAATCTTGAGTACTTGCGTACGTTCGTCGTCTGTATTTGCGCTGCTCTGTTTAACTTTATCAGAAATCATTTGCATAACGTCATAGTCGCCTTCGCCTGGTATATTATAGTTGTGAACATACGTATCTGTGAACAATGTGGAATGACAGTTTATGTTACGTGATGCAGAATGACCTCTGTCCGATTAATTGTTTGTTCTTCTGCAGATAAAGAGTGCTGAAAATCTAATGCCACTTGTACATTTTCATCCTTTAACATTAAATAGGAATTTTGAAAGTCAATAATTGCGTCGTGTTGTACCAAAAAATTCGTACCTAAAATAACGTCTGTTGTCAATAAGGGAACAATCCAAAAATTTGAGTGGAACATATGACCTGCAATACAAAATGATAAGTGTGTCTGTAACTTTACATCTACTCCTTTACCAGATACTGCTCCTTTTACTTTAGTTTTACCTAATGGTAACGTAGGATAAGTATTCTCTTCGTTACATTCGTTGAAAGTTTCCTCATTTACAACTGATATAGGTGATCCAGAGTCGATTACTGCCGAAAATGTGGATGATTCAATCTTTACTTCAATGACAGGGTGGGAAATGGTTTTTTGAATAACTGGTTTTTCCTGCAAAAGAGTGTCTCGGATGTCGTCAAAAGTAATAACATTTTCGTGAACAAGAGTCTGTGTATCAAAAGTATTGCTTACATAGCTGGAAGGTTCAATCTGTGCTGTATCTTGTCAAATTCTATCTGACATGCTGTTATTTGCGGGAGGATGCTGTGGCATTTCCACTATTTGTACTGTTCTGTTATTTCTCCCTGACATATTAGGTTCGGGATGCTATCTACTGTCTGGTTCATTCATGATAATCTGTTGTTGCTGATGGTTCTGCTGCTGGTAAGACCGATTGTTACGCTGAAAACTGTGCTCATTACTTTTACGTCTGTCATAATAATCGTTGCTATACGGCGCATTGCGATATGAGTTGAAATGGTGTGTTTTCTGTACGTAGTGATTTCGTTCTTGCTGTGCGTTACTATTTGGTGGAGCCGACGCTATACGTGTAGGCGGCGAAACATTAAAGCTTGGTTGACCTTGCAGACTACATTGTTGGTTAGGTATGCTAACTGACTGGTTTTGTTGATGTTCTGTGGTAAAGCCTCTATTGTTGCCAAAATGTCTTTGCTGTTGCTGATAACTATGAGGATACTGATAACTAAAATTTTGTCTGTTCTTAAATTTCTGGTGGTTGTCATTCCTGGACCGTCTATCATCTTTGCTATTAAAATAGCGTGGCTGATCGTAATTTCCGTATGCTTGTTTGCCTTGGTTATGATGTGAAAAATTTTTGTTAATGAAGAAATAGTCTGACTGCTGAACTTCCAAAAGCTGTAACAGATCTCTGAATGCCGAAATATTTTCTTTCTGCTGCCTGTTAAAAGCGATACTCTTAACGATCGTGGTAATTTAGAAATACATAATTGGATAAGTGCTGATTCACTGTATGGCTCACTTAAGTATTGGTTTTGTTGGATCATGTGCTCAAAAAATTGCGTGACAGTGGGAAAATTTGTGTTCTCATAATTTGGTAAGCTAATTAATTGATCCTTGATTACGCGCTGTGTCGTCTTCGACCAATACGCTGACAGAAAGGCATTCTGAAATTCTTCTACCGAGTAGCACTGTCTCGCGATCGGTCTCATACGAGTTGCCGGTTCGCCTTCCAAAAAACTGCAAATAAATTCAAGTTTGTGTGTCACGGGCCAAGTTGGTGGAAAAGCAAAGCTAAATTGTTGTATCCAATCCAAAGGGTGAATCTGTGTTCTGTCATTTTTAAATACCTTAAATTTCTTAACGGACAGAAAGTGCTTGTAATCAAAATTTTCGTCTCTGAATGTCTGAACAGGTTCAGGACTGTATGATAATCTGTTTGTCTGTGACTGTTCGGAATCTAAGTCACGTACTCTCTGTAAATTACCTAAATTGTACTGGCTGTGTGAGTGTGAGAAATGTTCGGAAAGTGGCGTATGCTGTGATGTCTTAAAGGGTGAAATATTTTTCATCTCCGTCAATTCGTGCTGTAAAGATGACAATTTTCTACGTAATGTATTATTGGACGAATCTATCTCACTAATCGTTTGCTGTAAATTTTGGAATTCGGGTCTTTGATTAAACGAAACTGGTGACGTATCGTCTGATTTGGTGTCATTGTTATTTTCGATAACGTCAATACGACTGGCCAATTCATCAAATTTTTCAGTCAATGCTTTAACCTGATCATCATTTTTAGTGTCACAAGCATTAATTGGTTTTTGGATTTTACGGGTAGTTTTGTTCAATTTCTTAACGTCTGCTTTAATGGCATCGGGATCCTGTATTAATTCTAATTGTTCAAGTCTGTTGGTCATTGTCTGAAAGTCTACTGTGTGTGTGTCTGTTTTTGTTTTAAGATCGGAGATTTCATCATGCAATTCGGTGTTCAACTGTTTGATTTCGTCTGATAGTGTTGCAATATTGTTGTCTACGTATGTTTTCGCCTTCGAAAATAATTTACGCTTATCTTCCTGTCTCTGTTCAGTAATTGTTTTCATGACTTGTTTCTTTACTTTGTTCTGTTCCTGTATGAATTTACGGTAACGCGTTTCACTGTTTTGTAGGTGGTGATTAAAACGTTCGTCAATTAGGCTGTTCTGTTGTTCGAGTTTCGTGTCTACTTTCGCATCCAGTGTGCGTGAAAGTTCTGACGACATTAATTTAAACTCGTCGCGTAACTGTGTTGCGTTCTCAGAACATTGTTTAGCGACTACACTAATTTCATCTCTAAGTAATTTAGTTTTGGCTGCATGTGTATTACTTAATTCTTGTGCAACGGATCTAATTTCTTTACTACTATTCCTAGCACAAGCCTTAATTTCCTCACGTCATTGTTCTTTAGTATCATGACATTGCACGGCAACGGCTGCAATCTGTTCATTAATCTGTTTAAAGCTCCCGTCGTGTTTTTCATTCGACTGTTTCAAACTTTCATTAAGTTGTTTCAAATTGTCGTCTTGTTCTTTCTTCGACTGTTTGAGATTTTCATTAACTTGTTTGTTCGATTCATTAATTTGTTGTTTGAGATTTTCATTAAGTTGTAGCAATAATGCCATAACTCGATCCATGCCCAAATTAGCTGCTGTATTCTCTGTGCTGTGTGATGGTGTATCTGCATGTGTCACGTTTTGTATAGCCATTTGGTCATTGTCTGATTCACAAAAAGGTTTGCTAATCAGAGGTGCTGTGTTGGTCACTACAGCGGAATCAAATAAATCTGACGTGCTTTGTGTATATTGGTCACCTTCGTTAAAAACAATTATCTGTTCGCTACGTAAATTTTGAAAATCAGGTGTTTCAAACTGGACAGTGTTCATTGTAACGGAACGTGCCGCGTCATCAATTGTCGTTAAATTAACAGCATCAAAATCATTACTAGTGATCGACACACACTGATTATCTGCAATTAGAGGATTATTACTATTACACTGAGTGTCGCTAGTATTATCAGTCAAATTGTTCGAGTCAGCTTTTTCACTCCTTGCACATCGCGATGCACTGTTAGCAGTTTTGCGCGGCATTTTCACAACTCAAAGTTAAGCACAAAATCAAACAAAGGCAAAGCAAAAATGGAACAAAGACAGTTACAACAAAGAGCAATAAATTGCCGATGATCTGTGAAAGAAAAAGTGACAAATTAGTAAATACGTTGCGCCAGATGCAAACTACTTTTAATATTAAGTAAATAAGAGCAGATATATAGCTGACCACTTCTCAGAAATTCACAAAAATACGATCCTGGCCGGTTGTCGCCAAGTGTAACCTCCCCACAGTAAATAAAATAATATTAATAATACTCTCATTTAGCGTAACTACCCAACAGTGAAAATATAATACAATGTGACAAACCTATAACCTTTCAATAATTGACAGTCAAGTTAACCTGGTAAATTTTGGACGTCAGCAATGCTGCGTCATGGCCCTGATACATCATTCTGAATAAGCTGAGAAATCGTACCTTAATTAGGTCGCCGGATAACGCGTATATATCTGCTCCTATAAGAAATTTTCCTGGCGCAGCTAAGTGCAATGCTGGCCGATAGATTTGTCTTATAAAAAAAGGAAAGAACTGATTTTTCTTTTCAATAATCGGGATTGCCAAGGATTGGAGAAATTAGTAAATTCTTTAAATTGAGATAAATGTCAAAAGTTACTTTTTATGAGAAAGATTATTATTAACAGATTTTTTTTTAAACATTTACATGGGACTTGATGTAATAATACTACATATGCGCGAGACTGCTTTTACCTTATCCTATAACGCTCAGGCTATGCCATCGATGCACACGACCGGCCCAGCCAACAACGATACACCAGACACGACTGCTCACTAGCAACAACATACTGCTACTGCTACACAGTTCCTACTGCAGTTAATAATGCTCTCTGGTCTCACATTCTCTTCTAGCTTACATATCGCAGGCAGCGCGTGAGCAATACATCGAAATTACATCAGCTCGAGTGCGCTGGCAACAAGTTCTCTAATTATGGACCTCTTACAAGTGGATTCGAAAGACGCTTGCAGTCGTGGACCGTGTACAGGCAACCATGGGGAGAAGTGATGAAGCGTGGCGTCACATGCACGGCAGGCCCTACGGAACCCTCGTGGTAAATTATTTGCCCTCAGGTGCCTAATTGCAGTATGGATCGTCTGAGAGTCTGATATGCCAAAAGGATAACTGAGCCGTGCGCGTCTCGCGCCCATGCCGTTTATTGCTCGTCATCTTGTTTTCGTGGTTCTATCGCCTCGTTTTTTTGTTTTGCTTTTTGTTTTTGTTTTAATTCGATTTACTGGCATCACTAGGTTACTGGTTTCCTTACCCGTCAGTGGCAGCAGCAGCGCTTTTCAATAAGTACACTGTCGTACCATTCCTGGAGTGACCGCTAGTATTTCCTGGTCGTCGTCTGTCTCGAGTTCACTTGGGGGCTCAGTCCACACGCAGCAGCAGTCAAGTCGGGGACCGAGCTCCAGGGAAGTGCGGACAGCCAGTGCTCGCCGACAACTGGCCACACACTTGAACTCCCCGATGGAAGGAGATTGGAGCGGGACGAACGTTGGTTGGTCGTTCGGTTGGTTGTCTCATCGGGTGACCTGTATTTGGCCCTTTGACCGTTTCAGGGAACCGTCAGCTGCTCATCGTGCAGGACGTGGGTCGGTTCCTTCCTTGTGCAGAGATGTCGTGGCCAATGGGCGAGAGTTACCTCTACGTGGTTGGCTCCGAGCCAGCGTGCCCGGGTCGCCGTGTCTCCGAATTCCGAACGGACATGAACGTCAGTCGGGTTGAAGCTGCAGTCAGCTTCGGACTGCCAAGACTCGCCTGACCTTTGCCGACACACGTAACTTGAGCGGGAACGGCCTGGGTTGGTCGTTCGGTCGGCCGTCTTATTTGAAATAGAGCAGCGAGTGTGTCAGGTAGAAGGAAAATGATTAGGCTGTTGGTTGGTTCTTCAGCCGTCCATAGGTCGTGTTGCCACCCGATTGTTTAGTGTTAAGCTTGGCTGCCTGTCTCACTTAAAATGTGCTTATAGTTTCCTCCCCAAGACGACCCTTACAACACTTCTGAGCATAACTGTTTGTTGTTGTGATTGTCATTTTATTTGGTTGCATGTGCTGTGCTAGGCCTTCAGCTGTGTATGAATATTGTCTGTTTTATGTTTGTTATATTGCCTTCAGCCGAACTTCATGAAAACTATTTTAAGATTAGGCCTTCAGCCGAGTTTTATTTAAAATTCTTGTTACTCTATATTTACGCATTCAGCCGCGTTTGTTTCAGAATATGTGGCTTTAATATGTAAATCCTTGTCTGTAAGGTTGCTCTTCAATTATCTGGAGCCGGCCGCGGTGGTCTCGCGGTTCTAGGCGCGCATTCCGGAATCGTGCGACTGCTACGGTCGCCGGTTCGAATCCTGCCTCGGGGATGGATGTGTGTGATTTCCTTAGGTTTGTTAGGTTTAAGTAGTTCTATGTTCTAGGGGACTGATGACCACAGCTGTTAAGTCCCATAGTGCTCAGAGCCATTTGAACCATTTTTTAATTATCTGGAATTCTTGAAACAGCCTTCAGCCGTGTTCTGTAAATGTTCATCTTAAAGCTGCCTTTAATTATTCTGGAGAAGTTACTTGGTCCCTCAGTCGTGAATTGATCTTTGTTGTTTCAAAGCGAAAACTGTGCATTTGTTTGAGGAATAAAGTTTTGTATATTCTTGTGTAACTAACAGTAATTCACCTTGGCCACTTTCCAAAACCTGATCCGCTCTGTCCGGTGAATCCAGATTTCAATAACATTACACCGCAAATAAGAAGGAGAAACATTGTGAACAGTGTGAAAAAGTACGCAGTACAAAATTTTGCTTATGTTTCGGAAATAAAGTGGTAGTGCAACATTCAGATTAGATGAGAGGAAAGGCAGATCCCAGCAAACTGTAAGTAATTACTTATGTGCATAAAAAAAACTCGACGTAAACTTTTTGCTTATCTAAAGATAACAAAACTCTATCGCTATACATCGCACTGAAGATGCATTAGAGTAAGAAAAAGGCGAAACGCGTCTGGGGAAAAATAAATAATGTTGCATCAAGAAAAGTCGGTTTTATTCATAAAACAAATATTTCTTTACTTGGTGTGGAAGGTGGTCTCGCAAACAAACTTGTTAGGCCAATAAGTGTTCATATACTCAGTCGTGACACGTAGTATCGGCGATGTGGTCGGTTTATAGACCTATGCTCATTTGCTTGTTTCATTCTTCTGTACTCGACCCTTTGTACTCATAACGCCCAATCCACACAGAAATGGCCCCGAACGCCTCGCAGCGACGAGTCAGATAGCTGATGCGTAAGAGGCTTCACGCCGAAGTGGCGCCGTCACCGAGGCGCTGGCAGTAGTGCTACGAATGGATATGTCGTTTTCATGAGTCGAAGATATTGATGGAGTGGATCTTTTGTAAGTCGTAAACGTTTATCATCGAAGAACATTTTAAATACGTCACTTGTCTATGAAAAAGGTATGACATATGGCACTTTCGGCGTAATGAAAGAACTGAAGATGTGCACCTAACATTTCCAGTAATTTTGGAAAAGTTTCGAAAGTGTTTCTGTATTGCGTTAGACAAAGTGAAGGACAGCAACTAAACTGGAATGCCTTTCTCATAATTCCTAATTTCATATGATTTTCACCTGAACGTAAATCTAGACATTCCTGATTTTGTCAGAGATATTCAAAATATTACCACTCTCTCTCAAATTCCGAGAACGCGTAAGTATTTTTCTGCTGTAGATCATAATTTTTCGTTATAGGGCATAGTTTCCTACCATGTGATAGATATTTTGTTACTTTACTCAGGAACAAAATATCCTTTCACCCTCACCCTCAAAATCGTAACATCTAGCAACCGTGCATTTGTCAAAGCTTTGCACAGAATCGATGAGGCACCGGGAAAAGAAATCATTACAGTTTTCCCTCTTGTATGATGAGATTCTGTCAGTAAAAAGTGCCAAGAAGAATGCCTCACTTGGCATGTGACAATATAAACGACCTGAAAACCGGATTTTCTATGAATAAGTACCGAGTGAGTAGTGGATTTGCACGTATGTGTGGCAAAACCCGTTGATCTATGACAGAAAATGTAGTGCTGACTGTACATGTTTAGTGTAGATGCAACACGAGTAGTGTTAAATTTTTCCGTATCTTCTGCTGCTATAGCGCAGTAAATATTATTTATTTTCGCCTGACCTGTACTTTTCAAAATAGATTTTCTAAGTCTGGATTTAGTAACACAAAAAATCTGAGTGTTTCGGCAGCACAACGCTGTAATTGCACAGATTAGACTCTGTTCGACGAGAAAAAAAAATATAGAGCTACTTTTTTTAACATAATGTGTGTAATACATGAAAAATAACATTTTACCTCATATACGCTGACTGCAAAAAGAAATCCCACGTATGTAAAAGTAAAACAGGTGAGCGAATGGGTTAACATAAAACAGCCAGAATACCCACACTACTTGAATAGCATCACTGGCAAAACCTCATTTGAGAAATCACGGCTCTCTGGAAACACATTCCATCCGCTTGTAAATACGTGAACGAAAATATTTACCACATGTTTCGTGATGGTAACTGTTAGTGTAGACAACAAAGAATAACAAATATACAACTCTGTCGCTGTATTTTCGATTGCCTACGTCTAGTTTTAAAATTTAAAGGTAAATCTGTGGGAATAGCACATTTTATGAACAAAATATTTGAAACGTAATAAACAAATAAATAGAGTATCAGTTAAAAATTAATTACTATGAACGGTTGTATCTACTGTAAGATACAGCCGCAGAAACAAATGAGGAGTTGCGTAACCTAATTATTTCTGTGAAGCTGACTGCACCTTTTTGTTTCGGAAGCGAGCCATGAAGGACGCGTCTCTGAGATTACGGCAGATTAATACTCACTCCGTCATTATCATTCATGTTTTCTCACTGTAAGCCACATTGTAAATTTATTGTTAATGTGTGGTAGTTGAATATGATTATATCATTTTAAATTTGTTTCATTTTATGGTTAAAAGTCAGCCTCAGCTCTACTGCGTCATGAAATGGTGAAAGGTTCCGCGTTCTTTAAACGCACGTAAATAGTCCAGTATGAAACAATTCATTTGTGAGTAAATGTTTTCGTAGTCCGACAAGCATTCATTTGAAGAGATGTCCGCAGTGAAAGATTCAGAACGGATCTTACACACAAAGCCATGGTCAAGCGCCCCAAATAGGAGAAACGGTTTAACAAAATTTATATGTTTAAGAAATCACTTAATTACGAGTATTTTAATGATTGTGGCTCACCCCTAGCATTTATCCATGCACCATCTCGTCAAGAGTTAGTAATAAAAGAAAATTTTAAATGTGAAAGTAGCTCTTAAAGCGATATTAACTTAAAATGGGATTGTAACTGACTTCATAAACCACGTGCGAAAAAGAATGCGCGAGCCACAAATCCGGATATCGCGCTGCCCTAACATAAAGTGTCGCACGTCATAGCTTGTCGCGGCCTAAAGTCAAAATACATCATTCACTTTCGATAGGCAGCGACCTATGTCCTAAAATCCACCAAACGCAAACTGGCCAGCAACTACATTCTCCACTCCAAAGTCTTCAAAGTACGCCTGGTGGTTTACTTATTTGGGAAGTATCACAATAACAATGGGCATAAGAAAAATGAAACCAGTGTACTCTCCCGCAGTGATGTTACGCTATTAGATGTCCATTTATTTTTTCTTTTGTTTATTTGTTGCCCAAATGTTTGGTCAAAACCCAGTGAAAAAGGCTGCAGTGTCGAGAACACACGCTAATCCGAAAACAGTGGTGTTTCATTTTTGTACACGAAAAGTTAAAGTTTGGCTGAAAAACCATGTACAGAGACGGATGTAACTTTGCTCCTTCTACATCAAACAATTTGTTGTGACGCACATATGATGAATTCAAATTAATGACATATCCAAGGCGTCACTGGAACGTGTTCTCCGCGGTTCCCTTAGGTGCGCCGCTCGTGCCGACAATGCGATGCGACTTGGACCACGATGCGAAAAGTTCCCGCTACGGCATTTCTGTGTGAACCGCTTCTTTTGTTAACATGGAGGAGGCACGAGACAGTATCAAGTCCCCACCTGACATCCGCGACACGCCATTTCTGTGTGAAATTGTGCAGATTGTGAGCTACCGTATCTCAGCCTCCAACGAACGCGAACATGATCCTCGTCCCCGTACGTTATTCTCTGACAATATGCAGAAGGTTCTCAGTAATGTACCATCACCGCAGTAAGAAAATGCCACGTAGATAACGACTTCATCGTTACAGATCGACTATTCATAGCGATAAGTAGGCTCGCTTCTCGTTCTCACCGAATATTTATACACATTTTGCGATTTCGTTTGACTGCAACAGTGCGTTAATATGCGTTTGTTTTCTAATATACAAGTGATTTTAAAAGAGTATTTCTTCTAATTGAGTGCACTTACAACCTTTGTGTATGTTTCACAACTGCGTTTAGTGTGAAATACACTACTGGCTATTAAAATTGCTACACCAAGAAGAAATGCAGATGATAAACGGGTATTCGTTGGACAAATATATTACACTAGAACTGATATGTGATTACACATTCACGCAATTTTGGTTCATAGATCCTGAGGAATCAGTACCCAGAACAACCTCTCTGGCCGAAATAGCAGCCTTGCTACGCCTCCGCATTGAGTCAAACAGAGCTTGGTGAGCGTGTACAGGTACAGCTGCAAATGAAGCTTCAACACGATACCACAGTTCATCAAAAGTAGTGACTGGCGTATTGTGACGAGCCAGTTTCTCGGCCACCATTGACCTGACGTCTTCAATTGGTGACAGATATAAAGAGTGTGCTGGCCAGGGCACCATTCGAACATTTTCTGTATCCAGAAAGGCCCGTACAGGACCTGCAACATGCGGTTGCGCATTATCCTGCTGATTTGTAGGGTTTGATCAAGCTCAATACCACACTATAAAAATTTAAAAAGGGAAATGAACAATTGGAGGAACGAAATTACGAGGGTCGGTCAAAAAGTAATGCCTCCCATTTTTTTTCTACTTAAAAAAATTAAGTTAACTGAAAAATTTGAATTTGGCGCCATTCCTCAAACCTTCTTCTGCAATCCACTGCAGTAGTAACTTTCTGTGTCAACAGGTGGCAGCACAGCAGAAGTTTGTAAGATGGCCGACATAGATGTTCGTTTGAGACAGCGTTGTGTGATTGAATTCTTGAATGCAGAAGGTGAAATGCCCATACGCATTCATGAAAGACTGAAGAAGGTGTATGGTGTTGTGACAGTGGATGTCAGCACTGTTAGACGATGGGTTCGTCGTTGTAAGGAAGCTGAAGGGCAAACACCGTTGACTGACGAAAAGCGGAGCGGCAGGCCGGTGAGTGCAGTGACTCCACACGACATTCAGCAAGTTGATGACATCATTCGTGGTGACCGTCGGGTGACTGCAGATGAAGTGTGTCGCATTATTTCTCTTAGTAAAGGCAGTGTGATCACGATTATTAAACAATTGGGGTACTCAAAAGTTTGTGCACGGTGGGTTCCAAGAATGTTAACCGATCAGAATAAAGAGGCAAGGAAAACAATAGCCTCCCAACACTTGCAGCGCTTCCGTTTGGAGGGAGATGAGTTTCTGAAAAAAATTGTGACCGGGGACGAAACATGGGTGCATTTTTTTGAACCCGAATCAAAGAGGCAGTCAATGGAGTGGCGTCACACAAGCTCGCCGAGGAAGAAAAAATTCAAAACTGTGCGATCGGCAGGGAAAGTTATGGCAACAGTTTTCTGGGATACAGAGGGTGTGATTCTGGTTGATTTTTTGGAGCAGGGATGCACAATAAATTCTGTTCAATACGTCACAACCCTCAAGAAACTTAAAGCACGCATCAGCGAGTTCGCCCAACAAAATCAATGGCAGATGTTCTTCTTTTGCATGACAATGCAAGATCACACACCAGTCGTCACACCTCTGACGAGATTGTCAAAATTGGATGGGAAGTTTTGCCTCATCCCCCATACAGCCCTGACCTGGCACCATCAGACTTCCATCTGTTTGGGCCACTAAAAGAAGCTCATCGTGGGATTCATTTTGAAGATGAGGAGGCCGTCAAAACATCCGTGCGTCAATGGCTTAGGAAGCAGAGCTGTGATTTTTACCGTGCTGGGATACATGCCCTTGTTCAAAGATGGACCAAAACTGTAGAGATGGGCGGAGATTACATTGAAAAATGACAAAATGATCCTCAATGTTGTGGTTTTCAACCTATGTAATTGCATTTAAATTTCCTGACAATTAAAAGTAGAAAAAAAAAATAGGAGGCATTACTTTTTGACTGACCCTCGTATGTGGTTGCGGCGTTTGCTATAAAACCGGTACCAATTTCCCAAAGTAAAACATTTTTTGAGCCGTCAGTCTTATGACTGGTTTGATAAAGCCTACTACGAATTCCTCTCCTGTTCCAACATCTTCATGTCAGAGTTATTAACTTTCTCAAATTAGGGCCTACGTTTGGTACCAATAAACATCTCTTGAAAACTGCTAGTCTGCTTTAGATGTCCTCCTTGCTCCGTCCGTGATTGATTATTATGCTGCCTAGGTAGTAGGATTCCCTAACTACATCTACTTCGTAACAATCAATTGTGAAGGTAGGTTTCTCACAGTTCGCATTTCTACTACATCTCATTTCTTTCGACTTTCTTTCGTTTAGTTTCAGTCCATATTCTGTACTCATTAAACTGTTCATTCCGTTCAGCAGATCATTTAAAACTTCGTCACTTTCACTCAGGATAGCATTGTCAACAGCGAATCGTATAATTGATATCCTTTCACCTTGAATTTTATTTCTTTTATTTCCATCGTTGCTTCTTCGATGTTGAGATTGAACAGTAGGGGTGAAAGACTACATCCTTTTGCAACACCCCTTTTAATCCGAGCACTTCCGAGAGATGCTGCGGCTCGTGTTGGTGCTGTTTGTAGGTTTCCGTCCTTTGTTGGAGGCCAGACTGTATCGTTTAGTTGACATGGTTGCGATTGTTTGTATCCTACTTGTGTTGACTGGCACCACCTGGTTTCGCAAGCGTTGCCTGTCCGCTAATGGCAGCAGAGGCGTTATCGATATGTAATAACTGTGACCCTATCCTTGGGGTGACGTCGTGGTTTTTCCGGGTCGTGTGAGTGAGCAGTTTGGTTGAGGAGTCCGGAGTAGCCAAGAGGGCAGTGCAAGAACACGCAGGGATCGCTGGCGGCATGCATGCACTGCCGGATGGAATGGTTGTGGTCGCGAGGTTATACCACCTAGTCGTCAACCCGATCCAAGAATAAGTTGCGTGGATTTTGATCCTGGCAGCGAAACCTCCACCATTGTGAGATCTCCCGATTCTCCAGTGACTTGGGTTCTTGTTGCTGATCGCAGTGTCGCCGCGACGAAGAGCTGCGAGTGGAGTGTTTGGAAAAGGAGGATCTAATTAGGTTTCCTCGACTTCTGGTTACTAATTGCTGCATTCTGTGTGTTACTATTTGTTAAGTTCAACCAGTAGTAATTTCCGTGCCTGGTGGCCGCTCACGCCCCAGTGACCTGTCCTGGAGGTTAGTGTATATAATGGCAGTGTTCGTTTCCTTGCCTTGCCACTGCTGTCAAGTAAGGCGTGTAGTTTTGACAGTTTCATATGGTTCAAATGGCTCTGAGCACTATGGGACTTAACAGCTATGGTCATCAGTCCCCTAGAACTTAGAACTTCTTAAACCTAACTAACCTAAGGACATCACACAACCCCCAGCCATCACGAGGGAGAGAAAATTCCTGACCCCGCCGGGAATCGAACCCGGAAACCCGGGTTGACAGTTTCCTTGATTTGTAGGTCGGTTCGTGTTTTTTCTACTCTGTTAGTAGTGGTTCATTCTCCTTTCGGACGGTCTAAACACAAATTTCTGAGGACGTAGTGTTGACCGCCGGTTCCGGCTTTGGCTTGGTGTTCCATCGTTGGATTGGTCATCGGACGTATTGTAGCTTCAGCAGATTGTAATCAGTCATTCGTTAGACTGTCACTAGTCTGTGTTACCATCTTGTGAAGTGAATGTAACTCTTGACTGCCTTCTCATTGCTCACGAAATTGTTTTTGGCCTGACCTACTCAGAGGTCGATTCCTGGAGCACGATTTGTGACTACCCCTTGTGTTTTATTATTGTGTTATAATTTTATTATTGTATTACCAAGTTACCATTCTCGCCTGTTTGGTGACCAGTTGCTTGTCCTTCTGAATTTACGTTATTATTATATTTGCTGTTTTATTGTACAGAAAGACTGAAGATCTATTAAGGCAGAAGGGGTAGATATCATTTCATCACAATTTTTGAAATCATTGGGGGAAGTGGTAACAAAACGACCATTCACGTGTGTACAACGTATGGCGACATTCCATCTGATTTTCGGAAAAATATCATGCACACAATTCCAAAGACTGAAAGAGCTGACAAGTGAGAGCATTATTGCACAATAAGTTTAACAGCACATGCAGCCAAGTTGCTGACAAGCATAATTTACAGAAGAAGGGAGAAGAAAATTAAGGATCTGTTAGTTGACGAAGAGTTTGGCTGAAGGAAAGGTTAAGGGACCAGAGAGGAAATTCTGACGTTTCGGTTGATAATGGAAGCAAGGCTAAAGAAAAATCGAGACACGTTCGCAGGATTCGTCGACCTGGAAAACGATTTGCACAATGTAAAATAAGGAGAAAATTATAGGGAGAGATGGGTAATATACATTATGTGCAAGAGACGAAAGGGAATAATGAGAGTGGGCGACCAAGTACGAAATTAAGACCTGGTGGTCAAGTAAGGCAGGATTCGGTTACGATTGTGGAGGGGGCCGCAATCAGTTACTAGTGGTTGGCTGTTTCTTAATCACACCCAATTGATTTAAAATCAACAACAAATTAAAATAATGGCAATAATTTAAGAATAGTTTCACGGCTTAAGGCCTTAATGGCAATAAATTAAGAACTGTTTCAACTTGCTGTAACTTACAGTTATTAAAATATAAGACAGCTGACCAAGGTCTTAAATCTCGTTGCAAAAATACAATTTCGGAATTAAAATTTTAAGACAAGTAAAGACACCCCCTATTGAAGGCCTTAACGGCCATAAATTAAGAATTGTTTAACTTCTTGCAACTTACAAATTACAGTTATCAAAATGTTGAAAACAAATCGCCAAGATCTTAAACGTTAACTGCTAAAATACAATTGCCACATTAGAATTTTAAGGCGAGTAGCGACAGTTAGGGCTGAAAACCTTTAACGCCAAAAATAGAAATTATTAAAAAAATTAACAAACATACTGTCAAACAGCAAGGCAATAGCAAAAGTTAATTTAAAAGACAGGAACCTGATCACCATACAGGTGAGATAAAGTGATAGTAAACTTGATAATACAACCGTTTAAACTTGCTGTACGCCAAGAACGGAAATTGTATTTAAAAAATTTGGAAGTTTTCAACGGTTTCTGTTTCATTTCTATCACGTCAGACAAATCTTTACTCTCATAGAAGCCATGAATATACTCTTCCCATCTTTCCGCTCTCTCCTCTAAATGTAACTATGGAATTCCCCTTACGCTCTTAATGTTACCACCTATGGTTTTCATTACACCGAAGTTTACTTTGACTTTTCTGTACCCAAAGTGAGTCCTTCTGACAATCATCTGTTTTTCGTTTTCTTCACATTTTTCATGCAGCGATTTCGTGTTATGTTCCTTGAAATTCCTATTTATTTCATCCCTTAACGACTAGTATTTCTGTATTCCTTTATTTCCCTTAACTTTCTTGTACTTCCTCCTATCATCGATTAACTGAAGTATTTCCCCTGTTACCCAAGGTTTCTTCGCCTTTACCTTCTTTGTTTTTCTTTCCAACTTCTGTGATTGCCCTTTTTAGAGACGACCATTCCTCTTCAACTGACCCGCCTACTGAGTACCCATTATTGCTGTATCTATAGCCTTTGAGAACTTCAATCTCGCGATTCAATAGTAGTTCCGTATCCCACTTCATTGCGTATTGATTCTTCATCACTAACCTCTTCACTTCAGAGTACTCATCATCAATACGACAGTGTGATCTGAGTCTATATTCGATCCTGGGTACGCCTTACAATCCAATATCTGATTTCGGAATCTCTGTCTGATCATATTGTAATGTAACTGAATCTTCTCGTATCACCCGGCCTTTCGGAAGTATACTGCATCCTCTTGTGATACTTGAAGAGGGTATTCGCTATTATTAGCTGAAATTTATTACAGAACGCATTTAGTCTTTAACGTCTCTCATTCCTTGTCCCAAGCTTCCCTTTCCCTGTAACCTTTCCTTCTACTTTTTCCCCTACAGCAGCATTTTATTAGATTACTTATTAGATTTATTATATTTTCATCTTCCTTTACGTACTGTATTACCCTTTCAATATCCTCATATATATGCATGTGTACCTAAACTGTCGTTCTCCGTGGTAGTTTGCCGTCGATTCTGATAAAAGCAACCGGATCACTGAACTATTCACAGTAACACACTCTCTGCCCTACCTTACTATTCATAATGAATTCTACTCCTGTTATATTATTTTCCGCTGCTGTTGATATTAGCCTATACCTAATTTCTAATCGGTCAAGATTCAGAGCTGAATTCAGTATCGAGGGAATACTGAGTTAGAAAACTTACATAGAATTACACGAACGGCACTTTATCAATTTTGTGTTTTGCAGCCAGGGCCGGTTTAAGGCACAAGCGTCAAGCTCAGAGCTGCGCCAGACGTATCACATCTCTGTACAGTCCGTGTCACAGTTACTAGCGGCCGTTTGAGGTGCCAGTAGTGTCCAAATGCAGGACTGATACACAGTGTGTTTCACAATTAGTAGTGAAAACTGATATAGGTGAAAGTGTGTTATTGAAAACTGGAGAGGAGAGTTAGGGTGCAGGGGGCGCCAAATGATAAGTCCATAAGTTGAAAAATTTTCCCGACCCGGCCCTGTTTACAGAATCGGATTTAAGTATAAGAGAAAAACTGTTTTTTACTACGCGATTCATAGGTAGAAGCAGCCCTTTATATCCATCCTTTATCTCTTAAAAGATTATTTATCCCAGTGTCCTCTTGAAGTTGCTTCCTGGTGATAGATATGCTACATTTTAATTAGCATTTGTTATACGAGTACTTTGCTTGATTTACAGGTTTTTTTCCTACCACGCACATGAGCTCAAAGTTTAATATATTTTTTAACGCTGACATGATATCAATTTTTATGAGGCAGCTGGTTTTGCTGATTCTCTCTGACCCATCATTTCTGTTGGTATGGATGAAGTTTATCTTTTTCACCTTCTCTCTATCTCTTATTTGTCGTACAGCACTGTACTGTAGACACAACGTTTACTAAATAATTTCCTTGATTTGATGTTTGTTGATTTGTACCAGAAGAGCCTTATTTCACCTTGCATTCACTTTCTACAAAGAATAATTACTTTGTAATTCGCAGACCACGTAATATATATCTACATCTACATGGATACTCTGCAAATCACATTTAAGTGCCTGGCAGAGGGTTCATCGAACCACCTTCACAGTTCTCTATTATTCCAATCCCGTAAAGCGTGCAGAATGAATGAACACCTATATCTTTCCGTACGAGCTCTGATTTCCCTTATTTCACCGTGATGATCGTTCCTCCCTAGGTAGGTCGGTGTCAACAAAATATTTTCGCATTCGGAGAATCGTGCTCCATTGAAAACAGCAGAAAAGTTTTTCTGTTCAATTTCTCATGTTTCGTGTGTATAGTTTGCAGTCATTTATATGCAAGTAACAGCATCGTTTATTGCTGATTGAACTGTTGTTGTAAAGCTCTTAATATCTTCAAGGCTCTCTCATCAATATTTAAGTGATCGTTCTTCCCGCACGCCGTTCGAGAGTGGAACGGTAGAGAGAAAGCTTGAAGGTGGTTCATTGAACACTCTACCAGGCACTTTATTGTGAGTAAAAGAGTAATCACATATATATAGATGTAGATGAAGTCTGTGTTAGATGTCGATGAAGTCTATGTTGTTGTTATTTCCTGAAACTGAAAGTGATTAAAAACTACATCTACATGGGTACTCTGCAATTCACACTTAAGTGCCTGGCAGAGGGTTCATAGAACCATTTGCATACTATTTCTCTACCATTCCACTCTCGAATGGCGCGTGGGAAAAAGGAACACAAAAATATTTCCGTTCGAACTCTGATTTCACTTATTTTATTATTATGATCATTTCTCCCTACGAAGGTCGGTGTCGGCAAAATATTTACGCATTGGGACGAGAAAGTTGGTGATTTAAATTTAGTAAATAGATCTCGCCGGAAAGAAAACCGCCTTTGTTTCACTGACTGCCACCCCAAACTCGCGTACTATATCAATGATACTCAACCCCTATTGCGAGATAACACGAAACGAGCTGCCCTTCTTTGCACTTTTTCGATGTCCTCCGTCAATCCTACCTGGTAAGGATCTCACACCGCGCAGAGGACGGACAAGTGTAATGTAGGCTATCTCTTTAGTGGGTTTGTCGCATCTTCTAAGTTTTCTGACGACAAAGTGCACTATTTGTTTCACCTTCCCCGCAATATTATGTATGTGGTCTTTCCAATTTAAGTTGCTCGTAATTGTAATTCCTAGGTATTTAGTCGAATTGACAGCTCTTAGATTTGTGCGATTTATCGTATCTACTAGTCCATTAAATTTCGGGAATTCAGCCGCACAAATAAAATTTCCTCCAGCAGATTTTCGCGGCTGCATGCTAGGAAACTAGCTTCTCTTTTAATCTTTTAGAACAATCAGATCCTAAATTGAAAAAATTAATTGATAAAAAAATGAACTGCGCTGTTAATTCTACCTGATAAATGTCTCATGCTGCATAAAATTACTCAAGAATTGCTGAAACAACGGTCATGTGTCGGTTTCGTTAGATGTCTTCCTCGTATCAGTCATCATGTCACATGTAAGAGTAAAGGTAAAACATGTTCCATTCTTTGAAACAGACTCACGTCAAGAGAATTCCCTTGGGCTATATTCAACTGTCCAATGACCACTCTTGTAAACGGGAATGTCTCATGCTGCATTTTTCTCATTAGCATGGAAGGTTCCTCTGCTGCTGCGTGGCTGCTGCTTCGAGGGGAGCAGGTTTCTTATGAGGATCTAGGATAATAATACAGGATGTCCCTAGCCTTTATTGCTGTCGTCTTAGAGACGTGAAAAATCACGTATCTGCCTTCTTCATAGTAAGAGTAAATACACAGTGACAGAGAATTTGAAGAGAAGAGGCGGGTTTGTGATCGATTTATCTTTGTATTATTTGTAGATCAACGTATTAACCACTGGTTATCCTTATTTTGGTGGTGGATTCCCAAGAAATGGACGGTACTGTTGAGGTTCACTTGAAGAGTACTTTCCAAATCCGTATTCATGAGCAAGGAATCAACACTGCGCCGACCCTACTAGCTCAATGATTTCTACGCTAAACAACGGTGCGAAATCATATCGAATTACAAACGAATCTTAACGTCCAACAAACCTGGCTGGCGCTATGTGTTGGAGTCTGGATCGCAAAGCCAGAATCTTTCTCTACAGAAACCTGGCCGTAACGTCAATTTGTTCTATAAATTAATTGTTTTACAAGAAAATAAAGATGAGTTAGATGACGATCAGTTCGGGTTTAGGAAAGATAAAGGCACCTGAGAGGCAGTTTTCACGTTGCGTTTGGTAACAGAAGCAAGACTGAAGAAAAATCGTCAGCCTGTAGAAAGCACTCGACAACGAAAAGTCCTGCAAGGTGTTCGAAATTCTGACAAGAGGGAAAGGCGGGTAATATACAATATCTACATGCACCTAGAGGGGGTAATAAAACTGGATGACCAAGAACGAAGTGCTCGGCTTAACAAGAGTGTAAGATGGAGATACAGTCTTTTGCCCCAACCTTTCAATCTATATGTCAAAAGGCAACGATGGAAGCAAAAGAAAGGGTCAGGAGTGGAATTAAAATTTGCGTTGAAAGGATATCAATGAAAAGTTTCGCTGATGGCATTGCTATCTTCGGTGAATGTGGTGCTAGAGGGAATGAACAGAGCAAAGAGCACAGAATATGCATTGAGAGTGAACTTCAAAAAGAAAAGGTAACCAGATGTAGCAGAAATGAGAATAGCGAGAAACTTAACATAACAATTTGTGATCACGAAATAGACGACTGTAAGGAATTCTTCTACCTTCGAAAGAAAATGAACCATAGCTAACGAATAAAGGAGAACATAAAGACACACTAGCACGAGCAAATAGGGCATTCCTGGCCAAGAGAAGTCCGCTGCTATCAAACATAGTCCTCAGTTGTAGGAAGAAATTTTTGAGAGTGTACATTTCGACCGCAGCTAATGGTAGTGAATCATGGACAGTTGGAAACATGGAAGAGAAGAGAATCGAAACGCTTGATTAGTGGTGCTACAGGATAATCTTGAAAATGGAAAATACTGACAAGAAATGACAATATGATTTGAAATGTGTCAAGTCATCAGGGAACAATCCCTATGGTACGAGACGGAGCTATAGATGTGGAAACTGCAAAAGGAGACAGGATTTGAACACATCTAACAAAGAGGATCGAGGATGCAAGTGATAAACTGAAATGAATTTGCCTAGGAGAGAAATAGGAAACCTTATCAGTTAGCCTATAGTTTACTTCCTTTTGTTAAACCTCATATGATTTTCAATTTCACAGTCACTAATCTTTGCATATTATTTCAATTTTTTGAGCGTATTGTTGAATACAAGGATCATAAATTGAAATCCTCGTAGTTTGGTCCTGCAGAACGTGTAGTTTTTGGGGTACATTTAACATTTATTGACAATTATTGTTACTGGTAAATCTGATGCTAATGGCTGAAGTGTAACGATCTTGGTAAAACTCAGCATGATTTAATGTCAATGTCTGACAGCTGAGTACCAGAAAGACAGGCCACCTACGCCTGTCACGCGTTTCCTGGCGTGAACAGGATTGGAAGTTGGGGAGGCGAACCGTTCGCGTACGTGAAGCGAGAGTCCTGTGTCCGGCTCTGTCTCTGCGACAATTAGTCACGCGGCTAATTAGCACCAGGTTGTTTCGGCTCTACTAAGTGCGAAGCTAATTACGGTCAACACCCGCATCACACGGCTGTCTGGCGGTGGATAGAGCAGCGAGCAGAATGACAAAGCGACGAAAGGGGACAAGCCATGAGGGCGCCCACGGCCGCGGGGGCAGTGGTGTGGCCGACGTACTGCTGACAGTGAAACCACAGCACCCAAGCGCACAACAGGGAGTCCACCACTGCACGGTACTCAGCTGCATGCTCCGTGTCTGACAGTGTTACCTACTGAACCGTTATTGATGTATGTGTTGCAAGTGTGAATATTAGTTTCTTTACGCTGCAGATACTGAACCCTTGCTTTGGTGCAGTGGTGTTCTCGCCTCTTCATCCTGCTCTTTGTTTTCTCTAAATTACTTTGGGCAGGTGCCGGATTTATTCTTTCAGCTAGGTGACGCTGTTGTTCCTAGTTACAGTTGGGCCTTTACTTTATGGTTGTGTCTCACGATATTAGGATCTTTTCTCACGCATCTATCTAGTGGGTCGTTGAGATCTGATTGTGCTACAAATGCAGGGTGACAATTATTGAGCTACATGAAATAAAATCGCCATATCTTCTGAACGACTAGCGTTATGGCGTTCAATTTGCACGATTGGCCGTGGGGGATGCGGGAATTAGTATACGCACGCACACGTGCCTTGTTGTCGTCGGACGTTTGCACATCAAAATGTCACGATACAATATGCCCGAGCGTAAAGCACGTGTAAAGGCCTACTATGCGAGCAATAACAGCCCACCTTTCAGCTCAAAGGAAGTTTGCGGCCGAGTTCAAGCTGAAGACAACCGGTCCAAGTGTGCTAACAATCATGAATTTGATTCGCAAGTTTGAGAGAACGGGTAGTGTTTGTGATGACAACGTTGGCAATGTCGGTCGTCCGAAAGGGTGAAAACGCCTGAAAACATAGAGAAGACACACGCAGCCCCAGGAAATCGATCAGACGAGCTGCACAACTGGTGGGAATCAACCGGGAGACAAATTGTTGTTGCGACAAATTGTTGTTGAAGACCTGCATCTCTTTCCCAAGCAAAAGTCAAACTCATTACCTATTGAGACCGAGAGCCATACAACAGCGGTCGTGTTTCCCCAACACTATTGTCCACAACATTTTCAAACAGGACTTTGATGGTTCGGTTTGGCAACGAAGCCCTTTCGTGTCTTGTGCATATTCAGTTGACCTCGACAACAAATGGAGCACGACCAGCTATTAGCGTGGTATCTCTTGTACAGAAACTTAAAAAACAGTAGAAGAAGAAGAGTGCATTGGGTCCATCCACTCAGTATGAGTAGAGACGAAGTGGGTGCATTCTTTGTTCTTTTTGAGAAATTAAGGGGAGATGAAAATAAGTTTTTTAATAATTTTCGGATGTATTTATGAACTTTTGACGTTTCACATGCACGAATGAAGAGTTCCACTCAACCCGTTAATACATCCTCCGAGAATGTATTCAGCCTACACAAATGTTGGCAGTTAGAGTCAGCCGCGCGGGGTAGCCGCACGATCTTGCGCACCTTGACATGGTCCGTGCTACTCCCGTCCGAGGTTCGAGTCCTCCCTCGGGCATGGATGTGTGAGTTATCCATAGCGTAGGTTAGTTTAAGTTAGATTATGTAGTGTGTAAGCTTGGGGACCGATGACCTCATCAGTTTGATCCCATAAGACCTTACCAAATTCCAATTATAGCGATGTGAGTGGGAAAGGAAACAATAGCTACAATTAAAAAATATATATATTAACCTAAAGGATGTATACTTTTACTATGACCTTAAAAAATTAAAACATTGGTTACATATTTCCACAATCAGTAAAGTAGTAAGATGTGTGTGCCAATCTATTTGGTCTCTGCGTCATTAATGTATGCCTCTACCCACCAAAGATGACTTTGTAAACATGGCTGGAAAAAGCAAAGAGCAAATTTTCCTCACCGTGTTGGAGCTGTAGATGGAAGGAACATCCGTATCGTCCATCCATGATCCATTTAACTCATTGTACTACAGTTAAAAAGGATATTCATCTATAGTGTTGACAGCTGCGGCTGACTCTGACTATAGATTTATCAACGTAGATATCGGCAGTTGTGGTAAAGAAAATGGCTCTACTATATGTAAATAATGTTCTCTGTGGAAATCACTGATGGAAATAACTGTTTATTCCTGAAGACATGTGCCTTCAGACTACAGTAAGTCCAAAGGTAGCTTATTTTTTATTGATGATGAAGCGTTTGGACTGCATCAGCACCTTCTACGACCATACTCTGTGCACCAATTAACAGTTGCTAAAAGAGTGTTCACTTATCCCCTGTGAAGAGCCCAGAGGTACGTAGACTGTTCATTTGGAATACTGACTATTAAATGAAGGGTTTTCCACAGAGCTATAAATTTAAAACCCGGTTTTTCTCTTGACATTGTCAGGTCGTGTGCTGTTTTGCACAACACCGAAGGTACTCTGTCCATAACTGCTGGACTTGAAAGTATAACAAGAAGTGAATGTGTACGTGGCAGACTTTCTGCCAATAATGTACGAAAAATTATGACGGTTATTTTATGACACTGGAGGGATCTGTGAAATGGCAGTTACGTAAAATTTAATGTGGCACTGAATTAAATTTGTATTTAACGTAAAAAATAAAGTTTTGTACTTACTAATGTCGTCTCTGTCTTTGTCACAAATCCATTCTAAGCCTTCGTTCAGTTCTTTGCAAACTTCGATTCATGCACTCCGCGTTTGTGTTCTGTCCTTTTAAGTACCTTAAGTCTTGTCCCACAAAACTGGTCGTTTCTGAACTAATGTCACAAGGATTTCGATATCAACTTCCGCCTTGACTAGAAATGTCCACAGCTGATTGAACCACCAACAACGCAAAAAACAACTGGCCGGCACACGATAGTTGTCGGGTATATGTGCTCTACTGTTCTGCATGCCCCACGACGTCCTCCGATATTTCCGTACGACACCCACATCGGGCCGACACACTGGGGACCGCCGGCCAGTGTGGCCGTGCGGTTCTGGGCGCTTCAGTGTGGAACCGCGTGACCGCTACGGTTGCAGGTTCGAATCCTGCCTGGGGAATGGGTGTATGTGATGGCTTTAGGTTTGTTAGGTTTGAGTAGTTCTAAGTTCTAGGGGACTGATGACCACAGATGTTGAGTCCCATAGTGCTCAGAGCAAAACCACAGTGGGGGCCGCCGGCATCCCACAGCCTCGGCCCGGCTGTCAGCTGTCGATCAGCCGTCCACGTCGTCTGTCGGCCAGGTGTGAAACGTCCCGTAAGCGCCACACCCTCACAACCCGTTATACGGTGACAGCTGCCTGGTGCCGGGTAGATGTGAAATAAGCGTCAGTAAAGAACCGCTCGAAGCTGAAAAGTTACAGCAAATAAGCTGATGTATCCACCTTGTAACGGGATCCTCCATCACAGACACCGCCTTAACCTCTTGTTGCAAATGGAAGTTTTGTGATTTCGTGACGTTCGTGTTTCATAACATATGAACGTATTACATCGAACTACTGACTGTGGCGAGAGGGGAAACGTTTAAAATGTTTACAAACAAATCTGACGCATTGTCGAGAAATTTTTTTCCATATTTTGACACTTTCCTTCCACCACAAAAAGCTTCAGAATGCTAACTGTCATCCGCCTACAATGACCCCTAACAGAATAAAAAGAAAAGAAAAAGCAATAAAAAAAGAAGATAGAAAGGAGACGAAATCAATTATATGTTTCCAGTGCAATGCACAGAGGAATAAATAAAAGATAAGTTACTTTTCTGGACCTGTAGCAGGAAGTGTTGATCACAACAGCATACGGAACAATTTTGTTCAAAAATGGCTATGAGCACTATGGGACTCAACATCTTAGGTCATAAGTCCCCTAGAACTTAGAACTACTTAATCCTAACTAACCTAAGGACAACACACACCCCCATGCCCGAGGCAGGATTCGAACCTGCGACCGTAGCAGTCCCGCGGTTCCGGACTGCAGCGCCAAAACCGCACGGCCACCGCGGCTGGTAACAATTTTGTATCGTTCTGAATAGAGCTAATGGGTAAATGTGTTGTATAGTGACCATTGTATTCTCACTTCTCGTAGATGTGTGTGAGGCAACTATGAGCAGAGTTTGTAAAACTACCAACCCTCAAATTACAAAAAAAAAAAAAAAATCTTAAATCGAGTCGGATTGTAGATACAACAGCCGTACATAGTCTCATAGAAAGTATATGCTGACGATTTACATGCGGGTGTTTGATATGTATTAGACTGTCCTTTTGCTTCTTATCCTGACAATGAATGTGCTATATCCATGTGAAGAAAAATCAATATCTCACTGCTATTCCGAGCTGCCATATCTGTGCCTCACAACGATCTAACTTAATAACACAGCATAAAATTTGAAAGGCTGAAATAAATAATTATATAAATGAAATTATATGGTACTACGTGCTACTATAAAAATCGATACCAATTTTACAAAATGAAACTGGTCCTCCAAATTTGAAGTCAGTCACAGTTCACAGCTGAATTAAATATCGTGCAAACGTTTAGTTCCTAAATATATATATAGCGTGTCACGAAAGATAATTCAATACTTTTGTCTTTTACAGCTTGCGCATTAAGTATAACATATGAAACGTTGTTGATTATGCACTTCATAACTACAGGGTGTTTCAAAAATGACCGGTATATTTGAAACGGCAATACAAACTAAACGAGCTGCGATAGAAATACACCGTTTGTTGTAATATGCTTGGGACAACAGTACATTTTCAGGCAGACAAACTTTCGAAATTACAGTAGTTACAATTGTCAACAACAGATGGCGCTGCGGTCTGGGAAACTCTATAGTACGATATTTTCCACATGTCCACCATGCGTAGCAATAATATGGCGTAGTCTCTGAATGAAATTACCCGAAACCTTTGACAACGTGTCTGGCGGAATGGCTTCACATGAAGATGAGATGTACTGCTTCAGCTGTTCAATTGTTTCTGGATTCTGGCGGTATACCTGATCTTTCAAGTGTCCCCACAGAAAGAAGTCACAGGGGTTCATGTCTGGCGAATAGGGAGGCCAATCCACGCCGCCTCCTGTATGTTTCGGTAGCCCAAAGCAATCACACGATCATCGAAATATTCATTCAGAAAATTGAAGACGTCGGCCGTGCGGTGTGGCAGGGCACCATCTTGCATAAATCACGAGGTGTTCGCAGTGTCGACTAAGGCAGTTTGTACCGCCAGAAATTCACGAAGAATGTAAAGGTAGCGTGATGCGGTAATCGTTTCGGATCTAAAAAAATTGGGCCAATGATTCCTTTGGAAGAAATAGCGGCCCAGACCAGTACTTTTTGAGGATGGAGGGACGATGGGACTGCAACATGGGGCTTTTCGGTTCCCCATATGTGCCAGTTCTGTTTATCGACGAAGCCGTCCAGGTAAAAATAAGCTTCGTCAGTAAACCAAATGCTGCCCACATGCATATCGCCGTCATCAATCCTGTGCACTATATCGTTAGCGAATGTCTCTCGTGCAGCAATGGTAGTGGCGCTGAGGGGTTGCCGCATTTGAATTTTGTATGGACAGAGGTGTAAACTCTGGCGCATGAGAAGATACTTCATTTGTATATGTTTTCTTTGTGTCACGTGCTGTAATACATTAAATGAGTAAAGATAACTTTGGGATGATTCGTACTGAATAATAATGATATTCTGTTTCTCTTCATTTTCATATGGCACACAAAAATCTAGTTACTGTCTGCCCACGATTCCTCGTTAGGCTCCCGCGTATTCACTTTCTTCCCATTACTGAAGTCGCTTATCCGTTGGAAGCCCATAACGTAAAGGAATCGACCACGGTGTTCAACGCGACCGGCCGCTGCTGGTTAGCGCTCCCGGCGAGCACAGACTGCGTGATGAAAGCTCGGAAAGAGGCCAGCCACGCCGTAATTAAATGCTGTCGGCCAACACACTCGTCTCTGAGGTGATGCGTCGCTCTTTCCTCTGTGGACCGGCCGTCCGTCTCGCCAGGCCGAACGGACTCCCATCACAGCTCGCTCTTTGATGCCCGATACGAGCCTCTCTGGCAAAGCTACTGGCGCACCCCACTTGGTTCCGTAAACATCTTACCACAACGGCGTAGGAAAATTCACACGATCAGAGTTCTCCATAATGGACGTGAGCCTAAATATCGAATTATAGTCAGCACTTACCGCAACACTTCTTCCTGACTTCACGTGCGAGGACGTTATGAAGTATTAATAAAGTGTAATTTGTGCTACTCTACCACGCAGCTGACAAGATGAGATCGGCCAATAACAAATTAATAACTGTGCACATATATTGTGCCCGTACAGTTCCTTTTACAGTGACAGTGCCACTACAGGACAATATCATTTAATTATTTAAAGCTCGGGATAGCCAGATGAGTAAAGTCCTGTGATATCAACATTTAAGTACGTATATGTATATGTAGATTTCCAATTAAAAAGTTGTATTCAACGTATGAATAAGTAGAATCAAGGTATTTTGAAGTTAGCCCTCAACAAAAGAGATATACATGTGAATATCTTGCGTGGCACCTACAGACTGCAATAAACAGCCGTTACGATATCATAACCATTCCGAACAAAGCAAATAACCTCAATTACAGAGGTGAAACTCAAGTGTTCAATATACAGGTTGATCAAAAAGTCAGTATAAATTTGAAAACTGAATAAATGACGGAATAATGTAGATAGAGAGGTACAAATTGACACACATGCTTGGAATGATATGGAGTTTTATTAGAACAAAAAAAACTTCAAAAAATGTCCAACAGATGGCGCTTCATCTAATCAGAATAGCAATAATTAGCATAACAAGTTAAGACAAAGTGAAGATGAGGTTCTTTACAGGAAATGCTCAATATGTCCACCATCATATCTCAATAATAGCTGTAGTCGAGGAAGAATGTTGTGAACAGCACTGTAAAACATGTCCGGAGTTATGGTGAGGCATTAGCGTTGGATGTTGTCTTTCGGCATACCTAGAAATGTCGGTCGATCACGATACACATGCGAATTCAGGTAAACCCAAAGCCAATAATCGCACGGACTGAGGTCTGGGGACCTGGGAGGCCAAGCATGACGAAAGTGGCGGCTGAGCATAGGATCATCACCAAACGACGCACGCAAGAGATCTTTCACACGTCTAGCAATATGGGGTGGTTCTAATAAAACCCCATGTCGTTCCAAGCATGTACGTCAATTTTTACCTCTCTATCGCCATTATTCCGTGGTTTATTAAGTTTTTAAATTTATATTGACTTTTTGATCACCCGATAGAAACAGCCAAAGTTGCAAGGTTCACATTTTTATTTAACAGATAGTTATTCTGGGGTTACTTCAACCCACTTTTCAAACAATGATTAGAAAATCGGTCTAGCTAAACCTAAACTAGTCATCAGTTAAATAAAAAAAGGTAAATAGCGCAGGTAACTTGAAACCCATTTTCAATTAAATAAAAAGGTAGATCTTGCAACTTTGGCTGTTTCTGTATCGAGCCGGTTAACACAAGTTGCTCTTCTGCCATTAATACAGAATGCTGGAAATCTATAAACATTCAAGTGTAGCAGAATCCAAGAAATCAACACTATTCTTCATAGTGCTTGCTTTTTATCGCTTTGAAAGAAATATCACCGCAACTGATTATATTCAACATTCAATTTGTTTACTAAAAGTAGAACTATTCATCTCTTCCGGCTGTAATGTGTATTCTTTGCGTTGTGTTTCGATGCTGATTCATGTTAATACAAATAAGAGCCACCACAGCTCTGTTTAAAATATATTTATTATGTAAGTACCGGTTTCGTACAATGAATATTATCGGAGCATCTGCAGTCGAACAAAACAAGAGGTACACTGGCTGCAACAAATTTCCCGTAATAAACGATGGGGAACTCGCATTCCCGGCAGTTTTCGTAATACCAGGTGTACCGGTATGAAATGAGCGTTAAGATTCAAATATGGAACATTTGTTGTGAACGAGCCTTAATTTTTTTTGTTTGGTTGGTATGACATCTGTCAAAGATATTTAGTATACATCAAGCCACGGAACAAACAACATCATATGTTTTCATCGTGTTAACAATGTCGAAGTTTGTGCCAAAAGTGATGATTTGCGGAAAGCATTAATTTTTTGTTTTTATTTGAAAAAAGTGCTGCACAGTCGCATCGAATGCTTGTCGAAGCACATGATGATCATGCTCTATCAGATGCAACATACAGAAGATGGTTTAAATGGTTCAGAAATAATGATTTTGATGTAAAATGAAGAACGTGGAAGACCACCACAAAAGACCACCACAAAAGTTCGTGGATGCCGAATTGCAAGCAATGTTGGATGAATATGATACCTTGAGTCAGAATCAAATGGCAGCAATGCTAAATGTTGCACAACAAACAATTTCTGACCGTTTGAAAGCTATGGGAAGATCCAAAAGTGTGGAAAATGGGTGCCACATAAATTAAATGAAAGGCACATGGAAAACCGAAAAACCATTTGTCAAATTTTACTTCAAAGACATGAAAGAAAATAAATTTTGCATCGACTTGTTACTGGCGATGAAAAATGGATTTATTTTAAGAATCCTAAACGGGAAAAGTCATGGGTTAATCCGGGACAACCATCAACATCGACTGCAGAACCAGATCGATTCGGCAAGAAGACACTGCTATGTGATGGTGGGATCAGAAAGGTTTGGTGTATCATGAGCTCCTAAAACCAGGTGAGACTGTGAATACTAATCGCAACAGACAGTAAATGATCAATTTGAACTATGCTTTGATCGAAAAAGACCAGAATGGGCCAGAAGACATGGCAAAGTAATTTTTTTACAGGACAATGCATCTGCACACAAAGCAAAACTGGTTCACCAGACTTGGCCCCTTCTGACTACCATTTGTTTTCATCAATGGGACACAAATAGCCAGAAAGATGGTCAAAATGTATAGAAATCAATGGTCAGCACTATGAATGAAAGGTTTTTACTTTTAAATTCAAAATTAGTGTTTCATTTTCACAAAAAACGCTAATTTCATAGTGGTACACCTGATATATTCTCTTACAGTTGTGTCGATATCATGACTTAAGAAATTTAATCGTTTAACGTATCGCAGAAGGCACAATCGGCACATGGAGGGCACACGAACATTCCGCCGACGGCTGCCAGAGACACAACAAGCGGTGACTGCAGTAAACGTAACGTGCTGTGTATAATATATTTAGACAGAGCCACTCAGTGAAAGAGGTACACACGTAAACATCCCCTTTGGCATCAATAGAATGTGATACAATGATTTCACATGTATAGACTGCTACAAAGGCTGACAATGGCAACATTTTAGTGCTTGTTAATGAGTCAGAGTATAACGAAAAGTGTTTACATTCCTCAGACCTGTAGATTTCCCTCTATTAGATTTGCTATGGAAGTGAGATCCTTATTAAAACCTGCCAGTCCACATATACTGACAATGTTTCGAAAAATCACAAAAACATTAGTCCAATAGCACTCAGATATCATTGATTACCTAAACTTAACAAAGCTACAGCGTCTTTACCTTCAGCACCTTGCTGTAAATTAGCTAAAACGTCAGAATCACTAATTAAAAGAGAAACTATATTTCAACAAAAATTTGGGAAACTTGATGTGCTTGCGTCAGTGGACAAATTATAACGTGATCCCATTTCCCCTCTTGCAGAGGATCCAGACAAAGTGTCTCACAACGTCCTAGCTTTCCTTTGTCCAGTCCTAAGGGTTCCTTTCTTGAAATGGTAACTTAGGGTAGGGGAACCCTTTTCCATAGTCAAAGTAGCCTCCCGAGGGGAGTAAACAATGAGGAAAAATTGCGGTCATCCAGGCTGGGGGTTCGGTGGAAGGTTGGCATCACACCCCAGTGAAACACGTTTTGCTACGTTTCCCAAACACAATAGAAAAGCCTGATGGATCAGAAGGCATAGACTTAAGGACAAGGACTCTGAATTGTGGAACATGGAATGTACAGAGGATGGCGGGAGAAATTGAGAATATAATTGAAGAAAGGGAATTACTGGAAATAGGTATCCTACTATATTCTGTTTTGGACTGGAATAGAAGAAATTAAAGGATAAAATCAGGAGTATCATTTGCGGTAAAAAGAAAAAGAAAACAAGGAAAGGTTAACAAGAAAGAATTGACTGAAAGGATAATTACTGTAACAATTAAAATTCATGGAACAAAACTGGAGTTAATTGGGGTATACGACTATAACGCAGATGCGCCTGACGAGTAGAAGAGTGATTTCTTCAATGCATTACAAGAAGTGGTTGACGAATGTCGAGATGGATGTGAACTGTTAATAATGAGGAACTTAAACGGACAAATTTAAAAAAGATTGAATGACAACGTTGTAGGGCTGTGGGCAGACAATGTCGAAAAAGATAACAGAGGGATGTTGATTAACTTCTGTAAGATTCAGAAGTGTACTATTACGATTGGTCAACATCACCGTAAAAGAATACGTAAGTACACCTGAGGAAATATGTCAAGGAAACTAAAATGCATTATAGATTAAGTATTAGTAAGGAGACAGCGGGATATTAAGGTGCATGATATAATGGTAAAAAGAGGACTACAGTGCGCTTCCAAACGTTATATATTTACTTGAAGAATTGCTTTTCCAATTAAGACCAAAATAAAACAGGAGGGGAAAATGGAGTACGCTCAAAGTAGTACAAGAGAGAATTCAACAAACGTGATACATTTGCGACAAGCAGGAGTTCTGGAACGGTTGTATCAACAAAGATTAAGTCTGAATTGGATGCAGTGGATGCGGAGTGTAGTTCTAACGAGCTACACAGTTCTGAAAAAGTCAATTGTGGAAGCAGCGGAGGAGACGTTAGAAAGCGAAAGGGAGGGAAGAGCAAGAACTGAATGGACGACCAGGAAGTTGTTATAGGTGGTTGAGGAAAAAAAGAAACTGGGTCGTATATGGCTAAAATCTAGAAGTGAAAAGGACTGTAGCAGAGAAAGAGTTATAAAAAGAAAGTTAAGAAATTAACAACAAAGTGGAAGAGCAAGAAGAATGGAACAGAACATGTGGGGAAATATAGTACTCGCTTGGATATAGGTGATCGGCAGGGGCTTGGAGGTCGCTATGGAAGATGAAAATGACTAAAAATCCCGCAGGCTGTATCTATTGTACACTGCGAAGAACTTTTAGTAGAAAAAAGAAGAGACCCCAAGATAGGTCTACAACACAAGCACATCATTGTATAATATGAAACCTATACTAGAGGAAGAGGTAAAAGAGATACTGAAAAAGGTAAGAAAGGAAAGTCAAGTGGACTGGGAGGAGCTGAGATAGACTTGTGGAAATACGGGACCCCTCAAATGTTGAGACTAATATGTAAATAGTTCAATCAGATTGTGGACGGAGAGGAATTACCAAGAGAGGGTGTGTATAATACACATCGGCTATCTACAAAAAAAGGAAACAAGAATCATCCAAATAATTATAGAGATATTAGTGTCATGGCTTTTATCAGCAGACGTTTTGGCTTTCTGCTGAAAAAGAGATTGGAGAATGAGACTGAGGGAAAAATGCGAGAGGAACTGGAAGAATTTTGCAGTTGGACGACCTTGAATTGTCTAAGACAAATAAGTGAGAAGGTTTATTCTAAGAGTCAGGAACTACACGTAATATTTATGGATTTTGAAGAAATCTTAATTATTCTGTACTCGTCAACGGACTATGGGGAGCGATGCAGTATGTAAGTGTGGATGCACAACAGATATACCTGTTGTTGTTGTTGTTGTCATCAGTCCTGAGACTGGTTTGATGCAGCTCTCCATGCTACTCTATCCTGTGCAAGCTGCTTCATCTCCCAGTACCTACTGCAACCTACATCCTTCTGAATCTGCTTAGTGTACTCATCTCTCGGTCTCCCTCTACGATTTTTACCCTCCACGCTGCCCTCCAATGCTAAATTTGTGATCCCTTGATGCCTCAAAACATGTCCTACCAACCGATCCCTTCTTCTAGTCAAGTTGTGCCACAAACTTCTCTTCTCCCCAATCCTATTCAATACCTCCTCATTAGTTACGTGATCTATCCACCTTATCTTCAGTATTCTTCTGTAGCACCACATTTCGAAAGCTTCTATTCTCTTCTTGTCCAAACTAGTTATCGTCCATGTTTCACTTCCATACATGGCTACACTCCAAACAAATACTTTCAGAAACGACTTCCTGATACATAAATCTATATTCGATGTTAACAAATTTCTCTTCTTCAGAAACGCTTTCCTTGCCATTGCCAGTCTACATTTTATATCCTCTCTACTTCGACCATCATCAGTTATTTTACTTCCTAAATAGCAAAACTCCTTTACTACTTTAAGTGTCTCATTTCCTAATCTAATTCCCTCAGCATCACCCGATTTAATTTGACTACATTCCATTATCCTCGTTTTGCTTTTGTTAATGTTCATCTTATATCCTCCTTTCAAGACACTGTCCATTCCGTTCAACTGCTCTTCCAAGTCCTTTGCCGTCTCTGACAGAATTACAATGTCATCGGCGAACCTCAAAGTTTTTACTTCTTCTCCATGAATTTTAATACCTACTCCAAATTTTTCTTTAGTTTCCTTTACTGCTAGCTCAATATACAGATTGAATAACATCGGGGAGAGGCTACAACCCTGTCTCACTCCTTTCCCAACCACTGCTTCCCTTTCATGCCCCTCGACTCTTATTACTGCCATCTGGTTTCTGTACAAATTATAAATAGCCTTTTGCTCCCTGTATTTTACCCCTGCCACCTTTAGAATTTGAAAAAGAGTATTCCAGTCAACATTGTCAAAAGCTTTCTCTAAGTCTACAAATGCTAGAAACGTAGGTTTGCCTTTTCTTAATCTTTCTTCTAAGATAAGTAGTAAGGTCAGTATTGCCTCACGTGTTCCAACATTTCGACGGAATCCAAACTGATCCTCCCCGAGGTCTGCATCTACCAGTTTTTCCATTCGTCTGTAAAGAATTCGCGTTAGTATTTTGCAGCCGTGGCTTATTAAACTGATAGTTCGGTAATTTTCACATCTGTCAGCACCTGCTTTCTTTGGGATTGGAATTATTATATTCTTCTTGAAGTCTGAGGGTATTTCGCCTGTCTCATACATCTTGCTCACCAGCTGGTAGAGTTTTGTCATGACTGGCTCTCCCAAGGCCGTCAGTAGTTCTAATGGAATGTTGTCTACTCCGGGGGCCTTGTTTCGACTCAGGTCTTTCAGTGTTCTGTCAAACTCTTCACGCAGTATCGTATCTCCCATTTCGTCTTCATCTACATCCTCTTCTATTTCCATAATATTGTCCTCAAGTACATCGCCCTTGTATAAACCTTCTATATACTCCTTCCACCTTTCTGCCTTCCCTTCTTTGCTTAGAACTGGGCTGCCATCTGAGCTCTTGATATTCATACACGTGGTTCTCTTCTCTCCAAAGGTCTCTTTAATTTTCCTGTAGGCAGTATCTATCTTACCCCTAGTGAGATAAGCTTCTACATCCTTACATTTGTCCTCTAGCCATCCCTGTTTAGCCATTTTGCACTTCCTGTCGATCTCATTTTTGAGACGTATGTATTCCTTTTTGCCTGCTTCATTTACTGCATTTTTATATTTTCTCCTTTCATCAATTAAATTCAATATTTCTTCTGTTACCCAAGGATTGCTAGCAGCCCTCGTCTTTGTACCTACTTTATCCTCTGCTGCCTTCACTACTACATCCCTCAGAGCTACCCATTCTTCTTCTACTGTACTTCTTTCCCCTATTCCTGTCAATTGTTCCCTTATGCTCTCTCTGAAACTCTGTACAACCTCTGGTTCTTTCAGTTTATCCAGGTCCCATCTCCTTAATTTCCCACATTTTTGCAGTTTCTTCAGTTTTAATCTACAGGTCATAACCAATAGATTGTGGTCAGAGTCCACATCTGCCCCTGGAAATGTCTTACAACTTAAAACCTGTTTCCTAAATCTCTGTCTTACCATTATATAATCTATCTGATACCTTTTAGTATCTCCAGGGTTCTTCCACGTATACAACCTTCTTTCATGATTCTTAAACCAAGTGTTAGCTATGGTTAAGTTGTGCTCCGTGCAAAATTCTACTAGGCGGCTTCCTCTTTCATTTCTTAGCCCCAATCCATATTCACCTACTATGTTTCCTTCTCTCCCTTTTCCTACACTCGAATTCCAGTCACCCATTACTATTAAATTTTCGTCTCCCTTCACTATCTGAATAATTTCTTTTATTTCATCGTACATTTCTTCAATTTCTTCATCATCTGCAGAGCTAGTTGGCATATAAACTTGTACTACTGTAGTAGGTGTGGGCTTCGTATCTATCTTGGCCACAATAATGCGTTCACTATGCTGTTTGTAGTAGCTTACCCGCATTCCTATTTTCCTATTCATTATTAAACCTACTCCTGCATTACCCCTATTTGATTTTGTGTTTATAACCCTGTAGTCACCTGACCAGAAGTCTTGTTCCTCCTGCCACCGAACTTCACTAATTCCCACTATATCTAACTTTAACCTATCCATTTCCCTTTTTAAATTTTCTAACCTACCTGCCCGATTAAGGGATCTGACATTCCACGCTCCGATCCGTAGAACGGCAGTTTTCTTTCTCCTGATAACGACATCCTCCTGAGTAGTCCCCGCCCGGAGATCCGAATGGGGGACTATTTTACCTCCGGAATATTTTACCCAAGAGGATGCCATCATCATTTAATCATACAGTAAAGCTGCATGTCCTCGGGAAAAGTTACGGCTGTAGTTTCCCCTTGCTTTCAGCCGTTCGCAGTACCAGCACAGCAAGGCCGTTTTGGTTAATGTTGCAAGGCCAGATCAGTCAATCATCCAGACTGTTGCCCCTGCAACTACTGAAAAGGCTGCTGCCCCTCTTCAGGAACCACACGTTTGTCTGGCCTCTCAACAGATACCCCTCCGTTGTGGTTGCACCTACGGTACGGCCATCTGTATCGCTGAGGCACGCAAGCTTCCCCACCAACGGCAAGGTCCATGGTTCATGGGGGGAGGAACAGATATACCTATCTCAAAGAATATACCACTAGTCGTATGGAGCAACGAAAGTATGGAGAAAGTTGACTGATGACAACACAAACATGGAAGGGAATTAGGCACGGCTACAGTATATCGCTGACTCTATTTAACAAGTATACATACATTTTTGAGTCATCAGTCTTCTGACACGTCTGATGAAAACACCGAATTCCTCTCCTGAGACAACCTCTTCAGCTCAGAGTAGCTCCTGCAACCCACGTCCTCAATTACTTGATGGGTGTATTCCAATCTCGGTTTCCCTCTGCATTTCGAATCCTCTACAACTCCAACCAGAAACCAAACCAGATTTTGAAAACGAACTCAAAATAGCGTGTAGGCTTTCACGGCCGGCATCGTCAGTAGTTAAACTTCCGGGCTGAGAGGCCGTGGTCGAACAGTAGAACTTCTTCTCCCTGACGTTTCGTTGCCAGCTGCGGACAACATCTTCCGAGGCGAGTCTACGACTGGCTACCAAGCCGCGGAGGTCCTGTATATACAGAGCGGGTAGAGGGCACCACCACTCGTCACGTGTTGTCAACCGTAAAAACTATCTCTGACTGGCGTCATTACTCTCGATCGAAGGTAATCGATTGTCACATCTTTGATGCAAGGTTGATCGCCATATTTTATCTAACTTCAAACCTTCTTCTTTCTTGTTAAAATTATTGTGGTGTTTAAAAATCTCTATCGCCTCTCTATACCTACGTGCATGATAATGCGATGTCTTAGCTAGCACGCTTGTCTCGCTAAATTTTATCTCATGGTCTCCGTCTTCGAAAACATGTTCTGCTACAGCTGACTTATCCGTGTGTCCCAATCGGCAGTTCCTCTTGTGTTCAGTCAGGCGAGTATTGACACTTCTTTTAGTTGTTCCAATGTAAACTTTCCCACAACTACACGGAATTTTGTAAACACCCGGAGTAGCTAAAGGGTGTCGTGCATCCTTCGCCGATCTTAAACATTCACTAATCTTCTTAGTTGGTCTGTAGATTGTTTCAATTCTAAACTTGGCTAGCACTTTTCCGATACGGTCCGTAATATGATGGATGTAAGGTAGAAAAACTTTCCCTGCTGAAGGTTGTTGTTTTTGCATGTTTTCGGACATTTTCTTTCTAGGATGGAGTGCACGATCTATCTCCTTATCAGTATATCCATTTTTCCGAAAAACTGTCCGCAAATGATTTAGTTCCTCTTGTAAATACGCTGGCTCACAAATTCTATTGGCCCTGTCCACCAGTGTTTTGATGACACCTCTCTTCTGCCTGGGATGATGATTTGAACTCTTATGAAGATAACGGTCGGTATGCGTATCTTTTCTGTATACTTTGTGACCAAGAGTACCATCTGCTCGTTTAATTACTGAAACGTCCAGAAAATTAATCTGTCCATTACTCTCTGTCTCCATGGTAAATTGAATTTTTGAATTAATGCTGTTCAAATGCTTCAGAAATTCGTTCAGTTGCTCTTCTCCGTGATTCCATATCACAAAAGTATCGTCCACATACCGATACCACTTCAAAGGACTTTTTCTGGCTGACTGGAGTGCCTGTTGCTCAAAAAATTCCATAAAAATATTAGCAGCGACTGGACTTAGGGGGCTACCCATAGCCACTCCATCAATTTGTTCATAGAACTCATTATTATACTGAAAATAAGTCGTAGATAGGCAGTGCCGGAACAAGGCTACTATATCAGTCGGAAATATGTCAGATATGTAAGCCAGAGTTTCGTTCACTGGAACCATAGTAAACAAAGATACAACATCAAAGCTAACAAGGATATCACTGCGGCTTATAGTAATCCCCTTCAGTTTTTCGATGAAGTGCATGGAGTTCTTAATATGATGATCAGTCTTTCCGATAAACGGTTGTAGCAATGAGGCAAGATATCTAGCCAACTCTTGAGTAGGGGATCCTATAGCACTCAAAATCGGCCTAAGAGGGACATTTGGTTTATGAACCTTAGGTAACCCATATAATCTAGGAGGGAATGCTTCCGTTTTACAAAGATCTTTTTTATCTGCTGCAGGAATAGAAGACTTTTTTATTAGTTGGTTAGTAGCTGTCAACACTTTTGTTGTAGGATCTTTGTTCAGCTTCCTGTAAATGGTAGGATCCAAAAGATCGTCGATCTTCCTGTGGTAGTCCTCACTCTTCATCAACACTGTAGCGTTTCCCTTGTCAGCGGAAAGTACAATAATACTCCTGTCCTCATTAATCTCCCGTAATGCCTTCTTTTCTCCTTGGGACAAATTACTGCTAGGTGGCTTATCTTTACGCAATATCCTTGCTGTCTCCATCCTAACTTCATCCGCAGAGTGTGATGGTAACAACCGAATCCCCGCCTCTATATTAGCTACAATATCTTCCGTTGGAACCTTCATTGGAGTAATTGCAAAGTTTCCTCCTTTCGAGAGGACAGAAATTTCATCCCTCGATAATTCTTTTCCGGACAAATTTACAACCGTTCGGGAGTTGTCTATTACCGGCGTTTCCTGTCTATTCCTCTGTAGATTATCAAACTTTTTCTTCTGCCTATTAGAGGAAACTTCTGCAGTACGTTCCATAGATCTACATGTTAGCCCATCCACCTTATTCCAGTCACAAACTTGCATCGTATTACTAATAAATAGATGTAGATTTAATAATTGACTGCTGGTTACCGCTAGTCCCCGACGTGTTTGATGGATCCGTTCTCGTAGAAATGCCAGTTCCATGCGTGCATAAATACGGGTAGCTTGCGCTGAGTGGAACAATCTTCTCACCTTCAGAAACTTCGGAACTGTACCGGTGTCACGGCAACGTAGCAAGAAAGTGAGCGAACACAGCTGCTGAGCCTTCTTCTTACGTAGACTCTCCAATCGTCGTACCATAACCGACATGTCCTCCCCGTAGAGGCGTCGAATCATAGCGTGTAGGCTTTCACGGCCGGCATCGTCAGTAGTTAAAACTTCCGGGCTGAGAGGCCGTGGTCGAACAGTAGAACTTCTTCTCCCTGACGTTTCGTTGCCAGCTGCGGACAACATCTTCCGAGGCGAGTCTACGACTGGCTACCAAGCCGCGGAGGTCCTGTATATATAGAGCGGGTAGAGGGCACCACCACTCGTCACGTGTTGTCAACCGTAAAAACTATCTCTGACTGGCGTCATTACTCTCGATCGAAGGTAATCGATTGTCACATCTTTGATGCAAGGTTGATCGCCATATTTTATCTAACTTCAAACCTTCTTCTTTCTTGTTAAAATTATTGTGGTGTTTAAAAATCTATATCGCCTCTCTATACATACGTGCATGATAATGCGATGTCTTAGCTAGCACGCTTGTCTCGCTAAATTTTATCTCATGGTCTCCGTCTTCGAAAACATGTTCTGCTACAGCTGACTTATCCGTGTGTCCCAATCGGCAGTTCCTCTTGTGTTCAGTCAGGCGAGTATTGATACTTCTTTTAGTTGTTCCAATGTAAACTTTCCCACAACTACACGGAATTTTGTAAACACCCGGAGTAGCTAAAGGGTGTCGTGCATCCTTCGCCGATCTTAAACATTCACTAATCTTCTTAGTTGGTCTGTAGATTGTTTCAATTCTAAACTTGGCTAGCACTTTTCCGATACGGTCCGTAATATGATGGATGTAAGGTAGAAAAACTTTCCCTGCTGAAGGTTGTTGTTTTTGCATGTTTTCGGACATTTTCTTTCTAGGATGGAGTGCACGATCTATCTCCTTATCAGTATATCCATTTTTCCGAAAAACTGTCCGCAAATGATTTAGTTCCTCTTGTAAATACGCTGGCTCACAAAGATCGACGATCTTTTGGATCCTACCATTTACAGGAAGCTGAACAAAGATCCTACAACAAAAGTGTTGACAGCTACTAACCAACTAATAAAAATGTCTTCTATTCCTGCAGCAGATAAAAAAGATCTTTGTAAAACGGAAGCATTCCCTCCTAGATTATATGGGTTACCTAAGGTTCATAAACCAAATGTCCCTCTTAGGCCGATTTTGAGTGCTATAGGATCCCCTACTCAAGAGTTGGCTAGATATCTTGCCTCATTGCTACAACCGTTTATCGGAAAGACTGATCATCATATTAAGAACTCCATGCACTTCATCGAAAAACTGAAGGGGATTACTATAAGCCGCAGTGATATCCTTGTTAGCTTTGATGTTGTATCTTTGTTTACTATGGTTCCAGTGAACGAAACTCTGGCTTACATATCTGACATATTTCCGACTGATATAGTAGCCTTGTTCCGGCACTGCCTATCTACGACTTATTTTCAGTATAATAATGAGTTCTATGAACAAATTGATGGAGTGGCTATGGGTAGCCCCCTAAGTCCAGTCGCTGCTAATATTTTTATGGAATTTTTTGAGCAACAGGCACTCCAGTCAGCCAGAAAAAGTCCTTTGAAGTGGTATCGGTATGTGGACGATACTTTTGTGATATGGAATCACGGAGAAGAGCAACTGAACGAATTTCTGAAGCATTTGAACAGCATTAATTCAAAAATTCAATTTACCATGGAGACAGAGAGTAATGGACAGATTAATTTTCTGGACGTTTCAGTAATTAAACGAGCAGATGGTACTCTTGGTCACAAAGTATACAGAAAAGATACGCATACCGACCGTTATCTTCATAAGAGTTCAAATCATCATCCCAGGCAGAAGAGAGGTGTCATCAAAACACTGGTGGACAGGGCCAATAGAATTTGTGAGCCAGCGTATTTACAAGAGGAACTAAATCATTTGCGGACAGTTTTTCGGAAAAATGGATATACTGATAAGGAGATAGATCGTGCACTCCATCCTAGAAAGAAAATGTCCGAAAACATGCAAAAACAACAACCTTCAGCAGGGAAAGTTTTTCTACCTTACATCCATAATATTACGGACCGTATCGGAAAAGTGCTAGCCAAGTTTAGAATTGAAACAATCTACAGACCAACTAAGAAGATTAGTGAATGTTTAAGATCGGCGAAGGATGCACGACACCCTTTAGCTACTCCGGGTGTTTACAAACTTCCGTGTAGTTGTGGGAAAGTTTACATTGGAACAACTAAAAGAAGTATCAATACTCGCCTGACTGAACACAAGAGGAACTGCCGATTGGGACACACGGATAAGTCAGCTGTAGCAGAACATGTTTTCGAAGACGGAGACCATGAGATAAAATTTAGCGAGACAAGCGTGCTAGCTAAGACATCGCATTATCATGCACGTATGTATAGAGAGGCGATAGAGATTTTTAAACACCACAATAATTTTAACAAGAAAGAAGAAGGTTTGAAGTTAGATAAAATATGGCGATCAACCTTGCATCAAAGATGTGACAATCGATTACCTTCGATCGAGAGTAATGACGCCAGTCAGAGATAGTTTTTACGGTTGACAACACGTGACGAGTGGTGGTGCCCTCTACCCGCTCTATATATACAGGACCTCCGCGGCTTGGTAGCCAGTCGTAGACTCGCCTCGGAAGATGTTGACCGCAGCTTGCAACGAAACGTCAGGGAGAAGAAGTTCTACTGTTCGACCACGGCCTCTCAGCCCGGAAGTTTTAACTACTGACGATGCCGGCCGTGAAAGCCTACACGCTATGATTCGACGCCTCTACGGGGAGGACATGTCGGTTATGGTACGACGATTGGAGAGTCTACGTAAGAAGAAGGCTCAGCAGCTGTGTTCGCTCACTTTCTTGCTACGTTGCCGTGACACCGGTACAGTTCCGAAGTTTCTGAAGGTGAGAAGATTGTTCCACTCAGCGCAAGCTACCCGTATTTATGCACGCATGGAACTGGCATTTCTACGAGAACGGATCCATCAAACACGTCGGGGACTAGCGGTAACCAGCAGTCAATTATTAAATCTACATCTATTTATTAGTAATACGATGCAAGTTTGTGACTGGAATAAGGTGGATGGGCTAACATGTAGATCTATGGAACGTACTGCAGAAGTTTCCTCTAATAGGCAGAAGAAAAAGTTTGATAATCTACAGAGGAATAGACAGGAAACGCCGGTAATAGACAACTCCCGAACGGTTGTAAATTTGTCCGGAAAAGAATTATCGAGGGATGAAATTTCTGTCCTCTCGAAAGGAGGAAACTTTGCAATTACTCCAATGAAGGTTCCAACGGAAGATATTGTAGCTAATATAGAGGCGGGGATTCGGTTGTTACCATCACACTCTGCGGATGAAGTTAGGATGGAGACAGCAAGGATATTGCGTAAAGCTAAGCCACCTAGCAGTAATTTGTCCCAAGGAGAAAAGAAGGCATTACGGGAGATTAATGAGGACAGGAGTATTATTGTACTTTCCGCTGACAAGGGAAACGCTACAGTGTTGATGAAGAGTGAGGACTACCACAGGAAGATCGACGATCTTTTGGATCCTACCATTTACAGGAAGCTGAACAAAGATCCTACAACAAAAGTGTTGACAGCTACTAACCAACTAATAAAAAAGTCTTCTATTCCTGCAGCAGATAAAAAAGATCTTTGTAAAACGGAAGCATTCCCTCCTAGATTATATGGGTTACCTAAGGTTCATAAACCAAATGTCCCTCTTAGGCCGATTTTGAGTGCTATAGGATCCCCTACTCAAGAGTTGGCTAGATATCTTGCCTCATTGCTACAACCGTTTATCGGAAAGACTGATCATCATATTAAGAACTCCATGCACTTCATCGAAAAACTGAAGGGGATTACTATAAGCCGCAGTGATATCCTTGTTAGCTTTGATGTTGTATCTTTGTTTACTATGGTTCCAGTGAACGAAACTCTGGCTTACATATCTGACATATTTCCGACTGATATAGTAGCCTTGTTCCGGCACTGCCTATCTACGACTTATTTTCAGTATAATAATGAGTTCTATGAACAAATTGATGGAGTGGCTATGGGTAGCCCCCTAAGTCCAGTCGCTGCTAATATTTTTATGGAATTTTTTGAGCAACAGGCACTCCAGTCAGCCAGAAAAAGTCCTTTGAAGTGGTATCGGTATGTGGACGATACTTTTGTGATATGGAATCACGGAGAAGAGCAACTGAACGAATTTCTGAAGCATTTGAACAGCATTAATTCAAAAATTCAATTTACCATGGAGACAGAGAGTAATGGACAGATTAATTTTCTGGACGTTTCAGTAATTAAACGAGCAGATGGTACTCTTGGTCACAAAGTATACAGAAAAGATACGCATACCGACCGTTATCTTCATAAGAGTTCAAATCATCATCCCAGGCAGAAGAGAGGTGTCATCAAAACACTGGTGGACAGGGCCAATAGAATTTGTGAGCCAGCGTATTTACAAGAGGAACTAAATCATTTGCGGACAGTTTTTCGGAAAAATGGATATACTGATAAGGAGATAGATCGTGCACTCCATCCTAGAAAGAAAATGTCCGAAAACATGCAAAAACAACAACCTTCAGCAGGGAAAGTTTTTCTACCTTACATCCATAATATTACGGACCGTATCGGAAAAGTGCTAGCCAAGTTTAGAATTGAAACAATCTACAGACCAACTAAGAAGATTAGTGAATGTTTAAGATCGGCGAAGGATGCACGACACCCTTTAGCTACTCCGGGTGTTTACAAAATTCCGTGTAGTTGTGGGAAAGTTTACATTGGAACAACTAAAAGAAGTGTCAATACTCGCCTGACTGAACACAAGAGGAACTGCCGATTGGGACACACGGATAAGTCAGCTGTAGCAGAACATGTTTTCGAAGACGGAGACCATGAGATAAAATTTAGCGAGACAAGCGTGCTAGCTAAGACATCGCATTATCATGCACGTATGTATAGAGAGGCGATAGAGATTTTTAAACACCACAATAATTTTAACAAGAAAGAAGAAGGTTTGAAGTTAGATAAAATATGGCGATCAACCTTGCATCAAAGATGTGACAATCGATTACCTTCGATCGAGAGTAATGACGCCAGTCAGAGATAGTTTTTACGGTTGACAACACGTGACGAGTGGTGGTGCCCTCTACCCGCTCTATATATACAGGACCTCCGCGGCTTGGTAGCCAGTCGTAGACTCGCCTCGGAAGATGTTGACCGCAGCTTGCAACGAAACGTCAGGGAGAAGAAGTTCTACTGTTCGACCACGGCCTCTCAGCCCGGAAGTTTTAACTTCTGACGATGCCGGCCGTGAAAGCCTACACGCTATGATTCGACGCCTCTACGGGGAGGACATGTCGGTTATGGTACGACGATTGGAGAGTCTACGTAAGAAGAAGGCTCAGCAGCTGTGTTCGCTCACTTTCTTGCTACGTTGCCGTGACACCGGTACAGTTCCGAAGTTTCTGAAGGTGAGAAGATTGTTCCACTCAGCGCAAGCTACCCGTATTTATGCACGCATGGAACTGGCATTTCTACGAGAACGGATCCATCAAACACGTCGGGGACTAGCGGTAACCAGCAGTCAATTATTAAATCTACATCTATTTATTAGTAATACGATGCAAGTTTGTGACTGGAATAAGGTGGATGGGCTAACATGTAGATCTATGGAACGTACTGCAGAAGTTTCCTCTAATAGGCAGAAGAAAAAGTTTGATAATCTACAGAGGAATAGACAGGAAACGCCGGTAATAGACAACTCCCGAACGGTTGTAAATTTGTCCGGAAAAGAATTATCGAGGGATGAAATTTCTGTCCTCTCGAAAGGAGGAAACTTTGCAATTACTCCAATGAAGGTTCCAACGGAAGATATTGTAGCTAATATAGAGGCGGGGATTCGGTTGTTACCATCACACTCTGCGGATGAAGTTAGGATGGAGACAGCAAGGATATTGCGTAAAGCTAAGCCACCTAGCAGTAATTTGTCCCAAGGAGAAAAGAAGGCATTACGGGAGATTAATGAGGACAGGAGTATTATTGTACTTTCCGCTGACAAGGGAAACGCTACAGTGTTGATGAAGAGTGAGGACTACCACAGGAAGATCGACGATCTTTTGGATCCTACCATTTACAGGAAGCTGAACAAAGATCCTACAACAAAAGTGTTGACAGCTACTAACCAACTAATAAAAAAGTCTTCTATTCCTGCAGCAGATAAAAAAGATCTTTGTAAAACGGAAGCATTCCCTCCTAGATTATATGGGTTACCTAAGGTTCATAAACCAAATGTCCCTCTTAGGCCGATTTTGAGTGCTATAGGATCCCCTACTCAAGAGTTGGCTAGATATCTTGCCTCATTGCTACAACCGTTTATCGGAAAGACTGATCATCATATTAAGAACTCCATGCACTTCATCGAAAAACTGAAGGGGATTACTATAAGCCGCAGTGATATCCTTGTTAGCTTTGATGTTGTATCTTTGTTTACTATGGTTCCAGTGAACGAAACTCTGGCTTACATATCTGACATATTTCCGACTGATATAGTAGCCTTGTTCCGGCACTGCCTATCTACGACTTATTTTCAGTATAATAATGAGTTCTATGAACAAATTGATGGAGTGGCTATGGGTAGCCCCCTAAGTCCAGTCGCTGCTAATATTTTTATGGAATTTTTTGAGCAACAGGCACTCCAGTCAGCCAGAAAAAGTCCTTTGAAGTGGTATCGGTATGTGGACGATACTTTTGTGATATGGAATCACGGAGAAGAGCAACTGAACGAATTTCTGAAGCATTTGAACAGCATTAATTCAAAAATTCAATTTACCATGGAGACAGAGAGTAATGGACAGATTAATTTTCTGGACGTTTCAGTAATTAAACGAGCAGATGGTACTCTTGGTCACAAAGTATACAGAAAAGATACGCATACCGACCGTTATCTTCATAAGAGTTCAAATCATCATCCCAGGCAGAAGAGAGGTGTCATCAAAACACTGGTGGACAGGGCCAATAGAATTTGTGAGCCAGCGTATTTACAAGAGGAACTAAATCATTTGCGGACAGTTTTTCGGAAAAATGGATATACTGATAAGGAGATAGATCGTGCACTCCATCCTAGAAAGAAAATGTCCGAAAACATGCAAAAACAACAACCTTCAGCAGGGAAAGTTTTTCTACCTTACATCCATAATATTACGGACCGTATCGGAAAAGTGCTAGCCAAGTTTAGAATTGAAACAATCTACAGACCAACTAAGAAGATTAGTGAATGTTTAAGATCGGCGAAGGATGCACGACACCCTTTAGCTACTCCGGGTGTTTACAAAATTCCGTGTAGTTGTGGGAAAGTTTACATTGGAACAACTAAAAGAAGTGTCAATACTCGCCTGACTCAACACAAGAGGAACTGCCGATTGGGACACACGGATAAGTCAGCTGTAGCAGAACATGTTTTCGAAGACGGAGACCATGAGATAAAATTTAGCGAGACAAGCGTGCTAGCTAAGACATCGCATTATCATGCACGTAGGTATAGAGAGGCGATAGAGATTTTTAAACACCACAATAATTTTAACAAGAAAGAAGAAGGTTTGAAGTTAGATAAAATATGGCGATCAACCTTGCATCAAAGATGTGACAATCGATTACCTTCGATCGAGAGTAATGACGCCAGTCAGAGATAGTTTTTACGGTTGACAACACGTGACGAGTGGTGGTGCCCTCTACCCGCTCTATATATACAGGACCTCCGCGGCTTGGTAGCCAGTCGTAGACTCGCCTCGGAAGATGTTGTCCGCAGCTGGCAACGAAACGTCAGGGAGAAGAAGTTCTACTGTTCGACCACGGCCTCTCAGCCCGGAAGTTTTAACTACTGAACTCAAAATAGTCATAGAAGTAGCATACGCAACAAAAGTTTCACATGTAGATAATTTACCTAACGAGTTCGCCACCTAAAGAGAATGTTAAGGAAAAATGGATGTTCTATCTGGCAGATTAATGGGGCACTATCAGTTAAAACAGAGAACCAGGAAGTTAGCAACATTTCGTTTGAAATAGCAAGAAACCTCCGTTTTCCGTACACCACCTAGGACTGGATACTTCCGGACTCACTGAAGGGCGATTTGTTATTGTGGAAGATATGAAAGTATAAAATACCATGCTGGTTTGGTACGGCTTATATAGGTTAGACCACGCGCACTGTGGAAGAATGCTGCACAGAACGTCAACGTGGCACCCACATTTTGCAAACAAGCACGTCCGATATTGCCGAACGCTATATTTCCACTAGACATTCAATATTCTATGAGAAAACAATGATGCTGACCCCTAACCATTGTTGGGGCTCCACTGTCAAAGGACTCGTGGAAGTATGCCTGGTGGAAAAACTGGTGGACTGTGTGTCTACGATTTGTTCTGATGGAAGAGGACAGAGTCGCCAACAGCTGCGGCCAGCAGAAAGATAGAGGGTAGTTGAGTTCCGCAGTTCCACCAGAGAGGGCGCTGGCGGCAGGAAGTCTCGTCCGTCTGTCAACTTGATTTCGATGCATATGCAGAATACTCACAGGGCAGCGTACTGTTGTGAAGCTGAGGACATCTTCATCAATCTTCTATGGCTCGTCTGAGGACGACTGAAGATCAAATCCTGGCAGGGTCGCCATATGAAACACCCCTTTGGAAAATTATGTATTACTGTGCTGGTAAACCTCTTACGTTATTTGATTTTTAAACATCTGAGAAAAACTCAATGTACTGAAACAGTTATCTCTTTACTTATTCTGATCATCACTAAACTGACTTACTTTCTTTAGCGTAATGCAATCTGACTTTCAATAATCCCTATAAAAGAATGGCCCTGACTAACAATAACCTATACCTTTCATGAATCACTTACCTCACAAAAATCTTCGTTACTCGAACTACTGCAATGCAGCGAGCGCCAATATTGCCAGCTAAATAAAAGTTTCTAACTACTGAAGGCACTAACTACTGAAAGGCATAATTAGCAAATGAAAGATTTTGATAGAGAACAAACAATGCATTACCTTAATAGTGTTCAAAAGTCATAATATGTATATTAGTTCATGACATTCAGTCTTACAAATTTCCTTTTTCTGACGGACACACGTCCAGATCATCCAGTCTCAAAACTCTGCCATCACTCTCCCCAGATCCACCACTGCTGGCACCTTACCTTCCATTGCACAACACTTCATGCTGTTCACATTCAACAGCCAAAAACTACAAAAGCAAATATTCCAACAAAGAGCCCAACCAGCCACAGACTGCCCACAGCGCTGTCAGCAGATTTTCATAGAGAGCACTACGTGGCGTTACCAACATAGAAACCTAATTAGCTTACTTACAATAGGTACCCTTGGTGAAGTATAGTAGTACGACCGGTTTACAGCCCGAAATTTAAATACCACACTAGAGACTGCTCTAATGCTGTCTGAAACAGATGGGATGTTCATTACTTCCGTCGCTATCCTCATCTGCAACCTCCAACATGTGTTAGTGACCAGTTGATGAAATCTGTCCTTCAGTTAATACCACAACTAGAAACCCCACACTTTAAAATTTGGTGATCTTGGTGGTCAAATCTGGAGATCTCGGTGCCCCCCGCCCTGGTGTGAAACGATCCAGCAGTGACTGGATTATCTCCAAAGGTTCTCCAGCGTGCATCAAAACAGTTAAAGCATCTCTCTCCCTTACAGCACGGATGAGATATCGGTGAAGCAGATCACAGTACCGTGTGCCGTTCATGCTTCAGCCGCATGTTCTTCGCCCTAGGAGTCCGAGATCCTCTTACGTCGCTCTAACACCAAAGTCGCCTAACAGTAAGCTATGACAACAAGACCATAACGTAGATCCCGCAATTCATAATCTGAACATCAGTCTTATTAAGTTAGATACCCACACTGAAAGTGGTTTTCCGTCTAAATCGGTCAAATAGAGGAAATTTAATTACAACCACGCTACATCATTAGTGGGTGTATTGTCTCGAAGAGAAAATTGTTTAATCAATTGACTGTTCAGCAATATAGGAACAATAGTAAGATCCAATTCGTTAATATCAGGAGCAATCAAATAAAGGAGCATAAATCAAAGGGGCCATGGAATAGTTCGATTCAAAAGTGATCACCACGCACGTTAAGACATTCATCTCACTGGGAGACGAGAGTATCAGTTGCCGTTTTATTGACTGCGGTTGGCCGCTGACGGATTCACAACAGCACCCACTCTTGCAGTAACTCATCTGGCTGAAACCGACGTCCACGCACACCTCTCTTCCGGTCATCAGCGATACCAAAATAGTACGGTGAAATATCTGAGCTGTACGGAGAATATTGCACTATTTCCCTACGAAATCGTTGAACTGTAGCCTTCGTCGGATTATTGGTATGGAAGTGAGGGTTGTCCAACAGGACGATTCCACCCGACAGCGCGTCGCACTTTCTGAAAAGTGTCATCACAGTGCTACGCATTCATTGTGGTTCCGAGCTCGAGGAACCAGACGAGCAGAGGAAGCAATCTCTTGCAAGATAACGCCCGCCCCCACAATGGCAATGGGCCGAAGTCAACGCTTCAGTAATTTGTTGGGAAAGGCTGCAACATACTCCATACAAAACCATGTCTGTGCTATATCCTTTCTTTCAAGAGTGCTAGTTTTGAAAGTTTCGCAGAAGAGCTTCTGTGAAGTTTGGAAGATAGGAGAGGAGGTACTGGCAGAACTGAAGCTGTGAGGACGGAGCGTGAGTCCTACTTGGGTGGCTCAGTTAGTAGGGCACTTGTCCACTAATGGCAAAGATTCTGAGTTCGAGTCTCGGTCCGGCACACCGTCTTAACCTGTCAGGAAATTTGATATTTGTGCACACTCCACTGCAGAGTGAGAAACTCATTCTGCATACTCCATACAGCTCTGATCTTTCACCGTGTGATTTTCATATCTTTAGCGACCCGAAAGAAGATACTGGTGAGCGTTTGTTTCTGTTTGGGGAGGGAGTGCAAGAGTGGATGTGATTATGGATTCCTCAACAGCTGAGCATAGCTGAACTATCCCATTGGGATAAACGTCTTAATGCGTATGGAGATTACTTTTGAATGGAACCAATCCATGTGATCCTTGTGGCAGGTGTTCGGGTCTCATTTGAGTGCATCTATGCCTTTACTGTCAAACATTTTCAGGTCATGTTGCAAATTTCATGTTTCACTATCATTCAAGGCATTAGAGTTGAAATGGAAGTCATGGAGGGTCCAGTACTATAGCAGAATTTAAGAGCTTTGGGAGATCAAATAAGGCAGATGGGATAGATAACATTACATTACAATTTCTAAAATCATTGTGACAAGTGGAAACTACTCAACTATTCTAGGGAGTAATCTATCAAACTAGTGACATATCATCGGATTTTCTGGAACATATCATCCATGCAGTTCGGAAGGTTGCAAGAGCTGTTAAGTGCGAGATATATCGCACAATCAGCTTAACAGCTCACGCATCGAAGCTGCTGACAAAAATAATATACAGAAGAATGGAAAGGATAATTGCGTATTGATAGATCACTATCTGTCTGGGTTTAGTGAAGGTAAAGGTAACAGAGAGGTAGTTCTGAAGTCGCGCTTGATAATGGCTGCAAGAGTAAAGATCAATGAAGACATGATCTTAGGCTCTCCCGACACAGAAAAAGAGTTCGTGATTGTTAAATGGTGGAAGATGTTGGAAATTCTGAGAAATGTAGGAGTAAGCTATGGGGAAGGACGGGTAGTAAACGGTATGTACTAGAAACGAAGGGAAACAATACCACTGGAAGACTAAGAACGATGTGCACGAATTAAAAATGGCGTTTCACAGGGATGTTGTCTTTTGCCCCTGCTGTTCAACGAAAAAACAATGACGACAATAAAATAATGGTTCAAGAGCGGGATTAAAGTGCAGGCTGAAAGCATACCAATGATAAAGTTCGCTGATGATGTTACTGTCATTGAGGCTGAAGATAAATTGCTGGACTTTAATTAAATGAACAGTCTGATGTACATAGAATATGGATGGAGAGTCAACAGAAGGGAAGGCAAGTAAAGAAATGCATAAGCAATGAGAATAGCGAGAAGCTTATCGTCAAACCTGGTGACCAGGAAGTACACGATGTCAAGGAATTCTGCTACCTTATAGCCAAAATAACCAATGAGGACAAATATTACAAGCGATAAAGGCATTCCTGACCAAAAGGAGCGTACTGGTATCAAACACAGACCTTAATCTGAAGAAGAAAACTCTGAGAATGTACATTTGGTGCACAACATTGAATAGGTGTGAAACATGAGCTGTGGGAAAACCGGAGTAAAGGAGAATCGGAGCATTTGATATGGGGTGCTACAGAAGACTGTGGAAAAACAGATGGATTTATAAGGTAAGGTACCGGGAGATTCTCTGCAGAATCGGCAAACAACAAATAACTGTGGACCTAGGGTGCAAGAGCTAGTCTGAGATGAAGAGGCTGGCAAAGATATTACTAAAAAAAAGTAATAAAAATAAAAAATTATACCAGGAGAGTTCTCTTACTGAAGAAAACTTTCTTCACCAACACCAATGTATTTCTGATTATTGCATGCCTCGGCAATGGTTAGTAATCATGCTTCATTGAAGGGAAAGTTCTACATTGCAATGACACACCTTTCCCAATTTTCATATAATTTTTTTAATATACTTCTTTATCTTCCACTTTGCTATATTTATTCTTAAAATGCTTTCTCTGCTAATCACTACGGCTATTCATTTCTGTATATCTTCCTTACGTTCACAATAAATGCATAATTCTGTCTTTTACGATTCATAGCATTCATAGGTAACCGTCTTGGACTTTCATTCTTCTTCCGCGACTTCGTCTTAATAAAGTACATTTAACTACTGAGACAACGATAAATACATAGAACACAGTGAATCAAACTTTCTTTGAACACATATTGAACAGTAAGCTGAGTTAATTCAATGGTTGACTGCTAAGGCACGGAAAAACGACGTGGTTTCACCTGGGCTGTTAGTGCACAGCTGTAACAGACAACGTCATATAAGTAGGGACCAGCCGTTCGCCATCACAGGGAACGTAGGTTAATTATTCGCTTTTCCTCGTCTCCCAAAAGAAATCGTGTAGTCGGCAACATAAACATCACATACGAAAGTGCAACTTAACAAGAGCATGGAACATCCAACAGTTAGGTAGATAACAGCTGATCGTTAGAGATAAACCTGAGACATTCTAGATCCACAATTAGACTGAGCCTCTGTCTCTTGATTCAGTGATGTATCATTATATTGGCCTATATGAAAGATCCTGGTTTGAGGCGCCAATCGTTTGATACGCCGTTTCTGTTGGTGACCTACTTCCGGTAAGTACGTGGAAACAGAAGGCACAAGGCACACCGAGGCAAACAAGCTTTAAAACTTATTGTACGGGTAACGCATTCATATTTATCATACTGGTGCACTCTGCTTCATCCACGTAGGCTGTATGAGGTGCACAGATATTTTTTCATCAATCGAATTTTTATGTTGTTCATAAACAGCAATATCATATACACTTTTCACACTAATTAAGGCCATGGAAGCATGGTCATTTCCGAATGTGCTTCTTACCGCAACACGATTCTTGCAGCTGAAGCCACAGGTCTTTGTTAATCCTGCCTTTCGATTTCTTGTGGTGAAATTTCCATAGAGACTGCCATCCCCTAACACATATTTCTTTAATTCTAAACAAGATCTCAAACACCAGTTTTCATAGGTGTAGCTTTAAAAATACTTTAGTAGTTCCTTAATAATGAATGATTTAAAAAACCTCTTCAACCTCTACTTAACCCCATGGGTGTTAAACATCCAAAAATGCTGAAACATTTATTTCTTTATTTCTGTTCGAGAAACCAAATACCATTTTTTTATTACTTTCGAATACATTATGGGAGTGACAGTGATCAATGTGTTAAAAATATTTGACTGTTTTTGATAGTAACCATTTTTTGAGATTTAGCTTCAAATTTTTCTTAACTGTGACATATTTAAAAATTATGCCTGCAGTATGAGATCAACAGACTCGACAAATTTCAAATTTCTGTCATAGCGGTTTCGGCTGCGCGATGGTGAGCCAGTTAGTCAGGACATTTCCTTTTGCACTGCAGAGCCAAAGAAACTGGTACACCTGCCTAATATCGTTTAGGGCCCCGCGAGCAAGCAGAAGTGCCGCAACACAACGTGGCATGGACTCGACTAACGTCTAAAGTAGTGCTGGACGGAACTGACACCATGAATCCAGCGGGGCTGTCAATAAATCCGTGAGAATGGGAGGGGCGTGGAGATCTCTTCTGAACAGCACGTTGAAAACCATCCCGGATATGCTCAGTGATGCTCATGTCTGCGGAGTTCAGTGGCCAGCGGAAATGTTTAAACTCAGAAGAGTGTTTCCGGAGCCACTCTGTAGCAATCCTGAACATGTGGGGTGCCGCATTGTCCTGCTCGAATTACCAAGTCCATCGGAATGCACAATTGACATGAATGGGGTCTTGTGATCAGCTAGGATGCTTACGTACGTGTCACCTGTCAGAGTCGTATCTAGACGTAATAGGGGTCCTATATCACTCTAACCGCAAGCGCTCCACAATATTATAGAGCCTCCACGAACTTGAACAGTCTCTTGTTGACATGGATTCGTGAGGTTGTCTCCATACACGTTCACGTCCATCCGCTCGATACAATTTGAAACGAGACTCGTCTGACCATGGAACATGTTTCCAGTCATCAACAGTCCAACGTTGGTGTTGATGGGTCCAGGCGAGGCGTAAACCTTTGTATCGTGCAGTCATCAGCAGTACACGAGTGGGCCTTCTGCTCCTAAAGCCCATATCGATGATGTTTCGTCGAATGGTTCATACGCTGACACTTATTGATAGAGCATCATTGTAATCTTCACCAATTTGCGGAAGGGTTGCACTGCTGTTACGTTGGTCCCGTCCCGTTCTTGAAGGATCTTCTTGCGGTCACAGCGATGGGGGAGATTGGATGTTTCACCTGAGTCCTCGTCTTCATGATACACTCGTGAAATGGTCGTACGTGAAAATCACCACTTCATCGCTATATCGGAGATGCGGTGTCCCATCTTTCTTGCGTCGACTATAACACCACGTACAAACTTACTTAAATCTTGATAACCTGCCGTTGCAGCAGCAGTAACCGATCTTGCTACTGCTCCAGACACTTGTTTTTTGCCGACCACAGCATAGAAAGAACACTCACACGGATCGATAACTCCACAAGGAATCAATCATCCTAGGCAAAAAAAGAGGTGTCATGACAATCTTGGTGGAAAGAGCCAACAAAATCTGCTAGCCGGCATCCTTGCAAGATGAATCAAATCACTCACGGTGAGCCTTCACGAAAAACGGATTTACCAGCAAGGAAATTGATCGAGCCCTACATCAAAGAAGAAAAGAAGAAGTCAAGAGTAACAACGGTCACCTACTGGAGAAGTTTTCCTGTCGTTCATGAATAAAGTCACGGACCGTATCGGGAAAGTTCTGGCCTGGTATGGGATCGAAACAATCTTGACCCACCAAGAAGATCACGGAATATTTAAGAACTGCAAAAGACGTCCGACACCCCCTAGCAACACCTGAGATATAGAAAATTCCATGCAGTTGAGGACAATTATATATAGGAACTAAGGAAAGAAGTGTAACAACCCGCTTAGCCGAACATAAATGAAACAGTCGCTTAGGACACATCGAAAAATCGGCCGTATCTGAGCTTGTTTTTCGAAATAGGAACCACGAAATTAAAATCAATGAGAGAAGCGTTCTAGCACGAAAATCCCATTATCATGGGCGCATGTACAGAGAAGGAATAGAGATTCACAAACAATATAATAATTTTAATAGAAAAGAGGAAGTTTTAAGTTGGACGAAATATGGATGTCGACGTTGCGCGGGCAGAATGACAACCGATTACTCTTAATCGAGATGATGACGCCTTCGGCATTACGTGACGAATGTTGGTGCCCTCTATGCGCTCTATAAATGCGAGAGTACCTGGAGCCTCAGTGGCAATAGACGGACGAACTCAGAAGATGTCTCCCGCAGATGCAGATGAAACGTTAGGTGAAAATTTTATAAATCGACCACGGCCTCTCAGCCCAGAAGTTTCAATTGAAGACAACACCGGCCTTCAAAGCCTACATTGTACGACTACACATTCAGTTATACAATGGAAAACATTCATTAAATTCCATCTATTTATGCATCAGGTGCAGAAAACTCGGCAAAAATTTATCTTGTGAAGGAAACTCTTTTAACTGGCTGCTATTATGAATAATTGCAAAACTGTTGTTCATAAAACAATCGCTCTGTTAGGAAATGCATTAATTATAATATAGGCGCGTGCAAAGGGAAGGATACGAAAGCGCTCAACCCCCTGTTTTCTGAATTTAACAGAAGACACTACAGGTCAACTAAGTATTGTTACGTATGTAGAAGTGCTTTTCGTACATACAGAGACAAGAGCAAACGTCATAAATATCACGAACGTTATTACATACGTAGATATTTGCTGATCGGCAGGAAATTTCACAATTAAGTCAATCAACAAAATTGAGAAAAACATTCTGAGTTATTCATAATTTTTAAATCTTGTATTATAAAATTTGAATTTATGACGACGCTGATACAATTATTTAACGGCCAAAATAGTTATTAAAAATATCCGAGAGACATTCACGGTATATAAAATAAAAATATAACGTGGGGGTGTATTCATTACGTGCTAAAAAAGATTTCTTTGTTCTGAAAACTATATTATACAGCAGACCCACGAGAATCGTAAGAATTGGGTACACCACAAAATTTTGAGCTTATTATTTCTATGTGTAGCGCAATTGAATCTATTCATCTTTTTGACTATTTGAATAACTTAGATATCATAGGATGATGAACGTGTATTCAGAATGCTTCATGTAGCGAAAAATGTGTGGACATAAATTCATTCATTGCTGCTGAGACTTGACTTTATCCTGTATTAACCATAGTTAACACCTGTGTTTCAAGCTGAAAATTATTACAGTACTACTACAGTTATGTTCACGTTATGATTCAATTAAAGGTGAACTATTCAGCGTTTCGTACTGATTTTAATGATTGATCTACGTTCTGGTTATTCTTTGGTTGAACTATCAAGATATGAAAATGATCTACACGTGCTCGTAAGATTCTGCAGTTAGCGCGAATAAATGAGTCACGCAGACGTAACCCTATAAGGCTAGAACACTTCGAACACTCCAGCTCCGAATCGGCAGCGTTACGGCAGTAAACCCGAAAGAGAGTCATTAACCTACCGTTGATTCTCATAAAAATCATGAAACCACGGTCCATATTCATATATATTCGTAATAAATAAGCAACGCTTCATAACACTTAAAACTGTCTTCATTCGTCATAATGAAATCGAGGTGTTGGAAATGTAAGAAAGATTAATCAACGTCACTATTTCTATCATCATTGGTTGCGAAAAGATTTTCAGAGACAATGACCAGGCAGTTTATTTTTCCGTTTGCTTTTCTCGTATCACTTCCGGCAAGTGTTATGATGATTGCTCCGACAACGCAGCAGGCAGAATCGTCTCTCAGCCTAGTCCAAAAGAAATACACTCCTGGAAATCGAAAAAAGAACACATTGACACCGGTGTGTCAGGCCCACCATACTTGCTCCGGACACTGCGAGACGGCTGTACAAGCAATGATCACACGCACGGCACAGCGGACACACCAGGAACCGCGGTGTTGGCCGTCGAATGGCGCTAGCTGCGCAGCATTTGTGCACCGCCGCCGTCAGTGTCAGCCAGTTTGCCGTAGCATACGGAGCTCCATCGCAGTCTTTAACACTGGTAGCATGCTGCGACAGCGTGGACGTGAACCGTATGTGCAGTTGACGGACTTTGAGCGAGGGCGTATAGTAGGCATTCGGGAGGCCGGGTGGACGTACCGCCGAATTGCTCAACACGTGGGGCGTGAGGTCTCCACAGTACATCGATGTTGTCGCCAGTGGTCGGCGGAAGGTGCACGTGCCAGTCGATCTGGGACCGGACCGCAGCGACGCACGGATGCACGCCAAGACCGTAGGATCCTACGCAGTGCCGTAGGGGACCGCACCGCCACTTCCCAGCAAATTAGGGACACTGTTGCTCCTTGGGGTATCGGCGAGGACCATTCCCGACCGTCTCCATGAAGCTGGGCTACGGTCCCGCACACCGTTAGGCCGTCTTCCGCTCACGCCCCAACATCGTGCAGCCCGCCTCCAGTGGTGTCGCGACAGGCGTGAATGGAGGGACGAATGGAGACGTGTCGTCTTCAACGATGAGAGTCGCTTCTGCCTTGGTGCCAATGATGGTCGTATGCGTGTTTGGCGCCGTGTAGGTGAGCGCCACAATCAGGACTGCATACGACCGAGGCACACAGGGCCAACACCCGGCATCATGGTGTGGGGAGCGATCTCCTATTCTACACTGGCCGTACACCTCTGGTGATCGTCGAGGGGACACTGAATAGTGCACGGTACATCCAAACCGTCATCGAACCCATCGTTCTACCATTCCTAGACCGGCAAGGGAACTTGCTGTTCCAACAGGACAATGCACGTCCGCATGTATCCCGTGCCACCCAACGTGCTATAGTGCTATAAGTCAACTACCCTGGCCAGCAAGATCTCCGGATCTGTCCCCCATTGAGCATGTTTGGGACTGGATGAAGCGTCGTCTCACGCGGTTTGCACGTCCAGCACGAACGCTGGTCCTACTGAGGCGCCAGGTGGAAATGGCATGGCAAGCCGTTCCACAGGACTACCTCCAGCATCTCTACGATCGTCTCCATGGGAGAATAGCAGCCTGCATTGCTGCGAAAGGTGGATATACACTGTACTAGTGCCGACATTGTACATGCTCTGTTGCCTGTGTCTATGTGCCTGTGGTTCTGTCAGTGTGATCATGTGATGTATCTGACCCCAGGAATGTGTCAATAAAGTTTCCCCTTCCTGGGACAATGAATTCATGGTGTTCTTATTTCTATTTTCAGGAGTGTAGATAATAGGGTTCACGGACGTTAATCGGACTTAAAAAAACTATACTGGAGTCCTAATGAAGACAAATCGTGTATCGGAAGTCGACATCATATCTTACTGACTTTGAAGAGAGGTTGGTTTAGTACTGCCGTTCCATTACTAATAACATCGTCTCACTGCAGGGAACGCTTCTCCCTACTAGGTACTACAGTACACGCCTGGCGTAGTGGAAGAGATATGGATTTGCGACAACCAATCATGCGTACTGAGTGCCTCAAGGTCGACTGGACCGCTGCCACGCCCTGCTTACAGTCTGCGCCTCAGAGTTGTGTGTCTATAGAACCGTTGTCGGTAACGTGGAGCCGAACAACTGTTTGATGAGGACTGTCCGAAAAGTCACTGCAGGTACGCCCACTGCTCACCCTTTCATCTAAACACTTCAGTGATGAGGAAGAATAATTACTTACTTCTTTTGGCTTTTCAAAATTATAGTAGTATTTACAAATTTAGGAGAAAAAGTAAAGCTTAATCAATTATGAAGAATCATAATCAAATTTTTTCAGCAAAACTTTTTATGTTTTGTTCTACTACAAGACGTCGCAATGCTGTATTAATCCCTAGCCTACTGCTCCTAGAATTCACATTCAAAACATCGAGACAGGTATTTTATCGATAGGGTCTGTTGTACAACTGCACAATTTTTTATCTGTCGTTGTGTGTGCTTGTGTATATGTTTATTTGCGTGTGTGTGGGGAGCGGGGGGGGGGGGGGGGGGGGGAGTGTTCGATATGTCGTCCTAAGCCACTGAATCGATTTCAGTTACTACTGCTGTGCTACTAAATATTACTAGCAATAAATTGCCACTAAATGCACGCACAGCATTATCCCATGGTACCACACGTAGTGCCGTAGACGTGATTTCGTAAACACCGACTCTCGCAGAGCTTTTAACAGCTTTCAACTGCGAGGCACAAACGACTGTAGGTGAAAGCAATAGCCATTTATAGGGCTATGAAGAAGCATTGCCATAGAGGCATAAGAAAAACCCTGTTGTAGACACAGCACCCAGCTACTTGGTCAATTAACGAGGAATATTGTTTATAATCAGGTTCCAAGTTTAATAAACATTGCAAAAGATTTGTATTATGCATACCTCTTCCTTGTTGCAGGGGCCCTATGGCTGTTTCCGCATCACGCATCTTTGCAGCCAAATGCCTCGATCTCGCCATTCTTCCTCATGCTCCTCCGCTCCTCTTCCTCCATCCTTTCTTGGACGCCCTTGATCCACACTTTCCGCGGTATTCCTACTCCTCTCCTTCCAAGAGGTTGCCACGAAATTACTCACTAGGACCATATGTCTTCATCCACTCTTCTGACAAAGTTCCAATTCTCCTAGCTGTATTTCTTCTATTTTATCCATAATACTTAATGAATCTCATTCGCTCATTTTACACGTGATCAAGTCAGTAGTTGCTACAGGTTCCTCTCGGACTGCATATTTATAAAACTCTGTGCGTTCCCAGTAATCAATACCAAAGGTTGAGATTGATTCCAGGTTGGATTCGTATAAATGAATTTAACCTTTAAGCTCATTTATGAGAACCAAAATACCAGATTTAATTTTGGCTACTTACTATTCCCTGCCTGATCCATTGTAGGACATCTCTGTCACATCGTCCATTACATTCCTTAATTTGGGTACTGTATTGATACACTACTGGCCATTAAAATTGCTACACCACGAAGATGACGTGCTACATACGCGAAATTTAACCGACAGGAAGAAGATGCTGCGATATGCAAATGATTAGCTTTTCAGAGCATTCATACAAGGTTGGTGCCGGTGGCGACACCTACAACGTACTCACATGAGGAAAGTTTCCAACCGATTTCTCATACACAAACAGCAGTTGACCGGCGTTGCCTGGTGAAACGTTGTTGCGATGACTCGTATAAAGTGGAGAAATGGGTACATCACGTTTCCGACTTTGCTGTTTATCGTATCACGACATTGCTGCTCGCGTTGGTCGAGATCCAATGACTGTTAGCAGAATATGGAATCGGTGGGTTTAGGAGGGTAATACGGATCGCCGTGCTGGATCCCAACGGCCTCGTATCACTAGCAAGTCCAGACGATTCGCATCTTATCCGCATGGCTGTAATGGATCGTGCAGCTACGTCTCGATCTCTCAGTCAACAGATGGGGACGTTTGCAAGACAACAACCGTCTGCACGAACAGTTTGATGACGTTTGCAGCAGCATGGGCTATCAGTTCGGAGACCATGGCTGCGGTTACCCTTGATTCTGCATTACAGACAAGAGCTCCTGCGATGATGTTCATTATCCATATTTCTTTGTATTACTATTTCATAAATTCAAAGATGTTTTCACGAATACATGAAAACGATTTTTTTTTCAATATTACAGTTTAATCACAGTTCTTTTTTTTATTTCGTTTAGAATATAAAGTCGGTAAAATGAATGACCGTGGAATGCCAGTTTCTCAGCTAGTAACCGAGAAATATTGTCGTGCTGTAGAATATAATGTAAAATCAGCCTATAGACAACCGTAGAACTATAGGAATCTAATTTCTTACCTGTTGCTTTCTATGACGCTTAGCCTCTACTACGGTAGCTAAAGACGCCACTTGGATTAGCAAATACAAGTAAAGGGCACATAACGATCCTTTGATATAGCTCTCTAGAAATCATATGTTTCTATCTTCTTAACATTCTTTCGGTATTCGGTCAGGCAGACGCAATGAAAAAAACGGGAGTGTGATGGGAAAGATTAATTAATCGTATAGAAAAGTTCTGAGTTACACCTGTAGGTTACGCATCGCGAAAGGCGTGCCAGACTTTTAAGCGTTATAGTTTCATGCAAGCTAATAAAAAAACTAAACTCCATCCGAATAGGCCATGAAGGCCCAACGGTACGGACCAGCAGCCATGTCATCCACACCCCACAGGCGTCACTGGATGTTAATAGGGATGGGTATGTGGTCAGCACACTGCTCTGTCGCGGCCTTGTGTCAGTTTACGAGATTGGAGCCGCTACTTCTCAATCAAGTACCGGTAGCTGCTCCGTTTGTCTTAGATGGGCTGAGTGCACCCCACTTCCCAACAGCACTCGGCAGACCGGACGTGACGTCCGAGCTGGTCCCTGGGGTAGGGTAGGATGCGATGGATCACTGATCACAATGCGATGCCAGTCAACAGCAGTCCATGCGTCCCATATACTGTACCGCTGCAAGTTCTCGTTCACATCGAGGTTTTACTGGCACCCTACGTATGGGACGGTAGTTTCTCAGACCGGCTGCTGGTAGTCTCTGACTAATGGTGCGAGATGACACGGAATGTTCACAGAGTCCATTACTCGAGTTGTTCTTGAATGTGAAGGGGATATTATGGTGGACAATATGGTGATCCTCTCTTGTGGTGGTCTGATCGACCGAAGTCTTAAATGAGGTTATTGGACGTTAAAGCGGACGGCCAAATGGGTACCAACAATGAAGCCCCTTCAATCAATGTCTCTGTAATGTCTTACAGAGTATGCGGCATCTCCGTGTTCTACGCAGCCGTCACTTGGTATCTGACGCTACACACCTTCCTTATATACCAAGTGGTAACAACACTAAAGATAAATAACACTGACACACTCTGGTGGCCGTTGTTCCTATCAAGAATCGCGACTCAAAATAGTTCACATACTCGCTGGTGATGCGTAAGTGCACGAAGTTGCACCGACGTCCGTCCATGTATTTTGGGTGCTTCATTCCTGTGTCAGGTAGTCGGGTGTCCTCAACCGGTTCAGAGAATTTAATCTATTTTATGGCCAAAGAACTCATTTAGGTTTTTACACACCTTGCAAGTCTTTCAGTCACATCAGTTATGTAATAGAAGCACCTAAACATAATCTCAAATATTTCAGAGCAGAATGCAGAGGTGTACCTGTTGCTTCACAATTGCTATTATGTGCTTCTGTTGTTTGAGGAAATGGCGTAGAAGATAATATTTTGGTAAATATCCTGAACCAATAATTTACAGTACGGATGTAAAGTTAGTATGAAGATTGAGTTGCTTTCCAATGTCTCGCTTCACGCTATGCACACAGCGGAGACAATGAGGTATGACCTGTGTGCTCTAGAGGAGCTCATGATATGGGCCATATTTCAAGTTATGTTCGGGTTCTCTACGTGGAAGACCTCTTTTCAAACTCGAGAGTCTGGCACGAGGATGGAGCACCCCAGTCAACAGTCACAGTTTCTCAGGCAACGAACTTACCAGTTTCTGACAGCCGTTCTTATAGTTGGACGAAAGAAGCATGGACGACGGCTCTTCTTAATTTGTACGCGTATCGTGAACCGGAATATTTGAAAGTTTTTCGAGCTTCAAACTTACTTTACGCCAGAACTGTACATTTTCGAACATAGGTTCCTGTCTAAAGATAACCTACTAAGACATTTCTACAACGTCTCAAACCTATAACAGGAATTGTGGAACTCACTGTACCCGAAACGTAGAGGTCTCGACTGTACAGTAAACTACTGAAGACACTGTTGTACAGTAAACTATTCAACACACAGTAAAAACATATTCCTATAACAGTCATTTCATTTCTTAGTAGTAGATGCAACCTATGTCCTCAAATATTTGCAGGATGTATTCCAATCTCTGTCTTTCACTGCAGCTCCCTCTAATACCATGGACGTTATCCCTGATGTCTTAATACATATCCTGTCATCTTTTCTCTTCTTCTCGTGAGCGTTATCCACACAGTCCTTTCCTCTCAGATTCTGGGGAGAACCTGCCTACATTATCAATCCACCTAATTTTCAAGTGCTTCGATTCCTTTCTGTTCTGGTTTTCCCACAGTCCCTGTTTCACTACCATAAAATGCTGAGCTCCAGACATACATTCTACGAAATTTCTTTCTCAGATTAACGCCTTTGTCCCACACTAGTAGACTTCTCTTGGACGGAATGTCCTTTCTTCCTGTGTTAGCATGCTTATTATTGCTCCGTCCATCGTCTGCTTCATGATACTCAATTCTGATGTTAACTTTCTTGCTGGTCGCATTCCCGCTTTCTTCAGTTTAGTCACAGTTCATAGTCTGTACACTTTACATTATTCATTGCATTCAACAGATCCTTCTAGCAATGTCATCAGCAAATCTTGTCATTGATATCCTTTCACCTTGAATTTTAATTCCACTATAGGACCTTTATTTTATTTCTGTAGTTGTTTATTCGCTATAGAGATTGAAGAAGAGGGGTGAAAGAGTGCATCCCTGTCTTACAATCCTTTTAATCCGAGTACCTCGTTCTTGGACTTCCAGTCTTATTGTATCTGCAGATGCAAGTAAGCAATCCTCAATAAGCACTCCTGAAGCCTCCAGACAGCAACTAGTTGTTTTTCTTTTCGATTGGGGAGGGAGGGGGAGGGAACGTTTTCATGTTATTTCTCAATTATCACAACCCCTTGTTCTTTCCATGTGCTGATGACATGCGAAAAGAAATAATACCGACGTAAGGATTTCTGAAATGTATAACATTTATTTTGCTGGGTTTGCAAGTTGAATTTGTTAAAAATTTTATGACACTCTCACCATTATTAAACAAAGCTATAGGGAATTGTGCAACTTTTATTAATATCTTCTCTGTCCCCTCCTTCAATTTAACTTGGTAACGTTCTGTAATGACTGGTACTACTCAAGGATTGACTTCCCCTTCGCAATTTGTATTATAATTGTACATCTGCGAAACAGATGACATATCACCAAGTAACTAGAAAACATCGGAATTTTTCAACTCAAAACATGTTTGGATAAATGTGAAAACTTTCGAATAATTGGTCTGCCAAGTAGCTCTTGTATTGCGGTGAACAGAATAGTAGACAAAATAATATAAAGATTTCTTAATGAGATCGAGACAGAAGTTCAGGGACGGGCGAACGATCTGCTACATCTGAAAATCCATATGCGAGTGAAGAGTCGAACGACAAGCAAAACAAATCGTTAGAAAAATTGAGGATTTTTTCTACCCAGGGAACGAGTTACAATAAGCTAAGCAGGAAAGGTGTAAAAATATTACAATGTACAATTTTAGATACAGTGTATATGGGACAACAGCAAATGATAATGGAAAATTGGTTTATACAATTGTCTGTTAACTATGGTAGGATGCTTCTTCACCATTGTGACCAAGGCTGCTTCTCACCATAGATATTATGCTTATCTATGCAGCAAAATTGATAAATGCCTTATGAGACTTTGAGGCAATTTCTGCTGCACTCTAGAACTGATGTTAGTCATGACCACCATATTTATTAATTTTATTCTGCCTTTCGCATTTCGGCCTTATGCTATTCTCAAAGGCCCTACTATAGAAAATACGTGAAAAGTTCAGTGAAAGAACATTGGTACAATTACTTAAAAAGTTCATCGTAAAAATGGTAGAAGTAAACACTCAGCGAAAAACATTGATAAAATAATATTAAACGAAAATCGTCAAAACAAAGAATGCTAGAACTTAATGAGACATATGTAATACATTTACTTGTAATGTATTAGATAAAGAAGACCAACAGATGACAGTACCACGTGGCAGTCTCTTTACATAGCACTTTGATATATAGAATTAATTTGCACTCAGTTGTCATCACGTAATGTGGATCAGCTAATTTCTATCCGCGTTTGACCAATCAAGTTTTGGTTTTACTAATAAATGTATTACATAAATTTTGGAGCATTCTAGCTTTCTTTGATTTTACGATTTGCAATTCAGGTAATTTTGAGGGTGTTTTTATTCGTATTTGCGTTTTCCTTTCTTACGATGTACATTTTGTGTAACTGTAAGAATGTTTTCTCAGTGATATCTTTCATGTATTTCTCCGATAGATCCTGCGAGAGTAGTGTGAGGCTAAAACTTACAAGGCAGAATAATCTTAATACACACTGTTGTCAAGACTACAATGTTTTTCAAAGCTTACCTTTGCATTTTCATCCCTCACTTTATTGTAATTTTATATACTAGTATATCTTTCATTCCTCTTTTTAATAGCAGTTTTCAGAGAGTAAAGGTATCTGATTTTGATATGGAAAAGAGAAAGGAGGTCCTCAAGTTGCGTATCATACAAACAACACTGTAAGGATATTGAAATAGCACCGTCAAAATATGTCATCAGAAATTCAAATTCTAATCTGTAAGCATCTGGTGCAGCCAAAGAGTTTCAAGGGAGACGTGAATAAGTAATGTATGGAAGAAAGTAAAGAAGAGTAAGTGAGGAAACGAGGAAAGATATCTTTGGGAGGTTTTTATTAGAAACAATAACAGATCAGAAAGAAACCTGTTACGGTGTCTGGGGATAGTTAACATAGTACTGGAGGGGTATTGGAGAAAAAAATAACGAGGAAAAGGCCCAGAATATCCAAAACAGATTATAGGGGATTCAGGGTACAGTGACTGGGTAGAGGTAAAAGATTACCACAAGATACGAAAAGGTGGATGGAGAATCAAAGTATTCGAAAGACTAACGACTTGAAAAAAAATCTTTTGCTAAGAGTCTGACATATGCTGTTTCTCACTTGTTTACGTGATGGTTCTATACTAATACCTTCTGGACATCCGTTAAAAGATATTATAGGGCTGCAGCTGATTTCAGTGGCTGACAGTGATCGCGTAGTCAAACGATATCATGTCTTTTGATAAACTATTTTTCTAAATACAGCGATATTAGTCTTTCTACCGGTATCAATAGCTAAAGTATTGTGGTACAGCCGTTCTTGGTTGTGGCCGTGACTTGAGCACTTAAGAAAATCTGTGAAATGTGTTAAATTATAAGAGTGCCGAATAAAGTCCATTGTTCTATGTCTTTATTCTGGAAAATTTACTCAATAATAAACATAAACGGTATTGTATTCTTCTTGGTCCTTACATCTAACGAACTTCTCGTCTGTTTTCAAGTAAAAATTGTCTCTACTATAATGTCAGAATAAGGTAGCATCCAGATCGCCGTCTGCAGTTCCCTCCCTGTCAGACATAATTTTCATGTACATTCATATTTTCCACTAGAAGAATGCTTTGAACTAATTTACTCTTTACAATGAAATGTACACTCAGTTCTGTAGTAAGTTTCCACAGGTTAGCTATAGCGCGCTCACCGGACGCTATTTACGCAATAAGTTTCTCCAGGTTATCACTAGCGCATTCAATGGCTGGTTGTTGAAATAATGCAATATGTTCGCCCTAAATTTTTGAAATTACAGCAGAGCTATTGATCCATGCCTTATGCTTGTATGACAATAAATGTTCTTCGACATAGTAGTCTTTCAAGTAATTGCTCATCAAGGTTTTAAGGGCAGATTGAACCCTACAATAGCGATCCAGGAGTATCTGAACTGCAACCTCTTCACTATCAAACCACTAATATTAGTGAACCTGGAACAAATGTATGTAAGAGCGTGTCAAACCTAAGTAATATGGTGGTGTTTGCAGTAGCTGCACTTGAAGTCTCCATTACAAGACTGCTATATTTTCGGAGATAATGTAATTGGCACCTTCATCGCCTAAATATGTAAGATTGAAACAATTCTGTCTTTTAGCTTTGTAAAACGCTTGCTAATGTTTTGATTAATTTGGACAGTTTAATTTTGTGTGAACTTAAATTATAATTTCGTTGGCATTGTTATCCCAAGTAATTATTACATGGAACAAAGTCCATGTCCTATCATCATACGATCTGACTATAGCTTTATTAATGCAAGTTTTATTAATGTCGAGGACCATAACGTTGGTAGAGAGTAAATCAAATTATTTTTCATCATTCTGAAGTTCTCATGGTGCTCAGTTAATTATTCATGAAGTATCGCGTTAGTGATCATAATGACAGCTATCTTTGGAACTTAACATTTGTAAGAACCATTGAAACCCCCGAATCTTGTACATCATAGTGAAGTTTACGTACTACTTAACTATACTGATTAATGTTACAAGGCTTGGAAAGTAACCACCAAGCCGTTGCGTAATTAAAGCTATATTTACCCTTTACCATGGTTCAGAAATATGCACAATTGTGTTCCTCAGAAGGGAAATGTTCTCCTAAAACCAGATATTGAGAGAAACGGATGTTGCAGATAAATAGTTGAAATGCATAACCGAAAGTTATGCTGTAAGTCGTTGTCGTAAAAGTTTTAAAATAAAACACATATAGCATTGATTCCAACTCAACTTTAGTATAGCTGTTTTATTATTACCCTTTGTGGTATGGCTCCTCTTGCCAGCCATGTATGTGCCACAGTAAGTGTCAGCTGGTTGCAGTATCACGTGCGTTTTATTTTCTAGAAGTCTTACGACAAAGTCATATTAAATATCAGCCGAATCCAATGGCCCATGATTGTTTTACTTCACAAGTTTTACTACAAGATCCTGCAGCATTAGTTTACTAAGTTCAATGGTACATTTTAAATGTTGATATTTGTGGTTCATATGCTCATTGTATTATGCGAGAGCCTTTTGGCTCTACGTCCCTTTTGCCAATATTTGATTGAACGAGTCCATTCCCCTTCTGCAGACGACAATTTTCTGTTTATCAGAACCATGGTAAAGCATTAGAAAGTATTTAATTCTGCGACTGGAAGTTATTTTCTAATACAACTCAGTTTCTACAAGCATTTTTATTGAAGCGCAGACATGTTTAAAATTATAATTATTTTTGTGTAATTTTGGTTCACATACAACGCTCTGTTAGGAATGGGGATAACATTAACACTATCCACCAGAGCTATCAGCAAGTGGCATTAGGAAAAACTGTGCGAAAGTTCACTTTGGCATATTGTAGAAGCAGTTGTAGCTAATCCGAAAATTTCCTTTTCTTGGCCCTTTCTAAAAAGTTATTAGTTGCTTCACGTTTTTAATTACAAACCCCTGCATGCTTAGCCTTAACTCCTAGACACCTACTTGACTCACGAACTACCACTTCCGTTATAGGGGCTTTGTCAGTTGCGTTGAAAGAAGTTAAAAGGCTTTTACAGCAAGCTATTCTGTTGGTGCTGTTTGCAGCTGCAATGTCCACTCCGCGTTGCCCGCTGCTTTGGTCCACTTATAGCAGTCGCCCCAGTATCGACGCCCGTCGAGTGGAAGCGGAAAGCTCTTTGCTGAATGCCCTCTGTGAGTGGCCCTCGGCTCCCATATCGGCCGTCGCAGAACTCCTCCACAAGAAAGACGGCGCTCCGACTTGGGTCGCCTGCCTCTTTCACCACTGTGCATGACACCCGACGTCGCCTGCGGGTAGGCAGCTCCACCACACGTTCTCCCGGGCGTCTCTCCTATTCCCCTGTGGAACGAAGGCTTCCCAACAGCTCCCAGTGGGTGTGTGAAGCCAATCGACACGACGTAGCCGGGTGAAATGTCGCACATAAATGAGAGAGGGACGACGGCCCCCGTATTTCCGACCAGTGCGTTGTCTCCTTTGTGAGCATCACATTTTCACCATTGCCTGTGTTTCACCTTTAGTCAAATTTGTGAAGCACTTTGCTGCTTAACGTGAATCCACATATAAAGGCCTCATCAAAATTCCTGTACTTTGCTAGTTGTAAATTGAGATCTAAGTTTGTATGACAAGTTTCAGGCTGGCCAGTGTGGCCAAGCTATTACAGGCGCTGCAGTCTGGAACCGCGCGACGGCTACGGTCGCAGGTTCGAATCCTGCCTCGGGCACGGATGTGTGTGATGTCCTTAGGTTAGTTAGGTTTAAGTAGTTTTACGTTCTAGGGGACTGATGACCACAGAAGTTAAGTCCCATAGTGCTCAGAGCCATTTTTTTGAACAAGTTTCAGCTTTCGTAATTCTGTTGTTTTTTGAACTGTTGTCGTGTCACTGAAGCTTCTGGGTTTTGCTCTTTTAATAAATGACCACATTTTTACAAAATGGGGCTGATGAAAGTTTTAGCCTAGCTACTTTTGTACAATCTGATGATGTCCGAAAAGGGTGAAACGCGTTGTTCATATTAAATTACTTTACAACCAAGACTGTTTTATTCTGAAATGATCTTAAAATAGATTTTCGAAAAGATTCACGGTCCTTATGACATAAGCAGGGTAACGAAGGTGTATTTTAAAGTTTTGAACATGGCTTCGTGTTAAGCGACCGTTTACAAATAAAATTAACAACAATAGCAGACCCTGGTCGCAAATAACGAGTGTTTTGAACCATGTTTCGGTACTGCTATGAGTGCCTTCATAAGGAATAAAACTCTTAAATTAGCATGTCACGTATAAAAACAAAAATCAAGCAATAAAGTCTTAGCCACAAACTTTGTATAACAGGATACTTAAAAGCGATGCAATGCATTTCTTTTTTCTAAATTAAAGTAAGCAGTTCTTGTAGTGCTTTGGATGGATAGCAACGTGACCCACAATAAGTCGGTCAGTTTTCTTGAATGGTGTATGAGACCTCTACAGTAGAGGGATTGCGATATATTAGGAGACTGTCAGGATATTGACCAATCGTTGTTCATGTAAACATCATTAATAACCAGATATTTAATTACTGAATGAGCTCTCCAGGATGAGTCCTTAAGATAGTGAGTCTGCTGGTGCTAATGAAAGCAAGCTGCCTGTGCTCTTCGGCGGCCCGCGGTGACGCCAGCGACTCTCCAGAACCACAGACGTAGAAACTTGTGATGTCGCGTGTGCGCCGACTGGTCGTCCCTCTGCAGATCAGGGCAGGACACACCGCCAGGAGCGAAGTCCTGTCGTGAGTCCCGCGGTGGAATACAGTACCCCAGCAGGAATGCAGTAACAGTATGCCCCCACAGGAAAAAGTGATTTGGGGCCTGCACCGCCGTGGTTTCGAACGGTTGCCCTCCAGTACAGAAGGCTGCCAGTGGCTAGAAATAGGCCCAGATGTAGCACACTGGCTGGAAGGCGCAAAGTGCACAGCATCGGACTCAAAGCCAGCATGAGACCCACCGTTAGCAGAGGCCATGTCTCATGGTGGTCACTTGTAGAACTGTATCATCTCGTAGACCGCGGTAGATCTTGTAGCACTAAATGGCACTGCCTAATGTGTTTTACTGTTACTTGATTCTATGATTTCAAAAACGTTTTTGTAACTATCTGTACTTATAAGTTTTATCAGTACTTGGTGTTTACGAAACCGAAGTAAGGTAATTGAAGAACGAGTAAAAAATCCCTAGAGTAAACAGGCTGGCAATGTCAGGGAAATTCATGCTGCAAGGAGCCCAAAGAATATGTTTTAATGCGAAAATAACATCTTTCACATGAGCGTGCGCAGTGTGACGAGATGCGGAAGTGAAAAAAGTTCAAATGTGTGTCAATTTCTAAGGGACCAAACTGCATTGGTCATCGGTCCCTAGACCTACACACCACTTAAACTAACTTATGCTAAGAACAACACAGACACCCATGCCCGATGGAGGACTCGAACCTCTGGTGGGAGGGGCTGTGCAGTCCGTGACAGTACGCCTCAAACACGTCTGCCACTCCGCGCGGCGCGGAGGTGAAATGTTGGCGCGCTAATGCCAAGTGGACATTTTTCTGTAGCTGATTTGTAGTATGTGGTAAGGCAAAATACATGGGCATAAGAATATTTGGTGAATAAGGAAGGTTACTGTGCGACCGGAAGTTAGACGAGCTGCTCGCTAACGGAGAAGGGCCAGTTGCCAATAATGGATACGATAAAAATTGTAACCTCTCGTCATAAACAAAGTCAAGGCAGATATTTTGTATTTCCGTCAAAGCTTGCCAGCGTAGTATGTAATTTTTTGAACATTATAGTGTCGTTTAGTCAAATCACAAAATCGAGTGAATGAAACTAATCGACGCAAGTCATTAACTATCAGGAGTGACCCATCCTTTCATGTCCAATTCTTTCCCCAAAACATCCGAGAAAGTTACAAGTGAAAGAAACGAATGAACATAAATGGAGTTAATTTTACAGTTAGCTTTCAGTCGAATAATTATTGGAATCAGAGGAAGTTGCGACAGCAGTTCTTCATACAGTGTTGCTCTGCTACTGCAGACAATCAGACAAACCAAAAGCTTTTTCAAAGCAGTTAATATTTCATAGTGAAAAGTATGTTGACGCTACTGAAGCGAAAGTAATTTTGTGTTGTGTTTTACAAATAGTTTCATGTGCTCATAGCCTACTAATAATTATTATAAATTATTGCTATCTCCAGTGAATCATTAAGGTGTTATAAAGTTTATATTTCGATTGTTGTTTTACTTAACAAAACACCATGTGGTAACGATCAGTATGTAACTACCTGTTTCTTTCGTTAAACGCCGTTCTTCGGAGTCGATACCTTATTTCGGTTAACTGCAACATCTTTTATATACCAGAGAGTATAGCTACGTTGTAACCTCTCTTCGTAGGGGGTGGCTATCTAAAAATGAGTACTATTTATACTGGCTGGTGAATACTTGTTCTGCCAAAACGTCGTATCCGCTCACGTGACTCTAACAAAGCTTACGGCACGAGTGTGAAGTAATTGGGCATCTGAGACGCAGTAGTTTGTCTTTTTGTTGTGTCTGTGTTTCTACGGTGCTGGACCTTTGCCTGGCTCGCAATGTGCTAACTGTGTGTTGTAGCAGTTCTTGCTGCATGTAACGTAACGTGTGTGGTCGGCTCTTGGCTGGCCTGCTCCCGTAGCCCTTTGCAATAGCCGTGGTAACGTGGCTGCTTTATTCAGTAGCTTCAAGAAGTAGAGGTGGCGTTATACTGTAGTTGAATGAAATATAGTTTGTGGCTCTTTGCCTCACCAGTCATGCTACACATGCGCTCCAGCCTTTGTACAAGGCAATTCTCATGCCACTGAACACCCTATACAGCTCCATCAATCAGTGCTCGCACATCGACGCCATCTGATAATGAAAATGCAATTTGTTTCTGTCCTGAAACAAGCTTGGGAAAAATCAGCTACAATCCCGAATCCTGTGGGAGTTCACGGAGGGACTGGAATTTTGCCTGTAGATCAATTCACAATTTTCAGAGAACAGTTGATTTCTCGAACAGAACAAGGAACCTGAGCAGTGAGTGGTGAGCTGTGGAAGGTGAAAACAGAAAGTAGTCCCAGGTAACAAGAAGCATAGGGTCCTCTCCACGAAATCTGGCCAGAGGACTATGTGTCGAGGTGGAATTAAGAGACTCGAGGCAGAAATATCGAACTCATAGAACATTACACATTAAGGTCATGGACGAAGTCTGTTTCTCTTAATCCCTCTGGATTTCGTGTTACATTTTCTTGAAAATTAGTGAGGAACATAAATTTAGTTCCTTACCATCTTTTGTCTCGCAACTTTTTTCATAAAAAGATGCATTTCCTTACTCTCTGTAATCTTGGTTATAATAATAATCTTATCTAAGGTCATTCAAGTTTTTATTTAGAAGTTATTGGTCTATATTTTATTACAGATGATATATAGACCATGTTTGTCTTTCAGCTGCTTAACTGCTTTGGTAAGCGACTGGTTCTGTCACTTGTCAATCCCGAGTCAACAACTGCGTTTTTGAAAGTCACACCTTGCAATTCAAATTTCTTAGTTCGATAACTGTTTCCGTTTAATGCAAATCATTCGTGCATTATATTTCATGTTATCACGTTCCGCAGTCATCAAGTTTTCCGCTTCCCAGTGACGACTCAGCATCTGACTCTAAATTAAACTAGAAAACAGGAGATAATGGAGTTCCCTTTGCCCTAATAGCAGTCTTAATACTAGCTAAAATTAAATTTCTGAATGTCCATGTTTCTAATGCGCTCCTTCTGTGGTCTGTGTCTTGTGTCCCACCTCCACAGAGTTACCTTTTAAAGGAACAGAGGCCAATCATTTTATTACACATTCATTCTTTGAGAGATACATTTGACTACCATTACCACTGTTGAATGTTTCTACAGTAAAGTGTGATTCAACAACAGCATACAATCAAATACTTTTATTATTGTTGTTAACATTCTTGTCTATTTTCCTCGTTCGTTATCATGTCTCATGTCTAATTGGCATCACGAGCAGAGAGAGAGAGATTTTCATATCTCGTAAGGGTTTTTCATTTATCGTATTCCATTCTGGCAATTGTGCTGGTCAATGATCTTCCCTTAACTGTGTGCCGTTAAGGCAATATGGGACAGAACTGAGGAAAATCTATGACTCCAGGACAAGTGGTTTATCTTGAGAATCGCAGGTTGATGGATTCCAGCCGGACATAGCGAACAAAGAAGCTCGCCGATCATTCACTTATGATGAATACGCTGCCGCCGTCATTCGCGTTGCGCTGTTGAGCAGTAATCGGTTTATATTCCTTACGCCACGCCAAGTTTGCGTGAGAGAGGAGAATTAAATTTTAAAAACTTTTGCCGCTAAAGATCTCTTACCACTTCGACTCCTTGAGTCACGTTTTGTTCAAGATTCATGAAATCAATTTGTACAGTAGCTTTCTGCGGTGTTTTTTTCTAACACAAGTAGCCCTTATCTTTTTCAATCATCGTCTTAATGCTTAGCCTTGCAATATTTTACTGTAGTTGATTTCTGCGTATAAAATGCTTTATGTACTAGCGTGCGAAATCGATGATTGCAACTTGTTACTTTGTTCTGTTGCGCGAATTCAGTTGTCTTATCTGTAGCTGCTTTATGTATTCTCTTCTAAATAATTTCCAACTTTTTTCGTTGAAATATATGGTACATTCATAAAATTTTGGGGATTGAAGTGTCTTCTCAAATTTGAGATCTCGTATACTACATGGTTGTTCCTGGTCATTAATCACTTCGCCTTATCAGGCTGTATTTAATAAGACCAAGATCAGTGCCTTTTTACGGAAATTGTATTCTCTCTCTCACACTGTCTAGAAATTTATACTTGCTTAAGTGGCTCTTGATATTATTTCCTTCGATTAACTGTGGAAAAGTGAAACCTTTTTGTAACTCGTTGTGTAGGAAGCGACTGGCTGTTTAGAGAGATGGCTTGTGTAACCGTTGCGTCATTTTTATTCTTTCATTGTTATTCCAGTCATTTATGAATACCTACATTGTTCTTTAATGGAAGAGTTTTAGTAAGTTTTTTCAACAGAGCAAATTTATTTACACCCGAATCCTCTTCTCTTGATGTACACAACATGTGATGTGTTATGAACATGTGTGCAACTATACAATCTGGTCAGAAAGAGTCTGAGGATATTGTAACGGTGTTGCAGAGTAGATTGTTAGGAGAAATAATTTTTTACAAAAAACTTTCATACGTTATGCCGTTTCCGACTTAATTAGCATTGTAGTTAGCCAATCAGCTCGTTGAGCTCGCAAATTCAAACGTCCCACCAGAGATGATGTCGCCGAACGTGTTCTTCGTTTGTTTTCCAAGAGCAGAACAAGAGAGCCACACAAAAAATGGACATGGGCGGTTGCAAGGATCGAACCCTGAGCAGTTCCGTGCGCTATAGTCTACGCTGCGAGAACGACTGGTACTAATTTTATCTGGCGGGCCGCTTTAACGTGTGCGCACAATGGGCTCATTGGCTAACTTCAACGCTAATTAAGCCGGAAAAAGCCCAACGTATCGATTTTTTTTCTTATAAATTATTTCTAAGCGCAACCTACCCGCAACACAGCACAAGCTTTTAAGACTGTTCCTGACCACACTAGATAAAAGCCACTTGAATCTAGAAGAGCGCTCGTGTGTATTACCTTTTCTTGACTTGGTTAATCTGTGTTAAAATCAGTATATCTTGTACTTGTTCATCACGTCCCGTCTGTATCCGCAGATGGATCCCTCGTGTTACAGTAGACGTTCCGCTTCATTCTTAAGTCACTACTTTCGCAGCGTAATCAGAAGTTTTATCAACATTTAAATGAAGAAGTTTTAAACAGACAATATTGAGATTGAAAGATACAAAAACCTTAAAAACAACGTTGTCACCACGAAGTTACTCCACTGCAAGATCACTTGTTGCAGCAAATAGCATAGCATCACTTATCTCTCAACTTTCTGTTTCGGTGGAAAGCTGTCTACGACCAGTATTACACGTAGACGGCAAACCGTCCTCTAACTCCAAAGTGCTATTAGGATGTTTCGTGTCTTGTCAGGTGAGGACTGGAAGAATAGATAGTATGGACTGCTTGTATGTACAAGGTGGTTGTAATTAAACTTTTCCTATTCAACACGTTACAACACGTAAACTAATTCCGTACGAGTACCAAACTTGGTAGCATTAATGTCCAGAGTATCGGGTGCATGATGTGCATGAGTCAAAGCGCCACCGTCCGGTTCCAACATTGCCACTAGATGCCGTAATAAGTCATTGTGATTCATAGCCTCACACACCTGACCAGTCCCAGTGCACACGTTGACATGTCAAGTTGAGCTTGGACAAAAGGAAGCTGTTTGTGAGCTCCTTTATCAGAACAACAAAATGGTTCGAATGGCACTGAGCACTATGGGACTTAACTGCTGAGGTCATCAGTCCCCTAGAACTTAGAACTACTTAAACCTAACTCATCTACCGACATCACACGGATCCATGCCCAAGGCAGGATTCGAACCTGAGACCGTAGCGGTAATCAAAACAACAGTAATGCTGCAGCTGCACTTCGAGAATATCGCCGGCTGAAAGGATTACGGAAGGGTCGTCTGGCTGCACTTGCTACGAAGAGCATTAAGAAGATGATAGGATGAAATGGCGAATTGGATGTCGCTCCGAGAAGGGGCCGACTACCGGTTGTACCAAGATGAAATCGCTGTTGCTATGGCAGACAATGCAGCGCTCAATTCCCGATAGCCAGGCAGTAAGGGTACTGCTTCCCTACTGTTAAACATCCCGAGGTCCACTGTACGGAAGGTACTTTGAACTATTCTCAAATTGTTTCCGTGAAAGATCCACATCATACTGCAGTTTGCCCCATAGCTCGCACAACGATATGTGAACTTCGCTCTCCGCTTTCTTGCAAGGATGACGAGGGCTGTCCTATGGACAGACGAAGTTCAGTTTCCTCTGGCGGGTGAGGCGCACACACAGTAACGCCGAGTGTGGGGATCTTCACTGTGCATGTAGTTCCTCTGTATGGTGAACGTGTCACCGTATGGTGTGGCTTCACGGCTACGTTCATCATTGGCCCCCTCTTTCTTTGAACAGGTTCGCACTCAAGGCCCAAAGACGTGCAGTCTGACTGGCCAGCGTTACTGCGATATGCTTCGCCAACATGTCATACGCGCCATACAAGAGAGAGCCATTGAACTCAACACTTTCCATGTAAAATGGGGCCCCATCGCACCTCGCTCGTGAAGTTCACCTGTTTCTCCGCAACACGTTTGAAAACTATCGAATTATCAGTGGATTACCTGATCTCACTCTCTGTGATTTTTGGTTGTGGGGCTACTTGACGTACAGGGTTTACCAGGAAAATATTCACACAAGTGCTGATCTCAAGATCAGCATACCAAGAGACATAACCGACATAACTACGGACATGCTTCGTTCTGTTGCGCAGAATGCAGTTCTGCGCTCTCAGATTCTTCTTGACACTGATGGGCGCCATAGTGAGACCCTTTTGTCTCAGTAACGGCACCGGTATGTAATGGTATGATGTATCGTAGCAGCACATTAAAAGTTTTTCAGTTGAAATTCTGCATTATTTCTCTTTCCCACGCCCTTGACACTAGCGCTACCACGTTTGGTCGTCGTACGATAGTTAGTTTTCGTGTTACAACGAGTTAATTAGGGGAAGTTCAATTGTAACCGCCCGGTATTGAGAATTGTGGTTTGGTGTAAGCTTTTGGTTTAAGGATAGTAGCCGGCCGCGGTGGTCGCGCGGTTCTAGGCGCGCAGTCCGGAACCGTGCGACTGCTACGGTCGCAGGTTCGAATCCTGCCTCGGGCATGGATGTGTGTGATGTCCTTAGGTTAGTTAGGTTTAAGTAGTTTTAAGTTCTAGGGGATTGATGACCACAGCAGTGTAGTCCCATAGTGCTCAGAGCCATTGGAACCATTTTTTAAAGGATAGTAAAGTGATTCTGTTGAGATCCATGTATATATCTTTCGCTCTTTTTTACTAAGCTTCACTGATTAATAAACTGCTAGTGCATGAAATTGTGTTCCGTTCCACATAATCGTTTCAACCTCAGTTTGGTACAACGTTCCGTTATAGTCAGATGTAGTAACACTAGTCAGATGCGTGTAAATAATCAGTGTCAATCAGTTGCACTGAAATTTTTTAATTAGTATCAGCAAGATGTTATCCAATATTCAAGGTCCGTTCGATACAACCTGAAGCACTATAAGCTGAAAGATGAAAGGCCAAGAGGCACTTTCATACTCTGTGATGACGTGGGATTGCTATTCTGTTATTCTGCGCAACGGATTAATCTGAGATGTACCCTTTACACCGTGGCTCCTGCAAGATGCAATTTCCACACCCACACTACTACTGAAGGCAAACAGACGCTCCTATCGTTCTAAAGAGAAATGCCTGAAAAACGTTCGGCAATAAATATCTTCTGGGGTCTGCCGCTGTAAGGAAATGACACAAAAATTCACAAAATTTCTTACGTAAATAGTGGGATACTTCGGTACTGGAGTAGTGCTGGATAGTATAAGAAAAACATGAAACTAACGAAAATTATTATTTATTCTGCTAAATTTCTGAGAAATCACAATGGCACTATTAGTTACGCACTTAACACGTTATTTCGTTGTTCTTTTCGGAATGTGAAGTTACCTCTCAAGGATAGGATTCGCTAATGAAATTTCTGTACGATGTTTAAGATTGTTATTGACCTGGCAGAATGGCTGAGAGCCGCATCTACTCAACTTGAATAAATTATCCATTAGAATGTTGTTAGGTATGGTCGAGGCTGTCGCATGTGAAATTAAGTGAAGGGTATTGTTGTGAAGGAAATACAGGGTTCGCAATAGCTGTAGCGCACAATACCGTAAGCTGCGGTGACTGCTGTCTGCGCCGCTCGCTGCTGACAAATAAGATCACTCTCGTTCTATCTGGATTGACCTTCGCCAATCAAACTCTCCCTCCGCCTTGATGAAGTCAAGGACTCCTATTCGCCCCTAGTCTAACTATTGGCGTGGTACACTGGTCAGATAACCAGTCCACCACGACGTCACTCAAAAATTCGCTTGAAGGCGCTTAACTATAACTCTGTCCGTTCACACCGCACAATAAATGTTTCGGCTAATACAGTGAACAACGCTTAATCGCAAGGACTCAACATAGAGTCGCACTTAGATTCGCTCTCGACAGAGATTCTCTCCTAGTGAAGTACTGAGGAGAGACTTGTTCCTCGCTCTTTGAGTACACGTACGAGTGTGCACGCTCTCGTTACGTGTTCTCGCTCCAAGAGCGATAACGGAATGGCCCTCTCCATGTCAGACGTGAAGGGGTATATCTTCGGTCTCTTCCATTACTCGTTCAGCTCAAGGCATCAGAAATATCGTCTGCCAATCAGCATTGCTCTTCTAAAACGGGAGAATGACGTTTCGTTTAAGGCGACCAATCCGGAAACCTGTAGTATCGGCATTTGGCGTTTTCTGTCTCCATGAGAAAATCTCTGAAACTGCATGCTATGTGTAAAGAATGCATAGGCTGGCCGCTCCCACACAATGTAGCGGAGTTTGCTTTTAAGCCGAACACGGGGTCGTTCCTCCTGTCACTCGGGCACACGCTGTCAGCTCCATGGGCGGTCACTGGCCGACATAGATAGGCTGTGTCATCCTCTGAAGGGACTGGCGTCCCGTTGTGCAGTTTGCGTCTCCCGAACTAAAAGCAAGCCCCTGCGACTGTCATGTCTTGAATGTATTTGTGTGTGTGCCAGCCTCGAATATTTCAACCATAGTGTGCTTACTTGTTACTTGCATATCGTTTACATGAATTCATACAACATTGACTATATCTTTTCGAGTTTGGGTTCGAATGAAGCATCTTGATGTATGGAATATGATTGTGAGGGCGGAATATGTAAGCAATGAAGGTCAGGAGACGACGACGTCTTACAATGCATATAATATTCTTTAGATATCTCTTGATAACTTTCAATGTGTAGGAGTTGGGCAGAAAAAAACGTGTCTTTTATGGTAAGTGTGCTTAAAATCATTTGGTACCAAACGGGAAACTCTCACTGTTCACTTAGCAGACAAATTGAGGTGATATGACCAAATGGGAAACGCCAAAATTCTTATGTACATCGTTTCAATGGTGGCGCAGAAATTGAATTTTTAAGTAGGAACTTACGATATTCGTACAAGGTTTTGGGACACACTACCAAATTCACTAGGCATCGCACGAATCTCAAGCATGTTCACGACAAGTGTTTCTGCGTTCAGAGCTTGTGCTATGTACTTTGGATGTTGACATGCCCCAAGGAAAAAATAAAGAAACGTCAGATCAAGGGCGCGAGATCGCCATGCAATTGGAACTTCCTCTTCATTTCAAAGTCTGCAGTATGTGGCACTGAGAATGTCACGTCCTAACACACGTAAGTGTAGGTGCTACATCTAGTTGTGTCCCGTTGTACGTACACAGAATTATGTTATCTTTGGTTCACTTAAAGCGCATGTATACTGATTGTCCTCGTTGTTCCTAACATCCCGACACTCTCATGGGGTCATGGTTATTCTCGAGACCATAAGTTCCTGTTCTAAAGTTGTTGAACTTAAACTCCTCCATCATCTTCTATTTGTATTCAGCTTTTTGAACCGCCTTTAGCCAGTCATTTAGGCCAAGTGGTTCTAGGCGCTTCATTGTGGAACCGCTCGACCGCTACCGTTGCATGTTCGAATCCTGCCTCAGGCATGGATGTGTGTGATGTCCTTAGGTTAGTTAGGTTTAAGTGGTTCTAAGTTCTAGGGGACTGATGACCTCAGGTGTTAAGTCCCATAGTGCTCAGAGCCATTTGAACCATTTCAATCGCCTTTAATAAAAAAAATGGCTCTGAGTTCAACCACTCCCTTGAACTACTTAAACCTGACCCAACACACATCCATGCCCAAGGCAGGATTCGAACCTGCGACCGTAGCGGTCGCGCGGTTCCAGACTGTAGCGCCTAGAACCGCTCGGCCACCCGCCTTGAATAATTATGATTTTTATTTAGTTTATGTATAGATGGTGTAGTTAACATATAAAATAGTTTTCCAAAAATGTGTCATATACTTTCTCTTTCTAAAGGCCTCCTAAAGACGAAAGTATCCACTTAGACACGAGTGACTGTATTATATTATGACCAGTCCATATTAGGCGAAAAAGCGGTGGTATTCGTATTAGCAGAAGTTGTAATGTTACAATGTGCCGTCTTGTGATTGCCAGGCATAGTCAAGGCGCAACGGTAGAGAAAGTGGATGCTTATGTCATCTGTGGGCCAGATCAAAGGCAAAGCGAAAGTGCTTCCACCTGGTGGCAGTTAAATTAAAGAACGATATCCTGAGACAGTGTCTGGCTTGTGCTGCACTCTGACACTGAAATAACAAAAGAATTAAACTAAATAATATTGTTACGTGTAGTAAAAATGTAAATGTAATGTTACTTTACAATATGAAAATTGCTGTAATTGAATTTTTAATTGTAAATAGAGAACTTGGCGTAATGTAAAATAATGTTTAGGTGTGGGGGGAATCTCCGAGAATGAGAACAGTGTACAGGTTGGCGCGTAATATTGGCGGTAGCAGTAAGTTGGCGTAACTTTGAGGCAGAACAAGTGTTAAGTGACGTAAAAGTGAATGCCCGTGTGTGCCACACTAACGTTGCTAACAGATCATTTTGCAGTGAGCTGAAAACAGATATGGACTTCGTTTATCGTATGGCTACATGCTAAATGGGCACTAAGGCTTGTTAGACGCCGTATTTCGACGGAGATGGGCTGTGAGCGGCAAAATAGTACGGTTTCGCGCTCTGAGGTACTGTGTCAATTGCGACGAGTTGCTTGTGCCAACGGCGAGGTGTGAAGGCACCAGTAGCCGCATCCAACGGCGTACTGTGATCTCAATAACTGATGAGGCCCACTGGTGCGTTCACTTCGGTAGAAACGAACGAGAAGTTATGTAACAAGAGTTTTATTATCAACAGTGGTTGTTATACCGACGCCATTACCAGTACATTTATATTTTGTGAATCAGTTTGTGTAATAGTCAAACCAAGTCCTCTACAGTGTTTGAAGTTTGGAGACGATAATAATTTTGTGGTTTAAATTGCATTCCCCGAGTGTAATCAATTATTTAAAGGAAATAGCTCATTATTACCCCATATCCAGTGATTTCTATGTGCTGCAACATCAGTGAAAAGTTGTGGTGCGTGAGTATCGGCGTAGCTATATTACAAGAGAAAATAGTCGGAATTAACGCCGAAATTGTCAGCAGACGCCGCTTCATGCAACGGATGGAAGATGCCAGGTACTGAGCCATCCAGCTCGATGTGATAGCTTTTCAGTACATTGCCATAGTCAAAAATTATTCGGTTCCGTCTAAGCAACGTGATTCTCAATTAGTGTTTTCAGTAACTATATTGACAAGCAGATCTATATTGTTATTTAATTAAGCGTTCAAGGAAATTGCTGCCACCGCAGTACATATTGTGCCTTCAGCACAATGCAAGCTCAATAACATTAAACTCAGTAATTACAGTTTCTGTAGTTTACATTAACCTAAAACAAGTTCAAACATTTATCATGTGTGTTTATGTACTGTGAAACGATTTCAGGTCGTGGTATTGTTTTAAATGAATAATGTCCTCCTGCTAGGCAATATCAAACATACAGAATTAAGTGCTCCCTGTTCAGTCACTTCAAAGAGATTATCAGTGCTACAATTAATGAAATATAGACGTCAAAATAAGTTTTTTGCGCACCATTATCATTATTTATTGCAAAAATCCCGTGCAGTAGTAGGATCACCATAGGGTGTCAATTCAAATCTATTACACGCGACTTTCCGGAAGTCCGATGCCGCATGGTCTAATAATAATACAGTAAATTCGAGTAGTAGTATCGCAAAGTATAACCGAATATTTTGAGGATGAAATAAAGATTAGAAATATGACGAGTTGGTGGTAGCTATTACAAGTAAGGATGTTTATTAACAAATAATAATTCAACATACTTTTTTAGATTAACTTTTCTTCCACATTTTGGAATTTCCTATGGGGAAACGCTCACCGTGTCTGTGGCACTGGATGAGTGAAACGTGCCTACTGGGTTATGCGAAACGGTAAACAATTTAGGGAGTTCAGCCTTCAATTACAGGCTACTGTTTTAGTGAAACCAAAGCTGCACCGCTAGCTGTAGCTACAAACCAGCTTCAGTAGTGAAAGCAAGAGGTTGACCAACAACAGAAGCTATATAAGAAGGAAAAAGTTTTATCGAGCAGAATAATACTATGACGTCACTGGCAGAAGAAAAATAGGCTATAAAATTTTCCTCATTAATCAGATCGGTAAACGTCTACGATTCTTACGACGATATAGAAGCAGTAGCTGTTCATGTCCACTCGGACTGTGCCGTCACAGTTACAAGTCTCTGTCTCCCTCCTGACTGGCCACCTACGTCCTCCCTTCTTCGTCCTTGAGGACTTAATACCTATGTCCCGTTTCTGGGGCAGTGCTCTTTCGTCTAGTTGGGATCTCCTCATAGACCAGTTTCTTGCAGAGCACGACCTGTGCCTTCTTTGCGATGGTTCCTCTACCCCTTTTAGTACTGTATTAATTTCTCTGCCATTCATATTTCGATCACTTACCCTCCCCTTCTCTGTTCATTATTCTGATCGTCACATGGTGACCTCTGTGACAGCAACCACTTCCCATTTATTATCTTGTTCCTTTCACGTCTCCCGATGGCGAAGTTAGGCCGGTGGGCTTCCCATCAAACTGATTGGTTTCTGTATAGCTCTCAGATCGTGTTTACCCACTCCTTTTCAAATTGTACTGATTAAATCGTCAGTGACGTGTCTGAATCGATTATTCACCTGCCGTCATTGCCGTCCCCTGATCAACGGGCCCCTTTCGCCACCGGCAGATCCTCTGGTGGAGGACGACCATTGATGTATGCATCCATAATCGCCGTAGAGTACTGTAATACCTTAAGTGGCGCCCATCTTAAGCCGGTATTGTTACCGTTAAACAGTTCGCACCAAAGCCTTTACTCAATATGGAAAAGCTAGCTCGTTCGTTGGGAACACTTCGTCTCCTCCCCACATTCTTCTGCCCCATCGTTATGGGTGTGGGATACAATCTGCACACCCCAAGGTTATCCAAGGTTGTCAACTAGCGTCTTCCATGCCGGTCCTTGTCCTCCCAGATGGCTTTTCTACAATTCTCGTGGAAACCTTGCAACCCATTTTGCGATGGCATCGACATCAGCCTCCTATTTGGCCGCCTTACTCCTCCATAACCAGCTGGTCAGGCGGAATGCAACGAACCTCTTACTCTTCCCACGATTCAGACCAATTCAAATTCCACCCATAGCCAACTGCTTCCACACCTCAATCTTCCATTACCATACTTCCTCTGACTGTTTAACTGTACTTGGCTCCAAGGTATTTTCCCGTCTCAATGGACAGTACTCAGTCCCAATTCTTAAGCCCAGCAGCGATCCGTGATCGGTTATTATTTGCTGATCAGTCTGACCAATGTCTGCTAGAAGTTATTTGAACAGATGGTGGCTCATGAGCTCTTTTAGGTCCTCAATGTCAGTACCATTTCCTGTTTACCAATGTGGCTTCCAGGGGAGACAGACTCCAATCGATCATCTGCTTCAGTAGCAAACCACAGTCTGGTAGGACTTTCCTCAGCGCTGCCATCTTGTTGCACTTTTCTTTGATCTTCGTAAGGTCTATCAGATGGCTTGGCTCCATCACAAATGTTACTGGCACTTGAGTGAAATTTTTTAGGCCCACTTCCATTTTCATCCCCTATTTCCTGTCCCACCAATGGTTGACACCATTTTAAGGTCTCTGTGGATTTCTTCTTTTTCTCGTCGCTATTAACCGATTTGTAGCCTCTGAAAGACTATTGGTCGCCGTTAATGCATATGTGAATGATTTCTTTGTGATTAGTGGCCTCTGCAGAGCGACAAATCCAGGATGTTCTCCGGCAGTCCTCCATGTAGACTCTCTCAAAGGGGTTTCAACTCCTGTGCCTGAAATTCCAGATGGTTTATTTCTGTAAACATAGTACAATTCACCCTGATCCTGAGCCCTGCCTCGATGCCCAACGCTTGACCATGGTCTCCAGTTCCCTTTCTTGGATCGTCTTTTTGACAAAAAGCTCACCTGGTCTCCGCATGTGATGACTGGCTGTTTCCTTAAACTCAATGTCCTTCGCTTCATTTCCCACACCTATCCGGGTGCGCATTACTTGAAACTTCTCCACCATTATGGGGCATTAGTTCTGTATTGTCTGAGTATGGCTCAGCTGCATATACCGTTCGTCTTGGTACCCCATCATGCTATCACCATTTGGCCACAGGTTCCTTTCACACTAGCCCTGTCAGTAGTCTTCTGGTTGACACAGGGATCACCATTTTTTTTCAGTTCAGCAATCGCTGCTCCTGATTTACTATACCACCCCTACCCACTCTTTCTTTGTGCACTCCTCATAGTCTATTCTTTTGTCGCTTGGGGACATCAACCATCCACTGTGTGGCCTCAGGTGGGTTTACTGGTTGGGCTCCCCTTGCTTCTCACCACCGCGATTTCTATCTTCCATCTTCGTTCTGTTCCCCACACGATCTCCAGAACACTTACCTCTTCTTGTTTATTTCCTTGGTTTCTGATTCGAATGGATCTCCTCTGGGTTCTGAAAGCTTCCCTTATTCTGAAGGTGTTCTATTGCTTATTCTGTCAACTTTTATGGAAAGTTTTGGATGCTACTGTTTCTTACACAGACGCTCTAAATCCGCTGATCACTTGGTATATGCCTTCATCATCCCTACTGCCATGTGTGGAGCGTTTACTGTGGATATAATGATCACTTATAGATCCTCTGCTTTATTAAATGGTCCTCCCTCCCTTGAGTTTTGTTATGTAAGAACTCAATGAGTGGCCTTAATGCTATTGGCCTGTGTTTTTTCCCACCACCCCTCAGTCTCTGCCATCCATGACCTTCTCGCCATCTTGACTGCTTGTTCAATTGATTTCCTTTGCATTGTTGGCCACGCAGGTACTCTGGGTATTGAGCTTGCTAATTATCTAGCTGGCAGGGCAGCATCCTATTCCCCTCCCCCCGCCTTACTTCCGTGACCTTCCAAGGGCTGAATTTCTGATTTCATATCAAATTCCTTTTTGTTCAGTCGTCCGTCGTGGGCTGAATTTTGGGGGCCATCACCATATCTGATAAACTTTGTACGATTATGGGGATTCCCACCATGCGGCGTCCTTCTTTCTGCCTTTCCCAGCGGGCATTACCATCCTTTACATTATTCGTATTGACTACACGTAGATGACACAGTGGATTTGTACTCTGTAATGAGACTCCCCGCCAGCCACCTTTTTTAGTTGTGGGAAGCTCATCACCATTTTGCGGTACTGATCCAGCCTTTTCGCCCTCCACACTAAATACACCCTTGCATTATTCTTGCAATAGATGTTAGCAGACGACCCTCACATGGTTATGTCCATTCTCAGTTTTTTTCTCAAAATTGCTTGTCTTCCCAGATTTACGTACCTGAATTTCCTTCTTGAATTGGAGTCCCTTGGTCAGCCACATCACAAGCAGCGTCTCTGGGCTGTCGTCCCTCTCTTCCCTCCCATCTTCCCCACCCCGTCCTGTTCTTTACTCTTTTCTTGCCGCCCCGACGTTCCTTCTTTCTCTTTGTTTGCCCGTTTCCCTTTCCCGTCGACTGGACAGTGCTATTGGTGTTGCAACTCTCTGAGTTTCTACCACATTCGGTTGTTTGATCTCTGACATTGCTGCTCTGTCTCTTCTTCCTCCACCTCACCCCCCCCCCCCTCCCTCCCTCTGCAGCAGAAAGAAAGAAAGAGGGAAAAGTCCCTGCTCAAATGGCTCCCATGTATGTACATGTATATGGAAGTTAATAGGAATTAAAAAAAAAGCGAGGAAGGTTTATCTGGTTAGCAAAAGTAATAGAAGGCAGATTTCAGGCTACCTAACAGATCAAAACGAAAATCTCTGTTCCGACACTGACAATGTTGAGTGTTTATGGAAAAAGTTCAAGGCAATCGTAAAATGTGTTTTAGACAGGTACGTGCCGAATAAAACTGTGAGGGACGGGAAAAGCCCACCGTGGTTCAACAACAAAGTTAGGAAACTACTGCGAAAGCAAAGAGAGCTTCACTCCAAGTTTAAACGCAGCCAAAACCTCTCAAACAAACAGAATCTAAACGATGTCAAAGTTAGCGTAAGGAGGGATATGCGTGAAGCTTTCAGTGAATTCGAAACTAAAATTTTATGTACCGACTTGACAGAAAATCCTAGGAAGTTCTGGTCTTACGTTAAATCGGTAAGTGGCTCGAAACAGCACATCCAGACACTCCGGGATGATGATGACATTGAAACAGAGGATGACACACGTAAAGCTGAAATACTAAACACCTTCTTCCAAGGCTGTTTCACAGAGGAACACCGCACTGCAAGTTCCTTCTCTAAATCCTCGCACAAACGAAAAAATGGCTGACATCGAAATAACTGTACAAGGAATAGAAAACCAACCGGAATCACTCAACAGATGAAAGTCCACTGGACCTGACGGGATACCAATTCGATTCTACACAGAGTACGCGAAAGAACTTGCCCCCCTTCTAACAGCCGTGTACCGCAAGTCTCTAGAGGAACGGAAGGTTCCAAATGATTGCAAAAGAGCACAGGTAGTCCCAGTCTTCAAGAAGGGTCGTCGAGCAGATGCGCAAAACTGTAGACCTATATCTCTGACGTCGATCTGTTGTAGAATTTTAGGTTTTTTGCTCGCGTATCATGTCGTTTTCGAAACCCAGAATCTACTCTGGGAATCAACATGGATTCCGGAAACAGCGGTGGTGTGGACCCAACTCTCTTTATCTGTTCATGAGACCCAGAAAATATTAGATACAGGCTCCCAGGTAGATGCTATTTTCCTTGACTTCCGGAAGGCGTTCGATACAGTTCCGCACTGTCGCCTAATTAACAAAGTAAGAGCCTACTGAATATCAGACCAGCTGTGTGGCTGAATTGAAGAGTTTTGAGCAAACAGAACACAGCATGTTGTTATCAATGGAGAGACGTCTACAGATGTTAAAGTAACCTCTGGCGTGCCACAGGGGAGTGTTATAGGACCATTGCTTTTCACAATATATATAAATGAGCTAGTAGATAATGTCGGAAGTTCCATGCGGCTTTTCGCGGATGATGCTGTAGTATACAGAGAAGTTGCAGCATTAGAAAATTGTAGCGAATTGCAGGAAGATCTGCAGCGGATAGGCACTTGGTGCACGGAGTGACAACCGACCCTTAACATAGACAAATGTAATCTATTGCGAATACATAGAAAGAAGAATCCTTTATTGTATGATTATATGATAGCGGAACAAACACTGTTAGCGGTTACTTCTGTAAAATATCTGAGAGTATGCTTGCGGAACGATTTGAAGTGGAATGATCATATAAAATTAATTGTTAGTAAGGCGGGTACCAGGTTGAGATTCATTGGGAGAGTCCTTAGCAAGTGTAGCCCATCAACAAATGACCTATACTTGAGTATTGCTCATCAGTGTGAGTTCCGTACCAGATCGGGTTGACGGAGCAGATAGAAAAGATCCTAAGAAGAGCGGCGCGTTTCGTCACAGGGTTACTTGGTAACCATGATAGCGTTTCGGAGATGTTTAGCAAACTCAAGTGGCAGACTCTGCAGGAGAGGCGCTCCGCATCGCGGTGTAGCTTCCTCGCCAGGTTTCGAGAGGGTGCGTTTCTGGATGAGGTGTCGAATATATTGCTTTCCCCTACTTATACCTCCCGAGGAGATAACGAATGTAAAATCAGAGAGATTCGAGCGCGCACGGAGGCTTTCAGACAGTCGTTCTTCCCGCGAACCATACGCTACTGGAACAGAAAAGGGAGGTAATGACAGTGGCACGTGAAGTGCCCTCCGCCACACACCGTTGGGTGGCTTGCGGAGTATAAATGTAGATGTCGATGTAGGTGTACATATGTACATAAGTAAAACCATTATGATCATTGCCCAGCGCTTGACTGAATGCCGCCTTCTGACAAGTGGCGTAAGAAGGATAATACATATGTGGAGTACAGAAGAACAGGGAATGGTTCTTCCGGCGATGTGGCCCGCAAATGGGGAATCCACCGACGTATACGAATTTCATGAAGGAGGAGACCGTTAGAGCCTGGCGCCTGACAGGGACAGTCGCAGAAACGGCGTAATTAGTCGTCTGTGTAAAATAGTCGAATACCTGTGAAACCACGATTAGGTGATAAGTCGTTACATAGCCATGTCTCATCAGTTAACGTGGAAGTCATACGCGTGAACCCTGTAAAGCAGGATAACTGGCTATCTGGGGCAGTCAGACGACGGAGTACGATGGTGATCAAGGCACAAAGGTTTCGGGGATTTTGGAGACGAAGCCACTGCGGACAGGTGTCGCTTTCGTCGAACATACTCTCCCAACCAGTTCTTTCATAACAACCTCTTTTGAACGTAATAAATTGAACGCACAGCGACGACGAGAGTGACAGGCACCGAAGGCGGTTTTGTAATTTTCACTTTACTCCCTCCCCTTATGAGAAAACTGAATGATACATTTACTTTCACCTGGTATTTGCTTTGTTGATTAAACGTATGTTTTTCGAGTTATGGAGGTTGTGAGTGGGTATTTTTGAAATTTTTGCTGAAGGTAAAAAACCTCGCTGCTGTTCTACATCTGATGATTTCGTCAGAAAATGTATTTTGTAGGCAATTTTAGGTGCTTAAATTTCGTGTAGTCTTTATCTTTGAAAAATCATAGTATTGGTAATATAAGTCTAAACTGAAAAAGATCGGATTTTGTTTTTTGTTTTTTTGCGTTATGCGTTGTGAAGCCAACCTCCTACGAACCAGCAAACGTGAAGTTCGAATTCAGCATCCCAAAAACGTATCGAACCGCTGATGAAAGAACTTCTGCCATATCTATTACGGTAAAATGGACTGGGCTAAATTCCTCAAATCCTAATCCATGTTGCATTCTACACAAATGCATGTCACAACATGATGATTGTTATTGGCTGCATGTAGTTTGCGTTTGCGTTTAATATGCGCATGTTCTGATGATTGTTGTAACTTGCAAGCGAAACTAGCTGGTCATCATGTTTTAATGTCCTTATGTAAATGCGATCTGGGCATTAACATGTAGGGAACTTATCTTTTTTTGAGTTTGCGAAATTTCCGTAATGATTTCTCTCTCGAGTCCTGTTGACGTCAGTCATTACTAAATAGCTTGAAGGTGGTTCGAGATACTGGCAGAAGTGAATCTGTGAGGGCGGGGCGTGAGTCGTGCTTGGGTAGCTCCGTTGGTAAGGCACTTTCCCCAGAAAGGCAAAGGTCCCGATTTCGCGTCTCGGTCGGGCACACAGTTTTAATCTGACAGGAAGTTTCATATCAGCGCCCACTCCTCTGCAGAGTGAAAATCTCGTTCTGGAAACATCTCCCAGGCTGTGGCTAAGCCATGTCTCCGCAATATCCTTTCTTTGAGGAGTGCTAGTTCTGCACGGTTCGCCGGAGAGCTTCTGTAAAGTTTGGAAGGTAGGAGACGAGATACTGGCAGAAGTAAAGCTGTGAGTACCGGGCGTGAGTCGTGCTTCGGTAGCTCAGATGGTAGAGCACTTGCCCGCGAATGGCAAAGGTCCCGAGTTCGAGTCTCTGTCGGGCACACAGTTTTAATCTGCCAGGAAGTTTCAATGTTCAAACCGTTTTTTACCAAAAAAAGTTCTATAAATTGATTGGATTTACAGTGAATAAAGATCTTGAAGCCGTTTGTCTGTTTTGTAGTTGCTCATTGGAGACATTACCGGTTTCGCACCGTTCCTGGTGCATCCTCAGCTGATGCAGTGACAGGCTTCAAGAAATCGGGAATCTACGATGTCCGATAGTTTAGATGCAAATGGAAAATGTTTATCCATTACAGGCTGTTGTCAATAGCAAAATTGGCATTAAGTAGCGTCAGCTGAATGTCAAACTGGGTACTTGGGGTGATAAGACCATTAAGCAAATGTGAAAATGGTGGCTGTTTATTTTGTCAATGCAACGAACTAGTAACTAGCGTTGTCGTACTAGCAGCACATCCAAATATTCATCTTTGCAGAGATGTGTTAATAAAAAGCATAAAATAAGGAAAACCATTTACAAGATATTTGTTTACACTTTTAGACGCAGAACCAATAAGGGAAACATCTGCAGTACAGCTATTGGTTGCATGCGGCAGAATGGAACTTGAGCTTTCAGGACATTACAGATGTAGTTGTCACATTTGCTTCATGGCATTGTCACTCCATTTGACCAGTTTGAGATTAACCTGCTGCCGCTTAATGCCAATTGTGCTATTGACAACAGTCTATAAATGATAAATATTTTAGGTTTGCAAGTGAATAATGAGCTAAGTAGCTCCCCGATTGTTTGAGGATTATCATCCCTCAGCTGAGGATGGACCAGTGATGGTGCGAAGTTAGATACAAAGAACACATTGATATTTTAAGGCTTGGAAACTTGAACAAATCTGCATTTGCAGCCCATGTTGCTGAAGAAAACCATTCAGTGCGAAACATTGAGAACAACTTAAAAATTTTAATCTAGGAGGAAAAGCAGCCACTATGGTTATATTAGAAGAAATAGAAATACAGCCACACAAAAACAGCACCCCAGACTATATCCTTAATGAACAAACCAAGTTACCTAACACGCGTTTCCTCAAAAATTTCCAAAAATTATTTGCCACCCTCCATAGCAAATAATATTCCTACGCTTATCTGCGGATGAAGCAGCAACTTTATATATATTACTACAATTCTCATGATGCTGAATGTAAATACCTACAGTACTAAAATAATTGAAGAACTATGTAATTAATGTACCAGTATTCGCTCTAAGGCTCACAAAATCAATGTATCTCTTTACTGGTGTAAAAGGCGTTTCAGTTACATAAGTGAATACATGATCTCTTTCCACACATGGAACATATTCATAATGTTACGATACCTGATAGCATCTTTGACACTCATATGTTTGTAAGCACTTTGTATGATGCGCGTTAGAAATCTCGCCTGTGACAAATCTAAAGTGTTCAATGGGAAAAATATACGTGTGCGACGATAAGAATACAGTGGGAATGTATTCAAATCTGTTGGACGAAGGTAATGAAAACAAACATTCAAACCCGACATTTCAGGTGAGTCACATCCAACGAAAATCTGTAACGCAACCATCTGTGTGGCGTGCTTATAATTATGTATTATTTATATTTTAGGACAATTCATCTGTAAAAAAAAACGCACCACGTGTAATGAAAGCATGAAAACCGTCTGAAGATGAATCATATCGATTCGAAACCGGTAACTGTACCCTTTGAATAGAGGAACGGAAAATAAATTTTTGGTTGGTTGCTGTCTCAATATCATCAAAATTGGTCTTCAAAAAGCAGCCACGTTCTCCAACCACGTCATTGTATGACAAAATTGTAAGAAACTAATAGTGTTTCCCATAGAGGAACACAAAACAGCTAAAGCCGCTTCGATAGTCTTCATTCACTGTGCATAGTCATGAATAAGCAGATGTAGAAGAACATCGCTGAATAATTGCATTCCAAAAAAAAAGAAAAAAATGCCAAGTTAAGCAATTGAGCAAAATGTTATGCCACATCCGTTTGTCTGTGATACGAGAAAGAGGTAATTTTCGTTACTGTTTGAATAAAAGTGTGGGCTTCTACGTAGATGATAACATTTAAAAATGAAGAAATAAATTAGGAGCGGCTACCTTCGGGACGCTACACTCTTTGGAGGGATGATCTGACCACAGAGAGAAGGGAGAGTTATCTGCGTGGCGGCAGCAGCAGCAGCAGCAGCAGCGGCGACGCCCGACGCGGCGCGATGCGATGTGATTTCGCTGGGAGCCGGCGCGGCAGTCTCGCGAGACGTGTGGTGGCTGTCACAGCACTCTCCCACAGGAAATGCCGGCTGCGCCGCTGAAGCGTCCTCCCCCGCCACGCCGGCGACACATGTTGGCTGAGCTGAGCGCTGAGCGGCTGTATTCCGCGCAAAAACACGACTGCGTCCAGAGCTGCGTCCAAACGCGCTGCCGTGTCGTATCGATAAGGTCGCCTTCACGACAGTACATGGGCGATTGAATGTTCCTAGTTCGCGTCGCCAAAATTTTCTTGGTACTTTACGTTGCTTGGGTTATCCGAAAGCATCGTCTACCAAACGGACAGTGGAATCATATCACAAGTAAGAAGGTAATACAGCAACTTAAAGTCTTGAAAAAAATCTTAAGGTACTTCTCATTTAATGTTCCCTCTGAGTTGTAAACTTTTAATTAGATTACACGTTTCGATCGTTGTGCATCATCTTCAGATCTAGGTACTTGCGACAGCAACCCGTCTAGTCTACTCAGAATACATAATTATCAGAGTGCAGAGTTATGAGTAGACAAGACGGGTTGCTGAAGCTACTACTTAGACCTGAAGATGATCCAGAGTGATCGAAATAAGTGACCTACATAAAAATGTGCAACAAGACAATAAATGAGAAATATTTGAAATGGCTCTGAGCACTATGCGACTTAACATTTGAGGTCATCAGTCCCCTAGAACTAAGAACTACTTAAACCTAACTAACCTAAGGACATCACACACATCCATGCCCGAGACAGGATTCGAACCTGCAACCTTAGCGGTCGCGCGCTTCCAGACTGAAGCGCCTACAACCGCTCGGCGACACCGGCCGGCGAGAATTATCTTACATACCTATGCAGTTGCTGAATCTCTCAAGTAGAATATGTCGACTGTGTTGTTGTTGTTGTTGTCTTCAGTCCAAGACCGGTTGATGCAGCACTCTAAGCTACTATATCCTGTGTAAGTCATCTCTGAGTATCTACTGCTCCCTACATCCTTCTGAACCTCCTGAATATACTCATCTCATGGTCTCGCTCTACGATTTTTAACCTCCATAGTTCCATATAGTGCCCTCCAGCAGTAAGCTGGTGATACCTTGATTTCTCAGAATGTGTCATACAAACCGATCAGTCTTCTGGAGCGGTTGTGCCACTCATTTCTTTGCTCCCCAGTTCTGTTCAATATTTCCTCATTAGTCACATGATGTACCCATCTAATCTTCAACGTTCTTCTGTAACACCACATTTCAAAAGCTTTTGTTCTCTTCTAATCCAAACGGTTTAACGCCTATGCTTCATTTCCATAAATGGCTACACCTTATATAAATACTTTCAGATAAGACATTCTGACACTATTCTGACTATATTCGATGTTAACAAATTTCTCTTCTTCAGAAACGCTTTTCTTGCCATTGTCAGTCTACATTTTATATCCTCTCTATTTCGGCCAAGATCAGTTATTTTGCTGCCCAAATAGCAAAACACATCTACTTCTTTAAGTGTCTCATTTCGTAATCTAATTCTCTCAGCATCACCTGATTTAATTCGAGTTCATTTCATTATCCTCGTTTTGCTTTTGTTGATTTTCGTCTTATATACTATTCTCAAGACACTGTCCATTTAGTTCAGTTGCTCTTCCAAGTTCTTTGCTATCTGTGATTAAATTACAATCTCGTAGGCAAACATCAAATTTTTTTTTCTTTTCTCTGGACTTTAATTCCTACTACGAATTTTTATTTTGTTTCCTTTACTGCTTGCTCAATGTACTGATTCAGTTATATCGAGGACAGACTACAACTCTATCTCACATCCTTCTCAACCAATGATTTTCTATCTGCCTTCCGCACAAGTTGTAAACAGAATTTTGACTCTGCTATCACCAGAAATTAAAAGACAGTATTGTAGTCCACACTGTGAAAAGCTTTCTCTAAGTCTACAAAGCCTTTAAACGTAGGTTTTGGCTTTCCTTCACCTATCTTCTGAGAGATATCGTAGAGTTAGTATCGCGTCGCGTGCTCCTACATTTCTATGGAGTCCTAACTGATCTTACCCGAGGTCGGCTCAAACGAGTTTTTCCATTCTTATGTAAGGGATGCGTATCAGTATTTTCAGATATAACATATTACACTGATAGTTCGGTAATATTCACACCTGTCAGCACCTGCTTTCTTTGTAATTGGAATTGTATTCTTGTTTAAGTCTGAGCGTACTTCTCCTGTCTCATACATCTTGCTCACGAGATCGAAGTGTTTTGTCACGGCTGCTGGCTGTCCCAAGGCTTTCAGTAGTTCTAACGGAATGTTGTCTATTCCCGGGGACTTGTATGAAGTTAAGTCTTTCGGTGCTCTGTCAAATTCTTTACGCATTATCGTATCTCTCATCTAAACTTCTTCTGCGGCCTCTTCCATTTCTAAGATATTGCCCTGAAGTTCATCTCCCTTGTATAGACCCTCTGTATACTGCTTCCAGCTTTCAGCTTTCCCTTCTCTGCTTAGAAATGGTTTTTAATCTGACCTCTTGATGTTCACACAGATGGTTCTATTTTCTCCAAAGGTCTCTTTCATTTTTCCCCGGTGAAATTTCTAAATGTCTACATCTGTCTTGCTCAGACAAGTTGCAATTTTTAGACGTTTGTGTTCCCTTTTGCCTGCTTATTTACTGCATTTTTCAATTTTCTCATTTCATCGGTTATATTCAATATCACTTGTGTTATCCAAGGATTTCTACTAGCCTTCGTTTTTACCTACTTGATCCTCTGCCACCTTCACTATTTTCTCTCTAAAAGCTACGCATTCTCCTTCTATTGTATTCCTTTCCCCTGTTCTAGTCAATAGTTCACTTATGCTCCTTCTGAACCTCTCAGCAACCTTTGGTTCTTTCAGTTTATCCAGGAACCATCTTCTTAACTTACTATCGTTTTGCAATTTCTTCAGTTTCAATCTACAGTTCATAACTAAAAAATCGTTTAACGAATCCACCTCTGCCCCTGGGAATGCCTTATAAGTAAAAACTTGGTCTGGAAATCTGTCTTACCGTCGTATAACCAATATGAAACCTTCCGGTGTCTCCATTTCTCTTCCACGTATACAACCACCTTTTATTAGTGCTAAACCAAACGTTAGCGGTTATTAAATTGTGCTCTGTGCAAAATTCTACCAGGCCGCTTCCTCTTTCATTTCTTTCCCCCAGTCCATATTCACCTACTACTTTTCCTTGTCTTCCTTTTGCTACTATCACCTTCAAGTCCCCCATCACTAATAAACTTTCGTCTCCCTTAACTAACTGATTAATTTCTCTCATCTCATCATACATTTCTTCAACTTTTTCTTCGTTTGCGGAAGTAGTTGACACTGTGTTGTTGCAGACATTATGGTTATCGTGGCTACAATAACGCGTTCACTATGCCGTTCACAGCAGCTTATCGCATTCCCCTGTATTCACCTGACTAGAAGTCCTGTTAATCATGTCACCGGAGTTCACTAATTTCCATTATATTGATTTCAAACTATTTCCTACTTGAAACCAGGATAAGGGCTCTAACATTCTAGGCTCCCATCCGTAGAGCGCCAGTTTTGTTGCTGTTGATGTCGATATGCTCCTGAGAATTCCTCGCCCAGAGATCCGAATGGGGAACTATTTTACCTCCATAATATTTCACCCAAGACTATGACATGGTCATTTAACTATACGGTGAAGCTGCGTGCCTTCAGGTAAAATTGGTAAAATAGCGACTGTAGTTTCCCTACTGCTTTTAGCCGTTCGCAGTGGGAGCAAAAAAGGTCGTTTTGGTTTATGTTACAAGGCCAGTCCAGTAAATCCTCTAGATCGTTGTATCTGCAACTATTGAAACGCCTACTGCCCTATTCAGAAACCAGATGTTTATCTGCCCTCTCAACAGGTACCCTTGTATCGCTAAGGCACGCAAGCTCCCCACTATGGCAGGACTCATGGTTCATGTCCATTATAAGAAAAAAATTGTTGCTATTACAATTATGTGTGAGAGAAGGAATAAATAATTCCGTTTTTCAGAAGACCAACTAGTCCCTATTATTAACTGCGTCTACATTCGCACAGCTGTGGCAAAGTCATGTAGAAATTAAGCAACCACGTTGAAAAATATGTGTACTCTGAATAGGTAGTTAACGGTACGTTCTCTGACTGAATGCAATACGACTTTGTGAAACCAATATTACACGTTTCGGCGTTCGCCATCACGAGATATCAGTTAAAGTAAAATAAATTATATAATTACTAGAGACTGGATTATATACATTCGAATGCTTGATATGCATTTGCATATTTGACTCCTTTTCATCGGTTGTTGCATATTTTAACTAAAAACTAGTGACGATGCACATTTTCGCTCTATGTTTACAATATTTTAAAAACTTTCGACGGCCGGTCTCTAGCTCGATCTAGTTCAGACGTCTCACGTATTTAACGCGACCCAAAACTGCGTGCAATCGCTAACCGAGAGGCCACTGCCAAGCGAAATCATGACAGAAGAGGAACAGGAACAGACAGGCAGAGTCAATGCTACTGCGCCCACGCCCCCGGACAATCCCCTCCACTGTCATACCATACGCGTCGGCAACAATTAAATGAAACTACGCAAACTGTTAATGGCAGGTCCATTGTTGCAGTTTAGCTTTCTATTTAGTTGTACACAGTTGAACGCGTTTACGACGTGCAGTGCATAACGTGTTGTGCGCCATGCCACCCGAAAAAAGAAACGTCGTTTCGTGGATAGCTGACCATCCTGGAACTTCTACATATGACGGAATAGTTTTATACTGTCGAGTTTTGTGAGAGAAACGTTTCGTGCAATAGAAGTTTCAAACAAACCAGCATGTCAAGACAAGTTTTCATATCGCAGGAATGCAGAGAAAAGAACCATGACAACAACTTCTTACAACAGCAAGTTGCAGTAGAAGGAATCTGTCCAAAGGTAATAAAAGGTGGTGGTTAGTGTTTAACGTCCCGTCGACAACGAGGTTACAGGCGAGCGCAGGCTCGGGTTAGGAAAGGATTGGGAAGGAAATCGGCCGTGCCCTTTCAAACGAACCATCCCGGCATTTGCCTGAAACGATTTAGGGAAATCACGGAAAACCTAAGTCAGGATGGCCGGAGACGGGACTGAACCGTCGTCCTCCCGAATGCGAGTCCAGTGTGGTAGAAATACGCAATGAACTCGAGGACAACTTTATATGTATTTCAGTTTACGAAACTACAACCACTTGTGGCCGTAACATTCCAAATTTAGTTGCTGTTGCATTAAAGGAAGAGCGTTCTTTTTCCTATTTAGCGGCGTGCAAAGAACTTGCAAAGTAAATCATTCTACGATTGCCAGATTTGTGAATGAGAGTATTAGAAAAATATTTCCAGAATTTTCTGCAGATGAAAGGGTGTTTGCGTTTATGCCAGGTTTTGCTCACTATATGATCAAAGAAGGAAAATCACTTCGAATATTTTATCCCGATTAGATTCAAGTACCATTCTCTGACGCTACAGAGTGAGCTAAACTGCCAGCTGAGAAAACTCGTCTCTATTTTAGTGACTTAAAGGTCCACTGAAAACTTCAAAGTCGACTTTCTCGAGACTTTTTGAGATTTCAATCCCCTCGCTTTAGGTGTTTGATATTTGAAATCTGAACATTACATACAATGAATTTGATAAGTCACACATGCCACCTGAGCTCTGTGGTTAGTCAGCCTGAGAAGCCTGCTAACAGTAGAGAAACCACTGCAGATAACAGACGCCTTACTGTGCAATATAAGCTAGTTTCTTTTATTAAACGTGTAAAAAGTACCTTGGGATAGACGTCAAATTTCTGTATGCACTTGAAGATCTGAAGGCTCACATTAATCAAGAGACTGCGAGATCTACACAAGGAACTAAGGTGTGTCCCATCGCTAGGAGATCATACCTGACACAGTTAGTTGCTGACCACGTTAAACTACTGTAAAGATGTTGTAAGCTGTTGGGACATCATGAATTTTGCTGACACAGAGCTGTAACAGGCAAGGGAACCCAAAGGTGTCATTTAAGCTAACCATATCATGAGGAGGGTAAATGGCGAGCTTGAGAAGACAGCAGCTTTTCTTCTGAGGTTCGGTGTAATAAAGGTGCCTGAATATGTTGTGCACCAGGTTTACCCGCATTGAAAATAGGCTCTGCATACCTAACTCTATGCGCTGCCTTAAGTGTCATTACTTCGGTCATCCCGCCATAGATTACAAAGAACAGACCCTGTACATAGATGTGAATCAACGGTCCACGAATCAGGCACTCAGTGAACTTATCCGCCAATCTTTGTTACATTCTCCCAATACCAACCTATTCTGAGAAGGAAGTATGAGCAGCTGCAGAAGGCAAACCAATTCAAGACGTAAAGTTTGTGCTATGCATTTCAGACTCTGAGGCAAAGATATTAAACGCCACGAGCCCAAGTACTTTCCTGAAGTTCTACACCTCAGAAATTAAAGCAATCTAATTAAAAGTTTATGTATGTTTGATATTGCGTCAGTCGTTGGGGTCGATATGATGGTTATATTATTACTCAAGAATCAAGTTTGCCAAAATCGCTAGTAATTCTTGTTATTACTGTTATCCGTTTCAGATCAGCGCTGTCATCATCAGATCTTGCAACATCTGATGATGTTACAAAATCCGATGATGACAGCGTAGATTTCCAGATCTGATGGGGACAGCGTACATTATTCGTTGTTACGAGATCCGACCGCGTAGATCTTTCGAAATAGATAACAGTAATGCCAACAATTACTAGTAGTCTTTGAAAGCTTTATTCTTCAAGCACACACACACTGGCAGATTATGAAACTATAAGAAGCCGCACCTATAAATGTAGCTGAAATCTAGCTCCATCAGTGAAACCAAGAGTTATGACAACAGCAAACACAGTAGTAGTAGCAGGAAGTAATATCAAGCACAATCACACGCTTCACTGCTGGAGGAAATAGAAAAGCAATAACACTTTTCTCGTAAATAAAACTTACGAACGTCCCTAAAGGTGGAAAACGACATCCATTCTTTGATGATATGGACACCGAAGTTAGTCTGAGGAAGCTGGCAAGCCCGTCAAGTAACTTCCTTATGCTTGAAAATTGAAAACCATGGAGGAACTATCATCCCTACGATGTTTCCCCATACTACAATGGAGCATCATCAATTGGGTCAGGACAAGTGGAATTATCGTGACTTCTAACTTACGGAGGTCCACAGTGTAGATGACTTCAAGAGTTAATAAATGGACTTAGTGCATATAATGTTTTTGGTCGATAATTGTTTCGTTAATTAACAACTGTGTACATGATGCATTGTCATGCAATATTTCATTCCAGTTAATCTCTCATACGTTATTTTCTTAATTTCTCATTGGCTAGACGACAGCAATTGCCTAGATGTTGAAATACACCATTTTTCACACTGATGTAGGAAAGTTTCGAGGTGAAGTTCAACACCGCTATATCGGTCCCCTCATACGTATCCACTCGCCGCAAAGCCCACTCTTGTCATTTAGATTTTTTTCAGCATTTTCAGAAAGTGATTTTAAGAAATGCCGATGTGAATAGCACACTAGTTGGGTTAAAAATTCCTTTCAGTAACCCCCCCCCCCCCAACCCCCACCCCCACCACCACAATCAGCAGTCGGAATACTTCTTTTGTGCCACCTATACCTGCTTCACACAGTCAAAGAGAAAGACTGGACGTAATGAAATCTCAAAAAGTTGTAAGAGTCCTTCACACAGTGAAAGTAAAGTTATGTTCTACCACACGCAAAGGAACAATTTCAAATATTTACTAAAAATTCGCTAAAAATACACACATCAAAGAAGTTTAGCATCACCTCGGGTCCGAGAGTTCCAGAAACCGTACAGAAAATTTGAACACAAATCAACATGAACATCATTTTCGCCCCTCTATTGCTCATGGAAACCACACGTTGCACATTGTACCACCATACATAAAGACCTTCAGAGGTGGTGGTCCTGATTGCTGTACACACCGGTACCTCTGATACTCAGTAGCACGTCCTCTTACATCGATTCATGTCTGTATTCGTCGTGACATACTATTCACAAGTTTATCACTGCACTGTTTGTCCAGATTGTCCCACTCCTCAACGGTGATTCGGTATAGCTCCGTCAGTGTGGTTGGTGGGTCATGTCGTCCATAAACAGCCAATTTCAATCTCTCCCAGGCATGTTCGAAAGGGTTCCGGTGTGGAGAACATGCTGACCCCTTCAGTCGAGCGATGTTGTTAACCTGAAGGAAGTTATTCAAAAGATGTGCAAGATGCGGGCGCGAATTGTTGTCCATGAAGAAGAATGCCTTGCCAATATGCTGCCGATATCGTTGTTCTATCGGTCGGAGGATGGCATTAACGTATCGTGCAGCCCTTACGGCTCCTTCCATGATCACCAGCGGTGTACGTAGGCCCCACATAATGCCACCCCAAAACATCAGGGAACCTCCAACTTGCGGCACTCGCTGGACAGTGTGTCTAAGGAGTTCAGCCTGACCGGGTAGTCTTCAAGCGGTCTCCGACGATTGTCTGGTTGAAGGCATATGCGACACTCATCGGTGAAGAGATCATGATGCCAATCCTGTGGGATCCATTAGGCATCATGTAGCCTATTGGGCACAGTTTGAGTCGTAACACGACGTCCTGTGCCTGCACAAAAAGTATAATTAACGTGGTGGCGTTGCTGTCAGTGTTCCTCTGAGCCATAATTCGTAGGTAACTGTCATCCACTGCAGTAGTAGCCCTTGGGCGGCCAGAGCGATGCATTTTATCGACAGTTTGTGTCTCTCTGTATCACCTCCATGTCCTAACAACATCGCTTTGGTTCACTCCGAGACGCCTGGACACTTCCCTTGTTGAGAGCCCTTCCTGGCAGAAAGTAACAATGCGGACGCTATCCAAACGTGCTATTCACCGTCTATACGTGATTGAACTACAGACAACACGAGCCGTGTACCTCCTTCCTGGTAGAATGACTGGAACTAATCGGCTGTCGGACCCCTCCGTCTAATGGGCGCTGCTCATTCATGGTTGTTTACATCTTTTGACGGGTTTAGCGACGTCTCTGAACAGTCAGAGGGATTGTGTCTGTGATACCATTTGCACAGTCAACGTGTAACTTCAGGAGTTATGCGAACCGGGGTGATGAAAAAGTTTTTTGATCTGTGCGCATAACGTACAAATATAATAAAAATATAATCTAAAAATAATGTTTGTATATAATGTAAAATCCGCAAATGATGTTGCCATTTTGATTGGTCACCAGGAAGCGAGCTTATCGTTCGGTTATATTCTGGTTCATACAAAGCTCGCTGCAAGGACAGTCATGTATGTGTGGAAACAGCGGATAGAGGACGGCCGTACACAGCGACGAGTGGGTACTGGACGACACAATGTGACCACAGCGTGGGGTGACCGCCATCTTGTTCTCGTCTCCGTAACCGATAGGTTTCGTTCACAGTATTGGCTCAACTTTGGAGCACAGGAATGGGTGTGGACTTGTCTGCGTCCACGGCTCGACGCTTTCTGCATAGGGCTAAACTGGTGGCACGCATACCATTGCATCGGTCTCCATTCACCAATGACCGGCCGGTTTGGCCGTGCGGTTCTAGGTTCTTCAGTCTAGAACGCGTGACCGTTACGGTCGCGGGTTCGAATCCTGCCTCGGGCATGGATGTGTGTGATGTCCTTAGGTTAGTTAGATTTAAGTAGTTCTAAGTTCTAGGGGACTGATGACCACGGATGTTAAGTCCCATATTGCTCAGAGCCATTTTTGAACCATTCATCAAAAACTACCAACGTTTCTGACTGCAGTGAGCAAGTGAAATCTGTCATTGGCGTGCTCGGAGCAAAATGTTTTTTCGAACACGTTCCTCTTCATCTTGTCAACAGTGGCGACTGCGTACGTGCTAGACGCTACCGAGGTGAACGCAACGCGGTAGACTGCATAGGGGACAAACTAGAACTTAAAACTACTTAAACCTAACTAACCTAAGGCCATCTCACACATCCATGCCAAAGGCAGGATTCGAACCTGCGACCGCAGCAGGCGTGCGGTTCCGAACTGAAGCGCCTAGAACCGCTCGATTACTGCGGCCGGAAACTCTGTTCATCAGTGTGTTACATGACCTAAGCCTGTGGAATAAATGTCATTGTTATCACAAGTCCTCCTCTTGGTATTGCAACTATCACAAACATATGCCTTGTGTGACTGGTTCAAGCAAGAGAACGGTGTTCCTCAAGGTAGCGTTTTAAGTGAGAGTACTTCTGCAACAGATATTAATGGCAAATTAAACGACCTCTTTTTTGCACTTGTGGGCGAATCAATCATTTGTTCCTTCTCTAAGCTTTCTCAGTCTGTTACTTACAGCTAACAATTAAAATTTTAGAGGATTAGGTGGGAAACAAAGGAATTAATTTTTCAATCGAGACGTCTGTATAAGTCTTTCTAACAGTTCTCTTTCAGCTTTTGATTGCCGTGAACTTAAGATGAGGCACACTGTTCCTAACTTTTACAAAACTATTAAATTACTGGTCCTTGCATTTGATTTTAATCTTACCAGATTACCAAATCTCAGGAACGTTCAAGCACTGTATCTAAAACCACCGAATATACCACAGTGCATCTTCGCTGCAAAAGGGTAGCAGACTGAACCTGTCTGCTTCAGTTTTACTGGGCCGTCGTACGACCCCACTTCGATTACGGGTGCACAACCGGTGAGTCAGCATGATCGATTTACTTAAAACTGCTTCATGTGCTGCACCGTAAGCGAAATTACGTCGCCACAGGAGTCTTTCGGACCAGTCTTATTCTTAACTTCTATGGTGCATCATCAGGTGGCGACTTCACACAGACAAGCCTATGACGTAATATCCACTCCACAGATACTCCATGCCTACAAATGTAACTCCAGTTCAACATCAGAGTCAGAGAAACTAGACCATCTGGAATGTGCTCAAAGATTTCGCCTTTAGAGGAGGATTTTGATGTTCGTTGAAGCACCTTGGCTTATAAAGATGGCCAGAATTATTTCATATAGGTCAAATTTTGAAACGGAATGCACTGCAGATGTAACTTGTACGTCGTTGCTTTATACCACTCTACACAGGAATACAATATACGCGCATGGATCGGAGCAACTGGAATCTCTTGACTGATCAGTCAAGTTCATTGAGAGTTTCTTCAGGATTCATCTTCTAGGGTATATGTAACTATACGCGAAACTGAGGGCCCTAGGGCAGATGATGCTTCAACTGTGCAAGGGGTTTCTCATCTGCTCAGATTTCCTTGGTGCTCTAGAAGCACTGCATTAAATTTACGCAGCAGGGAAAAAACAATACACAAAGTACTGCTCCTGCACCAGCAAGAGAAGGAAGTAGGGTTTCTGGATACCAGGCCACTTCTGTGGACATGAGAAAGCAGTCCAAGCGACCAACGACATTTTCAGGAAAGACAAATTTCCATTCCTGTGCAGAATATCATCGCAATGTGGTCAGATAGACATTCCGGGAAAAGGAAGTAAGCGGCAATGCGCTACGATCGGTGACGTCACTCCAACGGTATAAAAACATTCTTTCCACTCATGTAAGTAGGGCACTCTCTCCAAACAAATGACCGTCAATTCGCCGAAGTTAATGGTGTACAACACATTTTAACTGAAAGCAGCAAGATCAGATATGAGACCTGTCCTCGAATTCAGCGAAACACAAGTGTGGTAAAGCTTTCAGTGTTGAGCATATTGTCTGGGGTTGCAGCCTACACTTTTATGTTTGAGGTTTGTAGCGTGCTGTAGAGGGGATGGCTCATATGTCATTTATTCAGCGACCAGTGAGCCACAAATATTTCTTTTATCTTATATGGCATGTGCCGTGTTTTACCGCAGAAGCATCTGCAATGATTCTCCCCCATTGTCTCTTCATCTTAGTGTGGATTACTCACACTTTGAAATAATCATGATCCATTTGTATGGACGGCCTGAACTATATCTCCATCAGCAACTAAATCTTGTAATAATTATGCGTTCACGTTAGATTCCATTTAAAGCGTAATTGTTCATAAGTGCATGACCATTATTGTATACCTGACGATCTCTACTGAAGAATTAATAGTGATTGGATGCTGGAGTTACACAACACAGTGGTAAGTTGAACTAAACAATGGGCCGAAAATGGGAATGTCCTTTTAAAAACACATGCCAGGTGCTTCAGTATTTCTTCACTTGTTCACAGCTGGAGGAAATCATTCGACCAGTTTTAGCATGCATTTGGGATCAGAATAGTGCTATCTGAAACCGCGTGGGACCTAATTTCCTCTTGGAACGCATATTTGTCATTTCAGTCAGTATACTGTAACGAAAGTAAATCGAAATATGATGCGATATAGATATTTAAGTTTTTAAATTTTCGGAAAAAGTAATTCAAAATTGACATTTGTTTTTCCACAGTGGCACCACACGAAGATTTGTTTTATCGTAGAGTCACATGGACACGAGTGTCCTGTTACAATCCTACACTTCATCGCAATTTGACGATTTGAAATGTATACAAAGGACCTTTACCCCATACTAAAGCATTTCAGGCAGTAAGTGCTTTTTATAAAACAGTGTGTACATATACATGATAATTGATGATTCAAATTCAGGTTCAAATTGAAGATAAATTCAAATGTTTTGTAGGATAACTGCGGGAGTGGAAAACGACTGGGGATTGTGTAAGCGATGATAAACCAGAGCACATATGCATCAGAAATCAAAAACCATAACCAGCGCTAAGTGGACCATGCTGGCTCGTATCGAGCTCTGCTTCGCGGGTTAAGTGTCTTCACCGTTCTGGCGGGAGTTTTGCAATGATCTCTGGATCGAGAGCAAGACCAGTGTCTCTGGGGAGAGGCAGAGAGGCAGCGACGGCCGTAGGGGCACGAGATAATGCCCATGCTGAAATAGTGTGTTGCCATGTACGCGGTAACTGTTACGGTGGAAAGTTGACGTATGGGAAACCTAGAAAAATTGGCGTTTTGAAACGTGTTTTTTAGTGCAATCCATTCATGGACTAAGTGGATCAGCCCACTGCAAACCTGCCGGTTTATGTTGTATGAACTTGCAAGAGTCTATTTCCTTGTGCATTTGGCGAGGTTGCTGATGGTGCGAGTTGTTTTGGGGCGGGCCGCCTCTGCCTTGATCTTCAGTCGTAGTTCTGACCGGCATTTTCTTAATGTTACTGTGAGTGTAATTGTTTCAAATAGCCTTAAGTTTTGCCATTTGTAATTGTTCCCCTATTAATGACTTTGTCACCATTATTAAATAATTTGTAAAAATTCCTCGAGATTACTGCTCTTCATAGTGAACTCAAAGTGTGTTTAAGGTCATTGTGGTGTGCTAAAGGTTTCGAGGCATATCACTGTTTTTTAACATTCTCCCTTCCCGGAGTGCTAGTATCACACTAGTTACAGCTTATTTATGCTTAAACCGGGTTGTTCATTTAATGTATGTCCATGATTTAACATGTAGTACTTATCTTTTAGATGCGTGACCTGACCAAGTCCTCATGGTGTTTAATCAAGCCGCTAATGAGGAAACATTGCTTGTGCACTTGCCAGTGCCCTGTTCTGTTCTGATGCTGCCTGTCATCCCTTATGTGACAGCATGAGTCTTGGACCTTACGTTCATGACTCAACACTCAGAAATCTAGGAGGTCCTATTTGACATTTCTCGTATCTCTCAGGGCAAGCAACTGCAACTGTTTCCAATTTAATTAATTGGTGCTGCATATTGTATTACACTTGGTTTGTCTCTTGTATAGCATTTACTAAATGAATTTGTTTAGTACATAATTTAATCGATACTCAACTTCTAACGTAGTGGGCAATAATTTGATTCAAATTGCTTTTATAAAAGTTGTCATTCAATCGCTCCTAATTGAAGGGGCTCAGGTGTATGTTTATCTTGGACTTTCTTAGGTGAAGAACTATTGTGCCTGTATAACTGTTTAATCTGGAGCTGTCCTGCAAGGCGATTCCTTAGTTATGTTGTTTCCTACCTGACAGCACATCTCATCTTGGTTGCGGTGTCTTGCTTTTCTGTTGTTTTTTTAGGGGGGGGGGGGGGGGGAGACACGGTCTGGGATGGCTTTGTAATGGAAGTCACTAGCTCTTTATCTTCTTAGCTCATGTTTTCTACTGAAAATCTCGTGCTTGTGCTCTTGTTATTTTACTATTACAGAGATAACCTGATCTTTATTTTTTTTTTTAATTGGCCATGTGCGCAACTAGTAGCTTACTTGGTCTTTGTGCTGCCACAGCTTGATCTGCTGCATTCCATTATTTAACAAAAACATAAAATAACCTATTATTCATGCTGACTGCAATGAATGTTCTCTACGGCGGCTCCTGCTGTTGCTGTGGCTGCTGCTGCTGCTTACTACAACTACATATAATTCAAGAGAAAGGGTTTGGTCAGATCTAATTCCCTTTTCTTAAAAAAAAAGAAAACTATATTTTGAAAGCGATTCTTTCTCATTCAATTAACAAAACGCTAGAAGCTGTTTGGACAATTGCTTCGTATGTAAATCTGCCTCCAGTGGCATTAAAGCAATATTACAAATTAATCAAACTCTTGAGACGGACTGAAATACTTCTCAGTTAAATGCATAGTGAAACAATTCCCTGACAATTACAAAAGAAATCAATGACAAAAAATCAATACTTAATCTATTCGCCTAACAATGGTTCCCCTTAAGAATTCAACTCCTATCGTTATCAAAATTACCGTCTCCTGCTTCGCACATACACAAACCCTTTTCTTTAAATTAATAAGCGCGCTGCAAATTATAAAAAACATCAACTCACTACCAAATCCTGTGTCGCAGCTGGCGGACACGGCAGTACGGCAGCTCGGTGACGACCCCTCGCCCAGCACACGTGCGCAACACAGCAGGCGGGCTCCTACACTGGCCTTCAAACTGCCACTAGTTAATCCGTGCGCTGCGACGCAGGACAACAATACGTTAGATTCCAGAGCATGAGTATGCACGCTGTAGCCAACCTTCCTAAAAGGCGGGTCAAACCTTTAAATCCTAAAAGGTCAGTGTGGACGGCGAACCGCGCTGCGCCGCGTCGTGCCGCGTGGCGCAGTTTCCTGGTTGCTGTCGCTCCATCTTCAGACGATGCGCGCGCTCCAATTGGAACACAGTGCACGCCTCGGAGCGGCGCGGCGGGGCGCTGCTGCTGCTCTCATCTTGTACTTTCCCTCTTTGGGGAAGTGTGAGGTGGGAGTCTGTAGCCTTTCGGCTTTTACTCCCCTGTGAATGTGTGTGTGTGATTTTTCTTTGATTTTTCTGGTGTCTGTGATATTGTGATAATTGTTCTGTTTGTGTCTGGTACTTGCCTGAGGTAGGCGAGATGATTGGTGTTTTGTGGGAAGGAACAGGATTAGGGATTGGGTGTTGGGATTTCCTCTTCGACTTACTCGTCGAAGATCGTCATAGGGCGCTTATGTTTATCGCGTGACATGTCGTACCGACCTAGGGAGTGGATGAGGGCATTTCCTGATCTGGAAGAGACTTCGTAGAAAGCCCTTGCCAGATCTCGGAAGCGCCCTCTCAACAGTGGGATATCAGCTGCGGCGTGCAGGTCGTCTATGGGGAACCCAAGGGGTAAGTGCAAAGCCCTCCTGAGGGCGCGGTTCTGCAGCCTCTGATGTTTGTCCAGGTGCTGCTTTGCTGCGTATCCCCAGACAGGGTACGCATATTCCATGACTGGCCGGATCATGGCCAGGTACACGTTTACTGCTACTGGGCATGGAAGGGAGCTGGTTGACTTCAGGATGGGGTATAGGATGGACATTCTGGCGCAGACCTTCCTGTGGACCTCGTCTACGTGGGGTTTCCACGTGAGACGAGAGTCCAAGGTTACGCCAAGGTACTTGGCGGTTCTGCGACAGGGGAGTGTGGTTCCATTTAGTTGAAAATGGAGGGGGGGGGGGCGTTGAGGAGGTTCGCGCCTTCCGAGCCTACGGGTAATCAGCATTGCCTGCGTCTTCTCAGAATTGATGGTGATGCGCCAGCGACGGGCCCAAGTTTCTGTGTCGTCTAAAACCTTTTGTAGCCTACGGATGACCAGGTCCTTGTTCGCATTTCTCGTGTAGAAGGCTGTGTCGTCAGCGTACTGTGCAGTGTGCACCAGGGGGGCTGTTGGAGTGTCCGCGGTGTACAAACTGTACAAAACGGGCCCCAGGACCGATCCCTGCGGCACCCCCGCACGAATACGCCTTTTGGTGGAGGTGGCAGTTTCGACATTGACAGAGAAAGTCCTATTCGTGAGATAGCTTTTGAGCAGCTTAACTATGCTTCCGGGGAATCCTTGCGTGTACAACTTGTAGAGTAGCCCTCTATGCCATACTGAATGAAAGGCTTTGGCTACATCTAGTAGCACTATCCCGCAGTAGCCTCTGTGGTTGAATCCTTCTGTGGCTGCTTCAACCAGTCTCATGATCTGTTGTGGGGCAGAGTGGTTCTCCCGAAACCCAAATTGGAAATCCGGTAGGAACTGCTCTCTGCTAATACGTTCCTGCGGAGGGGCGCGGACGGCGCACTCTTCTCTGTTACAGCTGTGCGCGGTGTGCAGCAGCGCGGCACAGCACGGCGCGCTCAGTGTGGACCCGCCTTAAGTTAAGAGAGTGTTGCCAACTCCCAATATAGCAGCGTGTTTCTGCTAGGCGCAACGCGACGCCAGCACGCTGTTTGCTGGGGAGTGGGAGTTCTAATACCGTTACATACCTATTCGGGCACCACCTTTGATGCCACTTCGTCAGCTACTTAAGTTCAGTTTGCTTTCCTTCTGCAATTACCTTGTGTAACCCTTAGCTGCTTGTTCCTCAGTGTCTCACATACTCTCTCCGTACCCAAATCGTTAGTGCCGGTGCAGTATTCTGCACTAACTCAAACACTTGTTACTCAATTGTATTTTTGCTAATTAATTCAGTTTCTGAGAAGGGATCTTTCTTAAAAATTGTTGTTCTGAAATTGCCTCGGGGCCCACCACTAACTTGGTATTGCTTTAAATACAATGTTGAGTTTTTTTACCTGTTTCTCCAGCACCTTATATGTCAATCCTGTAGTTGTTATGCTTGTCATTGAGCAATTCATCAATTGATAGTTTTAAATTTTAGCCGTTAGTTGAACTCGCAACACGGTGATCCCAGTTTATATACAGTTCGCGAGTGCGTGTGCGCAAGACATCAGTGTGACAGGATATTCCAAGTAGTTTTTACAAAAAAAAAATGCACTAACGTCTAAAACAGGTACAATAATCTTAAAACTACTACATATGTTGAAGCAAAACATTTCGTATGGAAAGAATAGCATTTAAAATGTCTTTCTGTTTTTTATTAGCTGTCCTTGTATGACGTGTTGCCTTTCGCAGTTATTTACACAATACAGACAATAATAACGCAAAGGTGAGCCCTGTTTTGGTAGTTTGCCTAAGGTAAATGTTATTGCATATCGACGTCACTGTCAACAGAGTTGACAACCGGTATGTGGGCATGTTCACTCGTTGCACTGTTTATTTTTACTGATAACACTGTTCTTCCTAGGTCATGCGTCGCGTGATTGAAGACCAGTGTATTCCTATCCCACAACATACGTTTCGTGAAGGCATAGATGCTAGACTTCGGACGGAAAACTGCTGTCATCGATGCCCGATTTGTCCGCGTTAGAGTGGCCGTCGTATTCCGAGAATATTACATTCCCTGAAGTCCCATCCAAAATTCCTCCACCCATGGAGTTGTCTTCAATGGTTTTGCGCCTCGCTGTTGTAGGTCCAGTGGTTTACCAGTTCTTATTTTTCACAATTGAATCACGGTAAATGTCATTAGGCGATGCACTAAAAAAGGTTATGGCACTTTACGTGCACAGCTCCAGCGCGCTCACAGTTTATCTGGCGAAGTACAAAGAATGTTTGTTATCAAGTTTTTACATAAATATTTCACGCGATCATTCTCATAGCGATATATAAAAAATAATTTTCAATAATATTGCACATAAACTTCATCGCAGTTACAGGCATTGCGATGTGTGTAGAATGACTTTAAAGCAGTCTCTTTCACGTAAATCTCGTGGTATTACACATTTTGATACCTATTACAAATTCTTATCACATTTACATATTACACTTTTATTTGCATCAGTATAGATAATTATACATAAATACATATATTATATTTCAACTTGATATGGAATATAAGTATTTACATAATTTTGCAGACATTCCAGATTTTTGAACCAAATTTTGCATTGGTGCAATGATGTCACCTGAAATGGGAAAGATTACACACAACATCAGGATACATCAGCAAACAAGCGCAAGTCCACATACATTAATTGACAAAGCAACACACTAGAATCAAACCTACAGAATTCTCGCTTTTCGAGTGTGTGTACAGTGTGTATATGGCCTTGGATTCACATAAACTTGTTTTATGCAGTATCAAATGTATCTAATCCGTTCCTAGGTGATAGTGTTCGGTTATCGTGTGGTTTTGTGTATACGTCAATCAGTCATGAGTAATTCTTGCCCGACGCTACAGTTAGTCAATTAGGCTGTGTCAACAATATTTTCATCTCACTTGCGTAAATGTTTTCATAACATTTGCGTTAAAATTTAGGCTCACGTTGTTTAAGTACGTTTGGCGAAGTCGAAAGCTCTTCTTCCTTCTTCTGCTGCTTGCTGGACCAGTTGAAATAAAATTTTGTTATGCTACATTAATTCCTTGCAGTAGCACAGAGAGGTACGTGTGTTTTGTAAATATACACTTTACTTACTCATTGCAAACAGATACACATTTACTGCTTAGAATGAAATACTCTGCAGTCTCGATGAGCGTAAAGCCCAATGGTTGTATTATACTACTGGCCATTAAAATTGCTACACCAAGAAGAAATGCAGATGATAAACGGGTATTCATTACACAAATGTATTACACCAGAACTGACATGTGATTTGTAATTTGGGTGCATAGATCCTCAGAAATCAGCAACCAGAACAACCACCTGTGGCCGTAATAAAGGCTTCGATACGCCTGGGCATTGAGTCAAACAGAGCTGCCCATGCAGCTTCAACACGATACCAGAGTTCATCATGAGTAGTGACTGACATATTTTGACGTGCCAGTTGCTCGGCCACCATTGACCAGACGTTTTCAATTGGTGAGAGATCTGGAGAATGTGCTGGCCAGGGCAGCAGTCGAAAATTTTCTGTATCCTGAAAGGCCCGTACAGGACCTGTAACATGCGGTCGTGCATTATCCTGCTGAAATGTAGGGTTTCGCAGGGATCGAATGAAGGGTAGAGCCACGGGTCGTAACACATCTGAAATGTAACGTCCACCGTTCGAAGTGCCGTCAATGCGAACGAAAGGTGACCGAGACGTGTAACCAATGGCACCCCATACGATCAGGCTGCATGATATGCCAGTATGGCGATGACGAATACACGCTTCCAATGTGCGTTCACCGCGATGTCGCCAAACACGGATGCGACCATCATGATGCTGTAAACAGAACCCGGATTCATCCGTAAAAATGACGTTTTGCCATTCGTGCAAACAGGTTCGTCGTTGAGTACACCATCGCAGGCGCTCCTGCCTGTGATGCAGCGTGAACGGCAACCGCAGCCATAGTCTCCGAGCTGATAGTCCATGCTGCTGCAAACGTCGTCGAACTGTTCGTGCAGATGGTTGTTGTCTTGCAAACGTCCCCATCTCTTGACTCAAGGATCGAGACGTGGCTGCACGATCCGTTACAGCCATGCGGATAAGATCCCTGTCATCTAGACTGCTAGTGATACGAGGCCATTAGGATCCAGCACAGCGTTCCGTATTACCCTCCTGAACCCATCGATTCCATATTCTGCTAACATTCATTTGCTCTCGACCGAAGTGAGCAGCGATGTCACGATACGAAAAAACCGCACTCGAGAATGGATACAATCCGACCTTTATCAAAGTCGGAAACGTGATGGTACGCATTTCTCCTCCTTACACGAAGCGTCACTACAACGTTTCACCAGGCAACGCCGGTCAATTACTGTTTGTGTATGAGAAATCGGTTGGAAACATTCCTCATGTCAGCACATTGTAGGTGTCGCCACCGGCACCAACCGTGTGTGAATGCTCTGAAAAGCTAATCATTTGCATATCACAGCATCTTCTTCCTGTCGGTTAAATTTCGCGTCTGTTGCGCGTCATCTTCGTGGTGTAGCAGTTTTAATGGCCAGTAGTGTTGTTTTTGTTTTATGCAACAGGTATGCACCATGATGCGGTATGTAGACAATTACATATGGACCGTCGTACACCCGTCAGTCGCTTTCCGCCGTTTTATTGCAGAAGATTTCTGGTGAGTATGCAATAGTACTTGCATGCCTACCTTGAATTCATGCTTAGGCTTAATAGTACTAGAGTAGTATGTGATTCTGGCCTTTGCACGCTGCGTCAGCGAAGTTAGTACTTCTTTTATCTTTTCATCGTGCGACTCCTGCTGAGGTTAAAGCTTTGGCAGCGGATCGCTCCACTCATTTGATTCTTTGCGGGCGAACATTATCTCGTTAGGTTAGAGATTGTGCCATATATATTCAGGTTGTTGTGCACTTCTTCAAAATGGCTCTGAACACTATGGGACTTAACATCTTAGGTCATCAGTCCCCTAGAACTTAGAACTACTTAAACCTAACTAACCTAAGGACATCACACACATGCATCCCCGAGGCAGGATTCGAATCTGCGACCGTAGCAGTCCCGCGGTTCCGGACTGAGCGCCTAAAACCGAGAGACCACCGCGGCCGGCACACTTCTTCAATTAGCGACAAATAACTTACCCAATTAGAATGCTGTGTAGGTATATATGTCCTCATGAATCAGTTCAGTTCTCTAGAAATTCATTCAGTACGACTAGATTGTGGGTTTAACTTCTAGATAAAGATGCTCTTAATGCTATCGTCCTTCAAGAATTTACGCCATTGGTACCCTGTGTAATATGTGGCGTTGTCAGATAAAATTGCCTTGGGTTTTCCCAGGTGAGAAATGTAGTCAGGTGAGGTTCGTCTGATGAATGCGTTAGCAGTTTCAGATTTTATGGCGTAGAGCTTAACATGAGTAGAAAATATGTCGTAAAATGCTCAGATATACTTCAAACCACGACTACTTGTAGGATGTGGAGCAGTTACTTCCGTACTTACAGTCTTCAGAGAGTTGCTGGGTAGTATGGAACGTAGATCTATTTTAGAAAATAAGTTCTAAGAGTTCTGACAAGACATGCACGTTTTAAGTACATTGTGGATTTTCCGTCTCATATTAGCGAAATAACAATATGTCCTAAGTTTTGCAAGGCACTTCTTCGTTCTATAATGTCACCATACTAAGCGTTTGTGCTAGATTAAGTTGTGTTCCGAGTCCTTAGGAATACACACACACCAGTTAGAGCGATCAGGGTGTCGACGATAAAATGATACGTCATTATATATAAAGATAACGGGTAGACAGTGAATGGTTAAGTTGATTTATGAATAAAGTTCTTACTATGTTCCAGTGCGGATCAGATTTTTGTAATGCTGCCCTATTTCTACACAAATCAATGTAATATTGATAATATTGTTTATACTGCATTAAGAGTATTGCGTAGTCGTTGACATTATCACAACGTGAAATTCTAGGATGAACTAACTTACATGTTAACAAAAATGTCAGAGCTTGGTGATCTGTATAAATTTTCGTGTGTTTACCATCCAAATTACAGTTAAGGTTTTTGAACGCCCAGACAATAGAAAGAGTTTCAAATTCCATGGTCAAATAAGAACGTTCATATTCACTTAAAGTACGGCTTGCAAATCCAATGGTTTTTACCTGTTCCTCTTCTTCAGTCTTAACTACTTGAAACAGGCAACAACCCAAGCCACTGCATTTCGCGTCACACGTCATACAAAAATATAAACTAAAATCTGGATGGTCTAAAATGTTTGCATTCACTACTGCGTGCTTAATGTTATCAAAATCTTGCTGGCACTGCATAGACCAGATCAATGCCTGATTCTTCTTAAGTAAATGTAGGAGATGCTGACTGTTCAATAGTTTTTTTGACAGGAGACGTCAAAAGAAAGAACAGAGTCCTAGAAATGGCTTCAGGTGTGTTTTTTATATGCGAGGTCTAGGGAAATTCCTAATAGCGTCCAACTTATCTGGACCAGGGTGTGTACCTTGTGCATTAATTGTGTGTCCAAGGTACCTAATCCCACTACAAGCAAATTTTGACTTCTTTAGGTTAGCTGTTACACAAGCTTGTGGAAATTTATCCGGAATATTTTCAGTGGTTTCAATATGTTCATTCCATGTCTTAGTAGCTATCAAAAGATCATCAACATAATGTGTAACAGTCTCAACTAACTCATCACCAAGCTCAGTATCCAAAGCAGTAATAAATACGCCTGAACTGACCCTCAGTCAGAAAGGAAGGACACAGAGTTGTTATGTTCGCCCCCTGAATATGAAAGCAGTATATTTTCTGGAATGAGGAGTGACTGCGATTTGCCAATATGAATTTTTTAAGTCGATCACGGAAAAGTACTTAGTATAAAAAATTTCTGTAATTGTTCCTCTAAATTTTCTGGTTTAGTGCATACAGGTAGTATAATGTCATTTATGGCATGTGCGTCCAACACCACTCTAATATTTCCGTTAGGTTTCTTGACTACAAGTAATATACTACAGTATGGAGCTGTGGAAGGTTCGACGGTCTTCCACACTAACATCTGTTTAAGTCCTTGCCACACCGTAGGTCGTTGAAATAGTGGTACATTCTAGATTTTGTGATAGAAAATTCGGTGAGACTTGACTTCAGTTTTGTAAAGATGTGTCTTAATGCCACTTAGTCGTTTCGTAGAGACCTGTGTACACTTATATAATATTTAATTAAGCAAATTGCGTTGATTACTAGTAATAGCAGTGGTTTCACTTAACTTATGGCTAATTATTGTTTTCAGGTCATCATATTCTTTATCAGCTGCGAGTGTCTGTATGTTTCATCGCTCTCCTGCAAAAATTGAATTTTGTATCCTGTACAATATTTCTCATGCTGGAGATTCCTGGTATCGAAGTCAATCGTGATTTCACTGCCCCTTATGTCTAAGGAAACACTTACGTTTCGGGAGGTCACCAACTGTCCTTCTCATATAACATATCTAAACCGATAATACAATTAGTAACTAGATTCTCTACCACGAGGAATGGCCATTTTACTGTTCCATTACCTATCTTAATGGCCACAGAAACCTGTTTCGTAACTCTACTAGACTTATTTCCTAAGGCAGTTAAAATCTGGTACGGGTTTAAATTCAGTCATTTTCTTATAGGAACTATACGACAAAACACTCGCAGCTGCTCCTGTGTCCAAAACAATACTGGTTGGAATACCTCCTACTATACCATTTGTTGTAGCTAAAACTATTTCATTGCTAGGTGAACGATATTGTGTATTGTTCTGCAATAGATCTCCAGATAAGCTCTCATCATGATTGTAGCGTTTAATAAAAGAGGTTGCTACTTGAAACTATTTGCTATGTAGTCTTTATGTTGTTCATCAGTAGGTGTATCAAATAATGATTTGATACTGAAATCGTCCCCCCAAACCTTCTTCAGCCACGACCTCAGGCACAGTAGTGGCTCTCTTTAATTTGACGTAATTGGTACAGGTGATGATACAGGCGAAAGTGCAGTTCCACTTGACACTTCTATTATGTTTACATTAAAGTATTGTGTATTTCACTCTCCAATCTGTTGTGGTTTTTGCGGTTGAGCACCTTGACTTACCTGCTGATTGGTGGGAAGAGCCCAATTTTGTACAGGCTGTGGCCGTATTTGCCACGGACCTGTGTTGATATTGTACTCACGTGGTGGACCAGTATGTTGGCACGCTTTACAGTGGTTACTGTTCCAATTTTTCTGTTGATTTTGTACAGGCTGATAATTGTTTCTGTTTTTGTTCCAGTTTTTGTTGATTCAGTTTCTGTTATTTCCATTACTATTGCTGTGACGCCTTTTGTGTGGGTTGTCGCTTGTTGTGTTTGATATGTTACATTGTGGCAGGTGTTTTGCCGTGCAGAACGTCGATCCTTATATATCATATCAACAGAATCAAGCACAGATAGAAAATATTCTGGATCAATGTCTGGAATGTGCAGTAAATTCTGTTGAATGTTAAAAGGCAATCTAGCTTTCAGAGAACGGAGTATATCCCGCGTAGCTACAGGTTCATTAAGAAAGTGGCCCATATTCAAATATTTCTCAAAGTACAGGCGCAAATCGCCATGTTCAGCATTGAAAGTCTCTGATTCCACAATGTTTCCTCCGACATTCTTGTACCGACTGCGACCAAAATTTGGCAAAGGAAGCTCTTTCGAATTGCCCGTATGTCACGCATCTGTCGGCTTCATTATATGCCGAGACAGCTGTGTAACCTTGGATGTAACCTACAACGTAAGAAAATCTCTTTCGGTAACTCCCTGCTCTTGGGAATGCATTTCTAAAAGCTTTCACAAAAATGACGGGATGTGCAGTACGTTTTTCTGGGCTTAAAAATTGAAATTGCCGATGTTTAATCAGTCTTTCTTCTTCTTTGGCACTCTAATGTCGATTGCTTTCATTGTAATTTTTGTAGTGATCGACTGGTGAATGGAAAGGAAAGTACTGCCCATAAATGTTGTGTAATTAGGTGTAATGTGTACAGGTGTATAGAGTTGTTGTTGTGAAGTGTGCGTTGTGTACAGAGAATACGTGTCATACATACATCTGTTTTCATTACCGAAACGAGCACTTTGATTATTAGTACTATTACACTCCGGTCATATGTCATCATTTAGTTGTTTCCGTCGTGGTGCGTTGGACTGAGCTGCCTCAGCTATGACATGTTTATTATTTTTTAATAAATTCGGCTACGGTGTCGTCTACAACCATCGGTAATTTTTCCTCTATACATTGGTCGAAATATTTACGTTTCTGGTCAACCCAGTCATGAAATTATTTATGTTGGCAAAATGGTTGTCAGTGTGTAATTGCAATTTGTCTGTAAGTTGTTTATCCATAGTGTTAACTTTGCCTTGAATTGCAGTAATGCGTGTTTTTATTGAGTCATGAACTGACGGATAAGATGTCACTTCAGTGGAAACAGCTTCGCATGTAGCGTTTAAACATTTGACTTCAGTTTGAATATCTTTTACGTCTTTTGTGATTTTTTCCTCCTGTAAGTCCAAACCGGAAAATTTTGAGTAACGTTTTTAGTGCTCTTAATTCTAACTTAATCTCATCGCGTTTTGAAGACTGTCATGTGTTCGTCAATGTTTTTTTTGTTTTACGTCATCTGAAGTTTGTTTTCAGTCATTTGATTTTGTATTGATTTCATGTAATTTTTGTTTTTACTCATTTGCTTGATTTCTTTTTTTTTTTTTTTTTTTTTTTTTGCACTTTTCATTCCCTCCTCTGATGGAGGAAGGCGGGCTGTTTTAGGGCATGCTGGCGTCCCTTTTCAGCCGTTGGGTTTTTACATGGTTATTTTTATTTTGTACATTTTATTTTTCCTGCAAGTGCATTGTTATAATTGGTTTGACAAATTTGTTACTGCAGGTTTTTGGTAGAAGACATTATAAACAAGTATATTGACATAATAAAATTTAAATTAAACAAGTATATTAACAGAATAAAATTTAAATTACAGAAAAAGAACGGAATGAAAACAATATAAACAATTTAAACACTTTTGTTTACATGGTACATTTTGAGTTTGATACATGTATATATATAATTTTTCTGTGTTTGTTGCCGATTCCGAGCGTTGCTGTCTTTACAAGTGTATATATGTGCATCTATATATATTTTCTCCTATAGTTTAAGACACATGACAAATAGGTGTGTGTAATATGTATTTTTTTTTCCCTCTCCCCTTCCTGAGAGGGGGTGAGCGCTGTTTGATGTTGATTGGATTGTTTGTGTTTGCTGTGGTGGATTCTTTTGTGTGTGTGTGTGTGTGTGTGTGTGTGTGTGTGTGTGTGTGTGTACGTGCGGGTGTGTTTGTGGTTAATCTGTTGTTCTTTCATCAAGGTGAGTTGGTGTTGTTGTATTTGCAGTTACGGGTAGTAGGATTGGGATGAGGTCAGGGAATGTTTTGGCTGTGTTTTGGGCTATTGTGCGTGATGGGGGAATGTATTTGTATTTCGGTCTTCTGTTTTCTCTTGCGTTTATAGTAAGGATGTCCTCCATGTCTGGTCTGTTGTGGATAATGTGGTTTCCATATCTCGCCCTGAGTTTGGCCATTCTGGTTTGGAGTGGTTCTATACCGTAGCTTGTATATACTTCGTTGCTGGGGGTTGTAGGGGGTAGCCTGGTGATGCTGCGTATTAACCTTCTTTCCGTTTTGTACAGTTTTTCCGCTACGTGGGCCTGTATTCCCCCGAGTGGGGCGACTGCGTATTCGAGTATTGGTCTTATGAATGTTTTATATGTATGTAGGGCTGTTTCGTCGCTGCAGCCGTGGAAGCGTCCTTGAACCTGTCTTATTAAGTTTTGTCGTAGTCGTGTTTTGTTCAGGAGGTGATTTAGGTGCGTTTTCCAGTTCAGGTGTCGGTCTAGATATACTCCAAGGTATCTGGCTGAGTTGCTCAGTGTGAGTGGCGTGTTCCATAGTCTTAGTCGGATTTCGTTATCGTCTTGTTGTCGCTTTTTTGTCAGATGTCTGTGTTTGAAAAGAACTGTCTGTGTTTTATTGGGATTGGGCCGAATTCTCCACTTGGTCATCCATTGCTCTAGTCGTGTTAGGTAGTCGTTTGTCTTTCGTTGTACAGTGCTTGTTCTTAGTTCGGTGCACCAGTATGCTGTATCGTCTGCATACAGCCCTACGGTTTCGGTTCGTGTCCTGACAGTGGGTACGTCGGCTGTATATAGCGTGTAGAGTAGGGGCGATAATATTCCGCCTTGGGGTACTCCTGCTTGTGGGGTAAAGGCTTCGGATTTTTCTTTTTCTACGTGTACTATGCAGATTCTGTCAGTTAAGTAAGCTTTTATTATTCTTGTCATCTTCGTTGGGATTCCTATTTCTGTTAGTTTGTAAAGTAGTCCGTTGTGCCATAATTTGTCAAAAGCGCGCTCGATGTCCAGGAGTACAGCGAGCGTGCAGTGTCCTTTGTTAAAACCTTTCGCTATGCTGTCAGTCAGTCTAAGTAGGGGGTCGTTGGTTGAGTGCTTCTGTCGGAAACCTGCCTGTATAGGGGGGATTAGTCCTTTGTCATCTGTGTATTTCCGTATCCTGTCTGTCAGTATCCGTTCATATGTCTTTCCTATTACGTCTAGTAGTGATATTGGTCTGTATGAACGGGGGTCAGTCCTTGGTTTGTCGGGTTTGGGGATCATTATTGTCCTGCTGGTTTTCCAATTTGTCGGGATAGTTTCGTGAGTCATGCAAAAGTTGAAGATGAGGGATAGTAGAGGGGTGAGGATATGTAGGGGAGCTTTTTGGAGGTGGATTCGTTGGATACCATTTTCACCAGGGGCAGAGTTTCGTCCCGTGTATATTGCGTCTGCTGTTTCAGTCTCTGTTATGTCTTTAGTCAGTGTTAGTTGTTCTTCTGTTTCGGTTGTGCGGGTTTCTAGGATTCGTGGTAGTTGGGACTCTATGTGTTGTCTGAATTGTACGTCAAATTTATTGTCAGCTGGAAATGAATAAACTTCTTGCAGCACTTGTTTGAAAGCTTCTGCCTGTTCTTTTCGGTCGGACGTTGGCTCGTTGTTTACCAGTAGTGTGGATTGAGTCGTCTTTCGTTGTCCTGTTAGGGTCTTGAATTTATTCCAGAACTTTCTGCCCTCCCTGTAGTTTAACTGGGCACATGTGTCGTCCCATTGCTGTTGTTTGTGTGTTGAAATGATTCTCTTGACCCTAGCATTCAGTCTATTCCACTGTCGTTTAAGGTCTGGGTTGTCTCCACGTCTCATTTGTCTTTGTAGTCGTTTTTTTTGTCTGATGAGATTTAGTGCTTCTGGGGGGATGGAGGGTTTCTGTTATGGCTCTTTGGAAGGCGGATTCGAGTCTGTGTGTGACACTTTGTAGGTCGTCTGGGTCTGTCATACTGATGGGGGCAGTTAGTTCTTCTGTTAGTATGTCTCGATATTTGTCCCAGTCAGAGTTTCTGTATAGTTTTATGGTTCTGCTGGTCGGGTGAGGGGGAGGTGGTTGTGTGGCTGTTGTTGTGAATGTGATGGGGAGGTGGTCGCTTGTGATGGAGTCGCCTACTTTGGGTTCAGTAATGGTGTCGTGGAGGTCTGGGCTGTAGAGGATGTGGTCTGGATTTGATGTGCCTTGGAAGCCTATGAAGGTGGGTTCATGAACTGGTAGTCTGAGTATGGGTTCGGTAGTCAAGAGGTCGAATAGTAGCCGGCCGTTGCCATTGTCTAGTCTGTCTCCTAGTAGGTGATGTCTGGCGTTTAGGTCTGCAAGGAGGATGGTGCGGTTTCGTGTCATGATGTGTTGTATGAATTGTGTTGGCAGCGCTGTGCCTGGCGGGTTATACGTGCAAACTATTTGGAGGGTCCTTCTGTCCCTGTCTTTGATTTTAATCATTATGGCCTCAATGTTGATGAATGCCTGTGGGAGCGCAATTTCCTGGGCTGCTATGGAGTTGCTTACATATACTGCAACGCCTCCTCTTCCGTCTTGCCTGTTTTTGCGGAAGGTGTTATATTTTGCGAAGTCGCATTTGTCATGGTCGCGGAGCCAGGTCTCTGCAATTGCAGCGATGTGTATTTTCTCGTGGTGAAGTGTGTGTGTGAGGACAGTCCGTTTATTTTTTATCCCTTGGGCATTTGCAAAGAGGAGTTTCAAGTGGTTTCTGTCGTCCGTGCTTTCCATGAGGGTGGTGCGGGTGTGTGTGTTTGTGTGTGAACGTGCGCATTATTGTTTACTTATGTGTTTGTCTTTCTGCGCCGCTTTCTTGCTGTGGATGGTGTGGAGTGGAGTGGTGGGTGGGAGACGGGTGGGATGAGGTGGAGTGGGGAGGTATGTTCGTATTTGAGTGACCTGTGTCCATGCAGTTTTCTGGGTCCCATGCCTCCCATTTGCTTGATAATGCTGGCAGTATTTGTCAACTGAAACTTCTCTGCCCCCGCCACGTCGTTTGACATCACGTCATGGACAAGAATGGGATCTGAGCTGGATTTAGCTATTTGACTAGTGGTCGCTCTATTTACGAAATTTCCGTTACTAAGTGCTGATTGATTGTTACTGCTGGGGTCAACTCTGGAGTCATTGTCAATGTTTTCTCCAATGACCAAGTTGGACTCGGTTTGTATCTGTTGTGTGTCGTGTTCAATTTTTGGTAATTACTTACGCTTTACCACCAAACTACACGTAATGTATTTTCCAAGAAAAGTCTTTAAACACGTTTTAGAAAGAATTCATGAAATTAATTTCCTATATCAACAATGTTGGCTTAACTGTGCAAGTATTACAAATAATGGTGGAAAAAATTAACATTCATGCCTGCTTGCCATTTAGCGTTGCACATGACACAATTCGGCCATTTTGCGGAATAGTATGACAGTATTGTTGTAAGAAAATGTAAGATAAAAATAATTTGCAATACGCGATCTTGGGCAAAAATGACTGTTACGGTTACGGAAAATTTTCACAAAGTTGGGAAGCAAGCTACAGTTACTGGCAGCGCTTGGACTAGCAAGCTACTGTAAAATGCGCTGTCTTTCCTTGGATCAAATAATGCAGTGTAGTTACAGGAAAGTAGATTACAAGTGTCATCAACAATTTCAATCGTGAGTTCTTTTGTTTGGTCTTTACAAATATTCAATGGCTATGGCTCGTCAGATATGATCCCATTATCCATGCAACAAAGAAAAAGAATGTAGCGAAAACAATAAAAGGTCTAGACATTAAGTCGCCAGTTTGGGCTATCGTGGATTTTTCTTTCTGCTTTCTGTATATCGAAGAACAAGCAAATAATTATAATAATTAATTATAACAGTCTGTGATCAGTTTATTCAAACTTTGAGCGCTTGAAAATGGCTTTCTGCGTAAGGTCCGTTCACTGTAAATTGACCGTGATTTTTCTGAAAATATCGGCCTTCGTAGTTTTAATAATTCCAAAGCTTTGGTTCATGCTGGACCTTTTGATAATTTGTAACACGGAACTTTTAGCCTTGACAAGATACCGTTTAATTGGAACAATAGCTTGTAACATAAATGAAATACAAGACTATATATTAGGACTGTATTCACAAAATATTAACCATATAGACATTACTACTAATTCTGTTGCTGTGTGAAACTATGAGTACGCCTAGTGAGATAGCGTCTCCTACAATGATGACGGAGTGCCAAATAATTATCTGCAGCGATGGCAGAACTGCATCCCGTGAGGACGACTTCCAGAACGAAAAAAGTGCCGTCTTCTCAGCGAGACAACTGAACTGCATAATTATTCTAATGTTTCAGCGGCTGCATGCCACACTCGATACAACCGCTGATACTCATTAGTATCTTATGTAATCCATTATTTATATTTTAAATTATACCGATGTTTTTTGTTATATATCAACACCCATCCTGCAAATGTGCCTTTAGAGATGGTATATCAAGAAAACATTAAGTACCTACTGGGGATACTAGGTATCAATGCAGTTGCAAACACAAGACTGGCGTTACAAAATACTGATTTCTCGAAAATTCGTAAAGCACACAAAGTTGCACTCAGCTGCACAAAAGAGGTGAGAAAACAAAGAAAAGCCATGAATAAAAGAAGAAATGCTTAGGACTCAGATGATGATGAATGTGACTTCTGAAATTTTCCCGGCGTATTTGTTCTTCTAATAATTTCCGGGTATGCAGCCGGATCCCGTCGACATTCTGCCACGATATTTCGGCCCAGAGACGTCTGGCCATCATCAGGTGAGTACACAAGTACTGAAGAGCCCAGGTGCAGTCGCGGTATTTATGCCGATTCTCGCGCACGTGTTGACATGCGCGGCATAGCCGAGTTGTACGTGCTGCCCTCGGTGGTGAAAGTAAAAGATCATCTAGTCATTGTGTATCGAATGACGCTGTCTATTCCGCTGTGAATGTATAATTTTAATAACAGGATTCCAATTTTTATCCAGTTGAAAGCCGTTGTCACGATTTATAAGATTATCGTCAAGACGTATTTCCACTGATTCCTTGATTACGGAATCCCAAAATCCGGGAACCGGAGCTAAAATTTTTGTTCCATTGTATTCCATTGAATGTCCCAATGAAATACAGTGCTCTGCTACTGCCGAGTTTGACGGTTGCCGCAGACGGGTGTATCTTTCATGTTCTGTACATCGTTCATGGACAGTTCTTGTCGTCTGGCCAATATGTGCAGAGCCACATTCACAGGGAATTTTGTAGACGCCTGCTTTCTTCAGTTGTAAATCGTCTTTAACGGATACAACCAGCGACCGGTTCTTTGTTGGTGGACGGAAGATAACCTTGATTTTATTCTTCTTCAGTAATCGACCTATTTTCGACGACACATTGCCGGCGTATAGAAGAAACGCAGTTGATTTAAAGTCGTCATCAGCGTCCTCAGTGCGCTGCTTCTTGTTATGACAGTTGCGCATGGCCTTTCTTATTTGGCGTGAAGTGTAGCCATTCTCTTTAAAAACCTTCTCCAAGTGTTCTAATTCTGCGTGGAGGTTTTCATCGTCCGATATTACATGCGCTCGATGTATTAAGGTACTGAGAACACCGGCTGTTTGTGCTGGGTGGTGGCAGCTTGACGCCTGGAGATACAGATCTGTGTGAGTCGGTTTCCTGTACACAGAATGTCCTAATGACCCATCATTTTTACGGCATACTAGCACGTCTAGAAATGGTAAAGTGCCATCTTTTTCAAACTCCATCGTGAATTTGATGTTCTCATGTAAAGAGTTTAAATGATGAAGGAATTTCTCCAGTTCCTGTCTGCCATGAGGCCATACAACAAAAGTATCATCTAAGTACCGCCAGAAGACCGTAGGCTTTAAGACAGCAGACTCAAGTGCTTTCTCCTCAAAGTCCTCCATAAAGAGATTAGCTACCACAGGGGACAAAGGGCTCCCCATGGCGACGCCGTCTGTTTGTTCAAAGAATTCGTCATTGAATAAAAAGTACGTTGAGGAGAGTATATGTTCAAACATATGCAATTTCTAAAAAATACATAGGTTTTCTCGAACTTTATGTTTTGTGACGTAAGTGGCACTATTTACAGAGCTGTATGGCCCAGAAACTTTGAAATTATCTGCAGTCGTTCCAAGAGACAAACTAAAAAATAAATACACGTGTGGCTTTGTGAGTATATTTCTTTTGCTTCAGTTTGAGAAAAAACGATTCCTTTCTTTTTTTTTAAATGAAATCCATTTTTTTGGACAGGTGTTAACAGAACTCAACGAATTCAGTGTGCCTGACTCTGCACTAAATTAAAGCAATAGTCTTTGGAAAACTTCTTTCCCAGTGTCAAGGTTCTATTCTAAGAGTTTCTTGAGAAACAGTACCTAAATACCACGTAAACGTAAGGCAGACAGAACAGGCGCACAAAATACACGTTACCACGTTAACTAAATGGACATCTTATACAAAAGACACGAAGAAATGCTAAATCAGTAACATAAAACTCAATTTAGTCAGTTAACAAGGTACTCTCCAAATTCCGGACCTCGTCGTGTTTTCCCAACGTGAGCGTTTGGATATTTAAGTACACAACACAGGTACAACGATTCTCGCAAGATGGAACACATAACCACCACACAGTGCCTTCCACTGAATCACACTTCTGGTGGCACCTTCCTGCTTCCAGCTGCTCTATGATCCCTGGAAGTATGAATACAAACACTGCTCCATCTAGAATCACATCTCGTGTTCAACCCACAACAAGAAATGCTGCTCTTCATGCAGCCAGTTTAGAGCAGAAACCTGTCGGCCGTTTCCTCTTTGACGTGATGATCTCAACTCCTCCTCTTTCAGCGCAACTGCCTCACCCCGATGACGACAGCGGCCTCCCGCCCTCCGTCTGTACAGAAACGCGCTGGCACAAACACATCCTGGGCCAGCATTATCTATACGCGGACAAGCGCGGTCGTCGATCCATACAGGACGCCCGCGATGTACGAGGACTTGGTCATTACACATATGTGTGGTGTCCAACAGAACAGAAACCTCTCATACATGTAATTCTTTGAGTGCAGAGCCCGTTTGACGAAAAAGTTTCAGTGCGGATGCACAACCGATGTCTGGACTGCTACAGCAATCAGATTAGGCCGGTGGCCATTGCTCTGAAGTACGCCCGAATATGGGAACTTGGATGTGACACAAAATGTGTTCAAGTGCCTGAGGTGGTTGAAGCAACCATTCTAGAGAAGCAGAGTATCCAGGTTCGAGTTCTGTACCGCCACAAGTTTTAAACTCTCAGTGCTGCATTGCCACATTGCCACAAAGTCCCGACGCACTATATTTGCAATAGAAGTAGTATAGCAATGTAATATCTAGTTCACTCCTTAGTCATTGTTTCAGCAATAGACGTCCCAGTCTCAGGACCCGATGAGGGCCGATTTGTGTATTATGTGGATGCAGGGGCAGAGCCAACGACGTCATCAGATATAATACCTAAATGTGCCTTGGAAATTACCTGGGACAGCGACACTGCGTCCTACTATTTATAGTCACACCTGAAGATGAGTCGCTCAAGCCTGGTAGCTTAAAAACTTCAGTCAATATATAACTGTACAACTGTAGTTGATGTTTTAATCAAGAGCTTTTCGCGTAATATTTGTGGATGTCCCGTATTCCAAGACGTCATAATGCAGGTGAAAGTGGTGGGATCTCATTATGGACGTGGTAAAAAAATTAAAGATTTTATCATTCATCAAAATGAAACAGCCAATCACATCCCAGTACTTTACCAGCTACTGAAAAAAAAGGGAGCCAACCAGTGTTGCATCACATTCAGAGTATCCTATGGGGCTGAACTCTTTTTTAAAAAATAAAAAATTCCACGATTTGAATTTTTGAATCATATTGAAAATATACGAACGATATGAATTTTGCATCTGGCTCAAAATTATCGCCTTGATCTGCATTATACGCGGAGATATCGTGCTTACAATATCACACGCAGCGAAGAATTACCTTCCGAAGTTAGAAGAATGCTTTGCATTTTGCCGCTGTGCAATACATCATCAGGATGTGTCCACATAAGTAATGGTTCCAGAAGAAAGCACATTTACAATTACTGGTGAATGAAATAAGCAAACCAGTCATTACAGATCGGACTTTCATCAACAATGGTACAGAACAGTTGACACAGGCATCGTTGGACTCTTAACGCGTGGTACGGAATTGTCAATGGCTATCTGAATGGACGCTATTTTTTTATGATAATGTAAATAAATATCATTTATTCAAATGGTTCAAATTACCCTGAGCACTATGGGACTTAACTTCTGAGGTCATCAGTCCCCTAGAACTTAGAACTGCTTAAACCTAACTAAACTAAGGACATCACACACATCCATACCCGAGGCACTATTCGAACCTGCGACCGTAGCGGTCGCGCGGTTCCAGACTGTAGCGCCTACAACCGCTCGGCCACTCCGGCCGGCAATATCATTTATTAAAAATACTGAGATATAACTTACTTTGCTTACTTGAAGGTGTTGACTTAGATACCTGCCAAGGAATGTGTATGCAATGTATGAACACCAAATTACTCATAGATAGTAAGGTCATTTTTAACTGAACAGTATCCACATCAATGGATTGGATTTGTTGGTGTCGCTCCGTGAACTGCTTGTTCATCAGATCCAACTTCTCCTAATATTTACCTTTGGGAATATTTGAAACATATCGTTGTGAGCAGCAGCCAAAGACAAGAGAAAACAAGATCGAGCGTACCCAGAGAGCTTGTGCAACCATTCCACGAGATGTCCTGCTTTCCAGATATTTCTTAAGAAGGATTAATTTGTGAATTGAAGCAAATGGTGGTAATTTTGAGCACATGATTGGATAATTTCCAGGTACAAAGTGAAAGGTATTGGAATTCTTTTAATCAAGTCCTCCCAAGAAATGAGAGGCTAGGGGATTCACTCAGCGCCATGTTAATCAATGCACTATTCTTGATTGATGTTTGTTCTCTCTTACAAATGTCAAAATAACACTTACACGTTGTGATGTACTTCTTTTCGCCAAAACAACTAGTTAATAAGCTCAAATCTCCCTTCGTTTTTTCCAAATCCATGTTTCCATGACACGTCACTCATTATGCCCTTCCTAATGCCCTTTATATATTGCTGCATCCCTCCTCTGTTCCGAGTTAATCCCTGCTAGAACTAAAAACATTTGCTTGTTGACCTTAGTGTCGACTTTGAATACTGTATAATTTTTTACGTAAAATTTACTTCTCTTTCCATAGCTTAAATCAAATATTTAGGTTGTCATTTTAAAAAACGTTCGACTTAAACTGAAAATCACGTTCAAAGCCACGGGCATTACTCACAATGCATGACGCTCTTCGCCACCTACAACTATTATCCAAAACATTTTGTCGTGTACCACCTATATTCCGCGTAATTCCCCATTATGGACGAAAAATTGAGTTGTATATGTTTCCCCTTTTCGATTCCGATGCGTGCATGATCACAGGTTCAAGTGGTTGAAGCAACTGGAGTGTTGGGATGTTACACATATGCAATATAATTACAGTGCCTTTCCTGAACACATTTTAGACAAGCAGCTTCATAAAGAACTTGGGAAAAATAGGAACCAAAGAAATGCAACCAAAGAGAATAACATTGTTTCAGCGAATTACTTAGAAGTTTCTATTGATGCTTTTTCTGTTAAATTGTCTGGGATGAGGTCTGAGTAAAATCCACTTACTTGTTCTGTATACGTTCTGTGCAGGTATTGGATAGTATATTTACGTCACCACTTCAAGTGACGCAATGATTCGACGTGTAGAAGCACAGGGCCGTTATATCGTATCATAGCTGAACTTAATACTGATTTCTTGTAAGGTAGCAAACTACATAAATGATAGGCACATATTAAAAAACTTTTACTTCAAAAATAGATGTCGGTAGTACACCGTGAATGTTATCTTAATAAAAAATATAGTTGCTGTTACTCATTAAAAATTTTGCTTGCTGGCAGTGTAAGTTACTGAAAGCTTACGTAAGCATTCAACACAGGAGTTCGTAAATTTTAAACATAAATATTCGACTCCGAGAATGTGTTGGAAATCATATAGCGAGGAATTAACTTGAAAGTCTGCCTGTTTAAAAATTCTTAATGGCAAGAATACAGTCTGAATTGAACACTGTGAATCATTAAACTTCTAAACCGATAAACTGCCCCGGAAAAACTCGATGTTCCCTTTTTTATTATTTCATTTTGGATTACCTGTTGCGTAATGGATAGGTCGCCACACTGCTCTTGCCTTGAAAGCGCGACGCATTAACTGAGCTACAACTAACTACTGAGATGCGCCTGGTGCAGTGCTCTCTCTTTAAAAAGAATGGCAAAGCGTACTTGGTTCATAAAAAACATGGATGAGTAAAAATGATAACTCATGGTCTTTGGATGTGCAAGCAAGCCTCCAAGGAACACAGCATCTCTGCTGATACTTCGTGCTTATAATTTCAAACATTGCAAAGACGCTTACGCGTTCATGACATCCAAATTCTCGAGAAATGCCAACTAAATTAACTCCATCCTCCTATCAACATGTCTACAGAGGGTAGTAATTGCAGAAAAGAGGAGTCAACAGTAATAAACTACCAGATACAGTTTTCTCCCTTTTCTCTATTAGGCTAGTATTTGTATATTAATCGACTATGTAGCCGATGGAGAGAGAGAGATTAGACGGTGATTCTAGCTTTGTTACGTGTATTAAAGCTATGAAAAGACTCAGATAGTCTCATCGAGCTCAGTAGAAGTTTAAAATTAAATTGTACAAATGCTGTTTCCATGGGAATGGTAAACAGAAGAAGAACGGATGGGTTTCCAACAAACACATTCTCCAGTGCATTCCACAATGCAGTAAATAATAAATAAAAAAAACTTTCATTTAGCAGCGTACAGTAATTTCGATAGTACAGGGACACGAGTAATCCGGCATCGCAACCAGAGTTCCAATATATGTGATGACCACTTCCCGATTGGAGCTTTCTGCCTTTTCCGCACTGAATATTCATTCTCGAAGAGCAGCCTCTCTAAGCAATCAGCAAAATTCTGTATCGACTGGACTATGTGTCACGGCTCCACATGGTATTACGGCACATATGATTCTGAGACTCAACACGACATCAACAGCGAACAGCATGGATATATTTTCATCTCTCTGCTGATTATTTTCTGACTGATGGGCAATATTTGCGCAATGGGAATGTTTTTCTGGACACCTCAACAGTGATCGAAGCTAAGGTTATTAAAAAAAATTTACCATAAGTATTATGAAGTTACTGAAGTTGTGAATTTTAATTTCATCGCCCTCATAATGTGAATCCAAATGTTATTTTCGGCTGTTATTTTTAACACTTGCATGGGGTCACTACAATAGACTGTAAATTTTTCCAGATCAGTGATTGTTGACTCTACACCTCTCATTAAAGAAGTATATTTTCCCCTTGTTTATGCAGTTTGCGTTTCCTTTCGCTTCATGCTATAGCCGTCATCAGATTTTACAATTAAATTAGGGTCCATTCGTGCTTTATAACGTAAATATCCTGACGCTCTCTCACTGCATTTCAGGAAGGAAAGGAACTGAATTAAATTAAAATATTCTAAAAGAAAAGCTAAAGAATACTCAATTAACTGACAAAATTCAATATATGTCTTACAACAAGCCGAAAATAAGATAACAGATTTTTCTTCATTGAAGTCAATTTGTTCATTCAACTATTTTTTCGGGTTAATTTTAGTCTGTTTGTTTGTGCCCTTCTGCGTTCTTCAATAGCTGCTTAATAGGTGAAGATGATAGAGCCGAAACCATTAATTCGAAAATAAATAGGAATGAGACTTAGACTGTATAAAGATTATTGTTCATTGAATAATATTCATTCCAGTGTCCTATATATAATTATCACTGTTGACTAACTGGAATGTTATGTTGTAGATATTTGATTAAAAAAAACAACATAAAGGCATGCCGCTGTAGACATAAATATAGCCATTACTTTATCACACTAACGCAGGCTATGACATGTGCAGTACTTAATATCCATGTTTTACGTTTCACACCTTATGTCTATTGCAAGGTGCCGAGCTATAAACCAAGTAAATACGATCGCTTTACGATCGCTGGAAATGGCTGTAGTTTTGATAGTCGGTCTGCCCATGGGAAGTTGTTATTCCTACCGACGATCCATAACGATCTCTCGTAATATTCACTGAATATAGGTACTAGCGGAGCAGTATGAGAGAGCTACGCTCAGCAGGACGTCACTGCTGCATGCAGACTTCATTAAGAACGCCATACGTCGATTTGATGTGGGTAGATGGGAATATGCCTGGAAATAAGTTTCATAACAATTTATAATAACCACTGTTTTTGGCTTACTAGTCGTCTGGATAAATATGAAGCTATTTATGAAATTATGTATTGCCAATAAGATTATCACATCGATTCGTTTCATAGTTATGGCTTGCTCTGCTTGTAAAATCTGAATCATTTCTAGACTCATGCCGTGACTCTGGCAACTTTTCTGCTCTAAATTTTACCTGTTCCTGATCGGTAAGATATTTGCCTGTCGGCAGTTTCATTTGGATAACATTGGTAAAGTAACAACAGTGACTGTTCTTCCAATATGTGTTGCGTCTACAACTGTATCTCGCAACCAGTTGTCCAGAAGTTCGATTAATTATTTTAAAAATACTTCGTTTCTCGGTACTATGATTTCATTGTGAAGTTCTCTTTTAAGACCTCTATACCATTAGGCAAAGTGAGAAATGCACCTTTTCTGCTTGCTTGTTATCTTTCACTGTTTCTAATGACATCATAGCATTAGGCAGAACTTCATAATGGGATTATGTCTTGTTGTGTTTTAAATTAAATAAACCTCACGTTTTGTCCACGGTGCTTCGTAATCTCCGTGTTAAAGTCCTTTAAATATTTTCGCCTTTGAAACCATAGTTCAGTGAATGAAGGAATAACTGGGGAGTAGGGGGGGGGCAAGAGGGGAAGAAGCAGAGTATTATTAGTTTTACATCTCGTTCACTAAGTGATTACTGCACTTAAGGATAAAGAAATAAAGAAAAAACTGAAAACCTGAAAGATTATTTAAAGCAAACATTCCACTGGCCAGCTGTGTTCTTCACGCAACCGGATTCGACTCACTTAGAACTCATCCCCATTTTTGTTTGTTCAGTATCATCCAGCAACAGAATTTGAGACACCCAAATGTAGGTCGACCTTTACGGCAGTAGCTCTCATTAGGGACTTTGTACGGAAACATGAATGTGTATAACGTCAAGTGAGCTTTTTGTTGGCGAGAACTTTGAATATCAGGTCGCAGTTCCAAGCGGTACATATCTACGCGGTAAACTGAAAGCAAATATCTGCGGAACGGCGCTTCTCACTTGTGAATTATTATACAGGCAAACCGAGCATTGAATCTGAGGTACATTGATTACTTAGGGTTTAGGGTTTTTCAGCGATAAACGGCGTCGTCATCAGCACCCTGTCTGCTCTGAGCTACATCTATACACTTCGCCTATTTTTTAATTGTACCCGTCACCAATATCTCCTTCTCTCTCTCTTAATGAACGTTTTTGGCTACTAACTTTGTGTGTATGTATGTATGTGTGTGTGTGTGTGTGTGTGTGTGTGTGTGTGTGTGTGTGTATGTGTGATTGCGCTTGCGCTTGCGTTTAATAGAGTTATTGTGCCTGCCGGAGGTGTTCCCTCACTGTCGTGACATTAGCTTGTTGAATGAGATCCTCCGCATATGGGTACGGCTTATTCACTCGCGTTATTGATTGTCAGTTATCGACAGTGTATGTTATTAGTTTGAACAGTGTAAATTTGTCGCGATCATCACGTTACTTCATGTATATTCATGGAGAGCAGTAACTCAACGTAAATACCCCCGTTTCCTGTAATCCAATCTGCTTCGTATAATCGTTTACCGTTTATGTATTCATGTTAAATTTTATTACTTCATGTAAGCACTGTTACAAATTTTGTAGGGAATCAATGATCAGTTAAAACGTTTCCAAGCATTTAGTGTTCCTTTCAATATGTTATTGCCTTTTCTGTCGTCCTGATAATCATACGTATTTCACATGTGTAAAGCAAGTGCAGCGTTCTTATTCTTAGCGTTTTAGCCCTGCTTTCCGCAGAAAATTCCTCCACCAACTACTTAATTTCTTTGTGCTCGTTATATCCAGCATATATCCACAAATACTACTTGATGCTCTTCATTCTCTGATCTTTTCTTTTTATTCCTTCCTCTACCCTCTTCTTCATACAGTTGCTACGAACACATACAGGGTGGGCCAAATGAAAGTGGCTCGGATATTTGAGACCATTTGTGGCAACATTGACGGAGGAGGGAAAGACCTACAGCTAATTCCAACCGGATGGAGCAACTACACATACAGCCGGCCGAACATTGGAGTACGTTTACACAATCTTCATGCATGACAGAGTTTCTAACAGAGATCAGAGATCAATGTGGTGGCGGCCCTAGCTGCCCACCTAGGTCACCTGGTCTGTCAGTGTGCGATTACTGTGTGTGGAGAGCCTCAAATCTAAGGTGTATCGCAACAACCCTCATAGTATTCCAAGACTGCAGCAGAACATTTCGCTTGAGACTGCTTCAGTTCCAGCAGTCTAGCTTCGATCCGCCTTCAGCAACTTGCTGACTAAGGCCCAAAAGATGAATGGTGATCACTTTCAACATCTTCCATTTACAGGTTAGTACCGTATTTTCTTTCCTCTGCTGTGTTTCTTTGTACCCTGTAACACTGTTTGTAATGCTCCTCCTTATTTTGTGTGTGTTATTTACTGTTCTGACATGTAGAACCAGATGTAATACCTGCGTGTATTTTGTATTCTCTGAACTGGTTTACAAAACATACTGTCATGCAAAGCCAACTGTAATATTCTTATACTATACTGTTAATAATAAGCAATCTAACAAACAGAAATGCAGTTACCTATCCGGACAGCAAAACCACAAAAACAAGTGTAACAACCGTGTATGTTAACCTAGCATCTGACTTTAACTCGTTTCTTCAAATAGGTCATTAGTTCAGAGACATGGCAAATAACAGTAGTTAGACTACTATTCTGCATCGATAACAATATGTGTGGTTGGTGGTACCCTATTATTCTCGAGTCTAATTAGGCACACGTGATGAAGCTGAGTAGGACAGCAGAAAAGATTGCAACTCCCTACTTACCTGACAGACATCACTTTAGATTTATATAAAAGATGGTTCAACAATACAAGAAAAGTTTAGCCGCTCGAAATAGAACTACAGTACCCAATTGATAAAGCAAACAGTCTGATTTCATGAAAGCAAAAGTAAATTTTGACGGGGGGGGGGGGGGGGGGGAGGGGGGTAGTTTCTACATCAACATATTTGGTACTCAGCATTTCATTGATTCACTATAAACTGTTTAACGTTACTATTTATCACCATTAATCATTAACTTAGTATTTCCTTTCATTAATACGTAATGTGAAAGCAGCAAACAATTTATCTAATGTGGCCTCTGAATCTGGCATAACCTTACGTAATCATTTTAACACAAAAAATAATAGCAATGTTTATTATGAAATTCTCAGTTATTCTTTCCATCAATTATTTCACTGATTAATCACTGATTTGCCAACAAGAGATTAAAGATTTCACAGTCTTGGCTGAATACAGGTCACATGGAATTTTCATGTACCAGGTTAGGATCCTGCTTGGTTTATGAGCGGGATAAACTACCAGGTGGTCACAATTGTTGATTTGGATGATGGTTATTATTCTTAAAGCACATTTCTGCACACACTATAATACATAGTTAAAATGTTAGCTGTGATCAACGACGGTTGCGTTGGTGGCAACAACTGCAGTAATATCAGAACGGCCAAGAGCAGTTATCCGACGGTCTTATTTCCTCTTCATAGCGATGATCCACCTTATAGTCAACAGCCCTTTTTTCTCCCCATACCAGACCGTGATAAACTGCAGTTTCTATCCGAGGCAAGATGCAGCAATGTGGCGCACTCCACATTATGCTGGCGCTGTACGTGCTGCCTCTAAGATCACTGGCCACTGACTGACTTTGTTCGCGCCCGCCAAAGGGCCCCAAACGTTTCCGCTCCCATCTTTTCCTACGCTTACACAGCTTTCCGTTCCTGACGTAATTACTCCATCTTTTATACTACACATATCTCTTACAGCCCTAAGTGAGTGCCAGGAACTATTACGTACATAATTACATTATAGCACCTTTTTACATTTAATAATTATAACAAATAGATATCTTTACAATATTTAAAAGTAAATATTACACACTTTTTCTGAATATGTAGATTCATTTTAATCTTATCAAAGAGTTTCAGTATTGATATCGCTTCAGACAAGATGTCTCTACTTCTGCTTTAACCGTTTCAATAAAATATTTACAAAAAAATTTTTAAAAATATGAACAATAATGTCACGTGTGCTCCGGGCCACTTTTATTTGCCCCACCCTGTACTTACAAAACAATTGCATTACTGCTCTGTTGCTGTCAATAATCTTCACTTTTATTACTTACGCTGTATCTCCGATAGTGTCACTTTCTTATTTTTCCTTTAAGGAAGCCACTGTAATGTACTTTTTATCCCAAGCACACCCGTTAATTACGTGAACGATTGGTACAGTGTTTCTTATGAAACACAATTCTTAGAAACACATCATCTACAGTGTGCTACTTAGTTCTACAAAAAATCGAAAGTCCTTCTACTCCGTATGACACAGTTGATAACGGACGTTCCTGTCGGAAGCCCATTGTTGATATTCAATAGCACGGCATTTGTCATCAATTCCTCCACTTTCATCGTCATCAAGAGCCGAAGTACCATCCTACACCCAGAGCACTTGCACCTGTCGTCCTTCGTATGTCTTCACGGTGGTGTTCTTAATACTTCAGGACTCAGAGGCTGAGGACGATACACACTGATAACATTAATTCCCTTACGTTTCGTCTCCGATTATGAAAGACATTTTTGGAGGTAGAACGGCAACTGAATCAAGGGCGTAAGTGCTTCCGGAACTGTACTCTGCATGCGCCAACAGAACGGAAATGACGCCAGGCAGATATAATCAGGTATTCTGCATCACGTGACTAATGTTGGTGGCCTCTACAAATTCGAGGATGAGTCCCAATTGCCTTTTGACCTCTAAAGATTTGTTCCGCAGTTGGAGGTGAAATATCAGGCGGTAATACAGAGTATTAGTCACGAACACTAGGACCAAAAGTCTGAACTGACAATGATTTGACAACGATTTATATCATAATATAATGACTAATCGGTAATAAATAAAGAACATAGTAATTGTCTATAAGATGTTCTGGTGTTTTAGCAATCGGATATACAGCCATGGACATACCCGCTGTGGATCTAGTTGGGTGTAATGTTAAAAAAATACTCTCAATAATTTTAAAAGAAGATGAGCCGAATATTTAACATTAAGGCAACCCTTGTCGAATTAAGGATGTGGAGATTTCGATAACGATAGTGTCATGTGGCATACTTATTCAGATAAAACTTATACACTTCGTCCCTGAGGACCATAAGATGAAAACTAGCAACTGCCACACAGAAAAATTAGTGGCAGCATCAGTGTTTAGCTGAAAACAACTGCTGTCAGCAGTACACTGCAGCACCTCACGGTAAGTGTCGCATCACGAGTTGTGCTTGTGGAACCGCTTCTGCCACATACTACGCTGGAGGTACGCACCACCAATCACTGACAACATGACAGAGACCTCAGGTGCCGGCCTGCAGCGAAGCAAAGTAGTAGAGCGGACCTGTTGGCTGCTATGGAAAACTTATAACTCGAGTTTAAGAAAACTGTTCTGTGACGAAATTTGATTCCTTTGTATCTTACTGCCTTGCCTGTTCTCTCGATAACGAACTGAATTGAGTTTACAATGTTAAAAACGCGTTGGCTAGATTTTGCGTATGGTTCATTTAATTCCCACATTGCTGTGTATTAAATGTGGCTAATATATGAATATTGTCTTTAAAGCTGGTAAGAGAATAACATATATCTCCATTCTGAGATACTGGTTTGTAAGTGTATGGGATGGTTCCGCCCAGTGCAGTCAGAACTGCCCATATGTAGTGCGAATCATGAGGTTATAATTGATTTCATACTTTGTAAAGAGTTACAGATGTCGAAAGAGGGCTTCTGCAAGTAATAGCATACAAAGAGACGCATATTTTTTTGCATGATTAACATCTGAAATTCTGTTATCTCTTCAGATACGAAGTAACTATAGTTTTTTCGATCATGTGATGAACTCCTTTGAAGAGCATTTACTATCAAAAAAGAATACTGTGGTATATTACTTGCAAATATTTAAAATACTTAAATGGGCTCTTCAGCTTTAACTGATACCCACTTATTGATATGTCATGAGATTTAATCACTAAGTAACTTCACCTTGTAATATTTTCGTTAGAATCGAGACCTTTTGTTTATGTATAAATTTTAGAATGATTCCAAGCTACATGTAATGACCAGCCTCTACAACAACGTTGAAAAGGTTCTTTATATGGAAGCGTCTAATGCTCTACAGAAGTATCTTTTATCCTGTGATGCCAAATAGCAAGTATAATAGACTGTCGTCACACGTTATGTAGAAGAAACACCATGCTACATGAGCGTAACCACTGATCAAGCACTTGTTAGTAGTTATGTAAGGTAATAAGTAATTTTATCACGTCCACGAAAACTTAAGATATACAACAGTAGATTCGCCACGTGATCGCCAAAAAATCGAAAATAATTTTATCTTGAATGCGCAAGACCCTCTACGCTACCCTACAATGCTACATTTGTGATCACCTGATGCCTCAGAACATATCCTAATAACCGGTCCCTTCTTCTTGTCAAGTTGAACCACAAACTCCTCTTCTCCCCAATTCTATTCAAATGCCTCCTCATCAGTTATGTGATCTACCCATCTCATCTTCATCATTCTTCTGTAACACCACATTTTCAAAGCTTCTATTCTCTTCTTGTTCAAACTATTTAACGTCCATGTTTCGCTACCATACATGGCTACGCTCCTTAGAAATAGTTTCAGAAACGACTTATTGATACTTAAATGTATACTCGATTTAACATATTTTTCTTCTTCAGAAACGCTTTCCTTTCCATTACCAGTCTACATTTTATATCCTCTTTACTTTGACCATCATCAGTTATTTTGCTGCCCAAATAGCATAACTCCTTTACTACTTTAAGCGTTTCATTTCCTAATCTAAATGCCTCAGCATCACACGATTTAATTCGACTACATTCGTTTATACTCGTTTTGCATTTGTTGATATTCATCTGATATCCTCCTTTCAAGACACAGTCCATTCCGTTCAACTGCTCTTCCAGGTCCTCTGCTGTCTCTGACAGAATTATAAAGCCATAGGCAAACCTCAAAATTTTAATTTATTCTCCATGGTTTTTAATTCCTACTCCGAATTTTTCTCTTCTTTACTTTACTGCTTGCTCAATATACAGATTGAATAACATCGGGGATAGGCTACAACCCTGTCTCACTCCCTTCCCCACCACTGTTTCCCTTTCATGCCCCTCGACTCTTATAACTGCCATCTGGTTTCTATACAAATTGTAAACAGACTTTCGCTCCTGGTATTTTATCACTGCCCCCTTCAGAATTTGAAAGAGAGTATTCCAGTCAACATCGTCAAAAGTTTTCTCCAAGTCTACAAATGCTAGAAACGTAGGTTTGACTTTCCTCAAGCTATTTTCTAAAATAAGCCGTAGGGTCACTGTTACCTCACGTGTTCCAACATGCCTACGGAATCCAAACTGATCTTCCACGAGGTCGGCTTCTACCAGTTTTTCCATTCGACTGTAAAGAATTAGCATTAGTATTTTACAGCCGTGGCTTATTAAACTGATAGTTCGGTAATTTTCACATCTGTGAGCACTTGCTTTCTTTGGGATTGGAATTATTATATTCTTCTTGACGTCTGAGGATATTTCGCATGTCTCATACATCTTGCTCACCAGATGGTAGAGCTTTGTCAGGACTGGCTCTCCCAAGACTGTCAGTAGTTCTAATGGAATGTTGTTTACTCCTGGGGCCTTGTTTCGATTTAGGTCTTTATGTGCTCTGTCAAACACTCCACGCAGTATCATATCTCCCATTTCATCTTCATCTACGTCCTGTTCCATTTCCATAATATTGTCCTCAAGAACATCGACATTGTATTGACCCTCTATATACTCCTTCCACCTTGCTGCTTTCCCTTCTTTGCTTAGAACTGGGTTTCCATCTGAGCTCTTGATATTCATGCAAGTGGTTCTCTTTTGTCCAAAGGTCTCTTTAATTATCCTGTAGACAGTATATGTCTTACCCCTAGTGATATACGCCTCTATATCCTTACATTTGTCCTCTAGTCATCCCTGCTTAGCTATTTGGCACTTCCTGTCGATATCATTTTTAAGACGTTTGTATTCCTCTTTGCCTGCTTCATTTACTGCTTTTTTATATTTTCTCCTTGGATTAATTAAATTCAATACCTCTTCTGAAACCCAAGGATTTCTAATAGCACTCATCTTTTTACCTACTTGATCCTCTGCTGCCTTCACTATTTCATCTCTCAAAGCTACCCATTCTTCTTCTACTGTATTTCTTTCCCCATTCTTGTCAATCGTTCTGTAATGCTCTCCCAGAAACTCTCTACAACCTCTGGTTCTGTAAGTTTATCCAGGTCTCATCTCCTTAAATTCCCCCAATTTTGCAGTTTCTTAATTTTTGATCCACGGTTCATAACCAATAGATTGTGGTCAGCGTCCACATCTGTCCCTGGAAATGTATTACAATTCAAAACCTGTTTCCTAAACCTCTGACTTACTTTTATATAATCAACCTGAAATCTTCCGGTGTCTCTAGACCTCTTTCCCACATATAACCTGCTTGCATGATTCTCAAACCAAGTGTTAGCTCTCATTAAGTTATGTTTTACGTAAAATTCTACCAGGTGGCTTCCTCTTTCATTCCTTATCTCCTGTCCATATTCACCTACTACTTTTCCTTCGATTTTGTATTTATAACCCTGAATTCCCTGACCATAACTCTTGTTCCTCCTGCCACAGAACTTCACTAAATCCCATTATATTTAACGTTAACCTATCTCTTTCCCTTTTTAAATTCCTAAACTACCTGCCCGATTAACGGATCTGACATTCCACGTTCCGAGGAACGCCAGTTCTCTGTCTCCCGATAACAATATCTTCCTGAATAGTCCCGGCCCGGAGATCCGAATGGGTACCTATTTTGCCTCTGGAATATTTTACCCAAGAAGACGCCATCGCCATTTAACCATACAGTAAAGCTTCATGCCCTCGGGAAAAATTACGGCCTTAGTTTCCCTTGTTCTCAGCCGTTCGCAGCATCACCACAACAAGGCCCTTTTGGTTCATGCTCAAGGCCAGATCAGTCAATCAACCAGACTATTGCCCCTGAAACTACTGGAAAGGCTGCTGCCCCTCTTCAGGAAACACACGATTGTCTGGCCTCTCAACAGACACCCCTGCGTTGTGGCTGCACCAACGGTACGGGCATCTGTATCGCCGAGGCACGTAAGCCTCCCTACCAACAGCAAGGTCAGTGCATGTAACCAAACTAATAGAGAAAAGGAAGAAATCAACGAAAGGAGCCAGAGAAGTGTATAATCGTGACGAAATCAGCCAAAGAAAAGAAAGGTAAGGAAATTTACATGCGTTTTACTTTACGTTTTGACTAAAACTGTAGGTGAAAACTATAAAAATGATGGAAACTGAAAGTAAATGTGGACAAGTGGTCAGTGGGACGGTAGAACCCCCGTTATAAGTTGATCATATTGTTAACAAACTAGTAGAAGAAGGTGGAAGTTTAACTTTGACGAATATGGTGAGAATAATTTCAGGACACGTTTGCAAATAAGCTATGATTATTTTAGTGCTATGGTACAAAAATTTGGTGCAAAGTTATGATCAGAAATGCGAGAAGCGGTTGAATTATTAATAGCTGTTGTATATAAGTCAGTGAAGCAGTCATCCGAACACGGATTTGAACACCACAGTGCATTACTGAGGATGGTCCTACTGTGAGTGGTACGCGATTGCTTTCCTCCGAACTATTTGTGTACTGACCCAGCCAGGTATAGGAGGACCCGCAGTTTAACATGGATTCCGAACCACGGTGCAACTCGGTATTTTTCAGATAAAGGTGAAAGGAGTGGTAAGTGACATAACAATCCTAGAATTGAGAGGGGACCAAACCCACGACCTTTACAATAGTTGCCTCATTTCAGCAGTAGTGCAAAATTAGGAAACAGGATCTTTATATTCAGCACATCTTCCAGTATTTCGCTACAGTCAAACAAAAGCACCATCTGCAAAAAGGCTCTGAGGCTTCCGTCGTTATGATGCAGTGGGTGTCAGGGGTGTAGGTGCAGACGTTCCTATTGATGTCTAGTGACAAAGTACGAAACCAAATTACATTATTGTTTTCTTCATAGGCACACTAACAATTAGAGCCATTACGAGTAGTATGGTTTTAGGTTGTTTACAACCTCCAAGTTAGAATGGCACAAGCAAGCCATTAGTTGCATTAGGTACTGAAGTGTGCAAGCTTGAAAGTGAAACGTATTGTCTATAATGACAGGTGTGGTCCACTTCGGAGAGCATATAGGACTATGCAGAAAACATCAAGTAGTTAATTGTGTGAAGTGTTTATAGGAACACTATTAGAGGTAGAGGAAAACGATTAACATACAGAAATCCAGAAGAGGGAACTATGAGTAATCAGGAAAATTTTCTGTACATATGAAAAGGTAGCCCAACATTTATTCGGATATGAAAAAATGCAGACTAAAATTCTGTGGGTACATTAAGAGGACGGAACGACACAGCTTAACTCGAGAAACTGTGGAATTCCACGATATCAGCAGAAAACGGAAGCTGAAGTAATTAAATGGATAAAAATTAAGCACGAGAAACACAATATGCAAACAGAAATTTAGTAAGCAGGAAATTCTCGATTGGCCAAAAAATCTAGGAAGTCCGGAACAACTTGTTTTGACGTGAAAAAACAAGCACATTCTTATTCATGAATCTAATATATGCACAAAGCAGAGCTAAAGCATCAGTCTGAAAACAGTGGCTTGTTGTACGCCGCTTGGCCCTCAGTAGTTATCCTACTGAACTGGCACTCAGGCACTCCGGCCATCTAGATATATGTTTTCCGTGATTTTCCTAAATCTCTCTAGGCAAATACCGTGATGGTTCGTTTGTTAAGGGCACGGTCAATTTCCCTTCCCGTGCTCGACACCATCTGAGCTCGTGATCCGTCTCTTATGACTTCTATGTCGGGACGCTAAACCCAATCTTCCTTCCTTCCATCCTTCGCAAGGTCGAGTAAGCCCAAATGTGAACAATAATAATAATACCATATTGTAACAAATTAATTGCCCTTCACCAGTGTGTTGTAGTACTCCCGAAATTACATTTGCTTCTGTCAATTTCGCCCCGATAAAAGCAATGTTTTGAGTACTGTCTCCTGCAAACTCCTGAAAGTACTCAAAAATACGGCCCGATGATCTTAAGCTCGTAGTTTGTTGACTAAACTATATTGTGGAACTGTATCGAATGTCTTCTGGAAGTCAAGGAACACGGCATCAAAAAGACCGCATTTGTCTTCGTTCATCTGAATACCATGGACGATCAGAGTGACTTTTGTTTCGTGATGTCTGTGCTTATACACACATAAAAACCAGTTTTGAATCACCACGGTTCCCAGAAATCCTGAAATTAGACGTTGACTGTTGATACTGTATCACAAGCACAGTCCCTTTGACTGTTCAGAAATGTCACTAAATTCGCCCTAAGATATAAACAACCATGCATGGGCAGCGCCTATTGGAGGGGCATACAGCCGATCAGTTCCAGTCATTCCACCAGGAAGGAGGTACACGGGTAGTGTTGTCTGTAAGACAAGCGTGCCTAGACGGTCAATATTACGGATCGATCGCGTCCACATTGTTACTTTGTGCCAGTAAGGGCTCTCAAGAAGAGTCTCGGAGTGAACCAAAGCGATGTTGCTCGGACATGGAAGATATACTGGGAGACAGGAACTGTAGATGACATGCCTCGCTCAGGCCGCCCAAGGGCTACTATTGCAGTTGATGACCGCCACCTACCGATTACGCCTCGGAGGAACCCTGACAGAAATGCCACCATGTTGAATAATGTTTTTCGCCCAGTCACAGGGCGTCGTATTATAACTCAAATTGAACGCAATAGGCTTTATGATGCGCCACTTCACTCCCGACGTCCATGGCAAGGTCCATCTTCGCCACCACGACCCCATGCAGCGCGGTACAGATGGGCCTAACAACATGCCGAATGGACCGTGCAGGATTGGCATCACGCTCTCTTCACCGATGAGTGTCGCATTTGCCTTCAACCAAATAATCATCGCAGACGTGTTTGGAGGCTACCCGGTCGGGCTTAATGCAGTAGACACACTGTCCAGCTAGTGCGGCAAGGTGGAGGTTCCCTGCTGTTTGGGGTAGCATTACTTGTGGCCGACGTATGCTACTGGTGGTCTTGGAAGGCGCAGTAATGATTGCACGATACGTGAATTCCATCCTCCGACCGATAGTGCAACCATATCGGCGGCATATTGGCGGGGAATTCGTCTTCATGGACTACAATTTTAGCCCCTATCGTGCACATCTTGTGAATGACTTCCTTCAGGGTAACGACATCGCTCCACTAGAGCGGCCACCTGTCTGTGGTACAGCGTCAAGGGTAACCGCAGCCATGGTCTCCGAACTGATAGTCCATGCTGCTGCAAACGTCGTCGAACTGTTCGTGCAAATGGTTGCTGTCTTGCAAACGTCCCCATCTGTTGACTCAGGGATAGACAGAGATAGACACGTTGCTGCACGATCCGTTACAGCCATGCAGATACTATGCCTGTCATCTCGACTGCTAGTGATACGAGGCCGTTGGGATCCTGAAAGGCGTTCCGTATTACCGTCCTGAACCCATCGATTCCATATTCTGCTAACAGTCGTCGGATCTCGACAAAAGCGAGCAGCAATGTCACGATATGATAAAACGCAATCGCGATAGGCTACAATCCGACCTTTATCAAAGTCGGAAATGTGATGATACGCATTTCTCCTCCTTACACGAGGCATCACAACAACGTTTCTCCAGGCAACGCAGGTCAACTGCTGTTTGTGTATGAGTAATCGGTTGGAAACTTAAGTCATGTCAGTACGTTGTAGGTGTCGCCACCGGCGCCAACCTTGTGGGAATGCTCTGAAAAGCTAATTATTTGCATATCACAGCATGTTCTTCCTGCCGGTTACGTTTTCCATCTGTAGCACGTCATGTTCGTGGTGTAGCAATTTTAATGGCCAGTATTGTATTAAGACGGGGAATTTGTAAACTAATCTCGCGTACCTAAAGGGTTTTTCCACTGCTGAGATAATATTTTATGGGTGTAACAAAGACATCCCCACAGAGATTCCGGTAAAGCTGAGTTCGGGGTGGAGTGCAACGCGAGGAGCAGCGCAGTCAGACAGTCTAGACACTGTACGCCTTCTCCCGAGGGATCGGCACACCAGAATGCGGCGCTCAGCTCTGCGGACAGCCGGCATGAAGTATTCATGACATGTGTGGGACCTCGCAGCTTGCTCCGAGGCGCACTCCTTCCCTCTGCCGACGACGCTTCTCCAGCAGCTCCGAACAGTGCAGGATTTGAATTTTCCCTAAGTGGATGACAGGTAGATATTTAGGACATCTCTGACCTGCCTTTCAATCTCATATACTGCCTGACAAAACAAGTATAGCACCCATAAAGCATTGTTCGATTTCAGTGTAGCTTTGTAACAGGTAAAACGGCATAAGGTGAATCACATGCGGTACAACGGATCAAAGACGCATTACTGTTATTGAGCACTGCAATCTGGGTGACAGGAGAGAGAACCACTAACACAGAGCAAATAGTTTCCTGTTGAATAACAGCAGCTGAGGTAATTCTTATTTGTCAAATAAACTGCTTTCACCCGTTTATGAAATTTTTTTCAGAAACGCGACGATTTCGTGATATAAAGTCACATCTTCAGATGTGGATCTGCAAGACAGAAATTGTACAATCGTCATTATAATAAAAAAAGCAAATACCTATCCTAATAATATATCCTCTATGACAATCATCATGAAACATTCACGCGTCAGTACAACATTTAAGTCCCTATACAGGAAGGAGGGACTCAACTTTCTCAAAAATAAAATACTGTTACCCGAAACAAGCAAGGTGTCATAGATCAAAATGACCAGCTGAAAAATTGATATGTTAAAAACGTGTTTACTTAAAATGAGAAAAAGTAGAAGAAGAAAACAATACAAGTTAAAAGGCCCCGTTGGAAGCCCATAGTTAAGAAAACTCACTTCATACCACGAAGCGACAGACAGCAGTTCTTCAACCACCTGGTCATGCACCGCCACACAGCTAGTCCGTGTGCTCAAATGTGTCTCGGGCAGCACTAGCTCATCCATACATATAGTGCGTAAAGCTATGATATTTTCGCGCGTATCTAAACATCTTGGGAATGACTGAGGCCCCAGTAACAGAGCACATCACATAAATTATAAAATATTTCAGCGTATAAATCCTTAAAACCAAATAGACTAGATACAAGATCCTGTGCTTCTTGTTATATGCCGTGGCAGTGGAGTGAAGGAAATCAAACTTTTACAGTTTTTATGTTGGTGACTGTGCCCTGATAGTGAAATCTGAAAATTCATAAATGTAAAATAATGTATGATTCTTTGGCAGATTCTCATTATTCATTTACATCCTCATTCCTTAAGAAAACATCAAATTTTGATCCACATTACCACCAAATGCACCGTCGGCAATTATGCAGATAAAGAAATTTGCAGTTATCCGTAATGGGCCGCACAGCAACAAAAGTGCATTAGTGGTGTTCCTGTTTAGTGTCGTTACAGCGACTGGTGGGGTACATAAGAGGCGTGATAGCATCAGATGTTGGGTGCACACTGTGAAGGGCAAAGAGATGTCGCATACTCGCGTGAGACAGCGTTGTTAGCACCTGACAGAGTTTGAAAAGGACCTCCTTCTGGGTCTACATATGACCAGCTGGTGCAGGCGTGTGGTATCAGAATCTGTGGGTTATTTCGAGGGTTGTCCAGAAAGCAAGTTCCGACCGGTCGCTAAATAGAAACCACAGTGAAAATCAGAAATACTTTATTTGCAAGAGTTAGCTACCCTTTCCAGATACTTCTCTACATAGTCGGAGCATTATACCAAATTTTCAATCCCATTGTCATGGAAGGCAGCCGCCTGTGCTTTCCAATAATTCTCTACGGTGGTCTACATCTACATCTACACCTACATACATACTCCGCAATCCACCATACGGTGAGTGACTGAGGGTACCTCGTACCACAACTTCATCTTCTCTCCCTATTCCACTCCCAAACAGAACGAGGGAAAAATTACTGCCTATGTGCCTCTATATGAGCCCTACTCTCTCTTATCTTTGTAGTCCTTAAGCGAAATATAAGTTGGCGGCAGTCAAATTCCACTGCAGTCAGCCTCAAATGCTGGTTCTCTAAATTTCCAGAGCAGCGATTCACGAAAAGAACGCCTACTTTCCTCCAGAGACACCCACCCGAGTTCCTGAAGTATTTCCGTAACACTCCCGTGATGATCAAACCTACCAGTAACAAATCTATCTGAATTGCTTCAATGTCTTCCCTCAATCCGACCTGATAGGGATCCCAAACGCTCTAGCAGTACTCAAGAATAGGTCGTACTAGCGTTATATAAGCGGTCTCCTTTACAGATGAAACTTCCTGGCAGATTAAAACTCTGTGCCCACTCGGGACCTTTGCCTTTCGCGGGCAAGTGCTCTACCATCTGAGCTACCGAAGCATGACTCACACCCGGTACTCACAGCTTTACTTCTGCCAGTATCTCTTCTCCTACCTTCCAAACTTTACAGAAGCTCTTCAGCGAACCAGGCAGATCTAGCACTCCTGAAAGAAAGAATATAGCGGAGACATGGCTTAGCCACAGCCTGGGGGATGTTTCCAGAATGAGATTTTCACTCTGCAGCGGAGTGTGCGCTGATATGAAACTTCCTGCCAGTTTAAAACTGTGTGCCCGACCGAGACTCGAACTCGGGACCTTTGCCTTTCACGGGCAAGTGCTCTACCATCTGAGCTACCGGTACTCACAGCTTTACTTCTGCCAGTATCTCGTCTCCTACCTTCCAAACTTTACAGAAGCTCTTCTGCGAAGAGCTTCTGTATAGTTTTGGAAGGTAGGAGACGAGATACTGGCAGAAGAGCTTCTGTAAAGTTTGGAAGGTAGGAGACGACATACTGGCAGAAGTAAAGCTGTGAGTAACTGGCGTGAGTCGTGCTTCGGTAGCTCAGATGGTAGAGCACTTGCCCGCGAAAGGCAAAGGTCCCGAGTTCGAGTCTCGGTCGGGCACACAGTTTTAATCTGGCAGGAAGTTTCATATAAACGCACACTCCGCTGCAGAGTGAAAATCTCATTCCTTTATAGATGATCCACATCTTCCCGAAATTCTACCAATGAACCGAAGACGACTTTCCGCCTTCCCCACAACTGCCATTACATGCTTGTCCCATTTCATATCGCTCTGCAATGTTACGCCCAAATATTTAATCGAGGTGACTGTGTCAAGCGCTACACTACTAATGGAGTATTCAAACATTACGGGATTCTTTTTCCTATTCATTTCATTTCATTTACATTTGTCTATATTTGGAGTTAGCTGCCATTCTTTACACCAATCACAAATCCTGTTCAAGTCATCTTGCATCCTCCTACAGTCACTCAACAACGATACCTTCCCGTACACCACAGCATCATCAGCAAACGGTCGCACATTGCTATACACCCTATCCAAAAGATAATTTATGTAGATAGAAAACAACAGCAGACCTACCACACTTCCCTAGGGCACTCCAGATGATACCCTCACTTCCGTCGAACACTCACCATCTAGGACAACGTACTGGATTCTATTACTTAAGAAGTCTTCGAGCTACTCACATATTTGGGAACCAATCCCATATGCTCGTACCTTAGTTAGGTGTCTGCAGTGGGGCACCAAGTCAAACGTTTTGCGGAAGTCAAGGGATATGGCATCCGTCTGATACCCTTCATCCATGGTTCACAAGATATCATGTGAAAAAAGGGCGAGTTGTGTTTCGCAGGAGTGATGTTTTCTAAAGTCGTGTTGATGCATGGACAGCAACTTGTCTCAAGGAAATTCATTATATTCGAACTGAGAATATGTTCTAGAATCCTGCAACAAACCGATGTTAAGGATATTGGTCTGTAATTTTGAAAACCCGTCCTACCCTGCTTATATACAGGCGTCACCAGCGCTTTTTTCCAGTCGCTCGGGACTTTACGTTGGGCAAGAGATTCGCGATAAATGCAAGCTAAGTAAGGAGCCAATGCAGTAGAGTACTCTTTGTAAAAACGAATTTTAATCCCATCAGGACCTGGCGATTTACTTATTTTCAACCCATTCAGCTGCTTCACAACCCCAGGGATGTCTATCACTACGTCCTCCAAACGGGAATCTGTACGAGACTCAAACGGAGGTATGTTTTTACGATCCTCCTGCGTGGAAGGTTTCTCAAATGCTGAATTTAAAATTTCAGCTCTCATTTTGTTGTTTTCCGTTGCCAGGCCAGACTGATCAGTGAGTGACTGGATGGAAGCCTTCGAGCCTCTTACCGATTTTACGTAAGACCAGAATTTCCTTGGGTTTTCAGCAAGAACTTTTGCTAAGGTATGACGGTGGTAATGGTTGTATGATTCGCGTACCGTTCTTTTTTACAGCAGCACGAATCTCTACCAACTTTTGCCTGTCCTCATTCTCCTGATCTTTCTTGTACCACGAGTGCAACTGTCTTTGCTTCCTGAGCATTCTCCGAATTGTGCTGTTAAACCTCGGTGAGCCTTTTCCGTCCGTAACCCACTTTTTCGGCACATACTTCTCCAATGCGTGATTTACAATGTGTTTAAAATTTGCCCATAATTCTTCCACGTCCATCATACCGGAAGTAAATGAAGTCGATTCATTTACTAAGTGGGATGCTAAGAACTGCTTATCTGCTCTTTCTAGTAAGAATACTCTCCTAGCCTTCTTGACCGACTTTTTAACTTTCGTAACCATAACCGTAATGACAACATCATGATCACTAATCTGTGTCTCAACACTGACACCGTCTATGAGGTCTGGTATGTTCGTGGCTACCAGATCGAAAATATTTCCATTACGCGTTGGATGTCGATATAGCTGCCCAAGACAGCTTTCGGATAATGTGTTCAAAAATAATTCACACGATGGCTTGTCTGTACCACCTGTAATGAATCCATAGATATATCAGTCTATACTAAGTAGTTTGAAGCCGCCTTCGACTAATATAGCATAATCCGGGTACTTCTGTGGCACAGAGTGTAGACTCCCTCTGAGTGATTATAGAACTGTCACGGTGGAACCTGGTGGCCGGTAATAACACCCAACAATTAACTTTATTTCTCCTAGCCCTGTTAAACATGTCCAGATAACTTCACAATCACACTCTATTTCGACCTCAGTAGACACAGTTTTTTATCAACTGCAATGAAGACACCACCTCCTACGGTGTCTAATGTGTCTTTCCGATACACGTTCTAGCCCTCACAAAATATTTCAGGACTTCCTACCTTAGAGTTAATCTAGGTCTCAGTCCCAAGAATAATTTGCGCGCCACACTCTTTCTAGAGCGCAGTAAATTCAGGAACTTTATTCTGAACACTCTGAAAATTTACTGCTAATATATTGATATATGAAGTGTCTTTACACTGAGCACGTCCTGATTTCCTTGCCTGCACGTCGACTGGTGAGTGTTCATCAGGACACCTCACACTACTGCCTAGCCTAAAAAATCCCCATGTGCACGCCATAAGTAATCTGCTATCCGAGTCACCGCTTCCTTTGTGTAGTGCACCCCTGACCTATCTAGGGACGTCCTACAATTCCCCACCCAATAGCGCAAGTCTAGAAATCTGCAGCTAAGACCGTCACAGAGTCGACGGAGCCTCTGGTTGAGACCCTCCACACGGCTCCAAACCATAGGACCACGATCCACTCTGGGAACGATGCTGCAAATAGAGAGCTATGCTTGCACCCCGCGTGCGAGGCCAGTGGTCGTCACCAAATCCGCCAGCCGCCAGTAAGAACTGAGGATCGCCTCATAACCCAAGCGACATCCATCATTGGTGCCGACGTGAGCAACCACTTGCAGACGACTGCATCCCGTACGCTCGATAGCCGCAGGCAAGGCCGCCTCCACATCTTGGATGAGGCCCCCCGGCAGACAAACCGAGTGCACGTTGGAATTCTTTCCAGCCCTGTACGCTATTTCCCTAAGGGGCTCCATCACCCGCTTAACGTTGGAGCTTCCAATAACCAGCAAGCGTTTGCCCCCGTGTGCCTTCTTGGGCGTGTAGGCAGCGCCCAACTATTGTTTTCGTATCCAGCATTTCATGTGAATAGAGATGATACTCAGGACGAGCCAATTAGGGCTGTGTTGTGTGTGATCGAACTTTTCCCATCGAAAAGTCTGCAGGAGCGCCTACACTCCCCCTGCTGTGTGTGGTTTGGAACTGCCATGAAGAGGGAAGTGCGTGGCAGTTGTGTTAGGTGGGCTGCTTTCATTAAGGCGAAGCCTCTCAGCGGAGCCTCCTACTTGGCGAGAGACGTGTTTGTGCTAGGCACATTTACTCGCTCACAGAGGGCTCACAACAGGAAAGAGTGTCTTTATCCTATCGACAGTCATACAAGAGACACTACACAACACATCTGTGGAAAGCTTAATTTGTGTTTCACTGTGGTGTCCATTGCGCGACCGATCGGAACTTTCTTTCTGGACAGCCCTCGTAAAATCTGACAGAAGCCTGGTGTTGAGCTACATGGGAACATGAGTGCAGGAACACCTGTCATCAAGATTCTGATTGACCGTGTCTGACGACGGCAGAGGAGAACTTTCGAATTTTGCACCAAGCACATCATAACTCTTTCACATCAGCGCCTGCCATCTGAGAACGAGTAACAGACTCACTGCAACATTTTTTACCATCCTGTAACATTTGTCGGAGACCATAACTCTCGGACAAGGCACTTACTGTCTCAAGCGAGGTCTGCTGTTAACGTAACACAAAACGCCGTGCCTCGAGAGGTGCCGTGTCCTGGAAGCTTTGACTGCCGTTGAATGGCGTCGTATTATGTTCAGCAATGAATGGCGGCTCCGCACTATCCAGGCTGACAACCGTCGGTGATTACCATGGAGACCTGCTTCTAACGTCATACAGTGGAGTGACTCCTGGTATCATGGTGTGGGGAGCCAACTGAATCTGACTTCAAGTCATAGCCCGTAGTGTCACAGCGGTACTTCATGGACATCCTGAGTGATGTTACCTCACATGCGACAGTAACGTGGTGCCATTTTTCAGTAGCTCAACGTTCATCAACGCACGGTACGTATCATTATGAACCGTTCGCATGCTTTTGAGGTATTTCCATTAGCAGCAAGAACCCTACTTCTGTTGCAACGGAAAGTAAGTGGGATCAGCTCTGTCCTAGTTACAGTATCCAGGGTATGCAGTATCAGCTACATCAGTTATAAGCCAGATCATCGCAGAGAACGATACTGTGTTCTCATGACACCATTCGCAATGGAATTAGTGTATGCATCCAGACCAGAGAGGTTTCAACATACACTGATAGTTATTCCTAAATTTGACTCGAAGTTGCGATCACTGAAATAGCAACGTATACTCTCTCAACCAGGGAAGTTTCATTCCGTTTCCTCCGCCCTTTATTGGTGCTATAATTGTTTATCAGATTTTGTAGTAGCGTTGAATATCTCAAAACTTAAAAAAATACAAGAGACATCTCTAAGTTATGTAAGCTAAGAATCTCATGTACAGTATGTGCCGTCTACCTTGATCACGCCAAATAACTCTTTTGGTTCAAAATATAAATAAAAAATATATCAGCTAAAATATTGTTTAGCGACCATGGAGACATTAACCAGCACGATTGCCTATCTCCTATCTATGTTTGCGAAGATGTGAGCAGCAGTACGTCTGTTTCAAATAGTATCTTCCTTCCTTCCCTCAAGAGGGATATAACGTAGTCATGTAAATACAGCATTGTTCACTGAGGTGACAAAAGTTGTGGGATACTGATATACAAATATACAGATGGCGGTAGGATCGCGTACAAAAGCTATTAACGGGCATGGGCGGACCTGTCATTTTTATTCAGGTGCTCCATCTGAGAAGGTTTCCGACATGATTATGGCCACACGATCGAAATTAACAGACTTTGAAGGCGGAATGGTAGATGTAGCTAGTCGCGTAGGACATATCACTTCGGAAATCATTACACAATTCAATACTCCGAGATCCACAGTTTCAAGAGTGTGCAGACAATGCCAAATTTCAGGCACTGCCTTTCGCTAAGGAGAACGCAGTGGCCAACGGCCTTCACTTAACGACTGAGAGCAGCGGCGCTTGCGTTGAGTTGTCAGTGCTAACAGATAAGGAGAACTCTGTGAAATAATCGCAGAAATAAATGTGGGGCGTACGACGAATGTATCCGCTAGGACAGTGCAGCGAAATGAGGCGTTAATGGAGTATGGCAGCAGTCGGTTGACATGAATGCCTTTGTCGACAGTACGACATAGCTTGCATCTCCTCTCCTGGGCTCCTGACGATATATGTTGGATCCTAGACAATGGAAAACCATGGGAAGGTCCGGTGAGTCCCAATTTCAGTTGGTAAGAGCTGATGATAGCATTCAAGTGTGGCGCAGACCCCACGAAGCCATGGACCGAAGTTGTCAACATGGCACAGTGCAAATTGGTGGTGTCTCTATTAATGTTGCGGGCTGTGTTTACACGGATTGGACTGAGTCCTCTGATCCAGCTGAACCGAACATTGACTGGAAATGGCTATGTTCGGCTACTTGGACACTATTTGCAGCCACTGATGGAATTCACGTTCGCAGTCAACCTTGTCATGTCACCTGGCCACAGTTGTTCCCGGTGGGTTTTGAGGAACGTTCAGACCAATCCAGATTTGGGCACCCAGATCGCCCGACATGAGCCCCACCGAATATTTATGGGGCATAATCGAGATGTCAGCTGGTGCACAACGCCCTGCACTGGCAACACCTTCCCAGTTATGGACGACTATAGGGGCAGCACGGCTCAATATTTTTGCATGGGACTTCCAAGAATTGGTCGAGTCCATGTCACGTAGAGTTGCTGCACCATATTGGGCAAAAGGAGACCCAACACGTTGTTATAAGGATGGCATGACATTTGGCACCTCAGTGAATTTCATGTGAAACGGAAACGGTCTTCTTCAACGGTTCTGGAGTACTTTAATTCACTGTGGCAAAAAAGTATAGAAGATTCAAAGATGTTCAGTGGTGACAGTGACACTAAAGTCCATACGTTGTGCGATACAATTCATACGTGCTTCCCGTGTAGCCTGCTGCAAGTACTATAAGAGAGAATGACACATTCCTTCATCTTCTCAAGACTTGATGGAATATCGAGCTAGACAGCGTCTTTTATCCATTCCCAAACAAAAAATTCCAGAGCAGTTCAGTAAGGAAAGTCAGTAGGCCTATTCGCAAATGGTGTATCTGGCAGGGTACCTTTGGTTCAGATAGACGTGCACGCTAGGCATTATGTACGGACATTCATCGTGTTGGCACAACGTAATCATTCTGGTTATTATACGCACTGGGGAACAGTTGGAACATGACCGATCGTTAAGGTTACCATTGATGGAATACGCAACAGAAATTGTAGTACATAGCATCCCAAACCAGAACTAGGCTCTCCACTGTCTATTCGATCGGGTGTTTTCTTGGACCAATAATGCATGTACTCTGTTGGACAAGTAACATTCATAGGCAAAAAAGAACACTGGGGAGGAAGCTCTTCTCGGCGAGGGCAAATACCAGTCTCCTTGTCAAGTGCTCAAGTGTGGATTGATTGTAACGTACAACAGAAGCTGGAACAGTATCTTCGGCAGCTTTCCCTTTGCGAGCACTACGACGACTGCAAGTTCAAACTTCTGCTTTTCCGGAGCGTCATTACAAGACGCGAAAACATCCGTCGGAAAGGTCCGATGTTTCACCATATTGCTTTTCGTACATCCCTTCTGTCTGAGTACATACTTCGATCATAGCGAAAGAAGAGTAACTGTGATGCTGTTTTTAATCACAGACTGCATTTACTGCAGAGAACTAGCAGTTTAAAAGTAGTACTATAGCTGTAAATAAGAAAATATTATTGCAGTTGCTATTCTGCTAACCTACATTCTCCACACCTTATTCCCGTTGGTGTATATTGTACTCGAGCAAACTTTCAATGGAAGACGGTTAACTGGATGACCGGTGAGAATTTCCCTGCGTTTCCGTTTGTTTACTCTCAACGCCAACAAGTGAACAGTTTACGTTTGCCAGGGTACCTGCAATGTGTGCTAGTACAGGTGAGCCCAAGTCGATTCTGTGTTAAGTTTTCAAAAATGTCTTGTTTACGAGAATTGTACATTGCGATATGCTTATTCTGTAAGTTCTTCAGCATATCGCATAAGTCTGTTTTGTTTAATTACCGGCGTTTCCTGGGTATTTATTGATTCAAAAGTTTTATTAGCCCATCTCCTTCACCTCTCTCTCTCTCTCTCTATCCATATCCTCCTCCCTCCCTCTTTCTCTCTACCTCCTCTTACCCTCCCTCTCTGTCCATATACTGCTTCCTCTTTCTAGTTCTTGTCCTCATCATCTCCTTCTCCTATATCTCTCTGTCCATCTTTCTCTCTCCTCCTCTTCCTACTCCGCCATATCTACGTCTATCACACGGTTATTACCCCCATTTTCACCTCATACCGATGACAGGTTGGAGGCTTTTAGCCCCACAGTATTTATTTTCCAATTGTAAGTAATATGTGTATCACGTTTGGTTGTTATGGGGCCAGGGGCTTAAGGGAAGATGTTCAACATGTGGGTAAGTGACGTATTTTCTAAGAGCATACACTATGTGATCAAAAGTATCCGGACACCTGGCTGAAAATGACTTACAAGTTCGTGGCGCCCTCCATAGATAATACTGACATTTAATGTGGTGTTGGCACACGCTTAGACTTGATGACAGCTTGCATTCTTTCAGGCATACGTTCAACCAGGTGCTGGAGGGTTTCTTGGGGAATGGGCCTCACTCTTCACGGAATGCTGTATTGAAGAGCGGTATCGATGTCCGTCGGTGAGGCCTGGCACGAAGTCGGCATGCCAGAATGTCCCAAAGGTGTTTTATAGGATTCAAGTCAGGACTCTGTGAAGGCCAGTCCATTACAGGGATGTTATTTTCGTGTAACCAGTGAGCCCCAGACAGTGCATTATGAACAGATGCTCAATTATGCTGAAATATGCAGTTGACATTCCTGAATTGCTCTTCAACAGGAAACACGAAGCGCTTGAAACATCAATGTAGGCCTGCGCTGCGATAGTGCCACGCAACACAACAAGGGGTGCAAGCCCTCCCCATGAAAAACATAACCACACCATAACACTACCACTTCCGACTTTTACTGTTGTCACTACACACACTGGCAGATGTCATTCACCAGGCATTCGCCATACCCACAACCTGCCATCGGATCGATACACTGTGTACCGTGATTCGTCACTCCAAAGTTTTTCCACTGTTCAATCGTCCAACTTTTATGAGCCTTACACCAAGAGGGGCGTCGTTTGGCATTTATCGCAGATATGCGTGGCATATGAGCAGCCGCTCGATCGCTAAATCCAAGTTCTATCACCTCTCGCCTAAATTTCATAGTACTTGCACTGGATCCTGATGCGGTTTGGGTTTCCCGTGTGATGACCTGTCTATTACACATTACGACCCTCTTCAACTGTCGGTCAGTCAACAGACAAGGTCAGCCTGTATGTTTTTGTGCTGTACGTGTCCCTTCATCCTTCCATTTCACTATCACATCAGAAGCAGTGGACCTAGGGATATTTAGGAATGTGGAAATCTCGCGTACAGACGTATGACACAAGTGACACCAAGTCCTTGATTTCCGCGAAAAACTACATTCGCTCTCTGACGATGTCTATGACTACTGAGGTCGCTGATTTGGAGTACGTCGCAGTAGGTGGCATCCCATTGCATCTAATATGAAAACCGTATGTTTCTGGGTGTGTCCGGATTCTTTTGATCACATAGTTATGCAACATACACAAGGAGCTCAGGGGTTATCCTGTTCCTCGATTTCACACCCTAAGTACCGTCTGTGAGCCTTCCTAATACAGAGCACTGTTTGCCTCCTTTGCGATTTCAGTGTAACAAAAACTGTCAGCACTTCAAAAAAGGGTTCAAATGGCTCTGAGCACTATGGGACTTATCTTCTGAGGTCATCAGTCCCCTAGAACTTAGAACTACTTAAACCTAACTAACCTAAGGACATCACACACATCCATGCCCGAGGCAGGATTCGAACCTGCGACAGCAGCGGTGGCACGGTTCCGGCCGGCGCTGTCAGCACTGTTTAAACATGTGCGAAACATATTGAATCACAGTAATTACAAAGGCCATTCAAACTAAGTACACTTCAGTAACAATTTCTTCCAATGCATGAACAGAACACAGCTTGTTATAGGCTAAAAGTATGCTTAAATGAAACATACTTGGCTCCACCCTTCCTCTTCGCTTCCTCTTGTCGGTACGAGCTCGGTCTAAAAATAACGTCAGAGTACATACAGCTATTGGTGCTTGAACCTTCATAACTTTTTCTACCATCAGCGGGATTTCGAAGCCTATATTTATGAACCTTAATAAAATAAAATTATAATTAGTTGCACATTTCCTTTAACTACGAAATGGCAGCTAATTCGAGTATTTCACTGTCGTTATCGTTATGGATGTGGTCGGTACACTAAAAAACATTCTTTTCATTCTAGACCCATTTTTACTGTTGGCTAGTGTTATTTGCTCGTTGATGTGTTGAGTCTCACGACATGACTGACACACTGAAGATTACAGATAAGAGATAATTGCACTTCATACCATTAAAATTTATCCAAGTCTAATACTAATAGATCGTTTTTGAATATTTTCTCTTCTACTTCTCTCACCAACACGCCTACGTCTTAACGGTAGAGAAGAATCTTACTTCCACAGTATCTTTAGACAAATAAGAATTCATGTACTGAAAAAATTTGGATGCAATTGCTCCACATGTTACTGAGTGATCCCTCAACGCTGCCCCTTTTCCATTACCACCCCTATGGGATGCTGGTATTTCTTAGTTCTACAGTGCTTCTTTCCAGATAGTAAGCAACCTCTAAACACCTGTTCTTTAAAGAGCCGAATTCCACTGCATCTAATAGCTTGGAACTTCTGATTACTACTACTACTACTACTACTAATACGTGATCAGGCCCAGTGGACAGCACGCATCTACAAGTTTCCTCCTCCACTGTATTCTGTCCAATGCTGCTATCCGCCATTCGTCCACATGTATTGACATTTGTTTTAAATCTTCATGGAGTCCATCCCTCCAACGCTTCTTGGGCCTCCTTGGCGGTCTCTTTCCTGTAGGTGTGAAATCCAGGAGCTTCCGAGGCCATCTGTGATCCTCCATCCGAGCTACATGGCCGGCCCACTGCATCAGTTTGGCTTTCACAGCTCCTGCTATGTTGGGCTGCTAGTATAGTTCCTCAAGCTCTTGTTGTATCTGATCCTCCATTCCCCTGTATCTGCATCCAGAACCGGAAAGATCTTCCGAAGCACTTTTCTCTGAAAGACAAGGAGCTTATGGAGGTTCTGTTTCCGGATACTCCATGTCTCAGAGCCACATAGAACAACAGGCTGGATCAGGGTTTTGTACAGTCGAATCTTGAACTGTCTGGAGAGAGATTTGGACCGAAGCAGTTGTGCAAGGCTGTGGTAAGATCGGTTTGCCGGTTGTATTCTGGCATTGATCTCTGCTTCACATGACGAGTTCTCAGTGAAAAATGCCCCTAGGTATTTGAATTCTTGCACTCTCTAGTAGGAATGGTCCCCAACCTGTAGTTATTGTAGATGATCAGCAGTCTGACAATGACCACGCGTCATAACGAGGTACTCTGTCTTAGCTTCGTTTATGTTTAGCCTAAATTTGCTGGAAGCCTCCTTTATTGCTTTGGTCATTTGCTCCAACTCCTCTTCCGACCTAGAGAGTAAACAGATGTCGTCTGCATAGGCTAAGTATGCCAGTCTCTTTCCTTCGACTTCAATCCCTTCGTTCTCTTGGAAGGTCTCGCGCACGATCTTCTCGAGGGCAAAGTTGAGCAGGATAGGGGACAACCCATCTCCTTGTCTGAGTCCTGTCACAATTTCAAATTCCTCAGTTACGCGATTTCCCATCTTCACCTTTGCATGTGTTTCGTTCAGACAGATCTTTATCAGATTGATGAGTTTCTCTGCTATGCCAAACTCCCTTAAACAGTTGAGCAGGCTCTTGCGATGTATGCAATCCTAGGCCTTCTTAAAATCAACGAATAAAATGTGCAAATCTTTAACATATTCACCCAGTTTCTCAGTGAGCTGCCGGAGACTGAAGATGTGATGTACTGTTGACCGTCCTGGCCGGAAACCTCCCTGGTACTCCCCAATCACCGATTCTGCCACTGGCTGAAATCTATGTATGAGGCAATTGGACAGGATCTTATAGCAGACGTTAAGCAGGGCGATTCCTCGATAGTTGTCACATTTCAGTTTGTCGCTCTTCTTATGTATTGGACAAATCAGAGCTGTTTTCCATTCTCTTGGTAGTTCTTCTTTGGTCCATATTGTCTGTATCAGTCGGTGAATGTTATCTGCAAGTTTCTCGCCTCCTGCCAAGCCTGTATTCCATCTTCACCTCGACTCTTATTCTGTTTAAGGTGTCTGATTCTGGTTTTTATCTCATACAGGGTAGGTGGGGGATAGTCTGCATCGGCTGTAATTGGGTACTGGAAATCAATCTGCAGTTCGGGTTCATAACAATTTAGCAGCTGTCGAAAATACTCTTTCCATCTCTCAGCTATGTCCCTATCGTTCTGATTACTGTGTTAAATACTCTATGTTAAGCATGTACGTGATAAAAAGTTTATGAAAGATTTGAAATTATGTTTAAAGTTTGTCAGATGTTGCTAATTGCTCTCTTTATCAAGCACTAAGTGAGTATAGCCTGAGAAAATTTCTCTCCGTTTCAAAAAATCCTACATTTCACCCATATAAGTGTTTATGACCTCGTATCACATGAGCTATGTGTCGAACAAATGTACTGCGAATGGAGTTAGTAGCTAAGAAGTAATAAATGTAAACACCATTCCTAATGTGGCAGATTCTCTTTCGTTTCAATGTTTACGGTATTATATCTCCTGAACTATCTGTCGCTCAATGATATAATTTTCCAAGCACATCGATGGCATGTATGGATGCCGCTTGCAAAAAAGTGTTCCAAAAAGAGTTTGTACTAAGGATGTTATAAATAAAAACATTACGCCTGATGTAGCAGCTTTACAGCGTGAACAGAAAATATTTAGTAAGTGATAACCTCTTTCCTTTCAGCATTCTGCGGGGAGTGTCAGCGAAAAAAAAATTGGTAAGTGTTCAAATTATGTGTAAAATTTGTTGCAAGTCGGTAACTGCTCTCATTCTCTACTACTGGATGCATAAAATATTGGTTTCCGCACTTTGTGCGTTGTATTCCTTTTTCATCCCACGGATATGTTGGACATATGTAGTTACAACCCCTTTTGCAAAGTATTTTCTAACATTACCATCTAGATGAGGTTGAAAGTATCTTCGATCCAGCAAGGTGGGCGGTAGGGAGGAAATAGCAGGTTCCCTTCCTGGTCATCAACTCGTTACACTTATGTCCTTGGTTCAGTTCAAGATCCTCCAGAATATCCCATGGTATGACGATATATAATGATGATGATGATTGAGACGTGGAGAGGGGTAGGGTATCTGCCAGTAACATGTTCACCTCCTTCCTCCTCTCTTATCATCATAATTAGCAGCTATATTAGTAACTAGGTTTCGCCCGCGACTTCGACCACGATAATTATGGGCCCGCATCAGTTGAGAAAAAACCTGAAGCTTATCATCGCTGAGAAAAACGGATGCAAAATACTAGAGGTAAAGCTTTCAAAAGCGCGCAACGATAAAGAATCGATGTGTTTGTAAGCCCAGATATAAATATTTGCAATATGAAATTCCAGTAGACTTTAATAGGGGGAGAGCCTACAGTTGTATTTACAGAAATTAGGAAAATTAGAGATTTTCTTTATACACAGAATTTGATGTTTTACCCTTAGGAGCCATTATAAACGAATTACCTGAGCTAGAAACCGGGTGCGAGCTACGTAGAGTTGTTTATGTGAGAGACAGTACGTCCTGAGATCGACGCCGAAGGCTCGAAGTGACTGTGCTTGCGAATTGTTGATGGTCATGGCGAAGCATATGCTTGCGAGAAATTGCACATGTTTGAATTAGAGAGGGAAGATGTTCGGAATGGGGGCGTGGGGGGGTATGAAAACTATTTCACCATCTCCACATCCCGAGAGAAGTTCACCTTTTGTAATACTATTACGAAGCGGCACCTCTTTAATTTGAGTTCCATTACACAGTTTGGGATGGGTTAATGATGGAAGCAACATCATCAGAATACCCACCTCCGGAGCTTTGTTATGCGCAGTGAGTCCGGTTGCAGAAAGTGAGTTAAGAAAATCTAACGTAAACAGGTAACATCGGTCCGGTAAATTTGAAAAACAGTGATTCAAGAATATCTGTTCATATCGGGATTAAACGGTTAACATACTTATTATGATGACAGAAAGTTAAAAAATCCTATCACTTCTCTTCTGGTTCAATTTAGTTTTATAAAACTTCTGCTGTCCCGATTTTTTTCTTCCAGTATAACGAAATGATCCTTACACAAAATTTCATCGATCAAGAAGCTTGACCAAAAATTTGATTATGACAAAACTGGTTTCACCGAAAAAGATCTAAAGGTTTCTAAGACAGTTTTCTGTACTTGCTATGGATTCCAGTTTCTCTGTACTAATCCAGTTAAAGAAAACACTGCATGTATAGCTAACTCGGTTTTTAGGTGAGATACCAAGATGAGATATGTACCAAGATTTTAAGTTAAACGCCCAACAATAGAACTGTAGAAACCGCATGCAATTTCGTGCAGTAGTTTTCACGTGATCATACGGACAGACGCATAGACAAATATTTTAACAGTAATTATTTTTACTTTGGAATGCATTACGGGAACAGCAGTGATCAATGTCTTATAAATGTTTACTATTAAAAACAGTCTTGATCACGATTTATTTCTCAAGGTGACCGGTTTCGACCACTACTGTGGTCATCTTCAGACCATTGAGTAGGAACCTCTTTCTGTTGGAGAATCACTACTCTCCTTAAATGTCTCCTATGTATAGACATCGGCCAGTTAAAATTTTGTTACATGTATAGATTTCATGCTGTATCAAATACTTCCTTCTCGTACTTACCTTCACGAGACAATTGAAATGAAGACACGTAAAATGCGAGCCTTTAAATTGAGAAGCTAGTAACAGGTTATTAGTTACAGGAGTAAGTAAAATAAATACGCTCGGTACCGGATTTTACCCCCCCCCCCCCCCCCCAATGAACCATGGACCTTACCGTTGGTGGGGAGGCTTGCGTGCCTCAGCGATACAGATGGCCGTATCGTAGGTGTAGCCACAACACAGGGGTTGTTGAGAGGCCAGACAAATGTGTGGTTCCTGAAGAGGGGCAGCAGCCTTTTCAGTAGTTGCAAGGGCAACAGTCTGGATGATTGACTGATCTGGCCTTGTAACAATAACCAAACTGGCCTTGCTGTTCTGGTACTGCGAACGGATGAAAGCAAGGGGAAACTACAGCCGTAATTTTTCCCAAGGGCATACAGCTTTGCTGTATGGTTGAGCAGTTGAATGGAATGGACATTGTCTTGAAAGAAGGGTATAAGATGAACATCAACAAAAGCGAAAGGAGGATAATGGAATGGAATGTAGTCGAATTAAATCAGGTGATGCTGAGGGAATTAGATTAGGAAATGAGACACTTAAAGTAGTAAAGGAGTTTTGCTATTTGGGGAGCAAAATAACTGATGATGGTCGAAGTAGAGAAGATATAAAATGTAGACTGGCAATGGCAAGGAAAGCGTTACTGAACAAGAGAAATTTGTTAACATCGAGTATTGATTTAAGTGTCAGGAATCGTTTCTAAACGTATTCGTATGGAGTGTAGCTATGTATGAAAGTTAAACATGGACGATAAATAGTTTAGACAGGAATATAATAGAAGCTTTCGAAATGTGGTGCTACAGAAGAATGCTGAAGATTAGATGGGTAGATCACATAACTAATGAAGATGTATTGAATAGAATTGGGGAGAAGAGGAGTTTGTGGCACAACTTGACTAGAAGAAGGGTTCTGTTGGTAGGACATGTTCTGAAGCATCAAGGGATCAGAAATTTAGTATTGGAGGGCAGCGTGGAGGGTAAAAATCGTAGAGGGCGACCAGGAGATGAATATACTAAGCAGATTCAGAAGGATGTAGGTTGCAGTAGGTACTGGGAGATGAAGAAACTTGAACAGGATAGTGTAGCATGGAGAGCTGCATCAAACCGGTCTCAGGACTGAAGACCACAAAAATAACACCGGATTTTAAGACCGATTTCCATGGCAGTAACAGTTACCTAAAAATTGGCTTGGATAAGCTCATTTTCAGTGTAAGATGTTCTGTTTCTGCGTCTTCTCAACGGCTTGATGGTTTTTTTCATTGTATTCTCATGCTTTTGTTATTATGGACCATTACGCAAATAAAAGGGGGAGAGAGATAGAGAGAGAGTGATAGAAACAAACCTGGGCTGTCGAACTCAGTAGGCTTCATGCGACTAACGTATCACTAAAACTAGCAAATATCAATGTATTTCGTTGTCATCTAATGCTCTATCCATTTACTTAAGGAAACGTTTTTACAGTCTCAAACAATGGTCCCCATTCCACTGTCAGTGTAAATGTTTCGAGAAGGTGAGAGATACTGAGTGTTAGTTGTGGTGCTGTCGCAATGTTATTAATGAACCTGAGAGTTCACTGTGTTGTTGATGGAGATGAAAGAGAAAAAACCACTTTTCATAGGTCTCTGCATTAGCACTGATGAACATAACTGTGTCATCTATTCCTTCTGAATACATTACGATACAATGATGTTTAGATGACCGAAGACCTTCCTCTTCCTAGACATCTGGGTGATGAGGTGGTTGTGAAGAAATGAAACAACGTAAGAGATAATAACCACACAAGTAGACGGCGGAGAAATTTGGTCTATTTGTGTAACTGCAGAAGAAATATCATTGCAAACTGCAAGGACATGATCTAATAAAGTTCATAGCTGCACATTGTTTTAATGTCGCACAAGTAATAATACATAACACACTGTCCAGTCTCATTAATGTGACCATCGTCTATTTTCCGTGCCAACGTACAATAACCGTGTACAGACAGCAGGTGACAAGCCAAGCAGTGGAGGGTGTATAAAGCGTGTCGATGGAACGCGAAAAACAGTATAGTTGTTGTCGTAATGCAGAAATGGAGAGATTTATTGGACGTCATAAATAACGCGATTATCGACTATCGGGCCAAGAGTGGAAGCATTTCCGAATCTGTTAAATTTGTAAACTGGTCGAGTGTCACCATGGTAAAGGTATACCGGTGCACATTAAAATGGTGCTAATCAAAACGGGCTCCGAGTCAACGGAGGTGCACAACGGGTCATAGATGACATGGTCGAAGACGACAGTGGAAATGCGTACTTGGGAATATCGGTGCAAATTTGAGCATCTGAGAGACCAAATGAAACATGCGGCTCTTCAACGACCGTTCGGCGAACGTTACTGCATATGGAACTACACAGCAGGCACTTGGGTAATGCACCCATGATGGCTGCTGTTCATCGGCGACGAAGACTGGAATTCGGAAGTCGATTCGCAACTACACATTCATTGAGCAGTGATAGGTTGGAAGTGAAACATGGACGATAAATAGTTCGGCCAAGAAGAGAACAGAAGCTTTCGAAGTGTGGTGCTACAGAAGAATGCTGACGATTAGATGGGTGGTATTGAATAGAATTGGGAAGAAGAGGAGTTTGTGGCACAACTTGACCAGAAGAAGGGATCGCTTGGTACGACATGTTCTGAAGCATCAAGGGATCACCAATTTAGTATTGGCGGACAGCATGGAGGGTAAAAATCGTAGAGGGGCACCAAGAGATGAATACACTAAGCAGTTTCAGAAGGATGTAGGCTGCAGTAGGTACTGGGAGATGAAGAAGCTTGCACAGGATACCGCAGCATGGAGAGCTGCATCAAACCAGTCTCAGGACTGAAGACCACAACAACAACAACAGGTTGCCTTTTCAGATGAATAACATTTTACGCTCTATTAGACAGATAGTCTTTGGCGGGTCTGGCTTGGAAAGTCCGAATGCGAACACCCTTCAACAATTTTCGGAAGTGTCCCTACAGCAGAAGAAAGCGTTATAGCCTGGACAATGCTTTCGTCTCATTTCCTGGGTGATCTTGTCATTCTAGAAGGCACAGAGATTCGACACAAGTATGAATATAGCGTTGCTTATCGTGTCCACCAATACATGTAGTTTGTTTTCCCTCAGCACGATGGCATCTACCAGTAGGAAAAAGCCACGTGCCACGTGTCACACAGCTCGCATTATGTATGAGTGATTCGAAGAGAACCAGGGCGAGTTTACATCAGTGCCATTGCAACGAAACTGCCCCGATTTCAACCCTGTCAAAACTCTGCGGGACGACCTCCATGATGAATCACAGCCTAGAAAACTAGCGCACCGTGCCACGGCACCAGAGCTGATACTGCTCCACGTCCCTTTCGGTGCCTTCTACAAACTCACTGACTCTCTTCCGGCACTGATCCTAAATATTACAAGACACAACAACAAATGCACATTCAGAAGTCATAGGAAAAACACAGTGACTGACACCACAATGCCTACAACCTCATGTCACCCAAATATCCACAAACAGGCATCATACAGGTCAAGGCTACATAGATCAACTAAAATACCACTGAACCAAGAAAACAACTAGAAATAAACGCAGTGAAAAAGGCTGCAGTTGCCAATGGGTACAATGCTTCCAAGGTAGACACAATCCTAGACCAAGTGAAGAAAGAGCTAAGTACAAATTGCGCCACAGAAAAGACGAAAACAACTGTATATCTAGTATCCCATACATTGGCAATATATCACAGAAGATTGAAAATATTTTCAAAAATCACGAAGTAAAGATTGGGTTTGCTACATCCAATAAACTACAATAAAAACTAATACACAACATAAAGTGTAAGCATGATCCATACTCAGACTCTGGAATATACAAGGTCACATACGAGGAATGCTCCATATGCTACCTAGGATAAACAGGCCCAATTTCAACACAAGGTACACAGAGCACCTAAAAGCCTACAAACACAACAGTCACACTACATCAGCCATAGCTACATATGTACATAAAACAGGACACTCATTTGAACGCTATGGTTGCAGGTTCGAATCCTGCCACGGGCATGGAAGTGTGTGATATCCTTAGGTTAGTTAGGCTTAAGTAGCTCTATGTCTACGGGACTGATGACCTCAGATGTTAAGTCCGATAGTGCTCAGAGCCATTTTTGAACTCATTTGGAAAAATAGAGCAAAATGTCAAAGTACTCCACCAACTACATAAATGACATAAAATGGATTTTCTAGAAGAACTGGAGATATATTCACATTACAGAAAATATGAAGATAAAATATTAAACGAAAAACTTGAAAGTGAATCAGTGAATTCCTTCAGATGTTTCGATAGTATACTTAAATAAAAATAGTAACACATAGAAATAAGCACAGTTCTAAAATAGACATAAGAAAATTATGATCCAAATTGTTAAGATAAATAACCTCAGTACAAAAGTATATCATTATGGAAGACCCACAATACCATCACTCTTTACTACTTGCGAGAACATCTGTCTCACTGTTTTGTTTATGTAAAATGTTTTCGATCCTTAAAAGTGTACAAGTTGTGTGTGACGTTAAGTGTGTGTGAGACTCTGCACAAATGGACCACAAAGGAAACTGTATGTAAAAATTCTTCCACATTTTGCCACTAACTCCACAAAAATATCGACAACCCACTAAAACTCGCGTATTTTCTTAAACATTGCAGTAAAGTCAACAAAATGAAGCAGAATCTCACACATCGACAACATCACATAGGAATGACATAACAAACACAAAAAACGCACTTGATAATGGGAATCATTTCCCGAAACGCGTAGTGCGGAAAATAATATAAAGAAAATCGTGACTGGTAGCAGATGAGTTATTTACAAAGAAACCTACGTATATAGACTGTAGTGGCGAATGAGAACTTTGTATCAAGGCTTGGAATTTCAACTTGGTTTTCTGCTTACTGTGTAGGTGCGTCACACACTGTGACATAACTTTCACATTTCAGAAGAGAATTATAGATTAACTCTTCTTACGTTTCTTCTTGGTGGAAGAAGGTAATTATAAATGAAAAGCACAATGTTGTTTATGATCTACTATATTTAAAACTGTGGTTGCAATAGCAGAATGTTCTAAGCATACGTTAAACCAAATACTGCATGATCGGCTCTGCATCAGGAACGGGCAGCTCTGTGCTGTCGGTTGTTATTTAACACCAGAGAGACACAGATTTCAAAATACAGTCGTAAAATAATATTTTTTATATGGCTATATTATGCCACATGAAGATGAGTGAACGTCCTATGTTGAAATGTATTCGAAGTTATTAGTGTTTTTAACAGTAATTTATTTCATCTATTCCTTTTATTCTTCACCTTCCAATGAATGACACCAATCGCAGTGCTCTGTGCAAGCAAACAAGTGTTGAAGTGTTACTAGTTTTCTTTCTCCTCCAAAGCAGCTCTGTACGGCTAAGCTCTGAGAAGCTAACAGGCTCCTGGCCTCAGCAGGTAAATAGACCCTTTGTTCTGCATACTGATTGGCCACCCAGCTCTCTGGAACACGCTTTCTCTCTGGAATCCGGCCAATAGCAGAGTTTCAGTCGCATGAATGCAATATCATCGGAGACATAGTAGGATGGGCTGATTCCGGCTATCGCTCGTAGAAGGAAATTTATGGCGACGCCATGGCAAGGTTCAGAGCGTACGTGTGGAATGAAAGAAGCGGATAACGGAAATTTTACGGTTCTCTGCATTCCGCGCAGACAAAATGATAGAGAGAGCAATTTCATGCTTATTAAAGCGTGCTGGGAAACCGAGTTAAAAATTGGCGCACATTGTTGCCAAAACCACAGTTCCAAATGTCTTCCATATTTCCACTCAGAGGAAGACGTAAGATAAAAAGAGAGAAAAAAGTTCTGGTACAAGCTTTAAAGAAATATAATCTTGTATATTGAAATACCGCTATGTTTATGGCATGTAATATTCACATAATCAAAAGATATACGGTACAGAACTTTCGTTCCTGGAACAAAACGAAACGCATCAAACTCATGACCTCTGTAGCTGTCTTCTGAAATGCAGTGGCCGTTATTATAGACATTTTTAAAGGCTACCGCATTTTACAATTCTTTATGTTGCACGGAACTTGCCAAAATTTTGTGTAATTATTATTAGAACTAGCAATGCTGGGTGTTTACAGATCTCAGAGGTAGTATTTTGTAGACTTGATGATATAAAAGGTACAGAAAACGATCACATTCAGGGATTACTCATTAAGTTGTCATTACTTCCTTCTGTTCCGTACACGAGCAATACGGATGGTAATTTTGCCCACATTGACAACGATAGCATTATCTAATGCTTATTTCCGATGTGAAGAGCTATAACGGGCGGCTATTGCTGTGGTTCTCGGTAATCGTTTTTATATTTATGTGTTCCGGATTAACTTTTACAAATGATTTCACTTCAGTGTTCGGATCTTGATCATGTTTTAAAACAAAAGCATTGGAAAATCAAAACCAAAATGTGGTACGTAGTAATCCGCTATCTGTTTTCTGTAACACTGTTCGACATGGGTTCTATTTCTGATATTAAAGTATGTACTTCTAGATCATTTTACCGGGGGAAATTAAAATATGTAAACTAAATATCGTTGCCAGGGATAACACAGAGACGTTATAGAGAAATACTGGTATGTTGCCGCATCCAGTAGTGACAGAACGATAATTTCTTGTGAAACAGCAGGTGAGAAGAATCAGACATCATTAGGTTATCTCCCGCCACACCTATGTCATTAAGACCACCTGAAACATCTCATTAACTGGAACGGCGACAGCCGGTCGCTGCCTCGACAGTAAAGCTTCTTGCCTCCTAGGGGCAGGTGCATCGAGTTTACAACAGTGGTGTTAGCCGCAATTTGTGTCAGTCTTAACGAGTGGGTGTTTTGGCTGACAAGCAACTGTCTGTCATATTTCCGAGCACGGTTGAATTTTTTAGTTCCTGTGTATAAACTGATTGATCCTGGTGCTGAAGGTAAAACAACTGCTTGTTTTTACTAATCAGCGTTCCTCTAGATCCCTACTATTAGTTTAATACAGGTGTATTACCAAAGCGGTATTTTTAAATTTGCAGAAATGTCACTTCGTCGTGGATGTCGATATAAGCTGGTCAGCTTCTGCTACATCTGTGGGAAGTTCAAGTCATAAAGAAAGCATACAGACATTACTTTGGAGTAGAGGTAGGAGACCAAGATAAAGAATGGGCACCACATTTCTGTTGTGCTACATGCTACTGCACACTAATTCAGTGGTGGAAAGGTAAAGAGAATGTGGCGTTGTTTGCTGTTCCCATAATGTGGAGGGAGCCTAAGTACCATGTTACTGATTGTTATTTCTGTCTAACAAACGTTCAGGATTTTACAAACAAAACGTTGAAGAGGCACATTGTTTACCCAAATCTGCCTTCAGCGAGAATGCCAGTGCAGCATTCCGACAACCTTCCAGTACCATCAAGAGCTCGAGGTCAAATTGCCTGTGTCAGTGAAATAAGTAGTCCTGAAGAAATCACAGATGATGATTCTTTATATCACTGCACAAGTGAGTCATCGCCACTTTTGTTAACACTGGAAGATTTAAATGATTTAGTACGTGACCTAGGACTAAGTAAACAAAACTCGCTGATGATTGGTTCAAGATTACAAGAGTATAATCTACTGCACCTAAGTACTAAAATCAGTGTGTTCAGGCACAGAGAATATGCCTTTATATTTTATTTTTCAACTGACGAAGCACTGAAATTTTGCAATCACATCGCTGGCCTGGTGAAAGTGCTGAACTTCACTTATATTTCACAGGAGTGGAGACTTTTCATAGATGCATCGAAAACAAGTCTGAAGGGCGTTTTGCTCCATAACAAAATACCTTCTGTTCCAGTAGATTACGCTAGTTTGACCAAAGAGAATTACGAATTCGTACAAAGGATGCCAAATTCATTAAAATACAATGAACACAAATGGAAAATATGTGCAGATTTCAAGGTAATTGCTATGGTACTGGGAATGCAACAAGGCTACACAAAGTATGCCTGTTTTCTTTGCGAATGGGATAGTCGAGACCGAAATTCTCACTATGTGAAAAAGAAATGGCCTAGGCGATGATGGAAAGTTGGCGAAAAGAATGTACAACGTTAAAGTCTCGTAGATCCTGAATATACACTACTTCCACCGCTTCACATCAAACTTGGCCTTATGAAGCAATTCGTGAAGGCCATGGATCCAACAGGCTGTGGGTTTGCATATCTAGCTACCAATTTCCCCGTGTTTCAGCTGCAAAAATAAAGGAAGGTGTATTTATGGGACCACAAATCCGGGAGCTGCAGAAAGATGAAAATTTTGAAGCATGTTTAATTGATAAAGATTAAACCGCATGGGACTGTTTCAAGATGGTGTCGGAAAACTTCCTCGGAAGAAGAAAAGGTAATAACTATAAAGCAATTGTGAAGGATATGATCAAAGCATATCAGGATTTGGGGTGCAATATGTCTTTGAAGGTACATATGATGGACTCTAATCTGGACTACTTCACAGAGACTTGTAGTGATCTATCGGATGAACATGGGGAAAGACTCCATAAAGACATTTCTACCATAAAATGGTTCAAATGGCTCTGAGCACTATGGGACTTAACATCTATGGTCATCAGTCCCCTAGAACTTAGAACTACTTAAACCTAACTAACCTAAGGACAGCACACAACACCCAGCCATGACGAGGCAGAGAAAATCCCTGACCCCGCCGGGAATCAAACCCGGGAACCCGGGCGTGGGAAGCGAGAACGCTTCCGCACGACCACTAGATGCGGGCATTTCTACCATAGAAAGGTGCTATGAAGGGAGGTGGGTACCTTCTATGTTAGCAGATTATTGCTGGAATATCATTCTAGAGAAGAAAGATTCACAATACAAGAGAAAAAGGTGATGTGCATTACAAGGCAGTGGCTCATTGTTGTCAACTTTCTGTAATTTCTCATCTCAAATAAATGCTTCAAAGTGTATACACTCTCCATTAATGTGATGAACTTATAACATCATAAAGATGTGCATTTGTTTGTCGAATTTCACCTCATGTTTGCTGCACTATATCAGAAACTAAAAAGAGAAATAAAATTGCGATTACTCATAAACTATCCCTGACAGAATAAAAAAACAGTTTTCAATTCAGCACTCAAAATACTTCTAGAATCACAATATTTTTTATCAGAAATAGAAAAGAAGGTTTTTTTTTGTAGAACAGTGTAATATGATTTAATGTTGATCACAAAAACTTCCAAATACGGACATAAACAGCATGAATCGTTGTGCTGAAAATAAGTACCGACTAACTGACGCAATGCATTTATACACAATAGTAATATTAGATACACTGAAGAGAGAGGGAAACTGGTACACCTGCCTAATATCGTGTAGGGACCCCGCGAGCACACAGAAGCGCGCAACACGAATGTGGCGTGGACTCGACTAATGTCTGAAGTAGTGCTGGAGAGAACTGACACCATGAATCCTGCAGGGCTGTCCATAAGTCCGTAAGAGTACGAGGGGGTAGACATCAATTCTGACCGGCACGTTGCAAATCATCCCAGGTATGCTCAATAATGTTCATGTCTAAGGAGTTTGGTATCCAGCGGAAATGTTTAAACTCAGAAGAGTGTTCCTGGAGCCACTCTGCAACAATTTTGGACGTGTGGGGCGTAGCATTGTCCTGCTTGGAAGTTGTTTACGTCTTACTTGAATGTCACTTCTGAATATCTTTACAAATCACCCACTAATTCTTGGCCGTAGCTTTTACTAACGATTTTCATTATCTGTACTCTTAGGGAGACAAATTCATTGATTTTCGCATAACTCAAATGAATTCGAAAACATGGCAGCTGTGCCTTGTACCACTGAGCGTAGTGGAGCTAGATCTGGGCTATTAAAGCGCAGAATTACAGATTAAAATATTTATTAACCAGCGGAGGCTCCCGGCGTTACCTAGGTATAGTGTTTATGGCGTCATAACTCCTGTAACATGTGTCGGATGATGATACAATTTTGCAGGTACATCAGTAGTACATATGGATACTGTCTGCAAACACTTTTGCGAACGGAGTTGGTAGAACTGAGGTAATAAATTTAAATGATATGTCCTATGAATCTGTTTTTCACGCATCTCATTGTTTAAGACATCATATCTCCTGAATTCAGAGTCGTACAATGATAGAATTTTGCACTTACATTCAGTGGTATATGTGAGTACTGTCTGTAAAACGTGTCGCGAATACAGTCAGTGGTAAAAAAGTAATATGTTATAAAGTCGTGCCTTATTCGGTACTTTTATTTAATGATCAGCGGATAAGTAACGAGCGATAAATATTTTCCTTTTATTATTTTACAAGGGTTGTCAGTCACCGAGAAAAAAATTCGTAAGGGTTTGAATTTATGCATAAAGTTCGTTTCGAATCGCTAAGAGCTCTCTTTCTCAAGTAGTGATTGAATAAAATATGAAAATTCACTCTTCATGGGTTACGTTTATTTCCCATCCCCATTGCAATCCTTAGATAGGTAGGTGGTTTTTATTCGCACCTGACAATACGGTATATATGTCCCAATTTTGTTGAAATCAGTCCAGTGGTTCGGGAGGAGATGTGGAAATAAACAGGCACACACACACAAACACAAGCATTTGTATGGATTACAACAATTTCTTAACAAATACATTTTAAGAAACAAAGTTTATTCAAAAGAAAGGAATGAAACAAGTTACATAAATGGTGTAACACAGTGGTTAGCTGTAGCACATGCTTAGACGGAGGCTGTGTCAACGGGAACAAATAATGATTACTTAAGTTGCATTATTGAGTTCTCAGTTACAGATAATATGGGAAATGACTCTATCCAACTAGAAAATGATAGGCCAAGAAAGCTGGCTACAATTCTTACCGAATTAACTTATGCCTGTGCCTATTGCCTTCCTTCCAGCTCCAGCCCACATATAAATATTATAACTAGTCACAACACGAAGTTAAACTCGACAACAAACCCACAAACTATACTACATGAAGTAATTATTATATATAGGGACCATGCCTATAACCATTCACTCTCATTAAGGCTCAACATTTAAGAAACGTATCGATAAAGTAACTTAAAATAATATCCCATTAGAGTACTATCATCAGGGTACCACTTACATTCGAATACCCCAAGGCAACCCAGCAGATATAAAGTAACTTAAAAGACCAAACTACTAACCACTACCAGATACTTCTCAAAACACAATTCATAAAATTTTTACCACAGTCCATAGCCATCACTGAGGTCCAGAATATTAAATAAGTTTAATAACAGACACTAGAGTAAAACGTATTTCAGGATACTACTTCTTACATCTGGGCCGTACAACAGTAGCGTCCAACACCCACAGTGGTAACTACATCATAAAGACAAGCCCCAGTGCCTAATTATGTCAGTAATTGGGAATTCCAAACCTGAGGCGTCGCCTGCGATCTCTGAACAAATTCCTTTATTTGAGCCGAATCAAGAAACTTTGTACACGACACCGCAAAATAGACACAATGATCTTCACAATCTCGGATACACTCGGACACATTCTAGTTTAAACAAGCTGCTATAGGTAACAGAAGAAACGAGCCGTTTGTGTTTTACATTCCTTGAAATAGTGTGTGTCCATTCACAAATTATTTTCCAATTTTGGAAGTTCAGCTGTGCTCTCATAATACTGCACACACTATTCATACAGTGCTGCGCGCTATTCGGGATTCCATAACAAACGCAAACCAACAAGGTGCTGAAAAAATATGGCCAAGAGTTTGACCAGTGCTACGGCACAATTCCTGTAGCTTCGCCAGCTAAATGCAGCCTGCGGTTTACTAGTATTGATGCTACTTCCCTGGTAGTAGACACACAACTGACCTCTCGCCCCGGCTGTCCGGGGACTCGTCACAGAAACCGCATTCATCTAGCCCCACCACACAGATCTAAGAATCATTAAGACAACCAGGACGTGTCACCAAGCGGTACAACGTTAGGCGACCAAATAATTAACGCACAGTGTATCTGTGGCCAAAGGTATCAGAAGGCAATATGTGAGACGGCTGAGAGGTAATGTAATAATGAAAGTAGAGTCTGTCCGCAGCACGTGTCGTGCGGTAGCGTTCTCGCTTCCCGCGCCGATGTTCCCGGGTTCGATTCCCGGTGGGGTAAGGGATTTTCTCTACCTCGTGATGACTAAGTGTTGTATGATGTCCTTAGGTTAGTTAGGTTTAAGTAGTTCTAAGTTCTAGGGGACTTTATGACCATAGATGTTAACTCCCATAGTGCTTAGAGTCAGCCAAATTAGAGTCTGAAAACAGAAGTGAATAACAAATGTAGATTCACATATGAAAACGAGATTCAGAGGAATGAACGAAATTAATATTGAAGAAAACCTCATTAGCAAACTGAATAATGACGATAGTTCTGTTAAGGTAATATAGTAAGTATTTAATGGAACCAAGTAGACCATGTGTTCACAGAGAAAAACATAAAAAGGTAGTAACAGACGTCAGAAAAATGTGAGAGGCTGATATAGAATCAGACCATTCTCTTGTGCGAATAAAAATGAAACAATCATTACCGAAACAACCAAGTAAGAGCAACAGTGAAAAAAAATGGTTCAAATGGATCTGAGCACTAAGGGACTTAACATCTGAGGTAATCAGTCCTCTAGAACCTAGAACTACTTCAACCTAACTAACCTAAGGACATCACACACATCCATGCCCGAGGCAGGATTCGAACTTGCGACCGTAGTGTCTAGAACCGCTCGGCCACAGTGGCTGGCGCTAACTATGCAATTTAAAGAACTAACAGAGAGCAGTGCGAAGAGTGTTACCATCGCGCAGATATAGGTAAGAAATCTTATTATATCAGGGATAGCGTTCATTAAGCACAAGGGCCATTATTTTCAAGCTGGTCAACTTTTGTTTTATTACCAGGGCCAGTTTCAAATCAACAGTGTTGTATCAGTTTCAATTTTTGTATTTCGTAAATTCATGCACTTGGGTTTGGTTTAAAATTATTGATAGTTTACATTCTCACAGCTAAATGATATTTACCTTCTCGCAGTCGGGAAAGTTTAGTACAGCGCAAAGCGCAAAAGCGACGAGATAAAATACACGTTCACGTGTCATTCCCATTCTAACAGTTGTGTTTCAGACTACTGTCAGTTATGTAATTTCAATCACATGTCAAACGTACGTGTTTCAAAATAACGTTAAGAATTATACTGAATAGGTTCAATCAGTATAATTCTTAACGTTATTTTGAAACATGTACGTTTGACATGTGATTGAAATTACATAACTGAATAGGTTCAATCCCTTCCCCCATGAACCATGGACCTTGCCGTTGGTGGGGAGGCTTGCGTGCCTCAGCGATACAGATGGCCGTACCGTAGGTGCAACCACAACGGAGGGGTATCTGTTGAGAGGCCAGACAAACGTGTGGTTCCTGAAGAGGGGCAGCAGCCTTTTCAGTAGTTGCAGGGGCAACAGTCTGGATGATTGACTGATCTGGCCTTGCAACGTTAACCAAAACGGCCTTGCTGTGCTGGTACTGCGAACGGCTGAAAGCAAGGGGAAACTACAGCCGTAATTTTTCCCGAGGACATGCAGCTTTACTGTATGATTAAATGATGATGGCATCCTCTTGGGTAAAATATTCCGGAGGTAAAATAGTCCCCCATTCGGATCTCCGGGCAGGGACTACTCAGGAGGATGTCGTTACCAGGAGAAAGAAAACTGGCGTTCTACGGATCGGAGCGTGGAATGGCAGATACCTTAATCGGGCAGGTAGGTTAGAAAATTTAAAAAGGGAAATGGATAGGTTAAAGTTAGATATAGTGGGAATTAGTGAAGTTCGGTGGCAGGAGGAACAAGACTTCTGGTCAGGTGACTACAGGGTTATAAACACAAAATCAAATAGGGGTAATGCAGGAGTAGGTTTAACAATGAATAGGAAAATAGGAATGCGGGTAAGCTACTACAAACAGCATAGTGAACGCATTATTGTGGCCAAGATAGATACGAAGCCCACACCTACTACAGTAGTACAAGTTTATATGCCAACTAGCTCTGCAGATGATGAAGAAATTGAAGAAATGTACGATGAAATAAAAGAAATTATTCAGATAGTGAAGGGAGACGAAAATTTAATAGTAATGGGTGACTGGAATTCGAGTGTAGGAAAAGGGAGAGAAGGAAACATAGTAGGTGAATATGGATTGGGGCTAAGAAATGAAAGAGGAAGCCGCCTAGTAGAATTTTGCACAGAGCACAACTTAATCATAGCTAACACTTGGTTTAAGAATCATGAAAGAAGGTTGTATACGTGGAAGAACCCTGGAGATACTAAAAGGTATCAGATGAATTATATAATGGTAAGACAGAGATTTAGGAACCAGGTTTTAAGTTGTAAGACATTTCCAGGGGCAGATGTGGACTCTGACCACAATCTATTGGTTATGACCTGTAGATTAAAACTGAAGAAACTGCAAAAATGTGGGAAGAAAGAACCAGAGGTTGTACAGAGTTTCAGAGAGAGCATAAGGGAACAATTGACAGGAATAGGGGAAAGAAATACAGTAGAAGAAGAATGGGTAGCTCTGAGGGATGAAGTACTGAAGGCAGCAGAGGATAAAGTAGGTACAAAGACGATGGCTGCTAGAAATCCTTGGGTAACAGAAGAAATATTGAATTTAATTGATGAAAGGAGAAAATATAAAAATGCAGTAAATGAAGCAGGCAAAAAGGAATACAAACGTCTCAAAAATGAGATCGACAGGAAGTGCAAAATGGCTAAACAGGGATGGCTAGAGGACAAATGTAAGGATGTAGAAGCTTATATCACTAGGGGTAAGATAGATACAGCCTACAGGAAAATTAAAGAGACCTTTGGAGAGAAGAGAACCACGTGTATGAATATCAAGAGCTCAGATGGCAACCCAGTTCTAAGCAAAGAAGGGAAGGCAGAAAGGTGGAAGGAGTATATAGAAGGTTTATACAAGGGCGATGTACTTGAGGACAATATTATGGAAATAGAAGAGGATGTAGATGAAGACGAAATGGGAGATACGATACTGCGTGAAGAGTTTGACAGAGCACTGAAAGACCTGAGTCGAAACAAGGCCCCCGGAGTAGACAACATTCCATTAGAACTACTGACGGCCTTGGGAGAGCCAGTCATGACAAAACTCTACCAGCTGGTGAGCAAGATTTATAAGACAGGCGAAATACCCTCAGACTTCAAGAAGAATATAATAATTCCAATCCCAAAGAAAGCAGGTGCTGACAGATGTGAAAATTACCGAACTATCAGTTTAATAAGCCACGGCTGCAAAATACTAACGCGAATTCTTTACAGACGAATGGAAATACTGGTAGATGCAGACCTCGGGGAGGATCAGTTTGGATTCCGTCGAAATGTTGGAACACGTGAGGCAATACTGACCTTACGACTTATCTTAGAAGAAAGATTAAGAAAAGGCAAACCTACGTTTCTAGCATTTGTAGACTTAGAGAAAGCTTTTAACAATGTTGACTGGAATACTCTTTTTCAAATTCTAAAGGTGGCAGGGGTAAAATACAGGGAGCGAAAGGCTATTTATAATTTGTACAGAAACCAGATGGCAGTAATAAGAGTCGAGGGGCATGAAAGGGAAGCAGTGGTTGGGAAAGGAGTGAGACAGGGTTGTAGCCTCTCCCCGATGTTATTCAATCTGTATATTGAGCAAGCAGTAAAGGAAACAAAAGAAAAATTTGGAGTAGGTATTAAAATTCATGGAGGCGAAGTAAAAACTTTGAGGTTCGCCGATGACATTGTAATTCTGTCAGAGACGGCAAAGGACTTGGAAGAGCAGTTGAACGGAATGGACAGTGTCTTGAAAGGAGGATATAAGATGAACATTAACAAAAGCAAAACGAGGATAATGGAATGTAGTCAAATTAAATCGGGTGATGCTGAGGGAATTAGATTAGGAAATGAGACACTTAAAGTAGTAAAGGAGTTTGGATATTTGGGGAGAAAAATAACTGATGATGGTCGAAGTAGAGAGGATATAAAATGTAGACTGGCAATGGCAAGGAAAGCGTTTCTGAAGAAGAGAAATTTGTTAACATCGAATATAGATTTATGTATTAGGAAGTCGTTTCTGAAAGTATTTGTTTGGAGTGTAGCCATGTATGGAAGTGAAACATGGACGATAACTAGTTTGGACAAGAAGAGAATAGAAGCTTTCGAAATGTGGTGCTACAGAAGAATACTGAAGATAAGGTGGATAGATCACGTAACTAATGAGGAGGTATTGAATAGGATTGGGGAGAAGAGAAGTTTGTGGCACAACTTGACTAGAAGAAGGGATCGGTTGGTAGGATATGTTTTGAGGGATCAAGGGATCACAAATTTAGCATTGGAGGGCAGCGTGGAGGGTAAAAATCGTAGAGGGAGACCGAGAGATGAGTACGCTAAACAGATTCAGAAGGATGTAGGTGGCAGTAGGTACTGGGAGATGAAGCAGCTTGCACAGAATAGAGTAGCATGGAGAGCTGCATCAAACCAGTCTCAGGACTGAAGACAACAACAACAACAGGTTCAATCCACACACTGAAGGAATATTAGACACACCACAAGCAGGGTACAGAACTGGTAGGTCAACAATGTACCAAAAATTTTTACTAAGTCAAATACTAAAAAAGAACTCGGGGCACAATCAGGATACCTTCTGTATGTTTATAGACTTCACTTCTAAATGTAACCTGGGCCTTGATAGTATCCAGGGGGAGGCCATACTCCACCCCTGGTTTAGGACCTTAATGCCCCCCCCCCCCCTCCGCCATCACCACCACCACCTATAATAACTCAAGGCTCTTCCTTGCAAGGACCCAAATGGCGGTGCTGCTTGTGTTCGATGATCAAAAAGCCGTTCCAGTGGCAGCTGAACAACGTAACTGGATGCTGGCTATGTAGGAACGGCCAATGCCCTTTATGCTTGGCGTACCACTAGAAGAAGACATCGAATAGGCAATGGAGGCTAACTAGCCTCCGCACAAAAACTAACGACAGTGCTCGTGCGATAGGACCCTGTCGACAGCCTAATACTCTCGTGATGAACTGTAGCCAGCATTTTAGGGTATGCAGGCTTTGCTGACCCATAAATCTGGCATCCATATTCAAGCCGGCATCGCACATAAGCCTCATAAAATTGGAGCAGACGCGCTCTGTCGGCTGCCCAAGACCTATGGCTGACACATTTAAGGATTTTTAAGGCCCCTTTAAGGTGTGGCAACCATGTTAACTTCTCATCAAAGATAAGACCCACATACTTCACCTTTTCCTTCAAAGTGAGAACGGTGTCCCCCAGTTTTAAAACGGGCAAATTAAACAGACAGCGGGAATGATTAAAATCAACACAAACTGATTTCTCTAATGAGAATCTTTACCAGTGGCGCAAGACCATTCCTCCAACCGCCTGATCGTCAGTTTCAATTGCCGAGTAGCCGTGTTGAGGCTGGAGGATGCACTGAAGACGGAGTAGCCGTCCACAAACAAGGAACATATTACTGGACGTCGCACTGTGGTTGTAATACTATTGATTTACAATAGCCAAAGCAATGACACTTAAAACACTCCCGTGAGGAACACCATTCTCCTGCTTAAAACGGTCAGACAGAGCATTCCCAACCCTGTACCTAAAATATCTGTCCGAGAGAAATGATCGTATGAATGTCGGTAGACGTCCACGAAAACCCCACTGATGAATCTGCGACAGTATATTATTTCACCAGGTAATGTCGTAGGTCTTTGCCAAATCGAAGGAAACGCCGGTAAGGCGTTGCTTACGATGGAAAGCTTGTTGAATTGCAGCTTCGAGCAGGATCAGGTTATCGAGAGTCGAGCGGTACCTCCTGAACCACAATGGGAGTAACTGACTAGGAACATGGGTTCAAGAACCCACACTAGGCGCCGATTGACCATACGCTACAGTATCTTTCCTACGCAGCTTGTCAAGCTAATACTACGATAGCTACCAGGGATTGTCTAATCTTTTCCTGGTTTTGAAATTTGGATTAACGTAGATTCTTTCCAAGACCTGAAAAAGTCGTCAGTTATCCAAATTTTATTGAAGAGCTGAAGGAAGACTTCCTTCGATGACCGGTCCAACCGTTGCTACATGCTGTAGGTTATCAGGTCTTTTCTAGGCACCGTATCACACGCAACTGACAATGCATAATCCAGCTCCCACAGAGTATGTAGTCTTCCATGTAGGTGGAACGGAAATTAAGATCAACCTTCTCCTGGACCTCCCAATATCGATGGAAGGTGGAATTCTGGATGGAATGAGTGGTAATGGATTTGTATGATTCAGGCATTGTCTGAGCTATATCCCTCATCGATGTTACAATAAACCCCTGTGTTCGTACAACTGCCATTGTCAGTCGAGAGTTGCGCTTTCAGATCCTCCTGATGGCTTTCCATACTTTACTTGCGAATGTGGACTTACTGATGGAGTTCAGGAACTCCAAGTCCTCTGTTTATTCTCCCGAATTATTCTCCTCGCCTTTGCACGCGCCGTTCGGAAGTTTGCTAGATTCGCATCTGAAGGGCATCGATTGAATCTTCGCATACCTGCCCTCCTGTGCCTGATTGCAAAACGACACGCATTGCAGCAATAATGTGATCCACCCAGTCCGGCACGCCGTCCTGCTACTTGCCTGTAAAGCATCCATCTAGCCTCCAAAAATAACCATCTCAGTGGCTTTCTTTCAGGATGTGCTCTATCGGGCAGGTGGATCCAGCCACCGTGAAGGTCATCGTCCACTGCCCACTGAGCAGTGTCCCCAAGAGGAAGCGAGCAGAAAGAGAGAGCTATGGCTGTAGACGAACCTGTAGTGGTGCTAAAATGTGTGGCTTGGTGCATGTTTAGCGGTATAAGATCTGATGTGTGTAGCATATCCTCGTTACCCGACCATTGGGGCACATGGTGTTAGAACCCCATAGTGTACTGTGTGCATTGAAGTCCCCCAAAAGGAGAAAGCATCTGGGTAGTTCATCAACAGGATACGTGAGAGCGCCACTGTCAAGAGGCTCATAGGGTAGTAAGTACACAGAGCACACTGTGATGTCAACATGGGCCACTATCCGAAGAGCAGCCACTTGTAGTTTCGTTATTAAGGGAATAGGTGAGGAGTGAAAAGTGTCCTTTACGAACACTGCAACCCACCTTTTGCTCTGTCACCAGTAAGGTCTTCGTTTCTATAAATGTGATAACCTCCAAGTGTGTCAGTCTCTTTAAAATTAGTGTCTTGAAGACAGAGGCAAAAGGGTCAGTCCTGTACAAGGAGTCTCAGTTCAACCAGTTGAGTCCTGTATCCATTTATATTCCACTGAAGTCAGTGTGGTCTTGATTTACTCCTGTGTTTGCGCTGGGGTGATGAGACGGTTGTAGAGTGACGCAGGGTTTTGGGGCTGACTGAGTCTGGTGATGAGGCATCAAAATCCACGATGTCCTCATCATCAGTCAGACGTGCCAGCATAACGTCTAATGATGTCTAGGTCAGCTTTTGACCCGAATGTTGGGATCCTGTCCCTGCTCCCTTTCCCAGTAAGAATGAGGGGGAAAGGGCGGTGAGATCCACTTTTCTTCGAAGAAACTTGGCGTTCAGGGGCACTTTGCTTTTGGGGTGCCTTCGGACTGCGCACTGTGGAAGCATTACTGGTCTCTTCCATCGTAGCTACCTGAATCGCTATGTCATTCACTTTACATTGGTACATATTCTTGCAAGTACAGAAGCTAGAAGTGGATACTGGAACACTGGACATCGTCTGAGTAGAAGCATCGACCTTAGTAACAGGTTTCTGCACCGACGACGCATAATAAATAGCCCAGACAGGGGGTTTCATCGCCTGATAGTCCTTTTTGGCTTCTGTGTAGGAGATCTGCTTGGTCACTTCGATTTCCTGAATTTTGCGATCGTCTGTAAAAACGGGGCATTCTCGGCTCCAGACTGGGTGGCTTCCAGAGCACTTAATACAGACTGGTGGAGATGGTCAGTCTGTCCCAGCTTCATAGGCTGCCTCTCCACACTTCCCACAAGTCGCTTCGCCTCTGTAACTCAGCGATGTATGGCCTAAACGCTGGTATTTGGACCGTCGCATAGGATTAGGTACATAGGGCCAAAACCTGCCATGATGTCTTCAGGTAGCGTTGGAGAATTTAAGGTCACAATAAAACTGGTAGTCTTCTCAGTCTCTCCATTGTTCTTGCATGTCTTTTGTTCGACATCTATGAACGGCTGTGATGCCCATTCTTAGTTCAGCATCGTCTATATCTATAATATCACGGCAGGTTACCACACCTCTGCTGGAGCTAAGGGAATTATGCAACTCAACAGTTATGTCGTACTCACCTAATTTCTGTGACTTCTTAAGGAGTTCCCCCTGCTTTTCCCGGTTAGTCTCGACAAGCAAGGAACCGTTGAGCAACCGCTTAATAGACTTTAGTGTACCAGCCAGCCCCTCTAAGCCTTTATGGATATAGAAGGGGGGACACTTTTTCAAACGTCCCCTCCTTCCTCTTGATCACTCCAAAGCCATTGTGATTCATGACGAGCCCCGTTACTGACAGTGAGTTTATTATCAGGAGGAATAGCCTACCTCATTCTTTTTGATGAATGGGTGTGAGAAATCCGAGGTGGTACACCCTTCCAGCTAGGAGGAGAAGAAGAAGATTTCGAGGGTGCCATCTCGGTCCTTCTAGTAGCTAAGGGTCCACTCAGACAGAGCCCCGCGAGCCTGAGTAAGCCTTATACAACAGCCTTATACACCTGAGGTGCAGCAGGTTCCCCAGAGGTTGCCCGCTAAATACTGTTACACCTCAAGAGCCATGCATCTCATCAGAGCGGAATACACCTTGAGAATGAGGGTATTTTAATAGAGATTTGTTCTATTCTCGCGATCTGGGCGGTTAACCCAAGATACCCATTCCTTGTGACACACTACGTTCCACCGCCGCGCCGAACGGTGGTCGCTGAAGCATGTCCAGAGCTTACGGTGGCAGGGAACTGGAGGCGCTTAACAGTCCCCAGCTCAGGAACCCCGGGGCCGCCAAGCCCGTACTCAGCAAACAAATGCTGAGGCCCTGAGGGCCGCTGTAATATCAGTAAGATTATATTTAGCTGGATCTTTTAGCCTCTTTCATGACCTACAGTCGCATTACCCTTTTACTATCAAATTTTGTGTTAGAACAGCGCGTATTTATAAGGGACACAAGCTTCATTGCCAATATTATAGGGAAAAAAAGTGAAAATGAGATGGTAGAAGAACTTTTACAAAGCACTCACAAACCTAAGTCGGAACATAAGCCCTGCAGTAGGCGACGTTCCCACACATTTATTCTGAAAATTAGGTGAGCCAGTCTTAACAAAATTATTTCATACAGGGTGATCTACCTGGCCTACAGTTTTCGTTTTATGCAACCCGCTGCGTTAAATCTTACCTCCATAAAACACGCCCGAGATTTTCATATTCTTTCGCTCGTTACACACACAAACTATTAGTACTACGGAAAAAAATTAACAGGACCTTATCGTAAGATATTTAGTGTAATTAAATTTTCCATCTGGACACGTTTCCACTAGAGGCTCTAGTTTTTGGGTTTGCTCAAGAAAAAAACGTACGAAAGTGACCGTCAAACACTTCCGTACTGAGACCCCACCAGTCAGGATTTGTAACATCTTGTTCACGGCAGTCGCTTCTACCACTACACAAATGTTTGCGACAGTTTTTGGTTTTCATTGATTAGTCTTATTACGCTACCTGCTTTGTCGAGGATTTACAAATTGTAAAGTTGTCATTTGTGTAAATTTTACCTAACAATTCTGTGAATTTTAACAGCGTAAAGTGAGTAGTTGTTGTATTCGTCAGGCCTTCTGACTACGAAACTAATGTGTTTGTAAGGGCTGAGCCTGGATCGAATTGTTAGCCTAATTAGCTTCAGCGCAATGTTTAAAAAAGTCATGTTTCCTTCATTTTCCCCACAGCCACGTTTAATTTCATAATGTTAACGAGGTAGCCGATCATGATGCTGACGTAATAACCCAGTCAATGGAGACCCAAAATGTTGAATATCGGGGTTAGGGTAGTCGGAAATTTTTGTACAGTAAGAGGGAGCGCGAAGAGCATACTAGAGGTTCTGACCGGTCAGAGATGAGTGTGGGGGTGAAGAACCGTTTGAAGAGCCTTCTGTTTTTTCTCTTGAATAACACGAAAACCGTGGCCTCCAACGAAAATATACCCTAGTACAAAATATAACTAGATATCCTACAAAATGGTCCAGCTCATGCTTTCCGTAGGACTAATAGTTTACTTATAGCGAGCAAGAGTACACGAAAATGTCGCGCATGGTTTATGAAACAAGTGTAACATTGCGCATTGCACAAAACTACAGCGGCGGGACAGTCTAATGACCCTGTATGAGACAGGTCAGGTATCCTCTGACTTCAAGATGAATGTAATAATACTGTTTCTAAAGAAGGTATGATCTTCAGTTGTGAATAAATCACGCTTGCTAAATTGCGGAGCAAGCCGAGCTCGGGGAAGATCAATTTCGGTTTCGGAGAAATAAAAGAACATGCGACTCTACTACTTCATATGGAAGATAGTTGAGGAAAGGCAGACCTAGTTTACAGTATTTTTAGATTTAGAGAAACCTGTTGACAATTCTGACTGGACTACACTATTTGAAATTTTTAGGTATTAGACAAAATAAAGGGAACCCACGGCTGTTCTCAACTTGTATAGAAACAAGGCCCCAGGTAAAAGAGGCGAATGGCATGAAAGGGTAAGTGTTCTTATGTTATTGGTACTCTGAGGAACCTGTGAAGGGAGCCAAGGTGATCTTTGGAAATGGAAATAAAAAAGATGTTTGTGAAGACGTTGTAATTTCGTAATTGATATCAAAGGACTGCGGAGAGCTGTCGAGAGAATGGATAATGTCTTGTGCAGAGCGTGGAAGATGAATGTCCAAAAAGTAAAGCAACACTGATGGAATAGAGTCCGATTAAATAGGGCAATCCTGACAGAATTAGATTAGGAAATGAAACATGGAGCGGTAGATTAGTTTATTACTGAAGAAGTAAATCAATCTATGGCGACCAAAATAGAGAGTGTGTAATGTGCATAATGGAACTAGGAACAAATTTCTAAAATGGAGGTATAACTATATATGTTAGGATGTCTATTATGAAGGTATTTACGTGGAGAATAGGCTTGTGTGGAACTGAATCGTGGGTGATACGCCGTTCAGACGAGAAGAGAAAGAGGCTTTCGAAATGTGTTGCTATGAAAGAAAGAAGTGGTTTAAATCGATAGACCGAACTGAAAACGCTGAATGTAATTGGGGAAAAAAGAAATTTATGGCACAGTCTGACTAAAAGAAGAGATCAGTTGACAGGACAGAGCGTAAGCATCAAGGATTTGACAATTTAGTTGTGGAAGGCAGTGTGAACGGTAATAATTATAGAGAGGGATCAAGGGTTGAACACAGTCGCCAGGTTCAAGACGGTGTAAGTTGCGTTAGCCAACATGCAGACATGAAGGGACTCGCACAGGATAGATTTCCACGGAGACTGTTACTAAATAACTGAATTTAACATTATGTGAAGCATATATTTTCTGTAGTGTAACTGCGTTTTCTCTGTTGATGCTAGTCAATTGTCAGGATGAGCATTACTACAAAGGGCATTTGATTCTAAAGCATTATATCTGGGTGAAAAAACAGTAAATAAATTACTTTTTCTCTCTCAACAACATGTGGGCAGGGTGGGTTCTTCCTTGGCTTTGGTATGAGGTAGAATGAAACAGCATTTTTACATCAGATAACTTTTATTGAAAGTTTTGCACAGTGGTTTCCTTACTGGATTCTTCTGGCTGGAAGAGCGGCAGCTGGGTCGTTTGCGAAGCCTTCTGTTGCGTGGGCGGCTGCGTCTGATTACGCCTGGCGGTGTGTATCTCGTGTCACTGTTTCGCGCAGTTGACTGGAGACGCGCATCGTGGTGTGGGCCGTTTAATTATTCAGAACGAAGTCGTGAATCGGATGGTGATACCTTGGATGTGGCGTCCCAGTGTTTTTCTTCTCTAAGCGACCGCGTGTGTCAGTGTTGTGCGTCGGCCAGCTGAGCGGCGCGGCGGGGTAAGGCCAATGTTCCGGACTCGAACAACGGACTCCAGGTTGCCAGTCTTCGGCTGTCAGATCTTCACCACCAGCTCACAGGTGACTGCTGATGTGAGGCCGTCTCCTTCCCGTCCTCACGAGTCACCCGGGTACGTAAAAATCAGTCTTCAAATACCTTCTTACTTCTGTCTTCGGGCAGCGAGGCTGCTGCTTGCTGTTCCATTACAGCGGCGGACTTGGTGCTTCTGTGTACGATGTAGTCTCTTCCTGCATGACGGTCTTCAGCTCCGTAACTGAACTGAACTGGAACTGAAAACTTAACTGAAAAATACTACTGTCGGACCCACTGCGTCTCGTGTATTTATTCACTTCAGTTACTGGGGGTGAACGACTTCACGGTCATTGCCTCTTCTGTCACGTTGAAAAGCTTCTCGAAGAATCTTCTTAACGTCGGTCATTGGAATCTAGGCGAGGGCCTTTGATCACATGTGACAAATGAGGAACACGTGAGACGGTCGATCGATGCCCTGACGGCAGAATCGACAGCTTCCACTAATGTGGGGAAGGCGATGGCTTCTCCTGAACATGCTGACTTCACGGCCATTGCCTCTTCTGCTCTGCCCGCTGTTTGCCAGTGTGTAAGTTAACTAAGGTTTTATTTTTTTTTCTAGTTCCTACTTCACTTCACATAGATTTCACTAATTTATTTACCTACCTTAAGTACCACTCAACAGTAGCAATCACACCAGTTACGTACTGAAGACTACGTAAATCAGAATAGAAGACTTATGATTCAGGTTCAGGAGTGGAATTAAAATACAAGGTGAAAGGATATCAATGATACGATTCGCTGATGACATTGGTATCCTGAGTGAAATTGAAGAAGAATTAAATGATCTGCTGGACGGAATGAACAGTCTAATGAGTACACAGTATGGTTTGAGAGTAAATCGAAGATAGACGAAGGTAATGAGAAGTAGTAGAAATGAGAACTGCGAGAAACTTAACATCAGGATTGATGGTCACGAAGTCAATGAAGTTAAGGAATTCTGCTACCTAGGCAGTAAAATAACCAATGACGGACGGAGCAAGGAGGACATCACAAGCAGACTCGCTACGGCAAAAAAGGCATTTCTGGCCAAGAGAAGCCTACTAATATCAAATACCGGCCTTAATTTGAGGAAGAAAGTTCTGAGGATGTACGTCTGGAGTACAGCATTCTATAGTAGTGAAACTTGGACTGTGGAAAAACCAGAAAAGAAGAGAATCGAAGCATTTGAGAAGTGGTGCTATAGACTAATGTTGGAAATTAGGTGGACTGATAAGGTAAGGAATGAGGAGGTTCTACGCAGAATCGGATAGGAAAGGAATATGAGGCAAACACTGATAAGGAGAAGGGACAGGATGATAGGACATCTGCTAAGACATGAGGGAATTTCCATGGTACTAGAGGGAGCTGTAGAGAGCGAAAACTGTAGAGGAAGACAGAGATTGGAATACGTCAAGCAAATAATTGAGGACGTAGGTAGCAAGTGCTAGTCTGAGATGAAGAGATTAGCACAAGAAAGGAATTCGTGGCGGGCCGCATCAAACCAGTTAGTAGACTGATGACAAAAGAAAAATAAATAAATAAAAAATTCTTTAATGAATCAATTGAACTGTCTGTTAAACCTCACCTCTTATCTCTTAATGTATATACTACAAAAATACTCTAAATCTAAGTAGTATGCTAATACTTCTTCCATAAAATTATTCCAGCGATTTTATGTATAGTACAGAATTAGTCAAAATTTGTTTCCTGAATGAGTGCCCACACTAAGAAAAAGTTTAGCGCAATGTGGTTTGATTGAGAGCAATATGCTTTTCTTTGTTGATTGTGTCAATTAGAGATATCTTTTTCCTGTGACCCTAATTCTGGACAGGGCGGACTCATTGCATATGCAGTATGAGCAACCGGAACGAGGCGTAGCGGTCGCAGCTGCACATGAACCGTTGCGTAATTATCTCGGCGATAGAACGCAACGCCCCGAATTGGGCACAATCGCGCATCAGACCAATACAGCGACAGTAATCATCCGCTCTGTTTACTCCCTGTATCCCCTGGATTCGCAACAGTAGCTCGCATTAATTTTCTTTGTGTGGAATGCTTAGATACAGCTACTGAACCGATTACATGACACGATATGTAAAAGAAAAATTCTTAGACCTCCTTTTTACTCACTAGATTATCAGCATCAGAAAGTTTTGATATGAATTAAATAAAAAAGAAGGTAACATTCCAGGTATCAATACCGTAACTCTCAAGATAGACTTGAATACTTCCTACACTTCCCTGTTCAGAGAATGCTCTGGTGCAAATTACGCCTCGAATGTCAGGTCATAGTTCCAAGATCAGTCCTGTAGTCTTTCCTTTGTGCGAGTCGGAAACTGACGAAGAGAAAATATATTTGTTTGGTTGTGTGTGGTGAACCTCGTCGCTAATACATTTTATTTTATAAGTAGATAAAGGGGTTTGTAATAATTGCAACATTACATAAAAATTCAACATTTTATTTTATAAGTAGATAAAGGGGTTTGTAATAATTGCAACATTACATAAAAATTCAACACACAACAAAAAAAAATCCGAAATCATATGAAGTACAAAGAAACGTATTTTAGTAGAATCCTTCTCATATAATCAGAAGTCATTTAAAAACGGACCATGACAGTCCACATACTGAGGGTGAATTTATTGAAAATGAGGATTCGTCCGCAAACACAAAGTGATAAGGAACCAATATTATCCAGAGTTGTTCCTCTACAGCTACGACATCTTAATTTATACTCCGCAAGCCACCCAACGGTGTGTGGCGGAGGGAACTTTACGTGCCACTATCATTACCTTCCTTTCCTGTTCCAGTCGCGTATGGTTCGCGGGAAGAACGATTGCCGGAAAGCCTCCGTGCGCGTTCGAATCTCTCTAATTTTACATTCGTAACCTCCTCGGGAGGTATAAGTGGGTGGAAGCAATATATTCGATACCTCATCCAGAAACGCACCCTCTCGAAACATCAACAGCAAGCTACACCGCGATGCAGAGCGCCTCTCTTGCAGAGTTTGCCACTTGAGTTTGCTAAACATCTCCGTAACGCTATCACGGTTACCAAATAACCCTGTGACGAAACGCGCCGCTCTTCTTTGGATCTTCTCTATCTCCTCCGTCAACCCGATCTGGTACGGATCCCACACTGATGAGCAATACTCAAGTATAGGTCGAACGAGTGTTTTGTAAGCCACCTCTTTTGTTGATGGACTACATTTTCTAAGCACTCTCCCAATGAATCTCAACCTGGCACCCACATGACCAACAATTAATTTTATATGATCATTCCACTTCAAATCATTCCGCGAGCATACTCCCAGATATTTTACAGAAGTAACTGCTACCAGTGTTTGTTCCACTATCATATAATCATACAATATGGGATCCTTCTTTCTATGTATTCGCAATACATACACTTTACTTCAAGAATAATATAATAATTCCAATCCCAAAGAAAGCAGGTGTTGGCAAATGTGAAAATTACCGAACTATCAGTTTAATAAGTCACGGCTGCAAAATACTAACGCGGATTCTTTTCAGACGATTGGAGAAACTAGTAAAACCCGACCTCGGGGAAGATCAGTTTGGATTCCGCAGAAATGTTGGAACACGTGAGACAATAACGAAATATCTTAGAAGAAAGATTAAGGAAGGCAAACCTACGTTTCTAGCAATTGTAGACTTAGAAAAAGCTTTTGACAATGTTGACTGGAATACCCTCGTTCAAAATCTAAAGGTGGCAGGGGTAAAATACAGGGAGCGAAAGTCTATATACAATTTGTACAGAAACCAGACTGGAGATATATGAGTGGAGGGACATGAAAGGGAAGCAGTGGTTGGGAAGGGAGTAAGACAGGGTTGTAGTCTCTCCCCGATGTTCTTCAATCTGTATATTGAGCAAGCAGTAAAGGAAACAAAAGGAAAATTCGGAGTAGGTATTAAAATCCATGGAGAAGAAATAAAAACATTGAGGTTCGCCGATGACATTGTAATTCTGTCAGAGACAGCAAATGTCTTGGAAGAGCAGTTGAATGGAGTGGACAGTTTCTTGAAAGGAGTATATAACATGAATATCAACAAAAGCAAAACGAGGATAATGGAATGTAGTCGAATTAAGTCGGGTGATGCTGAGGGAATTAGATTAGGAAATGAGACACTTAAAGTAGTAAAGGAGTTTGGATATTTGGGGAGAAAAATAACTGATGATGGTCGAAGTAGAGAGGATATAAAATGTAGACCGGCAATGGGAAGGAAAGCGTTTCTGAAGAAGAGAAATTTGATAACACCGACAATAGATTTAAGTGTCAGGAAGTCATTTCTGAAAGTATGTGTATGGAGTGTAGCCATGTATGGAAGTGAAATATGGATGGTAAATAGTTTGGACAAGAAGAGAAGAGAAGCTTTTGAAATGTGGTGCTACAGAAGAATGCCGGAGATTAGATGGGTAGATCACATAACTAATGCGGAAGTATTAAATAGGAATGGGGAGAAGAGAGGTTTGTGGCACAACTTGACCAGAAGAAGGGGTCGGTGGGTAGGACATGTGTTGAGGCATCAAGGGATCAGCTATTTAGTATTGGAGGGCAGCGTGGAGGGTAAAAATCGTAGAGGGAGACCAAGAGATGAATACACTAAGCAGATTCGGAAGGACTTAGTTTGCAGTAGGTACTGGGAGATGAAGAAGCTTGCACAGGATAGAGTAGCATGGGGAGCTGCATAAAACCAGTCTCAGGATTGAAGACCACAACAACAACACTTTACTTGAATATTACCCTATATAAAACGAGGCAGAGAGTACTGTGTTGCCAGTTGAGTACCAGTAACAGCAAAATAGGTGTGGAAGGAGAGCTCATCGACTTAGAACGTGGACTAATAATCGTATGACAAATAACTAATCCTCCAGGGACATTTTAACCCTCCTGAAAAAGCGCGAATCCACTGTTGCGATGTGATTGTGAAGCGGAAGCGCGAAGGAACAACCACGTCTAATTGAAGACCATAGATGTCTCATCTCAGACGGATAGTGACCATCGAAAATTGCGAGGCACTGTCTTGAAAAATCACATGATATTAATGGAAGGAATCACTCGTTAGTTCCAAAGTAATGTCAGCACTCCAGTCCGCCCCCGTGAGCTGAGTGCTCAGCGAGGCGGAATGCAACGCCAATGGGGCTGGGGTTCGATTCCCGGCTGGGGAAGGAGATGATTTTCCTCACTCAGCGACTGGGAGTCGCGTTATCCTTACTATCATTTCATCCCTATCTCCGATGCGCAAGTCGCTCAGTGTGTCGTCACATGCAATAAGTATTGGCCCTCGGCGGCAGAACTTCTCCGGTTGGAGGACTCCCGTCGCAATGCCATCAGCAGACCACCTAACACAGTGTCTGAGAGCATGGAGTTAAAACGAATTGGGTACTATAGTCGAGCAGTTTCTCACAAGCCAAGCATTTCTGTCGTCAGTACTATGCGATGCTTAAAGAGGTCTAGAGAAAGAAGGCACTAGATATCAGATAGCCGGAAACGAGTGATATGGAATGATAAAACGCGCTATAAACTGAGGCAATCCAATGGAAGGGTTTAGATTTGGCGATATCCGGGATCACGTTGCCAGTCATCACGTATAGTGCCGACAGTGAAGTACGGGGAAATTGGTGTTACGGGCGAGGAGTGGGGGGTGGGGGGGGGGGGGGGTCGGTTAATGGTGTGGCCCTTGTTGAGCTTAAGAAAAGCTAAACGCAAAAGGATATGAACACGTTTCACAGCATTGTGTGCTGCGTACTGTAATGGAACTATATTCGGAAACAATTATGTCAGTATGACAATCCAACCTGTCATAAAGCAGCACCTGGAAGTAATGGGTTGTGGACGGTAACATTCCTGAAGTGGGCTGGCGTATACCCTATAGAACATATTTAGGATCATTTAGAACGTCGAACTTCGCCCTAGCCCCCAGCGTCAAACACACAAACTTCTCTGGTTTCAGATCTTAGTGTAGAGGGGGCTGCTACTCCTCCACAGACATGTAGATGCCTCGTAGGAAGTGTTACCCGCAGAGTTCAAGCCATCATAAAGGCGAAAGGTGGACACACCACCGATTAGTGTCCACAAACAGATGTGTGGACAAGAATGATCAACTATACGGAGTGTATTTTACACATTATCGTAGAGCATTTACTGGACTTACGTCGAAATACACTACTGGAAATGCAAAAAAGGACACATTGACACCGGTGTGTCAGACCCACCATACTTGCTCCGGACACTGCGAGAGGGTTGTACAAGCAATGACCACACGCACGGCACAGCGGACACACCAGGAAACGCGGTGTTGGCCGTCGAATGGCGCTAGCTGCGCAGCATTTGTGCACCGCCGCCGTCAGTGTCAGCCAGTTTGCCGTGGCATACGGAGCTCCATCGCAGTCTTTAACACTGGTAGCATGCCGCGACAGCGTGGACGTGAACCGTATGTGCAGTTGACGGACTTTGAGCGAGGTCGTATAGTGGGCATGCGGGAGGCCGGGTGGACGTACCGCCGAATTGCTCAACACGTGGGGCGTGAGATCTCCACAGTACATCGATGTTGTCGCCAGTGGTCGGCGGAAGGTGCACGTGCCCGTCGACCTGGGACCGGACCGCAGCGACGCACGGATGCACGCCATGACCGTAGGATCCTACGCAGTGCCGTAGGGGACCGCACTGCCACTTCCCAGCAAATTAGGGACACTGTTGCTCCTGGGGTATCGGCGAGGACCATTCGCAACCGTCTCCATGAAGCTGGGCTACGGTCCCGCACACCGTTAGGCCGTCTTCCGCTCACGCCCCAACATCGTGCAGCCCGCCTCCAGTGGTGTCGCGACAGGCGTGAATGGAGGGACGAATGGAGATGTGTCGTCTTCAGCGATGAGAGACGCTTCTGCCTTGGTGCCAATGATGGTCGTATGCGTGTTTGGCGCCGTGCAGGTGAGCGCCACAATGAGGACTGCATACGACCGAGGCACACAGGGTCAACACCCGGCATCATGGTGTGGGGAGCGAACTCCTACACTTGCCGTATACCTCTGGTGATCGTCGAGGGGACACTGAATAGTGCACGTTACATCCAAACCGCCATCGAACCAATCGTTCTACCATTCCTAGACCGGCAAGCGAACTTGCTGTTCCAACAGGACAATGCACGTCCGCATGTATCCCGTGCCACCCAACGTGCTCTAGAAGGTGTAAGTCAACTACCCTGGCCACCAAGATCTCCGGATCTGTCCCCCATTGAAAATGTTTGGGACTGGATGAAGCGTCGTCTCACGCGGTCTGCACGTCCAGCACGAACGCTAGTCCAACTGAGGCGCCAGGGGGAAATGGCATGGCAAGCCGTTCCACAGGACTACATCCAGCATCTCTACGATCGCGTCCATGGGAGAATAGCAACCTGCATTGCTGCGAAAGGTGCATATACACTGTACTAGTGCCGACATTGTGCATGCTCTGTTGCCTGTGTCTATGTGCCTGTGGTTCTGTCAGTGTGATCATGTGATGTATCTGACCCCAGGAATGTGTCAATAAAGTTTCCCCTTCCTGGGACAATGAATTCACGGTGTTTGTATTTCAATTTCCAGGAGTGTACATTGAGCTGGATGATCACTGAACAATCAGTAGTGAACTGCACACAACATTTTTTGTCAGAAATCAGCGATCAGATCGGCAATAAACTGTACAAGTTTGGGCATCTTTCTTGGTCATGGCAGTGACAGTGGCCAAACGGAATGTCAACCAATAGACTATTAGACGTAGAAAGTCGTCGAATTGTAGTCTCATTGCCCGTATTGCCTTGAGGCAAAATATAAGTTGACAGCGATTTTCATTACCGTATGTAGCTTTTGATAACTTCTGAATATCGTGTCTTTGAGTTACCAACAGAGTACAGTAAAATATTTTCTCAGATGTTTTTGGAACAAATGGAAAGGTCAGTAAGGTTTAGAGGGAAATATACAGGTTGCGGATAGCGTCAGCCACTATTTACAAAAATTTATTTGTAAAGAACTGAAGTATTCCTTTGTGGAAGATGCACACACCTGCAGAGAAAGTTACCCAGGTAACCAAGAACAAGAGAACTATATTACTACAGAGAAATACACAATAACATGAGATCTAGGAACAGCTTCCTAGTGAAAGGAAAGTAAAAATCGATCAGATCTTCTGAAAGGAAGTCACTTACATGATGCAGTTCTTGAAGGAGCAGACTGGGCACTCAGTCTGTCGTGATACACTGCCGTAGACAAGTCCACTGTCGGCTGCACTGATGGTACCCAAGTCTTGACGTCGTACACTGTGCACAGTGCTCAGAAATATACTCGCGGCACTTCTTATGTCGATGTTCAGGCTGGGACTCGCACTGACTAACAAGCTGATTGGCTGTGTCCTATAAAGGTCGCCCGACCGAGAAACACCGGGCTGCTGTCTGGTGACAAGTGGCTCGCGGACGCTAGCTAGTGCTGCCTGCATCAGGTGGATGTGGTACCCTCAAAACTACAGCGGTTGTCGCAAGCAAGATGAGTTACGCCGGCTTGCATGCGTCTGAAAGTGCGGCAACCCGTAACACTTTTTTGTGTGGCATGTGGCCGGATCAGGAGGCAACGGCCGTCTACCACAAGAACGATACCACACTGTGCAACAGAATTAAACGATTACGTTTCCGAAACTCCGTTTCCCAATGGGATGCATGACTTAGAAAATTGGCTCGAACGTATCCTCCGCTGCTATGATGTAAAACGCTTTGCGACGTCACGCTCTGGCTCGGCGACGCTTCAAAAAGACAGGTATAGATTACATATGTATATACAAAAATCACATCCCTGCAGTTCATCTGACTTTCCAGGGTTGATAATGATGGCACAGTGTCATAAAATTGCAGTATAATTCTACCCAACGCCACCGTGGACGTGTCGCACTATGGGAAGCTCGTTACTCACCCTCATAACCACATTTCACACTTTGACGCCTCTGCGACGGAGTCCAGAACGGTTTTCTTCTGGGTGGCCGAGGGAAAGACTTCTGACACACCGTCGCCCAGAACTGACACGAAATGGCCTCAGAGGGTGGCATAAAGGCGATAATGACGCTACGATTCTCTCACATTTCGCAATCGAAATCGGCAGTCCTCAGCGCGATGAGCAACAGGACCACGTTCTTGGCAACATTCGGCGCTGCGGACACCACTGTGGCAGCGGAGGGTTCTACATCTACATCTACATTTATACTCCGCAAGCCACCCAACGGTGTGTGGCGGAAGGCACTTTACGTGCCGCTGTCATTGCCTCTCTTTCCTGTTCCAGTGTCGTATGGTTCGCGGGAAGAAAGACTGTCTGAAAGCCTCCGTGCGCGCTCTAATCTCTCTCATTTTACAATCGTGATCTCCTCTGGAGGTATAAGTAGGGGGAAGCAATATATTCGATACCTCATCCAGAAACGCACTCTCTCGAAACCTGGCGAGCAAGCTACACCGCGATACAGAACGCCTCTGTTTCAGAGTTTGCCACTTGAGTTTGTTAAACATCTCCGTAACGCTATCACGGTTACCAAATAACCCTGTGACGAAACGCGCCGCTCTTCTTTGGATCTTCTCTATCTCCTCCGTCGACCCGATCTGGTACGGATCCCACACTGATGAGCAATACTCAAGTATAGGTCGAACGAGTGTTTTGTAAGCCACCTCCTTTGTTGATGGACTAATTTTCTAAGGACTCTCCCAATGAATATCAACTTGGTACCCGCCTTACCAACAATTAATTTCATATGATCATTCTACTTCAAATCGTTCTCACGCATACTCCCAGATATTTTACAGAAGTAACTGCTACCAGTGTTTGTTCCGCTATCATATAATCATACAATAAAGCATCCTTCTTTCTATGTATTCGCAATACATTACATTTGTCTATGTTAAGGGTCAGTTGCCACTCTCTGCACCAAGATCGTATCCGCTGCAGATCTTCCTGTATTTCGCTACAATTTTCTAATGCTGCAACTTCTCTGTATACTACAGCATCATCCGCGAAAAGCCGCGTGGCACTTCCTACACTATCTACTAGGTCATTTACATATATATTGTGAAAAGCAATGGTCCCATAACACTCCCCTGTGGCACACCAGAGGTAACTTTAACGTCTGTAGACGTCTCTCCATTGACAACAACATGTCGTGTTCTGTTTGCTAAAAACTCTTCAATCCAGCCACACAGCTGGTCTGATATTCCGTAGGCTCTTACTTTGTTTATCAGGCGACAGTGCGGAACTGTATAGAACGCCTTCCTGAAGTCAAGAAAAATAGCATCTACCTGGGAGCCTGTATCTAATATTTTCTGGGTCTCATGAACAAAAAAAGCGAGTTGGGTCTCATACGATCACTGATTCCGTGTTCATTCCTACAGAGTAGATTCTGGGTTTCCATAAACGACACGATACTGGAGCATGCAGAGGCATATTTAGGGCTAGACAGACTAGGCCGCGGTGTATTTTAAGGTGGTTTGTAAGATGTTTTTTTGTTTTTCGAAACATCTTATTCACAACTCTTGAATGGGGAATGGAAACTAATCTCGTAATTGAATGGATATGAATAACATTGGTAACAAGCACATGATTTACCTTATTCAGTTTCTTGGCTTCCTAAGTAGTGTGCGTTAGGAAGGAAATTCTCGCTGTGTATAGGTTCATAAGTCAAAGCCATAACAAGCTACGACAAAAATTTGAAACCAATGACAATCATCATTAGCGTGGCAGCTGTGAGCGTCGATAAAGATATATTTTGCTACGCCGGAAGGCGAATAACAAATGATGAAAACTCTATTCAATTTTTTGTCAATCATTAGAGAGACTCTGTCCTGAGAAGACGTTTTTCTTGTAATACAATGTGTAGTCTGAATAATAATCCTATGAAAATATGAAGTCTGAGATTTCGTTTTTGTGCAAAACCTCGAAAGTTTTCTTTTCTTCCGCGCATTACCCCAATGTCATGTCAACATGCTGCCTGCATCAGTAGAGGAAGTCAGATTAAGAATTAATATTATACACATGATGAAGAATGATAAACACTTATGGCGGAAGAAGATTAATATAACCAAGGATACCAGATTCGACGTAGATTCACGATATCATTGGCTCACAATTTACGAAATTTGTGAATTAAAAGAAAAGACAATTTATTCGCTGCAATTCATGAAAATCAAATATGTCAATAGTATAACAAATTTGTTTAATTACAAATTTTTATGTATATAAATTTGCACAGTTGCTCGAAGTTAAGTTTTGTGAGGGGAGACTGCGTCAACACTGCTATACTCACCTGGTGCCGACACTTAAACGTGCCCATTCAAACTTCAGATGCGAAGAAAATTTTAATTTTGAACACCGACTTACTATCGATGTAAGCCCATCCAGTCGATAGCAGTATTACCTGGCGGGGAATGTCTGCTAGTCAAACACACACGTGGTGGATGGAGTATTAGTGAACTTGCTGTCCGTGTGGGGAATGGGGATGGGGGTGTGTGACGTCCTTAGGTTAGTTAGGTTTAAGTAGTTCTATGTTCTAGGGGACTGATGACCTCAGATGTTAAGCCCCATAGTGTTCAGAGCCATTTGAACCATTTTTGGGAATGGGGATGGCGCCCCGTCTGTCTGTCTGACCGAGGTCAGACTGCTACGTCCCGGATTCTCGGCACGAGAATTTCCGGAACTGCACGACTTGTCGGGTATTCGAGGAGTGCTGTGGTGATTGTGTTCAACACGTGGCGAAACCAAGGTGAAATCACGTCCAGACATCGTTACGTTTGGTAGCCATCCCTGATTACACATGTCGAAGATCGCAGGCTGGGCAGACTGCTAAAACAGGACAGGCGGCGAAGTGTGGTGGAACTAACATCAGACTTTAATCATGGGCAGAGCACGTACGTGTCTGAACACGCAGTGCACCGAAATTTCTCAACGATGGGCCTCCACAATAGACGACCCATGCATGTGCCAGTGTCAACACTGCGAGGTTGCTACTACTAGTACTGGAAAGGGCACGGGACCATTGGTATTTGACGTTGGCGCAGTGGCAGAGCGTTGCATGGTGTGATAAATCACGATACATTCTTCATCGTGCCGATCGGAGGGCGCGAATCCGTTGTGTTCCAGGGCAATTGCTCCTTGACACCTGCGCTGCGGGACAGAGACAAGCTGTCGGCGGCTCCATTATGCTCTGGGAAACATTCATGTGGGCATCCATGGGTCCAGTGGAACTCGTGCGAGGTACTGTGACTACCAAGAGATATCGTACACTGGTTGAAGATCACTACACCCCTTCATGACGATCGCTTTCCAGGAAAGCTGTGGTATTTATCAACAGGATAATGCGCCACGTCACAAGGCTAGGAGTGTAATGGAGTGTTCCGTGGAACACATTTGTGGGTTCTAACTGATGTGCCGGCCCCCAACTCGCCAGATCTCAACCCAATTGAACACAGCTGGGATGTGATTGAACGTGGCGTCAGAGATCATCGACCCTTTCCCCAGAATTTTAGAGAATTATGTGACTTGTGAGAGCAGATCTGATGCCAACTCCCTCCAGCAACGTACGAAGGCCTCTTCGCTTTCATTCCATGACTGCCAAGATGCGTCGTCCCTGTTATCCCTGCAAAAGATGAACATACCGGCTATTAGGTAGGTGGTCATAATCAGTGTAGTTTAGTATTAATGAAAATAGTAACAATCGGAGAGGACAAAGTGGTTCTCGAACAAGATAAGGCATAAAAGAAACTGTAAAAACAACGCAAAGCTGGATGTGTTATTTATAACTTAAACAACGTCATGTAGTTCCAGCTACAGACTACAAATATCCAAGTGTTATAATGCGCTGTGGAATAATGCGTTGACCAGTAACCAAAGTAGTGCAGAGTGTTGTTTATGAGACTCAGGCGTTTCCTATAATAGAAACATTAATAATGCTGCGGAAACAACTATTTGACTCAAATGACGTACATAAAACGAGGGATGTCAGCGATTCTGTTTCTGACGATCCTGGGAACTGAATAATTAATAAGTAGAGTAGGGATTGCGATTTAAGTAATTCATGCAGGGAATATACTTACTTTCCGAAGTATTTGAAAAAGTAACGTTTTTCAGTTCCATGAGGAATGGCGAGAACTGACAAAGAATCTTTTTAAGAAAACTCTGAAACCAAAGGCAATGTACTTCGTGTCCGGTGTTTGTTATTTAGTGGAATATCACAGTTTGTAAAACCTGTTGTTGCTTGGATTTTGGAGGAGAACATTTTGAACATAGACTTAAATTCCTTTCTAAAATAGCTTATTAAACTAATAAAGGTGAATCTGTTACTTAAACTGTTAATTACATAGTTAGGGATGAAACTGTAGAATAAAAATGTAAGAAAGCGATGATGTACTTTGATTGTCTTCATTCATATTCTTTCAGCGCAGGGGCCGATATTATGTGCGCTACTCTGTACATGCAAAATGAATAAATATATCGAGATGCGGTTTTCACCAAGTTACAGCGGACAATACGGCAAATTACCTTACGTTCACAAAATGTTTTATCGTTAATAGTCGCCGAATTACAACACCGGCTCTGTTTTCTCCTAATGGCATTTGAAAGAAGAATCCAAGAGAACTTCATTGGCAAATACTATCAAGATAACATCGTCGCAGACAACTGTCTCGACGTCAGGAGAAGAGGTACTGGGAACGTCTATACTATTTCACCAAAGGTACGCAACCACGTAATTCAGATACGGCTCTTGTGCTGATAATGGCGGCTATCATACCAACTGCTGATAATTTTCACCTTGAGCGTTGCCGCACGCTGTAGCATGATTGTGAAGAAACAAAGCTGCACGTTGAATTTTATCTAGAGTTAACGGCAGTGCGGGCCTATATTATAAGGCAGTTCGTGCCTTCGGAATAGTCAGTGTTTCCTAACAGCGCTGTTGTTTTAATTTTCCCAACAGATAAAAGTGTAAAAGTGTTAAGATTGGTGAGTGTGGGGACCATTTTGTGTTTCGTGAACGACCGTTCCAATGCTGTACAGATGTTCTCTTGAAAAGATCTGTCAGGAGTGTGGAATGGGAGGGACATTTGTCGCGTTGGTACCAAACTTATTGCCTTACGTGAGGAAGGATATCTCCCAGTAACTGCGGCCGCATCTAATCTTAGGAACTCGAGATACTTCAGTGTATTTACATTCTCATAAATAAAACACATGGGCAACTGTTGCGATTTTTGAAAAACACGCATCAGAAGTTGATATACCGAGAGACTGTATAAAATTTAATGTTGAGTTTGAGAATACTTGCAGTGGGCACTCTTGTAATTTTTGGTGTTAACTTTCTTTCACTCTTTTCATTCGTTACTTCATACCCCTGTCTGCCCATATTGGCGGGAGAGGCGTGGAAGGGGTTGAGATGATTTCAGTTGCCCAATCAACCCGCTCTTCCGCCAGTCGGACCAGTAAAACTAAATTAGATGACTAGAGGTTGAAAATACCACTACAGTTGGAAGGTTCTTTTATTTAAAACACGACTGTTTTCGGTCTCTTATACCCCCATCTTCTGGTGTCGTACTAAAAATAGCAAGAGACGCAGCAATAAACATAAAAATAAAATTTCTTAATTTTTTTTTTAAATTTAAAAGCCACAAGTCGGGCTAGGTGCTGTAAAACGTAAGTCAATGCCAAAGTCATACCTTACAGTACTACGGACGACTGCCTGGATAAAGAAATATCCAAAGAATACCAGGACACTTACTCTCGGTATGCAGATAATTTTTACTTTATTGACCGTCTAACTACAACTGAATGAAACACAATTTTCGTTCCATACGCGTTTCGCCTTTATTTGCTGCAAGGAATCTACAGTGGCACGTAGCGTGGACGATTTCCTACATATGAGCAGAAAGGTCGCCGGATCTCTCAACAATTGAGAAAGTTTGGGGCATTATTGGCAGGGTCCTCCAACCATTTCGGGATTTTGACGATCTAATGCATCAATATTACAGATCCTGGCACGATATCGCTCAGATGAATATCCAAAAACTCTGTCAATCTAGCCAAAAACCAGACTGAATAAGGCGACAATCTATTTCCCTCGAATAAATCAACCAAGTTTTCTGAAACTGAACCATTTGTGTGTCTGTACTTGCATATCACATTCACCCATTTTCGTCCTATTCGGGTAACTCCTTCGTGGTGTGTCTTTCTTTTAACTGTATTCCTGTATTACAACACCATAAGTGTGCATGTGGTTTGATCGCTTACTACCAAGTAGCTTTTGACAGAGGGAATGCAATAATCAATGATGAAACACTATCGTTGTTGATTCATCTGCACCGACACCCTAGGAACCACATTGACGTACATACAAGAGTTGGCTAGTGTAATACCACTTAGCAGTATTTCTTGCCGCTATATTCACATGTGGAGCGGGAGAAGAATAATTCCTTCGGTCCCATAATGCTGTCTATTATAATTAGTATTGTCATTCTTTCGCTGTCCAAATCGGAGTGGCACTAAGGGCTCACATCATATTTCCATGTTCATACTGATTTTGACAATAGGCTTTCAAGAGATTGTTGGCTCGTTGGTGTTTATCTTCAAAAAACTTCTAGTTCAGCTCCTTCAGAAGCTCGGTGACGCTCTCGCATTTTAAAAAAAAGTAAAAAAGTTAAAATCGTTTTAATATTACTAGAACTACACTGGAAAGGAGCTAAAAACAGACATCTGTGAGACCTCACATGGGATTTTTCAAACTAATATTGCTCACGGGGAGTTTTTCGAGGAAAACTGGATCTAGTCTGAAAGATGCGAAAACTGGTGACAAGACGCTGAGTATTCGTGATACTACAAAGGAAACAGTTCTTTATTTTCAACAAGTATTGTTTAGCTAACTTACACCGCCTGAAATATCAATGATGTTATTTTCCATATTAAAATTTACGTTTTCTTGTAAGTTTTAACTTTAATTTTTTTATTATGTTGTACCTTCAATATATAAACATTTTACATTTGCTTGCGAGCCACAAAACACTTTCTTAGAGAGGCCGGTGCCTCAATCTGTAGAAACGGAACTCTTATTATGTTGTTGTTGTGGTCTTCCTCCCAACGACCGGATTGATTCAGCTCTCCACGATACTCTATCCTGTGCATGCCTCTTCATCTCCGAGTAGCTAGAGCAACCTACATCCTTCTGAATTTGCTTACTGGGCTCCCCCTACGGTTTTTACCTCCCACCCCCCTCCCCACCCCCTCCATGCACGCTTCCATCCAGTACTAAATTGATGATCCTTTGATGCCTCAGAATGTGTGCTACCAACTGATCCCTTCTTCTAGTCAGCCTGAGCCACAAATTTCTTCTCTCACCAAATCTGCTCTGTACCTACTCAATAGTTACGTGGTCTTCCCATCTAATCTTGAGCAATTTTCTGCAGCACAACATTTCAAAAGTTTGTATTCTCTTCCTGTCTAAACTGTTTATCAGTCACGTTTCATTTCCATACATGGCTACACTCCATACAAATACTTTCAGAAAGGACCTTCTGACGCTTAAATCTATACTCGATGTTAACAGATTTTTCTTCTTCGGAAACGCTTTTCTTGCCATCGCCAGTCTACATTTCATATCCTCCCTATTTCAACCATCATCAGCTACTTGGCTTCCCAAATAGCAAAACTCATCCACTACTTTAAGCGTATCGTTTCCTAATGTAATTCGCTCGGCATCACCTAATTTAATTCGACTACATTTCATTACCCTCATTTTTGTTGATGTTCATCTTACATCCTCTTTTCAACACACTGTCCACTTCATTCAGCTGCTCTTCCAAGTCATTTGCTTTCTCTGACAGAATTACAGTGTCATCAGCAAACCTATAAGTGTTTGTTTCTTCTCCCTGAACTTTGAGCCCCACGCCAAAGTTTAATTTTATTTCCTTTACTGCTTGCTTAATATACAGATTGAATAACATCCTGGATAGGCTACAACCGTATCTCACTCCCTTCTCAACCACTGTCTCCGTTTCGTGCCCCTCGACTCTTATAACTGTCATCTGGGTTCTGTACAATTTGTAAATAGCCCTTCGCTCTCTCTTTTTTACCCCTGCCACCATTAGAACTTGAAAGACAATATTCCAATCAACATTGTCAAAAGCTTTCTCTAAGTCTGCAAAAGCTATAAACGTAGGTTTGTATTTCCTTAAGCTACCTCCTAGAATAAGTCATAGCATCAGCATTGCTTCGCGTGTTCTTGCATTTCTACGGAATCCAAACTGATCCTCCCCGAATTGGGCTTCTACCAGTTTCTTCATTCGTTTGTAATGAATTCGTGTTAGTATTTTGCATGCATGACTTATTAAACTAATAGTTCGGTAATTTTCTCAACTACTGCAGGATAGCTTTTTTTCCCTCTGTCTGTCTGTCTGTGCGCCCGACTGTTAAGAATCCTTCTTCTCAGGGACGAGCAGACGTATCTATTTCAAATTTATATCGCTTATTGAGACCTATGATGCCATGAAGTGTACAAATTTTAACCTTCTTAATCAATACAGTCAAAAGATACGGCTATTTCTGTCAATTATTTTGATACTTGAAATCTCGCTCTTCAAAACCTGTAGGGTACTTACCGTTTACCTAGAATCATGCAGTTTACATTCTAATTTTACCCGGATTTGGTATTATTTCACACATTGTATGTCATGAAAGAGGAAAAATTGGCAAGAAGTAAGGTTACACAGTAAAAGTCAAGGAAAAAATCTGAAATTTTTAATTTGTAATTATATCGCATGAAAAAATATTTCTTTTTCATTTGACATCTTACTTCAAACTTGAAATTGAAACATTCGCTAAAATCTTGGAATTTCTAGGACCAGTATCTGTGTGCATATGAGGAAAAAATCCTCAATATTCTCGATACCCGGAAAGGATAAACTGTCTGTATATACAATTAAGTTTGTACGGAACACTCAGTGCGCTTTAGTACTACTCACACGTGGAACTTTTTTAAATTTAAAACCGTACATTTAGTTGTATGGCCCATACTACCTAACACTCTTATTAACATCTTGCGTTACATGTCGGAGAAAATATTCTACGTATCGTTTCAGTTAGGAAGCTTACTTTCGCCATTTAAGCAAAAACAAAAGTTCAATTGGAGGTGTTACAACAAAAGTTTTGTGACTATTTTGAACTAATAGCCCATACAAGCGGCTACTCTCCTGTGACTTGTGCTTCACTCCAGCTGCTGGTCACAGATTTTCGTTCGAGGTGTCTGTTGCATGTTTTGATTAAAAGGTGGACTAACTAAACGATAAATCAGCTGTTTGTGATCATGTAGGTTGTACTTAACTGCGGAGCAGAACTTTAGAAAAACTAGCAGAAATATTTATCGGACACCATTATGAGTGATTACGAGTGTTTTTTTTTTCTTTTTCTTTTTTTTTTTTTTTTTGTCACTAGAATGTCTATGCAGGTAACCGTGAGACAATGTTCTACGGGGAACGGCTGTATGATGTTACAATCGATAGCAAAAAACAAAAAACATAAGACATAAACAAAAACAAAAAAGGGCTCCTGTGACACGCCAGCTGTGTCTACTATGTGCTGACATTTCACGCCTTGTTTCGCCTTCTAATGAGCGACAGTTATCGCGTCGAGGGGGCTTCAGCGTTTGTTTGCTGCTGCTGGCGGCAACTGTTACCTAGCAACGGTACTCGGTGTTTGACCAGCGCGGTTTTCCTGCTTCCATTGCGCGCTTCCGTGTGTAAATGTATGTGCCTTCTGTCCTCTACAAACACTGAAGAAGGACAAAGAGAACTCATGTAGAGTTTACTTCGAAACCAATGTTTTTGCCACGTTCGCTGCATACATATGCACTGACACTGCAAGCATGAATTTTCAGCCCACTCTGGCAGCGACCGTTAGTTTCCATAGCCTACATATTTCCCCCTTCAGTGGTGTAGCATCTAGGTTTCCATTTCGGCTTGTCCTGTAAATATCTGCTTGTGTTAGGAGCCCACTGTTTCGTAGCAAAGTGTTCGCTGCTTGTCTGACAAACCGCACATGATATTATTAATGTGAATTTACTGTACGAGTCATGATGGGCGGGATAGGGGGATGCTCAGGCACGTTGATGAGTATAGCAGTAACAGCTGTACACACTACACAGGTTGATATACTACATCATAATTACGAAGGCCATTCGAAAAGTAACCTCCCTTTCATGTATGACGAGAGGCTTATTTGCGGGGGGAGGGAGGCGGATGGAGGGGGAGGTATGGGGAGGGAGGGGGAGGGAGTGACAGGGGAGGTCTGGGGAAGGGGCAGGGTAGAGCTGGTTTGGACTGGACAGAAACAGTTGACACACTGACTCACGCAGCAGGTCAGTGTCCCTAGAGCTGCGAAAATGAGAAATATGTATTACTTTTCCAAATGGAGCTTTGCGATAACTTAAAAACCTTCCAAATGAGAACTCCTTTCTGCAATGGGTCGTAGTGGTAAAAACATATAAGCTGTTTATATTCATTGCGAAAAATTTGTTACATTTGATCGAAAGTGATGAATGAATGTGTTGTGAGTCAGTGATGTGGTTTGTTGAAGAGTGGGAGGACGGAGTTTCACAAGGATATCAAAGGTGGCGGTCCATCAGCAGTCGGCAAAGAATCGATACACAAACTTTATGGAACACTACAGTCGACATAATCGCTTCGAGAGTTTCAGCAACTCTTTAGATAATTAATATAATTATCGTTTATTGTTCCGTCTCAGTTGCGCTCACTAATGTTATAGCGTGTATTTGAAGAAAACCAGTTTTGCATTCTCATAGTGACACTTCTAACACCACTCTTATGCGACTGGCATGAAATTTGAATAGACATCATTTTTCAGGTGTAGAAACATGCTTACCAATACGTCGCACAACTCCCTCAGGGTGTTGGTATTTTGTTCCATTAGTGTACTTTATTCAGTCTACCGCAGCTAAGAACTGAAGAGCAATCGTAAATTTTTTGGGTTGCTTGAAATCGCCTTTCTTTGACTCTGCTCACAATTTTCCAGATGTATCCCTTACCAGATTTACATGGAATACAATGGTCATCTGGTTTACCGATTTACGAAGCCTCAAGTCCCTTTCACCTTACCTAATGTTGCACGACTTTCCGGACGAGAACGGAAAACGCATTTAATGTTACGACGAGTTAGGTTGTAACGCCGGAAATGCATATCCTCCTATTTCCATCTATTGTGCTATAAACTTTTTCCTTATTTTGTTACCTGAAGATATGCCTTTTCTGTGTCTTTATATATTTTAATTGTTTTACTGTTTGTATATACATATATATTTATGCATTTATGGCGATGTATAATTGGTTTGTTTTGTAAATATAATTTGTATTTTTACGCTGGGTCTGGCCTAGCGAACACTATGGTATCGAACGATTACATCGATAGGTCGTGTGGAGAACCAAAGTGTTTAGGATTGAAACGTCCCCTTGGAAAAATTTATACACGACTGTGATTAAACTGACACACAATATTTTTAGCGCAACGCAATCTGACTTTCAAAAATCCCTACGAAAGAATGGCCCTGACTAACATTAACCTATACGTTTCACAAATCACTTACCTCATAAAAATCTTCGTTACTCAAGCTACTGCAATACAGCGAGCGCCACTACTGCCAGCTAAATAAAAGATTCAAACTACTGAAGGCACTAACTACTGATAGGCATAGTTAGCAAATGAAAGATTTTAATAGAGAACAAACAATGTATTTACCTCACTAGTCATAATATATATAGCAGTTCATGACACCAATTCTTACAAATTTCAAAACTCCGCCATCTCTCTCCCCACGTCCACCACTGCTGGCGGCTCACCTCCAACTGCCCAACGCTACGCGCTGTTAGCATCCAGCTGCCGCTGCCCAACACTACAATGGCGAGTATTACAACAATGCCAACCAGCCACAGACTGCACACTGCACAGCCAGTGATTTTCAAACAGAGCGCTACGTGGCGGCGGCGTTACCAATAAGAAAACCTAAACAGCCTACTTACAGGATCTCTGTTAGTGTTAACTCTGCCGCATGGAGCGCGGGCAGAGAGAGTCTGGCTGGAGGAGGATAGCGGAGCAGGTGTGTTGTGTGACGCTCCCGCGAGTTGCCGCGCTTTCGGGGTTTGGCAGCATGTGATTGCGCTCGACTTGCTATGTTAGTTTCTGACATGGTGTCGCGGACGGGAGCGTTAGCTGGCACACAACAAGAGCCCGTTTCGGTTCGAGACCGTGTCGAGAAGAAGGCGCGCCAACATCCAGCTTCTGCAACAGCGACGGCCCACAATGAGTGACTGTCGCCACCTCCCCGATCGACGACTGCAAACCTTCAAGCAACCAAGAAGGAAGACTGGTAGCACGTAAAGTTTTAGAACTGTATGGCAGACCTCAGCTATTCAAACTGTTAAATTTTTCTCGCTAAATTACAACAACGTAGCATGAACCTTTGTTGCACATTGTCCCAATTGCATTACCAAGCAGGGTCCCTTCCTTTTCCGGAATGAACCCGAGTGTCGTTGAAATTCAAACGCTAGCATTAAAGTAATATCATTCGATTTCACTGCTTTAATTTCAAAGTTCAGTTAAGGTATTCATAGCTGACTATAATATTTAGATTACACAAGCACAAATTGAGAGTTTTGTTACCGTATTTTAGCTTACCTGTGACTGCAGCTCAGCTTGGTACGTACTAAATTTTACTATTGTTAATTGTTCAGAATCGTTTAATTCCAGTTCAAAGTTAAATCTCTTATTTCTAAATTGCGTAGATTCAAGTAGCTTTGGAAATGATTGTTGAGGTAGCCCAAGACTAACCGTATTTTACTGAATTTCGATGTGCTTCAGAAACAATGCTCAATATTAATTTCTGTGACTAAATTAACTTTCAATTTTCCGGTTTTATTAATTCTTTTGCTAAATTAAGTCAGAGTGTAGCGAAATTTATTACTTCTGGCAAACATTCAGTTTTTACACTGCAAGTGTCAACCTTCAGTTGCCAACCTTCTAGTGCTAATTACATGTGTAATAATGTTTCTTTTTCAGTTACTATAGTAATTGTCCATAGAACTGGCGACCGTAATTTCCCCCAAATCTCAAATATCTAATTACCGCTAGTTAATTGTTAGCGTAAGGCCGCACATTTACTTTCTTTATTAACTTTACCCCTTTTCAAAATTAATTTCCACAAGTTTCATTTGCATTTTTCCTTTCATTTACATGTAACCCTTTCCTCCCACTTTACCGACAGATTAACTTTGGTGACGATTTCTTTTCTCATATTTCCATTAGGTACACGCGGTTTAATTTTTCACTGTCGTTAAGGTCGATAAGTGAGGGTGAGGTTACATGTGGCGACCTGGTGACAGGACAATCTTCGAATTTGAGGTTGTTCTGGACACGAATTTTGTATTGTGCCAACCTCATAACAAAGTACTGGTTACGAACAGGCCGTTACGTCAGCGAGGATAACTAGTGGGAGTAATCCAAATTATATTTGAGATTTGGCATTTATATTGAAAATTATTAAAATGAGTGAAGGCAAAAATTACCAAAATCGGTCGGATAGTGGGAAACACGCACAGCGGAACCCATTGTTCAGGGGCAGGTGGCTAGCATGAAAGACGCGACGGCCGAAACGCAACAAAGAGCAGAAATGGAATTCCAAACTTTAGAAAATGTTTCGGAATCGGAAGCGAAAATCAAATCTGTACCCCTTGATGACGAATACTTGGGAACATACATAGAGGAACGAGTTATGGAAGTAAAACCGGTAGTTTCCGGGAATTTAACTGATTTGTTGAATGTTTTGATTAATGAAATCAAGAGTCAATGGGCGGAAATTGAAGCTCAGTCTGAAAAAGTTGACAGCTAGCTAGACAAGCAGAACAAAGCTATTAATGTTGTTAACAACAATGTTGGAGTTGTTAACACAAAAGTTGATAAAATCAAAGAAAATATTGTTATGATTAATACCGAAATCGGTAATCTTAAATAGAAAATGGAATACAGACGTCTCAAAAATGAGATCGACAGACAGTGCAAAATGACTAAGCAGGGATGGCTAGAGGACAAATGTAAGGCTGTAGAGGCTTATCTCACTAGGGGTAAGATAGATACTGCCTACAGGAAAATTAAAGATACCTTTGGAGATAAGAGAAACACTTGTATGAACATCAAGAGCTCAGATGGAAACCCAGTTCTAAGCAAAGGAGGGAAAGCAGAAAGGTGGAAGGAGTATATAGTGGGTCTATACAGGGGCGATGTACTTAAGGACAATATTATGGAAATGGAAGAGTATGTAGATGAAGACGAAATGGGAGACACGATACTGCATGTTGAGTTTGACAGAGCACTGAAAGACCCGAGTCGAAACAAGGCCCCCGGAGTAGACAACATTCCATTGGAACTACTGACGGCCTTCGGAGAGCCAGTCCTGACAAAACGCTGCCATCTGTGGAGCAAGATGTATGAGACGGGCGAAATACCCTCAGACTTCAAGAAGAATATAACAATTCCAATCCCTAAGAAAGCAGGTGTTGACAGATGTGAAAATTACCGAACTATCAGTTTAATAAGTCACAGCTGCAAAATACTAACGCGAATTATTTACAGACAAATGGAAAAACTATTAGAAGCCGACCTCGGGGAAGATCAGTTTGGATTCCGTAGAAATGTTGGAACACGTGAGGCAATACTGACAATACGACTTATCTATAGGGAGCGAAAGGCTATTTACAATTTGTATAGAAACAAGATGGCAGTTATAAGAGTCGAGGGACATGAAAGGGAAGCAGTGGTTGGGAAGGGAGTGAGACAGGATTGTAGTCTCTCCCCGATGTTATTCAATCTGTATATTGAGCAAGCAGTAAAGGAAACAAAAGAAAAATTTGGAGTAGGTATTAAAATCCATGGAGCAGAAATAAAAACTTTGCGGTTCGCCGATAACATAGTAATTCTGTCAGAGACAGCATCGGACTTGGAAGAGCAGTTGAACGGAATGCATAGTGTCTTGAAAGGAGGATACAAGATGAACATCAACAAGAGCAAAACGAGGATAATGGAATGTAGTCGAATTAAGTCGGGTGATGCTGAGGGAATTAGATTAGGAAATGAGACACTTAAAGTAGTAAAGGAGTTTTGCTATTTGGGGAGCAAAATAACTGATGATGGTCGAAGTAGAGAGGATATAAAATGTGGACTGGCAATGGCAAGGAAAGCGTTTCTGAAGAAGAGAAATTTGTTAACATCGAGTCTAGATTTAAGTGTGAGGAAGTCATTTCTGAAAGTATTTGTATGGAGTGTAGCCATGTATGGAAGTGAAACATGGACGATAAATAGTTTGGACAAGAAGAGAAGAGAAGCTTTCGAAACGTGGTGCTACAGAAGAATGCTGAAGATTAGATGGGTAGATCACATACCTAATGAGGAAGTATTGAATAGGATTGGGGAGAAGAGAAGTTTTTGTCACAACTTGACCAGAAGAAAGGATCGGTTGGTAGGACATGTTCTGAGGCATCAAGGGATCACCAATTTAGTATTGGAGGGCAGCGTAGAGGGTAAATATCGTAGAGGGAGACCAAGAGAGGACTACACTAAGCAGATTCAGAAGGAATTGGGTTCCAGTGGGTTCTGGGAGACGAAGAAACTTGCACAGGATAGAGTAGCATGGAGAGCTGCATCAAACCAGTCTCAGGATTGAAGACCACAACAACAACAACAACAACAGGAATTCAGGCGGATATGGCGAGCATAAATACTCGTTTTGATTCCGAAGTTAGCATAATCTAGAAAAGTGTGGGAGAAGAGTTGCTCGAATCATCTAGAATAAGGTGACGAAACAAATTCAATTAATGAAAGAAGAGGATCAACAGAAGGTGGAAAATTTAAAGGCTTTAGTATCCGAAGTAGATACTAAAGTGAGGAAGCAAGCTAATACCTGAGAAGAGAAAAAAAGGGAAGTAGAAACGCTTGCGACAACCACTTGCCAAGTCATTACGAGAGTTTCGAAATTAAAAAAGAAACTTGACGAAAAACAGAGATATGTGCCAATCTATGCGGTTCGACCCCTTGAAAAAAGGCGGTATACCCTCGACGGATTCCATTAAAAATTGTGAACGAGTTTTACGCAGGTCATGGACTAATGAGAGAAAAATTAATGCAGTTATTGTTGTGTTGGCTGGTGATTCCAAGAGTTGGGGCTTAAACCTCAACATTACCAACCTGACTTTTGACGAGTTCAAAAATTTGTATCTGGCTGAATACTGGTGAGAGCAAAAACAACAGGGTGTCTGGCGAGAATTTGTGTATCGCGGCCTTTCGATGCGAATTCGCGCGGCTCGATGAAGGAGTTTTGTGAGGGCTCGACCAACAAGTTGGAATATTTGCGTGATCGCCGCACTGTATCCGAAATAGTCTGGGAACTCTACAAGAAGCTTCCAGATGATACAAAACGCTTCGTAGGAAGCAATTACAGGACAATCAATGATTTCCTGGAAAGATTTGAGGACGAGGACAATTGGCGCAATAATCGCGACAGTGGTAGAGGCCGTGGTAACAACAACGGGTACCACAGCAACCACAACAATGATAGCTATGGGAATAATGCATACCGCAATCTTGGCAGCAATAACAATAGTGGTTCGGGCCGTAATGACAATCGGTACAATGCAAATAATAACAGGAATGACGGAAATCAGTATCATACTAGCGTGATACGGGCTTCACAGAATAGTAATAACGGCAGAGAGTGTGACCAGCCGCCTCAGCAGCATCCGGGGAGCGGATCTGCTGGGACGAGACAGGGAAACCATTAGCCGCGCCGGTGAGGGGCCGACCGGGCGTGGAGAAGTTTTGGCGGTCCAATAACAGTAGAAAACCGAGGTGTCGACGTTATGAATATTCCGTATGGAATAATCAACGGCGGGAGAGTGCGCCAGTGTTAGGAGAAAGAGGTGCGCCCACAAGTAGTAGATCAGCTGTAGACTCGGCAGCTGAAAATACATTCACTGTCAGTGAGAACAATTGAAGCAATGTTCCGGAAATCTATTAGAGAGTGGTAGCTGTAGCACACACAGCGGAACTGAAGATTGAGTTTAAGAATGATTCGCAAGTGTTGAGAGAAGATCAGATGTCGGATAACACGTCGTCATTGAGCGAGGGTATGCAGAGAGGGATGAGGTCTGGTTAAGGCAGTTCGGTCGCTTATACGGCGAACTAAGAGATTATAGGGGCCTGTACGGGAGAAGCGTTTATGGGGAGCGCGGGCAGGATTTGCCGCATCTCGTCCCTCAGGAAGGTAGTGTTTGTGAAGTGATAGAAATTTCTGGCCCTAACCGGCAGACTTTACCAGAAATAGTTGATGTTAATGGAGAGCACGAGCAAGATGTGTCGTGTTTCGTCCCGCAGGAGTTGGATGTTGAAGTAGTAACATAAAGTTCTGGCCCTAACCGGCAGACCTTACAGAAAGTTATAGTGGTAGAAGTGGCCGAACCATCCGACGCAAACCTCCAGTTTAAACATTGCGAGAGTATTAAGGAGAAAGATTACGAAAATTTTAGTGATAGCAGGACACGACTGGTAGAAAAGCACGTAGATTACAGCGTGTATGAGGTTAGAGCTGACTTTATACGGCCAGACGGTAGCAGTGTGGGTTGCGCAGATCCAGAGGAAGTAATTGCAGATACTACTGGGCACATTCCTCCAGGTAGATTGGCAGATGAGATCAATGTGGCCAAAGAGGAATCAACGAAGGTGACAATTAGTGAACTGATAGCAAAGGAATACTCACTAGTTGACGAGTTACAGGAAAAGGTTTCGGTATTTGAGGCGAAGCTACAGACTAAGCCTTAGGACAAAGGTGTTGAAATTAAAACTGTATGTGAACAGAGGCTGAAAAAGCCGCCAGATAAGCCGAATTTACGATCAAAGCTGGATGTTTTTTTCTGGAATGACCTGGATGTAGACGACGATTTATTGTGGGAAAATAAAGAAACAGTCGAGGATAAGTGTAGACAGTTAGTAGTGTCTGTTAATATGCACGGCCCACAGCTAAACGTGTTGATTGACACCGGTGCAGAATTCAGTGCTGTAACTGGGAAAATATTTCAGTTACTGAAAGACAGACCTGGTATCGTAGTTGTGCCAGTAACAGGAGTGAAAATTATCGGTGCTACTGGGAAGGCCAGTAAACCGGTGACAAAACAGATTTTTGTCAACTTCGAGATATGTGGGGCACGATTTGAACAAGAGTTTGTCGTCGTGCCAGACTTAACTACGGAAGTAATTACCGGGTTAAATTGGCTATTAAAGTATCGTGCAGTGAATAATTGCGAAAGATAAACTTTGACATGTACGTCAGAAGATAAAACAATAGTAGTCAGTTTTGACGAGGCAGGGCACGTTGTGCATAGGAAATACCAGCCTATACACATTGTTAACTGGCCGGATGCTATTGACGTAGGTATGAATTTGAACTACTGTGATGTGAGGAATCTCGGCAATAATGAAGCTGAAAGCCGATGCTCGCATACATCGTCATGACGCTAAACCGCGTTTTGCTAAGTTTGCAATCAGAGATTTAGTGCTTGTAAAAGCTCATGAGAAATCGAGCGAGATAGACAATGAAATCTCCAAATTCAAATTTGTTTATAGTGGACCATATAAATTCATTGGTATACCTCACACAAATACTAATTGCTTAGAGTATCCAAGCTCTGGAAAACTATTAGGTATACGGAACATGGTAGACTTGAAATTGCGCCAACCGAGGATTGATTAATACCACAGAATGGGTAATTTGTACAGTATGTAAATATAGAATGTAATATTTGACAATTTGCTAGATTGCCATGCTTTTGCCTCACCAAGAGGTCATTAAAAAGTTGTAATTAATAAGTAATTAATTTTGATTAAATGATTTAAGAGTAACTTATTATTAATCAATTGAAAAATCCAAGCTGCTAGTTTCAGTTTTCAGTTGAGTCACAGTAGATTAAGGAATGTAAATATGATTTTGTAACTAGCTGTAAGATTCCATGAATGTGTGTTTTACTAGTCATTGTCGATGTACTTAGATCCTGTTTTAAGTTTCAGGCTAGTACATGCGTGTGATGATGGACAGTGTTGAGTTATCCACTGTGATAGTGTTAATGGACTCGTTGAGATTACTCGGGAGTGAGTTTTTCCGAAAGAATTCAGTGAAACGGACGTTCTGGAAATGCCGTTACACAGTAGAGTGAGATCAAGCGTGCCGCACATGCTGGCGCAACATTACTGGCTAGGCGGAGCCGCTGTCGGCTCTTGTGCCGCTGCCGGCATTTTCTCTACCTGCGGGTACGGAAGGCGGAGTTGTTTTTCTTTTCGGATAGCTGATGTGACAGAATTCTGCTCTCAATATTAATGTTTTTTTTCGGTCTGCTGTATATTATTTTCCTGTTTAGCGTTATGTGGACTCTCATGACGAGGATATTAATTATGAAAAGGTTATATAAATATGTGTATTCTATGTAATTAAGTATTAATTTGTGTATTTTGATATACCTGTATCTTATGACCATGTACACTGGTTAATTTTTAAAAAGCAGTCCATTTCTTCAATAGCTACACCATTTTCTATGTTATCTATGAATTTTAATACAGTGTCAACCTGTTTTCTTTTGAGTAAGATGACGGAGTGGAATAATGTTAGGAGTCTCTCCACTCAATTATTATGGTCTAAAAATTGGTTTATGGTTAATTAGCCTAATGCTAAATTTTCTGAGTCTGTTTAGGTTACAAGAACATCCTCAGTCAATGTGGGGCACGTGTAACGCCGGAAATGAGTGACTGTCGCCACCTCCTCGATCGACCACTTCAAACCTTCAATCAACCAACAAGGAAGACTGGTAGCACGTAAAGTTTTAGAACTGTATGGCAGACCTCAGGTTTTCAAACTGTTAAATTAAGCATTAAAGTAATATCATTCGATTTCACTGCTTTAAGTTCAAAGTTCAGTTAAGGTATTCATAGCTGGCTACAATATTTAGATTACACAAGAACAAATTAAGAGTGCGATTTTTGTTCCCGTATTTTAGCTTACCTGTGACTGCAGCTCAGCTTGGTACGTACTAAATTTTACTATTGTTAATTGTTCAGAATCATTTAATTCAAGTTCAAAGTTAAATCTCTTATTTCTAAATTGCGTAGATTCAAGTAGCTTTTGAAATGATTGTTGAGGTAGGCCAAGACTAACCGTATTTTACTGAATTTCGATGTGCTTCAGAAACAAAGCTCAATATTAATTTCAGTCACTAAATTAACTTTCAATTTTCCAGTTTTATTAATTTTTTGCTAAATTAAGTCAGAGTGTATTATTACTTCTGACAAACTTTCAGTTTTCACACTACAAGTGTCAACCTTCAGTTGCCACGCTTCTAGTGCTAATTCTTTTTCAGTTACTATGGTAATTGTCCTTAGGACTGGCGACCGTAATTTCCCCCCCAAATCTCAAATATCTAATTACCGCTAGTTAATTGTTAACGTAACGGCCGCACACTTATTTTATTTATTAACTTTACCCCTTTTCAAAATTAATTTCCACCAGCTTCATTTGCATTTTTCCCTTCATGTGATGTAACTCATTCCTCCCTCTTTACAGACAGATTAACTTCGGTGAAGATTGCTTTTCCCAAATTTCCATTAGGTGCACGCGGTTTAATTTTTCACTGTCATTAAGGTCGATAAGTGAGGGGGAGGTTACAAGGTCTGTAACGATTGTGTTCGACACTTTGCTGACGTACGGCAGATGCGTATACTCCTCGTCTCGTTCTACATACTGAGGCTGTCCTCCTCGTCGGGTTCTACATACTGGGGTTGTAACTTCTGCGTGAAAGTCAATTTGTTTTGTCTCTCGCTGCGTCCGGTCCTCTTCAACACATCCTTAAGTGGACTGAACTCCCTTGATAGTCTTCCTTCGTCCGGTATTGCACGTGCCCTGTGGGAAAGTGTACATAGCACGCTTTGGTAAAGTGTACATACACGAAGCACTTCCTCACGCTGTGGAGGACGGTGCAGTTGGAAGCTTGCAGATACAAATCGGTGTGGGAACATTACTGTAAGCCCTATAACATAGTGCCGTCGGCCTTACTCTTGACTAGGACATTCAAAATTGGGAGCGATAACTGTACAAAGGAGATGCATTGTCGTAAAGCTGCTGATACCACATGAAGCTACGTTGTTGGAATATCGTGTATGCTAAGCGACTGCACCCGCTGGTGGGACAACCAAGAGCAATACAAAGAAAAAGGGAGAAATAGCTTTAGCTTTTGAAAGCCAAAGGGGAATAGAACTTTTGGTACCAAAATATTTAATCACGAATTCATACAAGACATTCCGTTTTACCGACGGGAAGCTGTCCCAGAAATGATGCATCGTGAAAAGTTGGTTCCCACTAACTGTTACATAATTTAAAATAATTCTCATTTATTGTTCCATCTCAGTTGCATATTTTTAATTATATTTCATATTTCGATGACTCTCGATTCTCTACAGATCGATGAAGCTGCGTCAGCAACTTATCTTCTCTGCTAAGAACCGCATATCACAGTGCTTATATCTGAAGATGATCCAGAGCAATGGAAACAGGGAATATAATTATAAAAATATGCAACTCAGACGGAACAATAAACGACAATTATCTTAATTAATGGAACAGTTAGTGAGTGCCACTTCTCACGATTCATCAACTCTCGGACAGCTTCTCGTTGCTATCGCGGAATGTTTTGTATGAATTCGTGACCAAACAATATGGGTATCAAGAGTTCCATGATCGAATGGCTCCAAAAGTATTTACTAAGAACCACAGAAATTAGTGGATTGCTACTTCTCTCAATTTTCTTTTCCCTAACGATGCGGAAGTAGAATGTCAGCTGGAGGGAACAGTGACCTGTGATCGCTCCAATGGCTCCAAAAGTCATTTGTAAGAACCACAGAAATTAGTGGATAGTTACTTTTCTCAACTTTCTTTTCCCTAACGACGCGGAAGTAGAAGGTCAGCTGGAGGGTACCGCGACCTGTGATACAAGCTCTCCCGGCGAATAACCTGTTTGTATGGCTCTCGGTTGCTCCAGCGGGTGCAGTAGTTTACGAAATACGTAGCAGTTAAGTTCTAGTGTTCTTGACTACCTAGGTACCTTTCTCAGTTTGTGCATGCATCTCCCACTACGGGACACTTCAGTTCTGCAGAGATAAATTTTTACAGTCGGGGAAGACGTTAAGCTCAGCCTGGATATTCGCCTCTAATTGGCAGGCGTGTTACTACGTCTGAAAGATGGCGTCTGTTCAAATTTTATGCCAGTTGCATAAGGATGGTGTTAGTATTGCTACTGTGAGGATGCTAATCATTTGCTTTAAATATACGCTGTAGCGGTGGTGAGCGTTAGTTACCTTTTAAATTAGACGTAGTCGCGTGACGAGGGCCTCCCGTTGGGTAAACCGCTCGCCTGGTGCAAGTCTTTCGATTTGACGCCACTTCGGCGAATTGCGCGTGGATGGGGATGAAATGGTGATTAGGACAACACAACACCCAGTCCCTAAGCGGAGGAAATCTCCGACCCTGCCGGGAATCGAACCCGGGCCCTTAGGATTGACATTCCGTCGTGCTGACCACTCAGCTACCGGGGGCCGACATTAGACATCTGTGAGTTGATATTAGTCAAGACTGGCTTTAAGGCGACAAAGAAGCAGTTACTAAAATCTCACTGAGTTTTAACGAGGTTGTGTCATATGGCTACGAGGAGCTGGATTTTCCTTCTGTGATATTGTAGAAAGACTTTTCAGGAATTTAGCCACCGTAAATCACTGCAGGAAACGGTAGTCATGAGAATGTGGGGTCGTAAGGAGACTGAGCCCTGGTTGGCTACGTGACACTACCGAGAGGGAAGACCATCGTGTTCGGCATATGACTCTGGCTCATCGTACTGCATCTGGAACGGCAATTCGAGTTGCAGTTGGCAGTTAGTGACACAACGAATTGTTACGGATCGGTTACTTCGAGAACCACTCCGACCAAGACACCCAGTAGCGAGCATTCCACTGACCTCAACACTCCGCCACAGGTGTCCAGCGAGAGCTCGTTGGCGGGCAGGGTGAAGATCCGTTGTGTTTTCTGATGAAAGCTGCTTTCGCTTCGGTGAAGGTGATGGCCGTTTGTTGTTCGAAGGAGGCCAGCAGAGGCTTTGCAGTCAACCTGTCTGCGTGCACTTGACCTACGCCTAAAATTATGGTTCAAAATGGTTCAGTTCCAGACTGTAGCGCCTAGAACAGCAAAAAGTAATTAATCTACGGTACTGAAATTTCGGGAATACATTTGTCTAGGTAACGTATTTAAATGATTAACATTGCAAGACCACAGGTTAATGCAATCTCGGTATAAGCCATTGAAAATGTGCAACATTGGTACGATAATAACGGGTGTAGCTGCCAGAATGTTGAATGCAAGGATGTAGAGGTGCGGGGTGCCGGATATCATTTTATGTGATGGAATTCCATACCTGTTGCACCTGGTTGGTCAGTAGAAGGACGGTTTATTGAGTTTATGAATGACGCCGGTGTTGTCGTCCGATGATTCTCATTTATGCTCGATTGTAGACGGATCTCGCCTGGCCAAGGCAACGTGTCGGCATTCTCTAAAGCACGCTGGGTTACAATAGCTGTATGGGAACAAACTTTACGCTGTAAAAAAGCACCCTTGGAAAGGCAGCACAACAGGTCGAATCACCGGATTGATGCTCAACTTCGCATTCAGGGAGCGTGGGATAACGACGAGAGTGCTCCAGGTATCATACGAAATCCCTGCGACCGCTACGGTCGTAGGTTCGAATCCTGCCTTTTGGCATGGATGTGCGTGATGTCCTTACGTTAGCTAGGTTAAAGTAGTTCTAAGTTCTAGGGGACTGATGACCTTATCAGTTATGTCGCATAGTGTTCAGAGCCATTTGAACCATTTGATGAGAGTATGTAGCAAAGACGCTTTTTCTATAGCTATCAATTTTTGAAATCCACACATCGTACAAAAATCACACCGGTAACGAACATTTGAGGCGGATGTTGCTGACTCAGTCACAGTTTCTCAAGGTTGTTAAGGTATATGAGTCAGGCATACTGACAATACCCATAGGCCCTTTGATTAGAGATTCACGCACTCCACGTTATCTGCGATTCACGCTCAGTGACGCCGAACTAGCCAGATAGAGTGCGTCTCCAGATACCTGAGCAGCGTTACGGTTCACGGGACACATAGATGACACGAGAAACTGACACAGCCAAAGCCACAAAATTCCAAGACTCAATAGCTTGTATCTGTTAATCGAGTGAGACTAACTTCCTTATCATCCATACAGAAAAAGCACATTCCCTAGGAAACTTCCTATCAATTGAGTTAAAATGAGGTACTTGAAAGGATTTTTTTAAAAAAACTAAAACTTTGTTGTCTGATAGTCTAAAGAACTGACAACTATATGTGGCTGAATACGGATAAACGACTTTGCACTACTTGCGTTGTGTGACACTAACGCTCGTAAAAAAATGCAGACAAAAATAGAGAAACGTAAATAAAGCACCACACTACGCTGGAAAATTAAGTTTTTGTTTAGCTCTAAAAGAAGCGCGTAATAAAACGTCTAAGCCAAGCACTTCCAGCAAATTAACTACCGCAGTTGTGCCAGCGCCAGCGCACCCACACTGTTCTGAAAAGTAGAGACACACCAAACGAGCTAACGCAATTTATACACTGTGTTTAAAACACTCTGTCCCATATACTTACAGGAGGCTAGTCAGAGTTAGAAAAGCAGGTTACACATGACTGTCAGGAAACATATTTGTTGAAGTATGGGCCACTCTGCCCTACATTTTTACACATCATTCCTCCAAAGAATCTCGAATTCGTCGAATGCGAATACACTAGCACTTGATCCACCAATCTGACAGCAAATTTTAAGAAATGTCGGTCTCATGTTAAATCAGTAAATCATCTGTCCAGACATTCTATGCTTGTAATAGCATCGAAACGTAGTACGACAAAGAGAGGCTCAGATATTAAATTAGTTTCAATAAGGAAGATCGCACTGCACTGCGGTTCGTCATTCATTTCGTCGCACAATTTTCAATGTGACAGATATCTAAATAAGTGACCTAAATCCCTCAAAAGCGGTTGGACCTGATGGAACAACTAAACGATTCTGTAATTTTCAATGTGACAGATATCCAAATAAGTGATCTAAATCCCTCAAAAGCGGTTGGACCTGATGGAACAACTAAATGATTCTGTATCGAGTATGCAAAAATATATACATCTCATTTATCAGCATTAAAGAGTAGGTCTCTGGATGAGCGAGGCGTTCTCAGTTATTTGAAAAATATATAGCTACATCGTCGAAGAGGCACTCGACTAAACAGGCCTCTATTGCAAACTTCAGTGCGTTGTAATTTTGTAATTCGTTTGATGCTGATGTATTGTGGCACCCGTAGCCTAGGAGCGCACCTTATCTAGCCACTGAAGGGCAGTTTGCATGTTAACTCAGTGTCAATGAGGAGCAAGTATATCTGTCACGCTTGCTGTCTCCCCATTGCGTGCCACCTGTACAATTCTGGACATGGATTAGCATCGTCTCACGTGTTGATTGGCGATAGGTGTCTACTTCTTGGTGCGGCGGATGCTAGCCTTAATTACCCAATGAGTCCTCATCAGTTTCCTCCTCTCATGCTCCTCTTTCCGGCCTGGAAGACTTCCCACAAACGAAGACGCGGACTCGCGGTTCACTACTTGTTTGCAAACGACGAGAAAAATGTCCTTGACTTTCGACACTACCTTACCGATAGATATTATGCAGTTGCTAGCAATCTCAAAAACAGACAATTTTCCTATAGTTTCCATGCAGTGTTTTTCTTAACCCAACCTGGATATGGGGTATTGCTGCAATGAGCAATTGGTCCAACATTGTCTACTCGTTGACCCGACTATTCTCTAGTCATTGGAACGTTTTCTCCTGAAAATTACGTATCGATAGTCTCATCGAGTGTGGAGACATGACGCTCCTGCCTCCTGCGGTGTCGATTTCCCGCTACCCCCGACAGTGAGTTAAAGAAAGCTGTTTCATTGACATTCTTTGTACTACTGCTACTCGTTCCCTGCGCCTTCGTTTGTTCCTTGGGAGAGGAAACAGAAACGGCGACCAAGCCAGGCCTCGGAGTGTGACTCCTGCCCACTTTTCCCTTGCCCCTCCCTTTGCGTGACGGCAAGGACCCACTGAAAAAGAGCGGGAGTGGGGGGGGGGGGGGGGGGGGCAGGAAGCATCTTTAACTACTGCTCGAATCTCCATGGGTCCTAGGTTCAAACCCAACCGCTTTTGTATTTCGAACAAAAGTCATCAGCAATGGTGACAGATGACTTCCTGTATAATGAGTCAGCCTCAACCTGCAAGTGGCCTTGTTAATGGGGACTGAGGTGCGGGCAGACATAGTGGGAAACTACCTCTAAAAGTCGGTAATGATCAGTGGCATGTGAATGTAGAAGGCACTGGAATTCACTGTATTTTTTTTGGTCATCAGTCTACTGACTGGTTTGATGCGGCCCTCCACGAATTCCTTTCCTGTGCTAACATCTTCATCTCAGAGTAGCACTTGCAACCTACGTCCTCAATTATTTGCTTGACGTATTCCAATCTCTGTCTTCCTCTACAGTTTTTGCCCTCTACATCTCCCTCTAGTACCATGGAAGTCATTCCCTCATGTCTTAGCAAATGTCCTATCATCATGTCCCTTCTCCTTATCAGTGTTTTCCACATATTCCTTTCCTCTCCGATTCTGCGTAGAACCTCCTCATTCCTTACCTTATCAGTCCACCTAATTTTCAACATTCGTCTACAGCACCACATCTCAAATGCTTCGATTCTCTCCTGTTCCGGTTTTCCCACAGTCCATGTTTCACTACCATACAATGCTGTACTCCAGACGTACATCCTCAGAAATTTCATCCTCAAATTAAGGCCGGTATTTGATATTAGTAGACTTGTCTTGGCCAGAAATGCCCTTTTTGCCATAGCGAGTCTGCTTTTGATGTCCTCCTTGCTCCGTCCATCATTGGTTATTTTACTGCCTAGGTAGCAGAATTCCTTAACTTCATTGACTTAGTGACCATCAATTCTGATGTTAAGTTTCTCGCTGTTCTCATTTCTACTACTTCTCATTACCTTCGTCTTTCTCCGATTTACTCTCAAACCATACTGTGTACTCACTAGACTGTTCAATCCGTTCAGCAGATCATTTAATTCTTCTTCACTTTCACTCAGGATAGCAATGTAATCAGCGAATCATATCATTGATATTCTTTCACCTTGTATTTTAATTCCACTCCTGAACCTTTCTTTTATTTCCATCATTGCTTCCTCGATGTACAGATTGAAGAGTAGGGGCGAAAGGCTACAGCCTTGTCTTACTCCCTTCTTAATACTAGCACTTCGTTCTTGATGGCCCACTCTTATTGTTCCCTCTTGGTTGTTGTACATATTGTATATGACCCGTCTTTCCCTATAGCTTACCCCTACTTTTTTCAGAATCTTGAACAGCTTGCTCCATTTTAAATTGTCGAACGCTTTTTTCCAGGTAAACAAATCCTATGAACGTGTCTTGATTTTTCTTTAGCCTTGCTTCCATTATTAGCCGTAACGTCAGAATTGCCTCTCTCGTGCCTTTACTTTTCCTAAAGCCGAACTGATCGTCACCTAGCGCATTCTCAATTTTCTTTCCCATTCTTCTGTATATTATTGTCGTAAGCAGCTTCGATGCATGAGCTGTTAAGCTGATTGTGCGATAATTCTCGCACTTGTCAGCTCTTGCCGTCTTTGGAATTGTGTGGATAATGCTTTTCCGAAAGTCAGATGGTATGTCGCCAGACTCATATATTCTACACACCAACGTGAATAGTCGTTTTGTTGCCACTTCCCCTAATGATTTTATAAATTCTGATGGAATGTTATCCATCCCTTCTGCCTTATTTGACAGTAAGTCCTCCAAAGCTCTTTTAAAATCCGATTCTAATACTGGATTCCCTATCTCTTCTAAATCGACTCCTGTTTCTTCTTCTATCACATCAGACAAATCTTCACCCTCATAGAGGCTTTCAATGTATTCTTTCTACCTATCTGCTCTCTCCTCCGCATTTAACAGTGGAATTCTCGTTGCACTTTTAATGTTACCACCGTTGCTTTTAATGTCACCAAAGGTTGTTTTGACTTTCCTGTATGCCGAGTCTGTCCTTCCGACAATCATATCTTTTTCGATGTCTTCACATTTTTCCTGCAGCCATTTCGTCTTAGCTTCCCTGCACTTCGTATTTATTTCATTCCTCAGCGACTTGTATTTCTGTATTCCTGATTTTCCCGGAACTTGTTTGTACTTCCTCCTTTTATCAATCAACTGAAGTATTTTTCCTGTTACCCATGGTTTCTTCGCAGCTACCTTCTTTGTACCTATGTTTTTCTTCCCAAATTCTGTGATTGCCCTTTTTAGAGTCATCCATTCCTCTTCAACTGTGTTGCCTACTGCGCTATTCCTTATTGCTGTATCTATAGCGTTAGAGAACTTCAAACGTATCTCGTCATTCCTTAGAACTTCCGTATCCCACATCTTAGCGTATTGATTCTTCCTGACTAATGTCTTGAACTTCAGCCTACTCTTCATCACTACTGTATTGTGATCTGAGTTTATATCTGCTCCTGGGTACGCCTTACAATCCAGTATCTGATTTCGGAATCTCTGTCTGACCATGATGTAATCTAATTGAAATCTTCCCGTATCTCCCGGCCTTTTCCAAGTATACCTCCTCCTCTTGTGATTCTTGAACAGGGTATTCGCTATTACTAGCTGAAACTTGTTACAGAACTCAATTAGTCTTTCTCCTCTTTCATTCCTTGTCCCAAGCCCATATTCTCCTGTAACCTTTTCTTCAACTCCTTCCCGTGCAACTGCATTCCAGTCGCCTATGACTATTAGATTTTCGTCACCCTTTACATACTGCATTACCCTTTCAATATCCCCATACCCTTTCTCTATCTGTTCATCTTCAGCTTGCGACATCGGCATGTATACCTGAACTATCGTTGTCGGTGTTGGTCTGCTGTCGATTCTGATTAGAACAACCCGGTCACTGAACTGTTCGCAGTAACAGACCCTGTGCCCTACCTTCCTATTCATAACGAATTCTAGACCTGTTATACCATTTTCTGCTGCTGTTGATATTACCCGATACTCATCTGACCAGAAATCCTTGTCTTCCTTCCACTTCACTTCACTGACCCATACTATATATAGATTGAGCCTTTGCATTTCCCTTATAAGATTTTCTAGTTTCCCTGCCACTTTCAAGCTTCTGACATTCCACGCCCTGACTCGTAGAACATTATCCTTTCGTTGATTATTCAATCTTTTTCTCATGGTGACCTCCCCCTTGGCAGTCCCCTCCCGGAGATCCGAATGGGGGACTATCCCGAAATCTTTTACCAATGGAGAGATCATCATGACACTTCTTCAACTACAGGCCACATGTCCTGTGGATACACGTTACGTGTCTGTAATGCAGTGGTTTCCATTGCATTCTGCATCCTCATGTCGTTGATCATTGCTGATTCTTCTGCCTTTAGGGGCAACTTCCCACCCCTAGGAGAAGAGAGTGCCCTGAACCACTATCCGCTCCTCCGCCCTCTTTGACAAGGCCATTGGCAGAGTGAGGCTGACCTCTTATGCATCAAAATTTAGGCAGTGGTGGGGATCGAACCCGGGACCAATGACGTTCTGATTACGAATCAAAGACGCTACCACTAGACCACCGTTTCACTGTATTAAAGACAGATAATGTGTATCCACATGATATTGCCTGTAACTGAAAAACTATTGTAAAGGTCCCAAAATTGAAAATCATTCCCAATTCGTCCCATTTTCGTAGCTCTGGCAGTGGACCGACAGGTTGGGGGTTGTGAGGTAACGGACAAGTTGCGGCGCTCTGAAAATATTTTAAGTTCAGAGTTGCCGCGGCTGAATCGGGCCGCTCGGCAGTCCGGGGCTAGTCAGCAACCGCGTGGTACAGAACATTAGCCGGAGTGAAAGGGGTAGCCCCAGCGCATGGTCCAGGCCAACCGCATGTGTGGCAATTCCATGTTGACGCTGTAACAAGGACTGTGCTTTGTGGCGATGAAGGTGATCTGTATGCCAGGAGTACAAGAGATGGCTGGCTTTGTGGAACCATAATGCCAGACACTTCACAGTTCATGTAGAAATTAATAATAGCCAGAGGAATCATGATACCTCAAAAAGAAACAGGTACATTAGCATTATTTGAACGACGATTCTGATGGTGTAATCAAATTTTCAATATCTTTATTAGTTTAAAGTTTAGTGTCGGACTGTAAATTCTACAAGTAACATCCAGCAACGAATTTCCATCTAAACGGTTTGTCCGATTTTGTCGCTCGATGTGTCTTCAGAAAGCTATTAATGTACACCTAAATTGTTATGAATTACAGGCATGTAAGATGAACAGTACATGCGTTATTTTAGGTCAAAAGTGGCCGATTACTATTGATCACGTCAAGCCGTAAGTACTTCACAGTTACACGATAAAACGGTAGCAGCATGCTCACAAATATAGTTATTCGTCTGTGTCTTTGTTTATATCAGATATATACTATTCATGAAAAACTTAATGAAATATTTACTGTGCTTTAGAAAGCACAGAGACATTAGGCTACTGGCCTGCTTTGTTCCTGTTCCTTTGATATATGCTTATTTGATTTATTTATGTATTTAATAATGTGTGTTGGAGCGTGTTTAGGGTCCAGCCGTGGGAATATTTATTTAATTTCAAGTTATTTAAATGTAAATTCAGTATTTCGTATGTGTTTCGATATGTTTGAGAGTGTGCGTTGGCTTGGAGAAACAGCGGGATCGCTCTAGCCAATCACAGCGCTCGTTAATACGGTATGGAGAGACTGTATGGAAGTACGGGAGAAGCATTGGGTCACGGAGGACAGATGATGTTGGAGAAGCCGCGGCGGTCGGTCGCAGGAACTACATGGAGAGTGGAGCAGTTTGTCAAGGGACATAGAAACATTTCGTAGTCCCGACTTGTGCACTTGTGAGATTTCCGTGGCTTCTTCCGTGAAGACGTAGTATGCGTTTAGAAGTGAATATCTTGCGAGCTATGTTCTTGCTCATAACAAATTACGTGAAGTAGGACTCTATTGTTTCCTTGTTATTCAACTTATATTTCATTTAATTGCTGGACCATAGACATCAATAACTGTTTTGCAGTAATAAACGGCATTCTAAAAGGTACTTCTGCTATCGTACTCATCATTTAAAGTCGTTAAAATAGCACATGCAGATCTTATTAAGTTGCATTAATTTCTGTGTTACATTCAAAATTCGCAATTGCCAATTGATAGGAACCTTCGACCATCCGATTCATGTGTAAATTCATATTGTATACTGTTTGTATATTTGGCTTGTAACGCGGCAACTACGTATCCCAGCCCGTAGATAACGAAACCAGCCGAAACGTTTAATATTTCAACTCTAGAGCCTGAGGGTACGTAGTTGAGGTCCACTTCATTTCATTTTATTTGGAAGCCCGCAAGGTAACCGCTTGAAAGAGACTGAATAATCAATGGATGTGAGAAGTTTGAAAATGGTAGGTAGAAAATCTGCAAAGGGAAACCTAGGTACACCAAGGGTTAATATAATTACAACAGCAGCAAAAAATAGTATAACCACAGTAGAGTTTGTTATAAATAGGAGTTACTGTGAAAATTCCAGCGATAAAGTTGCCCTCGTAAGCACTGACAAAAAACCAACGCCGCCACCACTATTCCACGTATACGTGCTGACATCATAGAATGTAAAACTCATGTGTCATTGTTACGATATAGTTGGGGAAGTAATGGAAGTTAAAATTACGTGATAATTTACACTTTGGTAGTAGCAAGGGGCGGGGGGAGTTTTGAAATAAATCTCAGAGTAGCAAATTCCAGATAGATTGCGACATGGTCAGAGATTCCGAAATCAGTTGTCGGACTGTGAAACACATCCAGACGTAGATGAGTTAGTGACGATGGAGAGTAGACTCAAGTGTAGCAGAATCGTCTGGAAGAATCAGTGTGGAAGTAAGAATGTTACTGAAGTAATGAGAAACGATAAGAAGCGTTTCAAGTTCTGTAACGCTGTAGATACTACCACAGTGAATACCAAAGTAGGAAGTTTAGTTCAAGAGCTATTTAAATCTCTTTTATCTGTTGTACAGATACATACCGGGTGATCAAAAGTCATTATAAATTTGAAAACTGAATAAATCGCGGAATAATGTAGGTAGAGAGGTACAAATTGACACACATGCTTTTAATGACAAGGGGTTTTATTAGAACCAAAAAATACAAACGTTCAAAAAATGTCCGACAGATGGCGCTTCATCTGATCAGAATAGCAATAATTAGCATATCAAAAAAGACAAAGCAAAGATGATGTTCTTTACAGGAAATGCTCAATATGTCCACCATTATTTCTCAACAATAGCTGTAGTCGAGGAATAACTTTGTGAACAGCACTGTAAAGCGTGTCGAGAGTTATGGTGAGGCATTGGTGTCGGATGTTGTCTTTCGGCATCCCTAGAGATGTCGGTCGATCACGATACACTTGCGACTTCAGGTTACCCCAAAGCCAATAATCGCACTTACTGAGGTCTGGGGACCTGGGAGGTCAAGCATGACGAAAGTGGCGGCTGAGCACACGATCATCACCAAACGACGCGCCCAAGAGATCTTTCACGCGTCTACCAATATGCAGGGGCAACAGTCTGGATGATTGACTGATCTGGCCTTGCAACATTAACCAAAACGGCCTTGCTGTGCTGGTACTGCGAACGGCTGAAAGCAAGGGGAAACTACAGCCGTAATTTTTCCCGAGGACATGCAGCTTTACTGTATGATAAAATGATGATGGCATCCTCTTGGGTAAAATATTCCGGAGGTAAAATAGTCCCCCATTCGGATCTCCGGGCGGGGACTACTCAAGAGGATGTCGTTATCAGGAGAAAGAAAACTGGCGTTCTACGGATCGGAGCGTGGAATGTCAGATCCATTAATCGGGCAGGTAGGTTAGAAAATTTAAAAAGGGAAACGGATAGGTTAAAGTTAGATATAGTGGGAATTAGTGAAGTTCGGTGGCAGGAGGAACAAGACTTCTGGTCAGGTGACTACAGGGTTATAAACACAAAATCAAATAGGGGTAATGCAGGAGTAGGTTTAATAACGGATAGGAAAATAGAAATGCGGGTAAGCTACTACAAACAGCATAGTGAACGCATTATTGTGGCCAAGATAGATACGAAGCCCAAGCCTACTACAGTAGTACAAGTTTACATGCCAACTAGCTCTGCAGATGACGTAGAAATTGAAGAAATGTACGATGAAATAAAAGAAATTATTCAGATAGTGAAGGGAGACGAAAATTTAATAGTCGTGGGTGACTGGAATTCGAGTGTAGGAAAAGGGAGAGAAGGAAACATAATAGGTGAATATGGATTGGGGCTAAGAAATGAAAGAGGAAGCCGCCTAGTAGAATTTTGCACAGAGCACAACTTAATCATAGCTAACACTTGGTTTAAGAATCATGAAAGATGGTTGTATACATGGAAGAACCCTGGAGATACTAAAAGGTATCAGATAGATTATATAATGGTAAGACAGAGATTTAGGAACTAGGTTTTAAGTTGTAAGACATTTCCAGGGGCAGATGTGGACTCTGACCACAATCTATGGGTTATGACCTGTAGATTAAAACTGAAGAAACTGTAAAAAGGTGGGAATTTAAGGAGATTGGACCTGGATAAACTGAAAGAACCAGAGGTTGTACAGAGTTTCAGGGAGAGCATAAGGGAACAATTGACAGGAATAGGGGAAAGAAATACAGTAGAAGAAGAATGGGTAGCTCTGAGGGATGAAGTACTGAAGGCAGCAGAGGATAAAGTAGGTAAAAAGACGAGGGCTGTTAGAAATCATTGGGTAACAGAAGAAATATTGAATTTAATTGATGAAAGGAGAAAATATAAAAATGCAGTAAATGAAGCAGGCAAAAAGGAATACAAACGTCTCAAAAATGTGATCGACAGGAAGTGCAAAATGGCTAAGCAGGGATGGCTAGAGGACAAATGTAAGGATGTAGAAGCTTATCTCACTAGGGGTAAGATAGATACTGCCTACAGGAAAATTAGAAAGACCTTTGGAGAGAAGAGAACCACGTGTATGACTATCAAGAGCTCAGATGGCAACCCAGTTCTAAGCAAAGAAGGGAAGGCAGAAAAGTGGAAGGAGTATATAGAAGGTTTATACAAGGGCGATGTACTTGAGGACTATATTATGGAAATGGAAGAGGATGTAGATGAAGACGAAATGGGAGATGTGATACTGCGTGAAGGGTTGGACAGAGCACTGAAAGACCTGAGTCGAAACAAGGCCCCCGGAGTAGACAACATTCCATTAGAACTACTGACGGCTTTGGGAGAGCCAGTCATGACAAAACTCTACCAGCTGGTGAGCAAGATGTATGAGACAGGCGAAATACCCTCAGACTTCAAGAAGAATATAATAATTCCAATCCCAAAGAAAGCAGGTGCTGACAGATGTGAAAATTACCGAACGATCAGTTTCATAAGTCACAGCTGCAAAATACTAACGCGAATTCTTTACAGACGAATGGAAAAACTGGTAGATGCGGACCTCGGGGAGGATCAGTTTGGATTCCGTACAAATGTTGGAACACGTGAGGCAATACTGACCTTACGACTTATCTTAGAAGAAAGATTAAGGAAAGGCAAACCTACGTTTCTAGCACTTGTAGACTTAGAGAAAGCTTTTGACAATGTTGACTGGAATACTCTCTTTCAAATTCGAACGGTGGCAGGGGTAAAATACAGGGAGCAAAAGGCTATTTACAATTTGTACAGAAACCAGATGGCAGTCATAAGAGTAGAGTGACATGAAAGGGAAGCAGTGGTTGGGAAAGGAGTGAGACAGGGTTGTAGCCTTTCCCCGATGTTATTCAATCTGTATGTTGAGCAAGCAGTAAAGGAAACAAAAGAAAAATTCGGAGTAGGTATTAAAATTCATGGAGAAGAAGTAAGAACTTTGAGGTTCGCCGATGACATTGTAATTCTGTCAGAGACAGCAAAGGACCTGGAAGAGCAGTTGAACGGAATGCACAGCGTCTTGAAAGGAGGATATAAGATGAACATCAACAAGAGCAAAACGAGGATAATGGAATGTAGTCAAATTAAATCGGGTGATGCCGAGAGAATTGAATTAGGAAATGTGACACTTAAAGTAGTAAAGGAGTTTTGCTATTTAGGAAGTAAAATAACTGATGATGGTCGAAGTAGAGAGGATATAAAATGTAGACTGGCAATGGCAAGGAAAGCGTTTCTGAAGAAGAGAAATTTGTTAACATCGAATATAGATTTATGTATCAGGAAGTCGTTTCTGAAAGTATTTGTTTGGGGTGTAGCCATGTATGAAAGTGAAACATGGACGATAAATAGTTTGGACAAGAAGAGAATAGAAGCTTTCGAAATGTGGTGCTACAGAGAATCTACATCTACATCTACATCCATACTCCGCAAGCCACCTGACGGTGTGAGGCGGAGGGTACCCTGAGTACCTCTATCGGTTCTCCCTTCTATTCCAGTCTCGTATTGTACATGGAAAGAAGGATTGTCGGTATGCTTCTGTGTAGGCTCTAATCTCTCTGATTTTATCCTCATGCTCTCTTCGCGAGATATACGTAGGAGGGAGCAATATACTGCTTGACTCTTCGGTGAAGGTATGTTCTCGAAACTTTTAACAAAAGCCCGTACCGAGCTACTGCGCGTCTCTCCTGCAGAGTCTTCCACTGGAGTTTATCTATCATCTCCGTAACGCTTTCGCAATTACTAAATGATCCTGTAACGAAGCGCGCTGCTCTCCGTTGGATCTTCTCTATCTCTTCTATCAACCCTACCTGGTGCAGATCCCACACTGCTGAGCAGTATTCAAGCATTGGGCGAACAAGCGTACTGTAACCTACTTCCTTTGTTGTCGGATTGCATTTCCTTAGGATTCTTCCAATGAATCTCAGTCTGGCATCTGCTTTACCGACGATCAACTTTATATGATCATTCCATTTTAAATCACTCCTAATGCGTACTCCCAGATAATTTATGGAATTAACTGCTTCCAGTTGCTGACCTGCTATTTTGTAGCTAAATGATAAGGGACCTATCTTTCTATGTATTCGCATCACATTACACTTGTCTACATTGAGATTCAATTGCCATTCCGTGCACCATGCGTCAATTCGCTGCAGATCCTCCTGCATTTCAGTACAATTTTCCATTGTTGCAACCTCTCGATACACCACAGCATCATCTGCAAAAAGCCTCAGTGAACTTCCGATGTCATCCACCAGGTCATTTACGTATATTGTGAATAGCAACGGTCCTATGACACTCCCCTGCGGCACACCTGAAATCACTCTTACTTCGGAAGACTTCTCTCCATTGAGAATGACATGCTGCGTTCTGTTATCTAGGAACTCCTCAATCCAATCACACAATTGATCTGATAGTCCGTATGCTCTTACTTTGTTAATTAAACGACTGTGGGGAACTGTGTCAAACGCCTTGCGGAAGTCAAGAAACACGACATCTACCTGTGAACCCGTGTCTAAGGCCCTCTGAGTCTCGTGGACGAATAGCGCGAGCTGGGTTTCAAACGACCGTCTTTTTCGAAACCCATTCTGATTCCTACAGAGTAGATTTCTAGTCTCCAGAAAAGACATTATACTCGAACATAATACGTGTTCCAAAATTCTACAACTGATCGACGTTAGAGATATAGGTCTATAGTTCTGCACATCTGTTCGACGTCCCTTCTTGAAAACGGGGATGACCTGTGCCCTTTTCCAATACTTTGGAACGCTTCGCTCTTCTAGAGACCTACGGTACACCGCTGCAAGAAGGGGGGCAAGTTCCTTCGCGTACTCTGTGTCAAATCGAACTGGTATTCCATCAGGACCAGCGGCCTTTCCTCTTTTGAGCGTTTTAATTGTTTCTCTATCCCTCTGTCGTCTACTTCGATACCTACCATTTCGTCAACTGAGCGACAATCTAGAGAAGGAAGCACAGTGCCGTCTTCCTCTGTGAAACAGCTTAGGAAGAAGACATTTAGTATTTCGGCCTTTAGTCTGTCATCCTCTGTTTCAGTACCATTTTGGTCACAGAGTGTCTGGACATTTTGTTTTGATCCACCTACCGCTTTGACATAGGACCAAAATTTCTTAGGATTTTCTGCCAAGTCAGTACATAGAACTTTACTTTCGAATTCATTGAAAGCCTCTCGCATAGCCCTCCTCACACTGAATTTCGCTTCGCGTAATTTTTGTTTGTCTGCAAGGCTTTGGCTATGTTTATGTTTGCTGTGAAGTTCCCTTTGCTTCCGCAGCAGTTTTCTAACTCGGTTGTTGTACCACGGTGGCTCTTTCCCATCTCTTACGATCTTGCTTGGCACATACTCATCTAACGCATATTGTACCATGGTTTTGAACTTTGTCCACTGATCCTCAACACTATCTGCACTTGAGACAAAACTTTTGTGTTGAGCCGTCAGGTACTCTGTAATCTGCTTTTTGTCACTTTTGCTAAACAGAAAAATCTTCCTACCTTTTTTAATATTTCTATTTACGGCTGAAATCATCGATGCAGTAACCGCTTTATGATCGCTGATTCCCTGTTCTGCATTAATTGATTCAAATAGTTCGGGTCTGTTTGTCACCAGAAGGTCTAATATGTTATCGCCACGAGTCGGTTTTCTGTTTAACTGCTCAAGGTAGTTATCAGATAAAGCACTTAAAAATATTTCACTGGATTCTTTGTCCCTGCCACCCGTTATGAACGTTTGAGTCTCCCAGTCTATATCCGGCAAATTAAAATCTCCACCAAGAACTATAACATGGTGGGGAAATCTACTCGAAATATTTTCCAAATTATTCTTCAGGTGCTGAGCCACAACAGCTGCTGAGCCCGGGGGCCTATAGAGACATCCAATTACCATGTCTGAGCCTGCTTTAACCGTGAACTTCACCCAAATCATTTCACAATTCGAATCTCCGTCAATTTCCTTCGATACTATGGCACTTCTTATCGCTATAAACACGCCTCCCCCTTCACTGTCCAGCCTATCTCTGCGGTATACATTCCAATCCGAGTTTAGGATTTCACTACTGTTTACGTCTGGTTTCAGCCAACTTTCTGTTCCTAGTACTATATGGGCGTTGTGACCGTTTATTAATGAGAGCAGTTCTGGGACCTTTCCATAGACGCTCCTGCAGTTTACTATTAGCACATTAATATTGTTATTCCTTGTTGCATTTTGCCTACTCCTGCCTTGCCGCGTCTCAGGAGGCGTCTTGTCGGGCCTAGGGAGGGAATTCTCTAACCTAAAAAAACCCCATGTGCACTCCACACGCACTCCGCTATCCTCGTAGCCGCTTCCGGCGTGTAGTGCACGCCTGACCTATTCAGGGGGACCCTACATTTCTCCACCCGATAGCGGAGGTCGAGAAATTTGCACCCCAGCTCTCCGCAGAATCGTCTGAGGCTCTGGTTTAAGCCTTCCACTCGGCTCCAAACCAGAGGACCGCGATAGGTTCTGGGAACGATACTACAAATAGTTAGCTCTGATTCCACCCCGCGAGCGAGTCTTTCCGCCTTCACCAACTCCGCCAACCGCCTGTACGAACTGAGGATGACCTCTGAACCCAGACGGCAGGAGTCATTGGTGTCGACATGAGAAACAATTTGCAGTCGGGTGCAATACTGAAGATAAGGTGGATAGATCACGTAACTAATGAGGAGGTATTGAATAGGATTGGGGAGAATAGAAGTTTGTGCCACAACTTGACTAGAAGAAGAGATCGGTTGGTAGGACATGTTTTGAGGCATCAAGGGATCACAAATTTAGCATTGGAGGGCAGCCTGGAAGGTAAAAATCGTAGAGGGAGACCAAGAGATGAATACACTAAGCAGATTCAGAAGGATGTAGGTTGCAGTAGGTACTGGGAGATGGAGAAGCTTGCACAGGATAGAGTAGCATGGAGAGCTGCATCAAACCAGTCTCAGGACTGAAGACAACAACAACAACCAATATGGAGTGGAGCGCCATCCTGCATAAACATCGTACGTTCCAGCAGGTGTTTATCAGCCAGGCTGGGGATGATGCGATTCTGTAACAAATCGGCGTACCTCTCACCCGTCACAGTAGCAGTTTTGCTGTCCAGCGCCATCTGTCGGACGTTTTGTGAACTTTGTTTTTCTTTTGGTTTTAATAAAACCCCATGTCATTCCAAGCATGTGTGTCAATTTTCACCTCTTTATCTACATTATTCCGTGGTTTATTAAGTTTTCAAATTTATACTGACTTTTTTATCACCCTGCACACAAGGGCAAGTAGGGTAACTGAGGAGAAACATAGATTCAAAGAAGATACACTTATGTTGTTCGTCGAAAGAAGGAAATGCAAAGGTGCTCAGAAAAATAGAAAAATACAACAATGTTAGTCGCTTAGGAAGGAAATAAATATGATGTACATGGAAGCCAACGTGAAATGACTGCAGGAGAATGTGGAGATCAAAAAAAGGAGTGGTCGTCAGAAGAACTGATTCAGAATATAGAAAAGCCAAAATAACCTTCATGGAAATTAAAAGCGTGTGGATAGCATGAAGAGCGCAATGGAAATTTCACAGTTAAACGCAGATGAGGGAGCGAAGAGGTGGAAACAGGGCATTGATGGACCTTACGAGGGGACTTGTCCGAAGACGTGATATCTTTGGAAGACGCGGTATCTAGGAAAGTAGAAGGGATGGACAATATTCCTTCGGAATTGCTAAAATATTTGTGGTGTAGTGAGTGTAGTTGGTGAGTAGAATCTTTGAGGCTGGAGATACAACGTCACAATTCTTGAAAAATATCCTTCAAACTCTCCCAGATACACCGAGACGTCAAAAGTCGTAGACTAATTATATGCATGTATACAGATGGCGGTGGTATGCGTACGCAAGGTATAAAGGGACAGTGGATCGTCGCAGCTGTCATTTGTACTGATGTGATTCACTCGAAAAACGTTCCGACGTGATTATGACCACATGGCTGGAATTAAAGACTTTGAAAGCGGAATGCTCGCAGCAGCTAGACGCATGGAACATTGCAGTTCGGAAATCGTTAGAGAATTCAATATTCCGAGATCCACAGAGCCAAGAGGCTGCCGTGAATACCAAATTCCAGGCATTACCTCTCCCACTGACCACGCAGTGGCTGACGACTTTCACGTAACGAGCAACAGCAGTGGTGTTTGCGTAGGCTTGTCAGTGCTAAGAGACAAGCAGCGTCGCGTGAAATAACCTCAGAAATTAATGTGGGAAGTACAGCAAATGTATCAATTTGAACAGTGAGGCGAAATTTTGTGTTAAAGGTCTAAAGTAGCAGACAACCAAAGTGAGTACCTTTGCCAACAGCACGACATCGCCTGCAGCGCCTCTCCTGGGCTCTTGACGACATCGGTTAGACCCTAGACTAATGCGAAACAGTGGTCTCATAAGGAGAGTCACGATTTCAGTTGGTAAGAGGTGATGGTAGGATTCGACTGTGGCGCAGCCTCCATGAAGCCATGGACCCAAGCTGTCAAAAAGACACGGTTCAAGCTGGTGGTGGGTCCATTACGGTGAGCGCTGTGTTTACATGGAATGGACTGGGTCCTCTGGTCCAACTGAAGCGATCGTTGACAAGAAATCGCCATGTTCGGCTACTTGGAGACTATTTTCATGCATTCTTGGACTTCATATTACCAATAATGTTACCCTGGAGAAATGTTCGCGACTGGTTTGAAGAACATTACAGTCAATTCGAGAGAATGATCTGACCACCCACATCGCCTGAAAAGAATCAAATTGCTGCACAAAATACTACACCGGCAACACTTTCGTATTTATGGACTGTTATAAAGGCAGACAGATCAATATTTCTGTAGATGACTGCCAGTGACTTGTTGAGCCCATGCCACGTCGAGTTGCTCCACTATATCGAACAGAAGGTGGTCCGACACGATATTAGGAGATATCCTATAACCTTTGTCCCCTCAGTATGTAGCAAGGGCAGAGAAGTGTGGGTCAGCTTAAATTCTCTCTCACATCCAGGTCGCTGCCAAGAATAATAAACAGAAGAATGGAGAAGATAATCGAGGAGCTGTTAGAAGTCGATCAATTTGGCATTATAAAAGACGAAGTGACCAGAAAGGCTGTCCTGACGTTGGGTTTGATAATGGCGGCAATACTTTAGAAAAACCAAGTAACTTTCATAGGATACGGTGACGCAGAGAAAGCATTCGAAAATGTAAATCGTGTAAGATAGAAATAATCAGAAAAATAGAAATAAGTTAGAGATGAAGACATCTATACTACTATATAAAGATCAACGGTTGTTTAATGTCGGTACTAAATATCTAGAAAACTTCCTGACCAGTTTTGTTCCAATTTTTATATGAAGGGAAACATTTATTCCGAAAATCTCGAAAGTTCAAGTTGATTTCTCCATCGATGTAACTGCTCTGCAATTCATATTTAAATTCCTGGAAGAGGATTAATGCAGCCACCTTCGCCGCGCGGGATTATCCGAGCGGTCTTAGGCGCTGCAGTTATGGACTGTGCGGCTGGTCCCTCCCTCGGGGATGGGTTTGTGTGTTTGCCCTTAGGATAATTTAGGTTAAGTAGTGTGTAAGCTTAGGGACTGAAGACCGTGGCAGTTAAGTCCCATAAGATTTCGCACACATTTTGAGCATGTTTTCTCTTTGGAACCACCTTCAGACTGATTCACTACCATCATAATCTCTAACAGTGCGAGAGAATCCTAATTTTTGGACTTTCCTCTAGCTGCAGATTCCTCGACTTGCGCCAGTGGGTGGTTGGGGTTCGGGTTACGATGAATAGGCCAGGTGTCCACTATACGCAGGAGGTGGCTACATGGGTGGCGAGGAATGGGCGTTTTTTAGGTTAGAGGGTCTAGGAAAAACACAAGAAGGGCTTCAGTCACAAATGGTTCAGGCCGAACACAGGAAGAGTGTAGATACAGGAACCATCGGTATAACAGTTGTAAATTGTCGTAGCTGTATTGGGAAAGTACCAGAGCTCCATGCGCTAACAGAAAGCACTGATGCTCAAATAGTTATAGGCACAAAAAGCTGGGTAAAGCCAAATATAACCACGGAAATTTTTTTTTAGAACAACCTAACGGTGTTCCGAAAGGATAGGCTAAACACCGTAGGCGATGCCTTGCTTCTTGCTTTTAGAAGTAGTTTATTTTGTATCGAAACTAAAGTAGATAGTTCCTATGGGTTAGTATGGCCAAAGGTCATTGTTGAAAACTGGAATGAAATAATAATTGTATCATTTCACCAGCCTCCCAATTCACGTGATACAGTTGCCGAAAGTTTCAAAGAAAAGTTGAGTTTGGTTTCAAATACGTACCCGACTCATAAGATTATAGTTGGTCGTGACTTTAATTTACCCTCGAAATGTTGGCGAAAATAACAGGGTGTTACAAAAAGGTACGGCCAAACTTTCAGGAAACATTCCTTACACACAAAGAAAGAAAATATGTTATGTGGACATGTGTCCAGAAACGCTTATTTTCCATGTTAGAGCTCATTTTATTATTTCTCTTCAAATCACATTAATCATGGAATGAAAACACACAGCAACAGAACGTACCAGCGGGACTTCAAACACTTTGTTACAGGAAATGTTCAAAATGTCCTCCGTTAGCGAGGATACATGCATCCACCCTCCGTCGCATGGAATCTCTGATGCGCTGATGCAGCCCTGGCGAATAGCGTATTGTATCACAGTCGTCCATAATACGAGCACGAAGAGTCTCTACATTTGGTAACGGGGTTGCGTAGACAAGAGCTTTCAAATGCCCCCATAAATGAAAGTTAAAAGGGCTGAGGTCAGGAGAGCGTGGAGGCCATGTAATTGGCCCGCCTCTACCAATCCATCGCTCACCGAATCTGTTGTTGAGATGCTTACGAACACTTCGTGAGTGAACCACATGTTGTGTCGTACTTGTCAAGGCACATGTTCTAGCAGCACAGGTAGAGTATCCCGTATAAAATCATGATAACGTGCTCCATTGAGCGTAGGTGGAAGAACATGGGGCCCAATCAAGACATCACCAACAATGCCTGTCCAAACGTTCACCGAAAACCTGTGTTGATGACGTGATTGCACAACTGCGTGCGGATTCTCGTCAGCCCACACATGTTGATTGTGAAAATTTACAATTTGATCACGTTGGAATGAAGTCTCATCCGTGAAGAGAACATTTGCACTGAAATGAGGATTGACACATTGTTGGATGAACCATTTGCAGAAGTGTACCCGTGGAGGCCAATCAGCTGCTGATAGTGCCTACACACGCTGTACATGGTACGGAAACAACTGGTTCTTCCGTAGCATTCTCCATACAGTGACGCGGTTAAAGTTACCTTCTACAGCAGCAACTTCTCTGACGCTGACATTAGGGTTATCGTCAACTGCACGAAGAATGGCTTCGTCCATTGCAGGTTTCCTGGTGTTTCTAGGTCTTCCCCAGTCGCGAGTCATAGACTGGAATGTTCCGTGCTCCCTAAGACGACGATCGATTGATTTGAACGTCTTCCTGACGGGACACCTTCGTTCTGGAAATCTGTCTCGATACAAACGTACCGCGCCACGGCTATTGCCCCGTGCTAATCCATACATCAAATGGGGATCTGCCAACTCCGCATTTGTAAACATTTGCACTGACTGCAAAACGACGTTCGTGATGAACACTAACCTGTTGATACTACGTACTGATGTGCTTGATGCTAGAACTGTAGTGCAATAAGTCGCATGTCAACACAAGCACCGAAGCCAACATTACCTTCCTTCAATTGGGCCAACTGGCGGTGAATCGAGGAAGTACAGTACATACTCACGAAACTAAAATGAGCTCTAACACGGAAATTAAGCGTCCACACAACATCTTTTCGTTATTTGAGTGTGAGGAACCTTTCCTGAAAGTTTGGCCGTACGTTTTTGTAACAACCTGTATATTTAGTTTCGGAGGTACGCATACAGTATCATCCGATATTGTGCTAAACGCAGCAGGCCGGAGTGGCCGAGCGGTTCTATGCGCTACAGTCTGGAAGCGCGCCACCACTACGGTCGCAGGGTCGAATCCTGCCTCGGGCATGGATGAGTGTGATGTCCTTAGGTTAGTTAGGTTTAAGTAGTTCTAAGTTCTACGGGACTGATGACCACAGAAGTAACGTCCCTTAGTGCACAGAGCCATTTGAACCATTTTTTGCTAAACGTATTCTCTGAAAATTATTTCGAGCAGTTAGTTCATGAGCCAACGCGAATAGTAAACCATTGTGATAACACACTTGACCTCTTAGCAACAAATAATCTTGAGTTAATAATGAGAATCAAAACATATTCAGGGATTAGTGAACACATCGAGAGACTGAAAATTGTAACCCCCAAATCCTGCAAAACTAAACGAAAAGTATACCTTTTCAAAAAAGCAGATAAAATTCACTTGACGCCTTCCTGAAACACAATCTCCACTTCTTTCAAATTAAGAAGTGTAAACCACACGTGGCTTGAAGTCAAAGAAATACACTTCTGGAAATGGAAAAAGAACACATTGACACCGGTGTGTCAGATCCACCATACTTGCTCCGGACACTGCGAGAGGCCTGTACAAGCAAAGATCACACACACGGCACAGCGGACACACCAGGAACCGCGGTATTGGCCGTCGAATGGCGCTAGCTGCGCAGCATTTGTGCACCGCCGCCGTCAGTGTCAGCCAGTTTGCCGTGGCATACGGAGCTCCATCGCAGTCTTTAACAGTGGTAGCATGCCGCAACAGCGTGGACGTGAACCGTATGTGCAGTTGACGGACTTTGAGCGAGGGCGTATAGTGGGCATGCGGGAGGCCGGGTGGACGTACCGCCGAATTGCTCAACACGTGGGGCGTGAGGTCTCCACAGTACATCGATGTTGTCGCCAGTGGTCGGCGGAAGGTGCACGTGCCCGTCGACCTGGGACCGGACCGCAGCGACGCACGAATGCACGCCAAGACCGTAGGATCCTACGCAGTGCCGTAGGGGACCGCACCGCCACTTCCCAGCAAATTAGGGACACTGTTGCTCCTGGGGTATCGGCGAGGACCATTCGCAACCGTCTCCATGAAGCTGGGCTACGGTCCCGCATACCGTTAGGCCGTCTTCCGCTCACGCCCCAACATCGTGCAGCCCGCCTCCAGTGGTGTCGCAACAGGCGTGAATGGAGGGACGAATGGAGACGTGTCGTCTTCTGCGAGAGAGTCGCTTCTGCCTTGGTGCCAATGATGGTCGTATGCGTGTTTGGCGCCGTGCAGGTGAGCGCCACAATCAGGACTGCATACGTCCGAGGCACACAGGGCCAACACCCGGCATCATGGTGTGGGGAGCCATCTCCTACACTGGCCGTACACCTCTGGTGATCGTCGAGGGGACACTGAATAGTGCACGGTACTTCCAAACCGTCATCGAACCCATCGTTCTACCATTCCTAGACCGGCAAGGAAACTTGCTGTTCAAACAGGACAATGCACGTCCGCATGTATCCCGTGCCACCCAACGTGCTCTAGAAGGTGTAAGTCAACTACCCTGGCCAGCATGATCTCCGGATCTGTCCCCCATTGAGCATGTTTGGGACTGGATGAAGCGTCGTCTCACGCGGTCTGCATGTCCAGCACGAACGCTGGTCCAACTGAGGCGCCAGGTGGAAATGGCATGGCAAGCCGTTCCACAGGACTACATCCAGCATCTCTACGATCGTCTCCATGGGAGAATAGCAGCCCGCATTGCTGCGAAAGGTGGATATACACTGTACTAGTGCCGACATTGTGCATGCTCTGTTGCCTGTGTCTATGTGCCTGTGGTTCTGTCAGTGTGATCATGTGATGTATCTGACCCCAGGAATGTGTCAATAAAGTTTCCCCTTCCTGGGACAATGAATTCACGGTGTTCTTATTTCAATTTCCAGGAGTGTAGTATCAGCAGTAATTGAGAGATGTATACCAAATAAATTAACAACCGATGGAGCTGCTCCTCCTTGGTAAACAAAACGGATCAGAGCACTGTTGCAAAAACAGCGAAACAAACATGCCAAATATAAACAGACGCAAAGTCCCCAAGATAGGCGATCTTTTACAGAGCTCGAAATTTAGCGTGGACTGCAATGCGAGATGCTTATAAGAGTTTCCACATCGAAACTTTGTCTCGAAACCTGGAGGAAAATCCAATGAGATTGTGGTCGTATGTGAAGTAGGTTAACGGCAAGAAACAATCAATGCCATCTCTGCGCGATATCAATTGATATACTATCAAAACAGTGCTGCCACTGCAGAGTTACTAAAGATAGCCTTTCGAAATGCATTCGCAAAAGAAGACAAAGTAAATATTCCATATTTCCAATCAAGAACAGCTGCCATCATGAGTAACGTAAACGTAGGTGTCCTCGCAGTAGTGAAACAACTTAAATCATTTAATAAAGGCAAGTCTTCTGGTCCAGACTGTATACCAAGAGGTTTCTTTCAGAGTATGCTGATACAGCAGGATTCGGGAACGTATATTGTGTTCGAACATTATGAATTACCTTGAAGAAAACGGTCTATTGACACACAAGCAACATGGCTTCAGAAAACATCGTTCTTGTGAAACACAAGTAGCTCTTGATTCACATGAAGTGCTGACTGCTATTGACAAGGGAATTCAGATCGATTACGTATTTCTGGATTTCTGAAGGCTTTTCACACTGTACCACACAAGCTGATTGTAGTGAAATTGCGTGCTTATGGAATATCGTCTCAGTTATGTCATCCGGATTTGTGATTTCCTGTCAGAGAAGTTTCGGTTCGCAGCAACTGACGGAAAGTCACTGAGTAAAACAGAAGTGATTTCTGGCGTTTCTCATGGTAGTGTTAGAGGCCCTATGCTGTTCCTTATATATAGAAACGATTTGGGAGACAATCTGAGCATCCGTCTTAGGTTGTTTGCAGAAGACGGTGTCGTTGTCGATTAATAAAGTCACCAGAAGATCAAAACAAATTGCAAAAAGATTTGGAAAAGGTATCTGAATGGTGCGAAAAGTGGCAGTTCAACCTAAACATCGAAAAGTGTGAGGTCATCCACATGAGTGCTTAAAGGAATTCGTTAAACTTCGGTTACACGATAAATCAGTCAAATCTAAAGGCCGTAAATTCAACTAAGTACCTAGGAATTACAATTACGAACAACATAATTTGGAAGGAACACATAGAATATTTTGTGGGGAAGGCTAACCAAAGACTGCATTTTATTGGCAGAGCACTTAGCAAATGTAACAGATCTGAGGAGACTGCCTACACTACTATCTTTTAGAATACTGCTACGAGGTGTGGGATCCTTACCCAGCAGGACTGACGGAGTACACCGAAAAATTTCAAAGAAGGCAGCACGTTTTGTATAATCGTGAAATCTGGGAGAGAGTGTCACAGAAATGATGCAGGGTTTGGGCTGGACTTTATGAAATGAAAGGCGTTTTTCGTTGCGACGGAATCTTCTCACGAAGTTAGAATCACTAACTTTCTCCTCCGAATGCGAAAATATTTTGTTGACACTGACCTACATAAGCTGAAACGAACACCACGATAAGATAAGGGAAATCAGAGGTCTTCCAACGCGCTATATGAGGTTGGAATAATAGAGAATTGTGAAGGTGGTTCGATGAACCCTCTGCCTGCAACTTAAATGTGACTGCAGAGTATCCATGCAGATGTAGACGTAGGTTTAGATGTAAACACTTTGACAGACCTGGGCTAGATTTTGTTTTCTTTCAAGGAGACCTGGACGTGAACGGGTTCATTTTTTAAACCTCGCTCTCAGTATACTCTTGATTTACAGTGTGGAGGAAGTTAAGATTTTTTACCAACGATGAATGGCATTAACTCAAACTGTAAAATGACATTCATTGAAATATCCGTTATAGTTTAAGAATTACAGTATTTTGCCTGATAGATGTTTTTATAATACACGTTCCCATTCTGGTACAATTTTCTGGCCCATCATCACTCCAATAGCATTCAAACAGTGGTAGGCTACTGTCAACATTCATAGGAACACATTATGCCTCTCGCTTTGTAGTTTGGCGTATATTTGAGGAAACAGAAAACCCCTTTTTTATACCACATTACTATTTTGTCTGAAAAATACCGCTAAACTTTATAGAATGACAAACAAAGATCATTTCTGCGATGTATTAGGCATAATAAAATGATACAATACCATTCTTCACTTGAGAGAAATTTAGTGAAGATGGATAAAGCCATTGTAAGCCATTGTGAAGTTATATGTACGTAATGGTCTGAAAATGTAGTTTCGACAAAATGACAAAGAATGTTGACAGAGTTTTTGACTCACCGTATACCTATTTCATAACATTCCATTAGCATAATCTTGCTGGTCATCTGCTTCTTTATCCTCTGTAGACTTCCTCAGGAGCCTTTTACTTACTCTAGACTCTTTAGTGGCGACTTCCACAGCCCTTTCAGCTTAAACTAGTCGCTGATGATCACTGGCAGTCAGAGCAGCTACCATATTATTTCCTGGCTGGATGCCTAATCTGTCCATTACTTTTGTTCTGCTGATTACACCATCACTGAAGCAGATGACAGCATCCATCAAACAAACACTGTTTTTGGTACTCGCTGCCACACGCAGCTATTGAAACTCTCATTAAGGTTTTGTGTACTGCTATGTAGACATTTGCTAAGTAATTTTTTATCTGCAAGGTCCCTGTGTATTGGCTTTATTGTTTCCATGACTGTGACAGCATGGAATGTTTATGGTGATATTCCTTGCTTGAAGCCAGTCTGCAGACATCTGGTCAACTAGCGTTTAAGACTTTAATAACAATGGTTAATAAACCATACATTTTGGCAAACGGAAGAAATTTGTCTTGCAGATAGTGGCAATTTTTTCCGATTTTCAGTCGTTTTCACGTCCAGGTCCCCTTAAATGTCTTGAGGCCAAATCCAGGACAGGAACCTATGTCCGGAAATTTTATCCTACCGACACTACTGAGCACCGAAATCACAAGCGCCGGCGGTCCCACTATGCCACCCATTCGGTAGCAAATTTAACTTTGTTTGTGCGCTGACGGACCGTAGGCGGAACGTCTATTACCGGTGTGCGCTACTCAGTGATTGCAGCTACTCGACACGATGGCCAGTGGAGATGATGGAGCTAGCTGCCGCGTAGGAAGGCTTGTATCCTACGAATGCGATGCTCTGTTGCGTCGGTGGATGACGCTTCGGACGTTCGTTTCAATCAGGAATTTATTTTGCTTCTGAGGAGATTTGAAAGAGTTCCAGGAGGTTGTGTGTACTTGAATGGGACCAACCCACACTTTACCTTAAGCAAATTAGGGAAATATTGAGAAATTTATTGTGAACTTTCCGATGGGGATCTGAACCTTCCTTACGAATATGAGCCCCTGGAGCCTTGCTATATCCGGACCATTTTTCTGTACTGATACCAGTCCCAGCAAACTGAAAACTGTCATTTCCACCCAGTATACAAAGTGACGAATAGAATAAAATTAACGGCTGTCATAGAACTTTTTCCGTGCGTTCATCGAGCGGAACGGGGCTTCTCGTTTTGTCGTATCTTTCACAATGTTCGCGAAAAGCAAACGACAATTTCCGCAGCTGATGGTGAATACTGCGGTGTTCGCAATACACAAGTGCAATACGGGCTTGCTATGTTTTGCCTGTTGCCGGTTGCGATAAGGTGGAACACAAATTACAGCAGCTGCAGTTGACAGTTGCTGAATCTGAATCCAGTGCCTGCAGCAAAGGCTACGTCGAAGTGGTAGGCTGCAAGTATCTGGAGACGGGGTGGCGGGTTCCACTGGAGTAGCGCAAATACAATTATCTGCGGACCCAGTGTCCCGCTCAAAGCCGGTGGCTCCCATTGTATCCGCTATTGCTGCAAATGAATTATTCGCAGACCCTCCCTCCCTGTAGCTACCGCCAGCCGCCACCTGCGCCACGGGCGGCCACCTCCACCTCTGGGCAAATGGGGTTGAGCAGCAGTGGCCGCGTGAGTGGCCGGAAGTTCCTGTACACTGCACGGCCTCTCCAGACTGTAAAGTATCTACTTTACGCCGCTCATTTCACAACAGAGTTAGTTAAAAAGTCAAGTAATGTTGCCATTGAACTGGAAACTTTTATACCTGTATTTGTGTTCGACGGTAAAACCATCTTTACTCTTTTAGCACCGTGTTCACAAACGTGGAGCACACGAGCCACCTCTCCATACGTAACTTTAAAATTTGTTGAGTACACCAGGACAAATTGTTTAGAAACAACAGGTTTACGGATTACGCGCAGAATACTGCTGGACGCTGTGAAGACTGTGTTTATGTAATGAAATAAATAAATGTGGTATAACTCACACTTTAATGGCTTTATTGAAGCACTTATCACGGATATGAATTTTGATGCTCCCTTATATTTTTGCCTTCTGGCTCTGAGTGGATCTACTCTGAGAACTTCACGCGAAATAAGACACCAGAATTCGAATGCCGGATTTGAGTAAGTAGCCAGCGACACTACCCGCCTCATCACAGAAATACGTGTAAAAAAAAATTACGACTTTAGAAAGATTAATAGTGAAAGGGACCCTAAATCCGTAACTCGATCAAAAATAGCTCATTACATTAATGACGTGTAACGCCGCCTCTTCCTAGAGACTAACTTTGCATCTAGTTACCATTTACCGAATATTTGCATCAAATAAAAAGGGAAATCAGGTCCAAGTGGGAAACGGAATCAGAAGCATCAAACATAGGTAATTGGAAGTGTTGCGGGTGTGATCAACTCCACACACTCGGCTCTGGTTTCACGATATGTCAGTACACTGCAGTCTGTCGACCCATTTTGCTGGGCTTGCATGATATGCGTCGAGCTGGGCACTTAGTTTGACCTTTCACTCGGTGTGGTGCTGGTCGACTCGGAGAATTTGTTGATGACTCACCCGCACGGGATCTCACATGTTACTTGATAAATTTTCCGGGTTGTTTTCTTTATTTTTTTTTTCTTTTTTACATGACTGCTCTGACTTTCTCGTAGGGAGTCAAGGGCCTGAAGATGGGATTTATATCCTCAACCTGAGTGGTGTACGATTTTATCCCACTAAAGAATTTATCAAGTACAACTGTAGCAGATTTATTCATCATGAAGATTTGCAGCGCTATCTCTAAAGTCACTCGAATATGATTAAGTCAAGGCCGCTCTCCTCTTGATTTTTAGTGCTTAAACTAAGAAATTCTGAAATTTGTGTTTTGCAATAATGGACTGTAAGAATTATTTAATCATTTAGTTTTCACTTGTTCCAAGTTCCAACAAGATTGAGAACAACTCTTCTCAGAATTGACAAAGCTTAGAATCACATTCCCTGCAGGTATTACTGGTCTGCTACGAATGATATGGCGGTTTCCCGATGCCTGATAAAGTTTATTTGAGTTATCAGTTTACAAATTTATTCACAGACTTACTGAAAAGGTGCCATTAACATTGTTCAGACATTAATTATAAAATTCTTTGTATGTCACTAATTAGTGATTTTACAAACCGGTTCTGTAGGAATTAATTTAATTATAACTGAAATGATTAAAAATTAAAAAGCTTTTCCTTCATGCGATAAAACATTTTAAATTTTTAGTTCCTTAATAGCGCAGCTGTTGAAGGCTGAATTGGGTAAATGGTCATGGCTTAATAATGTAGTCACTCACAAGAGCGAATAATTAAAAAATATCACTGCTGCTAGTGCCGATAATGGCCTCTGTTTGGGGAAGAAGAGACTCAACAAGTCGCTTCAGGTACGCCTTACGCAACTGAAACCCTCTCGTTGAGTTATGAATTTGCGCCGATGCTGACTGTTACATTTGATCCGACGTTCCCAACAGTCTCTAAAGTTTCTGTTGTACTAAAGCAATGTGCTTTAGCTGGCCAGTCGAAGTGTGATGGGTTGCTTGAGCCTTTGACAAACCAGAAATATACGCATGCAGCCTTGCGATTGTAGCTGTTGTAATCCTGACTCGGCAGCTAGCTTCCTCTGCATGCTCGTTACGAAGATAAGTAAGAAAGGGCTACTTTTGGTCACAAAGAATACAGAAATAAATATCCTATTTACTGTTCAAGATTAGTTAAATTAGTTGGCCCAAGTTGACGTAAGAAAGGCACACCAAAACATCATGGAACCACCTTTGGTCTGAATTACATCCCCCACTCACTACAGATAAACCGCCTCGTTGGGTTGGCAGTGCACTCAACACCTTGGACTATTTGAAAAGGTGGTTGTAAGATTGCTTCCACACTCTACATAGCGATATAGTTTCAATGTACAGTAGCTCTTTGACACGACATACAAGGGGGTATGTTCAAATGGCTCAAATGGCTCTGAGCACTATGGGACTTAACGTCTGAGGTCATCAGTCCACTAGAACTACTTAAACCTAACTAACCTAAGGACATTACACACATCCATGCCTGAGGCAGTATTTGAACCTGTGTCCGTAGCGGTCGGGCGGTTCCAGACTGTAGCGCCTAGAACCGCTCGGTCCCCCTTGCCGGCAAGGGGGTATGTATCCTCTTCAACATGTTCCAGAACACGGTAGGATCTCACGTCAGACTTATGAGGCAATAGATGCACCGGGAGTCAGACTTGTGAGACAACAGATGCACCAGGACCTATTTCACGAAATATTCTTGCAACGATATTCGGTTTCAACTTTCAGACCTCTGTGAGACGTCGTAATGCAATGTCATTGAATGTTTATATAATACGGCAAAAGGTCTAATTAATGTAAGACGAAAGTGTTGAATTCACAGAGAGCAGCACTCAAAAGTTTGAATTTAGTGACCTCTTCACTTGCGCGAGCAGTCCTGCGTCAGCCATCTCTTCACTGCTGTTGCTCTCCTGTTATCATACTCACTTCCCCTGAGGGTTCACGCACGGGGAGAGGTTACCCACTGCATGCTTGAACGCAATATGCGTGCTCGAGTGTGTCACGCTCATTTCTATTTGTCTTCCTGAGGCATCCTGAGAGGTATATCTGATCTTTAGGAAAACTCTGCTTAAAACGAATAACAAGCTATCTTTCGTTAACGTAAAAGTTTGGTGTGAATGTATTTCCACTTTCTGTTATTCGTTAAATAAATGCAAGCACTCTCAGGCACCATCTAGTTCGCAGTCAAAGACAACATTGTACCATTGCAAAGAAGTGTTATCACGAGTGACCTGGAAATACATCTTAGCTGCATTTACGTATAATATTGAACACAGCACATACATGGGTCTGCCGTAGCACATATTTCTACTTGCGCTTTATCCCCCAATACTACTGTTACACTGCTACGTACGACGTCGAAAAGAGCGAGCGGCTGGGGATAGCAGCTGCCGTCTGACCTTCTCCCCACCAAATCACCCGCCTAAAAGCCAATTATTTTCGTAAACGGACAATATAGCCTTGCGCTGCCACAGAAACAGGCCTATCAGTTCAGATTAGTAACAAGTGAACCCAAAGCCATTTGTCGTAAAATCTCATAAATACTTAGGCGTTCGCAGCTATTCTTCTTGCTACAGAAAAGATGAGACGATTGTCTATTATATAAGCTTTCAGTACCGTTCGTTGTGCCTTCAGTTAACGACATTTCTTCTTGTGTTACAATCCAATATCAGAAACTATAAAAAATTTGAATACAGGAAGTATTATCATGTATCTGAAAGCTACCTGTCTGACAGGAAAATAGTATGCAGAAAAATCATACCGACTGTATTACATCAGTTAAGTAGTAGGTACCTGTTTCTAAAACTGAGAGGTTTAATATGTTTGATTGTTACTAACAATACAGTTCTCCAGAATTTCTGAGAATTACTTTGCAAGAATTTTTAATCCGTTTTGCTTCGCCCAACCCATGTAAATGAAATTAAAATGAGTTCCCGCTCCCTTTTCCACGCAGCGAGTATTGTGGGTTATTCTCTTGTCTGTGTAGCTGCAAAAATAGAAATAACTCTTACATCAAAAATACAGTAAGCAATACGTGACTGACGAACGTGTGGCTATGTTCAGGACAGCCGGCGGTGATCAGAGCATGATTTGACAGCTAACCATGGGTCATAAATGCCCCGTTCTGAAGCTATGCATATAAAACGACAGCCAAAATTAGGAGAACTTCAAATTCATTTTTGTGTCACATACAGTACAAGATTGCTTTGATGCAGCTCTCCAATCAAGTCTATCCAGTGCAGGCCTTTTCACTTCTTAATAACACCTTCAATGCACATCCACCTGAACCTACTTTCTGTATTGAAGGTTTGACCTTCCACTGCAGTTTTCAGCTCCTCACAGTCTCTTCCATTACCAAAATGGCGATTCCTTGATATTCTAGGACGTCTCCTACAACCGATCTCTCCGTTTAATAATATTTTTTCATAAATTTCCTTTTTCTCCACATCGGTCTACTTTCTACTCTTTACTTGAAGATCCACTTATATTCATCATAGTTCGTTAGTAACTCATTTCAAACGCTTCTATTGCCTTCTCAAAACTGTACACCACCCAAGTTTCATTTTTGTACAAGGTTACACTACAAGAAATCGTCAGAAGATACTACCCAATACCAAATATACATTCGATCTCAACAAATTCCTTTTTCTCAGAAATGCTTCTCTTGTCATTGGCAGTCGGCATTTGATATCCTTTGCACTTTGGTGGGCATAAAAATTTTGCTTCTCGAACTACTAAATTCTATTAATTTTAATAAATCTTTGATAACTACAGAAATGGAAAAAGTTTTAACTATTCGTTGCAAATTTTGAGGAGTAAAACAGTCTTACTTTATACTTTAAGCATTAAATTTATAAATGATTAATTCGGTAACTAATTTTGTTGTCCAACATATAGAACATCATGATGTAGTTCCACAGCTAAGTGTAGTACTGGTTTCCAATAAGATGTTAGCAGCAGTTGCACTTATCGTATTATTTTAAAAACCATGACTGGTATAGGCCATTATCCAGTGCTATATGAGAACCAAGAACGACTGCTAAAACAAATTTTGTAGTTGTTACTGATGGGCCTCATAATGAAGTTATTTTAAATTTCATTTTTAATTTTAATTAAATGCTTAGTAACGTTTGGCTTTTCTGGTAACCACAGTGACTCTAGGAAAATAAAATCTTAGTTTGGGACGACTTTGTTCTAGTCATGTGTAGAGATGAGTGTATTTGAGTTTTTGGGGCAGCAGGTCGCAGCGCATATTATTATCATTATCATTACCATCATCATCATCATCATCATCACTTCCTTCCAAGGATTAGGTGTTGTGGTCACCTGTTCCGATCTGTATCATCCATCTGTCTCCCGTTAATTCACTATCTTTTTTGGCAATATATTTTCTGTCTATATCAACATGATCCTTGTACTTCGTTCTATTTTGTATCCCGTCATTAACCAAAAAGTTTTGAAATGTGATCTTATTGTTTCGTTCCTTATTTTATCAATTTTATTACAGACTCTTACACATCTAATGAATTTCATCTCTGCTGACTGTATATGTGAATTTTCTTTTTTCGTTACTGTCCGTGATTCGAAGCCACATGCGACAGTAAGTACTTTATTGAATTTCTTTTGGGTTTCTGTTCTTGTCCCTCCTCCTAAAGTGCTTCCAGTTTTTCCACAGATATCTTCTTATTTATTAACCTCTTTCTCAGTGTCTTTGTCATAGTTAAAAGTAATATCACATCCCACATAACTGAAGTGACATACGTATTCTAAACTTTTCACATTAACCATTCTTTTCGATCTGACGGGATTCTTTCCTTAGAATCCCATTATATTCGTCTTATTCACAGATATGGTTGTAGTATGTCGCGCTTTGGCTCAATCTTTTTACTACTTTTATAAATTATCTTCTGTTTCCTGAATAGCTACCTAGTCATCAGTATATAACAGTTTTTAACTGTACTTTATATCCTAGTTTAGTTCCTAGCTATATTTCGTCTACCTGTTTCATAAATAGGTCGCCAATATAATAACTAAATAAAGTGGATAATAGGTTAGATCATTGTCTAACACACTGATTTATTGAAATTTCGTCTGACATTCACAAATCTGAACTTATAACTAATTTTATATTTGCGTATAGACTCTTTCTGATATCGATAAGGTGTTCAGGAAATACTTTCCTTTCCAATATTTTCCATGAAAGGGGCCTCTTTTTACCTTATCAATAAATATAAATGAGTTTTTAAACCAAATTCCCGGTTTTTTCAAGACTTTGCCTTATTCTAACTACATTACCATACACGAACGTCCATTTCCAAAGCCTTATTGTCCTTTGAGGTTATTGCATAATCAATGATTTGTAATCTTTGATTATGAATTTTTTCATATATTTTATAGCCTGCATTTAGTAAACTCATCCCTCTATCATTCTATGTGTCTTTTCTATTGTTTTTTGAAATATAGAAATAATTTTAGCTGTGTTCCATTCTTCAGGTACAGAACTGCTCCTCTAAAATATATTTAAAAATTTAAAAAGTAAAATTGTAATTGATTACTCCATATTTTATTAATTGAGCATTAATACCATCTATACCAGACTGTTTTTTTAACTTTTTGTTACATTTTAGGCTGCTTTTAATTATTTTATGTCAATTTGATGTAGAGAGTTATCAGTTTTTGTAGAACGACTTTCCTCATTGTTTTCGTCACACCACAAACTCGTGATGTATCCATTGATTTTCTGTTATTATATCAATGTTTTCAGTGTCTTGCTCCGTTTTTTTCATATGCGTTGTTAGTTTAAACTACACAATCTGTCATCTGTGGATTTCACATTGATCGTTAGCAATGAACCTTGCCAGGATCCACTATGATATCTTTTTGTTATATTCTTTGTTTTATTTCTTTTCTGTTTATATGTTTCACAGATTTTATGTGTTTGTGTTTGTAAATAGGTGTTATAAGCAGTTTGGTTTTCTTTAATATTGTTAGCTGTTTTTGTTGTCATATCTTCAGACTCCTTTTTCGGTTTCATACTTTACTTTTTCCTAGTACCTCATTAGCTATTTTCAGAAATACTGAGTTTAATATTTCCCATTCTTGCTCAGTATTGTCTTTAGTTTCAACCTGTTGTTATTGCTGTGTGAGTATTTGTTCCAGCCACTCCCTACAATGACTAGAAGAGTGGAAGCACCAACCCGCTCCGCTGCAGTTTATTTAACGCAGTAGAAAATGGGAGATAGATCTCTTAACCCTGGTAGTCATTTTATCGAAGGGAAGGTACTCTAATGTAAAACCCGGTCTCCCAGTGTGGGGGTTTGCTCGATGGGCTGGTTATCCATCTTTATGTACCTGTATGTGTAACTCGTGAGTGTAATGAATAAGTCAGATAGTTCTCAGTGTACATTATAGGTCCCTATACAGAGACGGATGTACCAACATAACCAGTAATAGTTTCGGCTAGATTTCGATAGTTTATTGTGGGCTGTCACTAGTAAGATCAACTTCACCACCATCAGGTCCCCTTCATCTACTCTACTTATATGTGGAGAGGCGATGTTAATCTCGAAACACACAGTCTATACGTATCATAAATTATAGTCCGCTTTCTGTCTGTATGTGAAGGCTTACTTCAGGAATTACTGTACGAATTTCGATACGGTTTTCATTAATAAAAATATTAATTCACTAAAAATATCTCTCTATAAAGGTATTATCTCTGTATAAAGCTTATAAATATTTCTTGAAAATTGTCTGGCCTATGATGAACTGAAGTCTATAGCCACGTTTTTCTGTCCGTATGTGAAATCTAATCAGTGGAACTAATGTAGAGATTTCGGTACGGTCTTTGCTAATAGACTGATTCACGAGGAAGGTTTGTGTGTATGAGTTAATACTGCTACCCCAGACAAGTCGACCGGCATGACATATTTAGCATTACCCGTGTAAACCAGTTTTGTTCGCTAACATATTAATAAAATGAATTCTCATTACAGTTACCAACATAGTTCCATGCTACTTGAAGTGTGCACTGCTAAATTAAATTATACCATACCATAACATACTTGTCATTGATTTTCGCAGATGAAACACTTCTGAAGCGTTATTCGATGTGGATCACGGCGACTGTAAAGATTAAAGGATTGCATAAATGTCGTTCCACTCTGCATGAGACACCTTATGAGCATCAGGAGGCTCAGAATGTCCGCTGTGGTCCAGGCAATGGAGTAGACTTATTTTTACAAAATGCATCACACTAGGTGTGTGTGATAATATAACTTATTCTGCTACCGGTTTCGGTCCGAAACCATCATCAACGGCAGTAAAAATTATCGCAGATGTAACATACATCATACATGCTTTGATGTACATTACATGTATGACATGTGATACATCTGTTATAATTTTTTCTGCCGTTGGTGATGGTATACAATAGAAACCGGTAGCAGAATAAATACCATTATCACAGACAGCACAGTGTTCCGTATTTTGTAAAATTCGTACTTGGTGTAGATCAGCGCCTAAGAATGAGGAGTAGCTTTAGTCTACCGACATGGGTGGCCGCTTATGACAGAAGAAGCAGCGAGCAGACCGCAGGTCGTGACGCTTCCATCGATGCCAGCAGAGCCGGGGGTACACGGAGATGGGGAGACAATAGCCACCGGCTGTCAGTGAATAGGCGAGCGTCATCGGCCCACGTCGACATTAACACATCGAGGCGGCATTGCGCTATCCGGCAACGTCTCGTACACAACCACTTCCGTCCCTCTACAAATGGTGAAACTGATTAAAGTCCCAGACACGCCCACTTACTGATTGGTGTATTTGTAGAGTCAAATAGGCACTGAGAACTTTATGTGTATAAATAGTACCCTATCTCGCAAGAGAATAAACACGATTATTGCCCTTCCAACAACTATCTCAATTTCCGACATTTTGCGTACAACAGTTACGTTTTGTTAACGCCCGAGGTAGGATATAATGCAGCAGGAATAGCATTTTATTACTACATTTTGGTGCCAAAAGTGGGGTCACCTCATTTCACTTGCGTTCCCGCTATTACTACAGTATTTTCGTTGGAAACCACCATCATTTATCTTCTACTTTTGAATATATACCAAGAAGGCTGGAGGCCTTATTGACCGACACATTCACAGCTCCGCTGATAGAGAAAGTGCTTTCCCCTAGCCTCACCAGGGCTACATCGCAGCCCATAGAACCATCGTGGTAGTGAAATGTCAGTCATAACTATGCGAACGTGAAGGCAACGCAGCATCTAGTCCCCGATCAACGAACTTTTGTCTCGTTCATTGTCTGATAGGAACTGTAAGGTGCTTTTTGAAAGCATGAATTTAGATGCTTAGACAGTTCTAACACCTACGTGTATTCTCCTCCGAGCATATTCTGATAGGGAATATCTCCTCCTGGTATACCGTAACCTTTTTTTCCTGGGGAGATTGGATTCTCGAGTCGAAGCAGTGCGGCATACCCCTTGACTTCTGCATCTTCGTCTGTTTTCAGCCCATCTTTGAATTAAACTGTGTCACCTGAACAGTTTCGTGGTTGTTTCTTCCACTGCTCCCTACTTCATATAGCTACATAGTTGTGTTTATTGAAGCAGCTGTAAGTTTTTGAATAGAAGACTGGTGCACTTGCGCTCATTCCCATGTTTACTACATTCCTTATCCTAGTGTGGCTTTCTGCAGTCCTAAGGACTTCCAAGTTATTTTTCAATTTTCAACCTATGCTCATGTGTTGCAGCCTATGAAGTAACCGACAACGTAACGAGTGTATATCCAGCACTGTCTCCAACTCAGCAGTGGGAATGCTCACAGTTAGGCGGGTCAGTCTCTGCACCTTCTATTCTCTTTTATTTCACAATACTGCAGCCCTATTTATTATTATAGATCTTATATAGAATTGTAAATCCACTTCTTGCCCTTGGGACTAAGACCTTATTTTTTTCACAGGCCCTCCTAGTGCACTTAGGAGCACCTTTCGCCTTGAAATGCGTATTTGTTTTGTGTGAGAGGTCCGTGTACTTCAGCATCTGGGTATATTCCTCGTGACTGGTTACAGCAGTACTCCTGGGACTAATCCGTAGTTTGTCTTCCCTACGCCAATTCTCTACAATGTTTAGGGACACAGTATCGTGCAGTGAGTTGTGCTGCAGATGGCTTCAGAGTGTGGGAACGTGACTGCTAGTGGTGACAATATCATGCTGGAGCACCATACAGACAGCTTTGAATCACATAGTGAAGGTGGCGTGAAGCAGTAAAATGTTGTTGGCTAACATCTTTCATTTGAAAGCTACTATGCAGTGGTGGCTGCTGTGTAAGAGCACAAAAGCTCGCAAACACCATAACGTTCGACATTTCCCTGATTTGTTGGTTATTTTTCTTTGAATGATGTTAGACTATCATAGACCCTGCAATATGAAACATCCGGCATTGAAATCTCCGCACCACTGCTCCTCTAGACACCGTGAAACTTGGAATAAGAGTCGCGAGCACACCTTCAGTTTTGCACGTTTTACGGAGCTTTTGCGCATGTGCAACTCTGTTGAAGTAATTGCTTTACGGGCCAAATACATACGGATTTGATAAACAACGTGCATGGTTAACGATGTGCGCAGATAGTCCTTCCCTCTCAACCAGAAGTTTACATCAGTGCCACCAGGTGGTAGCACACTGCAATATACTTTTAAGCCCTGTCGCTCGGCATAAATGACAGCAAGATATGTTAATTCACTCGCTTTCTACTGTAGTAGAATTAGATTCGACGTCAGTGTATGGTAAAGATGTACGGACAGTAAACCTATTTTATTTGTTTCTGAATGAGTTATAGTACATTGAGCTATGAATTTTATCTTACAGTAATCCATATGAGGCGCTGAAATTCATAAGTGCCTAAAGCACATCACCGTCGACTTTGAGACTGTAGCAGTTATTCTAGCTCCTGAAATCTGTTGACCTTACGATGAGTCAAGTTTATCTGTGTTTTAAGCCAACATTATACACATGAAAGTTCACGAAAAGCTGTGTCAATTGTTCCTCTGATATTCAGTTAAATGTGGGATCAACGGCGGTGTGCTTTAGGCCCTTATGGGTCTCAGCGCCTCATTTCTACTCTATTTAAGTCACCAAGTTAGTAGGCATACTACTTGAGTTAAATTATTTTCACAAACGGCACTTTGTGTTTTTAGTTAGCTGTTCACTGTGACGGAATTGACTGCCGTGTGCAGCGTAAACATGAACTTTATTCAGTCTTTCAGATGCTGACAGAAAAGTAAAGTTGTGAGGACAGGTCGTGAGTCATCCTTGGGTAGCTCAGTCAATAGAGCACTTGGTCAGGAAAAGCAAAGGTTCAAAATTCGAGTCTCGGCGCAGAACACAGCTTTAGTCTGACAAGAAGTTTCATATATAGCGCACACTCCGCTGTAGAGCGTAAATCTCATTCTGGGAACAGAAAAATGCATTACCAGGAAAAGTTAGCCGCAAAGGAACTAGGGCCTCCGAGAATAGATCCATTGATCGAGAGCGTTACTAAATCAATTCAGCGTGACCGCAAGCAAACATTTAACAAGGAATTGTACAGTTAGCAGAAGTTGTTGCGAGGGTGCAGCGTAACAACATCTGATTTTCAGTCCAGATATAAATTCATGAACCAATACATATGTTGGAGATCTTGTACGTTTGTCACAAAAAATGGAAACGCACAAAAATTCCAACTTACACAAAAACGCAAACTGGAGAGCTGCGAAAGCTTACACATTATTTCCTTATTGCCATTACTGTACTTAATTATGCACAAAACAACAAAATTCCAAAAAAATCTATTCTTTCTTTTGTCAGTGTAATGTCTCCTGGCAAACACACATTATATGTGTTAAAAAAAAGAATAATTGAACTGGATGATTGTAATTGCTTTGACAATGACTGTGTGAAATTTATGTAATAAAGAGAAACCATTATGTGTCATGTTTTATACTTGTGTAGAATTATGTACCGGTTATTTTTAAAGATAATATCTGTGTCGGCGAGTACTGAAACCGCCACAGACGATACTATTAAATATCAAACTGAATATAAATAGTAGTGACCGAGCATTACCTTCTCTGGCGTCGTTTTGGCGTTACGTGAGTAGGAAGGGCCCCTGACGCTATATTGTATGCTTGTGTAGCATGCTTTCGTCAAAATTGAGAGAAGGACGCCATTAGGCATTGATTTGTAAATATGTGTAAAAATTTAATCTGTCTAAATGTTTTGAATAGAGTTACTTAGTGAAAACTTGCATTATGATTTGTAATAAGCTTACCTGGTATTTTATCCCATACTTTTAAGACATTTTCAGTTATTTAAATATTATTCGTGGTGCAGAGCTGCGCTACAATCGAACGAGCCGCTGCCGCGGCGTATTTAAACTGCATTAAATGAAATCAATCACACCGCAAAGAAGCGGACAGGTAATAGTGAACCAAAATAATTTCTTTCAGCTTTCGGGATTGCAGGGCAGAGCAGCAGATTTTATGTTGTGTTTTACAGTTGGACGCGGGCTGCGGATGATATATTATTAATAGATAATTTACCTTCATGACATAAAAAAATCTTGCTGTGTGTAGTTCTGGTGTGGCAAACATTATAGTAAAAACATTTTCTCTCTGATAATAGTCTCATGTCCTCGTGTTAGTAATGGTACTTATTCTTGTTTTACTGTTAACAAAAATCCATTGCAAAATTTTGATGTTGAACAAACATTGCGTACTGTAACATCAGTATTGATAACGAAATAATTTTCAGTAACCTTTTCAATAACTGTAAAGTAAGAGAGAAATGCTTAATTTTATAGCGAGTTGCAGTAACGAAATTTTTGTTGAAAATTAATGATCCAAAGTAAGTCACAGCGCAGCAAGTACTTCAGGGCTCCTTTCGTAGCAACATATGTTATCTTGTATATTAGTTGTTACGCGATCAATAAAAAGAGAGAGCGAAATCAGATAAGTTATGCAGATTATTATTAATATCGTTATAATTATTGACAGTGGCTGTAGTTGTATAAATGTGTTGCTAAGCATAACTGGTATTCAGTAGGGGCTATTAATATCACACTCTCTAATGTACCTGAATCTAAAAATTTGTAAACACCCAGAATGTATACTCATGAGCCGTATCTACCACTACGCTCCACCGGACATACCGCCAAGATTACTTACACTGATAGAAGGTCAATAAAAATTTCATGAAGTCATTAATGAAAGAAAAAACGTAAATGAGAAGGACATTTAGATCTGGTCCTTATTTAGGAAAGAAGGTGGACCAATCAGAAGCGTGCACTGAATGAGAAGGCGCCAAGCTGTTATTGTAGCTCACGACGAGTCTTCTAACGAATGGCAGCGAAGCAACACGCGTCATGACGGCCAAATGGAATACGACGCCGATAATATTTCGACGAAGTTAAAAGTGCTTCGGAAAACATTTGTGTCTAACGACTTACTAGAAGTTTTAAATAACATATGAATAAATACAACACTCGCACGCTTTGGACGTATAATGTGAGCAACTGCCGAAATTTGTCGCCTTGAACAGTAACTTGGAGAACGGTCACGTGAATGTTTGAACTCTTTGTAATACTGTGAATCATTTCACTGTGTCTTGATGCGATGCTTTGATTATAGATAGCTTCCGTGGAATTTTATTTAATGAATTAACATGACCAGGCTCTTACCTGCTTTTCTTGATAACCACTAAACGTTAATGAATACAAATCAAGTGGCATCCTAAGTTTTCATGACTTTACTCCGTGGAACAGGAAGTTTTCCAACACCGCCACTGCAATTTAGTGCCATTTGTTATTTGCACGTAGAATCCTGCACCAATACGGAGACGGAGCTAGTCGGGACGAAATGCACTAGACAACTTTAGAAGATGCAAGGTAAGCAAGCTTGTCAGTAATGCTACGAAAGGCATAGCCTCATAAACTGTCATATTGATAGAAACTAGCATTTCTGCAAGGAGGGACAGATAGGCGAACGTTACAGCGAAACGTCCCCTTAGAAAAATTATACAAGACTGTGCTTAAACTGACACACAATATTTTTAGCGCAACGCAATCTGACTTCCAAAAATCCCTACGAAAGAATGGCCCTGACTAACATTAACCTATACGTTTCACAAATCACTTACCTCACAAAAATCTTCGTTACTCAAGCTACTGCAATTCAGCGAGAGCCACTACTGCCAGCTATCTAAAAGATTCAAACTACGGAAGGCACTAACTACTGATAGGCACAGTTAGCAAATGAAAGATTTTAATAGAGAACAAACAATGTATTTACCTTTATAGTCATAATATATATATCAGTTCATGACACCAATTCTTACAAATTTCAAAACTCCGCCATCTCTCTCCCCACGTCCACCACTGCTGGCGGCTCACCTCCAACTGCACAACGCTACGCGCTGTTAGCATCCAGCTGCCGCTGCCCGACACTACAATGGCAGACAACAATGCAAACTAGCCACAGACTGCACACAGCACAGCCAGTGATTTTTCATACAGAGCGCTACGTGGCGTTACCAATAAGAAAATGTAAACAGCCTACTTACATAGCCCCCATGCTCCCCACAAAAAAATTTACAAGTTGTTTTGGGCAGTGGCCAATACAGATTTGAAAATTTTTTTCATAATTACAATAACAAAGAAATGAAATGCACACACTTATCGATACAATGTTGGTCAAAAGCTAAAATTTTCTCACAGTCCATATAGACAGTCCTGATCATTCATCACAGTAAAATAGTAGTGTTTTTCTCAAAGACTGAGCAATAAAAGAAAATGCACACGGAAGTAGTGAATTTCCATGCAGTCTTGAAGAAGTAGTGTTGTCCTTCCAACGAAAGACAGTGCTGACTCTTGACATGCAGACAGGTAATGGGCCACAACAGAGTCAGTCGACGTTGAAGACTATCGGTAGGTAGGTCATCACAGAGCAGACCCACTGTAGTCCTGGTAGAGATTACGGTGTTGGTGGGCCACCAGAGGTGCAGACCCATTGCAGTCCTTGTAGAAATAATGGTATTGGTGGGTCATCAAAAGTGTAGACCCACTGTAGTCCTTGTAGAGATGGCCAGCAGCCATCTGTTTAACTGTGCAGGAGCACAATCACCATTGAAGAGTCTTGCGGATAATATAACAAGTACATAACCACCACTTGTGCACTCAGAAAAATTGTTTTTGAAATGTCCTTAGAACCAGCAATGCTGTTATCCAGTCCCTTGCTGAATTATTAACACACTTGCAAACACTATCAGTCCCTACTTCTCACATATTGTCCATATACTATGACCAACAGAAACGTGTGCAGTGAAATGTAATTTACAAGTTACTTAATTTGATGAACTGGTGTCAATTACAATTTTATAACATGAGAATACAATAACAAAGGTACAAAAAATATCATTAAAGAACATAATAGTACAGATAACATTTACAGTAATACAGGCTTTACAAAAGAATCGAAATAACATATACATCAGTGTTAGAGGAATTGTGACATGAGTACATACATCAAAAATCAGAATAACTTTTGAAACATCAACTTCACACATGAGCATTAAAACAAAACACTATAAATAATGTCTGAACATATTTACAAAGAAAATGACATAGTATTTGAAAAATTCTACAACATAAATCTTATTAGCTAAACACATAAAACACAGGAAAAAGACAAATACACAAGGGTACATAAACACATAGAGCGATAATATGAAAGGAAAGGACAGGGTTTGTTTTACTGCAGTATTTTGCATAGAGATCTCCCTTAGTTCATCATTATTTCCAAAAAGTCCTATCTAAACCTGCTTTCTGTATTCTGTTCACATCCTCTTTCAAAAATAGTTTTTCTCCACTGTACACTACTTTTTTGGCCAAACCATTTTCTTAAAGCTTCTCAATGCTTTTCTTCCAATTCATCATAGTTAATTTCTTATATAGTCTACCCCCTCTTAAGCTAACCTAAATCTACTGAGCTCAGATGCTTAACTAAGGGACGAGGCAATGCAGCAGCACAAAACAATTAACACAAACAGCAATGATAAAAAAATGGAAATTGGCAAAAAAAGGCAGCAATATTACAACTAATATAAGGCAATGCGCAGCAAACAAGAAAAATAAATCAGTAATAAAATTGGCTTAACCTAGTAATACAAAGTGACATTTAGTAGCACTATGAATTGCAAACAGCCACAGCAAATGCTATAACTTATACCTAAACATGACAAACCCACAAGCAGAAAAAATAGCACACTAAAGACAACAATGCAGATAAGGACAATGTCTATTCACATCTTAATGTCTATGCAATTAGTGGTGCACCACAAAAACTAATGCTACAACAAATTACCAAGTACTTGAAAAGAAAATTATGTATACAGTTACTTCTTATTGCTCTTTCCATTCCAAGAGCTCCTTTTTCACAGAATGTGGATCATAAAATAATTATTTAATAGATCTGTCGACAGAAAGTGTTCACATTAGCAAATGCATTTAATTTTATAAAACCAATGCTGCAACATAGCTGGAAAACAGATATCAAATGAAATAAGCAATTATGGACAAAGCATAAAAATATCATTCAATAGTCATGTGACATTTCATAAGTTAGTAGAATTCTCTCAACTCTCGTAGAAGTTTGTTATAATCAGGTGTCAGATGTAAGTATCTTTCTCAGTAATGAGCGTGTAGTATTTGCGATGCTTTCTACAAAGGAATGTCAATAGAGAGGATAATGGCCCTTTTTTTTTACCTGTGCCTCTGAAAGGCATACACTAATGGCTGTCTTTTGTCAGGTGGTTGTCGTGCAGCTGGGTGCCCACGACGCATTACGTGCAGGTGGTCACTTAATTGTCTTACCGAAATATTTACGACACCAGTGTCCGCTACAGTGGCAGTCTCATATAAAAAAAGTCACAGGTCAAGAATTTGCGTTACAAATATGTAGAAACAAAATCCTTTAAATAGAATAGTGTCCAAAAAATTTTCGGCGGCATTGTAATACATTCAAGCATTTACATACATTTCATAACTTTTAAAGTACGATTCTTGGTTTTCAACAACCTTTTTCACAAACCAGAGTCCCTAACCACTACTCATTATTACTTACCTTATTCGTCGACACTTCTTCAATATTTCATCATAACAGATACGTAGCATAATCAAATAACTCATATAGCATCAACTTAAACATACCTCAGCAGCATAATTCACATTGTCATCGTAATTATATCATAACATCTCAGTCATAGCTTTCTGCAATAATTTCGAAACTTAAAAAATATTCTCTGCTCATGTCAAAAGTGTCATCTACCTCAAACGTACTTTAAAAATCATGATCCCATACCAAATACGTCATTCAAAGCTCTCATAGTATCACAATGGTTCTGGAAAAATATGAACAGTTCACAAAGTACAGTAAAGAATACAATTTCGTAAGTGTGAAGTTATCCAACTGTGTAATTACGTAAACATCTGTCACTGATGTAGTATAATAAATGTTTGTTTCTCTCAGTTAAATGATCAGGTAGCTGTGTAATTTATGTGTTAGGTAAATATGGTACCGATGTGTAGAGTTGTATAAGCAAATACCATATTAGCTAGGGCTCCTTGTGCTTCCCAAACACATGGTACACAAAGTAAGCGTGTACCCCCCTGAGGATTAATGTAATTATATCCTCAGGAGTTACAGATTACAGCAATGGAATAAAATGTATCACGGAAAACTTTCTTTGTAATTCAAAAATCTTGAAAAATAAATGGTTTAAGTACGAAATTAATCACTCAAATGCGTGTCCTGTAACGCTAAATGTGTGTCTTACTGTAAGATAATTTTGTGGAAGTGTTGTAGTTATCGTCCTCTGTAAGCAAAGTTCTGCTGAAGTCAAGGTACTTACCTCGTAATAAAGGAAGTGAATTGCTTTGCGTATAAATATCTTAGTTATTACGCTTATTCCAGAAAAATTCAGACAAACTGTGCAGATATAAAACAGATAAACTGCAAAAGCAACATTGTAAATTGTCACTCATTAGTAGCGTCGTGATAAAATCGTGTAGCTATCACATAAACTAACCAGTGTGTCATCTGGTATCTCACAGAAAGTACTTTAAATCCAGAATGAATTTTCAAGTAATCAAAATGTTGCATTAAAATCTCATTTAGCAATACTGGTAAATGTTCTAAGTATGTGAGCCTTATAGTCGTTCCTTAATCGTGCAACTAAGAAGCAAGAATGTACACACGCAATAACACTGTGATGTCTGTTCACTATAACAATGCATTTGTAATTTCTGTTTAAAAATGTTTCCTAGGTTCTAGATTGTATGGTTAACTTCAAAACATTGTTGCATGTTAAGAGTTTCTCAGTGTGGCAAAGCATACTAGTAACGTGAAGTGAACAGCTTTATGGCAAAGACAAAGTTAAAAAGCAGATTATATTTCAATAAACGGTTTTACATGTGAAATGTGGTGTAAACCTTTTGCCCTTTATAGTACTCAGAGTTTGAACATGAATGCAATTATCATGCGGTATACGTCGGTAAAGAATACTGGAATTTTTCTCAAGGTTAGCGTCTATGTTAGTTTTCTCTGAGCCAGCCGGCGCACGCGGCTGCCTGCGGTCCGAGTCATTGTCTGTTTCTTTGTTGGCGCGCGTCGTTATTGGGATTAGGAGACCTAACTTCTACAAATTCACCTTGTCGAGAGGGCCCTGCTCTGTTTGAATCCCACCAGTACTGATGCAATTCAGGTATGTCGTTACGATCATATCGTCTGTCGTCATGTCGATAATTCCTGTAGTTTCTTTCTTGTCGGTTAAGTGGTGGAGAATTTCTCCCTGAATTGTAACTGCGCGCTGGACCATTGAGTCTGAAGTTATTCCGTCTCCGTTGATAATAATTGTTTTGGTTTCCATATTGTCTGTTTCTCTGATTGTCTCTGTGATATTCATTACTACGGAAATGCGATCTTTCTCTGTAACTATTACTCTGCCAGTGGTTGACATATGGGTGGTGTCTGTTTTGGTCACGATTTGTATTGTGAGAATAGCCTTGTCGTGTCCAGTTATTATTTCTTTCATCGCGGAATTGCGACGGATGTGACCTGTAATTGTTGTGTTCCTGTTTTCGCTTTCCACGATTGTCAGTGTCAATTTCTAATTCTTGTAAGAGTCCCTGAAAAGCTTCAATGTCGTCTTTGCAACGGCCTGCCAAAATAATATGCCGTAAATGTTCAGGCAATTTGATTAAGCAAATGCGGATGAGTTCTGACGGGCTGTATGGGTTTGACAGGTACTGATTCTTGTGCAACATGTCTTCAAAATATTTGACAAGACTGGAAAATTCAGATTGTTCGAAATGTTTCATCATCATGATGCCATGTTTTACTCGGTCTTGTGTGGCTTGGGACCAATATGCTGAGAGGAAGGCATGGTAAAATTCTCCTTCACTGTGGCAATCGTGAATGATCGATCGCATTCTTACAGCTGGTTCATTCTCTAAGTAGCCACACATAAATTCTAATCTGTGCTCTAGTGACCAGTTGGGAGGAAAACAATGAGAGAATTGATGGAGCCATGCTTGTGGATGAATGTCTTTGCAAGAATTCTTAAATGTTTTGAATTTACGGGTAGTAATGAACAGCTTATAGTCAAAATCATCGTCTCGGCGGGTCGCTTATCGGTCATTGTTACGTCTTTTCGGCGGTTCCATCTGAAAATTCGGTGTACTTTGCCAATTTCTTTCATAATCTCCAAAGTGCCCTGTGTTGTTATGTTGTGGCAGTTCCGTATTTTTATGTCCCTCTTCCCGTATTGGAGTGCGAGTGTCCTCTGAAATATTTAATTCTTGTATTACCTGTGTCAACAGATCTTGTACTTCCCGGATTTCTCTTTGGTGCTGCGTATTAATTTGATTCTGATTTTGTTTGAATTTCCTAATTTGTTCGAACTCCTCTGTGTCATTAAAGACTACCGGTTTTGTGTCATTCAGATTATCATCTACCTTCGTAGATAAATTATTCAGCTGATCCGAAAGTTCAACTACTTTCTCTGATAATGAACTAATGTCCTCCATGTGTCTTTCTGAACCAATTTTCAGAGTATCTACTGTGTCCTTTAAGTTTTCTTGAGTTTTTGCAAGTTGCGTAACCGAATCGGTAGGTGCAACTGAGTCAATTTTAGCTTGCAAGGTCTCATGATTTTCATGAACAATTGTTTGCAGTTCTTTTATGGCTGCTTCGTGATTCTGTAATGCATTTTCATGCCGCTAAAAATTGGTTGGAAATGCTCACAAATTTGTGTTTTTACGTCATTACAGACTTTTTGACATTTTGATTCGATTTTATGTAATTCAGTAGTTAAATCTTCACGTGTTTGTTCAAGTGTATGTTCCACTGAGTCTAACTTTTGAAGCTTTTGCTCCATTGCGTCTAACTTTTGCTGTGTTTGTCTCTGATTTCGTTCCATTGTGTCTAACTTTTGAAGATTATGTTCCATTGTGTCTAACTTTTGAAGATTTTGTTCCATTGTGTCTAACTGTTGCTGTGTTTGTCTCTGGTTTTTTTTATTTGTTGCATTAATTGCAATAATAATGTATTAGTCTGGAATTTGATCCTCTATGCTTTTCGGCAGTGCATTTGCACCGGCAACATTCACAGTTTGACAAGCAGAAAATGTGTCTCGACTTATTTGAGAAAACGGTGAGGACGCAAAACCTGAATGTACAGTATTTGCAAGATTGTGTCCTGTCATATCGGATTCCTGACGCGAGCTGTTGCCGACCGATCGATCGATAATGCTTCCCTGTGCACTAACTGTTTCACTTCCTACACCATTATTTGCAGCCCGCTCCATTTCCCTATGCACTATTACCAAATTACTACTTTGAACATTTGTGAATTCAATACATGGTGGCGCTAACACATTGCTTTTGTCTTCACTGTCATTTCTCAGTTTACTTTGTAGCCTAGTATTACGTTTTTCACACGCCATTATTGTCACAATATTTCACACTTTAACACAGAAAGGCACAATTTGAAGAGCAAAAATAAGAGAACACATTAACATAGCACTGAAAATAATATCTAGTTAATTGCAAGCGCAGCTGCGAAATACTTCGTGCAAAATTACATGCATGCCACAACTGTTTTACTGTACAACAATGAAAGACTGCAACTACAGAGGAAATTCTCTCTACAATTACGCGCTAGCAATAAACAAAAGCTACACTAATTACACAAACTACAAGAACAAAAATCAGAAGATTCCAGTGAGGTATCCTCGGCTAAGAGTCGACATATGAAACGTCCCCTTAGAAACATTATACAAGACTGTGCTTAAACTGACACACAATATTTTTAGCGCAACGCAATCTGACTTCCAAAAATCCCTGCGAAAGAATGGCCCTGACTAACATTAACCTATACGTTTCACAAATCACTTACCTCACAAAAATCTTCGTTAAAAATTTCAAAACTCCGCCATCTCTCTCCCCACGTCCACCACTGCTGGCGGCTCACCTCCAACTGCGCAACGCTACGCGCTGTTAGCATCCAGCTGCCGCTGCCCGACACTACAATGGCAGACAACAATGCAAACTAGCCACAGACTGCGCACAGCACAGCCAGTGATTTTTCATACAGAGCGCTACGTGGCGTTACCAATAAGAAAATGTAAACAGCCTACTTACAACAGTAATAATCGACCGTCGCCATTCGTTTTATATAAACGACACATAATGTTGCACAGTTTACTGTAAAACGCCCTGAGCTGTTGAGGAAGAAATGACAACATCGCCAACAGGTCTTTCTGTTTTGCAACTGATAAATTTTGATGATCCTTCAGATAAGCCATGGCATGGTGTACAACTGCCATGATTTTTCTCGTTTGTATATACTGACATTCTTCCGTTCTTCTCTTTCAGAGCAAGAATATTTGATGGCTATTTTAAAATAGCTCTGAGCATTATGGGACTTAACGCTGTGGTCATCAGTCCCCTAGAACTTAGAACTAATTAAATCTAACTAACGTAAGGACATCACACACATCCATGCCCGAGGCAGGATTCGAACCTGCGACCGTAGCAGTCGCGTGATTCCGGACTGAGCGCCTGAACCGCTAGACATTTAGCTATTTTAGATGAATGATTATGAAACACTTCAACCATACTGCAATTGACCATTTTACACGCCTGCTTTGAAAACAATGTTTCAGTAGCATCTTTAATATAAGAGAAGTCAGTTTCTTGCATAGGAATTGCACAGAATGGCTTCATACCTTTAGCTGACGCAACAGTCCCGTGTAAGTCTTGGAGAACGAAGGCATCGCCTACTTTTCTTTGTTTCTCTACGATTGCAAAATTTTTGACGTAGCTCAAAAATTTGTACCTGCTCAACAAACATGTCTAGTGGACTGATGACCTCAGATGTTAAGTCCCGCAGTGCTTGGAGCCGTTTGAACCATCCCAGAATAAATGGAAGAGACGTTGATGCATTGCACTAGAAACTCCATTGAGATGCACTGCTTGTCACTTGCTCCATACATCATCTAGTAATCAGTGTCTGAGACATTTTCTCCCTGTTTTGACACTTGGTACAAGTCTGGGGGCATAACAGCACTGAAAAAGTCTTCTCGGAATAAATGGCACTTCGATAGTTCGGCATTCCCACTCTACATTTTCTACACACGTCTGAACGCCTTTTGGAGCAAAGCAGTGCTGATGTGAAAACCTGAAGGTAAACGTCAAGCGGCAAACCAAGAACGCGATTGGTGGAGGAAACAGAAGAGCTACGACGGCTCGAGATTGAATCAAAGTGAATAGAAATAGCTCAAGAGCGGAGTCACTCGAGGCAGAATGTGGAGACGGCACACGACCTTCACGTCGAGAAACGCTGGTTACGTAAGTACACTAACAGAACAATAGTATCCTATGTAATGCGGAATTCGGCACTAGATGTCACTAAAGGTGGACCAGACAGCATAAAAGATGACGAAGAGTACTGAGTGCCGGCCAGAGTGGCCGAGCGGTTCTAGGCACTTCAGTCTGGAACCCCTCGACCGCTACAGTCGCAGGTTCGAATCCTGCCTCGGGCATGGATGTGTGTGATGTCCTTACGTTAGTTAGGTTTAAGTAGTTCTAAGTTCTAGGGGACTGATGCGCTCAGCTGTTAAGTCCCATGGTGTTCAGAGCCATTTGAAGAGTATTGTGTTGTCAGTAATAGCAGAATGGGAGGATCAGAAGAGTCCAATGACTTCGAAAGCGGGCTAGTCATTGGATGTCACGAGTAACAAATCTATGAAGAACATTTCAAGCCTTCTAATGCATCGAGCTGACTGTGGAGGATCAACCACAGATAAACCACCACCAGACAAACCTTATGTACTGACGGACGGGAACCGACGAGCGTTGCCTAGGATAGTTGGAAAAATTCGTATGGTCACCAGCGAAAGGTATCGTGAGTTTCAAAGCGCTACTAACAGCCACATAAGCATAATGATTGTGAGTAGAGAGTTTAAAAGTATGGGTTCAATAGACGATCAGCTCCTTGTAAGCAACACATTTTTGTCATAAATGCTAAGCGACACTTGAACGGGGGATAATTGCAATCGAATGATGTGGTTAGTGAATCACGCTACACCCCGTAGCAATGTGATGGAAGGATTAGGGTTCGGCGAATGCTTCGACAACGGTTTCTGCCACTATTGGTAGTGCCAACTGTGAAGAACGGAAGTGTTGAACCCCTTATTGAGCTTAAGAAAACGCAAAATGTGACAGGATATGAACACATTTGGCCCGATTTTGCACTGCATACAGTTTAGGGACTGTTCGGAGAAGATGGTTGCTTTTACCGGTAAGACAATCTCTCCCGTCATAGCAGTATGTGTGAGCCAAGTGCGAAGCATTTCTGTTCACACGCTAACTGAAACAATTGCGCAAACACTATAGACAGGTGACACAACAGGCAAGGGCAAAATATTTTCGAGAGAAATTTAAATGTGGGGACCACATACAACACGTTCGAAGAGTTTCCGGGATTGCAGCCGGTCGTCGTAAACTCCATAGCTGAGCCATCGAAGACAGGATTCGATGGATCACCTAAAGATGACTGCCAGGTGTCTAGTTGAAATATTGTGGTCTGAAGCTTACTGCATCCAGCTGAAATATCGAAACCTCTTCCAACATTTAATTCGTCTGGGAAATACTAAATTTCCCACATAGAAAACGTCGCGAACAAAGCGCACGCAAGTCTCAAACAACTTTACCCAATCGTTAACAGGGAAAGTACACTACTGGCCATTAAAATTGCTACACCACGAAGATGAGGTGCTACAGAAGCGAAAGTTTCCAGCCGATTTTTCATACACAAATAGCAGTTGACCGGTGTTGCCTGGTGAAACGTTGCTGTGATGCCTCTTGTAAGGAGAAGAAATGGGTATCATCACGATGCCGACTTTGATAAAGGTCGGATTGTAGCCAAACGCGATTGCGGTTTGTCGTATCGCGACATTGCTGCTCGCGTTGGTCCAGACCCAATGACTGTTAGCAGAATATGGAATCGGTCGGTTCAGGAGGGTAGCACGGAACGCCGTGCTGAATCCCAACGACCTCGTATCACTAGCAGTCGAGATGACAGGCATCTTATCCGCATTTCTGTAACGGATCGTGCAGCCACGTTTGGATCGCAGAGTCAACAGATGGGGACGTTTGCAAGACAACAAACACGTGCACGAACAGTTCGACGACGTTTGGAGCAGCATGGACTATCAGCTCGGAAACCATGGGTGTGGTTACCCTTGACACCGCATCACGGACAGGAGCGCCTGCGATGGTGTACTCAACGACGAACCTGGGTGCACGAATGGCAAAACATTTTTTTGGATGAATCCAGGTTGTGTTTACAGTATCATGATGGTCGCATCCGTGTTTGGCGACATCGCGGTGAACGCACATTGGAAGCTTCTATCCGTCATCGCCATACTGGCGTATCACCAGGCGTGAGGTTATGGGGTATCATTGGTTACACGTCTCGGTCACCTCTTGTTCGCATTGACGGCACTTTGTACAGTGGACGTTACATTTCAGATGTGTTACGACCCGTGTATCTACGCTTCATTCTATCCCTGCGAAACCCTACATTTCAGCAAGATAATGCACGACCGCATGTTTAAGGTCCTCTACGGGCCTTTCTGGATACAGAAAATATTCTACGGCTACCCTGGTCAGCGCATTCTCCAGATCTCTCACCAATTGAAAACGTCTGGTCAATGGTGGCGGAGCAACTGGCTCGTCACAGTAAGCCAGTCACTACTCCTGATGAACTGTGGTATCGTGTTGAAGCTGCATGGGCAGCTGTACCTGTACACGCCATCCAAGCTCTGTTTGACTTAATGCTCAGGCGTATCAAGGCCGTTATTACGGCCAGAGGTGGCTGTTCTGGGTACTGATTTCGCAGGATCTGTGTACTCAAATTGCGTGAAAATGTAATCACATGTCAGTTCTAGTGTAATATATTTGTCCGTTTATCATCTACATTTCTTCTTGGTGTGGCAATTTTAATGGCCAGTAGTGTACATAGACCGGTATCAAGGTCCATGTACATGACGCTTGTCAGACCTATGATGACACACGTAACTCTCGTCGACGGTAATGCAGCTCCTACACGCCTGCGCCGCCTGCCGGTTGTACAGAACTAAGTGTTACGTATCATTTGCAACGCTCCACCATACACTCCCATCTTGGATCCTCGCAATAACTACCCTCACAGAAGTATTCAAAATACTCACCACCACTATATAGGAACTCGAGACACTCAAACATTCCTTTCATCCTTACTCTGTGGAACAATGATGAGAACCATAGGCGGAAGCATAAGCGATAGGCAATAGCAGGGAAGTCGATAAACTAGGACACCAACGCACAAACAAACCGCCTACACTACCTTACACTGTGCATTCGATATATGACCTATTCGACTCTAACCGATGATTAACCCAACTGCTACAGGTATGGTGATGCTCCCTGAGAAGACAATGCCCGTATCCAGCTACAACCGCCGAGAGAGAACGCCTCGCAACGTCAAAAGTATCGGCCTGCGTGATACCCACCACTAACTTACTTAACCCCTGCATGCTCTGTCGCAGATACCAAGCAATCTGCTAGTGCTCTTACTGCCCGACCGACTATTGCAGAGGTTTTCTTCCCATGGTTCTATCCCTGACACTTTTTTCTCTCTGCCCTTTAAACCGCTACCCTTCGTTCAACTTCCGACCAAATCTATCTCAAGAGGAGCGAGTATTAATGGTTGTAACCAGACGTACGACGACAATGCAGTACCCACATCCTGCGTGTTGCCCATCATGCAACTGTGGGCGTGGAGGGGCTCTAACCTACATAAAAACGTGGTTTGTGGACAATAAGATTCCTGAAATTGACGGGCCTGACCAGAGTCCCGACCTAATGCCAATGGGACACCTCTGATATAAGTTAGAAAATTGACTTCGCTTCATATTTCCTAGTCCATCATGTCCACCTTCTAAGGTTTCAGCTCTTAATGAAGAACGGGCTATTACTCCCTCTACGGACGTTCAGACACGTCACTGAAAGTATCCCCAGCAGATTTCATTATGATTGGATGGAGAGACACCATATTAGTTTCCAATAACAAGGTGGCAGGATACTTTTGATCAGCTAGTGAAAGTATGAACGTTGAACGTTCAACATGACGTCATTGTGGATGAACGTAGTGGGCGATGGCCCCTCGGCTGCACATTGAGCAAGAGGTGCAGCAAGGCTCCTTCAATGAGATTTTGGCTAATTTTCCTTTATATCTGGTGAAAACGCAGAGCTGGGACCAGAGAGTCAGGTTCTGTATAGGGATGTTGTAGCATCTGCTGTGGTAGACTTCAGTCCTGGGGCCATTTAGATGCACGTAGATGCATGTTTACCTATCGTGTGCAAGTGTTTTCATCTCTACATGACTACTTCAACTACTACGTGGTTACTGCAGTCCTGCCTAGATAACCTCCTCTCCTTCTCTCCTCCTCTCCACACACACACACACACACACACACACACACACACACACACACACACACACATTCCTCCATTACCAAATGTATCAGGCTAAATCTGTCAACAGACTTCTTCTTTTTCTCAAATTTCTGTTCTCCCCGTTTACATTCCATATCGATTAATTACTTTTTCGGCCTACCTCCGTAATCTTCAGCACTGTTCTGTTTCCACACATTTGAATAGCTCCTAATCACGTCTTGCCCTTGCTGTACACCATTCTCATTTTACCTGCAGATAACGCCGCAGCCCAAACTAATACAATAAGAATCACCATCCTAACACGGCAGTTTTTGTTCGATATGGTTCAAATGGCTCCAAGCACTATGGGACTTAACTTCTGAGGTCATCAGTCCCATAGAACTTAGAAGTACTTAAACCTAACTAACCTAAGGACATCACACACATCAATGCCCAAGGCAGGATTCGAACCTGCGACCGTAGCGGTCGCGCGGTTCCAGACTATAGCGCCTAGAACCGCTCGGCCACCCCGGCCTTCTATGTTCAATATATTCGGTTCGTTTTCAAAATCGCTTCCTCTGCTATTGTCAGGTTGTAGCCTACCCACACTCCCCGGTAATTGACGACACGTGTACCTAATGTTTCGTAATTTTCAGAAAAGGTATCAATCCCGAAGAACTTCTATCGACAGAATGCAGATAAGCGTACTACTGGGGCTTATAGTGCAAATGAAACATATTGCACTTGCATTATATTAATGGAATGTAATTATTTAACGCAAAAGTTATTTACTGGGAACTGGAAATTTAGGAAAACTGTAATTGTTTAATGAATTAATGCGGTCACCAGGTCACTTGAGGACAAAAGTTAAGAAACATGTCGTGTGAATTTTAAATTTGCGAAACGGTTTCCGAAATTCATCTAAGCTACAAGGGTCAAACTACGTGCGAGAGCTCTACTGAAAATGCAAGATATAATAAAATATTTGATAGCTGATTAACATGACACTGAACACTTTTCAACAATTCAAAAAGAAAAGTAATTTACTAACTACAACAGGTAACACGGTACTAATAGAAAAACTATACTTTCCTATAATCTGCAGTGTCTTCAGGTTTCACTAACCAGTTCTTTCTAATTAACATAACTCTGTACAAGAAACTTAACATCTGAACACTAAATATGATACAGTTGACAGCAATCAGAAGAGGCGACGCCGAAAGTACAAAGCCAGGAGTAAACAGCTCAAAAATAAATACCTAAAGTTATATAAAACTACTGAATTACATTATGCATTATTACTTTCGCAAGGAAATTTATATTGATCATTAATATGCTTATTTCTGAAAAGATAAATAATGTAGTTAAATTTGAAAAATTTAAATAATACTTTCAATTATCGTGAACTTTCTCTTTTCACTGAAATAGCAAAATTTACGATTTACCTTCTGGTATAATGAATATTTTCGTATTAAACTTCTCCTCTGTTTTCAATAAACTAATGTACGGATGTAAAATGATAGGAATAGAATACGAATTTTGGTGCTAATGACGTAGGAAAAGTAGTGACAGTGAGTAAGAATTAAAGTTGACAAAAACTGTGAAATATCAGTAACCGATTCTACTTCGCTGGGAAGTATTTTACGTTTCCAAATTCCCAAATGGTACAGTCTTACTTTGAAGGGACACTGTTGCAAGTGGAACGTAAGGTTTATACCAAAACAATTACTACAAAAGGCTCTTCTTCCATGATGAGCAAAATTTGTTATATTTGACCACACAGCACACTACTTTCCTTAATACTCTTGAAAAGCTTCAACATAAACACTGCACTGTGGACCACACCACTGACTGCTTGCTATCTTAACAATGCCTTGCTTATTTTATCACCACGTGATTTCACACGTATAATCTGCGCGCGCTTTCACAGTTACTCGCGTCCTATTTCATACTCATTCTCGTTCTGTGCGCGCTGTCACGTACTAATGGTGTTAGTGCCTTGCCGACAGTATCTTTTGTTAAAGATTGTTACTATGTATTGTGTAAAGACCGTGACTTTATTAGTATGTCTCATAAGCTTTTCACAACATTGTTTTTAAATTACTTTTATTATGTTTCATTTACAATCTTCAAGAAAGTAATAAAGTACGTACGCTTATAACCTTATAATAAAATCGAAAATGCGAAAAGAATTAATGTGATAATAATGAATCACTGTATTGAAGTGTTTTAAGGCTATTTCTATATGCCATTTATTTCTGCCTTTAACCTTTATTTCGCTGTCCAAACAGAAAAAGCTCGTCAACTGCTTTTAGAATCTCATTAATTAATCTACCTCCCCTGACATCAATTGATTAAATTTAACTACCCTTCTTTACCCCTTTTTCCTATTATTGAATTTCATCTCATAAACATGTTTTAGGACTATTCGATATATTCAGATGATCTTCCAAATCTTTTGGCTTCACATTCCGCCCACTGATAGAATTATAATTGGTAAAACAGAAACTTTTCTTTTGTGTTCCCTGAACTTCAATTCCTTTTCCATAGTTCTCTTTCCCGGCCGGTGTGGCCATGCGGTTCTAGGCGCTTCAGTCTGGAACCGTGTGACCGCTACGGTCGCAGGTTCTAATCCTGCCTCTGGCATGGATGTGTGTGATGTCCTTGGATTAGTTAGGTTTAAGTAGTTCTAAGTTCTAGGGGACTGATGACATCAGATGTTAAATCCCATAGCGCTCAGAGCCATTTGAAACATTTGAGCCATAGTTCTTCTTAGTTGCCCTTACTGCTTCTTCCAAGTAGAAATTTAATATTACGTTGGATTCGCTATACATGTATCCCATTCGCTTCTCACCTATGGCCTCGCTTTCACCCCCTTTTGTACATGTTGTAGATAAACTTCGGCACGTTGTATTTTACCGCTGATCATAATTTAGAAGAATGTATTCCAGCTCAAAAGCGAAATACATAGGAAAAAGCAGAATTGGGATTAATGTCTCTAAATGAAAGGGTGGATGAATTCAGCAGTTAGTGGAGAGAGGGTGGAGGATGAAGGACAGCTAAAAATTTGAAACACAAATCAAAGATCGGAAGAAATATAAAGAGAACCATAATCAGGCAGGAAGACTTATACTAATCGCTTTAAGCAGGCTTATTGCGTGCAGAAGTGTTGATAACAAATTGTAATCAACATTGTCGAAAGCCCTTTTCAAATTGTCAAGTAGCAGTCTCCTCCACCCTGCTATGTTGCCGTCCCTCGCCATACTTATCTCTGTGGGAGGTCACTATCGGTGCTAAAGGTGCATCCACGGGCGTTTTGTTCCGACTGAAAACAGCGCTTTGCACGTCCAAGCTCTAGATTTCTGAGAACTGCTTTGTAACTCCGTAATTACCTCTCCGCTCAAAATTCCGATTCTTGGAACAGTAGATGAAGTACAAAGGAGGAGAGAATGATGCTCATACCCCTTTGTGAGTACTAGAAGTTGCCCCACCGACCAATAGTGGCATTTTTGTAACATACTACACGTAATAAACCAGTGTTCATTCACAGCTACGCATTTCGAGAGGACGCATGAGATGCTTTACACAAAATAATTGAATCTCGTCGAGTTGAATGTTTCTTTGTTGTAGTCTTGTACTATGCATACTTTGTACCTCATTCGCATAGCCAAAGTTCATTATACGGGTACGTCAGTATGTGATCTGATAACCAAGGGGAATTTGAACGCTGTTATAGGGAAAAGGATAGAAGAGTAATGTACAGAAGAATACCGACTAGGTAGTAGAAACGAGAGGAGAGTGTGTAATATATTTAAACTAGTAACAGCGAACACAAGCCTCACCAATTGTAAAATGAGGTGAAAAGAGTGGGACACACGGGAAAATACCGGCTGGATTACAGAGTAGTGAGACAGAGAATTCTAAAGCAGATTTTTGATTGTAAGGCGTAGCCAGTGGTAGATACGTGATGTTCACCTCACAACAAATCAAACTACTTCCATAAATGTGAGAGAGTATTAGTCCTTTTCTACCTATTCACTTTTCATTACGAGACATTTTTGGCAACGACGTATGCCTCGACAGAGAACTCGGCTGTAGAAGTCTGCATTCTGATTGTTGTGATGACGCTGCATGTCGAAAATACCTTGTTGTTCTGAAAGTATCTGCCAAGTAACCGATTATTTCTTCAACGAAACAGGTTGAAGTCAGTAGGTGATACGTCAGGACATTACGGGAGGGTAGGGGCAGGAGGGAGAGACTGAGGAAAATTCGGTAACCTAAAGATACAGTGTGTACAAAAGCAGCATGTGTGTCTGTGTAATGACAACGTTCAGCTTGAAATTTGTCGTGGATTTAAGGTACCCAATTGGACAGTTTCTCCCGACTCTTCGTTTGGCAGCTTTGTGAGGAGAGTTCAGTAATACACTCGTGGAACTTTTTACCCCATACGTGTATATGTTAGCACCACAGTCCCCAAAAATCGTTCAACACCAACTTGTCCAGCGATCGGTGGATCTTCCCCTTTTTCGGCTGCGCTGAATCCACAGCTTTTCTCTGATTGTTTCGCTCGGAATCTTAGTGATTTACGAAACACTCTTCCGTGGTGATAAGGCGGCTAAAGACAGTATCTGGACTGGGCTGACACAGCAATAACATTTGTATTACTGCTTCCTCTCGGTAGGCTGTTTTAGTGGGTGTGAGAAGTTACGAAACACAACGGACACCGACATTTGTCAAGTTCAAAACGCGAGCAGGTTGTTGAAATAATTTTCGCTGATTTCCATTTTTTCGACGGTTCACACATTGCTGACTACAATGGAAGCAGCTGCGCTAACTATCTACTGAGTAAAAGGCCGGTGCGTTATTATCCAAACCCCCACCAACACGGTACGGAATGTTGTAGCGTTAATCAGCCACAAATGTGGGAAACAAATTATCGCACGGGTAGCTTGAAATAATTTCTATACCTAAAAGGCAATGTCTTGACTGACTGGCTGGCTGATCACTGTCAAGCCCAAACTGCGACTGATAGAAATTTGAAATTTGGAGGAGTATGTGTCTTATACTGTAGGCATCGACTAAGAAGAGATTTTTCCAATCACCCCTTTGGGGGTGAAATAGGGGACGAAGGGTTTATTTTTATGTTTAAAGATGTCGCTAATATTTAGCTAGAACTACGAAAACTGTTATTTAACCCTATGGGGTGAAAACTTTTTAAAAAATATATCATTCTAAAAGAACTACTAAAGTATTTTAGAGCTACATCCTTGAACACTGATATTTGAGTTCTCTGTAAACAAATTAAAAAATTCATCGTTCGCTGTTTTTTGAAATTGAACCCCTAAGGGAGTGAAATAGTTGACAAGACTTTTCACGAAATTATTTTATTATGAAAGCATTTTCAAAGCTAACTCTAAGAAAATTTAGATTTGGCTTCTCAGTTAGAAATAAATGAAACCCCTATGCGGGGAAACGGGGGGGGGGGGGGGGGGGGATGAGAGATTTTACCGAAATATTTCATTGTGTAAGCATTTTTGAAGCTAAATCTACGAAAATTGGTATTTGGCTTCTAGAAATAAAACATATGTATGTCACTGTTTTTGGAAATGTAACCCCTAAGGAGTTGAGACAGGGAGTGAAACGTTTTGTGAAACTACGTCATTGCGAAAGCATTTTTAAACCTAAATATCTGAACATCGGTGTTCGGCTTCTCCATTACAGATGAGGAAATACGTGTTCCCCCCCTTTTTTATTTATTTATTTATTTTTTTTTTTCCCCAGTCTCTGAGGCGGTGTCACACTGATTCACGGACTCATCATCGCCCAGGCCAATCCGCTAAGGATACAAACTTGAAGTTTGCAGTGGGTATGCATCTTATGCTATAGGCATCTTTTAAGAAATGATTGTCCAAAATCCGTCTTCTAAGGGGATGAAACAGGGGATGAAAGGCTCTCTGAAAGTACGTCGCTATATTGGGAATTTTGAAGATACAATTACGAAAATTGGTATTTGGTTCCTCAGCGACAAAATAAAAAAATACGTGTTTAAACACCACTAAGGGGGTAAATAGTGGATGAAAGGTTTTTTGAAAATAAATAATTACTAAAGAACTACTAAAAGATTTTTGAGACTTTATCGATGACAAATGGTATTTGACTTCTCGGTTAGAAATAAAGAAAATACGCGTTTCAGTGTTTCTTGAAATTCAGTCCTTATGGGAGTGCAATAGGTGGTGAACATTGCTAAGAAAATACTTCGTTACAGCCGGAGCTATACATTTCTGCCATTTCTACATTTGTTTCATACAGAATTCGCGGAACCCCTCGCCTATTTGTTATGTTCAACTGCAAATCTTTATTGTCTGTTACATAGCATTACACGCTAGGAAAATACACAATGCTACCAATACGCGGCCGCAAGTGTAGCTAGTGAATCTCACAACGATACGAAAGCTGAGAGGAAAACAGTTATCTGCTACAATCACAGCCAGAAAACCAAATCACGTATTTCTGTCTGTAGTGATCGTCGCACACTGCTTTGCACGTGTCATCTCGGTGTTATACGCTAAGCTTCTCACGAATGAGACATTCTTTTATCTATCACTTTTGTCTTAGTTTCAGTGAATGAAGACAGTAAGATACGTTAAGATACTACACAATGGGAAACATGATTCTGACATTTCTGACGCACCAGACTGGAAAAGGTGATAACATAACACGAAAATTCTTGAATTAGAGGATGGAACGTAATTATGTATCACTTGAAGCAACCTTGATTAACCAGATGTTTAGTGAGAGCCTCACGAGCCCACATGCCAGAACCACGCTAATGACACTTATTCGTTGACGGGCAGAGAAAGGAGATCTTTCTCTACATCCTTGGTTACGAATCACTAGTTGTTGCAGTGCACCACGATCTTCGGACAGGTTTCCGCCCACCAGCTTTGTCGGTCGATAGCATGGAGGCAACTGTTCGGCGTGGCAGATCGCTGGTAGTTTTCTCAAGAGAGGAGATTTCATTCTAATGCTCACATCTACTGGTTTCAACATATTCTACTGATGCTGCAACTAAGATATTAGTGTGAAACTAACAGATATAAACAAGTTGTGTTGGGACAACCGACAGTTTCCTCTATAGATACATACTTAATACAGTCATCAAAAAGAGCTTAGCACCACCTCCATTTCTAGAATTCCGGAAACTGCACTGAAAATTGGAATAGAGATCAACATAACGCCCTTTTTATTGGTCACGAAACCCACACACTGCATTTTGTACCACCATACAGAAAGACCTCCACAGGTGGTGGTCCCGATTGATGTACACACCAGACCTCTAATACCCAGTAACGCGTTCCATTGCATTAATGCATGTCTGTATTCGTCGTGGGATACTATTCACAAGTTCATCAAGGCACTGTTGGTCCAGATTGTCCCACACCTCAACGGTGATTCGGCGTAGATCCCAATGAGGTTCGTGGGTCACGTCGCCCATAAACAGCCCTTTTAAATCCATCCCAGGCATGTTCGATAAGGTTCATGCCTGAAGAGCATGCTGGCTACTCTAGTCGAGCGATGTCGTTATCCTGAAGGAAGTCATTCACAAAATGTGCACGATGGAGGCGTGAAATGTCGTCCATGAAGACGAACGCCTCGTCAATATGCTGGCGATATGCTTGCACTATCGGTCGGAGGTTGGGATACGTGTGTCGTACAGCCGTTACGGAGCCTTTCATTACCACCAGGGAATTACGTCGGCCCCACATAATGCCACCAAAAATCCGTAGGCAACCTCCACCTTGCTGCACTCGTTGGTGTGTCTATGTCGTTCAGCCTGACCGGGTTGCCTCCAAACACGCCTCCGACGATTGTCTGGTTGAAGGCATATGCGACACCCATTGATGAAGAGAACGTGATGCCAATCCTGAACGGTCCATTCGGCATGTTGTTTGGCCCATCTGTACCGCGCTGCATGGTATCGTGTTTGCAAAGATGGATCTCGCCTAGGGCGTCGGGAGTGATGCTGCAAATCATGCAGCCTATTGCGCACAGTTTGAGTCGTAACACGACGTCCTGTGGCTGCACGAAAAGCATTATTCAACACAGTGACGTTGCTATCAAGGTTCCTCCGAGCCACAATCCGTAGGTACCTATCATCCACTGCAGTAGTAGCCCTTGGGCGGCCTGAGCAAAGCATTCATCGACAGTCCTGTCTCTCTGTATCTCTTCCGTGTCCGAACAACATCGCTTTGGTTCACTCCGAGACGCCTAGACATTTCCCTTGTTGAGAGCCCTCCCTGGCACAAAGTAACAATTCGGACGCGATCGAACCGCGGTATTGACCGTCTAGGCATGGCTGAACTACCGGCAACACCAACCGTGTCCCTCCTTCCTGGTGGAATGACTGGAACTGATCGGCTGTGGGACCCCGTCCGTCCAATAGGCGCTGCTCATGAAATGTTCTTTACATCTTTTGGCGGGTTTAGTGACATCTCTGGAGAGTCAAAGGGACTGTGGTTGTGATACAATATTCACAGTCAACGTGTATCTTCAGGAATTCTGGGAACAGGGGTGATGGAAAACGTTTTTTGAGCTACCGGGTGTGATGGATCTATCTCGAAACAAGCATTCTAACGGTACCAAACGAAAAATAAACCATCGACTTTCAGGGTAGAGTGGTTATTAATTTTATTAATTGCGCATCTTAAGTCAATATGTTATAGATTTTTACTCGAAATACAGTGTCAGATGTAGGCCGACTTGTTTTTTGTAATACCTATACAAAACTACCAATGTCTATAATCCACTGAGAACCTTCAGAACTGCAGCTAATTTATCCACAATCGCTGTCTTATAAAAATAATCAAGGATCATCTATTGGGGTTTAATACCAGCACACACGATTATTTCAAACGAAATTTGTGAGCACCGAGTTTTGCTAAAAGATAAGATAATTTATTAAGTCTGATCAGCTGACATACCACTGGTTATCAAATGACGGCTCGAGTACCCACATCGTCACAGGTTTTTTTTTTGTACTTCTGAATATATTGTATTATCTTTTCTTAAAAAACTCCTATAAAATGTTAATAATGACTAGTATTTCAAACATTATGACGCAATATTATTGTCGTACAGCCAATTTCGATAAACTTCAGAAGTCCTAATGGCAAAAAAAGAAACATGGGCGATAGAGAACAGATTTGCAACTAACGAATTTCTCGAAGTCATCATATCCAAGCAGATAATGTTTTTAGTTGTTGTTTTTCAGTAATAACACAAAAAATATCTTTTGTCTGTAAGCAACATTAAGAGTTTTAAATGATTGCACCATGCGGCCTTACAATCACTTAATGCGCCGAAGTGAGTGTGTGACATAGAAGTCACCAGTATTGAGAACGTTTTGGGAGGACGTTCTGTATCTAAAACAAAGAGACACATATTTTGGCTCTTTGGCGGAGTTACTCTTCATACGTAGATGAAAAAATTATGTTACATGACCATGGATGTAGAAACGTATTGTTCCCATTTTACACTTGATTTTTTCCAACTCATTAATCATGGAAAACATGCACGAATAGAACGCATTAGCATATCACATGTACCTCTTTCTCATAAGAGATATTCAGTTTCCAATTCGTGGGCACTGATACATATATCAACCCGCCGTCGTAGTGTATCTCGGATGCACTAATGTATCCCTGGAGTATTTCGTATGGTTTCGCTGTCTTCCATAATACGGTCACGAAGACTCTGAACATCTTGTACTGGTGTTCCATACACAAGAGCTTTCAAAAGCCCCAACAAATTAAAGTCCAACGGGTTTAAGTCCAGAGGGTGTGAAAACAGCAACTGGTCAATCTCTACCTATCAATCTGTCATCGAATCTGTTATTTCTAAGCGACCGCATTATCACTAAAATGAATAGGTGTTCCACAGCGCATGAAGTACCGGTACGTGTTTTGTAGCACAGATAAAGCCACATGTTCTAATAAATCAGGTAGAACGTTCCCTACGAAATTACGATAACTTTGTCCGTTGAGCCTGGGCGGAAGAAAATGACGCCCTACCACATAGGCACCAACGATGCCAACCCAACCACTAGCAGAAAATATTTTTTGACTTGCTTCAGCAGTTGCGTGAGGATTGACGTGTGCCCATGCATGCACAACTGTGAAGATTTAGAATCTGATGTCACTGAAATGACGCCTCATCTGTGATCAGCACCATTATACTAAAATTAGTGTTGACACTTTGTTCAACAAACCCTTCACAGAGGAGTAGACCGCAGCTCGTGGTTGTGCGGTAGCGTTCTCGCTTCTCGCGCCCGGGTTCCCGGGTTCGATTCCCGGCAGGGTCAGGGATTTTCTCTGCCTCGTGATGACTGGGTGTTGTGTGATGTCCTTAGGTTAGTTAGGTTTAAGTAGTTCTAAGTTCTAGGGGACTGATGACCATAGATGTTAAGTCCCAAAGTTCTCAGAGCCATTTGAACCATTTGAACAGAGGAGTATACGAGCAGGACCGTCAGAGGCTGATAGTGCCTGCACGCATTGTAAATGGTATGGACACTGCTAGCTGTCGCGTAACACTCGAACACAGTTGGCTCTCGTGGAACACTCGCCAGAAATGGTTCAAATGACTCTGAGCACTATGCGACTTACTTCTGAGGCCATCAATCGTCTAGAACTTAGAAGTAATTAAAACTAACCTAAGGACATCACACACATCCATGCCCGAGGCAGGATCCAAACCTGGGACCGTAACGGTCGCTCGGCTCCAGACTGTAGCGCCTAGAACCGCACGGCCACTCCGGCCGGCTCACTCGCCAGACAGTCATGTGGTCAACAATCAATGTTGCAGCTACAATGACATTTACTGACACTAGGATCGTCGTCAACTGCATGAAGAATTGCCACCTCCCGTAGCAATGTCACCGTCCTTCTAGTTGGCTCCGGGTCGGGGGTATCAGGCTTAAAAGCCCCACGTCATCAATGGCTTCCGCCGTTTTCCTGTAGGGCACCTTGTCCTGTGAATCGCACCCGGTAGTTTATGAACACTGGTACTGCACGATCGAAGTCTCTACATAGTAACCTGTGCACTTGCAACGCTCATACTGTTCGCTGGAACAGTTGACGTAACCTGTAAGCAATGACGTGCGTCAAATGGCAACAAAGTCATGTAAAACAGAACAATGGCGGTGCACAATGTGATCAGACGTCAACAGTAGTGCGTGTTATCAGTGATTCTAACGTTATGTTCTTGTGCGTTTCCCATTATTAATGAATTAGAGGAAATGAGTTGTGCCGGCCGCTATGACCGAGTGGTTGTAGGAGCTTCAGTTCGGAACCGCGCGACTGCTGCGGTCGCAGGTTCGAATCAGGCATGGATGTGTGTGATGTCCTTAGGTTGGTTAGGTTTACGTAGTTCTAAGTCTAGGGGATTGATCACCTCAGATGTTAGGTTCCGTAGTACTCAGAGCCATTCGAAACATTTGAAATGAGTTGTACACGGGACCAAAGTGTTTCCAGACCCATGAGCGAGTAACAATTTCTTCGTCTGCATGTGAGGAATGTGTCCTGCAATTTGTGTCGATCATTTTTGTTACACCCTGTTTCTAGAACAAAATTGCACCGTAAGTAAATTACTGCGTAATTCCAGCTGATTGTCTATTTGTGTACGTTTGCACTGTGAGTAGGGCGAAACAGACAAAACATAAATAGTTCTCGCACCATGCGCAACACACGAACGAATTCTCGCCGCATTGCTTGTGGAAAAAATGCGTGATCCAGGTTCTAAATGCAGAGAGGCAAAGAAAGGTATTTCGGTTATTAGAATATTAGCCCATGGACAGAAAAAATTATCGAACAAAAGATAGCTACGATCAAGAGTCGAACACGAACCAGTGGTTTGGTGCTCTAATTCCTCGGCTGCCGACCTCGCTTGGCTAGACGCGTAGACTTACGTGTACGAAAGCTACAGCATTAAAATATGATTTTCCGTCATCAATTTCGACCTTAAATTTTTTTTTAATAACTCGGGAGTGTCAAACAAAAAACCTAAACACGTTCCATTTTATTTTCAATATCGGCGACCCACATGTTAGACCCTCCACTTATAACCCGATTACGCTCCATTCGGTAGTAGGAGGAGGACATCACGTTTGGTTAAAATGGCTCTGAGCACTATGGGAATTAACATCCGTGGTCTTCAGTCCCCTAGAACGTAGAATTACTTAAACATAACTAACCAAAGAACATCACACACATTCATGCCCGAGGCAGGATTCGAACCAGCGACCATAGCGGTCACGCGATTCCAGACTGAAGCGCCTAGAACCGCACGGCCCCACCGGCCAGCCACTCACATTTAGCGAGAATTCCGAACAACGCAGAGACCGGGGTTCTTCACTTGCCTCTTGTAATGCCGGAAATACATATCATTTTATTTCCATCCATTTTACTATAAATTTTCTTTCATATTTTGTTACCTGAAGATATGGTATTTCTGTGTCTTTATATATTGTAATTGTTTTACTATTTGTATTTCCAGCCAGACCCTTTCTGCCCGCGCTCCATGCGACAGAGTTAACACTAACAAACATCCTAAACACTTTCGTTCTCCACACGACCTATCGCTGTAATCGTTCGATAGCATAATTTTCCCTAGGCCAGACCCAGCGTAAAAATACTAATAATATTTACACAACAAACCAATTATGCATCGATATATATATTCTGGCTGCAATAGGGCGGTGGAGCAGGTGTGTCGTGTGACGCTCCCGCGAGTTGCCGAGCTGTCGGGATTTGGCAGCATGCAATTGCGCATGACTTGCTATGAGAGTTTCTGACACGGTGTCGCGAACGGGAAGCATTAGCTGGCGCACATCAAGAGCCCGTTTCGCCTGGTGACCGTGTCGAGAAGAAGGCGCGCCAACATCCAGCTTCTGCAACAGTGACGGCCGACATTGAGTGACTATCGCCACCTCCTCGATCTACAACTTCAAACCTTCAATCAACCAACAAGGAAGACTGGAGCACGTAAAGGTTTGGAACTGTATGGCAGACCTCAACATTTCAAACTGTTTCAAAATTACAGCAACGTAGCATGAACGTTTGTTGCTCATTGTCCCAATTGCATTACCAAGCAGGGTCCCTTCCTTTTCCAGAATGAACCCGAGCGTCATTGAAATTCAAATGCCAGCATTAAAGTAATAGCATTCCATATCACTGTTTAATTTAAAAATTCAGTTAAAGTTGTCATAGCTGGATGCAATATTTAGTTTACACAAGCACAAATTAAGAGTGCGAGCTTTGTTACCATATTTTATCTTACCTGTGACTGCAGCTCAGCTTGGTATGTACTAAATATTAGTATTGTTAATTGTTCAGAATCAGTTAATTCAGGTTCAAAGTTAAGTCTCTTATTTCAAAATTGTGTAGATTCAAGTAGCTTTTTAAATGACTGTTGAGGTAGCCCAACACTAACCTCATTTTACTGAATTTCGTAGTGTTTCAGAAACAAAGTTCACTATTAATTTCAGTCACTGATTTAACTTTCAATTTTCCGGTTTTATTAATTCTTTTGCTAAATTGAGTCAGAGTGTAGCGAAATTTATTACTTCTGACAAACATTCAATTTTCACACAACACGCGTCAACCTTCAGTTGCCACGCTTTTAGTTCTAAAAATATGTGCATTAATCATTCATTTTCAGTTATTATAGTAGTTGTCCATGGGACTGGCGACCGTAATTTTCTCCAATTCTCAAATACCTAATTAAAGCCAATTAATTGTTAACGTAACGACCGCACATTTACTTTCTTTATTAATTTACCCCTTTTCTTTAAATTAATTTCCACCAATTTCATTTGCATTTTTCCTTTTATTTAGATGTAACCCTTTCCTCCCTCTTTACCGACAAATTAACTTCGGTGACCTTTGCTTTTCCCAAATTTCCATTAGGTGCACGCGTTTTAATTTTTCATTGTCATTAAGGTCGACCAGTGAGAGGGAGGCTGCACTTGGTGAAATGGTGACAGGACAATCTTCGGATTTGAGGTTACTTTGGAGACGAATTTTGCATTGTGCAAATCTCGTAACTAAGTACTGGTTACGAACAGGTCGTTACGTGTGAGAGAATAAGTAGTGGGAGGAATCGTAATTAGATTTGTGAGTTGTCATTTATATTGAAAATTTGTAATATGACTGAAGGCCACAATTACCAGAATTTGATAGACTTGAGTACGAAACAATCGGTCGTACAGTTGGTAACGCGCACCGCGGAACCCATTGTTAAGGGCAGGCGGCTAGCATGAAAGTCGCGACCGCGGAAACGCAACAAAGAGCAGAAATGCAATCCCAAACTTTAGAAAATGTTACGGAATCGGAAGTGAAACTCAAATCTGAACCCCTTGATGACGAATACGGGGGAAAATTAAAGAAGAATCCGCTACGGAAGTAAAACTGTTAGTTTACAGGAATTTAACTAATTTATTGAATGTTGTAATTAACTAAATCAAGAGTCAATCGGCAGAAATTAAAGCTCAGTCTGCCAAGCAAGAAGCTCAGTCTGAAAAATTCGACAGGAAGCTAGACAATCAGAACAAAGCTATTAATGTTGTTACCAACAATGTTGGAGTTGTTAACACAAAAGTTGATAAAATCGAAGAAGAAATTGTAACTAATAACGAAATCGGTAATCTTAAACAGGAAATGATAGGCGTTCAGGCGGAAATTGCGAAGTTAGCAGAATCGACAAAAGTGTAGGAGAAGCAGTTGCTCCGATCTTCGAGAATAAGGTGACGGAACAAATTCCATTAGTTGATCACAGAAGATAGAATCTTTAAAGGCTTTAGTGTCCGATGTAGATACTAAAGTGAGGAAGTAGCGTAGTACATGAGAAGAGAAAAAGAGGGAAGTGGAAACGCTTGCGACAATCACTTGCCAAGTAATTACGAGAGTGTCGGAAAAAGAAAAAAAAATTACGAAAAACAGAGCTATGTACCAATCTGTGCACGTAGTTCGGAATTCTTGACGAAAGAGGAGCGGTTAGACCCCTTGAAAAAAGGCGGTATACACGCGACGGATTTCATTAAAAATTGTAAAATAGTTTTACCCAGATCATAGACTAATGAGAGAAAAATTAATCCGGTTATTGACGTGTTGGCTGGTGATGCCAAGCGTTGGAGCTTAAACCTCAACATTACGAACCTGACTTTTGACTAGTTTAAAAATTAGTTTCTGGCTGAATACTAGTCAGAGCAAGAACAACAAAGAGCCTGGCGAGAATTTGTCGTACCGAGGCCTTTCGATGCGAATTCGCGCGGCTCGATGAAGGAGTTTTGTGAGGGCTGGATCAACAAGTTGGAATATTGGCATGGTCGCCGCACAGAATCCGAAATAGTCTCAGAACTCTATAAGAAGCTTCCAGATGATACAGAACGCTACATGGGAAGCAATTACAAGACAATCAATGATTCCTGGAAAGAGTTGAGGACGAGAACAATTGGCACAATAATAGCGACAGTGGTAGAGGCCATGGTAACAACAACAGAATCCGAAATAGTCTGGGAACTCTATAAGAAGCTTCCAGATGATACAGAACGCTACGTAGGAAGCAATTACAGGACAATCAATGATTTCCTGGAAAGAGTTGAGGACGAGAACAATTGGCGCAATACTCGCGACAGTGGTGGAGGCCGTGGTAACAACAACGGGTACCACAGCAACCACAACAACGATAACTATGGGAATAACGCATACCGCAATCTTCGCAGCAATAACAATAATGGTTCGGACCGTAATGACAATCGTTACAATACAAATAATAACAGGAATGACGGAAACCAGTATCATACTAGCGTGATACGGGCTTCGCAGAATAGTAATAACGCCAGAGGGTGTGACCTGCCGCCTCAGCAGTATCCGGGGAGCGGATCTGCTGGGACGAGACAAGGGAAACCATTAGCCACGCCGGTGAGGGGCCGACCGGGCGTGGAGAAATTTTGGCGGTCCAACAACAGTATAAAATCTAATTGTCGTCGTTATGAAAACTCCGTACGGAATAATCAACTGCGGAAGAGTGTGCCAGTGTTAAGAGAAAGGAGAGCGCCCACAGGTAGTAGATCAGCTGTAGACACGGCAGCAGAAAATACATTCACTGTCAGTGAGAACAATTTAAGTAGTGTTCCGGAAATCGATTATAAAGTGGCAGCTGTAACACCCACAGCGGAACTGGAAATTGAGTTTAAGAATGATTCGCAAACTGTTGAGAGGAGATCAGATGTAGAAAAACACGGTCGTCATCGAGCGAGGGGATTCGGAGAGGGATGAGGTCTGGTTAAGGCAGTTCGGTCGCTTATACGACGAACTAAGAGATTATAGGGGCCTGTACGGGCAAAGTGTTTATGGGGAGCGCGGGGAGGATCTGCCGCGTGTTCAATGGTTCAAATGGCTCTGAACACTATGCGACTTAATTTCTGAAGTCATCATTCGCCTACAACTTAGAACTAATTAAACCTAACCAACCTAAGGACATCACACACATCCATGCCCGAGGCATGATTCGAACCTGTGATCGTAGCGGACGCTCGGTTCCAGACTGTAGCGCCTAGAACCACACGGCCACTCCGGCTGGCTCTGCCGCGTGTCGTCCTGCAGGGAGATACTGTTTGTGAAGTGACAGGAAGTTCTGGCCCTAACCGGCAGACTTTACCAGAAATAGTTTATGTTAATGGAGAGCACGAGCAAGATGCGTCGTGTTTCGTCCCGCAGGAGTTGGATGTTGAAGTAGTAACAGAAAGTTCTCGCCCTAACCGGCAGACTTTATCGAAAGTTATAGTGGTAGACGTAGCCGACCATTCCGATGCAAAACTCCAGTTTAAACATTGCGAGAATATTAAGGAGAAAGATTACGAAAATTTTAGTGATAGCCGGACACGACTGGTAGAAAAGCACGTAAATTGCAGCGTGTATGAGGTTGGATCTGACGTTATACGGTCGGACGATAGCAGTGTGGGTTGCGCAGATCCAGAGGAAGTAATTGCAGATACTACTGGGCACATTCCTCCAGGTAGATTGGCAGATGAGATCAGTGTGGCCAAAGAGGATTCAACGAAGGTGATAATTAGTGAATTGATAGCAAAACAACACTCATTGGTTGACGAGTTACAGGAAAAGGTTTCGGTATTGGAGGCGAAGCCACAGACTAACCCTCAGGACAAACGTGTTGAAATTAAAACTGTATGAGAAGAGAGGTTGAAAAAGCCGCCAGATAATCCGGATTTAGGATCAAAGCCGGATGGTTTTTTCTGGAATGACCTGAATACAGACGAGGATTTATTGTGGGAAAATAAAGAAACAGTCGAGGACAAGTGTAGACAGATTGTAGTGTCTGTTAATATACACGACCTACAACTAAACGAGTTGATTCATACCGATGCAGAATTGAGTGCTGTAACGGGGAAAATATTTCAGTTACTGAAAGACAGACCTGGTATAGTAGTTATGCCACTAACATGAGTGAAAATTATCGGTGCTATTGGGAAGGCCAGTAAACTGGCCACAAAACAGATTTTTGTCAACTTCGAGATATGTGGGGCACGATTTGACCAAAAGTTTGTCGTCGTGCCAGACTTAACTACGGAAGTAATTATAGGGTCAGATTGGCTATTAAGGTAACGTGCAGTGATTAATTGCGAAAGCAAAACTTTGACATGTACGTCACAAGATAAAACAATAGTAGTTAGTTTTGACGAGGCAGGAGATGGTGTGCATAGGCAATACCCGCCTATACACATTGTTAACTGGACGGATGCCATTGACTTAGGCATGAATTTGAACTACTGTAACGTGAGGAACCTCGGCATTGACAATAGTGTAGAAAGTGAATTGGATAGTTTTGTAGACGGTGCGTCAAACGTAACACACGAACAAAGACAAGGCCTGTGTGAAGTAATAATTAGGAATAAGAGTATGTTTTCAGACAAACCGGGACTTGTGGAAGGATATAAATGCAAGTTGCATGTAATTGCGCACGAACCATTCTTCGTGAGACCGTATGCTATACCGCTGTCCAAAAAGCAGTGCAACGGGAGATAGATAAGATGATCGAATGGGGAGTGATTGAAAGAAGTACGAGTCCGTACAATAACGGTTTGGTCATTGTAGCAAAATGGGATGGTAGTGTGCGTATTGTGATTGACGCATGCACGTTGAATAGGGTCGTTCAACGCGAGACAGACTGACCAGAGAGCATGGAGGAGATTTTGCAACGTTTTCATGACGTTAATTTCACGACTAGCCTCGATCTGACGGCTAGTTACTGGCAAATAGAACTTGAAGAAGAATCTAGGCCAGACACCGCCTTCTTGTTTGCGGGCAGGTGTTATCAGTATAGAGTACTGCTGTTTGTACTTAATATATCTGTGTCCGTATTCATCAGGGCCATAGACAAAGTGCTAAGCCCGGTTTTGAGTTCAAGATTGACTGTATATATTGACGACCTATTGTTGGCCAATGCCACTTGGCATGAGCATTGTGACCTGTTAGATGAAGTTTTTAGAGCATTGCGCCGTGACGGAATGACTCTAAAGCTAAAGAAATGCGAATTTGTGAAGCAGGAACTGACATTTTTAGGGCATGTAATTACCACTGCTGGTATTACTAAAGACCCAGAGAAACTAGAAGCAATAAGGAATTGTCCTCCACCCAATTCTAGGAAACAGTTAAAAACTTTTCTAGGTCTCACAGGATTTTACCCTAAATTTGTAAAAGGGCAAGTGTTTAATGATGAAAATTTGAATAATCTCTTACGCAAAAATTTTCCGTTGTGTGGACTGACGGGTGTCAGGCCGCTTTCGAGAGATTAAAAGACGAGTTGTTAAGATATAACATACTATTTCATCCTGATTTATCGCTACCCTTCCATCTGGGGACGGATTCGTCGAATTACGGGGTGGGGGTAGAACTGTTCCAAGAAGTGGGTAAAGGAGAGGATAAGGAACACCGGGCGATAGAGTTTGCGAGTCCGACTTTATCAAAAAGTGAGCGAAACTACACGATTTCTGAGAAGGAGTGTCTCGCTATCGTGTGGGGATTCAAGAAGTTCAAGGGTTACCTATGGGACTGTCAGGTGATTATTCATACAGACCATAAGGCGTTCACTTATCTGAAGGATTGTAAACTACTTCATGAAAGACTGATAGGTGGTCGCTGTATTTACAACAATTTAACTATGGCATCTGTTACGTAAAAGGGACCGACAACTGCGTAGCGGATGCGCTATCGCGGTTGTCCAACTCTAATCAAGATGTATTGAAAGATGAGTCAGATGGAGTGGTCAAATTATACTAATTTAAAGAAGCTGAGGGACGTAAATTAATAGTGAACATCTGTAAGAATCTACGTCCTCATCAGAACGAGGACGGTTGTTTAAATATGGTGAAAACCCGATATGACGAAAGGAGACCAGAAGGAGAGATATTAAGGAAGTATTACAAGATATACGATCATATCTTGTACATACGTAGGGATGAAGATATTTGGCGGGTATGCTGGCCCACCAAATACGTCACAGAAATAATAGACTACTACCATTTGGCGTATGGTCTCTGTGGACCAAACAAATGTACGGAAAAGCTGAGTGAAGTAGTGCATTTTCACAACATGTTAAAAGGCGTTACTGACTGAGTGAAAACTTGCGATTTATGTCAGAAGGTGAAGGTTACCAACTGCACGAGTCGTGGTCCTATGCAGAGTATAAGGCCTAACAACACCTTTGAATTCCTGTGCGTGGACTTGTACGGACCTTTGCCCAAGTCATCAGAAAACTTTGCCTACATTTTAGTAGTGCTAGAAGCTTTTTCCAATTTCATCAAACTAAACCCGATTAGGAAAGCTACAGCCAAGCTTTCTACAGCAAGCTTGTGATCGATTATTTCATGTTGGTAAGCCCAAGGCGATTCTATCAGACAATGGGGCACAATTTACTTCTAAGTTGTGGAATGAAGGCATGGCAAGTATTGGGGTCGAAGTGATCCGTATTTCAGCTTACTGTCCGGCAGAAAATCCCGCTGAGAGGTATATGCGCGAGCTAGGCTGACTTTGCCGTACCTATTGCCACCACAAACATAGGGCATGACGGAAATATGTAGCAGAATTTGAAAGAATTATGAACACCTTGCGACATGAGTCTACGGGATTTTCTCCAGAGGAAATCCTGTTAGATGACAGAAGTAAAAGTTTAGTGGAAGAGATAATCAAATTCCCTACACGGATTGACATTAGTATTAGTGTGAAAAAAGATCGTTTGCGAGAAATAATGAAGCTAAAAGCCGATGCTGATATACTTCGTCTTGACGCTAAAGCGCGTTTTGCTAAGTTTGCAGTCGGAGACTTCGTACTTGTAAAAGCTGATGAGAAATCGAGCGAGATAGACAATGAAACCTCTAAATTTAAGTTTGTTTATAATGAACCATAAAAAGTCATTGGTATACCTCACACAAATGCTTATTGCTTAGAGTATCCAAGCTCTGGAAAACTGTTAGGTATACGGAACGTTGTAGACTTGAAATTGTACCAACCTAGGATTGATTAATACCACAGAATGGGTAATTTGTACAGTATGTCAATATAGAGTGTAATATTTAACGATTTGTTAGATTGCCATGCTTTTGCCCGACCATGAGGACATTAAAGAAGTTGTAATTAATAAGTAATTAATTTTGATTAAATGATTTAAGAGTAACTGATTATTAATCAATTGAAAAATCCAAGCTGCTAGTTTAAGTTTTCTTCTGAGTCACAGTAGACTAAGGGATTACTAGCTGTAAGATTTCATAAATATGTGATTTACTAGTCATTGCCGATGTACTTAGACGCTGTTTTAAGTTTCAAGCTATTACATGCGTGTGATGATGGACAGTGTTGAGTTATCCACTGTGATAGTATTAATGGACTCCTTGAGATTATTCAGGAGTGTTTTCCGAAAGAATTCAGTGAAACGGACGTTCTGAAAATGCCGCTACACAGGCGAGTGAGATCAAGCGTGCCGCCTAGGCGGGCGCAACAATACTGGCGAGGCGGAGCCGCTGTCACCTCTTGTGCCGTTCTCAGCATTCAGTGTATTTGCGAGTACGGAAGGCGGAATAGTTTTTCTTCCCGGACATCTGATACGGGAGAATTCTGCTGCCAATATTTTTTTTTTTTCGATCTGCTGTATATTATTTTCTTGTTTAGCGTTAAGTGGACTCTCATGACGAGAATATTAATTATGAAAAGGATATATGAAAATGAGTATTCTATTTAATTAATTATTAAATAGCGTATTTTGTATACCTGTTTTTATGACCATGTACTCTGATTAATTTTGTAAATAGTATTCCATTTCTCGATACTGTTAGGCATTTTGCTGATTTTAGAATAGCTAAACCATTTCCTTTGTTTTCTATGAATTTTAATATATTGTCAACCAGTTTTCTTTTGTGTAAGATGACAGAGTGGAATAAGGTTAGGAGTGTCTACACTTAATTATTATGGTCTAAAAATTGGTTTATCGTTAATTAATCAAATACTTTATTTTCTTGATGTTATGAGCATATGCATTTCCGCTGTTTTATTTTCCTCTTTGGGACATTTTCTGAGTCTGTTGAGATTACACGAACATCCTCAGACAATGTGAGGCACGTGTAACGCCGGAAATGCATATCCTCCTATTTCTGTCTACTCTACTATAAATTTTCTTTCATATTTTGTTACCTGAAGATATGACATATTTGTGTCTTTATATATTGTAATTGTTTTACTATATATATATATATATATATATATATATATATATATATATATATATATATATATCGATGTATAATTGGTTTGTTTTGTAAATATTATTTCTATTTGTACGCTGGGTCTCGCCTAGGGAAAACTATGCTAACGAACGATTACATCGATAGGTCGTGTGGAGAACGAAAGTGTTTACGATGTTTGTTAGTGTTAACTCTGCCGCATGGAGCGCTGGCAGAAAGTGTCTGGCTGGAGTAGGGCGGTGGAGCAGGTGTGTTGTATGACGCTCCCGCGAGTTGCCGCGCTTTCAGGGTGTGTTTGCATGTAATTGCGCTCAACTTGTTATGACAGTTTCTAACACGGTGTCGCGGACGGCAAGCATTAGCTGACGGACATCAAGAGCCCGTTTCGCCTGGTGACCGTGTCGAGAAGAAGGCGCGACGACATCCAGCTTCTGCAACAGCGACGGCCGACAATGAGTGGCTGTCGCCACCTACTCGATCGGAGGCTTCAAACCTTCAATCAACCAACAAGGAAGACTGGAGCACGTTAAGTTTTAGAACTGTATGGCAGACCTCAACATTTCAAACTGTTTCAAAATTACAGCAATGTAGCATGAACGTTTGTTGCTCTTTGTCCTAATTGCATTACCAAGCAGGGTCCCCTCCTTTTCCGGAATGAACCCGAGTGTCGTTGAAATTCAAACGCCAGCATTAAAGTAATATCAGTGCATTTCACTGCTTTAATTTAAAAATTCAGTTAAAGTATTTATAACTGGATACAATATTTAGATTACACAAGCACAAATTAAGAGTGCGAGTTTTGTTACCATATTTTATCTTACCTGTGACTGCAGCTCAGCTTGGTACGTACTAAATTTTAGTATTGTTAATTGTTCATAATCAATTAATTCAGGTTCAAAGTTAAATCTCTTATTTCTAAATTGTGTAGATTCAAGTAGCTTTTTAAATGACTGTTGAGGTAGCCTAACACTTACCTTATCTTATTGAATTTCGTAGTGCTTCAGAAACAAGGTTCACTATTAATTTCAGTCACTAAATTAACTTTCAATTTTTTGGTTTTATTAATTCTTTTGCTAAATTAAGTCACAGTGTAGCGAAATTTATTACTTCTGACAAACATTCAGTTTTCACACAACACGCGTCAACCTTCAGTAGCCACGCTTTTAGTGCTAATTATATGTGCATTAACCTTTCATTTCAGTTATTATAGTAGTTGTCCATGGGACTGGCGACTGTAATTTTCTCCAAATCTCAACTATCTAATTAACGTCAATTAATTGTTAACGTAACGACCGCACATTTACTTTCTTTATTAATTTACCCCTTTTCTTTAAATTAATTTTCACCAATTTCATTTGCATTTTTCCTTTCATTTAAATGTAACTCTTCCCTCCCTCTTTACCGACAAATTAACTTCGGTGACCTTTGCTTTTCCCAAATTTCCATTAGGTGCACGCGTTTTAATTTTTCATTGTCATTAAGGTCGATAAGTGAGGGGGAGGTTACACACTGCCACAAGTGAAGGAGGCCGCTTGATGCGAGCTACAATTCTTGTTGGTGGTTAGTACTGAACACAAGAACTTTGCTATACCAAACACAAACCCGCAAGACCTTCGTTCCCACACCACACACACACACACACAGTATCTCGAGAAAGCAGACTTCTCAACAATTGTCCAATACTGCCCTCTGACATCATTCCGAAGAGGAAGGCATTAATTTGATATTGTGAAACTTAAAATTAAACATACAAGGTAACTTGTAACAAGTAAAAGTGTATGAATAAGATTCAAATTTTTAACTTCTTCTTTGGAGCTTCTATCCCACTATGTGAAAATGCTCTCATCTTACAGGATGGGGGAGGGAAGTTTGCTCACCCATTCGATCCATTTGCGACATAACTCAAGTTCATGCAATTTTGCACCAATCTTGAGAAACCTGAATTCAAAACTGTCGATGCTGTGGAATACATAATATTTTCAGACTGTATAAGGGGATGAGTAGCTCACTGATGCGTAAAATGAGGTCGTAGGATCAAGTCCATCTCCTAGGAGGTTTATTTTTTAATGTGCACTCGTTTATGGGAACTGAAAATTTGCATTCCACTTAACTGATATTCGGAAATACGTAAGTTATGTGCCCGATAACAATTTTTTATGGCAAGGCAGTATCTAAAAATTCGAACTGTCTGTTCAACCCGTTCACATCACTTTTTAAAGGAATATTATACTAAAATTTTGGTTTAATAAACATTCTCTTATGATGACTCATGTTCACATATTAACGGGAGAACTGATTGACGACTAACCGAAATATATTTTTCAGTCACTGGATGTTTTGTCCTTCGTCCACTCCCCACTATAAATGGAATATCTTTTGTAGGCAGATGTTCTGCCGCCGAGAGAATTGAACGGAGGTGCTACTAATCATAGTATGAATGTGTTCCACGGATATATAATATTTCTACATAAAGATTTTCTTAAACAGCGGTTTCTTGAGACATAACGTGCCCCATGCATTTGTAAATATCAAATACAACACTAAAAATTCTATACTAGCTATACTAGCTCAGATGACTACAAACTGGAAAAAATTAACATGTGTGTGAACACATAACTTCGATTCCGCATGCTCGAGCAGAACGCTTACTGCTGAGACTGTACTGACCCAGAATGAGAATCATATACCAAGTGTAAAAACCTGTAGTATCAATCTCTGAACGTTGCCCGCTATGCTTTTACGTATTGGAATTCCCAGTCACGAATTTACAAATTCTGAATAAGGGTCGATTCATTGAGGTAAAATTCGCATCTCACGTTATCAATGAAATTTCAATGACTGAATATGTTCTTGGTTCAGGGTACGCTGAAACGTGTCTGGATAGCAAAATACAGGGGTCGACTTAACATTCGTAGCTTCTACCAAATAATTATGGGAACAAAGTAATCATCCTCTTTAAATTCGTATCAACCAATGCCGAATATACTAAATAGTATTGAAAATTAAGCCGGCCGCTGTGACCGAGCGGTTCTAGGAGCTTCAGTCCGGACCCAGTCTGCTGCTACGGTCGCAGGTTCGAATCCTGCCTCGGACATGGATGTGTGTGAAGTCCTTAGGTTAGTTACGTTTAAGTAGTTCTACGTCTAGGGGTTGATGACCTCAGATGTTAAGTCCCATAGTTCTCAGTGCCATTTGAACCAATTTAATGAATATAAATTTTTAGTATTGGCATGTCTTCAAGGTACTGTGTCTTGTGACTGAAAATTTATGTGCAATCGAAAGGCACATGCATTAACGGCAGAGTAATTTTATGGAAAACGTAGGACAAGAAATCCTTTATCCTATAAACCAGTCTGGTTTCAACACACCAACAAGTAAGATTTTGGTATGTTGAGATGTTTGTTGTACTGTTACCAGGCATTATATTTCCTCCGACTATAACGACATCAGGAGAACTGGAATGAGATTTTCACTCTGCAGCAGAGTGTGCGCTGATATGAAACTTCTGGCAGATTCAAACTGTGTGCCGGACCGAGACTCGAACTCGGGACTTTTGCCTTTCGCGGGCAAGTGCTGCACCATCCGAGCTACCCAAGCACGATTCACGACTCACAGCGTTACTTCTGCCAGTGCCTCGTTTCCTCCCTTACAAACTTTACAGAAGCTCTCCTGCGAACCTTGCAGAATTCGCACTGCTGAAAGTAAGGATATTTCGGAGACAAAGATCGCAGGAGAGCATCTGTAAAGTTTGGAAGGTAGGAGACGAGGTACTGGCAGAAGTAAAGCTGTGAGGACGGAGCGTGAATCGTGCTTGGGTAGCTCAGATGGCAGAGCACTTTCCCACGAAAGACAAAGGTCTCGAGTTTCGCCGATTTGAAAAATAAGTATTCATTCAAATTATCATATTACCAAAATAATGAAAATATATTTAATAAAAGTAATTGGATTTATTCTTTTCATGCCTTCTGTGAGACAAGAAAATAACTTGTTTTGGTGATAGTACAATATGATTTTATTGGTGTAAACGCCCAGGATTTATACAGTAAATGCAACTTATTGTTATTTAGAATATTGTTTGGAAGTGTATTGAAATGTCTCTTTATTTTAGAGCTACCATAGGGATTTTGCAATCGCTTTTGCCACCGTTCGCCTAGATGAGTGTAGAAAACTAACTGTAAATCATACACAGACTTGTTCTCCGAACCGTCTCGGAACGACCTGGGATCGAACCCAGCTAACTCTTTCTTCCCCAAATCAGCAGCACAGCGATGCAATGACCCGTTGCCACGCCAGTAGGCTGGTGGTCATGGTGAACGTAAGTGGAATGGGATACTCAATAACTGATGACAAATTCTAATGTAGATACTCAAAAACTATGTAGAATTAGTTGCCAGAATCGATGTCAGACCTGGTTTGTTGGTTCAGCGTTCTTTTAAGGTGCATCACATGTTTCCCGACTAATGCGCATTCTACAAAGCACTGTAGATGAAGTTTCAATATTTTCACGTGCATAATACATACATTAATCCTTGTTCTATAGAGCATGAATGCGACATTTTATAATGATGTGGAAAGTGTCACTTTCATATAAGTTTTCCTTACATAAAATAATTAATTAATTTTTCTTTTTTATTTATTTTTATTTTTTACAGTTACTACCACATATCTAAGAACTCATCTGTTGAATAGAAGCTGCTGTCATTCAGAAATTCTTTTAATTTGCCTTTAAATTTTTGTTGGATAGAAGTCAGACTTTTGATATTATTGGGCAAATGACCAAAGACATTTTGTGGCAGCATAACTCACCCCCTTCTGTGCCAAAGTGACATTTAATCCAGAATAGTGAAGACCATTATTTCTTCTAGCGTTGTTGCTATGCGCTTCTCTGTTATTTTTTAATGTGGATGGGCTATTAATGACAAATTTCATAAGCGAATATATGTATTGCGAAGGTACTGTCAGTATCCCGAGTTCCTTAAATAAATGTCTGCAAGGTGATCTTGGGCAGGCTCCACCTATTATTCTGATTACTCACTTTTTGCAATGAATACTTTCTCTCTTAAGGGCGAATTGCCACAAAATACGATGCCACATGCAAGCAGTGAATGAAATTAGCCATAGTACGCTAATTTACTGATATGTTTATCACCAAAATTACCAATAATCCTAATAGGATAAGTAGTTGAACGTAACTGCTTCAGCAGATCATCGATGTGTTTCTTCCAATTCAATTTCTCATCAATACACACACCCAGAAATTGTGAGTATTCTGCCTCAGCAACAGACTTCTGTTCATAGTCTATATCTAGCAATCGTGTTATGCCATTTATTGTACAGAATTGTATAAATTGTGTTTTCTCAAAATTTAGTGAGAGTCCATTTGCAGAGAACTAGTTAATAATTTTCTGAAAGGCATTATTTACAATTTCCTCGGCTGCTTCTTGATTGTTGGATGTGATTACTATAATTGTATCATCAACAAAAAGAACTAATCTCGCATCTTGAGTGAATATACAGTGGCAAGTCGTTAACATATATTAAGAACAATGAGAGACCCAAGACTGAAGCCTTGGGACACCATTCTTGATACCTCCCCATTACATGACTCTGGTAATTTTTGAATCTATCTGTACTGTTAATTTCAATCTTCTCCATTCATCCAGTTAAGTATGCATTAAACCATTTGTGCACTGTCCCATTCATACCACAATAATTAAGCTTATCTAGAAGAATTTCATGATTCACACAATCAAAAGCCTTTGAGAGAGGAAAAATGATCACATTGGGTGATGTTCGGTTATACAATTCATTTAATATTTGATCCATCCAGTACCTGACAGACAAAAGAGAATATAGCATTTTCAGTAGTTCCAAAACCGAACTGTACACTTCATAGCAAATTATATGAAATAAAGTCATCAATTATCTTTACATACACAGCCTTTTCAATAACTTTGTCAAATACTGATGGCATAGAACTAGGTCTAAAATTGTCTAAATTACCCCTTTATTCCTTTTTATAAAGCGATTTAACTACTGAGTACTTTAATCGTTTAGGAAGTTCACCATTCTTAAAGAAAATATTACAATTATGCCTAAGTACAAATCTAACATGTTAAGCACAGCACTTTACCATTCTTCTGGGTACTCCATTATGTCCATGAGAGTCCTTAGTGTTCAGTGATTTAATTATTGACTGAGTCTCCCCCTCGTCAGTAACACAGAGGAGTATTTCTGACATCAGTCTCGGAAAGGCATTTTCCATGAGAGGTATACGGTTCGCTATAGAAACTAAGTTTTTGTTTAATTCACCATCAATGCTCAGAGAGTGTTTAATACTGTACATATGTCTGACTTATCAGTAACAGAAACATTATTACTACAAACTGACTTTGTATCGTCAACCTTGTGCTTCTGACCAGACACTTTCTTCATATTGGCCATATGGTTTAAATTTTATTCTATGTATTATCTGCTATTTGCGTACCACATACTTTTTTCCTTTCTAATAACATTTTAAACAACCTAAAAATACTGTTTCTCATGGACTATTGTAGCTCGATTGAGACTACTTCTAACATTTTGATATAATTCCCGATTTTTTCCACATGATATCCATAACCCACTCGTCAGAACGTTGTAATGGAAAGCTGTTCCTACGATCTGCACAGTGAGTCTTAGACCAGCGTCTGGTAGCGCAGCTCTCCTGAGGTCTTCCAGAGGCAGGCTATGGGTAGCAGTCAGAACATTGCTAGCTCTTCATGAAGTTCTTCTCATCACTATCACATTAGCATTACTGCTGACGATGTTTGGCATTTCTAAGATCGTTCTCTTATTTTCGAGATTTTTGCTGATTCTGCCAAATTCTCGTAATATTCTTTCCTTATTGACAAAGTAATCTGGTTAGTCACTATTGCCGATATAACCAGCGAGAGAGTACAGCAACTGTATCGATATTTAAAACAAATGTTATATATTCTTCAGTCTCAGTTGCACAGTCTTCAAAAATTTGTGGCAGTGGCCGAAGAATAAATGAGAATTGTTTTGAATCTGTCCAGGAAGGTCATTGCGTGCTTACATTGCACGTGAATCTTTAATTCGGTTCTCACTTCCCTTTATTAACTCCTGCCAGAGTAGTGAAAGAAGCGGAAAGCATCAGCGTCATGTTAGCTCCAAGGCACCATGTTCGTCCTGTGATCTAACGTAAGACTAATAGCTAGTTCAGATCTCGTTACACTACCGATACTTATCAGGTCAGTTGCCCTTTTTTGGCAGCAAATATCAAGAACGGAATACAGTGACAAAATGAGAACACTTTTTTTTTAAGCCAACTGAACGATCATCAACCTTCTTTTCACACGAGTGCCGATGCATATGACCAGCGATTCTGGATGAATGGAATGTTGGATGTTTCACCACGCAGGATACACACATTCAGATTGGCGTCTTGTGTTCTGGGCAATAAGGAAAACCCAATGAGAATGAACGACAACCAACGACGCAGGCAGAGCTCTGCAAAATTTTTTGTTGATTTCACACGGTGACGATAGATAAATTCCCATCGCAGTGTGTTACTCGTAAATCGATTATGTAGTATGGACTCTGCTACTGCTAGGGATACCTATGAATTTGTGACCATGACCTTGGTTTCGCCTTGGCTCAGCTACTAGTGATAGCGTAATAACCCTGAAGGCAAAACTTTGTCTGACAATTTTATTGTGATCCTATTCGAATGAGTTATGGCAGTGAATAAATTACAGTTCCTTCTATACACATCTATGCAAAGTATTATTTAAATTCCAGGTAATAATGTGATTATTTCACCTGAGACATTCGATTTCGAATGCAGTTAGTAAGTCTTCCAGTCATCTTGACCCAATACGTTGGAGCCGGTGTGGTGTTCTACTTCCCGAATGCCAACCATCAACGTCACTACAATTATTCTAAGAAACAATCAGTGACTTGGATTTGGATTCTTTTCATCATTAACGGACCAAACACGGTGGGAAATATTAAGAAAGCAATAGATGAGGTGATTACTGCGTGGCATCGAATAAGTATTTAACTATATTTCTTCCTGCATCCATCCCCACAAGAATACATAAGAGTGCAAACAGACTGTCGATTGTGCAAAGTATTTGGTATCTCACTGTTTCGTGACATATGAGGAAATATTGATATCCAGATACCTTTTATTCTACTGAAATAAAATTCGTTGTAAACTATCAATGCAAGTGTTTTATTCATGTGTATTCTGGTGACATTGTAATCGTAATGGGAGATAAAATACCTCAATACTTCTCTTGCCAGATCCTGCATGAGCGGAACTAACACCACCAGCTTTGTAATGTTGATCAGTCGGGTTTCTGTCGGTTATTCCTGGCTTTCGTGAACGATATTTCAACTGCCTGACTCGCAGTGTTCTTCAGGTACTGTCTGATGCTGATTCCAGTGTGGAACGAGTCTGGTATTTATGCCCTAACCTTAAATTTACCATGGAACTGGAGACTTGTACCTGCAACGCAGCAGTTGCCACCACACGGCACAGAAAAAACGTGTACTCAGAACACTGGTTCACCAGGCTCGAAATCTGTCAGATCCGATCAACTGGTCGATGGAGACAGAACATCTACAATCCATATTCTACAAAAATGGGTGCTCTTGTCGAGATGTTCAAAGGCTCTTCGCCATTACCCCACGTGGGTTTCCTGAAGAGATACAAGTAGAAACGCGACAGGTTGCACATTTGCCATATGCTGGGTCGATATCTGGCAAAAACGGCAGAATTCTCCGCAAACATAACATTAAAAACGGGTTCTATCCACCCACCAAGATTAAGGCCCTGCTAGGGAGTGTGAAGGATGATCTGCGCCTACAGAAACCGGCGGCTTACCACGTACCATGTGAATGTGGTATGACGTACATCGACCAGACGACCAGGACCGTTGACATCAGGTGCAAAGAGCACCTAAGGCATACCAGACTGAGACAGGCAACCAAGTCAGCGATTGCCGGGAATTTTTTTGAACTCAATCATTCTATGGAGTATAATGATACCCAAGATTTTAACACAAACATCGAGATACAGGGGCATAGTCATCAAAGAATCTGTTGAGATTAAGGTTGCGGAGAATCTCATTAACCGGGACACCGGTTTCCAGTGAGCTTGGCTTGGAGCCCAGCACTCGATCTTCTGAAGACGCAACGTAGACAACATCCAGACCTCAAGGGACACAAGTATAAAGATGGAATTGGAGATAACAGCCCAGTACATGTAACAAAGGACGAACGTAAAAGGGTAATTCAGACAATAGACAGAGTATCTGAGGACATTCTTCCGAGTATGGAGAAACCATTTGAACCCAATCGGTATGAAAATAACACTGCAGCCGCTCCTGGGGGCCACGATCTCGGACGCAACGCCTAACACGACACAGCAACGTGACAGAACATACTAACTCACAGAAGGGCTCAAATGACGACAATCGGAAGATAAATCGTCTAGCACAGCTTGGACGCCATTCACAAAATTCTGCTATACTGTTAAAGGATAATAACCACAAAGTACGCGCTCAGCGCGGAACAACCGCAGCTAGAAGGAAACGCTACAGCCGTTGCTATTAGTGAGCGCACACCACAGACAAAGAGCCAGACACGGCGCGGGCCGCAGAGGGTACGTCTAGCACAACGTAGGCATAAATACCGGACTCGTTCCACACTGGAATCTGTATCAGACAGTTCCTGAAGAAGTATATGTGCCGGAAAGCCAGGAATAACTGGCAGAAACCCGATTTATCAACATGACAACGCCTCGCTGGGAATGCGTTAAGAATTACATCACCAGCTTTGATATCCCTACATGGATACACTATAACGCTGGACTTAACAGTTCTCTTTCACGCCAGAAAGATAAAGAATGAGTAATTGTGGATTAAATCTAATTGACTTAAATACAGATAGCCTAAAAGACGACGTTAAAAGTGTCAGAGGATAGCGTTGCATAAATTCAAACGCGCGCGCGCCTCCGCTCTTAGAGCCCGTATAAGACGAGCGCGTCAGTCACCTCCCTACACAGCTGTTTCTATCACAGGTAAGAATTGCCAACAGTGTCATAAATATTTTAAAACACTGTGGAACTGCATTCACTCCCGCGTATGGCCCTAAATAGATCTGCTAAATTCACTTGAAATTGACCTTTCACTTTGATGATTTACGCTGCATAATCTTCGTGTACGATGAGACACTGAGAAGGAATATTTCATTTCTGGACTGTAGGTATTCAGTACTGTTGTGTCAGCTATTGTGGGAGTCAGCACCGACACAAACAGGGAAGGTGAGAAGTTACGATGACCCATGGCAGGAATCCAAAATGATCTTTCTAAAAAGAAAATAAGCCTCTTTTGCATCTTGTGCTTCCTGTGCCTCCTGCATACACGTGCATACTCGCTATTGCCACTCGAAGAACGCATGCTACGTAACTATTGATGCTGTCGAAGTTGCGACCGAAATGGGTCGACGAGCGATGGTTCAAATGGCTCTGAGCACTATGGGACTTAACATCTCAGGTCATCAGTCCCCTAGAACTTAGAACTACTTAAACCTAACAAACCTAAGGACATCACACACACACCCATGCCCGAGGCAGGATTCGAACCTGCGACCGTAGCGGTCGCGCGCTTCCAGACCGAAGCGCCTGGAACCGCTCATCCACCAGCGCCCGGTGACCAGCGATGGGCTGATGCTTAAAATCAGTGTTGGCAAGGGATGCTGAATTTTGTCTTCCTGGATGTGTGGCGCTGGCCGCTCTTTCCACTGTCACGCGGGTCAGCAGCTTTTTGATGCCTTTTGGCGGCGCTACGGTGACCGGTGTGCAAGCGATGCTTTTGGACTGCACACTCCTCCACAAAATGCAGCACCGATGTCATGTAAGGATTCACCTGATGACAACTCTGAAAAAGGGGTGGTGGGCGGGGGGCAGAGGGATACGAAGCTGGGGCCGCAATTGGGACTCACGCCGAGCCCCCCGCCCCCCCCCCCCCTCACTTGAGGGTGGCATGTCCATGGTGGACGCCGGACGAGCGCCAGGAGATTGAGCTGCCGCATTTAGGAAGGCGGTGGTCCATCTCCACCTGTTCCACAGGTGGTGGAGAAGTGGCACCCGGGCAGGGGGGGGGGGGCGGGGGAGTCCGGTTGCCAAGCCGGCCGCAAGGCCCCGATAGGACGCGGATCCGGGGAGAGAAAACCTGCGGAAGAATCTCGCAATCGGCAAACGCGAATCTGGTTGTAATGGCGGCACAGCAACCCACCAAGGTCGTAAATTAAATACATGCAAGCGCCCAAGTTTCGAAGAATCGTTCCTCTCTCTCTGTGCCTGGTGCGACCAAAAGTTCTGAAAAGAACAGAATAGAACTTAAAGCGCAAAGCGATTCTTGTGAAGCGTGTGAGACGCCGTGCGCTGCGGTTGTTGCAGCGACTGAAACAGCGTGCGGTGGCACTGCCAAGTAGAAGCTCCGCCTGTGACGAAACGTTGTGTGGCTGGGAGCGGTACGTCGTGAGGAAGATCAGCAGCGCTTGCTTCCGTGTGTGGGAGGCACATAGTCTGTTCATTTGTTTCTTGAACTTATGCACGGAGACCGTTAAGCTTCTCCGTTCGAATGAGTATGAAACAGGGCACTGGTAGGGTGAGTGATACCACTGGCAGCGTGTGTGTGTGTGTGTGTGTTTGAGGTTTACGGGCGCTAAACAGCGTGGTCATCAGCGCCCAAACGCATAGAAACAGGAACACAAGCGGTGAAGGGACGAAGACGGACGCCGAACAAGGAGAACGGCTAAAAGACACAGGCCTGACGCAGTTCCAAATGCGCACATACAGAGGCAAAACAAGAGGAGAAGAAACACACTAAAAAAGGAAAGGAAACACAAGGAAAAGAGAACAGAGACCGAAGGGAAACAAGGAGGTAATCGTGACTGGCGGACCTCTTACCTAAAACCTGGGTGAGCCAGTCACCCAGCAGCACATTAAAACCTTCTCTCTAAAATCCGAGGCAACAGATTGGACAGGACACAAAACCGTAAGACCTTAACCACAGTCGCTGCGTCGTCTTGCAAAATAGAGGGCAAATCCGGTGGCAAGGAAACCACCGCCCTCTGGTCAGAGAATAAAAGACAGTCAAGTAAAATGTGGCGGACAGTAATCTGGACGCCACAAGCACTGCAGATTGGGGGGTCCTCCCGCCGGAGTAAAAAACCATGCGTGAAGGGACTGTGTCCAATGCGGAGGCGAGTGAGGAGAACCTCATCCCGCCTGTATGACTGGTAGGACGTACGCCATGGTCGCGTAGTGGCCTTTAGCAGACGCAGCTTATTGTCAGAAACTGCCAACCACTCCTCTTCCCATTGATGCATAACACGAAAACGCAAAAGGGAGGTTACAGCATGGAGGGGGACGGACATTCAACAAAGTGAGGGAGGGAACATGCATCTTTGGCAGCCACATCCGCCAGTTCGTTTCCCCTAATACCCACGTGCCCCGGCACCCAGCAGAAAGAAACCTCCTTCCCCTGCCGTTGCAGGTGGAGTAGGGCATCATGGATGTTCTGGACGACCGTATCCGCTGGGTACAAGTGTTGCAAGGTCTGAAGGGCACTCAGGGAGTCAGAAAAGATGAGGAACTTAAGACTGGTAACACATATCATCTGCTCCAATGCCCGCAAGATTGCAAACAATTCGGCATCGAGGATGGTAAACGCCGCAGGAAGCCGTAACTTGACGACTCGATCAGGGAAAACAACAGCACAACCAACAGTGTCCCCCTGTTTAGAGCCATCTGTGAATACAGGTACATGGTCCGGATGCTGGTTTAAAATATCGTAAAATAAGGAGGTAAAAACAAACGCCGGAGTGCAGTTCCTCCGGTTCTCTGACAAGTCGAAAAGGATGCTGGGCCTCTGGAGCAACCAGGGAGGCAGGCGAGTAAAACCTTGTCGTTGGGGGGCCACACGCTCCACACCAAGGGACTCAAGCAAATGCTTGGCACGAATCCCAAATGGTTTTGTTGCCCTGGGACGACTGGAAAAGAGACGTTCCATAGGCGGTCGGGCAACGGTAGGGTACGCATGGGAGGTAGGACAGGCAAGGAAATGACACACCCGTCGCACCATGAGGAGTTTCCGCCGGATGGCGAGCGGCGGTTCCCCTGCCTCAGCACACAGGCTGGGGATGGGACTGGTACGGAAGGCACCAGTGGCCAGCCTGATACCCTCATGGTGTACTGCGTCAAGGATCTTCAGATACGAAGGCCTTGCTGACCCATACACGGTGCAAGCATAGTCAAGACGCGATCGGACGAAAGCCCTATAAAACTGCAGCAGACGCGCCCGATCTGCTCCCCAGGACCGATGGCTCAGACACTTCAAAATATTCAGTGCCTTCAGGGCCCGCACCTTGAGGTCTTTAAGGTGAGGCAACCACGACAACTTGGAATCAAAAGTGAGGCCCAGGAACCTCACAGTGTCTCTAAAAGGAAGAACGGTGTCCCTCAGACGCAATTCAGGGGAGGTAAAAAGACGCCGAGAACGATTAAAATGAACACACACAGATTTGTCTGCAGAAAAGGGAAAACCCGTCTTTGCAGTCCATGCCTCTAAGCGCTTTATCGTAAGCTGTAACTGCCGACTAGCACTGACAAGACTGGAGGAAGAACAGAAAACAGCAAAATCGTCCACAAACAAGGAGCATTGGGCAGGACTCCGGATAGTGGACGTGATACTGTTAATAGCAACGGCAAAGAGGGTGACACTTAAAACGCTGCCCTGAGGAACACCATTCTCCTGCACGTACAAATCCGATAGCACATTACCAACCCGATACCGAAAGAGGCGGTGAGAAAGAAAGGACCGAATGAAGATGGGGAGACGGCCACGAAAGCTCCACTCATGGAGGTGATTGAGGATAAGGCGGCGCCAAGTAGTGTCATACGCCTTATTAATGTCAAAGAAGACCCCTAGACAATGCTGGTTACGTAGAAAGGCCTGCTGGATGGCGGCCTCAAGCAGGGTCAAGTTGTCTATAGTGGAACGACATCTCCGAAAGCCACACTGAGAGGGGCTAAGGAGCTGCCTGGTCTCGAGCAGCCAAACCAGGCGGCGGTTGACCTTGGATGGCAGCAACAAGTGCCGCAGCATGCTGTACCGGATTTGATCATGACCAGGCGCAGTATCATGAACCACAGACAGCGCAGAATCCAGTTCCCACATTGTGAAGGGGCAGTTATAGGGTTCAGAATTTGGAGACCGGAAGTCCAAGTGACCCCTTTCGACGGCAGTGCGGTAGCGGCAGAAATCTGGATCACAGTTAATAGTGGCGGTAGATTCCGCAAAATGCATGGCCAACGTCTGGGCAATGTCTCTCGGCGCCGTGAGTTGACATCCCTGATGCAGCAATGCCGTGACAGGTAGCTGGCTGAGTTTCCCGGAAATCCTTCTGATGGCTTCCCATAATTTCGTAGAACTAGTGGAGCGAGAGATGGAATTCAAGAACGATTGCCATGACCGTCGTTTGCTCTCTTTAATCACTCGCCGCGCTCTGGCCCTTGCCACCCGAAAGGCCGCAAGATTGTCAGCTGAGGGACGGCACTTGAAGCGGCGCAGTGCTGAACGGCGGGCGCGGATGGCTGAGTGGCACTCAGTGGTCCACCAAGGGACAGGACGCCTCTTGGGATGACCGAATGACCGTGGGATTGACAATTCAGCAGCATGAGAGATCACGGCTGCAACATGGTCTACCCATTCGTGGACGCTGGCACGGTGTTCCAAAACAGCCAGTTGGCTGAAAAGTGTCCAGTCAGCTCTGCAAAGGTGCCACCGGGGCGGCACTGGTAATGCCACAGCCTCATCCAGGAGGCGAATCCAGAGGGGGAAGTGGTCACTAGAATGGAGGTCAGCTGCAGCCTCCCACAGAGCAGAATCCGCGAGTGCTGGAGAGCAAAAGGAAAGGTCAATAGCCGATGACGAACCGGAAGCAGTACAGAAATGAGTGGGAGCACCAGAGTTGAGGAGGCACAGTTCTTCAGACATCATGACGCTTTCCAGAATGCGACCCCTGGGGCAAGTAGCCGGAGAGCCCCATAAGACATTATGAGCGTTGAAGTCCCCCAGAAGAAGAAATGGGCGAGGGAGTTGGCTAATAAGGTCCGTGAGAGCCTCAGAGTCTATCGCATCCGGAGGTGGTAAATAAACAGAACAGACTGTGAGCCTCCGACCCACAAGAATGTCAACTGCAACTGCTTGCAAGTCGGTGACGAGAGGGAGCTCAGATGAGGGGTGCACGTCACGGACAAAAACCGCAACACCACCCTTTGCCCTTTGCCCCGTCAGATCATCTTTTCGATATACGGTATAGCCGCGTAAAGAAGGAGAATCAGTGGCCCGAAAATGTGTCTCTTGGATACATAAGCACAAGGGGCACTCTCGTATAAGGAGTCGTAATTCGGCCACATGCGTCCTGAAACCATTCAGGTTCCACTGTAATATGGGAGCCAGTGATCAGGGTGGCTGAACTTTCACCCTGCCTCTGTGCTTTGGAGGAGAGACCGTACTGGCCGGAGATTTATTCCTGGGGCGAGAAGATCGCCCCCGGTCGACATCAGTGTCCATAAGATCCGATGACGACCCACGGGAGATGTCAGACAGTACGATGGCATCATCATCGGACCGACGCTGACTAGTCTCCTCAGGTGGCAGAACCTTCATCTTCTGAGGCTTTGTCTTGGGGGGCTTGGAATGCAGAGCCTTGTCAACAGTTGGAGGTTGACTCGCCTGGGCAGAAGGCGCCATATGCGGGGAGGCTGGAAGTACCTCAATGTCAGCAACCACGGCCTTGTCCGATGTAGCGGGGAGAGCCGCAGATTGCAAAACAACCGCAGCAGCACAAGTGCACTGGCAAGCGCAGGTTTTAGTGCTAACACTAGCAACCTCCGTTTGTGTAGCAACAGTGGCCAGTTGTACCGGTTTTTTGAGAGCGGAAGCGAAAGATGTTGAAAACACAGGAGGTTCCATGGCCTTAAAGATCTTCTTGGCCTCACCATAGGGGATGCGCTTAGATGTTTTAATCTCCTGTACCTTCCGCTCTTCGAGATAGATGGGGCAGATCCGGCTCCAGACAGGGTGACTCCCAGAGCAATTCACGCACTTCACAGGCGATGAAAATCGGCTCCGTCATGGGCAGGCTGACCACATTTACCACACTTGGGTATCCCATTGCACCCCAACGTAGTATGCCCAAAGCGCTGACATTTAAAACAGCGCATTGGGTTGGGGAAATATGGCCGTACGGGCAAACGTAAGAACCCCGCTTTAACATGCTCCGGGAGTCTCGGGCAACTGAATGTGAGAATAAACGAGTCAGATTTGACGAGGTCCCCATTGACTCGTTTCATAATGTGCTGCACGTCAACAATTCCTTCGTCAGCCCACTCAGATTTTAGCACGCCTATGGGGATATCCACCAAGTCCCTACACGTCACAACACCCTTACTATAATTCAAAGTGGAGTGGAGCTCGGTCTCGACAGCGTACTCTCCTAGACAATTTGCTTTCCGAAGGGCAGCGACTTGACGGGAACTAGAAGTTTCAACTAACAGAGTCCCATTGCGCAGTCGCTTTACAGATTTCAGTGTCCCTGCAATTCCCTCAAGACCCTTGTGGATGTAAAAGGGAGAAACCCTCTCAAAGCCACCCTCCTTCCTTTTAATAATCAAAAACACATTCTGATTATCAGCATGTGCTCCGTTACTACATTCTGTTAAATCTCTAGCAACACCAGGCGCTGGAGGACTCGCAGCGCGTAGACGCTTTTTCGATTGGGTGTGTTTTCCTACCAGCGGCCCACCCAAGCCACTGAGCAAAAGCTGTTCAAAGTTCTAAGTCATAAATTGTCGTCCGTTGTCAGGCAAAACGACGAGACGTAGTCGAGTTGATGGGTGCCGCAAACGGATTCTGCTAAAAGAGTCGACAACAATAACGCAATGAGTGCTCCAAATGGTGCCAGAAGAGGCAATATGCGCCGCAGCCACAGCGATTCAGACTACGGCCAAGCTGAAAACATTTGCGGTGGTGCCGACAGATTCTCAGCTCAAGCTTTACACTGTGATGTCATCCGTTCAATGTGGGCGTCCATGCCAGGTCAAGTAGAGTGTCCACGCGGTAAATGGTTTGTGTATAGACTTCCCCAATGGCCTTGGTGTAGAAATTGCATCACATCTTTTTGCAACACTTTATGAAGGAGCACAAGTCGTTTTCCAGAGTCGTTTGGTGATAAAATCACATGGTCCTGGATGGAGAGGCTATGCCAACCAGCACAAAAGATTTATGAATGTTTTTCGCTGAACGAGGCCAAGCAGTACCGAAACAGTTCAACAAAAGGTTCAAGTGAGGCTCTGTTTCTGTGGCCTGTGAAATTTTCCTGTAGTTCAGCGAAAGTTCAATGTCCTGCGCATCGAGCTGATAACAATGTGCGGCATCGAATTCAGAATCAGCACCAACAGGAAGGAGGGAAATAGCGTCAGCAGTCGCTTGCTTCCATGTGGGCCAGTACAACATTTCATACTGCTACTGTGACAATAACAAATCCCAGCGTTCCAGCTTCTTAACCATGCGTAGTGGAGCAGATTTGGATGGATGAAACAAAGACTGGGGTGGTTTATGGTCCGTCGCGAGGTAAAACTCCAGAACAAACAGATAACAGTGAAACTGTGTCCGTCCTTAGATAACGGCGAGCGCTTCCTTCCCGATATGGGAATAGTTACAGTGTGTCTTGGTCAGTAACTTAGAAGCGAAAACAGTCGGGCTATAATGTGAACCAGATATGTGCGGCAGGACTGCTCCGATGCCGTATGACGAAGCGTCCACTGCCTAAACCACAGGGTTCACGGGATCGAAACGAAAAAGGCACCTGTCACTCAAATGGTTCAAATGGCTCTAAGCACTATGGGACTTAACATCTGAAGTCATCAATCCCCTACACTTAGAACTACTTAAACCTAACTAACCTAAGGACATAACACACATCCATTCCCAAGGCACGATTCGAACCTGCGACCGTAGCAGCAGCGCGGTTCCGAACTGTAGCGCTTACAACCGCTCGGTCACAGCGGCCAGCCACCTGTCACTAAAAAAGGCATTTTTAGTTTCTGGAATGCACGCTGACACTCTTTGGTGCAAACAGGAAGCACATTCTTCCGGCACAAAAGATGCAACGGAACTGCGATCAGGGCTGCGTTGAGTACAAACCGCATAAAATAGTTCATCTTCCCAACAACTGATTGCAATTCCGTCACGTTCCGCTGGCAGGAATGTCCCGGATAGCCAGGAAATTTCAGTGAAATGGATGAACACGTTTACTGTTAAGGACACGGCCTAAGTACTGAATTTCAGTCTGAAAAAAGTCTCATTTGTCCAGGCAACACTTCAAACCTGCAGCTGAAACCAGTTAAAAGAAGTACAGAGGTTACTTATATGTTCTGCCGATGCCCGTCCTGACATCACAATATCGTCCAAGTAATTTGAACAGAAAGGAACGTATGCGGTAAGCTTTCCTAAGTAGGCTTGGAATATGGCAGGCGCGTAAGCGCTGCGAAAGGGTAAGCGAAAAAATTTGAACAACCCTAACTGTGTATTGACCACAGACACTTTCTGAGACTCGTCATATAACGGAATTTGCCAGTATGCATTGCCTAAGTAAATTAAAAAAAAAATAGTCGCCTGCATTTTAGTGGCCTGTACCTAACCTGCCATTAATTCCTCAGGGCGAGGAAAAGGGCAAGTATCAACTATTGTTTGTCGATTCACAATGGATTTAAACTCAACACAAACATGAAGTCTTCCAGGAGGTTTTGCTCAGATGACAAATGGCAGCCCACTGACTAGCCTGAACAGAAGCCATAACACCATTGTGTTGTCATTCTGTAAGTTCACTTGCAGCTTTCTCTCTAAGTGCAGGACGGACGAGACGTACCCGAAATAAATTACGTTGCGCATTGATCTGTTAACAGCTTCAGAAAATAAATCAGGAAACTTCTCAGTCAACTGAGTAACACTGTCTAATGGGTTGAAAGCATAAACAGAATGTACGTTGCCTTGAATATGAAGATCAAACAAATCAAATTAACCTGATTCAAAAATATTTTCACAATCTTGCAAACGCGAAATCGTAAATGTCTTTGTTCTGGTGTGAGACTGGAATATGGCTGTCAAACTACACGTACCAAGGACTGTAATGTCCTGGCCGTTGATCGCAGTAAGTTGCGTGCAAGATTTTTTGTCAACTGTGGCGAGCTCAAGTGTTCATAAGTGGCACGAATAAGCAGTCTAACAGAAGCGCCAGTGTCTAACTGAAGCGGCACCCAGCGTCCTGCAATGACTAAGTTAACAAGCAATTTTTTTTTACTGTCGTTGCACAGCACTTGGGCTAGTTTAGAAAGAAACTACATTCACACAGTCAGATAGTACTTACTAAAGCGAACTTGGGTAGATCTTTTCTGTTGCAAGCACACAGACTATACATGAGCTGGTTTCCGCAGGCAAAGCAAGTCGCGTGTAGTGAAAGGCAATGTTGGCTTTTTATGAGTGGAAAAGCAGTGGAGACGCGATTTCACAGAAGACACACGCATTGATCCTTATTTACTCTGTCCAAGGCACTGTGGCCTGTTTGCCTGCGGCGGTCGGTCTCAATTTTTGAAAATTTGTGGTAGGTTCCTATTGGACCAATCTGCTGAGGCCATCGGTCCCTAGTCTTACACACCACTTAATATAACTTAAACTAACTTACGCTAAGGATAACACACACACGCCATGCCCGACGAGAGATGAGTCGATCCGAACCTCCGACGGGATGGGGGGGGGGGGGAGAGGGGGGGGGCTGCGAAACGGGACAAGGCGCCAATGACGGCGCGGCTACCGTCGGTCTTAAGATCGTACCTGTCTGTTTGTCACTTTCGGTTACACTGCAAATGGGAGCTGCCTCAATGCCTCAAAGCTTTCCACGACACGATCACATGAGTCCTGATGTTCAATAAACTGTAACACTTGTTTCAAAGAAGGAACAGTATGTTCAAGAATTTGTTCACGAATCCTACAACCCGACACATTGCATCGTTGTATCACGAATCATTGCGTCGCTTTAGTACTCTCCGTAGCTAAAGTGAAAACTACACTGTCGTGTCGAACCCCGGAATAGAGTGACCAGCTGACGGTTCAAAAAGGCTCTGAGCACTATGGGACATAACAGCTTTGATCATCAGTCCCCTACAACTTAGAACTATTAAACCTAACTAACCTAAGGACATCACACACATCCATGCCCGGGCAGGATTCGAAAATGCGACCGTAGCGGTCGCTCGGTTCCAGACTGTAGCGCCTAGAACCGCTGACCCAGCTGACGGTATGCCTGTTAGGGTTTTTTTCCGCATTCTAAAGACCTCATAACAAGCTGCAGCAACCTGTGTCCGATCTTCATAATACAGAGTGAGGAATGAAACGAAATCTTCAAAAGGAAGCAAATCTGACCACCTAGACGGGAATAACTTCTGAGCGAGGTGGTAAGCTCCGGTGCCCGCCGTTCACAAGACATTTCTCTGTACCTTGCATTTGATGTGTAGAACACTGAGAATCGAACTGAATGTAGTGCTCGTTTCATTCCACTTGTTGTTCATTGAAATCTCTGGACGGTGGAAAGCACGGAGGCGGTGTCGTAAATGTGTCTGGCTGTTATGGCGGAGCTGATGCGACAGCGGCTTCCACATTAATGAGTTGTTGGAGAGTCGTCATCAACTGCGACATTTGTTGGTTCTGGAGTAAACTGCATTAGATCAAAGCCAACAGCAGCCCGAGAAATAGGCGCAGGTGTTGTAGGAGGCGCGTCAGATGCCATTTTAATGAGAGGAGCTCCGCAAGAGAGTAGAAGCAAGGCAAAAGAAAGAACACAATTAGTAGCAATGCGCCCCTGAAAGAAAAAAGATAAGTATTAGTGAGGCGCTGTGATGGAACAGTGAAGAGCAAAGGCAGCGTTGGTTCTGCAGTCCTCGTCTCCAGATGTTGTGTCGTCTACCGTGGGAGTCAGCGCCGACACAAACAAGGAAGGTGAGGATTTGTAATGGTCGATGGCAGGAATCCAAAGAGGTCGGAGCGCTTTCGATTTTCTTGCTGGTCAGCGCCTTCTTCGTGCCAATTTGCAGCGCTTCGTTGACCAGCGTGCAGTCGATGTTTCAGGACTACTCACGTCCTTTACATATTCAACGACTGTACCGACGTTTAACGGTGCGTTATGAGGCTCAATGACCAATCGTGCGATGTGAGAGATAGGCTGGTAGCTGTGTTTCGTTAGCTCTGTGATGCCTGCACGGTAGTCAGCGTGTTCTGTCAGAGGTTTCACTGCTCTGTGAAAGAAAAAGAGCTGAGTGGAGCAGTCATCGGTCAGCTGAAAGACGTATCGGTTTACGTACGCCCAGAACAGCAAACACAATTCGTATGCAATAAGCATTTCTGGACCACCTGGCAGCTATTGCGATCTTGTGACAAGTTGTTCGGAGCATGTTGTAATTTGGGTCCATTCTGTATCATAATTTGTTTGAGTACCAGTTTCCAGACATTTATGTTGTTTGTCTGCAGCTCAAGTAACGAAATAAAAAACAATAAGAGCAGCAAAAGCCATATGTTGAAGCCAAAATGTGATCTACATGTCACAATTTTGTTATGGTTTCACAATGATTCACGATTAAGATATTAAAGTGTTTTAATTGGTTACACCGTTACATATTATACGAATATACGGGGATGAGCAGAGATATGTTCAACTGTCCCGCAATAAATTACAGACGAGTGTTTCTTATCTGACCAAGTACTTTAATTTCCGGGCGGGAAGGAGCGCCTGGTCCCCGGCACGAATCCGCCCGGCGGATTTGTGTCGAGGTCCGGTGAACCGGCCAGTCCGTGGATCGTTTTAAGGCGGTTTTCCATCTGCCTCGGAGAATGCGGGCTGGTTCCCCTTATTCCGCCTCACTTACACTATGTCAGCGATTGCTGCGCAAACAAGTTTTCCACCTACGCGTACACCACGGTTACTCTTCCACGCAAACTTGGGGATTACACTCGTCTGGTGTGAGACGTTCCCTGGGGTGTTCACCGGGGGCCGAACCCCACAATAACCCTGGGTTCGGTGTGGGGCGCCTGAGCGGTGAAGTGGACTGTGGCAGTCGTCGTGGGGTTGTGGACCACTGCGGCTGCAGTGGGGACGGAGCCTCTCCGTCGTTTCTAGGTCCCCAGTTAACATACACCACAAAACAAAAGTATTTTAATTTATTGATGAGACAGTCAAAAGTGTCTCTGTTAACTTCGAGTAATTTGTCTGGTGACCTTCGTAGCTGATTATATAAATAATTATGAAAATCTCGATGAAGATTTCTCGCTTTGTAAATTTCATGCACAGAATTCCTTTATCGCCTTACTTGCCCAATTAAGGCTAATTTTGTTGCCTTATTCTTGAGTTACAATATTCCACGATTTATGGACGATGTTTTACAAAAACAGTTGATCGGCTCTCGTAGTCATCGTGCAGCAGGAATCGTCGCTCACACACATCACAGTTGAGCGTACCGCCCCGACACACAGCCAAACATCCCGCCTTTTTTGTCGCTTTTGATACTTGCGTAGATAGGAGGTGGCCCTTAAGAACAAACCGCAACATGCAACAACGCGGAAAACGGACATAAACAGGATTTCCGTCTTATACGGCAACCTGCTGCAGCTAAAATTCATGGAATGGTCTTCAGTATACCTCGGACGTTTTACTAATGTTTCTTGTGTTAGATGAACTGGTAGCGTGAAAGTGTAAAGTTGCGAAATGATAACTCACGATATCGTAATACGTTAGCATGTCTTTTTTGAAAGTAAAAGATTTTTTTATGAGTAAATAGGTCCCCCACTGTCACTGCAGTCAGATGAAATGTAATACAGAGTTATTTCATTAACGACACAGAATACGGTGAGGAACAAGTGTACGTTAAACATTTAGACGCCTACCTGTTTCGTATATTCAGTGTTTGAAGACACGGCAGAATATTTCTATTTTTATGAGTTGAAAGAGGCAGATGTCTCCATTCACGGTATTTCCACAATTAATTGGTTGAAGCTCCAAATGTAAGGGGACCCTGGATTTAACATTTCCAACGCTTCTCAGGTAGCAGGCATTGCACGATGAACTTTTCACTCAGTGAATTTTCATTAGTAGGGAGAGGTGCGAAGGTATGCGAACTTTCCTTCATCTATCCAGTCGTTATTCAACATATGTAAAGTACGTGACTGTAACGTCCAGTTGGCCGTTGTGGCCGAGCGGTTCTAGGCGCTTCAGTCCAGAACCGCGCAGCTGCTACGGTCGCAGGTTCGAACCCTGCCTCGGGCATGGATGTGTGTGATGTACTTATTTTAGTTAGGTTTAAGTAGTTCTTAGTTCTAGGAGACTGATGATCTCAGGTGTTAAGTAACATAGTTCTGAGAGCCATTTGAACCTTTTTTTGTGTGACGTCCAATAAGGATAAAAGCTTTTCGTTCTGGAGCAGTAGGGGCTCAGTGATCACCATTCTGTCTGTGCATGGAATGTCGACGTTCTGAGTTCACATCAGACAGCTTCTTCAGTATGCACTTATTTGATCTAGTATATTATATTCACTATCGTGCTTTTTATTAATACCTGCATACTATATGTCCCCTACAAGACTGTGTTTAAGGACATTCTTTATGTAGAAACATGAAGTGCCCATAGAACAGATTCACATTATGAATCGAAGTATCTCTGTTACATTTTAACGGTGACAGTGATGATCTGCTCATAACATCTGAACACAATCAGATATTCAATTGGCAGTGAGGGGAGAAATAAGGACACAAGCTTATCCAGCGGATGAAAAATATATTTTGGATAGTCGTTCAATGGTTCTTACAATGATTATGTGAGTCATCATATGAAAGGTTTGAGTGGAGAGTTCAGGTTTTTAGGTATCATATTCTCTTAAAAATTGGTTATTGGACACATATCTTACCTATTTCTGAAAATCAATTATACGGACAGCAAATTTCTTGAAGCACAATGGTACGCATTAAGAAATAAACCTGCTGGGAGACGGCTAGATTCTAGGACCTCGCTTTATGTGTCAGGGTGTTAACACCGGCGCCTCCAATCCCAAATATATTCTGAATATATTAACTATTACGAACAGCATTGATAACTTTTGAAACTGATTTTCTTGAGATTGGCCATTAATGGTAATTTATGCTTCTGTCTATTTTTAGTCTAGGTCGTGAACTTGCCTTATGTTTAAAAATGGATCGAGTGGGTGAGGAAACTTTCTACCCTTCTCCTGTAAGAAGAAAAGCATTACTTGCTCTCGATCTTTTGCAAGGACATAGTATTTACGAAGAAGTGACGCACGCCATCCGGAAACCTACACCCTTTCATCACAGACAGGCCGCCGCAGTTTTGATTTCTAGCTAGTAACTGAGTCTCACCGCAGCATAACGGTCTCCTGCTTCATTTGCGCCCATAGCAGAATTAGTGTCGGCTTCTCTATTGAAAAGATCATAGTAGGAATCGTTTCACCCTCTCATATTTCGCTACAGTCTGGAACCGCGTGACCGCTACGGTCGCAGGTTCGAATCCTGCCTCGGGCATGGATGTGTGTGATGTCCTTAGGTTAGTTAGGTTTAAGTAGTTCTACGTTCTAGGGGACTGATGATCTCAGATGTTAAGTCCCATAGTGCTCAGACCCATTTGAACCATTTTGAAACCTCTCATATTTCTTCATTTCATGATTTTGCACATGAGTGCCTGCCTGCCTGTCTGTCTGTCTGTCCGATTTTTAAGACCCCTTTTCTGCAAAAACAGGTAAAGGTAACATATTGGAATTTATCTGACGTAGCGAGGTCTATGGCCCCTTGGCGATCTGAGGAAATTAAGCTTTTAGATAAATGCTGTCAAAATATTATAGGGCCATTTATGTTACAAATTTAGATACTCTCTAACTCAATCACGACGTATTGCATACTGCCCAATGACCTTGAATATGGCTCTGAGCACTATGAGACTAAACATCTGAAGTCATCAGTCCCCTAGAACTTACAACTAATTTAAGGACATCAGACACATCCACACACAGGGTTCGAACCTGCGACCGAAGGGGTCGTGCGGTTACAGACTGAAGTGCCTAGAACCGCTAGGCCACAGCCGTCAGCAGAGCCCTCGGCTCATCAAATTGAATGACATGTAAGGTTTCACAGTTCAAGTAAAAGAAAAAGTGTGAAAACCGTTAATTTGAAATCATATCGCACAAAAAACTTTTTTTTTCGATTTATGGTCAGTGTATCTTTTCGTTTGTTAAGGCGCCTTTTTCTTAGGAACGGATAGAAGTATATAATTAAAATTTTTATCCAATCTTGATGTCTACTGTCCCTTGGCGAGGTAAATATTTCAAGTTTCTAAGGCATTGCAATAGAGAGACACGGCCAAATATGTAACAATATTGATACTGTCAGACTAATCCTTCGAAATCTACAGTCTATCTTCCTGACGATACGTCGGTCCTTGTAGTCTAGCGGTAAAGGGCATGTATGGAATTCGAAAGGTCGCTGGAATGAATCTTCCTCGACCCACGGAATTTTTTAGTCTCCGTTTTAACCTACGTTTTACCTCTCAGCAATGAGAAGAGTTGTCACAAACAACGCGTCGTTTGTATACTATAGGTACCTTTTCCCCAAGTTGGGTAAATAGCATATCGTAGGAACATGCAAGTCGCCGAGGTGGCGTCCGATAGAGAGGCAACCACCAAGCCATTGAGCAAAACGAAATTATTACATACTGTTATCAATATATATATAATTAAGTCTGTACGACACAGTCAGAATACCACTCCTACTTGTACTTGTTCGGTTTTTCTCCTGGTGTTGGCATAGGACGACTGTTGAAGAATAAACTCCAAAATTCGAATTTAAGGGTCGGATTTTTACTTGCTCAGCATCTTCAGTTTCGTTGTACACAGTATGAAATTAAGAACAGCTCCTTGGAAATTATGTCCGAGTTCAGTGAAAGGTGATCCATGCGTTACTCGTAGTTCTAGTCAAACATTATGTCCTCCCGCTTCCGGCTGGCCCGAAATCGGATTAGAATAACGCATGACAGAGGCGGATGTCGCACCCATTTACAGTTCTTAATGTTGCTTAGATTCAAAATGCAGATTTTTTGTCAGTATTGAAAAATACGGAATAAAAACGTAAGTATGTCAGGAAGAGATTATGTGTTTGAACGGCTTTGAGAATTTTCAATTTTTTTCCTTAGTGTCCAGTCTTTTTCCTCATTTTGGAACAAGACTATGAATTCCAATAATAATTTCGTCATAATGTTTACGAAACACATTATTATTAAAATTTTACATGCGTTTGTTTCTGTGTCACGAAAAAATAATGACAATTAAGCCAAAATGCAAGAAAATGGGAAAAGGACAGCACTCGAAACATCGCTGGTGACCAATGATTTGAGATTCAATAAATAATCTTATCTTTTAGCAAAGATCGGTTATTTCCTTTGAAATTGTCTTATGTGTTAGCGTTAGATCCCAGTATATTTTGGTGCCGTATGTGATTTTAATAAGCTGAAACATGAACAAATTTGGTAAATGACAGTGCTGGTAAACTTCTTACGTTATTTGATTTTCAAACAGCTGAGAAAAACTGAACGTACTGAGACATTTCTGTCTTTATTTACTCTGACCAACACTAAACTGGCGCACAAAATTTTTCGCACAATACAATCTATCTTTCAACAATCCCTATAAAAGGATGGCCCTGACTAACAATAACCTATACCTTTCATGAATCACTTACCTCAAAAAAATCTTCGTTACTCGTACTACCGCAATACAGTGTCAGCCAATACTGCCAGCTGAATAAAATATTCTAACTACTGAAGGCACTAATTACTGATAGGCATTGCAAATGAAGGATTTTGATAGAGAACCTTAATTATGTTCAAAAGTCATATTAGTTCATGATATCCAATATTACAAATTACACGTCCAGACCGGCCGCTCTCAAAATTCTGCCATCTCTCTCCCCACATCCAGCACTGATGACGGCTCACCTCCAACTGCGCAACGCTATGCGCTGTTCACGTCTAACTGTCCAGCATAACAATAGCAATACTCCAACAATGCAAATCAGCCACGGACTGCACACAGCACAGTCACTGATTTTCATACAGAGTGCTACGTGGCGTTACCAACATAAAAACCTAAACAGCGTACTTACAAAGCTACCGACTTTGGAACAATTAGCCGCAGCTATGATGGTTTCCGATTTGTAGTTTTGTGTGCATTTGCCATTCTTACGCGAGAAATTACAAAATTCGTTTTCCTGTTACTGTGTATTAAACGCCATTAATGAAATTATGAACCACTGTAGCCTGCACCTCGAAGTTTTAGTGTTTTTATACCGTTAGGACTCTTATCTCGAGACCGAGGCTACATGCTCGGTAGCTTATAGTGTAAAGGATGAGCCAGACAGTAGAGGGTTTTACTTTATTATATGATCTCTCAAACGGTAACTTCATTTTTTCGTGTTATGGCCAAAACTCGGCTGGCAGTGTCGACCGCCCGTAAATTCTTTCGTGCCACGGTTTAGCAACAGGAAGTCATCACTGAGGAAGGGCACCTTCGCCACGCACCTCCCTCACAGGCTGACGAGGTAACGGCGCCCTAGGCGTCGATTAGCAGGCGGCGCTCTGGAAATTTCCGTGCCGCCCGCACGGTTTTCTCCATCCCGACCAATCAGGGCGAAGGAAGCTGCGTGGTGCGCCGAATATAGGCCTACCCGACTGCCCATTGCCGGGCCGCTCTCTTGTATTCTTGCTCACCCGCGAGTAGGACGCACGCCCTGTAACAGTGTAGACCTTCCCGCTTGTCCTGGTGCTGTGACACTGTGCACTTAGTTTTGGCAGGCAACAACTTTCGTTAGCTTCGCGAACTGTTTCGCAAAACTCTACGCTCTGGCTCACCCTCACCTCCTTAGGCCCATGTGGCCCCTTTTTAACATGCTTTCACAAATTAATGGTCTTTATCTAAAAATTATCCTTTTCATTCCATAAAGCCCACCGCCTGCCCGTACGTCCCATCCTGTACAATATATCCATAATTTTTCTATAGAATGAAATGTATTAGAAACAACACAACTAGCTAATATTTGTTAAATTTACGTTAATATTTTCATTGCGACATCAACCGAAAGTGTTGAAATCTCTCGAGAAAACTACCAGCGATCCTCCACGCCAAACAGTTGCCGCCAATCTAACGCCTGACAAAACGGGTGGGCGGAAACTTAACATCGTGGTTCACCGAGGCCCCAAGCGATCCGTAACAAACGTTGTAAAGCAGGACGCAGATTGTCTGCCCTGCCAACGAACAAGTATTGTTAGCGTGAGTCCAACACGTGTGCCGGTGAAGCAGCCCCTGGACGTCTGTCGACTAGATTTTTTGTGATCAAGGTTACTTTTAATAATAACTACTGTCGGTAATTTGCTTCCTGTCATCCATATCATGTTAGCACACTGCTATGCAAATATCTTTTCTGTTCAAATGTTTCAGACATTCCTCAGTAATATGCCGCAAACTGTAACATCACAATTCTTATTGCAGGCCTCGTTGACTAAGCTATGAGGAAAGGGAAGGAGAAAGAAACGTATCGGTTGTGAACAGCTTAAAACGTTTTGGGAAATAAAGCCAAATGCGTCCGGTGTAAATAAAACTTTTATTACACTCGCGAAATACGGAATATTTCTTAATATTACATACGACACCAACGTGGTACTTAAATTAAATGAGATATTGTTATACAGTAAATTTTGTATGAAATTTAGGTATCTTGTCCACATTTCATTCTCAACATTGTGGCAACTAAAATCGACCATACGGAAAGTATACTCTATGGACTTTTACCTCAGCAAACTCTTCTAAATTTTGTGCAGTGGTTTACTATACTTAATGCTGCATAATAACTGCGTTGAACATAGAAACAAAATAAAGTCATTTATGCGGGGAAGGTGTCAGTCAAGAAGGCGTGTAAAAATCAAATTTTTGGGCCAAATAGTTTTTGTGAAATTGAATGATAAGTGTGTCAAAGCAGTGGGAACACCACGTGTCTGCCACAGGCGAGCAGTGCAGTGATGACAAAATCGCGCACAGCGCGGAATGCGGGGAGCATGTGTCCGCAGCAGCAAAAGGGTCAATGAAAAGACAAAGCACAAGAAATTTCAAAAAAATTGCATTCAAACGAATATAATTCTTGAAGTAAGGCACTTCGATATTGTCTTCAAATAATGAAAATATTAAACACCACACGAGAATCAACTGATAACTTTTCGCATAGAGGTCCAACACTTAAACCGTTACACTAACGCAGCTCCTTTGATTACAGAAGACATGAGGACTCTAATACGTCACGCAAAATACTGATAAACACTGTTGGTATGACTATGAATTACTCACGCTTCGTCGAAATACAATAGGAAATAAACAATTACCGCTGTTCTATACTCCGAAAAAGCGGTTCGTGAGATTGATACAAACACCTTTCCTTGCTATCGCCTGAATTAGTGGTCTTACTGCTTGTTTGGTTTAATTAATTTACAGAATATGAAGCAATTGGTACAAAGAATGTGTAAGTAGGCTGTTTAGGTTTTCTTATTGGTAACGCCACATAGCGCTCGGTATGAAAAATTCACTGGCTGTGCCATGTGCAGTCTGTGTTTAGTCTGCATTGTTGTCTGCCATTGTAGTGTTGGGCAGCGGCAGCTGGATGCTAACAGCGCGTAGCGTTGCGCAGTTGGAGGTGAGCCGCCAGCAGTGGTGGACGTGGGGAGAGAGATGGAGGAGTTTTGAAATTTGTAAGAATTGGTGTCATGAACTGATATATATATTATGACTATTAAGGTAAATACATTGTTTGTTCTCTATTAAAACCTTTCATTTGCTAACTGTGCCTCAGTAGTTAGTGCCTTCAGTAGTTTGAATATTTTATTTAGCTGGCAGTAGTGGTGCTCACTGTATTGCAGAAGCTCGAGTAACGAAGATTTTTGTGAGGTAAGTGATTTGTGAAAGGTATAGGTTAATCTTAGTCAGGGCCATTCTTTTGTAGGGATTTTTGATAGTCAGATTGCGTTGCGCCAAAAATTATTGTGTGTCAGTTTAACCACAGCTATGTATAATTTTTCAAAGGGGACGTTTCAAATGCTTTTTCCAAACTTTCTATAAAAGAAAGTCTGCTATCAAGACATTGCTTTTGTTCTATTACTTTATTTATGACTGAACGTTTCTAAAACTGAAGACACTCGTCCATGCTCTGCACTGCAGTTGAGATCTGGCAACATTGTTATGCGATCATCTTTGGCTGACTGTGTTTTGTGATGTCAGATGCGCAGAACGAACCTAAACTCGGCCGCCAACATAAATGACGCTCACTTTAACAGTCATTGGATCTCTACCAACACGAGCAGCAATGTCGCGATACGATAAACCGCAATCGCTATACGCTGCAATCCGACCTTTATCAAAGTCGGAAACGTGATGGTACGCACTTCTCCTTACACGAGGCACAAGGCAACGCCGGTCAACTGCTGTTTGTTTATAAGAAATCGGTCGGAAACTTTCCTCATGTCAGCACGTTGTAGGTGTCGCCACCGGCGTCAACCTCGTGTGAATGCTCTGAAATCTAATCACTTACATATCACAGCATCTTCTTCCTGTCGCTTAAATTTCGCCTCTGTAGCACATAATCTTGGTGGTGTATCAATTTTAATGGCGAGTAGTGTATTATAAATGTATATAATGCGGGCCCATGTAATCTACTCAGTGATGTATGCGGACATGCAAGGATACTGACGTACGGTACTGGGACGGAGGGCGCGGACCACGGCGTAGGTGGGGATTTGGCGAGAGAGAGCGCGCGAGCTGCGTGGAGAGAGGTGGCTGGCGTTGTCAGCGGAGCGCACGGAGCAAGGGCCCGCTGCTGGGATCACGCATTTTGCATGCGCGACCGTAGCGGCAGCGCGGTACGAGCGTGGGCGGGCGGGCGCCGTCAGCCGTCAGCTTGGGCATAAGCGGCGGAGCGCGGGGGTGTGCTGGTGCCGCGCCTGTGGCCGCGGCGCCGCCTTTGGTGCGTCGTTGTGATGAGCGCTGCGATCTGGCTCCAATTATGCCTTGCCTGTGCAACTGCGGTGAGCAATCCCGAACTTTGTAAACGAGTTCCTTCATTTTCACCGTTTGTCTTTCGTTTAGTCTTTCTGTGCTTTGGGCTAAGAGGGCGAGCGCGAAGGTGTGCTCTGTTTTCTGACGTTTAACTGTTAAAACTCTGCAAGGCACTGGTTTTTCGGCGAGTTTCTAAATTAAACGCAGCTGTGTACGGTGTATCGTCGTTAAGGTCGTATTGTGGCGATCGTGCGACGTAATTTATGCTGTACCTAACTGCATTTCTCTGTCTGTTATAGTGTTCTGTGCGATTTCGGCACCTCCTGGAATTACCTTGTACAGTGTGCTGATGCACTGGCAGTTGCAATAGTTTACACTAAAACGGCGCCATTCAGTGAGTCTCAGCTGACTGGAAGTTTGGTGTGCTATGCATGAGTACCATTCTGTAACTGTACGAAAAGCTCGTATGCCTCTATATCAGTTTGTTCTGTATTATTCATTCACTGTATCTTGCTTAAACATGAAGGCTCTGAATTCTCTTTAACTACATCTGCATCTACATGATTACTCTGCAGTTTACAGTTGTAAGTAGGCTGTTTAGGTTTTTTTATTGGTAACGCCGCCGCCACGTAGCACTCTGTATAAAAATCACTGGCTGTGCCGTGTGCAGTCTGTGGCTAGTTTGCATTGTTGTCTGCCATTGTAGTGTTGGGCTTGTTGGCTGTTAACAGCGCGTAGCGTTGCGCAGTTGGAGGTGAGCCGCCAGCAGTGGTTGACGTAGGGAGAGAGATGGCGGAGTTTTGAAATTTGTAAGAATTGGTGTCATGAAGTGATATATATATTATGACTACTAAGGTAAATACATTGTTTGTTCTGTATTAAAATCTCTCATTTGCTAACTATACCAATCAGTAGTTAGTGCCTTCCGTAGTTTGAATCTTTTATTTAGCTGGCAGTAGTGGCGCTCGTAGTATTGCAGTAGTTTGAGTAACGAAGATTTTTGTGAGGTAAGTGATTTGTGAAACGTATAGGTTAATATTAGTCAGGGACATTCTTTCGTAGGGATTTTTGGAAGTCAGATTGCGTTGCGCTAAAAAAATAATATTGTGTGTCAGTTTAAGCACAGTCGTGTAATAATTTTTCTAAGGGGACGTTTCACAGTTAAGAGCCTGGCGAGAGTTTATCGAACTACCTTCAAGCTTATCTCTGCAATTCCACTCTCGAACAGCGCGCTTGAGAAACGAGCGCTCAAATATTTCCGTGCGTACTCTGATTTCTCCTGTTTTATGACGATGATCGTTTCTCCCTTTGTAGATGGGCAGCAAAAAGCACAAAGTGTCATCTCTTCTGTCTATAAGCTGGTCGTAGGTTGTGTTCCAAAGTTGAACAGCATAGAGACAAAAGTGATGACACTTTCTGCAGGACCTAACCATCTTTTTGCAGGACAATGCATCAAGCACGTACAGTGCAAGCTGTTACTGACTTGTTAGACTGATTGGGCTGCTAAGTGCTATACCACCTACTGCACTCCCCTGACGTAAGACCTCGTGAGTTCAACTGGATTTCTAAACTGAAGGAAACACTTCACGGCATTCGCTTCAGAACTGCTACAGATTCGTCGGGCAATAGACCACGCCGCTCAAACTGTCAACACAACTGGCACTGCCAAGAGTTTCCTACGACTTCCACATCTCTGGCAACGGGTTATACACAATGCTGGTGACTACTTTGAAGGTCAGTACGACTTTGAAACACGTATCTGTTTTGTACGAGCTGTAAATAAATAGTTGCTATTATTGAAGTTCCAATCCTAGTATTTAAGTTAACCTCGTATAATGGTCAGTAATGGCAGTCCTTGCTAACTGAAAACTTGCATGTTTGTGTACTGATACAACCAGTTAGCCGCAGCGCAAAATTACGCGTAGTTTTCTGCTGAAATTAGTGGCCTGTTTAAAAAATATTTCGGTTCACGCCCATTTTCTGAAGAAATTGGTGTTTTAACGGTTCCAGCCGTTGCTCTCATTAGGTTGAGTGGAATTTTGGTGTTTTGCGACCAACTCGATTTCCCTATTTGTGTCTGACCCGGTCCTGGCAATCTTGTGTATTGGTAACTACTTTAAATTTATCTTGTCAATTTTTCCGTTTGTCAGTCATGGCTGTTTGGGGTAAGTTAAACGTTTAACGAAAATAAGTTGGTATGTATATGTGAAGATATAACTAAAACTGCTCTCTGAAATTAGCGGACTTAAATTCTTTTTGAGAAAAGATTAACTGTTCTAAGTTTGTTCAAGATAAGAAATGTAAAGCAAGTACAGATTTAGTAAAACTGTTTGTACTTCCTAATACAACAGCTTTAATTGTAACTGTTTTCTGAAATTAGCGGTGTTGATGCTTTTGGAAGGAAATTTTTTTAAATTATATATGTACTTTGCTGTATTACTCAAGTAACGGTGTATGCACTCTTTGCTTTGATGTTAAAACAAATCCTGAGAATAGCTCAGTGGCTTACCCATCAGAATCCACTGTGTCGAAGCAAACCAGCCTCAAGGTTAATACCACACATTCTCTCTAGCCCTCCTGGAAACTGTTCTAGTCAATATGACCCGATATTAATTTATTGCAAAAATTTCCAATAACAAAAATTTCTCACACAGTTTTGGCATTTTTATCTTCCAATATGTTATTGAAAACTGTGGTAATACCGTTCAACTTACTTCTCCCAGAATTACAGAAAGTTTATCAGAACACCACCTTTCTTTTCTAGTGGATTTCTTACCAACTCATGCGACACATAATACAGAATGTTTGATCAGACATGGTTGCTCGAAATATGTTCCGCAACTATCACAATCACACGATTTTTTTTTGTAGATTCCCCATGTCAGTGATTTGCCGATAAGTAATAAGTCCTAAGTATATGTGAAAACAGAATAATCAATATTTATCCACTGTAGTTGTAGATAATCGATTCGCAGCGCCTCAGTAATTGACATCTCTGGTATTTCATCTTGAAGCACCTTACAAATACTACTTCAAATGAAGTTTTAACGTCAGTTATTCATCTAGTTGCTTACCAGGTAACTGCTGGAATACTCTTCACGACATTCGAAGCTAATAGGCAACCATTTTAAGCCACTGGGTGTAATTTCCATTGTATACTCTCATTTTTAGAACGAAAGGACTGTAGGCTTGCACTCTTTTGCGCAGGCTGTGGATCGTCATGACTGTCGTTAGAACACATGCTTTCAGATACGTTACTGACATGATCTTCAAACTCGGATAATGTCACTTCATCTGTTGAGTCATTTACTACTTATTCCAACCTAAAATCATTCAGGCATCTAGTGTTGCAAATCAAGCCGTGTAAGAACAATAAAGAATCAAATAACTGTGAAGCATTAACCACTTCCTTTGGAAAAGTAAGAAGAAACCTTGTTATTGTGAACACACAGACATTACTGATTTTTCAGAACAGGTTGGGAAGACGAAGATCATTATTACGAGGGTGTGCTAGCATTAACCAATTTCTTTGGAAAAGTAAGAAGAAATCTTGTTATTGTGAACACACAGACATTACTGATTTTTGAGAATAAGTTGGAAAGACGAGGTGTGCTCAGTGGAAATGCCACCGATTTTTTAAATGCTAACTCCTAATTATTTGTATATAAAACAAAGTTTATTAACATTGTTGTTATTGTGGTCTTCACTCCAGAGACTGGTTTGATGCAGCTCTCCATACTACTCTATCCTGTGCAAGCTGATTCATCTCCCAGTACGTACTGCAGCCTACATCCTTCTGAATCTGCTTAGTGTATTCATCTCTTGGTCTCCCTCTACGATTTTTACCCTCCACGCTGCCCTCCAATACTAAATTGGTGATTCCTTGATGCCTCAGAACATGTCCTACCAACCGATCCCTTCTTCTACTCAAATTGTGCCACAAACTCCTCTTCTCCCCAACTCTATTCAATCCTTCCTCATTAGTTATGTTATCTAGCCACTTAATCGTCAGCATTCTTCTGTAGCACCACACTTCGAAAGCTTCTATTCTCTTCTTGTCCAAACTACTTATCGTCCATGTTTCACTTCCATACTTGGCTACACCCCATACATATACTTTCAGAAACGACTTCCTGACACTTAAATCTATACATTATACATCATTATTCACCATGTTTATACGTATATTAGTAGCCCTCTGCCGCTAGAGAGCTCCGAATTGTAGTGTCTAACTTGACAATGTGTAACGTAACTATGTCGGTGCGTGAGAAACAGTGTGCTATAATAGAGTTCCGTTTCAAAGAGTTGGCCCACACATGGAGCACCCTCTGGTTCAGCACGACAATGCCTGACCACACACGAGCGCTGCCAGTCTGCAGCAATCCTGTGTCATCTGCAGCAATCCTGTGTAACGTGTTTACTGTCAATGATCACGCTCCACGTAGTCCCAGGTTGGCTTTACTCGATTTTCGTTCCTTTCCGAAATGTAAAGAACACATTCAACGATTTCATTTTGATAGTTATGAAACTGTGCAAGCAAAAGTGAGGTTGTGGCTCCGTCGACAAAGTCAAACATTCTACAGTGATGATGCCAACATATGGGAGTCTCCTTTGAAGAGATGGGTTAGTCACCAGTGTTATGATTATAGGAAATAAATATATAGACATGAAGAGTAAAGATGAATAATGTTGATTACGTTTCTCTTCTTTAAAAAGGTTTAAGTGTTGTCACATAAAAATTTGGAGGCATTACTTTTAACTGTGCCCTTGTATCATAAAGAACGGAAAATTAAAAAAAATATTTAACATTAATCATATTTATGTTCTATCATTATGACCTGAACGTCACATATATCACAATTAAGGTTTTTGACCAAACCACCTAAAATATTTTAAAGCATTCTTACACACGTATTTCCCACGAATTTTCAGATAAAGGAACCGAATTTACAGGGTTATCTCGGTATTTAAGTAACGGGAAACGAAATTTACAAGCGTTTTCCGTTACAGCGACCCGAACACAGCTGCAGAACTAACTAAACAATTACATGAACGTTGTCAGCCATATACATGTTGTAACGGGTATAAATGCAGATATTTTTATATGGGACCTTAATATGTACACAAAGTAGTGTTTTGGTTGTTTTTGTTCTGCGTCTAACAGTCTTCCCAAAACAATTCACAAACTTTACGTCTTGATGTTTTCTACACAGTCGCACTGCGCCACTAAGTGGTCTACGCCTGTCAGTATAGACTAACCGTTTTGCATCCACACGTCCATATGTGCTTGGCGGTACTAACCAACGTGAAATGGCTTTAATTATTAATCTGCAGTGACTGAAATACTGGTTACTGTGGTTCAGTACGCAATCCGCAGTCACCAGTGGAAATATCTGCACTTATACCACTTAACCCCGCGTAAGGACCGATAAAAAAGTTTCATTTCGAAGGCCATACAGTTCAGAGTCTGTATGCCAATCAGGCAAAATCGCCGTGAGTGCTGAGGCAATCATCCCACCGACATAAGATACCTCGTCCTGCTCCGCGAAGAAGTCCGTAACTATCGGCTGCACATCTTTGTCCGACAGGAATCGTTGGTCGTTCTAGGTCTTTCTTAATCGACCGAAGACGTGTTAATTTCACGGGGGGAGAGCAGGACTATAAGGCGTGTGTTCGAGTGTCTTCCGCTATACTTGGCCTAGCTTTATGTTACGGAACAGATTACGTAATGAGGAAAAGTTGTTGTTTGAAACGTAATATGTTCACTGACGCTTCCTGACGACATTGAGCGTCTTTCATTACCAACTGCATCTCAGAGTGGTGGGAAGGAGTAGGCCCTCCGAGTCGGGCATTAGCAGACTGTGTTGCATACAATCAAGTCATCTGCACTGTGTGAAATGGCAAAAATATCTTTCTCCTCTTAGAGCTACTCATTGTTAAGTTTTTATTGTTGAAAACCGCTATACTATTTTCCTGAGGAAGGTAGTGTAACGTCACGAGTCATTACGCAATAACATTTATTGCACTATTTTGCAGTACTGCTCGTAGCTTTGTAGACGTTGGTGGTGATAGAAACAGCCACTTGTATCTTAGCGTGACTATTCGCACATGTCGCTAGCCTAGCCGTGGGAAGAGGTACCGGTGTCAATTTCGAGCGACAAAATATTCAAGCCCATAACAATCTAAGTAAACTATATGAAATATTATTCAATTTAGTAAAAAGTCAATTGGTATTAAAAAGAAGATTATGTAAAAATCTCAGCATTCTGGCTGGCATACTTTCAGAGCTAGAGAAAATTACGTAAAACATCCCAAACCGACACTTGTAAGATTAAAGTAAGTTAGGATTCATAGCAGTTTGTCTATTAGTATCATTTGGAATCATTACTGAAGTTCACAAAACGTTAGGTCAATTTGTTTGAATTTCAGAGAAGATCAGTATTTATTTAATGTTATGTTGGGTGAGTAAATGAGAATGAGTGAGAGTGTGTATGTGAGACACACGAAAAAATTCAGTATTACCTCATGCTAAACGATACATAACTATATCGTGGGAAAGTGTTAAGCAAGCAAGTTGCAATTAAAAAATGTGATTTCCCGACTGTGCTGATGACGTATGTCCAAGGGTACTTGCTTTGGTAAGAAGGCAGCCAGAATAGCCATTTGCAGAGTAATAGTTTTTTAATGTTATTTCAAGATTAGTTTTCGTTTGGTTTTGCTAAACATTTGATTAATATTTGTATGTTGACCTCAATGCATTTGTGAATGTTGATTGGCGTAAGACACTTTTACTGCGAGAAAGAACTCGAAGGATTGTTTTGATTGGCTGATCATTTTGAACAACCAATCAGAGTTAAACATTTCCCGCACACTGTCAAGTAATTACAGGTCCTGGATGGAACGGCAGGGAGTCAGTCGCTGGATAGCTATCGGACGTGCAGGTCATGTTGGACGTGTCGGTCTACATTATGAGTAAAGTGAAGAAGTTACTGCTTTCTCGAGTCCGGATTGTATTGCCATGAAAGAAGTTGCATTTACGGATAGATTGGAAAATCTTAGCTCTGTGAAGTGATCTGTTGCAAAGATAAACGCATGTGAACTTTCGGTCTTTGTAGAATTCCGCGTGCCATGTTTCATACCCGTTTATGGAATAGTGGGCGAGCAATTTCTGTTAGTAAAACTCCATTGAGAAGGACCGAAAGTGAATCTCATATATTGTAGCAGAGTATTGACTGTAGATCGCTTAACAATTAGGGTTGGACATAAGTACATTTCTGGCTGCCTAGCGTGTGTACTGGGTTGCATGAACTGTGAGCTGAGGGCAGTGTTGTTATTCGTTAATTAAATTCGGGCTGATGACAAGTGTTTAATTTTGGACCTAAAGAAATAAAAGAACTCGCTGCAGAATTATGTCATTTTTCTAAACAGATGAAGCAATCGCCCTCCACCCGAAAATTGTGTTATAAGATATTACAGGATAGCTTGCCGCCAGAGTTTACGCGGACTCTGCAAACGTAAGTATTGTAGGTGTTTTTTCTTCAACGCTGCTTTTAACGTCGTCTGGACAGTATCTACGTATGCAGAGAAACGGGCCGGTGATTTGACGCCGTAATAAGGTAAGTGGGACTTTTGTAGTGAACAGTACGACGAGAGACAGTGAACCAACACAGACGACGCATTCCTAAAACACCGCTCCGCAGTAGTGGGCAAATGTCGAAAATCAGTTTAGTATAAGGCCTGCTGTTTCGATGAAATCTCGTCTCCCCAGTACCGGCGAATTCAGTAAATAGGCGTATTGTATCGTTGGCAAGCATCAGCGAACACTTTGTCCCTAACAAAAGGTGTGCTCCTCATGACAAATGGAGAAATGCATAGTTTTCTGCTTTACTGCGTCGACGTTTGAGAGCAGTGGCTTCAAAACCTTATCAGGCAGTGTCGGGTATCCTAATCAGCTATTCATGTGTGAAAGGTGGAGTCACCGAATGCAAGTACAACGATCCCTATGGATGTCGCAGCATCCTCCCTTGTTTCTTAGATCTCATCATATTTGGGTAGTTCTATTGTGTAGTAACGTTCTTACCAACAATCAGATACGTACAAATTATAATCACATCTCACTTTATTTACGTTTATTACTATAGACTATGTACGAAAAAATAAACAAAACAGCTCAACAATCAACACTACTGTTCGTGGGACAGAAAAACCTCTCCCTTGCAATCGGAGTCCCTATGGGAACCTTTGGCTATAATAATAAGTTAAGGAAAAAAATTTTAATTAGGAAAGTAAAATAATAGCTTTCGGAATTTGTGTTGAAATGACTTTCTATATTTACTCAATAGTGGTACAAATTTACCCATCGACTCTGAAACACGGGAACACTGTTGTTGTTGTGGTCTTCAGTCCTGAGACTGGTTTGATGCAGCTCTCCATGCTGCCCTATCCTGTGCAAGCTTCTTCATCTCCCAGTACTTACTGCAACCTACATCCTTCTGAATCTGATTAGTGTATTCATCTATTAGTCTCCCTCTACGAGTTTTACCCTCCACGCTGCCCTCCAATGCTAAATTGGTGATCCCTTGGTGCCTCAAAACATATCCTACCAACCGATCCCTTCTTCTACTCAAGTTGTGCCACAAACTCTTCTTCTCCCCAATCCTATTCAATACTTCCTCATTAGTTATGTCATCCAACCATCTAATTTTCAGCATTCTTCTGTAGCACCACATTTAGAAAGCTTCTATACTCGTCTTGTCCAAACTATTTATCGTCCATGTTTCACTTCCATACATGGCTACACTCTATACAAATACTTTAAGAAACGACTTCCTGACACTTAAATCTATACTCGATGTTAACAAATTTCTCTTCTTCAGAAACGCTTTCCTCGCCATTGCCTGTCTACATTTTATATCCTCTCTACTTCGACCATCATCAGTTATTTTGCTCCCCAAATAGCAAAACTCCTTTACTACTTTAAGTGTCTTATTTCCTTATATAATTCTCTCATCATCACCCGAATTAATTCAACTACATTCCATTATCCTCGTTTTGTTTTTCTTGATGTTCATCTTATATCCTCCCTTCGAGACACTGTCCATTCCGTTCAATTGCTCTTCCAAGTCCTTCGCTGTCTCTGACAGAATTACAATGTTATCGGTGAACCTTAAAGTTTTTATTTCTTCTCCATGGATTTTAATACCTTCTCCGAGTTTTTCTTTCGTTTCCTTTACTGCTTGCTCAATATAAAGATTGAATAACATCGGGGAGAGGCTACAACCCTGTCTCACTCCCTTCCCAGCCACTGCGTTCATGTCCCTCAACTCTTATAACTGCCATCTGGCACATAAGGAGTCTATTACATAAACAAACACTACTGCCATTAAGGAGCAGTCAGATTCCAGTGTTTGAACGTTCCACTAACTGGCCAGATTCAACCTAGCTAGTGGCGGACACTAAGAAGGCATAGCATATTGCATTTGTATGTAGGATTATGACACATAGATTATGAACTGAATACCCATACCCATAATAGAGCATCGTCCAAAATGCTTGAAATGGATACAATGTGCACGTGAATATTTAACAGTTTAGTATGTGAAAACACTATTGTTGTTGTTGTTGTGGTCTTCAGTCCTGAGACTGGTTTGATGCAGCTCTCCATGCTGCCCTATCCTGTGCAAGCTTCTTCATCTCCCAGTACCTACTGCAACCTACATCCTTCTGACTCTGCTTAGTATATTCATCTCTTGGTCTCCCTCTACGATTTTTACCCTCCACGCTGCCCTCCAATGCTAAATTGGTGATCCCTTGGTGCCTCAAAACATATCCTATCAACCGATCCCTTCTTCTACTCAAGTTGTGCCACAAACTCTTCTTCTCCCCAATCCTATTCAATACTTCCTCATTAGTTATGTGATCAAACCAACTAATTTTCAGCATTCTTATGTAGCACCACATTTAGAAAGCTTCTATTCTCTTCTTGTCCAAACTATTTATCGTCCATGTTTCACTTCCATACATGGCTACACTCCATACAAATACTTTCAGAAACGACTTCCTGATACATAAATCTATACTCGATGTTAACAAATTTCTCTTCTTCAGAAACGCTTTCCTTGCCATTGCCAGTCTACAGAAACACTATATAGAAAGAATATAACGGTAAATGCACATGTACTATGCTCGTTGGCCTGCTGATACTTTTACATGATGATGATGAAGTCCCATTCTCCGAGGAGCGTAGGGGACGATGCGAGACACCCGCACCGCCGACTAGGCAAGGTCTTAGCGGAGGTGGTTTGCCATCGCCTTCCTCCGACCGGAATGGGGACGAATGATCATGATGAAGACGACACAACAACACCCAATCATCTCGAGGCAGGGAAAATCCCTGACCCGGCTGGGAATTGAACCCAGGACCGCGTGCGCGGTAAGCGATAACGCTACCGCAAGACTACGAGCTGCGGACAAATAAAGATTTACATAGTCGCAAAAAAATAGGTAATTCAGACAAGATGGTAACTGCGTAGTAACACTAAGGAATATGCCAAGTCAAAATTGATATCGTTAGGGAGACGGTGTGAGCGGTAATGTGCTGTACGAGAATAGATTTATACAAATTTAAGCAAACCTATTTATTTAAGGAATCAGAAAATTTGATAAGAACATTATATGCCACAATAATTAAGCAACATATATTTTACAAAGTTATACTTGTGGCAGAATTTAACGAAATTATCCAATGCTGGTAGATCAAATTTAACATTGCACTTACTGAAAACAACTCTTCTTAGAATTTAATAAAATGATCCAATAAATTAAACAGAACCACCCACCAGATTTCCTGTCACTATTATTGAAATCAGGTGGTGGGAGAATTTAGTAAAATCATCCTATGAGTTAAGCAGTAACTACACACCACAGTTACTGTTGCGTTTATAGAAATCAGCTGCTGGCAGAATTTAATAAAATTGTCCAATGAATTAAACAAGAACTGACCATCAGACTAAAAGTGACTAACTGGTGACATAATTACTTAAACAGCAACTGCCCACCAGAGTTACTGTTACAATTACAGTATGCACTCACCGGTTACGGGATCTATATGCACACAAAAGGAACAGTCGACGTTTCCATAACACAGGAAACATAGATGAAAAATCCATTTTTGCACCCTATACATACATAGAACAAACCGCCTTGAAAGTAAGGGACAGCTTTGCCACACAATGTAGAATAAGGCAGAATAAACAAAGTTTAGATATCTCGTCACAGAAGTGACTTAAATTGCATACATCCTTGCCATTTGGACCCACACTTTTCCCTCCCCGACTTCACTTAGGCGGTACTGGTAGGTAAAAATTTCGAAGCCGAGCAGACATAACTGGTTCACCGCCGTTATTCTGCTTCTGGCAAGTTTTCGGATAATTAGGACGGCGGCCCCAGGTACGGCCAAATCACATAAAAACTTAACAATCATGAAGCGAAATGCTCACCGCCATTTCTGAGAAACTAAGAGGAAACCAACAGCACCACCAAATAGGACCAACAGGTCGTAATCTACAGCCAGCCCTTGGGACCAATGATCGGAAATGACTGACAGGTAGGAAGCACACCACCAAAGCTGACACCGGGATGTTTCAGATGTTCAACTCCAGAGTACTAGAAAGTGTCCAACCATCACGTCGGGAACAAGTCTCCCTCAGCGAGATATTCACTGACCAGACAACAGCAAACGGCACCTTGGAACAGCACAGAGTGGCGTTTCAAGCGCAGATACTGCCCGCGCCTATCCCCAGCCACGAAGACAGTGTCCTTGCAGCTCAATACCTACCCGGAAATATCTGAGACCACTGACATCAGCTGTCCTGAAATCGCATGTCACACTATGCGACCTCTCCTCTGCTGGCGAAATCACCGCTCGTTTCATTGCAACAACCAACGGTGCTGCCGACCTGAAGCACCAATAGACAGAATGCGAAAAGAAAAGATACTCCGCACAGCACAAAGATTTGTTCAACAGAAACACAATGTGTTCGTTAAACCTTGTAGCAGTAGACTGTGGAAGGAGAAAATTCTGTTCAAAACTTTAGAGTTAGCTGATGGGAGACGAATTCCCACGTTGGTGGGTGGCTCTTAATTACAATATTGCACGCTTAGTATGCACATTTATACCAGTATTGATGCTATTGAAATGACTGCGTCTATTCTGACTGCGGCTAAACGCTCGTTAATTAGACGTATCTGTAGTTCCCGTAGTACAGGACTAATTATTGGGACGAATTATTAGAGCAGGTTCTGACTTCCCTCTTCTAATTCACTGCCCATAGCGAAATGTTCCACTGAAGTACTGTTTTAGTGCCGTGGCATTCAAATTATCACTGTATTAAAAAACGATTCGATTTTCACAATTAGTGTAAACCGGTATATAGGACAGTAGTCTCACTTGTATTTTGACCATGGATCACTACTAGTCACTTTCACGGAAGCTTACTTAAAAATACTTACAGTGTCTCCACTCTCCTCTAAAAGCAAAAATTCAGTATTACAAATACCTAATATATTTTAATAAAAGTAACATTTGTAACAGAGACACAAGTAGATGGAACTGTACATACAGATTTTATGTTTATATCAAACTCGTCTTGAATAAACACATTTAAATAATTTTTTTCAACAAAAGACGGTGAAATGCCTTGTGAATGAGTTGTGTAAAAATAATAAAGAAACGAAATTTGCGAGAGATTTGAATCACCTTCGAATGATGCTCTAAATTTTGTATTGTAAATGTGATGAAAGAAAAGGCGTTTTCCTTTTCCTAATATTTGAAAGGGTCCATAATGCAGACATTTTTGAGACTGACAAGTTGAAAGAACATTTTTACACCTTTAGGCAAAGATAATTAAAATATGTCAATCCCACAAGACCTCAGACTATATAGTCCACCGGATAAATATCCGCTAATTATGAGTTAAACATTGAACTTTAAATTCTCAACCAGCACCTCGTTTGCGGTACACAAATTCGAGCATCATTCAATAAACATGTTAAACGTTTCTCTAACCTTTTTTATTTATATTTTTAGAAAAATCATTTTACAAAATGTTAGGCAGTTATATTTCCCTCCTTCAAGTTTTGTTTAGTTTTAGACGCTCCATTCGCTTTCCTAGCGCCTGCTATCCCCGAAATGTTCTAAATCCAGTAATTAATAGAAAGGAAGCCTTCTTGACATCAAAGCATCACAATAATGAAATTTTTCTGCGTAAAATAGCTATGTGTTGGAAAGATAAACTTTTTGACAGTTCAACTACATTGCTAGCAGCAACTCCTCAAGAAATATTTCAGTTTTCCCTCAAATCACTAAGTAAGTTTTTCATAATCATCCTGACAAATTCCAGCCAACAAGGTAGCAAAACTATGCATCATGTAGGTCACTTTGACAGCCAATTACTCCATTTTCCACCTTTAGTTTGGGTTTGAAAACTCGGACAAAAAGTTTTCCTCAAATGACTAATTACAGTTTTCCTAATTGCCGCAGTTGTTTCCTGCAAAACTAGACTTCTTGGCGGTCAATTCGGCATCACATTAGCACATTTACTACTCTTAATTTCGCTGTGAAAACTCGGACTCTATATTATGTAATTAATAGGAAGTATTGTTTTCGCTCCGTTCAAACTTTTTGACAGTAAAAGTCGAGGTGAAAATTGTGTTCTCTATTTACTTTATTTTTTTAAATTATTTATTTTAGTTATAGAAAGAAAGTCATTGAACACCGAGTGAAATATTTGAGAAACATATTATGCTGTGATCTTGAAACGAGAGACGTGTGACGCAGCATTCCATGTGTTCCAGTCTGTGTTGTTCAGGATTCTTCACCTGCGTACAACTACTGCAGCCAAAACACAATTGAACCTGTGTGGCGTAGTCAAGTCTTCATCTCATTCTCCTATTTTTACGCACCAAATTTGCCTCCACAAACAAATTGACAATTTCTTGATGCCTCAAGGTGTCTTCCATCAACCGATCCCTTCATTTATTGATCGTACGCCATAAACTTATTTCTCTCCAATCCAATTCAGTAAAGCTTCAATCGTTATCCAATCCCTCGAATCTTCGGCATTCTTCTTTAGCATCACCCTTCATAAGTCTCTGTTCATTTCGAAACTGTTAACGTGGACTTCTCAGTCACACATACATTTACGCTTCGGACAAATAAAACATAATTCCATTTTACACCCTGGCTGTTATACAGGCAATGTCATTTATATTACGATCAGTTGATTTCTGTGTTATTCTATTTTAAATTTCTGCACCCATCGTAGTAATTATACCATACCAAGCTATGTGCGCGTATACAGTTAGGAACCTATCTTTTTCATATGTAACCGCTGTAGTAGTAGACAGGAACAAGATCAACGCTATCTTTGAAGAATAGGTACGCAAGCATAAAAGCTAATGATTCATGCCTATTCGAAAAGAAAGAATAGATCTCATTTATTACAGCCCAACTACAAAAGAGAGGAATACAATTATAACGTTTCTGGAAAGACCAAAGTTCAATTTTTTATGCATTCAATGTGAGTAACATGTGTTACGCGTAAAATATCGAAACGGTGGATCATTTCCTGCCACACACGGAACACTTGGTCTCTGGTTATCGAATTCACAGCTTCATCAATGCGATGTCGTAGGCTTTTGGTGTCATTCAGTAGACTTTTGGTGTCATTCAGGTAACGTCAGAAGTGCTTAGAGAAATTTTCTAAGCACGTCCGACGTTACTCGAATGAAACCATTCCTGGACGTTGTATTAAGAGAAGGAGCAGAAGACTAATTTCATCGCCGGTGGCCTCCCAGGTCTCCAGACCTTACACCTTGTGGCTTTCATCTAAGGGGCTACGTGAGGGACTGCTTTTTTAACCCTCACTATGCATAACCCTTAAGTCTGCAACATCGCTCTGCTGAAGCTGTGAATGCGTTAACGACAGGCCAGCTGCTTCGTGTGTGGCAAAAATGAGACAACGGTTTGATATTTTCCGTGTCACACGTGGTGCTCACATTGAATGCATAAAAATGTGAACAGTTCTCTTACCAGGATCATTGGATTGGGTTTCTACCTTTTATAGTTTGGAAGGAATAAATGTTTGAAATCTGTTCCTTCTTTTTCAATAGCCCTGTACACGTCATCTCGTGGAATCGAATATACGCCGACGGCCTGTGTCTTCTGACACAATATTTCGACGTCGTAGCTCGGAGTCATCATCAGCTGTTTCCTGCGACAGGTCGACAAGCTATCCCTGCCCCCTACTTACACTACTGGTCATTAAAATTGCTTCACCACGACCATGACGTGCTACAGTCGCGAAATTGAACCGACAGGAAGAAGATGCTGTGATATGCAAATGATTAGCGTTTCAGAGCATTCACACAATGTTGGCGTCGGTGGCGACACCTACAATGTGCTGCCATGAGGAAAGTTTCCAACCGATTTCTCATACACAAACAGCAGTTGACCGGCACTTCCTGGTGAAACGTTGTTGTGATGCCTCATGTAAGGAGGAGAAATGCGTACCATCACGTTTCCAATTTTGATAAAGGTCGGATTGTAGCCTATCGCTATTGCGGTTTATCTTATCGTGACATTGGTGGTCACGTTGGTCGAGATCAAATGACTGTTAGCAGAATAATGAATCGGTGGGTTCAGGAGGGTAATACGGAACGCCGTGCTGGATCCCAATGGCCTCGTATCACTAGCAGTCGAGATGACAGGCATCGTATCCGCATGGCTGTCACGGATCGTGCAGCCACGTCTTGATCCCTGAGTCTACAGATGGGGACGTTTGCGAAACAACTATCTCCAGCAACACTTCGACGACATTTGCAGCAGCACAGACTATCAGCTCGGAGACCGTGGCTGCGGTTACCCTTCACGCCGCATTACAGTTACGAGCGCCTGGGATGGTGCGCTCAGCGACGAACCTGGGTGCACGAATGGCAAAACGTCATTTTTTCGAATGAATGTAGGTTCTGTTTAAAGCATGATGATAGTCGCATCCGTGTTTGGCGTCATCGCGGTTAACGCCCATTGGAAGTGTGTATTCGTCATCGCCATACTGGCGTATCACCCGGCGTGATGGTATGGGATGCCATTGTCAGCATTGACCGCACTTTTAACAGTGGAGGTTACATTTCAGATGTGTTACGACCCGTGGCTCTACCCTTCATTCGATCCCTGCGAAACGATACATTTCAGCAGGATAATGCACGACCGCATGTTGCAGATCCTGTACGGGCCTTTCTGGATACAGAAAATGTTCGCCTGCTGCCCTGGCCAGCACATTCTCCAGATCTCTCACCAACTGAAAACGTCTGGTCAATGGTGGCTAAGAAACTGGCTCGTCACAATACGCCAGTCACTACTCTCGATGAACTGTGGTATCGTGTTGAAGCTGCCTGGGCAGCTGTACCTGTACACGCCACCGAAGCTCTGTTTGACTAAATGCCCAAGTGTATCAAGGCCGTTATTATAGCCAGAGGTGGTTGTTCTGGGTACTGATTTATCGTTATCTATGCACCCACATTGCGTGAAAATGCAATCACATGTCACTTCTAGTACAATATATTTGTCCAGTGAATACCTGTCTATCTTCTTGGTGTAGCAACTTTAGTGGCCAGTAGTGTATAACTGTGCGTTGGCTGGTGTTCCCTATGTGGGCCGAGCCCACTTCGGCCAGACAGACAGACTCGACACGCGTGAAGTCCAGACACGGCCGATGAAGCAAGCAGAGCCTGCTGTTCCTGTTTAGGTGAATCACAGTGTATTTCTTTTCTTCTCTTTTCGGCTCGTCTTCTTGGTTGTCACTAGGTTGAGTTATTCTTCTCCCCGGTGGCGGCCATACCAAGGCGTTCCCTACTGGGTCCGCGTCCGCCAGTTACCTTCCCAGCACTATCGACACGCTACAAACCATTCTTATGCTAATGGCGACCGCTCCGGCTTTCTGTCGCGCCCCTGTCATTCCCTTGGCTTTGTGAGTACGGTACGCCCTTACAATGTGCGCTGTCTGCCGAATCAGGCTGCTGTGGGAACGTCATATTCTGTCCGTGCACGCCGCAGCATTCTCTCGCGGCTGTGGTCGCCGTCTGGAGTTCTGTACCGTGTCTGCTCGAAGAATGTGTGGTGCGTGAGGTTTCGGGTGTTTGATGTTCCTTCCCCTGTCCGTGACCGCTACAGTTTTTTTTCCCGAGGAAGTAGTTGCCGCCTCGGGTTCCATAAGAGATTCGATCCCGTTGATTACGCCCCATGTTGTATGAGGTTAGTTACGGGCGAGGTAGATAGCTGATGGTTAAAATGCATTTTATAAAATTCTTTACGGACGTTGAAACTCGCCTCACGGAAACATTAATTTTGAAACATATTTTAATATCGAATTAGTTCACATGTTGAGGTCAGTTTTATGAATAGTCTGACCGAGTGGCGATGGGTAGCCCCAAACGGACAGACACCGAATAATATCTACAGGCTGACAATTGTCAACATCCGACGCAGAAGAACGGGAAGTGAAAACACTTGTACACCGAGCCAAGACAGTGTCAGACTCAGACAAATATCGTTTGTAGACCAAAAATTAAATAATATATGTTCAGTTTTCTGATAGCCACGCTCAAACTACTTGTATGGCAGTATTGTCCATTAGCGTGACGAAAAAGAACGAATTGTTTCTTTGGACATAAAGATAAAAGTCAGTATAGAATTTACGGAATTGGTGCTACAAAAGCTGATTCTAACCTAAAGAAACGAGAGAAAAACACGTCAAAATTCTAATATAACAGCATGTTATATCTACCACATGAAAGGTTTATTGCTTGTATAAAAGGAAACAAGTATTTCAGGCCACTGATGATACTTCCCGAAATTAAAGAAGTGAAACGTTTATGGCAATAAACAAACTGCCTTCGTTCAGTTGCATAGACGGTACATACCTCCACGAATTTAGGCTAACTAAGGGAAAGGTGGAAAACAGAAAGAAATGACGAGATTTTATTATTTTGGAAAATTCTGGATCAGATTTCTGCGTTTCGAGATCTGAATAAGAGTTATATTTTTATGAAAAGAAATTATATTGTATTACAAACTCGAGAGGGAAAGTACTATTTACATCTACCTCTACATCTACGTGATTACTCTGTTATTCACATTAAAGTGCCTGACAGAGGGTTCAATGAACCACCTTCAAGCTGCCTCTCTACCGCGGTATTCCTGCCTAGTGGCTCTTTCTGTGGCTGGGTGGCGCCCGTGGGGAGGGCCCTTGGTCGGAGTAGGTGGTATCAGGGCGGATGACCCGCAATGAAGCGTGTCGTTTTTGCGATGCTTTCTACAAAGGAATGTCAATAGCGAGGATAATGGCCGCTTTTTTTTCACCTAATGGCTACCGCGGTCCTATTCCAACCCCCGAACCCGCAGTCTTGAATATTTTCAAAGCTTAGGGACATGACAGACGTTATCAGTGAAAAGTTGTCGTTTTCATAATTCACAAGGGACGTCCCCTTGCGGGTTCCGAAAACGTTCCCCTCCCTGGCCACACCGTGGGAGGAACGTAAGTTCAAATGGCTCTGAGCACTATGGGACTTACCATCTGTGGTCATCAGTCCACTAGAACTTAGAACTACTTAAACCTAACTAACCTAAGAACATCACAAACATCCATGCCCGAGGCAGGATTCGAACCTGCGACAGTAGCAGTCGCGCGGTTCCGGACTGCGCGCCTAGAACCGCTAGACCACCGCTGCCGGCGAACGTAAGTCTCAGGATGTCAGTAGCAGTTATTCGCCCCGCTTCTTAGTTTGTACGAGGGCTGATGGGGAGTCTTTATCTCTCCACAAAGCCTCAGTTATTCGTCGAGCATTTAGAGGACAACTTTGGGGAGGTGGAGGGCTTGTCAAAAATGCGCTCTGGGTCAGTCCTGATACAAACGGAATCCTCTGCCCAGTCACGACAGTTACTCGCTTGTGACAAGTTGGGGGATGTTGCCGTTACGATCACACCCCATAAGAGTTTAAATAAAGTCCAGGGAGTTATTTACCATAGGGATCTGCTTTTGCAGTCTGATAAAGAGCTGCGCGCCAATTTAGAGCGCCGAGATGTACATTTCGTCCGGCGCGTTTATCGGGGTCCGAAGGAAAATCAGATTGCTACCGGTGCCTTCATCTTGGCCTTCGAAGAGGATACATTACCGGAAAAGGTCAAGGTGATGGTCTACCGATGTGACGTTAAGCCCTATATCCCTCCCCCTATGCGGTGCTTTAAGTGCTGGAAGTTCGGCCATATGTCTCTTCGCTGCACTTCCAGCCTCACATGTCGAGATTGCGGACGCCCATCACATCCCAATACTCCATGTGCCCCGCCTCCCATCTGTGTCAACTGCGGGGAGCACCATTCACCTTGCTCTCCAGACCGCCGAATTTTCCAGAAAGAGCGTAAAATCATGGAATACAAGACCCTGGACAAATGGAAATACGACCGACTCCATCCTGTGAGAATGACATATTCCTACGCTGCTGCTACAACACCTGTGCTAGCCACATCTGTTTCTCCAATTGTGATCGGATCGACGAGTAGTACAACTCCTCCTGCCCCCTCGCCAGTGGGGGGCTCTACCCACCGGGTTGCTCCTGCGCCACCTACCTCAGGAGCAACACCATCCCACCCATTGGGGACGTCCGTCCCCACTTCTAAGCCGGAGAAGTGTCCAACTTCTTCGGCTTCTCACGCTCGCAAGGGGTCCCTTGGGTCCCTCCTTTCCCAGGTCTCCGCCAGCGAGAAGGCTGACGACCGACAGTGGCGTAAGTGCCCGCAATCAGCTGGTCGTAGGGCTTCACGATCCTCCTCCGTCCCGGAGACTGAATCAGTGAAGCCCTCCCAGCCGGTGCGACCCAAGGAACGGCGTGAGAAACCAAAGAAGAGCTCTCAGCCCAAGGAACTCGCGGTGGCAGCTATCCCACCGCAACCTTCCAGCTCTGCGTCTGAGGATGCGGTGGAGATTCTGGCGTCCGCTGAGGACCTCGATCTCGCCAGTCCATCAGACGCCATGGAAAGCACTATCACAGGTGCTAAATTGGAGGCAGCAGGTGACCCAGCGGCGTAATCTCCCTTCCCAGTCCCGTCACGCCTTTCTCAGCCATGGACAACACCATCCTCCAGTGGAAATGCAGCGGTTTCTTCCACAATCTAGCTGAGCTCCGCCAACTTATCAGCCTTCACCCTTTCCTCTGCATTGCTCTGCAGGAAACTTGGTTTCCGGCAATGCAAACCCCCGCCCTCCGTGGCTACCGGGGTTATAATAAGAACTGGGCAGCTTATGAAAGGGTGTCTGGTGGCGTCTGTATATATGTCCTGAACTCTCTTCACAGCGAGTCTGTACCTCTCCAAACACCTTTAGAGGCTGTCGCTGTTCGGGTGTGGACGCCACAGGCTGTTACCGTCTGCAGTCTTTACCTTCCACCGGATGGTGATGTCGCGCAGCATGTCCTGTTTGCTCTGATAGCCCAATTGCCGCCACCTTTCTTGTTACTGGGCGACTTTAACGTCCGTAACCATCTGTGGGGTGGGTCGATGGCAACAGGTCGAGGCGCCATCGTTGAGCATTTATTGGCGCAGCTCGATCTCTAGACTTTAAATTATGGTGCCTTCACACACTTCAGTGTGGCGCATGGCACATACTCCGCCATTGACCTTTCGATCTGTAGCCCTAGCCTCTTACCGTCTGTCCAATGGAGAGTGCATGACGACCTTTGTGGTAGTGACCACTTTCCGATCTTTCTGTCACTATCACAGCGTCAGTCTTCTGGGCGCCCTAGCAGATGGGCTCTGAATAAGGCTGACTGGGACTTGTTCTCCTCCAGTGCCGCTATTGAGCCTCTCTCTAACGATGACATTGATGCAGTGGTTCAATCGGTCACCACCGGCATCCTTACTGCTGTCGAATCTGCCATTCCCCGTTCTTCTGGGTCCCCTCGGCGGCGGACTGTGCCTTGGTGAAGCGATTAAAGCTCGCCAGCGGGCGCTCCAGCGTTACAAGCGACATCCCTCAATCGAACACATTATCGCCTTCAAACGGCTGCGTGCGCGAGCCCGCCGCATTATCCGCCAACGCAAGCAGGAGTGCTGGGAGCCGTATGTGTCCACCATTGGCCTCCAAGTCACTCCATCGCAGGTCTGGGCCAAGATTCGCTGCCTCTATGGCTATCGGACCCCTGTCAGGGTCCCTGCGCTCTCACTGAATGGAGCAGTTTGTACTGACTCCGACGTCATTGCAAACCGCTTGGCAGAGCACTTTGCTCTGAATTCCGCTTCTGCCAACTACCCCTTGGGATTCCGCTCCATTAAAGAGCGGATAGAACGTCGGAGTCTTTCTTTTCGCACCCACCATCCTGAATTGTACAATGTTCCATTCAGTGAATGGGAATTCCGCAGTGCCCTCGCCGCTTGTCCTGATACCGCTCTTGGCCCAGATAGCATCCACTTTCAGATGCTGAAAAACCTTTCAGTGGACTGCCAGCGACGCCTCCTCGACCTTTACAACCGCATTTGGGTCGAGGGTGAGTTTCCGTCGCAATGGCGGGAAAGTCTTGTTGTCCCCATTCTGAAACCGGGGAAGAATCCTTTGGAGGTGGACAGCTACCGTCCCATTAGCCTCACCAACGTTCTTTGCAAGCTGCTTGAACGGATGGTGGGCCGGCGCTTGAATTGGGTACTGGAGTCTCGGGGCCTTCTGGCTCCGTCTCAGGGTGGGTTCCGTAAAGGCCGCTCCGCCGCCGACAATCTGGTGAGCCTGGAGTCGGCCATCCGTACTGCCTTTGCCCGCCGTCAGCATCTGGTCGCTGTCTTTTTAGACATGCGGAAGGCGTATGATACGACATGGCGTCATCACATCCTTTCTACGCTTCATGAATGGGGCCTTCGGGGCCCTCTGCCGATCTATATCCGCAATTTTCTGTCGTATCGTACCTTCCGCGTGCACGTCGCGGCCTCATATAGTTCCTCCCAAGTCCAGGAGAACGGTGTGCCACAGCGTTCTGTTCTAAGTGTCTGTCTGCTTTTAATAACCATTAACGGGCTCGCTGCGGCCGTGGGAAATTCTGTTTCCGCTTCCCTGTATGCTGACGACTTCTGCCTCTACTGGCATTGCAGCTGCTGAACGTCAGCTACAGGGCGCAATCCGCAAGGCGCTGTCTTGGGCTGTAGCGCATGGTTTTCAGTTTTCGGCAGCCAAGACCTGCGTTATGCATTTCTGCCGGCGACGCACTGTTCACCCGGAGCCGCGGCTTTATCTTGACGGCGAGCTTCTTACAGTGGTAGAGTCACATAGGTTTTTGGGGGTGGTTTTTGATGCCCGGTTGACTTGGCTGCCTCATATTCGGCAGCTTAAACAGACGTGTTGGCGGCATCTAAATGCTCTGCGATGCCTGAGTCACACCAGGTGGGGCGTCGACCGATCTACTCTCCTACGGCTTTACCAGGCGTTAATCCTGTCCCGTCTGGACTATGGGAGTCTGGCTTATGCATCAGCATCCCCATCTGCGTTGCGGCTGCTGGACCCAATCCTCCACAGCGGAATACGCCTTGCCACTGGTGCCTTCCGGACCAGCCCTGTGGACAGCATACTTGTGGAGGCCGGTGTCCCTACACTGCGGTTACGACGCCAAGAATTACTGGCTGCTTATTCTGCCCATGTTTTTAGCTTGCCAGAGCATCCAAATTATCGTGTCCTGTTCCCGCAGTCAGTCGTCCGTCTGCCAGAACGTCGGCCCCGGTCGGGTTGTCCGATCGCCGTACGCGTCAAACAGCTTCTCTACGGGCTTGGGTGTTTCCCTGTACCACCTCCTTTCCGGGCCCCTCTGCGTACACCCCCATGGTGTGTGCCTCGGCCTTGCCTTCGGCTCGATTTGGCACAGGGCCCGAAGGACTCAGTCCCTCTGGTGGCCTTTCGACGCCACTTTTATTCCATATGGCCACGTATCAGGGCTCTGGCGTTCTCTATACCGACGGTTCGATGGTTGCTGGTCGTGTCGGTTATGCACCAACTCTAGGGGACCATTCTGAGCAACGTTCGTTGCCGGCTGGCTGCAGTGTTTACACTGCTGAGCTGGTCGCCATCTTTCGTGCTCTAGAGTATATCCGCTCCAGCTCAGGTGAGTCCTTCGTTAGCTGTAGCGATTCCCTGAGCGGTTTACGAGCTCTCGACCAGTGTTTCCCTCGTTCTCGTCTGGTGATGGCTATCCAGGAGTCCCTGCATACTCTTGCCCGTTGCGGCAGATCTGTGGTCTTTGTTTGGACCCCGGGCCATGTTGGGATACCCGGAAATGAAACTGTTGACTGCGTGGCGAAAGAGGCCACTAGTGCACCATCTCTTGAGATTGGCCTCCCGGCGACTGATTTGCGGGCACTATTACGCCGCAAAGTTTTCGATTTATGGGTCACTGATTGGCGCAACCTGCCAGTGCCAAACAAACTCCGCCGTATCAAGGAGACGACTACTGTGTGGCGGTCATCCATGCGAGCCAACTGCAGGGAATCAGTCGTCCTTTGTCGGCTCCGCATTGGCCACACCCGACTCACGCACAGTTATTTACTGTGTCGTGAGAATCCCCCTCTTTGTCGTTGTGGGGCGTCCTTGATGGTGGTCCATATTCTGTTGGAGTGCTCCCTTTTAACTGTGCTCAGGCAGACTTTTGCGCTGCCTGATACGCTCTCTGCGCTTTTATCTGACGACTCTTCCATAGCGGACATAGTTCTGCGTTTTATTCGGGCAGGTGGATTTTATCGCTTAATGTAAGTGTGTGAGCTTTTGTGTTGATTCCGGCCTATGGCCTACGATTAGTCTGATTTTTTTTTTCATGTGTTTCTCGGTGGTTGGCTTTTCCCTTTTTGTTTGTATGGTCGGTCAACCACCTTCACACTCTGTGTGACTTTAGTTCGTCTTGTCTGGTCTTTGTCTACGTTTCTCTTGTTCTGTGTCGTCTGTCTTATCGTCTGTTGATCGTTTTTACTCTCTGTGGGTGTTTTTAGTATTTGGAAAAAGGGACCGATGACCGTAACAGTCTGGACCCTTTAGCCCCCACAAACCAACCTTCAGAAGGGACGAATGTGTTAGTTCGTCTTGTCTGGTCTTTGTCTACGTTTCTCTTGTTCTGTGTCGTCTGTCTTATCGTCTGTTGATCGTTTTTACTCTCTGTGGGTGTTTTTAGTATTTGGAAAAAGGGACCGATGACCGTAGCAGTCTGGTCCCTTTAGCCCCCACAAACCAACCTTCACAAGGGACGAATGTGTTTGCAAATTTTGTAAATAGTAATTAACTCGGCTTAGGAATTTTCCAGTACGTCAAACAGAGATAGCTCTAATCAGTGACCAAGGTATTAATATTAATCAGTAGTAAACATAGTATCCGAAGTAAACTGACGATCATTCAACTCACTTAATTATATTCGGAAGGTAAGTTTTTGGAGTATTAATGCCAGTCAGTGCCCACAATTCGACCGCTAGAGAGGAATGGACCTGTCTAAATAAGAATACTACCAATCGGTTATACACTTACAAAGGGAAAACATTATGACCACTGCACGCCGCGCCGTTGGGTGCCGCCTGGTGGCGTTGCGGGCACGTGACGCGGTAAGAAAAGTTTGTTAGCGGAGAGACACGGATGGGAGATCAGCCTAGCGAAGTTGTGGGCTGCAAATGAGGAAATCCATTGAGATAAGCGACGCTGACAAGGGCAGACTGCCATTACACAGACCCCATGAACAGCTATCTCGAAAACGGCAAAGCTGGTGGAATGTTCACATGCTACTCTCGTGAGAATCTACGGAAAGAGATAGGACAGTGAAACTACCACTAGTCGCTAAACGGTTGGACGTCCTGGACTCTTCACAGAACGTAGGGTTCTGAGGCATGTCTACTCTGTAAAGGAGGATAGACGGTGTTCTGTGTCACCTCTGCCCAAAGAGCACAAGTGTTTCGGAGCAAACGGTTCGTCGTACATTGTTGAACATGGAGCTCCACAGCCGACCGCCTCTACGTATTCTCGTGCAGGGGGCACGGGACCATCGGCATTCGACCGTGGATCTCTGAAAACCTGTCGACTGTTTGGGTGAATCGCATTTGTGCTACAATAGATCGATGGTCGTCTCCATAAACGCCATCATCGAGATGAACGGTGGCTCAAAACTTGCATCACGGACGCAGGTTGGTGGGAGCAGTACTATGCATGGGAGACATTCCCCTGCGGTTGCATAGGACCTGTGGTAATAACCTAAGACACGTTGACAGATGCGAACGACCTGCATCCCTTGATGCTTCATGTCTTCCTCAACGGCGGTGCCATGTTTCAGGAGCATAATTGTCCGTGTCTCCGAGCCAGAACCATGCTATAGTGGTTTGAGGAGCATCAGAGAGAACTCATGTTGATGTCTCGGTGACGAAATTCCCCTGACGTTAAATCCTGTCTAACCCATCTGGGTTGCTATCCGCCGCCATCGCCGCTTACGCAGTCAGAGGCCCGTTATTAACGAGAATTACATGACCCGTGCGTAGAACTCTAATGCCACGTACCACCCCAAACATATCAACAAAAAGCCTCACCCTGACACGCAGAATGAATGATGTAATTAGTTCAAGAGACAGACAAACAAACTATTAAGTAGGTGGTCATAATGTTTTGGCTCTTCAGTGTATGTATGTGTGGTTAGGCACGATGTCTGGAAAGAAGGCAGTGGACCTTGGTATTACAAAACGAGCTTCGTAGGACAAACTCGGCCACAAATTAACGTAAACTACTATTCCACAGAATCCCTATAAAGAGATCGTGACATGACCATCCTGAGACATCACGATGGCGACTGCGGACGCAGAGCAATTTGCAGCTGATAAAGTTCAGCGAGGCAGCCGACGCACAGCACCGCCTAGAAGCAGTTGCTAATCGACGTTCCTGTAACGACACATTCCGTCATAGACAACAAACAGATGCCGTAAGTCAAATTAGTAGCGGGGACGTTGCTTAGTGTTCTTCATAATGTGCAAGTGAATGTGGTAACATTGCTTAATTTGCTATTTAGGTCAAATTCAATCAACAGATTATTTAAACCGTAACCAGAAATAACTGTTAAGTTGTGATTATTAGTTAATTATATAGAGGATGGTAAATATAATACACGATTTAGGGAACATAATAATTCAACTTTGAAACTGCGGCATCGCCATCAGTCTATTTCTGTTTGATGAAGGAACTTAAGAAGATGTTCGCTGCTAGCTACGAGAAAAGACAACGGTTTGCAAGAAATGAAAAATTATTCGGCTGCAACTAAAAATAAAATAGATGAAGCTTTGCAAGGAGTAAGTAATTATCTAGACATAGGTTTCAAATAAATGAATTATTACCTAGCTGCTACAAAGGAGATACTGGAGAGCAGTTAGCAAGAAATGAATAATAGTTTAGCCCCAAAAAAGATAAGGGAGACAGGCCTTAGAATATTAGACAATCTAACCAATAACAATAATGAAATTTACAATAAAAGGATAGCACTTAAATGTTTGTGTGAATTTTACTAACTAATGACAAATGAAACGGGTAAAAATCTGTGGAAACAACTACGTTTCAAAGGTAACACTAATACAGAAACAGATATGGGAACATTTAAAGTAGTCTGAGGATACATTTGTCAGTTCTTGGAATGATGAGAGAAAGACTGAATTTGTTATGTCACACTTAGGCAGAGGAGCTAAGAAATGAGGAATGTGTCTCAAGTAGAAGTTTACTAACCGAAGAAAATGTTTTCTAGATTACTTAGAGAAACCTTTCGATCTGAATGTGAATAGAAGTAAATTGCGATGCATGTGTACCGGGAAGACAAATGTGACAGAGTGGGGACAATATGAAAGTTTCTTTGAATGGTATTTAAATGGTACTAAATGGTTACATGATCCACAAATGAGAAATATCTCATTAAAGTATTAAAAATCCCACCACCCGTCTATGCGCGGAAAAGTTCGAAAGGAAAGAATAAATTCAATATTGCATAAATAATTACTTATTTACAAACAGCTGGTTTCGACAGACTTTACTGAAGACCTGAAGATGACATCAAAATCTGTAAAAACCGGTTGTTTGGAAATAAAGAAATATTTGTGCGATCTTGGCTTTAGAAAGATTTTACAAACTTTATGATGTTGTAAGTCACTTAAGCCATTTAGATAGTACAGAAAAAGGGATACACACAGCCTCCCAGAAAGCTAGTAAACTTTCGTAGTAGAAAAGGAAATCTTAAGAGGAGCTCTGCGGTAGGAAATATTGTGAAGTTATGATTCACTTTGGGGGAGGGGGCGAGGGCTCGCAGCAATTCCTCTTAATGAATCCGAGTTTCTAGTGCAGCTCAGTGCCAGCAGTAATAAAAAAGAAGGTAATGGCGCTCACCAATCTACAGGGTTAACCCCGCTGTAGATCCTGAAGGCGCCCGTGATATATTCTGTTTCTCTGATTAGGTGTTGCTGTGAGAAGAAACGACAGATAGTTATGTTATAAACTGCAAAAGGACCACTAATAGATACGGTAATAACACTGTTATCTGCAGGTGACAGTAGTAACCGGTGTAAGGAGCAAGAACTGTTATATGAATGAGTAGCAATAGAGAACCCAGTAATTAGCAAGTTTGTGTTGGGGAAGGATGGTGCTGGTATTTAACTGGAGGGGGGAATAACAACTGTGCTAGAAGAAATAGATAATGTAGTAACCGATATGGTTAAACTATCATCTCCCGTGGACATCAGAATTGGGTACTCTCCAGGTGCAAGTCAGAAAGAACCGCTAGACTTCGCAGGATGTAAAGCTGTTGGTGTACATGTGTTGTATAAATAACGATCCTCATCACATAATACTAAAGAAGTAGATGTTTCAATTACCTTATGTCTTCCTAGTGTTACAGCTACTAAGGAATATCACAGGGAAGATAATAAGCACATCCATGTCGTCTTCCTTTTTTCTTGTACTTGCTGAAACACATCTTGTTAAATATAGGCAAAAGAATAATGTTATTAATTCCGGCAGGTAGTTTGCTAGTTAATACAAAACATCTCAGTCAAAGTTTAAGCATGTAGTTGCTTATCAGGGGTTCCATGATAAAGAACCGCGAGGAGTGGTCGCGTGGTTTGAGGCGCTATGTCACGAATTGATCAGCCGCTCCCGCCGGAGGTTCGAGTCCTACCTCGAGCATGGGTGTGTGTGTTCTTCTTAACATAAGTTAGTTTAAGTAGTGTGTAAGTCTAGGGATCGATGACCTCAGCAGTTTGGTTCCTTTGGAATTCACTTTATTTGAGCATTTTTGACAGAGAGAGGGAAACGAATATAAGACAGTATCAAGTATTTCGTACAACAAAAAATAAACAGATGTTGCCAAAGGTCATGCAGCCCATGTCAGAATAGTATATGAGACATTCTATTTTAGATATAAAATAATAGTATCTACTTACGTACCTATTCCATTATGGTAAGAAAAGGAAAAAATATAGTAAGGTTTCTTGGGTTTCATCAACCTAAAAGAAAGAGATGCGTGACATGGTATCATGAATTTCAGATTAGAATAACAAGAGGGCTGTTAAAAGGGTTCAGGTTTTCAGAAAACGTAAGAGAAAACTACCAGCGACGGTTATGGAGGTAAAGGGAGTGGATGAATCAAGCAGATTGTGGCACTTGTTGGCTAAGACCACCCTCACATAGAAGGAATGTAAGGAAGTTGCCTCAACAAGAGTAAACAATAATTCAGAAGCTGGAAAGACTTTATGGTTTCGCTCGGTGGCGAATACTATCGTTAAAGATGATGCACAGTATGAGTACGTACGATCTCCAACCTAGTCGTGGATTTGCAACAATATAGTTAAGTCAGAATAAATGGTTATATTTGGTTTATTTGTAAATAACATCAACAGAAAGAAAAATCATAAGGTACAGATATGCAGACAAGTGATTTAAATCCGGCCCTTTCAGTAAGAGTGTTTGTGTTTTAGTGGCTAAATGGAGAAAACGTTTCTCATTCTATTCAGTATTTTCTTAAAGACGGTGTCTGAGTAGTGGTCAAGTAAGTGGCCCTAGAGCAATTCTATGTGGTAAATTAATTTTACTATGAACCTGTATCATAGGTAGATAAATCCGACGAAAGCCGTTGGAAGATATATGTGTTATCGATTAAAATTTAAAAAAAACGCAAGCATTAGTTTTCATTAAGTAGAAGATATCGCAGTTTATTAACCAAACTGTTACTATAGTTATCCTGCCTAAAGGTAAATAAATAATTGTCAGTATGACACTCCATTAGTCCTGCAAAAAGCTAACAGAAATGAAACAACAGAAACACTTTATTTAACACCTGTAAGATCATAGGTTTCTTACAACGATTTTATAGAAACAAAGTTGTTTGATTATATCTGTTGTGAGGAAAAATCTAGTTTCAGAAGTAAGTTACTGTATACAGCTAACTTCTTTAATAAAGCATCACACATTCAGCAATATACGTTCCTTATTCGTCAAAAGCCTGGTATCCAGTACGAAACAAATTATATTTGATAATTTATTACTAGATAGTAATATATATATATATATATATATATATATATATATATATATATATATGTGTGTGTGTGTGTGTGTGTGTGTGTGTCTTCAGTCGGTTGTTCTTTTTCTTTAAAAAGGCAGAGTCTATCGGATTATTTACAGCGTCTAATTTAGAAAATAGGTGCAAAGTATTGAAAAGCTCATTTATATGTGACTGTGAACAATTGTCTTAATTAACATGTCATTCAAATCAGATTGTTTAAATATATTCTTACTTTCTTAGAAAAGAGTGGTTAAATTCCTTTAGTTATAAATTTTGGGATTTTATTACTTTCTAATTGAATCTTAATGTACCATCGTCTGTGGGTTCCGCTTCACTATTCGGTTTAGTGACAGCTTTAAATTTTGATTCCGAAGATTAAAGATGCAGTACAACGAACAGAAATCATAGATGAAATTTCAGTTTTTGTAGAGCCACACGTGAGTTATCACTATTGACATCCTGATATAGACATATGAAGCTATGAAAGAATTCTGGAATCTAATTACGGAAATTTTGCCCCTCAAGCTCCACAGGATCATGCTTTGACGTACAGTGCGGTAAGGAAATTACAAATACAGTAGACTGGTCTGTTCTTGTGATCGTAATTTTGCTTTATCAAGGAATATAAAGTTTCTAACACATAAATGATTTTCGCCACACAACTTGCCTGATAGATTCCTTCCTATCGCGGAAAGGTACTTCATGAGGTGGTTCTTCAAGATGATGATTCGTAGTTTAGAAACTATGAATATAATCGTCTCCTATATCGTATGCCTACATGATGAATACAAGAGATGTTTCTCCGAAATATTTCCAAACAAAACACGTGACCCTTTAAAAGGCATCGTATTTTATGTCGTTGTGACAGACTAATGATGTAACAGAAGAGTCATTCAGAGCGAGTTTAATGGACAAATTGTTCCTGTCCTTTCCGAGGTGAGCTAAACGAAGGAAATGTGCATAAAATTACAATCATTGAATTACCAGTAAATTCTTAGATTCTTTTGTTTTCAAATACACTTGTGTGAAAAGCTTTTTAAGTTCGTTAATACGTAATCGACTGGTTTGTTGAGGTTCGTATCCGCTTCGCCTCGTCTGTTAATGGCCCTCTTAGCTCACTCAGAAGTAAGTGATGATTGATTCCATGTATGAAGCTTAGAACGCTTTCCTGCTGCTGAATGATCATATAAATGGTTATGTTTTAGATTGTAAATATCTTTAAAACTTTGATGTTTTTGCTAATTCATCAAGGATTTCATAAAAAGCTACTGTTTCTTTTCACCTGTTAAGTTTCAACGGTCTTCCAGCATATTTATGTAGTAGCTTCCTTCGTTGATACAACACTTCTAATTTTATTATGCATTAATTCTCCAAATAAATCTTCACTTCCCACAGAGTAAGTTAATTTACACACTCGTAAATTGTAAACGAGAACTATTAATTTTGGTTCGACAGAGGTTAGTTTACTTCATTACGTAATTTTACTGTTATCCATCCAAATATATCTATAATATTCCTGTAAACGAACTGAGAACCAAGACACTGTACTTGTTACGACTAAAAACTTCCCTCGCAGGGGAATGACGATTAGGATTGTCCGCAATGGGCCGTAAGCAAGTTCCTCATTTCGTACTTCCATTCTGAGCTCTCGCCGTCTGGTTTGTGGTCATTGGTCTGTCACATCATTCGACTAACGTAGGCATCCTGAGAGCACATTCTGCTAAAAAATATCGATGTAAGCAACCTGACGACATCGTGTAGTTATTATGCAGAAGTAATAAATGTGCGTACCTGTTTTTTCAGCACATTTATCTAAAATCCATATGACTCATAATTATATAAAAAAGTAGCGGCGAATGAACAGTTCCCAAAAAGGAACGATCACCACTCAACTAGTTCCCAAAGATGAATGAGTTTTCCCAATTCCAATAGATTAGCGAACCACACATTACAAAATTTCTGTTTAGCCTAGGAATCACCCTCGCTGTCCAGATAAAATTCGCACGGTACCAAACACACAGTTAATAGATAAAAATATTCATATTACTTCTCAATCCTACCTAAGTTCACAAAAAAATCTAATAATATTGAGTCAGCAGCAATTAACAAAAGAGATAATATTCGTAGAACATAATTTGTAGTGCCCAAAATACGTTGTTTTGGCTGCGTGGAGTTTCATATTCCGTACAATAGTAACATCGTTTTGGCATAGCTGTAACTACTTGGAACTAAAAAGATTGTTCGACAGTAAGAGCAGCTGTCATGCTAGGCAAGGGTCCTTGCAGAAGGACTACACTACGGGAAGGTCATAGGAATGCTCGACTGGTTCTGACGTATGGATGAATATCAATAACCGAAATCCGGCTCGAGATTATAGAGTGTCACCACAAATCATCGCGAACAGTTTACTGGAAACTGGATTGAGATCTCGATTTTCCGTGAGTCATTTACCACTGACTCCATGCTATATACAACAGAGACTTGCATAATGTAGATTCAGCGTCATCTGGGATAATGGTAAACAACCTATGTCGTTCAGCGATGAATACCACATTTGTTTGTGGTTGTTATATCGACAGCAACGTCTCCATAGACGGCCTGGTAAAAGCTCACAGTAAGCATTGATTCTCGAGATCTATACCTCTACAACTCGTGCAGATCATGGCGAGTACAGCTATTGGGTAAGTGGATAGCTTTGGTAAATGTTACTGGGCAGTTGAATACTGGCTAGTAAACCCATCAGTACCAAAGTACCAAATGGCATATTCCAGAAAAACAATTCAAGACTCCATATTGCAGTTCACAATTGCGCCTTGGAAAATGTTCTTATCTTTCACTGCCTGCTCGATCGCTTGCGATCTCTTGATTTCTATTGATTTGTCACCCATATGAGATGTGGTAGGGCAACGTATACTTTTACACTAGACTCCAGCCAGTAACATACCTGCACCTCTACAGCGCATGTTTCAGGCACAGTAAGATATCTCCGAAGATAACATTCGGGGAAGCCACAACAAATCAAAAAATGTATTACACCCACGGGGGCGACAACTTATGCTGGTGATGATGACGGACCTTCGTTTCGAATGAAAACAAAATTTAGTTATCTAATGCCCGTTGTGTGGTGACCAAGAAATTTAATAAATGTCAGACTGGTGTCCATGGTGCTACACTTTCCAATCCTGTTTCGTCAGGTATTCCAGAAGACATCTTAGGTGTAACTGTAGTAGTAGTAGTAGTTTAATTAAAGAGAGTTTCGTGCAAAATGTAGAACCATCCTTCAGAAGGTAAATTGATACGCATGAAACAGTTAATCTTTTGTATTTCTACATTTCTACCGTGTGCACAGGTATTGCCAAAGACTGAAACTCCTATTAATTTTTCACCTCAACAGTTCATCGATCACATCAGTTCGCTGATTTTGTAATGGTTTGTACCATTCTCTCAATTGATCAGCTGTGCTAAGATTCCCATTACTGTGAAACTTAGAGTTCTAACCGGCGTCAGGGGTTAGCACCTATCCACCCCACGCACATCGTACGAGTCACCCTTTTAACGAGTCACACTTGACATCGGGATATTTTGCAAGGTACGTATAACTCGTGGTATACTACAGACGTGCGTCTTTCCATAGTTGTTATTGTTGTTGTTGTGAAATAAGTAACTTCGAAGCACTTTCATTTCCATTACGGTAGAACTGTAGTTTCGTATGAAACTTGTGCCTTTCCTTTTCACATTCTTCGGAATGTTATTACTGCTTTTTCGCCATTCAAAAGTCTGTATTTGCTCAGTGTAAACACTAAACTTATTTATGCCACAAAATGTGTGACTTGTCACACCACGGCATCGTAACTTCACCCATCAGTAATAGTCTCGTACCCTCTACATGTCTATATTTTTGTTGATAAAGAAACTAAAAAATAAAATTAGCCACGATTTTTCCGAAGCGGTTGCGTAAATAGATCAGATAGTGAATTAATGACTTATAATTGGAAGCATTCTTATCAGTCACACACCGGGGAATAATAATGCGTTGCAACTGCGCGGGAATGATCGGATAGCCTTAGCAATGAATGTCAAGTGGTACAGAACTTCTCATTTTCTAGAACAATGAGGGACAGCACGATGTTTGAGCAGCGGGCTTCTAATAAAACGCTTAGGTAGCCTCTGTTATAATACCGTCCGAATTTATGAATGAATTAGTGGTAGTTTCGCTTGCTGATTGCTTCATTTAAATGAAAGCCACCTTCATCCCTCGTGTATTCCTAGTCAATGAGTTTGCACAGATCTATGTCCCCTGCAGGGAACTGAGTCTTTAATGCTCCGTGCTTTCTCTGATAATGCCCATAACATCGTTTTACAACCACTACAGTTTATCGATGCAAAACATAATGCCTAGAAGAGCTTCTTTACATGAAACGGTACGCAAACGTTCTGACGAATCCGAATAGTCTTACAGAATACAAGACGATTTGCGGTAATTGTGCAGCGTCATAAAGTCTCTGACAAGTGCGTCGTAATGGGAAATACTTTGTTGTTGATTTATGAAGAGTGTTATTGTGGATTTATTTGATTACAGAAGCTGTTTACAAGTTCTGTACAAGTAGAAGGTTCGAAGCACAGCACACTACTGGATGGCCATGCCTCCGTAAGGAATTAGCACTATGAAACACTACAAGTCATTGAAAAAATTGAAAGCCAGTCATAGTATATGAGAATACCAACCAGAGCCGAACGCCATTCCGAAACCGATTCCACAGAGTAAGTTGTCAACAGGGTGAAAGCTGGCGTGTGTCTGTCCACCATACAGACGGAGTACTAGACTAGACGGAATATTGTCGCTGCGCGGGCCACTTTATCCGTCTTTGGAAAAGCATAAGCTATTCACACGCCCAGGTTAATCAGAAATGACGTCAAAAAGACGTATACGTGTCTAACACTACATTTCGAGTAAGAGGAGCGTGTAACTGACACCAGTTTTTCCCGTGGGTGAGTGGTCTCTCGGAAATCACAGACACTGCAACTAAATGTTTGCGCTCGCAGCAATTTAAACTGTCCTCTTATGTTCCTGCCTAGCCAGACTCTCGGAAGCAGTAACATATTCAGAAATAAAGAGCCAAATATTTATGACATGCTAGGAATATAAATGCCACCGTCCTACTGCAACCTATGATGTCGCTACGTATTCGAAGAAAAGGTCAAATAATTGTGACAAGTAAACGTCCTTGTAAGTCGTTGCACTTGCCGCTATTTCGTCCTTCATTTTATAATCAAGCTGGTATCAGGAAATCGAAGAAGCTTATTCTTGAGACTACTCTGTAGTGTCAAAACTACTGGAAGCAAACGATAGTAACAAGTACTTGCTTATTTCTTATGTCGCCAATTAAGGTGTCATTAACGCCATTCTAGATGCTTATAGAGGGTTACGTGTCACTGACTACTGATGATGAGAAGCGGTGAACAGAAAGGATCAATCTAGTGTTAAGAGCAATGCGTACAACACAATACTCCAATAGTGAAAATGTTGTGCGTCTTGGGAGGCAGTCTCAAGGTTAATGCAGTAGTTAAGCACTAAAGTTCTATGCATTACGAAGCACCTCTTGAATACTCAGATGACACATTATACACTAAGTAAATATGAGCTGTTTTATTAGACCGTTTCACTCGCTTAAGGACGTAAAACAAATTTCTGGAAGACATAAGTTTTTGGAACATTAAAACGGTTATGTTCATAGATTGTGTGAAACGATGGATGAATGTATGACGCGGTGTACCACTAGCGACTACAAAGCACGGAGTGGCGAACACAAAGGAGGAAACGTCCTATACTCGTCCATTGCCTCTCTTGGAGTCACAGAATAAGTGTAAGCGACCTGGTATTCATTACATATTTATTTACCCAGCCAGTCATCTATTGTATTGTCTGGTGTTGCTTTGACATTGACTTAGGTTTTACCACACCTAGCCCGATCTCAGTTTTCTAAAATGTTGTATGGAACTTCTTTTTTGTTTTCTCATACGTACTACTGCGTGTAAAAATTATTATTAGCCGACTTTATTTATTTTTAGTATCACACCTGATGATGGGCATGTAACAGCCTGAAGCGGCCTCCCCCTCTCTGATGAACTCCCCTCATGCATGATGCACTTAAACTTTTTTTTCCTTTTATTGCAATTTGTTCAGCATTTCGATGACTTTGCCATTATTTCTTGGATGTGAAATTAATTTGCTTGGGCGCGCGGAGTGACCGCGCGGTTTGAGGCCCCATGTCACGGATTGCGCGCCCCCTCCCGCCGGATTTTCGAGTTCTCCCTCGGAAATGTGTGTGTGTTTTCTTCTTAGCATAAGTTAGTTTAAGTAGTGTGTAAGCCTAGCGATCGATGACTTCACCAGTTTGGTCCTTAAGGGAATTCACACACGTTTGAAAGATATTTTATGGCATATATTTAGTGACCACTGAGGTCGAATATCGAGCCTACCATTAAGGTGGCAAGTTCTTGCTTGGTGGACTTGTGCATGATTTGTAACATTGGACAGAGTCATTATAAGTAAATGCCAGTGGCCCCACAATTAACCGGTTCATCTCTGTTTCAATTATCCTCTCATTGTAGCACAGATTTTGGTTGGTGTCGGTGACGGGGTTTGAATTTGGTATTCTTATATTGGGCCTTGGGAATTTACTTACTTGGTGCTCAGTCGTTCATGAATTATATGAATCTGTTCTGCCTCATGTCTTTCAGTAGCCACTGAGGCGGCGCGGCCTTCTCACTTTCCATGCCTTCCCACTACAAGTGAAGTTCTTAATCTTATGGCACTGAGAACTAAGTTTCAGTCAAGATGTCCACTACCTCAATCCATCCTAGCCACGTCTTGCCTCCTCCAGTCCATCTCTGTCCTGTATTTCTTCTTGATTTTAACATCTTTCAATCTAATTGTAGATTCCTGTAAATTTGAAATCATTGTTATCATCTGTTCCAAAAATGTTAGTGCCCAAAGGGGGTTCGAAATCTTCGTTGTAATCCTGCACCTGTAAATTTTAAAATATGGTCAGATGCTGAGCTTGTATAATATTGAATATTGTTACCTTCCTACTTGAACACTTGCAAAAGCGCCGTCAAGTTGTTTTAATTGTAATCCTGAACCTGTAATATTTTTCTAAACAAGGGCCTCCTTGCTTGCTTAAAATTTAGTATCTAATGAGTGGTTTTCAAATTGCTTTGGTAATGCTCTTTCTGTCATAGTAGTGAAGTCCGATTTGTCTGTTTGCAATGTTATCGATGCCTAAAGGCTGTGTTTTTACGAATGTAAAACTCGTTATTTTAAAAAGATATTACTTGTCTTGGAAATGAAGAAAAAAATTGTAAGTTTTGTCCTTTTGGTTCGCCGTCCTGAAATCAATGTGACAGTTAGTGTTGATTTAAATGTTATTGATGTTTTAAGAATAGTTGTTAAATGAAGGATTACCAGCTACTGTGCCTGACTCAGCAGCTTCCTACCGCCCGTTAAGTTGTCGAATCCTTGGGCATCCACTGAGATCTCAGGTTACATCCCAGTCTTATACCTATCGAAGCCGAGAGTGAAAGACGCTATATGTTTATAAATAATTTTATCATATTCTACCTTGATCTATTGACAGCATTAGCGGATGTGTTTGTGACTTCTTATTCTTACTGAAACGTATCTGCTTATGCAGGTCGTTCACAGAACCTCTCCCAAGTTTCTCTTTTGTCCCACGCTCTTTCATTTAGCATCTCCTCCCATTGCAATCCTCTTCGTTTCCCATCAACCTTCACCTGATCTTTCCATCTCATTCGTAGTCTTACAATTGGTCTTTGTCCAGATTCTGTCCATTGCAGGTCTCTTCCTGCAAGTCTTATTGTCCTCTTCCTTTAATGTCGCCAAACCATTTAAATCTGTTACTCTCCATAGTTTTGTTAAGTGGATAGGGTAGAATGATTAGAGCAATTAGGTTATTAAAGATAGGAGTTAGTTAAAATGTGAAGGAACCTGGGAGCCAGATATATGCGTATTACATTCTGTGGCGCAGCTCAGTGGTAGGGTACCGTGCTGCAAGTTGGTTCGCCAAACGCAAAGCTAAGTGACACGAAGGTGGACACTGTGTCACTGAGCAACGGATGACATGGCAAGAATCAGCTGGCTCCATGCCAGAATGTCAACACTGAGGGCAGTAATCGGGTCAGTTACACCAACGGGGCAACACCAAAACATTTCACCGACCTGCTGTGGAGGAAGAACCCCATAGATCAGTGGCAGAAAGCCACGTTTAAAGACCAGCACACAAGTGGCCACGATCGACTGTCATGAGGCACTCGAGTGAGGCATAGCGTGTGTCATGAGGCATTGGAGTGAGGCAGAGCGTGTGTCATGAGGCACTGGAGTGAGGCACAGCGTGTGTCATGTGGCATTGGAGTGAGGCAGAGCGTGTGTCATGAGGCACTGGAGTGAGGCACAGCGTGTGTCATGAGGCATTGGAGTGAGGCGTCGCCATCAGTTTAGAGTCGCCATTGTCGTCGCAGTCATGGTAACGCACTGTCGCTAAGGGACCCTTAAACACCAACGCCAAACAGCTGCAAACAGGGATGGTCGCTGAGACTGGCATCGAACTGTCCCACTATCGCCGCCGAAACACTCCTCCACCCCCTCTCTTCATCCGCGATCACCGTTTTTTTAGCATTTTTGATGTGCACCACTGTTTTATCGTCTTTTACACTGATGGCTCCAAACAGGAGAATGTCCTTGGCTGTTATGGAGTGTTCCCTGATCATGTTACCCGGATTCGCCTCTCTGATGAATATACCGTTTTCGCAGCGGAGCTCCACGCAATCCTGAAGGCACTGGAGCGGATGAATCGTGTTCGGGGCACTCGATTTCTCCTTTGCTTCGATTCTCTTAGCGCCTGACAATCATTGCAGAATCTGTACCCACATGAGGAGATGGCCCAGCTGATATATGACCAACTGTACTCGCTCCAACGGCGGGGTAAGGAGGTGACCTTCTGCTGGGTGCCTGGTCATATGGGGCAATAAAGAGGCCGATCGCGCTGCCGAGGAGGCATGCAGAGAGCAGGATGTGGTCCAGTGTCCTATTCCCTTGCAGTATGTCATTTCTGCACTCCACACTATGTGCATGGAGTTGTGGGAGGAAGAATGGTTGGTGGTGACGGCCAATAAACTGCGATTGGTGAAGGCAACAACTTGGCCGTGGCGTTCCTCCTGCCAGTTGCCCAGCTGTGAAGAAGTGACCCTCACGCGTCATCGGATTGGGCACTGTCCTCTCACACAGAGAATCCCCCGTTTTGTGATGCTTGTGGTCTGCACATCTCTGTCCGCCACATTTTATACCGTGATGTAACGGCAGAAGCACAAGTTGATGGGGATCTGCCCTGTGTGTGTCTCGGGTTTTAAAGTTTTGTGGTGCGTCTGGACTCTGGCCTAAACTTTTAGGCTGGAGTTTTTAGTGTATTGCAAAGTGGCTGGTTCTTCCCTTTTTTTTCCTTGCGGTCAGCCAGCCACTTCCATCTGCTATGTTGTTTTAGCTCCCTCTACCACTTTCTTCCTGTGTTGTCCATGTTTTACTACTGACGGCATGCTTCGTCCCACGCTTCGGTGTGAGTATCCCCATACTTTTCCAAGCTTGTTACCTGTGTTTTCGTTCTGTTTTATCTTACTGTTCTCAGCATTTTCTTGACACCCGTCTCAATCTGTTACAGAGCGGGTGCTGAAGACCTTGCCATCGTGCGCCCATAGAACCCTCTCCATCCATCCATCAACCATCAATTATAGCAGAGGCCCTCGGCACGTGTTTCCAGCCGCCGTGGTGCGACACAGCAAGGCTGTAGCGCTTCTGCCGAGACAGCAAATTCCAATTACGTCACCATTGACACGGTCACTGGGCAGTCGCACGTATGAGCATCCACCGGCCACCTTCGTCGCCATCGACAATGTTACTAGTGAAAACAAACCTCATTCTGATGATAACACCAATGTATTGCAGTTGATCAATAAATGTTGTTACTCTGTCATCAGGAACCATCCGTGAGCACACCACCGCTAATCTCTTCCTCGTGACCATCAGACAAGCCACGTTCGAATCCAGCGACTGGTAGTGGAGTCCCATACCCAGGGGCTTAATCTGCAGGGTATTGTTTCATTCCTTATCCTATCTGTGAAGTTCATTTCCGTCACCAGCACCCACGGATTTGAATTCCCGCTATGCGAGTCTTGCGGCCGCAAGGTGTCGGAGGTCGTTTCGCAGAATGGACCAGCAGCATTGCACACATAGCAATAGAAGGATTTTTCCTGTTGACCAAACAACTTCACCGTGTTGTTCATATGAGGATCTAGTTATGCATCGGTTACCAATGGCGAGTGAGCCCGTTCATGAATGCACAGGGCATTTGTTATTGGGAAGCTACAATGTCATGTATCGAAAGAAAGATGTTCTTGCAAGCTTGGAAGCAGTTTCACTGCTAATTTCTGATTTATGGATATTGTAATGATTCTGAAGGTGAATGTATTCCTTCCCACGTTTTGTTCAAAAATGTTCAAATGTGTGTGAAAGGTCATTAGTCGCTAAGCCTACACACTACTTAAACTAAATTATTTTAAGGACAAACACACACATCCGTGCCCGAGGGAGGACTCGAACCAACGTTTTGTGATTTATGAGCAAGTGAAATTAGAACATTACCAAACCCAATTGGTGATACCAGTGTTAGTGGCCGATATTTAGTGCTTCGTCCAAGAAAACTTAATTTTTTTGGTAAAGCACATTTTGATGTTTTCGAATATCATCACTGACTTCGCCACATTGGTACCTGAGTTAATTTCTTTTTAGGCTTATTCAATTAATATTTTTATTTTGAATAATTACTTGGTGTAAAACTATTTTGTTTCGTACTAGAAAGTCCATTAGACGTCCATGTCACGGTTGGCCAACTAATAAGAGAGTTCTTTGATACCATTTTAATCGTTTTCGTTTGTTACTTTCTTAATTATTAATAAGTAACAGGCTTAACTTGGCCATTACTGTTCATAGATAACTTGTGTTTAAGAGTGTTTTTCAAGAAAACAAAGAAAAGTTAAATTAAGATCAAAGTGTCCACACTCCTCACGAGCCCAGTACCACATTCTTGAAATCGTTAAACTATCCTTCCTCGTGTTACCTAGGATCTCCGTTGCTTGTATATAGCTCAGATCTTTCTTTGTACAACTCCAAAATTTTGATCTATTGGTCAAAACTGTCGGGTAGTATGACTTGTATGTCGTAACTTTGCTTTGGCAGGTATTTTGGAATTTATAATTATGTCCGATATAGAATAACACACTTTTTCGGAACTTTGTCGTATTTTTTTACTTTCTTGGTTAATTTACTTCCTAGTTAGTTGAAAGCATCTGCTTCTTTTGAATCTACTTATTTGAAACTTACTTCCTTCATTATTTTTTCTTTCATTTTCTCTGCTGATTTTCATTGCCTCACTTTCCATCAAGCTAAGGCAATTACTTAGTACTGTCCGCAGCTCGTGGTCTTGCGGCAGCGTTCTCGCTTCCTGCGCACGGGGTCCCGGGTTCGATTCCCGGCGGGGTAAGGATTTTCTCTACCTCGTGATAACTGGGTGTTGTGTGTTCTTCATCATCATTGATTCGCAAGTCGCCGAAGTAGCGTCAACTGAAAAGGACTTGCAATACGGCGGCCGAACTTCCCCGCATTGGGCCTCCCGGCCAACAATGCCATACGACCATTTCATTTTTATTTAATAATTTATTGCTGAAGCAGATACACGTCTAACGTTTGGTGCTTAGGTCCTTATTGCTTATAATAAATATTTTTCCCTTGTCTCCTACGCAAACACTTCAGAGATGGTCAAGGTCTCAATGATAGTTCGGTTTCTGATTCAGACCAAATGTATGTCATCTTATTTGCCGCTACAGTATCTGGTGATAATAATCAAGTATCAGCAGCGAAGATAAAGTGTCGGAAGCTTAAAAGTTTGAAAGTATAGAAACTTAAAAGAGTAGTTCGTGTTAGCCTCACAATTAAAAACTTCTCAGCCCTGAAATGCCGGCAACTTCTGGGATTATTAATGTCGCTAAGTGATCAGGGCGTGCAGTCGACAGCTTTGCAAGTTCGGAGAGGGGTGGACGGAGGTAGGGAGGAGAGTTTGGACTTTAGGATCCTGCTGGAGCGAGAGGGAGAACCCTGTGGCCAACTCGGTGAATCCGCTGTAGAGGGATAACAATATTGGCTCAGGAGTTGCAAAGCGGCTCATCCGTCCCACCTGTATAACTTCACACTGTGGTAACGTTGCCAGCACGATCTCAGGCGCTACAGTGACGACAGTGGTATATTTCTCATGTGAAGTCGATCGTAATAACTATTTCCAATTGGATACCAACAAAAAAGGGTAATATTTCTGTAGTAGGTAACTTACGTTATGGAAATATTCAACACAACTTCACCGATATTTGATACATTGTATTAGTTCACTATTTTAGTCCCGTCTTACTAATTTTCTGTTTTTCGTATTTTCTTTAATAATAAAGAAATAGAAAAGGGAGCAACCGGGAAAGAAAGTCGTTGTTCTGTCTTCTTTCTAAAATTAATTTTCGGACTGTACCGAAATTTGCGCTGATTTGAAACTCTTGGAACATCTTAGTAGATTAAAACTGTGTGCCAGACCGGCATTCAAACCTTTCCCTTTTGCGAGTAAGCGCTTATCTGAGCTTTCCTTTTTAATGCAATATATCTTCTGATGCAACGAGAAAATTAGTTATACTGACTCACTTTTTCTATGTTCTCAATCAAAAGTTCTTTTTTTGAGGTAAAATGAAAATAATTGACTGTTGCGAATTTTAGATGGTTTCATTTTCAAATTGAAAGTAAATAAACTAAAATATGACTCTTATGACTGTTACATTCTACACTAGTAAAATTCACAGAAATTTATCATATTAAAAATCGTTTATGTCCCTCTTCTTTCTAAATATTATAAACTATGGATCTTGCTGAATACAAGAAATTATGAGGTTTTGACAGAATACAATCTCCTGCTTTGTAAACTTATTCTTGATGACTGTAAAAATTTTTGTCTTGTTATACAACCTTAACCTACGTTAAGTACGTTAAGATGCAGTAAACATAGTGCATAAAAGTACGAACCTTAGTAATAAAAAGTAAAGAATAAAACCTTTCAATTACGTTCGTAATGGTCTTAATATCTCGCCTGCAAAGATAGCATGTTCTTCCGTACTTTGCGAAAATGTACCGATAATTTCACAGTGCTACAACTTTCGGATATGTTGAGGATTAAACTGTAGCCTGCAGTTCATCCAGATTGTTAGTTTCAACTTCCTGCAATAACGGTACGTCGTTACAAGCTGCGTGCAAAAATACTGTAAGAGTATGTCAGTTTTAGCTTAACTGAAATTCGATTTATTAGAAGTATAAACTGTATTATTTTGAATTGTCAGCATCGTCTGTTCTAGTTCTAAGCTGCATCTTTCCAGTTCCAATATTTATACCTGTTCCTGATCTTAAATCACATTGGGGTTTTTGGTTGGGATTATGCTACATGCCTCTTTTCCTTCATTTCCGAATATTTCTCGCTGACTCAACAGTCTCCCTCTATGTTCTTTCCCTTTTCCACAGGAAACTGGTGTTTGGCACAGAAGATCTCTTGAAAATTAGACATCTTTATGTCTTCAGTTTCACTTTCCCCGTAGGCCCAACTGGAAGTTACTGAGGAGTCAGTATTTACATCACTTTGTCCCTCTTCGGCACTGCTAGCAGAAATTTTCCTCATAGATTCTACCGTTGAAATTGACTTGTCTTTTATATAACGGAACACTCAGCTTTTTCTGTGAAAAACTGTTCCGATGTTTCAGACACTGAGTCCGCAGATTGTGTACTTGAAGTCTCAACTGTGTCCGTGTGTAATTGTTCCGTTGTGTCAGATGATGAGTCCGCAGACAGTTTCGCTGGATATATCATCGATCGCCTTTCAAGGCGTGTCTCCAGAGCCTTGCCCATCACACGCCCCTACTTCCATCACGGGCATCTCTGAACTCTCTGTTGGAAACTGACAAACTGCGATTGCAATGTAGCATTTACAGTCAGGTTATTTAATGTTCGTTGCCTCGACACTGCTAGTATCAGCCGTGCCGTCTTTTCAGCTACACTGTTAGTAATGAATCGTGTGTTTACTTTCAAAATCTTTCCTTAAAGAATTTACTTTATGTACTAGCGATTCATCAGGAACATTAACACATTTAATCACACTATATGAGCGTGGAAGAAGTTGCCAGTGGTTAACTGATGAAAACAAATGAAATTTTTTCGTAAAAGCCCTTTCATTTTTTTAACGAATTTAAAAATTTTAATCAGGAAGCACCTTCTAAATAACAAGAAACAATTTATTCAGAGACAGAAATAACAATTTTTTTGACAGTATGAGCTTTCAGGCTGAGAACCTTGCCGCTCCCTTTTAACACGGCCGTTGTCCTGACCGATCACAACAACCTCTGAAACACTACAATGGTGCAAATCTGGAACACACCAGATTACTTTAATCTAAAAATTTTAAAACTAACACAAACACATAAACTATGCACCCCATAGGAGGGATGGAAATGGTACAAGACACTCATATTAAAAAAAATTACTTGCCACTGAAGGTGCAACGTGTTTTTAAAAGAAAACTCTTATGGTAGAAGTGTCGCAACCTTATATATTAAAATGACCATTTAAATAGAAATCCATGAAATGAAGTCATACATAAAATATACAAACATGCTCTACATTGTACATATACCGCCTCTCAAGACGATAGGCAAGATAAAAACATATTTCAGGAATTCGGCCTTTACACCTGAAGCAATAAATTCTTTAACACCGAATCCGACAAACATGAGAGAGGCAGCTATTAACGTATGGCAGATTGGCAGGGGGATTACTGAACAACCCGAACCGCAGATTGCTCTAACCCACCCCTACTCCACAAGGGAAAAACGGACCATCCAATTCATAAATAACCGCCTTCCCGCGGGTGGGCAAAAGGAGAAGAATGGCGGGACGACCCCAAAACAAAGTGGCTGGTGACCTCACCAAGAAAACAAGTAGAATTTAACAAGTAAATGAAACAACATATCTCCTATCAGTGAACTGTTAATTAACTGCGATTTCTGGCGAAGACCTGGCGCAGCACCCCCAACGCTCTCCCGAACCGCTGCCAGCCGCTTCAACGGACGCAGGAAGACGCACCGATCTCCCGTCTCACGGCATCGCAGCTCACACCGGCCAGTCCGATGTCGTGTTTTGATGTTTTGACTCCTGTTGCTCTCATGTCGACCGCGAATCAATACCCCTTTCTATAAGGCGCGGCCCACTGGACTCACGTGGGGACCTCAAATGCGCCGACGCTCAAGGCGGACAAGTCATGTTGTGTCTCAGTGCGCGACCGACCAACCGATCGATCCAACCGCCAATGACCGTTGCCTAACTCGCAGACTCAGATGCAGGAACTCGGCCCCGAGCGGGCGACCACTATCTGTGTTCTGTTACTGGCAGAGTGGCAAGACTCTCATTTTCTGGCTTTAAAGTTGGATCCAAACGACAGACATACTAGCACTCCGGCGACAGATAGACACTAACTGCCGCACAAATGCGAACGAGAGACTGGCCCAGCCTCAGTCCGACGGACCAACTGCCACTGGCGAGCTCATAGCGCCCCTTAAATGCACGTGAACAGGCAACCTTTCCCCTTTTCCACCAGAGGAAGACACCAAAGCTGCGATTGCTACGGCGGCGCCACTGCCAGAAACGGATGGCGACTGCTTTACACTACGCGCTGCGGCGCTCTCTTCAAAAAGCAAATTTTATCACGGCTCAACCTTCTCCCCTCAAACTAGAACAGGCACCCGAACCTAAGGACTTCACCTGGCTCAAATGGACTCGATATTTTCTACCGGTCTGATCGTGTCTGACGAACAGGTTAACCGGCCCCAACAGACCGAGCACCGTGCATGCACCTATAAAGAGGGAGGGGTGTGAAATTCCCTTACTCGCCCCCCCCCCTCCCGCATCCTTCCTCGACCCTAAACATTCTTAATATAGACTTGATCCCCCGACCTTCCCTGATAAGGACGCCTATTACGGTTGTACCACACGGCTTGAAAACCATGGGCAGCCGCTATATTGCGACGAGCCCAATTCCAGTTCTTCCTAATTAACCCCAGGGATACCCGCTCAGGAAGTAAGCCGTGGATGCGCCATAAGTTAGACAAAGGCGAACTGATAGGATACGCCAATAAGAGAGAGGCCGGAGTAGTCTTCAATGCCTCATGAACCGCAGTGTTGAACGCAAAATTAATCTAGGGCAAGTTAGTATCCCACTTACTTGGTTTAGCTTGATGGTAAAGTTGTGATTCAGACTTTCAGCAAAAGACCTCTGATGGTAATACGGTGTTGTGTTTATCTTCTTGATGCCATTACCGAAACAAACGGCCCTAAACTTATCTGACACAAAAGCAGGGGCATTATCACTGACCAAGCTCTTAGGAGGCCCAAATATCGAAAAGATGTTAGTAAGGTGAGAAATAGTTACGTTGGAAGTACTACTTCTACTGGGAATAAACCAAGTAAAACGAGAAAAGGCATAAAAAAATGTCTCTGAGTGCGACTTAACATCTGAGGTCATCAGTCGCCTAGAACTTAGGACTAATTAAACCTAACTAACCTAAGGACACCACACACATCCATGCCAGAGGCAGGATTCGAACCTGCGACCGTAGCAGTCGCGCGGTTCCGGACTGCGCGCCTAGAAAAGGCATCAATTACCACCAAAATATACATATTTCCTCTACTGGAACGTGGCAACGGACCCACATAATCGATATAAAGACGATCCATAGGATAATTCTCACGTTCCGAAGACAATAGATCTTGCTGTAGGGTATTTCTAGGTATCGCGGCCCGTCACAAATGACTACCGGATACTAATTTCTTAATGTCACGCTCATGATGAGGCCAGTTCACATACTGCTTAATTTTCTGAATCGTTTTATATGTGCCTAAGTGACCTCCCACCGAAAAGCAATAATACTACTGGAATATTGACTGGATTAATATTTGTGGCAGACAAATTCAGATGTGGCGCTCTCCACTCACTGCCTTCCATAGAACAGAATACCTTTCCTCAAGCTGTAACCTCCGACTATCTCACCCGGTCTAATCCGCTGTTTGATGGAACCCAGTTCAACATCCTGTTCCTGGTTTTCTTCGAGATTACTAAACAGTTAGCCGGCCGGAGTAGCCGAGCGGTTCTAGGCGCTGCACTCTGGAACCGCGAGACCGCTACAGTCGCAGGTTCTAATCCTGCCTCGGGCATGGATGTGTGTGGTGTCCTTAGGTTAGTTAGGTTCTAGGGGACTGATGACCTCAGCAGTTAGGTCCCATAGTGCTCAGAGCCATTTGAACCATTTGAACTAAACACTTGGAGTACTTCCCCCAAAACCAAAAGCTGACCCTGAAGTGAACCCTGGTGGGGCTCGTCTGAAGAATCGGATAGTGGATCAAACATCCGGCTGAGGGCATCAGCGACCAAAGTTCTCGGAACCCTTGACTTGCCTAACCTTAAATTTAAAGGGTGCGATTTTCACGGCTCAACGTGTGATCCTACCGGTCTTTCGTGGCATAGCCAAGACCCAGCTCAAGGCTTGATTATCAGTCTCCAGCAACAAAGGTTTGTGCTCAAGGTAAAACCGGAATTTTTCTAATGAAAATAGGACCGCCAAGGCCTCACATTCGTAGACTGAGTATTTTGCCCCAGCATCATTCAAACGGCTCGAGACATAGGCCACAGGTTGCCGCTGACCTTGCAATTCTTGTAATAAGACGGCTGACACACCCGCAGTCGATGCGTCCGTCTGAACTATAAAAAGCTTATCAAACTCAGGTACCCCAAGCACCGGTGGATTAGCAATGGCACTTTTGACCTGTTCGAAGGCCGCCTGGTTGGGGGGATCCCAAGTAAATCTTACTCCTTTTTTAAGAAGCTGAATCAAAGGAACCGCAAAGGTCACAAAATTCGGAACGAACCTCCTGAAATAATTTGCCATGCCAATAAATATGAAGTCCATGAATGGCTGCAAATGGTCTCCTAGTAGCTGAACATAACCTCAGAATCCAGTACATTCCATATAAATACAGCCCATACTAATTTGGAGTCACCATCAGCTTGGACACTGCCTTGTTGATAACTTGGATCCATGGCTTCGGGAGGTCTGTACCACACTCGAATCCTACCATTAACTCATATGAACTGTAAGGTCCAACCCATGTGGTCATGAATCCAGAAGAGGTGCTGCAGGTGATGCTTGCTGTTCTTAGAGACAGTCGTGTCGGTCGTTTACTGCCATAGCCCACTGACGCCAAATTTCGCCACACCGTCCTAACGGATACTTTCATCTTACGTCCCACATTGATTCCTGCAGTTATTCCACGCAGTGCTGCTTACCTGTTAGCACTGATAACCCTATGCAAACGCCTCTGCTCTCGGTCTTAAGGCCATCGGCCACTGAAATTTGGTATCCACGGCACACTCCTGACACTGTGGATCTCGGGATATTGCATCCCCTAATCATTTCCAAACTGGAATGTCCCATGCGTCTAGCCCCAACTATCATTCCGCATTCAAAGTCTGTTAATTACCATCCGGTGGACATAACCACCTGAGTATAAATGACAGCTCCGGAAATGCAGTGACCTTTTTATTCTTTGTATAAGCGACACGGCCGCCTTCTGTATACGTGCATATCGCTGTCCCATGACGTGTCACCTCAGTGTATAATAGCTGCTTGTTTATAACTGTTTTACGTACATGTAGAGACTGCTAGGGAAGAGACAGAACCTGACTGCGGAGAGAAAACCTGCTTGGACAGGCTGTGGAGCAGGAGGGAGCAGTGAAAACTGTTTGTGTATGTACAATGATGAGCCAAAACAATATGACCACTCGCTTAACAGCTTGTTTGACCACCTTTGGAACGCAATACAGCAGTAGTCTATGCGGTTTGTATTTGGCAAGTCTTTGCTAATATCTGGGGAGCAATGTTTGAGAACGTGCACTGTTGTGGCGAACCCACCATGATGCACTAACCGCTGACCGCCTGCGAGCCGCAGCATTTAAACTCCAGCGATCCCACACTACCACCAACCGATCTTCGGACCACAACAATAATTTGGCCAGCTGGCCGTGAGTGGGTGACAGTAGCGGCAACACCAAGCCAACAATCGACGCTCGCAGCAGCCAGCTACGTGTGCCGATAGGACTACTACCAACAAGGGAACCAGCCAAAAAGAAAGTTGTAATCAGCGTTCAGGTCATGATTTAAGCCTGCGGTCTGGCCGCTGCTGCCACCCTGTCCAACACTCGCCATCTCTGCCTTTTGCCTTTGACGTCGCGCTTCTGGGGACGGTGCTGCTCAGTACGACACTTTCGGTCTTGGAGAAGTCTTCAGTGGTGACTATCGAGCGTAAACAAATTCTATATCCCATGGCGGACACAGAGGTCAACTCAGAACCCAGGCAGGATATATTACGTGCCAAGGTAGTGGCTTTGCCTATTTTTTGTTCCAATTACTGTTTCAGGTTCCTGTTAGGAACCGATAATTTTTGTTCTTTGAACTTGGAACGATGTTAACCTTGTAAAAGATCCTTGTTGCTAGCGCAGTCCAGTAGATGTAATATCGATGGATTGCTCACGCGCTGCCTGCGACATGTAAGCTATAAGAGATTCTGAGACCAAAGAGCAGTGTTGACTGCAGTAGGAACTTGTGAAGCAGTAGCAGTAAGTAGTTGCTAGCTGTCTGGTGTATCGTGTTGGCTGGGCCGGTCGTGTGCAGCGATGGCGGAGCCTCAGCGTTGTAGTATAAGGTAAAAGCAGCGTCTCTCATATGTAGTATTGTTATATCAAGTCCCTTGTAAATGTTTAAAAATCGCTTAATAAGAATTTTTCTCATAAAAAGTAACTTTTGACAATCATTCATTTAAATTTAAAGAATTTACTAATTTCTCCGATCCTTGGTCATCCCGATTATTGAAAAGAAAAATCAGTTCTTTCCTTTTATATAAGACAAATCTATCGGCCAGCATTGCACTTAGCTGCGCCAGAAAGATTTCTTATAGGAGCAGATATATACGCGTTATCCGGCGACCTAATTAAGGTAAGATTTTTCAGTTTATTCCGAATGATGTATCAGGGCCATGACGCAGCACTGCCGACGTCCAAAATTTACCAGGTTAAATTGACAGTCAATTATTGAAAGGCTATAAGTGAGTCGCAATTTTATTGAGAGATTAGTAGCATTGTATTATTGGTAGGTTACGGAATTTATCTGTGGGAGATACGCTGAATGCTATAAATAATTATATCTCTTACTGTTGGGAGGTTACGGAAATTATTTTGTGGGGAGGTTACACTAAATGAGAATATTATTTATATTATTTTATTTTGTGGGGAAGTTACACTTGGCTACCCTGCCAGGATCGTATTTTTGTGAATTTTTGAGAAGTAGTCAGTTATATATCTGCTCTTATTTACACCACTGTTAAAGGTAGTTTGCATCTGGCGCAAAGCATTTACTAACTTGTCACTCTTTCTTTCACAGATCATCGGCAATTTATTGCTCTTTTTTGTAACTGTATTTGTTCCATTTTTGCTTTGTTGCTTTTGCAACTTAACTTTAAGTTGTGAAAATGCCGCGAAAAACTGTTAACAGTACATCGCGATCCGTAATGAGTGAGAAAGGCGAGTTGAATAATTTGACTGATAATACTAGCGACACTCAGTGTCTTGATGATAATCCTCCAGTCACAGACAATCAGTGCGTACCGACCACCAGTAATGATTCTAATCTAAATGATGAGCAAACAAATTCAATTGTGCCAATGTAAATTTAACAACAATTGATGACGCTGCACTTTCCGTTACAATGAACGCTGTCCAGTTTGACACACCTGATTTGCAAAATTTATGTAGCGAACAGATAATTGTTTCTAACGAAGGTGAGCAACACACACAAAACACGTCAGATTTATTTGATTCCGCTGTAGTGGCCAACAGTGCACATCCGATTAGCGAACCTTTTCGTGAATCAGACAATGACCAAATGGTTATTCGAAAGGTGTCGCATGCAGATACACCATCACACATCATAGAAAATAGAGTCTCTACTTTTGGCATGGATCAAGTTATGGCAGTATTGCTACAACTTAATGAAAAACTTGACAACAATTCCAAACAGTCGAATGAAAAACAAGACAACAATTACAAACAACTTAATGAAAAACTAGACAACAATTCCCAACAACTTCACGAAAAATTAGACAACTATTCCAAACAACTTAGTGAACAGATTACAGCTGTTGCCGTGCAATGTCATGATACTAAAGAACAATTACGTGAGGAAATTAAGGCTTGTGCTAGGAACAGTAGTGAAGAAATTAGATCTGTGGCACACGAATTAAGTAATACCACATGCAGCCACAACTACATTACTTAGAGATGAAATTAGTGCAGTCGCTAAACAATGTTCTGCAAACGCAACGAGTTTAAATTAATGTCAGCAGAACTTTCACGCACACTGGATGCGAAAGTAGACAAGAAATTCGAACAACAGAACTTGCCTAATTGACGAACGTTTTAATCACCACCTACAAAACAGTGAAACGCGTTACCGTAAATTCATACAGGAACAGAACAAAGTAAGGAAACAAGTCATGGAAACAATTACTGCACAGAGAGATGAAGATAAGCGAAAGTTGTTTACGAAAGGAAAAACATACGTAGACAACAACTTTGCTACAGCATCAGATGAAATCAAACAGCTGAACACTGAATTGCATGATGAAATCTACACTCTTAAAACAAAAGCAGACACTCATACAGTAGACTTTCAGACAATGACCAGCAGACTTGAACAGTTGGAATTAATACAGGATCCCTATGCTATTAAAGCAGACGTTAAGAAGTTGAACAAAACCACCCGTAAAATCCAAAAACAAATTAACGTTTGTGACACTAAAAATGACGATCAAGTAAAAGCGCCGACTGAAAAATTTGATGAATTGGCCAGTCGTATTGACGCTATCGAAAATAATAATGATACCAAATATGACGATACGTTACCAGTTTCGTTCAATCAAACATCCGAATTCCAAAATTTACAGCAGACAATCAGTGAGATAGGTTCGTCCAATAATACATTGCGTAGAAAAGTGCCGTCTTTACAGCAAGAAGTGACAGAGATGAAAAATGTTTCAGTCTCTAACACGGCACAGCATACGCCACATTCCGAACATTTCTCACACTCACACAGTAAGTGTAATTCAGGTAATTTACAGAGAGTACTTGACTTGGATTCCGGGCAGACACAGACAATCAGATTATCATAAAATCCTGAAACCTGTTCAGACATTCAGAGAGGAAAATTTTGATTACAAGCACTTTCTACCCGTTAGGAAATTTAAGGTATTTAAAAATGTCAGAACACAGATTCACCCTTTGGACTTGATACAACAATTTAGCTTTACTTTTCCACCAGCTTGGCCTTTAATGCAGAAACTAGAATACAACAATTTGCTTTTGAATTTTCGCCAGCATTGCCTGTAACGCAGAAACTAAAATTTATTTGCAGCGCGCAAGAGACCTCAGGGGATTCATTACACTTCGATGAATATGTGCCATAGCGTGCACAGGGCCCCGAGCCGTAGTAGTGCTATTTCCTCTTTAGTTTTCTGCACTGCTGCCTTCTCTTTTACTATCCTTTATATCTATCAAAACAGCTCTTCAACTATCGACCTATCTAGGGTTATGAATGAGTAAAGAGATATGACAAGTTTTACCGAAAGTGACAGTTTTCATTAGACACTCACGAAATAAAAAAAAAATACCAGCATAATTTTAATAACACTCAGAACTTTAATCATCAGTATGTACAAAATTTTCAGCAATCGCAGACACATTTTGGGAACAATAGAGGGTTTTCAGCGCAACAGCATCAAAAGCAGCTGGTTAGCATACCAAACCAACAATGTAGTCTGCAAGGTCAACCAAGCTTTAATGTTTCGCCGCCTACACGTATAGCATCGGCTCCGCCAAATAGTAACGCACAGCAACTAGGAAATCACCACGTACAGAAAACACTCCATTTCAACTCGTATCGCAACGCGCCGTATAGCAATGATTATTATGACAGACGTAAAAGTAAAGTGCACAGTTTTCAGCGTACGTTTAATAACAGTCGATCTTACCAGCAGCATAATCAACCACAACAGATTATCATGAATGAACCTGACAGTCGGTATCATCCCGAACCTAATACGACAGGAAGAAATAACGGAACAGTACAAATAGTCGAGATGCCACAGCATCCCCCCGCAAATAACAGCACGTCAGAAAGAATTTGACTAGATACAGTACAGGTTGCATCTTCCAACAACGTAAGCACTACTTTTGACACGCAGAGTGTTATTCACGAGAATGTTATTACTTTTGACGACATCAGAGACACTCTTTTGCAGGAAAAACCAGTTATTTAAAAAACCATTTCCCACCCTGTCATTGAAGTAAAGATTGGATCATCCACATTTTCAGCAGTAATCGACTCTGGATCACCTATATCAGTTGTAAATGAGGAAACTTTCAACGAATGTAACGAAGAGAATACTTATCCTACGTTACCATTAGGCAAAATTAAAGTAAAAGGAGCAGTATCTGGTAAAAGAGTAGATGTAAAATTAAAGACACACTTATCATTTTGTATTGCAAGTCATACGTTTGACTCAAATTTTTGGATTGTTCCTTCATTGACAACAGGCGTTATTTTAGGTACGAATTTTGTGGTACAACACGACGCAATTATTGACTTTCAAAATTCCTATTTAATGTTAAAGGATGAAAATGTACAACTGGCATTAGAATTTCAGCAATCTTTATCTGCAGAAGAACAAACAATTAATCGGACAGAGGTCATTTCTGCATCACGTAACATAGACTGTCATTCCACATTGTTCACAGATACGTTCGTACACAACTACAATACAGCAGACGAAGCCGACTACGACGTTATGCAAATGATTTCTGAGAAAGTAAAACAAAGCAGTGCAAATACAGACGTTGAACGTACTCAACTATGCAATATCCTTTTACAGCAAGCTCCAGTTTTTGACAACATCCCTGGTACTATGTCCGGTTTAATGTATGAATTTCAAGTTAAACAGCACGACACGTTTAAAGCCAAACATTATCCCATTCCGTATATTCACAGAGAACAAGTTAAGAAAGAATTGCAGGCTATGCTTGACCAAGGTATTATTGAATCGGCAGTTAGTCCGTACATAAACCCGGTCCAAATTGTTAAGAAAAATGATGGCTCACTTCGCCTCGTACTTGATTCGCGTCATGTGAACGACATTATTATTAATGAAACAGATCGCCCTCAAACACTAGAAGAACTTCTACAGAAATTTCGTGGTACTGCTATTTATTCCACATTAGATTTGAATTCGGGATTTTGGCAAATTCAGCTCCATCCGAGCTGCAGAAAGTACACAGAATTTCTCTGTTTTGGTGACTGTTATCAATTTTGCAAATTACCGTTCGGTTTAACAATTTCTTCAGCAGCATTTATTCGCGGTTTGAATACTATACTTGCGACAGAATTAAAAGACAGAATCACAACGTATGTAGACGACATTCTTATTGCAGAAGCTAACTGGTCTGAACATAATCTGATTCTGGAACAACTGTTGCAAACTTTTCGTGCACAAGGACTCACAGTTAATCTTAACAAATCGCACTTTGGCAGAACTCCCATAAAATTTCTTGGACATGTAATTTCAGCAGAAGGCATTGCGCCTGACCCGGAAAACCTTCAAGCTTTACGTGACATTACCGTTCCAACGACGAAGAAACAAGTACGCAGCTTTCGGGGTTAAATTAACTTTTTCCGTAAATTTATTCATTACTCTGCTTTAGACACCCCTAGATTGTGCCAACTGACTGGTAAAAACGCTATTTGGTCCTGGGATTGCCAAGCGCAGTCTGAATTTGTTAATCTGAAACAAGCTTTGTTGAAAGCACCACTTTTATCACACCCAGATCTCACTAGAAATTCTTCCATTGCCACCGACAGTTCTAACACAGCTTTAGGCGTACACATTTTTCAGTAAATTGAAGAAGACGGTAATACAGTAATTAAAACATTGCCTTTGCAAATCGCATTATGTCACCTGATGAACGTAATTATTCTGTTACAGAACTTGAAACATTATGTGTTGTATGGGCATTTACCCGATTTAGGCATTTTCTTTATGGAAGACATACTACCGTTTACACAGACCACAGAGCTATCCAGGTTTTACTTTAAGCTAAATTTACACACGACAGGTTAAGCAGATGGAAACTTTATTTACAGGCATTTAATTTTACAATTGTTCACATTCCCGGTACACAAAATATTGTAGCAGACGCGCTACCCTGCTCTCTCAGCAACTATCAGCAAGACATCGCAACCAACTTCTGCCAAGCAAATTCTGGCGTCATGTATATTCAAAATGTCGCATTTGAAAATTTCATTTCATCGTCATTACGTGACATAGCACAAGAGCAGGGTAAAGACAACGTATGGAAAGAAATTAAACACCTTTGGCAAGATAAGAATAACGTTACCATTAGAAACCATTACACGGTACGCAATAACATTCTGTTCCGCCGCTCTCACCCTGACGGCAACAACTGGTTATTGTGCATTCCTGACGAACTTGTTAACAAATTAATTTGGTATACTCATTTGAGTTACGCACATTATGGAGCCAGAAAATGTTTTCTTATACTGAGACAGAACTGTTATTTTGCCAACGTGGAGAAACGTATTCGACGAGTTTTAGCGTCATGTAAAATCTGCCAGAAAGCTAAATCAGACACGACTTCACATATTCCTCCATTGCATCCCGTTGTACCTCTTAAATTGAGACACATGGCCGCTGTAGACATTTTTGTACCGATTACCAGAACTAATAGTGGTTTTTGCTACATCTTTGTCGCTGTTGAACTCACTTCGAAATTTGTTACCTTCACTCCGTTACGCAAAGCTACTGCTAAACCTATTTCGAATGCATTTGTAAAACATTTTTTATTTCTTGTAGGCATGTATTGAAAGTAATTTCCGACAATGGACCACAATTTCGATCTGCGATATGGACACGTATGTTACGAGCTAGAAACATTTCCCCGATCTATATATCCAAGTATCACGCTTCTTCGAACCCTTGTGAACGACTGATGAAAGAAATTGGTAAACTGTGTAGAATGTACTGCCATAAAAGACATATTGATTGGAATACACACATACTCTCATTCCAGGATGTAATTATCGCCATACCAAATGAATCTACTATGCTATATCCGACTGTTATATTGAAAAATGTTGAACCACCTAACAAAATTAAAGAATTAGTATCCTTTCCTACATCTCGTCGACTACGTCACCATGAAATAATTGAGATTGCGCTCAACAACATCAACCGTGCCGCAGAGCGCCGGAGAAGACAGCAAAAACAGGTTTGTACACGCCGTGACTTTCACATTGGACAGCAGATATTAGTACGCACACACTATTTATCCAACAGAGGAAAGAGTAGATGCAGTAAATTTGAACTTCTATACGCAGGTCCATACAGAATTCGCAGCATTCCTCATCCCAAGGTGGTACATGTTGAAACTTTGAGAACCAGAAAAAGCAAAGGCAATCACCATGTCTCCAATATTAAACCCTTTATTGAATAAACATACTTTATGATTTATCACATTGTAATGCCTTTTCCAGTTATTGATATGAACACTTACTGATGATTATCATATTTTTTCCTGGCAAGTGCCCGGCAGGGTAAGGTTAGCAGGTCGCTTTTCTTGTCGTTATATATCAGACTGTGCACATTTTCGATTTTTTGTGTATGTATGATTGTTTTTCTATCGAAAGTAGAATTTTTGTCTGTATGCACCAAGAAATGTTTAAGATGTAACAAACACCAGTTGACATTGACATTTTACATTATGATATCTTAACATCTTGACTATTCTACATTTTTTGCTACTACATTATGATACTGTGTGTATATTTTATGCACTTAAAAACTGTCTATGTTTTTGACCTAATATGTTTTCGGTCATGCTATGCTGTATGCTTAATTATATCACTAGAAACAAGTTTTTATTTAATGGGTATATGAAATAAATGCAAGATATTAATCCATATTCATCATTTTTCAGAAAGCAATACCGTGTAAAAGAAATGAATTAAACAACCACAGTGGTTTACAATGAAATGGAAATTTTACCATCAGAATGAAGGAAAGAAAATGTAATATCTTGTCATGAAGAGTAAATGGATCAGAATTAACAAGCGTTAATCAGAATACACTCTACACATCGTATGATAGCAGTCTTGACTAATTATTTTTCTTTCAGAATACAAGGTGATTGGTGCAGACTGTCAGACAGAACTACAGATGTTAATTTTAGTGATGAAATATGCTAGAAGTAAGAAACTCTATACTATAATATGAATATGCATAATGAAGTGTCTGTTTTTTGCAGATGATAATAAATGATGATGAATAGTTGTATGAAGAATACGGCTATATGAATAATTAAGTTTTTCTTTGCAGATGACGATAATGATGAAGTGATGAAGTTTATATATTTACTGTTAGTTAAGAAATAATATTTAGTTATTTAAGTGTTTGTTGCAGTTCCTTTTGACAGTAGGTCTTATGTCGTATAGTATAATGACTGAATGTTTTGGAAAAGACAGCTAGAGTACACACACCGGTGTCAATGTGTTCTTTTTTCCATTTCCAGGAGTGTATATATACTGTGCTGTAGCCTTTGTAAACTAAATAGATTATAGAAAAATTTGTTGCTCATGGCAAGTCCAATTGACTCACCATCGCTGCCAAATTTTTGCCCCCCCCCCCTCCCAGTGGAGGGTTATGTAAGACGTTCATGATTAAAGAATTTGTTGCTAGCGCAGTCGAGCAGATGTAATTTCGATGGATTGCTCACGCGCTGCCTGCGACATGTAAGCTATAACAGAATCTGAGACCAAAGAGCAGTGTTGGCTGCAGTAGGAACTTGTGTAGCAGTAGCAGTAAGTAGTTGCTAGCTGTCTGGTGTATCGTGTTGGCTGGGCCGGTCGTGTGCAGCGATGGACGAGCCTCAGCGTTGTGGTATAAGGTAAAAGCAGCCTCGCGCATATGTAGTATTGTTATATCAAGTCCCATGTAAATGTTTTTTAAAAAATCGCTTATAAGAATCCTTCTCATAAAAAGTACCTTTGACAATCATTCATTTAAATTTAAAGAATTTACTAATTTCTCCGATCCTTGGTCATCCCGATTATTGAAAAGAAAAATCAGTTCTTTCCTTTTATATAAGCCAAATCTATCGGCCAGCATTGCACTTAGCTGCACCAGAAAAATTTCTTATAGGACCAGATATATGCGCGTTATCCGGCGACCTAATTAAGGTAACATTTTTCAATTCATTCAGAATGATGTATCAGGGCCATGACGCAGCACTGCTGACGTCCAAAATTTACCAGGTTAAATTGACAGTCAATTATTGAAAGGTTATAAGTGAGTCGCAATTTTATTGAGAGATTAGTCGCATTGTATTATTGGTAGGTTACGGAATTTATCTGTGGGAGGTTACGCTGAATGCTATAAATAATTGTATCTCTTACTGTTGGGAGGTTACGGAAATTATTTTGTGGGGAGGTTACACTAAATGAGAATATTATTTATATTATTTTATGTTGTGGGGAAGTTACAACCTTTTGCTGAACATTCAGAAGAATTTTGTTTCCCTTAAAGATTCATGCATCAGATCAATTTTATTCAAAGACCTTTTACATCGCACGCTTATAAACATGTTAAGTGACAGTGCTGTCTGTTCTCAAACTTTGGGAGACTTTTCATTGGTGACGAGGTAAAAGCCTGTGACAGATGAGTCTTATTCCGCGAAGTAGTCGTCTGTTACTCTGTTTTCCATGGCAAATGCAGCAGAAACCGTGGACCTCGCACACACCGAATTCTCGTCCTTTTCCAGCAGATGCAGCAAACCAGCGAGATGCTGGTGGCATGGCTGGGGGCCATCAGTCAATTCACCCCTCTTGTCTCACGCCACCTCATTCAGATGGGCTCATCAGTGCTGAACATCCTTCAGATGCCCTTCAGCCAGATGAATTAACCCTTGAACTGCAACATTGCTCCGCTCGATCGTTCCTGCCTCTATAACGTGACGGGTAATAGGCAGCCCGGCGACTTTCTATTAGATAATGCTATCCTGTTGGTGTTTCAGCTCAGCAAGCAGCTTCATTCCGAAAAAGAGTCAGATGCCCTGTCATACGCCACCTTGAAAGCTCGCCGAATACACTTACTCTCGGATACACGTCACTGCAAGCCGTCACAGGTTTCCTAGCTAGCCTCAGAAACCTACTAGGAATGGATCGCTTGTGCGCAAGGCCCCTCCCAGGACTGCAAGTTTTCTTGTTCCACGGTCAGCGTCACTGCAGGTTTTCTTGTTCCAACGGTCAGTGCCGTCAGTTGTATGCTTTCTGTCTCGTAATGGACACTGTGCTAGCCTATGGGCCTGACGAGGACCCTTTGCTGGACGCATACCTCCCCATCAACAGGATCCATGGACAAATTCTCCACCCTTCAGGGGCTTTCCAATACTGAGCTTTTTAATCCGAGCACCGCGTTCTTCGTCTTCCACACTTATTATTCCCTCTTAGCTATTTTACATCTTGTATATTACGTCACTCCTTGTAGATTACCCCTTGATTCTTCTTTACTCGTGCTTCCGCGACGTCAGAATTGCCTCTCTGGTGCTTTCACCGTTCCTAAAGCCAAACTTATCGTCATTTACCACATCCTCAACTTTCTTTTCCATTCTACTGTATATTATTTTTGTGAGCAACTTGGATGGGTTAGTTTGCTAATCTAATTGTGCGATAATTCTCGCACTTGTCAGGTGTCACAGTCTTCGGAATTGTGCGCATGATATTTTCCCGAAAGTTAGACTCTATATCGCCAGTTTCATACATTCTAAACACAACGTGAATAGTGTCTCTGTTGCCAATTCGCCAATGATTTTGGAAATTATCATGAAATATTATCTACCCCTTCTGCCTTATTTCATCTTAAGTTTTCCAAAGCTCTTTTAACTTCTGTTTCTAATACTGGATCCCTTATCTCTTCTATGCCGACCTCACATCAGACAATTTTCTGCTTCATATGGGCCTTGTACTCTATCCACCTATCCGTTCTCTCTCCTCTTCATTTAACAATAGAATTCCTGTTGAACTCTTAATTTTACCAGTTTTGCCTTTAATTTCACCGAAGGTTCTTTTGACTTTTCTATACGCTGTACCATTTCTTGCGAGAAAAATATCTTTTTCCGATTTCTCCACGTTTTTCATACAGCGATTTCGTCTTAGTTTCCCTGCATTTCCAGTTTATTTCATTTCTCATCTACTTGTATTTCTGTATTCCTGAATTTTCCTGACATTTTGTACCTTCTTCTTCAATCTATAAACCGAAGTATTTCTCCTGTTACACCAGATTTCTTCGCAACTATCTTCTTTGTACCTATATTTTTCATTCTAGCTTGTGCAACTGCCCTGTTTACAGATTAAACTTCAGTTCAACTACACTGCCTACTAACGTATTCATATCGCAGTATTTATAGCCTTAAAGAGCTTCAGGCGTATCGTCATTTATTAGTACCTCCGGTCCCCCCCCCCCCCCCCCCCACTTCTTTGAGTGTTGATTCTTCCTGAATAATCCCTCAAACTTCAGCCCACTCTTCACCACCACTGCATGCTGATATCAGTCTCTGTCTGCTCCTGGGTACGCCTTATAATCCAATATCTGATTTCCTAATCTCTGTCTGACCATGATGCAATGTAACTGATATCTTCCCGTATCTCCCGGCCTTTCCCAAGTATATCTCCACCTTTTGTGAGTCCTGATCAGAGTATTCGCTACTATTACCTGAAGTTTATTACAGAACACAAGTATTCTTTCCCCTTTCTCATTCATAGTACCAAACCCATATCCTACTGTTACCCTTTCTTCTATTCCTTCCCATACAAACGCATTCCAGTCTCCGATGACTATTACATTTTCATTTTCCTTTACATATTGAATTACCCATTCAATATCCTCGTATGCTTCCTCTATCACTTCATTTTCAGCTTGTGACGATGTCTTGTATAGCTGAAGTATCATTGTCGATGTCTGCTGTCGATTCTGTTGAAAACAACCCTATAATTGAACTGTTCACAGTAACACACTCTCTGCCCTACCTTCCGGTTCAAACGAATCCTACACCCGTTATGCCATTTTCTGCTGCTGTTGACATTACCTTATCCTCATCCGACCAGACTTCCTGGTCTTCTTTCCATTTTATTTCAGTGAACCCCATCTTACCTAGATTGAGCCTGTACATATTCTTCTTCACATTTTCTAGCTTCCCTATCACGGCCAAACGTCTGACATTCCACGCCCAGGCTCGTAGAACGTTATCCTTTCATTGTTTATTCAATCTGTTTCTCATGATCGGCTCTATCTTGACAATTCCCTCCCAGAGATCTGTATGGGGAACTAGTCCGACACCTTTTGCCAATACAGAGATCATCATGACACGTTTTTTTTTTTCAATTACAGCCCACATGTACTGTGAATATACATGACGTGTCTTTAATACAGTGTTTCCGTTGTCTTCTGCATCCTCATACAGTTCATCATTGCTGATTCTTCCGCCTTTAAGGGCAGTTACCCACCTCAAGGGCAAGAGAGTGCCCTGAACCTCTTTCCGCTCCTCTGCCCTCTTTAACAAGGCCGTTGGCGGAACGAGAGTGACTTCTTATGCCGGATGTCTTCGGCCACCAGTATAGGTTATTGCTCAAAATTTAATCAGGGGTGGGATTCGAACCCGGGACTGATCCAAGACGCTACCCATACAATAGCGAGAAAATACACATAGCTATAGCTTATGAAGTTTGTGTTATACGCCAGCTGCTGTCGACAAGACCGGTCAAAGACCGTTTTGTTGCACCACGATACGTTGGTCTTGCATCTCCCCCCCTCCCCCCCACTTCCCCTCCACCGTCGACCTGAGCTACGACGACCAGCGAAGTCGTGTCTGGAGATATCCCAGGCAGTGGTTTAATAGCAACCTCACTGTCTCCCACCAGGATGTATTAAAGCATTTCTCTACTGGAGCCCAGTACCCACCGCTCCCCTTTTCCTAATAGTTGCTACCATAGAAAGTATCTACGACAGCAGAGTTATTGTAGGAGAGGAAACCTATACTAATACACATCTAAAAGTCAACCATAGTATGCATTAGGAAATATGTAAAAACTTCCTGGATTTATACATCACCTGTAATTTTTTATTTTACTTTTTTTATTATCATTACCTCATTTTACCTTAGGACATTTTTTGCATTGAACCATTTACAATGGACTAAAGGAAAGCAATCACATATAATTGACGTCAGAAATACCAAACAGCGTAGATAAGCCATTGGTTAAGGCCACTGAAACGAAGTGAATATGTGTATTTCTTAATTTAGATTTCATCCGTCAGCTGCGTCTCGTCTATTGCCACTTAGTATTTCTGTTTATCATATTTATATCATTACGATGTACATTGATATTGCCTCTTTATAAAAGTCTCATATATTGGTCGTTTTTATGTTTTGTACAATTTTAAAGCATTCCATGTTAACATGATTTCTTTTATGTGCATACATATAAAATGATTTTTATGTAGATCTATATAAATTATCACACCATTAGCCCTTCTGTTTTAATAAAAAGCTGTAGAACATTAGAACTTCAGTCTGTGCAGCTTCATATTTATATTTAGGCAACCTGTCTATATTACTCTAATAATCATTATGGCAGTTGTAATTTTAACCGCTTTTTTATTTTAAATAACTTAACGATACATTAGCTATTGTACTACTCAAAATTTTATTATATTGTGTTGGCACCGCCTGGCACTTTTTTCACCTGTGGGCCTTGATAGTCAACATCGGTCAGTCTCTATAAGATCAGCTCGCGGAAAGTTTGACTGTCGCCGTAACAGCTATTTCCTAAGTAATTTTGAATGCACAAAAACCGTGTTTGCCTCTACCCACTATATACTAGCGTTGCAGTTTCGAGTTCAAAGATGCGCCATTAATGTAATATTTCTCATGTAACCTTGATGGCATTGTCGTTCATGAAGTATATCAGCTTACGTTATGGAACTTCTATGTCGACTGCATCATTTTTACAGCTGCTGTATACATTTTGCTGTTGTAATCCCGTTGTGTTGTTAACAGCAGTTGACAAAGTGCCCTCATACCTTAAAGACTCGTTTTTATATTCTGGTATGTACGAGGTGCATTCAAGTTCTAAGGCCTCCGATTTTATTTTCTCCGGACTGGAAAGAGATAGAAACATGCGGATTGTTTTAAAGTGAGACCGCGTTCATTGTCAATACGTCCCAGAGATGGCAGCACCGTATGGCAGATCGAATTTTACCGCCAGTGGCGAGAATGAGAACTGTTTTAAATACTTAAAATGGCGACGTTTTCCTTACTTGAACAGCGGTAATCATTCGTTTTCTGAATTTGCGTAGTGTGAAACCAATTGAAATTCATCGACAGTTGAAGGAGACATGTGGTAATGGAGTTATGGATGTGTCGAAAGTGTTTTCGTGGGTGCGACAGTTTAATGAAGGCAGAACATCGTGTGACACCAAACCGAAACAACCTTGGGCTCGCACAAGCCGGTATGACAACATGATCGAGAAAGTGGAGAGAATTGTTTTGGGGGATCACCAAATGACTGTTGAACAGATCGCCTCCAGAGTTGGCATTTCTGTGGGTTCTGTGCACACAATCCTGCACGACGACCTGAAAATGCGAAAAGTGTCATCCAGGTGGGTACCATGAATGCTGACGGAGGACCATATGGCAGCCCGTGTGGCATGTTGCCAAGCAATGATGACGTGTACGACAGCATGAATGGGACTTTCTTTTTGTCGGTTGTGATAATGCATGAGACGTGGATGCCATTTTTCAGTCCAGAAACAAAGCGCCAGTCAGCTCAATGGAAGCACACAGATTCACCGCCAGCAAAAAAATTTCGGGTAACGGCCAGTGCTGAAAAAATGATGGTGTCCATGTTCTGGGACAGCGAGGGCGTAATCCCTACCCATTGCGTTCCAAAGGGCACTACGGTAACAGGAGCATCCTACGAAAATGTTTTGAATAACAAATTCCTTCCTTCACTGCAACAAAAACGTCTGGGAAGGGCTGCGCGTGTGCTGTTTCACCAAGACAACGCACCCGCCCTTTGAGCTAACGTTACGCAACAGTTTCTTCGTGATAACAACTTTGAAGTGATTCCTCATGCTCCCTACTCACCTGACCTGGCTCCTAGTGACTTTTGGCTTTTTCCAACAATGAAAGACACTCTCCGTGGCCGCACATTCACCAGCCGTGCTGCTATTGCCTCAGAGATTTTCCAGTGGTCAAAACAGACTCCTAAAGAAGCCTTCGCCGCTGCCATGGAATCATGGCGTCAGCGTTGTGAAAAATGTGTACGTCTGCAGGGCGATTACGTCGAGAAGTAACGCCATTTTCATCGATTTCGGGTGAGTAGTGAATTAGAAAAAAAAATGGAGGCTTTAGAACTTGAATGCACCTCGTCCTGTTCAATAATTTTGTCAAAATCTTTAGTGTGTACTATTAATGTTGAATGCAATTCCTTTGTTATACCCCACGATTTAAATAGCTTGCAGAGGTTAAGATGACCGGAAACGGTCGAAACTAGTTATATGTTCTCCATTTGCCATCTTGGCTAACAAATGTTTTTAAAAAATCATCTTTCATAGCAAAAACTGATCACTGTCTTTACACTGACAATGTCACTAGTTATATACATTTGATTTTTAGATTAATTGGAAAGTAGGTTTATTTGCCTATACAACAGTTTCAAAATAGTTTTCCAGCTTATTGTGAAGGCATATATATATTACGTGTTCTACAGTCTTTTTTTACGTATTTGTAACGTTAAAGTTGACTTTAATCTCTCACAAAAATGTTTCTCTTATGTTTGCGTGACAGTGGGACTTCTTCTATAGCCAAAAGACTACCTGTAAATAGGGTTATACTTGTAAACGTACGTTGAGTAATAAGCTGGTATGAAGGTAGCACATGGATTTTATCGTTTAGTTTACCAAATGCATTACAATTCCAAGCACCACAAAAATAAAAATTAACGCAAATTATACATCATTTAATGTACAGTGTGACTCGAAAATATTCATCTGATTTAAGTTGGCTACATGAATGTAAATAGAACTCTGGCGTGAAACGCGTTTATTGCTGTATTATCGTCATCGATATTCTACTTGGGTACAGAAGGAGCGTACGAACAAGCTACATGTACCACGGAGATTCCAGCCCTCATCCACACGAACCGATGAAAGGCACCAGAGCAGACTTATATTTTCGGTATTTACGTTAAAATTCATCAGAAGTTTCTTTCCCCATTCGCATAGGAAAAACACCCTGTATATTTATGCAGATTCTTCGCAAGCCACTGTGATGCTCGTGGCGCAAGGTACTTCATACAAAGGCTAGATATTATCTTTTGTGTTCTACTCCGAAATGAAGCTGTAGAAAAATTAAGCAGTCCCCACAATTGTAGGTACAGTAAAATAGAAGTTCCACAAAAATGATACAAAAACATAACGTTACTTTAGCTTGTAACGTGGCTTTTAGTTTCTCTCTGACGACACAGCACCGAGACTCTACAGGCGGTCACCCGCTATTCTGCGACGTATGGCGAACAACGAGAAACAGTGCTGGATTGCGGGGAACAGAGCACTGAAGCCCAGAATTAGTGTGGGCACAGCTTACGAGAGTCTCCTTACAGCATCGTATCTGCGTTGCAAATGAGCGTCGCCAGGCAGACCACGAAAGCACTTCACTGCACAGACGGCTGCGCGTAGTCCCCAACCTCCCCCCCCCCCTTCCCCCCTCCCCCCCCCCCCCGAATCAACCATCCTTCCACCTCGCGCAATCTCTCTCTCTCACCCACCCGCTCGCCCAACCCACTAATCTGCACCCATGTTGCACCTCATTACATGCACTCTGCTCACGGCCGCCGTGAATATTGATAGTGTGGAGGTGGCCACGAAAAATCTCCGTTTGTTTTAACTCGTTGCGCAGCTATTTCCTCACCCCCTTGTCCTCCGTGCCATCAATGATTCTTGGGATATGCAAAGTGAGGCCCTTTCCCCGAAATCCGTTCATATTATTTTCAGTTGTTAATTATGTATTAGAATATCTACTCTACAGCTGCGGTTTTGCTTCCATCTGTCAGGGTCATGTTCATTAACGTACATTTTTTGTTTTGTTTTTGTTTTCTTTAAGTCATCATTCTTCTGGCTGATTTTGTGCAGCCCACTACAAATTCCTCTCTTGTTGCAACCTCCAGCTTAGAGAGCACTTGCTACATACCTCCTTACTTATTTGCTGGGTATGTTCCAATTCCTGGCTTCCTCTACAGTTTTTACTTTATACAGCTCTGTCTAGTCCCATAGAAGTTATTCCCGGATGTCTTATCAGATTTCCTAACATCATTTCTCTTCTTCTTGTCAATGTTTTCCATACACGCTTTCTCTTTCTATCTCTAAACGTCCTCATTAGGAGAACCTCTTTACTCGTTACCTTAGCAGTCAACCTAATTTTCTACATTCTTCTGTGGCACCACATATCAAATGCTTCTATTCGCTTCCTTTCCTGTATTCCAGTAGGTCATGTCTCACGGCCATACAGTGCTGTGCGCGTAACGTACATTCTCAGAGATTTCTTCCTCAAATTAAGACCTTTTTTTACGGTGCTAGTCTGCTTTTTGTGTCCTCCTTGCTCCTTCTGTCATGGGTTTTTTGCTGCCTAGGTAGTAAAATTCCTTTATTTCATCTACTTCTTGATCCTCTAATTGTGATGTTAAGTTTTCCGCTGTTCTCATTACTTTCGCCTTTCTTCACATTACTCTCAATACGTTTTCTGTACTCATTAGGCTGTTTACATCCATACTCCGCAAGCCACCTGACGGTGTGTGGCGGAGGGTACCCTGAGTACCTCTATCGGTTCTCCCTTCTTTTCCAGTCTCGTATTGTTCGTGGAAAGAAAGATTTTCGGAATGCTTCTGTGTGGGCTCTAATCTCTCTGATTTTATCTTCATGGTCTCTTCGTGAGATATACGTAGGAGGGAGCAATATCTACATCTACATCCATACTCCGCAAGCCACCTGACGGTGTGTGTCGGAGGGTACCCTGAGTACCTCTATCGGTTCTCCCTTCTATTCCAGTCTCGTATTGTACGTGGAAAGAAGGATTGTCGGTATGCTTCTGTGTGGCCTCTAATCTCTCTGATTTTATCCTCATGGTCTCTTCGCGAGATATACGTAGGAGGGAGCAATATACTGCTTGACTCTTCGGTGAAGGTATGTTCTCGAAACTTTAACAAAAGCCCGTACCGAGCTACTGAGCGTCTCTCCTGCAGAGTCTTCCACTGGAGTTTATCTATCATCTCCGTAACGCTTTCGCAATTACTAAATGATCCTGTAACGAAGCGCGCTGCTCTCCGTTGGATCTTCTCTATCTCTTCTATCAACCCTACCTGGTGCGGATCCCACACTGCTGAGCAGTATTCAAGCATTGGGCGAACAAGCGTACTGTAACCTACTTCCTTTGTTGTCGGATTGCATTTCCTTAAGATTCTTCCAATGAATCTCAGTCTGGCATCTGCTTTACCGACGATCAACTTTATATGATCATTCCATTTTAAATCACTCCTAATGAGTACTCCCAGATAATTTATGGAATTAACTACTTCCAGTTGCTGACCTGCTATTTTGTAGCTAAATGATAAGGGACCTATCTTTCTATGTATTCGCATCACATTACACTTGTCTACATTGAGATTCAATTGCCATTCCGTGCACCATGCGTCAATTCGCTGCAGATCCTCCTGCATTTCAGTACAATTTTCCATTGTTGCAACCTCTCGATACACCACAGCATCATCTGCAAAAAGCCTCAGTGAACTTCCGATGTCATCCACCAGGTCATTTATGTATATTGTGAATAGCAACGGTCCTATGACACTCCCCTGGGGCACACCTGAAATCACTCTTACTTCGGAAGACTTCTCTCCATTGAGAATGACATGCTGCGTTCTGTTATCTAGGAACTCCTCAATCCAATCACACAATTGATCTGATAGTCCGTATGCTCTTACTTTGTTCATTAAACGACTGTGGGGAACTGTGTCAAACGCCTTGCGGAAGTCAAGAAACACGGCATCTACCTGTGAACCCGTGTCTAAGGCCCTCTGAGTCTCGTGGACGAATAGCGAGAGCTGGGTTTCACACGACCGTCTTTTTCGAAACCCATGCTGATTCCTACAGAGTAGATTTCTAGTCTCCAGAAAAGACATTATACTCGAACATAATACGTGTTCCAAAATTCTACAACTGATCGACGTTAGAGATATAGGTCTATAGTTCTGCACATCTGTTTGACGTCCCTTCTTGAAAACGGGGATGACCTGTGCCCTTTTCCAATCCTTTGGAACGCTTCGCTCTTCTAGAGACCTACGGTACACCGCTGCAAGAAGGGGGGCAAGTTCCTTCGCGTACTCTGTGTAAAATCGAACTGGTATTCCATCAGGACCAGCGGCCTTTCCTCTTTTGAGCGATTTTAATTGTTTCTCTATCCCTCTGTCGTCTATTTCGATATCTACCATTTTGTCAACTGTGCGACAATCTAGAGAAGGAACTACAGTGCAGTCTTCCTCTGTGAAACAGCTTTGGAAGAAGACATTTAGTAATTCGGCCTTTAGTCTGTCATCCTCTGTTTCAGTACCATTTTGGTCACAGAGTGTCTGGACATTTTGTTTTGATCCACCTACCGCTTTGACATAGGACCAAAATTTCTTAGGATTTTCTGCCAAGTCAGTACATAGAACTTTACTTTCGAATTCATTGAAAGCCTCTCGCATAGCCCTCCTCACACTGCATTTCGCTTCGCGTAATTTTTGTTTGTCTGCAAGGCTTTGGCTATGTTTATGTTTGCTGTGAAGTTCCCTTTGCTTCCGCAGCAGTTTTCTAACTCGGTTGTTGTACCACGGTGGCTCTTTCCCATCTCTTACGATCCTGCTTGGCACATACTCATCTAACGCATATTGTACCATGGTTTTGAACTTTGTCCACTGATCCTCAACACTGTCTGTACTTGAGACAAAACTTTTGTGTTGAGCCACCAAGTACTCTGAAATCTGCTTTTTGTCACTTTTGCTAAACAGAAAAATCTTCCTACCTTTTTTAATATTTCTATTTACGGCTGAAATCATCGATGCAATAACCGCTTTATGATCGCTGATTCCCTGTTCTGCATTAACTGATTCAAATAGTTCGGGTCTGTTTGTCACCAGAAGGTCTAATATGTTATCGCCACGAGTCGGTTTTCTATTTAACTGCTCAAGGTAGTTTTCAGATAAAGCACTTAAAAATATTTCACTAGATTCTTTGTCCCTGCCACCCGTTATGAACGTCTGAGTCTCCCAGTCTATATCCGGCAAATTAAAATCTCCACCCAGAACTATAACATGGTGGGGAAATCTACTCGAAATATTTTCCAAATTATTCTTCAGGTGCTGAGCCACAACAGCTGCTGAGCCCGGGGGCCTATAGAGACATCCAATTACCATGTCTGAGCCTGCTTTAACCGTGACCTTCACCCAAATCATTTCACAATTCGAATCTCCGTCAATTTCCTTCGATACTATTGCACTTCTTATCGCTATAAACACGCCTCCCCCTTCACTGTCCAGCCTATCTCTGCGGTATACATTCCAATCCGAGTTTAGCATTTCATTACTGTTTACGTCTGGTTTCAGCCAACTTTCTGTTCCTAGTACTATATGGGCGTTGTGACCGTTTATTAATGAGAGCAGTTCTGGGACCTTTCTATAGACGCTCCTGCAGTTTACTATAAGCACATTAATATTGTTATTCCTTGTTGCATTTTGCCTACTGCCTTGCCGCGTCTCAGGAGGCGTCTTGTCGGGCCTAGGGAGGGAATTCTCTAACCTAAAAAAACCCCATGTGCACTCCACACGTACTCCGCTACCCTCGTAGCCGCTTCCGGCGTGTAGTGCACGCCTGACCTATTCAGGGGGACCCTACATTTCTCCACCCGATAGCGGAGGTCGAGAAATTTGCACCCCAGCTCTCCGCAGAATCGTCTGAGCCTCTGGTTTAAGCCTTCCACTCGGCTCCAAACCAGAGGACCGCGATCGGTTCTGGGAACGATACTACAAATAGTTAGCTCTGATTCCACCCCGCGAGCGAGTCTTTCCGCCTTCACCAACTCCGCCAGCCGCCTGTACGAACTGAGGATGACCTCTGAACCCAGACGGCAGGAGTCATTGGTGCCGACATGAGCAACAATTTGCAGTCGTGTGCACCCAGTGCTCTCTATCGCCGCCGGTAGGGCCTCCTCCACATCTCGGATGAGACCCCCCGGCAAGCAGACAGAGTGAACACTGGCCTTCTTCCCCGACCTTTCCGCTATTTCCCTAAGGGGCTCCATCACCCGCCTAACGTTGGAGCTCCCAATAACTAATAAACCCCTCCCCCCATGTGCCTGCTCGGACCTTGCTGAAGGAGCTGCCACATGTCCACTCACAGGCAGAGCGGGCGATGCCACACGGCCAGCCTCCACATTGACCCTCCGCCTCGTGCGCCGCGAACGCCGCTGAACCCGCCACTCCCCTTGGGGAGAGGGTGGCCCAACCGCGCCCGGTACCCGCGAAGATGTCTCGACAGCAGGGACAGTGGGTGAAGCATGTAACACCTGGGGTGTACCTTGCGACGCACCAGACTCCCCACTGCCGCTACACTCCGAGGCAGCAGCCTGAAGACGGCTGACCGCGGCCATCAACACGCTCAGCTGTTCGCGAAGAGTGGCCAGCTCCTCCTGCGTCCGTACACAGCAGCCACACATCCTATCCATCCTAAGAAGTCAATTTACTATAGAGTGTGAATAAACTTTTAAATAGACTGCTAATTCACTAAAGGCGGTTGATTATTGACTAAAGTGTGATTGCTAACCACTCCTTGTAGAAAACAAGGAAAATAGCACTACCTGTCTCTGGACTGTATTCAAAACAAACACTAGCACTACTAGCACTATGGCTGACTAAAGGGACTCTCTGACTGTATTCAAAACAAACACGAAATCTATGGAACACTTAATAGCACTCAACTATTAAAGCTTCCTAAAAGCAAAAACACGCAGAAGAAGAAGTGACAAGTTAGAAAAATACAGTTAATACTTAAATTAAGGTAGCTCGCTGCACAGCAGACGTGAAGCAGACGGCGGTTAGGGCGACACTGACACTACTGGCACTATGGCTGACTAAAGGGACTCTCTGACTGTATTCAAAACAAACACGAAATCTATGGAACACTTAATAGCACTCGACTATTAAAGCTTCCTAAAAGCAAAAACACGCAGAAGAAGAAGTGACAAGTAAGAAAAATACAGTTAATACTTAAATTAAGGTAGCTCGCTGCACAGCAGACGTGAAGCAGACGGCGGTTAGGGCGACACTGACACTACTGCTTGACTCTTCGGTGAAGGTATGTTCTCGAAACTTTAACAAAAGCCCGTACCTAGCTACTGAGCGTCTCTCCTGCAGAGTCTTCCACTGGAGTTTATCTATCATCTCCGCAACGCTTTCGCGATTACTAAATGATCCTGTAACGAAGCGCGCTGCTCTCCGTTGGATCTTCTCTATCTCTTCTATCAACCCTATCTGCTACGGATCCCACACTGTTGATCAGTATTCAATCAGTGGGCGAACAAGCGTACTGTAACCTACTTCCTTTGTTTTCGGATTGCATTTCCTTAGGATTCTTCCAATGAATCTCAGTCTGGCATCTGCTTTACCGACAATCAAATTTATATGATCATTCCATTTTAAATCACTCCTAATGCGTACTCCCAGATAATTTATGGAATTAAGTGCTTCCAGTTGCTGACCTGCTATTTTGTAGCTAAATGATAAGGGATCTATCTTTCTATGTATTCGCAGCACATTACACTTGTCTACATTGAGATTCAATTGCCATTCCCTACACCATGCGTCAATTTGCTGCAGATCCTCCTGCATTTCAGTACAATTTTTCATTGTTGCAACCTCTCGATACACCGCAGCATCATCTGCAAAAAGCCTCAGTGAACTTCCGATGTCATCCACCAGGTCATTTATGTATATTGTGAATAGCAACGGTCCTATGACACTCCCCTGCGGCACACCTGAAATCACTCTTACTTCGGAAGACTTCTCTCCATTGAGAATGACATGCTGCGTTCTGTTATCTAGGAACTCCTCAATCCAATCACACAATTGGTCTGATAGTCCGTATGCTCTTACTTTGTTAATTAAACATCTGTGGGGAACTGTGTCAAACGCCTTGCGGAGATCAAGAAACACGGCATCTACCTGTGAACCCGTGTCTATGGCCCTCTATGAACCCGTCTCGTGGACGAATAGCGCGAGCTGGGTTTCACACGACCGACTTTTTCGAAACCCATGCTGATTCCTACAGAGTAGATTTCTAGTCTCCAGAAAAGTCCTTATACTCGAACATAATACGTGTTTCAAAATTCTACAACTGATCGACGTTAGAGATATAGGTCTATAGTTCTGCACATCTGTTCGACGTCCCTTCTTGAAAACGGGGATGACCTGTGCCCTTTTCCAATCCTTTGGAACGCTTCGCTCTTCTAGAGACCTACGGTACACCACTGCAAGAAGGGGGGGCAAGTTCCTTCGCGTACTTTGTGTAAAATCGAACTGGTATCCCATCATGTCCAGCGGCCTTTCGTCTTTTGAGCTATTTTAATTGTTTCTCTATCCCTCTGTCGTCTATTTCGATATCTACCATTTTGTCATCTGTGCGACAATGTAGAGAAGGAACTACAGTGCAGTCTTCCTCTGTGGAACAGCTTTGGAAGGAGACATTTAGTATTTCGGCCTTTAGTCTGTCATCCTCGGTTTCAGTACAATTTTGGTCACAGAGTGTCTGGACATTTTGTTTTGATCCACCTACCCCTTTGACATAGGACCAAAATTTCTTACGATTTTCTGCCAAGTCAGTACATAGAACTTTACTTTCGAATTCATTGAACACCTCTCCCGTAGCCCTCCTCACACTACATTTCGCTTCGAGTAATTTTTGTTTGTTTGCAAGGCTTTGGCTATGTATATGTTTGCTGTGAAGTTCCCATTGCTTCCGCAGCAGTTTTCTAACTCGGTTGTTGCACCACGGTGGCTCTTTTCCATCTCTTACGATCTTGCTTGGCACATACTCATCTAACGCATATTGTACGATGGTTTTGAACTTTGTCCACTGATCCTCAACACTATCTGTACTTGGGACAAAACTTTTGTGTTGAGCCATCAAGTGCTCTGAAATCTGCTTTTTGTCACTTTTGCTAAACAGAAAAATCTTCCTACCTTTTTTAATATTTCTATTTACGGCTGAAATCATCGATACAGTAACCGCTTTATGATCGCTGATTCCCTGTTCTGCATTAACTGATTCAAATAGTTCGGGTCTGTTTGTCACCAGTAGGTCTAATATGCTATCGCCATGAGTCGGTTCTCTGTTTAACTGCTCAAGGTAGTTTTCAGATAAAGCACTTAAAAAAATTTAACTGGATTCTTTTTCCCTGCCACCCGTTATGAACGTTTGAGTCTCCCAGTCTATATCCGGCAAATTAAAATCTCCACCCAGAGCTATAACATGGTTCATTCAGCAGATCCTGTAATTCTTCTTCACTTTCATTGAGCATAGCAATGTCGTCAGCGATTCTTACACTGACATCTTTATATCTTTCACCTCGATTTGTAATTACATTCTTTAAACTTTCTCCGATGTATAGACTTAACAGCAGGTGCGAAAGTCTACAACCTTCCCTTACACCCTTTTCAATCCGTAAACTTTGTTCTTGATCTTCTACTGTTATTATTCCCTCCTAGTTCTTCTAAATACTGAATATTACACGTCGTTTCCTATAGGTTACCTCAATTTCTTTTTTTAATTTTGAACTTCTTACACTACTTTTTCCAGATCGATGACTCCTATGAACGTATCCCGATTTTTCTGCAGTCTTGCTTCCATTATCAACCGAAACGTCATTTTGTGCGTGAAAGTATTTGTTTCGTAATTTTTATTCTCTTAATTCTAGCCCATTATTAATAATACAAGCTATTGAAAGAATAATAAAAGCATACATGTCCCTATCTTCTTTAATGTTGTTAAACGGCAGAAATGCGTGTCTTTACTTTCCTACGCAAAACTGATCGCCAGCTAACAGATCTCCAGGTTCTGTTTACAGCATCATGATGGTCACATCTGTGTTTGGCGACATCGCGGTGAACACACATTGGAAGTGTGTATTCGTCAACGTCATACTAGCGTATCACCCGGCGTGATGGTATGGGGTGCCATTGGTTACACGTCTCGGTCACCTCTTGTTCGCAATGACGGCACTTTGAACAGTGGACGTTACATTTCAGATGTGTTACGACCCGTGGCTCTAACCTTCATTCGATCCCTGGCAAACCCTACATTTAGGCAGGATAATGCACGACCGCATGTTGCAGGTCCTGTACGGGCCATTCTGGATACAGAAAATGTTCGACTGCTGCCCTGGCCAGCACATTCTCCAGATCTCGCACCAACTGAAAATGTCTGATCAATGGTGGCCGAGCAACTGGGTTGTCCAGTCACTACTCTTGATGAACTGTGGTATCGTGTTGAACCTGCATGGGCAGCTGTAACTGTAAACGCCATCCAAGCTCTGTTTGACTCAATGCCCAGGCGTATCAAGGCCGTTTTTATGGCCAGAGAGTGGTTGCTGTTGGTACTGATTTCTCAGGATCTATGCACCAAAATTGCGTGAAAACATAATCACATGTCAATTCTAGTATAATATATTTGTCCAATGAATACCCGTTTATCATTTGCATTTCTTCGAGGTGTAGCAATTTTAATGGCCAGTTGTGTATTACGAGAAAGTGCCTGAACTTTAAATTAACGTTGTGTTGTTATTTGCACAGTCAATTATAATTTTGAGTAAGTCAAAAGACTGCTTATGAAAGCACATTTGTTATTTAAAGAGTTATAGTTTATTGTGCTTTACTTAACCAATAATTAATAATAAGAATACTTACTTTTTCTCATACATACTGGTGAAGTTATGTTACTGTGCATGGTTTTTCAAACCACAAAAGTTTGAGGGTGCTCATGTACCTGCCTAGTTATGTAATGAAGCAATGCAAACGCTCCTTCAGAGCCAGTATAGTTAGATTTGGATTCTGTTTAACTGCTTCAAACCGAGTTTGCGAATGAACTGTTTACTGAGTTACCTATTCTAATGCAAGTTGGTTAATGCACAGGCAGAGAGACCTAGTATTAGGCAATGAAGATATGGATTATGATTATTAGTAGACCCCCTAATTTAAATTCAGAATCATTTCAAGCTTTTCCCTGTTCAGTATTGCTGCTACTTTGTGTGTCGGTATTTTATTTTATAAAGTGTTGCACTTAGTTCGTTGAAGGTACGTGTTGTTGAGAGGAACATGTTTCTGTTTACTATCTCATTGGCCATTTGCTTATTAGTACTTTTATATGTAAGGTTAGGTTACTGTGTTTTAGTGTGAACAAATATAAGAGAAGAGTTTAGAGTGTGTGTCATGGAAGGTTAGGTTAGCCTTAGCACTGCCTCTTGCTTTATCATTTTGCTTGACACAAGAATGCCTAATTAGGCTAGCGATCTGTTTTAATATGTAATGTTAGAACTTGCGTCTGTGATGGGAGAACGTCTGTTCCAGTTCCACCGTTTACTATAGCTTATACTTTGCTGGAGTATTTCGGAAACGAATCCCCGTTTGATGTCCTGTTTCCATTAGGTTATTTCACGATCTCAACCATCAAAAATTCCTCTCAGAGGCATAACGATAGCATCGACCATCGCTTCAGGCGACCGGTGTTACCATTACAACCTGTCAAAAGCCTGAGTAACCACAAACCAGTGCGAGATGTGCAGGAGAAGAGTCAGTGAGGTCCTGGAAGGTGATGACAGAGATGTGGAACCATGTTAACTCCATTACCGTTGCCAACTGCGCTAGGATTCTCTGTTGAGAGTCGATGGCGCCAGTAAATGGTTCAAATGGCACTACGTGCTATGGGACTTCCGAGGTCATTAGTCCCCTAGACTTAAACCTAACTAACCGAAGGACATCACAAACATCAATGCCTGAGGCAGGATTCGAACTTGCGACCGTAGGAGCAGCTCGGTTCCGGACGGAAGCGCCTAGAACCGCTCGGCCACCGTGGCCGCCAACAGCCCGATCCAGGTAGTTAAAGATTCTCCAGTTCGGGAATCCAGTATCGAGGAGAGACGATAAATTAATGCTTGCGCTTGTCCAACAACTCACATACATTGTGAGTTGTATGACATGTTGCATTGTCCTGCTGGTTGAAGTCATCGTGCCCAGGTAACACATACTACATGTAGTGGTTCCCAAGGAGAGATACATACTTTCGTGGATGCAGTGTGTTTGAATGACAAAACTCCCAAACAAATAAAACGAAAATATTCCCCAGACAATACCTGCTCCCCCGGCCTGCAGCCTCTGCTTTCAGAGGTTCCACGGCGTACACGCCAAAGGTCATGTGTCAGAAGGAACGCAAAACATGGTTCATCGGAAAAGGTCTGAGCCATGTCGGGACCAGCGCCAGTATTATCTCTGACGTTACGATCGATTTCCTAGTACAGAGGTTTGTCTTGGGGGCTTGGGCCGGCTCGAGATATAAGGGCGTGCCGACCACGAGTAAGACGAACAACGCTTTGAGAACGGAAGGCGGCGGTGCGCGAGTCGGCGATTGGCTGGCGGGCAGGAGCGAAGGCGGCGTGCCTGAGGCCGGGCGGAAGTTATCATGTGGTTATACTGGACGCGGCGGAAGTTGGCCGGCGCTGTTCATTCTCCGACAACCTCGTGAGCTGTGGATATGCCCGCTTCCTTGGAGAGACATACTGTTAAGGTCTCGCGAAGTCATGGCGTGACATCTTCGCAAAATCGCCCCAGCATCAATACGCCCAGTTAAGTACTCTAATTACTAAGAGCGCTTAGTTGACTGTGATTGTGATCGCTCTTGGTACAGAAGACGTTGCCGGACGCGTGATGTTGTGTGTGTTCGATTTCATTTAATGTCACTTATTAAGCGTGTGATCTGCTGCCGCATAATATTGATGCATTTGCAGAATGTTAGTTCATTAGCTATTATTAGCAAGTGTTTAATTTGCTTACGATATCAGATAATCCATGACAATACGTCCTCTGAGGGCAATCTGAGTTTTTATTTCTAAAGGTTACCGTATTGAGCTTTGCAAGCCCACATAAGGTGGCCGATATGTGTATCATTAAGGTCTGGTGAGTGTCGGTTCTCCAGATCTAGTTCATTTCCCACTCTTAGCTTTTGCTTATCAGGTACTATTTCATTTAAAGAAAGCACTAGCGAATGAAATTAGTTGTTGTTTAGCCTTTATTTTATAGCGTTAATTTACTTGTAAATCTTGAATGTTAAAGTTAAGAAAAGTATTTTTGGCCTCCTGTTGTCGTGCGTGCTCAGTGTTTCAGTGAACTGATTCAGCGGGCAGCCGAAGCGCAGAGCTTCCCTTTAGATTACAAGTTTGGCATACGGGCGGTGGACTTTGCCTGAGCTCGTGTGCTCCTCTTCGGTAGCGTTTGCTGGGTTCATATTTCGGTGGTCGACTCGGTGTGGAGTTTGCAAACGGAGCCATGTCTTTGTTCAAAGTTAAATATTACTTCCCTCAGCCGGGTCCACGGTTCGTGGTTAAACAGGCTTGGGCCTTATTTCTGTTGTTACACGTTTATGGTTGTACAAAGTTGTAACGTTCTATGCCCTAAAGGCCCATCTTACAAGCCAATGGGCATTTCAATAATTTCGTGGTTCGCTCTGCAGGATTCTATAGTCAAGTAATTTGCAAGATTGCCCAAGTTACGTTTCAATAAATATGTTCTAAGTATTCGTGTTCAAATTGAGGCTGTATGTCCACTGTTATTTTGCATGTAATGTTAAACTATTGGAATCGAAATGGTCTTAAATAACGTGTCTTAACTAGAGTTGTTTTGTTAGAGCTATGGGCAGATTCAGCCTTAGTGGCTTCTGTCAATTTTTGTATGAGATCGTTGTTAATGGTTTATTAATTTATTAATGACTTTATGCAGTGAGAGAGTTTCCTAAATATTTTGCGTGAGTGGTGTTTCTCAATGTTTACGGCAGATCGTTGGCTAATGATTTATTAACTTGCTTGTTTCGTAAATAATCTTGCCTGAGAGGATTCTGTCAATTTTTATGTGAGATTCTTTATGGTAGTTAATAAACACATTGGAATTGAAATGTTCACTTTATTGGGTCAGCCCTTCCACTGTCTTTAGGTTTAAAAGTTAGACAAGGCAGGTCTTAAGTAAAAACGTTCCAAGGCCAATTGTCGCCAATGACTGGACATCCATTTGTGGCATTCGCGTGCAAATCCCAGCCATCGTCGCCGATAAACAGGAGTTAGAACGTGTGTATGAACCAGGCGTCTGCTGCAGAGGCTGATATGCAGAAACGTTCACTGAAGGGTTGATTTGGAGGAGACGCCATTGGTACGAGCTTGGTTCATTTGGGTGATCAGTTGCTCTACAGCTGCGCGTTCACAAATGCGTTATCGTCATTTACCCCTGTTATCCATGGCATGAGATGCAAAACAGTTGCCTCGGCACCGATTTTGGAGAACGCCATTTTGCCATGTACAGTATATTTTAAGCATGGGGGAAACGCAAACAGTTTATAAAGTTCGCAGTTTCGCAAACAAGTCGACCGTCGACCTGAAACCCAATGGGACGCCCTTTTCGACGTAAAATAATCTCTCCGTTTCCGCAGTACGGCAACGACTGCATTCCTTCTCCGCGTCCCCCACAAATTCATAGTGCGGTCACCTTCAGTCTGTGAGTGGTTACTGCAAGTTGAGATCGAATGTGATTGGTGGACCCGTTGGTATAACTGGGACGTGTAGCTGTGTAGTTACTGTAATTAAATGTGCCGTAATCTTAATGTAAAAAAAAATATTTCATTTAAGTTTAACAAGGGGAGGCCACGACGTTTGGAACGCGGATACACTGCAAACTTCGTACAATCGTAGTACTCCATGAGGACAAAAAAGTGTGTAAGCCGTAGCGAGTACTTCCCAAGCGTTGCTGAGAAAATCGCAAGATAATTTCGGTCGTCGAATACCTGTATATGTCTGTGCGTGGCCATTTTAACCATGAAGCGGCTGCAGCCGAATGGTGCCGGCACGGTAGCTCAGCATGTTCTTTCAGAGGGTTAGCTGCCCTCTGTAATAAAAAACTGAGTTCACAACGAACTAAAACGGATGTCTTACGGAGTTCGCCAAGAGCCAATGCAACGAACGAAAGCGAACAAAATGAGATAAAAATGAGGTTAGTTACCCTTTATAATAAGAAAACTGAGCAAACGGATCATCGAACAAACTGAAGGGATGTCATCGGACGTCCGCCCTCAAAAAATTTTACGAACAATATAGAACAAAATGTTTTTTTTATAAAAAAAAGTGTTTAGCGTTCAAGCCGCTAGATCGCTGGATAGAGTTCCGTTCGTCAGTTTTTATTTTTAGTTTGTACACAGTTATTATTTATATTACGATCTATATAATGGGGAAAATAAGTGTAATCGTATGAAATTTTATTAAATTTACATAGTTATTTGGCAGTCTACTAATTTTTAATATCACATATAATGTAATAATCATAACTATCGACTAGTAAATGACCAAACGCATAAAGTCATACTGAAAATGTATGCTTGTCCGTGATTTAAGAAATCCCTTACACCTGGAAGGAGCCCGAAACGACTTGTTACCTCCCAAGTTTTTACCGGAACAGACGGCTTTCGAGAGATGTTCAATTAATCGTCGCTTTCGACATTACGAGTACAAGTTGCAGCATCGTATTTTTCGTAAAAACATGGAAAACATAAAGTTAAACAGCACCACATACGCAAGGTCTTTCGACGTTTTCTGTGGAAAAACAAACCTTGTTAACATTTTCAAAAACCTCTCTTTCGGACGATAGTTTGGAAGCAAACCATGTATAATGCAGTACTTCCTTATAAATGGACGCTGATAATTGGTTATGCAGTATCGAGAGTATTTTAATAGCGTCTTCCGAGAAACAATTTCTTGTTCTCTTTCGATTAAATACGAACAGTTTTGAAGACACGGAGAAGCATACATTTATAGTATCACTTTATGCGTTTGGTGGTTTACTAGTCGATAGTAGTGAATATTATATTATTTGTGATAATAAAAATTAGTAGACTGCCAAATAACATTGTAATTTTTTTTGCAAAGTTGCACGTATTATTCCCATTCTATCAATTGTAATATAAATAGTAAAGAGAATGACTGTGTTGAAAATTAAAAAAACTGACGAACGGAACTCGATCCAGCGATCCAGCGGCTTGAACGACAAACTTTTTTTAAATACATTTTGTTCCATATTGTTCGCTGAATTTGTTCAGGGCAGAAACCGGTGACACCCGTTCAGTTTGTTCGTTCATCCGTTCACTCAGTTTTTTTTTTTTATTAGAAAGAAAAGCTAACCCTCTGACAGAACATGCTGAGCTACCGTGCCGGCACCATTCGGCTGCAGCCGCTTCATGGTTAAAATGGCCACGCACAGACATATATTCGACGACCGAAATTTTCTTGCGATTTTCTCAGCAACGCTTGAGAAGTACGCGCTACTGCTTACACATTTGTTATCCTCGTGGAGTACTACGAGTTTACAGTTACGAGTTTAAAGTAAATCCACGTTCCAAACGTCGTGACCTCCCCTTGTAAGTATTGATAACAGAACTTTTACTAACGATAATTTTTGGTTTTATGGATTTTCCTGGCAAAGAAAGTTATAATCATATTTACTGTGTAACAGACGAAGCAGCACGTCGCCTACCGGATGCTGAAATAGCTGTGATGTTCCTGTTGTGTCCTCGACAACGGACGCAACCGGAGCTGGTGCGCTGAGACTGTCTCAGAATGGTGGCACGGGGGCGCTTTGAAGTTCGCTGCCAACCACAAGTGCGGCCCAATTAGCAACCTCCGCGCCGCCACCAATGAGATGGACTTCCGCGTTGTGATAAACAGCGGCCGCAGGAAGCAACGCACAGTTCATGTTTAGCGTTAGCGTACGACAGTTCTAGTAGGAAGTTCCAGGGTTGCTGTTTGTAGTGGAGATCAGCCGGCGGGGCTTAGTCTACAGGTGGAGTCGCCTTTGCATAGGGACAAGTGTTCACTACAGTGATTGATAGCGTGGCGCCAAGACTCCTTGGCAGTCCACTGCTTATTTGTATCTATACGCAAGCACTCCCAACGAGTTAATATACAACTGTACTTAAATATTGCAGAGCAAGCATATATTTGTGTGTCACTAATTTGCTCTCTCACAGCTCGTCCGTCCACCTTGGAGCACCTAAACCCAATACGACGTGCGAGCCGTCCTACCCAAACACCCGTCCATGCTAGTTAGCCGGCCGCGGTGGTCTCGCGGTTCTAGGGGCTCAGTCCGGAACCATGCGACTGCTACGGTCGCAGGTTCGAATCCTGCCTCGGGCATGGATGTGTGTGATGTCCTTAGGTTAGTTAGGTTCAATTAGTTCTAAGTTCTAGGCGACTGATGACCACAGATGTTAAGTCGCATAGTGCTCAGAGCCATTTGAACCATTTGAACCTTCCTAGTTCCCATCTTTAGCTACTTGCCGCTTTCCTGTTCATCTTCATAAGACATAGCTATATGTAGCAAAATGTCTTGTCACGGCCGTTTAAGCAATGTTCTTGTATTTTCTTGATGCTTTATTGAGAGCAATTAACAAACAGGTGATATTGAGCAACTACCCACCATTTCCAGGCGAGACTTCAGCTTTCACCTAGCAGCTGCAAGCTGATGCCACAGTCTAATAATTGCAACGGCGGTTCACTTCTACACTGACTACGATGCATGTAAACATACAACAACATCTCCATACAATGATAAGAAAAAAAACATTATGACCACCTGATCATTAGAGCGCTGTTTCACACTTGGAACCTTGGGTAATACAGGATCGATTCTGCGAAGTGTTTCAGCAATGAAGACTTTCTTTTTTAACGAAGAGTTACCCCAAAACATTATTCCATATGACACTGTTGAATGAAAGTACTTGAAATGTGTCAAGTTACTAATTTGCCTCTTTCCAAGATCTCCAATGATTCCAAGTGCAAATATGGCTTAACTAAGTTGTTTTAGGAGTTCCAAAATGTGTTTTTCCTGTTTAATTTCTCATCACGACGGACACCTAATAATTTGGAATTTCCATCATATTTATTGTATGCCCAACGTATGTTTACCCACTGGTGTAATAACCCTAGATGTGCTGAAATGAATACGACGTGTCTTTTTAAAATTGAGAGTGAGACCATTCACAGAAAACAAGTCAACGATAATTTAAGAGCATTTTCAGTAAAATTTTTCTGGGTTTGTGGCGGATTTGTCAATGCATAAAACCACAGACACTTCGGTCCCTGTTACAAATGACCTCTTTCAGGATCACTTGCAAAAGGGATGGAAGCGTCGATAGTTTTATATATTCACAATGCTGTCAGAATCTCAGAATTTTTTTACTGAATGTGATAACGGCTATGGAAGCCTACTTTTATACTTAACAACATTGTTTACCATTTGTTCCATTTGCCTGTGGATTCTTGCATTAATTACAATTCTAACATCATTTGGGAAGGAACTAGTTCTGCTTGTTGTACATTAGACGGAATATCGTTTACATGTATGAGGAGCGATGGTGGACCTAATATTGAACCTTGAGGAAACCCATACGTGGTTTTTCCCCAGACTTACGACCATGGACTACATTCGTGGAGTTACTAAGCACAGCTTTCGGCAATCTCTTTCTTAGATACATCTTCCATTGGTTGGTTATAACATCAGCTACATAAAACTTCAGTTTCTGTAGGAGAATACTGTATTTCACAGAGTGAACTGCCTTAGATATTCACAAAAAATACCAACCGGCTCCATGTTATTATTTAACACTTGTAAATTTAGGTGAGTGAATACGTAAATATCATTCTGAGTATGACAACTGTTCTGAAACCGAAACTGTGACTTCCTGAGGACATTATTGTTGCTGAGGATGAACGCCGAAAATTAGGTGGACTAATAAGCTATGCAATGACGAGGTTTTCCGCAGGATTGGCAATGAAAGGAATGTATGGAAATCACCGACAGAAAGAAGGGACAGAATGGTAAGACACTACCTAACAGCTTCCGTGGTACTAGAGGGAGCTGTAGAGCGTAAGAACTGTAGTGGAAGACAGATGCCGGAATATTTCCACCATATAACTTTGGACGTAGGTTGCAAGTGCTACTCTGATACGAAGCGGTTGGCACAGGAAAGGAATTCATGGTGGGCTGCATAAACCAGTCAGAACACTGATGACTCAAACAACATGAGATGCTATTCTAGAATCCACCACGTTCTCGAAAATTTTGGAAAATGTCAGCAGTGAAACTGGTAGGTAGTTATTAAGATCTGTCCTTTTACAATTCTTCAATAGGTGTTTGACACGGCATATTTCAGTCCCTCTGGGAAAATGCCATGAGTTAGTGATGCATTGCGTATTCCAGATATGACTGGGTTCATTATATGGTGATAGATCTTTAGAACTGTATTGGAAAAACCATCAGAACCAGTCAAGCTAGCTTTTATTTTTGAGAGGGGTAATTTTCTTAATTTCAGAAGAGAAACTTGATGATACATTTTCTTTTCTCTTGAACTGTTCGTCCCACAAAGCATGAAGCATGGTTCTGGCCCTGTGACAAGGATAATTAACCTGCTGTAAGATAAAATTGACGTTGAAGAAGACATCACGATTGAAAGTATGCAAGTGTTCCACAATTACGATCACGTTATCCGCCTCTGTCATGCTATATTTATTTACTACCACAGATCACATGGAACTCTTTTTTAACGCACTTCACTCCTTAAGACGACACTCACCGTTCCAGTCCATGACGCTGTAAATGCTTCGAGGATCGATTCACCTGAACCATGTCGTATCCGGACACTATCATGGACCTTGTGTACAAGAAATACCATTTATTCGACCAGGCAACAGATTTCCGCTAATCCACAATACAATATCTATGATCCCATATCCACTGTAACTGACGATGTTCTTCGATAAACAAGGGTACCTGTGCTAAACTTCCTGGCAGATTCAAACTGTGTGCCGGACCGAGACTCGAACTCGGGACCTTTGCCTTTCACGGGCAAGTGCTCTACCAATTGAGCTACCCAAGCACGACTCACGCCCCGTCCCCACAGCTTTACTTCTGCCAGTACCTCGTCTCCTACCTTCCAAACTTTACAGAAGCTCTCCTATAAAACTTGCAGGACTAGCACTCCTGAAAGAAAGGATACTGCTGAGACATGTCTAAGCCACAGCCTAGGGGATGTTTCCAGAATGAGAATTCTTCTCATTTTGGGAGGATACCTATAGTTCACATCTTCTGCAGAGTCGCATTTTCATCAATTAGTTCAGGTCGGCCAGCTCCGATACACTTGTACCTGCAAGAGCATTGTACTCCGTCGTCAAATTTGCCACAGATAGTCGCGTATTAAGCTTTACAGAGGAAGAAACAACGTAATGTTGGTCATATTCGCTGACAATGCTTTAGACACTTCTTCATTCACCTATGCGTAAGTTAAGATCAATATAAAATATGAAAAGAATGAAATATAAATGAATTAACCAACAAAAATTCTTACAGAATACAATATATTGTCCAGCACAAACAATTTTCGGACGGCATAGGCAAATCTCAGATCTTAAAATACGTACTGTGGTTCAGTTCTACCACAGCGGACACCACGCTGTCAGTTGGCAACATGTTTTCCGCAGCGGCAGGACTGATCATAGTGATATATTTTATCGTCCCAGAGTCTGTATTGGTTACATCTGTCTTTATTAACAAAGTGACTATTCCTTGGTTTCTCAGGTTAACAAATGATATAGTTCTTTCTCTCAGTGGTGGGATTGAATCACAGCACGTACTTCATCGTCCGAGGAAGGCAGATGGCGGTCGAAACATGTCACTTCGTTTGAAATCTGTGCAATTGGAAAATGGTCGAAAACTTTCATTTCATTCAAAATCTGCTTAACTGTGAGGGCCCGTACATTAGTTTCAGACCAATCAATGACAGTGGTTTCCAGCTCGATTAAAATGTTGCTCGTTCCAACACCCCCAAATCTTTCAACCTGTTGTAGTCCTCACCACTAAAACGACTTGTTTGGTGTATCTCTCCATGCCAGTATATCCTATGCAGCACACTTCGTCTCAGGAAAACTACCGAAGCCTGGGTCCATTTTAACCGGCTTGCTGTTCTCAGTACGGCTTTTTTCCCATCAAGTTTGTCTTTTCTTCCAAACTGAGAATTCCATGACGCCTCAAGATAGGCGCTGTAAATTGATCTCATCCTTTAATGAAAGTATGCCATAAATTTCTTTCCTTGCCAGTCTGATTTAACATATTTGTATTAGTTACCAGAGCTATCGATCTAATTCCCAGATTCCTCCAGTAGCACCTCATTTCAAAAGCTTTTGTTCTTGCCTGAACAATCTATCATCCTTGTTCACTTTCGTATGAAGCTACTCTCCTGACAGATTTCTTCGTAGAAGCCTTTTTTTACACTTAAATAAATACTAGGTAAGAATTTTCTCAATTGTATAAACACCCTTCCTGCTATAGCGCATTTCCAGTTTGTATCGCCTCTATTTCGGCCATTGTCATATACACTCCTGGAAATGGAAAAAAGAACACATTGACACCGGTGTGTCAGACCCACCATACTTGCTCCGGACACTGCGAGAGGGCTGTACAAGCAATGATCACACGCACCGCACAGCGGACACACCGGGAACCGCGGTGTTGGCCGTCGAATGGCGCTAGCTGCGCAGCATTTGTGCACCGCCGCCGTCAGTGTCAGCCAGTTTGCCGTGGCATACGGAGCTCCATCGCAGTCTTTAACACTGGTAGCATGCCGCGACAGCGTGGACGTGAACCGTATGTGCAGTTGACGGACTTTGAGCGAGGGCGTATAGTGGGCAAGCGGGAGGCCGGGTGGACGTACCGCCGTATTGCTCAACACGTGGGGCGTGAGGTCTCCACAGTACATCGATGTTGTCGCCAGTGGTCGGCGGAAGGTGCACGTGCCCGTCGACCTAGGGCCGGACCGCACCGACGCACGGATGCACACCAGGACCGTAGGATACTACACAGTGCCGTTGGGGACAGCACCGCCACTTCCCAGCAAATTAGGGACACTGATGCTCCTGGGGTATCGGCGAGGACCATTCGCAACCGTCTCCATGAAGCTGGGCTACGGTCCGGCACACCGTTAGGCCGTCTTCCGCTCACGCCCCAACATCGTACAGCCCGCCTCCAGTGGTGTCGCGACAGTCGTGAATGGAGGGACGAATGGAGACGTGTCGTCTTCAGCGATGAGAGTCGCTTCTGCCTTGGTGCCAATGATGGCCGTATGCGTGTTTGGCGCCGTGCAGGTGAGCGCCACAATCAGGACTGCATACGACCGAGGCACACAGGGCCAACACCCGGCATCATGGTGTGGGGAGCGATCTCCTACACTGGCCGTACACCTCTGGTGATCGTCGAGGGGACACTGAATAGTGCACGGTACATCCAAACCGTCATCGAACCCATCGTTCTACCATTCCTAGACCGGCAAGGGAACTTGCTGTTCCAACAGGACAATGCACGTCCGCATGTATCCCGTGCCACCCAACGTGCTCTAGAAGGTGTAAGTCAACTACCCTGGCCAGCAAGATCTCCGGATCTGTCCCCCATTGAGAATATTTGGGACTGGATGAAGCGTCGTCTCACGCGGTCTGCACGTCCAGCACGAACGCTGGTCCAACTGAGGCGCCAGATGGAAATGGCACGGCAAGCCGTTCCACAGGACTACATCCAGCATCTCTACGATCGTCTCCATGGGAGAATAGCAGCCTGCATTGCTGCGAAAGGTGGATATACACTGTACTAGTGGCGACATTGTGCATGCTCTGTTGCCTGTGTCTATGTGCCTGTGGTTCTGTCAGTGTGATCATGTGATGTATCTGACCCCAGGAATGTGTCAATAAAGTTTCCCCTTCCTGGGACAATGAATTCACGGTGTTCTTATTTCAATTTCCAGGTGTGTAGTTTTCTGCTCAAACAGCGAAACTTATGTAATTTTTTTGTGACTCATTTCATAATTCCCTCAGTATCGCAGATTTACACCGACATAATTCCATTTCTTTTGTTTTACTTCCATTCGAGTTCATTTTATAGCCTCTTTCCAAATCACTATGAATCCCGTTCAGCTGATCTTCGTAGTAGCATACTATTTATGACAGACTGCATTTACTTTATGTACTGAAAAATAATATCTTTGTTCCCAAATTTACGGAAAGATGAGGTGTGTCGGAAAAGAGTATGGACTTCAACCCACTTTATTGTAACATAAAAATAGGGAGTTCGCCCCTTTAAGTCATGAGGAATTCGATTTTTTTAATCATCAGTCTTATCAGTGGTTTCATGTTGCCCGCCATGAAAATCTCTCCTGTGCCAGCCTCTTATCCGAGAGTACCACTTGCAACCAACATCACTCATTTGCTGGATGGATTCCAGTCTCTGTCTTCAAAAGGGTTCAAATGGCTCTGAGCACTATAGGACTTAACATCTGAGGTCATCAGTCCCCTAGAACTTAGAACTACTTAAACCTAACTAACGCAAGGACGTCACACATCCACGCCCGATGCAGGATTCCAACCTCCGACCGTAGCAGCAGCGCGGTTCCAGACTGAAGTGCCTAAAACCGCTCTGCCACACCGGTCAGCTTCTCTGTCTTCCTCTCCAGTTATTAGTCTCTACAGTTCCCTCCAGCACCATGGAGTTATTCCCTGATGTCTTAACAGATGTGCGCCTTCTTCTTGTCAGTGCTTGACACATATTCCTTTCATCTCTAATTCAGCTCAGAACCTCCTCATTCCTCGCCCTTTCAATGCACCTAATTTTCAACATTCTTCTGTAGCACCACCTCTCAGATGCTTAGATTCTCTTCTGTCCAAGTTTTCGCAGCGTCCCTGTTTAATTAAAAAACAATGCTGTGTTCCAAACGTACAAGAAATTTCTCCTCAAATTAAGGCCGACGTTTGACACTAATAGACATCCCTTCGCCAGGAATGCCGTTTTCTCCTGTACTAGTCTCCTTGCAGTGTCCTCCCTGGTCCGTCCGTCATTGGTTATTCTGCTGCCTAGGTAGTATAATTCCTTATCTTCATCTACTTTGTGACCGTCAGTCCTGATAAGTTTCTCGCTGTTCTGATTTCTGCTAATTTTCAGTACTTTTGTCTTCCTTCGATTTACTCTCATTCCACCTTCTTTACTTATTACATTGTTCATTCCATTCAGAACAACATGTGGTTAGCGAACAGTCCATTGATAACCTATCACCTTGAATTTTAATTCCAATCCTGAAATTCCTTTTACGCCCATCATTGCTTCTTCGATGTAGAGATTCAATAATAGGGACGAAAGAACACATTCCTGTCTTACACCTTTTTTAATCGTAGCACTTCGTTCTTGGTCTTCCCCTACTATTATTCGTTCTAGGCTCTTTGTTTATGTTACCCGTCTCTGCCTATTTCTTACCTCTATCTAACACATCCTCTATTCTCTTTCCCATTGTTCCATGTTCTATTCTTGTGAGAAACTTAAATTCATCAGCTGTTAACCTGATTGTGCGATAATTCTCGCACTTGACAGCTCCTGCAGTCTTCGACATTGTGTGGATGATATTTTTCTGAAAGATCGATGGTGTGTCGCCAGACTCAAACTTTCCGCAAGCCAATGTGAGTAGTCGTTTTATTGCCACTTTCCCCAATTATTTTAGAAATTCTGATGCAATGGTACCTATCCCTTCTGCCTTATTTAATCGTGTATCTTTCACAGCTCATTTAAATTCTGATACTAGTACTGCCCCCCACCCATGAACCATGGAGCTTGCCGTTGGTGGGGAGGCTTGCGTGCCTCAGCGATACAGATCGCCATACCGTAGGTGCATCCACAGCGGAGGGGTATCTGTGGAGAGGCCAGACAAACGTGTGGTTCCTGAAGAGGGGCAGCAGCCTTTTCAGTAGTTTTAGGGCCAATAGTCTGGATGATTGACTGATCTGGCCTTGTAACACTAACCAAAACGGCCTTGCAGTGCTGGTACTGCGAACGGCTGAAAGCAAGGGAAACTACAGCTGTAATTTTTCAAGAGAGCATGTAGCTTTACTGCATTGTTAAATGATGATGGCGTCTTCTTTCGTAAAATATTCCGGAGGTAAAATAGTCTCCCACTCGGATCTCCGGGAGAGGACTACTCAAAAGGACGTCATGGTCAGGAAAAAGAAAACTGGCGTTCTAAGGATCGGAGCGTGGAATGTCAGATCCCTTAATCGGGCAGGTAGGTTAGAAAATTTGAAAAGGGAAATGGATAGGTTAAAGTTATATAGCGTGGGAATTAGTGACGTTCGGTGGCAGGAGGATCAAGACTTTTGGTCAGGTGAATACAGAGTTACAAATAAAAAATCTAATAGGGCTAATGCAGGAGTAGGGTTAATAATGAATACAAAATAAAAGGAGTGCGGGTAATCTATTACAAACAGCATAGTGAATGCATTATTCTGACCAAGGTAGACACGAAGCCCACGCCTACTACAGTAGTAAACTTTATATGTCAACTAGCTCTGCAGATGATCAAGAAATTGATGAAATGTATGGTGAGATAAAAGAAATTATTCACGTAGTGAAGGAACAAAAAAATTTAACATTCATGTGTGACTGGAATTCGAGAGTAGGAAAATGGGGAGAAGGAAACATAGTAGGTGAATATGGATCTGGGCTAAGAAATGAAAGAGGAAGCCGCATGGTAGTTTTGCACAGAGCATAACTTAATCGTAGCTAACAGTTGGTTCAAGAATCATTGGAAAAAAGATTGTATACATGGAAGAGTCCTGGAGAAACTAAAAGGTATCAGATAAATTATATAATGGTAAGACAGAGATTTAGGAACCAAATTTTAAATTGTAAGACATTTCCAGGGGCAGATGTGGACTCTGACCACAATCTATTGGTTATGAACAGTATATTAAAACTGAAGAAACTGCAAAAAGGTGGGAATTTAAGGATATGGGACCTGGATAACCTGACTAAACCAGAGGTTGTACATAATTTCAGGGAGAGCATAAGAGTACAATTGACAGGAATAGGGGAAAAACAAAGTACAAGAAGAATGGGTAGCTCTGAGGGGTGAAGTACTGAAGGCAGCAGAGGATCAAGTAGGTAAAAAGACGAGCGCTGATAGAAATCTTTGGGTAACAGATCAAATATTGAATTTATTTGATGAAAGGAGAAAATATAAAAATGCAGTAATTGATGCTGGCAAAATGGAATACCAACGTCTCAAAAATGAGATCGACAGGAAGTGCAAAATACCTAAGCAGGGATGGCTAGAGGACAAATGTAAGCATGTAGAGGGGCATATCACTAGGGGTAAGATAGATACTGCCTACAGGAAAATTAAAGAAACCTTTGGAGAAAATAGAACCACTTGTATGAAGATCAAGAGCTCAGATGGAAACCCAGTTATAAGCAAAGAAGGGAAAGCATAAAGGTGGAAGGAGTATATAGAGGGTCTATACAAGGGCGATGTACTTGAGGACAATATTATGGAAATGGAAGAGGATGTAGATGATGATGAATTGGGAGATACGATACTGCATGAAGAGTCTGACAGAGCACCGAAAGACCTGAGTCGAAAAGGGGCCCCTGGAGTAAGCAACATTCCAATAGAACTACTGACGGCCTTGGGAGAGCCATTCCTCACAAAACACTACCATCTGATGAGCAAGATGTACGAAACAGGCGAAATACCCTCAGACTTCAAGAAGAATATAATAATTCCAATCCCAAAGAAAGCAGGTGCTGACAGATGTGAAAATTGCCGAACTATCAGTTTAATAATTCATAGCTGCAAAATATTAACGCGAATTCTTTACAGACGAATGGAAAAACTGGTAGAAAGTGAGCTCGGGGAAGATCAGTTTGGATTCCGTAGAAATATTGGAACACGTGAGGCAATACTGACCTTACGACTTATCTTAGAAGAAAGATTAAAGAAAGGCAAAGCTACGTTTCTAATATTTGTAGACTTAGAGAAAGCCTTTGACAATGTTGACTGGAACACTCTCTTTCAATACAGGGAGCGAAAGGCTATTTACAATTTATACAGAAACCAGATGGCAGTTATAAGAGTCTAGGGACATGAAAGGGAAGCAGTGGTTGGGAAGGTAGTGAGACAGGGTTGTGGCCTTTCCCCAATGTTATTCAATCTGTATATTGAGCAAGCAGTAAAGGAAGAAAAGAAAAATTCGGAGTAGGTATTAAAATCCATGAAGAAGAAATAAAAACTTTGATGTTCACCGTATGACACTGTAATTCTATCACAGGCAGCAAAGGACTTGGAAGAGCAGTTGAACGGAATAGACAGTGTCTTGAACGGAGGATATAAGGTGAACATCAACAAAAGCAAAACGAGGATAATGGAATGTAGTTGAATTAAGTCGGGTGATGCTGCGGAAATTAGATTAGGAAATGAGACGCTTAAAGTAGTACAAGAGTTTCGCTATTTGGGGAGCAAAATAATTGATGATGGTCGAAGTAGAGAAGTTATAAAATGTAGACTGGCAATGGCGTTTCTGAAGAAGAGAAATTTGTTAACATCGAGTATAGATTCAAGTGTCAGGAAGTCTTTCTGAAAGTATTTGTATGGGGTGTAGCCATGTATGGAAGTGAAACGTGGACGATAAATAGTTTGGACAAGAAGAGGATAGAAGCTTTCGAAATGTGGTGCTACAGAAGAATGCTGAAGATTACATGGGTAGATCACATAACTAATGAGGTGTTGAATAGAATTGGGGAAAAGATGAGTTTGTGTTACAACTTGACAAAAAGAAGGGACCGGTTAGTAAGACATGTTCTGAGCCATCAAAGGATCACAAATTTAGCATTGGAGGGGAGCTTGGAGTGTAAAAATCGTAGAGGGAGATCAAGAGATGAATACACTAAGCAGATTCAGAAGGATGTAGGTTGCAGTATTGTAGTGGGAGATGAAGAAGCTTGCACAGGATAGAGTAGCATGGACAGTTGCGTCAAATCAGTCTCAGGACTGAAGACCACAACAACAACAACAACACTAGTACTGGGAGCCCTATCTCTTCTAAATCTATGCCTGTTTCTGCTTCCTTCACATCATGCCCTGTCATAGAGACCTTCAATGCACCCTTTCCATCAAACCGCCCTATCCTCTGCATTCAACAGTGGAATTCCCGTTGCACTTTTGATGTTGCCACCCTTGCTTTTAACGTTCCCGAAGATTCTTTTGATATCGGAAAATCATCAGCTTGAGGGAAATGATGTGGAAGGACTGGTCCACTTTAACTGACATCATTTATTGTTGAACAACAACAATATATTTGTTCTTTTCATTTTCTTGGATATGTGCGCCCCTCTATAAAACAGGTACAAAAGTTGAAGTTAATTTGCCGTTACGGGCGTTCAAAATGGTGAATAAGACGGCAGTTCTTTCACCTTAATAATAACTACAAACAAATTGAACAAATGAGACCTTAACAATACTGACTTTCTTTTAAAAAATTTAATTAAGCAATTTTAAATAAACCAGCCAGTTAAAATAATTAAAACAGTGATAGACAAATTTCATCAGTGGAATTACAGTCTAACGCATTAGGCGGACCCCCCCCCCCAAAAAAAGATAAATATTCACAAAGATAACCGAGGGGTTACCCTCCCGGAGATCCGAATGGGGGACTATTGCGGAATATTTTGCCAATGCGTCCTGTGGATACACGTTATGTGTCTTTCATGCAAAGCTTTCCATTGCCTTCTGCATCTTCACGCCGTTGATCATTGCTGAATCTTTAGGTTTTAGGGACCGTTTTTCTCCCTATTGTAAAGAGAGTGTCCTGACCCTCTGTCAGCTCCTCTGCCGTCTTTGACGGGGCAGTTAAAGGTGTCTTCTTGTGGAGGAAGTCTTCCGCCGCCAGTGCTGATTTTTGTTCGAAATTTAATCAGTGGCAGAATTCGAACCCGGTACCGAGACTTATTGATTAGCTTAGTCCGGAGGGTAGACTTGGTCTTTTTCGATAGGTAACGTCACTCCTAAGAACTATAATTTAAAACCTCTACTAGTATTCAACATTTAGGAGTGTAGTTGTCTTAATGCACAAGGGTTAGACACATAATCGAAACACCAAAAACACAGTATATTACCATGCCTAATACAGTATAGGAAACAATTTCATTCAAAGAAGATTCCAGTTGGAGTGGTAAATAGAGGTCATGTATGGTTCTCAAGGTAATCTTATTCCATTCTTCCTGCAAAATAGTGGTAAGTTCAGGTAATGATGATGAAGGTGGCTAACGATCACGACCTCACTCTCTCGGTCTAGAAAAAAAAAAGCCTCAACATTATTCAGATCTGGTGACTTGTTGTCAGGGGTGATGCGACAGTTCATCCCCGTACTCAAAACGCTTTCCTGAAAGATGCACGTTGTGTGACCAATGGCTTTTTGGAACACAGCAACTTCCCTGGAGAACAATCATTGTAACAAGGAAGGGGCTTAACCAGCAAACATGGTCTCATAATGCTTGGCAGGGTAACCATGGGACCCTTGGAATACCTTAATGTGCCTGCCTCAGTCGTCACCAAACTCCGCCACGATTCACTCTTCGGACCTAAACTCGTCCTGGAGTTGGAAACTCATCCGACCAAATGACTTTCTCCGATTGCTCAATTGTCCTGATTTTAAGGCTTTTCTGCTCGACATTTTCCTGTTACAGACATTTGCATTACGGATGATTGCCTTTGGAATTACAACTCACCTTGCATTCCCTCCTTATGGACCTCCATTCGTGTTGTTCTGGTGCTGAGAGGGTACACGAGTGTGGATTCAGTCCTACAGTGCCTCTTGCAACTGTAGTTCTCTTATTTTTCGTCTCAGTTCTAGTCAATGACCATTTGTCATGATCAAACACTCTCGTCCTGTTTGTGACTTGTTGTTGTTGTGGTCGTCAGTCCAGAGACTGATTTGATGAAGCTTTCCATGCTAATCTATCCTGTGAAAGCTCCTCCATCTCCCAGTACCTACTGCAACCAACATCCTTCTGAATCTGCTTACTGTATTCATCTCTTGGTCTCCCTCTACGATTTTTACCCTCCACGCTGCCCTCAAATGCTAAATTTCTGATCCCTTGATGCCAAAAGACATGTCCTACCAACCGATCCCTTCTTCTAGTCAAGTTGTGCTACAAACTTCTCTTCTCCCCAATCCTATTCAATACCTCCTCATTAGTTACGTGATCTACCCACCTAATCTTCTACATTCTTCTGTCGCACCACATTTCGAAAGCTTCTATTCTCTTCTTGTCCAAACTATTTATCGTCCATGTTTCACTTCCATACATGGCTACACTCCATACAAATACTTTCAGAAAGACTTCCTGACACTTAAATCTATACTCGATGTCAACAAATTTCTCTTCTTCGGAAACGCTTTCCCTGCCATTGCCAGTCTACATTTTATATCCTCTCTACATCGGCCGTTATAAGTTATTTTGCTCCCCAAATTGCAAAACTCCTTTACTACTTTAAGTGTCTCATTTTGTAATCTAATTCCCTCAGCATCACCCGACTTAATTCTACTACATTCCATTACCCTCGTTTTGCTTTTGTTGTTGTTCGTCTTAAATACTCCTCTCAAGACACTGTCCATTCCATTCAACTGCTCTTCCAAGTCCTTTGCTGTCTCTGACAGGATTACAATGTCATCGGCGAACATCAACGCTTTTATTTCTTCTCCATTGATTATATTTCCTACTCCAAATTTATCCTTTGTTTCCTTTACTGCTTGTTCAATATAAAGATTGAATAACATCGGGAAGAGGCTACAACCCTGTCTCACTGCCTTCCCAAACACTGCTTCCCATTCATGCCCCTCGACTCTTATAACTGCCATCTGGTTTCTGTACAAATTGTAAATAGCCTTTCGCTCTCTGCATTTTACCCCTGCCAACTTTAGAATTTGAAAGAGATTGTTCCAGTTAACATTGTCAAAATCTTTCTCCAAGTCTACAAATGCTAGAAACGTAGTATTTCCTTTCCTTAATCTTTCATCTAAGATAAGTCGTAAGATCAGTATTGCCTCACGTGTTCCAATATTTCTACGGAATCCAAACTGATCTTCCCCGAGCTCACTTTCTACCAGTTTTTCCATTCGTCTGTAAAGAATTCGCGTTAGTATTTTGCAGCTGTGACTTATTAAACTGATTGTTCGGTAATTTTCACATTTGTCAACACCTGCTTTCTTTGGGATTGGAATTATTATATTCTTCTTGAAGTCTGAGGGTATTTCGCCTGTCTCGTACATCTTACTCACCAGATGGTAGAGTTTTGTCAGGACTGGCTCTCCCAAGGCCGTCAGTAGTACTAATGGAATGTTGTCTACTCCGGGGGCCTTGTTTCGACGCAGGTCTTTCAGTGCTCTGTCAGATTCTTCACGCAGTATCGTATCTCCCATTTCATCTTCATCTACATCCTCTTCCATTTCCATAATATTGTCCTCAAGTACAACGCCCTTGCATAGACCCTCTATATACTCCTTCCAACACCTTTCCCCTCTTTGCTCAGAACTGGGTTTCATTCTGAGCTCTTGATATTCATAGGAGTGGCTCTCTTTTCTCCAAAGGTCTCTTTAATTTTCCTGTAGGCTGTATCCATCTTACCCCTAGTGAGACAAGCCTCCAAATCCTTACATTTGTCCTCTAGCCATGCCTGCTTAGGTATTTTGCACTTCCTGTCGATCTCATTTTTGAGACGTTTGTATTCCTTTTTGCCTGCTTCATTTACTGCATTTTTATATTTTCTTCTTTCATCAATCAAATTCAATATTTCTTCTGTTACTCAAGGATTTCTACAAGCCCCCGTCTTTTTACTTACTTCATACTCTGCTGCCTTCACTACTTCATCCCTCAGAGCTACCCATTCTTCTGCTACCTTGTTTTTCCTTCATTCCTGTCAATTGTTCTGTTATGCTCTCCCTGAAATTCTGTACAACCTCTGGTTTAGTCACTTTATCCAGGTCCCATCTCCTTAGATTCCCACCTTTTTCGAATTTCTTCAGTTTTAATCTACAGTTCCTGACCAATAGATTGTGGTCAGAGTCCACATCTGCCCCTGGAAATGTCTTACAATTTAAAATTTGGTTCCTAAATCTCTGTCTTACCATTATAAAATCTACCTGAAACCTGTCAGTATCTCCAGGCTTCTTCCATGTATATAGCCTTCTTTTATGGTTCTTGAACCAAGTGTTAGCTATGATTAAGTTGTGCTCTGTGCAAAATTCTATCAGACGGCTTCCTCTTTCATTCTTTAGCCCCAATCCATATTCACCTACTATGTTTCCTTCTCTCCCTTTTCCTACACTCGAATTCCAGTCACCCATGACTATTAAATTTTCGTCTCCCTTCTCTACCTGAATAATTTCTTTTATCTCATCATACATTTCTTCAATTTCTTCGTCATCTGTAGAGCTAGTTGGCATATAAACATGTACTACTGTAGTAAGCATGGGCTTCGTGTCTATCTTGGCCACTATTATACGTTCACTATGCTGTTTGTAGTAGCTTACGCGCTCTCCTATTTTTTTATTCATTATTAAACCTACTCCTGAATTACCCCTATTTGATTTTGTATTTATAACCCTTTATTCACCTGACTAGAAGTCTTGTTCCTCCTGCCACCGAACTTCACTAATTCCCACTATATCTAACTTTAACCTATCCATTACTAAGTTTCTAACCTACCTGCCCGATTAAGGGATCTGACATTCCACGCTCCGATCCGTAGAATGCCAGTTTTCTTTCTCCTGATAACGACTTAGATGATGGTTTTCCGCTTTCCCTGTAACTATTACAGATACTGGATATGGTATCTTTTGAAACAACAAACACTTTGACCTCCTTGGTTACAGAAGAGCGCACCTCACGGGCACCAACAATTTTCCCACATTTGAATTCATTTACTTTCAACATAGTGTGCTCACAAGTACACAGAACACTGTTATCGCCACGAATGACACTTTCAATATATTAAAGATATTGCACGTGTGCCATTCGTGGTGAAATACAACAACGCAACCTGCAAGCTTCGCTAATATCGGTAATTATGTTCCAACAAGCATTTTTCACGGTGATCCCACATTTTCGTCCAACAACATTAATTCCTACAAAATAATTTGTCCGAAGCACAGAATTTTCTCCGACTATCTACATATCAAAGTAATTATCAATGAAACACAAAATTTTCCACACTGTCGCTTGTTTCTAGTCATCCATGTAAAAGTTCTGCCGACAGTTTCTGAAACTCAGAACTCCGCTGAATCTGCACCACTCCACGTTCCCCGCCCGTCAGTACAGGACTCATCCGCGAACCGACTGGCATGCGAGTGGGCAAAGTTTGACTCGGCTAACGAAGCCGGCGTTCCCACCGACCAAGTTCCTGCCGCGCGCGCATTCGCTGCACTGCTGCTTCCGTTAATGATAACCAGTTGATCTCTCCACAGCGGAGCCCGCCCGCGGGAGCACAAAGGGCCGCACTTCGCTTTCCTCGCCTTTGTGGTGCTATCAAACGAGCCAAAGCGATACAGCTTCCAACGAAATTCTGCAGCAAAAGGGAAAGCGAAAAATAGATGTTTTAAACTGATGTACGATTTTATTTTATTCACCAATATCAGGATCTTCTTACAAACTGCTTTCAAGTCACTGTTTATACAAGCTTCCAAGTCCTTTATAGCCTGTGACACAGTTACAATGTAATCGACAAATCACAAAGTTTTTATTTTCACTTCTTCCAAACTTATCCTTGATTGGCTTTGGTGCTCTCTTAAAGTACAGTATAACTAACAAGCGTGATGGATTGCGACACTGTTCTTTCTTCTTCCCAGTTAATGCCTACCGAACCGTTCTTTACTTCTTTAACGACTGCATTATATCTGTACAAGTCTTAGATAATCTTCCGCTGCCAGTGTATTATCCCTACTAACTTCAGAATTCCAGAGAGCGTATTCCAGCCAGTATCTCCTAAATACTTGACTGCTATAAATACAGCTTTGCCTTCAACCTATCTTCTAAACCTTAGAATCAGTACTCCTTTTTGTGTTCCATGTTTCCAGAACCCATACTGATCTTAACTTCTAGCGGTTGTTCCATTGTTCTATTTACAATTCGTGATCATTAGTGGCACCTCTCACTTATCAATCTCTCACCATCTACCCCCTGTGGACATCACCATCATCGTCTTCGCTTCCAGGGATTAGTCAGACTGCCTGATCCGTCTTCAGATGTTATCGTTGAGCCAACCTAATTTTTGGCCCAAAATATTTTCTGATTCCTCTCCGCATATATCTTGTTTCTTCAGTTTTTCTTCTGCCCTTCAGCTCAAGTGCTCTCTCCATCTGTTTCTATAGATCTTCATCGTGTTGCTTATCCCTTCAGTATATAGTTCTTCTCAAATTTGTTCATTCCTAATCCAGTCTTGTTGTGTGCAGCCTTTCACCGTTTTAAGAAATCTAATTTCAGCTGCCCGTATTTTGTGTATCTCCCTCTTTGCAAGAAAACAGATATCACTTCCATACAGCAGAGACTTTATTGCACCCTTCCCAAATGAGCTAGAGATGGGCAAAACTGTTCTCTTCAGAGATTTCACTCACGGGAATGAACTAGCTCCTTTCCACGACTCAGTACTCATCATTTACTCACAAAAATAAGTACAAGGAAGGCACATTTCGTTTTTAATCCAGGTCACTAAACCTGTTTCTTATTAGATTTGTTCATATTTTGAGTGAACATATAAAATGGAGTAATAATTTTGAAATATAAAAGATTTGAATGCCGACTGCTGTAAAAATTATATAAATTATAACAAAATCATAAATATTTTTATCAAAGTATCTAATAACATTTATTATAAAGAAAGGACTAAATGTAAGACTATCAGATGATACGAAGGGTGAAACTTTAAATAAGTAATTCAAAATATATTCTTTACTAAGGTTAAAGCCCACACCATAAATAGATCAGTGATAACATTTATCCAAGACGAGAGCTGTAGCGGCATCGAGCTGTAAGTTCACTGCGACTACAGTGTAACATTGCAATGGAGATGTTACTCAGTCTCTCTTGTCGACGTCGGAACGGTAATAAGCCCATTGAACGCTACTAGATTGTTTTAAACCGATCTGAAGTTTTAAAAGTTTTCCAGTATCGACTTGACTTACTAGTCAGAATTTAGAACTGAAGTAAAATAACATTTACTGTTTAGCCAGACAACGGAGCAGTTATTATACGTGAAAGAAAAGTAAATTGTGTGATACCTGATTAACGCTGCGACTTAGCCTTCGTGGTACGTGATGTCATGAACATCGAAGGACACAGCACTATACCAACCGCCGACATAAACTCTATTATTAGCCTTGAGTACGAAACAGCTACACGCGATCACGAAGCACTTACAGTTACGCCGTATTGTCGGAAGCTGTAGTCAACGTCAGAATCGCTGCTGCAAATAGATTCAAGACCCCGAATGACAGATCGGTATGTTTTCAGTGCAGGTTTAAATAATTATGAAGTTCAATAAACCCCAATGTAACCTTAATGCTTCGTGTCGGCTACGTCATTTAGCGGAAATTTACTGGGTAATTGTGAAAGTAATTATTTTTTGAGAGAACGAGGAAGTTAAAGGTTATTTGGTGATTTTATTAATAGTGAACAGCAAGTTTACACGGAAATAGGTCACTTTCTGTACGTTGACAGAAGAGTGTTTTATCTCTGGAGTTATGTCGTATTAGTTGTTGAATTAACACCGTAGCGAAGCCTTGATGACGCTATATAAATTAATAAATCAACATCTTCCCAAAACTATGATATGGCATCGGCTTGAGTGATGGACTTTATAATTCAAGGTATCCAGTTATCTGTGTTTGAACACTCAATCGCAACCCGGGATTAAGAACTATAGTTATCAAGTTCTCCTAAGCTTATCAGCCTGTCGCTAACACGCGAAGCATATTTGGTTAATTGTTTCAGATCAAGGGAGTTGTTGCGGTCCCAAGTGGTGCAGTTGCGGTGGGTTCGAAGTAAAGAAGACCAACAGACTTCGACCACCAGTGATTCAGTTTTAAACAAAGGCTGCTTACACAATCCGGCGTGCTTTCCTTCGATACGGTGATAGCATTCCAAGGGAGATAAGTGTCTGAAACTAATCAACCAAGCGAAGAGTTTGTTTTTAACAGTTACAGATGGAGTCGTCGCTATTGACGGACACTGTTCCAGGTCAACCAGACTAGGACAAACCATCATCATCGAACCGATACAAATAAAACGCCACAACAGGAATGAGCAGCCCTTAGAGGCTCGCCTTCACTCATTCCTTTTAAGGATTTTGTGACTAAAGCCCATCTGGCCTGCTATTTATTTTATACGTTGACATGTAAGTACTGTCTCTGTCTTGTATTGTTAATCAATACTTACACTTTTTCATATAAAAAGATTTTTCTTACCATGAATTTGTAATTATTATATAGACCACTTTAAATGAATAAATTCCGATGAAGGCACAATTAGAAGTGTTTAAACCTGGTTAATAAGACTAAAAAATTGTGACCGAGGGCTCATTTGTTTCAGTTTTACTTTTGGAACCAAGCGTTGGCCACAGTAGCCGTCGTTTATCCATCAGTTTAAGGGATCGTTGTTTCTGGGCGAATATCCCTCTGCTAAATATTTGTGCTGCAGTTCGATAATTGCTTCATTTTTCTGGTCTTCACTTGCTTGAAGCTAACTAATAGTTTTATCGAACTCCTCCCAGACTGAAGAAGTCTCATGCTTTACTGTGGTAACTGATTGGGAAATGAGCTATGTCTTTCCTTGTTGAACAGGCAACGCTTTCATTTCTGCAATGGCCTTCATACAGCACTCCTCAAATGCTTTGTCGTCTGATAATCCTTGCCTTTTGAATCGGGGGTGCAGTAACGTTGCCCGACTAATCAAATCGTTAATGGAGATAACCCCAAACCACACCGATAACCCTTTAAGCAAAATGAGTCAATTTATTGAGGATCTACTTAATTTTTGTCTTTAAAAGATTATTTGGTCTTCCATTAATCTTGGCCATATCTTCATTTTTGAAAGTGAGACAATTTTCTCTGAGGACGTCGCTTTGGTTACAATTTTCAAAAATTGTTGAATTATCTTCCAGTCTGTGTATTTTATGTTTAAGATGATAGATTTTCCACCTAAACTAACGAGACAATAAATTATGGGATCTTTATTTAAAATACATCCTTGGAACTTTTCGTAAGTACAGTTCCATCAGGTTGGTACATCTTGTTTCAGTCTCAGATATTCTTTTCTTTTTAAATTTTCTTGCATTGCAGCAAGTTTTCTTAAAGCAAATGATCTCTGCTTTAAAAAACGTAACAACCCCGTTAACCTCATCAACTATTTTCTGTATGGACTTCTGGACTGTGTGTTGCACAGTGATATTTAAAGAATATACAAAGTGTGGGATATGTGGAACTTTCTCAAGTATGGCAGTTAAATTCAAACTTGTCTCGTTTTCTGATATTATGGAAGCGATTTTAAAATTGATATTGTGCTTGGCAATAACAGACTTGACCCAGCCTGAGATGTTTTCTGCAGTGTGTCTGCCTCTAATTGTGAGCACCCTGAATGGTATAACCAGTTCACTCTTTTCATTTATGAAATTTGCAGTAAGAGAACAGAAATTAATATTATTTATACTGATCGATGCATCAAAGATAAGGCAGATTGCCTTTGCGGTGGCCAAATCAATTTTAATTTCATGAAATGACTCATGGTACAGTCTGGCTGTTATGGAGTTTCACAACATTTTTTCACTTGGTAAATTATAATTAAGGCAAAACAGTAAAATAATTTTCAGGAAAGGTAGCTCATATTTATCTGATATAAACTTCCGAGTTCTGATTGAAGGCAGCATGTTAGTTACGTAGAAATATTACACATATTAGTTGAGGCCAAAATATTTCAGAATATCGATAACCATATCTTTCTTCTAACGAAAGTGGACACTTAGCTCAAGCCAAGCATGCTCTCTAGCTCAGTGAATATAGACTCCACTGTCCTAAGACACCACAGAAGAAACAGTTGAGGAGGTGTAGTAAGGGCGTACTCACATCCAATAGTAATGAAGAAAACAAGTCAAATATATGCTCCTACGTATCAAATCCCTTCACAATATTCTCCTAATCTTCTTCCTCTGCAGTCCACCGAAAGTAGGCGGGATAGCTTGTTTCATAACCTTTCAAACTGTAATATTTGTAACACACAAATATTCTGCCCTTCACTGTGAATTTCTAGTGTGTAATTTCTTCTTCAAATGTAACAGTGTTTCAGCTTGCACCTACCCGTAATGCAGCCTATAGTCAAACTCTTATACATATATTTGCTATTAATTCCACAAGCAAAGAAATTCGTACCTGGAATATCAGCTCGCAGCATCATAGTCATGACTCGCTCTCTAAAGTATCCTAGGAATGAACTGTAAGTGACAACATGTAGAGACGTTAAGTGTATCATTGAGCCAGAACTTGCAGCGGAGGCACAAGAGATCATTTGGGAGACGACTTCCATTCCAATCTTGAACTTGAAAGACAAACTCCAAGGACTTACTACCACACTGATTGCACAATAAATATGCTCCCCCAGAGAGTAACGAAAAAGCTAAATAGCTCATGAATCTCGGAGACACAGCACACCGGACTAAAAACGACCTCCTACCACTGGAACTAAATTAGATTATAAGTAGAAAGCAAACAGTCAGTCTATCTGAGAGAAACGATAACTAGAGCATGCCAATACATGAATCTAAAACATAAAGACCAGTTACTCAATGGAAAAGCTTGTATGATCTGAAGAAGTATAGGCAAATTAGAAGCTGCAGCTGATCATATTGTCCAACTAATGAACTAAGCAAGTACTTGACTTTAGTGATAACTGCCATTGAACTATAGAAAACATAGACTTCCTGATCATTTCACGGAGGTAAATGACTTAATCGCCAAAACGTCTTTCTTGAGATGATAATTCCGTTGAAAAATCCTTCAGATCAGCATTTCCTGTAATGGACGGAGTCAAAGTCCGAATGATCAAGCTTATTCTTGACCTCTACAGTTCATAATACCTAATGCTTCCAAGACCTGGAAGCTCTTGCCTGGACAACACAGCAAACACATCCTGGGTATTAATAATCGATTCTGCTGTATTTTGGTCGTTTATTACTGTACCACAACCTGTGGCGTTAAAGTCATATCTTCATGTGACATATGATTCAAACATTAGAGCGGAAAAGCTCGGAACCTTTTTTCCCATTTGTTAAATACAAAACACCGCTAAAAGACGGTATGTCGTGGATTAAAAGCTGTCAAATACCATTATAGTGGATGGATCCAAAACAAAGAGTATCATAGTGATTGCTTCTCCAATCTATATGGAACCGCTTACAGGGGACGCGGCCGCGTGTGATGTCATACTTAATGCCACGAAACCGGTAATGGTACAGTAATAAAGGACCAAAATACAGCTGAAGCGGTTGTTAATGCACAAGATGAATACTCACAGCTGTGGTTGCCCCACCTACAAGGTTATCTGCACAGCAGAAACACTCTCCCCATCAGAATAAGCAAGCGCTAGAGATATAATTGCTAATAAGAGTAACTGATTGCTTTCTTGATGATGATCATTACTCGGTGAGCAAAAGATATTTAGAAAGACCAACGAAAATCTACAGTTTCTACCAATGCCTAATACATGCAGAGAGTTGAAGAAGAAGATATATCATATTAAAAAGATTATGAATATTTGAGTAACTGCGATTTTGTAATTACTTATAAAACTCTGGTCTGATGTAAGAGGGGTTCAGAAGGCGTTTACCCGTTCAGGTTAAATGAATAAATAAAAAGCTAAATATAATATGCAAGTTGTTCCAGGATGAATGCTCAATACTCAGGAATATGACAGGAACGATCTTTTTAAGCAAAAAATTTCGTTTGGACATAAGCATTATTATGAGTGGTTTCCGAGATAGAACATATGTAATGCACATTATTATTTATTGTATTTATCACTGGGTACATTGTCATTGTGTGCAAAGTATCACAGTTGTGTAGACGAAATCGAAGCGAATAATTTGATATGGGACAAGTAATCTAATGGGTCGCGGGACTGCCTCACATTGACTTACAAAACCTACCTACACCTCAGCGTACGCAAATCGTGCAAGATTTTCATTATTCTCTTGCGCTCTTCATGCAAACTTTAAGCCCTAGTGAAAAAATGAACAGGACCTTTTTATAGGATATTTAATGTAGTTTAGTTTTGCACAGCGACACGTTTTCGTTAGAGGCCGCGGATCTCGAGTTGTTCAAGAAAAACGTACAAAAAAACTTTAAATATGTTCCATCTCAGAAACCATTTCGACTAGGACATATGTATATACTTAGTTTTTTTGCTTCAATTGATCATTCCTGTCGTATGCGTAAATATTGACCATTCCTTCTGAGACAGCCTGTATAAATGTGCTATCACGTATGTTATTAAGTGTTATACATACCGTTCTAAGTTTACATTTACATCCACACGGATTCTTTGCAAATCACAGTTAAGTGCCGGGAGAAGGTTCATCGAACCACCTGCACAATAATTATTTTTCCACTCACGAACAGCGCGAAGAAAAAAGGAACACTTATATCCTTCCGTGCGAACTCTGATTTCCCTTATTTTAATATGATGATAGTATCTCCCTATGTAGGTCTGCGTCAACAAAGATTTTCGCGTTCGGAGGAGAAAGGTGTGACTGAAGTTTCGTGAGACGATTCCGGAAAAACGTCTTTGTTTCAATGGTGTCCATTCAAAATACTTTATCATTTAGCGATACTACAAAACGTGCTGCTCTTCTTTGAACTTTCTCGGTTTACTCCGTTAATCCTGTCTGGTAAGAGTCCCAGACCGAACAGCAGCACTCCAAAAGAGGACGTAGAAGCGTAGCGTAGGCAGTCTCTTTAGTAGATCTGTTGCATTTTCTAAGGGTTTTACCAATAAAACAGAGGCTTTGGTTTCCCTTCCCCATAACATATTCTTTCCCATTTAAGTTGTTCGTAATTGAAATTCCTAGGTATTTAGTTGAATTTATGGCCTTTAGATTAGACTGATTTATCGTGTAACCGAAGTTTAGCGTATTTCTTTTATCACTCATGTGAATGACCTCACATGTTGCATTATTTAGGGTCAATTTACTAGTTTTGCACCATTCAGATATCTAAATCGTTGTTCTATTTGTTTTGATTTTATGATGAGTTTATTGGGCGATATACGACAACGTCATATGCAAACAATCTCAAAAGGCTGCTCAGATTGTCTCCTAAATCTTTTATACAGATGAGGAACAACAAAGGGCCTATAACACTACTTTGGGGAAAGTCAGAAATCACTTCTGTTTTAGTTGATCACTTTCTGACGGTTACTGCGAAGTGTGATCTCTATGACAGGAAATAACTTTCCAGTCTTTGGGTACGGATCTTTCGTCAAGAGAGCGGTTGTATATCATTGTTAAGCATGGAGCTATTACAGTGGCTGCAAGGAGCCTAATTGGTATATTGTCTCGACCAGAAGACTTGATTTTATTAAATGATTTAAGCTGCTTCACTACTCGGATGATATCTGTTTGTAAGTTACTCATATTCTTGATTCTGGAATATTTACTTCGTCTTCTTTGGTGAAGGAATTTCGAAACCTGTGTTTAGTAACGCTACTTTCGGACCTCTGTCGTCGATAGTATTTCCATTGCTATCGCGCAGGGAAGACATTGACTGTGACATGTTGCTAGCATGCTTTACATACGACCAGAATTTCTTATGATTTTCTGTCAGGATTCGAGATAAATTTTCGTTGTGGAAATTGTTACAATCGTCTCGCTTTGATGTTCACACTAAATTTCGAGCTTTTGTAAAAAAATGGCCCACGTTGGTGATTTTTCGTCCATTTAAATTTGGCCTACTTTTTTCGTTGTTTCTGCAGCAGTTCTGACACGTTTTGCGTACCAAGGGGATTAACTCGGTCGAGGGATAATTTATTTGCTACAGATCTCTCAGTTGTTGTAGATACTATTTCTCTGATTTCGAGCAATATCTGGTCTACACTTAAGTTGTTAATTTAGAAGGAGTGGAGATTGTCTCTCAGGAAGGCATCAAATGAATTTTTATGTAGCTTTTTGAATAGCTATATTTTTTTGTTTATTTTGTAGTATTTGGGGGTTACAATCTCTCTACGACAACCCTGTATTCACTAATTAGTTTTGCTGCTCGTTGTTTGCTTAGGATTATTTGTTGTAAGAGGTCAGGTGTGTTTTGACAAGCGTTTACTATTCACTTGGTCTCATGAACTACTGCTCGAAATAATTCTCAGAAAATGTGCTTAGTACAATTTCGGATAATGTTTTATGCATACCTCCAGATTTAAACATGTATTTTCGTCAACATTTCGAGGGTAAATTAAATTCACCACCAATTATAATTGTATGAGCCGAGTACGCGTTTGAAATTAAACTCAAGTTTTGTTTGAACCTTTCATCAATTGTATCATCTGAATTGGCAGATCGGTAAAAGGATCCAATTATTATTTTATTACGGTTACCAGTAATGTCCGCTGCCCATACTAACTCACAGGAACTATTTTGTTTAATTTCCTTACAAGATAAACTACTTGTAAGAGCAAAAAACACGCCACTGCCAACTGCATTTACCCAATTCCTTCGGAACAGCTTTGGGTTCTTCGCAAAAAATTCAGCTGAACTTATCTCCTGCTTTACCCAGCTGTCAGTGCCCATAACTATTTGAGCATCAGTGCTTTCTATTAGCGCCTGGAGCTCAGGTACTGCCCCTACACAGCTACTTTAATTTACAACTGTTATACTGATGGTTCCTATGTTCGACCACACCCTTTGAGATCGCAGCTCTTTTTGTATTTCCCCGAGACCCTCTAACCTAAAAAAAAACACCCAGTCCACGCCACGCAGCCCCTCCTACCAATGTAGCCGTTATTTTTAGAAAGACCTTGTTACAGCGTAAAGTCAAGTGCCAGAACGCCAGTTGGGAACGATGGAGATGGCATGGCTGTGAGAAGACGTCAGCCAATCGCACTCGACCAACTCCTGTCCAGGACAACAACGTGGCAGTAGAGGCCCCTATGTGAAGAGCACATAAACGCTACGACCGATTGGTAACGCTCCAGTTCAAAAGCAGCTTCAAGACTAGTGACTTGGAGAGAAGCGTCAACGCTAGATCATTTGACTTGTACCTTCTATGTAGCACAGACTTGGAATTATTTATACTGAAGAAGATTCATTATTTGCTATGTCGCCCTTTGCTTGCGATACATCTGCGTAAATGCAAAAGTTAAGTATTGTAACTTCTCTTTTTGTAAAAAAAGAAAGGCTCATTAATATGATTTGTTTGAATGTTTGCCTATGAACTGAGTAAGCAAGCTACCTAGACACCACAGACCTAAACTCGGATGGAGAGGTGCTCAATCAGGACAGAGAGTTGTGAGCTTTGTCATTGTGCCAAGAGTGCAGTTATTGAGTGATCTGCTCCATGCGATCTCATCCATGAAGGTGGCAAAGAGCAGTCAGCTACCTTGTAATTCCACCCAAAAGAGTGGTAGGGAGCAGTGAGCTAGTGATCTACCTTGCAATCCGATCGCCGAGAATGGTGGGGAGCAGTGAGCTAGTGAGATGGCTTAGAGTCCAATCAGTAACTATGGTAGGAACTGAGCCGTTGAAAGGGGGGCGATATGCTCCGACCGCGCAGTGGCTGAGGATGATATGATGGCTTGACAACACATTCAGGTGCGATGCTAAGTCAAAGGATAAGAAATAACAATTCACTCAAAAGTATGTATAACCGTTTATTGAGCTTCTTAAATCTGAGTTATTCTTCTCAGATCAAAAGCAGACACGTTATGCTAGAAGTGTTTTCTGTGTTAATGTACCATTCTAAAGAATTCGTTTCCATTTGCCGCAATAGCCGAATGGTCAGTGCAGTGGGTTCGATTCCCAGCTGCCTCAAAGAATTTTTTCCACTCGGCGACTGGGTGTTGTGTTGTGCTTACTTCTGTATCATAATAACTGGCATTACAGTTGAGATGGCTGAATGGGTACCGTCCAACAACCAATAAATTGAAACAAAAATGCAGCTTGCTTTATTTTCTGCTGTTCTTATGGATGAAAAAAGGTACACAAATCCACATGTGCACATGGACTGCAACATATTTTTTTGTAGCTTGGGAAGCGTTTTCTTAAGGATGTGGCATGGGGTGCCATTGCAGGAGCTTTCTGTAGAATTTCATTCCGCTCATTACACCCACCAGAGATGGTTTTTGAAATCAGATGAGGTACCATTCATGTTTTTCCCGAAACACGCATCACCCACTCCTTACATGGATGCGGCTCTTTGAATCAATTCAGGAGTGGACTGCGCGTCTCTAAAGCGAACCGGTGCAGACATCGAATCGAGAGGGAGTGTAGTGTCATACCGGCAAGTGTGCTAATACTGCCTAGTTCTTTTTAAATTCTACTCAGTTTTGTAATCACTGAAGTGACGTCACATACCCTCTCAATCCATGAAATTTTAATTTGCTTCCTCCTTTCCTTCGGTGTGTTTCACTTGTTTTGTTAGGAAGTGAATTTTATGTGCCCAGCAGCCTCAGACAGTCGTTCAAAGTATAGGGAATGAGCAGAGGGAGGGACGTGTTCTTGAAATATGGCATAGTCTTTTTCTTTTGGTCATCAGTGTTCTGACTGGTTTGATGCGGCCCACCACGAATTAGTCTCTTGCGCTAACCTCTTCTTCTCACAGTAGCACTTGAAATCTATGTCCTCAATCATTTGCTGGATGTATTCCAATCTTGTCTTCCTCCACAGTTTTTGACCGCTACAGTTTTGCCCTCTACAGCTCCCTCTAGTATCAATGAAGTCATTCCCTCACGTGTTAACACATGTCCCATCATGCTGTCCGTTCTCCTTATCAGTATTTCCCACATATTCCTTTCCTCTCCGATTCTGCGCAGAACCTCCTCTTTCCTTGCAGTCCACCTAAATTTCAACATTCGTTTGTAGCACCATTCAACAAACGCTTCGGCTCTCTTCTGTTCCGTATTTTCCACCGTCCGTGTTTCACCACCATACAATGCTGTACTCCAGACGTACATTCTAAGAAATTTTTTCCTCAAGTTAAGGCCGATATTTGGTATTAGTAGACCTCTCTTGGCCAGGAATGCCCTTTTCCCATTGCTAGTCTGCTTTTGATATCCTCCTTGCTCCGTCCGTCATTGGTTATTTTACTGACTACGTTACCATCAACCCTGATGTTAAGTTACGTTATTAAATTTCCCAAATATACCACGCCTAAAGGTCACTGAAGAGAAAACTTCCACACAGCCGTGATAATAATAAAAATCGGTCGGAAGAAATTTGGGCTTGCAGCTGGTCGTTGTAAACTACACGATATTTCAACTGTACACCTGCTAGTAATTCTCAGGTGAGCCATCGAAAACTGACGAAGACGTCCCGGGTGCTCAGTTGAAATATCTTGGAATGTAGCTGACGACGACAGGCTGCAAGCTCTAGATTTACTTGAACACTCAATTTGCGGGCAATATATTAAAATTCACGTAATATAATTGTTTCTCGTGACAGAAGCCACGAATTCTAAATTTTTACGCATTCGGGAGGACGACGGTTCAATCCCGTCTCCGGCCATCCTGATTTAGGTTTTCCATGATTTCCCTAAATCGGTTGAGGCAAATGCCGGGATGGTTCCTTTGAAAGGGCACGGCCGATTTCCTTCCCCATCCCTCCCTCACCCGAGCTTGCGCTCCGTCTCTAATGACCTCGTTGTCGACGGGACGTTAAACTCTAATCTCCTCCTCCTCTAAATTTTTACTAGGTCAGAGCCAGAAATTTCACTCAGAAACATCAGCATCTTAAAGACTGATGTCTTTTAAAAATAAAGTGATTTGATTAAATAAAATTGTTCGTACGTTTGACAAATCGAGTAAAGCGTCATAATGCGCAATAATTAAACTCCACATCAAGTTACAACGTGAGGAGGAAACTGCCTCTCGTAATAAAAATAGACAGCTGCAGAAATGTTATGGAACCCGAGTAGAGGAAGGTAAGCATATTTGTAAAAAAAATACTGATTCCAGACATGTCGATTATGTCGCATAAATTTTCGATGGAATTGATGTTGAGTTAAATAGGTGGATAGATCATCGACTCGAATTGTCCAGAATATTCTTCAAACTAATCAGAACAATTGTGACCCAGCGAAATGGCGCATTGTCATCCATTTAAACATTTCCTGTCACTGATAGTCAGTTGGATCAGAGAACCCTGCCCATACCATCTAAACAGAGCCCACACCATATGGAGAGCAACCAACATGCACAGTGAGTTGTTGACAGCTAGGGTCCATACCTCTGTGGGGTCTGCGCCAAACACGAACCCTACCATCACCTCTTACCAACTGAAACAGGGACTCATCTCACCAGGCCAATGTCTTCCAGTAGTCAAGAGCCCAACCGATATGGTCACGAGTCCAGGAGAGACGATGCACGCAATGTCTTGCTGTTAGCAAAGGCACTTGCATCGGTCGTCCGTTGCCATAGCCCATTAACGTCAAATTTCGCCACACTGTCCTAACGGATACATCCACGGTTTATCCCACACTGATTTCTGCGATTATATCACGTAGTGTTGATCGTCTGTTTTTACTGACAACTTGAGCCGTGACTAGGTTGCGGCCGTCGGCTATCGTATTCCTGCCGCCACTAGCCCGATCTGTCGTGCACTGTCCCAGTGGTTTGAGGCCACTAAGATCTTTGCTCGAGGTTGCTGATGGGGACGGTGCGTGTTGTGGCGTGGCGACTTGGGAAGCGGTAATGGAGCTTGGAGGGCGCTGAGAAAGGTCCGGCCGGCCAGTAAGGCGAGCACTTGCGCAAGCGTCTTGGGCACGGAGTCCGGCAAGTGGTTGCTGGGCATGTTGGTGGGCTGATTTTAATCCGTGGCTGACTGCGAGTGCTGTCTTCGTCGAAGCCAGGTCAGACAGCTCTGTGACGTGGCAAACTGATGAGAAAGTTGATGCCAGGTTCGCTGTATCTAATTCTGGGCCCCCCTCTGGGATTGGCAAGCCTCACCTTCCATTCTTGAACTTCGGTTAAGTTTTAGGTTTTGATGTCTTCACTGTTATTTTCTTACTGATACCTATAGGTCTGTTGCAATCACTGCGACTTCTTTGCTGATGTATTTCATCACCATTTGGTTCCTTGAGCCGCGAGGGATTAGCCGAGCGGTCTGGGGCGCTGTAATCATGGACCGTGCGGCTGGCCCCGGCGGAGGTTCGAGTCCTACCTCGCGCATGGGTGTATGTGTTTGTCCTTAGGATAATTTAGGTTAAGTAGTGTATAAGCTTAGGGAGTGATGACCTTAGCAGTCAAGTCCCATGGAGTCAGAGGCTAAGTCGGCGTTCTAACTCACCATAAATGTGTTCCATTGGGTTCAGGTCGTGATTCTGGGCAGACCAGTCCATTTCTGTAATGGTAATCTCCACAAACTGTTGTCTCACAGCTGCCGATTTATGACAGGTGCTTTGTCATGCTGATACTGTCATCATCTCCGAATTGTTCCTGTACTGTACATAATACACAATGCTGTAAAATGTGTTCGTATCTTTCCGCATTTACCGTTTTCTTAAGGCCAGTATTACACTACCAAATTTTTGTTGACAAAGTTTTTGATAGTGTAATAAGGAACATGCTCAAAGTTAGGCCTTGGTCAAATTTACTCTGATCATATCTATTGCCTCGCCTTAGATCTAACCAAAGAAAGCGTCCGTCTTCTGTGTACTGTATCGAGAACCGTAACCGCTTGGAACGCTAACTTCGTTGCAGCTGACTGACATCTAACATGGCTGCGAAATTTACAAGGTTCTTCGCGTCTACAACGAAACTGATAAAAATGTACAGAGAGATGAAGCACTGTATAGCTTGGGGCAACCCGAACATAAGAGAATAAGAAGAAGAGATTGCTAACAAAAAAAAATCTTTTGTGGTCTTTAGCCTTGAAATACGGCCATGCTCTACCCACGAAGATATAAAAGAGAATATTTATAAGCTTAGCAAAAATAAAAATATTTCTTAATAGATGTAGTATGTACCAAACAGTTATTTGCCTTCAGACATTCCTCAATTCCTATTTCAGTGCCTGATAAATAGCTTCACACTTCCCTGGTATTATTTCTGTCAATTTTCACTGTGCTAATCGAGTGCTATACCTGAAACTAGAGTAGTTTTCTCCTGCTGCAAAATCGCAGATGTGCGGTAAGTCTGTCTTTTGTGAATATTCAGACGTGAGTATTCTGCCTCGTAATAAGAGGAACTACTTTCATGAGCACGTACTGAAATGTGCTCCCGTCTATTCGCAGGTAATTTTTGTATGACACTGCACCCTCGACTTGCAGCTCCAATAATCAATTTTGTTTGAAGCTTTCAGCGTCTCACCGTGAAACCCACAGTTTCCCCCAAACACGTTTCATTTTCCTTTTCTTCTGCTCGCCCTCCAAATGTAAATACAATGTTGCTGTGGTACACGCAAGTGCAGAGCACAGTAATAAATCTTCGTCGGCCATTCCAAAGGAACTACAACTCAAAGTTATTGTTGAAATGTATTTAATGACAGTGTAATAGCAGTATGTGCACCACGTAAGAAAGAATACAATAAATACTTGATCACATTTTCTTGTCAAAGGAAATCTGATAGTTTAATACCGGCCTAAACCGCAATACGGAGAGCACAGCCTACCCCTCCCGCACCCCCCTCCCACGAAAAACACCCCGATGCCGTAACACTGTTGGCACTGTAGAGGACGCCAAGTAATATTCTCCATACATTTAACAAAGACAGACACTTACATAGGATTGCCACAAGCTATAGCGTGATTAATCACACAATCATTTCCACTCATCCACTGTCCAGTGGCGTCGCCCTTTGCATTATCCCAAGTGCCGCTTAGAGCTTAGCACTGACCACAGAAGAGTGTGGTTCTTGAGGAGCTGCTTGACCATCGTATTACATAGTTCTTAACTCACTGCGCAAAGTCATTCTTCTGGATGTACTCCAGTAGCACTTTGGAACGCAATAGTGATTGCTTGCAATGATTTCATGTGATATTCTACTCTCACCTTTCCGTAATGTTCGATGATTCCTGTTCGTCAATACATGTCTCTCTGGCCTTTGTTTACCTGTGGTTGTTCCGTCACCTTTCCACTTCGAAATCACTTCACCAACTGTCAACTTGGGCTGCTTTACAAGGTTTGGAACGTCCCTGATATGTCTGCTACTTAAGTGAAACCCAATGACTATTCCACTTAGGCTTTCTCTGAGCTGTCATTATAGACACATTCTCATTTTTACTGGTTTTTTACTGACTATAAAATACTCCCCTCCCTAGTTGTAGTGCCCGTTCGCCTTCCCGTGAAATCTAGAGCTCAATTTCTCATTGCCTACCGGTGGTACAGACTCTTTTGATCGGATAAGATACACGTTACGATGTTGCATTAATCTGTCACTGTTTATAACCTAAAACTGTTGTCACAGTGACAGCGAAACAGACAAAAGTTTTGACCTGTCATATTAGCGGCATAAAAATACGCAGGGAATTAAATTCCTAAATTCGCCTGCGAAATTAATTATTTATAGCAGTGGCGGAGCTGTCGTTTGTGCTCATGTGATTCATGTTGGAAAGGTTTGCAACGTGATTATGGCCGCACGACTGGAATTTACAGACTTTGAATACGGAGTGATAGATGGAGCATTCCGCTTCCGCAATCGTTGGGAAGTTTCAACATACCGAGATCCATAGTGTCTAGTTTGGGCGGGAGACATCAAATTTCAAGCGTTACCTCCCACCACAGACGACATGGTGGCCTTCACTTGACCACCGAGAGCAGCTAACAGACAAGTACAAATGCTTGAAACGTTGGAAGAATTCAATGTGTGATGTACGACGAGAGTATCATTTAAGACAGTGCGGCGAAATCTGACGTTAATGGGTCATGGCAGCAGACGACCGACGGGAGTGCCTTTGCTAACAGCACGACACCGCCTGCAGCGTCTCTTCTGGACTCTCCTGGGCTGGAAAACTGCGGCCTGGTCAGATGAGCCCCCATTTCAGTTGGTAAGAGCTAATGGTAGGGTCCTAACGTGGCGCATACCCCATGACGCCATGGACGCAAATTGTCAACAAGGCACCGTGCAAGCATGTGGTGGCTCCATAATGACGTGGGCAGCGTTTACATGGAATGAACTGGATCCTCTGGTCCAACATAACCGATCGATGACAGGAAGTAACTACGTTCAGCTTCTTGGAGGCCATTTGCAGCCATTCAGCGACAGAGTTATTATGGCTGACAATACGCCATGTCACCGAGCAGCAGTTGTTAGCGATTAATGTGAAGAACATTAAGGACGTTGGCCACCCTGATCACCCGACATGAATCCCATCAAACATTTATGGGACATAACCTAAAGGTCAGTTGGTGCACAAAATCGTACATGGTGAACACTTCCGCAATTATGGACGGCTATAGAGGCACCATGGCTCAATATTTCTACAAGGGACTTGACGCCTTCTTGAGGCACTGTTGTCGGTCTTGCTGTTGAAGAATTTTATCTGGATATTATTTTACGGATATCATGTGAAACCTAGAACTAAAATGCAACACAGGAAAAATAGACGGGCCTGTGATCTAGCGTCAAAGCGCGTGTCTAGAAAACGGACGGTTGCGGGATCTACTATTTGTCGGTCATACTAGGGAAAATTTTAGTCCCTCTGGAACCAAGCGCTCATCTCTCGTTGAGGGAATTTTCCAGGAATGACAGATGTATAGGACCCGTCGTTAAATTGTAGGTCTCCGTTCCCCATTGCGAATACTAGGTTAGACAATAAACACGCTAATCACCGAGGTGACGTCCAATAGAAAGTCTAGCACCAGGGCGTTGAGATTCACGGAATTATAAATTACTCACCAAAATCTAATTCAGTTGGTTTCATTCCAAATTGCTTCGCGGTAGACAGAATACTTTTCATCATGTAGCCCAGTAAAAGCATTCAGCATCATGACAAGTTGATCACAATTGGTCTGACTGCTTTGTAGTATGACAACACTGATAAGTTGTTGTACCAAACGGGGATGTGATCAGGTTGCGGCTTTGTCTGATGTTCTCTGTTTTACGGGGCAGGCAACCTATTGTGAGCTTGGCTATAGCATGCTAAAATTATGTGTGCTGTTCTTGTACATTTCGCTGTCGGCTCCAAATAGTGCAATATTTATTACAAACAAACAACTGAAAAATTTCGAGCGTTTTGGCAGAGAGGATAAATTTTCTAAAGCAAATAAACTCGTGGGAGTAAACATATGAAGTGTACAATGCCCCAGTAGATATTAATTTTAAATTATTGACACACTGGGGAATATTTATTCCATTAGGAACTATTCCTCCACATAAAACTAGACAAGTTCTCTCTCTCTCTCTCTCTCCTCTCTCTCTCTCTTTCTCTCTCTCTCCTCACTAGCGTTCCTTCTCCACCATCTCCACCTCTCTCTCTCTCTCTCTCTCTCTCTCTCTCTCTCTCTCTCTGTCTGTCTCTTTTTTTTTAACTATTTATTTACTTCTCTGGAAGTGAAACATTTTGAGGATGTAGCTTCAAGGAAAACAGAACATTCGGATATTCGCTATAAACTTCATTTTTAGAATGAAAAACAATAGAGTGTAATGTTCTTGGTTATATTGACCTAAGAAGTCGTTCCCTGCCGGTCGCGGTGGTCTCGCGGTTCTAGGCGCTCAGTCCGGAACCGCGCGACTGCTACGGTCGCAGGTTCGAATCCTGCCTCGGGCATGGATGTGTGTGGTGTCCTTAGGTTAGTTAGGTTTAAGTAGTTCTAAGTTCTAGGGGACTGATGACCACAGATGTTAAGTCCCATAGTGCTCAGAGCCATTTGAATTTTTTTGAAGTACTTCCCATAAAAGTATCGAACCCCTTTCATATATTAGCAAAGATGTTATCTATACGTTCGCCTACGTCTACTGTCTCTAAAAGTGCGGAGCTGTGTTTGATGCGAGCGAATTTCCTAAACTATTGATGGACCAGTGAAAGACACGTCTTTTGCTTCAGCACCACGATACTGTTCGAGCTTAGAATACACTCAAGGATCTTTTAACTAACAGACGTTGTTCCTGTTGGACTGTAATCCCGTGCAATTGTTCTTTTATCAATTCATGAAAAGGAGTGACATATGTTTTTTATCTGTTGTGCAGCTCCATTATTTTCGAGAAATGTGTTAAAAATAAGAATAGAAATTAGTCCCACGGCGTAATAAATTTAAAATTCAGTACTAATTCCGAAGGATCTGATTCCTTGTTCTCTTTTTTCTCCTTACGCGGTGCGCTTATTACGTACAGTAAGTTATGATAAATAAGGCCGATAGTCAATCATTGGTAAGGCAGCATTACCTTAATGGGTAAAATATTTTTCATTGCGTATTATTATATTTCGACTTTCTTTCTTTTGCCTATAGTTTCAACATTTGTCTGATGCGTGAGGGAACTTATTATGGAACAAAAATTGTCTGTTAGATCTACTGCCAAATGTGAGAGTTGAAATTTTAGAACTCACATAAAACCATTGCTACGATTTCACGATTACTCTGTCAGTTTTTCCACGCGGCTTTCTGCACCGTAGTAAATAGTTAATTTAAACCAAGATTCATCTTCGCTACGTTTTTCCACTGTTCAGTCCTCCAATTTTTACGCTCCGTACACCGTTCGAGGGGTCCTTTGGAATTTACCGGCGTTGTGTGGCTTATGAGCAGCCGCTGGACCATGGAATCTACTTTCTCTTCCCTCCCGCCTAACTGTCATCGTATTTGCTGAGGATCCTGATGCACTTTGGAATCTCTTTGTGATGGTGTGGATAGATGTCTGCCTACGAGTAGTAAACATTACGTCCCTCTTCAACTGTCGGCGGTCTCTGTTAGTCAACAGACGAGGTTGCCTGTACGCTTTTGTGCTGTACGTCTCCCTTCACATTTCCACTTAACTACTATATCGGAAACAGTGGATCTAGGGATGTTTAGGAGTGTGAAAAACTCGCGTACAGAAGTATGACACAATTGACATCCAATTACCTGACAACGTTCAAGGTCCGTGAGTTCCGTGGAGTGCCCCATTCTACTCCCTCACGATGTCTAATGACTACTGAGATTGCTGATATGGCAGAAGGTGACAGCACAGTGCACCTAATATGAAAAACGTTTCGTTTTGGGGGTGTCCGGATACTTTTGATCACGTAGTGTCTTGCCATTACACACTGCACGACAAGAAAGAAAACTAGAGCGATCTTATTTTCCTGAGGCACACCTGATAATACCTTGATGAACACTTGCCACGCCAGCGTGCTGTTTTGTATTACATGAAAACTCTTCAAGCCTCTCAAATATCTGAAAATCTATTGCTTAGGCTCAGACATTCGTCAACGCTCTGAAGTTTGGCACTGTATCAAACGCTTTGCAGGAAACCTACTAATATGTAATTTTCTTGTTGTCCTTTATCCACTTTTTGCAGTATATTATGAATTGCAGTAGCTTATGCAAAAGGGAGAGGTGCGTTTCACAAAAGTGATGCTTTCTACATCCAAAAACTATTCATCATATTCGAAATTAAAATATATTCAAGAATACTGCAACAAACAAACGTTAAGGATGTTTAATAAGGAAATTTCTTTCTGCCTTGAGTGAACACAATTTTTCTTGTTTTAGTACCAATACATGTTACGGAGAAACTTCTCCATCTTCAGTGCTCTTTATTTATTATACGCCGCACATCTTGTACAGAGTTTATGCATTACGATATCTAGTTTTTGAGAATATAGATTTTACTTTACAATAAGGATCGATACGCACACACACACACACACACACACACACACACACACACAAAATCAGGAACACACACCCTCACTTCCTAATGTCACTATAAAATTCAAACTTCCGCCCAGAAAACCCAGAACAAGATGAAGGAACAAGTGAACGTCACACAAAAATTGAAACAGTGTGTGTTAAGAAACTCTACTCAAACACCCTGGGAAGTACGAAAACACGATATATACAAATAATAAATACATACATTTACATATATAGCCTGCTGTCCATCCGCAATCAACATTTCACAAAGCTTCAAAAAGAAAAAATGGTTCAAATGGCTCAGAGCACTATGCGACTTAACTTCTGAGATTATCAGTTGCCTACAACTTTGAACTAATTAAACCTAACTAACCTAAGGGCATCACACTCATCCATGCCCGAGGCAGGATTCGAACCTGCGACCGTAGCGGTCGCTCGGTTCCAGACTGTAGCGCCAGAACCGCACGGCCACTTCGGCCGGCACTGAGCTTCAGGACACACTTCAATAGATTTGTCGAAAAGTAGTACTGTAGCCTAAAAAGTCGCTAGTCAAAGAGTAAAATAGCGAATAAATGTTTACAAAGCAATATGATACAATGATGGCTGTGCTATAGGGAAGAATCGATAATATAATGTTAAGCATAAAATTTGAGTAATTACGTAACAATTGCAGATGACATACTGAAAATCTATAAATATAGCTGTGTTGCAAATACAAAACGGACTTGTGAACATAAATATGTAATAACGCATCTATTTTAGTACTTTACACATTGTCAGCCACTGTAGTCGTATCTAATAGAATAATAAACAACCAGTTGCATAAATAATTTAATTTCTTTGCCGGTTTTGGGCACATAGTGCCCTTTTCTATAAACCACATGACCATGGCATTTTGCTGTATGCATTATTGTTGACACTTCTGAAGAACGGTGCAAAGTGTCCGAAACCAGTAAAGAAACTAATTTTATTTTATGCAACTGGTTGCTAATTATTTCGTTATATACACCGGGTGATTATAATTAAGCTTTCCCTATATGACACGTTATAACATTGAAACTAATTACCTTACGAGGAACAAACTTCACAGCATTAATGTCAAGGACATGGGGAAGAGAAATAATGCAGAATCAATTCATCTCAAACATTTTTAAGGTGCTGCTACGGTACATCATACTATTACATACCACTGCCATTACTGCTATAAAAGGGGTCCATCAGTGTCTAGAAGTGTCTGAAAACGCAAGATTGCATTCTGCAGAGCAGAACGAAGCATGTCCATAGATATGCTGGCTCCCTCTGTTGATATCTTGCGCTTCAGATCTGCACACGTGTGAATGTCCTCTGATAAACACTGCCCTTCAGGTAGCCCCGCAACCGGAAATCACAAGGAATGAAATCAGGTGATCGTGCCGGACCAGCATCTGGAAACGATCGGCTGACAATTCGATCGTTTCCAAATGTGTTTCAGGAAATCAAGTGAACTTCACAAGCGATGTGCGGTGGTGCCCCAACCTCAATGGAAACTGTCGAGTTCAATGGGTCTCTCTCCGGTAGGGCGGGTATAAAATGATGGCGAAGCATATCGCAGTAACGCTGGTCAGTCACACCGCACATCTTTGGTCACTTTACGCCAAACTACTCAAAAAAAGAATGGGCCAATGATGAACGTAGCAGTGAAGCCATCCCATTCGGTTACACGTTCACCATACACAGGAACTAGACGTGAATATCCCCACACTCGGCAATTCTTTGTGTTCACCTCAGCCGTCACAGGAAAATGAGCTTCGCCTGTCCATAGGATGGTCCAGGGCCAGCCCGCGTCGACTTCAAACCTCGCGAGAAAGTGGAGAGCGAAGTTAGCACGTCGTTGCGTGTCCTTTTCAAATGTTCAAATGTGTGTGAATTCCTAAGGGAACAAACTGCTCAGGTCATTGGTCCCTAGACGTACACACTACTTAAACTAACTTATGCTATGAACAGCACACGCACCCACCCATGCCCATGCGTCCTTTGGTTTACTATACGATATGGAACTTGCGTGGATACCATTTGAGAATCGTTCGAAGCATCTTCCGTGCAGTGGCCCACGGAATGTTCAACTGTCGTGACACAGCACGTTCACTGCCTGACGATCGGGAATTGCGCTCAGCATTGTCTGCCATAGCAACAGAGATTTCATCAACCACCTGCAATGCCAGGGTAGTCGGCCTGTTCCCGGAGACACCCCCAGTTCTCCAGCTTCTTCATCATGCTACGCATAGCATGTGGAGGAAGTGGCCGTTCCGTGATTCTTTCAGCCGGCGATAACTCGAAGTGCAGCTACAGCATTACTGTTGTTTTGATAACAGAGCTTCACGAATAGTGCGTTACTCCTTTTGTCCAAGCTCGTGTTGACACACCGAGTGCACTGCGACTGGAAAGGTTTGTGAGACAATGAATTACGATGACCGACCACGCACCTGGTGGCCATAGTTGGAATTGGACGGCGGTGCTGTGCCGCATTGCGCATGGAAATCATGCACCCCATACTCTGGACAATAATGGTACCAAGTTTGGTACTCATGCGGTAATTAGTTTCCGTGTTATAACGTTTTAAATAGGGAAAGTGTAATTATAGCCATTGTTATATATTGTCTTCCGACAATACTTATAGTGATGTAAATACTACAATTTCAATAACTGGCAAAATATCATGATGCATAAATTATTTATAAATCGTTCAACAGATAGTAAATAAAACTCACTGGAGATGGAGATGTTTCTCCAAAACGAGTATATGTAGTGAAACAAGAAAAAGTTGTTTTGCTCGAGGCAGAAACAAATTTCGTTTTTACATATCAGGAAGCAAACGCGGACAAAGAAAGAGCTCCGACCACAAAATAATTAAGAGTATTTGTCTGAAACTTTTATCCTTATTATATAATGCATCACCTGCACATTTTCTATTCGCTTGGGACTTTCTTGTGAGTAAGTGATACAAGATAAGTGCAAGCTAATAACGATGTGGGATCAGAATACTATTTGTAACTGAATATGGATTTCATCGAAAAACGGCGCTTTCAGAATGCGATTTTCACTCTGCAGCGGACTGTGCACTGACATGAAACTTCCTGGTAGATTACAACTGCGTGCCAGACCGAGACTCGAACTCAGGACCTTTGCCTTTCGAGGGCTAGTGCTCTACCAACTGAGCTACCCAAGCACGACGCGCGCCCCTTCCTCACAGCTTCCATTCTACCAGTACCTCGTCTCCTACGTTCCAAACTCCACAGAAGCTCTTCTGCACGGTTCGCGTTTTTTGAACGCGGAATTCAAATCTAAAACTTTTCTTCTGATGTCTTATGTTGTCAAATAGGACTGGGTGAAGAGTGACTGAATAGAATCCTTCGACCCGCTTCGCGACCTCATGCGAGAGCAGAATTTTGGTTGGTTGATAAGGGAGGAGGGGACCAAACAGCGAGGTCATCGGTCCCGCCCGATTACGGAAGGATGGGGAAGGAATCGACCGTGTCCTTTCAAAGGAACCATCCCGCCATTTGACTGAAGTGGTTTAGGGAAAGCACGGAAAACCTAAGTCAGGGTGGCCTGCCGAGGCGTTTTAACCGTCGTCCTCCTGAATGAGAGTCCAATGTGCTAACGACTGCGCCACCTCGCTCAGTGCCAAAATTTTCTAAGACTCTTGTCAAGATAATCACTAACACGTGACAGTGGAAGTTGTTGCATGCTTCACGCATTGAACTTTTCGTAGGCGCGCGACGAATATCTAACACCTTTTGCCTGTCGACATCTCTACGTTCTTTTTTAAATCCATTATTCCAAATCCTTGTTGTTTTTCAGAATCTTCCGAATTTGCTTAAATATTCTAACGTCATTTTACTTGCTCAGTAGTGTTTTAAAGCCGTACGAAGAGAACTAAACATAATGTTATAGATTTGTAATGCACAGAATAAACATTTATTATATCCTGACACTCTTCCATTCGTCCGTGTTTGCATACAAAACACTCTTGTTATTTTTTTATTCCCCCAAACTAGTTTCAGCGACAAATATCACCGTTATCAATTGGTTTTTTGATTCTTATTTACTATACGTCATCAGCATGATTTTGTTGCGTTTGTTTTCGGCATATTTTTTGCGTCTTCTTTTTCCGTTTTTCTCGGGATATATCATATCATCTGCAAGTTCGGTGGGCGGCTTGCAGCTCTAAAAGTAACTGCAAGCCGTCCACGGAACGTGCAGATGACATGATGCATGCCGAGAAATACGGAAAAAAGACGCAGAAAATATGCTGGTGACGTATAATAAATACGAATCAAAGAACCCTCTGATGATGGTGATATTTGTCGCTGAAAGTAGTTTGGGGGTATAAATGAATAAATAACAAAAGTGTTTTGCGTCGAGGCGGACCCACAATCCCATATCGTTGTTCCAGGAGAGATATTTTAGGATCTGAATATAACCTATTCCATGTGATAATCACTGCAAGTTAAAATTCGACAATGTAGCTGAGGAAATATTTGGCATGATGACCACATACTCGTATGCTGGCACGGCTCCCACTATGTTTCATGGTTAGAAGAAATCTTACGTGTAATACACACACTCACCCACACAATTTTTGTATTTCTGACTGTGACAATGCTTAAGATTCCTCACTATTACTCTTCTGCCCATTAAAAATGCAAAACCATGAAAGCGGCGTAGAAAAACCGTGAAAACGGCATCAATTTTACTGCATGCCTATGTAAGCAAGTTATTAGCTTTTCAGCACAGCTGTACATAGTACCTAGGAGTAGATCCTTCTACATATTCTGAAAATGAGAAAAGATTGCGCAACGGGTTGCTCAGGCTTGTGCAATTTTGAGCAGAGCCAGGTAACAGTACGTAGAGTTCATTACGATCTTCAGCGCAATACGTACTTTCCTGTTTTCCCAAGCCTGATTTTTGATTCTGATTTGGAAAACGGATGAATTATTATAGTGTACGGTTTACTCAGAGTGCAGCGTCAAAGTCGTGGAAGAGGTAACGTCAAACCAGTGTTGGGTCTCACTGGCCAAGGTAAGGAGGATCGAGGATGACAGTGGCATATCAGAACTGATGTAGCCGTGTAGCAGTTCAGGCGTAACTAACACTGACTGCCCACAACTTACGTTGTGACCTTCTCAGTACTACATTAGTCCATGTGTCTGCACAAATTGTATGCAGTTTGGTGCATAGTTTCTAATAATTGTCCTTGATTGGACGTCTGCCGCTGGAGCATCGCCATTATGTGGAGAGGAGAAAGTGACCATTTAGTGTCTTAATTGCGGAATTAGATATTCAGCCGTAATTCTAATGTCATGCTTCCATGTGAAACAAGGTGTTCGCTTGCGGTAAACACATGACGGAAAAAGGGTGTCATGACGTAAAAGTAATAGTGCCAGTAGTACGACATTCAAGAGCCTCATTGTTTTGGATGTAGTGGCGTCATCTAAATACTCTTTTCATACCTAGTCGAGGGACGTTCATTGCCCACCTGTATGGGAATGACATTCTACGGCCATTTGTACAGCACTATCGTTGTCGACAGTCGAAATGGAAGACTTGTATTTGAAGAACTTCATGACTGAGGTGTCTACCGAACGTATGACATATGATGTTCATTCATGGATATGGAGTGTTTATTTGTATTAATAGGATAGATGGAAAAAGATTTATTTTGATTATCCACGAACAACACACACACTCTCGCCGAGCGAGGTGGCGCAGTGGTTAGCACACTGGACTCGCATTCGGGAGGACGACGGTTCAATCCCGTCTCCGGCCATCCTGATTTAGGTTTTCCGTGATTTCCCTAAATCGCTTCAGGCAAATGCCGGGATGGTTCCTTTGAAAGGGCACGGCCGATTTCCTTCCCAATCCTTCCCTTACCCGAGCTTGCGCTCCGTCTCTAATGACCTCGTTGTCGACGGGACGTTAAACACTAACCACCACCACCACCACACACTCTCAGGGCTTACAAGACTTCCGCATATGGAAAGCCTGTCTCAAATCAAGTCAATATATTCAGTGCAAGCACACCACAGCATGTCAAAGTCTGAACGACATACGGTACTAAGGCCTGATGAATAACAGTCTGCTTAAATTTACCGTAAACTGTAACCCTATACTAACTTTGTCTGCGTCAGAAATTGATATAACGCAATATTCTGTCCATTGATTATGGCTCTTCATGTTTGATGACCCAAAATTTTGAAACAACAATCTATTTCTAAATGTTTAAATGATAAGCGATGTGTGCTTACTTTGCGGTGTTAGCCCACTTTGGTGAGCTTTGTGGATCACAGGTAGCAAATTTCTTAAACAGTACACAACTACTCTATGAAAGTGGAACGTGTCTACCAGACTTGCATATGAGAAGCTAATGTCAATTTTTGTCATAGTCGTGTCTGCGAAATCGACGCCTATAAGCAACGCGGAAAATTAATCTCAGTAGCACAGAATTCCTCCGTCGGAGGTTCCAGTAAAGTTGTGGGAGCTGTTAACTTAGCAAATTGGATTCAACTTTCACTCCCTTCGTACTTGTCTCTGAACGTAGCTGCGAAAAAGGTACCCGCACCACATTGTTTATTATGCATAAACCATTCCGACAAGGCAGTTTCTTAGATGCTGAATCTACCTTCTCCACCCACGTCTTCCGTATCCGTCGATCTTCCAAAATGAGGCTATTACTATGCAAGCCGCACATACAAACACACACACACCTACTTTCGGAGAAACTTGGCGTCTTCTTTGTTTCTCTGAACCCCACAAACTTTACAGCACCATTATTCATGCCGCCATTGTGCCGCTGCCTTCAGTGTCGCTGCGATACGGTACATTACTTTCAACGAGCGACCGACGACGTCTTAATGCTTAAACAGTTTATCACGCGAATAGACTGCGGAAACCTCAGTCGTGGAGTATGGTACAGCTACTTATTGTCGAGTTATGTTAGTTTTGTACAGCTATTTGTGCTTGCTGAAAGTTCCGCTTCTCAAGCAAAGTAAACATCCATGTCCTTATCGTCTTTACCTCTCAGCGAGTTCATCCAAGCGAATCCTGCCTGTCTGTAAGATGCTCAACATATAAAAAACAGCGATAGTATATTTTGTTCATATTATTACACGCAATCGGTGACAAAATGTGTTGCTGGTTAGTCAGTGGGTCATCTACTTACTCGAAACCTCTGTAACGAAAAACACCCTTAGTTGCCATGCTCTCAGTTTGTCTCTGTTATAAGTAACTTAGCGATTTATCCACCCTGTTATTGAGCTAAAATTGCTGAGGTGAGGATTTCTCACGGTGAATAGTTTACAACTCTTAATTTACCCAGTTATTTCGGGGCATCCATCATGGTGTCGTTTTTCCAGAAATTAAGCTGCGAAGAGACACTTATATATTCACTTAACCTTTCAGAGCGTATTGTCCCCCACCACTTCAGAGGCAATGGAAATGTAAACATTTGATTCTCAGTGACAAACTGTTTGAAACAGCAAATAAGTACCCAATGTACTTCCTCAGCTAAATGATACTGCCGAATTGTTTATTCATAGCCGCGCAACGTATCACGTCAGCAGACCATTGCTGAAGATGGCTTGCACCGATAAATGTTATTGGACAGGTATGCCTGTAGACTTTAACGCTATTTGCTTTAGATATGACACTTTCTACAGGGATTCCTATTAAATGCATTTATTCACAATCGCTATTTCAGTCTGTTTCGTCGTTCTCAAGTGGCAGCTGTAACCACGTCTGTTATGTAAAGACCAATTCATCTTGAAAAACAGACTCTGTCCTCAGAATTATTTTAAACAAATTGTTGTTCTTAAATATTTAAACGTCTTCCTATCTCACCACGAAGTAAATCAGTACACAACAGCTCGTTTAAAGAGCTTTCTGCCCTCTTTTTCTAATTTCAAGCCTTTTTTTTCTTTTAAGTAAAAGTAGTTTTATGTTTAGAATTTCTGTTGTCTGTGTATATACAATAGCGAAGCAATGATACGGTCGTAGTGAAACTGTAGTGTCAGTGGATCGAATTCAGTGGTGCACAGGGCGCAGTGGCTGATCACCTACTCGTTATTTATTCGTGTTTCTTAGACAGTTGCTCTTACTTTTCTTGAGCCGTGTGTTAATGCTTCATTTATTTGTTTGTCTTGGTTTTGTGCACCAAGAGTAAATTTGCCACACTCAGACCATGTGTGACCTCCCTTGGCTGAACATCAGCTATACATTAATAAAAATGGATACAGACACAGACAATCCACGTTGTGTAAGGTTTTCATATGGTTTCTGGTACTGTAAATAATTCATCCTTACTTCACTGGGACAACATTGAAAGATCGCACTGCACGAGTAGTAAATAAGATCTTTGACTCTGTGTTAAGTTTTATGTGTGGTTCACTTCCTAGTCAGTCAGTTGTGCAGTGCCAGAGCAGGCTTACCTGAGGTACAGTAGCGACATATTGAGTTTTTCAGGGAATAGGATCTGTTATGTGTGAATCCAGAAGATACTGTCAGGAATACTTTATTATGGAGACGAAATTTTTTTTATAAAGCTGTTTCATTCTTTGTATTAATGTCAAAGATATTTGGAGGAATTCTTAAAGGTAACCCACACAGGCGCAAGGATAAAATGTATGTTCGTCTAAACAATTAATTGAAGGAAATTTTTGTCCCTCAGATAACCAATAATATTTATGTCAAGTGTCAATTAGAGCTCTTTCATTTCATAATGTCACAAGTTACGCAATTGACTGAATTGTATGTAATTTTTGTAACGAGGGAATTTCACACTTGGAGTCTTCTTACGTTGTACAGTTCTTTTTGTCAATGATCGGAGTTTAATTTTTGTTTATAGTTTTGAATATTTTGTCTTATGTGAATTGCACCTTAGGCTACACGCAGCAAAAGATTGTTTCTGGTAGTAAAAAAATTAGAGTAGGTTATTTTTCTGTAGCTATTGCATCTGCTGATTCGTATCTGTTTTCGAGAACGACAGTGCATCAGACACAAAACTGCCAGCTGAGCAAGAGGTAAGACACTTTTATTTCAATACATGTTTCATCTAGCATTCTTATGAGGAAACATTATGTAGTCTGAATTATCAGATGTTGTGCTAAGTAAACAGATTATTTTTCAGTGAACAGTGTTTGTAATTTCGTACAGTAATTTCTTTTCTGGGTACAGCAATAATTGATTTTTGGTTATTAGAAGTCAAAGTAGTAGATCCTATCACGCACTTTCATAATGTACTTAAGTACTGAGTACCAGCTATATAGTTTTCAGTGAACACAGTTTGTTTCTTTTGGCAGTTAATTAGATTCATTTTCATTATTTCAAATTCTGCATTTTATTAAGTTTGGAGTTTTGTTTCACGATAGGGTTCACATGTGAACAAAGCACCAACCAACAGTGAGCACTGTTCATCACTTGAATACTATATCCAAAGTATGCCTTACACGAGGAGTAAATTTTGGAAAACAAAATATTCGATTATCACACATACAGAAAAATATTTGGTAGAATGCTTACAACTGTCGGTTCATTCGCTGTTCTTAGGACTTGCGCCTCCTTCCGTCCAATTTCAATGCAAGCTCAGAAACGTATTTCTCCCTGCTTTTGAAAATGAAAGAGCTAATTTCCAATTTCCCGCATCTGTAAACTGTAAATCCGCACGAATGGTTCTTTCTTATCAAACACTTCCTTTAGTGAAGACAGTACGTCTAATAGAATGGAGTCGAAGTGCCCTTGTACGCCTAGTATGTACTCTTGACAGTATTACTCTTGAAAATAACATTTCGTTCATCATCGTGTTTCTCAAATGTTGAAAGGCAGCTGTCAGTGACCATCACATAAATTAAAATGTAACTATCAACCCAATGTAATGTCTACGTCTAAATCTATACTTTAAAAGTCATCTTATAGCTGTGTTGTAATGTAAAAGGTATAGCATTATCTTTTTCCTCTTTTCCCACTCCATTTCAATTTGGTAAACTTTGGTTGGAGCTCAAACGTACACACTTTTGCCATCATTTACTGTGTTTGTACTATCTTTGGGTATGACATTACCTCTTGGGGTTATTTTGCTGAGTAGCTTCACTTTACCTATGGTTACTTGTACCTTAGGTACCGTAGGTAGTCTGTTTAAATATAATGGCTCAATTAAGTTATAGGGTTCAGCCACAGCAGCTAAGTGGCTGCTGTTTATAACCTGTAGCTGTGATCCTGCTGTCAAACATCTTGTGCATTGGTCAGAATAGCGATTTAATAGATCAAACAGAAATATTAAATAAAATGTATGCTGATGAGCCAAATAACTATGACCGCCTGTTTAATAGCTTGTTTGTCAGTCTTTGGAACGAAGTACATGACTGACTCTGGGTATGAAGTATCCGATAGCTAGCTGGTAAGTTTGTGGAGGTACGTTGCATTAGATATGTAAACACAAGTCCGATAAATCGCGTAAATAACGGGAAGCTGTTTTGCGTACACGGTGATGGCGTCCTATAGCATCCCAGATGTGTTCCATAGGCTTCACATCAGGCGGATTTGATAGCCGAGGTATCAACGTGAGTTCACTATAATGTTGTATTACAGATTTGGCTTCGAGCCACGGACAGTTATACTGCTGAAAGACGACCTAGTCATCTAAGAAGACTTAAGGCGTGAAAGAATGCAGAGGGCCTACAGGTGTCAGTGTGTCTTCGGTTACAACCACAGGTGTCATGCAAGTGCGGGGGAATGTCTCCCATAACATAATATTGCTTCCGCTAGCCAGCGTAAGTGGGGTATTGCACGTTTCAAGCTGCAGATCACCTGTATTGACGGCGTTTGTGAATCACCCAAAGAGCCGACACGTTACCACTGATCGACGATCGAATCCCCATGACCCCATGCCCAGTGCGATCGTAATTGTCGATGTCGTTGGGTCAGCATGTGAACACGTATGGCTGGTCTGCGGCGGAGCTTCATGTTCAACAATGCGCGATGAACGGTGTAGTCCGAAAAACTTTTACGTGCACCATCATTGTGTTCTTTCGGCCGAGATGCCACAGATCACCATCTATCTTAGTATACAGAGCATACAAGCCTCCAAGCCCCACGTTCTGTGAGGAGTCGTAGGCGTCCAACCATGTAACGCCTAGTGGTAATTTCACTGTAGTACCTCTTTCCATACACGCTCACAACAGAAGCATGTGTGTAAGTAGGCTGTTTAGATTTTTATATTAGTAACGCCACGTAGCGGTCTGTATGAAAATCACTGGCTGTGCTTTGTGCAGTCTGTGGCTGGGTGGCATTGTTGTAATATTCGCTATTGTAGTGTTGGGCTGTTGGCTGTTAACAGCGCGTAGCGTTGCGCAGTTGGAGGTGAGCCGCCAGCAGTGCTGGATGTGGGGAGAAAAATGGCGGTGTTTTGAGAGCGGATGATCTGGACGTGTGCCCATCAGAAACAGTACATTTGTAAGCATGGATGTCATGAACTGGTATATATATTTTGACCTTCGAACACTATTAAGGTAAACACATTGTTTGTTCTCTATCAATATCTTTCATTTTCTAACTATGCCTATCAGTAGTTAGTGAATTCAGTAGTTAGAATCTTATATTTAGCTGGCAGTTGTGACGCTCGCTGTATTGCAGTAGTTCGAGTAACGAAGATTTTTGTGAGGTAAGTGATTTTTGAAAAGTATAGGTTATTATTAGTCAGGGCCATTCTTTTCTAGGGACTATTGAAAGTCAGACTGCGTTGCGCTAAAAACATTGTGTGTCAGTTTAGTGTTGATCAGATTAGGTAAAGAGGGAAATGTCTTGAGTACGTTCAGTTCTGCTCAGCTGTTTGAAAATCAAATAATGTAAGGGGTTTACCAGCACAGTAATTCATTAATTTTTCTAAGGGGACGTTTCACGTGAACATTCGACCAGCTTCACAGTTTTCCAGATAATCGTTCACAGGCTCTGCGTAATAATTATCTGCCCTTTGTCAAAGTCGGTCATATCAATCATTTGCTGCCCATATCTTCGCTAGGGTGATCCCCCGACCGTTTCTGCTCGATTGACATACTTTTGTTACCACGGCCACCAGGAAGAAACCCACGTCTCGGTAGGCAGTCGTCATAATTATTAGTGTAAATGAGTGATTAAAAAAATATTTCTATTCTTACGTATGTAAGTGATGTAGATGACACCAGAGGAAAGAAAGTATTCTTAAACAAATGGAAATTGCTTCTGTGAGAACATTTATAACCGGCAGAGAGATAACCTTAGAAAATACGGTAAAGTTCCGTTCATTGCATTACAAGAGTGGTAGCAGAATCCCCAAGGTCAATAGTAATCCAAGATGCACAGGGAGCGAAATCAGTTTCGTGACCACAGTACACGAAATATTCGCCAGCTCAAAATATTTCAGAGGTCAGTATGACAAATTATGCTACAACATACTCTGACTATTCTCAATTCCGTAATACAATTGGAAAAAGTTTAACTTCTGCACTGGAGCTTATTTAGACCTCCTGAACATTAGAGTCCATTCTAAAGTTAAATATTTCTGCAGCTGTTCTCCGCAAAGAATCATTCACCCACATGATCGAAACTTACACGTTCTCTTAGGCAGGTTTGCCTTCCTACAGCTTTAAAGTAAAAGTGTCCAGAATCGATCCTTGACGGCACCAGTCCACAGCTCGTGCTCTCGCGGGAGTGTCCTCGCTTCTCGAGCATGGGGTTCCGGGTTCGATTCCCGCCGGGGTCAGGTATTTTTACCTGCCTCGAGATGACTAGGTGTTTTTGCTGTCCTCATCATTTCATCATTATTCATGAAGGTGGTGGGGTTGGACTGAGCAACGGTTGGGAATTTGTACAGGCTCTGATAACCGCGCAGTTGAGCGCCCCACAAACCAAACATCATCATCACCACCAGTCAAAAGCGTCTGACCCCACTTGACTCCACATCTGTCCCGCCACTGTCTAACTCTCATTGGCTGAAGGACATCCCCACCAATAATACATCGTTCTTGTGTTGTGTACGCGTTATTGTCACTCAACTTCACCACTTTGCAGGCTAAAATAGTGTATTATACCAATAGTCAATAAACAAATGTTATGAAAATTCTGTCATACTTAGGCCATTTACAATAAATATAAAGAAGTGTACGTTCATAAATAAAGGAGCTAGCGTTCTTGTGCAAGTGCGCTCCGCTTACGTTAAACGACCACAAAATGTTGTTAAAAATGATTTAAACAATTGTTTATGATTGCTTGACAGAAGTGTATCTTGGCACTCTTTTCAGTAGTGGTGTCAGCTTACATATACAACTTGCCACTTTTAAATTACATTGGTTTTTTAATGTCAATAGTCATTTTATACAAATAAGTTACTGGCAAAAATAGTAACATATTAATTAAATAACTGTACAATTATGGCAATATATGACATAGTAGCGCTGCATTCAGTTGCTGTGTTATTCTGGACGATACCATGTTCTGACAAACCTTTGCATAATGTGAAAAATATAAAACTTAATAAATCAACAAATAAAAGAGTTGCAGATATGAAGCCTTAAGGGATGATAGCTATATTGAAATGCTACCACCTGAGATACAGTTTGTCGAAATGTCATGAAGAGTTTAAAAGTTGTTCATTGTAAAATTCACCAAATATAATCACTCTAAAATATTAACTTTTGCCATGTTGGATTCTGAAAAATATTATTATTAGGTTTTTTTGATTAATAAATCTTCTGCTACCCGTAACGATTTTTCTTTGTTTTACTTTTCGCACACCGCGTTTCGGGAAATGATTCCCATTTTCAAGTGAATTTTTTGTGTGTATTAAGCCTCTTCTGCTGAAAGCAAGGGGAAACTACGGCCGTAATTTTTCCCGAGGGCATGCAGCTTTACTGTATGATTAAATGATGATGGCGTCCTCTTGGGTAAAATATTCCGGAGGTAAAATAGTCCCCCATTTGGATCTCCGGGCGGGGACTACTCAAGAGGATGTCGCTATCAGGAGAATGAAAACTGGCGTTCCTCGGATCGGAGCGTGGAATGTCAGATCCCTTAATCGGGCAGGTAGGTTAGAAAATTTAAAAATGGAAATGGATATGTTAAGGTTAGATATAGTGGGAATTAGTGAAGTTCGGTGGCAGGAGGAACAAGACTTCTGGTCAGGTGACTACAGGGCTATAAACACAAAATCAAATAGGGGTAATGCAGGAGTAGGTTCAATAATGAATAGGAATATAGGAATGAGGATAAGCTACTGCAAACAGCATAGTGAACGCATTATTGTGGCCAAGATAGATACGAAGCCCACACATACTACAATAGTACAAGTTTATATGCCAACTAGCTCTGCAGATGAGGAAGACATTGAAGAAATGTATGATCAAATAAAAGAAATTATTCAGATAGTGTAAGGAGATGAAAATGTAATAGTCATGGGTGACTGGAATTCGGTAGTAGGAAAAGGGAGAGAAGGAAGTAGGTGAATATGGAAGTAGGTGAATATGGACTGGGGCAAAGAAATGAAAGAGGAAGCCGTCTGGTAGAATTTTGCACAGAGCACAACTTAACCATAGGTAACACTTGGTTCAAGAATCATAAAAGAAGGCTGTATACATGGAAGAAGCCTGGAGATACTAAAAGGTATCAGACAGATTATATAATGGTAAGACAGAGATTTAGGAACCAGGTTTTAAATTGTAAGACTCTGACCACAATCTATTGGTTATGATCTGTAGATCAAAACTGAAGAAACTGCAAAAAGGTGGGAATTTAAGGAGATGGGACATGGATAAACTAAAAGAAACAGAGTTTCAGGGAGAGCATAAGGAAGCAATTGACAGGAATGGGGGAAAGAAATACAGTAGAAGAAGAATGGGTAGCTTTGAGGGATGAAGTAGTGAAGGCAGCAGAGGATCAAGTAGGTAAAAAGACGAGGGCTAGTAGAAATCCTTGGGTAACATAAGAAATATTGAATTTAATTGATGAAAGGAGAAAATATAAAAATGCAGTAAATGAAGCAGGCAAAAAAGAATACAAACGTCTCAAAAATGAGATCGACAGGAAGTGCAAAATGGTTAGGCAGGGATGGCTAGAGGACAAATGTAAGGATGTAGAGGCTTATCTCACTAGGGGTAAGATAGATACTGCCTACAGAAAATTAAAGAGACCTTTGGAGATAAGAGAACCACTTGTATGAACATCAAGAGCTCAGATGGAAACCCAGTTCTAAGCAAAGAAGGGAAAGCAGAAAGGTGGGAGGAGTATATAGAGGGTCTATACAAGGGTGATGTACTTGAGGACAATATTATGGAAAAGGAAGAGTATGTAGATGAAGACAAAATGGGAGATACGGTACTGCGTGTAGAGTTTGACAGAGCACTGAAAGACCTGAGTCGAAACAAGGCCCCCGGAGTAGACAACTTTCCATTGGAACTACTGACAGCATTGGGAGAGCCAGTCCTGACAAAACTCTACCATCTGGTGAGCAAGATGTATGAGACAGGCGAAATACCCTCAGACTTCAAGAAGAATATAATAATTCCAATCCCAAGAGAAATCAGGTGTTGACAGATGTGAAAATTACCGAACTATCAGTTTAATAAGTCACAGCTGCAAGATACTAACACGAATTCTTTACAGACGAATGGAAAAACTAGTAGAAGCCGACCTCGGGGATGATCAATTTGGATTCCGTAGAAATGCTGGAACACGTGAGGCAATATTGACCCTACGACTTATCTTAGAAGCTAGATTAAGGAAAGGCAAACCTACGTTTCTAGCATTTGTAGACTTAGAGAAAGCTTTTGACGATGTTGACTGGAATACTCTCTTACAAATTATGAAGGTGGTAGGGGTAAAATATAGGGAGCGAAAGGCTATTTACAATTTGTACAGAAACCAGCTGGCTGTTATAAGAGTCGAGGGACATGAAAGGGAAGCAGTGGTTGGGAAGGGAGTGAGACAGGGTTGTAGTCTTTCTCCGATGTTATTCAATCTGTATATTGAGCAAGCAGTAAATGATACAAAAGAAAAATTTGTAGTAGGTATTAAAATCCATGGAGAAGAAATAAAAACTTTGAGGTTCCTAATTCTGTCAGAGACAGCAAAGGACTTGGAAGAGCAGTTGAACGGAATGGATAGTGTCTTGAAAGAAGGATATAAGATGAACATCAACAAAAGCAAAACGAGGATAATGGAATGTAGTCGAATTACTTCAGGTGATGATGAGGGAATTAGATTAGGAAATGAGACACTCAAAGTAGTAAAGGAGTTTTGCTATTTGGGGAGCAAAATAACTGATGATGGTCGAAGTAGAGAGGATATAAAATATAGACTGGCAAGGGCAAGGAAAGCGTTTCTGAAGAAGAGAAATTTGTTAACATCGAGTATAGATTTATGTGTCAGGAAATCGTTTCTGAAAGTATTTGTATGGAGTGTAGCCATGTATGGAAGTGAAACATGGACGATAAATAGTTTGGACAAGAAGAGAATAGAAGCTTTCGAAATGTGGTGCGACAGAAGAATGTAGAAGATTAGGTGGGTAGATCACGTAACTAATGAGGAGGTATTGAATAAGATTGAAGAGAAGAGAAGTTTGTAGCACAACTTGACTAGAAGAAGGGATCGGTTGGTAGGACATGTCTTTTGGCATCAAGGGATCAGAAATTTAGCATTTGAGGGCAGCGTGGAGGGTAAAAATCGTAGAGGGAGACCAAGAGATGAATACACTAAGTAGATTCAGAAGGATGTGGGTTGCAGTGGGTTCTGGGCGATGAAGAAGCTTTCACAGGATAGAGTAGCATGGAGAGCTGCATCAAACCAGTCTCAGGACTGAAGACAACAACAACAACAACAAGCCTCTTCTATTGATGTTGTCAATGCGTGAGAGTCTGCTTCATTTCGTTGACTTTTACTGCAATATATAAGAAACACGCGATTTTTTTAGTTGGGTATCGATTCTTTTGGTGAAGTTAGTGGCGAAACATAAAATACAGAAAAATCGTGACTGGTAGCAGAAGATTTATTTATCAACAAACCTATTGTTTTCACAACCGCAGGCTTTCAACAAACATCTTAATGGCTCATATTACAAAGATATCATTGTTCCATAGGAGGTGCCTCATTACTTTGAGATCACACATGTATTCAGAATCGATGATTTAATGATGATTTACTATAGAATTTCTAGCAGCTCTAAGTACAGGAATTTCAGACTGTCGCAGTCCTCCATTTATGGTGCGTACTCCGCACTCCGTCTAAGATAGCGACTGCAGTTCACATGCTCCGGATTTTCTTCATTTCCTGCCATACCGACAGCCTTTGTACCTGAGAACACCATGAACAGACACTTCGTGTGGCCCACACATGCCGCGCCCTGTGCCGTAGGTCTGCTGTCTAGTATTCAGGTGCTGAAGCAAATTCATTTCATACCAGTTCTAGGCAGCCGAATAACTCGCCCACGTGTGCCTAACATTGCAGGGATGATGTGATTTGTCACTTGACTCTTCTTGTTATTGTAGCGGTAAACCTGTCCAACATATAAAAAGACTCATTTGTAGCCTATGTCCTTAGATAAGCATCTTCTTGATGCGCTCGTAACAAAATATGGTGTACTTGTTTTAATCTTCTCTGTCGCCCCTATTACCTCTGTCGAAAAAAAGGTGAAGGACTGATGAGTAACTTCAAAGAAAGGTCGTATGAAGTTTTTGTTCGCTAAACCGTTCGTGGATGAATTATCCCTTTGGATTATTCTCATGAATTTTTCTGACAGCTTGCTTGTAGTACAATATTGTATGGTCACTCCGCACGCACTCCTAGTTATTTTACCTTTGTGATACTTTCCACGGATTGATCGCCTGCCCTATAAACAATAGAGGGTTGCAACTCTTCACTCTGTAGTGAAGTTAGCGCTGTTTCAAAGCATAGTGGGATATTGAAACAGTTTGATGGACGGGAACTCGAACCTGGAAACTTGAGTCCGGAGCCAGTGCCTAGTTTTAATTTGGCAGCAATTTTCAAGGTGGCTTCATTCAGTTGCATGGTAAAATATTCATGCTGGTTATCTTATTTCTTCTCAGGATCCGTTCATAGAAGAGTGCTAGCATTAAATGCGTAGTTTAGAAACTAGGAGAGCAATACTGGCTGAAGAGAAGCCGTAAAGGCGACTCGTGAGACATGCAAGGTTAGCTCAGTAATCTAGCTCTCCATTAATACAGTGACGTTAATGCTGTAGCAGCTTGTACTTTAAAATAAATGTATGTAATGTATGCTCTTGTGGTCATGTCGTGTGCAGTTAACTAGAGATACGGCTGGAGCAGCCGCGTTGCTCGGTTACAGCGCAGCTACAAAATTAAGCCAATACCTCGGAGCAGCAGCAACGTCTGAGGTCCCTTGAGATGCTATCCACTCCACTGACGTTTACGATCTTTAGTTTTAATGCGGCGACATCTATCTTGGTGGAACAAGGAGACCGATTACCACTAGCGTAGTTAAGAATGAAAATCTGAGACCGGGTCTGCAGTACAGTTCAGAAATGGCCGAACACCACCTGGTCTGTGGCTGACAAGAAAGCCTTCTATTCATCTACTTGCACATCACAGTCCGCCAGCCACCTAATGGTGTGCGGCAGAGGGTACTTTTGTCCCAGTAACTGAGCCTTCCAACACTGTTCTACTCGCGAATATCACGTGGAGTGAATGATTGTCGGTATGTATTTTCTCGTCGTAGTCATTACGCGAGACGTATGTGGGTAAAAAGGGGGGGGGGGAGTAATATGTTGTGCATTTATTCCCGAAAAGTTCTCTCTCCATATTTCAGTACTAAGTATCTCCGTGATGCACAAAGTCTCCCTTCTAACGTCTGCCAGTGAAGTTTGTTGAGCATATCCGTAACGCTCTCGTGCCGGCTAAACAAACCCTTGACGAAACGCGCTCCTCGTCGTAGGATCTTACCTCTCTCTGCTGTCAGCCCTACCTGGTAGGAATCACAGATAGATTAACAATACTCAATAATCAGTCGAAAAAGCGCCTTATAAGCCACTTCCTTAGTAGATGAGTTCTATTTCCTTAACATACTTCCTATGAAGCTAAATGGTGCAAATGGCTATGAGCACTATGGGACTCAACTGCTGTGGTCATCAGTCCCCTAGAACTTAGAACTACTTAAACCTAACTAACCTAAGGACATCACACACATACATGCCCGAGGCAGGATTCGAACCTGCGACCGTAGCAGTCGCACGGTTCCGGACTGCGCGCCTAGAACCGCGAGACCACCGCGGGCGGCTCCTATGAAGCCGTCTGACATCTGCTTTACCCACTGTTTGTTTCAAATGGTCATCCCACTTAATGTCGCTCTGGATAGTTACTCCTAGACGTTTTACGGTAGATATTGTTTCCAGTGGTTTGTCATCAACAGCTTAGCTGTGCGTTAGTGGATTTCTTTTCCGATATATATACGCAATATGTGAAATTTATTTACGTTCAGGGTCAACTGCGAGAGCCTGCACCATTCATCAATTCTCTGGAAGTCATTCTGCAAATCGTTACTAATTTCTGGCGTTGCTACTTTGTTATAGGCATCCGTATCATCTGCGAGCAGCCTTAAAGAAAGTTCAACGCATTCTGCTAGATCATTTACGTATATTGTAAACAGCAACGGTCCTATCACACTTCCTTGGGGTTGCTAGAAAATTGCCTTCACATGTGTAGATTTTGTTCTGTTAAAAGTGACGTGTTAAGTTCTGTCTTGAATCCAGTCACAAATCTGCTCCGATACTCGATAAGCTATTATTCTTTTTTTTTAGTATACAATCCTGTCGGACGGTGCCAAATGCCTCCCTAAACACACGTAACACGGCATTAACTTGAGCGCCGTTGACTACGTTGTCCCATAGAGGAACAGAGCACTGTTTGCGGAATACATGTTGATTTTTGCAGAGATTTTCATTTTGCAAAAACATAGAACATCTTCCATATTTCTACAACGATATAGATCTATAATTGTATGCATTTGTCTTACGGCCCTTCATAAAAACGGGAATGACCTGCGCTTTCTTCCAGTCGCTAGGTATCCTTCCGTACTCGAGAGATCTACAATAAATTACAGCTATAATGAGAGAAAGTTCTTCACATAGTCTTTGTGGAATGTTATAGGTAGGCCTATCTCATTTGGTCGTTACACCTTTCCATTACTAAGCGATTGTAATTGTTTTTCTATTCCGCTATCTGTTATCACAATATCCGCCATTTCGACGACCGGGCGACGACTGAAAGGAGAGACAGTGTTACAATCTTCAACAACTTCGGAAGACCGAATTCAGTACTTCGGCCTTTTCTCTGTTCTCTTCCATTTCGGTGCCAGTATGGTCGCTGAATGAATGAATAGATGATTTTGACCCACTTACTGATTTTAAATACGATCAAAATCTCTTTGGGTTTTTACCTAGATCGGTTGACGAAGTTTTACTTTCAGAGTCATTGAACGCATTCACTCATAGCTGTCCTTACGCTCATTTTCGCTTGGTTCACCTTTTGCTTGTTAGCTAGGTTTTTACTTATCTTGAATCTGAGATGAAGATCTCTTCGTTTACGTAGCAGCTTTCTAACACGGCTATTAAACCATGTTGGGTCTTTCAGATTCCTTAAGATTTTACTCGGAACGTACTTGTTTAGGACGTATTGCACTGTCCCTTTGAGTTTCTTTCCATTTCTTCTCCACATCTCCGTCTTCCTCACCGAATATTTGATGCTTACTGCTCAGATACTCTGAAATTTGTATCCTGTCACTCTTGCTATGCAAAAATATCTTCCTATCTTTCTTAACATTCCTTGTAGGACCCGTCGTCATAGATGCTGTCACAACCTTGTGATTACCGATATCTTCCTTTACGTTAACTGATTCGATAAGTTCAGATCTGTTTATCGCCAGGATGTCTAAGAAGTTACTCTCTAGATTGGCTCTCTAACATCTCAAAGTCGTTTTGGGAAAAGACCATGTTACATGAATACATGTCTCTCGCAACAGTTTTTTGATAGCATGAGACTCGCAATCTATACCTGCCAAGCTGACTACTCCCCTTATTACAACGGCATGATCGGGAAAGTTACTGTCGATATTCTGGAACTTCTGTGTGAAGCGCTCTGCCACTAGAGCTCCTGAGCCAGTCGGTCTATAAAAGCATCCGTTTACCGTTGACCGATCTTTGATGCTAAGCTTCACCCTGATTAATTCACAATCGGAATCCGTGATAACCTCGCTAGATTTTATCGAATTCTTTACTATAATAAACATGCCGCCACAATGGGCGATTAACTTGTCCTTACGATAAATACTCCAATCCGAACTTATAATTTCGTTGTCATTAACGTCCGATTTCAGCCAACTTTCTGTAACTAATAATATGTGTGCATTATGATAGTCAGCAAGCGATACTAATTGTGGGACATTTCCTTGGAGGCTCCTGCAGTTAACTAAAAAAATATTAACCCTTTCTATCTTTGATATGCAAGAACGCAGAGACAAACAAGAATTCTATCTGAGGTAAACAGTAGACGATCGCGAGCGAATTGGGTCCGGTTGTGTTCTGTTCGCATTTGTTGGTGTCCGCTCGTGATTCGCTGGATGACAGCTTTTTAGTCAACCGTCAAACAATAATCACGACCTTTACGCTTCGGCGGTAGCAGTACAGAGGGCGTTCGTCTGCTGTCTTGGCTACTTTGTTATTGATATCAGTTGCGTGAGCGATGGATTGGAATGAAGAGAATGTAATGTTGCTCATAGAAGATTACGGATATCGTAACTGCTTCTCAGATCCAAGAAATTCACAACACAAATTACAAAGGAAAAGACATGTGATTACTGTTGAATAAGGCAACCAGCAACAAATACTTCTTAAATGTTTTATTTTCCTGCTCTAACCTGTTTCGGGCTACCATGCCGATCATTCACCAGCTATCATTAACGGCCGAAGAGTTCACAAGATCCAAGAGGGATAAAATAACATAAACATATGATTGGCAGAAAACTGTCGACGTACTCGAAGGATCAAACGGGAACTTGAGAAGGACGATAAATTCATCAGATTCATTCAAACGGATACGAAGTGAATAAGCGCAAGATTTGTATTTCGTGTATTAAAAAGAAGATGCTCAATAAAATTCTTAGACACTAGACAAGTGTGAACACGATTCCATTATGCAGATCAAAATGAGAAATTAATGGTGATCTGATCATTGTCATTGTTTACTTTCATGATATCTGTAATTACATGTCTCATGTATCACTGTTGTCTTATAAATGACTGATAAATGAAAAGAAATGTACTGTAAGCGGACTCAACTTACGTGATCTCTAACAAACTATTCAGCAGTCTCCAATATAGAACAGTTTCCACATGAGAGAGGTACCTGTGGACAGACCAGACTAACATTTGATTCCTGATCAGGGGCACCAGACGTTTCCATACTTTCAGGGGTAACTGTATGGATGATTGTTTTGGACTCGAAATACACTCCTGGAAATGGAAAAAAGAACACATTGACACCGGTGTGTCAGACCCACCATACTTGCTCCGGACACTGCGAGAGGGCTGTACAAGCAATGATCACACGCACGGCACAGCGCACACACCAGGAACCGCGGTGTTGGCCGTCGAATGGCGCTAGCTGCGCAGCATTTGTGCACCGCCGCCGTCAGTGTCAGCCAGTTTGCCGTGGCATACGGAGCTCCATCGCAGTCTTTAACACTGGTAGCATGCCGCGACATCGTGGACGTGAACCGTATGTGCAGTTGACGGACTTTGAGCGAGGGCGTACAGTGGGCATGCGGGAGGCCGGGTGGACGTACCGCCGAATTGCTCAACACGTGGGGCGTGAGGTCTCCACAGTACATCGATGTTGTCGCCAGTGGTCGGCGGAAGGTGCACGTGCCCGTCGACCTGGGACCGGACCGCAGCGACGCACGGATGCACGCCAAGACCGTAGGATCCTACGCAGTGCCGTAGGGAACCGCACCGCCACTTCCCAGCAAATTAGGGACACTGTTGCTCCTGGGGTATCGGCGAGGACCATTCGCAAACGTCTCCATGAAGCTGGGCTACGGTCCCGCACACCGTTAGGCCGTCTTCCGCTCACGCCCCAACATCGTGCAGCCCGCCTCCAGTGGTGTCGCGACAGGCGTGAATGGAGGGACGAATGGAGACGTGTCGTCTTCAGCGATGAGAGTCGCTTCTGCCTTGGTGCCAATGATGGTCGTATGCGTGTTTGGCGCCGTGCAGGTGAGCGCCACAATCAGGACTGCATACGACCGAGGCACACAGGGCCAACACCCGGCATCATGGTGTGGGGAGCGATCTCCTACACTGGCCGTACACCTCTGGTGATCGTCGAGAGGACACTGAATAGTGCACGGTACATCCAAACCGTCATCGAACCCATTGTTCTACCATTCCTAGACCGGCAAGGGAACTTGCTGTTCCAACAGGACAATGCACGTCCGCATGTATCCCGTGCCACCCAACGTGCTCTAGAAGGTGTAAGTCAACTACCCTGGCCAGCAAGATCTCCGGATCTGTCCCCCATTGAGAATATTTGGGACTGGATGAAGCGTCGTCTCACGCGGTCTGCACGTCCAGCACGAACGCTGGTCCAACTGAGGCGCCAGGTGGAAATGGCATTGCAAGCCGTTCCAGCATCTCTACGATCGTCTCCATGGGAGAATAGCAGCCTGCATTGCTGCGAAAGGTGGATATACACTGTACTAGTGCCGACATTGTGCATGCTCTGTTGCCTGTGTCTATGTGCCTGTGGTTCTGTCAGTGTGATCATGTGATGTATCTGACCCCAGGAATGTGTCAATAAAGTTTCCCCTTCCTGGGACAATGAATTCTCGGTGTTCTTATTTCAATTTCCAGGAGTGTATTAGTCATCATAGACGTTCTACGTTAGTAATGCGAATGACTGAAAGCAAGAGGCAACTATATGCCTCATGTAACCCAAAGACAAAATGAAAATGGCGTTCTATGTGTCGGAGCTTAAAATTGTAGTTTTCTCAGTGGCGTAGGAACATTAGAGAATTTCAACAGAGAATTCGATAATCTGAAGTCAGATTCGATGGGAATTAATGAAGTGAGGATGTATAGTACTTTTGGCAAGGTAATGCTAGATTGTGTTGAATAATGAATTAAAATTAGGAATGCACGGAAGCTGCTACGAACAGCATAGAGAAAGCAATATCGTAGCGATGACAGATACAAAGACTCAAAGACTACACACACTACAGCAGGACAAGTTTAGATGAGAACTATCCAAGCAGATAACGAGATTTAAACACTATGTGATGGAAATAAAAGGAACTGCTCAGATCGTTAAGGAGGAGGATATCTAATTATGCGTGAGGGGGGTGTGGGGGGAGGCTGAATTCGATGGGAGGGGGGGGGGTTGAATTCGATAGTGGGGAAAGGACGGGAAGGAATTGGGGAATGGAATGAAAGGGGAAGGGGGTTGCTAGAGTTTCACACAGAAAACAATATAATCATTCTGGTCATTTGATTTGAGAATTATTGAATGTACGGAACAACTAGGCTGGGAGAAGCGATAGTTCATAGGACACATTCTAAGGCATACAGGAATTGCCATGGAGGGTATCGAAGTGGAAAAACATTGTAGGGGGAGATCAAGGATGTAAGTTGCAGTACTTATGCAAAGATGAAAAAGCATGCGCAGGATACACTAGCACATAAAACAGCGTCGAAATAGAGCAACAAATATTGAAATAATTTTACGTCTCAACAGAATGAACAGAGAGGATGGCTACAAACGGCTGCTGTTCCAGGTACCATCGAGCCTAGTCAAACAAACAGCAACTGCTCAACAGCCACCAACGTGAGACCGCAGGTTCAGTTGTATAAGCAGGCGATCACAAAAGAGATGCCGTGCATCATCGACGTCTTACTGGAAGAAAAACACTGCTCCTTTTGCAACAGTTGCCAATTTGCCAGCAAACCAGCAGTTAGCTTGGCGGATAATCTAGCTATCCATCCAATCCACCCTGAGACACCCCGACTCTGTATTGTAATATAACGTTCCATAATACTGATGTCTACAGTCACGTGGTGGGCAAAAAATGACAGTATGTACAGTAGATCATCGTCAAAGCACAGTGTTTTCGTCACCATTACGACTACTGCTTCTAAGACGCTCGAAGTACCCGTTTCGGTTCGTGTTTATAATTGTTACGAAACTTGGTGGCCCAACAAGAAAATGATTGCATTAAACTGGCACAGGCCACGACAAACTATACGGTCACATACACGGTAAAGTAATTACAGCAGCAAGCGAGTCAAAAAGTCACTACAGTCCCAAGATATTGGATAAAGTAGCGGAGGTTGTTCTCTACGTTAGAGGGGTTAACAATAGGTGATCAAAATTATGTATGAAATTCTTAATAACGATCTGTTGAAGGATTGTTGAGCCCATTCTAAGCTCAAATTTACCGAGCTTCCTAGAGGCAGAGAGAGAGAGAGAGAGAGAGAGAGAGAGAGAGAGAGAGAGAGAGAACGTCTACAGAAAGCACATACACAATCAGGAAGCATCGATCAAATATCTTTCTCGCGAAACATTGTTCACCCTTTTCACACATGATATCCTGCCAATATAAATGGAGGCCATGAGGCAGATTATGTATTCAAAATTTCCTGAAAGCGTTCGACAATGTATCACACTGTAGACTGTTGTCGAAGGACAACGCAGAAGGATTTCGTTTTTAAACTTCTATCTGGCTTGAAGAGTTTTTGACTAATAGAACCTAGTACCTTGTTCTGATGGAAAGTGTAGATCGGAGACAAACGTAACTTCAGGAGTGCCTCAGGGAAGTGTGTCCGGTCTGCTCGTGTTCTTTGTAAACACATTTGATCTAGCGTATAGGACTGGCAGCAATCTATTTGCAATGTGAATATGGCAAAATATTATCTTTGATTAATTGTAGGAGCATTCAGGATGACATGGAATATCTATTTCGTGCTATGAATGGCGGCTTGCTACAAGTATGGATAAAATTAAGTTAATGCGGATGGTCTTGGAATACGTATTACCAGTAATGTGAGAATGCTTTCAACATCTATCTCACGTTAGAACCTTAAGAATGAAGGAAACTTTGTTTTCTCTAAAGGAAGAAATGTGAAAGTGGAACATATATTCAGATTAGTGGCTACTTTTACAACACTGATAGTATTGATAACTGTTTGTGCACTATAAGAGTCTGAATGAGGTAAGTGATTCCAGAAGGCGTAAGATTTCCCATTATTTTGCTCTTGTACAACGATACAGTAGGTAATCACTCAAGGTGAATAGGAATATGACATAGATAAAGTCGAATTTGATTAGGAGATATGTTGAATTAAACTATTTAAGACATAAGCAATATATCTATTTTAGGTCCAGGCCAAAGATCAAGGTTTTCACTACTAGGTGGGGCTGCGGTCAATGAAAAAAAAAGTATCAAGGCACTGGTACTGGAAAATTTTAGAACCCAAGTTGGTGGAACTAATCCACTGGTGCTTTGTACAACCTCCCCTCCCCCTCCTCGCCCACCCCCTACCCCCGCCCATATACAATCAATCTTTCTGTAGAATTAAACTGAAGAGACAGTTATTTAAATTGCGTAAAAATGGCTCAAATTCAAACAGATGAAGCATTTCCGATAAAGAAACACGTAGCTTCATTTGAATTGCCTTTATGTTGAGAGATATATCCGTAAAATGGCTGCTTGTTCAAAGATATTTGTCTTTTAATTGCAGAAATTGCCGCCATCTCTCCCTCCCTCTCTCTCTCTCTCTCTCTCTCTCTTTGTCTCTCTCTCTCTCTCTCTCTCTCACACACTCACACACACACACACACACACATACATACATACACACACACGCGCGCATGCATTAAAATACGTGCATTTGGCTTTTTGGTGCTACTGAAATAAATATACGTTAGCAGATAAGCACAGTTTGATGTTAGTACCATGTTTAACATTAGGAAACACAGAAGAGCACTTCTGACGATCTCGCCTACCACTTAAAGTGCACTTGCCTTCGAATATTACAAAAGTAAACAATGTTTTACCTCTTATTAATTCGCCAAAAACTCGTCTGGCATCATTAGTGTCAGTTACATATTACAAATTACCAACTTCATCTTGCTGTACAAAATATTTGTCATCTTCTCTTCTTAAGGCAACTACTTAGCAAGTTACACATTCTATAGCTCATTTGAATGACGGTTATGTGGGGCAAGTCAGTTAACGGGATATGAATACATGATTAGTGTTAACATTAATCAAAACATTATTTTTTCAGTCTTACTCGACCAATTACACGTAAAATTAAGTATTTTTCATTTTAATGTTGTTTGTTTAAATTAGTTTTTGTTTTACACTCGCTACCAGTTTTTACGTAGTATTTCGTAATTGGAATAGAAGAAGTTCTCCAGGAGAAATGATTTGAATTTCAAATTATAACTTGTTTACCTACCTATCAAACATTTTGTGTTTTTGAGCAACTGATGAAAATTTTTGTTGCTGATTAGTTAACTCTTTCTAGCCATTGACAGCATTAATAATGGACATTATAGATCATTTTTCCTCTAGCGTTGTAGACAGGGCTGTTAAGGTTCTTCTTAAATTGTGATGGATTTCTTGTGATGCATTTCAATAGCGAAAATATGTATTGCGATGGCGCAATCAAACTACATAGCTCCTCGTACCTACGTGACATCTGTGGATGATAAACACGTTTTTTTTCTATATTCGCTATCGTGCAATCAATACTTTCTTCCTAAGTGATGAGTTACACCAGAAAATTATTACATGACATTCCTGTGTGAAAACAGCAAAACACGTCACGCGGCTGATTCTTTTGTTTCCAAGATTATCAATTACACGAAGAGAGAAAGTAGCTGGACATAACTGTTTGAGAAGCTTAGTAACTTGCCTCTTCCATTTCAAACCTCATCAACACGTACATCCAAATATTTGGAGCACTCCACCACATTTAATAGCTCCTGCTCATGCGCTACATCAGTTGTTGCTATGATTGTATTTTTTTTTACCTACATGAATGTGCTGCACTTATTTTTCAAAATTTAGAGAACTTCCTTTTTCTAAGAACCTCTTGATACTACTTTGGTAAATAATATTTATAAGCTCTTCTGTTGCTTTCTCTCTAACAGGGTTTATAACAGTACTATCGTCCGCAAAAAGTACAAATTCTGTTTTTTGAATGTTAAGTGAATTTTTTTTACATACATGATTGTACTTTACTTATTTTTCAAAATTTAGAGAACGTCCTTTTTCTGAGAACCCCTTGATACTACTTTGTAAAATAATATTTACAAGCTCTTTTGTTGCTTTCTTTCTGACAGGATTTATTATAACAGTAGTATCATCTGTAAAAAGTACAAATTCTATTTGTTGAATGTTAAGTGAGAAATTGACATACGTAAGGAACAGGAATGGACCCAAAATTAAGCCCTTTGGTACTTCCTTCGTGTTTTCTCACCAGTCATTAAAACCTTCCAACCTTCCACCATTGGTGGTGACTTCAGTCTACCTTCGATATGTAGGCGAAAATACGCGTGTAAAGTCAGTGGTAGGCATAAAATGTCGTCCGAAATCATACCGAATGCTATCTTTAAAAAATACTTTAAATAATTAGTTCAGGAGCCCACTTGATTTGTAGAGCGTTGCGAAAACAAACTTCACATCTTAGCAAGAAATAATGCTGAGCAAATAGGTAGCTTCACGATAGATACTGCGATTAGTATGTCCGTTTCAAAAGGCAGATAAGAATTCTCTTGACGCCTTCCTAAGAGACAGTCTTCACGTCTTCCCATCTGATTATGTTCTCGTATGGCAGATGTAGTGTAAGTTCAAAGAAACAGTATCGCTGGCAGTTGAGAGATAAATACCACATAAATTAATGAGAGACGGTCCTGACCTCCCTGGTACAAATCTGCTGCAGAAGCAACTAAAAAAGTATACGAAATTTAAAAATAAAGCAAAATCCCTAAGACTGGTGGAGTTTTGTAGAAGCTCGAAAATTAGAGCTACCTTCAATATAAGATGCTTTTAATAGCTTCCATAACGAAACTCTGTCTAGAAATCTGGCATTAAACCCAAATAGATTCTTGTTAGATGTAAATTACAAGATACAATCAACAAATTCACTGTGTGACAGTGTTTGCTCAGGACTATTTGTTGCTAAGAGGTCAAGTTTACCACCAAAGCAAACTTGATTTTTCGAAATTCCTTTACCATAGAAGACAAAGAAAATTTTCCAGAATTAGAATCAAAAACAACTGGGAACATAAGCAACTTAGACATGAATGTCCTCATCGTAGTAAAGCAGGTTAAATCAGTAAAGGCAAGGCCTTCAATCGAGATTGTATACATTAAGTTCCTTTCCAAGTGTGCTGGTACAATAGGTCCAGACTTACCAACTATATACAACCACTCGCTAGTCGAAACATTCCTACCTAAAAACAGGAAAGTTGTACGAGTCACACTGATACTCAGGAAACGAAATAGCAGGAACCCGCTGAATTACACACACATATCTCTAACTTCGTATTGGAGCAGGGTAATGGATCATATTCAGTATTCAGACATTATAAATCCCCTCAAAGATGATGATATATTGATACTACCAACAAGAATTCAGAAAGTATCATTCTTGTGGAACAAAAATATCTCTTTATTCTCACAAAGTAATGACTGCTATCAGGAGATGTCAAATTGATTAAATATTTTTTAGATATCCAGGAGATTTTGATACTGTTGCTCACAAGCGACTACTAATCATATTGCGTGTCTACAGAGTATTGTTTCATTCTTTCATTGAAGGAGTTTTAATAGACCCTCAGCTGTTCCTGATCTATACATATTGTTTAGGAAACAATCTGAGTAGCCCTGTCAGATTGTTTGCAGATGATGTCATTTACCATCATGTAAAGTCATCTGATGATGAAAACCAATTCCAAAATGATTTAGACAGATCTCTGTGTGGTAAAAAAGTGGAAGTTGACTCTAAATAATCAAAAGTGTGAGGTTATTCATATGAGTACTAAAAGGAATCCGCTAAAATTGAAGTATCTGAGAGATTGCACAAATCTAAAGGCTGTGAATTCACGTAACTACTTAGGGATTACAATTTCAAATTGTTTAAAAGGGAACGATGAAATAGATAATGTTATGTGGAAAGTGAACCAAAGGACGTGATTTATTGGCACAACGCTTACAAAATGTAGCAACTCTGGTAATAAGGCTGCCTACACAACACTTATCCGTCCCCTTCTAGAGTACTGCTGCATGGTGTGGGATACGCATCAGATAAGATTAACAGAAAAGTTCAAAGAAGGGCTGCTCGTTTCGTATTATTGCGAAATAGCGGAAAGAGTGCCAGAGATATTACACATGAACTGAGGTGGCAATTATTTGAACACAGACGTTTTTCGTTGCAGCTGCGTATCCTAATGAAATTTCAACCAACTTTATTATTTTATAATTGGCCAATAACGAGTTTTTTCTAGTTTAAAGGATCTTCATTCAGACAGTTCGCACAACAGGTATGAAACACATAGGCAGCCATCCATGCATATGTCTTCGCAGGTAAACACTGTTGTTAATATTTTAAGAACGTTCATGGAGCCCTCGTAAAAAAATAGTGCTGAGTACACCAGAAGTCACGTCTACAATACATAAAAGATCTCAGTGGGGATCTGCTCTTGTCGAGTTTTAAGAGACTTTGCGCAGTGCCCTTATAGAGTATATAGCGAAGTCCCGAGGACACAAAAAAGTGATCAGGCCTACAGAAATCCATCACGAAATGTAAACATGTATAACGGCATTTCTTATATGATTACTACATTTTGTGATGCATTTATATAGGTTTGATCGTTTTTGGTGCGCATTGTACTCAACAATGTCAATACCAAAGTTTCTTAAAACTCGACAGGTGCTGCCGCCTGCTGATTTCCAGTGTGCTCATCACTGTTTTATATCAGGGCACCACGAAATGTTCTTAAAATATTGAAAATGGTGTTTGATTCCTGAGAGATTTCCGTGAACAGAGACCTATGTGTCTAGAATCTGTTGTGCCAGCCGATCTGAAGATGCCTTAATCACGTTACTGGAAAACATAAAATAATAAATTCTTTCTTGTAGCCATAACTGTTTACTTCTTCAAAACATTAGGGAAATTGAACGACAACTTTTTAATTTTGTCTTGTCACCTTTCTTGGGAAGAGGTTTAAACAACAGATTTTAACGTGTGTGGAAAAATTCTCTTTGCCAGTGATGCATTGTACATATCACTAAGCAGGTTACTTGTTAAGCTGTAACAAATTTTCAGAGCTCTGTTTGTAATTCCATCAACATCATATGAGATTTTGTTTAATTTCAGTGAAGGATGTTGGTGACACTTTTGGTTGCTTAAAGTTTTGTGGAATGACATGTTTAATACATTTTCTTGCTTCTTCAGCTGCACCATTTAATACCATTTTTGCTGGTGCATTTATAAAGAGGTTGTTAAAAGTAGTTAAAAGTAGGTGTTGTACACCGACTGACGGTCATGTCATACGTTTACAATATCCCATATAGTTTTGATCTTAACGTATGCATTATTTATTTCTGACACATGTACATTTCTGGCCATTTCAATTACTTTCCTTAAATGTGACTACGAAGGCTTTCCCGGCGTAATAATTGATAACATTCTTCTCGGGTATGCAGCCAGATCATAACGTCTTCATGACACAATATTTCCGCGGTCCAACTGGCCGTCATTTTCAGGTGAGAGTGCTGGTACACGATCTCGCCGGAACTGACTTCCCAGCGCAAGCGGCGGCCCCTATATAGGCCGCAGAAGACGCACAACGCGTGCGCGAGAAGGTGCCGTAACTGCCCTCTAGCACAGTAAACATAACGCGCTGCCAGTGGTGGAAACAGGCGAAATCAAGATATCGCTCTCAGAAATTAAAAAAATTAAAAGAATCCATAGAGATTTGTTTATCTGACAATCTTATTAATAGAGACAAGGGTTATCTTTTAAGTAAGACTTGGGACCTGGTGTTGTCTGACATTAAAAAACAACGGTATGTGTAGCGATCGTCGGAATAAAAATTTTCAAAATTTTTTTAAAATTTTTACCGCGATATCTCGATTTCGCCTTTTTCCACCAGTGGACATCGCATACGTAGCTGAAAGTTTCGTGGTGGAAATATGTAGGCTGTTACAATTATCAGCGAAGTACTCTGCAATAAAGACTGAGTAGTAATGTTTCTTGGTTCTAACTAACAAAAAAAAATTGTTTCAATGTTTTTGACATTGTGTCCGATTTATAACTGTTGCAACTCCCCCTTTTCCAAGTAAACTCCACACGAAAGAGATGCTAGTCTATAATCCCTAATATTTAACTTCTATATCCTTGTGGTTATATGGTGTTCAGAGACTATCTAATGATTTAAAACTTTCACATTTTCTAAATATACCATAAGATCATCTATCTTGTTTATAACTCTTTAATGTCGTGACAAGATAAAATTTGTTTCCCCCAGGTCTGTTACGTGTATTATGGTTCTGTTCTGCTGTAATTTCTTTCATTACTATCTGTCTGTATTTTGATTCTAAGAGTTGTGCTCCATTAACTCCAGGAATCACAGAGATTTTGTGTTGATTCCTTTCGGCCCCTCTTTACTTCCTGCAGGGTAACTAATCTTTACTTCCACCTCCCATTCTGTTGAAGGCCATGGTTATTTTCTCCCTATCTCCCTATCACAGCAACAGGCACAGCACAGGTATGAGACATTGTTTCAGTCAAAAGCAGTTCACTCAGCTGTTTGTTCATATAGCTAACAGCCGTGTTATCCCAGTGCTTGTCATGTCGCTGCGAAACCACCAGAAGCCCCTCATGAACGTATACTGTTGCTGTTCCTGTTTCATTCTTAGCAATATATTCTAAGCTGATAGCCTGGATGTTTTTATAGCTTCTTCTACTATAAATACCTTATACTCTCCATTAAATTCGCTATACAAAGCCCCTGTGTTATCTGTCACCGGCCGAAGGCTGGCACTAGGTTTCTTGATGATTGCGACTTGGTATTCTACACCTAGCAGTTCCTGTAGCACTTGACACATCCCTCTCCTGTGACTGCTTCCTAGCCGCACTCTCCTGTTACCGCTACCTAGTCGCAAAACTCCATTCTTTCTACGTGCCACTTCCACCGACCTGGCCTTTCCGTGAGTCTGCTGCGATCTGATAAACTCAAAAACTGTTTCGGGACCATGCCCTACTTCAGGTAAAAAGTCAAACTGATTGCTAACTGCAATTTTGTTTTCCTCCTTCTTCCAGATTCCATTGTCTTTCACCATTCAACCTATCTCATTCAAAATATGCCATTCTCAATTCTGCCTGGAGGACACAAATTTTTTCAGTGATCTACGCTTTTTTGTCTCTACTGCATAATCTGCAGCACCATGGAAGAGCCTCATCTGAAGCTTTTTTAATTTCCCCACTGTATTCTCGCTAGTGAAACACCACCACATGTTACTCTCAAGCCGTTTAACCCGCGGCAACATCCACATTTGTCACATATGGACCTACTACTACAGAAAACTAAAAAGTGGAAACTACATTACAGTGTGATGAAATATCGCACTGATCAGCAGTAATACACATTCATGTAGGTGACAAACATGACCTGTTATGCTTTCAAAGTAAACTGAACATCACAGCAAATCAAATTTGTGGTGTTAACTTTATCTTGTAGTACAAAGCTACAGTTATCTTGTCCCATGTTAACTCTACAGGGTAGTGATGCTACTATATATTTGCTGTTATTTAACTTCTCGATCTCGATTAAGCAGGCAAAGCAGTAGTAGATGAAACCGACAACTGTAGTAGTTTCCTACTGAGTGACAACCATTTCCCTAGATAAGAATACATACACATCTTAGCATGGCCTTCCCTACTTATTTAGGAAGTTCCGAATAGTTATGAATGTTTCTGAGTCGTTCTGACTACATCTGACTATTTCAGACAAGTTACATAGTCAAGTTTCAAAATAATTGTGGGTGACTGCCATTACCCCATATACTACACTCCAGGAAATTGAAATAAGAACACCGTGAATTCATTGTCCCAGGAAGGGGAAACTTTATTGACACATTCCTGGGGTCAGATACATCACATGATCACACTGACAGAACCACAGGCACATAGACACAGGCAACAGAGAATGCACAATGTCGGCACTAGTACAGTGTATATCCACCTTTCGATGCAATGCAGGCTGCTATTCTCCCATGGAGACGATCGTAGAGATGCTGGATGTAGTCCTGTGGAACGGCTTGCCATGCCATTTCCACCTGGCGCCTCAGTTGGACCAGCGTTCGTGCTGGACGTGCAGACCGCGTGAGACGACGCTTCATCCAGTCCCAAATATTCTCAATGGGGGACAGATCCGGAGATCTTGCTGGCCAGGGTAGTTGACTTACACCTTCTAGAGCACGTTGGGTGGCACGGGATACATGCGGACGTGCATTGTCCTGTTGGAACAGCAAGTTCCCTTGCCGGTCTAGGAATGGTAGAACGATGGGTTCGATGACGGTTTGGATGTATCGTGCACTATTCAGTGTCCCCTCGACGATCACCAGAGCTGTACGGCCAGTGTAGGAGATCGTTCCCCACACCATGATGCCGGGTGTTGGCCCTGTGTGCCTCGGTCGTATACAGTCCTGATTGTGGCGCTCACCTGCACGGCGCCAAACACGCATACGACAATCATTGGCACCAAGGCAGAAGCGACTCTCATCGCTGAAGACGACACGTCTCCATTCGTCCCTCCATTCACGCCTGTCGCGACACCACTGGAGGCGGGCTGCACGATGTTGGGGGCGTAAGTGGAAGACGGCCTAACGGTGTGCGGGACCGTAGCCCAGCTTCATGGAGACGGTTGCGAATGGTCCTCGCCGATACCCCAGGAGCAACAGTGTCCCTAATTTGCTGGGAAGTGGCGGTGCGGTCCCCTACGGCAGTGCGTAGGATCCTACGGTCTTGGCTTGCATCCGTGCGTCGCTGCGGTCCGGTCCCAGGTCGACGGGCACGTGCACCTTCCGCCGACCACTGGCGACAACATCGATGTACTGTGGAGACCTCACGCCCCACGTGTTGAGCAATTCGGCGGTACGTCCAGCCGGCCTCCCGCATGCCCACTATACGCCCTCGCTCAAAGTCCGTCAACTGCACATACGGTTCACGTCCACGCTGTCGCGGCTTGCTACCAGTGTTAAAGACTGCGATGGAGCTCCGTATGCCACGGCAAACTGGCTGACACTGACGGCGGCGGTGCACAAATGCTGCGCAGCTAGCGCCATTCGACGGCCAACACCGCGGTTCCTGGTGTCTCCGCTGTGCCGTGCGTGTGATCATTGCTTGTACAGCCCTCTCGCAGTGTCCGGAGCAAGTATGGTGGGTCTGACACACCGGTGTCAATGAGTTCTTTTTTCCATTTCCAGGGGTGTATTCTGTGGGAACAAACGCGATCAGCTGACAATGTGACTATCATTACCGTGGATGTGAATTTATCTCAGCTTGGTAAAATCTGACATGATCGGAGAGATAATCAATGTGCATGCTTAGAGGTCAGCAAGTCTCATAGTGACATCGACAAATGAACTTGCGACTTGTTCCACCAAGCATCTTTGTGATAGATGGCGCTGTAATAGTCACAAACATACGGCTGACAATTTTAGACGAACAGTTGGTAACAGGTAGGTTTTTTAAATTAAAATACAGAACGTAGATATGTTTGAATATTTTATTTTTGTTGTTACAATGTGATACATATACCTTTTGTGAACTTCATTTCTGAGAATCCATTCTGTTACAGCATGATTATCTGTAAATAGAACATTAATGCAGTAAATTGTCAAAATTATGTCGGTCAACCTCAATGCATTTGGCAGTACGTGTAACGACATTCTTCTGAACAGCGAGTAGTTCGCCTTCTGTAACGTTCGCACATCCACTGACAATGCGCTGACTCATGTTTTCAGTCGTTGTCGATGGATCACGACAGCAAATATACTTCAGCTGCAGGCCATGGTATGGTGCTTCGACGACCAAATATGATATTCAATACCGCTTCAACCGCACGCGAGCTATGTGTCGGACATCCATAATGTTGGAAGTACAACGCCATTCTGTCATGCAGTGATACATCTTGTAGTAAAATCGGTAGTGCATTACGTAGGAAATCAGCATACATTGCAACATTTAGTCTGCCACCGATAAAATGGGGGCCAATTATCCTTCCTCCCACAATGCCGCACCATACATTAACCCGCCAAGATCACTGATGTTCCAGTTGTAGCAGTCATCGTGGATTTTCTGTTGCCCAATAATGCGTATTATGCCTGTTCACGCTACCGCTGTTGGTGAATGACGCTTCGTCGCTAAGTAGAACGCTTGCAAAATATCTGTCATCGTCCCGTAATTTCTCTTGCGCCCAGTGCCAGAGCTGTACATAATAGCCATACATCAACGTGGATTTTCTGTTGCCCAATAATGCATGTTATGCCTGTTCACGTTACCGCTGTTGGTGAATGACGCTTCGTCGCTAAGTAGAACGCGTGCAAAAAATCTGTCGTCGTCCCGTAATTTCTCTTGTGCCCAGTGGCAGAACAGTACACAATAGCCATACATCAACACGATATCGGCCTTTTCCGCAATTGGTAAACGGTTCATTTTAACAAGGGTAATGTATCACGAAGCAAATACCGTCCGCACTGGCAGAATGTTACGTGATACCACGTACTTACACGTTTGTGACTATTACAGCGCCATCTATCACGAAGTGAAAAAAGAGGTCCAACTAAAATATTCATATTTCTTTACGTACTACACGAATATGTAATAAAAATGGGGGTTCCTATTTAAAAAAACGCAATTGATATCCGTTTTACGTATGGCAGCGCCATCTAGCGGCCCAACCATAGCGACATCTGGTTTCCCCCTTCAAGCTAGACAAGAGTTGTTCTTCGTAGTTTTTTTCTTTTGAGGCTTATTTCGTGAGATATTTGGCCCGGTCACGATCAATGGACCATCCTGTATTCAACACTGAGTTCATGTACAGTATAAGTTTCGTCTTTATTTTGACTTGGTAGAGATTATCATATAGAGCAGTGAAGGTGGTTGTGTTATATAAAAAGTGACGTGTATTTGCACAATATGTCTACTTTTGTAGCTGTGATCTTGAGCACCATATAAAATTTCCCTGAGTGAACGTTCATTATTTATTAAGTGAACAAAGCTAAAAAGATAATATTATTATGTGATCTGTTTGTTCTTCAGGTATTATTCGGTACAAACACTGGTACTTAACGCAAAGAATGTTCTTTCACAGCTGGAATGATATACTACCGTCAACTGTGAAAATTCTCCTTAGTGAATCTAATCTTTTATTCCACAAGCATAATACTGATTACATCTAGTACCAAGAGATGTTCCATATCGTGGATTCAGTTACATTCTGAAACCCTTCATTATAGCTGGTAATGCACCTTCGCCACCAAACGTAGTATCTTTTCAACGAAAAACAGCTACTCTGGAATTATCGACGTAAACACATCTTCTGGAGCCTGAAACCAAATTATGAAAGTAACAGAAAACATCGCTGAGCCATGCAATTCATACAGTATGGAAAATGGTTATGATTGATTGGATTGGATTGTTTTTGGGAAGGAGACCAGACAGCGAGGTCATCGGTCTCATAGGATTAGGGAAGACGGGTAAGGAAGTCGGCCGTGCCCTTTCAAAGGAACCATCGCGGCATTTGCTGGGAGAGATTTAGGGAAATCACGGAAAACCTAAATCAGGATGGTCGGAAGCGGGGTTGAACCGTCGTCCTCCCGAATGCGAGTCCAGTGTGCTAGCCACTGCGCCACCTCGCTCGGTGGTTATGATTGAAGTAATGACTAAGCTGAGGGCGCCAAATCGATATCTTGTTATTCTTAGTCAAGGCATTAGTCCAATGCGTCATGATTACTCAATACTGTCTTGAAAAATTATACGACATGTTATTAACCTGTTGAAAGGAATGAAATGGAAATAAAACTATGAGATTTTCTGTTTATATCAGATCATTAGGTACCAATGATGCAAGTGTTTTTTCACAGCACAGTAAAATCAACGTTACATGAGCCTCGTGCCACACGCTCCGCTATCATACTTTGACCTATTCTTCTGAATAATCGCGGTTTAAACGAGTACGAGAACGTCATTTAATGGATGAAACACAGACATAATAAACTTGATTACGAACCTGTACAGCATGTATTTTCCCATATTAATCGTAATTATGAATACGGCTCTGTTATTCATCATGCTTTAGTAACCATGGGATTTTATTTTTTCAATATGGTTCGCCAAGTCATAAAATAAAGAAACTAATTACCATGTGATCTGCAGTCGTTTATAGAAATATATTACGTACGAGTGGCTATACCAATTTAAGAATATAGAACATAAGCTGCTTTTACATGTCACTCTCAATTCTTCTTAGTATAATTCAGTGCAGTCTCACTGTGAAGTAAAACACACCACACATAGTCAAAATCACACCTTCACTGTGGAACAACCCAAATGAAGTGGAACTGAAGGAAAAAGTTTTCTCGTCCTGCTTGAAAGCCATGTGACGTCCCACTGCCCTCAATTCACATTTGTCAAGGCCGTTCTCATCTCAAAGAGCTCAAGAGAAGTAGTTCAGCATATCAGACGTAGATAAAAGTATGCGAAAAAATCGTTCAGTGAGTACTGATGTTTCAGTGAAGATTGCTCCTGAGTATATAATATGTGGAAGTTGGCAGATGACATCAGACAGTTTCACACTGCTATTCATCTTCAGTGTTTAAGAAAGTGGGCAGTAACTCGATTAGTGTCAAACAATTTTTCAAGTGAGGACCAAAGCACGTTCTACTCTAAAAGGTGATGGTTTAAATAGTGTGACGGCATAAAATTAAAATAATTCGTTATCAGATTTCATTAACAGGAAGATGCCGCAGTATTGACCGTTTAACTTTTTACAACTAATTTTACGTAACACGGAACTCATTAAAGCAAAGACGTTTTTCGTCGCGGCGAGATCTATTTACGAAATTTCAGTCACCAACTTTCTCTTCCGAATGCGAAAATATGTTGTTGAGCCCAACCTACATAGGTAGGAATGATCACCAAAATAAAATAAAAGAAATCAGAGCTCGAACAGAAAGGTTTAGGTGTTCGGTTTTCCCGCGCGCTATTCGGGAGTGGAATGGTAGAGAGATAATATGATTGTGGTTCGATGAACCCTCTGCCAAACACGTAAATGTGAATTGCAGAGTAATCATGTAGATGTAGATGTAGAATGTGCCATGAAGTCATACAGGACGCAGGCGACCGTTATGCTAATAATCAATAGTTCTGCTTTCAGGCCGACTCGTTCGCAATGGTAAAAGTCAAACATCAGGCAAGGAATGACTTTATTGCTCGTACGACGCGTTTTTTAATGTTCCCAGCGGTGATTGCTGCAAGTGGCTATGGCGTTTCCAATTGTATGTAAAAAAAAAAGAAAAAAAGACATTCACAGACTACTCGAGACGACTTATGAATATCTGTGCATCGTTCCGATTCATCAAGAATATAAGACACACTATGGCTCCAGTGGCTGTCATCTCAGGCAGACCCAGGAGAGATCACGGTGTTAATCTCTGACGGAGGACGTTATTTTCGGCATGTCGGTAAGTACTGAATCGGGCTTTACAATCGGACATCAACTAAAGACTAACAAGCGCAGAATATGTTAAAGACAGGGGCAGTTTTCCAGAATAAGAATAGCGATAAATCCAGAAATATTAATCTTTTCACATACGCGCAGAGTTCTCTAGCAGTTAAGTGTGTTATCTGACTATTTACAGCGGACTGTGAAATCGTAAGTAATAGATAAGACACTGACAAAGGAAATTTTTTTTTTGTACGTCAACTGTAGTTCATAATATTGCAGTTCAGCTTCGTTAAAGACTTAAGTTTTTATCAGTTCATGCCTACATCGCTTAACGGAAACAGAGCTTGATTGATACGATTAAGCCGGCAGCGGTGGTCTCGCGGTTCTAGGCGCGCAGTCCGGAACCGTGCGACTGCTACGGTCGCAGGTTCGAATCCTGCCTCGGGCATGGATGTGTGTGATGTCCTTAGGTTAGTTAGGTTTAAGTAGTTCTAAGTTCTAGGGGAATAATGACCACAGCAGTTGAGTCCCATAGTGCTCAGAGCCATTTGAACCATTTGATACGATTAAGTTCACTACAATAAATGTAATAGGTATTTTACAATAAGGCGCGGTATCTGTTCTTTCATACATGTGTGCTGCGTACCAAGCAGATGCCTTAACCACTGCGCCAACCGGACACATAGTGTTTATGGCAATTACGTGGACTACCTATGCACGCCTGTCGACAGACTCATACTCTCACCGAGTGGCATGCATCCACAGACCCTCCCCATGTCCTCCACGTCCGCTGCCTGGAGGCTCCCACAGGAGGTCAGACATAACAGTTCATCCGCACTGAACAATATAGATTCGTTGCCCATCGACGCGGATCATTTATATGAAGGCTTGTTATGTCCGAAAGAACAGACTCTCTGAAATGTCGTATTCACTCAGAAGCATTGACGGTGATCAGGCCAAATATCTCACGAAATAAGCATCAAACGAAGAAACTACAAAGAATGAAACCCATCCGCTTGAAGGGGGAAACCAGATGGCGCTATGGTTGGCCCGCTTGAAGGCGCAGCCATAGGTCAAAAATGATTCAAATGGCTCTATGGGACTTAACTGCTGAGGTCATCAATACTCTGCAACTTAGAACTACTTAAACCTAACTAACCTAACAACACACACATCCATGCCCGAAGCAGGATTCGAACCTGTGACCGTAACGGTCGCGCGGTTCCAGACTGTAGCGCCTAGAACCGCTCGGCCACTCTGGCCGGCGCCATAGGTCAAACGGATATAAACTGCAATTTTTTTAATATGAACCCCCATTTGTGTTACATATTCGTGTAGTACGTAAAGAAATATGAATGTTTTAGTTGGACCGTTTTTTTTCGCTTTGTGATAGATGGCGCTGTAATAAATGTGTAAGTACGTGGTATCATGTAACATTCCACCAGTGCGGACGGTATTTTCTTCGTGACACATTACTGGTGTTAAAATGGACCGTTTACCAATTGCGGAAAAGGCCGATATCGTGTTGACGTATGGCTATTGTGATCAAAATGCCCGTCGGAAGTGTGCTATATATGCTGCTTGGTATCCTGCACGGCATCGTCCAAGTGTCCGGACCGTTCGCAGGATAGTTACGTTATTCAACGATCGTTCGTTCTATATTTTAAGTACGTGTTGCTCCTGAGAGTGCGCTGTTGGTTTTAAATATGCTGAAATTTAAAAAGTTCGCGTAATGGCGGATCAAATGGCGGTCAGCGATAATACTTTTCGCCTCCGTGGCAGCTGTGCTAAACTGTTGGAAAGTCTGAAATAAGTGGCAAATGGAAATTATTTTCTAATAAATGAAAACATGTACGCGACAGTGTTGCTTTACAATGTATGAAAAAACATAACCATTATACAGTTATCACAGTACCGACCTGTAGGTCCAGATAAGAACAATCGCTCTTATAACAAATGAAACAAAAGTAGTTCGATACGACCTACGAGCAAAAAAATCGAAACCAAACGAGCAATGAAGATAAACAGAGAGACATGCTAATTTGACTTGCTATTTTACCCTATTTACAATAGCAGCGATTCTTACATCTATGCCTGCATCTACATCTCTTTGATTGTCTTTCATATAATTAATATCTGACGTAATTACGCAAAATGTGTTTTTTAATTTTCAATGTCAATTTTTCCACACGTTACGTACGATTTATTGAATTTACTCTCCAAGGGACGTAACATATAGAACATGATAACATAGGCCTGTTTGCAGAATCCATTGAATGTATTTGTAGTAAAACAAAATGCTGTACAAATTACATGCAATTAACACTACGTATGTCGTTTATGATTTAAGTACATTGTGTATTATTAATAGTGGAGAAAATCTCAGTTCTACACTGAGATGGTTAAATCAAAAAATTTTGAGGATTTCAAGAGAAAAAACATTCGTGTCTAATTCTAATTAGAGTTTTCAGCTCTCGTGCCATGTTAGATTACATCGTAGTGATGGAGATACGGCAAACTGATTCCACAAGTTTACGTTTGGCATGTTCTGAATCTTCTGGAGGGCACAGATGCGGGCAGAAGTCTTCCTTCACGTAGCGAAGGTATCTTCTGTTACACCCAAGTTGTATAGCATTAGAAGTCAAAAAAGAGTTTCTCTTAACTGTAGGTGCCTGCACACTGATCGACTCCAATAAAAGTAAACCGTATATACTCTGTTCTTAATATCACCTTGTATAAGCGGTAAGGAACAAAACATAGCGTAACGGAATTAGTTAACGACCATGTGGAGACGCAGGTCGGTATTGTGGTAGCTGAACAATAGTTATGTTTCTGCATAGAGTCGATGTAAAGTCTGTTGCTTCATAGGAAGGCGCTATAAAGCCGGCGTCCGTTGAATGAAGAAATAATTGCCTCCGATGCTAACACTTTTTTTAATCAGTTCGTCGCGACTTTACAGACGATTGTTTTTTCTCTCCGTCTGCTGAAATAAAGACTACAGAGCAGCTGTCGTTATGTCAGCAAAGGAACAGAGCAAGAGGTTGCTTCCCTGTGAACGGAGGCGCACTCATCCGTGTATTTACTCTCAACAGCCGAGATGAAAGTTATCCCACTAAAAGAGTTGTCCCGGGATAAGAGGCTGCTGAATTCATCTTGGTAATTGTTTTGCTTCTCAGAGAATGCCTCAAGTTTTCTGACTAATTGGATTTTTCGCTAATTAATGCTCGAGCAGTGGTAAGAAGTCTGGAACTTTGGGGTTAAGTCTGTGTTTCAGCTACAGAAAAATTAAGAGTGTCTCAAATGAATCTTAAAGAGGCGATTTTTTGAGGAGAAAATGCTGAAATATGTATAAATGAGCACTCTATATGCAAGTTGTGTTGCTCTTTCGTGGGTTACAGGAATTTGTGTTAAACAGCCAGATAAAATGAAAAAGCCAATTGTTATACCACGTGAAAACTACTTCACAAATTTCCGAAAAATTTTCATCTCACGATTTTGATTCCATATTTAGAATATTGTGTCTTAATTTTTCACATCTACGTGCAATCAAATACTTCTTTTTTCAATTTGCAGCTTGTTGAATTATGTTATAAATTTCCTAAAATCTATAAAAGGGACGAGCATTTTTCATCGTTTTCAGTAACAGAAATCTTGGTAGTAATAGTAAACATATGGGTACGTTTACTGTAAAACATGAAGGAAATAAGTTCAGCCTTGTTAATAATCCATGTTTGATCCATTAAGCTTAAAATTATCTGAATAATAGAAAAATAATAACATAAATTCATATATTCTCCAATTAATACATGCAGTCTTTGTGTGATATTCGGCATACAGAGATACGTGAAATCCGACCGTAACCTCAGAATACTATAGGATTATTCTACTGACGTACCTTTCATCGACTGTTGAACCTTATTCAACGCGTTTCTTTCTAACTGTTCCATTCCAGTTCATCCTCCCTACAACAATACGCGATTGTAGATATCAATCACAGTGGTTCACTTATTACCTAAAACCAAAAATGAGATTCTAATCTCCCACATTTTCTCGGTGTGGTTGATCGCTGATGTACTTCCGGATGTTCAGGTGAATTTGTATTTACCTTTGCGCACAATATTTCTACCGTCGATACAGCCGTCCTGTTCAGATACCGCGAGTTTTGCTGTTGTGTGTACTTGCCACCTGGACTCCAAACAGACTGTGTGTAGCTTTTGCATCAACGCTAGTCGCCAGTTGTCCTGCCTGTGTTTTCTAAGCCAAAATAATACTGAAGGAATCAAGTTGTACCACGATATAAGACATTCATCACAAAATCTCAAAAACTGCTACGTTCACCCATGGTTTTGCAAATGTCCCTATTCTTTTTAGACTTGAAACCATATTTGTATTTGTGGAATTTCTTTAATTTACATTATTTTGCTTCCACATTAATTATATGTTCTTCGAAAGTTCTAGCTTTGTTTCTAGTTGTGTAGTCTGTGGAAAGTCCAAGATGCAAGTCATAACTATCGTTTCATGCTTGGGCACACGAACCGTTTTGGATGGAGCACCTTCTCAATAGTTATTTAGGTTTCAGAGGTTCTGTTGACAACCAACAGTTTTAGTTTTTGTCTAATTCAAAATATTAGAACGATCTCTGTAAACAAACTTGTGTGACAGTATGTCTACTGACTGACAGTGGTCCAATATGGGTCAGTTATTAACTGAACCTTGTACAGTTTTTCTCACATAAGAAGTTTCTTATTGAAAATATTGCACAGTACACATTTTACGTCTGACCAGAGTAAATTATTGCCTATATTTTCAAGGTATTTTTCCAAATTTTGATTCGATATTTCAGTTGTAGGCGATTTTGTAGCCGTCCCCTAGACAGTGAGATGTATAATGTCATTTCGAAACCGCACTCAACTCAAGATCCGCAAGAAGGGTGCCATCGAAGTATGACATTTGTCAGTCAAAGTACTTTTATTGCGCACACCAACGTACAGCCAGAACAGAGATGAATTCCCTAACAGGGTACGCTGCTATTTATACAAACATCGAACATTGCAGAATGCTGCTATTTGTACAAAAACAAAATATTCCACACTGTGCAAGCATTACACGCCCAAGATTTTTCGAGAACCTTCCAGAAATGAGAAATACGAAACAGCAAGTAAATGATGATGGCAGAGTTTGAACTGGTTGCCTGAGGCACTACAACCAGCGACACTAACCACTACGCCACTTTCCTTACACGTTTGCGTAGGGCATTCCTCCCTCTCCAGCAGAAAAAGCGACCCTCTGTTTCAGAAGTAGTAATTGGAGTCGTCTACAGCACCCTGGATCTAAACCTTAACCGAGGTCTTCTATATTGCAGCGTCGATCGTCGACTGGGTCTTTCGATTCAATTGAACATCCCATCGTTGATCTCCTTCTCAGGACTGTAGTAGAGCTTCATAGGGAGGACATGGACAATGTATCTGTGCTTTTGTGTCCCTGATGACGGGTCACAATCTTCGACTTGATTACGACATCTGACAAGCGGCGAAGGAGACGATACGCCGCACAGCAGCGCTTTAGTAAGTTTTACGTTAGCACAACTTCCCACACGGGTGTGAGAATCCATACCAAGTCTAGGAGGTTGTATCTCACTGGCTGGCGTTCGGCATTGTAGTACTGAGATGGCCTTTCTCCTGGGTATCCAGCTTCGATCGAATTGTATGCGAATGTCGCATCACACAATAATGTGTCCCATACTATCCGTTCGGAATCGACGAACATCGAGAGCATATTTGCCAATGTCTTATTAATGTGTTGTGACTGGGCGTTAGTCTATGGAACGTGTGCACCTGTCCTCATGTTACTGTGTCGTAACATGAAATTGCCTCTGCTACAATACTCTACTGAAAACTTTGACTATCAGAGATCACCACACAGGATGCTTCGAGTTTAAAAACAATAAAATAATTTCCCGAGCCGCGCTGGGTAGCCGTGCGGTCTTAGGCGCCTTGCCACGCTTCGCGCGGCTCGCCCCGTCGGAGGTTCGAGTCCTCCCTTGAGCATGGGTGTGTGTGTGTGTGTGTTATCGTTAGCGTAAGTTAGTTTAAGTTAGATTAAGTAATGTGTAAGCCTAGAGGCCGATAATCGTAACAGTTTGGTTCCATAGAACTTTCCACAAATCTCCATATAATATCCCGAGCTTCCGCAGACAGTAAATCTTCAGTGACAGCATAGGAGATGAGAATTTTAGGAACGTCTTGCAGATATGCGTTATAAATCTCTTACATTAACCGTAGATGCCCAATGATTGGAAGAGACGTGAGGCTACAGACGTCTACACGATATGTAGAACAGGTGATGTACTAAATTACCACCCTACCCCATGTAAATCCATATATTGTAGAATCTACGAACGTATTCTGAATTCAAATATAACCACCCCCTCGTCAACCAACATCCATTCTGAAAACATCCATCACGCAAAATCCACCACATGCTTCCTGAAACTAATGGATCAAGATAATCACGTTGACTTCCAAAAACAAATGACCCAGTACCACACTATCCTTTCGCTAATAATTTACAGTATATGGTGTATCAAACGAATATTATGACTGGAGTGAGGATCCCTTGACAGGGGGGATGCAGCTTGTTATCACTGACCAAGAAAGATGGACAGATGTAAAAATAGATTCACGTATGTCTCTGGGAAATGTCCTGAAACCTTTCGGTTCATGTTGCACAATTGATCTAGTAAGCGGTATTAATAGTAACCTCAAATTTTTACAAGTTGAGCAGTAATCTACAATGATTTATTATATGAAAAGAAGTTGCAAAAAATATTCAGTCACATTGTACTAACATTGTCAACTTGTTTCAAATGTTCCTAAATACAATAAACAAATCGAGCACGATTGGTCGCAGGTTTATTAGACGCACAGGAGATCTTCACGAAAATGCTGAAAAGCCTGTAATGGCAGACGCCTAAAGACAGACACCAATTACACATGACAGATTACTTTCGAAGTTTCAAGAACCAGTACTGAGATATATTTAAATACACTTCAGCCAAATACACATCACTTCTCACGGATTCCAAAGGAAGTGCTAGAATAATTATGGCTTGCATGTAGGTGTTCATGCAGTCATTGTTCTTGTATTCCATATGTGATTGAAATGGACTATACCTAAATGTATATCTGGATACTGCTTGTTTGAGCCGAGCATGCTTGTTTTCTGTATCAGTGTTCAAGGAAGGCATTCTCACATTACATAAAGTGATACAGAGCTTTGAGGAACATGCTTGACTTATTATTCTGAGCACCAAATTTCTGGAAATCGGATGCTGATCAGTTGCTTACCTGAAGTTTTCATGTAGAGAAATATGTACCTTGTGGTTTTGAAGTCCTGTTACACTTGTCAGTTGGTACAAGCGCTGGTTGTCGGCACTCACCAAGGCGGAGCACTTCCTAAACTGGAAAAGAAAAGTCATGTGCAGCACCACAGCAAAGTGTAGAGCAGTCTTGAATGACAGTGGAGATGAGTCTGGTGTAATGGAAGTAAGCAGTAACAACTTGGAGCAAGTGGTGGGCGCCGTGGGAGGCATGGGGAGGACAAGGCTTTGCGTGGCGTACTGTACCATGGAAAGCTTGGTGTCTGGTCCTCTTTACATCCTGTAGTGGCTCCTTGAGGGAGCTAGCCGGCGAACAGCGGCGCCCGGGAAGATGGTTGTCAGTTGGAAGCTGACAGCTGGTGAAGGGAGTCCTGTGTGTGCTGGCATCATGGGGACTGGAAGCTAAAGGAGACTGGGAGTCTGTGGAGAGCCGTCGAGCAGCTGAGAAGGGGCCAGCCGTAAAGGCGGTGCGGCAAGTTAGTGTCGCCAGGAGTAGGGGTAGCCTGGTTGTGTCTGGCTCTGAGCTTGCAGTGGCTTGTCATGAACAGGAGACACAGGTTCCTTTTCTGGGGAAGCAGACAGTACCTGGTATCTTTGATACAGGAAAGGGGGCAGTGGCGAGACACAAGCAGAGGTGAACCATGGTTTGTGCTCTTGAACGGCGATTAAGAGTGGTGCGCGAGCAGTGTTCAGCAGAAACATCGATGTGCAGTCTATTGTGTTTGTGTTTGTTTTATCTGTGCCAGTTCTTCTAATGTCAGAAAATACGTTTCAGTGGGGAAATATTCGAGGCATAGTGGACCCTGATGGCGTACCTTATTTTATTGCCAGTTGTGCATAACTTATTATCTTTTCTTAAATATAAATTGCAGACCTTATATTGAATTTCTGTGTGATTTATTTGATACCTTTACCAGTGCTGTAGTCTAATTGTCTTCTTACTAGCATCTTTCATTGATTATCGGATTTTCTATTGTTTGGGGGCTTTTCTGTGTCGGCTCTACTTCGTTCATTTTGTACATTGTGTCCTGAGCTGGAGCCCTTCTATTTAAATTTTCTTGCAATTCTATCCAGCTTGTGTAGCCATTGGTGGCAGGATTGCCTATTGTTTGTGCCCTCCTTGTTGCTGTAAAGTTGCATCTATTTGTCGGTCAGGAATTTCAAGTTTGGCATGTTAAGTTAGATATTAAGTTAATGGATATTTGTTGGATTGAGTTCTCGTCATTTCTTTGTGTCTTAATTTTGTTAATTCCATCCTGATGTGCTGAATTATGCAATTAACATATGTTTTTAAAACTTGTTATGTATTTACACCCAAACAACGTTTCAGCAACATGCTTCTCACCCCATTTCCTGTGTCATGCATTTCACTTACAAACGAAACTTTTTGAGGTTATGTTAAATAATAATGACGTTTAATCCTGGCAATGGACCATTGCAGAGGGAAGTACTATGAAACATAATCTAGTTTTTGTAGGGTCCTTACACAAATATTCATGCATAGAAGATGAAGAGAATGCCTCATGTTCAATAACCAGTTCAAAATTACGGATATTAGAAAAACTGCCGATGGAAGTAGAAGTAGAAGTAGAAGTAACTAACGAATACCCATGCACTTTTGTAATCTTATAGCTCGACTCTAATATAATGACATATCAGCAATCATTATCTTTCCAAAATAATCATTTTATGTAGTATGTGCGTAAGAAATACCTATACTACTCTCATCGATGAGACAACGAATTTATGAGTAATTTGAGGTCATATGCTACCTTTGTAATAGGTGAATCAGGTCAAAACAATGTAAAATCAGGGAATAGGATGTGTATACTTTCATCATAAAGTGCTTCGCTGATAACCTATGAAATAAAGAAGGTCAGACTTCCTCGATAGTGCTGTTTAAGGGTTGATGACGCTATGTAGGGGATAATTACTGCCACATTACGGTTGCAACTCCTGTGGAGATAGGCTTGCTACCAAAATATTTGCGGCAGTATCATGATTGAAACTTCCTGGCAGATTAAAACTGTGTGCCCGACCGAGACTCGAACTCCCGAGTTCGAGTCTCGGTCGGGCACACAGTTTTAATCTGCCATGAAGTTTCATATCAGCGCACACTCCGCTGCAGAGTGAAAATCTCATTCCAGTATCATGATTCTTTATTATTTTATTTCGTATTGAATATATCACTTTCTCAAATTTATTTTGGTACTGTAATTAACTTTCAATTAACCCTCTGTTGTACATACACAAAGACGGGTAGTTTATAGGAGAGCGAATAATCTTCTTAAATGAAGACTTTAAGCTGCTAAAAACCGTTATATCTAAAGGCTGTAGTGTGTGAGAGCAGTGAGATGGTAAGATAAAGATTACTGTGCCGTTGTCTTTGCAATAGCTGTATGTTTCCAGGTAGACATGACACATGGCTAGTGTGTGACTCTAAAATCAAAAGTATAGTATGGCTCTTGGATACCATGGTAAAAGTAGGAAATTGCTTGAGCAACTTTGGAAAGAAATCCTAAATCATCTACCCATTCTTACCAAAGTTACGTATTAAGTTTGGTGTTCCCACTCTTTGTTGTGCAGGGGTCATATTAAGCCATGGGAAAATAAACGTGAGAATCACACACTCCACAGCATACTGTAGCGCTCTTATCACGCTGCCACAGGCAAGAGGTCAAAGGAAAAAAGTTTAATTTTGCTTACATCTACATCTACATGATTACTCTGCAATTCACATATAAGTGTTTGGCAGAGGGTTCATCGAACCACAATCATACTATCTCCCTCCCATTCCACTCCCGAACAGCGCGCGGGAAAAACTAACACCTAAACCTTTCTGTTCGAGCTCTGATTTCTCTTATTCTATTTTGATGATCATTCCTACCTATGTAGGCTGGGCTCAAAAAAATATTTTCACATTCGGAAGAGAAAGTTGGTGACTGAAATTTCGTAAATAGATCTCGCCGCGACGAAAAACGTCTTTGCTTTAATGACTTCCATCCCAACTCGCGTATCATGTCTGCCACACTCTCTCCCCCATTACGTGATAATACAAAATGAGCTGCCCTCTTTTGCACCCTTTCGATGTCCTCCGTCAATCCCACCTGGTAAGGATCCCACACCGCGCAGCAATATTCTAACAGAGGACGAACGAGTGTAGTGTAAGCTGTGTCTTTAGTGGACTTGTTGCATCTTCTAAGTGTCCTGCCAATGAAACGCAACCTTTGGCTCGCCTTCCCAACAATATTATCTATGTGGTCTTTCGAACTGAAGTTGTTCGTAATTTTTACACCCAGGTACTTAGTTGAATTGACAGTCTTGAGAATTGTACTATTTATCGAGTAATCAAATTCCAACGGATTTCTTTTGGAACTCGTGTGGATCACATCACACTTTTCGTTATCTAGCGTCAACTGCCACCTGCCACACCATACAGCAATCTTTTCTAAATCTCTTGGCAACTGGTCTTCGGATGACCTTACTAGACCGTAAATTACAGCATCATCTGCGAACAATCTAAGTGAACTGCTCAGATTGTCACCCAGGTCATTTATATAGGTCAGGAACAGCAGAGGTGCCCTTACATTGAAAGTTAAGATCTAATTACGATTCGTAGCTTCATGTTTCCGACCGCTGACAGACAGATTTGTTGTAAGAAACCAATGAGCCAATCCTGCCCAGCCGTCTTCGATAATTAATTAAAAATACATTGAATACTATTTTCTCTGCATATGCATAAATTTATCATCATAATTCCTCAGAAGATATTTACAAAAATAACTGTGCTAACAATAACACATGTCTTCTTCCTGTTCTTTAGAAAGAGTAATCGTTTGCCTAAGCTCACTTTAGAACTGTCTCCACTTGTTAACCTTTCTCTTAAAGTAGAAAGACGTATTCAGTACATTCTTACATCTTCCGTCTATGGCTTTCCATTTTTAATAACATTGTGGAGTGCACAGTTCATTTCGTGTTCCGTTCACCATTTTCTCTTGTCTGTCGTTTTGATCATTTTTCTTAGCACTGTGAAAAAACATGTAAGTTTAGAAAAATTTTCAAAAATCTAATTCACGGCAAATGCTAAAACGAAGTTACCGCTCCCCATGGGGGGCAGCCTTGCACCTTTCGTGGCCCTGAGCCATGATGACATGACACTACAATCTTTAATCTTAAACTAAAGACCACGACGTTCAACTCCTAAAGTTTTATTTTCAAAACAAGTTCAAGAAAGGTGTAATTAAATATAACTACTCTTCGTGTTGTTACTTTTAGCACATTTCACCGGTCACTACTTATGCGATCCACTGATTTTATAGCAAAAGCAGCTGAGATCAAATAATGAGATACTACGAACAGCCTCGTGTCGTTAGAAACTGATTACAACTTTGGAAATGACTGATATTCTCTCCACTGTGTGGCAGCAGTATACGGCGCTTGTTACTCATTCTATCCACCAAATTCAGTCACCTAGAGTGATTTTCACCAAATCAGACACCTCAAAGTCACACTTGCTGCCAGCAGTCTGCAGGTCCTGAACGGTATGAATCACCGGCCTCATAGCTCTGTTGCCACATATACTCGGTTAATAGTGCAGTACGTCAGTGATTCCATTTGATATCGTGCATTCACAGGTGGTTTGTCTTCCGTTGAAAGATAGTTCATTTGTGTTTAGCAATGAGTGAAATGCTGCAACAAAGGCCTAAGTGATGAGCTCCACTGGTTGGTGTGCGTTTAAAGCGCGAAAAGATATATGAAAATAATCTAAAATTGTCGCATCGGATGTACTGAAGCTTTTTAGTGACCTGGTCAACAGTGAGGAAGCCAGAAATAATACAAACCTGGAGGATTCGTAATGTGAAAGTAAAAGCGAGGGATATTTCCCAGTAGAGTGTAGGCTGTGTTAGCAGATCGTTAAAATAGGCAGAATCTCCAGATGTGAACTTACGTTTAGATTTTCTATGAAAGGTATATAAACGAGAAATTTTCAGAATTATGCGTAGATCTGTGTTTGGTTACTACGACATAGGACAATAAAAGATTACAGGAGGATTTCAGTGAAACAGTCAGTTGTTCTGTATTAGAAATTTCCATCCTTCGTCTTCTCCGCTCTTGGTCTCCGCTTCAGAAAGTTATTGATGGGCGAAGGTTTTTAGTGGAATGCAGACATGGTAGGAGCAAGAGCTAAATTTTGTGTACAATGAACTTATTGTAGGCTGAAGACAATAGTCTTGTACTATACTTCCCTCAATAAGGGTTTTCCAAAGGATATGCGCAAATATATATTTACCTCGTCTTCAACCGAAATACTGGCCTAAAGGTAACTACAGTTACTTTTGTATAGCATATATCGGTGATGTGGATGATGGGTGCAGTGGTGAAGGTTCAGCAACAGCTGCAAATAACAAATTTTTGGGAGACAGTGAATAATTTGGTCGTATTAAGACGAGGCGAGCCATCGGAATTAAAATCCTGGCAACGGCATACAAGTACTCGCACACTTGTAAATAAATGGCCTTTGTAGGTGACACGATTCATAAATATGTCTCATATGTTTTCAAAATATATTACGTAGTTTTCTTAGAAGCTTTCTCTCTGGAAGTTTGTGCAAAGTTCAACAGAATGTAAATTCATCACCGACGACATTTTTTGTTACACAGGGGGAATGCTCTCATAGTTCTTATGGTACGAGGTTAAGGTCATTATTATCCTCAATTTAGTTACATTTTTGTTTATTTTAGTAGTACTGTCGTTTTACGTAAATGACGCATGCTTTGTTTATTTGTCATTATATCTTTGCAATTTTAAAGCTGCTAGGTTAGTTCCGTTATCGCTGCCGTGTTGTTAATCATGGATGCTGCCCTATCTGTTTGCACCAAAGAAGAGCAACATTCAGTTATCCTCTTTTTGTGTGTCGAAAGGAGTATCGGGGGCCTAAATTCATCGAAGACTTTCGGTACAGTACTTGAAAAGTGTTTTGCCACAACGGAGTGTTTACGAATGGACTCAGAAATTCCGAAATGGCAGTACAAGTGTTACGCACGATGATGGTGCCGGACGACCGTCTACCACCTCAAATGAAGAAATCATTGAGCGTTCACATCGTCTGCCAATAAGTCACGGTTCTGCCTACGAAATCATCCACAGATATCTTGGGTTTGATAAAGTTTGTGCAAGATGAGTCCCCAAACATCTCACACAGTAGCATAAACAAACGCGCTTGTACATCTGCAAAACCATTTGGATCGCTATGGTAACGAAGGGGACAATTTCTTAGACAGAATCATTACTGGTGACGAAACATGGATCCATCATTACGAGCAAGAAAGTTAACGGCAGAGTATGGAATGAAAACATACAATTTCGCCGTGCAAGAACATGTTCAAGACCCAGCCGCCCGCAGGAAAACTGTTGCTTACAGTTTTTTGGGACGCACAAGGTCCAGTACTGCAATATTATGGGGAAAGGGGTACAATAAACAATGTACGTTATCGTGAAACTCTTACTGGCAGACTAAAGCCTGCAATTCGAAGCAAACGCCGAGGATTTCTGTCATAAGGTTTTGTGTTGTTACACGACAACGTCCGTCCGCATAATGCTTCCCACTCTGCTGAAATGCTCCAGAAACTCAAATTTGAAGTACTGGATCATCTTCCATATAGTCCCGATGCTGTCCCTTCTGACTATCACTTGTTTGGTCCACTCAAACAGGCATTAAAGGGCCGTCGATTTCCCTCGGACGAAGCAGTGAAAGAAGCGGTGCATTCCTGGCTCGCAGCTCAACCGAGAACCTTCTTTTATGTGGGCATCAGGAAGCTTGTACAACGATGGACCAAGTACGTTGTAACGTAAGGAGACTATGTCGAAAAATGACGTCCTTGTAAGTTTCCTATTTGATTATAATAAAATTTTATAATTACTTCGCGGATACTAATTGACTTACCCTCGTATTTTATTTTTCATCTCAGAATACTTTTATGTATCCACTATAAAGTATGTATTGCATTCATCTATAAACATTGAGGACATTCAGTTTTTTCAGTCGCAATACGTCAGTGTTTCTGGTTTTTTTTTCAGAGATTCAAATAAAGAATTACTTTCCATTTATTTATTTATTTTACCGTTGCTACTGGCAAGAATATTCTTTTGGAAATTATGCCACTGCATTCTAGACTAAAACTAGAGATGAGTAAAATGTTCTAGGAATTTTTACCAACATTTGAAATCATCACTAATTGGCAGTGCTTTTTCAGCACTGACATGACCCTGAGGTGCGTATTTTTGTGTCGGCAGCTGTAGTAAAAAGTTATACTTACGAGCAAGATTGTCAACACATTTGGTGAGCAAAAGCAAGAATTGATAGATGTCATTTGGCTGTAGACATTAGACATAATTCCTACCTTTGTAAGTAGAGGTATTTTATGAAACAATGTAACTGAGATCGTCTGGAGGTAGGTTGGGATAATCAACTTGCAGTGTCTACTATTTTTTCTAGGCGCGCAGTTCGGAACCGTGCGACTGCTGCGGTCGCAGGTTCGAATCCTGCCTCGGGCATGGATGTGTGTGATGTCCTTAGGTTAGTTAGGTTTAAGTGGTTCTAAGTTCTAGGGGACTGATAACCACAGCAGTTGCGTCCCATAGTGCTCAGAGCCATTTGAACCATTTTTTTGTCTATTATGTTCATTGTTACATATTCCAGTCATAAAACCTGTGCCTGAAGCCCGTCATAGAACAGATTCAGTACATTTTATATTTTCTACAATGTGGTATTTTTGTAGTTAGCAGCTCCAATAATGCAGTACTACGGATAGTAGTTAATAACAATAGAACTTACTAATAAAGGGAATAAAGTTCCTGAATTTTTCTGGCATCAATGTTGATGATGGGAATACAGCTATCTAGATCGTTTAATATGTCTCTAACTTCATTACGTCATTTCTGCCACTGTTCGTATCGGATCAGAACTTAAAACTTGTAAACTTGTAAAACATGGTTCATTTTCAGTATCAATAAAATGAGTGCCTAAGCGTGGCAATAGCACGATAACTGGAACGACACTACAAGCAAAGAAACGTATTACGCAGTCCAGGCGGCTTTATTCTCAAAGAAGCACGTTATCTTTGTTATCTGACTTGAGGTCATATTCTTTCAGAGAAATTAAACCATCAAGATACGAAACAGCTTTATTAATGATGTTTTCTTGTTTATAACACATGTATTATTAAATGAATTTGTGTTTTCATGGTATGACTCGTTTGTACTGTCAAAGCACATTCTGCTTTGGGTGTCCTTTCTAAAGATTTTGACACTTATTTCTTGCTTTCGTTTTCATAATTATGTCTTGAAGTTACAAAAATTCTTTATGTGGTTTCGATGTATAGCTTTCGGTCTGAATTTCTCATTTGATCCTTAGTTTCTCTTCCACTGGAACCACATCAAATAGAAGTTTCATAGCGTCTTCTCAAAGACTCATATGCATTCCACGGAATGCGTTTACCTCAGATGTATGACAAACATGTAGTTAGTGTGCATTATCATACTTCGATCCATCATCCTGATGCGGTGTGTTATGTTTTTTGCGCTTTTCTAGTAATAAGTTTGTTTCTTCATGTAATCGCAGAAAGTAAAACAGTTTTCGGTAAATAACAAATGCATCCTTTTCTCAATCACTGCCAATGTTGCATAAAGAAACAAAGGAGCAAAAACGTATGAGCTGGTTCCATTCATTCAGCTATCGTATAAATCCCTGAAAGGATACACCCCTCCAGAGACATTCAGGCTATTTGCGAATATCTGAATTTGACATTTATCCCGTCAAGCTAATCGGATTTTACGAAAAGCAAGTCACATGAGAGTTATGTGAGCTGTCATACTGCCCACATGCGAGAAATTCTGTACATAATTCTACGCTACGTCACCGTGTTCCGTCTAGAGCCGACATTTGCTGCTGTGAATATGTAAACGTATACAAAAATTTATATCCATTCGACTAAAAAGACTTACTGAAATATTTCAGGACTGTTCGATATGAAACTTCATCTTTCAATACTTTTTTGTGTGATATTCGCTTTCCGTGGAAGAAAATGTGGAATACATTTTTGTGAGAATTAAGTGGTTGTATCCGATTAATGTAAAGTTCTGTTTACGAAAGACCAATGATTTCAAATGTTTTTACGTTATAAGGTAAACACTTCCTTACCTCTTGTCAAGTCGAATAAGTATTCGAATTAAATTATTTATACGAGGGGCATTCAATAAATAATGCAACAAATCTTTTCCGAAAGAAAGTTCGATTTATTCAGGATTCCAGTGTATCATATCATATTATTCTCCACCCTTTTGGCTATATAACACTGTTTTTCAGCACAGTGCGACGGCGTTCAATGCGACGCCGTTACGCCACCTACTGGAGGATCTGTGTGCCCGCGTGGTTCTACTCTACAGGTCGACACCCCGGAGCCAATACCCTGTTGCATCATTAACCTCCACCATCAACGTACTGCCTCCTGTGGAATGAATCCTTCGCTGGACCAGACCTAATCTCGGGTGTGTAAGTTTGTGTGAGGCATTACGTTGTCGTGGAGAAGAAGTAGTTCGTTTTCATTTTTGAGGAGACTAGGAGTCTGAGTTCCTTTCTTCATATACTTGACGGTAGCATAACACGGCAGAGGACATTTAACAGAATAACCACTGTCTAATTCCAGAAGACCGTCACTATGACTTTACCTACTGATTGTGCGGATCTGAACTTTTTATTCAGAGGACAGATGGTGTAGCGCCACTCCATGGATTGCCATTTTGTTTCAAGTTCAAAGTGATGAACAAATTATTCTTCACCTGTGACGATGTTCGACGAAACATTTCCACAATCAGCTTTGTAAAGCGCAAGCAACTCCCCCCAGATGATCAGTCCTTGCTCTTTATGGTGTGTTAAGCGGTGGGGAGCCCAGAAGACACACTCACTTTCGTGTACCCCAATTGGTGAACGAGTGTGTCAGCACTACCAAGAGGGGTGTCCAGTTGTGCAGTGAAGTGTTTAATTGTGGTCCGTCGATCACCTCAAATGAGAGTGTCCACACGTTCGAACATTGCAGTCACAGCTGTGAGCGTGCAGTCAGCACGCCGGAGATCGAAGAAGTTTACATGATCTTATTGTTACGATGACAGACTCCTCGCTCAACGACTCACCGTGCTTTTGTTCACTTCCAGATTCCCGTAGATATTCTGCAAGCACCTAAGAATATCTGCCAAGCTCTGGTTTTCTGGCAAAAGAAAGTCAGCGACAGGTCTCTCCTTGGAACGTGCCTCTGTTACAGACGCCATTTTGAAGGCGACCTATAGCGTTGCTACCTGTCAGAATTTCATGAAACTATAAGTGATGAAGTAAGAATATTCGAAAAAATTAATTCCGAATTTTTTCAAACGAAATTGGTGAAGAGAAAAATGTGCTGCATTACTTATAGAACGCCCCTAGTACTTTTATTTATTTGCGCAAATGGTCTGATGCTTCCCTCTAGGGCTTTCTCTACTGTGTCACACTCTTACTCTCAGAGTCATCGGCATAATCATGTTACGTTAACCGGGGACCTAGAAACGACGGAGAGGCTCCGTCCCCGCCGCAGCCACAGTGGTCCACAACCCCACGACGACTACCGCAGTCCACTTCACCCCTCCGTCGCCCCACACCGAACCCAGGGCTATTGTGCGGTTCGGCACCCGGTGGACCTCCCAGGGAACATCTTACGCCAGACGAGTGTACCCCTATGTTTGCGACGTAGAGTGATGGTGGTATACGCGTAGGTGGAGAACGTCTTTGCGGAGCATTCGCCAACATAGTGTAGCTGAGTCGGAATAAGGGGAACCAGTCCGCATTTGCCGAGGCAGATGGAAAACCGCCTAAAAGCTATCCACAGACTGGCCGGCTCACCGGACCTCGACACAAATCCACCGGGCGCATTCGTGCCGGTGACCAGACGGTCCTTCCCGCCCGGAAAGCCGCGCGTTAGACAGCACGGCCAACCGGGCGAGCTCAGCGGCATTATCGTACTGACAGTTCTAAGTTGCCTCTTTGAAGATATAAGCCTACCATTAGTAAACAGACACCAAATTGAACACAACAAAAAAGTAATCATCCAATTCAGTCTTTTTATTGTAGAAGTAAAATTTGTAACAAAAAACGACAGTTTTTATTAAATATTATTCCCTAAATGATTTTATTAACAATATACTTCGCTTCTACAATACGACATTCATGGTCATGGATTTCGAAGTTCCCGTGATACAGAAAACAAATCTAAATCCATGAACACTACCGTCGACACACTTCACAATATATAAGTGTTCAAGGGTAATAAGAGCTCTTAGAAGCGATTTTAAATGGGACGAACAGGGAAAATCTTTGTTAGGGAAGGCAAATGGAACACTTAGATTTTCAGGAAGGGTTCCGTAAAAGTGCGCTGCATCTATAAAGGAAACCATACAAGGCGTCAGTGCAATCGATTCTAGACAATTGCTCCAGCGTTTGTAGTTCTTACCAAGTGGTCATGACTACAGACATTCACTTACCGGGAAATATAAAAGAGATGCTCGGGGAGCTTAAATGGAAATCCTTGGAAATGTGGATGTAGATTTTGTGAAACTCTGCTGTATATACTTATAGCTGTCTGCGGAGCCATTTTGCTGTCAGCATCCTATATCTCGCTTGCAGATAATGAGTATAATGTAAGACAGGATAGGCTATATTCGGATCCTTATAGACAATCATTACCCCCAGTTCAAGACACAAATGAAATACGACAGCAAATCGTTAATACTGTATTGGTGCAAGTTACTTTTACACCAACATTCACAAATTTCCTGAGCTTCTCATTCAGTTACAGAATGATAACCCTGAATATCTAAGTTTAGCGTAACATTCATGGCCGTGAAAGTTTACAGCTATTACTGTACACTACTTGTAGAGTATATAAGTACATCTACATCTACATGGTTACTCTGCAATTCACACTTAAGTGCCTGCCAGAGAGTTCATCGAACCATTTTCATATTACATCTCTACCATCCCACTCTCGAATGGCGCATGGGAAAAAGGAACACCTAAATCTCTCCGTTCGAGCTCTGATTTCTCTTATTTTATTTTGATGATCGTTTGTCCCTAGGTAGGTGGGTGTCAACAAAATATTTTCTCATTCGGAAGAGAAAGTTGGTGATTGAAATTTCGTAAATAGTCTCAACGCAAAGAAAACCTCCTTTGTTTCAGTGACTGCCACCCCAACTCGCGTATCATATCACTGACACTCTCATCCCTGTTGCGCGATAACACGAAACGAGCTGCCCTTCTTTGCACCCTTTCGATGTCCTCCGTCAATCCTACCTGTAAGGATCCCACACCGCGCAGCAATATTCCAGCAGACGACGCACAAGTGTAATGTAGGCTGTGTCTTTAGTGGGTTTGTCGCATCTTCTAAATTTTCTGCCAACGAAGCTCAGTCTTTGTTTCGCCTTCCCCACAATATTATCTATGTGGTCTTTTCCATTTAAGTTGCTCGTAGTTGTAATTCCTAGGTATTTAGTCGAATTGACAGCGATTGTGCGATCTATCGTATACCCAAAATTTATCGGTTTTCTTTTAGTATCTATGTGGATGACCTCGCACTTTTCTTTGTTTAGTCCAAATACCACTTTTCGCACCATACAGAAATTCTCTCTTGACCATTTTGTAATTGGAATTGATCGTCTGATGATTTTACTAGACGGTAAATTACAGCATCATCGGAAAACAGTCTAAAGGGGCTTTTCAGATTATCACCTAGATCATTGATGTAAATCAGGAACAGCAGAGGGCCTATGGACACTACCTTGCGGTACGCCAGATATCACTTCTGTTTTACTCGATCATTTACCGTCTATCACTACGAACTGCGACCTATTTGAGAAGAAATCACGAATCGAGTCACACAAATGAGACGATACTCCAGATGCACGCAATTTGATTAATAGTCGCTTGTGAGGAACGGTATCAAAAGCCTTCTGGAAATCTAGGAATATGGTATCGATCTGAGATACCTTTTCGACAGCACTCATTACTTCATGGGAATATAGAGCTATCTGTGTTGCACAAGAACATATTTTCTGAATCCGTGTTGGTTATGCATCAATAAGTCAATTTCTTCAAGGTGATTCATAATGTTCGAGTACAGTATGTGCCCCAAAAATCCTATTGCAAATTGAGGTCAGTGATATGGGTCTGTAATTCAATGGGTTACTCCCATTTCCTTTCTTGAATATTGGTGTGACCTGTGCTACTTTCCACTCTTTCGGAACAGACCTTTCGTCAAGTGCATAGACGTGAGACGATACCTCATAATATCGTGTCGGACTTCGGGCTTTTTACCGGCGTAGTGCAGCAACTCGACTTAGCATGGACTCGATAAGTCGTTTGAAGTCCCAGCAAGAATATTACGCCATACTGGCTGTATGGACATCCATAACTGCGAATGTTTTTCTGCTGCAGGAGTTTATGCATCAACTGACTTCTCCGTTATGTCCCATGAATGTTTGATGGGATTTATGTCGGATGATCTGAGTGGAAAAATCTTTTACTTAATTTGTCCAGATCGTTCTTCAAACCAATCTCAAGCAATCGTGGCACACTGTCATCCATAAAAATTCCATCGTTGTTTGGGAACATGAAGTCTATGGATGGCTGCAGATGGCCTTCAAGTAGCCTAATGTAACAACTTCCCGCCAAAGATCGGTTCAGTTGGACCAATGGAACCAGTCTATTCCAAGTGACCCTGCCATCAGCTTTAGCAACTGAAATCTGTTTGCAACCGAGGATGCAACTGATACGCTCATGTGCACAAGAGAAGCGTTTCAGGCGGTGTCGTGTTGTTAGCAAAGGCACTCACGTCAGTCGTTTGCTGCCATTGTCCATTAACGCCAGATTTCGGTGCACTGTCCAAAAGGATACGTACGCGTGCGGTTATTCCACATAGTGCTGCTTGTTTGTTAGCATAGCCAAATCTATGAAAACGCCGCTGTTCTCTGTTATTATATGAAATGTCGTTTGCTAATGTTCTAGTCAAACAACTATTTTACTTTTTTTCGAAGCAGATCGGCTTCAGTGCATCATTTGGTCCTGAAAGTACATGTTATTTCGTGTGTTCTTCACCTTAGCCATGTTATGCTGGTTCATCGACTTTATCATTCTGCATAAACCTGGCTTTCAGCTTTCAAGTGCCTTATTTCAACTGGTTGGCCTACCACTAATTACAATGCATTTCTATCGGCCTGCTAATCAGTTTCTTTATGTAGGGGAAACTTATTAGCTATTTCAACCCAGATCTTGCATGACAACAGTAAATATCTGCATTCACTAGATTTCTTCGAACCTCCTACTGGTCAGAATTCGCAGTTGACTACTGTAGGTGGAATTTCTTCAGCTCATTATCTGTCTGACAGCTTTATTTAGTTTCTCATGAAATTTACAGCTTGGTATCCGACTCTCCTTTCTCAGTGAGGTTCTTCCTGACAGTATCCCCGTATGAAGGGAATGCTTCGGATGGACAGAGTACTGAAAGGTGGATCAATATATACGTGTTGCGGCTATCCTGTTTCCGGAATAGACCTCTTATTGCGCAGCTAAAAGAGGTAAATACTTTATTTATGTATTTGCTTAACCACAGGTTATTTGTATTATCAGTTTTACGTTAATAAAGTACAGCACTGTAATTCTGTCCCTATTTTGTGAGATATAATTAATCAAATCCAACCAAAAATTGTAGCTCATAAGCGTCTTGCAGTAATAAAGCAAATCCATCGCTGAGCTTTTTTGTCACATGTTTGATGTAACTAGTTTTATGAAAATTTTTTCCACTTTCATTTCTCTTTAATTACAATCAAATTATTATAGAAATTAATTTTAATTATTGAATATCTTTTGCGACAGCGAGTATTAATTTTACCGTCTACAAATAAAATTACTTTTTCGTCATAATCTAATCTAAATTTAGTAACAGGAATAACACACCCACGCGAAGGTATATTTCTGGTATCACTTCACTCACAGCAGCAGAAAATTAATTAAAATCGTCGCATAGCTTAACTTATATTACCGAAAGATCGAAATTAGTTTTGGACATACGATTAAATAAAGTTTGAAATTGATATGAAAAGTATGTTGAATTACTGCAAGGAGTTGCGACAATTCTACTCTCTTGGAACTACGACGAATTCTCGCATAATGTCCGACAACTTCTTCCATTATCTTGCGCAGCCTGTAATCCATACTAATATAATCAATGCGAAACTAACTTCGTTGGCGACGTTTTCACGATTACACCATTGAACCGATTCTGTTGCAACTTGTTATCAAAGAACATAAACCGTGCTAAAACTTATTAAATTTGCTGCATAATGTATGCATTACAATGGTATACAGCGGCTTCAATAGCACGATCCAAAAACGCACACTTACGGCCACGCCTCTACATCTACATGGTTATTCAGCCATTCACACTACTACTACTTCTCTACCATCCCACTCTCGAATGGCGCATGGGAAAAAGGACCACCTAAATCTTTCCATTCGAACTCTGATTTCTCTTATTTTATTATGATGATCATTTCTCCCTACATAGGTGGGTGTCAACAAAACATTTTCTCATCCGGAAGGGAAAGTTGGTGATTGAAATTTCGTGAATAGATCTCGCCGCAAAGAAAACCATCTTTGTTTCAGTGACTGGCGCTCCAACTCGCGTGTCATATCATGATGACACTCTCACCCCTATTGCGCGATAACACGAAACGAACTGCCCTTCTTTGCACTTTTTCGACGTCCTCCGTCAATCCTTCCTGGTAAGTATCCTATACTGCACAGCAATATTCCACCAGAGGACGGACAAGTGCAATGTAGGCTGTCTCTTTAGAGGGTCTGTCGCATCTTCTAAGTGTTCTGTCAACAAAGCGCAGTCTTTGTTTCGACTTCCCCAACAATATTATCTATGTGGTCTTTACAATTTTTCTAAGTATTTAGTCGAATTGACAGCTCTTATATTTATGCGATTTATCGTACACCCAAAATTTATCGGATTTCTTTTAGTACCAATGTGGATGACCTCGCACTTTTCTTTGCATACACCGCTCCGGAGGGAGGCAGGAGATGCACGTCACGAGCTATGCTTACCTCAACAAGCAGACACGTGAGGGAAGTTAACATTGTTTCACTTAACCATCACTCATCGCATTAGAACTAGCGATATGTGGATGTAGTCGCTGGCAAAAGCTAGTACAGTATATGTGAACAATGACAGTTGGGAGGGGGGGGGGGGGGGGGGGGGGGGAAGAACGACCTACTATAGTTGGAGGCACGAACGATAGTGGGCGAATCTAGGCTTGTGCTGCGCAGGTGCGTCACACCTTCCCCTACAGCCTACGAGCGTTTAGTAGTGGTCTTACTTTCAGCTGTGAATGTCATAGCCAATGCGGCCATCAAACGTGACAATAGCAAGTATTTAGTGAATTTGTATTTCATTTGAAGCGGGTTGTCATTGATGGAGTTGGTGGTAAGAGATAACTGCTACAGAAGCAAGCGGCAGACATTATTTACAGGACAAACGCTTCCTTCAAGCCCAAGGCAAGTGTATACACACACCGCAACTGTCGCTTGGAACCGGCAACCACGTAATCCCCAGCCGTGCCTCGACATACGAGACCCGCCACAGTTTGTGAATCGAACTATAAATGACGTGCACGGCCGTAAAATTTCTAGCTTCAAACAGTTGTTAATTGAGCACTAAAACTCGGCACTAAGCCGTTGGCGATTGGACCATCAGCCAGGTTACTCAAACTGTGGAAACCGTGTACAGTAACATCCATGTACACGTATAAAAGTTCGAGTAACGCCATCCTGTGATTGTGAAACAGTAAATCTCTGAGCCTGTGCAGCCAACCTACCGCTGATCCAGCATATGGAATTCCATCTCTGACTGTCGGTCACACAAGGCGAAAGCAACTTCCACGCAGGTACCTGCGCGACTACCCCTTTATCCTCAGATGAGGCAACCTTTCCAGTCACCAACTGTTGTTTAGCTGCATATGTGGTGAAACTAAGAGGCCATATAATCAGAGTGTGAATCAGTATTCCACGTAGCGCCCATAAGTATTAGTTAATAATTTCCTCTTAAGTCATGTATAACATCATTCACAAACTACGCATGTGCTTAACAAGAAGGAGATAACAGGATCGTTGACTGATTGCGTGAAACATGGTGTATATTGAGCAATAAATTTTATTTAAATGTATAACAGCTTTAAGTCGTAAGTTAAAGCCATTATATACACTTGCACGGAAATTATTATGTATATTCGTCACCGAAACACGATAAAAAGAAGCTCGATTAGTGTGCAGCCAATGTAAATATAGTTCCCATAAGATTTAGTCTACAGTTCCCTAGTCACTGGTTTCTTCAATACATTGTAACCTACTTCCATCCTTCAATATCTTAGCAATCAACAGTGATTACGTGTACATAGTTATCGCAAATGGCAACTGTTCGTAAGGATATGAAAAGATGGAATGTAGAAAAGCATACAACTGACCGTTACCATGACACAAAAATATATTGCCCTAATGATGATCAAGTACAAACGTGTAATTATGAAGACTAATTTTGATAGCCAAATTTGTTACAAATTATGGAACTTCAGTTCAGTGAAAACCTAATCATATTGTTTAATAACGCGATTTTCAGTCCTGGCGCGCACAATAGTTCAGATATGACTATGTTGGATTGAATTCGAAATTACGTAACACTTGATGATACGTACCTGTGCAACAATGGTCATTATACAGGCTGGAGCTCATTTTAATTTGTAAGCTATCATAAATTTTAAATAGTCAGTTATTATTATCATACAACAACCAACAACTTTCAGTCTATTGTAATTATAATTGACTGACTTAGTAAGGATTAAGAACGGGGACTTTAGAATAGTTTTTACTGAATTTTATCTAACCACTTCTTTCAAATAAACTGAATTCATCACGTTAACTGATTTTTCCGTTTCTTCTTGGTGGAACAATATTGAGTATGTAATACGCGTTTCGTTGCCAAAAACACAATATTTAAACATGAGTGACATCAGAAACAAAAGCAATGTGCCGAATCAATGCTGAAATGCGATAGCCCATATCAGTACATAAAATTACTAAACAAACAAACCTGGAAAGCATGTCTGAAACAGAGTATAAAATTTTATTATAGTTTGTCAAAATTAATGATTTTGTCACTTAATTATCTCTTTTTTCAAAAAAATAATTAGTATTGTCATAACACAAATCTGATGTGATAGTTTTAGTTAACCACCGAATTTAACTTCTTCAGTGGTTGAGATAAAAGAGGAAGTTATGCTTTGAGGCACACTTACTATGTTTAAGCGAAGTATTTCATAAACATGATACTCTGTTGGTATTATATTAGGTAAAAATCTTGTTTCTTGTAATAATGACTTGGGTAAATAATAAATGTCTTTAGCGTTCACCGCTGAGTGGTTAGCGCGCCGACTTCCATAAAAGGACCCGGTATCGATTCTCGGTGTTGATATGGATTTTTCCTTGGTGGGAGGACTGGAACGAAATGTACTCAGCGTCGGGAGTCGAACTGAGGAACTACTCCACTGATTAGCAGCGCTTCCTACGTCATGAAATCTGACAACTACCGAGGGAGCGGTGTGCTGACCAAATGCTCTTCATACCACGTCCAATGATGACTGACAGAGGGCGACACAGGTGTCGCCTAGGGTCAGAACGCTAAAAAAGGGAAGAAAAAGATGAAATATGTATAGTAATATAAGATTAGGATGAAAGTTCTACACACGCAGTATATGTCGTCCAGAGAATTCCTCTGTGACCTGACAAGTCTTCTACGGTTGAAATTGTCTGATTAAGTACAGTCGTAGAAGAACTGATTCTGCTGGCTGTGCGTAAGATTTGGTGGCAACAATTACTAAGCCAAAGCTTTTACTTTGACCACACATTTTTCCCTTTAACAATTCTCTCGAATCCTCTTCTTTAACAAGCAGTTGTACATTGTCCCACAAACTGAAAGCCCATCAACAAAGCCTTGATACATAAAATGCTAACACGTTGTTGAAATCATCTCATTTGTACACTCTTTCCTCGCAGTCACATAGCGTCCACCTTTTATCACAGCTAACTTCCCACACTTCCTAGATCTCTCTTGGTCGCCACAGATGCTGCTAACATTCATACCACAACTCTGCTTTTATGAAAAACAAGGTCCCTGACAGTGCAAGTGGGTCTACTTACAACTTTTTTAAAACTTTTTTCAACAGCTTATACGAATGTTATTTCATAATACTACAGTTGATAACCACTGACAAGTAAATAATGAAAACATTTGCACTGGTAATTAAAGAAAGAAGGTTGTATACATGGAAGAACACTGGAGATACTAAAAGGTATCAGATAGATTATATAATGGTAAGACAGAGATTTAAGAAACAGGTTTTAAATTGTAAGACATTTCTAGGGGCAGATGTAAACTCTGACCACAATCTATTGGTTACGACCTGTAAATTAAAACTGAAGAAACTGCAAAAATGTGGGAAATTAAGGAGATGGGACCTGGATAAGCTGAAAGAACCAGAGGTTGTACAGAGTATCAGGGAGAGCAAAAGGGTACAATTGACAGGAATGTGGGAAAGAAATACAGTAGTAGAAGAAAGGGTAGCTTTGAGGGATGAAGTAGTGAAGGCAGCAGAGCATCAAGTAGGTAAAAAGACGAGGCCTAGTAGAAATCCTTGGGTAACATAAGAAATATTGAATTTAATTGATGAAAGGAGAAAATATAAAAATGCAGTAAACGAAGCAGGCAAAATGGAATACAAACGTCTCAAAAATGAGATCGACAGGAAGTGCAAAATGACTAAGCAGGGATGGCTACATGACAAATGTAAGGATGTAGAGGCTTATCTCACTAGGGGTAAGATAGATACTGCCTACAGGAAAATTAAAGAGACCTTTGGAGGTAAGAGAACCACTTGTATGAACATCAAGAGCTCAGATGGAAACCCAGTTCTAAGCAAAGAAGGGAAAGCAGAAAGGTGGAAGGAGTATATAGAGGGTCTATACAAGGGCGATGTACTTGAGGACAATATTATGGAAATGGAAGAGGATGTAGGTGAAGATGAAATGGGAGACATGATATTGCGTGAATAGTTTGACAGAGCACTGAAAGACCTGAGTCGAAACAAGGCCCCCGGAGTAGGCAACATTCCATTGGAACTACTGACGGCCTTGGGAGAGCCAGTCCTGACAAAACTCTACCATCTGGTGAGCCAGATGTTTGAAACTGTTGAAATACCCTCAGACTTCAAGAAGAATATAATAATTCCAATCTCAAAGAAAGGAAGTGTTGACAGATGTGAAAATTACCGAACAATGAGTTTAATAAGCCACAGCTGCAGAATACTAACACGAATTATTTACAGACGAATGGAAAAACTAGTAGAAGCCGACCTCGGGGAAGATCAGTTTGGATTCCGTAGAAGCACTGGAACACGTGAGTCAATACTGAACTTACGACTTATCTTAGAAGAAAGATTAAGAAAAGGCAAACCTAGGTTTCTAGCATTCGTAGACTTAGAGAAAGCTTTTGAGAATGTTTACTGGAATACTCTCTTTCAAATTCTAAAGGTGGTAGGGATAAAATACGGGGAGCGAAAGGCTATTTACAATTTGTACAGAAACCACATGGCAGTTATAAGAGTCGAGGGACATGAAAGTGAAGCAGTGGTCGGGAAGCGAGTAAGACAGGGTTGTAGCCTCTCCTCGATGTTATTGAATCTGTATATTGAGCAAGCAGTAAAGGAAACAAAAGAAAAAGTCGGAGTAGCTATTAAAATCTATGGAGAAGGAAAAAAAACTTTGAGGTTCGCCGATGACATTGTAATTCTGTCAGAGACAGCAAAGGACTTGGAAAAGCAGTTGAATGGAACGGACAGTGTCTTGAAAGGAGGATATAAGATGAACATCAACAAAAGCGAAACGAGGATAATGGAATGTAGGCGAATTAAGTCGGGTGATTCTGAGGGAATTAGATTAGGAAATGAGTCACTTAAAGTAGTAAAGGAGCTTTGCTATTTGGGGACCAAAATAGCTGATGATGGTCGAAGTAGAGAGGATGTAAAATGTAGACTGGCAATGGCAAGGAAAGCGTTTCTGAAGAAGAGAAATTTGTTAACAACGAGTATAGATTTAAGTGTCAGGAAGTCATTTCTGAAAGTATTTGTATGGAGTGTAGCCATGTATGGAAGTGAAGCATGGACAATAAATAGTATGGGCAAGTAAAGAATAGAAGCTTTCGAAATGTGGTGCTACAGAAGAATGCTGAAGATTAGATGGGTATATCACATAACTAATGGGCAAGTATTGAATAAGATTGGGGAGAAGAGAAGTTTGTGGCACAACTTGACCAGAAGAAGGGATCGGTTGGTAGGACATGTTCAGAGGCATCAAGGGATCACCAATTTAGTACAGGAAGGGCAACGTGGAGGGTAAAAATCATAGAGGGAGACCAAGAGATGAATACATTAAGCAGATTCAGAAGGATGTAGGTTGCTGTAGGTACTGGGAGATGAAGAAGTTTGAACAGGATAGAGTAGCATGGAGAGCTGCATCAAACCAGTCTCAGGACTGAAGACCGCAACAACAACAAAAACAACATTAAAGAACAACATTGAATAACACAAATTAAATATTTGTTTATATGGATATGGTGTCTGGTCTTTCGGACATGTCCGCAGAACAGACCCCACTGATGACCTGCAGCCTTCTAGAACGAAATTAGAATTAAGTTAATACCTTCAGCTGTTGACGGCCGTGGATATGTATTTTCACCTGTCCCCGTTGATATATATGTCAACGCCCGTCAGAAAAAATGGCTCTGAGCACTATGGAACTTAACTTCTGAGGCCATCAGCCCTCTAGAACTTAGAACTACTTAAACCTAACTAACCTAAGGACATCACACACATCCATGCCCGAGGCAGGATTCATACCTGCTGCGACCGTAGCGGTCGCGCGGTTCCAGACTTTAGCGCCCGTTAGCAGCTTAAGCTATTAACTTAATTCTAACTTCGTTTCAAATGAAATATTGTGTCTAGCGTGACGGACTTTGCCATATTGCAGTGTTGCAACCAGTCCTCACGTATCAAATACCACTTTGCCATATTGTAGTGTTGCAACCAGTCCTCACGTATCAAATACCTATCATCATTCTGCAACTGCAGTTCAATATCTGATACGTGCAGCATTTTGGTTTAAGCTATTCGTAACACTAAACATTTCCCAATATTCTTCTCGATTTCAGTCGTATAAGTCTGGAAAAGCTACCCGTTCCACACTCTGTCCCGGGTCGGTCCAACCGCACTCGACCAAGCCCTGTGTCAAACTCTGCCATTGCCATCATTGGATTGAGTATGAAGGAACATGTCAACAAACCGCTCTCCTGGTCGTTGAGCTCTTTGACGGTGGAACTACTACTAATATGTTGAGTATCTCGTCAGTAGGCCTCACTAGGCTGAGTGAGGTACCAGTCCGCCATAGAGGGAAATATCCCTGGCAATGCCGGGAATCGAACGCGGATTTTCCACATGGCAGTCAGCGACGCAGAGTACTCAGCTACCGTGGCGGACCAAAATCAATCACTAACCTGAGAGTTATTCAGAACCTTTCTAGATTTAAGAGCAGACTGAAGCTTTGCCTGTTTTGTTCGATGTCCGTCCCTGTCTGCATGTCTCAGTTCTCTTCCTTCTATCCAACACTTCCTGCAATATTCTCAGAACTCTCCATTCTTTCCTCATCCCTTCATATTTCTGCAGTCATTCCCCAGCAACATGCTTTCACGCTGCTCACAAGGCTCTTGTGCTAGGGAGTCCCATTCCTGTACCAGCGTTGTTGACAACTGCTGGATGGTTTGTGGTACATCTGGACGCAGTGCAGTACGTCTCATTAACGCATCCCATACCTGCTCGATGGTCTACGGGCAAGCCAGTCCATTCACCAAAAATATTCTCGTTCCAAGAGTTCCTCAAACTGCGTTGTTCGATGTGGTTATGCATTGTCACCACAAAAATGAAGTCAGGGCTGAATGCACCCTGAAAAGTAGCACAAGGGGCTGGTGTGCTTGATCACTATAACGCTGACTGGTCAGGGTATCGTGTTCAAAGATTTGGAAGTCATATTCCCATGTAACGTTATGCCCCACACAACATAACACCTGGGCCACCAAAGATCATGTTCGACAATGTTTCTGGGAGCATTACGTATTTCCCACCTCTTGCTACATGACGGTTGGTCCGGAAACGCCAATTACATTGTATCTGCTCTCAATTGAAAAGACTAGACGCGTTGATTCAGCTCCTATTCTTTCGGCACCATTGCAGACGGTGCAGCTGATGAGAAAGCGTGAATGGATCACAAGGTATTGGTCGTCGTGCAAAGAGAACACACCCTTGCTTTCGCCGTGCCTCTGTGGAGGATAAGCCGGCCGGAGTGGCCGAGCGGTTCTAGGCGCTACAGTCTGGAACCGCGCGACTGCTCCTATCGCAGGTTCGAATCCTGCCTCGGGCCTAGATGTCTGTGATGTCCTGAGGTTAGTTAGGTTTAAGTAGTTCTAGGTTCTAAGGGACTGATGACCTCAGAAGTTAAGTCCCATAGTGCTCATAGCCATTTGAACCATTGTGGAGGGTAACATTACATGCCTTGCGGTCCTGTTAAATGCTGTTGTGAAGAGTCTGTAAAATACTGATACGGAGACAAATAGACACTAATACACCATCTTATTCTTCACCTCCTCCATAAGTGAGTTTGTCTCCTTATCCACCTGATACCCTGATTTTTATTTTGTTTCCTTCTCGTAAAGTCTTTGAACTCCCTTAGTTTTACTTTTCCTGTGATGTATCTATCGTTTTACGCACATGTAACCAGCATTTCTCCTATTGGAAGTATTCTTTATTTCCCCGACTTGTTTGGATCTTGCATCATTTTCAGGTGGTACGCGCATTGTAAGAAATCACAAGTTTGATAATATAATACATTCTCGTTCAGTTACCAGTGTCACAACATCGTCCCACGTAGTATGTTGTTGTATACAAGAATTTCATCATGACAGCTGTGCCGTCCTTTGTACTTGACTGCAATTTCATCGCCATAATTACCAGGGATTCAGGTGAGGCAGAACCTTAGAGCCGAGTGCAACGTGAGAATACAACCAATCAAATAATCGTACAGCATCACGAAGCTACACGTAAAGACTGGAAGAGCTGCAGCTCACGATAGTTTAAATTCCATTTCATTATGTTTATAATATGTAATGGATTTAATTTATTACAAATATATAGTTTAGATACCGCAAATGGTTTTTTGTTCATTTCACAAAGATATTTTAAATTACACCATGCATATTACAGTAAGTACATCACTCGTTATTTTCAAATCCCTACATCAGTCGTTGACTACAACTTACAGGTATAACAGCTAACACTGATGATAGCAGTGTATCACAAATGTATTACGCAACTTTTCTATTAAAAAAGCTGGGTGTCAATATACAACCACATATTTCAATTAGAATTACATTTGCATTTGCCATAAAGCCTAACAGAGCGTGGAGCAACAGGCTAGCTGGAGACTGTCTGACGGACGAAGCGAAATTTGGTAGGGATGTCGGAAGAAAATAAACTGTGTTTTGCTTCATTAGGAAGTTGAAGTGTGGAGTTCTCGTGTATACCGTTACCCTCTTTGGGAGAAACCGGCTTGTGGTGGTGTGGTGAGTGACTGCAGTGTTTGTTGTTCAGTCCAGTGGTCGGACCCTTGGAGCCTTTGAAGAGAGATGGCTTCAGGGCATTGAATAGGCTATAGAGGAAGTAATTGTTTTGATCCTGTATCACGGGTCTAAGCAAGAGCGTAGATGTAGCAGGACCAGGTCCACCAACAGACGTTTGGAAAAAAGTCTCAGGAGTAATACGTGGCGTGATTTGTCTCACATACCAACGGCGCTAAGAGTTCGCCTACTCAGGCTGTACCCACGACAGGACCAGGATTTCACCTGAAACTGCACGTGCTCCGAGACGAAGAGGAACGTTTCAGTATTTAATATTATCACAAAGCCTGATAGGATATACAGTGAGTCGATTCTCCTTTCGACCGGCGTAGTTCAGCAACACGACGCGACATGGACTCAACTACTCTTTCGAAGTCCCCTGCAGAAATATTGTATCTATAGTCGTCCATAATCGTGAAAGTATTACCAGTGCACTATTTTTCGCACGAACTGACCTCTCGCTTATGTCCCATATCTATTCTAAAAGATTCCTGTTGGGCAACCTCGGTGACCAAATCATTCGCTCGAATTGTACAGAATGTTCTTCAAACCAGTCACCAAGAATTGCGGCTCAGTGACATGGCGCATTGTCATCCGCAGAAATCCCACCGCCGTTTGGCTGCAAATAGTCTCCCAGTGGCTGAATATATGCATTTCGAGTCTATCATAATTTCGGCTGGACCAGACGACTCAGACCATTCCATGTAGACACAGCCCGCACCATTCTGGAGCTTCCACCAGCTTGCACAGTGCCTTGTCGCCAACTTGGGTTCATGGCTTCATGTGGTCTGGGCTACACTTGAACCCTGCCATCAGCTCCTACCAACTGAAATCTGAGCTCATCTGACCAGGCCACTGTCGTCCAGTCGTCTAGAGTCCAATAGACATGGTCACGAGCCCAAGAAAGGCGCTGCAGCGGATATCGTGCTGTTAGCAACGCCACTGGCTGTCATAGCCCACTAACGCCACATTTCGCAGCACTGCCTTAACGAATACGTTCGTCGTACATCCGACATTGATTTCTGCGGTTATTTCACGCAGTGACACCTGTCTGTTAGCACTGACAACAATACGCAATCACCTCTTCCCTCGGTCGTTAACTAAAGGCCGTCAACCACTGCATTGTCCGTGGCGAAAGGTAAAACCTGAACTTCGATATTCTTGGTACAGTCCTGACACTGGAGATCTCGGAATACTGAATTCCCTAACGATTTCCGAAATGGAGTGTACCATGCGTCTAGCGCCAACTACCATTTAGTTTTCAAAGTCTGTTAATTCCTGTCGGACACCTTTCCACATGAATGAACTGAGTACAAATGAGAAGTCAGCCGACGTACTGCTTTTTTATACCCCATGCGCGCGATACTACCGCCATCTTTACATGTGCATATCGCTGTCCCATAACTTCCGTCACCTCTCTGCAAAAGGTACATGAACAGCGTCAGATGTTGTGATCAATGTAGAGACACGAGCATACCGTGGAACCTTGTGAGACAGCGTTATCAGCACCTGACAGAACTTGAAAGCGACTCCAGCCCGCCGCGGTGGCCGCGCAGTCCTAGGCGCTTTAGTCTGAAACCGCGCGACCGCTACGGTCGCAGGTTCGAATGCTGCCTCGGGCATGGATGTGTGTGACGTCCTTGGGTTAGTTAGGTTTAAGTATTTCTAAGTACTGGGGGACTGATGACATCAGATATGAAGTCCATAGTGCGCAGAGACATTTGAACCAAAGCGGCTCCAAGTTGGCCTCTATTAGACTGTCTGGTCAAATCTTGCTATATCGAGGTTTTTGGACATTCGGATAATGACAGTGGGCCGCTGTTGGATAGCAGATGATCGTTAGGGCAGACATACTCGTCGTCTATCTTGCAGTCTGCCTCATGTGACCACTACAGTGGGGGATGCCGCAGTGTGCAACAAAAATACCTCTACTCATTTACATCTGTGATTAACATAGTCTCTGGAAAAGTTGTTAAAACTTTTCATGATGAACAAATCCGCTCCATTTGTACTTAACTAATTCTTTCTTTTTGATAAAATCGTATACACGACCAGGCTTTGAGGATGTTAATCCCATTTTAAAGCGCTACAGCATTAAAATGGAGCACAGAAATGTAATAGTCAAGTTGTACCTCGATTGCGTACGAGAAAGTTTGCCAATCACGTAAAAAATGCAGCGATACTTGTCGGTTAGGCCCCGTTTACCCTGCGCTGTACTGACTCAGCTGGCCTTTTCATGCCTCACTCGCATGGGCTTTCACATGATACCTGATAAATTCGCTAGATTTGTTTCGATGACTACTACGACATTCTCGTAAGCAATCAAGGTATGTATTGTTGCTCACATTTTTGTGCGCCGTTTTCATATTAATTAATTTTATCAAGAGTCCTTCTTATTTCTTTTTCCTTGTCGTTTTTAGCGTCTGAAAATTCTATTTACATCCTGAAACCTGGGTAGTGTACGCATTTATCCAAATAAAGGATTAGCCATCTGCGATTTCCTCCCAGGTCTGCCTGCAACACTCTGTATTACTCCGCACCACTGGTCAGAAGTTAGTAGCATCGGATTTGGCAGTTACCGTCCAGTGCCTAGGTTACCGTTAACACCACAACACAAAGGGCTGTTTATCGAGTGATGCTGCGACCAAAAAGCATGGACTGCTGATGAATGGCGTCGCATTTTGTTCAGAGACAAATCCCAGTTTAGAACAACCCCAGATGACCGTCGTCAGACAGCATGGGGGCGACACGAGGAGAGATCCTCTTCGGGTGTAACATCGGGTCGCGGCTGGTGACGAGTGAGGTAGCTGTAACGTAAAAACTGTAAATCACAGACATCCTGAGACTTTGTTATCCTCTCCCAGGTGCAGTTCTAGAACCACCAGTTAATTCTTCAACCACTGTGCAAAAAGAGGATATTTCCGTATTTCTTGACAGCGTGGATACTTGTGAAAAGTATCTGCACTATTGCTGGTGTTTTGGTAAAACAGCTTTACGAGCAAAGCTCTGCTCACCTCGTCCAGACCCATACTGGCTGTAGGCAATTGTAGTGCCCCGTGATGCTTCTTTAATTAACGGATATCCATCTCATTGCAAGGACGAGGGACTTCAGGTGCTGATATACTGGGAGGTCCATTGGTAGTGACCGGGCCATATATCTCACGAAATAAGCATGAAACAAAAAAAGTACAAAGAACGAAACTCGTCAAGCTTGAAGGGGGAAACCAGATGGCACTATGGTTGGCCCGCTAGATGGCGCTGCCGTAGGTCAAACGGATATCAACAACGTTTTTTTTTTGTAGTAACCCCCATTTTTATTATATATTCGTGTAGTACGTAAAGAATTATGAAATTTTTAGTCGGGCCACTTCTTTTTTTTTTTTTTTGCTTTGCGATAGATGGCGCTGTAATAGTCACGTACGTATAAGTACGTGGTATCACGTAACATTCCGCCAGTGCGAACGATATTTGCTTCGTGATACATTCCCCGTGTTAAAATGGACCGTTTTTTCAACTGCGGGAAATTTCGATATCGTGTTGATGTATGGCTATTGTGATCAAAATGTCCAACGGGCGTGTACTATGTATGCTGCTCGGTATCGTGAACGACAACATCCAAGTGTCCGGACCGTCCGCTGGATAGTTACGTTATTTAAGGAAACAGGAAGTGTTCAGCCACATGTGAAAAGTCAACCACGACCTGCAACAAATAATGATGCCCACGTAGGTGTTTTAGCTGCTGTCGCGGCTAATCCACACATCACTAGCTGACAAATTGCGCGGGAATTAGGAATCTCAAAAACGTCAGTGTAGGAACTGCTACATCAACATCGACTGCACCCGTACCATATTTCTATGCACCAGGGATTGCATGGTGACGACTTTGAACGTCGTGTACAATTCTGCCACTGGACAAATTACGTAACGACGATTTTTTGCACTCGTTCTATTTAGCGACGAAGCATTTATTCACCAACAGCGGTAACGTAAACCGGCATAATATGCACTATTGGGCAATGGAAAATCCGCGATGGCTGCGACAAGTGGAACATCAGTGACCTTGGCGGGTTAATGTATGGTGCGGCATTATGGGAGGAAGAACAATTGGCCCCCATTTTATCGATGACAATCTAAATATTGCAATATATGCCGATTTTCTACGTTATGTTCTACCGATATTACTACAAGATGTTTCACTGCATGACAGAATGGCGATGAACTTCCAACATGATGGATTTCCGGCACATAGGCCGCGTACGGTTGAAGCGGTATTGAAAAGCATATTTCCTGACAGGTGGATTGGTCGTCGAAGCACCATACCATGGCCCGCACGTCCACCGGATCTGACGTCCCCGAATTTGTTTCTTTGGGGAAAGTTGAAGAATATTTGCTGTCGTGATCCACGGACAATGCCTGAAAACATGGGTCAGCGCATTGTCAATGCATGTGCGAACATTGCGGCAGGCGAACTAGTCACTGTTGAGAAGAATGTAGTTATCCGTATTGCCAAATGCATTGAGGTTGACGGACATCATTTTGAGCATTTATTGAATTACTGTGGTATTTACAGGTAATCACGCTGCAACAGCATGCGTTCTCAGAAATGATAAGTTCACAAAGGTACATGTATGAAATAGGAACAACCGAAATAAAATGTTCAAACGTACCTATGTTCTGTATTTTAATTTAAAAAATCTATCTCTTACCAACTGTTCTTCTAAAATTGTGAGCCATATGTTTGTGACTATTACAGTGCCATCCGTCACAAAGCGAAAAAAGTGGTCCAACTAAAATATTCGTATTTCTTTACATACTACACGAATATGTAATAAAAATGGGGGTTCTTATTTTAAAAAACGCAGTTGATATCCGTTTGACCTATGGCAGCGCCATCTAGCGGGCCAACCACAGCGCCATCTGGTTTCCCCCTTCAAGCTAGACGAGTTTCGTTCTTTGTAGTTTTTTCGTTTGACGCTTATTTCGTGAGATATTTGGCCCGGTCCACCCTGTATATGAGAGAGAGTACCATCACAGCAATATCTTGACAATGTCTCTATTCTGTCACACGACTAGTTTCAGCGGCACATTACCGTCATCCTCAGGCCCCACCAGTATCAAAAGAGTATCTGATTTACTTGGCGAATTTTCTGTGGGAGCCTTGTTACCACACTTATGCTAGCTTTCACCAGTTTCTACATCTGAAAGATGATGTATGATCAAATTTCGCACGTAAGAGTGGTGCGAGTACCGCCACTATGAGGAGGAAAGTCAGGTTTGCTTTAAATGCACGCTGTAAAGGTCATGAGAGTTAGTTACCTTTGAAATTGAACATGGTGGGCTGACTTTAGTCAAGAATGTCTTTAGAGTGACAAAGACGTCATTATTAGCACCTCACTGATGTTGAATAGGGTCGTGTAACAGGGCTACGAGGAGCTGGATGTGCCTCTGCCGTATCGCAGAAAGGCTTGGCAGGAATGTAGCTACTGGAAACCATTACTGGCAGTGGTGGTGATGAAAATGTACAGTCACAAGCAGACTGCAAGGACAGCTCTGAGCGTGACGCCCTGTATCGTGCATTCCACTGACCCCAAACCAGCACCATTTGCGACTTCAGGTGTGCCAAGTGAAAGCTCATCTGAGGGTAAAGTGAAGGTATGTTGTGCATTCTGATGAAACCTGGCACGGTGTAGGTGCCGAGTGTTGAGGGCCTGCATCCAGTCTGTCTGCCTGCTAAACGTATTGAACCTACACATGGAAGTATGGTCTGTGGTGCGATTTCGTGTGACAACAGGAGCACTCTTGTGTCTGTTCCACCCTTCCCTGACTGCACAGTTGTAGGTCATTCTGATGGTTCGACCTGTAGTGCTCCCATTCATGAACAGCATACAAGAGGGGGGGTTTCGAACAGGATAACACTCGCCCATGTACGGCTGCTGTAACCCAACATGCGCTACAGAGTGCCGACATGTTGCCTTGACTTGCTCGATCAACAGATCTGTCTGCAATCGAACACATGTACCACATCATCGGATGACAACTCCAACGTCATCCACAGACAACATTTACTGTCCAAGTATTGATCGACCAAGTGCAAGTTATCCCAAAAACTGACATCCGGCACGTGTAGAACACAATTCATGCACGTTTGCATGGTTGGATTGAAAATTCTGACTGTTGGACCGGTTATTAATGTTTCTGCATTTCATGTTTGCACTGGCTTATTTCGCATTAATATTAATCTGTGGTCTTGCTATGTTAATCACTTAGGCACATGTGTTCCAGAAATGTCATTGCTCTACTATTTTTTAGTATTCCAATTTCTTCTCTGTCTGAGAGTTGTCGATAGGCACACACAAAAGGAAGAAAGTTTGCTAGTTTTCGGTGCTATCGTTTGATGACCTAGAGTAAAATGCACACACAAACACACGCATGTGCATATAGGGCCCCTACATGGTGCCATCTAGTCTAGTTTTCACCATGTAGGTGTCTCACTCAAGATACAAATTGTCCTTCCCGGATAACAATGTGCATTACAGATGTTGTGCTTGTAGTGAAGAGAACAGAAAAAGTGGCATCTTACTCCATTTTTCCATTTCCCATAAGTCTTCACCACGGTCTGCTGCCTCGTGAGATCCAGTCCATTACAATACACAGCACGTGATTTTATGCAAGAATGTGTGGTGAAGTGAATGGATAGTGTACGTATCAGGAATGAATCTTATAATTTAAAATAACCATCTACAGCAAGCTTCCTAGTAACTACATGTGAATTGTCTAGTTGGCAAATTATCAGTACATAGTTGGGCGATTTTTGAAAAATAATTCAAATGAAGCCTGATGTAGTCTGTTATTCAGAGAAAGAGTACTTTTGTTTAGAACACACTATTATGCAAGTGACTCAAGTTTTACTGCTGCAGGATGACATGCACCTCAGTCCACACCCCAATAATTGGTAACTATATACGTGATGTGATGGGTATAAGTGCAGATATTTCTGTTGATGATTGACGATGGTGTACTGAACAACATTACATCCGTATTTACGTTGTTAATTACTGGTCAGAGTGATTATTTTATTAACTGTCCTGACTTGTGTGTGCATGTGTGAAATGTCACACTATTCTCCTCAAGCCAAATGTACGATAACCCCACGCAAGGCTCTGCAAGCCACATCTAAAGGAATGAATTTGACCCTGGGGCTTCAGTTCAAGGGCCAGCAGTTGGCACAAATTACTCCTGCTCGTAACTATTTGTAATAATGCAACAGACTCACACGAATTTAATTTGGTACTTCCTAATAGCGCTTCCTATTTAAGTGAATTTCAAGGATGAATGGCGCCACTACTTCAACCAAGATCTTACGTTCAATGAATACCATTTATGTTTCACCACATAAAACCAGGCACTGAACATGATTTCAACAACTGCTGATCACATTAAATATGAACCATAAACTCCATTAGAAAAACAAGAAAGAATTTAATTGAATTATTTGACGTGTGTTTGAATATGGAAAACAAGGAAATAAAAACAAAGGATTTCCCACTTCTAGCTCACATGAGAAACTGTCCTTACCGAATAAAAATGAATGTGCTTTACAGATGTTAACAAAATTGTGCATACCTTGAAGACAGAAGAAAAACTACTGAACCGGAAGAAATTACCTTCAGCCTTTCCAATTGGCTTCCGTAGCATACCGGAACTCAGCGGTACCTTACCATAAAAAATGATAGTACTGTAGTGTCGTGGCCGTGACGACTGGGGCTGGTTGGCGTGAGCTCTGCACATCGGGTATGTGCTTACAGATTGCTTGTTGGTAGTTGACTCACAACTAAACTCGCCCTACGTTTAAAAAATTTCTGAAAAAATTGTAAGTGACGTGCTTTTAAATGGTAATTATGAGATGAGTGGAGCACTGACCTCACATCCTGATGGCTGAAGGAGCCACACGCAAATGGAAATGCTATCTAACATTAAACTCAAAGTAAAAGATTGGGTCGCCAGCAACTATAGCTACACGACAAACAAGAAGTTCGACTGAGCGGGAAAATTAATTAATTTAGTCATCAGAAAAAAAACTTATAAAAGAACATTCATTGTAATGTCAATCATAAAAAACGGGATATAATTATTAATATGATCCAGGGATTGTTCACATAAATGAAATATTAAAATAAAGTAAACAGTGTATGAACACTGTGAATAAGAACAGCTTGCAGCAACATTCCTGAAAACAAATCTATTCTAAAGAATTTGTTTTAAATAAAAGGGGAACACTAATGGACCTGTGCGCATGTAAATGCTATGGTTGGGCTAACAAGGAAACTTGAAGGTAAATGGCGTAGGTAAAGGAGACGTAACATCGGTACACTGGATAAGACGTGAAATAAAATTATTTATTTCTTAAGAACTGCCTGGTAAATACGTACGATTGCTTGTGCAACGATATATGATTCACAACAGAATCTCTGGCGACCGAGATGGCCGAGCGGTTCTAGGCGCTACAATCTGGATCTGCGCGATCGCTACGGTCGCAGGTTCGAATCCTGCCTCGGGCATGGATGTGTGTGAGGTCAGGTTTAAGTAGTTCTAAATTCTAGGGGACTGATGACCTCAGAAGTTATGTCCCATAGTGCTCAGAGCCATTTGAACAGAATCTCTTAATTTAGAATTTCGGTCGTAATTAGAGGGAGACGGGAAAGTTTTAATAGTCGAAATCAGACCCACATTCACTCAAAGAACAGCAAGGACGGCCGCAACACCAACATGTAACAAAGCTAGGAGGTTTGTTCCGCTGTGTTGAGAAAAGATTCAATAAAAGAGTAAATCCGAATATCACGGTTGCATTCAAAGTTGAACCTCGGTTTGGAGAAACAGCCTCAACGAGGGTCACATATGCACGCTTACGCGCTGAACATGAAACCGCAAACCACAAATACAATTGAATAATCCGGACAAGAAATATTTAATATATATTTAATACTTCAAAATCAGAGCAATAAGTAAGCTCTAGGACAGAGGCAGGGGGCCACGGGAAAGTTAGGCTCACAGTTAACTCATGTGGCCACGTGGTTCGCGGAAACGCAATTTCCACGTACCGTGGCCAAATTTTAGGAACATTAAACCACGCAGTTGCGAACAATTAATGTTTTACATAGGGCACATTTGAATAGACGAAGGATAATGGCAGAGGGGCAACAAACTCTAATATCTGCCCACGTTGTAGGTTTTGCAATGGACATATAGTAATGAAACAAAGAAAATCTACAGAGACGCAAGAATTATTAATATTAGGAAAAGATTAGAATTTATAAACACGTCGTTCGAGGCACACGAAAATTCACACTGCACAGTTGTCGCACTTCCTACGTCAGATCGCTTCAACATATGCAACACCTTTGTGCTACGTTCTTGTTAGGGGATCAAAGTCTGCATTGGGAATCAAACTGAGTTCTGAAAAAGCCTTACATTCCTTTCTCCGGACCAGCAAAACAATCTTTATAAGACAAAAGGCGAGACCAAAAGTTGCGTAAGGTGCAAGTCAGTGAGACTGAATTACAGAAAGCCCCCCTTTCGCTGTGTGACAAAGTGCCACGCGATTAAATCAACTAACCCTAGTTAGAAGAGACCTCGGCTGCATAGCCTCGGAGAACTGGAACATAGAGTAAAATCTCTGGAGTGAGCATTGCGTTCAGCGCGTGTTGTCAACATTAAACCAGTATTGTTACGTGTTTTCGGGACTTCGCTGTGCGTGTGTGCTTTCTGCAGCGTTTGAAGTTTATAATATCAAGTGTTTTTGTTGTGTTTCACCGTTTGTTGATAGTGTAATAGCGAGGGTGAATTACTGTTGTTGCTACGGATGCAAAGAAAAATATGTGAAAGGAGGGATAGTAACTTTTCATGGGTACATACCATGTAGCTCTAATTATAGTTATCATATTAGTAAGAGACACTGTATACGTTTAAAAATTTCGAGACGCCTTACAATTAAGGCTTGATTCTGTAGACCTATTTTTCTACGATTTTATGACTATATAACAAATATTACGGCTCGTACAAAATCTTACAAACAATCGCTTCCTCTCGCAAATTTGCTAGTGGAACAGGAAAGGGAATGGTTAGTTGTTTCAGAAAATACTATCCTCGATGCATTTATCAGTGACTTGTCGATTATGTATAGAGATTACTCAGTCTACTATTTATTTAATAAACTGGAAGCAAGTATTTAAAATGCGTTAAATAAATACCTCAAAGTACCACCAGTAAGAAAAATTGTGCTTTAGGCCGCAATAACGAGAAAATAAATACGTAGAAATACAAGATAAAAGGACAATTTAGGAGGGATATAATCGTTAATGTGTGGCAAATTCGTTGTTTTTCGGACACTTGCAAAAGTACTAGCGTACTGTCAAGTCGTTTTGCAGGACTAAAACTACAAAAATGTACTTCAGGCTCTGTAATACTATAAATTGCCGTATCATACCGAAAACTACCAAAAATCGAGTGTATCTGAACTATGACACCTATCGCAAAGAAGCAGAATGTAATATCACTTGCCCTTAAAAGTTACATAGTTGGTTTATTCCCGGCATCAAATGGATAGTGTTAAAATGTCTGCGCAAGATATATAAATGATCCACGACACGTACAAAAGGAATCCGTCTGTACTAGGGATATGGTGACATTCTAAATATACAGGGCTCTGTACGGACAAACACACGACGTCCCGAGATCATGTGACCCGGCCGGCAATGTTTGTTGACAACACAAAATCTGTTCTGCGCATCTGAATGCTCACCCCAGAGATATTTATTCTATGAGCTGGAAGCGGGCTACCCATCTCACACAGACCAGTGGCCAGGAAAGCTCAGAGATGAGGCTTCTGCCGTCAACCTAACAGTGGTAACTTTCACACAAAGGGAACAAACCTCTTTGTTTACTTGAAAACTATAAGGGCTGGCCATTCTGTAACACTACCGCTGATTCTCTGCATCAGACTAAACCATCGTATAGCAAAATGAAACACAGCTACATTCATCCATTCACACATGGAGAGTTTTGGAATAGGAGAACAAGGGATAAACATTTTATGGAATCATAGTCCTGAATTGGGTTACATATAAAAACACAGAAAACTCATAATGGCTTTATAGAAGCATTTGCAAGTCTGAAAAGAACCAACGTAAGAGCCATAAAGTACTTTCAAATTTTAGAAAGAAACAAGCTACTGCTAGTTTGAATTATAGCTCAGTCTTCTCTAGTACGAAATTTAGCAACTAAAGCACCTGAATAGTTCTATAGGATGCAAAGTGCACTGGAAAGCAAATAAAATGATAATGACAGAGGACTATAGGACCCTTTCAAAATCCTATTCCAATATAAGTTAATGGTAACGGTGGTATGCGCCCAGAGCAAAAACAAAACCTCTATCATTTGTGGCCCTCTCCAAAACCGTACTGTCTGTCTGAGTGGGTAGTACGGTCCTTGCGGCGCTCTCGCCTCGCTGGCTGGAGTATGGCATACACCAATCAGCCAAATGTTATGACGACCTGCTTAATAACTTGTTTGCCCGTATTTGGAACCAAATAAGTCTCTGTTTCTGCTTATCCGGGATCTGGCAGTTTTTTTGGTAGGTTTGTGGATATATTTGGCTTTAGATGTCTACATATAGGTCATGTAATTCGCGTAAATAATGGGCCGTTGATTTGCGTAAGGCGTGATGGCACCCGATAGCAACCCAGATGGGTTTTATAGGATTTATATCATGAAAATTTGGTAGCCGAGACATCAACGTGAGTTCACTATAAAGCTCTTCAAACCTCTGTACCACAGTTCTGGCTCGGAGATATGGACAATTACACTGGTGATAGGTGACATCGCCGTCGGGGAAGACATGAAGGATGATGGGATGCAGGTGATTCGAGCAGTCGGTTTGTCTTCGACTACTACCACAGGTCCCATGCAGGCGCAGGAGAATGTCCCCAACAGCATAATACTGCTTCGTCCCGCCTGATTTTGTGGTCCACTATATGTTTCAAGTTGCCGTTCACCTCGATGACAACTTTCGACCGAGTGTTGCAAATATGTTATTCACCCGAAGAACCGACATACTTCGTTGATTGACAGTCGAATCCCGACGATCGTAACGGACGATGGCGTTGAGTCAACATTTGATCACGTATGGGTGGTCTACGGCGGAGCTCCATTTTCAACTGTATAGTTATATGGATATGGTATCTGTTCTTTCGGACATGTCCGAAAGAAGAGGCACCTTATATATATATATATATATATATATATATATATATATATATATATATATATATATATATATATATATAATACCGGCCATGACCTTCTTCTTCTGTCCGGATACACACATATTCCCCGAATTCTTACGGGATTTGGTAAGAATATCTTCTAAGAGTAATGAGTGTGTTGGGGTGGGACACTACGAATGTAGTGTTGGACATACAAGGTGAGAATGTGGGTCTCGCGGGAGGCGTGCGCGAGATAGTCCCTGCAGTCGCGCTATCTTCTATGCCCACGGTGGCTCAGCTGGATAGAGCGTCTGCTGTGTAAGTAGGAGATGCTGGGATCGAGCCCCGTTCAGGGCATACATTTGCACCTGTTAACGTTGATATATATCAACGCCAATCATCAGCTGAATGTATTAATATAATTTTAATTTCCAACTGTGTACGACGAACCGTACTACATACATAGTTACCTACTGCTCGGTATACAATTAGAATTCAGATGTTTGCTTTTAAAGTCACTTCTGATACATTTACATTCCTTCCATGCACTACCCATTTGAAGTACTAACTGATGTAATATGGTGTCTTAAAGCAATTTAACCCTTCGTCCCAGAAGATGGTCCAACATGGAATCCGCTAGATTTTGGGTTTAAAATAAAAACAGCTGATGGTTAAAATATACATTTTATACATTACTTAATGTCTGTTGTCAATCATCTTAGAAAAATGTTTATAAGATTCTCGGTCTCAAGAAAGTTTATTATATTCAAACTGAGAATGTATTCAAGGATTCTGCAGAAAATCAAAGTTAGGGATATTGGTCTTTAATTTTGTGGATCCGATCTTTTACCCTTCTTATATACATGTGTCACCTGCCCTTTTTTCCACTCGCTTGAGACTTTGTGCTGGGCGACAGATTTGCGATAAATTAGAGCTAGATAAGGGCCCAATGCTGTGGAGTACTCTTTCTAAAATCGAACTGGGATTCCATTCTGACTTGGTGACTTATTTGCTTTCAAATCTTTCAGTTGTTTCTCTACACCAGGGACGCTTATTGCTATTCTCCTGAGTGAACGATTTCTTGAACACGAAATTTATTACACCGTTTCGGTTGCTGACTGCGGCAGTTCCATCAAATGTCAGCATCTGAACAACGGATTGCTACAGCTCCGACGTGGGGGCTAACTAGTCCCTTGGTGCCCTGCCTCCGGCTTCCAGACGGCCAAGTTGGCAAGTGGAGAGGCGGGCGTGTTCGCCTGCAGCGGCCTTGCCCGGTCGGAGGATTAATTAAGGTGCGGTGGCCGGCTGCTGCTGACATCGGCCGCGCTGTCGTCATCCGCCGCCTCCGGCTCCACCTCCGCCCCCCCCCCCCCCCCCCCCAGTACGGCCCACTCGCAGATGCGGCATGGCCACCAAACTAATCCGCTCAGTTCAGCACGGCTACAGTACTGTTAGCTTACATTGCAGTTACAGTCGGAATTCGTCAGGGGTGGAGTTGTGAAGCTACCCTAGCCTGCCGTAGACTATCATAAGTAAGGCTAGGCTACGATAGTTTTCCTAGCAGCCTCGGTCAGTTAAGGTCGAAATCGCGTTGCCTGTATGTTGAGTGTGTTGCATACCTATCGGGCGTTAGTAAAATTCGATCCCTTTGTCCAAAAATGCGATCAGTGTCTTACTACATTCCCCTACAAACCTGAGGCGGCGAATCGTCTAGAAACTGAGCAAGGATATATAAATGGCCACATAACCTGCAGAACATTTTTGTCCTACATAGGTACCTCATTTCCGTTGCTTAAAAATAAACAGTATTTATGGCAAAATTGAAATGCTAAGCTCGAGTTTTGTAAAATAAAAATTGTTGATTTGTTACCTGAAACAAAGGGATGTCGAGATCAAAATAAAAAACAAATACAGATTTCTGAAGTAGTGCTAAAAACATAATTTCCTCAAAAAAATAAAATTTTAAAAGAGTATAACAAAAGCATATTAGGCATCGTTCCAATGGTTCGTCGGCATTGTAGAAAACATATTCTGTTATTCTTAGACAAATTTCGCACTTACCAATAGCATCTGGAAACTCTTGCCATTGACTGTGACGAAGTACGTTCTATTGAGTACAAAACAACAACAATAATCATATAGATCCTTTTCATGTTTAGCATGGGAACTGCACTTCCATCAACAGTAATTGCTTTTGTTATATAAAAGGGCAGAGGATAAGCGACCAACTTATTGTATTCCTTATAAAACACAATTTACATTTTGTGTGTATATAAAGTAGACAATAGACTAAAACTGAACGACGTGCGTTCTAATTATGTGCAGAACAAACAGAAACGAAGACAAGTCGTCGGCTCCCAGTTTCTCTGTCAAACTTTAATTTATTTTTCATTCCCTACGAATGCTACCAGTACTGCCGGTAATCCTACCATTTACTGCGTCGTTTATGTGCTGTACCAAAACCACCGAACTGCAGTTTTGGTAGAGCGCAGATCTAGTTACGGTTGACAGAAAGTTCAGACACTGTCTCAATGGCGGAGAGTAAAACATAGTACAAATAAGTGCCATTGTATGAAACACTGCTTCGACACTTGGCGCACTCCATTGACATCTGTCCACTGTAAAACCTCAGAATAGACTCTCAGCTCAAACATAAAGACGCATCTCGAACAGAGTGAACCTGAAAGGTGTACGTTCTGGTAACACTCACCATTCATAAGATTTGTCAGAAACGTTCTAGTTAAATTCAATCACTTATTGTTGCGAGATTTTGAACTTAGTTTAATATCGATACTCGCGCGAATGTGAACTTCTCTGTAGTGACGTCAAGACATAGCATCTTTGTAAGCCCCTTTCGGGCGAATTTTCGAATCAGTCAGTCGGCAACGAGCCACAGATTTCGTGATAGTGTGACACACTGAGTGATTGAAATGCCTGCATACAGTGGATGGAATCCTTCATCCCCTGTGACTACTTAAGAAGACTGTCTTGGACACATGCCAGTGCTTGATCGATAGTTACAAATCACCAATTTTCTGTGTAAGAACCACTCTCCTGCTCCCTTTCAACCGCCGTGCCCGTTTTCATGCATACCCTTTTGAACACCACTTTCACAAAACGTTCTTCCAATCTCGTCACAATATACGAACCTCTCCCTATATTCTCCACCACACAGATACTCCTCTTCCCTTGCAAGAGGGAGAGATGTATTCGACCACAATCGGAAAACAATGAGATAGAGAGAAAGAGAGAGGGAAAGAAAGAGAAGGAGGGAGAGGGGGGAGGAGAGAGACAGGGAGAGACGGAGAGAGAGACAAAGTAAGAGGGGATAAGGATGAAGTATGACAGGAGAATGGAAAGGGGAATCTCTCTCTCTCTCTCTCTCTCTCTCTCTCTCTCTCTCTCTCTCTCTCTCTCTCTCTACCCTCTCTCCCCTCCCTCTCCAATGGTGTGTATGTGTGTATGTGGACTGAACGGTATATTCTTATCCCTTTCTTTAATGCCCTAACCGTTACCTGTCACCATCTTCATCCATTATAATCATCCAGTTCCCTATGATTTCACCACCGACATGCTGTTGCCGTTGATCTCAACAACAATAGTAGACCTCCAGCGGAGGCGGAGGAATAGGAGGAGGGGATTAGTGTTTAACGTCTTTTCCACAATGTAGTCATTAGAGATGGAGCACAAGCTCGGATTATGGAAAGATGGAGGAGGAAAGCGGGCATGCCTTTTCGAAGGGAACATCCTGGCATTTGTCTCAGGTGATTTTAGAGAAATCACGGAAAACTTCGAGAAGTAACACCACTCTAGATGTCGTTTCAGCATCTCCTTACATCCTCGATCCAACTGTAAGTGACCACCTAACCATTCTGCGCACCATTCCCAACACACCACTCCATTTCTACATACCCTATTCCAATATCAGTTAAAAAGTTTTGATATCCAGTTTGGAAGCCACGCACTTCCAGCAACCTGACGATATCCCACGTCCTTCCTTCAACGCACCTTGTTAAACGCTGCATTTGCTTCCATTGATAACAAGACTTCATTCCCCACAATTCTCCCCCCCCCCCCCCCCTCTCTACAAGCTGCACTCCAACAACTGTGTCGATTATATTGTTCCTGCCTACGTACTCATGATCGGGATACACTCACATGTAACTGACAAATACAGTGACACATCACAGACTTCTTAAATGCAAAAAGACGCACGCTAGGACTGGCGTCAGATATGCACTAAACTCGACACTTCGCTTCAAAGTATTGGAAAATATTCCTTCGGATCTCTGACAGAATTTCCGGCACTCTTTACTCGCTTCTCCACAATATTTGTCCCTTAGTTGACAGCCTGAGCAAAGCACCTCACAGCCTATCTCACTGATATCTTCTCTTTACCGGTTGATCTTCGTTCTGACCACTCCCTATTACCTACAGTCAATGAACACACCAATGCTACCGTCTCACCCTGACTACTAGCTTCCACACTTTGCCTCGCCGCGACCATACTACCTATCAAATAACGTGCGCTCTCCTTTCTAATCACCCTTGCAACCCTTTACAGCACTACGCTCTCTTACGATGACTATCCTGGTCTGTGGAATACCTCCGAAACACAACTTTTACTCAAGCAGCACAAACCCTCTGATGATCACACAGCCCCGTCAGCCTCATCTGTGTTTATCAATGCATTTTGGATCTGTTCTCACCTAATGTATCCACCAACATCTGATGCAACACCATCTCCCTCCTGTCAACCAGTGTGACTACCATCCCAACTTCCCCTCTGATGACCAGCTCGAGTACCTCGCACGTCGTATCCCAACAGCTCAACAATAGTTGAAACGTCCCCTTAGAAAAATTGTACACGACTGTGCTTAAACTGATACACAATATTTTTTTTTGCGGAACGCAATCTGACTTTCAAAAATCGCTACAAATGAATGGCCCTCACTAACATTAACTTATACCTTTCACAATTCACTTACCTCACCAAAAATCTTCGTTACTTGAACTACTGCAATACAGCGAGCGCCACTACTGCCAGCTAAGTAAAAGATTCAAATTACTGAAGGCACTAACTACTGACAGGCATAGTTAGCAAATGAAAGATTTTGATAGAGAACAAACAATGTATTTACCTTAATAGTCATAATATATATAGCAGTTCATGACATCAAGTCTTACAAATTTGAAAACTCCGTCATCTCTCTCCCCACATCCAACACTGCTGTCGGCTCACCTCCAACTGTGCAACGCTACGCGCCGCTAACAGCCAACTGCCCAACGCTACAATGGCGAGTATTACAACAATGCCAACCAGCCACAGACTGCACACAGAAGAGCCAGTGATTTTCATACAGAGGTGGTGTTACAAATAAAAAAAAAACCTAAACAGCCGACTTACATAGTCAGTAGGCTACTTTCCCATTGCCCCCCCCCCCACCAAAAAAAAAAAAAACGCTGTGTCGTCCGAACAAGACACAGCCAGGGCAAAAGCAACACAGGCACAAAGATGCGAGCTGGCGCCAGTAGCATAGAGACTCGCCACTTGTGCGAATCCCACTAGCGCCACAGGCGGCGCTGAGGGTGAACATATCGACTTCACCTTGTTAGTTAACGAACATTTCGCTCTCATTTAAGTATATGGTTGAAATAGCCAGCCTTCAGGAATTGTGAAACGAACCCTTTCAACTAGGACCGTGTGCCACAAAGAGCACAGATTCGCCACGAGATGGGGAAAGAGGCCTAGGTTCAGTAGTGAGCGAGTGAGACAGACGAGAACCTACATGTTAGGGAAACCCCATAGAAACCGTTTGTGGCCAGGGTAGCAGTGTTACATATGGCGGTCTTAAGATCGGCCATAAAAAGAAACACTTATGAAAACTATTTAATTCTGTAGTCAATCAAGGAATGAAGCCACAGTAATTTTAATCTACCATCCATCAGGGATTTTCATGATGATCCTAATGAAACCTGAATATTGATCATATCTACAATACTTTAGGATTTACTGGATTTACTGTTAAAGTGAAATTAACACTCTTTGTAACAAAGACCTGAATGCTAAAATATGAACGCTTTTGACGATCTTATAGATCGACATTTCATATAGAATCGCAACATTAAAATGATAAATGGAAGTATCATGTCTTTAACTTTATTTAAAAGATATAGTAAATTTAAATTATCAATATTTTCAGTTAAGCATCAGATCATTTCCTCCACACAAAACACATTGAATGATGGCAGCATGACACCTTAGTGAATCATTAGGTAACAGAATATTTGCTGTAAAGTATAGTGTATAATAGTTACTTTTGTTCTATATTTATTTATCAGAAAGCACGTTGGTGCAAGGCTACTGGCCGCGGCATTCAAAGCTAAGAAGGAAATTGTATTCGTTTTATATAAAAAAATTTACGTTTATTATGCAATGGATATTTTTGTTACTTTATTTAGAAAGTGAAAGTGGTCCAGATTTGGTTATTTAAATATGTTAAAAATGTAAACTAATGTAGAATAAGCTGTAGCCAATCAGATGGACGGCTTCAGGAAAGGGAACTACCCGAGTAAGTTGAGCGACGATGTTCGGCACGCGGGGGACACAGCAGGGGACGGGCAGAGGGCAGTGCTGGTACAGGCGCTAAGGCGGACAGTTTTGCTGGAGACACCACAGGGTACAGTGGTGGTGGGGACACGGAAGCGAAGGATCGGTCTTTAGGTAGCTAGGATGTGAAACTACTTAGAAAATTTCGCGTCGTTTGGTATCGCCGGACTTAGTCTCTTAGGGGTGAGGATGTGCGTGCCTGCTGTTCAAAATGGTTCAAATGGCTCTGAGCACTATAGGACTTAACATCTGAGGTCATCAGTCCCCTACAACTTAGAACGACTTAAACCTAACTAACGTAAGGACATAAACATACATCCATGCCCGAGGCAGGATTCGAACCTGCGACCGTAGCTGTCGAGCGGTTCCAGACTGTAGCCCCCACAAACTCTCGGCCACAACGGACGGCGTGCCTGCTGTGAACTCTAACTTTTCGCATAGTTAACGAGGTGGAGTATTGGACTTGTAATTTTCGATGAGACTGTGAATGATCGAACTGTGCCAAACGGATATGAGCTCGAGTGTGATAGTAATTCAAAATACGATCACTTTCGCTATTAGCTTGCAATCTGAACAAACATTATTCTAACCAAATCGTAACTGTGTGTGAACCGTGATTTATTTTCAAAGAATATCCGCAAAAATTTATTTTATTTACTAGCGGTTCATCAAGAACATTTACACATTTAATGGCACTATGTAAGCATGGAAGTAGTTGCCAGGGAGTAACTGATGAAATCATAACCAAATTCCTTTTAACAAATGGGAATTTTATTCACTTTAATAACGGCTAAAAGTTTTTTTTACAAGAAACAGATTTAAAATTAGAATCAGAAAGCACCCTCTAAATACACTCCTGGAAATTGAAATAAGAACACCCTGAATTCATTGTCCCAGGAAGGGGAAACTTTATTGACACATTCCTGGGGTCAGATACATCACATGATCACACTGACAGAACCACAGGCGCATAGACACAGGCAACAGAGCATGCACAATGTCGGCACTAGTACAGTGTATATCCACCTTTCGCAGCAATGCAGGCTGCTATTCTCCCATGGAGACGATCGTAGAGATGCTGGATGTAGTCCTGTGGAACGGCTTGCCATGCCATTTCCACCTGGCGCCTCAGTTGGACCAGCGTTCGTGCTGGACGTGCAGACCACGTGAGACGACGCTTCATCCAGTCCCAAATATGCTCAATGGGGGACAGATCCGGAGAACTTGCTGGCCAGGGTATTTGATTTACACCTTCTAGAGCACGTTGGGTGGCACGGGATACATGCGGACGTGCATTGTCCTGTTGGAACAGCAAGTTCCCTTGCCGGTCTAGGAATATTAGAACGATGGGTTCGATGACGGTTTGGATGTACCGTGCACTATTCAGTGTCCCCTCGACGATCACCAGAGGTGTACGGCCAGTGTAGGAGATCGCTCCCCACACCATGATGCCGGGTGTTGGCCCTGTGTGCCGCGGTCGTATGCAGTCCTGATTGTGGCGCTCACCTGCACAGCGCCAAACACGCATACGACCATCATTGGCACCAAGGCAGAAGCGACTCTCATCGTTGAAGACGACACGTCTCCATTCGTCCCTCCATTCACGCCTGTCGCGACACCACTGGAGGCGGGCTGCACGATGTTGGAGCGTGAGCGGAAGACGGCCTAACGGTGTGCGGGACCGTAGCCCAGCTTCATGGAGACGGTTGCGAATGGTCCTCGCCGATACCCCAGGAGCAACAGTGTCCCTAATTTGCTGGGAAGTGGCGGTGCGGTCCCCTACGGCACTGCGTAGGATCCTACGGTCTTGGCGTGCATCAGTGCGTCGCTGCGGTCCGGTCCCAGGTCGACGGGCACGTGCACCTTCCGCCGACCACTGGCGACAACATCGATGTACTGTGGAGACCTCACGCCCCACGTGTTGAGCAATTCGGCGGTACGTCCACCCGGCCTCCCGCATGCCCACTATACGCCCTCGCTCAAAGTCCATCAACTGCACATATGGTTCACGTCCACGCTGTCGCGGCATGCTACCAGTGTTAAAGACTGCGATGGCAAACTGGCTGACACTGACGGCGGCGGTGCACAAATGCTGCGCAGCTAGCGCCATTCGACGGCCAATACCGCGGTTCCTGGTGTGTCCGCTGTGCCGTGCGTGTGATCATTGCTTGTACAGCCCTCTCGCAGTGTCCGGAGCAAGTATGGTGGGTCTGACACACCGGTGTCAATGTGTTCTTTTTTCCATTTCCAGGAGTGTATCAAAGTTACAATTTATTCAGAGGCAGAAAGAAACAAGTTTTGACTGTATGAGCTTTCGGGCAGAGAACCTTGGTGCTCCCTTTTGACATGGCCGTAGTTACGACCGCTCCCAGCAGCCTCTGAAAGACTACACTGATGCAAATCTGCAACACACCAGATAACTTTAAACGAAGAGTTTTAACAATTTACACAAGTTCACAAACTATGCACCCCTCCCCCTCTCCCCCCCCCCCCCCCTTAGGAGGGATGGAAATGGTACAAAACACTAACAATTAAAATATTAACCTTGCCACCGAAGGTGCAACTTGATTTTCATTTCTAAGAAAAGTCTTACGGTGAAAGGGTGGCAACTTTATATACTAAAATGATCATTTAAATAAAAGTCCATAAATGCAATCTTATATAAAATTCTACAAGGTTGGCCAATCAATAGTTAAGTTGCTCTACAGTACACAGGCACCGCCTCTCAAGATCATAGGCAGTAATATCAAAGTATCCAAAGACCAGAACATATTTCAGGTACTAGGCCGTTACACTCCAAGTAATAAATTCGTTAACACACCAAATCACACAAACATGACAGAGGCAGCTACTAATGTACTGTAATTTGATAGGGAGATTACCGAACCACCCGAACCGTAGGTTGCTCTAACCCGCTCCTACTCCACAAGGAAAAAACGGACCACCCGATTTATAAACAACCACCTTCCCGCGGTTGGGCAATGGAGAAGAATGGTGGGACGACCGAAAGCAAAACGGCTGGTGACCTCACTAAGAAAACAAGTAGAATTTAACAAGAGTAAATCAAACAACATATCACCAATCACTTACCTTCTGATAAACTGCGATTTCTCGAGAAGACCTGGAACAGCACGCCTCCCCTCCCCCCCCCCTCCACCCCAAAATCGCTCTCTCGAACCGTCTGCTGCCAGCTGCTTCAACGGATTCAGGAATGCGCGTCGATCTTCCGTCTCACGGCGTCGCAGCTCGCACTTGCTAGACTGATGTCGTGGGTTGACTCCTGTTGCTCTCATGTCGTCCGTGAAGACACTACCCCTCGGTATACGGCGCGGCCCACTGGACACACGTGGCGACTTCACATGCACCGATGCTCAACACGGACAAGTCATCTTGTGTCTCAGTGCGCGACCGACCAAACGATCGATCCAACCGCCAATGACCATTGCCTAAGCAAACTCGAGCAGACTGGCGGCCTAACGCGCAGCCTCAAATGCAGGAACGAAGACCCGACCGGGCGACCACTCGCTGAGTTCTCTAACTGGCGGAGTGGAAAGACTCTCATTTTGCCGGCTTTAAAGGCTGATCCGAACGACAGACATACTAGCACTCCGAACGACAGACGGACACTAACTGCCTAACAAATGCGGACGAGAGACAGACTAGCAATCTGAGGACGAGTGACTGACCCAGACTGACTGACTGGCGAACATAAAGTGCCCCTTAAATGAATTTGAACAGGTAACCTTTCCCCTTTCCCACCAGCGGGACACACCAAAGCTGCGACTGTCACAGCGACGCTACCGCCAGAAACGGAGGGCGACAGCTTCACACTACGCGCTGCGGCGCGCTCTTCAAAACAGCAATTTTTACCACGTCTCAGTGTGGCCTACATCATTTACGGTTTATTAATTTATTTCCCGACATTATTATTACTGGTATTATATGTTATATTAACTTTGTCTCATACTGTTTCGCAATCTTGCCATCAGCCAGATAATTTAACCAAAGTGTCATAAGTGTGTAATTTGGGATGTGTAGTGCGACACGTGCGGTTCAACCCCTAGACGAGTTTGAGCGAAGACATTTCAACGAAAAGGAACTGCATACGAGCCCGAACTTCTTTGGGATGTTAGCACGCAATTTGGGGCTCGTCCGGAATAGGAATTTGGAATGTGGAGGTGAAAGATAAGAATATTGCAAAGTGTTGGAACAGGATTGGATTTTGGAAAGTGAATATGAACTCTGGAAAGTCTACAATTGGATCTTATTAGTTTTGAAATTATAATTGTAAGTCTTACAGTTAATGACATTCTGTGGCCTAGGTTCCAAGTCTGTAGCAGTTTAGGCAGCTACGAATTGTGCAACAGTTGTGTGCGCCGAGTTTAGTAGTGGTTGGAAGTGACAAAAAACTAAAGCGGAAGAAGAGGCGACATAGAAAGCACATGGTTCCGGCCAGCAGTGGCACCTTCAGTGGCGATTTATCACGCAGCGGTGGTTGCAGCTCCACAGCAGAGGCTATGAGATCTTCAGCGTCGTGTTCAACTGCAACATCGGCAGTAATACCATGGCTGGAGGATCCAGCACGACAAAGCTTAGCACCTGCGCTGATAGCGAGATTATGTGTGATTCTGTAGTTCAGTCACCAATAACAGACGTCGCTAATGTTAAGCAGTCGACCAGTTTGTGTTGGTCCGAAAATACTAGAGAGTCGCTTAGTCCGAAGTCGGAGCGGGAGAACGTGATCGGTGGTTTACCTTTTATAAGACAAATAGTCTGAAATCAGGCAAGGGAGATGAATTTTGGGGAAACATGATGTCGCAATTAATGCTACTGATGAGAGGATTGGGACCCAAAATTGATTCTGTTAAAACCGATATGGGATCCAAAATTGATTGTGTCAAAAACGATTTGGCTGACAAATTTAAAAATTGATTCGGCTCCATCTGAAATAGCTTCGGTTGTGAAATACGAAATAGGTAAATTTATAGTGGAATAAAGAAATTGACAGACAGAAAGTTAAAAACCATTCGGAATGAAATAGGAAAAACTTCTGATGTAATTGGAACACTTGACTCTAAGGTAGATCAAGCCAAAAAAAATTTCAGTGATACGGCGGAGAAGTTGCAGGCAGATCTGGGAGGTAACGTAAGAAATTGTATGAGTAGGCAAGATGCTCTAATGGCTGCGACGACAGAGGCTATCAGCAACTTATCCGTTCGAAGAGGGAAGGGGAGAAAGAAGTAGATAAAACGAAGGATCAGGTAGAATCTGGAATTAAAATTGAAAATGGTGAAATTAAAATGCAATTCAATGAAATAGAAAGTGAGTTGGATTCCATTGCTGTACATCAAACGTCTACAGTGATCAGTGTTCCGTGGATAAACCAGGGAACGGTCAAATGTTTTGGAGACGACGGGAAGTATCACCCAGTAAATTTTCTAGTAGCATGCAGGGATGGTTCTATAAGCGGAATGTCCGACGAGGCGAAGATACAATTCGTGAAAGGACATTTGGAACGTGAGCCGCAATAGTGAGCAAATGTACACAGTGATACGTTCACCACCTACGAAATATTTGAAAGCACTTTCCTGAACAAGTTCTGGAGTGAAGCGAAGCAAACGTGACTCCAAAATGAGTTTCTGAACGGGCCAACATTTTAATACGGGAACGGGTCAATGCGAGAATTTTGTAAACGTGAACTTGGGAGATTAATGGATGTGAAACGTCCATTTGGAGTGCTTTCTGAAATTATGACGTTCAAAATGCGGTTACCAGAAAATTTGTAGTGGAATCTGGTGCACAGTCCTAGCAACTCAATAGACTAATTTTTGACTTTGTAGAAAAATTAGATGGGCGTTGTAATTCAATCCGCCAAGTAAGCAGACATATAGTTTTCAGCGTGGAAATCTTAACTACAGTCCGAATAATTACTATAAAAGGCATCCTGGACGCTATTAACAGAACGCAAACAGCAGTTTTGGTGAGGAAAGCGGTAACAGGAACACATCCAATTGTAAATTTCAAAGGGGTAATGGGAACGGATACTTACGTGACAGGGACAGACACCAAGAACGTAGATTTGAGGGACCGGCACCTGGTGAAATGAACCGGCGTAATGGGAGATCGGGAAACTCAGTTTCGCCGCATCTCAGGCTCAGATTTGGCAAAATAAACCGCCGATGAATAGGACGCTAGTAAACGGAAATGTGACATTTGTCAATAGATCGGCAGAAAGGCGTCAGAATTTTGAAATGAAATTAGTAAGGTGGGAATCCAATAGGCAAATTTTTAAAGTAGATCGTACATAAAAGGCGTAATCCTAATATTGTTAAAGGTAACGATAAATGCCATGACGACGATTTAGGGCTAAATGCTTTCTTTTATGAATGTGAGACGAAAGAGTGTGTGAATATTAATTCAGTGAAAGATTCTGTGTACCAAAAGGGGACTGAGGTGCATCTGAATTTGGTGGAGTTAGATAGTATGGAAAATTCTAAAGAGGTATTAACCAGCGGTAACGATTATAATGATGAAGGTGAAGATATTTCAGGTGATATTGTAACGGTGAAAGTTGTTAAGGAGGTTAAGAGCGGCGTAGTATTAGTCTCGTCAGCTATTGATGAATTTGTGTGTGTATCGGCGGATACTAACAGGTTTCAGATAGATTACATAATGGTGAGACAGAAATTTAGGAATCAGGTTTTAGATTGTAAGACATTTCCAGGGGTAGATGTGGACTCTGACCACAATCTATTGGTTATGAACTGTAGATTAAAATTGAAGAAACTGCAAAAAGGTGGGAAGTTAAGGAGATGGGACCTGGATAAACTGAAAGAACCAGAGGTTATACAGAGTTTCAGGGACAGCATAAGGGAACAATTGGCAGGAATGGGGGAAAGAAATACAGTAGAAGAAGAATGGGTAGCTTTGAGGAATGAAATAGTGAAAGCAGCAGAGGATCAAGTAGGTAAAAAGACGAGGGCTAGTAGAAATCCGTGGGTAACATAAGAGACACTGAATTTAATTGATGAAAGGAAAAAATACAAAAATGCAGTATGTGAAGCACGCAAAAAGGAACACAAACGTCTCAAAAATGAGATCGACAGAAAGTGCAAAATGGCTAGAGGACAAATGTAAGGATGTAGAGGCTTATCTCACGAGGGGTAAGATAGATACCGCCTACAGGAAAATTAAAGAGACCTTTGGAGAAAAGCGAAAGATTTGCGTGAATATCAAAAGCTCAGATGGAAACCCAGTTGTAAGCAAAGAATGGAAAGCAGAAAGGTGGAAGGAGTATATGGAGGGTATATACCGGGGCGATGTTCTTGAGGACAAATCGTTGAAATGGAAGAGGATGTAGATGAAGATGAAATGGGAGATGTGATACTGCGTGAAAAGTTTGTCAGAGCACTGAAAGACCTGAGCCGAAACAAGGCCCCGGGAGTAGACAACGTTCCATTAGAACTACTGACAGCCTTGGAAGAGCCAGTCCTGACAAAACTCTACCATCTGGTGAGCAAGATGTACGAGACAGGCGAAATACTCTCAGACTTCAAGAAGAATATAATAATTCCAATCCCAAAGAAAGCATGTGTTGACAGATGTGAAAATTATCGAACTGTCAGTCACAACCAACAGTCACAGCTGCAAAATACTAAGGCAAATTCTTTACAGACGAATGGAAAAACTGGTACAAGCCAACCTCCGGGAAGATCAGTTTGGATTCCGTAGAAATGTTGGAACACGTGAGGCGATACTGACCCTACGACTTATCTTAGAACAAAGATTAAGGAAAGGCGAACCTATGTTTCCTTCATTGGTAGACTTGGAGAAAGCTTTTGACAATGTTGATTGGAATACTCTCTCTCAAATTCTGAAGGTGGCAGGGGTAAAATACAGGGAGCGAAAGGCTATTTGCAACTTGTACAGAAACCAGATGGCATTTATAAGATCGAGGGACATGAAAGGGAAGCTTTGGTTGGGAAGGGAGTGAGACAGGGTTGTCGCCTCTCCCCGATGCTATTGAATCTGTATATTGAGCAAGCAGTGAAAGAAACAAAAGAAAAGTTCGGAGTAGGTATTAAAATCCATGGAGAAGAAATAAAAACTTTGAGGTTCCCCGATGTCATTGTAATTCTGTCAGAAACAGCTAAGGACTTGGAAGAGCAGATGAACGCAATGGACAGTGTCTTGAAAGGAGGGTAAGAGATGAACATCAACAAAAGCAAAACAAGGATAATGGAATGTAGTCGAATTAAGTCGGGGGATGCATGGGAGTTAAATTAGGAAATGAGACACTTACAGTAGTAAAGGAATTTTGCTATTTGGGGAGCAATATAGCTGATGATGGTCGAAGTAGATATAAAATGTAGACTGGCAATGGGAAGGAAAGCGTTTCTGAAGAAGAGAAATTTGTTAACATCGAGTATTGATTTAAGTGTTAGAAAATCGTTTCTGAAAGTATCTGTATGGAGTGTGATCTTTTATGGAAGTGAAAAGTGGACGTTAAATAGTTTGGACAAGAGGAGAATAGAAGCTTTCGAAATGTGTTGCTAGAGAAGAATGCTGAAGATTAGATGGGTAGATCATATAACTAATGAGGAGGTATTGAATAGAATTGAGAAGAAGAGAAGTTTGTGTCACAACTTGACTAGAAGAAGGGATCGGTTGGTAGGAACACTTCTGAGGCATCAAGGTATCACCAATTTAGTACTGGAGGGCAGCGTGGAGGGTAAAAATCGTAGAGGGAGACCAAGAGATGAGTACACTAAGCAGATTCAGAAGGATGTAAGCTGCAGTATGTACTGGGAGATGAAGAAGCTTGCACAGGATAGAGTAGCATGGAGAGCTGCATCAAACCAGTCTCAGGACTGAAGACTACAAGAACAACAACATCGCCTGATATTGGCGAATTATTTTTTAAGGAAGGTAGTAATTATGTTTATGTACTGAACTTAAGAAAGTTGAAGCTGCCGGTATTGATGCTTCAAAGGAAGAAATCTGTGCATATCTTTCTGCTAATGGAGGTGAAACAGAAATTCTGGTTTGATCTGTGTATCTTGAATGTTTGTTTGAGAATGAATATGGCTCTGAATCTGATGTTCGATCTGTAGTTAATGTGGCGCAGGAGCGTGTAGGAGAGGAAAATCTGTAATGCTCAGGTTTCAATCAAAACTCAGAGAATTTTAATGGTACTGTTGATTCTGAACTTTCACGACGCCGTAGTTATTATTTGTGTGATGTAACGCCAGAGGATGGTGAAACTAAGACCGGTTCTTATACTGTTGATTTGTCGACGGATGTAAATGAGGTTTTATGTAGCAATTTGTATGATGTACCGGCGGCTGTTAAAAGGGCTGTTTGTGATGGTATTTGTAATGATGTGGAAGTAAAAAGTAATGATTTATTTCATGATAATGACGTTGCTATTAATGTAGATAATTATAAGGGAGAGTGCTGTGATTTTGATTCTAATATAGAAAATGATATTGGGACAATGGTATCTTCAGAAGGCGACGATACGGCTCGAGAGATGTTTAAGATAGCGAGAGGTCTAGAAGAAGAAATAATGAAATTGGGGCTATATTTAGCGCGTTTAACGCAACACGTGCGTTTAAACCCCTAGACGAGTTTGAGCAAAGACATTTTACCGAAGAGAAACCAAACTTGACCCCGAACGTCTTTGGGATGTTATCTTGCAATGTCGGCCATCTGTCAATCAAGTACCGTACGACAACAGACAGAGGCCTACTCGGAAGATAAAAGGAATTAATTTTGTCTTTGTATTTTAATTTTGTTAAATCCACAGCCTCGACATTTTATGTAAATGCAAAAAAATTCATCATTTCTTATAATTTTTAAAGCCATCTGTAGCATTTTCGCCTTTTTAATAACATTTGTTTCGTCTTTGTTCATTTTTAAAACCTTTTGGCTGAAGTGCGGAATGATGTACCATTGATCAACCGCCTCCCCCTCACCCCGCCTTTAATTGAGCGAGTAGGAAAGAAAACCAGAAGAGTGGTGTTCAACAATCGGCTTTACCTTCGAGTCAAATCGGGTCAGAACATATTTGTTATCTGTTTGTGTTACTTTTTCATTTTTCTACCACTGATTTCTGTTCAGAATGAACCATCTTCAGATCTAATTGTATCGGTTACAAGGGTACCCCTTCCAACTAGCAGCAAAATATGCATGCTTCGTCACATAACAAATTTCATACCGCGACACAACATGTAACTTTTGCTTTAGTTGGACAGGTTGCTCTTGTAATCGATACAATTATATCTGAGGGTGGCTCATGTTGATCCGAAGTAGCGCATTTAAAAATATGAAAGACTTAATGCAATTAAGACTGGTAATAAGCCTGTTTCAAAATAATCGATTGAGGAGTTTATCTCCAAGACGTTACGTTACTCTGTGTAGGCTGGAAATATATTCGCTTTGCATAATATCGGAGATTTTGCGCCGTCGTCTTTAGGTTAAGTGACGTTAAGCTGCCGGGGCTCGTAATCCTTCCGATCGTTTCCTGAAGAAGTGAGATTTTAGTTTTCATAACACTTTCTTGAGTTCTTTGTAGGTGTGAGGATTCTGTACCACCACAACTCAATCACTTGAGAATGAATTTATTGAAATGATTAGTCGCAGTGACTATGGTGAAGCTTTCTCAGATTTCGCCAAGGCAGAATTCTGAAGCAATCGCGGCCCACTGACAGTTTCTTTGAGTAAAGTCTGACTATTGTTGCTGAACACCAGTACTGGGTGGCAGTTGTAAGTCTGCAGTGTTGCGTGAGCTATGCAGTCAGGTTGAGAATACGTAAGGGGCCGGCACTGTTCGGTAAGAGTTGTTAATCTGTTTGATTTGTGGCTATTCGTGCCGCGCTATTCCATTTGGGACCTTCAGTGCGGAATATAGAAGCCGTACAGCGGCAAGTAGAATATTAATTAATGGCGAATGTTTCAGAGTACTTTCTGCATATTATCTTCGACATTAAATAGTACTTTTCGTGACTCTACAACAACAGCTGTTCTTCATAGTACCCACCGTTATCCGCTTTTTCAAAGCATCAGGCACTGGCTTATATCTGTCTCTTCCGGAATGGCGTTGAGAGATCACACCCACGCTATGGTCGTGTTACGAGCCTATAGTGAAGCGATCTGTTTGCTCACACATTGCTTCAAGGAGCGTGAATTTCGGCTTTTTTCAAGGCAGAATTTCGTGATCTAGGTTAAGTGGTAGGTAAAATAATTGAATAAATCAAGATTTTAAACGTTAAAATTCTTCACGGTAAATGATAACAGCCAAAAATTGACGACGCTTTTGGCACGATTGTTTTATGTATCTCCACTGCACGATGTGATTTTAGTGTATCTTACTTCTGATGAAGGTATATTTAGATATACCGAAAACGTGGTCAAGAATTTTAATAAATCTTTATCCTGCAACTGTTTGGCTGTCATCACTTACCGTGAATTGAATAAATATGTATCAGGTTATAAACAGATCCCACTTGCCTTGGTATTTAAAGGTTAAATCTGGGAGACTTAGATTCTCATTTACCGAATTTGTGATGTTGTGCAATGTCAAATAGTTAGCTGAAATTGATGTGATCTTTCAGTTTTTGGAGGAAACCATACGTATGGTACCGGTAAAGGTAAGCATTTCCTTTTCAAATAACTACTTTTCATCTGATAAGGTTAGTTCTCAGAAGCAGTTCGCAGTCGCCGGAGGAGTCATTTCCTGCGAGCCGGGTTTAATGAACGCTTGTGCGCCAAGGCCACACCCACGCACCTTCTCGTTTGTTAATTTGAGTCACTACGAGGCATCTGTCTGGATATTGTATCCGAATAGTCTTAGGGACTTAAGTATATACTACGGAATAGAACTAAAGGACTCGAAATTATTTTGATGGGCACATTGATATTTGAAGCGCCGTCGGGCCTGGTGCTAACGTCGCAGGTGCAACGCTTTTGCACCGTTACAGAGGGGGGTTGTAGACACCTTTGAGCCACATCTTAAACGTATGCTTCGCTACTAGAAACAGTTACCGGGTTTTCTAGAAAACTGATGTTTTAGTTCTGTCGCACAGTGAACATTCATGTAGATAGTTACTTGTGCTAACAGGAAACATTTTCCATATACTTCCGTCTTACAAAAGATCTTTGCCCACATTCTGTTGTGCATTTAGTAATAACTTAGTGTACTATCAAACTAATTTACAATTCAAATTAGTGCTATAATTTTGGAGCTGGATTTCAAGGCAAAATCATTAGATTCGGACCTGAGCCTTCACATACAGAAACCAGGTTGTCGTGGAACAAGCGCTGTATCATTTGAGAGATGCAGAGGCCAGCGAGTGTGCCGGGACGTATCCCAGTTCACAACTACTAGCACCACGTCACCATAAAATGTGTGTGCGTAGCACACGAGTATTGCACCATCATTTAAGAATGAGATTAAAAGTTAAAGTTGCTTTTACTAATTTCATCAGCATGTGCTTTAGTATATTAATGCTCGAACCTCCAAATCTCAGATTGATCAGGTGAATATCTTTCCCTAAACACATGGTTTTCAGAAAAAAATATGTGGTGCTAAATAATAAATCTAGGAAGCCAAAAATTGGTTATAATGTGCAGACGTATGTCAAAATCAACTGATGCAAGTCTCAACGTGATTAAAGCAATACTTTGATCAGAATCCAGGTTTTTAATAAAAATTGAAGGCGCTTACTTAGAAATATGAAAATTGTATGAAACTTCAGTTCAATGTAAAAATAGTAACTACGTGATCCCACTGAGCTACCTCTAATAGTTTTCGAGTAATTTAATGAAAACTAAATTTGGAATAAAAGTCCTTATTTTTAGAATATTAAGTATCTGTTATATTAATACTAGAAAGTTCTGATTGCAGCGCGTGATGAAACCTATTAAATAATAGACCTGTAACAAGTTTCAAGGCCTGGATGTAAATAATAACAAATACAAGGTCTCTAAGTTGAAGTTCAGAGGCTATCATCTACTGTCAGTTTCGTTCAAAAAATTCTTGACGCCAAAGTTTAAATGCTGGCGAGCTAAAGCTTTTTCTCTGATTTTATCCAACTTACCAACATTCATGCAGAAATTACCAAGGTTCTAAATTAATACACAAAAGTGTTACAAAATAGTATGTTTCCGAGAAAGCGGCCCTTTAGAGGCTACTACCGGGAGCATAGAGCGGATGACAGCGCCCGTATATAAATACGGCCCGACAGGCAAGACTTCATTTCGCACCCAGCTACCGTAATCCACGTCAGCTGCCTCGGATGACATTACAGACAGGCTGTTCCTAAACGCATATTTTCAGTAATAACAGTGAACTCTAGCGGACTGTACATCGTCCTGGATCCTTTAGATTGCTGAAAAAGCCTTCTCTTTGCACCCAGCCACCGTACGATTCGCGTCAGTCAAACGCGAGTTGCCCCGCATGACACAGGCAGACTGCAACTAAACGCATGTTTATGGTACAAATCTTAAGTACACGCGCGAGGACTGTACACCGTCCTGTATCGCTTAGATTTAGCGGTAGCAACTGTTAGTGAGACGCCCGTAATGTTAACAAACCGGCGTTGCAAGTGTTGAAATTATTTTACACTTTTGTGGCTAGCAATTATTTTGATTGTCTGAAGTCAGGGCAAAAGACCATTTAATAGGAACTTGCAGTGGAGGTCGCTTATGAACATCTCATAGTGCTGTTTAGCTTCGAGAGATTTGTTATTAGTATGAACATCATGAATATTACGAGGTTGTGCGTGTGAAAATTTATCAAGTATATGTAGCAATTAGAACTCAAAATATGCATTTATAATCATAGTTCCTGGTCCCCCTGAGTAAACAGAGAATAGAAACATTTCTTTCAATGGGCTGGACAGAAATGTGGACTTGCGGACTGGAAACTATGGCCAGTATGTTCTCCATCGCTTTCTGGCTGAACACAAAAATAGTTTCCAGGCTCTCGTAAAAGACGGCGAACAATGTTCTAGTATTACCTATTATGAATGATTTATTATTATTACACACATCGGAACAAGTTCTGCATCACCTCGGTCCGAGAGTTCCGGAACCAGTACAGTAAATTGGTATAGAGATCAACTTAAAGATCATTTTCGCCCTTTTTATTGCTCATGAAAACCTCACATTGCGTATTACACCACCATACAGCGATACCTTCAGATGTGGTGGAACAGATTGCTATACACACTAGTACCTCTAATATCTACTAGCACGTCCTGCTGCATTGATGCATGTCTGTATTCGTCGTGACGTACTATCCACAAGTTCATCAAGGCATTCCTCAACTGCGATTCGGTGTAGATCCCTCAGAGTGCTTGGTGGGTCACGTCATCCGTAAACAGCCCTTTTCAAGCTATCCCAGGCATGTTCGAAAGTGTTCATGTCTGGAGAACATGCTGGCCACTCTAATTGAGCGATGTCGTTATTCTGAAGGAAGTCATTCAAAAGATGTACGAGACGGGGGCGCGAATTGTCGTCCGTGAAGAAGAGTGCCTCGCCAATATGCTGTCGATATGGCTGCACTATCGGTCGGACGATAGTATTCACGTATCGTATAGACGTGACGGCGCCTTCCACGATCACTCGTGGCGTACGTCGGCTCCACATAATGCCACCCCAGAACCTTGCTACACTTTGCTGCAGTCGCTGGACAGTGTGTCTAAGGCGTTCAGCCTGACAGGGTTGCCTCCACACGTCTCCGACGATTGTCTGGTGGCATGGGCGACACTCATCGGTGAAGAGATCGTGAGGCCAATCCTGAGCGGTCCATTTGGAAAGTTGTTGGCCCCATCTCTACCGCGCTGTATGGTGTTGTGGTTGCAAAGATGGACCTCGCCATGGAATTCGGGAGTGAAGTTGCGTATCATGCAGCCTACTGCGCACAGTTTGAGTCGTAGCATGACGTCCTGTGGCTGAACGAAAAGCATTATTCAACATGGTGGCCTTGCTGTCAGGGTTTCTTTTGAGCCATAATCCGTAGGTAGCGGTCTTCCAGTGTAGTAGTAGGCCTTGGATGACCTGAGCGAGGCATATCATCGACATTTCCTGTCTCTCTCTGTATCTCCTCCATGTCCGTACAACATCGCTTTGGTTCACCCCGAGACGCCTGGACACTTGTTGAGAGCCCTTCCTGGCACAAAGTAACAATGAAGACGCGATCAAACCGTGGACTTGAGCGTCTAGGTTTGGTTGAACTACAGACAACACGAGCTGTGTACCTCCATTCGGGTGGAATGACTGAAACTGATCGGCTGTCGGGCCCATCTGTCTAATATGTGCTCCTGATGCATGGTTCTTTACATCTAGGGGGAGGGTTTAGTGACATCTCTGAACAGTCAAACGGACTGCATCTGTGATACAATATCCACAGTCACTATTAGTTGGAAACAGTCTTGGTTGCATTTTAGTTTTTTTTATTTATCAACTACCCGTTTCACCTTACTCAGGCATCTGCAGGCTGATCTTAATTTGGTATTTCTTAGGTCTATCCATTAAACAGTGTAGCTAAGGGGCTTCGTCAAGTACATCAGGCCAACATCACCTTCGTTAACCTTAGTAAATACTTTCCAGATGGACGTGAGTGACTCCAAGACCTGCATAACGCGTTCACTTTCACAGGATGTGAAAGTACAGTACACAAGTCTTCTCTGTGAGCTATACAACTAGACAACTGCTCTCTAAGAACGACCTGACCCAACGGCACGACCGCGAGCTACTACCACTATTGCTGCCAACACTGCTCTCTGGTCTGCGATTCTATTGTAGCTTACGTATCGCACGCAGCGCGTCAGCAATCCATCGAAATTACATCTGCTCGAGTGCGCTAGCAATAAATTCCTTTGTCATGGACCTCTTACAACCTGACTGGACTAATGCCAGGGAGAGTGGAAGCTGTATCAAAGCTAAGGGTGGGCCATCACCATATTGTATTCCAGCATTAGCGATGGAGATCGCAACTAACTTATAAGTCATTTTCAGCCAAGTGTCCAGATACTTTTTATCACATTGTGTATATTTGCAAAAGATTTGCTAATACTTATATTTATGTTATAGGTTAACAAATTACTCTTTTTCGTAAGTCCTTTTCTCGTTGGACAGAGTCTGTATCTTACAACCTCTATACTTCCGCCATCATTAGTGTTATTCTCCCCAAAAAGCAAAACTTATCTGCTGATTTTGGTGTCTCAGTTTCTAATTTTGTCTGTATCCTTTCATCCTTGTTTTAATTTTATTTACATTCGTCTTATGACCCTTTTTCGAAACGTTACCTTTTCTGTTCAGTTGCTCTTCCGAGTATTTTTCCGGCTCTGACAAAATTATAGTATCATTGAGAAACCTCAAAGCTTTTATTTCTTGTCTGTGAAATTTAAATCCTTTTCCAAATTTCTCTTCGGTTTTCTTTCTTAATAACATCGAGAATAGATTATAATCCAGTCTCAGTCCTTTCTCAACCTCTACTTTTGTTTCATGTCATTAGACTCTTGCAACTACCATCTGGTTTCCCCGTTCTTGTATGTAACCTCTCACCTCATTTATTTTATCCCTACTACGTTCAGAATTTCAAGGAATATGTTCCAGACGATGTTGTCTAAACATTTCTCTAAACCTATAAATGCAATAAAGGAACGTTGCCTTGTTTCAGTATATCTTCTCAGCTAAGTCATAAATTTAATGTTAGGTAGGATATTTTTACGCTGGGTAACATTCACATACGTCAGAACAACTATCTTTGGAATTTTTATTACTCCATTCTTCTTGAGATCTGTCGCTATTTCACCTCTCATTTATCTTGCATATTAGGGATATCAGTTTCGTCATGGTTGGTTCTTCCAAGGATGACTGAAGGAATGTCGTCTACTCTTGGTAAACATAGGACACTAGATAAAGCTGGGATAAGATCTACTTTAAATATGTAGAAATGAAAAATTGTACACTCCACAAAGCATATCTAGTTTCGACAACTTGTATGGATGTGAAATGAAAAGATCACACCGGCTCAGTTTACAGTTTTAGTATGACTCTGATATGAAACTCAGTCTCTCTTCTTACTAACATCCAGAATGAATGAGGAAACAAATCTTAGATTCTTGCGAGTAGTTGCATATAGTGTTAAGTATAATAAAGTAGCCAAAACTCTTAAAATAAAGCACAATATATAGTGCATTTCTCTCTCTCTCTCTCTCTCTCTCTCTCTCTCTCTCTCTCTCTCTCTCTCTCTCTCTTTCTCTCAGTGTGTGTGTGTGTGTGTGTGTGTGTGTGTGTGTGTGTGTGTGTGACCTTATTTCATGAGAAACATAGAACACGGGACAAAACATACACGTGAATACGTCTTGACACAGTGAATGTGAATAACACGGAATTCTGTTGCCACTCGTCTGAAAAGAAGAGAGTATTGGAAAACGCTTATCCCTTTGCAATATATGCTAAATAATTCAGATTTAAAATATGCCTAGGGAGAGTAATCTATCTCCTTGATAAAGTGCCCGCCATCTCTTTTTGTTCTTTTCGTATGCGGAGATTCGTACGGTGTCTTGTAAAAACTGATGATCTTTATTTCTTCGGGTACAACTGAGCTCAAAGTAGATGATAAACTGCAAAATTGTTTCATGCTTAGATATGATATTTATCTTAGGGAATAGATAACAGGACAGTGAACTAGGGCAGAATTTTTAGGCGAACTGTAACAGTATTATGCAGAGATTTTTCTAGATGCGCCCTTTTGCAATGTAGGTGAGGAGATTCTCGAATGCAGGTCCCTACATTTCGACCGTTACCGTTTCTGTAGCATTCTTCGAACCACGTATCTCTCTATTCTTCACATAACTCTGTATCGCAGCGACCTGTCTCCGAAGTATACAGGTTGTTTCACAATTCATGTTACACACTTCCAGACGTTGTAGAGAAGACTTAGTAGATTAAGTTCTAAGTTCAAAAACTTCATCCAACGACGCTGGAGAGCGTTAAAGTTAGTGGCACTGACACCTTTAAATGTATTTACATGAATACTGATTCCTTGATGATGTCACAAACTTTCTTGGATTTTGGAGAAGAAGAAATGTATTAAGATGAGATAAATGTCCCTGCACAGGAAACGAATGAGTTGAAAGTTATGAGCGAAAACCGTTCTGATTCCTCTGACAGTGTAATATTGGTACTGTTGTTGCTAATATTGTAGGGTGGGTAGCTTTCAGAGATGTTACTATGGATCAAAATAAGAAAAAAATGATCAGTAAACATGGGTTCTAAAATGCTTACCTGCGAAGCTATGAGCAGTTCTTCATCTTCGCTACTGTGGGACTGACCTCTATTGAACAAGTACCCGTAGCTCTTGAGTTACGTATTTTAGAGTCCAAGTTTAACAGAGCCTTTTTTCTTGTTTAGTTCCATCTCTGAAAGTTGCCTACCCTACAATCTCAACAACAGTACCAGTACATGAATTCCACTGTCAGAGATATAAAAACGGTTGTCGCCTATAACTTTTGACATGTTCGTTTCCGGTACAGATACCGTTACCTCAAAGTGGTACATTTATCTTTCATCCCAGAAAGTTCGTTCGTTTCCGGTACAGAGACCGTTACCTCAAAGTGGTACATTTTTCTTTCATCCTAGAATGTTCTTTCGTTTCCGGTACAGGGACCATTACCTCAAACTGGTACATTTATCTTTCGTCCTAGAAAGTTTGTAACACCATCATGTAATCACCCTGTTTACATGTATTTACAGGCGCCAGCGCCTATAACTTTGACGTCCTGTAGCGTCTTTACAGAGTCTTCAAGGATAAGGTCATTTTATTGACAGGGAGGTGGCAGGTAGTTCAGCACTGTAGGCGTCTGTGGTAACAAATTCAGACTAAGTGAAACACACTTCTCGCAGTAAAGGGTACCCAAACAACCGCATAAACACATAGTGGAAACGCCCTTGCCGTCTACGCTGGCTAGTTTGCTCGCACTAAAACGACCATAGAGGTGTCGAATGTAATTTTACAATAGATTTCTAAACATCTTGTGCCTATCGTTGCAATTTGGTAATAGTTCTTGCAGGTCTTGGAGAATGAGTAAGTTCCCACTTCGTCATGTCCCATATGTGTTCAGTTGGTGACAGATCTGGTGACCTTGCTGGCCAGGGCATGACGAAGACCACTTTGCATTGCAGCAGCCGATTATGGACGTGCTTTGTCCTACTGAAACAGAATATCACCTTCCCGTAGAAGAGGGGCAGTAGCACGGGATATCAGCTTCTGCAGTGTAGGGGGATTGATTACTTTACCACGCAGAAACACACTTTGTGAACGCAAGTTGTAACTGAGGTCCCTCTCCACCATGAAGCCTTGGATCCATGAAGCCTCGGATGGGATCAGCGTTTCTTGGGCGAATGCACTCTAGAATAGGCAGCTCACCAGGTCTGCGACGCACACATATATGTCCATCACTCGCATGCAGAGAGAACTTAGTTTCTTTACCGTCAACAACAGAGCACCATTCCAATCCCCGCTCAATGCTGTCGTGTTGTCAGTGGTGAGCAGGCCAGAGGTACACGTGCTCTTAATCCTGCTGCAATGGTGTTCAATCGGCCAATGCTGTTCGCAAAGTGAGTCGATCTTGACGTGTGCCTGTACTACGCAGACTTCCAGAACTGGGTCAGCAGGTGTGGGAATGTTCCACAGACCGCGACTGAAAGCGGTAGCACACCACCGATACATTACGCTGAACCCGTGTAGCAATCCGTCGTAGAGTGCCTATTCTTCAGTGGGGTATGGTTATACCCAAGAATGAGTGTTGCACACACTGTTGACGTCTAAACTCACCACACTTATTGTCTGCAGGCAAAACACAGTGCGCGCTGACATCCCCTCTAAGGTCCATCTGATAGTCGAAGACCGTGACAAATGAAGCTCAAATACTGCAGCCCTTGAGTATGCACATACATACCCTCGTACCATTGAACACATTTCTTGATGGTGTTGTATTTTTTCAAGCAGTGTACGACCAATAGCGTTCACTGGAAACTACTGGAATATTTCTCTCCTGTTCCTTTCATAGTGGAGTATTGGTTAAAGCACTAAACATCAGGTTCAACCCTTCGCCAGGACAGTCGATTACACAACCTACGCTAACAGAAATGGAAAATATTATGGCATGAAAACCCAGACCGAATGTTACTACAGTGATTTTCCAGTTTTCCCCTTAGCTGTGGAATATGCTGATTACATTTCATCCTTCTGTGAACTTATTATCACTATAGAAAAAAAAACATTTACAGCGACGAAGAATGAAGTGAATACATGATGGCTGTTGAGTCTGTCTAGCACTGCCGGAACTTTTCAGGGGGAAATCGCAGCATAGCGCGCCAGGAGGCCGTGTATGTTCTGCTTATCGCTATGTTTCAAATACTTCAGTAGGGCCGAACCATTGGTATGAGGGAAATGGGATAATCATACAGTCAGATAACAAAGGCAAGTGGCTGCTGATCAATAACTGCAGAACCAATGGTACAATACAGTCAGGACACCTGTTTTACGAGAAGCATGGCCGGCTTAATGCCCAAGCGACTCAAACTGCAGCTTTGGTGCCAAGCGGAGAGGGACGTCAGGGGTACTTGACTGTAAAATTGCGTATGGGGTGTATAACAGGAGCAAAACATTACAGTAAGCGTAGGTCCGCGAGTAAGGCATTTGCGGATTGATTGAGAATATGTCGTCAGATACTTCAATATTAAATATTTCCCAGTTGCCAAAAATGTCGGTGAAATGTAAAATTTTCTGCGTCCAACTGTGCAAAAGAAATTTAATTGACATTTTCCCAATACTTTTTAAGCGTACGATTTATCTTGACTTAATTACAACTGAAAGGACTTTTTGAAAACTCAAGTTTATAACGTATTTCCTTAAATCCATGCTTGCTCAAGAACGGTAATGTGGACTGTCAAATTTAACCGTGGAAAGCGATACCCTAAAGTTAATAGAACCAGAATCTTTTTTAAAATCTATTTTGCTTTTATCCACGCGACGAATTGTTTCACAGGGAGGAGGTAGTGTCCGATCATGTGTTAACGGATACGTCGGGAGATTATTTAGTCAGAGGCGTTGCTGCACACGAATATGAGGCTGACAGGGAGGTAGACAGAGGTATCGGTAGGGGGTTTGTGAGGTTTGGGGAAAAGTAAGATGTTAGATGTTTCCCACAGTTCCTAATAGTGACATATGGTGAGGATCCCGTTATAAAGCGCTTCAAAGGTGACGAGAAAGGAATGGGGCAATCTTTTAGGACCGACAAGCAATGCACATGTGGCCAAGGGATGTATTTCGTTTTTGTGAACTGCTTGTTCCATGTCATTTGTTGTGGCTTGGAGTACTAATTCTGTTTGTGGTTTGTTGTCCAAACAGTGGCAGGTGAGAACCAGGGATGGTCAGAGGTGTTTGTGCGTTCTCGGATTGTACGGAATTGGGAGTAATCAAAATGAGGGTCGTCCGGAATGGAGAAGGAGGATACACAGTGATCAGCTTTTTGCAGAATGTCAGGTAACACAGTTGTAGTAGAGGAGTAGATTTAATTACGTGCTGTGAGTCGATAGAATGTTTTCAGAATCATGGAAGAGTAAATAGGGAGTGGCTTGTTTTATAATTATTTTTTATTAATAAGTTAATGATGTTTCTCTGTATTTGTCGGTGACGTGTGAGTGTATCCCGGTCACGAGTCCATAATAACGAGCGTTACCAGTGACGGTATTCTCGAAGGAGGCGTAGGTTTTGGGCGTGGGGGCAATGGAGTGATTGGGGCGGTGAGGATATATGGTATTGGATGGAATATGGGATAACAGTGTGTCTGACAAAGTCTGCTGCAGGAAGAACTTGGGGAGAATATATGGTCTTGGTAGGAATATGGGAGGACAGAGCGTCTGACAAAGTCTGCTGCAGGAAGAACTTGGCGTGAGTGAAGTCATGAGGATGTGTGGCTTCTAATTTGTTATCAATGGGTAGACATTGCAGTTTGTGTAGTAGTAGTCTCGAATAATCTTTTGATGTAGAATAGAATGGAGTTAATTGGAAAAAGTTGGATGTATGGAGTGGTTAGGTCAGATTGGTGGTCCCTTCCAATTGTGTCGAAGACTGCTGCAAGGAGGCGTTCAAGGAGGTCTGAAGAAGCTAATGCGACGCCTGGAGAGCTTTTGTTTTAAGGACGTGTATGCTGAGGAATGGGGAAAATGTAAATTGACGCCACCGTTGGAGTTCTACAGGGGGTCTACTATGGATATTAAGTCAGTGGCAATAACATAGGTCAACAAGGAACGGTCGATGTGAATGCTCTGGTTGGATGTAAATAGTGGCACAGGTATTGGTTAAGATGCTGAAGAAGTGGGTAAGGTTAAGGTGTTTGGTGATAGTACTGTATAAATGCTGGGCCGCACAGTGGTGTTCCTTTGTTTGACCTTCAGCCGTGGAAAGGTATTACGTTTCTTTAACTCAGCATAACCTCACAAAAGCTGGGGCAGACATAGCAAGGACGAATACCTATCATGTCATTAGTGCTGTGAATCTCCTGTAGAAGCTCTACAAGCAAGCGCAAACGAACAGGGAAAGCCAAACAAAGATGAACATGTAATCAAGTAGTGTCCCAGAAAGCCGTGACTGTGAAAGTGAAATATACGCGCGAATGTGTCACACACTGTGTCGCTCCCTTATGATAAGACTGAGCTACAAATGTCAAAAAACGTAAGAGAATCATTGATATTCAACGAAGAGATAGAAAAGCCAGTTTTTCTTGAAATCTAATTGCTCATTCGGCATATTAATAGCACATCCCTTTCGACTGTCAACAACTTCCAATTTGTTAAGAATATTTAGTAAATTTCCCTTGGGTTCCTTATGTTAAATTCGAAGACTTATGCAGATAAGTTGTAGCTGAATTATAACAAACTATAGCTTCTTCACCTCCCAGTACCTATTGCAACCTACATCCTTCTGAATCTGCTTAGTGTATTCATCTCATGGTCTCCCTCTACGATTTTTACCCTCCACGTTGCCCTCCAATGCTAAATTGGTGATCCTTTGATGCCTCAGAACATGTCCTACCAACCCATCCCCCCTTTTTGTCAAGTTGTGCCACAAACTCCTCTTCTCCCCAATTCTATTCGATACCTCCTCATTAGTTATGTGATCAACCCATCTAATCTTCAGCATTCTTCTGTATCACCACATTTCGAAAGCTTCTATTCTCTTCTTGTCCAGACTATTTATCGTCCATGTTTCACTTGCATAAACGGCTACACTCCATACAAATACTTTCAGAAACAACTTCCTGACACTTAAATCTATACTCGATGTTAACAAATTTTTCTTCTTCAGAAACGCTTAGCCTTGCCATTGCCAGTCTACATTTTATATCCTCTCTACTTCGACCATCATCAGTTATTTTGCTCCCCAAATAGCAAAACTCCTTTACTACTTTATGCCTCTCATTTCCTAACCTAATTCCCTCAGCATCACCCGATTTAATTCGACTATATTCCATTATCCTCGTTTTGCTTTAGTTGATGTTCATTTTATATCCTCCTTGCAAGACACTGTCCATTCTGTTCAACTGCTCTTCCTAATCCTTTGCTGTCTCAGACAGAATTACATGTCCTCGGCGACACTCAAAGTTTTTAATTCGCCTCCATGGATTTTGTTTCCACATTGTCAAAAGCTTTCTCTAAGTGTACAAACGCTATAAGCGTAGGTTTGCCTTTCTTTAATCTTTCTTCTAAGATAAGTCGTAAGGTCAGTATTGCCTCACGTGTTCCAACATTTCTACGGAATCCAAACTGATCTTTCCCGAGGTCGGCTTCTACCAGTTTTTCCGTTCATCTGTACAGAATTCGCGTTAGTATTTTACATCTCTCACTTATTGAACTGAGAGTTCGGTAATTTTCACATCTGTCAACACTTGCTTTCTTTGGGATTGGAATTATTATATTCTTCTTGACGTCTGAGGATATTTCGCCTGTCTCATACATCTTGCTCACCAGATGGTAGAGTTTTGTCAGGACTGTCTCTCCCAAGGCCGTCAGTAGTTCTAATGGAATGTTGTCTACTTCCGGGGCCTTGTTACGCCTCAGGTCTTTCAGTGCTTTGTCAAACTTTTCACGCAGTATCGTATCTCCCATTTCATCTTCATCTACATCGTCTTCCATTTCTAAGATTTGTCCTCAAGAACATCGCCCCTGTATACACCCTCCATATACTCCTTCCACCTTTCTGCTTTCCCTTCTTTGCTTAGAACTGGGTTTCCATCTGAGCTTTTGATATTCATGCAAATGTTTCTCTATTCTCCAATGGTCTCTTTAGTTTCCCTGTAGGCGGTGTCTATCTTACCCCTCGTGAGATAAGCCTCTACATCCTTACATTTGTCCTCTAGCCATCCCTGCTTAGCCATTTTGCACTTTCTGTCGATCTCATTTTTGAGACGTTTGTATTCTTTTTTGCCTGCTCCTCTTACTGCATTTTTGTATTTTCTCCTTTCATCAATTAAATTTAGTGTCTCTTATGTTACCCAAGGATTTCTACTAGCCCTCGTCTTTTTACCTACGCGATCCTCTGCTGCTTTCACTATTTCATTCCTCAAAGCTACCAATTCTTCTTCTACTGTATTTCTTCCCCCCATTCCTGCCAATTGTTCCCTTATGCTGTCCCTGAAACTCTGTACAACCTCTGGTTCTTTCAGTTTATCCAGGTCCCATCTCCTTAAATTCCCACCTTTTTGTAGTTTCTTCAATTTTAATCTGCAGTTCATAGCCAATAGATTTTAGTCAGAGTCCACATCTGCCCCTGGAAATGTCTTACAATTTGAAACTTGGTTCCTAAATCTCTGTCTTACCAATATATAATCTATCTGATGCCTCCTAGTATCTCCAGGATTCTTCCATGTATACAACCTTCTTTTATGATTCTTGAACCAAGTGTTAGCTATCATTAAGTTATGCTCTGTGCAAAATTCTACCAGACGTCTTCTTGTTTCACTTCTTACCCCCTATCCATATTGGCCTACTACGTTTTCTTCTCTCCATTTTCCTAGACTGGAATTCCAGTCACCCACGACTATAAATTTTCGTCTCCCTTCACTACCTGAATAATTTCTTTTATCTCATCATATATTTCATCAATTATTCATCATCTGCAGAGCTAGTTGGCACATAAACCTGTACTACTATAGTAGGCGTGGGCTTCGTGTATATCTTGGCCACAATAATGCGTTCACTATGCTGTTTGTAGTAGCTTACCCGCACTCCATTTTTTTCTTCATTATTAAACCTACTCGTGCATTACCCCTATTTGATTTTGTATTTATAACCCTGTATTCACCTAACCAAATTTTGTTGGCAAGGTCCACGGTTCATGGGGGGCAGACGTAGATAACAGGTGTGAAAGAAAGTACTGCAGGTCAGAAAGGTCTGAGCAGAAATGACTTCGTAATCAGTCTAGATGATGTTGCAGGACTGTAGTCTGGATGTAAGATACTTAAAACTAGTTTTCCCGCTCGCCGTGCAGCCACATAGGCAGAAGTAATGACAACAAGATTTATTCGGGAGAAGTTATACAGTAGAAGTATGCGTCCGAGCGATATAGGATGAGTCTGGGTGCTTGTTTAGCTCAACACGAAGCAATGGAAGACGGGTACCAGCGCAAGAACGTGTGCGAGACAGGTAGGCGCAGTCCAGGAAGTTGATGTGGAGCTGCATCAGGGTGGTAGACGCCAGGAACGGTGTTGCAGTGAACTCCAGTACAAGTTAGGTGGAAATGCAGCGATCAGCCAGCAGCTCGCTGTGAAACAGTAGAAGAGAAACCCAAGAACAGAGAACCTAGGACCCTCGGAAGGCGCTCTGGAGTCACTCGATGGCAGCCAGCCGTAGGCCCCCATTTCGAAGGCACTTCATCTTAGGTCCTAACAGCATCAGTACTAGGAGCGGCCCATTCACCAACAGCTGGTGTAGGCAGCGTCGAAGTTGTGATTGGATGATCCACATAGTGTCGATGGCTAGCAGGGAGTACTTTCGGTGTTGGCAGTAGTCGATAGCAGATGCTGCTGGGTTTGGATGATAAGCATTTATACTAGTCCGCCCTAGATTTATTATGATAAACCGTCACTTTGTGTTACATATGAGGCACAGCAACAGGCGCCAGTCCTCTCCGTGTGGTAAACTGTGCTCACCTCAATATCTGAACGGAGGCTCTCGCCTCGGAGCAGGCATTGGAATGTTGTAAGCCGCATTCCGTTCCACATGGTCGCGTGTTGCGAGACCAATTCCGAAAAGTACGGATGTAAAAAAGGAGATTAGTATGGATACATTACATTGCATTTTACATGATATTAATTTACTATTTAAATAATGAAATTAGCACACTGGACTCGCATTCGGGAGGACGACCGTTCAATCCCGTCTCCAGCCATCCTGATTTAGGCTTTCCGTGATTTCCCTAAATCGTTTCAGGCAAATGCCGGGATGGTTCCTTTGAAAGGGCATGGCCGATTTTCCTTTCCAATCCTTCCCTAACCCGAGCTTGCGCTCCGTCTCTAATGACCTCGTTGTCGACGGGACGTTAAACACTAACCACCACCACCAAGTAATGAAATTTGGCATCTTAGATGGCAATACAAAATACAATAACTATTCCCTTCAATAAACCGACAAAAGACAAGTTTAGTAAGACACAAAATATCAGAGAATGGAAACTTCAGGTAGCAATATTAACAATGTGCGATAAAACAGATTGTTACTTACCATAAAGAAGACACATTAAGTAGCAGACAGCCACTTACTCAAGGCCTTCAGACAGCCTTCATCAGCAAAGGAGGAACATAGGCCATTCATGCACACAAGCAAGCACATCTCACACACAACTGAACACCAATTGCAGCAGCTCGGACCAGAATGTAGCTATCACTTGAGAGAATCAGTAATCTAGGGAGCAGGGAGGTGGGGGTGGGGGAAGGGGTTTCAGTGGCTACTTCAAAACCTGACCCATCTGGATCATACCATTCGTCAGCAGCTGCACAGATGAGGGTTATCCTTACAACACCTTCTCCACTACTGTAATTATCCCAATCTCAACCTACAGTAACATAGTGTTCCCACAACCTCCACTCAACAGTTTCCACCCCCTCTGTCCTATCATCTCCCCCCCCCCCCATTCTCGCCACCCAACCTCTTTGTTTGCCTCTCACTGTCACCACACTCTCCATCTTTATCCACTCCTCTCCATTTATTTCTCCCTTTTGCCCCACCTCCCTGCCCGACAACCTGAGATGCTGCACCCATTGGCATTCTAGACCCTGCACACTCTGCCAGACCCTTCCTCTCCCTCCCTCCCCCCCCCCCCCCCCCCAGATTGCTGCTTCCATCCCATCCATTTGATAGTTGCATTTTGACTCAAGCTGCCAGAGCTAGTGGTCATGTGCGTGAGGTGTGCTTGCTCGTGTTTATGAGTGTTGTGTGTTTCTCTTTTGCTGATGAAGGCTGTGGCTAAAAGCTTTGTGGCAGTATCTTTTGGACAGGCAGGCTCCATTCCATCAACTTATACCCAGCTACTTACTTCTACCTTCCGTTAAACCTCAGTTTCTTGGGTCCAGAAGAATTCCACCACTCATAGGAGCTTACATTTACTTATAATCTTTTCGCTAACGCTAAGATTAACATAACAGTAACTAGCATTTATGATAGGAAGCAACACCAAGGAGGAAAGTGGTAATAGCGTTGAGGAGAGTACTATTAGCAGGAAAGTATAATGAGCCAATGGGATTGCCTGTATTGGGGTGGAAGCCAGTCAGTCTGTTACTACAGCACTTGATGGCTGAAATATTCGGTCGACAGTAATTGTCCTCCAGACTAGAGATTTAGAGCAGGTAACAAGAAAAGAAGCCCTTGCTGACTGTAGAGCACTTATAGACAGCCTAGAGGGTACAAAGAACAGATGGTTAAATTTTCTTAGCATCTCTGTTTCTCGGGGTCAGTTATTAATCTTAATAATAGCAGGTCTTTTCCTTTCGGAGACTGCTGCTTAGTAATAAGAATTTCCTCGATGGTTAAAAGACCTCCGTCACGGCCCGTAAACGGCTATTTACTGACTGCTATGCAAAGGATGTCATTTTCCTCAAATATACTTCCGTGTCACTTATCCAGCACTATATTTTTAGAGTACACTTCAGCTGTCATAGCGTTGTGAAAGAAATCCAATACACATGGCTACTTTAAGACGACATGTTTTATATTACATCTTCAGGGTTTTTATTAGAATATAAGTAAATTTCTTAGCTACTAAATTTCATCTACTTGAAGTAACAGTCTTAGTTCCTAGAGAAGGAAGACTTATTAATTTTGTCTGTAATTATTCCAACAAAGTTATGCTTTTTACATAATTTTCTATTATTGTAAATTTTACTACAAGGGTTAATAACTAATTTTATGGATACCATATGATATGTATAATATTTCACGCACTACGCTGTTAAAGGTAGGCCTTAAGTAGGCAATCAATGCACTATTTTTCTCAGTTATTAGACAAACGTTATTCACCAGAATTATTCACGCCCAGCCACGAGCAGTTTTTGTCAGTTTATTTTATGTAAGTCGCATAGCATGCCGATTTACACATTGGTTGCATATTACACATGATTACGTGTGTACCGCCCATGTGCCCACTACGCGGAAGTCACCTTAGTTTACGAGCCTCGTATGTTAGTCAGTTGGCAAGTCTCATCAGTGAAGTTCATATTGTTTTACCTGATGACCATGAGTTTTTACTTTATTGCTTTTGGGATAAACTTTTATTTGACAAGAGCCAAAAAGCTATTCTCACGTACCTTTTTATGAAACTGCTAACCAATGATTGGTAAGCAGTTTCATATAACAGCTGTGCTATAGGGTATAGAAATAAAAGACGGCAATTTACTTAGGCGTTTTAGAGATGTACTTACTTTTACTAATGACAGGTCTGGGCTGTATGACTACATATGCTTTTCTGACGAAGCTTGCATTTCATAGAAGTTTGATATATTTTGACATAAAAATAAGTTTTTGTACTTGTAAATGGTCTAAGGCTGAAATCTGGATTGCATACTAATAAAATAAAAATATATTACAGTGAAATGATGGCAGCACCATTCAAACAAAATTACTATGACTGTGGCTCCAGGCAAAATAAAAATTGTATATCGCTTTAATGTTCAAGATTTTTAAACAGAATGAAATTTTGGAACATTTTTATAGGGAACCGTAAGCTGTCTTACAGATACATTACATTTTTCATTGTCATCAAGTGTATTCTATAATTTTTTATACAAAGAACAACAATAAATGTAAGGGGAGCTTGAACACATTTTTAATCACACCTTTTAAATTACTGGCAAAGCTGTAAGTGGTTTTGTGTTTTCCAGTACAGAAACGATGCTTGACATGATAATGTAATACCATGCTTTGTAATCCCTAGAAACCATAATGTAATACCTCGCTTTGTAAACCCCAGAATGTATACACAAATGAAACTGAAATATACATTAATCACTCATAACGATTCAGGATTTAAAAAACTGATTCCAGATAAAACGTCATTTTATATTACAATTTTATTCTGTGTGCTTTTTGAACGCAAACTGGTTAATACATTCATTTGTGTGGGTTTGCACCTCTTAGTCGATTACCAAAAATAATTACATTTCTTAATCTTAACATGAAGATGCTGTTGATCTTAAATAATTTTGATGTTTCCGTTTTGAAAAAGCTTCTCTCCAATTGGTTTTACTTATGGCACTTGTGAGGAATATTCTCAGCATCACCACTGTATTAGGTAGCCCTTATACCAGTTTCGCTTCAAAAATAAATCTTAATAAACTCATTGGGCCGGAATCAATAAGGTACGTTTTGTAGCTACACAAGCTCGTAGACGAACGAGTTAAAGATTAAACTCTCATCTGTCAATGTCTTGAGGAGCTTGGTCGTGGTTGCTTTTCTCATTATCAACGCCCAGTATTATTTCAAGCATTAAGAAGACGTGTTCTTCGACAAAATTCTGGATATGATCGAAGGTTTCTAGAGTTTTGCCAGTTAGTGTATCTAACAAAGAAAACATTTTTCATTTTTTTTTTTTTCCGTGGTATTGATCGGCATCTCTAGTTTTACCACCAGGAAAGTGCATCTTTCTAATTCGCCGTGGAGGTTGATTAGAAATGTCAAGCTCTTGACTCTACCTTTTAACGTAACTTAAAGGCTCGTCTACAAATTCCTCTCGCTTCTGTTCCAATACAGTCTGTAAGGCGCACATTTTCTGTACACACTGATATATGTTACGTCGATCCGTTTGCAAATGATTTTGGGTATCATTCACTTCCAGCACCGCCGGTTACGAGAGACCCAGGAAACGAAGAGACAAAAACGACTGCATCGAGACTGACAAACTTCTTGTGTCCATTCGTGTGTTTAAGCTTCTCTAGCGTTCTCTGACTGTGTTTGTAATGACTTCGTGTCGTTTCTATTGTACCGCCTCTTGTACTCCAGCATGTGTCCTGCATCCTCTTCAATCTGTAGCAGCAATCAGAATCTCCAATCAGTGTGTGAACATTGAAAAGAAAGCACAACAACGTCCCAGTGTGTCGAAATTAGTCAGTGAAGTTCCCTCCACCGACGCCGCAAGGAAGTAACAAGCAAACTACCAATGAGTGTTTTGAGCAGGACTCAAAATCTGCAGTAACATCGATATTCGGTGCTGCACATCTGTCTGTCTTCCAGCGTTTGTAGCACCTTTATCATAAGCTTCCCCTGCATAACTCATAGTGTCGGGCCCATCAGCGTCGAGCTTACCTAATATCATCTCACTAATACGTTAGGCTTCAGTGAAATCTTCAAAGGCTTCCACTACTCATACTTCCCGTCTCTCAATCATCACGTATCATAATACTTGGCTTGTTTGATCTTTAATATCTGGGTACTGTCGAGTATCATGGAATAATACGCGGCATTTTAAACCTCTCCTACAATTTATTGTGCAAGCTAGATTCCCTAAAGTGTTAATAAACACGTTTTGTTAATCTGAGGACATACAAATAAGTAAAAATATTTTCGAAGAACAGGATCGTACATCGTCAGTAGATGCACCATTTTTAAAATTCCCAGTTGCCAGGAATAAAATATATGGAACATTCTGAGTAGCATTCAACCCAATTTTTTAGTTTCTTTTGAAACTACTTCTTGCCTTTTTACCAATAGTCTGTCCTTTTTGAAGACTTGCTCTTGACTCATGGATGGCGACTTTGGGGTACAACATTTTAGAAAGAGTTAACTTGTTTTGCAAACGACTATATTTTGTGGGCAACTTCAGCCAATAGTAATATCGCATCTGAAGGTTAGAAAAGTGATTCAGCGTCACTAGAACCCAAAGAAAGTCATAACAAAAAGTGAGCACATGTAGCCCAATTTTGCATGTTATGTCGAAAAAAAATTTTAATCGACGTGTTTGTACGGTTTACCTTATAAAACGTTAAACTGGCTATAGAGCACGTTCTGAAAGGTGCAAAAATTTAAAAAAAGTCGCTTATCAACAAGCTGTATGCTTTGATGTTAAAAGTATACAGTGGCAGCTCCACCATGGGTCACATAGGTGGGCCAAGGACGCTCCAGATTATAAAATGGGGGAGGGGGGCTAGCCTTGGATTCACATGTACATGTATGGGGGACTAAATGTTGTTTAAGATTAATTTATTGACCCTACATAATTTCGCCAGTAAATTCATTGTAACAAAGATCATAAATTGCCATATTTGGCTGTAGTAAAGATTAAATTTATGTGTGTATGGTTTGTGTTTATACTCACTGTATACTTGCTGTTAATCTGTGCATTTATGTATCTGCATTAACGAGATAAAATTTCATTGACTGGCTGTAAGTACCTGCACCGTACTGAACTTCTGTTTGCCATTTATTCTGTAGTCAAGGCCATCATCTGCTTTATCACGCCTCCTCGAAAATTCTATCTCGTTGCCTTTTACCAACTTATATCTCATTCTAGTGTTATTTTTCCTTGAGAAAGAGCATGCAGTGTTGAATTCTGTGTACAGTGGCCGTAGGAAGTAAAGTTCTAGTAAAAACCAGTGAGACAATCAAGCTCCCATGTATATAACAGCTTCAAAGGTCTGCTTACTGAACAACTCAGTTCATTTGTTAAATATTTGACTTCAAGTAGGTAGAATTGCCTACAATTTGCTGGAAGTCGTCAAGTACTCTCATGATCAAATTTTGGGTGTATATAATTTGGGTAATCTGCGTCTCGTTTGAAGCAAAAGCTGGCTTTCATACATCTCATTGTTCACGTCATATCTCCTGAAGCGTATGTGTCGTGCCATGATATTATTTTGCAGGTACATTCTGTGGTTTATGTGGATACCGTCTGCAAAGTGAGTTGCGAATAGAGTTAGTAGTACAGAATCAATAAATTAAAAAGGCATGCGTGACTATATTCAAGGAAATGCTAGTTTTTCACATATCTAAACGCATTTGACGTCATGTCTCCTGAACGTGTGTCGTATAAGTTTGCAGGTATATTGAGTGGTACATGTACACTGGTATCAAAAATTGAGGCAACAAAAGGACATTTTCCAAGGTTATATATATTTTGCAACAAAACAGTGTAAACAGTGATAGTAAGGTAGAGGCAATGTAAAGAATACTCAACGGAAGCACCTGCAATATGCATAACGGTAGATAAAAGTGTTCTTCGTTTTTTCCAGCCTAACGGATTTACACACACATTACGGCAATTGGTTAATGTGCTCAGTCTGGGGTGTGTCGGCTTTTGGCATCAATACATTCCTGACAACGACGGGGCATCCTGTGGATGATACCACCAATCTCATGTTAAAGCAGAAAGCCCATTCTTCCTGAAGGACTGCTCGAAATTCCTGGAGAGTGGTTGGTGGATGTTGCAATTCGCCTCCCTAGTGCACCACATACACGCCCTGTGGGACACAAATCGGAAGAGCTTGCAGGTCATGCCATGCGTGCAATACGTTCCACTTCTAAGAAAACTCATCCGCTCTTGCTCTGTGAGATCGATCATTATCATCCATCAATACGAAATCTGGGCCTGCACCACCCCTCAACAACCGTACATGAGGTTCCAAGACCTCGTCACGATACCTGACACCAACTAAACTTTGCCGATTCACGCATACTGTTTCATGAAGAGGTGTTCATGCGATCAATGTAATACCTCCTCATAATGTTAGGGATCCTCATCAATAATAATCTCTTTCCATAATGTTTAAGTCCCGAAATCGTGTTTCACGTTCCCTACAGGTGCCAATGCGTCGAGAATCACTCTGTAAATGGCTCTGAACACTATGGGACTTAACATCAGTCCCCTAGAACTTAGAACTACTTAAACATAAGTAACCTAAGCACATCACACACATCCATGCCCGAGGCAGGACTCAAACCTGCGACCATAGCGAGCGCGAGGTTCCAGACTGAAGCGCCTAGAACCGTTCGGCCACAACGGCCAGCAATCACTCTGCAGACCAAATCGGGATTCATCTTTGAAAAGAAAATTGTCCCACTGTTTGACCGCCCAGGTGGCATGTTGACGACTAAACATTAGACTTTCTTTTCTCTGGAGACGCATCAGAGGTGCACATACAGCAGATCTCCAATAACAAAGGCCACTCAGCTGAAGCCTTGTGGACAACGTTTGTCTCGATGTAACACGTCCAGTGAATGCTGCGGGGTCAGATGCCTGTTGAAGTGCAGTGCTAAGGTTGTACCAGGCCCTTACATCCAAATAACGGTCCCCTCTTTCTGATACCACAGGTGGACGGCACTGCCCTAATCTTTTGGGTATTGTTTCGGTCACTATAATTTATTGCCACATCCCAGAAACAACAGAATGATTCACATTAACTCATCGGGCCCGATCAATTTGCGACTGACCTGCTTCCATTTTTCTTATGGAGCTCCACGGCAGAGAGTCTGGTACGTGTCTTCTTTGTGCCATACTGCACCGTCGGTGGCTGTTTACACAGAGACTGTGGACGGGTGACTATACGTCATACACTACCCTGTCTGATTGGTGCATCTTTGATGTGGTTGTCCGTTGACCGGAATGACATTTTCCGTACAGAAGACGGTTGTGCGGACATTTATGGATAGTTTGTATGATTATACGGTGAATTAGACACAAGACTGAGAAACAGCAAGCAATGTTGAGTTGTGTGTACAGTGGCCGTAGCAAGTAAAGATCTGGTAAAAACCAGTGAAAGAATCAAACTCCCATATACAGGATGTCCAAGCTATCTTGTCCTCCCAAAATATCTGTGGTACAATAAAAGCTATTGGAAAACGACTTTCACCGGTATCAATGTAGGGCTGTGGCCCATAAATGTACATATTTGAAAACATTCTAAAACGAAAGCATATGTGTTTTTTAAGTCAAACGTATGTTTTTTTTAAATGGACCTCCTATATTTTTTCTTCAGCAACCCATAGCATGACAAAGCACATACACAATGGCGTTGATTACATCGCAATATTCCCGTTACATCCCGAGATATTAAGACACGATGTTGGCGCTTGAAACACTCAACATGCGCTGCTAGCGCACGTCCTGAGGCTCAGGCGTGAACTCCATGCTGCCCGTAATCGCGATGTGATTGACATGCGTAATCACACTTCTATACTTATCAAGGGGTCCGAAACGAATAATACGGTCTGCTGCGCGATTGCGGGCAGCATGGCGTCACGCCTGAGCCTCAGCGCATGTCGGGTGTTTCAAGAGTCAACTTCGCGTCTCAATATCTCGGGATGTAATGGGAATATTACGATGCAATTAACGCCATTGTGTATGTGCTTTGTCATGCTATGGATTGCTGAAGAAAAAATATAGGAGGTCCATTTAAAAAACATAAGTTTGTATTAAAAACACATATGCATTCGTTTTAGAATGTTTCCAAATATGTACATTCATGGGCCCCAGCCCTACATTGATACCGGTGAAAGTCGTTTTCCAATAGCTGTTATTGTTCCAGAGATATTTTGGGTGGACAAGATAGCTGGGACACCCTGTATAAAACTGCTTCAAACGTCTGATTACTGAATACTTTAATTTTGTGTGTTGCTAAAAGAATTGGCATCAGAGAAGTTATAAATTAAAAATGTCATGGCTGATGAAGCCGTTTTACTGCATGGACAGTAGAAATGTAGCAAGCGATAAATTTCTTCCTTAAATCATTTGGAGCCAGCTAGAAAAAATTTCAAAAATGTTTGAAATTACGTATAAAATTTGTCGACAGTCCCTGCATGCTGTCGTTATCAAATACTGGGTGAAATAAGTCTGGCCATTTACACGCCATCAGTTACGTTGTCTCGAGAAAAACACATAATTTCCAAATCATAACGATCAATACACAACACGGAGCAAAGCGGAGTACACAAAACATTCGCCAACGACTACAGATAAATTTTTTGCTCATGTTGGCCGTATCTTTAGGAGCCATAGACAAAAACACCCTGTGCCTAAAACTGCCACCAGATAGTGTCCACATACATCATACTCCGATACGAGTAACACACCTTTCTCGACAAACCACACAACAAAAACAAATTATGAAGATTCGTTCTATGTTCAGTTGGAAAACAGAAAAATTGATGCTACTGAGAAAAAAGCGAAAAATTGTGAAATGCAAAATAGCAGGCAGGTGTATACGTAATTTTAAAGCAGATCAATCCTTCTGTAGTTGTGACCGATGGTGAAATCATCAACCACTCTTTGCCAGTCACTGATCTGTGTAACGGTGTTTGTTACTGAAAACTTGAAATCAGCTGGTTGTATAAGCACTATCTTTATATGGCAAATCACAAACATATTTCCCAGGATGTTCTGGCAAGTTTCGAACTCTACCAAGAAAATACGAGTCTAAGGGAAAGCCACATCTACGCTTTTCTTCCATACATAAATGTAATCTGAGTCTGATTCATGCATTTTTTTGAACCGATACACTATAGCTTCCACTAAGGTATTTGCACCAACAATATCACAGTCTTTGCCCTGGTGGAAATCAGATAGTGATTTGCACTCTTCTAGCAATCACATGAACAGTCATAACGAAAACCAAAAGAAAAAACAACTCGCACTAAATCCTCGTTCTGCATTTTCTGCTTGAATGTTTATTTGGGCTACAATAACTGCTTCAGTTGCCTTCTGAGTAGCCAGACAAGCATACTGACGCGCTCATCTAGTGTGACTTAACTTTTTTAATGCCACTTTTTCAATATTCATTTTTATTTGTTCATCAATAAACATTTGAAGCAAAGTCGACTCACTCATAAAAAATATGAGGCACTGCAGTGTCATCAAAGAATCTATAACCGACTTGACCAATGTGGCTACTACGACGAAATTCAACTTACGTTTCACACAGATTGTGTAGATGGCTTGTGGGAGGTCCCTACTTAAAAGATCTTCAACATCTGCACAAGAACCACTCACAACTGCAACTCCTTCATATGTGCGTGTGAGACAGTATTTTAAATCAATTCTACAGTTTGTTGGTTTCTTTATTTATGCAGTCTGACAAAGAAATGTCCAGTTTTCTGCAGGTTCAAAGCCTAGAAAATTTTCGTATATGTTACCATCTAACTTGACAACGGCTAGTTGTTCAGTTTGCGAACAATCTTTTGAGTCGTCAACCATTACAGCAAAATACTGCGTATTTTTCACTTTATCTGCGATATGTTCCAGCATTATGTTGGTCATGTTGCTAATAATTACGTTTTGTATATCACGATGTGTGTTTTTTCCGTTTTACATTTAAGTTTTTTCGTAACACTCAGATCTTTCTTCCCTTTAAGTTCCATAACTCGAGGAGATTTCCCTTATTTATACCATCTTTCGATTCACAGTGACATCTTTGAGCTATTCCTTGAAGGGCTGTGCATCGATGTACGTGGGCAATCGTTTCTATGTATCCTCTGTTTCCTTGGTTTCCTTGTACTTCTAGACCATGCGTTTCATTTGTCAGAGCAGCTTCTGATGCTTTCTCTCTAATTTTTTTTTAATTTTTGTATGGTTCCCAACCAATTACAAGTTTTTGTGGGTGACTCTATTCTCAAGCTTCTTAAAGCGAGAATTAGAGTCTGCTGTTTTTTTTCCAGTTGGTGAAACCGTCACTTGGAAAACAAAGCAATTCTCTTTTTGTGCTTTGTGTTTGGGGAGGGAAAAATCAACAGAGAAAACAATATGGAGGACCGTGTCCAATAATATATTTTAGCAACTTGTGAATTTTGTACCAACAACGCTCCAAATGTCTTTTTCTGACTCCAAACATTCGAAAAGGATATTTCCTTAACAGAGGATATTTTGGTTCGTCAGAAGCATTCACAGACGTATCACAAATGGTCACAGACGATTAATGCTGGTGGTGCTACTGCTAGGAATAGAAACTAAATCCTTCCCTTTAGTTTACTTGAGTTTTTCATTTTCCAACACTTTTAATTCTTTTCGTACTTGCATTTTCTACATCATCATCAAACACAGTTTTTCCTACGCCACTTCCTGGATCGTGGAAACCAGCCCCCGTAATTACAGACGGAGGTGTTGTAATGTCCTCATTTGGTTTAATTACTTTTTCTTGGGGACTGACATGGTAAGCATACTTGCCATGGTACTACGTTCACTTTACACGTGCAATTATCTACCAAAAACCGTTAATACAAACTATAGAACATACGGACAAACACAAAACAACGATTGGGAATCACCGTTCGTTCAATAATTCACTCGACTAGTTGGTTCACTCGTTTTCAACAGAACAACGGATAGTTCAACGTTACCTTTATCATCATAAAATACAATTCCAGTGTACTTCTTTTATTTTGCGGCTTTAATATGGGACAATACAAAATTGTTTAACAGATTAACAGGCTGGTTTGGTATATGTCTATAACTGTTTACTAGTAGTTTGAATTTTGTGAAATAAAGTTTTATTTTGGACTTTGATCACAAATTGTCTAATTTTAGAGGCCAGGGATGGGCCAAGAAAATTTTGGGTGGACCTCCGGCCATCCTAGTCCACCCCTGGCGCTGCCACTACCTGTCTAGATGAAAACTGAGGAGTAAACGAAACAATTTTTCACTGTAACAAACGAACGAGAACAGAGCCTTTGGTGTCCAGTGTACGAACTAAAAAACCTATCTGTACTAAAACCACTGCTGATATCTATAAGAAAAACATACTACTAACACTCTCATCAGTTACTGCTGCCACTAAAGAAGATAATCTTTGGAGAGCAAATAATCATACTCTACGGTAGTTTTGGTTCAGTAAATTCTTTTCTAATTTGAAGCACTTCCTTAAGTACAATTATGTTGAAATACTGCGTGAGTACCTGTGTAGTTGCTCTGACAATACAGCTATCTGATCTAATGATCATTTAGGCAGGATTATCCAGATTGGCTGCTACCTACTGCACTCCCTCCCGCCCCCAATCTATGCTGCCTAGGGTCCCTTACACACCAGCTACTCCACTGACTTCACTAATAAACTATAGACCTCTTAGTTTCAATACTTATTGTATTGTACAACGGTGCTGTTAATTACATAACACTGTTAGTATTGTATTTTAGTAAAGTCTCCTTCATCAGCTTAATTTATTGGTTCATCAGTAGTTCATATGAAGCAAACATTAGGTGTAGCTAATATGTTGATTATGTCCAAAATCGTATTTCTTTCCTTGTATTTAACTTAACTGGACTATGTGCTCCCCAGTGGTGGTGGACTGTGCAGACACAGTACGGCCAAATTAAAAAACCTTAGTTTCTGCGTAATTGTTGACTTGCACTCCTATTTTAATCATTCCTATGCAAGGTGCAATGGATCAACGTATTTCTTATAACATAGTATAGTATTTCTATAAATCATTTAAGTTTGTTTCACCTGAAGCTCATGAGCAAATGCTGTGGATAACTAGCACAGAATGACATTTTGTTGGCTTCTATACATATGTTTCAGATCTGGTTTTTAGTTTCATGTTTAGTTAACGAATTGCGTGGCTGCTAAGTGTGCGCTTGGAGGAAGGGTTATTATCGTCTGTTTTCATTAGCAAACTGCATATTTCGTTCAATTTTTTTTCTTTATTGGATTTCGAGTCTCTCCTCCGCTCCCCTCCCCACAGAGGTGGGTCGGGCTGGCAGCAGCACAATAAGCCGCTCTGCAGCCTACAGAAAAGTTAAGAAATAGAGTCAGGAGATATAAAAACCAAACAAAAGCAGGCGATAAAACGGTGACTGTTGAAAACTGAAACATGGAGAAAAAGATATGAAGAAAAACTAAAAACAAAACAGTCGGCGATGCTGATTAAAACACATAGTAAATAGACAGGAACAATTAAAAAACACAGCGATAGTCTGGTTTCTGTTTGCACAACATAAAATAACACAACTAGTGACAGTATGATGGCTGTTCGCAACACTGACAGGGGATGCACAACACTGAACACTTAAAATGGCACTACACAAGCGACACGGCGGCAAATGGAGGTGGGGGGGGGGGCAGGACCCGGACTGATGAGGGGGGGAAAAGGGGGGAGCAGATGGAGGGAGGGGTCGGGTGGACATGAGAAGGAGTGGGAAGGCAGTGGAAGGGAGAGTGAAAAGGACTTGGTGGAAAGAAGGGAGGCAGAGAGAGAGGGCAGGATGGAAGGGGGCGACAGAGAGCCCAGGGAAAGGACAGAGGAAGGGAGGGGAAGATGAGGATCAGAGTTGATACGAGGGATAAATGGAGGCCAGAATCCAGGAGGGGGAGTCGACAGAAGCCACCTTGGGAAGGAGATGAAGGGTGTAAGGTGGGGAGTAGGGGGGACACAGTGGTGAAGGTGCAGCAGGGTTGGAATGGGGAGAAGCAACTAGGGGATGAGGGGATCAAGGTGGCAGGAGGTGTAGAGGACATACATTTGCTCGAAGGAAAGGAGCAGATGAGGGAAAGGAATCAGGTCATAGAGGATACGTTTGGGGGATGGGAGGCGTATACAGAAGGCGAGGTGGAATGCATGGCGCTCGAGGATCTGGAGGGACTTATAGAATTGTGGGGGGGGGGGGGATTTTGTTCTGCAATCGATTGCATTGCATAATGCTGCTACATAATTTCGTAAGGCAGCAACTTTTTTTTAACGATTTAGTATGGTCCTATAAGCTGTCTTTCGATACGGATGTCCTAGACGAAACGTCTGTAATGCAACGTATTCGACATATAATTAACACTGGTACAACAAAATGGCTCAAATGGCTCTGAGCACTACAGGACCTAACGTCTGAGGTCATCAGTCCCCTACAACGTAGAACTACTTAAACCTAACTAACCTAAGGACATCACACACGTCCATGCCCGAGGCAGGATTCGAACCTGCGACCGTAGCGGTCGCACAGTTCCAGACTGTAGCGCCAAGAACCGCTCGACCACTACGGTCGGCCATTGGTACAACAGTGTATACACAATGTTCTCAAGCTTCATTCATTTCATGTCTATTATACATCATGTCTTTGATAAATAAAGAAGATTCTTACACAAACGAATATACAAAGTTCTGAAGCTTTGTTTTTTTCAGTCACACGTTTCTACATGTGCCCCACATGTGGTAGGGAAGATGTATATCGATACTTGATTTCTTCCCTAAGTATTCTTTAGTATCTGTGACGTAACTGTCTCAATTGCAGCTCTAATACTCTCACGAAGCTGTAGCAGGTTTGTCACTTTTGTAGGCAATTAGGGTGGCCATGATACTTGACCATCTCTCCCAAACCATCGTTGTGAGAATATGCCACTCGGTGCATTACGAACTTCCACATGCCAGTTTGGAGGTGCTCCATCCTGATGGATGATTGGGCGTCTATGTTTTATCTGACGAAACACAGATTTAACTAGCTTGTCGAGGTACGAGTGACCAGTGATAGTTGTCTCTGAAAACAAAAATAGGCCAATAATTTCATCCTCCATTACGCAACACCAAACGTTGACATTTGGCCTGACACCTTACGCTCTCACGAGGACATGCACTACCCCAAATTCGAACTGTGTGCGTGTTGACCTTTCCACTATGGTGGAATGTTGCTTCATCGGAAGAGAAGTTGTCCTCTGTATTGATAAGCTGAATAATGTCTCCGGGAAAAGTTGAGTGTTTGGATATATCGTCGTATTTCACCTGAAGTCACTATTTTCGTTTGATGCATAAAGCTCCACTCACTTGTGTAGCGCATCGTGGACAATTGATCTTTGAACACCAAAGTCACGTCAAACCATTCGAACGTATTTCTTAGGACTTCTTGCAAACGTATCTGAAATGTGATGATAGTCTCGTCTGATACACTTAATGGTCCACCACCATTCCTCTTAGAAACAGATCCTGTCTCTAGTAATGTTGCTTTCCTAACCTTGTTTTTCCTAGCATCGTGAGAGTTTCTGTGGTCCTCTACAAGGGGCGCCGTTGAACTCCAATAATAAATCCTTGTTCTTTCTTTTGTAAAAGTTTTTCAATTTCATCGATTTTTTCTTCTGAACTCAAGATATCAAAAACGGAGAAATGATAAACGCATTCGTGCTCTGAGGGTTCCGTTAAAAACTTAATTGTACATTCACATTGTTCATTTACAAATTTTGATGAGTGATTTTGCGAATATCAAAATGGGTGACATAAACAGTGGTATCTTTGATAGCATTGACCTATAAGCTTAAAACTTTACACGTCTGAGGTACCCTCGACCTTAGTACCTGACATAAGTTTTAAGTAGATGTCCTCACCCATCCCTGAGGAAAAGGGGTCTTAACAGGCGGACAGACTGACAAGAAATGAAGTAAAATATATTTATGTGTGATATAATTATAAGTTAACAATTTCCAGAATTTTCCTTTAATTTTACTGAGAAACCTTGCTACCTGCCATATTTCATGATCACAGGTCGACAGGAAGAACCTTGCAGGGTTTTATGAGTGAGTTTGGGAGTATGAAAATATGTGACATTAAGGGGAGGTCTACTATCTTCGGCCAGAAAAAAGCATGTTCTTTGAGAACTTTTTCTCGAGATGTGTTATAGACATCAGTGTCAAATTTGGTCAAAATGTTTATTTATATTTCCTCTACAAACTAGAATTCATTCGACCAGAAGTGTCGAAGAGCAAAGTCGGAAGTGCCGTCGGAAAGGAATAAAATTAGGATGTAAATCTCGCCTGCCGTTGTGGACGAGCGGTTCTAGGCTCTTCAGTCTGTAACCGCGCTGGTGCTACGGTCGTAGGTTCGAATCCTGTCTCGGGCATGGATGTGTGTGATGTGCTTAGGTTAGATAGGTTTAAGTAGTTTTAAGTCTAGGGGACTGATGACTTCAGCTGTTAAGTCCCATGGTGCTCAAAGCCATTTGAATCATTTTGATGTAAACCTCCACGCGCGGTATGTCACATGTTGGCCGGCTCGTCTGAAATCAAAATTGAGTTGACGTTAGCGAAGTACATAAGATTCATTAGGATTTGTACCTCGCTTAAGTTATTTGGACCATAGGAAACAAAATGGCTGCCATTTGAAAAAAATGGTTTTTTTTATCGATTTTTCGACTTCGTCGGCCAAGTAAAAATATTTATAGTTAATGGTTCGGAATAAAAGTGGTACACCTCCTATAAAATTTTGTTACCTTCGTCGGAAACAAAGAATCATGCCAATCAGTTCAGTAGCGGGATAAAAAAAATGGGGAAGGGTCATTTCGAGAAAAACGCGTTTGAACTTTTGATTACATGTATATGCAATATTATGCAATCTGCTAATCCGGGTCCATAAACTAGTCCTTCCTCTTCCTCAGTGAGAGCGTTCTGCTCGATCTGGGCCAAACTGCGCTGCTCCAGAGCCGCCCGTACGGCCGGTGATAAGCGGTTTCCTGCCGCTTGAATCCGGTGGTCGTCCGAATGCTTGGCGAACTGCGACGAATTTTGGTCTATTCTCATTATTCGTGAAATTTCTCGACCAAGAGAAATACGAAAAGTATGGCCTGGCACTCGCGGGCGAACATCCGTTCCGCTACTTCGATGGAACAGTCGGAACAGTGCATATAGTGCCATCTGGCTTTGGGATACGGACTGTGCTGGTATTTAACGTACCCCCTGAGTGTCCCAATGAAGTAATCGGCCGTGTCCTGTCGCGGTACGGCAAGGTGCTTAGCATCACGAATGGAAAATGGGGCAGTGCCTACCGTTTCCAGGGCAAAAGCGGAGTCCGAAGTGTTCGTATGGAACTCCGCCACCACATACCGTCCTACTTAAATATCGCCAGTACAAGGGCACAGGTTACCTATATAGGGCAACCACAGACATGCTCCCTCTGTCAGTCTACGGAGCATCTGCGCCTGGAATGCCCGCGCAGGCGCCCTGTGCAACTGCCGCGGGAACGCTCTGAAGGAGACAACCTTGTACCTCTTCTCAGCGAGATAGTGGCGGATGCTGCCCACCGGACCGGTGAGAGAACTGACGAATCGACTCCGGGTCCGTCAGGAGTGGTGAATGCGGTACCTACTGCATCCGTTGACAGCCCTCTTGAGATTATTTCGGACCCGACGCCCGTAGTGGCGGTACCGCCGGCGGCGCCTTGTGCACCTACTATGGCCGATGGTATTGACACTGTGGAACGGATGGAGGTTGTTCTTCCTCCCCCACCCCCACCGGCAGATGACCATGTGGACGCTAAGTCCCCCCGACGTCGTCACAGGCGCCAGAAGGCGAGCCAAGAACAGAGAGTAGCAGTGAGGCTGAATCTCAGGCCTCTTCAGTTACACGCTCAGTTTCCGCTGACCGCTCTGGCGGTATGCGGAAAACTGCTCGCTAATTAGAGGCGCTTATTAATTCATCACGAGATCGGGGAGCAGTCCCCGCAAAGCGTAAAAACGAACAGGGTAGCGAACGGCCGCCGCAGCGCACTCGCACCCTCTCACATTCCGCTGCGATCGAGCCGTCTGCGCCACCCCATTCGGACTATCCCGCCAGTGGCGGGGGAGGGCTGAAATGGGCTGACGATGAAGACGACGAAATGAGTGGGCTCGTTCCCACATGAGCTGTCTGGTATTTGTCTTTAACATCGGGTATGATGTCGCAGGGTTACAGTTTCGATATTTACACACCTGCATACCTATGACCATGACCTCTTCTGACGCTACTTTCTCTGTGTTGCTTTATTATGCCTGGAATTGACCGTCAGCCAGGAGCCCTCTCCCTTTTAACGGTCAATATCAACTCAATCTCCAACCCAGTAAAATTACGCTCCCTAAAGGACTTTTTGCGCCTTGGTGCATTTGATGTGGTTTTTCTCCAGGAGGTTTGTGCCCCCTTTCTCTCTGACCTGGTTGGTTATGAGGCGCTATATAACATCGACCCTGACGGCAAGCGGGGCACTGCTTTGATCCACCGATCGGAGTTAACTACATCCGATGTTAAAAAACTAACCAATGGTCGCGTTCTTGCATGCATCATTCGGGATGTCCTTTTTATTAACGTCTACGCTCCTTCGGGAGCTAATCACAGGCATGACAGAACATCCCTTTTTACGTCAGATATCACCCCTTTCCTGACAGCTCGTCGTCTTATCGTGTTTGGAGGAGATTTCAACTGTGTTGTACCCGATGCTGATCAGGTCCCGACGCCTATGAGGTGTGAAGCTCTCTCTTCCCTCCTTCGGGTGGCTGACCTTAATGATACATGGCGCCACTTTCATCCCGCCTACACACAATTTACTCACATCTACCTCACTGGGGCAAGCCGTATTGACCGTGTTTATGTCTCTGCTGATTTGATCCCTGCCCTTTGTGCCGTCCAAGTCATTCCCGTGGCCTTTAGTGACCACTGTGCATACTCTTGCTCTTTGCATATCATGGGTCCAACCCCGATTCCTCGGGGCACCTATTGGAAGATGAATACACTTCTCCCAACGACCGAACTTCGCACTCTTGTCACGAAAACATGACTGGATTACATCGCTACTGCATCGAAGTACCCTACCACTGCGCTTTGGTGGCTCCGCTGTGCGAAGGTCGCACACTGGAAGCGTAGCACACTAGACTTCTATCAACAATGTCTCAGTGATGCACTAACCCTTCCTGCTGACAGGTATGACCAGCTACGCATGCGCCTCAACAAAATTAAAGCGACAACCCTTCGCTTCTGTCGGGAGAAGGCAGAGGGGATGGTGGTGAGGTGTCGTTCTGCATCCCTGATTGCGGGCGAGAGGCCATCCATCCATCACCTCGCCTCTGAACAGTATCATGCCAAGAAGAACGCCATTCTACGCCTTAAAGCAGCCGACGGTACGCACCTCACAGACCATCGTGAAGTCCTCAACCACCTCACAGACCATTTTACGCACCTCTTCCAGGATGTTCAGGTAGACATCGCCGCCCAACGAGCACTCATCGGTGGGGTCCCGACTTCATTGGATGGTCGAGACCGCGACCGTTTGACTGAGCCACTCACACTCGCTGACCTCACATCTGTCCTCCGTGCCTGTCCAGGACAAAAATCACCTGGCCCCGACGGTCTTCCTTATGAGTTTCACCAGCAATTTTGGGACCTGTTAGGAGACCGCTTCTGCAAAATGTGCGAGGAAATTTTTGCTGGTTGGGAGCTACCCGCCGATTTTCTTGCTGGGCGTATTGCCCTTATTCCAAAGGTCACAGGTCACTGTCGGGCTAAAGACCTACGCCCCATCACCGTTCTTAACACTGACTATAAGTTGGTGGCGCAAAGCGTTGCTTCACGTCTCAAAGAGGTAGTGAATAAGGTACTTTGTCCCACTCAATCATCTGGCGTTTCGAATCGCTCCATCTTCACCGCCGCTTCGATATACCGTGATACTGTCTTACTCACCGCCGACGCTCGAACTGCGGCTGCAATTCTTTCATTAGATTTTGCTGGTGCCTTCGATAGGGTCTCCCATCCGTACCTGCTGGCCGTTATGTCGCGGATGGGTTTCGGGGAGCGCTTCATAAGAGTCATCCGGCATTTCTTGGATGGAGCGAATTCCACAATCGTTGTAAACGGCTGCAGATCGCAACCAATTCCCGGCAGACGCTCAGTTCGCCAAGGGTGCCCCTTGTCGATGTATTTGTTCGCTTTAGAACTAGACCCCATGCTGCGTGACATCGGACGGATGGTCGATGGTGTCGCTTTCCCAGGCGTCACCTTCCGCAGTGCGGCATACGCCGATGATGTCGGTGTGTTTGTAGCAAACGCCAGGGACATCGATTCAGTACGCCGTGTCCTCAACGTTTATGAACGGGCATCCGGTGCTATGTTAAATTCCAACAAAACGGTGCTCATCCGGCTAGGACCCCAATCATTGACCATCGAACGCCCTTGGTACCGGATTGTGGGGGAATAACGCATCTTGGGCCTTGAGGTAACTGCCTGTCCACAGCGCATGTTGCCACTCACGTGGCGGCGAATTCTCACCCGCATCAGAGGCCTTTGCGTGAGTCACGCTGATCGACGACTCGATCTCCACCAACGTATCCAACTGATTAATACTTACGTCCTACCACGGACATGGTATGCCGCACAACTACTTACACTACCGAAGCAAACCGGCAGGGCCATCTCACAAACAGTATATTGACTATTGCGGCGGCATGCACTCTTCAAAGTAGATGCGCAGACTTGTACACTGCCAAAGGTCGATGCTGGCCTTGGGCTCATTGACTTTCCCCGCAAATGTGCGGCCCTCCTGATTCACCGTATCGCCACTCTGCGTGAGATTGACCCAGGTGGGACGACGGCGGTGCTTTTCGCCCGTTATCGCCCGCTATCGGCGCGTGCACCAGTCTGTCTGACACATACTCCGTTCCGGATGACGACGGTCAAGGACTATTACCTAACGGTGGCCACTGACAAGGCGCGCACGTCGAAGCGCCTTTACCAGGCACTTCGAGGCCAGCCCACGCCACATAAATTGGAGGACAGACGACCGTCGGTCATCTGGCACCAAGCTTGGGCCAATATTAACCACCCAGCGCTTCCCACGGCAGTTTCAGCCCTATGGTATCGCGTCGTCAACAATTTAATACCCACTAATCATCGCTTGGCGGCCATTCGCCTACGGTCCTCGGCTGCTTGCGGCCGTTGTGGTGACATCGACTCCAGGGAGCATCGTCTCTTATGCCCCCACGTCACAGACGTGTGGGACCTTGTGCTATTAGCGCTGATCGGTGGGACTACACCGGACAGTGTGTCCTTCGACTGGTTCCGTACCCCTGACATTCAGGCCAACCCCCGAACACGACGTAACGCAATGGTGTGACTTTTGGGCCACACCATTTTCACGATATATGACCTTTGCCTCACCGATGCTGTCTCTGTTATGGAGTACATTTGGAGCCAGCATCGTCAGGCGGAATCTGACCGGAACTATACCACTACTTTCGCAAGATTCCTAAAGGTGGCGATGGTTCATGGTTATCAAAAGGTGTTCCTGGCTGACTGAGGCACCTAATACAGGAATTGCCTGGGTTTAGCCCTGAATCTTCTGCCACTCGGACTTTCCAACTACCCTCGACTTGCCTATACCCCGGTTTTGACAGTGGCCTTCTGGGCATCGTTAGCTTAGATTATTCTATTATACTGATACTATGGAAATTGGTGACATTGTGTACACCTTGTATGAGATATTCTTGGACCATTGGAAAACACGTAATCTGTCTTAGAGGTTTATTCTAGGCGATGGGACTATCTCGCCAATTCCGTTTTCATTTCAGCGAGCTGCCGTCCATGTATTTTCTTTTGCATTCATTTCTGCCTTTATTTACTCCTCTCTCTTTCAGTTTCTAACATCATCACTTGCTTTACACCTGCAGAGGGTGGTGTGTTTTCTGAATAGTGTCGTCGCCGCCAGAGGCATCGCAGAGTCTGTCTCCGTTTTTATTTTCGGTTTATGGCAATAAGTCTTGATACTCACAGCACGCTGTTTTACGTGCTGCGTCGACACCAGAGGATGGCGGCATTTTTGGAGAGGACAAGATAGGGCTATAGGGGAGGTAGGAGGCAAAAAAGAAAAGAAAAAAAGGAGTCCATCGTTGTCTTTGCCTTCAGAATTGAAGCTGCTCACTGCCAGGAAAGTCGCAATCTCCACAGTCTTCGCACCAGAATACAAATGCTTGGGGGCGTTCGAACTTTCATTTGAATTTTGTGTGTTCCCTCCCTAGCACTGGTACAATAACTCGTCCTCCGAAAGAAAATAACTGTTGCGTGCAAAAGGCCGAATTCAGGCAGGTGCATTTTTTTTGTTCAACTGCGAGTAACAAACATTTCCGTTCCGTATTCGGAAAAACCGTTTCAGGGGTGGATTCTAAACACTTTTATGGATCCAAAAATGCAATTTTTAACCAAAAGATAGTAAACCTCCCCTTGATAGTGCTAACATGCGACTGCATTAACTTAGAAGCTTAACAGACGGATAGGATTTTCGTGTTTACGACTGGGGTTCGGAAGCCTGAAAAAAAAAAATAAAAAACAAAAATGAACTTGACATAACATTATAAATAAGAAGTTCCACAGCTAGACTTATAACACCTAACAAAACTGTCCAGATTGTTTGGTATGTTCGTATAAGGCTTTTAAATTAGGACGTTTTGTCTCGGGCGCCCCTTAATATTCTGGGTATAATCAGCTCCACCACGTGATGAACCAACAATGGCAGTCTCCACTGACCTCTGGAGTCTTCCATCAACATGCTAATCACCGATTTACGGAGGAGCAAGCAAAGCAGCCAGATTTTCTGTCCACAGGAGCGTCATGTCGTGATTCCTGCAGCGGCTTCACATACCTCGCACGGTGATGGGCCTTTGACTGGTGACGTAGATCCAATTAGCAGTGCATATTCTGCTGGTTCCGCGAGGCGTTCTAATTGCCGTAATATAGTGGAGGCTCCGCTTCCAGCTGCAGCTGCGGTCGTTGTCGGTCTGCTCGCGGCGCGGCGCGGTTAGGCGACCGCCAGTGGAGCGGCAATTAGAGGCAGCAAACCGCTGAGCATCGCAGATCATCTGCTCTGAGCGGTGATGAGCGCCGCCGCCCACGTAATGAGGACACCTGGCCGCCAGCGGCGCTGCAGTCGCGCTGTGACAACTTCCCGGCCGAGGCGCGCGACTTCTGTCCCGTCACGCAGAATACTCCCAGCCCCGTCTCGCTATATCAGAGTTCAGCGCTGAAAGGCTGTCGTAGAAATACGAGAGCTGATCATCAAATCCTAATTATCAACTCGAGAAGGAAAAGAACTGTTGTCCAAGAACTCTGTTAAGAAATAAACATTCATATTGCTGCGGAATATGAGATAATTTGAAAACCTTTTGCAACTTAAAACTGGGTGAGAGATTCCGCTTTTTGCGAGAGTCCTTTGGAGTTTTGTTGTACAAAGACACCACAACACCAAAACCCTAACTAACATGCAAAACAAAGTGATACACACTCATTTTCATTCGGAAATGCATAATAACAAAAATAAAAATTATGCTTAGCTGTTTGCAGATGACAAGTTGTAGCTTGTGTAGCAGACGCACAGCAACCAACATAAACATCCAGCAGCTTCATGTAAAGGGCGTAAACTAATGCATACATCCAGCTTTCTCCAAATAAGCTCTGAAACCAGAACATTAGACATATCGTGATAAACAACATACGATACATCAGCCCAGTAATACGAGACCCAACTGTCAACTGTAAACATACTATGTACAATATTTGACAACAATCACTCATTCACAAATGTAAATATTTTGTACCGAATTCCTTCTCTAAACGGCCAAAAGCAATAACAATTTTACAGAAAGGAAATAAAGTAACCCACTGAAGATGCGAGGGTAATCCCAAAAGTAACGTCTCCTATTTTTTTATAAGTACATAGACATGTTTATTTCTACAGTGGTTTGCATCAGTTTACAGCTTGAACATTTAGCTATTTTCCGACATAATCACCATTTCTATCGGTGAATTTTTTTAGACGCTGTGGCAGTTTTTGTATACCCATGTCATACCAGCTCGCCGCCATGCTGTTCAGAAACTTATGAACCTCTTCTGTCACTTCGTCGTCGGAGCTGAATCGCTTTCCGGCCAAATGTTCTTTTAACTTAAGGAACGCGTGATAGTCACTTGGCGCCGTCAGGACTATAGGGTGGGTGGGTGATACGCTCCACTGAAACAGTTTCAGGAGAGCAACGGTTTGCCGAGCGATATGTGGGCGAGCGTTGTCATTGAGAATGTGTACGCCCTTGCTCAACATTCCTCTTCTCCGGTTCTGAATTCTCCCTTTGAGTTTTTTCAGAGTCTCACAGTACCTGTCAGCGTTAATAGTTGTCCCAGAGGGCATAAAATCGACCAACCATACCCCTTTCCGATCCCAAAAAATGTTTGTCACGACTTTACCGGCAGACTGTGTTTGTTTGAATTTCCGCGGCTTTGCCGAAGAAGGATGCCGCCACTGGCGTGATTGTTGCTTGGTCTTAGGTGTAAAGTGGTATGCCCAGGTTTCGTCACCCGTGACACTTCAGTCCGGAATGTTGTCCTGTTCGGCTGCAGGAGGGTGAAGAAATGCCCGGGACTCATCATCTCGTTGCCGCATGTGGTCCTCAGTCAGCATGTGTGGTACCCATCTTGCGCACACCTTCCGGTAGTTCAATGTTTCTATTAAAAAATGGTTCAAATGGCTCTGAGCACTATGGGACTTAACATCTCAGGTCATCAGTGCCCTAGACCTTAGAACTACTTAAACCTAACTAACCCAAGGACATCACACACATCCATGCCCGAGGCAGGATTCGAGCCTGCGGCCGTAGCGATTGCGCGGTTCCAGACTGAGCGCCTAGGACCGCTCTGCCACTTTCCATTAAAATTCTGTGAGTGGTGCTTCGGGAAACCTCAGGAACCAACGTGCAAAGATCATCCAGTCTGAGCCGCCGATCTTCACGCATGCTTTGCTCAACATTCAACACTGTCTCCTCGGAAATTGACGGTCTCCCGCTCCTTTGTTCGTTGTGAATTTCGGTCCGACCAGCTACAAACTCTCTATACCACTTACGAACATTTTTGACGTCCATGCACTACTCACCACACACTTCCGTCAACTGGCGAAGGATTTCAATCGGCGCAGTGCCCTTTGCGTTCAAAAACCGAATAACTGCGTGGAATTCGCACTTGGTGGCAACATCCAACGGGAGCTCCAATGTCAACGGCTGCCAAGCCAAGACTGAGCGCCTCAGCGCGGCGTGCATAAGTTTACACACAGGTCGTGAAGCACTCTTCGTAACAGTGTGACCAACAGCCACACAAACAGAGTTCTGTACCTATAAAAAATAGGAGACCTTACTTTAGAGATTTCCCTCGTAGCACAAGAAGCACTGAAACACGTCTAGGTAAAAAAAAAAAAAAACTCCAAAGGTGTCTTGCATAAGGCCTAATTCCTCATCCAATTTTCTCAAAAACCACAGAAATAAGAAGAACTGCAACAGCACACGATGATTACAGCTTAAAAGTGTGTGCCGGATAGGGGCACTAACCTGGGACCTTTGTCTTTCCCAAGTAATTGTTCTACCTACTGCGATATCCATACGTGAGTTCATTTCCGCTAATCCTTCTCCTTCCATGTTGTGTAGACAGGTCTTTAGTTGTACATCGCTAGCTCAGTCTGCACAGAAATTTCCCGCTAAAGGTAAAGGTCCTGGCTTGGAATCCCGCTCCGATACACATTTTTAATCTGGCGGATAGTTTGTTCAAACTTGGTAACGTGTTCGTCCTTTGAGACCGAAGAGATGAGGAATGGGAGGACTGGGAACGTTGCGTGCAATGTATCTTACAATAATTCACAACTGATTATCATTTTAAAAATATATTCTGTAAACAGTAAGGCACAGCTTCACACCACGAAACCACCAGAAGCTGGTATAATCATTATTTACGAAATATGTGTAACAAAAATGAATAGGAAATAGCAAAAGTCAAAAATCTGGATAAATCGCTTGTGCCGGTAGGGTACGTGGGCGTCGGAAGTAGAGCGTGCTGGTGGTTTTGCTAGACTAGTGTCAGTACATCATTTATTAATAAAAACATAATCTGATAATTACACTTTGTAAGTAGGCTGTTTAGGTTTTTATATTGGTATCGCCACGTACCGCTCTGTATGAAAATCACTGACTGTGCTGTGTGCAGTCTGTGGCTGGTTAGACTCATTGTTGGAATATTCGCTTGTGTAGTGTTGGGCTGTTGGATGTGAACCGCCAGCAGTGGTGGATGTGGGGAGAGAGATGCCAGAGTTCTGAGAGGTTACTATAAGCGGAAGATCTGGACGTCTGTAGGCCAGAAAAAGAAAATTTGTAAAAATGGATACCACGAATCGGTATATATACGATGACTTTTGAACACTATTAAGGTAAATACATTTTTTGTTCGCTATCGGAATCTTTCATTTGCTAACTATGCCTATCCATAGTTAGTGGCTCCAGTAGTTCGAATCTTTCATTCAGCTGGAAATTGTGACGCCTCGTCCCTCCTTCTGCACTCGTCGGGAGGAGACGCAACTCGTAATGATGTTTGTTCCAGTCAGCATAACGTGGAAAAGCGCCTGTAAATCTCGTAAAACACAGCTCCTCGCTTAGTTAAGAAATATTCTATTGTTCGTCTGTAACAGTCTTATCAGTTTGTGTTAACTGATCAGTTGTTTATCTATTATCTTATGTCCGGTTAGTTTCGTTGAGCAGTGAAATCTTGGTTCTTAATCCTATATTTACGGTCGGTTTTCATATCATTCTTAGCGAGGATTAATAATTACTGTTCGTAATTCCGTTGCTATGCCGTTGCTACGTCAAATTATTAACAACGGTCCAATGTAACTCCAGAGATGACTTATGTTGAAGTAATGTCCTTGTAACACGCCATAATGCTGATTTTTATATTATTCACTGTCTGTTATTCCTGTCTTCACACAGTCACTCAAAATGTTTAAAAGACTCAATCCCTAGAATGAAAATACTTAATATTATTCCTTGGATCATGTAGGCGACACATCTGATTTATCTCTTGATTAACAGTTTATTAATCTTTTTGTAATTAATTGTTTGTCCCTATCACGCACACACACCGATATATCATTCAAGATTAATTTCTCATCAGTCCAGTAATTGTGACGTTGACAAAAACTTTTGATTGAACAGCGTATTGGTTTTTCTTCATGAATTTGTATTATTGTGTCCTACTGAAGACTACGAATAGTTTACTTGCCACTGGTCCATTACTATCAAGTTCGCAACTGTTCTTCAGTCCGAAGGTTAAGTCCAGTAAATCAGTATCACTCAATTAAAATCGCCGTCGCGTTGGTAACGGTAAAGATTACTTTATTCAGTCGAATGACTGAGTATGGCCTCTCTCTCTCACGTAATATCGAACTTCCACAACTGAAACAATCTAATAGCGTTTGCTTCCAGAAGACTTTATTCTATAAATGTTTAAAAGGTAATACATGACAACCCTTTCCCTTTATCTCCTCTTTTGTATGTTACTCTCAGTGTTGAACTGTTATAGTTGTTAATCAAAACCTTATCAGTGTAATTAATTTTTTTTTATCGCGAATAGTTGTTGTCACTGTCAAGATGACTCATTCGCCTACTTTTTCACAAAGTTTGTTAATTGCGGTTTTCTGCCCTTCGGACGTTACACAGAATTGGCGCTCGCTGTATTGCAGTAGTTCGAGTAACGAAGATTCTTAGTAAGGTAAGTGATTCATGAGAAATGTATAGGTTATTGTTAGTCAGGGCCGTTCTTATGTGGGGAGTTTTTGAAAGTCAGATTGCGTTGCGTTGAAAAGTTTTGTGTGTCAGTTTAGTGATGATCAGACTAAGTAAAGAGTGAACTGTGTGAGTACGTTCAGTTTTACTCAGTTGTCTTTGTGTCACATAAGATAAAAGTTTACTACCAAAGTCTTTCATAATTTTTCCAAGGGGACGTCTCAATTTCATTGTAAGAGCCATTTCACCATAGGCGATCATGGCACAGTTTAATCATCTCCAAGTATGTTTCATCTCATGTGGCAATAAGAAAACAAGTGTCTCATCTTATAACTGAATGTAAAAGAAATACATTCTCAGCAAAATAAAATAAATAAAAGAACCGACGCACCATGAAGCAATTACCTGAATGGGATGGAATCTGTAGCTGTGATATGCATACACAGGCGAAAAGTTATTATAATTTCAGAAAAATTGTATGATTCATTCAAGAAAAGAAGCTTCACAAATTGAGCATGCCAGAAACACACTGGTTAACCTCTAGCCATTATGCAAGCAGTTATTCGGCTTGGTACTAAGTGACAGAGTTTTGGAATGCCATACTGAGGGATATCGAGGCATATTCTGCCCAGTTGGTGTTCTAGATCATCGAAATCCCGAGCTGACTGGAGGGGAGGAGGGGGGGGGCGGCGCTACCCAAATACTCCAAAAATACTCAACTGGGGAAATATTCGGCGACCTTGGAGGCCAAATTACGGTTGGCAAGCACGGAGACAAAGAATAGAAATCCTCGTTGCGTGTGGGCGGGCATAACGTTGCTAGTCCACTGTGGATTGCATTGAAGGACATAGAATTATCGTCGACGTACTACTACGTGGTAAGGTTCGACCAGGAAATAGCGCTCGATAACGTAAAATGGTGCAAGATTTTCGAAATCCTCTAAAAAATATGGGTACGCTATACAAATAGTGGGGTAGTATACAACTTGTGAAAGAGCCAAGAGAGTGGACGACCAAGAACGAAGTGCTCAGATTAAAAGAGTGTAAGACACGGATGCAGTCTTTCGCTCCTGCTGTTCAATCTGTACATCGAAGAAGCAATGATGGAAATAAAAGAAAGTTACAGGTGAAAAGATATCAACGATGTGAATCGCTGATGACATTGCTATCCTGAGTGCAAGTGAAAAAGAATTACATGATCTGCTGAGTGGACTGAACGATCTAATGAGCACAGGATATGGACTGAGAGAAATAAAGAAGCTTGGCGGCGAATTCCATGATGCTGTCAGAATTTTGTGTCATGATCCAACTGAAAAGTTACATTCTTCTGCAATCTCTCGGACAGTCAGTCTTCAATTGGGACGTACAATTTCATTTACGTTCCAGACATGAGCGTCGGCCATTTTTAAGCCGTGTGAACCATTCGTAACACAGAGTTACCGTAGACTTCGTGCATCATCTGTTCCACGAGCAATACGAGAATAGAAGGGAGAACCGATAGAGGTATTCAAGGTACCCTCCACCACACACCGTCAGGTGGCTTGCGTAATATGGATGTAGATGTAGATTTGGTGTGTTTCTGCAAAGGTTTTGTTGTGTTGCACGCAAAATTTAATTCAGAAGCGTTGGTTCTCTACCTATGCCATCTCGAAATTCGCGAACTGTGCGACACAACGTTCTACTCACTACAGCACTGACAGACATACAACTTTGAAACATCCCAGCAGTTATACATTAAACACAGGCGTGCGTAGGGATGCTAACCGCATCTCGCTCCAACACACCATTGGCGCGAAGTTACGAATTTTCCGGAATTATTTGTTGGACTGACGTAGCAGCTACTTTACCGCCGCTGCCTCGATTCGGCGAGCTTTTTGAATGAGTATGAGCTGTCGTGGAACCCAGCGTGCGGCGACCTTCCATATTCAAAATATCGTGTAAGATGATGGAAACAATCCAAGATCGAATTTTACTATTTTCGCTATTGCTTACGTTGTGATATGTCAGGGTTCTAGAAACAGTGCCTCCATTTATCTTGTGATTTCAAGTTCTTCGCTGTACAGACTCGTTTGAACGAGATTGTAAGCGCCTGCTCCACCTAACCACAGTGTCATTTGCTGATGCACCGTTGCTGTAGAATTCCAACACCTTATTATAGATTACTGCTGCGATGTTCCCTTCAGACACAGAAAACCAATTATCGCACGGTACACCACATTATCGAGGGGCTGCACCGGTTTGTTTTAAACCTTCTAGAGGCGTAACACGTTACTGTGGGCTGCATGCAGGAAATTGCCAACAAGCAAAAGTAAATTATGTAACTTTACTATTTCGAAATGATAACTATATTTTAAAGCTACCCCTTTTACTCCTTTGACAGAAAAGCAGCGCACTGGTCACTTCTGCAGTCCTCGCTGTGCTGTTGGCAAGATCAGACAGGTCGGCATATTCTCTGGAGCCCTCACAGGCTGAGCTAATCCGTTACTTCCGGTTGCGGACACCTCGTGACAGCCGCTGCAGCCAGCCGCGGTGCACTGCGAAAGAGGCAGCAGCAGCTCGGACGTATTCAGTAACTCTAAACAATCCCACCCAGGCGTAGACCACCAGCTTATAACATCGTGTGCCAAGATTGTCAGTTTTGCTATAAAGGATATACTGCAACTGTACCAGGTTCAAAGAATGCTACAGTATCTGGAGTATCAAGAAGGCAGATTTAGACTTTGCTGGACATTTCTTGGACTACAAGCAAAAACACGTAATAGAAGTCCTACACAAAAACGGGAAAGTGTAAAAAGTAGACTCTTTCAGCGGTATCATAAGTTAACGAGCAGATGTGTTGATCACAACATATATTGCTGAAGGAGCAGACTCAACTCAGCTATTCGTCCCCTTTTACATAATGTTGTTATTTCTACATGAGAGATAAGCTGATAACAGATTTAGAAACTTTGGGCAATCACTCAAAAACAGGTATTGACACCAATACTCATTTACTTAAGTAATACTGTGATTCTTGGTCACATAGTCGTGTTCGAGTGAATGTTTAGTACTAGATAAAATGTAATACTCATGAATCTGGTGAGCTGTTCAGTGTAAGTGAAATTGTTTCACAATTAATTATCAGACAAAACTTTCACGGTTAAAGTTGATAAGTGATAGGTTGTTCATCTTTACTTGGATTCCATATGTGGAATTTGTTGTGCATTGTAAAATGGGCTTAAAACCGTAGTTAAACAATACAGAAGATCGTTGAGGTTATGCAGTTTATACAATCATACGAATACAGTATAAGAAATCCAGTCCAAGAAAGTATACAGTATAAGAAAAAAAAATACAGTATAAGAAAAAAAGCGATATAGCACAGAAGAATTGCCCAAATAGGTCGGAAAATGGTAGATATTGTGTACATATACAGACAAAGAAACGATTACAATTTTCAGAAAAATTGGATGATTTATTCAAGAGAAAGAGCTTCACAAATGGAGCAACTCAATCACGCCTTGGTTCACCGCTGGTTCTTATGCAAGCAGTTATACGGCTTGGCACTGATCGATATATTTGTTGGATGCCCTCTTGCAGGATAGCGTGTGCAATTCTGTGCAACTGGCCCATTCAGTTGTCAGCATCCCTAGCTGGTGGGAGGGCCCTGCCCATAATGCTCCTGACGTTCTTAATTGGAGAGAGATCCGGCGATCTTGCTGGTAAAGGTAAGGTTTTGCACGCATTAAGTCAGGCAGTAGAAACTTTCTCCGCATGCAGTCGGCCATTATCTCGGAGAAATATAAACTCAGGGTGTCTTGCCATGAAGGGCAACAAAACGGGGCGCAGAATATCGTCGTTGTACCGCTGTGGTGTAAGGGTGACGCGGTTGACAACCTATGGTGGAAAAGAAATGGCACCACAGACCATCACTCCTGGTCTTGGTTATCGGGCCGTGTGGCGGGCGACAGTCAGAGATTAGGGCGAATCTAGAGATGTCATCGGCCTGAAATCTCATTGACTAGACTAACATGGTGTATAGTGATGATTCCCGCGTAAAAGTAAGTCCCGCCCGCAGCTCGTGGTCGTGCGGTAGCGTTCTCGCTTCCCACGCCGGGGTTCCCGGGTTCGATTCCCGGCGGGGTCAGGAATTTTATCTGCCACGTGATGGCTGGGTGTTGCGTGATGTCCTTAGGTTAGTTAGGATTAAGTAGTTCTAAGTTCTAGGGGACTGATGACCATAGGTATTAAGTCTCGATGATGAACTAATCGAATTTATAATGATATCTCTCAGGAGGATATCCAACTCTATCAGTCAAGGCCAAGTAGAATAACTGCTTGCATAAAGGCCAGAGGTGGAACAACGCGTTACTGACTTGCTCAACTTCTGAAACTATTTCCCTTGAGAAAATAATCCATTTTTTCTGAAATTGTAGTCATTTGTTTGTCTGTAGGTATGCATCCCATTACGATAATTCCTTCGTCGTAAGTCGTACTTTTTATTCTATAGTTTATTTTTAATTTTTTCATTTCTTTTATTATCTTAAGAGTACATTATTCGTGCGTACGTAGCGAAGGAGCATCGATATTTAGTTAAATTACTACTCATTGGCTTTTAGCTGTCTCAATATCAAAACGTTTCATCTGTGATTGAAATGAAATGGATTACTGGTAGTGTCTGTGCTCCCATGATGCAGAAATATCCCTATTAAAGGAGTTATCTGAACATTTTGTAGAATTGTCCTACCTCGCTTTTTACTATGAAGCTTACTATGCACTGCATTACACGTATAGCAAATACTAATTCATGAGTAAATCTGCATTTATTTGATTACATTACCTTAGGTGTAATTTTTCTTCCCTTAGATCCATAGTGAGTAGATACTCGAGGATTTAGAACATATCATAAAACGAAACTACGCCACATACACTCCTGGAAATTGAAATAAGAACACCGTGAATTCATTGTCCCAGGAAGGGGAAACTTTATTGACACATACCTGGGGTCAGATACATCACATGATCACACTGACAGAACCACAGGCACATAGACACAGGCAACAGAGCATGCACAATGTCGGCACTAGTACAGTGTATATCCACCTTTCGCAGCAATGCAGGCTGCTATTCTCCCATGGAGACGATCGTAGAGATGCTGGATGTAGTCCTGTGGACCGGCTTGCCATGCCATTTCCACCTGGCGCCTCAGTTGGACCAGCGTTCGTGCTGGACGTGCAGACCGCGTGAGACGACGCTTCATCCAGTCCCAAACATGCTCAATGGGAGACAGATCCGGAGATCTTGATGGCCAGGGTAGTTGACTTACACCTTCTAGAGCACGTTGGGTGGCACGGGATACATGCGGACGTGCATTGTCCTGTTGGAACAGCAAGTTCCCTTGCCGGTCTAGGAATGGTAGAACGATGGGTACGATGACGATTTGGATGTACCGTGCACTATTCAGTGTCCCCTCGACGATCACCAGAGGCGTACGGCCAGTGTAGGAGATCGCTCCCCACACCATGATGCCGGGTGTTGGCCTTGTGTTCCTCGGTCGTATGCAGTCCTGATTGTGGCGCTCACCTGCACGGCGCCAAACACGCATACGACCATCATTGGCACCAAGGCAGAAGCGACTTTCATCGCTGAAGACGACACGTCTAAATTCGTCCCTCCATTCACGCCTGTCGCGACACCACTGGAGGCGGGCTGCACGATGTTGGGGCGTGTGCGGAAGACGGCCTAACGGTGTGCGGGACCGTAGCCCAGCTTCATGGAGACGGTTGCGAATGGTCCTCGCCGATACCCCAGGAGCAACAGTGTCCCTAATTTGCTGGGAAGTGGCGGTGCGGTCCCCTACGGCACTGCGTAGGATCCTACGGTCTTGGCGTGCATCCGTGCGTCGCTGCGGTCCGGTCCCAGGTCGACGGGCACATGCACCTTCCGCCGAACTCTGGCGACAACATCGATGTACTGTGGAGACCTCACGCCCCACGTGTTGAGCAATTCGGCGGTACGTCCACCCGGCCTCCCGCATGCCCACTATACGCCCTAGCTCAAAGTCCGTCAACTGCACATACGGTTCACATCCACGCTGTCGCGGCATGCAACCAGTGTTAAAGACTGCGATGGCGCTCCGTATGCCAAGGCAAACTGGCTGACACTGACGGCGGCGGTGCACAAATGCTGCGCAGCTAGCGCCATTCGACGGCCAACACCGCGGTTCCTGGTGTGTCCGCTGTGCCGTGCGTGTGATCATTGCTTGTACAGCCCTCTCGCAGTGTCCGGAGCAAGTGTGGTAGGTGTGAGACACCGGTGTCAATGTGTTTTTTTCCATTTCCAGGAGTGTATATTTACGAGAAGAAAAGGGTCGAATATGCTACTCCAGGCGGGTGTTAAATGGCTGTGCGCAACGGAAAATAATAAACGCTAAAATGATGATTTGACCATGTCTGACTACCCCTGAAGCAGATCTTAGGATCTCTTCATTCTCTTTTTATATATAAATTACAATCTAAACATAAATGTACGATGAAGGCAATTAATACTACTAAATGATAAACGTTGTTGTTCAATATATATTTATTATAGATTAAAATCAACCCTTTAAGTACAATTGTCTGTATTTGCTAACTAAAATTATTAATCAATTGGCAAACTCTGCCCCTTATTATGACTGTGCGATCTAATATCAATAATGCGAAATGACTGACATCATCTACGTAGCAAACACTAGAAGACAGTACTTTGAAAGATGATCTACGGTGGTTTGGAACCTCAGAGGAAATAAACTAACGTGATCACAGCTGTTTAGCTTTGTAGCCATAATAAGCCGAAGAAATTTGCCATATCGCCGTATGTACTACGTCTGCTGAGTCGAAGTGATGGTTCTCGTACTCGTCTGCGACGATGGAAGAACTCCAGCCACAAATAAACTCTTTCAAACACTAATATACTTTAATACTGTCTTCTCCTCTCTGTGTTCTACAGACGAGAAACGCGAACTCCCAGCCAAAAAAAACGGAGTTCAGAAAACGTCTCAACATAAGTATAGGCAAAAGAAATGCTCTCAATTTTTGTCGTCCAACGCAGAAAGGTTGCGAGGAAAAACCTATACTCGTACAATGGTATGCCTCTCAGAAAACATCCTTGGAAATAACCCAGCGTGCGGGGTTTCCGAGGTGCCGCTTCTTCGTTCCTCTCACCTGCGTCCAAGATTTCCAGAGTTCCCAGTTATCTCTCCGGTCCCGCTACAATAGTAGCCGGCCGTCACCCTATTGTGCTCCAGAGCTCAGGTGCCACGACGTCCGTCTACTTTCTATTTTTAAGCAGGACCAACACGTTTGTGGGTTTTCCACCCAGAGCTTCTGCTTGCCATTTCATCTCCACTGGCCTCTACTAGAACAGGCAATCATTCATTACGCCATTCTGTTAATAAAGACACTCCGTCACCTTTCAATCAATAAGCGTTAACAATTATTCACAACGCATAAGTGACAATGACAGTCCCCTTTATATATTCATATATGCGATGTACAACCTATCACATGATACCTAATTGTGTTTGTAGATCACGGCGAAGTATGCAGATGAGTGCTCGTAAGGTGCGAAATTATAGCCCCCTTACACGGGACACTGAAACGTCCCCTCAGAAAAATTATACACGACTGTGCTTAAACTGACGCACAATATTTTTTTAGCGCAACGCAATCTGACTTTCAGTAATCCCTACGAAAGAATGGCCCTGACTAACATTAACCCATACCTTTCACAAATCACTTACCTCACCAAAAATATTCGTTACTCAAGCTACTGCAATACAGCGAGCGCCACTACTGCCAGCTAAATAAAAGATTCAAACTACGGAAGGCACTAACTACTGATAGGCATAGTTAGCAAATGAAAGATTTTAATAGAGAACAAACAGTGTGTTTACCTTAATAGTCAAAATATATATAGCAGTTCATGACATCCAGTCTTACAAATTTCAAAACTCCGCCATCTCTCTCCCCACGTCCACCACTGCTGGCGGCTCACCTCCAACTGCGCAACGCTACGCGCTGTTAACATCGAGCCGCCCAACACTACAACGGCGAGTATTACAACAATGCCAACCAGCGACTGACTGCACACAGCACAGCCAGTGATTTTTCATACAGAGCGCTATGTGGCGTTACCAATAAAAAAACCTAAACAGCCTACTTACAACACATCAATGTACAGGGGGACAATTATTGAACTACATGAAATAAAATCGTCATAACTTCTGAATGGTATGCGTAAGGAAGTTCAAACTGCACGGTTGGCCTTGGGCGATAATGGGAATTAGTATCCGGATGCATGATTCGGTTTACCGACGAATCCCACTTTCATTTGGATGTATTCGTCAATAAGCGCAATTAGGGCATTTAGGAGGGGGACTGAGAAACCGCATTTTGCAATCGAGAAGTCTCTTCATCTTTACCGGGTGACTATGAGGTGTGCAATGGCCAGTGACGGAATAATCGGTGCGATAGTCCTTGATGGGAAGGTGGCTACCGAGACCTGGATGTAGACAAGATGTGGTTTATGCAAGACGAAGCTCGACCCTATCGAGAGTGATGTCCTGGAGGAGCACTCGAGGACCGCATTCTGGCTCTGCGTTATGCCTCGAATGGCCGACATCGGATCTGAACACATGCGACTTCTTTATGTGGGGCTATTTTAAAGACAACGTGTACAGCAATAATCCCAGAACTATCGCTGAGCTGAAAACAGCATCGATGTTCCGGCACTTCAGGGGGTCACACAGAATTTTGCTATTCATCCGCACCACATCATCGCCAATGATGGCAGGCATATCGAACGTATCATAACTTAAATACGAATATCTATAGTGACATTTATATATTGAACAAAGTGTGTGCAATCCGTAATTTGTAATTAATTTACATTGTTTTTATTTATACGGTTCAATAGCTATCATCCTGTATCTTCCACAGCTCCAAATGGTCTTACTGGTGTGAAATGAGTCAAAAAATCTCAAACATATATTCACTCCAATTAACTTACGGGTTTGCTGCCGGGTGACATTCTCAATGCCTTGAGAATGACACGATGTGCTCCTGTCGAAATATCGGCTGTGGTCGACGACGTCACCCGGCAGCAAACCAGTAAGTTATTTGAACATTCAATTGGGCTGGAAAAGTTAAGGTATCATATTTCCATTCTTCAGAAAACGCGTAGGTGAACAGTACGCTGAGGTTGTATGCTTAGGCCATTGCAGCCATGCATCATGAACGGGATAACCAGTTGATAATACTCATTTACATTGATTACATTACTACAGTGAAGATGTCCTATTCAGATTTTACGTAACGTCCACGTTTATTAATGTTATATACAAATCAGAGCTCCTACTAAGAAATTTGCTAATAAGATAGAAAGAGCTGGGTGCCAATAAATCTATTCGGCTCTTCTTACACTGATCATTGTGATAAGTTAAAATTTTTATGACTGCTGGAAAGTTATTAAAGACGTGTGTTCCTGAATATTTATAAATAACTTTACCTTCAATGCTATTTGATTAACAAGAGGTAGAAACAAAAGATACCAAACATATCTACAGACTCATATCTTCAGACTCTGTGTTTGTGTGGAATACAACCGCACAAAGTGCAGCCGTGTTTTACACCTGTTACTCGGCGATAAGTACGGACTCAGCCTCCGGAGTAGGCAGGAGCGAGCGCCAGTCCACCTGAGGAGGATTCTCACTTGTCTGGCGTGTGTTTACGGTGCACAAGCGTGGCCGGCTAATTGTGGGGCGGGCAGTAATTCCGCTGGGTAATCTGGGCTGCCAGGTCGCGCGTGGGAAGAGGAGCGCCGCCGGGGAGAAGGGACTGGAAGGGCCGCGAAGGGCGGCCAGGCAAGGGCAGGGCAGGGCAGGTAGCCTGACCGCGCGCCCTCCGGGTCAGGTCCCCGAGCACAGCCGTCCAGGCCTGAAGCCGGCGAGGCGGTCCGAGGGGGAACATCCACCACAGGTAATTGCCGACTCCATTAGTGCCGCGGAGTCTCGAAAGAACGACGGCTGGGCATAACAGTAAAGTTAAACACTGCATTTACTAAACATAATTTACTACAAAACCGCATAACCCATGGAAAAAATGTAATTACTACGGTTTTTATAAGGCAGAAAGACGAAATATGCTTGTGAAGTACTCTGCATACCCAGAAAGTCGGGGACGTTTGCTTATATACTACTCGCCATTAAAATTATTACACCAAGAAGAAATGCAGATGATAAACGGGTATTCATCGGAAAAATGTATTATACTAGAACTGACATTTGATTACATTTTCACGCAATTTGGTTGCATTGATCCTAAGAAATTACTACCCAGAACCTCTGGCCGTAATAAACCGTTGATACACCTGGGTATTGAGTCAAACAGAGCTTGGATGGCGTGTTCAGGTACAGCTGCCCAAGCACCTTCAAGACGATACTACAGTTCATCAGGAGTAGTGACTGGCGTATTGTGACGAGCCAGTTGCTCGGCCACCATTGACCAGACGTTTTCAATTGGTGATAGATCTGGAGAATGTACTGGCCAGGGCAGCAGTCGAACATTTCTGTATCCAGAAAGGACCTGCAACATGCGGTCGTGCATTATCCTGTTGAAATGTAGGGTTTCGCAGGGATCGAATGAAGGGTACAGTTACGGGTCGTAACACATCTGAATTGTAACGTCCACTGTTCAAAGTGCCATCAATGCCAACAAGAGGTGACCGAGACGTGTAACCAATGGTACCCCATACCATCACGCCGGGCGATACGCCAGTATGTCGATGACGAATACACGCTTCCAATATGCGTTCACCGCGATTTCGCCAAACACGGATGCGACCATCATGATGCTGTAAACAGGACCTGGATTAATCCGAAAAAGTAACGTTTCGCCATTCGTGCACTCAGGTTCGTCGTTGAGTACACCATCGCAGGCGCTACTGTCTGTGATGCAACGTCAAGGGTAACCGCAACCATGGTCTCCGAGTTGATAGTCCATGCTGCTGCAAACGTCGTCGAACTGTTCGTGCAGATGGTTGTTGTCTTGCAACGTCCTCCTCTGTTGACTCAGGGATCGAGACGTGGATGCACGATCCATTACAGCCATGCGGATAAGATGCCTGTCACCTCCACTGCTAGTGATAGAGGCCGTTGGGATCCGGCACGGCGTTCCGTATTAGCCTCCTGAAACCACCGATTCGTATTCTGCTAACAGTCATTAGATCTCGACCAACGGCAGTAGCAGTGTCGCGATACGATAAACCGCAATCGCGATAGGCTTCACTCCGACCTCTATCATAGTCGGAAACGTGATGGTACGCATTTCACCTCCTTACACGAGGCATCACAACAACGTTTCACCAGGCAACGCTGGTCAAATGCTGTTTCATTATCATCATCATTTAAGACTAATCATGACTTTCAGCGTTCAGTCTGGAGCATAGCCCCTTTATAAAATTCCTCCATGTTCCCCTATTCAGTGCCAACATTGGTGCCTCTTCTGATGTTAAACCTATTACTTCAAAATCATTCTTAACCGAACCCAGGTACCTTCTCCTTGGTCTGCCCCGACTCATCCTACCCTCTACTGCTGAACCCATGAGTCTCTTGGGTAACCTTGCTTCTCCCATGCGTGTAACATGACCCCACCATCTAAGCCTGTTCGCCCTGACTGCTACATCTATAGAGTTCATTCCCAGTTTTTCTTTGATTTCCTCATTGTGGACACCCTCCTGCCATTGTTCCCATCTACTAATACCTGCAATCATCCTAGCTACTTTCATATCCATAACCTCAACCTTGTTGATAAGGTAACCTGAATCCACCCAGCTTTCGCTCCCATACAACAAAGTTGATCGAAAGATTGAACGGTGCACAGATAACTTAGTCTTGGTACTGACTTCCTTCTTGCAGAAGATAGTAGATCGTAGCTGAGCGCTCACTGCATTGGCTTTGCTACACCTTGCTTCCAGTTCTTCCACTAAGTTGCCAACCTGTGAGAATATGCATCCTAAGTACTTGAAACCGTCCACCTGTTCTAACTTTGTTCCTCCTATTTGGCACTCAATCCGTTTATATTTCTTTCCCACTGACATTACTTTCGTTTTGGAGATGCCAATCATCATACCATAGTCCTTACATTTCTGATCTAGCTCTGAAACATTACTTTGCAAACTTACAATAGAATCTGCCATCACAACTAAGTCATCCGCGTATGCAAGACTGCTTATTTTGTGTTCACATATCTTAATCTCACCCACCCAGTCTATTGTTTTCAACATATGATTCATAAATAATATGAACAGCAGTGGAGACAGGTTGCAGCCTTGTCTTACCCCTGAAAAAACTCTGACCATCAACTCAATTTACCGTCAACTCTAACTGCTGCTTGACTATCAATGTAAAGACCTTTAATTGCTTGCTAAAGTTTGCCTCCTATTCCATAATCTCGTAGAACAGACAATAACTTCCTCCTAGGAACCTGGTCATAGCCCTTTTGTAGATCTATAAAGCATAGACACAATTCCCTGTTCCACTCATAACACTTCTCCGTTATTTGTCGTAAGGTAAAGATCTGGTCCTGACAACCTCTAAGAGGCCTAAACCTACACTGATTTTCATCCAATTAGTCCTCAACTAATACTCGCACTATCCTTTCAACAATACCTGAGAAGATTTTTCCCACAACCCTGATTAAAGAGATACCTCTGTAGTTGTTACAATCTTTTCTGTTTCCATGTTTAAAGATTGCTGTGATTACTGCTTTAGTCCAGTCTGATGGAACCTGTCCCAACTCCCAGGCCATTTCGGTTATCCTGTGTAGCCATTTAAGACCTGCCATTCCACTGTATTTGATGAGATCTGACTTAATTTCATCAACCCCAGCTGCTTTATTGCACTGCAATTTATTGACCATTTTCTCCACTTACTCAAATGTGATCCTATTTCCATCATCATTCCTATCCCATTCTACCTCGAAATCTGAAACATTACTGATGTATTTTCACCTACATTGAGCAACTCTTCAAAATATTCCCTCCATCTGCCCAAGGCATCCACAGAATTCACCAGCAGTTTTCCTGACCTGTCCAAAATACTTGTCATTTCCTTCTTACGTCCCTTTCGAAGACTGCTAATTACACTCCACAATGGTTTTCCAGCAGCTTGACCCATAGTCTCCAACCTGTTTCCAAAGTCTTCCCAAGATTTCTTCTTGGATGCTGCAATGATCTGTTTGGCTTTGTTTCTTTCTTCAACATAACTTTCTCTGTCCAATTGAGCTCTAGTATGTAGCCATTTTTGAGACGCATTCTTTTTCCTTTTACAGGCTTCCTTGATTGTGTCATTCCACCAAGCTGTTTGCTTCATCCTACTTGTACACACTACTGTTCCAAGACATTCTTTAGCCACTTCTAGTACTGTGTCCCTGTACCTTGTCCATTGCTTTTCCAATGACTGTAATTGACTACATTCAACTAACTGGTACCTTTCTGAGATCGCTGTCATGTACTTGTGCCTAATTTCCTTGTCCTGAAGTTTCTCCACTCTTATCCTCCTACATATGGACCTGACCTCCTGCACTTTCGGTCTCACAATCCCAATTTCACTGCAGATTAAATAACGATCAGTGTCATCAAAGGATCCTCTGAATACACGTGTGTCCCTCGCAGCATTCCTGAATTCCTGATCTATTATTGTATAGTCAATGACACATCTGGTTCCCCTGCCTTTCCAAGTATACCGTGAATGTTCTTATGTTTAAAAAAGGAGTTTGTGATTACTAAGCCCATACTGGCACAGAAATCCAGGAGTTGTTTCCCGTTCCTGTTGGCCTCCATATCCTCTCCAAATTTACCCATAACCTTTTCATACCCTTCTGTTCGATTTCCAATCGTGGCATTAAAATCCCCCATGAGCAGAACACTGTCCTTGTCCTTTACGCTAACAACTACATTACTGAGTGCCTTATAAAAACTATCCATCTTATCTTGATCTGCCCCTTCACAATGCGAATATACTGACACAATCCTAATATTCTTGCTAGACACTGTCAAATCTATCCACATCAGTCGTTCGTTTACATACCTTTTTGCAACTACGCTGGGTTCCATTTCTTTCCTGATGTAAAGCCATACACCCCGTTGTGCTATTCCTGCTTTGACTCCTGACAGGTAGACCTTGTATTCTCCCACTTCCTCTTCTTTCACACCCCTTAACCAAATGTCACTAACAGCTAAAACGTTCAGCCCCATCTTACTTGCAGCCTCTGCCAGCTCTACCTTCTTCCCTGAATAGCCCCCATTGATATAAATAGCTCCACATCTCATTACCATTTGTTTGCCAAGTCGTATCTTAGGAGTCCCTGGTTTGTCAGTTAGAGGTGGGACTCCGTCACCTCCAAAGGTCCGAGGCGGTTTGCTCTGATTGTTGCCAGCATCATAGTTAAAGTACCAGTGAAGCAGGTTGCTAGCCTTACTTGCCCCGAGTCCCATTAGGTTTTACCCCTAACGGTTGAGGAACTAACCTGTGGATTTGGTAGTCTTTGCCGTATGAGCACAAAGGTGACCACGACTCAGAATATGTCGGACATGCCCAGCCTTCTTCCTAAGTAACTGGTATCCCGACTGTCAGTACCACTTACTTGCCCGCTCATAAGTTGCCCATGGTTCATGAACTAGGACATGATTACTGCTGTTTGTGTATGAGAAATCGGTTGGAAACTTTCCTCATGTCAGCACGGTGTAGGTGTCGCCACCGGCGCCAACCTTGTGTGAATGCCCTGAAAAGCTAATCATTTGCACATCACAGCATCTTCTTCCTGTCGGTTAAATTTCGCGTCCGTAGCACGTCATCTTCGTGGTGCAGGAATTTTAATGGCCAGTAGTGTATTTAAGCTGAAGCAGCGCTGCACTAAGTTACTGGCTTGCAGTACTACCTATTGTTCATGTAGCAGCAGAAAACGTTGCTTTGATTCGGTAGTAGGTTGACTACGGCTGAAGGGAAACAACTATAACACCTGTCAGGGGTGAAGTGCGTGTCGTAATTCGATTTTTGTGTCCCTTAGAAATTCACACACATTTGAACATATTGTATTGCGGCCATCATCAGTTACTTTACGGCCCAAATAGTAAAACTCATGTAATACCTTTAGTGTACAGTTCTCTAATCCAATTCCTTCAGCATCGCCTGATTTAATTCGACTACATTCCGTTACCCTTATTTTGATTTTGAATATGTTCATCCTATATCCACTTTTCAAGACACTGTCTGTTCAACTGCTCTTCCAAATCCTGTTCAACTGCTCTTCGAAATCCTTTGCCTGTCTGTGACAAAATTTCAATGTCATCGGCAAACATAAAAGTTTTTATCTCCTCTCTCTCAACCTCAGTTTCTTCGCCAAATTTTTCTTTGGTTACCTTTAACGTTTGCTCAGTGTACAGATTGAATAACGTAGAGTAAGGCTACAACCACTGTCATTAGGTGACCAAAAATGATAGTCCAGTTGATATTATTTGACTGTTAAATGATCGGTTACCACATTCGGTGTCGATTTGCACACAATTTGCTATATTAGTTTCCACCTGACGTTATTCTGCTGTGTATGGTCTCTAGATATATATCTTGAAGCAAAATAAGTAGCCACTCGCGCTTCTGCTAATTTCCAAATTTTTCTCAGCCCGTGGAAACTGTGTGCGAAATCCGAGCAGGTCTCTATAATTACCGAAAAATAATTCTGTGCGTGAGAATGGGGCGACAGCCGTTTTCCATTTTCTTAGGCACGTACCTCGTTCGCGGATACATCTTTAGCTTTGTGGTGGAAACTAGAGAACGGATTCCAGATCTATGATTGGAGGAGCACTTAGGCACAGTCTGGAATGGGCTAGATAAGATTGTGCGGGATGCCTAACCGAGATCTGAAAGAAGGCTACCAAAGTTGGGAGAGGGTTTCGTATTCGTATTCGGATTGTCTTCTGATTCGAACTTCTACTTGATGTTGCTACTCTGGAATCCACGATCACACGGGTTTTTCTCGACTTCGGCGCTCTGCCAAGTCTTTGAAGTTTCACTTTGAACTTAAGCTCACCTACGGTGATTAATCAGGAAGATGAGATCTGCGATTCGCAGTCTCATCATACCGGCTCAGCCATGAAACAGTTAGCGGCGGACGCGGTTTGACGCGGCCCGACTGGTCTACAACCATCTCAATGACAGAAAGTTACATCGTCTCTGCAATGCACACCCCTCCTTCGGAAATCGCGGCATATTGAGGGAAGACGAGTTCATTCCTGTTTTCTACTTTTTTACTATTCCTTATTTGATCTGCGCGCTTCACACACCGATATGCAAGTTTTTCTGCGACCTGATTCTTGCTTCAAAGGGAATTATTTCTTTACACCCATGTTTTGTTTCGTAATCGAGTTATCTCATTGGAGCTCACCCGCCTAGTGATCCTTCTTTCTGATTCTTGCTTTATTCGTTGATCTGTTGTGTGTTTCTGTTAGAATTCATACTTTTTTGTGTAATTTCATAACATTGAAACCACGCTTGAAAAAGTAATTGGTGTCCCTTATGGGTGTGGGAACCATCTCACTCGTAATTGTCCAGTGTCATGCTGGAGCCGACTCTGACAACAAACCATTTCCTCATCATTGATCTATTTTAATTGTGGAATTTCATTCTAGAACCGTGTTATAACCTCGACACTTACGTATCCTGTTGACACTGTTTGAATAAATATTTTCTTACCAGATCATACTCAACCACTGAAGTAAATTATTTTATTGAAATGCCCATGTCCTCGAACCAATGAGCAGTAGATGAAGTCCCTGACGAGTCCTGTAACCTACCAAATAACGTTTTCCGAAGTGCGCGGCAGTTGATTTGTTTTTCTTGAAGTAACCCATTAGATTCATGGCGATAATGTATCATTTTACATGATGTGGGGTGATAGACTCAGCACCAGTTTAACCTATATACCCATGGAGCCCCTGATGGGCAAGAGGTCGTTTTCACAGCGCACATAGCTTCTGACAACTGCAATTTATTGCTTATGACGTATCGGAAACAATATTCCACACAATGGATGTGCAATCGTAGATCAAACATGGGCATTAATCTGCTCTGAAACAACACGATGCAGTACGTGAAGTAGACGTGAACTGTCAGGGAATACATGTTTGTAATTAGAATGAGCCCGCGTGACGTGGAAGTCGGACGCCTTTCATCACCAGAATGCAAACGCATCGTTTGCACTGCGGCGGAGCACGTCACTTCATCGCAACTCAACCAGTTAGCACGAAACATCTATCCGTTGTACACACGAAGCTTCCTGAGGTTAGTCATTCTACCATTGAAAACAGGATCAAAATCACTACAGTAACTTCTGAGGTTGTTGTTACGAATGCAATGTACGTCTGTAGTGGCAAAATAATATTTTTGTCACGTGATAGACGCCGAAATTAAAAGTGTTCAGATGATTCCTGTACTTGTGCAGTGAAATCCTGCTTCTAGCCAAATTCCATGAGCCGAGGGCAACGGGAAGTACCGCATAGGTTATGATGAGTGAGTTTGCGTGTATCACAAAATGACCGTCTCTGTTCACTGCATTGACGTGGAATCTTACATTGGAGACACTGCCAAGTTACCGGAGACCTTTACATGATACAATGAAGTGACAAATACCTTGTAGAATCACTTTTTGGCGGGCGTAGTGCTGCAATTCTACGTGGTATGGACTCAACAAGTCCCCTGGGAGTCACTTGCAGGAATACTTAGCCATGATGCCCCTGTAGCATTCCATTATTGCGCAAGTGTTGCTGGTACAGAATTTTATGCACGACCTGATCTTCCGATTATGTGCCAAAAGTGTTCAGTGGGTGGCCAAATAATTCGTTCGAATTGTCCAGTATGTTCTTCAAACTAATCGCGAACTAATTGTGGCCTGGTGACATGCGGCATTGTCATCCATAAAAATTGCATCGTTGTTTGTGGACATGAAGTCCCTTAATGGCTGCGACTGGTCTCAAGGTAGCCCAATATAACCATTTCTAGTCAATGATTGGTTCAGTTGGATTTCAGGACGCGCTGCGTTGGATGTAAACAGAGACCACACCATTATGAAGCCACCAAGAGTTTACAGTGCCTTGATTACAACTTGGGTCCATTTCTTCGCGGGTTATGCGCCACACTCCAATCCTAACATCAGCTCTTACCAGGTGAAATTGGCACTCATCTGACCGAGCAACATTTCTCCAGTCGTCTAGGTTCCAGTCGATATGGTTACAAGCCCAGGAGAGGTACTGCAGGCGATGTCGTGTGTTAGCAAAGGCTTTCGCGTCAGTCGTCAATGCCAAATTACGCCGCACTCTTCTAACGGATACGTTCATTGTACGTCTCACGTTCACATCTGTGGTCATTTCAAGCAGTGTTGATTGTCCGTTAGCGCCGACAACTCTATGGAAACACCGCTCTCGGTCGTTAAGTAAAGGCCTTCGGCCATTGCTTTGTCCGTGGTGAGAGGTAATGCCTGAAATGTATTCTCGGCACACACTTGAAACTATGAATCTCGCAATATTGGATTCCCTTTGTATTTCTGAAATCGGCCTAGCTCCAACTACCATTCCGCTTTGTAAGTGTATTAACTTTCTTTAATTCTCTTCACTCAGGAACCTTTCTTTAAACATGAACCACCTGAGTACAAAAGACAGATACGCCAGGGTACTGCCCTTTTATACTTTGTGTGCGCGACACTACCGCCATCTATATTGTGCATATCGATATGCCATGACTTTTGTCATTTTAGTCTACATTCCAACGTGATACGTCGACCCTATCCTGGGAAAAAGGAATCTTAACAGTCAGACAGACTTACAGTAGACTGACGGAAACCTATGTGATTCTATGTGGGTTCCGTTGATGTCGACGGAGATACAGTGCGCTATAAAGGAAAATCAGAGTTTATCATTCCTCCGCCAGAGCTGTCATTAGGGACGGAGCCCAGGCCGGTTTATAGAAGGATGAGAAAGGATCAATGCCAGAATTTGCCTGGAACGATTTATAGAAATTATCACAATCCTAAATCTGGATGGCCGGATGAGGATTTAAGCCGTCGTCCGCCTGACTGAAAGTGCAGTGCGCTAATCCCTGCGCCACCTTGCTATATCTGACGTGTTTTGTGAAATGTTCTTCAAAGTGAGAGTTGCAATCCACAATCGACAGACGGCTAAATGTTCCCCAGGAGTGTCCTTCTTCATAAACATCAGCGTCCGCGCGCCACTTACCACATCAAAGATAAAGCTCAGCATTTCCGTTGGAAACTTTCATCATCTATTCTACAATCCCAGTCTTTCTCCGACAGCCTATTCACTCTTCTTGCACTTAAAGAACGTCTTGGTGAACAACTATTTGAAGTGGATGAGGACCTCAACTGTCAGAAAGTTCAGAGGATAAATGTATATCTGTCCAAAGGGGATGAGCGCCACGTCACAAGAAGTGGTTAGAAGTAAAAAGTTGCAAAAGTGATAAAGTTTGTTGGAAACTAAAAAGCCAACAAAAACATTTTACAATGATTGTACAATTACGAGCCCTCCGGAACATTCGGTACCACCTGGTGGGGTTTCGAGCACGTGACTCTGTAATTAGGTACAAGTGGGGCTTGGACGAATGGAAATCATCCAGCGACGATACGGTCTGCAAATGGGACAGTGCACTGACACAAGATCCCTATGCCTAGGCGCCTGGGAACGACAACCCCTTAAATGGTGAAGCTTGTTGGGTGCTCGCGTATTACTGTCATGAAGATCTACGGAAGTTGGTTGAAGGAAAACTCTGTTCAATTCAATTCAAATTATTGTCACAATTTTTAGACCCGTTATGTAGCAACTCCAAACAGAATATGTTTCTTTCATTTCAGTGCACGACCACAAAAGTTTAGTCGTTAGATTATTGGTTTGGGTCAGTGGCGGCCGTCATCAGATCTGTTTAAAACGTGTCCTAACGTAACAAAGCCATAAGGACAGAATCAACCACAGTGCCGGAAAAGTCGTCATGTGAATGGTTCACAACAAACAGTTCCTCGCACTCATACAGGCATTCAACCTATCAGCTCTCTCATCTGCCTTTAACAGTGGTATTCCTACCTCACTCTCAATGTTGCCGCCCTTCAACGGGAGCTTTTTCGACTTTTCTATAAGCTGAATCATTCCCATCGACGACTAATTCGTTTTCGATTTATTCTCATTTTTCCTGCTGCCTTTCCGCCTTCGCTTCCCAGTAATACCCATTTATTTCATTCCAGACTTGTACTACTGGATAACTGTTTTCCATAACTGTTTTCCCTGAACATTCTTCTACATCATTCTTTCATCAATCAGTTGAATTACTTGGTTCGGTAGCGAAAATTTCTTACTCTTGCTTTTCCTTACACCTATCTTTGTCCGTCCAACTTACTTTTTAGAGATGTCCTTTACTTTTCATCTGAACTGCGAAGTGTGGTGTTCACTATCGCAGTCACAAAGACTTTCATATGCATATCATCATTTCCTAATAATTATAAATATCCCACGTTTTCCACAGTGTTTCTTTCGGATGATTATCTCAAACTACCTTCTCCTCTTCATCATCATTAAATTGTGATCTGAGTCTATATATCTGCTACTGGGTATACCTTACAGTCCAGAAATAGATTTCTGAATCTCTCTCTGATCATGAATCTTCCCGCGCCGACGTCTTTTCCAGGTATACAACATCATCTTGTGAATTTGGAACAGTTTATCCACTACTACAAGCCGAAATTTATTGCAGACTTCTATTCGCCTCCTGCTCTTTCATTTCTACTCGCAAGTTCATATCATACCGTAACTCAGTCTTTCGTTCCTTCCTCTGTAACAGCGTTCCAATTTCCCGTGATTATTAGTTTATCGTCTCCTTTGAAATACTGAATATGGTTTCTCTGTCTCGTCATCTTCTGCTTTTACGTCGACATGTTGTTTTTGGCGTTGTTTTGTTTTTGTCTCTAGCGAGACCAACCCGTTCACTGAACTGAACACAGTAAATCTCTCGCTCTGGTTTGTAGCGAATCATACCCCATTACACCATTTTCTGCTGCTGTTATGATGTTGTTGTTGTTGTGGTCTTCAGTCCTGAGACTGGTTTGATGCAGCTCTCCATGCTACTCTATCCTGCGCAAGCTTCTTCATCTCCAGTACCTACTGCAACCTACATCCTTCTGAATGTGCTTGGCGTATTCATCTCTAGGTCTCCCTCTACGATTTTTACCCTCCACGCTGCCCTCCAATATTAAATTGGTGATCTCTTGATGCCTCAGAACAAGTCCTATCAACAAATCCCTTCTTCTAGTCAAGTTGTGCCACACACTTCTCTTCTCCCCAATCCTATTCAACACCTCCTCATTCGTTATGTGATCTACTGAAACGTCCCCTTTTGAAAAATTATACAAGACTGTGCTTAAACTGACACACAATATTTTTAGCGTAACGCAATCTGACTTTCAAAAATCCCTACGAAAGAATGGCCCTGACTAACATTAACCTATACGTTTCACAAATCACTTACCTCACAAAAATCTTCGTTACTCAAGCTACTGCATTACAGCGAGCACCACTACTGCCAGCTAAATAAAATATTCAAACTACTGAAGGCACTAACTACTGACAGGCATAGTTAGCAAATGAAAGATTTTAATACAGAACAGACACTGTATTTACCTTAATAGTCATAATATATAAATCAGTTCGAGACACCAATTCTTACAAATTTCAAAACTCCACCATCTCTCTACCCACGTCCACCACTGCTGGCGGCTCACCTCCAACTGCGCAACGCTACGCGCTGTTAGAATCCAGCTGCCAATGCCCAACACTAGAATGGCGAGTATTACAACAATGCCAACCAGCCACAGACTGCACACGGCACAGTCAGTGATTTTCATACAGAGCGCTACGTGGCGGCGGCGTTCCCAATAAAAAAACTTAATCAGCCTACTTACATAGCCCCCATGCTCCCCACAAAAAATTTTTACAAATTGTTTTGGGCAGTGGCCAATAATGATTTGATAATTTTTTTCATAATTACTATAATAAAGATATCAAATGCACACACTTATTGATACAATGTTGGTCAGAAGCTAAAATTTTCTCACAGTCCATAAAGACAGTCCTGATCATTCATCAAAGTAAAATTGCAGTGTTTTCTCAAAGTTTGAGTAGTAAAAGAAAATGCACACGGAAGTAGTGGATTTCCATGCAGTCTTGAAGAAGTAGTGTTGTCCCTCCAACGGTAAGACAGTGCTGACTCTTGACATGCAGTCAGGTAATGGGCCACAACAGAGCAAACCCACAGCAGAGTCAGTCGAAGTTTTGAAGAATATTGGTAGGTAGGTCATCTCAGAGCAGACCCACTGTAGTCCTGGTAGAGATTACGGTATTGGTGGGCCACCAGAGGTGCAGACCCACTGCAGTCCTTGTAGAAATAATGGTATTGGTGGGTCATCAAAGGTGTAGATCCACTGTAGTTCTTGCAGAGATGGCGAGCAGCCATTGTGCGGGCGCACGATCACCATTGAAGAGTCTTGTGGATAATATAGCAAGTCCATAACCACCACTTGTGCACTCACAAAAATTGTTTTTGAAATGTCCTTAGAACCAGCAATGCTGTTATCCAGGCTCTTACTGAATTATTAACACCTGTGCAAACACTATCAGTCCCTACTTTTCACATATTGTCCATATACTATGACCAATAGAAACGTGTGCAGTGAAATGTAATTTACAAGTTACTTAATTTGATGAACTGGTGTCAATTACAATTTTATAACATAAGAATGCAATAACAAAGGTACAAACTACATCTTTAAAGAACATAACAATACAGATAACATTTGCAGTAGTACAGGCTTTACAAAAGAATCGAAATAGCAAATACATCAGTGTTACAAAAATTACGACATAAGTACATACATAAAAGATCAGAATAACTTTTGAAACATCAACTTCACACATGAGCATTAAAACAAAACACAATAAATAATGTCTGAACATATTTACAAAGAAAATAACATAGTATTTGAAAAATTCTACAACATAAATCTTATTAGCTAAACACAGAAAGACAGGAAAAAGACAAATACACAAGGGTACATAAACACATAGAGGGATAATACGAAAGGATAGGACAGGGTTTGTTTTACTGCAGTATTTTGCATAGAGATCTCCCTTAATTCATCATTATTCCCAAAAAGTCCTATCTAAACCTGCTTTCTGTATTCTGTTCACATCCTCTTTCAAAAATAGTTTTTCTCCACTGTACACAACTTTTTTGGCCAAACCATTTTTTTAAAGCTTCTCAATGCTTTTCTTCCAATTCATCATAGATAGTTTCTTATATTGTCTACCCCCTCTTAAGCTAACTTAAATCTACTGAGCTCAGATGCTAAACTAAGGGACGAGGCAATGCCACAGCACAAAGCAATTAACACAAACAGCAATGATAAAAAAATGGAAATTGGCAAAAAAAAAGGTAGCAATATTACAACTAATATAAGGCAAAGCGCAGCAAACAAGAAAAAATAAATCCGTAGTAAAACTGGCTTAACAGAGTAATACAAAGTGAAATTCAGTAGCACTATGCCTGGCACACAGTAGAAGCAAATGCAACAGCTTATAACTAAACATGACAAAGCTCAAGCAGAAAAAATATTTCAGTAAAGACAACAATGCAGAAAAGGGAGATGTCGATTCACATCTTAATGTCTATATAATTAAAGTGGTGCACCAAAACTTATTCTACCATAAAAATTACCAAGTACTTGAAAAGAAAATTATGTATGCAGTTCCTGTGAAGGGAAGTCTTTTTGTGCTCCTTCGTTTTTTTTAAGTACATCATAATTATTTACTGGATCTGTAGGCATAAAATATCTATATTAGTACATCCATTAAATTTTATTGTAACCAATGCTGCAGTGCAGCTAGAAACTAGATATTAAACAAAATAGGCAAAGCAAGGCGTGAAACATCATTCGCTAGCCATAAGTCATTTCATAATGAAGTAAACAATCTTCCAACTAGCAAGACAATACACATGAAATGTTACTCATCATTTCATTTCAGTAAATATCATAAATTAAGAACTCCAAAGTGCAATCATATGTTTTCAAGTTTGAGCGTGTTGTATTTGTGACGCTTTCTACAAAGAGATGTCAATAGCGAGGATAATGACTCCCCTTTTTTTTACCTGTGCCTCTGAAAGGCACACACTAATGGCTTTTTTCTCAGGCAACTGTCGCACAGCTGAGTGCCCACGACGCATTACGTGCAGGTGGGCACTTACCTTTCTTACTGAAAAATTTACGACAGTAGTTTCCGCTACAGTGACAGTCTCATATAAAAAAAATTCACAAGTCAAGAATTTGCGTTACAAATATGTAGAAACAAAATCCTTTAAATAGAATAGTGTCCAAAAAATTTTCGCCAGCATAGTGATACATTCACGCATATACACACATGTCATAACTCTTAAAGTACGATTCTCGGTTTCCAACATCCTTTTTCACAAATCAGAGTCCCTAACCACTACTCATTATTTCTTACCATATTACACATATATATATATTCGTCGACACTTCTTCAATATTTCATCATAACAGATACATAGCATAACCAAATAACTCATATAGCATCAGCTTAAACATACCTCAGCAGCATAATTCACTTAGTCATCGTAATAATATCATAGCACCTCAATTAAATTCTCAAAATCGTCGTAGCTTCCTCCAATAATTTCAAAACCTAAAAAAAATTCTCTGCTCACGTCAAGTGTCATCTGCCTCAAACGTACTTTAAAAATCATGATCTCATACCAAATATGTCATTCAAAGCTCCTATAGTATCACAATGGTTCTGAAAAATATGAACAGTTTACAAAGTACAGACAAAATACAATTTCGTAAGTGTGAAGTTATCCAACTGTGTAATTACGTAAACATCTGTCACTGATGTAGTAAAATGAATATTTGTCTCTCCCAGTTAAATGATCAGATAGCTGTGTAATTAATGTGTTAGAGAAATACGGTACCGATGTGTAAAGTTGTATAAGCAAATACCATATTAGCTAGGGCTCCTTGTGCTTGCCAAACACATGATACACAAAGTATGCATGTACCCCCCTGAGGATTAATGTAATTATACCCTCAGGTGTTACAGATTACAGCAATGGAATGAAATGTATCACAAAAAAAACTTTCTTTTTAATTCAACAATATTGATAAATAAATGGTTTAAGTACCAAATTAATCCCTCAAATACGTGCCCTGTAGTGCTAAATGTGCGTTTTTCTGTAAGATAATTCTGTGGAACTGTCGTAGTTATCGTCCTCTGTAAGCAAAGTTCTGCTGAAGTCAATGTACTTACCTCATCATAAACGAAGGTGAAATGCTTTCCGTATAGATATCGTAGTTATTACGTACCTTACCGTGATCAAGAAAGTACTATAATGTAACGTATTGTTGTGCTATAATAAAGGCTGTCTCATTGTAGCTATACCACAAAAGTTACTACTAAAACATGTTTTACTTTCCAGAATAATACAGAAAAAGTGTGCAGATATAAAACAGATACACCGCAAAAGCAACAATGTAAATCGTGTCACATATTAGTAGCGTCGTGATATAATCGTGTAGCTATTATAGAAACCAAATGCTAAGTCATCTTTAATCTCACCGAATGAACTTCAAATAAAGAATGTGTTTTCAAGTAAACCAAAATGTTGCATTAAAATCTCATTAGCAGTACTGGTAAATTTTCTAAGTATGTAAGCCTTATAATCGTTACGTAATCGTGCAACTAACAAGCAAGAATGTACACACACAATAACACTGTGACGTCTGTTCACTATAACAATGCGCTCGTAAATACTGTCTAAATAAGTTCTCTAAGTTCTAGACTGGATAGTTAACTTCAAAACATTGTTGCATGTTAACAGATTCTTAGTGTGACAAAGTATACTAGTGACGTGATGTGAACAGCTTTATGGCAAAGTTAAAAAGCAGATTATCTTTCAATAAATGGTTTTACATGTGAAATGTGGTGTAAACCTTTACTTTTCCTAGTACGAAGAGTTTCAACTTCAACGAAATTATCATGTGGTATACGTCGGATTCTGTAAGGTCCATTGTAAACTAGAAAGAATTTGTGACTCAAGTGTTTCTTCTTATGTGACAATGAATGAGCTTTAATGAGAACTTTCTGGCCAATATATAATTTCTTTGCATTTGCTTTACCGTGTAATTTTCTCCTTTTGTCTGCAGCAGAATTTATATTTCTAATAGCCTAATCAATGATGTCTTTGTGTCGAAGTTTACGTGTATTCGGGAAAGGTACAAGCTCTCTGATTCTGTTCGGTGGTTCTTTATTCTTCAGTACAAGAACAGGTGGTAAAGCAGTGGAGTCATGAGGCATTTCATTCAGCACGTTTTGAAATAAGTGTAAATATCTGTCCCAATGCTGATGCTTTTTGTGACAATAAAGTCTGCAAAGCTTATTGATTTCTTTCATAATCCGTTCAGACGGGTTACAATGTGGTGAGTACAATGAAATAAAAACAGATTTGATTTTATGGTTACGAAGCATGCGTGACCAAACAGCAGATCTGAATTGCGGTCCGTTATCTGAAATGACTTTACTAACGTGTCCAACTTCACGTAAGAAATTTTTAACAAAGGCGTTGGATACAGACCGTCCAGTGGCTTTACGTAACGGAGTGAAAGAAACAAATTTTGAAGTAAGTTCGACAGCGACTAGAACGTACGAAAATCCATTAGATGTTCTGACAAGCGGTCCCAAGAGATCAACAGCAGCAAATTCTTTTAACTTAGAAGGAATGATAGGAAACAATGGAGCACGATGCGAGACAGTAGATAGTTTCGCCTTTTGACAAAGTTTACAAATAGACAAGACTCTTCGAATTCTCTTTTCCATATTGTTAAAATAACAAGTCGTTCGAAGAATATGATAACATTTTCCTGGACCAAAATGTGCATAGCTGAAATGAATGTACCAAATGAGCTTATTAACGAAATCGTCTGGAATGTAAAGTACCCATAGCTTGTCATCAACAGTGCAGCGTTTGAACAGTATGCTGTTTCTAACCAGATAATAATGGCGAATCTGTGTGTGTGTCTCTTCATGCCATTTACTTTTGATGTCTTTCCAAATCGGATCTTTATCTTGTTCATGAGCAATGTCCTTTAAAGATGTGGTGATGACGTTTTCAAAGGCGACTTTCTGAATGTAAAGAATACTGAAATTTTTCCTCGAGGTTGCTTTCTGAGTTACTTTTCTCAAGCCCAGCCGGTGCACGGGACAGTGCGTCCGCAACAATGTTCTCCTTTCCGGGAATGTAGACTATTGTGAAGTGGAATTCTTGCAGGAACAATGCCCAACGTTTTAACCTGTCGTGATTTAATTTTAAAGACATAAGAAATTTTAATGCACGATGATCACTGTATACTTTTACGTACTTACCATAAAGAAAGAAATGGAATTTGTTAAATGCCCAAACGATAGCTAAAGCTTCTAATTCAGTAACGGAATATTTTTTTTTCAGATTTTGTTAGCACTCGGCTAGCAAAAGCAACGGTAGTGTCACTTTCTATGGCTTCTTGAAATAAATGGGCACCAAGACCGACTTTAGAAGAATCCGTGCTGAGGCACAGATCAGGATGAGCTAGTATTGGCGCGTTAAGTAGCGATTCTTTCAAAGAATTGAATTCCAACTGTGCTTGTTCGTCCCAGTTCCAAATAGTATTTTTTCCAGTGAGAGAACAAAGTTTTGGTGTGACTAGAATTTGCATATTCAGAAAACGACGGTAAAAGTTTACGAGACCTAGAAAACTGCGGACTTGTTTCTTTGTGGATGGAACTGCAATGGCTCTGATTGCTTCTAACTTTTCAGGATCCGGCTGAATGCCTTCAGAAGAAATAATATTCCCAAAAACTTCACCTTTGTCCTACCGAATTCAGACTTTTCCAAGTTAACTGTAATTCCAGATTCTGCAAAAATACGTAACACGCTGTTGAGGATGCGATTATGTTGTTCCCATGAGGCTTCTGCTATCAGAATATCGTCCACATATAAGGTGATGTGGCGTTTTAAGAACTCAGGTAATATGGAATTTAGCCCGCGAATGAATGCTGCCGAAGAAATGTTCAAACCAAAAGCAAATTTCCGAAACTGATAACAAACGCCGAAACAAAGGAAAGCTGTGTATTTTCTACATTCTGGATGAAGTTCGATCTGATAAAAGCTGGATCTGAGATCAATGGAAGACAACACTCTTACACCATTAAAATTTTGAAGAAGTTCTTCCAACGTTTGCGGCCTGTCTGTTTCAGGAATAATGATAGTATTGATTTGTCTCGAATCCAAGACAATCCTGATCGACCCATTTTTCTTCTCAACAACATGTAATGGATTGTTGTATGAGCTTACTGCAGGCTCAATAATGCCCTCGTCAAGCATAGATTGTATTTCTGTTCTAACACGGTCCCTGTAACGTGCTGGAATTACGTATGGTCTAACACAAAATTTAGTATGCTCACGAACACGAAATTGGTACTGAAATCCCTTGATTGTTCCTGTTTTGTGAGTAAAAACTGTGGAATGTGCTTGTAAAATATCAATAATGTCCTGCCTATCAGTGTCATTACAATTCTCAATTTTTTCGATTTTATTCTGAATTAACTTATTAGTTTCAAATATGCCGTCGATATCATCCCTGTCAGTACTTGCAGAGTGATTGTTAGTGTCTAGTTCCGTAGAAAATTCCGAACTGTTGTCTAACAGAAGGTAAAGCCGATTAATTTCCTTGTCATGGTTTGAGAGCCAATCTTCAAATTTCAAAGCTATTGACTTACCTTCTTTCTCTAAACTTATTTCAGCATCGTGAAAGTTTAAGATTGCTTTGTTTTCATTCAAAACGTCTACTCCCAGTATAATTTCCGTCGACAATAATGGAACAATAAGAAAATTCATAGAGAAGCTGTGGCTTTGACAAAAGAATTCTAAGTTGGTTTGTTGGCGTACATCTACACTTTTTCCAATGACTGCACCTTGTAATTTAATCTTGCGTAACGGAAGTGTGGGGCAATCTTTCGATTTGCTGCATTTACTAAAAGCTGTTTCACTAATTACTGAAATGGGACTGCCTGAGTCAAGTACTGCCGTAAATTTTACGTCATTTACTGTAATGTGAATCACAGGATATGCCATTTTGTTATGTTTTACGTCCTGTTCCTGGAGTAAGATGTCCCTAATGTCTTCCATTTTTACGTAATTACTAGCTACGGCAGCTGCGTCGTCAGTTTCATGCGTACGTTTTGTGGCTGCCAGCGGTAGGAGTCATTGCCTATTGTGTCTTTGTTGGCGCGAGTCGTTAATGGGATTAGGAGACCTAACTTCTACAAATTCACCTTGTCGAGAGGGCCCTGCTCTGTTTGAATCCCGCCAGTTCTGCTGCAATTCAGGTCTGTCGTTACGATCATATCGTGTGTCGTCATGTCGGTAGATTCCATAGTTTCTTTCTTGTCGGTCACGTGGTGGAGAATTTCTCCCTGAATCGTAACTGCGCGCTGGACCGTTGCGTCTTAAGTTATTCCGTCTCCCTTGATAATAATTATTTTGGTTTCCATATTGTCTGTTTCTCTGATTGTCTCTGTGATAGTCATTACCGCGGAAAGGTGATCTTTCCCTGTAATAATTACTACTCTGCCAACGGTTGTCATACGGGTGGTGTCCGTTTTGGTCACGATTTACGTTGTACGAATAGCCTTGTCGTGTATTATTTCTGTCATCGCGGAATTGTGACAGGTGTGACCTGTAATTGTTGTGTTCCTGTTTTCGCGTTCCGCGATTGTCAGTGTCAATTTCCAGTTCTTGTAACAGTCCCTGTAAAGCTTCAATGTCGTCTTTGCATCGTCCTGCTAAAATAATCTGTCGTAAATGTTCAGGTGATTTGATTAAGCAAATGTGGATGAGTTCTGAGGGGCTGTATGGGTTTGAAAGATACTGATTCTTATGTAACATGTCTTCAAAATATTTGACAAGACTGGAAAATTCAGATTGTTCGAAATGTTTCATCATTATAATGCTATGTTTTACTCGGTCTTGTGTAGCTTGAGACCAATATGCTGAGAGGAAGGCATGATAAAATTCTCCTTCACTATGACAATCGTGAATGACCGATCGCATTCTTACAGCTGGTTCATTCTCCAAGTAGCCACACATAAATTCTAATCTGTGTTCTAATGACCAGTTGGGAGGAAAACAATGAGAGAATTGATGGAGCCACGCTTGTGGATGAATGTCGTTGCCAGAATTCTTAAATGTTTTGAATTTACGTGTAGTAATGAACAGCTTATAGTCAAAATCATCGTGTCGGCGGGTAGCATATCGGTCATTGTTACGTCGTATCGGCGGTTCCATCTCAAAATTCGGTGCACCTTGCCAATTACTTTCATGATTTCCGAAATGCCCTGTGTTATTATTTTGTGGTTGTTCTGTATTGCTATGTCCCTCTTCCCATACTGGGGCGCGAGTGTCCTCTGAAATATGTAATTCTTGTGTTACTTGAGCCAACTGATCTTGTACTTCCCGCATTTCTCTTTTGTACTGTGTGTTGATTTGATTTTGATTCTGTTTGAATTTCCTAATTTGTTCATACTCTTCAGTGTCAGTGAAGACTACAGGTTTTGTGTCATTCAGTTCATCATCTACCTTCGTAGGTAAGTTAGTGAACTGATCTGAAAGTTCGGCTACTTTATCCGACAGTGAAATTATTTCCTCTGTGTGTCTTTCTGGACCAATTTTCAGAGTATCTACTGTGTCCTTTAAGTTCGCTTGAGTTTTTGCAAGTTGCGTAACAGAATCGGTAGACACAACTGAGTCAATTTTAGCTTGCAAGGTCTCATGATTTTCATGAACAATAGTTTGCAGTTCTTTTATGCCTGCTTCGTGATTCTGTAATGTATTTTCATGCCGCGAAAAAATAGGTTGCAAATGCTCACAAATTTGTGTTTTTACGTCATTACAGACTTTTTGACATTTCGATTCGATGTTATGTAACTCATTAGTTAAATCTTCACGTGTTTGTTCAAGTGTGGTGTCTAACTTTTGAAGCTTTTGTTCCATTGTGTCTAACGTTTGAAGTTTTTGCTGTGTTTGTCTCTGATTTTGTTCCATTGTGTCTAACTTTTGAAGATTCTGTCCCATTTGTTTCTGATTTTGTTCAAGCGTTGTGTCTAACTTTTGAAGATTTTGTTCCATTGTGTCTAACTTTTGAAGCTTTTGTCCCATTTGTTGCATTAATTGTAATAACAATGCACTGGTGTCTGAAACATGTTCGTTAGTCCTATTCGGCAATGCATTTGCACCGGCAATATTCGCAGTTTGAAAAACAGAAAATTTGTTTTGACTTATTTGAGAAAATGGTGAGGACGCAAAACCTGAATCTACAGTATTTGCAATATTGTGTCCTGTCATTTCGGAATCCTGAGGCGAGCTGTTGCCGACCGATGGATCGATAACGCTTTCCTGTTCACTAGTTGTTTCACTGCCTACACCATTATTTGCAACCCGCTCCATTTCCCTATGCACAATTACCAAATTACTACTTTGAACATTAGTTAATTCATTACATGGTGGCGCTAACACACTGCTTTCGTCTTCACTGTCATTCCTCAGTTTACTTTGGAGCCTAGTATTACGTTTTTCACACGCCATTATTGTCACAATATTTCACAGGACAACACAAAAAAAGCACAATTTGAAAAGCAAAAATAAGAGAACACATTAACATATCACTGAAAATAATATCTAGTTAATTGCAAGCGCAGCTGCGAAATACTTGGTGCAACTCTACATGCATGCCACAACTGTTGTACTGTACAACAATGAAAGACTACAACTACAAAGGAAATTCTCTCTATGATTACGCGCTAGCAATAAACAATAGCTACTCTAATTACACAAACTACAAGGAAAAAATCAGAAGATTCCAGTGCGGTATCCTCGGCTAAGGGTCGACATATGAAACGTCCCCTTTTGAAAAATTATACAAGACTATGCTTAAATTGACACACAATATTTTTAGCGCAACGCAATCTGACTTTCAAAAATCTCTACGAAAGAATGGCACTTACCTCACAAAAATCTTCGTTACTCAAGCTACTGCAATACAGCGAGCACCACTACTGCCAGCTAAATAAAATATTCAAACTACTGAAGGCACTAACTACTGACAGGCATAGTTAGCAAATGAAAGATTTTAATACAGAACAGACAATGTATTTACCTTAATAGTCATAATATATAAATCAGTTCGTGACACCAATTCTGACAAATTTCAAAACTCCGCCATCTCTCTCCCCACGTCCACCATTGCTGGCGGCTCACCTCCAACTGCGCAACGCTACGCGCTGTTAGCATCCAGCTGCCGCTGCCCAACACTACAATGGCGAGTATTACAACAATGCCAACCAGCCACAGACTGCACACGGCACAGCCAGTAATTTTCATACAGAGCGCTATGTGGCGGCCGCGTTACCAATAAAAAAACTTAATCAGCCTACTTACACTACCAGTCTAATCTTCATCATTCTTCTGTAGCATATTTCGAAAGCTTCTATTCTCTTCATGTCCAAACTATTTATCGTACATGTTTCACTTCCATACATGGCTAAACTCCATACAAATACTTTCAGAAACGACTTCCTGGCACTTAAATCTATACCCGATGTTAACAAATTTCTCTTCTTCAGAAACGCTTTCCTTCCCATTGCCAGTCTACATTTTATGTCCTCTCTACTTCGACCATCATCAGTTATTTTGCTCCCCAAATAGCAAAACTCCTTTACTACTTTAAGTGTCTCATTTCCTAATCGAATAATGTTATGATATTACTCTATATTCGTCTCCCCTGAATTCCTTATCTTCTTTCCATTTAACTTTACTAGCCCCCACTGTTGTAGACTGAGCCTTTGCAATACCATTTTCAGATTTTCTACGACAGACTTTCTCCATTTCACTTGTCGACTCGTAGAATGTTACCCTTTCGTTATTGTATAGTTTCCTCTTGAATACCTCCTTGTGGGCAGCCCATTCCGGAGATTCGAATAGGAAACCAAGCCGAAATATTTTTCCTATACAGGGTTCATCGAGACATATTTTCAATTAAAAGCCACATATCCTGCGCATACACATTATCTTCAGTGCAGTGATTTCCATTGCCTTCTGCGTCTCGATGCTGTTGATCATTGACGATTCTTCCACTTTTTAGGGAAATTTTCCGCTCCAAGGATAACAGAATTCCTTTAAACTATGTCCTCTCTTTCCCTTTTGGCAAGGTTGGTACCAGAATGTTAGTGACTCCTTGTACTAAAAGTATTCGGAAGCCATGTGAGAATATGTTTATTCAAATTTGAAGCATTGGCTAATAGCAAACCCGGGACCAACGAATATTTAATTACTAGTCAAAGACGCTCCACTTGCCCACGGTTGAACGTATTTATAGATTTAAAGTCATCCCTCCCTTTTCATATCAGTCACTTCTTTGTAAAGTCGACATTCTGAGCGTCGGCGATAAGGGGCTACCTATATTTTAAAGCTGCACTCTATGTCATGAATGTCCTATCATAGAAAAGTTACGTATTACCGACATACTGTCGGTTGGAACAATGGTCAAGACAATCAGAAAAAATTATTTGCTTTAATCTTCGCCATTTTTCCCCTTAGTGGCTATCGGTTTCTGACATATTAGGATCAAAGTTATTAAATAGTTAAAATCATATTTTGAGGAACATTTACAGAATATTTTTTTCTGCTGTTTAGATGCCGAATAGGAATCATCAGAAGTGGTCTCGAAGACTTACGGTGTAAGGAGTCACCCTCGATCTGCCAAAAATCTTGTCAAAGGTGGCAGGGAAAGGGACAGAATATTCGAGGCATGGTCTTACGTTTGATGTAGGATACAGCCACTAAGATATGAAAGAATCGGCACTGAACAACGGCGTGAGGATGCAGAAGGAAATGGAAACGGCTGCATTGAAGACACGTAATGTTTATCAGCAGGACATGTGGCCTGTAATTGAAACAGTGTCTAGTTTTTTGTCTACATTGGCAAAAATTCCAGATATTCTGCGTTCTGATCTGCGTAAGGGGTGGCCACGGGGAGGGTCAGCATGAGAAAAGACTGAATTACCAACGAAATGGAAACATACCAATAATCGGAACTTTCATTCACGTTGCAGTAAGGGAGGCCTAATATGTGTACGTAGAAACACAAGAAATGTTATTTTCTAACTTTACAATCAACGAAATTCCAAGATCTATACTCACCGATTTTTAAGTTGCAATAGAATTATACAAAATGACTGCACGGCAAGAGCATCATTTACGCAGACATCACATACTGCAGCAATAAATATATGTGCTTGAAAATGGGAATAAAATGCTTTGCGTGAAGAAACATAACTGGGGCAGTGTTGTATTATTTAAATCATCATTCATGCATCCAAGTTGATCACGAGAATAATACACAGAAGAATAGAAAAGAAGAGTCACGACTGTCAGACACCGATCAGTTTCACTTCAGAGAAGAGAAACGCAGCAGAGAGGCATTTCTAATGTTATAGTTGAAAACGGAAGTAAGACATAGGAAAAATTAACACACGTTCGTAGAATATGTTTATCTAGAAACAATTTTCGTTCATTTAAAGTAGTGCGAGATATTCAAAATCCTCAGAAAAATAGGTATAAATTACAGATAACAACACATAATATGCAATATCTACAAGAACCAAAAGGAAAAGTTGTTATGGTAGGACCAAGAACATAGTGTTCAGATTAGAAAAGCTATAGGATAAGGATATAGTCCTCTGTCACTACAGTACATTGGTGAAGCAATAATAGAAATAACAGACAAGTTCGGGGTGGAATTAAACTACGGGGTGAGAGAATATCAGTGCTAAGATTCGCTTATATATTGTTATCCCCAATTAAAACTGAGAAAGAACGGCAGGATCTCCTAAATGGAATGAAGAGTTTTATGAGTATGCTCTTTGGACTGATAGTGCTGTGTTCTCCAAAAGGTGGGAGGCACATCCTACACCGAATAGCATCGAGCTACCTACGATTGAAGCGCAACATAGTTAAGGTTGGACTCCAGAGAGTTTACACACGACACGAACTATGTTACGCCTCCGAGTTACATCACACAAATAGTTCCCAAGGAGACAGCCATTAACAAACGTAAATGTAACCAGACAATGGCTCCACTCAGCGAGTAGTACCTGAAGACAGTAGTAATACAGTATCAGGACAGTGTCTCCACCAGTGTATGTTGCAAATTTTTGTCACTAAAAACTGTTCTGCCATCTACTTTTGCCATAGCTCGTGCCTAAGCCTATTCGGTTTCGTGACGAAACTGCAAAATTGGTGCATACAAGCCTTCTCATACCAGCGACTGCTTCTGTGGTAAGGGATTCTCCACCTGCCACGTTTATATATTTGACGCCGAGTAGGTTTGGTGAATGGAAAAGAGAATAAACTGAAGAAATATGAAAGTAATGAGACGTAGTAGAAACGAGACTAACGATAAAATTAAAATCAAACTGAAGGTATTCCACTCCTTGCGAGAAGAAATTTGAGTAACAAACTTTGACCTTAATTTGAAGTATTATTTTCTGATAATGCTTATAACACTAGTGTCTGTCACTGCTGTACCATAACCTTAAAGCAGGTTGTGAAATTAAACAATATTATTAAAGCAATTATGGTATAACGCAACAGAGCAGTGTTACCCTCTGGGAGGAATTTTGTTGTGTTGACCGTGTTGTACCTAACGGAGGTGGCTTATCGGAAATGAAAGTCAGAATTACGGAAATACTTGAACAGTAATAAACAAAATTTTGCCTATCAGTTCTGTTTAACGGGTAAAGAAAACAGTCGCCAGCCTAACTAGGCAAGAGAATGATTAACATTCTCGTTCAAGAAAATAGTTATTAGTAACTTTAATGGATAAACACAACCTATACTTTGTCACACGCGAGTGCAGTGAACTCTTGACACATACATATGTTTTAAGATTGAAGCTAAGAACTGGAGCAACACAAACTATTTGCAAATTTATAACAGATACCGAAACATACTATTACTTTAAGGGCTTCCACAAACTGGATGGTCTTTACAACGTTATTATTACTATTCACTGCAGAATCATTAATTGGACATTGGTTAAGTCTCTCTCAGTTAAATACTTTACTATTTAAAATGAAAGTTAATTGGAATCCAATAACAGGTTGCTTCTCACAATCATTTCAATAAAGAAATTATGGTTTTCATAATTAATGGTCTTTCCGTTACTTGTTACGGAGCATTAACACAATAGACAGACTGTGGATCCTGGTATACTATTCATATGCACTTCGAATACACAAGAGAGACAAACACTTAGCAAACATGAGTATATAACGTTTCATACTGCAGTTTTCCACTCTTACTACATTGAGAGACAAAATTAACATATATATAAGATACTGACTCACCTTCTATGATTTACAACAGGCAGTAATGAGATCATTTACGAAGCAAAACTTTATAAGCCTCAGTCTTATGAACTCTCAATTTGAAGTTGCCAACAATACATTAATAGGCAGTTTTATTAGGAAAATTACTTTCATTAACTTTCTTTTTTTATTATGTTCAAGAAGCATTAATTAGCAAAAACACTGGTCTTTAATGTTCTTTCAGTAGGGACACTCGGAAATCACTTTAGTTCAAAACGGAGAGGAACCTGAGAGGTGTTAAGATAAGGAGAAAAATCAAGGTAGGTACATAAACTCAGTTATAAATTACCTTATATTTGAGTACACTAACACATCCATTAAGCTGATCCTTCACTGTACATTGCTATAGTGCTCCATTACAGTGATTGCGCAATGTGGTGGCGATTGCATGTCGGTAGGTCGAATTACAGGTAGAATTACTGGACTCAGTCATTTCTTGGTGGCAATGATAGATACAAATTCCAGAATAGTTCCAGCTATTTATTCATCCATCCGAGGCATTGGACAGTGGCAGAAAAAACCTCTCTTGGAACCAGCACAATATGCAACATTTACATGGCAGTGCACAATTGGTAGCTCGGCCCCGCCTGGTTGCTCGCCTCCGACTCGTAGCTCGTCCCCGTCTGACTCTTGTTCCACCTTTTCTACATGGGCCAACCACAATTTGCACGCACTACAGTTTCGTTCCCGAGGGGAACCACCACTCCTTTTACATACAAACTAACTAAGAACCCTAAGTGAGAATCAGCAGTTTACATAACAGCAACCAAATTCATTCAATAAAACAGAATATTTGCACATATTTACATTTCTACAAAAAAATTATTCACACAGAAATTACAATTATATACAATAAGATTTGTTCCCTCCAAATGGTACAAAGAATTTAAATGACAGATATACTACACTGCATAGAATCATATCATGACATCGAAGTTCTTACAAAGAAAGGAGTATAGAATTATATGTTATCGTTTCAAACAAACACATTTAGAGAAGTTCAATGATGTAACATTAAATAAAACACAAGCAAACTAAATCATTGGAGTATTAGAGCTATGGTGTTACATGCTTATTGTTGAAGTGAGTCATAGACTGTCACAAAATAAGAAAGGAAGAAAATCGAAGCGTTTCAGACTTGGTGCTACACATGGGTATTGAAAATTTAATGGAGTAATAACAAATGAGTTTCTCCACAGAATCGACTAGGAGAGAAGAATGTGTAAAACGTTGGTACGAAAATGTGACGAGATGACAGCATTACTGTTATGGCCTCAAGGAATAACTTTTGTGATAACTAAGGTAGCTGTAGAGAATAAAAATTGTGGGGAAGACAGAAAAAGAAATAAACCCAATATATAACTGGGGATGTTGAATGAAAGCGCCACTGCTAGATGAAGAAGTTGACAAAAGAGAAGAATTCGAGAGGGACCGCAACCATCCATACAGAAGACAGACAAACAAAAGAGAAAAATTAATGGAAACAGATTACCAAAGCTCCAACTACACTCATCAAAAGTAGTTTTGCGCCACTCGGTTCCGAGAGCTGCGGAACCTGTGCAGGAAATTGAAATAGAGATCAACATAAACATCATTTCCGCGCTTTTATTGCTCATGAAAACCACACATTGCATCTTCCTGGTAGATTAAAACTGTGAGCCGAACCGAGACTCGAAATCAAGACCTTTGCCTTTCGCGGGCAAGTGCTCTACCAACTGAGCTACTTCTATTTTTTAATCAACAATCATATGAAGAACATAAGCACAAAAACAAAATAATGAAGTACTGGAACTGTTTCAACACAAATTTTGTTCTACAATAGCCTGAAGAATATATTTCAATATAGTTAGTGCCATTTCTAAGCTTTAAACTAACAATAGCATTTTCAGTCCAGACAGGGAAATGGAACTAAAACGGAAGTACACTCCTGGAAATTGAAATAAGAACACCGTGAAATCATTGTCCCAGGAAGGGGAAACTTTATTGACACATTCCTGGGGTTAGATACATCACATGATCACACTGACAGAACCACAGGCACATAGACACAGGCAACAGAGCATGCACAATGTCGGCACTAGTACAGTGTATATCCACCTTTCGCAGCAATGCAGGCTGCTATTCTCCCATGGAGACGATCGTAGAGATGCTGGATGTAGTCCTGTGGAACGGCTTGCCATGCCATTTCCACCTGGCGCCTCAGTTGGACCAGCGTTCGCGCTGGACATGTAGACCGCGTGAGACGACGCTTCATCCAGTCCCAAACATTCTCAATGGGGGACAGATTCGGAGATCTTGCTGGCCAGGGTAGTTGACTTACACCTTCTAGAGCACGTTGGATGGGACGGGATACATGCGGACGTGCATTGTCCTGTTGGAACAGCAAGTTCCCTTGCCGGTCTAGGAATGGTAGAACGATGGGTTCGATGACGGTTTGGATGTACCGTGCACTATTCAGTGTCCCCTCGACGATCACCAGAGGTGTACGGCCAGTGTAGGAGATCGCTCCCCACACCATGATGCCGGGTGTTGGCCCTGTGTGCCTCGGTCGTATGCAGTCCTGATTGTGGCGCTCACCTGCACGGCGCCAAACACGCATACGACCATCATTGGCACCAAGGCAGAAGCGACTCTCATCGCTGAAGACGACACGTCTCCATTCGTCCCTCCATTCACGCCTGTCGCGACACCACTGGAGGCGGGCTGCACGATGTTGGGGCGTGAGCGGAAGACGGCCTAACGGTGTGCGGGACCGTAGCCCAGCTTCATGGAGACAGTTGCGAATGGTCCTCGCCGATACCCCAGGAGCAACAGTGTCCCTAATTTGCTGGGAAGTGGCGGTGCGGTCCCCTACGGCACTGCGTACGATCCTACGGTCTTGGCGTGCATCCGTGCGTCGCTGCGGTCCGGTCCCAGGTCGACGGGCACGTGCACCTTCCGCCGATCACTGGCGACAACATCGATGTACTGTGGAGACCTCACGCCCCACGTGTTGAGCAATTCGGCGGTACGTCCACCCGGCCTCCCACATGCCCACTATACGCCCTCGCTCAAAGTCCGTCAACTGCACATGCGGTTCACGTCCACGCTGTCGCGGCATGCTACCATTGTTAAAGACTGCGATGGAGCTCCGTATGCCACGGCAAACTGGCTGACACTGACGGCGGCGGTGCACAAATGCTGCGCAGCTAGCGCCATTCGACGGCCAACACCGCGGTTCCTGGTGAGTCCGCTGTGCCGTGCGTGTGATCATTGCTTGTACAGCCCTCTCGCAGTGTCCGGAGCAAGTATGGTGGGTCTGACAGACCGGTGTCAATGTGTTCTTTTTTCCATTTCCAGGAGTGTATATTCAATAGAATTACAAAAAAATAATTGACTGTCTTAACTATAATTTCAGTTCTGTCAATTGATTCACAATCGTCCAAACTCTGCACAGAAAGTCATTTGGAGCATACAAACTACACTCCTGGAAATGGAAAAAAGAACACATTGACACCGGTGTGTCAGACCCACCATACTTTCGCCGGACACTGCGAGAGGGCTGTACGAGCAATGATCACACGCACGGCACAGCGGACACACCAGGAACCGCGGTGTTGGCCGTCGAATGGCGCTAGCTGCGCAGCAATTGTGCACCGCCCCCGTCAGTGTCAGCCAGTTTGCCGTGGCATACGGAGCTCCATCGCAGTCTTTAACACTGGTAGAATGCCGCGACAGCGTGGACGTAAGCCGTATGTGCAGTTAACGGACTTTGAGCGAGGGCGTATAGTGGGCATGCGGGAGGCTGTGTGGACGTACCGCCGAATTGCTCAACACGTGGGGCGTGAGGTCTCCACAGTACATCGATGTTGTCGCCAGTGGTCGGCGGAAGGTGCACGTGCCCGTCGACGTGGGACCGGACCGCAGCGACGCACGGATGCACGCCAAGACCGTAGGATCGTACGCAGTGCCGTAGGGGACCGCACCGCCACTTCCCAGGAAATTAGGGACACTGTTGCTCCTGGGGTATCGGCGAGGACCATTCGCAACCGTCTCCATGAAGCTGGGCTACGGTCCCGCACACCGTTAGGCCGTCTTCCGCTCACGCCCCAACATCGTGCAGCCCGCCTCCAGTGGTGTCGCGACAGGCGTGAATGGAGGGACGAATGGAGACGTGTCGTCTTCAGCGATGAGAGTCGCTTCTGCCTTGGTGCCAATTATGGTCGTATGCGTGTTTGGCGCCATGCAGGTGAGCGCCACAATCAGGACTGCATAAGACCGAGGCACACAGGGCCAACACCCGGCATCATGGTGTGGGGAGCGATCTCCTACACTGGCCGTACACCTCTGGTGATCGTCGAGGGGACACTGAATAGTGCACAGTACACCCAACCCGTCATCGAACCCATCGTTCTACCATTCCTAGACCGGCAAGGGAACTTGCTGTTCCAACAGGACAATGCACGTCCGCATGTATCCCGTGCCACCCAACGTGCTCTAGAAGGTGTAAGTCAACTACCCTGGCCAGCAAGATCTCCGGATCTGTCCCCCATTGAGCATGTTTGGGACTGGATGAAGCGTCGCCTCACGCGGTCTGCACGTCCAGCAGGAACGCTGGTCCAACTGAGGCGCCAAGTGGAAATGGCATGGCAAGCCGTTCCACAGGACTACATCTAGCATCTCTACGATCGTCTCCATGGGAGAATAGCAGCCTGCATTGCTGCGAAAGGTGGATATACACTGTACTAGTGCCGACATTGTGCATGTTCTGTGGCCTGTGTCTATGTGCCTGTGGTTCTTTCAGTGTGATCATGTGATGTATCTGACCCCACGAATGTGTCAATAAAGTTTCACCTTCCTGGGACAATGAATTCACGGTGTTCTTATTTCAGTTTCCAGGAGTGTAATAACAAAGACATGTTCAGGCAACATAACGCAATAAAAACGTCATAATGAAGTTAATAAACGCCGTTGAGAAGTTGGGAACAATTCTGGGAACAAGTGTATCTCCTTTGTTGTTTTGGATTTTGTCCGCTACATCGTTGTGCATGTGATTTGTGACCATACCGGCGTCGAGAATTACCCTACGCTTTGTTTTTCAAACATTATGCCTAACATGTTACTAAACAGCATCCTGTAACCGTTCATTAGTGGGGATAACATCGTTTACCACGTTATACCGTGTGGATGCCACCTGAGAAGTGTGGACGGTTAAACTTATGTTGTCCCAAACTGCTTTCCAATAAACGCTTCGGTATTTAAGTTCAATGGGATTCCGGACTATTGGAGATGTCCATCTTTTTAATAACAGGTGCGTCGTAAGTAAATACTGTGTGAGATAGTTTCCATCTATATAGATATAAACTGCTCGAGCGATAAAGCAAATAACATCATGGAGAGAGGGCTCTCCTGCGGCACTCCTGTTTGGACCTCGATGGGCTGAGTAAGCTATCCATTTACGCTGAATTTGGTTGTAATGCCCGTGACAAAATGTTGCACAACATTAATAACCCGGTGATCGATCAAAACCACACCGCTGCAGTAGCTGTAGAAGGTACTCGTGGCGGACGCGATCAAATGCCTTGCAAAATTCTATACGCAGCAATGCGAGATTCACGTCATTGACTGACACTAAGGCTATTACATCTCTATATTCCGAAAGGGGCGTCCTAATAGTGCGACCAGAGAAGTATGTCTGATGGTTGTTAATCACTTGCTTCATTAATAGAGACAATCTGATGTGGAGTGCTCAGGCGAAGGTTTTGTAATCAAGATTGAGTAAATTAATCTGTCGGAAGTTATCTAAGGTTTTTGGGTGTTTGCTTTTTGGTATCAATACAATTCGACCTTCCTTCATTTCGGCTGACACGTCACTCCCTCGCATCACTTCTTTCAGAACATCTGTAAATGCGAGTCCGATTATGGGCCATAAACGCTCATAAAATTCCCGTGGCAATCCATCAGGGCCAGGGGATTTATTCGATGGTGAGCCAGAAATCAGTTCAAGGACTTCGTCCAGAGCTAAATCGTGTAAGACTGCCGAGTTCTCCGCAAATTGCAGTATGAATATCACTCTGTCGGGTCAAACGGAGTCCATCATCTGTGTCCTATGAGCCGTGTGTGGCTCGTTTTCCCAAAATCACGTATTTTTCACCCTGTTTTTAACATACTTCCACCTCACTACATTAATTTAAATTACTGCTGTCACTGTGTTGTTGCTTTGCCTGACCCCTCTCGCAGTGTCTTCGCTTGACTGCTATTACTTCTTAGTCATTATCGCAAGGAGTTCGTGTCGCGAGTTCCGCTCACTAGTTCGGGCCTGCCAGTCAGTTGGGACACTTCTGGAGCGCAGACCGGCCAATAGAGGAGTTGCAATGCGGCACTAGTGCAGTCGGGTTGGAGCGGCAGCGAGGTCTGCGTCGCCATGGCTCGCCCGACCATTGCTGCCACGCATCACATCAGCCGGGCCACGGTCTTGGTGGATCGTGGGTCGATCGTCCTACTGGACGACGCGTTTTAGCTCGCCGATCGTTCATGAGTCGGCTGTGTGTGTGTGTGTGTGTGTGCGCGCGCGCGTTCATGCATCGACTCCCAATTTGTCTTTGTGTGTGCTTAGTTACTGATGGCAACTAACCCATAGTCTAGGGGTCTCCATCGCCTAAATTTTTTTGCCGGCACGGTAGCTCAGCGTGTTCGGTCAGAGGGATACGTGCTCTCTCTAATAAAAAAACTGTGTTAATCGATCAACAACGAACTTAAACGGATGTCTTACGACGTCCGCCCCGAGCAGATGCAACGAACAAAAGCGAGCAAAATGAGATTTTTTTTAAAAAAAGGGGGGTAGCGTCTTTGATTCGTAATCAAAACGTCTTCGGTCCCGGGTTCGATCCCCGCCACTGCCTAAATTTTGATAAATAATCAGCATTGGCGGCCGCAGACTTCCGGCATAAGAAGTCAGATTCATTCTGCCAACGGCCTTGTCAAAGAGGGCGGAAGAGCGGATAGAGGTTCAGGGCACTCTATTGTCCTAGGGGTGGGAAATTGCCCCTAAAGGCGGAAGAATCAGCAATGATCAACGACATGAGGATGCAGAAGGCAATGGAAACCACTGCATTAAACACACGTAACTTGTATCCACAGGATACGTGGCCTGTAGTTGAAGAAGTGTCATGATGATCTTTCCATTGGCAAAAGATTCCAGAATAGTCCCCCATTCGGATCTCCGGGAGGGGACTGCCAAGGGGGAGGCTACCATGACAAAAAGATTGAATAATCAACGAAAGGATAATGTTCTACGAGTCGGGGCGTGGAATGTCAGAAGCTTCAACGTGTTAGGTAAACTAGAAAATCTGAAAATGGAAATGCAAAGGCTCAATCTAGATATAGTAGGGGTCAGTGAAGTGAAGGTGAAGGAAGACAAGGATTTCTGGTCAGATGGGTATCGGGTAATATCAACAGCAGTAGAAAATAGTATAACAAGGGTAGGATACGTTATGAATAGGAAGGTAGGGCTGAGGGTGTGTTACTGTGAACAGTTCAGTGACCAGGTTGTTCTAATAAGAATCGACAGCAGACCAACACCGACAACTATAGTTCAGGTATAGATGCCGACGTCGCAAGCTGAAGATGAACAGATAGAGAAAGTGTATGAGGATATTGAAAGGGTAATGCAGTATGTAAAGGGGGACGAAAATCTAATAGTCATGGCGACTGGAATGCAGTTGTAGGGGAAGGAGTAGAAGAAAAGGTTACAGGAGAATATGGGCTTGGGACAAGGAATGAAAGAGGAGAAAGACTAATTGAGTCCTGTAACAAGTTTCAGCTAGTAATAGCGAATACCCTGTTCAAGAAACACAAGAGGAGAAGGTATACTTGGAAAAGGCCGGGAGATACGGGAAGATTTCAGTTAGATTACATCATGGTCAGACAGAGATTTCGAAATCAGATACTGGATTTTAAGGCGTACCCAGGAGCAGATATAGACTCAGATCACAATATAGTAGTGATGAAGAGTATTAGAGGTACCGGTGTGTACAGCAGTCTGAACCACCACCTCTGAAAGTCTTTCTGTATGGTGGTACAACATGCAATGTGTGAATGTGAATGTGAAATGTGTTTCTCATTCTAGAAACATCCCTCTGGATGTGGCTAAGCCATGTCCCCGCAATATCCTTTCTGCCTGGAGTGCTAGTTCCACAAGGTTAGCGGATGAGCTTCTGTGAAGTTTGGAAGGTAGGAGATGAGGTACTGGCGGAATTAAAGCTGTGAGGACGGGTCGTAAGTCGTGCTTGAGTAGCTCAGTTCCGCTTGGGACGCGACAGCGACTGGACGTGCCGGTACTTCTGCGTAGTCGTAGCGCCGCAAGCCGTGTTTATAGAAATTCTTGGATCGTGACCGGTGATATTTTCAGTGCTTCTTCATCACTGTCGTACACACGCTTACTAATTAACTCACAGCGGTCTCGGCCGCTCATATAGAGCAGTTACGGCACCCAATGTACCCCGTAAGAGTACCCTGCGTTTTGCATTTGAGAAATCTTTCAGGAATGTGCAACTGAGTTCTCCAGAAATCCATGACTGGAAAGCAGATATTATTGGCATCACGTCTGACCAGGTCCTCACAGCATATTATGACATGGCGGAATACTGTTTCTTTACGAAGTTTTTAGATCAGATGCAACTGGAGAAAATTTTGGTGAATACTGGTGGGAAAGAAAAGTTCCGACATCGTGAAAAGTCGGTGAGTACAGTTTCAATTACTAAAGCTGACATCGAATATAAACAAGTGCGAGTGTTCAATTTTGCCAGCTGCGATTGGGAATTGTGTTCTTTGAGATGCCCTTGCCAAATATGCTGATATCTGACAGATTAGAAACGAAAAATGGTCGAGCCGTCACAAACTCCAATGTTTTATTGGGGTTCGCTCAGGTTGACATGGCCATTAAAGTCAATATTCCATCCTGTATAATGGTTTGCGGTTATAAGGATCATGTCATTTACGAATGGACACGTAGGCACTTATTTTATCTGTAACACGAATTGCCATTTACGAGGTGATTGCCCACAGCGCGTTTTAGTACTTCGAAAAAATCTGCAACAACGACAGAGATGAACATTGTCTGACGTCCTCAATTATTTGCTTGACGTATTCCAATCTCTGTCTTCCTCTACAGTTTTTGCCCTCTACAGCTCCCTCTACCACCATGGAAGTCATTCCCTCATGTCTTAACAGATGTCCTATCATCCTGTCCCTTCTCCTTATCAGTGTTTTCCACATATTCCTTTCCTCTCCGATTCTGCGTAGAACCTCCTCATTCTTTACCTTATCAGTCCACCTAATTTTCAACATTCGTCTATAGCACCACATCTCAAATGCTTCTATGCTCTTCTGTTCCGGGTTTCCCACAGTCCATGCTTCACTACCATACAATGGTGTACTCCAGTCGTACATCCTCAAAAATTTCTTCCTCATACTAAGGCCGGTATTTGATATTAGTAGACTTCTCTTGGCCAGAAATGCCTTTTTTGCCGTAGCGAGTCTGCTATTGATGTCCTCCTTGCTCCGTCCGTCATTGGTTGTTTTACTGCCTAGGTAGCAGAATTCCTTAACTTCATTGACTTCGTGGCCATCAATCCTGATGTTAAGTATCTCGCTATTCTCATTTCTACTACTTCTCATTACCTTCGTCTTTCTCCGATTTACTCTCAAACCATACTGTGTACTCACTAGACTGTTCATTCCGTTCAGCAGATCATTTAATTCTTCTTCACTTTCACTCAGGATCGCAATGTCATCAGCGTATCGTGTCATTGATATCCATTCACCTTATATTTTCATTCCACTCCTGTACCTTTCATTTATTTCCATCATTGCTTCCTCGATGTACAGATTGAAGAGTAGGGGCGAAAGGCTACAGCCTTGTCTTACACCCTTCTTAATACGAGCACTTCGTTCTTGATCGTCCACTCTTATTATTCCCTCTTGTTTGTTGTATATATTGTATATGACCCGCCTCTCCCTATACCTTACCCCTACTTTTTTCAGAATCTTGAACAGCTTGCACCATTTTATATTGTCGAACGCTTTTTCCAGGTCGACAAATCCTATTAACGTGTCTTGATTTTTCTTTAGCCTTGCTTCCAGTACTAGCCGTAACATCAGAATTGCCTCTCTCGTGCTTTTACTTTTCCTAAAGCCAAACTGATCGTCACCTAGCGCATTCTCATTTTTCTTTTCCATTCTTCTGTTTATTATTCTTGAAAGCAGCTTCGATGCATGAGCTGTTAAGCCGATTGTGCGATAATTCTCGCACTTGTTAGCTCTTGCCGTCTTCGGAATTGTGTGGATGATGCTTTTCCGAAAGTCAGATGGTATGTCGCCAGACTCATATATTCTACACACCAACGTGAATAGTCGTTTTGTTGCCACTTCCCCTAATGATTTTAGAAATTCTGATGGAATGTTATCTATCCCTTCTGCCTTATTTGACCGTAAGTCCTCCAAAGCTCTTTTAAATTCCGAGTTTAATACTGGATCCCCTATCTCTTCTAAATCGACTCCTGTTTCTTCTTCTATCACATCAGACAAATCTTCACTCTCATAGAGGCTTTCAATGTATTCTTTCCACCTATCTGTTCACTCCTCTGCATTTAGCAGTGGAATTCCCGTTGCAGTCTTAATGTTACCACCGTTGCTTTTAATGTCACCAAAGGTTGTTTTGACTTTCCTGTATGCTGAGTCTGTCCTTCCGACAATCATATCTTTTTCGATGTCTTTACATTTTTCCTGCAGCCACTTCGTCTTAGCTTCCGTGCATTGATGCATGCCAGTATTCGTCGTGGCATACTATCCACAAGTTCATCAAGGCATCGTTGGTCCAGATTGTCCCATTCCTCAACGGCGTTGCAACGTAGATCCCTCAGACTTGTTGGTAGGTCACGTCTTCCATAAACAGCCGTTTCCATCCATCCCACGCATGCTCGATAGGGTTCAATTCTGGAGAACATGCTGGCCACTCTAGCCGAGCGACGTCGTTGTCCTAAAGGAAGTCATTCACAAGATGTGCACGATGGGGCGCGAATTGTTGTCCATGACGACGAATACCTCGCCAATATGCCAATATGGTTGCACTATCGGTTGGAGGATGGCATTCACGTATAGGCCAGCCCCTACGGCGCCTTCCGTGACCACCAGCGGCATATATCAGCCTCACCTGATGCCACCCCAAAACAGCAGAGAACCTCCAATTTGCTGCACTTGCTGAACAGTGTGTCTAAGGGGTTCAGCCTGACCGGGTTGCCTCCAAACACGTGTCCGACGATTTTATAGTTGTAGACATATGCGACACTCATCGGTGTAAAGAACGTGATGCCAATCCAGAGTGGTCCATTCGGCATGTTGTTGGGCCCATGTCTACCGCACTGCATGGTTTCATGGTTGCAAAGATGGACCTCGTCACGGACGTCGGGAGTGAAACTGCACATCATGCAGACTATTGCGCACAGTTTGAGTCGTAACAAGACGTCCTGTGGCTGCACGAAAAGCAGTATTCAACATGGTGGCGCTTTCTGCCAGGGTTCCCCCTAGCCACAATCCGTAGGTAGCGGCCATCCAGTAGAGTAGTAGCCCTTGGGCGGCCTGAGCAAGGCATGTCATCGACATTTCGTTTCTCTCTATATCTCCTCCGTGCCTGAAAATCATCGCTTTGGTTCACTCCGAGACGCCTGGTCACTTCCCATGTTGAGAGCTCTTCCTGCCACAAAGTAACTATGCGGACGCGATCGAACTGCGGTATTGACCGTCTAGGCGTGGTTGAACTACAGACAACACGAGCCGTATACTTCCTTCCTGGTGGAATGACTGGAATTGATCGACTGTCGGACCCCCTCCGTCTAGTACTAGTAGGGGCTGCTCATGCACGGTTGTTTACATCTTTGGGTGGGTTTAGTGACATCTCTAAGCAGGCAAAGGGATTGCGCCTGTGAAACAATATCCGCAGTCAACGTCCAGCTTCATGATTCTGGGAGCCGGGGTGATGAAAACACTTTTTTGATGTGTGTAACTGCTTCTGACTCCACTCGATCGGCGGCCACTTCTTCTAACCACTCAAACCAGAGTGTCTTTCCACCAAAGACACCTAATACTGACTGAAAACTATCAGAAATGCGTTTGACGTCACGTCATAGGACTTGCGTAAAAGGAGATCTTCATTCGCAGTATCGGCACATGATGCCCGCATCCTATGTGTTACTCAGAGAAATTCCAGATTTCCAGAGAGAATCCTTACTTTGCCAAAACAGTAAGACACAGAGACTTGCGTACGGTGGTCCTTGTAAATAAGGATCGCTGCTACATACTTTGAAGGCATTTGTATGGGAGCTTTTGAAATGTGATGCTACGGGAGAATGCTGAAGATCAGATGGGTAGAGAGAGTAGCTAATGAGAAGGTATTCAATCAAACTGGTGAGAAAAGCAATTTATGGCAGAATTTGATTCAAAGACTCATAGGCCACATCCAGAGGGTTCAGAAAATTGCCATTGCGATAATGGAGGGAAATGTGCGATGTAAAAATTGTAGAGGGACACCAAGGTATGGTCACAGTAAGAAGGTTCAAATCGATATAGGTTGCAGTAGTTATTCGGAGATACAGAGGTTTACACAGGATAGATTACCATGGCGAGCTGCATCAAATGAGTCAGAGGATGAACACCACTACCAGCAGCAGCAGCAGCACAACAACAACACCAGCAACAACATAGACGATTAATGCCCACATTCTCCAACCAGTATATCCGAGAATCAATTAAGGAAATGTGTGGTGAGAGGGTATCATTGACAAGACTGCTTGATAAAATGCTCTTCTCTAAGAATGTTGACTGCAATGAACCAGTTCTGGGCATGTCACTGTCACGGGTATCTATTAGCTCAGCAAAGAGAAAAAAAGCATAGAAAAGCACCAACAAGTATTTTAGCGACAAAATTGGGACTCTGCTAGTGGAAGAAGGAACTCTAATAGTTTGCGAACGTGATATTGTAGGTGTTCGCATTAATCAAGGGCAAAAAATTACACTAGCACAAGAAAAGAGAGCTCTCCTCACCAACATACGCCTTAATTTGACAACAACAATTCTGGCAGTATACCTCTGGAACACGTTACTTTACTAGTGACAGACATGAACGAAATTTCAGAAATTGTACTTGTGGAGCACAGATATGTATAGATGCGAACTACGCAATGTGAGAGAAACCAGAACAGAACAGAGTTACAGTGTTCGGATGTGGTGTCATAGAAGGATGCTTAGAATTTAGTGCACTTGTAAGATATTAGGATGTTGTCCACCAAATCGTGGACGGAATTACTTTATGGAAAACATAGACTGGAAGATAGAGCAGGATTGTAGAATATGTGTCATGACTTCCTTGTGGGGGAAGGCAAAGATTGGAATATACAGAACATATGCACTGAGGGTAAAATAATCGAAACTCCAAGAAGTTATGGGAAGGCATGAAATTTGTAAGAGTTTTTGTACGTCTGAAGGGAGATATCAATTTAAGCATTGCGCCATTCACGTAAGAGTGACTTTTACAGCTTCAGTATGAGAATGCAAATCAGATTCTCTTTAAATATACACTGTCACGGCCGTGAGCGTTAGGTGCCTTTTGAGATTGGACCTGGTGAAACGATCTTAGTCAAGAATTTCATTAAGGCGACAAAGACGTAATTATCAACAATTGGCTGAGTTTGAACGAGGTCGTGTGATAAGACTATAAGGAGCTGAGTGTTCCTTCTGCGATACTGCAGAAAGACTTGGCAGGAATGTAGCCACTGAACATGATTGCTGGCCGTGGTGGCCACATGACCGTACGGCCGCAAGAAGGTCGGAATCCGGACGGCAAAGTGACGCTAATATCCATTGCTTTCGGCATATAACTCTGGCGCATCGTACTGCATCTGCAGCAGGGGTATAACACAACGAACTGTTACAAATCGGTTACTCCAAGGACCGCTCCGAGCCAGACGCCCAGGAGCGTGCATTACATTGCTCCCAAACCATCGTCAGTTTCAGTTTCAGATGTGTCAAGTAAGACGTCCTCTGGAGGGCAGGGTGGAAGTATGTTGTGTTTCCTGATGAAAGCTGGTTCTGCATCTGCGCCAATGATGGCCGTGTGCTGGTTAGAAGGTGGCTAGTTGAGGCAGTTTTTCACGAATCTCAGTGTTTATTAGTCACATCTTCTGATTCAAATGGTTCAAATGGCTCTAAGCACTATGGACTCACCATCTGAGGTCATCAGTCCCCTATACGTAGAGCTACTTAAACCTAACTAACCCAAGGACATCACACACATCCATGCCCGAGGCAGGATTCGAACCTGCGACCGTAGCAGCAGCGGGGTTCCGGACTGAAGCGCCTAGAACCGCTCGGCCATAGTAGCCGGCACACCTTCTCAATTATATTTCTTACACTGATATATTTTTCTAGGTACGTTCAGCGGCGTATGTGGATACTGTCAGGAAGAAGAATTTGCGAGGCAACTAGTAGAGAGTAATAATAAATTAAAACGTCGTACATGATTCCATAGTTCTTCACGCATCTCAGTATTTTCCATCTCCTGAACTATGTGTGGTAAAGTGATATATTTATGTACGTACATTCTGTGACATTTGTGGATATTGTCTGCAAAGTGTGCTGTGAACAGCATCAGTAGTAAAGACGTAACAAATTAAATAGTCATGTATGATGCAGCAGTTTTTCACGCATCTCAGTTTTTATGACGCCATATTTCCTGACCTATAATTTAGCTGGTGCATTCATGAACGCGCCTCAAATACACTTATAGAAGGATTACAGAAGTAAGAAATTAAAATGGCATGCTTCGTGTGGCAGTTTTACTGCATGGACATCAAATGTGTAGGAAGCGATAAACGTTTTTGCTTTCTTCAAAAATGGTTCAAATGGCTCTGAGCACTATGGGACTCAACTGCTGTGGTCATTAGTCCCCTAGAACTTAGAACTACTTAAACCTAACTAACCTAAGGACATCACACACGTCCATGCCCGAGGCAGGATTCGAACCTGCGACCGTAGCAGTCGCACGGTTCCGGACTGCGCGCCTAGAACCGCGAGACCACCGCGGCCGGCTTGCTTTCTTCGTTTTGTATTTATTGCTAGCAAGGTAATGTTTTGTAAAGGTTTTAAATTATGTATAAAGTTTGTTGAAAGGCACTACGTGATGCTATTCTCAAATAGTGGACGACTGAAGTGTGGCTATTCGCGTGTCATGGGCTACACTGCTTTTCATTCCCACACATTTGATAGGTATGAGATTCTTAGCCCCACAGCAATTCTTTCTGAACAGTACGTGACACGTATACCAAATGTGGCTGAAATCGTTGCGGTGTTTTGTGAGGATATATGGAACACACACATATACACGTATATGTACACTACTGGCCATTAAAATTGCTACATCACGAAGATGAATTGCTACATTCGCGAAATTTAACCGACACGAAGAAGATGCTGTGATATGCAAGTGATTAGCTTTTCAGAGAATTCACACAAGGTTGGCACCGGTGGCGACACCTATAACGTGCTGACAAGAGGAAAGTTTCCAACCAATTTCTCATACACAAACGCCAGTTGACCGACGTTGCCTGGTGAAACGTTGTTGTGATGCCTCGTGTAAGGAGGAGAAATGCGTACCATCACGTTTCCGACTTGGATAATGGTCATATTGTAGCCTATAGGGATGCGGTTTATCGTATCGGGACATTGCTGCTCGCGTTGGGCAAGATCCAATGATTGTTTGCAGAATATGGAATCGGTAGTTTCAGGAGGGTAATACGGAACGCCATGCTGGATCCCAACGGCTTCGTATCACTAGCAGTGGAGATGACTGGTATCTTATCTGCATGGCTGTAACGGCTCGTGCAACCACGTCTCGATCCTTGAGTCAAGAGATGGGACGTTTGCAGCACAACAACCATCTGCACGAGCAGTTTGACGACGTTTGCAGCAGCATGGACTATCAGCTCGGACACTATGGCTGCGGTCACCCTTGACGCAGCATCACAGACAGGAGCTCCTGCGACGGTGTACTCAACGACGAACCTGCGTGCACGAATGACAAAACGCCACTTTTTCGGATGAGTCCAGGCTCTGTTTACAGCATCATGATGGTCGCATCCGTGTTTGGCGACATCGCGGTGAACGCACATTGGAAGCGTGTATTTGTCATCTCCATACTGGCGTATCACCCGGTGTGATGGTATGGGGTGCCATTGATTACACGTCTCGGTCACCTCTTCTTCGCATTGACGGCACTTTGAACAGCGGACGTTACATTTCAGATTTGTTACGACCCTTGGCTTTACCCTTCATTCGATCCCTGCGAAACCCTACATTTCAGCAAAATAATGCACGACCGCATGTTGCAGGTCGTTTCTGGATACAGAAAATGTTCGACTGCTGCCCTGGCCAGCACATTCTGCCGATCTTTCAACAACTGAAAACGTCTGGTCAATGGTGGCCGAGCGACTGGCTCTTCACAATACGCCAGTCACTACTCTTGAAGAACTGTGGTATCGTGTTGAAGTTGCATGGGCAGCTGTACGTGTATAGGCTATCCAAGCTCTGTTTGACTCAATGCGTATGCGTATCAAGGCCGTTATTACGGCTAGAGGTGGTTGTTCTGGGTACTCATTTCTCAGGATCTATGCACCCAAATTGCGGGAAAATGTAATCACATATCAGCTTTAGTATAATATATTTGTCCAATGTATAACTGTTTATCATCTACATTTCTTCTTCGTGTAGAAATTTTAATGGCCAGTAGTGTATATCAATTTGTATATACGGATTCGTGCTAAAAATGCTGTTTAAGGAGACAGACGTATCTCCAAGTGGTAACAATTGTTGGTCGTGAATAGGTATTCTCTCACTGCTTTTCATTCATTACTTCCTGGACTTCTGAATCTTAGATTCCAGGAATTAAAACGGAAGTTCTTGTCTTAATAAATACGTAGCTGTGACGTAGACAGATGTTCATTGGTTGTTGGTGCTTCCTTTTGCACCCGTCAAGCCTTAATTGAGCGACCTTGTGTGTCGGAGAGATGAGCGGCGAGAAAACAAATAACTTCGCTTCTGCAGCTACCTTGTTGCGAAACTGAAGAAGAATGTTACATTATGCATTCAGCTGGAAAATTTCCATGTCTGATTCGTGTGCCGGCGTCGCTAGTTGGCCGACATCTTTATTCATGAAGAGGCCTCATAGAGTGTCCTGGGGGCGGCCGGTGCTGCTGTCTGGAACACCGCGCGTTAATTCTCGCCCTCCTGTGCGGCTCTGCCTTGGAGGTGTTGGGGCGCCACAGCTGCGGTGGTTGCCTAGAGTCGCTGAGCGCGCTTCAGACACGAACTGCTGCCGAAGGGAACCGTCTTCCTCTTTCTTCTCTTTCGGTGTTATAGCGGCTACTTTAATATAGTCTGACATCTTGTTCCAAAATATTCAGAAAATTAATGTACAGATCAGACTCACAATTAAATAGAAACAATGTACTTAGCACATCAAGTTTTGAAATGCAGAAGAGTTGCTCAATTTAAAATACTATTTATACATTCACTCACATGATACCAAAGAGCCATGTGGGGGACAAAAAGGACAACAGGGATCAAGTGTACTGCTTAGCCTTTGCAGATGACATAGCAATAGTAAGTGAGACGAAAGAAGACGCAAAGACACAACTCGACAACTTAAGTAAGGTAGCCAGAAAGATGGGACTGAGGATCGCCTATAAAAAGAGAAAGACATTAATCACCACTGCAAACTGGGAAACACCGGAAGGCACTGTGCAAATGGTGGACAAATTTAAATACCTGGAAGAATTTATAACAGGAAGGAACAGCAGCAAGGAGGGAATAACAGAGAGGATAATGAAGATGAGGTCAGGCTACTGCATGACGAGAGAGGTATACAATAAAAATAATATATCCACAGAGGCAAAGATAAGCCACTACAAGGCAACAGTGAGGAATGCAGTATTATATGCTGCTGAGACGATGACACTAGGAAGAAATGAGGCAGAGCAACTAGAGAAAGAAGAGAGGAAAATATTGAGAAAAATAGGTCCCAAAAGAGGTGGAGAGAGGTGGATGCGAAGACCTAGGGAAGGATTGTACCGCAACATTAGAACAATATCCGGGAAAATCAGACTCAAAAGGGCAAGGTTTGCTGGGCATGTAGTTAGGATGAGTATGGACAGAATAACGAAGAGAGTGTGAGAAATAACAGGGAGGACAAGGGGAAAGACAGGAACCAAGTGGATTGTTGAACTTCGGAAGGACTGGTTGGAATTGGAAATCAAGGTCGAAGCGAAGAAAATAGGAGGAAGAAATATACACCGACAAATATGCGGGAGATCAATGACAGAGAAGAATACAGGAAAATATTAGAATGTCACCAGTGGAGCCGTCAGGAGAAACGGAAACTGAAGATCTCGGAAGAAAAGCGAGAGAGGAGAAGAGAAAGAATGAAGAGGTTCTGGGAGAAGAAGAGGAAAATGCAGTCCACGAAGGAGCTACCCGTGCTCCTACTGAGGCCGTAACGCAAGAAGAAGACATTCACTCACATAATACAGTGTGACCCACACAAAACTGGTACGCCTCACTCCCAAGATTCAAGTATCAATCAGATAATTGCAAAAGACTGGATAACAACAAAGCTAAATAACATGTACCTACCTGTTTATAAGAGATGCTGGAAGAGGTGGCCATGGGCATCCAGGCATCGCTGATCTCGTGAGATGACGTTACCAGAAACATTCTGCAATTCTGCAGGCATGATGTTGTTAGTTTCTCTAGTAATGTTTCGTATATGATCGTCTGGTGTGCGAGGATTGTCAGCCGCGCTGTATTAGTCGAGCGGTCTTAGGCGCTGCAGTCATGGACTGTGCGGCTGGTCCCGGCGGAGGTTCGGGTCCTTCCTAGGGCATGGGTGTGTGTGTTTGTCCTTAGTATTATTTAGGTTAAGTAATGTGTAAGCGTATGGACTGATGACCTTAGCAGTTAAATCCCATAAGTTTTCACACACATTTGAACATTTGAATTTGACGATTGTCAGCACACATTTTGATTTTTACGTGTCCATAAATAACAATCACTCGATCTTCAGGCCGGGGATTTTTGGGGTCAGATGTCTCTTACGACAAGTTTGTCTTCAGAGAACACGTTGCTCATGTGGAGCATACTTTGGTTGGATGTGTGAGCGGTTGCTCCACATTCTCCGCATCTGTTAACTGTGCACGGAAAGTGCCAAAGTTTTCTAAATATCTGTCCCTGTTTAAGATGAATGTGAAAACTTTGGTGCCAATAATACGCATGCCGGACAACGAACGCCAAACATGTGTCTTCTCTGAGTGGAGACTTTCTTCGTGTAGAATATGTGGGTTTTCCTGCAAAGCAGAAGTTATCACTCTGGGAGCTTACGTTACTTTAAAAATGAAACCAGGTCTCATCTGACATGAAGTAAAGTAAGGTGTCCAAGTATCAGTTAGCAGTTGATGCTGGCAGACAGTTACAGTAATGAACTCTTTTTTTTTTCCTGATCCTCAGATTTCAGCTCTTGCACCACACTCACACGATAGGCTTTTCATTTCATACCTTTTCATACCACGATGACACGATGTACGATGTACCCCAACCTTTTGCGGTAACTTCTCGTAATGTTCATACGAATTCTGTCTACAGGGTGGTCCACTGATAGTGACCTGGCCAAATATCTCACGAAATAAGCATCAAACGAAAAAACTGCAAAGAACGAAACTCGTCTAGCTTGAAAGGGGAAACCAGATGGCGCAATGGTTGGCCCGCTAGATGGCGCTGCCATAGGTCAAACGGATATCAACTGCGTTTTTTAAAAAATAGGAACCCCCATTTTTTATTACATATTCTATTCACCAGGAATTGCATGCCAACGACTTTGAACGTTGTGTACAGCTCTGTCACTGGGCATAAGAGAAATTACGGGGCGATGACAGATTTTTTGCATGCGTTTTATTTAGCGACGAAGTGTCATTCAACAACAGCGGTAATGTAAACCGACATAATATGCACTATTGGGCAACAGAAAATCCACGATGGCTGCGACAAGTGGAACATCAGCGACTTTGGCGAGTTAATGTATGGTGCGGCGTTATGGGAGGAAATATAATTGGCCCTCATTTTATCGATGGCAGTCTAAATGGTGCAATGTATGCTGATTTCCTGCGTAATGTTCTACCAATGTTACTACAAGATGTTTCACTGTATGACAGAATGGAGATGTACTTCAAACATGATGGATGTCCGGCACATATCTTGCGTGCGGTTGATGCGGTATTGAATAGCATATTTGGTGACAGATGGATTGGTCGTCGAAGCACCACACCATGGCCCGCACGTTCGCCGGACCTGACGTCCCCGGGTTTCCTTCTGTGGGGAAACTTGAAGGATATTTGCTATCGTCATCCACCGACAACGCCTGACAACATGCTTCAGTGCATTGTCAATGCATGTGCGAACATTAGGGAAGGCGAACTACTCGTTGTTGAGAGGAATGTCGTTCACGTATTGCCAAATATCGAGACCATTGAGTTTGCTACAACATCTGGAGACAAGAAGAATCATATACCACTCAAGTCTGTCGCTGGTCAAGCCTTCCTGGACGGACCTTCTGTTTTCTGTGGCTGCAGACTTAATTTTAGTTTAGATATTAATGATTCATTTGGTCATGGTAATGGATGGTTTACTGTAGCCATTGTTCGTGGAGGTTCTGGAGTACCAAATGTTCCCGGACTCGAAAGTTTCGTTGACAGAGACATTACTGCATTTTGCACCTACCATATGGCCGAACTTGCTAATAAAGACTTTGGTAAATCTGCTTATATGTCGACATATGTCGACTTCTGCTTTGTCTTTATATACTCGTAACAGGAGAAAAAATCTGTAAATGAGTCTGTGTTCATTTGGGTAAAAGGTAAAGGAGTTTGTGAATATGTAAAGTTTGTTGGTGACTGTACTGTATATTTTCATAAATAAATTTTTTATATGCAAACTGATCTGTAGCGTAGCTGAGAACCGGACAAGGGTACATCTAGAACCGGTGGCTCAAGGATGCAACAGCATGTTACGCCTACAAAGGCGGCTGACGCAACCCGCAGAACAGCTTACGCAATCTTGGCAGCGCGCCAGCGGCGGACTTAGCGCACGGACATCATTTTGAGCATTTATTGCATTAATGTAATATTTACAGTTACTCACGCTGTAACAGCATGCGTTCTCAGAAATGATAAGTTCCCAAAGGTACATGTATCACATTGGAACAACCGAAATAAAATGTTAAAACTTACCTACGTTCCGTATTTTATTTTAAAAAACCTATCTGCTACCAACTGTTCGTCTAAAATTGTGAGCCATATGTTTGTAGCTATTACAGCGCCATCTATCACAAAGCGCAAAAAGTGGTCCAAGTAAAAAATTCATATTTCTTTACGTACTACGCGAGTATGTTATAATAATGGCTGTTCCTATTTAAAAAACGCAATTGATATCCGTTAGACCTATTGCAGCGCCATCTAGCGGGCCAACCATAGCGTCATCTGGTTTCCCCCTTCAAGCTAGACAAGTTTTGTTCTTTGTAGTTTTTTCGTTTGACGCTTATTTCGAGAGATATTTGGACCAGTCACCATCAATGTCCTACCCTGTATAGTTTCACGGGTCCTCACTGTCGACCGCCTCTTCCTCTGCACATTCTGCATGGTTCCTGAAGCCCTCAATTTCTTGTTCAGATCTTGAATAGAGGTGGTCGTGGGGTGTTTCCTGCCACGACATAATGCTTGAAATACTTCTTTACATTCCTTGATGGAGCCTGTCTTTATGTAACACTCTACAATATCGGTTCCCATTTCTGATGCAAACTACCCGTTTCCTTAACATCTCAACAATACGAGCTTGTCACAACAACTGACCCACAAAGACACAGCTGCACTCAACTTTCCGATAAAATGCAGCGTGGCCAACTTTCGAGACAGTGCTGCCACTTTACATGCAGTTCGACTAGAGACGACCAACTGGCACATTAGGCGTACCGATTTTATTCTTGTATTACAAGACTTGAATAATAAAATATCTCCATTTGGTATTTTTATATGAAAATGTCAAGGCGTTTGTGTAGATTGCGTTATTCTCACACAGAAATCTAGGTTTTTTGGAACTGCTGGCCTTAAGAACAGCTGGTTGGAATCACATTTACCCAATAGAATACAAAAAGTGATGCTGAATAAATGAAACAATTTTGGAAGATGAGAAAATTTTAGTGGGTGTGGAGAAATCACAATGGGAAGTGCCAAAGACTGTAATTTTGTGTTTACTCTTATTCCTTCTATATTTGAATGGCCTTCCACTTAACATTCCATTGTAAGCGACGATACTAGTGATGCAATAAGTTCCATTAGACAGACAGCAATAGAAGAAATTGTTAATGATGTTTTTCAAACAGTTTGTAAGTGGTTTTCTGAAAACTGATTCTCCCTAAATTTTGAAAATACACACTCTATTCAGTTTTGTACAACTAATAGAGTCACACCAAATACTGATGTACGACCTGAACAGGAGTCACAAAACATTGTACAACGGTCCGAATTTTTGGGTGCACGTATTGTGAAAATTTCAACTTTAACTGAATGAAGCAGATTACTGTGCTTCTCAAACCAATTCCATTACTTTCACTCTTCGTGTAATTGCTAGTTATGGAGCAAACGAATGATCCTCCTGAAATGTTTTGCATATTTCTATTCAATAATGTCTTATGGAATAATTTTCTGGTGTAAGTCACCATCTAGAAATAAAATATTGACTACAAAAAAGCGAACGGTAAGATAATTGCATTTCCGCTGCTGAAATTTGTCATAAAAGGTTAACTATATTATCCATTTTAGACCCACGGTGGATCAGAAAGGAGTTGAATAAGCGTCAAAGAATCTTTTTCATCATTTGCCCAATAACATAAAATATCTGACAAGTAATTTTAAATCAAACTTAAAATCTTTCTTCCGAACAATTCGGTGTATGCCGTAGGGAAATTTTTATTTGGAAGGTGGTAGCCTTTAAAAAATTAAGAAAACCAAGTTTTTATGTGCATTATGAGTAGGTGCATTAGTAGGAACATATAATATGTTCATTAAAATAAAAAATAATCACATGTAGATATCCTGTAAACTGACTCGGTCCAGTTCATTCTGATGAAAAAATTCTACGGAACTGTGGAAAATATAACTAGCTTCCATATGATGCAAAATTTCATTCGTGAATTTAAAAAACTCTTTACTAAATTTAGCAATGCTGAAATTGAAAAAATACCTAGCGGTACTGCGATACTAGTGGCCTCGGTTGTACAGCGCATTGACTGAGGTTGGTGACTGAGAAACCGTCTGTGGTGCAGATGCAGCTTCCAATACTACTTCTCAGCATCAAGTTACGCGTAACGTTGGAATTCCTGTCTGTAAATCTACAGATAGGCAAAAGATCTGATAGGTGCTGGATGAAGGGAAACAGGTCACTTGAAGTAAATGAAACACTTTGGCTCATGAAGGTAATAGTATCTCAGAGAGTGTATTACGGGTTTCTGACATTTGAGATGGGATTCTTCTGACACATGGAAGCGGACATACCACTTCTTCCAAAGATTTCAAATGGGACGTGTTCGACCAACCTCTGGTCTTTTACACTTTCTGGCAGGACTTGGTTCATACTCTTATTATCTACATAAATTCCAGGTCTAGGGGTTGTGTGCTTGATTACTAATCGAAAGGTCCTCGATCCCGCGTTCGAAATCCACCGCCGCTTAAACTCTGATTAATAATCAGCATTGACTGCCGAAGTCTTCCTGCATAAGAAGCCACCCTGATTTTGCCAAAGGCCTTGTCAAAAGAGAGCGGAGGAGCTTACAGAAGTTCAGGGCACTTTCTTGCCCTTGGGATGGGAAACCGCCCCTAAAGGCGGAAGAATCAGCAATGATCAAAGGCATGAGGATACAGAAGGCAATAGAAACCACGGCCTTAAAGACACTGAATGTGCATCCATAGTATATGTGGCCTGTAATTGAAAAAGTGCCATGATGATCTTTCTATTGGCGAAAGATTCCAAAGTAGTCCCCCATTCGGATCTCCCGGAGGGAACTGCCAAGGGGGAAGTGAAAAAGATTGAATAATTAACAAAAGGATAACGTTCTACTAGTCAGAATGTGGAATGTCAGAAGCTTGAACGTGTTAGGGAAGCTACAAAATCTGAAAAGGGAAATGGAAAGGTTCAATCAAGATATACTAGGGGTCAGTGAATTGAAATAAAAAGAAGACAAGGATTTCTGGTCAGATGACTGTTGGGTAATATCAAAATCAGCAGAAAATGGTATATCGACACGATAGTTCAGATATACGTGGCGACGTCGCAAGCTAAAGATGAAGATTTGAAAAAGTATATGGGGACATTGAAAGGGTAATACAATACATAAAGGGAGATGAAAATCTAATATTTATGAGGGACTGGAATGTTGTTGCAAGGGAAGAAATAAAAAAAAGGTTACGGAAAAAGTGGGTTCTGGACAGGGAATGAGAGAGGAGAAAAACTGAGTTCTATAATAAATTTCAGCAAAAAATAACGAATACTCTGTTCAAGAAACACAAGAGGTGGAGTTATACATGGGAAAGGCCGGCTGATACGGCAAGACTTCAGTTAGATTACATCATGGTCAGACAGAGATTCTGAAATCAGATATTGGATAGAAAGGCGTACCCAGGAGCAGATAAAGCCTCAGATCACAATGTAGTAGTGATGTAGAGTAGGCTGAAGCTTAAGAGATTAGTGAGGAAGAGTCAATACGCAAAGAAGGGGGATTCAAAAGTACTAAGGAATGACGAGATATACTTGACGTTCTCTAAGGCTATAAATAACAGCAATGAGGAATAGCTCAGTCGGCATTACAGCTGAAGATGAATGGGAATCTGTAAAAAGGCCAGTCACAGATACTGAAAAGGAAAACGTATGTACAAAGAAGGTAACTGTGAAGAAACCATGGATAACAGATGAAATACTTCAGCTGGTCGACGGAAGAAAGAAGTACAAAAATGTTCAGACAAATTCAGGAATACAGAAATACAAGTCGCTGAGGATTGAAATAAATAGGAACTGTATGGAAGCTACGACTAAACGGCTGCACGAAAAATATGAAGAAATCGGAAAGAAGTGGTTGTCAGAAGGACTGACTCAGCTTATAGGAGAGTCAAAACAACCGTCTGTGGAATTAAAAGCATGGGTGGTAACATTAAAGTGCAACAAGAATTTCGTTGAAAATGAAGAGGAGAGAGCAGATAGAAGGAAAGAGTACATTGAACGCCTCTATCAGGTGAAATATTTGTCAGATGTAATAGAAGAAGAAAAAGGAGTCGATTTAGAAGAGATATGGAATCCAGTAACAGAATCAGAATGTAAGAGATCTTTGGAGGACTTAAAAGTGAGGCAGAATGTGTAAATAACAAATCATGGTGTGAAGTGGTAACAAAACGACTATTCACGTTGGTGTGTGGAATGTTTCAGTCTGGCGACATACCATCTGACTTTCGGAAAATATCATCCACATAGTTCCGAAGACTGCAAGAGCTGACAAGTGCAAGAAGTATCCCACAATCACCTTAAGAGGGGTAGGACGTCAAACGGACCAACTTGGAGCAGAAGTGGCACCACATGACATTTTAATTTCCACTATCTATACTTTCATATTTAAAGTTATAAAACTTTGTCAGCATGACCAGGAAGGATTTAGGATTCACACTCGTAGCAATGGAAGTTCAAAAACATAACAAAATAATTTTTTAACATATGAAATTTCATCATTTTTGCACTTACTATTGGCTGCATTTGTTGATATAGGTACAGTTTCCTTTATAAGTAAGAGAGATTCTTCGATGAATTCTGCACAGCATACAAACCATACTTAGAGAAAAAAATGAATGAGCCGTTACAATTTAAACTTCATGTTTAGAAAAAACTGAAATTTTATAGTTAATTATCTCAATTTTACCACAGTTATTAATAGATTAGGATGATTCAAATGTTTCATACAATCTGGACATGGAACAAGCAATGAAGAAATAAAATAAAGGTTCAGGAGTGGAATTAAAATTCAAGGTGAAAGGATATCAATGATCGATTTGCTGATAACATTGCTACCCTGAGTGAAAATGAATAAGAATTACGTGAATTGCTGAACAGAATGAACGGTATAGTGAGTACAGAATATGGACTGAGAGTAAATAGAAGAAAGGCGAAGGTAATGAGATATAGCAAAAGTGGTAACAGCGACCAACTTAACATCAGAATTGATGGTCACGAAGCAGATGAAATTAAGGAAATCTGCTACCTATGCAGCAAAATAACCAGTGACGGACGGAACAAGGAGGACATCTAAAGCAGACTAGCTATGGCAAAGAGACATTCCTGCCCAAGTGAAGTCTACTAAAGTTAAATATCGACCTTCGTGTGAAGAAGAAATTTCTGAGACTGTACATCTTGAGTATGGCATTGCATGGTAGTGAAACATGGACTGTGGGAAAACTGGACAGAAGAGAATCGTAGCATTTGCGATGTGGTGCTACAGACGAAAGTTCAAAATTAGGTGGACTGATAAGGTAAGGAATGAGATGCTCTGCTCAGAATCGTGGTGGAAAAGAATATGTGGGAAACGCTGACAAGGAGAAGGGACAGGATTATAGAACATCTGTTAAGATATCTGGTAATGACTTCCGTGGAAGTAGAGGGAGAAGTACAGGGCAAAAACTGGAGGAAGACGGAAACTGGAATACATCCAGCAAATTATTGGTGACGTAGGTATCTAGTGCTACTCTGAGACGCAGAGGCTGGCACAGGAGAGGAAATTGTGGCCGGCCACAAAAGATCAGTCAGAAAACTGGTGGTTGTGGAGTCGCAGGTACACGTGACCACATTATATTGAGATGTCCAATTTATGAGTCCTGTTGGTAGAAGGAAGACTAGGTAGGTATCTAGTGCTACTCTGAGACGCAGAGGCTGGCACAGGAGAGGAAATTGTGGCCGGCCACAAAAGATCAGTCAGAAAACTGGTGGTTGTGGAGTCGCAGGTACACGTGACCACGTTATATTGAGATGTCCAATTTATGAGTCCTGTTGGTAGAAGGAAGACTATGGTTACATAGCATTCCCAACTACTGCGCCATGCTAACAAGCAGAAATTTCGCAATTTTAATGAGAAGTCTTCAGCCTTCTCCCAGACAGGCAAAATAGAAAAGGCAGACCAACTATTGCACGTCAAAGACAGAGGAACGTGATGGAAGGGTAATAACTCGATTTCAGGATGAAAATGAAGTGGAAAGGATTTAGTAGGCCGCCAGCTTGCCTCCATTTCCAAACTCGAGTTATATCCTGTCCTGAAATGAAGTTTGCAAAGGCTTAACCTTCAGTACCTCACCTGATGATACGGATAATGAAATGGGGAACCCAGTACATCATCAGATAGTTTTCATGTCTTCGTGGCTCCTAAAATCTTCACGAAAATCAAACTGGAGGTAAAATACCCTAGCAACTGGCGTTATTTAATATTACTGTAAAAATTTCAAGTAGTTGCAACTTCTTATCCTTCAAAAAGTCGTTATTTTAACAGTCTTAGTTTAAGAGTTTCGCGATTTGTGAGGTCTTTCGTTCTCATCCCCATTTTTCTTTCAGTTGCCTTTATCTCACTTCTTATTGTTTTTCTTTTTTGTTTATTATTTTTAGTTTTTTCTGTACCATTGCATCTCGGGTATGGCTAATTTTAAGCACTCCAAATAAGGGGAACAAAAATCTACGTAAATAAATTGTTGTAAACATTCTATAAAAACGGTAAATTTAGTTATATGGGGGATCGACCTTCAATACAGATAAATGAATTTAAAAATCGCATACAAAATTTCAAGATTGCTTCGACATCCTTACCCCTGGTGTATTTTGTGGTACAGAATGGTTCAGGATATTCCAGTAAGATTCGTCCGACCATATTTACTCACGAGACAGTATCTGCACCTGCTTGTACATACAAATTTTTAACAAATACATATCTCTTCATCACATTCGCCTTTTTGTAAGTATAACATAGTAGTCTGTGTCATTACTCACTTGTACGCCATTTTTGGCTTATGAATCCACACACTATAAATCTTTGAATATACTGTAGTATAAGATTCATTTGTTCAGATTCCCTTTGAGTATTACATTATGCTTGACAGTCGTATCGATATAGTCATAAAATGTCACATATCTTTGTACAGTGATCATTGTTCACATTGAACTCTCCCTAAAGCTGGGTGGACTATCTATTTGGTATTAAATAAGATGAACTAGTAAGCCAGAAGTCGGTTCATAACGAAATACTAAATAAATATTATTGTGGAACACTTATACTGAGTATTCAAATTTTTAAGATGTCTATGTTCATCCAAGAACCGACAGAATATTTCATATATATTATCAAGTATACTTTTTTTATAGGTATGCACATACAACCTTGGCAATATATTTTGGAGTTACTTTTAGGATCAAAGAACATTTACGTCCCCCAAATGTTTAATATGCTCTGCATCAGGAGCAAGACAAACATTCAGGTGACAGACTCGTGGCATACTTTTACTATGAACATATATACCCAACGGATTTGAACTGGTGAAGGCAGAGAAAAAGCGTTATTAAGACTGACTGATCGCTGTTTTTATTTCCTTTTATTATTAAATGAAGGCATGTTTTCGCTGAGGTTGTAACTTTATGCAGTACTTTTACTTAATACTAGCTAGTTTTAACCCTATAGTAACTATCGAGCATTTTCCTACTAATACAAAAAGGACAAATATGAGTCAAACACAGTTATAAAATCTCAAGTAATGCATCAATAATAACGTGTTACTGGCATTTAATGAGCCATGCATCTACTGTATCCAGACCGCAAGTACATCAAACAATAAAATATTAGAATGAATGGTAACGGACGTTTCAGACAGTATTATCGAAATTGTTTATATCTCAGTCATGAAAAGTATTTTCCCGATTTTAAACAATCTGCACATTTAACTGTAGCACTGAACTTTGTCTTTGTAATTTGATAAACCTCGCCACATTGACAGCTTTTATTCAGTATTGGTTCTTCTTAGTGTATCTGTCTTTGTAATGGCGTTTCGCAGTTTCTGCTCAGGAACTTACCAAAACATTCCTCTCGCATGGTTGTCTGGTTTGGGGTGTAGAGGGACCAAACTACAGGGTCATCAGTTGCTTTTTCCTCAAGCAAACAAGTCTCAAGTTCAAACAATTGAAAACAAAAGATTTGGGGGAAGTAAAAGGGTGTAAAGCTGACAGGGAACTACACTAAAAGAGAAAACCAAATAAGCGAACCAAAGAGGGAAACGTACAGTAAAAGGAAAGGCAGAAGAAGGTATTAAAACCACATAGCACATGGCCCAGGTTGGCTGATCATAAGAACAAAAAAGGATGAGCCAGCCACTCTACTAAACAATAAAATCGCAAGCCTAAAAGACAGGCGAGAAAGAACACACATAGGGAAATGACGAACCCCAAAGCAAATAAAATACAAAGAAAGAGTGATAAAGAGGTCAAAGGGAGGGATGGTCGTGACCTGGGAGAGAAGGCCTTAGATTGTATGATAAAAAACCCTGTCACAAATAGAATGTAAAACAAAATCAGCCTTTGAGGCAGTGTCACCCAACACCGTAGGTAGGGTGCTGGGAAGATTAAAAGTCCGCCACAGAGCGGCTAAAATTGAGCAGTCCAACAAGAAGTGGGCAACAGTGATACGGGAGCTCCAGTGACAATAAGGTGGGTCCTCGGCGAGTGGCTCACATAGATGACCGCCACACATTCGTTGTCTCTAATATAATACAGAATTTATTTGAGGAACTGAGAGTGCGCGATTCAGTATCACAGCTTGCGAAAAATTTATGGTGGAACACCAATAGCAGAGCAATCTCCAACTGGCCAATCTCCAGAGTTGGTTCAGCGGTACCCTGTTTGGCCTGGTTGCCAGCAAGTTCATTGCCCAGAATCCCGACATATCTTTGGGTCCAAATAAATGTCACTCTACGTCCACTGTTCCTGTGGCCATAAAAAAACTCCTGGATAGTCATTACCAAAGAATGTCAAAGAAAGCACTGATCAGCAGCTTGTAGGCTGCTTAAGGAGTCACTACAGGTGGAGAAGGACTCACCAGTGCAGGAGCAGATATGGTGAAGAGCGCGATAGATGGTTACGAACTCTATTGTGAAAACACTGCAGCATTCTCGCAAGGAGCACTGTACAGTACGGCCAACTTGAGTGTAAACAAAGCCAACAAGTCCGTCGAGCATGGATCCATCTGTGTAGACTATTACTGAGCCCTTGAGATCACTGAGAAGGGGGAGAAATTGCTGGTGGAGGGCCTCAGGTGGAACTGAGGCTTTCGGGCCATGTATGTGCACGTAAGTGGACCTGCAGTAAAAGTGGTACAGGGGAAGTCTCCGAGTTCAGTAAAAACCGACGACACATGGACTGCGAGGGTGTTCTCAGTTCTGAGCCATCATTGTGGGAGATGGATCACCTTGTTAGGGAAAAGGAGATAATGATTTTGATGATGAGGCGAACTATGTGTGTGGGCCATATAATTTGCAAGCAGTAGTTGCCGCCAGAGCCGTAATGGAGGAACGCCAGCTTCCATGAGGAGGCTGGTCACAGGGCTCGTTCGGAAGCTCTCTTCATGAGCCGAACAACACAGTGATGAATAGGGACCAGCACATGCTGTGTGGAGTGTGATGCTGAACCATACACCAGGCTCCCATAGTTAATATGGGATAGTACAGGGGCTTTATAGAGCTGCAGCAGTGTAGGACGATCAGCACCCCAGTCAGTGTGGCTCCGGCGTTGAATAAATTAAGATGCCCCCACCACTTGCCCTTAAGCCAAGGTAAGTAGGCGTCGAAGACGACTCCAAAAAGCCGTAAGTCTCCACTACATCAAGTAATTACCAAGATAAACTTCTGGATTGGGGTGGACAGTACGACGACGACAGAAGTGCATGACAAGTCTTGGCGGCCGAAAACTGAAAGCCGTGAGTGAAGGCCCATGACTGCACCTTCCGTATAGCTTCCTGCAGCCGGCGTTCAGCCATAACAATAGAAGAGGAGCATAAGGAAATACTAAAATCGTCAGCATATAGAAGGGGAGGTACTGAGGACCCTACTGCAAATGTGAGACCTTTGACAGCAATTAAAAAGAGTGGGACACTCAGTACAGAGTCGTGCACGACCCCATTCTCTTGTTGTGGGATGCACTGTGGGACGCACTGACGTGAACTCTGAAAGTGCATATTGACAAAACGTTCTGTACAAAAATTGGAAGCAGATCCCAGAAACCCCACTTATACAGAGTATGTGGTGTCGCCAAGTGGTAACGCAGGTCGAAAGAGACGACAATAAGGTTTTATTGCGAGGAAAAGGCCAATCGTTTAGCTGAAGCCAGGTGGACCAAGTTGCCAATGGTGGAGTGCCCTTGGTGAAAACCGCCCTAGGATGGAGCCAGAAGGCCCTAAGGCTCAAGGAGCTAACACAAATGCTGGCTCTCCATATGTTTGAGCAGCTTGCACAGAACACTGACGCTGATGGGGCAGTAGCTATCAACATTTAGTGGACTCCTCCCAGGCGTTATCAGTGCGATGATGATACTGTCCTGCCATTGCGATGAAAATTCGCCATCGCTTCCGGATGTGGTTGAAGGTGGCATATACGTGGCGTTGGGAATCTGCTGACAGATGTTTAGGCATCTGGGAATGGATGCAGTCTGGACCAGGGGATGTGTCAGAACAGTCGTCAAGGACACTGAGATATTCCCACACAGTGAAGGGAGCATAATATGGGTCATGGTGGTATGGAGCAAAAGAGAGGTGTTATCATTCCACCTTCTATTTGAGGAGACGAAAAACAGGATGATAATTCTCAGACACAGAGGTGCAAGGGTAATGCTCAGCAACACACTCTACGATTATTTGTGAATCGGCAGATACACCTCCAGTTGTGGAAATTCCGAGTACATCTGAAGGGTCTGGTAAGCTGTAAAGTGGTCGGAACTTGGTGCAAAACCTGGGAAGGGGAAGTTAATGTTCCAATGGTGGAGAGATAGCGTTTCCCATCGTTTGATGATTAGGTGGACCTGGCCACAGAGTTGTTTGAAGGCAATGAGGTTCTCCTGCAATGGGTGGGCACTTATGACATTGGAGAGCCCACCTACAATCTCTAATGGCTGCCATTGCGATGAAAATTCGCCATCGCTTCCGGATGTGGTTGAAGGTGGCATATACGTGGCGTTGGGAATCTGCTGACAGATGTTTAGGCATCTGGGAATGGATGCAGTCTGGACCAGGGGATGTGTCAGAACAGTCGTCAAGGACACTGAGATATTCCCACACAGTGAAGGGAGCATAATATGGGTCATGGTGGTATGGAGCAAAAGAGAGGTGTTATCATTCCACCTTCTATTTGAGGAGACGAAAAACAGGATGATAATTCTCAGACACAGAGGTGCAAGGGTAATGCTCAGCAACACACTCTACGATTATTTGTGAATCGGCAGATACACCTCCAGTTGTGGAAATTCCGAGTACATCTGAAGGGTCTGGTAAGCTGTAAAGTGGTCGGAACTTGGTGCAAAACCTGGGAAGGGGAAGTTAATGTTCCAATGGTGGAGAGATAGCGTTTCCCATCGTTTGATGATTAGGTGGACCTGGCCACAGAGTTGTTTGAAGGCAATGAGGTTCTCCTGCAATGGGTGGGCACTTATGACATTGGAGAGCCCACCTACAATCTCTAATGGCTGCAGCGATTTCTGGCGACCACCAAAGCAATGACCTCCACTGGGGCCAACTGGAATAACAAGGGACTGCCGATTCAGCTGAGGCACAAATGGTAGTAGTGCTGGTGTAGATCACCTCATCGATAGTGTCATGAAATGGAGAATCAACAGTGGTAGCAAAGGTTAAAGCATCCCAGTCAGCCTTGGGAAGAGCCCATCTGGGCAAACATCCAGATGAGGGACGCTGGGGTAGCGACAGGAAGAGTGGAATGTGGTTAGTGCCACCCAAGTCGTCATGAACACTCCAGTGGATAGCTGGGACAAGGTCAGAACAGCAAACTGAGAGATTAATGGCCAGGTATGTGCCATGTGCCACACCTGTGTTTAGGAGGCTAAAGTCGAGTTAAGTTAGTAGGTCCTCGACATCTTTACCATTGCCAGTAACTTTAGTTCCACCCCATAACAGGTAATGGGTGTAAAAACCACACAGAAGTATAAAATGTTCGAGGAGTTGGGAAATTAGTGCAGTCAAGTCATTGGGCAGTGCTCCATCGTCTGGTGGGACATAGATGTTACAAACTTCTTGCGTTGTCCTCACCCTGACAGCCACAGCTTCTAAATGCGTTTCAAGGGGCACAGGTTTGCTACAGAAAAAGGACATAGATACAAACTCCACCTGACAGTCTGTCACAGGTAGTATGACTTTTGTAGTACCCCTGATAGCCACAGAGAGCGGGGGTCTGCATTCCAGGAAACCATGTTTCCTGAAGGACAATGAAAAAGCAGGTGTAGTGCTTTAAAGCTGATGTAACTCCGCTGAAACAGAAATATCACCCAGCTTGTAACAGGCGAGTAACGTCCGAGACTGTGTTGGGGATCCCATATGAATCAAAACAGACCCATTGCGCATTCTTGACAGTACTATCTCTTCCCCAAACTTATCCTCCAGGTGCACAACAAAAACAGAGGCTTTGTAACCAGAAAGGAGTTCCCATCAGTTCTGCTGCATAGCCTACAAAGTAATGAGGGGAATATGGATCACCGTGTTCTGCGTTCCTCGCATGGTGTTGCTAGGGAGGGTAACGATTTAGGATCATACCTGTAATTAACCTTCCCTTTCTTAGAGATTGTAGGGGCCGTTCGGTTCCCAGCTAAAAATTACTTGGTCCGCTTCATTGCAGGTCATCCACCCTGATGTCACCTACTCAGTCAAGGGCTCTCCCCATAGGCCCACCCAGCCAAAGCATAAGTCATGATGGCTGTTGCCAGGATTCCTGATGCCCCAAGAAGAAAGGCGTCTACTCCTTGGCATACGTGAGGAGTTTGCAGCTCTGGCATCAGCAGTGCAATCCCTTTGTTGTCAGGAGCTACCACTAAATGGGTACATGACGGCCCCAACACAACGGGCTTACTGTCGTGCTGGATGTTGGGTGCCGAGAATTCCAATATTGTCTTAGGGCGAAAGAGGGCAGCGGACTGTGGAAGTAGATTATGTAGCCATAAGGCATCGTTGCCCAGATAACTGGATTGCAGGTGGAGTGGCAGATCCAGAACAGTATCAGGTGTAGAAGATCTAACACACACAAGATATATGGCGCACCACGTAAAGCGTCCATCCCCAAATGGCCCGCACTTTGGATAATTTTGAAACATGTGTAGATCAAACCCTGAAAGGGGACGAAAAGTGGGAGATTCCTCTTAGTCGACTCTTACGACAGGCAGGAATACCTCGACCCTATTCTAACCCCCGGAACTTGCATGAACGGTGTACCAAAGACGATGTAGGTCTATCGATACATCGAGATGTACGAGCAAAGACTTGCGTTACATTCCTAGCGAATGTCACGGGTGTGGTGTCACCGCCAGACACCACACTTGCTAGGTGGTAGCCTTTAAATCGGCCGCGGTCCGGTAGTATACGTCGGACCCGCGTGTCGCCACTATCAATGATTGAAGACCGAGCGCCGCCACACGGCTGGTCTAGAGAGACTTCCTAGCACTCGCCCCAGTTGTACAGCCGACTTTGCTAGCGATGGTTCACTGACTTATACGCTCTCATTTGCCGAGACGATAGTTATCATAGCCTTCAGCTACGTTATTTGCTACGACCTAGCAAGGCGCCAGTATCCGTACTATTGATATTGTGAATCATGTACCACAAAGAGCGACGTTCTCGATTAATGGATTAAAGTTAAGTATTCCACAAGCTACGTCCGTTTTTTTTTTTTTCAATTCTAATTTCCTTGTCATGCTCCAGACCTCACGCCAGCCTGCGTGAGCTAAAACGCGTGCATTTCGGCCTTCTTTAGCAATACGGTGTTGGCTCTCCTGCCAACGACAACATTGGCGACGAGAGTAAAAGTGTTCTTATCTAAACTGCCCTGATTTACTTGTGTAATGGCTTCGCCACAATCTCCAGGTGTACTGTCCGAATTTTATCGCTTACAGAATCAGCAGACGCAGGCCTTACTGGATGCCGTTGGACAGCTCGTCCAGGGTCAACGTGCGATGCAAAACGATGCGGCAGCAGCCGCTGCACCGCTAACGCAGCCACAACACGCTGTTGCACCCACTTTTCGACCTTTTGTTGCTGCACTGGAAAGCTGGTCGGAGTGGTCACGCCAATTTGGATTCCATCTCGCCGCCTACAAAATTCAAGGTAACGAGTGGCAGCCTTTTTTGTTATCGTCGGTCGGCGTGAACACATACCGTGTGATAGTCAAATTATTTCCCCGACGCGACGTTGCAACTCTATCCTACGAAGAAATTTTTTCTGCGTTAGATGCATATTTCAAAGACTCAGTCAATGTAGTTGCGAAAAGGTATACCTTCTTTCGTACAAAACGTACGGCAGGTCAGACTAATCGGGAGTGGGTTGCAACTTTGCAAGGCCTTACTAGGCATTGTGCTTTTGAGTGTCAATGTGGACTCCCTTATTCAGATACTATGGTACGTGACGCAATTGCACAGAAGGTTCCTGATATTCGTGTAAAGGAACAGATTTTGAAACTAGTCAATCACTCCCTTCACCAAGTGATATTGGATCGGCAGAACACACTTGAGTTTGCTCGGGAATAATTTGAAACTTCGCCAGCAGTGTGTTAGGTTAACCAGCCCGCCGGGCGAGCTGCACGGAGCAGTAAACAGCCCTCGCGTCCGGCCAAGCCGCTGCCGCCTGGCTCTCAGCCACGTGTGCCGCGCAGGCAAGCAAATGCAGTGATCAAATCATGCCCGCGGTGTGCTACTAAACATTCGCGTGAGAATTGCCCGTCACGCCAAGCTATTTGCTTTTATTGTAATAAATAAGGACATGTTCAGAGTGTTTGCCAGAAAAAACTCAGATTGGAAGCTCAAAACCGATCCAGGCCCTTTGCTGCGCGCCGGAATCGGACCAAGGATACCCAGGCTCGCGAAACTTCGCCCATGGAAATTCATGTAGTTCATTCCACTCATCCCAGTGCCACTCTCTCTAACAGTGACTGCGTTCGTCCCAAAACTAGTGTGCGTCGACATCGCCGGAACTGCCGTCAAGTCGCAAGTGATTCTGTACCAGTCTCAGTTCATGTTGCACGAGACAGTCGCTCTTGTCGTCAGCAGGACAATAAACGTTTTGTCGACTTGAACATTAACGGCAAAGTGATAGCATTCAAGCTCGATACCGGAGCTGCAGTTTCACTGATCAATCAGGACACTTACAAACTGCTGGGCACACCTCCTTTGCGTACCGCAAATGTTCAATTAACTAGCTATTCAGGACAAAAGATCCCTGTGTTAGGCCAGTGCAGCCTTCTTGCAACATACAAGGGACAAACAAAACTTGTCATTTTACGTCCTTCGTTCTTCTTCTGCACTGAACTTATTTGTTTTCGATTTATTTCAGTTGTTTAACTTGTCTATAGTAAATCAGGTCCTATCAGTGAACCAGACGGTGCCTTCAGACAGTGTTTCTCGTCTATGTGAAGAATTTGTAGACATTTTTGCACCGGGCCTCGGTTGCGCTAAGAACTATAAAGCACATTTGGAACTGAAAGTAAACGCACAACCGAAATATTACAGAGCGCGATATGTTCCCCACGCATTGCGTGATGAGGTCGCGAAAACATTACACAATTTGGAATCACAAGGTGTAATTGAACGTGTGCAGGCTTCTCTCTGGGCATCACCCTTAGTTATTTTGCCAAAACGTTCCGGGAAATTGACTTTGTGTGGACTTCAAGGCAACAGTGAATCCACAACTAGTGATTGCAACTTTTCCTTTACCCCGCCCGGAAGATCTTTTTGACAAATTCTGCCCGGGTAAATATTTTTCGAAGTTGGACCTAGCAGATACGTACTTGCAAATACCGGTGGACGAAGAATCCCAGCGCGTTTTGGTGGTTAACGCGCATCTTGGTTTGTATCGATTCAAACGACTGCCATTCGGGTGTACATCCGCTCCTGCATTGTTTCAGCAATATCTACAAACTGTTTGTGCGTCGGTCCCTACTGCAGCAAATTATCTGGACGATATTGTGATCTCCGTAAAGACGAAAGAAGAACATTTGGCCAATCTCAGAACATTACTTCAGGTCTTGCGACAAAATGGTCTTCGCTTGCGAAAGGACAAATGTGTGTTTTTTGCTCGGGACGTGCCATACTTGGGACATGTAATCAATGCCCAAGGTATACATCCCAGTTCCACGCACCTTCGTGCCATACAAGACTTGCCGTCGCCGCAGAATTTGAAGCAGCTACAGAGTGTGTTGGGAAAAATTACGTATTATAACAAATATATCCCTCATGCCACTTCCATTTCAGCTCCGCTTCATCGCTTACACCGTAAAGGTGTTCCGTTCGTCTGGACGACGGAATGCGAACGCGGCTTTCGCCAATTGAAATCGGCGGTGCTTTCCAATACTTGCCTTACGCCATTCGATCCCCAGAAGCTCCTCTTGTTGATGGTGGATGCATAGGATTTCTGGATCGGTGCTCTGCTTGCGCACAAAGATGGATCGCACGATCGCCCTATTGCCTTTGCGTCCAAATTGCTCTCGTCTGCGCAAAGAAATTATTCACAGATCGAGAAAGAAGCATTGGCTCTCGTATTTGGTGTTACAAAGTTTCATGATTTTTTGTACGGTCGTCACTTTACCATAATCACAGACCACAAACCTTTGACATCGCTTTTTCATCCGACCAAACCTTTACCTCCACGTACAGCGTAGAAATTCATTCGCTGGTCTATTTTCCTCTCGCAGTACCGCTACGATATTTTTTATCGGTCCATTGCTAAGCACGGAAACTCCGATGCGTTGTCCCGCTTGCCTGTTGCTGAGGATAGGGCATTCGATACCTCCGAACTTGCTTGCATGTTCATTGATGCGGAAACCGACGACGTGGACGAATCGTTTCCAATTGATTTCCGTCGTGTAGCTACAGCCACAGCTGCCGACCCTGTCGCTGCTCCCGTTCTCCGTTTTGTTGCTACGCAATGGCCCTTATCGAAGTCACGGATCGGGGACCCGTTGGTTCGCCGATTTTTTGCTCACAAGGAGAAACATTTTGTACTACGTGGTGTTTTGTTGTTGCGTTCTGATAATGATCAGTCCAGGGTCGTGGTACCACGTTCATTACAGTCCTCTGTCTTACAGCTTCTCCATAATTGACATTGGGGTACAGTGAGAACGAAACAACTTGCTCGTCAGCACTGTACTTGGTTCGGAATCGATGTCGCGATTACGAATATGTGCTCTTCTTGCATGGTGTGGGCCGAACAACAATTAGCACCACCGTGGAAATTCTTTGCGTGGCCAAAAGCCACTTCCCCTTGGCAACGCTTACACATCGATTTTGCTGGTCCATTCTGGAATGCTCGATGGTTGGTTGTGGTAGATTCATTCAGTAATTTTCCTTTTGTTGTCCGGATGTCTTCCACGACGTCATCTGCCACCATCCAAGCGTTATCCGCTATCTTTTGCACTGAAAGTCTTCCACAGACTATTGTTGAAAACAATGGCCCACAATTCATGTCCGCAGAATTTCAGTCATTCTGCAAGGTCAATGGTATTCAACATCTGACGTCCGCGCCGTTTTCGCCACAGTCAGACGGTGCCGCTGAACGATTGTTCAGGACTTTCAAGTCACAGATGTTGAAGTTAAAAGAGCCGCATTCTCGGGAGGACGCGTTATTGCTCTTTTTGTCCTCATATCGCTCTCAGCCCCGAGATGGTCGCTCGCCGGCTGAGTTACTAAACGGTCGTCGTCATCGAACCTTGATGTCTTTGCTACATCCGCCGCATCAGGTTCCTGTGCCGCGGCAGACACCTGCATTTGCTCCGGACGACGTGGTCTACTGTCGCCACTACCGAGGTTCACGGCGTTGGCTCGAAGGGCGCATTCTTCGCTGCCTCGGCCGCGCTATGTATCTGGTTTTGGGGGCCTCTGGTGAGGTGCGCCGGCATCTCAATCAGCTGCGCCTCTGTCGTCGCACGGGATCTGCCGCTCGCCGTCTGCTTTCAGCGACGGTGCCGTCCGGTCAGCGCCCCGGGGACCCATCTACTGGCTCGCCTCAGCCCCAGGTGTTACCGACGCTGCCTTCCATTTTGCCCCATGGCGACGCGCCGCCGCCGCCGCCGCCTGTTCTCCAGCCGGCGATGCCCGCAGTGGACCCGTCGCTGCAACCGCCGGGCGCCTCCCTGGGTCACGCGCCGCCGATCGCTTCCCGTGACCAGTTGTCTTCCGAAATGGAACTCTTCCCCGCTCCGGACCATATGTCGTCTTCGCCCGTCGGGTGCCCCGGCCCGATGGAGGTCGACCCTTCGGCCCCTCCTGTCTCTCTACGGCCGCATACACCGCATGTTGGCGTGCACCCTGGAGCAGGTTTTCAGGCGTTTCCTAGCTCCCCGCGGTCCGAATGGCAGGGTGCGGGTGGCACAGCCTCACCTGTTGTTAGGCTCCCCACCTCGTCGCATACGTCAACATGGGGTGCTCCCCACGGCGGGCATAAGCCTTATGCCACAACCGTACGCCGAGTTGCGGGGGAGGAATGTGGTGTCACTGCCAGACACCTCACTTGCTAGGTGGTAGCCTTTAAATCGGCCGCGGTCCGGTAGTATACGTCGGACCCGCGTGCCGCCACTATCAGTGATTGCAGACCGAGCGCCGCCACACGGCAGGTCTAGAGACTTCCTAGCATTCGCCGCAGTTGTACAGCCGACTTTGCTAGCGATGGTTCACTGACTTATACGCTCTCATTTGCCGAGACTATAGTTAGCATAGCCTTTTGCTACGTTATTTGCTATGACCTAGCAAGGCGCCAGTATCCGTACTATTGATATTGTGAATCATGTACCATAAAGAGCGACGTTCTCTATTAATGGATTAAAGTTAAGTATTCCACCAGCTACGTCCGTTTTTCTCAATTCTAATTCCCTTGTCATCTTCCAGACCTCACGCCAGCCTGCCTGAGATAAAACGCGTGCATTTCGGCCTCCTTTAGCAATTCGGTGTTGGCTATCGTGCCAACTACAACAATGGGCATACTCATTCACAAGGGGTCTCAGATCAGATATGGATTATTAAAATGAATATACAGCTAAGACAAAGATAAGACACACCATGAAGGAATAATCCGAATGTGACGGAAATCGGTAGACGTGCTCTACAAGAACAAAAAAGCATATGATTACAATTTCAGAAAAATGGAGGATTCATTCAATAGAGAGCCTCACGAATTGAGCAAGTCAATAACACGTTGGTTCAGGTGTGGCTCTTATGCAAGCAATTATTCCGATTGGCATTGATTGACAAAGCTGTTGGATGTCCTCCAGAGGGGTATCGGGCTGTACAGCCCGAAAACCAGTAGTGATATTCTTTGGTACAATTTCATTTCGTAGCAGAACCCCTTTTTGTTTCATCCGTGGAACCCTTAAAACACAGTGATATGTCGACAATATTCTATGCCCTGTTTTGTGGCCCATCATGGCAAGCCATACTGGGCTTACATTTAAGCAAGATATTGCCCGTCTGCAACGATGATAAGCGTTTACACTTCTTACGTTTTTAAATTTCCAGTTCAAGAGGTTGCTGCTGCGATCAGCTCTCTCGCTCATTGCACAATATGCGTCGAGCCGCGATGGCAAATAACGAACTAACAAAAGGCGTTTGTGTCTCCGTTTCAGTAGCTAGAATTCAGTTACTAGTGTGTAACGTGATTTTCGTCTAACGAAAGGTGCAGTACAACCTAAAGCGCAATGGGAGTACGGATCTTGATTGAAATGGCTCTGAGCACTATGGGACTTATCTTCTGAGGTTATCAGTACCCTAGAACTTACAACTACTTAAACCTAACTAACCCAAGGACATCACGCAAATCTATGCCAGAGGCAGGATTCGAACCTGTGACCGTAGAGGTCGCGCGGTTCCAGACTGTAGCGCCTAGAACCGCTCGGCCACTATGCCGGCAGTACGGATCTTGCTGTGCCCCTCTGCCCTCTAAGGTCGCTTTATCCCGTGGTATGTGCTTCTTATGGTACTTTGTGGTAGACTCTTCTTATGTGTCTCCCCTTGCATCAACGTCATGCGAACTGCGATGCCGCATAGGAACACGAGTGGATGCAATAGTTCCATGCATGGTCGCAGAAATATAGAGCGAGTCTGTCGTCTGAATGTTTGTCTCGCTTCTGTTGAAGGGCACATACAACATTTGGGGGATGTAAATGTTCTTTAATCCTGAAAATAACTCTGGAATATATCTCCAAGGTAGTATGCGCATTCTCATACAACATTTATGAAACACTCCGTCGGTTCTTCGATTAACAATTATACTCTAAACCACAAACATATTTTGAAAATGAGTTGATACTAATTAAAGAAATATCAGAAAGCAATGTGTACAGTACTAGTCTAATTCACAATGTACTCAGCAAAATGAAGAGACAGAGTATAACAGCAATCCTTTATGCGCTTCAGAAAGCACAGAACCACATTGATAACAAATGGGCTCCCATGCTATATGTAGGTAGGACTTCTCAGGTTCTTGCCAGGAAACTAAAATCCAGAAAGCATACTCCATTTTTTTATAACACGAGTACTTTTCAACAGCAAAGATAAGTTTTCACCTTTAAAACAATGCAGAATTTACAGAATCTCCTGAAAGCTGTATGCCACGTTATATGTATGTCAGATCGGCAGGGCTACAAATACTAGAGTGACTGAGCATGAAAGGAACTGAAGACTGAAAAGGAAAGACTCCACCTCTGTTGAACATGCCCTGAATGAACGTCATTCATGTAGTATTAAATGTGATGTCCACCATAGAGGAACTACAGGTAGAAAACTAGCGTTACTCGGATTCTGTCCATTGATAAAGAAAAACATAGAAACCTCATCTGATTCTTAATGAACAAGCATATTTCCTTTACTCACCTAAAGTAGCAGCAGCTTGTTAATATTTCCCTCATTATTTGTTAATATGCTAGTTACAACTGTTCCACACCCACATTCCATTGACTCCTTTCTCCCATCAGCCTCGTCTCCTCACCTCTCTTTTTTAGGCCAGTTCATCAACTTCACCAGTTTGTTTGTATAACATAGTAGTCTGAACCGTTATACACTTGTACAGCATATTTGGCTTATACATTAACACACTTTTCATCTATAAAAATACTGTAACATATCATCTATTTGTTCAGAGTCTCTTTGGATATCACATTATGCTAGTGCTTTGTACTGATATAGTCGTAAGTGTCACATATCTTCGTACAACAATCTTTGTAAAGCTATGAGTTCTCACAGAAGTTGTGTAAACTATCTGTTTAATATTATCTGAAGATGGCCTAGTAAGCCAGAATCCAGTTCATCACTAAGTATTAAGTAAATATTATTGTTGAATATTATTACTGTGAATTCAAGTTTTTAATAGATATAGACTTTTAATTGGATGATTCTTCTGAAAGTAACAGCTTTTCACTCACACGTGTATTTTAAATCCATCCCAAGATCGTATCTGCATTCACGCAGAAGATGAGGTGAATCTTTTACAAAAGCTCTGCAGTTTAGCTTTTATGTGTTTACGACTTGCGACTTAAGCTCTTATCACAATTTCGTCCATATGGAAAAGCTGAAACAAGAAGTCATATTTACAAGAGCTGACCACAAATCAGTCAGTGACTGATAGCTAAATGTTATCGTCTGTTTCAACATGAAAATAATCCCAAACACAGTGAGGCATACATGTGTGCGTTCGCAGGACCGAATGGACGCTGTTAGGCTTTGAGTCATTGGCTGTTTAAAGTAGTTTCCTTTGTTAGCGCTGCTCTTGGGAAACTATTTACGCAATGGTAGATTTGAAATTACACTCCTGGAAATGGAAAAAAGAACACATTGACACCGGTGTGTCAGACCCACCATACTTGCTCCGGACACTGCGAGAGGGCTGTACAAGCAAAGATCACACGCACGGCACAGCGGACACACCAGGAACCGCGGTGTTGGCCGTCGAATGGCGCTAGCTGCGCAGCATTTGTGCACCGCCGCCGTCAGTGTCAGCCAGTTTGCCGTGGCATACGGAGCTCCATCGCAGTCTTTAACACTGGTAGCATGCCGCGACAGCGTGGACGTGAACCGTATGTGCAGTTGACGGACTTTGAGCGAGGGCGTATAGTGGGCATGCGGGAGGCCGGGTGGACGTACCGCCGAATTGCTCAAAACGTGGAGCGTGAGGTCTCCACAGTACATCGATGTTGTCGCCAGTGGTCGGCGGAAGGTGCAAGGGCCCGTCGACCTGGGACCGGACCGCAGCGACGCACGGATGCACGCCAAGTCCGTAGGATCCTACGCAGTGCAGTAGAGGACCGCACCGCCACTTCCCAGCAAATTAGGGACACTGTTGCTCCTGGGGTATCGGCGAGGACCATTCGCAACCGTCTCCATGAAGCTGAGCTACGGTCCCGCACACCGTTAGGCCGTCTTCCGCTCACGCCCCAACATCGTGCAGCCCGCCTCCAGTGGTGTCGCGACAGGCGTGAATGGAGGGACGAATGGAGACGTGTCGTCTTCAGCGATGAGAGTCGCTTCTGCCTTGGTGCCAATGATGGTCGTATGCGTGTTTGGCGCCGTGCAGGTGAGCGCCACAATCAGGACTGCATACGACCGAGGCACACAGGGCCAACACCCGGTATCATGGTGTGGGGAGCGATCTCCTACACTGGCCGTACACCTCTGGTGATCGTCGAGGGGACACTGAATAGTGCACGGTACATCCAAACCGTCATCGAACCCATCGTTCTACCATTCCTAGACCGGCAAGGGAACTTGCTGTTCCAACAGAACAATGCACATCCGCATGTATCCCGTGCCACCCAACGTGCTCTAGAAGGTGTAAGTCAACTACCCTGGCCAGCAAGATCACCGGATCTGGCCCCCATTGAGCATGTTTGGGACTGGATGTAGCGTCGTCTCACGCGGTCTGCACGTCCAGCACGAACGCTTGGTCCAACTGAGGCGCCAGGTGGAAATGGCATGGCAAGCAGTTCCACAGGACTACATCCAGCATCTCTACGATCGTCTCTATGGGAGAATAGCAGCCTGCATTGCTGCGAAAGGTGGATATACACTGTACTAGTGCCGACATTGTGCATGCTCTGTTGCCTGTGTCTATGTGCCTGTGGTTCTGTCAGTGTGATCATGTGATGTATCTGACCCCAGGAATGTGTCAATAAAGTTTCCCCTTCCTGGGACAATGAATTCACGGTGTTCTTATTTCAATTTCCAGGAGTGTATATACAGCTTGAGGAATTAATTGCAGTTAATTAGTTTCAGTATTTATATGTAATGAAGTTAACTCAAACAAACTGCAACCAGAAAGACCGATTCCAAAAATAATACATCTGAGTAAAAATTTTGTAATGGATATTATTAAATAATGAAGTACGTCGGCTGGAAGAAAGTAATGAGAGTAACGGTGATCCATAATTGCTTTTCTGAATGTGGATTATTCATTTCGAACATCGTGCACAATTTTATACTGTCAAACGCTTTTACTAGGGCGACAAATTCCATGAGCGTGGCTTGATTTTCCTTTAGACCTGCTTTCAGTATCAACCGCAACGCCAGAATTGCCTCTATGGTGCCATTACTTTCCTACAGCTAAACCGATATTTACCTGACTCATCCTCAATTTTCTTTTCCATTTTTCTGTACATAATTCTTCTCAGCATCTTGGATGCATAAGCTGTTAAACCTATTGCACGATAATTCTCAGACGTGTCAGTTCTTGCAAACATAGGAATTGTGTGGATGATATTTTGGCGAAAGTCACATGATATATTGCCAGACTCATACATTCTACACAACAGCGTAAATAGTAGTTTTGTTGCCACTTCCCCTAATGATTTTAGAAATTCTGGTGTAATATTATCGATCCCTTCTGCCTTATTTGATCTTACATACTCCGAAGCTCTTTTATATTTTGAATCTAATACTGCACTCCTATCTCTTCTAAATCGACTGCTGTTTCTTCTTCTATCACATCAGACAAATTCCGCTGTCTCCTTTGCATTTAACGATGGTATTCCGCTTGCAGTCTTAATGTTACAATCCTTGCTTGTAATTTCACCGACGGTTGGTTTTTTGACTTTCCTATAATAGCCGTGGCGCTCGTTACTGGCGCGCCAGTCTCTTGGGTGTTCATTATCGATCCTTCGATGTTTCTTATCTTTGCTCGCCTTGTTGTTTTCCGCATTCGCGGCGCAGAGGCAGTTGACGTTTGCTCGGGCTACCTGCTGAGACGCCGCGAGGTACAAGGTGGGAAGCAACCACGTATATGTGGAGTTGGTTGTACGAGGTCTGACGCTTCAGGATGGAGGATATGTGTTGGCTGCCTGCCTGTCTGCTCTGCTGATTCTGCTCGCCGTGCCTTGCGACCGCCTAGCTTTGGTTGCTGCCTGGTGTATCCTACACGAGCCATAACGGACGTCCAGCAGAAGTGAAGCAGCCTTGTGTTTCTTTTAAATAAAAGGAGCAAATGTATAAAACCATTGTAACCAATTTTGGTGGCCTCTTAAGTGTGGCCTTAGCGTTTACACTGCCTTTGGGGAGAGCTAATTGGTTACATTGTTATAGTTTATAACCTTTTGGGGGTTTTATTTGAATTTTCTCTTTGGGGTTCCTTCCTTGTGTTTGGTTAAATGTTTACTTGTATAGCGGGAAGTGACTCCTGGTTAAAACTCGGAGAAGGTGTTTGATGTTACTGCCGCCTCCGGCATTCGTCTTTTCAATTAAGTGTTTTCATCCCTTCGAGCGACCTAGTGTCACTCCTCGTTAATTAATGCTGGTTTATGTGTACTTCATTTTGAGTTGGCCATTTGCATTAATATTTTGGAGCGTAGTATAGCACTAAAGCAACCTCATTGTATACCACCTTATGCCCCAGTCTAGTACCTTAATTTTCAGTGGCACGAGTTAGCTCCACTACCGGTTTTACTAATGTGCTCCCTTCAAAATCTTGTCTTGTATAAGTTTGCCCTATGTGTGTCTGGGAACACAGAGATGAACATAAGTGTGACTTCAGTGATAGTCAGTTAATGGAATCTTCATTTTGGCTTGGCTTCCACTGAAGAGTTTGAGTGGAGCCTAGTGTGTTTGATTTGTTATTCATTTAATTACTGTAAGTTTATTTGTTTAATGGAGAGCAAGATATTTAAAGACTGTTGGTATTAACTCCCCTAGTTGCTGGGTGTTGTTAATTTGTTCCAAATGACTTACTACTTATTCAATGGCAAGGCTGTTGATTAGTTGATTACTCTGAGTGCAAATTCACGCTATTTAAATGTTGCCGAAATTATTAAAGTGTCTGTGTCGCGATTCAATCAGTAGCTACGTGTTTAAGCTAAATTCATATAAACCTTACATTGCCTCCTTAAAATTTATTGCCAGCAGAAACCCTCAAGAGAGCTAAGTTTTGTCACTGCTTACGTGAACCTTTACTGGGAGCAATATTTCATGTAGTTAAATTTTGTCCTAAAATGTGTATTTCTCTGATGTAATAAACGAGTGATAAAAGAAAAAAAAGCAAAGGGGCCCGGTCCTTCCTATTGTGTCCGGTTTGTAACACGTATCACTATATACAGAGTCAGTTGTTCCGATTATCATTTCTTTTTCGATTTCTTAACATTTTTTATGCACCCATTTACTCTTAGTTTCCTGCACCTATTGATTCTTCGCGACTAATCGCTTAGACTTCATCACTGTTGCATTATGATCTCAGTCTATATCTGCTCCTGGGTACGCCTTATTATCGAGTATCTGATTTCGGAACCTCTGTCTGACCATGGTGTAATCTAACTGAAATCTTCCCGTGTCGCCCGGCCTTTCCCAAGCATACCTCCTCCTCTTGTGACTCTTGAACAGAGTAATCGCCGTTACTAGTTGAATTTTATTACAGAACTCAGTCTTTTTCCTATCTCATTCGTTGTCCCAACCAAGTTACTGCTGTAACCTTTTCTTCTGCTTCTTCCCTGCAACTGCACTCCAGTCCCCCATGACTATTACATTTCCATCTTCCTTCGTGTATTATATTACCCTTTCAATATCCTCATATACTTTCTCTATCTCTTCATCTTCAGTTTACGACGTCAGCATTTATTCCTGAACTATCGTCGTCGGTGTTGGTTTTCTGTCGATTCTGATAAGAATACCCCTATCACTGAAGTGTTCACAGTAACACACTCTCTGCCCTAGATTCCTATTCCTGCTGTTGATACTACCCTATACTCATCTGACTACAAATCCTTGTCTTCTTTCTCTTTCACTTCATTGAACCCTACTGTATCAAGACTGAGCCTTTTTATTTCACTTTTCAAATTTTCTAGCTTCCCTAACACATTCAAGCTTCTTACATTCAACGCTCCTACTCACAGAACGTTATCCTTTCGTTAATTATTTAATCTTTTTGTAATGGACACCTCCCCCCTTTGCAGGCCCCTCCCAGAGATCCGAATGGGGAACTACTCCGGGATGTTTTGCCATTGGAGGGATCATTATGATACTTTTTCAATTAGAGCCACATGTCCTGCAGGTACTCGTTACGTGTCTTTAGTGCGGTGGCTTGCATTGCCTTCTGCATGCTCGTGCAGTTGTTCATTTCAGATTCTTCCGCCTTTAGAGGAAGTTTCCCACCCCAAGGGCTTGAGAGTGCCCTGAACCTCTGTCCACTCCTCCACCCTCTTTTGAAAAGGCCGTTGGCAGGACGAGGGTGACTTCTTATGCCGACGTCTTCGACCACCAATGTTGAATATTAACCAAATTTTAGGCGGTGGCAGCTTTCGAGCCTGGGATGGAGGATGTTTTGATTATGTATCAAAGACGCTAACCCTGCATCATGGGTGCTTGCAAGCGAAACCTTGATAGGAAAGTGAAGTCACTTAAAATGAATGGATAAATCTAGCGCGATCAGTAATATGAGGGGTACGAGAGAGATCTCACCAGTTGCTGAATCTGTAAGAATAGCAGCTTCAAATAAGAAAATTTCTCATGATTGTAATCTGTGGAAAGGCAGGATTACAAAGTCTTCGATGATTCAGATTCTGTTGTGTCTGTTACTGCGAGAGTCAGCACCGACACAACAAGTAAAAAGAGAAGTTGCGATGGTCGATAGCAGGAATCCAAACTGATCTCTCGAAAACACTTTCTAATTAAGGCACTTTATTTCTAAAAGGAAGATAACATGTTGTATCTCTTACGTTTAAGTACTTGAGAATCTACTACCACTCGCAGAACACAGGCAAAGTAACGTCTTCCTATTTCTTAGTACTAATGCTGTCGAAGACTGAACGAATTTGTGCCATCCACCAATGAGTGGCTGATTAAATCAGAGTTGACAGGGGGCGCTGAACTGTGTCTTCCTGAAGGTGTGGCGCTGCCGACTCTTTCTACTGGTGTACGGGTCATCGCCTTCTTGATGCCGTTTCTGATTTGTGTGCAATCGATGCTTTAGGACTGTACAGATTCCACAGTATTGTTTTAATCATAAATCGATGAGCAGTAAATACAAATCTCTTCTTATAATTGTCTGCCAAGAAGAAAACAAAACAGCACACAGATATGTACTCAGTTTTCGCTTAATTATTATACGAGATCGTCAGAAGCCGTCTGAAAAGCCGTTAAGGGCATTGCAGGGTGCTTCGAAATCATTGTTAAAAGAAATCGATACGCCACGTCGTTTCAGAGCTAATTAGAATTTAAGGTAGCCAATCATGCTATTGTGCCCGCAAATTCAAGCCGCCCGACAGAAATAATTATTGTCAGTTGTTCTCATGGCGTACATGATATCACACAAGACTACTCACTCTTTGGATCGGATTTGATTCTTGATACAGTATCATGTCTAACTTTTGTATCGCTCTCTTGTTCGGGTTTAGGAAACCAAGCGAAGAACACGTTTTGCGACACCGTCTGTGGTGGCCTGCTTGAATTTGCGCGCACAGTGGCCTAATTGTCTGATTTGAATGCTAGTTAACTCTGAAGCTGGGAAACGTATCGAACCAATCTCTTATCACTTATCTCTAAGCATACACTACTCAGATACACGCCTAAAAACTTTTCACATTGTTTCCGACTACCTATTTGTAAAGAGAAAGAATATACGTGGAAGAAACAACTACTCTAATGGTTTAATGCTCAGATATCTAAGTTCAGGTATCTAAGTTAAATTCACTGCGAGAAGGAAAAATAAACGGCAAATTTTCAAAGCAGATCATTTTCTACCTCACAGTCGCTTTTGACAGAAAATCTGGTAATGGTTTACAAAATCCGTCAGAATGTTAGTAGAGTATCGTGTAAAGTTTTTAAGTAAAATGTCCATGAAGTTTGGAGATTCTAGTTAACAAAGTTTCCCTATTATGTATTACATACATATTTAGTTGTCATATACATTTAAAAAATATGTAGCCGATGTCTTTCTGTCTGAATATTTATTAGAGTACCGTGAAGAATATGAGGTGAACTTCTCGAAATTTTTAGTGAAAACGTTTCCCATTTATATAGTACATATATATTGATATATCGTGCAAATTAAACAAATGTGTAGCCCGTGTCCGTCGGAACGTTTTTTGGAGTATACTGTAAACGTTTGAGGTAAATAGGTCACGAACTTTTCGAGTTTTTGGTAACGACGTTAAGCTACGATTTCATATCAGTAAAAATTTTATCTAAATAGGTCATAAGCTTTTCTAGGTATTTGGAATGTGTGCGTGTGTGTCTGAACGTTTATTATAGTGTATTGATCTGAAGTAAATCGGTCAAGAACGGTCGCCAGCAGACATACTTCCCCGTGTCTTTGGGCCTTCTGTTGGTCAAACACGTACAATACTAACTAATATGTTGTTCTACATTCGGATTGACCTGTAGGTCTAATCCTTCCCTTCCCATTCCTTAGTTCAAATAAGGCACGGTAATTTGGAGAAGGGGTAAATTGCAATAGAGGACAGCGACATAACTTATGAAACCGTATGGGTAGTAACAGATCAGTACGTGCTGTATGATATAAAATCTTAGATAATTCACTGTAAATGTACTAAACGGAAAGCTGCTTCTAACGAATAGTGTTGGGATCCTTCAACACGTGATCTCTGTTCGTTAATTTCGCTGTTAATGATAAGACTTACCAAAAATTACTGATCTTCGGGCATTCAACTTGTTCTAATTTTTAATCAGGGAAGTTATAATTGGTAGGCTACACGGACGTTTGATCAGATGGTTATAGAATAATAACAGCAGCATCAATGAATCCAGAAAGGGTCTTTCACGTACAGTGAAACTGCTTGCAGATTAAAACTGGGTGCCGAATCAGGACTCGAACCCAGAACTAAGCCTTTGTAAGACAGGAGAGAGAGCTACCGACAGAAGTGAAGCTATGAAGGTAAGTCAGGTAAGTCGGCGAGTCTTGCCCGAATAGATCGGCTGGTAGGACAATTGCTCGCCATAGACAACGTTCGAATAACGGTGCGACACACAATTTTTATTTCCCACGAAGTCTGAGCATCACTGTGTGACGTTACAGCTGTTGGTATAGTTCATAACACAAAGCAACTATTAAATTTAATTATTGATCTAAGTGAGTTTAAATCAATCTGCCACCGTAAGCCACAAATATAAAGCGACACAGCAGATCGCTCACCTAATTATTATTACGAATGTGGTTGTCTGTACAACCATACTAGCATATTCGCCCCCAACGTGAACCGCTTTTGTCGCACACCGTGGCTATATTGAGGTAATGGCAGCGCATGGACGCTTATAAATCGTAATCCCAACATAATGGTCAGCCCCAGTGTGTTAATGTAATGGCAGCTGGTGTAATATAGACGAGATTAGTGATAGTACCATCGGACACAGCGCTTGCCACAATGGCGCTATCAAAATCCAAAACAAATCTTCCCCTAACTACTGTCAAACTAATTTACACAGTATCAAACTCTTAGAGAGTATTCAGAACGCTGTTTCCGAACCACGCATGTTAGACACAATTTATATTAATCAGAGCCGGCCGAGGTGGTCGAGCGGTTCTAGGTGCTACAGTCTGGAACCGCGCGACCGCTACGGTCGCAGGTTCGAATCCCGCCTCGGGCATGGATGTTTCTGATGTCCTTAGGTTAGGTTTATGTAGTTGTAAGTTCTAGGGGACTGATGACCTCAGAGGTTAAGTCTCATAGTGCTCAGAGCCATTTTTTTGGAACACTTATACATTAGATTTATGAATATGAAACATCCGAACACGCCCATAATCTCCATTACTACACCTTCAAGGATACACTAGCGCCGAAATAACGTTTCGCACCCTAACACTTTCGGCACATGCTTCTGAATTGGCTGCCGTTGTACTACGTGCCCCAGAGAAAGGAGAAAGGTATAATAAAACGACGATATTTAATGTTTCTTATGGAACTTCCTGGTGCAAGCAAGAACGACTATTCAACACATCATTATTGCCCACCTATAAAATACAAATCCAATGACAGAGGACCGTTACAATTGGTAATTAACCAAGTTCTTCTGCGGAATTAAAACAACTGAACAGCTCAAGTATTGACATTTAAATTTTCTAGCGTTTCGAAGCTCAATCAGTAAAAACGGAACTCTTACAGGGTCATTTTGTTATCATTCTGTCTGTCAGACTTCACAAAACCCTTTTTCTCACGAACAGGTATTCGTCCTCAGGTTGAAATTTTAGGCACATATTAATGCCTATGGACCCCTTGCGATATAAAAATAGTAAAGTTTCTAAGTCAATGTTCAGAAAACAAGACCATTTATGTCACATATTTTGACACTCGCAAACTGACTCATTAAAAACTTATGGGGACATCCTTTTGAAGAATAATGAAATCTGGCAAGAAGAACGATCTGGCAATTCAAGTAAAGGAAAAAAAATCAATATGATTTATTCACAACTGGCCATTAAAATGGCTACGCCACGAATATGACGTGGTACAGAAGCGAAATTTAACCGACAGGAAGAAGATGCTGTGATATGCATACGATTAGCTTTTCAGAGCATTCGCACAAGGTTGGAGCCAGTGGCGATACCTATAACGTGCTGACATGAGGAAAGTTTCCAACCGATTTCTCATACACAAACATCAGTTGAGCGGCCTTACCTGGTGAAACGGTGATGTGAAGCTCCGTGTAAGGATGAGCAATGCCTACCATCACGTTTCCGACTTTGATAAAGGTCGGATTGTAGCTTATCGCGATTGCGTTTTATCGTATCGCGACATTGCTGCTCGCGTTGGTCGAGATCCAATGACTATTAGAAGAACATGGAATCGGTGGGTTCAGGAGGGTTGTACGGAACGCCGTGCTTGATCCCAACGGCCTCGTATCACTAGCAGTCGAGATGAAAGGAATCTTATCCGCATGGCTGTAACGGCTCGTGCAGCCCCGTCTCGATCGCTGAATCAACAGATGGGGACGTTTGCAAAACGACAATCATCTGCACGAACAGTTTGACGACATTTTCAGCAGCATGGACTATCAGCTCGGAGACCATGGCTGCTGTTACCCTTGGCGCTGCATCACAGACAGGAGCCCCAGCGATGGTGTACTCAACGACGAACCTGGGTGCACGATCGGCAAAATGTAATTTTTTTGGCTGAATCCAGGTTCTGTTTTCAGCATCATGATGGTCGCATCCGTGTTTGGCGACATCGAGGTGAACGCACTTTGGAAGCGTGTTTTCATTATCGCCATACTGACGTTTCACCCTGCGTAATCGTATGGGGCGCCATTGATTACACGTCTTTGTCACCTCTTGTTCGCATTGACGGCACTTTGAACAGTGGATGTTACATATCAGATGTGTTACGACCCGTGGCTCTAACCTTCATTCGATCCCTATGAAACCTACATTTCAGCAGGGTAACGCACGACCGCGTGTTGCAGGTCCTGTACGGGCTTTCCTGGATACAGAAAATGTTCGACTGCTGCCCTGGCCAGCACATTCTCCAGATCTCTCACCAATCGAAAACGTCTGGTCATTGGTGGCCGAGCAACTGGCTCGTCACAATACGCCAGTCAGTACTATTGATGAATTGTGGTATCGTGTTGAAGCTGCATGGGCAGCTCTACCTGTACACGCCATCCAAGCTCTGTTTGACTCAATGCCCAAGAGTACCAAGGCGGTTATTACTGCCGGAAGTGGTTGTTCTGATTTCTCATGATCTATGCACCCAAATTGCCTGAAAATGTAATCACATGTCAGTTCTAGTATAATATATTTGTCCAATGAATACCCATTTATCAACTGCATTTCTTCTTGGAGTTGCAATTTTAATGGCCGGTAGTGCAGTTATGTCACACGAAAAACTATTTCTTTTCTCATTTGTTACCTGACTTCAAACTCCAAATTAAAACATTCTCGAAAGTCTTGGAATCCCTGGGATCGGTAACTTGCTAATATATTTTTCGATAACATGCAAGAACCGTGAAATTATCGATTCTCAGAATGGATGCACTGTCTATATACTTAATTAAGTTTGTACGGAGCCCAAAGTTTGCAAGTCCATTCGCGCCAGGTCAAACTTTGTTATTCTTGCTTCGGCCGAAAGTTCAGCACCATTTGCACAGATTTTGGCATTTATTAGTTATAGTTTATTTCTTATATACCTGCTTCAGGTTTTCCACTACCACTGCACGAGAATATTACATGGAATAACGTGACAAGTCATGTACCTTGGTTAGTAAATGGGTGATATGATAGATTAATAGCACAGGAAAAAAATATAAAATCTGCAAAACGAAAGAAATTCTTGAGTACCTGAAAACCCCTGAATTCAGACCTGCCATATTGTAGAGGGAGATCTCAAAGTCGTTTGTGAAATTAACAGGATCCGATAATAATTGTGCTAATGGTCTTGGTTAGTAAGTGGTTGATAATATAGACTACTAGCACAGGAAAAAGCTACAAAATCTGCAAAACATTAGAAATTCTTGAGTACCCGAAAACCCCTGATTTCAGGATGGCAGTTCAGTAAAGTTAACCTTTCGGATATGCGTCTCCTGTGATTTGGGTAAATTCCTGAAGCCAACTGGCGGAATGGTTCGTTGTAAAAGACTGCTGTCGATTTTCTTTCCTATCGTTCATCGACCAGAGGTTGGCTCTGCGTTAAGTGACGATAGACCTTCTTTCCTTTCTTGTAAACTCAAAAGATATCCTTGTGAAGAAGAGCCAAAAATCGAAAAATGCTAGGAATTAATTCAACACAACCACAATAAGCTCTAAAATAAATTTAACAGAAAAAGATTAGCTTACAGATCGGCAGCAAACTTTCCAAATAGACACTGCTGAATTGTCAGACTGGATGACGGCATAACGGGATGTGAACGATAAAGCTTAGTAATATGAAATTAAAAGGAATGCTTTAATTAAGATGATTTGAGATATTAAAAACAAGTTGACCTGATAACTAAACAACCGAAGTATGCGAACTAGTAAAAACGCATGCCGCATTATTTTCCTCCAAACTATGTCTAAGAAATAATCAGTCTCTACTACTAGGTTGCATATTTACATTGCTGACTGAAGAGCATGGAGAAATAGACAAATGACTAAAATATATGAAACAGGATGAAAATTGCGAAGTCGGGAATGATTGATAGGCTACACCAGCGAAAAGCAGTGAAGGCAAAATATCAGAGATATATGAACTGGAAGAGTAATACAAAATGAGAGATAATTTCTATACTTTTTATTTATAAGTCTTAGCAAGAAAATATGAAACATAAATATGGCTCTGAGCACTATGGGACTTAACATCTGAGGTCATCAATCCCCTAGAACTTAGAACTACTTAAACCTAACTAACCTAAGGACATCCCAGACATCCATGCCCGAGCAGGATTCGAACCTGCGACAGTAGCAGTCGCGCGGTTCCGGACTGCAGCGCCGGCGAAACATGAATAACAGATACGCCAGAGGCAACGTACCTCTTCCTACTCATTCATCTTATTACGCCTAATACATATACGTGTGCACTTGGACTTCTTCCTTCTTGTAGTAATACAAGCACAAAAAGCGCATGAAAAATAGGAATGGCTTCAGCTGTTACCAGTTGCTAGTTCAGATATGATTCGCTGTAAAAAGTTCTTACAGCAGTTCTTTAAAGATCACAATGGAAACAAACAAGGATCACAGAGAAATCATCAGACAAAGAAGTAATATATGCAAATAAACAGTAGTGTTGGAAACGACATGGTAAAAAGGACTACCTTGCTGTACTGGACAAAAAATTGTTAGGTCCAACTACAAGAAAGTAGTCCCCTTTCTTATATTCGTTTTTGGTGTGAGTTACCATCACCCGAAACAACCTACGCCGCAACGAAAAACAACCAACTAGACCAGTAGAGCACAAGCTACATGTAATTTTAAATGGTGAACAGCCATGTGTAATGAATCCAGCGGCTCGAAACAGGTGACGGCGCTTTTTATTCTAAAGAAATAGCGTTCTTAAGATGACTGATCACTATTTTTATTTCGATTTACTATTAAATTAATGTATGTTTCCGCTGAGGCTGTAACTTTATAGAATACTTTAACTTTATATTGGCCGGTTTCAACTGTATGGTCACTAACGAACATTTATCTATTAACACAAAACGGTCAAACATGAACCGAACACATTTACAGTTATAAAATCTCAGGTAGTACATTGATAGCAATGTGTTACTGACATGTAATTGGCTACGCATCTACTGTTTCTAGACGACACATGAATAAAACAATAAAATATTAGAAAGAATGCTAAGCCACGTTTCACCTAGTATTGGCGAAATTATTTATAGCTCAGTCATGATCAGTATTACGATGATATTAAACTACTATCATGTTTAATTGTAGCACTGAATCATTATAAGTTGATGTACCTCGTCACATTGATAGCTATTACTGAACATTGGAACACCTTAGTGTAACTGATCATGCAATTGCTTATCGCAGTTACTGCACAGGAACTTTCCAAAACAATACTCATGCATGAATGTTGTACTAAATATGTCGTAGGTCTATCGATACATTGAGATGCACGAGCGTTGTCTTGCGTTAGATACTTAGCGAACGTCACGGGGTAGCACTCAGTGACAAGAGACATCAGATCAGACGTCGATTCTTAAGATGAATAAACACTCTAAAGTAAAAAAAAAAGGACGCATCACAAACGAATAATCTGAATGTGACCGAAATCGGTACTGTACATGTTCAGACAATCAAGTGATTACTATTTTAGAAAAACTGAATGATTCATGCAAGGGAAAGAGCTTCACCAATTGAACATCAGTAAAAGATTGGCCGAACTGTGGCCCCAATGCAAGCAGTTATTCGGACTGACATTGATTGACGGAGTGGTTGCATCTACTACTGAGGGATTTCGTGCCGTGCGGCCCGACAACAAGGCGTGATATCTGGGTTAGTATCTATTTTCTTTCCACGACACTTTGGTTGTCATATGCGGCTTCATTACAGCAGTGGTGCGTCCATAGTATTCTGTGCCTCGTTTTTTTCCCCTTCAAGGTATGCCACAGTGGGCTTACATTTCAGGAAGTTAGTGCCCGCCCGCACACGACGAAAGTTTGTAATGTTTGTCTCCGTGCTTGTTAAGCTCTACGTTGGCCAGCAAGGTCACCGGATCTCTCCCCAGTTAAGAAAGTTTGGAGCGTTATAGGTAGGGCCACCAACCATCTCAGGAGTTTGACTACCTAACGCGCCAATTGACATAATTCAATCACTGACAATCCGAATAACTGCTTGCATAAGGGCCACAGCTTGGACCAACGTGTTATTGACTTGAAATTCTTTCTCTTGAATGAATCATCAAATTATGCCGAAATTGTAATTACTAGTTTGTCGAGCATGTACATCACATTAGCCGGTTTCTGTCCCACTCGGATAATTTCTTCGTGGTGCGTCGTTTTCTCTTTTTCTTTTCTTTTCTTTGTTCTTTCGATTCTTGTGTTAGGAAGTATTTTCGGACAGACCTATTGTCTTTCACAGTTAAAGTATGCAGTACATATTAATCGCAATTATGAGTGAGTGTGTCCTCTCTCTCCCTTTACTTTTATCTCCTCTGCACTGTCAATATGTGCAGACCATTTCAAACAGTCCGCATCTTTTAGTTCGCTGATGACACCTCTTTTCTAACACTGTAACATTGTTGCATTAATTTATTCTGAAAGCGGTGCTGATAGATAATAAAAGCGGGTTAAATGCTGTGAGCTGTCTAGGGAAGTTAACCTTGCATTACTGAGCAACTGTTTCGTCAGGTATCCAGTCTAGCTTACCAAATTCCCAACCGTCTGGTTGGGAATTTGGTAAGCTAGACTGGATTAATTATAATCTTTTAATAGTCATACGACAACCGGTGATATATATAAATAAAAAATAATGTAAATAAAAATAAATAAATCAGTTTATATTTGGAAATTTATTTTAACATAGATCACTGAAATTTCAGCATATTAAACTTGATTCATAAGTAAACTGGTGCCTTATTTAGGATTGTGAAAATGTGAGTTCGTAATCTTACGGAACACATCAAATATGGAGCCAAGGTTGGGAGTCTGCAGACAACACAGCATTCATAAAATAACACACGAAGATCGTTGAAACATATGCAAGGGGAAATTAACCACAACCAACCGATTCAATTTTCACCCAAAGAAGTTACATTCGTAGCGCAATCCTGTCCGTCATGTAATTACCACACACTGGTATACTAAATTCATACTAACTCTCTGTGAAATCTTCCCGAAAAGAATAGCTGAGGGCTACTTTGATGATTACACCACATGCTTCACGTGGTCAACTTGGTTTACACAGAGTGTAACTCCACAATAATTTTGATAATAAAAATAAATTAGATCGAAAAGCAATTTACAAAAGAAAAACCTGGAACTGGTTACTATCGTCTTACTATTAACCTGATGGGTCAAACAATTGTAGAAGCACGTGGTACTGGTCTCACAAAGTACGCCCCACGTGGATTGAACATAAAGAAAAGTTGCTATATTGAAAAATATTGTCAAGACGAGACGTTATAATCTCGCGCACATTCGCAATTAAGACTGATGACTTTAGTTAGAGTTACTGATCAACACGTGGTTCCACTTTAGTCACAAAGTAGTGATAAAGCAACTACCGGAATATATTCTGAACTTCCAACTCGAAATACACTGCGTTGCAACTTAAGATAACATTACATATTTTAGAGCTAAACCTGAAATAAAGGTGATTAAATTTTCAGTCAGGCTGAACTTAAGAAATCCATTGTCCTACGGACGTAGCAGACACGCGCTTAGCCGGAGATCTTACCACTTCAGACGCTCCCCGCGGACAGACTGCCGTGGCTCCCTCCTGAGGGGTGCCTCACAAATACAAACGGAAGTGACCAGAGAGGCAGCTTGCTATACCAACATGACAAGGGACGGACAGGACCATACTATGAATAGAAACCTCTTTGCTTCTATAAAGCGTAGCTACCTGTTCCGACGTTGGTCAAGCATGCAACTAGAAATACATTTGCTTATTCATTCTTTCACACAGAAGGGAAGAGGGATGACAGTATCTTATCATATACAGTATATAAAAGAAAGCGGATGTAGGTTCCCTATGAGACTGTGTGACATGAATTACATATAAACTGTGTTTTAAAGTGTAGTAGTGTGACAGATCGCTTTTGTTTATGTGTAAAAGTAACACGTTTCACAGCTCAGTCTCCTCCCAGATAGTCGGAAACACCACAGTAAATTTAGAAGAGGAATGTATGCCGTAAATGACAACAGATTTAAGAAATTAACATGAAAGGAATCCAACAAAGACCTTTCAACACTCTTATGCAGAAGTCCCAACGACCCCTCAAAATCCACCTCAATATCTTCTCAGGATTAGTCCCTCCAAAACCCAGGCAATAATTTCAGGAGGAACCATCAGGCACTTCTCTCTCCATGACTTCGACCTCACGATAAAATCTGTCCTATCCACTAAACTAAAACGCTGAAGTATCTTGGACGTATCATCTACCAGCAACTGAGACTAATCTTCACCCACTAACCGTTCGACAGAAGGCCCACAGTAAAGTAAAAAACCTAACTGGCCGAACTTCCGATTGTCCCCCTACATCATCCTCCACACATACAAAACCTTGTCCTACCCGTCCTCTCCTATGCAAATGTTGCATTGATATCTACTCTATCCGAGTTCTGTTAGTCCCTACAAAAACAAAAAATTCATGCACTGTCTTGCTTTCTTTCCCTCACGAAAACATATTTTCTAAAAATTCATGGTGGTGTCTGTTTGTACTATATCTTGTCTCCGTACCACTTTCGCGCAACGACGGTCTGAGCGTGTTTTTTAGGGAGTTAACTAGTTTGAACCTGGGAACTGTTGCTGGTAAGGAGACGCCAGACCACACATGACATGTAGAATTCAGAAGAGTTCAGTGAGACTAGCGATGATATAACCAAATACTAAATGATCTCAGCGTCAGCTCCACTGCACTCCCTGTAAAAGAATCTTAATACTAACTAAATTTAGTGGAAAGGGTTCAAGGCTTTCCTATTTTTAGTTAGCTGGTAAAATAACGTCGAAAAAGCAGTTAAGTTTACCATTTGAAATTTTATTCTACTCACAAAACATCGTTTATAAATTACACTATTGATAAAAGGAAATGTTTTAATACAGGATGGTAAAAACCAACTGTGTTCAACAAAAATGTGAACAAATATTCCCTGAATGGGTTTCCAAGTTCTACAATCGATCGAAGGATGACCTATGCCATATCACATCTATAATCTAGGTTTAATTTAAGTTTCACAAAAGAGATAACTATCAAAATGGTCTACAGTGACTCTCAATTATCTTTAATTACTTATCTAACCTGTCGTAAATTACAGTGGCTGATGTGGCTTCTCAATAACTATAAAATAGAAAAATCATCGCGTTTTAGATCTTTACTTCAAGTGGCAAATGTGAACACCATGAGTTTTAATTAACGATCGACACTAGTATTACGCATAAAGGGGGTGTAAGAGATGAGTCTTCTGCAGTTCTGAGTGAAGCCTTATGCGCTCAAAAAAGCGGCATCGCGTGCGTTCATTACCTTGTCGGTATTTAGGCAGCGTCAGGGCGACAGCGGCCGGCGCACCAGCCATCCAGCTCGCCGTCTCGGAACTAACTCTCCTCTAACTTCTCCTTACTACAATTTACCGAAGTTAGTTTAAAAAAACTATCTGGCTATGTTTTCATCTGACCAATCAGGGTCTCAATGTTAACCTTAAGCTCCGCCTACAAAAATTCTGTCTATCCAATGAGAAACGTTATACTTTTCGTGGTGGGGCAATGTTTATTAAAGTTTGCAACGTAACAGAGACGCTAAAAAGTCTCACGCTAAAACCCGCAGCTGGTGTGGTCCTTTTAGCGTTATCGTGAGATCTATACTGTTCTTCTGGAGGGCTCTATCTTTTAACATGGGCTGGAGGATTGTCCTAATGTAACAGACACGCGAAACAGTCTCACGCTAAAACTTGCGGGTGGTAGTGGCCCTTTTTGGATTACCGTAAGATCTATACTGCTTTTCTGGAGGGCTCTAGCTTTTAACATGGGCTGGGGGTGGTCCTTGACGTACCTGAGACACGAAAAAGTCTCACTCTAAAACTTGCGGGTGGTAGTCGTACAGGTAGGCTGGCCCGTCCGTCCCTTATCGTAGGGCCTTCTAGCTTAACACAGTTCTGCTCTCGGCTTCTGTCCTCGTTTCTCCCCTCGGAACTGCGTCTGCCTCACGGTGGGAAGGTACGACATGCATTTAGGCATTCTTGTGTTAGTCTGTGGTATTCCATTTGCTCACTCGTTACTCGTATTACTTTGGTTAATTTAATGTCACGATTTATTGGGAGCTATGTGAAATACTACTGGATTTGCTTATCATGTCAGGGTTTTCATGGAAGGTGTTGGATTTGCCTGACACCTTACAACCATCTCGTCAAATTCCAACCTCTTCCCACCGACACTATCCGCAAAACTAGATTGCACCAACCCCATTGTTTCCTCTCTGATCACAAATCCTGATATGTTGCCACATGTTTACTAACACATCTCATCATTCCTACACCTACAATCCAGTCCTTATCCCAAAGAACTTCAACTGACCCCCTCTGGAAGACAATAAAATTCTGCCTGATATTTATCCATCCTACCAACTACAGCTGCTCCCCACCTATACTACTCCATAGCATGGCTCCCCCACCATCTGCCATCTCTTCGTAATCCTGTTCTGCTTGACACCACAGCCCTACCCACCCAACAAATTCCTCCGCAGCAGCTGTCTTCCCCATTATTCACCTGTACGCCAACCTTCATCTCCGTAGTTACTACCCAAGATACTCAAATACTTTTTTTCCTACAGAACACATTTTCCCTTTCCCAACTACTTTTACCCAGTGCAGAACCATCATATTTAGTAAAACTAAGCCGTTCTTGTTTAGAAGAGGAACTTCACCATTTCTGTGATGGGTTATAAATACTGTACATATTTTTTTGTATCATTTAGTCTTATTTTAATTCAAGCAACCCATGAAATGAACAGTGTAAATGTACTACGTAAACGTCAACAAAATCAATCATTTTATAGGTTTTTTAAACATTGGAAATGTTTTACCTTTAATCAAATTTGTTTTGCCTGTTTTAATTTTGTCACGCATTTTATTAGGCATTATTTCGTTATGCATAACAAAATATTATTGTTGTGGTCCTCAGTCCGAAGACGATTTGATGCAGCTTTCTATGCTACTCTACCCTGTGCAAGCCTCTTTATCTCCAAGTAACTACTGCAACCTACAGGTTCGAATCCTGCCTCGGGCATGGATGTGTGTGATGTCCTTAGGTTAGTTAGGTTTAAGTAGTTCTAAGTTCTAGGGGACTAATGACCACAGCATTTGCGTCCCATAGTGCTCAGAGCCATTTCAACCATTTTTTTGCAACCTACATCTTTCTGAATCAGGTTACTGTATTCATCTCTTGTTCTCTGTCTACGATTTTTACCCCATACTCTTCCGTCCAGTATAAACTGGTGATCCCTCGATGTCTCAGAATGTGTCCTACCAACCGATCCCTTCTTCTAGTCAGGTTGTGGCACAAATTTCTGTTCTCCCCAATTCTGTTCAGTACTTTCTCAAAAGTTACGTGATCTACCCTTCTCATCTTCAGCACTCTTCTGTAGCACCAATTTCAAAAGCTTCTATTCTCTTCTTACCTAAACTGTTTATCATTCATGCTTCACTTCCATACATGGTTTCACTCCATACAAATTCTTTCAGAAAAGACTTCCTCACATTAAGTCTATTCTCGATGTTAACAAATTTCTCTTCTTCATAAACGCTTTTCTTCCTGTTTCCAGTTGAGCCGTAACGAGGTCTTTTGTTGCAGGCGTCACCTTTAAAATTCATGGCACCACTAGCACAATATGTCGTGTGATGTCCCTCTGGTTTGAGGCCTCTAAGATCTTTGCTCGAGGTTGTTGATCGTGAACGGAGAGAGTGATGGCGCGGCGAGTTGGGGAGTGGTAACGGAGCGAAGAGCGCGCTGCGAGGGGTCCGCCCGTTAAGTAAGGCGAGCTCTTTAGCAAGTCTCTTGGTCACGGAATCCAGCAAGTGCAGCAAGTGGTTGCTGGTCATATTTGTGGGCTGATTTGAATCAGTGGCTAACTTCGAATGCCGTCTTCGTGCGTAGCCTGGCCAGCCAGCTGTGTAACTGGATTTGGCAGCATACTTTTCTTCCGGGCGTTTCGTCGTCGTTGTGGGGGCGGCACCTTGCATTTACGTGGGTATACGGTCTGGCTAGTTATTGTTGCTTTCACATCATTAGCCTTAGTGGGTATATATTTCTTTTGCCGGGCTGCACCCAAGGAAAAGGGCCTGGCGCTTGGAAGGCCAATCCTCTCGTTGCAACCTTTCTTGGCCTCCCTTGTGTAGTCTTGTGCTCCTTACTTATAAGCGTTCTGTTGGACCCCTTGTGAGGAGGCAATTCAGACTTTGGTTTCTTAACTGGAGCAGTCATTCTTGAAGACCTACCTGCTCTCTGTTTGGTGCTCTTACTTAACTGAAGCTATTATTAAAGACGGCCTGCTTGTATTTTATTTGATAATTTTACTTAACTGAAGCTGTTATTATTGAAGAGCTGCCTGTTTTCTATTTGGTAATTTTAGTTAACTGAAGCTGTTATTATTGAAGGCGTGCTTGCCATTTTTCTATTTCGTAATTTTATTTAACTGAAGCTGTTATTAAAGACGGGCTGTCTGTTTTCTATTATGTAATTTTACTTAAAAGGAAGCCGTTAATAAAGAAAGCCTCCCTCTTTTTATTTGGTGATCTCATTTAATAGAAGCTGTTATCATTGGACTTCCTAAGTCAATATAATTAACAATATGGTTCAAATGACTCTGAGCGTTATGGGACTTAACTTCTAACGTCATCAGTCCCCTACAACTTAGAACTACGTAAACCTAAGTAACCTAAGGACATCACATACATCCATGCCCGAGGCAGGATTCGAACCTGTGACCGTAGCGGTCGCGCGGTTTGCAGACTGTAGCGCCTAGAACCGCTCGGCCACCCCGGCCGGCTTATAATTAACAGAACGATGACATCTGCAGTGCCCGAAGGTATCTCGAAACCGGCACCCAGCCATATAGAATATTAGAAGAGTGAGGTGCTTACCTGATAACCGAAAACGTTTGACAGAGAAGTCGGGGTACTGCGTAACAGACGGCGTGTGTATGTGTGTGTGTGTGTGTGTGTGTGTGTGTGTGTGTGTGTGTGGGAGGGGAGGGGGGAGGCGTCCGGTCACAGCACAGAAGAAACACATTCTCTCTCCAGCTCAGGGAACACCGTCGGCTCACACAGTTTAACGTATCTTGACGAAGGCCAGTATCGACTCAGGAATTGCAAACAACAGTCACAATTCAAGAAACCAACTTACGGTGAAATAGATCAGCAATGATCGCAACAGACCTATAGGTATAAATAAGAAAATAACTGTTAAGACCTCAAAATCCAAAACTCAACTGACGTTCGCGAATCGAATGTGAAGTTTGCCAGTAGCAAAGCAAGCCCTGAACTCAGCATAGGGGAACTGGTTTCAACTCTCTCCCTGGTTTGTCACGTCCATGAGCTGACTAGCCAGGCTACGCACGAAATCGGCACTTTAAGTCAGGCACGGCTTCAGATCGGCCCGCAAATATGCCCAGCAACCACTCGCCGGACTCCGTGCCCAAGGCACTTGCTAAAGAGCTCGGCTTACTTGCCGGGCAGTCCTCTCACACCGTCTTCCTCGCCCTGTTACCGCTCCCCAACTCGCCACGCCGCAACAGGCACCGCCCCCCATCAACAACATCCAGCAAAGATCCTGGTGGCCTCATACCAGAGGGACATCACACGACAGATCGAGCTAGTGGCGAAAGCAATTCGGAAGGTGACGCCAGCAAACCCACCACGGCTCACCACTCTACTTTTTATATCCTCTCCTCTTCGACCATCATCAGTTATTTTGCTGCCCAAATAGCAAAACTCATCTACTATTTTTTGTGTCTCATTTCCTGATCTACACTCATGCTCATAAATTAAGGATGATGCTGCTACACGGGGAAACACCGCTCTGGTGGGCGGTTTTCGGGTTTAAATCACCTCGGAGTATGACCATGCGGAGCATTTGAGCTGCGATCGTCGCACGGTGGCGCTGGAAGCAGTCCACAACCGCAGAGTTGTGTTGGTGTGGGTCAAGAGTACGGTGCAGCGAGTAAGTGTACAGACGTTTTCAGACTTGCTAATGGTGACTATGTTTTGAAAATGGCTCAAAGAACACATATTTATCACGTTATAAGGGGTAGAATACTAGGGCAATTGGAGGCTAGTCAAACACAGCAGGTCACACGGGCCCTCCGTGTGCCACAAAGTGTGATCTGAAGATTATGGCAACAATTACAGTAGACAGGAATGGCGTCCAGGTGCTACAGTACGGGACGTCCACGTGTACATCACCACAAGAAGACCGATACCTCGCCATCAGTGCCGGCAAACGGCCACGGAATACTGCAGGTAGCCTTGCTCGGGACCCTACTGTAGCCACTGTAACGGTTGTCTCCAGACACACAGTCTACAGACGAGGGAACATACATGGTTCATTCGCCCAGAGACCTGCAAGGTGCATTGCACTGACCCCTGGTCACAGGAGAGCCCTTAAAGCCTAGTGTAAAGAACTCAGTACTTGGTCACTGGAACAGTGGTCCCAGGTTCTGTTCACGGACGAGTCCAGGTATAGTCTGAACAGTGATTCTCGCCGGGTTTTCACCTGGCGTGAACCAGGAACCAGATACCAACCCCTTAATGTCCTTGAAAGCGACCTGTGTGTAGGTCATGGTTTGACGGTGTCGGGTGGGATTATGATTGGTGCATGTACACCCCTGCATGTCTTTGATAGAGAAAATGTAACAGGTCATGTGCATCGGGACGTCATTTTGCACCAGTATGTCCGCCTTTTCAGGGATGCAGTGGGTCCCACCTTCCCCGTGATGGATGATAACGCACAGCCCCACCGAGCTGCCATCGTAGAAGAGTACCTCAGAAGACATTAGGCGAATCGAGTGGCTTGCCTGTTCTCCAGATGTAAACCCCATCGAGCATGTCTGGGATGCTCTCGGTCTACGTATCGCTGCACGTCTTCAAACCCCTAGGACACTTCAGAAGCTCCGACAGGTTCAGGTGCAAGAGTGGGAGGCTATACCCCAGCAGCTGCTCGACCACTTGATCCAGCGTATGCCAACCAATTGTGCGGCCTGTGGAAGTTGCATGGTGATCATATCCCATATTGATGTAGGGGTACATGCACAGGAAACAGTGGCGTCTAGTAGCACATGTGTTTCGGGACTGTTTTCTCAACTTATCAACAATACCGTGGACTTACAGGTCCGTGTCGTTTGTGTTCCCTATGTGCCTATGCTATTAGTGCCAGTTTTGTGTAGTGCCACGTTGTGTGGCACCACATTCTGAGATGATATTTAATTTATGAGCATAAGTGTAACTCCCTCAGCAGCACCTGATTTAATTCAGCTACATTCCATTATCCTCATTGTGCTTTTGTTGATGTACATCGCAGATCCTCCTTTCAAGACACTGTTCATTCCGTTCAGCTGCTGTTCAAAGCCCGTATTTATAAATATTGTGTTTTGACATTTGTTTTATATTTTAAAAAAGTACTGCAAAGTGGTCTCTGACCGAAATCAATCGCACAATTAAAAATAACTTATGTAGCAGCTTCACGTGTTACAGAATCTGATTTCTAAGATTTTTCAAGGCTGTGAGACACAATCAATAAACCCTAGTTTGTTTCGTCTTTGTTTACATTTTTAAAGATTTTCGCCGAAGAGCAGGATTTTGTACAACTGACTATCCACCATATCTAGATAGCAGCAGACGTCGGTATCTGTAATGCGTTGATCGTTGCACGCAAATAAAATACCTGCGAGCAAACACCTGCTCTTTCATTGAAACGATAAACTGATATTCTTCACGGGTTTGCAGCCGGATCATTTCGTCCTCCAGACACAATATTTCGGCGGACCAGCTGGCCGCCATCCTCAGGTGAGTTAATGCTGGTGCACTGCCTCGCCGGAACTGAGGCAGTGCACCAGCATTAACTCACCTGAGGATGGCGGCCAGCTGGTCCGCCGAAATATTGTGTCTGGAGGACGAAATGATCCGGCTGCAAACCCGTGAAGAATATCAGCAGTTATTACGCCGGGAAAGTCTAAGAAAACGATAAACTGTCAGCAGGTACCGACGCGTCAGCCGCTGAACCGCAGGGAGGCAGCGGCGGTAGCTGGGCGGCTGGCGGTGACGGAGCGCTGGGATTTGTCAGCAGGCAGCGGGCGCTGATTGCCGAAGGGATGGGTCGGCGAGAGGCCGGGCGCTGCTGAGAAATCGTCCGGAACGTGCACTGCTGCGCCGGCGTTAGGGGGAGAGGGGAGGAAGGGATGGGGTAGCTGTCAGGCACACAGTGTCACGCCAGGGCGGCTGGCGCAGCGTATCACACTGCACTTGCGACGTGCTAATTCACGTGACAGCCACCGCGTATCGTGAGCTGCATTCTGTCGAAACCAGAGGCAGTGTCTTCCACTCTCTGAAACATAACATCGCTCGCTCCATGACAGTGACTCTTCTTCACATCAAGGTCACCCTTTTAATTTTCTAAATCCGAAATCCCTTTCTCATCTTTCAGTTTTTTCCTCCTCAGTTTACTCGTTATAGCGCGGAAGCGCTGCAACAAATACGTATGAAAAGATCGAGGGCACAAGCACGGCTGGGTAGGCGGGAGGGGGGAGGGGCATGCCTTAGTGCGCAGTTCCTGTTCCAATAACAAACGTGAGGTGAAATATTTTCGGTCTAGCACCGATCAGTGGTCATTTGTATAGCCTTTGGAACATCTGTCTTACTGTACAGTTTAATTAAATAAGGTTCGAAGTGGAGCTGTCGCCCATACAAATTTGCGATTCGATTACTTTCTCTTGCAAGAGATTTTAATTGGTCTGAAATTAACAGTCATGTAGTGGCAACATTTGTACGTCCACCGTTCGGGTTTTAGATGCAAAAACGGACACATTTGAGTACAGTACAAAGAGACATTTTTGTTTTGCAATGTTCGTACACCTACGGATAGGAAATGTGTCGTTACGATGCAGTACTTCAGAGTGGCGAAAGTAGCGTATGCCATAAGTAAGTGAGAAGAACCTCTTAATAAAACCAAAAGGCGTATACAGAAAAAAGTAGTACTTTTGCAGAATAAAAGGAATTGAAATCAACTGCAGCTCTATGTTCTCAAAAAGTGGTTGGCATGCGTTACTAACCTTTTTCAGCAGGAATGATGTTAACGCCGTTCGATTTTATCTCTGAATTTGGATGTGGTGGTGATCACTTGTACAGGAACTCTATTCTTCTTTCCCTCATATTTGCAAATCTTTCAATCACTCTTGTTTGCAATTCCTAAAACGAGGTCTCGTTCAGTAGAGAGCATCGCGAGTTTTGATAGTCTTTCTAAGTCAATAGTATTCCGCAAGAAGGTTTTGATGCGTTTCAGCGAAGAAAAACAACGTTCCGCTTCTGATGTGGTCATTATAATTGTAATTATCGCTTTCAGGAGCTTCACAGATTCGCTTAGTGTATCAAAAGATTGTTATCTGTTATGTAATACAGAAGGCTACAAGCTACAAGCATGCTTTTGAACTCTTTTCTTCCATAAATAACAGAGAGTTCTGTTCGAAGTTTCTTTGCTTCGAAAAAAGAGTAGCACGTAATAGCATCTCTGGAAGAAATTTCTGGATAACTGAAAGAGTAAGTAGCGCATTTCTCTGGTAGAAAGAGAGGGGCTGCTACTGGGTGTCCAGTGAACTTCTGCCTCATAACATATGACATCACGTACTTCTTTTGCCTCCTGCAGTAGATTACACGTCGCTGCGCCAACTTCAGTTCTCCTGTTTTATGGTACTCGTGTAAACCTGTTGAATTTTCACTCACTCCTTCCGAAATGTTCGCAATTTCACGCTCAAAAGCTGTCAGCTGATTTTGTGCCTAAGTTGGGTCAACATCCCTTTTTTGTGACTGGTTATACAAAATATCCACATGGATAGTGATTTTATGAAAAATGGAAGCCAAAAAATGAACTTTTATCCTTCAAAGCTGTTAGTAAGCCACAGGCCTGCAGGATCGTGTTCTCATTACATATTTTTCCCCCTGACTCATATTATTCATGCACGTGATATTACCTTCACTTTATTCGAAAACGGTATTTATGCTCCTTGACTGAAAATTCCAACGAGTAGGCACTGAACGTGGTAGTCGTTTTCGTGGTATTTCGTCGAGAACTTCTGTTCTTTGAGGAGATGCTGAAAAGAAGCTGCAAAGTTGCTGAAGTTTAGTGAAGAATATTGCCACATTTTTATTAATGGAAGCGACTTTAAGCATAACGAGATTCAACTGGTGGCATAAAAATGAATTTATGAAGCGTTAGGAAACTTCTCCTTAAAAAGAGCCTGCATCGCACGTCACTAACCACTCTGCTGCACCATCATATGTTTGCGCTATTAGCTTATGTGGACAGTTCCCCAAATGTTTATTTATCTTTTCGATGATGGATGTTGCCGAACACTGGGCATCATGCTTTTCTGGTGCTATGAAGTCCCAAAATGTTTCTACTGGTTTTCCGTTTATGATGTACCTATATACTATAATCACCTCGAAAACACAGGCTACGTCACTGCTTTCATCAGCTATTACTGCCAAAAACTCAGCCCCCCTTAATTTCCTTTCTAATTTCCTCTTGGCAGACCGAGCGAGGTGGCGCAGTGGTTAACACACTGGACTCGCATTCGGGAGATCGACGGTAATCCCGCGTCCGGCCATCCTGATTTAGGTTTTCCGTGATTTCCCTAAATCGCTCCATGCAAATGCCGGGATGGTTCCTCTGAAAGAGCACGGCCGACTTCCTTCCCCGTCCTTCCCTTATCCGACGAGACCGATGACCTCGCAGTTTGGTCTCTTCCCACAACCAACCCAGCCCCTCTTGGCAGACTTGAAGCATGCACTGGAGGAGTTCATTCTGGATGGTTTTTTAGGTTCTTTTGAAAACTGAAGCTTTCTCTAAATGCGATTGTAATACAGAGTCTAATTCTGCACTAAAATTAATCAAGGAAAGAGAAACACCAGGGCTGGAAGATGATTCAGTCCCATCATGTCCTCTAAACCAAGTTCCAACGCGCCACAGAAACGAATACAGTTAGATTCAATATGTACCTATTATCGGTAACTTTTTGGTTGTGTAATGCCACCCACTGTCTAACTGGGTAGCTATATTTACTTTTCCTAGTCTTGCCATATTCAAAACGTTATTTACATGGACTGAAGAAAGTTCATGTCTTCTGATTTTGTCATAGAGGTGTTGAATGTCATAGGCTCTATCTTTAGACCATGAAATATCTCCTCCAAATAATAACCAAGGAAAGCAAAATAAGGCATTTCTCATGTCACAACCACACAGCCATTCATGCTTGTTGTACAGTTCAGAGTTAAATTTCCTATTGAATTGGCGACTTTTCGTTTTAATGGTCTGTGAAATTGTTAAAGCAGGAGTCGGCGTACCTAGCCTCTTGATTTCTAATTTTTCTCCAAACTTCCGTGAACTGAAGGGTTCAGAGAGCAATGAAATTGCCTGATTCATTATTTAATGTATTCACTTGTCACTTGAGCCTCAAAATTCACTGTAACACACGCTAAAATAACTAACACAACGCACAGGAAATAGCTCGTTCACAGCTACACCTGAACTGGTAATATGGTGTGATAATCTCGCTTTGTTCGAACATCCGATACTTGCGTTTCCATTCGCAAGAGTTCGGGCCCTCCTGTCGCTGGCAGGGTGACCCGGGTGAGGTGTTTGTACACACAAGGCCCGCATACAGGTACAGTGATGCCAAGCGTTGCCCCACACCCTGCACCTCCTCTGAGACACCCAAGTCCGTGTTTGCAGCCATAGTTCAACCCGCTGTCGCCGTCGGCACATTCTGTCCAACTCCGCTACGTTCGGCGTTTAGAGCCCGGGCACTTCAAAAGAGATAAACGGCGCGCTGCTTCTCCACTGGTATAGAACGCTCAGAAGGCAAACGCAGTTGAACAAAGTTATTCCTTGGGGGTAGCGCAAACCTGCAAACCCATGCAGGAGCCGCCCCTGCTGTAGCGACTTCACCACCATATTTGACAAGTACTAGAAGCACACTATCGCAGTCAGTACTGCATGGTTAACGTAGTGAAGAAAGCTGCCAACCAACGTATGAAGAGTGAATCACATATACAGCATCAGTATTCTGTGTGAATAGTTTGAGTAATTGCTCCTTTTCAAGTCCTCTGGTTTCGATTGTGAAAAATAAAATCCGTAATATTAGAAAGATGGGGAGAATAACTAACAAGTATCCGAAAAACGATTCTTTCATGCGGAATTAGGCTGCTGATATCAGTGCGTACAAATGAAAGCGCGGTGGTGGGCAGTTCCCAAAATCATTAGTCCCATCCACACCACTTACAAATTTTGCAAACAAACTGAAAGCAAACAAGTAGTTTGCTCCCACTGAAACGTCCGCTTTGAACAATTATACATGACTGTGCTTAAACTGACACACAATATTTTTTTTTAGCGCAACGCAATCTGACTTTCAAAAATCCCTACAAAAGAATGGCCCTGACCAACATTAACCTATACGTTTCACAAATCACTTACCTCACAAAAATCTTCGTTACTCGAACTACTGCAATACAGCGAGCGCCACTACTGACTGCTAAATAAAATATTCAAACTACGGAAGGCACTAACTACTGATAGGCATAGTTAGCAAATGAAAGATTTTGATAGAGAACAAACAATGTATTTATTCCGTTACGTAAGATTAAATTACAAGGTGCAATCTTTGGAAATGATGTAGATGTACGCCAACAAACCAACTTAGCATTCTTTTTCCAAAGCCACAGCTTCTCTATGAACTTTCTCATTGTTCCACTATTGTCGACGGAAATTATATTGGGAGTAGACTTTTTGAATGAATACAAAGCAATCTTAAACTTTCACGATGCTGAAATAAGTTTAGAGAAGGAAGAGAAGTCAATAGCTTTTAAATTTGAAGATTGGTTCTCAAAACAAGACGAAGAAATTAATCGGCTTTACCTCCTGTTAGACAACAGTTCGGAGTTTTCGACTGAACTTGACACTAACAATCACTCTGTAAGTACTGACAGGGATGATATCGACGGCGCATTTGATACTAATGAGTTAATTCAGAATAAAATTCAAGCAATTGAGAATTCTAATGACACTGATAGGCAGGACCTTTTTGAGATTTTACAAGCACATTCCATAGTTTTTACTCACAAAACAGGAACAATCAAGGGATTTCAATACCAATTTCGTGTTCGTGAACATACTAAATTTTGTGTTAGACCATACGTAACAACGGCACATTATAGGGACCGTGTTATAACAGAAATACAATCTATGCTTGAAGGGGGGCTATGTAAGTAGGCTGTTTAGGTTTTTAAACGCCACGTAGCGCTCTGTATAAAAATCACTGGCTGTGCTGTGTGCAGTTTGTGGCTAGTTTGCAGTGTCGTCTGCCATTGTAATGTTGGGCAGCTGGACATTAACAGCGCGTAGCGTTGCGCAGTTGGAGGTGACCCGCCAGCAGTGGTGGATGTGGAGAGAGAGATGGCGGAGTTTCGAAATTTGTAAGACTGGATGCCATGAACTGATATATATAATATGACTTTTGAACAATATTAAGGTAAATACATTGTTTGTTCTCTATCAAAATCTTTCTTTTGATAACTGTGCCTATCAGTATTTAGTGCCTTTAGTAGTCTGAATCTTTTATTTAGCTGGCAATAGTGGCGCTCGCTGTATTGCAGTAGTTCGAGTAACGAAGATTTTTGTGAGGTAAGTGATTTGTGAAACGTATAGGTTAATGTTAGTCAGGGCCATTCTTCTGTAGGGATTTTGGAAAGTCGGATTGCGTTGCACTAAAAAATATTGTGTGTCAGTTTAAGCACAGTCATGTATAATTTTTCTAAGGGGACGTTTCACCACTAGTGAAATCATCACTGTGTCATTGGAAAGAAAAACAAGTCATACATTACAGAAATGTTTACGGAAAACTCTTGAATCATTCAGGCAACGCTTCAATAGACACCGTATCATCATCTCAAGGAAATGATACAGAGAAAGACAAAAAAGGGAGAAAGTCTAATTACTAGCATATGACAAACCTTCGTGCTGCTGTTTGTGATTTCTAAACAGTGATGATACTTAAATGATCAAATAATTACGCTTCAGGTCTAGGTTTTCGTCAGATGTTATATGAGTTCGAAGTGTAGTGGGCCGCAAGCTGTTCTCACACACGGGGAGCGCAGGGGACTCGCTGGGCGGTGTCAGGTGCGCTACGCTGTAATCGGCCGACACTAAATCACTTGCGCAGCGGATAGCCCGACAGCAGAGCACGAGCCGCAGCGTGGCAGCCCGCCGACCGACGCGACGCCGTAACCGATCCGCTGGGACCTCTTACGTACGTCCCAAGCACTCTCGGCTTGCAGCCCAAGCTACGGCAGCGTCCGGTTTCCGCTACGCATCGATTCCCCTGGCCGCAGTGTTGTGTGACATGCGAGACGCGGGCGCAGCGATACCGTTTACGCCGAGAGACGTAACGAACGTATTACTTTATTACTAGGAAGCACTGATCGTACCGTAACAAACCTTCACTTTTAGCAATATTTTTCCAGTTGAGTTCATTTATAAAGTTGTAACGTTACCGTAGACTAGAGAACCCAGTAATGTTCCACAACTGTTAAACATATATGAGAACTAAATATACTGCCTAATCTGAGGTCTCCCTGGGAATTGTGTCAGTACCCAAGTTTCTGCTCACAACTGCGACTTTGCCCTTCACATAAGGCATGGGACTCGATATTGTAATAAATCATGTGGGATAGTTAGTAACGTGTTCTGTACATCATTTAAACTATTCGTACACTGAACAGCCAAAGAAACCGGTACCCCTGCCTAATATCGTGTAGGGCCCCGAGGAACACGCAGAAGTGCTGCGGTACGACGTGGCATGGATTCGACTAATATCTGAAGAAGTGCTGGAGGGAACTGACCCCATGAATCCTGTAGGGCTGTCCATAAAGCCGTAAGAGTACGAGATCACTTCTGAACAGCAAGTGGCAAGGCATCCCAGATATGCTCAATAATGTTAATGTTTAAACTCAGAAGAGTGTTTCTCGAGCCACTCTGTAGCAATTCAGGATGTGTAGGGAGTCGCATTGTCATGCTGGAATTTCCCGAGTCTGTCGCAATGCACAATGGATGGAAATGGATGCAGGTGATCAGACAGGACACTTACGTCGTGTCACCTGTCAGAGTAGTATCTAGAGGCATCAGAGGTCACATATGACTCCAACTCTACACACCCTGTAGCACTTATATCGATTAGAAGTAGGTTTTTGTATCTGTAATTTTGAAGTGTTTATTCTTTGTTAGTTAAGATCATTTATTTGTGACACAAAATTTAAAGTTTGTAACGTATATATGGAAAAAGATAAATGATAGATTAAAATAATGAAGTTTTAATATATTTATAAGTTTATAAGATAAACAATTTGTATTAGAGGCTGATTCATGCTTAGGGCACTTGTACCGTAAAATGTAAAAGATGTAGTGAAGTCCTTCCACAACGGAAGTGGCATGGCGCGATGTAAAAGTTGTTTTTGGCGGTCGAACTGGGAGGCTGATTGGTGTGAACGGTGTGTACGGTACGCAGTCAGTGACTAGCCGTTGCACGGTACACATAGACGGTGCCATTGGAGGCAACTGGAGGCTGCTTTGCATGCAATTTTGACTCGGATGTGGATTTGGCTTTAGCTTGGTACTATCGGCAATAAGTAGTCGCTGTAATAAGTTGAATGACCGTCGCCAAGAAGAAATGTTATAGAGCATTCAAACATCAAGAGCCGTGAGTGTGGTTAGCTGCCACGTCGCTTGCCACCACAACTTCGCAACTGTTCCTCCAGCTTCATGCATACAGATATGTATCAGAGCATGGACCAGTTAATTTGTGTGAGTTATTTTAATAATAACCATCCAAATGCTATGAATCTGTGTTTGTGACCGTATCTTCTATCCTGATCATCAACCTATGCAAGATCCCCTCCTAAGTGTTTATAAAACTCAGTATCCTGTTTCAAATGAGCTAGTGATTTATTTATGTTTGTCAAATGTGCAACGATCAACAAAAGTGAATTTTCATAGAATTTTGCTTAAGTACTCTCAGCTTATTGCAAAGTATCGTTTTGCAAAAGTACTGTGCCAGATTGTGTGTATATTACTGTGTAAAATACCTGCTTCACACGTGATGGAAAAGGCAAATAAGTTAAACTCGTTTGAAACATAATTTAGCCTTGATTACTATCATGAATGATTTTTTGAAGTTAATTGAGATCAGTGTTGAATAATTTGACTTGAAAATTAATATATAAACTATCCCAAGTGAAGTTAAAGAGTGGCTTTGATTAAATTAAATTTTGCTGCGGAAGTAATCATAGAGTTTGACGAGTGATACTATACCTGTTTATGGGTCCCCATCATATTCTTCTCATATTAGAAAGATAATTGGAATATTGTTGCCGCTAAAGAAAACAAATATAAGCAGAGGGATATGAACAGTGTAATTTTGGTATATATATTTGTGGTTTTTACATGCCAGTTAAGACAGAGGCACCTGAGGTCCATCTTTCGTCCTGCACTTCTTGCATTAACATTTTAGTACATGTTGAAGTAATGATCTTGAGTGTACCTGTTATTAGCATAAGTTTGGCACAATTTTTGCTTTGTATGATTCCTAGTTAGTGCATTATTGGTAACCGCTGCCACCCACAGCTTATCCTGTTTGCTATGCAAAGGGAAATATTAATGAAATTAGCTTCAATAACTAACATTCAATTTTCTTAAACATATATTTCCAAATTCATTTACCTAATTGGACTGGCGACCGTTTATTGTTTCATTCCTATACGACTTTTACTACTTCCATTAACCCCAAAGTTAAAGCCTGTTTAGTTTTACCGATAATTTCAATATACTTAAAAGTACAGTCCGATACCATTCTCCATTAGTCACACGTGCGGTCAAATTTTCCAAATCCTCACAGAGGGTAACATTAGTTTGTGTCAAAGCAGACTAGTGTTATAACCCTACACTTTCACAGAGCCTCCACAAGCTTGAAAGGTCCACTGCTGACATGCAGGGTCCATGGATTCATGAGGTTGTTTCCATTCCCATAAATCTCCATCCGCTCGATACAATTTGAAACGAGACTCGTCCGACCACGCAACAAGTTTCCAGCTGTCAATAGTCCAATGTCGGTGTTAACGACCTCAGGTGAGACGTACAGCTTTGTATCGTGCAGTCATGAAGGTTACACGAGTGGGCCCATATCGATGATGTTTCGTTGAATGTTTCGCACGCTGACACTTGTTGATGGACCAGCACTGAAATCTGCAGCAATATGCGGAAGGGTTGCACTTCTGTCACGTTGAATGATTCGCTTCAGCCGTCGTTGCTCCCGTTCTTACATGATCTTTTCCCGGCCGCAGCGACTTCTAAGATTTGATGTTTTGCCATATTCCTGAAATCCAGGTACACTTATAAATGGTCGTACGGGAAAATACCCACTTCATTGCTACCTCGGAGATGCTGTGTCTTACTGCTCGTACCCCGAATATCAGACTCACTTAAATCTTGATAACCTACTATTGTAACAACAGAAACCGATCTAACAACTGCACCAGACGCTTATTGTCTTATATAGGCATTGCCGTCAGTAGCGTCGTATTGACCCTGTTTTCATACCTCTGTATTTGAATACGCTTTCCGATACCAGTTTCCTTGCGCTACAGTGTCTACGATGTTGAACTAGTCAGTTTAGGGAATAAGTATATATGACTAAAATTATCATTAATGATTATTATTTCTATTACTGTTCATGAACTTTTTTGTTTGTTCGTTTTGTACTGGCTACCTGTTTTTAAGTGGAAAATCGTGAATGGATTCGAAGAAGGTGTAAGGGAGAAATCATTTTAAATTGAAATTAAAACTTGCTTTGTTACCTGTCAGAGGTTTTCTGTTATTCGGCAACTGATCACAGTCTTTTGTCGCTGCATAATGAACTCCTTTCTGAGCCACTGACAGATTTGGCAATGGATAATAAACGTCAATACTAAAGGTCTATTTCCCTTAGTGTCGTGGGTATGAACATCTCGGTTGCTTTCAAACTGCCCGCGTTCCCGGGTTCGATTCCCGGCGGGGTCAGGGATTTTCTCTGCCTCGTGATTTCTGGGTGTTGTGTGTTGTCCTTAGGTTAGTGAGGTTTAAGTAGTTCTAACACTCCTGGAAATTGAAATAAGAACACCGTGAATTCATTGTCCCAGGAAGGGGAAACTTTATTGACACATTCCTGGGGTCAGATACATCACATGATCACACTGACAGAACCACAGGCACATAGACACAGGCAACAGAGCAAGCACAATGTCGGCACTAGTATAGTGTATATCCACCTTTCGCAGCAATGCAGGTTGCTATTCTCCCATTGAGACGATCGTAGAGATGCTGTATGTAGTCCTGTGGAATGGCTTGCCATGCCATTTCCACCTGGCGCCTCAGTTGGACCAGCGTTCGTGCTGGACGTGCAGACCGCGTGAGACGACGCTTCATTCAGTCCCAAACATGCTCAATGGGGGACAGATCCGGAGATCTTGCTGGCCAGGGTAGTTGACTTACACCTTCTAGAGCACGTTGGGTGGCACAGGATACTTGCGGACGTGCATTGTCCTGTTGGAACAGCAAGTTCCCTTGCCGGTCTAGGAATGGTAGAACGATGCGTTCGATGACGGTTTGGATGTTTGGATGTACCGTGCACTATTCAGTGTCCCCTCGACGATCACCAGAGGTGTACGGCCAGTGTAGGAGATCGCTCCCTACACCATGATGCCGGGTGTTGGCCCTGTGTGCCTCGGTCGTATGCAGTCTTGATTGTGGCGCTCACCTGTACTGTGGAGACCTCAAGCCCCACGTGTTGAGCAATTCGGCGGTACGTCCACCCGGCCTCCCGCATGCCCACTATACGCCCTCGCTCAAAGTCCGTCAACTGCACATACGGTTCACGTCCACGCTGTCGCGGCATGTTACCAGTGTTAAAGACTGCGATGGAGCTCCGTATGCCACGGCAAACTGGCTGACACTGACGGCGGCGGTGCACATATGCTGCGCAGCTAGCGCCATTCGACGGCCAACACCGCGGTTCCTGGTGTGTCCGCTGTGCCGTGCGTGTGATCATTGCTTGTACAGCCCTCTCGCAGAGTCCGGAGCAACTATGGTGGGTCTGACACACCGGTGTCTATGTGTTCTTTTTTCCATTTCCAGGAGTGTAAGTTCTAGGGGACTGATGACCATAGATGTTAAGTCCCATAGTGCTCAGAGCCATTTTTGAACTTTCAAATTGTGACGAATTATTTACAACGAATTTCATTACGGAATATTTGTACTGTGAAGGTGCAGTTAAAATGGCTATCTCCTAAAAGATGTACCGTAACTCACCTGCCTGACCTGTGTGGTGCTACCTAAAGGTTATTGCTGCTGAGTTGCTCTTACAGACAGCAAACCAGTTGCGACTTTGTTTGATATCGCTCGTATCTTAGGTACTTGGGCTATGCACGGCTCTGTTTAAGAAGAATAGCTCGATGTAGTCATAGGCTCCAGCTTTCGTGTCCCACAGCGAATTAGCTCCAAATAATAACCTGTAGCAGTTCAAATGGTTCAAATGGCTCTGAGCACTATGGGACTTAACATCTGAGGTCATCAGTTCCCTAGAACTTAGAGGGCAGTAATATGTTTCTTCCCGTTCACTTTTATATCAACATGTACACCAAAAATTTAAAGCATTTCATCCTATTTACAGATTTCATGTGGAATGTAAATATGCAAAATATGTCAGGAGGTTAACTCGTTTGTTTCCATGACTAGCAAGTACATGAACAGCAAAAGTAGCTCAACTTACCTCTTAGAATCTCGTTAATATGTTCATTCCAGTTCAGGTTTTCATCGCTGTTTGCACCCAAAGGGTTGGAGGGGGTCTATTCTATTTAATGAGTCTTGTTCCCGTGCTGCATCAGTTGCTGTTATCACTATATTTCTTCCACGGAGTTTAGCGATAGCCTATTTTCTCATAACGATTTAATAAATCTTTGAAAAATATTAAAATCTCTTGTTTTGTCTCTAACTGGATTTATTATGATGGACGGAGCAAGGACTTAGAAAGCAGATAAGCACCTGTAAAAACGTCCTTCCTGGCAGGAGAATTATACATAGCTCTTAACTTGAGCAAGGAATTTTGACGAATGTTCGTTTGGAACACAGCTTTGTATGTCAAGGAGGCAAGGCTGTGGAAAACAGGTACAGAAGAAAATAGAAGCGTTTGAGATTCGGTGCTACAGAAGAATGTTGAAAATTAGGTGGACTGATAAGGTAAGGAGTGAGGAGGTTCTCCGTAGAATCAGCGACGAAAGGAGTATATGGAAAACACTGCCAAGAAGAAGGGACAGGACGATACGACAGCTGTTAAGACATCAGGGAATAACTTCCAGGATACTCTATGGAGCCGTAGTGGGTAAAAACTTTAGAGAAAGACAGAGATTGAGATACATCCAGCAAATAATCGATGACGTGGGTTGCAAGCACAAATCTGTAAAGAAAAGCTCCGGAGTCCTTGGCGGGCCGCATAAAACCAGTCAGAAGACTGACAACAAAAAAGAGATTATTTATCATTCGCAGTACGTACCTATTCTACTATTCTAGGTGGAAAGTCAATTTTATATACAAGCAATTGTAGTAGACCAAAAATTAGATACTGTGGGACTCACTTTGTGACTTCTCTCCCAGTCACTCAAACTTCGACGTTTCCAACGCTGTTTCAATCACTCAGAAAAATTTTTGCATTCTATTTGGTAAGTACCATAAAGCTAGAGTGCTAAAGCCAACATTTCCATAATACTTGAATTTTTGAAGAAGTGTCACGTGATCTACACAATGAAACACCTTCGAAGGATCACGAAAAATACTAGCTGGTAATAGTGTTTTTAATTAAAGCTGCAAATATTTTTTCTTCAGTAATCCATTTAATGCCTCATAGTTTAGAGTTTGCTCGTCTACGAACCGACGACACAAAGAGCATTTCTATCGTGGGGGTCAGTGGCTTTGATCTATCGTCAAAGTTTCTCTAATGTTAATTTTCAGCAAGGTAATGCAAAGTCTCCTATTGCCTGTTCTGTCCTAACTTACCTCGATGAAGAGGGTATTTGACTATTGCCCAGGTTAGCACGCACTCAAGATCTCTCAGCCACTGTAAATATACCTATCCATGCCTGAATGGGGCCGCCCTGCCACTGCCAAACCTAGCTCTGCAGGCTTTTCTAGCTGGTGCCTGTGGTGGTAAGAAGTACGAGGCATTGTACTTACCTACATGCATGCATGTCAGAAGGGAACATGCATCATACCTCTTAACAAGACAGGGACTGCAATATCGTATTTATCCGCCAATATCTGACAGTGAGTTTCAGTTAAAATGTCCTATTCCTGGACCGAAATTACATAATGTGTGCGAGTGCAGGTTTTGACGCACAAACGACCACATATGGAAGTTTTGGTCTGGCTGTGAATCCAACAAGGATAGCCAGTCTGGTTAAGACGAACGCTCGTTCGGGCATAATTTTTCCTTTCTTCATGCCATTGTGCAGTTGATGATTGTCCGTAATAGCACGTCCGAATACATTTGATGTATTTCATGACGGATATAGTCGCAAGCATGCATATGCGAAAGATCATTGCATCGTAATTCTTGATAACACAGACACTGCAATATCGTAATTAGGGTTACGGTCGTATATACACTGAAAAGCCAAAGAAACTGCTACACGTGCCTAATATCGAGCAGAGCCCCCGCGGGCACGCAAAAGTGCAGCTACAGGACGTGACATGGACACGACTAATGTCTGAAATAGTTCTGGAGAGAGTCGACACCATGAATCCTGCAGGGTTGTCCATAAACACGTAAGAGAACGAGAAGGGGGGGGGGGGGGAGATCTCTTCTGAACAGCACGTTGCAAAGCATCCCATATCAATCAAAATGTTTATGTCTGGAAGTTTGGTGGCTAGTGAAAGTGTTTAAACTCAGAAGAGTGTTCCTGGAGCCAATCTGTAGTAATTCTGGACTTGTGGGGTGTCGCATTATCCTGCTGGAATTTCAGAAGTCCGTCGGAATGCACAATGGACGTGAAGGATGCAGGGGATCAGACATTATCTTACATATGTGTCACCTGTCAGAGCCGTACGTAGACGTATCCAGGGACCCATACACTAGAATTGCACTCGCCCCACACCATACAGAGCCACCACCAGCTTGAATAGTCCCTTGCTGACACGCAGGATTACCCTTACGCCTCTATCCGCTCGATACAATTTGAAACGAGACTCCTCCGACCAGGCTAACTGAGGCAGGACGTGGGCACCAGCCCAGTATTCACCTAGAGGGATGTGAAAAACCGCCTAAAAACCACATCTAGGCTGCCCGGCGCATCGGTCCTCGTCGTTAATCCGGCCAGAGTCCAGGAAGCAGCACATTAGCGCTCTTGGCTAACCTGGCGGGTCCGGGAAAGACTCTACACAATGGCATTTTTGGGTTGCGTGAAAGAGCTATATCCGAGAAATGGGCAGTAAAAACATTGATTTGGTAGTCAACTGAGTAAAAGAAGGGCAAATTGCATAATTCAGATCCAAGGACGTACGAAGAGTTTGAAAAAGGTTTGCTAGGGAAATATTGGTCACATGAAATCCAAGAAAAGGTCAAGGATGAACTAATATTACGAACAAAAAAAAAAGACAGACAATAGGAAAAGTTACTTGAATAAAACAGATATCTCGACATTCCAGTGAGAGAAAAATCTTAATATGATAGGTAATGAACACTGTGCAGGCGTGATACGGAGATACATTTTACGGACTTATGATCGAGAAAGAAGGATAAGCAAAACTGAGTTTACAACGCATAGAATAAAGAGCACAGCGTGAAGGCAGTGATAGTAATAAGGTAATGGAGGCCCAAAGTTTCGAAGTCGCGGACACAGAGTCGAACAGGCAACGCCCCAGAGACACACTAACAGTGCGCGCGAAGGGTGGAGTGACAGACGACGGGACGGCAGAGGGTTTCGAAGAATGACACAGCAACTCTGGAGCAGGGTTTCGCCCGCCCAAATAGCAGACAGATAAAACAAGTTACGAATTACGAAGAGTGCCGCGAGTACTGGAGGGGGGGGGGGGGGGGGGGGGGTTGTGGCCGTGGAAACGTTTTATACACGATGAGAGACAATACATCACATGGAGGGCATAGGAACAAACATGTACACAGTCGCATGAAAACTGCAGAGACAGGAATGGGAACTTAGGAAACATAAATTAGTTTGAAGGAAAGGGAAGAAAATATTGATATCAGCTGCATCGAGACCTGTAAATTCAGAGGCGACGAGTGAAAAATGTGAGCCGTGCCGGGATGCGGAGCAGGAGTTTCGATCATCAGAGTTGGTGCAGAATACGTTGGACCTTCTGCAGGAATCTCAACGCAGCGAGTATGGAGGACATTGACAGGGGTTGTGGATAGGTGGAGCTAGGTACAGATGTGGGTCGGAGAGGCGGGCCGAGATAGCACACGCAATTGCAATGAACATTGTGTCCGAGTGGCGCAGTGCTTAACGCAACCGTTTAGTAAGTAGAATATCCCTGATCGAATCCCAATCCCGCATACATTCTCACTCGTCGAAGCTGATTCCGCGTTAAGTCCTCATGCAGCTAACATCAATAGTTCCTTATCTTTTCTTTCCTTTCCCCCCCCCCCCCCCCCCTCTCACCTTCACATAATATGTACCACAGCTGCGGATTCCGTGTGGTGCCTGTTCCTTAGGACATGTGCAAAAGAACGGATAGTACACATTCATATGAAAAATTAGTTTATGTTTGGCCCCGTCCTGGAACCAATACTCGAATTAGGGTCAAAACGAGCCATTCAATGTTATAAAAGACGGAAGACAAACTGTAGACATGAAAGACGATCAGAAAAAGAAAACTCAAGTCAGTGGTAGTAGGGGTAGTGGCACAGAGCCATTTGCAGATAATAAGCAACAAACTGACAGTACAGTGGTTGAAGTAAATGAAAACGCTGTTGGTGGTAATAGACTGCGATCAGCTGCGGAAGTTATTATAGTTAACGAAAACATTATGACTGATTCAGAAGAAGAAGCTGATGATCCATGCACATCAAAGATAAGGGCTTCTAATGTTGTGCCATTGAGCAATCTTGCAACATTATTCGAAATAGTGGCAGGTATACATACAGAAGACGGGATTCAGAAGGTGAAGCTGATCCATGTACATCAAAGATAAGGGCTTCTAATGCCGCGTCATTGAGCGATCTTGCAACATTAGTCGCCAGAGTGGCAGGTGTACATACGGAAGACGGGAGGGTGCCAACATTGGAAAACAGATCAGTAGATGCTGTCTCAGCAATAGCATTTATCAAAACAAAAATGAAGACAACCATCAACAAAACTATAGAGATGAGAGAAGAGTAATAGAAATTAATAGAGGAAAGAGAGTGAGTAGGACGAGAGCAGATGTCACCCATTATGTATGTAAGAACAGCAGACATAAACGTAGAGGTTTTATAGGATTCTCAAAGCGTGGCCTGCGTGATCGCCAAGAAAATATATGACAAACCACTGAGAAAAGGGTCCAACATACCTTGTTTGTCAACAAGCAGATTTAACGTCAGTGGAGTGGTTGATGGGAGTATCAAACCTGTGATGTGCCGGGTATCATTGGACACCTTAATCAATGGAAGGAAGTATGTAGTAGTAGCATTAGTAGTACACCGTTTAACGGTAGAATTTATAATCATCCCAGACTGGATGGACGACCAGGAAATGGAATTAGAGTTCGCAAAAGGAGGAGTACGAATTGTGAAAGGAGGAGAACACCTTATAATGTCCGGCTTCTTGGCTGGGTGGTAACGCGCTCGCCTACCTTGCAAGCGGCCCAGGTTCGATTCCCGGCCGGGTTGGAGATTTTCTCCACTCGTGGACTGGGTGTTGTGTTGTCCTCACCATCATTTCATCCTCATCAACTCGTCCATGTGGCGTCGATTGAAATAAGACTTGCACTAGGCGGCCGAGCTTCCCCGGATGGGGCCTCACGACCAACAATGCCATTCTACCATTTCATTTTTCACCTTATAATATAATGCAAAGAAAGGTCAATGGGAGGCTTGAATGGGTGAACGCAAGGATGGATCAGGAGGCTGTCGACAGTGGAAGAGCAATTGATACAACGAGAAGAACAAGATAGTTAACGTGTTGCTGAGAGGGAAGAGGAAGAAAATTGCCACGAAGAAACTGACAGGATCATCATCATCATCATTTAAGACTGATTATGCCTTTCAGCTTTCAGTCTGGAGCATATCCCCCTTATAAAATTCCTCCATGTTCCCCTGATCAGTGCTAACATTGGTGCCTCTTCTGATGTTAAACCAATTACTTCAAAATCATTCTTAACAGAATCCAGGTACCTTCCTCTTGGTCTGCCCCGACCCCTCCTACCCTCTACCGCTGAACCCATGGGTCTCTTGGGTGACCTTGCTTCTCCCATGCGTGTAACATGACCCCACCATCTAAGCCTGTTCGCCCTGACTGCTACATCTATAGAGTTCATTCCCAGTTTTTCTTTGATTTTCTCATTGTGCACACCCTCCTGCCATTGTTCCCATCTATTAGTACCTGCAATCATCCTAGCTACTTTCATATCCGTAACCTCAACCTTGTTGATAATCTGAATCCACCCAGCTTGCGCTCCCATACAACAAAGTTGGTCGAAAGATTGAACGGTGCACAGATAACTTAGTCTTGGTACGGTCTTCCTTCTTGCAGAAGAGCGTAGATCGTAGCTGAGCGCTCACAGCATTGTCTTTGCTACACCTTGCTTCCAGTTCTTTCACTATGTTGCCATCCTGTGAGAATATGCATCCTAAGTACTTGAAACCGTCCACCTGTTCTAACTTTGTTCCTCCTATTTGGCACTCAATCCGTTTATATTTCTTTCCCACTGACATTACTTTCGTTTTGGAGATGCCAATCATCATACCATAGTCCTTACATTTCTGATCTAGCTCTGAAATATTACTTTGCAAACTTACAATCGAATCTGCCATCACAACTAAGTCATCCGCATATGCAAGACTGCTTATTTTGTGTTCACCCAGCCAGTCTATTGTTTTCAACATATGATTCATAAATAATATGAACAATAGTGGAGACAGGTTGCAGTCTTGTCTTACCCCTGAAACTACTCTGAACCATGAACTCAATTTACCGGCAACTCTAACTGCTGCCTGACTATCAATGTAAAGACCTTTAATTGCTTGCTAATGTTTGCCTCCTATTCCATAATCTCGTAGAACAGACAATAACTTCCTCCTAGGAACCCGTTCATATGCCTTTTCTAGATCTATAAAGCATAGATACAATTCCCTGTTCCCCTCATAACACTTTTCCATTATTTGCCGTAAGCTAAAGATCTGGTCCTGAGAACCTCTAAGAGGCCTAAACCCACACTGATTTTCATCCAATTGGTCCTCAACTAATATTCGCACTTCCCTTTCAACAATACCTGAGAAGATTTTTCCCACAACGTTGATTAAAGAGATACCTCTGTAGTTGTTATTATCTTTTCTGTTTCCATGTTTAAAGATTGGTGTGATTACGGCTTTTGCCCAGTCTGATGGAACCTCTCCCGACTCCCAGGCCATTTCAATTATCCTGTGTAGCCTTTTAAGACCTGCCATACCACTGTATTTGATGAGTTCTGACTTAATTTCATCCACCCCAGCTGCTTTATAGCACTGTAATCTATTGACCATTTTCTCCACTTCGTCAAATGTGATCCTATTTCCATCATCATTCCTATCCCATTCTACCTAGAAATCTGAAACATTACTGATCGTATTTTCACCTACATTGAGCAACTCTTCAAAATATTCCCTCCATCTGCCCAAGGCATCCACAGGATTCACCAGCAGTTTTCCTGACCTGTCCAGAATACTTGTCATTTCCCTCTTACTTCCCTTTCGAAGACTGCTAATTACACTCCAGAACAGTTTTTCAGCAGCTTGACCCATAGCCTCCAACCTGTTTCCAAAGTCTTCCCAAGATTTCTTCTTGAATGCTGCAATTATCTGTTTGCCTTTGTTTCTTTCTTCAACATAAGTTTCTCTGTCTACCTGAGTTCTAGTATGTAGCCATTTTTTATATGCCTTCTTTTTCCTTGTACAGACTTCCTTGACTGTGTCATTCCACCAAGCTGTTTGCTTCATCCTACTTTTACACACTAATGTTCCAAGACACTCTTTAGCCATGTCTAGTAGTGTGTCCCTGTACCTTGTCCATTCCTTTTCCAATGACTGTAATTGACTACATTCAACTAACTGGTACCTTTCTGAGATCGCTGTTACGTACTTGTGCCTGATTTCCTTATCCTGAAGTTTCTCCACTCTTATCCTCCTACATATGGACCTGACCTCCTGCACTTTCGGTCTCACAATCCCAATTTCACTGCAGATTAAATAATGATCAGTGTCATCAAAGAATCCCCTGAATACACGTGTGTCCCTCACAGCCTTCCTGAATTCCTGATCTGTTATTATATAGTCAATGACAGATCTGGTTCCCCTGCCTTCCCAAGTATACCGGTGAATATTCTTATGTTTAAAAGGGGAGTTTGTGATTACTAAGCCCATACTGGCACAGAAATCCGAGAGTTGTTTCCCGTTCCTGTTGGCCTCCATATCCTCTCCAAATTAACCCCTAACCTTTTCATATCCTTCTTTTCGATTTCCAATCCTGGCATTAAAATCACCAATGAGCAGAAAACTGTCCTTGTCCTTTGCTCTGACAACTACATCACTGAGTGCCTCATAAAATCTATCCATCTTATCTTGATCTGTCCCTTCACAATGCGAATATACTGACAGAATCCTAATTTTCTTGCTAGACACTGTCAAATCTATCCACATCAGTCGTTCGTTTACATACCTTATTGCAACTACGCTGGGTTCCATTTCTTTCCTCATGTAAAGCCCTACACGCCATTGTGCTACTTCTGCTTTGACTCCTGACAGGTAGACATTGTATTCTCCTGCTTCCTCTTCTTTCTCACCCCTTACCCGAACAACTAAACTAACAGCTAAAACGTCCAGCCCCATCTTACTTGCAGCTTCTGCCAGTTCTACCTTCTTCCCTGAGTAGCCCCCTTTGATATTAATAGCTCCCCATCTCACTATCATTTGTTTGCCAAGTGGTATCTTAGGAGTCCCCTGTTTGTCAGTTAGAGGCGGGACTCCGTCACCTCCAAAGGTCCGAGGCATTTTGCTCTGATTGTTGCCAGCATCATATTTAAAATACCAGGGAAGCAGGTTGCTAATCTTACTTGACCCGAGTCCCATTGGGTTTTACCCCTAACGGTTGAGGGACTAACCGGTGGATTTGGTAGTCTTTGCCGTATGAGCACAAAGGTGACCACGACTCAGAATATGTCTGAGCTGCCCAGCCTTCTTCCAAAGTAACTGGTATCCCGACTGTCAGGGCCACTTACTTGGCCACTCATACATTGCCCGTGGGTCATGAACTAGGACATGACTACAGGAACCCACACCATGAAACATGAAACTGACAGAAAAGTAAGAAAAACCGGTAGGGAGCAAACACTGCATCATCGATTGAAGAAGGTGTTAAGGAGATTTGAAAACATTTTCTCTAAGAATCCAGGAGCTATCAAGGACAACAATATCAAAATAAAGAGTCAACTTCATAAAGAGTTCTTTGTTAAACAGTGTCGTCAACTGCAATCAAAACGACTAGCAACCGAAAGAGAAATGAAAATGAGTGTGGATGCCAAAATAATCATAAGAGCACAAACCGAGTAGAATACTCTTTATTTGAAATCAATGAAAAATCCGCCACAGCTGTAAAATGATTTATTGCTAAAAGAGCAACCTGTTTCAGGACATACACTATGTGATCAACAGTATCCGAACACCGCCCAGAAACATACGTTTTTCATATTAAGTGCGTTGTGCTGCCACCTACTACCACGTACTCCATATCAGTGATATCAGTAGTCATTAGACATCGTGAAAGAGCAGAATGGGGCGCTCCGCGGAACTCTCGGATTTCGAACGTGGCCAGGGGATTGGGTGTCACTTCCGTCATATGTCTCTACGCAAGATTTTCACACTCCTAAAGTTCCCTAGGTCACTGTTTCCGATGTGATAGTGAAGTGGAAACGTGAAGGGACACGTACAGCACAAAAACGTACAGTCCGACCTCGTCTGTTGACTGACAGAGACCGCTGAAAGTTGAAGAGGGTCGTAATGTGTAATAGGCAGACATCTGTCCAGACCATCACAAAGGAATTCCAGACTGCATCATGATCCACTGCATGTACTATGACAGATAGGCTGAGGTAAAAAAACTTGGATTTCATGGCCGAGCGGCTGCTCATAAGACACACACCACGCGGGTAAAAGCCAAACGATGCATCGCTTGGTGTAAGGAGCGTAAACATTAGACAATTGAACAATGGGAAAAAGTTTGTGTAGAGTGACGAATCACGCTACACAACGTGGGATCCGATGGCAGGGTGTCGGTATGGTGAATCCCGGTGAACGTGACCTGCCAGGGTGTGTAGTGCCAACAGTGAAATTCGGAGGTTGTGGTGTTATGGTGTGGTGTTGTTTTTCATGGAGGGGGCTTGCCCCCTTTATTGTTTTGCGTGGCACTATCACAGCACAGGCCTCCATTGACATTTCAAGCACCTTCCTGGTTCCCACTGTTGAAGAGCAATTCGGGGATGCCGATTGCATCTTTCAACACCATCGAGCACCCGTTCGTAATGCACGTCGTATGGCAGAGTGGTTACACGACAATACCATCCCTGTAATGGACTGGACTGCACAGATTCCTTACCTGAATCCTATAGAACACCTTTGCGATGTTTTGGGACACCGACTTCGTAGCAGGCCTCACCGACCGACATCAATAGCTCTCCTCAGTGCTGCACTCCGTGAGTAATGGGCTGCCATTCCCCAAGAAATCTTTCAGCACATGACTGGACGTATGCCTGCAAGAATGGAAGCTGTCATCAAGGCTAAGGATGGGCCAACACCATACTGATTTCCAGCATTTCCGATGCTGTAAGTCATTTTCAGCCAGGTGTCCGGGGTAGTGCCTCCCTTTTTAGAAATAAATGATTTTTTACAACTGTGGAGCATTTTATCCTTGACGATGAGTAACAGTTGTGGATATCCTGTGACGAGAAAGGTGTTTTTATTGGTAGTGTTTAAGAAAAACGGAGATGAACGTCTTATGACAGATGTGCGAAAAGCCAATGCGATGGTGATAACCACAAACTGGACGCTCATTCTGAAGTACGACGGTTCAGTGCCGCGTCTGGCCATCCTGATCTCGATTTTCCGTGATTTCCCTAAATCGTTTCAGCCACATCCCGAAATTGTTCCTTTGAAAGGGCACGGCCGATTCCCTTCCCCTTCTCTCCCTAATCTGAGTTTCTACTCCGTCTCTAACGACCTCGTTGTCGCAAGGACGTTAAACACTTATCTTTTTCACCTCCTCCCCCTATTGTGATAGACCAGCCACACCACACTTGACGGACGATTGCAGAAGTACAGTGGTACCAAAGAATTTAGTAGCTTTGACCTGACAGCTGGATACAACCAAGTGCCTTCCGATAAGGATTCTAGACGATACTTCTTTTAATGAGCCATCAGTCCTCTGCCTGGTTTGATGTGACACATCACGAATTTGTCTACTGTTTCAACCTCTTCATCTTGGACTAACACTTGCAACCTGTGCCCTCGATTATCTTATCTCTGTCTTACTGTACAGTTTTTTCCCTCTGCAGCTCACTCTAGTACCATGGATGTCAGTCCCTGGTGTCTTAACAGGTGTATCATGCTGTCCCTACTCCTTATCAATGATTCCGCGTAGAACCTTCTCATTCCTTACCTTATCAGTCCACATAATTTTAAATATTCGTCTGTAGCATCACATATCAAATGCTTCGATTCTCTACTGTTCCGATTTCTCACAGTCAATGTTTCACTACCATACAATACTGTGCTCCAAACGTATATTCTGAGAAATTTCTTCCTCAAATTAAGGCCTACGTTTGATACTAGTAGACTTCTCTTGGTCAGAAATTCCCTTTTTGCCAGTGCTAATGTGCTTTTAATGTCCTCCTTGCTCCGCCCGCCATTGGCTACTTTACTGTGTAGCTAGTAGAATTCCTTAACTTCATCTGCTTCGTGACCATCAATCCTGAGGCCAGGCGCGGTGGTCTCGCGGTTTTAAGCGCTCAGTCCGGAACCGCGCGACTGCTACGGTCGCAGGTTCGAATCCTGCCTCGGGCATGGGTGTGAGTGATGTCTCTAGGTTAGTTAGATTTAAGTAGTTCTAAGTTGTAGGGGACTGATGACCACAGATGTTAAGTCCCATAGTGATCAGAGCCATCAATCCTGACGTTAAGTACTTCGCTGTTTTCATTTCTGCTACATCTAATCACTTTTGTCTTTCTTCGATTTACTCTCAATTCATATTCTGTACTCATTAGACAGTCCATTCCATTCAGTAGATCATGCAATTCTTCTTCCTTTTCCGTCAGGACAAGCCACTTCATCAGCGAATCGTATCATTGATACCCCTTCACCTTGAATTTTATTTCCACTCCTGAACCTTTCTTTTATTTCCACCATTGCTTCTTCGATCCACAGATTGAACAGATGGGGCGAAAGGCTACATACCCAGCTTACACCCCTTTTAATCCGAGCATTTCTTGGTCGTCGATTCTTATTATTCCCTCTTGGTTCTTGTACATATTCTATATTACCCGTCTTCCCCTATAACTTACTTCTCTTTTTCTCAGAACTTCGAACATGTTGCACCATTTAAACCGTCGAACGCTTTTTCTAGCTCCACAGATCCTATGAACGTGTCTTGATTTTTCTTTAGTCTTGCTTCCACCATTAACCAAAACGTCAGAATAGCCTCTTAGTGCCTTTACCTTTTCTGAAGTCAAACTGATCGTCATGTAACACATCCTCAATTTTCTTTTCCATTCTGCCGTATATTATTCTTGTAAGCAACTTGGATGCACGAGCTGTCAAGCTGACTGTGCGATAATTCTCGCACTTGTCGGCTCTTGCGGTCTTAGGAATTGTATGATTGATATTTTTGCGAAAGTCAGATGGTATATTTACACATTCATACATTCTACACACCAATGTGAATAGTTTTATTGCCACTTCCCCCAATGATTTTAAAAGTTCTGATAGAACGTGATCGCTCCCTTCTGCCTTATTTGATCTTAAGTCGTGCAATTCTCTCTTGAATTCTGATTCTAATCATGGATACCCTATCTCCTCGGAATCGACTGTTGTTCTTCTTCTATCACATCAGACAAATCTCTCCCCTCATAGAGGCCTTAAATGTATTCTTTCCACCTAACCGCTCTCTCCTCTGCATTTAACAATGAAATTCTGTTTGCTCCACCCTTGCTTTAAATTCCACCAAAAGTTATTTTGACTTACCTACATGCTGACTCAGTCCTTCATACTATCATTTTTTTCCGTTTCTTCACGTTTCTCATGCAGCCATTTCGTCTTAGCTTCCCTGCACCTCTTAATTATTTCGTTCCTGAGCGACTTCTATTTCTGTATTCCTGCATTTCCCTGAACATTTATGTACTTGCCACTTTCATCGATCACTTGAAGGATTTCTTCTGTTGCCCATGGTTTCTTAGCTGTTTCCTTGTTTGTACCTATGTTTTCTTTCGAGCTTCTGTGATTGTCCTTTTTAGAGATGTCCATTTCTCTTCAACTGTACTGTTTTACGGACAATTCTTTATTGCTGTATCTACAGACGTAGAGAACTTTAAGCGTATCTCATCATTCATTAGCAGTTCCGTGAACCATTTCTTTGCATATTGATTCTTCCTAACTAGTTTCTTAAACTTCAGCCAACTCAGTCTAAATCTGCTCCTGGGTATGCCTTACAATTTAGTATCTGATTTCAGAACCTCTGTCTGACCATAATGTAGTCTGACACCTTTCCGTATCATCTGGTCTTTCCCAAGATTACTTCCTTCTCTTGTGATTCTTGAACAGTGTATTCAATATTACTTACTGAAATTTATTTGGGAACTCAATTAGTCTTTCTCTACTCTCATTCTTTGTCCCAAGCCCACATTCTCCATTTATCTTCTACTCGTTCCCCTACAACTGCGTTCCAGTCTTCCATGACTGTTAGATTTTCAGCTCGCTTTACGTATTGTATTACCCTTTCAGTGTCCTCATATATTTTCTCTATCTCTTGATCTTGCGACGTCTTCATGTATACCTGAAGTATCAACATCGGTGTTGGTTTGCTGTTGATTCTGGTAAGATTTATCCTATCACTCAACTGTTCACAGTAACACAATATCTGTACTACCTTCCTGTTCATAACGAATCCTACTACCGTCTCATACCATTTTCTGCTGCTGTTGATATTACCCTATGCTCAACTGACCAGAAAACCTTGTTTTCTCTCCATTTCACAGATTTTCTAGCTTCTGTATCACATTCAAGCTTGACAAGTCCGTTGGCAGAATGAGAGTGACATCTTCTGCAGGAAGTCTTCTGCCGCAAATGCTGATTATTAATGAAAATGTATGCAGTGGCGTTTTTCAAACGCGGCACCGACTACTTTTTTTATTATGAAAGAAAGACGCATCACATGTGCTATTCTAAATGTTTCGCTGTTTTATTACAACAGAAGATGTTACCAGAAACGAGTGTAGGCTTTAAGACTAAAGGTGTCCATTGAAGCTGTAGTGAAAGGGTTGCCATGGGGTGCCGTATTAAAACTCGGCCGAGCTTTCCACATGATTTATTCGTTTCCACTACAGTGCTTCATTGACCTCAGTCCACGTCACAGGCCCCGCAATGCTGAGGCCACTGCCCCAGTGACCTGTGCAACGCAACACTGTGTCGTGCCGGCTTGTTCGCCAGCTGTAGAGTTCCGATTACGTCAGGATGGCTACTCGAGCAGCCGACTCAGTGGCCACCGTCCCCGTTGGCTCTGTGCTACTACACCAGGAGCCGTAGGCCGGCCCCGCTGCTGCATCTTCCTCGGCTAGTGTAGCTGAGAACGCGGCGGGAACGACCGCCCGCGATCCGGCGTCCGAATCTGGGGCCCTCGCGTCGGTAAATCTCTGGTGTGTGGTGAGCACCGAGACGAGTGCCCGTGGTAGCGAGCCAAAGAGCGACCCGCCCTGGCTGGCTGCGGACCCCGCGTCAGCCTCAGAGGATCGAACCAATGACCTGGCGTGGACTAGGGCACTGTCGCCCCATCTGTTGCTGCATGTAGCATGGTGGTGTGACACGCGCTGTCGTCCAAAAGAGCTGCCACACTTGAATGAATCTCTTTAAAAAACAACACCTACTTACACTCGGCTGCGTGCCTTTGTTTCGATAATGCACCGCTCCGAGTCTCGTACGCCCCACACCGCGGTTGCGACTGTAATTTGCAACATGCAAACCGCTGCTTTTACGCCTTTCAGTGGTTTCATGGCCCATGTGGCCTCCATTCCACTTCGCAACAGCTGGTCAGCGTAACTTACTGCAATCCGGCCTGCACCTGGCTGTAACTTGTGCGCTCCCTATCCTTAACGGTGGTGCTGCTACACTTCAATTGTATGGAAGCGTGATAGAGTAATAGGCAAAGATTTGCTAAGGTTAATTATGGTCTACGTCGATGACCTGGCGGTGACGTGTCGGAAGACGACATCAAAATTATAGGAGACATGCTAGATAGATTCGATGAAGCTGGAGTTACCTTTTATTTGGATGGTGACAAATCAAATTTTTAGGAAATGTCATAACGCCGTGATAACTGGGTGTTGTGTGCTCTCATTAGGTTAGTTAGGTTTAAGTAGTTCTAAGTTCTAGGGGACTGATGACCTTAGATGTTAAGCCCCATAGTGCTCAGAGCCGTTTGAACAGCCATTTTTTTGTCATAACGCCAGAAGGCATTACTCCAGACCCGGATAAGCTGAAAGCAATCAGTGGATTCCCCACACCAACATGCTGCCCTTGCTGTCAAATTTGCCGGCTATCGGAACCGGGAGGAGTAGTGTTGTGTACCCAGTGGCATCGCGTACCGTAATGCCAATTGCTGTGCTCGTGTATGATATCAGTGGTCTGAGACATTCGTTCTCCTTCGAGCCTCTAGACATATGTTTACATCCATTGTTATGCAGGCGGAGCTCGGGCTTGTCCGAAAGGACGACGTTGTGCTACTGCTCCATTCAGTGCTGTCATTTGCACACCATTGTCTCCTTGACTCTTCATGCTACGCCAACGAAAGTCCCAACAATTGCAGTCGTGCTGGCCCTTCGTGTCCCTGACGTCGTTACACTATCTTTGGGGACTTATGACGTGTTGCAAACAAGCCCGTTTCCCGAATCGAGGCTGTGCCATCTTGCATATTTGAGTGAATAATATGACTGCCCTCTCTAGCGCTAGTCGCTAGGGACAGTTGAGATCCTGCATGACGTTGAGTATGGCCCTCCTGATCGTACCGAGTCCATATTCCAATTTCAGTCGTGGATTATCTATCAGCGCTTGCAGTGATATCGCAGAGCTTTTACCACAGTCTTAATTGGTCATGAGACTATCACTGTCAAATTTCGGCACGCACTCCTTCACTCACATCACTTTACGGCCTCCGTTGTGTTACTTAAGTGACCAGGAGTGCACATAGAGAATTATTTTCTAATTGGCCCTCGCAAGAGGCGAAACAGTGTTAAATCAGTGGAAAGAAAGGCGTGAATCAAGTTTAGGAACATGAAGGTGGAATTAAAACTCTGTAAGTACGGCTGTTGGCTGTACGAAAGTGAATAAGTGGGCAGCGGCAGGCTGGTGTTCCGGACAGCAGACAAAAGCCACGGGGCGCACGGCGTCTCGTCTGTACCGCCTGGTCGCGCTTTATCTTCGCCTCTCTGGCGCCGCTTACGACTAACGTTGTTACACGGACGCCCATCACACCAGGGCACCGGCGTTAACTTCCCTAATTAACTTACGTTACAAGCGCTGAGGTGGAGCCGTTTCCCCCCCGCCTCTTCTGCGAATACAGTTAAGAGACGTTGCAGGAATAATATTTTCAGTGAGGCAGAAACATTCCAGTTTAAGCGTCTGATTCTATCTCTACCAGATGCTTGGGAATAACAGGAAATCCAACAGAGCTCTGTACCAGTTCCACACAGCATTTGGAAAATAAAAAAGAAGTAAATACGTTACACCGGGATACAATTTTCGGAAATTATCACTAGCTTCATAGATTCTTCAACGTACAGGAATGCGGTTTTCATGAGCACTTAACTCCAGTACTCTCTGAAGCTTTCATTTTGTTACGTGTCAGAAAATAAATGTGTTGAGCATAAAAGGTCCTTGGATTTTATTGTGAATTTTATTGGTTTTTTATGTCGTTTTACTGCTTCTTGTTGTATCGTGTCTTCTGGTTAAGCTTCAATCTGGATTTCTAAGCTAACGGTTACGAATTACCTGCTGCCGGAATTAATTATGTAGTTCGAACTCACGCACCACTCAGTTGAACAAGCACTTACGTTACGGTGCTAAGTGGACACCCTCTTTAGAGACACACTTTGTCACCCAATATGACACACTGTATAGCAAATTCTAAATGATGTTGTCCTTAGTTAAACAAACAAAAATTAACAGTGGTCTGGAAAAGCAAATTTTACACTATTTAGGCTACCAAATTCCAAACGAATTGATTAAGAGTTTCCCGGGTTCGATTCCTGGCGGGGTCAGGGATTTTTCTCTGCCTTGTGATGACTGGGTGTTGTGTGATGTCCTTAGGTTAGTTAGTTTTCAGTAGTTCTAAGTTCTAGGGGACTGATGACCATAGATGTTAAGTCCCATAGTGCTCAGAGCCATTTGAACCATTTAATTAAGAGTTGCACAGCCTTTTCTGAAGTACACCATCTGTGATACTTGCTCTGCTTACCTGTGCAATGATTATTCTCAGAAATGTAATGTTAGTACTTGCATCTAATACCAGGACCAGTACGACCAACCTTCTAGAATTTTCACTTGAGAGTCTGTTGTGCTTAAAATCAGTCGCCGGTCTCAATGTGCCATTTATATACATTTTATGTCGACCAACTTTTCTGATCTTCTGAAGACAAAGATGGCGAGACAAGATGTAACTTACTTTTTTTCATCTCAGCAGAAAATAACTTTTTCCGTTATAAAATTTAGTTAAACTTGTGTTTACTAGTAGAATGATCCAGTACAAGATTTTCTACACAAAATGTTGATTACCAAAATAACGAAAGAGGATTATACACTCCTGTAAATTGAAATAACAACACCGTGAATTCATTGTCCCAGGAAGGGGAAACTTTATTGACACATTCCTGGGGTCAGATACATCACATGATCACACTGACAGAACCACAGGCACATAGACACAGGCAACAGAGCATGCACAATGTCGGCACTAGTACAGTGTATATCCACCTTACGCAGCAACGCACGCTGCTATTCTCCCATGGAGACGATCGTAGAGATGCTGGATGTATTCCTGTGGAACGGCTTGCCATGCCATTTCCACCTGGCGCCTCAGTTGGACCAGCGTTCGTGCTGGACGTGCAGACCGCGTGAGACGACGCTTCATCCAGTCCCAAACATGCTCAATAGGGGACAGATCCGGAGATCTTGCTGGACAGGGTAGTTGACTTACACCTTCTAGAGCACGTTGAGTGGCACGGGATACATGCGGACGTGCATTGTCCTGTTGGAACATCAAGTTCCCTTGCCGGTCTAGGAATGGTAGAACGATGGGTTCGATGACGGTTTGGATGTACCGTGCACTATTCAGTGTCCCCTCGACGATCACCAGAGGTGTACGGCCAGTGTAGGAGATCGCTCCCCACACCATGATGCCGGGTGTTGGCCCTGTGTGCCTCGGTCGTATGCAGTCCTGATTGTGGCGCTCACCTGCACGGCGCCAAACACGCATACGACCATCATTGGCACCAAGGCAGAAGCGACTCTCATCGCTGAAGACGACACGTCTCCATTCGTCCCTCCATTCACGCCTTTCGCGACACCACTGGAGGCAGGCTGCACGATGTTGGGGCGTGAACGGAAGATGCCGTAACGGTGTGCGGGACCGTAGCCCAGCTTCATGGAGACGGTTGCGAATGGTCCTCGCCGATACCCCAGGAGCAACAATGTCCCTAATTTGCTGGGAAGTGGCGGTGCAGTCCCCTACGGCACTGCGTAGGATCCTACGGTCTTGGCGTGCATCCGTGCGTCGCTGCGGTCCGTTACCAGGTCGACGGGCACGTGCACCTTCCGCCGACCACTGGCGACAACATCGATGTACTGTGGAGACCACACGCCCCACGTGTTGAGCAATGCGGCGGTACGTCCACCCGGCCTCCCGCATGCCCACTGTATGCCCTCGCTCAAAGTCCGTCATCTGCACATACGGTTCACGTCCACGCTGTCGCGGCATGCTACCAGTGTTAAAGTCTGCGATGGAGCTCCGTATGCCACGGCAAACTGGCTGACACTGACGGAGGCGGTGCACAAATGCTGCGCAGGTAGCGCCATTCGACGGCCAACACCGCGGTTCCTGGTGTGTCCGCAGTGCCGTGCGTGTGATCATTGCTTGTACAGCCCTCTCGCAGTGTCCGGAGCAAGTATGGTGGGTCTGACACACCGGTGTCAATGTGTTCTTTTTTCCATTTCCAGGAGTGTAGTTTAACATTTCGTCATTCACGTGGTGCTCGTAATATAAACGTAACAATAAAGAAAGCAATAAAGTTGATTTTTGAGACTTTAGAATTAGTCACGTTGAAGCATTACAGTTTCACTAACACACTAGATGAAGGATTGCAATACTTCCTCACAAAGTACGTTATTCTTAAACCGAACATAGCTAGAACGGAAGAGAGATAGATCACATGGAAAATTCAGTTCTCAGTTAATACAGACACACTTGTAAGATTGTAAGAAACGCATATATTGCCCTTTTTTAACATGAGAAGCGAAAAAGAGAGAAAGTTAATGATGAAGGATTTTGACGCATTATAGTTGAAGAATGATATGCAGCTCCAGTTAGCAGATGTGGCAAACTCTGATAATCTAAAGCCCCAGCTTAACATGACTGTTCGGTGTTTCTCAAATACTCACATCGTATTAAATTCAGTGTACGCTTTTCAACTTCTTTTTTCCACTATAACCGATTGAAGCTGACTGACTTCGACGGTAACTGAACGATGACTATTTTCTTCTGCTGCGTCCTATGTCTTGACCAGCCGAAACCATTAGTACTTCCCCAGTCTCGTGAAGGCAACGTTCGAAATATGAAGCTTATTTTCCACCAGGATACATCATCTTACACAGATTTTTCAAAAAACAGCTTTCACAGAATTTTTTTACAGTAGGTAAACAATAAATTTAAATATAATCAGTATAAGATATAATACAGTCGCATAAGAAGGGTACAAATAACGTAGTTGGACAATGAAATGTCAGATATATAAGTGTCTGTAGTGTTGGTGCTTAACATAATTAATGCCAATGTTTTATGTCGTAGAATATCACTATTATTTTTATGTTTTTTTGCGTGTGTTTGTACTCTATTAAAATCTTTCATTTGCTAACTGTGTCTATCAGTAGTTAGTGACTTCCGTAGTTTGAATCTTTTAGTTAGCTGGCAGTAGTGGCGCTTGCTGTATTTCAGTAATTCGAGTAACGAAGATTTTTGTGAGGTAAGTGATTTGTGAAACATATAGGTTAATGTTAGTCAGGGCCATTCTCTTGTAGGGATTATTGAAAGTCAGATTGCGTTGCGCCAAAAATATTGTGTGTCAGTTTGAGCACAGTCTAGTATAATTTTTTCTAAGGGGACGTTTCATATGTCGACCCTTAGCCGAGGATACCTCGCTGGAATCTTCTGATTTTTTTTTGTAGTTTGTGTAATTAGTGTAGATTTTGTTTATTGCTAGCGCGTAATTGTAGAGAGAATCTCCTTCATAGCAGCAGCCTTTTAATTGTTGTACAGTAAAACAGGTGTGGCACACATGTAAATTTCCACCAAGTATTTCGCAGCTGTGCTTGCAATTAACTAGTTATTATTTTCAGTGCTATGTTAATGTGTTTTCTTATTTTGCTCTTCAAATTGTGCTTTTCTGTGTTGTCGTGTGAAATATTGTGACTGTAATGGCGTGTGAAAAACGTAATACTAGGCTCCAAAGTAAACTGAGAAATGACAGTGAAGACGAAACCATTGTGTTAGCGCCACCATGTAATGAATTAACTAATGTTCAAAGTAGTAATTTGGTAATTGTACATAGGGAAATGGAGCGGGCTGCAAACAATGGTGTAGGCAAAGAAACAATTAGTGAACAGGGAAGCATTATCGATCGATCGGTCGGCAACAGCTCGCCTCAGGATTCCGAAATGACAGGACACATTCTTGCAAATACTGTAGATTCAGGTTTTGCGTCCTCACCGTTTTCTCAAATAAGTGAAGACACATTTTCTGTTTTTCAAACTGCGAATATTGCCGGTTCAAATGCATTGCCGAATAGCACTAAGGAACATGTTTCAGACACCAGTGCACTTTTATTACAATTAATGCAACAAATGGGACAAAAGCTTCAAACGTTAGACACAATGGAACAAAATCTTCGAACGTTAGACACAATGGAACAACACCAGAGACAAACACAGCGAAAGGTTCAAAAGTTAGACACAATGGAACAAAATCTTCGGAAGTTAGACACCACACTTGAACAAACACGTGAAGATTTAACTACTGAGTTACATAACATTCAATCGAAATGCCAAAAACTCTGTAATGACGTAAAAACACAAATTTGTGAGCATTTTCAATCTATTTTTTCGCGGCATGAAAACGCATTACAGAATCACGAAGCAGCCATAAAAGAATTGCAAACTATTGTTCGTGAAAATCACGACACCTTGCAAGCTAAAATGGACTCAGTTGCATCCACCGATTCGGTTATGCAACTTGCAAGAACTCAGGAAAACTTAAAGGACACAGTAGATTCGATTTCTACACAAATGGACACTCTGAAACTTGGTTCAGAAAAGCACGCTGAGGAAATGTGTTCACTATCGGAGAAAGTAGCCGAACTTTCGGATCAGTTCACTAATTTACCTGCAAAGGTAGATGATGATCTGAATGACACAAGACCTGTAGCCATCACTGACACAGAAGAGTATGAACAATTTAAGAAATTCAAACAAAATCAGAATCAAATTAATACGCAATACAAAAGAGAAATCCAGGAAGTGCAAGATCAGCTGACACAGGTAATACAAGAATTACGTATTTCAGAGGACACTCGCGCTCCAACACGGGAAGACGGACATAGAAATACGGAAAAGCCACAAAATAATAACACAGGTCATTTCAGAAATTGTAAAAGAAATTGGCAAGGTGCACCGAATTTTGAGATGGAACCGCCGACACGACGTAACAATGAACGATATACTACTCGCCGACACGATGATTTTGACTATAAGCTGTTCATTGCTGCACGTAAATTCAAAACATTTAAGAATTCTGGCAACGACATTCATCCACAAGCGTGGCTCCATCAATTCTCTCATTGTTTTCCTCCCAACTGGTCATTAGAGCACAGATTGGAATTTATGTGTGGCTACTTCGAGAATGAACCAGCTGTAAGAATGCGATCGGTCATTCACGATTGTCATAGTGAAGAAGAATTTAATCATGCCTTCCTCTCAACATATTGGTCTCAAGCTACACAAGACCGAGTAAAACATAGCATCATGATGATGAAACACTTTGAACAATCTGAATTTTCCAGTCTCGTCAAATATTTTACAGACATGTTACATAAGAATCAATATCTTTCAAACCTATATAACCATTCAGAACTCATCCGCATTTGCATAATGTAATTGCCTGAACATTTAAGGAATATTATTTTGGCAGGGCGTTGCAAAGACGACATTGAAGCTTTTTAGGGACTCTTACAAGAATTATAAATTGACACTGACAATCGCGGAACGGGAAAACAGGAACACAACAATTACAGGTCACATCCGTCGCAATTCCGCGATGAAAGAAATAACAACTGGACACGACAAGGCTATTCTCACAACACAAATCGTGACCAAAACAGACACCACCCGTATGACAACCACTGGCAGAGTAATAGTTACGGAGAAAGATCATATTTCCTTAGCAATGAACATGGCAGAGACAATCATAGAAACAGACAATATGGCAACCAGAACTATTGTTATCACGGGAGACAGAATAACTTCAGACGCAAGGGTCCACCGCGCAGTGATAATTCACGGAGATATCCTCCACCACATGACCGACAAACAAGAAATTACAGGAACTACAGACATGACGACAGACGATATAATCATAATGACAGACCGGAATTCCATCAGAACTGGCGAGCTTCAAACAGGGCAGGGCCTTCTCGTCAAGGTGAATTTGTAGAAGTTAGGTCTCCTAATCCCAATAACGACGCATGCCAACAAAGAGATAGCAGACAATGACTCGCACCGGCAGGCAGCCACATGCGCCGGCTGGGCTTGAGAAAAATAACATAGGCGCTAACCTTGAGAAAAATTTGAACATTCTTTACCGATGTACCATATACCACATGATAATTCTGTTGAAGCTGGAGCTCTGCATGGTAGGAAGAGGAGAGGTTTACACCACATTTCACATGCAAAACCGTTTATTGAAAGATAATCTGCTTTTTAACTTTGTCTTTGCCATAAAATTTTTCACTTCACGCTACTAGTACTATTTTTTCAGACTTAGAATCTGTTAACATGCAACCATGTTTAAAGTTAAATATCCAGTCAAGAACCAAGAGAACTTATTTAAACAGAAATTACGAATGGATTGTTATAGCGAACAGAGGACACAGTGTTGTTATTTGTACATTCTTGCTTGTTAGTGGCACGATTATGTAACGACTATAAGGCTTACATACTTAGAACAGTTACAATGTTGCTTTTGCACTGTATCTGTTTTATATCTGCACAGTTTTTCTGTATTATTCTGGAAAGTAAAACATGTTTTAGTAATAACTTGGTGGTATAGTTACAAAGAGACAGCCTTTTCCGTAGCACAACAATACGTTAGAGTACAGTACTTACTTCATCACGGCAATAAGCGTAGTAACTACGATATCTATACGCAAAGCATTTCACTTTTGTTTATCATGAGGTAAGTACATTGACTTCTGTAGAACTTAGCTTTCGGAGGACGATAACTACGACACTTTCACAGAGATTATCTTACACGAAGACGCACAGTTTAGCGCTACTGTACACGTATTTGCGTGATTAATTTTGTACTTAAAACATTTATTTTTAAAGATATTTGAAACACAATTATACAAAGGTTTTCCGTGATACATTTCATTCCATTGCTGTAATCTGTAACATCTGAGGATATAATTACATTAATCCTCAGGGAGGTACACGCTTACTTTGTGTACCATGTGTGTGGCAAGCACAAGGAACCCTAGCTAATACGGTATTTGCTTATACAACTTTACACATTGGTACCGTATTTCTCTAACACATTAATTACACAGCTATCTGATCATTTAACTGGGAGAGACAAACATTCATTTTACTACATCAGTGACAGATGTTTAAATAATTACACAGTTGGATAACTTCATACTTACAAAATTGTATTTTGTCTGTACTTTGTGAACTGTTCATATTTTTTCAGAACCATTGTGATACTATAGGAGCTTTGAATGACATATTTGGTATGAGATCATGATATTTAAAGTACGTTTGAGGCAGATGACACTTGACATGAGCAGAGAAATTTTTTTTTAGGTTTTGAAATTATTGGAGGAAGCTACGACGATTTTGAGATTTGACTGAGGTGTTATGATGTTATTATTACGATGACTATGTGTATTATGCTGTTGTGGTATGTTTATGGTCAATAAGCTGATGCTATATGAGTTATTTGATTATGCACGTAATGCGTCGTGGGCACCCAGCTGTGCGACAGTCGCCTGGGAAAAAAGCCATTAGTGTGTGCCTTTCAGAGGCACAGGTAAAAAAAAAAAGGGAAGCCATTATCCTCTTTATTGACATTCCTTTGTAGAAAGCATCGTAAATACGACACCCTCAAACTTGAAAACATGATTACACTGTAGAGTTCTTAATTTATGACATTTACTGAAATGAAATGGTGAGAAACATTTTATATCTGTTGCCTTTCTAGCTGAGAGATTGCTCATTTTGTTTAATACTCTGTTTCTATCTGCACTGCAGCATTGGTTAAAATAAAATTTAATAGATGTACTAATATCACTATTTTCTGTCTACAGACCCAGTAAAGAATCATTTTATGATGTACTTTCTTGGAAAAGAGAGCACAAATAGACATTTCCCTTCACGGGAATTACAAAAATAATTTTTTTACGATTTCGTAACTTATCTGCTAGCGCATGTTCTCGTGATGCATCACTCTAGTGTTAAGATGTGACATAGGTGTTAAACATTTTTACTGTAATTTTTTTTTTCTCCTTGTGGGTTTGTCATGTTTAGATATAAGTTATTACATTTACTGCCGCTTGCTTTGCAAATTCTATTTTTTTTGTTATTGCTGTTTGTATTAATTGTTTTGTGCTGCTGCATTGCCTCGTCCCTTAGTTGAGCATCTGAGCTCAGTAGATTTAAGTTAGCTTAAGAGGGGGTAAATTATATAAGAAACTAACTATGATGAATTGGAAGAAAAGCATTGAGAAGCTATAAGAAAATGGTTTGGCCAAAAAAGTAGTGTACAGTGGAGCATAAAAACTATTTTTGAAAGAGGATGTGAACAAAATACAGAAAGCATGCTTGGATAGGATATTTTTGGTGGAAACAAATGTAGAGATATGACGAAAGATCTACAGAATGACGTTTTGGGTTGGACTGCAGTAACAAATGTCACACTGAAAACAAACCCTGTCCTTTCCTTTTGTGTATCCCACTATGTGTTTATGTACCATTGTGTATTTGTTTTCTTCCTGTCTCTGTGTACTGTTTCATAGAATTTTTTTCTTCTAATACTAAGCTACATTCACTATGATGAGGAATACTGTTATCCTCAAATATAATTTGCATTAATAACATGTTATTTACTTTGTAAAGACGTTTACACATTATTTATTCTGTTTTGTTCTAATGCTCATGTGTGAAGTTGATGTTTCAAAAGTTATTCTGATCTTTTATGTATGTACTTATAATTTTTGTAACACTGATGTATTTGCTATTTCGATTCTTTTGTAAAGCCTGTACTACCGCAAACGTTATCTGTATTGTTATGTTCTTTAAAGATGTATTTTGTACCTTTGTTATTGTATTCTTATGTTATAAAATTGTAATTGACACCAGTTCATCAAATTAAGTAACTTGTAAATTACATTTCACTGCACACGTTTCTGTTGGTCATAGTATATGCACAATATGTGAGAAGTAGGGATTGATAGTGTTTGCAAGTGTATTGATAATTCAGCAAGGGACTGGTTAACAGCATTGCTGGTTCTAAGGACAGTTCCAAAAACTTTGTGAGTGGACAAGTGGTGGGTTATGGACTTGCTATATTATCCGCAAGACTCTTCAATGGTGATTGTGCGCCTGCGCAGTCAAACAGATGGCTGCTGGCCATCTCTACAAGGACTACAGTGGGTCTACACCTTTGATGACCCACCAATACCATTATTTCTACAAGGTCTACAGTGGGTCTGCATCTCTGGTGGCCCACCAATACCGTAATCTCTACCAGGACTACAAGGGGTCTACTCTGTGATGACCTACCTACCAATATTCTTCAAAACTTCGACTGACTCTGCTGTGGGTTTGCTCTGTTGTAGCCCGTTACCTGTCTGCATGTCAAGAGTCAGCACTGTCTTTCCGTTGGAAGAACAACACTACTTCTTCAAGACTGCTTAGAAATCCACTACTTCTGTGTGCATTCTCTTTTACTACTCAGACTTTGAAAAAAAAGAAACAGTGTAATTTTACTGTGCTGAATGATCATGACCGTCTTTATGGGACTGTGAGAACATTTTAGCTTTTGACCAACATTATATTAATAGGTGTGTGCATTTGATATATTTCTTACAGTAATTATGAAAATTTTTTAAAATCTGTATTGGCCACTGCCCAAAACAATTTGTAAAATTTTTTGTGGGGAACATGGGGGCTATGTAAGTAGGCTGTTTAGGTTTTCTTATTGGTAACGCCACGTAGCGCTCTGTATGAAAATCGCTGGCTGTGCTGTGTGCAGTCTGTGGCTGGTTTGCATTGTTGTCTGCCATTGTAGCGTTGGGCAGCGGCAGCTGGCTGTTAGCGGCGCGTAGCGTTGCGCAGTTGGAGGTGAGCCGCCAGCAGTGGTGGACGTGGGGAGAGAGATGGCGGAGTTTTGAAATTTCTAAGAATTGATGTCATGAATTGATATATATTAAGGTAAATACATTGTTTGTTCTCTATTAAAACCTTTCATTTGCTAACTGTGCCTATCAGTAGTTAGTGACTTCCGTAGTTTGAATCTTTTAGTTAGCTGGCAGTAGCGGCGCTTGCTGTATTGCAGTAATTCGAGTAACGAAGATTTTTGTGAGGTAAGTGCTTTGTGAAACATATAGGTTAATGTTAGTCAGGGCCATTCTCTTGTAGGGATTATTGAAAGTCAGATTGCGTTGCGCTAAAAAATATTGTGTGTCAGTTTAAGCACATTCGTGTATAATTGTTCAAAGAGGACGTTTCACATAGACCAGTCTTGTATAATTTTTCTAAGGGGACGTTTCAAACTGATTCGTTGCACATCATATCGATAAAACGTCGTTCAACTGTTCTAGGGAACATGTAACTAACTAATATAAAGAACTATATCCCTCTTATCTGTGAAGTAAAAAGTACACATAAGATTGTCTACTGGACATAGTTCATCCTATTTGCCAAATCGCGGCTCTAATGGCATTGCTCGTTCTGGACTAGAGTGTTCATATTTTATCAAATGCCTGAGCATGACGAATCGTCCACATCGAAGAAAGTATTTGCAACATAACAAAACCAAATCTGGCGATTTTTGTTGCAGTTACATTCTTCTCGTATAAAGTACAAATGTATCAATGCTTCCTCACTGCTTTTTCACCACTGTTAAACCGAAGAGAAGAAAGAAAAATATTTGACGTGCTCCAACATTTCCCAAGTCATTTTCCAAATCGCAGCTCTAATGGCATTGTTCGTTGTGGACTGGAGTATCCCTGCACATTACCTGCGCTGGCCAATCGAAATTATGTTTGGCAATAGGCGTCAGGGCCTAAAGGACGGGAACTCTGAGGCAATGTTAACTTACCCTCCAGACCAAATAGAAAGTAACGTGCATCGTCTTTAGATCACATGTAGCTCCACATTTGTTCTACTTTCCCTAATTCTAGGCATATTTAGAACACTGTGAACTCGAAATCACATTAACGTATTGCTGTTATAACCGTTACCGCTACCTTACCCTAATTCATACACTTTATCTTGTAAATTGATACTCATTTCACTTATTTATCGATAATACTTGTCTACACTAACGAACGCTTACTTATGAATGCTACCAGTTATATCTCATGTTGTCAGGCTGGGGCTGTTATTTAGAACAATTTAATGGGTGCCTCAGAAAGCTCTCCATTGGATGACTAATAACTAGCGGCGCATACTCTCTTACTCCATCCCAAAGTAACCATTGAGTCCACCTTACACGGAGTAAGGTTTGCTGCAATCTTACTTACCGGCTAATGCGGCGGCTCCCTTGAGAGCTGTCGTCTGCTCGCAGCTGATCTGCAAGGAGACTGCATGTTTCGACTGATAAGTGCGGTGCTATTTTTCTTGTGAGGCCCAGTCGGGTTCCCTGCATGTAAACTGGGCTGGACAATCGGAATTATATTTGGCAACAGGCGTCAGGGCGGGAACTCTGACACAATGCTATTTAACCCTCGAGACCAAATAGAAGCCGGCCGAGGTGGTCGAATGGTTCTAGGCGCTATAGTGTGGAAACGCGCGACCGCTACGGTCGCAGGTTAGAATCCTGCCTCGGGCATGGATGTGTTGTAAGTAAGCTGTTTAGGTTTTTTTTATTGGTAACGCCGCCGCCACGTAGCGCTCTGTATAAAAATCACTGGCTGTACTGTGTGCAGTCAGTGGTTGGTTGGCATTGTTGTCTGCCATTGTAGTGTTGGGCAACGGCAGCTGGATGCCAACAGCGCGTAGCGTTGCGCAGTTGGAGGTGAGCCGCCAGCAGTGGTGGACGTGGGTAGAGAGATGACGGAGTTTTGAAATTTGTAAGAATTGGTGTCATGAAGTGATATATATATTATGACTACTAAGGTAAATACATCGTTTGTTCTCTATTAAAATCTTTCATTTGCTAACTATACCTATCAGTAGTTAGTGCCTTCAGTAGTTTGAATCTTTTATTTAGCTGGCAGTAGTGGCGCTCGCTGTATTGCAGTAGCTTGAGTAACGAAGATTTTTGTGAGGTAAGTGATTTGTGAAACGTATAGGTTAATGTTAGTCAGGGCCATTCTTTCGTAGGGATTTTTGGAAGTCAGATTGCGTTGCGCTAAAAATATTGTGTGTCAGTTTAAGCACAGTCATGTATAAATTGTTCAAAGGGGACGTTTCAGTGTGTGATGTCATTAGGTTAGTTAGGTTTAAGTAGTACTAAGTTCTAGGGGACTGATGATCTCAGATGTTAAGCCCCATAGTGCTCAGAGCCATTTGAACACATTTTTGAAAATAAGTCGATAATTCTGTTGAAATTTCAATGGAATACTATACGCAGTTGGTGTTTCATAATACATGATGTGGATTGACACTGGCCAAAGAATTTCATTTCTATATCTCATGATCTGAGAAATATGAAAATATTTAAACTGGCAAAGTACAGTCAAGTAACTATCAAGCTTAAACAGATTACCAATTACTTTGACAAAGTAAAACATATTTATGGTGAAAAATACAACCCCTCATTCTGTACACGAATGGTGACACATACTAAGTGCTTTCAACTGTTTTCACATTTTTTTAAATTATTGAGATACAGAAATAAAATGCGTTTCCCAGTTCCAGTCTATATTATTCGTTATTAAAAATGCCCTGGGATATACGATTTTGTCGATATTTGAACAGAAGTAGTGATTTATTTTCCGCTGATTTGCCAACTTCTATTTCTTCAGAGAAACGTTATAAGTCACGAGGTTTGAGTAACATTTAAGACTCCCTGTTGGCATATTAATCGGCTTCTTTCCTCAAAGTACAGCTAACGTTATAAACATTCATCTCACTAACATTCTAAGATAGTTGAAATTGCGGCAGAGTCATAAAACAACAAATAATGACATGTCAATTGTTTGTGAAAATTCCCATTCTCTGTAGGAAAAATAAACTGTATTCTCTTCGTTGTTCTAACTACATAGGAATTCTCGTTTCGCCAACTAAATAAATAAATAAATAAATAAAATAAACATTGTCCCAACTGTCCCAATGGGCCTTGAAGACGCGACGATACCAAGCGGTCGCCGTGTCATCCTCAGCTCTTGGGCGTCACCGGATGTGAATACAGAGAGCCATGTGGTCACCACAATGGTCTCCCGGCCGTTGTCAGTTTTCGTGAATTGTGTCGCTGCCTCTCAATCAAGTAGCTCCTCAACTGGCGTTACAAGGGCTGAGTGCACCTCGTTTACCAATAGCACTTGGCAGACCCGGAAGCTGACCCATCTAAGAGATAGGCAAGCCCGACATCGCTTAACTTCGGTGATGAGACTGGAACTGGTGTTACCACTGTGGCAAGGCCGTTGGTTTCAAATGGTTCAAATGGCTCTGAGCACCAGGGGACTTAACATCTGGCCGGTAGTTGGTTTCACCAACTATCAATGGCGATTAAATATCACATCATTTCGCTGAAGAAAATCTGTAGTCGCTTGAATATATTGATAGATATGGAAATTTCACCTATTAATCATATGGTGAAATAATCTTCTCTTTGCACACTGTCATTTGCCAAAATCTTTTTGCAATATCTGAAACCTTTTACGAGGTACGAGGCATCTTGTGAACATTTCATTCTGGTTTTCTATTTTCCGCTGAAAACTTCCCGAAATTCTTGCAGTAGTCGACTTAACACTAAAATATCACAGAAAATATGACCATTAACGAAATAGCCTGTTATCCATGGAGCTGACGAATGAAGCTGTAAGATGTACGCGAATAAATTTTTTCTTACAGACTACTTTCTTTACAATTATTTGTGACTTAATGCAGTTCGCTCTGCTGCGCTTCCTGCCGTTCACGAAGTCAAGCCAAGCATTTAGCTTCCGCACCGAATCATTCCGTGTAAGAGTTTTAGCATGCGAGTTAGCCGTCACCCCCGCCTGCGAGCCGGCAGTCATACATGTCATCTAGTAAACTTGCAGAGAATCTTCCTCCGTATGAGACGAGCGTAATAGATTTGTTGCAAGAAAACAGGATTAGTCTGCTCTTCCCGCTGTACTGGAATACACAGCCTGCAATATTGTTGTGTCCTGACATACATGGGAGAGGGGAAAAGGGGTTGCTACTCAGTCTGCGCCCCCGAGCGGTACAGAGCAGAAGGCAGTAGGACAATTCACAGTGAAGGCATTTGATTGTTTTCTTCTATTTGAGCCAACACTGGTACAGGCGTATACTAGAAATGCAGGTGGTGAGACTCGGTACGGAACTCGTTGTGGAGACTCTTGGACAAACAGGGTTTTTAAATAATTGTTTATTCCAGAAGAGACTAACTAATAAACTGGATGCTAGTTCTAGGGTTAGAAAAAGCATGAATAACACTGATACAACAAAAGCCAGTGCAGAAGTCCCAGGAGTAGGCGGCATCTTAAGGCAACAACTTAATTGTAAAACAAAACATAATGAATGTGACACTGTTCACTGAGGGACTCCAAGAGAGAGAGAGAGAGAGAGAGAGAGAGAGAGAGAGAGAGAGAGAGAGAGAGCAGACACGTTGAGCTGGACCGAGGATGGAGCAGACGGACGCGGATTCGGCGCCCAGATCGTCTGACTGAGAAGTCGGCAAAATGCGAAATCTATGGGTTTTAAAGAGTCGCTTGGGGACACTGTTTTTCCCACTTAATGCCAGCCACCCAATTCCGTAAGTCTCTTGCAGGTACCTGCCAATCATGGTTTAGTTATGTCCCCTCTACTGCTCCTAAGACTGGGATGTTAATGCAGTTGAACTAAGTCCGTTTTTGGTATATACATTGTTCAGCTGAAATTTAAACGAAACTGCTCTGCCAAATGAGGCTTGCAACATTATTGTTACACGTCATTTAGCTCCACCCCTCGGGCTCTCCGGGGTAGGGAATCCTGGGTCAACAGTTTTTGGCGTTTTCGCTCTCTTTCTAACCCTTGTGAGTCTACTGACGTTGCTGTTCTCAGGGCTGGTATCAAGCTGGCTTTATACACTAATACGTGCCTGTTGGTTACAAGGCTCTACGGTGACAACCTACTACAGCGTCTAGACGACATATGAAGTTACATGTTAATTCCTTGAAGAGTAATTAACGCCCTGGGACCACGTCTGGGGGCGTCTGCATTTTCGCAAGGATTTTACTGTTTCATTTAGCAATATCTCTCCTGCCCTCAGCATCGTCTCTGCTTCCGCGCCTTGAAACGCCTGTCCTCCTTTCTCACAGCTTCAAGTTAACACTACAGTAGCAAGGAATAACCAATATATTACAATATTATTCTCGACACAAATGTAGTTTCAAATTGTAATACTGAAATTAATCAGCACGAAACAATTATTTTTGTTAAGCGTCAGATACGTAGAAAATTGCGATAGAGTAACGTAATGCGTTCAGACTATAAACTGTGGAAATGAATTGTCCATATAACTTAATTGTAAACGATTCCCTCCTCCAAAGATCTAGTGCAACTATTTGTATATTGTGCACCAATATACAACATACACCATTTACAGCAAAGATGATAACAGAGTGATAATCGTGCTGATATCTTCTTATGAATTTTACGAAAGAAACAACATTCAGTCTAATGACGTCATCTCCTTGCTCATTATCCCTTCCAGGACCCCGGCGTCGTTTTCAGTTACATGGGGTTCCTGCTGAGCTCACTTGAGAACAGGTAAAGGTCATTCTCCGTAGGATACGCTACAGTAAACTTGCATCGTGTCCAAAATATTCTGTATACGAAAACAAGCAAATTACTTCGAGCAGATGATAATTTTTCGTTCATCTTGCCTTGCCTCGAATAACTACTTGCAATGTTTTACATTGTCACCTGCGCGCACCGGATAGTCACATCTTGATGGCTGAGATTCACCTCACTACGATTAGAAGTTTTGCATTGAGCTAACGTCGACGTTGCAACTTACGAGATGAATGAGGTCCTAAAGAGGCATTTTATTAGTGAAACTAATTATAGAAATATTATTTTGAAACTGTAAACTACGAACCTAAGGTGCACCTCTCAATTTACAGAACGAAAATTAGTACATCACTCATTTTGGTCTGAAGCACAGCCTACCGAAACTGAGACCCAGGAAGTTGATTTAGGTCTTTAACCATTATCTTTGCGTGTGTTTTTTTCTGCTCTTACGATCAGTCCGAATAGTCTAGACAAAGAAGAAACATATATATATTGTCCTTAAGGGTACTCAAATACATTTCTGTAACGGGAAACAATTTCATTTTATTGAAATCGTTCCGGTCGATAGTAGGGAAGTGTAACAATACGGTCGTTTTAGAAATGGTGGCCATTAGGACGGAGGATCACATCTAGCCGAAGACTGTCTGCAATTGACGACGCCGTAGACTTTTTTAACCTCACTTTAAGCCGGCTGTTCTGAGGGTCGTAACGTAGTTATTTATTGCGTTGCCCTTATCCCGTCTGGTTTCCGTTTGAGTGTACAGCACAGCGGCTGCAGACTGAGAACGATCGAACACATTCGAAGGTTGAAACATCGTCTGCATTATCAGTTATGGAATAAATCATTCAGAATGATCTACGTACACAGACTGCGTACTGCACTTTGAATATTGCCTCTTTAGAGAACTTCGCCTCATTGGTAAACACGTTTATGCTTCGATGACATTGTGACATCAGCTGCTTCCCACGTTTGTGTTAAATAGCACATTTTTTTTTGTTTTTTAAGAAACAAATGGATCGTAGGTAATATGTTCTGAATGTCGTTAGTTCACTCTCCAAGCTTTTGCCTCTTATATTATCACACACCGCGCTCTTGTGGGAGACGAAACAACTGGAAGCAGTTAGCGAAATCTCGTCCGTTCAAACTATAGCCTTGGTAGTGATCTTACATAGCACTCTCTTAAATTTATGATAAGTTTTCTTGGGGTACCACGAGTTAGATTCGATTCTAAGTAAAAATAAGCGGTGCGAAATTTGGGGTTAGTAAAATGAAAGAAAGCGGCGCCCTCGGCCTTCAGAAGCAGAAAATCCACAGAAAAAGGAAACCACAAACATAGAAAAATATTGCTTCTTCATTACAGATTAATTCCTTACCTAACACAGCCAGGTATTTTACTTCAGTCTCTGTAGCTAATTGCGTTCTCATGTCATAGTCTACCAAAGCGGGTAGAGAGATGGCAGACTGAGTCGAGGCTTTACTCTTTACTGAAAGATGGCTGTAGAAGCCGACTTTAACTTCTGATTCACTCATGTTTGTTAATGTTCACATACACTGAGATGACGAAAGAATGGGATACCTCCTTACATCGTGTCGGGTTTCCTTTCGCCCGGTGTATTGCAGCAACTCGATGCGGCATGGACTCAACGAGTCGTTGGAAGTCCCCTACAGAAACTCTGAGCAATGCTGCTTGTTCATCATGGCGCAAGTATTGCCGGTACAGGATTTTGTGAACGAAATGACCTCTCGCCAATGTCCCATAAGTGATCGATGGAATTCATGTCAGGAGATGTGGATGGCCTAAACTTTCGCTCCAATCGTCCAGAGTGTTCTTCATACCAATTGCGAAGAGTTGTTGGCATGGTGGCATGGCGAATTGTCATCCGCAATAGTTTCGTTGTTGTTCGCGAACATAACGTCCATGAATGGCTGAAAATGGTCTGCAAGTACCCGATCGTAACCATTTCCAGTCACTGATCTGTACAGATGGAAGAAAGAACCCAGTTCATTCCATGTGAACGTAGCTCACACCGTTGTGGAGCCACGACCAGCTTGCACAGAAACTTTTTTAATCTAGGTAAATAGTTTCGTGGGCTCTAGACCACACTCGAACCCTACCATCAGTTCTTGCCGTCTGAAATCGGAGCTCATTTAACCAGGCCACGGTTTTCCAGTCGTCTGGAGTCCAACGGATTCGGTCATGGTCCCAGGAGAAACGCTGCAGGCAATACAGTGCCGTTAGTAAAGGCACTCGTGTCCGTGGTCTGCTGCCATATCCCATTAACACAACATTTCGCCACACTGTCCTAACAGACATGTTCGTCGTACTTACCACATTTATTTCTGTGGTTACTTCACGCAGTGCTGCTTGTCTGTTCGCCGGCCACTGTGGCCGAGCGCTTCTAGGCGCTTCAGTCTGCGATCACTACGGTCGCAGGTTTGAATCCTACCTCGAGCATGGATGTGTGTGATGTCCTTAGATCATTTATGTTCAAATAGTTCTAAGTTCTGGGGGACTCGAGGTCGTTAACTGAAAGCCTTCGTGAGAGGTCTTTCAGCAAGCACAGTGCTTGTCGTTGTAGAAAAGGAAGCTACGTGTAACGAGAAGGTAAAAGATTATATATCACAGTGACGTGCGAGGCCTCGATCTAAAACAGAAAACAAGGAACACATAAACTCTGTTACTAATATGGTAGCCATTACCGTAAGTTTTAAGCAGGGTTACTGAGTATCGAAGATGATAAACGCAAATTATTATACTTTGCACACATAAGGACAGAATAAATACAAACACAAAATTTGATACCCACTTCTATCAACAACACACTGAGACAGCACGAGGTAATCGTGTATGAATGATAATGTGCAGGGTTCTATTTATATTTTCAAATACTGAGTGGGTTCCTGTTAGATTGACATCGCTCGTACACATTATAAAGATATTACAGCCGACGGGCACGTCGTTTGTTGTAAACACACACTGTATGTAAGTTATCTTTTTTCTGTTGGAGTGTATACAAGATATTCTTCACTTATCGACATAGGGACGCACTGTCGCAATGTGGAACCCAATGGAGATTTTCTCCTCCCAATCTTTTGAAGTTTCTTCAAGTGAAATTATTGTTAGAGGATCTCTGATATCAATGTGTACAACATACCTAATGGGGTCACCTACATCCATGTTTCCGCAGATGCTATAGAATGCTTGACGAATAATTTCTTGTGTCAGTTGAAATTTACAACATCTTACTACACTATAACTGGATATGATCATTATTCAAGTAGTATGGTAAATTACTGTCAGTTTGTCAAATTAAAGTGATTATAATACATTAATACACTAATTTAACCCACGTCGAGGTGTTAAATGCGTTCTGCGCGGTTCCCCTGGAATATTATATCATTAAAAACAATATGACTTCGATCAGAGCTTAACCTTTATAATTAACTGATTTGGCAATCGCTTTCACTGATACTAAGGTGACCAACGAAAGCGTATATGCTACAATAAAACACTATCACTGATATCATTCAGTGACTAAATCCTGGGAACGATTCCTAAAAGAAAGAAGTAGTTGAAAGTCCAGATTTTAGCCCCCACAGGCTCATATTCCTCTTCTGAGTATGTGCTTGGCCATATGGGGTCTCTGCCCTGCAGTCCTACTTCCCTGCTGCAAGTCTTTCCTTCTACTATTTTTTTCCCGTCTGCTTTTCCATCTAATGGTTTTCTTGGCGCCGATCACTATTGGATTTGGTTTATGATTTTGGACACTCGCTCCTCTTTCTTCTGACACCTTTCTTCAACGTTTCATCCTTCGTTATATGGTTCCCATCTTTAGGATAGACCTACTCTCCAAATTTTTACTAATGTGTGGATCGTGTGGGAAAGGTCGCTTAATGTGTGTACCCTTCCTTTCTGGCAACAGTAATACACACACAAGACCCAGCGCGGTGCCTATTCTGATGTGGGTGGCATGGTTGTAGTCAGTTACCTGCATGGTGGTAGATCTCTGACCAAGATGTGATCGCACTATCGGTGTCTGAAATGGAAGATCCCTGCCTGTGTATGCCAAGGAGGAAATGCGAATCACCACTGGGGCACAGAGACTACATCTAACTACATGTACATCTACATACATACTCCGCAATCCACCATACGGTGCTTGGCGGAAGGTACCTCGTACCGCAACTAGCATTTTCTCTCCCCGTTCCACTCCCAAACAGAACGAGGGAAAAATGACTGCCTATATGCCTTTGTGGTCTTGTGGTCTTTCCGCGAATTGTAAGTTGGCGGCAGTAAAATTGTACTGCAGTCAGCTTCAAATGCTAGTTCTCTAAATTTCTTCAGTAGCGATTCACGAAAAGAACGCCTCCTCTCCTCTAGAGAATCCTACCCGAGTTTCATTTCCGTAACACTCCCGTGATGATCAAACCTACCAGTAACAAGTCTAGCAGCCCGCCTCTGAATTGATTCTATGTCCTCCCTCAATCCGACCTGATAGGGATCCCAAACACTCGAGCAGTACTCAAGGATAGGTCGTATTAGTGTTTTATAAGCGGTCTCGTTTGCAGATGAACCACATCTTGCCAAAATTCTATCAATGAACCGAGGACGACTATCCGCCTTCCCCACAACTGCCATTACATGCTTGTCCCACTTCATATCGCTCTGCATTGCTACGCCCAAATATTTAATCGACGTGACTGTGTCAAGCGCTACATTACTAATGGAGTATTCAAACATTACGGGATTCTTTTTTCCTATTCATCTGCATTAATTTACATCTATCTATATTTAGAGTTAGCTGCCATCCTTTACACCAATCACAAATTCTGTCCAAGTCATCTTGTACCTCCTACAGTCATTCAACGACGGCACCTTCCCGTACACCACAGCATCATCAGCAAACAGTGGCACATTGCTATCCACCCTATCCAAAAGATCATTTATGTAGATAGAAAACAACAGCGGACCTATCACACTTCCCTGGGCACTCTAGATGATACCCTCACCTCCGATGAACACTCACCATCGACGACAACGTACTGGGTTCTATTACTTAAGAAGTCTTCGAGCCACTCACATACTTGGGAACCAATCCCATATGCTCGTACCTTAGTTAGAAGTCTGCAGTGGGGCACCGAGTCAAACGCTTTCCGGAAGTCAAGGAATATGGCATCCGTCTGACACCCTTCATCCATGGTTCGCAAAATATCATGTGAAAAAACGGCGAGTTGCGTTTCGCAGGAGCGATGCTATCTCAAGGAAACTCATTATATTCGAACTGAGAATATGTTCTAGAATCCTGCAACAAATCGATGTTAAGGATATTGGTCTGTAATTTTGAGGATCTGTCATTCTACCCTCCTTGTACACAGGCGTCACCTGCGCTTTTTTCAGTCGCTCGGGACTTTACGTTGGGCAAGGGATTCGCGATAAATGCAAGCTAGGTAAGGAGCCAATGCAGTAGAGTACTCTCTGTAAAATCGAATTGGAATCCCATCAGGACCTATCGATTTATTTATTTTCAATCCATTCAGCTGCTTCACCACCCCAGGGATGTCTATCACTATGTCCTCCATACGGGAATCTGTACGAGACTCAAACGGTGGTTGTTTGTACGATCCTCCTGCATGAAAGATTTCTCAAATGCTAAATATTAAATTTCAGCTTTCGTTTTGCTGTCTCTGCAACGACTAATCAACAGGTTGCCATTCCTTGGCTGGGTAGCGCCCATAGGCAGAGTACCGTTTCAGAGCGGGTGACTCCATGGCGGGTGACTCACTTATGAAGCGGGTCATACACCACAACGTTTCCTTCCCTGGCTAAGCTGCGGTAGAAACGTAAGATTAAGAGATACAGAGAGACATACTACAACACTTCCTTTGTTCTGTGACTGACCAGGATTCCTTTATGACAACAAAGCTCTTATTCTTTGTTAAAGGACAGGTCAGGAGAAGTAGCAAAGGTTTAGAAAATGAAATGTGGTTCACTTCTAATTAAAATAGCATCCCCTGTTTAGTCATGAGTGCTAGTCACCTGTGAGATGTAACTGTAACTGTCAATCCCATAAAAGTCTTAATGTGGTACAGAGTATCTCGTCCCACTGCGACTTTCTTTTACAGACCATCGACGAGTTATGTGTGAAACACAGGTAACAGCTTCAAGATATAAAAGGATAAAACATCAACACGTGGAAGGGAGATCCATCAAATAGTTCGTCGTTTTCACCATATTAACATTTATTTTTAAAGAAAAACATACTGATATATTAAATTCCAGATTAATAACAATATTAAAACCAGAGTTATAGTGACATATAAAGTGACAAACTACTGAAATTTATCAATATCAGTAAAAGGAAACAATATTCAATAAACACATAGCATAAAAGTTCATGAGGTAATCCCGCTAAAATCCACAGCCTACAACCCTGGAGGCAGTCGCTCATCCCAGGAATAACTCCAAAGAAGAAGACAACTACTCAGCTTTTGCTAGGTATGACAGACAACGCGGCAAAGCGTTCTCGCGACAATAACTTGAACCTCGGGTGTTGCGTGCCGCCAAGGTCGCGGCCCAGAAGCCATGGCTGAAAAAAACCAAGTAGACTCGCTTGTTTAGCAATCAACTGTGAACATAAATCACACGCGAGGCAGTACCCTCAAACAATGACAGAATATACATTAACAAATTATCAGACTCGCTTTGGCAAGATAAATACAACTCGTAACCTCAGATAAAACAAAAATTAAGATTGACAGATATAGTTAGAATTGACTTTGTCGTACAAAATAAACACATACGTCTCTGTTTAGGTAAAATGATAAGCGAGTACATGTTACATGTAACTGACAAGGCGCAGGTACAAACAGTTGGAGTTAAATCCCCTGAGGCATGAATAAGTATTGCTTAAACGTCGTAAGGAACAGGAAAGCAGAAAATTTCACTCAGTAGTAGTCCTACGTAATTCAATTACGACTAAAACACATCATCGTTGGTTGGAATAAATACACTTTACTAAATCACAATTAATTTCAAATTCATACCCAGTACCTGATACAGTACCATGACATTGCCACCGAGTACAGTGCCACTCACTGCTGTTGCCACTTCAATTCATAAAATCGCACCCCAAGCAGTTTACCAATTAACAGAATAACGTGGCTTCAAGGAAGACGCACTGACAACTATTGGCCACTTTCTAGCCAAGGCACACTGCAGAACAAATACGAGGGTCACTCTAAAGGAAATGCACACTATTTTTTAATCCATCTTTTATTCTACATGTTTTTGAAGTATTACAGTATGTAGATACATCCTTTAGGATCAATATTTTTATTTCTCCACATAATTTCCATTCTTCTCAACTGCCTTACGCTATCTTGGAACCAGTGCCTGCATACCCGCACGGTAAAATTCTGGCCCGACCTGTTGGAGCCACTGTTTGGCAGCGTGCACAAGGGAGTCATCATCTTCAACCCTTGTTCCACGAAGAGAGTCTTTCAGTTTCCCAAAGAGATGATAGTCACATGGAGCCAGGTCAGGACTGTAAGGCGGGTGTTTCAGTGTTGTCCATCCGAGTTTTGTGATCGCCTCCATGGTTTTTTGAGTGACATGTGGCCGCGCATTGTCGTGCAACAGCAAAACATCCTGCTTTTTCCGATGTGGTCGAACACGACTCAGTTGAGCTTGAAGTTTTTTCAGTGTCGTCACATATGCATTAGAATTTATGGTGGACCACTTGGTATGATGGCCACAAGCAAGAGTCTTACGGAAACGAAAAACACCGTAGCCATAACTTTTCCAGCAGGAGGTGTGGTTTTGAATTTTTTTTTTTTGGGTAAATTTGCATGATGCCACTCCATTGATTGCCTCTTCGTCTCTCGTGAAAAATGATGGAGCAATATCTCATCACCTGTCACAATTCTTCCAAGAAATTCATCTCCACCATTCTTGTACTGCTCCAAAAGTTCGCTGCATACCGTTAATCTTGTTTCTTTGTGAGCCACTGTCAACATCCTGGGAACCCACCTGGCACAAACCTTTTTTAACGCCAACACTTTCAGTATTCTGCAAACACTTCCTTCCCCTACCCCAACGCAGCATGACAATTCGTTCACTGTGATGCGTCTGTCAGCAGTCACCAATTCGTTATCTCTTTGCACATTGGAGAGTGTGCAGTACGAGGCCTGCCGCTGCGAGGACAATCCTCAATATTGCCGTGCCCGCTTTTATCATGTAACCTGCTTGCCCACCGACTAACTGTTCTGCGATCGACAGCAGCATCTCGATACATCTTTTCAAACTCATGTGGATGTTTCCCACTGTCTCGTTTTCACAGCACAGGAATTCTATGACAGCACGTTGGTTTTGACGAACGTCAAGTGTAGCAGCCATCTTGAAGACGTGCTGTGACGGCGCCACTCACGGGAACAGGTTGAAGTAACAAGTCGGAAGGATGTATCTACACACTGTAAAACTTTCACACATGCTGACTGCTGACTGTTTGGGGGAAGAGACCAAACAGCGAGCTCATCGGTCTCATCGGATTACGGAACGATGGGGAAGGAAGTCGGCCGTGCACTTTCAATGAAACCATCCCAGCATTTTCCTGCAGCGATTTAGGGAAATCACGGAAAACCTAAATCAGGATGGCCGGACGCGGGATTGAACCGTCGTCCTCCCGAATGCGAGTCCAGTGTGCTACCACTGCGCCAACTCGCTCAGTTTCGCACATGCAGAATGAAAACTGTATTTTTACAAAAATAGTGTGCATTTCTTTTGGAGTGATCCTCGTACATATTTTTCACTGAACAAGGCACAATAATGTTGCGCCAGTTTTCCTTTAAACAATAAAACCACAGGGCCAGAACATCAGTAGGCAGAACGTTACGGTCCACTCTCCCCACCGTGAATTGTCCTTTTAACTCCTTTTCAAATAATAGAAGGAGGCCTCCGTCACCAGAGCTCCAGAGCACGACCTTCGTAGCCTTCTTTAGAGGCTGCCCAACATTCGACAAGTCGCTCGGCGACCCGGCTGGGTTTATGCGTTGTCAAACGAAAACCGGCCCAACCAAACACCACCGCCAGGCGCTGCTGCTCCAGAACGCCTCCTTCCGTCACGCGCCGTTCACAACTCACAGCCTCCGCACCGAGCGTCCACACCTCAACCAGAAAAACCAAAGATAAGCCACAAGAGGGGGTGTGCACTTTGTCCATCGGGATCAAAGGACAATAGGGTCGATACTGGAACTTTCATCATGGCCTCTGAAGGCGACTTGTTGCCAGGAACCGTCAGAGTGATAGGGTGTCACTGCAATGTGAAACTGTATGTCCCCCTCCCATGTGGTGCTTAAAATGCAAGATATTTGAGCAATTATCTTTTGTTTTAATGCCAGGTGACCTGTCTCTCTCTCTATATCACTAGCCTAGGCCTCCATCCAGATGAGTTCTCAACAATGGTGATTGGAATCCCTTTGCCTCTGTCACTACCCTTCCAGAGGAGCACTACCACAGCCATTCCAATGGAAATAGATTTAGTGATCCCCTATTTCTCAGTAAAGTACCTTGGTGAACTTCAAAATTTGCCAAAGCCTTTAAGGCTGCACATGGTCTCTTCAATGGTCCGTATGACATCCATGAATTGGACATCTCATTGCATTTAAGTGTCTCCAAGAATAAGAATGCTGGAAATGGTGTGTTACTATGATTGGACCATGAACCCCTCCATCACACTTTCGGGCAATGGACTGACTCATCAAAGGATGCCATTACTCCACAGAAGTGCTTTTTATCCCCTTGAATGGTATTGCCTACACTGACCAGATGCTGCTGCTGAACATTTTCCCCTGCATTATGCCTGAGTCTTATCAGCTGGGTTCCTCATCTTTGCCAGCTTCAGCAATGTCCTGGTCACACCTTAATACTCTTTCCACAACTCTGATTCCATCCTGTCTTGATTATGGGAGTCTGACATATGGCCCAGCATCACCTTAAGCATTGGAGATACTTGGTATGCCATTGTGGAGCCCAACTTGCAACAGATGCCTTTGGATCGAGAAATGCGACTAGCTTACTGGCCTCCAACACAGATGAAGCACCAACAAATCTCTGCTCAATTAAGTGATTCACATTCGCTGCTCCCCTGAGCATTTCAAATATTATGTCTTTTTTCCTGGTAGGGAGATCTACCTCCCACAATAGCGATCCAGGACTGGACTCACGATTACAGTTCTCTTATGGTGTTTCTTTTCTGAACTGCAACTATATCCAGTGTCGCATCTTGTCAGGGGGCAATCATGTGCATCCCACAGGTGTGTACCCAGTCCTCAGACATGTCTCGACCTATCCTTTGGACCGAAAGACTCTGTTGTCCCATGGTCTTTTGCTGCTTGTTACTGGCCATTCTTCATGCACTTCACCTTTGGGAAGTGGTCAAAACTGATGGCTCTCCAGTCGACAGACCAACTAGTTTTGCCTACACACGTCCAAGGTGCGATGAACTGCGCTCGCTGCTGAATGGATGCAGTGTATTCACTCCAGAATAGGTTTCCATCTCTAGAACCCTCAGACACATTCGTTCTTGCACTGCCAAGACGTTCTTAAATGGCTACGATTCCCCTAGTAGTATCCAGGCTATCGTCGAGTACTGTCCTCAATAAACATTGGTCATGATTATCCAGGACTTCTTTCTGACCTTTATCAAGCTGGACAGTTATTTTTGTTTGTCTCGACCACAGGTCACGTTAGAATCCCAGGGAGAAAACATGCTGACAAGTTGGCAGTGTTGGCTACCAGGATGCCGGCTTTCGAAATAGGGATACCATAACCAGACCTTTGTTCGAGTGTCTGTTATCTATTTTTTGATGCTTTCTCTAATCAAACTGCGACTAATAAAGAGGATCATGACATGTGACTGTCTTCCCCTCATGTTTCACACAAGCAATCCACCATCCACTGATGGCTTTGCATTGGCCAAATTTGACCCATGGCCTCATCCTATGACGTGAGGGTTCGCTTCTCAATTAGTGTGGTACCCACCTGACAGTGGCCCAAATGCTTCTAGGTTGCCCTAATTTGGCCAAAAAAATCTGGAACTTGCCGACACGCTGTATCTGGTGCCAGCAGGTGACACCAAACAGGCTGATCTGGTTCTATATTTTTCCCGAGAAGATGGTTTTTGTTCCTCGCCGTGAGGGTGGGAGCATTGGATTTTTTTGACCACCAGAGGGATTGGAGTGGTGCTCTGTCGCCTCCTTTGACCCATGAGGCCCATGGCTGATTGCTCAGCGATCTGGCCTGGCTGCTGTACTTCCCACTTGTTGAGTCTTCTTCTTAAACTGAATTTTTTATTTACTGTCTCGTCAACATGGTTTTGTTCCCTGAGTTTCTGTTAACCTGTACATGTTGCTAGTTTTCTTATGGTAATGGAGATTGAGGAAACACCAGTCAGATGCAGAGGGTGCATTTCCCATTGCATAAAATGCCCTAGGTGCCTCTAACTGCTTTCTGGGCAGAGCTGTTCCATCTTCACCTCCTTATCCCTCTTTCACATCTACCGGGTTCTGTTTCTTCTTTTTATTGATTCTCTATTACAATCAGGAGTTTTCTTCTGTGGCCTTCCTCCTTGAGGACGCTACCCAGCTTTACAGGAATAGGACAGAAGCACTGATGATCTGGTCCCTTTAACCTATCAATCCAATCCAGTCCGATTTCAAGCGATTGGTATTGTGTCACCTGTATAGAAAAGGAATACTCTCTTCGAATAGGCAGATAACTCAAAGATTACGATAGTCAATGCATTTGGTCTATATGGTCTAAGTGGTATTGGCCCTTTCGTTGGGAGAACTACACGTAAGTAGCACAATTTATAATACAGAACCGATACAGACGCCTTTTGGGCCCTACATTTTAAGGCAGGCTCATCAAAAAACGTCAAGCTGGTCAGGTAAACAACGCAATCACATTGTTACCCCGGGTTATCTCAAGCGGTTCGTTGCAATTCCGAAACAAAGTCGTAGGCTGATAGGAGACCAACCAAGACCAAACACACCACAAAAGAGCTTACTGTGTCTGTCAGCAGACCTACACACAAATATGTTTCAAGTATGGGATCCACAGCTTCAGAGAGATCCACTTCAGGAGAAGTTTTATATACATTTGTATTAATTTAATACAAAATGACAAAATCATTCAAGTTTTGACACCAAATACTTACTTTATTCGCCATGAGGTTGAAGGGACGTGAAACAGAACATATGCGCTGGATAATAACATTTATCACCTACTGGGACTATAACTTGGTATCTGGGAAGCTGGGGAAACGTATAAGTATCACGCGGGAGACATGGGAGGCATGAGCAACGATCTCCGACTCCATGTACAGGAAGTACGTAGTACAGGCAGCAGAAACCTGTGTTTGTGCTTCCTTGGGCTCCTAGTAAATGCCTTTCTTTTCAAAACTGATTAGAAGGTAACCCGCGGTGGGCCAGCAACGGCATTATATGGAAAAAAGAACACATTGACACCAGTGTGTCAGACCCACCATACTTGCTCCGGACACTGCGAGAGGGCTGTACAAGCAATGATCACACGCACGGCACAGCGGACACACCAGGAACCGCCGTGTTGGCCGTCGAATGGCGCTAGCTGCGCAGCATTTGGGCACCGCCGCCGTCAGTGTCAGCCAGTTTGCCGTGGCATACGGAGCTCCATCGCAGTCTTTAACACTGGTAGCATGCCGCGACAGCGTGGACGTGAACCGTATGTGCAGTTGACGGACTTTGATCGAGGGCGTATAGTGGGCATGCGGGAGGCCGGGTGGACGTACCGCCGAATTGCTCAACACGTGGGGCGTGAGGTCTCCACAGTACATCGATGTTGTCGCCAGTGGTCGGCGGAAGGTGCGCGTGCCCGTCGACCTGGGACTGGACCGTAGCGACGCACGGATGCACGCCAAGACCGTAGGATCCTACGCAGTGCCGTATGGGACCGCACCGCCACTTCCCAGCAAATTAGGGACACTGTTTTTCCTGGGGTATCGGCGAGGACCATTCGCAACCGTCTCCATGAAGCTGGGCTACGGTATCGCACACCGTTAGGCCGTCTTCCGCTCACGCCCCAACATCGTGCAGCCCGCCTCCAGTAGTGTCGCGACAGGCGTGAATGGAGGGACGAATGGAGACGCGTCATCTTCAGCGATGAGAGTCGCTTCTGCCTTGGTGCCATTGATGGTCGTATGCGTGTTTGGCGCCGTGCAGGTGAGCGCCACAATCAGGACTGCATACGACCGAGGCACACGGGGCCAACACCCGGCATCATGGTGTGGGGAGCGATCTCCTACACTGGCCGTACACCTATGGTGATCGTCGAGGGGACACTGAATAGTGCACGGTACATCCAAACTGTCATCGAACCCATCGTTCTACCATTCCTAGACCGGCAAGGGAAATTGCTGTTCCAACAGGACAGTGCACGTCCGCATTTATCCCGTGCCACCCAACGTGCTCTAGAAGGTGTAAGTCAACTACCCTGGCCAGCAAGATCTCCGGATCTGTCCCCCATTGAGCATGTTTGGGACTGGATGAAGCGTCGTCTCACGCGGTCTGCACGTCCAGCACGAACGCTGGTGCAACTGAGGCGCCAGGTGGAAATGGCATGGCAAGCCGTTCCACAGGACTACATCCAGCATCTCTACGATCGTCTCCATGGGAGAATAGCAGCCTGCATTGCTGCGCAAGGTGGATATACACTGTACTAGTGCCGACATTGTGCATGCTCTGTTGCCTGTGTCTATGTGCCTGTGGTTCTGTCAGTGTGATCATGTGATGTATCTGACCCCAGGAATGTGTCAATAAAGTTTCCCCTTCCTGGGACAATGAATTCACGGTGTTCTTATTTCAATTTCGAAAAATTCGCAATGAAAGTAGCGTAACAAAACACAGACAATGAACGGCACAGATCAGCAACATTCAGGTGACAATGTAGTCAACACCGGCTAATGTTGTGCTCCACATTTTCAAGCCGGCCGGGGTGGCCGAGCGGTTCTAGGCGCTACTGTATGGAACCGCGCGACTGCTACGGTCACAGGTTCGAATCCTGCCTCGGGCATATGATGTGTGTGATGGCCTTAGGTTAGTTAGTTTTAAGTGTTTCTAAGTTCTAGAGGACTGATGACCTCAGATATTAAGTCCCATAGTGCTCAGAGCCATTGGAACCATTTTGAACAGTTGGCATATCAATAGGGCACAAAGTCTCCAGACTGCTACTCATCAGAACTAGGGAATCTGTGAGCTACGCTATATTTCTGACATAGAACATAACAATAGTTCTGGTGTACGCAGAAATCCCTGCACTACAGAACCGTAGTACGCCACTGGAGGAACCAAAACAAAATGGAACAAAGCGGCTGTCCATCTCTCTGTTAAGAAGTGCGAATCGCAAGAGAAGTGGAGGTCCTGTTGGTCGAATACCGGCATATCACAGTGTAGGTGATAATGAAAGAAACTGATAATCGTTCATGGATAAGTTTCCCACATATTGCACGGCCGCCTGCAAATGGCTGAAGCTGGCGCCTGGTGGGTTACGCGACTGCTCATTCCTATTCAAAACGCCCGCTGAATCAGGTCAGAGGCGGAAATGTTGCAACTGTGTAGGGGCAATTTAGATTACTTCTTTAGCGATTTAAATACCGTGGACGAGTGTTGTATTATGACCTCCGAGACAAAGGAGCAAAGCAAGCACTGCACATGTGGATTCACCACTACTGAAAATGACAGGCTTCCAACCGTTACTGGGCAAGCCTACGCAGGGAGTGTCTTGGGACTGCCAAGATACAGTGTCAATAGTTTACCCTCGTAAAGAGCAACCGTCACACGAACATACTACAGAAATCTCCTGACGAGGTTAAGGGGGGCTGTCAAAAGAACACATAGTGGCAAAGTGTCTAGTGGGTTGTACATTGAAGCGCCAAAGAAACTGTCATAGCCATGCTATTCAAATACAGAGATATGTAAACAGGCAGAGTACGGCGCTGCGGTCGACAAAGTCAGTATAAGACAAGTGTCCGGCCAGCTGTTAGATCGGTTACTGCTTCCACAATGGAAGGTTACCAAAATTTAAGCGAGTTTGCAGATGATGTTATTATCGGCGCATTAGCGATGGGACACAGCATCTCCGAGATCGCGGTGAAGCGGGTATATTCCCGTGCGACCGTTTCACGAGTGTTCCGTGAATATCACGAATCCAGTAAAACATCAAATCTCTGACATCGCAGCGGCCCGAAAAAGATCCTTCAAGAACAGGACTAACGACTATTGAAGAGAATCGTTCAACGTGACACAGGTACAACACACGGAAATTACTGCGAACCATTCAACGAAACATCATCTATAAGGACTTACGGAGCCGAAGGCCCACTCGTGTACCCTTGATAACTGCACGACACAAAGCTTTACGCTTCGCCTGGGCCCGTCAGCGGTGTCATTGGACTGTTGATGACTGGAAACATGTTACCTGGTCTGCCTGGTCGGACAAGTTTCAAACTTTATCGAGCGGATGGACGCGTATGGGTATGGAGACAACCTCATGAATCCATGGACACTGCACGTCACCAAGGGACTGCTCAAGGTGGTGGAGACTCTGTAATGATGTTGAGCATGTGCAGCTGGAGCATTACGGGACCCTTATACGTCTAGTACGTCTAGATACGACTCTGAGACGTGGCACGTAAGTAAGCATCCTGTCTGATCACCTGTATCCATTCATGTCCATTGTGCATTCCAACTGACTTGGGCAATTACAGCAGGACACTGCGACACCCCACACGTCCATAATTGCTATAGAGTGGCTCTAGGATCACTCTTGTGTGTTTAAAAACCTCCGCTGGCGAACAAACTCCCCAAAAAATAAACATTATTGAGCATATGTGGGATACCTTGCAGTGTCCTGATCAGAAGAGATCACCACCTTCTCGTGCTCTTACAGATTTATGGACAGCCCTCCAGGATTCATAGTATCAGTTGCCTCCAGCACTACTTCAGAAATTAGTCAAGTCCATGCCGTGTTGCGGCACTTGTACGTGCTCGCGGGGGCCGTACAGGATATTAAGCATTTGTACCAGTTTCTTTCACTTTTCAGTGTATTTGATCCACAACAACGCCCGAGGTCATTCTGAACATGACACAGTTACACATTCCGCTTCTTTGGCTATTACATGTAGACTCATCCACCGTATTCTCATGACCCTGACATGGCATCCAGTGAGCGTCTTCCATATCCACTGGAGAAATAAAAGCCATCGCATGACAGGCGTTTCCAGAAGACAAGGTTATTATTAGTTAGGAACGTCAAACCAAAATGCAGAGTTTCACAACCAACGTATCTGTCAAGTTATCCATCGTTGGGAGGGAAAACGATGTAATGATGGATGAATGCATTCAAGAGTCCTAGCATCGTCATCTTGTCTCATGTGTATCGCTTGATTTTTAAAAGTCTGATAATTTAAATTTTAAGAGTATACATTAAAAAATCGCAAGACAGGCATTAAAACCCACTAACAGCATCGCTCTAGAAATGCAAAAGGAAATGTTCTTTTCTTTTAGGCTCATTAATCAATCTGCGCTTATATAAATGCGAGAAAATGGTTTGTGTCCTCAAAAGCTTTTCAGCCTCAACATAAAAAAAACCATCAGCGTCACTGTGAAGCCTGGACGGTACACATCAGAAATCTGCCTCTAGTTTTGATTTAGTTTTACTTTTGGACACTATTATAGAGAACTGACAGAGGATGTAGTAGAAGACCTTCAGCTGTAACTTTGAAAATGAGTCCCAAATAATAGCCATTCCGGGTAAGTCACAACAGGATAACAGGTGGCTAGATATGTAAGCTGCACATCCGTTCGTATTTGTGTCCTCAACCGATATTTAATTGAATGTGCGATGTTTGCAACTGCTGAAGCACATACAATTGTTAAGCTGTGGTGGGTTCATTAGCGTAACGTAGGGCCTGTTCAAATGCAAATGGAACTCTGTACCCAATATTACTGGATCTAGTAGTTTTGTCACTACATCTCCTACACTCATTATGATGATTCACTAATGATATCGGACGACTATATTCCAAATGTAGCAGGTTAATTCAGTAATTTAATTGTTATCAATCGGCATTAAATGCAATGCCTTACTTAAAGTAATCAATTCAGAATTATTAACGAAATCAAGCGATATTTTTGCTCAGTCTAACGGACATAACATCGTCGACATTCAGAAGTTTTTGAGGACTTGTTTTCTTACTCTAAAGTTATTGGCTACATTTAACAGCCTCCGGATTTTATGATTTTTGTGATACGCCTCACGCGCGTCCACTACGGAATAGAAACTCCTGGAAGGGAGTCGAATAAATCACTTCTCACATTCTACACTGAAGGCATACGGCGAAGGTGTAATTTCGATGTAGAAAGAGGGGGATATGCGATAATAATCGTAATAAACTGGGAACAATGTCAAGTTAACAAGTGTAATGCAGAATATTCCTTATTATGATTACCTACATATTATTAAGCAATTTTATTGGTTTTAATTATTATTAAAGTTCATAATCTTTATAATGTCCATTATTGTCAATTTTATTAATAACTGTTTTATATTAATAGGAGTTATTAGTTTATATTTACTTCTTTGCAGATGCCACAGACACAACAAGAGTGGTTGCTTGTAGCAGAGGAATGTAAGGAAAAATGGAAGTTTCCTCAGTCCCTCCGTGCAGTGGGTGGTAAACATTGCGCTGTCCAAAGTCCAGTTAATTCTGGAAGCGATTTTTTCAATTATAAGACTTTTTCAGTATTGCTCTTTTTGGTCTAGTGGATGCTGACTATTGTTTTTTGTATGCTGATGTCGGCTGCCAATTTCGAATTTCAACGGTGGTGTTACCCGAAAAATATCTTTTTTAATAATTTGAGTAATGGTAATATCGTCTTTCTGGATGATCGCACGCTCCAAGGTAGTCTGAAAAAAGTACCCTGTGTTATTGTCGCAGACGACGCCTTTTCCCTCAACAATCATATCACGAAGGCGGATAGTGGACAGTAACCTCGGAGGTCAACGAAAGGAATTTTTTAACTACAGACTTTCAAGAACACGGCGAATTGTGTAAAATGCGTGCGGAATACTTTCTTCCGTATTCCGGATACTAAGAAAGCCTATATTACTGAAGCCTGAGAAAGCCCACAGTGTTATAATGACTTGTATATACCTCCATAATTTCTTGCGAAAAAGTTCTGCTTCCAGACAAATTTATACCCCTGTAGGATCTGTGGTTCATGAGGAAAACTTGGAATTAACGCCAGGAACTTGGAGAAATGAGATCACTCCTGCTACAACGTTTACACGATTAGCGAACATTCCACGACGTTCAACGCAAACTGCCCAAGACATTAGAGATGAATTCGCTGCTTATTTCATTTCCGAAGAGGGAAGATTGCCATGGCAAGAAGATTACCAATAACTTATTACAGAATATTTTTCAGCTACTGGGTATGTACATACTAGTGGCTGCCTGACTGCACACATTTCCTCAGATCACATAACATACAAATAAAATACATATAAATGTAAATATGCTGAAATATATTCTGTTAGAAAAATAAATGTGATTTATCATTATTTATTTACTACTAGCTGAGTACCCAGCGTTGCCCCGGTATGTTTTCCAGTCCCGTTGGTCCATTTCCTCCATTCCCCTCTGTGACAATCACAGCTCATTTTACCATAAACCCTATAATTTTATCACAATTAGAACTTTTCTAATTTTTAAATTTGAAAACTATAAGCAATTACTAGGTAAATCCCTAATAGAAATGGTAGAAAGCTAAATAAATATGATAAAATCTTAAGATAATATACACTCCTGGAAATGGAAAAAAGAACACATTGACACCGGTGTGTCAGACCCACCATACTTGCTCCGGACACTGCGAGAGGGCTGTACAAGCAATGATCACACGCACGGCATAGCGGACACACCAGGAACCGCGGTGTTGGCCGTCGAATGGCGCTAGCTGCGCAGCATTTGTGCACCGCCGCCGTCAGTGTCAGCCAGTTTGCCGTGGCATACGGAGCTCCACCGCAGACTTTAACACTGGTAGCATGCCGCGACAGCGTGGACGTGAACCGTATGTGCAGTTGACGGACTTTGACCGAGGGCGTATAGTGGGCATGCGGGAGGCTGGGTGGACGTACCGCCGAATTCCTCAACACGTGGGGCGTGAGGTTTCCACATTACATCGATGTTGTCGCCAGTGGTCGGCGGAAGGTGCACGTTCCCGTCGACCTGGGACCGGACCGCAGCGACGCACGGATGCACGCCAAGACCGTAGGATCCAACGCAGTGGCGTAGGGGACCGCACCGCCACTTCCCAGCAAATTAGGGACACTGTTGCTCCTGGGGTATCGGCGAGGATCATTCGCAACCGTCTCCATGAAGCTGGGCTACGGTCCCGCACACCGTTAGGCCGTCTTCCGCTCACGCCCCAACATCGTGCAGCCCGCCTCCAGTGGTGTCGCGACAGGCGTGAATGGAGGGACAAATGGAGACGTGTCGTCTTCAGCGATGAGAGTCGCTTCTGCCTTGGTGCCAATATGGACGTATGCGTGTTTGGCGCCGTGCAGGTGAGCGCCACAATCAGGACTGCATACGACCGAGGTACACAGGGCCAAAACCTGGCATCATGGTGTGGGGAGCGATCTCCTACACTGGCCGTACACCTCTGGTGATCGTCGAGGGGACACTGAATAGTGCACGGTACATCCAAACCGTCATTGAACCCATCGTCCTGCGATTCCTAGACCGGCAAGGGAAATTGCTGTTCCAACAGGACAATGCACATCCGCATGTATCCCATGCCACCCAACGTGCTCTAGAAGGTGTAAGTCAACTACCCTGGCCAGCAAGATCTCCGGATCTGTCCTCCATTGAGCATGTTTGGGACTGGATGAAGCGTCGTCTCACGCGGTCTGTACGACCAGCACGAACGCTGGTCCAACTGAGGTGCCAGGTGGAAATGGCATGGCAAGCCGTTCCACAGGACTGCATCCAGCATCTCTACGATCGTCTCCATGGGAGAATAGCAGCCTGCATTGCTGCGAAAGGTGGATATACACTGTATTAGTGCCGACATTGTGCATGCTCTGTTGCCTGTGTCTATGTGCCTGTGTTTCTGTGAGTGTGATCACGTGATGTATCTGACCCCAGGAATGTGTCAATAAAGTTTCCCCTTCCTGGGACAATGAATTCACGGTGTTCTTATTTCAATTTCCAGGAGTGTATATGATTAATAGTATACAGGGTGAGTAACCTAACGTTACCGCTGGATATATTTCGTAAACCACATCAAATACTGACAAACCGATGCCACAGACAGAACGTGAGGAAAGGGGCTAGTGTAATTATTTAATACAAACCATACAAAAATGCACGGAAGTACGTTTATTAACACAAACCTACCTGTTTTTTAAAAAATTGGAACCACGTTTGTTTTGTTAGCACATCTGAACATATAAACAAATACGTGATCAGTGCCGTTTGTTGCATTGTAAAATGTTAATTACATCCGGAGATATTGTAACCTAAAGTTGACGCTTGAAACCTCCGACGTTCAGTTGCGTGTTGTGACATACACAGGCCACGGTCTGCGAGCAGCATCAGCAGGGATGTTTACGATGACGACCGTGTTTACGAGTGTGGCTGTAGTGCACTGTTGTGGTTTGGTCTAGCTGTCGCAGTGTCCGCATGTAGCGCTTCCTGTTATTGTTATTCTGCATTCGTCTCCGCACGCAGACCAACTGTAGTAAACCGTGTTACCAGACGTCTGTGATTGTGTAGTGTTGTAGGAACTGTGTCCATGGTGTGTTCGAACTCTGAAAAGGCGGAGATGATACTCATCTATGGCAAGTATCGACTAAATGCAGCTAAAGCTTGCAGGGTGTATGCAGAACGGTACCCGGACAGAGAGTATCCAACGTGCCGCACATTACAAAACATCTACCGCCAACTGTATGCATCAGGTATGGTCGTAGCACGCAAACGGGTCCGTAACAGGCCCGTCACAGGAGAAGCGGGTGCAGTTGGTGTGTTAGCTGCTGTTGCCATGAACCCACACACGAGTACACGGGACATTGCGAGAGCCGGTGGACTGAGTCAAAGTAGTGTCATGCGCATACTGCATCGTCACCGCTTTCACCCGTTTCATGTGTCGCTACATCAGCAATTTCATGGTGATAACTTTAATCATCGAGTGCAATTCTGTCAATGGGCATTAACAGAGAATGCGTTGCAGCTCTACCTGTTTACCGATGAAGCGGGTTTCACAAACCACGGGACAGTGAATCTACGGAATATGCATTACTGGTCCGTGGGCAATCCTCGCTGGCTCAGACAGGTAGAGCGACAGGGACCGTGGACTGTAAATGTATGGTGCGGAATCATTGGCGACCACCTCATTGGTCCTCACTTCATTGCAGGGGCCCAAACAGCTGCAACATACATCGCGTTTCTACAGAATGATCACCAACGTTGCTTGAAAATGTCCCACTCGAAACGCGTCGACGTATGTGGTGTCAGCATGATGGTGCATCTGCACATTCCACAATTAACACTAGGCTGACCCTTGACAGGATGTTCGATGGGCGTTTCATAGGACGTGGAGGACGCATAAATTGGCCAGCCCGTTTTCCTGATCTTACACCTCTGGACTTCTTTCTGTGGGGTACGTTAAAGGAGAATGTGTACCGTGATGTGACTACAACCCCAGAGGATATGAAACAACGTATTGTGGCAGCCTGCGGCGACATTACACCAGATGTACTGCGGCGTGTACGACATTCATTACGCCAGAGATTGCAATTGTGTACAGCAAATGATGACCACCACAGTGAACATCTATTGGCCTGACATGTCGGGACACACTCTATTCCACTCCGTACTTGAAAACGGAAACCACCGTGTGTAAGTGTAGCCCAACCCTCACGGTAATGTACATGTGCATCAGTGAAAAAGACCAATAAAAAGGTGTTAGCATGTGAACGTAATGTGCTGTTCCAGTCTCTTCTGTGCCTAAGATCCATCACCGTTCCCTTTGGATCCCTATGTAATTCGGTGCTCTCTGATACACACGATCGAACAGTGGGGGAGTGGTACTCAAGCGTCAACTTTAGGTCACAATATCTCCGGATGTAATTAACATTTAACAATTCAACAAATGGCACTGATTGCGTATTTGTTTATATGTTTAGATATGCTAACAAAACTAACGGGGTTCCATTTAAAAAACGTAGGTTTGTGTTAAAAAACATACTTCTGTGCATTTTGTTTATGGTTTGTATTAACCAATTACACTAGCCCCTCTCCTCACGTTCGGTCTGTGGAATCGATTCGTCAGTATTTGATGTGGTTTACGAAATATATCCAGCGGTAATGTTAGGTGACTCCCCCTCTATAAGGGAATAACACCAAAAAATTTAAAAGTAACAAATGTGCAGGGACCGAACTGTAAGTCGAGAAAGACAATAACTTAAGTATGTGTGGAGACAGAACCAAAAAGGGATCGAACCCATTAAATTTGTTACTAGGTTTTCTACACACTTCCAAAAATAAATATTTTTTACTTACATCTGTGTTGATTGTCTTTCACGGCTGATATTTACAGTGCAATTCAAACGCTTTGGAAGCGAACCATTTTGGAGCGTTCACTTCCTCAACCCCAGCGCCAGACTTCCTGTGCTCATTTTTCTTCTGGCGGACTTTCCTGTAAGTGGTTAATAAGCTGGTCATTACAATTTTTTTTTTAATTTGGCCGCATCCACGCGGCGTTCCGTCGCGAAGGAATCCCACAATTGTCTTGTTTTAATTTTATTTTTTACTGGGAGTTTTTTGCATACCACAGCACATGACACAGTTCATACGTATTTATGAATTTAATAGCAAAATCGTCGGTCCACTCCATTGTAAATGAAAAACCCATGTCCAAGACACAGAAAAAGAATAATACCAAGATCAAACTCTACGAGTCCAGCGAGCTTACTGGTCAGTGCTTATTGCCGTCCACACCACTCGCGCAGCGCGCCGAGCATCTTTGTGTCGACAACGGTCGGAGCCAGACAAGTCATAAGCTCGGCCAGCTCGCAAGCATGTTTCACAGAGAGCCCTCAGAGCCTACCTCCGTCCACATTACCTGTAAGGCTTGCAAGTACACGAGCCATACCAGTAGTGTGGACGCACCTTTACACGAACAACAAACACATCATGTAGCGATATTCCGTGCCGAGGGGTAATGAGGTGGCGACAGGAAGGGTATCCGGCCACCCCTTAAAATTAGTCATGATAAATCAGTTAATAGCCATGCCAACCCTGCGCCAATGGGGGACAAAGGCACACCGAGCGAGGTGGCGCAGTGGTTAGACACATTCGGAAGGACGACGGTTCAACCCCGCGTCCGGCCATCCTGATTTAGGTTTTCCGTGATTTCCCTAAATCACTCCAGGCCAATGCCGGCATGGTTCCTCCGAAAGGGCACGACCGACTTCCTTCCCCATTCTTCCCTAATCCGATGAGACCGATGACCAAGCTGTCTGGTCTCCTTCCCCAAACAACCAAAGCAACCAACAAAGGCACAAGAAAAAGGAAAATACATTATACGAAGGCAGTTCGCGCCAAAGGAAAGTCATTTGCCACATGAAACGTGTTGATGACGTCCGCAATCAAGTGGAACAGCGATAAGTGCAGAATAGTTTGGCACCCACCGTTATCAGATGCTCTGGTACCAAAGGACACCTACCATGGAACGGATATACAGATAATGGAAAATGCATATTCTTCATATGTTTGTCAAATATGGTCTCTGTTTGCAGCTCATTAAATGTGGTCGTGTGAGTATCACTGAAAACCCCAGTAGTGTTGACCTATGGTGAGTGGTTACCACATTGTAAAGGGCAGACTGCGCAGTCACCACCACTGGGAGATGCCAGCCGCCCTGTTGTATGCCAGAATGTGCTCGACTCGCACCTGGAGACGTCCTGGTTTCGAAGATGGCGAGGGAGAGCAGGCTGCAGAGAAACAAACGTTGAACGAAGCAATTCTTTTTGTTTTCTTCTCTGATGGGCCAACTAATGACAAAGTGCCAATTTCAGTTCCTTACCCTTTGTTTTGTTCTTTTCTTACTATACTCTTTCATCTCTTTTTTCCAAAGAAAATTTAGCACTGGCTGTATCAATGATTTTTAATAAATCTGCGACCGGTTTCGCACCACTTATCGGTGAATCCTCAGGCAATCTGTACAAAATATAATATAATAAGAGCTCATACAAACTAATTTATCCCCCAATTTTTAGGTATAAACTGACTAAAACAACCAGTTTTTTGAATGAGATAAGAAAGCACTTACATACACAATTGATAACATGGTACGGATGAACATTGCCCTGTAGCCACTCCCCACCATCCACGTCCAATATACCGTCATCTGGTGAAAGCGGTAGTTAAAATTTAAAAATCTTTCATTCCTCCTAAGCTTTTTCTTCCTGTTTTCTGACAACTTCAGACCAATTTCTTTTTCACTCTCCTATCTTGGAACTCTTCGATATTCAATACTTTTTCCCGAAGCACTTCTTTGTCAGTTGTTTCTCCAGCTTTTATAAACTTGTTTCTAAATGTTCTTTTACTTTATGAACCCAATTTGTTGTTGATTTCTTACCCAACAAATACCTTAACATCTTTTAAGTTAATCTACTGGCATATATTCGAGACAAATGTCCAAATAATACCACTCTTCTTTGTCTCTTTGGTTCTGATATGCCATCATTTCTGCGTAAAATCCAACCTTCCATACCTTTCGTGGGCCTAATGTTTATCTAATGATTTGCCTTTCAAGCATTTTTAATTTATCTAACTTATGGTTCAGTGCTAGACATTCGCTTGCAAATAGGTACTCTGACTTCACTGCAGTATTGTAATTCCTTACCTTTGCATTTTTAGACCGGTATTTTTCGTTGCAAACGTCTCTGGTAATGCCATGTGTCCATCCCATTTTATATTTTCTTTCATCTATAACACTTTTTTGCAAACCATTATCTTAGATTATTTAACTGTGGTATTCTCTACACTTTTCAAGTTTGTGAAATGTATGATTTTCTTACTGCAGAAATTCTTAAGCCGGTTTCCTGTCTATTTTATCTGAAAGGTGAATTTGTGTTACAGCAGATGTCATACTTTAAGAAAATATAGCAAAGTCATCTGCCAAAGCGGGACAGTTTATTCCAATATTTACTATTCCATCTCTTTTGGACAGTTATATGTGTGCACCCTCGTCTTAGGCGTGGTTTTAGTGTTGCCGCGTAATGTTTTCTCTCGCCGAAGCAAGCAGGTTCGACTAACTGAACAGTCTACAGCATACACATGCTGCCCTAGGAGAAACATGTTGACATTCTGGGCGCTGAGTTGGAGTGGCGATTACGGACCTCACCTCGAAGTAGACGGCCGGTGACAGGGCAGCAGAGGCATCTTACATTGTAGCCGGCGGTGACCTAGTGACGTGACAAGAGGGAGTACTATACAGGTAGATGAATCCTGGTTTGCAGGTTGCGACACTGCGTCAGAAAGTGTCGGAGCTGGATGGTCGTCCGTTTATGCTTCAGAACAAAGGTGGCGGCAGATACGTCAGCGAGCGGACCGGTGAAGATGGCTACCAAGGGGTCTGGACAGTCAGGCAGTGATCGGTGGTTCGTGGCCTGATGACAGCAGTGGAAACTGTCATAGTTACGGAAGGTACTACAAGGTTGCGTTCGACACAGACTGGGTGTCATGACACATCTGTGCCGATGATGACAGGCTGGCTCCGGCAGTCTCAGTTACATGTCTGGCGTGTTTCTGTGTGGCATGAAAACGTCTCAAACGGGGCCAGTCTTCTAGGATCAGGCACTGTCACGTGGAAGTAGCCAAACAGCAAAGGTTTAATGTCCGGGCATGCTGTCTGTGTCTGCTGTCTGGTTACGCCTCTGGACTGTGACGGAGTTTATGTCGTTACGTTTCTTTCCTCCTTGGGTAAATCCGGACCACTGGATTGCTATTTGAGAGTCTAGCTTCAGTAGAGACACTAGTGTACGTACCGCTTTTCATATATTTTATATTATCCTGCATGAATTCAGAGCAAACATTTCTTGCATAGCTTCAAAGCTTTTCACTTTTGTGAGCCCTTCTTCTCTTTTTGTGTGTTATACCGTGTACACTACCTCACAAACATACATTTCTAGGTCCTTGTTTCGTGATATTCTCAAGTCAACTTTCACTCGCCGTTGAGTCGTTCTCCACTGCGTGAAGGGAATGAAAATCAGGAGTTCATCATATCACGGTAATCTCTCCAGTCTTCCCACTTAATAACACTTGCTAAAATTTACATTTCACCCATTCTGGTATTTTATACATGACATACCTCTGAGAAGTAACCATGAAAACTCGATATAATTCTTATACATAATGTTTAGCTCTGCATGAACTTACGCAAACAATATTATACACCCGTAATCAAAAACCAGTCACTCCTTGACCTCTACGAACTCACTTAGATAATCAACATGCAGGCTATCCTATTGCCTTTTCTAAAAAATGAGAAAAAAGGTATCTAAAATAGAAAACCGTCAGTAGTAACATTGCAACTGTTGCGTTCTTAGCAGAATTGACCGTGAAAAAATCTATGAGTCAATGAATCCATTACATCGTGATAGTACAGACTTCAAATTACTGCCAAATATTATTAAGAAAATTATGCAGCAGACTCACTGTGGACCAGCGGTTCTAAGCGCTTCAGTCCGGACCGCACTGCCGCTACGGTCGCAGGTTTCTATCCTGCCTGAGGGGTGGATGTGTGTGATGTCCTTAGATTGTTCGGTTTACGTAGTTCTAAGTTCTAGGGAACTGATGACCTCAGATGTTACGTCCCATAGTGTTCAGAGCCATTTGAACCGTTTTGAACTTACTTTTCGTCAAACATTCTCTTTAATCGTTCAGGCCACGTCCTTTTGTTAGCCGAAATGTAAAACTACTTAAACAACCTTGTTCGCTGAAAAGAGGCAAATGGCGTAGACGTGGTCGGCGAATAATACTTGACGACAGCTCTCTTCTTACTATTAGAACATTGAAACAAAAGAAACTCTTCCATCAAGCACAATGCTTGATACAAGGTGTCATGCTTCCCAGCTGGTGTAAGCCCACAATAACATACAGGAGTTTCGGCAAGGCTGTGCTAAGAGTTCCCTGGGATGACAGGCCTTGCCGCTACTGCGTTTTAGACAACGAGCCTCAAGCTCAATACTGCCCAGACGATGAAGTCAGAGTGTGGACGTGGCTTGGAATCTTCCGCAGCAGGCCTCAATAGTTAACCTTGCTCAACAACGGCAAGGAGAGAGCAGAAGTTCAACAATAACAGGTATTGGTGACTTCAAATATGTCTGAAAACTGCAAAACAAAAATAGCAGCCATGTATATATACTGAGATTGAATAAAAATTAGAAACACAATGAAAAATGTATGCATGCATGTAAATACAGGTGCTAGCAAAGTCCAGAGGTTGCGGTGTTGTATTTGTACAATGTCCTCTATAAGATGCAACAGAAGTCGGTTTAGAAGAGATAGGGGATCCAGTATTAGAATCGGAATTTAAAAGAGCTTTGGAGGACTTACGGTCAAATAAGGCAGAAGGGATAGATAACATTCCATCAGAATTTCTAAAATCATTAGGGGAAGTGGCAACAAAACGACTATTCACGTTGGTGTGTAGAATATATGAGTCTGGCGACATACCATCTGACTTTCGGAAAAGCATCATCCACACAATTCCGAAGACGGCAAGAGTTGACAAGTGCGAGAATTATCGCACAATCAGCTTAACAGCTCATGCATCGAAGCTGCTTACAAGAATAATATGCAGAAGAATGGAAAAGAAAATTGAGAATGCGCTAGGTGACGATCAGTTTGGCTTTAGGAAAGGTAAAGGCACGAGAGAGGCAATTCTGACGTTACGGCTAATAATGGAAGCAAGGCTAAAGAAAAATCAAGACACGTTCATAGGATTTGTCGACCTAGAAAAAGCGTTCGACAATATAAAATGGTGCAAGCTGTTCGAGATTCTGAAAAAGGTAGGGGTAAGCTATAGGGAGAGGCGGGTCATATACAATATGTACAACAACCAAGAGGGAATAATAAGAGTGGACAATCAAGAACGAAGTGCTCGTATTAAGAAGGGTGTAAGACAAGGCTGTAGCCTTCGCCCCTACTCTTCAGTCTGTACATCGAGGAAGCAATGATGGAAATAAACGAAAGGTTCGGGAGTGGAATTAAAATAGAAGGTGAAAGGATATCAATGATACGATTCGCTGATGACATTGCTATCCTGAGTGAGAGTGAAGAAGAATTAAATGATCTGCTGAACGGAATAAACAGTCTAATGAGTACACAGTATGGTTTGAGAGTAAATCGGAGAAAGACAATGGGAAGTAGTGGAAATGAGAACAGCGAGAAACTTAACATCAGGATTGATGGTCACCAAGTCAGTGAAGTTAAGGAATTCTGCTGCCTAGGCAATAAAATAACCAATGAGCAAGGAAGACATCAAAAGCAGACTCGCTATGGCAAAAAATGCATTTCTGGCCAAGCGAAGTCTGCTAATATCTAATACCGGCCTTAACTTGAGTAAGAAATTTCTGAGGATGTACGTCTGCAGTACAGCATTGTATGGTAGTGAAACATGGACTGTGGGAAAACCGGAACAGAAGAGAATCGAAGCATTTGAGATGTGGTGCTATAGACGAATGTTGAATATTTGGTGGACTGATAAGGTAAGGAATGAGGAGGTTCTACGCAGAATCGGAGAGGAAAGGAATATGTGGAAAACACTGATAAGGAGAAGGGACAGGATGATAGGACATCTGCTAAGACATGAGGGAATGACTTCCATGGTACTAGAGGGAGCTGTAGAGGCAAAAACTGTAGAGGAAGACAGAGATTGGAACACGTCAAGCAAATAATTGAGGACGTAGGTTGCAAGTGCTACTCTGAGATGAAGAGATTAGCACAGGAAAGGAGAATTCGTACGTGGGCAAATCGTTCCTAACATGGTGGGTGCTACTGTAACCAAGACAGATTTGTGCTACATACAGGGGACAGCGGAGAAACGTCATCCGCTAAGACACAACGCGAAAGAAAGTGTTTATTGAGCGATCGTGACAGATGGTCGTCGGAAAAGGATGGTGAAGAAAAATGGCAACAGCTGTAAATGTGACTGCAGAGCTAAATGTCACACCCGCGAATCCTGCCAGCACCAAAGCAACACGAAGGAGGCTCCATAAGTTGGGAAATACAGGGCAAGCTGAAATTCCAAAATCATTCATCAGTGACGCAAATTCCCATAACAGGAAAACGTGGTGTCGAAGCCATAAACCTTGTCTATGGACCAATGGAAGAAGGTCATTTGGTCGGATAACGTTTCTCGCTGTTTCAAAGTTCCGGCCGAGTATACATCCGAAAAGTGAAACATGGCGAGGGCTCGGCGGTGATTTGGGTATTCATATCGTAGTATTTCATGGGTCCCATGGTTACTCTCATTAGTTCAAAGGAACATGTGACGATTTTGGCTAATTAGATCCATCCCATATTTGTTCCCCAATGGTGATTCTGTGTTCCAAGACAGCAGGCCGTTGTTCACAGCTAGCATCACCAAAGACTGGTGGTGTGAGCACGAGGATGGACTGTCGCATCTTCCCTGACCACCACAGTGAGCTTAGTAATACTGAGCTTTTGTGGTCTGTTTTGGAGAGAAGGGTGCGTGATCGCTATTCATTTCCATCATCGATACCTGAATTTGCCACTATTTTGCAGGAAGAGCGGCATAACACTCCCCTGAAAACCGTACAGGACTGTATCTATCCGTGACGGGACGACTGGGAGCTGTTTTGAATGCCGACGGATTTCCCTCACTGTATTAAGCACGGCAGTGTGTTGTGTTTCTTGATCTTTCCATATCTTTGTCCCTGTATATTACTACGCCAGAAGAAGTCGTGGTTATACTTCGGTGTATATAACGTTACAAATCTTTCCTTACATCAGAAAATTCGTCTCATAATCCACAATACCTTAGTGAAAAGCGAAACTGACACATTTAATCGTTCTGGATACGTTTCACGCCGGCCGGTGTGGCCGAGTGGTTCTAGGCGCTTCAGTCTAGAACCGCGCGACCGCTACTGTCGCAGGTTCGAATCCTGTCTCGGGCATGGATGTGTGTGATGCCCTTAGGCCACTTGAATCATTTTATGGTACGTTTCAGTAGATACAGTTATTTGGCTTACCCTATCACGCCAGCATATATGCAGTAGACAATCTAACTAGACATACGGAAATGATGACTTATTACATACTTATAGCACTGTATACATGATGTTTCTCTATTGCAAACACGTGAGAAATATTAATTCAAAAGCAGCAAGGGCACCTAATTTCTTTAATCACCGTCTTCATAACAGTATGTAATTAATTTAGCATTATTCGGTCGTTGTAGATCTTGGAATTCATTGTCCTCAACAATTAAACCATGTAAATGTCACTCAACAGAATGGTGAAAACTGAATGCAATGATAAGCAGTTAGGGAGTCGTTCGCAGAACCGATGTGGAAAGTAATACTTTTTTTTCCTTCCTCTTCAATTTTTACCCTCTACAACTCTCTTTCGTATCATGAAATTTGTTTCCTGATTCCTTAACAGATGTCTGATCATCGTGTCCCTTTTCTTGTCAATGTTGCCCATACGTTCCTTTCCGATTCTGCACAGAACCTCCTCATTCCTTACGTTATCAGTCCCGCTGATTTTCAACATTCAACTGTAACACCACATCCCAAATGCTTCGATTCTCCTCCTCAGTACGTGTCTCACTGCCAAGCAGTTCTCTGCTCCAACAGTACATTCTCAGAAATTTCTTCCGCGAATTAAGGCCTATGTTTCATACTAGTAGACTTGCCAGTCTTACTCTGCTTTTGATGTGCTCCTGTCTCCGTCTGTCAATGGTTATTTTGCTGTCTAGGTAGTAGAATTCCTTAATTTCATCTACTTTGTGATCACTAATCCCGATGTTATATTTATTACTGTTCTCATTCCTCCTACTTCTCGTTATTTCCGTCTTTCTTCTATTTACTCTCATATTAATATTCTGTACACATTAGACTTTTCATTCACAGATCCTGTAACACTTATTCACTTTCACTGAGGATCACAATGTCATCAGCGAATCGTATCACTAATATATTTTCACCTTGACATCTAATCCTACTCCTGAACAGTTTTTTATTTTCATCATTGCTTCTTCGATATAGAGATTGGACTATAGGGTCAACAGATCACATTCCTGTCTTACATCCTTCTCAAACCGAGCACACAGATTTAGGTCTCCCACTTTTATTGTTCCGTCTTGCTTCTTGTACATGTTTTAAATTACTCATCTCTCACAATAGCTTAAGCCGATTTTCCTCTGAATTTCGGATATATTGCATCATTTGACACTGTCTAACGCTTTTTCGGTGTCGATAAAGCCTATGATAGTGTCCTAGGTTTCTTTAGTCTTGCTTCCTTTACCAACCCAACGTCAGAATTGCCTCTCTGGTGCCTCTTTACATATTCTAAAACCAAACTCATCGTCATCTAACAAATCATCATTTTTCGTTTCCTTTTCCATTCTTCTCTACGTTATTCTTCTCAGAAACTAGGATGCATAAGCTGTTAAGCTGATGGTGCGATAATTCTCGCACTTGTCAGATCTTGCAGTATTCGGTATTGTATGGATGATATTTTTCCGAAAGTGAGATTTTGTGCCACCAGACTCATACATTCTACACACCAGCATGAAGAGCCGTTTTGTTACCACTTCCCCAACGATATTAGAAACTCTGATGGAATGTTATCTATCCCTTCTATCTCATTTCACCTTAAGTTTTCCAAAGTTCTTTTAAATTCTGATTCTAATACTTGATACCCAATCTCTTCTTAATCTACTCCTGTCTCTTTATCACATCCGACGAATCTTCCCCCTCATAGAGGCCTTCAATCTACTCTTCCTACCTCTCTGCTCTCTCCTATGCATTTAACTGTGGAGCCTCCATTATACTCACAATGCTACCACACTTGCTTTTAATTTTACCGAAGGCAGTTTTGACTTTACTGTATACTGTGTCAGATCGTCCGGCGATCGTTTCTTTTTGGATTTCTTCACATTTTTCATACAGTCATTTTGTCTTAGCTTCCCGGCAGTTCTTATTTGTTTCATTCCTCTGCGACTTAACTTCCGTATTCCCGAATTTCCCTGAACATTTCTGTACATCCTTCTTTCGTCGATCAACTGAAGAATTTCTTCTGTTACCCATGGTTTATTCGCAGTTACCTTCTTTGTACCCATGTTTCGTTTCCAACTTCTATGATTGCCCTTTTTAGAGATGTCCATTCCTCTTCAGGTTAGTAAATTAGCTTACTAAGCCTATTTTCACTCACTGCTTTCATATGGCATCATATTTTGGGGCAATTCATCACTGAGGAATAAAGTATTTATTGCACTAAAGCGTGTAATCAGAATAATAGCTGGAGTCGACCCAAGATCATTCTGCAGACATTTATTTAAGGATCTAGGGATATTCATAGTAGCTTCTCAGTATATATACTCTCTTAAGAAATTTCTTATTAACAACCAAACCCAATTCAAAAGTAATAGCAGTATGCATAACTACAATACTACGAGAAAGGATGATCCTCACTATTCAAGATTAAATCTAACTTTGGCGCAGAAAGGGGTGAATTATACTGCCACTAAAGTCTTTGGTCACTTACCTAATAGTATCAAAAGTCTGACAGATAACCAACAAGTACTTAAGAAGAAATCAAAAGAATTTCTGAATGAAAGCTCCTTCTGCTCCATAGAGGAATTTTTAGATATAAATTAAGAAAAAACAATCAAAAAATTATTAAAAAAATAAAAAAGTGGTTATATTAACTTAAATATGTTGTTAAATTATGTCATGTATTGGAAAATTTGACTCGTTCCACATCATTACGAAATATCGTATTCATGATCCATGGAACTAGTATTAATCTGATCTAATCTAATCTGTGTACTGAGCTTTTCCTTATTGCTGTATCTATAGCCTTAGAGAACTTCAAGCGTATTTCGTCATTCATTAGCACTTCCGCATCCCATTTCTTTGTGTACTGATTCTTCCTGACTACTCTCTTAAACTTCAGCCAATTCTTAATCACTACTACATTGTGATCTGAGTCTACATCTGCTCCTGGCTACGCCTTACAATCAAATATCTGATTTCGGAATTTCTGTCTGAACATGATATCATCTAACTGAAAACTTTCCGTTTCATCTGGCCTTTTCCAACAATACCTCCTCCTCTTGTGATTATTGAACACAGTATTCACTAGCTGAAATTTGTTACAGAATTCAATTAGTTTTTCTTCTCCCGTAACCATTTCTTCTACTCCTTCCCCTAAAACTGCATTCCACTCCTCCATGACTATTACATTTTCACCTCCCTCTACGTACTCAATTATCCGTTAAGTATCGTCATACAATTTTTCTGTCCCTTCAGCATGTATACCTGAACTATCGTTGTCGGTGTAGGATTGTGGCCAGTTCTGATGAGAACAACCCCATCACTGAACTGTTCACGGTAACTCAGTCTCTACCCTTACTTCGCGTTCATAACGAGTCCTACTTCCCTTATACCATTTTCTGCTACTGTTGATTTTATCCTATTGTCTCCAGACCAGAAATACTTGTCTTCTTTCAGTTTCTTCTAGATTGAGCCTTTGCATTTCCCTTTGCATTTACTAGCTTCCACAACCCGATTCGTAGAACGTTATGCATCCGTTGGTTATTCAATAGTTTTCTCAAGGTCACCTCCAGCTTGGGAGTCCCCTCCCGGAGATCCGAATGCGGGACTATTCCGGAATATTTTGCCAATGGAGAGATCATCACGACACTTTTTAACCATCGGTAACACGCCCTGTTGATACACATTAGGTGTCTTTAATGCTAAAGTTTCCATTGCCTCCTGCATCCTCATTGCTGATTGTCCGTCTTTAGGGGCTGTTTCCCACCCCACGGGCAAGAGACAACCCTGAACCTCTGTCCACTCCTTCCCGCACTTTGACAGGGTAGTTGGCAGAATCAGGATGACTTCTTATGCCGGAGGTCTTCTTCCGACAGATTTTTATTCAAAATTTCAACACAGGACCGTGGTCGTTTTGATTAGCAATAAATCTAGTAGTAGACTTCAATTAGCTAGCTGTAAAATGGGAGCCATGCCCTTAAAACTCCCTAAAGATTGTTCCGACTATAGTATGTAAATCGCATCTAACATGTAGAGTACTGTCTCGTTAGCTCAGCGTGTTGGGCTCCTAGTGATGACGAACTCATCGAAGAAGTTAATAGTGATCATAAGGCCTTTATTGCACAGAAAACTGAATGCAAGCAAACGGTGCAATATATGAGTGCTAAACATGTAAGAAGGATAATCTCAAAGTTACGGTTATCACCTCGAGAAATACAGGCAAGTAATTAATTTTTTATGTGTTTGCAGGTACGCCCTACATGAATGCAGTCATGCTACTCACTGAAATTCCTGCGCCACAGTACTGCAGCACGCTGCTAGAGGAACCAAAATAAATTTGCAGAGCTCATTGATATTACGGAGTACCGTGCAATAATAGCGTTTCGGAATTTTAAGGGAAGGAAAAGTGCAACAACGCATGCTGAGTTGGTACGTAAACAGTACACGATCAAACGGCATCGTGTGATAGCGCTGACTCTTCCATTGTAGTAAAAAATCTTGGAAGACTGAAGAACGTAGTGACAGACCATCCCTCTATAACCGTGAATTTCGAGAGAAATGCAGAACACGCTGATGACATATCAGCTATTACAATCTTTGGCTATAGTGGAAAAAGTGTAACACCCTCATAGTTTACTTGTCAACATTTTACATATTTTACACAACAATCTGAGCGTAGCACAAGTCACCGTTCGCTGGGCTTCACGATAAATCACACACATTCATAAAGCCCAGTGAACCGAGGTGTCTGTGCCACCTAATCAGTATGACTTCTCTAGCCGTCTAATCGGCATGGTCGCTTGCTGGTGTGTCTATAAGACTCCTAGAAAAAATGTCAAACATCAAAATAACAAGTGTAAACCTGTATATTCACCGTCACTAGAAAAAGCGAACACCCATGACCATCGGGCAAAGATGTTGCAAAGTGCTTGTTGAGGCTGTCGTAGTGTGGCGCTAACGAATTATGCTCGTAAGGTGTCAGCGCTTCACAGGAAAGTACTCCTGAATTCTCCGGATGATGTTACAGAAAGGTGCCAAGAAAAAACGTTGCTCGAAGCTAACAAAAGGGATGTTTTTGATGGCAACGCTCCAGCTCATTCTGAACAGCATGCAGTCACACTTGCTGCTCTCATCTCCACTATCTTTATGGCCTGGCAGCCAGTGACGTTTTCCTCTCCTGAAGGAAAAATTTCGTGGCAGGCGTTTTCAGAATAACGAAGAGTCGAAATGGAAGTTTTCTTGAACAGCCAAAATGCTGACTTCTACAACCAAGTTCTCCACCAAGTCACGCACCATTCAGAAAGATGTGTGACATTGTAGGAAGGATGATAATTAAAATTGTATGACTACAGCTCGTACATTTAGCATTGAGAACGCAGACGTGGAGTACAAACTGATAACTTCTAAAAATCGTGTACGGCACTTCTAGACCGGTCAAGGTGGCGAGAGGGGGAAAGGGCCAGTTGTGGTAGTAAGTTGATATCAAAGCAAAGAGAGCTTAGACGAAGGTTTTCAAAGCCTGACCGTCAAACAAAAGGTGTACAAAGCCAAAATTGGTGAAAGGAGTGCAATGAGAGAAACGTTACAAAAAATTCTGCCATCTGTTGGGAAATGACAGCATCACATACCTATTCCATTCGTTTTGTACAACATCTACAAGAACTTCATCTCAGTGACTGCGAGCTGTTGGTGAGTTTTCACGTAGTGTCCCTCTTCACCAATGGATCACTAATCGAATCGATGAAATTGATAAGCAAGAAACTGAAAGCCTCTTTATACCTGGGATTCACAGTCATGTAGAACTTTATAAAAGACATCATATTTACGCCAGTGACTGTAACACTTTCTTTATTTCACAACTGCAATTTCGGCCTTAGGACATTATCGAGTGCATGCTACTGGCAGTATGTAAACAGTAATCTGCCGCTGCTGTTTAGTGCGTAAGTGACTGGTGATGGCCTAACGAACATGAGTGTCTACAGATTATGTTGTTTTATGACATATGCATATGTGTACTCGCAATATGTAACAGCGTCACGAATGTATTTAATAGTAATGACAACGACAAATAAATGTGTCCGCTCATTTTAAGTTGACATGGCTTAAAGCCCAAAAAATCTGCACTTGATAATGGCCTTAGGCCGAAATTGCAATCGTGAAATAAAGAAAGTGTTACAGTCACTGGCGTAAATATGATGTCTTTTATAAACTGGAGGCTAACCTGACGAGACTCTGAGATTTTGCACACGTCAACTGACTTTCTGTTCGATGGAAATTATTATGAACAGACGCCTTTTCACTATCGTTGGCTGTGGCTAATTTGTTCATGGAAGATTCCGAGGAGAAGGACATGGAGCAAGCCCAAGTAAAACCAATCTGTTCCTACGTGAGTGTCATGTTCATCGTTTGGTAAATTTAGCTAAATTTCTTTATCACCTGAACTCGCTTAATTCCAGCATACGATTTATCATGGCGGTGGATTAGTGTGGCGTTCACTCGTTTCCTGACGTCTTGGCGAAACAGAAACCAGATGACAAGCTGGTATGCGGTGGATACAGAAAACGTACATATGCTGATCTGTGTCTACACGCCTCTAGTAGTTACCAAAACTCCCAGCGTGCAGACGTTCCATGCACATTTGTTGAAGCACCTGAAGTCAAAGAAGGGGGATTACAGATTAAGGTCTCGTCTACGGGGCGATCATTAGAAATGCTGCTGAAGTCGATGTTCAGAAGAAATGAGAAGCAACAGGCAGATAAAACGTGTGTTTGGACATGTTATACCCAGTTAACAGCAGGCAGAAACTGAGGAGCACAAATCACTACCTTGCATCCCGTTAGTCGGCAATACCTCCAGAATTATCGGCAGAATCTTGGAGAGTCACATTGTCAAATATTAAATTCACCCACCTCCGAAAACCTTGACACTGCTCGGTTCTGTGAAGAATGATCAAGGCCGTCCAAAGCCAGTTTTCTACCCAATATCCCGCCAATGCCGCAAGGCTTACGTTGAGCAAGAAGTACGGACGGTAGAAAAAGAGATGTCGCGAACACACACGGGACACTGTATTATGCTAGATCACCAAATTAGCAGTGGCCAACCACATTATAGGAATGTGCCGTACCGTCGATTAAAACAAATAAAGAAACCTAGGCAAGTTTCCCCCATCTGGGATTTTGAGAATTAATAGGCCGTTAGTGGTCTAATTGGCAAATATAGTGACCTAAACTGATTCAGGTGTGGAACCTTTCATTAACACAAGGAAAACCAAGGACTTCCCGTGCAGTGAGGTTCGCCACAGACAGAGACAGAGTGAAGACCTAGACCGCAGGTCGCAGCTATGCGTTGCTGTTTAGGACGTGACTTGGAGGGGCACCCGAGAATTCTACAAAATTCTGCTAGACGACTCAGTCAGAATTCCTACGTTACGTTTGGTCTTTCGAAAAGTCTGAATCAACATCATCCGCTCCGTCGCTCTTTGACCATACTGGCATCTAATCGGGAGATGACAGAAAGAAGCCCGAAATACTGTTTCGATCTTTCGATATTGTTTCAGCGTATTGTTGCGTAATTCGATTCCTCCTTTCAGCCATTACGCGAACGCAGAAACTGCAGATACTAAGTGATCGAGGAATAGAAAATAAACGAAAAGAGCTCAGCACTGGAAGGTCATATGGACTGGATGAAGTACCCGTGAGACTTTGTAGAGTTTATAGCAAATAAGTTAATACCCTTCGCAACAAATTAAACCATAAATGTTTGAGAATCCCGTAACCGTTTACCATTCCGATGTAAGTTTGAAATTTGGCTCAGAGATGAGAATAACCTTCTTCTGTAATGGTGTAAAATGATGGCGCCCTGCAACATCATCTTGAGGCTTGGCGAAGCTACAAACAGCAAGATGTCGACACATGTGAAACAAAGGCCACAGCTCAGAATGTCATGTGAGCTGTGAGGTAAATGAATGGTGTCACGTTGGCACCAATTCCATCCAACGCCACCGTAGACGTGTCCACAATTCACCCTTTTGCCGCCTGTGCGTTGAAGGTCAGAACTGCCACACCAAGAGTTGAAATCATGCGGTATTCTTGTGGGTGACCGACGGAAACTTTTCACAGAGACCGCCGCGATACGAAAATGTATCACATGGGTGCCACAATGGGTAACAATTAAAAGCACACTTTCACTTGGGGTGCTGATTCCCAGACACTACGCAGTCGGAAACGATGGCTTGTAGTGCAGAGTGCAGCAACATGACATTATTGACAAAATTAGATACTGCTACCTCCCTCTGGGCGTGTCAACCTTACGCTGAAGACTTCGTCGGGGTGCAAACCTACTGAAAGTGTTTTGCTCTCTTTGGATTGTATTGCCACGGCAATTATTACTCGTATAAAGGATGCAACAACTATGTTCCTTTCAAAACCATTTGACGAAATTTGAACGTGGTCTGAAGTTGAAGAAACGTTTTACGCTTTTTGGAGGTTCTGTCTCGTGCCCTCCTGTGGCGTGACGACGGGGGTGCTATATTATGGTGTGCGTGATTAAGACGGCAAGTGGTCCCTCTAAGACACCCCAATTCGACAACACACTCGGTGCCACCGAAGCACCATTATTACGCAATTTAAAATGTACTGGTCGGAAACTTCGACACCTACTGTATTTAGTCTCGCGTTTGCTCTGACGCCTGAGGATTATGCAACCTCTTCGACAATCATTACGTTGATTTTGCGACACGTCCGATTTGGGGAGAATTGTGGTCAAATTTGGTGCCAATGTGACATCGTTAACCCACCTTAAAGTTCACATGAACTTCTGAGCTGTGGCAATTTTTTGGCATTTGTCTGCACTTTATTGTTTGAAGCGTCGCTGAACCCGAGGGTGAACCGCAGGCTGCCACGCTTTAGCACCATTACAGAGGTCGGTTCCAGTCACCTATAAGTCATATTTAAAATTTACGCATCGGAATGGGAGACAATTACAGCGTAGACAACAACGTCCATGTTTGTCAGTGTTCATTGACTTGGGGAAGGCCTTCAATACAGTTTGGGGCTGTCGCTGAGTCAATACAATATGCTTGTAGCAAATATAGTTCCAGATTTGTGACTGGATTCTTGTCATCCTAGCAAGTAGAACTCAACTCGTTATTTTCAACGGGAAAAAAAAATCGACAGATGCAAAGTAGCTTCAGGAGTTCTTCAAGGGGGTATTACGAGGCCGTTATTGTTTACAGTATACATATCCATTTGGTGGATATGTCGAGAGTTCAGTGACACCGTTCGCAGTCGACGCCGTTGTCTGTATGAAAGTTATAACTTGAAATGTGAGAAGACCTGCTAAGGATCGATGATTGGTCCAGCAACTAACAGTTAACCCTAACAAAAAAACAAATGTAACTCATTACTCATAACGAAGGCGAAGAGATCCATTACTGTTTTATTTCTCTGTTGGCAGTAAAACACTGGAAATAATAACAACTATAAAATAAAATACCGAGGAATAGCCATCTGGAGCGACAGTTAGGAATACCAGATGCTAGGCCGAGTTTCTTTGGGGAAGTCCTAAGAAAATAAATTTAATAAAAAAAATAGTTTATGAAACACTTGTAATGGCGATTCTTGTGCATTGCTCAAGAGTGTGAGACCCTTACCACCAGGTAGATTCAGTAGAAGAGAGAGAGAGGGAGAGAAGAGAGAGAGAGAGAGAGAGAGAGAGAGAGAGAGAGAGAGAGAGAGAGAAGATCAACACTGTACTCACCTTGTGCCATTAAGCAAGTCTGTTATTGCCAAACATTGTATTTCCGCTAGACATTCAATGGATTATGCTAAACGATGATTCTGACCACAGTAACATCTTTTTCGTACTCCATTATTGAAGAATCCTCGGAAATACGCCTGGCGGGAAATCTGGTGAACCGAGAAAACGGCTACCAGTTGGACAGTGCAGGAGGGCTCATCATCTTCACGGTTTGCTGTAATCGAAGCTGCGAGCAGTAATCCAGCTGAGTTCCGCGGTTGCACCAGGGAGGGCGCTGCCGCCGGATAGTCGGTCCGTCTGTCATCTTGACTTTGACGCATGCGTGGAATACTCGCACTTTGGAACGGAGGACGCCTGCGTCATTCTTCGATGCCGCGCCTAAGGTTGACTGGCTGGTGCTCAGTTGAAATATCGTAGAATGTACTGAACGACAACGTCCTGGAAGCCAGGAATTGTTTGATCATGCAGTTTGCGTCTATCTCTACGTGTCTGTTACTTCAGTTGTTTCAACATTTTCGTGACACTCTGCTACGGGTCAAGATACCTGTGACCATTCATGCTGCTCTACTTTGTACCCGTTCAATATCCCCTCTTAGTCCTTTGTGATATGGGTGCCACATACTTGAGCTCTACTTTAGGGTGGATCGAATGAGTGTTTTGTATACAGTCTCCTTTGTAGAGTTACTGGATTCCCCTAGTATTCTATCAACGAACCGCAGTGAAAAGATGTGACTAAATGTTGTCGCAACTTCTTTAGGACAGTACTTCATTATAGATAACTGCAACGTCTGCTAAAAGTGCGAGGTTACTATTAATTTTAGCCGCGCAGGATTAGCCAAGCGATCTAGGGCACTGCAGTTATGGACTGTGCGGCTGGTCCCGGCGGAGGTTCGAGTCCACCCTCGGGCATCGGTGTGTATGTTTGTCCTCAGCATAATTTAGATTAAGTAGTGTGTAAGCTTAGGGACTGATGACCTTAGCAGTTAAGTCCCATAAGATTCCACACACGTTTGATCATTTTTTTATTTATTTTATCCGTAAGGTCATTAATGTACGACATGAACAGCAATGGTTCAAACACACTTTCCTGGAGCGCACCCAAAGTTACTTCAATCAGTGACTCTCCATGTAAGATAACTTGCTGCGTTCTCTACACCAAAAAATGCCAAGTCTTGTCATAAAGTTTCCTTACTACCTATTTCGATCGTACTTTTGATAATAATCGCAGGTATGGTATTACGTGAAGTACATCTTGATAAGCGACAAATCTTCCCTCTAACTAATTACCTTGATCCACGTTTTCCAGTGCGAGTTGTGTTTCAAGTTCTATGTTTCGAGAATCATGCTAGTGAGGTTCATCCTTTTCAAGAAAGCTCATTACGTTTCAGTTTAGAATATGTTCTAAGATTCTACAAAGGTGTTACGGTAGTCTTGTGGATCGCTTCTGCTACCATTGTTGTTGACGGGTGTGACCTGTGCTGCCTTCCAACTGCTGCGCACAGCTTTTTGTGCGAGTGATCAGCGGTAGATCATAGTTAGTAGAGGGGCTAATTCAGCCGTAAAATCAATGTAGGAAGGATCTAATGGGACTCCATTGGATCCTGGAGCCTGGTTCCATTTTAATGATTTCAGCTGTTTCTGGCCGCTACTAACAAAGCATAATCTTCCATGTATTAATAAATGCTGAATACAACTACAACCAGCACAATTTCCATAAATTCAGGTGACACACATTAGCCATGCTCGTCAGATAGTGACTCGACATACGTGACAATATAATCGGCGTGGCTGTGCATGTAATTATCGACAACACGCCTGTTCCACGAGACCAGTCTATTAACGCCAATCAAGTCGTGTTTCCCCAGGAGCCGGAAACGACGCTCTCACTCTAACACCTACCTTTTGAAGCCAGGCTGCTATCACGCGTTGGTTTGAAGCCCATTGATGGAAAGAATTTCTATCTCTGGGATTTAGTTTATTAGGAGAGCAACGTGGAGTTACGCACTAGGTTTGTCCAACAGCGATCTTCTCTGTAATATCTTTTGTCGCTGCACGAAGTCAGAAATACACGGGCGAACAAAATCATATGGTCAGCTGCGTAGTAGCGTGTGAGTCGAATCTTGGAACGCAAAAATGCAGCGAATCTGCGTGGCATCGTTTCAACTAGACGGTAGTAAACAAGATATGTGGAACGAGATGTCTACGCACAGGTACGAGCCAGTCTCCATAGACACGGATCTGGTGCCCCCTGCACATTTACTGTCCAACACATCAAATGGTTCAAATAGCTCTGAGCACTTTAACTTAGAACTACTGAAACCTAAATAAACTAAGGACATCACAAACATCCATGCCCGAGGCAGGATTCGAACCTGCGACCGTATCGGTCGCGCAGTTCCGACTGTAGCGCCTAGAACAGCTCGGCCAGCCTGGCCGGCTCCAGCACATCAACGTGAGTTCACTACCAACATGAGTTTCTCAAAGTGATGCAGCAGGATTCTGGCCTTTTGACACGGAGAATTATCCTGATGGAAAATATCAGAACATCCAAATAAATTGCAAAACGATTTAGAAAACATATCTGTATGGTACAGAAATGGGCAATTTACCCCAAATAATGAAAAGTGTGAGGCCATCCACATGAGTGCTAAAAGGAATCCGTTAAATCTAGGTTACGCGAAAAATCAGTCGAAGCTAAAGGCCGTAAATTCAACTAATTACCTATCAATTACAATTACTAATAATTTAAATTGAAAAGAACGCATAGAAGATGTCGTGGTGAAGGAGAACCAAAGACTGCATCTTATTGGCAGAACACTTAGAAGATGTAACAGATCTACTAAAGACACTGCCTACATTGTGCTTGTCAGTCCTCTTTTGGAGGACTGTTACGCAGTATGGGGTTCTCACCGGATATGCTTAATGGAGTACATCGAGAAGGTTCAAAGAAGGGCAGCACGTTTTGTATTATCGAGAAATAGGGGAGAGAGTGTCACGGACATGATACAGTATTTGGGGTGGATATCGTTAGATTAAAGGCGTTTCCGGTTGCGGCGGGAACTTCTCACAAAATTTCAGTCACCATCTTTCTCCTCCGAATGGGAAAATATATTGTAGACGCCGACCTACATAGAGAGAAAAGATTATAGTAGTAAAATAAGGAAAATCAGCGATCGCACGGAAAAATATAGGTGTTCGTTTTGTCCGCGCGCTGTTCGAGATTAGAATAATAGAGAATTATTGTGAAGGTGGTTCAATGATCCCTCTGCCAGGCACTTAAGTGTGATTTGCAGAAGTATCCATGTAGATGTAGATGAGGATGTGGTGGTCAGTCCACCCTAATCTGGCAATTGCAGTTGAGCGGAAGGGCCGGGCCACATAAGCAACATTCACAGTTTAGAACAACAACACTTTTATTAAACTTTTCTTCTCGAAATAAAATTTTATCTTTAAAATTTTTGTGATAAGGTCACCCGTGGTCTAGGGGTAGCGTCTTTGATTCATAATCAAAACGTCTTCGGTCCCAGGTTCGATCCTCACCACTGCCTAGACTTTGATAAATAATCAGCATTGGAGGCCGAAGACTTCCGGCATAAGAAGTCAGCCTCATTCTGCCAACGGCCTCTTCAAAGAGGGCGGAGGAGCGGATAGAGGTTCAGGGCACTCTCTTGTGCTAGGGGTGGGAAATTTCCCCTAAAGGCGGAAGAATCAGCAATGATCAACGACATGAGGATGGAGAAGGCAATGGAAACCACTGCATTAAAGACACGTAACGTGTATCCACAGGACATGTGGCCTGTAGTTGAAGAAGTGTCATGATGATCTCTCCATTGGGATCTCCGGGAGGGGCTGCCAAGGGGGAGGTTACCATTAGAAAAAGATTGAATAATCAACGAAAGGATATTGTTCTACGAGTCGGGGCGTGGAATGTCAGAAGCTGGAACGTGGTAGGGAAACTAGGAAATCTGAAAAGGGAAATGCAAAGGCTCAATCCAGATATAGTAGGGGTCAGTGAAGTGAAGTGGAAGGAAGACAAGGATTTCTGGTCAGATGAGTATCGGGTAATATCAACAGCAGCAGAAAATGGTATAACAGGTGTAGGATTCGTTATGAATAGGAAGGTAGGGCAGAGGGTGTGTTACTGTGAACAGTTCAGTGACCGGGTTATTCTAATCAGAATCGACAGCGGACCAACACCCACAACGATAGTTCAGGTATACATGCCGACGTCGCAAGCTGAATATGAACAGATAGAGAAAGTGTATGAGGATATTGAAACGGTAATGCAGTATTTAAAGGGAGACGAAAATCTAATAGTCATGGGCGACTGGAATGCAGTTGTAGGGGAAGGAGTAGAAGAAAAGGTTACAGGAGAATATGGGCTTGGGACAAGGAATGAAAGAGGAGAAAGACTAATTGAGTTCTGAAACAAGTTTCAGCTAGTGATAGCGAGTACCCTGTTCAAGAGGAGAAGTTATACTTGGGAAAGGCCGGGAGATACGGGAAGATGTCAATTAGATTACATCATGGTCAGACAGAGATTCCGAAATCAGATACTGGATTATAAGTCGTACCCAGGAGCAGATATAGACTCCGATCACAATATAGTAGTGATGAAGAGCAGGCTGAAGTTCAAGACATTAGTCAGGAAGAATCAATACGCTAAGAAGTGGGATACGGAAGTTCTAAGGAATGACGAGATACATTTGAAGTTCTCTAACGCTATAGATACAGCAATAAGGAATAGCGCAGTACGCAACACAGTTGTAGAGGAATGGACGTCTCTAAAAAGGGCCATCACAAAAGTTGGGAAGGAAAACATAGGTACAAAGAAGGTAGCTGCGAAGAAACCATGGGTAACAGAAGAAATACTTCAGTTGACTGATGAAAGGAGAAAGTACAAATCAGGAATACAGAAATACAGGTCGCTGAGGAATGAAGTAAACAGGAAGTGCAGGGAAGCTAAGACGAATTGGGTGCAGGAAAAATGTGAAGACATCGAAAAAGATATGATTGTCGGAAGGACGGACTCAGCATACATGGAAGTCAAAACAACCTTTGGTGACATTAAAAGCAACGGTGGTAACATTAGGAGTGACACGGGAATTCCACTGTTAAATGCAGAGGAGAGAGCAGACAGGTGGAAAGAATACATTGAAAGCCTCTATGAAGGTGAAGATTTGTCTTATGTGATAGAAGAAGAAACAGGGGTCGATTTAGAAGAGATAGGGGATCCAGTATTAGAATCGGAATTTAAACGAGCTTTGGAGGACTTACGGTCAAATAAGGCAGAAGGGATAGACAACATTCCATCAGAATTTCTAAAATCACTAGGGGAAGTGGCAACAAAACGACTATTCACGCTGGTGTGTAGAATATATGAGTATGGCGACATACCATCTGACTTTCGGAAAAGCATCATCCACACAATTCCGAAGACAGCAAGAGCTGACAGGTGCGAGAATTATCGCACAATCAGCTTAACAGCTCATGCATCGAAGCTGCTTACAAGAATAATATACAGAAGAATGGAAAAGAAAATTGAGAATGCGCTAGGTGACGATCTGTTTGGCTTTAGGAAAAGTGAAGGCACGAGAGAGGCAATTCTGACGTTACGGCTAATAATGGAAGCAAGGCTAAAGAAAAATCAAGACACGTTCATAGGATTTTTCGACCTGGAAAAAACGTTCGACAATATAAAATGGTGCAAGCTGTTCGAGATTCTGAAAAAAGTTGGGGTAAGCTATAGGGAGAGACGGGTCATATACAGTATGTACAACAACCAAGAGAGGATAATAAGAATGGACGATCAAGAACGAAGTGCTCGTATTAAGAAGGGAGTAAGACAAGGCTGTAGCCTTTCGCCCCTACTCTTCAATCTGTACATCGAGGAAGCAATGATGGAAATAAAAGGAAGGTTCAGGAGTGGAATTAAAATACAAGGTGAAAGGATATCAATGATACGATTCGCTGATGACATTGCTATCCTGAGTAAAAGTGAAGAAGAATTAAATGATCTGCTGAACGGAATGAACAGTCTAATGAGTACACAGTTTGGTTTGAGAGTAAATCGGATAAAGACGAAGGTAATGAGGAGTAGTAGAAATGAGAACAGCGAGAAACTTAACATCAGGATTGATGGTCACGAAGTCAATGAAGTTAAGGAATTCTGCTACCTAGTCAGTAAAATAACCAATGACGGGCGGAGCAAGGAGGACATCAAAAGCAGACTCGCTATGGCAAAAAATGCATTGGCCAAGAGAAGTCTACTAATATCAAATACCGGACTTAATTTGAGGAAGAAATTTCTGAGGATGTACGTCTGGAGTACACCATTGTATGGTAGTGAAACATGGACTGTGGGAAAACCGAAACAGAAGAGAATCGAAGCATTTGAGATGTGGTGCTATAGACGAATGTTGAAAATCAGGTGGACTGATAAGGTAAGGAATGAGGAGGTTCTACGCAGAATCGGAGAGGAAAGGAATATGTGGAAAACACTGATAAGGAGATGGGACAGGTTGATAGGATATCTGCTAAGACATGAGGAAATGACTTCCATGGTACTAGAGGGAGCTGTAGAGGGCAAAAACTGTAGAGGAAGACAGAGATTGGAATACGTCAAGCAAATAATTGAGGACGTAGGTTGCAAGTGCTACTCTGAGATGAAGAGGTTAGCACAGGAAAGGAATTCGTGGCGGGCCGCATCAAACCAGTCAGTAGACTGATAAAAAAAAAAAATTAAAAAAAAATTGCGAAGAATCCTTACAAGCACGGGCAAGCGCCCTATCAAACTATAACATTAATCTTTAAACAGGCACTAAGTGATTCGCAAGTTAATTAAATTCTGTACACAGTAAAGCTCATAAAAGGAGACTACAATCATGAGATAAAGTTTAACCAATCATGGATATCACAATTTTCTTAAAAATAAAATACAAACAGATACACCCCTTCGTGACAGATTTTCAAAATAGGTGACGTCGCATAGGCACGGACTACTTCAAGTAGCATGAGGGGGAGGGGGGGGGGGGGCAACTGGACCCAGACCAGGCGGCTAGACCCAGAACCCACAGCAAGCGGACGAGCTGGACAGGGTGCGCACACAGTACACTATAACACACCGAAAAAAAGGTATTGGAGCCCGTGCTACTACACAGTTTCAGAGAAAGGTGGGGGGGGGGGGGGGGGGGGGAGAAAACGGCAAACATTAATTCCTCAAACGTAAAATAACTACGATGTATAAAATAATGACCTATTTTACGAACATTGAAATATAATAGTCAAGGGTGAATCAATAACTAATGCCCTTAATGTAACCTTAAAGGACGAGGGCGGATAGCGTAATACCAAGTCAACTCAGAAATTTAAACTACACTAGTAAGTAAACATAAGCTCACTGAAACTGGGGAGCTCATTTAAATTACCCTTTAACAGGATACTGATAAACTTAAACAGTCAAGTAAGACTAGCATTTCACTGTTTACGAGTGAACAAGTAATGCAATTAGATAACACAGAACGTACAGATTCCATGTTAAGCCTTTGCTTTGAACCAATTATAACAACGTCCACACAGCTCAGAGTATCAGGAAAAATATTATTTTCACCATATTGGATTATGCCGTCCCTCACTCCGAACAGCAATAGTACCAATTAATACAACTCGCTTTCTCGGACTGTATCACATCACAAAATCCAGATAAACCTTTAACCAAACACAATAACACGTGTTTACTTAAACAGAACTAAATAGAGGGGATCTTTCGGTTGGCAAGACAACAGTTACCAGTCATGGTGCCGATACTTGGGAGGCAAGAATCAGTATAATATGCTCACCAAAAACATGACAATCAATTCTCACCAAATCTTTTATGAAATCCTTTACAGATCCAAATCAGGGCCGCACGACTCGATTCGGGTAATGCGGCCGAATCCAGCTCCCACACTACAAGCCAGGGTCGGTCTTGCAAACGTGTCAAACGCACCACAACCTCTGCGTCGTGCCCTGGTCTGCTCAACCACCCTCTCCCTGATTCCCCAGCGCCGGGAGGCTCTCCGGCTGTCCCTCTCTAGCGCCACACGCCCGTCGCGGCCAAAAGCCACGTCAAACGGCCGAGCCCAAAGATCACACCATGTCGACCCGAACGATGAATCGATACGAGCCGGCACGGCTCTATCCCCATCAAATGGTTCAAATGGCTCTGAGCGCTATGGGACTTAATATCTGAGGCTAGAACTTACAACTACTTAAACATAACTAACCTAAGGACATCACACACATCCATGCCCGAGGCAGGATTCGTACCTGCGACCGTCGCGTTCGCGCGGTTCCAGACTGAAGCGCCTAGAACCGAACGGCCACACCGGCCGGCTATCCCCATCAGGACATTAATCACGATGGGATGCAGGTGGTCCGCAATAATGTTCATGTAGTCCACAGCTGACATGGCCCCTTTCGACTATTACCACAGGTCCTATGAAAGCTCAGACGAATCTCCAGTGTTCATAATAGTGTCCCAGGCGGCCTTTGGCAGTGGCACAGTACATATTTCGAGCAGTTTGTCGCCTGGATGACGGGTTATCGGGGAACGACCTTCGACCTGGTGAAACAAGAAACGACAGGTGACACGTTTCCATAGATCGACGGTCAATGTCGATGGTCCTGTGCTCAGTACATAAGTGATTGTGTAATTGGGTCAACAAGACAAGAAATAAGAGTCGGCTGTTGTGGAACACCATGTTCACCATCTTACACTAAACAGAGTGCTTCGAAACACTTGTGCCAGCACCTGCATTGTAGTCTGTCGTCAGGTCTTGGAAATGGATTAATAACTGCAATTGACCACAACACAGTATTTATTTGTAATGATAACACTTTCGGTCATAATGAAACCATCCTGAGACCATTTATACCATGGTGATAGGATACGGTTGTGAACGGAGCAAGTGTCGAGGAGGTACACAAGCAATTGTGTCTGCTTGAGCTATTGCCGTTCGTAGAGCCACAACACAAGCTCCGTTCACCACCACCGCCTATAATCACGGTATACATGCTCTGAAAGTGGTCACATTCTGATCTAAACCGGTTATCACTACAAATAACTATTTTATTTTAGCTAGCCGCTGATTTTCTCCAAGAAAAATGTTCCGAAAATTACTGTCCCCAGATCTGCCATGGATCGCTGCGTATCGTGCTTTATCAACCTCGCAAGCCTTCGACCTCCTCAGTTCTATGATTAGACGTGGACGTCCTGCATTTTATGCGGCTCGTGGTTTCGCCGCCTTTCAATCACTTTCCACAGATGCTCACGACAGTAGCACACTAACAGCCGGATTCGATACGCTCGTTCGCAGATGCCGGTCCATAACAATTTCATCTTTGGTAAAGTCACTTATGTCAGGGGATTTCTCATTTACAGACCTAACAATTGTTACAAATGACTCCCCATTCGTCTCTGTTCTGTTTATGTACTACCCTCACGGCGTCACATGCCAACAATGCTAACACTTGATATTTAGTCCCGCGGTAGGCGGCGTCCTTATTTATAGGGTTTCCAGTGTGTAATAGCAGAAAATCTGATAAATTACAACACTCAAAGTAATTCTATATTAATACAGAAAATCTGAAGTGAGTCCTTAACTGACTCCTATGCTGAGTCAAGCAACCCACAAAGCGATTGTACATCGTAGTTCAAACAATGGAAAATAAAAGAAAAGTAGTATTTTGTTTGTATTTTAGTGTTCGTCTTCTTGGAAGGCGCTTCCGTGGAAAGCCGAAGCGGGAGCAGTAGGGAAACAGAGTGGGTGAAAATACCTCTCATGCTGGCAAGCCTCAATAAATGTTTCTACGACCATGAATAGAGAATATGGTGTTACACGGAAGAAAGACGATGCACATAGTCTGGAGGAGAGCATTTATCGGTATCCAGGGCTGTTCACAGCAAGGCTTCGAAAGAAGACTAAATCTCATTGTCTTCTGATGTTTACTGTAGGGGATGTGCAGAAGAGAATTGGGTGGCTTTCTGACGTGACGTGCACCATAGTCCAGTATCACCCCTTAGTTGTGAAACGTCCCCTTTGAAGAATTTATACACGACTGTGCTTAAACTGAAACACAATATTTTTGGCGCAACGCAATCTGACTTCCAAAAATCCCTACGAAAGAATGGCCCTGACTAACATTAACCAATACGTTTCACAAATCACTTACCTCACAAAAATCTTCGTTACTCAAGCTACTGCAATACAGCGAGCGCTACTACTGCCAGCTAAATAAAAGATTCAAACTACTGCAGGCACTAACTACTGATAGGTATAGTTAGCAAATGAAAGATTTTAATACAGAACAGGCAATGTATTTACCTTAATAGTCATAATATATATGATAGTTCATGACACCCAGTCTTACAAATTACAAAACTCCGCCATCTCTCTCCCCACATCCACCACTGCAGGCGGCTCACCTCCAACTGCGCAACGCTACGCGCTGTTAGCATCCAGCTGCCGCAGCTCAACACTGCAATGGCAGACAACAATGCAAACTAAACACAGACTGCGCACAGCACAGCCAGTGATTTTCATACAGAGCGCTACGTGGCGGCGGTGTTACCAATAAAAAATCCTAAACAGCCTACTTACAGTTGCTTATAATATTATGGGATCATTCTCGTTGTACCTCCCACTAAACGCATCCAGCTCCTTAAGCTTTTTCTCATGGCTGAGACTGCAGTCTAGTTAATAACTTAAAATCCATCATGATGTACATCAAAATTCAATTCGAAACCTGCATAATCAGACAGGTGAGTTCTGTGATCTGTAACCTACTATGTTCAAAATTCATAAAGAAACATATGTGATCCCGACTTTCTGACATTTTTGAACTTCTCTATATTTCAATTCCTTCGACTAGAGGCCGTCTTGCATTTTGTACAGCACGTTGGCCATCGCTTTGAAAACTTGAACCTGTCTTCATGTTCTGTTACCTTCATGATGAACTTAGGGTTTTCGGAAGCACTTGCAATGATTTCACAATGTTCTTTCGCGGCGTACACTCTACTAGCTCTTCCGTGTACCCTTATCACCATGGATTATTTCCTGTCACATACGTTATACGAATGTTAACAAATAGGACAACACTGGGCCACTTTATCAAAATTCTTAGTGCTCACCAACGATGGAAATATTAGATTCTTACAGTGATTTTTATTTCGTCTATCGTAACTATCGGAGAACAAGAATAGCTCTTTGACAATTTCTGGTACATTTTATTTTACATGATCAAATCACAAGGAGAAAACTTCATTTGCTCTTTTCTTCGCAGTGTCTTCATGGTATACATGCATTACAGACTCATTACTCTTCATGTTACGCCTACACTTTAGCAGTATCGTTCAACATACGACTTTAAACGAGGAAACGAAATGTAACGCATAGTACATTAGGTATTCGAGAGACGATAAACTGTGAGGTAACAGGCGAATTGTGGCGGCCTGAAAATATTCTATGTCCGTAGTTGGCGTGGCCACGCGGGCCGCTAGCCAAGCCGGGGCTCGTCAGCAATGGCGTGGAGCCGAACATTAGCCGGAGCAAGAGGGGTAACCCCAGCGCATGGCCCAGAAAGACGCCGTGGCTGGGAACTCAATGTTGACGCTGCGTCGAGGAATGGGCTTTGTGTCGATGAAGGAGATTTTTATGCCGGGAGTGCCAAAGATGTAATAGTACCTGCAGACTTCATTTAACTGCAATTTTTCATTTATAAATTTCTATGTTACATTCAAAATTCGCGATTGCCGAGTGATGGTAATCTGCGACAATTCACTTCATGTGTATATTCATACTGTATATTGTAGACTCAGCAGTATTTGGCTTGTAATGCAGTAACTACGTATCCCAGCCCCTAGACAACAAAACCAGCCAAATCTTTTAACATTTATGAGTGTACATAGATGAGCGCCACCATTATTTTTTTTTTTTTTTTTTTGAAACCCCACAACACGAAGAGGATCACCATTTACAGCCATTTCAGAAATGGCTTCGCTGTAACTAAGTCGCAAGAACATATTTACAATTTCTGGAATAAAACCCTTTTCATGTGTGTATAGAACCTAGTATCTTTGTCAAAATTTGGAATAAGGACCTTTCAATAATGGCTATATCATTTATAAGGAGTAATGAACAAAACTGTATAAAAACACAAAGCCAGTCTCCTCTCAGATTGTGACTTTCAGTTTCTTATGTTAATTGTCAGTACTTCTCAGGATACAAAATATTGGTTCGAGAGGGTATTGAATAAGGCAGAAACTGACTATTTTAGAAAAGTGCTCGAAGACATGAGCTGGAGTGATGCACACTTGAATTAAAAATTACAACTTATTTATTGATAGTCTTTACCTTATTTGAGAGCTTTTTTTCGGCCACATGTAACCAGATTATACCAAGCTCTACCAAAGAGCCATGGGTACCTAAAATCAATAAATAAATATTGTAAGACAAAGAGGAAACTACACATGTCAGTCAGAAGCAGTTTTTGTGTTAATGCTATAGCCATAAATTATGTTAGAAGATTCCTCGAAGACATGAACTGGCGTGACGTATACTTGAATTATAAATACAACTAGCTTATTAATAAGCCATTAACTTATTTGAAAGCTTTCCTTCTGTCGCAAATAACCAGATTATATGAAGCTCTACCAAAGAGTCACGGATTCCTCAAGGAATTAAGATATCTTGTAAGACAAAGAGGAATTTGTACATGTCAGTCAGAAACAGTTCTCGCGTTTATCCTATAGCTCATTAGGCACTTAAGAGCCAAAGAAACAGGTACACCTGCCGAATATCGTGTAGGGCCCCTCTAGCACACAGAAATGCCGCAAGAACCAAAGAAACAGGTACATCTGCCGAATATCGTGTAGGGCCCCTCTAGCACACAGAAATGCCGCAAACACGAGACATGGACTCCATTAATGTCTGAAGTAGTGCTGGAGGGAATGAGCACCATAAATCCTGCAGGGCTGTCTATAAATCTGTAAGAAAGCGAGGGGTGGAGACCTCTTCTTAACAGCACGTTGCAAGGCAGCCCAGATATGCTCTATAATGTACACATCTAGGGAGTTTGGTGGCCAGCGGAAGTGTGGCCGAGCGGTTCTAGGCGCTTCAGTCTGGAACCGCGGGACCACTACGGTCGCAGGTTCGAATCCTGCCTCGGGCATGGATGTGTGTGATGTCGTTAGGCTAGTTAGGTTTAAGTAGTTCTAAGTTCTAGGGGCTGATGACCTCAGATATTAAGTCCCATAGTGCTCAGAGCCATTTGAACCATTTGTTGTCAGACGTACGAGATAGAAAACTAAATACACCAGATACTTAGCTTTATTTCGTTCCATAATATCACACAGGTTTATTTCCTGGGCTGACTGATCAACCCAAGCTAAAGGTTTTCGAGGCTAAACGTGTGTAAGGCAAATTTGTGGTGTGAACCCAAGAAGGTCCTTCAGAGGCCCATTCAAGGAACTGCCTCCCAATATGTTTATTCGTTAGTGAAATTCGTTGTTTGAATTGTGTATCTTTTTCAGACCTACAGATCAGTACTATTAATTATAGTAATCTTTATGAACATTCGAAGTTACTTACTCGGTCCAGGAAGATGTTCAAGGACATCCGTTTTCAGTGCCCACTGCTGCCTAATCCTTTTACTCTGTTCCAGAATTTCTTTTACTATCAATAACATCAAATAAATATGTTACATAAATCCAAATTTCATAATTTCAGAGCAGTAATGTCATCAGTGCAAATAATTGTTATAAACTGATTCTCTGTTTGGTGCATTTCTACAACAGTATGACAACTATCGAACGCACCGAACTGTATTCCTCATTGGCATGTAGTGTGGCAGTTTTACCTCTTAAACGAAAATACAGCATCGGCGGGTCTAAGGTACATTAGCTATCTCTTTTTCTAAATATGCAGGGTGCTTCAGAAGTTAGGGTGAATATGCAGGGTTATGACAGAAATGATCATTCGCAAGAAAAAGGCCACGAAAACATGGGCTCTAAAACGCATACCTTAAGAGCTATGAGCAATTCTTGATCCACTATCGAAGATCAAGAATTGCTCATCGCTCTTAAGGTATGCGTATTAGAGCACATGTTTACTTCACTTTTTTGTTTCGAACTGTCATGTCCCTGAATACTGTCTAAACATTCATGGTGGTGCCTGTTTGTTCTATATCATGTCTCCCTACCACTTTCGCGCAACGACGTTCTGAGCGTGTTTTTTAGGGAATTGACTAGTTTGAACCTGGGACCTGTTGCTGGTAAGGAGACGCCACACCACACATGACATGTAGAATTCAGAAGAGTTCAGTGAGACTAGCGATGATACAACCAAATACTAAATGATCTCAGCGTCAGCTCCACTGCACTCCCTGTAAAAGAATCTTAATACTAACTAAATCTAGAGGAAGGGGTTCAAGGCTTTACTATTTTTAGTTAGCTGGTAAAATAACGTCGAAAAATCAGTTAAGTTTACCATTGGAAATTTTATTCTACTCACAAAACATTGTTTATAAATTGCACTATTGATAAAAGGAAGTGATTTAATATAGGATGGTAAAAACCAACTGCGTTCAACAAAAATGTGAACGAATATTCCCTGAATGGGTTTCCAAGTTCTACAATGGATCGAAGGATGACCTATGCCATACCACATCTATAATCTAGGTTTAAATTAAGTTTCACAAAAGATAAAACTATCAAAATGGTCTACAGTGACCCTCAATTATATTTAATTACTTATCTAACTTGTCGTAAATTACAGTGGCTGATGTGGCTTCTCAATAACTATATAACAGAGAAATTATCGCGTTTCACATTTTTACTTCAAGTGGCAAATGTGAACACCATAAGCTTTAATTGACGATCAATACTAGTATTACTCAAAAAGGGGGTGAAACAGATGAGACTTCTGCAATTCTGAGTGAAGCCTTATGCGCTCAAAAATGCGGCATCGCGTGCGTTCATTACCTTGTCGGTGTTTAGGCAGCGTCAGGGCGGAAGCGGGCAGCACTGCTCCGCTCACCTAGCCATCTCGGAACTAACTCTCGACTTCTCCTTACTACAATTTACCGAAGTTGGTTTTAAAAAAACTATCTGGCTGTGTTTTCATCTGACCAATCAGGGTCTCAATGTTAAGCTTAAGCTCCGCCTACAAAAATTCTGTCTATCCAATGAGAAACGTTATACTTTTCGTGGTGGGGCAATGTTTATTAAAGTTTGCAACGTAACAGAGACGCTAAAAAGTCTCACGCTAAAACCTGCCACTGGTGTGGTCCTTTTAGCGTTATCGTAAGATCTATACTGTTCTTCTGGAGGGCTCTATCTTTTAACATGGGCTGGGGGGTGGTCCTAATGTAACAGACACGCATAAAGGCTCACACTAAAACTTGCGGGTGGTAGTGGCCCTTTTTGTGTTATCGTAAGATCTATACTGTTTTTCTGGAGGGCTCTAGCTTTTAACATGGGCTGGTGGGTGGTCCTTGACGTAAGAGAGACGCAAAAAAGTCTCACGCTAAAACGTGCGGGTGGTAGTCTTAGAGGTAGGCTGGCGACGTGGGTGTGCAGTCCGTCCCTTATCGTAGGGCCTTCTAGCTTAACACGGTTCTGCTCTGGGCTTCTGTTCTCGTTTCTCCCCTCGGAACTGCGTCGGTCTCACGGTGGGAAGGTATGACATGCATTTAGGCATTCTTGTGTTAGTCTGTGGTATTCCATTTGCTCACTCGTTACTCGTATTACTTTGGTTAATTTAATGTCACAATTTATTCGGAGCTATGTGACATACTACTGGATTTGCTTATCATGTCAGGGTTTTCATGGAAGGTGTTGGATTTGCCTGACACCCTACAACTTACCGTCACTTTTGAAACGCCTTGTATATTATGAATTTATTTTTGACGACTTCTACGTCCTTGAGGATCACGTCGCTACGAATCTAACCAACAAACGTATATGTAATCTATTTATTCCTAGCTGAAAGATACACTTCATTTGAACTTATCGCAACATACAGTTCTTCTAAGAACATAATTCTACAGTTTATACTCATTCAAATGGTAGGTCTCTATCATTAGCAGGTAGCAGTGATTTTTTCTTTTGATGGACACAACTGTTATTTCGTTTTTTTGTTTAACCGTTGATGCAAAAGCCATCCATTTTGATACGCCAGTGGTGCTTGGCCTGAAAGACGAAATGAGGTCCTTTAAATGTATTTGCTCATAATCTCAATTAAACTAGATAAAACAGTAAAATTAACCCATATCCCAACACTGCTGATCGTCAGTGTTTTCAATGATTACCTCATTTCATACCTAGACTATATGTATGAGGGCATATACTGGGCTGATATGAAGTGTTCTTAGGCGCCCCTTTATTGGAGACAGAACAAACTCGAGCACACACATGAACAGTAGCTGAAATAATACCTTTTTTGTTTTGTTTCTAATTACGGAAAAATCTGGAGATAAGTCTTCTTAATAATTCTCACAAACTATAAGCACAAATAACCAACAATCTTCTTGAAAACTCACTACTATCGAAGGGACAGAACGGGCTTAGTAAGGGGAGATCTCATAGTGATCATGTCACTGTATTCAAAAGACAAATTGTGACAAAAAAGGATTTCCAGCAGTAAACCATGTTGGTCTCATAGACTACAGAAAAGCTTTCGACCGTGTCACCCAACGTACTGTATGTTTAATTAGAACATCACAGGTAGCCGAAGAACTTAATGCATGTTATTGAAATCCTGTATCAAGAACCAAAAATCGTGATAAACTCGGGTGCAGAGAGGAATTATAAAAATTACTAGAGGCGTGAAACAAGGGTGTAGTTAAATTCCACACTTTTTAAATTCCGTACGAGTATTGACGACATCTTATACAATGAAAATCAAGCTCTATCTACACTACAAAACAGGACTACATAATTGTATAAATATCGCGATGTTTGCTGACGACCTAACAAGACAGAAAGGATGATCCCCATGGCCAACACACTCCCTAGACCTGATACGCAAGGAGTAAAAACTAAAAACTTCTCACGGGAAGACAAAGATCATGACTCTAGAAGGATAAAAACATTTACGTTGCTAGTTAGTGCCAAAGGTCATACTATAGAATATATTCGCATTTTAATTTCATTGTATTGAAATACCAACTACGATGAAAACGAGAGCCTGTAAGATAACGGCAGAGATAGCGATACAGATAGGAACAGGTGAGGGGTCTAATCCTGCAGTAAAAAAGAACTCACCTACTTTTTCTTCCAGTTCAACAGTTGTTCCCTGTCAGTAATTGCTTTCTGTGTAAGACTCTGTTGTATCATGGTCACACTTTTTGTAGATGTTATGTTTGCATTCGTAAATAAACAGCCAATAACATCTAGAGAAAAGGAAGACAAATCCTGATATAAGAAACGCATTTTAGAAATAGCTTGAAACCATACTTCACAGATATAATGCCTGCTGGGGAACATTTCTGGCCGAAATCCTCTCAAATGAAATGGGGGCCTTTAATATAGGGATACTTTGGCTGCCATGAGATACAATAAAAAGAGATTCAGAACTCACAGAGGAACTGTAAACGTTTTTGCACTTTCTATCGACCAGTTCGGGGTGCAGAAAGCGCTGCTGATTTACTGAGAGAGGAGCTCAGAAAAGATGTCCTTTCTATGAAAAGTAGCAGCAGATATAGTCAAACATGAAAGCCTAGACGGATGAATCTGTAGCTCTTTGGGATCATAAGATATTATTTGTGTTAGACCACCAATAGGAACGACGACTTACTTCGTGCGTGCTTTTACGATAATATCTCTAGAGATCACGACGAAAAACAAGCAAATCAGTAATCCTACTCGGAATGCTGGTTGAAGTACGTTGATTATATAATAATATTAGCCAAACACACACTTTAGTATATCAACAACAGAATGCATGAAATGTAAGACAGGATGAATATTAAGAATTCCGACAAAAGTCTTGATTGTCACACAGACAAAAAATGTGGTTGACAAACCAATAATTTTTCAGAGCATGAAGACAGGATACTGTGCCGAAATGAATAAAAAAAAGAAATACCTTAGCTCATAAAAAATGAAGTGATCTGATAACTACTAAATCTCTTCATTTTCACAGTATTACAAATATACAACAGGTCGCTTGGTAATGTGTAAGTGCAAACTGATCATTTTGTTTGTATTTAGTCCAACATTTATGTTCGTATTATGCCTGCTGATTTGTGTTAGTTGAAATAGGTGGTTCATGTAGTTGAAATAACTGGTTCATGTAATGTTAATTCAACAGCTGATTCCTCAAACTGGGGGGCTATCAAGTACGGAGTCCCACAGGGTTCGGTCTTAGGTCCTTTACTGTTCTTCATACACATTAATGACTTACCATTCCATATTGATGAAGATGCAAAGTTAGTTCTTTTTGCTGATGATACAAGTATAGTAATAACATCCAAAAACCAAGAACTAAGTGATGTAATTGTAAATGATGTTTTTCACAAAATTATTAAGTGGTTCTCAGCAAACAGACTCTCTTTAAATTTTGATAAAACACAGTATATACAGTTCCATACAGTAAATGGCACAACTCCAGTAATAAATATAGACTTTGAACAGAAGTCTGTAGCTCAGGTAGAATTTTCAATTTTTTTAGGTGTGGCCATTGATAAGAGGTTAATCTGGAAGCAACACACTGATGGTCTGCTGAAACGTCTGAGTTTGCTATAAGGGTTATTGCAAATTTTGGTGATAAGAATCTCAGTAAATTAGCTTACTATGCCTACTTTCATTCACTGCTTTCGTACGGTATCATATTCTGGGGTAATTCATCGTTGAGTAGAAAAGTATTCATTGATCAAAAACGTGTAATCAGAATAATTGCTGGAGTCCACCCACGGTCATCCTGCAGACATCTATTTAAGGATCTAGGCATCCTCACAGTAACCTCACAGTATATGTATTCACTTATGAAATTTGTTGTTAATAATCCAGCCCAGTACAAGAGTAATAACAGTGTGCATAGCTATAACACCAGGAGAAGGGATGATCTTCACTATGCAGGGTTAAATCTGACTTTGGCACAGAAGGGGGTAAATTATGCTGCCACAAAAGTCTTTGGTCACCTACCAAACAGCATCAGAAGCCTGACAGATAGTCAACCAACATTTAAAAATAAATTAAAAGAATTTCTAGATGACGACTCCTTCTACTCATTGGCTGAATTTTTAGATATAAATTAAGGGAGGGAAAAAAACTAACTTAAGCATTAGTGTCATGCAATATTTTGTGTAATGTAATATCTTGTAGAGACATCTTTCATTAACCTGACACGTTCCACATGATTACGATGTGTCGTATCCATGATCTATGGAACAAGTATTAATCTAATCTAATCTCTAATCTAATCTCTAATCTAATCTGTTTTCCATTCTATTTCCAAAGGAAGAATTCTACTCACAGGCCTTGGCTTACACACAGATAAAACTTTTGATAATGATTAAATTCTTATTTTGTAGGAGTCTTCTTCTTTCTTCGTTTCGACTAAGTAGGAATTATGTCAACAACTCTACAGTCCCATTTTCCGAGCTTTAACTTCTGCCCAGTGTTCTTACAGTCATATCCGGTGTTGTTCCTTTCTCTGTTCGCTCTACATCTTCCGTGATTTCATCTTTGGTTTTTCCTTGAAGTTTATGTGCGTTCGTCTTTTTCCATAAGCAATCATACTCCAGGGTGTGCTTAGGAGAAACTTCCAGTGGTTGAAGATCTTATTCAACTTCTGTTACAAAAAATGGTTCAAATGGCTCTGAGCAGTATGGGACTTAACATCTCAGGTCATCGGTCCCCTAGGACTTAGAACTACTTAAACCTAACTTGTAAGTTTCAGTGAACTTGTTATTCAACATGAAATATTTAATAATTTCGATACTATATTTGTGCAAAGGAGATTTGAAGTAGTTTTCACTGCCTGTGTCTTCAGTTGGTTAAGCAGTTTTCTTGTTGTATCTATAGAGTCTGAAGAGATGTCTACTTCATTTGCAAAAGGCTAAACAGTAGATTGTAGGACTCATGCTTGTAAGCTGACCTTATTCCATTTTCTCTCCCTGAATTTTACATTTCTTCCTGCCATTATCGAATACCGTTTCTGCAACACAGTTGAAGAACAGAGGATGTAGTTTATCTGTCTGTAACACTCCTGTCCTCATTTTAACACTCCTGTCCCGATTTCAAAGGCATCAGACATCTCTCCTCTGCGCTTCCCTTAGATGATGGAGTTGGTCATGATTTCCTGGATAATCTCTTTTGTCTCTTCAACTAAGACAAACTCTTCAAGGATCTGAAAGAGGGTGTTTCTACCAGTTGGGTGATAAACCTTCTTGAAGTCGACGAAGGTCACCACGAATTCCCTGTTGCTGAGTTCTAATGTGAAACAATTATCTACATCTACATCTACATGCATACTCTACAAATCACACTTAAGTGCTTTGCAGAGGTTCATCGCACCACCTTCATAATAACTATCGAACACAGCGCAGAGAAAACGAACACCTATATCTTTCCTGCTAGCTCTGACTTCCCTTGTTTTGTAATGGTGATCGTTTGACCCTATATCGATCAGCATGAATAAAATATTTTTGCTGCAACGAGAAACGCGTCGTTTTAATCACGTCCACCCCGAATCCTGTATCTTATCCGTGGCACTCTCTCCCCTGTTTCTCGATAATACAACATATGCGTCCTTCTTTGAACTCTCTCTATGTACTACGTTAACGCTATCTGGTAACAATCCCACACAGCACAACATTACTCCAAAAGAGAACAGATAAGCGTAGCGCAGTCAGTCTGTTTAGTAGATCTGTTGCATCTCCTAAGTGTTCTGCCAATAAACAGTCTTTGTTTCGCCTTCCCCAAATATTTTAATGTGTTATTTGTAATTTAAGATGTTTGTACTTGTAATTCTTAGATATTTAGTTGAATTTTCGCCCTTCAGATTTGATTGATTAGTCATGTAACCGAGGTTTAACATGTTTCTATTAGCACCCGTGTTGAACACGTGCAATTATAATAAGTTAGGTTCAATGGCCAATTTTCGCACCATACATATATCTTATTTAAATCAGTTCGCAATTGGTTTTGATATTTTGCTGACTTTACTAGACGATAAAGCATGGCATCATCTGCAAACAACATAAGAAGGCTGCTCAGGTTGTCTCTTAAGTGGTTACTATGCTTTACATGAAAGTAACACATTTACATATAAAACCTTTTACTATATGTATTCAATTTTTAATGAAATTTGAAGTTTTATTTTCAAAAAATAATGTATGTTGCTTTTCCTCAGAAGGTATTAAAGAGATTTCTACAAACATTTCTCTGTTTCATCTCTTTACATGTTGTAAGTTTCTCTCATGAGGTTTTTGGAATGTGTCCAATAGGAGAATTTTCATATTTTTTAAATTATAATTCCACAAGTACAATTTTAAATTCATGCAAAATTCCAAGCACTTTGCCCCATATCTCAGCTGCAATCAGAATTTCAAATTTTGCTCTTGAAGCAACATTTATTAGGTTTACAGAAACATGTATACAAAATTTCATAATTCTAGCATTCATAGAGTCTGAGGAGAATATACGTAAACTTTAAAAAACAGGAAACGCAATTTAAAGTTCAACCTAACGTTTTCCTTATGTCACTTCTGCAGAAGGCACAACATTAGTACTCTGGATCGTCTTTCCCTTCAAGGCTTCTCTTCTGATTTCTTGTTGTCTGTCTTCTTTCCTTTACCAGGTCTTCGACTGACTTTTCAGCTGCTGTGAAGGGCTGTAACTCTATTTTTCTCAGGATGTCTTGAGTAAAATTTCCTATCTTGAAGCCCATTCTCTCTAATACCTTCATGCTCCTGATATTTCCATAATTAAATACATTAATTGCATCATAAGTTGCAATTCTGACAACTGTAGCAGATGCAAATGTGTTTTTAGGGCATCGTTTCCATATGAAAGAATTTAGAGACTCATTTGGATTTTGGGTTTTGCCATGAACACACTTTTTGAGAAGTGCAGGATCGGCCAAAGATGATCTATAAAACCAAAGAGTACGTATCACGGCCTTCTAGATGTATCCCGCACACGTTTGGTTGATAGTAATACACAGAATCGTTGTTCACTGAGCTGGTATTGAAGTGCTGCATCAAAACGTGGGCCGCGTTACACTTTTGATGAATTTTTCAGGCGCTTCGGATGCGATTTCAACATTGAAACTTTGGGAACTTATTGTCCACGAGTTGAACTAACAAATAAAAAAAGAAATCAAAAATTGACATTTTTGGTCAATTTCGTCAACGTTAATAGAGATTAGGATAGCAGAGGGCCTCTAACTTTACCTTGAGAAACTACAGAAATCTCTTCTGTTTTACTACGAATACTACGAACTGTAACCTCACGGACAGGAAATCACGAACCCAGTCGCATAACTGAGACGATATTCATAAGTACGCAGTTAGATTACAAGACGATTGTGAGGCGCGGTGTCAAAAGTTTCTGGAATTCTAGAAATATAGAATCAAGTTGATATCCCTTCCCGATAGCATTCACATCTTCATGGCAGTAAAGTACTATCTGTGTTTCACATGAACGTTTTCTAAATCCGTGTCAAGTAGGTGTTCGCGGTAATTCATTATGTTAGAACACAATACACGTTCCAGAATCCTGCTGCATATCGACGTTAGTGGTATGGGCCTGTAATTTAGTGAATTACTCCTATTGCCCTTCTTGAATATTGGCGTGACCTGTGCAACTTTTCTCTCGTTGAGTACGAAACTTTCACAGGCCCATTTGACCGAGCGGTTCTAGGCGCTTCAGTCCGGAACCGCGCGACTGCTACGGTCGCAGGTTCGAATCCTACCTCGATCATGGATGTGTTTGATGTCCTTATGTTAGGCTCAAGTAGTTCTAAGTTCTATGGATCTGATAAGCTCAGTCCCATTGTGCTCAGAGACACTTGAACCATTTTTGAGGCACGAAACTTTCATCGAGCTAGCGGTTGTACACTACGTGACCAAAAGTATCCGGGCACCTGGCTGAAAACGGCTTACAATTTCGTGGCGCCCTTCACCGGTAATACTGGAATTCAGTATGATGTTGGCCCACCCTTAGTCTTGATGACAGCTTCCACTCACACAGGCGTACGTTCAGTCAGGTGCAGGAAGGTTTCTTGGAGAACGGCAGCCCATTCTTTAGGGAGTGCTACACTGAGAAGCGGTATCGACATCGGTAGGTGAGGCCTGGCACGAAGTCGGCGTTCCAAAAATCCCAAAGGTGCTCTATAGGATTCACGTCAGGACTCTGTGCAGGCCAGTCTATTACAGGGATGTTATTGTCGTGCAACCATTCAGCCACAGGAGGTGTATTATATACAGGTGCACGATCGTTTGAAATATGCAGTCGCCATTACCCGAATTGCTCTTCGACAGTGGGAAGCCAGAAGGTGCTTAAAACATCACTGTAGGTCTATGCTGTGATAGTGCCACGCAAAACAACAAGGGGTGCAAGCTCTCTTCATGAAAAACACGACCACACCATTAACAAAACCGCCTCCGAATTTTACTGTTGGCACTACACACGCTGGTAGATTGGTTACGTTCACCGGACATTCAGCATACCTACATCCTGCCATTGGATCACCACATTGTGTGCCGTGATTCGTTACTAAACACAACGTTTTTCCAGTGTTCATTCGTCCTATGTTTACGCTCCTTACACCAAGCGAGGCGTCGTTTGGCATTTACTGGCGTGATGTAAGGCATATGAGCAGCCGCTCGACCATGAAATCCAAGTTTTCTCACCTCCTGCCTTATTGGCATAGTACTTGCAGTGGATCCTGATGCAGTCTGGAATTCCTCTGTGATGATCTGGATATATGTCTGCCTATTGCACATTACGACCCTCTTCAACTGTCGGCGGTCTCTGTCAGTCAACAGGCCCGTACGCTTTTGTGCTGTATGTGTCCCTTCACGTTTCCTCTTCACTATCACATCGGAAACAGTGAACCTAGGAATGTTTCGGAGTGCGAAAAACTCGCTTACAGACGTATGAAACAAGTGACACCCATTCACCTGGCCATGTTCGAAGTGCGTGAGTTCCGCGGAGCACCTCATTCTGCTCTCTCACTATGTCTAATGACTGCTGAGGTCGCTGATACGTAGTACCTGGCAGTAAGTGGCAACACACTGCACCTAATATTAAAAACGTGTGTCTTTGGGGTGTGCGGATACTTTTGATCACATAGTGTATATGATTTTTAAGTATGGAGCTTTTGCATCAGCATACTCTGAAAGAAACCTAATTGTTATACAGACTGAACCGGAAGACTTGCTTTTATTAAGTGATTTAAGTTGTTTCACTACTCCGAGTGTACCTACTTCTAAGTCCTCATGTTGGCAGCTGTTCGTGAGTCGGATTCTGGAATATTTACTTCGTCTTCTTTGGTGAAGGAATTTCGGAAGTCTGTGTTTAGTAACTCTGCTTTAGCAGCACTTTCATCGGTAAAATTTCTGTTGCTCTCGTGCAGAGAAGGCATTGATTGTGTTTTGCAGCTGGCATACTTTACATCCGACCAGAATCTCTTTGGATTGTCTGCCAGGTTTCGAAACAAAGGTTCGGTGTGGAAACTATTATGACCTTATCCCATTGAAGTCCGCATTAAACTTCGAGTTTCTGTAAAAGATCGCCAATCTTGGGGATTTTGCTTTCGTTTAAATTTGGCACACTTTTTTTGTAGGTTCTTAAACAGCGTTCTGACATGTTTTGTGTCCCTTGGGGGAAGAGCTTTTTTTTTAAAGTTATTTGGTATAAATTTCTCAACTGCTGTCGATATTATTTCTTTGAATTCAAGCCACATGCCGTCTACATTACCATTGTTAATTTGGAGAAAGTGGAGATTGTCACTAAGGAAAGCGTCTGCTTTTCTGAACAGATAAATATTTCGTTTACTTTTGGAGGATTTCAGAGTTACAATGTTCTGTCTTGCTACGAAAACCCTGTGTTCATTAATCCCTGTATCCATTTTGATGCTTGTTATTAGCTCAGGATTATTTGTTGCTAAGAGGTTCATGAACTAACTGCTCGAAATAATTTTCAGAGAATGCGTTTAGCACATTTTCGGATGATGTTTCATGCGTACCTTCGGATTTAAACATCTATTTTCGCCAACTCATCGAAGGATAATTGAAGCCATCACCAACTATAACTGTATGAGTTGGATATGTATTTAAAATAATACTCAACTTTTCTGAGAGCCTTTCAGCAGTTTTATCGTTGGAGGTGGAACATCACTGAAAGGCTCAAACTAATATTTTATTTCGGTTGCACAGAATGATTCACAGGAATTAGCTACTTCAATTTGCTTGCGAGACATAATACAAAAACGAACAGGCTACCGGCAACTGTGTTAAGATATCGTTTCTGAACACCGTTACGTCATACACAAAAATTCCAGCTGAACTTACTTCCAGCTTTAGCCAACTTTCAGTGCCTATAACGATTTGAACATCCGTGCTTTCTATTAGCACTTGGAGCTACGGCAATCTAGTACTGTTATACCGTAACCATGGTTCTTAGATCAACGTTCTTCCTATGTTCAAACTGCACTCTTTGAGACTTAAGCCCTTTTTGTGTTTCCCCGAGACCCTCTAAACTTCGCCCAACCCATGCCATGCAGCCCCCTCTACTAGTATAACTGCCACCTGTGTGTAGTCGATACCTGACCTTTTTAGATGAACCCAAAACAGCACCACCCATGGCGCAAGTCAAGGAATCTGCAGCCTACATGATCGTAGAACCATCAGAGCCTCTAATTCAGACCCTCCACACAGGTGTGTACCAGAGGTTCGCCAATGGTCCTATTTAATATGCTGCAAATGGTGAGCTCTGCTTTCATCTTGCAAGCAAGGCTGGTAACTTTTACCACTTCCGATAGATGCTCTCATTATCCTATGTAGTTTTCTGACCCACTAGGAATAATCAGTCCTTCTGAGAAAACCGCCCCCACCACTCCCCCTCACCCTCCTCCCTCAGTCCCTTGGGAACTTGTTCAGTTCTGAGCCACTTTCCCCCTCCTGAAAAATTCCCCAGCCCTCCTCACCCCTCCCCTACTTCCTCCCCTCCCCATCTGGAAACTGGCAGGAAAATGACTCTGTCTGCACTAGAGAGGAAGGATCTCCTGAAACGAAATTCAGTAATACTTCATTTAATCAGTTTGATGTGACAGGGCTCCTCCAAGGTGGAAAATAGCTCAACTGCAGGACCTCCACTCTTATGACATTATCTCACATCGTATTTGTGGATACTGGTGCAATTAGGTTAAAATACTTATTGTGTCAACCACACAACTCATCGGCTCCTCATAAATATTGAAGCATTTTTGAGTGATCGCTTGCATATCTCATCAAGTTGGTTGACTGAATAGAATAGTGAAATTTGCAGGAAAACATTCATTATGTATGCAATGCCTCATATGCACCTACCCTCCTCTACCACCACAACCCATATCTGGCTAAAAACACCTTCCGATAGCATTTTTTGACCAACTGCATGGCAGATACCCCGGTTAGCCCACACATTCCTGCATGGACAGGTCGGGAGAGAAGCCCACACACAAGGTGGGTAGTGTGGGGCACAGACCAAAAGTCGTGCTAATTCGCTAACAAAGCGTCAGATGATGGCAATACTTCGTGCATTTGTGCTGACAGGTATGATGTGATAGAAGACACTAGCTTTCTGCTGAAGTACTAGCTTTCTGCTCCCACAAACATAATATATCGACTGATGGCCATAGATGTTACGTCCCATAGTGATCAGAGCCATTTGAACCATTTTGATAAGATATCACAAACAAAAAATCGGTGATAAAGACGCAAGCATTCCACAAAGATCTCGAAAAAGCACCCATACTGCAAATAGACTCCATAAAACACACATGTGCTAACAACTCTGAGCAGGTACATGGTGCAAGAAATATAATCCCTTTACTCATTCCACTGGGACTATCACCACAACATGTCTGCTTCCCAAGGTGTCTGGAAATATTGTGCTCAGGCCCATGGACAACTAACTAAAGATCCCAGCGCCCATAACAACGTCAGTGGGTACTACCGGCTGGTGATCACGCCACAAAGAGTAATGTGAGATATCCCCACCTGCAGAGGCAGTCAAGTAATTAAATTTCAAAAACATCTCCTTAGTGGAGAGACATTTGACAACAGAAGCACCCTCCTCCACACACTGCCCACAACCCGTGCAAACACAAGACCAGCTAATACATTATGAGCGCTATTCACCCATCCAAAGGGCACCTCAAGTGTCGCCACCTGGACAGCCCAACATCTGTGGAGCAGAAGTGAGCGTCCTTTAATATTTGTACCTGGGAAACCACCTCCACTTTCTCGCAAATGGCTGCTTCCTAATTTTGTGTGAACCAATGTGTCCAAACAAGCAGACAGAGATTTTCATCCCTCCTTAGAATATCGTGTTGCTATTGCATAATTCAGAGGACAAAGGAAGAACCCACACAATTGTGATATAAAAATGTCAGGAAATAGTCCATTAGCACACCCTATCAAATTAATTGTCAAGAATTTACAGGTGTCAAATATATCGCATAAAAACTCACCACCACCTAACTATGATCCTTCTTCATGATAAAACATATTTTCATTCTCTGGGAATCACATGCAAACATTATACATATAACATGATTAAATTTGTCACTAGTAGATCATAGCGCTAAATATTTAAGAGGTCTGGTATGCACTGACATTTGGGAACACAGGCAACCTCCTCAACCAAAACATTTTAACTAGACTATATGGCAAAGAAAAAAACACCAATAACACACTCAAGGATGAAAGGAGGATATAAGATGAACATCAACAAAAGCAAAACGAGTATAATGGAATGTAGTCGAATTAAATCGGGTGATGCTGAGGGAATTAGATTAGGAAATGTGACACATAAAGTAGTAAAGGAGTTTTGCTATTTAGGAAGTAAAAAACTGATGATGGTCGAAGTAGAGCGGATATAAAATGTAGACTGGCAATGGCAAGGAAAGCGTTTCCGAAGAAGAGAAATTTGTTAACATCGAATACAGATTTTTGTATCAGGAAGTCGTTTCTGAAAGTATTTGTATGGAATGTAGCCATGTATGGAAGTGAAACATGGACGATAACTAGTTTGGACAAGAAGAGAATAGAAGCTTTCGAAATGTGGTGCTACAGAAGAATACTGAAGATAAGGTGGATAGATCACGTAACTAATGAGGAGGTATTGAATAGGACTGGGGAGGAGAGAAGTTTGTGGCACAACTTGACTAGAAGAAGGGATCGGTTGGTAGGACACGTCTTGAGGCATCAAGGGATCGCAAATTTAGCATTGGAGGGCAGCGTTGAGGGGGACCAAGAGATGAATACACTAAGCAGATTCAGAAGGATGTCGGTTGCAGTAGGTACTGGTAGATGAAGAAGCTAGCACAGGACAGAGTAGCATGGAGAGCTGCATCAAACCAGTCTCAGGACTGAAGACAACAACAACAACAATGTATTCCTTTTTGCCTGCTTCATGTACTGTACTTTTATATTTTCTTCTTTCATCAATTAAATTCAATATTTCTTCTGTTACCCAAGGATTTCTACGAGCCCTCGTCTTTTTACCTACTTTATCCTCTGCTGCATTCACTACTTCATCCCTCAGAGCTACTCATTCTTCTTCTACTGTGTTTCTTTCCCCCATTCCTGTCAATTGTTCTTTGAAACTCTGTACAACCTCTGGTTCTTTCAGCTTATCCAGATCCCATGTCCTTAAATTACCACCTTTTTACAGTTTCTTCAGTTTTAATCTACAGGTCATATCCAATAGATTGTGGTCAGAGTCCACATCTGTCCCTGGAAATGTCCTACAATTTAAAGCCTGATTCCTAAATCTCTGTCTTACCATTATATAATCTATCTGATACCTTTTAGTATCTCCAGGATTCCTCCTTGTATACAACCTTCTTTTATGATTCTTGAACCAAGTGTTAGGTATGATTAAGTTATGCTCTGTGCAAAATTTTACTAGACGGCTTCCTCTTTCATTTCTTAGCCCCAATCCATATTCACCCACTATGTTTCCTTCTCTCCCTTTTTGTACTGACGAATTCCAGTCACCCATGACTACTACATTTTCGTCTCCCTTCACTATCTGAATAATTTCTTTTATCTCATCATACGTTTCATCAATTTCTACATCATCCGCAGAGCTAGTTGGCATATAAACTTGTACTACTGTAGTAGGCATGGGCTTTGTGTCTATCTTTACCACAATAATACGTTCACTATGCTGTTTGTAGTAGCTTACCCGCACTCCTACTTTTTATTTATTATTAAACCTACTCCTGCATTACCCCTATTTGATTTTGTATTTATAACCCTGTATTCACCTGACCAAAAGTCCTGTTCCTCCTGCCACCAAACTTCACTAATTCCCACTATATCTAACTTTAACCTATCCATTTCCCTTTTTAAATTTTCTAACCTACCTGCCCGATTAAGGGATCTGACATTCCACGCTCCGATCCGTAGAACGACAGTTTTCTTTCTCCTGAAAACGACGTTCTCCTGAGTAGTCCCCGCCCTGAAATCCGAATGGGGGACTATTCTACCTCCGGAATATTTTACCCAAGAGGACGCCATCATCATTTAATCATACAGTAAAGCTGCATGTCCTCGGGAAAAATTACGGCTGTAGTTCCCCCTTGCTTTCAGCCGTTCACAGTACCAGCACAGCAAGGCCGTTTTGGTTAATGTTGCAAGGCTAGATCAGTGAATCATCCAGACTGTTGCCCCTGCAACTACTGAAAAGGCTGCTGTCCCTCTTCAGGAACCACACGTTTGTCTGGCCTCTCAACAGATACCCCTCCGTTGTGGTTGCACCTACGGTACGGCCACCAGTATCGTTGAGGCACGCAAGCCTCCCCACCAACGGCAAGGTCCATGGTTCATGGGGGGGATACCAACATATCGAAAGCAAATACTGTCTGCATGTTGACATTAACCATGTGTGGTGATACCATTAAATATATATGTATTGGTCCACTGGAGCAGGTGGCCAGTGATCAAAGTCACTACCACAGACATGTTTAAGATTTTGTTGCCTGTGCAAGAGGAAGACCACAGACTATTAGTTCTGGTGTTGTTTTTCATAAGCTGTGTGATACATTGTTTCCTGCTGCAACACACTGAACCAGTATATGAATACACCTGTGTACATAGCCATATACTGTGGTTTTCTACAATGACTTTGAGGTCTGTGTGAGATGCTAAATCGACATTAACACATGTCAGTGCATTGGCTCTCACAGAAAGCTGGATAACTCTTGATGTTAACTAATTTGCTCTGACAACAAAAATGATTGTTGAAATAAAAGACAGAGGCATCATTTCATATTGACAAAAATGTGGAAGACAACATATGGGAACTGGAGGAATTTGCGCCATTGTGGAGAATTTCCAAACAGCTGTCTGAAGGTAATGACATCTATACTTAATCTCATCTTCCACACTCGTGGGGTGGCAGATATCATGGTGTTCCATTTTCGAAGAGAAAAAGAACTGTGGTGGGAGCATGTTGCGCCCAGTATATGATTGCTAATTTCGATCCAGTAAGCTAACTGCACTAGTTTCCACCAGTAAGATGTTAGGTAACATAATAAGGGTGGAAGTACCACAATTGAGCTGTTTCCCACTACGGAGGAGCCGTGTTTCCTGCAAACTGATTAAATAAAGAATATGGAGTAACATATTATAGAACCTCATCTGAATTTAGTGTCGTGAAATCCTTCCACTCCAGCATAGATTGAGTGTTTTTCCAGTCAATTTCCAAGTGGGAGTGGGGAGGAAATGGCTGGGGGATTTCATAGAAGAGGGAAATCTGACTCAGAATTGAACAGATGCCCCATGTCCCAGAGGGGAGGGGGCGAGCAGGCCGAGGAGAGAGCTGGGTGATTTCTCAGAAGGGGTGAGAAACTAACCTTGAGGGGGTGATAAAAATTCTATATATTTTGTACTGTGCTTAACGTTCTTACTTTTTGTCTGACTTGAACTTTGGTAGTTACTAATACATAATACACTCCTGGAAATTGAAATAAGAACACCGTGAATTCATTGTCCCAGGAAGGGGAAACTTTATTGACACATTCCTGGGGTCAGATACATCACATGATCACACTGACAGAACCACAGGCACATAGACACAGGCAACAGAGCATGCACAATGTCGGCACTAGTACAGTGTATATCCACCTTTCGCAGCAATGCAGGCTGCTATTCTCCCATGGAGACGATCGTAGAGATGCTGGATGTAGTCCTGTGGAACGGCTTGCCATGCCATTTCCACCTGGCGCCTCAGTTGGACCAGCGTTCGTGCTGGACGTGCAGACCGCGTGAGACGACGCTTCAACCAGTCCCAAACATGTTCAATGGGGGACAGATCCGGAGATCTTGCTGGCCAGGGTAGTTGACTTACACCTTCTAGAGCACGTTGGGTGGCACGGGATACATGCTGACGTGCATTGTCCTGTTGGAACAGCAAGAACCCTTGCCGGTCTAGGAATGGTAGAACGATGGGTTCGATGACGGTTTGGATGTACCGTGCACTATTCAGTGTCCTCTCGACGATCACCAGAGGTGTACGGCCAGTGTAGGAGATCGCTCCCCACACCATGATGCCGGGTGTTGGCCCTGTGTGCCTCGGTCGTATGCAGTCCTGATTGTGGCGCTCACCTGCACGGCGCCAAACACGCATACGACCATCATTGGCACCAAGGCAGAAGCGACTCTCATCGCTGAAGACGACACGTCTCCATTCGTCCCTCCATTCACGCCTGTCGCAACACCACTGGAGGCGAGCTGCACGATGTTGGGGCGTGACCGGAAGACGGCCTAGCGGTGTGCGGGACCGTAGCCCAGCTTCATTGAGACGGTTGCGAATGGTCCTCGCCGATACCCCAGGAGCAACAGTGTCCCTAATTTGCTGGGAAGTGGCGGTGCGGTCCCCTACGGCACTGCGTAGGATCCTAAGGTCTTGGCGTGCATCCGTGCGTCGCTGCGGTCCGGTCCCAGGTCGACGGGCACGTGCACCTTCCGTCGACCACTGGCGACAACATCGATATACTGTGGAGACCTCACGCCCCACGTGTTGAACAATGCGGCGGTATGTCCACCCGGCCTCCCGCATGCCCACTATATGCCCTCGCTCAAAGTCCGTCAACTGCACATACGGTTCACGTCCACGCTGTCGCGGCATGCTACCAGTGTTAAAGACTGCGATGGAGCTCCGTATACCACGGCAAACTGGCTGACACTGACGGCGGCGGTGCACAAATGCTGCGCAGCTAGCGCCATTCGACGGCCAACACCGCGGTTCCTGGTGTGTCCGCTGTGCCGTGCGTGTGATCATTGCTTGTACAGCACTGTCGCAGTGTCCGGAGCAAGTGTGGTGGGTCTGACACTCCGGTGTCAATATGTTATTTTTTCCATTTCCAGGAGTGTAATTCTCATAATAATTCTCCCGCAACCTCAGGAAATCTCTTGCAGTCGCCTTTCTTTCGGCACTCGCGGAGTCACAAACAGGGCGCGCAAAATCTCGGACACCCCTGTATTATGTCACTTGGCGGAAACACCGGCCAGTGCCCCTCGCGGCAGGTATTGCCTAACAAAGGGACAAACCAGTCTGCCACCCTACTCCAGGCTGCTCAGCGGAACGCGTACGAGCTTTTAGCAGCTCACTGCAACATTCAGTCTTTACCTGCGCATTACGAAGAACTTAGCCTCCTCTTCAACCAACTAAACTACCACGTAATCCTCTTACCCGAAACGTGGTTGAAACCACACATATCCTCTGCATCTATTCATCTCCCAGGGTACACATTTCTTAGGGCAGACAGATCAAAAAAGCGAGGTGGCGGGGTCGGCGCATATATACGAACAGATCTCAAAGCAAAAGTCTTATGTACGTCAAATCCTGCTGAAAAGAAAGAGGCTGAATTCATGTTCATTGAAATAAATATACAAAGTCGAAAATTCTTGACTGGTGTCGTGTACAAGCCGCCAAAAATAAGCTCAATGAGTTCCTTCCAGTCGGAATTACATTCACTTCAGTGTCAATACGAACATGTCATCGTAATGGGTGACTTGAACATAGACCTGCTAAGAGACACTTCCTCCGCAATAAACCTAAGAAGATTGTTTAGTTGCAATAGCATGAACTTTCTTCCATTACAACCTACACACTATACGGCGCACAGTCATACTCTTATAGACGTGATCGCAACGAAACAGACTGACACAGTAAGAGATGTTGGTCAATCATCGACCCCTGGCCTCTCAGCACATGATGTAATATTCCTGGCCTACTCTGTGCAGCCCCCAAGGATCAAATCACGTTAAATAACTTGTAGGAACATGAAACGTATTGACCTTGACGCTCTAACAGCCGATTGCTCAGAAATCTCATGGCATCAAATAATCAGAGAACCTACAATCGACGGCAAAATTAATGAACTTGGTGATAAACTCACTGCTCCCTATGACAAACATGCACCTGTGCGCACAGTCCGTGTAAGAAAATCTCCTGCTCCACGGCTGACAGATGAATTACGTCAAATGATGACTAATAGGGATACTGCACACAGGCGTTTCAAGGCAGATCCGAAACCCGAGCGTTTCGAAGAATATAGAAAACTACGGAACAGAGTGAAACAATGCATTCGCAATGCCAAAATCAGGCACGCTCGATCCCTTGTATGCAGCGATCTGACACCCAAGACTCTATGGAAGAATCTCCGTAGCTTGGGGGTCGGAAAGGCAAAATCGGAAACTACTTTTCATGTGTCAGCTAACGAATTAAATGAATTCTTCTCTGCACCTCTGAATGCCACCACGGCTGATAATTACCGTCCACAAGAATCCCCAAACAGGACAACTAACAACGTTACCTTCCATCTAAAACATGTAACAACAAATACGGCAAGAAAAGCAATAATGAGAATCTCTTCTGATGCAATAGGAGCAGGAGCAACGGTGTCCCTAATTTGCTGGGAAGTGGCGGTGCGGTCCCCTACGGCACTGCGTAGGATCCTACGGTCTTGGCGTGCATCCGTGCGTCGCTGCGGTCCGGTCCCAGGTCGACGGGCATGTGCACCTTCCACCGACCACTGGCGACAACATCGATGTACTGTGGAGACCTCACGCCCCACGTGTTGAGCAATTCGGCGGTACGTCCACCCGGCCTCCCGCATGCCCACTATACGCCCTCGCTCGAAGTCCGTCAATTGCACATATGGTTCACGTCCACGCTGTCGCGGCATGCTGCCAGTGTTAAAGACTGCGATTGAGCTCCGTATGCCACGGCAAACTGGCTTACACTGACGGCGGCGGTGCACAAATGCTGCGCAGCTAGCGCCATTCGACGGCCAACACTGCGGTTCCTGGTGTGTCCGCTGTGCCGTGCGTGTGATCATTGCTTGTACAGCCCTCTCGCAGTGTCCGGAGCAAGTATGGTGGGTCTGACACACCGGTATCGATGTGTTCTTTTTTCCATTTCCAGGAGTGTGTATATATATATATATATATATATATATATATATATATATATATATATGCAGCAGCGATTCTGACAGAGGAGACAGGAGGCATTCTTATACTATGTAAAATTACGTGTACGCAACCAAAAAATGCCACTTTAGGCAAATCACCTGAGTGAGTAGATGCACTTCCTGGCCACTTCAGCATCAGCAGACAACACTGGCGGACGTCGAAAACTAGAAGAGGAGTATGCAAGGAATAAAATGCATGAAAATTCGCTTTGGTAGTTTTAGAAAATTCATAGGGTAGTACAATAAGTTAGTATTTAGTATTGGGAGCAGTCTGCACGGTTGGTGGAGGTATAGAGGTAGCGCCAGCGTAAAATTAGATTGCATGACCGGAATAGAATTAACCAAAAACTAACAAAAACACGTGCACACTCAAACAAAGGCACCTCACACCACATAATTTAATTCCATACAATGTTAACAGGGCGCTGCAGACATCAAATTTATTTTTTGGTTTGCGTCCTTAGTAATAAAATCAACAAATGAATAAATATAGTAAGTAAAGATAAAAATTTTGTATTCATCAGTATTTTTTCTGTAAATGGATGTAATGACATTTGTGAGAGAATATGGGACTTGACCACACCTGAGGACTGTGGAGACTCTGGAACCAACACAGCTGACTGGATGTCATGGCCCATCCCAGCCAGCGAAGCGAGTGGGCGGCTGTAATGAGTCAGCTGTGGTAGCCCAAGTGTGGGAGACTGGACCGCCCGCTGTGACTGAACTGGCCTGCCAGCTGAAGTGCCTACGTCACACAGCCCGGTTGCCTACCAATAAAGGCGGCATGTCTCACAAGCCTGCAGAGACAGCGGGACGCCACCTCACGCCAGCAGCAAACCCCTAGCAGCCAATAACCCACCAGGACGCTAATGGAGGGACAAGCGAGTCATGTGGCACCACAGTCGACATGCAAGCCAAGCTAACTGACTCAGTGGGATGCCGAGAGCGACATGCCCTGTCACCAACAGGCAAACTAGCACGATGTCCCATGCTGGCAGGTATATTCCGATGCAGAGGTGAGTGGGTAGAGCAGGGCTGCCCCACATCCTGCTAACGCTGAATGGAGTTCTACGCCAGGAGGCAGGTTGCTCGTCAAATGCAATGCTGTCACGCCAGTCTCTGATGGCTAACTGATGCCTGACCAGGATGACACCAAAGGTCCAGCTGTGATCCATAAGCTGCCCAAAGATGCCAGTTGTTGCCTAGTCGCTTAATGCTGCTGCCTTGAGATGAGAAGGAACACCAGAGGCGTCTGCTGCCACTTCTGCCACTTCATGCACTGAGTAAGAGGCCATTCAACTCTGGTGCCAATTGTAATTCTTCAGTCCAACCAGTCACAGTTTGTGTGAGTGCATAAGTGCCATGTTTTCAGTTTGTGTGACATTTTTAATATTAAAAATATGTCTTCCCAGGGACCTTTGTGTACGGAGCGATAATACCATTATGTAACATATTTTGTATTTTTGCATGTATAAACTGAACTGTTTTCATTGTGAGATATATATTTGTCTACAAATTTATTAATGCTCTGATTATGTGCGTGTATTTGTTTTTGTTTCATAGAAAAAATACACGAATTTACACAACTTAGGTAATAAGACAAACAGATTACACATGTGATTTCCTTGTTCATTGAGAATTTGGGAATGTATGTGTTTGATGACTGAGACCAAATGAGTGATAGAGTAGGGGTAAATTAATGAGTAAAGAACAGTTCATACTCCAGGACACTGTAGGTGGTTAGGGACATTAGACATCTCTGACCTCCAGATATGGTGTGAATGGGTATATTTCTTTGCTGCCTGGCCTTTTAACCACCTATCAAATGTTTATCGGAAGTCTGTGATGTAACAATAACCTCTGGGTCTAACATAATTCACACTACTCATAGCATAGTCTCGCTGGTTTGCAGCTTCATGTGAGTGAATGACCCCTGGAATGAATGAGGTTATGCTAGGATCTGTTTTAGCCATGGCCAATCTTGATTATCGGTTATCAGGATGAGATTCTCCTACTACTTTCAATGATTTCCTCTGGTTCCTGTCATACTAAACGATACTGAGGTGAGACACTAGCCATGCAGAAGTCAACGGCAGGTGGAGGGCAGTTTTATATAACAGCCCCACGGGTTAACTTTCAGCGTAACATGTGTACAGTCGTCTGTCATCTCATGTTATGTACACAACTGGTAACGCTTTCTTCTTTGTGCTACTTTTGCACTTGGATTTATGAAGATCGAAATAATTCGGAACCGCGTCATGCATACTTTGTGGTCAATAGTCCTTCTTCACTTGCTGTATAACATTTTATGCGACCTAACCAGCTTAGCTATGAATCTACGCATTTTTACTATAAAGTTTACTTTACGTCACACCCGTAGTATAAATCAGAGTATTGATGAAAGAATAACGTAGGAGGGCAAGGAAACAAACTGGTTACCTTCGGCGGATAGTTGATCATCAAGAAAAAACAAAATGAGAAATGCTCCTATTATAGCAGAAAAATGGCGAATATTTCCTGGCAGGATTGTGGACGTAAAACAAGGGAACTAGTTTGTAAACTTATCTGGTAGCTTTTTAACTGTTGATACTACTGCCTGTATCACGTAATGTGATGTATGTCAGTAACAGTAACATGATGTAACTTTTTGTAACATGAAAAATTCCATTATGTCATCCAACATGGCATATGTGAAGGATTTTAGCCAGTTTCTGTTTCTACGAGGTCTCGTGATCACTAGCATTGTACTCCTTTGGATAACGACTGTCATTATGTTTTGCTATGTGGAGTAATATTTGATCTGATTGGATGGAAGATTCGAAAATGGGTTATGAATAAAAACCAGAAACTATTAACGATGAAGTAACAGAAAGGGCTATTTTGCAACGTTGGCTGTTTCTCATAGAGAAATTTTTACCTGATGTTAATAGCACAAACAAGAACCGAACACTAAGACGCCGTAAACTGCGGGCTTTTCATGAATATTTGTTACAGAGTTTCCACGACCTAACGATGACTGCGGGCAAAACTGATGTATCATGTTTAACCGGCATAACGATAAGTAATGAGAGGAAGAAAAGAGACCTGTTAAAAGTTGATGTACAGCCATAATTAGGAAATCTAAAAAATGTTGTCATAATATGATAAAATTACAATGTTAATCTTCAGTGTTCTGGTGCATTAAATGAGTAATGTAACCTATATTCTCATGTGTCCTCTGATTACTGCTTCTATTTTTTTAATTATTTATATTGTGTGATTCAATCTGTACCTTGAGCAAGCAGTTAACGAAACACGGGACAAATCTGGAAATTCAAACTTCAGGCAGGAGAAACAAAAATTTTGAAATCGTCGGAAACACTGCAATTCTCTCAGTAATGGGAAAGGACTTTCAAGATGAGTTTAACGGAATGCATAATCTTGAAAGTAGAGTGTAAGATTAACGTCTACAAAAGTAAAACAATGGTAATCGAATGCTGTCGAATTAAATCAGGCAGTGCTCAGGGGATTAGACTGGAAAACGACACACTAAACCAATAGGAGCGTTTGCTATTTCGGCAGCGAGTAGCTGCCGATAGTCTAAGCAGAGAAAAAATAAAATACAGGAGGGCAATTGCAAGGAAAGCGTTCCTGTTAAAGAGAAATTTGGAAACGTTGAACATAAATTTAATTGTCATGATATATTTTTGGTCGTATTTGTCTGGAGAGTATCCTTGTGCATAGGCGAAACACGAACAGTAAACAGTTCAGACAAGAAGAGAACAGACTCTCTTGATATGTGGTGCTACAAAAGAATGTTGAAGATTAGATGGGTACCTCAGATAACTGATGAAGAGGTAATTAATCGAACTTTGTACGTAATAAATGGAATTACTTGGACGAAAGAAGACATCTGTTTACAACACACATCGTTTGGTAATAGAGATAAATGTGAAAGGGTGAAACATGTAGAGGGAGATCAACACTAAGTACGGTACTTCCGAAAGAATGTACAGTACTTGGGTTGCAGCAGTTACACAGAAATGAAATGGGATGCGCTGCATCAAACTAATCTTCGGGTTGTAGACCACAATAACTACGTCTTCTTACCAATCGTCCACGGGCAACGAGGTGGTTGGGGCGTCTACAAAATGTGTGCTCCAATCCCTTGGCATGGGACATGGAGAGCTACAAATCCGGGGGTTTTAACAGACTGCCACGCTGGTTTTTGCAGAGACCCAGAGTAATTTTAGATTTAGTGCAGTACAGAAGAGACTGCACTCCTGCTTCTGTTTTACAGTAATATTCTCTGACATTTTCAATGAGCACCATAACTACACTCCTGGAAATGGAAAAAAGAACACATTGACACCAGTGTGTCAGACCCATCATACTTGCTCCGGACACTGCGAGAGGGCTGTACAAGCAATGATCACACGCACGGCACAGCGGACACACCAGGAACCGCGGTGTTGGACGTCGAATGGCGCCAGCTGCGCAGCATTTGTGCACCGCCGCCGTCAGTTTCAGCCAGTTTGCCGTGGCATACGGAGCTCCATCGCAGTCTTTAACACTGGTAGCATGCCGCGACAGCGTGGACGTGAACCGTATGTGCAGACTTTGAGCGAGGGCGTATAGTGGGCATTCGGGAGGCCGGGTAGACGTAAGGCCGAATTGCTCAACACGTGGGGCGTGAGGTCTCCACAGTACATCGATGTTATCGCCAGTGGTCGGCGGAAGGTGCACGTGCCCGTCGACCTGGGACCGGACCGCAGCGACGCACAGATGCACGCCAAGACCGTAGGATCCTACGCAGTGCCGTAGGGGACCGCACCGCCACTTCCCAGCAAATTAGGGACACTGTTGCTCCTGGGGTATCGGCGAGGACCATTCGCAACCGTCTCCATGAAGCTGGGCTACAGTCCCCCACACCGTTAGGCCGTCTTCCGCTCGCGCCCCAATATCGTGCAGCCCGCCTCCAGTGGTGTGGCGACAGGCGTGAATGGAGGGACGAATGGAGACGTGTCGTCTTCAGCGATGACAGTCGCTTCTGCCTTGGTGCCAACGATGGTCGTATGCGTGTTTGGCGCCGTGCAGGTGAGCGCCACAATCAGGACTGCATACGACCGAGGCACACAGGGCCAAAACCCGGCAACATGGTGTGGGGAGCGATCTCCTACACTGGCCGTACACCTCTGGTGATCGTCGAGGGGACACTGAATAGTGCACGGTACATCCAAACCGTCATCGAACCCATCGTTCTACCATTCCTAGACCGGCAAGGGAACTTGCTGTTCCAACAGGACAATGCATGACCGCATGTATCCCGTGCCACCCAACGTGCTCTAGAAGGTGTAAGTCAACTACCCTGGCCAGCAAGATCTCCGGATCTGTCCCCCATTGAGCATGTTTGGGACTGGATGAAGCGTCGTCTCACGCGGTCTGCACGTCCACCACGAACGCTGGTCCAACTGAGGCGCCAGGTGGAAATGGCATGGCAAGCCGTTCCACAGGACTACATCCAGCATCTCTACGATCGTCTCCATGGGAGAATAGCAGCCTGCATTGCTGCGAAAGGTGGATATACACTGTACTAGTGCCGACATTGTGCATGCTCTGTTGCCTGTGTCTATGTGCCTGTGGTTGTGTCAGTGTGATCATGTGATGTATCTGACCCCAGGAATGTGTCAATAAAGTTTCCCCTTCTTGGGACAATAAATTCACGGTGTTCTTATTTCAATTTCAATGAGTGTATGTAGCCATCTTCCCCGACGGCGGCCGTACTCTGCTGTTTTTCCTGACCATGTCTTCAAGATTCGGTTGCCTCTAGAGTTCACTGTATTCGATGCCGAACTATGTGCGATCTTGAGGGCTCTGGAACAGATGATCTGCGCTATGTCTGCTACATTTCTCGTCTGTTCAGACTCCCCGGGTGCCCTTCAGTCTGTGCTACGCTTGCATCCAGCAGATAAAGTGGTTCAGGGTATCCAGGACGCCCTCCTCCAGCTATTATTCCTGGGGGAGGAGATATTGCGGGGAACGAAAGGGCGGTTGTAGCAGCCAAGGAGAGGTGTAACGATCCTCAGCTAGTTCAATGTGCCATCCTCTTTCATGCTATCACCTGATGTTGAGGTATACAGTCATGCGTGGATGGGAAGATGAGTGGCTGGAAGTGACATACAATAAGCTCCGTCTCGTAAAGTCCACAACACGGTCGTGGCGTGCCTTCCTCCAGCCACTTCAACGGGACGAGGTCCTCCTTAGTCGCCTTCGCATAGGTCACAGCCTTACGAGGCATGGCACTATAGCGCGACGACCCTCTAATGTGTAGTGCTTGTGGAGTATAGGTCACTGTGTGCCACGTTTTACTAGAAATTGTTTTATTATCGCTCCAGAGGCAGCGTCAGATTTGCCTTATATTTTAAGTGAATAGAAACGAATGTGGTCAGAATTTTAAGGTTTTGGGATCTATCGAACTTGTTTCCGCAGATGTTACGGAGATAGTCTTAATATGTCAACAAGTTGACTGTCTCACCCAAGGTTTTTGTAACTGGTCAACCAGTCATATTTATCTGTGCCTTTCTTTTAGCTCTTCTGTGTTTTGACTCCTGTTTTGACCCCATGTATAGCACATTTCACGCTTTGTCCATTGTCTTAAGGCATGAGAGATGAATGATTGTCTGTGTGAATGCAAGTGATGTGGGAGTTAATGAGTACTTGTCATTTTATACGTCTCCTCTTTACTGTGTAACAATATTTTAGTCATTTCTCCACATTTGTTTCTTTTAATATACGTACGGGCGCCGATGACCTCGGTGTTTAGCGCCCGTAAGCTCCAAACACATACACATACAACTATAACAAATTATCTAATTCCAACATTGTCACTGGCATTGATTCCATGTGATTTTGTAAAGCACTGTGTCAATTTGAATATAAAAACATATTGTATATATTGTCACTCCAACCAACCATCAACCGATCTGTGGTCTTATTTGTTATTATTTACTAACGATGAATATGTGAACAATATTTCAAGCTGGATGTTTTGTACGTGCGACTGTGAATGTGGTCTTGTATTATCACAGAGGGGTAAAGCTTCTCTCTGTTGTATGAAATAAAGAAAGAACGAACGTTATCGCTCCGCATACAAACAAAAGCTCGGCTTTACGGGACGCGCGCGGTAAATGAGGCTATGTGAATGAATTACGTGCTACTAATGAAAGCCAGCGGCACCGACTCAACCACCGTAAAACATTCATTAAGCATCCACCGCTCCGTTATTCCACATAATTGATTTCCAACATGGCCAAATACTGCAAAAAGTACGCGTACAGTTTGTTAATGAAGCGGGTGAAAAGCAGACGATTTCAACTCTCTTACTTAACATCGTGTTTTGAAAATATTGTATCAATTCTTTCAGCTTGCTTCACTTGTATTTCATGGGTAGTAGCTGCAGTTAAGAATAATTATTATCTCAGAAAGGAGTACAGTTGCCTCCGTTTCACATAAACTAGAAGGAAGACCATTACGTGTTGTGGAACGTGTAATGTAGCAAATGGTGAGCGCACCGCATGACGACACATTATCCTGCTCCCCACCACCGACGTCTTACAGTTGAAGTGAAATAGTGGGTATTAGCTCAAATCAGTCTTCGTTCATGATAATGATGAATTGTGGGTAAGGACGCTAAACAACAAGGTTACCAGCGCCCTTACATGAATTACGTACAGACGAGCGTGCTGAGAATCTATTAAAAAATAACAATTAATGGGGAAACCAAGTTGCATTCTCCCACAGGATCTGTCGCCGGTTGTATTCCCTTTTGGCTTCTGCCTATGCGAACTGATTGCTGGGTTTTATTTCCTGAATTTTGCACTTCCTCAGAAAAACAGTGCAGTCTCGGCTCCAGAATGGGTTGCTCCCGGAGTATTTCATGCAGACTGCTGCAGATAGACAATCAGTCCCAGCTTCATGGAATGCCCTTCCACACTTCACCTCCACAACTCAGCGTTATATGACCAAAACGCTAGTATTTTTAGCACCACGTTGGGCTGTATAAATAAGGTCCAATCCTAAATCGGTGGAACTGTACCATGATGTGTTCAGGCATCGTTGGAGAATTGAAAGTCGCATTGAAGTGGCCGGTATTCTCAAATTTAAACGTCGTTTCTTCACTTCCTTTGTTTCATATCCACTATCCCTTATGATGTATATTCTTGTTTCAGTTCTGCGATGTCGATGACCATTATAGCACGGCATTGACAACATCCTTGCTGGATTTAAGAGAGTTATGCAACTCAACAATTACGTCATACTCACCCAATTTTCGTGACTTCCTAAGAAGTTCCACTTGCTTTGCCCTGTTATCCTCGATCAATGAGAAACAATTTCGCAACCACTGGACCGACATTAAGGTATCAGCAGTCCCTTATAACTTTCGTGAATACAGAACGGGGATACATTTTCAAAGATCTCCTCCTTCCTCTTGATCATTTCAAACACATTCTGATTTATGATTCCTTGATCCCAGATATTAAACACAATTCCATTACCAGTCGGACTAGCCTCCTTCCTACCTTTGGATGAGTTGGAGTGAGTACTCCCAGACGGTACACCATTTGCGCTGGGAGTTAACATATTTCAGTAAGAAAGTTCCATTTCGATCCCAAGAGCAGCTAGTGATCTAAGGGTCGACTCAGACAGAGCTCCCCGAAATTTTATTCATACAGTCATGGCGCGTTGATGCAAAAATAAAAAAAGTGAAAAATAAACGACGCATTTTATATGTAGTTTTATATTGGTACGTATTTGTAGTGAGTACGTTGTACAGATGAACTGTAATTTATGTCGCTATCCTACATTCAGTGGGGGCTTGCTTTAGAGTTTCCTATTACACCTGCAGATGTCGACTGTATAGCTTTACCCTAAGACTAATTCTAATACATATATTGTATGGTATGAACGTGTTAACGTATTTAATATGTAATCGCTACTTCAAAAATACTCCAATTCTTACCCGATGGTGTAGGTAGTCATCCACGAGAATTTTCAGTGTGCTATTTCGTTTTTATAAAATTTGTGTAAACTTTGTCGTTATGATTACCTGATGAGTACCAGTTTGATGTTACATTTCTTCTGTTAATTCCAATGGTAAAAAAGTCAGCATCTTCTCTCCCTGTTCCAAACAGAACGAGGGAAAAATGACTGCCTATATGCCTCTGTACGAGCCCTAATCTCTCTTGTCTTATTTTTGTAGTCTCTCCGCGAAATGTAAGTTGGCGGCAGTAAAACTGTACTGCACTCAGCATCAAATGCTGGTTCCCTAAATTTCCTCAGTAGCGATTCATGAAACGAACGCCTCCTTTCCTCTATAGACTCCCACCCGCGTTCCTGAAGCATTTCCGTAACACTCGCGTGATGATCAAACCTACCACTAACAAATCTAGCAATCCGCCTCTGAATTGCTTCTATGTCCTTCCTCAATCCGACCTGATAGGGATCCAAAGCGCTCGAGCAGTACTCAAGAATAGGTCGTATTAGTGTTTTATAAGCGGTGTCCTTTACAGATGAACCACATCTTCCCAAAATTCTGCCAATGAACCGAAGACGACTGTCCACCTTCCCCACAACTGCCATTACATGCTTGTCCCACTTCATATCGCTCTGCAATGCTCTGCAATGATACGCCCAAATCTTTAATAGACGTGACTGTGTCAAGCGCTACACTACTAATGGAGTATTCAAACATTACGGGATTCTTTTTCCTATTCATCTGCATTAATTTACATTTATCTATATTTAGAGTTAGCTGCGATTCTTTACACCAATCACAAATCCTGTCCAAGTCATCTTGTATCCTCCTACAGTCACTCAACGACGACACCTTCCCGTACACCACAGCATCATTAGCAAACAGCCGTACATTGCTATCTACCCTATCCGAAAGATCATTTATGTAGATAGAAAACAACAGCGGACCTACCACACTTCCCTGGGGCACTCCAGATGATACCCTCACCTCCGATGAACACTCACCATCGAGGACAACGTACTGGGTTCTATTACTTCGAGCCTTTCACATACTTGGGAACCAATCTCATATGCTCGCACCTTTGTTAGGATTCTGCAGTGGGGCACCGAGTCAAATGCTTTCCGGAAGTCAACGAATATGGCATCCGTCTGATACCTTTCATCAATGGTTCGCAAGATATCATGTGAAAAAAGAGCGAGTTGCGTTTCGCAGGAGCGATGCTATCTAAAGCCGTGATGATGCATGGACAGCAACTTCTCTGTCTCAAGGAAATTCATTATATTCGACCTGAGAATATGTTCGAGAATCCTGCAACAATCCGATGTTAAGGATATTGGTCTGTAATTTTGAGGAACCGTCCTTCTACTATTCTTATATACAGGCGTCACCTGCGCTTTTTTCCAGTCGCTCGGGACTTTACGTTGGGCAAGAGATTCGCGATAAATGCAAGGCAAGTAAGGAGCCAATGCAGTAGAGTACTCTCTGTAAAACCGAATTGGTATCCCATCAGGACCTGGCGATTTATTTATTTTCAACCCATTCAGCTGCTTCACAACCCCAGGGATGTATATCACTATGCCCTCCATACGAGAATCTGCACGAGACTCAAACGGCGGTATGTTTGTACGATCCTCCTGCGTGAAAGATTTCTCAAATGCTAAATTTAAAATTTCAGCTTTCGTTTTGCTGTCTTCCGTTGCCAGGACAGTCTGATCAGTGAGTGACTGGATAGAAGTCTTCGACCCGCTTACCGATTTTACGTAAAACCAGAATTTCCTTGGGTTTTCAGCAAGATCTTTTGCTAAGGTATGACGGTGGTAGTGGTTGAATGCTTCGCGCATCGCATTTTTTACAGCAGCACGAATCTCTACTAACTTTTGCCTGCCCTCATTCTCCCGATCTTTCTTGTACCGCGAGTGCAATAGCCTTTGCTTCCTGAGCATTCTCCGAATTGCGCTGTTAAACCACGGTGGGTCTTTTCCGTCCGTAGCCCACTTTTTCGGCACATACTTGTCCAATGCGTGATTTACAATTTGTTTAAAATTTGCCCATAATTCTTCCACGTCCATCGTACCGGAAGTAAATGAAATCGATTCATTTACTAAGTAGGATGCTAACAACTGCTTATCTGCTCTTTGTAGTAAGAATACTTCCCTAGCTTTCTCGACCGACTTTTTAACTTTCATAACCCTAGTCGTAATGACAACATCATACATATGCATGTGCGTATCAACTCATATGGAACACTTGCCAGTCAGTATACATAGGACAGACGGACAGGAACTTTAAAACGAGACACTCACAACACCTCATAGTCATAAAAAAATAACAGCACCCTTAGCACATTTGCTGAGCACTTAATACCCCATAAACACCATCCAGCTACAATAACAACGGACTTAAATCCAGCCACAGCCTATGAGTAGGTGTCCAAAAAACAGGAACTATTTTTAAAATCTATATATTTTCAAACTGTTTAGAAACCAAAATTCAAAATACTTTCCATTACAGATAATATATTTGTCCCACCGTGTTCCCAAGTTTCGAAACACTTTTTGCAGTCATCTTCAGAAATGTCTGACAGCTCCTCTCACTTTTTTTTGTTGTTGACTTCTTCAGTGTTGTCAAATCGGTGTCCTTTCATGCCCATTTTCATGCGTGTAAATAAGAAAAAGTCGCACAGAGCCAGGTCAGGCGAGTAAGGTGCAGGGGGCAGCGGAACCATGACATGTCTAGCAAAAATCTGTCTAACAGAGATGGCTGTGTGTGCAGGTGCGTAGTCGTGCTAGAAGAATCAGTGTCCTGTCTGCGACAAATCTGGTATTTTTTGACGAACATTGCTCCAAGACAAAGCACTAATCTGACCATTCATCAATTGTCTGTCGACGGTTTTTGAGCACAAGCTCTTGAATTTTTTCAGTATTTTCGTCGATTCGGGGAACTGATGCACGCCCAGGACGGGGTTTGTCATCAATCCACATATCGTTATTTTCAAATCGAGCAAACCACTCGTACCCTTGAGTTTTTCAAAAAAAATGTTCAAATGGCTCTGAGCACTATGGGATTTACGTTCTGAGGTCATCAGTCCCCTAGAACTTAGAACTACTTAAACCTAACTAACCTAAGGTCATCACACACATCCATGCCCGAAGCAGGATTGTAACCTGCGACTGTAGCGATCGTGCGGTTCCAGACTGTAGCGCCTAGAACCGCTCGGCCAACCCTGGCCGGCTTGAGTTTTTCACATAGCGTCATCTTCGTTCGATGTTTTCAGCGTTAAAATAGTACAGCGGCATCTTTACCGGGTAGGAAACAAAATTTCACAGCTGCACGTTGTTCACTTAAATTTTCCATTATAAAAAACGAAACAAGAGCGAAACAGCGCTAGCAGAAACAATCACTGCACATGAACAGAACAAGCCAGGTCGACAACACAGGCGGCACTGAACTGGAATGTGTTCCACTGAACACGCCTAGCGGCAGAAATACGTACTACACAAGCTCCTTCCATGGCGATGTTATTCCGGTTCTTTTTGTAAATTCTCTCGTATACCACAAACTTCCACATACGCAAGGCTAACAAATTTTATATGAATACACTACACTCTATAAAGCACATTATTTAAAACATGAAAGGATTTTTACAGAAAAGGCAACAAAAACAGCTTAAGAATCTTTCATACATACACAGAGACAGACACACACACACACACACACGCATAGAAAGACAGAAAAAAAGAGGAACTTAGTCAATATTATGGAGTGTTAATGAGGAACTGATTTACGCTGTTCAAATTTTGTTCCAGGTTTGCCCACACTGAGAATGCAAGAAAGACATAGAAATATCTATAATGGCTTAGGACCACGACGTGGGCAGAAAAGGTAAAACGAATGAGAAAGTCATACTGTTGATTTTATTATTAGCCAAGGCATAACAATCTGTTCAATATGAGCACCGAGACGTCGATGAGAGCATGCATGTTGGTACCTGAACAATTATGTATTCAAACTAACTAAGAAACTTGATAATAGCTCCGCCTGACTCATGCTCACGAACCAGTAGTACGTCTATGTGGAACGTGAAACACAGTTCATGCGTCTGCCACTGGTCGGCGATACAATCACAGGAAGAAACTAGCACCTATGTTACCAAATGTTAAACGCAAATAATTCGTTTCGCAATGTGGAATCGTGCACTGACTGCCGAGTCACACTAATTTGTTTCAATAGAAAAATGAGTAAGAAGAAGAACAGAATAGAAGGAGCCTTTGTATGTAAACTTAGTAACTTCATAAAATCAATTAAAACATGGTAATACAAATGCTGTTAGTGCAAAAGAAGCACGTGGTATGTAGATTGCTAATACATGAATAAATGAGCCGTATTAAGTTTTGTATAGTTCATAAGGCTTTTGCAATGATTCAATGATGAAATGATAGCAAATAGATTCTGTACTAAGCCTTGAAATAAACACATACACACTGAGGTTACAAAAGTTATGAGATACCTCCTAATATCGTGTCGGACCCACTTTTGCACGGCATAGTGCAGCAGGCTCGAAGTCACATGGACACAACTAGTCGTTGCAAATTCCATGCAGAAATATTGAGCCGCGCTGTCACTATAGACGTCCATAATTGTGAAATTGTTGCCAGTGCAGTATTCTGTGCAAAAACTGTAATCCCGAACTGTCCAGAATTTTCTTCTAACTAAAATAGAACAATTGTGACCCGGTGACATGGTGCATTGTCAAACGTAAAAATTCCAATTTTTGCTTGGGAAAATGAAGTCCATGAACGGCAGCAAATCGTCTCCAGGTAGCGGAACATAACCATTTTCAGTTAATTATCGGTTCATTTGAACCAGAGGACCCACTCCAGTTCATGTAAACACGGTCCACAAAACTACGGACCCACCACGAGCTTGTACAGTGCATTTAGGGGTCTGTGCCACATTCGAACCGTATCACAAGCTCTCAACAACTGAAATCTGGACTCATCTGACGAGGTCACTGTTTTCCAGTGGTCTAGGTCACGAGTGTAATAAAAGTGCTGCCGGCGATGTCGTACTGTTAGCAAAGGCAGTCGAGTAGGTCTTCAGCTGCTAGAAGGCAGTGGCAACTTGATTAACGTGTTTTGGTACTAATTTGACGTTGTTTTATTTAATAGTGTTCTAAGTGCACTGTCTTGTGTTTATTACGATAGTATTATACATTCAAGGAGTTTAAGTTGTAATCTCTTCGTTATCGCATTGAGAGGCGCGATTTGTTATGCGTATTTAGTGTGTTGTTTGATGTCCTTAGGTTAGTTAGGTTTAAGTAATTCTAAGTTCTAGGGGACTGATGACCAATGTTAAGTCCCATAGTGCTCAGAGCCATTTGAACCATTTTGAACCGTATTCAGTATATTATAAAGTTCCGTTTATACTACAGGTACATCCTGTAAGACTTGCCTGTTTTGAAGTTAGTACGGTTTGAGGGACTACACTTGAGACAAAGTCGGGCTGAGACTTTTTTACCTCGCACTATAGATCGGGCTGACAAATGGTGGTCGAGAGGAAGTTGTCTACGCTGCCTGTTGTGTACGGCGTTCCTGTCTGTTCCTGGTTGATGCCTGGAGCTGAGATATGTTTATATGATAAGTGTCGTTGACTGGTCCAAGGTTCACAAACTTAAAAAGAATTTCTGAATTTGTATTATTGCCTGTCCTTTTCAGGTGGCACCTAAGTTGTGTTTCGGACGAAGGACTTACATCTCTAAAGTTGCTTATTCTAGTTATTCAGTTACGGATGCATTTGCCAAGCGTGTCAGTTATTGTTTGTAAGTCAATTTTGTCGTTGTTTACTTTCTCTGCAGTCTTGTCCTTGAGATACTTAAAACCGAAAGCATTTTATAATAATCGCATTATTATAATCCACGAAATTTGCATTAACGTGAATTGGCTTCTGCTGTTCGATCTGTAACGATTCATTATACCGTTACTCATGGTACAATAATCCCATGAAAGTTGCATCAGCTTAAATCAGCTGCTGGCGTCTGATGTGTAAATAGAAATCATTGTAACGACAAACTTTTCAGAGAGTTGCTATTTAATCCTAGTTTGTTGCTTTTGCTGATTGTATCTGCATGTTATTCAGTATGTATATTAAATCTATATATTATTCAATCTGTATATTGAGCAAGCAGTAAAGGAAACAAAACAAGAATTCGGAGTACGTATTAATCCATGGAGAAGAAATAAAAACTTTGTGGTTCGCCGATGACATTGTAATTCTGTCAGAGACCGCAAAGGACTTGGAAGAGCAGTTGAACGGAATGGATACTGTCTTGAAAGGAGGGTATAAGATGAACATCAACAAAAGCAAAACGAGGATAATGGAGTGTAGTCGAATTAAGTCGGGTAATGCTGAGGGCATTAGATTAGGAAATGATACACTTTAAGTAGTAAAGGAGTTTTGCTATTTGGGGAGCAAAATAACTGATGATGGTCGAAGTAGAGAGGATATAAAATGTAGACTGGCAATGGCAAGGAAAGCATTTCTGAAGAAGAGAAATTTGTTAACATCGAGTATAGATTTAAGTGTAAGGAAGTCGTTTCTGAAAGTATTTGTATGGAAGTGAAACATGGACGATAAACAGTTTGGACAAGAAGAGAATAGAAGCTTTCGAAATGTGGTCCTACATAAGAATGCTGAAGATTAGATGGGTAGATCACATAACTAATGAGGAGGTATTGAATAGAATTGGGGAGAAGAGGAGTTTGTAGCACAACTTGACAAGAAGAAGCGACCAGTTGATATGACATGTTCTGAGGCATGAAGGGATCACAAATTTAGCACTGGAGGTAAGCGTGGAGGGTAACAATTGTAGAGGGAGACCAAGAGATTAATACACTAAGCAGACTGAGATGGATGTAAGTTGCAGTAGGCACTGGGAGACGCAGAAGCTTGCGCAGGATAGAGTAGCATGGAGAGCCGCATCAAACCAGTCTCAGGACTGAAGACCACCACAACAACAACATCTGTATCAGAATTATTATCTCAAGGACATACTTGTGCCTGTTTGGATATCTGGTAACCACTCATTTGGAAAAAATTTTCATCGTAATTGTTATTTTTATTAATTGTTTACATGAATAAAACTTTGTGTGCAATAAAAGTGAATGAAGTTCTCCCTGCCCCTAGCTCCAGTCTTTGCATGTAGTCCTGTATGGACGTTTTATGAGGCGTCGATGTGTCTACTTATCAATCTGCATATGTGCAAATCGCTATCCCGTGGCTTTCTTGACAGTGTAGACCACACGCTTATGTTATACAGCCGTTTTTTTGTCAAAACTGCTACATACCATAATTAAATACCAGTAAATTAAGAAATCAAGGCAATCTAAATTAGCCCAAGCTAGAAATAAGACTACATACTGGAGTATGATTACAGTTAATGTCAATAATTGCCATAGCTAATTACGACACTCCATATTAAATTTTTGTCCTGGAGATCTAAATGTAGTTGCGAATTTATTGAGTGCAAGTTCAGCAGAGACCAGCTGAGAAGCGGAGGTGGCCAGTGTCTGGACATTAAGAGAGACTGTAGGCCTTTTCAAAGCACAAATACTGCCAGGGCAAGGCGGAGCACAGTTAGGAAGTTCAGAACAGTATTCAATATGTGAGCTGAACTCTGCCAACGAGCCAGCATCTCTGTTGTGTCCTAAACGAAGGAAAGCCATTGTATCATGTTTTAAACGTGGGCAGTCAGCGGCCACTGAGGAGGACGCGCCATGAGCTGTATCGCGGTGCTCTGCCGTCCGCCCGAAGCCAGTATTCTGGGAGACACTGTAATCCGTTCATCATAACAATAAACCTGATGTAAACAAACACAAACGCGATGATTTGCCAGAAGCCGTAACACATGTACAATGGTGTTCTTACGCTCTTGGACGTAGGTCCTCCTTATATATTACATATCTTATTACTAAGTTACGTTAAATGACATTAAAAACTAAGCTCCTCCCGAACAGGCCATGAAGGCCCAACGGTACCGACCGGCCGCCGTGTCATCCTCAAACGGACGCGTATATGAAGAGGCAAGTGGTCAGCACACCGCTCTCTCTCTGCCGTATGTCTGTTTCCGAGACCGGAGCCGCAACTTCTCAATCAAGTAGCTCCTCAGTTTGCCTCACAAGAGCTGAGTGCACCCCGCTTGCCAACAGCACTCCGCAGACCGGATGGTCACCAATCCAAATGCTAGCCCAGCCCGACAGCGCTGAACTTCGGTGATCTGACGGGAACCGGTGTTACCACTACGGCAAGGTCGTTGGCCTTAAATGAAACTTTAAGATATTCAAATGTTTTAATAGCCAGCAAAGTTTTTTTTCTTAATCACGCTTTAGCTACGTAGTTTTTATTTCAAAAATCGCGTACAGTCACAGTCTCTGGAGCGTTGTGCTCTGATGGTCGCGCTTTAAAGCGCAGTATGAAAACGGCTGCTTTCTGTTCCGTAGTGGAACACGAGCGTGGAACACGGTTAAAAAATGCCGAGAAACAGGCTGTTCTTAATGTTCTTCAAATTTAAGGAGATAATCTGCTTTGAAGTTTTCCCAACGCTGTATGTACTGCAGTTATTACAGAAATACCCGACGGGAATGTAGCGCAGATGGAAGCGCCGGCACGGTAGTTCAGCGTGTTCGGCCAGAGGGTTAACTGCCCACTGTAACAAGGAAACTGAGTTAATGGATCAGCGATGAACTTGAACCAGCGTCATGAGACTTCCGGCCCCACCAAATAGAACGAACAAACTGAGATCAAAAAGCAAAAACAAAAAAAGTAGCGAAATGGAATGGGAAACAATTATAGGTAATGCGTCGTTAGTTCAAATCTCACCAGTATAATCTTTTTTCTCGTTCAATTTGAAATACCTACATTTTTTATAAATAATGTCCATCTTCTTGTCTCTAATTATATATTGGACGCGAAATTCCTGTTTCCATTTCAAGTACAAATTCTTAATTATCGATGATTTATGAAAGACTGTTCATAAAAGTTGCTTAAATTAATAAAATGTAATTTAATTTTATAAGGCAAAAGTGAAACAGCAAATCCTCTTTTTACACCACAGAGGTAGATAAGGATCGCAGATACATGAAAAATAACCATTTTCACAGCATCGAGCACATCATTCAAAAGCTGCATTTTTCATTTTTACATTTGCTATTGTACCATTAAAGACCCAACAGAACTGATCTGGAGCCAAGTTGCGGGATTTGACGTGAGAAGTAACAAGACCGTTAAGCTGCCAGACGTACTGGAACTAACGCCGCAGCTTTTGCACACGTCACTGCTGAACGCTGGTGGGATATAGAACGGCTCGTCGTAGAAGAAGAAATTGCTGCGCCTGGTTAGCTCCGTGGATTCTGTTGTTGATAAGCTCGTTATCAACGTAGCGGGTGACACTTACAGAACTTAAATGTATTTCTCGGATTTGGATAATGATGGAGCTAAGAGATTAACAGATGAGTGAGTGTAAGTAATACCTTCAGTAGCTTGAATATTTAACTGTACGGTGAAATCCTTCACTACTCTCTTACGTTACACACAGCTAGAAAAATTATCCAGTGGTCAAGGCAGGCATTTTCATCATTCTTACTTTAAATTACAACAGTACGTTAGCTAAAAACGATAATGTATTGCGGTTTTCGTTTAGTCCTCTAAGGAACGTGTTGTGGGAGATTTGCAGTGTATTATTTCATTCTGCTTAAAAGTTATTTGACATTCGAAGCTATATTGCTCCTCTGCTCGTCTCTTTTAACGTGTGAACTGCAGCTGGCCATGTCACTGCACGCTAACTGTACTAGCTGACCGGCCAGTGCTGTCCAAGTTAAATGCGCCGGTAAATCTGTTTTCCCGTGTTATCGCTAATTTGATGTGCGTTTAATGCACAGCACAAAACGTACCCTCATTATCGTACCTGACAGTACTCGAGACAGCTGGGCTGCAGTCTCACGTAAAACTGAAATCGCATGAGGTTCCAGCAAACGCGGAAGACTTAGTGCAATGTTGACATCAGATTTAGTCTTATAGTGAACGTATTATAGACGCAAAACATTACTAAGATAAAGATCTCTGAAGTGTAATGAGATCGGAAGCCATTAGTCGCTTTTGTGTCTAAGAACATGGGACCCCTAGCTATCAGGGTGGCATCAAGTTAGTTACCCCGTTGTTGACTCTGTTAAGAAATCGTAATAGTAGGTACCATTGGAAAATGTGAATAGAGTGCCGAGCGAAGAGAAATCACTGTGTGCATGGAGAGGACCTGGTTGACTGCAACACAGAATAGGATATGTTGTGTATGAATTCATACACAACGGTAAGGAGAGGTGGGCTGCATAATTGTGTGACAACTGTCGTCGTAGGAATCATATCGCTGCGGCAGAGAGCGCTCGTAGTCCAGAGCTACAGTAGGCATGGCTCAGCGGGCGTGCGCTATTGGGACTGCCGGATTCCACGTGACCGCTATCGACATCTGACGCAAACACGCAATTTTTTTACCAACTTTATGACACCCGTCAGTAAATTCCCACAGAACTGATTAACTATGTTTAAAATGAGTATAGAGAGACTTACATTATTCGAACGGACCTGGCTGGTCAGCATGCGGAAGAATCGCTGTCACTGGTATGTAAAATCGTACACAAACCACAGATGCAAAAATATCTGCTTCTTGCTTGGAACATTCTGTCGAACTTACTTCCTGCATAGCCTCAGCGGGTGACGCTTCAGTGGAAAGACAGACTTCGATTCCAGGCTCTAAGTGCAGGCCAGATGATAATTCTCGGCCACCATTGCTTCCACCCATAGGCAAGGTGGTCACTGCACATCAAGTGACAGGATTTAAGCAGAGTTTTCAGACTGACAATCAAGCATTTACATTTCTAATTCAATTACATTTATTAACAATCTCAAACACAGTGTGTGCGCAAAGAAGATAGTGGATACGTGCATGATTCTTTCAGTACATCTTCCTTTCTGCCCTGATAAATATCGGGAAATCTCTATGCCACTTTTGCAAACTTAGTGATTCCCCCAGTTGTTCAACGTTTTGCCCTCAACCTCATTACCCGACGTTACCCAGTCTGCTATTACTTTAGTTTCACTGTAACTTTTACTAATATTTGATGAATGTAACAATGTGAGTTATAGCACTCTTGCACCCTTCCTTCACATATACGCACATCAAAAAAAGTTTTGCATCACCTCGGTTCTGAGAGTTCCAGAACGTGTACAGAAAATTGGAATAGAGTTCGACATAAACATCATTTCCGCCCTTTTTATTGCTCATGAAGACCTTCAGAGGTGGTGATCCAGATTGCTGTGCACACCGGTACCTCTAATACCAAGTAGCACGTCCTCCTGCATTGATGAATGCCTGTATTCGTGGGGGTATACTATCCACAAGTTCATCAAGGCACTGTTGGTCCAGATTGTCCCACTCCTCAACGGCGATCCGGCCTAGATCCCTGAGAGTGGTTTGTGGATCAAGTCGTCTATAAACAGCCCTTTTAAGTCTATCTCAGGCATGTTCGATAGAGTTCATGTCTGGAGAATATGCTCGCCACTCTAGTCTACTGATGTTATCCTGGAGGAAGTCATTCACAAGGTGTGAACGATGGGGGCGCGAATTGTCGTCCATGAAGACGAATGCCTGGCCAGCATGCTGCCGATATGGTTGCACAATCGGTGGGAGAATGGCATTCACATATCGTACAGCCATTATGGCGCCTTCCACGACCACCAGCGTCGTACGTCGGCCCCACACAAGGCAACCCCAAAACAGCAGGGAACCACCACCTTCCTGCACTCCCTGGACAGCGTGTCTAAGACGTTCAGCCTAACCCGGTTGCCTCTGACGATTGTCTGGTTGAAGGCATATGCGACACTCATCGGTGAAAGGACCGTGATGCCAATCCTGAGCGGTCCATTTGGCAAGTTCTTGGCCCCATCTGTATCGCGCTGCATGGTGTCGTGATGCAAAGATAGACGTCGCCATGGACGTCGGGAGTGAAGTTGCGCATCACGCAGCCTATTGTGCACAGTTTGAGTCGTAACACGACGTCCTGTGGCTGCACGAAAAGCATTATACAACATGGTAGCGTTGCTGTTAGCTTTCCTCCGAGCCATAAGCCGTAGGTAGCTGTCATACATTGCAATAGTAACCGGTCTGAGGGAGGCACGTCATCGACAGTTCCTGTTTCTCTCTATCTCCTCTATGGCCGAACAACATCGCTTTGGTTCACTACGAGACGCCTAGACACTGGGGTTATGAGAGGCGTTCCTGGCAGAAAGTAACAACGTGGACGCGATCGAACCGCGGTTTTGACTGTCTTGGCATAGTTGAACTACAGACAATGGGAGCCGTGTACCTCCTTCCTGGTGCATTGAATGGAACTGATCGGCTGTCCGTCTAATAGGCGCTGCTCGTGCATAGTTGTTTATACACTCCTGGAAATAGAAAAAAGAACACATTGACACCGCTGTGTCAGACCCACCATACTTGCTCCGGACACTGCGAGAGGGCTGTACAAGCAATGATAACACGCACGGCACAGCGGACACACCAGGAACCGCGGTGTTGGCCGTCGAATGGCGCTAGCTGCGCAGCATTTGTGCACCGCCGCCGTCAGTGTCAGCCAGTTTGCCGTGGCATACGGAGCTCCATCGCAGTCTTTAACACTGGTAGCATGCCGCGACAGAGTGGACGTGAACCGTATGTGCAGGCAAATAGACACAGACTACAGAGCATGCACAATGTCGGCACTAGTACAGTGTTTATCCACCTTTCGCAGCAATGCAGGCTGCTATTCTCCCATGGAGACGATCGTAGAGATGCTGGATGTAGTCCTGTGGAACGGCTTGCCATGCAATTTCCACCTGGCGCCTCAGTTGGACCAGCGTTCGTGCTGGACGTGCAGACCGCGTGAGACGACGCTTCATCCAGTCCCAAACATGCTCAATGGGGGACAGATCCGGAGATCTTGCTGGCCAGGGTAGTTGACTTACACCTTCTAGAGCACGTTGGGATACATGCGGACGTGCATTGTCCTGTTGGAACAGCAAGTTCCCTAGCCGGTCTAGGAATGGTAGAACGAAGGGTTCGATGACGGTTTGGATGTGCCGTGCACTATTCAGTGTCCCCTCGACGATCACCAGAGGTGTACGGCCAGTGTAGGAGATCGCTCCTCACACCATGATACCGGGTGTTGGCCCTGTGTGCCTCGGTCGTATGCAGTCCTGATTGTGGCGCTCACCTGCAAGGCGCCAAACACGCATACGACCATCATTGGCACCAAGGCAGAAGCGACTCTCATCGCTGAAGACGACACGTCTCCATTCGTCCCTCCATTCACGTCTGTCGCAACACCACTGGAGGCGGGCTGCACAATGTTGGGGCGTGAGCGGAAGACGGCCAAACGGTGTGCGGGACCGTAGCCCAGCTTCATGGAGACGGTTGCGAATGGTCCTCGCCGATACACCAGGAGCAACAGTGTCCCTAATTTGCTGGGAAGTGGCGGTGCGGTCCCCTACGGCACTGCGTAGGATCCTACGGTCTTGGCGTGCATCCGTGCGTCGCTGCGATCCGGTCCCAGGTCGACGGGCACGTGGACATTCCGCCGACCACTGGCGACATCATCGATGTACTGTGGAGACCTCACGCCCCACGTGTTGAGCAATTCGGCGGTACGTTCACCCGGCCTCCCGCATGCCCACTATACGCCATCGCTCAAAGTCCGTCAACTGCACATACGGTTCACGTCCACGCTGTCGCGGCATGCTACCAGTGTTAAAGACTGCAATGGAGCTCCGTATGCCACGGCAAACTTGCTGACGCTGACGGCGGCGGTGCACAAATGCTGCGCAGCTAGCGCCATTCGACGGCCAATACCGCGGTTCCTGGTGTTTCCGCTGTGCCGTGCGTGTTATCATTGCTTGTACAGCCCTCTCGCAGTGTCCGAAGCAATTACGGTGGGTCTGACACACCGGTGTCAATGTGTTCTTTTTTCCATTTCCAGGAGTGTATGCGAAGATTGATACAGAACATTTTTGAAGATGATGTAACAATTAAGAAGAAGTATTTGTGAATTTACAAAAAGTTTAATAAAAATGTGGATCGTGAAAACCAAGTCAAAAATTATTTCTACCATACCATTGTTCTGATCTGAGATTGTTTGCTCATTAAGAATTTCCTGAAAAACGCATTTGTTAGGGCTTCAAATATTGCTAAATTACAGATCTGGACCTTCTAGCAGTCTAAGTGGAATCACCCTAGAATCAACAAGATGAGCCATAACAACTTCGATGAAATCTACGTGGAAATCCATTCAAGGTAAGTGCCAAAATTAATGACTTTTTTACAGTGACTTCATTATTTCCATTCTGACGATCCATCTACGGTCAATAACTTTGTTGTGGTCTGATAAAGTTAACATATGCTGCGTGAGCAACATATGATTTCTAACCTACTTTGCAAGTCGTGGTATTGTTAGAACTGATATCTCTGAACAGTCAAAGGGACTGTGTCTGTGATACAATATCAACAGTCAACGTCTGTCTTCAGGAGATCTGGGAACTGGGGTGATGCGAAACTTTTTTTCATGTTTATAGTAGGGTCACCCCTGTTTAATAAACTAAATTCATTAAGTTATCCATCGTGTGACACCTGTAACCAAATTCATTGCATTCTACGTGAAGCAAGCTGATTATCGGTAATGTCACCCGGTACAGCTCTTTTTGACATCCACAAGGGAATGCTGATGCCTCAGCGGTGACCTCACACCCAGTACAGCAACGTCGTGATGTAAAATAAGAAATTAGTTAAACATGAACCACGCGTCCGTCGTGAAACATTAACAAAATCATAGACCAAGTATGGAAGTCCTGCAAGCCGCTTAACAAAGTCTCACCACATCACCGGCTCTCTACCTCCCACACGTCCTCTCTATACACGACGGAAAACCAGTTCCTATTCAAACTCAAGCGCCAGCATTCCTTCTCAGGTGGGTATCAGTCTGCTTGGTCATACACTTGGAAACCAAAACAAACTTCCTAGAAACACTAAACAAATACTAAACTTGACTAAAACGGCAAGCAACATGTTTTTACATCAGTCTCAAAAATGGTTCACATGGCTCTGAGCACTATGGGACTCAACTGCTGTGGTCATCAGTCCCCTAGAACTTAGAACTACTTAAACCTAACTAAACTAAGGACATCACACACATCCATGTCCGAGGCAGGATTCGAACCTGCGACCGTAACAGTCGCTTACATCAGTCTCATTACTTAACTGTCGCACCTCGTGCTTCAAACACTAGCCAAAGCTAATGAAGCTAATCGAGATCTATACAAGGAACAGAATACAGTCCTTGCAGTGTGTCCATAACAACTAGCATGCGCAGTAAGTGAAATTTAAAAATAGCAAATTGAAATATAAAAGTGGCAAAGTGACAATCAACTTTCAGACTGAATGGCAAAGAAGCAGATAAAATGACGTGATACTTAAATAGATATTATTTATGCACAAGATACAATATGCTAAAAATATAGAGTGTTTATGGAGGAAAGAATTACATATTTTATGTAATCCAGGTATATCTGCATTAACAACAAAAGAAAACAATTTTTTTAATAGATGGTTGGAATTCCGTTGAAATATGTGTTGTGAAGAATCCTTCATTTATTGGCGGTGGCAAGTTTTGGACATTACGTCCCTTTTCAAATTAGCGTATAAAAATAAAGTTACAGTAAATGTTTCTATCGTTATTTAATAAGGCATGAATATAGGATTTACTTCTTGATATGAAAGGTTATTTTAAAGGTTACATGCTGTCTTCTTAAGTGAAATAGAATCAAGCACACATGCTTGGAAATAGAAGCTGTAGAAAATCCAGAATGGCAATACAGATAATTTAACAAATAATAAATAAACTATGCAGAGACCGCTAGTAGTGGTACCCCCAAAGGTCCGAAATGTTTATTATTCCAAAAATCGTCATTTTTTAAGTTTTACGCTGTTCTTCAGTTGTTTAAAAATTCATGGAAATACTTTCCATCTATACAACTAAATGAAAGGTAGTTTGTTTATTCCCATACGCTTTGCCATAATTAATTAGTGAATATTTTATCTTCTCTAACAACATCACAAAACTGAAATTTCAGCCAACAGAATGTTTACAGACATACATAAAAAACAACCTCAAAGACAACAAACACATATTCGCACATAAACAAAAACAACATATCACGTACAAGAACCCACAAGCACCAAGACTCAGAAGACAAACCAAGGTTCACAAACCCCTTATTCCATTGAAGCCTGTTATTAATTTAATGATCGCACCAACACACCATGTGCGAAAATACATGAACAAAATCATAATGCAAGATAATGTATTGAAGAACAGCATAATAGTGAAAAATGCGATTGAACTCATAAAACAAATAAAGGACTTACGCATTCTACAAGCAACATAGCTCATCTCTATCAACATAGAGAACATGTACACCTCAGTGCCCTTTGCAGACACATTAAAACTAATTGAAGAAAACTTAGTGACATACAGGAAACCACCTGCAGAGAAAATTAATGAAATAACTAAAACCCTCAAAGAAATCACATAACAAAATAACTTCCAATTTGAAAAGGAATTTTACTTACAAGAAGATGGGCTTCCAATGCGATCCCCAATATCAGGAACATCCATCAACCACATAGAAAACACAATCTTCGATACTGTCATCACACAGAAAGGATACAAAATTGTTTACTGCTAGACATTTGTGGATGACATAATCTGTATGGTAGACAATCAAGAGAGAAAACTGATAAATTTCATACAGCCTAAAAAATATACATAAAAATATTCAATTCACCATGGAAAAAGAAACACAAAAACAAATACATTTCGTGGATGTAACAATAGAGAAAGACAACAATAAGCACACATTTGAGATCTTCAGGAAGCCAACAGCCACAGAAACAATTATAGATGCTTCATCCAGCCACCCATAAAATCAGAAATTAGCGACCATAAGATACGCGCACAACTTAATCATCACTTACTCATAGCTAACACTTGGTTCAAGAATCATAAAAGAAGCTTGTATACATGGAAGAACCCTGGAGATACTAGTAGGTATCAGATAGATTATATAATGGTAAGGCAGCGATTTAGGAACCAGGTTTTAAATTGTAAGACATTTCCAGGGTCAGATGTGGACTCTGACCACAATCTATTGGTTATGAACTGTAGATTAAAACTGAAGAAACTGCAAAAAGCTGGGAATTTAAGGAGATGGGACCTGGATAAACATACTAAACCAGAGGTTGTACAGAGTTCCAGGGAGAGCACAAACGAACAATTGACAGGATTGCGGGAAAGAAATACAGTAGAAGAAGAATGGGTAGCTCTGAGGGATGAAGTAGAGAAGGCAGCGAAAGATCAAGTAGGTAAAAAGACGAGGGCTAGTAGAAATCCTTAGGTAACAGAAGAAATACTGAATTTAAATGATGAAGGAGAAAATACAAAAATGCAGTAAATGAAGTAGGCAAAAAGGAATACAAACGTCTCAAAACTGAGCTCGACAGGAAGTGCGAAATGGTTAAGAAGGGATGCCTAGAGGACAAACGTAAGGATGTAGAGGCTTATCTCATTAGGGGTAAGATAGATACTGCCTACAGGAAAATTAAAGAGACCTTTGAGATAAGAGAACCACTTGTATGAATATCAAGAGCTCAGATGGAAACCCAGTTCTAAGCAAAGAAGGGAAAGCAGAAAGGTGGAAGGAGTATATAGAGGGTCTATACAAGGGCGATGAACTTGAGGACAATATTATGGAAATGGAAGAGAATGTAGATCAAGCCGAAATGGGAGATAAGAAACTCCGTGAGAGTTTGACAGAGCACTGAGTCGAAACAAGGCCCCAGGAGTAGACAACATTCCATTAGAACGACTGACGGCCTTGGGAGAGCCAGTCCTGACAAAACTCAAACAACTGGTTTGCAAGATGTATGAGACAGGCTAAATACCCTCAGACTTCAAGATGAATATAATAATTCCAATCCCAACGAAAGCAGGTGTTGACAGATGTGAAAGTTACCGAACTATCAGTGTAATAAGTCACTGCTGCAAACTACTAACGTGAATTATTTACAGACGAATGGAAAAACTGGTAGAAGTTGACCTCTGGGAAGATCAGTTTGGATTCCGTCAAAATGTTTGAACACGTGAGGCAGTACTGACCTTACGACTTATCTTAGAAAATAGATTAAGGAAAGACAAATCTACGTTTCTAGCATTTGTAGACTTAGAGAAAGCTTTTGACAATGTTGACTGGAATACTCTATTTCAAATTCTAAAGGTGGCAGGAGTAAAATACAGGGAGCGAAAGGCTATTTACAATTTGTACAGAAACCAGGTGGCAGTTATAAGAGACGAGGGTCATGAAAGGGAAGCAGTGGTTGGGAAGCGAGTGAGACAGGTTTGTAGCCTCTCCCCGATGTTATTCAATCTGTATATTGAGCAAGCAGTAAAGGACACCAAAGAAAAATTCAGAGTAAGTATTACAATCCATGGAGAAGAAATAAAAACTTTGAGGTTCGCCGATGACATTGTAATTCCGTCAGAGACAGCAAACGACTTGGAAGAACAGTTGAATAGAATGGACAGTGCCTTGAAAGGAGGATATAAGATGAACATCAACAAAAGCAAAACGAGGATAATGTAATGTAGTCGAATTAAGTCGGGTGATGCTGAGGGAATTAGATTAGGAAATGAGACACTTAAAGTAGTAAAGGAGTTTTGCTATTTGGGGAGCAAAATAACTGATGATGGTCGAAGTAGAGAGGATATAAAATGTAGACTGGCAATGGCAAGGAAAGCGTTTCTGAAGAAGAGAAATTTGTTAACATCGAATACAGATTTATGTATCAGGAAGTTAACAATGAGTATAGATTTAAGTGTCAGGAAGTCATTTCTGAAAGTATTTGTATGGAGTGTAGTCATGTATGGAAATGAGAGAATAGAAGCTATCGTAATGTGGTACTACAGAAGAATGATGAAGATTAGATGGGTAGATCACATGACTAATGAGGAGCTATTGAATAGAATTGGGGAGAAGAGGAGTTCATGGCACAACTTGACAAGAAGAAGGGATCGGTTGGTAGGAGATGTTCTGAGGCATCAAGGGATCACCAGTTTAGTATTGGAGGGTAGCGTGGAGGGTAAAAATGTAGAGGTAGACCAAGAGATTAATACACTAAGGAGATTCAGAAGGATGTAGGTTGCAGTAGGTACTGGGAGATGAAGAAGCTTGCACGGGATAGTGTAGCATGGACAGCTGCATCAAACCAGTCTCAGGATGAAGACCACTACAAAACAAGAAGATACATGTTACACAGACTAAAGAAAATATCCCAATCGGCAAAGAAAATTATAAGAAATAATTGCGAACAATGCCACTCATAGCCACAAACAATTCTTGCAATTCTCATATAGTACAAAAGCTCAAACAAAGAATCAAAACACAACTAAAGAAAAATGAAAACAAGCACAGAACACAGACACCAAAGAACCCCACAGACACTACAGCACACCGCAAAAATTCTGAACAGCAGCACTCACAACAGCACTAAGAGAAAAACCGTTACACCTTAACATACAAATGCAAGGCAACACACAGGATAGCAATATATTAAAGAAACAAGGATTACATATTGCTTACAGAACAGGAAACACACTCCAGTCACAGTTACAAACAACAGACAAACAAGATAAGTACCAAGGAACGGGGATATACCAGTTAGGGTGCCAAAAATTTGAATCAGTATATTTGAGAATGAAAGCTAGGAATTTCAAAACTTTGTACAAGAACATATAAGAAGCTGGAAGCATGGAAATAGCGGTTCTATCTTCGCCGAATCTGATGAAATATGGACATGAACCATACACCTTGGGACTTGAAAGTTAGTAAAGTGAGTAATCACAACAGAAAACTCCTGACTTCGCAAGAAAACTTTCACATACAAAGAGCGCTTGCAATGAAAAAGGAAGTACCTAATGACCAAATCCATATAAGCAACATCTCTCGAATGAGTCTCTGTTGGTCCATCATGGACAGGGGACATCCGCTAGTTAAGTAACTGTCAATGTCAATGAAATTATTAACAACTGTGTATGTTAAGATGTTATTTTATTTTATTTTGAAGGCTACCAGTTTCAGCATTTCAGTATAACAGCTTCATGTCCCATATGCATCTCACCAAATGAAGGAAAATGTGGTGTAGAGCCACAAATCTCTGGATGTCGTGAATACAATCGTTACACTAGTGCTTCATTCGAGGACTTGAGTTGCTACCTAGTGTAACGAGATTTAAGTTGATTCTAATCTGAAGAAGAAAGAAACACGGGACAAAATGTAACATAGTAACATACCGTAACTACTGCATACTACGTTTATTAATGTATAAAAGGAAACGTGTATTACAGGCCACTCAAGATGCTTCACAAACAAAAGAAGGAAACACGTATGGCACTAAACATGCTGCCTTTTGTTTAGTTGCATAGACGGAGCATACCACCACGTAACCTAAAAATGTTCTTGTGTTGTAATGATAACCTTACAAATTACACAGTGCGAAATTAAATAAGTTAAAACTATTTATTTGTCTTAATCAGCTGAAACTCCTTTAAAATAATAAACAACCACGTGAAGATATGGCGTCACATGTGGCATAATTTGCACGGTACATAAACAGAATACAGTGGAAATTGCCAACAGGTGAAACAGTTTCAAAAGTAACAACACAGAATAAAATATAAATATCTCCATGGTACTCTTAAAAGATCCTATAGCGTCGTTGACGACGTAACATGGAGTCATAGTAAAATATTGTACAAAACTATGTCCATAGTTGTAGTTTCATAAATTACAATTTAGAATAAATGAAAAACAAATGTCTCCATAACATTCATTAAAGATCGTTCCGGATCATAGACGACGTAAAATGCACTCACAGTAAAGAGTTGTACAAACCCATGTCTTTCGTTACACACAGTATATCTTTTGTCGCCAGAATTAATATGAAATAAAAAATAACTGCTAAAAATGATGAAATATCTAGAGCGTCCGGAACGCGACCTTGTTTAAACCACCTCAGGCCGAACTATACTAGTAAGTATATAAATAAAATATATACTTTTTATCTGGAGATACGTTTAACAATTGACGAAAAACAAAGTCGAATTTACAATTTTTAATTTTATTTTCGTAACAAAAACTTAATTTGACAGAGGGAAAATAGGAAACGGAGTTTTCTCATGAAGCAGGTATTCCGTGCATGCTGTGCGTTGATTTCCAAGTTTTGTTACAGAAATAACAACTGAATTTAATTGAACTGTAAGATTAAATACTGGTTCACGAATGTTATTCAATTCCAAGTGGAGCTGGGAGGCTTTTCTATAACTTTCTTGCCTCTTAATACTAACATCAGTACAAAGAGACATTTAGCATTTATAGAAAAAAAAACACAGCTACACATGTTGTAATACCTAAAAGTTCCCAGCAACCACACTATCTCCCAGCACCAATACTGTCACAAATACGCCGCTTTCCATTCGATGGTGCGTTGCCTGATATCTGTTCCATTATCTAAATGTGCTTTTCGAGCAGAAGTACAGACCATCAAACATATCGCCTCCAGTAATAGCTATAGCCCTGCCCTGACTGATAATATTGCACTAAAAAAGAAAAAGCGGAAAATTACACCATTCATGTGCGATGGTCAACAGAAACCAGACTTTAGTTGCATAAATTGGTGCTTCACCCGATATGGTAACAAAATTTGAGTTAATCTCGCTAAAACTTGAGATTTTGCAACTAAAGACCTGCAACTTATAATACTAACAGCATGTCAAAATATTTATTCAACAGCAAAGACAAACCGGAGCCCTTGGCATAGAGTGGTATGTGAAAATTCACAAGCAGTCACTGAGGGGAAAGTATATACTGGTCAGATGGGCGAAGCTGCAGCAGTTAGGCTTTGTGTACCTGAGAGAAGCTGGAGATTAAGGAAGAAAGATTCATTCAACCTTTGCCGGCCATCTCCAACAGAAAACCATTCAGATGAATCAGAATGTGACCTTTTGCTTTCTGTGAAGAAAGCAGAAAAATGACCTTACTATAAACAGTATTTAAAGTAAGGTATGTACCAGACTACTAGCTTAGTGTTAACTGACAATATTAAGTTTCCTTTTTTCCTAATTGCTAGCAGTGGTGGTCACGAGAATGTACGGTCACAACAAGAAGACAGGGCTCCGGGCGGCTACGTTGCACTACCGAGAGCGAAGACCATCGTATTCGAGGTATGGCTCTGGTGTATAGTACTTAATCTGCAGCAGCTATCCAAGCAGCAGTTGGCTCCACGGTGACACAACGAACTGTTAAAAGTCGGTAACCTTTAGGAACGCTCCAAGCCAGACACCCTATTGCGAGAATTATACTGCCGCCACCACCACTTGCCACGTCAGCGGTGTCAAGCGAGAGCTTATTGGAGGGTTTGATGGAGGTCTGTTGTGTTTTCTGATGAAAAATGGTTCTCCCACAGTGCCAGTGATGGCCTGGCGGTGGTTAGGAGAAGCCAGCTGAGGACCTGCAAGGTACACTGGTCCTACACCTTGAGTTAAGATCTGGTGTGCGATTGCGTATAACGGCAGGAGTAATCTCGTTGTTGTCACGCGCATCCTTAGTGCAAATCTGTACGTCAGTCTGGTCTTTCGACCAGTTGTGGTGCCATTCACGAACAGCATTCCAGAGAGTGCTTCCTAACAGGATAACGTTCACCCATTTACCGCTGTTGGGACCCAACATTCTCTACAGAGTGTCGACTTATTGCAGTGGGCTGTTAGATCACGAGATGTCTCCACTCGAGAACATATGGGATATCATCGGACAACAAATCCTACGACTTCCACAACCAGCAACCAATCGAGCACATATTGGACATCATCGGACGAAATATCCAGCGTCATCCACATGCAGCATTAAACTTCTCTGTACTGACGGACCAAGTGCAACAGGCATGGAACAACACCCCACAAACTAACATCGGGCACCGGTACAAGGCAATGCATTCATATTTACATGCTTGCACTCGTCATTTTGGCGGTTACACCGGTTATTAGTGTACCAACATTTCACATCTGCAATGGTTTATCTCGCTCTTACAATAACCTGTGAACTTGCAGTGATTCTCAATTATGTTACCTAGATATCTGTATTCTTCACATTTCATTACTCTATATTAATTATTTTTGGTTATGCGATTTTTTTCCCGTCAGTACTGATGACATAGCCCGCTGTCATCCGACGAGCAGAGATAAAAGTCTCCGTAATTATTCATCATCGACCTCCGTGAAAGTGCACGAATAATTTCTAATAAGAATTTTACTGACTTTGTCAAATAAGTGTTTCTTTGAATAAATATGGTTCTATAGTGACAGATATAGCAATCCATGTTATCTTTGCTTGCTGTGCTACACCCGTATGTTTCATGACGTGTTTTTTGTGGCGTGTGTTTCGGGATACGTATTAAGTAATTTTAGGGATTTAAATGTTGTATTCAGTAAAATGGGCGGGAACTGTAGTGTCCGCCATTACGTTTCTGGCTCCGATGAAAACCCAGGTTATTTCTCATTGGTGCAGTGTCTCAATGCAATGAAAATTTAAATTTAATGACTGTGCGATGAAAGGAAAAATGTTTACGTTCGAGAACTCGTGTAGCTACAAGTATTTCCGAGGTTGTTAGTGAGCCTGCTTTTGTAATTATTTTTGGGCAATAATCAGATTTGTTTGGTTTTTTCACAAATGTCTTCGCTGGATTTAGATAATTCATATTTCTTCGTGTTTCTTTACTTAGTGCTAACTTGGCCTCTATAGTCACTTTTGTGTAGAAAAGGATACGCCCAGCTCTAAAACATTAAACGTTAACAATATTAAATAGGAAAATCTTCCTAACACACTGCAAAACTATGTTTATTTGGTAACGAACCAGCTTTCAGCTTCTTAGGCCATAAGTGGTTGACAACTGAATGTCGCAGACGAAGTGCTACGTAAGCAGATACGTTTTATACAGAAGACACATAAATGATGGGATATAGCGTGTTTACGTAGGAAAGTACTACTTTTTCATGTCACACAGAATACTTTTATTAACTTAGAAAGTAAACACAAAGCTTTTTATGTGGAGGTAAATTTAACAATTTGGAAAAATCAAGTATGAATTACAATTTTAATCTAGCATTTGTAGCTAAAATCTGTTTTGCGTCATCCTAGTGGCGTTACTAGCAGAAATCTGGCTCGGAATTGGAATAGACATCATCCTTCGCATACACAAACAAACATACTAATTTTCCTTCTTGATGTTGCAAATTTTTCCGTCAGTGTTTGACTACGGGTTTTACAACGAATGTTAGAAAAGAAGAAAGATCTTTTTGGGTAGCAAGACTGGTAGTACTCAAATTGCAGAGTATCTGAGTTGAAAGCATCAAATATTCAGTGATGAAGACGAAAATGTGTACAAATGGAAAACGTTCAACAGTATCATTCAGTATGCCTTACACAAGTTACATTCGGAGTAAGGTCTTCAGGCACAGGGAAGACCGGTCGTTCTTTGATAGCCGTCTGAGAAAACTGCACCGTAAACAAAAAGAAATTCAACGCAGGTTACAGAGGTATCAAAACTTAGCTGGCAAACAAAAGCCGAACGAAACGCAAATGAAAGTGAGAAGAGCAATGAGAGAAGCGTTCAATGACTCTGAAACTAAAATTTTGTCATCCGATTTAGGAAAAAAACCTAAGAGGTTTTGGTCTTATGTAAAATCAATAACCGATTCTAAATCATTACTTCAGTCACCCAGAGACCATACTAGCACTAAAACGGGACGAAGTAATTCAGTCGGTCCTCCAAAACCGTTTCATTGCCGAATATCGTACCGCAGTCCCTCCTTTCAGTCATCGTAATAACGTCGAAATCGCAGATATTGAGTTAGCTTAGTAGTGGACCAGCATCAGGACGAGATGAGATACCTATAAGATTCTACAAATATTATGCGAAAGCGCTTGCTCCCTTCTAGCAGCAATTTATCAAAGATCTCTGGGGCAACGATAGGTACCTAGAGATTGGAAAACAAAGCGCAGTTCCTTCTCATTAACAAGGAGGACCGTATGACAGCTGCACGCAATCATAGACCTAGATCGTGAACATCTGACGCAGATTTATGGAACACGTTTTATGCTCCCTGTTTCTCCATGATGTCGATAGCGCTACAGTAAACGGGACACAGATTAATGCGTTGTTCCTTGACTTTAGGAATGCATTTGTCACCTTCCCGCACTACCGATTAGTGAAAAGAATACGAGGTTATTGAGTACGAGACCAGATTTGCGACCGCATTCAAGATTCAACACGTCGCTCTTAACGAAATAAAATCAACAAGTGTAAAAGGTAATTTGTGATATACCCCAAGAAAGTGAAACATGACAGTTACTGCAGTAGCAAGTGTCGGATGCTCTTTAAGGCTGTTCGCAGATGGTGCGGATATCCATAACAAAGTAGCAACGGCGGAAGACAGTATCGATTTGCAGAATGACTAGCAGAGGATTTATGAATGGTGCAGGCTCTGGCAGTTGAACCTGAAAGAAGATAAATACAACATTTTGTGAATACATAGGAAAAGAGTTCCGGTACTGTTCAGATACACTATTGACGAGAAACCGCTGGAAATAATATCTATTGTACAATATCTAGGAGCAATTATAGAAAGTAACCTTAAGTGAAATGACAAACATAAAACAAATAGAATGAAAAGCAGATGCCAAACTGACATTCATAGGAAGAATTTTAAGGAAATATAACTCATACACTGAGGGAGTACTGCGCATCAAACGGGGATTCTTGTCAGGTAGAACAGGTAGAGAAAATAGAGAAGGTCCAAAGAAGAGCGCCGGGTTTCGTAAGGGATTGCTTAGCCGGGGCGAGAGCGTTACGGAGATCCCCAACAAACTCCATTGGCAGATGTTACGACAGCGACATTGGGCATCACCGTGGGGTTTATTAACGACATTACGAGAGATCACTTCCCGGGAAGAGTCGAACAACATATTACTTTCTCTCACATACATCTCGCGTAATGACCACAACGAGAAAATTCGAGAAATTGGAGCCAGTGCAGAGGTTCACCGGCAGTCATTCTTCCCATGCGCCAGTCGTGAGTAGAACATAGTAGGTGAGATCAGGCAGAACATTTAGTTGGTTTTCAGAGTATGACCGTGATGTAGATCAGTGTGTAGTATCAGTTGCAAAGCGATTTAGAAAAGATTGCTGTATGGTGTGTCAGGTGGCAGTTGACGATAAATAACGAAAAGTGTGAGATGATCCACATGAGTTCCAAAAGAAATCCGTTGGAATTCGATTACTCGATAAATAGTACAATTCTCAAGGCTGTCAATTCAACTAAGTACCTGGGTGTTAAAATTACGAACAACTTCAGTTGGAAGGACCACATAGATAATATTGTCGGGAAGGCGAGCCAAAGGTTGCGTTTCATTGGCATGACACTTAGAAGATGCAACAAGTCCACTAAAGAGACAGCTTACACTACACTCGTTCGTCCTCTGTTAGAATATTGCTGCGCGGTGTGGGATCCTCATCAGGTGGGATTGACGGAGGACATCGAAAGGGTGCAAAAAAGAGCAGCTCATTTTGTATTATCACGTTATAGGGGAGAGAGTGTGGCAGATATGATACACGAGTTGGGATGGAAGTCATTACAGCATAGACGTTTTTCGTCGCGGCGAGACCTTTTTACGAAATTTCAGTCACCAACTTTCTCTTCCGAATGCGAAAATATTTTGTTGAGCCCAACCTACATAGGTAGGAATGATCATCAAAATAAAATAAGAGAAATCAGAGCTCGAACAGAAAGGTTTAGGTGTTCGTTTTTTCCGCTCGCTGTTCGCGAGTGGAATAGTAGAGAGATAGTATGATTGTGGTTCGATGAACCCTCTGCCAAGCACTTAAATGTGAATTGCAGAGTAGTCATGTAGATGTAGATTTGGTGCGAGCAAGTCATGTACGACAACGTCTCCTAAGCCACTCTGAGTTCTATTATATTACCCATTTCTCTTTACTTTTGTTACTCGACTTTTTTTTATCGTTTTCAGAACTGCAAAGGTAAAAGAATTAGAATCTAATGGGCAATAATCTGGGTAGTGGTAAATCATTACGTGACTAAAAAGATTCCTTTATTATTAGTAGCATATCTTTATTTACTTAAAGCCCAAAAACTGGCGGCATCGACTGAAATACACTTAATATGTTCAAAAGATAAACAGATGGGTTAAATCATACCGAGATGATGTCCCTTCATGCAAGACTGGAACACAAAGTGTGGCGGGAAACGGAAATTACTAATCACCGTCTTGGGTATTTGTTCTATGTGGATTTAAACGTATTGCACAATGCAACACATTGTGGTTTACTGGGCATGAATTCATGGGGTGAATGGGTGAAGAAAGGCATTAAATTGGAATAAATCTCATACGTCTCTCCGAACGAGATATTTGCGAAAACATATATCACCCAGGTGTAAACTATAACACTTCTTTTTCTTTGTCATCAGTCTACTGACTAGTTTGATGCGGCCCGCCACTAATTCATTTCCTGTGCTAACCTCTTCATATCAGAGTAGCACTTGCAACCTACGTCCTCAATTATTTTCTTGACGTATTCCAATCTCTGTCTTCCTCTACAGTTTTTGCCCTCTACAGCATCCTCTAGTGCCATGGAAGTCATTCCCTCATGTCTTAGCAGATGTCCTATCATCCTGTCCCTTCTCCTTACCAGTGTTTTCCACGCATTCCTTTCCTCTCCGATACAACGTAGAACCTCGTCATTCCTTACCTTATCAGTCCACCTAATTTTCAACATTCGTCTATAACACCACATCTCAAATGCTTCGATTCTCTTCTGTTCCGGTTTTCCCACACTCCATGTTTCACTACCATACAATGCTGTACTCCAGACGTACATCCTCAGAAATTTCTTCCTCAAAAAGGCCGGTATTTGATATTAGTTGACTTCTCTTGGCCAGAAATGCCTTTTTTGCCATTGCGAGTCTGCTTTTGATGTCCTCCTTGCTCCGTCCGTCATTGGTTATTTTACTGCCTAGGTAGCAGAATTCCTTAACTTCATTGACTTCGTGACCATCAACCCTGATGTTAAGTTTCTCGCGGTTCTCATTTCCACTACGTCTCATTACCTTCGTCTCTCTCCGATTTACTCTCAAACCATACTGTGTACTCATTAGACCATTCCGTTCAGCAGATCATTTAATTATTCTTCACTTTCACTCAGGATAGCAATGTCATCAGCGAATCGTATCAATGATATCCTTTCACCATGTATTTTAATTCCACTCCTGAACCTTCTTCTATTTCCATCATTGCTTCCTCGATGTACAGATTGAAGAGTAGGGGCGAAAGGCTACAGCCCTGTCTTACACACTTCTTAATACGAGCACTTCGTTCTTGATCGTCCACTCTTATTATTCCCTCTTGGTTGTTGTACATATTGTGTATGACCCGTCTCTCCCTATAGCTTACTCCAACTTTTTTCAGAATCTCGAAGAACTTGCACCATTTTATATTGTCGAACGCTTTTTCCAGGTCGACAAATCCTTTGAACGTGTCTTGATTTTTCTTTAGCCTTGCTTCCATTATTAGATGTAACGTCACAATTGCCTCTCTCGTGCCTTTACTTTTCCTACTGCCAAACTGATCGTCACCTACCGCATTCTCAACTTTCTTTTCCATTCTTCTGTATATTATTCCTGTAAGCAGCTTCGATGCATGAACTGTTGAGCTGATTGTGCGATAATTCTCGCACTTGTCAGCTCTTGCCGTCTTCGGAATTGTGTGGATGATGCTTTTCCGAAAGTGAGATGGTATGTCTCCAGACTCATATATTCTACACACCAACGTGAATAGTCGTTTTGTTGCCTCTTCCCCTAATGATTTTAGAAATTCTGGTGGAATGTTATCTATCCCTTCTGCCTTATTTGACCGTAAGTCCTCCAAAGCTCTTTTAAATTCCGATTCTAATACTGGATCCCCTATCTCTTCTAAATCGACTCCTGTTTCTTCTTCTATCACACCAGACAAATCTTCACCATCATAGAGGATGTCAATGTATTCTTTCCACCTATCTGCTCTCTCCTCTGCATTTAACTGTGAAATTCCGTTTGCACTCTTAATATTACCACCGTTGCTTTTAATGTCACCAAAGGTTGTTTTGACTTTCCTGTAGGCTGAGTCTGTCCTTCCGACAATCATATCTTTTTCGATGTCTTCACATTTTCCCTGCAGCCATTTCGTCTTAGCTTCCCTGCACTTCCTATTTATTTCATTCCTCAGCGACTTGTATTTCTGTATTCCTGATTTTCCCGGAACATGTTTGTACTTCCTCCTTTCATTCAAATGGTTCAAATTGCTCTGAGCACTACGTGACTTAACAGCTGTGGTCATCAGTCCCCTAGAACTTAGAATTACTTAAACCTAACTAACCTAAGGACATCACACAACACCCAGTCATCACGAGGCAGAGAAAATGCCTGACCCCGCCGCCTCCTTTCATCAATCAAGTGAAGTATTTCTTCTGTTACCCATGGTTTCTTCGCAGCTACCTTCTTTGTACCTATGTTTTCCTTCCCAACTTCTGTGATGACCCTTTTTAGAGACGTCCATTCCTCTTCAACTGTACTGCCTACTGCGCCATTCCTTATTGCTGTATCTATAGCGTTAGAGAATTTCAAACGTATCTCGTCATTCCTTAGAACTTCCGTATCCCACTTCTTTGCGTATTTATTCTTCCTGACTAATGTCTTGAACTTCAGCCTACTCTATAACACTTAAGGCATGACATACTTTGGAAAGTGTCAATGGTTCAGAGTCACATATAGCTAATACCATCAGACCGCACTGCTACAGCGAAATTTAAGAAAAGTATCAAAATTAGGAAAGCTCAACACAATTCTGCAATATAAATAACGTTGAAAGAAAATAATTAGTTGATTCTATAACTAAACAACGGATTCTGATACCTCTATCCACAGCTTAGGCTAGACAGCCCTACAGAGTATGTATGTTAAATTACCGCACTGGAGCCAGAGTGAGGATCTAGGCGGCAACAGAGAAACGGCTGTAATTTCAAAAGTGTGGGGAGGGGGGTGGAATCTCTGACACCTCTCCTAGTCTTCGATCTTTGACTAAACTTGCTTCTGAAGTTAGGTTTGCAATGGGTCTACTCTTCTCGTACTTCCTGGTCAGCCGTAAAAGCATTGAAATTTGCAATACACCCATTTTCATTCAAGCACAAGCACATAATTTGAACACAAAAAATGTCAGGAAATTGTACCAATAAATAAAAGAAAAAAGTCGGTCCTTCTCTCATTCAGGTGCTACTGATCTGCAGAATAATTAAATACATGACACGAGCGAGAATCATTGTAACAAATATGTAGCCAGCTTCAGAAAGTGTACTCATAATGAAACAGTACTTATTGACCCATTTCAGCTTTTAATGTTCGAACAAACATTAATTCACATTAGGTTGCAAATGAAAAAAATTGGTAAATACAACAGTAATTGCAACTCACGTTACAGCAGCCAATTCGGTCCAGCAAAACAATAATAAATACCTACCCACATTTGCACTGTCTACATCTACATCCATACTCTACAAGCCACCTGACGGTGTGTGGTGGAGGGTACCTTGAGTACCTCCATCGGTTCTCCCTTCTATTCCAGTCTCGTATTGTTCGTGGAAAGAAAGATTGTCAGTATGCCTCTGTGTGGGCTCTAATCTCTCTGATTTTATCCTCATGATCTCTTCGCGAGATATACGTAGGCGGGAGCAATATATTGCTCGACTCCTCGGTGAAGGCATGTTCTCGAAACTTCAACAAAATCCCGTACCGAGCTACTGAGCGTCTCTCTTGCGCAGTCTTCCGCTGGAGTTTATGTGTCATCTTCGTAACGCTTTCGAGATTACTAAATGATCCTGTAAAGAAGAGCGCTACTCTCCGTTGGATCTTCTCTATCTCTTCTATGAGCCCTATGTGGTACGGATCCCACACCGGTGAGCAGTATTCAAGTAGTGGCCGAAGAAGTGTTAAAATTCTTCCAATGAATCTCACCCTGGCGTCTGCTTTACCGACGATTAATTTTATATGGTCATTCCATTTTAAATCACTCCTAATGCCTATTCTTATATAATTTATGGAATTAACTGATTTCAGTTGCTAAATGCAAAGGATCTTTCTTTCTATGTATTCGCAGCACATTACACTTGTCTACATTGAGGTTCAATTACCATTCCCTGCACCATGCGTCAATTCGTTGTAGATCCTCCTGCATTCCAGTACAATTTTCCATTGTTAAAACCTCTCGATATACTGCAGTATCATCCGCAAAAGGCCTCAGTGAACTTCCGATGTTATCTACAAGGTCATTTACATACATTTTGAATAGAAATGGTCCTACGACACTCTACTGCGGCACACCTGAAATCACTCTTACTTCGGAAGACTTCTCTCCATTGAGAATGATATGCTGCGTTCTGTTATCTAGAAACTCTTCAATCCAATCACACAATTGGTCTGATAGTCCGTATGCTCTTACGTTGTTCATTAAACGACTGTGGGAAACTGTATCAAACGCCTTGCGGAAGTCAAGAAACACGGCATCTACCTGGGAACCCGTGTCTATGGCCCTCTGAATCTCGTGGATGAATAGCGCGAGCTGGGTTTCACGCGATCGTCTTTTTCGAAACCCAAGCTGATTCCTAAAGAGTAGAGTGGAGTCAACACAGTTTGCAGCTTTTGAGGAGGCTCGTGCTTTCTGACACAGTCTGATACTTTCCTACATAACGTCCATATCAATGTTAACTCCATACCTTATTCGGAATGTAAGTTTTCGGAAGTATCTGGTATACATTTTATTCAAAGTAACAATGACATGCCAACAACCTGCGCGAACTTGCACCCACACAGCTTCTGCTCGACTCTCTGACTATCGATATAGCGCTCGCTCTCATCCCCCGTACAACACTTCCGTTTTACACAGTGTATTTAGTATACTTATTGTCGAAACTTACGTAAATTTAAAAATATTGTGCACGAAAAAAATAAAAATAAACTTACTAAAAATAAATATGTAGCAAAATATTGTCGAAGTGCTACTTAGTTAAACTTCATATCATAGCACAAAACACATAAACTAGCAAAGATACGAATAATGTACCTCATGTGCAGTGATGTGAGAAGCGACAAGAAAACGAGAAAAGAGGAAGGGAAAGAAAAGACAAACAGAAAAAGAAAGAAGAAAAGGAAAGGAAAAGGAAAAAAAGGAAAGGAAAATAAAGGTAAGGAATCATTCTAGTCAGAGTGAGCAATATTTTTACACGTTCGCAGTCAGATAACTTTTTATAACATGTCGTTCTCACGTTTGATTATTGAAATTACTTCATTTACACGTGCTCCGTCTACAATTTCAGATTACAGCAGCTGCAAAATAGCAAAATTGTGCGCTTAAACATCTGCCTTACATAATTTCAGTTGTTGAGATTGGGCTCGGTAGTTACAAGCGAGTTGACATCTATTGTTTAACTCAGTGGCATCCCAAACAATAACACTCAACATTTACATGCTAAGGGGCCTAACAGTGCAGACTCTCAGTTTGAGTTCACCATGTTATCGTGTAACATCTATGTAGGAATCACTGTAGAACCCACCCGGAAACAACAATTTTCGTCGGTCGGAATATCCCTTTTGCCGAATGAGAGCGTTTGTCATTAACAGATCACCATATTCTTGACAATGTAAGCGGAAGCACTTCATCTAACAACAGATGGCACGAAACTGTCGATGCAAACAGGTTCACACTGATCTCTGTGCTCCAACAGTGAGCCAACATTATGGACGTAGCCCTACAATCCAACACCACAATGTAGGTGAGAGTCCTTCACACATGTGTCCTGGATGGCCAGCTATTGTCGCAACTAGACTGACCTCTATTAACTATTTCCGGGGTGAAAATTGTGTAACTGTGCGGCAAGGGTCGGCTGCCTGCATGAGCAGTTGCTCCATCCTGTTGGAAACAACCGTAGAACTTTTCCTACGTTAATGCTACCACAAATTCACGTCCAATCGTATCCACTCGACCGGGCCTTTTCTGGAGGAAATGATAATCAATCCTCAAGAATTTGTTTATATCATCCGGTAGACACTACACAGGACCTGTCTGACCATAACTTGACGCATTACAATGGACGCCTCCATATGAGATTGACGACGGCCTCAAGCTCCCCAGTACAGTACTAAGTTACAAACTATTTCAGGTCCAGCTACCGTGCCAATGTTGGGAAGCATGGTCTGACTGTGGGCTCTCCGTTGTGTATTGCGATGCTAAATATATTTATGAATAAATCTGATAGCGACATTGGTACTCTGCTCCCCACTTATGTTAGCAACGTTCTATAATGTTGCAGATCTGTTGACGACATTCTTTTACCAGTCAGTGTTCTAACAAGGAGTGCTATAATTTTGTAAAAAAGGTGAATGCTATACATAAAAAAGTACTCTCTACCATTGAACACGTTGACGGAAGATGGCTACTTTACTTAGATTTAAAAATTTCCTTAGAGAGTATAAGGATTGTGTACGATATTTTAAAAAAGGTTACAATGACGGACACTGTTATACAGCACAATTCAAATAACGCCCTTATGTACAAGATTACAGCTTTTACAACAGTGTTATGCCGCATTCACAATGTACCCTTGTCTAAGGAGGCGCACGATCGAGCATTTTGGCGTATTTTGCACATCGCGTAAGACAGAGGACACGACTTCGATTATGTAATGAACATTGATTAGAGCATACTGTCTAAAAAACTTCCGCTAAAACTAGCCACACGTCAAATGAGATGAAATGACACTAAGGAAGCTGGACGAGACGAGTTCATTGTTAAACATATGATAGCATACTTTGGCACGATTTCACAAAAATAAGGTAATAATCTTACGACAATAAAAGCAAGGCCAACGTTCTTTATTTCTCGGAGTTTCTTCCCCAGACTTTTATATAGAGAGATGATCACTTGTGAAAAGTACGACGCTAATGATGTATACGGCATCAGTTGCTACAACTGCCCTGCAAGGCATGTGGTGGAGACTAACATACGGTTTTTCATTAGGTTTAGGGTACGCCAAAGTTTGAGGAAATCGAAATCTGCTTTAAGTAACCACTTTCTCAGTATTAGCCACTTAGGAACATGTGTAGCTAACAGTATAACAATCTTACAAAGAGAAGATGAGGTGCAGACCTTAAATATTCCTGAAGAGGCTGAAATCATGCGGAGTCTAAAAGCATTCCCCAGAATACCCTATACAGTCAGGTTGTGTTAAGGTATTACAGTATACTATGTAAATCTGAATGACTTTTAAGGGCGTAATGTCATGTTTTATGACTGCTTGGTTATTGATCCTGGGATTTTTTATATACACTCCTGGAAATGGAAAAAAGAACACATTGACACCGGTGTGTCAGACCCACCATACTTGCTCCGGACACTGCGAGAGGGCTGTACAAGCAATGATCACACGCACGGCACAGCGGACACACCAGGAACCGCGGTGTTGGCCGTCGAATGGCGCTAGCTGCGCAGCATTTGTGCACCGCCGCCGTCAGTGTCAGCCAGTTTGCCGTGGCATACGGAGCTCCATCGCAGTCTTTAACACTGGTAGCATGCCGCGACAGCGTGGACGTGAACCGTATGTGCAGTTGACGGACTTTGAGCGAGGGCGTATAGTGGGCATGCGGGAAGCCGGGTGGACGTACCGCCGAATTGCTCAACACGTGGGGCGTGAGGTCTCCACAGTACATCGATGTTGTCGCCAGTGGTCGGCGGAAGGTGCACGTGCCCGTCGACCTGGGACCGGACCGCAGCGACGCACGGATGCACGCCAAGACCGTAGGATCCTACGCAGTGCCGTAGGGGACCGCACCGCCACTTCCCAGCAAATTAGGGACACTGTTGCTCCTGGGGTATCGGCGAGGACCATTCGCAACCGTCTCCATGTAGCTGGGCTACGGTCCCGCACACCGTTGGGCCGTCTTCCGCTTACGCCCCAACATCGTGCAGCCCGCCTCCAGTGGTGTCGCGACAGGGGTGAATGGAGGGACGAATGGAGACGTGTCGTCTTCAGCGATGAGAGTCGCTTCTGCCTTGGTGCCAATGATGGTCGTATGCGTGTTTGGCGCCATGCAGGTGAGCGCCACAATCAGGTCTGCATACGACCGAGGCACACAGGGCCAACACCCGGCATCATGGTGTGGGGAGCGATCTCCTACACTGGCCGTACACCTCTGGTGATCGTCGAGGGGACACTGAATAGTGCACGGTACATCCAAACCGTCATCGAACCCATCGTTCCACCATTCCTAGACCGGCAAGGGAACTTGCTGTTCCAACAGGACAATGCACGTCCGCATGTATCCCGTGCCACCCAACGTGCTCTAGAAGGTGTAAGTCAACTACCCTGGCCAGCAAGATCTCCGGATCTGTCCCCCATTGAGCATGTTTGGGACTGGATGAAGCGTCGTCTCACGCGGTCTGCACGTCCAGCATGAACGCTGGTCCAACTGAGGCGCCAGATGGAAATGGCATGGCAAGCCGTTCCACAGGACTACATCCAGCATCTCTACGATCGTCTCCATGGGAGAATAGCAGCCTGCATTGCTGCGAAAGGTGGATATACACTGTACTAGTGCCGACATTGTGCATGCTCTGTTGCCTGTGTCTATGTGCCTGTGGTTCTGTCAGTGTGATCATGTGATGTATCTGACCCCAGGAATGTGTCAATAAAGCTTCCCCTTCCTGGGACAATGAATTCACGGTGTTCTTATTTCAATTTCCAGGAGTATATATATATATATATATATATATATATATATATATATATATATATATATATATATATATATATATATATATGCGTCTGATGTATTTTCGTTTTATTCCTTGCTTGCCGTAAAATGTTTTGTAGTTTCTACTTTAGAGTAGTGTAACGGGGGCCTCAATCATTCTTATGATATCTGGATACCCGCGGAAATGTTTGTAACTTCCTCTGCTTTTCTACGTTATGGTGCTAGTGTCCTCTGCAGTGAGAGACGTGAGTACGTTGATTAGTAGTGTTCGGCGAGGCGGTTCGAGGCGTTCTGTCCACCGCTTGACGGTATCTTGTGAGTTTTGAACCGTCGGGCTATAAACGCTAGTAGCAAGGACTTCTTCATGGTTTTTTTTCCGTTGTAGGTTAAAGTGGTTTTAACATGTCAGTTTTTCAACTGCTGAGTTTGATTCGTGAAGCCCCAGTTGAGGCCCCCTCCACCTTCCCATTTTGTGGCCTTAATATTTTAGTAATATGTGAGCATTTTCATATTGGTTGCCGTATACACTACTGGCCATTATAATAGCTACACCAAGAAGAAATGTAGATGATAAACGGGTATTCATTGGACAAATATATTACACTAGAACTGACATGTGATCACATTTTAACGCAATTTGCGTGCATAGATCCTGAGAAATGAGTACCCAGAACAACCATCTATGGCCGTAATAACGGCCTTGATACGTCTGGCATTGGGTCAGAGCTTGGATGGCGTGTACAAGTACAGCTGCCCATGCAGCTTCAACACGATACCACAGTTCATCAAGAGTAGTGACTGGCGTATTGTGACGAGCCAGCTGCTCGGCCACCATTGACCAGACTTTTCAAGAGATCTGGAGGATGTGCTGGCCAGGGCAGCAGTCGAACATCTTCTGTATCCTGAAAGGCCCGTACAGGACCTGCAACATGCGGTCGTGCATTATCCTGCTGAAGTGTAGGGTTCCACAGGGATCGAATGAAGGGTAAACCACGGGTCGTAACACATCTGTAATGTAACGTCCACTGTTCAAAGTGCCGTCATTGTGAACAAGAGGTGACCGAGATGAGTAACCAATGGCAGCCCATACGATCACGCAGGGTGATAAGAGAGTATGTGCGTTCACCACGATGTCGCCAAACACGGATGCGACCATCATGATACTGTATCAGAACCTTGACTCATCAGAAACAGTGACGTTTTGCCATTCGTGCACCCAGGTTTGTAGTTGAGTTCACCATCGCAGGCGCTCCTCTTTGTGATGCAGCGTCAAAGATAACCGCAGCGATGGTCTCCGAACTGATAGTCCATGCTGCTGCAAACGTCGTCGAACTGTTAGGCCAGATGGTTGTTGTCTTGCAAACGTCCCAATCTGTTGACTCAGCGATCGAGACGTGGCTGCACGATCCGTTACAGCCATGCGGATAAGATGCCTGTCATCTCGACTGCTGGTGATATGAGGGCGTTGGGATCCAGCACAGCGTTCCTTATTGCCCTCCTGAACCCACCGATTCCATATTCTGCTAACAGTCATTGGATCTCGACCAACGCGAGCAGCAATGTCGCGATACGATAAACTGCAGCCGCAATAGGCTACAATCCGACCTTTATCCAAGTCAGAAACGTGATGGTACGCATTTCTCCTCCTTACACCAGGCAACAAAACAATGTTTCACAAAGAAACGCCAATCAACTGCTGTTTGTGTATGATAAATCGGTTGGAAACTTTCCTCATGTCAGCACGTTGTAAGTGTCGCCACCGGCGCCAACCTTGTGTGAACGCTCTGAAAACTAATCATTTGCATATCACAGCATCTTCTTCCTGTCGGTTAAATTTCGCTTCTGTAGCACGTCATCTTCGTAGTGTCGTAATTTTAATGGAAAGTAGTGTACATAGAAAGAAATGCTACAGTGCTGTACAGAATGCAACTGAAAGAAATGCGCAGTGAAAGGAACAGAAATGACACATTGTTAGAACTGGTATCATACTGTCGATTGTAGATCTTGTATCGTGATCAGATCTGAGGACGTTGTTGGATATTACAAAATTGGTCATGATCCTATAAACAAAGTTTCATACACAGTTGGAAACGGTTTATTTGTCAGTTATGGATTACTCAGGGTGTAGTTACTCACAGCACAAAAATATTTTTCTTTTTCTTATATCTCGCATGTTTTGTCTGGCATATGTTGTTGTGTTTTCATGGTAGCATAATTCTTCAGTCACCGCTTTATGTCTATCACTATTCCTAACCAAGCTACTCCGCTCCACTTCCGTTGCTCTTTGGTTTGTTCTCATCCAGAATTTGAGCTCGTTAGACTGGTCATTCGAGTCAATAAGTCTTGGTATTCTTCCTCAATTTTACTGACGAGAGCAGGTCGTCAGCGATCCTGTCACTGACATCCTTTTCCTCTAAACGTCAGTCACTTTTTGACCCTTTCTTTTGTGTTCTTCATTGCTTCTTCGATATACAGAGCGAACAGTAAGGGTGGATGACTACATCCATGCTTTCCTCCTGTTTTGCATCCTCCTGCGATGAGAACTTGGCTGAACCAACAATTTAGGCCTCAGTCATCTCGGACAACCCGCTGTGCCGAAGGCAATATTATTCGTGACAGGTCTGCCGCTTTCACGTTGATCTCCTTGTCCTCATTGCCATGTAAGTGAGTCAAATTGGTCCATGGTATGACTGGCGAATGGTAGTGTCAGGTGCTGGACTCTGCTGAGATTTCTGGGCTCCATTAGAGAGTAATTCCGCCTAACAGATCGGCAGCCGCAACTTTGCATAATTTGTACCCGCGATTGGGAATTACAGGCGCCGCATATCGGTGCTCTCTAGACTCTAGAACCACAACCGACACCCGAGACAGCGCCACTCATCGAGAAGAGTGGTATTGCATAGCTGCTCCGGCTTGTTAGTCCACACAGGACTATAATTTCGCCAGTTGTTCTCAGCTGCACCATCGTATCTGTGCAGAACAAATCTATCAAGATCTATTCAGTGTTAGCGAATTCCAGATTGCGTTATCCATGTTCTGAGCCAGAGGGAATAGTTCAATTAGCCAGACCATACAGTTTGCCAACCAGCCGCCAACCAAGGAAGTGATAACTGTCCGTTGCATATTTGTGTAGTCATCAGATCATGTTTTATTTTTGTCATCTCTCTTAACATATATGTTTTTGCCCAATTTTATAATCGATAAACTTGTGCCATAACTTGTATAAACGATCAATCCCATTTTATGTATTAATCACCCATAAACAGTTGATTAAAGTAATGACAGGGTCACAGTTTCGTTAATATTATTTCAGCATTCAAGTTCATTTGGATTCTGATAAATCTGATAACCTATAATGCAGGCTGTCAACAGAAAACAGTCAAAAGGCAAAGTCAGTTTAGCAGATGCATGAGGCAGGTAGTCAAATGGAAGGTTCACTAGTTATAATGATTGCTGTCAGGGCAGTAACTCAGTCGTCCGCCGCCTTCCGCAATGTACTGCAAGTCCCGTGTAGTCATGCAGCTGCTAGGGACAGTCGTGTCAGAAAAGTATTCTTTGTAGGCTGTGAGTGCATTATGTCGGAGCTAAGTGAATTCGAATGTGGGAAAATTATTGGTCCTTGTATTGTGGGTGCTTCCGTAACCAAAGTAGCCGAACTGTTTTGTGTCTCAAGAGGCACCGTATCGAATATTTATACCACATACAGGGAAAGTGGAAAAGCATCATTCTTTTAAGTCACAACTCGGACGAAACTGAGCGTTGAGTAATCGTGATAGACAGTCATTGTAGAAGACCGTGACGAAATCTAAGAGGATGACAGCTGCAAAAGTCGCTGCAGAGCTGAATGTCGGACTAACGAACCCTGTCCACACCCAAACAACACGAAGCGATCTCATCAAGCAGGGAATTAAAAGGCGAGCTAGAATTCAAAAACCAGACAAAAGTGACTCAAATACCCATAACAGGATAATATGTCGGCGAAGCCACAAAACCTGAACTGTGGGACAATGGAAGAGAGCCATTTGGTCGGATGAGTCTTGATGCACACTGTTTTCAAGTTCCAACCGAGTTTGGATCAGGTGTACGCCTTCCCGGCCTATGACGCTTGCTGCCAAGAGCGACACATGGTGGCAGTTCGGTAACGATTTGTTTAGCTACATTGTGGCAGACCAAGGGCCCTATGGTTGTTCTGCCAATTCGCAGTACTGCAACGATTTACGTGACCCAGTAGTAGTGCTATGTTCCAAGATGACAGAATACCTGTTCACACAACTCGCCATGTCCAAGACTGGTCTTGCAAGCTCTAGGGTGAAGTGACGCATTTCCCCTGGCTACCACCATCACTCGACCTCATCGTTATATGGTCTTTGTGGTCTACTATGGACACTGCGTGATCGAAATAAAAAAAAAAAAATGTTATGTATGTGAAATCTTATGGGACTTATCTGCTAAGGTCATCAGTCCCTAAGCTTATTCAGTACTTAACCTAAATTATGCTAAGGACAAACATACAGCCATGCCCGAGGGAGGACTCGAACCTCTGCCGGGACCAGCCGCACAGTCCATGACTGCAGCGTCCCAGACCGCTCGGCTAATCCCGCTCTGCTGATCGAAATCTACCTGCACCATCGTTATTTGAAGTTGCCGCTTGACTTGTACTTGCCCATTACGAGATGACTGTTTTCAAGACCAACTGTTTCCCTACACTCAATTAGACAAAGTAATGTGTCTTTGGTGATTCCATATTTTTGTTCACCCCCCGCCGCTGTGGCGGTTTTTGCGTATCATCAACATGGACAAATGCAATGAATATGGATGATACGATACTCTATGGTATTCAGCTGTTTGAATTCACTCTGGTTTTTTTAGCAGTTGCATTGATTTGATTTTGTAAATAATACTGACAATATTATACACGTGTATAATGCATTATTCACACTGCAACTTCTCCCGGATAATTATTTTGTTCAAATTGCACAAGAATTCCACCTGACGTAGTGTAATAATGTTGACTGTAAGTTGTGTTCATATCACTAAAATTACAGATCCTACATCAGAACTTTTATAATTTTTCTCTTCGATGGATTTAATTATTCTTAGCAAATTGATCATGAAAAGGAACCACAGAATACCACCCGCACACAACACTAACGTATGCTACCAGAAATATTTTTCTTCGTGATTCGTGCGTAGTTTAATTTTGGCCTCATACTTCAGCAATGAAATCTTGTTCAACAATAAATTCCATCAGCACTGTTCTTCCAAAATGCAGTCTGATTTGATTAATTTTTTCTTTTATAAATAGAGTTCAGTACCACTGGTGCACATTTATTTCTTACACGTCGGAATATTGTTTGCAGTTTCAAGTAATTTAAATTTGCCGCTGTGATAAATGATAAGATGGCGGCCAACAAAACATAGAGGATTTCTTTTTTAATTAAGATTTTATTTTGCACAGTAAATAATTAATCATTTAAATTGATGTCACCAATAAAAAAAATTATTAAATTGTTTTGCAAATTAGTTTAACACAAACCCATGCTATTTTGAACTAGAAGTACAGACGAAGTTGCTATATAATCGCAACTAACAACGGCTGCGCATCTTGCAGCTATGATAAAACTAATGATACAAACTGTATATTTAAAAGAGGAAGTGATTTTTCAATAATTAACAATAAATAGTTTTAACGCATTTGGCTCTATTTGTTTTTTACCAGAAAATGAACACAAAATTACAATAATTTTACATTAAATGTTTTTCATTCCACAGATCTCAAATCGATTCGCGTCTTGCGTCGGCGACGAGAAAAGGGTACAAAACAAAAGAAAACAATGACATAAATTAACAAAGAATGTGAGACAAGTATTCTCTCTGTTTTACATAATTATCATCTTTTTAAGAAACAATTACATAATTGAATGAATATTATTGAGTTACGTAATTTTCCACACGTTCATATTCCACTCGTAATAAAACATATATATATCGTGGATGTTATACGTGTATAGAGGATGGTCAGAAACAGTCTGAAAAGCATGTAAGGCTGTTCCCGGGCATTGTTTACTGAGTAACAATTCTTAAAATAAATTCGATACGTATCCCCTAGTTAATTAACATTGACGATAGTCAATCAGGGCGTCGCACACGCAAATTAAAGAGCCCAGCCAGGGACAGTGTCGCCAAACGTATGTTTCTTTTGGTTTCCTTAAACAGAACAAGAGAGTAATACAAAAATTGGACATGGGACGATAGTAAAGCTCGAACCTGACCCAAAGGCTGAGCAGTCTCGTGCTCTATCATCTACATTGTGACAACAACTAACACTAATTGTATCCGACGGGGCCGCGCGGGATTAGCCGAGCGGTCCAAGACGCTGCAGTCATGGACTGGGCGTCTGGTGGCGGCGGAGGTTAGAGTCCCCCCTCGGGTATGGGTATGTGTGGCCCTTAGGATAATTTAGGTTAAGCAGTGTGTAAGCTTAGAGACTGATGACCTTAGCAGTTAAGTCCAATAAGATTTCACTCACATTTGAACATTTTTTATCCGGCTGACCGCTTGAATTTGCAGGCGGGGTGGCACAACGTATCGAATTTTTTTCGTAACATTTATTTCTCAGCCCAACCTACGGTGCAAGACCCTTAGAGGCTTTTCAGCCTGTTTTCTGACCACCCTGTTAACACGTGTTAGTATGAGAGATCGGTGCACGTACCTGTACTTTGTACACATTGTGATGTGTGTGTGAATTCCTAAGGGACCAAACTGGTGACGTCTTCGGTCCCTAGACTTACACAGTGGTTTAACTTATGCTAAGAACAACACACCCACCCATGCCCAACGGAGGATTCGAACCTTCGGCGGGAGAGGCCGCGCAATCCGTGACATGGCACGTATAACCGCGCGGCCGCTACGCGCAGGCCTTATGAAATATTATTACTTGTGGGACGCTTTTCGGAGGCTCTCGCCCAGGAAGAGACCACGTGTGGACGGGAGGCGGCGGTCCTTGGCTCGGCTCCAGCCGGCAGCGTCCTGCCAGACTGCCCACAATGCTTGGCCGCTTACCTCTGTGTGGAGCGGCACAAAGGCAGAATATATCGCCCAGCTGACACAGCGTCGCGTCGGCCACACTACAGACGCGCCCGGTAGCAGCCAGAAATCCTCAGGCAGTGGAGGCCAGGCTCACACGGTAAAGCATTCACAAGCCAGTTTGGCCTATTAAGATGCCTACAAAAGACTCTTAAATTGTAGGCCAGATCAAACCACTTTCATGCAAAAAGTTCTGGAGGGCTTAATTGAAAATATTCCCGAATAATATTACTACCTACTGCATGGGGACTGCGACTGATAGTAACATTGGTACAATACACGTGGAGCATTACTAATGAATATCCTGCATGCACTTCAGGAACAGGTTGGAAAATTTTAGTTTCCACTAGCTTTGAATTTCCGTACGAGTTTCCTTATCACTGTAAGCAGTACGTAATCTCCGGAGTTACGGTGTTCGCTAAAAAGAAATGAGCTACATATCAGCTGAAAATTACTTTGTAACTAAAGATTTACGATTGCATGACATGTTTTTAACATTAAATGTGGTAAAATGAATGAAACTCTTCAAAATCGCAATAACGACATATTTCACATTATAGATAAGTTCACAGAAAATTATACAGTACTCTTACACGAACTAGGAACGCTTCAATGCACACTTGTGTGCATTGCTCGCAGATGCACGATCGTGCCTATCATGTCTGCTTCCTATGATTACCAAACTTAATGTGCGTGCTTTGTGTTTCGTCAGTTTAGCAGGGGCTTCTCCTCTTTCCTGCTCAGCCAGTCATCAGCCAGGAAAACGAACGCTTCCATACTATAACGCTATGTGTCTCTTCTTACCATTGGGAAACGTTTCATTACCTGATAACACAACAGTAGTTGAGCCTTGCGACCGTAGTACGAGTCACTGTCCACGATGTTGCAATTTAACGATGCCTACCAGTGAAACAACTTCACTGTTTTAGTAAAGTATATGGCTAAATAACCATAAACGTTGCTGTACATCCTGGTATTAGCCATCGTATCACTATACAAAATGTTGCAACTTAACAAAGAGTACCCATGAAACAAATTGACTACTTTAGTAAAGATTTTTGACAGCATAGCTGTATGGAGGTAAACATCGATTAATTTACTTATAATCAATTAATCAAAATGACAGCCACAATCGCATTATTTATTTGGGCGCCAACCGGTTTCAACCCGCGATGGGGTCATCTTCAGGGCAATTTACACCATTTGGTCACTCGCTGGAGTCGTTACCCTGACTGTGCAAGGTTGGTAACTATCATAGTTACATAGAAATCGCCCCCCCCCCCCCCCACCAGGGGACACCGCCTTATCGTAGGCACCTTCAGTGCGGAGCGGGGGAGGGTTTGCATGTATCAATGAAGTCGAGAGCTATGCCGGCAGTATCGTAGCTACTGGCAGAGTCACCTAAGCTGCCGGACTGGTCTCAACTAAGGAGCCAGACGAAGTGTGTCCCACAACACAGAGCAGGGGTGGGGGGGGGGGGGGTAGGGGGCGCGCTGTAGGAGCAAGGAAGCAAGCTTCCCTAGGGGAGTAAACCCTAAAGAAATCCAGGTCCTCCAAGATGAGGATTGGTAGTGCGGTCGATATCCCCACAGTGTAAAAATGACGTATTACAGAACCTCAACAGGAAGAGACACAAAGAAAAAGGACAAAGGATTTGGCAATAGTAACATGGAATGTATGGACAATGTTGAAACCTGGAAAAAAGAAACAGGTGATTAGGTCATGAAGTTCAAGAACAGCATTGCAGCGCTACAAGAATTAAGATGGCATGGACAAGGACAGACAGATATGCCCCAGTATTCTCTGCTGTGTAGTGGACCAGACAGAACAGGACAAGCTGGAATGGGATTCATAATAACAAAGCAGGTTGGCAAAAGTGTTTTGGAGTTTGAACTCATAAATGAGAGACTTAGCAGACGGAGAGTGAAAGGGAAATAGAGAAATATAACGATAATAATAGCATATGCACCAACAGAGGAAGCAGAAGAAGAAACAAAGGAAAAGTTTTATGAAGATCTAGAAAGGGCCTGCAGTAAAGTACAGAAGTATGACCTGTTCTTAGTTACGGGAGATTTTAATGCACAGGTGGCGCGAAGCCAATATGGAAGAGTATCTGAGAGATGCACTTTACATGAAGAAAGTAGGGAGAACGGAGAAATTTTATATCATTTTGCTACTATAAATAATCTAATCATCAGGAGCACATGATTCCCACATAAAAGAATACAACTCTGAACATGGAAATCAAATGTAAGTGGAGTAGTCAGTCAAATAGACCATGTGTTAGTAAAGGTACGACATGCCACGTCTATTATCGATGTGAGGAGCTGAAAGGGCCGTAACTGTGACGCAGACAACTTTACTGTAAAAGCTGTAGTGAGAGAGAAACTATCTGTAAGACCTAAACCTGGAATGGAGAAAAATACAAACTGGGACAGAGAAAAACTCAATTACCCAGAAGTTGTGAAAGCATACCAAGTAAAAGCTACAGATGCACTGACTACCAGAGAGGAAACAATGGGAATCCAAGAGAGATGGACTAAGATCCAGAAAGCACTGAAAGAGTGAGCAGAAGACGTAGTCGGGATGAGAAGAAATGCATGAAATGAGTGGTTTCATGATGAATGCTGGCTGGTAATAGAATGTAAAAATGCAGCAAGACTGAGAATAATATAGAGAGAAACAAGAAGAAACAAGGTGGTGTACAAAGTATTAAGATCCAATGCCCAAAGTATATGCAAGGAAAAGGAAATTGAATGGCTTAAAGAGACAGAAGAATTAAAGGAACAGAATGAAACGAAGATACTCTACCTTGCTGTGGGAAAGATTAGAAAAAAAATTTCAACCCAAAAAATTGCATACTAATCAGAAACGGTTAGACAATAAGAGATGAACAAGAAATATATTGCAGAGGTGGGCAGACTACTTTGAAGACATGCTCAACATAATCCCATATCAGTCCCACAGAGTTACACAGGAACAGGAAGAGAACACAGAGGCAGGAGAAACTGAAAGGGATGAGGCACAGAACCCAACAATGCTGGAAGTAGAAACAGTGATAAATAAACTAAAAAATAACCGTGCACCTGGTGAAGATTGGATCATGTCGGAACTAACAAAATCAGGGGCAGTCTCTAAGATGTGAAATATTTAAACTAATAAAGAACATATGGGTAAATGAAAGCATGCCAAAGGACTGGAATACTGGAATAATATACCTAATACACAGTATGTCCCACTCACACCTCCCTGATTTCAAAGACCCAGGGCAAAAAACACAGTAGATACGACAATGAAAAATGCACCACATTGTAGACCACCTCAAAGAATTTATTTATTTATCATCAACACACCTCTGCGTGTGAACCATTTGTAGCAAGTAGAATATCGAGTCTACGTTCAATTTCTTGAGAAGTTCTTTGTAACATTTCCTCTGTTATTGTTGCAATCGCATTAGTGATTGAATGTCACTAACATCCATCATTTTGTCGCATACACATGGTCCTTCTGGCATCCCCCCATGAAGAAATTCTGGTGGCGTAAAGTAGGGTGAATGTGGTGGCCAGGCAATGGGTCCTCCGCATCCGATCCAACGATTGGGAAATTTCCTATCCAGGAACTTGCGAACCCTAAATGCGAGCATTGTGTCTATTAACCCTTCCTGATAGATGAAAGGTTGCCTCATCTGAGAATAAGCATCTTTTCATGTAAAATTGTTGTCACAGCGGTTTGTCGTTTCCTGTCAGATGTTGCAGAATTTGCACTTTGTATGCACACATACGAAGACACTGGTGAACTACACGGTGCAATGTTGCCTAGATGCTTGACGAATTGACTTACGTGAACCTCTGAGAAACGTTTGTCTGATGTCCTCCACTGTCTCTTCTGAAACTCCATAACGTGTACCCCCAGAATGTTTCAGAACACTTCCTGTTGCCAGAAACGATCTATATCATCCCTTAATTGTCATACCCACGACGATAATTTCTCGGCGATTTTGTTTCTGCAAACCACACTTCTGCTTGCACACGCTGCTGTGGAGTCGCCATTTTTACTTCATACAACCATGCTGCAGTCTGGCGAAGATACTTGGCACTTCTGATGCGGGAATATAAATTCTCGGAGATGCTCCACAATGTTGTGCATTTTTCATTGTCATATCTACTGTGATTTTTCTCTCCTGGATCCTTGAAATCAGGGAGATTTGAGTGGATCACCCTGTATAAGAAAGGAGAAAAGCTTAATTGTGAAAAATATATAGTCCTAACCCTACAGATTACAGTATATAAGATTTTCTCTGGAGTGCTAAACGAAAGAATAAAGATGAGCCCGAAAAGACACTCAGCGAATACTAATGTGGATTTCAACCAAACAGATATACATCTGACCAGATATTTGTTGTTAGACAAATAATGGAAAATTTTTATGAATACGATATAGATCTCTATTTCCTGTTCATTGATTTTAAACGAGCTTTCAAGAGTATTAATAGACAAGCATTGTATAAAGGGCTGAATGAACTGGTCATCTGTGGTAAATTAAGAAGGATAATCGAGCTAACAATGAAGGATACAAAAGCAAAAGTAAAAGTGAATAATAGAATGACCAGGCAGTTTGACTTTGAAGATGGAGTGAAACAAGCTGATGGCCTCTCTGCAGTCCTGATAACTTAGCACTGCACGTTATTATACAAAAAGTAGATAAAAGAGGAACAATAATGATGAAGTCCAGCCAGATATGCGCTTATGCAAATGATTTTGCCAACGTGGCGAGGGATGTAACATCGCTTAAAGAAATATATGGACAAATGGAAGCAGAGGGAACAAGATTTGGACTTACCGTAAAAGAAAGCAAGACAATATATATGGTTATGTCCAATTCTGAAGCTAGAAGAACACCACAGGACCTGAAGATCTCTGATAAATGCATCAAAACCGATAGATGCTTCCATTATTTAGGTGTCTTCCTAACCAATGATAATAATATGAGTAAATGTATTAAAGGAAGGATACCACCAGGAAACAAAGCCTATTATTCAAACCTAAAGATACATAACAACCCTCTAATTACAACAATAACTAAATTGAGATTTTGCTATTCCCTTGTGTGACCTGTTGCCACATATGGATCAGAAACGTTGACAGCGACAGAAGCGGACAGTAACGGCTCAAGGGCACTTGAAGGGAAAATCTGATGAAAAATCTATGACCCTGTGAGAGAGGCACAAGGTTGGAGAGTAAGATACAACCATGAAATACAGGACCTTACACAAGGGAAAGAAATAGTGAAGTTTATCAAATCTCAAAGAATACATTGGTTAGAACATGAGGAGAGGATGGCAGAAGACAGGATGCACAAACAAATAATGAATGCCAGACTGTGTTCCACCAGAAGGGAGGGCAGACCAAGAGCTAAATGGATGAACAATGTGCTGTCTGGCTTTTCCAAGATATGTGTGGATGGAAGAAAAAATCTGGGAACAGAGAGATTGGAGGAAGATTGTTGAGGAGGCCAAGGCCCACCAAGAGTTGTAGCGTTGAAGAAGACGAATAATAATAAGATTTCTATTAGTTTTTTGAGCAAAATTGATGTACCTTTGAGAGAAATATATGCACCCAAACTTTAACCAGTTATACCACTCCTTGTAATAGAACCTCCTACAATATTTTACTGCATCTCTTTCTTCTGGTATATCGAAAAACAAATACTGTCAGCGTGTTGTTTCGAGCATATCACATATGCACGTATTGCTCCATTGGGAGAAGGCAGCCTATAGTCGAAGTCATTGAACAGACATGGATAAAGTTTTCTTGATTGTGTTGTAGGAGGACCATATCCAACAGTCAGTATGATATAGCTCACATTGGTAAAACGGGATCTGCCGTAGTGTACAAAACAGCAGCGTCCCCTTGAATTACATCTTGATGTTGTCAAACATAAAATGATTGTGTTTTTTCAATACTGTGAGCAATTGGCGTTAACCGATGCACTCTGTAATGTTATCTCATGTGTCTGAAATGTGCGTAATACAGTCATCCATGGAAAATAATTTAGACACTGATTTGAACGTGAGGAACGATCTGAACTATGTAATTCCTCCATCAAACTGAAAGAAGTAGCTTAATATAGAGTTTTTCTTTTGAAGTTTAAATTCTCGCTTTTTCTTCACTCTGATGATGCTTTGCAAATAGTGTGGGCATTCTGAGGTGATCAGTAGTTTTTTCAGCAAAAAATGGAATTTTTTCCTGATTTTGCGCTGGACGTACATGCATAGGAAGTGTGTAGCCCAACCTCTGCAGTTTGGACTTCTGTAAATGACAGTTGTGCTGTAGCTTTTTAACTTCGTTGGACGTCGCGAAATAATGAGATGCAAATTTTATCCTGCAATCGAATGTAAAAACTGTACCGATTTTTCTCATCTAACTAAAAGAAAATGGACTGGGCCTATTTCCGTTAAAAGACGATATTTTTTTCATTGAATCCGTGTTTTCCTGTTTAATAAATGCTCATTTATAACAGATGCATTGACTACCTCTAAGATTGTTAGTTTATGAGCGCCCATGGAGGAGAACACAGCTGCAACTGCCGCCTCTCTGTTGATGCAATCTTCTATGCTCGGTTTTTGCAGTAGACGTGTTATTATGATGATTTTTTCCCACTCTCCAGTACATGTGTTGCATTATTACCCATTGTTTACATGTGTTGGCTTTTTTTTCCATGACAATTGCGATGTGTAATTACAACAGTGAAGCCTTTTTCCAACAGTTACAGCAGTGTGTATTGATGTCAATTACGTAGGCTGTAGGGTGACTGTCGAGCGATACAGATGAAGGCATCTGCAGTTAACTCAGATGTCAAACAACGATAGATACAGTACTCAACTATATGCTTATAGGTAATGCACTTATTAAACTCCTGTCCGTCGAACAGAAACATCTCGTCGTTTGAACACAATTCCCACCACAAATACAGTACCTTCCGCTCCAGCCTTTTTCCAACCAGCTTATAGGTGAAGGTTTGAGTTTTTTGAGTACATCTGCCACTAGTTCTGAGAGATATTGTTAAATTTTTCCCAGCACGATAACACCAGTTCTATGGCACTGTCAATTTGTGAGCTATATTGCTATTTTAGGCACTTCTAGGCATATAGTTATGTGATTAGGACCGATCTTTATGATTAATTACATAGTTTGGACTGATCTTTGCTTCAGTTTCCTAACCAAAATATATAAACTACACTAACATAGCCTTCCAATACCGCATGTGGACAGTTTCCATTTATTGACGGATGAACTTGAATTTTCCGTCCAGACGGACCAGGAATCGAATAAAAGGCACCGCCATTATTAATTTCCCACCAATTTTAAGGTGGAAGGTGGGGTGGGATGTCGGCACAGCCAAGGGACAAAGAAATTTCCATAAAACTCGGACTTCCCACCAAATTTAGGAATTCCTGCCAAAAGGGTAAGTAGGTGGGGAAAGGGGTGGAGAGGGGAAGGGGGCAGGCACACATGTGCCAGCTGAGGAAAATGCATGATGATGTCATCTGTGGGTGGGGGTTGGTGGCAGTGGTGGTGATGGTGGTGAGGGGGGCTATGAGTAATTAATTGATCAATTAAATTAATTTAAATCCAATTTGATATCAAAAGCGTCTTAGCACCTCCATTTCCCTATTACTGACTATTTACTAGCAATTTCATTAAATTAGCCATTCTTTCCTAATGGTGCCCAGCAGTGCACTTAAATCTCCCAAAATTCTGTACACATCTTCCTGTTCCAAGGCATCACACCATCGTGATTAAAATTTTATAACTAAATACACATATTACATTTAATTCAAAAGCATAATTATTCTGACAGACAATTCATAGCACTGATGAGAGTCTATCTCAGCGAGAGTCACGGCGTGCCAAACTTCACAATTGCAGTGTGTCAGGGCTGCAGGCGGGCCAAGGCCAGCTTGTCAATTGCCGTTGCTCGTTCCTTCTCGGGATTGCCCGGAACAGCGTGACATTTGATTTAGTATTGTGCTACAGCATTCTGTGGGCAGCACAACAATCTGAGTTCAGCAGAACCGTTGTGTCAGCACTGTTTTCCCTTCGCTCTTTGTTCATGGTGTGAAAGACATTCATAGTTCCAGTGGCAATTAGCACAAAACGAGGCACTCTACTGATCTATCGTTATAATCCTTTAAAAGGAATGGCAGTGGAGAAGAGAGGGATGAGAATTCTCGATTCGAGTAAGCGACGGATACTGTTTAATTTGCTAGGAAACGACATTACAGTACCATGCAGAAAGAATTTAAATTTTTAGATAACAATGGAAGAGCAGAAACATATAATGAGCGATAGATTGGACTCATTGTTCTGTACATCAAGAAGCACATTATGCTAAATTTGCAGGCATGGAGCAGTTGAAGAAACTGGTGGTACGAATAGGACATTTATGAAGTTGCACCCATTATTCCACTTTCAGTTTCAACAGTTTTTCAATGAAAATCAACCAAGAATGTGAAGACTTCATATATTACTGCAAAGTATATTCTTTAAGTCAAGGGGCACGCTGGGATGATTATTCGATGTAAATCTCGCTATTGTTTAATTTACGAAGGAAAAATAAGCACAGAAATGAAAATTAGGAAGTTCAGAATGTATTGTAGCCCTCGTGTTTCAGTGGACTTAACTGCACACTGCCCACAGTAAGGCACTTCAAGGTAACTTCTTCCTGATTTGATGGGGATGTATTTAAAAAGAATCTCGCGATGTAGAAGGGACGCATTCTGACAAAAGCAATTCGGTTCCCTAAACTCACTGGCGTTACAGAAAACGCAAGATGTGAAGAATTCATTGAGGCCTTGCAAGAACTACAACGACAGTTTTATACAGATTTTGAGGCCACTGCCAATCTTACAACTGTTTTCGGGCTGGTTTCGAAACCATTTGCCCTTTCAGTTGAAAGCGTCACTGTGCATGTGCAGATGTAGAGGAAGTCCTGTTGGAGGGACATACCATTTTGTTTTGACATCGTTAATGCTCCACAAACCAGTATGTTTAATGAAATTTCTACCAGGGCTATGCCTTAATCACTTGTAGGTTTCGCTATCTTGGTGCCATGTTTTTAAATTAGTATAAACTATATGTTTTGAACATTCCTGTAAAAAGTGCGTAATATGTCGTTTTGGACTGATGTCAGGGTAAAATGGCATATGAGTAAAAAAAATTGAGAAAGTCAGATAAACCTTAGATATATAGTATATATAATAGAATTGTACTTAAGAAATTTAAAAAAAAACTGCTCCTGAAACCATTCTTCAACAGTAGCAATTAAGGGTTCTCAGTTCAGTCGCACAAAAAGTGAACACTAGAATTAGAATTACGACTGTGAGTGCATGAAGCAACAAAATTAATTCTGTTTTCGAAAAAGTAGCTCTCACCAATCCTATCTGTTGACAGTTTTATTTCTTACTCCAGTACACTCAGTGTTTGTCCACAAATTACTACTGCTGACACCTCAACCAGTGTTCTCCGAGTTTTGAATGCGAGTGTGGGTCCAAGCAGAAACATCATTGCTGTCGCCAAAAACGTATTTTAAGTACCATATTTCTTTCCCAAAACTATTTTACCTCTTTGCTTTTCTTGACTACTTGGAATTCAAGTTGTCTCCTCCATAGCCATACCAAACACGCTCCACTCCACTACTATCAGGTGTTGTTTCAGTTCACCCTTCAATGCGGTGTTGAATGTTGGCTGGAACCTACCCAATCCTATCTGAACATCACTGAAGATTTTGACAGTATTCCTAGTTCGTCTTCTATTCATAGTCTGGAGAACTCCGAAAGCTTTCGATGCATGCAGCCATCCAATCTCGCCTGTGGTAGCAGCACCTATAGCCTGCTGCATCTGCACCGCATCCCAAGATTGACTTGACGATTCCCTTACTGTATTGCCTGCTATCTGAAAGGGGAAATTCAGATCTTATATTTGGCCTGCGTAAATCATTGAATTTGCGTATCGTAGCACATTTATCAATCCATGTTTGATGTTTTGTATAATTTATTTTATTATGGCGATGACCTACAGCTATTGTTGTTAAATTTAAACATATGTAAAATAAATAGCTTAGTTAATATCAAAGACCACAGAGAATAGTACTACAGTCCACATTGGGGTAAAATGACGTACTGTGTCATTTTACCCTGACACATGGTATGCCATTGTAGCCTGAAACCCTGTCATTGATTCATTATAGAAACGGTCAACTATGGCGTGCTCTAGCAGAACCTTCTACCTCTCCTCTCAAAACATAGTTAAATAGCTTACGAGATAACTTATTCTTTTTTAAGACATGTAACTACCTACAATACTAATGAATGAACATATGTGAATGCAAGTAAAAACATGGAGGCTTGCCTATAAGTTTTTCGTTCACAGTACCAAGACGAAACATGCAGCTTCTACATTGTTTTCATCAGGTAGGTTTTCCAAGTGTCCATAATATGGTTTCAAAAGTTCTACAGTATTTCTATCGACATATTTTTGTGAAAAATATTTTTTTCGAGTATTAAATTAAATAAGTCACGATTATGTCTCAACTTGACAGCGAATGTCTGTGAAATTGTCTGCATCCGTCAGTATGCCTATAATTTGTGCCAGATAAAAATTGTATTATGTCTTCACCACGTCTAAAGTAATTAATACTAAAAACTTGCTTTGTTTATTAACGATGTTGTTGAGAAATGCGAAATGTAAGATCAAGTCTCATGCAGTGTAGAGCCATTTAAATGTGGGGCGTTCCCTGTTTTCCTCTCTTCCCCGTCCTCAGACTCAGACGTAGTGGTGTGGTGGTGGGGGAAATGTGAAACGAGGCTGAGCGCTGTGGCACTTGGGCCTGGACGTGGCCTCTGAGCCGATATCTTAGCCACCCACCTCTGTTCTATCTCGTCGCACCATCTCTGTTCGAAGCGCATTGCACTTTCATCTGTCCTCCGATCCGTCACTCGCGCTCCTAATTCCCTACACTTCAATATAAGAGAGTACAATTCGGAAACATTCATAAATTATGTAAAATAACCGTATGTGATACAGAATAACGTCACAATATGTGAACTGTAGCACTAACACATAAAGCTAACAAAATATAGGAGCTACATAATTACAAATCGAATTTTGAGAGAACAAATAAACAACATATGTCTCAATGTAGAAATGACCCGGCCAACCGGTTGCAAGTAATTGTTTAATACATTTACCTAGGTTTCGACACCTCTAAGAAAGACTTCATGAGAATGAAAATTTAAAAGCCATATAGTTACATTGCGAGAAGACAACAGTCAAATTCTAGAGTGGACATCCTCACGTCAAAAGTCTGATGTTGTTCCTTGCAGTGTGTACATACCAAAGGCTGGAATGTTTTTAATTTTAAAGTTTTGATTTGAGTATGTTTGCTCTAAACTTTGAATATTGCTTTTTCGCAATGTAACTTCGTGGCTTTCACATTTTCGTTATGACTAAGACATCCTTAGAGGTGTCGAAACGTAGGTAAATACATTAAAAATTTAAACTTCCTGGCAGATTAAAACTGTGTGCCCAACCGAGACTCGAACTCGGGACCTTTGCCTCTCGCGGGCAAGTGTTCTACCATCTGAGCCACCGAAGCACGACTCAAGCCCTCTTCTCACAGATTTACTTCTGCCAGTACCTCGTCTCCTACCTTCCAAACTTTACAGAAGCTCTCCTGTAAAGTTTGGAAGGTAGGAGACGAGGTACTGGCAGAAGTAAAGCTGTGAGTACCGGGCGTGAGTCGTGCTTCGGTAGCTCAGATGGTAGAGCACTTGCCATCGAAAGGCAAAGGTCTCGAGTTCGAGTCTCGGTCCGGCACACAGTTTTAATCTGCCAGGAAGTTTCATATCAGCGCACACTCCGCTGCAGAGTGAAAATCTGATTCTGGATATTAAAAATTACTTGCAACCGGCTCTGTGTGTTATTTCTCCATTGAAACTTATATACGTTTGCTGAAAGACAGACATGTCCAAACCTGCAAAATATATCTATGAGAATGCCCTGTGAATTTACTTATGCCAATTGAATAAATAGAAATCCAGACACGGAATAATACACACACAAATGTAACGCAGTACAGTGAGACTAAATATGTCTGCCTAAGACATGCAACCTGAACAGAGTCTTGCCTAAACTGACCTGATAATAATTTTTAAAAGCGAAGCTAATTGTGAATGATGTCACAGTCTCGATTGTTATGCAAAACTGGGCCTTGCTAACTTGCATGGCCTACCTGTGCTAAACAGAAACTTGGTACTGATGGTAGTGATTCAAAAAAAAGGAAAAGGAAACAGTTACAGCACAGCAGCAAGCTAACTAAAAGGAAGCAAACATTGCGCAGTGTAATGCAAGGGCATGCAACTGTATTCTACAGAGTGCATAATCAGAAAAATGAAATTTTTTTCTTGAGGAGGCTGTGATGGAATTGAATTTGGTAAATGATTGAAAAGAATTTAACTTTAAAAAAAACAGTATCGCGAAAACTAAAGCTTATTTTTGTACAATTACAATGATTTTAACAAAAATTTTGAAAAACGAATGTTACTCCGCCCTGAAATTAACTGTTGAATTGGCAGAAGAGTGGTAAATATAGATTGACGAGACAAAAAATTGTGACCACCTTCTTAACAGGTTGTTGGGCCATCTTTGTAACGAAATATATCACTAATTCTGTGTATCATCGATTCTACAGTTCGTTGGTTTATCTGTGGAGCTATGTTGTACCAGGTGTCTACGTACAAGTCACGTAGTTATCGTAATTAACAGGCCGCTGAGTTATGTACGCGGTGATGGCGCGCTATAGGGACCCAGATGAGAACTACAGGATTCACATCAGGCAAATTTGGTGGTCAAGATATTAACGTGATTTCACTACCTTGCCCTCGAATCACTGTAGCACGATTGTCGCTTCGAGACACAGACAATTATTCGGCTGAAAGTTGATATCGTCGTCAGAGAAGACATCAAACATGAAGTGATGCAGCTGGTCCGCAGCTGAGATGGTGTCTTCGATTACTACCATAGCTTCCACACAGGTGCAGGATAATGTCTGTCATAGTATAATACTCCTGCCACCAGAATGCGTCCGTCACGCACTGCACGTTTCGATCAGCCGTTCGCCTGTTCGCCGTTTGTGGAGACGACCATCGACCTGGTGCAGCAAAAATGTGATTCACCCGACGAGCCGATACTCCCAGTGATGCACGGTCCCACCTCGATGATCCCGAGCCCACTGTATATCGTAACGGACGGTGTCATTGGATCAAGTTGTGAACATTTATCGGTGGCCTGCTGCGGAGTCCCTTGTTCAACAGTGTGCCACAAATAGCTGTCTGTCCTACTTTACAGAGCAGACAAGCCTCCAAACCCCATGTTCTGTGAAGAGTCGTGGACGTCTAACCACTTAGTGCCTAGTGGTAGTTTCACTGCCCTTCTACCACTCTCCACAAATGCTCACGACATTAGCACGTAAACATTCGTCGTTTTCGGAGTAGTCACTCACAGGCTCTGCGTAATAATAATTTGCCCTTTGGCAATGAAGCTTATCTCAGTGGATTTCTCTATTTGCAGCGCTTATCTTCGCTAGGGTAGTCCCCCATCTGTCTCTGCTCGTCCTACATACTTTTCTTTCTGCGTCACGTGTCAGTAACGTTACTAGAAGGCATCGAACTTGCAGTGGGTAGGGGTCATAAAGTTTTGGCTGATCAGTGTATGAGCACTGGGTGCAAGCCAAGTGAACTTTATTTGATCACGTCTAAACAATGAAATTAACTAACGCAAACGAATAAAAAAAATTTCATTAAAAGCTTCCATTATTGAAATACCTCATAACAAGGTGCAAGCAAGCAATGCAGGAACAACGCTACCTCATACCTTTATTTGTCGAGTTAATCTTTAGTAAATTATATTCCTAAATTCATCACTTCCTGCATCGTTATCTCTGTTCCCTGCAAGCTATTTCAGACCGCTCAGTAGCATAGCCAACACCCGACTCATTCATTAGCTTCTCTTTGAATACCTCCGCAACCAAAGTACAACCGGCGACCAGAGATCATAGTGCTTCTACTCAGAACCTCTGTGGAGTAACATATAAGCTATTGAAAACTACAGTTTGAAAAATGTTTTGCATACAAATATGAAATACGACACATCTAATGAAAACAGTAAGCTCGAATCACTTTCTGTGAATAAACTGGAATCCTTACAGCTTCCTTAGGCGTTTATATCCCCAATAATAAAACATGAAGTGACCGGTATCCACTTTCCTGTTTTAGATCTGAATGTTCACACATAGACTTTATTTCTGTTAGTTTCTTTGTTAAAATACAAAAAAAGACCACTGATGGATAATTTTTAGAGTATTTCGACATTTTGTTGTATGCTGTATTAACCCACATCAACTCTGACTAGTTACTATTTCACCCTTCACATCCTTAAAAACATATGATGGCAAACATTGCCAGCTGTCTAATAGGATGTTGGTCCAATTCTGGAGCGTAGTATAGCAGCTATTCCGCGTAGCGTGAATTCCATAGGCCCTTTGTAAGTGTTAAAGGGTAAGTGTCACCCGAAGTTTATGCCCGGGACGTGTAATTCCCGTAAATGCGGTGATTTGAGGACACGCAGCTACTGCCATATAGCAATCCAGAAGTGTTCCATCGGGTTCAGATCACACAACTTCGGTGCGTATAATCAACTTGAGTTCACTATCACGCTTCTGGAACCACTATACTACAATTCTGGCGTAGTGATAAGGATAGTTGTCCTGCTCTAGATTAGAAGACCAAGAACGAAGTGCTCGAGTTGGAAAGGTTTTAAGACAAGAATTCAGTCCCTCATTCATATTGATCAAGCTATACATCGAAATAAAAGAAAGGTTCAGAAGTGGGATTGAAGTTCAGGGTGAAAGGATATCGATGATAAGATTCTCTGAACACATTGCTGTCCTCTAAGTGAAGAAAATTTACGGGACCTGTTATATCGAGTGAACAGTCTAATGAGTATACAATAAGGAATGAGAGTAAACTGAAAAAAAGACTAAAGTAACTAGAAGTAGCGGAAATGAAAACAGTGAGAAATTTATCATAGCTGGTGATCACGAAGTAGACCAAGTTAAGGAATTCTGCCACCTTGGAAACAAAATAAACTATCACGGACGGACCAATGTGGACATTAGAAGCTGGCTAGCACAGGTAAAGAGGGCATTCCTTAACTACTAATATCTAACAAAGGTTTTAATTTGAGTAAAATATTTCTGAGAATGTAAGTTTAGAGCATGGCGTTGTACGGTATTGAGTAATGGGCAGAGGTAAAACCTCAACAGAAGAGAATCGAAGCCTTTGAGTTGCGGTGCTACAGAGGAATGCTGAAAATTAGGTAGACTGATAACTATGAGGACCTTCTACGCAGAATCGGTGAACAAGAGAACATATGGAAAAAATGACAAGAAAAAGCGACCGGATGATAGGATACGTGGTTATACATGAAGTAACAACTTATATGGTATTAAAGGGAGCTAAAGATGGTAAAAATTGTAGGAGAAGACAGAGATTATAATACATCCAACAAACAGTTGAGAAAGTACGGCTAAACTGCTACTCTGAGATGAAAAAGTTAGAACAGAACAAGAAGAAAAAAAGAGAAGATATCCCCGTCGAGGAAGGCATGCATCAAGCATGAAACCGATTACTAAACGTAGGACTGCAGGAAAGCCAAACTGATATCATCCACAGAGTAATAATGCCCCCACCACTCCGGGTCCATGAACTGATGCATGTTTCGTGTAGCCATTCGAATGGATGACGTCGTATACGGACACGACGTGATTCATCTTACCAGGTAACACGCCAAAACTGATCAGTGACACGGTCGCATTACAACGGTATCTAACGATGTCGTTGGGTCAACATGGGAACTTGTAGAGATCGTCTGCCGCCGAGTCCCACGTTCGAGAATGTTCGCTGAACGGCGCACTCCGAAACATTCGCAGCTGCAACAATCGTTGTACGCTGCCGTAGGGTGTGCAACACACCTCCACCTATCCTACTTGTACAGAGTAGCAAGCTTCTGACCTCCACGTTATTTACTGACATGTGCATGTGCTTCGTCGCCCACTGGGGCTTTCATCCTCCTTCAACCATGTTCCATAGATTATCAAGACATAATCACGCATATAGCGGACTAGCTTCGTCGTTTGCAAGATTCTCGTTTCAAGGAGTTGGTACCTGAAGTCCGGCCTTTGTCCAAGTCACTTACTTCCTCATTTTCGTTCTCTATTCCCATTCGTACACTACTGGCCATTAAAATTGCTACAGCACTAAGATGACGTGCTACAGACGCGAAATTTAACCGACAGGAAGAAGATGCTGTGATATGCAAATGATTAGCTTTTCAGAGCATTCACGCAAGGTTGGCGCGCCGGCCGCGGTGGCCGAGCGGTTGTAGGCGCTTCAGTCCGGGACTGCACGACTGCTACGCGACATGCCTCGGGAATGGAGGTGTGAGATGTCCTAAGGTTAGTTAGGTTCAAGTAGTTCTAAGTTCTAGGGGACTGATGACCTTAGATGTTAAGTCCCATAGGGCCCAGAGCCATTTGAACCAAGATTTGCGCCGATGGCGACACCTACAACGTGCTGACATGAGGAAAGTTTCCAACCGATTTCTCATACACAAACAGCAGTTCACCGGCGTTGTCTGGTGAAATGTTGTTGTGATGCCTACTGCAAGGAGAAGAAATGCGTACCATCACGCTTCCGATTTTGATAAAGGTTGCATTGTAGCCTACCGAGATTGTGGTTCATCAAATCGCAAAATTGCTGCTCGCGTTGATCGAGATCCAATGACTGTTAGCAGGAGTATAATACCGAACGCCGTGATGGATCCCAATGACCTCGTATCACTCGCAGTCGAGATGACAGACATCTTACTCGCATGGCTGTAACGGATCGTGCAGCCACGTCTCGATCCCTGAGTCAACAGATGGGGACGGTTGCAAGACAACAATCATCTGCGCGAACAGTTCGACGACGTTTGCAGCAGCACGGACTATCAGCTCGGAGACCATGGCTGTCGTTACCCTTGACGTTGCATTACAGACAAGAGCGCCTGTGATGGTGTACTCAACGACGAATCTGGATGCACGAATGGCAAAACGTCATTTTTTCGGATGAATCCAGGTTCCGTTTACAGTATCACCCGTGTTTGGCGACATCGCGGTGAACGCACATTGGAAGTGTGTATTCATCATCGCCATACTGGCGTATCACCCAGCGTGATGGTATGCTGTGCCATTGGTTACACGTCTCGGTCACCTCTTGTTCGCATTGACGGCACTTTGAACAGTGGACGTTACATTTCAGATGTGTTACGACCCGTGGCTTTCGCCTTCATTCGATCCCTGCGAAACCCTACATTTCAGCAAGATAATGCACGACCGCATGTTGCAAGTCCTGTATGAGCCTTTCTGGATACAGAAAATGTTCGACTGCTACCCTGGCCAGCACATTCTCCAGATCTCTAACCAACTGAAAACGTCTGGTCAATGGTGGCCGAGCAATTGGCTCGTCACAATACGCCAGTCACTACTCTTGATGAACTGTGATATTGTGTTGAAGCTGCATGGGCAGCTATACCTGTACGCGCCATCGAAGCTCTGTTTGACTCAATGCTCAGGCGTATCAAATGGCTCTGAGCACTATGGTACTTAATTTCTGCGGTCATCAATTCCCTAAAACGTAAACCTAATTAAACCAAACTAACCTAAGGACATCACACACACCCATGTCCGAGGCAGGATTCGAACCTGCGTCCGTAGCGGTCACGCAATTCCAGAATGTAGCGCCTAGAACCGCTCGGCCACGCCGACCGGCCCAGGCGTATCAAGGTCGTTAGTACGGCCAGAGGTGGTTGTTCTGGGAACTGATTTCTCAGGATCTATGCAACCAAATTGCGTGAAAATGTAATCACATGTCAGTTCTAGTATAATATATCTGTCCAATGGATACCCGTTTATGATCTGCATTTCTTCTTGGTGTAGCAACTGCAATGGGCAGTAGTGTATAACTGAGTGGTCTAGACGGGCAGTGGATCCACCTTCTTCAGTGCGAATTCGGAAGTACATCCGATCTTCTACGGGAATCTCAGAGTAGCGATCGTGGAGGAAATGAACAGCGGCTGCAGATAGGTGGCGCTCAGTGGGAATGTAAGTTAACCGTGAGGTGTAAGGAGATAATCCTCGCAGTTGCGGTAACTCTGTGTCCCGGATAGCGCATTGGTTAACGCACCTGCCTACTAAGGCGGAGATCCTGGGTTCGATTCGCGGTTCGGTACACATTTTCACTCGTCGCCGCTGATTCCGCGTAATGTCCCCTGCAGCTGACATCAGTAATCTCTTCCGTTTCCTATCCTCTTCCCCATCCCTCCATCTTCGTGTTATATTCTTCCCCATTCGCTTCTGCCACGCTTTTATACTATCCTAGCCACGTCACGTGACCACAAGGCCAGCAAGCGGCATTCAGTCTTTCGATGGGTGGCTGTCGTAATGTTTTGTCTCATCAGCGTATTTATAATACAATCCGACAGTCTGCTACTGAGTAGATACAACTGCGGAAAATTAATAATGGATATATCCAATGGGGTTAATAATTTTGATCAAGAAAACAGAATTTTAATTCAAATTAAACAAATATTTATTGTAATTAACAGGCAATCAATGGATGGTGGCCTCACATAAGCAGAAAAACAATCTCTATGCTCACAGCTACCTTTACTCTCGCAAGCTCAAAACTAAAGTAACACCAGTGTCTCCAAAACGAGCATTAAATCTGCGTTCCAGATATTCAGAGATTTGCACAAAGTTAAACTATTACTCTGAGCTCAGTTGAAATTTCGGAAGTCCAGCGCTCTGGACTCGGAAAAACACAAAATTGTCAAGATTTTCGTGGCCGCTTGTTGAGAAACTGCCTCTTGGATTCTGTCTCGGCTTCTTCGGGCGACATTCTTTTGCTGATTCTTCTGATATTTCGCCACCACAAGTGGCTGGCATTGCCAAATCTTCAACCCTCCTTGCTGGTGGCGGCCGCATATCACACGTATCTGGCACGCCAACGTCGGAGATTTTTTCCGTGGTCATTACCGCTGCTGTTCTCCCCTTCGATCTGCAACTGTCGCTCGCTGCAGTACGGGAATCAAGTATCCATTCAGCTTCAGGCTTTCTTCTTTCTTGTTGAAGCTGTAGTCTTGTTTGTGGATTTCTAATGCTTGCCTCAACAAACGGATTTTACAGCTCTTCTCTATAGCAAGAACTTCAGTGTTGACGAACTTTACTATGCGATGGCTCTCACATAGGGCGTGATCGGCCAACGTCGATTTCTCCTCCTGCCCCAACCTTCAGTGCCACTTACGTTCCGTGATCCTGGTGTCGATTGGTCATCCAGTCATTCCAACATATACTTTTCCACGCGTACGTGGTGTGCGGTGTATTCGTGGCTTGCAAGTGGCACCCCTTTTTCATTTGCCGATGTGAGAGACTCTTGGATCTTCGTCGATTTATAGTCTTTACGCAGTCGGTCCTACCACACATTTCTTTTTCCAGTTCTTCACTTGGCCAACTGTTTGATTCTGTGACACGTCTTATGTAACTGGTGAAGCACTCACTGGTCCTCAGAGTCCTTTCTAGGTGCAGCATCTAGTGTCTGAGGTGCTGCGGCTCACATATTCGTCTTGCTCGCGTTACAAGCGTTTTAATCATGCCTTTTTTTTTCCTGCTCGGGTGATGATTTGTCAGATTGTGTAGATATCGGTCAGTATGTGTCGGTTTCCAACACAAGCTGTGTCTTAAGTTTCCACTACACCTCGTGACCAGTGCATTAAAAGGGTAGCTGTTGATCCTAATTTACCTCCATGGTGTTCACCTAAATGAACTTGGTTCAAATGGCTCTGAGCACTATGGGACGTAACTTCTCAGGTCATCAGTCCCCTAGAACTTAGAACTACTTAAACCTAACTAACCTAAGGACATCACACACATCCATGCCCGAGGTAGGATTCGAACCTGCCGTAGCGGTCGCGCGGTTACAGACTGTAGCGCGTAGAACCGCTCTCTAAATGTACTGTTGTTGTGCAAGCCTGATCTAATAATTAATTACATGAAATGTAATCGCAATTGCGAATACCAACCACCATCAGCTGTATAAGGGAATGACGACAATGAAAACTTACGCCTGGCCGAGACTCGAACCCGTATTACGCCCTTCCACGCCAGCCGTCGCGTTAACAGCTGTGGCTAGCTATGCACGAGTTACAGCTAGACACAAACTTCCACATACCACCTTTCCTGCATAGTGACAACCCATAGCCGTGGACACATTATGTAATTCCCGTACGGGGGAGGACACTGTAATTGAAAGTCACTTCCTGGCATGGTGGACAAACACTACCTGTGTTGTTAAGAAGAACGGTGCGGCGTTCCCTTGGACAAGAATACATGCTCCTGCGAATACGGACAACCTTCGGCTGGGTAATGAAATGACGGCAATGAAAATTTATGCCCTACCGGGACTCGAACCTGGATTTCCCGTTTTGCACGGGTGATCGCCTTAACCGCTTTGGCGAGGTTCGAGTCCGGGTCCGGCACTAAATTAACCCTGTCGTCATTTCCTCACACAGCTCTAGGTTGTCCACATTCGCAACTGCATGATTTCATGTCCGAAGGATTATTACATCGTTCCTCTTAACAATAAAGTCACTGCAACATCGTATATCTCCGCCGATACCAATTAGCTAATTTCACTTAAAATGTCCTCTCCTATATGGGAATTACGTGATTCGTGTACGAGTACAGGTTGTGACGTAGGAACGATGACATTTATAGCCATGAGTCGTGCACGAATAGCCAAAGTGATTATGGCGACCGCCCGCGTGAAGCGGAAAATATGGGTTTGGATACCTGTCCGGCTCAAATTTTCATTATCACCATTCCACTACCATTACTAATCGTTGTCCATTTTCACAACTGAGATACATTTTATGTACATATATCTATTTCACTTAAATTTTCAACATTTTCACTGGTACGAGAATCAAGTTGAGACGACTCTTGGATATTTTTCTGAAAAAAATTTCAAAACAGTGGTAAACATTTCTGATTTTACATTTACGACGAGGTGGGGTTTTACAGCTGCCAAATATTTGTGAAACTTCATTGTGGATGAGCATCAGTTGTTTATTTTTATGCTCAGTGCCGCCCGATTAGATCAAAAATGGTTCAAATGGCTCTGAGCACTATGGGACTTAACATCTGAGGTCATCAATCCCCTAGAACTTAGAACTACTTAAACTTAAGTAACCTAAGAACAACACACACATCCATGCCCGAGGTCAGGATTCGAACCTGCGACCGTAGCAGTCACGCAGTTCCGGACTGAAGCGCCTACAACCGCTCGGACACCGCGGCCGGCATGTTTAGATCAACACATCATTATTCTGCAGTTACGGTTTTGCTTCGGCTTGATAATGGTCTATTGATCGAATCCCGTACCACTGAGCATAAAAATAAAGAGCTGATGATCATCTACACCAAAGTTTCAGATTTCTGCTTTTGTTTCGCTATCCCCATTATCAGTTCCTGTCTCCTCCATGAGTGTCTGGATTACCAATTTTCGAACCACAAATATTTATACATTCTACCATAGCTTCTTTGTATTTTGTAAAAAGTCATTAGATAGTATTCTGCTATGGTAGTAACTGAAGACTTCACGCGTTGCTTTCTTGATAGCCAAACGCGTTTCATTCAGCATTTCTCTGTCACTCTCTCTCTGTCACTCTCTCTCTCTCTCTCTCTCTCTCTCTCTCTCTCTGTGTGTGTGTGTGTGTGTGTGTCCCTCTCTCTGTAATCTTTTGTTTTGTTTTATACCTACTATACAGTCGCCTATGGTACCTTAGTAATTTATTTAGGGTGACTTAATGTAACAGAGGGTCCCTCCCACCGTGAAATGTACTACTGGTGAGCCATGGGGGAGACGCTGCCGCCAATTATTCTCTTATCTAGTAGGGGCTGTAATCCAGTTCGAGCTGGCATGCGCGTTTTCTCTATGGTTTTCGCCGCGTCGGGTAGGCGCCTGGTCTTGAGCGCATATCATGGTTCGCGCGGCTCCAACTGTCTGAGGTTCGAGTCCCCTCGGGCATGGGTGAGTGTGTTGTTTCTTAGCGTAAGTTAGTTTAGGTTAGATTAAGTAATATGTAAGCATAGGGACTGATGACGTCAGCAGTTTGGTCCCATAGGAGCTTAGCACTACCAATCTTTGGTTTTCCTCTTCTGGCCTCTATTTGAGCGCTGCGCTTCCGGCTATGGTTCTCTTGGTTTTCGCTCCGGGAACCTAGTGGTCGTGCTTGCCCGTTGCTTGGGCATATGTTGTGTTGGCGAGTCTTGGAGTGACCGTTACGGAGGAGCGATGGTTGCTCGTGGCGCTATGTTATGGTACGAGGAGGGTGTCGGCGGCGGGCTGATGGTGATGGCCTCCAATGCACTGGCAACTGAGTATATTGTGCTACATTATGCTAGATGCTACGTGGATTCTCGTTGTTTGCTGCTACTAATGATGGGCATCTTCTATTTCTTTGAAGTTGTGATCTTAATTTGTGTTCACAGCCGGAAACAGTGATTTGTATGTGATTAGCCTTCCCTTGGAGCGAATAAGGAATTCACTCTTGGTTCCGGTATATGTTGATTAGTCATTGTAGGATAGTGCGCAGGCCATGTTTAGTGTTAAGACAGAGTGCTTGTAATGTTACTTGAGTTACTTACGATTTATTTTGTGTTCTTCGTTGGAAGGGGCCGTAGCTTTGGTGTCATGTATTATGGGTTTTTATGCTCTTCGTCCTCCCCCCACGAACCATGCACCTTGCCGTTGGTGGGGACGCTTGCGTGCCTCAGCGATACAGATAGTCGTACCGTAGGTGCAACCACAGTGGAGGGGTATCTGTTGAGAGGCCAGACAAACGTGTGGTTCCTGAAGAGGGCCAGCAGCCTTTTCAGTAGTTTCAGGGGCAACAGTCTGGATGATTGACTGATCTCGCCTTGTAACATAACCGAAACGGCCTTGCTGTGCTGGTACTTCGAACGGCTGAAAGCAAGGGGAAACTACGGCCGTAATTTTTCCCGAGGGCATGCAGCTTTGGTTAAACATCAACAAAAGCAGAACTATGATAATGGAATGTAGTCGAATTAAGTCAGGTGATGCTGAGGGAATTAGATTAGGAAATGAGACACTTAAAGGAGTAAAGGAGTTTTGCTATCTGGGGAGCAAAATAACTGATGATGGTCGAAGTAGAGAGGATATAAAATGTAGACTCGCAATGGCAAGGAAAGTGTTTCTGAAGAAGAGAAATTTGTTAACATCAAGTATAGATTTAAGTGTCAGGAAGTCGTTTCTGAAAGTATTTGTATGGAGTGTATCCATGTATGGAAGGGAAACATGGACGATAAATAGTTTGGACAAGGAGAGAATAGAAGCTTTTGAAATTTGGTGCTACAGAAGAATGCTGAAGATTAGATGGGTAGATCACATAACTAATGAGGAGGTATTGGATAGGATTGGGGAGAAGAAGAGTTTGTGGCACAACTTCACTAGAAAAAGGGATCGGTTGGTAGGACATGTTCTAAGGCATCAAGGGATCATCAATTTAGTATTGGAGGGCAGTGTGGAAGGTAAAAATCGTAGAGGGAGACCAAGAGATGAATACACTTAGCAGATTCAGAAGGATGTAGGTTGCAGTAGTTACTGGGAGATGAAGAAGATTGCACAGGATAGAGTAGGATGAAGAGCTACATCAAACCAGTCTCAGGACTGAAGACCACAACAACAACAACATGCTCTTCGTTCGGTAGGCCGTTAACTTCTCCAGATTTTTTGCTTGTTATTGGGGTCTGCTTGTCAGAGTAAAAAATTATGAGCTGCGAGAAGTAAATATTTTCCATGCTATTTGTTTTAGGTCCTGCATGTGTTAAGGGTATTAAATTTAAAGGACATAAATCTGAAATAAAAGGGTTTGCGTTGAGTTCTATGGTTTGGGTGTATGTCCTTTTTGTCCATTTTTTTAATGTTACAATGTCCTAAGAGCGGCAGGCACAATCAGTTCCGGATTGACCAATACAGGGGACGACGCCTTGATCGAAATATGTTCGGACGCCGTTATCTCGGCCAGCTGTATCGTGCCATAGTCGCTGCTCGCCCCAGTAGGTGACAGTAGCCGAGTATTCTCTCTTGTAAGTATTTGGAGATTACTCTCGTTAATGTGTTCTAGCTGCGCCAAGGTGCGCCTCCTGTTCCTAGTAGTTTGGTCACTCTTGTATTAGAGTGGGTCATCCGTTTGGGTGTTCCCGGTGTTGCGTGGAACTTATTAAACTGACTATTAAGAAACTGTCTTTTCTGCCTAACGATTTTTGTTAAACTTAAAGGGAATTTCAAGAGTGAGTTCGGTGGAATTAGTAACTATATAATTGGTGGAATTCCATTGTTCGATGATCTGTTTATTGGTCTAAGGTTCCCGTTGGAGACTTTGCTATTTCGCTTAAAATTTATTGTTTAATATTCTCTACTGTTGCTGGTTTTACCAATGGGGATGTAGTCCCGGTAAATTCCTGTTAAATTTGTAGGCAATTTTGCTTATCATCTATCTTTACCTGGGGTTATTTCTTATTCAGTTAAAAGGAAGGATCTTTACTTAACTTGTTTCATGCCATACACTCTTGTAAGGACTGTGTAAATTTGTTAATTGTGTTTGTTATTGGTGGCTATTGGAAGCCTCGTTTTGTAAAAGATTTTGTGAAACTGTTTTTGGGGAGATGTGTAATAAACCTTTGTGAACTACAAGCCTGTGTTTGCATTTACTTGCGATTGCCCTTTGTGACTTGTTTTACTACTGTCAACTTCACGTCAAAATTTGTTTCATACCTATCCAGAGCATAGCCAACTATTTATTTAAAATGAGCCGTGGCGGCTTCTCTGAGGGCGTGCGCGCGATTCTACTGGGGCCACTTTTGCTCGTGTTCCATCGATTCTGGCCCTTGTCGCAGCATCTTCGTTTGGTTATGAGTTCCCTATGGGGCTGTGTGGTAGGAAGTGGTGTGTGGGACACTAAGCTGGATGGAGTGTGCTTGAGTGTTCGGCTGCGGGCGATCGCAGCGAGTTGAAACCGGGCTATGAGGGCTCGCGTTTTGCTACAACGTTGACCGTCCCTACCGGTGAGTTTTGCGGGCAAGGAGCGGCTCTCGTTGCGTGCAACCTGGTTACGAAGTGTATCAGTCCGTTTTGGTGTGCTAATTACGCCAAGATGTTCAAAAATGGCTCTGAGCACTGTGGGACTTAACTTCTGAGGTCATCAGTCCCCTAGAACTCAGAACGTACTTAAACCTAACTAACCTAAGGACATCACACACATCCATGCCCGAGGCAGCATTCGAATCTGCGACCGTAGTGGTCGCGCGGTTCCAGAATGTAGCGCCTAGAACCGCTTGGCCACTCCGGCCGGCTCGCCAAGGTGTATTGGACAACCTGTTAGCAGCTACGAGGGGAGGGTATACTATCCGGCACCTACCTGGAATTTTGAAGCTTCTGGCGTCCTTGGCATTTATTTTAAATTATGTATGAAGATTGTACAGTATATACTGTACTTAAAGATTGCTCATTCTGCCCCATTGTGAGCTGTCCAGGAATCCGGTCCCTTAATACCTTTCTGTGACTCCTTTTCGAACTGTGTGTATCAATCTGGAAGTTCCTGTAAGCGCCAAGCTAGTATTTTGCAATTTCAACGTTGACATCATTGTTTGTTATCATTGAATATTTGATACTACCGACTGTAATTTCTGTTTGTTGTAAACTTTATGGCCCTTCCTAGGGCGAATTATTGGATTTGGCCAGCAACTATAGTTGTGTGCGACTAGCCTAATGGTACCCATATATGTGTGTGTGTGTGTGTGTGTGTGTGTGTGTGTGTGTGTGTGTGTGCTTGTTTTTATTTGCACATTCTCTCATTCCGCGTTAAGGAACCTTTCGGATTACAGGTGTATAGTTTAACTGTCTATCTGCCGCCACGTGGGGTAGCCGCATGGTGTAGAGCATATTGTCACAGTCTGCACGTCTCCCCATGATGGAAATTCGAGTTCTCCCTTGGGGGTGGGGGTGTTTTGTCTTTAGCGTAAGTTAGTTTAAGTTAGATTAAGTAGTGCGTAAGCTTAGGGACCGATGTGATGCATCATCGGCTCTTCGTGGTCCATTCTACACATGGTGCATGCACGAGCATTAATACCTCCGATGTGCTGTCTCGTGAGTACCGTACCTGCACTTTGGTATGTTTCATTGCTTACTGATCGGCGAGCAAGTGTGGCATTGCGAAACTATCACACAGAATGCAGTAATAAACGTGTGGTAAGTCCTGCCTCCAGGCAGCGACTTCCTTGCCATGACCAGTCAACGCCTTCCTAAGTGCCAACTTGGCGGGTAGCAGCCACCGAGTGAGTGTAGTCGGCTGAGCACCAAGCCGACGGTCGCAGCATGTCCACGTTGCCTTCAGAAGCGATCAACATTCAAGCAAATGTAGATGACATGTTCCGTTGCCAGGGGCCGCGCCCATGCCATGGCGGCACCAGGTCACAGTGCACATATAGACCAATGACAGAAAGCCAATAGGTTATATTTCAGCGTCCCGTGTGTCCTGAATAATGGAATGCGAGAGGTAGACACAGTCTGTGCGGCTGGAGGATGGCTGGTATAGTGAGTGAAACGCTTCCTACCGCCATGTACATACTCACACGTGCCCATGAGTCGAAAGTTTGTTATGATGGTGGAGATGTTTATTATTGGCCACAGAGAATCAAACCTGGAATTTCTGCTTTTCGAATGGCCGAAGTGGCTAAGGTTCGAGTCCAGTCTGGCACAAATTTTCATCTGTAACCAATAGGTAATATCTTCATGCTTGATGCAGCTAACGTCAAAAAGATTTCTCATTTGGGAACAAATTTCATACCTTTGTTATAGCTGTATGACCGTCACCAATGTCTGTTTCTTCATTATTAAACGTAAGTATTAAAAGCGTTGACGGGCAAATGACGAACGTAATTCGTTTGTCTCCTTGGAACCCTGTGGCGGGAATTCAGGTAACCTTGCCAGCGATGGGTCGTCGACAGTGTGACATATTTGAGCCGGCTCATTTCGGATCGCTTTGCCGTGAGGTGCGGATGTCTGCTTGCGTTTCGCCTCTCGTGGAGTACGCACGAGCGATTTCCTTGTCTGCCGCTTTTCCGTATATTTCGTCCCTCTTACGAGCGAGCCATGTCACGCTCTTACCGCAGGGCATCGATAAATATCACATTCCAGGCAGAATATACACAACCAGGATCTTTTGAAATTGAGAATCTCATACAGGTGGTACTGACGCGCCAGACGTCGTCATGATGGCTTTCAAGCCTTGGTAATGTACTCAGTCCACACCTACCCTGTTCTCAACGTCGTCCATCAACAGAAAAATAAATTCGTGAAGTATGTGACATCATGCCTGCTTATTGGGAGCTGCAGGGCCATCGCCATGTATGATGGACAGCCCAGTGCCGGCTGTGGCCAGAAAGTCCACCAAAATTGTCTCCAATGCCAGCTTGTGCAGACTCCACTCAAACAATCTGCTCTCAGTGAGCCATCTACAGTCCTTCCTGTCTCGTTTTTCATGGTCATCACACCAGCTGCTGATCTTCCACACGACCCTCGCAACGCGTCACAGATTATCATCACAGAGACTGATCCAACACTTTAACCAGAGGCGTTATCAGGAGCAGACACTCGCCTTTCTAGCACCAATGACAGTGACAATGAAATGGTGACTGGTGTTTTACCAACTTTCTTCCTCTCCCCCGACCGCCCCCTTCCTGAAGCACCATAAGTGGCACTCGAAGCCTCAGATGATTCCTTTAACAAATTTGGCCACGTAATGCTAACCAGATGTCCAACGACTCCATGTCCTCTGACACTCAGATGTCGGATGGCAATGTTCCATCACTTCACCCCAAGACCATTTGACATCGTAGTGATGCAGGGATCCTGCGTGGATCCCAGGTGTGGCCCCTGCAGTGCTGACTCGAGCTATGTGCATAGCAGATAATCCATACCTTCTACCTGCTGCCTCGTGAGTGCCGTGACCTGCACTTTGGTATGGTTCATTGCTTACTGATCGGCGAGCAAGTGTGGCATTGCGAAACTATCACGCAGAATGCAGTATTAAACGTGTGGTGAGTCCTGCCTCCAGGCAGCGACTTCCTCGCCATGACCAATCAACGCCTTCGTAAGTGCCAGCTTGGCGGGTAGCAGCCACCGAATGAGGACGCCACATCCCTTCTGATGAGCTCCTTCGCAGATGCGATGGAGGATGTCATCGCGCTATCGCCTAATGCCACGGAAAGGAATATCCTGATGGTTGGGCACAACAACGGCAGAGTGACACGATGGGATGGATGTTGCAGCTGATCCATCTTGAACGGCTGCTATTGGAGCGAGCATCACTTTCGCAGTGGATGAGGAGACCCAACTAGACTGACTGGCTACTCTCATCGTCAATTGCATCCGTGTGCAACATAAGATGTTGATGTTGAAGATACACTGAATGTAGCAAATGAAGATACAGCCCTCCTCCAGGGGCTCTATGTTCGGGTTTCCTCGGTCCTTTGAGATACACCGCTCACGTCTTGCACGCATCTAGCACTACATGGCAATCCTTCTCATGATGGCTTCATTGCTGAAGATGTCATTTTCCTCCCTGACGCAAAGGCATGGTGCTCTCTCTCCATTAGGTCACAACCGTAAAAATCTATGTGTCCTCCGGATCGGGTCGTCGCCATGAATGGTACGCTTTTTTCACAAATGCAGTTATACACTTGTTTATGGGACATTCAGTCACCTTAATTTTCGGTGAGCATTTTAACTACACCCGGGTGCCAATGGGTCAGCTGCTGCACTACGCTCCTGTCTGGCGCTATCCACCATAACCACCAAACTTCAACTGGTGAACACGTGCGAATAAGGTCATGGCAATAAGGAACGTTTCACACATAATACCAGCTACTCTTCCAGTGGCGTAAATTGCATCTGTCTCTCGCATTCCAGGACACACAGGCCACCGAAATAAAGCCATTGGCTTTTCTGACCATATGACGTATATATATACTCTTCACCTTGGGATGAAAGGATGGTGTGGGATGGGCGCAGTCCCTGGTAATTGAATGTGTCCCTCCTAAATTCAAGTCGTACAGGAAACGTGGAAATCCAGCACCTTTTGTCGAGCTGCTTACCCAACAGCGCTCTCTTGGAGCCTGGTATGCGCGGCAAGGAAATCGCCGCCTGGGCTGACACTCACTTCATTTTTACTATCCCATTCCGCTTGATTGTTCCACAATGCACTCACCTGTTCATCAGCGAGCAACGAACTGCACATAAGCGTAGGTCACCCCTGTCGCTCCAGAACTCTAGCATGAAGGTTTTTACCTAGCTTTTGGCAGCACGCCTTTGAAATGTACCTTTACTTCGTAGTCTCCCACGATCAGACATCTTCAGGAGGAGACCATAACATCAGGACGACGCTGCACCTTGAAGCACCGGCTGGTCATGGGCACATCATGGGTAGAATAAACCATGAGGGCCGTCGATGTATCACATTATCGCTGAAAGTTGGCGACAGTAGTGAGCGCTGATCGTTTTTGTAACTTTGTCCTACGGCCACTGTATAACTGTGCAGTGGGAGATTAGACGTTTCCTCCATGCTCACTACAGTCAACTCTTCATGGACTATCATTATAGCACCAGAGGCGATTAAGGAGATCTCTCGTGTTACATATGGCATTCCTTCACTGAACGCAGAAATGGAATTAGTTGCGGACGTGATGATGTAGGAGTTGACTGCAGCTATACTGGCTGGCTTACCTCACAAGTCGCCAGGACTCCACGACTTCATGTAGGAACTCTACAGGATCTACCACTGGTCACTGACTCCGGCCTGTGGTACAAATTTCTGGTGTCTTCCTTGAACCACTGCTTGTTCCTGTTCATAAACCAAATGGTGGAACCTGGTCTGAGACTCTCACCCCTGTCGCTCCAGAACTCTAGCATGAAGGCCTTTACCTACCTTTTGGCAGCACGCCTTTGAAATGTACCTTTGCTTCGTAGTCTCCCACGATCACACATCTTCAGGAGGAGACCATAACATCAGGACTGCCCTATGTCGATATCATGGCATGACTGCAGCTGCGTGGGCATAGCGCGTTGCGGGACCTCCCTCAATTTTGGCTGGTCTTTATACAGGCTTAATCACTCCTGTCTGGTAGTGTTGATACGGAATATAGGATCCCCAGACAGCTTGAGTCTGTTCTGGGGTCTCTTTTCAGATCCTATATACCCTCGCCATGGAACTGTTGCTTTGACCACACCTCACTTGGCTTACTTGTTCCAGAGCCTACATGGAAGACCTCGTACTCCTCCTAGTATTGCAGTGGGTGGAGTCGTTAGACACTGATTCAGGCAGCTCCATTAACATTCACAAATCTCATGCACTTCCAATGAATGCGTCGCTCCCCAGCGTGTCTACGATGACATAAGACGTCTGGGCATTGATTTTACAGCCGACTGGCTCTGAACAGTAGACGCTTATTTTGCAGGATCCAGACTGAGCTCCTTGACCATTGGCTCCGAACGCTGGGCATGCTACAACAGATCCAGTCTGCTAACGTTTACATCGCATCAGGAATCCCGCACGTGGCGCAGATTTTGCCTAACCCGCTGTCAATGCTCAGGTGCATTGTGGCCAGACTGTATTGCTTTGAGAGTCTGGAAGTACAGAAGAGGTCTCAATTTTTGTCATGTCTAACTTCGAGCAAGAAACATCTTTGTAAGAACACCTGTCAAGATGTGGCGATGTACTCTGAGTTGCCTTACCAGACTACTGTTAAGTGCCCTTACCCCCAGCTCGCTCATTGCCCCTGTCCCACTGACCGACATCCCAGGGCCATTTTTTAACTTTAGCTATTTCTTCTTTGAATACACCTGTACCCAGATTACACGTCTCTTCACGTCTACCGACAGCCAAGATAGTGCTTGCTTCGGTTGTGGCTTCCCTCCGAATATCATTGAGGAAAAACACTCCCTCGTTAAGTGGATCGTCATCTTTGGTCTTCCAGATGTTGGTTTTCATCAGAGCCACGACTCCTCTCAAGGACAAACCGACATGCTTCTCTTCCTGGGCAGAGGGTGACTTGGAATAGTGGGCACGGTGACCACTGCCTGTTTGGAAGCCGTGGCAAATCAGCCCACGACTTTTTGCAATATCTTAACGACCAACATTGTACAGTTGCCAAAAACCCAAATCCTCAATAAAATTTCTCTAACATTCTCTGGAGTGCATTCCACAAGCCCGCTTGTTGCTCGATCCTTCATGCTAGGAGCAGCTGACCAAAGCTCCTTCCCTCCATTTTGCAGGTTCGAACGTCTAAACAGTTATTCGTACTCACTTGTGAGAACTCATGCATCGATGATCTACTGATGCGTCGCCACCGAGTGGGTTTTCTGACTAATGTTTAAGGCAACCGCGAGACTCTGTCAGGATTTATTGCTGCGACGGAGGTGGATTAATACAAAGTAACATATGAAAAAATAATAATTAGAAAATATAAAGAACAAAATAAAATAAAAAGAAACTCCCTTGTATCGTCATTTTCTGTTTGGTAGACTTTATTGGGGGTGATTATTGACGTACACAAAAAAGCCTGAGGTGGTTTTCTTTGCAGATTTGGGGCATAGGGTAAAAGTGGCTGTGGCATTAGTTTCCCCTTTTTTTGTAGGCTTAGGTATAATCAGGAATGTGATGAACATAGGAAAAAAAGCTGTGGGAGATGAAGAACTTCCTAGCTGACATCACTAAAAAAGCTTCATTGCAGATGACCGGTTATGGTAAAACAAAGTTACAATCTTCATATCTGTAACAAAATTACAGGAACTGCTAGAAACTGTTGTACAAATAACATAACCGTAACACTTAGGAGAACCAAATGCCATCATACCTCCATAAAGCTTATTACAAAAATCTTGATCCAGTTATACACAAAATCATTCCATTGTATTTCCAGGTACACAAAACATGAAATGAGCGATGCGTTGGCACGTCAAATTTAACGTACTATGTACCTCTCAACTCACCGAACTATCGTTACCAATCCCGTGGTCTAGGGGTAGCGTCTTTGATTCACAACCAAACACTTCTTCGGTCCCGGGTTCGATCCCCGCCACCGCCTAAATTTTTAATAAATATTCGGCATTGGCGACCGAAAACTTCCGGCATTATAAGTCAGGCTCATTCTGCCAACGGCCTTGTCAAAGAGGGCGGATAAGGGTTCAGGACACTCTCTTGTCCTAGGGGTGGGAAATTGCCTCTAAAGGCGGAAAGAATCAGCAATGATCAACGACATGAGGATGCAGAAGGCAATGGAAACCACTGCATTAAAGACACGTAACGTGTATCCACAGGACATGTGGCCTGTAGTTGAAGAAGTGTCACGATGATCTCTCCATTGGCAAAAGATTCCGGAATAGTCCCCCATTCGGATCTCCGGTAGGGGACGGCTAAGGGGGAGGTTACCATGAGAAAAAGATTGAATAATCAACGAAAGGATAATGTTCTACGAGTCGGATCGTGGAATGTCAGAAGCTTGAACATAGTAGGGAAACTAGAAAATCTGAAAATGGAGATGCAAAGGCTCAATCTAGATATAGTAGGGGTCATTGAAATGAAGTGGAAGGAAGACCAGGATTTCTGGTCAGATGAGTATTGGGTAATATCAACAGCAGCAGAAAATGGTATAACAGGTGTAGGATTCGTTATGAATAGGAAGGTAGGGCAGTTCAGTGACCGGGTTGTTCTAATCAGAATCGACAGCAGACCAACACCCACAACGATAGTTCAGGTATACATGACGACGTCGCAAGCTGAAGATGAACAGATAGAGAAAGTGTATGAGGATATTGAAAGGGTAATGCAGTATGTAAAGGGGGACGAAAATCTAATAGTCATGGGCGACTGGAATGCAGTTGTAGGGTAAGGAGTAGAAGAAAACGTTACAGGAGAATATGGGCTTGGGACAAGGAATGAAAGAGGAGAAAGACTAATTGAGTTCTGTAACAAGTTTCAGCTAGTAATAGCGAATACCCTGTTCAAGAATCACAAGAGGAGGAGGTATACTTGGAAAAGGCCGGGAGATACGGGAAGATTTCAATTAGATTACATCATGGTCAGACAGAGATTCCGAAATCAGATACTGGATTGTAAGGCGTACCCAGGAGCAGATATAGACTCAGATCACAATATAGTAGTGATGAAGAGCAGGCTGAAGTTCAAGACATTAGTCAGGAAGAATCAATACACTAAGAAGTGGGATACGGAAGTTCTAAGGAATGACGAGATACATTTGAAGTTCTCTAACGCTATAGATACAGCAATAAGGAATAGCGCAGTAGGCAACACAGTTGAAGAGGAATGGACGTCTCTAAAAAGGGTCATCACAGAATTTGGGAAGGAAAACACAGGTACAAAGAAGGTAGCTGCGAAGAAACCATGGGTAACAGAAGAAATACTTCAGTTGATTGATGAAAGGAGGAAGTACAAACATGTTCCGGGAAAATCAGGAATACAGAAATACAAGTCGCTGAGGAATGAAATAAATAGGAAGTGCAGGGAAGCTAAGACGGAATGGCTGCAGCAAAAATGTGAAGACATCGAAAAAGATATGATTGTCGGAAGGACAGATTCAGCATACAGAAAAGTCAATACAACCTTTGGTGACATTAAAAGCAATGGTGCTAACATTAAGAGTGCAACAAGGATTCCACTGTTAAATGCAGAGGAGAGAGCAGATAGGTGGAAAGAATACATTGAAGGCCTCTATGAGGGTGAAGATTTGTCTCATGTGATAGACAAAGAAACAGGAGTCGATTTAGAAGACATAGGGGATCCGGTATTAGACTCGGAATTTAAAAGAGCTTTGGAGGACTTACGGTCAAATAAGGCAAAAGGGATAGATAACATTCCATCAGAATTTCTAAAATCATTGGGGGAAGTGGCAACAAAACGACTATTGACGTTGGTGTGTAGAATATATGAGTCTGGAGACATACCATCTCACTTTCGGAAAAGCATCATCCACACAATTCCGAAGACGGCAAGAGCTGACAAGTGCGAAAATTACCGCACAATCAGCTTAACAGCTCATGCATCGAAGCTGCTTACAGGAATAATATACAGAAGAATGGAAAAGAAAATTGCGATTGAGCTAGGTGCCGATCAGTTTGGCTTTAGGAAAAGTAAAGGCACGAGAGAGGCAATTCTGACGTTACGGCTAATAATGGAAGCAAGGTTTAAGAAAAATCAAGACACGTTCATAGGATTTATCGACCTGGAAAAAGCGTTCGACAATATAAAATGGTGCAAGGTGTTCAAGATTTTGAAAAAAGTAGGGGTAAGCTATAGGGAGAGACGGATCATATACAATATGTACAACAACCAAGAGGGAATAATAAGAGTGGACGATCAAGAACGAAGTGCTCGTATTAAGAAGGGTGTAAGACAAGGCTGTAGCCTTTCGCCCCTACTCTTCAATCTGTACATCGAGGAAGCAATGATGGAAATAAAAGAAAGGTTCAGGAGTAGAATTAAAATACAAGGTAAAAGTGAAGAAGAATTCAATGATCTGCTGAACGGAATGAACAGTCTAATGAGAACACAGTATGGTTTGAGAGTAAATCGGAGAAAGACGAAGGTAATGAGAAGTAGTAGAAATGAGAACAGCGAGAAACTTAACATCAGAATTGATGGTCACGAAGTCAGTGAAGTTAAGGAATTCTGCTACCTAGGCAGTAAAATAACCAATGACGGACGGAGCAAGGAGGACATCAAAAGCAGACTCGCTATGGCAAAAAAGGCATTTCTGGCCAAGAGAAGTCTACTAGTATCAAATACCGGCCTTAATCTGAAGAAGAAATTTCTGAGGATGTACGTCTGGAGTACAGCATTGTATGGTAGTGAAACATGGACTGTGGGAAAACTGGAACAGAAAAGAATCGAAGCATTTGAGATGTGGTGCTATAGACGAATGTTGAAAATTAGGTGGACTGATAAGGTAAGGAATGAGGAGGTTCTACGCAGAATCGGAGAGGAAAGGAATATGTGGAAAACACTGATAAGGAGAAGGGACAGGATGATAGGACATCTACAAAGACATGGGGGAATGACTTCCATGGTACTAGAGGGAGCTGTAGAGGGCAAAAACTATAGAGGAAGACAGAGATTGGAATACGTCAAGCAAATAATTGAGGACGTTGGTTGCAAGTGCTACTCTGATACTCTGAGATGAAGAGGTTAGCACAGGAAAGGAATTCGTGAGGGCCGCATCAAACCAGTCAGTAGACTGATGACCAAAAAAGAAAAAATATTGTATCACATCATGCCTATCTGGATGTCACAAGACTACCTGTCAATTGCCAAGGCATCAGACGAACTGACCACAGCACAACAGATGTCGCTGCACAAAACTGATTCTACCAATAAAAGTCAAATACGTAATTTAAAAACTATCATGTTTCCAAGTACGCTTACATAAAAATGTCTGAAATGTTCCAATTGATTGAAAAGGTTCAGATGGCTCTGAGCACTGTGGAACTTGACATTTGAGGTCATCAGTCCCCTAGATGTAGAACTACTTAAACCTAAGTACCTAAGGACATCACACACATCCATGTCCGAGACAGGATTCGAACCTGCGACCGTAGCAGCAGCACGGTTCCGGACTGAAGCGCCTACAGCCGCTAGGCCACAACAGTCGGCCCTGAAATGCTTAGAAGATTTTTTTCATGACTTCTTCATGACAGAATACTGCTAAGAAATCCTGTGCACCATATTAACGGTACTTGCGTTGTATCATTGCAAAAATGCAAGTACCTTTTTTTGACAATATCTCTAATAAAACGACAAACTTCGTTACAAGAGAAAAATTAATGTTTTTTTTAAGTTTATTGCATGAAATAGAATTTAGACTGTATTCTAAAAGAATTTTTATTACATTGTTACAATCAAAATATAGCAGTTTTCAACCAGATATCTGAAGCTAGCACAACCAATCTGAAAATTATACCATTATATTGCTACGCATCATATTCAGTGCACTAAAAATATTTAGGTGATAGCCTATATCAGGGGCATGAATACAACGTAGGATACCAACGAAAACCGTCAAAAATAATTACAGTTCACATCTTAGATTGAGTGCATGGACGTGTGAAGCCAAATAATAATGAACATTAGAAAACAAAACGCAGTCCTGACTTACAAACCGACGAAAGCTCATTCACAACGTTATATTAATATATGTTACTGAGTGATATACGACCTAATGCCTAGGATTACGGTAATGTCGCCAACCAACTGTCTTCATACACCAACCTACAAAATGGTTATCCAGTGCGGATGGAAACTTCCGTAACCCATAGGATAGACCACAGACCCGGTAAAAGTCAAAATAAGTAATAAAATAATACTTAGAGGCTTCCCTTAATAAACCGTTTTTATTACACCAGCGTATTTCGAGGTCTGCGTACAGCAGCGCACAGGTTAAAGTAGTGAAGAACTAACCACACTAGATAACTAACACCTGTATGCAACAGTATGCAACATGATAATACCACCTTCTATCTGAAGAAAAGAAGGCCATAACTTTGCTAGATATCTACACATAAAAGTATCATCACTTATACAACATATATACCGCTACATAGTTCACTGTCTACGTTCAAACCACTGTTCAAAACAAAACAAAACAAAAAACAAAACAAAAAAATGCTGAAGGAGTATTAGCAAAATATGAGACATCCATCTTCCTAAACAACATCATATGTTACCTTCTATCTACGCAATGACGATTAAATAGGATAAGAGATATTCAACAATCTTTCGTTTTTACAGTAGTGCAACTCAAGGCCTTCGTTCCCCGGTGTAAAATTAGACTGTTACAGAACAGGCAAATTGAATCCAAGACGCAATGACAACCTAGCATCCGTATGCAATAGCCCTTTATTCAAAACGTACAAAGTAGATCATCATATACATACTGACGTAGCTCGAAGCCTACGTCAAACCATTGTCCAACAAATCCTGAAGGGTTAAAGGTCAGAATCTGAAACATTTTCACTTTCTAGCAACTGAATACCATCCTCTATCTGTGAAATACGCTGCCAAAGCTTTGCTAGATATCTACTTACGAAGTATATCAACACCTACACGACATATGAACTGCCACGTAGCCCAAGATCAAAGGTGACAGCTCGTGACAATTGGGAAATCCGGATTCAATTCCGGTTTTGATACAAATCTTCATGTCTCTCTACTACGTAATATCTTCATACCTAAAGCAGCTAATGTCAAAAAGATTCCGTAATTTCGAAAAAATATTAAAACTGTAGGTAGCTCAATTTACTGATGGGTGGTGAAAATCTCATGTGGTGACTACAGTATAATTAGTGAACTTTCGTACAAGCGAACAAGAGTGTTCTCTGAAGTTATCGATTACATCACGGGATGAGTCTCTTGGTCGATTGAAGAACCCAGTTACAATTTTATGCCCAGCCTCGCTAAAACGATCTCACATTCAGTTCTTTGAATTCCGAAACCTATTTCCACAAGAACGTCGGCTGTTTAAATATCTTAAAGCAAATGTATACATATCAGAGAAACGTGATTATATTCAGTATCAAAGCAGCCTTTGGTTACAGACACCACAATAAAAAGAGCACAAGCTAGATTTAACCTTGTACACACATGGTTTTGATTACAGTTAGACAAGTTCATGAGACAGTGCGTAGCCCGATTCACAATAAGGTAAAATAAAACTTACACAAAATGTGAGTATAGGTGCAAATGGTAAATAGGCCATAGTCGAAAACGTCACATAATAAAATGGTTTACTACATAATCGGACTTAAGAACTGTGGCAATGATATTCGGTTCTGCACAAACAGTAACACACCACCAGTTTTTACCAGGGTGAAGGAGCAGCAAGTCAAAGATAAACCTGTGTAGATAGATACGCGCCCTATATCATCTAAGTTTATCCAAGGCATTAACAAGAGCGTTAGGAGGGGAAGGTAGGATTATTTCTTCTATATTCCGTGTCCACGTATCGTAACTGAAGCTGAGGATAGCAGTTTAGGCAGACGACCGTGCTGTAAAGTGTTCCCAGAAAAAATGGTTCATATGGCTCTGAGTACTATGGGAGTTAACAACTGAGGTCATCAGTCCCCTAGAACTTAGAACTACTTAAACCTAACTAGCCTAAGGACATCACACACATCCATGCCCGAGGCAGTATTCGAACCTGCGACCGTAGCGGTCGCACGGTTCTAGACTGAAGCGCCTAGAACCGCCAGGCCACACCGGCCGGCTAAAGTGTTGCAAGAAATGAAGACCGGTGTCAGTAATAACCGGGAGCAGTGTGGCGTATTTTAACGCCAATGGACTATAGTAAGGCACCTCTTATTCGATCCATGATAACATAGCTCGACAAAGAGACCCGAAACAGGAAGCAGCAATCCCCACGAGTGTTGATCAACATATTGTGGGTAACAAAGTAGCTGACTGTTTCAGATGTGAGGAAGACAGTCCATAGAAACGTCGTAGCGTATAACTATATTAATATCTCTGTCATATGACGCACGGCAAGAGATAAACGGGAAATCGAAAGTAATGCACAACTTATGGTGCTTGACATGGAACACAGAGGTAAGTTTCATATTGTGAGACTAAAATACTGTTGTGAATCAGCACAGGAATTTAGGTTACACTTTAAGGTTGACACTAGTATTATTCACACTAGCCTTGCAATGTATACGAATTTTGTTATTAATAACTCATCAAAATTAAGAAGCAATATCAATATGTATAACTAGAAGACTAGAAGAAAGGCTAATCTTCACTATTCTGGGTTAAATCAAACTTTGGCACAGAAAGAGCTGAATTGTGGTGCCATAAAAGTCTTTCGTCACTTATCAAATAGCATCGAAAGTCTGAAAGGTAGCCAAGCAGCATTTCAAAACGAATTAAAAGAAGCTCTTGAAATATTGGAGTAAAGGGTTATTATAGTTTCAATAATACACAAAAGAAAGGAACTCGTTAAACTTTGGTTACAAAAATAAATCAGTCAAATCCAGAAGCTGTAAATTTAATTAAATACCTAGGTATTACAATTACGAACTACTTAAATTGGAAGGAACACATAGAAAATGTTGTTGGGAACGCTAACCAAAGACTGCGTTTTATTGGCAGGACACTTAGGAAAGGTAACATACCTACTAAGGAGACTGCCTACACTACGCTTGTTGTCATCTTTTAGAATACTGCTGCACGGTGTGGGATCCTTACCAGATGGGACTGACGGAGTACACCGAAAAACACGATATATGGGAGAGAGTGTCACATAAATAATACAGGATTTGGGCTGGACATCATTAAACGAAAGGCGTTTTTTGTTGCGACGGAATCTTCTCACGAAATTCCAATCACCAACTATTTCGTCCGAATGCGAAAATATTTTGTTGACACCGACCTACATAGGGAGGAACGACCACCACGATAAAAATAAGGGAAATGAGAGCTCGTACGGAAAGATATAGGCGTTCATTCTTTCCGCGCGCTATACGAGATTGGAATAATAGATAATTGTGAAGGTGGTTCGATGAACTCTTTACCAAGCACTTAAATGTGACTTGCAGAGTATCCTTGTAGATGTAGATATAGATGCAGCACAACAGGCAGCGCTTCACCTACGTGGCAATGACATCAATACCCTTTAAAAAATGGTTGCGTATTTTATAACTAAAATTCTGCTTATACGGCTGAATTTTGGACACTTAAATTTTTCTTATCTTGTTACAGTCCACCTAGAATTTTCTAGAAAACAAAATTTACGTTTCGAATCTTTCCTCAAGTAGCACTTGTTGTTACCAACGTTACACGTTTTAGATAGTGAAGAATCATTGCTATTAAAACATAAGGCTGAAACTTTGGACAAGTTGTATTATAAAATCCCAGCATACGGGATATCTTACGACATAATAATTTGTAAGTAGGCTGTTTAGGTTTTTTATATTGGTAACGCCACATAGCGCTCTGTATGAAAATCACTGACTGTGCTATGCGCAGTCAGTGGCTGGTTGGCATTGTTGTAATACTCGCCATTGGAGTTTTGGGCAGCGCGTAGCGTTGTGCAGTTGGAGGTGAGCCGTCAGCAGTGGTGGATGTGGGGAGAGAGATGGCAGAGTTTTGAAATTTGTAAGAATGGATGTCGTGAACTGCTATATTTATTATGACTTTTGGACACTATTAAGGTAAATACATTGTTTGTTCTCTATCAAAATCTTTCATTTGATAACTATGCCTATCAGTAGTTAGTGCCTTCAGTAGCTTAAATCTTTTATTTAGCTGGCAGTAGTGGCGCTCGCTGTATTGCAGTAGTTGGAGTAACTAAGATTTTTGTGAGGTAAGTGATTTGTGAAACGTATAGGTTAATGTTAGTCAGGGCCATTATTTGTAGGTATTTTTGAAAGTCAGATTGCGTTGCGCTAAAAATATTGTGTGTCAGTTTAAGCACAGTCGTGTATAATTTTTCTAAGGGGACGTTTCAAATTTTCAGTAAAGGTATTTGCTAAGTAACAGATTTTTCAAAGACTTCAAAACGTTCTCCACAAAGAAGAAAATTAGCGCTTTCAATTCAGGTAAGTAAATTCTAAAACCAATAATTATTGTTGAGGTCAAATTTTTTTAACATATCATAATGCAGAGCACACTTTTTTATTATTTTTTCAGATAGAGAATCTAATCAAACTGCTTACAACACTGAGATGAGCCTAATCTCGGTAACAGAAGGGTTTGCTTATTTCAATACTAGAATGAAATAATTATAGTCCATGAAAGGTACACCGATTACCAATCTTATAAAATACGTGCTGATTTATATATATTATTATCTGTAAATATTTTTCTAACGTTTTGTGTGTAACTTTATTTTAGACTAGCTAGCGCAATCCAAATGATTACGTGATACGTTGAAACCCACATGTCACAGAGTTGGATGTATTCCAAGGACCTCACAAGGAACAATGTTTACTCTGTAGAAGTTCGTGTTTAATTTGCCGGGAACATGGCTGCTTCTACAGTTTATTTACTCTGCAGAAGTTCGTGTTTAATTTGCCTGAAACGATAGCTGCTTCTGCGGTTTGTACGAAAAATGAACGTATTTTTTGCGGACCGATCGATCCCCAAGTCGTTCTTCATAAACGACGGAATAAAAATGTACACATATTCTGCCATTATTTGTACAAGAATAAACACAGTTCGAAATTAATTTTATAAAAATTGACGTTAAGCATAAAAAGCTATATTGTTCAAATTGGTAAACGCTAACTGCGTTGCTACTTTTTTCGTAGTCTTGATTGCATTAAAACATAAAATTACAATTTTCTGAGAATCTGTTTCGGTCGATTCACAGCCATCTTTATATCAATCTTACTAAGGATTTATTGCGTACGTACAATGTTGGCCACAACACCACCATTGCTTAACACATCAGCAAGAAGAGTTAGGTCAAAGTAAGGCTGTTAACGCTTGAAACGAACATGTTACTCCTAATAGGTTCTGACTGTTAACCCAGAGACCAGCGAAAAAGTATAGGAAAGGTTTTCAATAATGTTAAAAGTTTTATGGAAGTCTCTAAGTACAGAATATGGATTGAGAGTTAACCAGAAAACGACAAAAGTAATGAGAAGCAGCAGAAATGCAAATAGCGAGAAACTTAACGTCACAATGGCTGGTCACGATGCAGACGAAGTTAAGGAATTGTGTTGTTATGGAAGAAAAATAACCCATGACGGATGAAGCTAGGAGGGGCAGCCTAGCACAGTAAAAGAGTGCATTCATGACCAAAAGTCTTTTGGTGTCAAACGTATGCATTAATCTGAGGACGAAATTCCCGAGACTGCAGTTCTAAGCACGGCATTGCATGGTATTGAATCAAGACAAGCGGGAATACCGGAAAAGACAAAAAATAACCAATCGTTTAGTACGTGGTGCTACAGGAAAATGTTGAAAAAAAATCAGGTGAAATGATAAGATAAGGAATGAGAAGATCTTCTTCAGAACTGGATGGGAAAGGAATATTTGAAGAACACTAATGCGAAGAGTGAACTGTAGAGATAGTAGTAAAGAAGAAACTAATTAGAACATCTTACCCCTTAGCTGAGGTTTTACTGCATGAACAGTTTGTTTGTTTGTGTCTGTGTTTTTAAACTTAATACTTGTCTATTGTGTTAAATCTTTAACGCAAGGTTATACCTCTTAATACATTGATTTTGGACAAAATTTTAAGTTTTTAAATTCAGTCAATAATCGTATGAAATATTAGAAATCAAATTTTTGTTGCCCATAGGAGCAGTTTCTTAGGCAACCTATAGTCGAAGCTGTGCATCTTGCACAGTTTCAGAAGTTTAGTAAAACAGGTTTTTATCCTTTTTGGAACGAAGGCGCTTATCTTGACACTTACAGTAAATATTGAGTTGGTAGTTGTGAGTAGTCAATTGTGCGGAACAATTGTGACGTCTCATGTGTTTAGCTAGGAGGAAATCCACTTGTTGCAAACAGCCACCTTGCCCTTGGCTACTGGTTTACGGTTGGCAGCTGGCTGCACATATTGTATGGAACGGCCAGTAGTTTAGTTCGGGACGTGATGTGTGTCCTAACGGTCCCCGCTGTGTGCCGGGGTCGCTGCTGTTAATTATTTACTTGCGGAGCACCGGCTGCTGACCGACGCTTCATTATCGTGCTCCGCTGTATGCATTTCACACCTTGTTTCCCGAGATAATGAGGTACACAGTGCATCAAAATACGGGGGAAGCCACATTGCCGTTTAGCTTTCTAATAAAACAGGTATGATGTGTTGCAAATGCCTTCGATATTACGAGTAATGTCAGCTGCAAATGCGTTGAATTGCACTGGGAAGGGATTGTGTGTACTGACGTTGTCTGTGGTTGTTTGTGGTACGTACTGTGCATAGCACATGACGTCCCCTGGTGACCTCTACCGTCTTACACAGATTTACGAACAGCGTGAAGGAACTCAATCTCTTCATAGCACTAGATCTTTGATCACCTGAAAGCGAGGCAGTATGGGTGGCGGTCATGTGTGCTTCGAGGATATGCCTCATTCTCACCTCCTTAGACCATGTTTTGTTCGTGCAATTGCAGTGCAGACTCAACGAATGTATTTTATCGGTCCGTGCACGATAGTCTAAATTTAGACATTACACACTTCCTCCAGCCAAGGCAAATTGAGAAAACTGTTAGTTCTTTTGCATTAGGTGTGGTAAAATGGACCTTATGTGGCTTATAAAGGCACCAATTGTACATCGTTAGTTTGTAAGGGGTCCGTACGCCCTTGCTATAACTTTGCATTCGGCACTGGTCGATAGGGCGAACAGTCGATAGTGACGCGTTGCGAGAGCGAGTGTTGAGATGCTCCAGAGTGGTTGGCGGGAATGGTGTGTGTGTGTGTGTGTGTGTGGAGGCCATTATAGGAATACAGGGTTTTTAACCGAGAATGGTGTCACCATCGCCGTGGTTAGACCCCTAAATAATAAATAAATACCGGGAAAGTGATGAAGCATCTTTATAAAAGTGATCAGTGACGTTACTAGTGCCGATATTTAGTTTCGCGTCTGCCGCGCCGACCTAACCATGGTTTGCAATGCTGGATGCAGTGATGGCTTAGCGTGTGACGATAATGGCAAATGAAGAAAGCCTGTGCTGAGATTAGCCGTAATTAGATATGTATGACGAAGGCAGTGGCTGTCCCCTTTTTGTGTTTTGAGAAGAATATAAGTTCGTAATTAGTAAAACTGTGTTGGTGTTCCTTGGTTGAAATGGCTCTGAGCACTATGGGACTTAACTGCTGCGGTCATCAGTCCCCTAGAACTTACAACTACTTAAACCTAACTAACCTAAGGACATCACACACATCCATGCCCGGGGCAGGATTCTAACCTGTGACCGTAGCGGTCACGCGGTTCCAAACTGTAGCGCTTAGAATCGCTCGGCCACTCCGACAGGCTTGGTGTTCCTTATTTTCATACATTCAGTATTTTAGTATCGAACAGGACAAACTGAAAAGTAACCCTTACTTACTTAATGGCTCATTGGTCGTACCGGACTCGAGAGTCCATTACCATAGCAACGTATTTTCGCCATCTGTCCCTGCCTTGGGCTATTTCCTTCCATTCACCTTCAATACCTAGGCTCCTCAAATCAGCCTTCACAGTGTCCTCCCATCTATGCCTCGGTCTCCCCACAGGACGTTTTCCTTCTAGGAGCCCTACCAGTATTCTGCGCGCTGCCCTGCCCTCATCCATTCGAGTTACGTGACCCGCCCATCGCAGCCTACGTGATTTAATAATACTGATTATGTCAGGGCTTGAATAGAGTTCGTGAACCTCTTCGTTATGAAGTTTTCGCCACTCTCCGCTAATGTCATCCCTTTTTTCTTCAAAAATTTTCCTCCAAATTTTGTTTTCAAATACTTGAAACGGCTTTTCATTTTGCACAGTGAGAGTCCAAGTCTCACATCCATACAGCATAACTGGTAGAATAACAGTTTTGTATATTCTAATCTTTAAATTCCTAGACAATATACGTGATGAAAGTAATCTATTCAGTGAGAAGTAGCACGCATTCCCTCCCCCCGTAATCTCTTCTTCAGTTCGGATTTAATCTCATTTCTCGAAGTGATGTCCACGCCTAGATACTTAAATGTGTTCACTTTTCAAACTGCATGTCTCCAACTCTTAACATTTCCTGATCTACTGCTGTTGGCATTCTAATAGTAACCAGGTATTTAGTTTTTTCTTCACTAATCCTTAGACCTACATCGTCGCCAGCCTTGATTAAAGCATTCGCATTTGCAGTTACAGATTCTTTCCTATCGCTAATGATGTTTACATCATCTGCGTACCCTAATATCTTAATATTTCCATTTAACTCCACACCCTCTGAATTATCTGCTGCCATGCGTACAATATATTCTAGGACTAAATTAAAAAGTAGCGGAGGCAGGGCATCTCCCTGCTTAAGTCCGTTCTTTAGTACAAATTCTTCTGACTACAATTTCCCCACACGTGTTTTTCAAGCTCGCTTCTATAAGTCTAACATACTTCTTAGGTACTCCAAGTTCCAAAAGAATTTGGTACAATTTTGACTGCAATACTGAATCATATGCTTATGTAAAATCTATGAAAAGGTTATGAAATGGTTTATTGTATTCGCATTTCTTTTCCAAAATTTGACACAGGGTGAATATTTGGTCTATAGTTGATCTGTTCCTCCGAAAGCCGGCTTGGTAATACCCCACAAATACATCTGCATATGGTGTAAGCCTGCTTAGCAGAATATTCGAGAAAATTTTGGAAAATACTGGTAGTAGCGATATCCCTCTAAAATTACGACAATCCATTTTGTCACCTTTCTTAAAAATTGGGATCAGAATCGACTCCTGCCACTCTTCAGGTATCATCTCTGAGTTCCATACTTAAGTTATCACTTTGTGAACTACTTCCACCAATTTTGTGTCCCTCAGTTTTAACTGATTCTGCAGTTACGCAATCTGATCCTGGTGCTTTATGGTTTTTCAAGTGACAACTTCCGTAGCAGTAAATTCTGATTACCAGCCCCATTAGGTTCATGGTCATGTTAATAATAAATATTGGGTTGCTATTCGATCAGATCAGGTCGGGATAAAAACGGAGGTGTTACAAGTTCCTGAAAATACTTGTAAAACCATGAGTTTTGGGTATCAGAAGTAACAGTTGTGACCACTTCCATAATTTCTGTTCATGGCAAATTGTCGAAATTTTTACCACATGTTCTTAAGATATTCTCGGGGAGCGTCGTAACTTTCTTTGATATCATTATTTGTTACCGAGATCCAGACGTTCAAAGTTACTGTACGTACTCGGATAACCGCAAAAATCGGTTTTCAGCCGCTTTTTGCACCATAGGCAGCAATTACCTAATAACTATCTGTATCAAATTGCTCAAATACTAACAGCACATTCTCTACACTTTAATCTAGGAACGCAGTTTCCCCGTTTTCGATAACCTTTCTCCGTTATAAAGATTTACCAGCAAAAGTACCAATTGTACTGATGGCCACTTTTATCATTTCTATTCAGAGAAATTTGTACCATAAACTCTTAAGATGATGTTCTCAGGGAACCTTGAAACTATATTCGGTATCATTATCCGTTTCTGAGATCCAGAGGTTCGAATTACTTTACTTGTGCACATAAAATAAGCATGTGTAATATCCGATCTGTGGCATAGGGGAGGGGAGGGTAAAGCCCCACGTAGGGTCAAGCTTTTGAATGGACTGCCATCGATTCAGGAGTTTACCACCAGGTGGCGGATCTGTATTATTGTAACTTATTTTTCCATTAAATTTCGTCCCTGCAGGTGGCTCCGGAAGTGCGAAAATGAGGTAAGTCTGTTTTTTATTACTTACATGTAACTGTTATGATGTTTTACTTGAACATTGTATAATGTAGGATATGAAAATAAGAATCAGTGAACCACTCTGTGACACTACTGCAATTAAACTTCACTTTCCCGTGGAAATAAATGTTCCAGATGGTCACCAAAATAAACAAAGGCGCATTAGCCACAAAATGGCGAAATGCAGCAAATCCTCGCAGATGTTTCGAGGTGAATCATCGCAGTTCCAACATTGTGACGATAATTCTTCAATGATAACCCCCGCAGATGATGGCGTCGAACACATACAGCGTGAGGTTATCTCACCTGAGGATATAATTCCGTTGTCTAAAATAAAGATTTAGGAGTAAATTTCTACAAAACTTAAAATCTGTGCTTCTAACATCGACACTCAATAAAAACCGAATGGAAGACGAATGAACGAAAAAAAAGCTTGCTGCTGCGAAAGAAAGACTGTCCGAAGAAATAAATGAGCGTGCTGTACGAACGAAACGATCTGAGATCGATTTCATTACATCAATGCTAAAAATTGTAGAAAACATATCAAACCGTCAGTTGATTATTCTTCAGTGTCCGATTCAGACTTCTCGCATGACAGTAGTTCAGATATACGAGGGTTGGAACTTTAATAGTGGCAGCTATTTATTTACAGCTAATACAAAATAGATACCTGTTTCAAAGTTTTACTGACCTTCACAACTAGTCATCATCATTATGAATAACCCGTTTCCAGTGATGTGGAAGTCGTAGGATACTCTTAGCAGTGCCAGTTGTGTTGACAGTTTGAGCAGCGCGGTCTATAGCCCCACCAAGTAGTAGCAGTTGTGAAACGAATGCCGTGAAGTGAAGTGTTTCCTTCAGTTTAGAAATCGAGTTGAACTCATGAGGGCCTAAGTCAGGGGAGCGCAGTAGGTGGTATAGCACTTAGCACCCCCTTCAGTCAAACAAATCAGTAAGAGCTGGCACTGTACGTGCTTGAGCAGTGTCCTGCAGAAAGTGTCGTCACTTCTGTCTCTAAGCTGGTCGTAGGTTTTGTTCCAAAAATGATCAATACTAGGAATATGAACAATATACATAACGATTTAAAGCTACTTACTCTTGCCCAGAAAGGAGTCCAGTATTCATCAATGCATATTTTCAATAAGTTACCAGCAACCATTAAGAGTTTAGTTTCAGACAAGGCAAAATTTAAACACAATTTAAAAGAATTTTTGGTGGCCAACTTCTTCTATTCTATCCATGAATTTCTCAACAAGTGCAGTAGACCATTTTAATGAAAATTTATTATACTTTAATTTTTGGCAATACTTGTTTGTAACAACCAGGTAACTATCTACTGTGAGAATGATGGATGTATGGGAAGCAGATGTAAGTCTTAAGTCTGTAAATAGTGGAAGTTTAATTTTAAATCTTGTACATAATTTGACTGTTCTTAAATGAGGATCATTGAAATGAATAGTTTAATTTTTAACAATACTTGGTTCTAATATCCAAGTAACTAGCTACTGTGTGAATGATGGATTTAATGAAAGCAGATGTAAGTATTAAACCTGTAAATATTAGAACTTTAATTTTAATTCATGTACATAATTTTACTGTTTACTGACTGGGGATCATTAAAATTAACGAAACTCAGGTTTTTCTAATCACATTTTTGTAATGTGTTTATCTGACATGTTCCACATCCAGGAGAATCCCCTATTTTGTGGGTCTATGGAATGAATAATTAATCTAATCTAATCCAATCTAAACGACCATCTAGCAGTTGGCAACCGCACTGGTGGAGGAATGAAACGGCCCACCTCAAGAACTCCTTACCAACCTTGTGACCCCAATTGCCAGAATGGGACCATGTTGCAGAGTATACATTGCTGTCCTTGTTGATCACACACCCGCCTTTTGTAATGCCCAAAGTACATCATTAAACCTGGCGACTTTACTGTAATTTTTATCTTTTAATTAAAGCGTCATTTCTGTTCGTCTCATTTCGTGTTTCTTTCAGTTACCTTCTGTACTATATTGTAGCATTTTTTCTTATGTCTGGTCCATGCTTTATCGACCTTTGTTACTTGGCAGTGACGCATCATGTGAAAGTTATGAAATTTGTGCGTAAGTTCGTAGCGTTTTTCTCTAAGTTATACATTTTAATCATCAATAATACATTCTCCTACATTGTTTTCGATTCTGCGACTGTGAAAATCGTGTGGGTTTGAGGCGAAGAAATCGCCGAGCCATGTTCAGAGCGCATTTCTATCAAAAAAGGAAGCTCCTGGCAGATTGTTCGACAAAGATCAGTTGAATGAGGTTGGTGCGAAATGACTTCCCAGCCCAACAAGTGAATTGGGTTTTTATCAGTCTAGCATAATGCGTGCGGACATTATCGTGGAGTAGCATCACTTCTCGCAGTCTTCCCGGTCATTGCCCTCGGGCTGCGTCTGCAACTCGTCTCAGTTGTTGACGATGAATGTCGATGACGTAGTTATACCTTGAGGAAGCAGTTCATTGTGCACCACAAGGTCGCTTTTAGCACCAGATGCATAAAATTACATATTGTGGATGCACAGGCCTTTGTTTCGCCTCAACCATTCCTCTCTTTTCCTTATGTTAGCCTAAAGATACCATTTCTTGTCACACGACAGAAATGGGCGGTGCTGTTCGCGAGCCTATTGATGATGAGTAAGCAGAGATGTACATACAGACACCCTCTGATTTTTATGATTTTGCCTTAGAGCATGCATTACCTGATTTTTGAACATTCCCCACTGCAGACAACTGTCGCACAATAGTGGAATAATCACAGTTCATCCTATCCGCCATTTCTGGAGTACCCTGACGCGCATCATTGTGGATTAATACGTTTAAATGATCTTCATCAAACCCGAAATCTCTTTCTGAATGGGGAGAGTCGCGATTCTTCTTTATTATCCTAATAAACGGCGCAAATGTTTCTGGAATATGTCGGAAATGTTCCGATTCCTCCACTTGGCTCTCCCTTTTTAGTGCCCACAGCTTCTCTCACTATCTCCAAACGACTAAATGACAATACCTAACCTCAAACAGCAACAGTGAACTACAAATAAAAATGACAATCGATAAATAAACCCATAGCAACGGGAATACTAACGCGCAAAACAACAACGCTACGATTTTCTGCACCAACCTAATACTTCCTTTTAAGTGATGCACACCAGTGTACATGGGAACCAAGTGCCCGTGAAACTGGTGCTATCCGTCCTACAGGATTGATCACTGCCCGTCCCTTTTGTGCCAACGTGAAAGGTCGCCCTCTCCGGTATCTCCACCCCTGGCAGCACCGCTGTCACCTGCCCGCTTGATGGACGCAACTAATACCTTCTCCAACCACGGCCGTGACAGTATTACAGGGAAGAGTTGTGGCAGAGCGCTTTCGCTCAGCTTGTTGGGCCTACAAACCCTGGGGGAATAACAAAGAGGGGACGCAGAGCGATCCCAATTACGGCGTTTATTTGCGATCCATTAGCAGCCATCCTCGGGTCTTTGTAAACGTTCTCATTTGGGCGAAACCGTAAGCACTTCCGTTCGTCTTCCTTGTCTTCTGCTTCTCTGCCCCCTAATACGATATTCTCTTTGGCCATTTCTCCCCGTAACAGCGAAACAAATTCGCACCGGAAGACCTTAAAGTATCTTATGTTTCATGCCAACTTTCTTTATTACAACGAGTGCAATATTTTCTGTCACTCAAAAAGTGCAGAACTCCATCAAACAGATGTAAGCAAAAATAGAATCAGAAATATAGACTGCATTTTCACTGAGGTGGTTGTAAGGGATTCAGGGTTCCTTTTGACTTGTGAGCGTTATCAATTGTGTACTCGCATAGGTCTCGGAAGCTTATATATATATATATACCGAGTATCGAGTTCGAAGCGTCCAGAGCGGCACATCATGCAAATTAATTGCTCAGTTGCAGGAGTCAGCGAGTATAATTCAGTGGTGGCATTCGAACTGTCGGTTGAGTGTGTCGCCATTGCCATGAGCAGACCCATAAGCAGCCATAACTAAAGCAGTTCGTGAGGAAATGTATTTTCTGTTCAGAGCTAATATGAAAGAGAATTGTGTGAATAGAATATCTAAACATTCATGGTGGTGTCTGTTTGTTCTATATCGTGTCTCCCTACCACTTTCGCGCAACGACGCTCTGAGCGTGTTTTTTAGGGAATTAACTAGTTTGAACCTGGGACCTGTTGCTGGTAAGGAGACGCCAGACCACACATGACATGTAGAATTCAGAAGAGTTCAGTGAGACTAGCGATGATATAACCAAATACTAAATGATCTCAGCGTCAGCTCCACTGCACTCCCTGTAAAGGAATCTTAATACTAACTAAATATAGTGGAAAGGGTTCAAGGCTTTCCTATTTTTAGTTAGCTGGTAAAATAACGAAGAAAAAGCAGTTAAGTTTAACATTGATAATTTTATTCTACTCACAAAACATCGTTTGTAAATTGCAATATAGATAAAAGGAAATGTTTCAATACAGGATGGTAAAAACCAACTGCTTTCAACAAAAATGTGAACGAATATTCCCTGAGTGGTTTTCCAAGTTCTACAATGGATCGAAGGATGACCTATGCCATATCACATCTATAATCTATGTTTAAATTAAGTTTCACAAAAGAGAAAACTATCAAAATGGTCTACAGTGACCCTCAATTATCTTTAATTACTAATCTAACCTGTCGTAAATTACAGAGGCTGATGTGGCTTCTCAATAACTATAAAATATTAAAATCATCGCGTTTCAGATCTTTACTTCAAGTGGCAAATGTGAACACCACCTATCTGGCTGTGTTTTCATCTGACCAATCAGGGTCTCAATGATAACCTTACGCTCCACCTACAAAGATTCTGTCTATCCAATGAGAAACGTTATACTTTTCGTGGTGGGGCAATGTTTTTAAAGTTTGCAACGTAACAGAGACGCTAAAAAGTCTCACACTAAAATCTGCAGCTGGTGTGGTCCTTTTAGCGTTATCGAAAGATCTATACTGTTCTTCTGGAGGGGTCTATCTTTTAACATGGGCTTGGGGGTGGTCCTTGACGTACCTGAGACGCGAAGAAGTCTCACGCTAAAACTTGAGGGTGGTAGTGGCCCTTTTTGTGTTATCGTAAGATCTATACTGTTTTTATGGAGGGCTCTGGCTTTTAACATTGGCTGGGGGGTGGTCCTTGACGTACCTGAGACGCGAAAAAGTCTCCCGTTAAAACGTGCGTGTGGTAGTCTTAGAGGTAGGCTAGCGACGTGGGTGTCCAGACCCTCCCTTATCGTAGGGCCTTCTAGCTTAACACGGTTCTGCTCTCAGCTTCTGTCCTCGTTTCTCCCCTCAGAAACGCGTCGGTCTCACGGTGGGAAGGTACGACATGCATTTAGGTATTCTTGTGTTAGTCTGTGGTATTCCATTTGCTCACTCGTTACTCGTATTACTTTGGTTAATGTAATGTCACGATTTATTCAGAGCTATGTGACATACTACTAGATTTGCTTATCATGTCAGGGTTTTCATGGAAGGTGTTGGATTTGCCTGTCACCTTACATATCACCACCCTTCAAACTTAATTTTTGCACTGAATTTAGGCAATGATTGAATCGTTGTATAAGTCAGTCAAAAATTATTCCAGTGTCTAAATTTTGTTGCCTTCTGTTCAGCCACGTTATTCTGTTCTATGCTAGTTTGTATTACTAATTTATATTTTTATATTCTTCCACATTATAATTAAAAATGACAAGAGAAGAATATTTTTATACTATAATTAATTTTTAATTATTTTCTTCCTGTATTTAAGTGTGAAGTTTGTTTTTTAAGAACTTTGTTATCAAAAGTGAGGAGTCTTTCACTTCGATTTTCTTAGAAATATTGTTTTTTATAAATATAGTTATTAAGTTAAATCTATTCCTAACACATTTTCTAAATATCATGTGCAAGTAAAATGTTTTTGTTTGTAGACACTCATTTCAATATTGTTACACTAACAAATAAGAATTATTTCCAAGAATTGCTTTGACAAAGAAATATACATACTCAAGTATTGAGATATTATCCTAACAAATGGTACAAATGTTAAAGAAAATTGATTTTACCTAGAAATATAGACACACAAGTATTGAGGTATTATTCTAATAAATGGTACAAATGTTAAAAAAAAGGGAAAACATCCAACAAGATAATTTTTTATTCTTTGTTTTTGTAAGGAGGAAAGAAGTAAAATATAGTTATTCTTTTATTTTTATGAGGAGAAAATAAGTGGCATATTGTTTCTTTATATACTGTCCATTTCAGAACTAATTACTTTTTTTATCGATAGTCTATTTTTTACTTAAGTCCATAGTCAACAACTATTATTTTGTAGTTTATTATCTGTCTGGTGTGCTTAACTTAATTAGTTTTTCACACGTTTCTTTTGCACAATTCCTACATCACATAATTTGATTTCACACATTCACACAATCCTATGAATGTTTAAGCATGAGGTTGGCGAATGTTTTTGCATGAAGGTGATGGACGTGAGCGAGATGGATGTGGGCAAGTATTTGATGTACAGCTTCGTTCGTCGTTCCTTGTTGGCTTTGCAAGTGTGTGTCGATGTTGTGGAGGTCCCATAATGGGAAGAAGCTGTGAGTGCAGAATCTCGTGGTTTACTGGCTTTGTATGCGTGAAAGTCATCGTCATGTGTCGCTGAAAGCGGTCGTTTTTCGTTGTAATACTTCGCAGACGACTAGTTTACAGTACGATAGGGATTTGGGAAGGTATGTCGTCTATTCTTCACCCATCTTCTTTCTTGGTCTCAATCTTGCGAATCTTCAACTTCTGTTCTTCCTGCTTTTTCTCTGCTTCTTACTTGCTTCTTGGTTCTTCTCTGGGCAGGATATGGAAATATTTATTGATAACTAGTCAGTTTGAAGTTCTCCTCCTAGTAACGGTTTGATAAGTTGTTTGGGCGTGTCATTTTTATTTTGTGGAAGTTTTCTTCAGTTTCGTGCATCAGTGTGCTGTTTAATAGCAGTAGTGTGACTTTTAAGCATATTTTTTGCCAGCGGTGGCTAGCCCAAGCGGTCTTCTCGTCCAGCCATTTTTTGCTCGCTCCATTCATTTGGGGCTCGGAGAACCTTCCGGCGTTCGCCGTCCCAACGCCGTCCCGCCGCGTCTCAGCAGGGGTCTGTCACTGTGCGGCTCGGTGTTCCATCCCAGCAGGGTTCCTCCTAGCGGGCAAATTTATTGCCCACTTTCTATACAAGGGCCTTCTGTTGATTTCGCTGTCCTTTCCCTTCTGTCGACGCTCCTGCTATGTAGGAATTGTGTCTTGCTAATTACGTCCTTTTCTTTCTTGATACTTCTCGCGTTGCAACTTGTGGGGCGTTGGACCTCTTCCGTGCTGGAGTTTTTACAATGGTTCTTACAAAAAGTTTTACTTATAATTATCTAACATATATCTAGTACCTACTTGTTTTACGCCTTCTTAAAAAGCTTTACAAATTTCGGAGCCTTTTCCATGTTACAATTCTAAGATATTTGGAGTCTTAACGTCTACTCAAGAATCCTCAAATTCGTTATTTATTTTTGTGTAGTGTCGTGGTGTATAGTATTTTAGTATTTCATGCTGTTAGACTATCTACGCTTTATCCCTACACCTTATGCTATGGTACTATTGGTGTTATTCTTTAAACTACTTTCTCTTTCCCACTTTCCTCTCTCTTCATTCTTCTTTCTCCTGACGATCTTATCTGCAACATAATCTTGCAATATTGTGCTGGTTATTTACCAGTAATACAATTAATCTTCAAACTTTTTGATATGGCTCACATGGTGAAGTCCTAAGGTTTTGCCTGTTTTTGGGTTCATTAGTTCCACAGCATTATCATGAGCAATTTGGCTAATTATGACAGGTCCTTTGTATGCAGCGTAAAACTTATGTATTTTGTGTTTCTGTTTGCTTGGGAGATGGTGTATTTTTACAAATACTTTCTGGCCTACTGAGAATGTTCTTTTAATTTCTGTTCTATCTCCTCTTTCTTTTCTTTTAATGGCTGCCTTTCTGATGTTGGAGAGTGCTGTTGCTATGATTTGTTTGTGCTGTCTACGTGGTACAATAGGAAATCTAACATTTTCTCTGGTTATGTTTGGGGGTTCAATATTTTTAAGTACAGTAACTGGAGGTTGTAGTGTAGTGCTATGTGGCATTTCATTTATTACTTTTTGAAAATCTTTAAGGTATATATCCCAAGTTTTGTGTCTTTTGCCTGCATATAATCGACCTAAAGTGCCTATGTCCTTCAAAGATCGTTCTGCTGGATTTACGCTAGGTTTGTACTTAGATATGTAGACGGGTTTTATTTTGTGTTGTTTTAACGTGTTCTGCAATTGCACTGATTTGTATTGTGGGCCATTATCAGAAATCATACGTTCCACTCGACCTACTTGTCTGAGAAACTCTTGTCTAAAGGCTTTACTTATTGCAAGACCTGTTGCACGTTTTAATGGTGTCAAGGTAACATATTTAGAAGTAAGTTCCAAAACGACAAATATGAAAATATATCAATTTTTTGTGTGTGGGAGGGGCCCCATCAAATCTGTTGCAGCTATTTGTTTTAATCTTTTAGGGATTATTGGAAACATAGGTGGTTTGGTTTGGAAAGTGACGTGTTTAGCCCTCATACATTTTTTGCATTTGACTAATACTGTTCTAATTCGTCTTTTCATATTAGGAAAATGGCTTGTTTGTTTTATTTTTAAAAAGCATTTCTTTGGTCCAAAGTGGCCATTACTTAAATGTGTATACCATATGTACTTATTAATTAGTTCATCTGGGATATACATTAACCATTCATTCGTTGCAACATTTCGTCTAAAAAATAAAACATTGTTTTTTACGAGATAGTGCTGTCGAATGTCTGGAAAATCCTTACTTCTCCACTTGTGTTTGATTCCTAGTATTTCGGGATCCTTGTCCTGTTCTTTGCCAATGTTTATCAATGCTGTCGTAATGTAGTTTTCGAAAGGTACTTGTTTCATACAGTACATTGTAAACTGGTCTTCTGCTGCTTCCAAACCTATGTTTTTGGATGCACCCTGTGGACATCGTGATAAAGCATCTGCTAATACATTCGCTGGTCCTGGTATGTGTGTAATAGTGAAGTCAAATTCTTGTAGTATTAACATCCATTTGGCTAACCTCCCATGAGTTAGTTTGGAGGATAACAGAAATTCTAATGCTTTGTGGTCAGTATATACTTTTGTTTTTCTTCAGAATAGGAAATATCGAAAACGTTGGAAGCCCAATACAATGGCCAATGCTTTCAGCTCTTTGACTGAATAGTTTTTCTCGCTTTTTGTGAGTATCCGACTGACAAAGGCAATTGTCCTATATGATCTTAGCCCTGTCTATTCGTATTCTTGGAATAAAACAACTCCTAACCTGTTTTCGCGCTATCAGTGGCCATACAAAAATTTTGTGTTAGATCAGGATATGCTAAAATCGGTGCTGTTGTTAGTGCGTTTTTCACTTTTAAAAATTCTTCATTGGCTTGTTGATCCCATACCCATGGCGTGTTTTTTCCAGTCAATGCGAGAGATTCGATCCAAATAAATTTTTTATAGAATCCGGTGAAACCTAGAAATCCTCTAAGAGTTTTCTTATTATATGGAGTACAGAATTCTTTGATTGCCGTTAGTTTTTCTGGGTCAGGCATTACCCCTTTCTCGGAAATTATGTGTCCTAGAAATCTGACCTCTCGCCTTCCAAATTTGGATTTGTTATATTTACTGTGACCCCATGCTCTTTCATGACCTGTAAAAACTGATTTCATGTGTCATTGTGATGTTCCCAAGAGGGTTCTGCTATAATCACATCATCAACATAACAAGTAATTTTTTGTAAAATTCCAGGGCTGAGTATACCATTAAATCACCTAATAAACGCTACTGATGATATGTTTAAACCAAATGGCAATCGTTTAAACTGGTAACATCTACCGAATACGAAAGATGCTGTAAATTTTCTACATTCTGGAGCCAATTCTATCTGCCAGAAACTACTCCGTAAATCAATTGATGAAAATATCTTAGCACCGTGGAAGTTTTGTATCAATTCCTCTAATTTTTCTGGGCGATCTGTCTCAGTGATTATGATTGTGTTGATCTGTCTGGAATCAAGCACTAACCTAATGCTCCCATTTCGTTTTTGTACAATATGGAGCGGGCTGTTATATGTGGAGATAGCTGGTTCAATAATATCGTCATCTAACATTTTGGATATCTCCTGGAATACTTTATTCCTGTAGCTTAATGGGATTGTATAGGGTGGCACTCTAAATGGTTTGTGCTGTTTTACTTCAAACTTGTACTGAAAGTGCTTAATACTGTCAGTCTTAGGTAAAAATACCTCTGCTTTATTTCGTAAAATACCCTCTAATTCTCTTTTACTGTGTTCCGAAATACCTTGAACTTCTTGTAATTTTTCGTCGATTTCTTTATGGGCTTCTAACATGAGTTGAGGCGATTCCCCCTTTTGTGCATACCATTCTAATTCTTCATCCTCTTTATCTCGCATCATTCTTAATTGTTTGTTTATAACTGGTATTTCTTCTAATTTTAGCTTTTGCTCAAAGAGAAGTGTGACATTCCCGAATGTTACGCTACCTTTCCCCATATCTATTATCGCTCGTCTCTCATTTAAAAAATCTGCACCTATAATCAAATCTACAGTTAGTTTAGGTTCGATCTTTTGACCTTGGCACGAAAGAGTTAACCTTGTTTGTCTCGTAACTTCCGCAGCATTGTTTCTAATAGGACCTCTTACTTTAATCTTACGTGTTTTCAGAACTGGCAATTCCTCATTGGCATTACACTGCATGAATATATTTTCTGACATCGCAGTCAGTTCACTTCCGCTATCAATTACAATATTGACTGGGATATGCTTTACCATGACCTTCACAATTGGTTGAATTTGAAAGGGTTGGTTCTGTTGTTCTTCCTCTTGCATCAACGAATCCTCCACTGAATCATACATGAGTCATTTTTGGAATTTCCCTTGTGAATTCGAACTTTCTGTAGGATAAGCTTCGACTGCTACTTCTCTCTCTTTTATTTACTCTTCTCTATTTCTTCCTTCATTTACTCTTTCTTCTGCATCCTCTACTTTTTCCTCATCCTCGTCTATCTTCTCCTTCTCCGTCGCTACTTCCACATAATCGCATCTAAATGCTCTAATTATCGCTTCATAACTTCTTTCATTATATGCGTTGGGTTGTGTGCCCACTCGTAACTTATTTTCAACTTCTGTCGACTGCGCATTATCCTCATTGAGTTCGCTTTCCCTGGTTTCCATCTCAAATAGCTCTGCAATACTCATTACTTCGTCCTTTCGTCCTACATTCGTTGTGCATGCCTCTGGTAATTCATCTTCCTCGTCAGTATTCTCCCAATTAATTTCGTCCCAACACGATATTGTTATTTTCCTGTCTTCTTTCTCATCTGGTTCCTGCGGTTTTGTTTCTTCCTTCTTCTCTTCTCGTGATAAGATTTTGATTTCTCTGTTCAAGGTGCTGCAATTGTCTTGGGTCGGTGCGTCATTCTCTTTGGCATGGGCGCTTAGCTGTCAAATCGAAATTTTATTGGGGTTTGGTGCTCTTACCTCCACGTCTTCTATCTGTATTCGCTTTTCTTGTTCAGCTTGTTGATAGTGGTTTCTTGGTTGATAATTTGTCGGTCTATTGGTTCTCCAGTACCTGTTCCGGTTGTCGTTATTCCCTCTGTAGTAGTTGTTGCCGTTCCTGGGTGAATTATAGGTATTGCCATATTCTCTTCTAAATCCATAACCGGTTCTTTTTTGAAATCTATTCTGGTTTCTTGGTGCAAAGTTATCACGTGGTTCGTAATTGTTTCTTCGTACTGTGTCATGTGGATTCCACTGCTTTTTGCTTTCGTTTTCACGTGCACTTCGTCTTTTTCTTGCGTCATCTTCCGAAAATATGAACTCTAGTTCCCTTAGAATACCTTTAAATGCTTTGACGTCATTGCCTCCGCGACCTATTAATGATTGCTGGTATTTCAATGGTAGCTTCATCGCGCATAATTTAATCAACTCTCCGTCAGTGTATGGTACATCTAAGCATTGATTTTTCTTTGCCATTACTTCGAAAAATTTCACGGGACTCTTCTCTCCTAAATTTTCAAAATATGGGTTCTGTAATAATTCGTACTTCACTCTGTTCTGTGCTTCGCTGGACCAATATCGTGAGAGAAACTTCTCTCTGAAATCTTCGTACGATCTGCATGTCGCTGCAACATTCTGCATGGTTTCTGCGACTGTTCCTGACATGTGTGCACATATAAAGTCTAATTTGTGTGCTAGCGTCCAGTGTTCTGATAATCCTACTCGGAATTGATCAAATAAAAGTTCGTGGATGTAACGAGTTTCCTTCTCGAAAGTGTTGAAATTTTCTGACTGTGAGGAAATGATCGTTGTCGTACTTCGTCATAGTTCCATATGAAATTCGCGATTCTTCGCCACTTTTGTTTCTGATCATTTCTCCCGTCGTTCTTTCCTGTTGTGGTAGATCCATTGGATATTGTTCACTGTAACTTTCGCGTACCCGCGGTGCAGGCTGTCTGATTTCACATATGCTACTTTCCGCCTGTGATTGGAATCGCAAATGCGTAATGTCTTCGTTAATTGCTTGTTTTTTCCGGTGCTGTTACAGATACGGATATGGTTGCAGACTCTGTGCTTGTTCGATCCTGTTCACTACGCTCTCCAATGGTTTGCAACAACTCTGCTCGCAATTTCTGAAATTGTCTCTTCGTTTGCGCTTCTATTTTGACTATGCGGTTATCATATCTTTTCAGAGCTGCTTTTGTGATACGTTTGGGTAACACACTGTTGTCAACAATTTCACGCGCTGTACCTGCTGCTTGTCTAGTAATTTCGTTTATCTGTTTCTTTAGTTTCTTGACTTCTCCCTGGGTGTTGTTACGTAGTGTTTTGATCTCGTCCTGAGTGTCATTACGCAATGTTTGTACGTCCACTTTTACCTTGTCAATGTCTGTTCTCAATAGATTGTGACCTGTTATTAAGTTTCCTATAACTTCTCGAGATTCTTTTGCCTCGTCTTCAGTATGACTTAGGTGTAACTGAATTTTTTTGTTTTGTTCTTTAATCTCACGCATTTGTCTCGTGGTTTCTGCATTCTGAATTTGAGTTTGGTTCGCTATGTCTTTATTTTGCATTGTCATGGTTTCCGTAATTTGTTGTAATAATTCTGCCAGATTGGTGGGTCCTATTGCGTTTTCTTCCGACGTCCTACGCTCTGTGGTTTCGCCCAAGTGTTGGTTCGCAACTGATTGCATTGACCTGTGCTGTGACACGTTTCTGCTCTCATTCCTTGTACTCTGTGGTGAGGGAGCTCTGATTACTTGTACTGTGGGTTCTACGTATTCAAGACGCAAGTTAGAATCCTCATCGACTGTCTCTCTACTTTTCTGCTCCTCTGTCGTATGCTGACCTAGGTTTTCTGTGCCTTGGCGTACATTATCCTCGTTATGGTGCGATATCTGTCCTATTTCTCGCAATACTGCATCGTCTGTTGTACTGTCCTCTATTCTCTGTCCATTTTCATGCTGGGTCTCTAACTCAATTCGGTAAAGGTCACGATCTGCCATTTCTAATCTTTCCGAATCCCTTATTTTCTGTTTTAAAAGCAATTCACGAGCCCAACTTCTCGTCAACATGCGCTCATACGATGTAACGCGTTTCATAAATTTTTTGTTCACACGACTTGACACTACCAAGACTGACAAACCATTCACTTACTTGTTGGGTCAGAACCAACTTGTCAACGATGTATCCGCCACCTGAGCGCTTGCATTGGAGAGAAAACTTAATTCAAAATTCATAACTTAATTAACTGTTGCCACTGCTACAATGTTTCACTATTTGTTGAATACTTTATACTATCTATCGCTGCAGCTTTTCGACTATGTATAACCACAGGAAAAAAAATTTTACAACAATTTTTCAACAAGATAGTTTTCTGACCTAGTTAGGCATGTAGTCGACCTTCAATCATGGTATTTTACCATCCTGGCAGTGTCGCCATTTTCTAAACATTCATGGTGGTGTCTGTTTGTTCTATATCGTGTCTCCCTACCACTTTCGCGCAACGACGCTCTGAGCGTGTTTTTTAGGGAATTAACTAGTTTGAACCTGGGACCTGTTGCTGGTAAGGAGACGCCGGACCACACATGACATGTAGAATTCAGAAGAGTTCAGTGAGACTAGCGATGATATAACCAAATACTAAATGATCTCAGCGTCAGCTCCACTGCACTCCCTGTAAAGGAATCTTAATACTAACTAAATATAGTGGAAAGGGTTCAAGGCTTTCCTATTTTTTTTTAGCTGGTAAAATAACGAAGAAAAAGCAGTTAAGTTTAACATTGATAATTTTATTCTACTCAAAAAGGGGTGTTACAGATGAGTCTTCTGCAGTTCTGAGTGAATCCTTATGCGCTCAAAAATGCGGCATCGCGTGCTTTCATTACCTTGTTGGTGTTTAGGCAGCGTCAGGGCGACAGCGGCCGGCGCACCAGCCATCCAGCTCTAACTCTCCTCTAACTTCCTCTTACTACAATTTACCGAAGTTGGTTTAAAAACCTATCTGGCTGTGTTTTCATCTGACCAATCAGGGTCTCAATGATAACCTTAAGCTCCGCCTACAAAGATTCTTTCTATCCAATGAGAAACGTTATACTTTTCGTGGTGGGGCAATGTTTTTAAGGTTTGCAACGTAACAGAGACGCTAAAAAGTCTCATACTAAAATCTGCAGCTGGTGTGGTCCTTTTAGCGATATCTTAAGAGCTATACTGTTCTTCTGGAGGGGTCTATCTTTTAACATGGGCTGGGGGGTGGTCCTTGACATACCTGAGACGCGAAAAAGTCTCACGCTAAAACTTGAGGGTGGTAGTGGTCCTTTTTGTGTTATCGTAAGATCTATACTGTTTTTATGGAGGGCTCTGGCTTTTAACATTGGCTGGGGGGTGGTCCTTGATGTACCTGAGACGCGAAAAAGTCTCCCGCTAAAACGTGCGGGTGGTAGTCTTAGAGGTAGCCTAGCGACTTGGGTGTCCAGACCCTCCCTTATCGTAGGGCCTTCTAGCTTAACACGGTTCTGCTCTCGGCTTCTGTCCTCGTTTCTCCTCTCAGAACTGTGTCGGTCTCACGGTGGGAAGGTACAACATGCATTTAGGTATTCTTGTGTTACTCTGTGATATTCCATTTGCTCACTCGTTACTCGTATTACTTCGGTTAATTTAATGTCATGATTTATTCAGAGCTATGTGACATACTACTGGATTTGCTTATCATGTCAGGGTTTTCATGGAAGGTGTTGGATTTGCCTGACATCTTACAAATATAAATGACAGATTATACAGTGTTTGCGTCTTCAACGCCAGTCATTATTGGATCGCATGGTGGGATTAGAATGTTGAATATGTATGCATCTCAGTGTGGCGTGCGACGGTTAACATTTCATTTTTGGCCTGTGTAGCGATTCACCATTGTTAGTATGTGAGACGAAGGGTTTGCATATGAGGCCCCCACTGTCACCACAAGGCAACAATTTGTAACTAAAAGAATAATGTATAATGATAACACAAACAGTCTAAACTGCATGCTAGCACATATAAAATGGTTTGAAAATAACAGCTTTTCATATGATAGCTTTGCTGCTGATTTCTATTACTGCTTTGATACCACATGCCCTGTTGTAATCACAAAAATCAAACAAACAAAAAATATAAACAAAAATAATTCGGTAAATAGCAATGTCATTGAAGCTAGGCAAAAATTAAAACTACGCCATAGCGCAATGCTGAATAATGGAGAGATTCCTGAGCTAAAGGAAGCCTTCAAAATATATCAAGCACACTATAAGGACTTACTCAACAGACCAGGAGCAACAACGCTGCAAATAAACTTCAGACCTCACACAACGTAACTGCTTGCATCTGGGCAGTCATAAACAGTTTAAGAACCTGCAATGACAAATCCTGTATGGACTTTACTACTAACCACAATGGCATGCTCATATAAGACGTACTGGAAATTGTAAATATTTTTAATGAATATTCTGCTTCTGTAGTGGAAGCCATAAATGACAAACATAAAAACATGCACTAGAGTTTTAAAGGTAATGTATGTGACCATAGTGTATATCTAGTCCCCACAAACTGTGCAGAAATAATGGACAGCATTAGCTCTCCAAAACCCTCTAATTCACCTGGGCATGATGGCCTAAATATTAATGTTTTAAAAGCCTGTAGCAAAAATGTCTCTGTACCTCTGTCCGTAGCAATCAACAATATAATAGAATCAGGCACCTTTCCAGACGGACTAAAAATAGCACACATAACACCCATTTTTAAAAAAGATGACAATAACAAAATAGAAAACTTAAGTCCAGTCTTGATCCTTCCCATCTTTTCCAAACTAGTTGAGAAAGTTATATACGACACGATTATAAACTTTCTTATCAAACACAATCTGAAGTTTGAAAATCAAAATTGATTCCTAAAAGGTAAAACAACTAGTACTGCAGCTGCTCAACAAATTGAAGAGGTGTCAGAGGGTATCGAAAGCAAGGAACGTGTTGTGGGTGTATACGTAGACCTGGAAAAAGCCTTTGATTGTGTGAATGTTGACATCCAATTAGACAAGCTATGGACCATGGGCATTAGAGGCACTGCTTATGACCTACTAAAGTGTTATATGAGCAATAAAAAAACAGTTTGTTCTGCTTAAAACGGAAAGTGGTGTCTATAAATCAGAGATCACTTACATAAAATATGGCGTGCCCCAGAGCTCAGTGTTGGGCCCCCTTCTGTTCTTGATCTATGTAAATAATATTAAATACTGTACTATAAATTCCAAAATATGGCGTGCCCCAGAGCTCAGTGTTGGGCCCCCTTCTGTTCTTGATCTATGTAAATGATATTAAATACTGTACTATAAATTCCAAAATTGTTCTGTATGCCTATGTCACGTCCATTGTGTGTAAAAAAGCACCATGTAATGAACTGCCGGCCGCGGTGGCCGTGTGGTTCTAGGTGCTGCAGACCGTAACCACGGGACTGCTACGGTCGCAGGTTCTAATCCTGCCTCGGGCATGGATGTGTGTGATGTCCTTAGGTTAGTTAGGTTTAAGTAGTTCTAAGTTATAGGGCACTGATGACCTAAGATGTTAAATCCCACAGTGCTCAGAGCCATTTGAACCATTTGTAATGAACTAGAGGCCGAGCGTAATACCGAGACAAAAGAAATTGTTCAGTTTTTTAAATGAAAGCCACTTAAATGTAAACACCAGTAAAACATGTTTGATGGAATTCAACAAAAGTAGTTTGAATAATGACATTAAATTATACACTGGCAACGAATCGGTAAAGAAAGAGTCTAATGTAACATTCTTGGCCTAACAATCCAAAGCAACCTGAAATGGGACACACATGTTGACTCCCTAGCAACTAAGTTGTCAAAAAATATATTTGCAGTCAGTACTATTAGCAAGTTCCGTTAAGACACTGTAGTCCTGAAGACTCCATACCACACTCCTTTCTCCTCTCACTTGAACTACGGTATTGAAATTTGGATGGCAACAACCAAAGCTAATCTAGATAAGCTACTAATTTTTCAAAAAAGGGGTGTGAGAATAATCTGTGGTGCAAAATAGAAGGAATCCTGTCGCAACTTGTTTCCAAAAACAGGGGTGTTAACTGTCATAAACACATACAAGCCATATTGCTTGTGAAAAGACTGCACCCAAACACTTATTTGGATATCCATCAGTACAATCCTAGAAATAAAGTAAGATTTTACATTGGCACCACAAAACAACACTTTACGAAAAGGGGCCTCAGTATGCAGGTATAAAGTTAGCTAACGCACTGCATAGTACAGTCATGGCTCTTCCAACAATTAATCTGAAACATCAGCTTAAGAAATTTTTAGTAAAAACCCTTTCTACACATTATAAGAGTACCATACTAATATGAATATCAACAAATGCTTTGTGAAATTATGTAATTAGAAATCAGTAAATATCTTATTGTAATTTAGTTGTAAATTAATGGCGTATTCAGAAGAATGTGTCTTTTGTATTGTAAAAATAACTGTAATAATTACTGTTTCTTTGAACATGTGCAGTGTACCATTCGATGTTGAATAAAGCTTTTATTATTATTATTATTATTATTATTATTTTGTGCCCGAAATGAATACATTTATCGTGTTGAAAACTCAATACTGACTTTAACTACAATGAAACCAAAAACTTAATTCAATATTATAATGCAGCCGTAACAGAGCTGTAACATCTCGCTTTTCGAAAGTGGATTGTCCGTTATCCACTGCAATAAATTAGTTTTAAATTACTGTCTTATTCCAAACAGTCGTTTTCGTAGTCAGGAATCAGGAGACATATGTGGGTATTGCGAAATGGAATGTTTTGTTTTGTCCTTACCTTTTTATGTCGTCCATTTATAGATACGTATTTTGTGTGTTATACAGTTATTACATTTTATTTTAGTACCATATTAACACCACTCGAAAAAAAGGAATTTCTCACATTACTAATAAACTAGCTGTCGTTGTGGATCATTCTCGTAATTGTTGGGACGGAGCAGCAAAACAAGAGCGACAAAGTTCTGTTCGTATTCGCGTCCTCGGCCGATATTTTCCATGGTTGTGCCGTTGTTCGGACATAAGGGAATTGGTTAAATTGTTGGTCGCTCCTTGGGCCGTCCCTAGTTTGGGTAGCAACCCGATTACCTAACTCTTGGCTACGTGTCTCACCTCACCTTAAGTTGGAGCCATCTTCCCAGACCGACCCTTGGAACACTTCTGAACACCACTAGTTCTGATTGCTTTAAATTGTGATTTTCATTTTAGTTGAAGTATTGTGTGAGGCCTTTGGCGGTGTATTAATTCGAGTTTTTTTAAATTTTACATAAAGGCCTTCAGTCGTGTTAAATTGAAATTTTGAGCATTGATTGTTTTAGAAAAAAACTTTTTTGTTCTTAGAAATTGCTCTATCTGAAATTTTTGCAATCCAGGACCTAAGCTGTTATTTGTTCCATGTGTTTTGTGTGGCCTTCAGCCGAGGATTTGCGTGAACCCCTTAATAAGGACTTCAGCCGTGTGTATTCTCTAACGGAAAATTTTGAATAAGAAGCAAGGGTTTTGTTCCAAATTATTTATCTGTTTGTTATTAAGACCTTCAGCCGCTGTATCAAATTTGTTTGTTGCCTTCAGCCATGCAATAAATTAATCAGACTTCGGCCGTTCTATTGTAAGTTTAAAAAGAAATTTTCTTGCTTAGAAAAAATTGTTTATTAATGTGCCTTAATTATAGTCGTCCTTAAGACGTGTAGTGTAGACCTTCAGTCGTTAATTGTTTTCATTGCGCCGCCCGGGATTTGCCGAGCGGTCTAAGGCGCTGCAGTCATGGACTGTGCGGGTGGTTCCGGCGGAGGTTCGAGTCCTCCCTCGGGCATGGGTGCGTGTATTTGTCCTTAGGATACTTTAGGCTAAATAGTGTGTAAGCTTAGGGACTGATGACCTTAGCTGTTAAGTCCCATAAGATTTAACACACATTTCAATTTGTTTTCACTGCATGATTTTTTTTTTCGGTTTTTACCTTCTATTTTTAATTGCTTTTGATTTCTAAGCCAGGCCTTTAGCCATTCTTGTGTTTGGTGTGGAGTTTTGGACCTTCAGACCAAATAGCATCTCAGGTTTTCTATAACTAGCCTTCATCCATATTGTTTAATTTTGATCTTTTAAGTCAGTTTGTAAATACAGGTAAGTGATTCTTAGGAAAATAAAGTTGTATGTTTGATTGTGCAACCCACAGTAACTGTTTACAGCCCCATCCACAACCTTAAATTTATGCTGCGCACTTTCTGGTTACGTACCAACTAGGTTTCACTCACCTTAAACTTTCATAATAACGTCCCAGTTGGAATCGTGTGAACTGCTTAGCGACTGTGAACTGTACTTTCATCAGAGGGTAACTAGAACAGGGTAAATTCATATCAAATAGAAAAAAAGAATTAAGAAATTGTTACAATACTTAGCCCTTTCACCTGCTCTACAGTTGCAATGAAAAATTTAACAATGATTCTGGGAGCCCATAGCGCCTTTATCATACGCCAATGGAACTGCTGAGGCACGGGTTGGTAAAGGGGAAAGGTGATAAGACCCCACATTTAATTTATTCAAGACTGTGGACACTTCATCCACCCCTGCACCCAGTCCATTGATAGATTAATTTACCCCACTTCTACGGGAAATCCGCAGCCCATATCAGGTTCCTCCTCCCTTCCTCTCTGGGAAATCCTCAACACTCTACAACAATTTCCCCTGCTCCCCACACTCCCAGAAAAAATTGGCGGGCATTATCGCTGAGTTTGATCTGAGCTGTTGAACTGGAAGCATCTCATGACATGAAATAGAAATAAATGTCTGTTGCGTCATAGGGGATTTGTTTATTTAAAAAATTTAATTTAACTACACCTTTCCCACACAACCGTGAGAAATTCAAATTTTCACGATAAATTCGAATTTTTGCAGTAAATTTAAATGCTAAAAACATTCAATTGCAGAAGATATAATAATAATAATAATATAATAATAATAACGATAATTAATAAGAATAATAATTTATTCATTATTTATAAACATTCAATTTCCATATAGCTGATGTGTAACCATTTAGGGTATGCTCTCTATTTCATCATTTTTTGAGCACTGGCACAGGCCGACTATGACATCACAATCCAAGATGGCTAGTCAAGAATATTGACAGAAATTCAAAAATTTGGAGGAAATTCAAAAATCAGTGGGAAAATTCAAATTGTTCTCCTCTTGCTGTAAAGCATAGGATTGCTGACCAGTAATTTTCACTGATTACTAGAGAATACTCTCATCCATAACAGCTGAATGTAGAGAGGATATTTTCGCTGTTAGTCTAATACCACCAGAGGGATGCTCCATCTGGTCAAGGCAATAGACTATAATAATGACAGAAAGTAATAATAGGACATCAAATTACCCCACTGTGCTGGGCAGTAACCGTCTGCCAAACTAAAAGTGAACGTCTCCTGAGAGGCGTTAAGAATGGGTAACAATATTAGGACACACAACCACTGTCCAGGGCTGATACAGTTCTTTCCTTTGTTGTTATTTCATACCCCTGCCCCTTGTGGCCAGGGATGGGCTGCAGCAGCACAATTCTCCACTCTTCAGCCCAGATGAACCGTGATTTACCTTCAAAGAATATTCTTAAAAGCTTCCTGGCAGATTAAAACTGTGTGCCCGACCGAGACTCGAACTCGGGACCTTTGCCTTTCGCGGGCAAGTGCTCCACCAACTTTTTTTTTTTTTTTGTTCGAGGATCGAAGGATCAGGAAGAGGATGTAGTGGGTTTGTCGAAGTTTTATTTCTTTATTTCTTTATTTTTATTTATTTATTTATTTATTTATTTTTCATGACAAAGAAAGATCCTACAGCTGCCGTAGCCGAGCGTCCGAGTCGTCTTCTAGTCTGTTGGGAGGGGTTCCCCACTATTCCGTGCGTAGAGGATCAATATGCTCCAGGATTCTTCATTTTCAGCGTCTCATACCCGGAACGCCCCAATGAGCAGGAGGATCCGCAAATAATGAACCTAAATAATTTGCGAAACGAGTTCTGTACTTCGGGTGGCGGCTGAAAGCTGCTTGTGTTGTCATCAATAGGGACCAAAAGTCGAGTGTGCCTTTGGGAGCATCGCAAAATATGTAGTAAACGGCCATGCCTTTTAGCCAGTTAACGGCGTTCGTTCTGGTTGATGGAAAGTATACGTCGTCGGGGCGCAATATTTCGTCAGGGGAGACTGACTCCGGTAATCGCCGCAAGAGTAATGCCAGCATGCGCTGCGTCAGTAGCCAGCACTCGCTGGTCGCGGCACAAGTCAGACGGTGTGCATCCGAGTCAGCAACTGAGCATGTCGGACACAAGGGGTCGTCCGTCAGATGTATGGAACGTAGCCTCTGACGAGTAGCGAGCTTCCCATTCACAACCACATACCACAATGAACACACCGTCGTAGGTAGAAAAGGCGTGTGTACCGTTCGCCACACGGTGTTCCAGGCAACTTCAGGATGTCTGTGGACGACCGTATTTACAGGTTGCCGCTGTTGATAGAGGCGATAATAGTCTTTTGTGCAGGGCTTCCGTGTCGTCGGAAGTTCTGACCGTAAGTAGCTGAAGTCAAGAAAGAACTCTCTGATGTGGGTGAGTGCCGGTGAAATGTGTCCTACAGAAACCGGGGATTGCAGAGAGTGTGGTGCCACTTCCGCTATCAGGGTGCCCGTCAGAGTGGCGTGGGCAGAGCTCAACTTGCGACGCATAGTGTTGAGATAAAGCGATCGCGCGCGGTTATATACATGAATTAAACCGATACCGCCAGCCCGCTGCGGTAGTGTCAGGGTGGCGTATCGGACCTTAAAAACAAGACCGGTGCTTACGAAATGTCCATATGCTGCTTGAAATCTGTCGGCCATCGTAGCCGTCAAGGGAAGGATATGCGCAAAATAGTTCAGTTTTGAGAGAAGATAGGTGTTGATATAACGTGTTCTGAGGAGCATATCCAAGCGCCGCAGTTTGTTGTCCTGCAGCAGAGCACGTGTCTGGTGTAGGAGCCGACGGTACGTAGCCGCCGCCGTGCGGCGGACATTGCTATAGAATTGCACTCCTAAACACTTGAGTACGGGCACCTTGTCAAAGGGCACTGCCGTTGTGTGGGAAAGCCCCCCTCCGACATCCATGTATTTTGTCTTCTTCACGTTGATGATGCTCTCAGCGACCGCCCCGTACTGGCGTAGCCACTGTAGCGCCGTATGCATTTCATCCTCTGATCTGGCCAGGAACACCACGTCACCGGCGAATGCACCACAACGAAAGGTCACGTCCCGCAAGGAGATACCAGTTAATCGCTGCCGTAGACCATGTAAGGCTGGTTCAAGCGCTGCAGCAAATAATATACCCGACAGAGGGCACCCTTGTCGCACTGACCGTCCAACAACAATGTGACCAGCCTGATAACCGTTGATCATCATGCTGGAGCGCGCTCCGTGGACCAGTCGAAGGACCACCTGTGCAGACTCCGGAGAGAGGCTCATGTGTTGCAAAACTGCGCGTAAGAAGCCGTGGTCGACGCGGTCGAATGCGTGGTCAAAATCGACGGCGACAAGGGCGCCTCGTATTTTGCAGGTCGCCGTCAAAGCAATTACGTCGCGGTATGCTGCTAACGCCGTATGAATGTTGCTGACACCACCTAAACATGTCTGATCGGTGTGAATGGCTTTCCCGATAGCGGTGTGGAGAAGCGGTGTGGAGACGCGCGCGGGGGATACGGGCGAAGATCTTGTAGTCGTTGTTGAGGAGCGTGAGTGGGCGAAAATCCTGCCACCTACAACCACCATTCGGTTTCGGTACTGGGATCAATATGCCTTCTGTGAATTCTGTGGGGATAGTGAAATCAGGGCGGATCAGGTCTTGAAACATTTGGATCCACTTGTCACCCATTAGGTGGTAAAAAGTGCGGTAGAATTCCAGGGGTAAACCGTCCGGTCCAGGCGACTTGTTCGGTGCGCCACGTGCCAAGACCGATGTCAGCTCGTCGGGAGTAATGGGCAACAGCAGACTATCATCGGGCGCCACGTCCCTAGGGGCGGGAAAATCGTGCAACAGCTCGTCATAATCACATTTCGCAGATCTTCCATGTACAAGGTCCCATAGTGTCTGGCGAACGTGTGCGCGATGTCCGCTTGTGTCACTGCGCGGCCGCCCTCCTCCGTGTTTACCGCGGTAATGAGCTGACGTTTGCGGTGGCGCCTCTCGCGCACAATGTGATACACTGACGCTGTTTCGTTGGGGATATAGTCTTGCACTCGCGCACGGATGCGGACACCTTCTAGCTGCTCCGTCCTGATGCGAAGTAGACGAGCTTTGATGCGTTGTACGGACATCTGACGTTCGGGAGACGGTGGTTGCGTCGCCAGCTCACGTAACGCTGTATAGTAAAATTCCGATGTTGCCCTTTGCCAGTTCGATCTGTCACGCCCGTAGAACATCAAGGTCTTTCGGAGTGCAGGTTTGACACATCCCAGCCACCACAGCAACGTGGAAGCATACATGGGCAGGCGCCTGATACATCGACGCCACGTGTCAGTGACTGCTCGCCGACACGCTTCCTCGCGAAGGAGGGAGACGTTCAGCGTCCACGGGCCCCTACTGCGTCTTCTGAGTTGTCGGGGCAAGGTGACAGTGCAGATGTACGCTAGATGGTCCGTGAAGGCCGTCGGCCAGAGTTCTGCATCACAGGTTGCTGTGCGCAGAGCACGCGAGACGTATATCCGGTCCAGACGACTGGCAGTATGGCTGGTAAAGTGCGTATATCCACTCTGGGTCCCATGATGTAAGAGCCATGTGTCATGGAGCGCGAGGTCACGTATCAATGCTTGTAGAGCCGGACGTGGGACGTAATGCGGTATCTGGTCCTCGGGCCGCAGAACACTATTAAAATCGCCGCCCACTATGTAATGGTCCATATTTCCTTGCAAAAGTGGGGCTACCTCCTCCGAATAGAAGACATGCCTGTCACCTCGGTGAGAATTACCGGAGGGAGCGTAGACGTTAATGAGGCGGACTGCGCCAAGTGTGAGTGCGATGCCTCGCCCGTTCGGCAAGTACGTCACGTCCGTCGCGTCTATGCCATCTCGGAGAAGGATGGCCGTTCCTCCTGCGCCATCGCCTACGCTTAGGTTGTACGTGGTGTAGCCATATAGGTCTAAACGCAGCTCGGGACGGACCTCCTGGAGAAGGACAATGTCCAAGTCTGCCGCTCTGATCATGTCGTGTAACATGCGGGTCTTGACAGTGGAGTGGACACCATTTACATTGACTGTTCCCACTCGGTATGACTGAGACATATCAAGTGGCGGAGGCAGTGTGCCAGTGCAAGCCCATAGTGATCTCACACACCACACAGCCATCCTTCAGCACGCTGTGCATTACTGTGCCGTATGAGTCCCTGACTGGCAGAGCCCTACGGGCTCAATGTCAGCCATGGGCTCTGGTGGAGATATCGATGTGTGCTGTGCATCATCTGCCTCCATATCGTCTGCCCAATCACCAAGAGACGATTGTGATGTCATTGGGGGCTGGTCGCTTTCACAGAAGCCCACATTTTGGGAGTCGACGCAATGCGGCTCGTTTTCTGGGCCACCAGATTTAGGAATGTGTTCCTTGTCTTCAGGCACCTTCTGGGGAATGATGCCACTGGAGTGCGTTGCACTTGTGGGCGAGTCAATACAGTCGATGTCTTCCGCCGGCTGCACATCCCTGTCCTGTTCTTCAGCTGACAATCGCCTCTTCTTGTGTCGCTTGGGTGATTTTTGCTTTCGGGTCCGAGATTCGACATCCACTGGAGGGCGGGGCTCGACACAGTCTCGGTCGCTAGGAACCCCTGTGACCGATCCCGACAGTGACGGTGACTAGGCGCCCACGACGCTGCGGTGGGCAGAGGCTGTAGGAACCTCTACACCGTTGGGGTGCGTCGTTGTCGACGGCGTTGACTCTCCAACGGAGCTGGCAGCGGCTTGAGGAGGTGGCATGTGTTGATCATCCATCACATCATGTCGTGCCGCCTCCACATACGTTAGCGGGAGAGAGGTCATAGTGGACCGTTGGGGAAGTTCATTGCGGGGCACCTGAACGAGGCGTCGCTGTAGACTCTCCGTTCTAACATGGCCCTCCTGCCCGTAGCCCGAGCAGGTCCTCGGTTGTCCATCATATATAACAATTGCGCGGCAGCCACCAACGAAAATATATGATGGGACGTGCTTCTTAAGTTCTATGCGCACTTGTCGTACCCCGTTAAGGACAGGGTACGTTTCGAATGTGTTCCATTTTTCCTCTGTGTGACTTAGAACTGTGCCGTATGGCCGCAGCGCATCAACGACTAGGTTGGCAGGAACTTCGAACGGTAGTTCAAAGACGCGCACTGTACTCACCCCCAGACCAGCATGGTCAACTCCTACCACGCTCACGTTACCGTCTGCGTGACAGAAGCGAAAGCCATTCGCAGATCGTTGGAGTAATCTGTCGCAGGCCGCTTCGTCAATTAGTTTGAGGTACACTGTGCTGTGTTACAATAGACAGATGAATTCCTATCAGTTCTTGTGCTTCTATGTGCATGATGTCTCTGAGAAATCGTTCAATTTCATGGGCCTTTGGTCTCGTGTACGATGCGTTGAACGTTTACTTGATTGTAGCTTTTCGATATGAGAACGCCATGTCGGGTCGGTACAGGTACTATACGGCAAGAGAACGACGCGACCGCGCGCTAGCGGGTAAACAACAACCCCTGCGGAGCACTGCCCGGCGCGCCGAGCCCGTCCGCACCGTATCACGGCTGAGAGCCGACTGCCCAACTGAGCTACCGAAGCACGACTCACGCCCGGTACTCACAGCTATACTTCTGCCAGTACCTCGTCTCCTACCTTCCAAACTTTACAGAAGCTCTCCTGCGAACCTTGCAGAACTAGCACTCCGGAAAGAAAGGATATTGCGGAGACATGACTTAGCCACAGCCTTGGGGATGTTTCCAGAATGAGATTTTCACTCTGCACCGGAGTGTGCGCTGATATGAAACTTCCTGGCAGTTAAAACTGTGTGCCCGACCGAGACTCGAACTCGGGACCTTTGCCTTTCGCGGGCAAGTGCTCTACCAACGGAGCTACCGAAGCATGACTCACGCCTGGTACTCACAGCTTTACTTCTGCCAGTACCTTGTCTCCTACCTTCCAAACTTTACAGAAGCTCTCCTGCGAACCTTGCAGAACTAGCACTCCTGAAAGGAAGGATATTGCGGTGACATATCAGCGCACACTCCGCTGCAGAGTGAAAATCTCATTCTGGAATATTCTTAAAAATTTATTTTATTTACTAGCGATTCATCAAGAACATTAACACATATAATCATACTATATGAGCGTGGAAGTAGTTGCCAGGGAGTAACTGATGAAATCATAATCAAATTGCTTTTAACAAATTGGACTTTTGTTCTTAAAAACGTTTTCTTTAAAAAAAAAAACAGATTGAAAATTATAATCAGAAACACTCTGTAAATATCAAATTAAAATTTATTCAGAGGCAGAAGGAAACAAATTTTTGACTGTATGTGCTCTTAGGCCGAGAACCTTGCCGCTCCCTTTTGACACGGCTGTAGTCACGACCGCTCACAACAACCTCTGAAAGACTACATTGGCGCAAATTTGCAACACACCAAATTACCTTAAACCTACGTTTTAACAATTCACACAAGCACACGAACTATGCATCCCGTAGGAGGGATGGAAATGGTACAAACACTAAAATTATAATATTAACTTGCCACCGAAGGTGCAACTTGATTTTAACTTCTAAGAAAAGTCTTACGGTGAAATAGTGGCAACCTAATATACTAAAATTATCATTTAAATAAAAGCCTATAACATAGAATCTTATTTTAAATTTTACAAGGTTGGCCAAACAAACAACGATACTCTACAGTACGCAGATACCGCCTCTCAAGGTGGTAGTCAAGATTAAAGCATATTTCAGGTTTTAGGCGGTTACACTCCAAGCAATAAATCCGTTAACACGCCAAATCCGACAAACATGACAGAGGCAGCTACTAATGTACGGCAGATTGATAGGGAGATTACCGAACAACCCGAACCGCAGGTTACTCTAACCCGCCCCTACTCCAGAAGGAAAAAACGGATCACCGAATTCATAAATAACCATTTTCCTGCGGGTGGGCAAACGGAGAAGAATGGTGGGACGACCCCAAAACCAAGCGGCTGGTGACCTCGCCAAGTAGAATTTAACAAGTAACTGATACAACCTATCAACAATCACTTAACTTCTAATAAACTGCGACTTCTGGAGAAGACCTGGCGGAGCACCCCGAAAACGCTCTCCCGAACCGTCCGCTGCCAGCCGTTTCAACGGACCCAGGAAGGCGCGCCGATCTCCCGTCTCACGGCGTCGCAGCTCGCACCGGCCAGACCGATGTCGTGGGTTGACTCCTATTGCTGTTGTGTCGACCGCGAAGCCACTACTCCTAGCTATACGGCGCGGTCCACTGGACTGACGTGGCGACCTCACATGCGCCGACACTCAAGGTGGACAAGTCATCTTGTGTCTCAGTGCGCGACGGACCAACCGAGCGATCCAACCGCCATTGACCATTGGCTGAGCAACTCGAGCAGACTAGTGGCATAACGCGCAGACTCAGATGCAGGAACTAAGCTCCGACTGGGCGACCACTTGCTGAGTTCTCTTACTGGCGGAGTGGAAAGACTCTCATTTATCCGGCTTTAAAATGGATCCGAACGAAAGACATACTAACCATCCAGACGACAAACAGACACTAACTGCCTCACAAATTCGGACGAGAGATAGACTATCAAGCTGGGGACGAGAGACTGTCCCAGACTCACTGCAGACTGACCGACTGGCGAGCTCATAGCGTCCCTTAAATGCACGTGAACAGGCAACCTTTCCCCTTTCCCACCAGTGGGAGACACCAAAGCTGCGATTGCCACAGCAGCGCTAGCGTCAAAACCGGAGGGCGTCTGCTTCACGCTACGCGATGCAGCATGCTCTTTGAAACAGCAATTTTTACCATGACTCACAAGAGACAGTAAAATAAAACGTTAAGTATATAAAGTATGGGGATAACAGATGAAGTTTACACATGTGAAGGGGAAACAATGAGAGTTAAAATATACAAGAAAGGGTTCGTTTCACAAGGCACATTTACATAAAATCCGCATATAATTATAATGACACTCAACAAAAACGTAGCACATAAACACTGGCCGTATGAAGAATGTTCAAAAGCATTCAAATGTGTGTGAATTCCTAAGGGACCAAACTGCTGAGGTCATCGGTTCCTAGACTTACACACTACTTTAACTAACTTATGCTAAGAACAACACACACACCCATGCCCGAGGGAGGATTCGAACCTCTGACAGGAGAGGCAGCACAGTCCATGGCATGGCGCCTCAAGCTGTGCAGCCACTCCAAATGGCAGCATGAAGAGCACAATTAAAAACGGTGTTCAAAGTAATGAGAGTTACAAGGAATGATGACACTGAACACATACTGAACTTATGTTAGATATGCAGTGAGCACCAAAACACGACAAAGTAACTGGGTTAAAATTGGAAGGACCTGCCAAGGGAGGGGAGCTCAGAGAGGAGAGAGGGAGAGGATCTGGGAAAGGGGGTCAGCGGAGGAAGGAGGCAAGAAGGGGCGGAATGGGAGAGTCAGCAGCACACCAAGGGGCAGGATGTGGGAAAGGTGGGGAAGGAGCAGCCCCAGGAAGGAGTAAAAGGACTCTGAAAAGGGAAGTGAGAAGGACAGTGGGGTAGAAGGCATGAAGCAGCACAGGGAAGAAGAGGGACTCTTAGGGAGAAGGGGAGAGGAAGAGGAGGGTCATAGTTGGGTGGAAGGATAAACACTGGGGCAAAGCACATCATCCAGGACGGGAGACTTTGGAAGTTCCTTTGGGAAGGAAGTAGAGGGCGTGGAGATGGAGAAAGGTTGGGTTATATTGGTAGAAGTGGGGAATGGAGAGCAAAGGAGCCACCAGGGAGTGAAGGGGAATGTAGCGGATATGGACATGTTCAAGGGAGAGGAGGAAATGTGGGATAGGTGTCATGGATGCTGAGGGAAACAAAAATAGCAAAGTGACAGGAGTTAAAATGGAGGGAGAGAAGACGGGTAAAGTTAAGAAGCAGATCGTCGACAGTGGAGCCAGAAATCACACCGGGTAAGAGGGAGGAAGTAGTGTTGAGTGAGATGGTGATGGGTATGGCAGGAGAGGTTTGGACTCGAAGACCTCGCTGAACATACAGGTGAGGCATATGGGTAATAGGTGTTGAAAGGGGAGTTGTTGGGTTTAAGGAACAACAGGACATAGGAGGTCTTCCACAGGTCAGAGTAAAATCCATGGAGAGGATGGTGTTGTACAGGGTGACAAGGGCATCAAAGAATGAGACAAGGCATTTTTCAAGGTGGCAGTACGTGATGCAGGCATGACCAGGCACAGTTGCATTTGGAGTGGAGGATGATTTTAATGTCTTTTGCTGTGATAGGGATGTTCAATTCTGAAGCTGGTAAATCTTCCAAGTAAAAGAAGCAAGTGGGAGGACAGTCGTATCAAGGACACTGGGACGTGGTCAAGGACACTGGGGGAAGAGGGAGCAATCAAAGTGAGGATCAGAGAGGTAGCAAGAAAAATGGTTAGCTTTACTGAGGTTATCAGGGAATGGGCAGTTGTCATGCAGGAGCTTTTAATGCGGAGTGGTATGGCTACCAGTAATGTGGCAGAGGAGTGTGCCCCAGTCACAAATGTGGAGGAAGGAACAGTATAGTTGGCAGGATTAATGGAGAAGAAGTACAGCCTGTGGAGGAATGGTAGGATGGTGGGAACAGGGCTGCCACAGCATCAGAGACGGTTTTCTAGAGGAAGGACAAAGCATGAGTGATGTGATGAGGATGGTGGAAGGGGATGGGGTAGCTTCCGATCTGGGTGTCGATGGATTCCTGGTAGGCATTCCAGTTGACATGGTGGTTTTCACGAGTGACTTTGGGAGGGATGACTGGGTGGGAGCGAGGGCAATGGGCAAAGGAGGTGGTGAGAAGAACTGGGAGGTGGTCACTTCCAATGGGATCAAGGACTTCTGCAGTGATATGCCCCAGGAGGTTGGGGGAATCGAGGATGACATCAGAGGTAGTGTTACCTTCAGGACAGGTATGCTGAGGGAGAGAAACAAGGTCGCTTTGGAGAATAGGAAGAAAAGACTAGAAAGGAACTGATTCCACTGCAGGAGGGTGGCATGGCCACAGCTATGGATGTAGGAGAGGAGGTGCTGTTAATATGGGAGAGGAAGATGCTGAGGATAAGGTGATCATTGGGAACAGGGGTTGTGGCTGGACAGGGATATGCTTAAGGAGGCTAATAGTGACCCCGTCTCATGCAAAGGGACAAGGATTGCTGGTACAGTGAACGGCATAGGGAGAAGTGTGGACAATGTGGTGAGACTGGAGGAGAGTTTCATTGAGGATGAAGATGTCAACCTGGTGCTGGGATCAGAAATTCATGAATAGGGGATTTTTGGCAGAGAAAGAGCAGATGTTTTCATAAAGGAGGTGATACTGTCTGCCAGGTCAGAGAGAGAGGGAGGAAGGGAAGGAAGGGGGCAAGAGAGGTTTAGGCAAGGGTATTGAGACAGATAAAGACAATGTGGGCTTGCTTGTGGAAGTAGGTGGTGTAGCCTTTCAGGTGGAAACGGAACCATCTGGAAGGGATATCTGCTGGAGGGTGTGTGGGCATTGAAATAGGTTGACGTTTTGAAGGACAGCTATAGGGAACTCGATGATGTTTTCAGCTGTGGGGGCCGGGAAAACGGAATTGTAAGGAAGAGTGGTTGATCAGTAGGACAAACGGGAACAGTGAGCTCCAGTTCAATGGGAGGAGGTTTTGACTTACATTGGAGGAATACGTGGGGTAGGCTTCATTACACGTATTGTGGGAAGGAGAGGAAGCAAGGTTGGGACACTAACGAAATGAGAAGCTTTGCAGTTGAGGCAGGTGGGAGGATTTTTACAGGTGGTGGTAAGGTAATCGTTGCAGTCCATGCACTGGGAAGGGGATCAGGAAGGGTCAACACAGCAATGGCGGTTATAAATAAGGGCTCCCTGAGTAGGTGGTCGATGAAGGCCAGGAATTCTGTGAAGAGATGCATAAGGAAAGTGGTTTGGAGTCATTTTAGATGCAGCTAGCCGAAGGACAGGGTAGGCGTTCAGATCTGCTAATGTTTTCGCTTCTGTGACCATGGGGCTGAGCCTTATGATCATAGTGGTGAGAGCTGGAGGAAAGCGGCTAGGTTGGGACTGGTGGGGATACGAGGAGGTACAGAAGTTTGTAAGGGTGGCTTGGGGGATAAAGGTGACACAGGAGATCTTTTTGTGGACATTGGTCTCGTGGGAGGGATTGGCGGATCTGATAAGGACAGAGGGCTTGCGGAGAATGAGTTGGGAAATGGGGCCATTCGGAAAGTATTTGTGGATTTCTAAGGTGAGGGCATAGGCATCAAGAAACTTGGTGTTGGGCAGGAGAGAATGGAGGTGTACATTGCAGGGGTTTGGGATAAGGGAATAGAGGTGGCATCCATGGTGAGTCAGAAGGGATTAGGTGGGCAATGGTTCTTTGGTAAAGAGGCAGGAGTGGGGTTAACATTAGGTCACTTAGGGTTTTTTGGTGAGGACAGCCTGGGAGGAAAGGTGACAGGTAGCTTGGAGAGGGAGGTGACAGAGGCAGGCCTTGCTTAAGGTGCAGAGGAGCCAGCCTGAGGTGGTTGGTGTCAGTAAATCATTTTGGGTGGCTACTGTGGCCCAGTGGGCCCTGACCCAGGTGGGTGAAGGAGGTATTGGGGTTGTAGAGTGACTAGGGAGGGGGGGGGGGGCAAACTCATGAGGATTAGTGGCAGGGATGGGAGCAGGAGTGGGAGGGGGAGAAGGAGTGGTAGCAGGAGCAGAAGTGCACTGATGAATGTGGGGATACAATAGGAGAGGAGTTGAAGGGAGAGGAAACAGTAATTAGCAGAGGCTGTACATAAGGAGGAGCTCCAGAGGATATACAAGTGATGGTGGGGGCAGAGGAAAAGGGGAGGTGTAGATGATGCTGGTGGTTGGTGTGCCCTTGATTAATTGGAGATGAGCCTACTGGCGACAGGCATCGCCATTGTAGGAAACAAAAATGGTGAGCAGGGAGACCACACAGCAGGTGAAGACAAGAATGAAAATGGGATGAAGAGTCAGTATGGCGACAGCGACAGGCAGCAGCAATGGACAGTGGAGGTGGGCAATGGTGGTGGGCAGCCAGCAGCAGACACTGAAGCGGCAGGTGGCGGGTGGAGGGCAGGTGGCAGTAGACACCAAAACTGCATGTGACAATGATGGCAGAGGCTATGGCAAACGGATGGCGGTGGCGTCCTATTGTTGGAGCTGAAGATGCTGGTATGCTCACTATTGTATATATAAGCACCCAGTCCTTCCGAAATTTGTGGGGAAACACCAACAGCAGATTATTGGAGGCTGCTGCTGATAGCAGTTTCCTGCGGGTATTACTTCTCTCTGATGTAGGTGTTGTTTGTGAAGGAGGGAGGTTTTAGCCGTACCAGCAGAATGCTCCAATTGCTGAGGAGATAGCCATATTATTATTGGAGGCTGCTGTCGAACGGGCCTCTGTAGTCATTGACAACAGGAAGGTTAGAGAGCTGTGTCCGGAATTTCTACAGTCATTGGGCGAAAAGGAGACGAAAGAGCTACTCGAGGTAGTGTGTAGAATCTATAAGATTGGCGGCATACCATCAGAAATATTAACCACACAATTCTGATAACAGCAAGATCAGACGTACGGAAACTATAGGGCAGTCAGGTTAACATCTCAAGCAGCGAAACTGCTGATAAGATTAATATACAGAAGACTGAAAAGAGGAAACTGAAAATCTGTCGTGACATGCTTTCGATACATATGAGCATCTATCGGGTATGTGACGAAGTTGTGTGAATAACTAAATAAGTGTGATTGAAAAATTCGATTTTATTGCTCATCATTTATTTAAAACTACAGATTTGGAGATACAAATTGTAAAATGAGGATGACGTAATTTAGGAATGTATACGTTGTAACTCATATTAATACCTACTAATAGGTGTTCAGATTATTTTTCTAGGACAGTGTTACAGCTGCATGTGTCGATTTCGTCAGCGTACTTGGGTTGCATCTACTCGGAAGTATGTATACTCAAGCTCCACACACTAATTTGGCGGGAACCAATAGAAACTCTTCTACAGGACAGTATTCTGAGTAGGAATTTTGTTTACTGAGTGACCACCGATCTCACAAATGTTGTCTGTGATCTAGAATCAGATGCGATGAATTTAACCACCCATTGCATTAAAATAATGTCACTCTTCGTCTGTCCAGATAGATTCCTTCCCCCCCCCCCCCGCCCAATCTGCTTCAGGGTGTGGTGTTTCATCTTCGTGCGTACTCTATGATGCACTGTTTAAGTGAGTGTTCAGTGTCATGCACCCCTTTTTTAGGTGTTGCAAACAGAACAGAAACCATACTATCACTCGGTGAGCCGGGCACGGCTCGTGTTCATGCCGTTTATTGTTTGTCATCTTCTCTTACGGTACTGACACCTCGTTTTCTTATTCCATTTATTGGTGTCACTAAGTTCCTGCCTTACCTGCCGTGAGTGACAACAGCAGCGTTTATCGATAAGAGCACTGTCGTACCATATATGAAGCGACTGATAGTATTTCCGGGTCGTCGTGTGTTTGGAGTTCAGCTGGAGACGGACCAGCAGTGCAGCCAGGGTCGGAGCAGCGGTCGGCGACGAGGGAGCGTTGGGGACAGAGCACCAGTGAGGTGCGGACAGCCGGTACTTGCCAACTGCCGGGGACACACACAGACACACTGTCCGACTGAAGGAGACTGGAGCAGGAATGACCGTTGGTTGGTCGTTTGGTCGGTCGTCCCGTCAGCCGACATCTTTTGGTCCGTTGACCATTTCAAGGGTGGTGGCAGTTGGTCGGTCAGGGTAGAGCAGTGAGGAAGTCTCCGTGGCGTGTAGTCAGGCCTGAGCCTCTGGCAGTGTACACGCACGATTGGAGTTATGAATCGCTTCTTGCGAGGGTTATGAAGTTCGTCGCCCACCGATCCTGGACACTAAAGTTGAGTGCTCACTTAACCTACTATCAAGCCTCAACGGCTATCACATCTCTTCGTTTGATAATGGTTTTCACTTTCTGGGAGATTCCCTTGAGCAACAACGTGTGTGCATTGAAGACGGCTAGAATTGCACCCGTCTTCCTGTATGGTGTTTAACTTAATTTAATTCATTCCTTCATTAATGAAGTGTACCAGTGGAATCTTCCGCCTTGTGGCTGTTGACGTTCCGGTTACCTGCCTTGGACTTAGACGTAGTTTTCAGCAGTGTATTTTCCCCGTCGTGTTGATGCTGTCCAGCACGACATATAGCTTGACAGTGTTGTTGGTCGTTTTCGGCGTTTATTCTGACTTGGCTGTATTGGGTACCAGTATATAGAACATTGCGCTATTCACATCTTGTTGTCGTTTTGCTGGTCGGGTGGAGCAGAACTGATCTTGTTGTTTGATTCGTCGATTGGCTTTCGGTTGTGTTGCCTTCCAATTGTTAAAATTTCAAAGCTTTTCTTCTTAGGCCTTAAGACGTAAAAAAAAATTGTTTCTTGTTTGTTATGTGGGCTTCAGCCGATTTTCAGCCTTTTAAAATTAAAATTGAAAATTCCTTGTACCTAGGCCTTAACTTATAAATTGGTTTCAAGTTGGTGTGTGGTCTTCAGCCATGTTTTCAGCCTTTTCAAATCAAAAGTTGAAAATTATGTCTAGGCCTTAAGCCGTAAGAAATATTCTCTAGTTTTTATGTGGCCTTTAGCTGAGTTTTCCAGCTTAAATAAAAATTGGAAATTTCTTTGTCTGGGCTTTAAGCTGTGAGATTATTTGAGTTTCATAGTGGCCTTCAGCCAAGAGTTATGCAAATTATTTTAGGAGACTTTAGTTGAAATTTAGAAGCTCTTCCCTTTAGGCCTTAAGCCACAAAATTGTTTGCTGCATGGTGTGTGGCTTTCAGCTGAGCCTTACTCTCTTTTAAATTAAAAATTCAAAATCCTTGTCTTGCTCTAAAGTCATAAGATCGTTGTTCTTTAGTATGAGGCCTTCAGCCAAATTTGACACGAAATATTTTAAGATAAGGCCTTCAGCCTTTTCAACTTGAAAGCTCTTCTTCCTAGGCTTTAATTGCTTTGTTGTTATGCGGCCTTCAGCCAAGTTGTCAGCCTATTTAGATTAAACTTTGAAAATCTTTGTCTTGGCCTTAAGCTGTAACACTGTTCTTGATTAATCTGAGGCCTTCAGCCGAGTTCTATGGGAAAAATTTAAGGTAAGGCTTTCAGCCTATTTATATTGAAGATAAAACAAAATTCTAAATGAAGTGAAACCTCGTGAAGAACTCCTGTAACTCAATTCCTTGCTTAGGCTTTCTGTCTTGGATTTTTTATGTAGCCTTCAGCCGATCTAAATTAAATCAAAGGAGGTCTTTCGTTAAAACCTTGAGCGTTTTGATTCTTGCATGTATGATTGTGTGTTTTAAGAAATAAAGTCTATATGTTGAGAGCAACTGACAGAACTTATTTTCACCACTTTCCACAAATATAACCGCATCCACTCTGTCCTTCTAGCCCAGGGATTTCACAAGGCGTGATTTTTTGTCTATTGCAAACAGCAACAAGGCTCGCGCCATGGTTTTTTAATTGTCTGCCTACTATTGTACCTGTCTACTTACTGTACAGGGTGTCCGAAATGTCTTTCCCTGATTACATAAATTGATAACTCATGCTAGAAATAAGATACAAATATGAAACTGGTGTCTAATTGCTTACAAACAGTCAAAGTTTTTTTCACATATCAGTAAACTTCCACATGAGCTACCTTGGCAGCACGTAGCACATCCAGGCGATATTCAGTTTCCGTCCACACATTAGCAAACATCACTGAAGAGATCGATTCAATGACTGTGGTTATCCGTTGCTGCAGGGTTTCAAGATCTGGTACACATGTTTGGTAGACCTCGTCCTTGACTTAACCCTATAAAAAGAAGTCTACTGGGGTTATGTCAGGAGAGCGTGGAGGCCAAACCGTTGGCCCATCACGACCAATCCATCGCCCAGGAAAGGTCATATCGAGATAGGCACAGACGTCCAAACCCCAATCAGGCGGTGCACCATCTTGCTCAAACAAGACATTGGGATGATACTGAAGCAAATGAGGAACAGCATGCAGTTGCAACATGTCCAGATACACTGCAGATGTTATCGTAGCCTCAGCGAAGAAGAGTGGTCCGATAATTCGATCGTGCAACAGCGCGCACCAAACATCTACCTTTGGACTACCTCTGGTGCACTCCATGACCTCGCCAGGGGGCTGTGAATCCCAAATGCGCACATTATGGCGGTTCACTACTCCACTGACAAAAATGGTCGCTTTGTCAGAAAAGGCAATTCGTCTGAGATAACCATCATTGTCCTCAATACGTGATAGCATTTCGACCTCGAAGTCATATCGACGTGTACTGTCATCGGGCAACAAGGCCTGAACGATGTGCACTTTGTATGCACGAAACAATAAACGTTTGTGTAAAATGTCATGGAGAGAGCTTTTTGGCATCTGTAATTTACGTGAGGCCCTGCGCACCGATTTCTTCGGACTTCACAGAAAAGACTGCCTTACAGCTTCCACCCTGTCTGCTGAGGTTCTTGGTCGACCAGACCTCGGAAGGTCAGCAACCGATCCTGTTTTCTAGAAGTTCTCATACCAGGCTTTAATGCTCTTGACGTCAGGTGGATTCCATCCAAATGTTGTCTGGAAGTGTCTCTGCACTGTGGTTGGTGCTCATGTCTCATGGTACCACAGGACACACTCTGCTGTCTCCTGATTGGTTAACATGACTTCTTGAGCACTGCACCTCATCCCCTGCTTACGTACTGCGAACCTACAACAGAAAATAAAACTTTGATAGTTGTAAACAATTTGAGACAAGTTTGATATTTTTATCTTACTTCTAGCCTGAGTTATCAATTTATGTAGTCAGGGGAAGTCTTTTCGAACACCGTGTATATCGTCTGCCAACTCGATCCTCCCACCCTCTGGTATCCAATTTCCTTTCCACCCCCAGTCCATTGCCGCACCTTACCCATTGTGTCCCAGCCTCTCTCCACACCCTCAATCTCCTTTCCCAGCGCAACTTCCAGCACCTACCCCTCCCAGATGATGAGCTTCGCCCTGACATCTACCCCTCCTACCAACTCTAACCCCACCTTCCTACCCCTAGTGCTCAGGCCCCCTCTACCCTCCCATTCTCTTCCCCTGAGTGTGTTTCCCCCAACCTGCACCCCCTCCCTCTTCCATGCCCCCCTTCTGTGTCTTTGCACTCCCATCTGCCTTGTCTTCCCTCTTCATCTCCCACCCCATCCATCTCCCGCCTCTTGGTGCACCCAGTACCCCCTTTTATCCACTTCCTTCCACCCCCCCCCCCCCACCCCCAGCTCCCCCACTGCACCTTCCTCCCCTCTTTTCCCTTCTCTCTGGGACCTCCAGTCCCTCAGCAGGTCCCTACCAGCAGTTGTTATTCTTCATGAGTGTGTTCTATCGTTTCCATGTTTTTTTTTTTTTTTTACTTTTCTCACTGTCCACCCTGACAGCTGATTGGTCAATGTGACAGGTTGCTGTCCTATGAACCCGCATTCGATACCCAGCTGGGTCAGAGATTTTCTCCGCTCAGGGACTAGGTGTTGTGTTGTCTTCATCATCATTTTATCCCAGGTCACCAAATGTGGCGTCGAATACAATAAAACCTGCGCTAAGGTGGCCATACCTGCCGTGCAAGGGGCCTGCCAGCCAATGATGCCAAACACTCATTTCATTTCCAAGTGTCTCACTCTGTGTTATTTTTATACAGTGGCCTACTTTTAACTTGTGTTTGACTACAGTATACAGGGTGTTACAAAAAGGTACGGCCAAACTTTCAGGAAACATTCCTCACACACAAAGAAAGAAAATATGTTATGTGGACATGTGTCCAGAAACGCTTACTTTCCATGTTAGACCTCATTTTATTACTTCTCTTCAAATCACATTATCATGGAATGGAAACACACAGTAACAGAACGTACCAGCGTGACTTCAAACACCGTGTTACAGGAAATGTTCAAAATGTCCTCCGTTACCAAGGATACATGCATCCACCTTGCATCGCATGGAATCCCTGATACGCTGATGCAGCCCTGGAGAATGGCGTATTGTATCACAGCCGTCCACAATACGGGCACGAAGAGTCTCTACATTTGGTACCAGGGTTGCGTAGACAAGAGCTTTGAAATGCCCCCATAAATTAAAGTCAAGAGGGTTGAGGTCAGGAGAGCGTGGAGGCTATGGAATTGGTCCACCTCTACCAATCCATCGGTCACCGAATCTGCTGTTGAGAAGCGTACGAACACTTCAACTGAAATGCGCAGGATCTCCATTCTGAATGAACCACATGTTGTGTCGTACTTGTATAGGCACATGTTCTAGCAGCACAGGTAGATTATCCCGTATGAAATCATGATAACGTGCTCCATTGAGCGTAGGTGGGCGAAACTAAAATGAGCTCTAACATGGAAATTAAGCGTTTCCTGACACATGTCGACGTAACATCTTTTCTTTATTTGTGTGTGAGGAATGTTTCCTGATAGTTTGGTCGTACCTTTTTGTAACACCCTGTATTTTAAGTGTATCACAAATTGCCAGTTGTGTTCTTTTAACTTTATTTCGATTTCTTAACTGTACCCCAGTTCATGTCCCTGTGTTAGTGTATATTTACACTCCCATTATCTCCATTTACTGTGTTTTATGTCCCTCCCTGCTGCAAGATCTCCCCTGTCCATATGGGGCAGGGGCGTGAAATTACGATGAAGAGAAAAACTAATGGCACCAGGATAGCGGGTCTCTGTTCTAAATTATTAGCTATCCTCAAATCCCTCCTGGCCACCATTCGTTTGTAGGTAGTCCCAGAGGCTACTTTCCTGTACTGCAGGGATAGTTTGCCATCCTGTTATTACCATTCTTCCCATATAGGTACACTACCTAGGCTGACTGGAGCAACTCTCTAGTGTTCGAAGAATAGGAAAAGTATCCTCTCTACATCGAGCAATTATTGAAGAGGCTGAGTTTAGCTACTCTCTAGCCATTGATCTATAGCAACTATCTGTCCCTAATTCCTATGCTTGAGAGCCAGAGAAAATAATTGCAATTTTTCTCCTGTTTTTTGAATCATTCGCAAGTAGGAGGAGGGGAGTTAAATGGCGCCAGTCTTCTCAGTTGACCATCTTGGATTTTGAGATCATAGTTAGATTTTGCCAGTATTCCAGAGACAATGAAATAAATGAAATAACATACATCCTTCCACACCAGTTGCATGCAAATTTATTTTTTATAACTGAGGAGTACTTCATTATTATTATTATGTCCTCTGCAATGTAATTAGCATTTTAATATACAGTGAAAATTTGAATTTTTCACGAAAATTTGAATTTCCCACTATTATTCCAGGTGGTGGAGGGAGGGGTTTATTAAATTGAATTTTGAAAATAAACTGTATATCCTCTGCGACATAACTGACATGGATTTCAATTTAGTTTAGTGATATCCTTCCAGTCCAAGAGCTCAATACAGACAGACCGAGTTTTATCACAAATTTCATTCCAGGAAGGAGGAGGCAAGGGGAGGGGAGGAGGGGGAAGGTTGGGGATTTACAAGAGGGGAAGGAGTGAGGGAGCTGCTAATGGGCTGGGTTTTTCTGAGAGGAGGAGAGGATAGTTAACTGATCAGTGAATGTGTTTGGAGGATGGTCCGCCATCTTGTATAAATTAAAAGTGGCGCCATTACAGCATTGTCCCACTACTCGTATTCACCATCTGGTCTCCAGACCTGTACTGACAAACACTGCAGAGCATCATAATATGTGAATTCATCACATTTCATCTGCTGAAGCTAGCAGGAGCTGTTTGATTCTAGTTTTGTTAATTTTAATAGCTTATCATGTGCTACATGGTAACTTTTCTCAAGTTCCAAATTCTGGTCGAATAGTAAGATGAATGGTGGCTCTAGTATCTCAGAAAAAATGTTCTTTTAACCTTAGTTATCAGAGGTGTGAGGTGAGTGCTGGATCAATATGAAGCTTAAGCTGACTATTTTGTGAACGCCATCATCGCCAGTGATGAGATTGTGACCACTACGATTCAATCCAAAAGACTTGCCATAGAGCAGTGACACACATATTCTCAAGACCTAGCAATGTGTGTGAAAAATAATGTGCATAAGGTTCTCTAGTAGGGATGGTGTGGTTTTTGTATGTCTTGGTACCGAAGGTATCTGTCCTTTCAGAATATTACAAGACAGTACTGAATAAGCTGAGAAGCCGAATTTCCACAGGCAGGACAGAGCGGAAGACAAACTCCCGCTTGCAGGCTGTGCTATCATCAACGTTATAAGACAGTGGTTTCAGATTTTTACAATACGATGTGCAATTTCTTACAGATTTGTCGTAAAAGATTATAACGAATGGTGACGACTATATGGAAAATGATGCTATGTAGCTGAAATATCGGTCCTTTGTGTTATTATGCTTATTAATTCTTTGTTGTTTTCATACAAATAAAAAAGAGATCTTGTAATTTATACCCGTCTTAAAAGTGTTTAGGAAAATATCCTTTATTCGATAGTGATATTACCTCATATTATTTCTATGGAAAAAGCGTTGTTGTAAATGTATAACTCCAGGGACTCTATATAAATATTTTCTCCTTTATTTTGTTTTATTCGTTATATTTAGTTGTAAATGTCTTTCAATACATATACAGCAGCTACATTTATCTAAATACAGATGTGTCAATGTATCTTTGCTATAACAGAGACTGTTTCGACTATTGATACTGAGAAGTTGTGTGGTAGGGTTGAAGGCTGAAAGACGCTCATTGCGACGTGACGGAATGGCAGGTAAGTCGGCTGTCGTGAGTGAAGACACACACAAAACTTTTAATTAACATCAATGTCAACTTCAGAAACATAGTGATTGCTGTCGAGTAAACTAAGAACTGCGCACTGTCCTTTCATTCCTCTGTGACCTAAGACTGTTTCCGTGTGTGCAAGGAACGCATATCGGTGAGTTACTGGTGAAATAATGCTGTCGTGTTATCAGATTATAACATTACGACAATGGTGCTTTGATTTGGATACGTTTTGAACACTGTCGTGTCACTGAACGGGCTAAAATTGTTTCAGTGGTGTCACGGAGTGCGATTAGGGCGTCGTGCAGACTATTACACTCCGAAAATACGTCAGTGTTGCATGTTTCAAATTTTCCATACTCTGGAATTTCAACCTCACAACATGAAGCTCCGACGGCAGCTGCGACGGGACAGAAGTCGTATCATCACCTGTAATAGATGTATAACGGTTCTGTGACATTACTTCCACGTTACCTCGGTATCCTGCAACGGGGTGAAGTGCCACCAAAGTGCGGATGTTTGAAACTGACTGCAACATACGTTGAAGCTTTCAGTTTCCGAAGTTGTGTATTGTTTCCTCTTTAAAAAAAGGTTTTTCCTTGACTGACAATATTGGCGCGAATTAACACAAGAGTACTAATATGTAAGTGTAGTTTTTGCTTCACCTCTCTCCCCACTGTTATTCTGTTCATTTGTGGAATAACAGACATACTGTTCCCAATCGCTCGGTGCATTCATCACATTCCCTAGATTTTAATATCTTACGTAATAAATAATTTAAATACTGAAGTGGCTACATTTACATGTACGCGTATCTACCATAAACGTACTACGTTTTGACTGGTGGACAACCACAGCGTACGCTGTAGTCAAGTCTGATATTTTGTGTACACGTATTTGGAGCACCATCACGCAAGTTCCCTGGGTTGCTCGTATCAGTATATTTCGAGAGAAAGAGCATTTCTAGGTTTATGCATAGATACTCAACTAAAAAGCCGCCATATATTTGTGTTAACTATGCTCGGTGTCCCTCTCAAATTTACCACAGTTCAAAGTCCCAGGATGAAACAGTACAGTAGATACGATAATGAAATTGCACTATAAGACAGAGCAGCGTTTCTCAACCATTGAGTATTCGCGAGCTAACTCTCAGTCACAATTTTCATAGCGTCCCACATCGTCATACGTTATACAATGGTCAACAACACAAAATACATTTCACAGATATGCGAAGACATCAGCCTCTGATACACTGAAGCGGCAAAGAAACTGGTATAGGCATGTGTATTGAAATACAGAGACATACAAACAGCCAGAATATGGCGCTCCGGTCGGCAACGCCTGTATAGGACAGCAAGCGTGTGGCTCAGTTTTTAGATCGGTTATTGCTGCAGGTTATCAAGATTTAAGTGAGTTTCAACGTGATGTTATAGTCGGCGCACGAGCGATAGGACACAGCACCTCCAAGGTAGCGGTGAAGTGGTGATTTTCCCGTACCACCATTTCACGAGTGTACCGTGAATGTCAGAAACCCAACAACCTCATGAATTCAGATGGTTCAAATGGCTCTGAGTACTATGGGACTTAACATCTGAGCTCATCAGTCCCCTAGAACGTAGAACTACTTAAACCTAACTAACCTAAGGACATCACACACATCCATGCCCGAGGCAGGATTCGAACCTGCGACCGTAGTGGTAGCTTGGTTCCAGACTGAGGCGCCAAGAACCGCTCGGCCGCACCGGCCGGCTTTGAATTCAAGGACTCTGTATGTCAGGGGACTGTTCAAGCTCGTTTGGGACGTCTGCAGTTGGAGTGATATGGGACCCCCCCAAACGTATAGATAGGACTCGGATACGTAATACGTACGTAAGCATCCTGTCTGATCACCTGAATCCATTCATGTTAATTGTGCGTTTCGACGGACTTGGACAGTTCCAGTAAGATGATGTGACATCCCACACGTCCAGAATTGCTACAGAATGACTCCAAGGAAACTCTTCTGAGCCTAAGCACTTCCACTGGCCACCAAACTCTCCCGGCATGAACTTTACTGAGCATATCTAGGATGCATTACAAACGTGCTGTTCAGAAGAGATCTCCACCCATCGTACTCTTTCTGATTTATGGATAGCCCTGCAAGATTCATGGTGTCAGTTCCCTCCAGCACCACTTCAGACGTTAGTCGAGTCCATGGGACGTCGTGTTGCGGCATTTCTGCGTGCTTGCGGGGGCCCCACACAATATGTTTCAGGTGGACCAGTTTCTTTGGCTTTTCAGTGTATATTGAGTACTTGGACGTTGCAGCTGCGAAGTTGCCAACTTCGGAAATGACCAAGAATAAGTAAATCTATTGCTATTTCGCAACAACGATGCGTTGCATTGATGAAAGGAGAATCAATGGTTCTCTATTGTCCTCTGTCTTACACGCAGCGAAATGTTCATGGAGGGCGTGATGCCGAGCGAATGTAGCATGACCGCAGGACGTGTGAGGGGGAATGCACGCTGTTACCATTTTCAACATATTAACTGAGAGATACCAAATTTTCTGCGTTTGCTGCTTTCAAGACAAAATATAGACGCCACTTAAACATATAAAAAGGACTCAGAATGTCTGTTTCTCATATTAAACACTCCTTCGAAAAATATTGCTCTGCAAGCCAGGTGCAAGAGAGTTACTAACAGCATCAGTCCGAAAATACAATTTACTGTTGGAGACGTAGAACAGCGGCAAACTGAATTCCTTGGATTTGTCTGTTATCAAGAGAGGTAACGGGTTGTTGGGCCGTAGAGTATACAGAAAAGCCACACATATTGACCGTTACCTGCATAAAGATTCTAAACACTGCCCCAGACAAAAATCAGCTGTGATTAAAACCTTGGTAGATAGGGCGCACAAAATTTGTGAACCGAATTACTTAAAAGACGAGATTGTACATCTACAGTCGACATTCAAGCACTTCGCCCTAGGATGAGAGTCAGGACCGATGAGGAACGACGGCTGTCCAAAGCGAAAGTTTTCCTTCCGTTCGTAAGTTCGATAATTGATAGTACTGGGAAAGCGTTGAGCAAGTACGGTTTCGAAACTCTCTTGAGACCCACCAGGAAGATAAAAAATGGCTGAGATCGGCAAAAGATTTATTAAATCCTTTAGCTGCACCGGGTGTCTAAAAAATTCGTTGTAGTTGTAGACTGGTTTATATTGGTACCACAATACGAAGTGTTAACACCCATCTCGTTGAAAAGAGGAGTTGCCGCCTGGGTCATACGGATAAATCGGCCTTAGCGGAATATCTTTACCAAGAGGATGACCAAGAATTAAAATTCACTGAGACGGGTGTCATATCGAAAACATCGCATTATCAAAACATGGTTCAAATGGCTCTGAGCACTATGGGACTTAACATCTGTGGTCATCAGTCCCCTAGAACTTAGTACTACTTAAACCTAACTAACCTAAGAACATCACTCACATCCATGCCTGAGGCACGATTCGAACCTGTCACCGTAGCGATCACGAGGTTCCAGACTGAAGCGCCTAGAAGTGCACGGCCACACCGGCCGGCATTGCATTATCATGCGCGTATGTATAGACGGGCTATTGAAATTTCTAAATGCCAAAATAATTGTAATATAAAAGAGGAAGGTCTTAAATTACATACAATTTGCAGGTCAACATTGCAGCGTAGGAATGACGACCTATTACTTTCAATAGAGAACGTTGGCATTACCAATGAGAATCTCGTAGCCGACCCCACGTGAAAGGTTATGGTGCCCTCTACACTGCCCATACATTCGGCACTCACTCGAATTACAATTGAAGCTGGTATCTGTACAAATGTAGTACGTGGACAGAAAGCTGGAAAGTGTGGATCTCACGGGGAGAGTCCCTGCAGTGCACTATCGTTTGTGTTCTCGGTGGATTAGTCGGATAGAGCGTGTGCCATGTAACCAGGGGGTCCGGGTTCGAGTCCCTGTCGGGGCACACATTTTTCAACTGTCTCCGTTGATTCTGGAAACATCCCCAGGCTATGGCTAAGCCATGTCTCCGCAATATCCTTTCTTCCAGGAGTGCTGGAAACATCCCCCAGGCTATGGCTAAGCCATGCCTCCGCAATATCCTTTCTTCCAGGAGTGCTAGTTCTGCATGGATCGCAGGAGAGCTTCTGTGAAGTTTGGAACGTAGGAGACGAGGTACTGGCGGAAGTAAGGCTGCGAGGACGGGGCGTGAGTCGTGCTTGGGTCGCTCAGATGGTAGAGCACTTACCCGCGAAAGGGAAAGGTCCCGAGTTCGAGTCTCAGTCCGGCACACAGTTTTGATCTGCCAGTAAGTTTCATGTCCCCGTTGATATTTATCAACACCTGCAAGCAGCTAAAGGTCTGGATTTCATTATAATTTCACTCGAATTCTGTTTGCAGTTCACCATTTTACCTCTGAAGATGTCTCCCGCAGTCGGAGAGGAAACATTAGGAGAAAGTTTTATGCATCGACCACGGCCTAGAGAGAGCGAGGTATCGCAGTGGCCAGCGCACTGGACTCGCATTCAGGAGGACGACTGTTCAATGCTGCGTCCGGCAATCCTGATTTAGGCTTTCCGTTATTTCCCTAAATCGCTCCAGGCAAGTGCAGGGATGGTTCCTTGGAAAGCGCACGGCCGACTTCCTTCCCCGTCCTTCCCTAATCCGATGAGACCAATGACCTCGCTGTCTGGTCTCCTCCCCCAAACAAACCCCCTCCCCCTAACCCTCCACAGCCTAATACGCTGTGTGACCAACTGCTAAAGTTGTTTTTAATTTAGTACTGAAAAGTTAAATGTGAAATGCTTTGAACAGTAAAGATAAAGTTCTATTTGGTAGCTAATTTGTTCACTGTATATATAAATTTTAATTTTTTAATCTGTCGAAATGTATTTTTCTTTCCTTTTGTTTCAGCAAATTGTTCAGTTTTTGAATCCATATTTGTTTTCTTTTCAGTGAGCTCTCACCCCCATTTACTGTTATTACGCCCCGTAAGGTAAGAGGGCCCCAGAGTTTGAGTATCACTATGCTAGAGCATCTCAGGGAATTTATATTCTAGCGTCAGATGTGCTACGCCTTGTCACCAGACTGCCGTATGATCGCCTGAAGTGAAAACCGCGAATCTACAGCAACTTGTGCAAAAATAGTGTGGCTTGCAGAAACTAAATCTCCCCGTACTGTATATTTTGTACGGATGTGATTCACCTAATGTGAAAAAAGCTAATGAATTGTATCGTAAGTTCCTAGCAAGTGGAGGTGTTGTGAAACATTCTGACGGCGCACGACATAGTATTTCGGAAGAGACAGTGGAGGACATGATACAAGCGTTCCTCCTAAGACCACGTGAGTCCGTTCGGCGGCCATCTAGGCAATTTAATGTACCCCGAGCAAAATCGCATCGTGTATTACACCAGCGTATTCGTTTATATGGTTACGGAATGCATATTTTGGTATATCTAATGCCAAACGACAAACCATCTCTACAACAATTTGCTATGGATATGCTGCAGCGCATTGACGTGAATGCCAGATTCCTGGAAAGATGTTTGTTCTCACATGAGGCAACCTTTTTTGTATCAGGAACGGTTAATCGGCATAGTGTTCGGGTTTGGGGCTCGCAACGTCCATAGGCTGTCATTGAAGGTGGTGGCGATATTCCTAAACTTAAAGTCTGATGTGGGCTAATGCACGACGGGATTGTTGGGCCATTCGTCTTTGCAGCAAAACAGAGAGTGCTTGTCTGTATCATGGCATCTAAACACCCTCAGATACAAGACTTGCAACCCAACATCATCTCCGCCGCATTGGTGCATTGGTCCACAACGTCTGGATACTAAACTTCCCAAACGCTGGATCGGACCTGGAGGGCCCGGCCCTCTGCCTGGCCGCTATGTTCCCTCAACATTATACCAACGGGGTTTTTCTTGTGGAGACTCTTGAAGCACCGCGTGTATGCGACCTAACTGGACCATATTCCTATGATAAGACATCATATCGCTGACGCGACTGCAGCAATGACAGAGAGCCTATTACGAAGATCATGACTTTAAATTGATTACAGATTCGATATCCTTCCTGTTACAAATGGTTCACATGTGGACTTGTACTGATGATTATCATATAAAACTTTGACGTGAATTAGCATATTGTGCAATTTCCTTAGCATGCCTATGCTGTGTTTTAATTGGTTTTTCCCTAGGCCTTTGATATGTGGGAGGTTTGAAAGGGACACCTTGTATTTAATGCGAGAGAATAAAGTTTGTTTCACTTTCTTGACCTGCGTTTTGCATACTTGAGTGAAGGTACAAGGCGAGTGAATGACACAGCTTTATTGATTTTTAATTCTACAGTTAATCTGACTTCACTCTGTTTACCCCAGAATCCCTTCGAACCCCTTACGTGGAGTTAATCACACACATTAGTTCATTCAGAGTAATATAAAGAGATTAGGTCACCACTTAATTACACGCATTTTTACACCATTTAAATTTAGATTTACTTTCTCACTGTGTTGTAATTAGAATTTCGCTCTGCCGAAACTACGGTTCGGTAGTTCTGGTACAGTACTTAAATGACTTAGTATATGGCAGGATTACCGGTAGTATTGGTAGAATTGCTAAATGAAAAATCCATTCAGTGTTAGCCCATTGTGTAAATGCTAGTGGTCGCCTTACCATTTGGCTCCACGAGCACTACGCGTGGTCAGACCCAAGCTTCCATTTGTGTTCACCCATGTGTCCTCAACCTGTACTCGTATATCCATTATGTGTATTCCAGTACAGGGGAAAACAGTTAACTTCAAAGGCGCCTTCCCGGTGTCGGTGGATAAAAATAATATTGCAGTGCCTGTGTGCATCGTTATTCGGAATAACAAAGGCGATGCAATATTGTAAATTTGAAAGCTGTTAGTGAATGACAGAAACATGATTTGTACAAGTTCGACGATGTACTGACGCGATGTATGACGTATTTTCGTTTTGAGGCTTTTTTATTTTGTTTATTTATTTATTCTCCTTCTTTTTTGGGGAAATTGCAATATCTAGGGCTATATGGTAAATCTGTATGAATTTTTTAGTTTTTACTACAAAATATCTCTGCTTTATGTTAGAAATCAGCAATTTTCAAACAAAACCTAAACTAAACATAAACATTTTAATTTTTCCATAAGTACTGTTTCTTTTCAAGTAACGAACAGGATCCATTTGTAAAACAAAAACGTTCCGAAGGTTACGCGGAGCTCAGTTTCTAAAGGGTTCACCATTTTTGGTTTCCATGGGACTCTATAATCGAGACAGCGTAAGAACATCCCTGACAGCTCGCAGCGCTGTTGCCAGCTTTCGACTACGAAGCACTAACAGCTGCGAACAAAACGAATAGCCATCTACAGAGCTGCGACAACAATGAGACGTTGCTGTAGAAGCGTTTATAAAATCGCATTATGTTGCTGGCTGAGGAAATCCTGCGAAGTTGCCACTTCGAGCCCAGCTGTCAGGGATCAACTTCCACCAACTCAGAAATAAACACCAGTGCTACACGCCTGACGTACAGGTAATACGGTTACGATCTTGACTGACCAAAGCTATTACTGAAACTGCCAAAATTTTCTCTTGCTTATACACTGAAGAGGCAAAGAAACTGGTACACCTGCCTAATATCGTGTACGGCTCCCACGAGCACGCACAAGTGCCGCAACTAGACGTGGCATGGACTCGACTAATTTCAGAAGCAGTGCTGGAGGCAATTTACACCATGAATTCCTCAGGGCTGTCCACAAATCCATTAGAGTACGAGGGTGTGGAGATCTCTTCTGAATAGCACATTGCAAGGCATCCCAGATATGCTCAACGAATTCCATATCTCGGGAGTTTGCTGGGCAGCGGAAGCGTTTAAACTTAGAAGCTTGTTCCTGGATCCACTCTGCAGTAATTCTGGACGTCTGGGCTGTTGCATTGTCCAAATTCGCCAGAATGCACAATGGACATGAATGGATGCAGGTGATCAGACAAGATGCTTACGTACGTGTCATCTGTCATACTCGTATCTAGATGCATCAGAGGTGCCATATCACTCCAACTGCACACGTCCCACACCATTACAGAGCCGCCACCAGCTTGAACAGTCCCCTGCTGATATGCAGGTCCATTGATTCATGAGATTGTCCCCATACCCGTACATGTCCACCCGCTCGATACAATTTCAAACGAGACTCGTACTACCCACAACGTGTTATCAACAGTTCAATGTCGGTGTTGACGGTCCCAGGCGAGGCATAAAGCTTTGTGTAGTGCAGTCGTCAAGGGCACATGAGTGGGACTTCAGCTCTAAACGCCCATATTGATGACGTTTCGTTGAATGGTTCGCACGCTGACACTTGTTGATGGCCCACCACTGAAATCTGCGGAAGGGTTGCACTTCCGTCAAATCGAACGATTCTCTTCATCCGATCTTGCAGGATCTTTTTCCGGCCGCAGCGAATTGGCAAATTTGATGTTTTACCGGATTCCTTATATTCGCGATACACTCGTGAAATGGTCGTGCGGCAAAATCCCCAGTGATCGCCACCTCGGAGATGTGTCCCTTCGCTCGTACGCCGACTGTAACACCAAATTCAAACGCACTTAAATCTTGATAGCCTGCCATTGTAGCCGCAGTTACCGATCTAACAACTGCGCCAGACACTTTTTGTCTTATATAGGCGTTGCCGAACGTACCGCCGTATTCTGCCTCTATACATTTCTGTGTATTCTAATATGCATGCCTGTACCAGTACCTTTGGCGCTTCAGCACAATAGTCTACGGTAGCCCACGGTGGTTTTGCAACTCTGTGTCTTGATGTACTGATGGGGTGCTTACGGTATAAGGTCGAAAGCTAGAGCTCAAAAGTAATAAAACCGGTTCTGCAGCACGTCGTTACAAGCGCCAGTGTAAACATTTGTTCACTAGAGTTCTGCAGCTCTTTCCCAGCTCTGTTTTTAACAAACGTCGTAATTGTGCTACAACGGAAAGATTTCCACAGGGATGTGATCTCGAAGCTGAACACTGGGTGACAAAAGGGGACGGCTCTGAAACATTTGGTGACGTGATTAACCCGCGATGGCGGCCGGCGGCTGGCGGGGGCGGCCATTAGGGGCGACGGAGGCAGCTGCACGGCTGTTGCCGCCGCGCAGGCATGCGACGTGCCGGCCGCGGCCCGCGTAATGCATTAAGGGGCCGCATTACCGCGGTCGCCCCGCCACGTGGACAACGGTAATGTAATGCGCGCCGCGTCCGGCTAATGTACGGCCTAGCGAGCCGCGGCTAACTCACTAAGAAATGTCTTCCGCCCGCCGACTATGCGGTATGAAGGACGACCCAAATAGCTAGGTAACCCAACTAAAAACAGCCGTTCCTTCCTGCCGCTTACAATCCGTTGATTTAAGTTCGTTTCTTTCGTTCTCCGATTTACTTCACGACATCTCAAGTTTCCTCACTAGGGGAAAAAACAGTTCAGTTAAAGGGTTATTCTCATCAGAATCGACAGCAAACCAGCACTGACAACAACAAGCCGGCCGGGGTGGCCATGCGGTTCTAGGCACTACAGTCTGGAACCGAACGACCGCTAAGGTCGCAGGTTCGATTCCTGCCTCGGGCATGGATGTGTGTGATGTCCTTAGGTTAGTTAGGCTTAAGTAGTTCTAAGTTTTAGGCGACTGATGACCTCAGAAGTTAAGTCGCATAGTGCTCAGAGCCATTTGAACCATTTGAACAACGACAGCTTAGGTATACATGCCGATGTCGCAGACCGAAAATGGAAAGAAAGATAAAGTATATGACCGAAAATGAAAAGACAGATAAAGTATATCAGGAAACTGAATGGCTAATTTCATATGTAAAGGGAGATGAAAATCTAATAGTCGTGGAGGAGGGAATGTTGTTGTAGGAGAAGGAGTATAAGAGAGGGTTATAAGAGAATAGCGGCTAGGTACTAGGAATTAGAGAGGAGAAAGACTAATTGAGTTCTGCAATATTTCAGCTAGTAACAATGAATACTCCGTTTAAGTACACACTTTGAATGAGAGAGGTGAAAGACTAAATGAGTTGTGCAGTAAATTTCACCTAATAAGAGGGTGGAAGATTTCAGTTACATTACATCACATTCAGGAAGAGATTCCGAATTCAGATTCTGGAGCGGAAACAGACTGAGATCAAAATTTAATAGTGATAAAGAGTAGTTTAAGAGACTAGTCACTAAATCACAATTTGGTTGCAATGAAGAGTAGGCTAAAGTTTAAGAGATTTTTAGGAAAAATCAATGTGCAAAGAAGTGGGATACGGAATTATTAAGGAATGAAGAGATAAGGTTGAAGTTCTGTGACGATATAGATATAGTGAGAAGGAATAGATCAATAGGCAGTTAAGTTGATGAGCGAAGGACACCGCTAAAAAGGGCTATCACCGAAGTTGGAAAGAGAACCACAGCTATAGAGAAGGTAACTGAGAAGAAACCATGGGTAACAGAAGAAACAAGGAAGTATAAGAAATTTTAGGGAAATTGAGGAGTCAGAAATACAACTCACGTAAGAATGAAATAAATAGCAAGAGAAAGGAAGATAAGGCGAAATGGCTGCATGCAGAATCTGAAGCAAACCAAAAACAAGTGCCTGTCCGAAGGACTGACTCAGAATACAGAAAAGTCAAAACAGCCTTCAGTGAAATTAAAAGTAAGGACGGTAAGAAAAAGAGTGCAATTGAAATTCCACTTTTAAGTGCCGAGAAAAGAATGGATAGGTGGAAAGAGTACATTGAAGGCCTCTATGACGATAAGCCCATGAGAGGAATTAGTGGCCGGCCGCTTCTAACCAGTCAGAAGATTGATGACTCACAAAAAAAAGACGGGAAAACTTGTCTGATGACGTGATAGAAGAAGAAACAGGGGATAGGGGATCCAGTATTATAATCAGAATTTAAAAGAGCTTTAGAAGACAGGATCGAGTAAGGCAGATTGGATACAAAACATTCCATCGGGCCGGCCGCGGTGGTCTCGCGGTTAAGGCGCCCAGTCCGGAACCGCGTGACTGCTACGGTCGCAGGTTCGAATCCTGCCTCGGGGATGGATGTGTGTGATGTCCTTAGGTTAGTTAGGTTTAAGTAGTTCTAAGTTGTAGGGGACTGATGACCACAGATGTTAAGTCCCATAGTGCTCAGAGCCTGTTATACAATATCCCCAAGAGCCAAGAGGAAACAATACGAGTGGAAGAAAAAGAACGAAGTGCTCGGATTAAAAATGGCATAAGATACGTATGTATGCATTCATTTAGCATTACTGCTCAATCTATACATCGAAGAAGCAATGAAGGAAATAAAAGCAAGGTTCAGGAGCAAAATTAAAATTCAAGGTTACAGCATATCAGTCATAAGATTCGCTGATAACATTGCTATCAGCAGTGAAAGTGAAGAAGAATTACATGATTTTCTCAATGTAATGAACTGTATAATGAGTACAGATTACGGTTTGAGAGCAAATCAAAGAAAGATGCAAGTACTAACAAGCAGCAGCAATGAGAACAGAGAGAAACTTAACATCAGGATTGGTAACCACGAAGTAGACGAAGTTAATGTATTCTGCTACCTAAGCAACAAAATAACAAATGACGGGTGGAGCAATGAGGATATAGAAAGCAGACTGTTGTTGTTGTGGTCTTCAGTCCTGAGAATGGTTTGATGCACCTCTCCATGCTACTCTATTCTGTGCAAGCTTCTTCATCTCCCAGTACCTACTGCAGCCTACATCCTTCTGAATTAGCTTAGTGTATCCATCTCTTGGTCTCCCTATACGATTTTTACCCTCTACGCTGCCCTCCAGTACCACATTGGTGATCCCTTGATGCCTCATAACATGTCCTACCAACCGATCCCTTCTTCTAGTCAAGTTGTGCCACAAACTCCTCATCATTAGTTATGTGATCTACCCATCTAATCTTCAGCATTATTCTGGAGCACCGCATTTCGAAATCTTCTATTCTCTTCCTGTCTAAACTATTTATAATCCATGTTTCACTTCCCTACATGGCTACACTCCATACAAATACTCACAGAAACGACTTCCTGACACTTGAATCTATACTCGATGTTAACAAATTTCTCTTCTTCAGAAACGCTTTCTTTGCCATTACTACTCTACATTTTATATCCTCTCTACTTCGACCATCATCAGTTATTTTGCTCCCCAAATAGCAAATCTCCTTTACTACTTTAAGTGCCTCTTATCCTAATCTAATTCGCTCAGCATCACCCGACTTAATTCGACTACATTCCATTCTCCTCGTTCTGCTTTTGTTGATGTTCATCTTATACCCTCCTTTCTAGACGCCGTCCATTCCGTTCAACTGCTCTTCCAAGTCCTTTGCTGTCTCTGACAGAATTACAATGTCATCGGCGTACATCAAAGTATTTATTTCTTCTCCATTGATTTTAATTCCTACTCCGAATTTTTCTTTTGTTTCCTTCACTGCTTGCTCAACATACAGATTGAATAACATCGGTGAGAGACTACAACCCTGTCTCACTCCCTTCCCAACCACTGCTTCCCTTTCATGTCTCTCGACTCTTATAACTGCCATCTGATTTCTGTACAAATTGTAAATAGCCTTTCGCTCCCTGTATTTTACCGCTGCCACCTTCAGAATTTGAAAGAGAGTATTCCAGTCAACATTGTCAAAAGCTTTCTCTAAGCCTAGGTTTGTCTTTCCTTAATCCTTCTTCTAAGATAAGTCGTAAGGTCAGTATTGCCTCACGTGTTCCTACATTTCTACGGAATCCAAACTTATCTTCCCCGAGGTCAGCTTCTACCAGTTTTTCCATTCGTCTGTAAAGAATTCGCGTTAGTATTTTGCAGCTGTGACTTATTAAACTGTTAGTTCAGCAATTTTCAGATGTGTCAACACCTGCTTTCTTTGAGATTGGAATTATTATATTGTTCTTGAAGGGAATTTCGCCTGTCTCATACATCTTGCTCACCACATGGTAAACTTTTCTCAGGACTGGCTCTCCCAACGCTGTCAGTAGTTCTAATGGAATATTGTCTACTCCCGGGGCCTTGTTTCGACTCAGGTCTTTCAGTGCTCTGTCAAACTCTTCGCGCAGTGTCATATCTCCCATTTCATCTTCATCTACCTCCTCTTCCATGTCCATAATATTGTCCTCAAGTACCTCGCCTTTGTGTAAACCCTCTATATACTCCTTCCACCTTTCTGCTTTCCCTTCTTTGCTCAGAACTGGGTTTCCATCTGAGCTCTTCATATTCATACAAGTGGTTCTCTTTTGTCCAAAGGTCTCTTTAATTTTCCTGTAGGCAGTATCTGTCTTACCCCTAGTGAGATAAGCCTCTACATCCTTACATTTGTCCTCTAGCCATTCCTGCTTAGCTATTTTGCACTTCCTGTCGATCTCATTTTTGAGACGTTTGTATTCCTTTTTGCCTGCTTCACTTACTCCATTTTTGTATTTTCTTCTTAGAAAGCAGACTAGCATAGGCAAAAATGGCAGGCCCGGCCAAAAGAAGTCGGCTAGTATCAGACATTGGCCTTAATTTCAGGGACAAATTTCTGAGGATGTACGCTTGGAGTACAGCATTATATGGTACTGAAACATGTTCTGTAGAACAACCGGAACAGAAGAGAATCGAAGGATATGCGATGTGGTGCTACGGAAAAATGTTGTAAATGAGATGGCCTGATAAAGAGAGGAATTAGATGGTTCTCCAAAGAATCGGCGAGACAAGGAATATATGGGAAACACTGACAACAAAAAGGGACAGGACGGTAGGACACGTCTTAAGTCACCACGGAATAACATCCGTGGTACTAGAGGGAGGTGTAAAGGGTAGCGAAAAACATACATTGGAATGTATACAGCAAATAACTGAGGACGTCTGTTGCAAATGGAACTCTGAGCTAAATAGGCTCGAATTTGTGGTGAGCCGCATCATACCAGTCAGAAAAAAAGTTGTCTAGGCTGCAAAGGCAGCAGACCCTTTATTGAAGCGTTTAGACTTCTCGAGATATCATCAGAACTGTTTAGGAACTGCGACAAATGTCTTCGCCGAAGGTGCACACCAAACGTTACGGCTACTTGTGACTAATGGGTTACCCGCAGCTCCTAAAAAAAATCAGATGATGCCTCAAGAAGATGAAATGTGTCAATGAAGCTCCTACTGTCTTTGCAACCTAGATTGTTTTTCCTACTGAAAACATGTCACAGTTCCTGCAGCATTGTCGTAGAGTGAGAGGACGTTTCCTTGGTTGGTGTTCACATTCACATAAAACTGCTTGAAAGACATCGCCACAGCCTGTTTCAGAACCACACTACCGGAGAAAAATTAGTACACATGGAAAGACGACGTCGATTTTGATGCGCTGATGGCATATGCCATCTGCGGTATAATAGATGTACTGTTAATAGTTTCAATGTCGTCCGCCAACAGATAGAGTAGTGGCATAGCTAGCAGGGCGCAATCGTGTCCAACCTTTAAGAAAGATTGCTCACAACCAGTAGGTTCAATGTGATGCAAACGTGTGTATCAAGTAGGCAACCATGCCAAAGAGGTGCACTCGCGTTTCCTACAACCAACTGAACGAGTATGAAAGGGGTCAAATTGTGGCTTTACGAGTGGCGGGATAATTGCTTTCGGATAACTGCCACACCAGGTGTACGTTCTGCGCCAGTTGTTGAAAGATGCTGATATCACTGGTCACGTGAACATTCTCGCACGCGTTGACGAGATTCCAGACGCCCACACAGCACAGATGCCTGCCAGGATCGTCGTATTATGAGGGCAGCACAGGTAGATCGTACAGCTTCCACAACACAGATAAGAGGGCTTGTGATCCCAGACCTATCAAACGATCCGTCGCGAGCTTGTTATTAGCAGTGGGACTACAGGCATGCTCTCCTGTAGTCCGTCTTCCACTCACGCCACATTATCGACGTGCACGGCTTGACTGGATCACACGGAAGATGGAATGGCGCACTGGTCTTCAACAATGAAAGCTGCCTGCACGAAGGTGATTGTTGTTTGCGAGTACGATGTAGACCTGGTGAGTGCTGTCTTCAAGATACATTGGCCCCACCCTAGGTCTTATGGTCTGTACTGCAATAAGCTACAACTCTCGTTTGCCTACCCAGTGTTGGGTAAGTGCAGAATGTTGTTAGACCTGTTTTTTTTTTTTCAGTGTTGCATCAGTAAGGTGATGTGTTGTTCCAACAGGATAATGCTCGCACACACAACGTGCAGCAACTTCCCTGGCCAGCAAGATCTCTGGACTTGTGACCAAGGAAGCACGTGTGGTATACTGTGAGCCGAGAGGTGACTCTTGTGACTCCTCAACCAACAACTCTTACACAATTACGTGAAGAGGTCGAGCAGGTGAGCTATAACGATCGAATAGATGCCGGAGTCAGCGCTTGCACTGTCGCCCGTGGAAGCTATACTAACAACCGAGAGTTTCAGCATGAGTCGGTATCTGGTACCTCAGAAATGATTGTGCTATTAATCTGTAAATGTAATCAGTTCGTGTATTCTATATGCACTGTTACAACTTTTCCGTCTCCCTTACTCCACTTCTTAATTTTTTACTACTGGAGTTAATTTTATTCGGCTTGTGGTTATGGAGTGGAAGAGGGAATAAACACTTTTATTATAAGTGTGGCACACCATGGATCAAATTATTGCCTTTCCACATCTGCTCTGGATAATCATGTGTCTAACATTCATTGCTACTGTAACGTAATCAAGAAAGTAAGACTACTGTATCTGAACTCACTACATTGCATCGTATTCAGAAAAGTCAGTAATGAAATTCAAATGATCGTTACAGCACTGAATGTTGTTTACGGTATGCAGTGGAGTTTTGAATACTGTTAATTAGAATAGACGCGCGGCTAGCCCGCGTTCTCTTAATCTCAGAGAAAAAATGTAAAGTATTGCTTTAGTTTCGCATAGCAGTCCTTGCCACAATACGTGAAAATGATAAAGTCATAACACAGTTATTCGTTATATTGTTTGCGGCCGCATGCATTGAATAATATGATATAGTCTGCCGGCACTGCTGGAAGCTGTAAGAAAATGTTAAATATTATTATGTTACCTCGCTTTAACGGCGAGGCGACTGCGATGACTGAAATAAATATTTTTTAAATGTGCCGCGTCTGCGGCCGTTGCGCTCGCAGATTGGTACAGCGGCTTCCGCTAAATTAAATGCTTAAAATGTCTAAAGTACACTCCTGGAAATGGAAAAAAGAACACATTGACACCGGTGTGTCAGACCCACCATACTTGCTCCGGACACTGCGAGAGGGCTGTACAAGCAATGATCACACGCACGGCACAGCGGACACACCAGGAACCGCGGTGTTGGCCGTCGAATGGCGCTAGCTGCGCAGCATTTGTGCACCGCCGCCGTCAGTGTCAGCCAGTTTGCCGTGGCATACGGAGCTCCATCGCAGTCTTTAACACTGGTAGCATGCCGCGACAGCGTGGACGTGAACCGTATGTGCAGTTGACGGACTTTGAGCGAGGGCGTACAGTGGGCATGTCGGAGGCCGGGTGGACGTACTGCCTAATTGCTCAACACGTGGGGCGTGAGGTCTCCATGTCTCGATGTTGTCGCCAGTGGTCGGCGGAAGGTGCACGTGCCCGTCGACCTGGGACCGGACCGCAGTGACGCACGGATGCACGCCAAGACCATAGGATCCTACGCAGTGCCGTAGAGGACCGCACCGCCACTTCCCAGCAAATTAGGGACACTGTTGCTCCTGGGGTATCGGCGAGGACCATTCGCAACCGTCTCCATGAAGCTGGACTACGGTCCCGCACACCGTTAGGCCGTCTTCCGCTCACACCCCAACATCGTGCAGCCCGCCTCCAGTGGTGTCGCGACAGGCGTGAATGGAGGGACGAATGGAGACGTGTCGTCTTCAGCGATGAGAGTCGATTCTTGCCTTGGTGCCAATGATGGTCGTATGCGTGTTTGGCGCCGTGCAGGTGAGCGCCACAATCAGGACTGCATACGACCGAGGCACACAGGGCCAACACACGGCATCATGGTGTGGGGAGCGATCTCCTACACTGGCTGTCCACCTCTGGTGATCGTCGAGGGGACACTGAATAGTGCACGGTACATCCAAACCGTCATCGAACCCATCGTTCTACCATTCCTAGACCGGCAAGGGAACTTGCTGTTCCAACAGGACAATGCACGTCCGCATGCACCCCTTGCCACCCAACGTGCTCTAGAAGGTGTAAGTCAACTACCCTCGCCAGCAAGATCTCCAGATCTGTCCCCCATTGAGCATGTTTGGGACTGGATGAAGCGTCGTCTCACGCGGTCTGCACATCCAGCACGAACGCTGGTCCAACTGAGGCGCCAGGTGGAAATGGCATGGCAAGACGTTCCACAGGACTACATCCAGCATCTCTACGATCGTCTCCATGGGAGAATAGCAGCCTGCATTGCTGCGACAGGTGGATATACACTGTACTAGTGCCGACATTGTGCATGCTCTGTTGCCTGTGTCTATGTGCCTGTGGTTCTGTCAGTGTAATCATGTGATGTATCTGACCCCAGGAATGTGTCAATAAAGTTTCCCCTTCCTGGTACAATGAATTCACGGTGTTCTTATTTCAATTTCCAGGAGTGTATTTATGGGATGAATGGCTGGCACCTTTACAAATTATTTGAAAAACATATTTGCTCAAACTCTATATATTCAAACAAAAAGGCATTAATTTTACACACCTTTTTACAACAACTCGCCTAATGGCGGATCTCAAGCTTCACGAACAAAAGACTCACGGCTAGCATATAGATTTGCTTAACACGCGAGTGTTACTCGTAACGAACCCCAAAGAGAACAAAGCAATTATTACAATGATTTTTACTATTTATACATGTACTGAATTGTCCTTTTTATCTGAGGCACAGATCATAATCACTAATTCATTTAACAAGATTTTCAAAGATAATATATGTCATGGAATCAAAGTTAACAAATGCATAAAACGTCAAATAATTATGAATGTTCTACATACACACATAGTACATTCGTAAAATGTTTCCACAGTCTTGCTTTATTGCTTCGCTTGGTCGTGTTTAAATTATTTATCTTTCGCCGTGTGCGTGGCTCCATATCGATACATGTTAGCTGGTCTTACATACACGGAAAAAATTCTATCACACGCTTTGTATGAGGACTGGCCAGGAGACGCTACACAACAAAAAATCTTGACTGAATTGGAAACCTCAAAAAGGATGCACTAATTTTTTTCCGGCAGCGTATTTATTCACAACAACCCACTACTGCAGTTTCGACAGTTTAACCATTTTCAAATGCACAGTGAAATGTTGCATTTCAGTGGTAACGCCCATACCGACTGGGTTTTTCAGACACGACTCTGAACCTTCCTCTGCCTCTGCCGCCACCTCTTCCCCTCCCCTCCTTCAGAACCTTGTCTCCGCCAGTTTCTCCCCTTCGTTCTCTTGCACACCTTTTGTGACTACCACCGCTGTCAGACAGGATATTGCAGAGAAATGAGGCTCGGTTGGCTGGTAGTGAGGCCTGTCTCTGTAGCTCAGTTAGTAAGCACGTTTCCCACGAAAGGCAAAGTACCGGAGTATGGTCAGGCATACAGTTTTCATCTGACAGGGTATTCAAAACAATTCACACACACCGGAATGATAGATTCATCTGTAAGTACAGTTGATTTTTTCAAAGCTATGGCTCACATTCACACAAAACTGATTACTGATGAAATTCGCTTCTGCAGTTTCAGCCAGTTAAGAGTAGCATATATAAGAATTTTAAAAACATCTAGTAACAGGGTACCTAAGGAGGAATCGCCAGTATTTCAGATATGTCGGGAGCGATCATTCGAAGAAGAAGAAAAAACAGTAAACATGGGCTCTAAAGTGCGTACCTTAAGAGGTGTGAGAACTTTTTCAGTAGTGTGTTTCGCATTAGCGAAGATGAACAAGTACTCGTGCCTCCCTAGTACGCACTTTACGTCCCATGTTTACTGGACAATTTTCTCTTGTTTTTCTCCTTACAGTCACCTCTCAAAACATGGAGAGCCAGGAGGATGCAGAAGAAGCGACTTGTTTCCCAGTATCGAAGATGAAGAAGTGCTCATAGCTTCGTAGATACGCATTTTTGGCGCCATGTTTACTTGATATTTTTGACTCGAATAATCATTCCTGTCCTATCACTGAATATTGACCATTCCTCGTGAGACATCCTACATTTTCTGAAATGACTATCACATATCGCTAAGTGGCAGTGTTCCACTTATCTACCATTCATTTCACTTGTTTTATTGAGAGTATGGGGTATTGAAAGATTTGGGTTGCTTGCAGGGAAGGTGCGCTCCATATGGTCTCCATGTTTGTCGGCAGAAGGCGGTCAGTAAGTCTCATGAGGAAGGAGGAGTGTCTCCAGGAAGTGTGAAACGTCCCCTTAGAAAAATTTATACACGACTGTGCTTAAACTGAAACACAAAATTTTTTTAGCGCAACGCAATCTGACTTTCAGTAATCCCTATAAGAGAATGGCCCTGCCTAACATTAACCTATTCGTTTCTCAAATCACTTACCTCACAAAAATCTTCGTTACTCAAGCTACTGCAATACCGCGAGCACCACTACTGCCAGCTAAATAAAAGATTCAAACTACGGAAGGCACTAACTACTGATAGGTATAGTTAGCAAATGAAAGATTTTAATAGAGAACAACCAATGTATCTACCTTATCAGTTCATGACACCAATTCTTACAAATTTCAAAACTCCGCCATCTCTCTCCCCACGTCCACCACTGCTGGCGGCTCACCTCCAACTGCGCAATGCTACGCGCTGTTAGCATCCAGCTGCCGCTGCCCAACACTACAATGGCAGACAACAATGCAAACTAAACACAGACTGCGCACAGCACAGCCAGTGATTTTTCATACCGAGTGCTAAGCGGCGTTACCAATAAGAAAACCTAAACAGCCTACTTACATAGCCCCCATGCTCCCCACAAAAAAATTTTACAAATTGTTTTGGGCAGTGGCCAATAATGATTTGATAAAATTTTTCATAATTACTATAACAAAGATACCAAATGCACACACTTATTGATACAATGTTGGTCAGAAGCTAAAATTCTCTCACAGTCCATAGAGACAGTCCTGATCGTTCATCATAGTAAAACTGCAGTGTTTTTTTCAAAGTCTGAGGAACAAAAGAAATTGCACTTGGAAGTAGTGGATATCCATGCAGTCTTGAAGAAGTAGTGTTGTCCCTCCAATGGTAAGACAGTGCTGTCTCTTGACATGCAGACAGGTAATGGGCCACAAAAGAGCAAACCCGCAGCATAGTTAGTCGAAGTTTTGAAGAATATTGGTAGGTAGGCCATCTCAGAGCAGACCCACTGTAGTCCTGGTAGAGATTATGTAGTCCTTGTAGAGATGGCCAGCACCATCTGTTTGACTGCGCAGGCGCACAATCACCATTGAAGAGTCTTGCAAATAATATAGCAAGTCCATAACCATCACTTGTGCACTCACAAATTTTTTTTTTTGAAATGTCCTTAGAACCAGCAATGCTGTTATCCAGTCCCTTGCTGAATTATTAACACACGTGCAAACACTATCAGTCCCTACTTCTCACATATTATCCATAAACTATGACCAACAGAAACGTGTGCAGTGGAATGTAATTTACAAGTTACTTAATTTGATGAACTGGTGTCAATTACAATTTTGTAACATGAAAATACAATAACAAAGGTACAAAATATATCATTAAAGAACATAACAGTACAGATAACATTTGCAGTAATACAGGCTTTACAAAAGAATCTAAATAACAAATACATCAGTGTTTCCAAAATTATGACATAAGTACATACATAAAATATCAGAATAATTTTTGAAACATCAACTTCACACATGAGCATTAGAACAAAACAGAATAAATTATGTGTAAACATGTTTACGAAAGTAAATAACATGTTATTAACGCAAATTATATTTGAGGATAACATTATTCCTCATCATAGTGAATGTAGCTTAGTATTAGAAGAGAAAAAATTCTATGAAACAGCACACAGAGACAGGAAGAAAACAAATACACAAGGGTACACAAACACATAGTGGGATTACACAAAAGGAAAGGACAGGGTTTGTTTTACTGCAGTACTTTGCAAACAAAACTTTCTTTACTTCTTGGAGATCTCCCTTTGTTATTCATTATTTCCAAAAAGTCCTATCTATACCTGCTTTCTGTACTTTTCTTGTATAACCTCTCAGTGGATTTATTGAAATTCATCACAACTCATTCTCTCATATAGGCTACCCCTCTTAAGCTAACTTAAATCTACTGAGCTCAGATGCTTAACTAAGGGACGAGGCAATGCAGCGGCACAAAACAAATTAACACATACAGCAATGACAAAAAATTCAAGTACTGCCGCTGCCCAACACTACAATGGCAGACAACAATGCAAACTAAACACAGACTGCGCACAGCACAGCCAGTGATTTTTCATACCGAGCGCTAAGCGGCGTTACCAATAAGAAAACCTAAACAGCCTACTTACAAGTGTTTCACAGGATTGGGTCATGGCCCACTTCGTTCGTTTGTTGCCATGCCGCCACTTCATTACCCAGGGAATAACTTGACATGAAATTTCTGTCTTTTTTGTATGGGCGTTAATGGACTGGACACCATGACACCGCTAGAGTGACTCCATATTTTTGGAGTATCTGATCGAATGAGTCACCTGAGCCATCCTGCTTGATGCGAAAAAGTTTGCCAGTCTGTAGGACACTGCTCCAGGCCAGTACCAACCTCTTGTTTGTTAACGTTCATTTTGTATGCCACACGTGGCAAATTTGTGCTGCGCTATCCTGCGTCTTCTGCAATAAGTGATATTCTCTATCATATTGACAACAGCATTGAGTCGTTCCCTGCACGTGGTGTTTAACTGTTTTTTAAGTTGATAGATGACAGCGGAGAATATGGTGTCTGGACCTTTCAATGCTCGATGTCCATCTGGTGCTGGTTGGTGATTTTGGGGAAATGTGACACAACTGCAGTAGCTCGATTCATATTCTGAGCAGCTCTCAACTTATTTGTTCTGCCAAGCAACTTGTGTTGTGTATTTAACTATAATTTTTGGTTACCTTTGTCTAGTTAACACTGGAATTACAAGCTGTGCAGATGAAATGTTTTTATGTTTTCTTCATATACTTAGTACTCCCACAGTTTTAGCGTCATTGTATGTAATTTCTAGTGAGATTTTAGAGAACTTTGCTCCCAGTCGATTTTATGTGATTCTAGTACATCATGAAGAACAATTGAAAATCTGTTACACTCAGGGCTGGCTTGGATTTCCAGACCCCTTAACTATCCTACAGCTTTTCCATTGGTAGATGACTCACAAATAACAAAAAATATATCTTTCTATATACCTAAGTTGTCGTTCTCACTGTGACGATGTTTTCTTTGTGTACAGTAGCCGAGATACTGGCAGATGTAAAGCTGTGAGGACGGGGCGTGAGACGTGCTTGGGTAGCTCAATTGGTAGAGCACTTGCCCGCGAAAGGCAAAGGACCCGAGTTCGAGTCTCGGTCCGGCTCACAGTTTTAATCTGCCAGGAAGTTTCAACGTCTATGTGTTCGGAATCAAAGGGGGACCCAAATCCATCTTCAGTATTACAGCTACAGGCTGAATGTTACAGTTAGATGGCGTCTTTTGCACGAATAAAAACCAGAGCATGTGCTATTAAATTAGACAGTTGCTTCCACGGTACTAGAGGGAAATACAGAGATTGGAATACAGCCAAAAAATGATTGCGGGCCTTCGGTGTAAGTGTTTTTTTGAGATGAAGAATTTGCCAATGCACGGGAAATCGTGGCCTGTCCGATAACACCATCCAAAAGACTGGTGCCCAATGTGACAGACAAATAATAAGTGAAGCGTGTGTAATGGACCGTCATACGACCTTACATAGTGACCTAAAAAGTAGGACAAGTTAATGAAATGGAAAACATTGTTATTGTATTGGAATTCGGACTGGAGCTGCCAACTGACAGTCAACGTAGGCGAAACAAAATATCGGCGCACAGTATTGTTGTCAGAAAACTCATTTACTAACTAAACGTTTCGAATGTGGTTAGCTAACAACATGAGAGAGCAATAACTATGTATGTAGCCTTCGATGAATAATCGGTACACTCTCACACTCAGAAATTTAAGCTGAATCAGATGATGCAGAAACGTACTGGTACCACACCACAAAAAATTAATTATAAATCATATGAACCATAAATTCACTAATATTATGAAAATTAAAAGCTAGTGAAATAAATAAATACATGCTGTTGGATCCAGCTGAGCTAGCACAATTTCATGTAATTATTTTATTTCAGCGTCCACCTACAGTTAATTAAAATTGATCAGCAATATACGTAATAGTTACACATTCAATAGACATTCAAACGTACCAGCCTGTTATAGTTTTAGCGTATCGTCACAGTAAAACATTTATTTGGTTTGGACATATGTACTTTCGGCCGTGTTACATATACTTAAAATCAAGAAATCATAATCAGTGCGACATACGGATTTCTGACAGACCTCAGCATGCAGAGTGGGCAATTTTTGTTTCAATAGATACCATAAATTTAATGACAGCAGCACCAACTAACAAGAGTTTGAAAAGTAAAAAATGAAACTTAAATATCATGACTAATCCAAACCTAACTAAGCAAGATTTGGCCGGTTCCATGATCACTCACGAAGACGCCGATGCTTTTAGTTTCTCTGTATGTGTAAGATTTTAAGTATTATTTCAATTTGTGTGTTTTGAGATCGACAACGCCCGTTTATTGGCGTGAAGGCTATACCAACGCTCTATATATGCTGTAAATGATATCCGTTTACAGCGTATCACAGGTATGTGGAGGAAGTCGAGACGAACGTTTTGATACGGCATATTTGTGGTCTGTCAGTTCTGGAAATTACTTCAAATAGGCCTAAAAACACTATCAAAGATACAGCACATGCGCATCGTGCGATATTTTCAGTGTTCTTTCTCTCTCTTCGTGCAAATTATTAGTCCTAAAGAAAATATACTAGGACCTTTTGCAAAGAGAATTTAATTTAGTTTAATTTTGTACTGGGTTATGTTTTCGCTAGAGGTCGCGGTTTTCGGATTATTCAAGAAGAACGTGCAGAAGTGACCTTCAAATGTACTCTCACTCCCAAACTCACCGCTCCACCTGTCAGGACTTTTAATATCTCGTTCATGTAATTCCGTGCTACTTCACGTCACTCCCTGTTGCCACTGTACATTTGACCTTTCGTGGTCTTCATTGACTGGCTGTTACGTATCGGAGAGGCATTTCTGACGTTGCGAGTAATAACGGAAGCGACATTTGAGAGAAATCACGACACGTTCACAGAATCTGTCGATCTTGAAAAACCGTTGGATGAATTAAAATGGTGCAAGCACTTGGAAATTCGGAGAAACATTGGAGTACCATAAGGGGAAAAAGAGAATTATACATAATATGCACGATAACCTAGAGGGAACAATACCAAGGAAGGTAATTAATGGAGTGTTCGGATTAAAAGGGGTGTAAGACAAGGACAAGCACGATGAAGAAAAGTTCAAGCGTGGGGTTAAAATTCAGGTTCAAATGATATCAATAATAGCATTCGTTGATGGCAGTGCTACCCTCAATGGAATCGAGGAAGAATTACTGGGCGTGTTGAATGGAACCAACAGTTTAATTAGTACAGAATATCGAGTGAAAGTAAACCGAAGAAAGACGAAAGTAATGAGAAATAGCAGGAATGAGATTAGTGATGAACATAACGCTCAAATTAGAGACTACGAAAGGGATGAAGTGAAGGAACTCACCTGTCTTGGAAGCAAGGAGGCAAAGAGGGCATTTCTAGCCAAGAGAAATCTACTTGTACGAAAACTCGGCCTTAATCGGATGAATAAGTTTCTGAGAATGTAGTTTGGAGTACAGCACTGCATTGCAGTGGGATCATGGATTGTGGGAAAACCGGAAAAGAAAAAAATCGAGGCATTCGAGATGCAGCGCTTCAAAAGAATTTTGAAAATTAGGTGGACTGATGAGATAATGAACGAGAATGTTCTCGGCAGAATCGGCGAAGAAACCAACATACAGAAAGCACAGACAAGGAAGAGAGAGAGGATGTTAGGACATGTGCTAAGATAAGAGGCAATAAGTTCTATGGTACTAGAAGCCGCTATAGAAGGTAAAAACTGTTGAAGACAGACAGGAATACATCCAGCAAGTAATTGAGAAAGTAGGATGCAAGTTCTACCCTCACATGGACAGGTTGACACAAACGAGGAGTTCTTTTTGGCGCACGAGCCAATCCGGAGAACCAAGACTAAAAAAGAAGCTACGACGTAGATAAAAGTTCAGGGTACAAACGGGACTTAAGGAATTTAGTGATTTGTAGTGCCGGATATGTCGTTCTATGGGAATCGTTCGCGGGGAGCTGCTAATCTCTTAGTCGGCCGAAGTGGCCGTGCGATTCTAGGCGCTGCAATCTGGAACCGCTAGACCGCTACGCTCGCAGGTTCGAATCCTGCCGCGGACATAAATGTGTGTGATGTCCTTAGGTTTAACTAGTTCTAAGTTCTAAGGGACTAATGACCTCAGAAGTTGAGTCCCATAGTGCTCAGAGCCATTTGAACCATCTTTGCTAATCTCTTCAGAGATTCGTTGGGGCTTGTACAGCTTTATTTGAGCATTTGATACTTATATAACATTAGCGATATTGCAGTGATAGGCTGACATTTTCGTCCATTTTCCGCTCTAACACTGACATGGTAACATTCCCAAGTGTAAATATACGACCTTGGTATAGATACATAGAAGGGGCAAAATAATGCATTACTGGTTTTTTTCACCTTTAAGGGATAAAACACACCCTGAAAGAGAATTTGTTTTTCTTGTAACAGATCATATGTAATTAATGTTCTTGAAAACTGTATAATCAACACTTGTTATTATTTGAAATTTTTCAAAATACCCTACCACCATTAATAAAGAGTGAATAATAAAAACGTTTATAATCTTTTATCAAAACATGAATTAAAGAGGCTTTGAAGCCACATAAATCCACGTGTAACAAAGCTGGTTTCTGAAATATCATTTTTGTAAGGAAAAGCTGTACCCAATGTGCTGTCAGAGCATATTCAACTTCCTAACATCCAAACATTCAATATTATTTTAGTTTTACCCCTTAAAAGTGAAACTGGGCACAAACAATGAAATACGTATTCCATATGCTGTACTCTCTACACACCTGCCAAGTTTAATCAAGATCATTTGCTTACATTTTACGTTTCCTTATGAGTTTAGACGCTGACGACACGAGACCAAACACTCGCTCCCTGGCACAAGCAGAGGTACGGTAGGTCGCAACGATTAATTTAAAAATTAGCTCTCTCTACTCCGATCGCAGTGGCTAATAACTACCAAGACAAAAAATATATATTGGAAATTTTCCTCTCGATTTGTCACATATTGCGCATTGGTTGCGACACAATAGAATAATTTAAATTACCAGTAGACGAATAACAGTCAGTACGAATCTATCATTAAAACGGTCAACTCTTAACGGTCGTCCCAGAGAAAATGGCGTTTCTTAAGGTTTTGAATAATTAGGGACACGATTCCATAGTTTAAATAATATCTAGTGTTTCAGTTGCCACATTGTTTTGTTAGGCTCCTTCTAATAGGTCATGTGTTCGGAAGTAGTGATTATGTTATGACATGTGGAGTTATCTGTGATTGGCTGATGAAGATCACATCCATGCTGGATTAAATCATTCGGTACCTGAAGTACCGACTTTGTTTATTTTTGTGTCATTAACTTCGTGTTATGAAAAAATACTGTTTAACTCTCCTTGTACCATTGCCCTCCATATGACCCAAACACAAATTGTTCGTTTCTTATATTGAACGTAAAATGTATGAAAACAGCATGACGAATGTTATGTTGAATTGCACACATAACACCTACAACAATGAAAATATTATTTTCTACTTATTGTTGTGCCTGTTGTCAGTGTTTCTTGCATCTTCTGTTGTTGTACCCTTCCTGGTACCACTGTCGTCAATACGACCCCATAAACACATTGAAAAATCTCTTCTCCCTTATTTTCAAAGCTATTTTTTCAAAATCTATGACTTTCTCTCTATGAGTCAATTGTATTCAATGATATTTTGCTCATGTTTATATTTACAACACATTTGAACTTATTCATGGTTTTCTACACTGAGTACCAATACGACCCAAAACTAAATTTCTTTTTTTCTTGATTGGTATATATATGAAAACAGAATCATTACTGTTATACTGAGCAACGGAAATGTATATTAGTTCATTAAAATACTCCAAACATATCCTATGTAAATTTATTGAGTCTCTGTGACCTCAGTGGAGCTCCTTAAGACAAAAACATCGTAGTAGTAGGAGTGTTAAAGCACTGCTGCGTTGAATACCTACGAAAAACCCATATTTTTCGTACAATTTATTGAAATAAAATGACTAGTAATAGCGTGATGTTAAGTAATGTGATAACTTCAGTATCCCATTTACTGTTTAAGAATAACCTGCCCGACATTTTTTGGCAGGCAGACACTTTACACTAGACAAGTTGCAGTAATCTAACGTAATGACGTGAAGAAAGTAAAAGTCAGTTTAGTATTCTTGAGACTGTTAGGAATTTACATCACAAAGACAACAAGCCTACAGTTTTCAGTTTCCTACAGAAATCATTTAGAAAACTGCTGTGTGCAAGCACATCTATATGTGACATACATATCTTCTTAAGTAATTCACTTACAGCATGGGTATGTGTTACACCTGTAGCAATGCTGTTTTAAATGATTGTTAATTACTTCTGCTTTAATTAAAGTAATGCTTTCATGACAGTATGCAACACAACTGTTTCTAATTTTGTAAATACGTACAGAAGTGGAGTAGCTATTTATGTGATTACAGCGTACAACAAAGATTTCATGCATTTTGCTGTTGCACTTTTTTCCTGCAGGGAGGATGGGTATTTGATATTTGTACATATGTTCGTACAGTAATTGTGCTTGAAGTACCTTATATTTGTGACGTGTACAGCCCATATATAGTGGAAAAGTCTTATTAGTAAAGGAAATAGAATCCCTGAATGAGGCTGCAATCATCGAAAATTTTTGCAAATAATGCCAGCTAGATCGCTTAATACATTCTTATTTATACGACGTTTCGTCTTCTGATATCATCTGATCCAAACTTAAAACTCGTAGATTTTAATATTTACCATTTCAAATGAGAACGAATTACATGTTTTCGTTGTATATTATATATCTGGCAAAACACGATTGCAAAAGTGCATGGTAGGAGAGCTCAAGCAATTTCTCCCACAACCTTAAAATGCTACTCCTCCCTCTCCCAAGCATTCTCAAATTCGGAAATACTGAGTGGACCGAAGAAAAGAGGACAGGCGAACAGAGTTCCAGGGTACAGAGAAACACAGCAGAGGAAAGGAAATACAGTACTAACCCGACTATAGCTGATGTTTATGGTGACCGCCAGTCATTTCTTGGCACTTTTGGGCCCTGATCAGCAGCTGGAATTGCTGCAGTCTCATCTGAAGTGTTCTTCGCCACTTCTTGAAGATTATGAAGGTTGTTGCGATGCACCTTAGACTTGAGGACTCCCCACAACGTTATCGCACACAGACAGTTCGGGTGACCTGAGTGGCCAGCTAGGTCCAGGTGGAGAATTCGTCAGCATTATCGACGTGATATGCCGGTCTCTTGGGACAGGCGTTGGGTTGATTTGGTAGGAATCCGAAGCATTTTCTGGTGAACTGCGCCCACATTTTCTGGTGTGTGGGCACGTTTCGATATGTTTCTTGACTTGTTCAAAACAGATCCTGACCGACGCCATTTTCGGACTCAGCATCGCATGGCACTCTCTGATGGCAGTTTGACACCATTAAGCTTCTCAGCAAAAACCTGACCACGATTCCACGATTTCTGTGTCACATATCGTTCCACAACGTACACCCGCTGCTCTATTATGAGTACTATCGTTGCCTTTGCACTGCTCCGCTCATAATGACCCCATCTGAGCCGGTGTGAATCACATGGCAGCCATACACATCGCGTGCGTGTCAAGGGTTTGGTTATACGCATATATTCACGTCCAATCGTATCCACTCGTACTGACCAATTTTATTTGACCCATCCTGTAGTTACTCAAAACAATCTAGCAACAGCATCCATCAAGAAAGCCAGTGGGGAAAGTTGGCAGCAGAGGAGAGTGTTATACCTAGAGGATGCTGTACCTAGGAACGCACGCTTTTTATTGATTGGAACTTCAGTTTATCGACTGGTTTTCGAACCACACAAAGGAATGCACCCATGATACCAGTATAAGCAATTTCCGCGGTGATTTGTTGCTGAGTGATATGTTATCTAGGGGTAGCGTCTATGATTCATAATCAAAATCATAGTTTTCTGTCCCGGGTTCAAATTCAGCCGCTGCTTAAATTCTGATTAATAATCAGCATTCACGACTGAAGATTTCCGGCATAATAAATCATTCTGCCAACGACATTGGCAAAGAGGGCGGAGTCGCAGACAGAGGTTCAGGGCACTCTCTTGCCCTAGGGGTGGGAAACTGCTTCTAAAGGCGGAAGACTCAGCAATGATCAACGGCATGAGGGATGTAGAAGGCAATGGAAACCACTGCATTAAAGACATGTAACGTGTATCCGCAGGACATGTGAACTGCCATTGAAGAAGTGTCATGATGATCTCTCCACTGGCAAAAGATTCGGGAATAGTCCCCCATTCGGATCCCCGGGAGGGGACTGCTAAGGGGGAGGTTACCATGAGAAAAAGATTGAATAATCAGCGAAAGGATAACGTTCTATGAGTCGGGGCGTGGAATGCAGAAGCTTGAACGTGGTAGGGAAACTAGAAAATATGAAAACGGAAATGCAAAGGCTCAATCTAGATAAAGTAGGGATCAGTGAAGTGAAGTGAAAAGAAGACAAGGATTTCTGCTCAGATGAGTATAGGGTAGTATCAACAGCAGCAGAAAGTGATATAACGGGAGCAGGATTTGTTATGAACAGGAAGGTAGGGCAGAGAGTGACTTACTGTGAACATTACAGTGACAGGGTTGTTCTTATCAGAATCACACTGGCCCCAGATCGAATTCGCCTGACGGCTTACGACGAGGGCCAGCCTCAATGTGGTTTTTAGGCTGTTTTCCACATCCTATTAGGTGACTACCGGGCTGGTCCCCACATCCCGCCTCAGTTACAGGACTTGCACACATTTGCAACACGTTCGCACTATTTAATAATTTACACTAGACGCATACACCTTTGCTACACAGATTCCGTCCCAGGGGGTATGGTGTAGCAACAGGAAGGGCATCTGGCAACCCCCTCAAATTAACCATATCAAATCCGATTGTAACAATGCCAAACCTGCTAAAAATGCGGGACAAGGCACGAGTAAAAGAAAAAGCGTGTAGTTTAGGTCCTTACGTGCAGATGGAGTTATTGTTGGCCCCTTGTAAAACCTCCTTTCAGAACTGACAGCTAAGAATTACTGTTACGGCACTTATCTGTGGTCACTAATAAATAATGCGTGTGAAAATCGTACAACTGCACGACAAAAAAATTCCTGGACATATGTGGGTTAATGTAGGTTGTATGAGTTTGAACGATAGCGTCAGCAGAAGAGAAATGTACACTCGCAGCAATAGTAGAAGGTCCCATCAACAAAAATATTGTCACTGTCACAAAGCAGTCGTAAGTTACTTTAAGTTAGAAGCACACTATTGTAGAGTCATTCATGAGAATCATATTTTCTTTTTTAACATTTAAGGTATACATATGTTGCAAGGCGCTTTGAACATAATTTTAGTTTTCCTCAATTTCCGCTAGATAGGCCTCATAGTCCAATAAATACATTTTTTAATGTTAGTAACTTTTTGGCTGGAAATATCGAGTCGATTGGAGGCCACATCTTCACGAATTAATTTCAAAGTTCTCACACATAATTCAGTAATAGCCCTTCGTTTTATACTATTGAAAGTTAGAAAATTTGTAAATTTGTCGTAAATTCCAATGCGACCAAACTGCAGAGGTCATCGGTCCCTAGGCTTGCACACTACTTAATCTTAGTTAAACTAATTTTGCGCTAACGACAACATGCATACCAATGACCGAGGGAGGTCTCGAATTGCCTGTATAAGTTATCACTGGCTTCATGGTTCCGACTGACTTCGTTGGTGAACGGAATGCGGTTTGAAGAATCGTTTAAGTAAATACGTGACTGACAAGTTTTTTACTGTGCGCTTCCACGCTATTCCATGTTGTGTTCCTCTGGCTTTCCGAAGTTTATTTATTCCAACATCGATCAATTTAAGGTCTCTTTCATTTGTCACATACTCAACTGAAACGTTACACACAGCACAGTACTTGGAAAAAGTGACTAATGATTACAGTGCTACCAACAGTTCAGTTCATACATTACCAAGTAGCAAAGAAAATGTTCTCTCGCAGTCGATCTGTTTGCTGAGCTAGCGCTGAACCTGCTCTTGCGCAGGTGGAAAAACAGTAAACCTTTACTCGCCCAATCGGTACCCACCCCACCATGTAAATTACTCACTGACACATTACTCCATCGTGGTTGGGTGTTTGCTTTTCTCGGTAGTGGTGATATGTCGATCTTTCAACTGGTTGCTTTGCTCATTTGCTAGGGGCCCAGTAATGCACACCCAGTTCGTCCGTGGTGGTTGATGGCTAAGTCATCTAGATTGGCCTGACGAAGATGCATCATTTCCGTTCGGCGACATTTTTGAAGGATTGTGAACAGTCATTGAATCCAGCGGTAGGTGACCTTAGTCATGTTGAAAATGTCGTGCGGATCGTCGAGAAATGATGCTTGACTGGTCTCAGTTTTTCCACTAACGCCTAGCTTGTGATACCCCGATGTACGAGAATCAGCAGCTCCTTTTCTCAGCGATTCTGAAACTTCGTTCTTCGACATTCTGACTTATGTCACCATATTGAAAGGGTCTGCGACCACCCACTGAGTTATTCACTGAAGAGCTAAAGAAACTGGTACACCTGCGAGTACGTAGAAGTGCCGCAACACGAAATAGGATGGACTCGATTAATGTCTGAAGAAGTGGTGGAGGGAATTGACACAATGAATCCTACAAGGCTGTCCAAAAATCCGTAAGAGTATGAGGGGGTGGAGATCTCATCTGAACAGCAAGTTGCAAGGCATCCCAGATATACTCAATAATGTTCATGTCTGGGGAGTTCGGTGGCCAGAGGAAGTGTTTAAACTCAGAAGAGTGCTCATGGAGCCACTCTCTAGCAATTCTGGACATGTGGGCTGTCGCATTTTCCTTCTGGAATTGCCCAAGTCCTTCGAACGCACAATGGACATGAATGGATGCGGGTGATCAGACAGGATACTTACGAACGTTTCACCCATCAGAGTCGTATCTGGTCGTGTCAGGGGTCCCATATCATTCCAACTGTACACGTCCGACACCATTACAGAGCTTCCGCCAGCGTGAACTGTCTCCTGCTGACATGCAAGTTCGATGGATTCATCAGGTTGTCTCCACACCCGTGCACGTCCATCCGCTCGATATAATCTGAAACGAGAGTTGTCGGACTAGGCAACATGTTTCCAGTCATCAACAATCCAATGTTGGTCTTGAGGGGCTAAGGCGAGGCGTAAATTTTTGTGTCGTGCAGCCATCGAGATTACACGAGTGGGCATTCGGCTCCGAAAGCCTATATTGATGATGTTTCGTTGAATGGTTCGCACGCTGACACTTGTTGATGGCCCAGCAATGAAATCTGCAACGATCTGCGGAGTGGTTGCACTTGTGTCACGTAGTTGTCGTTAATCTCGTTCTTGCAGGATTTTTTTCCTGCCGCCGCGATGTCGGGTATCTGATGCTTTCCTAATACCCGATATTCGCCGGCCTCCGTGGCCGAGTGGTTCTAGGCGCTTCAGTCCGGAACCGCGCGACTGCTACGGTCGCAGGTTCGAATACTGCCTCGTGCATGGATGTGTGTCATGTCCTTAGGTTAGTTAGGTTTAAGTAATTCTAAGTTCCAGGGGACTGATGACCTCAGATGTTAAGTCTCATAGCGCTCAGAGCCATTTGAACCATTTATGTGCCTGATATTCACAGTACACTCGTGAAATGATGGTACGGGAAAAGCCCCTCTTCATCGCTACCTCGGAGACGCTGTGTCCCATCGCTCGAGCGCCGACTACAACACCACATTGAAATTCACTTAAAATCTTGGTAACCTACCGTTGTAGCAGCAGTAACCGATCTAATAACTGCGCCAGACACTTGTCTTATGAAGGTGTTCCAACAGCAGTGCCGTACTCTGGCTGTTTACATATCTCTGTATTTGAATGCGCATGCCTATAACAGTTTCTTTGGTGTTTCGTAGTATGATGCGCGTTCTTACTGTGCAGTAGTTCTGTGTACATTGCTGCAGCGTTTTTCCTTTTCAACTGAAATATAAAAAAAAATTGCCCATGATACTCCACTATATACACTGTCCAGTCACATTAATGTGACCAACTGTCAAAAGTTTGAATAGCCACACTTTGCAGCGCCAACTACTGTGATTCAGGCAGGAAGGGAGTCAATGAGGTTCTGCAAGGTACCGACAGGGATGTGGAGCCATACTGACTCCACTGCCGTGGCCATCTGCGCTGCATTTCTTGGTAAAGGATCCATGGCGCCAACAGACGATCGAGTGGATTCACAAACTCTCTATTGAGTATTGGGCCGTGGCGGCTCATTTCACCTTCACGCTGACCATAGCATCTAGCTGGCGCCTCACCAGGTGTCGCGTATTACTTCCATGTGCAGTTGTCGCTGCTCCGGCTAGGCTTAAAAAGCGACCGCCAGAGCACCATCGGTGGCAGGCCCTCGAACAGTGCAGTGCAAGCGGTTCACGTGTATTCTTCATGGAGCGTTAAGCTGGGGCCATCGGCAGTGCTTGCAGCAACAGACACGCGGTGCGGACCGGCAGGATGTCTTTTCAGTGTCGTCGCCCTCTCCAGGACTGAGTTCGCCTATGCCGTGCGTATCTGGTTTTTCAGCGCTGTGCACCGATTTCCCGCTCCGCAAGCTGTTTGCACAGATGTTTGTGTTTATGTTCTGTTCGTCAGAATAGATGTCAGGAGCGGGAAGTTATGGGCGTTGCAATAATTCAAAGTAATTAAGCCGGAATTGACCCTATTTATTCATGTAAAGATGGTACATGGGTGCCTACGCAGGGCTGAGCAGCCCCAAGAGGGGTTGCCGTTTGTCCATCAGGAGGTCTGAGGACAGGCAGAGGCTAGAGGAGCGACTAGGGCTGAGGTATGAAGCTAAGAGAGCGCGCAGCTGATTCCAAGCCGCCCTCGCCGCTCCCGGCCGTGTCCCCACGTGATCACACGACTAGCCTCTGATTGGAGGGTTGATTCCGCCAACGTGCCTTGCTAGTGCCGTACCCTCGTCGGCACAACCAACCCGTGGGACTGGAGCCTGACCGAGGAGCACGTGGCAGGAATGTGCCGACCACGGTCTTCCGGCCAGCACCGTCCTCCACAGTATGTCCAAGCCGGCTACGGCCGTACATTATGAATGGAAAAATTATTTAATACAATTTTATCGGCAATGATCCCTCTTGGGGGGTCTCCTCCCTGCACATTTCATTGAGTGGTCATACACGCCTTTGTTATTCGCTCTATCTGAGTCTATAGCAAATTCATTGCTCTGTCTGTTCCGTGTTATTTTTGAAGTGAGTTAAGTGTCTTAATCTGTTGGCCAGGGTTCAGTCTAAAAATTTGCCAAGTGATCAATAATGTTGTTATGGCGATTTGTGTTACTAATGCCGACAAATCAAAAAAATGAAATAATGTGGTGGGGCTTGGTGGCACTTAACTACGCACCCACAGACTCAGAGTTGCAATATTAAAAGTTTTGTCTCGTTTCGTTGTCTATGGGCTGGGATACGTAGTTGCAGCATTACAGGCCAAATACTGCTGAGTTTACAGTATACGATAAGAACACATACACGAATCGAATGGTCGAAGGCTTCTATCACTCGGCAATTGCGAATTATAAATGTAACATACAAATTTATAAATGAAAGATTGCAATTAAATAAAATCTGCAGGTACTATCTTAACGACTATAAATGATGAGTAAGCTAGCAGAACTACTTTTGAGAGTGCGGTATATTTCTGCCAAACACTTATTGGTGTCGATGGTCCAGCAATTAAATAAAATATAAGTTGAATAACAGGGAAGCAATATATTCCTACTGCACGTAATTAGCTATGAACAACAACATAGCTGGCGAGATATTCACTTCTAAACGCACACAAAGTCTTCACTGTAGAATCCAAGGAAATCTCACAAGTTCTCTAGTCCGCACTCCGAAGTATTTTTATCTCTCGCGACCACGCGCAAACCGCTCTACACTCAAGTCTCTCTGGCGACCGTGCGTCCGCCGCGACGTCGCGTCCAACACCTCCCATGTCCTACCCAGAACTCCCCTCAGAAACCCCCCCCCCCCCGTCCACTCTCCCATTTCCATCCAGTCCCCATTCACGAGCGCTGTGATTGGCCAGCGCCAACTATGTTGCTGGGAGAGCGTTCTGTGTCGGCGTCTTCTTACCACGGGGGGCCTGGCTTGCTTGCACCAGTGTGGACCGCTCTTGAACGTTTCTTAGCGCGGCTTGCCATTTGTTTGCAATTGTGTGTCCTGACTGTCTGTACTCAAGCTTGGCTTCACGAAAGGAGTTTTCCCTTTAATGTTATTGTTGTCTTTAATACATATCGTCACCTTGTCTAAATTTTATTTTAAATTATTTGTTGTAGGGCCTTTGGGTAAGCCTTAAAGGTTATTAATTAATATTTATCTTCTGAGACTCTGCCCAACGCCTTGTTTCTGAGCTAGTTTGTAGAGTTCAGTTTTAGTTATTCGCTGATTTGTTTATTGTTTTTTTAAGTGTAGTACTGTTAAAGTCTTATGGCCGGCCGCGGTGGACGAGCGGTTCTGGGCGCTTCAGTCGGGAACAAGGCAACTGCTACGGTCGCAGGTTCGAATCCTGCCTCGGGCATGGATATGTGTGATGTCCTTAGGTTAGTTAGGTTTTAATAGTTTTAAGTTTTAGGGGACTGATGACCTCCGACGTTAAGTCCCAAGGTGCTCAGAGCCATTTGAACCATTTTTGAAAGTCTTATGCATCTTGCGTCTTGTTTCCGACCAGTAAAGGGATAACTGCGTTATTCGTCATTTTGAACGCTTTTCAAGTGTGTAAATTTAACATGGTAAACTAGCTTGGAATTTTCCGACCTGTTTTTTCTTAAATGGGACGTGTTGCTACTTTGAAAAATAGATGTCTGAAGTCAAAAGTGTAAATGATGTTGGTTTAGGGGGCCTAGTCCTTCCATGTCATTTCCTTCAACCTGCTAATTCACGATTTCAAGTTTAAATCTGGAGTGTCTGCCGCTCACGAGAGTACGGTGAACACGTCCTGGTGCTTTCTGAGACATGCAAGTAACCCGCGAGCTGTGTTACACGTTGCGGACGAAAGCCAACTATATGTAGAGGTGAACGTGGTCCCCAGAGATAGATGCATACATAGGTTGATCCATTGTGTCTTCCAGGGCGATGAGATCACGCAGGAGATGCCACGAAAACATCCCCAAGAGCATAACGTTCCCTCCTCCGGACTGGACCCTGCCGATCATTGTTGCAGGGTGGTTGTTTCCAGACGTTTCGCGCCGTAGACCGCTACGGGCATCTGTGCAATGGTGCGTAGAACGTGATTCTTCTGAGAGGGCCATCTTATACCAGTGGACGTCCTGTTGCGGTACTGGCGTGAAAATTTCCAGCCCTCGTCGCCAATAAACAGCAGCCAGCACAGATGCATGAACAAGGCGCCTGCTACGAAGGCCGTAACGCAGCAACGTTCTCTGAACGGTCGTTGAGAAGACGCAGCTGATAGACCCTTGGTTCATCTGGGTGGCCAGTTGCTCAACGGTTGCACTCCTGTTGGCTCGTTCAATCTCCGGAGCCGTCGTTCACCCTGTGTCATCTGCGGCCCATGGTGCAATACAGTTGCCTCGGCTCCGGTTTTGAATACCATCATTTAAACGTGCAAGGTATTCGTTAACCACGGCGGCAGGCGAACAGTTTACAGACTTAGCCGTTTCGGAAATGCTTTCATCTTTGGCCTGAAAGCCACTGATCATGTCCTTTTGGGCATCTGAGAAATCGCTTCGTTTCCGTAGACTTGTGCGAGACTATTCTTTTATATACTAAGATGATAGCGGTTCTTTCGGGCATGCACGAAAGAACAGATACCATCGGTGACCATGCAGCTCGTTAGAATGAAATTACAGTGAAATGAACACCTATGGCTGCTTACAGGCGTTGACATATGTCAACGGGATCAGATGAAAATGTGTGCCGCGACCGGCACTCGAACCCGGGATCTCCTGCTTACATGGCAAACGCTCTATCCATCGAGCCACCGAGGACACAGAGGATAGCGCGACTGCAGGGATTTATCTCTGGCAATCCTCCCGCGAAACCCACATTCTCAACGTATTGTCTCGCACCACATTCGTGGTGTCCTCGCCCATTATACTCATTTCTCGCGGCTCGTTGCCGATTCCCGCAAGAGTTCGGGCACTGTTTGTGCATTCGCACAGAAGAAGAATATGGTCAAGTGGCCGCTGAGCCTTAACTCTATATATATTAAGATGGTATCTGTTCTTTCGGGCATGCCCCGGTCGGGGCACACGTTTTCATCTGTCCCCGTTGACGTATGTCAACGCCTGTAAGCAGCTAAGGGCGTTCATTTCATTGTAATTTCAGACTTTTCTTTGTCACGTAAAAGGAGAAGTTCGTTTGCATTTTTGTTGCGACGAACACGCTGAAGTAGTTTCTTCAATTTCCTGAGGGTAGCACAATACGCTTCAGAGTTGGTCGATGCACCATGAGGGAGGACATCAAAGAAAATAATCCCTCCAGGCTGCCAGAAGACCGTCGTGATGACTTTACCGATTGATGCTGCAACTTTGAACTAACTCTTCAGAGGAGAGGTGTTGTGGCGTCACTCGATGGATTGCCGTTTGGTTTCCGTTTCGAACCAATGAACACATGTTTCAATGTCTGTGACAATGCTAAACAAAATATCCCCACAAGCAGCCCTGTAACGCCCAAGGATTCCGTACAGACGGTCCTTCGTTGCTGTTTATGGTCTTCCGTCAGGCGGTGAGGAATCCAGAGGGTTCACACCGAGTACCCAAGTTGGTGGATGATTGCGTCACCACTAACAACATACATATCCAGTTATGCTGCGAGGTGTTTGATCCATCTGTCATCTCGAGTGAGTGTGTCCGCCCGTTTCAACATTGCAGGAGTCACGGCCGAGTGAGGCCGGCTGGCATGCGGGAGATCGGACAGGTTTGAACCATCTTGTTAAGATGGTGACAGGAGCATCACCCTACGCCTCATCGTGCTTTTGTTCATTGCCAGGCCTCGATAGACATTCCGCAAGCGCCTATGAATATCTCTTTGTTCTAGTTTTCCACCCAAAACTCCCTCTCGGAACGGACCTCCGTTGCAGACGCCATTTTGAAGGTTACGTATAGCGCCGCCATCCATCGGAACTTCTTGAAACTATAGGGGCTGAAGTGGAAACACTCCACGATATCCCACAATAAGTACCGCATTTTTTCAGACGGAATTGGACGAGAAAAAAAGTGTTGCCTTACTTATTGAAAGCCTGTCGTATACCTGGCCTATTAGGATACTAAGGAACGATAGGTCGCGAAATGGAAACCACAGTGAAAATCAAAACCGTTTTATTTGCAACGGTTAGCTATACCTTCCAGATACTTCTCTACACAGTCGCCGCTCAGAATTAGACATCTGTCGTAGCGTTGTACCAACTCTTCAATTCCCTCGTTACAGAAGACATGCGCCAGTGTTTTTCGACAATTTTCTACTGTGGACTGCAGCTCGTTGTCTGTGTCAAAATAATGTCTTCATAGCCAGTTATTGATTTGAGCAGAGATGAACCTCACGGGTAGCCAATTACGGGTTGTATTGTGGGTGATCAATCACGTCCCATCGAAAACGCTGCAGGAATATCTTCACTGCCACTGCAGAGTGCGGCCGAGAATTGTGTAGAACGAACCGCATGACAGTTATGTGGATTGTATAGCTTCTATCCAAATCTTTTGCCAGGCCCTCATACTTGGCGGAAGACTCTAATTTCTAGCCATCTTTACGTTGTCACCCTGAACTCAGAACTGAAAAGAGCGACATGATGCGAGAGACGGGCGTACTAGACACAGTGCCCAACGCATTCCCAATAACCCTCCTATTATAACTTTCACGCCGCAATGTCCACGACCAGTAACGAACTGACAAATCAAATTCCTCGTACATTTACGTGCTGCGAAATGCAATCCTCTACCTCGCACGCTGCGCTTAGTCCGCCTAGATTGTTCAGTATCCCAAATACCAATATCTAACATCACTATGAGTGGTAATAGCTGACTTTCCATAGTTTTAGGGGCCACAGTAGTTGCTTTGCAGAGGCAAGGGATATTAAATGTTGGCAGATCATCGATGGTGATTTCCATTTCATCATCGACGTTTAACCATTGATGGGTGATTGTAATCGAGCCCCAAACATCGATGTTAAAGAAGAGTTAATAGAATAGAAAAAAAAGAAACACACAAATACAGGGTGTTTCAAAAATGACCGGTATATTTGAAACGGCAATAAAAACTAAACGAGCAGCGATAGAAATACACCGTTTGTTGCAATATGCTTGGGACAACAGTACATTTTCAGGCGGAGAAACTTTCGAAATTACAGTAGTTACAATTTTCAACAACAGATGGCGCTGCAAGTGATGTGAAAGATATAGAATACAACGCAGTCTGTGGGTGCGCCATTCTGTACGTCGTCTTTCTGCTGTAAGCGTGTGCTATTCACAACGTGCAAGTGTGCTGTGGACAACATGGTTTATTCCTTAGAACAGAGGATTTTTCTGGTGTTGGAATTCCACCGCCTAGAACACAGTGTTGTTGCAACGAGACGAAGTTTTCAACGGAGGTTTAATGTAACCAAAGGACTGAAAAGCGATACAATAAAGTATCCGTTTGAAAAATTTCAACGGACTGGGACCGTGACGGATGAACGTGCTGGAAAGGTAGGGCGACCGCGTACGGCAACCACAGAAGGTAACGTGCAGCTAGTGCAGCAGGTGATCCGACAGCGGCCTCGGGTTTCCGTTCGCCGTGTTGCAGCTGCGGTCCAATTGATGCCAACGTTCACGTATCGTCTCATGCGCCAGAGTTTACACCTCTATCCATACAAAATTCAAACATGGCATCCCCTCAGCGCCGCTACCATTGCTGCACGAGAGACATTCGCTAACGATATAGTGCAAAGGATTGATGACGGCGATATGCATGTGGGCAGCAATTGGTTTACTGACGAAGCTTATTTTTACCTGGACGGCTTCGTCAATAAACAGAACTGGCGCATATGGGGAACCGTAAAGCCCCATGTTGCAGTCCCATCGTCCCTGCATCCTCAAAAAGTACTGGTCTGGGCCGCCATTTCTTCCAAAGGAATCATTGGCCCATTTTTCAGATCCGAAACGATTACTGCATCACGCTATATGGACATTCTTCGTGAATTTGTGGCGGTACAAACTGCCTTAGACGACACTGCGAACACCTCGCGGTTTATGCAAGATGGTGCCCGGCCACATCGCACGGCCGACGTCTTTAATTTCCTGAATGAATATTTCGATGATCGTGTGATTGCTTTGGGCTATCCGAAACATACAGGAGGCGGTGTGGATTGACCTCCCTATTCGCCAGACATGAACCCCTGTGACTTCTTTCTGTGGGGACACTTGAAAGACCAGAAACAGTTGAACAGCTGAAGCAGTACATCTCATCTGCATGTAAAGCCATTCCGCCAGACACGTTGTCAAAGGTTTCGGGTAATTTCATTCAGAGACTACGCCATATTATTGCTACGCATGGTGGATATGTGGAAAATATCGTACTGTAGAGTTTCCCAGACCGCAGCGCCATCTGTTGTTGCAATTGTAACTACTGTAATTTCGAAAGTTTGTCTGCCTAAAAATGTATTGTTGTCCCAACCATATTGCAACAAACAGTGTATTTCTATCGCTGCTCGTTTAGTTTGTATCGTCGTTTCAAATATAACGGTCATTTTTGAAACACCCTGTACATGTAATATTATATTAAATGATCTATAAGTACAGTAGTAATTAACATTACCAATCCCATAACTTTTTCTACAGACATTAAAAATGACATATTTGAGAGACGTTCCCTCTTCACTCTGCTGTGTTGTTGACGGACCAGATATCGTGCGTCTCAGAACAGTCTTTCAGAAGCTAACGATGTAGCTATATAGCTCAGCTATTTAAGTGCGTTAAAATAATACGATGAAAGGGCATTCTGAGCCAAGAGAAGTCTGCTAGTACTAAACATAGGCCTCAGTTTGAGGAAGAATTTTCTGAGAATGTACGTTTCGAGTACAGCATTGTCTGGTAGTAAAACATGGACTACGCGAAAACCGAAACAGAAGGGAACCGAAGTATATGAGGTGTGGTGGTACAAGAGGATGTCAGAAATTAGGTAGATTGACAAGGTATGGAATGAGGAGTCTCTCCGCAGAATCGGGGACTACAAGAATATATGGGAAACACTGACAAGATGAAGTAACACGACTTTGCGGATCAGCTACCACGGTACTAGAGGGAGCTGTAGAGGGTAAAATCTGTAGAGGATAACAGACACTGGAATACATCCAGCAAACAACTGAAGACGTAGGCTGCAATTGCTACTCTGAAATGTTGGCACAGGAAAGGAATTCGTGACCGGCCACATCAAACTAATTAGGAGACTGATGACTCAAAAAAAAAATGATTCCTTACTTCTAATGGATGTTTGTTCAATATCCGTGTGGTAACTTTTCACATAATAACTGAACTGTGGTGGTGGTTTATGTCCCAGTTTGGGAATTCTTCTGTTCTTGTCCTTTTTTACAATGTTCACTCCAAAAATCAAATTTTGTTTCCCTGTAATGTATCCACGGGTTACCCATCCCCAGTGACAATCGTTTCAACAGTTGCAAGGAAATCCCTGACAGTTTTATCTTCGAATGTGCTAAAGCGTCTTCAAGGTGAGATTTGAATGCAGGGTTGAACAACGTCGAACATCGGCGAACATGTTAAATTGTGTGCAGTTGCCAGAAAGCGAGTTTCATTTCTGTTATAACATTATTCAGATTCTTTCCGATAATCTATGTTGGTTGAGTTAAGAAATTTCAATATCTAACATATTAGGTTATTGTGATTATTGCTTGAAACACACTTTTCTACGAAAATTTCAAGAATACCCACTTCCATAGACAGCAGAACGTCACAGATCTTTGACACACCTAAAATATCTGTTGCAGGAAGCTCTCACCTAGTAGTTAGTGATATGACTGATTAATCACTAAACGTAGCTGTAACAATCTTTTAATTACATAAAACATTGAATTCTGTCTAGTGCATACTTCTAGAATCAGTTTTCTGTCAGATTACTTATTTGCTCATCACTTTATTTAAAGTGTGCTTACGTTATTCAAAGTATCAATTTTTTCAATTAAAATTTTTTGACGGTTTCGTGACTACCTGTTGATTTCTGTATCGGGTTTTTCGGCAGCCGTTTGTTTGACGGATTTCATGCCGTTTTACCTGCACTAGTGGCTGGCTTTGTCAAAGCTTGACCATGTATTGCTGGTGGCGAATTACCCGAAACAGAAGCCAACAGAAAATAAGTTAAAAAAAAAAAGAAATAAAGATCGTTCCAAACAACACGGGTACACAATATTTTACAGAAAAAGCACGAACAGAATGAACAATGAGAGGCTTACCTACAGCAGTATTTCCAGCCTTAGTTGGTGGAAAAATATTGTTTCCCCCTGTAGCATTCAGTACGTTCTTTTTGTCTCTTTATTATTAGAATTCGTTTGATATTTTCTTTGCCTCATTTTTCCCACGTAAGTTATGTACCGTTGAAATTTTCTTTAAAAAGTTATTTATTTTACTGATAACTTCTATTTATTTATTTTGCATTGCTTTGTTTATTTGGATTGTCTGAAACATTGTTTGAGAAGCTGCGTCTATCACAAACAATTAATCGAAACAGAAGTACGCCCGAGTGCGTGATTTCCAGGAAACTGTACTGAGTCGCCTAATGAAGAAACCAAGATTGTACCTAAGGTCCTTTCAAAAATCGTAACACTCTCTTTCATACATCTTTCCCTCTCTGACATTAAATCTGACAAAAACTTAATTGATTTCTGGTCGTATGAAACAAAGTCGCTTTAAACCTGTGAATGGCGTGCACTTCATTCACCATTCAGAGATAGTATTTCATATTTCTAATCCCAGCATGCTGGTATTCGGTAAAATAATAATTCAGGCAATATTCATAATTTTCATGGATTGCCTGATTTATTGGACGATTTTTACAGCTTGTCTCACACTGATCTGTGAGAGGAGCTTGGCGCTAGAAATTTTCTTTATTTATGGGTGAGGGCAGCAGTCTTCCTAGCAGCCATGATGGCTTCCCGTTTCCCGTTCCTTTTTCCGATCGCCAGGGTAGCACGTGGTGGCGTTTGAACATTCTCTAGTGGCCAAAGTTTCTCCTGTTCTCAGTTCCCCAACCTGCCTTACCAACCTTGTAAACGATATTTCTGCTCAATTTTAACGTCGCGAGGTCGCCTCCCTGTGAAATTCCGGCCCTCTGATTGGCCAGTTCAGGTGCGCGCCCGTTTTTCGCGGGAGGCTACCGAGCGATTCGCGCACAATCTTCTAAGTCTTTGGCTAATTCCTGGTGGTCGTCGTTGCACGCCTGCAACCCCTTCCTTTACTAAATGGGATTCTATTTGATAATACGGCGAACGTTACTTAAATTCCTTTCCTCCTGCTATTGTGGCGTGTTATGAACGTACGTTAGGGCAGGCTGCTGAACTCGAACATTTCTTCTCCCCACCCCCATTTGGTTGTATTATTGTTGGATTCACAATTGTTTAATAAATGAGTCCGTAAATCTTACATTCTCTCTCTTTCCTTACGTGAACTCACCCCTAGTGTAACGGAATAATGCGGAACTATAACGGTTGCAATAAGGTCGTGCAGGTCTCGCGCCACTAACGATGGCATAAAAATTCAATATCGCAAGCCTGGCACGACCATTGCACGCATGGCACCGATAACAGCAATAATCATGTTCAACTATTCCCCATTGATAAACTGGGAAGTGTTCACGCTCATTGTGAGTACGTGAGCTTTAAATCCACTTGATGTGGTGGAAGTAGTGGCCTCTGTTTTGCCTTGCTTGTTTAGACAAAAAATATCAAAAATCACAGCCCCTACAGCAAGGAATAGTAACCTGTAAAATAAAAAAGAGCCACCGCTTTTACCTGAAATGTTAACTTTTCTTTTTCTCTTTTAGCTTACCTGTGGCAATGAATAACGCCCGGGTCACTTCTCTCTGGAAATTGCTGCTGCTACCATTGAAAGCTAGTAAAACGGCGCGCCTCATTTACTGGGCGGCGAACCAACTATAGGTGAACTCCGCGTGCAATGAGTCCACGCAATGCAACTGCATTTTAAATTGCAGTTGTGAAACTTTACCTCAGGAATGACAGAGATGGGGAAATGGGTGATGACATGGTAAATTACGTTGATACTTATTCCTTTAAACGGTGTGTTGTCAAATTTTGAAAAGTCGCTTTACAGAAGTAATCTTCATTGTAATCAAGAACTGCAAAGAAACAATAAACTCTGAAAATACTTTAAAGTTCTTTGTTCAACAGTGTCATGTTCAAAGAACTATTACGAAATATATGTGTTCACCGCAGATTACAAACGGTTTCATTAATTGAGTTAATCTTTCCTGAAGTGTCGCTAATGTTATGTAATTAAGAATAGCGCAAAAGTTCTGTGCTGGATATTAAATCGTTATAATGCTTTTCAGGCAGCAGCTCGCTCACAATCAAAGCAAAGAAAATTAATTATTACTTTATTACAAAGTCTTATTCAAATCAATCTTTCTCTCCAGCAGTAAATATTTCAAAAACCATATTATTAAGTCAGTTTCCTCAATAAAGATAAATTTTTATCATTCTTGCCATGCCGCTTTCTCAGCCGTGGCTCACTTCACGATTACACGATGTAGACCATAGACTTACTAAATAAAAACTAGACCGCGCATTGGCGCTAGCGTCGCGTCCTCACACTGAAAGTGATACAAGCCGCCATTTGCAGGGAAACAGTGCGTAAACATGGTTCGTTCGTGTGCTGCTTTTAATTGTAACAGTAAGAAAGGAAACAAAGACGAAGACGGAAACAATGTTACATTTCACAGGTCAGTCATTTCTTGGAGAAATAATACATCATGAGCGTTTGTTTTTGTTTAGATTCCCCTTACAAATCATCATCATTTAAGACTGATTATGTCTTTCAGCGTTCAGTCTGGAGCATAGCCCACTTATAAAATTCCTCCATGATCCCCTATTCAATGCTAACATTGGTGCCTGTTCTGATGTTAAACCCATTACTTCAAAATCATTCTTAACCGAATCCAGATACCTTCTCCTTGGTCTGCCCCGACTCCTCCTACCCCCTACTGCTGAACCCATGAGTCTCTTGGGTAACCTTGCTTCTCCCATGCGTGTAACATCACCCCACCATCTAAGCCTGTTCGTCCTGACTGCTACATCTATAGAGTTCATTCCCAGTTTGATTTCCTCATTGTGGACACCCTCCTGCCATTGTTCCCATCTACTAGTACCTGCAGTCATCCTAACTACTTTCATATCCGTAACCTCAACCTTGTTGATAAGGTAACGTGAATCCACCCAGCTTTCGCTCCCATACAACAAAGTTGGTCGAAAGATTGAACGGTGCACAGATAACTTTGTCTTGGTACTGACTTCCTTCTTGCAGAAGAGAGTAGATCGTAGCTGAGCGCTCACTGCATTAGCTTTGCTACACCACGCTTCTAGTTCTTTCACTATGTTGCCATCCTGTGAGAATATGCGTCCTAAGTACTTGAAACCGTCCACCTGTTCTAACTTTGTTCCTCGTATTTGGCACTCAACCGGTTTATATTTCTTTCCCACTGACATTACTTTCGTTTTGGAGATGCTAATCTTCATACCATAGTCCTCACATTTCTGATCTATGTCTGAAATATTACTTTGCAAACTTTCAATCGAAACTGCCATCACAACTAAGTCTCCGCATATGCAAGACTGCTTATTTTGTGTTCACATATCTTAATCTCACCCAACCAGTCTATTCTTTTCAACGTATGATCCATAAATAATATGAACAACAGTGGAGACAGGTTGCAACCTTGTCTTACCCCTGAAACTACTCTGAACCATGAACTCAATTTACCGTCAACTCAACTGCTGCCTGATTGTCCATTTAAAGACCTTCAATTGCTTGCAAAAGTTTGCCTCCTGTTCCATAATCTCGTAGAACAGACAATAACTTCCTCCTAGGAACCCGCTCATATGTCTTTTCTAGATCTATAAAGCATCGATACAATTCCCTGTTCCACTCATAACACTTCTCCATTATTTGCCGTAAGCTACAGATCTGGTCCTGACAACCTCTAAGAGGCCTAAACCCACACTGATATTCATCCACTTGGTCCTCAACTAATACTCGCACTTTCCTTTCAACAATACCTGAGAAGATTTTACCCACAACGCTGATTAAAGAGATACCTCTGTAGTTGTTACAATCTTTTCTGTTTCCATGTTTAAAGATTGGTGTGATTACTGCTTTTGTCCAGTCTGATGGAACCTGTCCCGACTCCCAGGCCATTTCAATTATCCTGTGTACCCATTTAAGACCTGACATTCCACTGTATTTGATGAGTTCCGACTTAATTTCATCCACCCCAGCAGCTGTATTGGACTGCAATCTATTGACCATTTTCTCCACTTCCTCAAATGTGATCCTATTTCCATCATCATTCCTATGCCATTCTACCTCGAAATCTACCCTTCAGAATATTCCCTCCATTTGCCCAAGGCATCCACAGGATTCACCAGAGTTTTCCTGACCTGTCCAAAATACTTGTCATTTCCTTCTTATCTCCCTTTCGAAGACTGCTAATTACACTCCAGAATGGTTTTCCAGCAGCTTGACCCAAAGTCTCCACCCTGTTTCCAAAGGCTTCCGAAGATTTCTTCTTGGATTCTGTAGCTATCTGTTTGGCTTTGTTTCTTTCTTCAACATAACTTTCTCTGTCTACCTGAGTTCTAGTATGCAGCCATTTTTGATACGCCTTCTTTTTCCTCTTACAGGCTGCCTTGACTGTGTCATTCTACCAAGCTGTTTGCTTCATCCTACTTTTACACACTACTGTTCCAAGACATTCTTTAGCCATTTCTAGTACTGTGTCCCTGTACCTTGTCCATTCATTTTCCAATGACTGTAATTGACTACATTCAACTAACTGGTACCTTTCTGAGATCGCTGTTACGTACTTGTGTCTGATTTCCGTATCCTGAAGTTTCTCCACTCTTATCCTCCTACATATGGACCTCACCTCCCACACTTTCGGCCTCATAATCCCAATTTCACTGCAGATTAAATAATGATCAGTGTCATCAAAGAATCCCCTGAATACACGTGTGTCCCTCACAGCCTTCCTGAATTCCTGATCTGTTATTATATAGTCAATGACAGATCTGGTTCCCCTGCCTTCCCAAGTATAGCGGTGAATGTTCTTATGTTTAAAAAAGGAATTGGTAATTACTAAGCCCATACTTGCACAGAAAATCAAGAGTTGTTTCCCGTTCCTGTTGGCCTCCATATCCTCTCCAAATTTACCCATAGCCTTTTCATACCCTTCTGTTCGATTTCGAATCCTGGCGTTAAAATCACCAATGAGCAGAACACTGTCTTTGTCCTTTACTCTAACAACTACATCACTGAGTGCCTCATAAAAACTATCCATCTTATCTTGACCTGTCCCTTCATAATGCGAATATACTGACACAACCCTAATTTTCTTGCTAGACACGGTCAAATCTATCCACATCAGTCGTTCGTTTACATACCTTATTGCAACTACACTGGGCTCCATTTCTTTCCTGATGTATGTAAATCCCTACACCTCATTGTGCTGTTCCTGCTTTGACTCCTGACAGGTAGATCTAGTATTCTCCCACTTCCTCTTCTTTCTCACCCCTTACCCGGATGTCACTAACAGCTAAAATGTCCAGTCCCATCTTAATTGCAGCCTCTGCCAGCTCTACCTTCTTCCCAGAGTAGCCCCCATTGTTATTAATAGCTCCCCATCTCATTACCATTTGTTTGTTAAGTCGTATCTTAAGAGTCCCTGGTTTGTCAGTTAGAGGTGGGACTCCATCACCTTCAAAGGTCCGAGGCATTTTGCTCTGATTGTTGCCAGCATCATATTTAAAGTACCAGGGAAGCAGGTTGCCCTAGCCTTACTTGCCCCGAGTCCCATTGGGTTTTACCCCTAACGGCTGTGGGACTAACCGGTGGATTTGGTAGTCTTTGCCGTATGAGCACAAAGGTGACCATGACTCAGAATATGTCCGAGATGCTCAGACTTATTCCAAAGTAGCTGGTATCCCGAATGTCGGGACCACTTACTTGGCCACTCATACGTTGCCCGTGGCTCATGAACTAGGACATGACTACAGGAACCCACACAATAAACCACCCCTTACAAATGATTTTCTCAATCGGAAATGGATTGTTGCTACTCGGAGAGAGAACTTCCAACCGACAGCAAATCATTTTATGTGCTCTCTTCATTTTGAAGAGAATTGTTACATGGAAAATTATGTAAATAGGTGTCAACTGAAGGACGATGCTATACCGATAGTATTTGGATTTCCAACTCGTTTGAAAAAGGTATAGTTTTTGCAAAGCCAGTTAATGCAAATGCTAAATGTAGGTGACAGCAGATTTTTCTATACCCTAACCTGATGTCTATATTTACACCTTATACAGTATCTAATAAACTTTCTGCTACAAAAATTGCAAGCTACATAGGGAAAAAGTTGCAGTGTTAGGTTACAGACAAAGGTACTTTGTTGCATGTCAAGTACTTATATTGTATTTGCATATAAATTACTAAAAATATTAACAGGGTTAATGTACTAAGTAGAACTGAATGAAGAAGTAGGCACATGATAGGTATTTAGATTTTTTATCAAATATATTTTAAGTATGAATCAGAGGTAGGTAAAACAATTGTGTTTAGAAACTTAACATATGTTGTCAGACGGTGATCATACTTCGTAAATGGTCAAATATTTGATCAAATGTAGCAAACTCAACCACTTTCAGAGGTGCTATCAGTGTTAAAAACTAATGTGCGAATGAAATTCCTGCGGTATTTAAAGTGATATGGGTTATTACAATTAATCATATCAATATTCGAGTGTAGACAATACTGTGCTAAACAAAAGTAAGCCTGCAAAATGTACACAGTAGTCGGCAAAAAGCAAACAGGACCTGACAGGAAAATTATGTAAATTAAATAATAATCGTACTGTCTGCTACTTTAAAAGTTTCATGTAATTATCTAATGCAAATAGCTCGATCCACCTTGTCAGAAATGAGCCTTACATTCTTAAATATCGCGTCTCTATGCAGACGTATTTCTGAAATTAGGAAACTTCATTGATGTAAGTATACTTTTAAAATAGATTCGAATACTCAGTATTTTTTAACAAACAGGTGTTTATTTTGTGCTTCAATTTGCTCTTGCTGCGTCTCATATACTTCAGATCACAACCCCAGTACTAAGATTCATCCCTGCAAATGGCGGCGATCAGCTGCTTCAGTTGGGGGGCTTCGCCTCTACGGCGTGGTAGGGGCTTGATGCGGACTGACTCTCTGTGACCAGCATCCGTGAGGAGCGGCCAACGCAGAGATGTTACTGCAGATGCGGCGTGTCGCAGATGACGTTGCGTGCTATCTGAGAAACAAAGGAAGCGTGGCTGCCATCTGCGTATCCAAGCTATAAGGGAAACTGGTAGCGAACACATGTCGACATCTCTTATACAGCCCTCTGGTCTCTATGGCCAGAATTTTGCAGAGTAAATTTCGTAGATGACAAGGCTAGGCTGCGAAATTCGATAACGAAGTTGTGAAAAAAATCTCTCTCACATGGAGAAAAGAGATAAAGCAATTGTTTAAATAAAGCTACAGAGTGACATAAAAATTATCTCAAATTACAATTAATCTTAAGGAGGGTAGGACGTCAAACGGGCCGACTTGGAGCAGGAGAGACACAACAGGAAATTATAATTTCCACTATCTATACTTTTACAAGTAAATTCATAAAAATTTGTCACCATGACCATGAAGAATTCAGGATTCACACTTATAGCTGTAGAAGTTCAAAAACGTAACAAAATAATTTTTTTTACATGTCAAATTTTATCATTTTTTTCACTTAATATTGTCTGCATTTGTTGCTATAGGTACAGTTTTCTTCATAAGTAAGAGATTCTTCGATGAATTTTGCGATACAAACCATACTTACCGCTGTGTGAAACTTTAGCATTTATTTAATTTATGAAAATATGAATGAGCTGCTACATTTTAAACTTCATGTTGAGAAAAACCTCAAGTTTTATAGTTAATTATCTCAATTTCTACCACAGTTTTTAATATATTTGGAAAATTCTAGGGTTTTGCTTTAATGAGTTTATGTTTACTAAGCATACAAAGTCCGAAAGTAATAGGATATTTGTTTTGGATGTTACATATACCTAAGTACAAATATTTGTGTTTTGTGGTAAAATACCCATGTCGCATTGCTGGTGTCAAAATTTCAAACCCCAAATTATTGAAGGAAGGCTTCAAATAGTATTAAAATGTGTGGAGAAGAAATACGCAACAAAGAAAACAAAATCTTAAGAACAGAAAACGTGTAATATATCGACAAGACTTGTATAACAATGCTACTAAACATAGAAATAGAAATGACATGGGAAAGAAAATGTTGTGTGCAGATTCATAAACGCATACAAAACTTCTTCACGAGGATAAGCTATTGCAAAATTATTTCTTGTATACAAATGTGCAAAGAAAAGTAGATACAAAGTTCTATAAAATATCGACGCTTCAATCATGTACAAAATTTACTTTATTGGGTAGAAGCATGTTGAGTCGTAAAACAGTGTTCAAGTTCTATTTGCATAGGTGGAAGTGTGATTTGTGAAGCTTACTACATCAGCAATTACTACAGTTCAAAGTGCTACGTTCTACTGAATGCTCAAGGTCAAGTTATTATTAAAGAATAGGGGATGAGTTCTGGAAAGTATGGGTTTGTGCACAAGTGATGTATTGTTCCTGATTTAAGAATGCAGTAGTCATTAAGATCAGTCACTTGTGAGTCATATATGTAATATAGCTGTAGCGAAATTAAATTCTTACCCTATGCACGTGCCTGCAAGCGATATTAGACTAAAATTAAGTTCGTTACTCTAACCCACACAAAACAGAAATTTAGAAGTTCAAACATGCGTTAAAGTTACGCACCGAGTGTAGTATTGGTGCACTTGAATGACTACGAACTTAAATCACTAACTAATAGTAACCACACAATGAGAAAAAAGTTTAAAAGGTATCATGGCTAATACATAAAAAAAATTGTGATAGATTATGTGATGTTATATGGTTCCTATGGCTCTGACCACTATGGGTCTTAAATTCTGAGGTCATCAGTCCCCTAGAACTTAGAACTGCTTAAACCTAACTAATCTAAGGACATCAGACACATCCATGCCCGAGGCTGAATTCGAACCTGCGACAGTAGCGGTAGCGTGGTTGCAAACTGTAGCGCCTAGAACCGCACAGCCAACACGCCGGCTATATGATGTTATAAGTTAAAATTTCTTTGCTTTTTTCCTCCTTTGAGGAAAAGATTAAGTTACTTTCTGTAGCAATATTGCATGTTTTTCATCTTGTGCTACGTTCCTATGCTATAATTGCCAAGGAGGAAAGGGTGTAAGAACAAACAGAGAAGAAATCATAAGAAAAAATATTATCTCAGGCAAACCGTACTACTTTCCTTCACGTCAGTCTGTATGTGACTATCACAAAGCGTTCTTATGCAGAGAAAAAATTATTTGTTACTGAAGTACAGCACTTAAGTATATTATTCCTCAATTCATTTACTGAACATTACACATCGACTCCCGTAGATCACATGGCAAGACTGTGAAAAGACACATAATTGCATAATTAAAGGAAACTTCCGTATACCTATAAAGAATATTGATTCATTATATTTCAAAGTATTTATTATAAATAAATCATCATGAAGTCCCTATAATCCCTAACGTAATTTCATATTTTCAAGTGAGCTGCTTCTGTGTTGGGAGCGCTGTGGAGCGCTTTGCATTGGATCTCTAACTGCGCTTTCTTTGTAAGAGACTCTATGGCTGGTCGGACTCGTTGTTGGAAGCTAATCGCCAGTACTGTTGGGCAGTTGGAAGTTAGTCACCAGCACTGATGGAAGTACTATTGGGCAGTTGGAAGTTAGTCGCCAGCAGTGATGGAAGTACTGTTGGGCAGTTGGAGGTGAACAGCCAGCAATGATGGGTGTTAGATGTGAGAAGTTAGCATTGATGGAGGGTAGAGGTCTGAAGTGTTAGCGTAGGATAACGATCTGTACATGTTCGACTTGGAGATCGAATATTATTCATGATTATATACATTTGTACTAGATGTCAACGACGATTTGTATTCGTGTCTGAACTGGACGTCACATTATTAAAGTAGAAAAATACATTATTTGGTTTGCAACAAAATCTTTCCTTTGCTAAGCACATGCCCATTAGTAGTTAGTGGATTTAGTAGTTAGAATCTTTTATACAGCTGGCAGTATTGACGCTCGCTGTATTGCAGTAGTTCGCGTAATGAAGATTTTTATGAGGTAAGTGCTTAATGAAATGCATAGGTTATTGTTAAGATTTCTTTTCAGTCAGGGGCATTCTTTTGAATTAATTATTTGAATTCAGGTTGCAATTTTTTTGAGCAGTCAGATTAAGTTGCGCTGGAATATTGTGGGTCAGCGTTGACATGACAAGAAAAAGTAAAGAGGAAGTAGGCTCAGTACATTCAGTTTTACTCAGCTGTTTCAGAATCAAATAACGTAGAAGTTTCACATTCTCGATCATTCTGCAATTTAAGTACAGATACACTTATTTCAATAAAGAAGTCTCCATCTCTTATCGTCATCATCAGCAACATATAAAAATATAACTTCGTAGTCACAAAAGTTTTCTTGGCAAAATCTTTAATTATGGAATCTCCACAATCATCTTCATTTTCTCTATATGTAGCATCTACATTTCAACATTATCATTTCTACTCAGTTAAAAAAAGAATTTCTTATGACTCTGAGCTCATAGCGTCGATTCCTTCCTACGCTGTTACAACATCCATCACTGAGCAGAAAATTACCTCCTTCAGTCATCCATCTGCAATTCTAAACACACTAAGCACTATGCATCTACACAGGATAGAGAAAGCTGTGATTCTTTCCGACTCTGCTAAATATTAGATGTTATCTATTTCCTTAAAAACAACTTCATTAATAGACAGCATACCTGTTCGACGATGTCTTCAGTTAAAATGGTATAAAAATGTGCATTGTTAGCAGATGTACGGTCATGTCTGCAACAGTAAATGTACGAATAAGAATGAACACCTGATGTGAAGAAAATAGCACCAACACAAGCTTTCTCTCAAAGTCATAGACGTAAGAAAAGGAAAATTCTACTGAAACTCTACATAAGCCCAACAAATATGTGTCCATAAAATACAGTTCACAAAAATGCAGGTAAAAACACTTTCTGAAAAATCTTGTGTGAGAACATGCAGTTCCTCCATAATATCAGAACTAAATGGCATAAGAAATAAATGAGACAAAGCATGTATAAAACCTTCCTCAATAAAATTTTGTCGCCTGACATGCCCGTAAAATCTCGCCTCAGTTGATTGCCTTAACGTTGATAATGTACTGCAAGCCTCTAGTTTGCTTGATTCGCAACGTTTCTATATGAACAGCATCGGGATGGGTGGTCCGTCGAATGCGAAAAAGTCCGTCGTATAAGGGAAGAATTTCTGACACTCACCTTTACCTGTGTGAGACAGGTGATGCGATCGAATTAAAACCTCTAACGTAGGTGAAAATCTTTATTGTTTCTTTTTGTTTTTGAGCGTTTTTCCTGGTCTCTGCCGTTTGTTTTATTTTATTATTTCTTTTTATGTCAATGTTAATGATTTCATAAATTTGTACGCATTTCCTGAAAAATGTATACATGTTCATCCAGTTCAGTAAGTTTCCTATGATAGTACAATCTACATAATTTATTTAGTCTCATAATTATACGTTTTAATTGTGTACTGTAGAGGGAATATAGGTTTACTATTTCTACTTTTCAAAGTGTGAATCCAAGAACTGATTCAAATTGCTGTCCATTGTCAGAAATTGCTTTGTCTTACATGATCTACTTCTTGTAAGAAATTCTTAACAAAACCTGCAGGTACCGTTATAGCTGTGAAGGAAACAAATTTAGAAGTTAACTCTACTGCATCTAAAGTAAATCCTTGTTTTGTCGTTGGGACTGGGCCATTGAGATCAACTGCAGATAGATGACGTACTTTTACCGGAATGATAGAGAAAATGTGAACAAAGTATGAGACTGAAGGTGACTTAACTCTCTGATGAAGTTTACATTTAGCAACAACACGACGAATACTTTTTCTATGTCGAAGAAGTAAGAAGTCTGACTTCTTGGTATGCGAAAACATTTTCTTGCATCATAATGAGAATAACTGAGCTGTATATGTCACACAAGGTTTTTATTATTTCTTCTGGAATGTATATAAGCCAAGAAAAACTGCTTAAATTCTGTGGTTTGGAAAAAATGTTGTTGCTCATTATGTAGCATCTTCTTACAATAGAATTGCTCTTGTCGTACCATCGTTGTTTGATATCTTTCCAAATCTAATATTTGTCATGTTCTTTAGTTATGTCGCTCAGAGCAGATGAAATGAAATTTTTAAAGGCTACCTGTTGTATGTTTAAAAGGCTAAACTTGTTTTGGCAAAAGGCTTGTGCTGTATAATGTTGTATTCCATCAGTCGATCGTGAAAGGGTGTCAACAACTATGTTCTATGTGCGAGGAACTAAAGTTCTTGTAGGTACAGTGCCCAAGGAGCCGGATGTATGTGGGAGAGTTTTGCGGTCATTAAAAACTGCAGTGCACAGTGGTCAATATAGATTTTAGTGTATTTTTCAGATAAGAAGCAACGAAATTTTGTAAAAGCCTTAACGACTGCTAGAGCTTCGAGTCTGTGACTGAGTAATTATGTTCTGAGACAAAACACAGCTAGCGAAAGTAACGCTCTTTTGTACTATAACATTCTCTTCAATATCCTGAAATAAGAGTACTCCAAGGGCGGTCTTTGAAGAATCAGTGACAATGCAGAAATCACAAGAAAGGTCAGGATGGAAAAATAATGGTGCGTTAATTAATACATGTCTTAGACTATCAAATTCTGTTTGAGCTTGTTTATCCCAAAGTCGGACTGACTTCTTACAAGTTAATTGGCATAATCATGGAGTGTTGAAGAGCTGTGCAATCAACGAAGTGACAAAAACAATTTGAGACAAAGAAAGCTTTTAACGTGGCGTTTTGGTGTAGGAGTTTGAATGTTACGAAGTGCCTATAATTTCTCAGAATCTTTTAGAATGCCTGTGCCTGAAATGATTAGCCCTCAAAATTTAATGCGAGATTTTGTATATTCAGATTCACCAAGATTGACAGTGATGCCACGATTTAAAAAGCTTAGAACAATAATTTTATAGTGGAATTATCGTCATACCAAGTTTTCTCCGCTATGAGAACATTATCGATGTAAGATACGATTATGTCTTTTAGATAGTTTGTAAGAATGATATTAAAATGTCTAATGAAATCAGGTCAGGAAATATTTAAACTTCAATATAGTTTGCAAAATTGGTAGCTGTTTCCAAAACATAAGAATTATGTGTATTTATGACGGTTTCGATGCAACTCAATCTGCCAAAATTCGATATGAGAACAGAGGTAGATAATATGGTAATATCATGAAATTTTTGTAGTAATACCTCCAATGTATGAGATCTATCAGTTTCTGTAACAATAATTATGCTTGTTTGTCGGGAATCCAATGCTAGTCTGATCGAGCTATCTGTCTTCTCAACAATATGAAGTTGGCTGTTATAAGAGCTGATGCAGGTTCTATGATATCTTGTTGTAGCATAAGCTCAGTCTCGTGTTGCACTCTTCTTTTTTTTATACTCGAGTGGAATATTATGGAATGGGACTGTAAATTCACACACAAGTCTTCGAATTGTACCTTTAATTGTATAAAGAACATGAGAGTGAGACTGTAATATGCGGTATAATTGTTGCTTTTTCAGTATCTGTCGCGAGTTGAACTTACCTACTTTGTTCCGAATTACCTGTAAAAGATATGTGTCACATTCGGCGTCTTCATTGTTGTGAAGTCAAAAAATGAAACCTGTTAGCATCTTGTTCTTCTTTCGTCATGCAACGATCGAAATATAATGTAACCACAGTGTCTTTATTTTTTAAAGAAACGTAAGAATTATTTAAATCAAGTACGGCTTTGCGTCTGCTCAATAAATCCATGCCAATCAGGACTTCGATTGTAAGTAAAGGAACGATTAAGAAATTTGCAAAACATGTGTGGGCTTGTATAGTGAATTCTAAATAGGTTTCCGTTTTAACATACACTCCTCTCCCTGAAATAGAACCTTTACTTTAGTACTCTATAAAGATAGTGATGGGTATGTTTCATCTTCGTTACATCTATTGAAAGCCGTCTCACTGAGCTTGGAAGAGATGGATCAAAACCTGCTATAAGGTCTGTTTACCTAGGTGTATGATAGTAACATAGTGGTCAATGTTTCATTTATTTTCTTCTTTCTCTTGAGTCCCTGATGTCTTCCACATTAATGACGTTTATAACAATGGTCTTGGAATGAGTTGTATTCTACGTTGACAGTGCGAGTGCATCTTCCGGAGGCTGTGATTCTAGTCATTGTTGTCCCACGCCATCGCGTCTTAGAGTGCTACCATAAAGGGGATGCTGCGGAATAACCCCAGCAATCTGAACTCAATGTTGCGGTGGTGAATTGTTTATGTTGTCTTGTCTTGGAAGAAATCCCTTGTCAGAACTGTGTATGGTTGCTGTCGGTATCCGTGCAGATAGTTATTCTGTACGTAATTTTTCCGTGTGTGATGTGGGTAATTGTATTTTAGCTGATGTGGTTGCCGATTTACGTCATTATTCATGTTTCAATCTGTGTTAGATGGTGGCTGATTCTGTCTTTGGAAATGTGATTGTCGTAGGGATAGGCTCCTTGACTGAAGCTTTGTATTGCTTGCCTGAGAGTGTCTGCCGCTGTATGAATAGTTTATATTGTCTAATTCCAGTAATTGTAGCACATCAAGCAAAGCATCTGAGTGGTCTTTCTGATGTTCTGTTAGCAATAACATTCGTAGTGATCTTGATAATCTCGAAGTACAAAGTTGTATTAAAGCAAAAGTGCTGTATGGTTCTGTCAGATGTTGGTTTTGTTGTACCATTTGTTCGCAAAATTCAGTCATTGCTGGAAAGAGAGAATTTTCAAAACTGGGTAAGCTGATTAGTTTGCCTTTTACTCCACGTTGTGTCATTTCTGGTCGATATGCAGCGAGAAATGCGTTCGAAGTTCTTGTAACGAATAAAACTGCCTAGCGATCGGTCGCATCCTCGTCGCAGGTTCACCTAAAATACTATAACCGAGTTCAAGTTTGTGTGACCTGCCAGCTGTTTGGTGGAGGAAAGCTAAATTACTGAACCCAGTCTAATGGGTGCAAGTCGTTCGTACCACTCCTGAAAACTTCGAAATTTCGAATAAAAAGAAAGTGTTTGTAATCAAAACTTTCGTATTTTTGTGTCCCAAAATTGTCACGCCTCGTTGAAGAAAGTGGTTAAAAATTCAGTTCTGTTTCCGCAATCTCTTTCTCTAGCGATGATAAGTGTACTTGTTCCTGTGCACAGCTGTGATGATGTCTGTCAAAGTCATGCAAGATGTCTTCCGTTGTTAGTCTTTTTTATACATCAGCGAATAGAGAATGTAGTATGTGAACTTCACGTTTTTATTTATCATTTATAACAATCAGTGTTTCTTTGAATTGTTCAAGCGACTGACATTCTTCCGTCTCGTTAAAATGTATCGGATGTGTAGTGTCAGTGTGTGTGTTAGAATTTCAGTTAATTATCAGTGTTATTAAAATTCACCAACATATTATTTTATTTTATGTGAAGGATAGCAGTGTCGGCTTTTCATTACGCCATCTTCAGGCCCCATACGCATCTATCCAAATAAACGAACGCCATAAATCACTGGATATTGTCAATTCAGTAGCTACACAACTGCTTCATTCGAAGAGTTGCTATCACGTGTTCGAATAAAGCAACTGTATAAAGATTGAATTCACGATAGCCAGTGATTTATGACGCTATACTACAAGTTCGTTTATTTGGTTGCGTGTGGGGCCTGAAGATGGCATGATGAAATGCCGAAACTGGTAGCCTTGACATAAAATGAAGGCATACTTAAGTTACACGGCTGTTGTGAATTTTATTATTATTGACAATTACTTAAGCAGTCGATGTTCCCTGGCCATGATGTATCAACAGAGATTGACGGTTTAAATTAATTTGTGGAATAATGTGCGACAGATCATCTACCTGCTCCTTTAAAGTGCGGTACTGTTCTTTAGTTTTCAAGTACATGTATTTCGTTAGTGTGTATAGTGATTCTATCTCTTCTCCTAATTGTTGTATCTGTTGTTCCTGTAATTCTGATAGTTCTCATAATTTTGTGACTAGTGCATTGGGTACTGCATTGTCGATTTTTGCCACCATTTCTTCTTTCTCCTTGATGTACTTGTTAGTGACGTCCTTGAATCTGCCATCTACTAATTGTTCTCTCTGTGTGATGTGTTCATCTAAACGTGTCTGGGTAATGGAAATCCTCTCTGTTCGAGTAGCTAAATTCGTCAGTCTGGTTTAATGTCATTACTCACTGCGTTTGTTCTGTGCTTTCCTCTGCCATTGTCTGAATCGCGTCAGAAATTTCAAAAGATCTAATGCGTTCCTCCTGTTTCTTGGTAAAGTCGTCAACCTGAGTAGTGAAATGTGTTTTTAATTCTTCTCCTCTTTTTAACATTTGTTGTAAAATTTACATAAGATCTGTGTCATTTAAGGAACGCGTGACATTCGCGGATGGCGGAATTGATTGTTTCTTAGTGTTCTCTGAGATGCAGTTTGTTTTGACAAAATTTGGCATCATCTGGTTAGAGTTGGTGTCTGTTAGAATGAAATTCTCATTTGTCACTCTACAATCGTGAGAACTTTCTCCGAATGAAATGCCTATGTTGGAAAATATGGCGCATTCGATACTCTGTTACGTGTCTGGGTTGAGCGCAAGCTGACTGTTGTGGAGTGCAGTCGTGTATTGCATCGTTACTTCAGGGTTGCATACACTGAGATTAACTGCTAACTCATCGGAAGACATAGTTGCGTGGGACTTGAAGAATTCTGATTCTGAGATTGCTGGTTGTTCGTGCTCCTTTCAGCATTAGGCATCTCGGTGAAATAAAATTTACTAAGTACAGGAAATAAGAACATCAAAACTGTTCCTACTAGGCTGAAAAAAGAATACAAAAAACGGTTAGGAATTACTTCAGCGATGCTACAAATACCATAAAAATGCAGCAGAAATTTACCGAAAAAAGATCGTAGACAAGAGCCGACTGCAAAATTTACAAAAAAAAACATCCTCGAAGCACGTCGTTTGAAGATAATCGCCAAGTGAACACTTCTTTAAAACTATTAGGTTTGTTGATAATTAAATTTATTAAGTTTTCATTGGCAGTTGTTTTGCTTTGATTGTTTGAAAGGTTGTTCGAGAAGCTGTGTCTATTTCACACAATGAATCGAACCGGAAGTTCAGCTAACTGCATGACTTCCAGGAAAGTATTCTCAGCCGTCTAATAAAGAAAAGCAGATTCTACGTAAGGCCCATTTCAATATGGTACCACACTGTTTCATACCTCTTTACTTCCCTGACATGAAATTTGTCAAAACCTTAACTGATTTCGGAGTGTATAAAAGAAATTCCTTGAAATCTGAAATATAATTTTTCTTCTTCTCTTTTGGCCTGCCTGTGGCAATGAATAATGCTCGAGTGACTGCTCTCTGGAAACTGCTGGTGCTGTTGAAAGCTATTAAAAGGGCGCGACTCATTTACTGGGTGGCAACAAACCACAGGTGAACTCCGCGTGCAGTGAGTCCATGTAAAGCAACTGCATGTAGTATTCCAGTTGTGAAACTTTACTTAATGAATGACAAAGATTGAAAACTAGATGATGAAGTGGTACATTACGTTACTTCTGATCGCTTTAAGCTGTGTCCTAGCAGCTTCAGAAAAGTCAATTTAAAAAAAATTCTGGTTCATTATAATTAAGAACTGCAAGGAAATTACAAATCTGAAAATACTTTAAAGGTGTTTTTTCAGCAGTGTCATGTTCAGAGAACTATTACAAAATATACAGGGCGATTCACGAAAATATGCAAATATTTTAAAATGTTATTCTACAAGTAAAACTAAAGCACGATTTCCGTTTATTTTGTTGTTACTGATCTGGTGTGATCTGGCGAATCTAATAAAACATGTCCCAGACGTGTATCTGCAGTAGTTTTCCAGAACATCCAGGGAAGCAAAGATGTAATTTCAAATTAAAGCACTTGGCCCAATTTTGTTTTTTAACTTCCAGACAAAGATCAAAGTTTTCAGCAGAAGTTATGGAGAATTTAATTTAGGAAAAATTATGGTAATAACGTTAACTGAAACTGTATGAATGTGTAAGATAATGTGCTTTTATTAATACCATAGCACACGCGAATTCAGGTTAAACCGGAAAAAATAAAGCTCAGTGTTAAGAAAGTTCTATTGTACAGTGCACTGAACAGTACAGAAAACTAACTCGATTGAAAGTTAGGAAACTATTGAAACAACTCACTAACGGTTGCCAACAGTGACATAAACGTTTCTACATTATAATTGGAAAGTAAACAAATATATTTGAATAATAATCTTTGCTTCTCTGGATGGTCTGGAAAACTACTGTAGATACACGTCTCGGACATGTTTTATTATATTCACCAGACCAATAACAAGAACATAAATGGAACTCGTGCTTTACTTTAACCTCGTACAGTTTTGCAATGGCTTCATATTAGCGAAACTGCTACACTTCAGGCAGAATCTTTTATTAGCCGTAACTTCGTATTTAAAAATTTGCGTACCTATGTTTAAATGAACTTTTTTCTTTAACTTTATTTGTAGCATATTATTATTGGTGTTTTGCCCTTAAAGAGCGCATTTGGACTAAACTACATGGCCAGTTCCTTTTGCTGCCCTCCTTGCTGCCCAAACTTCCCTCATTCGCTCGCTGTGTTTCTGTTTCCGGTCCTCTGTCCATGCTTCTTGTCGGCTTTGTGTCTTCGGCTTCATCTTGATTGCCTTTTTGGCTACCCATATTTCTTTCATCTTCTGGCTGTGATCTTGCTTGCGTTCTTCAGTCCATTTTATGCCTGTTCGTTTGTCACAATGTATGTCATGTAGTTTACTTTTCTTAATGATGTTTCTGAAATTTATTCTGTCGTTTATTGTGTCTGCTGTTATGTTGAGTTGGTTCAGGTCGTTTTCTACGTCTGCCACCCATTTGTTGTTTCTAGTTGTTACCCAGTCAAGATCTGTTTGGTCAGCCTGTGTGGTGGCATTCTGTATAGGTGTCCATAGAATTGTAGTCTGCGTTTTCTAATTTTTTCTGTGATTGTCTCCGTATGTTTGTATAGTTCCTCTGTAGGTTTCTTGATCCATATTCCATTGTTGTTAGTTGCGCCAAATATTTTCCTAAGTATTTTCCGTTCTGTTTTTTCTAATTGTCTGATACGTGTATGCCCTAGGATTAGTGTGGTCTCTGCTGCATATAGTGCCTTGGGGAGCACCACCGTGTCGTAATGGCGTAATTTGGCTTTTTGTGAGATAGACTTCTTGTTGTAATGATTCCACACTAATTTGTATGCCTTGTCCAGTTTAGTCTTTCTTTCTTCGTTTGAGTCTCTGTTATGTCCACTCATTTGTAGTGTTTCACCGAGGTATTTGAAGTTTGCCGTTTTGTAAATCGTGCCATACTTTGTGTTCAGAGATGAGAGTTTCTTTGTGCTCATAAACTGAGTCTTTTCGTAAGAGATCTGTAGTTCAGTTTTGGAAGCAATTTCGTGCAGTTTTTCAATAGTGTCTTTTGTTTCCTTTATACCTTTTGTGACAATCGCCAAATCATCTGCAAAAGCCAGGCATTTAATATGTAGGTTTCCTAAGGTTATCCCCTGTTGTGATGTTTCCCATTCTTTTATGACCTTATCTAACACCAGATTGAAAAGGAGAGGTGAGAGGCCATCGCCTTGTCGGACACCTGTGCGAATTTCAAAGGGCTCTGATAGTTCCCCACAGAACTTTACTTTGGAAGTCGTGTTGGTTAAAGTTTGCTCTATGATAGCCCGTGTTTTGTTGTCTACTTTGTATTCTGCTAGAATTTTGAAGAGAGTTTTCCGGTCGATAGATTCGTACGCCTTTCTGAAGTCGACAAAGGTAATGATCAGGTTCTGTTTGTGTTGTAAAATCATTTTCAGGTTCCAAATTTGTTCCGCACAAGACCGCCCTTTACGGAAGCCTGCTTGGTATTCCCCAATCAAGTGGTTGGTCTGGCATTCTAGTCTGTTGAGTAAAGCCTTAGAGAGGATCTTGTATGTGACCGGTAGTAGGGACATTACTCTGTAGTTGTTCGGGTCAGTCTTGTCGCCTTTTTGTGTAGTGGGTGTATCAGGGCACTTTTCCAGTCGTCAGGTCTTCCAGATATCTTCCAAGATCCTGTGGATGTCTTTGTTGAGTTCTGGGTCTTGTAACTTCCATATTTCCGCGATGATGCCATCTTCTCCTGGTGCTCTACGATTCTTGAGTGACTTGATTATTTCTTTAACTTCTTGTAGAGTTGGAGGTTCATTATCTGGATTGTACGTGCTCGTTTCTGTCATCATTTCTTCCATTGGGGGGTCTGTGTTCAGCAGTTTTTCAAAGTACTTTGCCAGAATGTCACAACTGTTTTTGGTATTGGTTTCTAGGGTTCCATCCGGTCTTCTGAAGCATAAGTTGGGTGGTTGATATCCAGTCATATTTTCTCTGAACGTTCTGTAGAGTTTCTTGTATTGTTCTTCATGAAGTCCGATTCGATCTCCGTCAGTCGCCGTTTATCATTCTGTCGTTTTTCACTGCGAATGATTTTGCTTGATTGCTTCTGTGTTTTCAAGAAGTTCATCCAATTCTCTTGGGATTTATGGCTACTAAATTTTTTCCATGCACTTATACGTTGGTCGATAGCTTGCTCACATGTGTGGTCCTACCAACGGTGTTTCCTTGTGCGTGATGCTTGTGCTAGTTTCATGGCCTCTCGGATTCTACATGAAAGTTGTGTCCAGTCTGTCGTTTTCTCCATTTTAATTTTGTGTAATATTTGTGTCTGGTTTAAAGTAACGTATTCTGGATCTGGTCTAACAATTTTATTCTTCTGTAGTAGGTGGTGGTCTGAGTCGAAGTAGCCTTTACGGGTGTCTTTGTTCAAAATTTCTTTTTGTGAGTCTTTCTGGACTATTACGTGGTCGATTCGTAGTTCTTGCTTTCCGCTGGGGAATTTCCATGTGGTAAGTTTTCGTGTTGGTTTCTTGAATTTTGTTGACATAATGGCGAGGTCGTGGCTTTTGCAAAAGTCTATCAGATGTTTTCCGTTTTTGTTGGTGTCCTTGTGTGGAGTATGTTTTCCTGTGGTATGTCTGTATATACTTTTCTTTTCCGAGTTTAGCGTTGAAGTCTCCCAGTATTATTTTTACTCTATGTGCAGGAATTTTTCTGATAGTTTCTTCCATTGTCGTCCAGAAGCCATCAATTTCGTCCGGGTTTTTCCTGTTGTAGTCATTAGTCGATGCAAGTGCGTTGATTATTGTGTAGGATTTGTTGGCTGATTTCACTGTGATGATGCTGATTCTTTCGTTTGGTGTTGAAAAGTCGATTATGCTTTCCATGATGGACCTGTGTACTGCAAATCCTGTGCCAAAAAGCCTTAGGTTTTTCAGTTGTCTCGATGGTTTCACTTTGTATATTCTGAAATTCTCTGTGTTGGAATGGTTTTCGTCTGTGAATCGCGTTTCTTGCAGGTCACATATTTTGATTTGAAATTTTTCGAGAGTGTCTGTCAGTTCTTTCATCTTTCCTGCCTTCATCAAGGTGTTCACGTTGAGTGTGCCGATGTAGTGTTTGCGTTTGGTCTTGAGGGAGTCTGAGAAGCTCTGATTCTTCTCATGATATCCATGAGCCGATGCTCACGACGATCCCAGTCTATTGACTAGGGCCCGGGGTAATGAGATTTTTCTCGTTGTACCATCATGATGTTTAGTAGTTGGATGTATGGCATGCTGCCGACTACAACCTGACTTTCCTGATCAGGAGGTGGGTTGAGGCCGCTACTGACATGTGGAGCAGCCGCCTTCTGTAGCCGCCCACTGTGTGAACAGACCCTACTAGTGGTTTTGGTCCGCCCCGAGTATTTCACTTCCTCGGTACCACCTATATCTAGGAGGCATTCTCCTATCCGCCACCTGGGGAGGCGCTCGGTTGCGGGTCTACTAACCGCCCCGAGATTTGTAGCATAACATATTAAAATATTTGCATATCTAGTGAATCACCCTTTATGTGTTCATTGTAGACTGCAAAAGGTTGTATTAAGTTAGTTAATCTTTCCGGAATTGTCGCTAATGTTAACTAATTAAGAAGGGGGGGGGGGGAGTTCTGTGCTGGGTATTAAATTGTTGTAATGCTGTGCAGGCAGCAGCTCACGCAAAATTAACGAAAATTGTTACCTTATTACAAAGTCTTCATCAAATCTATCAAAAATCTTTCTCTCCCGCTGTAAAGATTTCAAAATCCATATTATAACATTGATTTCCTTAATAGAGATAAAATTTTATCATTTTTGCCATACCGCTTTCTCGACCGTGGCTCACTTCAGGTTATACGATGCCGACTAATTCTTTCTACGACCAGCATCTGTGACTAGCGCTGGACGCAGAGATGTTGCAGACGAGCTGTGTCGCAGATGACGTTGCGCACTATCTGGGAAACAAAGCAAACGTGTCTGCCGTATCTGCATCCAAGTTATAAGGGTAGATAACAGTGAACAAATACTGACACCCTTTTCACCGTTTAGCCTCTGACTTGCGACTAGCAACACTATAATGGAATACTATATTGGTCTTCTGTGGATATGATGAAATATTAAATTCTCTTGTATTAGTAATACACAAATGTCAAAGATAGCTTCTCAAATTACCTTAGTTTTTTTCCTTAGTTCGTAAAATTATTCCTAGCATGTAGTTGCATTTACATGCACTTCTTCTCTCATGGTAATGTTAAATACACCGCCGCTTTCATAAACGTTCTTATCATTGCGGATATGTGATGATTGTGGACCAGTTAACGAAAACCGTCTTATTGCTTTTAATAACGAACTGGAACTAACTTCTCCGGAATCGTCTCCGTCTTCGAATGGACACTTCATCATGGGTGGTTAAATCCATTTAATATTTAGGTATCGATCCGATTTGTTGCAAGGTTGAAGACAAGGCCCCCTCTCCTGTCAATGACCACGCCCGCGTTTGACAAGTTGTAATATTGTTTTGAACTGGTGTCTTTACGACAAATGTTCAGGAAAACTTCGTTTAAACGATGATAAAGAGCATGGTGTTTCTTCCTGCATCGAAGACTCATTTTCTTGTCTTATGTCGATGTTACGATGTTCGAAAGACCCGTATCAGTAATGAGGCGCCTCTGTGTAAACATCAAAAATCTATATTTTGATCGAAGACCTTCTAACATCTTTAGCAGACACTACTGCGTAAACTTGAAATCCATTAGAGGTTCGTTTACGAAGTGTAGGTGGACTACCATTACGTCACCTGTGACGACGTCCCCTTATGTACAGAAGAACAAAGCCACACAAAGGCGACTTCAAACATTACTACACAGCCGCTTGCAAACGAATTTCAACGGGGTATAAGGTCACACCCGTTGCCTCCACGCACGGTGAATCGTGCCCCGCAGCTCACGACATTTCTCTCCCGTGGCAGCGGCGACCTGCGGACTCAATGGCCGTCCTGTGCCGAATATTGATTGGGTCCATTCCTCAGAGCGCTGTAACAGTTACTGCTTCATAATGGACGGCGCGTAGCTTGGCGATTAATGGAAAATGGCTGCGGCCGTCGCGTATTACCGGGATGAGCCAAGTTAGGGGTGGCTAGGTTTACTGCAGCAGCCAGTAGAACTTCGTGTGTACCTTACACAGTGAAGCTACTTTAATGTATATATGCTGAAAAGGGATTGGAAGGCAAGACCTTTTGCCGAAGTTGAATTTCTAATACTTCTTTATTTTAAGGACTTTAATAACATTGTTGGAAACACAGCAACCTATATTGAAATCTAAGAAAAATAATCAGTCTTTATCGCAAATTTTTTAAAAAAATATTTTAATGGTAACCAGTTTCAAACTTGAAGATCATCATGAGACGGTTACATGTCTCCTTAGGTGGAGTTCAAAGACATCGAGCAAAGTACGAACATAATATGCTTGTTCGACGAAAATGCCTCTTGATATATGTTCGTGCTCCGTTTGGCAACATTGCATAATCCATAAGGAGACATGGAAAGGTCTGACGATGATCGTCAAGACTGAAATCTATTACCATTAAAATAAAATATGCGCTTAAAAATATTTTTGTGATCAATACTTATTATTTCTTTTAAACTTGTTTATCTTCTAATTTGATTAAGAATGTTGCTGAATATTAGATGGGTAGATCACGTAACTAATGAGGAGGTACTGGATAGAACTGGGGAGAAAACTAATTTGTGGCACAGACTAATTAGAACAAGCGCCGGATGACAGGGAACATTCTGAGACATCAAGTGATCACCAGTTTACTACTGCACAGATGTGTGGGGAGTTAAAATCGTAGAGGAGGGCAAGAGATGAATACAGTAAGCAAATTCAGAAGGATGTAGGTTGCAGTAGTTATTATGAGATGAAGAGACTTGCACAGGATAGAGTACCGTGAAGAGCTGCATCAAACCTGGACTGACGGCCACAACAGCACAACATCTTCTAATTCTTAACCTTACCGTTGACGGGCGGCATGATGGTTTCATGGCAATTTTCTCTGAACTGGTTATTTCATTTGTCAATGGTTCAAATGGCTCTGAGCACTATGCGACTTAACAGCTGAGGTCATCAGTCCCCTATAACGTAGAACTACTTAAACCTAACCAACCTAAGGTCATCACACACATCCATGCCCGTGGCAGGATTCGAACCTGCGACCGTAGCAGCAGCGCGGTTCCAAACTGAAGCGCTTAGAACCTCTCACCCACGGCGGCCGGCTTTTATTTGTCCATATTCTGCTCTTGCCATTCCTTTTTTACCTTCTTTTACTCTCCGTCCTGTTAGGACAGAACTATGGGATCTGTTTACAGACAGTGACATGAAAATGAGTTTATCTGTTGTCTCTCAATACCACTCACTCGTACTGAGTGAGGTAGTACAGTCGTAAGACACTTAAATCGTATTCGAAAGGACCTTGAGCAAATGTTCGGCATTATACAATGAAGCAAGATGTATATCTATGGCCTTTGAAACAACGATAAATAAAGCGTGGATTTTGTGACCTTGTGTGCCTGTTTCAAAATCACAAAGCGTACTACTGGCAGTGTTGCCAACTCAATTTGCGCCTACGCAACGCTTGATACGTACTTACGTCAGCGTGAAAGCCCCTAAAGAAGCGAAAAATGTTATAACCTCTACAAATAAAATTTTAAATGTTCGTTTGTACATAATCGCGTATCTCCAAAAGTTCTTCACCTATTGCTTTGAAATTTTGACACAACTTTTTCAGGTACCTCATTTTTAATGTGTGATGAACATGTACCTTTTCAAATTTTTTATAACGACTTTTCCCTAACACTAAATTTATATAAAATTTTCCATTATATACATTTAAAAAATAGGTAAATGAAAACGTGCGTATACCAATTAAAAGTTGTGTCAAAATTTAAGAGCATTCGCTCAAAATATTTCGGAGAACATTTTCCATATAAACACAAACATAATGAACGATTCTTCAAAACCTCATATCTCCATTAGTTCGTCACGAATTGGGTTGAAATTTTGGCACAAGGTTGCATTCGAATACTCAAGTGCTTTTCTGTACCTACTGGATCGCCATCTGGTATACATATAATATATATTTAATGAAAATGAAAACGTTATAAGCATGTAAATTTTCGTTCGTTCAAAATCCTTAATCTCCGAAAGTTCTTAACACATTGAGTTGAAATTTTGACTCAACGTTGAATTTCTAACCCAGACTTGTTTCAGGTACATAGTTCTTTAACATAAACATATTTGTAAAACATGTAATATATAAATAAGTAAAATACATAAAAGAAAAATACTGTTACCAAAACTGGTTTGGAAATAACAGCCAACCAGTCACAAAATACACGGTTATTAAACCTTGACCAAGGTTTCGACAATTTTAAACTATAATCTCCTGAAAGTGTAGTTGAAATACCTATTAACAAATATTACGACACTGTGTGTAGAACGGGTAAGTTGTTGTGAAGCATACTCACGTAGAATCACATATTTATATCCAGTGTGGTATTCATCGACTCTTCCTAGTACATGTACATCTCATTCACTTGATCACCATTTAAAATACGTGATTTAAAATTAGTAGCTTTGTCATAAATTTTTTTTAAATATCACAGACTTGATAATGGATCCAACAAGATGTAGGGTACCAATTGACAGATTTGTATATATATATAAATTGCACTTAGATATAAAATTAAAACTATGTCACGTATAGAGCTAGCGAAGTGCGCCGACTGACTGAAGACTTAGTGCACCTCTGGTAGGTGGCACTCATGCGCCTCCTGTATGCACGTAGCAACAATGAGCAGCCTGTGTGATTTCAGAAGTACATATTCATTACTGGAATTAACATATTAACTAAAAAGTTGGAAGGGAGAGATGGGAAGGGTTATAAAAAAAGTGTGCCATTAAAGTCATTTGGCTTATAAAAAGCCCGCAGGCTCAGTTAAACATAGGAAACTCTTTATACTACCACAATTGTAACGAACATAGGTGTCAAAGCAAAAACTCTTCAAGGAAATATTATCAGTGTATAAGAGGCCCAATACATGACGTATTAACTTGACCCCTGACATAAAAGAATACTGCAAAAGGAGACACTGTGACGGAGAAGCTGCAGACTTTAAAAGGCAAATGTAATCATTACTGTGGTCATACTGACGAAGCATGCTTTATGAACAAATATACTGCAAAGGGCGAGGTGTTTTAAAGTATCCTGTAAAACAGTGAACACACAAAGTCAAACTATGCATATGTATAGAAATCACCTTCTCATAGACAGAATAAAACACACCAAAAATCAAAAAGGGGAACGAGGGTTGGCGCTAAGGTGGTTCGTTATTCAAGTGCTGAACATCCAGTTAACTGTGGAAGATGAAATATAGATTGTAAAATAACAAAATAGAATTCTGAAGAAACCAAACATTGCGCGGAGGCCAGCACCGAACAGTAAACTTGGCAACTCGGTCAGAGGTAGATAGACCAGTAATGGGATACTTTTTGCTTGCAAAAAACGATGTAGAAGATTTTATTGTTTATCTTGTGTATATAGTTGAGAGTATGTTGACTGCAAGTTTCCGACCTCCGAAACCCACGGGATAACTTTCTGAGGTCAAAAAAAGAAGACATTTTGGCACTTTTGCAGCTTATCGCCTGTTACTCTGAAACTATGGGTTCTACTGAAAATAATACCCTTACAGAAATGAATGAGCATTTAACTTTACGTCGAATAACCTACTTAAATGACAAAATCGGTGCAACCGTCTGGCCGTAATCGGTCGTCAAAGTTCATTCAATCTGGCTGAGTCGGCTCCAATGCCTGCTACCCAAAACCGACTACTCCAAATGAAGAACGTCAAGTTATCAAAGATGTAGAGCATGAAATTTCATGTTAAAAAATTGTCTACCGTTTTAGTTATATGCACTGCTAAGTGATCATACGCTTGCAAGCCAAAGTAATTCCATTTTGTTGCTTTTCTTTTAAGTTAAAGTTATTCAATGAAATGAAATTTCCATTGGGATGGCTGCTCTCTAAGGAGCACATATGTGTTCTCTACGTATATCTTTTTACTCTTCTTCAGTCATGTGTGTTTTTATTCGTTTTTATAAACGCCTTAATTGGTAAGAGCAGGTTGCAGGTTGCTAAAATGAAAACCATGTGCATAGTAATGGCCAACATGTATTTACGTGTGAGCAAGATAAAAATTTCTACAAATGAACAAATAAAGGATCATGATAACCTCAAAAAAAGAAATTTAAATAACAAACATTTTTTAATTTCAGTTCCATCGAGGTCTTTTCGGAGATCCATCTTCACGATCCAATGCGGCACCTTCACCACCTTCATCGCCCTGGAGCATACATTATCTCAGACTAATCTTTGTCAAGCCTCATTTCTGGGGCGTTCTCGCAAGATAAGGCACAATAGTGTTTGCGCGCCGAGGAACAGATTAGTCCAGATTTACGACATCCACGCACTGTTGTGCATCTTGTTTTGCGTGAGCAGGAAACCATCTTCAGTAGCATATGTGATGGCGCATCTTTCGTCATCCTCACGGGAAACAAGCCAGATAACTTTTTCTTCGAGCCCCACTGACAAGGATCAGTTTTCTAACCCAGCCATGATTGCACTTCATGGTAGATCGCAGTGAGTGCCACATTGCTACGTCCGATGTTGGCGGTAGCCTTTCACGTTGGAAAGATTTTCTCGGCGCGTATCTGAGCTCGTTCAAAATTGCGCACTGGAATTCCCACACATTCCTAACATCAGCTGTTCTCCTACATGTGCTAGTAAGGCCCGAGAGACTGAGGGTTTAACAAGTTCAGTAGCTTGCACTTTTAGGTGTGGCTGTTGCTCCGTCAGGTTTAGTAATTTCTCTTTTCCTTGGTCAAAAAAAGATGAAATGGTATCACATCCCGTGAAGGCATGATTTAAAATGGCGAATGCAGGATCTAAACTGAAATAATTATTGGAGTAAAACACTCCTACTTATTTCCCTCTTTCCGGTTTACGGAAGTACAAGCTGTAGTTGTTAACCGACCCGTCATGAGAACAAGCACGCCGATGTCCTCGCATATACGCACACGGTACACCTCTATGGTGCTGAGAGAGGCAATTGGAAGCTGCATTAGAAGACACTTGCCTCGGATGTGGATCTGGCTATTATTTGGTATCCACGGAATAATACAATGGCTCTAATATGTTGAAAATCCGACGCCAAGAGGAGAATTTATAGAGCGTTCGAACATCAAGAGCCGTGAGTACAATTAGCCGAAATCGCGCTTGCCACCATTCTTCGCCACTGCTTCACAAACTTCATACGTTCAGTTAAGTAATACATATCGACAGGGACCAGTTAATTTGTGTGTTGTTTCAATAATAAACACATAAAACATCATTTAGTCTCAGGAACCATATTTTCAATCCTGATCACGAACCTACGCAGGGTCCTCACCTAAATGCTACTAAAACCGAGTATCCTGATATAAACGAACAATTCTTGCATTCATGTGTTTAAAAGTGATTTTTTGTCTAAAGTAAGAGGAGTAATAAAAGTTAAAGTACGAGTAACATTTGGATGCTTTGTTAATGAACTACTCCAAGTGAAATTGTTAAGGGAGGAAGCTTAAGTACAAAAGTTCAAAGATCAAAAGAAAGTTGGATAGGCTTTTGCTAAAGTATCCTTAGTTTAATGTAAAATACAGTTTTACATCTACATCTACGTAATTACTCTGCTATTCACAATAAAGTGCCTGGCAGGAAATCATGGACCGTTAAAGAACCGGAAAAGAAAAGAATCGGACCGTTTGAGATGTGGTGTCAGAGAATAATGCTAATTGTTAAGTGGACTAATAAGAAAGGACGTGTACTATCTAAAACACCACAGCTCATATAATTGGAAGGGTAAAATCGTTTGGTGCTGTTTTATTTGCCAAAAAACGGAAATAGAAAACGATAGAATGAAACCACTTGTTTTTTTTTTCTTAAGCTACAATTGTCTAAACTATAACAGTTCTTTTGCCACGGTTTAAGAGATAATGAAAAAAAAAATACGCAAAAGTTCGCTGCTACAGGGTAACTCACTGGTTCATAGAAACTGTAAAAAGTTTCCACAGAAAAAATTTACCACTCGTGGGGAACCCAAGCTGAAGCTTGCCTATATACAAAATTTTTATGCAGAAATGAGCTTGCAGAATGTTTAATAACGTTATTATTTCCCCCGATTACTACACAATTTGATACGAAAATGTCGACACAAACGATACCCTGAAATGCATCTTTCCGGTGCAAAATACGCTGCAAGAAAAAAAAAAAGATGCATCACGAAATACTTATCCGAATGGGACGGAAGTCGGTAGATGTGACTTACATGTACGGACAAACAAATGATTACTGTTTCAGAAAAAAATGATGGATTATTCAAGAGAAAGAGCTACACAAATTGAGCAAGTCAATAACACATGATCCATCTCTGGCCTTTATGCAAGCAGTTACTAGGCTTGGCATTGACTGGAAGAGTTGTTGGATTTCCTCCTGAGGTATATCGTGCCAAATTTTGTCCAAGTGGAGCATTATATCGTGAAAATAAAGAGGGGGTATTGGATGCTGCTTATAATGCACCAAACGTTCTCAGCTGAGGAGAGATCCGTCGACCTTGCTGGCCAAGGCCAAGGCCAGTAGAAACGCTCTCGCCGCGTGCGGAACGGTATTATCTTGCTGAAATGTAAGCCCAGGATGGCCTACCATGAATGGTAACAAAACGGAGGGTACAATTAAGTCGACTTGCTACTGCGCTCTAAGGGTGCCGCGCATGACAACCAAAGAGGTCCTGCACCTACACCATCAGTCCTGGCTGGCTGATGACAGTCACATTGGTACCTCACCACTGTCCGGGGCGTCTGCGGATACGTCGTCGCTGGTAATCGAGGTTCAGTTCGAAGCGGGACTCATCACTGAAGACAATTCTACTCCAGTCAGAGGGATCCCAGGTCTTGATGATTAGCTAAGACGTGTCTGGAGATACCCTAGAGAGCCGTGGGACACCAGCCTGACTGTCATCCCCCATATGGTATGGTATAAATGAAACAGCATATGAGTGGTTTAAGTCATACCTACAGAACAGGAAGCAAAAAGTTTACTTATATGGGTCAATTGATGTAAATAAGTTTGCCACTTCATCTAACTGCGGTGAAATTACATTAGGTGTTCCACAAGGTTCAATCATGAGTCCCCTTCTGTTCTTGATGTATGTGAACGACCTCCCTTCCTATCTGAAACAGGAAGCTGAACTAACACTGTTTTCTGGTGATACAAGCATCATTATTTATCCAGTAAAAGAAAGTCCAATTAAAAATTATATAAATAAAGTCTTTGTAAAGTCATTAATTGGTTTTCTGTAAATAGGCTTGCTGTAAACTTTGAAAAAAACACAATACATCCAATTTTCTGCTGCAAAAATTACAGTTCCCTATATAAATATAACACATCAACAGACGTCAGTAGACAGGGTAGAGCATACCAAGTTTTTGGGTGTACATATACACTCCTGGAAATTGAAATAAGAACACCGTGAATTCATTGTCCCAGGAAGAGGAAACTTTATTGACACATTCCTGGGGTCAGATACATCACATGATCACACTGACAGAGCCACAGGCACATAGACACAGGCAATAGAGAATGCACAATGTCGGCACTAGTACAGTGTATATCCACCTTTCGCAGCAATGGAGGCTGCTATTCTCCCATGGAGACGATCGTAGAGATGCTGGATGTAGTCCTGTGGAACGGCTTGCCATGCCATTTCCACCTGGCGCCTCAGTTGGACCAGCGTTCGTGCTGGACGTGCAGACCGCGTGAGACGACGCTTCATCCAGTCCCAAACATGCTCAATGGGGGACAGATCCGTAGATCTTGCTGGCCAGGGTAGTTGACTTACACCTTCTAGAGCACGTTGGGTGGCACGGGATACATGCGGATGTGCATTGTCCTGTTGGAACAGCAAGTTCCCTTGCCGGTCTAGGAAAGGTAGAACGATGGGTTCGATGACGGTTTGGATGTACCGTGCCCTATTCAGTGTCCCCTCGACGATCACCAGAGGTGTACGGCCAGTGTAGGAGATCGCTCCCCACACCATGATGCCGGGTGTTGGCCCTGTGTTCCTCGGTCGTATGCAGGCCTGATTGTGGCGCTCACCTGCACGGAGCCAAACACGCATACGACCCTCATTGGCACCAAGGCAGAAGCGACTCTCATCGCTGAAGACGACACGTCTCCATTCGTCCCTCGATTCACGCCTGTCGCGACACCACTGGAGGCGGGCTGCACGATGTTGGGGCGTGAGCGGAAGACGGCCTAACGGTGTGCGGGACCGTAGCCCAGCTTCATGGAGACGGTTGCGAATGGTCCTCGCCGATACCCCAGGAGCAACACAGTCCCTAATTTGCTGGGAAGTGGCGGTGCGGTCCCCTACGGCACTGCGTAGGATCCTACGGTCTTGGCGTGCATCCGTGCGTCGCTGCGGTCCGGTCCCAGGTCGACGGGCACGTGCACCTTCCACCGACCACTGGCGACAACATCGATGTACTGTGGAGACCTCACGCCACACGTGTTGAGCAATTCGGCGGTACGTCCACACGGCCTCCCGCATGCCCACTATACGCCCTCGCTCAAAGTCCGTCAACTACACATACGATTCACGTCCACGCTGTCGCGGCATGCTACCAGTGTTAAAGACTGCGATGGAGCTCCGTATGCCACGGCAAACTGGCTGACACTGACGGCGGCGGTGCACAAATGCCGTGCAGGTAGCGCCATTCGACGCCCAACACCGCGGTTCCTGGTGTGTCCGCTGTGCCGTGGGTGTGATCATTGCTTGTACAGCCCTCTCGCAGTGTCCGGAGCAATTATGGTGGGTCTGACACACCGGTGTCAATGTGTTCTTTTTTCCATTTCCAGGAGTGTAGATGAGAATCTTACTTGGAAAATTCATATTTTGGGTCTCCTAGAGCAACTAGGTTCAGTAACTTATGCGATCATAATAATTGCCAGTTTTGAGGATATAGAAATTAGTAAGCTAACATACACAGTACATCGATGTTGTCGCCAGTGGTCGGCGGAAGGTGCACGTGCCCGTCGACCTGGGACCGGACCGCAGCGACGCACGGATGCACGCCAAGACCGTAGGATCCTACGCAGTGCCGTAGGGGACCCCACCGCCACTTCCCACAAATTAGGGACACTGTCGCTCCTGGGGTATCGGCGAGGAGCATTCAAAACCGTCTCCATGAAGCTGGGCTACGGTCCCGCACACCGTTAGGCCGTCTTCCGCTCACGCCCCAACACTGTGCAGCCCGCCTCCAGCGGCGTCGCGACAGGCGTGAATGGAGGGACGAATGGAGACGTGTCGTCTTCAGCGATGAGAGTCGCTTCTGCCTTGGTGCCAATGATGGTCGTTTGCGTGTTTGGCGCCGTGCAGGTGAGCGCCACAATCAGGACCGCATACGACCAAGGCACACAGGGCCAACACCCGGCATCATGGAGTGGGGAGCGATCTCCTACACTGACCGTACACCTCTGGTGATCGTCGAGGGGACACTGAATAGTGCATGGTACATCCAAACCGTCATCGAACCCATCGTTCCACCATTTGTAGACCGGCAAGGGAACTTGCTGTTCCAACAGGACAATGCACGTCCTCATCTATCCCGTGCCACCCAACGTGCTCTAGAAGGTGTAAGTCAACTACCCTGGCCAGCAAGATCTCCGGATCTGTCCCCCATTGAGCATGTTTGGGACTGGATGAAGCGTCGTCTCACGCGGTCTGCACGTCCAGCACGAACGCTGGTCCAACTGAGGCGCCAGGTGGAAATGGCATGGCAAGCCGCTCCACATCAATACATCCACATGACTACGATCGTCTCCATGGGAGAATAGCAGCCTGCATTGCTGCGAAAGGTGGATATACACTGTACTAGTGCCGACATTGTGCATGCTCTGTTGCCTGTTTCTATGTGCCTGTGGTTCTGTCAGTGTGATCATGTGATGTATCTGACCCCAGGAAAGTGTCAATAAAGTTTCCCCTTCGTGGGACAATGAATTCACGGTGTTCTTATTTCAATTTCCAGGAGTGTACTTTCACTCTCTAATGACATACGGAATAAGTTTTGGGGTAACTCAACATTTAGACAAAAAGTATTCACTGCTCAAAAGAAAGTGGTTAGCATAATGTTTGGGGTTCACGGTCGCACATCTTGTAGGCATCTTTTTAAAAGATTGGGAATTGTTACAACAGCCTCACAACTAATGAAATTTGTTCCCAACAACATGTAGCAGTTTAAAAACAACAGTGATATTGATGATTTTAATATCAGAAAAAAGAAAGACTTACACTATCCTTTGCTCAACCTATCTTTGGAACAGAAAGGCGTAAAATATGCTGCTATAAAAATTTTTGACAAATTACTAGATGAAACAAGGTGTGTGACAGACAGCAGTAATAGCTTCAAAAACTAATTTAAATAATATCTCCTTGTCAACTACTCCTATACCATAGATGAAGTCTTGAATAGGAATAAATAAATCTATAAATATAGTATATGCATTTAGTGCCATTTAAGGGAATGTGGTAAATAACAGAAATATTAATCTTTAATATATAAATATTAATCTTTAATGTATAAATTTGGTTTCAAATGTGTGTTTCTTGTGCACTTGACACGTTCCGCATCATAACAGCTACTGTACCGTGCGACTGATCAATGGAACATGCAACCAACTAACTAACTAACTACGTCCCAGCAACCTATAGTGATGGTCTGGGGTGCCATTTCATTTCATAGCAGGACCCTTCGGTTGTATCAACATTGTAACTTAAACCTAAGGGGATGTAACGTGAAAGGTTAGGCCCATGTCTATCATGTTTCATTTACTGTTATTACTTTTTTGAAATAAATACCTCTGAAATTGGTAGGCCTTTGGCCATGGCAATTTCTGTTAATGACAACACAGATTGAATAAGATATCCAACGTCGATAATAGGGTAATAAAAACAGGTAGGCCTTAGTTAATAATAGTTCGAGCTAAACCAACTATGAAATAACTTAATTAAAAGGCAACAGGCAGGCCTTCAATAATAACAGCTCCAGTTAAGTAAATTTACCAAATAGAAAACAGGCAGCCCATCTTTAATAACAGCTTCAGTTAAGTAAAATTACCAAATAGAAAACTGGCATGCATCCAATGTTAACAGCTTCAGTTAACTGAAGTTACCAAATATAAAACAAGCATGCCTTCTTTGATAACAGCTTCAGGTAAGTAACACTACCAAACAGAAAACAGGTAGTCCTTCATGAATAACTGCTTCAATTAAGTAACCATGAGTCTGAATTGCTTCCTCAAAAGAGGTGCACCAAAAGGTTTATGTGCAAGGAGCACAAGACTAAGCGTAATAGGAAGGCTGCGAAAGGTTACAATGAGAGGACTGGCCTCTCAAGGCCCTAAACCAGCTAAACGGTATAGCCTCGTCACTGCAAGGTACGTCCTCTACAACGACGGCGAAACGCCCGAAAGAAAACTAGGCTGCCATTCTCAATTACACAGCCTCAGCAATTCCAAATTCTGAGACCGAGGCACCTCTTAACCCAATATGATTAACAGAGCGATGTCGTCTACAATGCCCGACGGTATCTCGAAACCGGCAGCCGGGCGTATTACAACAGAAGGGTTCTTATCGGGCGTTCGACGACGTTTGGCAGGGAGGTAATCTAAAACCCAAACATCTGGCTACTGCGTGACGACGGGGGGTCCTGCAGCAGTATAGAAGAGACACGTTATCACTCCGGCTCAGGAAACACTATGGCTCACACAGCTTAAGACATCCTGTTAACAAAAAACCTAGCCCAGTATCGACTCAGAAAAAGCAGACAACATCCACACTTCAATAAACCAACTGGTGGTGAAATAGATCAGCTAAGAAATCGCAATGATCGCAACAGACTTGTAGGTACCAATGAGAAAGTAACAGTTAAGGCCTTGTAAGACGTGTATATTTCTATTGACCATCGTGAAACCAAAATTTATGAAAGATATTTATATTTCATTAATACGATTAGGTAGGAATAATTAATAATTGTCATGTTGGAAATAATTGTGGATGCAGAGAATATCTGCACCAAAGTCTTGTTGGCAGGAGAGACCGCACATTGATATAAATTTAAAACGGGCGGGAGAGACCGCGTACGGATACATTTTAAGAAAAGAGCGGAAAAGACCGCTCATTGAAACATTTTATAATGGTAGAAGGGATTGTCTGCAACAGAAAGGATTGTTGGCGGGAGAGACCGCACTTTGCGTTCGTAGGAAGTCAGTAGTATGCGAGATGTGAAGCGAGTCGGTAGCAGGTCTGAAGCGAGGGGTTGAGAGGAGCGGTGTGCCTGCCAGCCACCAGCTACAATTTACAAGAGATTATAAACAGATGTACAGAGACATCGGCTAACTATTATCATAAGGGGAACTAATATTATTGAATAAATTTTTTTAGAAACTCAATGCTAGGTGTAAGATTATTGTAAAAAAGTAAGTCCCATTTGAACGTTTTTAAATCATTTCATTCAGAATATAATTAATTTTTGGCAGCAATATTGCATTACTGCTTATAATCCATCCCAAAAACCATTAGCGTAAAACTTTGCAAAATTTTATTGTTGTCAAGAAAAAGTTTCACTATGAATTACGTAACTTCAGTCAAATTAATTTAAGAATAACTTCACCTTTGCTGTTAAAGAATGTCATCTTTGATAATAAATACAGCTACTTATTATGACTTCCCGCCAGCAGCTAATCGAGTATAGTAAAACAGAGAAAGTATATTCATGTCGCAGTTCGATGTAGCAGTCAGATGGCGATCCAGTAACAGTAAAAAAGGTAAGGAACAGTTTTGGGTTATTGCAGGTAACGACTCAGGGCCACGAGGACGACACATTCTGTTGAAAGGTCTCTGTTTGATTCCTTTCATGTTAATTTCTTAAATCTGTTGTCATTTACGGCATAAATTCCTCTTCTAAATTTACTGTGGTGTTTCTGACTATCTGGGAGGAGACTGAGCAGTAAAACGTGTTACTTTTACACATAAACAAGAACGATCTGTCACGCTACTACACTTTAGAACACAGTTTATATGTAATTCATGTCACACAGTCCCATACGGAACCTACATCCGCTTTCTTCTATATACTGTATATGATAAGATACTGTCATCCCCCTTCCCTTCTGTGTGAAAGAATGAATGAGCAAATCTATTTCTAGTTGCATGCTCGATGGTAGCAGACAAGCCTGTCTGCTAGAGAGCAGTAGGACCAACGTCGGAACAGGTAGCTACGCTTTCTAGAAGCAAAGAGGTTTCTATCCTTAGTATTGTCCTGTCCGTCCCTTGTCATGTTGGTTTAGGAAGCACCCTTGGTAGAAACCCAGGTCAGTCTGTCCGCGGCGAGCGTCCGAAGTGGTAAGATCTCCGGCTAAGCGCGTGTCTGCTAAGTCCGTAGGACAATGGATTTCTTAAGTTCAGCCTAACTGAAAATTTAATCACCTTTATTTCAGGTTTAGCTCTAAAAATATATAATGTTATCTTAAATTGCATCGCACTGGGATTCGAGTGTACAGTTCAGAATATCTTCCGGTAGTTGCTTTGTCACTACTTTGTAAGTAAAGTGAAACCACGTGTTGATCAGTAACTCTAACTAAGATCATCAATCTTAAATGCGAATGTGCGTAAGATTATAACATCTCGTCTTGACAATATTTTTCAATATAGCAACTTTTCTTTATGTTCAACCCACGTGGGGTGTACTTTGTGAGACCAGTACCACGTGCTTATACAATAGTTTGACCCATCACGTTAATAGTAAGACGATAGTAACCAGTTCGAATTTTTTGTTTTGAAAATTGCTTTTCGATCTAATTTATTTTAATTATCAAGATTATTGTGGAGTACACTCTTTGTGTAAACAAAGCTGACCACGTGAAGCATGTGGTGTAATCATCAAAGTAGCCCTCAGCTATTCTTTTCGGGAAGATTTCACAGAGAATTAGTATGAATTTAGTATACCAGTGTGTGGTAATTACATGACGGACAGGATTGCGCTACGAATGTAACTTCTTAGGTGAAAATTGAATCAGTTGGTTGTGGTTACCTATGTCTTGGATATGTTTCAATGTTCTTCGTGTGTTATTTTATGAATGTAGTGTTGTATGCAGTCTCCCAATCTTGGCTCCCTATTTTATGTGTTCCGTAAGATTACAAACTGACATTTTCACAATCCTAAATAAGGCACCAGCTTAGTTATGACTCAACTTTAATATGCTGAAATTTCAATGATCAATGTTAAAATAAATTTCCAAATATAAACTGATTTATTTCTTTTTATTTAAATTCTCTTTTTATATATGTATCATCGGTTTTCGTATGACTATTAAAAGATTATAATTAATGTTAGTCTGGTTGGAAATTTGGTAAGCTAGACTGGATACCTGGTGAAACAGTTGCTCAGTAATGCAACGTTAACTTCCTCAGATAGCTCAGAGCTTTTAGCCCGCTTTTATTGACTATCAGCACCGCTTTCACATCAAATTAAAGCAACAATATTACACTGTTTCGTCGAAATAATCAGAGAATCACTTTTAATAAGCAGCATTTAAATTTTTATGCGAAGATTGAGAAAGAGAATTAATTTCAATGGGAAGACTTTATTTGCTATTATTAAGCAAGAGATAGAAATCCTAATGGAAGGTTTCATAGGTTATTGTAAAAGGGAAGGTTGCGTAACAAAAGAGATATAGAGGAGACGGGAAGGTTTCACTTGAAGCTTTCAACCTCAAAATCCAAAACTTAACTCAAGTTCACGAATCGAAGCTGAAGCTTGCTCCAAAGGGGACCCAGAATTCAGCGCAGCGAAACTGGCTTCAACTCTCTCATCGGTGTGTCACATTCCAGAGCTACCTGGCCAGGATACGCACGAATGCAACACTCGAAGTCAGCCACAGATTCGAATCTGCCCACAAATACGCCCAGCGACTACTCGCCAGACTCTGTGCCCAAGACGCTTGGGCGAGTGCTCGCCTTGCTCGCCGGGCGGACCTCCTCACGCCATTACCGCTCCCCAAATCGCCACGCCGTAACACGCACCGTCCCCATCAACAATCTAGAGCAAAGGCGTCGGCGGTCTCAAACCAGAGGGACATCACACAACAGATCGGGCTAGTGGCGTCAAGAATTCGAAAGGCGACGCCAGCAACCAAGCAATGGTTCAGTAGCACAGCGCTACATCGACAATACTCTACACCGCGTTTGTTGCACTGCATGGCAAGCAGCCCTCGGCTTACATTTCAGCGAGACAAAGCCCGCCCGCACAACGCGAGAGTCTCTACTGCTTGTCTTTTTGGCTACCAAAGCCTTATCTTGGTCAGTAAGTTCACCGGATCTCTCCCCAATTGAAAACGTTTGGATCATTATGGGCAGGGGCCTTCAAGCAGATTGGGATTTTGACAATCTAACGCGTCAATTGGATAAAACTCGGCACGGTATTCCCCAGGTGCAAATCAGACAAGTCTATCAGACAATGCCAAGCCGAATAATTGCATGCATAAGGGCCACTGACTTGTTCAATTTGTGAAGTTCTTTCTCTTGAGTAAATCATCCACTTTTTCTGAAACTGTAACTACCTGTACATGCACATCACACTTAGCGATTTCCGTCCCATTCGGGTAACTCCTTCGAGATGCGTGTTTTTTTAGCCTATTTACACTAAGGACAAGCGTTACAAGATGTCACCATAATCTAATAGCTCTATCTATTACGCAAAGATTATCAAATATAACTAGATCTTTCACAGTTTTATCCAGCTTAGGTGTGTTATATATATTTGAGCAACACGATACATACAAAATAACATTTTTTGTTGTAATGTATTATATCTGACAGATGTGCTAAAACGTAACAGTGTATGCATGTAGCTAGTGTATACAATGGCGACTGCATAAAACCCATTCATAAATCACCGTGTAAATAGGACCGTGACACTTCCTGCATGCGTAGGCGCGAGAGGAAAAAATTAAATTATGTGAGCGCCGAGCTGTCAATAACGTATTTCCATGTAACTGACGTAGTCGTGTTTTAACTGTCTAATAGAAGGTAGGCGATACACATAAATGGAGAAAGATAAATGAATGATATAAACATAGTTGACAAAGCGAACGAAAATAAAGGGCCAGTCACACTTCTTTGATCACAGAGTAAAAACTCGAAGTCTAAAATTATATTGCGGGTATTACTTCAGGGTAAAAATAATGCATCACGTATTACCGTTAACGATATAACGCGTGATGCGCTAGCGCTGTCCGGAAATTACATTACATGAAAATATAATTAGAAAAATTACTCTCGATGTTCATTATGGAGTGATATTCGTTCTTAAGATGCATTGTGGACGTGGACTCGTTTCATTCGTACTTGCTCACATTGTTGTTGTCCCTAATTTGCATTTTTTGTTCTGTTTAACCAATATAACAACAGCTGCACAGTGAATCTTATACACACTTTTTCTGGCTGTTCTATGAAACGAATATCGACAATAATTAAAATGTATTCCACACACTAAAAATAGGTTGACACACATACTGAAAGATCCAAGTAATATATTTAACTAACATAGAGAAGCAGAGAGTTTTTTAAGATATCGATGACACCCCGATGAGATTCTCAGTTATTTTAACTGTAAGTATTTTTTCGCCTTGATTTTGTTTAAATATATAAGAACGAAATAATCATCGCTACTCTCAGCACTTGCATAGGCGGTATGTTACAAGGATCTTCTCGTTATGTTAATATCTTTTGTGTAGATGTCGTTATGCTTATTGTTAATAAATATAAGGGATATATCTTGTGATTACAGTAAAATGTAATCTCCTTTATAGACGGTTGATAAGGATGACTTTCCTGATAATCACGTTGTACAATATCTACGTTAGTTCTCTCCAACACACCGAGCGAGGTGGCGCAGTGGTTAGCACACTGGACTCCCATTCGGGAGGATGACGGTTCAATGCCGCGTCCGGACATCCTGATTTAGGTTTTCCGTGATTTCCCTAAATCGCTCCAGGCAAATGCCGGGATGGTTCCTTTGAAAGGGCACGGCCGACATCCTTCGCTAATCCGATGAGACCGATGACCTCGCAGTTTGGTCTCTTCCCCCAAACAACCCAACCCAACCCTGTCTCCAACATCACGTTACGTCCGTTTGTTACTTCTTGATTAGAGATTACGGGAAAACTGGGGTATATTATTGTGTAAAGTATGGTATGGAACTTGTGGTGTACAAATTACCAGCGGGTAGCATAAGGATTCGAAAGCTCTGTAAAATGTCGCATAGGACGTTACATTGTGTAAATTTCATGAACTCTAGTCTTGCTCTAAACGTACACTTAACTTTATATCATATATAAAGTTATGTATCGACCCATTAAATTATGTTTGACCGCACGATAGTTGTACTGTGATGGAGATTTCGTGTTATCTAATGTCTATGTGTTAATTCAACTGTACTCTCTGTTCTGTTACTAGTTTTTGCTTCCAATGTAAGGTTACCTCATATGTGTGTACCAATTATTCTTAATACGAACATAAAGCATGAACGAATGTGTCCAAATGTGCTTTATTAGTGAAAGTATTCGTTTTGCCATAGTTGTCTGTATATTTTAGCGTTTGGAACGTATTCCACGCGAACTGTGGCAAGGCTCCTAATACCACGCGGCTACCCCGTGCGGTCATGTAGGTTGCTGGAGTTGTGCATCGGAGTCACAGTAATGTAGTGTGGACGTGGATTTGGTTCCAATTGACAGGTGGTGTTGAGGAGTCACACCGCACAGGCCGTCCAAAATTTCCAGGTGCACAGGATCACCGATATTTAGGACCTTTGAGTCAAAGAAACTCCAGATCCGAATTCGTCATTCGAATATATTACAGGACGACGTCATGTGCCGCATCAGACTGTTAGGAGACGATAGCATAATGCGAAGCTCCGTTCCTGATGACTATGGCGAGCACCGCGTCGTGCCCCACAACACCATGGCCTCCGTCACAGATGGGCAAGAAATTATTCAGAGTTCTGCCACGTACTGACGTTGCTCAGGAGTTCTGTAAGCGATACTACCCCCACCGCCGTCAAATTACACCATTTTTTACTTATTGAGCTGAACATATTGTAAGTTACGCACGCCTCAGAGCTAATTTTCTGTACCATGAATTTCAAAATAAAGGAATGACACAAAACTTTTGTTGATGTGTGTTTGATTCCCAGTCTTTCATATACTCCATTTTAACACTCTGATGAGAACAGAACTGTAGCTCTTCAATTCTAATAGCTTAAAAATCCGAAGACTGTTTTGCGGGGCCTTCCACAGTAGTCCACCTTGTGCAAGTCTCTTCATCTCACTGTACCTGTTACAATCTCTGAATCACATGTATGCGGAAATGGAGAGCATATGACAGTAATTTTTTTTTAAAAGTGGTGCCAAATGTGTTTTCAGTCTTGTACAGTATAATTTGAACTTTAAATAGTGTTTTGGAACTACCTTCACGCTTTTTATTTTTTTCGCATATTCCCATTTCTCTGCGCCGCCCTGTTGGTAGACGTGCCGTGGACTAGCACTGTCTTAGTAGCGACCTAATGTCCACGTACGACAGCGCACTATTTGTATTTAGAATGTTACGGTGTGGTCGCCAGCAAAAGGATACCCTACTAGGAGCGTGGCTCATTTGAAAGTCATCCGTCGTGGCAGCCGAGGCAGCTGTCAGTTGTCAGCTGTCCTCTACTGGTAAAATGGCTAAAAAGGCACAGTAGATTACATGACACTGGCACGTCCATTGTTGAAGGATAAAACAAGAGAAGCAAAGCAATGCATACATGATACAGTAAAACAGAGTTTTGGTAGTCTAAGCATAAGTGAAACAGAGTAACTCAACCTGTGGGAAATGCTAAACTCAGACTTGCCTATAAATAAACCGACAACAGAAACGGACTGTTCTACGAAGAAACCTGCGTGGTCTTGGCATAGGAAAAGTAAAAGCTGCAGATTGAATTGTCTCATTATGAGTATGCTGAAGGGCGATCTGTTTTAATTGTTAAAAACATTCAACAGCCAAGATCGCATAAAATATAACAATCCTTTTGGATTCAACAGACTTTGCTGCCATCTTTTTATTGTAAAACGTGTTCGTTTTAAGCTGAACCTCACGCACATGACGTCACGTGGACTTGAGACTGCGTAAAGAGAACGTTGTCACAGTACCCTCTGATTACCGAACTACACTCCTGGAAATGGAAAAAAGAACACATTGACACCGGTGTGTCAGACCCACCATAATTGCTCCGGACACTGCGAGAGGGCTGTACAAGCAATGATCACACCCACGGCACAGCGGACACACCAGGAACCGCGGTGTTGGGCGTCGAATGGCGCTACCTGCACGGCATTTGTGCACCGCCGCCGTCAGTGTCAGCCAGTTTGCCGTGGCATACGGAGCTCCATCGCAGTCTTTAACACTGGTAGCATGCCGCGACAGCGTGGACGTGAACCGTATGTGCAGTTGACGGACTTTGAGCGAGGGCGTATAGTGGGCATGCGGGAGGCCGGGTGGACGTATCGCCGAATTGCTCAACACCTGGGGCGTGAGGTCTCCACAATACATCGATGTTGTCGCCAGTGGTCGGCGGAAGGTGCACGTGCGCGTCGACCTGGGACCGGACCGCAGCGACGCACGGATGCACGCCAAGACCGTAGGATCCTACGCAGTGCCGTAGGGGACCGCACCGCCACTTCCCAGCAAATTAGGGACTGTGTTGCTCCTGGGGTATCGGCGAGGACCATTCGCAACCGTCTCCATGAAGCTGGGCTACGGTCCTGCACACCGTTAGGCCGTCTTCCGCTCACGCCCCAACATCGTGCAGTCCGCCTCCAGTGGTGTCGCGACGGGCGTGAATGGAGGGACGAATGGAGACGTGTCGTCTTCAGCGATGAGAGTCGCTTCTGCCTTGGTGCCAGTGATGGTCGTATGCGTGTTTGGCGCCGTGCAGGTGAGCGCCACAATCAGGACTGCATACGACCGAGGCACACAGGGCCAACACCCGGCATCATGGTGTGGGGAGCGATCTCCTACACTGGCCGTACACCTCTGGTGATCGGCGAGGGGACACTGAATAGTGCACGGTACATCCAAACCGTCATCGAACCCATCTTTCTACCATTCCTAGACCGGCAAGGGAACTTGCTGTTCCAACAGGACAATGCACGTCCGCATGTATCCCGTGCCACCCAACGTGCTCTAGAAGGTGTAAGTCAACTACCCTGGCCAGCAAGATCTCCGGATCTGTCCCCCATTGAGCATGTTTGGGACTGGATGAAGTGTCGTCTCACGCGGTCTGCACGTCCAGCACGAACGCTGGTCCAACTGAGGCGCCGGGTGGAAATGGCATGGCAAGCCGTTCCACAGGACTACATCCAGCATCTCTACGATCGTCTCCATGGGAGAATAGCAGCCTGCATTGCTGCGAAAGGTGGATATACACTGTACTAGTGCCGACATTGTGCATGCTCTGTGGCCTGTATCTATGTGCCTGTGGTTCTGTCAGTGTAATCATGCGATGTATCTGACCCCAGGAATGTGTCAATAAAGTTTCCCCTTCCTGGGACAATGAATTCACGGTGTTCTTATTTCAATTTCCAGGAGTGTATTTGCATTCTTGCTGTACTGCCCAAGGCTACGTCCACGACCACCTAAAGAACTACTGAACTACAAACAACCTACAAGACGAATATTAATCGGGTTTGCATAAATATCGCAGCACAAAATCTGCCTTAATGAAGGCACATGTCAGTCGCCTCTTTCGCATTCATAGCGACTGTCATGTGCTTTTTAGACTTCAGCAAAGCCTTTGACGCTGTCGACTTCGGCGTTGTTCTTGCCAAATTAGCAGTCTACATTTCACGCCAAGTAAACTGCAAAGGTTTCCTCTATCGCTCGCAGTGCTTGATGTCTGACGCCATTAAGTCATAATGGAGGTACATAGTATCAGGCTTCACCCACGGTTAAGCATTAGATGCTATACACTTGTCATTATAAGCCAATGATGTGTCATCAGTTTGTCCAACTGCATATACACATGAATGCTGTTGGCCTTCATTTCTACCTAAACGTGAAGACAGCGATCGAGAATCTCAATACTGGCCTGCAGTATCAAACGGGAACGGAATATAGGGTTAAAGCTCAACCCATTAAAACCAAAGGATGCTCATTGCTCGTTCTAGGCTCATTAGCCACAAATATCGGGAGTTATTACCACGAATAGTGCCAAATGCGACAAATATCAACTTCTCTCCCTCAGCAAAGAGTCTCGGAGTAATAATAGGTAAAAAAACTGCACTGTTCTGAGCACGCAACTACTGCAGTGTGAAAGAAGCCAACAGGAGCCATGCAGCCACCCTCCCTTTTTTTTAAATTTTCTGACTGCATTCCGCCACGAACTCCCCTCCTGTGTCAGTCTCTTCATCTCAGAGTATCACTTGCGACCTATGTCCTCAGTCATTTGCTGGATGTATCCCAACCTGTCTCCCTCTACAGTTTTTTCGCGCTTCAGCTCCTTCTAGTACCATGAAAGTCATTCCGTGATGTCTTAACAAATGTCCTATCATACTCTATCTACCTTCCCCTTGTCAGTGTTTCCCATATATTCCTTTACTCTCCGATTCTGTGCAGAAGTTACTCATTCCTCACTCTATCAGACGACCTAATTTTCAACATTCGTCTATAGCACCACATTTCTAATGCTTCGACTGTTCCGGTTTTTCCATAGTACATGTTTTATTACCATATAATGCTGTGCTCCAAAGGTACATTCTCAGTAATTTTCTCCTTAAGGCCCATGTTTGATACTAGTAGACTTCTCTTGGCCAGGAATGCACTTTTTGCCACTGCTAGTCTGCTTCTGATGTCTCCTTGCTTCGTCCATCACTGGTAAATTTGCTGCATACGTAGCAGAATTCCTTAACTTCATCTATTTCGTGTCCACCAATCCCGATGTTAAGTTTATCTCTGTTCTCAATTATGCTACCTCTAATTACTTCTTTCTTTCATCAATTTACTTTAAATCCATATTCTGTATTCATTAGACTGTTCATTACATTCAGATCACGTAATTCTTTCTCACTATCACTGAGGATAATGTCAGCAGCGAATCGTATCATCGATATCCCTTCACCTTGAATTTTAATTCCACTTCAGAACTTCCCTCTTATTTCCACCATTGCTTCTTCGGTGTACAGACTCAACAGTATGGGCGAAAGACTACATCCCTTGTCTTGCAGCATTTTTAATCCCTGCAGTTCGCTTTTGGTCGTCCACTCTTGTTAGTCTCTCTTCACTGTTGTATATATTCTATAATAACCGGCTGTCCATATGGCTTAATAATATTTTTCTCGGAGTTTCGAACATCTTACACCATTTTACATTGGCGAACGGTTTTCCATGTCGACAAAACCTATGAATGTGTTTTTATTTTTCTTTAGTCTTGCTTCCATTACCAATCGCAACGTCAGAATTGCCTCTCATGTGCCTCTACCTTTCCTAAAGCCAAACTGATCGCCATCCTCAACATTCTTTTCCATTTGTCTGTACATTATTCTTCTCAGTAACTTGGATGCATGAGCTGTTAACCTGACTGTGCGATAATTTTCGCACTTGTCAGCTCTTCCAGTCTTCGGAATTGTGCAGATAGTATGCCCCAGATTCATACATTGTACACACCAATGTGAATAGTCGGTCATCCACCCTCTTTGACAAGGGCTTTGGCAAAATAAGGGTGACTTCTTATGTTGTTGCCATTACCCCTCCTGATTATAGAAATTCTGACGTAATGTTATCTATCCACTCTGCCTTATTTGATCTTAAGCCCTCGAAAGCTCTCTTAAATCCTGATTCTAATACTGGATCCACTATATCTTCTAAATCGTCTCCTGTTTTTTCTTCTATCACATCAGACAATCATTCTCCTCATAGAGGCCTCCAGTATACTCTTTGCAGCTGTCCGCTCTCCTCTACGTTTAACAGTGGAATTCATTTTACCTCTTGTTTTTAATTTAACCGAAGGTTATTTTCACTTTCCTATATGCTGAGTCAGTCCTTCCTACTATCTTCTTCTTAGCTCCATTTATTTATTTTATTCCTCAGCGACTTGTATTTCTGTATTCCTGAATTTCCCTGAACATCTCTGTACTTCATTCTTTCACGAATCAACTCAAGTATTTTTCCCATTACCCATGGTTTCTTCGCAGTTACCTTCTTTGTATCTATGTCTTTCTTTCCAAATTCTGTGATTGCCTTTCTTAGAGAAGTCAATTCCTCTTCAACTGTACTACCTACTGAGCTATTCATTAATGGTTTATCTAGAGCCTTAGAGAACGTCAAGCGTTTCTCGTCATTCATTAGTACTTCCGTATCCCAGTTCTTTGCGTGCTGATTCTTCCTGACTAATCTCTTAAACTTCAGCCTACTCTTCATCACTACTAAATTGTGAGTGAAGTCTATATCTGCTCCTGGGTACGAATTAAAATCCAGTATCTGATTTCGGAATCTCTGTCTGACCATGATGTAATGTAACCGAAATCTTCTCGTATTACCCGGCCTTTTCCAAGTATACCTCCTCCTCTCGTGATTCTTCAACAGAGTATTCGCTACTACTAACTGAAATTTATTACAGAACTCAATTAATCTTTCTCATCTCTCATTCCTCACCCCCTTGCGCATATTCCCCTGTAACCTTTTCTTCTACACCTTCGCCTTACAGCTGCATCCCAGTCCTTCATAACTATTAGATTTTCGCCTCACTTTACATAGTGCATTACCCTTTCAATATCCTCATATACTTTCTCTCTCTCTTCACCTTCAACTTGCGTCGTTGATATGTATAACTGAACTACCGATGTCGATGTTCGTTTGCTGTCGATTCTGATAAGAACAATCCTATCACTGAACTGCTCACTACTCATTTATTCATTACGAATCCTATTCCCATTATACCATCTTCAGCTGCTGTTGATATTACCCTACACTCATCTGACAAGATATCCTTGTCTTCTTTCCTTTTCACTTCACTGAACCCTACTATATCTAGATTGAGCCTTTGCATTTCCTTTTTCAGATTTTCTACTGACATTCTACGCGCCAACTCGCAGAACGTTATCCTTTCGTTGGTTATTCAATCTTTTTCTGATGGTCACCTCCATCTTGACAGTCCCCTCCAAAAGATCCGAATGGAGGACTACTCCAGAATCTTTTGCCTATATAGACATCGTCTTGACAGTTCTTCAATTACAGGCCACGTGCCCTGTGGATGTGTAATTAAAGCAGTGGTTTCCATGGCCTTCTGCATTCTCATGCCGTTGATTATTGCTGATTCTGTGGTGACACCGCCAGACACCACACTTGCTAGGTGGTAGCCTTTAAATCGGCCGCGGTCCGTTAGTATACGATGAACCCTCGTGTCACCACTATCAGTGATTGCAGGCCGAGCGCCGCCACACGGCAGGTCTAGAGAGACTTCCTAGCACTCGCCCCAGTTGTACAGCCGACTTTGCTAGCGATGATTCACAATATCAATAGTAACTGAATACGGCGCCTTGCTAGGTCGTAGCAAATGACGTAGCCGAAGGCTATGCTAAACTATCGTCTCGGCAAATGAGAACGTAAGTAGGCAGTGAACCATCGTTAACAAAGTCGGCCGTACAACTGGAGTGAGTGCTAGGAGGTCTCTCTAGACTAGACCTGCCGTGTGGCGGCGCTCGGTCTGCTTCACTGATAGTGGCGACACGCGGGTCCGACGTATACTAGTGGACCGCGGCCGATTTAAAGGCTACCACCTAGCAGGTGTGGTGTCTGGCGATGACACCACAGATTCTCCCGCCTTTAGGCGCCGTTTTCCATCCTAAGGCCAAGAATGATCCGTGAACCTCTGTCGGCTCCTCCACCCTCTTTGACAAGGATTTTGACAGAATAAGGGTGACTTCTTATGCCGGAAATATTCGGCCACCAATGCTGATTACTGATCTAAATTTAGGATGTGGTTGGTTCCTTACGCGGGCCCGTGGACGTTTCCATTACTTACCAAAGACACTCCGCTAGGCTACAGATAGCAACCTTTACGTGAGTCACAATGCCCTACAAGACATAAGAATCACTTCTCTTTGGCCTGAAAAGGAAACTTGCACAAACACTAATACTTCCAATTATTTATTTCAGGGATGTTATTCTGCAAGTTCTTTTACAGGAAAGGTCACAGAACTTAGAACTGGCTATGAACGCCTGTGGTCGATGTATCTATGACGTTCGACTCTTCGCTCATATTTCACCACCATATGCACAGCTATCCACGCTACGTGCAAATAAAACACTCAGTAACTTCCATACAGCCTGTTTTTCTGTCTTCTCAAAGTACATTGTTTCTCATCTCTCTTCTCGACCGTAACGCTCTTATCTGAACAATATGACAGGAACGCACATTCATATCGGAGCAATATCCTTTCTGTCCCACTCCATCACTTAGCCACTTTCTCAAAGTACTTCTCAGCAACAGGAACCTGACTCTGGAATATCTTTGTCCATTATACTGGAGAAATGAATAAGATCTTCACTTTCAAAAACAGTTAATGACGTATCTGCTGGAGCAACATAATGACTATCGTTGTCTCTGTACGCTCTATTTACCCCTTTATATCACTCTTTCCAAACCAGATCTTCCTCTTTTCCCAGTAGTCTTACCTGTTGCATCCTTCTTAAATTTCCCTTCCCCCAGAACTCGTCATAACAGAAAATATCTATTTCGTACTCCTATAAAGTCTTTTTGTGTCTTCCACAACCTTTATTATTATTATTATTATTAGTGGCATCAGTAGTAGCAGCAGTAGAAGTACTACTAGTATTAACTTTATTAGTTCTTAGTCAGTGCTGTTCACTCATTTTGTCTCTATAGACACTCAAATCATTTTTAATACGTTTTTTCATAAAAACTTTATTATTTCCTAGGTAAGTATGTTGTAAAAAAGGTACCATATGCGCTTAACTTTGGTGCGACGTATTAGACGACCTGATCTCCCTAATCGGAATAAGTTGAATAAATAAATTAATAATCAAAATATCCACGGGTGTACTGCCGGTCTATAGTGTCCAACGGGCACAATATTTCGGCGATCAAACATGTCGCCATCATCAGGTGAACTGACGGACTGAGCTCCTGTGAACGTGCCGGCACGGAGATCCGTACGCTATGGCTGCTCAGGGGGAACTGGGTTCGGTCGCGGCGGCGGCCGATTTAAATACCCTCCGCCCGCGGCGCGCTCCCTCCGCCGTCCGCGCCCCGCGCCACGGTCTCGCGGTGGAACAGATTGCGATGGCGTCTGAGATGACGTCGGTGTGATGGCTCTGTCCGCCGTGGTCGTCACAACTATGCGTTTGCTCTATTTACTCTTGATTAACCCAATCGCTGGTTCCCAAGCCTTGCTAAGATTATAGCCACAGTCACGGTTTATGAGATCGTCATTGGTGCGAATTTCGATGGCCTCTCTAACAACGCTGTCCCAGTATCTCGACGTCTGTACCAGAATCCTCGTGCGGTCATACTCCATAGCGTGATTTTCCGACAAACAATGTTCAGCGACCGCCGACTTGCTCGGATACATTAGTCGAGTGTGCCTCTGGTGTTCACGGCATCGATCCTCGACAGTACGCATCGTCTGACCAATATACGACTTGCCACATTGACACGGAATCTGGTACACGCCAGCCTTCCTCAAACCGAGGTCATCTTTGGCGCTCCCCACCAGTGCACGAGTTTTATTCGGAGGACAAAACACAGTTCTGACACGGTGTTTCTTCAGAATGCGGGCGATTTTCCCCGAGAGTGCGCCTGTGTATGGAATAAATGCAGTGCCTACCTCCTCCCTCGTGACTTCATCCATATCAACAGGTTGTGCTGTAGTGGTTGGGCGGAGAGCACGTTGGATCTGCCACTCTGAGTACCCATTTTTTCCGAAACACAGTTCTCAGATGTTCCAATTCCTGGGGTAGACTCTCTGTGTCAGAGATAGTGCGCGCCCTATGTACTAGAGTTTTAAGTACCCCATTCCTCTGTGAAGGGTGGTGGCAGCTGTGTGCGTGCAAATACAGATTAGTGTGTGTTCTCTTTCGATACACCCCATGACCTAGGGTGCCGTCAGCCCTTCTCCTGACCAAGACGTCAAGGAAAGGTAATTTACACTCCTTTTCAGTCTCCATAGTTCCCCCTGAGCAGCCTTAGCGTACGGATCTCCGTGCCGGCACGTTCACAGGAGCTCAGTCCGTCAGTTCACCTGATGATGGCGACATGTTTGATCGCCGAAATATTGTGCCCGTTGGACACTATAGACCGGCAGTACACCAGTGGATATTTTGATTATCAAATACGCCGGGAGAAACTCAAGAATCACAAATAAATTAATAAATAAACAATTCCTGTAGGCGATGCTATCACAGAAAAGATACATCGTGTTGGATGACACTGTAAGTGTCTAAGTAACATCTTCCCTTCCGAATTCTGACATATTCCATTTTTCATTAGAATTAGGATTCTAGGGGGCAGACAACCACTGAACTATCTGGGAAAGATTAAAATTAGCAGGGAAGATGAAAATGGAGACGTAACACACTGGCAATTACTACCTTTGTGAACTGGTTAACCTTCTCATTATTAGTTACACAGAAGAAACTGGTACACCTGCCTAACATTACGTAGGGCCCCCGCGAACACGCACAAGTGCCGCAACACGACGTCACATGGAATCGAGTAATGCCTGAAATAGTGTTGGAGGGAACTGATACCATGAAACTTGCAGGGCTGTCCATAAATCCGTAAGAGAACGGGCGGTGGAGATCTCTTATGAACAGCACCTTTCATAGCATCCCAGATATGCTCAATTATGTTCATGTCTGGGGAGACTGATGGCCTTCAGAAGTGTTTAAACTCAGAAAAGTGCTCCTGGAGTAACTCTGTACCAATTCTGGAAATGTGGGGTGTCACATTGTACTGCTGGAATTACCCACGTCCGTCGGAATGTACAATGGACATGAATGGACGTAGGTGATCAGACAGAATGCTTACGTACGTGTCACCTGCCAGGGTCGTATCTAAGGGTCCCATATTACTCCAACTGCACACGCCCCACACCGTTACGGAGCCTCCACCGTTTGAACAGTTCTCCTCTGACATGCAGGGTTCATGGTATCATGATGCTGAGGTTGTCTCCATACCCGTACACGCCCATTCGCTTGATACAATAGGGAACGAGTCATCAACAATCCATTGTCGGTGTTGACGGGCCAAGGCGAAGCATAATGCTTTGTGTCGCGCAGTCATCAAGGGTGCAGGAGTGGGCCTTCGACTCCGAAAGCCTAAATCGATGATGTTTCGTTGAATTATTCACACTCTGATGCTTGTTGATGGCCCGCCATTGAAATCTGCAGCAGGTTGAGGAAGGGTTGCACTTTATCACGTTGAACGGTTCTCTTCAGTCGTCCTCGGTCCCGTTCTTCCAGGTCTTTTCCGGCAGGAGAGATCTCGGACATTTGATGTTTTACCAGGTTCCTGATATTCACGGCACACTCGTGAAATGGTCGTACGGAAAAATCCTTCATCGCTCCGTCAGAGATGCTGTGTCCCATCGCTCGTGCGCCGACTATAACATCATGTTCAGTATCTCTTAAATCTTGATAATCTGCCATTGGAGCAGCAGTAACCGATCTAACAACTGCGTCAGACACTTGTTATCTTATACAGGGGTTGCTGACCGCAGCGCCGTACTCTGCCTGTTTACCTATCTCTGTATTTGAATACACATGCCTATATCTGTATTTTTTTTTTTTTTTTTTTGCTACCTCCGTGTATTGCACAATGGTCTTAAACTGAAACGCATTCACTTACGGTATTGTATTGTCTCGTTCACGTTCTAAGACCTCCTTCGTTGTTCTTGTAATAAAGTACTTCTCTCTCTCTCTCTTTATTGCTCTAGTTTCTGGCCTAAACAGCTTTCACTACATACTGTGAGTACATCAAGTTCAAAATCTGCCTTGCAGGTGCTACAACCAATTTAGCTTCCATGTACTCATAATCACAACAATATTTCTGAGGAACACAAAGCGCATTGTTTGCGTATGGACTCAGTACAGCTACAATTGGAACTACATTCGCCGTAGTGATGAAACTAGCACATGAACTCAGATACTCAGATGATACTAGCACATGTACTCATATGAACAGGGTGGAGCAGAGGAAACGCATATTTTTCGCTACTGAATGACTGGGACACGGTTTCATAAAAATAATAAAAATAAGCATTAAGTGATAGATTTTTTAAAGCAGATTTTAAATATACATACTTTAATTAGGTTCGACAAATGATGTCTTGGAGATGACGTCCTCCATGCTGGATAGTTACTTATGGCTCTCTCCAACTTTTCATTCAAAAAAATGGTTCAAATGGCTCCGAGCACTATGGGACTTAACATCTGAGGTCATCAGTCCCCTAGAACTTAGAACTACTTAAACCTAAATAACCTAAGGATATCACACACATCCATGCCCGAGGTAGGATTCGAACCTGCGACCGTAGCTGTCGCGCGGTTCCAGACTGAAGCGCCTAGAACCGCCCGACCACAACGGCCGGCTCAACATTTCATTCGGAACAGCTTAAATTTCCTGACGAATGGAATTCTTCAGATTATCGAGTGTGCGAGGCTTGTGCATGTAGACTTTTGATTTTAAATATCCTCACAAAAAGAAGTCGCATATCGACAAATCGGGTGAGCGAGGCGACCAGTAAACATCACCATAGCTCGAAATAACATATTCTGGGAACATTTGTCGGACCACTCTCATGGATGCTCTCGCCGTGTGAGCTGTGGCACCGTCCTGGTGAAACCGTATTTCTCTCATGTTCACGTGACGCCTTTCAAGTTCTGGAAGAAGAATCTTGTTTAACATTTTACATACCACGCTGATGCCACAGTAACTGCAGTTCCTTCCTCTTCAAAGAGATGGGGTCCAACAATCCCCATCTTTGAAAAGCAGCACCACACTGTTACTTTTAAACTGTGGAGAGGTCTTTGGTGTAAGTCATGTCAGTTCCCCGGCGCCCAGCACCGACAATTTTGACCATTGACGTAACCGTCTACATGAAAAGATGGTTCATCACTCATGAAGACTGTGGCATCTGCATCTTCAGTAAAAATTTCGTCCATTACGCGACAAAACCCTCTGTGCTACACGAAATCCCCTTCACTAAGCTGCTGGACGGTCATTACCTTGTACGGGTGAAACTTAAGATCATCATGTAAGTTGCGGTGAAGCGAACGACGTGACGTACCAAGCGCTACAGCCTGTCGTGTAGCTGATCGCTTTGGACTAGCAAGAACTGCCGTTCTCACTCGCTCTACATTTTCTGGAGTACGAACTGAATGGGGAAGACCAGGTGGTTTCTTTCTCATGACAGATCCAGTACTTCTAAACGCTGCATCCCATCGGAGTACAGTATTTCGATCAGGTATTGCACCTCGATGTCCAACTCAAAAATTTGGAAGGAAAATACGTTGCACTGTGACTATGGAACCATTGTTTCTAAACTACTGCTAGACAACGAACAAACGATTGTCTACAATCCAACGCTCCATAGGGACTGAAACTACATTGTATGGGGAGTCTACCAACATTCATTCAATGTCAATACCCCCTCTCGTCGCCGCGTACTAGCACCTCAAGAAACATACGTTTTTCTGCTCCACCCTGTACAAATTGTACGCCCAATGCCTTCAAAACAATGGAAAACTTGCATTGTGATGGCTTGAAAGGAAGAATCTGCAATACAACTCCTCATGAATACTGATAAAATGGGACCTTTTTCGCTTGGTAAGACGGTCTGAAGTCTTTATTAAGTCCGCAGCAACGGAAGATTTCCACTTGGTACAAAGCGTGCAGGCCATATATACGAGGGTTCAAATCGCATAGCCTGAGAAAAATAGTGAAGAACCCAAACGTACGAAGGAAGTGAAATGTAACTTCATAGCCTGAGACGGGTGATGTTATTTCAGCGATTATAAAATCGGCTCATATTTAGAAAGAACTGTGAGAAATGGTAAACTCATTTTTGTCATACATTAACATGAGCCCACTAATAATTACGCCGTTAAGACGTTACACCCTCTCTTGTCTGGATCCATGCACTTCTTCGTTTGGGAATGGTGTCATAAAGCCATTGTATCCTCTCATTATAAAAAGCTGGCACACGGCTGTTGTAACAGGTTCTCGATGTTGTGGATACTGGCACTGGGACCGGTTAAAGTCTGAGCTAGTGCCACCCGTGTTCTGTCGAAGATAGATCTGGGGATCTTGCAGACCACGGAAATACCTCTACATCACGCAGGTAGTTCACACAAATACGTTGCATGTGGGCTTAATTAATATAAAATGCTAATAATTTTAATTTTAGTAGCTGTCCGTCCGGTTACGCAGTCTCGTAACCGGTTGGCCCTGACTAGTATTACTCCACAATCTAGTCAGATTACAACAAAGAATGAAAGGAAATTTGCGTTAACACAATTAATTAATTAAGTCCCCAGCAACTATAAAAGCTACGAAACAACAAAGCACAATTGTAACTGTTCTGTGTGTGGAAGTGTGATTCAACGTACACATCTGGCACGGTTCTTCCTCAATACGACAAGATGCTTTAAACGCCATTTACAATGAAGTAATAAAAAACACAGAAATACTATAATTCCACATAGAAACCATAATTACAGTCTAATACATGAACACAAGCCAGATTCTTTGTTGACTGAACCTGTGACCAAGAGGCATTGTTATTCAGGCAATTTGAAATAAAAATAAAAATAAATTTCATTACCTTCATATATATTGACGAAAAATACACTCTGATCATTACAACATCCCCAATCGAACAACATATGGTGTCTTGCCCAACAGAACAAATGCACATGACATGTTCACAACTAGTCCGCTATCGACATCGTCTCAACAAGCACTGATCATGGCTACCTCAGAACTACTACTGCCCACGGCAACTTCTCAACTACCACTGCCAGTGGAGGTGGCGGAATAAAACTCTTTGGCGCAACCTCTGGCGCTGTGACCCAGTGTAGCCACCTTTCATATGCCCATCCTCCACGGGCTAGAATGTGATGGTATTTTTGCCAGCATTAGTGGTGAAAATACCACCAAATTCGTCCAAAAAATACAGACAAAAATTAAAAAGTAATATTAATAAGTAAATATCACATAACTAAATAAATTTTGGCTTTGCACTGACCTTTCAATAACCTAATATATAAAATACAGTAAGGAATACAAATGCTTTCATACATATGATTTTACGCGATAGTTTACACAAGTATAATTCAATCAGTGGCACCAGCAATGACCAATAGGTGTAGGTAAGAGTCTCATAATATTTCATACACAGAAAATTCACAAAAAAATCAGTTTATACAAATATTCACATAAAATCCTTTCAGTAGTTCAATAAACAAGTAGGACTCCCCAGAGTAGTTGACAGTTCCAGCAGTAGCACCCAGCAATGCTCAACAGGTGCAAATAGCAGTCTCATAACATTTCATCAGAAGTATTTAAACAGCTCCAACAGTGGCACCCAGAAATGGCGAGCAGGCGCAGACAACATCAAGTGACATTATCTCAGTAGCAGCAGTTCCATCACTGGCACCCAGCAATGTTGAACAGGTGCAGACAACAACAAGTGACATCATTTCAGTAGAAGCAGTCCATCAGTGTCATCCAGCAATGTTGAACAGGTGCATACAGCAACAAGTGACATCATCTCAGTAGAAGCAGCAATGTTGAACAGGTGCAGACACCAACAAGTGACATCATTTCAGTATAAGCAGTTCCATCAGTGGCACCCAGCAATGTTGAGCAGGTGCAGACACCAACAAGTGACATTTCAGTAGAAACAGTTTCAACAGTGGCACCCAGTAATGGCGAACAAGTGTAGGTAACAGTCCATAATATTCACTATCACTAATTAACAGTTCATCAGAGTTCATCAGCAGTAATTAAACATTTCCAAGTGGCACCCATCAATGTTGAACAGGTGCAAGCACGAACAACAGTTTGAATGGACACACAATTGCTTTTACAAAATTATTATCAATGCTCTTACACTAAACATAGAAATTATAATAAACACACAAATGATATCAGATAATTGTAATATTAACTATTACAATACACAAATAACAGCAAAGCTATAATATTTAAGGGTGTCAGTGCAAGCCACAACAAACAAGTAAAATAATATTTAGGAGGTAGGTCGGTACCAATTATTTGGGATTAGAAAAGGAAAACACACAAAACACTCACTCATCTTTCATCGACATTTAAGTACTACTGTGTAACTGAATGGTGTTAACTGTGTAAATGCAATTCTGTCAAAATTTGATGCTCAATATGTGCATCAAGTTGTAGTGGTACAGTGTATAACAGTCAATAATAGTTAGTCAACATCATAGTCATCATGTCAAGACCAATGTTTGCCAAGTCAACTTTTTCTGATCAACTGTCAGTGTGCCATGATATGCAAATACTTCCTGTCTCCAAAAAAAAGTATATACTGCTTATTGATTTAACAAAGTGTGTGTGTGTAGACAGTCTTCTAGTATTCCAGTCTGCATCTTCATCCTCGTTGTTCCATATAAACCAACAAAAAAAAATATTCTCCTCACTTACTTTACATCTTATCCACCAAAACTTCAATAATCATCAGCATCACATAATCTTAATACCTCAATAATACCTCTTATGTCGATACATACAAACCTCATTATCAATATCATTTACCTTACCTCTTGTCCACCAAAACTCCAATAATCATCACTTCACACAATCGCAATACCTCTTCAATACATCGATACATATACCAATATCATTTCACTTCCGTAACAACTCTTTCCTCTAGTCAGTCTCCTCGAACAAGTACAGATAAATTCGTAGTGCAAACTTCAATTCATCATTCCATACAATCCAAAGACATAATTGCCCACACACGACCTCTGTGTAATCCATCTGACCCAAATCTTCTACTCATTATGAATTATAAAATACATTTTGGTTACCTTGTCCATCATTAAATAAAAGAAATGCATACATGACCTCTAACAGCCTTTAGTTTGAATAACTTTCAGTAAGTAAGGACGAGTTCGGAGTGTGAATGATCGTAATATTTCACAGTGTGTACACCACTTCAAGGATCAGGGCAAAACAGAAGCAAACATGTGGAGTATTTCTTGTGTCAAGTGTCCCTTGCTATTTCAATTGCTCACGAAGAATGCAGTGCAATAACTGTCAATGGTCTAAATCTAGTATTGGTATGTCATGTCGTTAGCTTCCTTCCTATTAGCATAAATTTATACAGCTCCCATAAACCTCCAGCTCATGTGACTTCAATGAAGCTTCTTGTACCAATGTCGTTAGTAGAATTATAGCAGTTCATTTTCTTATCTTAAAATATAAAGCACTGAGCGTAAGCAAAAAATGCAATAACGAGGAACTATACTAGCAGAGAACAGAATGTCAACAAGTGAATGCAGCACAATCCTTACAACGAGGCTCTGCCAAGCGAACAATCTATACTTAATACCATAGTGTAACCCAAACTCCACGTTCGTACACCGCATATCAGCATTTATATATACCAAATTAAAGAGTAGTTATGACAACAAAACAGAAATGTGTAAGTATGCAATCCATACGCAAAGCAGCAAATATATTTCTTACATAATAAACAGGTCATTAGCATCATATCAGAATACGCAAATAAATATTCATATGTAATCTTAATAAGTAAACATGAAGGCGCAAGCAGATAAATCACAAATTTAAATAAATAAACACAGCAGGCACATAATTAAAAAAAATGTGACATCAGTAAAAAAGCAGTGCAGCCAAGCGATGCATAATATACGTAAGTAACAACCCTATTAATTTATCAATTATTGTCAAAATCAGTAAATGTACGTAAGCACGTCGCTTTACAAGTAAATTCATAGAACATGAAATTTAGCACAAAGTATAAATAACGTAATCTCGAGCAGCAAATTACGTCTAAAGTACATACCTAAGTAGAAATATGTTACTTGAAAAATAAACTCAATTAATAGTTACCTTTATAGTTTATTACTTTCTTCTTCGAAATTACATTCTTCCTGAAATTTTCTCGATAGCAAGTCCTCTTAACGTCGGACACACACAGAATTTACCTGAAGTTCTTAAATATTTTATGCAACTGTATACTGAAAAATACTGAACATTAATAACATAATTAATCAAGTCACTATAGCTTTATACTGAATTTATTCGGAGAAATTAGACTGTGTATTTGTTTACGGCTGTCAGTGCATTCGCACTGAGCGCTCGATCAGCTGTAGATATGCGTGACGTAGGAAGTAATTGTTTGCGGTCAACGACTGCCTTGTGCGGCGCGCAGACTTGACTGTTGCTTTGAGTACGTGCCGCCGCCAGAACACGGCGTGGTATCCTGCGTGTTTACGTATAACTGTTAGTTTCTCAAAAGTATGCCATTCCACAAAAATTTTAACGTTCGATATATGACGTATTCCCTTAGAGCGCCGAGATTTAAGAGTTTCTACTTCGACAGTGTTATCATGAATAATGTTGCGAATCCTGTATGGACCGTTATAAAGCAGAAAAAATTTGCGACACTTTTCCTTTGTGAGACAAACGATGAGACATAATTAACACCTTTTGACCAACTGACAATGGTTTTAAACGACCAGGACGTTTAGCTGATTTCTCTCTTCTAGCAGCCGGAGATGCAATATTTTGGAGAGCCAGGTTGACAACTTCAGAATGCCGCAGTTTCCGTGAAGGCGGAAAAGGAACGATTTCAGAAATGCGATTTGTCAGTGCTTTATTTTTTAATATCAATATAGGCGGTAAAGAAGTTGAATCATTAGGGAGTTCATGCAGAATGTTTTGAAAAATATGAAGATACTGATCCCACGTTCTGTGATTCTGATGACAATAAAGACGACACAATTTTTTGATTTCCTTCATCCATCTCTCTGAAGCGTTAGATTGAGGGTGAAAAACTGAAATGAAAACTGGTTTAATCTTACGACGCCGTAGTGTACGAAGCCAAATTTTAGAGCGAAACTGTGATCCATTATCTGATATAACCTTATCAACATGACCCACTTCTTTAATAAAATGCTTGATGAAAGCATTAGATACTGAACGGCTGTTGCTTTGCGTAAAGGTGTAAAACACACATATTTTGATGTCAATTCCACTGCTACCAAAATGTACGCAAAACCATTAGTAGAACGAACCACTAGGCCGAACAAATCCCTGCAGCCATGTCCTTTAATTTCGCTGGAATGATAGGAAACAACGGTGCTCTGTGAGAAATACTTGGCGGCTTAGCCTTTTGACGTAATTTGCGTTTGGCAAGAACAGATCGAATACGTTTTTCCATATTACTGAAGTAGCAATTTTCTCGTAATTTATGAAAGCATTTTCTGGGAGCAAAGTGCGCATAACTGAAATGTGTATACCAAATCAATTTATTAACCCACTCATCAGGAATGTAAACTAACCAAACAGAGTTGGCGACCGATTTTCGTTTAAAAAGAATATCATTGCGAACTAAAAAATATTGTCTAATCGCTACGCTTTCCTTTCTCCTCCACTTCTCCTTAATGTCCTTCCAGATTGGATCCTTGTTTTGCTCCTTAGCGATGTCCTGGACCGAAGACGAAATAAAATTTTCAAACGCAACACCTTGAATATACATCAAACAATAATTGTTTTCTTTGCAGTCCTCCTCAGCACTTTGTTTCAAACCCATAGGTGCACGTCATAAAGCATCAACAATAATATTTGAAGAACCCTGTATGTAAACAATACTAAAATCAAATTCCTGTAGATACAGCGCCCATCGTGACAATCTTCCATGTGTTAATTTTGTTGACATAAGAAATTCCAGAGCTCGATAATCGGTGTAAACCTTAGTATGTCTGCCATACAAAAGTATGCGAAATTTTGTGAAAGCCCAAACAACAGCCAAGGCTTCAAGTTTCGTAATCGAATAATTCTTGTCTGATTTAGAGAGAACATGGCTTCCAAATGCAATACTTTTCTGTACTACAGCGCCGTTTTCTTCTATCTCTTGAAATAAGTGTGCACCTAGGCCTTTGTATGATGAGTCCGTCGCCAAAGAAAAATCTTTAGATAAATCCGGATGTGAAAGAAGTGGAGCAGCAACTAAAGCATCGCGAAGTTGTTCAGATTCTGATTGAGCTTCCTCATCCCAACACCAATTAGAATTCTTTCCAGATAGTTCACACAAACGAGGTGTGGCCAAATTATCCAATCTAACAAAGCGTCTAAGAAAATTACAGACACCATGGAAATTACGAACACCACGTTTTGTAGTACACTCCTGGAAATGGAAAAAAGAACACATTGACACCGGTGTGTCAGACCCACCATACTTGCTCCGGATACTGCGAGAGGGCTGTACAAGCAATGATCACACCCACGGCACAGCGGACACACCAGGAACCGCGGAGTTGGCCGTCGAATGGCGCTAGCTGCGCAGCATTTGTGCACCGCCGCCGTCAGTGTCAGCAAGTTTGCCGTGGCATACGGAGCTCCATCGGATCCTTTAACACTGGTAGCATGCCGCGACAGCGTGGACATGAACCGTATGTGCAGTTGACGGACTTTGAGCGAGGGCGTATAGTGGGCATGCGGGAGGCCGGGTGGACGTACCGCCGAATTTCTTAACACGTGGGGCGTGAGATCTCCACAGTACATCGATGTTGTCGCCAGTGGTCGGCGGAAGTGCACGTGCCCGTCGACCTGGGACCGGACCGCAGCGACGCACGGATGCACGCCAAGACCGTAGGATCCTACGCAGTGCCGTAGGGGACCGCACTGCCACTTCCCAGCAAATTAGGGACACTGTTGCTCCTGGGGTATCGGCGAGGAGTATTCGCAACCGTCTCCATGAAGCTGGGCTTCGGTCCCGCACACCGTTAGGCCGTCTTCCGCTCACGCCCCAACATCGTGCATCCCGCCTCCAGTGGTGTCACGACAGGCGTGAATGGAGGGACGAATGGAGACGTGTCGTCTTCAGCGATGAGAGTCGCTTCTGCCTTGGTGCCAATGATGGTCGTATGCGTGTTTGGCGCCGTGCAGGTGAGCGCCACCATCAGGACTGCATACGACCGAGGCACACAGGGCCAACACCCGGCATCATGGTGTGGGGAGCGATCTCCTACACTGGCCGTACACCTCTGGTGATCGTCGAGGGGGCACTGAATAGTGCACGGTACATCCAAACCGTCATCGAACCCATCGTTCTACCATTCCTAGACCGGCAAGGGAACTTGCTGTTCCAACAGGACAATGTACGTCCGCATGTATCCCGTGCCACCCAACGTGCTCTAGAAGGTGTAAGTCAACTACCCTGGCCAGCAAGATCTCCGGATCTGTCTCCCATTGAGCATGTTTGGGACTGGATGAAGCGTCGTCTCACGCGGTCTGCACGTCCAGCACGAACGCTGGTCCAACTGAGGCGCCAGGTGGAAATGGCATGGCAAGCCGTTCCACAGGACTACATCCAGCATCTCTACGATCGTCTCCATGGGAGAATAGCAGCCTGCATTGCTGCGAAAGGTGGATATACACTGTACTAGTGCCGACATTGTGCATGCTCTGTTGCCTGCGTCTATGTGCCTGTGGTTCTGTCAGTGTGATCATGTGATGTATCTGACCCCAGGAATGTGTCAATAAAGTTTCCCCTTCCTGGGACAATGAATTCACGGTGTTCTTATTTCAATTCCCAGGAGTGTATATTTGTCCAATGAATACCCGTTGATCATCTGCATTTCTTCTTGGTGTAGCAATTTTATTGGCCAGTAGTGTACATAATGACGTACTGTACGTGGCGTAACGTTAAGCAATCAGAGTTTCCTCAATAACTAACTACCTCTCTGACGGGATAATTTCAACCTTCTCTGTAGTTACGCAGCTTTCTCACTCCAGATTAATATCTTGCAGCAATGTATGGTAAAGTGGTGTCTATTTTTTAATTCCCTTTATTCATTTCGAGACTATATCATATGATCATGTAAATAGAAGTGTATTAATTGTAGTGTTTTTTTCTTGAGCGTAAGTGTATGTAACTTTTATACATCTCTAGGAGGTTAGGCCTGATAGGAAACGTTTTTCCTACGTAAGATGAACAATTGTCAGCGTAGAAGATAAGCTGATATATGGCAGAACTCTGGTGAATTAAGGTGGACAGATACGGCATGGATGCTAATCAGTGGAAATCTATTTGTTTCTTGAAAGCTGAACAGTTTTGAGTGGCGCTAGAAAGTGGAGACGTTTCGAAAGTGTTTCGGGACACAGAAGACAGTAATTCACGGGGAGAAACGAGGAGAACTCGTAACCTTCTGGAAAGCGATTGCTTTACTACTGTTGCAACAGCTTACCAATATTTCGAGAAGATGATTTATTCCAAATGTCGTCGCTTGAGAGGATTTCGCCAGAGTTCAAGAAGTTTTAACCAAAAAAGCATTACAAGAGAAAACCTTTATTTCAAGATCATCATAGAAGACGTCAAGAAGAATAAGAAGCAAACAACACTTAGAACAATCTAGAATCAGAAGTACTCACATCAAAATAACGCCTATACGCCGTTCTTTCTTCGAGCACCGTACCAAGTTACGAGGGCTGGAAGATCCGATGGGGTTCGTAAAGGGAACCACAGTGAAAATCCGCTGAAGCTTTGCACAGATATGTTGAGCAGTGTCTCTAGTATGCCCTTCGATCGCGTCACGTTGGTCTTTTCAGTTCTGGGCGCACGGTGGGTACGTAAAGATCCTTAGAACAGTTGTGTCTCCCGCCAAGCATGAGGGCCTGTTGTGAGATTTCGCGTGATGTCATGCAGCTCACATAACATGACTGTCATACGTTTCCTTCTGCATGACAATTCTCGGCCGCACTCTGAAGGGCCAGTGAAGATGCTCCTCCAGTGTTTTCGATAGGAAATGTTCTGATCACCAACAATATAGCCAGAAATTGACTCTCCCTGAGTTTCACCTCCGCTCGCATCAACCACTAGCTATGAAGACAGCGTTCGGGCATAGAGAACGAGCTGTAGACCAGCGTAGAGAATTGGCTCTGCAAAGGCGGCTTCCTTCTTCGACGAGGATATAGAAGAAGTTGGTACAACGCTACGACAAATGTCTAAATCGGAGCGGCGACTATGTAGAGAAATAGCTGGAAGGTGTAGCTAATTGTTACAAATAAAACATTTTTAATTTTCACAGTGGTTTCCATTTTGCGACCGATCGGATCTTACTTTCCGAATACGCCTCGTATTTTCAGCGTCAGATTGCACAGAAGACAGACAATTCTAACACTGTACTAGGAGTGGAGACATTTTTTTGTGTTTTGGGCTAAGAGCTTTTTCAAAAGAGAGCTTAAACACTGTATGGGCCAAAGCTAGAGGTGTTTAATGTGAAACTGATAAAACAGTCACCACATAGTCAAGCACTGATAATTGTTGAAAGAGCAACATCCGTGTCTGCAACGTTTTCGAATCCGGCATAATCCAGTCCCGTATCCTATTCCAAACAGTCTTTTTTCGAGATTTCACGGTGTGTCGCGACGTACCAAGGGATTGTTTTTATCCAAATCTCGGAGAAGAAAACTATTTACGACGTCCCTTTACAAGCGCTATCTGGGCAATTAATAAATGATGGAAATGGTTTTATTCTAATGAATAATTGATTTAGACGACAGGAAAAGGTTTAAATTGAATAAAATGATTTACTCATCCAGTCTAATAAGTGAATTTTTAAGAATGAAGGCCCTACAACTAATTATTAAAACGTGGAATAAAATAATAATATTTTCAGTAAAATAAAAATAGTTTTCAAATGCACTTAAACCTGCGTATATGCATAATTATGACGATCGCAGAATACCCAAATGCTATCTACGTATCACTGATACGGAGAAAACAGATTTCCAGACCAATAACTAAACACAACTTCTTCGCCGTCTCATAAAAGTTCACTTATGGCAATCAACAAATTAATAGATATGAATTCATGGGAAAATTCTCGTACTCTGTCTAGCATGAATTCCAAAAGAGCGACAGAAATAAATCAAAGTTCAATCTTGCACAAAAAAATGTTCCAGTCAGATCTCAGCGTTTTTAAGTCCCACTTGACCTGGAAATTTTGTAATTACGAATGGATGTTTTCGCGTGTACACTCGCTGCCCAGAAATAAACTCTTTACTGCACCATCAGGTCAATGTTGTGTTACCTGAAGGTTGATCTGCGACAAACTTGACTTCCTAAACCTTTGCCGGCTCGAGACATAGTCTCTCCCAGTTCAACTTCCCGAAACCTTCCTTGCTCCCAAAAGCCACTCGGAATGCTCTAGTGCCTATCCACTCGTAGCAAAGAGAAATTGCGTTTCCTCACCCGACATACACAATTAATATATAGAAAATGGACCACCATTTGCATAATAGTAATATTACAAATTAGACAAATGGCTAAAATGAGAGTTCATCTTCTCCTGTTTCTGTAGAAAGCAAACACAGTATACTCCATATAAAATGATAAATTCAGCTTGAATAAAACCGCAATCAGCTACTAACTATTCATTTATTCACATGACAGGATTCACCGCATTAAAGGATCATCTTCATGTGATAATTGGTGTCACATAGAATAGCACACAGAGTAACTCCCAACGTTCGAAGTCACAGAATCCAACCCCTTGAAGAGGGAAAGTAGTCAGCAAATAATAACAGGCAGAGCATTGGTGCAAATAGTGCAGGGGATGAGGTAAAACCATTATCGGCGCGCTCAGCCCACCGTTAAAGCTCGTGGCTGTTCGCCAGCGTATGGATCTCGTTAACAGTGGCGGTCGATGGTATCTGAGGTTGGATATTGCAAAAAGTTTCAATATTGCGTTTTTATACGAGACGTTTGCAAGGGAAAAAAATTCCTTTTTCCCTGACCTGTCATTCTGTCGTTCGTTATGTTGTAAACACTCCTAGAATTCATGGAGTATAAACGTCACACAATTCAATTTGTTAAATCCAATTCACGCTCCTGCTAAGTTGGAGACATAGATATAACAGAGAATATCTGTGGCAAAGAGGATGCTACGATTTATCGATTATCTAGAAAAACTATTATTATTACGCAATTAACTCTGTTCCTAGTAGAACTCAAATGTGTTTAAATTGTTTTGGACGTTTCTTTGCAAACAGTTTCCTTATCCAAACGATCTTTTAGTACTACATCCAATACAGAGCTAAAATCACAGTCTTCTGAACACACCATAGAGTAATGACGATTCTGCTTCATCATGACTCTGTAAGCTCAATTCAAAGGAACCACAGCAGCCAATACAGCTTATTAAAATATTTAACATACACTCAGTACGCCTAACTTCTTCATTGTACTTCACAACTTTCCTTCTGCATTCCCCATCCAATTGTTCAGCTACATTCACAGTTTCAGTAACTGTCAGTTGTAAACAGTTTTATATATGAGCAGCTAAACATTCATGCTTCCTTACTTTCATACTCAAGTGATTTTGTACATAGCTCCCACTTTCGTCAACGAGAGTACCCTGTTATCTTAAAACATCACAACATCTATACACAATGTTTTTAGAAATGATATTTACACAAATGATAAACATAAACATTAACCTACAACTGCAGTAACACCAACAACCGCAATATTCTGGCCACTTTCACAAAGGTCACATGGTTACCATCAAATCTAAGGGCTGTTTACGAGTGACATAAATATCAAATGCGGTCATGGTGATGAGAAAAGATTTGCTCCGAATTTCTAGCCTCAAAACAAATTTCTGAATGAAAATTGTCGTAATTACTGTTGAAATATCGGTATGGCTAAATTGTGGGTGACGGAATGGCGTGTCCTAGCGGCTGGGATAACAAATTAATGTAGCGGTATAGCATAGTCTCCGGAGAAAAATGAGTACAAATTAAATTATCGATACACAAGAATCGAAGCGCTATATGCGCTCTCAGAATAGTAATGCGTAGTACCTTTGTCATTTGGTACTACAGGGATGAACTTTTTTTTTCATAGTCACCTCGGTTCTGATGTTCTAGCTGACGGACGCTTATTGCTCATGGTCTGTACCTAATACTATTATCTGTAGTAATACTAGTAATATTTCGAATATATATAAAAATAATCATTCAAAATTGTGTTTTTGTCAGTAGCAAGTACCTTTCCTGGCAATGATTTACTTACGTAACAATTAAAGGTTGCCCTGGATATTTGTATAGGCTCATTGTTGTAGCGACGCCATTAATAATAAAAATGATATACATTTAATGCTAAAAGTATTTAAAAAAGAAAATAATCTCAATAAATACAAAACGGCGTCTTGTAACATTTTCTAATTCATTTTTGGCCAGAGGTACAGTTTCATTGAGAGTAATTTCTATAAATATGTACACTGCCATTACACATAGCCAGTTATCCTGGAGCATCAAGCCTCACAGAAAAAAATAATTAAGCAATGTCTTCATGTTGGAATACGTATGATATTTCTGGCGATAGAAACCTGAGAAAATTTAGCCGTGGCTTTTAACAAACATAAAAGAGAATTTTTAACAATACAGTTCATTCACTTATGAGAATATTCTCTTTCATTCAAAAAAAAGTTACGCGATAACTGGCGCCCAACGAGGGGCGCGATGTTCCATAAAATTTATGTATGTGAAAAGAATTTATTATTAAGATAAGAAGATAAGTGTTTTTATATTGTAATCTGTTTCATGTGTACGAGGATTATTACTTTCAATGTTAAGAGAAACCGAAGGCCTTGAACCCAACCCTGATTTGATTAAGAAAAGAACCAACAATAAAAACGAAGGCAAGGGCTTCTGAAAATATGTCTTGCTTTCGTGTGTCGAGTTGTTTGCCAGTATTCATGGTTCGTACCCCGTGGTAGTGTTTTGCAATCAGCAATTCAAGTAGGCAAGAAAATTTATATTTGCTATAAAATTTGTCTAGAATTATAAATTGTAGAATGTATGATTATTATTTTTGTGGTGATTGCTGTGTAAAAATAACTTTGATAGAACAATGTCTCATTCAGAGTTCATGAGATTACGTAGTAAGACTAGGAGAGAAGTTGATATGGAAGCAGATTCACGAGAGGGTAGTGATAACGAATTGGAGGAAATCTCCATGGGATCTACATCCAATAGAAAGATGCAAGAAAATACTACGGATTATGAAGAACAGAATTCACATCAACGCACAAACAGTTACGTGCGCCGCGCAATGTTACGATGCCGTAATTGCAATTCTAATTAAGTTAGATTTGTTCCAGAAACAGCAGGAGGAGATAGAAAGAGAGGGAGAGGAAAGGGAAAAAGAGAGGGAAAACAGAATATATGAACAACATAAAAGTTTCGAAGTCATGAAAGCAGACATAGCCAGTTTAAAACAAGCGTACGACGAATATCTTAATTTAGTAGTTACCCTAAACACAGACGTAAAAAATCTGCAGACAGAGCAGAATATCATGAAGGAAGATATTTAGAACATAACAGAGAAGGTAGAAAATATAGAAATAGGAAATGAGGAAGGAATACAGAATTGCCTAGCGAAACATACTAAAAAGGTCGTAGAAAAAGTAGAAAGATGGATAGATAAAAAAAGAGAAACAGATAGATGACAAAATACAGACACAAGTGACACGCTCAGTTCGTGCAGTTCACCCGGCTAGTCAAATTAATCAGACAGAAAAGGAAATAATACGTAACATGAGAATGGAGGACAATTATATACCTGCTTCTCATGTTTCTCACGAAATTCAGCCGTTCACTGCCACCTATAATACTATCTGTGTGCTACAGGCAGGAACGTGTAGTGTTAACAGTGAACAGTTGAATGATGCGGGGACCGTGCCCGCTGTGTCTTCAATAATGATTGACGAGAGTTTAATTAAACACCGCCAGTTTCAAACCCTCTCCACCGACAAGAAAAATATTCATCCGGTTGTATTCATAAAGAGTTTTCGAAAAAATGCTGCCCAGAGAATGGACCGAGAAACGAAAGATGCAGTTTATTGTTTCGCATATAGTAGGAGATGCTGCTCTACGGGCGACAGATGCAGCTGATACCAGCTACACCTGTGAACAATTTGAGAAAGCATTTTTAAGTAGGTATTGGTCACCTTGTACTCAGGAGAGACTTAGAAAAGAAGTATATAGTCAAGAGGCTTATAGTCCTAAACAAGGAAGCCTAATAAAGTATTTCGAAAAATATAATAACAAAACGCGGTATTGGCACGAACCGATCTCAAATCATGGTGTGATCAGGCTATCAAAAGCCAGACTTCCTCCCAGAATTAGAGAGAAACTAATCTATGTACCAGACAATGATTTGGATAACTTCTTCTCTGTCTTGGATTCGATAGGATTAATTCAGGAAGACTTGAAGTTGCAAAGTAGCAATGGACATAGTTACGAGTATAAAGAAAAAAACAACAATAGACAAAATGGTTGGAATAACTGTGGGAATTGTTCTAATGAACGAAACCACAACGAAAATCTGTGATTTAACAGTAATCCGAATGATGACAAAAGTAATTACAATAGATAGGCTTGGGGAAACAGTTCGCATCAATACAGACTAAAACGAAGATATGAGGAAAAATTTGGCCAAGGAGGTGGCAATTATCTCAAGGCCCCAAGGGAAGAATGGGTCTGCAATGCCCTGGTATCCTAGACAGAACAATCAGAATAACCCCGAAAGATACTCGAACAATAGCAACAGCCCAACCTAATCTAACCCAACCTAACCTAACCACTTCAAACAACCTGGCTTGGCAGAACCAAAATCAAAGTGTGAGTATAGTTGATGAGACGAATGATAATCGTCCTACATCATCCGATTCGACAAACTGAAGACGGCCGCAATTAGCTCAACGTTGTTGGCCGTGGGACGGAGGGAGTGGTCACAAGAGACTAAAGAGAAACAGGATGCAGTCAATATGTTAAGATATAACAACGGTGTTGGAATGAAGGAAGAACTTTTATCTGAGAATAAGAGATGTAACCAAGCAGATAATGAGTTGCTACAGGCTGCGGTTCAGGTTAAAGTTCTTAGTATACCGGTCAACATCATAGTTAATACAGGGGCTACAGTTAATGTAATGAATTATGATTTTAATAGGAAATTGTGCCAATTGCGTAAAGTGCCCGTGTTTCCGGTTCAGAATTGCAGAGAGTCGGGGGCTATTGGTGCCCAAGCATAGGTAGTGAAGAGCCAGACACAGATGGACGTATTTTTGTGAGATGGAGGATTCAGTTACACGTTCCTAGTTGTAAAGGGATTGAGAGTCGCCTGTATTCTGGGTTGGGAGTTTTTTAGAGAAAGGAATGCATTTATGGACCCCTCTCAAAGTATTTGCAGTTAAGAGAATGGAGAAATAAGAGTGAAACTGGAATTGCTGCGCACAAAAGCTATACACGGCAAATATTGTCAGAATGTTGAAGTCATATGTAACCTTCCAAAAATACTGCATATGCATCAGTGTCTTGGGCGAGATTATATCCATCACAATGGAGAAAACGTTAGTACCACAGAGTCATGTCAATCAAGTAGAGGAATCCACATATCTGACTGCAGAGCAGCAATTACAATTATCTCAGCTATTAAAGGAACATATAGAAGTATTCTCTGAGAGGCCAGGGGTCATCCTTGTTCGAAAAAGGAGACAGTAAAACTAAAATACGTACAATGCTAGAATGGGGAATAATTGAGCCGTCAATGTCACCTTACAGCAGCCCGTTAATAGCAGTTACAAAAGATAGTGGAATACTACGTCTGCTGTTAGATGCTCGTGACATTAATAAAATTATTACGTCAGTAAGGACTAGGCGAGAGAATTTGGAGGAACAGTTGCAAAGGTTTTTTGGAGTGAATTATCTTTCATCCATTGATTTGAGATTTTTATATTGGCAAAGCCCCTTGACAGAACAGTCGACAAAATATACAACTTCCATTTTCCCTGGTCGGAGTTACCAGTGTAAAGTACTCCCATTCGGTTTAACTACTAGTGCTGGGGTATTCATAGAAGCTTTTGATTCGGTGTCAGGCCCACAGTTGCTTGTAGAGTGACCGTATATGTCGATAGCATTTTGGTTGCGAATGCCACATGGGAGAAGCATATGCAAATAACAAATAAAACATTTAGCATATTCGAGTAAGCTGGACTCACTGTCAACATGTTGTTGTTGTTGTGGTCTTCAGTCCTGAGACTGGTTTGATGCAGCTCTCCATGCTACTCTATCCTGTGCAAGCTTCTTGATCTCCCAGTACCTACTGCAACGTACATCCTTCTGAATCTGCTTAGTGTATTCATCTCTTGGTCTCCCTCTACGATTTTTACCCTCCACGCTGCCCTCCAATACTGAAATGGTGATCCCTCGATGTCTCAGAACATGCCCTACCCACCGATCCCTTCTTCTAGTCAAGTTGTGCCACAAGCTCCTCTTCTCCCCAATCCTACTCAATATCTTCTCATTAGTTATGTGATCAATCCATCTAATCTTCAGCCTTCTTCTATAACACCACAACATAACCGAAGTGACATCTCCTTTCACCCCTGTGCGTTGTGCCAAATGCACCAAATGCAAGGAGATTGAAACCGTGTCACAACTTCGATCTGCTCATGAAAAATGTAGTTTGGCAGTGAAATTCCGCCTGCGAGACAGTTCAATAGAATCAAGCAAGCGTTAATCAACGGAGGTATTGTATACCACCCCGACATGGAGAAAGATTTTTGCATTGCTGCTAATGCGTCTTCTACAGGACTAGGGACTTGTCTGTTCCAAGTGGATGAAACAGACGGCGAACAACAGATTAAAGTGATTAGTTTTGCGAGTTGTGTCTTCACAGAATGTGAACAAATATACTCAATAACGGAACTTGAAGCCTTCTAGCTCTAATTCGGGCTTTCAAGAAATTTCATTTTTACGTTTATGGAAAAAGGTAAAGGTGTGCTGTGACCACCAATCGTTAAGTTTCTCGTTAACATGTAAGCTTTTACACGCACGCTTAGGAGATGGGCTTTGGCGTTGCAAGAGTATCACTTTCAAACTATACATATTAACGGAAAGGATAACATCACTGCTGATGCCTTGTCCAAGTTGCTACAGAACATGTCTAAATATGCAGAACTTATCGAACAGGCATCAGAGTACAAAGTACTAGTAGTTAAAGATCAAACATACAGACGTAATTTTCTTGACATATGTAAACGTATGTCACAATTATAAAATGTTGACTGTAAGAGGGAATACATTGCGGAATTAGCCAAGCAATATACCATAAAAGATGGCATTTTGTACAATAAACCTAAGAAAGAGGAATAACGGTAGTGCATATTTATTTTGGAAAGTTGTTTACGAGACTTTATCTGTTACAGCCATAAAATTTGGGGGCATTTTCGCATTAACAAGACTACTGCTAAAATCGAACGGTTTTGCTATTACCCGAATTTAGGTAGGTATGTTCACCAAACTTTGAGAACATGTCTCATATGTCAGAAAACAAAGCTGAGCAACCGTTCAACAAGAAACAAATTACATGCAACCGTACCGACGCATCCGTTACAACTAATTTCTGTGGATTTAACTGGACCACTCCCCACAGCACAAGGAGGGTGCAAATATATATTGGAAATTTACGATGTGTTTTCCAAGTACCTAAAGATGTATCCGCTCAGATGTTCTACAATTAAAACCATTGTTAACAGGATAAAAAAATATTAATACCCATAATAGGTAAACCGGAAGCTGTCATTTCAAATAATGCTCTATATTTTACTAGTTACAAGTAGAAAATATTTCTTGGAAGCCGTATTATAAATCAGATACTGATAGCTAGGTTCCATGCGGAAGCCAGTCCGGTTGAACGCATATTCAAAGAGTTTAACAGATTCATGCGGACATACGAGCCGAATAAGCGTACAAAATGGACTGAGTATGTAAAACTATTTGAGAACATATTTAAGCATTTACCACATTCTGCCACCCAATACACACCACCAGAATTGATGATGTCTGAGGATGAAAATGACGATTGGGTAACTTCATTGCCAAAGTTCAACTGTTGACAGCCGACTAGAGAAGAGAAGATGAGCAAGGTTTTGACCTCTTAAAAATATGCTGAAATTAGGAAAGGGAAGTATGACAAACAATTAAGAAAAGCATAAGAGTTCGAAGTACGAGAGATGGTACTGCTAAGGAACCACCTGAAGGCTTCTCTTATAAATAAAAGAAATAAGAAGCGGAAATTATTGTATAGTGAACCATATGTCATTGAAAGGATACCGTATGGATGTAGTAGTTTTGTAACTAAGCCAGAGAATAAGAAACCAGAGGGTTTATACCCATATAGGGACTTGAAAAAAATTATAAATGTGTGTATCTGACAGATGTAAGTTTAGGCTTAATAAGTATTTCTCTTCATTAATGAATATTCACTTTATTGTCAGTCAAGATGAAAGATTTTTTCCTAGTATGTAGTAAAAGTCTTATGCACTTAATGTCGTAATAAAATTCGTTAGAAGTATGTAATGACAAATGCAATGATACATCTAGAATTTCGAAAGGTACAGTTTTATTAAGAGTAATTTCTTTAAATGTGTACACTGCCATTGCATATAGGCAGCTATCCGCGAGCATAAAGCCTCAAAGAAAAAAATAATTAAGCATAGTGTTTAATTGGCTTATCACATAATATTAAAGAAAGATTTATTTTAATCTATCGTAAGATGGATGTTGAAACGTCCCCTTTGAACAATTATACAAGACTGTGCTTAAACTGACACACAATATTTTTGGCGCAATGCAGTCTGACTTTCAAAAATCCCTACAAAAGAATGGCCCTGACTAACATTAACCTATACCTTTCACAAATCACTTACCTCACAAAAATCTTCGTGCCAGTTAAATAAAAGATTCAAACTACTGAAGGCACTAACTACTGATAGGCATAGTTAGCAAATGAAAGATTTTCATAGAGAACAAACAATGTATTTGCCTTAATAGTGTTCAAAAGTTATAATATATATAGCAGTTCATGACGTCCATCCTTACAAATGTACTGTTTCTGATGGACACACGTCCAGATCATCCGCTCTCAAAAATCCGCCATCTCACTTCCCCACCTCCACCACTGCTGGCGGCTCACCTCCAACTGCGCAACGCTACGCGCTGTTCACATCCAGGTGCCCAACACTTCAATGGCAGACAACAATGCAAACTAGCCACAGACTGCACACAGCACAGCCAGTGATTTTCATACAAAGCGTTACGTGGTGTTACCAATAAGAAAACCTAAACAGCCTACTTACAATATCTTCACGTTGCAATACGTATGATATTTCTGACATAGCTGCCTGGGAAAGTTTAACCGTGGTTTTTAACAAACATCAAAGAGAATTTTTAACAAAACATTTCATTCAATTATCAGAATATTCTCTTTCATTCCAAACAAAAAAGTTACGCGGTAGTGGGAGGAGAGAAAGCTGTGAGAAGTATCCTCCGTAGAGTTGAGCTACTTAACAGGGCGTCTGGAACTGTTTTTATAACCCGTTTATCATAAGGGATAAGCCTGATGTAAACAAACACAAACACGATGATTGGTCAGAAGCCGTAGCACACGTACACTGGTGTTGTTACGCTCTTGGAAGTAGGTCCCATTTATGTATTAGATACATTATTACTAAATTACGTTAAATGAAACTTTAGGATATTCACATGTATTAACAGCCATCAACGTTTTTCTTAATGACGCTTTAGCTGCGTAGTTTTTATTTCAAAAATCGTGTACAGTCACAGCCTCTGCAGCGTTGTGCTCTGATTGTCGCGCTGTTAATGGGTGGTATAAAAATGGCTGAGGCTGCTTCTTGTTCGGTAGTGAAATACGTGTGTGGAACACGGTTAACAAGTGCCTAGAAATATAATGTTCCTAATGCTTTTCACAAATTTACGGAGATAATAGATTTTGAAGTTTTGCCAGCCGCTGCAAGTAATACAGTTGTTACAGAAAACCACATCGTCCTTGTAGCGAAATCGGTAGCGAAATGCAATGTTCATTGCTTCAATTCTCCCCAGTATCATTTTTTTCTCGTTCAATTTGAAATACCTACAGCTCGCAATTATAAATCTCATCATCATTTTTTATGAATAACGCACCCTTCTTGTTTCTAATTGGACGCGAAATTCCTGTTTTCATTTGAAATAAAAATACTTCAATGTCCACGTTTTATGAAAGACTGTTCATGAAAGTTGGTTAAATTAAGAAAACATAGAAAACTTAATTTTAAGGCCAAAATGAGAAACCAAATCCTCTTTATTTATACTATGTCCATTGTTTTATACCACAAAGGTAGATAAGTATCGTAGAAACAAGAAAAACAATCATTTTCGCAGCATGGTACACATCATACAAATGGTTCAAATGGCTCTGAGCACTATGGAACTTAACTTCTGAGGTCATCAATCCCCTAGAACTTAAAACTACTTAAATCTAACTAACCGAAGGACATCACACACATCCTGCTCGAGGCAGGCTTCTAACCTGAAACCGTAGTGGGCGTGCAGTTCCAGACTATAGCGCCTAGAACCGCTCGGCCACTCCGGCCGGCATCATACAAATGCTGCAGTTTTACATTTTCTACTGTACCATTACGACATGAACCTAGCAGAACTGATCGGAGCCAAGTTGGAGGATTTGGCCTCAGAAGTAACAAGACTGCTAAGCTGCAAGACGTAATGGAACTAACGCAGGGAGCTTTTCACATGCCACTGCCGAAAGCTGTCAGGATATAGAACGGCTCGTCATAAAAGAAGAAGAGAAAATACGGCGCCTGGTTGGCTTCGTGGATTCTGTTGTTTATAGGCTCGTTATCAAAGTAGCAGATGACACTTTCAGAACTTAAATGTATTTCTAGAATTCGTATCAAGAAGGAGCTGAGAGATTACCACACGTCTGACTGTAATTAATACCATGAGTGGCTTCAGTATTTAACAACAGGGTGAAATCCGTGGAGTATGCTTTTGCATTACACAAAGCTCGCCAGAAATATTATCATACGTTTAAGTTAGAAATTTTCATCACTCTTGCTTGTAATTAGAACAATATGTCAAGTGAGAACGCGTGCATTTTATGCTTTCCGTCTGGTCACCTAAGAAGAGTGTGATAGTGCTAGAGTTTCTCTGAATATTATTTCATTATCTTTAAAAAGTAAATGACATTCAACGCTATATTGTCTCTTTTTACGTCTGAACTGCAACTGCCCACATCATCGCGGGTTAGCTGGACCGCTGGCTGACCAGTGCTGTGTAAGTTTAATGCACCGGTAAAGCTGTTGTCTCGCATTATCGCTCACTGCATGTGCGTGTAACACAGCATAAAACGTATCCTTATGATCGTACTTGCCAGTACTGGTCACAGCTTGGCTTCTGCGCCACGTGAAATCCAATGAGATTCAAGCAAACGCGGAAGAATACATGGCGTTTTGTTTACATCAAGTTTATTCTTACTCAGTACAGGCAGTTTGCACGTCGACTGCAACATCCTCTGATGTCACTGGCGAGCACACTACGTTCTGTTACATACAGGCCTCGACTCGTGTCGTATCGAAGTGCAATGGGTCGTGCTGTCTGCTAGGGATTTGCCGTAGGTGGGCATACCCTCTGAGCTTGCTTAATGACCGGCAGTACCTTTGGATCTGTTACGAGGCAGTAGGACACTGGACGAGTTGTTGCAGTGGATAGTTGATTGTAACATATTTCATGGTAAATCTGAGGATCCCTAAACAAAAAAATGTACATAAAAAAAGGATACATACAATGAAGTTAAATAATTGGGAGCTGTGCAACACTACAACAACACCACGCACTGCGTTTTCTTTAGTGTAGAGCCAATATTTTGTTAGCAGCCCTACGAAATCGATCTGGTAAGTATCTTGCGAATAGCAAATCCCACATACGACTGTTTGTCGTGTGTTGAGAAACCGTTTGTATTTTAAACCATACCGATTGAAGATCGTACAAGTAATAAAATACACTGATAAAAATTACTCGCACGAGATTCTGGGCAGATATGTTAAATCGATTACATGAGGATGAACATTTATTGTACAAAATCATCTTTTCTGAGGAGTCGATTTTTCATTTACATGGCAAGATTAACATACATAAATGTAGGATTTGGGGCAATGAGAATCCACAACAAACACTGCAACATGTTTGTGACAACCCTAAGCTGAACGTTTTTTGTGCATTTAGTAAGAAGTGTGCGTCCCCTTCTTCTTCCGTGAGAGAACCGTCTATGGGATAGTGTACCTGGGTATATTACAACAATTTTTGATACTGCAGATCGTCTAGGATGACCAGGATCGAAATGTTCATGGAAGATGGTGCACCACCCCACTACCTGGCTAGCATCCGGCATTTTCTCATTGACCTCTTTCCAGATCAATGCATTGGCTGTGCTGCACCAACTGCATAGCCCCCACGTTCCCCATAACTGACACCACTCGATTTTTTTTATGGGGATTCGTCAAGGATATCGTGTTTGTACCTATTGTGCCCTCTTCTCTACTTGAACTTAGAGCAAGAATTTACGCCTCCACTGAGCAAGTTAAACCTGCAACGTTTCAGCGAGTTCGGGAAAAAATTGACTTCCGATGGGATGTGTGCAGGATAACCAACGAAAGCCACGTACAACATCTTTAGTTTAAGGTAAAAGAAAAGCTTGGTGTGTTTCCCTACAAAATAACACTAAACCCAGCTCTATATCTTCCTTCAATAAATTTTTAAAGTTGTGGAGTCCTTTTTGAACCATGTCTGCAGACTGCTCTGCTGTATCCGATCACGAACGGCACCTGTGCAATGTCTTCAGTATGCTGTAAGTGTTGTGGTCAGAACAGTGTTCTGTGTGTTGGCCAGTGCGTTGTGTTGGAGCTAAGTGAATTTGCAAATGGGCAAATTGTTGCTGCCCGTATCGTGAGTGCTTCTGTAACCAAGGTAGCCGAAGTGTTTGGCGTTTCAAGAAGCACGGTATCGACGATTTATACCGCATACATGAAACGTGGGAAACATCATCCGCTAAGTCACGACGTAGACGAAAGCGTGTATTGAGTTTTCGTGACAGACGGTCAGTGAAGAGAATTGTGACGAAAAATAGGAGAAGAACAGCTGCAAAAGTCACTGCAGAACTGAATGTCGCCCTCGAGAACTCTGTCAGCACCAAAACAAAACGAAGTGAGCTCCAAAAGTGGGGATTTCAGGGTGAGCTGGGCTTCGAAAGCCACACATCAGTGATGCAAATGTCCGTAATGGGAAACTTGGTGTCGAAGACATATAACCTGGACTATGGAGCGCTGGAAGAAGTTCCTGACATTTTCAGTTCCGGAGGCGATATGTAACGTATGTTAACTGAAGCAAACTTCACAAGTTAAGATCGCCGAAAACACATTTTATTAGATGAACAGTTCAGACAGAGCTATTTTTGGTGTTTTCATATTTTTGTTCAATTCATGAAGGTTTATACAACTAACTGGTAGTATATGCGCCAATTCAACCCGTTGCATTGCCTCTCTACGGCAATGCTGCCAATATTAAATTTGCAACCCTCGTAGATGGACGTGCCAAACACAAATAAACAAAGTGGTTGCAAGCACTCACCGGCGAGACTCTGATGGAAAACAAATTTATGTCCACAGTTTGGAAAACAAGCTCGCGGCTACCAGTATAAAAGAATTAAACTGTCACGCGGTTCTTCGGTAACAACGCACGGCCGGCTATTAGCGAATTTTCAATATGGCGTAATTTAGTGGCAAGTGGTACGACCGTTATGCACATGGCTGGGTGGTATTGTTTCAGTCCGGCCGGCGGCCATTGTCAGGCCCACGGGCTGTGCGTCGCTCACAAAAGCCATACACACACACACACACACACACACACACACACACACACACACATACACACGTAAAGCCTGATGCAGCCGCTACGCGAAGCGCACCGACGTACGCGCCTCAGTAAATAGTAGTCAAAGCGCCAGCTGTTGCGTGGAGAGTGCGTCCTTGTTCACCCTCTCTTTCTTTCCGCCCCCCTCCCCCTCTCTTTCCGTCTCTCATTCACTCACACACACACACAATACCGCTGCAAGGATGACAGTGGCAGGTCACGTTCCAATTGTGTCCTTTTTTTCCTGCTACCTACAGCCTATGAAAAATTCCAACTGACTGTGACACTACTTCAAAGCAGGTTGTTTCCCAATTTCCGTTATAAACTTTCAGTACATGTGGCACAGACACAATCATTTGAAACAATGTGCTCCATTCTTTCACGTCCTGTGGGCGAAGGAGCGATAGGGACAATGATTAAATGAATTTCTCGTTTGTACCCAGCTAACTGATGTGGCAACAGCAGGTGGCGCTAAGCTCTGTTGTAGCATTGTTCTTGGATGTATTCTATCAGTGGCAGGCAAATGAAACATCTAATTAGACACTTGATTAGTATATATTGCATCTTTACTTTGCCATCTGGTATTGGTATCACGCTGGCAGTTGATTACTACAATAATTACGAGGTTCACACAAACCACTTTTGTTTTCCCTTCATCGGTTCCCAGTCAGATCTGATGCGACCCAACGTCCCACCCTGAGTCAACCTTTTCACCTCAGAGTAGCACTACAAACTACATGACTAACAAAGCGAACTCGGGCCGATTGGCTTGGTCGGGAGTTCAATTAGCCTGGCCTTCCAATATCGGAGGCCCCAGCGGTCTACCGTACATATGCCACGGTATTAGGAACAGACGGGTTGACCCTGATATCGGATTCGTCCAATAGTACCATCGTTTTTGTTTTTTGTTTTTCTGGGTGGGGTCGTCAGTCCTCTGACTGGTTTGATGCTGTCCACCACGAATTCCTCTCCTGTGCCAACCTCTTCATCTGAAAGTAGCACCTGCAACTGATGTCCTCAATTAGTTGCTGGACGTATTTTTACCCTTCCAGCTCCTTCTAATAGCGTGGAAGCTGTTGCCTGATATCTGAACAGATATTATCTTATCCCTTCTTCTTGTCAGTGTTTATTCCTTTCCTCACAGAATCTGCAAAGAACCTCCTCATTCCTTATTTGATCAACCCTCCTAATTTTCAACATGTTTCGTAGCATCATATCTCAAATGCTTCGATTTTCATCTGCTCCGGTTTTCGCACAGTCCACACCACACTGCCATACATTACTGTGCCCCAAACGTGCATTCTCAGAAATTTCTTCCTCAGTTAATAGCTATGTTTGATACTGGTAAACTTCTCTTGGCCAGGAATACCCTTTTTGTCAATTGCTAGTCCGCTTTTATGTCCTCCTTGCTCTGTCTGTCCTGAGTTTTTTACTCTCTAGGTAGCAGAATTCAATCATTTACATCGTCAACATCAATCCTAATGTTAAATTTTCGCTGTTCTGATTTCTGCTACTTCTCATTACTTTCCTCTTCGATTTACTCGCGATCCATATTCTGCACACAACAGACTCTTCATTGCATTCAGCAGATCCAGCAGTTCTTCTCCACGCTGAGTAACGATAGAAATGTCATCAGTGAATCTGAACAGGCGTATCTTTTTACTTTTAATTTTAATACCACCCTTGAACCTTTCTTTTATTTTAGGTATTGTGACTGCGACATACAGAAGGAGCTGTCAGACGCTTCTTTCTTGGTCTTACATTCTTGGTTATTGTTTGTATTGTATTTTTGTCTGTAGCTTACCGCTATTTTTCTCCGTATTTCGAACATCTTGAACCATTTTACATTGTGGAACGCTTTTTCCAGGTCGACAACTCATACAAACGAGTCTTTATTTTTCTTCAGTCTTTATTCCATTATCAACCACAAGCTCATAATTGGTGCTCTGGTGCATATAACCTATCCTAAAGGCAAACTGATCGTCATCTAACACATCTTCAGTCTGCTTTTCCACTCTCCTGCATATTATTCTGGTCAGCAACTTCGATACATGATATGTTAAGCTGATTTTGGGGTAATTCTCACAATTGCCGGCTCTTGCAATCTTCAGAATTGTGTGGATGATGTTTATTCCGAAACTGAGATGGTATATCGCCAGCCTGATGCATTCTATACAACAACTTGCATAGTCGCTTTGTCGCCTTTAGGGGCCGTTTACCACCCCAAAGGCAATACAGTTTCCTAAACCTCTGCCCGCTACTCCGCTCTCTTTTGCATGGCTGTTGGCAGAATGAGAGCGATTTCTTATACCGAAAATCTTTGACTGCCACTGAACATTACTTTTATTCCAAATTTAAGTGGTGATGATGAGTAGCTGAAGTTTAAAAGATTAGTCAGAAGAACCAATAGGCAAAGAAATAGGATACGCAAGTTAAGGAATGAAGAGATACTCGTGAAGTTCTCTGAAGCGATAAAGAATATCTCAATGGGAAGTTCGGTTGGGGGCAATCACAGATATTGGAAAGAAAAACATAATACAAAGAAGGTAGCTGCGAAGGAACCACAGGCAACAGAAGAAATACTTCAGATTATCGATGAGTGAAGGAAGTAAAAAAATGTTCACGAAAATTCCGGAATACAGAAATACAAGTGGCTGAGGAATGAAATAAATATTCCTATTTATTTCATGGAAGATAAGATGAAATCCGTGTATGAAAAATTTGAAGAGATCGAAAAAGAAATCACTGTCGGAAGAACAGCCTAAGCATGTAGGAAAATCAAAACAACCTTCAGTGAAATTACAAGCACAGATGACAACATTAAAAGTGCAACATAAATTCCACAGTTAAATGCAGAGGAGAAAGCGGATAGGTGGAAAGAGTACATTGAAGGCCACTGTGAGGGAGATGATGTATTTGATGTGATACGAGAAGAAACTCGTTTCGATTTGACGTGATAGGGGATACAATATTAGAAACTAAATTTTAAAAATCTTTGGAAGACTTACGACCAAATAAGACAAAAGAGATAGATAAAATTCCATTAGAGTTTCTAAAATCATTGAGGGAAGTGGCAACAAAACGACTATTCACGTTGGTTCAAATGGCTCTGAGCACTATGGGACTTAACAACTGAGGTCATCAGTCCCCTAGAACTTAGAACTACTTAAACCTAACTAACCTAAGGACATCACACACATCCATGCCCGAGGCAGGATTCGAACCTGCGAACGTAGCAGTCGCGCGGTTCCGGACTGAAGCGCCTAGAAGCGCTCGGCCACCGCGGCCGGCTTCACGTTGGTGTGTAGAATGTATGCGTGTGGCGATATGCCATCTGACGTTCGGTAAAATATCATCCACACAATTCCGAAGGTTGTAAGAGCTGACAAGTGCGAGAATTACCATACAATCAGCTTACCAGCTCGTGCATCCAAGGTGCTGACAAGAATAATATAAAAAGAATGGAAAAAAATTGACGTTGTATTAGATGACGTTCAGATCGGCATTAGGAAAGTTAAAGGGACCAGAAAGGCTGTTCTGACGTTTCGGCTGATAATCGAAGCAAGACTAAAGGAAAGTCAAGAGACATTCATAGGATTTGTCGACTTCAAAAAGCGTTCGACACTGTGAAATTGAGCAAAATGTTCGGAATTCAGAGGAAAAAAAGGGTAAGCTGTAGGGAGAAAGGGGTAATATAACATGTACAAGAGTGGAAGACAAGAACGAAGTGGACGGATTCAAAAGTGTGTAAGACAGGGATGTAGTCTTTCACCTTAACTGTTGAATCTATACATCGCAGAAGCAATGATGGAGATAAAAGTAAGTTCAAGAGTGGAATTAATATTCAAGGTGACAGGATATCAGCTATAAGATTCGCTGATGACATTGCTATCCTCAGTGAAATACAAGGAGAATTACAGGATCTGCTGAAGGAAATGAACAGTCTAATGAATACAGAATATGGATTGCGAGTAAATCGAAGAATGACGGAAGTAATGACAAGTGGCAAAAATGAGAGGTGCGAGAAACTTGACATCAGGACTGATGGTCACAAAGTAGATGAAGTTAAGGAATTCTGCTACGTATGCAGTAAAATAACCCTTGACGGACAGAGCAAGGAGGACATAAAAACCAGACCAACACTGGCAAAAAAGGGCATTCATGGCCAAGAGGGGTCTACTAGAATCAAACATAGGCCTTAAATTGAGGAAGAAATTCCTGAGAATGTACGTTTGGAACACAGCGTTGTATGGTACCGAAACGTGGGCTGAGGATAAACCCGAACAGAAGAGAATCGAAGCACTAGAGATGTGGCACCACAGACGATTGTTGAAAATTAGGTGGATTGATTAGGTAAAGGTGAGTAGGTTCTCCTCAGAATGGGAGAGGAAAAGAGTAAATGTTAAACGCTAACGAGAAGAAGGTACTGGATGACAGGACATCTGTTAAGACATCAGGGAATGACTTACAAGGTACTAGAGGGATCTGTAGAGGATAAAAACTGTAGAGGAAGAGAGACAATACAACCAGCAAATATTTTAGCATGTAGGTTGCAAGTGCTACTCTGAGATGAAGAGTTTGGCACAAGAGAGGAATTAATGGCGGTATGCATGAAACCAGCCAGAAGTCTGACGAAAAAAGTCTTTTCTTTTCTCTTGGTCAGCGTCGCCTTAGCAGCCCACTCCCGGAGATCCGAATGGGGGAATAGTACGAAATCCTTCGCCAATGTAGAGATCGTCATGACACTGTTTCAATTAAAGGTCACGTGTCTTCTGAATACATTTTATATGCCTTTTTGTAGTGGTTCCATTGCCTTCTGCATCCTCATGCCGTTGATGATTGCTGATTCTTCCACCCTTTAGGGCAGTTTCCCACCGCAAGGGCGAGACAATACCTTCAATGGCTTTACGCAGCTCCGCCTTCTTTAACGAGGCCGTTGGCAGAAAGAGGGTTTCTTATGCCGGAAGTCCTTGGCCGCCATTGCTGATGACTTTTATTCAAAATTTAAGCTGTGGCGGGGCTAGAAACTAGAGCCGAGAGCGTTTTGATTACTAATCAAAGACGCTTCAACCTTTTCTTTGTGGTCTTTTCCTGGGGTCCAAAGAAAGGAGTGGGAGCAAACTGAGCAGGAATTGCAGCCCGAGACCTGGCACAGAATGTCCCGATTCCTCCCCCAGGAACGAAGTAAAGCGTAGGTAACGTAGGTTGAGGTACAAAGCCCATCAATGAGACAAAATTTTAATTGTTTATTCTTATTAGTTTATTTTCATTTACTTATTTAGCTTTTGTATTACCACCAAGCATTCCAGGAAACCGACGTCGCTAAGAAAACATTCCATTCAGCAGAGAATAACCAGTACCAAGAGCGAAAAATGCGTGGATCAATTCCTCATTGCAATAACACTCTCAACTCAGAGGTGGGTTAAGAAGGACCCTACAAACAAAATTGAAGAAAAAATAGAAACGTAGGCTTCCGCAGCCAGTATCACAGTCCATAAAATTCTTCTGGGCTTGTGACCGCATTGTCAACACGTACAACTACCGACGTTTCGGTCACTGTTGCAAGTGACACTCCGAAGGTCACTTGAAGCAGTGACCGAAACGTAGGTGCTTGTACTTACTGATAATGAGGCCACAAACTTTATTGATTGTGAAGAAAAACTGTTGGTATTTGGGACGGCGAACAAGAACAACTGCACAATGTCGTAGATAAGGAAGTGTCAAAAATCAAAGACATTTTTCTCGCCGTCAGAAAACAAGCAGTGAATAGCGTGTCCACAAATTCACTTCATGGAGTTCATTTGTGGGAAGTATTCCCTGTTCAGAACGAGGAGGGGGCGAGGAGTTATCTGGTGTTGTAGAGGTGATTAAGGCCAGAATCTGTCCCGCCAAGGACCAGAAAAACCTATCGCCGATTCGCACACCACGTGATGCTCGTCTGTGTCCAGAACATGACAAGCGTCACACAGTGGAGTATCTGTAAGGTGAATCCCGTGAGTGGGATACTTGCTTCAAATTGGCGATAAGGTATCATGAAGCCTGGACATCGGTGTCGAGATAAGAAGCGCACGCCGATTGCTAGGGGCAGGCTAGTCGATGTAGGGAGGCTCCCCTTCAACAACATTCGGTGACCTCTTCTGCTGAAGAAAGTCATAGACCGCAGTCATGGACAACAAGGGCGTTGGCAGTATCGGACGTAGATGAAGGAAAAAATGAGGTAAGTAAAATAAAGGTGGGACGCCCGAAAGCTAGAGAGGCGGGGAGAGAGCATGGTGAAAGGGCCTCCTGCAACAGGCCATTGAGGCTTATGGTACAACGGAGCGACAACACCATCTGAGCGCTGACGAAAAGAGCTATCGCTCTATCAGGGTTATGATAAAAACCTAAATCGGCCCTAAACTACAGGAGGGTGAGGGTCACGTACACAATATTGAACAGCTAGCTGTGGAAAACGTAGGAACCCAATGCTGCTGAGCCACGGAAAGCAGGGAGAGAATGTCTGTGACACGTGGGAGATACGTGACGCCTAATACACATTTATATATGGTTCCGTTACAGAAGATCGTATACCCTCTGCCAGGCACTTAAGCGTGATTTGCAGAGTACCCGTTTGGCTGTAGATGTAGACGTAACAACCACACACTTTTCTACAGATGATGCAATCTGTCAAGAAGTACTATCTACAAGCATTTGTCGGTTAACCAGTCATATCTTGACAAGATTTCAAAGTGGTGCACAGAATGGCATAATGCTTCACATGTTCACAAATGTAAAATTTTGCACATCAAAAAAGCAGAAGCTTTGTGTCCTAAATCTTCAATATCAACAGGTCACAAATGGAATGTCAACTCACTCAAATACCTAATTATATTTTAAGGCTGCATTGTTTTCTTCTTCCCCAAAATTATTTTAAATTCATTTAACATCTCTAATAAATATGTATTTTTCTATTATATGCCGATGCCTGTGGTTGTAATTCTGCTGGACTTTTGTTTTGCGTTATATCCTTATTGAGTTACGGAGATCAGCAGGCACATTCCTTTTCACATTCCAAATCCTAGTGTAGGCACCTGCATGAAGTGGGAACATGGCGACTTCGATGTGAGCCAGAGGCTATTTATTCCTTTCTTTTTCGGAAATCGGGGATTGTTCGTGAGCTTTCTTTAAATGTGTTTGGCGGATAAAGACATCAATAGGAGAAGCGCACCTTCCCGCTAATTTCAAAATCAAGTCATTTGATTGGTGGTAGAACCTTCTAGTAATTCCTGGAACTTTCTCTCTGTTCTGAAAGAATTGAGAGGAATTACCGCCAAGGCTTTATCGTCACGTCTAGTTTTTTAGAGCATGAGGCTTTTTAGACGCCTGTAACCTCCCCACAAAATAAAATAGTGTAACCTCCCAACAAAATACCGAGTGTAACTTCCCAACAAAATAAAATAATATGAATAATATTCTCATTTAGCGTAACTACCCAACAGTGAAAATATAATACAATGTGACAAACCTATAACCTTTCAATAATTAACAGTCAATTTAACCTGGTAAATTTTGGACGTCAGCAATGCTGCGTCATGGCCCTGATACATCATTCTGAATAAACTAAAAAATCTTACCTTAATTAGGTCGCCGGATAACGCGTATATATCTGCTCCTATAAGAAATTTTTCCTGGCGCAGCTAAGTGCAATGCTGGCCGATAGATTTGTCTTATATAAAAGGAAAGAACTGACTTTTTTTTTCAATAATCGGGATGGCCAAGGATTGGAGAAATTAGTGAATTCTTTAAATTGAGATTAATGTCAAAAGTTACTTTTTATAAGAAAGATTACTATTAACAGATTTTTTAAAACATTACGTGGGACTAGATGTAACAATACTACATATGCGCGAGGCTGCTTTTACCTTATCCTACAACGCTCAGGCTCCGCCATCGCTGCACACGACCGGCCCAGCCAACACGATACACCAGGCGCGACTGCTCGCTAGCAACAACTTACTGCTACTGACACACAGTTCTTACTGCCGTCAATACTGCTCTTTGGTCTCAGATTCTCTTCTAGCTTACATATCGCAGGCAGTGCGTGAGCAATACATCGAAATTACATCAGCTCGAGTGCGCTAGCAACAAACTCTTTAATCATGGACCTCTTACGTAACCCTCCACTAGGGGGCAAAAATTTGGCAGCGATGGTGAGTCAATTGGACTTGCCATGAGCAACAAATTTTTCTATAATCTATTTAGTTTACTAAGGCTAAAATCACAGAGTATATACATCATTGATAAGAGCAGAACATATTAAGAAATTAAATATAGTGCACACGCACTATAAAAGTTTTTAACATTTTGTAACTGCTGAATTCATTAAGAAAAGAAATAAAGTGCACACCCACTATAAAAGTTTTTAGCATTTTAATAAGAACTAGGAAAGGAATGGGAAGGATTGCATCATGGTTGTAGCACAGTATGTTGCACGTAGCTGCACTGAAAGTACATATCTTTCTACAGAAGCACAACACCATGTGAGACAATCTGAAGTTCTCTTCCCTGAAGTATTTCTCAGTGTAGCCAAGACACTGAAATGTTGTATTAATATTCAATGTTATCATTTTGGTAGTACATTAGGTACACCAAACAGTGGGACCACAATAACATCTCAATCGTTCAAGGTGGTGAACAGCTTGATATGTCAACACCGTATTCTTGTAGAATCCATACTCTTACAGCAACGTAGAATTAGTGCAAAAACCAATATAGTGCTCCATGATCATGATATTGCAGTAATTAGGTGAGAAGGTGAAGGACACATTAAGTCTTATGCTAGTCATCATAGAATTACACTAGTGTATCAACCGATATGAACAATTATTGTCACTCATTGGCTAGTTAATAAAGATGTAGCAAGTACTGAGTATTACAAAACACTATTCATAACTCATCTGATTGAATCAGTGGCATTCATTGGCCAGTTACATGTTTAGTACATGTAGCAAGTATTGAGTATTACAAAACACTATTCATAACTCATCTGATTGAATCAGTGGCATTCATTGGCCAGTTACTAAACATTGAGCAAGTATTGAGTATTACAAAACACTATTCATAACTCATCTGACTGAATCAGTGGCATTCATTGGCCAGTTACAAAGTATTCATATAGTGTTACAAAACATTATTCAGTGTTAGTCACAAGTCATCATTTAAAACAGGAGCTATTGAGTTATTGACATTCATTGGCTAGTTACAAAGTATTCATATAGTGTTACAAAACATTATTCAGTGTTATTCACAAGTCATCATTTAAAACAGGTGTTATTGAGTGTAACATCAAGTTACTGCTGTTTATATATGATGATATGTAAGTGACATAAGACATATTTAAAATGTAAGACATTGGAACTATTACTCAAGGTCGGTATTCCAATAATACCTAGACATAATGGAATCAATACACAGAAAATTTGCATTATTTTTAGGACTAAAAATATATCTTAAACTGGTAGTATTATTTAGTTGTATACTGGTAATAGTTGGGACTCGTAATGGTCTTTTTTTTTTTTTTTTTTTTTTAGTAATGCATTGCACTGGGATCGATAGTTAATTGCTGGTGCATGAAAATATTTGCTTTCGACTTATTGCTGGAAATAAGGATTATTAACGTCATTTGTCATGAGTCAGCTGTAGCAAGGTTATGAAACAAGTACTATATATGTGATCACATTCATAAATGATAGACACAACTGGGTAAAAAAAATGCAAGTACTAGAACAGGTTTAATAACTAACTACTTATAGCATATTATGTCACGAAAAGCTTCTCCTGGAAAAAATACAAAATGGATTATTGAGCTGAAAGAAGAAATGCATATTATGCTGAAAATAGTGAACTTTGAATTAACAGGTAATGAAACGTGTACTTAATATGTATCTACTCTAGCTGTCTTTTCCAAAACATTCAGTCATTATACTATGCGACATAAGACATACTGTCAAAAGGAACTGCAACAAATACTTAAATAACTACATAGCATCTCCTAACTAATACAAAATATATAAACCTCATCATTATCATCATCTGCAAAGAAAAACTTCATTATTCATATTAGCGTATTCTTCATATAACTATTCATCATCATTTATTACTATCTGCAAAAATAGACATTTCATTATGCATATTCATATTACCATTTACTTCACACAACTATTCATTATCATTCATTACTTCATATAGTATAGAGTATCTTACTTCTAGCACATTTCACCACTAAAATTAACATTTGTAGTTCTGTCTGACAGTCTGCATCAATCGCCTTGTATTCTGAAAGAAAAATAATTAGTCAAGACTGCTATCATACGATGTGTACAGTATATTCTGGTTAATGCTTGTTAATTCTGATCTATTTACTCTTCATAACAATATATTGCATTTTCTTTCCTTCATTCTGATGGTAAAATTTCCATTTCATACTAAACCACTGTGGTTTTTTAATTCATTTCTTTTACACGGTATTGCTTTCTAAAAAATGATGAATATGGATTAATATCTTGCATTTAATTCATATACCCATTAAATAAAAACTTGTTTCTAGTAATATAATTAAGCATATTGCATAGCATGACAGATAATGCATTAGGTCAAAAACATAGAGAGTTTCAAGTGCAAAAAATTTATACACAGTATCATAATGTAGTGCCAAAAAAAATCTAGAACAGTCAAAATATCATGACAGAAAACGTATTACGTCAAAAACATAGACAGTTTTCAAGTGCACATATGTACACACAGTATCATAATATAGTAGCAAAAAATGTAAAATAGTCAAGATGTTGAGATAACATAAGGCAAAATGTCAATGTCAACTGGTGTTTGTTACATCTTAAACATTTCATAGTGCATACAGACAAAAATTCTACTTTCGATAGGAAAACAATCATACATACACAAAAAATCGAAAATGTGCACGGTCTGATATATAACGACAAGAAAAGCGACCTGCTAACCTTACCTTGCCGGGCACTAGCCAGGAAAAAATATGATAATCATCAGTAAGTGTTCATATCAATAACTGGAAAAGGCATTACAATGTGATAGATCATAAAGTATGTTCATTCAATAAAGGGTTTAATATTGGAGACATGTTGATTGCCATTGCTTTTTCTGGTTCTCAAAGTTTCAACATGTACCACATTGGGATGATGAATGCTGCGAATTCTGTATGGACCTGCGTATAGAATTTCAAATTTACTGCATCTACTCTTTCCTCTGCTGGATAAATAGTGTGTGCGTACTAATATCTTCTGTCCAATGTGAAAGTCACGGCGTGTACAAACCTGTTTCTGCTGTCTTCTCCGGCGCTCTGCGGCACGTTTGATGTTGTTGAGGGCAATCTCAATTATTTCATGGTGGCGTAGTCGACGAGATGTAGGAAAGGATACTAATTCTTTAATTTTGTTAGGTGGTTCAACATTTTTCAATATAACAGTCGGAGATAGCATAGTGGATTCATTTGGTATGGAGTTAATTACATCCTGGAATGAGAGTATGTGTGTATTCTAATCGATATGTCTTTTATGACAGTACATTCTACACAGTTTATCAATTTCTTTCATCAGTCGTTCACAAGGGTTCGAAGAAGCGTGATACTTGGATATATAGATCGGAGAAATGTTTCTAGCTCGTAACATACGTGTCCATATCGTAGATAGAAATTGTGGTCCATTGTCGGAAATTACTTTCAATACATGCCCTTCATGAAATAAAAAAATGTTTTACAAGTGCATTCGAAATAGATTTAGCAGTAGCTTTGCGCAACGGAGTGAAGGTAACAAATTTCGAAGTGAGTTCAACAGCGACAAAGATGTAGCAAAAACCTCTATTAGTTCTGGGAATCGGTCCAAAAATGTCTACAGTGGTAATGTGTCTCAATTTAACTGGTACAATGGGATGTAACGGAGGAATATGTGAAGTCGTGTCTGATTTAGCTATCTGGCAGATTTTACATGACGCTAAAACTCGTCGAATACGTTCCTCCATGTTGGCAAAATAACAGTTCTGTCTCAGTAAAAGAAAACATTTTCTGGCTCCATAATGTGCGTAACTTACAGGAGTAAACCAAATAAATTTGTTAACAAGTTCGTCAGGAATGCATAATAACCAGTTGTTGCCGTCAGGGTGAGAGCGGCGGAACAGAATGTTATTGCGTACTGTGTAATGGTTTCTAATGGTAACGTTATTCTTATCTTGCCAAAGGTGTTTAATTTCTTTCTATACGTTGTCTTTACTCTGCTCTTGTGCTATGTCTCGTAATGACGATGAAATGAAATTTTCAAATGCGACATGTTGAATATACATGACGCTAGAATTTGCTTGGCAGAAGTTGGTTGCGATGTCTTGCTGATTGTAGCAGAGAGAACGGGATAGTGCGTCTGCTACAATATTTTGTGTACCGGGAATGTAAACAATTGTAAAATTAAATTCCTGTAAATAAAGTTTCCATCTGCTTAAGCTGTCATGTGTAAATTTAGCGGAAAGTAAAAACTGTATAGTTCTATGGTCTGTGTAAACGGTAGCATGTCTTCCATAAAGAAAATGCCTAAATCGGGTAAATGCCCATACAACACATAATGTTTCAAGTTCTGTAACAGAATAATTGCGTTCAGCAGGTGACAGAATGCGAGTTGCAAAGGCGATGTTTTTAATTACTGTATTACTGTCTTCTTTAATTTCTTGAAAAATGTGCACTCCTAAAGCTGTGTTAGAACTGTCGGTGGCAATGGAAAAATTTCTAGTAAGATCTCGGTGTGATAAAAGTGGTGCATTCAACAAAGCTTGTTTCAAATTAACAAACTCAGATTGTGCTTGGCTATCCCAGGACCAAATAGTGTTTTTACCCGTCAGTTGGCATAATCTAGGGGTGTCTAAAGCAGAGTAATGAACAAATTTACGGAAAAAGTTGATTAAACCCAAAAAGCTGCGTAGTTGTTTCTTCGTCGTTGGAACAGTAATGTCACGTAAAGCTTGAAGTTTTTCCGGGTCAGGCGCAATGCCTTCTGCTGAAATTACATGTCCCAGAAATTTTATAGAAGTTTTGCCGAAGTGCGATTTGTTAAGATTAACTGTGAGTCCTTGTGCACAAAAAGTTTGCAACAGTTGTTACAGAATCAAATTGTGTTCAGACCAGTTAGCTTCTGCAATAAGAATGTCGTCTACATACGTTGTGATTCTGCCTTTAATTTCTGTCGGAAGTATAGTATTCAAACCGCGAATAAATGCTGCTGAAGAAATTGTTAAACCGAACGGTAATTTACAATATTGATAACAGTCACCAAAACAGAGAAATGCTGTGTACTTTCTGCAGTTCGGGTGGAGCTCAATTTGCCAAAATCCCGATTTCAAATCTAATGTGGAATAAACAGCGGTACCGTGAAATTTCTGTAGAAGTTCTTCTAGTGTTTGAGGGCGATCTGTTTCATTAATAATAATGTCATTGATGTGACGCGAGTCAAGTACGAGGCGAAGTGAGCCATCCTTTTTCTTAACGATATGGAGCGGGTTTATGTACGGACTAACTGCTGGTTCAATAATACCTTGGTCAAGCATAGCTTCCAATTCTTTCTCAATCTGTTCTCTGTGAATATACGGAATGGGATAATGTTTAGCTTTAAATGTGTCGTGCTGTTTAACTTGAAATTCATACATAAAACCGGACATAGTACCAGGGATGTTGTCAAAAACTGGAGCTTGCTGTAAAAGAATTTTGCGTAGTTGCGTACGTTCGACGTCTGTATTTGCACTGCTTTGTTTTACTTTCTCAGAAATCATTTGCATAACGTCGTGATCGGCTTCGTATGGTGTATTGTAGTTGTGTACGAACGTATCTGTGAACAATGTGGAACGACAGTTTACGTTACATGATGCAGAAATGACCGCTGTCCGATTAATTGTTTGTTCTTCTGCAGATAAAGAGTGCTGAAGTTCTAATGCTAGTTGTACATTTTCATCCTTTAACATTAAATAGGAATTTTGAAAGTCAATAATTTCCTAGTGTTGTGCCAAAAAATTCATACCTAAAATAACGTCTGTTGTCAATAATGGAACAATCCAAAAATTTGAGTGAAACGTATGACCTGCAAAACAAAATGATAACTGTGTCTGTAGTTTTACATCTACTCCTTTACCAGATACTGAACCTTTTACTTTAGTTTTGCCTAATGGTAACGTAGGATAAGTATTCTCTTCGTTACATTCGTTGGAAGTTTCATCATTTATAACTGACATAAGTGATCCAGAGTCGATTGCTGCTGAAAATGTGGATGATCCAATATTTACTTCAATGACAGGGTGGGAAATGGTTTTTTGAATAACTAGTTTTTCATGCAAAAGTGTGTCTCGGATGTCGTCAAAAGTAATAACATTTTCGTGAACAAGAGTCTGTGTATCAAAAGTATTGCTTACATCGCTGGAAGGTTCAATCTGTGCTGTATCTAGTCAAATTCTATCTGACGTGCTGTTATTTGCGGGAGGATGCTGTGGCATTTCCACTATTTGTACTGTTCTATTATTTCTCCCTGACGTATTACGTTCGGGGTGATATCTACTGTCTGGTTCATTCATGATAATCTGTTGTTGCCGATGATTCTGCTGCTGTTACGCTGAAAACTGTGCTCATTACTTTTACGTCTGTCATAATAACCGTTGCTATACGGCACATTGCGATATGAGTTGAAATTGTGTGTTCTCTGTACGTAGTGATTTCCTTGTTGCTGTTCGTTACTGTTTGGTGGAGCCGACGCTATACGTGTAGGCGGCGAAACATGAAAGCTTGGTTGACCTTGCAGACTACCTTGTTGGTTTGGTATGCTAACTGGCTACTTTTGATGCTGTTGCGGTGAAAACCCTCTATTGTTCCCAAAATGTGTTTGCGGTTGCTGACAATTTTGCACATACTGATGATTAAAATTTTGTCTGTTACTAAAATTATGGTGGTTGTCATTCCTGGAGTGTATAACGAAAACTGTCACTTTTGATAAAACTTGTCATATCAGGTTTTCTTTACTCATTTCTAATCCTAGATAGATAGATAGTTGAAGAGCTGTTTTGATGGATATAAAGGATAGTAAAAGAGAAGGCAACAGTGCAGAAAACTAAAGATGAAATAGCACTACTACGGCTCGGGGCCCTGTGCACGCTACGGCACATATTCATCGAAGTGTAATGAATCCCCTGAGGTCACTTACGTGCTGCAAATAAATTTTAGTTTCTGCATTACAGGCAATGTCGGTGAAAATTCAAAAGCAAATTGTTGTATCCAGTCCAATTCTAGTTTCTGCATTAAGGGCCAAGCTGATGAAAATATAAAAGCAAATTGTCGTATCCAGTCCAAAGGATGTATTTGTGTTCTGTCATTTTTAAATACCTTAGATTTTTTCAGGGATAAAAATTGCTTATAATCAACGCTATCGTCTCTGAATGTGCGAACTGATTCAGGATTGTATGATAATCCGTTTGTCTGTGTCTGCTCGGAATCCAAGTCAAGTACTCTCTGTAAATTACCTAAATTGTACTTGCTGTGTGAGTGTGAGAAATGTTCGGAATGTGGCGTATACTGTGCCGTTCTAGAGGCTGAAACATTTTTCATCTCTGTCACTTCTTGCTGTAAAGACGACACTTTTCTACGCAATGTATTATTGGACGAACCTATCTCACTGATTGTCTGCTATAAATTTTGGAATTCGGGTGTTTGATTGAAAGAAATTGGTGACGTATTGTCTGATTTGGTGTCATTGTTATTTTCGATAACGTCAATACGACTGGCCAATTCATTAAATTTTTCAGTCAATGTTTTAACCTGATCATCATTTTTAGTGTCACAAGCATTAATTTGTTTTTGGCTTTCACGGGTTGTTTTGTTCAATTTCTTAACGTCTGCTTTAATGGCATCGGGATCCTGTATTAATTCTAATTGTTCAAGTCTGTTGGTCACTGTCTGCAAGTCTACTGTGTGTGTGTCTGTTTTTGTTTTAAGATCGGAGATTTCATCATGCAATTCGGTGTTCAACTGTTTAATAGCATTGATTTCGTCTGATACTGTAGCAATGTTATTGTCTACGTATGTTTTTGCTTTCGTAAATAATTTACGCTTATCTTCCTGTCTCTGTGCAGTAATTGTTTCCATGACTTGTTTCTTTACTTTGTTCTGTTCCTGTATAAATTTACGGTAACGCGTTTCACTGTTTTGTAGGTGGTGATTAAAACGTTTGTCAATTAGGCTGTTCTGTTGTTCGAATTTCTTGTCTAATTTCGCATCCAGTGTGCGTGAAAGTTCTGCTGACATTAATTTAAACTCGTCGCGTAACTGTGTTGCGTTTGCAGAACATTGTTTAGCGACTGCACTAATTTCATCTCTAAGTAATTTAGTTGTGGCTGCATGGGTATTACTTAATTCTTGTGCAACGGATCTAATTTCTTCACTACTATTCCTAGCACAAGCCTTAATTTCCTCACTTAATTGTTCCTTAGTATCATGACATTGCACGGCAACGGCTGTAATCTGTTCACTAAGTTGTTTGAAATTGTTGTCTTGTTTTTCATTCGACTGTTTGAGATTTTCATTAAGTTGTATGTTCGATTCATTAAGTCGTTTGAAATTGACGTCTTGTTTTTCATTGAATTGTAGCAATAATCCTACAACTTGATCCAAGCCAAAATTACCGACTCTATTCTCTGTACTGTGTGATGGTGTATCTGCATTTGTCACGTTTTGTGAAACCATTTGGTCATTGTCTGATTCACGAAAAGGTTTGCTACTTGGACGTGCACTGTGGGTTGTTACCTCGGAAGCAAATAAATCTGACGTATTTTGACTACATTGTTCATCTTTGTGAGAAAATTTATCTGTTCACTGTGTAAATTTTGCAAATCAGGTGTGTTAAACTGGGAAGAGTTCATTGTAACGGAACGTGTCGCGTCATCAATTGTCGTTAAATTAACAGAGGACACAATTGAATTTCTTTGCTCATCATTAGCATTATAATGATTACTAGTGATCGGTACGCACTTATTGTCTGTAACTGGAGGATTATCATCAAGACACTGAGTGTCGCTAGTATTATCAGTCAAATTATTAAAGTCGGCTTTTTCACCCATTACGACTCGCGATGTACTGTTAGCAGCTTTTCGCGGCATTTTCACAACTCAAAGTTAAGCACAAAATCAAACAAAGACAAAGCAAAAATGGAACAAATACAGTTACAACAAACAGCAATAAATTGCCGATGATCTGTGAAAAAAATGACAAATTGGTAAATGCGTTGCGCCAGATGCAAATTACTTTTAATATTAAGTAAATAAGAGCAGATATATAGCTGACTACTTCTCAGAAATTCACAAAAATACAATCCTGGCCGGTTACCGCCAAGGCTTTTTCGTCATGTCTAGTTTTTTAGAGCATGAGGCTTTTTAGACGCCTGTAACCTCCCCACAAAATAAAATAGTGTAACCTCAAAACAAAATATCGAGTGTAACTTCCCAACAAAATAAAATAATATGAATAATATTCTCATTTAGCGTAACTACCCAACAGTAAAAATATAATACAATGTGACAAACCTATAACCTTTCAATAATTAACAGTCAATTTAACCTGGTAAATTTTGGACGTCAGCAATGCTGCGTCATGGCCCTGATACATCATTCTGAATAAACTAAAAAATCTTACCTTAATTAGGTCACCGGATAACGCGTATATATCTGCTCCTATAAGAGATTTTTCCTGGCGCAGCTAAGTGCAATGCTGGCGGATAGATTTGTCTGATATAAAAGGAAATAACTGATTTTTTTTTTCAATATTCGGAATGGCCAAGGATTGGAGAAATTGGTGAATTCTTTAAATTGAGATTAATGTCAAAAGTTACTTTTTATGAGAAAGATTATTATTAATAGATTTTTTTAAACATTTACATAGGACTTGATGTAACAATACTACATATGCGCGAGGCTGCTTTTACCTTATCCTACAACGCTCAGGCTCCGCCATCGCTGCACACGACCGGCCCAGCCAACACGATACACCAGACACGACTGCTCGCTAGCAACAACTTACTGCTACTGACACACAGTTCTTACTGCAGTCAATACTGCTCTTTGGTCTCAGATTCTCTTCTAGCTTACATATCGCAGGCAGTGCGTGAGCAATACATCGAAATTACATCAGCTCGAGTGCGCTAGCAACAAACTCTTTAATCATGGACCTCTTACACGCCTCTCCATAAAGAATTCGCTCTGAACGTATCGGGGTGAGGAGTTTTGTGAATCTCCCATTCGAGAGCACTCTGGCTCCAGCAATAGGTGAGTACGCACTTTCTGCTAGGACGTGGTGTTTGATGGTAACCTGGGTTAAATTTTGTAAGAACTTTCGCATTCAAAACTGATGGTATCTATTCCACTAGTGATTTACTATGTTCGCTTTACCCATTTCGTCGTGTGAAGTTTATGATGTTCCGCTGATAGCATATGCAACATTACAACTAATATGAAGCAATGAACAGCAACAAGAAAAAGAAATCAGTAGTAAAACTGGCTTAACAGAGTAATACAAAGTCAAATTCAGTAACACTATGCCTGGCAAACAGCAGCAGCGAATGCAATCATTTATATCTAAACATGACAAAGCTGAAGCAGAAAAAATATTACAGTAAAAATGTTTAATACCTATGTCACATATTAACACTACATTGATGCATCACGAGAACATACGCTAGCAGATAAGTTACCAAATCATAAAAAGGTTATTTTTGCAATTCCTGTGAAGGGAAATGTCTATTTGTGCTCTCTTTTCAAAGAAAGTACATCATAAAATGATTCTTTACTGGGTCTGTAGACAGAAAATAGTGATATTAGTACATCTATTAAATTTTGTTTTAGCCAATGCTGCAGTGCAGATAGAAGCTGGATATTAAACAAAATGAGCAATCTCTCAGCTAGAAAGACAATAGATATAAAATGTTTCTCATCATTTCATTTCAATAAATATCATAAATTAAGAGCTTCACAGTGTAATCATATGTTTTCAAGTTAGGGCGTGTCGTATTTCCGATGCTTTCTACAAAGGAATGTCAATAACGAGGTTAATGGCCTCCTTTTTTCTCCACCTGTGCCTCTGAAAGGCACATCTAATGACTTTTTCTCAAGGCGGCTGGCACACCTGGACGCTCACAAGGCATTACATCACGGCCACTTACCTTTCATACTGAAATATTTACGACAGCAGTTTCCGCTACGGTGACAGTCTCATATAAAAATATTTTCACAGGTTGAGAATTTGCGTTACAAATGTGTAGAACAAAATCCTTTAAATATAATAGTGTCCAAAAATTTTTCGCCAGCGTAGTGCTACATTCACACATATACACATTTCATAACTCTTAAAGTACGATTCTTGGTTTCCAACAACCTTTTTCACAAACCAGAGTCCCTAAGCACTATTCATTACTCCTTACCTTATTCGTCGACACTTCTTCAATATTTCATCATAACAGATACGTAGCATAATTTAAAAAACTCATATACCATCAGCTTATTGATCATAAACATACCGCAACAGCATAATACACATAGTCATCGTAATAATAACATCATAACACCTCAGTCAACTCTCAAAATCGTCGAAGCTTCCTCCAATAATTTCAAAACCTAAAAAAAATTCTCTGCTCATGTCAAAAGTGTCATTTATCTCAAACGTACTTTAAAAATCACGATCCCATACCAAATACATCATTCAAAGCTCTCATAGTATCACAATGGTTCCGAAAAAATATGAACATTTCACAAAGAACAGACAAAATACAATTTCATAAGTGTGAAGTTATCCACCTGCGTAATTGCGTAAACATGTGTCACTGACGTAGTAAAAAGATGTTTGCTTCTCTGTCAAATAATCAGATAGCTGTCTAATTCTGTGTTAGAGAAATGTGATACCGATGTGTAAAATCGTATAAGCAAATACCATATTAGCTAATGCTCCTTGTGCTTGCCAAACACATGGTACACAAAGTAAGCGTGTACCCCCCTGAGGATTAATGTAATTATATCCTCAGGTGTTACAGATTACAGCAATGGAATGAAATGTACCACGGAAAACCTTTGTATCAATGTACTTCAAATATCTTTAAAAATAAATGTTTTAAGTACAAAATTAATCACTCAAATACGTGTACTGTAGCTCTAAACTGTGCATCTTGTTGTAAGATAATCTCTGTGGAAGTGTCGTAGTTATCGTCCTCAGAAAGCTAAGTTCTGCAGAAGTCAATGAACTAACCTCATGAGAAACAAAAGTGAAATGCTTTGCGTATAGATATCGTAGTTACTACGCTTATTGCCATGATGAAGTAAGTACAGTACTGTAACGTATTGTTATGCTACAGAAAAGGCTGTCTCATTGTAGCTATACCACAAAGTTACTACTAAAACATGTTTTCCTTTCCAGAAGAATTCAGAAAAATTGTGCAGATATAAAACAGATACACCGCAAAAGCACAATGTAATTTGTGCCACACATTAGTAGCGTCGTGATATAATCGTGTAGCTATCAAAGAAACCAAATGCTAAGTCATCTTTAATCTCACAGAAAGTACTTCAAATAAAGAATGTCTTTTCAAGTAAACCAAAATATTGCATTAAAATCTCATTAGCAGTGTATGTTCTAAGTATGTGAGTCTTATTGTCGTTATGTAATCGTGCAACTAACAAGCAAGAATGTACACACACAATAACACTGTGTCGTCTGTTCACTATAACAATGCATTCGTAATTTCTGTTTAAAAATGTTCTCTAGGTTCTAGACTCGATAGTTAACTTCAAAACATTGTTGCATGTTAACAGTTTCTCAGTGTGACAAAGCATACTAGAAATGTGAAGTGAAATGTTTTATGGCAAAGACAAAGTTAAAAAGCAGATTATCTCTCAATAAACGGTTTTACATGTGAAATGTGGTGCAATCCTTTACTCTTCCTAGTGGACAGAGTTTAAACTTCACGGCAATTATCATGTGGTATACGTCGCAAAAGAATGCTAAAATTGTTCTCAAGGTTAGCGTCTATGTTATTTTTCTCTGAGCCAGCCGGCGCACGTGGCTGCCTGCGGTGCGAGTCATTGTCTGCCTCTTTGTTGGCGCGCGTCGTTATTGGGATTAGGAGACCTAACTTCTACGAATTCACCTTGTCGAGAAGGCCCTGCCCTGTTTGTAGCTACCCAGTTCTGATGCAATTCAGGTCTGTCGTTACGGTTATATCGTCTGTCGTCATGTCGGTAGATTCCATAGTTTCTTTCTTGCCGGTCACGTTTTGGGGAATTTCTTTCTGAACCGTAACTGCGCGCTGAACTGTTGCGTCTGAAGTTAATCTGTCACCCTTGATAGTAATTGTTTTTGTTCCCATATGGTCTGTTTCTATGGTTGTCTCTCTGATAGTCGTTACCGCGGAGAGGTGATCTTTCCCTTTAATTATTACTACTCTGCCAACGGTTGTCATACGGGTGGTGTCTGTTTTGGTCACGATTTACGTTGTACGAATAGCCTTGTCGTGTATTATTTCTGTCATCCGCAATTGTGACAGGTGTGACCTGTAATTGTTGCGCTCCTGTTTTCGCGTTCCACGATTGTCAGTGTCAATTTCCAGTTCTTGTAAGAGTCCCTGAATAGCTTCAATGTCGTCTTTGCATCGTCCTGCTAAAATAATCTGTCGTAAATGTTCAGGTAATTTGATTAAGCAAATGCGGATGAGTTTTGAGGGGCTGTATGTGTTTGAAAGATACTGATTCTTATGTAACATGTCTTCGAAATATTTGACAAGACTTGAAAATTCAAATTGTTCGAAATGTTTCATCATTATGATGCTATGTTTTACTCGATCTTGTGTAGCTTGAGACCAATATGCTGAGAGGAAGGCATGATAAAATTCTCCTTCACTGTGACAATCGTGAATGACCCATCCCATTCTTACAGCAGGTTCATTCTCCAAGTAACCACACATAAATTCTAATCTGTGCTCTAACGACCAGTTGGGAGGAAAACAATGAGAGAATTGTTGGAGCCACGCTTGTGGATGAATGTCGTTTCCAGAATTCTTAAATGTTTTGAATTTACGTGTAGTAATGAACACCTTATAGTCAACATCATCATGTCGGCGAGTCGCATGTCGGTCATTGTTACATCGTTTCGGCGGTTCCATCTCAAAATTCAATGCGCCTTGCCAATTTCTTTCATAATTTCCGAAGTGTCCTGTGTTATTATTTTGTGGTTGTTCTGTATTTCTATGTCCCTCTTCCCGTACTGGAGCACGAGTGTCCTCTGAAATATGTAATTCTTGTATTACTTGAGCCAACTGATCTTGTACTACCCGCATTTCTCTTTTGTAGTGTGTGTTGATTTGATTTTGATTCTGTTCGAATTTTCTAATTTGTTCATACTCTTCAGTGTCAGTGAAGGCTATAGGTTTTGTGTCGTTCAGATCATCATCTACCTTTGTAGATAAGTTAGTGAACTGATCTGAAAGTTCGGCTACTTTATCCGATAGTGAAATTATTTCCTCTGTGTGTTTTTCTGAACCAAGTTTCAGATTGTCCATTTGTGTTGAAATAATATCTACTGTGTCCTTTAAGTTTTCCTGAGTTTTTGCAAGTTGCGTAACCGAATCGGTAGATGCAACTGAGCAATTTTAGCTTGCAAGGTCTCATGATTTTCATGAACAATTGTTTGCAGTTCCTTTATGGCTGCTTCGTGATTCTGTAATGCATTTTCATGCCGCGAAAAAATAGGTTGAAAACGCTCACAAATTTGTGTTTTTACGTCATTACAGATTTTTTGACATTTCGATTCAATGTTATGTAACTCAGTAGTTAAATCTTCACGTGTTTGTTCAAGTGTGGTGTCTAACTTCCGAAGATTTTGTTCCATTGTGTCTAACTTTTGAAGATTTTGTCCCATTGTGTCTAACTTTTGCTGTGTTTGACTCTGGTGTTGTTCCATTGTGTGTAACTTTTGAAGATTTTGTCCCATTTGTTTCTGATTTTGTTCAAGCGTTGTGTCTAACTTCTGAAGATTTCGTTCCATTGTGTCTAACTTTTGAAGCTTTTGTCCCATTTGTCGCATTAATTGTAATAACAATGCACTGGTGTCTGAAACATGTTCCTCAGTGCTATTCGGCAATGCATTTGACCCGGCAATATTCGCAGTTTGGAAAACAGAAAATGTGTCTTGACGTATTTGAGAAGACGGTGAGGACCCAAAACCTGAATCTACAGTATTTGCGAGATTGTGTCCTGTCATTTCGGAATCCTGAGGCGAGCTGTTGCCGAGCGATCGATCGATAATGCTTCCCTGTTCACTAATTGTTTCACTGCCTACACCATTATTTGCAGCCCGCTCCATTTCCCTATGTAAAATTACCAAATTACTACTTTGAACATTAGTTAATTCATTACATGGTGGCGCTAACACACTGCTTTCGTCTTCACTGTCATTTCTCAGTGTACTTTCGAGCCTAGTATTACGTTTTTCACACGCCATTATTGTCACAATATTTCACACGATAACACAGAAAAGCACAATTTGAAGAGCAAAAATAAGAGAACACATTAACATAGCACTGAAAATAATATCTCGTTAATTGCAAGCGCAGCTGCGAAATACTTGGTGCAAACCTACATGCATGCCACAACTGTTTCACTGTACAATTCTGAAAAACTACAACTACAGGGGAAATTCTCTCTACAATTACGCACTAGCAATAAACAAAGGCTACACTAACTACACAAACTACAAGAAAAAATCAGAAGATTCCAGTGAGGTATCCTCGGCTAAGGGTCGACATATGAAAAGACCCCTTATAAAAATTATACAAGACTGTGCTTAAACCGACACACAATATTTTTAGCGCAACGCAATCTGACTTCCAATAATCCCTACAAAAGAATGGCCTTGACTAACATTAACCTATACCTTTCACAAATCACTTACCTCACCAAAAATCTTCGTTACTCGAACTACTGCAATACATTGAGCGCCACTACTGCCAGCTAAATAAAAGATTCAAACTACGGAAGTCACTAACTACTGATAAGCACAGTTAGCAAATGAAAGATTTTAATAGAGAACAAACAATGTATTTACCTTAATAGTCATAATATATATAGCAGTTCATGACATCCATTCTTACAAATTTCAAAACTCCGCCATCTCTCTCCCCACGTCCACCACTGCTGGTGGCTCACCTCCAACTGCGCAACGCTACGCACTGTTCACATCCAGCTGCCGTTGCCCAACACTACAATGGCAGACAACAATTCAAACCAGCCACAGACTGCACACAGCACAGCCAGTGATTTTCATACAGAGCGCTACGTGGCGTTACCAATAAAAAGAACCTAAACAGCCTACTTACACCACTTAGGAACTAGATCGAAACCACTCTGGTGGTTGGTCTACGATGTCAATAATGAATCCTGACTGACTACTTTCTGTAAATTATCATGCGTAACTAGCAATGCGAAGCATTAAGTCCCAGTAAGAACTAATTTAAACGCAGCATTTGAAATACAGCATTTGATTTTAACGTGGTAGGCTTTCCGACGCCTTGGGTCGCATACCGTTTGTCTCACTGTCTTTTGAGTAGTAGGACGCTTAGTTAGAAAGAGTTTAGAATGCCAACTTCCACTGCAATAAATGTGTATTTTGGCGACCTCGCTCAAATATATCGAAGTGGAATTAAGATTTGCCCTCTTTCTAATTTCTGTCTGTACCGATTCCCTGCTTCTGTGTACGCCCCTTATCCAATGTCGAACCAGATAATAATCCGATAAACGGTATGAGGCCCTTCATGTCGAATTCTCATGACATTCACTCCCCCTGTTGAAACCTAAGGGACTCTATCTTGAGATAATCAGTGTCTTAGTCATCTTGCACAGGATGTTTAGTTTGAACAATAAATGCTAGGGTTTCTGAATGCAAGTTAATTGTTATGCACATTGATTTCGTTTCCTATCACGCTGAAATAATATCCATATTGTGTCCGTGACCTACCAAAATAGAATGTGTAATGTGAAGAGAAAGAAAAAATTTGTCACTGCATGGTCGTACTTAATACTATTGTTTCTATTGTTGTTATCTATTTTTTATTAGTCCATTCAATTAGAAAAGCGAGGGACCTAAATGTTTCAGAACAACCATCTAGGGTTCAGCGTGACTCTTGCACATGTGGTGAACAATTCGGTCGCTGAAGAGCCGCACAACGGCAAACAAAACCTTCCCCCATATCTTCCAGGCAATCACTGTTGCAGGTCATTTCATAGGAAGAAAAGAGCTATGAGCAATTGTATAAACCCATGGAGTAGGGACATTAAGTGGAAGTATCACATAGGCATTGTCGTAGGTAAAGCATGCGTCAGACCGCTTCATTGGTAGGATACGGGGAAAACGAATATCAAATAGAACTAGGAGACGATATTACACATAATCAAAGAACGGCATCACGAATTGAATGCGTTTTTTTCATGCGTCACGGAAATGCCGAAGAGCCTGAACTGGATGAAGCTAGAAGATAGACGCCAGATGCCTCGTGAGAGACTGCTTACAAATTTCCGAGAGCAACAATTGAGGACTTTACGTATATATTTCAGACCCCTGCGCTTAGCTCACTTAGGGACCTCGAAGACCAGATTATACTAATTACACCGCGCACACAGGCTTTTAAGCAACCATTCGCCCCTAGCTCCATTCGCTAATGAAGCAGGAAAAAATCCTGAATATTTCTCAGGTAGACATAAAAGTTTTCTGGATATGGTACCGCGCCATAATGTATAAAATACTGCTGCTGCTGCTGCTGCTGCTGCTGCTGGAGATTAACCAACTTTTTGGCCACGGTTGCAGCAGCCTTCTTCTGGGTAGACCTAGACCCAGAAGAAGGCCGCTGAACTGTGGGCGAAACATTGGTTTTTCTCCAGCAGCAGCAGTATTTTTTACATTGTGACGTGGTACCATACCCAGGAAACTTTAATGTCGACTGACTCCGGCCGCGGAAGCCTACGTAATTACATTTCTCATGTATTCAGTCGGGTGGCCCCGTCCAATAGGAGCGATATTTCGGTAAGCCGACTTCTTGCCGTCTTCAGGCGTTTCTGGAGTCTGATTCACTCTGGTGGATGACGCCTCTATATATGCTGTATTATCCGAACAATACACAGCAAGGGCAAAAGCGCAAAGATGCGAGCTGGTGCCAGTACAATAGAGACTCGCCACTTGCAGGTGTTCCAACAGAGCCACGGGCGGCGCTGATGAAGATTTCGACTTCGCCTGGGCCAACTGCCGACCGAGTACAATCCTCCAATGACCGAACGACAACGGACACAAACCTGCTCGGAAGACAAAAGAGCAGCTCTCGGCAACTTGGTTATAGATCAACGTCCAGAACACACTTAGACAGAGAACGTCGTTTACTGAAGACTTAGAAGTGAACAGACAAAAAAAATTGTGTGAAATCTTATGGGACTTAACTGCTGAGGTCATCAGTCGCTAAGCTTACATACTACTTAACCTAAATACACCCATGCCCGAGGGAGGACTCGAAGCTCCGCAGGGACTAGCCGCACAGTCCATGATGACTGCAGCGACTTAGACCGCTCAGCTGATCCCGAGCGGCAAGTCAACAGACAGTTGTTGTATATTGCATTTGCTATGCACTGTGAAGTTCACCTACGATTATTTGCACTATTATTGAGGACGTTTTTGTGTTATATTACATGCAGTGTTACAGACTTAATTATTCAACAAGGTACAAAAATAAGTAACCCGTTTTAACTCATTTGTGTGACGTTGTTACTAGTTTGTTGGAGTGTTGTAGAACATTCGTTCTCCTATCCTGTTACCTGACCCTGGGGCATAACTGTGTGATAGTGGCAGGGAGAAACTGTCTTAGCGGTGTACTGCACCAGAAGCCGTTTCACGAACTCACAAACTCGGCCTACCGTAACAACAGTGGCAACTCGGCCTCCACAGCAGAAGCGACGAGGCTTTTACTGAACTGGCGACGAGGATTTACAAAACTATAGTGTTTACCCGCCTCCCGCAGTCTCCCTCTCGACGTCTCCGCGGGGACCGCGGCCAGTGGTGGGGGAAGCACGTCACTGGGTACTGGGGACAGGTGTTGGGGTAGCTCGGCGACCCGCCACAGATCATGAACCGCAGACCTTCCGCGGTTGCGGCGCTGTGCAGATCTCAGCCGCGGTAGTGACAATGCTTCTTCTCCATATGTCTTTATTTTCGTGTAAACTTCCGATGAGATTTGATGATAAGGCTGGCTCAAAGGCCTTGGTTAACTGAAAGCCACTGTCCCTATTTATTATCTCTTCATGCACTGGCATCTGCACTGCCTCTTTCAGAATACAATCCCAGAAGGTAACCGATTGCTGCAACACCTTTGTGCCATCATAGTTACGTCCGTGCGTGATGCACTGCTCTTGCACGGCGAACTTTGCCGCTGTACGTTGTCTGTGTGGCGTTTAGGCTCAGTGCACCTCTCCCTCCCGTCCGGATGGTGTGGCCTACATACATTTTTCCACACTGGCTAGAGATGTGGTAAACTCCCGGTTTCCGGAGTCTTAAGTGGTCCTAGAATGACCCTAATCAGTTTTTCGTCTTGGATGGAGGACAAAAACCCACCTGATATCGTGGTTTCGGAGTATGATGACAATCTTTGCCGATGTGTTGCCGACGTATGGTATAATTGCTGCCACAGCCGGTTTGTCTTCGTCCTCGGCAGGCTGCGGTCTCGGCATCTTCAGTATTAGGGCACGTTTTATCTGGCGGGTGTTGTAACGCTTCATTCGGAACACGGCCTGTAAAGTATTGCAGTTTAGCTGCTAGTCACGGTCAGAGATTACACGTGCACTGCGCACCAACGTGCTTAGTACATGTTTTTTGTTTCTTTCTTTGTTGGTGACTGGGAACAGTGTACTGTACAACATTACATCGGAATTTACTTCAGTTGCATACTACTAATTATAATTATGACGAGTAGCGTGTTTTAAGTTGACTAGTACCTCCAAGTATATGTGGCAAGAGAAAGCCATTAATGCTTATTTTCCCCTGAGCAGCAGGTGACGTGTTGAAGTGTGGACACGTGGACACGGAACTGTTAGCCTATACTGACAGGCGTAGTCCACTTAGTAGTGCAATTACGACCGTGCAGAAAATATCAGCTAGTAAATTATGTGACGCGTGTGTGTGGGAAGACTATTAGATTGCAGAGAAAAAGCCAACACACTGATATGTGAAAACATATAAATGTATCACGTACAGAAATATCCGCACTTATACCCTGCACACCCTGTATACGTGGTGTTTCAGAGACATTACGACAAATGTCTAGGGGTGATGGATCACATCGTGGGGAACAACTTTTGTTAGCGACTAAAAGTTCACTGATACTTCCAGGCGACGGGAGGCGTCGTTTAAGAGAGGTTATGCCCCTGAGAGGCGGTTGGTCGTAGCCACTTTGTGGCGTCGTACGGAATACGTTTTTCCTGTCATCCATTCATCTGCTCTGCGTGGAAGGCGGGTGGCCGTGCAAAATTGAATTGCCTGATTCAGTTTTAAAATAGCTTTCTCCGATTAGAGGCATTCCGATGGTTCTTTTTTTTAATCATTTTGTCGTTTTAGTGGAGTAGGTAGAATACTGTACACCTGATGAAATAGCGTCGTCCCAGGGCCACCGAATACTAATGGACGCCTAGCGTCTGTATGAAACGTCGACAAACACTATGCATCTAACAAAGGTTGTGGCCAATTATGTCATATATTACCCCTACATGTCTTTGGAACGCTCTAAGACCACAGCGCAGGAGAGATGTATTGTCAGAATAGAGAATATATTGTATGTTTCAAAAATGGTTCAAATGGCTCTGAGCACTATGGGATTTAACATCTGAGGTCATCACCGCGGCCGGCTTGCGTGTTTCCTGCAGACACTGTCCTGATACGGTATGTGAGACAGGTGCGACACAAGCTGTGATTGAGACGACGTATCAAATGGAAATAAATAAAAGCTGAAGCAAGCCTGAAAGTATGATTATTTTTAGCAAAATGTTTAAAATTGTAGGTATTTTCACTATGAAATTCAGGCGGTATGTAGGCCAAAGGCAAAGTCTCGTTCAGCCACAGTGGAATGGTGCCAACAACTTCACCAAGGCCACACAGACATGGGTGATACCGATCGGGAAAGAAGGCCATCGACACCGACCACAGACGGCAACGTCCACGCTATCTTTTCGGCTAGCTGACAGTTCATCTGTAGCGGAAAAACATTTTCCAACGATGAGGACGTTCACAAAACGGTTCTCGAATGTCTGCCTGGACAAGAAGCGGTTTTCTGTTGTCCATGATCTGAACGATAGGCAGACTGTTCCACCGTTGTTTAGAGTCTTGGTGACAATGATGAAAAATAGGATTACGCAACTGTGTCACTTTTACTTGTAGTGCAATATGCAAAGTTACTTGCCCTAACGTATATACACTGACGGATAACGAAATTGCAACACCAAGATCGAGCTCTGCAACATAAGGGGAAATTGGTAGACCTATTTCTACATCTTAAAGATGATGGCTATTCATATCTCACCCCATGTTAGTAGGGCCACTATGAGATTTCCTATAAATACATTCTGTAACAGTCGTGAATATTCGTTACCTTTCATATTAGAGGTAGTAATCTGATGTCAGTCAAGAATGTCTTTAAGGCAGCAACGATGTCATTATCAGCATCTCACTGAGTTTGTAAGAGGTATTGTAATAGGGCTACGAGCACCTGGATGTTTCTTCTGAAACACAGCAGAATGACTTGGCAGGAATGTAGCGAAAGCACGTGATTGCTCGTAGTGGTGGTCATGGGAATGTACGGTCTTAAGAGTACCGTGTTCCGGACGGCCAAGTGACATTACCGAGAGGGAAGACCACCGTGTTCGGCGTATGGTTCTGGCCCATCGTACTGCATCTTCAGCAGCAATCTGAGCAGAGCTGGCAGCACAGTGGCACAGTGAACTATTACAAATTGGTGACTTGAAGAAAAGCTCCGAGCCACACGCCCTGTAGCGTGTATTTCACTGACCCCAAACCACCACCATTTGCGTGGTTTCAGGAGAGAGCCCGTTGAAGGGCGGAGCGGAGGTCTGTTGTGTTTTCAGATGAAAGCTTGTACTGCCTCGGTGCCATTGATAGCCCTGTTACGCAAGAAAGAGGCCAGTCGAGAGCCTGCAATCACCCTGCGTGCTAGACACCCTGGTGTTACATCTGGAGTTATGATCTGGAATGCAATTTCGCATGACAACAGGAGCACCCTCTTCTTCATCCCATGCATCCTGAGTGCAAAACTGTACGTCAATCTGGTGATTTGACTTGCTGTGCTGCCATTCATGAACAGTGTTTTAGGAGGTGCTTTCTGACTCGATAATGCTTGTCGACATACCACTGTTGTAATCCAACATGCTCTACAGAGAGTCGACATGTTGCCTTGGCCTGGTCGATCACCACATCTGTCTGCAATCGAGCACGTGTGGCACATCATCGAACGACAACCACAGCGCCATCCGCAGCCAGTATCAACCGTCCCTGTATTGACCAACCGAGTGCAACAACAGACATGGAGCGACTGGAGGCGCCATGTCACGGACTGCGCGGCCTCTCTCGCCGGAGGTTCGAGTCCTCCCGCGGGCATCGGTGTGTGTGTGTTGTTCTTAGCATAACTTAGTTTAAGTAGTGTCTAAGTCTAGGGACCGATGACCTTAGCAGTTTGGTCCCTTAGGAATTCACACACATTTGAACATTTTTCCGTTTCATAAACTGACATCCAGCACCTGTACAACACAATGCATGCGCGTTTGCATGCTTGGATTCAACATTCTGTCGGTTGCACTCTTTATTGATATTCAGCATTCCACAACTGCAATGGCTCATGTCGCGCTTAGACGAACCTGTGATCTTGCAAAGTTAATCACTCAAATATGTTGCCTACACAATGTGATAAAAAGTATCCGGACACTCCCAAAAGCATACGTTTTTCATATTAGGTGCATTGTGCTGCCACCTACTGCCAGGTACTCCATATGAGTGACCTCAGTAGTCGTTAAATACCTTGAGAGAGCAGAATGGAGCGCTCCGTGGAACTCACGGCCTTCGAACGTGGTCAGGTGATCGGGTGTCACTTGTGTCATACGCCTGTATGCGAGATTTCCACACTTGTAAATATCCCTAGGTCCACTATTTCCAATGTGATAGTGAGGTGGAAACGTGAAGGGATACGTTCAGCACAAAAGCGTATAGGCCGACCTCGTCTATTGACTGACAGGGACCATTGGCAGTTGAAGAAGGTCGTAATGTGTAATAGACAGACATCTATACAGACCATCACACAGGAATTACAAACTGCATCAAGATCCACTGTAAATACTACGACAGTCAGGCAGAAGGTGAGAAAACTTGGATTTCATGGTCGAGCGGCTGCTCGTAAACCACACATCATGCCCGTAAATGGCAAACGACGCCTTGCTTGGTGTAAGGAGCGTAAGCATTGGACGATTGAACAGTGGAAAAACGTTATATGGAGTACACAATGTGGCGATTCGGAGGCAGGGTGTGGGGATGGCGAATGCACGGTGAACGTCATCTGCCAGCTTATGTAGTGCCAACAGCAAAATTCGGAGGTGGTGGTGTTACGATGTAGTCGTTTTCTTCATGGGGGGGGGGGGGGGGGGGGGGCTTGCATCCCTTGTCCTTTTGCGTGGCATTATCACAGAAAAGGCCTACACTGGTGTTTTAAGCACCTTCTTGCTTCCCATTGTTGAAGAGCAATTCGGGGATGGCGATTGCGCTTATAAAGTTGATCGAGCACCTGTTCATAATGCAAGGCCTGTGGCGGAGACGTTGCATAACAATAACATCCCTGTAATGGACTAGCCTGCAGAGAGTCCTGACCAGAATCCTGCGAACACCTTTGGGATGTTTTGGAACATCGACTTCGTGCCAGGCCTCACCTAGCGACATCGATACCTCTCTTCAGTGCAGCACTTCGTGAAGAATGAGCTGCCATTCCCCAAGAAACCTTCTAGCATTTGATTCAACGCATGCCCGTTGGAGTGAGCCAACACCATATTGAATTACCGATGCAGGGTGTCACGAACTTATAAGTCGTTTACAGCCAGGTGTCCGGATACTTAGTGCAGCTGAATCCCGGAAATTTTATTGCTCTACGTTAATCACCTTTTAGTGTTTCGATTTTTTCCTGTCAGTGATTTTTCTCATTTTTTTCCTCCTCTCTTTCTTTATGTGTATGCTTCACCTACGAAATCATTATTCTATGCTACTATTTCTTTCATTATTCTTCCTTCGGAAGTACAGCTTGGTACTGATCATAAGGCGCAGCTTGTAACCTGACGTCTTTCTCTGTCTATCGAGTTTCCTCTCGCCTCCTCTTTTTTTCATTCCTTTCACTCCCCCACTCCCCCCCCCCCTCTCTCTCTATCCCCTCTCCCTCTCTCTCTCTCTCTCTCTCTCTCTCTCTCTCCCCCCCTCTCTCTCTCTCTCTCTCTCTCTCTCTCTCTCTCTCTCTCTCTTTCCACCAAGCCTATAGAGAAAGAGTCGTTTGCCTATCGCTGTGGAAAGCCACGGTGGAAGGTAAATTCGAGGTACGATGTAAGCTGCAGCTGCATCCGGCGCCGGTCGTAGCAATACAATTCAGCTTACCGCTCCGTATTGATCCGCACAGCGCCCAGATTACAATAACAGACGCTTTGCATTCTGAACCCCTGAATCGTGCTGCGCCTCTTCCGGACTGTGAACTGTTTATTTGTTTTTTAGCATTAATCTGGGTTGAAGCAACACGGCCGCCCGCGGGCGCTGTTCTCCCGATTTTGCGCTGACTGTTATTTCCGGGGTCGCGCGGAGCGGGCACTGAACCGAAAGCCGATTACGTGCAGTGCCGAGCGTAGACGATAAATAAGATCAGGTCCTGAATCTTCTCACGTTTTATATCTAGATTATTAACCTTGTGCTGTGCTAACGTTTTTCCTATCCGACGAGTACCGGGAGTCGTTACTTCAGATCAAACGTTTATTTTATTGTGTGTTCTCTAGACGCTGTTCAGTAGATCACATAGCGAATCCGGGACAATACCAGGTACTGGGTTGCAGGACAGCCTACGCACCAATGCATTCTCGACTCTAGACTTTCGAAAAGGTTTTTATTCCGTACGACGCAGACACGTCTAAAGAAAATACGCTACTAAGCGATAGCTAACCAGGTTTACGACAACATCAGAAATTGGCTGACAAGCATGACGCAGCAAGTTATCTTCAATCGTACACCATCGACAGACATTGAAGAAATGTCGTGTGGTGCAATGGGGTCTTAGCACACTGAACAAAAAAAATTTCGCCCCCAGATCATATCACTCTAACACTTCCTCGAGTATTCATTGTGGACTCAGTTCTGGAGAGAACATAGTTATTTCCAGGAAAGCCATTTTCAGCTGTAGCTATTCACTGATAATAAGATCACGTAGAATTACCAAATTACTGGCATGTAGACCTCCAATTCATTCCTTTCATTCTCTGACTCATTCACTCTCTCTCTCTCTCTCTCTTTCCGTCTGATCTAAAGAGAAAGATTCATTTCCCTATCGCATACAGCACAAAACATAGATACATAACTCCATACAATTGATAATACTTTATTAAGGACCATTTTCCTTCGTATTATTATAAAATCAGAACCAGAGGAATATAGGAATTTTTACGTATAATTAAAGCGTGTATCTATGATATTTTTTTAGTGTAGAGCTAAGCTCGCAATGTGCTAAATGAAGGCAAAAATTTTAGAAAGAGAATCATAAGTATTCATAAGTTTCCCTGTTCGAAATAGTCCCAGATAGTTTTTGTTCTCGGTCAGTCTGGGGGCGACTTTCAATGTCTGGTAATTGAAGAAATTTCACAATTTAAGATCCTTAAAAAGTATTTTACTGGTCACTGGTTTCGACAGAGCTATGCTGTCGTCAACGGCTCTGCAAGATGGTGAACGGAGAATACCTTACAATAAAGATATTGCCACTGATAAACTGTCTTGTTACATAACCATTGAAATTATATCAAACATATGCTTTTGAATTTCTACAACTTATTACCCATCATAGTTACAAGTCGCTTCACACTGCATACCAAGGATTATATCCATAAACAAAAATAGCTGTATTCCGCCCATTGCAAGCGTTCATGTACACTACCAGCTGGCAACTGACAGGGAAGTGGTGTAAACAGGACGACCTCCATGTACGTCCACCATATAGCACTGTGGCGGTTGACTGGATTATCGCCTTGTATACAGCATAAAACATAGATATAAAATTCCATACAATTGATAATACATTATTAATTACCATTTCCCTTGTATGGGAACCTAACCTGAGAAATACAGGAATTTTTACTTTTAAATAAAGCGTGTACCTATGATCATTTTTAGGGTAGAGTTAGGCTCGCAAATTTTAAAGAGAGATTGTTCAAGCAATATGTCTGTTCTGATTACTTTGTGTGATGTTTACATCTGAATGTCCATTTTTATGTCTCAAATTTTTTGTCATAATAGCTAGACAATATACTTCTTATTTTACAAAAAACTTGTACTACATATACACTATCGTAAATATGTCACCTTTAAAAGTGTCATGATAACAATTTTGACCATGCAATTACAATGTTCATCTACATCGGATACGTCACCCAATGTCAAGTTAATCAACGGGGATGTCAGTGGAAAAAAAAGATTCATAATGATCTATCTCGTCAAGTGGAATTAAAATGACGTTGAGTTGTTCTTAGAATTTATACAGGAAGAAATAAAAATGTAAGTAATACCTCGAAATATAGAACAATTTTTATCCACATAGCATGTTGAAAAAAGGTACGTTGACCTTTCTTACAGAATCTCAAAAACAGTTAAATGCATTTTTTATATCTAAATCGATAGTCCATAATTACTACGTTATATTTCAAACTATTATTCAATCATAAGTATTCCTTGCCATCTATCGACATAGTTTAAATAAAAAGAATCAAGCGATTTTCAATCATATTTACACCTGCAATCTTTCTATAAAATTTATCTGCTAAAGAAAATACTGAATATTCTTTTTTTGAAACTTTACCCTCGTGTAACTTGTGCTTTAGATATCATATTCAACTGCTGAGCAAACTGAGTGTCGGTTGACACTGTGTTGCCCATGTGAACATTATCATGAAACAAAACTTTAAACTTAGTGAAATACTGAATATAAAATAAGGAAAACTGATCTAATTAAACGCCAAAAGTAACTATTTGTGTACTCAGTGAAAACTACTTAACTGAAACTCAATATTGAAGTACATGATGAAAGTTGCGTAACATGTACTCCAATGTCTCACTTCAAATATCCACAAACATAAAATGCTGCTCCACACAAAAGAAAATAAATGTTCTCAGTAAATTAATCTGCTTATTTAGCACAACACCTAAAACTTCTGTGTACTTTGGACTCATGAGAATGCAAAGCTGGATCTTCTCTGAAGTAAAAGTAACTGACCTCACGCTCAGCATCCTGTTTTGTGTCTAGTGTATAGACGTTCTCGAAAGCAAATAGAAATCAGCAGATGCTGCAGCTAAAGAAAAATAAACTACTCACTACAAAATTTGTTTCTCGCTTGTCAGAAATAATCTGTGGCTGCATGTGACGTAAGGTGTAATCCACACACTACAAAATACTCAAAACTTTACTAAAAATGACGGAGGAGGGTTTTCCAAAGAGATCATATTAACACGAATTACGAATGAGGGATAAAGATTTTCTTACGTTAACAGGTCCGACAAATAAACATTCCCTTCTTTCATATTCATTCGTTACCTTGAAAAATTATTCCAAACAATCTTCTCCGTCAATAGAACCCATAACATATGTTTACAAACAAGTCTTCGTCTTCATAATACAGTACTGCAGATAATTCTCCTAGATTCACAAATATCAAATCTTCTTCTCTAAAATCGTTACTATGCCTCAAATAAGAATGCCCCACCGCTACACAACCGATTGGTGACAAATGCACCACAGATTACATTCAACACAGAGTCCTCATACATAGACGAACAAAATACATGGACATGGGGCGCGAAACGCTTTATTTCCATGTCTGAACTTATTTTTTACTGCTCTTCCTTATAACATTAATACTGGGAAACACACAGAAACAGCACAGGCAGCATTAAATGAAACGCTTTCTTACGTGAAATGTCCGAGATACCCCTTCATCACTTTTGGTTAGAATGTACAGTAAATTGCAATACTTAGGTTTGCGCCAAAGGTAGTAGTTCCAACTGACGTGTGGCTCACTTCGTACCTTGTGTTGACTTCCGACAAAACATGTACTTCATACATGATGGAGCTCTTCTCATTTCAGTGATAAAGTTAGTAGGCCTCAAAATAAAGATTCCGTTATACATGGACCGAGATAGCTGGACCACTTCGTTGCCCTCCACTGACTAACTACACTAAACCCAGTACATTTTTATTTGAGAGAGGAGGGGGTGGGCAGCATTTGGAAGTTATTTTGTACGGAACCCAAGTGCAAGATTTACAGTCTTCCTACCCGTATGTGTAATGCTCCAGTGATACATCAGCAAATCAGGGATTCAATGCGATTGCGACTGAAGCTTGTACCGTTGCTAACGGAAGTACTTTTGAACATTTCATTTAGGAAAGTCTTTCATACTGTGCCGACACGTTCTTTTCCTGTACATTTTCCAAGATTTAAGTGACTATGAAGAGAAGTATAAAATGAGCCTCAACACGAAAATGAAACATTTCGGGACACAATTTCATATAAAATACACTCTAAGACAAAAGAAATAAAAAGGTGACGTATCAAGAAGGAATTATCCGAATGGTACAGAAATCGATAGCTGTGATGGGTCCATAAAAGTGATGTACATATGACAGACAAAGTGATTGCAGTATCAGAAAAACTGAATAATATATTCAAGAGAAAGGATTTCACAAACTAGGTCAATAACTCGTTAATCAACCTCTAGCCCTTATGCAAGCATTTATTCGACGTCGCATAGATTGACAGAGTTACTTCCTGTCAGAAAAAAGCTGGATGCCGGATCAAGACTCGAACTCAGGACTTTTGCCATTCGCAGGCAAGTGCTCTACCGACTGAGCTACACACGCACGAATCACAATCCGTCCTCATAGTTTTAATTCCGCCAGTACCTCGTCTCCTACTTTCCAAACTTCACAGAGGCTCTTCTGCGCACCTTTCAGAACTAGCACTCCTGGAAGAAAGGCTGTCAGGACCGGTCCTGAGTCTTGCTTCGGCAGCTCAGTAGGTAGAGCACTTGCCCCCGAAAGACAGAGGCCTCGAGTTCGAACCTCGGTCCGGCACACAATTTTAATCAGCCAGGAAGTTTCATTCCAGTAAGTTTCATACCAGCGCACTCTGCTGCAGAGCAAAAATCTCATTCTGGAAACTTCCCCCAGACTGTGGCTAAACCATGCCTCCGCAACATTCTTTCTTCCAGGAGTGATAGTTCTGCAAGGTTCACAGAAGAGCTTACCTAATGTTTGGAAGGCAGAGGACGAGGTACTGGCAGAATAGAAGCTGTGAGGACGGGTCGTGGGTTGTGCTTGGGTAGCTCAGGCGGTAGAGCACTTTCCTGAGAAAGGCGAAGGTCCCGAGTCTGGCACATAGATTTAATCTGCCAGGAAGTTTCATATCAGCGCACACTCCGCTGCAGATTGAAAATCCAGTTTTGACTGACAGAGTTGTTGAATGTCCTCCGGAAGGATATCATGTCAAATCTTGTCCAATTGGTTCGTTAGATCCACAAATCCCTAGCTGGAGGGCTCTACTCGTAAGGCTTCAAATGTTCTTAACTGGGGAGAAATATGGCGACCTTGCTGTCAAAGATTTGGTTTGGCATCCACGAAGACAAGTAGAAGGTAAGTAGTAGAAGCTCTCGCCGTGTGCGGGCGGGTACTGTTTTACTGAATCTAACTTCAGGGTGGCTTACCATTAACGGAAAAGAAACAGGCCCTGAATATCGTCGACGTGTCTAAGCGGTTCTGCTGTGGAAGGAAGTGGCAAAGACCATCAATCGTAGTTGCCAGGTCGTATGGGGAAGACCGTTTGGTATTCCACCACTGTGCGATGCATCTCAAAACAAATCTTCGCCGGCCATCGGGGTCAGTTAGAAGCGGGACTCATCACTGAAAACAATTCTGTTCCAGTCAATCAGATTCCAAGCTGAAGAAGTGTCTGGAGACGCCCTGAAAAGTGGTGTGGTCCCAATTGTCGCCCGCCATACGGCTTGGCAACCAAGATTGGTGGTCTTAGATGCCATTTTTTTCATGAAGGCCCCTTTTTGGAAAGTGTTTAATACAGCGCTGATGCATTCTTTTCTAATTAAGAAGAAAATTAGGAAATGAGCCCTGACATGGATGTAAACATTTTGAGATCCATGTCGATAATCATATTTTATTTCTCTACGTGTGAGAAATATTTCCTGAAATTTTGGCCATACTTTTATGGAGCACTTAGTAAAACAAAGATCAACACTTACTCAAAGAAAATGTTGAAACACCTGTAAGCATTCTAGTTGATATTCTTGACATCATAAAGCGGTTACTGCGTCGATGATTTCAGCCGTAGATAGAAATATTAAAAAGGGTAGGAAGATTTTTCTGTTTAGCAAAAGTGACAAAAATCAGATTTCGGGGTACCTGACGGCTCAACACAAAAGTTTTGTTTTAAGTACAGATAGTGTTCAGGATCAGTGGACAAAGTTCAAAACCATCGTACAATATGCGTTAGATGAGTATGTGACAAGCAAGATCATAAGAGATGGAAAAGAGCCACTGAGTTAGAAAACTGCTGCGGAAGCAAAGGGAAATTCACAGCACACATAAACATACCGAACGCCTTGCAGACAAACAAAAATTACGCGAATCGAAATGAAATGTGAGGAGGGCCATGCGAGAGGCGTTCAACGAATTCTAAAGTAAAGTTCTATGTACTGACTTGGCAGAAATTTTGGTCTCATGTCGAAGCGGTAGGTGGATCAAAACAAAATGTCCAGGCACTCTGTAACCAAAATGGTACTGAAACGGAGGATAACAGACTACAGGCCGAAATACTAAATGTCTTTTTCCAAAGCTGTGTCACAGAGGAAGACTGTACTGTAGTTTCTTCTCTAGATTGTCGTACAGATGACAAAATGGTCGATATCGAAATAGACGACAGAGGGATAGAGATACAATTAAAATCGCGCAAAAGAGGAAAGGCCGCTGGACCTTGATGGGATACCAGTTCAGTTTTACTCAGAGTACGCCAAGAAACTTGCCCCCCTTCTTGCAGCGGTGTACCATAGGTCTCTAGAAGAGCGAAGCGTTCCAAAGGATTGGAAAAGGGCGCAGGTCATCCCCGTTTTCAAGAAGGGACGTCGAACAGATGTGCAGAACTATAGACCTATATCTCTAACGTCGATCAGTTGTAGTATTTTGATACACGTATTATGTTCGAGTATAATGACTTTTCTGTAAGCTAGAGATCTACTCTGTAGGAATCAGCATGGGTTTCGAAAAAGACGATAGTGTGAAACCCAGCTCGCGCTATTCGTCCACGAGACTCAGAGGGCCATAGACACGGGTTCACAGGTAGATGCCGTGTTTCTTGACTACCGCAAGGCGTTCGATACAGTTCCCCACAGTCGTTTAATGAACAAAGAAAGAGCATATGGACTATCAGACCAATTGTGTGATTGGATTGAAGAGTTCCTAGATAACAGAACGCAGCGTGTCGTTCTCAATGGAGAGAAGTCTTCCGAAGTAAGAGTGATTTCAGGTGTGCCGCAGGGAAGTGTCGTAGGACCGTTGCTATTCACAATAGACATAAATGACCTTGTGGATGACATCGGAAGTTCACTGAGGCTTTTTCGGATGATGCTGTGGTATATCGAGAGGTTGTAACAATGGAAAATTGTAATCAAATGCAGGAGGATCTGCAGCGAATTGACGCATGGTGCAGCGAATGACAATTGAATCTTAATGTAGACACGTGTAATGTGCTGCAAATCCACAGAAAGAAATATCCCATATCATTTAGCTACAATATAGCAGCTCAGCAACTGGAAGCAGTTAATTCCGTAAATTATCTGGGAGTACACATTAGGAATGATCATTTAAAGTTGATCGTCGGTAAAGCAGATGCCAGACTGAGGTTCACTGGAAGAATCCTAAGGAAATGCAATCCCAAAACAAAGGAAGTAGGTTACAGTACGCTTGTTCGCCCACTGCTTGAATACTGATCAGCAGTGTGAGATCCGTAGCAAATAGAGTTGATAGAAGAGTTAGAGAAGATCCAACGGAGAGCAGCGCGCTTCGTTACAGGATCATTTAGTAACCGCGAAAGCGTTACAGAGATGATAGAAAAACTCCAGTGGAAGACTCTGCAGGAGAGACGCTCAGTAGCTCAGTACGGGCTTATGTTGAAGTCTCGAGAACATACCTTCACCGAGGAGTCAAGCAGTATATTGCTCCCTCCTACGTATATCTCCCCAAGAGACCATGAGCATAAAATCAGAGAGATTAGAGCCCACACAAAGGCATACCAACAATCCTTCTTTCCACGAACAATACGAGACTGGAATAGAAGGGAGAACCGATAGAGGTACTCAAGGTACCCTCCGCCACACACCGTCAGGTGGCTTGGGGAGTATGGATGTAGATGTAGATGAATGAATGTGCCCAACTCATAATCCAAAAATCAGACCCAAAACATCACAGAACCACCTCTGGCCTAAACTACAGCATCCGCACACGATAGATTAAACACCTCAATGTGCCGTCGATGCGTTCCACACCTGACATCTTTTGGGAAGTGACAAAATCGTGATTCGTCAGGTATCAACACACGCCTTACTGTAGCTACTATCAGTCTCTGCGTTGGTGAGCTCGTCGAAGAGGTTCACATTCTTGTGCCGTTTCGAATACGGTCTTTTTCGATGTACCTGTCATCATATGTGCTATATCCATGGTCAGAGGACAAGAATTATACTCAAAACGTAAAAGAAACAAAGTTTATTTCCTGCAAGTAAAAACAAGTCCCTTTGCAGTGGTGATGAACTGCAGTCTGAAATAAGAAACAGTAACTGGGCTGTAAGCCGAATTAAAACAAGAATAAATAATTTCAAGCTAAATGCCTGAGCAACGAAATAAAGCTTGGCATAAGGCAAATCCTGATAAGAGAAACAGTTTACACATCAAATAACTAGTACTGGCGGAAGGCCGGTATTGACGGGTGTCAAATTAATCCTGAATAATGACAAGTAGGTCAACTACTGTTTCTAGAGTTCAGCGATAGAGGAGATCCACCATGAATGAGTGCAATTAGCGTTCGGTGTAGCTAAAGTTAAGAACCATTATTATTTGCAAGTCAAAACTGTTAATATGGCGTCGTAGGCCACTCGTCGACTGGTATGGTGTGGAGCCTTACGGTTCCTCATGGAGGACGACACGGTGGCGTAGCTTGCGGTGGACTGCGACGTGTCTGCCTGTATGCACCGTAGTAGGTACCTTATTGTGGGAGAGCTGTTGCTTTCGGCGCCTGGCCCAGCGTCTTCCTTGTGAAGACTGCTATCTATGGTTGTGCGCGACCTTCAATGGGTTACCCTCAGCAGAATATTTCATGCACTTTTTTCAATCACGTGTCTATGCATAATAAACTAATTCCTTTAGGTCACGACCTCTAGCGGCGTTTCTGACACCACGTGGCCGCTACCGGTTTGACCTGCTTTTGCTTAGCGGCAGACAGGTTGGCCCCTACTTGATTCGGGACCCGCCTGGCGGGCCTGTTGTGCGGGTGGCCAATGTTCGTAGGCGCTTAGGCGAACTGTATTAAAAACTTCATTTCATCCCGTTTCCTCGTATATAGTTGTTCGGAAAGTGAGACAGATTTTCATTCGATGACACTAGTGATACCTGTCTGATAGGAAACCCTTTGTCGTTGACAAAGCGGGGCACTGGACCCCGGTCGCCTTCGTTTAGGATTCTTTACGACGACAGCTGCGAATTCTTGACGACGAAGTTTTCGGACAAGTTATCGGGAAACTTGTGCCAATTTCGGGTAGAACCCTAAGACTTCGGTGACTACTGCTATCGTCGTCATGGGGTATATCTGACACAACCCCGAACCTGATGCTGCAAGTTTACCGAGAAATATGTATTCTTTGTGACCACTGTTCTTCTACCTGTTACTTCGGTGCTAGTGGTAACCAGTTGGTTGTGGTTTCGTTGGACAGTCCAAGTTGATACGGTATCGAATCTGGCAACAGCACTCAGGGTGTAGTAATCGTCATGTCCAAACATGATAGCTCCTTTCCATATTGCCGTCATGTCTCCACGTCGCTCCATCTTATTGTGACGATTCAATACAACCAGCAGGTAAATGCACACCATGGCCAACGTCGGAGGTTGAAGGTCACATGATTTCCAGATAACAGTTCTGTATCATCTACTGCTTAACAGGACCGTTGCTGTTCATATTATACATTAATAACTTAGCGGATAGCGTTAGCAGCAACGCCAGTATTTTCGCGAATGACGCATGTACCTTTTGCGAAATTATATGTTGTTAAAATTTCAGTATGGTTTAATTAGACCTTGGAAAAATATTAGTCTGGCACAAAACGATGTATTAACTTTTACTAGCTGATATTTCAAATGTTCAGATGTGTGTGAATTCCTAAGGGACCAAACTGCTTAGGTCATCGGTCCCTAAACTTACACACTACTTAAAGTCACTCAAACTAACCTACGCTAAGAACAACACACACACAACCATGCCCGAGGGAGGACTCGAACCTCCGGTGAGAGGGGCCACGCAGTCCGTGACATGACGCCTCAAACCGCGCGGGAATATTTATTGCAGAACTCAATTAGTCTTTCGCCATGTCAAGCATTGCTCGGCCCTTTCCGCCGGAGTTTCGAGTCCTCCCACGGGCGTGGGTGTGTATGTTGTTCCTAAGATATGTTAGTTTAAGTAGTGTGTAATTCTAGGGACCGATGACCTCAGCAGTTTGGTCCCTTAGGAATTCACACACATTTGTACATTTGAATTAGTCTTTCCGGTCTCTCATTGCTATTACAGAGCCGATATTCTCTTCAACTCTTTCACCTACCACGACGTAATTATTACAGTATCATCCCCCTTCATATATTCTGAATGGAAATGAGCGTTTGGCGTCATTGGCCGGGAGGCCCCTTCCGGGGCAGGTCCGGCAGCCATAGTGCAGCTCTTATTACATTCGACGCCACATTGGGCGCCCTTCACGCCGGATGGGGATGAAATGATGAAGAAGACAACGCAACGCCCAGTCCCCGAGCGGAGAATATACTGAATTAACTGTCCTATTGCCGGCCGGGGTGGCCGAACAGTTCTAGGGGCTACAGTCTGTAACCGCGCGACTTCTATGGTCGCTGGTTCGAATCCTGCCTCAGGCATGGATGTGTGTGCTGTCCTTAGGTTAGTTAGGTTTAAGTAGTTCTAAGTTCTAGGGGACTGATGACCTCAGAAGTTAAGTCCCTTAGTGCTCAGAGCCATTTGAACCATTTTTGAACTGTCCTACCTCTGTCCTACCTTTCAATCAGTTACGAATTCTGCTTGCTTTACACCACTCTCTAATGTTGCTGATGTTACAGTGCATTTGTGTGACCAGAAAATCTTTACCTTCTTTCCACTTCATTGAGCGCCATTACATCTAGACAGGGCATTCCCATTTCCTTTTTCAGATTTCCTATCCTGTGTACCACACTCACTGATCTGACGTTCAACGTAGAATTCTACCCTTTCTTTGGTTATTCAGTTTTTTTTCCTCATGCTTTCCTCCCGTTTGACATGCCCCTCCCGGCGATCCGAAAGAAGGAGTACATCAGAATGTTTTGCGAGTGATGAGATGACATGATAATTTTTCAGTTACAGCCGACATATCATGTGGATATACATTATGAGTATTCAATGCAGTTGATTCCATTGCCTTCTGCATCCTAATGTCGTTGATCATTCCATTTTTTTCCTCCTTTTAGGGACAGTTTCCCAACCCAAGAGGAAGTGGGTGTAATGGAATTCTGTCGTCTCTTCCGCCCTCTTCGACACGGCTTTTGTCACAAAAAGGGTGATTTCTTATGCCGGAAATCTTCGGCTGCAATTGTTGATGATTTTTATTCTAAGTATAAGCTCTCGTTGGGATCGAATGAGGTACTCGGTTTGATTACTGCTGATAGACGCTGCTACTACACCGAGATCTACTGTTGTTGTCTGTATCGTATATTACCCGACTTACTCTGAAGCTTATACGATTTTTTTGATTATTTGCAAAATGTTGCATTATTCTTCTAAGTCCTGTGAATGCGTCTTTAATATCGTTAAATCTTGTCTTCATTATTAAACGCCAATTATAAACCCCCTGTCTCGTGCCTTCATCTCTTCTTAGCCAAACCGATCGTCACCTATCATATCCTCGATTTTCTTTCCCATTCTTCTGTATGCTATTCTAGTCAGCAAGTGGGATGCATCAGCTGTTAAGCTGAACGTGCGGCAGTTCTAGCATTAATCTGGTTTTGCTATATTCGAGAGTGTGTGAATGATATTCTTCCGAAAGTTCGATGGCACATTCGACATACTATTTCGAGTAATACCTTGGTTGCCTTTCCTCGAATGACTTTAGAGATTCCGAAGGAAAGAGAAATGGATATTTTCATTAAACTAGGCGATATACTTTCGTCCCAAAAATAAAATCTTTGAGTCGGTAAGAAAGCTGATGGTCACATGTGTGTAGCCGCAGGAGATTACTCTCGAAACTGACTGGTGCAAATGACCTGCATCCACATACCACTTCCCAAATCTATTGGAAGCCTCACTAACGAACCATAGCTGCATTAATCGCGATACAAAAGTGAAATTAAAGAGGTACACAAACACATCGCCGAACAAGGGTGAAGAGTGATTTACGAGGTCTCATTAATTAATGTGGGCATAAAATTTAAGGCCGGCTAGCAGACGCAGTGAATAGATGTCAACGGTCCTGTGCTACGCTCGTGGACAGCGTCAGCCGTTAATAATTAAACTGCCGCCGGCTAACGACGCAGTATTCCAAAATGGACGGCTTTTGCATGGGCTGAAAGATAAATAAAACACGTTCATTTTTTTTACACGTAGTTGTGGCCCACCGTCACAGACTGGGAGGCTGCGAACGGTTGCTTTCTCATCGGCGGAAATATGTTAAAGATCGAGGTTCTACTCGCACAATGTAGTCAGTTCCCAGCCATTGGTAGATGTGAAACTTAGCTATATTCAACGTATAACACAAATCCACTGCTGAGCAAACAAAATGAAACACTCAGAAGTTCGGACTTCGTCAATAAATAAGGAGATATACACCTGTCAGACTTTCGCCTTTGACTGTTCCTGTTCTTCCTTTTGGACGCTGTTGCAGCAGGATGTGGAGATTAGTGTGCAACATCCCGTCGACAATGAGGTCGTTAGACACGGAGCACAAGCTCAAATTAGGGAAGGATGGAGAAAAAAAGCGACCGTGCCCTTTTGAAGGAACCGTCTGGGCATTTAACTTCGACGATTTAGTCGAATCAAGGAAAACTTAAAACAGGATGTCCGGGGTTTGAACCGTCGTCCTTCCGAATGACACTGTTGCAGTTTCGGCTCTATAGGAATTTTAGAGAGCTTCATTGTTACCCTAAAGTTACTTGAAAAGTGTTTATGGCCTAAATGCAATGATGTCTAGCATGAAATAAAAGAAGAATGAAATGGGGAAAGTCTTAAGATACAGACAATTCTACATGAATGTGCCTTGCACAAATAGAAATATTCTCGATATACACTAACGTTTAGTGCAGATTTCCTCATCTAGAAAGAATGAGCTGAATCAATACCAACTAGAAGGATTAGAAGGATGTAAGGTACCCTGAACAAAGTTGTAAGGTGTCAGGCAAATCCAACACCTTCCATGAAAACCCTGACATGATAGCAAATCCGGCAGTATGTCACAGAGCTCCGAATAAATCCTGACATTAAATTAACCAAAGTAATACAATCAACGAATGAGCAAATGGAATACCACAGACTAACACAAGAACGCCTAAATGCATGTCATATCTTCCCACCGTGAAACAGACGCAGTTCCGAGGGAAGAAACGAGAACGAAAGACGAGAGCAGAGTCGTGTAGGCTAGGAGGCCATACGATAAGGGACGGACGCCCACGTCGCCAGCCGATCGCCAGTAGAACAGTATAGATCTTACTGTAACACTAAAAGGACCACACAAGCTGAAAGTTTTAGCATGAGACTATACGCGTTCCTGTTACGTTCCAAACGTTAAAAACATTGCCCCACCACCAAAAGTATAACGTTTCTCATTGGATAGACAAAAATTTTGTACATGGAGCTTAACGTTAACATTGAGACCCTGACTGGTCAGTTGAAAACACAGCCAGATAGCTTTTCTTAAACAAACTTCGGTAAATTGTAGTAAGGAGAAGTTAGCAACAGTTGTATCCAAGACAACGAGGTGCGTGGAGACACTTGAAAAGTGTTTATGGCCTAAATGCAATGATGTCTAGCATGAAATAAAAGAAGAATGAAATGGGGAAAGTCTTAAGATACAGACAATTCTACATGAATGTGCCTTGCACAAATAGAAATATTCTCGATATACACTAACGTTTAGTGCAGATTTCCTCATCTAGAAAGAATGAGCTGAATCAATACCAACTAGAAGGATTAGAAGGATGTAAGGTACCCTGAACAAAGTTGTAAGGTGTCAGGCAAATCCAACACCTTCCATGAAAACCCTGACATGATAGCAAATCCGGCAGTATGTCACAGAGCTCCGAATAAATCCTGACATTAAATTAACCAAAGTAATACAATCAACGAGTGAGCAAATGGAATACCACAGACTAACACAAGAACGCCTAAATGCATGTCATATCTTCCCACCGTGAAACAGACGCAGTTCCGAGGGAAGAAACGAGAACGAAAGACGAGAGCAGAGTCGTGTAGGCTAGGAGGCCATACGATAAGGGACGGACGCCCACGTCGCCAGCCGATCGCCAGTAGAACAGTATAGATCTTACTGTAACACTAAAAGGACCACACAAGCTGAAAGTTTTAGCATGAGACTATACGCGTTCCTGTTACGTTCCAAACGTTAAAAACATTGCCCCACCACCAAAAGTATAACGTTTCTCATTGGATAGACAAAAATTTTGTACATGGAGCTTAACGTTAACATTGAGACCCTGACTGGTCAGTTGAAAACACAGCCAGATAGCTTTTCTTAAACAAACTTCGGTAAATTGTAGTAAGGAGAAGTTAGCAACAGTTGTATCCAAGACAACGAGGTGCGTGGAGCTGTGCCGCCCGCCGCCCCCTGACGCTGCCTAAACACTGACAAAGTAAGAAACACACGCGGTGGCGACATAAGGCTTCACTCAGAACTGCAGAAGTCTCATCTGTTACATTCCCCTTTTTACGTAACACTAGTGTAGATCGTCAATTAAACTTCATGGTGTTCACATTTGCTACTAGAAGTTAAAATCTAAAATGCGATGATTTTTCTGTTATTTAATTATTGAGTAGCCACATCAGCCACTGTAACTTACGACAAGTTAAATAAGTAACTAAAGATAATTGAGTGTCACTGTAGACCATTTTGATAGTTTTCTCTTTTATGAAATTAACTTAAATCTAAATTAGAGATGTGATGTGGCATAGGTCATCCTTCGATCCAGTGTAGAACATGGAGACCCATTCAGGGAATATTCGCTCACATTTTTGTTGAACGCAGTTGGTTTTTATCATCCTGTAGTAAAATATTTCCTTTTATCAATAGTGCAATTTATAAACAATGTTTTGTGAGTAGAATAAAAATTCCAATGGTAAACTTAACTACTTTTTCGACGTTATTTTACCACCTAACTAAAAATAGGAAAGCCTTGAACCCCTTACACTAAATTTAGTTAGCATTAAGATTCTTTTACAGGGAGTACAGTGGAGCTAACACTGAAATCATTAAGTATTTGATTATATCATCGCTAGTCTCACTGAACTCTTCTGATCTCTACAAGTCATGTGTGGTCTGGCGTCTCCTTACCAGCAACAGGTCCCAGGTTCAAACTAGTCAATTCCATCAAAAAACACTCTCAGAGCGTCGTTGCTCGAAAATGGTAGGGAGACACGACTTAGAAGAAACATACACCACGCAGAATGGTACAGAATGGCGACCTTGCCAGGATGGTAAAATAACATGATTAAATGTCGACCACATGTCCAACAAAGTCAGAAAAATATCCTGTTAAAAATTTTCATAATAAAAATTTTTTTTTGGAAGGCATAAATAGTTGAAAACAATAGCTGCAGCGATAGTTAGTAAGATTGTATTCAATAGAAAGTGAGACATTCTAGCAGAGACAATAGCATAATTAAGTTATGAATTTTAATATTGTTAGAATAAAGTTTTCTCTCCAATGCGAACGCACAGGTGGCGGATACATCGTTGAGAAGTTGGTTCTGACCCAACAAGTAAGTGAATGGATTGTCAGTCTTGGGTGTAATAAGTGTCAAGTCGTGTGAACAAAACGTTTATGAAACGCGTGAGATCGTATGAGCGCATGTCGACGCGAAGTAGGGCGCGTGAATTGCTTTTAAAACAGAAAAAAAGGGATTCGGAAAGATTAGCAATGGCAGATCGAGACATGACCGAATTGAGGTAGAGACGCAACATGAAGATGGACAGAGAATAGAGGACAGTACAGCAACGATGCACTATCACGAGAAATACGACAGATAACGCACGATAACGAGGATAATGTGCGCCAAGGCATAGAAAACGTAGGTCAGCATACGACAGAGGAGCAGGAAGGTAGAGAGACAATCGATGAGGATTCTAACTTGCGTCTTGAATACGTAGAACCCATAGTAATAGTAATCAAAGTTCCGTCACCACAGAGTACAAGGAATTCGAGCAGAAACGTGTCACTGCACAGTTCAATGCAACCGGTTGCTAACCAACACTTGGGCGAAAGTACAGAGCGTAGGACGTCGGAAGAAAACGCAATAGGACCCACCAATCTGGCAGAATTATTACAACAAATGATGGTTCAAATGGCTCTGAGCACTATGGGACTTAACATCTGTGGTCATCAGTCCCCTAGAACTTAGAACTACTTAAACCTAACTAACCTAAGGACATCACACACATCCAGGCCAGATGCAGGATTCGAACCTGCGACCGTAGCAGTCCCGCGGTTCCGGACTGAGCGCCTAGAACCGCTATACCACCGCGGCCGGCACAAATGATGGAAACCATGACAAGAAAAAATAAAAAAATTGCGAACCAAATCAAAATGCAAAATGCAAAAACGACGAAACAAACTGCAGAAACCACGAGACAAATGCGTGAGATTAGAGAGCAAAATAAAACAAAAAATCCGTTACATCTAAGTCATATTGAAGACAAGGCATAAGAATCTCGAGAAGTGATAGGAAACTTAATAACAGGTCACAATCAATTGAGAACAGACATTGACAAGGTACAAGCGGACGTACAAACATTGCGTAATGACATGCAGGGCGAGATCAAAACATTACGTAACAACACCCAGGAGAAGTCAAGAAACTAGAGAAACAGATAAATGTAATTACTAGACAAGCACCAGATACAGCGAGTGAAATTGTTGAAAACAGTGTGTTACACAAAGGTATCACAAAAGCAGCGCTGAAAAGATATGATAACCGCATAGTCAAAATACAAGCACAAACGAAGCAAACAATTTCAGAAATTGCGAACAGAGTTGTTGCAAACTATTGAAGAGCGTAGTGAACAGGATCGAACAAGCACTGAGTCTGCAACCACATATGTATGTGTAATAGCACAGGAAAAACAAGTAATTAACGAAGATATCATGCATTTGCGATTCCAATCACAGGCGGAAAGTAACGTACCTGGACAGCAACAAACACGTTTCGAAACTCTTGATGAACAAACGGCACCACAAACACATGCGGAACCACAAATGTATGTTTCAAGACAGTTTGGATCGTGCAATGAAGTGGCAAGGTTAGCCAGACAAGATACCGAACCAATACGTGACAATGGAAAGCCAGGTCGCGAAGAGTACAGTGCATTCAGCTACACGTTCACAACCGATGGAAGACAGTTATTGCGTACCACTCCAACGATACTACGCAAGGGTAGGCGAAAGTTACAATGGACAATATCCAATGGATATACTACAACCGGAAAGAACGACGGGAGAAATGATCAGAAACAAAACTGGCGAAGAATCGCGAATTTCATATGGAACTCTGACGAAGTAACAACGATTGTTTCCTCACAGTTAGAAAATTTCCACACATTCGAGAAGGAAACTCATTACATCCACGAACTTTTATTGATCAATTCCGAGTAGTATTACTAGAACACTGGACGCTAGCACACAAATTAAACTTTATATGTGCACACATGTCAGGAACAGTCGCAGAAACCATGCAGAATTTTGCAGCGACATGCCGATCGTACGAAGATTTCAGAGAGAAGTTTCTCTCACGATATTGGTCCAGTGAAGCTCAGAACAGAGTGAAGTACGAATTATTACAGAACCCATATTTTGAAAATTCAGGAGAGAAAAGTCCCGTGAAATTTTTCGAAGTAATGGCAAAGAAAAATCTTTGCGTAGATGAACCATACAGTGACGGAGCATTGATTAAATTATGCGCGATGAAGTTACCATTGAAATACCAGCAATAATTAGCAGGTCGCGGAGGCAATGACGTCGAAGCATTTAAAGGAATTCTAAGAGAACTACAGTTTATATTTTCGGAAGATGACGCAAGAAAAAGACGAAGCGCACGTGAAAACTAAAGCAAAAAGCAGTGGAATCCACAAGACACAGTACGAAGAAACAATAACAACGAACCACGTAGTAACTTCGCACCAAGAAACGACATCAGATTTCAACAAAAAAAAACGGTTATGGATTTAGAAGAGAATACGGCAATAACTGTAATTCACCCAGATCCGGCAACAACTATTACAACCGGAACGGGTATTGGAGAACCAATAGACCGACAAATTATCGACAAAGAATCCAATATCAACAAGCGGAGCAAGAAAAGAGAACACAGATAGAAGAGGTGGAGGTAAGACCACCAAAGCCCCAAAAACGTTCGAATTGACAGCTAAGCGCCCATGCCAAAGAGAATGACGCACCGACCCAGGATAATTGCAGCACCTTGAACAGAGAAGTAAAAATATTATCACGAGAAGAGAAGAAGGAAGAAACAAAACCGCAGGGACCAGATGAATATGAAGACAAGAAAATAACAATATCGTGTTGGGACGAAATTAATTGGGAGAATACTGACGAGGAAGATGAATTATCAGAGGCATGCACAACGAATGTAGGAGGAAAGGATGAAGTAATGAGCATTGAAGAGCTATTTGAGATGGAAACCAGGGAAAGCGAATTCAATGAGGATAATGCGCAGTCGACAGAAGTTGAAAATAAGTTACTAGTGGGCACAGAACCCAACGTATATAATGATGGAAGTTATGAAGCGATAATTAGAGCATTTAAATGCGATTATGTGGAAGTACCGACGAAGAAGGAGAAGATAGACGAGGATGAGGAAAAAAGTAGAGGATGTTGAAGAAAGAGAGAAGAGGAAATAAAAGAGAGAGAAGTAGCAGCCGAAGTTTATCATAAAGAAAGTTCGAATTCACAAGTGAAATTCCTGAAAAGACTCATGTATGATTCAGTGGAGGATTCGTTGATGCAAGAAGAAGAAGAACAGAACCAACCCTTTCAAATTCAACCAATTGTGAAGGCCATGGTAAAACAGGTCCCAGTCAATATTGTAATTGATAGCGGAAGTGAATTGACCGAGATCTCAGAGAATTTATTCATGCAGTGTAATGCCAATGAGGAATTGCCAGTTCTGAAAACACGTAAGATTAAAGTAAGAGGTCCTATTAGAAACAATGCTGCAGAAGTTACGAGACAAACAAGGTTAACTCTTTCGTGCCAAGGTCAAAAGATCTAAGCCAACTTCGTGATTATACCTAAACTAACCGTAGATTTGATTATAGGTGCAGATTTTTTAAATGAGAGACGAGCGATAATAGGTATGGGGAAAGGTAGCGTAACATTCGGGAATGTCACACTTCTCTTTGAGCAAAAGCTAAAATTAGAAGAAATACCAGTTATAAACAAACAGTTAAGAATGATGCAAGCTAAAGAGGATAAAAAATTAGAATGGTATGTACAAAAGGGGGAATGGCCTCAACTCATGTTAGAAGTCCGTAAAGAAATCGACGAAAAATTGCAAGAAGTTCAAGGTATTTCGGTACACAGTAAAAGAGAATTATAGGGTATTTTACGACATAAAGCAGAGGTATTTTTACCTAAGACTGGCAGTATTAAACACTTTCAGTACAAATTTAAAGTAAAACAGCACAAACCATTTAGAGTGCAACCCTATACAATCCCATTAAGCTATATGAATGAAGTACTCCATGAGATATCTAAAATGTTAGATACTATTGAACCAGCTACCTCCACATATAACAGCCCGCTCTATATTGTACAAAAACGAGATGGGAGCTTCAGGTTAGTGGTTGATTCCAGACATGTTACTAATGTTACCAATTTAAACGCTTGCCATTTGGTTTAAACATATCATCAGCAGCGTTTATTTGGGGATTTAATACTATACTCAGTCCTGAAATTTTGCAAAAAATTAACTGTTATGTTGATGATGTGTTTATAGCAGAACCCTCTTGGGAACATCACACCGACAGATTAAATCAGTTTTTACAGATCATGAAAGAGCATGGGGTCACAGTAAATATAACAAAATCCAAATTTGGAAGGCGAGAGGTCAAATTTCTAGGACACATAATTTCAGAGAAAGGGGTAATGCCTGACCCAGAAAAACTAATGGCAATCAAAGAATTCTGTACTGCATACAATAGGAAAACTCTCAGAGGATTTCTAGGTCTCACTAGATTCTATATAAAATTTATTTGGATCGACTCTCTTGCAACACCACGCCTATGTGCATTGACTGGAAAAACATGCCATGGGTGGGGATCAACAAGCGAATGAAGAATTTTAAAAGTGAAAAACGCACTAACAGCAGCACCGTTTTAGCACGTCCTGATCAAACACAAAATTTTTGTATGACCACTGATAGAGCGAAAACAGGTTTAGGAGTTGTTTTATTCCAAGTATACGAAGAGGCAGGGCTAAGATCATACAGAACAATTGCATTTTCCAGTCGTGTACTCACAAAAAGAGAGAAAAACTATTCAGTCACGGAGCTGGAGGCATTGGCCATTGTATGGGGCTTCCAGCGTTTTCGATACTTCCTATTCGGAGTAAAAACAAAAGTATACACTGACCACAAAGCATTAGAAATCCGTCAAACTAACTCATGGGAGGTTAGCCAGATGGATGTTAATACTACAAGAATTTGATTTCACTATTACACACATACCAGGAGCAGCGAACGTATTTATCACGATGTCCACAGGGTGCATAACATAGGTTTGGAAGCAGCAGAAGACCAGTTTACAATGTACTATATGAAACAAGTACCTTTCGAAAACTACATTACGACAGCATTGAAAAACATAGGCAAAGAATGGGACAAGGATCCCTGTATTAAAATATTTCCTTTTATCAATAATCATCATCATCATCACCATCATCATTTAAGACTGATTATGCCTTTCAGCGTTCAGTCTGGAGCATAGCCCACTTATAAAATTCCTCCATGTTACCCTATTCAGTGCTAACATTGGTGCCTGTTCTAATGTTAAACCTATTACTTCAAAATCATTCTTAACCAAATCCTGGTACCTTCTCCTTGGTCTGCCCCGACTCCTCCTACCCTCTACTGCCTGAGCCCATGAGTCTCTTGGGTAACCGTGCTTCTCCCATGCGTGTAACATGACCCCACCATCTAAGCCTGTTCGCCCTGACTGCTACATCTATAGAGTTCATTCCCAGTTATTCTTTGGTTTCCTCATTGTGAACACCCTCCTGCCATTGTTCCCATTTACTAGTACCTGCAATCATCCTAGCTACTTTCCTATCCGTAACCTCAACCTTGTTGATAAGGTAACCTGAATCCACCCAGCTTTCGCTCCCATACAACAAAGTTGGTCGATAGATTGATCGGTACACAGATAACTTAGTCTTGGTACTGACTTTCTTCTTGCAGAAGAGAGTAGATCGTAGCTGAGCGCTCACTGCATTGGCTTTGCTACATCTTGCTTCCAGTTCTTTCACTATGTTGCCAACCTGTGAGAATATGCATCGTAAGTACTTGAAACCGTCCACCTGTTCTAACTTTGTTCCTCCTATTTGGCACTCAATCCGTTTATATTTCTTTCCAACTGAGATTACTTTCGTTTTGGAGATGCTAATCTTCATGCCATAGTCCTTACATTTCTGATCTAGCTCTGAAATATTACTTTGCAAACTTTCAATCGAATCTGCCATCACAACTAAGTCATCCGCATATGCAAGACTGCTTATTTTGTGTTCACATATCTTAATCTCACCCAGCCAGTCTATTGTTTTCAACATATGATCCATAAATAATATGAACAATAGTGGAGACATGTTGCAGCCTTGTCTTGCCCCTGAAACTACTCTGAAACATGAACTAATTTACCGTCAACTCTAACTGCTGCCTGACTATCCATGTAAAGACCTTTAATTGCTTGCAAAAGTTTGCCTCCCCATAATGTCGTAGAACAGACAATAACTTCCTCCTAGGAACCTGGTCATATGCCTTTTCTAGATCTATAAAGCATAGATACAATTCCATGTTCCACTCATAACACTTTCCCATTATTTGCCGTAAGCTAAAGATCTGGTCCAGACAACCTCTAAAAGGCCTAAACCCAAACTGAGTTTCATCCAATTTGTCCTCAACTAATACTCGCACTTTCCTTTCAACAATACCTGAGAAGATTTTACCCACAACGCTGATTAAAGAAATACCTCTGTAGTTGTTACAATCTTTTCTGAGGGGTTAGGATTAAATTTAGAAAGACAAACTCCCAGTGAAGGTAGATTGATGGTAAATTGACTGCATGGATGAGCGCTACACACTGTCACGGGGGCACATATTACCAGGCACGGATTTGGGACTCGACAGCAAACTCGCAGGAAACTTAGGAAATTCAAGGGTCTGAAATAAAATTCCTTATTTCCTTCAGACTAACTACTACGCTGCAGGCTGATTCTAAGCACTAGAAAGGCCAAAGATTCTAGTGGTTGCACAGCAGAATTGTGTGTCTGAATCCCTGGGGTGAAGGCTAACAGAAGTAGTAGCATTTTAAAGGACAAACATTCAGAGTAGCAATCCAAGTGAGAAAAACAGGCTTACCGGTACTTACCCAAAGAAGATGGCGACGAGCGATGCGTTGTTGTTGTACCAACGATCTGACTGAGAACTCCTCTGAATAAAAAGAAAAAGAAAACCTCGATGCATAAACGATTGTGGCGGCGCAACACATGCAACTCCACACATAATTCGGAGGCAATACTCTTGTACAGGAATTTGCAAGATATCATGTAGTTATGGCGAACTGAATAACAAATAAGCGGTTGAATAATGCTTAGACGAACGTAAGTCTGACTGTAATAGGTCAAGAAAGAAATAGATAAGCTGTCGTGCATCACGCTTTGCAGCCAGGAGACTATCACATTTGATTTGATAGGCTCAGTTTTTGATTGCCACAAGCAGATATTACTCTAGCCTATACTGGGAGGAGATAGAGATTATTAGACACTACAGTAAGTGTAATCGAGAGGATGAGAGGCTGGATGGAACGCAGTTTCCAATGCTCGAAATAATTTATACCAGTACTTCACTGTGGGGCGATGACACTAATGAGCAACAAGAACCAACAACGGCTTTATGCGTTGAGTGAGCCGGCCGCGGTGGCCGAGCGGTTCTAGGCGCTTCAGTCCGGAACAGCGCGACTGCTACGGTCGCAGGTTCTAATCCTGCCTCGGGCATGGATGTGTGTGATGTCCTTAGGTTACTTAGGTTTAAGTAGTTCTAAGTTCTAGGGGACTGGTGACCTCAGAGCCATTTGGACCATTTGAACCAATGGAGAGTAAACATCTGGTTTCTTCAAGTAATTCATTCGACTGTAGCACAATAGATAGAAATACTGTACTTGATAACATAGCCGGTCATGAGAGTTTACATTTTAAACTCTTGTGGCGCCCTTTTACACTCAGTAACTGTTTGTATTTTACAACCAAGTGAACACTCAGTAGAAGAAAATCCATTAGACCCGACGGGACACCAATACGATTCTACACAGAATATCCAAAAGAACTTGCTCATCTTCTACCAGTAGTGTACCGTAGGTCGCTGGAGGAGCGATGCGCTCCTAAAAATTGGAAAAAAGCACAGGTTGAAAGTTGGACGTTAATACTCCCTTGCAAAGGTGACCAATGATTCTGCTGGTGTGAATACAGAAACTCTGAATCTGAGATATTATTATCGCGAGTAGCAGCGAGCGAACAGTTGCTGAGAGGAGTCGTTAAGTGGTCGGACGCAGGCTGTGGTGGAGAGAAGCCGCACGAAATTAAAGGTCGAAGCCTGCCTTGATCGTGCCAGTAGCGTCGGAGGAGACTTGGGTATTAATTGAGAATTTTTGGCAATTTGACTTTTTGTTGCACGTAGTTGCTGCTTGCTTGTGCACTGAAAGGATTTTGTCACATTTGTGTATGCAAACGTCGAAAGTCATATTCGTGTCTTTATTTTGGCCAGATATGTGTTTGTTGAGTACAGTGCGGAATAATTCTATGTAAAATTTGTCAGAGTTTAAATAATCTATTTTGCGAATGTAGTAAATTAAAGTCTTCACTGGTTCTTTAATTTTTTTAGAGCATTTAAGGCTTGTTGGCAGAAACCCTCCTTGATAATTCAATTTGCACATAGAAAAATGTGACAGTGGTTAGTGCGATTATTGTGACCATGCACTGCATTCTGCATGGATTTCAGTATTGTTTCTGAATTATTTTTAGCATGTTTCTGATTACGTAGTTTCAGTGGCAAGACGCGGTAAGTTGTCTGTTGCGCACAGTAGAACAGTAGAACAGTTGTTAGCAGTTGTTGGAGAATATTTTAAAACTCGCAGTCAGGTAGGTGAGAAATTTTTTTTATGACTTGTAGTAAGAGTAATTGTTTTCTGGCTCTTTCTTGTTCTGAATCTGGATTTTATTTTTATCCGAGGTGCGACGTCACATATTTTCGTACGTCTTTCACTAGGAATAATCATAATTAAAAAATAACTATGAACCTGTTTCAAGGTCATTCTAGTTTCCATCAGGAGTCTTAGAACAGACTCAAAAAAGGAATATTCTTACATCTCCGTTGCAGAATTTTCGAAGATGTTTCATGTTCGCTCATTACGACATTTCTGGAGACCGAAAATCCCGTCTGAAAGAATCAACATCGGCTCCGAAAGCGAAGATCGTATGAATCCCAGTTTCCTCGTTTCGTCGATGGAACCAGCCTGTTGTCATTGCCGCAACCGACACCCTAGTAGACACCTTGTTCTTTGACTTCTGGAAGGCGTTCGATACAGTTCCGCACTGCCCCCTAATGACCAAAATGCGAGCGTACGGAATGTAGCTGAGTGCTTGAACTGAAGAGTTTCAGGCAAACTGAAGACAGCATATATTTTTCATTGGACAGAAACTTCTGGCGTAAATTTAAATTTTGGCATACTTCAGAAGAGTGTTAAAGGACCATAACTTTTCACACAATACATGTAAATAACATAGCGGATAACGTCGGAATTTCCATAAGGCTTTTCACTGCCGATGTTGTTGTATTCAGAGAAATCGCAACGCTAGAAAGTTGTATGAAGATGGTATCTGTTCCATATAGTTAAGGCTAACTTGCCGTTCTGTGCGGATGCACACGCATTGCCCGAACTCTTACGGGACTCAGTAAGTTTGTCTGCCGCGAGTAATGAGTGTAGTGGCAGGGGCACTACGAATGTAGTGTGTGGACATTAAGTTGGGAATGTGGGTCTCACAGGGCGCGTGCAAGGGTTGAATCCCTGCAGCCGCACTCTCGTCTGTGCCCTCGGTGGCTCAGATAGATAGAGCGTCTGCCATGTAAAGCAGGAGATCCTGGGTTCGAGTCCCGGTCGGGGAACACATTTTGAACTGTCCCCGTTGATGTATATCAACGCCTGTCGGCAGCGTAGGGACTTGGTTTACCTAGAAAGTTGTAGCGAAATGCAGGAAGGCCTGAAGAGGATAGGCGTTTGGTGCGAGGAGTGACAGGTGGCTCTCAAAATAACCAATGCAACGTATTGCGCATAAATAGGCAGTAAGGTCGATTATTGTATGAATACACGATTGCTCAACAATCCCTAGAAGCAGTCACATTGATGAAATATCTAGGAGCATGCACACAAACGACAACGAAATGCTAATCGCAGTTAAGGCAGATTCCAGGCTGATTCGTTGGAAGAATCAAGAAATATAGCTCACACACAAAGGAGACAGCAAGCAAAGTCTCGTTCGACCGATACTTGACTATTTCTCACAAGTCTGTGATGCGTTCCGAAAATCATTGAAACAGGAAAAAGATAAGATACCAAGGAGAGCGGCGTGTTTCGTTACATGTTCATAAAGCAAGTGTGAAAGTGTCACAGAAATTCTTAGGCAACTCCAGTGGCAGACATTGCAGGAGAGACGTTGTGTACCGTTGTGTGGTCCAAGAGTGTACCTGTCTACAAGAGTGAACGAATACAGTGATAAACCGTGCGCCCTTCCACTGGGTAATCGAAAGTGCAATGTAACTTCTTTGTTGATAGGTAAGCAACGTCCTGCTCAGCGTATCCGTGAGGGGCACGCCAGAAGTGTACAAATTATCCTTCCAGCCTGCCTGTCCCCTATCTCCCACCGCAACCATTAAAGCAGCTTTACCTACCGCAAAGAAGTCATAAGCCTACTTGTGTACTGAAGTGGTTAAATAAGCCAGATTGTGTTTTCGCAAGCCTGGCAAGCTTCAAAGGATCCGTTCAGCTTGGTACACCTGACAACAGAATGAGCAATCAATCTAATGTGACCACAGAACAGCCAGGTATATCTTTGCATAGGTAGTTTCAGTGCAACTCATTTGTCGTAACAGTGAGAGCAGAAACATTAACAATCCTAACTTACAGGAGCAGAAATTAAAAATCAGGGAATACTGGGTGTTCTGAAATTACCTTTACAAACTTCTGGAACTTTTAGAGGGGAGAGATAGATAATAATTTGAATTGTAACCCACTTCGGGAAACGTACCGTTCCCGTTCTACAACCGTGTGAAAACATATTGGTAACGCGACCATTTTTACAAGTACAGTAACTGATCAGCGGTGACCCAGTACATCAATTCTTTTACAATTTCAGTCATTATAGCCAAAGAAGTTGCTCGTTTACTCGTTGACAGGTTCTCTTCTACGTGATGCAGTACAGCCTCTTCCAGTTCAGGAGTGCGGCGTCTCCTTGGAGCACCACAATAACACCTGCTGACGGTGAAGGCACCCTTCCTCGAAGCCGTTGCCTGATTTTGGCGAAAAGGCTATGCGATGGAGTCGGACGTTGTGGAGCACGGTCTTGAACATTTTTATATTTGTTACGAATTAACGAATTGAGTGAGTTTAATAACAGAAACTCTGTATAATGTAATAACTATTGAAAAAGAAAATCAATGGACTGGACTATAAGAGGGTCAATTCTATGAAATCTTACTTTGGAGAAAGCCAAGGACAATAGAGACTTGGTATAATGTGCTACGAGACAGTGTGTTCATATCTGTGACTCTTTATAGTTGTACAGACCTGGACACAATGTGATAGGGTTTCTCTCCTTGACATTCTCTCTCTGGCGCTGTTTCGCTGACTCTGTTGTTGTAAGATCGCTATACGTCTTCCAGGTCTCTACGACTGTATAATGTGTTATTAATTGTGAAATAGATTTCTACCTTAAACTGTTATTTAATGCGTTCATTTCGTGGTTGTAATCGCCTTGCGTGAAGTAACAAAGCGTTTGCAGTAATTCTAGCACGCTGGCAGTCGAGACAACGTACCATCGCAGGAGCTACAAGACAGACGCCAACACGCGGCAAATTTGAATTTTACTATTTTTCTGTACAGTCGCGCAACTGCCCGCTCCTATTTCACAGGAGCCTGCGGACCTGGAGGAGATTTTATTTACATCGAAACAAGTAGGTATATAATAAATGATTGATTTTTCAGCTAGCCTGGCTACGAACCAATAAAGATGTAATTTCACGTCATACTATAAAGGAAAGGTGTAGGGCTATGCACTGTCAAACCATTATAGTGAGAAATATTTACAGTGAAATTCATTTACAGTGGCGTAGAGGATTTTGCGGTACGAAATAGGTATTTCACACTGACAGAGTTACTGACGCTTATCGTCACGAGATCGTTTTTTTCTTCTTGGTCATTGCCTCTAACAGTACTTGCGCCACGTAATGACAACACTTAGAGTCAAGGCTCAGTTCATGATTGTTACAGTAAATATGGCTAAGAACTGTCCTGTAATTTTCGTCGCAAACATAAGTGCTGGGATTAGAACCCATGCAATATTTTACGAGCTAGCTTCCAAACAATACTTGGATTTACTCAAAGAAAACCATAAAGCACTTAATTACAAAAAATAGAAATAATTTTCAAACTTGAGACCAAATAAAGTTTGAACCCTACGCTTATGGGCGCAGAAGTATATATGTGTTTATAAAACATGTATTGTTCTGTTATACGGGGTGAGTCACTAACTATTGCCAACAACAATAACTCCAAAAGTGTGATAGGAGCAGAAAAGTTTGTGGGACAAAAGTAGCATAGGAGAACGGAGGCCATAATATGACGTCGGTTTTTTGTTGCTACGTAGGATCGCGTCAGAGATATGAAGGTCAACTTTGTTTCTTTAAATGGGATGCTATAGTTTGGTACTTATTTTCTCTTAGCGGCTATCGAGATGAATCCAATGGTGTGTAACAGTAGCGTCTTTGAAGGTCAACGAAGGTCAGAACGGTGGCATGAACGTCCATGTACAGAAGGTGTTCGAAGTGATGACCATTGGTATCAACGCAGTGCTGTAATCTTCTTATCATTGATTGAGTGGAATTCCTTATCACATCGGCACTAAGCGAAGCACATGCTCTGACAATCCTCGCTCGCATATCTTCAGGTGTAGTTGGAACGTCTTCATAAACAATGTCTTTTACGAATTCCCACAAGAAAAAGTCCAAAGGCGTCAGGTCTGGCGAACATGCCGGCCACGACACGTCTCCTCCTCGTCCAGTCCAACGATCTGCGAATTGTCTCTGCAACTCATTTCTAGCCATCAGCGAAAAATGTGCCGGACACCGATCGTGTTGACACCACATTCTGCTCCTTGCTCCTACAGATATTCCTACCAATAACAGACCTAATATTTTTTGCAGGAATGTGGTGTACTTCCTACCATTAAGATTTCCTTCGATGAAATAGGGGCCTATAATTCTGTCCTCTTGAATCCCACACCATACATTCACCGACCACGGTTTTAGATGTACAACTTGCCGAAGGCAACATGGATTTTCAATTGCTCAATAATGCATGTTATGCAGATAAACATTTCCATGGTTCATGAATGTAGCCTTGTCAGTAAATGAAATCAAATTAATAAACATGTCACCCCTCTGAATCTGAAATCAATCCCATCCGCAGAGTTCAATGTGACACATTCAATCCGTACCAGTTAATTATTTGTGGAGAGATGGTAAGGATGATATTTATGGTGATTCATAACACGAACCCCCTCCCCCCCCCCCCCATGAACCATGGACCTTGCCGTTGGTGGGGAGGCCCGTACCGTAGGTGCAACCACAACGGAGGGGTATCTGTTGAGAGGCCAAACAAACGTGTGGATCCTGAAGAGGGGCAGCAGCCTTTTCAGTAGTTGCAGGGGCAACAGTCTGGATGATTGACTGATCTGGCCTTGCAACATTAACCAAAACGGCCATGCTGTGCTGGTACTGCGAACGGCTGAAAGCAAGGGGAAACTACAGCCGTAATTTTTCCCGAGGACATGCAACTTTACTCTATGATTAAATGATGATGGCGTCCTCTTGGGTAAAATATTCCGGAGGTAAAATAGTCCCCCATTCGGACCTCCGGGCGGGGACTACTCAAGAGGATGTCGTTATCAGGAGAAAGAAAACTGGCATTCTACTGATCAGAGCGTGGAATGTCAGATCCCTTAATCGGGCAGGTAGGTTAGAAAATTTAAAAAGGGAAATGGATAGGTTAAAGTTAGATATAGTGGGAATTAGTGAAGTTCGGTGGCAGGAGGAACAAGACTTCTGGTCAGGTGACTATAGGGTTATAAACACAAAATCAAATAGGGGTGATGCAGGAGTAGGTTTAATAATGAATAGGAAAATAGGAATGCGGGTAAGCTACTACAAACAGCATAGTGAACGCATTATTGTGGCCAAGATAGATACGAAGCCCACACCTACTACAGTAGTACAAGTTTATATGCCAACTAGCTCTGCAGATGGCGAAGAAATTATTCAGATAGTGAAGGGAGACGAAAATTTAATAGTAATGGGTGACTGGAATTCGAGTGTAGGAAAAGGGAGAGAAGGAAACATAGTAGGTGAATATGCATTGGGGCTAAGAAATGAAAGAGGAAGCCGCCTAGTAGAATTTTGCACAGAGCACAACTTAATCATAGCTAACACCTGGTTTAAGAATCATGAAAGAAGGTTGTATACATGGAACAACCCTGGAGATACTAAAAGGTATTAGATAGATTATATAATGGTAAGAAGCAGATTTAGGAACCAGGTTTTAAGCTGTAAGACATTTCCAGGGTCAGATGTGGACTCTGACCACAATCTATTGGTTATGACCTGTAGATTAAAACTGAAGAAACTGCAAAAATGTGGGAAATTAAGGAGATGGGACCTGGATAAACTGAAAGAACCAGAGGTTGTACAGAGTTTCAGGGAGAGCATAAGGGAACAATTGACAGGAATAGGGGAAAGAAATACAGTAGAAGAAGAATGGGTAGCTCTGAGGGATGAAGTAGTGAAGGCAGCAGAGGATAAAGTAGGTAAAAAGACAAGTGCTGCTAGTAATCCTTGGGTAACAGAAGAAATATTGAATTTAATTGATGAAAGGAGAAAATATAAAAATGAAGTAAATGAAGCAGGCAAAAAGGAATACAAACGTCTCAAAAATGAGATCGACAGGAAGTGCAAAATGGCTAAGCAGGGATGGCTAGAGGACAAATGTAAGGATGTAGAAGCTTATCTCACTAGGGGTAAGATAGATACTGCCTACAGGAAAATGAAAGAGACCTTTGGAGAGAAGAGAATCACGTGTATGAACATCAAGAGCTCAGATGGAAACCTAGTTCTAAGCAAAGAAGGGAAGGTAGAAAGGTGGAAGGAGTATATAGAAGGTTTATACAAGGGCGATGTACTTGAGGACAATATTATGGAAATGGAAGAGGATGTAGATGAAGACGAAATGGGAGATAAGATACTGCGTGAAGAGTTTGACAGAGCACTGAAAGACCTGAGTAGAAACAAGGCCCCCGGAGTAGACAACATTCTATTAGAACTACTGACGGCCTTGGGAGAGCCAGTCATGACAAAACTCTACCAGCTGGTGAGCAAGATGTATGAGACAGGCGAAATACCCTCAGACTTCAAGAAGAATATAATAATTCCAATCCAAAGAAAGCAGGTGCTGACAGATGTGAAAATTACCGAACTATCAGTTTAATAAGTCACAGCTGCAAAATACTAACGCGAATTCTTTACAGACGAATGGAAAAACTGGTAGATGCGGACCTCGGGGAGGATCAGTTTGGATTCCGTAAAAATGTTGGAACACGTGAGGCAATACTGACCTTACGACTTATAAGAAAGATTAAAAAAAGGGAAACCTACGTTTGTAGCATTTGTAGACTTAGAGAAAGCTTTTGACAATGTTGACTGGAATACTCTTTTTCAAATTCTAAAGGTGGAAGGGGTAAAATACAGGGAGCGAAAGGCTATTTACAATTTGTACAGAAACCAGATGGCGGTCATAAGAGTCGAGGGGCATGAAAGGGAAGCAGTGGTTGGGAAAGGTGTGAGACAGGGTTGTAGCCTCTCCCCGATGTTATTCAATCTGTATATTGAGCAAGCAGTAAAGGAAACAAAAGAAAAATTTGGAGTAGGTATTAAAATTCATGGAGAAGAAGTAAAAACTTTGAGGTTCGCCGATGACATAGTAATTCTGTCAGAGACGGCAAAGGACTTGGAAGAGCAATTGAACGGAATGGACAGTGTCTTGAAAGGAGGATATAAGATGAACATCAACAAAAGCAAAACGAGGATAATGGAATATAGTCAAATTAAATCGGGTGATGCTGAGGGAATTAGATTAGGTAATGAGACACTTAAAGTAGTAAAGGAGATTTGCTATTTAGGAAGTAAAATAACTGATGATGGTCGAAGTAGAGAGAATATAAAATGTAGACTGGCAATGGCAAGGAAAGCGTTTCTGAAGAAGAGAAATTTGTTAACATCGAATGTAGATTTATGTATCAGGAACTCGTTTCTGACATTATTTGTTTGGAGTATAGCCATGTATGGAAGTGAAACATGGACGATAACTAGTTTGGACAAGAAGAGAATAGAAGTTTTCGAAACGTGGTGCTACAGAAGAATACTGTAGGTAAGGTGGATAGATCACGTAACTAATGAGGAGGTATTGAATAGGATTGGGAAGAAGAGAAGTTTGTGGCACAACTTGACTAGAAGAAGGGATCGGTTGGTAGGACATGTTTTGAGGCATCAAGGGATCACAAATTAAGCATTGGAGGGCAGCGTGGAGGGTAAAATCGTAGAGGGAGCCCGAGAGATGAGTACACCAAGCAGATTCAGAAGGATGTAGGTTGCAGTAGGTACTGGGAGATGAAGAAGCTTGCACAGGTTAGAGTAGCATGGAGTGCTGCATCAAACCAGTCTCAGGACTGAAGAAAACAACAAGAACAACATAACACGAAAAACACTATTCTGTCTCATGCCAAATTCCCTTTCGATTTGACACGAACGAACTATATCATACACATATTTAAATCTACGGTGTTTAGGGTGAGTACGTTAAGGTTATCTTTCAGCGTATAAGTCTCTAGCTCTCAAATCAAATGGTTCAAATGGCTCTGAGCACTATGGGACTTAACAGCTGAGGTCATCAGTCCTCTAGAACTTAGAACTACATAAACCTGACTAACCTAAGGACATCACACACATCCATGCCCGAGGCACGATTCAAACCTGCGACCGTAGCGGTCGCGCGGTTCCAGACTGAAGGGCCTAGAACCACTCAGCCACTCCGGCCGGCTCTCTAGCTCTCACTGAATTTCGTTGGCATTCTCCGTAAATGAGAAGCAGATCAACTTGTTCTTCGAAGGAATACAACATTCACATTAGCTTCATTCGACGATACGAGTCTTACCCTCCCTATCAGTGTTGTATTGCGAAACCGTGAATGGCGTTTACATGTCGATCGCACGTTAGATGGATACCCCGTATTCGGCGAATATTTACTCTTTGCACGATATACGAGAGAAAATTGTCAGAGCATGTCCTCCGAAAAGTGACGAAGGAATACCACTCAATCCATGATAAGAAGATTTCAGCACCGTACTGACATCAATGGTCATCACTTCTGATACCTTCTGTAAATGGACGTTCATGCCACCTTTTCGACTTTCGTTGACCTTCAAAGACGTTACTGTAACACATCATTGTATTCGTCTCTGTAGCCGCTGTCAGAAAATAAGTAACAAACTATAGCATTCCATTAAAAAAAAAGTTTACCTTCATATCTTAGACTCGACTCCACCTAGCAACAAAAAGCCAGCGTCATATTATGCCCCTGTTGTCCCATGCAACATTTGTTCCACAAACTTTTCAGCTAATATCATACTTTCGGAGTTATTCTACGTGGTAATAGTTAGTGACACACCCCGTATACTGCAACAATGTGTATTAATTCTGTGTATGTTCTTTTCTCATGAAGCACGTACAGGGGGTAGGCAAAATGATGTGAACACCTGTACTTACATGGAAATGATTTATTAATAATGCGTTGGACACCCATTTGCCCGTAATACAGCTGTGATTCTTCTTGAAATACTGGTATATGATGATTGCATAGTCTCCAGTGGAATGTTATGCCACTCTTCGATCAGAATACCTTCTATCCCCTGTAGTGACGAGGGAGGTGGAAATATGCTACGAAGTCTGCGCTCCCATACCGCCCACAAGGGCTCGATGATGTTCGCCATTCTGGGGACTGTGCTGACCAGGTACATCTACATCTACATGACTACTCTGCAACTCACATTTAAGTGCTTGGCAGAGGGTTCATCGAACCACAATCATACTATCTCTCTACTATTCCACTCCCGAACAGCGAGCGGGAAAAACGAACACCTAAACCTTTCTGTTCGAGCTCTGATTTCTCTTATTTTATTTTGATGATCATTCCTACCTATGTACGTTGGGCTCAACAAAATATTTTCGCATTCGGAAGAGAAAGTTGGTGACTGAAATTTCGTAAAAAGGTCTCGCCGCGACGAAAAACGTCTATGCTGTAATGACTTCCATCCCAACTCGTGTATCATATATGCCACACTCTCTCCCCTATAACGCGATAATACAAAACGAGCTGCCCTTTTTTGCACCCTTTCGATGTCCTCCGTCAATCCCACCTGGTAAGGATCCCACACCGCGCAGCAATATTCTAACAGAGGACGAACGAGTGTAGTGTAAGCTGTCTCTTTAGTGGACTTGTTGCATCTTCTAAGTGTCCTGCCAATGAAACGCAACCTTTGGCTCGCCTTCCCGACAATATTATCTATGTGGTCCTTCCAACTGAAGTTGTTCGTAATTTTAACACCCAGGTACTTAGTTGAATTGACAGCCTTGAGAATTGTACTATTTATCGAGTAATCGAATTCTAACGGATTTGTTTTGGAACTCATGTGGATCATCTCACACTTTTCGTTATTTAGCGTCAACTGCCACCTGACACACCATACAGCAATCTTTTCTAAATCGCTTTGCAGCTGATACTGGTCTTCGGATGACCTTACTAGACGGTAAATTACAGCATCATCTGCGAACAGTCTAAGAGAACTGCTCAGATTGTCACCCAGGTCATTTATATAGATCAGGAACAGTAGAGGTCCCAGGACGCTTCCCTGGGGAACACCTGATATCACTTCAGTTTTACTTGATGATTTGCCGTCTATTACTACGAACTGCGACCTTCCTGACAGGAAATCACGAATCCAGTCGCACAACTGAGACGATACCCCATAGCTCCGCAGCTTGATTAGAAGTCGCTTGTGAGGAACGGTGTCAAAAGCTTTCCGGAAATCTAGAAATACGGAATCAACTTGAGATCCTCTGTCTATAGCGGCCATTACTTCGTGCGAATAAAGAGCTAGCTGCGTTGCACAAGACCAATGTTTCCTGAAGCCATGCTGATTACGTGTCAATAGATCGTTCCCTTCGAGGTGATTCATAATGTTTGAATACTGTATATGCTCCAAAACCCTACTGCAAACCGACGTCAATGATATAGGTCTGTAGTTAAATGGATTACTCCTACTATCCTTCTTGAACACTGGTGCGACCTGCGCAATTTTGCAATCTGTAGGTACAGATCTATCGGTGAGCGAGCGGTTGTATATGAGTGCTAAGTAGGGAGCTATAGTATCAGCGTAATCTGAAAGGAACCTAATCGGTATACAATCTGGACCTGAAGACTTGCCCGTATCAAGCGATTTAAGTTGCTTCGCAACCCCTAAGGTATCTACTTCTAAGAAACTCATGCTAGCAGATGTTCGTGTTCCAAATTCTGGAATATTCCATTCGTCTTCCCTGGTGAAGGAATTTCGGAAAACTGCGTTCAATAACTCCGCTTTAGCGGCACAGTCGTCGATAACAGTACCATCGGCACTGCGCAGCGAAGGTATTGACTGCGTCTTGCCGCTTGTGTACTTTACATACGACCAGAATTTCTTCGGATTTTCTACCAAAGAAGCTGCAGTTCAGTTGCATGCTCCTCATACCACGACTGTACTGTCCTGAGTGTGTGAATGGGTGCATTATTGTCCTGAAGTATGCCTTCACTGTTGGGGAACAAGATTTGAATCATGGGGTGCACCTGATCACCTGAAGTGTTCACATAATCATTGGATGTAGCACTGCATTTGAGAGTAATGATGGGACCAGCAGAATACCATGAAGTGGCTGTCCGCACCATCACACAATTCACCTCCACGCTTCACCATTGGAATCAAGCAATCAGGACTGTAGGCTTCTTCTGGCGTTCTCCAGACGTAAACCCGGTCTGATGTCGGAAATAACGAAAATGTTGACCCATCAGACCATATGACGCGTTTCCACTGACCAGCCGTCCAGGATTTATGCTCCTTACACCACGTTTTATGCTTCTTTGCGTTGGTTGTCGTCACTAATGGTTCAGGTGTAGCAGCTCGTTCATGAATATTCACTTTATGAAGTTCTCTGCGGACAGTGGCGATAGATACGGGGTTTCGAAGATGGCTGTTAACCTCTGCAGTCACTTTAGCCGCCGTAGTTTCGTTTTGTTTTAACACAATTAGTGTTAGTATACGACGATCTCTGACATTTAGTTTTCATTTACGCCCACTATTACGCTTACACAGTGATGTCCTCCCGTGTCGAAACAGTTGCTCTTGAAACATTCAATAAGATGTCTGTCTTGGCTACTGATGCTCCAGATAATCGGTCCCCACAATGTGCGCTCTTTGGAACTCTTTTAGGTCTTTCATTGCACATCGACCTTGGCTTCTGAATGCAAATACGAAATGGACTGATGCCTAGTCCGTACGGAACATGTACAGTCCAGCGCAACACGTGCCTTAACTGCGTTGTTAACCGTCAAACACAACCATCCCATTACCACCACATTTCACATTAGTTTGCCTATCGCCTGTACGAGATTGATCACGAGAAGATACTCATTATCCTCAGAGGAAAAGACTAGCCACAAACGAAATATAATACTATACAAGGAATACAAGATTAATCGTCAACAGGTAAAGACGGCTGTATAGAATTTCCTTTTGTCGAGTAATTACTAAAGTGAATGTACAGGAGATAGTTCCTGGTGTTGGTACCACTGCTTGTAGTATTGTAGCACTGAATCACTTGCTTGTGTGTTGTTCCTTCTTGTGTAAAGATTTAGTGTGTTTTGTACCGAATGCGTGCTGTGTTTCATGTGACGAATCATGGTTAGACCTAGGAAACAGATAGAACAGCAAGTTAGACAAGGCTCGTCTGTAACAGAAGCAGTGCAAGACACTGAAACAGTTAACCTAACAGGACATACTGAAGCCGAAACGCGGCAAGGAACCGGAGTAACTAATGAAATGGGTGCATCATCTTTTACAGAAATTATTACGATAGAAGGCACATGTGCTAAGACGCCGAAAAGACAAGTTGTAGGAAGGGAAACGTAGGGGTTACAGAATAAGCCTATCTGTCGGTCTGTACCAAATCCGTTCGCTGAACTTCTACGTAAGTTAGAAGAACGTGACAAATAAAGCGATTGCTTGCTTGTAGAACACAAGAGAGAACGTGATAAGGTATTGAGCCGAACGTGACAAGAAACGGGGTCGCTTACTAGCAGAACGTGAGATAAAGTTCGATAAGAATCAGTCGCTGACATGAAAGAAATAAAGGATGGATTTACAGAATTAAAAAGGGCGTGCAAAGGCTTAAGAGAATTACTGCAGTCGTTTTCCACGCAACTAGAAATTTTACAAGCCGGACACATTGTTCTAGAGGAAGAAGTAGCCTCAGTAACTGAACGGTTTGATACTCTTGCAATAGATGCTCATGAAAACGTCGAATAAAAATTTGGTGAAGAAGTAAAGCACAAAGAAGCTGAATTCAATAAACTATTAAATAAAGGTAATGGGATTGCCGATGGGTAGAAATTCAAGTAAAGTGTGCGATGCAGCGCCTAACAAGCGAAGAAATTCCAAGCAACAGGCAACATGTGTTCCTGTGCAGCTGAGGTGACACAGCATACAGAAACAAACATAGGAACACGCTCCGGCAGCAAAGTGCTACTGAGTGTTTTGACACGAATCGCAGTTCAGTAGACAGGTTTAGGCATATTGTAAACTGTGGTGTGACAGATGAAAATACGTATGATGATGAGGGAAACTTTCTGTGCGCATTCATGTAGCAATACGGATGCATATTGAATAGTCACAATCCAATCAAAAGACAAATTCATCAGTTGCGGGGGCAGCTCCTCCCGTTTCTTACTTGTTCCTTGAAGAAAAAAAATGGCCCTGAGCGCTATAGGACTTAACATTTGAGGTCATCAGTCCCCTACAACTTAGAACAACTTAAACCTAACTAACCTAAGGACATCACACACATCCATGCCCGAGGCAGGATTCGAACCTGCGACCGTAGCAGTCGCGCGGTTCCGGACTGAAGCGCCTAGAACCACTCGGCTGCTTGAAGACAGCTTTATTAAAAATAGACAGTTTCAACCTTATGCTAATGAAAAGAAATCCATTCACACGGTTGTCTTCATTCGAGGCTTTAAAAATACATTACCTAGTGGATTGAGAGACAGAAAATTCAATTTTTTTGCCTCACACTCAAGGTGAGCCTGCGTTATGGATCACACAGACGGCAGAGACTTTCGATACACAAGAACAATTCGAAAATGCATTTCTACCGAAATTCTGGTCAGCCAGTATTCACGTTTACGTAAGCAAAGCTGCAGCGCAGAATATTATAACTCAAAACAGAGTTCTCTGAGGAAGTATTTCGAAAGGTACATAAATAAAACGCGTTACTGGTATGAACTGATCTCAAATCCAGACGTCATTCGCTTATAGGAGGCTAGATTACCTCACAATATCAAAGAAAATTTGATCAATGTATCCGAAAATGATCTTGAGCAATTTGTGTCCGTGCTTGAGTATTGCCCTTATACAGGAAGATATGAGGCATAGTAGTAAGCATGGGAACGGTAGCGCATCTCCATCCAAGCGAGGTAAACGCAACCCTTCGTCGCATAGCAACGGTAATGGACGTGGCAGGAAGAGTGATTACCTCACAACAACAATAGGCAACAAAACGGTCATCGCAATCAGCCATTCAACCGAAAAGGGGGTATCATTTAACCTAAAAGGGGCCCTAATAATAATGTGAATTGGAGAGATACTAGGCAAAGTGGATACGCCGGAATCTGGAATACGAATCAGGGACCACCGCCTAGGAATTCGAACATGAGAAGTAATAGCAAACAACCAGTTGCGCAAAGGCTAAACTAGCATGTATAAAAATGGCCGAATTTTAATCAGAACGTGCGTATATCGGAGGTAAATGACGGAAACCTGCCGGTTTCACCTGTCCCATTAAACTACATTCGGCCACAACACGAAAAAATGGTTCAAATGCCTCTGAGCACTATGGGACTTAACATCTATGGTCATCAGTCCCCTAGAACTTATAACTACCTAAACCTAACTAACCTAAGGACATCACACAACACCCCTGACCCCGGCCGCAATACGCTCTCCATTGTTGACCGTGTGGCGGAGTAAGAGCAACACGGTTCACACTAATGATAATGAATATCAGTGTCGAGGTACGACGCTGGCCTCGATATACAGCAAGATTCGCTGAACGAACAGCGTTCATGTCCGAGGACGGATAGAGAACTTGGGCAGGCCTTAGCAGAAGGGACCATATGTGACATACCTGCCAATATAATCATAGACACAGGTACTTCTACAAATATAGCGAGTGTAGAATTCTTTAAGAAAGTTTCTGAAGCCCAAAAACCACTGGTATCACTGGTGAAAAACTGTAGGGTGACATGTGCTACTGGCGCCCAGTTACGACTCATAAAAACACCAGGTCCAGGAAAGGAAGCTATTACAAGGACGTTTCTCGTAGTACAAGGACTCTCATTTGCATGTATCCTGAGTTGCAAGTTCCTCTTGGATCGAAAAGCAAATCTTAACCTCTCCAAAAGTGAAATAAGTTTTATCAATGAGGAAAGAAAAGTGTCACTGGTAATGCTAAAGACAAAGGAACATGGCAAATATTGCCAAATTATTCAAATTGTGTTGCAAATCTGCAAAATGGTGCGTAACTAGAAATCCTACTACTCAGACACTGGGAAAGATAATTTACCTCAGGTGGGAGACCTGATTATCTCAAAAGCCCGAGAATCAGAGTACCTTACTAGCAGTCGAATTAGGTCAACTTCTCTGTAAACACATAGACGTCTTTTCTGACAAAGCAAGTATCATCAAGGGGTACAAGTACAATGGAGAGTTGATATTTCACAACACATTTTTTCATGACATTTACTCCATTCGATGGGCCAAGAGAGATACAGTCACCAACGAAATGAGGAAAATGGCTGAATGGGGAATAGTAGAGCCTTTCTTGCCACGTTATAGTAATTCTATGGTTGCTGTAGCTAAAGCCGGTGGGAAAACCCATCTGATTATATACACTAGACACATAAGTAAGATAATTGTACTGTTTCGGACAAGACCGGAGAATGTGGAAGAACAGATACAAAAATTCTTTGGTATTAGATAACTAACATCAACAGCTTTAAAATAATCTTACTGGCAGAGTCCGTTAAAAAATGGCTCTGAGCACTATGGGACTCAACTGCTGTGGTCATTAGTCCCCTAGAACTTAGAACTACTTAAACCTAACTAACCTAAGGACATCACACACATCCATGCCCGAGGCAGGATTCGAACCTGCGACCGTAGCAGTCGCACGGTTCCGGACTGCGCGCCTAGAACCGCGAGACCACCGCGACCGGCAGAGTCCGTTAACTGAAGCCTCTAAGAAGTATACACCAGTCATATTTTTGGGAAGAAGCTACCAATTTAGAATACCAACATTCATGCTGAACATTAATGCAGGTATATTTATAACACCAACTGATACAGTGCTTGGCCCTGAACTCCTGAATACACTAACATTTTACGTGGACGACTTACTCATTGCCACTCCAGCATGGTAAGAGCATATAGAGAATTTAGAAATGACACTGCAAAAATTCACAGAAGCAGAGAAGACTGCAAACCTCAAGGAATCTTAATTTGGCAGCACCAAATCAAATTTCTAGGACATGTTATTTCGCCCTTAGGCATCGTTTCTAATCTTAACAAAATGCGAGCTATTCAGGAATTTCCTCAACCAAGAACGAAGATGGAATTAAAGGCTTTTACCTGTCTTGTGTCGTTTTTCTGGGATTTTGTGCCCAGTCAGATTTTGAACATTGATTCACTGTTGGGATTACCTTAGAAAGATGGATCATGGGTGTGGGCAGCAGAAAGTCAGAGAGTATTTGCAAAAATCAAACAGGCCTTGTCGGAAGCAAATTTGCTGTCCCACCCGAATATGATGAATGAGTTCTGCATTGCAACAGATACTTCCTTATAGGGGCTAGGACGCTGTCTGTTGCAAGTAGGTGAACAGTTGCAAAGGAAGTCGAATGATAGGTTTTGCAAGTCGACTGCTAGCAAGCTGTGAGCAATCCTACTCACTAACAAAGTTGGAAGCCTTTGTGGTCGTTTGGCCAATTAAAAAGTTCAATTTTTTACATCTACAGTAGGCCAGTGAAGATATATTGTGGTCATCAAACTCTGAGCTATTTGCTTACATGCAAACTTTTACATGACAGGTTGTCCCAGTGTGCTCTAGCCTTGAACGAGTACCAACTAAAAATAATGTTTATCAAAGGATATGACAACATAGTAGAAGATGCTTTATCGCATTTAATGTGTAGTATGGATGAGCTAACCGAGCTCATTGAATAGGCTTCTAAGTATAAAGTACTGCCAGTCATGGAACAAACATGTAGGCAAAAGTTTTTGTGGATGTGTAAAGACATAGATGAATTTTAAAACCCAGATCCGACTTGGAATGAGTTAATAACAGCCTTGTCCGAAGATCCAGCACGTGCCCTAAGCTAGTGATATAGAACAGAAAATTGCGTTCTATGCTACAGGAGGGACGGAAACGCAGATGCATGGTGCGTGTGTACACCACAGTCATACATGAAAGATTTCATATGATATACATACGACCTGTGGGCGGAATTAATAAGTTTGTGACAATCATAAAGAGGTCCTGTGATGCCAGTAACCTCAAAATACGAATACAAAGCGTGATGAAAACCTGTGAAATATGCCAGACGACCAAGTCCATAAACAGATCAAGTAAGAACGTATTAAATATGGTAGCACCAACTAACCCTTTACAATTAGTGTCAATTGACATACCGGGATGCTTATCCATTGCAAGAGCTGGTGTTAGGTATCTTCTTAATGTGTACGACCCAGTCACAAAGTATGTGAAATTTTACACCTTAAAAACGTCCACAGAACTGCTCACAATTCGATATATGGTAAAGGACTACATACCCAAAGTAGGCAAATCAGAAGTTGTAGTGTCTGACGATGCTGCTTATTTTACAGGTTTCAAATGCAAACACTTCCTGAGGGAACAGTAAGCTAAGTAGGCACTAATATCACGCTAACATCAGGAAGCAAGTTCTGTGGAGAAAGTTTTTAACGAATTCATAGATCTATGAGAACTTACATACCCAATCAGCACGCTAAGCGGTTGGATTATGCGTCAGTCTTCGAGAAGATTGATACTAATCTACAGCATGCAGCGACTGGGTATCACCAGCCGAGGCATTAGTACATAGGGAAGAAAGAAACGAATGGATTGTTCTAATACCTGGCTCACCAAGGACAAAAAAGTCCCAAGAACAAGTATAGGCAGAAGTCTTGGCTAACTTATCGAACTGTGCCCACGCTAGGAAATTAATATATGACCATGGCGCGAGGAATGTACTATCATTTGAAGTAAATGATTTAATATTGTTAGGGACACACTTAAAGTCATTTATTATGCACGGAAGAAACAAGGAGTGGCAACTGCTGTATGCAGGGGCATAGAGGATAATAAAAATACGACACGAGTGTAGCTACTTGTTACTTGACACAAAGACAAATAAAGGGTTAGAACCCCTACAGAGATTACAGAGACCTGCCGCCGTTGGATAAGCAGCTGCCAGCAGAAAGTCGTATACTCCTAGCTCACTCATTTGTTACATAGTTTGATTCGTAATGTCTTTGGGTGTTTTTGGTACTTGCATTGTTTAATTCATAAATTTCGGGCGTATTATAGTATTTGAGAGTTGTGGCATCGCGTTTTAGTACCTGAATAGTGTAAAATCGCGTAGTCTCCTTCCGCCGCCGAGCAGTGTGTCAGCAGTGAGCAAGTAGCAGCATTACTGCATTTACTGGGCAATCTTGTATTTTAATAACCGTTTAAATTTTGTGTCTATTTCTTTATGCGCTCTGTAGATAAGTTCAGACGTTCTTTGCGCAACAGTTTTTAGCATGGATAGGGACTGCAACTGCTGTGTACAGATGCAGGCTGAGTTGGCATCCATTAGCTCCCAGCTTCAGGCAGTGTTGGCTTCAGTCACACAACTTGAGGCTGTTGCCAATGGGCATCACTGTGGGGTTCCGGATGGGGGTTTGTCGGGGACGGCCAGAGCGTCCCACGCATCCCCCGACCGGACTACGACTGTGGCTGCCGGGGATACTGCCCACGTTGAGGCTGATCCCTCACCTGTGGTAGAGTGGGAGGTCGTCTCGAGGTATGGCAGGGGGCGAAAGACATTCAGGAGGACTGAACGGAAGGCCTCTCCAGTTTGTCTGACGAACCGGTTTCAGGCTCTGTCTCCGGCTGATACTGATCTTCGGCCGGAGATGGCTGCTTGTCCTGTTGCAGAGGTTGCCCCTCAGTCTGCAAGATCCGGGTGGTCGCAGAGGGTGGGCTTACTGGTAGTTGGGAGCTCCAACGACAGGTGCTTAATGGGGCCCGTTAGGGATATGGCAGCAAGAGATGGGAACAAAACCAATGTGCACTTCGTGTGGATACTGGGCGGAGTCATTCCAGGTGTGGAAAGGGTCCTTCCGGATGCCATGAAGGATACAGGGTGCACCCATCTGCAGGTGGTCGCTCATGTCGGAACCAATGATGTGTGTAGCTATGGTTCGGAGGAAATCCTCTCTGGCTTCCGGCGGCCATCTGATTTGGTGAAGACTGCCAGTCTCGCAACCGGGATGAAAGTAGAGCTCACCATCTGCAGCATCGTCGACAGAACTGCCTGCGGACCTTTGGTACAGAGCCGAGTGGAGGGTCTGAATCAGAGGCTGACACGGCTCTGCGACCGTGTGGGCTGCAGATTCCTCGACTTGCGCCATAGGGTGGTAGGGTTCCGGGTTCCGCTGGATAGGTCAGGAGTCCACTACACGCAGCAAGCGGCTACACGGGTAGCAGGGGTTGTGTGGCTTGGACTGGGCGGTTTTTTACGTTAGATGGCCTCGGGAGAGGACAGAAAGGGCTACAGCCTCAAAGTGTGCGGGGCAAAGTCAGGACATGTGGGGACCAAGCAGCAATCGGTATTGCAATTATTAACTGTCGAAGCTGCATTTGTAAAGTACCGGAACTTCAAGCTCTGATGGAGAGCACCGAAGCTGAAGTAGTTATAGGTACAGAAAGCTGGCTGCAGCCAGAGATAAATTCTGCCGAAATTTTTACAAAGGCACAGACGGTGTTTAGAAAGGATAGATTGCATGCAACCGGTGGTGGCGTGTTTGTCGCTGTTAGTAGTAGTTTATCCTGTAGTGAAGTAGAAGTGGATAGTTCCTGTGAATTATTATGGGTGGAGGTTACCCTCAACAACCGAGCTAGGTTAATAATTGGCTCCTTTTACCGACCTCCCGACTCAGCAGCATTAGTGGCAGAACAACTGAGAGAAAATTTGGAACACATTTCACATCAATTTTCTCAGCATGTTATAGTCTTAGGTGGAGATTTCAATTTACCACATATAGACTGGGACACTCAAATGTTTAGGATGGTTGGTAGGGACAGACCATTTAGTGACATTATACTGAGTGCACTATCCGAAAATTACCTCGAGCAATTAAACAGAGAATCGAGTCGTGGAGATAACATCTTGGACCTGCTGATAACAAACAGACACGAACTTTTCGACTCTGTAAGTGCAGAACAGGGAATCAGTGACCAGAAAGCCGTTGCAGCATCCCTGAATATGGAAGTTAATAGGAATATAAAAAAAGGGAAGAAGGTTTATCTGTTTAGCAAGAGTAATAGAAGGCAGATTTCACGCTACCTAAAAGATCAAAACGAAAATTTCTGTTCCGACACTGACAATGTTGAGTGTTTATGGAAAAAGTTTAAGGCAATCGTAAAATGCGTTTTAGACAGGTACGTGCCGAGTGAAACTGTGAGGGACGGGAAAAACCCACAGTGGTTCAACAACAAAGTTAGGAAACTACTGCGAAACCAAAGACAGCTTCACTGCAAGTTTAAACACAGCCAAAACCTCTCAGACAAACAGAAGCTAAACGATGTCAAAGTTAGCGTAAGGAGGGCTCTGCGTGAAGCGACCAGTGAATTCGAAAGTAAAATTCTATGTACCGACTTGACAGAAAATCCTAGGAAATTCTGGCCTTACATTAAATCAGTAAGTGGCTCGAAACAGCATATCCAGACACTCCAGGATTATGGTGGCAATGAAACAGAGGATGACACGCGTAAAGCTGAAATACTAAACACCTTTTTCCAACGCTGTTTCACAGAGGAAGACCGCACTGCAGTTCCTTCTCTAAATCCTCGCACAAACGAAAAAATGGCTGACATCGATATAAGTGTCCAAGGAATAGAAAACAACTGGAATCACTCAACAGAGGAAAGTCCACTGGACCTTACGGGATGCCAATTCGACTCTACACAGAGTACGCGAAAGAACTTGCCCCCCTTCTAACATCCGTGTACCGCAAGTCTCTAAAGGAACGGAAGGTTCCAAATGATTGGTAAAGAGCACAGGTAGTCCCAGTCTTCAAGAAGGGTCGTCAAGCAGATGCGCAAAACTATAGACTTATATCTCTGACGTCGATCTGTTGTAGAATTTTAGAACATATTTTTTGCTCGCGTTTCATGTCGTTTTTGGAAACCCAGAATCTACTCTGTAGGAGTCAACATGGATTCCGGAAACAGCGATCGTGTGAGACCCAGCTCGCTTTATTTGTTCATGAGACCCAGAAAATATTAGATATAGGCTCCAAGGTAGATGTCATTTTCCTTGACTTCCGGAAGGCGTTCGATACAGTTCCGCACTGTCGCCTGATAAACAAAGTAAGAGCCTACGGAATACCAGACCAGCTGTGTGGCTGGATTGACGAGTTTCTAGCAAACAGAACACAGCATGTTGTTATCAATGGAGAGACGTCTACAGAAGTTAAAGTGACTTCTTGCGTGCCACAGGGGAGTGTTATGGGACCATTGCTTTTCACAATATATATAAATGACCTAGTAGATAGTGTCGGAAGTTCCATGCGACTTTTCGTGGATGATGCTGTAGTATACAGAGAAGTTGAAGCATTAGAAAATTGTAGCGAAATGCAGGAAGATCTACAGCGGATAGGCACTTGGTGCAGGGAGTGGAAACTGACTCTTAACACAGACAAATGTAATGTATTGCGAATACATAGAAAGAAGGATCCTTTATTGTATGATTATATGATGGCGGAACAAACGCTGGTAGCAGTTACTTCTGTAAAATATCTGGGAGTATGCGTGCGGAACGATTTGAAGTGGAATGATCATATACAATTAATTGTTGGTAAGGGGGGTGCCAGGTTGAGATTCATTGGAAGAGTCCTTAGAAAATGTAGTCCATCAACAAAGGAGGTGGTTTACAAAACACTCGTTCGACCTATACTTGCGTATTGCTCGTCTGTGTGGGATCAGTACCAGACCGGGTTGACGGAGGAGATAGAGAAGATCCAAAGAGGAGCGGCGCGTTTCGTCACAGGGTTATTTGGTAACCGTGATAGCGTTACAGAGATGTTTAGCAAACTCAAGTGGCAGACTCTGGAAGAGAGGTGCTCTGCATCGCGATGTAGCTTGCTCGCCAGGTTTCGAGAGGGTGCGTTTCTCGATGAGGTATCGAATATATTGCTTCCCCCTACTTATACCTCCCGAGGAGATCATGAATGTAAAATTAGAGAGATTCGAGCGCTCACGGAGGCTTTCCGGTAGTCGTTCTTCCCGGGAACCATACGTGACTGGAACAGAAAAGGGAGGTATTGACGGTGGCACGTAATGTGCCCTCCGCCACACACCGTTGGGTGGCTTGCGGAGTATAGATGCAGATGTAGATGTAGAAATATATTCAGTAGTCGTAAATTGTAAATAGTAGATATAAGTTCAAGGTAGTAAGTTTTTCATCAATTATTCTCATGTGAAATGTGTATTATGTTCAGTATGTAAATGTGGGTTACTTGGCCATGAGCCTAGATTGAACATTTGCAGAGAAAGGGAGGACTGCTTTCAGCACTATAATGTACAGTAATTTTCCAAAGGAAAGTTTGCCTGGTAGGAGAGGCCTACTGCAGGTCAAAGTAAATATTTAACTTAAAAGTAATGTAAAGTGCCTTAAGCGGTAATTAATATTTTTCATTTGAATTCTCACTATGTTTATGTCTAAATCAGCTGTCTGGTTACTAACAAGAACTTCGAACCAAAAGAGTGTTAGTGACTGGAAACTGTTTTGATAATATGTATGTAATGAGGAATGAACACTTCTTGGTAGAAAACAGTGCAATATTGAACGCTATGGGTAAAAACCACGTGCCTCGAAAAGTCGATATATGCCTGTTGTCTCGTGAAACCAAGCAGTGTATTAAAGACGTGTGTACGAAAACTATATAGGCTGCGGTTACATGCGGATAAGTTGGCGTCAATGTGTTTGAGACTGCTGAGATTCCCTCGCAGACAACAACCCTCTTACTTCGCAAAAATAGTTAGCGACGCTGCGCAATGTACGATTGCAGCACTGAATGTTTGCAGAACCCAGTGTACCCTCGAGCGTACGCATTCTATTAATTTACAAACGCTAGAAAAGTCATCCGACAACGTTGCGTTTACGTATACAAAATTCTGCATAGCGCAAACTGAGGCACGTTCAATAAATGCGGAAGATGCGTGAGATTACATCGCCAAGCCAAGTAATCTTCAGAACCGGTTGTGAATAAACAATAATGATGCATAATCCTCAAGTATTTCATCCTGAGGCATGTAAGGTCTAAGACAATCAGTGTGTAATGCTGTACTTTAAACAATTTCCTGGCCACGCATAACGAAGTTGCGCTGGTACGAAAGCAGTTCAAGTTCGCTGGACCGAGGCAGTGACAAGTTGGCGCCAGCAGCTAAGCAGTCGTCGCCCTGGGTTTGGAGTTCGACCCATTCTTGCTACAGGGCGTATCTCAACATCTACACCGAGGCTACAACGACGCGACAGTAAAACTTCGCCTACCTCGTCGGAAACTTCGTACGACTGAGAAGATGTCCGCATTGTATGATTGGAAAGACAAACTCTTCGAAGAAATTCTGTAAAACCACATGCTTGCAACAAAAATAACTAGTATTTCATCAGTGTATTTATACATGGCTCTAAAATGTTTGTAGTAGTAGCAGTAGTAGTAGTAGCTTTATTCATCTGTAGATCTCTTTCTACAAGGATACAGGACATGTCAAAGTATTTACAAGTTTAGACCAACTTAAAATAAGCTAATTCATACACACATATATTTACAGACTTCTAGTTAAAGACAATCATTAGATTTACTACTGGTATACAATACTTTTCTTACAAATAACTTATTAAATAATGTAATGCCACACTGTTCACTCATATCTCACTGTCAGTCACTGCACACACTATGCACACATTGTTTCATAACACTTCACTCACTACGTACACAAACACAAACACACACACACACACACACACACACACACACACACACACACACACACACACACACTGGTGGTCTCTGGGCCATTTTCTGTACCGCAACTTCCCATTTGCTATCCAGAAAAACTGAGTCAGTATCGCTCCATAATGAGTGAGATGTTGAGCTCAGAAAGAAGAAGAGTTGTTAGTATTGTGCTTCGCATAGCTTGGGGGTAAGTATTTCTAGAAAGGAAAAAACATAACTTGAAGGTGTTATGTGGAATGTTAGATGTTTTATAATAATAATAATTATTATTATTTATTTGTATAACATTTTTTATCAAACCCCTACTCTGTTTTATCTATGTAATCCTTCAATGTATAAAGTGTATTGAATAACAGGTACTCTTTAGTTGCTTTTTAAATAAGTGTATTTCTGCAATTTCTTTAATCACTTTTGGTTATTTATTGTACAGTTTTATTCCTAGGTAGAAAATAGTGCTTTGACTTTTATGTTTATTTTTTCTTCGTGAATATAAGATGAGTCTATCTCTTGCTGCATGGTAATGGACAGAGCTGTTTGTGCGGAAATAACCAATGTTATTTTTGATGTGTCCAACTGACTGGTAAATGTATTCACATAAAGCAGTTAAAATCCCCAGTGTTTTGAACAGATCTTTACAATGAGCTCGACTAGTATTTTTGGTTATTATTCTTATGGCTCTTTTCTGGAGTTTTAAAATTGTGTACATATTTTGTGCGTTTGTTCCCCAAAAACGAAGTCGATAGCTAAGATTTGACTGTAGATTTGAATAATATGTGACTAAGCTTTATAGCTCTCATTGAATCAAATATTTTACACATGCTAGACAAAAGTAGTATCGGAGCATGTTGGTAGTGGAAATTTGGTCCTTTCCTGGTTTTCGAGCCATTTTCCCAGCAAACTGCTCCCTAATGGGATGACCTCAAACTTCCTAACAGCTCAAGCTAATAAATCTCCACTCCAAACAAAAGTAGTTTATAAGAGCAGCAGCAAAACTGTCTACTTTCAAGCAGCCTTAAAAAGGAGATGCAGATTAAGATGCAATAACATACGTAGTAACAAGCAACAGCAAATAGTATTATGTAAGTCTCCAAAACTTTATTGCATTCTATTAGAAGGTAGGTGTCTTGCAAATTTTCATAAACCGAACATTAACTAATGAACTACGTAGAGGTATGTGTAAAGGTCTGTGAACAAAAATCGTACAATGTGATGCATATGTTATGAAAACAGGAAAGCTGGTGGAATACCCATTACAGACAGTATTCAAATGTGTGCATGTCCATTCTAGAGGGGTATATAGCGTCCCCATATGTATTTGTTACGAACATTTTTGTATTTGTTGCGAATTAATGAATGACTGACTTTAATGAAAGAAACTCTGTATACTGTAAAACTAGTGAGATAGAAAATCAATGGACATGGAATATGAGATTGCTGATTCTTGACATTCTCTCCCTCTAGCGCTCTCTCTCTGAGTCTGTCGTTGTTATAAGACCGTTCTGTGTCTTCCAGGTCTCTATGATCGTATAATTTGTTAGTAATTGTAAAATACGTGTTTAATTTGAACTGTTATTTAACGCTTTCATTTCGTTATTTTAATCGCCTTTTGTCAAATAATGAAGCATTGACAGCATTCTACTACTTTGGGCAGTCAAGACAACGTATCGTTACAGGAACTATAATATATCGCCATTACGAGATAAATCTGAATTTTAATACTTTTCTTTACAGTCACGCAACTGCTCACGCAGCTAGTGTAACATTATTATTTCACATTAGCCTGCGGACCTGGAGGAGATTTTATTTACATCGAAACCAGGAGGTGTACAATAAATGATTGATTTTTCAGCTAGTCTGGCTACGAACCAATAAGGACGATTTAAAGTCATGGTATAAAGGAAAGATTTGAGAAATATTTACAGTCATTTACAGTGGCATGGATGATTTTGTGGTGCGAAAATTAGGTACTTTACGTAGATGTAGTTACGGACGCTTATCGTCACGAGATTGTTTTTTCTTCTTGGTCATTGCTTATAATAGCGATTGCACCACGCAATGACTATTCGTGACTAAGCTAGGAATTGTCCTGTAATGTACGTCACAAACGAATGTGCTGGGCTCAGAACCCATGTAATATGTATTATAGGTGACTCAGATGGGAACAGTCAATCGACGTCGAAAGAGAATACAGTTGCAGGGAAAACAGCTCATACTGAAATTTAAAAAAATCCCGAAATACACCGAAAAGGAAAAGGAAAATCCACCATTTTCTGGCCTATGATAACTCAAAATGTATCTATATTTCATTGCGCCTCCTCTTGTGATTCTCGAGGAAAGAAGACTTTTCATCAACTTCCGAACCCTACTTATAACACAACTATGAAAGCGAATTTATTGGCATCCTCAACGCGTCCACACGTCCTGCTAATCACAGGAAATGTTATATTACAATTGGGTTTGACAGTTCATGGTAGACATTATGAGAGTTGTACCCTGGAACGATGTAACATGGCCGTAACAAAAGACTGATCCGACATAAAACAAGATTTACAGTGCGAGTTTACAAAAATAAAAAAAAAAGAGTAAGGAAGATGAAAATCGAACAAAGAATACTTACTGGTAGTACACTACAAAAATCCTGCTAGTAAGACATTAAGAAATGATAATTTGCCGTTGTTACACATTTAGAAAATTCTAATTTCAGTCCATTTTAATGACTATGTATCTAAATTAATAATAAAAAATGTCCTGTAAGAACTGTTCGAAGAGCTGCGGATAGAGAATTCAGTATCTCTGCAGGTCTATCAGCACCAACTAGACAAAAAAGGAGAGCAGCTTACAAGAACGAGAGTTGTGTATTAGAGCCACACTTACAGATAGTAGTCTGACACATACAGGTATGAGGTACGTAGTTCCTTACATTTAAAGGCTGAAAGTTCCATATTCTAGTAAGTAGCACATGGGGATCTAGTCTGTTAACTGAGCTTTGATGTTCCCATAGCTTGGCTTGGATGGGAGGAAAGCAGCCTGTCCGTTCTGCTGATGACGTGCGGTATCTTGTTTGCCTGACTAACAGTCAAGCCTTGGCCGGTTAAATGCGGAATGTGTGCACTTCTTGAGCGCGTGAGCCCCTGGTACATAACTTCACGCGTCTCTGCTTTGGCTCGTCCCCTGTTGTTACCTCTATCTGAAGGAAGGCAATCAAGCAGCTGCGAGTCATTGTTATGTGAGTCCAGAAGGTTACAAGTACCTACCTTAATCGGACCGTATTTTGAGCGGACACCGCCAAACACCAAACTCACTCGGCGGTGGGAGTGGAAGCGGGAGAAGGGAGGAGGGGGAAACACGTTGCTCGAATTGGAAGACGACTTTGATTGGCCCCCCCTCCCCCCCCTCCCCCCCCCCACGCTGTTTGTTCTTGTAAAGCCGACCGTTGTGACCGAGCGGTTCTAGGCGCTTCAGTCGGGAACCGCGCGACCGCTACGGTCGCAGGTTCGAATCATGCCTCGGGCATGGATGTGTGTGATGTCCTTAGGTTAGTTAGGTTTAAGTAGTTCTAAGTTCTAGGGGCCTGATGACCTCAGATGTTAAGTCCCGTAGTGCTCAGAGCCGTTCGAACCATTTTGTTCTTGTAGATACATAAGCTGAGTGGAGCAGCAGAAGCATATGGACTTAGTGTAGAGCGTGCAAGAGCAGTTTCCTTGTCTTAATTAAGGCCACTGAGGAGTTCTGCTTTTTATTATGTTTATTACACAACATAATATCAAATTTTCGAAAGTACGATTTGTATCTTGTTAAGAGTGTTACCTGCTAGTGTTATACACTGAAGAGCCAAAGAAACTGCTACACCTGCCTAATATCGTATAGGGCCCCCGCAAGAACGTACAAGCGCTACAATACGACGTGGCATAGACTCGACTAATGTCTGAAGTAGTGCTGGAGGGAACTGACACCATGAACCGTGCAAGGCTGTCCATAAATCCGTAAGAGTACGAGGGGCTGGAGATATCTTCTGAACAGCGCGTTGCAAGACATGCCAGATATGCTCATTAGAGTTCATGTATGGGGAGTATGGTGGCCAGAGGAAGTGTGTTAAACTCAGAAGAATGTTCCTGGAGCTCGTCTGTAGCAAATCTGGACATGCGGGGGTCGCATTGTCCTGCTGGAATTTCCCAAGTCCGTCGTAATGCAAAAAGGACATGAATGGATGCAGGTGGTCAGACAAGATGTTTACGTGCGTTTCACCTGTCAGAGTGATATCCATACCTATGAGGAGTCCCATATCATTCCAAGTACACACGTCCCCCACTATTATAGAGCCTCCACCAGCTCGAACAGTCCGCTGCTGACACGCAAATTGAAACGACTCGTCAGACCAGACGACATGTTTCCAGTCAGCAACAGTCGACGGACCCAGGCTTGTCATGTTGAACGATTCTCTTCTGTCGCCGTTGGTCCCATCTCGCAGGATCTTTTTCTGGCTGCAGCGATGTCGGAGATTAGATTTTTTTCGGATTTCCAATATTCAAGGTACACTCGTGAAATGGTTGTACGGGAAAATTTCCGCTTCATATCTACCTCGGAGATGCTGTGTCCTATCTCTCGTGCCCCGACTATGACACCACGTTCAAACTCACTTAGATCTTGATAACCTGTCATTGTAGCAACAGACACTTACATAGACGTCGCCGTCCGCAGTGCTGAATTCTATTTGTTTACGTATCTCTGTATTTGAATACGCATGCCTCTATCAGTTTCTTTAGCCCTTCAGTGTAAATACTTGATTGTGTAATATGGTGTGTCCCCGGCGCTGGCTTGGGTAAAAATATTCTGCTAGTGAAAGACAGCTGAACCTTTTGGATCTAATTTATTGATACATTCCTTGTTCTTGCTCATTTGTTTACTAGTGTTTTCTCAACTGTGAAGTTGACGGCGATGTTAATCGTAAAGTGGATTACCTTTGCTCAATATAATCGGTTGAGCGTCATTTCCTAACTTTTCTTGTACCTATTTTACCAGTCCAGACTTCTATAATGTGGATGTTTCGCTCAAGTTAATAATTCGTGGCCATATGTGTTAACTGCAGTCAGTAGAATTTCATTCCTTGATTTGCAATTGCACGTATTTTTATTATTGCTCACTCTTCTTACAGTATTTTATAACTGCAACTGACTGTCTGACCATAGCCAGGATCAAACCGTGTTTTGCGTTGGTTTGAAACAGAGACAATGGAGAGCTCAGAGTTAACTCATTTTGTGTTGTAAAACTCTGTTGATGATTGAGGACAGTCTACTGAACAACGTTACATCAGTATTTACTTCATTCGCACACTAATAATAGTAGCTTTTAGGTTGGCTAGTGCAAAGAAGGGAAGGAGTATATAGAAGGTTTATACAAGGGCGATGTACTTGAGGACAATATTATGGAAATGGAAGAGGATGTAGATGAAGACGAAATGGGAGATAAGATACTGCGTGAAGAGTTTGACAGAGCACTGAAAGACCTGAGTCGAAACAAGGCGCCCGTAGTAGACAACATTCCATTAGAACTACTGATGGCCTTGGGAGAGCCAGTCATGACAAAACTCTACCAGCTGGTGAGCAAGATGTATGAGACAGGCGAAATACCCTCAGACTTCAAGAAGAATATAATAATTCCAATCCCAAAGAAAGCAGGAGCTGACAGTTGTGAAAATTACCGAACTATCAGTTTAATAAGTCACAGCTGCAAAATACTAACGTGAATTCTTTACAGACGAATGGAAAAACTGGTAGATGCGGACCTCGGGGAGGATCAGTCTGGATTCCGTAGAAATGTTGGAACACGTGAGGCAATACTGACCTTACGACTTATCTTAGAAGAAAGATTAAGAAAAGGCAAACCTACGTTTCTAGCATTTGTAGACTTAGAGAAAGCTTTTCACAATGTTGACTGGAATACTCTTTTTCAAATTCTTAAGGTGGCAGGGGTAAAATACAGGGAGCGAAAGGCTATTTACAATTTGTACAGAAACCAGATGGCAGTCATAAGAGTCGAGGGGCATGAAAGGGAAGCAGTGGTTGGGAAAGGAGTGAGACAGGGTTGTAGCCTCTCCCCGATGTTATTCAATCTGTATATTGAGCAAGCAGTAAAGGAAACAAAAGAAAAAATTGGAGTAGGTATTAAAATTCATGGAGACGAAGTAAAAACTTTGAGGTTCGCCGATGACATTGTAATTCTGTCAGAGACGGCAAAGGACTTGGAAGAGCAGTTGAACGGAATGGACAGTGTCTTGAAAGGAGGATATAAGATGAACATCCACAAAAGCAAAACGAGGATAATGGAATGTAGTCAAATTAAATTGGGTGATGCTGAGGGAATTAGATTAGGAAATGAGACACTTAAAGTAGTAAATGAGTTTTGCTATTTAGGAAGTAAAATAACTGATTATGGTCGAAGAAGAGAGGATATAAAATGTAGACTGGCAATGGTCAGGAAAGCGTTTCTGACGAAGAGAAATTTGTTAACATCGAATATAGATTTATGTATCAGGAAGTTGTTTCTGAAAGTATTTGTTTGGAGTGTAGCCATGTATGGAAGTGAAACATGGACGATAACTAGTTTGGACAAGAAGAGAATAGAAGCTTTCGAAATGTGGTGCTACAGAAGAATGCTGAAGATAAGGTGGATAGATCACGTAACTAATGAGGAGGTATTGAATAGGATTGGGGAGAAGAGAGGTTTGTGGCACAACTTGACTAGAAGAAGGGATCGGTTAGTAGGACATGTTCTGAGGCATCAAGGGATCACACATTTAGCATTGGAGGGCGGCGTGGGGGGTAAAAATCGTAGAGAGAGACCAACAGATGAATACACTAAGCAGATTCAGAAGCATGTAGGTTGCATTAGGTACTGGGAGATGAAGAAGCTTGCACAGGATAGAGTCGCATGGAGAGCTGCATCAAACCAGTCTCAGGACTGAAGACAACAACAACAACAACAGTGCCTCCAAGTATGTGTGACACAAGCAAACCGTTAATGTTCATTTTCCCCGTTGACAGCACGTAAGGTACTGAAGACTGGATGTGTGGCAGCAAAACAGAATGTCTATAGATACATGTGCAGTCCACTTTTTTATCGCAGTTACAACTGCACAGAAAACATAAGGTAGTAAATTATGTTATGTACTTGTTGAAAGGCTGTCAGAGGCAGAGCAAAATTAACAGACACACTGAAGTGGGTACATACACAGTGTGTCCTAGATCCATTAGGACTTCGGCTTTGAAAAATACCACTATATTTCACAATACCACTATATTTATTTAAAATAGTTTCCCTCTGAATTAATTAACACCTGAAATCGCTTTATAAGTGTTTAGTGTACTCCTACTTTGGAACTGCATTTAGTACTGCAGCACGTCCTTAGATGTTCTTAATTGCGTGGTAATGATGTCCTTTCATCGCCAACTTCAATTTGAGGAGCTAGAAGAAGTTGGCTGGAGCCAAATCTAATGAATACGGTGGGTGGTCCAGGACTGTTATCAGTTCACTGACCAAAAACTCCCGCATGATCTTCACGCTGTGGGCTATGGTGTTGTCGTAGAGAGCGATCAGAAACCTGCATCTATGTACCTGGGTTAAATTCGACGAATTCCCGCCCACAAACGGAAAATTTGATATTGCCTCGCTGCTCCATCGCCATTTCCTGACGAGTGTCAGGCGCATACTGTTACATTCGCGACCTGGATGTCTGATGCAGCAATGCTAGCGTTATGACCTACACGGTTCTTGTTGAAATTTCTCGGATCATAACGCAACTCGCCACGAGATAGCATTGCAGTGTGGAATTTCATACAAGCGGCCCCAATGGAACTGGGCCATACTGTGTATTAACTTATCAGTGATCGCAGTATATGAATCACCGAAAACTCCCACCGCATAGATGGCGGAAATGGAAAGTGCTATTGATGTTCGGTTTTCACAGAATGGATTGGTAGTTTTGAGCTCGTACTTGGTTGTAATAACACTTAGAAAGTGTATTTTTTGTGGAAACATACACTTTTTAAATGGAACAATGCCTATCGAAATTAATAATCTAAAAGTAGGGTAAACTGTAAATAGGAATGTCAGTGGTATTCGTTGCATGATTCTAGTGAGAATCGTTTACGAGGTATCGTATTTTCAAAATTTTCCACACCGATACTTGTTTGTGCCATTCAGTCTGCGTAGTTGTTACGTACAATGTCATTATGTTTCCTCACAGTGCGCCTGTCTGTTCCCCAAGTGCACTGCGACTTGCTAGTCAGCTATTGTGTGGCAGTCTAGGCAGTAGGTCGTGAATGGACGATGGGATTTATGAATATGCTCATTGTGTACGGAGAGTGTAGACCCCAGTTCGTTCTTATTTAGTGTATGTAGAAAGATATCCCAATACTGGTCAACCACCTCGGCAAATATTTATTAGCCTCTTCAACCAGATATGTGAAAGTTGTGTGTAACCCCTAGACAACGTATCAGGAGGAAACAAGTGATTACAGGGGGAAATTAATGTTCTTGCTGCTGTTGCAGTTGATCCACACGTTAGCTACAGCGCAATCGTACGAAGTGGCATGAGTCAGGCAAATGTCCTACACATCCTCTGTCGACATAGAATTTCTCCCTTTCACATCTCTCTCCGTCAAGAGCTGCGTGGAAACGATTGCGAGAATCGTGTTCACCTTTGTACATGGGCATTAAGACAGGATAATCCAGATATATCAAGTATCTTGGTTAGTGATGGAGCCACATTTACAAATCACGAACAGGTAAACTACCGAAACATACATTATTGGTCTGTTGGGGGTCTAGTGGCTAGCGTTGGCGCCCCTTGATCATGGGGTCCCAGGTTCGATTCCTGACGAGGTTGGACATTTTCTCTGCCCGGGGACTGGGTGTCTGTGCTGCCCTTATTAATTCATAATCATCATCATTCGTGATAGCGGCTACGTAAAAATCTGCAATGTGAAAAAATTGGGACTTTGTACAGACGCTGATGACTGCGCAGTTGAGCGCCCCACGAACCGAACACCATCATCTGTCGACTATCCCCGTTGGCTGCGTCAGGTGGAACGTCGGCGTCCGTGGAGTGTGTGGCACAGTGAACCATCGGCTGATAGCCCCGTTTTTCATAGACGGCCAGTGACCGTGCACAAATATCGCAGCCCTCTAAAAGACCATCCTCCCCGGATTCTAGACGACGTTCGTCTGCCTACAAGGGGGAACCTGTGGTACCAACATGGCGGTTGTGCAGTCCACAGTGCACGAAGTACTACAGCTTGTCTTCGCGAACTGTTTCCAAATCTTTGGATTACACGCAGAGGACCTGTACCCTGGCTGGCCCGTTCCCCGGATTTGACGCTTGTAGATATTTTTTTTGCGGGGAAAGCTGAAACACGTTGTCTACAAGGACATAGCAACTACACCCGATGATAATGCAGCCTGCTCGGTCATCTCTGCTGAAATGCTAGCACGTGTGCAACAGTGGTTCTGTATCAGACTGGAAGTGTGTATCGCCGCTGACGGTGGGCATTTTGAACACAGCCTGTGATGGTCAGATGTCCCGTTATTGGTCAGGCTCCACGTAACTAATGTATGCACATGTGCTGTTCCTTACTATGACACCACAGTTACTGTACAACTGTCAGTGTGGGAACTTTTCGAAAAAAACATCTCGTAAACGACTCGCTCTAGAATCCCGCAACAAAAACTACAGGTATTCTAATTTACCTTGCTTTCAATTTGTTAATTTCAATAGGCATTGGTCCCTTAAGAATGTGAATGTTTGCAAAAAAATAAAACTTCTAATTATTAGTAATATATATATATATATATATATATATATATATATATATATATATATATATATATATATATATATATATATATACACTCCTGGAAATGGAAAAAAGAACACATTGACACCGGTGTGTCAGACCCACCATACTTGCTCCGGACACTGCGAGAGGGCTGTACAAGCAATGATCACACGGACGGCACAACGGACACACCAGGAACCGCGGTGTTGGCCGTCGAATGGCGCTAGTTGCGCAGCATTTGTGCACCGCCGCCGTCACTGTCAGCCAGTTTGCCGTGGCATACGGAGCTCCATCGCAGTCTTTAACACTGGTAGCATGCCGCGACAGCGTGGACGTGAACCGTATGTGCAGTTGACGGACTTTGAGGGAGGGCGTATAGTGGGCATGCGGGAGGCCGGGTGGACGTACCGTCGAATTGCTCAACACGTGGGGCGTGAGGTCTCCACAGTACATCGATGTTGTCGCCAGTGGTCGGCGGAAGGTGCACGTGCACGTCGACCTGGGACCGGACCGCAGCGACGTACGGATGCACGCCAAGACCGTAGGATCCTACGCAGTGCCGTAGGGGACTGCACCGCCACTTCCCAGCAAATTAGGGACACTGTTGCTCCTGGGGTATCGGCGAGGACCATTCGCAACCGTCTCCATGAAGCTGGGATACGGTCCCGCACACCGTTAGGCCGTCTTCCGCTCACGCCCCAACATCGTGTAGCCCGCCTCCAGTGGTGTCGCGACAGGCGTGAATAGAGAGACGAATGGAGACGTGTCGTCTTCAGCGATGAGAGTCGCTTCTGCCTTGGTGCCAATGATGGTCGTATGCGTGTTTGGCGCCGTGCAGGTGAGCGCCACAATCAGGACTGCATACGACCGAGGCACACAGGGCCAACACCCGGCATCATGGTGTGGGGAGCGATCTCCTACACTGGCCGTACACCTCTGGTGATTGTCGAGGGGACACTGAATAGTGCACGGTACATCCAAACCGTCATCGAACCCATCGTTCTACCATTCCTAGACCGGCAAGGGAACTTGCTGTTCCAACAGGACAATGCACGTCCGCATGTATCCCGTGGCACCCAACGTGCTCTAGAAGGTGTAAGTCAACAACCCTGGCCAGCAAGATCTCCGGATCTGTCCCCCATTGAGCATGTTTGGGACTGGATGAAGCGTCGTATCACGCGGTCTGCACGTCCAGCACGAACGCTGGTCCAACTGAGGCGCCAGGTGGAAATGGCATGGCAAGCCGTTCCACAGGACTACATCCAGCATCTCTACGATCGTCTCCATGGGAGAATAGCAGCCCGCATTGCTGCGAAAGGTGGATATACACTGTACTAGTGCCGACATTGTGCATGCTCTGTTGCCTGTGTCTATGTGCCTATGGTTCTGTCAGTGTGATCATGTGATGTATCTGACCCCAGGAATGTGACAATTAAGTTTCCCCTTCCTGGGACAATTGATTCACGGTGTTCTTATTTCAATTTCCAGGAGTGTATATATACACTCCTGGAAATGGAAAAAAGAACACATTGACACCGTTGTGTCAGACCCACCATACTTGCTCCGGACACTGCGAGAGGGCTGTACATGCAATGATCACACGCACGGCACAGCGGACACACCAGGAACCGCGGTGTTGGCCGTCGAATGGCGCTAGCTGCGCAGCATTTGTGCACCGCCGCCGTCAGTGTCAGCGAGTTTGCCGTGTCATACGGAGCTCCATCGGAGTCTTTAACACTGGTAGCATGCCGCGACAGCGTGGACGTGAACCGTATGTGCAGTTGACGGACTTTGAGCGAGGGCGTATAATGGGCATGCGGGAGGCTGGGTGGACGTACCGCCGAATTGCTCAACACGTGGGGCGTGAGGTCTCCACAGTACATCGATGTTGTCGCCAGTGGTCGGCGGAAGGTGCACGTGCCCGTCGACCTGGGACCGGACCGCAGCGACGCAAGATTGCACGCCAAGACCGTAGGATCCTACGCAGTGCCGTAGGGGACCGCACCGCCACTTCCCAGCAAATTAGGGACACTGTTGCTCCTGGGGTATCGGCGAGGACCATTCGCAACCGTCTCCATGAAGCTGGGCTACGGTCCCACACACCGTTAGGCCGTCTTCCGCTCACGCCCCAACATCGTGCAGCCCGCCTCCAGTGGTGTCGCGACAGGCGTGAATGGAGGGACGAAAGGAGACGTGTCGTCTTCAGCGATGAGAGTCGCTTCTGCCTTGATGCCAATGATGGTCGTATGCGTGTTTGGCGCCGTGCAGGTGAGCGCCACAATCAGGACTGCATACGACCGAGGCACACAGGGCCAACACCCGGCATCATGGTGTGGGGAGCGATCTCCAACACTGGCCGTACACCTCTGGTGATCGTCGAGGGGACACTGAATAGTGCACGGTACATCCAAACCGTCATCGAGCCCATCGTTCTACCATTCCTAGACCGGCAAGGGAACTTGCTGTTCCAACAGGACAATGCACGTCCGCATGTATCCCGTGCCACCCAACGTGCTCTAGAAGGTGTAAGTCAACTACCCTGGCCAGCAAGATCTCCGGATCTGTCCCCCATTGAGCATGTTTGGGACTGGATGAAGCGTCGTCTCACGCGGTCTGCACGTCCAGCACGAACGCTGGTCCAACTGAGGCGCCAGGTGGAAATGGTATGGCAAGCCGTTCCACAGGACTGCATCCAGCATCTCTACGATCGTCTCCATGGGAGAATAGCAGCCTGCATTGCTGCGAAAGGTGGATATACACTGTACTAGTGCCGACATTGTGCATGCTCTGTTGCCTGTGTCTATGTGCCTGTGGTTCTGTCAGTGTGATCATGTGATGTATCTGACCCCAGGAATGTGTCAATAAAGTTTCCCCTTCCTTTGACAATGAATTCACGGTGTTCTTATTTCAATTTCCAGGAGTGTATATAAAGCCCAAACGAAACTGGTATAGGCATGCATATTCACAGAAATATGTAAACAGACGGTCGGTGACGCCTATATAATACAAAAGTGTCTGGCGCAGTTGTTACATCGGTTACTTCTGCAGCAATGGCAGGTTATCAAGATTTAACTGATTTTGAACGTGATGTTATAGTCGGCGTCTCCGAGGTAGCGATGAAGTGGGAATTTTACCATACGACTATTTTATAGGTATACCGTGAATATCAGGAATCTGGTAACAGATCAAATCTCCGACGTCGCTGCGGCCGGAAAAAGATCCTGCAAGGAAGGGACCAACGACGACTGAAGAGAATCGCTCAACGTGACAGAAGTGCAAACCCTTAGCAAATTGCTGCATGTATCAATGCTGGGCCATCAACAAGTGTCAGCGAATGAAGCAATCAACGAAAAATCATCGATATGGGCTTTCGGAGCCGATAGCCCACTCGTCTATCCTTGATGGTTGCACGACACAAAGCTTTACGGCTTGACTATGCACGTTAACACGGACATGGGACTGCTGATAACTAGAAACATGTTGCGTGGTCGAATAAATGTCGCTTCACATTGTATCAAGTGGGTGTATATGTACGGATGTGGAGGCAACCTCAAAAAACCAAGAAGCCTGAGTGTCAGCAGGGGCTTGTCTAATCTGATGGAGGCTCTATAATGGCGTGGGCAGGTACGATTAGAGTAATGTGGGACCCCCGATACGTCTCTGACAGGTGACACGTACGTAAGGATACTGTCTCATCATCCGTGTGCATTCCGGGTGGAGTCATTCCTGATGTGGAAAGGATCCTTCCGGATGCCATGAAGAGTACAGGGTGCAGCCAGCTGCAGGTGGTGGCACATGTCGGCACTAATGACGTGTGTCGCTTTGGATCTGAGGAAATTCTCTCTGGATTCCAGCGGCTATCTGATTTGGTGAAGGTTGTCGGTATTGCTTACGAGATGAAGGCAGAGCTCACCATCTGCAGCATCGTTGACAGAACCGACTGCGGACCTTTGGTGCAGAGCCGGGTGGAGGGTCTGAATCAGACCGTGTTGGCTGCAGATTCCTTGACTTACGCCATAGGGTGGTGGGGTTTCGGGTTCCGCTGAATAGGTCAGGAGTTCACTACACTCAGCTGGCGGCTACACGGGTAGCGGAGGCTGTGTGGCGTAGACTGGGCGGTTTTTTTAGGTTGTAAGGCCTCGGGAAAGTACGGGTGGGCTGCTACTCAAAGTGCGCTTGGATCAAGCAACAGTCGGAATTGTAGTTGTAAATTGCTGTAGTTGTGCTGAGAAAGTCCCTGACCTTCAAGCGCTAATAGAAAGCACAAAAGCTGAAATGGTTGTAGGTACAGAAAGCTGGCTAAAGCCTGAAATAAGTTCTGAAGAAATTTTTACGAAGTCTCAGACGGCAGATTAGGCAGAATTGGTGGTGGAGTGTTTGTGTCTGTCAGTAGTGGTTTATCTTGTAGGAAGTCGAAGTAGATACTCCGTGCGAATTGGTATGGGTGGAGGTTATACTTAACAGCCGAACTAAGTTAATAATTGGCTCCTTATACCGACCCCCAGACTCCAATGATATAGTTCCTGAACAGTTTAGAGAAAATTTGAGTCTCGTAACAAATAAATACCCCACTCATGCGGTTATAGTTGGTGGGGACTTCAACCTACCCTCGATATGTTGGCAAAAATACTTGTTCAAAATCGGTGGCAGGCAGAAAATATCTTCCGAAATTGTCCTAAATGCTTTCTCCGAAAATTATTTTGAGCAGTTAGTCCACGAACCCACGCGAATTGTAAATGGTTGCGAAAACACACTTGACCTCTTAGCCACAAACAATCCAGAGCCGATAGAGAGCATCATGACTGATACAGGGATTAGTAATCACAAGGTCGTTGTAGCTAGGCTCAATACCGTATCTTCCAAATCTACCAGAAACAAACACAAAATAATTTTATTTAAAAAAGCGGATACAGTGTCATTAGAAGCCTACCTAAGAGACAAACTCCATTCCTTCCGATCTAACTATGCAAATGTAGACGAGATGTGGCTCAAATTCAAAGATATAGTAGCAACAGCAATTGAGAGATTCATATCTCATACATTGGTAAGAGATGGAACTGATCCCCCATGGTACACAAAACAGGTCCGAACGCTGTTGCAAAGGCAACGAAAAAAGCATGCGAAGTTCAAAAGAACGCTAAATCCCGAAGATTGGCTAAAATTTACAGACGCGCGAAATTTGGCACGGACTTCAATGCGAGATGCATTTAATAGGTTCCACAACGAAACATTGACTCGAAATTTGGTAGAAAATCCGAAGAAATTCTGGTCGTATGTAAAGTACACAAGCGGCAAGACGCAGTCAATACCTTCGATGCGCAGTGCCGATGGTACTGTTATCGACGACTGTGCCGCTAAGGCGCAGTTATTGAACGCAGTTTTCCGAAATTCCTTCACCAGGGAAGACGAATGTAATATTCCAGAATTTGAAACACGAACAGCTGCTAGCATGAGTTTCTTAGAAGTAGACACCTTAGGGGTTGCGAAACAACTCAAATCGCTTGATACGGGAAAGTCTTCAGGTCCAGATTGTATACCGATAAGCTTCCTTCCAGATTACGCTGATACTATAGCTCCCTACTTATCAATCATATACAACCGTTCGCTCACCGATAGATCTGTACCCACAGATTGGAAAATTGTGCAGGTCGCACCAGTGTTTAAGAAGGGTATTAGGAGTAATCCATCGAACTACAGACCTATATCATTGACGTCGGTTTGCAGTAGGGTTTTGGAGCATACATTGTATTCAAACATTATGAATCACCTCGAAGGTAACGATCTATTGATACGTAATCAGCATGGTTTCAGAAAACATCGTTCATGTGCAACGCAGCTAGCTCTGTATTCGCACGAAGTAATGGCCGCTGTTGGCAGGGGATCTCAAGTTGATTCCGTATTTCTAGATTTCCGAAAAGCGTTTGACACCGTTCCTCACAAGCGACTTCTAATCAAACTGCGGGCCTGTGGGGTATCGCATCGCCTCAGTTGTGCGACTGGATTCGTGATTTCCTGTCAGGAAGGTCGCAGTTCGTAGTAATAGACGGCAAATCATCAAGTAAAACTGAAGTGTTATCAGGTGTTTCCCAGGGAAGCGTCCTGGGACCTCTGCTGTTCCTTATCTATATAAATGACCTGGGTGACAGTCTGAGCAGTTCTCTTAGGTTGTTCGCAGATGATGCTGTAATTTACAGTCTAGTAAGATCATCCGAAGACCAGTATCAGTTGCAAAGAGATTTAGAAAAGATTGCTGTATAGTGTGGCAGGAGGCAGTTGACGCTAAATAACGAAAAGTGTGAGGTGATCCACATGAGTTCCAAAAGAAATCCGTTAGAATTCGATTACTCGATAATTAGTACAATTCTCAAGGCTGTCAATTCAACTAAGTACCTGGGTGTTAAAATTACGAACAACTTCAGTTGGAAGGACCACATAGACAATATTGTGGGGAAGCCGAGCCAAAGGTTGCGTTTCATTGGCAGGACACTTAGAAGATGCAACAAGTCCACTAAAGAGAAAGCTTACACTATACTCGTTCGTCCTCTGTTAGAATATTGCTGCCCGGTGTGGGATCCTTACCAGGTGGGACTGACGGAGGACATCGAAAGGGTGCAAAAAAGGGCAACTCGTTTTGTATTATCACGTAATAGGGGAGAGAGTGTGGCAGATATGATACGCGAGTTGGGATGGAAGTCATTAAAGAAAAGACGTTTTTCGTCGCAGCGAGATCTATTTACGAAATTTCAGTCGCCCACTTTCTCTTCCGAATGCGAAAATATTTTGTTGAGCCCAACCTACATAGGTAGGAATGATCATCAAAATAAAATAAGAGAAATCAGAGCTCGAACAGAAAGGTTTAGGTGTTCGTTTTTCCCGCGCGCTGTTCGGGAGTGGAATGGTAGAGAGATAGTATGATTGTGGTTCGATGAACCCTCTGCCAAGCACTTAAATGTGAGTTGCAGAGTATTCATGTAGATGTAGATGTAGATGTAGATCACCTGCATCCATTCGTGTCCATTGTACATTCCGATGGACTTGAGCAATTCCCGCAGGACAATGCGACACCCCACACGTCCAGAATTGCTACAGCGTGGCTCCAGCAACACTCTTCTGAGTTTAACACACTTGCGCTGCATTAAACTCCCCAGACATGAACATTATTGACCACATCTGGAATGCCTTGCAACGTGCTGTTCAGAAAAGATCTCCACCCCTCGTAGTCTTACGGATTTGTGAACAGCCCTGCAGGATTCATGGTGTCAGTTACCTCCAGCAGTTCTTCAGACATTAGTCGAGTCTATGCCACCTCGTGCTGCTACACTTCTGCTTGCTGATGGAAGCCCTGTACGATTTTAGACAGGTGTACCAGTTTCTTCGGCTTTTCAGCGTGTATATACAGGGTAAATAGCGTTTGAATACATTGCTGGAAAATAAAAGCGATCTGATAGATAATTAAAATAGTAATCAATCATGATCGCGTCCGCAGCTCACTTCCCGCGCCCGGGTTCCCGGGTTCGATTCCCGGCGGGGTCAGGGATTTTCTCTGCCTCGTGATGACTGGGCGTTGTGTGATGTCCTTAGGTTAGTTAGGTTTAAGTAGTTCTAAGTTCTAGGGGACTGATGACCATAGATGTTAAGTCCCATAGTGCTCAGAGCCATTTGAATCATGATCGCAAGTATTTATTAAAAACGAAGTGTGAGTATTAATTTTTAATAAATCCTTGCGATTAGTCTGACTAGCTGTATTGATCTGTTTTTAGGAATAATTTTCTTTTTCTGGTAGAGATGTTACATTTTAAAAATTACCCAACACCTCACTGCTTCCAACTCCTTGCGAGCTATAGTGTTTCAATTGTTCCCATCTCACAAAAATACCATGAACCCTGAAGCTAAAATTACAGAGATTCTTTCTCATATGGCAGCATACCAGCAATCGTTCTTCCCACGAATCTTTCCCGACTAGATCTGGGTAAAGGGAAGTAACAGTGGTACACAAGGCACCCTCCATCAAACACCGTATTGTGCCTTTCGGAGTATAGGAGTAAACGTAAATGTGGCTGTACTATAGAGTGAAGCATTTCTTCTCATAAATAAACGTCATGTTTTCTTACAAGCCGTTTCTTGAGGACACACTCCACCAGCTGTCAGTGAGCACCGACAGCTTTCACTAACGTAATGAAATTTTCCGATTTGACAATGGGATGTCGGACTTCGGCATCTGACCCTAAAGTTTGAAGCGTTTAACGGCCGACGTAATGGACGTGTTAGCAGCGCAGAAAGGCAGCGCGCCTCCGGCCGGGCTACAGGGTCACGCGGTAGTTAGCGGCGGCAGCAGCGATATTGCGGGCGAAGTTGCAGATTGGATTACGTGCGGCGGCTCAACTTTGCACTCCGCCGTCTCTCGCGGCAGGTGGAGCCAACAGCCGGCCAGAGGTCGCTTCGCTCGCCGCCACTCCCTCACCCAGTCTGGAATGCACTGTGCGGTGCGGGATAATGCCGAGTCTCAAGCGCACGGACGCACTCCCGAGAGAATGAACGCTCAGCCCGTACTCCATCACACCTTCCCTCTCTGCCTCTTCCCAAGCCGGCGAGATGAGCAGAGAGTTTCCGTACCGACACATGGACCAAGCGTGTGCGGGTGCTACCACATTGAACCCTTCAGCTCTCCTACAAAACTGACACCAACTACCAACCGAAGCACTCATTGATAAAGGTAATGGTGTCATCAACCTGAAAGTTGGTCTGAACACCACAGTACCTTCCCAGGCGTCGTATGTTCTTTAGTTTAGCTGATACCTGAACTCACTTTCACAGCCAGTCGTTGGAGGACCTAGAGTGCTGTCGCGTCCCAAAAGACGTTCCTTGGGATTGGGTGACATGGTTCAGCTCAGTTGGTAGAGCACTTGCCCGCGAAAGGCAAAGGTCCCGAGTTCGAGTCTCGGTCGGGCACACAGTTTTAATCTGCCAGGAAGTTTCATATCAGCGCACACTCCGCTGCAGAGTGAAAATCTCATTCTGGAAACATCCCCCAGGCTGTGGCTATGCCATGTCTCCGCAATATCCTTTCTTCCTTTCTTTCAGGAGTGCTAGTTCTGCAAGGTTCGCAGGAGAGCTTCTGTAAAGTTTGGAAGGTAGGAGACGGATACTGGCAGAAGTAAAGCTGTGAGTACCGGGCGTCAGTCGTGCTTCGGTAGCTCAGTTGGTAGAGCACTTGCCCGCGAAAGGCAAAGGTCCCGAGTTCGAGTCTCGGTCGGGCACACAGTTTTAATCTGCCAGGAAGTTTCATATCAGCGCACACTCCGCTGCAGAGTGAAAATCTCAATCAAGAAGGGAAATAGTTGTAAGTGAGAGAGCGGTCAACGTAACTATACAGTTAAACTTCGCTTACTATAGGGGCTAATCATAAACTCTTGGCTGTAAATGCGGAGTCAACATATCATTAACAGCGTTGGACCTTTCTTGGTTCACGCCAGCCTTACCTGCCGGTAGCTCCGCCACACGGCGCTGCTGTCAGTTGTAAGACATGGTAGTTGTGCTTCACACGTTCATGGCGCTATAGCAACGAAATGTGATTCGTTTTTTATGGAGCAAGGGACAAACGTCCATCGACATCTACAAGGAAATCCAGCCCTGATATGGGGAACAATATCTCGCTTTGCCACCTGTGGGGTGGTGTGGTGTTGTGTTTTCGACAAATGCCGTAAAATCTTGCATGGCAGTGAACGACCGGGCAAGCCGCGTTCGGCGCTGACTGACGACAACATTTAAAGCGTGGATGCAATGCTGAAAGCAGATCAGCGTGTTCACATCACGGCCATTTCCCGGGAGCTTGGCATATCGTATGAGGGTGCTTACAACATCGTTCACCGGTCCTTGGGATAACGGGAGGTTTCATGTTGGTGAGTGACCAAGCAGTTGGATGGCATGTTGAAAGGCAAGCGAATGATGCGTTCACTGAATCATTTGGAACAGTACTCCAAGGAGAGTCATGGTTTCCTGGACCGCATTGTTACTGACGATGAAACGTGGATACAGAGAAAGACTCCGTTCAGCACCTTCTGTTGGGAAAATTATGTCAACGCCCTTCTGACTTAGCCGTGGACTGCTCCTGCCGGATTTCATGCCACAAGGTTCAACCATGAATGCCACACTGTCATTTCTGAGGGCTACCATCAGGCGAAGGAGCCCTGATATTCTTGATGTGTACAACGTGATTTTGTCCACGACAATGCGAGACCACATGTGGCAATCAGAACTTCGGAAAAGCTCCGGGCACTGGGTATTCTGGACCACACAATCCAGACCTCGCCCTTAATGATTTCTACATTCCGGACCACTGAAGAAGTTCTTGGCAGAACAGCGATTCACAAGTGACGATGAAGTCAAGACAGAAGACCGACAGTGGTTCTTTCTTCAGCCGGACGACTTCCACTGCAAGGGTATTTCAAATTTAGTGTTGTGATGGGAGAAGTGTGGGGACAGATGAAAAATTGTGTAAGATAAGTAGAATAGGGTGTATATTTGTGATTACCTGTATGTACTTTACTTTGGCTGTAAAAAAATAAGAGTAAAGACTCCATGATCAGCCCTCGGACAAAAGGGTAAGTTCCAAAATGACAAGCACTATGAGTGTTTTACAATTTCTGCCTTTATTCCCAAAATAGTATCAGCTTCTGACATACTTGGTCCAAAGTAACATAACCCACGGAAAGACCAGGTCTTTACACAGAAACGGTCACTAAGTAGCACCGTTCCATCTGCTTAAAATTAAAGTGTCAACGCTAACTGAGTCTGCACTGACGACAGCTAGCTAAATGACTAGGATTCATTAAGCTGCTCTGAAACTACAGCAGCTAATTCTGCTCAGTCCTGCCTGGCTACTCTCTTCGGCTGCCTCTGCTGAAACCACCACCAACCTCCTATTCTGGTTGCAGTAGACCTCACAGAGCGTCCTGCTTCCGAGTTTTATTCAGATTAACCTTCGCCCGTGCCCGCCCCGGGCGTGGTGTGCGGGACTTCATCTTCGAACGCTGTGTGTAAGGAGGGAAAGCGTCTGTGGTTAAATCAAGTCTTAGGCCTGCTATAGGCTATTCATGTCACCTCCAAAGACTCTCTCCCTTTACCTCCCTCCTACCCTCGCTACCACGGCAGTCACCATCCTGGCGCCTCTGCTCGGTATTTTCCCAGACGCTTTTAGGAGCCTCTGACATTTTATGTAGCCTATCGCCAAGGTCTGCCTGTTGTCAGGCCTAAGCAACCAGTATCCCTTCTCTCAAAACTTTCCCTCTGTAATGCTTCGAACCCGCAATATTTAGTCGCTTCCTGTCGGCACCGCAGTGGACCCTGAACCAGGCGACTTCTCACCATTTTTCACATTACTCAGTAAGTGGTAAATGCCAGATAAAAATTCCGTGTCTCGCAGGCAATCGAATAGCGTCACTTAATAGTGAATTCTACCCACTCTACATGAGCATATTCAAAACATAGGGGCCGAAAAGTAACATAAATAATATTAATAAAAATAGCTAACATGATATCTGCCCGTATTTGCAATTCACTAGGGCTGCCTGACTAAGAGTAGTAATTTGAAAAGACCTCTACTCGGGAACGGATTATCGTCTTTCGAGGGCATTCTGTATATAATTTTGTCACTACAGTACTTCTGACTGTTCTACTCAATACGTTTACTTGCCAAAGACTTCTCCCCATTCCTTTCAATTGCTATACAGACTCTCCGTATTGTCAACATGCAGGGTAGTAAATAAAATTGCATAATTCCATAACCAAAAGAAAAACGTTTTCTTTCTGCTTACAAGTTCTCCACTAGGAATCTCACATCGTGAGGCGTTAGTAATTTTTTTATACAGAAATGGCGGTGATATTCAGTATCAACTAACGTCGAAAAACTGGAAAAGAAGAGAATCGAGTCAGTTTAGATGTGGTGTTACATGGTAATGCCGAAAAGTATGTGGACTGCTAAGAAAACGAGAGGCATTTTTTACGTTGGGACTGATAGTGGAAGTAAGATTGAAGAAAAACCAAAGCACGTTCATAGGATTTGTCGACCTGGTGACAGATAAGAAGTTCTGAGAAAAATAGGGATAAGCGATAGGGGAAGGAGAGAAGTTTACAATATGTACAAGAGCCAAGTATGAATAAGAGTTGAAGACAAAGAACAAAGTGCTATGATTAAAATGTGTTTGAGGCATTGTAAGAGGTCCATGATTAAGGAATTTGTTGTTAGCGCACTCGAGCAGATGTAATTTCAGAGGATTGCTCACGCGCTGCCTGCGATATGTAAGCTATAAAGAATCTCACACCAAAGAGCAGTGTTGAGTGCAGTAGGAACTGTGTGTTAGTACGAGTAAGGTGTTGCTAGCGAGCAGTCTGGTGTATCGTGTTGGCTGGGCCGGTCGTGGCGGAGCGATGGCGGAGCCTGAGCGTTGTAGCATAAGGTAAAAATGGTTCAAATGGCTCTGAGCGCTATGCGACTTAACATCTGTGGTCATCAGTCGCCTAGAGCTTAGAACTAATGAAACCTAACTAACCTACGGACATCACACACATCCATGCCCGAGGCAGGATTCGAACCTGCGACCGTAGCAGTCGCGCGGTTCCGGACTGAGCGCCTAGAACCGGGAGACCACCGCGGGCGGCGTAGCATAAGGTAAAAGCAGCCTCGCGCATACGTAGTATTGTTATATGAAGTCCCATGTAAATACACTCCTGGAAATTGAAATAAGAACACCTGGAATTCATTGTCCCAGGAAGGAGAAACTTTATTGACACATTCCTGGGGTCAGATACATCACATGATCACACTGACAGAACCACAGGCACATAGACACAGGCAACAGAGCATGCACAATGTCGGCACTAGTACAGTGTATATCCACCTTTCGCAGCAATGCAGGCTGCTATTCTCCCATGGAGACGATCGTAGAGATGCTGGATGTAGTCCTGTGGAACGGCTTGCCATGCCATTTCCACCTGGCGCCTCAGTTAGACCAGCGTTCGTGCCGGACGTGCAGACTGCGTGAGACGACGCTTGATCCAGTCCCAAACATGTTCAATGGGGGACAGATCCGGAGATCTTGCTGGCCAGGGTAGTTGACTTACACCTTCTAGAGCACGTTGGGTGGCACGGGATACATGCGGACGTGCATTGTCCTGTTGGAACAGCAAGTTCCCTTGCCGGTCTAGGAATGGTAGAACGATGGGTTCGATGACGGTTTGGATGTACCGTGCACTATTCAGTGTCCCCTCGACGATTACCAGAGGTGTACGGCCAGTGTAGGAGAACGCTCCCCACACCATGATGCCGGGTGTTGGCCCTGTGTGCCTCGGTCGTATGCAGTCCTGATTGTGGCGCTCACCTGCACGGCGCCAAACACGCATACGATCATCACTGGCACCAAGGCAGAAGCGACTCTCATCGCTGAAGACGACACGTCTCCATTCGTCCCTCCATTCACGACTGTCGCGACACCACTGGAGGCGGGCTGCACGATGTTGGGGCGTGAGCGGAAGACGGCCTAACGGTGTGCGGGACCGTAGCCCAGCTTCATGGAGACGGTTGCGAATTGTCCTCGCCGATACCCCAGAAGCAACAGTGTCCCTAATTTGCTGGGAAAGGGCGGTGCGGTCCCCTACGGCACTGCGTAGGATCCTACGGTCTTGGCGTGCATCCGTGCGTCGCTGCGGTCCGGTCCCAGGTCGACGGGCATGTGCACCTTCCGCCGACCACTGGCGACAACATCGATGTACTGTGGAGACCTCACGCCCCACGTGTTGAGCAATTCGGCGGTACGTCCACCCGGCCTCCCGCATGCCCACTATACGCCCTCGCTCAAAGTCCGTCAACTGCACATACGGTTCACGTCCACGCTGTCGCGGCATGCTACCAGTGTTAAAGACTGCGATGGAGCTCCGTATGCCACGGCAAACTGGCTGACACTGGCGGCGGCGGTACACAAATTCTGCGCAGCTAGCGCCATTCGACGGCCAACACCGCGGTTCCTGGTGTGTCCGCTGTGCCGTGAGTGTGTTCATTGCTTGTACAGCCCTCTCGCAGTGTCCGGAGCAAGTGTGGTGGGTCTGACACACCGGTGTCAGTGTGTTCTTTTTTTCAATTTCCAGGAGTGTATTTTTAAAAAACCCTTAATAATAATCTTTCTCATAAAAAGTAACTTTTGACATTCATTCATTTCAATTTAAAGAATTTACTAATTTCTCCAATCCTTGGTCATCCTGATTATTGAAAAGAAAAAGCAGTGTTTCTTTTATACATGACAAATCTATCGGCCAGCACTGAGCTGCGCCAGAAAAATTTATGATGGGAGCAGATATATACGCGTTATCCGGCGACCTAATTGAGGTAAGATTTTTCAGTTTATTCAGAATGAATGTTCAGGGCCATGACGCAGAACTGCTGACGTCCTAAATTTACCAGTTTAAATTCACAGTGATTATTGAAAGGTTATAAGTGAGTCACATTTTTTATTATTGAGAGATTAGTCACATTTTATTGTTGATAGGTTACGCAATTTTCCTGTTGGTAGGTTATACTGAATGTGAAGGACATAATTTTATTTTTTACTGTTGAGAGGTTTAGGAACTTTTCTGTTTTGAGGTTACACTAAATGTGAATATTATTTATATTATTTTATTTTTGTGGGGAGGTTGCACTTGTCGACACCCGGCCAGGATCGCATTTTTGCGAATTTCCCATAAGTAGTCAGTTATATATCTGCTCTTATTTACGTAATATTAAATATAGTTTGCATCTGGCGCAACGCAATTACTAATTTGTCACTCTTTCTTTCACAGATCATCGGCAATTTATTGCTCTTTGTTTTAATTGTATTTGTTCCATTTTTGCTTTGTCTTTGTTTGATTTTGTGCTTACCTTTGATTTGTGAAAATGCCGTGCAAAACTGCTGGCAGTACATTGCGATGTCCAATGAGTGAAAAAGCTGACTCGAATAATTTGACCAATAATACTAGCGACACTCAGTATAATAGTGATAATCCTCTAATCACAGATAATCAGCGCGTGCCGATCACTAGTAATGATTTTAATGCTAATGATCAGCAAACAAATTCAATTGTGTCCTCCGTTAATTTAACGACAATTGATGACGCGGCACGGTCCGTTACAATGAAGCCCGTCCAGTTTGAAACACCTAATTTGCAAAATTTACGTAGCGAACAGATAATTGTTTCTAACGAAGGTGACCAATATACACAAAACAAATCAAATTTATTTGATTTCGCTGTAGCGACCAACAGAGTACATCCGATTAGCAAACCTTTTTGTGAATCAAAGACCAAATGGTTATACAAAACGTGACACATGCAGATAAACCATCACAAAGCACAGAGAATACAGCACATAATTTTGGCATGGATCGAGTTATGGCATTATTGCTACCACTTAATGAAAATCTCAGACAACAAATTAATGAATCGAACAAACAACTTAATGAAAAACTAGACAACAATTCCAAACAGTCGAATGAAAAACAAGACAACAATTACAAACAATTTAATGAAAAAGTAGACAACAATTCCAAACAATTTAATGAAAAACAAGACAACAATTACAAACAACTTAATGAAAAACTAGACAACAATTCCAAACAACTTAATGAAAAACTAGACAACAGTTCCAAACAACTTAATGAAAAATTAGACAACAATTCAAAACAACTTAGTGAACAGATTACAGCCGTTGCCGTGCAATGTCATGATACTAAAGAAGAATTACGTGAGGAAATTAAGGCTTGTGCTAGGAACAGTAGTGAAGAATTAGATCTGTGGCACAAGAATTAAGTAATACACATGCAGCCACAACTAAATTACTTAGAGATGAAATTAGTGCAGTCGCTAAACAATGTTCTGAAAACGCAACACAGTTACGCGACGAGTTTACATTAATATCATCAGAACTTTCACGCACACTGGATGCGAAAGTAGACACGAAATTTGAACAACAAAACAGCCAAATTCACGAACGTTTTAACCACCACCTACAAAACAGTGAAACGCGTTACCGTAAATTTATACAGGAACAGAACAAAGTAAAGAAACAAGTCATGGAAACAATTACTGGAGAGACAGGATGATAAGCGTAAGTTATTTACGAAAGCAAAAACATACGTAGACAACAACATTGCTACAGTATCAGACGAAATCAATACTATTAAACAGTTGAACACTGAATTGTATGGTGACATATCCGATCTAAAAACAAAAACAGATATTAATATTCAGACTTTGGAAAATAAATATACAGTAGACTTTCAGACAATGACCAACAGACTAGAACAGTTAGAATTAATACAGGATCAGGATGCCATTAAAGCAGACGTTAAGAAATTGAACAAAACCACCAGTAAAATCCAAAAACAAATTAATGTTTGTGACACTAAAAATGACGATCAGGTAAAAGCACTAACTGAAAAATTTGATGAATTGGCCAGCCGTATTGACGTTATCTAAAATAACAATGATATCAAATCAGACGTTACGTCACCATTTTCTTTCAATCAAACAATCGAATTCCAAAATTTACAGCAGAGAATCGGTGAGATAAGTTCGTCCAATTGCGTAGAAAACTGTCATCTTTACAGCAAGAAATGACTGAAATGAAATAGGTTACAGCCTTTAACACGTCACAGCATATACCACTTTCTGAACATTTCTCACACTCTTACAGCCAGTATAATTTAGGTAATTTACAGAAAGTAAGTGACTTTGATTCCGGGCAGACACAGACAAACGGATTATCATACAATCCTGAACCAGTTCACACATTCAGAGACGATAACGTTGATTATAAGCAATTTTTATCCGTGAAAAAAATCTAAGGTATTTAAAAATGACAGAACACAAATACATCCATTGGCCTGGATACAAGAATTTGTTTTTGAATTTTCACCAGCATTACCTGTAACGCAGAAACTAAAATTTATTTGCAGCGCGTAAGTGACCTCAGGGGATTCATTACACTTCGATGAATATGTGCCGTAGCGTGCACAGGGCCCCGAGCCGAAGTAGTGCTATTTCATCTTTAGTTTTCTGCACTGCTGCCTTCTCTTTTACTGTCCTTTATATCTATCAAAACAGCTCTTCAACTATCGACCTATCTATGGTTATGAATGAGTAAAGAGATATGACAAGTTTTACCGAAAGTGACAGTTTTCATTAGACACTCGCGAAATGGCAAGAACGAACAGTGTAATTTTAAGTGAGAAAATTTTAATTATCAGTATCGTCATAATTATCAGCAACAGCAAACACATTTTGGCAACAATAGAGGCTTCTTCCCATAATAGCAACAAAACTAGCCGCTTAGCATTCCCAAAAAACAATGTAGTCTGCAAGGTCAACCAAGCTTTAATGTTTCGCCGTCTACACTTATAGCGTCGGATCCACCAAATAGTAACGCACGGCAACAAAGAAATCACTACGTACAAAATAAGCATCATTTCAACTCCTGTCGCAATGCGCCGTATAGCAATGATTATTATGACAGACATAAAAGTAATGAGCACAGTTTTCAGCGTAACAGTCGGTCTTACCAGCAGCAGAATCATCCGCAACAACAGATTATCATGAATGAACCAGACAGTCGGTATCATCCCGAACCTAATACGTCAGGAAGGAATAACAGAACAGTACAAATAGTCGAAATGCCACAGCATCCTCCCGCAAATGACAGCACGGCAGAAAGAATTTGACTAGATACAGTATAGGTTGCATCTTCCAGCAATGTAAGCAATACTTTTGACAGACAGAATCTTGTTCACGAAGATGTTATTACTTTTGACGACATCCGAGTCACCCTTTTGCATGAAAAGCCAGTTATTCAAAAAACCATTTCCCACCCTGTCATTGAAGTAAAGATCAGATCATCCACATTTTCAGCAGTAATCGATTCTGGATCACCGATGTCAGTTATAAATGAAGAAACCTTCAACGAATGCAACAAAGAGAATATTTATCCTACGTTACCATTAGGCAAAACTAAAGTAAAAGGAGCAGTATCTTGTAAAGGAGAGTAGATGTAAAATTACAGACACACTTCTCTTTTTGTATTGCAGGTCATACGTTTCACTCAAATTTTTGGATTGTTCCCTTACTGACAACAGACGTTATTTTAGGTACGAATTTTCTGGTACAACACGACGCAATTACTGACTTTCAAAATTTCTATTTAATGTTAAAGGATGAAAATGTACAATTGGCATTAGAATTTCAGCACTCTTTATCTGCAGAAGAACAAACAATTAATCTGAGGGAGGTCATTTCTGCATCACGTAACATAGACTGTCATTCCACATTGTTCACAGATACGAATGTACACAACTACAATACACCAGACGAAGCCGACTATGATAAAATGCAAATGATTTCTGATAAAGTTAAACAGAGCAATGCAAATACAGAAGACGAACGTAAGCAACTACGCAAAATTCGTTTACAGCACGCTCCAGTTTTTGACAACATCCCTGGTACTATGTCCGGTTTCATGTATGAATTTCAAGTTAAACAGCACGACACATTTAAAGCCAAACATTACCCTATTCCTTATATTCACAGAGAACAAGTTAAGAAGGAATTCCAAGCTACGCTAGATCAAGGAATTATTGAACCGGCAGTTAGTCCGTACCAAATTGTTAAGAAAAATGATGGCTCACTTCGCCTCGTACTTGATTCGCGTCATGTCAACGACATTATTAATAATGAAACAGATCGCCCTCAAACACTAGAAGAACTTCAACAGAAATTTCATGGTACTGCTGTTTATTCCGCATTAGACTTGAAATCGGGATTTTGACAAATTCAGCTCAATCCGAACTGCAGAAAGTACGCAGCATTTCTCTGTATTGGTGACTTATCAATTTTGTAAATTACCGTTCGGTTTAACAATTTCTTCAGCAGCGTTTATTTGCGGTTTGAATACTATACTTTCGACAGAATTAAAAGACAGAATCACAACATATGTAGATGACATCCTTATTGCAGAAGCTAACTGGTCTGAACATAATCTGATTCTTGAACAACTGTTGCAAACTTTTCGTGCACAAGGACTCACAGTTAATCTTAGCAAATCGCACTTTGGCAAAACTTCCATAAAATTTTTTGGACATGTAATTTCAGCAGAAGGTATTGCGCCTGACCCGGAAAAACGTCAAGCTTTACGTGAAATTACTGTTCCGACGACGAAGAAACAACTACGCAGCTTTTCTGCATTAATTAACTTTATCCGTAAATTTGTTCATTACTCTGCTTTAGACACCCCTAGATTATGCCAATTGACGGGTAAAAACGCTATTTGGTCCTGGGATAGCCAAGCACATTCTGAATTTGTGAATTTGAAACATGCCTTGTTGAATGCACCTCTTTTATCACACCGAGATCTTACTAGAAATTTTTCCATTGCCACCGACACTTCTAACACCACTTTAGGCGTACACATTTTTCAGGAAACTGAAGAAGACGGTAATACAGTAATTAAAAACATCGCCTTTGCAAGTCGCATTCTGTCACCTGCTGAACGCAATTATTATGTCACAGAACTTGTAACATTATGTGTTGTATGGGCATTAACGAGATTTAGGCATTTTCTTTATGGAAGACATACGACCGTTTACACAGATCATAGAGCTATACAGTTTTTACTTTCCGCAACATTTACACACGACAGGTTAAGCAGATGGAAACTTTATTTAGAGGGATTTAATTTTACAATTGTTCACATTCCCGGTACACAAAATGTTGTAGCAGATGCACTATCCCGTTCTCTCAGTAACTCAGCAAGACATCGCAACCAACGTCTGCCAAGCAAATTCTAGCGTCATGTGTCTTCAACAAGTTGCATTTGAAAATTTCATTTCGTGACATAGCACAGGAGCAATGCAAAGACAACGTTTGGAAAGAAATTAAACACCTATAGCAAGATAGGAATAATATTACCATCCGAAACCATTACACGATACGCAATAACATTCTGTTTCACCGCTCTCGCCCTGAGAAAAACCACTGGTTATTATGTATACCTGACGAGCTTGTTAACAAATTAATTTGGTATACTCATTAAAGTTACGCACATTATGGATCCAGGTAATGTTTTCTTATACTGAGACAGAACTGTTATTTTTCCAACATGGAGAAACGTATTCGACGAGTTTTAGCGTCATGTAAAATCTGCCAGAAAGCTAAATCAGACACGGCTTCACATATTCCTCCGTTACATCCTATTGTACCCGTTAAATTGAGACACATTGCCGCTGTAGACATTTTCGTCCGATTCCCAGAACTAATAGAGGTTTTTGCTATATCTTTGTCGCTGTTGAACTCACTTCGAAATTTGTTACCTTAACTCCGTTACGCAAAACTACTGCTAAATCTGTTTCGAATGCATTTGTAAAACATTTTCTGTTAAATTTAGGGCATATATTGAAAGTAATTTCCGACAATGGACCACCGTTTCGATCTGCGATATGGACATGTATGTTACGAGCTAGAAACATATCTCCGATCTATATATCCAAGTATCACGCTTCGTCGAACCCTTGTGAACGACTAACGAAATTAGTAGGTAAACTGTGTAGAATATACAGCCATAAAAAAACATATTGATTGGGACGCACACATACTCTCATTCCAGGATGTAATTAACTCCATACCAAATGAAACTACTAAGCTATCTCCTACTGTTGTATTAAAAAAATGTTGAACTATCTAACAAAATTAAAGTATTAGTATCGTTCCCTACATCTCGTCGACTTCGTCACCATGAAATAATTGACATTGCGCTCAACAACATCAAACGTGCCACAGAGCGCCGGAGAAGACAGCAAAAACAGGTTTGTACACGACGTGACTTTCATATAGGACAGAAGATATTAGTACGTACACACTATTTATCCAGCAGAGGAAAGAGTAGATGCAATGAATTTGAGCTTCTATACGCAGGTCCATACAGAATTCGCAGCATTCCTCACCCCAATGTAGTACTCGTACATGTTGAAACTTGGAGAACCAGAAAAGGCAAAGGCAATCACCATATTTCCAATATTAAACCCTTTATTGAATGAACATACTTTACGATTTATCACACTGTAATGCCATTTCCAGATATTTTTTCCTGGCAAGTGACCGGCAAGGTAAGGTTAGCACGTCGCTTTTGTTGTCGTCACATATCAGACAGTGCACATTCTCCATTTTTTTGTGTATGTATGTTTGTTTTCCTATCGAAAGTAGAATTTTTTTCTGTATGCACTACGAAATCTTTAAAATGTAACAAACACCAGTTGACTTTGACATTTTTGGGTTATGATACCTCAATATTTTGACTATTCTAGATTTTCTTGGTACTACATTATGATACTGTGTATACATTTTTTGCACTTGAAAATTGTCTATGGTTTTGACCTAATACGTTTTCTGTCATGCTATGTTGTATGCTTAGTTATATCACTAGAAACAAGTTTTTATTTAATGGGTATATGAATTAAATGCAAAATATTAATCCACATTCATCATTTTCAGAAATCAATAACGTGTAAAAGAAATAAATTAAACAAACCACAGTTCCTTACTATGAAATGAAAGTTTAACCATCGGAATGAACGAAAGAAAATGCAATACCTTGCCATGAAGAGTAACTGGATCAGAATTAACAAGCATTAACAAGAATATACTATACACATCGTATGATAGCAGTTTTCACTAATTATTTTTTCTTTCAGAATACGAGGCGATTGATGCAGGCTGTCAGCCAGAGCTACAGCTGTTAATTTTAGTGATGATATATGCTAGAAGTAAGAAACTCTATACAATATGAAGTAATGAATGATAATGAATAGTTGTATGAAGTAAATGGTAATATTAATATGACTGATGAAGTGTCTATTTTTTGCAGATGATAATAAATGATGATGAATAGTTGCGTGAAGAATATGGTAATATGAATAATGAAGTTTTTCTTTGCAGGTGATGATAATGATGAAGTTATTATAATATGAATAATGAAGTTTTTCCTTGCAGGTGAGAATAATGATGAAGTTTATATATATACTATCAGTTATGAGATGCTATGTAGTTATTTAAGTATTTGTTGCAGTTCTTTTTGACAGTATGTCTTATGTTGTATAGTATAATGACTGAATGTTTTGGGAAAGACAGCTAGAGTGCATACATAATGAGTACACGTTTCATTATCTGTTAAAAATAGTTTTCTACTTTTCAACATAATATACATTTTTTTCTTTCAGGTCAATAACCCATTTTGTAATTTTTCCAGGAGAAGCTTTTCATGATATCAATATGCTATAAGCATTTAGTTATTAAACCTGTTCCAGTACTTGCATTTTTTTAACCAGTTGTGTCTATCATTTATGAATGTGATCACATATACTGTACTTGTTTCATAACCTTGCTACAGGTGACTCATGTCGAATCACGTCATTAATCCTTATTTCCAGTAATAAGTCAAAAGCTAATATTTTCATGCCCCAGCAATTAATTATCGATCCCAATGCAATGCATTGCTAGCAAAAAAAAACTTATTACCAGTCCCAACTATTACCAGTATACAACTAAATAATGCTACCAGTTGAAGATATATTTCTAGTCCCAAATATAACGCAAATTTGTCTGTTGTATTGAATCCACTATATCTATGTATTATTAGACTACAGACCTTGAGTAATAGTTACAGTGTGTTACATTTTAAATATGTCCTACGTCACTTGAATGATGAGTTCTGCGTAATACTGAATGATGTTTTGTAATAGTGCATGAATGCTATGCCAATGATTACTGTAATGAGATGTATTGATGCGAATAATTACTGTAACGAGATGACTTATGATGCCAATGTTTACTGTAATATGATGACTTGTGCATAAATGCTATGGCAATAATTAACTCTTGTTTTAAATGACGATTTCTGAATAATGCAAAAAAAATGTTTTGTAAGTGGACAATGAATGCCACTGATTAGTGCTATGAGATGACTTATTCATAAATGAATACCAATAATTACTGCAATGAGATGAGTTATTAATAGTGTTTTGTAATACTCAATACTTGCTACATGTTTAGTAAGTGGACAATGAATGCCACTGATTACTGTAATGAGATGACTTTTGCATAAATGCTATGCCAATCATTACTGTAGTAAGATGACTTATTAATAATGTTCTGTAATACTCCATACATACTGCTTAAATACTGTGTAAATAGCCAGTGAATGCCAATAATTATTCAGATCGGTTGTTACACTAGTGTAATTCTATGATGACTAGCATAAGACGTAATGTATCAATCACCTTCTGACCTAATTACCAGCAATTACTGCAATATCCGTATGTCCTGTCCATCCTCATGATCATGGAGCACTATATTTGGTTTTTGCACTAATTCTCTGTTGATGTGAGAGTATGGATTCTACAAGAATGTGGTGTTGACATATCAAGCTGTCCACCACCTTGAGCTAAGGAGATGTCATGAGCTAAGGAGATGTCATTATGGTCCTACTGTTTGGTTACCTAATGTACTACCAAAACGATAACATACAATATTAATACAACATTTCAGTGTCTTGGCTACACTGATAAATACTTCAGGGAAGAGAACTTCAGATTGTCTCACTTGGTGTTGTACTTCTGTTGAAAGATATGGACTTTCAGTGCAGCTACGTGCAACCTACTGTGCTACAGCCATGATGTAATCCTTCCCATTCCTTTCCTAGTTCTTGTAAAATGGTAAAGACTTATACAGTGCGTATAAATTCTTGTAAAATGCTAAAGACTTCTACAGTGAATGTGCACTTTATTTCATTTCTTAATGCTTTCAGTTGTTGTAAAAAAATGCAAAGATTTATACAGTGCGTGTGAACTTAATTTCATTTGTTAATATGATCAGTTGTCCTAAATATGCTAAAGATTTTTACAGTGCTTGTGAACTTTATTTCATTTGATAATATATTCAGTTCATGTAAAGATGTTAAACTTTTACAGTGCGTGTGCACTTTATTCCACTCCCTGATATGTTTACTTCATGTAAAAATGCTAAAAACTTTTACAGTGCGTGTGCACTTTATGTTATTCGTTAATATATTTCGTACACCTTGTGTCATTTCTTGATACGTTCTGTACTCAGTGCGTGTGCACTCTATTTCATAGGGGCCGTAAAGTAATATTAATAAAAATAGCTAACATGATATCTGCCCATATTTGCAATTCACTAGGGCTGCCTGACTAAGAGTAGTAATTTGAAAAGACCTCTACTCGGAAACGGATTATCGTCTTTCGAGAGCATTCTGTATATAATTTTGTCACTACAGTACTTCTGACTGTTCTACTCAATGCGCTTACTTGCCAAAGCCTTCTCCCCACTCCTTTCAATTGCTATACAGACTCTCCGTATTGTCAACATGCAGGGTAGCAAATAAAATTGCATAATTCCATAACCAAAAGAAAAATGTTTTCTATCTGGTTATAAGTTCTCCACTAGGAATCTCACATCGTGAGGCGTTAGTAATTTTTTTATACAGAAATGGGGGTGATATTCAGTATCAACTGACGTCGAAAAACTGGGAAAAAAAGAGAATCAAGTCAGTTTAGATGTGGTGTTACATGGTAATGCTGAAAATTATGTGGACTGCTAAGAACACGAGAGGCATTTTTTACGTTGGGACTGATAGTGGACGTAAGATTGAAGAAAAGCCAAAGCACGTTCATAGGATTTGTCGACCTGGAAAAAGCGTTAGACAATATCAAATGGTGACAGATAAGAAGTTCTGAGAAAAATAGGGGTAAGCTATAGGGGAAGGAGAGAAGTTTACAATATGTACATGAGCCAAGAAGGAATAAGAGTTGAAGACAAAGAACAAAGTCCTATGATTAAAATGTGTTTGAGGCATTGTAAGAGGTCCATGATTAAGGAATTTGTTGTTAGCGCACTCGATCAGATGTAATTTCGAAGGATTGCTCACGCGCTGCCTGCGATATGTAAGCTATAAAGAATCTCACACCAAAGAGCAGTGTTGAGTGCAGTAGGAACTGTGTGTTAGTACGAGTAAGGTGTTGCTAGCGAGCAGTCTGGTGTATCGTGTTGGCTGGGCCGGTCGTGGTGGAGCGATGGCGGAGCCTGAGCGTTGTAGCATAAGGTAAAAATGGTTCAAATGGCTCTGAGCGCTATGCGACTTAACATCTGTGGTCATCAGTCGCCTAGAACTTAGAACTAATGAAACATAACTAACCTAAGGACATCACACACATCCATGCCCGAGGCAGGATTCGAACCTGCGACGTAGCAGTCGCGCGGTTCCGGACTGAGTGCCTAGAACCGCGAGACCACCGCGGCCGGCGTACCATAAGGTAAAATCAGCCTCGCGCATACGTAGTATTGTTATATCAAGTCCCATGTAAATATTTTAAAAAAATCCCTTAATAATAATCTTTCTCATAAAAAGTAACTTTTGACAATCATTCATTTCAATTTAAAGAATTTACTAATTTCTCCAATCCTTGGTCATCCCGATTGTTGAAAAGAAACATGAGTTGTTTCTTTTATACATGACAAATCTATCGGCCAGCATTGCACTGAGCTGCGCCAGAAAAATTTCTTATAGGAGCAGATATATACGCGTTATCCGGCGACCTAATTGAGGTAAGATTTTTCAATTTATTCAGAATGAATGTTCAGGGCCATGACGCAGCACTGCTGACGTCCTAAATTTACCAGTTTAAATTCACAGTGATTATTGAAAGGGTATAAGTGAGTTACATTTTTTATTATTGAGAGATTAGTCACATTTTATTATTGATAGGTTACGCAATTTTCCTGTTGATAGGTTATACTGAATGTGAACGACATAATTATATTTTTTACTGTTGAGAGGTTAGGGAATTTTTCTGTTTTGAGATTACACTAAATGTGAATATTATTTATATTATTTTATTTTTGTGGGGAGGTGCAACATGGGTTTAGTCTTTCACCTCTACTGTTTAATCTATACATCGAAATAAAAGAAAGATTCAAGAATGGAATTAAGATTCAGGATGAAAGGATGTTAATAATAAGTCGCTGTGTAATGTTGCTACCCACAGTGAAAGTGAAGAAGAATTGTAGGATTTCTTGAGTGAAATGAACAGTAATCAGTACAGAATATGGCTTGAGAGTAAATCGAGAGTGACGAAAGTAATGGAGGTAGTAGTAATGAGAACAGCGAGAAACTTAACATCAGAATTGGGATCACGAGATAGCAGCAAAATATTCCGTGATTGAAGGAACAAGGAGGACATAAAAAGCATACTACCGCAGGCGAAACGAGCATTCCTGGCCAAGTGAAGTCTACTAGTCTCAAACATAGGCCTTAATTAGAGGAAGACATTTCTATGAATGTGCGGATGGAGCACATCATTGTAGACTGAGGTGACAAAAGTCAGGCTATACTTCATAACATCGTGTCGGACCTCCGTTGGCCGGCCTAGTGCATCATCTTGAAGGGGCATACACTCAACAAATCAGAAGTTCCCCCGCAGAAATATTGTCATCCTGCGTCTATAGGCGCTTATAATGGTGAAAGTGTTGCCGGTGCAGGATTTTCTGCACGAAATGACCTCTCGATTATGTTCCATAAATGTTCGACGGGATTCACATCGGCTGATCTGGGTGGGCAAAGCATTGTCTCAAACTGTCCAGAATGCTCTATAAACCAAACGCGAACAACTGTGGCCCAGTGACACGATATCGTTTTTGTGAACATGGAGTCCATGAATGGCTACAAATGGTCTCCAAGTAGACGAATATAAACATTTCCTATCAATCGGTTCAGTTTCACCAGAAGACCGAGTCTAGTCCATGTAAACACAGCCCACACCATTATGAAGCCACCGCCAACTTGATCAGTGGCTTGTTGACAATTTGGTCCGCGGCTTCGTGGTGTATGCGACGCACTTGAATCCTACCATCAGCTGTTACCAACTAACATTGGGACTCATCTGACTAGGCAACGGTTTTCCAGTTGTTTAGGGTCCAACTGACATCGTCACGAGCCCATAAGATGCTCTGCATGCGATGTCGTACTTTCAGCAAAGCCACTGCAGTAGTCTATTAACGCCAGATTTCGCCACACTGTCCCAACGGATGCTTTTGTTGTATGTCCCACATTGATTTCTTCAGTTATTTAAATCAGTGTTGCTTATCCATTAGCTAGTGAAATGAAGACCACTGGCCACTGAGCATTAGAATCAGAATTTAAAAGAAACTTGGAGGACTTAAAATCAAATAAGGCAGAAGGGATAGATAACATTCCATCAAAATTTCGAAAATCGTTGGGGGAAGAGGCAAAAAAACGACTGTTCACGTTGGTCCGTATAATGTATGAGTCAGGCGACATACCATCTGACTTTCGGAAAAACATCATCTACACAATTCCGAAGACGGCAGGAACTGACAAGTGTGAGAATTGACGCACTATCAGCTTAACAGCTCATGCATCCCATTAGCTGACAAGAATAATATACAGAAGAATGGAAAATAAAACTGAGGATGCGCTAGATGACGATCAGTTTGGCTTTAGGAAAGGTAAAGGCACGAGAGAGGCAATTCTGACGTTGCTGTTAATAATGGAACCAAGAGAATAAAAATCAAGAAAAGGATTTGTCAGCCTGGAAACAAATTTCGATAGTGTAAAATGGTGCAAGATATTCGAAATTGTGCGAAAAAAAGTGTTAAGCTATATGGTCCATACACAATACTTTCAAAGGCTAAGAGGGAATAATAAGAGTAGGCGACTAAGAACGAACTGCTCGTATTGAGAACGGTGTGAGACAAGGATGTAGTCTTTATCCCCTACTGTTCAATCTCTGCACCGAGGAAGTAATGATGAAAACAAAGAAAGGTTCAAAATTCGAGTGATGGTGAAGAAGAATTACACGATCTAGTAAACAGAATGAAAAGTCTGTGGAGTACAGATTGAGAGTAAATCGAAGAAAGATGAAGGTAATGAGAAGTAGTAGAAATAGAACAGTGGGAAACTTAACTTCATCTACTTCGTGATGATCAATCTGGATGTTGAGCAATTCTTCTACCTACGCAACAAATTAGCCAGTGACAGACGGAGCAAGTAGGACATCAAAAGCAGACTAGCACTGGCAAAAAAGGCACTCGTGGCCAAGAGAAGTCCACTGACATCTAATGTTGGCCTTCATTTGAGGAAGAAATTTCTGAGAATGTACAGTCGTATCCGAACGACCTGAATTGCATTTCGCCTGATTTGCATGCAACCCACATAACGCAGCTGTCTAGCAGGTCCTCTAATCGCTCCTCGGTATTGTCGTTTGACTATAGAAAATGGCTGCAACAAGTCACCAATAGAAAACACTGCTCTGTATCGCAATAACTCAAGATGTTGAGTAACACCAAGGTACTACAAATATCAGAGAACCCCTTATCATAGATATGATTGTCCTTAAGGCTTGTAAGCTCACATTTATTACAATAAATGACATACCTAAAATGTTACCAATCCCATTGTCTTCCTTGAGTGAGCATTGGAAGACATTTACATACACGTATACAATACCGTGAATACTTCGAATTATATAGTTAAAGTTACTCTCATAAACTAATTTTGTTTTGTTAATTCCTCTGGGTCTTCAGCGTGCAATATGTGTTGTAGATACAGTCGTAGACAAAAAAAAATTGACAGTCGAGTCGTTCTCGTGAAGTGGACAATACAGTGGTGCTTCCCTAAGAATTCTGTGTCCAGCAATATGCTCGATCTGGCAACATTGTACACTGTGTCACTTCTACCATTCCACTCCCGAATAGCGCGTGGGAAAAACGAACACCTAAACCTTTCTGTTCGAGCTCTGATTTCTCTTATTTTATTTTGACGATCATTCCTACCTAAGTAGGTTGGGCTCTTCGTGACTAACCAGCAATATGATATGATTACATTAGTGCTTGTTCCATAGATTATGAATACGACATTTCGTAATGATGTGGAAAGTATAATTTTAATGAAAGATGATTTACATACCATGATTCAATTTCTTTACAACAATATTTTACTCTCTCTCTCTTTCTTTTTTATTTCTCTCTCTCTCTCTCTCTCTATCTCTCTCTCTCTCTCTCTCTCTCACACACACACACACACCCACACACACACACACACACACACACACACACACAAATTCTTTTTGTATTTTTATTTGTTTGTTGTGCTCGACTATCGGCGAGGGCCGAAAACGTCCATCAGTGAGTTTCTTAGTTTTGAGTACACTTACGAAATATGAAAACAACTATGAGAGTTACTGATTAATGAAGCTTAATTTTCAGTCAGTTCTGAGTATTATTAGTAACTACGCTCCAGTCCCTAAAACTATTTACAGAAATGTGAATCAGATGGATTTCGTTTTCCAGGCCGTAGCAGCCGCATCATTGAGAATCCAGCTATGATCACATCCCAGCCCGATGTAGAAACACATCGGTTTGTCTTTTCCTGCTGGTACTGTAACTGAGATTTGGCAGCAAGGCAAGATATGTTTAGCAACTCTGTGATCGACGAGTTACTTCCTGGTGTGCACGGAATTAACCCTCAAAGTTCACTTGATTGAATAATCAGAGTTATTATCGCTTGAGGTGTGACAAAAGATTGTAAATTTACGGTTTTCAGCCCACGAAAGTCGTTGCACTTGAAAATCGCAACTAATATCGTCCTTTAAATACGAGTTCTAGGTTCTAGCTTTTATTGGCCTCGTAAAAGGATGTGAAGATAAATGAATCTTCCCTAGCTCTGTGGTAACGTGCTGATCTGTGAAAAAGCGTCTGTTATGGTTTGCTGTTCCAGTCTTGCTGACTGTAACGTTTATATCCCTTCTGTGAAAGAGATACAGGCACTCAGATCAAACATCGATAAGGAAATCTCAAGAAAATACTTTCGGTTCATGTCGCAATGGTGAAAAACGTACAATGCTGCCCAACAGGTAACGCCACTTTCCGCTGCTAACAAGCAAATTTTGGGTTTCTAGGGATACATAACATTATCTATGAAATGCCACATTTGCATACCACTTAAGTGTGACACAGCATACCAATCAAACACAGATCCAATCGAAATCCAAGTGAATAGTATTTTACTAATTCGTGCCGATAGAGGCACACTTGTGTACAGATTCTCAGTTTTATGGAAACAGAGTTTCGTTGTAAGGGTATCGTGGGCAGTTTTATTTAATTTCTTATAATACAGTGCATAATTTTCGTAAGGTTTCTTTTAGTGTTGTTAAAACAACAGTAAACATAAGAGAGAAATTAATCATCAATGATATATGCGAATTCTCTGACGTTATCTATAACAGTTTGGCAATGCACATGCAGTTTATTGATTACATGCATGTAGAAAACTTGTTCTGAACTAAAGCTGTCGACAAGGTTTCATGAAGAATAAAGTGCCACTAACACACGACAGTTAGTGTAGAAAATACCTTTCTGACATATTTTGGCACGATGCGCCCTCCCCATACACAAAACAAAAGTTTCGAGATGCATCTACTGCCTGGTCGTCTATTAAACCTGAAAAGAACAAAACGTCGCAGAAGTTAGCACTTTATCCACATTTTTGGGGTGAGAAGTGAAGGGAATTATGTTCAAAGTTCCATTAGACTGATAACTTCTGAGCGACAGACAGTTACAGCTTTTCTTTTGCACTGCACGACGTTTTCAACAAACAGATAGCACAATAGAGTAGCTCAAATGGAAAGGAATTTAAATTTCTGCATCCTACACTGTTGGCAGTCTGTGTAGGTTGGAGTTACGTGATTTTATTTCGGTGATTACAAAATAGACTCGAATGTATGCACTGGGTAGCCGAAGCAGCTAGTTCATGGCGATTCAGTCAACCAAGTAAATGAATGTACTGAACACGCTGCAAACCATTACAGGGAGCCTGTGTGTCAGAATTCTCGTCCAGTCTGACGCAACGTTGTTATGATAGAAAGATGAGTCACAGAGAAGAGTATTTGGTGGTCTATTGGCTTGAAGATAGTTTCATATACTTATGGTCTGGGTTGGATTCCAACTTCTGCTGATATTTTTGATAAGGAGAGACAAATTCTCTTCTCTTCTGGCTACGTCAAGTGAAGAAAGTATAATGGCATTGTGGTCTGAAATTCACGTTAAACATATATTCATTCTCCAGCAAGGAGACGTTAGGTTTCATTCTCCAGCAAGGAGACGTTAGGTTGAACCACAATAAAGTCAAGAGTCGCGTCACGTTGAAACTCAATCAGCAGTAACCTTTCTTATACTAGTTATTTATTTCTAGAAACGAAACAAAAGCAATGTAGGGTCACAGGACACTTATTCCATCTTTTATTTGAGCTTTTGTGTGTCGATAAAATTGGTTCTGAACTGGGAATGCAACTCAGACCGCACTTAACGTGGAATTCGATCCCTTCGTGACAATACAGATCGACTACAATTTGTTGTTTGTTCAAAACTGCAGATTCCTCAACATCTCCACATACTGCGCGTGAATAGGTTTGAATCTTGGCCCGACACTAAATTTATCATTATGTATTATCAAGCTCTAGCATGAGAACAGCTATCTGCTGGTGGATAATAATTCAGATTTTTAATGTATTTTTATTCGTTGTCAACACTAACTATATCTGACGTTTCTGATGCCCAGTGAGACACAGAACTATTCGCGAGATCACTGTAAATTCAAGGATGTTATTCCGTGCTGCTGTTGGAGAAAAATTCGGTAGCTAACGTCTCTTTGTGTGCAGGCAACAACGATATGTGTGGGGTTCGATTCGCAGTCAGCACTGAACCCTTCTTCGTAGTATTTCTAGTTCACACATGCTCACATGTCTCTGCTGGTTTAACAAACCCATATTTAACTTTCGTTTTCTCTGGAATATAACAGCGATAGATGCCAGCTTGGAGCTCTGAAAAGGAAAAAATTCGTCTCGTCATTTCAGTTAAAACATCTAGCTACTCCCGAGAAAGTCCGATATGTCACACTTGATTGTGCTTCGATAACAATCCGATTAGGTTTTAGGTTCGAATCCCTGTCCAACACAAAGCTGTATCTCACGGCATTTCAAGTACGTTACTTGTGAAGAAGCAATATTTAACATCTCTTAGTTCGTTAAAGAGGACAATAGATGTTGGGTAGGAATTCTCGTCCGTTTAAAATGTTTACGTTATGTAATTTGAAGTTGACATTTGCTAACTGATACTGTCTAAAATCGAAGTGTATCACTCTCTGTATGCCTAGTCAGGAATGACTGTTAGTTTCCGTCAGTCACGAAGTCTTTGCTTAGTGTGCATGTCCTGGGTTTCAATCCATATGCAGAACGAGACGGTTCACCGTATCATTTGAAGTTCATACATATTCTCAACTAGCTACTCATGAATAACTTAATTTTTTAATGTCATTTTGTGTTAAACAATAAGTACGGTATGTTACTTTGAAGAGGAAATCATGAATACGACGAACTTAATACGTGAATTACCTATGTGACGTAATAATGAGAATGGTAGCATTTCAGGTATATGCCGGCCGCGGTGGTCTCGCGGTTCTAGGCGCGCAGTCCGGAACCGTGCGACTGCTACGGTCGCAGGTTCGAATCCTGCCTCGGGCATGGATGTGTGTGCTGTCCATAGGTTAGTTAGGTTTAAGTAGTTCTAAGTTCTAGGGGAGTAATGACCACAGCAGTTGAGTCCCATAGTGCTCAGAGCCATTTGAACCATTTTTAGCCATTTCAGGTATGCCATTTATTGTAATAAATGTGAGCTTACAAGCCTTAAGGACAATCTTATTTGTGATATTTGTAGTACCTTGGTATTACTTAACATCTTGAGTTATTGCAATACAGAGCAGTGTTTTCTAGTGGTGACTTGTTGGAGCCATTTTCAATAGTCAAACGACTGTACCGAGGAGCGATTAGAGGACCTGCTACACAACTGCGTTATGTGGGTTGCATGCGAATCAGGAGAAATGCAATTCAAATCGTTCAGATACTTTTGAGCACTACTGTACATAATTAGATGACAATTCTGCTGGAACTGGCAGCGCTTGTGGCAAACTACAGTGGCTATCAAATTGTCGATATAACAACCATGGGTCTTGATGTTAGCCATGGCGTGATATTCCTCTTCTTGGCATCGTAAATTTAATCAAACAGGGTAAACAATGAAATCATGGTGGATATACCACTTCCATCCGAGGCTAATTTACAAGCTCTTCGTACCTCAATTTATGCCACAGTAGCTTACCAAGACTGTCTCTGAGCACTCAGTAGCACAGTCAGAACTCGACTAACTCGCCACAAAGGTATCAAAGCCTTGCTTGTCAATTCCACCTTTTCCAGTCTCGTCAAACTACTTCCGTAGCGGCGGGGCTTTGCTACAGGTTTTATATTTAGCTTCCCTACTTATGGACCAGTAAAATATACAGATTTTTTACAAATTATTACATTCACAGACTATTACTCATAAAACCAGAGGTGCAAGTGCAACATAATTTCTTAAAACGCCAAAATAATTGTCATGATTATTACATACATTGAAGCGCCAAAGAAACTGGTATACACATGCGTATTCAAATACGGAGATATGAAACAGGCAGACTTCGGCGTTGCGGTCGTCAACGCCTATATAAGACAGCAAGTGTCTGGCGCAGTTGTTGGATCGGTTCCTGCTGTTACAGTGGCAGGTTATCAAGATGTAAATGAGTTTGAACGTGGTGCTATAGTCGGAGCATGAGCAATGGAACACAGCATCAACGAGGTAGTGATGAAGCGGGGATTTTTCCGTAAGACCATTTCACGAGTGTATCTTGAAAATTAGAAATCCGGTAAAACATCAAATCTCCGACATCGCTCCTGTAGGAAAAAGATCCTGCAAGTACGGGACCAACGACGACTGCAGAGAAGCGTTCAATTTGACAGAAGTGTAAGCCTTCGGCAAATCGCTGCAGAGTTCAGTGCTGGGTCATCAACAAGGGTCAGCGCGGGGAGCTTTCAACGAAACATCACCGATATGGACTTCCGGAGGCGAATGTCCAGTCATGTACCCTTGATGACTTCACGACACAAAGCTTTACACCTCGCCTGGGTCCGTGAACGCCGACATTTGACTGCTTATGACTGGAAACATGTTGCCTGGTCGAACGAGACTCGTTTCAAATTGTATGGACGTGTATGGGTATGGAGACAACTTCATGAATCTATAGACCCCGCATGTCATCAGGGGCTGTCCAAGCTGGTGGAGGCTCTGTAATCATATGGGGCGTGTGCAGTTGGAGTGATATTAGACCCCTTGTACGTCTAGATACGACTCTGACAGGTGACACATACGTAAGCATCCTGTCTGATCACGTGCATCCATTCATGTCCGTTGTGTATTCCGATGGACTTGGGCAACTCCAGCAGGACACTGTGACACCCCACACATCCAGAATTGCAACAGAGTGCCTCCAGGAGCACTCTTATGACTTTAAACACTTCCGATGGCCACCAAACCCGCCAGACACGAACGTTACTGAGGATATCTCGGATGCCTTGCAACGTGCTGTTCAGAAGAGATCTCCACCCCTTCGTATCCTTCCGGATTTATGGACAGCTCTGCAGTGTTCATGGTGTCAATTCCCTCCAGTGCTACTTTAAACCTTAGTCGAGTCCTTGCAAACTTCGTGTTGCGGCTTTTTTGGGTGCTCGCGATGGCCTTACACAATATTAGGCAGGTGTACCAGTTTCGTTGGCTCTTCAGTGTATTTACACAACCAATGATCTTGACTATGCCGATACACTAGAGTACAATGTTAGCAGAGACCTTGAACGGATTATACATTAACCTATCGATTATTGGTGTTACACCATCACCTCTACTGACCTCGGCCTCAGTGTGAAACCGTGTACGTTGTACAGTATACGGCGTGGAGTTTTGATTTTGTGATAGTGGTTCATCAGTGATAGACTTCCGACCAAACAATAATTTCAGAGTTATTGCTTAGCGTTAGCGAATGACAACCTCATAGATTTACAATTTTTTTTGTATCAAAAAATCAGAGAGATTAAAAATTGTGCGTTCGCACCGTATGGAGTTGCGTCCCCGAAGACATTGTTTGCGAATGAGTTCATTTTCTACTTTTTGTAATAAAGTATTATTTATAAGGACTACACAGGAATATTTCTTGCGTGTGTGGATTCACTCTTGTTGTTACAATACTGACGGTGTGAGAAGAGAACCAGGGAAGCGTTATTCGACTGATCGGGTTTTTACCGAAATACTCGTTATTTCGCCGTAGCTTGTAAAATGAATTAGTGCCTTACGGTGAAGCCGTGTCACTAGATAAGTGATCCTCTCATTCAGCTCTTATCACTGCTCTTTTGAACGACCATACACGAACCAGAAGTGACTTTCAGACTAATTTGCAGTACTCGCGTTACGTATCACTCCGCGTCTTACAGAAGGAGCTGCAATACCGGTCAAGGGGTAGATCTTTGGGACTGGAGTTGGTGATAGGCATTCCGTAACCAAGCTGTCTGACTCTATTAAGACCACATACACATGCCTGGCGTGGACTGATGCTCTCTAAACTGGTGACCCCTACTTGACACAAAAAAACAGAATCTCAATGCAGTTGACTGGAGAAGACGGGGATTTGGTCCCCTCGTAAATGAGAGAACCGCCGAAATTGATGTAAACTGGCAATGTCTGAGTCGAAGATAAATCCAGAAGAAAGTAGCTTACGGTAATACGATGTATCAAAGTTTTTTAAAATTATTATTACAATAGATACTTAACGGGCAAACTGAAACTGACCGGGATGTTGCGCTACAAACACTAATCTCAACAATATGCAGCGGTTTATCAAAGTCTTGCAAAAAAGGGCAGCTCATTTTGTATTATCACGTTATAGGGGAGAGAGTGTGGCATATATGATACACGAGTTGGGATGGAAGTCATTACAGCATAGACGTTTTTCGTCGCGGCGAGACCTTCTTACGAAATTTCAGTCACCAACTTTCTCTTCCGAATGCGAAAATATTTTGTTGAGCCCAACCTACATAGGTAGGAATGATCATCAAAATAAAATAAGAGAAATCAGAGCTCGAACAGAAAGGTTTAGGTGTTCGTTTTTCCCGCTCGCTGTTCGGGAGTGGAACAGTAGAGAGATAGTATGATTGTGGTTCGATGAACCCTCTGCCAAGCACTTAAATGTGAATTGCAGAGTAGTCATGTAGATGTAAATGTAGATTTGCATGGAGGAATGTATTCGGTGAGTTCACATACCCGAACCCACTGAAATGATCCTTATCTAAATAAATGAAAACAGCTTTCCATTCAGAAACCACGGTGAGAAGTAAACACGCACTGTTGGTCTGGAACATTTAACTCATGTGCAGCAGGAAACATGTGGACTCCCAAATGCCCAGATCCTATTTGATAATGTTCTGACATGACGATCCTTCAATTCCCACTTGGTTTGTAAACCGGAGTTGTGATTTTGCTGGAATGTTTTGCAAAAATGTCTCACATCTGAGGAACATCTTCTGGTGTTCGTAGTCGTATCGGAAAGATTTATAATAACGTCTTTTATAATAATGTCTTTTATGATAACGTCATTGTCATGAACTGTCTAAAACGTTTTCGGAGAAATATTATTTGGTAAAGCTGTAGAGCCAAGTTGAGTAAGGAAATCAGAAATAATCATGAAATGAAAACTATTTATTGCTTTTCTTACATGATTTTGTGATAAGGAAAATACGGATAGGTAACTCTGAGGACTACTACACTGGCGCAGATGTAAAGACACTGACCAGTCCATGCCCTGTGCAAGCTGGTGCTTCTTCAACAAAGCCGTTAAATCCTAATCCTGGTTACTGTCGATGAATTGTCGTGACAGTAAAAATAAAAAGTTAATAAGAAAGCAAAGGAAACTACCTTACCTGCCATCTGAATAGATACCTTTCCTAAGAGATGTGACTATCTATAAATGTTTGTCAAGCCTGTTCTTGAAACTTCCTGGCAGATTAAAACTGTGTGCCCGACCGAGACTCGAACTCGGGACCTTTGCCTTTCGCAGGCAGGTGCTCTACCATCTGAGCTACCGAAGCACGACTGACGCCCGGTGCTCACTGCTTTACTTCTGTCAGTATCTCGTCTCCTACCTTCCAAACTTTACAGAAGCTCTCCTGCGAAACTTTCCCTCAGGCTGTGGCTAAGCCATGTCTCCGCAGTATCCTTTCTTTCAGGAGTGCTAGTTCTGCAAGTTTCGCAGGAGAGCTTCTGTAAAGTTTGGAAGGTAGGAGACGAGATACTGGCAGAAGTACAGCAGTAACCACCGCGCCTGAGTCGTGCTTCGGTGGCTCAGATGGTAGAGCAACTGGCCGCGAAAGGTAAAGGTCCCGAGTTCGAGTCTCGATAGGGCACACAGTTTTAATCTGCCAGGAAGTTTCATATCAGCGCACACTCCGCTGCAGAGTGAAAATCTCATTCTGGAAGCCTGTTCTTGTTAAAATTAGAACATCTATCGAGACGTCTGAGCCGTAAAGTCAGTGAGGTGAAAACGGTAATTTACCTTCCTTTGTAATCCGTTAATTACAGTGACACCTGTCTCGCAACCTTAGGAAATATGCTTACGTTTCAGAGCACTGCTACGAAACTTGCTTGCGATTTGAAACTATGTGCTGGTCCAGATCTCCAAACGGAACCTTCCCTTTCGTGGCCAATTTTCTTCCTAAATTAGCTATCCTGGTACGTTTCACAATAAGCACCAGAGGTTCATTTCTGCCAGTACTTCTCGACTACTTTTCAGACTTATTCAGAATACGGGTACGGTTATTCTGTCCTTGTGGGTGACTATCGGAAGGCTGGCCTAACTTCAAGTACTTGCTGTAAATAGACAAACTCTTTACGGTGTTTTGTCACTATGTTATCAGGTACCCAGTGTATGTTGCCCTATCTCTGGTGTTCAAAACAACTGCAAGCCGTTTGGCATAGCCTTTAGAATCTTGTGGCGTCCTAGATGTATTGGATTCTGTAGACGCTCCTCAAATTCGGAAACAAAAATAATCACAGTAGTTTCTGGAAAATACAGTGCCCTGGGGGAACGACATAATTCATTAATGGATGCAAAAGGTTAGAGATAATATTACTTCTGTCTATGTCTTCTATGCTGCATTCTGATAGTATCACATTTCAATGTTTCCCATAGGGTAACACTGCAGCCATCGGAGTTTGCCCCAAGGTACATTTCTCGCATAGGCAACGTCGTAGAAGCCGTGGTGTTCCGACACGGCCAGTTACTGGTGTAACAGATTCCATGACTCACTATCCAAAGCCGAATATGCTGCCTCTAGCATTGTAACTCTCTATCAGTTCAGCCTCAAATTGCTACATGTTCTGCATCACACAGCGGTAACAAGTACGACTCCATTTTCATCGATGTGTTGCGGACCTTTTCGACATTAGTTATTTCACAGATATTCCCCCACTTTCGTAAGGCGCTACAGGAAACAGCTGACAATATCAGAACTCCCTCTCGGTTTCTCTGGTACTCCTAAGAGCCATCACAACATCAAGTCCTAAGACGAAAGTTACATCTTCTGCCACTCTCTGCTCATGTAATCTGTCGAATGATTGGTCTGTAGCTTCGGCGTTGTTGTATTCTTGTTGTACCCCGTCACATTCCCTGTACATTGTCTACAGGAATTCGTTTTTGTGGTAGAGCGTTGGACTCCACGTTCTGAAGTGTTACATAGTCATCATCTCACACACCGAAATATCTATAAAGGTTCCCGATGATTAGACAGAAATACGTGTTTATATTGGCTTTGTGTTCGCCATGTAACTATTGATGAATTTCTAAGTGTCTAAAAAAGTATTCATTTTTTTGTGTGTATCGAAATGAAAGCAAGTGCAAACATTCTTAATTAAGATGGGGTATTTCACTTCAAAAAGATTGCAGATCGAATGACGTATTTCTTTTTCATTCAAAACATCCAAATAATAAAGGGTTTTTTTAGAGACAGAGAAAGTATATTAGGACATTGAAAGGATAATACAAGACGTAAAGGGAGATGAAAAATCTAATAGTCATGGGGCACTAGAATATAGTTGTAAGGAAATGAGTGGAAGAAAAAGGTTACAGGAGAATGTGGAACTGGGACAAGGAATGAGAGAGGAGAAAGACTGAGTTCTGTAATAAATTTCAGCTACTAATAGCGAATACTCTGTTCAAGAATCACAAGAGGAGGAGTTATATTTGGAAAAGACCAGGTGATTCGGGAAGATTTCAGTTTGATTACATCAGGTCAAACAGAGATTCCGAAATCAGATACTGGATTTAAGGCCTACCTTGGAGCACATACTGACTCAGATCACAACATAGTAGTGATGAAGAGTGGGCTCAAGTTTAAGACATTAGTCAGGAAGAATCAATACGCGAAAGATCTGGGATAGAGAAGTACTAAGGGATGACGAGACACTCTTGAAGTTCGCTAATGCCGTAGTAGAGTGATAAGGAATAGCTCGGTAGGCAGTACATTTGAAGAGGAATGGACGTCTCTAAAAAGAGCAATCACAAAAATTGGAAAGAAAAACATAGGTACAAAGAAGGTAACTGCGAAGAAACCATGGGTAACAGAAGAAATACGTTTGCTGATCGATGAGAGAAGGAAATACAAAAATTTTCAGGGAAATTTAGTACTACAGAAATATAAGTCGCTGAGCAATGAAATAAACAGGAAGTGTAGAGAAGCTAAGACGAAGTGGCTGCATGAAAAATGTGAAAAAATCGAAATAGAAATAATCGTCGGAAGGAATGACTCAGCATATAGTAGAGTCAAAACAACCTTCGGTGACATTAAAAGCCAGGGAGGTAACATTAAAGACTGCAATGCGAGTTCCACTGTTAAATGCTGAGTAGAGAGCGGATAGGTGGAAAGAGAACATTGAAGCAGAAACAAAACGATTATTCACGTTGTTGTGTACAATGTATGAGTTTGGTGACATACTATCTGACTTTCGGGAAAAAATATCACCCACACAAATTGAAGGCTGCAAGAGCTGACAAGTGCGAGAATTATAGCGAGAATTAACAAGCTCTTGCATCCAAGTTGCTGTCAATAATAATATACAGGATAATAGAAAAGAAAATTGAGGATTTGCTAGACGACGATTAGCTTGAATTTAGAAAAGGTAAGGGCACTAGAGACGGAATTCTGACGTCGTGGTTGATAATGGAAGAACGACTAAAGTAAAATCAAGACACGTCCATAGGGCTTGTCGACCTGGAAAAAGCATTCGGAAATGTGAAATGGTGTAAGATGTTTGAAATTCTGAGAAAAATAGGTAGGTAAGCTATAGGGAGAGAGGGGTAACATACAGTAGGTACAAGAGTCAAGATGGAATAATAAGAGTGGACGACCAAGAGGAAGAGGAGATCAGTGTTTAACGTCCCGTCGACATAGTGGTCATTACATGCGGAGCACAAGCTCGAAATAGGGAAGGAACCATCCCGGTATTTGCCTGAAGCGAAAAATGCGGAAAATGTGGATGGTCGGAAGCCGGTTTGAGCCATCGTCCTCCCGAATGCGAGTGCAGTGAGCTAACCACTGCCCCACCTCGCTCTGTGACGACCAAGTGCTAGGTGTAAAAAATGTGTAAGACACCAACGCTGTTCAACCTGTACATCGAAGAAGCAATGATGGAAATAAAACAAAGTTTCAGGAATTTAATTAAAACGCAAGAGGAAAGATATCAGTGATACAATTCGTTGATGACACTGGTATCCTGAATGAAAGTGAAGAAGAATCACTTGATATGCTGAATGGAATGAACAATCTAATGAGTACAGAATATGGACTGAGAGTAAATCGAAGAAAGACGAAAGTAATGAGAAGTAGTGGAAATGAGAACAGAAAGATACTTTACATTAGGATTGATGGTCACAAAGTAGATGAAGTTAAGGAATTCTACTACCTATGCAGCAAAGTAACCAGTGACAGACGGAGCAAGAAGGGCATAAAAAACTAGCACTGGAAAAAAGTGCATTCCTGGCCAAGATAAGTCTACTAGTATCAAACATAGGTCTTAATTTGAGGAAGAAATTTCTGAGAATGTACGTTTGGAGCAGAGCACTGTATGGTAGTCAAACATGGACTGTGGGAAAATCGGAACAGAAGAGAATCGAAGCATTTGAGATGCGGTGCTACTGGCGAATGTTGAAAATTAGGTGGACTGATAAGGTGAGGTATGAGGAGGTTCTGCACAGAATCGCACAGGATAGGAATATGTGGGAAACACTGACAAGGAGAAGGGGCAAGATGATAAGATCATCTGTTGAGACATCAGGGAATAATTTCCATGGGACTAGCGGGAGCCGTAGAGAGCAAAAACTGTAGAAGAAGACAGACTGGTATATGTCCAGCAAATAATTGAGGACGTATGTTGCAAGTGCTACTCTGAGATGAAGAGGTTGGCACAGGAGAGGAATTCGTGGGAGGTCGCATCAAACCACCCAGAAAAAAAAGCCCGGTCATCCTGCGACCATACATTCCCGTCACTACCGCTGCTAGCAGTCATGTGCAGTGGCTAAGTCTTTCTGAAATATCGCAGAAGGGACAGCCAGCTTCTCGTACCTTATTATACGACTTCGTTCAAACCCACTGAGGTGCAGACAATGGCGTCTTTATCGGAGAAGAAACTAATATGTGGAAGACACAGAGAAGGAGAAGGGGCTGTACGCAGCTGTAGAAGACAAAAACTGTAGACGAAGACAGAGATTCGAATACATCCAACAAATAAATGAGGACGTAGGTAACAAGTGCTAATCTGAGATGAAGAATTTGGCACAGGAAAGGAATTCGTAGCAGGCCGCGTCAAACCAGTCAGATGACCGATGACCTAAAAAAAGAAGCTCGGACAGAAGTCTGCTGTTTTCAGAGTGAAAATCCTAAGGGATGACACGAAATGTTGGTGGAGATCGAGATTAGGGAACACGTTTCATCAATTTCTTAGAGGTTCCAAATCGGAACCAGTAATAATATACGCCAGAACTGCTAAAAGCAACATTCTCGGAAAGATCTGGATCACTGTGTCTTAATAGGTATTATAAGGAGTATACACGTGAAATATGCTACCGATTATTGTAACATTAGAACCAGGGCGGTGAGGCAACAATATCGCTACGGGTTTCTTCGGAAACAGCAGCTCAACAGAGCAGCGATGGCTATATAAGGAGGATCCCTGTTAATGACATTCAGTCCAGTTCAGCAGCAGGTGAGGGCAACACGGGGTGACGGCAGGTGCGAGTTTTCACCTGAGTGTAGCCAAGTCTGACTCGACAGGTTGTTCGGCGACTACGCGTCTACAGGTCTTGGCATCTGCGACTCTTCACATCTGCGAGTTACACGCCTGCACGATACGCGCTGGCGACTGTACGCCTCTGTGGTTCACCATATCTGTGCGTAGATACTTGGCCGTGCAATGAAGAGTCGCTGACGCTTAGACTCTTGGATGCCTAGTATAGACTCGCAGAACGCGGACTCATTGCGAAGATTCTCTGATGCGCAGCTTAGCGTCCCCGACAACTCGATTCGCAGATGTAACAGTACAGACACGTAGTAGAGTCAGGTATGTAGTCCTAAATACGTGTCACAACCCTGCGTGCATAAATTGTGTGTCTCAGATGTACTGCCCCATTCATGTAGGAATCACAGAAGAGTAGTTCCAGACATGCTGAACCACAGAAGCGTATAGCTGCCAATGTGTAGTCGAGCAGGCGTGTGATCCGCAGATGTAAGAGCCGCAGACGTGAGTCGCAGAGGCATATTCGTCGGCAGATCTGTGGTGTCACGAACTTATCTGCACTCACGTGAAAATTTCTTGCTGTGTAAAGCTGCCGTCGCTCCGTGCTCCCCTCTCCGGGCTGTTTTCCGTGGACAGTGCGACACTACGCTGCGGGCCAGTGCTGGTTTGCTACGTGTCGGCCACTCTACGCACAGAGTGACTCTACCGACTCTTCGCGCCTGTATCACGCATGACGCCTCTACATGACAGATGCTTAGCGTCGCCGCCCCATCCAGTACGTCCAGCTGACTACGAACCCTCAGTTCCGACCAGGGTTTTCGGGAGGTTTTCCTTGGTTGTAAGGCAAATGCCGGAACTGCTTACCCCTCTCATCGATACAGAGATAAATGATGTACAGAAGGAATTGCAAAATAAATACTATAACCTTACTTTGCCTTGTTTTTTTACTGAATATTGACATGACAGTCCCATTACTGCGCCTGTGAATACGGTGAATGGCTATCCGACAGCATTGCATGAAGCTGTGGTACACGAAGAGAGATCCGTCGACGCCACAATAGGTGATCAAACTGCTTTCGAAAGACACACGCACAACAAATCGCAAAAGGGCGAGAGAGAGAGAGAAAAATGCAGCAAAATTACTACGCACGAGGGCAAGAGAGAGAAAAATGCAGCAAAATTACTATGTCTTAGATTTCTTTTATATAATCATGAAATTGATTCCTCGCCAACGTAACGTCAGCGTAGCATTGAGAGACATACGACTCTGCTTTCTTAACGATCAGTGATAACAGTTTCGTAGTAATTTCACTGTTCAGAGCGTATAGAAGCTTCAAGTGGAACCCATTTGTAACAATCTCTGACAGTCCGGTTTTTACTGGTGACGAGATGCCGCAACAGAAAAAGCTGTAGAGACGACAGCAAGCGTGTTCTGTATCAGAACGTGTTATGCTGACGGTACGTGCAGATTCCCACTGGAGCTAAGAAAACGTGTGTCTCCATTGTGAACATAGTAAACTATGTTCCCGGTGGAGCCGATGTGGTAAGCCTTATTCAGTCTTCGTAAACCAATTAATTGCGATGCTTCGAAAAATCGCAATCTGTCCATTTAGCTTAGTGTTCACCGTAAAAGAGATCGCTGACGCATGCTTCTGTGATGACGCTCGACTCGGGCCAAGCTGTTATGTTAGAATCCTGTTAGGATATTTTCACAGCTAATATTTGACCGGCGGGGAGGAGAGGTGGCGGCGTTAAGTTCCTTCCAAAACTCTCCGCAGTGTCTGATGAAGTGAGGGCATGTCGCACTGTTGTGATCAGTCCGTTGTAGGGGTAGGCTACGTGACGACGTCGAGTTTGAGCCTCTCTCCCTTCCCTTCGTCTTTAACAACACAAACCCAACACCGCACTCTATAAGTACCCATCACAGTCATCAATGCTGTAGAGATGCACACTTGGCACTTCATAACAGGTCAGACGAAGGCATTGGTAAACAGCCACCATTAGAAGCTTGTCCAGGACGGCGATGCTACATCTACTCCCTGTAAAGGAACTGAAAATATTGTGATTTAATCGCAGAGGTGCTCAAAAATTGTTCCAGTGACACACCAGAGAAATATCTGGTAAACCTTTTATCTTTGAGAGACATAGGAACAATTTCGCCCTTCATTTTTTATTTCTTATATGGACGACTACTTTTTGTTCTGATGGGCTGGTGGGATGTCGTACAGTCTAATTACTAGTGTGTGTGTATGTGGTAAATGAATGAGTTAAAAGACGCAAGATGTGTTTTATATTATTTTCATCGCACAACAAGCCTTATTCCCATGCCTATGGAGTATTTATGTTAAGCAGAGAAGGCGAGTTTTAGATGGAACCGAAGATCTTCAAAACTTTCCTTTCGTGGCCGCTAAAATTACTTCCGATTCGTTTTGCCGAGACATTCAGAACCTGCAATCTTCTTTTTCTTATAAAAATACTAGTCCGATGCAAAAGAAATACTCTTAGATTTAAATAATTGCCATTCTTTTACCCAGGCCACGGGGAATGATAGAACGTACGTGCCTCTACTCTGAATGTACGTTCGCAATCTCCGAGTGTGTTACAACGAAATTATTTCACAATGAAAATTTCTCATCAGACCGCAACCACTCGCACGCGAATGTACGTACCCTCTGAATGTATCTAGTCAGTCACGCGCGTTGTTCAAAAGCTTTACTTTTAATATTCAGTGGATTACATTTCCGAACATAATTTTTGTTTATGCTGCAAATCGTACTTCACGCGAAGTATTTATTACGTAAGTTTCAGGCTCAATTTAATAAAAAAAAAAAAGATTCCGAATAATAGAAATAAAGAATAACAATCAAACAAATCAAACCTAAATAAACAGAAAGAGAGAACGTTACATCCCCTACATTCACTGTTTCAGTACAATACTCTATGTTATGTATTATGTATGCATCTTACATTTACTTATAACAGCTAAAAGAAAAAAAAACATTTACTGCAACATGTGTAACATAGTCAGAGGCTAGCTATAGTGTGCAGTACCAAGACGACAAAATGAGCTCACTACCGTGAGCCACTGCTGTTCAGTTACAAAATCCGTTGCTCTTACAGAGTAAAAAATTTGCCATGCGAAACAAGAAAATGACACTTATCTTGAATCGAATAAGAGCGTAGTATTATTGACCGTTGCATTTCAACTAAGCCGCGTACCGAATCTGGAAGTTTCTCAACCAGTTTAGAAGAATATTATGCTGGTTCGCGATCGGCACGATATAAAACTAATACGAAAGCTTGTTCAACAGTCTACATATCCACCCACGTCGACATACCACAATACGTCTTGCGCCACGTGGTGGAGGGCACTTTTTGCACCACTGCCACTGCCTCTCCCCTCTCCTTTTTTCTGTTCCATTGACAAAACGTACAGGAAAGAAATGATCGCCGGTAAAGCTCCGTACTGCAGCGCGGTATGCGATCTGTATCAGTGAAGAAGTTTGAACGGTTTTGACAAGGGCGAGTTTGGAATCGTTTTGAATATATCGAAGTGCGTGTTCGGTAGGGCAGAAATTACATTCTTGGGATACTTTATTTCCTCTGAGAGCTTACGGTCGCTGCCAGAAAAGATAGAGGCTATCCCCAGCATAGCTCGATCAGAAATGGCCATGGAATTGCGCCGGTTCTTAGGGGTCCTCACTTGCCCCATGCAGCAGGGATCTAAAAACTCTAACAGCGAAGCGAAGCATCTACATCTACACCATATTCCGCAAGCCACCTAATGGTCAGTGGCGGAGGGTACATTTTGTACCACTAACTAAGCCCTCCAACCCTGTTCCACTCGCGAATAGCGTGTGGGAAGAATGACAGTCGGTAAGCCTCAGTATTGGCTCTAATTTCTCGAATTTTCTGCTTTTGCGAGACGTATGTAGGGGAAAGTAATGTGTTATCTGACTCTTCCTGGAAAGTGCTCTCTAGAAATTTCAATAGTAAGTCCCTCTGTGATATACAACGCCTCTCCTGTAACGTCTGCCAATGGAGTTCGTTAAGTATCTCCGTGACGCTCTCGTGCCGACTAAACGATCCTGTGACGAAACCTGCCGCTCTTCATTGGATCTTCTGTATCTCTTCTATCAGTCCTATCTCACAGGTAACACAGATACATGAACAATACTCAAGAATGTATCGAACAAGCGCCTTATAAGCCACTTCTTTCGTGGGTGAGTTACATTTCCTCAAGATTCTTCCTATGAATCTCAGTATGGCATCTGCTTGTCCCACTATTTGTTTTATGTGGTCATAATTGAGGCGGTGCTACTAGCACTTCCTGCTTTGGACGCTCCTCTAGTGCTTGTTGTTGAAGCGAGTCACTGTCGTTGACGCGAGCCAATCAATAAACGGCGCCCTCCTACAATAATATGTAAACGACGCTTGGCAGCTTCTCGCCCTTTTCTCCTTGAAGCTGATGCCAAGGCAGCAACAATACAGGCGTTTGGTTGAGAATTGTTAGCCCTCCACGCCTCTATAAAATACAGGGTGTAACAAACTAGCCTCCTTGATTTCAAAGACCCAGGAAAATGTACCACATTGTAGAGCATCGCAAAGACTTTATTTATTTATCATCAACACACCTCTACATGTAAACCATTTGTAGCACAAAGAATATCGAGTCTATATTCAATTTCTTGCGAAGTTCTTTGTAACATTATTTCCTCTGTTATTGTTGCAATCCCATTAGTGATACGATGTCTCAGGGTAGGAATATCGTCCACTTTGGTCGCATACAGTCGCTACTCAAGAGGATGTCGTTATCAGGAGAAAGAATACTGGAGTTCTACGGATCGGAGCGTGGAATGTCAGATCCCTTAATCGGGCAGGTAGGTTAGAAAATTTAAAAAGGGAAATGGATAGGTTAAAGTTAGATATAGTGGGAATTAGTGTAGTTCGGTGGCAGGAGGAACAAGACTTTTGGTCAGGTGACTACAGGGCTATAAAAACAAAATCAAATAGGGGTAATGCAGGAGTCGGTTTAATAATGAATAGGAAAATAGGAATGCGGGTAACCTACTACAAACAGCATAGTGAACGCATTATTGTGGCCAAGATAGGTACGAAGCCCACACCTACTACAGTACTACAAGTTTATATGCCAACTAGCTCTGCAGATGACGAAGGAAATGAAGAAATGTATGATCAAATAAAAGAAATTATTCAGATAGTGAAGGGTGACGAAAATTTAATAGTCATGGGTGACTGGAATTCGGTAGTAGGAAAAGGGAGAGAAGGAAACGTAGTAGGTGAATATGGACTGGGGCAAAGAAATGAAAGAGGAAGCCGCCTGGTAGCATTTTGCACAGAGCACAACTTAATCTTAGCTAACACTTGGTTCAAGAATCATAAAAGAAGACTGTATACATGGAAAAAACCTGGAGATACTGACAGGTTTCAGATAGATTATATAATGGTAAGACAGAGATTTAGGAACCAGGTCTTAAATTGTAAGACATTTCCAGGGGCAGATGTGGAATCTGACCACAATCTATTGGTTATGACCTGTAGATTAAAACTAAAGAAACTGCAAGAAGGTGGGAATTTAAGGAGATGGGACCTGTATAAACGGAAAGAACCAGAGGTTGTACAGAGTTGCAGGGAGAGCATAAGGGAACAATTGACAGGAATGGGGGAAAGAAATACGGCGGAAGAAGAATGGGTAGCTTTGAGGGATGAAGTAGTGAAGGCAGCAGAGGATCAAGTAGGTAAAAAGACGAGGGCTGCTAGAAATCCTTGGATAACAGAAGAAATATTGAATTTAATTGATGAAAGGAGAAAACATAAAAATGCAGTAAATGAAGCAGGCAAAAAGGAATACAAACGTCTCAAAAATGAGATCGAAAGGAGGTGCAAAATGGCTAAGCAGGGATGGCTAGAGGACAAAAGTAAGGATGTAGAGGCTTATCTCACTAGGGGTAAGGTAGATACTGCTTACAGGAAAATTAAAGAGACCTTTGGAGATAAGAGAACCACTTGTATGAACATCAAGAGCTCAGATGGAAACCCAGTTCTAAGCAAAGAAGGGAAAGCAGGAAGGTGGAAGGAGTATATAGAGGGTCTATACAAGGGCGATGTACTTGACGACAATATTATGGAAATGGAAGAGGATGTAGATGAAGACGAAATGGGAGATACGATACTGCGTGAAGAGTTTGACAGAGCACTGAAAGACCTGAGTCGAAACAAGGCCCCCGGAGTAGACAACATTCCATTAGAACTACTGACGGCCTTGGGACAACCAGTCCTGACAAAACTCTACCAGCCGGTGAGCAAGATGTATGAGACAGGCGAAATACCCTCAGACTTCAAGAAGAATATTATAATTCCAATCCCAAAGAAAGCAGGTGCTGACAGATGCGAAAATTACCGAACTATCAGTTTAATAAGCCATGGCTGCAAAATACTAACGCGAATTCTTTACAGACGAATGGAAAAACTGGTAGATGCAGACCTCGGGGAGGATCAGTTTGGATTCCGTCGAAATGTTGGAACACGTGAGGCAATACTGACCTTACGACTTATCTTAGAAGAAAGATTAAGAAAAGGCAAACCTACGTTTCTAGCATTTGTAGACTTAGAGAAAGCTTTTGACAATGTTGACTGGAATACCCTTTTTTTCAAATTCTAAAGGTGGCAGGGGTAAAATACAGGGAGCGAAAGGCTATTCATAATTTGTACAGAAACCAGATGGCAGTCATAAGAGTCGAGGGGCATGAAAGGGAAGCAGTGGTTGGGAAAGGAGTGAGACAGGGTTGTAGCCTCTCCCCGATGTTATTCAATCTGTATATTGAGCAAGCAGTAAAGGAAACAAAAGAAAAATGTGGAGTAGGTATTAAAATTCATGGAGACGAAGTAAAAACTTTGAGGTTCGCCGATGACATTGTAATTCTGTCAGAGACAGCAAAGGACTTGGAAGAGCAGTTGAACGGAATGGACAGTGTCTTGAAAGGAGGATATAAGATGAACATTAACAAAAGCAAAACGAGGATAATGGAATGTAGTCAAATTAAATCGGATGATGCTGAGGGAATTAGATTAGGAAATGAGACACTTAAAGTAGTAAAGGAGTTTTGCTATTTAGGAAGTAAAATAACTGATGATGGTCGAAGTAGAGAGGATATAAAATGTAGACTGGCAATGGCAAGGAAAGCGTTTCTGAAGAAGAGAAATTTGTTAACATCGAATATAGATTTATGTATCAGGAAGTCGTTTCTGAAAGTATTTGTTTGGAGTGTAGCCATGTATGGAAGTGAAACATGGACGATTACTAGTTTGGACAAGAAGAGAATAGAAGCTTTCGAAATGTGGTGCTACAGAAGAATACTGAAGATAAGGTGGATAGATCACGTAACTAATGAGGAGCTATTGAATAGGATTGGGGAGAAGAGAAGTTTGTGGCACAACTTGACTAGAAGAAGGGATCGGTTGGTAGGACATGTTTTGAGGCATCAAGGGATCACAAATTTAGCATTGGAGGGCAGCGTGGAGGGTAAAAATCGTAGAGGGAGGCCGAGAGATGAGTACACTAAGCAGATTCAGAAGGATGTAGGTTGCAGTAGGTACTGGGAGATGAAGCAGCTTGCACAGGATAGAGTAGCATGGAGAGCTGCATCAAACCAGTCTCAGGACTGAAGACAACAACAACAACAACAACAACTGTCTGAAATCGAGGTATATCGCTCTCTATATACCTAGTCTGGAATGACTGTTTGTTTCCGTCCGTCACGAAATCTTTGCTTAGTCTGCATGCCCTGTGTTTGAGTCCATATGCAGAACGTGCGGTTCGTCGTGTCATTTCAAGTTCATACATATTCTCAACTAGTATCTCGTGAAAATCTTAAACTTTGGATGTCATTTTGTGTTAAATAATAAGTACGGTATGTTACTTTGAAGAGGAAATCATGAATATGACGAACGTATTAGTGCATTACCTACCTAATATAATAATGACAGTGGTAACAGCCGGCCGCGGTGGTCTCGCGGTTCTAGGCGCGCAGTCCGGAACCGTGCGACTGCTACAGTCGCAGGTTCGAATCCTGCCTCGGGCATGGATGTGTGTGATGTCCTTAGGTTAGTTAGGTTTAAGTAGTTCTAAGTTCTAGGGGACTGATAACCACTGCACTTGAGTCCCATAGTGCTCAGAGCCATTTGAACAGTGGTAACAATTCAGGTACGTCATTTATTGTAATAAATGTGAGCTTACAAGCCTTAAGGACAGTCTTATCTGTGATAAGGTGTTGCATAAAATTTGTAGTATCGTGTTACTACTTTATATCTTGAGTTATTGCGATACAGAGCAGTGTTTTCCAGTGGTGATTGGTTGGAACCATTTTCAATAGTCAAACGACTGTACCGAGGAGCGATTAGAGAACCTGCTAGACAGCTGCTTTATGAGGGTTGTTTGTGAATCAGGCGAAATGCAATTCAGGTCGTTCGGATACTTTTGAGTACGACTGTACGTCTGGAGTACAGCGTTGTCTAGTAGTGAAACATGGACTGTGGGAAAACCGGAATAGAAGAGAATCGAAGCATTTGAGATGTGGTGCTACAGACGAATGTTGAAAATTAGGTGGCTCAAATGGCTCTGAGCACTATGGGACTTAACTTCTGAGGTCATCAGTCCCCTAGAACTTACAACTACTTAAACCTAACTAACCTAAGGACATCACACAGGGGTCGCGCGGCTCCAGACTGTAGCGCCTAGAGAAAATTAGGTGGACTGATGAGCTAAGGAATGAGGACATTCTGTACAGAATCGGAGGGGAAAGGAATATGTGGAAAACACTGATAAGGAGGACGGAGAGGATGATAGTACATCTGTTAAGACATGAGGGAATGACTTTCCTGGTGCTAGAGGGAGCTGTAGAAGGCAAAAAATGTAGAGCAAGACAGAGAGTGGAATACATCCAGCAAATAATAGAGGACGTAGGTTGCAAATGCTACTCCGAGATGAAGAAGGTAGCACAGGAGAGGAATTGGTGACGGGCCCCATCAAACCAGTCACAAGACTGATGATCCCCCCTCTCCTCCCTCCCCCTCCCCTGCCCCACAGATCAGTTAGAAGTCTGAAGAACCTAAAAAGGCTTGTTGTATGCATCGAATACACAATGTTACAACCGTAGTTTGTGAATACTAACGAAGGGTTTGACGCTTCCTTAAATCCCAAAAGATTTAATATTCTATCGATCAGTTGGAGAAGTTAAAAATGTATTTCACGCATTCATTAACGCACCCTCTGACTCGTACGAATTCCTCTGGTACACCAAAACTGTCCGCATTCATCCCCACAAACATTTGCCAGATTAAATATTTTGATTTCGAATAATATCGCATCCGATATTTGTTTCAAATTATTAATGAGGGAAGCATATTACTGCCGCAAATAATTACACAGACTCGTTTCCAAACAAAGTAGTGTGTTTGTTTACCGATAGTGCGCGCAAAATGAATAGCGGTATACCGACATTACTGAATTTTCGACGATGTTTGAAGTGAAACAGTGCATTCTGCGCAGTTTTCTAATTGATGTGGAAGCTTAATTACAGAAGAGCGAACATATGGAGACTACAGTCCTTGTCGAATCTGTGGAAATGACAGACTAAGGTCCTGTGAACGCAACAGGAATACTGTCAGAAAAAGGGGAAAGTAAATAACAATTTTCGTTTGTTTTTGTGCACGCGTTATGAGCACTGCACGAAGCTGTTAAAGGTGGGTGCAATTATCGAAATGTATCAACTACTGGGATGTGTTAATTACAGTGTAGTTTCTGTGTACTTTTTAATTTTAGCCGAAAACAGAACATTTTAATGGTGCAAGCACCAAAAGAGGTATGGTACAATGCCAAAAGTTGTTCCACGTTCAAAAGAATCCCCAGATGAAGAATTATTAGTAATGAGACTCAGATAAAATAAATCAGAGATATTGGATCAGCGTAAAAATAATGCAATGAAAGAAATTTTATGAATAATCGAAAACAAAAACTAAGAATGAAAATATAATCACTCGAATAAAGTTTGTACGTACCTTACAACTGTACAAAATCTTCTGCTGCACTGTACCCATGTGGTAAACCAATATGATAACAATAAAATGGATTGGGAATATCCCTGAGGACGAAATGAGGATACTGCGAGATAAAATATGTATTGTCTGGAACACAAGACAAACATTAAAGTTTTACATTTTGTCTAATCGTAATTCTTGTGCGTGTTTTCCTTTGCAACATTACAACAACAGTCGTCTAATAATATTTAGTGTAAGTGATGAAGATTAAGAAGAGAAGATCCCAAAATCCTATCATCATCTTCATCAATCTGTAGGTGCCACTTGCCATCCACAACCGTAATACCACTCGACCAAGGTTGTTTACCCAGCGCCTCCAACAATTCCTCACGCCAAGTGGGATCTCTATCACTGGGTCAACATCGCTAATCACACAGTCAAGCATATACGCAGATGTTTATGCAAACATGGAAGTATGTTCGACAGTAACATTGCACATTATTCGCAATAAAGAGAACAGAAAGTGGTATTAAACCGCACACAATCGAGATGAATCGCAGAAACGGCTCCACGTTGCTACAAATAAATTTGAGGCTTGTTACGTGCCTTTTATAACCAAGATATGACAATCAACGTATGCAAGCATCACTCACGGCCCATTTGCGAAGACGGTTAAAACAACAATACGCAGAACAAACACAGAGGATTTAAATGCAGTTGCTACGCAGAGATCAAAAGATTAGCAGAAGGCAGAACAATCAATCCTTAAATAGATAAACAAAACAACGATAATTTTCAGTAATACAAAGATAAAAATTACATTAAACGATATGTTTTACGTCTTGTTGAGGCAAAGTTATAATGGAACGTGGATTGTTTGGTACTGTTTTGCATTGCTGTCAGAAATTATTACATCAAATTAATTAGTAAAAAGGAGACATAGACGCCAGGAGGCTGCGATATGACTTCAGTTATTGAACAATTAATTTCCATTATGTTAGTATCTTCTGGTCGACGTAAACAAGTCACACTGGCTTTCCAGGAGAACGTTAAGCACTGTGAAAAGCTTTTGTAAGCTTGCGTCTATAACTTGCATACTCCGGTATTAGTATGAGGTTGATGAGTTTTAAAATAAGCATGTTCCTCTTCAGAGAATCGAGATACTTTTGTACGCCGCAGTGTGAATATGGCACTAACACTATTTGCCACAAAGCAAACAATCGCGATGTGATAGAAAAAATTACCTTGCTGGATAGTTGCCACGTGGTGCCAGATAGCATATGCATTCAAATTCACACTGCAGCATCATAGTCATGCATTGTGATTTTAAAAATCGGGTAAGTTCTGATAGTCGCAGTAGCTGTTGGTAACAGAATCGCGAGAAGCGGTGAGCCCTGAAAGTAGAATACATTCGAACAGTGGTTTACCGGATGAGAAAATGGCCTTGTTTGTTTTACTGTTAACGTTGTATCACATGATTGAAGATTCAAAAAGTGTGAAAAGAGATACTCATTCTTACAGATACAATTCTTTTAATTTGATTCCAGTTAAAATCTAAGCGTAGTAATCAAGAAGCGCTATTGCAACAAAACTGTGCGCCATTGTACACATGGACCGTTGCAGTAGCACAGCTGCAGGAGCTCGAAATTTGTAAAACGACAACCCTAGTCAGACTCTTCACGTGTCGGGACACGTCCATGTGCGTTCGCGATAGCCCCCAAGCAACAAAACAAACCTCGATTAAATAATAGTCAATATATATCATTGCAAAATCCGGGCCCATTCTTAATGAGTGACTCGTTGGTGAACCTTCATCGGGTTCTCAATTTTATTTTGAGGTTCCCCATAGTTTAAATGCAAATTATACCTGATTAAAAACTCACAGAGAAAATTGTAATAGATTCATTACATACCGAGGAAGAGTAGTCCTGAATCTGATTTCGGATGCGATCATATTACGAGGATTTAATTATTTGATCAATACGGTAGAAACTACTAAATTCAGATAAAAATTCAAACGGTTCCTCTTCCTCGAGGAGCCCGGCCGTCTATCGACAGTTGAAGTCAAGGCAGGATGTGATACCACTGAGGGCAGATGTCGTTGTCAGTTTTGTAACTCCCAGAAGACATCCTTTGGCCACTGCTCCTCCCACCAGTTGGTACTAGACCATATATTTAGAGGCCGGAAGTTCAACGAAGTGCAGGAACTGTAAAGCCATAAAATATTTCAGTTTAGGAAAAAAATGGCTCTAAGCACTATGTGACTTAACATCTGAGGTCATCAGTCCCCTAGACTGAAAACTACTTAAACCTAACTAACCAAAGGACATCACACACATCCATGCCCGAGGCAGGATTCGAACCTGCGACTGCAGCAGCAGCGCGGTTCCAGCCTGAAGCGCCTAAAACCGCTCAGCTATAACGGCTGGTTCAGTTCAACACTACCCTACTTTAACTCTCTCTTTTTAGTCTAGCTTTTTCTTTTTCTTTACTAAATACCTGTGTCTTTCCACCTCGTAGGAAGGAAATGATCAGGAAGGCATGCTATCACCATATCGTCATTAACCATACGCACTTTCGTAGTATCCTCCTCGACATCACTGATTCTAAATAAGTAGTATTAAAACATGACCATCATATACTTTCTGTAGCGCCACGTCCTGTGTTATCATATGTAAGCAATAGTCGTTTTTGCCGTAACCAAAACCAACACAGGTTCATCTTGGCCCGTAAGAACTTATCTGTATGCATAATATCCGATTGAGTCTTATCACCTGGTTATTACAAATGAGGATAACTGAGGCACTGACATGGGAAAGGTGGTAACTGACAAAACGAAAACTTTTTTGGAGAACCAAAAACAAATTTATGAATCCGTTTTCACTGACACGACGACATACACTCGTCCGTTGTATTACATATGGTATTTGAATCTGTCATTATTTCGTCTATGCAATCACTCCTTATTCAAAATCCAAATTACTGAATTACTGTTATTTCTATTTAAGGCCCAAATTTTGCGTTAAAATCCATGATATTTTTCATTAAGGAAGTTCAATATTGATAATAAGATAAGTCCTCTTTCTTTTTACATCGGGAGTTACTGGCCGTCTTTCTAGGCGCTGTTTAGTAGTAATTGACTTAAATGAATGTCCTTTCTTAGAAACAATGTGCTTCGTTCACATTTCAATGCCGTTCAACAACTGTCGTGTTTTTATTACAGGAAAATGGTTTCTCGACAGTCTAATCCAGCTAAGGAGCTATATTTAAAGAAGTTGTGTTCAAAAATTTGTCACATTCTGCAGAAAAGGCAAAGAACTCGTCATAGTTCATCATTGTTACGTTATAAGAACATACATCTTTCGCACTTCGAATTATTTCTGCTACGTCCTCTGGAATGATTGTCTTGCATGTCTTTTTTTCTTTTCTCAGTGATTCCGAATTCCTTATCGGAAGGTATGTCCTGAAAACAGAACTTTCAAATTCACAGAATCAAAATAGTTCTTTGCAATAAGGTAAACCGGGGCTGTTACAATCATATGATTCTTATTCTGCACTGAACAATTGTCAGCCAATATTTGTAAATGTTATTTAATGGGGGTGAAGGACAGCACTTGAAACGTCCCCTTAGAAAAATTATACAAGACCGTGCTTAAACTGACACAATATTTTTAGCGCAGCGCAATCTGACTTTCAAAAATCCCTACAAAAGAATGGCCCTGACTAACATTAACCTATACGTTTCACAAATCACTTACCTCGCAAAAATCTTGGTTACTCGAACTACTGCAATACAGCGAGCGCCACTACTGCCAGCTAAATAAAAGATTCAAACTACGGAAGTCACTAACTACTGAGAGGCATAGTTAGCAAATGAAAGATTTTTATAGAGAACAAACAATGTATTTACCTTTATAGTCACCAAAACTCATTATATATATATATATATATATATATATATATATATATATATATATATAGCAGATCATGACATCCAGTCTTACAAATTTCAAAACTCCGCCATCTCTCTCCCCACATCCACCACTGCTGGCGGCTCACCTCCAACTGCGCAACGCTACGCGTTGTTCACATCCAGCTGCCCAACACTACAATGGCAGACAACAATGCAAACTAGGCACAGACTGCGCACAGCACAGCCAGTGATTTTTCATACAGAGCGCTATGTGGCGATACCAATAAGAAAACCTAAACAGCCTACTTACAAACTTTAAGAATACAAGATGCGACCTCATCTCCACGACGACTAGCAGTGCCCTCGTTCCAAAGCATACGAAACTTGGTAATGTGTCCCCCAACATACAGGCACAGACTGTAATTTAATAACTGCCAACTATAAACGTATTTGCGTGTCAGTGGAACCAGTTCAAGTTTTGCTTGAGGGCATACATGACACCGTGTTATTATTGTTGAGAGTGGCTGTTGCCTTTTTTGCCTTTCGCATATATAGTTCTTCGTTAGCAATAAAGCGCAATTTGTTTTGCAATGTGCATTTTATCTGAGTTGTCAATGGCTCACGTGTTGTGCACGTGTCAGCGCGAAACCGGTGGAATGAGAATTCCCGCTCAGGAAGTATCCTGTGGCATCGGTGATCCATATAACTGTGAGGGTGAAACATTTTGAACGCCTGGTACATTCTATGGATATTGAGATCTGGGGAGAGGTAACATTTCGTTGGCTCATGCAGCGCGTAATGACTTTCCTCTGTTGGAAACGAAATTATACAGTTTATTACTTGATAAGTTTTTCATCAACTTAGGGTTTTATTTATTTATTTATTTATTTATTTTTGCGAACATGTGAAAGATCTGCTGCAACTTTCACATGGTCAATGTCGGCGGGTAATCAATATGTGACAGAGACTTGCCTCCTGCTTAATGCTGGATCACCGTATTCTGCATCATGTCTTCCTCCAATATTCACAATACTAATGAAACCCACCAGATATGTTCCTTTTACATCAGTTGTCTGTTTCCAGAATTCCGTATTAAGTTTTCTTATAGCCTCTTTAGTGAATTCATTGCACTTGTAACGGCACTTACATGTTGTCTAGGAAAGAATTTTGTGTATAACCGAAACAGTAGAGTGAGAGTAAAGAGTCAGTAATTTCAACTCACCATTCTAAGTGGAAGAGGTTTTGATGGCATACTGATATTTATAAACACAGTTCTGAATCACAACAAACACTGGTACTCAGCACACGCTCTGTCGCCGAGCCACTGTAAAAGGAGATAGCATCTTGTCCGCGCCAACAACTCTGCGCCTACAACTTAGTCTACCCTTACTCAGGATTCTTCAGTGTTAACCGGTCGAGTTTGATTATCAAAAATGGTTCAAATGGCTCTGAACAATATGGGACTTAACAGCTATGGTCATTAGTCCCCTAGAACTTAGAACTACTTAAACCTAACTAACCTAAGGACATCACACAACACCCAGTCGTCACGAGGCAGAGAAAATGCCTGACCCCGCCGGGAATCGAACCTGGGAACCGGGGCACGAGAACGCTACCGCACGACCACGAGCTGCGGACTTGATTATCTTTAAGTACACTACCTTCTCTGTGCCAGTGGCATGGCTACATACTACATTCTCGATACAAAACCTCAAAATTGTAATTTTTGGCAGTTACGACCTGTCCTGTTTAAATGCCTCAACTCTCTGCAAAGGAAAGCAGTCCGTCCTAAAATTGCTGTGGCCTCGCTTTCTTAGACATAATGAACGGGCAACTATCAAAACTCCATTGTTCTCTCACTCATATTATTACAAAACTGTCAGTTTACTGATACCTCTCACCCCGACAGACTTGTTCAGCGTATCGGACTGGATGAACTGTCCGATATCATTGATTAATCCTGAATGACATTCGCTCTTAAGTTACCCTCTGAGTCTTTAGTATGCACATGGTACTTAATAGTACTTTCCTTAAAATGTTGTCCCACAGTGACATTTCTTCAACTTGGACAGATATATCGCAGGATTTTCTGTTACCATGCGGGATGTATCCCGAGGGACTTGAAGCGGTTTAATTGATAACGTCACGTCCAACGACTCATCTCGCATCCGTGCTATCTCAGCGCATTGCTACTTTTATTCAGTGTCATATGATGCAATGACGTCAACCCCAACGATATGATACCTTGGAACACTTGCTCCGTGTTTTTTCGTTAGTTTTGTACCACGGCTTACATCTATATTATAAGAACGAAGTAGTATTCACTATTGCCCTGGCGATCGCCATACTACCACATTATTCGTTCATTGACATCTAATAATTGTCCTTCTTCCTAGAACATATTTTAACAATTTACAGCATTTACTTTACTTCGTCTAGACGTATTACGAGGGCGTTCTGAAAATTAATGCCTACGAATTGTCTGTGTGGAAGTTTTTAAAGTAAAACTCCCTCTTATTAACATTTTACATCTTTATTTTTGATGCCTACAGATTTGCTGCTAAACATAGTCACCCGGCTGACGAACACCTTATTCCTAAAGATTGACCGGTTTATTGTACTGTCAATGCAACATGTTTGATTGTTGACGGAGCCACAACCTCACCCCTGCTTGCATCGTTTCACCTCCAGCAAAGTGAAGTCCTTGAAGGTCTTCTTTAAGTTTTGGAAACAGATGGGATAGGTCCAAGTCGGTACTGTGTGGATGATGATCGAGATGGCCGTGAACCCAAGGCGGTGGATACTTGCAAAAGTCGCAGTGCTCGTATGTGGTCCGAAATTGTCACGCTCAAGTAGAGGATGCTCCAAGTGTGGGCAATCTTGATTACAGCATGCTGTTCCTCAAGGAGTGGCATATCTAAGTTACACTGCGCAACGTTACACGCTAGAATTCGTACCACTCTAGCGTCAGAGCTGCAAATACGTAGGCATGAGGAATAAAGATGTAGAGTATTGATAACGTTCGTTTTATTTTAAAAGTTTTACGAATTTTCACATGAAGATTAGGAGGCATTACTATTCAACATACCCTCATATAAATTCCTCCTTCTCTTTACAGCAACCTATGCTTCTATTTGCCTGCCATTTACCTTGACCTACATTTTCTCGATACCTATGGCCGCCTGTGTCATTAGTTTGGGCACATAAAGCCGGTGTCATTGGTCCATCCCTAAGCCCCCTCCGAGGTATCATAATTCAGTCTATTCCTGACTGTTGTAACAGGATCGCGGGAAGAGGACAAATCCAAGGATACTAGGACCCTGAGAGTGGTATAAGCTGCTACTAACATTCTCTGCTGCCGTACATGATGAACCACCATCGCGGTTTCCAACAATGCTCTATCAATGTCATCCAACTTCTAACACCAAGAGTAAAGGTACCGAGCGAGATGGCACAATGGTTAGTATACTACACTCGCATGTTTTGAAGACGGTGGTTCAAAAATTCCCTCTGGCCATCCACGTTTTCCGAGATTTCCCAAAATTGCTCCAGAGAAATGCTATGACGGTTACTTTGAAAAGAACACAGCCAATTTCCTTCCACGTTCCTATCCTAATCCGAGCTTCTGCTCCGCCTGTAATGCCCGCGCTGTTGACAGGGCGTTAAACTCTGATCTTCCTTCCTTCCGTGAAGTGTATTGATGCCGAGGAGGATGGAGTGTGCAAGTGGTTTCTCTGCTGGTGGTGAGTGGAGGCGAAGACGATGCGAACAGCCACGTGTTGTCAGGGTTCCTCAGAGTTATCCAACTACAGATCTAGCGAAGTACGCCTGTAGTAAGCAGACAACAGGTGTTAACCCTACACAGAGGCGCACAGGCGTGAATTTGCGTCTGCAAAGCTGTAGCGAGCAGCCTCCTCTACGACTGCGTTCAGAGTGGCCGGCTGTTGCTGTTGTTGAATCAAGATGTTACGACAGTGTCCCGACTCGGAAGGTTGGAATGAAGTACTCTATTGGCCAACCTTGCAGGAGACAGCAGTGCCGTCTGTATGATGTATCTCGGAGAAATCTGGCAGCGTCGGACCCCAGGGGCATTTCTCTGGGACGACCGCAGTTCAAACACTAAGATGACGAAAATCACGGGATAGTGATATGTACAGATACAAATGGTAGTATTATCGTGTACACAAGGTATAAAAGGGCTGTGCATTGGTGGAACTGTCATTTGTACGCAGGTGATTCATTTGGAAATAATTGGAGCCGGACATTCCATTTCGGAAATCGTTATGGAATTCAAAATTCAAGAGTGTGCTGAGATTACCAAATTTCAGGAACTGTCTCTCACCAAGGACAACGCAGTGGCCGACGGCCTTCACTTAACTATCGACAGCAGCGGCGTTGGCGTAGAGTTGACCGTACTGTCAGACAAGCAACACTGAGTGAAATAAACACGGAAATAAATATAGGACGAACAACGAACTTACCGTTAGGACAGTGTGCCGAAATCTGGCGTTAATGGGCTATGGTAGCAGACGACGGACGCGAGTACCTTTGCTAAACGACATCACCTGAAGCGCCTCTCCTGGGTTTGTGACCATATCGCTTGGACCCTAGACTGCAAAGCTGTGGCTTGGTGAGATAGGTCTCGCTTTCGGTTGATAAAAGCGGATAGTAGTATTCGAGTGTGGCGCAGACCTCTCGAAGCTATAGACCTAAGATGTCACCATAATGACGGGAAGAAATACTTCAGTATCTGATTTTCAGTGGAAACTCATGACGGATATCCTAGAGATTCACCATCGACTGCAAACAGAGGGTCGTTGTGGCAGATCGGCTGATGATGCTAATCCCTTACAGTCAATACAATTTAATAAGGAACATCAATTAGGGATGTAGTGATCTCGAGAAATTATTTTGTGACATCAGATATCATGAAAATTACTATTCAAGTAGCCCCACGCTGGGCGCCATAAAAGTTGTGTACTGTGATTCTTCTCTGTGTTGTCGGACGTGAATTGAGCAGATGACTGATGAGATTGCCCCAAGGTTAGGAGCTAACACTTAACTGATATCAATAATTAAATGAGATCAAACACAAAGGGTACAAAATTAAGGTGTTCATGCGTGAATGTGAAAGATTGCTTGTATGATCAAAACATGAAAGAAATGTATTTGTTTTCGTGCTGTTGATTCAAACCAAAACAAAATTACAAATCACAGGGCCTATTTGAGTGGGCGTGAACACGTCTCAGTTATTAAGGGGAAGGAGGAGTGGACGAATCGTTATCTTTCGTAAACTGCTCTCGGCGACATGGCGGCAGGCGCTGCGTCGGTACGGCGCTTCGCCTCGGAGCTGTGTGGCGCGAGTCGGCTCCCCACATCAGAAATGGCGGCGCTGCGGCAGAGCCCAGGTACGATCTCTGCGTTGTCTGACAGTTGCCGGTCGCATGGCCGAAGCTGTGCTCTAACTGTGTCGGAAGGTGGATGTTGGCGACGGGTGGAGAAGCGCCCATGTCCTCTCGCTTCGGCGGTGTCTCCAAGACTCCCCTTCTCGCTTCTCCTTCACCTCTCAGCTCAACTCCTCTGCGAAACATTCTTTCTTTCGACGTTGTCATTGGCGGACGAAATTTTCAATGCAGCCCAATTACAGATCGCCATTTCATCGCCACGCCCGTGCGGGGTGGAAATTTCCTATCTGGCGTGGGCTGCCATGTGCTTCCTGAACTGCCATCTTTCTCGCGATTTCACATTCTTAAGATATTTTTCTGTATTCCGAGGATTCTGGGTGAGCAGCTGCACAACACTTCTTTATAACCTCTCTCTCTACGTGAGCCCGAGACAGACTCATGTTTGGGCTCCGTATCAAAATCTGCCGGCATACGTGATTTATAAGGAATGTCCTTACCATCGAGAAAAATATTTTCTTAAGAATGATGGTGAGCCGTGGTGGCTGGCGCTAGGGTGTTCTACTTGTGTTGAAAACAAGCTGGCGTCCCTAGCCGTGTAGCAAGGCCCTCGCCGTGCTCGCGTCCTTGTCCTTTGTCGCGCCGGATGTACGGCGCTGATCATTGGCGCCTTGACGTGCAAAATTGTGGAGCGTTCGTCGTCTCACGCCAGCTACCCAGCTCGTAATTTGCAAGCTCCAAGTTACGTAAGACTTTTATTCTGTGTTTAAGTAAGAAGATTGTTGAAACTTATGGTGGCATGTGTAGCTGCCCGAGATGGTTCTGAATTTGGTTCCACAGTGGCTATTTTAAGGAGGCTGATGTTCCTCATTTCTTTTCTCATCATCTGTGGAGTTTTTAAGTGGTTTTCATACACGTTTTAGGACATATTGACAGCTTGGAGACTGGTTGCCGTTGTGTACGCTCCGAGCAGCCGTAGAGTTAATGGTTTAATCATTTGTCACGGCAGGATTTGGTATGTTTATTTAATGTTGAAAGTGCCTTAAGGCAACTTGAAGTGATCTTCAAGTTTCCTGCTAATTTACTGGGACATGAGCAATGTTAGAGTACTGCTCCATAAGATTTTTGGGTCATGCTTATTATATATTCCAGTGTGGCTTTGATTTGACCTTGTTTTCATTGCAATCTATTTGTCTTGCAGGTCATTTGTTAAGTCTGCTCGATCCTGGAGTCGGTGCGGTTATGGATTCTTGTCAGGACCGCTCATTGTGACTCAGGTCGGACTATATACAAATATTTACCCCCTTCTAGTGAGCCTGTATACAAGTCGTGGAGGGTGAACGCTAGTAATGCCTGCCGGCCGTAGATTTATTACTTCCAGATACTCCTGTGGGCCTTATCGCTGTTCTCTAAAGTTAAGTGAGGCCACTTTGTTAATATTAGCGCTTCTGTAAGTTTTTTTACTGTTTGAGTTATTACTAGCCGTTCTTATTTAACACTTTTGTTAATCATTTGTGTATCTTTCATGAATATGCAACTTGTTTTGGGACCTTGATTGACCCACTTTGCATTTTTAGTATAAGCATGTTTCACTGTGTACCTTCATGTGGGTAGTTCAGTTTTATTAAGCTGTAAGATCTTTGATTGTTTTTAATGAAGTGTGGTATTATGTGGCTGTGTAAGTTTGGGGTGGGAGTGTGTAGTGTTATTACTCTTTTGAGATATGGATAAACAAGAACGATTGCTTATGAATGATTCAAATGGCTCTGAGCACTATGGGACATCTGAGGTCATCAGTCCCCTATAACTTAGAACTACTTAAACCTAACTAACCTAAGGACGTCACACAGACCCATGCCCGAGGCAGGATTCGAACCTGCGACAGTAGCAGCCGCGCGGTCCCGGACTGAAGCGCCTAGAACCGCTGAGACACCGCGGCCGGCTATGATTGATTATCCACCGGGCCTACTATCTATGATTTTGGTTGCGAATGCAAAATGTAATTCTTATTCGTGTTTATGTAACTCAGTTAAAGTGAAAATTTGTATATTGCATCAGTAAGAGGGCAAATGTCCGAATTGAAGTTCATAATAAAGTCGGTTTTGAGCCAAATTAAAATTGTAAAACAATCACAAGTTTGTACATCACCAGTGATCCCAGGGATCCTATTTCCTTTAAATAACTGTGGTGAGATTGTAATTTTTGATTTTCTAAAGAATTGAATAGTACCATGGTTCAGATGGCTTCATTCACACGCCTCCCTTCCGCTAGTTCCCCTCGCTTTTTATACGCTCCTCCCTGTGCGCGTTAGGTAGTGGAATTGTGGAATTGTTGGCACCTCCCTGATTTCTAAGGCCGGTAAACTGACTGCCGCCGTCCGGGAGAACTCAGAAGCTTTCGTGCTTACATTCTTGGTGTTCCGTTCTAATGGCTGCAGTTCTCGGCGCGCTACTCGTCGTGAGACAGGCCCTTCGCAACGTGTCACTCCTTGTGCCAGGCGAGGATGTCATTGCAGAATGACTGCAGCGTCCTCTCCTCGGGGACTCGCCCCAGATTGTCCGGTCCCTCCTCCTCTTTGGCCACTCATGGCGAGTTGGCGAAAGTGGCCATAGACAGACGTATTACAATCTTAGGAACACAATTTATTAAACCATAGAATGATAAATGGACTTATATAACGTAGGAGTACTTTGCGCCAAGAAAAGGGATTCAACATGAAATTTCTTTACTGCATAAATTACCATTTTTATACATCCATTCGTGTCTGAAAGAAATTGTAATGTAAGATACAGACATTGTGTAAACACAGACATTGTAATAATCAATGATATTCAAAATTACATTCAACTTACCTTATATATGAAAAGTATCACATCTCAGACTGTGCCACTCTTCTTGAATGACCCACGCACACCTGCCAGTAGTAACTCTGAAGTGGCACTGTTCTTGCAGTGCGAATCACGAATTAACCTGCAACAAAACTGACACAACTGCCCTGCAGCGTGTGAGGTAACGGGCGAGTCGTCGCGCTTTGAAAATATTCTAAGTTCGGCGGAAGCAGTAGCCGCAGGGGCCGCTTTTCTTTTTTTTTATTCACCAAAAACAGTAACAAAAATGGCTACAATGAAATGACATAAATAAGGTGACAGATAATTGCAGTCATAAATTACAGCATTCAAAGAATGAGTCTTTAGCAGTAGCAGAATTTAGCACCTCCAACTGGTGGCAGGCCAGCAGCACATTTCTTCTTCTGCAGCCGGTTCCTCATCATTATTTCCCAGACACAAATTAATCATTCAGTAAATCCTTGGTGTGTGTAAATTACGTGGACAGAAGAGCAGTCCCGAACAGCGACATCGCAAAATATTTCACTGCCTTGTTATTTTTGTCAGTTACAGCCTTCTAAACGCATCTATAGGGAGTTCAAGATCTTCCTTTATATCAGACACCAGATGTTTCTCGCCATATTCTTTTATCTGCTGTACTGCTGATTTATTTTTCATGTGTGACTTGCAGGTGAGGTTAGGGTCGGGAACGTGACCCAATCCATTCCCTCTCTACTAGGAATGCAGTTCCTAACCTATACTCATTCTGTTGAAGACAATTCGGAGCATGTTACCATATTTCTTATTGTGATTCTGATATTTGAGTATTTTCTCGAATTCATTTTCCATATACACCTTGTATTCAATATGTTCATCGCTCCCAATATTGTTAAAAACATAACTTGTATGTTTGCCCATTAACCAAATCACTGCGTTATTTTTTACCTGAGGGTAGTAACTTTCCTCTGGTCTGAAGAAAATTTTAGTCGGTACACTGTTTGCTGAAGTTCTTGTTATTTGAGCAATTTTCTCCCTGGTCCACCTCCAGTTGATAATCCGATCTCCACAAGTGTAACGATGAGGCACACTATCAACGAGGTTGCATTTGCTGCAGAGGTTAGTGTCACTTAAACCGATGGCAAAGGGACGCTCATTGGCGCTGATGATGTTATTGACTACCTTGTACCATGCTGTTCTCACGTCAGACGAAAGAACATAACTACTGATGTTTTTCCAGACCACATTCCATGCTATTCCAGCATATTTGGTTTCTATGTTATTTTCCCTTCATTTTTCCGTCTTTCAGCTAAAATCGCCTTTGCTGTAACGTTTTTGGAGTTTAAAATCTTTTTGCTGAGATAACTTAGTTCAAGATAATACTCCCTAACGTGTTTCAATTTAAAACTTATTTTTTGTATATTTATCGCCGGCTCTACACTTTCTGGCCTGACAGTATCGTGTAGTTTTGCTGTAATGCACCGTGGATCATTACACATTATGCTCCATGTTCGTTTGACATGCAATGCCATCGCTTTAGACTTGATGTCGGTTAGACCCATTCATCCATTGCTTGGATCCAAAACTGCTGTCTTCACCGGCTCTCGAAACAATTCCCCTTTCCACAAGAACTTTGCTAAGGTGGACATGATCGTCTTCGCCACCGTTGATGGAATGGGGAGAACCTGTGCTATGTAGTAGGCCTTGGATAAAATATACGTGTTGATAAACAGTATTCTCTGGAACTGGTCTATGCTACGTTGACACTTTTCAATCAAAGCTCCCTTGATTTTTCTTGCCACCTCCTGCCAATTTATTGCTATCATTTTTAAAATGAACGTTGTCAATGCCATTCCAAGAGCTTTGTGTTCATTAACATGGTTCGCCCACTCAATGCGTAAGTTAGCAAGCCGCTTTATATTCAGAAATTTACTTTTATTTTCATTTACCCTCGCACCAGATACGGAACAGTATTTTGCAAGTATCATCTCTAGTTGTGTCACATCTTGGAGGGGCGCGGGCCGACCACGTGCTGGCAGACGTTAGTCGGACGAGAGGGGTAGCCCCAGCGCGTGGCCCAGCCGCGTGGCTGGGAATTCCGCTGTGACGGGCGCGACAGCGGCCTGAGCTAGCGAGGCGAGCGCATCGCTGCCGCTGCGCGCTACGCTAACTCGGCCGTTGAGAGCTCGTGAAGAGGTTTCTGTGCTGTGGGAGCCGCGGAGAGCAAATTGTCGTGCGTTGTTTTCACAACGCGTGCAGATTGTCGTGTTCCGCGCCTCACAGCATGGGAAAGAAGGGTGCGCAGAGGAAACATGCCGTTACGAAGGGTCCTTCGGTTGCGCAACTCACTGAGTCTGCCGACCATGCAAGGAACTCCCGAGAAGACGAGTCGCGGCCTGTCCCCCCTTTGTACATCAAGTGTAAAAGTGGGTGGACAGCGCTGTTCGACACCATGACGAACTGCGCTCGGAACGAAGTGGTCTACGAGTCTGTCGATACAGACTCGCTGATCTGCGTTCGAGCTGCAAACGTGGCCGACCACAGGGCGATCAAGGTCGCAGTGGCCGACCACATCGTCGACGCGCCGCCGGCGCGTGAGAAGGCACCTTCCGCAGGAAGGATGAAGACGACCGAGGCACTCCTCAGGGGGCTACCTTGGTGCTGTGACGAGGCAGCGGTCCGGGAAGGGCTGCTTCGAGCCGGGTTTGGTGGTGCAACCGCAAGGCTGCACAACCGGACCAACAAGAAGAGGGCGCCGCTCTATGCCGTGACCGTGCATACGGTCGACGGCGGGAGCGACATCTTCGACTTGCGGAAGCTGCTGGGCTTCCCGGTGACGTCAGAGGCTCTCCCGACCGCCACGGACCCCCAGCCCCAGTGCTTCAGGGGCCAGGGCGAGGGCCATGTTGCGAAGTATTGCCGCAACGCGGTGCGGTGAGTCAAGTGCTCAGGGGAGCACGACAGCCGCGCCTGCGACCGCGGCAGCAACGTTCTGCCGACCTGTGTCCGGTGTGGCGGCCCGCACGTCGCCAGTTGGCGCGGTTGTGCGGCTTTCGCAAGCAGCAGCCGTGCCGGGGGCGGCGAGGCGGCCGCGGCCGCAGCGGAAGAAGCGAAGACGACGTCGGAAACGGCGTAGGGCGCGAGACAGCCCGGCGCAGCAGAGGGACGGCGCAGCTGCAGCTCCACCTGCCAGGAGCAGGGAAGACCGCTTGGAAACGGGCGGCCAGGACGCAGCCCGCGCTCCCGAGAAGATACGTGACCTCGAACTCGGCACCGCCGTGAAGGAGGCCACTGCAGCCCTCAGAGCCGTCATTGCGGCAGAGAGGGTTGCCTTCGCAGCCGCCGTGGCTGCAGAGAAAGAAGATGCCTTGAGGCAGCTGCGAGCAGTCTTCGCCCGAGGCCCCAGCGCAGTGGTACCTGCGAACACTCCTGCAACCTCGCAGAAGGACGTCCGCGCGCCTGAGCCAGCGGTTGCCCCAGCAGCACCGCAGGTGAAAGGTTGTAAGAAGAAAACCGCCGCCCCAGCTGAACCGGTGGCAACGCCGACCGCTACGGGAGCGGGTCCCCCAGGGGATCGAGAAGCCAAAAGGGCAGCCTTTATCGCCCAGGCGCGAGCGAACGGCAAAACTTCTTCGGACGCTGAACTGTCGCAGCTCTTCGAACAATCGGAGCTCATGGAAGCTACATTGCGAAAGGGCTGCGGCGTGCAGTAGAGGAGGACGCTGAACGGTAGCCTCGCTGCCGTTCTGCACCAGCCTGATGAAGCTGCACCAAGTCTCCGACGACAAGGCGCAGCAGAGGGCCTAACAGCAACGCATGCGTTGCCGCGCCGAACTCTTATGTTACAGGGAGGAAGCCACTGCGGCCGGCCCAGGAGACTACAAGCGAGCCCAGCCGCAGCACCCGGACTGACCCAGCTAACGGACACGCAGCACACAGGTAACGATGCACGATACCTCACGCTAACCGACCTCACCTTGCATGCTCTATCGCAGCTAGCAAGCCGCTACTGCCCTTACTACCCGTCCTACGGTCGCAGAGGTTTTTTTCCCTTGGCGCTGGCCTTGGCACTTTTTTCCCTCTGCCCTTACAACCGCTACCCTTCGATCGCTTTCGACCACTTCTATCTCCTGATGGACCATGTAAATGAGTAATCTTACCCAGACGCATCGACAACATCACAGCCTGCATCCTGTGACGCCTGATTCAAAACTAACATGCTTACGGAGGTGACAGTAGAACCTTTGGTTTGGTCACCACGTTGGTGCGGGCGTGGAGGGGCCCCATCCTATTTTTTTTTTCCGCTGTGACAAGTACGGTGCTTTATGTCGATGAAGGAGATGTCTATGCTGGGAGTGCCAAAGATGGAAGACTTTGTGAAACCTTAATGGCACACATTTCACAGTTCGTATAGAAATTAATAGTAACCAGATGAATCGTGATACCTAGAAAAGGAACATGTACATTACTATTATTTGCACGACGATTCTGATGATGTAATCAGATTTACAATATCTTTATTAGTTTAAAGTTTAGCATCTGGCGATAAATTATGCAAGAAACACCCAGTAAAGAATTTCCAAAATACAAACGCTTCATCCGATTTTTTCGATCGCCTTGTCTTTGGAAAGCTATTAGTGTGAATCTAAATTGGTATGAATTACAGGCATTTATTTATTTATTTATTTATTGTATTTTTGCATGTAGACATCAACTGGTGTCTTTTGCAAACGTCATAGCATTTTTTTACAAATTTAGTACAGTCATATATAAATGTGTGATTACATATACGTGATACAAATGTACCATTGTACCTAATAAGGCACAATATTGGGTGTTACATCATACCAATTACAAATATTCAGATTTTTCGCAACTACACTCCTGGAAATTGAAATAAGAACACTGTGAATTCATTGTCCCAGGAAGGGGAAACTTTATTGACACATTCCTGGGGTCAGATACATCACATGATCACACTGACAGAACCACAGGCACATAGACACAGGCAACAGAGCATGCACAATGTCGGCAACAGTACAGTGTATATCCACCTTTCGCACCAATGCAGGCTGCTATTCTCCCATGGAGACGATCGTAGAGATGCTGGATGTAGTCCTGTGGAACGGCTTGCCATGCCATTTCCACCTGGCGCCACAGTTGGACCAGCGTTCGTGCTGGACGTGCAGACCGCGTGAGACGACGCTTCATCCAGTCCCAAACATGCTCAATGGGGGACAGATCCGGAGATCTTGATGGCCAGGGTAGTTGACTTACACCTTCTAGAGCACGTTGGGTGGCACGGGATACATGCGGACGTGCATTGTCCTGTTGGAACAGCAAGTTCCCTTGCCGGTCTAGGAATGGTAGAACGATGGGTTCGATGACGGTTTGGATGTACCGTGCACTATTCAGTGTCCCCTCGACGATCACCAGAGGTGTACGCCAGTGTAGGAGATCGCTCCCCACACCATGATGCCGGGTGTTGGCCCTGTGTGCCTCGGTCGTATGCAGTCCTGATTGTGGCGCTCACCTGCACGGCGCCAAACACGCATACGACCATCATTGGCACCAAGGCAGAAGCGACTCTCATCGCTGAAGACGACACGTCTCCATTCGTCCCTCCATTCACGCCTGTCGCGACACCACTGGAGGCGGGCTGCACGATGTTGGGGCGTGAGCGGAAGACGGCCTAACGGTGTGCGGGACCGTAGCCCAGCTTCATGGAGACGGTTGCGAATAGTCCTCGTCGATACCCCAGGAGCAACAGTGTCCCTAATTTGCTGGGAAGTGGCGGTGCGGTCCCCTACGGCACTGCGTAGGATCCTACGGTCTTGGCGTGCATCCGTGCGTCGCTGCGGTCCGGTCCCAGGTCGACGGGCACGTGCACCTTCCGCCGACCACTAGCGACAACATCGATGTACTGTGGAGACCTCACGCCCCACGTGTTGAGCAATTCGGCGGTACGTCCACCTGGCCATCTGACGGCCAACACCGCGGTTCCTGGTGTGTCCGCTGTGCCGTGCCTGTGATCATTGCTTGTACAGCCCTCTCGCAGTGTCCGGGGCAAGTATGGTGGGTCTGACACACCGGTGTCAATGTGTTCTTTTTTCCATTTCCAGGTGTGTATATATACCTACAATAATTTATTTTAGTTTAATATTAACGTATATAGTACATGACTTATTGGAGGTCAAAGTGGCCGATTACTATCGATCGCGTCAGGCCGTAAGTACTCCACAGTTACACGAAGAAACGGTAGCAGCACGCTTATAAATATATTGACTCATCTATGTCTTTGTTAATATCCCATATACGCTATTCATGAACAAAAAGCTACTGGCCTACCTGTTGTTCTATTTCTTTTTAGATACGTTTACTTAGTTGTTTATGTATTTAATTATGTGTATTACAACTCGTTTATGGTCCAGCTGTAAGAATATTAATTTAATTTCAAGTATTTAAATGTAAATCCAATATTTCGTATGTGCTTAAATACGAGTGTGGGTGCGTTGGCCTGAAAATATGGCGCAAGCGCTCTAGCCAATCACAGCGCTTGTAAATCGGGAGACTGGATGGGAGGTAGTTCTGGAAGTGCGGCAGTTCTGGAGAGTACGGGACTGGACACGGGAAGTGTTGGACGCGACGCCGCTACGGACGCAGAGTCGGCGGAAGGAATTGGAGAGTGGAGCGGTTTGCATGTGGTCGCGAGAGATAGAAATACTTCGGAGTGCCGACTTGTGAACTTGTGAGATTTCCGTGGTTTCTACAGTGAAGACGTAGTACAAGTTTGGAAGTGAATATCTCGCGACCCATGTTATTGTTCATAACTAATTACGTGAACAAGGAATCTATTGTTTCCCTGTTATTTAACTTACATTTTATTCAGTCGCTGGACTATCGACACCAATAGGTGTTTGGCAGAAATATACCGCATTCTCAAAAGTATTTCTACTATCGTACTCATCATTTAAAGTTGTTAAGATAGTACATGCAGATTTTATGTAATTGCAGTCATTCATTTATAAATTTATATGTTACATTCATAATTCGCAATCACCGAGTGATAGAAACCTTACAACATTCGATTCATGTGTGTATTCTTATCGTATACTGTAGACTCAGTAGTATTTGGCTTGCAATGCGGCAACTACGTATCCCAACCCCTAGACAACGAAAACAGCCAAAACTTTTAATATTGCAACGTTGAGTCGGAGGGTGCATAGTTATTTGAAAGCCTGCAAGTGGACAAATGGCGAGATAGAGATGTGACGTTTTTCGTGCACGCTGGCGGCACTCCACATGCATTGTTCAGCGACAGAAACAAAAAATTGCCTTTTTTTGACTTGTGTCACTTTCCTTGCCCGGGTGCGATATGTTTGGACACACAGAAGTTCTACACTATGTAACATATACCATTTAAATATACACTGTTTTATAAAAACGCTGATGCGTGACACATGATCATGTCGTTGTCTGGACTTATATTAATTTGTAACTCCCATTAATTTTTTCATTCCTGATTCAAGTGTAGTTACGCAGTTTCATGTCTTTATGGTTTGTACAGTTAGCACAAAGTTCCAGCAAGATGATTTGTCTTTTTCAACCGTGTAAACGAACAGTCCCTACCATAGCCCTTCTTCTTATTTTGTTATTTTTATCGTTTTACATATTTACTTCCGTGTTTAGGATAGTTTATTGTTTCGTTTACATTTTATGTAAAGGAAGAACATAACTACATTTATGTCCTTTTGTATAATTTGGAACACCATGCTCGCACACTACATATGCCTTATGGCAAGTTATGTTTTGTTAATCCGTTTCTACTGTAGCTAATCTGACGCAAAGCATTTCCTTGTTTTCCTGTATTATAGTTTTGCACTACGCCACGCGAGGTGTCATGATATCCGATGCAATTTTATTTTTATATTTTATAACTTCTATCAATGTGCACTTTTCGCACCTGTTTAAGATTGTATTCTACCAACATTTTTGTAAAATATATCTCTATTACAATAAAATAAAAAAGCCATTGACGCATACCGCTATTAGCGCCCTCTGGCCTAGCTTACGAGGTCACCGGAGGTAACCCACGGTATCAGTTTACGTTTTGATGTACATTGACGTTCATCTGTGGACTCTACATTGTATAGTACCACATTTACATGCTGCGCCCTGTAATGCTGGTCCAAGTGTAGTGCAGTACGTACGTACATGGTATGTTATCTACCCTCGGACAGTATTTGATTTTTGTTATGCATTCATTGCTATGTACTGCTGTATTGTAACATCTACTAAATAAAACTTCCTAGCAATGTAAGGTGGATGCTTGAACAGTTATTGCACTCATACGTACGTTGCAGACCAGTTTAACTCCAACTTGTTGGAGATACAGTGGCTTTTCTGTTTCCTTCTCCATTTCGAACAGTAACCTGTTCGATACATCAGTACCATGGTGAACTGTATATCTTCTATAATGCTCCACAGTATTAAACGAAATCGCCATTGAGTTTTTCATAGTGCTTTCTATTAACAGCTTATACATCCTGTGCAATACTTGAATCTGTTCGTCAGCTTAAAACAACGGGTTCCGTGGCCAAGCCATGTGTTTTCAGTATTTTACGATATAATGAGCCACTGCCCTAGCTCTTTCCAATAACTACATTATGCGTTGTTACTTTAATGGAGACAAAATTGTAATGTCATATTAGCCAGTTTGATCGACTGATCGATTCGAACAACTCTACATAGTATCTGATACAACCAAAAAATTCCGATAGTCGGTTATTTTATTCTTCATAGTGAATGGTAATGTAGTTTGGAGCCGCGAAACGGTGTTGGTTCAAATGGCTCTGAGCACTCTGGGACTTAACATCTGAGATCATCAGTCCCCTAGAACTTAGAACTACTTAAACCTAACTACCCTAAGGACATCACACACATCCATGCCCGAGGCAGCATTCGAACCTGCGAGCGTAGCGGTCGCACGGTTCCAGACTGCAGCGCCTAGAACCGCTCGGGAGAAACGGTGTGTCTTTATACGCTAAAATTTCGTTGCTTGTTTTACAGTTATGGCTTGAAATATTTAAAAGCACAGATGCTAAACTGAGCTGAGACTGTTAATGAAGTAGCTAGTCACGAATATTCGGTATAGTTTACACGTTGTACCTCACTGAGCCTGAGCGCTGTTGATATTGGTAATTTCATTAGTTTTCAGTCGACTGCGGACTGCGTGTACATAAATTACATTTTATCGCCTCGCAATGCGCAAAATTATATATGGTGCGGAAACAAATTTTAGTCTGGTGTTGAGACCTTTGACATTTTCCGACGTAATGTATAATGATCTCTTTGATTGTGACACTATTCTAAACGGATATAACATCCTTGTTCATATCTGCCAGATTATTACCTCCTGGTAGACGAATGCATCAACATAGATTGTCGGAAAGACGTATTCACGGATATGTCACAGATTAAACTTTTATTAGATCTAAGTCTTCCCGATTTATCTTTACTGTTCCAAAAATTTTGGGTGTTATTTATTCTCGAACTGAGTATTACGCAGACTAATACATCAACACCGGTATATGCAGAACTGAGTTGGTATTGCTGAAGTGTAGGAAATAAAGAGGTCATGAAGGCTACTAAATGTTCGTTACTAACTACAACCTTCGCATTCTCTTTTTTTGTCTGCTCTTGCCATAAGTTCGTGTTATCTGTTTATGTTATCTGAGTTAATTCTTCATACTGCACTGTACTGATCTGATATTTTACCTCGCATTGTCGATTTCGGGATATCGTATTATATTGTCAGATGTGCCTATAATGACATCATTGGCAAATATGGTATGTATGCTGTGACAACCTGTCTACAGACCACGTCACAGTCTGCTCTGTAGGTTATCACCCCTCGCTTACTTTATTCCGGACTAACGTTCTGGCACATCTTTGCTAAGACAGGATGTTGGGTTTGGTTTGGTTGTTTCGGGGAAGAGACCAAACAGCGAGGTCATCGGTCTCATCGGATTAGAGAAGGAAGTCTGCCATGTCCTTTCAAAGGAACCATTCCAGCATTTGCCTGCAGCGATTTAGGGAAATCAAAGAAAACTTAAATCAGGACGGCCGGACGCGGGATTGAACCGTCGTCCTCCCGAATGTGAGCACAGTGTGCTAACCACTGCGCCACCTTGCTCGGTAGGAGAGGATGTCTCGAAATCTATAATGTGAGATAATGTAAATGCAGTTTACAGGTCACACAAATGTATAAGAAATAAAGTAAAAGTGATCTGCTGAATTAGAGGCCGTTATCGCTGATAACGTTTAAGAGTAGGTTTTTGGAAAATGTATGGAACACCACGAACACAACGGTATATTGACACATAACCACCACGAATTGAGAAACTATCGTTCGAGCGAAATGGATCACGCTCTTTAGTCGCACGAAGTAATTAGTGCTGTCGCCGGCGATCTTAAGTTGATACCATATTTCTAGATACCGTTCCTCACAAGCGGCTCCTAATCAGATTGCCTGTCCATGGAGTGAACTCTCCGCCGTTTAATGGATTCGTGATTTCACAGTCCGTAGGAATTATGGGGAAGTCATCTAGTGAAACCAAAGTTACATCGGGCATCATAGAACACCTAATCTACACTATCTGATCAAATGTACTACTAATAGATGTCACGAGATGCGGACCCGACAGGATGGTATAGAGTATTTTGTTGTCATGAGAAAAGCAGTAAGAGCTGAATGGGTCCAGGCGAGCTTAGTGACTTCGAACGTGGACTAGTCATTCATTGTCACCTAACAAATCCATTAAGGACATTTCAACCCTTGTAAAGCTGTCCAAGTCGACTGATGGCGATGTGACTATGAAGTGGAATCGCGAAAGAACAACAACAGCTAAAGCAAGACCAGGAGACCTCACATACTGACGAACATGGACCGTCCAGCATTACGGAGGTGAGTTGTAAAAAATCACATTCAGCGCCCTGCCAGCTGTCACAATCAAGAAGATAGGAATACAATGGTCGAACAACTTCTCTCAAGCTACACATTTCTGTAGTCACTGTCAAGCACCGCTTGAGATGATGGAAAGAACAGCTCCAGTGGAAGACTGGAAACCAGTGATCTGGAGTGATGTAGCACACTATGTGTAGCGCCAATAGTGAAGTACGAAGAAAGTTAGCGTTGCTTTGTGTGTGTGTGTGTTTAGTAGTTGAGGTGTGGTCCCCTTATGACGATTAAACAAACAACAAAAGTGGAAGCATATGAACAGTTTAACAGCAGTGTGTAGTGCGTATAGTGGAGGAACAGTTCTGGGACGATCATTTCTCGTGTCAGTGACAGTGCACCCTGTCATAAAGCAGCATTTGTAATGCACTCATTTGTGGTCACCAACATTCCAGGAATGGACTGTCGTGCCTAGAGTGACGACGTGAACCCAATGGAATACCTTTCGGATGAGTTACAATATCGAGTTCGTTCCACGACCCAGTATCCAACCTCACTACCTTTTCTGACTTCGGCTCTTGAGGAAGAACGATCTGCCATCCGTCCACAGTAATCCAGACAACTCTCTAAAAGTGTTCCTATCAGAGAGAGAGAGAGAGGGCTGTGGACAAGAAGACACCATCGCCCAACATCACTACCTTCTCTGTTTAAGGCCCTTGAGGAAGAATGGGCTCCCATTCCTCTGCAGACATTGAGATAATTCTTTGAAAGTGTTCCCAGGGGAGCTCAAGCCATCATAAGGGCGACGACTGGACACACAGAGTATTACTGTCCACCAACTGATGCACGGACACTCGATCAGTTAGTGTAATTCACACATCAAAAAAAGTTTAGCATTACCTCGGTTCATAGAGTTCCGGAACCTGTACAGAAATACCGCCCTTTTCATTGTTCATGAAAACCACACATTGCACCTTGTACCATCATACAGAGAGACTTTCAGAGGTGGTGGTCCAGGTTTCCGTACACACCGGTACCTCTGATACCAAGTACCTCGTCCTCTTGCATTGATGCATGCCTGTATTCGTCGTAGCATACTATCCACAAGTTCATCAAGGCACTGTTGGTAAAGATTGTCCCACTTCTCAGCGTGATTCGGCGTAGATCCCTCAGAGTGGTTGTTTGGTCACGTCGTCCATTAACAGCCATTTTCAATCTGCCCCAGGCATGTGCGATAGGGTTCATGTCTGGAGAACATGTCGGCCGCTGTAGTCGAGCAATGTCGTTGTCCTGAAGGAAGTCATTCACAAGGTGTCATGATTTGTTTTTTTGGTCATCAGTCTACTAACTGGTTTGATGCGGCCCGCCACGAATTCCTTTCCTGTGCTAACCTCTTCATCTCAGAGTAGCACTTGCAACCTACGTCCTCAATTATTTGCTTGACGTATTCCAATCTCTGTCTTCCTCTACAATTTTTGCCCTCTACAGCTACCTCTAGTACCATGGAAGTCATTCCCTCATGTCTTAGCAGATGTCCTATCATCCTGTCCCTTCTCCTTATCAGTGTTTTCCACATATTCCTTTCCTCTCCGATTCTGCGTAGAACCTCCTCATTCCTTACTTTATCAGTCCACCTAATTTTCAACATTCGTCTATAGCACAACATCTCAAATGCTTCGATTCTCTTCTGTTGCGGTTTTCCCACAGTCCATGTTTCACTACCATGCTGTACTCCAGACGTACATCCTCAGAAATTTCTTCTTCAAATTAAGGCCGGTATTTGATATTAGTAGAATTCTGTTGGCCAGTAATGCCTTTTTTGTCATAGCGAGTCTGCTTTTGATGTCCTCCTTTCTCCGTCCGTCATTGTTTATTTTACTGCCTAGGTAGCAGAATTCCTTAACTTCACTGACTTCGTGACCATCAATCTCGATGTTAAGCTTCTCGCTGTTCTCATTTCTACTACTTCTCATTACCTTCGTCTTTCTCCGATGTCATGATAGGGGCGCGAATTGTCGTCCATGAAGACGAATTCCTCGGCAATATGCTGCCGATATGGTTGTACTGTGGGTCGGAGGATGGTATTCACGTATCGTACAGCCGTTACGGCGCCTTCCATGACCACCAGCGGCGTTCGTCGGCCCCACATAATGCCACCTCAAACCACCAGTGAACTTCCACCTTGCTGCACTCACTGGACAGTGTGTCTAAGGCGTTTGGCCTGACCGGGTTGCCTCCAAACACGTTTCCAACTATTGTCTGGTTGAAGGCACATGCGACACTCATCGGTGAAGAGAAATTGATGCCAATCCTGAGCGGTACATTCGGCATGTTGTTGGGCCCATCTGTACTTTGCTGCATGGTGTCGAGGTTGAAAAGATGGACCTCGCCATGGACGACAGGAGTGAAGTTGCGCATCATGCAGCCTACTGCGCACAGTTTGAGTTGTAACACCACGTTCTGTGGCTGCGCGAAAAGCATTATTCAACATGGTGGCGTTGCTGTCAGGGTTCCTCCGAGCCATAACCCGCATGTAGCGATCATCCACTGCAGTAGTAGCGCTTGGGCGGCCTGAACGAGACATGTCATCGACAGTTCCTGTCTCTCTGTATCTCCTCTATGTCCGAACAACATCACTTTTGTTCACTCCGAGACGCCTGGACACTTCCCTTGTTGAGAGCCCTTCCTGGCACAAAGTAATAATGCGGACGCGATCAAACTTCTGTATTGACCGTCTAGGCATGGTTGAACTACACATAACACGAGCCGTGTACGTCCTTCCTGGTGGAAGTGTTGGAAGTGATCGGCTGACGGAACCCCTCCGTCAATATCCACAGTCAGCGTCTATCTTCAGGAGTTCTGGGAACCGGGGTGATGCAAAACTTTTTCTGATGTGTGTAGATAACGTCAGCAACATGCTTGGTTTGTCCTGTAAAGTCATCAGGATATGTCAACGAATTACAAAATGATTTACACAAGACATCTGCTTGGAGCAAATATTGCTAACTGACAAAAAAAGTGTTAGATCCTCCACATTTCGGTTATGCGATTAATCACAAAAATTTAAAGGTACTCGGCTGAACTAGATAGCCAGGATTACAGTTATAAACAACTTAAATTGGGATCAGCACACAGAGAGTTTGTGAAAGGCGAATTAACACAGTGAGAAAATATAAAAATAGTAAATGGGGCACAACACGTTGAAGGTGCTACAAATCTATTGAAGAGACAGCATACGCTAGGCTTGTCTGTCCTCTTGTGGATCTTTCCTGCTCGGCGTGGAATACGTGGTAGATAGGACTGACTGGGACAAACCAAAAAGTTCAAATAAGGTCAGCTCGTTTTCGAGAGTGTAGTGAGCATGAAAAGCTAGTTCGGGTAACAACAATTAAAGCAAATGTTTTTTCGTTGCGGCGAGCTATTTTCCTAAATTTCGATCACCACCTTTCTCCTCCGAACTGGAAAACATTTTGTTGACGCGCACCTACATAGAGAGAAATGACCATCGGGATAAAATAAGAGAAACCAGAAGACGCACACAAAGATTCAAGTATTCAGTTTTCGGTGGTGTTATTCGAGAGTGGAATAGTAGAGAAATGACTTGAAGGTGGTTCTGTGCACCATCTGGCAAACACTTCAGTATGAAATGCGGAGAAGTCATGTAGACGCAGATTTAGGTGTGCAGTCGATTTAATAAAGTCAGGCAAAATGAAATTACTATTGTGTGTCTCTCAAAACTATAGATAACGATGTGGAGGTTTGTCGTCTCTTTGTTTCTGTTTACATCGACCAGTTGATTTTTTGTTGTCGTGATGATTTGCTCCCAGATTGGTCTAGGGATTTGGTATAAGTGAGCGCACTGTGAAGGTATGTAGTCACAGTTTGGTTTCCGTCATAGGCCTTCAGCCCCCTTTCTATGAGCTGCTAAAAGACGGTGACGAGATCCTCGAGACCGCTCGAGCCGTCACTTTCCGGTGCGCCGTAAGCAGATGGAAAGCCCACTCCTCTGCCAGTTCTAACGCTTCTGCGTGATAATTAACTGTCCACGCTGTGAGACAGTCACTGATGAGAATGTAATCACCAACCTCGTGTCCACATATGTTTTTTTTTTTTCTTTTGCGCATTCAGGCAGTTTCTACATTACTGCTACTGCTTTCGAGACACCAGTATGCTTTAATGTACAATTAAATCACTCTGTGTGATACCTAGAAGTTAATCATCGCACTACATTTTCATATATAACTCCACTAAAATTATTATTGTACTATGCAATCGGCCAAAAATGAATACTACGTAAATTGAAGATGGAGGGGGGGGGGGGGGGGGGAGAGGAAAGGAAAGAAGAAATTTCATGATGTCAGCTGCATTGGGACTTTATGCGGCGTCAGCGGCGCCGATTGAAAATGTTTGCCTGACCGGGATTCAAACCTCGGATCTCCAGTTCACCAGGAATTTGCGTTAACCACTGTGCCACCCGCACACAGCGTTAACTGAAATTGCACAGACTAACTCTGTACGCCCTTCGGCCGACCCACGTTCCCCGGACATGACCGAAAGCACAGACGCCACGCAATCATATTAAAAAGATGAAGCTTACGTTTGACAACATTTTCACATCTAATTGCTCTTAATAAACATTGCTTATTACAGATCTGACAGCAGCCCTTTCATCAAGCCCCCAATACGTTGAAGCGTAGGAGTGAGACAACTGTTCCCGAGCTGGGCCACCACGTGCAGGGACGAATACAGATACTGACCTAGTTATTTGAAGATTATGAGAGACAACGAAAGGAAACCGAAGAACAAAACTAAAGAAGGTTTCCTTCACAGCTCCTAGTGAGTAATGAGGTCTGTCTTAAATAAATTTGGTTGCCTACCTTTCCGTATTAGATCTACTAAAGACGGGAAGTTATAGACATCTATTCAACGACGTAGGGTTCGTTTCTAATAAGCAGGAGCGAAAATGCGGCTAGTTACCGATTCAAAGTAGTTGCATGAAACTTACGAAGTGACAGATAGTGAGATTATTTTATCATTAACTAAGTTTCTCACTTTCGTTTCCTGTTAGTACTTCTTCTCACATCCTCTAAGTCTGTCTACTGCCCTTATTTTTGAGTCTTTAATTTATTTTTGTCCCGCATGAATTTATCTATCTTCTTTTCTACAATTTTATTGTATTTTCCCTTCAGCTAGCTTGGATTTGAATAACTCTAATCGCCAATATAACTTGAATTACGTAGCCATTTCATTTCAACAGCTGTTTGTAACAGATGCACTGAGTCCGTATGAATGTTATTTGCTTCTGTTAAGTCATTGTGTATACAGAGTTTTATCAGATATTTGTCTTCATTTACTAAGTGCAAGCACAGCGTTGACCAGCAAAGTGCAGCAACAGTATGAGAACGCCACGCTAGCGCTAGTGAGTAGCGTAGTTATTTTAAATAAGTTTGTGACTACCAGAAGCGCCACTAACGCCTCTAGCGCCAAGATTAGTAATTTAGTACGCATTATACACTCCTGGAAATGGAAAAAAGAACACAGTGACACCGGTGTTTCAGACCCACCATACTTGCTCCGGACACTGCGAGAGGGCTGTACAAGCAATGATCACACGCACGGCACAGCGGACACACCAGGAACCGCGGTGTTGGCCGTTGAATGGCGCTAGCTGCGCAGCATTTGTGCACCGCCGCCGTCAGTGTCAGCCAGTTTGCCGTGGCATAGGGAGCTCCATCTCAGTCTTTAACACTGGTAGCATGCCGCGACAGCGTGGACGTGAACCGTATGTGCAGTTGACGGACTTCGAGCGAGGGCGTATAGTGGGCATGCGGGAGGCCGGGTGGACGTACCGCCGAATTGCTCAACACGTGAGGCATGAGGTCTCCACAGTACATCGATGTTGTCGCCAGTGGTCGGCGGAAGGTGCACGTGCCCGTCGATCTGGGACCGGACCGCAGTGACGCACGGATGCACGCCAAGACCGTAGGATCCTACGCAGTGCCGTAGGGGACCGCACCGCCACTTCCAAGCAAATTAGGGACACTGTTGCTGCTGGGATATCGGCGAGGACCATTCGCAACCGTCTCCATGAAGCTGGGCTACGGTCCCACACACCGTTAGGCCGTCTTCCGCTCACGCCCCAACATCGTGCAGCCCGCCTCCAGTGGTGTCGCGACAGGCGTGAATGGAGGGACGAATGGAGACGTGTCGTCTTCAGCGATGAGAGTCGCTTCTGCCTTGGTGCCAATGATGGTCGTATGCGTGTTTGGCGCCGTGCAGGTGAGCGCCACCATCAGGACTGCATACGACCGAGGCACACAGGGCCAACACCCGGCATCATGGTGTGGGGAGCGATCTCCTACACTGGCCGTACACCTCTCGTGATCGTCGAGGGGACACTGAATAGTGCACGGTACATCCAAACCGTCATCGAACCCATCGTTCTACCATTCCTAGACCGGCAAGGGAACTTGCTGTTCCAACAGGACAATGCACGTCCGCATGTATCCCGTGCCACCCAACGTGCTCTAGAAGGTGTAAGTCAACTACCCTGGCCAGCAAGATGTCCGGATCTGTCCCCCATTGAGCATGTTTGGGACTGGATGAAGCGTCGTCTCACGCGGTCTGCACGTCCAGCACGAACGCTGGTCCAACTGAGGCGCCAGGTGGAAATGGCATGGCAAGCCGTTCCACAGGACTACATCCAGCATCTCTACGATCGTCTCCATGGGAGAATAGCAGCCTGCATTGCTGCGAAAGGTGGATATACACTGTACTGTTGCCGACATTGTGCATGCTCTGTTGCCTGTGTCTATGTGCCTGTGGTTCTGTCAGTGTGATCATGTGATGTATCTGACCCCAGGAATGTGTCAATAAAGTTTCCCCTTCCTGGGACAATGAATTCACGGTGTTCTTATTTCAGTTTCCAGGAGTGTATAAGTATCACGCCTGTTGTTAATCAGGTCGGTTAACAACTTCATGTAGTCTGTGTCGCTTTTGTTATAACATAATTATCTTAATTTGATTGTTTTCTGTATGTCGTAAATTTTTGTATTTAACTTTTATCTGAAATGCATGATGTATAATAATTATGTATGATAATTATGTGTTATTTATGGTTCTTCGGAGCGGACAAATACGTAGATTTAGCCTGTAATAAATGAACATTTTAGAGACTTTGACACGTTAAGACACAATGTGTCGACATTGGTCATGTTTCTGCCCAAAGTGAGAAGGACGATGAGCAGTGGATTTTGCGCAGTTGCAGTCAGCATTTCGACAGATTGACGACTGAGCAGACGAGCAACGCTTCCAAGGAGAACAACGACCAGCGCAGTTCGCACATCAGCTTTCAGTGCTCCAGCAACTGTCAGCTTACTGAACTCAGAGAAGCAGGACGGGTAATGCCCGACCACGTTAGCGTAGAGGTAAAACAATGGAAATTCGCCACGTGTGTCGACACTGGTCATGTTTCTACCCAAAAAGGAAGCGTAGATCAAAAGAGTCTGTCGCCGCCCTAGAGACTTACCGACATTGGTGAAAACACCGAGTAAATACCTCCGACAAACTGACATGAAGAGGTCCTTCGAGGGGAGAACGAAGACAAGAAGAAACCTGTCCTGAACGAATGGCTCGATGCTTAGTCAGCTGACCCTGCTCGACAGAAGAAGATGTCGGTACAGCGCCAATAGGTCACGCAGGAGAATGGTGAAAACGAAGGGACTGCGGCCTCACGAAGTAGGTCACCTGTAAACCTAGAGGTTGATGAACTCCGCCACAAGACGACGAACCTGAAGGTCGCGGGTTCGATTCCGGGATGGATCACTCCGCGCCACGCCGTAGCCGCTTGTTGATAACACAACGAGTGGATTCTCAAGGAGAAAACCGCGCCGCCACCGCAGAGGGCCACAGGCACGTATCTGAGGGGAAGTATACGGCGCCAGGCGCTCCGTTGCAGCACGAACCGTCGCCACATCAGCTGTCACTGGAATCTCAATACTACGACTTCTCTCTGGTGCAGCAAGGAATTGAACGAGTTAAAACACATTGTATTACTCTATTTAAAGGGTCTTACGTCTCGGTAGTGGAACCACCAATGTTTCACTCACACCTCACCCACTGAGCCAAGGAAAGAGCCGATCCACCGCCTACAAAGTGTCGGTTTCCATCCCGCCGCCCCTGACATTACTGTGACCCTTGCTCCCTTCTGTCAATGACGCTCAATATCTTGTGTCACTAAACCCCGACCCGCTACAGAAATACATTAATTTTTTTGTCACCCCTTGTGGGGCGGCAGGTGGAATAATAGAATACTATGTTTTGTATTTGTGCTGTTTGCCGTTCTCAACAATGGCTCTCTAACTACAATATTGGCAACCAGAAAGTGATTAGCAAAACGTGAAGCCTGTAATTAGAATTCCTAGTGCTCACTTCATCTGAGAAATACATTTATAGCTACAGCTTATAGCTCTGAGGAATTAGGAGATTGTCTTGGATTCATAATCAAAAACCATTCTCTCTAAAATGTTCACTATATTCTGAAAGTCACAGACCAAAAAGAATAAACACAATCCAACTACCAGATTAGTTAAGAGTCTAATGCGCTGATGCCACTATAACTGTTCAAATTAAATGTTTAGGTGAATGCTCGTCATAATTTGATGATAATGTTCATCAAACGCCACACTAATAATGGTAGAATGTCTGTCCTGCGGCGGCACGTGAAAATACAACATACGCAAACTAAAGATAGATCATTAACGTCATCCCAAATTTAACACTTCACTCGAAAACGATTTCATGGTTACGCGTATCCCGAGTAACTTATTACTGCATCCGAGGCTGTTTATATCAACGATACCGACGCGACGCGACTCCCTGCACAGGTGGTGCGCTAATCAGCGTCTGGAGAGAACTGGGGCCTTTTTTCTCGCGCAGCGTTCTTATATATAAAGCAGCGGTGCGGACGGCTAAGGGAAACGCCTGATCAAATCTACTCTCCTGACTAGCCGCTTTGCTAGTAATGCACCACTTTAAGTTATCGAATAAATCATTGCTTCCTTTTCTCATGGCCGATGAAGATTTCAATTTAATTGTGCAATCAGCACACAAGTAAGTAATCATAATAAAAGTCTGACGTGGCTAAGTCAAATATTTTGGGCGAGAGAATTAATTGAATTACACTACACGCAGTAGACGAGTTCTGAACTTGCTGTTTGGAGATACGCTATAGCTATAGTTTTATAGTTATTCTGTGAAACTTCTCACATTTTTATAATTATAGCGGATCTCCCTTCTGCTTAAATTTAAACATCCTAGCTTTATTTATTCGCGTACTTAATCTATCTTGCTGCCATAATTTCTAAGATAACAACCAGAAAATCATGAATTTCAACTAAAATTTTAATTTGTGAGATCCAGAATACTGTTTCTACTAAATTATTATGCAAAAGGAATCTAAATATAAATTTTTAAGTTTCTAGCTCTTTTCTGTTGTTCCAATGATTTTTACAGAAAAACATTCAAATTTCGAAAATGGTTAAAGTTATTGAACTGATATCCAACGCAAATTGATTTTGTATTACTCCTGACATGCTAGAAACGTTTCAGGTTATTTACTTCATTTTAAAGTATTGCGTAATATTTATGACGTCAGAGCTAGTTACAGCGGACTGGCTGGCTCACAATGGAAAGACTGATGTGAATTTTATAAGGTGTGAGTATGCTGCTTCCCTACACTCTGTTGTAAAGCCAAATCTGGTTCATTTATTTTATTCATTTATTTATTTCTGTCGTTTCTTTACTAGGTTAAGTCAAGCGGCGCCCAGGCAGCAACCAAGTACACAGTATTGTGCAGTATGGGACAAGGGCCTTGGGCGAATTACTGTTTGTGGCGGTTTTAACCCTGACTTGCTGATGAATCGTTCATCTCGTCACTCACATTCCGAGTAATAATTTAGAAAGAATACTTGTACAGCTGGTGTAGGAGACATGTAATAACTTTTCATCGAAATCTGAAGATGATAAGCATGGCTATTGAAAGCAATCTTGTCTAAGAAGTTCACAATCTCTCAAGTAATTCTTAATGATCGCCCCTTACTACTCAACAGACTGAATAACAGTTTATTTTCATTCATGAAAAAGAGGACAACGAAAAGAAATTACAAGCAGACTGATTTAAACTGAGGACACTGACAGTTATGGACGTAAGAGAAGAGGGGTACCGAGAGAAAGGGGAACATGATGGATCGCAAGTAAATAAGAGAGGGTAAAAGTAAGCAGTGTGGCTGGTTGAGAGACGAAATGTGAAAGAAAAGGTACTGGTAGAGAACAGAGATAATTCACTTGCCGTTTAGTAGAGAAATAATTGGTCATGCATGTTAATCTTTTAAGAAAAGTTTATGAGGTTGATACGAGTAGAAAGAGGGGCCGCAGTATTTTCTTAAGTGGATCGAGCCATTGAACTGTGTGCAGATCGTATCCAGAGTGCACAACATCAACAGAGAAGTTAGCAGATGTTTTTTATTTAAGCTTGAGACCTCGAGTTGCTATCGTGATGAGATGACTGGTACTTAATCGCTGGTTTGACGTACTGGCATGAATGGTTAGTGAGGCGCCGATTATCTGTTCGTGTAGAAAAAAATGTGACCAGCACTGAGAATTCTGCAATTTATTTCAGACATCAACATCACCAGCCTCCTCTAAAGGTCGAAGCGACCTCGTGTCATATTTGTGTTTGTAATTTCTGTTACTTGATTGAGGTGTTCGTTTTAATTAATTCGCTACTTTTAAAAGACATTTATGCTTCTCAGTGAAAAACGACTGGTTAACTATTAAAAACTGACTTTATAGTATTTGCATGGAGGAAAAAAAAAGAAAAATTCATCATCTGAAATAACCTCGCACATAGTGAGTGCATTTCATGCCTTCAGTGTATGTATTTTGTTGCATCTTTTACTTCTACAGCACGACCTTGATTCATAACTTTGGTACTGTTTCCGTTGCACTCCCAGCAAACTCAATTTGCACAAATTTTTGTAACATGTTTCATTTCGGTCTCCCTATTACGTATTTCTCAACGTTTGTTTTTCTTCATTTTTTCAATTTTTTCTCTGCCGCCGTCACTCAGCCTTTCGCCTTAACTCAGTTTACATCTTAATTTTCGACACTCATTCTTTTCCCTTTCTTCTCCGTCCACACGTTCCCCAGCGAGTTTTTTTCTTTCTTCCAAAATATCACAAAGTTCCCGGCCAGTATTCGCAAATTATCAACTGCACAAGTTGAGTTATTTATATCTATATCGACGTAAATATTCTTTACCTTAATGTTGGGCGTACCATAATGTTGGGCGTATGTCTCCTGCAATCTAGTTAACAGACACGGTCATCATGAAGGCTTACCTTCTTCTTCTTGAAAAAATATGTATGCGACGCATGAATGTACTCAGTAGTAAAATATCATCTTTTTTATTTCATTTCCATACAGCTATACAGTTAAGGCAACGCATTAATTATTTAGATGTGTCTAATTTAGCCAGCTGGTAATCTCAGCTGGAACTCGCGAAATACGCAATAAGTAGCAATTAGTTGATTATTTGTCACCAGCATATTTTGGAAACAACCAGATCACAAACTTGTAAAACAGTAAATGTTTTCAACTCAAAACTAAGTTTTAATGAAGTTAAAATAGTTTTGTTTGAAATATGTTTTTGCTGTTAACTAACAATGACGTATTTCTTTGTTATATGAAAGAGGAAACTTAGAGTTTAAATGCATGTCCACATGGAGCCACCGTAAAAGGAAATGAAGAAGAACTACATGCTTACAGAACGAGCCACTACCGATTAATGTGACAGTGAGAAGATCTAGAACGTATTGACAATGAAGTACTTGCAACATCTATGGATACAGAATAGGCACTAATTCTGTCTGTGAAGTAAAAATTAAATAAAATTAACCAAGATAAAAAAGAAAAAGTTGACTGAAATGAAGAACACCAAATTAATGTTAAATAGTGGTTCTTGTGCCAAAAATGTTTCTTAGACTTTTCTCTCTTCATTATTTGTGATCATATTTTTTTTCTTTTTTATTAATGATATACTGATTACATATTACCGTTTGTAAAGTGTTGCCGCATTTAGTTATAGTTCGGGCACCACCTATGAAATCACTGCCATCAGTTTTTCCTCTAGCAAGAAATGTAAGCGCACAACATTCTGCATACGGTTTAGTAACTCTGTGTTGGGAGTTTTCTGCCGTTTATCAGGAGTTTCCACTATATACTCTGCTATTAAAGGTTTCATATTTCTAATTCTCGCGATGTCCGCATGGAGTTAGTTAGAATTTTAATTTTATGCCCTCACATATACACACGCTAATACAGTTGTACGAAACAATAACGTGGAAACGTCGGCCACATCTTTTACCGCATACAGAGAAGATCAAAGCTTGAACGACAGATCACTGTAATTGAGTGGATGCCTGTTTTCCCCTCATATGGCAGTGAGGCGACGCCAGGTATGTCAGTCTCTGTATTTCCTTTTTTTTCCATTTCTGTAGGCGAACAATTGCGCTCCTGCTGCAATATATTCCGCTGCAAAATCGATGGGCGCGCGCGCAGTGTTTCATGCCAATAGCCATAAATATTCGGAGAAAACGGTTAGTACGATACAAATCTGGAATATAGCGAAATAAGCTTTAAAAACAATATTTGGAAATCCTGTTTCAAGAATCTTGAAATGAAACATGGCAGCTAACCAGGATGTATCGATGGTATATATTAAACAGACAGCAGTCAGTTTATGTACAGGTTATATTAGTTCTCTGACCAAAATTTTAGTAAACATCAGAAATAGAAAAATAAGGGACTGAGTTCCGTAACTGCCAGGAATCCTATGACTGGAGAAAGATCTGATGTTATCAGAGACTCTGAACATGCAGGATGACAGGTCAACAAGTAAGGGCAGCTTTTTTTCTGCAGCCTAGGTTGGCAACATTGACTCAACAGTAACATCCACTAACAACACAGCTCTGGCTTGTAGGTGTAGTGAATAGCCCTGTTCATTTTGATTTCAGAGCTTTTTATAATGAGTGCCTCGTTGCCCCTATGCACCAAGGAAGAAATTCGTTTTCTTAAGCGATTAAAGCTGGACAGATAATTCGCAGATTGCAGCCTCTGTACAATGATACAGGTTAGCTATAACAGCGAAAAAGTTACCAGGCATGTATTTTTGTGTGACGAAGAGCATCCGGATAGACCATTCGCTACGAAACCGGACAGAAACATATACAGGTTGGTCCATTGATCGTCACCGGGGCAAATATCTCACGAAATCAGCGTCAAACGAAAAACTACAAAGAACGAAACTTGTCTAGCTTGAAGGGGGAAAACAGATGGCGCTATGGTTGGCCCGCTAGATGGGGCTGCCATAGGTCAAACGGATATCAACTGCGTTTTTTTTAATAGGAACCCCCATTTGTATTACATATTCGTGTAGTACGTAAAGAAATATGAATGTTTTAGTTGGACCACTTTTTTCGCTTTGTGATGGATGGCGCTGTAATAGTCACAAGCATATGGCTCACAATGTTAGGCGAAAAGTTGGTAAGAGGTAGGTTTCTTAAACTAAAATATAGAACGTAAGTACGTTTGAACATTTTATTTCGGTTGTTCCATTGTGATACATGTGCCTCAGTGAACTTATCATTTCTGAGAACGAATGCTGTTACAGCGTGATTACCTGTAAATACCACATTAATGCAATAAATGCTCAAAATGATGTCCGTCAACCTCAATGCTTTTGTAATATGTGTAACGACATTCCTCTGAGCAGCGAGTAGTTCGCCTTCCGTAATGTTTGCACGTGCATTGACAATGCGCTGACGCATGTTGTCAGGCGTTGTCGGTGGATCACGATAGCAAATGTCCTTCAACTTTCCCCACAGGAAGAAATCTGGGGACGTCAGATCCGGTGAACGTGCTTCTACGACCAATCCACCTGTCATGAAATATGCTATTCAATACTACTTCAACCGCATGAGAGCTATTGCCGGACATCCATCATGTTGAAAGTATATCGCCATTCTGTCATGCAGTGAAACATCTTGTAATTACATCGGTAGAACATTACGTAGGAAATCAGCATACATTGCCCCATTTAGATTGCCATCGAAAAAATGGGGGCCAATTATCCTTCCTCCCATAATGCCTCGCCATACATTAATCCGCCAAGGTCGCTGATGTTCCACTTTTCGCAGCCATCGTGGATTTTCCATTGCCCAGTAGTGCATATTATGCCGGTATACGTTACCGCTGTTGGTGATTGACGCTTCGTCGCTAAATAGAATGCATGCATAAAATCTGTCATCTTCCCATAATTTCTCTTGTGCCCAGTGGCAGAAGTGTACACGACGTTCAAAGTCGTCACCATGCAATTCCTGATGCATAGAAATATGGTAAGGGTGCAATCGATGTTGGTGTAGAATTCTCAACGCCGACGTTTTTGAGATTCCCGATTCTCACCAAATTTGTCTGCTACTGATGTGCCGATTAGCCGCGACAGCAGCTAAAACATCTACTTGGGTATCATCATTTGTTGCAGGTCGGGGTTTGGCGTTTCAGTTGTGGCTGAACACTTCCTGTTTCCTTAAATAACGTAACTATCCGGCGAGCGGTTCGGACACTTGGATGATGTCGTCCAAGATACCGAGCAGCTTACATAGCACACGCTCGTTTGGCATTTTTATCACAATAGTCATACATCAACACGATATCGACCTTTCCCGCAATTGGTAAACGGTCCATTTTAACACGGGTAATGTATCACGAAGCAAATACCATCCGCACCGGGGGAATGTTACGTGGTACCATGCACTTATGCGTTTGTGACTCTTACAGCGCCATCTATCACAAAGCGAAAAAAGTGGTCCAACTAAAACAATCATATTTCTTTACGTACTACATGAATATGTAATAAAAAATGGGGGTTCCTATTTTTTTAAAAAAAAGCAGTTGATATCCGTTTGACCTATGGCAGCGCCATCTAGTGGGCCAACCATAGCGCCATCTGGTTTCCCCTTTCAAGCTAGACAAGTTTCGTGCTTTGTAGTTTTCTCGTTTGATGCTTATTTCGTGAGATATTTGGCCCGGTCACTATCAATGGACCACCCTGTATATAGGTGAGTGAATGGTTCGTGATGATCGTCATTCTGCGACTGGTGGTCGTATAAGTTGAACGTTAGCCACGGCTCAACTTCTTCAGTCTTCCATTAATCTCTAGACAAGTAAAGTTTGTGCTCCTTAAGCACCACTTTATACTGTATAAGTTAGAACCACTCACATAAATTGTAACTGAAAATAGTATAGTGAAATTTATCTTAATCAATAAAATTCCTTTTATTTGTCCATAGTTACAATGCCGTTCACTGTAATCATTTAACGAACTTGAACGTTTCTTTGTTGTATAACACTAAAACATCTTCTATTCCTCGCTTTTTTATCTAATTACGTATGCATCGGTTGAAACTAAGATACTGCCGTAACTGACATTTTGAAGATTCATTTTAAGTATCATACTTGTGAATGGATGGTTGTTTTTATTCAAATTATAGCTTTAAAACACAATATTTACCATTATTACGAGGCGTTATGGCGTTGGTGCAGTAAGGCATTGTAATTACATTGTCAAATGTTTAGCAACTCTTCTCATCTGTTTTGCTTGTAACACCGTATCGTTTGTTAAGTGTCTTTCACGTGACGTATGCCAAATGTGGCAGGGAATTTTATTGCTTCTTCCCTTCACTTAGGAATTGATATCGCAAACTTTAATTCAATCAATGCCAGCCGTAGTCCGACTGCCAATTACTGAATATTACAGAGTTATCTACGGTGGAATAACACAACAGTGTGATCCATTCTTTAGTAATTTTGAATACAAACAGGCAAAACGACGTCGATGCGAGGCAGTGAAGCTGAATTGTGCATATATTCGTCGTAAATCGAATTGTAATTAATCCAACAACCATGATTATGTTCAGAAATTTTGTAAATACGTGATTATGTTATTCCTTCCCCACGCATTCACCCTTTTTGCTCAAGATGGGTGGCGTTACGAAGGTCTTGATTTTACAGATCTGCAATTTGGTTGTTCATATAACGTTTCACCTCGAAACTAATCTTGTGGACATTCTGGAAATGCTTGCCACACAAAGGCTACTTCATCCGAGGAGTAGTCACTGAGGGCAATGTTAGGAGCATACAGTGGGGCGGGGGAAAATTTATTAGCCCAAAGAATCAGCATTTGTGAATGTGCTCTGTACGGAATGACATGGGGTAATGTCTAGGAGCAGAAACTACACCCTGAACAGCTCCCCGCGACACTTCGACTCTATATCGTAACATAACCCCATCAGTAGATTTCAGTAGTGACGGTTTGCACCTTGCGACCATAATCTGTTAGCACCGTACGATGCTATTACAATAGCACCATAGTCCAATAGCACCGAGTTCCACTAAGCACTCAGCATTACCATGACCCATGATGGTTAGGTCCTCACTTTTTATAACGGCGATGAATCGACTTGCTTGCCCAGCTTGCTTTACTCGTTACCCTCGAAGTTGTAGTGATACACCCAACACACCTTTATGAGCGTTAGGTAGCTAAAGGAGTTATCTGGATAAGCCTGACTGAGGTGCAACATATGCGCCGCTGCCCCGTTTTGATCAGCCTTTTGAGTTGGTTTGAGTAGACGTGGAATTCAGCGGGAGGCTAACTTTGTCGTGTTCAGAACATGATGTTGAAAACTGATCCATGCCGGTTTTCCACATTTTCCACGATCTGCTGGATTGTGACACGCCGGTTTTCCAGCACTAACGTCTCTACTTTTGCGATTCCCGGCAGTTCATGGAGAGATGGTCTTCAACTTATCGCTCTGTCACTCGCATTTATTTGATCACACTGGAAGCGTCTTCACCAAGTAACCTCTGTGTCACTGATGCTGTACACTTCCACTAATTCGGCACGGAGTTTTACAGAGCTGCTCCTCTTTAAATGCAGAAAATCACTTCCAGCACTACGTCCCACTTTACCAACTGCCATCTGAACAAACAATCCTTGAGAATTAAGGCACTGACTCAACCTGTATTAAAGCGTTGAAGAATACATCACTGCTACAGCTATCATAAGAATTATCCAGGGTACTGAAAAAATCATAGTTAAAAGAAGAGTCAGACAAACAGATTTAGTATCACTGAATACACTCTAGGCACCCCCGAAGGAAGTTTCCTGTTGGATAAACTGGGAAAAATGATGAATGCTCTTTAAAGGAAAATATCTCAGCTGTATTGATGACACTCTCCAGTTTGCCTCAGAGCCATTTAAACTTTATCAGCAAATGAAAGAGGTAATAGAACAAATTTTGAACAAGATCTGATAATTAAAATGGAACAAAAGTACTGTAAATATAATTTCTAAAATAAAACAATGCAGCTTGCAAATGGAGGCATATAATTAGCTATAAGTTTTGTATTTAGAGCAGTTGAAGAAATTGTACACCACCAGAAAGAAAAAGAACGCGTAACATGACCTAAGGTGCTTCCTGTAACCTGAATGATGTATTCTAAACGGAAATTCTAATATGTCCAAAAATGAACGTTTCAGTCAGTATAGACGATTTTAGGAGTGGGACGTGTTCTTTGAAAACCATCTGTTAGAAACACCTTTAACATCAGATACCATTATACGACTTGAAAGACACTGGCAGGTGTAAAGACTGTCTATGGATTGTTCTCGTCTGCAAGGGGAGTCTCGCCTTTGGCTGCATAGTAAAATTGTATCTGCACGGTGTACTTAGAGCGGGGAGCCATGCTGACTAATCAGGTAACTGAGGAAGATTTAGTAGACACGGAGACACGGGATCTAAAATGCATTCCTAAATACTTTTTAACGTGTGGGTCTAAAGACTAAGCGTGTTTTGATCATGAAGATATGGTCCAGGTAGGATGTATTCGTTTTACTATCTGTGCGATTGCCTAATTTCAGCCTTTGGTCGTTTTTAAGCAGGTGTTCCTTAAGAGTTATGATCACTGCGAAACAAAGCTCTTTATTGCTAACTCTTTGCGTTCCATATTTTCAGAGGTGATGGTATTAATTAAAATAAGAAAAAGAAGTCCAGTAAAAATAGGATCCAAAGTCCATACCATACGAGCTAGGATCACTTTTTCATCTTCGCTTACGTGAAACACGTCTCTTCTACTCAATAAATGCTCATAGCTCTTAAGGTATGCATTTTCGAGCCCCCTCCCAAAATGTGGAAAGCAAAGAGTTTCCAGTTTCACAGTATGGAAGATGAAGAAGTGCTGATAGATCTTAAGGAACGCATTTTAGAGCCTATATTTATTAGAATTTTTTTGCTTCAGATGATTGTTCCTGTTATATACTTGACTATTGACCATTCTATTGGTGACACCTTTTATACGACGTTTTATCGTTCTGTCTTTGATAAGACGAGGGATTACGTTCTCGCGTGGTTCCTTGCATGACGTGTGCAACATAGTTGATAAATTTTCAAGTTTACTTAATGAACAGTAACAAGAATTCATTCCAAATTTCTTCTTAAAAATTTCATTCTAAGGCCATTCTTAAAATTTTACGATTTTCGTGCCCAGTTCCCATGTGCATAGCTGTCGGTTGTTTTCGTTTGTACTTGATACAAGCGCAAACTCCGTCACCAACATTCTCCTCTGAATGTGAGTATATTTTATTTACGCCCTTCTACATAAGGATAAATGATCAATGTAATAAATGGAAATCACAATTCGTGCGGGTGGAGTTAAGTGTTTTTTTTCCGCATACACTTTTCGAAAATGGAATGCTACAGAAACAGTCTGAGAGCAGTTCGATAATCGCCCCCCCCCCCCTCAAAGGGAATTTAAATGTGTGCTTGCGGGCGTGTGTGTGTGTGTGTGTGTGTGTGTGTGTGTGTGTGTGTGTGTGTGTGTGTGTGTGTGTGTTTTATCCAGCAGCCTTTATGAACATTATGAATTAAGACGCAAACGAATTACACAGCTTGGTAAGATTCGTTGCTCGTAAAAGCTTCTCCTCGATAGTTTACTTAACGTTTGAATTTTTGTAAGTTTTCCGTCTAATTGAAGCCCTAAAGCTTTAGTCTTATAGATTGATAGTCTATTAGTTCGTGTTATGAATTTTGTTTTAATATCGAGAGTGTTGAATGCTCTGAAATTTAGGTGATTTCGTTAGCTACTGTTTGATTCCACTAGTCACCTGAACACGTGGAGGTGTGTTGAATGCGTAACGATTCAGTTACAGTCAACTTCTCACTTTTCGAACAGTGAGTGCCCGTGCATTATATGACAGCACTGTCATTTTGCCGCTGATTTTTCAATTCATTTTATTTCGTACCTTCCATTGTTCAATACTTCCATTGTTCATTACCACCACTTGTTAGCGTTCATGTTTTAAGAGCCATCACATTTCACATATTATTTTTGTGATCCATGCAGTCCAATTCTAATCCGTTTATCCCGAAATTCGTACTAGTGCGGACCTTACTTTCGTTTCGTTAGCACCACGTGCTCCTGCTCTGGTTTAAGAGCATTTTGTGCCGTGTCTTCCGTAACCTTCCTCTTACAAAGTGCATTTAAATTAAATGTTTCTTGATCATGTTTCCATCTTCGTTCGTCTATTCCTACGGTAACTTTGAATATTAAGTCCGCGTGCTAAAATCGAGAGGCCCCGTTCCTATGCAAAAGTCACATGTGGTCATTATGAATTATTTAAATTAGCCCAAGATGAGATGGATTTGGCGTTTGTTCTTTTCATCTCTCTACTGTGTAAACCTCATCAACTTCATGTGAGAGTTAAGTGCGTGTATGGTCAGCCCATTATTTGATCATCTCCGTGCCATAAATCACGAATTCAGCAGTTGCCTCAGAACCAAGACTTAATAATTATCAACTGTGGAACTTAATATACCGTATATCACGTACCAGCAATTGCTACATCTTATGATGTTCACAGTTTTCCTTTAGTTGTGGTATCGAAGTAACAAACGTTCATTTTTACGCGTAACTACGTTCAGGCTTTCCATAACTGAAATTCATCCAACGTTCCATCCAATGCGCATCTTACAGAATTTGCTTACACAATAATTGAATACAGGCCATTGTTTTTGAGTGAATTATGAACTATTTAAATTAGCCCAATATCATATGGATTTGAGCTTACTTTCATAAATGCACGGCCTTAACGAACAAACCAGAGACAGGACTATTCCAACTGCAGCCACAACCTTATTTAATACTGCAGCCCTGTGCAACTAAACCTTTTAAGGTTCACTCTGTATATTGGTGAAGTTAATTTTCATCTTGTTCCAATTACAGCTCTAAGGACATAAAAGAAGTCTAAATTCATTCACCTAGATGTTTCGGAGATTATTAATTCTTGAGGGGCCTTCACTAAGTAATGCAACAAAGTTTTTTTTTTCTTTTTTGTCGCCCAGTTCCGGTTGAAAAAATGCGGAATTTGTTGTGGGCCGTCGTGAAATATCCCCACTTGAGTCACTATACTTTCCTGAGTTCCGATAGCTGACGCGGGTGTATGTAGACTTCAAAATGGCGCCTGTAACGAAGATGCCTTACAAGCAGAGAGCCGTCACTGATGTTCGTAGAGGCTAGTAGAATGTCTACGGAGGCCTGGCAGTGAAGAAAAGCACGATGAGTCGTTGGGCGAGGTGTCTCTCATCAACGCAATAACGTTGCGCAAACCTGTCAGATATCCCGCATGCCGGTAGGCAGCACACAACTGTGACTCCTGCCAACACACTCATTCGAGGTGATCAATGGACCAGAACCAAACACTTCGCTGTTCAACCAGACGTTTCTTTTGGTAATGCTGACGCGCTCTTCCGCCAGTACTCATAGGAGTGTGTTCGCTGCGCTCCTCGCCACCTACAAGAAGATGGTTGAAATGGCTCTGAGCACTCTTGGACTTAACATCTGAGGTCATCTGTCTCCTAGAACTTAGAACTACTTAAACCTAACTAACCTATCACACACATCCATGCTCGAGGCAGGATTCACACCTGCGACTGTAGTGACCATGCGGTTCCACAAGGCAACGCGTAGAACCGCTCGGCCACATCGGCCGGCTACAAGTAGACCATAAAGACTCTGTGCAGATTTCTTGTACGTTACGAGGCTGGACATTTTTGTCAAACATCGTCACAGGTGCTAAAACATGGGTTCATCACTTCGAAACGGAAACAAAACGGCATAACATGGCGTGGTGCCACACCACTTCTTCTCCGAAGGACGAGTTCAAAGCTGCACCTTCAGCTGGTAAAATCAAGACGACAGTCTTCAGGAAGTCTGAATGCATTATTTCTGATGAAATCTTCTCGGGTTTCCATCCTGGTAGCTGCGTCGAAAATCCGCAACGTTTCGATAAGTGCCATTCTCACCTTCGCCAGAACATGATTAGAATGACACTCATCGAAACGTCGCAGATTTTCGATGCAGCTAAACGGATGGAAGCCCGAGAAGATTTCATCAGCAGTATACAACTGGAAAGCTTACATTCACATATGGATTATTCCTGTTTGTTGCTCTAACTCATGGTGCAGCGATCAACTCCGAAGCCTGTTGTGTGGCCATCAAGATACTGAGGAAATGACATCATTGTGTGAGTTGAAACAGAAATGCAAACAAACTTCTCCTTCTCCATGACAACGCAAGGCCCCATACACGTCTGCATATCAGAGAGGGGCTCACAAAACTCCATTGGGCTATTCTCCCTCATCCACACTACAACTCGGATCTTGCATCTTCCGACTTCCTTCTCTTTGGCCCAATTTAAGATGCAACCTGAGTGAATAAATCGTGAATGATGGGAAGATTATTGATACAGCATGAGTTGGCTCCGACATCGACCAATAGAGTGATACCGTGCGAGAGTACAGGCCATCCCAGTAAAGTTGCGTAACACCGTCGCACTGAACGGAGGTTGTATTGAAAAACAGGGTTTTGTAGCCAAAAGAGTAGGGAATAATGTGGTATACTGGAATCCTAGCCGGCCGTAGTGGCCGAGCAGTTCTAGGCGCTACAGTCTGGAACCGCCCGACCGCTACGGTTGCAGTTTCGAATCCTGCCTCGGGCATGGATGTGCGTGATATCCTTAGGTTAGTTAGGTTTAAGTAGTTCTAAGTTCTAGGGGACTGATGACCTGAGAATTTTAGTCCCATAGGGCTCAGAGCCATTTGAACCATTTGGAATCCGAAATAAAAGCAATCTGATTTCAGAAAAATAATCTGTTGCTGTAATTATTGAACGCCCCTCGTAGTTAGAATACCTTCGAAGATTGAGAAATTTCTCCAAACTCTTCCCGAAAATTCAAAATTACATCCAGCTTAAGAACTGTTAGGTTCAGAGACTTTGCATAACTGCTGAAACTATTGTAGACAGAGGTAGTGTATTTTCGTTTGCATTCCTGAAACGGAAAGCCTTGTTAGCAATGGTTAAAAAGCAACATTGTGGGAAACATCTGTGAAAGGCAAAACGCTATTTTCAGTTGTTCGCGGTAAAACACAATTTCATTCGCTTCGCTTGTGAGTAAGGGTGGGTTTGTCGCCACTGAGTCCGCAGAATGCTTTGCCCACCGCAATGTTCGCTGGCGTGTTTATATTCGTGTCGCTTCTGGCGCGTAAAAAGTCCACCCAGCAGCTGGACACGGTGGCGGTGCGGGGTGCCCACTCGGGCCGCGTTGGCTGTGTTAGCCGGCGCCGCGGCGTGTGTCAACAAACAAGGGCGCGGGGCTGGAGAGCTCGCTACCTGCGGTTTGGCGCCCGTCCACAGCCGCGGACGGTGCGTGCTGCGGCCAGCCACCTCACAATCGAGAGGTGGACCGAACGGCTACCTGCCGCTCGCCACCACCCAACCGTCCACAGATTTACCCTCACGTTTGCTCCTGTTAACTTAACCCGGCATGTTGTGATGTTTATGCATTAAGTTGTTCTGAAGGCGCTGCTGACATTCAAGACAATAAAAGCGGGTTAAAAGCTGTGAGCTATCTGGGGAAGTTAACCTTGCATTACTGAGCAACTGTTTCACCGGCTATTCAGTCTAGCTTACCAAATTCCCAACCAGACTAACATTAATTATAATCTTTTAATAGTCATCTTACGACAACCGGTGATATATATATGCCTTATTTAGGATTGTGAAAATGTGAGTTTGTAATCTTATGGAACACTTCAAATATGGAGCCAAGATTGCTAGACTGCATACAACACTGCATCCATAAAATAACACATGAAGAACGTTGAAACATACGCAACAGGAAATTACCACAACCAACCGATTCCATTTTCGCCCAAAGAAGTTACGTTCGTAGTGCAATCCTGTCAGTCATGAAATTGCCACACACTGGTATACTAAATTCATACTAACCCTCTGTGAAAGCTACCCAAAAAGAATAGCTGAGGGCTACTTTGATGATTACATCACATGTTTCACGTGGTCAACTTGGTTTACACAATGAGTGTAACTCCATAATAATTTTGATAATTAAAATATATTACATCGAAACGGAATTTACAAAAGTAAAACCTCGAATTGGGTACTATCGTCTTACTATTAACCTCTTGGGTCAAACAATTGTATAAGCACGAGGTACTGGTCTCACAAAGTACACCCCACGTGGGTTGAACATAAAGAATAGTTGCTATATTGAAGAATATTGTCAAGACGAAACGTTATAATCTCACTCACATTCGCATTTAAGATTGATAATCTTAGTTAGAGTTACGGATCATCAACACGTGGTTCCGCTTTACTCACAAAGTACTGACAAAGCAACTACTGGAAGATAATCTGAACTTCACACTCGAATTACACTGTGTTGCAATTTAAGATAACATTAGATATTTTAAATCTTGAAACGTCCCCTTAGAAAAATTTTTACTAGACTGTGCTTAAACTGACACACAATATCTTTAGCGCAACGCAATCTGACTTCCAAAAATCCCTACGAAAGAATGGCCCTGACTAGCATTAATCTATACCTTTCACAAAAAACTTACCTCAGAAAAAATCTTCGTTACTCGAACTACTGCAATACAGCGAGCACCACTATTGCCAGCTAAATAAAAGATTCTAGCTACGGAAGGCACTAACTACTGATAGGTATAGTTAGCAAATGAAAGATTTTAATAGAGAACAAACAGTGTATTTACCTTAATAGTCAAAAAGTATATGATAGTTCATGACATCCAGTCATACAAATTACAAAACTCCGCCATCTCTCTCCCCACGTCCACCACTGCTGGCGGCTCATCTCCAACTGCGCAACGCTACGCGCTGTTAGCATCCAGCTGCCGCTGCCCAACACTACAATGGCAGACGGCAGACAACAATGCAAACCAGCCACAGACTGCACACGGCACAGCCAGTGATTTTTATACAGAGCGCTACGTGGCGGCGGCGTTACCAATAAAAAAAACCTAAACAGCCTACTTACATAGCCCCCATGCTCCCCACAAAAAAATTTACAAGTTGTTTTGGGCAGTGGCCAATACAGATTTGAAAATTTTTTTCATAATTACAATAACAAAGAAATGAAATGCACACACTTATCGATACAATGTTGGTCAAAAGCTAAAATTTTCTCACAGTCCATAAAGACAATCATGATCATTCATCAAAGTAAAATTGCAGTGTTTTTCTCAAAGTCTGAGTAGTAAAAGAAAATGCACACGGAAGTAGTGGATTTCCATGCAGTTTTGAAGAAGTAGTGTTGTCCTTCCAACGAAAGACATTGCTGACTCTAGACATGCAGACAGGTAATGGGCCACAACAGAGCAAACCCACAGCAGAGTCAGTCGAAGTTTTGAAGAATATTGGTAGGTAGGTCATCACAGAGTAGACCCCTTGTAGTCCTGGTAGAGATTACGGTATTGGTGGGCCACCAGAGATGCAGACCCACTGTAGACCTTGTAGAAATAGTGGTATTGGTGGGTCATAAAAGGTGTAGACCCACTGCAGTCCTTGTAGAGATGGCCAGCAGCCATCTGTTTGACTGTGCAGGCGCACAATCACCATTGAAGAGTCTTGCGGATAATATAGCAAGTCTATAACCTCCACTTGTGCACTCACAAAAATTGTTTTTGAAATGTCCTTACAACCAGCAATGCTGTTATCCAGTCCCTTACTGAACTATTAACACACGTGCAAACACTATCAGTCCGTACTTCTCACATATTGTCCATATACTATGACCAACAGAAATGTGTGCAGTGAAATGTAACTTACAAGTTACTTAATTTGATGAACAGGTGTCAATTGCAATTTTATAACATGAGAATACAATAACAAAGGTACAAAATATATCATTAAAGAACATAATAGTACAGATAATATTTGCAGTAATACTGGCTTTACAAAAGAATCGAAATAACAAATACATCAGTGTTACAAAAATTACGACATAAGTACATACATCAAAGATCAGAATAACTTTTGAAACATCAACTTCACAGATGAGCATTAAAATAAAACAGAATAAATTATGTGTAAACATCTTTTCGAAGTAAATAACATGTTATTAATGCAAATTATATTTGAGGATAACAGTATTCCTCATCATAGTGAATGTAGCTTAGTATTATAAGAGAAAAAATTATATGAAACAGTACACAGAGACAGGAAGAAAACAAATACACAAGGGTACACAAACACATAGTGGGATAACACAAAGAAAAGACAGGGTTTGTTTTACTGCAGTATTTTGCAAACAAGACTTTCTTTACTTTTCAGAGATCTCACTTCATTCTTCATTATTTCCAAAAAGTCTTATCGAAGCCTGCTTTCTGTATTATGCTCACATCCTCTTTCAAAAAAGTTTTTCTGCACTATAAACTACTTTTTTGGCCAAACCATTTTCTTATAGCTTCTCAATGCTTTTCTTCCAATTCATCATAGTTAAATTCTTATATAGTCTACCCCCTCTTAAGCTAACTTAAATCTACTGAGCTCAGATGCTAAACTAAGGGACCAGGCAAAGCAGCAGCACAAAACAATTAATACAAATAGCAATGATAAAAAAATGGAAATTGGCAAAAAATTGGCAATATTACAACTAATATAAAGCAATGCGCAGCAAACAAGAAAAATAAATCAGTAATAAAACTGGCTTAACCTAGTAATGCAAAGTGACATTCAGTAGCACTATGAATGGCAAATAGCCGCAGCAAATGCTATAACTTATACCTAAACATGACAAAGCTCAAGCAGAAAAAATAGTACACTAATGACAACAACGCAGATAAGGGAAATGTATATTCACATCTTAATGTCTATGTAATTAAAATGGTGCACCACTACTTATTCAATGAAATAAATTACCAAGTACTTGAAAAGAAAATTATGTATGCAGTTCCTGTGAAGGGCAATGTCTTTTTGTGCTCCCTCATTTTCTTGGAAGTATATCACGAAGTTATTCTTTACTGGGTCTGTAGGCATAAAATATTTATATTAGTACATCTATAAAATTTTACTTTAACCAATGCTGCAGTGCAGTTAGAAACTAGATATTAAACAAAATGAGTAAATAAATGCATAAAGCAAGCCACATGGCATTTCTCTCAACTAGCAGGACAATAGCCATGAAATGCTTCTCGTCGTTTCATTAGGCATTTTAGTAAATATCATAAATTAAGAGCTCCACAGTGTAATCATATGTTTTCAAGTTTGAGCGTGTCGTATTTGCGACGCTTTCTACAAAGAAATGTCAACAGCGAGGATAATGACACCCTTTTTATTTTATTTTTTTTACCTGTGCCTCTGAAAGGCACACACTAATGGCTTGTTTCCTGGTGGCTGTCGCCCAGCTGGGCGCCCACGACGCATTACGTCCAGGTGGTAACTTAACTTTCTTACCGTAATATTTACGACACCAGTTTCCGCTACAGTGGCAGTCTCATATAAAAAAAATTCACAGGTCAAGAATTTGCGCTACAAATCTGTAGAAATAAAATCATTTAAAAATAATAGTGTTCAAAAATTTTCGACAGCATAGTGATATATTCACGCATATACATAGTTTTCATAACTCTTAAAGTACGATTCCTGGTTTCCAACAACCTTTTTCACAAACCAGAGTCCCTAACCACTACTCATTATTCCTTACCTTATTCGTCGACACTTCTTCAATATTTCATCATAACAGATACGTAGCATAACCAAATAACTCATATAGCATCAGCTTACACATACCTCAGCAGCATAATACACATCGTCGTCGTAAAAATAACATCATAACACCTCAGTCAATTCTCAAAATCGTCGTAGCTTCCTCCAATAATTTCAAAACCTAAAAAAATTCTCTGCTCATATCAAAAGTGTCATCTGCCTCAAACGTACTTTAAAAATCATGATCCCATACCAAATATGTCATTCAAAGCTCTCATAGTATCACAATGGTTCCGAAAAAATATGAACAGTTGACAAAGTTCAGACAAAATACAATTTCGTAAGTGTGAAGTTATCCTACTGTGTAATTACGTAAACATCTGACACTGATGTAGTAACATAAATGTTTGTCTCTCCCAGTTAAATGATCAGATAGCTGTGTAATTTATGTGTTAGAGAAATATGGTACCGATGTGTAAAGTTGTATAAGCAAATACCACATTAGCTAGGGCTCCTTGTGCTTGCCAAACACATGGTACACAAAGTAAGCGTGTACCCCCCCTGAGAATTAATGTAATTATATCCTCAGGTGTTACAGATTACAGCAATGGAATGGAATGTATCATGGAAAACCTTTGTATCATTTTACTTCAAATATCTTTAAAAATAAATGTTTTAAGTACAAAATTAATCACGCATATACGTGTATTGTAGCGCTAAACTGTGCGTCTTGTTGTAAGATAATCTCTGTGGAAGTGTCGTTTTTATCGTCCTCCGAAAGCTAAGTTCTGCAGAAGTCAATGTACTTACCTCATCATAAACGAAGGTGAAATGCTTTCCGTATAGATATCGTAGTTATTACGTACCTTACCGTGATCAAGAAAGTACTATAATGTAACGCATTGTTGTGCTACGATAAAGGCTGTCTCATTGTAGCTATACCACAAAAGTTACTACTAAAACATGTTTTCCTTTCCAGAAGAATTCAGCAAAACTGTGCAGATATAAAACAGATACACAGCAAAAGCAACATTGTAAATTATCACTCATTAGTAGCGTCGTGATAAAATCGTGTAGCTGTCAAATAAACTAACCACAGAGTCCTCTGCTCTCTATAACAATGCATTTGTAATTTCTGTTTAAATATGTTCTCTAAGTTCTAGACTAGATAGTTAACTTCAAAACATTGTTGCATGTTAATAGTTTCTCAGTGTGACTAATTGTACTAGTAGATTGCAGTGAAAAATTTTATAGCAAAGACTAAGTTAAAAAGCAGATTATCTCTCAAAAAGCGGTTTTACATGTTAAATGTGGTGTAAACCTTTTACCCTTTATAGGACTCAGAGTTTGAACTTGAATGCAATTATCATGCGGTATACGTCGGTAAAGAATACTGGAATTTTTCTCAAGGTTAGAGCCTATGTTATTTTTCTCTGAGCCAGCCGGCGCACGCGGGTGCCTGCGGTGTGAGTCATTGTCTGACTCTTTGTTGGCGCGCGCTGTTCTTGGGATAAGGAGAACTAACTTCAACAAATTCACCTTGCCGAGAGGGCCTAACTCTGTTTGAATCCCGCCAGTTTTGATGCAATTCAGGTCTGTCGTTACGATTATATCGTCTGTCGTCATGTCGGTAGTTCCTGTAGTTTCTTTCTTGTCGGTTAAGTGGTGGAGAATTTCTCCCTGAATAGTAACTGCGCGCTGGACCGTTGCGTCTTAAGTTACTCTGTCTCCCTTGATAATAATTATATTGGTTTCCATATTGTCTGTTTCTATGGTTGTCTCTGTTATATTCATTACTTTGGAGAGGTGATCTTTCCCTGTAATAATTACTACTCTGCCAACGGTTGTCATACGGGTGGTGTCTGTTTTGGTCACGATTTGTATTGTGAGAATAGCCTTGTCGTGTCCAGTTATTATTTCTTTCATCGCGGAATTGCGACGGATGTGACCTGTAATTATTGTGCTTCTGTTTTCGCGTTCCGCGATTGTCAGTGTCAATTTCTAATTCTTGTAAGAGTCTCTGAAAAGCTTCAATGTCGTCTTTGCAACGTCCTGCCAAAATAATATGTCGTAAATGTTCAGGCAATTTCATTAAGCAAATGTGGATGAGTTCTGTGGAGCTGTATGGGTTTGAAAGATATTGATTCTTATGTAACATGTCTTCAAAATATTTCACAAGACTTGAAAATTCAGATTGTTCGAAATGTTTCATCATAATGATGCCATGTTTTACTCGGTCTTGTGTGGCTTGGGACCAATATGCTGAGAGGAAGGCATGGTAAAATTCTCCTTCACTATGACAATCGTGAATGACCGATCGCATTCTTACAGCTGGTTCATTCTCTAAATAGCCACACATAAATTCTAATCTGTGCTCTAATGACCAGTTGGGGGGGGGAAACAATGAGAGAATTGATGGAGGCACGCTTGTGGATGAATGTCGTTGCCAGAATTCTTAAATGTTTTGAATTTACGTGTAGTAATGAACAGCTTATAGTCAATATCATCGTGTCGGCGGGTAGCATATCGTTCATTGTTACGTTGTGTCGGCAGTTCCATCTCAAAATTCGGTGCACCTTGCCAATTTCTTTCACAATTTCCGAAATGCCCTGTGTTATTATTTTGTGGCTTTTCCGTATTTATAAGTCCCTCTTCCCATGTTGGAGCGCGACTGTCCTTTGAAATACATAATTCTTGTATTACCTGTGTCAGCTGATCTTGCACTTCCCGGATTTCTCTTTGGTGTTGTGTATTAATTTGATTCTGATTTTGTTTGAATTTCCTAATTTGTTCGCACTCTTCTGTATCATTCAGATCATCATCTACCTTTGTAGATAAGTTAGTGAACTGATCTGAAAGTTCGGCTACTTTCTCCGATAGTGAACACATGTCCTCAGTGTGTTTTTCTGAACCAAGTTTCAGAGTGTCCATTTGTGTTGAAATCGAATCTACTGTGACCTTTAAGTTTTCCTGAGTTCTTGCAAGTTGCGTAACCGAATCGGTGGATGCAACTGAGTCCATTTTAGCTTGCAAGGTGTCGTGATTTTCACAAACAACAGTTTGCAATTCTTTTATGGCTGCTTCGTGATTCTGTAATGCATTTTCATGCCGCGAAAACATAGGTTGAAAATGCTCACAAATTTGTGTTTTTACGTCATTACAGATTTTTTGGCATTTCGATTCAATGTTATGTAACTCAGTAGTTAAATCTTCTCGTGTTTGTTCAAGTGTGGTGTCTAACTTCCGAAGATTTTGTTCCATTTTGTCTAACTTTTGAAGATTATGTTCCATTGTGTCTAACTTTTGAAGATTCTGTCCCATTTGTTTCTGATTTTGTTCAAGCGTTGTGTCTAACTTTTGAAGATTTTGTTCCATTGTGTCTAACTTTTGAAGATTTTGTTCCATTGTGTCTAACTTTTGAAGCTTTTGTCCCATTTGTAGCATTAATTGTAATAACAATGCACTGGTGTCTGAAACATGTTCCTTAGTCCTATTCGGCAATGCATTTGCACCGGCAATATTCGCAGTTTGAAAAACAGAAAATGTGTCTTGACTTATTTGAGAAAACGGTGAGGACGCAAAACCTGAATCTACAGTATTTGCAATATTGTGTCCTGTCATTTTGGAATCCTGAGGCGAACTGTTGCCAACCGATCAATCGATAATGCTTCCCTGTTCACTAATTGTTTCACTGCCTACACCATTATTTGCAACCCGCTCCATTTCCCTATGCACGATTACCAAATTACTACTTTGAACATTAGTTGATTCATTACATGGTGGCGCTAACACACTGCTTTCGTCTTCACTGTCATTTCTCAGCTTACTTTGGAGCCTAGTATTACGTTTTTCACACGATATTGTTGTCACAATATTTCACACGACAACACAGAAAAAAACACAATTTGAAGAGCAAAAATAAGAGAATACATTAACATAGAAAATAATATCTAGTTAATTGCAAGCGCAGCTGCGAAATACTTGGTGCAACTCTACATGTATGCCACAACTGTTTAAATGTACAACAATGAAAGACTGCAACTACAAAGGAAATTCTCTCTATGATAAGGCGCTAGCAATAAACAAAGGCTACACTAACTACACAAACTACAAGAAAAAATCAGAAGATTCCAGTGAGGTGTCCTTGGCTAAGGGTCGACATGTGAAACGTCCCCTTAGAAAATTTTTTACTAGACTGTGCTTAAACTGACACACAATATCTTTAGCGCAACGCAATCTGACTTCCAAAAATCCCTACGAAAGAATGGCCCTGACTAGCATTAATCTATACCTTTCACAAATCACTTACCTCGGAAAAAATCTTCGTTACTCGAACTACTGCAATACAGCGAGCACCATTACTGCCAGCTAAATAAAAGATTCTAACTACAGAAGGCACTAACTACTGATAGGTATAGTTAGCAAATGAAAGATTTTAATAGAGAACAAACAGTGTATTTCCCTTAATAGTCAAAAAGTATATGATAGTTCATGACATCCAGTCTTACAAATTACAAAACTCCGCCATCTCTCTCCCCACGTCCACCACTGCTGGCGGCTCATCTCCAACTGCGCAACGCTACGCGCTGTTAGCATCCAGCTGCCGCTGCCCAACACTACAATGGCAGACGGCAGACAACAATGCAAACCAGCCACAGACTGCACACGGCACAGCCAGTGATTTTTATACAGAGCGCTACGTGGCGGCGGCGTTACCAATAAAAGAAACCTAAACAGCCTACTTACAATCTAAACCTGAAATAAAGGTGATTAAATTTTCAGTTAGGCTGAACTTAAAAAATCCATTGTTCTATGAACTTAGCAGAGACGCGCTTATCCAGAGATCTTACCACTTCTGACGCTCGCTGTGGACAGACTGCCTGGGCCCCTACCGAGGGTGCTTCACAGATATAAACAGAAATGACCAGAGAGGCAACTTCCTATACCAACATGACAAGGGACTGACAGGACCGCTTTTAGAAAGCGCAGCTACCTGTTCCGACGTTGGTCCTACTGTTCTCTAGCAGGCAGGCTTTGTAACACCATAGCTCTAATACTCCAATGATTTATTTTGGTTTTTGTTTCATTTAATATTATAACGTTGAGCTTCTGTAAATGTGTTTGAGTGAATAGATAACACAGAATTGTATACTCACTTCTTTGTACAAACTTTGATGTCATGGTTTGGTTCTAGGCAAAGTAGTGTATCTGTCATTTAAATTCTTTGTCCCATTTGGAGGAAGCAAAACTTACTGTATATAATTGTAATTTTGTGTGAATAATTTTTTGCAGAAATGTCAATATGTGCAAATGTTCTGTTTTATTTATTGTATTTGTTTGCTGTTATGTAAACTGCTGATCCTCATTTAGGGTTCTTAGTTAGTTTGTATGTAATAGGTGATGTGATTCCCCTCGGGAACGGAACTGTGTAGCGCGCGCAAATCGTGGTTGGCCCATGTAGAAAAGGTGGAACAAGAGTCAGTCGTGGACGAGCTACGAGTCGGGGGCGAGCCACCAGTCGGGGACGAGCTACCAAATTGTGCACTGCCACGTAAATGTTGCATATTGTGCTGGTTCCGAGAGAAGTTTTTTCTGCTACTTTCCAAGGCCTCGAATGGATGGATAACTAGCTGGAACTATTCTTGAATTTGTATCTATCATCGCCACCAAGAAATGACAGAGTCCAGCAATTCTACCTGCAATTCCACATACCAGCCTGCAATCGCCACCACATTGCGCAATCACTGTAAAGGAGTACTATAATAATGTACAGTGAAGGATCAGCTAAATAGATGTGTTAGTGTGCTCAAACATCAGGTAATTTGTAACTGAGTTTATGTACCCACCTTGATTTTTCTCCTTATCATAACACATCTCAGGTTCCTCTCTGTTTGAACTAAAGTGATTTCCGAGTGTCCCTACTGAAAGAACATTAAAGACCAGTGTTTTTGCTAATTAATGCCTCTTGAACATAATTAAAAAAAAGAAAGTTAATGAAAGTAATTTTCCTAATAAAACTGCTTATTTATGTATTGTTGCCAACTTCAAATTAAGAGTTCGTAAGACTGAGGCTTATAAAGTTTTGCTTCGCAAATGACCTCATTACTGCCTGTTGTAAATCAGAGAAGGTGAGTCAGTATCTTACATATATGTTAATTTTGTCTCTCAATGTAGTAAGAGTGGAAAACTGCAGTATGAAACGTTATATACTCATGTTTGCTAAGTGTTTGTCTCTCTTGTGTATTAGAAGTGCATATGAATAGTATACCAGGATCCACAGTCTGTCTATTGTGTTAATGCTCGGCAACAAGTAACGGAAAGACCATTAATTATGAAAACCATAATTTCTTTATTGAAATGATAGTGAGAAGCAACCTGTTAGTGGATTCCAATTAACTTTCATTTTAAATAGTAAAGTATTTAACTGAGAGAGACTTAACCTATATCCAATTAATGATTCAGCAGTGAATAGTAATAATAACGTTATAAAGACCATCCAGTTTGTGTAAGCCCTGAAAGTAATAGTGTGTTTCGGTATCTGTTATAATTTTGCAAATAGTTGTGCTGCTCCAGTTGTTAGCTTCAAACTTAAAACATAGCTATGTGTTAAGAGTTCACTGCACTCGCATGTGACAAAGTATATGTTGTGTTTATCCATTCAAGTTACTAATAACTATTTTCTTGAACGAGAATGTTAATCATTCTCTTGCCTAGTTAGGCTGGCGACCGTTTTCTTTACCTGTTAAACAGTGCAGATAGTCAAAATTTTGTTTGTTACTGTTCAAATATTTCCGTAATTCTGACTTTCACTTCCGATAAGCCACCTCCGTTAGGTAAAACACGGTCAACACAACAAAATTCCTCTCAGAGGGTAACACTGCTCTGTTGCGTTGTTCTATAATTGCTTTAATAAGATTGTTTTATTTCAAAACCTGCTTTAAGGTTATGGTGCAGCGGTAGCAGACGGACGGTAGTATTATAGCTTGTCTGCTACCATCGAGCATGCAACTAGAAATACATTTGCTCATTCATCCTTTCACACAGAATGGAAGGGGGATTACAGTATCTTATCATATACAGGATATAAAAGAAAGCGGATGTAGGTTCCGTTTGAGACTGTGTGACACGAATTACATATAAACTGTGTTTTAAAGTGTAGCAGTGTGACAGATCGTTCTTGTTTTTGTGTAAAAGCAACACGTTCCACTGTTCAGTCTCCTTCCAGGTAGAGTCAGAAACACCACAGTAAATTTAGAAGGGGAATTTAAGCCGTGAATGACAACAGATTTAAGAAATTTAGATGAGAGGAATACAACAAAAACCTTTCAATGTGTTACAAGCTTCATTTATAAGCCACGATTTCTGTGTTTTATTGCATAAATCAATAAATTGCTCCGTGAGAAAACTTTCAGATTTACCTGAAGCGCCAACGAAACTGGTATAGAAATGCGTATTCAAATACAGAGATACGTAGACAGGCCGAATACGGCGCTGCGGCCAGCAACGGCTATATAAGACAAGTGTCTGACGCAGTTGTTAGATCGGCTACTGCTGCTACAATGGCAGTTTATCAAGATTTAAGTGATTCTGAACATGGTATTACAGTCGGCACACGAGAGATGGAACACAGTAATTCTGAGGTACCGATGAAGTTGGGATTTTCCCGTACATCAAAACTCCGACATCGCTGCGCCGGAAAAAGATTCTGCAAGAACGGGACCGATGACGACTGAAGAGAATCGTTCAACGTGGCAGAAGTGCAATCTCTCCGCAAAGTTCAGCAGATTTCAGTGCTGGGCCACCAACAAGTGTCGGCGTGCGAACCGTTTAACGAACGATCATCATATGGCCTTTCGTAACCCATGGCCTACTCGTGTGTACCCTTGATGACCACTCGACACAAAGCTTTACACCTTGCCTACGCCCGCAATTAACTACGTTGGGCTGTTGATGACTGGAAACATGTTGCATCGTCAGTCGAGTCTCGTTTCAAATTGTATCGAGCGGGTGGACGTGTACAGTTTTGGAGACAGCCTCATGAATTCATGAACCCTGCATGGCAGCAGGGGACTATTCAAGCTAGTGGAGGCTCTTTAATGGTGTTGGGCGTGTGCATTTGGAATGATATGGAACTCTTGATACGTCTAGATGCGAATCTGACAGGTGACACGTACCTAAACATCGTTTCTGATCACCTGCATCCATTCACGTCCATTGTGTATTCCGAATGATTTGGGCGATTCCAGCACGACAATGCGACACCCCACACGTCCAGATTGCTACGCGGTCGCTTCAGTAACACGCTTCTGAGGTTAAACACCTCTGCTGGCGACCAAACTCCCCAGACGTGAGCGTATCTGGGATGCCTTGCAACGTTCTGCTCAGAAGAGATCTACGCCGTCTCGTCTCTTACGGATTTATGGACAGCCCTGCAGGATTCGTGTGTCAGTTCCCTCCAGCACGACTTCAGGCATTAGTCGAGTGCATGACACGTGGTGTTGCGGCACTTCTACGTGCCTTCTGGGGCCCTACACGATATTAGGAATGTGCACCATTTTCTTTGACACTTAAGTGTAGCAACATTGAATGACATTAAAAGTTTTACACCGTGAAGCGCAATTTCGATACTTATCTAACTTCTTGGAGATAGCCGCGCGGTGTAGCCGCGTGGTGTAGGGCGTATTGTCACGGTCCGCGCGGCTCTCCCCGTCCTTGGTTCGAATCCTCCCTCGTTCATGGGTGCGTGTGTCGTCCTTAGTGTAAGTCAGTTTAAGTGTTAGTGTGTGAGCTTAGGGACCGATGACCTCGGCAGTTTCGTCTCATTAGACCTTATCACAAATTTCCAAATTTTCTTGGAGATACTGATCACATAACGGGTGTTAAATAATTAAACTTTGGATGTCGTGTAGCTAAGTCTCCAAGAAATTACACATTTCAATTGCGCCCTCATAATACGTATTTTCACTAGTGAAACTGTTCATAAAAAATCAAATTTGAGAACAGTGACTTCGATACCTACAACACTAGAGGGAAAACTGACCTTTATTACACATCATTAAAGCTATCAGTGGCTCAGAAAGCAGTTCAATGTGCAACAACAAAAATTTTTGATTATTTTCGCAGCACCATAAAATGTGATAGGTAGCAAAGCATGTTTTAAATATAACTTAAAATCATTTTTTTTGTACAGCTCCTTCTAATTATGTATACGTTTTCTGGAAACTGAACATACCACAATATTTCGATAAAAGAGCCGTCCAGATGCTCTATAGAACAACAAAGTAAATCCCATTGGAACTCATGTCCTACATCGACATCAGTGTGAGATGTGCCTTGCAAATGGCACGAACACACTTTTTTACTCGTTGTAGTATTGAAGCAAACATCTTCCGAATATCTTCAGGAATTTATTGTTGTTTGTTGTTGTCTTCAGCCCTGAGACTGATTTGGTGCAGCTGTCCATGCTACTCTAACCTGTGCAAGCTTCTTCATCTTCCAGTACCTGCTGCAACCTACATCCTTCTGAATCTGCTTAGTGTATTCATCTCTTGGTCTCCCTCTACGATTTTTACCCTCCACGCTGCCCTCCAATGCTAAATTTGAGATCCCTTGATGCCTCAAAACATGTCCTACCAACCGATCCCTTCTTCTAGTCAAGTTGTGCCACAAACTTCTCTTCTCCCCAATCCTATTCAATACCTACTCATTAGTTACGTGATCTATCCACCTAATCTTCAGCATTCTTCTGTAGCACCACATTTCGAAAGCTTCTATTCTCTTCTTGTCCAAACTAGTTATCATCTATGTTTCACTTCCATACATGGCTACACTCCAAACAAATACTTTCAGAAACGACTTCCTGATACATAAATCTATATTCGATGTTAACAAATTTCTCTTCTTCAGAAACGCTTTCCTTGCCATTGCCAGTCTACATTTTATATCCTCTCTACTTCGACCATCATCAGTTATTTTACTTCCTAAATAGCAAAACTCCTTTACTACTTTAAGTGACTCATTTCCTAATCTAATTCCCTCAGCATCACCCGATTTAATTTGACCAAATTCCATTATCCTCGTTTTGCTTTTGTTGATGTTCATCTTATATCCTCGTTTCAAGACACTGTCCATTCCGTTCAACTGCTCTTCAAGTCCTTTGCCGTCTCTGACAGAATTACAATGTCATCTGCGAACCTCAAAGTTTTTACTTCTTCTCCATGAATTGTAGTACCTACTCCAAATTTTTCTTTTGTTTCCTTTACTGCTTGCTCAATATGCAGATTGAATAACATCGGGGAGAGGCTACAACCCTGTCTCACTCCTTTCCCAACCACTGCTTCCCTTTCATACCCCTCGACTCTTATGACTGCCATCTGGTTTCTGTACAAATTGTAAATAGCCTTTCGCTCCCTGTAATTTACCCCTGCCACCTTCAGAATTTGAAAAAGAGTATTCCAGTCAACATTGTCAAATGTTTTCTCTAAGTCTACAAATGCTAGAAACGTAGGTTTGCCTTTCCTTAATCTTTCTTCTAAGGTAAGTCGTAAGGTCAGTATTGCCTCACGTGTTCCAACATTTCTACGGAATCCAAAGTGATCCTCTCCAAGGTCCGCATCTACCAGTTTTTCCATTCGTCTGTAAAGAATTCGCGTTAGTATTTTGCAGCTGTGAGTTATTAAACTGATAGTTCGGTAATTTTCACATCTGTCAGCACCTGCTTTCTTTGGGATTGGAATTATTATATTCTTCTTGACGCCTGACGGTATTTCGCCTGTCTCATACATCTTGCTCACCAGCTGGTAGAGTTTTGTCATGACTGGCTCTCCCAAGGCCGTCAGTAGCTCTAATGGAATGTTGTCTACTCCGGGGGCCTTGTTTCGACTCAGGTCTTTCAGTGCTCTGTCAAACTCTTCACGCAGTATCTTATCTCCCATTTCGTCTTTATCTACATCCTCTTCCATTTCCATAATATTGTCCCGAAGTACATCGTCCTTGTATAAACCTCATATATACTCCTTCCACCTTTCTGCCTTCCCTTCTTTGCTTAGAATTGGGTTGCCATCTGAGCTCTTGATATTCATACAAGTGGTTCTCTTCTCTCCAAAGGTCTCTTTAATTTCCCTGTAGGCAGTATCTATCTTACCCCTAGTGAGATAAGCTTCTACATCCTTACATTTGTCCTCTAGCCATCCCTGCTTAGCCATTTTGCACTTCCTGTAGATCTCATTTTTGAGACGTTTGTATTCCTTTTTGCTTGCTTCATTTACTGTATTTTTATATTTTCTCCTTTCATCAGTTAAATTCAATATTTCTTCTGTTACCCAAGGATTTCTAGCAGCCCTCGTCTTTTTGACTACTGTATCCTCTGCTGCCTTCACTACTTCATCCCTCAGAGCTAGTCATTCTTCTTCTACTGTGTTCTTTCCCCCATTCCTGTCAATTGTTCCCTTATGCTCTCCTTGAAACTCTGTACAACCTCTGGTTCTTTCAGCTTATCCAGAATCCATGTCCTTAAATTCCCACCTTTTTGCAGTTTCTTCAGTTTTGTCCTACAGGTCATAACCAATAGATTGTGGTCAGAGTCCACATCTGCCCTGGAAATGTCTTACAATTTAAAACCTGGTTCCTAAATCTCTGTCTTACCATTATATAATCTATCTAATACCTTTTAGTATCTCCAGGATTTCTCCATTTATACAACCTTCTTTTATGATTCTTAAACCAAGTGTTAGCTACGATTAAGTTATGCTCTGTGCAAAATTCTACCAGACGGCTTCCTCTTTCATTTCTTAGCCCCAATCCATAATCACCTACTATGTTTCCTTCTCTCCCTTTTGCTATTGAAGAATTCCAGTCACCCATGACTATTAAATTTTCGTCTCCCTTCACTACCTGAATAATTTCTTTTATCTCATCATACATTTCATCAATTTATTCATCATCTGCAGAGCTAGTTGGCATATAAACTTGTACTACTGTGGTAGGCATGGGCTTTGTGTCTATCTTGGCCACAATAATGCGTTCACTATGCTGTTTGTAATAGCTTACCCGCATTCCTATTTTCCTATTCATTATTAAACCTACTCCTGCATTACCCCTATTTGATTTTGTATTTATAAACCTGTATTCACCTGACCAAAAGTCTTGTTCCTCCTGCCGCGGAACTTCACTAATTCCCACTATAGCTAACTTTAACCTATCCATTTCCCTTTTTAAATTTTCTAACCTACGTGCCCGATTAAGGGATCGGACATTCCACGCTCCGATCCGTAGAACGCCAGTTTTCTCTCTCCTGATAACGACGTCCTCCTGAGTAGTCCCCGTCCGGAGATCCGAATGGGGGACTATTTTACCTCCGGAATATTTTACCCAAGAGGACGCCATCATCATTTAATATTACAGTAAAGCTCCATGCCCTCGGGATAAATTACGGCTGTAGTTTCCCCTTGCTTACAGCCGTTCGCAGAACCAGCACAGCAAGGCCGTTTTGGTTATTGTTACAAGGTCAGATCAGTCGATCATCCAGACTGTTGCCCTTGCAACTACTGAAAAGGCTGCTGCCCCTCTTCAGGAACCACACGTTTGTCTGGCCTCTCAACAGATACCCCTCCGTTGTGGTTGCACCTACGGTACGGCCATCTGTATCGCTGAGGCACGCAAGCCTCCCCACCAACGGCAGGGTCCATGGTTCATGGAGGGGAAGAATTTATTGTGATCCATAAATATAGACAACACTGTCCTTGGAGTCCAGCGATCTGGCGCTATACTTTGGTAAAAACAACAGTCGAGGTCGCAACTCTGACCGGTTTCGGCTTATGTTAAAGACATCCTCATATTTTTTGGGTGTGCTATACCTGGTGCTGACGGCTCCTCGGTTTCTCGTGTGATACCACGATCGTACAGTGCTTGATAATCAAATGTCATTGCCATCCCGACTGTTGTTTTAACCAAATTCATTATTATGTCTGAGACATATGCTACGCCTCATGACCACTGACGGCTGGAGGTTGGTATGAAAGTATATGTCACCCCATTGCGTCCCAGATATGCTCCGTGGGTAATACATTACAGGACCCGGCAGCCCAGTCAGGGATCCCGACATTCCTTAAGGCGTTCGGGGTGTGAAGTACAGTGTGGGGTCTTGAATTGTTTTGCTGTAATATGCCATCTTGTATTTTGGGTGCCACGTGACCTTTCAATCTCACCTCCCGTCGTCATATCCGACAGCTCTCCAGACCATGAGCTGGAGATATATGGGTCTCGAGAACCATTGATTCCAGTAACATTTGACCACTTGGGCTACGGACACGGTTGCGTCATTCTGAGCGACTCAAGTAAAAGCGAGACTCTCCGCTAAACACCACAGAACGGCGCTCAGTGACCCAGTTGACTCTGTTTCTACACCATGCAAGTCTCTACCGTCTGTGACTGGTGTCCGCGGGAAAAAGCGCATTTCAAATCGATATCACAATCCAAGCTGAAACTACTTAATCAGACCATCTTCCCTCCCACGGTTCTATACACTATTAGCATTGGTGTCCCTGTTAGATCTGTCTCATTAACTGTCTGTATTATTTCCACCAGACAACCCTCCGATTACCGACAAATTTACATACGCTGCCACTGATTGTCGACCTATTTGCGTTCTTCCGGAACTATCCAAAGCCTTAGAATATATAGTCCAAGACCAGCTAACAAACTACCTAACTTCAAACAACCTAGTAGACGAATACCAATCAGATTTCCGTAGACATCGCAACACACCTGCCTTAATAAAAGTAACAGATGACCTGAAACTTGCCATGGATTCATGAGAGGCAAGTACACTACTGGCCATTAAAAATGCTACACCACGAATATGACATGCTACAGACGCGAAATTTAACCGACACGAAGAAGATACTGTGATATGCAAATGATTAGCTTTTCAGAACATTCACACACGGTTGGCGCCGGTGGCGACACATACAACGTGCTGACATGACGAAAGTATCCAACCGATTTCTCATACACAAACAGCAGTTGACCGGCGTTGCCTTGTGAAACGTTGTGATGCCTCGTGTAAGGAGGAGAAATGCGTACCACCACTTTTCCGACTTTGATAAAAGTCGGATTGTAGCCTATCGCGACTGCGGTTTATCGTATCGCGACATTGCTGCTCTCGTTGGTCGAGATCCAAGGACTGTTAGCAGAATATGAAATCGGTGGGTTCAGGAGGGTAATACGGAACGCCGTGCTTCATCCCAACGGCCTCCTACCACTAGCAGACGAGATGACAGGCATCTTATCCGCATGGCTGTAAAGGATCGTGCAGCCACGTCTAGATCCCTGAGTCAACAGATAGGGACGTTTGCAAGACAACAACCATCTGCACGACCAGTTCGATGACGTTTGCAGCAGCATGGACTATCAGCTCGAAGACCATGGCTGCGGTTACCCTTGACGCTGCATCACAGAAATGAGCGCCTGCGATGGTATATTCAACGAAGAACCTGGGTGCACGAATGGCAGAATGTCATTTTTTCGGATGAATCCAGGTTTTGTTTACAGCATCATGATGGTCGCATCCGTTTTTGGCGACATCACGGTGAACGCACATTGGAAGCGTGTATTCGTCATCGCCATGATGGCGTATCACCCGGCGTGATTTTATGGGGTGCCATTGGTTACACCTCTCGGTCACCTCTTGTTTTCATTGACAGCACTTTGAACAGTGGACGTTAAAATCCAGATGTGTTACGACCAGTGAGTCTACCCTTCATTCGATCGGTGTGAAACCCTACATTTCAGCAGGATAATGCACGACTGCATGTCGCAGGTACTGTATAGGCCTTTCTGGATACAGAAATTGTTCGACTGCTGCCCTGACCAGCACATGCTCCAGATCTCTCACAAATTGAAAACGTCTGATCAATGGTGGCCGATAAACTGGCTCGTCACAATACGCCAGTCACTACTCTTGATGAATTGTGGTATCGTGTTGAAGCTGCATGGGCAGCTGTACCTGTACACGCCATCCAAGCTCTGAGTCAATGCCCAGGCGTATAAAGGCCGTTATTACGGCCAGAAGTGGTTGTTCTGGGTACTGATTTCTCAGGTTCTATGCACCCAAATTGCGTGAAAATGTAATCACATGTCAGTTCTAGTATAATATATTTGCCCAATGAATAGCCGTTTACCATCTGCATTTCTTCTTGGTGTAGCAATTTTAATGGCCAATAGTGTATAAGTGCTTCTTAGACTTCAGCAGAGGCTTCGACACCGTCGACAATGATATTTTACTTGCCAAACGTAACAGCCTAAATTTCTGGAGAAGTGCAATGCAATGGTTTCACTCATACCTGACGTCTCGCCAACAATGCGTCATATCTGGCACCATGAAGCCACAATGGAGGTAGGTTCAAATGGCTCTGAGCACTATGGGACTTAACTTCTGAGGTCATCAGTCCCCCAGAACTTAGAACTACCTAATCCTAACTAACCTAAGGACATCAGACACATCCATGCCCGAGGCAGAATTCGAACGTGCGACCGTGGCGGTCGCGCGTTTCCAAACTGTTGCGCCTAGAACGGCTCGGCCACTCCGGCCGGCAATGGAGGTAGCTAGCATTACTGTCCCCCAGAATTTGGTATTACGTCCTATACTCTTTTCACTGTACGCTAATTATGTGTCAGCAGTCGTGTCTTACTGCAAATACCAAATGCACGCTGATTACCTCCAGGTGTATCTGCGTGCAAAACCTATAAAACCTGAAGACAGCTATCGAGAATCTCAGTACCGACCTGCGTGCACTGTCAAAATGGGTGCAGGACGTATGGTTAAAGCTCATTCCATCCAAAACGCAAGCGGTACTGGTTGGTCATCCTAGGCTGATTAGCCCGAAGAGTCTGGAGTTTCTACCATCTAAAACACTGAATGGGACAGACACAACTTCTCCGCTTCACAAAAGAGTCCAGGAGTAAAAAAAATGAAAATCTAAATTTAACTGAGCGTGTATTTGTAATTTGCAAGAAGGCATCAGCATCTCTCCATGCAACACTATTTAGTAACCCCGGAAGACCTTTGCGATGCCCGTTTCCTATGTGATTACTGATTCTTGTTGTATGCCTCATGCGCGACGTCAGTTTCTAAACTTTCTCTTTAATCATCCTATATACTAAAGCAACAAGACTATCATCGTCTCTGTACTCATTCGTTACACTTGTACAACTACACCTACATCTACATAGACATTCCGCAAGCCACCGCACGGTGTGTGGTGGAGGGCACCCTGTACCATTACTAATCATTTCCTTTCCTGTTCCACTCGCGAATAGAGTAAGGGAAAAACGACCATCTATATGCTTCCGTATGAGCCCTAATTTCTCTCGCAATTTATATTGGTGGCAGTTAGCTTCAGATGCCGGTTCTCTAAATTTTCTCAATAGCGTTTCTCGAAAAGAACGTCGCCTTCCGCCAGGAATTAGCATTTGAGTTTCCTAAGCATCTTATAACACTGTCACTGCTTCTCGTTTATGCTCTGAAACTATTTTGTTAACCAGTTATTGTTTATACCGAACGAGGTGCACAGTGGTTAGACACTGGACTCGCATTCGGGAGGACGACGGTTCAATTCCACGTCCGGCCATCCTGATTTAGGTTTTCCGTGATTGCCCTAAATCGCTCCAGGCAAATGCCGGGATGGTTCCTTTCAAAGGGCATGGCCGACTTCCTTCCCCGTCCGTCGCTGTCTGGTCTCCTTCCCCAACCAACCAACCAACCATGGTTTATAAAAGCAGTGCAGTTTTACCCTCTGAAAGGAATTTTGTTGTTTTGACCGTGATGTACCTAACGAAGGTGGCTTATCAGAAGCGAAAGTCAGAATTACGTAAATATTTAAACAGTAACAAACAATATTTTACCTATCCACACTGTTCAAAGAACAAAGAAAACGGTCGCCAGCTTAATTAGGCATAAAGAATGATTAACATTCTTGTTCAAGAAAATAGATATGAGCAACTTTAATGGACAGACACAGCCTATACTTTATCACACGTGTTTGCATTACTGCAACAGATAATGACATACGCTTTTACCTTCAAGGCTCGGTCAAACTGGATGGTTTCAATAATATTACTATTAAAGTGCACTTCAGAATCATAAATTGGACACAGATTTAGTTTCACTTTTCAAACACTTTCCTATCTGACATGAGATGTGAATAAGGCTCACAGCAAGATTATAAATTGGGCATAGGTTTATTCTTTCTTTTACCAGTTACTTTTCTAATTGACTTGAGAATAAAAAAGAGTTTACGAGCAAACTATTTCTCACTGTCCTCTACATAAAAGACGTTACTGTTTTCATAGATAATGGTCTTTCTGTTAATTATTATCTATCATGAGCACAATGGACAAACTGTGGATCCTGTTACTATTAATATGGACTTACAATACAAAAGAGAAACAAGCGCTTAGCAAGCGTGAGTATATAACTTTCCACAATTGTGGTTCTCAACTTTTACTGCAGTGACATATTTGTAACATACTGACTCACCTTTTGCAATTTACAACAGACAGCACCTATAATCATTAACTAAGCAAAACTTTATAAACCTTAGTTTTATGAACATTCAATTTTTAAAAGTAAGAGCAAATTGTTTAAATGCCTGTTTGAACCAGTCTACTGCTTTATATTCAATTATTTATTTCAGTCTTCGGAAAGCAGTTCTGATTGCAAAATTACTTTCAATAAACATTATTTGCTTTAGCACACTCATTTGTCAGATTAACTTTAACTTTCTTTTTACTATATTCAAGAGGCATTAATTAGTAAAACACTGGGCTTTAATATTTTTTTCAATAAGGATACTTGGTAATCACTTAAGCATCGGAAGGATCCTAAGTGGATATGTGACAGAGGATAAATCAAGGTAAGTTTGTAATCCCTGGCACAGTACTCGTTAAAGCATGTGCTATGGTAAGTGAGCGGGATTCACCTTATGAGAAAGGATTTTCGCAAAGATATCGACCGTGTGTACCTGAATTGTGGCAAATCAGACTTACATCCACTCGGTAATAACAATGACCCGTCAAGTAAGTTCGAAATGCAATTACACTTCAGGATGGATCAAAAACAACCCAGAAGATGTTGCTAATGCGATAATAATACGGTCGCCAGCCTAATTAGGTATTAACTGAGTTTCTTCCCTGTACAAGTTGGTATATATTCATGCAAAACAACGAGTTGTAACACTACATAATATAGTAGAATTTTAGAACCAGAAAATCTATTGAACTGATAGTTCACATTCTGTACTGATATGGAAAATCATGAATACATAAAACTACACTATAATATTTACTACAAAACTTTATACTGTTTATTAATCTAATTGAAATCGGGCATAGAAATTTTACTTTCCTACCACACACAAAGTGTCAATTTTAATAAAGATAAAACACTGATAAATTTTGACTTTTATATTAAATTTAACTTTTGCTGGTCAAACCAATTTAGCACACTTCAAAATTCAAATGAATGAAGGGGGGACCCCGAAACTGTTATGATCGCTGTACTTTAAAAAAATGATTACTGAATTAATATTCAAGATTTCCAACATACAAGTTACTACTCTTTTCATCTTATGTACAGCTCATTTAAATGCCTTTAAATCTGTCTCGAAATAATAAACATCATTACTATATCAATACTAAGGTTATCTTTCAACATTCGCTATTCATTTACTGGTTCATTAACAAGACATTTCTTTAAACACCATTCTAATATAGCTAGTTCTGCAAATAATTTTTATAAACACAATTTTTAATTTTCATTTCGGGACACTCGGATTGCACAACGTTTGGAAAGCGCCCTGTCTAGGTTAGTTGTGAGGATAATTAAATGATGGAAAAGTTCTGGTAAAGTTTAGGTTATTATTGCAACAAACACACACAGTTCTCTCTCTGATCCATACGAGTACAGTACTAAAAGTTTCAACCTGCTAGTATCGATGAGGCGGTTGGCGAGCGATAAGACGGCGAGGCACAGAGCGCACATACAACCACAGCTATGGCTCTTGACGTATCGGCACTTTAATTCTTCTTAGCGTCGCAATAGTTTTCCATTTAGAGCCTATGGAATTTTGACATGCTGTGTGGGCGTTGGAGCGGCATACCCGAGGCTCAGTGAAGCTATGTCTTCCAGGAGAGCCTCTTCGCTCCAAAAGGTGTTGCTCAAACCAGCGCCAGACTCTAACTAACTACTACTGAGCCCGTTGTCCCGTGCAGTGCCCGCCTGCATTTTCCCGCGCTCGCCTGCCATCCACCTTTTACCGCTCCCTGACAGACGGGATATTCACCCGAGGTTTTGCATTCTACATATCCTAACACATTGCCTACGTATGGACCAGATGCACAGTTACAATTTTAAACATCTTACAACAGTTTCAACATTTATTACATTTCAATTCTATTTCAATATTACTTGACATTTGACATAAACATTAATATTCACATTGAAAATTATTTACAGTTTTCTTAACATAATGGCATGAAACAAAAGAAATGAAATCAGAACATCAATTACACAAGTTATCGTAAATCAGAAGAAAGGAAATACTTATATGTACAATATTACAGAGTCGTTGTTGTTTTCATAAATAGTTTTTTTGTTTACCTTATAATTGAAAACAAATAAATCATCCACATAAGCTGATCCTTCACTGTACATTTCTACGATTCTTCTATTCCGTTATAGTGACTGCTTAATATGGTGGCGAGTGCATGTTGGTAGGTGGATTTGCAGTTAGAAATGCTGGACTCTGTCATTTCTTGGTGGCGATGATAGATACCAATTACTGAATAGATCCAGATATTTATCCATTCATCCGAGGCATTGGCACATTGGAAAACGGCACGAAAAGCCTCTCTCGGCACCAGCACAATACACAACTTTTACATGAGCAGTTGGTGGGTAAGTAGCTCGTCTCAGACTAACTCTTGGTTATATATCCATGCCAACCACAATTTGCTCCGTGTTCTCTTACGTCTTATCAACGAACACTGTTCCTAGTATCTATCCTCGACATTAACGGTCTTACGTGAACAACATGGCAGAAACATGTGTTCTAGTCAGAGCAAAATCCGCTCTTTCCTACTCCATCGTTCAGACACTTTCTCGAGGTCCTTCTCAATAGCAGCAACCCGACTATGGAATAACCTCCCGCATTATATTAGAGACACAGGACAGCTAATGACATACACTCCTGGATATTGAAATAAGAACACAGTGAATTCATTGTCCCAGGAAGGGGAAACTTTATTGACACATTCCTGGGGTCAGATACATCACATGATCACACTGACAGAACCACAGGCACATAGACACAGGCAACAGAGCATGCACAATGTCGGCACTAGTACAGTGTATATCCACCTTTCGCAGCAATGCAGGCTGCTATTCTCCCATGGAGACGATCGTAGAGATGCTGGATGTAGTCCTGTGGAACGGCTTGCCATACCATTTCCACCTGGCGCCTCAGATGGACCAGCGTTCGTGCTGGACGTGCAGACCGAGTGAGACCACGCTTCATCCAGTCCCAAACATGCTCAATGGGGGGCAGATCCGGAGATCTTCCTGGCCAGGGTAGTTGACTTACACCTTCTAGAGCACGTTGGGTGGCACGGGATACATGCGGACGTGCATTGTCCTGTTGGAACAGCAAGTTCCCTTGCCGGTCTAGGAATGGTAGAACGATGGGTTCGATGACGGTTTGGATGTACCGTGCACTATTCAGTGTCCCCTCGACGATCACCAGAGGTGTACGGCCAGTGTAGGAGATCGCTCCCCACACCATGATGCCGGGTGTTGGCTCTGTGTGCGTCGGTCGTATGCAGTCCTGATTGTGGCGCTCACCTGCACGGCGCCAAACACGCATACGACCATCATTGGCACCAAGGCAGAAGCGACTCTCATCGCTGAAGACGACACGTCTCTATTCGTCCCTCCATTCACGCCTGTCGCGACACCACTGGAGGCGGGCTGCACGATGTTGGGACGTGAGCGGAAGACGGCCTAACGGTGTGCGGGACCGTAGCCCAGCTTCATAGAGACGGTTGCGAATGGTCTTCGCCGATACCCCAGGAGCAACAGTGTCCCTAATTTGTTGGGAAGTGGCGGTGCGGTCCCCTACGGCACTGCGTAGGATCCTACGGTCTTGGCGTGCATCCATGCGTCGCTGCGGTCCGGTCCCAGGTCGACGGGCACGTGCACCTTCCGCCGACCACTGGCGACAGCATCGATGTACTGTGGAGACCTCACGCCCCACGTGTTGAGCAATTCGGCGGTACGTCCACCCGGCCTCCCGCATGCCCACTATACGCCCTCGCTCAAAGTCCGTCAACTGCACATACGGTTCGCGTCCACGCTGTCGCGGCATCCTACCAGTGTTAAAGACTGCGATGGAGCTCCGTATGCCACGGAAAACTGACTGACACTGTCGGCGGCGGTGCACAAATGCTGCGCAGCTAGTGCCATTCGACGGCCAACACCGCGGTTCCTGGTGTGTCCGCTGTGCCGTGCGTGTGATCATTGCTTGTACAGCCCTCTCGCAGTGTCCGGAGCAAGTATGGTGGGTCTGACACACCGGTGTCAAAGTGTTCTTTTTTCCATTTCCAGGAGTGTATGTACTAAAGCAACAATAACGATTACCATTGTCCCCGTATGCTCTTGTGACCATTGCACATCCTTCTTTCCAAACAGATCTTCCTCATTTCCCAGATAAGCTGGTGCAGTCTCCCTAAATTTCTTCCCCCGGAAAGCATTTATTTTGTACATCTATAAATTTTTTTGATATCTGCCACTATCGTAATTTTTATTATTGCCGATATTATTATTGTTGCTACTTTATCATTATTGGTAGCAGCAGCTGCGGGAGTCCAAATACTGCCAGGATTAGCCTCATTCGTTTATAGTCAGTATTATTTACTCTCATTGACAGATAATTTTAAAATTACTATCTTTTTAGAGAAATATGGAGTAAAAAGATACTATATGTGTGAAATGCTAGCCCGATGTAAGAGAGGGCATAATAGCTCTAATCAGGTCGGGTTACATAAATAAATAAAAATGTATTGGGAAGATATTGTTACCTGTATTTTGGATTCGTGATGACTCCATTATGTTTCTGTTCGTGCACAATATTAAAGTGGCTGGGTCTGTTCAAAAATTTCTTACCGAATCCCAGCTGAACATTCGAAAATATGCCTTAACCACATTGCAGTCACGTACGTCATATTCACATACATCTAATCTCGTTGCGAGATTTCTGCGAATCTGCAGATCCAGTTTTGTTTCTTTATTGCTTGCTCTTTCACATAATTAAGACGCAGAAAATATCACGAGTAACTCAAGAGTTTAGTTAAACTCATAAAAATCACGTAGAAGTAGCAGCGGACGACGCACTTTTTAAACTCGTAGCGGGGCGGGGTGGGAGGGGGGGGGGGCCACATAATTACTGGCGCCATTAAGAGTAGCTCATTAGCGTCACAGAGGGAAAGTTAATTACTGTCTATTAGGCGGCCAACGGCGTGAGCGGGCAGGCTAGCCGCAGGCGGGTCTTCACTTCAGCCCGAGGTCTGGCGGGCGCTCTGGCCCGCGCAAGTGTTTGCCCCGCTCAAATGTACTTTCCGTGAGAGCGGGTAAGCATAAGTTAATGAACAGCGCAAGACGTTTAGGGAGAGCTCTCATTTCTCATTTCTGTTCCAGCTTAACGACGGCGACTACGCTTCCCCGTCAGCGTCCTGTCGCAAGAAAATCCTCGTACTCGCGCACTTGTTCGGAAAGTAGGATTTTTTTAATTTTATTGCGCCTGTAGGACGAAATGTCGGAGCAGTTTCGCGTCCGTCTCGTGTTTATGAAAGGCTGCGGGATCTGTGCACGACCCGTAAAACACAACTAGGCCTCCCTCGTACGATTGCTGAGTAGGGGAAGCAGGGCAAGACGGGGAGGTGGGGTAAGACGGGGAAGGGCTATAAGCTACAGTTAGAGTGCTGCCGTCTGTGGATAGCTACGTCAACATCATCAATACACAGGTCCCAGTGTGTTGGCATTGCTGAACCTTAGTTTCGCTGCGGTTTCTGTGAGCTTTTCAAGGTACGTACAATTGTTATATTGATTTGCAATGTTTTACACCTTTCGAGATCCTAAAACATGTGTTTCGTGAACATTTGTCCAGACTGTATATATAGCACTGAACAGTACGTCTTATTAACAGTAAACTGCTGTGTCAGTAGTCAGTGTTCACTACATAGTGTTCATGAAGGAGTAACATAAACTGACAGCATGGTAGGGGGCAAGGCAGGGTGGGGCAAGATGGGGAGCTTCCCCGTCTGCCCATACTATTTGTCCAACCAATACGTTCTTATCGTCTGATGTGTTTACCTCGCTGCGGGTCTTGAACACGTACATTATACGTTGAATACAGTTGTAAATAGAATGGTATTCGTTACTCCAACACTTTCCAAACTAATTACAAAGTATGCCTCAGGCTATATGGTGAATAAAAATACACAAAACGTGCTAAGTCAGTATTCCTGCCATCCTTTAACGACTGACTATTGGAAATATGGTACTTACTGTATAATATACACTCCTGGAAATGGAAAAAAGAACACATTGACACCGGTGTGTCAGACCCACCATACTTGCTCCGGACACTGCGAGAGGGCTGTACAAGCAATGATCACACGGACGGCACAACGGACACACCAGGAACCGCGGTGTTGGCCGTCGAATGGCGCTAGTTGCGCAGCATTTGTGCACCGCCGCCGTCACTGTCAGCCAGTTTGCCGTGGCATACGGAGCTCCATCGCAGTCTTTAACACTGGTAGCATGCCGCGACAGCGTGGACGTGAACCGTATGTGCAGTTGACGGACTTTGAGCGAGGGCGTATAGTGGGCATGCGGGAGGCCAGGTGGACGTACCGCCGAATTGCTCAACACGTGGGGCGTGAGGTGTCCACAGTACATCGATGTTGTCGCCAGTGGTCGGCGGAAGGTGCACGTGCCCGTCGACCTGGGACCGGACCGCAGCGATGCACGGATGCACGCCAAGACCGTAGAATCCTACGCAGTGCCGTAGGGGACCGCACCGCCACTTTCCAGCAAATTAGGGACACTGTTGCTCCTGGGGTATCGGCGAGGACCATTCGCAACCGTCTCCATGAAGCTGGGCTACGGTCCCGCACACCGTTAGGCCGTCTTCCGCTCACGCCCCAACATCGTGCAGCCCGCCTCCAGTGGTGTCGCGACAGGCGTGAATGGAGGGACGAATGGAGACGTGTCGTCATCAGCGATGAGAGTCGCTTCTGCCTTGGTGCCAATGATGGTCATATGCGTGTTTGGCGCCGTGCAGGTGAGCGCCACAATCAGGACTGCATAGACCGAGGCACACAGGGCCAACACCCGGCATCATGGTGTGGGGAGCGATCTCCTACACTGGCCGTACACAGGCACACAGTGCCAACACCCGGCATCATGGTGTGGGGAGCGATCTCCTACACTGGCCGTACAACTCTGGTGATCGTCGAGGGGACACTGAATAGTGCACGGTACATCCAAACCGTCATCGAACCCCTCGTTCTACCATTCCTAGACCTGCAAGGGAACTTGCTGTTCCAACAGGACAATGCACGTCATCATGTATCCCGTGCCACCCAACGTGCTCTAGAAGGTGTAAGTCAACTACCCTGGCCAGCAAGATCTCCGGATCTGTCCCCCATTGAGCATGTTTGGGACTGGATGAAGCGTCGTCTCACGCGGTCTGCACGTCCAGCAAGAACGCTGGTCCAACTGAGGCGCCATGTGGAAATGGCATGGCAAGCCGTTCCACAGGACTACATCCAGCATCTCTACGATCGTCTCCATGGGAGAATAGCAGCCTGCATTGCTGCGAAAGGTGGATATACACTGTACTAGTGCCGACATTGTGCATGCTCTGTTGCCTGTGTCTATGTGCCTGTGGTTCTGTCAGTGTGATCATGTGATGTATCTGACCCCAGGAATGAGTCAATAAAGTTTCCCCTTCCTGCGACAATGAATTCACGGTGTTCTTATTTCAATTTCCAGGAGTGTAGATTACCAGGAATGATCTGACTCAATAGTACGTTCCACGTGTTTTATTTCAGATGGTTCGCAAGTGTCGGCGACAAACGTCTAGGCAAGATTGGTCATTGGAGTCAATGGAAGGCGCTGTAAATGCTATTATGGAAGGTCATATGGGTTCTTTCAGGGCTGCTCGACAGTTAAACGTGCCACAGAAATATGTGTTTCAGCGTCGGGTTGCCCACGACACTTGTGCAGGGACGGAAAGTGATGATGACGAGGCTGTCCACACTTGTGTGCTATGTGAAAGTAAGAGGCCTAAATAAAACCTAATAACTGATTATACAATTCCCAAAAACATGTTTCGAAACCTTATCGTCACATGATTTCGTTATTCCAGTCCTTATTTAAGCTTTAGAGATGAATTCGTGTTAGTTCCCCATCGCACCCCGCACATGGGACAAGATCGGGAATTGGTAGTTTATGTTTCAAATCGAGATATTTCTAACTAAATGTAACAAGTTTGCAGGTTTCTTTGCATGCTATTGTAATTCAATGGTTAAATAAACGTATGTTAATCAAACCTATTTGAAATGGTTTGTTTTTGTCCCTTTTGTAAGGGTTTAAAGTTAGCTTCCCCATCTTGCCCCGCCTTCCCCTATTTATTTCCAACCAAATCAATTACTTAAAACTGTATTTTAAAAAAATGTGCTGTTGAAACGGTGTTAGAGAGGGAGACTCCGATGACAAGTAATTAAATTATCTCTAATTTCATTCAGAATTTTATATTATATTTTGCAGTGGAGAAACTTCAGGATAAGGAAATCAGGCACAAGTACATAACAGTGATCTCAGAAAGGTACCAGTTAGTTGAATGCAGTCAATTACAGTCATTGGAAAAGGAATCGACAAGGTACAGCGACACAGTACTAGAAGTGGCTATAGAATGTCTTGGAACAGTAGTGTGTAAAGGTAGAATGAAGCAAACAGCTTGGTGGAATGACAAAGTCAAAGCAGCCTGTAAAAGGAGAAGGAAGGCGTATCAAAAATGGCTACATACTAGAACTCAGGTAGACAGAGAAAGTTGTGTTGAAGAAAGAAACAAAACCAAACAGATAATTGGAGCATCCAAGAAGAAATCTTGGGAAGACTTTGGAAACAGGTTGGATACTTTGGGTCAAGCTAATGGAAAACCATTCTGGAGTGTAATTAGCAGTCTTCGAAAGGGAGGTAAGAATTAAATGACAAGTATTTTGGACTGATCAGGAAAACTGCTGGTGAATCCTGTTGATGCCTTGGGCAGAGGGAGGGAATATTTTGAAGACTTGATCAATGAAGGTGAAAATACGATCAGTAATGTTTCAGATTTCGATGTACAATGGGATAGGAATGATGATGAAAATAGGATCGCATTTGAGGAAGTGGAGAAAATGGTCAATAGATTGCAGTGCAATAAAGCGGCTGGGGTGGGTGAAATTAAGTCGGAACTCATCAAATACAGTGGAATGTCAGGTCTTAAATGGCTACACAGGATAACTGAAATGGCCTGGGAGTCGGGACAGGTTCCATCAGACTGGACAAAAGCAGTAATCACACCAGTCTTTAAACATGGAAACAGAAAAGATTGTAAGAACTACGGAGGTATCTCTTTAATCAGCGTTGTGGGTAAAACCTTCTCAGGTATTGTTGAAAGGAAAATGCGAGTATTAGTCGAGGACAAATTGGAGGAAAATCAGTGTGGGTTTAGGCCTGTTAGAGGTTGTCAGGACCAGATCTTTAGCTTACGGCAAATAATGGAGAAGTGGTATGAGTGAAACAGGGAATAGTATCTATGCTTTATAGATCTAGAAATGGCATACAGTCGGGTTCCCAGGAGGAAGTTATTGTCTGTTCTACGAGATTATGGAATAGGAGGCAAACTTTTGCAAGCAATTAAAGGTCTTTACATATATACTCACGCAGCAGTCAGAATTGAGTTCATGGTTCAGAGTAGTTTCAGGGGTAAGTCAAGGCTGCAACCTGTCTCGACTGTTGTTCATATTATTTATGGATCATACGTTGAAAACAATAGACTGTCTGGGTGAGATTATGATATGTGAACACAAAAATGGTTCAAATGGCTCTGAGCACTATGGGACTCAACATCTTAGGTCATAAGTCCCCTAGAACTTAGAACTACTTAAACCTAACTAACCTAAGGACATCACACACACCCATGCCCGAGGCAGGATTCGAACCTGCGACCGTAGCAGTCCCGCGGTTCCGGACTGCAGCGCCAGAACCGCACGGCTACCGCGGCAGGCTATGTGAACACAAAATAAGCAGTCTCGCATATGCAGATGACTTAGTTGTGATGGCAGATTCGATTGAAAGTTCGCAAAGTAATATTCAGAGCTAGATCAGAGATGCAAGGACTATGATATGGAGATTAGCGTCTCCAAAACGAAAGTAATGTCAGTGGGAAAGAGATATAATCGGATTGAGTGCCAAATAGGAGGAACAAAGTTAGAACAGGTGGACGGTTTCAAGTACTTACGATGCATATTCTCACAGGTTGGCAACATAGTGAAAGAACTGGAAGCAAGATGTAGCAAAGCCAATGCAGTGAGCGCTCAGCTACGATCTACTCTCTTCTGCAAGAAGGAAGTCAGTACCACGTCTAAGTTATCTGTGCACCGTTCAATCTTTCGACCAACTTTGTTGTATGGGAGCGAAAGCTGGGTGGATTCAGGTTACCTTATCAATAAGGTTGAGGTTACGGATATGAAAGTAGCTAGGATGATTGCAGGTGCTAGTAGGTGGGAACAATGGCAGGAGGGTGTACACAATGAGGAAATCAAAGAAAAACTGGGAACGAACTCTAAGGGCGAACAGGCTTAGATGGTGGGGTCATGTTACCCGCATGGGAGAAGCAAGGTTAAAATGAGACTCATGGGTTCAGCAATAGAGGGTAGGAGGAGTCGTGGCAGACCAAGAAGAAGGTACCTGGATTCAGTTAAAATGATTTTGAAGTAATAGGCTTAACATCAGAAGACGCACCTTTGTTAGCACTGAATAGGGGATAATGGAGGAATTTTATAAGGGGGACTATGCTCCAGACTGAACGCTGAAAGGCATAATGAGTCTTAAATGATGATGATGATTATTGCAGAAACTTTGTACACTCATCAAAAACATTATTGCCCGAGAAATGGACATTCAGGCAGATCTGCAGGATCAGTTCACGTACTTGAAACTTCCTGGCAGATTGAAACTGTGTGCCGGACCGAGACTCGAACTCGGGACCTTTGCCTTTCGCGGGCAAGTGCTCTACCAACTGAGCTACCCAAGAACGACTTAATCCCCCGTCCTCACAGCTTTACTTGTGCCAGTACCTCGTCTCCTACCTTCCAAACTTTACAGAAGGAAGTTTCATATCAGCGCACACTCCGCTGCAGAGTGAAAATCTCATTCCAGTTCACGTACTTGATGTAGGTCGTTGTTCAAGCGTACCGGAATTCAGTTGCTGCCCTGTACGTATACACCTACATCGGATCTGTTGATGGCAATACTGACTTATTCGCAAATAGCTGCAGAATTAATTCAGTGATCACTAGCCAAAAAGCGAACTGTAGTTGGATAACACTTCCTAAAGCGTTGCAAGAAAATGTGTACCCTATTCAGAATAGGCTTCCAGCAGAACTGAAAAAAGTTGAGAGATTAACGCGAACTGTTCAAATCTAAACTGAAATGTTTGCTTTAGGCACACTACTGCTGTTCTGTACAGAAATTCTGTACTATCTGAGAACTTTTCCTTCATAATTCGTTATTTACTCGTACACTCTCTCACAGTTGTTTTTCGTATTTTATTGATTCTTTAATTTGTGTCACTTACAAGTTTTCTAATCACCATTCCGTAATCTGTTTTATAATCTGTTCTGTGATAAACTAGCTTTGGTTAGTATAGTTTCATATATAGATATATATTTTTGTCATCGATCTCCTGACTTGTTTGATGCAGCCCGACACGAATTCCTCTCCTGTGCTATCCTCTTCATCTCAGTGTAGCACTTGCAACCTACATCCTCAATTATTTGCTGAACATATTCCAATCTCTGTCTTCCTCTATAGTTTTTGCCCTCTACAGCGCCCTCTAGTACCATGGAAGTCATTCCCTCATATCTTAACAGATGTTCTATCATCCTATCCCTTCCCCTTATCAATGACTTCCACATGTACCTTTGCTCTCCGTTTCTGCACAGAACCTCCTCATTCCTTACCTTATCAGTCCACCTAATTTCCTAATATTCAACATTCGTCTCTAGCACCACATCTCAAATGCTTCGATTCTCTTCTGTTCCGGTTTTCCCACAGACCATGTTTCACTACTGTAGAATGCTGTACACCAGACGTACATTCTCAGAAATTTCTTCCTCAAATTGAGGCCGATATTTGACATTAGTCGACTGCCCTTGGCCAGGAATGTCCATTTTTCCATTGATAGTCTGCTTCTGATGTCCTCCTTGCACTGTCCGTCATTGGTTATTTTACTGCCTAGGTAGCAGAATTTCTTAACTTCATCTACTTCGTGACAGTCAATCCCGATGTTAAGTTTCACCCTGTTCTCATTTCTACTACTTCTCATTACCTTCGTCTTTCTTCGATTTACTCTCATTTCATACTCTGCATTCATTAGACTGTTCATTCCGTTCACCATATCATGTAATTCTTCTGCACTTTCACTCAAGATAGCAAATGTCATCAGCGAATCGTATCATTGTTTCATATAACATGACGAAAAACAAACAAACACTGTCCTCACAAGCCACGGTACCAGCCGGCCGCTGTGTCATCCTCAGCCCTTAGGCAACACCAGATGCGGATACAGAGGGGCATTTAGTAGCACACCGCTTTCCAGGCCATTGGTAGTTTTCGTAGCTGTGCCGCTACTTCTCAATCAAGTAACTCCTCAGCAGGCCTCACAAGAGCTGAGTGCACCCCACTTGCCAACAGCACTCGGCAGACCTGGGTGGTGACTCATCTAAATGCTAGCCAAGCCCGACAGAGATAAACTTCAGTGATATAATAAGAACCGATGTTACCAGTGCAGCAAGGCTGTTGGCCAGAACACGATAAATAAACAAAAAATTAGTTTGCTGTCTTCTGTGTAATCTTCAGCCTGAAAAGTGGTTTGATACAGCTCTCCACACTAGCCTGTACTCTCTTCATCAGTGCATAACGATGGCGATCTACACTTATACTAATCTAGTAACTGAATTCAACACTTGGTCTCTACAGTTTCACCCTCCCTCAACCCTGTACTTCCCTACCTCACTAAATTAGCTATTTGTAAATGATGATGATGGTGATGAAGTCCAATGCTCCATGACAGAGCGTAAGGGGGAGGTGGTTTGCCATTGCCTTCCTCCGACCGTAATGGGGATGAATGATGATGATGAAGACAACACAACAACATCCAGTCATCTCGAGGCAGGTGAAAACCCCCGACCCCGCCGGGAATCGAACCCGGGACCCCATGCTCGGGAAGCGAGAAAGCTATCGCGGGACCACGAGCTGCGGACTTATTTGTAAATAAAAAGCACAGTCTGTTCATGTTTTACAAGTATACTCTGTTGTAGGAACACAATACTGGGATGTAAGAACACTATGCTGTAGGAAATGCACAGCTAATGTTTTTCAATTATAAATATGAATTTGTTCAGCCACATCACAACAGAATTCACAAATATCATAGAATTAACTATTTCGTTATTCCTCAGGGTACATCCTATGAAGCTATCTCTTATTTTATTCGGGTTGTGCCGTGAAGCTGTTTTCTCTACGATTCTATTCAGTATCCCTTGATCAGTTACACCATCTCAACTAGCTCCTCACTAGGCTGTGAAGGCTTGAGGGACGCGCACCGGCCGCCGTGTCATCCTCTATCCTTCGGCGTCATGCGGATGTGGTAACGAGGGGCATGTGGTGCCGCACTCCGCTCTCCCGACCGTTTTGGTAAACTTTCCAGACTATGGAGGCACTACTAATATGTCAAGAAATCTTTGGCAGTAGCGGGAATCACACCCGGCTCCTCTGCAAGGTATCAATCTACACTGACCATTCAACTGTGGAGGCGGACTAGTTATATATTATCCACTTACAAAAAATATAGCGTTCTTCCAGAAAACCACATCTCTAAAGTTTCTATTCTCTTCTCGTCTGCATGGATTGGTCCCAACACTTTGTAAGGTGTCAGGCAAATCGGCAACACCTTTCATGAAAACCCTGACATGATAAGCAAATCCAGTAGTATGTCACATAGCTCCGAATAAGTCGTGACATTAAATTAACCAAATTAATACGAGTAACAAGTGAGCAAATGGAATAACCACAGACTGACACAAGAATGCCTAAATGCATGCCGTACCTTCCCACCGTGAGACCGACACAGTTCCGAGGGGAGAAACGAGAACAGAAGCCGAGAGCAGAACCCTGTTAAGCTAGAAGGCCCTACGATAAGGGACGGACTGGACACCTACGTCGCCAGCCTACTTCTAAGACTACCACCCGCACGTTTTAGCGTGAGACTTTTTCGCGTCTCTGTTACGTCAAGAACCACACCCCAGCCCCTGTTAAAAGCTAGAGCCCACCAGAAAAACAGTATAGATCTTACGATAAAACAAAAAGGGCCACTACCACCCGCAAGTTTTAGCGTGAGACTTTTTCGCGTGTCTGTCACATTAGGACCATCCTCCAGCCCATGTTAAAAGATAGAGCCCTCCAGAAGAACAGTATAGATCTAACGATAACGCTAAAAGGAATAACGCTAAAAGGACCACACCAGCTGCAGGTTTTAGCGTGAGACTTTTTATCGTCTCTGTTACGGTGCAAACTTTAAAAATCATTGCCCCACCACGAAAAGTATAACGTTTCTCATTGGATAGACAGAATTTTTGTAGACGGAGCTTAAGGTTAACATTGAGACCCTGATTGGTCAGATGAAAACACAGCCAGATAGATTTTTTAAACCAACTTCGGTAAATTGTAGTAAGGAGATACTATACAGTATATAATTGTATATATTACCAGTGCAGCAAGGCTGTTGGCCAGAACATGATAAATAAACAAAAAATTAGTTTGCTGTCTTCTGTGTAATCTTCAGCCTGAAAAGTGGTTTGATACAGCTCTCCACACTAGCCTGTACTCTCTTCATCAGTGCATAACAATGGTGATCTACACCTATCTGAATCTAGTAACTGAATTCAACACTTGGTCTCTACAGTTTCACCCTCCCTCAACCCTGTACTTCCCTACCTCACTAAATTAGCTATTTGTAAATGATGATGATGGTGATGAAGTCCCATGCTCCATGACAGAGCGTAAGGGGGAGGTGGTTTGCCATTGCCTTCCTCCGACCGTAATGGGGATGAATGATGATGATGAAGACAACACAACAACAAATATATACTATACTAATTGTAGTTAGGAGAGAGTTGCTTCCGAGATGACGAGGTAAGCGGAGCTGTGCTGCCCGCCGCTGTCGCCCTGAAGCTGCCTAAACACCGACAAGGTAATGAACGCACGCGATGCCGCATTTTTGAGCGCATAAAGCTTCACTCAGAACTGCAAAAGTCTCATCTGTTACACCCCCTTTTGCGTAATACTAGTGTCAACCGTTAATTAAAACTCATGGTGTTCACGTTTGCCACTTGAAGAACAGATCTGAAACGCGATGATTTCTCTTTTATATAGTTATTGAGAAGCCACAGCAGCCACTGTAATTTACGACAAGTTAGATAAGTAATTAAAGATAATTGAGGGTCACTGTAGACCATTTTGATAGTTTTCTCTTTTGTGAAACTTAAATTAAACCGAGATTATAGATGTGATATGTCATAGGTCATCCTTCGATCCATTGTAGAACTTGGAAACCCATTCAGGGAATATTCGTTCACATTTTTGTGGACGCAGTTGGTTTTTACTATCCTGTATTTAACCATCTCCTTTTATCAATAGTGCAAGTTATAAACAATGTTTTGTGAGTAGAATAAAATTTCCAATGGTAAACGTAACTGATTTTTCGGCGTTATTTTACCAGCTAACTAAAAATAGGAAAGCCTTGTATCCTTTCCACTAAATTTAGTTAGTATTAAGATTCTTTTACAGGGATTGGAATGGAGCTGACGCTGAGATCATTAAGTATTTGGTTATATCATCGCTAGTCTCACTGAACTCTTCTGAATTCTACATGTCATGTGTGGTCTGGCGTCTCCTTACCAGCAACAGGTCCCAGGTTCAAACTAGTCAATTCCCTCAAAAAAACACGCTCAGAGCGTCGTTGCGCGAAAGTGGTAAGGAGACACGATATAGAACAATCAGACACCACCATGAATGTTTAGAACTTCACTTCTGTAAAATGATACACTCCTGCAAACATCGTCGGAAAATACTCATAAAGTTTACGAGGGCTTGCTGAAAAAGAATACTCCGAGTTTTTTATGTGAAAAATCTTAAATCGTTCTAAATGAAACAAATTTTATTACCATTCTACGCATTATGCTTTACGTCTACATATCTATTTCTCAACATACACTACTGGCCATTAAAATTGCTACACCAAGAAGAAATGCAGATGATAAACGGGTATTCATTGGACAAATATATAATACTACAACTGAGATGTGATTAGATTTTCACGCAATTTGGGTGCATAGATCCTGAGAAAAGCAGTAACCAGAACAACCACCTCTGGCTGTAATAACGGCCTTGATACGCCTGGGCATTGAGTCAAACAGAGCTTGGATGGCATGTTTAGGTACAGCTGCCCATGCGGCTTAATCACGATACCACAGTTCATTAAGAGTAGTGACTGGCGTATTGTGACGAACCAGTTGCTCGGCCACCATTGACCAGACGTTTTCAATTGGTGAGAGATCTGGAGAATGTGATGGCCTGGGCAGCAGTCGAACATTTTTTCTATCCAGAAAGGCCCGTACGGAACCTGCAACATGCGGTCGTGCATTATCCTGCTGAAACGTATGGTTTCTCAGGGATCGAATGAAGGGTAGAGCCACGGGTCGTAACACATCTGAAATGTAACATCCACTGTTCAAAGTTCCGTCAGTGCGAAGAAGAGATGATCGAGACGTGTAACCATTGCCACCCTATACCATCATGCCGGATGATACGCCAGTATGGCGACGACGAATACACGCTTTCAATGTGCGTCCACTCCGATGTCGCCAAACACGGATGCGACCATCATGATGCTGAAAACAGAACCTGGATCCGTCGGAAAAAATGACGCTTTGCCATTCGTGCACCTAGGTTCATCGTTGCGTACATCATCGCAGGCCCTCCTGTCTGTGATGCAGCGTCAAGGGTAACCGCAGCCACGGTCTCCCAGCTGATAGTCCATGCTGCTGCAAACGTCGTCGAACTGTTCGTGCAGATGATTGTTGTCTTGCAAACTTCCCCATCTGTTGACTCAGGGATCTAGATGTGGCTGCACGATCCGTTACAGCCATGCGGATAAGATGCCTTTCATCTCGACTGCTAGTGATACGAGGCCGTTGGGATCCAGCACGGCGTTCCGTATTACCCTCCTGAACCCACCGACTCCTGCTAACAGTCATTGCATCTCGACCGATGCGAGCAGCAATGTCGCGATGTGATAAACCGTCATCGGGATAGGCTACAATCCGACCTTTATCAAAGTCGGAAACGTGATGGAACGCATTTCTCCTCCTTACACGAGGCATCACAACAACGTTTCACCAGGCAACACCGGTCAACTGCTGTTTGTGTACGAGAAATCGGTTGGTAACTTTCCTCATGTCAGCACGTTGTAAGTGTCGCCACCGGCGCCAACCTTGTGTGAACGCTCTGAAAAGCTAATCATTTGCATATCACAGCATCTTCTTCCTGTCGGTTAAATTTGGCATTTGTAGGACGTCATCTTCGTGGTGTAGAAATTTTAATGGCCAGTATTGTAGTTACCTTTCGCAACAAAACACATTTCTGCCAGTGAGAGACCAGTTTGTTGATACCGTATAGTAGAATATTTCACTTTGTTAACGATGCTGTATCCTCTCCTCTGCTTGCACCGCTTCATCACTGTCGAAAGTGATAACCTTGAACGAGTTTTATCTAAGTTTTAGAAACAAGTGAAAATCGGATGGGTTAAGTCGGGAATGATGGATGAGGATGAACTAATTGTTGTAGATATCCTAGCACTTGTGCGTGGTCTGGCATTGTTACATGAAGGAGAGAGTGCTCCACGTACAGACGAATTATTCGAATTCGAAACCCGATTACAGCTCGCCTTTTCTCGCGGACCGACATTGTTAGTTACACACCGCCAAGTTTACGGTACGATTCGGAGCACTCTAGCAGCTGATGGGTATAAAAATGTAGACGTGAAGAATAAATTTTGATTTAAAAAATTTAAAATTTTTCAATTAAAAAATTAGGGGGGCCTTACTTCTCAGCACGCCCTTGTATATTCAACGTTGACACATTTGTACTTTTCAGAAAAATTATCTTGTCTGTTGCGTTTCTAAAATTTTACATCCTATTTATTTATTTCGTTTTCCAAACTGCTTGCTAGTTTCAGGGTCTTGTTTCCTTTTTCCACTTCCACCAGCATCACCTTTCTGAACTCGACTACACTCGCTTAACCTCGTTCTGCCTTTAATGGCGTTCACCTCATAATTTCTGGATTCAGAACTGCAGTCTACGTTCTGTAAGACTTGTACGTAATCTTTCTGTTCCTCCATTTTACCCCTCACAGCTTCTCCTTCAATCGCTAAATAATTTAAGAAAACCGTCACCATATATGATAAGACGAGAAATATAAAACAGCTCTTGCCGAAGCACAAAAGGGGAATCTGTTCCTCTTCAACATACTCTGCCAAGAGTCGGCAACCAGCTACCCTCACGCCGTTTTCCTCACCAAAAATTTTGCCTTGCGAACGTATTTACGCACTTTTAACATGCGGCTATAGCGGACGGAGGAAACTGACAAAAATTTTTAACACATGGCTATAACGATGGGGGAAAACTGACGACCCGTTTCCAAACCGGTGAATGGTGGACATGTGCAGTATTCACTGTATATTTCTCTGCCACTATCATAACTACTTTCTTTCTCTCTCACTGGCACTTTCTCCTTCCTCATACTCATTGGTTTCTTCTGCCTTTCCCTTCCACTGCGACTGTCTCGTATCTCTCATCTGCACAGACTCCCGTATTCACTGTATATCTCACTGCTACTGTCTCCTCCCCAAACCTCATTAGTTTCTTTTGCCTGTCTCTTCCATTGCGACTGTCTCGTATCTCTCATCAGTACAAACGCCCGTATTCATAGTATATCTCACTGTTACTGTCTCGTCTCTTACTTACACTATCATTTTGTCTTTCTTTGCCACTGTCTCCGCCATGACCTGGCACCTCAACAATTCTGGGGATCTTAACTTTTCTGCTACACTCACATGTTTAAAATTTCGGTCCAAAATGCTCTCTTACCTGAACCTACATGTTAAAGGTCAAAGGTCGGGGGAGGCGATCCACCCTCCCCTCCCCCTGAGCCCCCCCCCCCCCCCCCCAAGCCTGAGTGAGGTCTCCAATCATCTCTCTGTCTCCTGTCTCATTTTCTCCCATACTACTGTCTCTGCCCACCCCTGTTTCTCTTTTTACTGCCACTGCCGCTCACTGACCACTGCTATCTCATCTATCTTTGGCTCCCATTGCTATTGTCTTCGACCACCTTTCTCTTTCTCTGTCACTTTATCTGTCCCACCATCACTGTTTCCTCTCTCTTTCTCTCACACTGGCACTGCTTCCTCTCTCATCCATGTCACTGTCTCTCTGCCACTCTCTTTGGGTACAAAAAAAATCATGAATGTATTCACATCCCAAGATTTTCGATCAGGGAGGATTGAGGTAATTTGTTTCCCAATTTTCTGTCAGAGTCTCTTAAAGAGGAAATAGGAGCATTTCTTCGTTGGTTCTCTTCTTTTCCCTGCTACAGCGGGGTGAGCAGCTTTTATAAAACGAATTCTGTAGGTCACTAAAGCTTATTTATATACATCGACACATTTATATACGTTGACTTATATAAACAACAAACAGGCAAACAGGTACGAATATTCTAAGCTTAACACAAAATCGTTTGATTACTTTCTTTCTGTATATTTTGCTCGTCGATCGCAATTCATGGAAAGCACCCGACATAAAAAGAGTAAAAATGTAATTAGAAACACTTTATCGAATTTTCTGTCTTTCCAATTTCACAAAATTTTAGGTAGTTCTTATCAGTTCTTTTTGGGAATGTAAAATCCGTTTTCAGCCCATTTTTGTTACTCCAATTCCAGTTTTGACATATTTGAATTAATGAAAGAAGTACGATGACAAAATATTCCATGAATAGAATTTACAGAATTGGCCATCCCACAAGTGGTACTTTAGATACACAAAACTTATGTGTTTTCCGACGTATTTTAAGAACGGGTGAAGATTTTTGAAAAATGAAAAATAGCGTTTCTCGTTAAATGTCAAAAATATATAGTTTAGATTTGAACCATTTTCTATGGTTAGTTATTAAGATAGCTGCGATCTACGGTGCCAAAAAACGGCTAAAAACCGGTTCCTGCTGTTATCTCAGGAACTGCCCCTGAACAAATGGCGCTTTTATAAGCCACATAAGGTCCACCTTAGATGGCACCTAATGCGAAAGAACCAGTCAATTTGCTCAATTTTCTCGGCCTGGAGTAAGTGTGTAATGTTTAAATTTGGACCCGAGCTGTAGGACAGCTACAGTATGCCCTTTCTTCCCATAGGGATACGATCACTAGACCAAGGGCTGTCCAGAACACTTGAACCCTTAACCGTGAGATCAACAAAACCCGAGATATGACCCACCGGCAAATCGCGTTTTTGCGCGCTGCTTTTAGTAACATCCTGGCACCGAGCACGGACAGATAAACAAAATTTCCCGTGTTCAGTCCTTCTTTGCCAGCGATAATGTTAAGTATAAGAGAAATGTAACACTACTAATATATTACAACAAACAAACACAAATTATTGTATTGCGTTTTTAACTCTGAGTACGTAAAATAACAGTCTTACTGCCTGCATATCTCGTTACAGTGAGAATGATTATTACCTGATAGTAAAAACATTACAGATATTACCTTTGAAATGGACCTACAGAAACTTAATCAAGAAAATTAAAAACAATTTTACTACACCTAAACAGAATTAAATAAATTCGTGTAGTAAATTAAAATATTGTGAAGCAGCTGATTACTAGTTTATTACATTAAATACCAAGAAAAGAAAAGTATCACTTACTCATTTCACTAACATTGGGACGGATGAGTACTACGAGAGGTTATCAAAGAACTAGTGGTAATTCGTTACTTGATGTTGACATGTATCAGTGTTCCACTGGTGGAAGGAACCTACTAACGTTTGCAGAATTCTTATAAACACAGCTGTAGGTTATGTCATCTTCAAACTTCATTGTTAACAGTCTGCTCTTTTCTGCTCCGCTCCGTATTGCGGCACTGAATTAGTTCACGCGTGCAGATAGGCATCCCTATGAACAGATTTGCATAGCGGGCTACTGTCACCCTTTTCTGAACAATACTTGTTGACGAATTGCATGCACGTATTGACTCTGACGTGTCACAAATGGTGTCCATTCTGAGTGCCTGATGCTCTGTCCACTGATGTCTATCTGTTTGCTGTATGAATTGCAATTTTTATACAATAATATTTTGAAATCCTGAAGGCATAGGTAATCCAGTATTCTCCAACGCGCCCCACTTTGAAAGACGAAATCGGCGATTTTTTTTCCCTTTTTTCGTGTTGTTACTTGATGTTCATTCACACCAATTCATTAAATAGTTTCCGACATAAAAATGCACAAAATAGTGTTAAACAGCCAGCAAAAATTCTTGGAGAGTAGATAAAAACTAATAACTTCATAGAAAAAATATCAAGCTGACAGAGAAGTAGTTCGCGCCTACAGATAGGCATCCCAATAAGCATATTTACAAAGCCCTTACTTCTACTTGAACTCATCGTTTCAACACAATTTACAGGATCGTCTACAGATTCCCAAGATACCAGTTGTCTTCCTTGTTTTTCAGGCCCTTTTTTCCGCAGTTGCACATGTACAAGTTGAAAAGGTTAAGTTTCGACTTCTGCAAGTGTAGTAAAAGTCTCATTAAAACCAGAAGCGTTTCACTTTATTCTAAATACTCTTCAGTGGACCCTGTAACAATATGGATTTTTCTCTCACAATTTTTTTTTTATCACTAAAATGTTTGCATGCTTTACTTACTACTACAAACAGTTTTTATTCTTTCCGTCGCTCACGATTTTTTGTTTCACACTGCATATTATTTCATGTTCCACGTGTATATGTTGGGCGTTTGACACAGCGTTTTCACTGAGCTTAAAATATTCACAATCTTGTGTCGCAAAGTATCACCTCATGCCATTTCGTGTGCGTTTTTTTTTTTTCAGGATACGTTCGTCTTTTGTTAATTTTCATAGCAGTGGAATCTTCTACTATCGCTGTGTGTTGGTACCTTCCGACTACAGTGAGGGGGTTGGGATAGAGACAGAGACAGAGAGAGAGAGAGAGAGACAGAGAGAGAGAGAGTACTTTTAAAAAAATGGAAAAAATTGGGGGTGATCGTCTGTCTTTGTGCACCTGTCTGTGCATGTGTGCTTGTGTGTATGTGTGTGTGTGTGTGTGTGTGTGTGTGTGTGTGTGTGTGTGTGTCAGAGAGAGAGAAAAACTGAGGGAAGAATTCCTTAGTTTTAAATTATAAAGTTGAGGAAATTGTTGGTTGTGTGTGTGTGTGTGTGTGTGTGTGTATGTGTGTGTGTGTGTGTGTGTGTAAAAGGAGCTAAGATGTTCTAGCTACTGTTTTTGTAAGTTATTGTTTTACAGTGGTACAGTGGCAGATGGTCAAGGATGGACATATTGCCTAGTTTGTGATATTATTTTGTAGTGTTATGTGACGTGTTCTCAACAATACGTTTCATTAGTTTAAACCGATTCCAGTTGCTGATGTTACTGTGGTAATTTATTATGTATTTCTTCGTTATTGTCGCTTTTGGAATTTGGAAGTTTTCTTGTAGGTTTAGGAGATGTTTCATGTTGCTGTTGTCTCTGAATCCCACTATTTTCATGTCATGATGGTTTCCTTGCCAGAATTGTTCTGCAAATGTTGAATGGCTAGTGTCATATTTCCAAGCTCTTTTGTATTCTTTATACATTACATCAAAAGTTCTGCCAGTCTGTCATAGGTATAGAGCATTGCGGCTGTTAAGCTGGAGTTAGTGAATACCAGCCTTTTGGTAGATCTCAGTTTTATCTTCCTTTCTTAGGCATTTCTGTATAGAGTTGATGCTGTGGTCTGCTATGTTATTCCTTGTTTTTCGAACATGTTTCCAATTCTGTAATTTAGATTGTTCCCAGATGTGTGTACCAGCTTGACTGTTGAATTGCTATGTTGTCCTCTTGTATAGTGGTGGTGATTTTGGTGTGTGTGCTTGTGGTGGGTGATGTGGGCCTCCATATTTGCGTGGTGGTCTGTTATTTTATATTTTTCTGGATTTTTCTTATTCAGTTTTATCACAATGGAGTCTCAGTATCCATTATTTTTTTGCTGTCTGAATAATTATGTCCAGCTTCTTATTGTAGTTACGTTTGTTAAGTGGATCATATATCTGAGGGCATTTACCAACTCCAGTCTAACAACTGTGATGCTCGATATGTAGGACATACAGGCAAAACTTTTGAAATAGGGTATAAGGAACACAAAAGAGCATGTAAATATGTCACCAGCCTTTTAACATTTGCAGGACGGCTCCTGCAACAAAACCACCATCCTACACAATAGAAAAGGACACGAAAATTGGCAGACGTATCCTAAACCTACAAGAACACTTGCAAAATCAAAAAAAAGCAATAATAGAGAATAAACACATAATAAATGACCACAAGAACATCAGAGACCAGACGCTATTTAAACAATAAAACATACTATTGAGAAAGAGCATCCTCGAGAGACACTACAAAATTATATCAGAAAATAGCCAATACTCTCTCCTTAGATCATCGACCACTGTAGCATACTAAAGCAACAACATACACACACAGTAGTGAGGACACATTTTCTCCCTTCACACACACACACACACACACACACACACACACACACACAATCATCCTCTCTCTTTCTATCTGTCTCTTTTGCTCTCCCTCTCTCTCTCTCTCTCTCTCTCTCTCTCTCTCACACACACACACACACACACACACACACACACACACACAACTCCTCTCTCTCTGTCTCTCTCTCTCGCTCGCTCTCTCTCTCCCCTAGTAGGGAAATATAAACACTCACACATCGTCAGCAGACGCTTCCACCAAAACGAACGAAAGACGAACGCAAAACAAAATCACAAAATGGCGAGAAGACAGTGATATTTCCCAACACGGAAATGTGAATACATTAAGTGCAGTGAAAATACTGTATGCAAAAATTGTATACATGCACCTGGAACACGAAGGAAAGCGCAGTAAACAAAAGAACCGTAACGAAAAGAATAAAAATTGTTTATAACAATAAGTAAAACAGGCGAACTTTTCATGATCAGAACAAACAAAATTGTAAGACAGAAATCCGTACTGTTAAAGTGACCTCTTAAGGTGCCTTAGAATAAAGCGAAACGCGTCTGGCCTTAAGAATACTTTCATTATCTCAAGAAGACTGATATTACAGCTGTAAAGATTTCAATTAATTTAGATAACCTGTAGATTCTCAAGAGTAGCGTTGAAATGTTGAGTTGCAGTTAAAATAGGCTAGAAGATGAACCTAACAGCCTGCATAGTTTCATAAAAATAGCTTAGGTAGCTAGCAAATCTTTATAGCACTAGTTATAACAGTTACTTACTGTACTGACTTGTTTTAGAGTTGTTGAATGACTTGTTTTAATCAACACTACACATTAAAATGTTCGCCCTGAAACATTCGCAAAATGATGTGATCGGGATCTATGAAACTACGTAATATGCTAATATATTGCCTTATACATTGTGAGTAGCTGTAATGAATATCCTTCATCCTTTGGAAAGTAAAAACCCTACAGTTCGCAGCTACTTCTAGGTCAGAAAAATCAGTCGAATTGCTGTTGACAATATTTTCATAGTGAGATAAATTTCTGTCGAAATCGCCACCCTTCAACTGTCAACCATGCATTACAAGCCCTCTATCATAATGAGGTGAATTACTTCTATCGTTTTACCCGTATTTTCACATAATTATTAAAAGCTGGTTCTGACACGACACTTGTTCGGTTGCAATAAAAAACTGCTTGAAATTATCTGTCTAATTCATAACAATCGTTTTACTTCTATTTTCTCTGGTATCAACGCATTCAAGTTTTAGAGTTTGGTTTCCTTTTTTAGAAACTGTACTGACATTTATCGAAAGTAGGAGCAACAGAAATGGAGCAATAGGTTTTGCAGGAGATACCTATCGTGAAGGGATGGATTGATAGGACACATTCTGAGGCAACAAGGAGTGGTTTATTTGGTAATTCAGAGATGTGTGAGGGGAAGAATGTTGTACAGAGAGACCACGTGTTGACTATTTCGGACAGTTCCAGCAGTCGAAGGCTGAATAAGCTAAGCAAGGTAGGAAGAAATGACACAGTGTAGACTGCCACGGAGAGCTACAACAAATCGGTCTTCGGACTCATGACTACAACAACAACGACAACGACAACCGCTTCAATGATCCAATCCCTCCAAATCAAACATGAAAACACTGCCAACTTTTTAACCCTTTCGTGATTGATGGAACACATACGTCCCAGTAAAATAATACACAGTTCTGGAGGTTCGGGCGTGTACATCTTATATCTACCTAGTGCTCCGATGTAGCGAGATGCTTTCGTAATTTGGAGAAAAATACTACAGGCCACGGGTTGGATATATAGGAGGTAGCGACCAAATGAGGCGGCGTTTGTGGCTAAGTTGATCTGTTTGACGGAAATCAGAAAATCACATTCTTTTACATACCAAGAATGTCTGAAGTAACTAATTGTGTTTTCTTGTGCACCATAGGCATTCTCTTGAAACACTACTACACATCTGAGTAATTGAGCTGGTTTCTACATAATTTAAACATAGTTGGACGTATGGACCCCACAACACTTCATAGAATATAGTAAACATTGGCATGTGGTATGTCAAGCCGACTTCAAATGTTGTGTTGTAAACTTGTGTGCAATATTTTACGTTTTTCTTTATCAGGAGAGTAGATGGTTTTTAGTACTGATTTGTTGCATTTTTCCATAATTACCATTCTAAGGAACTCGCTTTAAAATTAAAAATTTCACTCCGAAAATCCTAGTTTCAAACGAAAACATGGGCATAGATAGAATCATGGGACACATAGGTCCCAGTTTAGTGATTTTCAAAACCGACCAGCTTAAAAATTTTATCAAAAAGAAGGTTCCACGTTGAAGTCCCGCTTCGCACATACTTTAAATTTTGTGAAGTACTTCGATGGATTCGAAATAGCAGTCAACCAGTTGCAAAATACAGGTTTATTAAACTTTGACCATAGTTTTGACGGTTTTAAAACCGTCATCTTCAAAAGCTATGGTACGTTAAGTCACATTATCTGTAGTCAGTGTGGGAGTCGTTGATTCTGTCTAGTACATAAATCCACACAGTCATCAATAAAAATAAATCATATAAAAGTAGTAGCCGTCTTCTGTAGGGCTTTGTCTTAAAACATTTAATTTTTTTTAATATCACATATTGGACGCAGCATACAACAACATATAGTAGGCTTACTGCACTATAGTGGCATATTATATTTTGTTGGGCGTCAAATATGTGATAACAAACTGTGGTTGGGAAGGCAGATGGTCGACTCCGATTTATTGGGAGAAATTTAGGAAAGAGTGTTTCATCTGTGAAGGAGATCGCACATAGAACGCTGCTGCGACCTAATCTTGAGTATGGTCGAGTGTTTGGGATCCATACCAGGTCGAACTGAAGGAATGACATCGAAGCAATTCAGTGGAGGGCTGCTAGTTCTGTTACCGGTAGATGCGAACAAAACATAAGTGTTACTGAGATGCTTCGGTAACTCAAATGGGAATTCCTGGAGGGAAGGCGGCGTAGTTATCGGGAAAATTTACAAAACCGGCATTTGAAGCTGACTGCCGAACGATTCTCTGACGCCAACATACATCGCGCGTAAGGACCACGAAGATAAGATACGAGAAATTAGGGATCATACGGAGGCGTGCAGACAGTCGTTTTCCCTCGTTCTGTTTGCGAGTGGACCAGGAGGGGAAATGACTAATAGTGGTACAGAGTACGCTCCGCCACGCACCTTGTTGTGGCTTGCGGAGTGTCTGTGTGGATGTAGACGTAGATTTTAAATGGTGAGTAAGTGGATGACATGTATTACACAAAGTAAACGACTCCCACATTGACTGTAGAGAATGTGATTTTACTTACCACATCTTCTGAAGAAGACGGTTTTAAAACAGATAAAATTATGGTCAAAGTTTAATAAACCTGTATTTTGCTAATGGTTAGGTGTTATTTCTGATCTACTGAAGCTATTGAATGCATAGTTGGTGGAGAGCAGCCATGTTCAAAATGTTAAAAACAAAAATGCTAGGAAGTTTCTTGTTGTGAAGTACCCTAAGTTATTGACAGTGCGAATCCTGATACACACATGCAATATTGAAATATAATGGAATAGTGTGAATCTCAAGTACATCTGTTAAGAGTTGCTTTCATGGCAGAAAGCAGTTTGATATCCATGTCCATTGAGGTCAATGTAACTCTGAATATGAAGCAGTTAGACACAGTGTAGTGCAAAGTTCTATCTTGTAGCCTTTCTTTGTCTTCTACCTCAGGTTATGGCCTAAGTATACTAAAAACTCCCACTTATATAGGTAAGGGTGCAGAGTAGTTCCATCTTCCACATAAACAAACGTAAAATAACAATAGTGGATAAGTAGCTCATCAAATACTTGAAAATATCAACAAATGATTAAGTTCATTATTTCTTATATAATTGTGGTACACTGAAACTGTGAACAAAAACGTCATAGAATTATTGGGCATCACAAATAGAGCGCAGACCGTGCTGGAAAACTAGCATTCTGGGCTTAATGAAGTGATTTAGGTTCCAATACATTTCCTTTACTTGCATAATCATTTATCTAGGGAACTTCACTTGGAAAAAAATGTTATTTTTAGAATGCTAAAACATAATAACTAAATCTGACATTCATCTTACGTCAGCGATAAGCTGCTGGGTTACGCTCCGCCGCAGCACGGAGCGTTATTCGCTCTGCGAACATGGAGGAGTGCGGATGCATAGCTCTGGGTCTCTCTGGGCGTTGGCTTGCTACGTTCACTTGTGTCAACGTGCCTCAGCAATACCTCTGCGACGTCTAGGCTACCGTCGTCCATGGCGGCGCAGTGTACCTGTGTACAGGTCGTTAAAGGCCATTGATATTTATCTGGCTGGGCAATTTTCCAAACAGAAATTGATTGGAGGACCAAGTGTTTTTCGTGGACTGCGTCTGAACTTTACTTGTGATGTACAAGCAGTGTTTGGAGGCAGTACATGGTTGACACAGGCTGTTGTATGGGGATATCATGCTGACTATGGTGGCCTTGAAGCATTTCCAGATGCTAACATTCTGGCCTGGAAGATGTGGAGTATAGCTGAGACAGCAGGAATATTGGCTAAACAGCCTTATGGTACCCTTGTTCCTATTATGCCATTTGTTTTGTCTACCAGAAGAAAGAAGAAATTAAATGCTGAATAATATCTGTTTATATGGGCCAAAGTCGGAAATGACAACTGTAAAATCTGTTTCTCAAAAATAATTTCAGAAGATATACAAGGTGATTCAAAAAGAATACCACAACTTTAGGAATTTAAAACTCTGCAACGACAAAAGGCAGAGCTAAGCACTTTCTGTCGGCGAATTAAGGGAGCTATAAAGTTTCATTTAGTTGTACATTTGTTCGCTTGAGGCGCTGTTGACTAGGCGTCAGCGTCAGTTGATGCTAAGACGGCGACCGCTCAACAGAAAGCTTTTTGTGTTATTGAGTACGGCAGAAGTGAATCGACGACAGCTGTTCAGCGTGCATTTCGAACGAAGTATGGTGTTAAACCTCCCGATAGGTGGTGTATTAAACGTTGGTATAAACAGTGTACAGAGAATGGGTGGTTGTGCAAAGGGAAAAGTTCTGGGCAGCCGAAAACGAGTGATGAAAATGTAGCACGCATCCAGCAAGCATTTGTTCGTAGCCCAGGAAAATCGACTCGCAGAGCTAGCAGAGAGCTGCAAATTTCACAATCAACTGTATGGAGAGTCCTACGAAAAAGGTTAGTTATGAAACCTTATCGTCTGAAATTGGTTCAAGCACAGTCTGCAGCTGATAAGCTTAAAAGAATCGATTTGTGTGATTTTATCCTTGCTCAAATGGAAACAGATGAATATTTCGTTTCAAAGATTGTGTTTAGTGATGAAGCAACTTTCCACACTAACGGGAAAGTCAACCGTCACAATGTCTGTATATGGGGCACTGAGAATCCGCGGAAAATAACTCAGTATGAACCTGACTCGCCTAAGGTGAACGTTTTCTGTGCCATTTCAGCCAATAAAGTTTTTGGTCCCTTTTTCTTCGAAGGTGCTACTGTAACTGGACTACAGTATCTGGAGATGTTAGAGAATTGGCTGTTCCCTCAGCTCGAACAAGAAGCACAACAATTCATATTTCAGCAGGATGGAGCGCCACCACATTGGCACTTATCTGTCCATAACTACCTGAACATCAACTACCCGAGGCGATGGATCAGCCGCCAGGCAGCCCGTCACAGAGCACTTCATCACTGGCCTCCAAGAAGCCCTGATCTTACCCCCTGCGATTTTTTCTTATGGGGTAAGTTAAGGATATGGTGTTTCGGCCACCTCTCCCAGCCACCATTGATGATTTGAAACGAGAAATAACATCAGATATCCAAACTATTACGCCTGATATGCTACAGAGAGTGTGGAACGAGTTGGAGTATCGGGTTGATATTGCTCGAGTGTCTGGAGGGGGCCATATTGAACATCTCTGAACTTGTTTTTGAGTGAAAAAATACCTTTTTAAATACTCTTTGTAATGATGTATAACAGAAGGTTATATTATGTTTCTTTCATTAAATACACATTTTTAAAGTTGTGGTATTCTTTTTGAATCACCCTGTACTACTATCCAAACAACGAAGGAAAAACCCACATTCTAATCTCAATTGAAGGTAGCAAACAATTAAAATGAAAGAGACAGTCACGCATTGTAAAGATGCTGTAAAGATTCTTTATTATTCGTCGAGAGCGTGGTACGTTATCGAAGTTAATGCTTCACTTGCATTTTTGTTAGTGCAGAGCGAAACAAAAAAATAATTTCATACGTTTCCATTAAATTCTCAAGAATTCTGTCTTATAAGGTTTTCGTGGAAATTGAGATGAAATTGTAGCTAATTCTCCGAGTAACGAGCACTATATATATAGAACTGATACCTCGTTATAACCAGTCGTGACTTTGTTCATATGGAAGCTTTTCTACAGGCCTCATTGAAACAGCATTTTTTCAGAAAACAAATGCTATTCGGCAGAGAGCTTTCTGACCGATTCCCCCCGTTTCATTCGACAATTCCTGAAAAACTCAAGAGTATTTAAATATAATTGTAGAAGATATACACTGAAGAACGAAAGTGAAGCGGTATACCAAGCTTCCACGAGCCGTCCTCTGGCGGAAAATCGCTGAGATTCAGTTTGTACCTCGTACGTATCCAGAACGTCGAGTCACTACAAAAAAATTTAACAAAACGCTCCACGCTCCTCAGGAGATTAATGTTTTCCGCAGTGTGATAAATATAAAATAAATGTCCCAGAGGCATCGTTCATTCTGTATCTCTGTGCCAGACGAGTTTCCTGCTTTCTAATATTTATTGCTCACCTCTATAGAGCACTATTCCATTCCGTTTATTTTCGTGTTACAAATACTTCTACGAGCACTATTAGCAAAAACGCGTGTGCAGAATATTGTCACAAACCACAATGAAATTGAAAGTTCAATTAATAAAAGCATCAATACGGCATCCTGTGTCTGTAGTCAGAAAATCTTCCGCATATTTCCCGCAGATAATAGCTGACTGCTATCTCCATATCATATTTACACCGATGACTCACACCAGCACATGTTAACGATAGTTAATTTTGGTCATGATTAAAGGATTAGTTTTACTCTTCGTTTAAATGATACAGCGTGCTGGATTAGAGTTCCTGCCAAAACATTCTCTGCACATTGCCCATTAATAAATCGACAAATTTATGCTACATATTATGAATGCTGATAAAATTTCCGATTCAATTTAATTCTATTACAAATGCAACGCTGTCATAAATTAATGTTTCATGATGGGAAGCTCTTATTTACATCACCAAATCCGCGAGGCATTTTATGCATTTCTCGGATACTCTACATATGCGTTCTATCCTACCAAGTTCGCAATATTGAAAGAAACACTTACGTCGATAGCTGAGATCACGTGTTTGAGAGGTATATTTATTTGGAAAATTTGGACACGACCACAATTTTAGTTAATCAACTACCAAGTTGGTTGGTTGGTTGGTATGGGGGCGGGGAACAAACAGCAAATTCATCGGCCCCATCGTATTAGGTAAATCTGGGGAAGGAAATTAGCCGTGCCCTTTCAAAGGAACCATCCCGACATTTGAATAAAGCGATTTTGGGATATCAGGGAAAATCTAAATCAGAATGGCCGGACTCGGGTCTGAACCGTCGTCCTCCGGAATGCGAGTCCAGTGTGCTACCTATTGCGCCACCTCGCTCGGTAATAACCAAGTAGCGTGGTAAAATCCACAGTATTACTGCATTGTCCTAGCAGAACTGTCAACGACGACATAATACGATGACTACTGAATGCAGGCAGGCAACTGTAGATCTTAAATGACTAACAGTTGTTTAAAGTGGTTATTTGGCTGCTGCTACTATAAAATTGTAATTGGGGGGCTGCCTAGAGAACACATATGTACCGCTGCAGGAACTGGCAGAATTTTAGGAAAATGTGCTCCATCTGTAAAGGAGGCCGCATATGGGATACTAGCCAACCGGAGGATGCTGAGGCCGTTCGAGGTGTGTGTCAAGAACAATTTGCGACAGCAGAAAATGCGCTGAGATGCTTCGATCCGCATACTCTAAAGAAAGCACTCGGAAGCTTAGGTAAGTGACCAAGAACCGGAAAAGGCCCTCCTGTGAAGTAAAACCACTCCACGGTGAAAACGAACCAAATCCGGCGAAGACAAAATGAAAATTATGGCCAAATCGCCGAAGTTACAGGAAACACAACTTCTCGGACGGGTAACCCAAATTAGAAAATAACGGATGGATTGGACATTGGACGCAGTGCCTGGAAACTAAAGAGGTAAAATTCTGCAGTGTACTCCTTTGGAATCGCTACAGAATTTCCTTATGACCATGATATCCCTCTTCCTGAAGAGCCTGGATTCTGAGCAGATCACTATGTATCAGTCCCTGCTCTTGGTTTGAGAGCATCTGCACAATGAAGAATGAAGTGGGAGAGCATTGAGCTTGTATTCCTAGACACAGAAACAAGGGCGCCCATACGATAGTTTTTAGGGGAGGTGCGAGACTTGGGGTTAGGGAGCCATTTTAATACTTTGATAGACGACCCGTAAGCAGTAAGTTCCATTTCCGATCCTTTTGAAAACTTGCATAATAACGAGTTTTAAAGAACTTTCTTGGAAGAAAAACATCTGATTACACTATATTTTTTTTTCTTTTCGCTAGGAGCTAGAGGGCGGTACCACTCCCCCCCCCCCCCACCCCCACCCACCACCCCTGGCCCTGTGTATGGGCACCCCTGCAGAGAAAAGGCTTATGGCCACATCTAGCACGATGGGTTAATATATGTTAGACTCTATAGGTTGCTCAGGCCATGTGCTGAAAATGGTCTATCAGTTCCTGGGGAAAAGGAGGGGGGGGGGGGGGGAACTGGTGTTGGCTGGGATGCTGCAGTGTTCGGTTCTGGGACCCACGCTGTACTCTCTCTACACAAATGACATGCGCTGCCAGACAAGAGAGGAAATCTACCTGGACGTTGATGCCACTGCGCTATTCAGACGCAGCTTCAACCTAAACTTCTTTGTTAGACACCTCCAGCAACAGAGTTGCTTTTCTTTCAGAGTTTTATGAAACATAGATAACCCACTGTCTGACACTTCTGAGTGGGTGTATTAAGACTAACTCTGCTATTAGTTCTACAGAAGTGGTTTATTAATGCATGCACACTATCTATTAAATAAACAACATTGTGCTATATGTGAAGGATCGGCTCTTAGCCTCTCTGGAATCCTCCCAGAGAGTTGCCCGTCCCTAGCCACGTGGAGGCGGGCCGCTACTACTAGAAGAAACCACTCCATTTATACTACTCTTTTATTCCCTCCACCACCATACTGAGCTAACTACAACTACTAGCTACTACAAGTCAAAGACTTAAACAAACATTGTATTTACATATTTACATTTGCGCATAAGATCTGAAGCGCTTTTACCCTCTCCCAAGGCAGGCTCGCTGGGCCTCCCTTGAGATTTTATTTACCAGTTTTGCGAAATTGCTGAACAATTCGCCATTCGTCAATATTTCATTGACATTCCTTGTTTGCAGAAGCTGTCTCTCAACTGAGACAGCCTGTTCGTAAATTGGACACTCAAACACTGTGTGTTCCGGCGATCCTTCGTGGGAACCACAGTCACACTCCGGTGTTGGCCTTTTTCCTATTTTATGCAGGTACGTGGGATAGGGACCGTGACTTGTAAGTAAGTGAACTAGGCCCTGTGAGGGCTTCATTATCTGGTTCTTTAGTCTTTCCCTTACTGTGGGTAGAAACCCGTGGACTCTAAGGCCTGTGCTGGACCCCTTCCATTCGTCTTGCCAAATGTCAAGCATTTTTTCTCGAATAGCTTTAACACTTATCAGAGGACTGCACCTTTTCGATGTTCTGTTTGTGCAGCCAGTAGAAGGCCGCGTACTGCCTTATTATCAGGTCCAGTGGACATAGATCCATGATTACCAACAGTGCATCTGTGGGACTTGTGTTGAACACTCCAATGCATCTCAACAAAATGTTCCCCTGTATTCGCTTGACAGCAGCGGCAGGCCGCACCAGAGCTAACCTGTGGGTCCACACACTGGATGTGTGCCTTGCTATTGGCGCCAATATACTATTATGGTAGATATTTTTTGCTTTTGACGGCAAATGAAATCTTCTTTGTCCAGTTGATATTATCTTGTTGAACAGAGCTAAGGACTTTGTCGTTATTTGCTCAATATGCGGAATGAAACTCCAATTCTCATCTAGATATACCCCTAAGTAACGAGCATATCTCTCTCGCGACACTATCTGGCCATTAATTCTGAATATTGGGTCCCTGTTTAAACTGCTTTTAAAAGTGTATATAGCGATTTCTGTGGCGCAATAGACGTTTTAGTCTTTTCACGCCAATCTGTTAACAGACCAATAGCCAGTCGCGAGCGATCTTCGATCACATTGCGAGTGTCACCTACTAGAACTACGAGATCATCCGCAAAAGCAACGACACGCAGAACTGTAGTATCTCCCTGCAGGAGGCTCAACAGTGTTTCCATGTTGATATCCCAGAAAATGGGACCGCACACCGATCCATGGGGACAACCACGGTATATTCTTTCAGTTACGACGGCTCCAGGAGCCGTCATTTTAGCTGTTCTTCCATCACAGTGGGCCTCCAGACAGCCATATAGCAGCTGCGGGCACCCCATCTCTCTAAGGCGAGAGAAGAGTGCCGGCCACCACAGGCTATCGAAGGCCCCTGAGATGTCTATCATTATGCCTAGAACATACCTTTATGTAGCTGAGTGAACAATCCGACGAACCTCATTGACTGCATCCTGAGTGGAGCGACCCTTCCGGAATACGGACTGCGTATCACTCATACCGTGCAGAGTTCGGTGACTCAAGAGTAGGTCAGTCAGCAACTTCCCAAATGCCTTGCCCATCACATCCAGCAGGCAGATAGGCCGATAGCATTTCGGCATGGTTTGATCCTTGGCAGGGTCTTTCCTGATAATTACAACTTCTGCTGTTTTCCACTTCAGTGGATAATAGCCCTTCTGTAGACAGATGTTGTAAATACGACTTAGTGCCGGGGCGACCAAGTGTGCGAGTCCCTGTAAGATCTCCATAGGGATCCCATCAGGACCAGGTGCCTTCTTCCTTGCAAAGGTGTAGATGGCTGCTTCTACCTCTTCTGCAGAGAAAGGGTAAACGTACGGATTCGAGAGCGCCTGACTTATTTCCCGCTGCTCTTGCGAATCCTGGTCTTCGATGTCATCTGGCCGTAGTGTGTTCAACACAGTCTTGCTGTTTCGTGCCACCATCCCCGGCACGTAGTGTAGACAACATCATGGGCGATCTAATTTTCTCTCGGACGATTTTGTAAGGAACTCCCCCGGGGTCTGTTCCTAACTGATCGTTCACAAATCTTTCCCAGGACTGGCGCCTTATACTACCCAACTGATCCTTATATCTCTGCCTCAGACGACGATAAATACGCAAGTAGTATTGTCGTTCGTCGTGGGCAAAGCTTCTTTGATAGTTGCTTCGCGCTCTTCTGACCGACTGTTTAAGCACAGTCAATTCAGTGGCCCACGGGGTGGACTCCCTGCAGATGCATCTCGCTATTCGAGGTACAGCCAGTGTGATAGCTGCTTGCACAGAGCTAACAAGCTCCTCCACAGCTTAATCAGTGTTACCTGTGTCCTCTCCGAACTCTCGAGGACTGAACACCTGCACGAGTCAGTCCCAGTCTGTCCGAGGATAATTAAACCGTTCCACCCACTCGCCTGGCACATCCGCGAAGGTTGTCGCTATTTCAAATGTTATACAGTTGTGATTACTGACAGTTAAGTGTTCTCTTACTTGCCAGTTATGGATTTGGGGTGCTGCCCTCTCGCTTGCAAGTGTGACCATATTTGACGCTGCGCCCTGCAGTAACAGTTGCACGAAAGGTCTAGAAGGTGAATATGAGTTCTAGCATGAGCTAAGCAATTCTATTCACCATCAGACTTAAGACCCCTAACCCTAACCGCCAACTTCAATTGGTGGCATGTTGCTTAGTGTAACTCATTGAAATTCCTTAGTCTTGCTATAGAAGACATATTGACTTGAAGATCATACCTAACCAATGTCTATTTTACCATCTGTATCCGCTTTTCAAGAGTTACGCACTATCTGACAACTCAAAACTGCTTGGCATGCAATCATACATCACGCAATTGTTTTACTGTCGGATCTGTAAACCAATCATATAATCACTTGCCCCAAATAGTATAAAACGAATTAATACGCCGGGGAAGCTAACGTAGTCACATCGTACTTCCAGTCAACTTGTATAATTCGAAGTGTGGTCAGTACCTACTTGAAAACACTGAAATGTTTTCAAGGTTATAACATGCTATGCACTGTACTCTCAACACACACACTAGACAACAGTTACGGAAGTCATTCGTCTACAAATCATCAAGAAGAAACCTATCAAATTTTGTGCGAAAATTATTGATTCCCTACAACCTTACCATTGCATTACGCCAAAAGCCCCCAAAATCACTTCTTAAACGTCCAGAGACGACCCTCGCACAACTAACACGCATTTTATTCCTCTTCTTCTTCGTCTTCTATTCAGGTACTAGACGAAGTTGCCTTTTACGGTACCCATCGTTGCCGCTGTCTTCCTCTGTCACTTCTTCCTTCGCACTTATAAATTATAGCCTTTAAGGGGAGTCTGTTACTCTCCATACTTTCTAGGTGTTCGTTCCATTTCCTTCTATAATATAGAATTTTATCATTTATATTAAAAATGTTTAGTTTTATTGTAACATCTTTATTCCTTACCCTGTCTTATGTGCAACTTTGACTCGTCTCAGGAATATCTTGTGCCTAAGTACGGCTTTCTTAATTTTTGCTAGGTCTCGCTTCCATAGACCAGTGCGAGGACTGCAACTCTTTCGCAGAATTTAAGTATCTTTCCTAGTTTTGGTTTTAGGATTTCTGTTAATTGTTCCACAATCCTGGCTGAATTTACTAAGCTTAATTTCTATATATTTGCAGTAGCACTTGAGGTAGTTCACTTCCTCTAAAATCTTCTGAGCTATACCTATTTTGGCTCTAAAGCGTTCTTTCCCCATGAAGTCAATTTTCTAAATTTTTTCCGTTGAGATCTTCGTTTCAGTAAATAAGTTCTTCTTATTTATCCACTTGGATCACTGCAGATGGTCTCAAAGAGAATTCGCATTTTCAGATTACACAAATAGGTACACTCGACACCGTCACATCCCCCTCATTCCAACTCATCCTTACTCCTCGTAACTCCGTCCGAATAGGCCTTGGAAGGCCCAACGGTACCGACCGGTACCCGTGTCATCCTCAGCCTACAGGCGTCACTGGATGCGGATATGGAGGGGCATGTTGTCAGCAAACCGCTCTCTCAGCCGTATGTCAGTTTACAAGACCGGAGCCACTACTTCTCGATCAAGTAGCTCCTCAGTTTGCCTCACAAGGGCTGAGTGCACCCCGCTTGCTAACAGCGCCCGGCAGACCGGATGGTCACCCATGCAGCCCGACAGAGCTTAATTTCGGTGATCTGACGGGAACCGGGGTTACCACTGCTGCAAGGCCGTTGCCAACTAATCCTTAGCACAGTCTGAAATCAAACAATATACCGTACAGCCTCTGCTACTTATTTCTGACCTTTACGTTTGAGGAATCATTCTAAAGACCATACTGCCAACAGATGGAGAGTCGCTTCTGTACCAGTGCCGGATTATTAGGGCATGACGGCTGCGAACGAGCGTCTCTGAAGCGGCGAAGCTGGTTGGCTGCTCGTATGAAACTGTCCTGTGCATCTAAGAAAAGCGGTGAATGACAGTGAAACCACTGGTATGCGAAAACACGTCCGCATCCACCTCTCTTCACAGAATGTGTAGCTCGGAGTCTTGTCCACTCCGTAAAATAGGCCAGTGGTGATCTGTGACAGATCTGACGACGGGGTACATTTCCGCTGCAGGCACACCGGTAAGCACAAATTGTTGAACGTGGAGTTCTGCAGCAGACAACCCCTGCCTGCTTCCATGTTGACCCATCGACAACGTCAGCTACCACCGCAGTGAGCACGAGATCATCGAAGTTGAACCATGAATCAATGTAAAATTGTCGTCTGCTCGGAAGGACCACTTTTCTCTTTTCGCAAGGTCGAAACATGCACCGAGATAGGGACATGCTTGCCAGGGACGGGGGGGTTGGTGATGGGATGGAGGAGGGGCGGGAGTATTATTATGCTGATGCAAGTCTGACGTTGCTGTGATAATGGAAGCACGATTTCGAAAAATCAAGCCACGTTCATAGGATTTATAAACCAGGAAAAAGCGTTCGACAATGTCAGATGGTGCAAGATGTTCGAAATTCTGATAAAAATTGTAGTAGGCTATAGTGAAAGACGGCTAATACACATTATGGGCAAGAGCCAAGAAGGAACAATAACAGAAGAAGACCAAGAACGAAACGTTCGGACTAAAAATGGTCTAAGGCAGGGATGTTGTCTTTCGCCTCTTCCGTTCAATCTACACATCGAAGAAGCAATGTCACAAATAAAGGACAGTCTCAAGATGAAACGATATCACTGATAAAATTCGCTGAGGGTACCGTTATTCTCAGTCGCTGAATGGCATAAACATTCTAACGAGTACAGTATATATGGTGAGAGTAAATCACAGAAAGACGAAAGTAATGAGAAGTAGCAGAAAAGAGAACAGCGAGAAACTTAATATCATGATTTGAGATCACGAAATAGATGAAGCTAAGGATTTCTGCTGCCTAGGCTGCAAAGTAATCCATGACGGACGGAGAAAGGAGGGCGTAAGAGACAGACTACCACTGGAAGAAAGGGCATTCCTGGCCAAGAGAAGTCTACTAGTATCAAATACAGGCCTTAATTTCAGGTAGAAATTTCTGAGAGTGTACGTTTGGAGTAGAGCATTCCATGGTACTGAAAAATGGACTGTGGAAAATTAGGAATAGAGTCGAAGCATTTCAGATATAACATATGACGCGACAGAAGAATGTTGTAAATTAGGGGGACTGATAAAGTAACGAATGAGTAAGTTCTCCAGAGAATCGGCGAGATAATAATGTATGGAAAACACTGACAACAAGTAAGGACAGATTGCAAGGACATGTATTAAGACATCACAGAATAACTTGCACGGTAGTAGAGGAAGCTGTAGAGGGCAAAAATTGTAGAGCAAGTAATTGAGGACGTAGATTGCAAGTGTATTTCCTAGACGAAGAAGTTGGTACAAGAGAGCAAGAAGAGAAGAATTCTTGATGGGCCGCATCAAACCAAGAAGAAGACAGGCGACTCAAAAACAAAAACAAAAAAAAAACAAAAAAAAGGCAAGAATTCTCCTAGGTTTTCAAGGCCCCTCTGGCAGCAATTGATGACACCAAAACAGCTGCGGACAATATGAACGTTACTGTGGGCCACCTGCATCCTTTCATGCTTGTTGTCTTCCCCAAAGGTGATGCCATCGTACTTCAAGATAAGTGTACTTGCAGCGACGCCAGAATGGTGCTGTAGTGATTTGTGGAGCACGTCAGTGAAATCGCGCTTCTGTCATGGCCACCAGATTCGGCTGGTAATAATCTGATGGAACACAGCTGGAACGCAATCGGTAGCCAGATTCGTGCCCAAAAACAATATGTCTGAAATTTCCAGTGGTTGCGTTACCTGGGCCTAGACATCTGGTACCAAATACTTCCAGAAATATCCAAGGGGTTCTCGAATCCTTGCCACACAGAAACGCTACCGAACCGAAACTCGGTCTGTGTGAACACGAGGCTCAGAAGGTGGTGGATACCGGCGCCCAGATAGTTGCCGTTCCTTGACTTCCGGAAGATGTTCGATACAGTTCCGCACTGCCGTCTATTGAAAAAAATACGAGCGCACATAATATCAGCCCAACTGTATAACTGGAATGAAGGGTTTTTTGAATGCAGGAAACTGCATATCATTCTCAATGGAGAGACTTAAAATTGACTACAAGTGTACCCCAAAAGATTGTTACAGGTCCCAGAGGATCGACACTTTGTGCAGGAAGTGGCAGTTGAGCCTCAGCATAAACAAATGGAACGTATAGCATGCACATAGAAAGACCCATTAGCGTATTGCAGAATAATTGCTTCCACAAAGTATCTAGAAGTAATCGTGTGTGGCGCTTTAAAGTGGAATAACCATGTAAAACCAATAGAGGGAAGGTTTATGAAACTCTGAGACGCACTGGAGGAATACTCAAGAGATGTGGTACATCAACAAAGGAGGTAGCTTACAAAATCATCGCTTGATCAATTTTGCCCTCTACGGCTCCCTGTACTACAATGGAAGTCATTCCCTCATGTCTTAACAGATGTCCTATTACCTGCCTCTCCGTATGGCTTACCTCTATTTTTTTCAAAATTTCGAACATTTAGCACCATTTTACATTGTCGGACGCTTTGGCAGTTCCAAAAATACTATGAATATGTCTTGATTTTCCTTTAGTCTTGCTTCCATTTTCAACCGCAACGTCGTAATTACCTCTCTCGTGCCTTTACCTTTTCTAAAGCCAAACTGGTGGTTATCTAACATAGCCTCAATATTCTTTCCGATTCTTCTGCATATTATCTTGTCAGCAACTTGGCTGCATGAGCTGTTAAGCTGATTGGTGCTATAATTCTCGTACTTGTTAGCTCTTGTAATCATAGCTACTGTGTGGATGTTTTTTCTCCGAAAGTCACATGGTATATCCCCAGACTCATACATTCTGCACATCAACGTGAGTAGTCGTTTTGTTGCCACTTCTCCCAATGATTTTAGCCATTTTGATAGAATGTTATCTACCGCTTCTGCCTTATTTGATCTTAAGTCCTCCAAAGCTCTTTTAAATCCTGATTCTAATACTGGATCTCCCCCACCCCCGCCCCCAATAGAGGCCTTCAATGTACTCTTTCCACCTATCCGCTCTCTCCCCTGCATTTAACAGCGGAATTCGCGTTGCATTCTTAATGTTACCCTCCTAGCTTTCTATGTCATGGAAGTTTGTTTTTGCTTTCCTGTATGCTGAGTCAATCTTTCAGACATTTATTTCTTTTTCGACTTTTTCACATTTTTCCTGCAGCCATTTCGTCTTAGCTTCCTGCATGTCCTATTTACACTCCTGGAAATGGAAAAAAGAACACATTGATACCGGTGTGTCAGACCCACCATATTTGCTCCGGACACTGCGAGAGGGCTGTACAAGCAATGATCACACGCACGGCACAGCGGACACACCAGGAACCGCGGTGTTGGCTGTCGAATGGCGCTAGCTGCGCAGCATTTGGGCACCGCCGCCGTCAGTGTCAGCCAGTTTGCCGTGTCATACGGAGCTCCATCGCAGTCTTTATCACTGGTAGCATGCCGTGACAGCGTGGATGTGAACCGTATGTGCAGTTGACGGACTTTGAGCGAGGGCGTATAGTGGGCATGCGGGAGGCCGGGTGGACGTACCGCCGAATTGCTCAACACGTGGGGCGTGAGGTCTCCACAGTACATCGATGTTGTCGCCAGTGGTCGGCGGAAGGTGCACGTGCCCGTCGACCTGGGACCGGACCGCAGCGACGCACGGATGCACGCCAAGACCGTAGGATCCTACGCAGTGCCGTAGGGGACCGCACCGCCACTTCCCAGCAAATTAGGGACACTGTTGCTCCTGGGGTATCGGCGAGGACCATTCGCAACCGTCTCCATGAAGCTGGGCTACGGTCCCGCACACCGTTAGGCCGTCTTCCGCTCACGCCCCAACATCGTGCAGCCTCCAGTTGTGTCGCGACAGGCGTGGATGGAGGGACGAATGGAGACGTATCGTCTTCAGCGATGAGAGTCGCTTCTGCCTTGGTGCCAATGATGGTCGTATGCGTGTTTGGCGCCGTGCAGGTGAGCGCCACAATCAGGACTGCATACGACCGAGGCACACAGGGCCAACACCCGGCATCATGGTGTGGGGAGCGATCTCATACACTGGCCGTACACCTCTGGTGATCGTCGAGGGGACACTGAATAGTGCACGGTACATCCAAACCGTCATCGAACCCATCGTTCTACCATTCCTAGACCGGCAAGGGAACTTGCTGTTCCAACAGGACAATGCACGTGCGTATGTATCCCGTGCCACCCAACGTGCTCTAGAAGGTGTAAGTCAACTACCCTGGCCAGCAAGATCTCCGGATCTGTCCCCCATTGAGCATGTTTGGGACTGGATGAAGCGTGGTCTCACTCGGTCTGCACGCCCAGCACGAACGCTGGTCCAACTGAGGCGCCAGGTGGAAATGGCATGGCAAGCCGTTCCACAGGACTGCATCCAGCATCTCTACGATCGTCTCCATGGGAGAATAGCAGCCTGCATTGCTGCGAAAGGTGGATATACACTGTACTAGTCCCGACATTGTGCATGCTCTGTTGCCTGTGTCTATGTGCCTGTGGTTCTGTCAGTGTGATCATGTGATGTATCTGACCCCAGGAAAGTGTCAATAAAGTTTCCCCTTCCTGGGACAATGAATTCACGGTGTTCTTATTTCAATTTCCAGGAGTGTATTTCATTCATCAGCGACTTGTATTTCTGTATTCCATTATTCCCTGAACATTTTTTAACTTCCTTCTTTCATCGATCAACTGAAGTATTTCTTCTGTTACCCAAGGTTTGTTCACAGTTACCATCTTTGAACCTATTTTTTTCTTTCCAACTTCTGTGATTGGTCTTTTTAGAGATGTTCTTTCCTCTTCAACTGTACTGTGTACTGAGCTGTTCCGTAGAGAACTTCAAGAGTACCTATTCATCCTTAGTACTTTTGTATCCCACTTCATTGCGTATTGATCCTTCCTGTCTAATCTCTTGAACTTCAGCCTACTCTTCATCTCTACTACGTAGTGATCTGAGTCTGTATCTGTCCCTGAGTACGCCTTAGAATCTAGTTTCTGATTTCTGAATCTCTGTCTGACCACGATGTAATCTAATCGAAATCTTCCCATATCACCCGGTCTTTTCCAAGTATATCTCTTCCTCTTGTTACAGGTTGATTTACTAAGCAGGAAAGCGCCACAGAGGTGACCAACCAGACGCTGCAAGAGAGGTGTTCTTCATCATGCTGTGGTTTACTGTTAAAGACCCGTGAGAATACGTTCCTGGAAGGACAAATAAATATAATACTTGCTCCTAAGTATACGTCATAGAAAGGCCATGAAGATAAAATTAGGAAGTTCTTGCATGTGCATCCTTCTAACTGTAGACTTTTGGGACTTCAGCCATTCACTTACGTAATTAAATGAAATACCTGTAGCCGTCCTTTCGATGTTGTGCATTATATAGTAACCAATTTCGGAGACTTAAAAACCATTTTCAGGCCCTAACTGAAGCTCAGGGGGAGAATTCCAGTTGTATATACGATCGTACCAGCAGCAGACATCTATGAACTGCCTTCAGTAGAAACTGATTGTTGCAGACACGACATCCTTGTTACAATATTCTATGGAAGCCAGGTCATAGATGTTGGCCACTGATGGGATCGTGTATACGACATGCGTTCATCCCCTCAGCGTCTGTCAAGGCCTGAAGATGTTGAGTAGCCGAAACTGGCTGCTGTATAATAAATAACATCGAAAACTAGAGAGGTTCGAGCCCACACGGAGGTTTATCGACAATCGTTCTTCCAGCGAAATACTCACGACTGAAACAGGAGAGGGCAAGGGACAGTGATATACAAAGTAACTTCCGCCACACGCCGCAAGATGGTCTGCTGAGTACATACATATAGGTGTAGAGGAAGAAAGATAGACCAACAGCTGTTAACCAGGTGGTCATAACGTTTTGGTTCATCAGCGTACATCACATGGCAACTTTGGGAGTGAAAATTATACAAACTCTGCCAAACTTCGTACTTTGAGATAAGAATCTAATGGCACGAAATGAGTATTTACACAAACAACTTTCACCTCTTTGGAAATTAAGCTCGTTCGTCTTGGTGATCATCGAGAAGTGGTGTCACAGCTGTTGAAGACTGCATCCACTGTGCCCACGAGAGAATACGGTTCCGACAAGGTTATCGCTACGATGTTTATCTCCGTGAAAAACATTCATCGTTGGACTGAGAGGAGAGGTCCCCGTACAATGGGCACTGCGCTCTCTGGATCTACTACGGAATCTTTCATATGGGATTATGGGATTTTCACCTATTTTGTGTATGTGAAACTTAAGAAGAAACTGAAAGGGTAACGGTTGGGAGGCTCCTAGCTGTCTGTCTCATGTATATCTACATCATCCTCCGCAAGCCACCTAATAGTGTGTGGCGGAGGGTACTTTCGGTACCAGTAACTGATCTCGTCAATCCTGTTCCAGTCGTGAATAGTGCGTGGGAACAATGATTGTCGGTTTCTGTTCGTGGTTAATACGCGAGATGTATGTGTGGGAAGTAATATGTTGTCCGACTCCTCCTGAAAAGTGCTGTCCAGAAATTTCAATAGTAGCTCTCTCCGTGATGCACAAGGCCTCATTTTTAACGTCTGGCAGTGGAGTTTGTTTAGTATCTCCGTAAATCTCTGTCGCCAATTAAACGATCCCGTGACGAAACGCGCCGCTCTTCGTTGGATCTTCTCTATCTCTTCTATCAGCCCTACCTGACTCGGATCCCAGATAAATGAACAGGGAGAACAAGCGCATTATAAGCCACTTCTTTCGTGGATGAGTTGCATTTCCTTAAGAATTCTTCCGATGAATCTGAGTCTGGGCTCTGCTTTTCCCGCTCTCTGTTTTATTTGGTCATTTCACTTAAGGTCTCTCTGGATAGTTACGCCTAGATATTTTACGACAGATGCTGTGTCCAGCTGTTTGTCATGAATAATGTAGTTGTACAGTAGCTGATTTCTTTATGTATGCGCAATATGTTACATTTATTTACGTTCAGGGTCAACTGTCAGAGCCTGCACCAATCATCACGTTCTGCACATCCTTACTATCTGCTGGCTATGCTACTTTAATATAGACATCTGCATCATCTGCAAATAGCCTTAAAGAGCATCCGACGCTTTCTACTAGATCATTTATATATACTGTACACATCAAGTGTCCTATGACACTTTCCTGTGGTACTCCGAATATTACCTTTACATCTGTCGATTTTGTTTTCCGTTAAGAGCGACGTGTTGAGTTCTGTCTGTAAGAAAGTCTTGAATCCAATCGCAAGTCTGTTCCAGTACTCCGTAAGCTCGTTTTTTTTTCATTAAACAGCAATGCTGGACGGTGTCAAATGTCTAATTGAAAACGCGGAACACGGCATCAACTTGAGCGCCGTTGTCCACTACGCTGTGCATCTCATGGAGGAACAGAACGAGCTGAGTTTCGCAGGATCTCTATTTGCGAAAGCCATGTTGATTCTTATGTTTTTTTTTATATGTTCCAAAAACGTCGTAATTCTTGGGCATAAAAAAAGTACCAGAATTCTACAACAGATTGACGTCCGCGATATAGGACTATGATTGTGTGGATCTGTCTTATGGCCTTTCTTAAAAACGGGAATGACCTGCGCTTTTTCCCAGTCGTTAGGTATCTATCGTTGCTCTAGCCATCTACGATAAATTACTGCTAGAAGGGGATCAAGTTCTTTCGCATAATCTTTGTAGAATCTTGTAGGTATCTCATCTGATCCTGACGCCTTTCCACTACAAAGCGATTGTAACTGCTTTTGAATTCCGCAACCGATTATCTCAGTATCTGCCATTTCGACTTTCGCACAACAATTGAAAGGAGGGACAGTGTTACTATCTTCCGCGGTGAAACAACTTAGGAAGACCGAATTCAGTATTTCGGCCTTCTCTCTGTTATCTTCCGTTTCGGGGCCGGTGTGGTCGCTAAGAGAATGAATAGATGATTTTGACTTACTTACTGATTTTACATACGACCAAAGTCTCTTAGGATTTTACTCAGGTCGGTTGACACCGTCTTACTTTCAAAATAATTTAACGCTTCTCTCATTGCTCTCCTTACGCTTATTTTCGCTTCTTTCAGCTTTTGTCAGCTAGCTTTTTACTTTTCTTGAATCTGAGATGAAGTGCTCATTGTTTACGCAGCGATTTTCTAACACGGCTATTAAACCGTGGTGGATCTTTTCCATCCCTTAAAAACTTACTCGGAACATACTTGTCTAGGGCATATTGAAAGGTGCCTTTGATTTTTTTTTCCATTTCTTCTCCACATCTTCGTCCTCATCATTGAATATTTGATGCTGACTGCTGAGGTATTCTGAAATCTCTAGCCTGTCATCGTTGCTGAGCAAATATATCTTCCTACGTTTCTTAACATTCTTTGGAGAGTCTGTCGTCATAGATGCTGTCACAACCTTATGATCACTGATACCTTCCTCTACGTTACCTGATTCGGTAAGTTCAGGCCTCGTTATACAGAAAACCAGAGGGATTTTTTAAGAGCGTGCAGCAAAATGTTTGTCACGTAATTGAAATTCTTCATTGAGATCAGGTTTTAATTTTAAGATATGAGCTTAAGTTGTTGCTGGAAGCTATGAGTTGTTTATGTCAATAAGAAATTGATTATTTCGTGAAACTAATTTTCCAGTAGTAACCGATTTAGAACACTGTTATCAGACGCGTGAGCGCTATCCACTTGTCATCTGGTTTAGCTCATATGAATATTACGTATCATTGCACTCTTTATTTTTGCCATTGCGCGCAGTGGAAACAGTATCACACCGAAAATATTAACTTAGAGTACAACTGGTCACCTAACCATGCGAAAAGATGTAGCAAGTAAGGTTCACACAAGGAAGCCGATTTCACAGTTATTAAACTTTTGAAATGTGTGTGGTAAGGTCTTGTGGGACCAAACTGCTGAGGTCATCGGTCCCTAAGCTTACGCACTACATGAACTAACTTATGCTAAGGACAACACACCCATCCCTGCCCGAGGGAGGACTCGAACCTCCCACGGGAGGAGCCGTGCGGACCGTGACAAGGCGCCCGTATATTGCGCCGCTACCCCGCGCGGCTTTCCAACTTTTATTCAGTTTTAAAACCGAGATCTTATTGCAATCTTATTCTGTAAAACGAAAAACACAGAAAAAGAAGCTAATAATGTGGAAATTTGACTAAAATCATTAGCAAGACTGGAAGAAGAGGCTCGCACTTTCCTAATTAATAAGAGAATACAATGAACTCTGAATTCTAGATGCGCAAGAGAAATAGTTAAATGCGAGCAGCTTAGAGTACAGACTTTGAAATACAACTAACACCTCACGCTATCCGAAATTCTGCAAAACCGACACGTACGTCTTCAGACTCCACAGTCATGATAGGACGAAAGCAGGAAATGAACACATCAGACTATGTAAGCACAACACATACAGCCCATACGCTATTTGCGTGGGTGACAATGTGCCTGATACCAATGTGATGACGCGAATGTCCCTTGAAACTTAAAACTAAGAGAAAAAGCAGCTAAAGTTTCTCTGAGAAGGCATTGTTGTTGTGTGTCGTGGTCTCCAGTTCAGAGACTGGTTTGACGCAGCTCTCCATGCTACTCTGTCCACTCCAAGCTTCTTCATCTCCCAGTACTTACTGCAACCTACATCCTGCTGAATCTGTTTAGTGTATTCATCTCTTGGTCTCCCTCTAAACTGGCGATCCCATGATGCCTCAGAATATGTCCTACCAACCGATCTCTTCTTCTAGCCAAGTTCTGCCACAAATTTCTCTTTTCCCCAATTCTGTTCAATACCTCCTCATTAGTTATGTGATCTACCCATCTAATCTTCAGCATTCTTCTGAAGCACCACATTTCGAAAGCTTCTTTTCTCTTCTTGTCCAAACTATTTATCGTTCATGTTTCACTTCCATACATGCATAAACTCCATACAAATACTTTCAAAAACTTCATGACACTTTAGCCGGCCGGGGTGGCCGAGAGGAGCTAGGCGCTACAGTCTGGAACCGCGCGACCGCAACGGTCGCAGGTTCGAATCCTGCCTCGGGCATGGATGTGTGTGACGTCCTTAGGTTAGTTAGGTTTAAGTAGTTCTATGTTCTAGGGGACTGATGACCTCAGCTGTTAAGTCCTTAGTGCTAAGAGCCATTTTTTAACTTAAATCTATACTCGATGTCAACAAATTTTTCTTCTTCAGAAAAGCTTTCCTTGCCAATTACAGTCTTCTTTTTATATCCTCTCTACTTCGACCATCACTTAAAAAAATCGAATACATTCCATTATCATCGTTTTGCTTTTGTTGATGTTCGTCTTATATCCTCCTTTCAACACAATGTCCATTCCGTTCAACTGCTCTTCCAGGACCTTTGCTGTCTCTGACAGAACTACAATGCCATCGACGAACCTCAAAATATGTATTTCTTCTCCATGGATTTTAATTTCTATTCCGAATTTTTCTTTTTATTCCTTTACTGCTTGCTCAATGTACAGATTGCATAACATCGGGGATAGGCTACAACCCTGTTTCACTCCCTTCCCAACCACTGCTTCCCTTACATGCCCCTCGACTCTTGTAACTGCCATCTGGTTTCCGTACAAATTGTAAATAGCCTTTCGCTCCCTGTATTTTACCCCTGCCACCTTCAGAATTTGAAAGAGAGCATTCCAGTCAACATTGTCAAAATATTTCTCTAAGTCTACAAATGCTAGAAACGTAGGATTGCCTTTCCTTAATCTATCTTCTAAGACAATCGTAGGGTCAGTACTGCCTCACGTGCTCCAACATTTCTATGGAATCCAAACTAATCTTCCCCGAGGTCGGCTTCTATCAGTTTTGCGATTCGTCTGTAAAGAACATACGTTAGTACTTTGCAAGTGTGACTTATTAAACTGATAGTTGTGTAATTTTCACATCTCTCACCATCTGCTTTCTTTGGGATTGGAATTATTACATTCTTCTTGAAGTCTGAGTATATTTCGCCTGTCTCATACATGTTGCTCACCAGATGGTAGAGTTTTGTCAGGACTGGCTCTCCCAAGGCTGTCAGTAATTCTAATGGAATGTTGTCTACTCTCGGGTCCTTGTTTCGACTCAGGTCTTTCAGTGCTCTGTCAAACTCTTCACGCAGTATGGTATCTCCTATTTCATCTTCATCTACATCCTCTTCCATTTCCATGATATTGTCCTCAAGTACATCGCCCTTGTATAGACCCTCCATATACTCCTCCACCTTTCTGCTTTCCCTCCTATGCTTAGAAGTGGGTTTCCATCTGAGCTCTTAATATTCATACAAGTGGTTCTCTTTTCTCCAAAGGTCTCTTTAATTTTCCCGTAGGCAGTGTCTATATTACCCCTAGTGAGATAAACCTCTACATTCTTACATTTGTCCTCTAGCCATCCCTGATTAGCCATTTAGCACTTCCTGTCGATCTCATTTTTGAGATGTTTGTATTCCTTTTTGCCTGCTTCCTTTACTGCATTTTTATATTTTCTGCTTTTATCAATTAAATTCAACATTTATTCTGTTATCCAAGGATATCCACTAGCCCTCGTCTTTTTACCTACTTGATCCTCTGCTGCCTTCATTACTTCATCCCTCAAAGCTACCCATTCTTCTTCTACTTTATTTCTTTCCCCCATTCCTTAATGCTCTCCCTGAAACTCTCTACAACCTCTGGTTCTTTAAGTTTATCGATGTCACATCTCCTTAAATTCCCACCTTTTGCAGTTTCTTCAGTTTTAATCTAAATCATTTAATCGGATTGGTAGCCCTGCACAAGGCCGCACGTACGGAGACAGAGCTCTCGTGAAAGATAAGTTATTTAGGTTGTAATTACTTGTTGTTGAACACTTTTAACTAATTAAATACGTTCTTTAGTGTACTCTTCAAGCTCACCATTAAAGGTTTTTCTCTTATTTGCGTAGTGTTCTAGTAATCGCGGAAAGTTCGTTTGTTTACTTATTGCTGCTTAGGCCTAATTTTTCGAGTGTGCATATTTAGCGTTATACCGCAATTAGAAGTGCATTTGCTGTAGTTTAACTGATTAAATACGTTCGTTAGGGTGCCTTCAAGCTCACCAATAAAGGTATTCCTTTTATTTGTGTATTGTTCCAGTAATCGCGAAAAGTTCGTTTTGTTTATATATCGCGCCTTTGCCTTATTTTCAGAGTGTGCATACTTAGCGTTATACCGGAATCGTAAGTGCATTTGGTATAGATTAACTAATTAAATACATTCATTAGTGTGCTCTTCATCCTTGCAATTTAAGGTTTTTCTTTTATTTACGTATTCTTTCACTTATCGCAAAAAGTTCGTTTTAGTTACATTCGGCTGTTAAGGTGTAATTATTGATCGTGCATATTTAGCGTTATACCACAAATTTAAGTGCATTTGGTTATAGTTTACTTACATATTAGTTTCCAAAACATATTTAGTGTCCTTTTGCATCTGTATTTAATATATTATCGTTATCACTTAGTAAATCTCTTAACTAATTTCCAAACTACCATGGATACTAAGTGTGTGAGCTGCAGTAGGAAAGTTAGTTGAGGTGCTTTGTGCAGCTGTTGTGACAGGTGGTTTCATTGGGGAAATTGTAGCGGCGTGGGAATTAGATCATCAAACGAGACTCTTCCATTCTTTTGCAGCCCTTCAGGCTGATTTGGACAGAGCGAGGGAGTAACTGAAGAGGTTAAAGGGGGAGGAGGGCATACAGCGGTGGGAAGTGGTACCTGGGAACAGGGGCCACAGAAAGAGGACAGTGTTTGACAGTTTCCCAATTGGCACAACCAATAGATTTGCCTTGCTACCACAGTTAAGTGAGGAAGAGGCTCCAGAAGAAGTAGATGTAGTTAAGATGCAACAGAATCTCACTAGGAATCCAACTGTTTCAAAAAAAAATAAGGTGTAAGAGGAAAGTTCTGTCGCTAGGTAGCAGCCATGGATGAGGTGTGGGCCAGATCTTGCAGGAAAAATTAGGTGACAGGCAGCAGGTCACAAACTTTTTCAAGCCAAGTGCAAGTCTTAGCCAAGTGGTAGACGATATAGGTTCATTGTGCAATGGATTCACAATGCAGTTTTCATGTGATGGTAGTGGGTGGAGTGGGAAACATTATTGATAGGGATCAGGACTACAGCATTGAGTGTGACTTGGTGAAAATAGCCTCGGCAACGACCCATACCAATGTTGGACTGGTGCCTGCTTTCGTGTGGCATGATCAGCCCCAATTTAACCGCTCTGTCAGGAGGGTAAATATGGAGTTGGATCAGTTGCGCAGGGCGACCACTCTGTCAGACATTGTATCGGTTCCTGGCGAGTCTATTGATAGGGGGGATTTCACAAGGCATGGCCTACATCTCAATAGGGAAGGGAATGGTAAACTGGCAGGGTTGTTAGCGAAATCCATAACGGGGACACTAGCACTCATGGATGTACCTCATTTTTAGACTAATATCAGTGTCCAATGACAAGTTCCGGCAGGCAGGAGTTAAAGAGGTCCAAAACTCACAAAATTTTAACACCAAGAAAGTAAATAATAATGTTACCATATTTAAGCAAAATATTGATGAATTAAAGAAAAAATTAGATTCTCACAAAAGCAAAGTAAAAAATAATATTACCATTTTTTACCAAAATATTCCGAGACTGAAGAATAAAGTAGATGAGCTCCTGGTTTGTTTAGATGACATTGAATCTGATAATGTAATAGATATACTACGCCTATCTGAGCATCACATTATGTCTGATACGCAACAGGTAAATATCAGTGTTTATGAACTATCTGCACATATGAGTAGAGAGAATAAGGTGGCAGGAGGTGTTGCCACATATGTCAAACGTTATCATTGTGTAGAAAGCTTAGATACAAAAAAAATTTTGTCTAGTGCAACATATAAAAGCATGTGCCTGCCAACGTAAACTCAAGGAGGGCTCTTTTATAGTTCTAACAGTATATAGATCCCCTTCAGGAAACTTTCATTTATTCCTGGAAAAGCTGGATGCCTTGTTGTGCTATCTGTCAGATAGGGGAAAGCAAATTATTATTTGTGGCGACTCCAATGTTGATTCACTGAAAGAGTGTAATAGGAAGAATGACCCAGGAATCTTGCTTGGTTCTTTCAATCTGACATCTGTCATTAATTTTCCTACTTGGGTAGTAAAGGAAATCAGCACATTGATAGATAACACTTTTATAGACCAAGATAGGTTTAAAAATATAAATTCTTGTCCTCTTGAGAAGGGGCTTTCTGATCATGATGCTCAGCTAGTTACAGTATATGACATAGCTCCATTCAGTAATTCAAAACTACCCTCCAAAGTTCTGCGTTCAATTAATGACTCAACAATTAGAAATTTTAGAGAAAACCATCAGCAGTTAGACTGGGATGAGATGTACATGGAACGTGATGCTAATCTAAAATATAACTTATTTCATGATACACTTGTAAGAGAATTTGAAAACTGTTTCCCCAAGAAAATAGTTAAATCTAATTATAAGAAATCATACAAAAAAACTTGGCTTACTAAAGGAATAAAGTACCTTCTAAGCACAAAAGGGAACTGTATCTAACAACAAGAAAGAGTAATGACCCAGAAACAGCTAAATATTATAAAAACTACTGTCGTACATTAAGAAAGGTTATTAAAAAGTCCAGAAGCAGGCGCATCATAACTGAGATTAATACCTCTGACAACAAAACCAAAACAATTTGGAATAATATTACAAGGGAGACAGGACAACCAAGAGTACGGGATGACAGCATCACCATAAAAGCGAATGGAAACTTGATAAACAACAAGCCAGAAGTCAAAAAAATTTTGAATAATCATTTTTTAAAAGTTGTAGAGAAAATAGGATCTAAATGTTCATTAGAAGAAGCAAGACAGTTAATGGAAGAAGCCTTACCCGCACCATTTGATACAATTGAAACTCCACCCACCTCTCCTTCTGAAATTAGGAAGATAATAAACTCTCTCAAGAATAAAAGTTCACATGGAATTGATGACATTTCCAGCAAGATAATTAAAGCTTGTTCCCAAGAAATAAGTGGGATTCTTAGCCACGTATGTAATAGCTCTCTGAAGCAGGGTATTTTCCCAGTTAGGCTGAAGTATGCCATTGTTAAACCACTGCATAAAAAAGGGGATACGTCTGATGTCAACAATTACCGCTGCCTTATCCAAAATTCTGGAAAAAGTAATGTATTGTAGAGCATCTTCACACCTTTATAAAAATAAAGTTTCAACAAAATGTCAGTTTGGTTTCCAGAACGGTTTTTCAACGGAAAATGCTATATATACTTTCACTAATGAAATATTAAATGCTCTGTGTAACTGGAAGACACCCGTTGGGATTTTTTGTGATCTACCAAAGGCTTTTGATTGTGTAAATTATGGGATACTTCTAGATAAGCTCAAGCACTGTGCTATGAATGGGACAGTGCTCAAATGGTTTAAATCATACATAAATGGAAGAGTGCAGAAACTTGAAATAAAAAGTTCACATAATGCAAAAGAACTGGTGATTTCTCAAACTGGGGAACAATCAAGAATAGGTTGCCGCAAGGTTCGGTCTTGGGTCCTCTGCTGTTCTTAATATATATTAATGTCTTGCCATTCTACATTCACGAAGATGCAAAGCTGGTACTTTTTCTCGATGATACAAGTATAGCTATCACACCCGACAGACAAGAATTAACTGGTGAAATTGTAAACGATGTTTTTCAGAAAATCATTGAGAAGTTCTCTGCAAATGGACTCTCATTAAACTTTGACAAAACACAGTACATACAGTTCCACACAGTAAATGGAATGACGCCATTAATAAATATAGACTTCGATCAGAAATCGGTAGCTAAGGTAGAATATTCAAAAATTCTAGATGTATGCATTGATGAGGGGTTGAACTGGAAAAGACACACTCAGGTTCTGCTGAAACGTTTGAGTTCAGTTACTTATGCTGTTAGGGTCACTGCAAATTTTGGCGATATACATCTGAGTAAATTAGCTTACCATGCCCATTTTCATTCTCTGCTTTCGTATGGCATCATATTCTGGGGTAACTCATCATTGAGTAAAAGACTGTTCATTGGACAAATGCGTGTAATCAGAATAGTTGCTGGAGCTCATCCAAGATCATCCTGCACACTCTTATTTAAAGAGCTAGAAATCTTCACTGTAGCCTCACAATATACAGGGCGAGTCACTTTACATTACCGCTGGATATATTTCGTAAACCACATCAAATACTGACAAATCGATTCCACAGACCGAACGTGAGGAGAGGGGCTAGTGTAATTGGTTAATACAAATCATAAAAAATGGATAGAAGTATGTTTTTTTAACTCAAGCTGAAACGTCCCTTAGAAAAATTATTACACGACTGTGCTTAAACTGAAACACAATACTTTTTTAGCGCAACGCAATCTGACTTTCAATAATCCCTACGAAACAATGGCCCTGACTAACATTAACCTATACGTTTCACAAATCACTTACCTCACAAAAATCTTCGTTACTCAAGCTACTGCAATACCGCGAGCTCCACTACTGCCAGCTAAATAAAAGATTCAAACTACGGAAGGCACTAACTACTGACGCACCGTTAGCAAATGAAAGATTTTAATAGAGAACAAACAATGTATTTACCTTAATAGTCATAATATATATATCAGTTCGTGACACCAATTCTTACAAATTTCAAAACTCCGCCATCTCTCTCCCCACGTCCACCACTGCTGGCGGCTCACCTCCAACTGCGCAACGCTACGCGCTGTAAGCATCCAGCTGCCGCTGCCCAACACTACAATGACGAGTATTACAACAATGCCAACCAGCCACAGACTGCACATGGCACAGCCAGTGATTTTCATACAGAGCGCTACTTGGCGGCGGCGTTACCAATAAAAACACCTAAACAGCCTACTTACATAGCCCCCATGCTCCCCACAAAAAATTTTTACAAATTGTTTTGGGCAGTGGCCAATAATGATTTGATAAAATTTTTCATAATTACTATAAAAAGATATCAAATGCACACACTTATTGATACAATGTTGGTCAGAAGCTAAAATTCTCTCACAGTCCATAAAGACAGTCCTGATCGTTCATCACAGTAAAATTGCAGTGTTTTTTTTCAAAGTCTGAGCAATAAAAGAAATTGCACTTGGAAGTAGTGGATTTCTAAGCAGTCTTGAAGAAGTAGTGTTGTCCTTCCAACGAACAGACAGTGCTGACTCGTGACATGCAGACAGGTAATGTGCCACAGCAGAGTCAGTCAACGTTGAAGACTATCGGTACGTAGGTCATCACAGAATAGACCCACTGTAGTCCTGGTAGAGATTACTATTGGTGGGCCACCAGAGGTGCAGACCCACTGCAGTCCTTGTAGAAATAATGGTATTGGTGGGCCATCAAAGATGCAGACCCACTGTAGTCCTTGTAGAGATGGCCAGCAGCCATCTGTTTGACTGTGCAGGTGCACAATCACCACTGAAGAGTCTTGCGGATAATATAGCAAGTCCATAACCACCACTTGTGCACTCACAAAAATTGTTTTTTAAATGTCCTTACAACCAGCAATGCTGTTATCCAGTCCCTTACTGAATTATGAACACACGTGCAAACACTATCAGTCCCTACTTCTCACATATTGTCCATATACTATGACCAACAGAAACGTGTGCAGTGAAATGTAATTTACAAGTTACTTAATTTGATGAACTGGTGTCAATTACAATTTTATAACATGAAAATACAATAACAAAGGTAGAAAATACATCTTTAAATAACATAACAATACAGAGAACATTTGCAGTAGTACAGGCTTTACAAAAGAATCGAAATAACAAATTCATAGGTGTTGCAAAATTATGACATAAGTACATACATAAAAGATCAGTATCTTGCAAACAAAACTTTCTTTACTTCTTGGAGATCTCCATTCGTTCTTCATTATTTCCAAAAAGTCCTGTCTATACATGCTTTCTGTACTTTTCTCATATCCTCTTTCAAAAATAGTTTTTCTCCACTGTACACTACTTTTTTGGCCAAACCATTTCCTTATAGCTTCTCAATGCTTTTCTTCCAATTCATCATAGTTAGTTTCTTATATAGTCTACCCCTCTTAAGCTAACTTAAATCTACTGAGCTCAGATACTAAACTAAGGGATGAGGCAATGCAGCAGCACAAAACAATTAACACAAACAGCAATGATAAAAAAAATGGAAATTGGCAAAAAAAGGCAGCAACATTACAACTAATATAAGGCAATGCGCAGCAAACAAGAAAAATAAATCAGTAATAAAATTGGCTTAACCTAGTAATACAAAGTGACATTCAGTAGCACTATCAATGGCAAACAGCCGCAGCAAATGCTATAACTTATACCTAAACATGACAAAGCTCAAGCAGAAAAAATGTTATACTAAAGACAACAATGCAGATAAGGACAATGTCTATTCACATCTTAATGTCTATGCAATTAAAGTGGTGCACCACAAAAATTTATTGTAAAAAAATATTGCCATGTACTTGAAAAGACAATTCTGTATGCAATTTCTGTGAAGGGAAATGTCTTTTTGTGCTACTTCGTTTTTTTTTTCTTTAAGTACATCATAAAGTAATTATTTACTGGATCTGTAGGCATAAAATATTTATATTAGTACATGCATAAAATTTATTTTAACCAATGCTTTAGTGCAGTTAGAAACTAGATATTAAACAAAATGAGTAAATAAATGCGTAAAGCAAGCCACATGGCATTTCTCTCAACTAGCAAGACAATAGCCATGAAATGTTTCTCGTCGTTTCATTAGGCATTTTAGTAAATATCATAAATTAAGAGCTCCACAATGTAATCATATGTTTTCAAGTTTGAGCGTGTCGTATTTGCGACGCTTTCTACAAAGAAATGTCAACAGCGAGGATAATGACACCCCTTTTTTTTTTACCTGTGCCTCTGAAAGGCACACACTAATGGCTTGTTTCCTGGTGGCTGTAGACCAGCTGGGTGCCCACGACGCATTACGCGCAGGTGGTCTCTTAACTGTCTTACCGAAATATTTACGACACCAGTTTCCGCTACAGTGGCAGTCTCATATAAAAAATTTCACAGGTCAAGAACTTGCGTTACAAATCTGAAGAAACAAAATCCTGTAAATATAACAGTGTCCAAAAAATTTTCGGCGGCATTGTGGTACATTCACGCATTTACATACATATCATCTCTTAAAGTACGATTCTTGGTTTCCAACCACCTTTTTCACAAACCAGAATCCCTAACCACTACTCATTATTCCTTACCTTATTACACATATACATATTCGTCCACACTTCTTCAATATTTCATCATAACAAATAAGTAGCATAATCAAATTCCTCATATAGCATCAGCTTATTGATCATAAACATACCTCAACAGCATAATACACATCGTCATCGTAATAATAACATCAAAACACCTCAGTCAAATGCTCAAAATCGTCGTAGCCTCCTCCAATAATTTCAAAACCTAAAACAATTCTCTGCCCATGTCAAAAGTGTCATCTAGCTCAAACGTACTTTAAAAATCATGATCCCATACCAAATATGTCATTCAAAGCTCTCATAGTATCACAATGGTTCCGAAAAAATGTGAACAGTTCACAAAGTACAGACAAAATACAATTTCGTAAGTGTGAAGTTATCCAACGATGTAATTACGTAAACATCTGTCACTGATGAAGTAAAATAAATGTTTGTCTCTCTCAGTTAAATGATCAGATAGCTGTGTAATTAATGTGTTAGAGAAATATGGTACCGATGTGTAAAGTTGTATAAATAAATGCCATATTAGCTTGGGCTCCTTGTGCTTGCCAAACACATGGTACACAAAGTAAGCGTGTACCCCCATGAGGATTAATGTAATTATATCCTCAGGTGTTACAGATTACAGCAGTGGAATGAAATGTATCACGGAAAACTTTCTTTGTAATTCAAATATGTTGAAAAATAAATAGTTTAATGCGTGTCCTGTAGCGCTAAATGTGCGTCTTGCTGTAAGACAATCTCTGTTAAGTGTCGTAGTTATTGTCCTCCGAAAGCTAAGTTCTGCAGAAGTCAATGTACTTACCTCATGGTAAACGAAATTGAAATGCTTTGCGTATAGATATCTTAGTTATTACGCTTATTGCCGTGATGAAGTAAATACTGTACTGTACGTATTGTTGTGCTACAGAAAAGGCTGTCTCATTGTAGCTATACCACAAACGTTACTACTAAAACATGTTTTACTTTCCAGAAAAATTCAGAAAAACTGTGCAGATATAAAACAGATAAATTGCAAAAGCAACATTGTAAATTGTCACTCATTAGTAGCGTCGTGATAAAATCGTGTAGGTGTCACATAAACTAACCACTGTGTCATCTGGTATCTCACAGAAAGTACATTAAATCCAGAATTTATTTTCAAGTAAACCAAAATATTGCATTAAAATCTCATTAGCAATACTGGTAAATGTTCTAAGTATGTGAGCCTTATTGTCGTTACGTAATCGTGCTACTAACAAGCAAGAATGTACACACGAAATAACACAGTGATGTCTGTTCACTATAACAATGCACTCGTAAATACTGACTAAATATGTTCCGTAGGTTCTAGACTGGATAGTAAACTTCAAACATTGTTGCATGTTAACAGTTTCTCAGTGTGACAAAGCATACTAGAAATGTGAAGTGAAATATTTTATGGCAAAGACAAAGTTAAAAAGCAGATTATCTTTCAATAAACGGTTTTACATGTGAAATGTGGTGCCATCATTTACCCTTTCTAGTTCGCAGAGTTTTAACTTCAAAGCAATTATCATGTTGTGTACGTCGGTAAAGAATACTGGAATTTTGCTCAAGGTTAGCGTCTAAGTTATTTTTCTCTGAGCCAGCCGGCGCACTCGGCTGCCTGCGGTGCGAGTCATTGTCTGTCTCTTTGTTGGCGCGCGCCGTTATTGGGATTAGGAGACCTAGCTTCTACAAATTCGCCTTGTCGAGAGGGCCCTGCTCTGTTTGAATCCCGCCAGTTCTGATGCAATTCAGGTCTGTCGTTACGATCATATCGTCTGTTGTCATGTCGGTAATTTCTGTAATTAATTTGTTGTCGCTCACGTGGTGGAGAATTTCTCCCTGAATCGTAACTGCGCGCTGGACCGTTGCGTCTGAAGTTATTCCGTCTCCCGTGATGATAATAGTTCTGGTTGCCATATTGTATGTTTCTATGATTGTCTCTGTGACAGTCATTAATACGGAAATGCCATCTTTCTCTGTAACTATTACTCTGCCAGTGGTTGTCATATGGGTGGTGTCTGTTTTGTTCACGGTTTGCATTGTAAGAATAGGCTTGTCGTGTCCAGTTATTGTTTCTGTCATCGCGGAATTGTGACAGATGTGACCTGTAATTGTAGTGTCCTTGTTTTCGCGTTCCGCGATTGTCAGTGTCAATTTCCAGTTCTTGTAACAGTCCCTGAAAAGCTTCAATGTCGTCTTTGCATCGTCCTGCTAAAATAATCTGTCGTAAATGTTCAGGTAATTTGATTAAGCAAATGCGGATGAGTTCTGAGGGGCTGTATGGGTTTGAAAGATACTGATTCTTATGTAACATGTCTTCAAAATATTTGACAAGACTGGAAAATTCAGATTGTTCGAAATGTTTCATCATGATGCTATGTTTTACTCGGTCTTGTGTGGCTTGGGACCAATATGCTGAGAGGAAGGCATGGTAAAATTCTCCTTCACTGTGGCAATCGTGAATGACCGATCGCATTCTTACAGCTGGTTCATTCTCTAAATAGCCACACATAAATTCTAATCTGTGCTCTAGTGACCAGTTGGGAGAAAAACAATGAGAGAATTGATGGAGCCACGCTTGTGGATGAATGTCGTTGCCAGAATTCTTAAATGTTTTGAATTTACGTGTAGTAATGAACAGCTTATAGTAAAAATCATTGTGTCGGCGGGTCGCATATCGGTCATTGTTACATCGTTTCGGCGGTTCCATCTCAAAATTCGGTGTACTTTGCCAATTACTTTCATGATTTCCGAAATGCCCTGTGTTATTATTTTGTGGTTGTTCTGTATTGCTATGTCCCTCTTCCCATACTGGGGCGCAAGTGTCCTCTGAAATATGTAATTCTTGTATTACTTGAGCCAACTGATCTTGTACTTCCCGCATTTCTCTTTTGTACTGTGTGTTGATTTGATTTTGATTCTGTTTGAATTTCCTAATTTGTTCATACTCTTCAGTGTCAGTGAAGGCTACAGGTTTTGTGTCATTCAGATCATCATCTACCTTCGTAGATAAGTTAGTGAACTGATCTGAAAGTTCGGCTACTTTATCCGACAGTGAAATTATTTCCTCTGTGTGTCTTTCTGAACCAATTTTCAGAGTATCTACTGTGTCCTTTAAGTTCGCTTGAGTTTTTGCAAGTTGCGTAACCGAATCGGTAGATGCAACTGAGTCAATTTTAGCTTGCAAGGTCTCATGATTTTCATGAACAATAGTTTGCAGTTCTTTTATGGCTGCTTCGTGATTCTGTAATGCATTTTCATGCCGCGAAAAAATAGGTTGAAAATGCTCACAAATTTGTGTTTTTACGTCATTACAGACTTTTTGACATTTCGATTCGATTTTATGTAATTCAGTAGTTAAATATTCACTTGTTTGTTCAAGCATATCTTCCACTTTGTCTAACTTTTCAAGCTTTTGCTGTGTTTGTCTCTGATTTTGTTCCATTGTGTCTAACTTTTGAAGATTTTGTTCCATTGTGTCTAACTTTTGAAGCTTTTGTCCCATTTGTTGCATTAATTGTAATAACAACGAACCGGTGTCTGAAACATGTTCCTTAGTTCTATTCGGCAATGCATTTGAACCGGCAATATTCGCAGGTTGAAAAACAGAAAGTGTGTCTTGACTTATTTGAGAAAACGGTGAGGACGCTAAATCTGAATCTACAGTATTTGCAAGATTGTGTCCTGTCATTTCGGAATCCTGAGGCGAGCTGTTTGAGACCGATCGATCGATAATGCTTCCCTGTTCACTAATTGTTTCACTGCCTACACCATTATTTGCAACTCGCTCCATTTCCCTATGCCCTATTACCAAATTACTACTTTGAACATTAGTGAATTCATTGCATGGTGACGTTAACACACTGCTTTCGTCTTCACTGTCATTTCTCAGTTTACTTTGGAGCCTAGTGTTACGTTTTTCATACGCCATTATTGTCACAATTTTTCACACAACAACACAGAAAAACAGAATTTGAAGAACAAAAATAAGAGAACACATTAACATAGCACTGAAAATAATATCTAATTAATTGCAAGCCCAGCTGCGAAATACTTGGTGTAAATCTACATGCATGCCACAACTGTTTTACTGTACAACAATGAAAGACTACAACTACAAAGGAAATTCTCTCTATGATTACGCGCTAGCAATAAACAAAGGCTACACTAACTACACAAACTACAAGAAAAAAATCAGAAGATTTCAGTAAGGTATCCTTAGCTAAGGGTCGACATATGAAACGTCCCCTTAGAACAATTTATACACGACTGTGCTTAAACTGAAACACAATATTTTTTTAGCGCAACGCAATCTGACTTTCAATAATCCCTACGAAACAATGGCCCTGACTAACATCAACCTATACGTTTCACAAATCACTTACCTCACAAAAATCTTCGTTACTCAAGCTACTGCAATACCGCGAGCTCCACTACTGCCAGCTAAATAAAAGATTCAAACTAAGGCACTAACTACTGACGCACCGTTAGCAAATGAAAGATTTTAATAGAGAACAAACAATGTATTTACCTTAATAGTCATAATATATATATCAGTTCGTGACACCAATTCTTACAAATTTCAAAACTCCGCCATCTCTCTCCCCACGTCCACCACTGCTGGCGGCTCACCTCCAACTGCGCAACGCTACGCGCTGTAAGCATCCAGCTGCCGCTGCCCAACACTACAATGGCGAGTATTACAACAATGCCAACCAGCCACAGACTGCACATGGCACAGCCAGTGATTTTCATACAGAGCGCTACTTGGCGGCGGCGTTACCAATAAAAACACCTAAACAGCCTACTTACAAAGCCTAGGTTTTTTTAAATGGAACCCCGTTAGTTTTGTTAGCACATCTGAACATATAAACCAATACGTAATCAGTGCCATTTGCTGCATTGTAAAATGTTAATTACATCCGGAGATATTGCAACCTAAAGTTGACGCTTGAGTACCACTCCTCCGCTGTTCGATCGTGTGTATCGGAGAGCACCGAATTACGTAGGGATCCAAAGGGAACGGTGATGGACCTTAGGTACACAAGAGACTGGAACAGCACATTACGTCCACATGCTAACACCTTTTTATTGGTCTTTTTCACTGACGCACATGTACATTACCATGAGGGGTGAGGTACACGTACACATGTGGTTTCCGTTTTCAATTACGAAGTGGAAAAGAGTGTGTCCCGACATGTCAGGCCAATAAATGTTCAATGAGGTGGCCATCATTTGCTGCACACAATTGCAATCTCTGGCGTAATGAATGTCGTACACGCCACAGTACATCTGGTGTAATGTCGCCGCAGGCTGTCACAATACGTTGTTTCATATCATTTGGGGTTGTAGGCACATCACGGTACAGATTCTCCTTTAACGTACCCCAAAGACAGAAGTCCAGATGTGTAAGATCAGGAGAACGAGCTGGTCAATTTATGCGTCCTCCACGTCCTATGAAACGCCCGTCGAACATCCTGTCAAGGGTCAGCCTAGTGTTAATTGCGGAATGTGCAGGTGCGCCATCATGCTGATACCACATACGTGGACGCGTTTCCAGTGGGACACACGCTATTCCGCTTCGTAATTGAAAACGGAAACCACCTGTGTACGTGTACCTCACCCCTCATGGTAATGTACATGTGCGTCAGTGAAAAAGACCAATAAAAAGGTGTTAGCATGTGGACGTAATGTGCTGTTCCAGTCTCTTGTGTACCTAAGGTCCATCACCGTTCCCTTTGGATCCCTATGTAATTCGGTGCTCTCCGATACACACGATCGAACAGCGGAGGAGTGGTACTCAAGCGTCAACTTTAGGTTACAATATCTCCGGATGTAATTAACATTTTACAATGCAGCAAATGGCACTGATTACGTATTGGTTTATATGTTCAGATGTGCTAACAAAACTAACGGGTTTCCATTTTTTTAAAACGTAGGTTTGTGTTATATAACATACTTCCGTGCATTTTTTTTTTTTTTTTTTGGTTTGTATTAACCAATTACACTAGCCCCTCTTCTCACGTTTGGTCTGTGGAATCGATTCTTCAGTATTTGATGTGGTTTACGAAATATATCCAGCGGTAACGTTAGGTGACTCACCCTGTATATATTCACCTATGAAATTTGATATTAACAATCCGAACGAATTGAAAAGTAATAGCAGTGCACATGGCTACAACACTAGGAGAAAGGATGATCTTCACTACTCAAGGTTAATTCTAACTTTGGCTCAGATAGGGGTAAATTATGCTGCCACAAAAGACTTTGGTCACTTACCTAATAGCATCAAAAGTCTTACAGATACCCATTTAGCATTTACAAGTAAATCAAATGAATTTCTTAATGGCAGCTCCTTCTACTCATTAGATGAATTTTTGGAAATAGTAAGTGGGTAATTTCCCAACTCCCACAAAAAAATATTGAGTGTCATGTAATATTTTGTCTAATTTAATATCTTGTATAGACACCCTTTATTAACCTGACACGTTCCACATCATTACGAAGTGTCGTATTCATGATCTAGGGAACAAGTACTAATCCAATCTAATCTAATCTAATGTAACCAACAGATTGTGGTCAGAGTCCACATCTGCCCCTCGAAATGTCTTACGGTTTAAAACCTGGTCCCTAAATCTGTGTCTTACCATTATACAGGGTGGTCCATTGATAGTGACCGGGCCAAGTATCTCACGAAATAAGCGTCAAAGAGTAAAACTACAAAGAACGAAACATGTCTAGCTTGAAGGGAGAAACCAGATGGCGCTATTCCCCGCTAGATGGCGCTTCCATAGGTCAAACGGATATCATATGCGTTTTTTTTTAAACAGGAACCCCCATTTTTTATTACATATTAGTGTAGTACATAAAGAAATATGGATGTTTTAGTTGGACCACTTTTTTCGCTTTGTGATAGATGGCGCTGTAATAGTCACAAATGTATAAGTACGTGGTATCACGTAACATTCCGCCAGTGCGGACGGTATTTGCTTCGTGATACATTACCCGTGTTCAAATGGACCGTTTACCGATCGCAGAAACGGCCGATATCGTGTTGATGTATGGCTATTCTGATCAAATTGCGAAACGGGCGTGTGCTATGTATGCTGCTCGGTATCCTGGACGACATCATCCAAGTGTCTGGACCGTTCGCCCGATAGTTACGTTATTTAAGGAAACAGGAAGTGTTTAGCCACATGTGAAACGTCAACCACGACCTGCAACAAATGATGATGCCCAAGTAGGTGTTTTACCTGCTGTTGCGGCTAATCCGCAGACAAACTGCGCGAGAATCGGGAATCTCAAAAATACCGGTGTTGAAAATGCTACATCAACATCGATTGCACCCATACTATATATCTATGCACCAGGAATTGCATGGCGACGACTTTGAACGTCGTGTACAGCTCTGCCACTGGGCACAAGAGAAATTACGGGACGATGACAGATTTTTGAACGCGTTCTACTTAGCGACGAAGCGTCACTCACCAACAGCGGTAACGTAAACCGACATAATATGCACTATTGGCCAACGGAGAATCCACGAGGGTTGCGACAAGTGGAACATCAGCGACCTTGGCGGGTTAATGTATGGTGCGGCATTATGCGAGGATGGATAATTTGCTCCCATTTTATCGATTGCAATCTAAATGGTGCAATGCATGCTGATTTCCTACGTAATGGTCTACCGATGTTACTACAAGATGACTACTGCATGACGGAATGGCCATGTAATTCCAACATGGTGTATGTCCGGCACATAGCTCGCGTGCGGTTGAAGCGGTACTGAATAGCATATTTCATGACAAGTGGATTGGTCGTCGAATCTCCATACCATGACCCGCACGTTCACCGGGTCTGACGTTCCCGGATTTCTTTCTGTGGGGAAAGTTGAAGGATATTTACTATCGTGATCCCCCGACAACGCCTGAAAACATGCGTCAACGCATTGTCAATGCGTGTGCGAACATTACGGAAGGCGAACCACTCGCTGTTGAGAGGAATGCCTTTATACGTATTGTCAAATACACTGAGGTTGACGGACATCAGTTTGATCATTTATTGCATTAATGTGGTATTTACAGGTAATCATGCTGTAACAGCATGCGTTCTCAGAAATGATAATGTCACAAAGGTACATGTAGCAATTGGAACAACCGAAATAAAATATTCAAACGTACCTACGATCTGTATTTTAATCTAAAAAACCTACATGTTACCAACTGTCCGTTTAAAATTGTGGGCTATATGTTTGTGACTATTACAGCGCCATCTATCACAAAGCGAAAAAAGTGGTCAAACTAAAACATTCATATTTCTTTACGTACTACACGAATATGTAATACAGAATGAGGTTCCTATTTTTTAAAAAAGCATTTGATATCCGTTTGACCTATGGCAGCGCCATCAAGCGGGCCAACCATAGCGCCATCTGGTTTCCCCTTCATGCTAGACAAGTTTCGTTCGTCGTAGTTTTTTCGTTTGGCGCTTATTTTGTGAGATATTTGGCCCGGTCAAGATCAATGGACCACCCAGTATAATCTATCTGAAACCTTCCAGTACCTCCAGGCCTCTTCTATGTATACAACCTTCTTTCATGATTCTTCAACCAACTGTTAGCCTTGATTAAGTTATGCTCTGTACCTGGCGGCTTCCTCTTTCACTTCTTACCACCATGCCATATTCACCTGCTACTTTCGCCGCGCGGGATTAGCCGAGCGGTCTCAGGCGCTGCAATCAAAGACTGTGCAGCTGGTCCCGGCGGACGTTCGAGTCCTCCCTCGGGCCTGGGTGTGTGTTGGTCCTTAGGATAATTTAGGTTAAGTGGTGTGTAAGCTTAGGGACTGATGACCTTATCAGTTAATTCCCATACGATTTCACACACATTTGAACATTTCGCTACGTTTCCTTCTTTTCCTTTTCCTGCTATCGTTTTCCAGTCACCCATGACTATTACATTTCCGTCTCCCTTCACTACCTGAATAATTTCTTTTAACTCATCATACATTTCATCAATTTCTTCATCATCTGCAGAGCTAGTTGGCATATAAACTTGTACCACTGTAGTAGGCGTGAGCTTCGTGTCTATCTTGGCCACAATAATGCGTTCACTATGCTGTATGTAGTAGCTTACCCGCACTCCTATTTTTTTATTCATTATTAAACCGATTCCTGCATTAACCCTATTTCATTTTGTATTTATAACCCTGCATTCACCTGACTAGAAGTCTTGTTCCTCCTGCCACCGCACTTCACTAATTCCCACTATATCTAACTTTAACTTACCCATTTCCTTTTTTAAATTTTCTAACCTACCTGCCCGATTAAGGGATCTGACAGTCCACCCTCCGATCCATAGAACGCCAGTTTTCTTTCTCCTGATATCGACGTCCTCCTGAGGTCCCCGCCCGGATAACCGAATGGGGGACTATTTTACCTCCGGGATATTTTACCCAAGAGGACGCCATCATCATTTAACCATACAGTAAAGCTGCATGCCCTCGGGAAGAATTACGCGTGTAGTTTCTCCTAGGTTTCAGCCGTTCGCAGTACCGGCATAGCAAGGCCGCTTTGGGTTGTGTTACAAGGCAAGATCAGTCAAGCAACCAGACTGTTGCCCTGCAACTACTGAAAAGGCTACTGCCACTCTTCAGGAACCACACGTTTGTCTGGCCTCTCAACAGATACCCCTCCGTTGTGGTTGCACCTACGGCACGGCTATCTGTGTCGCTGAGGCACACAAACCTCCCCACCAACGGCCAGGTCTATGGTTCATGAGTTGTGGAGTGGGGGGGGGGGAGGAGGGGAGAAGGCGTATAGACATGCATAGGTTGGTACCGAGCGTTAACGCTTTGTTACAGTGTACACAGCACACACCCTATGTCAGTACTCTGACTTGTATGGACAGAAAAGTAATTCAGAGTGCACGAATTGGGAAATTAAATGACGACGTACTTTTTGACATCCTTGGTGAATTGGTGCTTACCACAGCTTCTGTGGCCGCGTATCGATATTTACGCCAGGAAACCGCTACTTCATAAATCGACATGCAGGGCATTGGGACTTGTCCCTGAGAGTTTCCCGAGTCTGCTACCCTTGCCTTGTGGAAAGCTTTCCTGCCACAGTAAACACGGATTGGACCGGAATTTGCTTCCTTACCTGTGACCCTACGTCAACTTCCATGATTTGAAGTTCCCACTTTTGTTTTAAAAGAAAAGTAACTGAGTTGGTAAAGAATCGTGAAACGATATGTACCAGTATTTTACATTCTTTCTGATCTACAGTTAGCTTTACCAAAGTATTTAGTGTGTGATCTTGCAGTATTTACTGAGTTCCTTTGGAGAGCCAGCCATATTAAATTATCCCGCTTGTTTGCAAAATATATGAGATACGCGAATTACCCCAGACTGAAGCCTTTTCTGGAACTACATAGCATTGTACGCAAGTGACACATGGGCGATAAACGGTTTGGCCAGAAGAGAATAGAAGCTTTTAAAATGAAATACTGCAGAGTAACTCATCAGCATAGATCAGATTCGATACTAATTCGTTTCTGAATCGAACTGGAGAGGCATCAAGGAGTCGTTATTTTGGTGAAGGAGGGAAGTGTGAGGGTTGAGACTTACAGCAGAAGACCAAGGCTAGAGTACAGGAAGTAGGAACGCGGCAATGGAGCTAAAACAATCTTTATTCATCAAAGCCAATATCACACAAAGTAACCCACCACCTAAGACATTACTGGGGCGAAGTTACACACAAAATTACAAATTTTCAGCAGCATTTACCAAGACTCTATCTACTTATTGTTAGTCTCAACTACAGGATGGGAAGCTAGTTCTATGGGTATCCCTACTGTTTGACCTACTATTAACCTACCATACTATTTACTCTATCGTACTCTACTAACAATGCAGCGTTACATGTGTGCCAGTATAAATATAAACCTACTATCTCTTGGCCATGCCCGCCGAGGTAATCCCAGTGGGTGTGCCCCTGACACTGGGCTGGCCTTTAAAAATATCTTACTGTCTATTTCCTACAGGTAATTTTATCTACTGGGTCAATATCGGTGTGCTGTGTCTATAGTCGGGAAGTTCGCACCCTCGCCCTAGTCCTGGACGCGACGGATCCCGATCGTCACGGCGGTCGGCCAGTGCGCATCATGGCGGAATGGTATGGTGCGTAATGTCACGTTTTGGCACTTTCATTACTCTTATCTGCCGACGATATTCTCTCAGGACTTTGGCGGATACCTCGCTGGCTAATTTATCGATGATAGTCAAGGTGATTGGGTTCCTAATTGAATGGAAGGTTTGGCAGCGAATTCCGTAACTCAGCGGCAACGTCGTCGAAAATGGGATACTCGTAGACCACGTGGTCCGGCGTGCCTATCCCGGCGCCACAGTCACACGAGGGTGTCGCTCTTTAACCGAAACGGCAGAGATATGCCGGGTACGGGCCATGCCCTGTGAGGAAGTGCAGCAGTCCCTTTCTAGGCTGAAAATGCTTCATTCTCAATCGTTCTTGGATGTTTGGTAATAGTTGGTGTGTTCTTCTCCCTGTCTCAATCCCAGATTTCTTGCCAAAGTTCCATCCCCCTTCTTTTGAATGATGGCTTATCCCCCACTCTGACCCCCATTGTAAGTAGGATGTTTAGGTTTTTTATTAGTAACGCCGTCGCCACGTAGCGCTCTGTATGAAAATCACTGGCTGTGCCGTGTGCAGTCTGTGACTGGTTGGCATTGTTGTAATACTCGCCATTGTAGTGTTGGGCAGCGGCAGCTGGATGCTAACAGCGCGTAGCGTTGCGCAGTTGGAGGTGAGCCGCCTGCAGTGGTGGACGTGGGGAGAGAGATGGCGGAGTTTTGAAATTTGTAAGAATTGGTGTCACGAACTGATATATATATTATGACTATTAAGGTAAATACATTGTTTGTTCTGTATTAAAATCTTTCATTTGGTAACTATGCCTATCAGTAGTTAGTGCCTTCAGTAGTTTGAATCTTTTATTTAGCTGGCAGTAGTGGCGCTCGCTGTATTGCAGTAGCTTGAGTAACGAAGAATTTTGTGAGTTAAGTGATTTGTGAAAGGTATAGGTTAATTTTAGTCAGGGCCATTCTTTCGTAGGGATTTTTGGAAGTCAGATTGCGTTGCGCTAAAAATATTGTGTGTCAGCTTAAGCACAGTCGTGTATAAATTTTTCAAAGGGGACGTTTCATATGTCGACCCTTAGCCAAGGATACCTCACTGGAATCTTCTGATTTTTTTCTTGTAGTTTGTGTAGCCTTTGTGTATTGCTAGCACATAATCATAGAGAGAATTTCCTTTGTAGTTGCAGTCTTTCATTGTTGTACAGTAAAACAGTTGTGGAATGCATGTAGATTTGCACCTAGTATTTCGCAGCTGGGCTTGCAATTAACAAGATATTATTTTCAGTGCTACATTAATGTGTTCTCTTATTTTGCTTTTTAAATTGTGGTTTTCTGTATTGTTGTGTGAAATATTGTGTCAATAATGGCGTGTGACAAACGTAACACTAGGCTCCAAAGTAAACTGAGAAATAATAGTGACGACGAGCGTAGCTTACCAGCACCACTGTGTAATGAATTAACAGACATTCTAATTTGGTAACTGTGCATAGGGAAATGGAGCGGGCGTCAAATAATGGTGTAGACAATGAAACAAGTAGTGGACAGTGAACAATTATCGATCGATCAGTCGGCAACAACTCGCCTCAGGAATCCGAAATGACAGAACACAATACTGCAAATACTGTTGACTCAGGTTTTGGGTCCTCACCGTTTTCTCAAATGAGTCAAGACACATTTTCTGCTTGTCAAAATGTGAATGTTGCCGGTGAAAATGTACTGCCAAAAAGCACAGAGAAACAGATTCCAGACACTAATACATTATTATTGTAATTAATGCAACAAATGGAACAAAATCAGAGACAAACACAGCAAAAGCTTCAAAAGTTAGACACAATGGAACAACACCAGAGACAAACACAGCAACAGTTAGACGCAATGGAACAAAACCTTCAAAAGTTAGACTCAGTTGAACATACGCTTGAACAAACACGTGAAGATTTAACTACTGAATTACATAAAATCGAATCGAAATGTCATAAAGTCTGTAATGACGTAAAAACACAAATTTGTAAGCATTGCCAAACTATTTTTTTGCGGCATGAAAATACATTACAGAATTACGAAGCAGCCATAAAGGAACTGCAAACTATTGTTCATGAAAATCATGAGACCGTGCAAACTAAAATTGACTCAGTTGCATCTACCGATTCGGTTACGCAACTTGCAAAATCTCAAGAAAACTTAAAGGACACAGTAGATACTCTGAAAATTGGTTTAGAAAGACACATGGAGGACATTAGTTCATTATCAGAGAAAGTAGTTGAACTTTCGGATCAGCTAAATAATTTACGAAGGTAGATGATAATCTGAATGACACAAAACCGGTAGTCTTTAATGACACAGAAGAGTTCGAACAAATTAGGAAATTCAAACAAAATCAAAATCAAATTAATACGCAACACCAAAGAGAAATCCGGGAAGTACAAGATCAGGTGACATAGGTAATACAAGAATTACGTATTTCAGAGGACTCTCGCACACCATTACGGGAAGAGGGACATAAAAATAGGGAACCGCCACAAAATAATAACACAGGGCACTTTGCAGATTATGAAAGAAATTGGCAAAGTACACCAAATTTTGAGATGGAACCGCCGAAACGATGTAACAATGACCGACGTGCAACCCGCTGACACGATGATTTTGACTATAAGCTGTTCATTACTACACGTAAATTCAAAACATTCAGGAATTCTGGCAACGACATTCATCAATTCTCTCATTGTTTCCCCCCCAACTGGTCATTAGAGCACAGATTAGAATTTATGTGTGGCTATTTACAGAATGAACCAGCTGTAAGAACGCGATCGGTCATTCACGATTGCCACAGTCAAGGAGAATTTTACCTTGCCTTCCTCTCAGCATATTAGTCTCAAGCCACACAAGACCGAGTAAAATATGGTATCATAATGATGAAAAATTTCGAACAAACTGAATTTTCAAGTCTTTTGAAATATTTTGAAGACATGTTACACAAGAATCAGTACCTGTCAAACCCATACAGCCCGTCAGAACTCATCCGCATTTGCTTAATCAAATTGCCTGAACATTTACGGCATATTATTTTGGCAGGCCGTTGCAAAGACGACATTGAAGCTTTTCAGGTACTCTGACAAGAATTAGAAATTGACACTGACAATCGCGGAACGCGAAAACAGGAACACAACAATTACAGGTCACATCCGTCGCAATTCCGCGATGAAAGAAATAATAACTGGACACGACTAGGCTATTCTCACAATACAAATCGTGACCAAAACAGACACCACCCATATGACAACCGTTGGCAGAGTAGTAATAATTACAGGGAAAAGTCACCTCTCCGCGGTAATGACTATCACAGAGATAATCAGAGAAACAGACAATATGGAAACCAAAACAATTATTATCAAGGGAGGCAGAATAACTTAAGACGCAACGGTCCAGCGCGCAGTTACGATTCAGGGAGAAATTCTCCACCACGTGACCGACAGGAAAGAAACTATGGAATCTACCGACATGACGACACACGATATGATCGGAACGACAAACCTGAATTGCAGCAGAACTGGCGGGATTCAAACAGAGTTGGGCCCTCTCGGCAAGGTGAATTTGTAGAAGTTAGGTCTCCTAATCCCAGGAACGACGCGCGCCAACAAAGAGGTAACAGACAATGACTCGCACCGCAGGCAGCCACGTGCGCCGGCTGCCGCCGAGAAAAATAACATAAGACGCTAACCTTGAGCAAAATTTTAGCATTCCTTACCGACGTGCACAACATGATAATTGCTTTGAAGTTAAAACTCTGCGAACTAGAAAGGGTAAAAGATGGCACCACATTTCACAGGTAAAACCGTTTATTGAAAGATAATCTGCTTTTTAACTTTTGTCTTTGCCATAAAATTTTTCACTTTACATTACTAGTATGCTTTGTCAGACTTAAAATCTGTTAATATGCAACCATATTTGAAGATAAATATCCAGTCAAGAACCAAGAGAACTTATTTAAACAGAAATTATGGATGCATTGTTATAGTGAACAGACGACACAGTGTTGTTATTTGTACATTCTTGCTTATTAGTTGCACGATTACGTAACAACTATAAGGCTTACATACTTAGAACATATACTGTTAATGAGATTTTAATGCAACATTTTGATTTAGTTGAAAAGACATTCTTTATTTGAAGTACTTTCTGTGAGATTAAAGATGACTTAGCATTTGGTTTCTTTGATAGCTACACGATTATATCACGACGCTACTAATGTGTGACACAATTTACATTGTGCTTTTGCGGTGTATCTGTTTTATATCTGAACAGTTTTTCAAAATTATTCTGGAAAGTAAAACATGTTGTAGTGGTAACTTTTGTGGTATAGCTACAATTAGACAGCCTTTTACATAGCACAGCAATACGTTACAGTACAGTACTTTCTTCATTACGGCAATAAGCGTAGTAACTACGATATCTATACACAAAGCATTTCACTTTTGTTTATCATGAGGTAAGTACATTGACTTCTGCAGAACTTAGCTTTCGGAAGACGATAACTACGACACTTCCACAGAGATTATCTTAGAACAAGACGCACAGTGCTACAGTACACGTATTTGAGTGACTAATTCTGTACTTAAAACATTTATTTTTAAAGATATTTGAAGTCCAATGATACAAAGGTTTTCCGTGATACATTTCATTCCATTGCTGTAATCTGTAACACCTGAGAATATAATTACATTAATCCTCAGGGGGGTACACGCTTACTTTGTGTACCATGTGTTTGGCAAACACAAGGAGCCCTAGCTAATATGGTATTTACTTATACAACTTTACACATCGGTACCATTTTCTCTAACACATAAATTACACAGCTATCTGATCACTTAACTGAGAGAGACAAACATTTTTTTTTACTACGTCAGTGACAGAGGTTTACGCAATTACACAGCTGGATAACTTGTATTTTGCCTGTACTGTGTGTCACATGACTATTGAATGATATTTTTATGCTTTGCCTTTGATAGTTGCTTATTTCATTTGATATCTGGTTTCCAGCTGTGTTGCAGCATTGGTTTTATAAAATAAAATTAAATGCATTTGCTAATGTGAACACTTTCTGTCAACAGATGGATATTAAATAATTATTTCATGATCCACATTCTTCGAAAAAGAAGCTCTTGGAATGGAAAGAGCAATAAGAAGCGACTAATAACAGTAACTGTATATATAATTTTCTTTTCAAGTACATGGTAATTTGTTGTACCATTAGTTTTTGTGCTGCACCACTTTAATTGCATAGACATTAAGATTTGAATAGACATTGTCCTTACCTGCATTGTTGACTTTAGTGTAACATTTTTTCTGCTTGAGCTTTGTGATGTTTAAGTATAAGTTATGGCATTTGCTGCGGCTGTTTGCCATTCATAGTGCTACTGAATGTCACTTTGTATTACTAGGTTAAGCCAATTTTATTACAGATTTATTTTTCTTGTTTGCTGCGCATTGCCTTATATTAGTTGTAATATTGCTGCCTTTTTTGCCAATTTCCATTTTTTTATCATTGTTGTTTGTGTAAATTGTTTTGTGCTGCTGCATTGCCTCGTCCCTTAGTTAAGCATCTGAGCTCAGTAGATTTAAGTTAGCTTAAGAGGGGGTAACCTATATAAGAGAATGAGTTGCGATGAATTTGAAGAAATGCACTGAGAGGTTATATGAGAAAAGTACAGAAAGCAGGTATAGATAGGACTTTTTGGAAATAATGGAGAATGAAGGGAGATCTCCGAGAAGTAAGGAAAGTTTTTTTGCAAAATACTGCAGTAAAACAAACCCTGCACTTTCCTTGTGTTATCCCACTATGTGTTTGTGTACCCTTGTGTATTTATGTTCTTCCTGTCTTTATATGTTCATCTGATAAGAGTTATGTTGTAGAATTTTCTAATATTCAGCTACATTCACTATGATGAGGAATAACGTTATCCTCAAATATAATTTGCATTAATAATATGTCGTTAACTTTGTAAATATGTTTAGAAACTATTTATTCTGTTCTGTTTTAATGCTCATGTGTGAAGTTGATGTTTCGAAATTTATTCTGATTTTTTATGTATGTGCTCCTGTCACAATTCCTGTAACACTGATGTATATGTTATTTCGATTCTTTTGTAAAGCCTGTATTACTGCAAATGTTATCTGTACTATTATGTTCTTCAATGATGTTTTTTGTACCTTTGTTATTGTATTCTCATGTTATAAAATTGTAATTGACACCTGTTCATCAAATTAAGTAACTTGTAAGTTGCATTTCACTGCACACATTTCTGTTGGTCATAGTATATGGAAAATATGTGAGAAGTAGGGACTGATAGTGTTTGCACGTGTGTTAATAATTCAGTAAGGGACTGGATAACAGCATTGCTAGTTCTAAGGACATTTCAAAAACAATTTTTGTGAGTGCACAAGTGGTGGTTATGAACTTGCTATATTATCTGCAAGACTCTTCAATGGTGATTGTGCGCCTGCACAGTCAAACAGATGGCTGCTGGCCATGTCTACAAGGACTACAGTGAGTCTACACCTTAGATGACCCAACAATACCATTATTTCTACAAGGACTGCAGTGGGTCTGCACCTCTGGTGGCCCACCAATACCTTACTCTCTACCAGGACTACAGTGGGTCTACTCTGTGACGACCTACCTACCAATATTCTTTAAAACTTCGACTGACTCTGCTGTGGGTTTGCTCTGTTGTGACCCCTTACCTGTCTGCATGTCAAGAGTCAGCACTGTCTTTCCGTTGGAAGGACAACACAACTTCTTCAAGACTGCATGGAAATCCACTACTTCCAAGTGCATTTTCTTTTACTACTCAGACTTTGAGAAAAACACTGCAATTTTACTTTGATGAATGATCAGGACTGTCTTTATGGACTGTGAGAAAATTTTAGCTTTTGCCCAACATTGTATCAATAAGTGTGTGCATTTGATTTCTTTGCTATTGTAATCATAATTATGAAAAAAAATATTTTCAAATCTGTATTGGCCACTGCCCAAAACAATTTGTAAATTTTTTTGTGGGGAGCATGGGTGCTATGTAAGTAGGATGTTTAGGTTTTTTTATTGGTAACGCCGCCGCCACGTAGCGCTCTGTATGAAAATCACTGGCTGTGCCGTGTGCAGTCTGTGGCTGGTTGGCATTGTTGTAATACTCGCCATTGTAGTGTTGGGCAGCGGCAGCTGGATGCTAACAGCGCGTAGCGTTGCGCAGTTGGAGGTGAGCCGCCAGCAGTGGTGGACGTGGGGAGAGAGATGGCGGAGTTTTGAAATTTGTAAGAATTGGTGTCACGAACTGATATATATATTATGACTATTAAGGTAAATACATTGTTTGTTCTGTATTAAAATCTTTCATTTGGTAACTATGCCTATCAGTAGTTAGTGCCTTCAGTAGTTTGAATCTTTTATTTAGCTGGCAGTAGTGGTGCTCACTGTATTGCAGTAGCTTGAGTAACGAAGATTTTTGTGAGGTAAGTGATTTGTGAAAGGTATAGGTTAATTTTAGTCAGGGCCATTCTTTCATAGGGATTTTTGGAAGTCAGATTGCGTTGCGCTAAAAATATTGTGTGTGTATAAATTTTTCAAAGGGGACGTTTCACCATGAAGTCCCTGGTTTTTTCAGTCTGGCCCTTTTTTACCCCGTACCATGCGGCCTGCTCCCAGGAGATGTACGGTATGCCCCAACTGAACGCAATAGCATGTTCCAGTGCACTCTCCTCACGGCCATAGCAGGGACGACCCTCATGAGCCTTTGAGCCCTGACTCCGGACCCATAGCCCATGGATAGGATTGTGTTGTGGTACAATTTGATCAGGATGGTGGGAGATGAAATCGCCTATGCCCTATCGTAATGAGGTTATTTATTACCTCTAGTGACCTATGTGTTGTGACTTCAATGTGCCGGGCGAAGCTCCATTTCTCATCTAGTACTACTCCTAAGTATCGAGCTTCCTGACGACGTATTACTGGTGTGCCATCTATCCTGACTGTAGGGTTTCTAGCCAATTAGCCTTTTGAGAGTAAGTTGGTAGATTTATTTGTTGCGACTTTTTGTTTGGTTCTGTGGCACCATTGTGATAGTATTGTCATGGTTCTTTCTATTTTCGGTTCTAATTCCTCTCGGCTACAGCCGCCAACCAACAGGAGGAGGTCATCAGCGCAGGCTATCACCTCTAGCACATCTTCACAGTTCTTCAGGGTGTCAAAGAGAGGCTCCATATTGACATCCCCTCTAAGAGTGACCCCAGGACAGAGCCCTGTGGACACCCCTTCTTTATCTTTTTCCCACTCTCCCGCTAGGGGATGATAGCCAGACCTCCCTATCCATACCTGATATAGCGGCCCTGAGCACTCCTTCTCTCGCAAGCGGGAGAAGAGCGAAGGCCACCATAGGTTGTCGAAGGGGCCACTGATGTCTACCATGATGCCAACTATGTACTTATGTGTGGACAATCCGCAGACCTCGGTCGCCATGGCGATTGCGTCAGACGCAGAATGACCAGGCTGGAAGCCGAATTGCCTGATGCTCATCCCACAGACCACCCAGTGTGCCATCAGCGTGTCAGCCAGCAACCTCACCAGCAATTTTCCCAGCAGGTCCAAAAGACATATAGGTCTGTATGACTTAACCTCTTTTAGATCTTTATCCTGACCTTTTTAACGATTACTACATTAGCCTGTTTCCAGATAGTGGGAAACGTCCTCAGGCTCAGGGCCTCAGGCATACGTTCAGTCATGTGCTGGAACGTTTCTTGAGAAAACGGGGTGCTGCAGTGACGAGAGGTATTGTCGGTCGGTGAGGCCTGGCATGACTTTGGCGTTCCAAAACATCCAAAAGGTTTTCTATAGGATTCAGGTCAGGATGAAACGTCACCTTTGAACAATTATACAAGACTGTGCTTAAACTGACACACAATATTTTTAGCGCAACGCAATCTGACTTTCAAAAATCCATACAAAAGAATGGCACTGACTAGCATTAACCTATACCTTGCACAAATCACTTACCTCACCAAAAATGTTTGTTACTCCAACTACTGCAATACAGCGAGCGCCACTACTGCCAGCTAAATGAAAGATTCAAACTACTGAAGGCACTAACTACTGATAGGCATAGTTAGCAAATGAAAGATTTTGATAGAGAAAAAAACAATGTATTTACCTTAATGGTGTTCAAAAGTCATAATGTATATAGCAGTACATCAGTTCATGACATCCAGTCTTACAAATTTCAAAACTCCGCTGTCTCTCTCCCCACATCCACCACTGCTGGCGGCTCACCTCCAACTGCACAACGCTACGTGCTGTTAACAGCCAACTGCCCAACGCTACAATGGCGCAATGGCGAGTATTACAACAATGCCAACCAGCCACAGACTGCACACAGCACAGCCAGTGATTTTCTAACAGAGAGCTATGTGGTGTTACCATTAAAAAAACCTATACAGCCTACTTACATAGCCCCCATGCTCCCCACAAAACATTTTACCAATTGTTTTGGGCAGTGGCCAATACAGATTTGAAAAAAAATTCATAATTACAATAACAAAGAAAAATGAAATGCACACACATATCGATACAATGTTGGTCAAAAGCTAAAATTTTCTCACAGTTCTTAAAGAGTCCTGATCATTCATCAGAGTAAAATTGCTATTTGTTTTCTCAGAGTCTGAGCAGTAAAAGAAAATGCTCACAGAAGTAGTGGATTTCCATGCAGTCTTGAAAAAGTAGTGTTGTCCTTCCAACAGAAATACAGTGCTGACTCTTCACATTCAGACAGGTAATGGGCCACAACAGAGCAAACCCACAGCAGAGTCAGTCGACGTTTTGAAGAATATTGGTAGCTAGGTCATCACAGAACAGACCACTGTAGTCTTGTTAGAGATTACGGTATTGGTGAGTTATCAAAGGTGTAGACCCAGTGCAGTCCTTGTAAAAAATAATTATACTGGTGAGTCAGCAAAGATGCAAACCCACTGTAGTCCTTGTAGGAATAATGGTATTGGTGGGTCATCAAAGATGCAAACCCACTGTGGTCCTTGTAGAGACAGCCAACAGCCACCATAGAAGAGTCTTCCGGAGAATATAGCAACAAACCACCACTTGTGCAATCACAAAGTTTTTGGAATTGTCCTTAGAACCAGCAATGCTGTTATCCAGTCTCTTGCTGAATTATTAACACACGTGCAAACACTATCAGTCCCTACTTCTCACATATTGTGCATATACTATGACCACAGAAACGTGTGCAGTGAAATGTAACTTACAAGCAACTTAATTTGATGAACTGGTGTCAATTAAAATATTATAACATAAGAATACAATAACAAAGGTACAAAATACATTATTAAAGAATATAACAATACAGATAAAACTGTAGTAGTACAGGATTTACAAAAGAATAGAAATAAACAGATACATTAATGTTACAGGAATTATGACATAAGTGAATATATAAAATTATGAGAATAGTTTTCGAAACATTAATTTCACACATGAGCGTGAAAACAGAACAGAATAAATAATGTCTAAACATCTTTACAAAGAAAGTAACATAGTATTTGAAAAATTCTACAACATAAATCTTATTAGCTAAACACATAAAGACAGGAGAAGGACAAATACACAAGGGTAATAAACACATAGCGGAATAAAACAAAAGGAAAGACAGGGTTCGTCTTCAGTGTAACATTTGGTACTGCAGTCCAACCCAAAACTTCATTCCATAGATCTTTCGTCTTATTTCAACATTTGTTTCCATCAAAAAAATCCAATCCAAGCTTGCTTTCTGTTTTTATATGTTCACACATTTTTGCCTAATTATTTATTTTCCATTTTCTTACCTCATCATTTGCTTCCAAGAAAATCCTACCTAAACCTGTTGTCCCTAAACCCTACTTTTTTTTGTTCATATCCTCTTTCAAAATCCTTTTTTGGCCAAGCCATTTCCTTATAGCTTCTCCATGCACTTCATCCAATTAATCACAACTCGTTCTCTTATATAGCCTACCCCATCTTAAGCTACTTAAATCTACTGAGCTCAGATATATAAACTAAGGGATGAGGCAATGCAGCAACACACAACAAATTAACACAAACAGCAATAACAAAAAATGCAAATCGGCAAAGCAAGCAACAATATATATAAGTTAGCAAATCAAATGCAACATTATCACTAATATGAGCCAATGGGCAGCAAAAAGTAAAATAAAGCAGTAGTAAAGCTGGCTTAACAGAGTAATACAAAGTGAAATTTAGTAGCACTATGACTGGCAAACAACAGCAGCAAATGCTATAACTTATATCTAAATATGACAAAGCTCAAGCAGAAAAAATATTACAGTAAAAATGGCCATCACTAGAGTGATGCATCACTAAAAAGTTACCAGTCATTGCCAAAAATTATGTATGCAATTCCTGTGAAGGGAAATGTCTTTTTGTGCTCCCTCGTTTTTTTTGTTTTTTTTTTTTTGGAAGTAGATCATAAAATTACTGTTTACTGGATCTATAGGCATAAAATATCTATATTAGTACATCTATTAAATTTTATTTTAACCAATGTTGCAGTGCAGCTAGAAACTACATATTAAACAAAATGAGCAATCTCTCAACTAGAAAGACAATAGATTTAAAATGTTTCTCATCATTTTATTAGGCATTTTAGTAAATATCGTAAATTAAGAGCTCCACAGTATAATCATATGTTTTCAAGTTTGAGCGTGTCGCATTTGTGATGTTTTCTACAAAGGAATGTCAATAGCGAGGGTAATGGCCTCCTTTTTTTTCTCCCCATGTGCCTCTGAAAGGCACACACTAATGGCTTTTTTCCAGGCGACTGTCGCACTGGGTGCCCATGACGCATTACGTGCAGGTGGTCACTTAACTTTCTTACCGAAATATTTACGACACCGGTTAGCACTACAGTGACAGTCTCATATAAAAATTTCACAGGTCGAGAATTTGTGTTGCAAATCTGTAGAAACAAAATCCTGTAAATATAACAGTGTCCAAAAAATTTTCGCCGGCATTGTGATACATTCACGCACATACACACATTTCATAACTCTTAAAGTACGATTCTCGGTTACCAACATCCTTTTTCACAACCAGAGGTGCTAACCACTACTCATTATTCCTTGGTTTATTAGACATATACATTTTCGTCGACATTCTTCAATATTTAATCATTATAAGTATGTAGCATAATCAGATTCCTCCTATAGTATCAGCTTATTGATAATAAACACAGCTGAACAGCATAATACACATTGTCATTGTAATAATAACATCATAAAAACTCAGTCAAATCTTAAAATCGTCGTAGCTTTCTGCAATAATTTCAAACCATAAAAAATATTTTCTGCTCATTCAATAGTGTCATCTACCTCAAACGTACTTTAAAAATCATGATCTCATTCCAAATACATCATTCAAAGCCCTCATAGTATCACAATGGTTCTGAAAAAATATGAAGAGTTCACAAAGTACAGACAAATTACAGTTTCATAAGTGTGAAGTTATCCAACTGTGTAATTGCGTAAACATGTCACTGATGTAAAAAAAAGTTTGTTTCTCTGTTAAATAATCAGGTAGCTGTGTATTTTGTTTTGGAGGAATATGGTACCGATTGTAAAGTTGTATAAGCAAATACCACATTAGCTAGGGCTGCTTGTGCTTGCTACACACATGGTACACAAAGTAAGCGTGATCAACTAATGTAATTATACCCACAGGTATTACAGATTACAGCAATGTAATGGAATGTATCACGAAAAACTTTCTTTGTAATTCAAAAATCTTGAAAAATACATGGTTTAAGTACAAAATTAATCACTCAAATGCGTGTCCTGTAGCGCTAAATGTGCGTCTTGCTGTAAGATAATTCTGTGGAACTGTCGTAGTTATCGTCCTCTGTAAGCAAAGTTCTGCTGAAGTCAATGTACTTACCTCATAATAAACAAAAGTGAAATGCTTTGCGTATAGGTGTCTTAGTTATTATGCTTATTGCCGTGATGAAGAAAGTACTGTGCTGTAACGTATTGTTGTGCCACGGAAAAGGCTGTCTCCTTGTAGCTATACCACAAAAGTTACTACTAAAACATGTTTTAATTTCCAGAAGAATTCAGAAAAACTGTGCAGATATAAAACAGATACACCGCAAAAGCAACATTTTAAATTGTCACTCATTAGTAGCGTCGTGATAAAATCGTGTAGCTGTCACATAAACTAACCACTGTGTCCTCTGGTATCTCACAGAAAGTACTTTAAATCCAGAATGTATTTTCAAGTAAACCAAAATGTTGCATTAAAATCTCATTAGCAGTACTGGTAAATGTTCTAAGTATGTGAGCCTTTTAGTCGTTACGTAATCGTGCAACTAACAAGCAATAATGTACACGAACAATAACACTGTGTCCTCTGTTCACTATAACAATGCACTCTGTTTTCTGTTTAAATAAGTTCTCTTGGTTCTTGACTGGATATTTAACTTCAAACATTGTTGCATGGTAACAGTTTCTCAGTGTGACAACGCGTACTAGTAGCGTGATGTGAAAAATTTTATGGCAAAGACAAAGTTAAAAAGCAGATTATCTTTCAATAAACGGTTTTACATATGAATGTGGTGCAAACCTTTACTCTTCCTAATGGACAGAGTTTAAACTTCAAAGCAATTATCATGTTGTATACGTCGGTAAGGAAAGCTATATTTTTTCTCAAGGTTAGCGTCTATGTTATTTTTCTCTGAGCCACCCGGTACAGTTGGCTGCCTGCGGTGCGAGTCATTGTCTGTCTCTTCGTTGGCGCGCGTCGTTATTGGGATTAGGAGACCTAACTTCTACAAGTTCACCTTGTCGAGAGTGCCCTGCTCTGTTTGAATCTCGACAGTTCTGATGCAATTCAAGTCTGTCGTTACGATTGTATCGTCTGTCGTCATGTCGGTAATTTCTCTAATTAATTTCTTGTCGGTCACGTGGTGGAGAATTTCTCCCTGAATCGTAACTGCGCGCAGGTCCGTTCCGTCTAAAGTTTTTCTGTCTCCCTTGATAATAATTATTTTGGTTTCCATATTGTCTGTTTCTCTGATTGTCTCTGTGATAGTCACAACCACGGAGAGGTGATCTTTTCCTGTAATTATTACTACTCTCCCAACGGTTGCAATATGGGTGGTGTCTGTTTTGCTCACGACTTGTGTAGTGAGAATAGCCTTGTCGTGTCCAGTTATTATTTCGTTCATCGCGGAATTGCGACGGATGTGACATGTAATTGTTGTCTTCCTGCTTTCGCGTTCCGCGATTGTCAGTATCAATTTCTAATTCTTGTGAGAGTCCCTGAAAAACTTCGATGTCGTCTTTGCAAAGCCCTGCCAAAATAATATGTCGTAAATGTTCAGGTAATTTGATTAAGCAAATGCGGATGAGTTCTGAGGGGCTGTATGGGTTTGACAGGTACTGATTCTTGTCCAACATGTCTTCAAAATATTTCACAAGACTGGAAAATTCATATTGTTCGAAATGTTTCATCATTATGATGCTATGTTTTACTCAGTTTTGTGTGGCTTGGGACCAATATGCTGAGAGGAAGGCATGGTAACATTCTCCTTCACTGTGGCAATCGTGAAAGACCGATCGCATTCTTACAGCTGTTTCATTCTCTAAGTAGCCACACATAAATTATAATCTGTGCTCTAATGACCAGTTGGGAGGAAAACAATGAGAGAATTGATGGAGCCATGCTTGTGGATGAATGTCGTTGCCAGAATTCTTAAATGTTTTTAATTTACGTGTAGTAATGAACAGCTTATAGTCAAAATCATCATGTCGGCGAGTCGCATGTCGGTCATTGTTACGTCGTTTCGGCGGTTCCATCTCAAAATTCGGTGTACCTTGCCAATTTCTTTCACAATTTCCGAAGTGCCCTGTGTTATTATTTTGTGGCTGTTCCGTATTTCTATGTCCCTCTTCACGTATAAGAGCGCGAGTGTCCTCTGAAATACGTAATTCTTGTATTACCTGTGTCAGCTGATCTTGTACTTCCCGGATTTCTCTTTGGTCATGCGTATTAATTTTATTCTGATTTTGTTTGAATTTCCTAATTTGTTCGAACTCTTCTGTGTCATTAAAGACTACCGGTTTTGTGTCATTCAGATTATCATCTACCTTCATAGGTAAATAATTATTTAGCTGATCCGAAAGTTCAACTACTTTCTCTGAAAATGAACTGATTTCCTCCCTGTATCTTTCTGAACCAGTTTTCAGAGTATCTACTGTATCCTTTAAGTTTTCCTGAGTTTTTGCAAGTTGCGTAACCGAATCGGTAGATGCAACTGAGTCAATTTTAGTTTGCAGGGTCTCATGATTTTCATGAACAATAGTTTGCAGTTCCTTTATGGCTGCTTCGTAATTCTGTAATGTATTTTCATGCCGCAAAAAAATAGTTTGGCAATGCTTACAAATTTGTGTTTTTACGTCATTACAGACTTTATGACATTTCGATTCGATTTTATGTAATTCAGTAGTTAAATCTTCACGTGTTTGTTCAAGCGTATGTTCCACTGAGTCTAACTTTTGAAGGTTTTGTTCCATTGCGTCTAACTGTTGCTGTGTTTGTCTCTGGTGTTGTTCCATTGTGTCTAACTTTTGAAGCTTTTGCTGTGTTTGTCTCTGATTTTGTTCCATTTGTTGCATTAATTACAATAATAATGTATTAGTGTCTGGAATCTGTTTCTCTGTGCTTTTTGGCAGTACATTTTCACCGGCAACATTCACATTTTGACAAGCAGAAAATGTGTCTTGACTCATTTGAGAAAACGGTGAGGACCCAAAACCTGAGTCAACAGTATTTGCAGTATTGTGTTCTGTCATTTCGGATTCCTGAGGAGAGCTGTTGCCGACAGATCGATCGATAATGCTTCCCTGTTCACTAATTGTTTCACTGCATACACCATTATTTGCAGCCCACTCCATTTCCCTATGCACAATTACCAAATTACTACTTTGAACATTAGTTAATTCATTACTCGGAGGCGCTAACACACTGCTTTCGTCTTCACTGTCATTTCTCAGTTTACTTTGAAGCCTAGTATTACGTTTTTCACACGCCATTATTGTCACATTATTTCACACGACAACACAGAAAAGCACAATTTGAAGAGCAAAATAACAAAACACATTAACACAGCATTGAAAATAATATCTATTTAATTGCAAGCGCAGCTGCGAAATACTTGGTGCAAATCTACATGCATGCCACAACTGTTTTCCTGTACAACAATGAAAAACTACAACTATAAAGGAAATTCTCTCTATAATTACGCGCTAGCAATAAACAAAAGCTACACTAATTACACCAACTACAAGAAAAAATCAGAAGATTCCAGCGAGGTACCCTCGGCTAAGGGTCGACATATGAAACGTCCCCTTTGAACAATTATACAAGACTGTGCTTAAACTGACACACAATATTTTTAGCGCAACACAATCTGACTTTCAAAAATCCCTACAAAAGAATGGCCCTGACTAACATTAACCTATACCTTAACCTTGAACCTTAATGGTGTTCAAAAGTCATAATGTATACAGCAGTTCAGGACATCCAGTCTTACAAATTTCAAAACTCCGCCGTCTCTCTCCCCACATCCACCACTGCTAGCGGCTCATCTCCAACTGCGCAACGCTATGCGCTGTTAACAGCCAACTGCCCAACGCTACAATGGCGAGTATTACAACAATGCCAACCAGCCACAGACTGCACACAGCGCAGCCAGTAATTTTCATACAGAGCGCTACGTGGTGTTACGATTAAAAATAAACCTATACAGCCTACTTACATGGTCTCTGTGCAGGCCAGTCCATTACAGGGATGTCATTCTCGTGCAACCACTCCGCCACTGGCCGTGAATTATGAATAGGTTTTCGATCGTGTTGGAAGATGCAATCGCCATCCCCGAATTGCTCTTCAGCAGTGGGAAGCAATAAGGTGCTTGAAACATCAATGCAGGCCTATTCTGTGATAGTGCCACTCAAAAAGAAAACAAGGGGTGCAAGACCCCTCTGTGAAAAACACGACAGCGCCTTAACACCACTACCTCCGCATTGTATTGTTGGCACCTCACACGCTGGCAGATGACGTTTACAGGGCATTCACCGTATCCACACCCTGCCACCGGATCGCCACATTCTGTACCATGATTCGTCACTCCACATAACGTTATTCTACTGTTCAATCGTCCAATGTTTACGCTCCTTACACCAGGCGAGGCGTCGTTTGGCATTTACCGGCGTGATGTATGGCTTATGAGCCGCTGCTCGAGCATGAAATCCAAGTTTTATTACCTCCCGCCTAACTGTCATAGTACTTGCAGCTTATCCTGATGCAGTTTGAAATTCCTGTGTGATGGTCGGGATATATGTCTGCCTATTACACGCTACGTCCCTCTTCAATTGTCGGCAGTCTCAGTCAGTCGACAAACGAGGTCAGCCTGTACCCTTTTGTGCTGTATATGTCCACGTTTCCACTTCACTATAAAAAAAATGGTTCATATGACTCTAAGCACTATGGGACTTATCATCTGAGGACATTAGTCCCCTAGACGTAGAACTACGTACTTAAACCTAACTAACCTAAGGACATCACACACATCCATGCCCGAGGAAGGATTCGAACCTGTGACCGAAGCAGCAGACTTCACTATCACATCGGAAAAAGTGGACCTAGGGTTGTTTAGGAGTGTCGAAATCTCGAGTATAGACGTGTGACACAAGTGACACGCAATCACCTGACCACATTCGAAGTCCGTGAGTTCTGCAAAGTGCCCCATTCTGCTCTCTCACGTTGTCTAATGACTACTGAGCTTGCTGGTATGGAGTACCTGGCACTATGTGGCAGCACAATGCACCCAATATGAAAAACGTATGTTTTGGGGGGTGTCCAGATACTTTTGATCACGTAGTGTATACCATGTACGGAAAAATGGCAGTGACCAAACCCAGCGCTGAGGCAAATGTGGTGCACGACAGGCCATAGATGATTGGTGAACGGTGGCCTCCAAGATGTGTATAGGCGAATAGACATGGAACTGGTTAGCACATAATTGTACAGATGAACCAAGGGGATCCCAATAGCGTCTCTCTTCAGCGAACAGTCTATGTATGGGCCGCCGCAGCAGGCAAATGGCTCATGCACACATGTTGACTAGTGCAAACCAGTACCTCAGCTAGACTTCCGTGAGTGACGAGAGGCGGCCTTTTCATATGAATCACGTTTTATGCTCCATCGTGCAGATGTCCACTGGCATGTATGGTGTGAAACACCTGAAAGCAAACACACTGCAACATTCATCGAAAGTTCCAGGTCAAGAGGCATTCCCTGGGTGATCTCTTCATTCTGGAAGGCACAATGGATCAACACAAGTATGCATCTTTCCATGGGGACTATGTCCACCAGTAAATGTGTTTTATTTTTCCTCCTGACAGTAGTATCTACCAGCATGACACTGTAATGTGTCACATAGCTCACATTGTATTTGTATGGTTCAAAGAGCACCTGGATGAGTTTACCGTAAGCCCATGGACATCAAACTCCCCACATTTGAACCCAATCGAGAATCTGTAGGACCATTTTCGCTGGGCTGTTCACACCATAAATGCTTAATGAAGAAAAGTAGCATAGCTGCCCACAGCAGTTGGCATGGTTCCATATCCCTGTTGTTACCTTCCAGAGCCTCATTCATTCTATTCCTGCATGTCTCTCAACAGTCCGCACTGCAAGTGAAGGTTATTCAGGCTTTTGACAGCAGGTCACATTAATGTGACTGAACAATGTAAAATAGTGGAACAAGGGGGATAACAGGGGTTTTTGTTAGAGCTGGTTGCATATATAAGGGCCAAGTACACATTCAGGGGTAAACCTATCGTTCTCCTTTGATTGACAGCTTCTTAACCTATTGTTTGGTTAAGTGGTTAAAAAATAATCACCCATCCCTTCCCACTCCTCCTCACATCCCCTTCTGCTCTCCCACCGCTCTGGGATCTCCCCTCGCCGATACAGGTGAATTTTTGATATCAATTAATTAATTAAATCGATCACTTAATTAACCTCTCCCCCTCTGGGAAACACCCCCTCCTTCCATCCCCCACCTGGAAACTGGTTGGAAAAAGACTCAGTTGATTGGCTACTTGGTGGGAAATCGATTACAGTGTATGGAATGTTGTTTAAACAATTTAGACGATGTGTGGAATATTGTTTATTTAAACAATTTATGGGATTCGTGGCGCTGATTGGAATGTAATATATTTATTTAGTTAAAGAATTTGTAAGGAAATTGACTTCAGTGTATAGAGTACTGTTTATTTAAACAATTTGCAGGTGACAAGGCAGTATGTCATACTTAAACAATTGCGACACTTTTTTATTCGGATCAAGCATGGAAATGCTGAGTGGGTTTAGTTTATCATTCCTGCCGCTGTCAGGGATGTCAAGGCTCTCATTTTCTATTTTCCTCACTTTTTTAAGCATTGGTGTCTAACCACAGACAGGAAGATCAGGACAATTACATATCTCAGAGTTACTGACATATTTATAAACACTCCGCCTCTTTCTTAAGATGGACAAATTGCTACAACCTCATCAGCAAACTACTTGCACAGACCGAGAACAATACACCAGTCATATTGCACTGACAGTTAAACCCTGCAGAAGTGGTCTACAGTGGAATGAAGTGCAGTATAGTAGCCTCTGCTTGGTCTCTCCCGTGCATGTGCTTATCGTCAGGGCGTCGCAACGACGTTCAAAACCGCCCAGTGTCTTAATTACAGATCACGTTACCAAATACCACCGACCACGACCCATGTATCAGTCTTCTGTCTTTCTCAAAAGGCCACTTCCTGTTTGCCTGTGTGAACCACATCTCGAAACATTTTTTCATTTATCTTCAGAATGTGACGCTCCTACAGGCTAATGATAGAGTCACGCCTGCACATACCGAACACATGAGTGCTGCGATTTATTGAGAAGCATTAAACACCACACACTTAAACCATGAACCAGTCCGCAGTAGTAGTAGTAGTTGTCGTGCCTAGATATTGGAAATGGCTATCTGTCGGGAATTTTACTTCGTGACTGGCTGTTTCGAGCACTTTAGAATTCAAAAATTGGTTCTCTCCACTACATTCAGGATGAGGAGGCCTACTGTATGACAGAATAGAGACATTAGCAAATAAAACTGAGACAGAGTCCACTGCGACGTAATAAAAATCAATAAACATGACACACTTAAACCAAAGTTTCCAGTCCATAGCTGTAGTTTTCATGGCTAGATGTAGGTGATCACTCAAAACACTCATACATCCCAAGCAATCACCTCCCACATGTCCATACGCAGTGTTCACGTCCCCTCGTACACTACCAGCACCAACGTTCAGAGGTCAGTGAAAACTACAGCCGCTACCACAGCTATAGTTGTGGACACGTGTATTCGCCAAAGTGCATCACCCCTGGCAGTGGAGGGCGTCTGGGGGTGATTGGAGTGGCAGCAATTTGGATGCTATTAATACATCCAGTGCAAACGTCCATTTTTGAATCTTCTCTCATGCAACAATGTCCGCTTCTGTTGCACTCACCCAACTCATTGGTCACTTCGCCAGCCCTCGATGACGTGGGCAAGATCAGACAGGTCGACACAGACTTTGTACCCTCACAGGCTGACGTATTTCATTATAGCCACTTGCCGACTAGTTCAGACCATCACTGCAGCCATCTGTGGTGGACAGCAGAACAAGCAGCTGTAGCTTGGAGGTATATAGTAGTTATAAATTCCACCCCGATATAGACCCACCAGTTTAAAAAATCCAATTTACTCAATCCTAGAGAGCAATGTTGTACACCTCGAATTTCTCATGTGAAAAGAGCTATCCCCCTTTTATACAAATTATTTTCGAAGACAGAAGAAATAGGGGCACACATTCTTTCTCACCTCGTTGAAGCATCGTTACTTGTGAAAACCCTGTAACAGTATGGCATAGGCTATATTTCCTCTAAGCATTTTCCCATCAGGTAGAAAAAATCTTTTCTTATCTGTTACATAGCACGTCTGAGGACTAGAAGATTAAACTCATATTTGGCTCATGATGGAGTGCTAAGACGTACCACGGTCACAGGCTCCGTACTCGCTTTCGAACCCTTTCTTAACCTAACCAAATATCTTATAACATTCTCTTAAGTTAAAGCCACACAGAACTTGTAAATACAAGGTCCATACAATGTATCACTTTATAAATTCGGTAATACATCTGATTTTATTACCATGTTTTTCTCTCCCTGTGTAGGTGGAAGTCTGAAACGTCATTAAAAGATATCGCCGCAGCGCAAAAGACGCGCTTTCTCTCGCCAGGCGGCATATTCTGATATCAAATTGACAGGCTAATTAATTAAATTGATCGTGAGAATCATTTTGTGTGGTGAGTAATTTTTCTTTTCAGCAGTTGGATTTCACTAGTTGAAAGGGGAACCCCTGGAAGCAAGACGAAGTTCTTTTCGAGGAATGCTACTGAGAAACGACATTTGAAGCTGACCCACCACGATTTCCCAGTCAGACATATGCATTTCACGTAAGGATCGTGCTATTAAAAACACAATCACAACGATTATATTACCGTCACCCTGCATAAAAACTGCTTAATTCGACAAGCACACACAAGGGTCGCTAATAGCGTTATGCTTTCTGGTAGAAATGCTGTCTGGGAGTTGGAATAAAGTCTTTCCATTGAACCAGATACTTGCCTTTGATCCTAGGGAGACGTCTTTAAATAATTACAGCCACTGTTGCAAATATTCGTGCCACTCTCATACGTTGAAAAGAGTCACCTTTTCCAAACCTATCTGCTACAATAAAAACTCTAGCCCAGTTTTTTAGGCAGTTCCTCTGCATCTTGTAGCTGCTTCTCAGTCTCTGCCGCATCCTCTCTGCAGCTTCGTCCATTTGATCGTCCCAATTGAAGTCAGAGCTGAGCAGAAATCGGAGAGCGCTGTATCGAAGGTCTTCTGTATCTCGTGGAGAGGGTGAGTTAATGCAAGAGGACAATCTTGTGACCGCTTGGTGGAAATGGAAACTTGTTTTCGTAAAGCGATGCGGCAGCCACGAGTGCTGTGCTGAGTGTACAGGTGTCTCCTAATCTGTTCTGCTGAGTTTCAGTACAGAACTCGTGGCTGCCGCATCCCGGTCGCGAAGTGGGGCAGAGGCAGTTTCAGATAAGTTTTGACAATCTGACGATAGTTAATCGATTTGTAGTTTTAGCTTGATGATGTCCTCTATGGACAAACGGTAGTTACTGTTATTCTGAGGAAGGTTGGGTTATCCCTACTGAAACCTACCTAAATTTTAGGTAAACTCTGCAACTGAGGCTGTTGATTATTAAAACTAAAATTAATGGCTCTGAGCACTATGGGACTCAACTGCTGTGGTCATCAGTCCCCTAGAACTTAGAACTACTTAAACCTAACTAACCTAAGGACATCACACACATCCATGCCCGAGGCAGGATTCGAACCTGCGACCGTAGCAGTCGCACGGTTCCGGACTGCGCGCCTAGAACCGCGAGACCACCGCGGCCGGCTAAAATTAATATTTATAGAGTTGCTGACAGGGCCGCGATATTTTGAAAATAAATTTGTAACACACTTGGTTTCACGTTTCTAAACCACATAATTTCTGAAATATATGGCTGGTAAAGGACAGCAACGGCGTCATAGTTTCTGACGTAATGCATCGCATGTAGTACTGTGGTCAGAGCAGGGGTTGACTGCACTGTCGCCTGTATCCTGCTGTAAACATACCAATATCACCACGGCACGCTCTACCTTCAGTGTACAGGTGTCTCCTAATCTGGTCTGCTGAACTGCTCTCATACTATAACGTAATTCACATACGTTGCCACACAAAAGCCTGTTTTCTTGTGGCTTGTTACATTTGCCGTCATCTAGTCGATATGCCGGCCTTCAGTAATGAAGAAAAACTAGATATTATTTTAGTTTATGGCGAATTTCAGTAATGGAACCAAAGCTGTGACACTCTAAGCTGAACGCTACCCAGATCGGCTGTGTCCGTCACGTCGAACATTTGCAAGACACTCACAGAAACAGGAAATTGGGCTCCCACAAAACGTCGACGTACAACGCCAGCGACTGGGAATGGAAACGAAATTGCTGTTCTGGCTCCTGTACGGCACAATCCTCAGGTGGGTGTACGAAAAATTGTACGAGGTGTAGGAATAAGCCACAGTAGTGTGTGCAGGGTCTTGCATCGGCATAGGTTTCGTCCGTCCCATATCTCGCTGCACCTAGAACAGTGCGAGAATTGCATTATGTCGTTTTGCACTTCAGTAGTTGCAAGGTAATCCAGAATTCCTGAGCAATAAGTTGTTTACGGACGAGACTTCATTTATAAATCATGGTAATGTGAATCTGCGAAACAGGCACTACTGGGTCGTGCAAAATCCCCAGTGGGTTCACCAAGTTGCTCATTAACGTGTGGAGTGTCAATGTTTGGTGTGGCATCATTGCTACAGTATTGTAAGTCCCTATTTTTACCGTGGGACATTGAATGGACAGCGATATGCATCATTTCTACAACGCACACCAGCGCTTCAATGGACGATCTAGGATTGGAAACTCGTCTATTAATGAGGTTTCAACATGATGGACGTCCCACACAAAATGCAAAAGTTGCCGGAGACGACATTTCCAAATAGGTGGATGGGGCGGGGAGGCATTGTGCGATGGCCAGTACGGTCCCCCGACTTGACGCATTTAGACTTTTTTCTCTGGGGAGCAGTGAGAGACACAGTGTATCAAGAACTCCCAACGACATTAGTGTTGTTGTTGTGGTCTTCAGTCCTGAGACTGGTCTGATGCAGCTCTCCATGCTGCTCTATCCTGTGCAAGCTTCTTCATCTCCCAGTACCTACATCAACCTACATCCTTCTGAATCTGCTTAGTGTATTCGTCTCTTGGCCTCCCTCCACACTGCCCTCCAATACTAAACTGGTGATTCCTTGATGCCTCAGAACACGCCCTATCAACCGATCCCTTCTTCTAGTATAATTGTGCCACAAACTTCTCTTCTCCCCAATCCTATTCAACACTTCCTCCTTAGTATATGTGATCTACCCATCTAATCTTCAGCATTCTTCTGTAGCACCACATTTCAAAAGCTTCTATTCTCTTCTGTCCATACTATTTATCGTCCATACATGGCAACACTCCATGCAAATACTTTCAGAAACGACTTCCTGACACTTAAATCTATACTCCATGTTAACAAATTTCTCTTCTTCAGAAACGCTTTCCTTGCTATGGCCAGTCTAAATTTTTTATCCTCTCTACTTCGTTCCTCATCAGTTATTTTGCTCCCCAAATAGCAAAACTCCTTTACTACCTTAAGTGTCTCATTTCTTAATCTATTTCCCTCAGCATCACCTGACTTAAGTCGACTACATTCCATTATCCTCGTTTTGCTTTTGTTGATGTTCATCTTATATACTCCTTTCAAGACACTACCCATTCCGTTCAACTGCTCTTCCATGTCCTTTGCTGTCTCTGACAGAATTACAATGTCATCGGCGAACCTCAAAGTTTTATTTCTTCTCTATGGATTTTAATACCTACTCCGAATTTTTATTTTGTTTCTTTCACTGCTTGCACAATATACAGATTGAATAACATCGGGAAGAGGCTACAACCCTGTCTCACTCCCTTTCCAGCCACTGCTTCCCTTTCATGTCCCTCGACTCAGATAACTGCCATCTGGTTTCTGTACAAACTGTAAATAGCTTTACGCTCCCTGTATTTTACTCCTGCCACCTTCACAATTTGAAAGAGAGTATTCCAGTCAACATTGTCAATAGCTTTCCCTAAGTCTATAAATGCTAGAAACGTAGATTTACCTTTCCTTAACCTAGCTTCTAAGATAAGTCGTAGGGTCAGTATTGCCTCACGTGTACCCATATTTTTAAGGAACCCAAACTGATCTTACCCGAGGTCGGCTTCTACTAGTTTTTCCAATCGTCTGTAAAGAATTCGCGTTAGTATTTTGCAGCCATGACTTATGAAACTGATAGTTCAGTAATTTTCACATCTGTCAACACCTGCTTTCTTTGGGATTGGAATTATTATATTCTTCTTGAAGTCTGTGGGTATTTCGCCTGTCTCATACACCTTGCTCACCAGATGGTAGAGTTTTGTCAGGACTGGCTCTCCCAAGGCTGTCAGCAGTTCTAATGGAATGTTGTCTACTCCAGGGGCCTTTTTTCGACTCAGGTGTTTCAGCGCTCTGTCGAACTCTTCACGCAGTATCATATCTCCCACTTCATCTTCATCTACATCCTCTTCCATTTCCAAAATATTGTCCTCAAGTACGTCGCCCTCGTATAGACCCTCTGTGTACTCCATCCACCTTTCTGCTTTCCCTTCTTTGCTTAGAACTGGGTTTCCATCTGAGCTCTTGATATTCATACAGGTGGTTCTCTTTTCTCCAAAGGTATCTTTAATTTTCCTGTAGGCAGTATCTATCTTACCCCTCATGAGATAACACTCTACATCCTTACATCTGTCCTCTAGCCATCCGTGCTTCGCCATTTTGCACTTCCTGTCGATCTCATTTTTGAGACGTCTGTATTCCTTTTTGCCTGCTTCATTTACTGCATTTTTATAGTTTCTCTTTAAGTCCATTAAGTTCAATATTTCTTCGGTTACCCAAGGAGTTCTACTAGCCCTCGTCTTTTTACCTACTTGATCCTCTGCTGACTTCACTACTTCATCCCTCAGAGCTACCCATTCTTCTTCTACTGTGTTTCTTTCCCCCATTCCTGTCAATTGTTCCCTTACGCTCTCCTTGAAACCCTGTACAACCTCTGGTTCTTTCAGCTTATCCAGATCCCATGTCCTTAAATTCCCACCTTTTTGCAGTTTCTTCAGTTTTGTCCTACAGGTCATAACCAATAGATTGTGGTCAGAGTCCACATCTGCCATGGAAATGTCTTATAATTTAAAACCTGGTTCTTAAATCTCTGTCTTACGATTAAATAATCTATCTGATACCTTTTAGTATCTCCAGGGTTCTTCCATGTATACAGTCTTCTTTTATAATTAAGTTGTGCTCTGCGCAATATTCTACCAGGCGGCTTCTTCTTTCGTTTCTTACTCCCAATCCATATTCACCTACTACGTTTCTTTCTCTCCCTTTTCCTACTGATGAATTCCAGTCACCCATCACTATTAAATTTTCGTCTCCCTTCACTATCTGAATAATTTCTTTTATTTCATCATACATTTCTTCAATTTCTTCGTCATCTGAAGACCTAGTTGTCATATAAACGTGAACTAGTGTGGTAGGCGTGGGCGTCGTATCTATCTTGGCCACAATAATGCGTTCACTATGCTGTTTGTAGTAGCTTACCCGCATTCCTATTTTCCTATTCATTATTAAACCTACTCCTGCATTACCCCTATTTGATTTTGTATTTATAACCCTGTATTCACCAGACCAGAAGTCTTGTTCCTCCTGCCACCAAACGTCACTACGTCCCACTACATCTAACTTTATCCTATCCATTTCCCTTTTTAAATTTTCTAACCTACCTGCCCGATTAAGGGATCTGACATTCCACGCTCCGATCCGTAGAACGCCAGTTTTCTTTCTCCTGATAACGACATGCTCTTGAGTAGTCCTCGCCCGGAGATCCGAATGGGGGACTATTTTACCTCCGGAATATTTTACCCAAGAGGACGCCATCATCATTTAACCATACAGTAGAGCTGCATGCTCTACATTAGAGGATATGCAAAATCGTACATCTGTAGAAACTCTACAATCTGTGCAACACTCTCTCGTTACCCGTCTGCAAAAGTGAATTGATGCAAATGGAGGGCACTTCGAACTTATGTTGACGTGATGAAGGTGTATTTTCTGTGCTGGATGTCATACACAACAATACAGTTTCTGTGGGCGACGAGGCATTAGTAAATGCGTTTAGCAAAGTGAATTCAAATGTGTTATCTCTAATTTTAGCTCTAGTTGTCTTTTGTTAGAATAAACATACATATATAATTTGAAAAACGTAACTTTGCGTTGGACGTGTTACTTGTTTATTTTTGTGGATTGTGCATACCTTCCCATTGTGTTAGCCCCTGACACAGGCAGCGTGACGTGTGCGCTAACTGTGCGCTTCATTTATTTCAACGGTCAACTTCGCTTCGCAATTTCTCGGTATGTAACTGACGTATTGCGATGCTATAAACGCCATTATTTTTCTGATTTTTCATGCTATTGATTCCATACTAAATAATACGGTATGTCCATTTAAAAATGCACAAGTTTGTGTTTAAAATAGTGTTTTTTTTTAATTTCTCATAGTATTTGGTTTCCTAACCACCTGCCGTACGTTCATGCCGGTGAAAACCGTGTTTGAATATCTATTGTTGTTCCAGAGAGATTTTTGAGGGTGGTAGAATTAGGTATATACACATAAAGGGTGGTCCATTGATCCTGACCGGACCAAATATCTCACGAAATAAGAGTCAAACGGAAAAACTACAGCCGTGCGGTCTCAGGAGCTGCAGTCATGGATTGTGCGGCTGGTCCCGGCGGAGGTTCGAGTCCTCCCTCGGGCATGGCTGTGTGTGTTTCTCCTTAGAATAATTTAGGTTAAGTAGTGTATAAGCTTAGGGACTGATGACCTTCCCGGCGGAGGTTCGAGTCCTCCCTCGGGCATGGCTGTGTGTGTTTCTCCTTAGAATAATTTAGGTTAAGTAGTGTATAAGCTTAGGGACTGATGACCTTCCCGGCGGAGGTTCGAGTCCTCCCTCGGGCATGGCTGTGTGTGTTTCTCCTTAGAATAATTTAGGTTAAGTAGTGTATAAGCTTAGGGACTGATGACCTTAGTAGTTAAGTCCCATAAGATTTCACACACATTTGAAAATTTTTGAAGATTTACAAAGAAGGAAACGCGTCTAGCTTTTAGGGGGAAACCAGATGGCGCTATGGTTGGTCCCCTATATGGCGCTGCCACAGGTCAAACGGATATCAACCGCGTTTTAGTTAAATAGGAACCCCCATTTTTATTACATATTCGTGTAGTACGTAAAGAAATATGAATGTTTTAGTTGGACCACTTTTTTCGCTTTGTGATAGATGGCGCTGCAATAGCCCCAATCATATGGTTCACAATTTTAGACGACCAGTTGGAAGCAGGTAGCTTTTTTAAATTAAAATACAGAGCGTAGGTACGTTTGAATATTTTATTTCGGTTCTTCCAATTGATACATGTACCTTTGTGAACTTATCATTTCTGAGAACGCATGCTGTTACAGCGTGATTACCTGTAAATACCACATTAATGCAATAAATGATCAAAATGATGTCCGTCAACCTCAGTGCATTTGACAATACGTATAACGACATTCCTCTCAACAGCGAGTAGTTCGCCTTCCGTAATGTTCGCACATGCATTGACAATGCGCTGACGCATGTTGTCAGGCGTTGTCGGTGGATCACGATAGCAAATATCCTTTAACTTTCCCCACAGAAAGAAATCCGGGGACGTCAGATCCGGTGAACGTGTGGGCCACGGTATGGTGCTTCGACGACCAATCCACCTGTCATGAAATATGCTATTCAATACCGCTTCAACAGCACGTGAGCTATGCGCCGGACATCCATCATGTTGGAAGTACATATCCATTCTATCATGCATTGAAACTTCTTGTAGTAACGTCGGTAGGAGATTACGAAGGAAATCAGCATACATTGCACCGTTTAGATTGCCATCGATAAAATGGGGGCCAATTATCCTTCCTTCCATAATGCCGCTCCATACATTAAACCGCCAAGGTCGCTGATGTTCCACTTGTCGCAGGCATCGTGGATTTTCCGTTGCCCTACAGTGCGTATTATGCCGGTTTATGTTACCGCTGTTGGTGAATGACGCTTCGTCGCTAAATAGAAAAAATCTGTCATCGTCCCGTAATTTCTCTTGTAGCAAGTGGCTGAACTGTACACACGTTCAAAGGTGTCGCCGTACAATTCCACATGCATAGAAATATGGTACGGGCGCAATCTGGACACTTGGATGATATCGTCCAGAATACCGAGCAGCATACATAGGACACGCCCGTTGGACATTTTGATCACAATAGCCATACATCAAAACGATATCGACCTTTTCCGCAATTGGTAAACGGTCTGTTTTAACACGGGTAATGTATCACAAAGCAAATACCGTCCGCACTGGAGGAACGTTACGTGATACCACGTACTTATACGTTTGGACTATTAGAGCGCCATCTATCACAATGCGAAAAAGTGTTCCAACTAAAACATTCATATTTCTTTACGTACTACACGAATATGTAACAAAGAATGGGGCTTCCTATTTTGATATCCGTTTGACCTATGGCAGCACCATCTAGTGGGTCAACCATAGCGCCATCTGGTTTCCCCCTTCAAGCTAGACAAGTTTCGTTGTTTGTAGTTTTTTCGTTTGATGCTTATTCGTGAGATATTTGACCTGGTCTCTGTCAATGGAGCACCCCATATATATGTGTGTGTGTGTGTGTGTGTGTGTGTCGAGAATTAACAATGAATGGACGTACTACACAGTCATCTATCTGCATTTCCAATCTAGTATATTGTACTCGCAAAATAGAGGAGTGGTGATTATCGATGCTGCCACGTCATTGGTTGGTGTTCAAATTACAGAAAAGCTGGTGACATTGCTAAAATTGATCGCACTATCAAATGTGGTGCTTATTACAGTACATCAGTGGTGTCTTTCCCATCCCATCTGTCCACTGATACGCTGTCTTATACCACATAATGATTTACTAACATCACTTGTTTGTAATGGAGAGGGTGTCTTAGTGAGAGCAACGCCCTCCGGGAATGGTCTGCACTGAGACAGTGATCACATACATGATATAATATGAGCGATCAACCGAAATGGAATGCTTAGCAATCTGATACCATAACGCTGTGAAAGATGACTTTAAATGTAAAGGTCATCAGTTACCCTCAGCTTGGTGATGCATCACAATGCAGTAGCAAAATCCTGCTTCTTCCTACAGCTCCTGTAACAACTAGTACTGTCTTTACCACTACCTAATGTTGCATGAAAACCTTCGTTTGGCATTGGCCTTACACATCATACACAGTTGGCAGAGTTGCAGAGGGGATGGGACAAAGACTGAGGAGCAGTTGCAACATGGAGAGGGACTGTCTAAAAAAACGTACTAGAGTTTTTACTGTAGCACATAGTTTGAAAAACGTGACTCGTTTCGACGTATGAGAGTGGCATCAATATTATCTACCAGTAGCTGTAATCAGTAAAAGACGTCTCCCTAGGATCCAACGCATGTATTTGGTTCAATGGAAAGACTTGATTCCTATTTGCAGACAGCACTCCTACCAGAAACAATAACGCTATTAGCGACTCTTGTACGTGACTGTGGAACTAAGACAGCTTTTTATGTAGGGTGATAGTAACATAATCGTTGTAATTGTGTTTTTAATAGCAAGGTCCTTACGTGAAATGTGTGTGTATGACGGGAAAATCTTTCTGTGGTCGAGCTTAGTACTTTCCAGTACAGTGCAGCACACAAGCTTTTGGTATGGGCACATGTCGACGGGGCTGCCCTGTAGTCAGTGGAAGGCACCCGCCTCGCGATACCTAGTTTGTGTGTTTTTTTTTTGTTTTTTTTCACCAGGTATATTTTGTGGAAACATTGTGATGGAGGTAAGTGTTTGTGCTCTCATATGACAGCGCATACAATACCGGTACCTCAGTATATTTAGAGCTACAATGTATTTGCGGTGGATATTTTATTACTTGATTTGCGTAATGTTTGTGTTTGATACTCAAACGTTGAAAATATGTTTTATTACAAAGAAGGATCATCATAAGGTGTAAGTGTATGTTTTAAGTGATCTATTTGACTCCTGTAAATTTTTAAACAATTAATTTGATTGGTAGTGCAAGTGGATTATTTCGCTCTAGTTCTGATCCCGAAATTGGGTCAGCTCTCCCTTTGTCGCCATCATTAGCCCATAAGAACAACCATGTTCTGAAAGGAGATGAAAAATTCTGTCTGCATGTTTCGAGTTGATTCACACGGATGAACAGGGAGTGATCTCTTGAGAAAGACAGAGACAGGTAGAGGGTCTAAAATTTCTCAATCAACAAAATGTCGTCGCCTGTTTTTGGGGCTGTGAGATCAAAGGAGACCAGTCTGTTGCTGGTGGCATTTGGTGATGTGATCTGTAATTAGGATATTGGCGGTTTTGACCATCATTTCAGCGTCCTGACGATTGACACATGCACAGTAGACTCCAAACAGTGACTTCATTCCATTTGTGATCTGTAGACGACTTTTGCAGGGTTTAACTGTCAGTGGAATATGACTGTGTATGTTTCTCGGCCTGCACAAAATAGTTTGCCACTGAGATTGTAATAGTTTGTGCATCTTCAGAAAATGGCGGTGGGTTTCGAAACATGTTACGAACTCTTAGATATGCAATTGTTCTGATTTTCCCACCTGTGCTTAGACACCAATGTGTTTCGAAAAGTAAGGAAAATAACAAAAAAAAGATTGAAGGAGCTCTGCAATTCTTTAAATTTTCTTCAATGCCTTGTCACCCACAAATTTTTTAAATAAACAGCATTCCATACTCTACAGTCAATTTACTGACAAATTCTTTAACTAAATAAATAAACTACATTCCAAACACTATCGTATATCCCATAAATTTTTTAAATAAACAACATTCCAGAGGTTGTCTGAATTTTTGTTAAAACATTCAATACATTGCAATCGATTTCCCACCATCTATCCTCTCAACTGAATCTTTTTCGCACCAATTTCCAGGTGGAGGATGTAGAGAGGGTGTGTATCCCAGAGAGGGAGAGGTTAATTAATTGATTGATTTAATTAATTAATCAATCAAAATTATATCAAAAATTCACCTGTATTGGGGGGGGGGGGGAGTTCCCAGAGGAATGTGGCAAGAGGTGGGGGAGGGGGATATGGAGGGGAAGGTGGAAAGAGGGGGGTATCCTTGAAAACTACTTAACCAAAGAATAGGTTAAGGACCTGTCAGTTAATAGAGAACAATATGTTTCCCCACGAATGTATACTTACTGCTGAAACAGGCAACCCACACTAACAAAATGCGCTGATACTCCCCTTGTCCCACTACTTGTGTAGTATGGACATCAGCTGACGAATTTCTGTGTGACTTGAATATTGTGAAGAATGGGACAAAAGAATTTTTATAGAAATACACTGAATTCATTAGTAAAAGGGAAAAGTTGCTGCTCACACTTATTATGTACCTGTGAATGTGAATTATTATCAATATATTTGAGACTATAGCGTTAAGAAACTTCAGAAACTGAATTGTACTTCCTGAGAATAAATGTGTTTAGCATCACCTCGATGCCAGTACTTATAAAACTTATTTTAGCATTAATCTGCATAAATATTCACAACTTACTCACACAATAATAAGTATGTATCAAAATCCCTGTGCAGAATCGCATTTTGTGAGGGAGGAGGGCTCGTTCCTATTTTAACTAGGAATATTCCGTAAATAATTTTCTGTTTAGTCCAAAACAGTGGCCATTTGTGTAGCCTGTCTTGTACTAGCTATGTCACCCAAATATTATAAAAGGTTTGAACAACAAAGCGGAGTTGGCGCCCAGGCGGATTGTGCGAATCGGTTAAACCGTTTTGCAAAAGATTTTAATTGGTCTTAAATTAACGTTCAGTTACTGCCACATTTTTATGTGCACTGTTCGGATTTTACGCCACCCACGTTCAGATTTTGTGTGCAAAACCAGTCACCCTTACATATCTCTGGACTGGAGCGAGAGAGATGGTTCAAATTTGGTCAACCGATGAATTCGACGCTAGCCTAAGAGAAGTTTTAGCCAGTTGACAAAATCTTGCTTTGTTTGGACTTTACTTGCAAAAAATATGTTTTTATGGGATGTTTTCGAAGCACATCACTTCTTATTTTAAACTTGTTCGAATCGGACAAATTTTGCATGAAGTTAGTTAAATAAAATCACAACGATTTTTTTTCTCCAATAATCTTTATCCGTTGTCAAGACACGATGGTTTAAAGTCTACCTAAATGCAGCACGTAAAAACTGTGCTTATGTCCATTGAATGTATAGATTCTGTGTGAAGTGTATCAAATAAAATAAAAAACGCTTACTTATGATAAAATCGAAAACCCGCTTTCCAAGTCCTAGTTTCATTCGAATTTTACGCGCAAAAAGCATGCTTTTTCTGAGCTCTTTTATCGCGAGCGCCCTTTCTGTGTCTCATATTTCGGCGTATTGGTTAAAATTTGGTAAGAAGGTAGAGACATGCATGTAATTAACTGTCACACTGTTCTTTTTTTAAAGCGTCATCTGTTTCCACGATATAAGCAACATAGTTCGAAAGACAACAAAAAAAACTCTACCAAATCGGTCGTCGCCAGAGCCAAGAAAAATCTGCTTCGACTGCCAGCCTTTGGAGACCTAATGTCAAAAGTATTTTATGGTAAAATTTCGGAACTAGAATGAAAAATGGTTCTATTGTGGTGCAACAAGTGACGTATCATTTGAGAGATACAGAGGCAAGTGAGTGTGCCAGGACTTACCCCAGTTCACTGCCACTAGCGCCATGTCATCATACTGCGCCTTTGCATACCATACAAGTATTGCACCATAATCTAAGGATGAAATTAAAAATTGAAGTAGCTTTTCAAAATTTTGTCAACGTGCCTTTCAGTATAGCAACGTTTAAAATGTCAAATCTCAGAGTGATCAGATGAATGTTTTTCCCTGAATACAACGTTTTCAATTTTAAAAAATCAAGTGACGCTAAATAGTAAGGCTAGAAAGCCAAAAAATTGTTCAGAATGTGCAAATGTATGTCAAAATCAACTGTTGCAAGTCTCAACCCGACCGGAGCAATAATTTGATCATAATCGTTGTCTTTACGAAAAATACAAGGAGCTAAATATTAGACTTAGAATGATGAAAATTGGTATGAAGCGTCAGTTTGATATAAAAAACTTTAACTATGTGACCCCCTTAAGCTACTACCAATAGTTTTCAAGTAATGTACTAAAAACAAGATCTGGAACAAAATCGTCCTTATTTGTAATAGATTAAGTATCATTTACATTAATGATAGAAAGTTCTGATTACAGCACTTGATTACATCCGTTAAATATTGAAGATATGACAAGTTTCAACACACTGATGTAAATAAGAATCAACACAAGGTCTCTTAATGAAGTAGTTCAGAGGTCATGTTCTACTGTGGTTTATGCTCTAAAAAATTTCTGTAAGTAAAGCCAATTTAACTCCATTCGTATAACAATTACGAAGATTGTAAATTGATACACAACAGTGTAATAAAACAACACGTGTCCGAGAAAGCGGACATTTAGATGCAGCTACCCGAGCTTAGAGCAGATGACGGCAGATGTTCCGTTCGGCCGTCCGCTGCGCCCATATATTAATACAGCCTGAGAGACAAACACAGTCAAACGTCTGCTTACGCTCTGCCTCGGATGACGTCACAGCCATGCTACTACCAAATGCATGTTTTCAGTATAAATAGGAAGTGAACTCACGAGCGCTGTACACCGTCTTGGATCATTTAGATTTCACGGAGTTAAGTGTCTGTGTGCAGCCCGTAACGTTAACCAATCCGCGTGACAAGTGGTGAAACTATTTCCCACTTTTATGGCGAGCAATTAACTTCAATGATTAGGAGTCAGGGCGAAAGACCATTTATTTGTAACTTACCGAAGAGGTCGCTTCTAAACTGCTCTAGTGCTGTTTATGATAGAGATATTTTTATTGTTATTATTATTATATTCCTTTATCAGACGTTAAGTCTGGTTAAAAATGCAAAGTAACACGGTCTTTGATCAAGTGTGACTTTCTTTTATCTGTGTGGTACATGTTACATTGCATTTAGGAACTTTCGGGTAATTGAACATGAATCAATAATTCCAGATTTCTGTAGTTGTATATATACGTTTGGATGTAGCTGTATTGCGTTGATGGACTGGTGGATATTGTGTGGTATGACTCCTGTAGTTGATAGTATAATTGGTACAATGTCAACTTTATCCCGATGCCACATGTCCTTGACTTCCTCAGCCAATTGGATGTATTTTTCAATTTTTTCTCCTATTCTCTTCTGTACATTTGTTGAATTGGGTATGGATATTTCGATTAGTTGTGTTAATTTCTTCTTTTTATTGGTGATTATGATGTCAGGTTTGTTATGTGGTGTTGTTTTTTCTGTTATAATGGTTCTGTTCCAGTATAATCTGTATTCATCATTCTCCAGTATATTTTGTGGTGCATACTTGTATGTGGGAACATATTGTTTTATTAGTTTATGATGTATGGCAAGTTGTTGATGTATTATTTTTGTTACATTGTCGTGTCCTCTGGGGTATTCTGTATTCTGTATTGTACATCCGCTTGTGATGTGATCTACTGTTTCTATTTGTTGTTTGCAAAGTCTGCATTTATCTGTTATAGTATTGGAATCTTTAATAATATGCTTGCTGCAATATCTGGTGTTTATTGTTTGATCCAGTATTGCAATCATGAATCCTTCTGTCTCACTGTATATATTGCCTTTTCTTAGCCATGTGTTGGATGCGTCTTGATCGATGTGATGCTGTGTTAGATGATACAGGTGCTTGCCATGTAGTGTTTTCTTTTTCCAATTTACTTTCTTCGTATCTGTTGACGATATGTGATCTAAAGGGTTGCAGAAGTGGTTATGAAATTGCAGTGGTGTAGCCGATGTATTTATATGAGTGATTGCTTTGTGTATTTTGCTAGTTTCTACTCATTCTATAAAGAATTTTCTTAAATTGTCTACCTGTCCATAACGTAGGTTTTTTATGTCGATAAATCCCCTTCCTCCTTCCTTTCTGCTTAATGTGAATCTTTCTGTTGCTGAATGTATGTGATGTATTCTATATTTGTGGCATTGTGATCGTGTAAGTGTATTGAGTGCTTCTAGTTCTGTGTTACTCCATTCCACTGCTCCAAATATTTATAGCTCTTGTCTTGTTTCTTACTGACAATTCTGTTTTTAGTATTTTTGTTAGTCTTTGTCTATATTTTTCTTTTAGTTCTTCTTTAATATTTGTATTATCTATTCCAATTTTTTGTCTGTATCCTAGATATTTATAGGCATCTGTTTTTTCCATCGCTTCTATGCAGTCACTGTGGTTATCGAATATGTAATCTTCTTGTTTAATGTGTTTTCCCTTGACTATGCTATTTTTCTTACATTTGTCTGTTCCAAAAGCCATATTTATATCATTGCTGAATACTTCCGTTATCTTTAGTTATTGGTTGAGTTGTTGATTTTTTGCTGCCAGTAGTTTTAGATCATCCATGTATAGCAAATGTGTGATTTTGTGTGGGTATGTTCCAGTAATATTGTATACATAATTTGTATTATTCAGCAAGTTGGATAGTAGGTTCAGAGTTAGGCAAAACCCTAAAGGACTTAATGAGTCTCCTTGGTATATTCCATGCTTAATCTGTATTGGCTGTGATGTGATATTATTTGAATATGTTTGGATATTAAGTGTGGTTTTCCAATTTTGCATTACTATGTTTAGGGACTGTACCAATTTAGGATCTACTTTGTATATATTTCCAATATTTGTAGTAACCATGAATGGGGTACACTATCAAAAGCTTTTCGGTAATCAGTGTATGTGTAGTGTAGCGACCTTTGTTTAGTTTTAGCTTGATATGTCATCTCTGCATCTATTATCAGTTGCTCTTTACATCCTCGTGCTCCTTTGCAACAGCCTTTTTGTTCTTCATTTATAATTTTGTTCTGTGTTGTATGTGTCATTAATTTCTGTGTAATGACTGAAGTTAATATTTTGTATATTGTTGGTAGGCATGTTACGGGGCGGTATTCAGCTGAGTTTGCTGTGTCTGCGTGATCTTTAGGTTTCATATAAGTTATTTCATGAGTAAGTGTATCAGGGAATGTGTATGGGTCTGCAATGTAACTGTTAAATAATTTAGTTAGATGTGAAAGTGTTGAGGTGAACTTCATTAGCCAGAAATTTGCTATTTTATCTTTCCCAGGGGCTTTCCAATAGTGAGTAGAATTAATTGCTTTGGTGACTTCATGTTGCAAAATTATCACTTCAGGCATTTGTGGTATCATCTTGTATGTGTCTGTTTCTGCTTCTATCCACCTTGCATGCCTGTTATGTTGTACTGGGTTTGACCATATGTTGCTCCAGAAGTGTTTCATGTCTGTTATGTTTGGTGGATTGTCTATTTTAATGTGTGTGTGTTATCTATTGTCTGGTAAAATTTCTTTCGGTTTGTGTTGAATGTTTGGTTTCGTTTCCTTCTATTTTCCCTTTTTTTGTATCTTCTAAGTCGTTTGGCCAATGCTTGTAATTTCTGCTTCTTTTCATCTAATTGCTCTATCGCTTCTTGTTGCGAGATTTTACCCAACCTTTTTCGGTTTTTTTCTGACATTTGATGTCCTATAAATTGTGTTAGCTGTCCAATGTCTTTTCTCAGTTTTTCTATTCTGATCTGTAGCCTGTGTTGCCATGCTGGTTTTGTGGGTTTCACTGTGTGTTTTTTGGTTCTGATCTCTGCCTAGTGTGTATATTTAGTGTAGTGAGTACTCCTATATAAACCAGTAGTTGTAAGTCTTCCATAGTTGTGTTTTCATTTATTTTGTTATATATGATTGTGTTGATAGTTTTTATTGTTGTTTCGACTTGTGAGTTATTTGGCGGTCTATGTAAGAATGGTCTAATGTCTGTATTTGTGTCTTTGTATTCTATATATGTCAGCTGAAATTTTTCTTCTATATCTAACATGTGTGTCACTTCGTGTTCTATTTGTACTTGTTGTGGTGGCAGTCTTAAGATTTCGTTTTCCTCTGATTGTTTAATTGATGTGTGTTGTTCTTTGTTTGTTTGCTCTGGGATGTTTGAGTCCATTACTGTATTTTCTTCTTCTTCTGATTGCACATTATATTGTTCCAGTATTTGTTGTACTTGTTGTTTGATGTTTTCTAATTCTGACTGGGGTATCCTGTTATTTTTGATTATTACACGGATCTGATCAGCTAGTCGTTGTTCTGTTAAAAATTTTAATTCTGGGTATATGGTAATAAATGTTGTTTATACTTGTGATCTGTATCCAGTTGTGTTGGTTACTAGGTTTGTTGCTTGGTAATAACAGAACATGAGGTGTCGATTAACTTCATCTGACCATCTCATCCTCTGTCTTTGTTTTCATTCTAGGGTGGTTGCAGAAGCATATACTGCAAAACACCTCTATTTGGATTTAAATCATTTCCCAGTTGGCTAGCAGTGTCGTTACCATTGTGGGCGGTCATAGGGTTCAAGCGTCGTCCCCGACCATGACGGCGCTTGTCCGAGGCTTCTTTAGTTGTGTCCTGAACCAACTAATCACACTAAAAGGAGGGGTTAGCCCTATTAGTGGTTTGTTCTTTTCGTCGCCTTTTACTACAGGCAGAACATACCGGAGGCCTGTTCTTTTCCTTATTATTATTATTATTATTATTATTATCAGGAACATTACTATTTTTGTGCGTGTCAAATTTTACTGATTACATTAATCAGTTAAAGCTCAAAACTTCTATTTATAATCATAGTTCCTGATCCCGCTGAGTACAGAGAGAGTAGAAACATTTCTTCCAGTGAGCACAAGACGAATGTGGACTTGCAGACTGGAAAACTTGGTCAGTATGTTCTCCATCGTATTCTGGCTGATGGCAAAAACAGTTTTCAGGCTCTCGTAAGGGACGGCGACGAACGAACAAATACAATGTTTCTTAATATTACAATTAATTAACCCGCCGCACCACACTACCACAACACATAAAAAGGTTAACATGTCCTCGGCAGCGTTACAGGTGTAACGGGAGGGAATTAGCTTTTCGACTTATCTGGCAGCTTCAAAGACATTTGCATCAAGAAATTTTGACATACCTGCGCTTTTTACGAGTTGAACGTAATCCCCCAGCGCAGGGAGCTCTCTTAGCTGCAAGGTGTTGGCACACCCGCACCTAGCAAATTATAGGCTGAAATTCCTGATCCTGTGTCCGAAATCCAGGAGATAAGCCAGCCGTAGTGGGTATCACATGAACACATGTGTCATGTTATGCGACAAAACATCATGTATCTTTTTGTTTACGCAAATATGTCAAGATGATTTGATTTAAATGTCTGTGAAGTTCCCAGTTAAATGGAAAAACTGGTCCCCTTCTTCTACATCCTTAACTCTTTCCGGGACGTATCTGCCTTTTTTTTACTACGATAGTATTTTTCGTTCTGGTGAGACGTTATGGCTGTGCTCTGTGTGTTCATGGGCGGAGACAGACGCAAGGCAAGATCCTTAAAAATTCGTGGCTAAGACTTAAACGTAAGCTAAACCAGTATGTACTAATAACATCTGCTATGAACACTTCCCAGACGTCACCATAAATTAAATGTGACTGAATTACCTAACTAGCAGATGAAAATAAAGAAAGAGCCTATAATATCACAGCCGATAGTTTATATTCCCTCACTCATTTGTTTTCACTTTAAAATTCAGCAATTCATTTTTTTTCCGCTCTTAATTACATCCCTTAGACCTTGACAATTAGCACAAAGTGTTCACCGGAGTGGAAACTGTATCCGTTGACTCCACAAGGTAAAACCACTGGCGTAAATGTAGCGTTTTCACTAATCTAGCTGCAATATCCCTCCAACAGAATCCGTCAAACAGCAAAGCAGCATTATGTCAGAGAGCCAAGTGTCAAATTTACCGGCTGCCACTGTCAGTCACGTTTTCGCTTATGCGAGGGGAAAGCCACGTGGTGAACTTTAGAACATGCCGGCTTGCACTGTTCATTGTCAGTCACTCGTAAGCTTCGCATAAATACTCCGCGCTTTCAGCATTACAGTCTGAACTTCTACCTTTACTTAGTCTGTAATAATTAAATGTAATTGCCACGTAAATTTTCGCTACTTAACAAAATGTGCTTGTATTAAAATGTCACACAGTGAAAATAGGTTTTCGAAGTAGCTGACGTCCTGTCGTAAATTGAACATTCGATGTTACCTCACATATTCCGAATACTCTGTTGTACATTCAAATTTCAAACTGTATCAGGATTAGTATAGCAACGTTTGATTTTGTAACAAATTAGCTGCGATGCACGAAAATTTACATAGAATATGTCATAGCTACAGTATCCTTTTTTTCATCTCATAATCTTCTGACTTCTACTCCTCTACGTTTCTATTTGTTGGGAATGATATGCTACTTCGTTTAGAAATAATTTTGGGGAAGCTGAAGGAATCAAGATTAAGGAAAGAAAACTGTGGAGGTGTGTACCGAGAGTTTTGATGCTTAAGATCTGATGAAGTGCCTGCTTCCAAGACCTAGTTCCATGGCGTGGGATATTATTAATCAACTGACACCACTGTTGAATGAAGGACTTTATTACGGAAGTTCACATTTTTCTCGTGTATTTACGTTCTCTGAACATGAAGTTTGGAAATAACGTATTCGCAACGTGCATTTCTGGAAGCAACAACCTACATCCGTGTTCAAGGTCTTTTAAGTAAACTTATAACGAGTATAAATCGAAATGAATTATCGGATATCGTTGTATTAGACAAATATCAGCACTGAGCGAGCTAAATGAATACAGAGCTTGAAGTGGTTAGTACTTGTGGAAAAAAATCGCTGAAATAAGTGTAACAAGATTACTATAATAGTTTATTAGTTCAAGAAAGTGAGACGAAACAGTGTTTGTTGAGCTCGAAAGATACGAGTAAGAGGATAAAAACTGAAAGACAGGTTATAAGGAGAATGGAGTTATTAATATGCAACGCAGGACATATAATAGCAGGCCGGAGTGGCCGAGCGGTTCTAGGCGCTACAGTTTGGAACCGCGCGACCGCTACGGTCACAGGTTCGAATCCTGCTTCGGGCATTGATGTGTGTGATGTCCTTACGTTAGTTAAGTTTAAGTAGTTCTAAGTTCTACGGGACCTCAGAAGTTAAGTCCCATAGTGCTCAGAGCCATTTGAATCATTTGAACATATAATAGCGCTATAGCCAAACAAAAGTTCCAAAGTTAAATTGTATGCACTACAAACGACAATGCTACAACAAATTAAATTCTAGCCAGCTGCAAGAAGAACATCATAGTGAAAAATAGCTGGTATTATGGTCTTCGGCCAAAGATTATGTCGATGCAACTCGTGGCACTAGTTTATCCTGCGCAAGTTCCTTCATCTGCTACTGCAACCTACAACCATTTGAGGCTGCTTACTGGGCAAGTCGTGTCTCCCTCTACAATTTCATCCTCCCACATCTCCCCCTCACTCCTCCATTAACATTCTGATAATGCCTCGATGGTTCAAAATGTTTCCTATCAAACCGGTTCTTTCAGTCATATTGTCACATTAATTTCTTTTCTGTCCTATTCGACTACCGCCGCAAGTTTATACGATCTACTCATCCAATCACCGGCATTCTTGTGTGGCACCACATTTCAGGAGCTACTGTTCTCTTCGCCCTTCAAATATTTATTGTCCATGTTCAGTCCTGTGTAAGGCTCCAGTGCCGCAAGTACCTTGAGAAAAAGTTCCTAATGCCTACATTTACATGTGATGTCAAAAAGCTTCTCTGTTTCAGAAAGTCATATGCTCCCCAGTTTACGTTTTATAACATCTTCACACCGGCAACTCTCAATAACTTTGCTGCACAAATAACAAAATTTCGCAGCTACTTTTAACCTCATTTCCTTATTTAATTCCCTCAGTATTTTCTGAGACTACATTCGCAAACCCAGGTTTTACGTTTGTTAAAGTTCATCTTATCACCTCTTTTCATGTCATTGCTCATCCCACTCATTTCTTCTGCCAGATCTTTTACTGTCTCTGACAGCATTTCATTGTGCTCGCCAAACCTCGAATTTTTTATTTATTTATTTATCCCGATCTGATTAGAGCTGTCAAACTCTGTCTTACATCGGACCATTGTTTCTCAGATACAGTTCCTTTATATCTTGCCCCTGAACATTAATTCCCTTTCCAAATTTTTCTCTGGTTTCCTTTATAGCATGTCCAAAGAAGACTGAACAAAATTTCTGGGAGGATACAACTTTGTCTCACTATCTTCACAAATAATGATACCCTTTCATGTCATTCCAATCTTACCTAACTGTAGTCTAGTTTCTGTGCAAGCTGCGAACAACTTTTCTCTTCCTGTTTCTTTTTTTTTTTATCCTTGGTACCTTTAGCATTTCAGAGAAAGTGTTCCACTCAATATTGTTAAAAACTTTCTCTAAATTGTGACTTTCCCTCTAGTCTCCAACGCCATATTCACTTGAAGGTTTCTCAAAGGGGCGTCATTAAATAGCAGTTCATAAGATAAATAAATTTATATGAATTGACTGTCCTGGAATGGAGGTACCCCACAATGATTTTCGATAATGATTTCTTTTAGCAGCACCGTACGTTTCAAATCTCTGGAATTTCGGTAGTGCTAACTAAAACTTCACCTTTTCTGGACCATTATCCATTGTTATAACAGGGTTGGCATCAGGCGAATGAGTAGGCTGGGAGGCGTCATTATTCGAAAGCGGCAACCGATCAGACCCACACAACTATCAAGATAAAATGTTACATACAGCAAAGGATATTATTGAATAAAATATCTCAAGTTGGCTGACTTCGAACTGAAAAGCAATTAACGGAAGCACAATCCACCAACCTCTCCTATTCTGCTACTGAAACACATTCAAAGTACAAATAACTTATGTGTATGATAAGGAGAATGAACGCAACTAATTATAATGAAAACGATCATTATTAAACTAGCTAAGTACAGCACGTTAACTTATATGCCTTCCGAAACGGGAAAGACAAATTTATAGCTAGATGACAAAGGAAGGAATCTATCATATTTTTATCAGCGACGTTACATTAACATCTTCCACAGATCGAGAGGTTTCTCTAAGTATAAATGTTCATTGAGGTTAGAAAAGAGTTCCCTGGTTTGTTTACAAGCATATATTTCACGAAATATAGTTAGGAGTACATAGTCCTTATCCTAAAATGGATCATTTGAGACATCAGTTAAATAAGTAATAGAAAAAATGGGAAGAAACAAATAGAAACGCTTCAGAATCTACAGATACCGCACATGTCGACTTGATTTTCTTCAATTTATCTTCTTAGACGTCGTATGGTCAATATTATTGATCAACTGAAATCAATATTTCCACTATTCTGTAAACATTTCGGGTCAGTATTTGCAACCATGAGTTATTAAACAGATGGTCTGGTAATATTCACACCTGTCAACACCTGCCTTCTTTAAAATTAGTATTAGACGTTCTTCTTGAGTCAGGGTATCTTTCACCTGTCTCAGATCTCTTGCACATTACGTGGTATAGTTTTTCATCCCTAACCCTCCGAGGGATCTCAGTTGTTCTGTGGTAATTTCATCTACTCCAGGAGAGTTTCTTCGATTTATCAGGGCTCTGTCATATTCGTCTCGCAGTATTAATTCTGTGTTTGCGAATTCATGGATTTTTAAGTCAATTTCGACATGAAGAAGTATAAATTCACAGCTATAAAACGCTATGCTTGACGAGCCAGAGAAACGAAACACCCATCATGCATACAGGCAAATTACAGTTTTTTCTCTATGATGTCTCGTACATTATATATACTTCATTAGGTTCGAGTCCTCCCTCGGGAATGGGTGTGTGTGTTTGTCCTTAGGATATTTAGTAGTGTGTAAGCTTAGGGACTGATGACCTTAGCAGTTAAGTCCCATAAGATTTCACACACATTTGAACATTTTTTGGATATGAATAGGAGTAAACAATGAACTCCACATGCCGAAAGTTTGGAAGATGAATCTAATGGGTTTAACTACTGCCATGTACAACTAAACTAAACCCTAATTAATCATTATTTTCTTCATTTTAATTGGAGAACCGCAGCCGTTTTCGTAAATTACACTGTAGGAAAATACTGACCCAGCCACAAGTGTTCTTGAAAGGATTTTATTGTACCGTTACTAGTTTCGGGCCTGAGCCCATCGTCAGATGGTAGCATCAACTTCTTACAAGTTTTACATTTGTGTCCTAAAAATTTAACAAAGTTTTTGTGAGTACATAGTGTTACATTTAAATATACTCTGTACATTGTACTCACTTGTATATCCTCTATACACTGTACTTACTTCAGGAACTAAGTACAACATACAGAGCATATACACTGAAGTGCCAAAGAAACTGGTACAGGCACGCGTATTAAATACAGAGATATGTAAACAGGCAGAATATGGCGCTGTGGTCGGTAACTGCTACATAAGACAACAAGCGCCTGTTAGATCGGTTGCTGCTGCTATAATGGCAGGTTGTCAAGATTTAAGTGAGTTTGAACGTGGTGTTATAGTCGGCGAACAAGCGATGGGACACAGCATCTCCGAAGTACCCATAAAGTTGTCGACCATTTCACGAGTGTACCATGACGTCAGGAATCCGGTAAAACATCAAATCTCCGCCATCGATGCTGCCGGAAAGACTATCCTACAAGAACTACAAGAACGGGACCAACGACGACTGAAGAAAATCGGTCAGCGTAACGGAAGTGCAGATTTCAGTGTTGGGCCATCAACAAGTGTGAACTTGCGAACCAAACAACGAAACATCTTTGATATGGCCTTTCTGGGCCGAAGGCCCACACGTGTACCCTTGATGACTGCGCGACACAAAGTTTTACGCCTGGCCTGGGGCCCTCAGCACCGACATTCGACTGTTAGTGACTGGAAACACGTTGCCTGGTCGGACGAGTCACGTTTCAAATTGTATCGAGCGGGTGGACGTGTACGGGTATGGAGACAACCTCACGTATCCATGGACCCTGCATGTCAGCAGGGACTATTCAAGCTGGTTGAGCCTCCGTAATGGCGTGGGGGGTGTACATTTGGAGTGTTACGGGAGCCCTGATACGTCTATATACGATTCTGACAGGTGACACGTACGTAAGCATCTTGTCTGATCATCTGCATCCATTCATGTCCATCGAGCATTCCAACGGACTTGGGCAATTCCAGCAGGACAATGCGACACCCCTCACGTCCACAGTGGCTCCAGGAACACTCATCTGAGTTTAAACACTTTCGCTGCGCTCCAGACGTTCCCGACATGAATATTATTGAGCATATCTGGGATGCCTTGCAACGTGCTGCTCCACCCCCTCGTACTCTTACGGCTTTATGGACAGCCCTGCAGGATTCATGGTATCAGTTCCCTTCAGCGTTACTTGAAACATTAATCGAGTCCATGCCACGTAGTGTTGCGGCACTTCTGCGTGCTCGCGGGGGCCCTACACGATATTAGGCAGGTGTACCAGTTTTTTTGGTTCTTCAGTGCGTAAGTGTAACACTAAGTAATCACAGAAACTCTGTTAAAGTTGTAGGACGCAAATGTAAAGTGAAAAGTCTTTTGTACCTTAGCATCAATAAACCTTCATTATATTTTAGGAAACAAGTGTAAAACTTGCAAGAAGTCAACGCGTCATCTGACGATGGTCTCAGGACCTAAACTAGTAATGAGAATCATTTCTATAGAACTTGTGGCTAGTGGCAATATTTCCTACAGTGTAATTTACGAAATAATTATTCTTGTATGTTACCTTTACAGCCACATAGTCAAATTTGTAATCTTTCTTATTGCAAAACGTTCCTAGTAGTTTGATCTTATCAACATTATAGAGAAGTTTTTACCGTGAACTGTAACGTTTCCCAAACGTTAATTTACCTCCTGTACAAACACACATAATTCTCCCGGCACCGGTTCATGACTGTAACGTGAGTTCAGTAAGCGGTCGGGAGCCGTGTCTAACGTAGCGCGTGAATACCATCCCTCCATTGTCTCTCCATGAAAGGCTATTGTCGTGGCCGTGCGGAATTTCCACGCAGCCAGACAATACAAGACGTAAAGGATAATGTCGCGTAGCGGCTGGAGAACGCTGCTACACTAAGCGGATAGTCCCTGTCACCGCAAACGACCTTCGTGTGTGCCCCGCCGACGCTCTGCAACAACGTCATGAATGGCCACAGGTGCTGCCGGCGACCTCAGGGCATTCCGACTATGTCGCCCCGGCTATTTGCATGCAACGGGGTACCTCAGGCAACTGGCGTCGTGTTACAGCAATTACCAGACTTTCTCTTTTGCACTGACGATGCATCACGAAATCGCTTAAGGCCTCGCACGACCACAATTAAGGATTTAATGATCGGGAACAGAACAAAATTTAACAGCTTCTACTCTCACTGTTTCTATGCCTATGGCTAAGTACTGCAAACCTTTTTCTGCATTTTTGCCCATATTCCATTTATTTGTAACTTCTAATTCTTTTCGTTTGTTGAAACAACACGTTTGCGTTTTTCCATACCTTCAAAAATAGCAAGAAAGGTGATACGGTCAACAATCATTAATAGATATTAGGAGCACTGTATTCTAAACGAAAATATTTATTCTAACTGATGTACACTACTGGCCATTAAAATTGCTACACCAAGAAGAAATGCAGATGATGAACGGGAATTCATTGGACAAATATATCATACTATAACTGACATGTGATTACATTTTCACGCTATTTGGGTGCAAATATCCTGAAAAATGAGTACCCAGAACAACCACCTCTGGCCGTAATAAAGGCCTTGATACACCTGGGCATTGAGTCAAACAGAGCTTGGATGGCGTGTACAGGTACAGCAGTCCATGCAGCTTCAACACGATACCACAGTTCACATTGGCGTATTGTGACGAGCCAGTTGCTCGGCCACCATTGACCAGACGTTTCTATTGGTGAGAGATCTGGAGAATGTGCTGGCCAGGGCAGCAGTCGAACAGTTTCTGTATCCAGAAAGGCCCGTATAGGACCTGCAGCCTGCGGTTGTGCATTATCCTGCTGAAAAGTAGGGTTTCACATGGATCGAATAAAGGTAGAGCCACTGGTCGTAACACATCTGAAATTTAACGTCCACTGTTCAAAGTGCCGTCAATGCGAACAAGAGATGACTGAGACGTGTAACCAATGATGCAGGGTGATATGCCAGTATGGCGATGACGAATACACGCTTTCAAATGTGCGTGCACCGTGATGTCGCCAAACACGTATGCGATCATCATGATGCTGTAAAAAAACCTGAATTTATCCGAAAAAATGACGTTTTGCCAATCGTGCACCCAGGTTCGTCGTTGAGTAGACCGTCGCAGGCGATCCTGTGTGTCATGCAGCGTCAAGGGTAACCGCAGCCATGGTCTCCGAGCTGATAGTCCATGCTGCTGCAAACGTCGTCGAACTGTTCGTGCAGACGGTTGTTGTCTTGAAAACGTCGCCATCTGTTGACTCAGTGATCGAGACGTGGCTGCACGATCCGTTACAGCCATGTGGATAAGATGCCTGTCATCTCGACTGCTAGTGATACGAGGCCGTTGGGATCCAGCACAGCGTTCCGTGTTACCCTCCTGAACCCACCGATTCCATATTCTGCTAACAGTCATTGGATCTCGACCAACTCGAGCAGCAATGTCGCGATACGATAAACCGCAATCGCGATAGGCTACAATCCGACCTTTCTCAAAGTCGGAAACGTGATGGTACGCATTTCTTCTAACACGAGACATCACAGCAACGTTTTACCAGGCAACGCCGGTCAACTGCTGTTTGTGAATGAGAAATCGTTTGGAAACTTTCCTCATGCCAGCACGTTGTAAGTGTCGCAACCGGCGCCAACTTTGTGTGATTGCTCTGAAAAGCTAATCATTTGCATATCACAGCATCTTCTTCCTGTCCGTTAAATTACGCTTCTGCAGCACGTCATCTACGTGGTGTAGCACTTTTAATGGCCAGTAGTGTATATACGGTGAATCACATAATACTTGCACCGGGAATATTGCGTTAATCGAAGTGCCATCGATATGCGGTTTCCACAGAATGAATAGGTAGACAGGGGCTCGTGTTGTTGGCCAATAAACAGATTGTATTAAAACGTAGAAAGTGTACTTTTTGTGCTAACATACACTTCTGTTAAATGGAACAATGCCTATTGACATTAACTAAGGGAAAGTACGGTAAATTAGAATGTCGATGGTGTTGTTGCAGGATTCTAGTGCTAGCCTGAGCCGGGCTTAGCTCGTGTTCCCGCCATCGTGTATTTTACATCCTGTTTTTAACGTATTTCCACCTCACTACGTTAATTTAAATTACTACTGTCACTGAGCTGCTGTGTTTAAACTCAGATGAGTGTTCCTGGAGCCACTGTGGACGTGATGGGTGTCGCATTGTCCTGCTGGAATTGCCCAACTCCGTCGGAATGCTCGATGGACATGAATGGATGCAGATGATCAGACAAGATGCTTACGTACGTGTCACCTGTCAGAATCGTATCTAGACGTATCAGGGCAATACATGCTTTCAGTACGGTATGGAATGACTGCTGCATACGTGCTAGCGTTTCAGCGGAGTAATACGCAGTAATACGTATTTGCATAACATCTGGTGCAGTTGGTATGTCCTTGTAAACAGCGTCTTCCAGCTTTCCCCACAGCAAAATGTATACAGGTGTCAAATTCGGATAACGGTCCGGCCTAGGTGCAGGTCCTCTGCGTCCAATCCAACGATTTAGAAACAGCTCGTGAAAACATCATGTACTACTTCTAAATCTACATATATATTCCGCTAGCCACCACGCGTTGTGTGGCGGAGGGCACAATTCGCACCAAAGTCATATTTCCACGCTCTGTTCAACTCGCGGATCGCGCGAGGGGAAAACGACTGTCTGAACGCCTCAGTACGAGCTCTAATTTCCCTTCTCTTTGAGTGGTGATCACAGCATGATTTGAAAGTTTGTGGTAATAATATATGCTCTACATCCTCGGCGATGATCAGATTTCGGAATTTAGTGAGCAGCCCCTTCCGTTTAGCGCGTCGTCTGTCTGCAAGTGTATCCCACTTCAAACTTTCAATGAGATTTGTAACGCTCTCGCGATGGCTAAATGTACCAGTCACGAATCTTGCCGCTCTTCTTTGGAGCTTCTCAATCTGTTGAATCAGACCCAACTGGTAAGAGTCCCGTACAGACGAACAATAAGACTGGACGAACTAACCTATTGTAAGCAATTTCCTTTGTTGAAGGACTGCATCGCTTCAGGATTCTACCAATAAATCGCAATCTGGAGTTAGCCTCGCCCGCTACTTGTGTAATCTGATCATTCCATTTCAAATCATTTCGAATAATCACACTCAGATACTTGACGGATGTTACCGCTTGCAAAGTCTGGGCATTTATTTTGTACTCCTACATTAATGGGGATTTTCACCTTGTTATACGCAGTAGGTTACACTTACTAATACTAAGAGGTAACTGCCAGTCATTACACCACGCATTTATTTTGTGCAAGTCCTCATTGATTTGTTCCCAACTTTCATGTGATACTACTTTCCTGTAGAAAACAGCATCATCGGCAAACAGTCTAATGCCGCTTCAGTACCATGAACTAGATCGTTTATGTAAATCGTAAAAAGCAGCTGACCTACTACGCTGCCCCTGCGGCACACCTGACGTCATGTTTGTTTATTTTGAAGTCACTCCACTCAGGACGATCTACTGCTCTCTGTCTGTTAGAAAACTTTCTATCCAACCGCATATGTTATCGGTTAGACCGTAAGCGAGCACTTTTTTGGAGCAAGCGACAGTGCGGAACTGAGTCGAACGCCTTTCGAAGGTCGAGTAATATGGCGTCAACCTGGGAGCAGGTGTCTAGAGCCTGTTGTATATCATGCACAAAGAGGGCCAGCTGTGTCTCGCATGACCGCTGTTTCCTAAAACCGTGCTGGTTTCTACAGATGAGTTTCTCAGAGTCTAGAAAGGTCATCATGTTTGAACACAAAATATGTTCCATGATTCTACAACAAATCGATGACAGTGGAATTGGTAGGTAATTATGTACATCCGATTTTCTACCCTTTTTATAGATTGCTATGACCTGGGCCTTCTTCCAGTCCCGTGGAACTTTCCACTGTTACAATGATCTCTGATAGATAATGGATAAGAATGGTGCTATGCTTGTAGCATAGTTAACAAGTAACCTTACGGGGATACCGTCTGTGCCAGATGCCTTCCTAGCGTCTAAGGATCTTAACTGTTTTACAGTCCCAGATACGCTAACCACTAAGTAATCCTTACGTGCATTCGATAATTGAAAAGGGAAATGGTGCCGCAGTTCTCTACCGTAAAAGAGATTTTGAAAGCTAGGTTTAGAATTTCGGCCTTCTGTTTATCATCATCCGTTACGTTACCCGTACTGTCAGCAAGAGAAGGTATTGAATAATTTGTAGCGATCATAGATTTTACGTACGACCAAAATTTTTGCAGTTGTTTTTAGGATCTGTAGACTTAGTGCACCTTGGGTTCAATAGCCATCATGTTCGTAGCAGACGTTCCTCCTAGTGTGCAGAGAAATTTCTTCTATCGTACATGGATGATGGTATATTAAGAGGCTGTAATACTAGTGAGTGTTCAGTGCACTTTCCTTTGAACCATGAGCCTATGAGCAGATGGTTCACTATCCCACACCACACATATACATTCCATGGACGCTGACGTTCCACCTAACAAAGCCAATTAGGATTGTCTTCAGACCAATAGTGCATGATCAGCGATTTACCAGGCCATGATTGGTAAATGTGTCTTCATCACTGAACAAGATACCTAATACACCTGAAGTATCCCATCTCAAGTCCCATGAACAGAAGTTAACACGACTCTCACAATCGTTTCCGTGCAGCTATTGATGAAGAGAGATGTGATAGGTATGGAATCCATGCCGATGGAGAATACAAATGTCACTTTCCCCGAGTAATGCCACTTCCTCATGCGATTGCTCTGGAGCTAACGGGCGAATCAACTGCAGCAGCAATAAGAACATTAATTTCAGCCTCCTCTGTCGTCACTTCTTTCCTTCCGTTGCATTGTCTAGGTGTTATACTACCGCTTTCACGTAACTGGTTCAAGAGGCTGATAAATAATTGCCAAGATAGTTGGTGTCCATTAGGATATCTTGCCGCATTCACCATACAAGAACGAATTGCATTCTTTCCACACATCATGAGCTTGTCGGCTTTTTCTGTTTTGGTAAATCCCATCGTCCACTCACGGCCTACTTCTTGGACTGTCTCACACTAACTGACTAGCAAGTCGCATCGCATTCAGTAAACACTCAAGCACACTATAATAAGCAGGTGGAATAGCACAAACAAGTGTTGGTATGGAAACATTGTAGAATATGATATTTCCAAAACGACTCCTACAACGAACACTACTGAGATTCTAATTTGCCCTACTTTACGTTTGTTGATGTAAACAGACATTTTCCATTTAAAAAGTGTATGTCTGCACAAAAAATAACTTTCTAAGGATTATTACCACCTGTTTCTGTGGTACAGAATGAGCCCCTGACTACCAATCCATTCCGTGAAAACCGCACATCAGTAGCACTTTCCATGTGCGCAATATTTGCGGTGCAAAGTTATATATAGGGTGTTTCGGTAAGAGCGTGGAAAAATGTAACTAGACATAGACAATGCTCCACTGAACATTTGAGGTAGCGAAGTTGGGGACGGAGAAGCCAGCTTAAGGAGATACGGAAGGAAATTTGTCTACCGCTTCGTTAACAGATGTCCTAACATTCTGTCCCTTCTTCTTGACAGTGTTTTCCAAATACTCTTTTCCTCACTGATTCTACGGAGGTTCTCCTCATTCCTTACCTTATCAGTCTATCTACACTCATTCTCATAAGTTAAGGATAATGCTGATACATGGTAAAACAACGCTCTTGTGGGCGGTTTGCAGGTTTCAATCACCTCGGGGCTTGACCATGAGGTGCACTGACCTGCGGTCCTCGCACGGTGGCGCTGCTAGCAGTCCACATAGGCAAAGGTGTGTTGGTGCATGTCAGAGTACGGTGCAGCGAGTACGTGTGCAGACGTTCTGAGACGTGCTAATGGTGACTGTGTGTTGAAAATGTCTCAAAGAACGCATATTGATGACCTTATGAGGGGCAGAATACTACTCAAGATTATGGTAACGATTACAGCAGCCAGGAAACGTGTCCAGGCGCTACAGTACGGGACATCCACAGTGTACAACACCACAAAAAGACCGATATCCACCACAAGTGCCCGCAGACGGCCACGGAGTACTGCAGGTAGCCTCGCTGTGGACCTTACCGCCGCCACTGGTACAGTTGTATCCAGACATACAGTCTACAGATGACCGAACAGACATGGTTTATTCGCCTGGAGACCTGCAAGGTGCATTCCACTGACCCCTGGTCACAGGAGGACCCGTAAAGCCTGCCGGCCGCGGTGGTCTCGCGGTTCTAGTCGCACAGTCCGGAACCGTGCGACTGCTACGGTCGCAGGTTCGAATCCTGCCTCGGGCATGGATGTGCGTGATGTCCTTAGGTTAGTTAGGTTTAAGTAGTTCTAGGTTCTATGGGACTGATGACCACAGCAGTTGAGTTCCATAGTGCTCAGAGCCATTTGAACCCGTAAAGCCTGGTGTCAAAAATGGTTCAAATGGCTCTGAGCACTATGCGACTTAACTTCTGAGGTCATCAGTCGCCTAGAACTTAGAACTAGTTAAACCTAACTAACCTAAGGACATCACACACATCCATGCCCGAGGCAGGATTCCAACCTGCGACCGTAGCGGTCGCTCGGCTCAAGACTGTAGCGCCTGGAACAGCACGGCCACTCCGGCCGGCCCAAAGCCTGGTGTCAAGAACACAGTACAAGTTCATCGGACAGTGGTCCCAGGATAAGCTCACAGACGAGTCCAGGTGTAGTCTGAACAGTGATTCTCACCGGGTTTTCATCTGGCTTGAAACAGGAACCAGATACCAACCCCTTAATGTCCTTGAAAGGTACCTGTATGGAGGCCGTGTTTTGATGGTGTGTTGTGGGATTATGATTGGTGCACGAACACCCCTGTTTGTTTTTAACGGAGGAACTGTAACAGGTCAGGTATATCGCGACTTCTTTTTGCACGAGTATCTCCACCTTTTCAGGTGTGCAGTGGGACCCACCTGCCTCCTGATGGATGATAACGCATGGCCCAATGAGCTTCCATCTTGGAGGAGTACCTTGAAACAGGAGAATGGAGTGGCCTGCCTGTTCTCCAGACTTAAACCCCATCGAGCACATCTGGGATGCTCTCGGCCGATATATCGCTACATGTCTTCAAACCCCTAGGACACTTCAGGAGCTCCGACAGGCACTGGTGCAAGAATGGGAGGCTGTACCCCTGCAGCTGCTGACCACCTGAACCAGAATATGCCAAACCGTTGTGCGGTCTGTGTATGTGTGCATGGTGATCATATCACATATTGATGTCGGGGTGCACACACAGGAGACAGTGGCATTTTGTAGCAAATGTGTTTGGGGACGGTTTTCTCGACTTATCACCAATAGTGTGGACTTACAACAGATCTGTGTCGTGCGTGTTCACTATCTGCCTATGCCATTAGCGCCAGTATTGTGTAGTGCCACGCTGTGTGGCACCACATTCTGCAGTTATCCTTAATTTATGAGCATGAGTGTAATTCTCAACATTCGTCTGTAGCACCACATCTCAAATGCTCCGATTCTCTTCTGTTCCGGTTTTCGCGCAGTACAAGTTTCACTACCGTACGATGGTGTGCATCCAACGTATATTCTCAGAAATTTCTTCCTCAAATTAAGGCTTATGTATCATACTTGTAGGCTGCTTTTGGCCAAGAATGCGCTTGCTAGTCTGGTTTTAATGCCCCTCTTGTTCCTCCCGTTAATTGTTCTTTTACTGCTTAGGTAGAAGAATTCCTTAACTTCATCTATTTCATGACCAACAATCCTGATGTTAAAATTTCTCACTGTTCTCATTTCTGCTGTTTGTCATTATTTTCGTCTTTCTTCGATTTTCTCAGTCCAAATTCAATACTCATTAGAGAGTTCATTCCATTCTGCACAGCATGTAATTCTTCTTCATATCCACTCAGGATAGCAATGTCTTCAGCGAATTGTACCACTGAAATTCTTCCATCTTGAATTTTAATTGCACTCTTGAAATTTTCTTTTATTTCCATCATTGCTTCTTCGCTGTACAGATTGAACAGTAGGGACGAAGGACTGCATCCCTGCCTTACACCGTTTTTAATCCGAGCATTTCGTTCTTGGTCATCCACTCTCATTATTCCCTCTTGTCTCTTGTACATAATGACTATTACCCGTCTCTCTCTATAGCTTAGACATGTTGTTCTCAGAATTTGGAACGTACTGCGCCAGTTTACATTGTCGAACACTTTTTCCAGGTCGACAGATCCTATGAACGTGTCTTGATGTATCTTTAGTCTGGCTTCCAGTGTCAACCGCAACGTCAGAGTATACTCTCTGGTGCCTTTGCCTTTTCTAAAGCCAAACTGATCGTCATCTAATGCATCCTCAATTTTCTTTTCCATTCTTCTGTATATTATGCTTCTCAATAACTTCGATACATGAGTTGTTTGGCTGATTGTGTGATAATTCTTCCACTTGTCAGCTCGTGTAGTATTCGGAACTGTGTGGACGATATTTTTCCGAAAGTCAGGTGGTATGTCGCCGAATTCATACATTCTACACACCAACTCGAATAGTCGTTTTTTGCCACTTCCCCCAATGATATTCGAAATTCTGATGGAATGTTATGTATCCTTTCTGCCTTATTTGATCTTAAGTCCTTCAAAGCTTTCTTAAATTTTGATTTTAATATTGGATTCCATTTCTCTTATAATTCAACTCCTGTTTCCTCTTCTATCACATTTGACAATTCTTCTCCCTCATACAGGACTTCAGTGTTCTCTTCCCACATAACAGTCCTCTCCTTTGTATTGAACAATGCAATTATAATCAATGAAATTCCCATTGCACTCTTAAAATTATCTACATCTACGTGATTACTTTGCTATTCACAATAAAGTGCCTGGCTGAGGGTTCAATGAACCACCTTCAAGCTGTATCTCTACCGTTCCACTCTCGAACGGCGCGCAGGAAAAATGAGCACTTAAATTTTTCTGTGGGCGTCCTGATTTCTCTTGTGATTTGCTTCTTAAGAAAGGATTGAATTTCGCTCCGACTCATAAAGATGAACCCATTGCTGACATCATTAGCATAGTGGAACAAACAACTGCTCGACTTCCACCTGAAGCTACTGAAGAAATTCGTCGCGAAACCTGCAGAGTTCTAACCGGAACAAAGCTGATGAAACCGAACATTTCCTACAGGAAGGGGGCCGCTACACGGGAGCTAAGAGAGATCCACACATAGTAATATTACCTGCAGACAAGGGCAACGCAACAGTATTCCTATCCCGACAGGTTTATGCTGAGAATATGCGGGGCCTACATGGTGACAGCGCATACCGCAAGATTGACACCGATCCTAACAACAGGGTCGAGAGGAAGACTCTGGCGCTTATCAAGGATTCTGGCTTCCCTGATGATATTACCAAGAAGCTACGCCTGAGGGTTGCTGTTCCTCCTAGACTTTACGGACTGCCGAAGGTGCACAAGGAATCGATTCAGTTACGTCCCATTGTCAGCAATATTGGTGCCCCAACGTACCTTTACGCCAAGCACCTCAAACGACTGCTTAGCCCTTACATTGGCAGATGTACACACCATATCCGTAACTCCGTGGATTTCCTGGGACGCATCAACAACCTTACGCTTAAAGAATCTGACATACTGGTGAGCTTCGACGTGGTATCTCTATTCACTAAAGTTCCGTTACAAGAATCCTTGGAGCTCATCAGTCAGAAATTTGACAAAGAGACCAACAACCTTTTCAGACATGTTCTGACATCAACTTACTTCTTATTTGACGGTGAATGCTACGAGCAGACAGAAGGAGTAGCCATGGGGAGTCTACTCTCACCCGTTGTCGCAAATATGTACATGGAACTTTTCGAGGAGGAAGCTCTTGAATCAGCACATCTAAAACCCATCTGTGAAAGATATCTTCGTTATCTGGCCACATGGAAGAGATAAACTGGCAGACTTCCTCACACATCTCGACTCCAGACACGAGAATATTAAGTTCACCATGGAGATCGAAACGGATGGGATGCTCCCTTTCCTAGATGTTTTGATTAGAAGACGAGCTGACGGCACTTAGGGCCAACGCGTGTATAGGAAAGAGACGCACACCGATTTGTACCCACATGCGGATAGCTGCCACCACCCTGCACAAACGAATGGCGTTCTCAAAACTCTTGTACACAGAGCTCACACCATCTCCGACAGGGAGAGTCTCCAACAAGAATTGGACCATCTGATGAACGGAGGAACGGTTACAAGAAAGGTCAAATTTGGAAGGCTCTACATCCAACACCTGCAGCACCTGCGGAAACGGAGGATGAACCTCAGGAGGAGGCTGCCTTGGCTATTATTCCGTTTTGTGGGACATTATCCGAAAAATTGGACACATTTTACGTAAACACTAAGTGAAAACCATCTTCCATCCTCCAAGAAAAACCAAGTGCCTTCTTGGTAGTTTCAAGGATAACCTTGGTCTGCGTAAATCAGAGGTTTATGAGATACCTTGCCAATGCGGGAGTGTATACATAGGTCAAACCATTCGTACCATTGATGACCGATGCCGAGAACATCAACGGCACACTAGACTGCAACAGCCCAGTAAGTCGGCAATCGCTATTTCCTGTCGGAACTCCACACCATGGATTATGACCAAACCAAAGTCCTGACACAGACTTCCAAATACTGAGACTGTGTCATCAAAGAAGCCATAGAGATTAGAGTAAGGGAGCCACAACTAAACCGTGACAGCGGTTACATCCTTAGCAAGGCGTGAGAATCCGCGATCACCCAGATTAAGGAGAAAAAGATATTTCCCAGAGTGTATCGACTTCGGAGGAGGAGGGAATAATAACGAGAGCAGTGCCGGCAGACCCTCCTGAACGAGAAGACCTAGGACGCAGCACCCAGACAGCGGAAGAACGGACACTGTACCTGGACCGCGCGCGGGGCGCGGACCGCACCGACTCTAGGAAGCGCCTGAGGGAGGAGCGGGAGGGGGATTGTCCTATATATACCTGGCGCCGGCCCACCGCAAGCCAATATATCAGCGCACCTGATGATGGCAACGTGGTCGATTGCCGAAATATTGTGTCCTATGCACACTCATACCAGGCTGTTCACCCGATATTTATTTCGTCTGATTTCTCTTATTTTGTCGTGATGATCATTTCTTCCTATGTAGGTGGGTGCCAACAGAATGTTTTCGCAATCGGAGGAAAAAACTGGTGATTGAAATTTCATGGGAAGATCCCGTCGGAACGTAAAACGCCCTTGTTTTAATGAATGCCACTCAAATTCACGTATCTTATCTGTGGCACTGTCTCTCCTATTTCGCTATAATACAAAACGAGATGCCTTTCTTTGCACTTTTTTGATGTCATCCGTCAGTCCCAGCTGATGCGGATCCCACACTGCACAGCAATACTACAGAATAGGGCGGACAAGCGTGGTGTAAGAAGGCTCTTTCGTAGACCTGTTGCACCTTCTAAGTGTTCGGCCAATGAATCGCAGTCTTTGGTTTGCTGTACCCACAACATTATCTATGTGATCGTTCCAGTTTAGAGTATTTGTAATTTTAATCCCTAAGTATTTAGTTGAATTTACAGCCTTCATATTTGTGTGACTTACAGCCTAATATAAATTTAGCGGATTTCTTTTAGTACGTATGTGAATAACTGCACACATTTCTTTATTCAGGGTCAACTGCCACTTTTGCACCATACAGATATCTTATCCAAATTAATTTTGCAGTTCGTTTTGGTCATCTGATGACTTTACAAGACGGTAAACGACAGCAACATCTGAAAGACGGCTACTCAGATTGCCTCCTATGTCGTTAATATAGATCAGGAACAATAGAGGGCCTATAACACTTCCTTTAGGAACACCGGATATTACTCCTGTTTTACTCGATGATTTTCCGTCTATTACTGCCAACTGTGACCTTTCTGACAGTAAATCACGAATCCAATCGCACAACTGAGGCGATATTCCATAGGCACCCAGATCGGTTAGAAGACGCTTGTGAGGAACGGTGTCGAAAGCCTGCTGGAAATCTTAAAATATGGAATCAATTTGACATCCCCTGTCGTTAGCACTTATTACTTCATGAGTATAGAGAGCTAGTTGTGTTTCACAAGAATTATGTTTCCTTAATCTGTGCTGACTACATGTCAATAAATCTTATTCTTCGAAGTACTTCATAAAACACAAAAATCAAATGGCTCCTAGCACTATGGGACTTAACACCTGTGGTCATCAGTCCCCTAGAACTTAGAACTACTTAAACCTAACTAACCTAAGGCCATCACACACATCCATGCCCGAGGCAGGATTCGAACCTGCGACTGTAGCAGTCACGCGGTTCCGGACTGAGCGCCTAGAACCGCGAGACCACCGCGGCCGGCTGTTCGAACACAGTATATGTTCCAAAACCCTTCTGCAAATCGCCGTTAGTGATGTGGGCCTGTAATTCAGCGGATTATTCCTACTTCCCTTTTTGGGTATTGGTGTGACTTGAGCAATTTTCCAGTCTTTAGGTACGGTTCTTTCTCTGAGCGAGCGGTTGTATACGATTGCTAAGTATGGAACTATTGTATCCGCATACTCCGAGAGGAACCTGCCTGACTGGTATACACTCTGGGACGGAGTCCTTGGCTTAATTAAGTGATTTAAGTTGCTTTGTTACACCGAGAATATCTATTTCTATGTTTCGTATCTTGGCAGTTGTTCTTGATTGGAATTCAGGAATATTTACATCGTCTTCCTTAGTGAAGGGGTTTCGGAAAACCGTGTTTAATAACTCTGCTTTAGAGGCACTGTCATCACTGACTTCACCGTTGTTATCGCGCAGTGAAGGCACTGATTGCGTCTTCCCACTGGTGTGCTTTGTGTATTGCGAGAATCTCTTTGGATTTTCTGCCACATTTCGAGACCGAATTTCGTACGCACTATATTTCGAACTTCTGCAAACATTTGCCAGTCTTGTGGATTTTGCGTTATTTTAAATTTGGCATGCTTTTTTCGTTGCTTCTGCAACAGCGATCTGAGCCGTATTATGTACCATGGGGGATAAGCAGCATCATTTATTAATTTACGTGGTATAATTCTCTAAACTGCAGTCGATACTACCTCTCTGAAATTATTCCACAACTTTTCTACGCAAACACGATCAGATCGGAAAAAGTGAAGACTGCGTCTTAAAAATGCGTTAATAGCCTTTTTATCAACTTTTTTAAACAGATATATTTTGCATTTCTTTTTTATGCTTGTATGCGTTACGGTATTCAGCCTAGCAGTAACTGCCTTGCCGTCGCTAATCCCTGTATTTGTCAAGATATTCACTATTTGGCCAGGATTATTTGTTGCTAAGAGTTCAAGTATGCTTCCGCAACCATTCACGCTTCGAGTGGGCTCATGAACTAATTCTTCAAACTAATTTTCTGAGAAAGCATGCAGTACAATTTCGAATGATGTTTTATGCCTGCCGCCGACTTTAAACGTATAATTTTTCCAGCATATCGTGGGTAGATTGAAGTCACCGTCGACCATAATTGTATGAGTGGGATACCTATTCGAAATGAGACTCAAGTTTTCTTCTAATTGTTCAGAAACAATATCTTCTGAGTCGGTGGGTCGGTAAAACGATCCAATTAATATTTTAGCCCGATTGTCAGGTATAACCTCTTCCCATACTGTTTCGGAGGAACTATCTACTTCAATTTCACTACAAGGCAAACTGATACTCACAGCATTACATATTCCACTACCAACTGTATTTAATCTATCGTTTCTGAACACTGTTAGATTTCCGGATTTAGCCAGCTTTCTGTACTTATAACTATTTGAGCTTCAGTGCTTTCTATTAGGGCTTGGAGCTCTGGTTCTTTCCCAACATAGATACGAAAATTTATAATTACAATGCCGATCGTTTCTACAACTACCTTACAGTGTTTTAACTGCCCACTTTTAGACGAACGCCCTTTTTGTGGTTCCCTGAGGCCCTCTAACCTAAAAAACCGCCCAATCCCTTCCACGCAGCCCCCGCTTCCCCTGTAACTGCGTTCTGTGTGTAGTGGACTCGTGACCTATTAAGCGGAACCCACAAAACCACCACCCAATGGCGCAAGTCAAGGAATCTGCAGGCTACACGGTCACAGAACCTCCTGAGTCTCCAATTCAGACCCTCCACTTGGCTCTGCACCAAAGGACCACAGTCGATTCTATCGACGATGCTGCAGATGGCGAGCTCCACATTAATCTAGGAAGCAAGACTTTACCATTTCCGCTAGAGACCCGAAATCAGAAAGAGTCTCCTCGGATCCAAAGCGATACGTCATTGGTACCGACATGAGTGACCCCTGCAGAAGGCTGCATCTTGTACTCTTCATGACATCCGGAAGCACCCTTTCAACATCTGGAATGACTCCCCCTGCTATGCACATGGAGTGCACTCTGGCTTTCTTCCCCTCCTTGGCAGCCATGTTCCTAAGGGGCTCCATTACGCGCCTAACGTTGGAGATCCCAGCTACCAGCAAACCACCCTCTGTGAATGCCCAGACCTTGCCTATGGAACAGGGTGGACAACTGCATCCGGCTTAGAGGCATGGTCAGCCACAGGTAACCCCGAAACGTGTTCGTCAAACGAACCAGGGAGGCCCTACGATCATCTCCTCGGAATATTTTTCACTGCCTGCCAGACTTTGGAATGATCGTCCACTTGACCACAGGTGAGGGATCAACCTCACGACATTCAGTACCTGGGGCGGCCAAAGCAGTGGACCGATCAAAGGACACGTGGGACGTGCACAATGCCCCTCGCATCCCGGTGTCCGATCCCCCACAGTGATGCGCCTTGGCAGCAGCCTCAAGCTGTGTGAAGGAAGTCATCGCAGCCTGGAGCTGTGACCGAAGGGTTGCCAACTCAGCTCGCACCTGTGCACAGCAATCACAGTTCCTATCCATTACTGCAGTCGCTCCTGTTCGAAGCTCATAAAAATATGTAGCAAACTAATGGCGTACTCAGCTTATTAGCAGCAGGAATTCGAGGTACTCTCTCTCTGATGGACTAACCAAAACTGAGCAACACTAGCCAAAACTAACAAAAGCCTATATGATATGAGGGTCGATAATAATGGCGGTACTGTTCGCTACACTGTTATTAAAATAAAAGGTTGTGCCTAATAAGCACTTGAACATGTAATAAATTACAAAAATAAAGCTAGTAAATAAGTCGCTCCTGTTGAAAGCTCGTAAAGGTATGTAACAAAGGAACGGTGTACTTGCCTTATTATCAGCGCGAACACGAGGCACTCTGTCTCTAACGTTCTATCTGACACTGAGCTATACTAACCAAAACAAACAAAAGCCTGTACAATATGAAGGTCGATACAGAGGTCGATAACAACGGCGGTAATGTATGCTTCACTGTTATTAAAATAAAAGGTTGTGCCTAGTATGCACTCGAACACGCAAGAAATTACAAAAATCATTTAGTAACTACACAGAACACTGAAAATAAGTCGCTCCTGCTGGGACGGTGTACTCGCCTTATTAGTGGCACGAACACGAGGTGCTTTGTCTCTGATGGTCTATCTGATAACCTTGCTGTTAATTTAGTCGAAGGTGGTTTAGACTTTCCTATATGCTGAGTCAGTCCTTCCGACAATCATTTGTTTTCCGATTTCTTCATGTTTCTCATGCAGTGACTCCGTCTTAGCATCCGTACACTTTCTAATTATTTCGTTCCTCAGTGACTTGCTTTTTGTATTCGTGAGTTACCCTTCGACGTTTTTGTACTTCCTTCTTTAATCGATCAACTGAAGTGTTCCTACTGTCCGTGGTTTTTTCGCTGTTACTTTCTGTGTACCCTCTTCACCATCTTCTATGATTGCCCTCTTTAGAGATGTCCACTCCTTTTCAACTGTACTGTCTACTGAGCTATTCCTTATTGCTGTATCTATAGCCTTAGACAACTTTAAGCGTATCTCGTCTTGTTGTAGTACCTCCATATCCCACCTCATTGCATATTGATTCTTCCTAACTAGTCTCTTTTGCTTTAGCCTGCTCCTCATCACGACTGCTCCTGGGTATGCCTTAAATTCCAGTATCTGATTTTGGAATCTCTGTCTGACTACGATGTAATCTAACTGAAACCTTCCCGTATCACCCCAGCCTATCCCAAGTATACCTCCTCCTCTTGTGATTCTTCGGCACAGTTTGCCTAATAGATGAATCAGAACCTCACACAAAACAATTCATGAGGAAATAAACACCATCTACCCATAAATACATTTCACTATTGAAACACAAACAGATCAAAAACTTAATTTCCGAAATCTCAAAATACACAACAGAAATAACAGACATGAGTTGATAATTTACAGGTAACCCACAATCACCAACACCACTACAAATAACCAGTCAAATCACCCTATAACTCACAAAGAAGCCAGCTTCAGTTATTCACAACATAGACTGAACAAAACACCTATGAACATACATGATTACACACAACAACTGAATAGAATAAAGCAAACTGCTCAGAAGAATGGACATGATACAATGAGAGTAGATAAAATAAACCGCAAAATACAGAAACAGGCAACACATGCTCATGAAAGATGCACATGAACAAACACAACACAACATAAAACAAGTCAGCAGAAAGTCTATAACAAATGGCACATAATGATTTACAACAAGGACTCAACATAGCATACAGAATCAACAACACAATGCAAAACAGACTTGGAAGAAATACCACCAACACTAACAAATTCAGCCAGTCTGCTATATACCAACTTACTTGCAACTGCTGTCAATCTGCGTAAGTGGGTCAAACGTGCGGGAATTTCAGAACAACGTACACAGAAATCTCAGAACCTGAAAAGCAATAGCTCACACTCAACACTTGCAGAGTCACCACCCAGCGAACAATGAAACTGACTTAAAGATTCTTAAAATAGTAACAGCCTCTGCAAAAAATTAACAACAGAAGGAAACTATCACTTCCACAAATCAGTAGCCCAAGGAAAGAAAGTATTAAATGAAGACTTATCACTGGCAATAAAACCCTCATCACCACAACTGAAGAACTACATAAATAACACCCACGCCAAACGTGTACATTATCAGCCCTCAGAACTAAATTTCCCTCTCCCCCAAACTGCACAACATTGACTCTAGATGCTTTTCCACAACAAACTCTCTCTCTCTCTCTCTCTTTCTCTCTCTCTCTCTCTCTCTCTCTCTCTCTCTGCCTCTCTCTGCCTCTTCCTCCCAGCCCTGAACAGACACACACACATAACAAACACCATAAACGCCAAAAACTCTTCAACGAAATTATAATTAATTTTAATACCTTCAGCTGCTGACGGGCGTTGATATATATCAACGGGGACAGGTGAAAACGTGTGCCCTGACCGGGACTCGACCCGGGATCTCCTGCTCACATGGCAGACGTTACATCCATCTGAGCCACCAAGGGCACACAGGATAGTACGACTGCAGGGACTATCTCGCGCACGCTTCCTGCGAGACCCACATTCACACCTGCAGCCGTCTAGAACTAAATTAGAATTAATTTTAATACTTTCAGCTGCTGACGGGCATTGATATATATATCAACGGTGACAGGTGAAAATGTGTGCCCCGACCAGGCTAATTCGCTCTAGATGGCTGCAGGTCATCGATGGTGTCTGTTCTTTCGGACATGTCCAAAAGAACAGACACTATTTCCATATAAGTATATAGTTCTGGCACTACCTTCTTCTTCTGTGCGGATGCACATATATTTCCTGAACTCTGCCATGCTCCCATACCACAAAAGCGTGGTCAAGATAGCGGAAGAAGTGCTTGGGTAACTGACGAGCAGTTAGAAGTGCCACCTTCTCAAGGTGTTCCATGTAGATATTTGCGATCCCTGGAGGCAGAGGGGACCACATGGGCAGTCCATTCATCTGTTCATAAAACTTCCCGTTGCACTTGCAATAGGAGGTCGTCAGTGTATGTTCAAGGAGTTTAACTATTTTAGGCCTGAAATGTTCAGATAGCTGCACCAAGGAGTCTTGTAGAGGTTCTCCTATTAACAGCGATGTAACGTCGAATTTCACGAGCAGGTCACTGCTGTGCAAGCGCACGTCCTTAAATATTTTCACGAAATCGGCCTAGTTCTTAACATGATAACTATAGAGTTCTATTAGAGGTTTTCGAAGTGTCGCCAGATATCTGACCAATCCGTAATTGTGTGAACTGAAGACTGTAGAGGCAGTAGGCAGTTGGGCATTCAAGAAGAGACCGGGTGCATGAAACGGGAAAAGGATGATGAAGACAACAGACTCGCTTTCCTTCCCTACTTAGGACCGCTCTCAGCCAAAACTGTGAAGCTCCTTGAGACATCCAGTACACAAACCGTCTTCCAACTACCACCGAAGTCGAAAGAGTGGCTTGGCTTTGCAAAAGACACACTAAAAATGAGCGTGTCTGAAATGCTGAGCACCGCCTGTGAATGTGGCCAACAGTAAATGGGGCCGCGCGGGGTAGCCGCTCGGTCTTGGGCGCCTTGCCACGGTTCGCGCGGCTTGCCCCGTCGGAGATCTGAGTCCTCCCTCAGTCATGGGCGTGTGTGTTGTCCTTAGTGTAAGTTAGTTTAAGTAGTGTGTAAGCCTAGGGACCGATGACCTCAACAGTTTGGTCCCATAGGAACTTACCACATATTTAAAAAAAAAAAAAAAAAAAGATTCCCAACAGTAAATGGGTAAACGCAGTGCGAGGAGAACATCAGCCGTGTGCGACTGGAACAGAGAGATAGCTCAGCGATAGCAGATCATATTGGGCCGTAGCGGGGTTGCTGCCGCTGCCTTTGGAACTGGTGGCGCAACTGGCTCGATCTGTCGTGTGGTGTCCCTCAGGTTTGAGTCCACTAAGATCTTTGCTCGAGGTTGTTGATGGGGACGGGGCGTGTTGTGGCGTGGCGAGTTGGGAAGGGAGCGAGGAGGTTGGTGTGAGAGATCCGCCCAGCGAGTAAGGCGAGCACTTCCGGAAGCGTCTTGGGCGCGAGTGTTTGCTATGCATATTTGTGGGTCGATTTGAAACCGTGGCTAACTTGTCTAGAGCCGTCTTGACACACCAATGAGAGAGCTAAAGCCAGTTTCGCTGTGCTGAATTCTGGGCCCCCTTTTCGACAGCTTCATTTAAGTAAAATTACCAAATAGAAAACACGTAGGCCTCCAGTGATAACACCTTCAGTTAAGTGACCAAGAGTTTGACTTACCTCCTCACAAGGGGTGCACCAGAACACGCAAGGAGCAAAAAACTATACCAATTAGGGTAATCAAGAAAGGTTGCAACGAGAGGACTAGTCTTCCACGGCCCTCTTCGTTGGGTGCAGACCAGCAAAAGACAGCAAGGTTAATTACGTGAAAGTAACAATAAGTAGCCGAAGTTACCGCCTCTACAACGACGGCGAAACGCGCGAAAGAAAACTAGGCTGCCAAACCCAATTCCCGGCCATAGTGGCCGAGCGGTTCTAGGAGCTTCAGTCTGGAACCACGCGACCGCTACGGTCGCAGGTTTGAATCCTGCCTCGGGCATGGATGTGTGTGATGTCCTTAGATTAGTTAGGTTTAAGTGGTTCTAACTTCTAGGGGATTGATGACCTCAGATGTTGAATTCCATAGTGCTCAGAGCCATTTTGAACCAATCACATGGCCTCCGAAATTGTAGCTTTTGAGACGTAGGCACCTCCTAAGTCAATATAACTAACAGAGCGATGACTTCTGTAATGCCCAAAGGTACCCCGAGGCCGGCATCCGGGCGTGCTACCAGAGAAAGTTTCTCTTCTGGTTTTCGATGACGTTTGGCAGGGAGGTCGGGTAAAACCCATCCATCTAAGTACTGCGTGGCGACCCGTGGCCGTCGGTGTGGACGGGGGGGGGGGGGGGGGGGGGGAGGTCCAGCCACAACATAGAAGAAACTAGAAACACGTTATCGCTCTGGCGCAGGAACACCATCAGCTCCCACAGTTTAAGATATCCTGATATTCAGAAATCGAAGCTGAAGTTTGCCAGTTCCGAAGGTAGCCCAGAATTCAGCACAGCGAAACTGGATTCAACTCTCTCATCGGTGCGTCACGTCGCAGAGCTGGCTGGCCAGGCTACGCACGAAGATGACACTCGAAGTCAGACACGGATTGAAATCGACCCACAAATATGGCCACCAACCACTCACCGGAGTCTTTGCCCAAGATGCTAGGGCAAGTGCTCGCCTTATTTGCTGAGCGGTCTTCTCCCACAGCGCGAGGAGAGCGCTATGGACAAACTCTTTAACGATTACGTAGGGCCACTTCCATGTACCAAGAAGGGAAACCGATATATTCTGGTGGTTGTTGACGCGTTTTCTAGATTTGTATGGTTAATCTCTAGTAGTGGGGTCATGGTGGCTATTACCATTGACCATCTGACCAACATCTTCAGCTGGTTTGGACCCACTAAGGCTCTTATTAGCGATAACGGTCCAGCGTTTGTTTCTGAACCGTTTCCGCAGTTTTGTATTTGTAACGCTGTTAAGCACTTAAACACTTCGCCATACTATCACCAAGGTATCTTTTGCCGACGGAGTGAATCGCAAACTTAAATCAGCATTGATCATTTACCATCATAAGTCTCCGAGTAAGTGGGAAACCTCCTTGCCTTGGCTCCATTTTGCATGTAACACTGCGCAGCACGGAGAACCCAAGGCAGTTCCCTCTTGTTTGCGTATCTCATTAATTCCCCTCTATCCAACTTCTGGGATGGCAAGGATCTCCTACCTTCGTCCATTGCTCCTGACAAGCTTAGGGAAAATTGGACACGGGCCAGAAATAACATTATCTTCGCCCACTGCCACCAGACACGGTGATGCAATAGAAATAGACGCCTCTTACAGGGCAAAGCATCAGATGAGATTTTCGAGAAGAACTGTGCCGGCCGGGTGAGGGATAGTGCATGGTTGGTGGGCATTGTATGGGCCGATTTTAATCCGTGGCCGGCCGCGGTGGCCGATCGATTCTAGGCGCTTCTGTCCGGAACCGCGCGACTGCTACGGTCGCAGGTTCGAATCCTGCCTCGGGCATCGATGTGTGTGATGTCCTTAGGTTAGTTAGGTTTAAGTGGTTCTGAGTTGTAGGGGACTGATGACCACAGCAGTTAAGTCCCATAGTGCTCAGAGCCATTTGAACCATTTTTTGAATCCGTGCCTGACTTCGAGTGTTGTCTTCGTGCGTAGTCTGGGCGGCCAGCTATGCGACTGATGACAGAGTTAAGGCCAATTTCACTGTGCTGAAATCTGAGCGCCTTTGGAACCGGAAAGTTTCGGCTTCGATTCGTGAACTTCAGGATATCTTAAACTGTGTGAACCGATGGTGTTTCCTGAGCCGTATCGATAATGTGTTTGTTCCATGCTGTCTCTCGTTGGAAATCTTCTTTGCCTTGGCCTATGTGTAGTCTAGTGCCACATGCGTATAAGCCTTCTGCTGCACCTCTTGTGTGGTGACAATTCAGACTCCTGGTTCTTTAATTGAAGCTGTTATCATTGAAGGGCTACCTCTTTCCTTTTTGGTTATTTTTCTTATCTGAAGATGTTACTATTGAATGACTGCCTGTTTTCTACTTGTTAATTTTACTTTACTGAAGCTACACTCCTGGAAATGGAAAAAAGAACACATTGACACCGGTGTGTCAGACCCGCCATACTTGCTTCGGACACTGCGAGAGGGCTGTACAAGCAATGATCACACGCACGGCACAGCGGACACACCAGGAACCGCGCTGTTGGCCGTCGAATGGCGCTAGCTGCGCAGCATTTGTGCACCGACGCCGTCAGTGTCAGCCAGTTTACCGTGGCATACGGAGCTCCATCGCAGTCTTTAACACTGGTAGCATGCCACGACAGCGTGGACATGAACCGTATGTGCAGTTGACGGACTTTGAGCGAGGGCGTATAGTGGGCAAGCGGGAGGCCGGGTGGACGTACCGCCGAATTGCTCAACACGTGGGGCGTGAGGTCTCCACAGTACATCGATGTTGTCGCCAGTGGTCGGCGCAAGGTGCACGTGCCCGTCGACCTGGGACCGGACCGCAGCGACCCACGGATGCACGCCAAGACCGTAGGATCCTACGCAGTGCCGTGGGGGACCGCACCGCCACTTCCCAGCAAATTAGGGACACTGTTGCTCCTGGGGTATCGGCGAGGACCATTCGCAACCGTCTCCATGAAGCTGGGCTACGGTCCCGCACACCGTTAGGCCGTCTTCCGGTCACGCCCCAACATAGTGCAGTCCGCCTCCAGTGGTGTCGCGACAGGCGTGAATGGAGGGACGAATGGAGACGTGTCGTGTTCAGCGATGAGAGTCGCTTCTGCCTTGGTGCCAATGATGGTCGTATGCGTGTTTGGCGCCGTGCAGGTGAGCGCCACAATCAGCACTGCATACGACCGAGGCACACAGGCCCAACACCCGGCATCATGGTGTGGGGAGCGATCTCCTACACTGGCCGTACACCTCTGGTGATCGTCGAGGGGACACTGAATAGTGCACGGTACATCCAAACCGTCATCGAACCCATCGTTCTACCATTCCTAGACCGGCAAGGGAACTTGCTGTTCCAACAGGACAATGCACGTCCGCATGTATCCCGTGCCACCCAACGTGCTCTAGAAGGTGTAAGTCAACTACCCTGGCCAGCAAGATCTCCGGATCTGTCCCCCATTGAGCATGTTTGGGACTGGATGAAGCGTCGTCTCACGCGGTCTGCACGTCCAGCACGAACGCTGGTCCAACTGAGGCGCCAGGTGGAAATGGCATGGCAAGCCGTTCCATATGACTACACCCAGCATCTCTACGATCGTCTCCATGGGAGAATAGCAGCCTGCATTGCTGCGAAAGGTGGATATACACTGTACTAGTGCCGACATTGTGCATGCTCTGTTGCCTGTGTCTATGTGCGTGTGGTTCTGTCAGTGTGATCATGTGATGTATCTGACCCCAGGAATGGGTCAATAAAGTTTCCCCTTCCTGGCACAATGAATTCACGGTGTTCTTATTTCAATTTCCAGGAGTGTATTATTATTGAAGGCCAGCCTGTTTCATATTTGGTAATTTTACTTAACTGAAACTCTTACTATTGAAGGCCTGCGTCCATCCTATTCGACAATTTTACTCCGCTTGAGCTATTATAATAGAAGGCCTCCCTGTTTTCTACTTGGTAATTTTACTTCACTGAAACAGTTATTAACAGTGCCTCCCTGTTTTGCATATGGTAATTTTGGTTAACTGAAGCTATTATCATTAGAGGCATACCTGTTTTCTATTTTGCAATCTTACTTAACTGAAGCTATTATCATTGAAGGCCTGCCTGTTGTCTATTTGTTAATTTTATAAAACTTCAGCTGTTATTTAAGATGGCCAGCCTGTTATCTATTTGATAATTTTAATTAATTGAAACTGTTATTACTGAAGGCCTGCCTGTTCCCTTGTAATGAAATTAAGAGCTATTTCATCATTTCGGTTAGCTGAAACTTTTATTGATCAAGGCCTACCGCTTTTTGTTCCCTGTTATTGGGATCTGATATCTTACTCAATCTGTGTTGTGATAAACTGAGATACTGATGGCCAAAGCTCTAAGTTTTCAGAGATATTTATGTTACAGGAAATGACGCATGATGGTACATGTGTCCTAACTTTTCTCCTTACATCCCTTTATCCACAATTGTGGGTTTCACATGCTATCGAGGAAGACTACACATCTGACTTTCAGAACACGAAAGATGCTTCGATGAACAATAGGCTACTGCTGCAGCTAATAATACGGGTTGTGAATCTGCTTAAACGAGATGAAGGATACTGAGCGCGGGATGGAGTTCCACGTTAGCGGCAATACGACGAGAGCGCGACCAGCATCGTCCAACCATTAATCTCGCAAGACGCGGTCAGAAGGCCCGCGCAGAGCTGCGAACGATGCACTCGCTACTATCAGCACTGCAGCTTCAACCGCACCTTCCCGCCTGCCAGCTGGAGAGTACCCGGCCGCCGAAGCCAAGAGGAGCGGACACACTGCTACTACACTACTGGCCATTAAAATTGCCACACCAGATGTCGTGCTACAATCGCGAAATTTAACCGACAGGAACAAGACGCTGTAATATGCAAATTATTAGCTTTCCAGAGCATTCACACAAGGTTGGCGCCTGTGGCGACACCTACAACGTGCTGACATGAGGAAAGTTTCCAAACGATTTCTCATAGACAAACAGCAGTTGACCGCCGTTGCCTGGTGAAACGGTGTTGTGATGCCTCGTGTAAGGAGGAGAAATGCGTACCATCACGTTTCCGACTTTGATAAAGGTCGGAATGTAGCGTATCGCGATTGCGGTTTATCGTATCGCGACATTGCTGCTCGCGTTGGTCGAGATCCAATGACTGTTAGCAGAATATGGAATCGGTGGGTTCAGGAGGGAAATACGGAACGCCGTGCTGGATCCCAACGGCCTCGTATCAGTAGCATTCGAGATGACAAGCATCTTATCCGCATGGCTGTAACGGATCCAGCAGCCACGTCTCGATCCCTGAGTCAACAGATGGGGATGATTTCAAGACAACAACCATCTGCACGAACAGTTCGACGACGCTTGCAGCAGCATGGACTGTCAGCTCGGAGACCATGGCTGCGGCTACCCTTGACGTTGCATCACAGAAAGGAACGCCTTCGATGGTGTACTCAACGACGAACCTGGGTGCAGGAATGGAAAAACGTCTACAGCATCATGATAGTCACATCCGTGTTTGGCGACATCGCGGTGAACGCACATTGGAAGCGTGTATTCGTCATCGCCATACTGGCCTATCACCCGGCGTGATGGTATGGGATGCCATTGGTTACACGTCTCGATCAGCTCTTGTTCGCATTGACGGCACTTTGAACAATAGACGTTACATTTCAGATGTCTTACGACCCGTGTCTCTATCCTTCAATCGATCCCATCGAAACGCTACATTTCAGTAGTATCATGCACGACCGCATGTTGCAGGTCCTGTACGGGCATTTCTGGATACAGAAAATGTTCGACTGCGCCCTGGTCAGAACGTTCTCCAGCTCTCTCACCAACAGAAAACGTCTGGTCAATGGTGGCCGAGCAACTGGCTCGTTACAATACGCTAGTCACTACTCTTGATGAACTGTGGTATCGTGTTGTAGCTGCATGGGCAGCTGTACCTGTACACGCCATCCGAGCTCTGTTTGACTCAATGCCCAGGCGTATCAAGGCAGATATTACGGCCAGAGGAGGTTGTTCTGGGTACTGATTTCTCAGGATCTATGCACACAAATTGCATGAAAATGTAATCACATGTCATTTCTAGTATAATATATCTGTCCAATGAATACCCGTTTATCATCTGCATTTCTTCTTGGTGTAGCAATTTTAATGACCAGTAGTGTACAAATATCACAGGACCCGTACATCTAAAGACTTCGCCAGACGGTCACGGTATGTTGACACAGCCTCCCGGCTGTAAACCACAGGGATTTTCACTATCATTACGTTGCGCAAATACTGTGTTTGGACATAGTGTACTTCCAGTAAGTATTTTTCAATATTTTTTCTCTTGATTTTCTCATCGTTTTAAATAAATATTAACCTTAACGTGTGTTGTTTCTCATTTATAATTTTTTTCTGTCGTGTATGAGTGCTTTCCGTGCGTATTTATGTATGAATATATGCATGGGCGGGCGCCCGTGTGTGTGTGTGTGTGTGTGTGTGTTCGCGCCCGTGCGCACGCATGTGTATGTGGGTGAACGCACGCGAGCGTTCTGCTCTCTCCTTTTTGTCATATGTGGTTTACTGGTGACAACATTGTTCTCTTATTAATATTGGCACGGTCGGAAGAAGAATTTATTTTCAGTGCTATCCAGCAACATTATTTAAAAATCCAGCCCAATACAGTCGAGAATGCTGTTTTCACTGTGAAGCCTCCCCGGCCCACGTCGACCGCTATTCCACTGCTGTATGTGTGACATGGATGGGGTACTTCGGCTTGGGGCCATGCTGTGTGCGCCCTATTTTCACCTCACGGCGGGGACTCTGGATGTCCACTGTGGAAAGTAGATATTGCTAAACAAACTTTTTTTTATGTACTCCATCGGATCATCTGAGTCAAAATTACCGAAAGAAAAATATACAAACAAATTTCGGGAGATTGTTATTTCTAGGTAAAGATGAAAGGAACCGCACAAAACAACGGATTTGTAAAATAATATACAAGTATTTCTGCTTCTCGGTTACGCACTTTCGAGGTTTGTAGGAAGGAGAGAGTACAGAGTGAGTTAGGAAGCTTTACGTGCTTCTGGGGGTGATAGTGTTGGTGATCTGAACAAAAAACTTTATATGGACATACGCCATAATCCAAAAATGGTTTCTATGATAGGACACATTCAACGTATATTGTTATTTATTTTCTGTATTATTTAGTACTTTGTCATTGTTTACAGCGTACAACAGCAGTCTAGTGGAACTCGAGTCGAATAGTTTGATGTTGGACACTTGTGGTGTATCAAGTCAGGAAACTATCTCAAATCGGCCTACAAAAAAAAAAAAAAAAAAAAAAAAAAAAAAAAAAAAAAAAAAAAAAGCGCAGCGCATGCGCTTCGGCGAGCGCGATTTTCAATATTCTCCCGCCGGAGAGAAAAAAATGAATACAGTCTTTTTTGTAAGAAGCTTAACGTTATTTAATTTTGTACTGAGTTACGTTCTCGCTAGAGGCTCTGGTTTTCTAGTTATTCAAGAAATAGTACAAAACTGGCATTAAATGTATTCCATCCCAGAGCTGTTTGGATCAGGGCACATGTCCATACGAAGTTTAATACCTCCTCTCAAAACATGTTTCTTTCCTCCCGATTCATCCGGTATATATTATTTTCTGTAAGAATGCGTTTCCAGAAAAATCGATTTCACCCTTCAGACCAATGACAGGAGCCTCGTATGTATGATGACTCGCTATATGCACATCTACGTTTACACATTTATTCAACTCATGAACGTGAAGCGCATGGCAGAATCTGCTTACCTACCACTGTTCACATTCCAATCGCATAGGGAGTATGGGAATTATGACTTATGTGTCACTGTGTGCACTATAACTAGTGTAGCCTGTGAGGTCATTAGGAATGTGATACGTAGGTGGATGCAGAATATTTGTATATCCCTCCGTTAATGCAATATTAAGGCGTCTTATAACTATAACGGCCTCCTGTGAGTAAAACCCAGGACGATTCGAGCTTTCCTTTTTTGAAAACGCTCAGTATGTCCTGTTAGTCGTATCCGGTACGGTTCCCACTCACTTAGCAATATTCTGATATGTTTTGAAGCCGTCTCCTTTGTAGACTGGCCGCATTTCCATAGTATGCTGGCCATGAAGTCTGTCCCCTGCTTTATCTTCGACCTGCTCTTTATTCACATGAAGTGTTGAGTGCTATTGACAAGGGATTTCAGATCGATTCCTTATTTCTGGATTTCCGGAAGGCTTTTGACACTCTACCACACAAGCGGCTCGTAGTGAAATTGCATGCACACTCCGCTGCAGAGTGAAAATCTCATTCTGGAAACATCCCCCAGGCTGTGGCTAAGCCATGTCTCCGCAATATCCTTTCTTTCAGGAGTGCTAGTTCTGCATGGTTCGCAGGAGAGCTTCTGTAAAGTTTGGAAGGTAGCAGACGAGGTACTGGCAGAAGTAAAGCTGTGGGTACGGGGCGTGAGTCGTGCTTCGGTAGCTCAGTTGGTAAAGCACTTGCCCGCGAAAGGCAAAGGTTCCGAGTTCGAGTTTCGGTCGGGCACACAGTTTTAATCTGCCAGGAAGTTTCAAACTATAAAACGATTTAGAAAAGATATCTGAATGGTGCGAAAAGTGGCAGTTGACCCTAAATAATGAAAAGTGTAAGGTCATCCACATGAGTGCTAAAAGGAACTCTAACTTCTGTTACACGATGAATCAGTCTAATCTAAAAGCCGTAAATTCAACTAAATACCTAGATATTATAATTACGAACAACTTAAAATGGTAGGAACACATAGAAAATGTTGTGGGGAAGGCTAACCAAAGGCTGAGTTTTGTTGGCAGGACACTTAGAAAATGGAACAGACCTACTAAGGAGATAGCCTACACTACGCTTGTCCGTCCTCTTTTAGAATACTGCTGCGCAGTGTGCGATCCTTACAGGATAGGACTGACGGACAAAATTCAAAGAAAGGCAGCACGTTTTGTATTATCGCGAAATATGGGAGAGAGTGTCATAGAAATGATACAGAATTTGGGCTGGAAATCATTAAAAGAAAGACGTTTTTCGTTGCGACAGAATCTACTCACAAAATTCCGATCACCAACTTTCTCCTCCGAATGCGAAAATATTTTGTTGACACCGACTTACATAGGGAGGAACGATCACCACGATAAAATAAGGGAAATCAGAGTTCGTACGGAAAGATATAGGTGTTCATTCTTTCCGGGCGCTATACGAGATTGGAATAGTAGAGAATTGTAAAGGTGGTTAGATGAACCCTCTGTCAGGCACTTGAATGTAATTTGCAGAGTATCCATGTAGATGTAGAAGTAGACTAATCCTGTGTGATCATCCCAGTTATAGTTACGCGCAGTCACCTATACTAGTTGACTGTTTCAAACCGTGACTCTATTGTTGTTGTTGTTGTGGTCTTCAGTCCTGAGATTGGTTTGATGCAGCTCTCCATGCTACTCTATCCTGTGCAAGCTTCTTCACCTCCCAGTACCTTCTGCAGCCTACATCCTTCTGAATCTGCTTAGTGTATTCATCTCTCGGTCTCCTTCTACGATTTTTACCCTCCACGCTGCCCTCCAATACTAAACTGGTGATCTGGTGATGCCTCAGAATATGTCCTACCAACCGATCCCTTCTTCTAGTCAAGTTGTGCCACAAATTTCTCTTCTCTCCAATTCTATTCAATACTTCTGCCCATCTAATCTTCAGCATTCTTCTGTAGCACCACATTTGGAAAGCTTCTATTCTCTTCTTGTCTAACCTATTTATTGCCCACGTTTCACTTCTATATATGGCTACACTCCATACAAATACATTCAGAAACGACTTCCTGACACTTAAATCTGTACTCGAAGTTAACAAATTTCTCTTCTTCAGAAACGCTTTCCTTGCCATTGCCAGTCTACAATTTATATCCTCTCTACTTCGACCATCATCAGTTATTTTGCTCCGCAAATAACAAAACTCATTTACTACTTTAAGCGTCTCATTTCCTAATCTAATTACCACAGCATCATCGGACTTAATTCGACTACATTCCATTGTCCTCGTTTTTCTTTTGTTGATGTTCATCTTATATCCTCCTTTCAAGACACTGTCCATTCCGTTCAGCTGCTCTTCCAGGTCCTTTGCTGTCTCTGCCAGAATTACAATGTCATCGGCGAACCTCAAAGTTTTTATTTCTTCTCCATGGATTTTAATTCCTACTCCGAATTTTTCTTTTGTCTCCTTTACTGCTTGATCAATATACAGATTGAATAACATCGGGAATAGGCTACAATTCATTATGTTATAATGTCAAAACTAATTAAGATATTCACTCCATGTTCGGCTTTTATGATAGACAAACTGACAAAGTTTTGTTTGTGTACCGGTATGTTTCAAGTTGTCGTGAGTGATGCGTAATGGCAATAGTTCAAGAATAGATTCAATGTGTTGAATGGTTTATTCAGACCAAATCGGACGCGCAGGTTCAAAGTAACTTTCAAACACGATATAGATAGCTACCACACTCGGTCACGTCTATACGACTGTGGTACAGGAATCTTGTGCAGGCAGGAAGGGTTGATGTGAAGCAACATACCGGACGACCTGAAACAAGTAAAGCCGACGCAGAATGGATACGGTTGGCTTTTCAACATGCATTGCAGAACTCTGTCTGAAGGGCGCCGCAGCAGCTGCAGTTCCATAGGCCGACTGTGCACCGAGTCCTTCGGAAACGTTTGTAAGTAGGCTGTTCAGGTTTATTGGTAACGCCGCCGCCAAGTAGCGCTCTGTATGAAAATCACTGGCTGTGCCGTGTGCAGTCTGTAGCTGGTTTTCATTGTTGTCTGTCATTGTAGTGTTGGGCAGCGGCAGCTGGATGCTAACAGCGCGTAGCGTTGCGCAGTTGGAGGTGAGCCACCAACGGTGGTGGACGTGAGGAGAGAGATGGCGGAGTTTTGAAATTTGTAAGAATTGGTGTCATGAACTGATATATATATTATGACTATAAAGGTAAATACATTGTTTGTTCTCTATTAAAACCCTTCATTTCCTAATTGTGCCTATCAGTAGTTAGTGACTTCCGTAGTTTGAATCTTTTAGTTAGCTGGCAGTAGTGGCGCACGCTGTATTGCAGTAGTTCGAGTAACGAAGATTTTTGTGAGGTAAGTGATTTGTGGAACATATAGGTTAATGTTAGTCAGGGCCATTCTCTTGTAGGGATTATTGAAAGTCAGATTGCGTTGCGCTAAAAACTATTGTGTGTCAGTTTAAGCACAGTCGTGTATAATTTTCTAGGGGGACGTTTCATATGTCGACCCTTAGCCGAGGATACCTCACTGGAATCTTCTGATACATATTTCAGACGACACTCGCGCCCCAGTACGGGAAGAGGGACATAGCAATACAGAACAACAACAAAATAATAACACAGGGAATTTCGGAAATCATGAAAGAAATTGGCAAGGTACACTGAATTTTGAGATGGAACCGCCGAAACAATGTAACAATGACCGACATACGACTCGCCGACATGATGATTTTGACTATAAGCTGTTCGTTACTACACGTAAATTCAAAACATTTAAGAATTCTGGCAACGACATTCATCCACAAGCGTGGCTTCATCAATTCTCTCGTTGTTTTCCTCCCAACTGGTCATTAGAACACAGATTAGAATTTATGTGTGGCTACTTGGAGGATGAACCAGCTGTAGGAATGCGATCGGTCATTCACGATTGCCACAGTGAAGGAGAATTTTATCATGCCTTCCTCTCAGCATATTGGTCTCAAGCTACACAAGACCGAGTAAAACATGGCATCATAATGATGAAACATTTCGAACAATCTGAATTTTCCAGTCTTGTGAAATATTTTGAAAACATGTTGCACAATAATCAGTACCTGTCAAACCCATACAGCCCCTCAGAACTCAACCGCATTTGCTTAATCAAATTACCTGAACATTTACGGCATATTATTTTGGCAGGATGTTGCAAAGACGACATTGAAGCTTTTCAGGGGCTCTTACAAGAATTAGAAATTGCCATTGACAATCGCGGAAAGCGAAAACAGGAACACAACAATTACAGGTCACATCCGTCGCAATTCCGCGATGAAAGAAATAATAACTGGACACGACAAGGCTATTCTCACAATACAAATCGTGACCAAAACAGATACCACCCGTATGACAACCGTTGACAGAGTAGTAATAATTTCAGGGAAAGATCACCTCTTCGCGATAGTGACTATCATAGAGACAGAGAAACAAACAATATGGGAACCAAAATAATTACTATCAAGGGAGACAGAATAACTTTAGACGCAACAGTCCAGCGCACAGTTACGATTCACAGGAAAATTCTCCACCACGTGACCGACAAGAAAGAAACTATGGAATCTACAGACATGACGACAGACGATAGACCTGAATTGCAGCAGAACTGGCGGGATTCAAACAGAGCAGGGCCCTCTCGACAAGGTGAATTTGTAGAAGTTGGTCTCCAAATCCCAATTACGACGCGCGTCAACAAAGACACAATAGGCAATGACTCATACCGCTGGCAGCCACGAAACGTACTTCTGAAACTGACGACTCACCTGCCGTAGCTAGTAGTTACGTAAAAATGGAAGACATTAGGGACATCTTACTCCAGGAACACGACGTAAAACATAACAACATTGCATATGCTGTGATTTACATTACAGTGAATGACGTAAAATTTACGGCAGTACTTGACTCTGGCAGTCCCATTTCAGTCATTAGTGAAACAGCATTTAGCAAATGCAACAAATCGAACGATTGCCCCACACCTCCGTTACGTAAGATTAAATTACAAGGTGCAATCTTTGGGAAAAGTGTAGATGTACGCCAACAAACCAACTTAGAATTCTCTTGTCAAAGCCACAGCTTCTCTATGAACTTTCTTATTGTTCCATTGTTGTTGATGGAAATTATATTGGGAGTAGACTTTTTCAATGAATACAAAGCAAACTTAAACTTTCACGATGCTGAAATAAGTTTAGAGAAAGAAGGTACGTCAATAGCTTTGAAATTTGAAGATTGGCTCTCAAACCATGACGAGGAAATTAATCGGCTTTACCTTCTGTTAGACAACAGTTCGGAATTTTCTACGGAACTAGACACTAACAATCACTCTGCAAGTACTGACAGGGATGATATCGACGGCATATTTGAAACTAATGAGTTAATTCAGAATAAAATTCAAACAATTGAAAATTGTAATGACACTGAGAGACAGGACCTTTTGAAATTTTACAAGCACATTCCACAGTTTTTACTCACAAAACAGGACCAATCAAGGGATTTCAGTACCAATTTCGTGTTCGTGAGTATACTAAATTTTGTGTCAGACCATACGTAATTCCAGCACATTATAGGGACCATGTTCGAACAGAAATACAATCTGTGCTTGACGAGGGCATTACTGAGCCTGCAGTAAGCTCATACAACAATCCATTACATATTGTTGAGAAGAAAAATGGATCGATCAGGCTTGTCTTAGATTCGAGACAAATCAATACTATCATTATTCCTGAAACAGACAGGCCGCAAACGTTGGAAGAACTTCTTCAAAATTTTAATGGTGTAAAAGTGTTGTCTTCCATTGATCTCAGATCCAGCTTTTATCAGATCGAACTTCATCCAGAATGTAGAAAATACACAGCTTTCCTTTGTTTCGGCGTTTGTTATCAGTTTCGGAAACTTCCTTTTGGTCTGGACATTTCTTCGGCAGCATTCATTCGATGGCTAAATTCCATATTACCTGAGCTCTTAAAACGTCACGTCACCTTATATGTAGACGATATATGTAGACGACAACATAATCGCATCCTCAACAGCGTGTTACATATTTTTGAAGAATCAGGAATTACAGTTATCTTGGAAAAGTCTGAATTCGGTAGGACAAAGGTGAAGTTTTTGGGACATATTATTTCTTCTGAAGGTATTCAGCCGGATCCTGAAAAGTTAGAAGCAATCAGAGCCATTCCAGTTCCATCCACAAAAAAAGAAGTCCGCAGTTTTCTAGGTCTCGTAAATTTTTATCGTCGTTTTCTGAATATGCCAATTCTAGTTACACCAAAACTTTGTTCTCTCACTGGAAAAAATACTATTTGGAACTGGGACGAACAAGCACAGTTGGAATTCAATTCTTTGAAAGAATTTTTGCCTTAGCACAGATTCTTCTGAAGTCGGTCTTGGTGCCCATTTATTTCAAGAAGCCATAGAACATGACACTACCATTCAGAAAACCATTCCTTTTGCTAGCCGAGTGCTAACAAAATCTGAAAAAAATTATTCCGTTACTGAATTAGAAGCTTTAGCTATCGTTTGGGCATTTAACAAATTCCGTTTCTTTCTTTATGGTAAGTACGTAAAAGTATACAGGTATCATCGTGCATTACAATTTCTTATGTCTTCAAAATTAAATCATGACAGGTTAAAACGTTGGGCATTGTTTCTGCAAGAATTCCACTTCACAATAGTCTACATTCCCGGCAAGGAGAACATTGTTGCGGACGCACTGTCACGCGAACCGGCTGGGCTTGAGAAAAGTAACACAGAAAGCAACCTCGAGAAAAATTTCAGTATTCTTTACATTCAGAAAGTCGCCTTTGAAAACTTCATCACCACATCTTTAAAGGACATTGCTCATGAACAAGATAAAGATCCGATTTGGAAAGACATCAAAAGTAAATGGCATGAAAAGACACACACACAGATTCGGCATTATTATCTGGTTGTGTGTCAGTTTAAGCACAGTCGTGTATAATTTTTCTTAGGGGATGTTTCACGTTTACAGATGTATTCACATCGTTGCACAAATTGTAACCAGACGACAAGCCACAACGTATGCAATTGACTGTGGACGTTCTTCACCGTTTAGAGGAGGATGGGAATTTTCTAAACAAACTAGCCTTCTCTTGCTAAGCAATATTCCACGTTTGCAGTAAGGTAAACAAACACAATGCACACGTCTGGGGCACAACCAGTCGGCATATTGTGATGGAACAGCTACGTGACACTCCGGAAATGAATGCGTGGTATTGTTTGATGGCTGAAAGCGTTGAAGGAGCAAAATTTTTTCCAGGGAAACAGTTCAAGCTGGAGCACTTTGTGTAGCCACAACTGGCTGACTGCCAAGACATTGCTGTTTTTCAACAAGATAGTGTACTGCCACATTGGGCACAGGCTGCACGAGATTTCTAGACCTGGTGTTCCCTGCCTCCTAGGTCACTTGTCATTACACTGATGGACTTCTTTCTATTGAGATACGTCGAGGACAGTGTCTACCAAACACCTTTCAACCGCATCACTGCCACAGATGATACGGATTTGTTGTGCTTAGCATGGACAGAGCTTGAATACAGATTTAATGTTGTGTATGCCATCAAAGGTAGGCATGCTGAAATTGATTGAATAGCATAAAAACATTTTGAGATGCGTGTCACGTACGCCAAACGAGTTGTGAATCTTAATTACTTTGGATGCTACACTGAAGAGCCAAAGGAACAGCTACATCTCCGTAACATCGTGTAGGACCCCCGCGCGAGCGAACAGAAGTGCCACATAGCGATGTGGCATGAACTCGACTAATGTATGAAGTAGTGCTGGAGGGAACTGACACCATCAATCCTGCAGGGCTGTCCATAAATCCGTAAGAGTACGAAGGATGGAGATCTCTTCGAACAGCACGTTGCGAGGCATCCCAGATATGCTCAATAACATTCGTGTCTGGAGAGTTCGGTGGCCAGCGGAAGTGTCTAAACTCAGATGAGTGTTCCTGGAGCCACTCTGTAGCAATTGTGGATGTGTGGAGTGTCGCATTGTTCTGCTGTAATTGCTAAAGTCCGGTGGAATGCAAAATGGACATGAAAGGATGCAGGTGACCAGACAGGATGCTTACGTGTGGCGGAACAAACCCCCGGTACTAGATGATTAGGTGTAGCATGCAAGAATTGCTTTGTGGAGAGCGAGCGCGCGACATGGTGCGCCATTCGTGGAAGCGCAAAGCCGCGCCTGCGAGAGATTGCCATGAGTCTTTTTTTTTTTTTCGTGACGCAAAAGTTACAGTAGCTTGACAATCGGTTGATATCACGAATACTGAAAGTTTAATAAAAATAGTACATAACATCTTACAGGGATGGGCGAGCACTCATTAAAAGCGTCTCGTCATAGCGGATCGAGTGCCGTAGTCATATGTTAAGATTCATAAATAATTAAGATTGTAAAGAGCAATAAACAAAGTTTGATAGGAAATTGTTTATAAAGTTCAATAGAAAATTCATGGCGTAAAGAACGGCACTATATAATATTTTGGGTGGTATCACACGTATTTTGAACTAGTTAAGTTATAGTATACATTTAAATTGCAATAGTTTTCATTGTTTTCTAATTATTATTAACGTTTATCGTCCATAATTAATTAATTATTATAGATTTGAAGATTTTGAGCAGCGCAATGTGCAGATCGCTTTAGATTACGTCTAAAAACAGCGCTATATACAGTCTTACGTTCAAACTATGCAGCACAGATGTAAACAAACAAATTTGCGGTAAGTGGCGAAATTGTGCAAAAACTATAACTTTATTTACGGGCGATAGAATAATCCTAGAAATTAATGTAACGTAGTAAATACGATGTACGTCTTAGCGCGGCTTCGATGGTGTACTTATTTCTGTTGAGGGATGTATGTGTCAAAATTTGTTATCATAACTGGTGAGACTGGCACTTGCATAACCAGGGGGGTAGAGGGGGGGGGGGGGGGTAGACACCAGAGCCTATATAAGTGAGCGGCCGTCTTGGCCAGGGGTTAGTCGTTGGTCAGTTTCTTGGCGGTTGGGTGGCCCATGTGGTCGTTTGAGTAAGAATTTTTCGCGCCGATTTATTTCGACAAAGAGTATTGTTTAATGAAGCAAGTGTGCAAGGACATGTTTGGTGCACTGGACGTGCTACGATTATTTGTGTGAGTACGAATTACGAGGTATACATCGGCGTAAGTGAACATGTGGCGGTCTGTGATTTCGCGCCAAAACTGATAGAACAAAGAGGACAGTGGGACTTGTGGTGCTGTTCGAATTGGTTGAGTAATTTTCGATTATAGCAGCCCACATTACTGCTATTGGGGGCTCGGAGTCAAATTGTTATTAAAGTAAAACTGTAAACCGTCTCACCAGTGCTAATTTCATTGCGTGAAAGAAAAGGACGACGCCAATAAAAAGTGACTGAACTGTCGTGAAAAATGATTTTGCTATATAATAATCGCCTAATTTCGGTTTCCTGGCATATACTGCATTCATGGCTGAGTGAAAATTAATTCAAAAACTATAACTAATGCGCGGGTGTGGAACAGTGTACTAATGAACCAAGTGAGGAAATCATTCCCTGAGACTTACGTGAGAGCCAAAATTTGCACTAACATTTTTAACGAACATTTGTATATGGATGTTCGTTTGAACTCTTCAACCACAATTATTTAACAGCCCCGTCACTGTGTCACCTGTCCGAGTTCCCACATCACCCCCAAGTGCACATGCCCCAAACCATTACATAGCGTCCCCCAGCTTGAACAGTCCCCTGCTGACATGTAGCGTCCATGGATTCGTGAGATTGTCTCCATACCCATACACGACCATGCGCTCGATACAACTTGAAACGAGACTCGTTCAACCAGGCATCATGTTCCCAGTCACCAACAGTCCAATATTGATGTTGACAGGCCCGGGCGTGTCGTAAGGCTTTGTGTCGTGCAGTCACAAAGGGTACAAGAGTCGGCCTTCGGCTCCTAAAGTCCATATCGATGATGTTTCGTTGAATGATTCACATGTTGACCCTCGCTGAAGGCCCAGCATTGAAATCTGCAGCAATTTGCGGGAGGGTTGCACTTCTGTCACGTTGAACGATTCTCTTCAGTTGTCGATCGTCCCGTTCTTGCAGGATCTTTTTCGGGCCGCAGCGATGTCGGATATTTGATGTTTTACCGGATTCCTGATATTCACAGTAGACTTGTAAAATGGTCGTACTAGAAGATGCCCACTCCATCGCTACCGTGGAGGTGCTGTGTCCCATCGCCCGTGCGCAGGCTATAGAACCACGTTCAAACTCACTGAGATCTTGATAACCTGCCGTTGAGTCAGCAGTAATCCATCAAACAACTGCGCCAAACACATGTCTTATACAGGCGTTGCGGAACGCAGCGCCGTATTCTGCCTGTCTACATATCTCTGTATTTGAATATGAAGGCCTATACCAGTTTTTTTTAGCGGCTTCCGCCTGTAACACTAAGTTGTAGCGTACCTCTTGAGACAATCTGTATACACGAATCACTCATATATCACTCTTACCACATATTCTAAGCTGTATTTCATTAATTAGACTCAAATTGGACAAAGACAAGAAGCTAACTCAGTCATGGCGTATTGAAAGGAATTATCCTAGCTTTTTCCTTGAGTAATGTAGGGAAACTTAAATGTGGGTAAAACGACTTCGATTTGAACCGCGATATTTCTGAATGCCATGTCACTGTCTTAATCAGCGCCAGGTCCCTCTGTTAGGTAGTACCAGTAAACTGCTAGTCCTTTAGAGAATCGAAGTCTCATGTATAGAGCATCTTCAAAAGTCTGATTATAAATGAGTTAATGCGTTAAATATTTGACTTTAACCACGTAAGAAAGGAAAAGTTTAGGAAAGATTTGAAATTATGCTTATTGTTTGTTGTTAGTTGCCAACTGCTGTCATTGTGCAACACAGCAAGAATATTGTAGTATTGTCCAGAGATCGCAGTGCTACGCCAAAGTCGGAAATGTACATCGATTCCAGAGACATTAGCGAGTTCTCGCAGCAGTTCGCAACAACGAATGAGAGACGCTCCTGAAAAGCACGCCCACACAAAGGTCCAAATAGAGCTCAGCAGGAAACTTGCTGCCCAGTTTTCAACCTCAGCTGAAGAGTCAACATCATTGATTAGTATTAAAGTGTTATTCAAGTCCCAGATAGAAATATACAGAGTGTTTATAAATTGAATATCGGGGTTTTAACGCTTTATAATATTTATTATATTAAACTTACAGTTAGAAATGATACGTCAAATGAAAGAGCAACTCAAACAGTTTTACCAAGAACCTTATAAATGTTCAATGTGAGCACCATTTGTACCACGACACACACCAGGTCTATAGCCGAGTTCTTCCCAAACGTTGGTAAGTATTTCTTGAGTGATTGTAGCAACAGCTGCTTCAATCCGGTTTCTTAATTCAGGGAGGTCTGCTGGTAGCGGAGGCACATACACACGATCCTTGATGAAGCCCCAAAGGAAAAAAAATTGCTTGGCGTTAGGTCGGGTGAAGGTGAAGGCCATGCAAAGCAAGAGCTATCGTTGGGCCCCTTGCAGCCTATCCAGCGCTTGGATACAGTGAAGTTCAACCAATCACGTACTTCGCTAAGCCAGTGAGGTGGTGCACCATCTTACTGGAAAATGATGTTCTCTTTCTCATCTTCTTCCAACCGAGGGAAGAGCCATTGCTGTAGAGTATCGAGGTAAGAAGTGCCAGTTACAGTAAGTTCACCAAAAAAGAAATACCCATAAACTTTCCGGTGGGATACGGCACAAAAAGAGTCACTTTAGGGGAATCTCGCTGCATTTGTACCACCTCTTGAGGATTTTCTGATCCCCAGATGCACACATTATGAGTGTTAACATGTCCACAAGGTGAAAGGTCGATTCATCACTGAAGACACATGATCCAGAAAATCTTCATCGTCATGAAACAACATTTCGTCTGCGAAGTTGGCACGTAATCCATGGTCTGTCGGCTTTACAGCCTGTAATAACTGTGAATGGTAAGACGTAGATGTACGCGTTTTCTTAAAACTTTATTAACAGTCGACACGGGAACTTGTAATTCACGACTGGCATTCCGCACAACGACGTATTTTTGGCTGGGACGGTCTTCCCCCAATGGAAAAGCAGACAGTAGCGGGAAAAAATGGGTGTCAAGTCGAGACTGGTACTTTTCGAATGAAGAGCTCAGGGGAATGTGATTCCAAACACTTGGATTTGCAGCAGTATTCTAAAAGAGGACAGACGAGCGTAGTGTAGGCAGTCTCCTTAGTAGGTCTGTTACATTTTCTAAGTTTCCTGCCAATAAAACGCAGTCTTTGATTAGTCTTCCCCACAACATTCTCTATGTGTTCCTTCAAATTTAAGTTGTTCGTAATTGTAATACCTAGGTATTCAGGTACTGGGACATGAAGAAGCTCGCACAGGATAGAGTAGCATGGAGAGCAGCATCAAACCAGTCTCAAGACTGAAGACCACAATAATAACAGGTATTTAGTTGAATTTACGGTTTTTAGATTAGACTGATTAATCGTGTATGACTTAATTTTATCACTGATGTGGATGACCTCACACTTTTCGTTATTTAGGGTCAACTGCCACTTTTCGCACCATTCAGATATCGTTTTCAAATCGTTTTGCAGTTTTTTAATCTTGTGATACTTTATTAGTCGATAAACGACAGCGTCATCTGCAAACAACCGAAGACGGCTGCTCAGATTGTCTCCAAAATCGATTTTATAGATAAGGAACAACAAAGGGCGTATAACACTACCTTGGGGAACGCCAGAAATCACTTCTACACTCCTGGAAATTGAAATAAGAACACCGTGAATTCATTGTCCCAGGAAGGTGAAACTTTATTGACACATTCCTGGGGTCAGATACATCACATGATCACACTGACAGAACCACACGCACATAGACACAGGCAACAGAGCATGCACAATGTCGGCACTAGTACAGTGTATATCCACCTTTCGCAGCAATGCAGGCTGCTGTTCACCCATGGAGACAATCGTAGAGATGCTGGACGTAGTCCTGTGGAACAGCTTGCCATGCCATTTCCACCTGGCGCCTCAGTTGACCAGCGTTCGTGCTGGACGTGCAGTCCGCGTGAGACGACGCTTCATCCAGTCCCAAACATGCTCAATGGGGGACAGATCCGGAGATCTTGCTGGCCAGGGTAGTTAACTTACACCTTCTAGAGCACGTTGGGTGGCACGGGATACATGCGGACGTGCATTGTCCTGTTGGAACAGCAAGTTCCCTTGCCGGTCTAGGAATGGTAGGACGATGGGTTCGATGACGGTTTGCATGTACCGTGCACTATTCAGTGTCCCCTCAACGATCACCAGAGGTGTACGGCCAGTGTAGGAGATCGCTCCCCACACCATGATGCCGGGTGTTGGCCCTGTGTGCCTCGGTCGTATGCAGTCCTGATTGTGGCGCTCACCTGCACGGCGCCAAACACGCATACGACCATCATTGGCACCAAGGCAGAAGCGACTCTCATCGCTGAAGACGACACGTCTCCATTCGTCCCTCCATTTACGCCTGTCGCGACACCACTGGAGGCGGGCTGCACGATGTTGGGGCGTGAGCGGAAGACGGCCTAACGGTGTGCGGGACCGTAGCCCAGCTTCATGGAGACGGTTGCGAATGGTCCTCGCCGATACCCCAGGAGCAAGAGTGTCCCTAATTTGCTGGGAAGTGGCGGTGCGGTCCCCTACGGCACTGCGTAGGATCCTACGGTCTTGGCGTGCATCCGTGCGTCACTGCGGTCCGGTCCCAGGTCGACGGGCACGTGCACCTTCCGCCGACCACTGGCGACAACATCGATGTACTGTGGAGACTTCACGCCCCACGTGTTGAGCAATTCGGCGGTACGTCCACCCGGCCTCCCGCATGCCCACTATATGCCCTCGCTCAAAGTCCGTCAACTGCACATACGGTTCACGTCCACGCTGTCGCGGCATGCTACCAGTGTTAAACACTGCGATGGAGCTCCGTATGCCACGGCAAACTGGCTGACACTGACGGCGGCGGTGCACAAATGCTGCGCAGCTAGCGCCATTCGACGGCCAACACCGCGGTTCCTGGTGTGTCCGCTGTGCCGTGCGTGTGATCATTGCTTGTACAGCCCTCTCGCAGTGTCCGGAGCAAGTATGGTGGGTCTGACACACCGGTGTCAATGTGTTCTTTTTTCCATTTCCAGGAGTGTATTTTACTCGATGACGTTCCGTCAAGCCGGCCGGAGTGGCAGAGCGGTTCTAGGCGTTACAGTCTTGAACCGCGCGACCGCTACGGTCGCAGGTTCGAATCCTGCCTCGGGCATGGATGTGTGTGATGTCCTTAGGTTTGATAGGTATAAGTAGTTCTAAGTTTTAGGGAACTGATGACCACAGCAGTTAGTTTCCATAGTGCTCAAAGCCATTTGAACCATTTGAACTTTCCGTCAATTACTACGAACTGTGACCTCTCTGACAGGAAATCACAAATCCAGTCACATAACTGAGACGATATTCCATAAGCACGCAGTTTCACTACGAGCCGCTTGTGTGGTACAGTGTGAAAAGCCCTCCGGAAATCCAGAAATAAGGAATCGATCTGAAATCCCTTGTCAATAGCACTCAACACTTCATGTGACTAAAGAGCTAGTTATGTTTCACAGGAACGATGTTCTTTAAACCCATATTTGACTGTGTCTTCGAGGTAATTCATAATGTTTGAACACAATATATGTTCCAAAATCCTGCTGCATATCGACGTTAATGATATAGGCCTGTAAATTAGTGGATTACTCCACTACCTTTCTTGAATATTGGTGTGACCTGTGCAACTTTCCAGTCTTTGGGTATCGATCTTTCGTCGAGCGAACGGTTGTATATGATCGTTAAGTATGAAGAAAATGCTTCAACATACTCCGAAAGGAACCTAACTGGTATGCATTCTGGACCAGAAGACTTGCTTTTATTAAGTGATTTAAGTTGCTTCACTACTCCGAGGATATTTACTTCTACGTTACTCATGTTGACAGCTGTTCTCGATTCGAATTCTGGAATATTTACTTCGTCTTCTTTTGTAAAGGCATTTCGGAAGGCTGTCGTTAGTAACATTGCTTTGTCAGCACAGTCTTCCATAGTATCTTCATTTCTATCGCAGAGAATGCATTGATTGTTTCTTGCCGCTAACATACTTCACATCGAGACAAAGTTTCGTTTTGAAGTCCCATTAATTTCGAGCTTCTGTAAAAGATTGCCAGTCTTGGGGATTTTGTGTCTGTTTAAATTTGGCATGTTTGTTTCGTTGATTCTGCAACAGTGTTCTAACTCATTTTGTGTACCAAGGAGGATCAGCTCCAACGTTTGTTAATTTCTTTGGTACAAAACTCTCAATTGCTGCCGATACTATTTCTTTGAATCTAAGCTACATCTGGTCTACACTTATCAATTTGGAATGTCTCTCATGAAGGCATCAAGTGAATTTTTATCTGCTTTTTCGATTAGGTATATTTTTCGCTTATTTTTCGAGGATTTGGTGATTAAATATTCAGTCTCGCTGCGACAACTCTATGTTCACTAATCCCTAATCAGTTTTGATGCTCGTTATTAACTCCGGATTATTTGGTGCTAAGAGGTCAAGTGTGTTTTCACAACCGTTTACTATTCGTGGGGGCTCATGAGCTAAATGCTAGGGATAATTTTCAGAGAATGCGTTTAGCACAATTTCGGATGATATTTTATGTGCACCTCCGCAGTTAAACATGTATTTTCACCAAAATATCGAGGGTAAATTCGTCACCACGAACTATTATCGTATGAGTCGGGTACGTGTTTCAAATCAAACTGAAGTTTTCTTTGAAGCTTTCAGCAACTGTATCATCTGAATTGGGAGGTCGGTAAAAGGATCCTGTTATTGTTTTATTCCGGTTGCCAACAATGACCTCTGCTCATACTAACTCACAGGAAACATCTACTTCAATTTCGAGAAAAGTTAAACTACTTCTGACAGCAACAAACACGCCACCGCCAACCGTGTTTAGCCTCCTATCCTTTCGGAAAACCGTTAGGTTCTTCGCAAAAAGTTCGATTGGTACAGACGTGAGCAACGACCTACAGTTGGCTGCACCATGTGCTCTTCTTGGCATCCGAGAGGACACTTTCCACATCTGCAATGACTCCACCCGGTGTGCACACGGAGTGCACGTTGGTTTTCTTACCCTACTTGTCAGCCAAGTCCGTAAGGGGCCCCATAACGCGCCTAACGGTGGAGCTCCCAACAACCAATAATCCCACACTCTGTGATTGCCCGGATCTTGCAGGCTGAGTTGTTTCCTGTGAAACAGGACGGGCGACAGCATCTGACCCAGCGACAGTGTCAGCCACAAGCAGCACCTGCAACCGGGGAGGCCTTACGTGCGACCCCCAGGGAAATCTTTCGCCGCCTGCTTCTCCCAGGAGCGACCTATCACTCGAACACAGATGAGGGGTCAGCCTCAGTGCGAGCAATAACTGGGTTGGCCACCGGTGAGGACCGATCAGAGAACTATGATGTGCTGGATGCCCGTTGGAACCCCTCGGCCGGCCCAAAACAGTGGTGCCCATCCACTGCAGCCTCAAGCTGTGTAACCGAAGTCATCATAGTCTGAAGCTGAGAGCGAAGTGTCACCAACTCTGCTCGCATCCGCACACAACAATCGCAGTCCCTGTCCATAGTAAAGACCGTAGAAAACTAAACTATGCAGATAAACGGACTATCGGCAGGTTCTGCGCAACTCTACTGTAGACCCTGAAGAAAACGCACGAACTGTGTCTAGCGAAACTCAGATATCCAAAACACTAACTACCGAAGCACTCAGGTGAAACTAAATAATTTGCCCCTGATTAGGAACTTCTAATAAGTTACAAAATCGGTTTACTTTCCGACGCAAACGAAAACGCGAGAACTGTGCCTGTTAGGTGTTAAATTTACATTCAGAAACTCAAGAAACTAAACTATTAAAGCACACAGATGATATAATAAAATTCGCTCCTGGTTAGGAACTCGTAAATGTCACAAAAGCGGTTACTTCCCTGTAGCTGCGTCTGTCTCGGTCAGCTACTACTGTCTGACTGACACAGTTGGTGATAGGTTCTGGATGGTGAACAGCCAGTATAACTTCTGAGGAGAGTTTTACGTTTGTGTTTGAGGGACGCAGACTTGCATGCAGCAACGAGTGGTACTCGATTGTGTTGGTGATTGATCCCGGGCAGTTAACGCCCACTACCGTACGTTGACTTCTGAAGGCACTTTATTTTTCGAGAGGTCTCAATGTGTTCCAGAGTAGGAATCTAACTTTTCCACTTTTATTATGGAACTGAGTATAGACAGAGTATGAGTTTCTACTTGTCATCTCATGTGGGTTAATTTTTAATTATCGTGTTGAATTGTGAGCTAGTTTTCAGCTGGTGAATATTTCATGTATTGTGATTACAAAATGGACTTAGCCTTTCTGTGTGTTTGATTACCATTTAGTTTGAGGATATTGCTACCATTCTTCCTTGCATTCGATGAGGGTATTTTCTGTCTGTATTTTAACTAAGTATTTCTGTGCCACTTCTTGTTTATTTGAGATGTCTTTTCTTTAATAAACGTTATTCAACATCATTCTCTGTTGTCCACATCAAATCAATTACAGATGTTGGAATAGAATCCTTGTTATTAAATTATTCATTTAACTTTTATTTTGTATTTCTGTGTATTTGACTAACTTGCAGTTCTAGGCCATGCCTAGACTATGTGACTGTAAGATCACAGCTACAGTTTATTGTTTCATATCAAATTAGAAGAGGGACATGAAAGCAGACATGCATGGCTCGACACTATGTTTACAGTGAACTATTCTTTCTTAAAAAGAGCTGTGCATAGCCCAAGAACCTAAAGTACGAATAATCATGGATACAGACGCAACTGGTTTGCTTATACTGGACGCCGTTTGGAATAGCAATTACACTAGCGGTAACCGTTAGGTACCATTGTATGCATTATCTGCATAAATGTAAACGTACATGAGCTGAAGTCAAAGGGCAATAGGAAATTAAAGAAGAAGTCTTATGAAACTAAAAAAGTAACTCTACTGTAAAATAACGCAAAATAATAATAAAAAGAAGGTAGCCTGTTTTGAAGTGCACATCTTTGCATGTATGTGAAATTAAAACCAGCTGTGGGAAAACATTCAGTACTGTAACTGCAGTATCATCCAAAGATAATGGCACCATACAAAAGTCGGCAACACACTTTGATAACACAGACATTAGCGATGGCTCGATGCACTCCACAGTGACGAATGGGAGACGCCAAAGAAGTCACGACTTCTCTCTCAGCACAGCAGCGCTCCCACACAAAGGTCACTATGGAGCCGAGTGTGGAACCACTCTCCCCAGTTATTGCTGAAGCAGTCAAAATCATAAATTTAAAGTGTTATTCAGGCCTCGGATGTAAATGTACTTCTTTAAATGTTGAACTTCGTACTTCAGGAGAACAGTTTGTTAATTAATGCATTAAGGGGTACATTAATAGTCAATGACAGTTACACATACTCTTCATACTCCTTTGACAAAAGGATTTTATCAAGTTAAGTAAATATTTTTATTCATTCATACAATAAAGTGAACTAATATTTCATATGTTTTAGTCTGGTGAACCCTCTCCCAGAGCAATCAAAGAAACCAGAGTTATGGCCAGGCGATTTCGTTTTCGTCTGGTCGTAACAGTAACATACTTGGACCTTCCTTGGCATTCTGTTCACAAGGTGTCAAGATGTTACGCCTCAAGTCAGCCCAATCTCACCAAGAATTACCCTCATGAGGTTACTCAGAGTGTGAGGAAGTTTCCTGCAATGATATTCTATTAGTTTCAACTGATCCCTAACATGTTCGAACAGGTCTACGTCAGCAGATACCACAGGCCTTTCTATTCCATTGCTTCTTGGCTCCTAGAGGAAAGCATTCGTAAATTATTGTGGTGTGGTCGTGTGTTATTGTCTTGAATGATGAACACTTCGCCGAATAATTGATGAGGGGTTGCACAACAGGTTTAAGGATGCTGACACTGTTTCCGCAGAGCAGTCAAATTACTCTCGATATTGATTAAAGAAGTGATACAAACTCCAAATATAGCTGATCCAAGCCCCTGCCAAACCCATCGATCTGCCCGACTGTCTAACCGCCTCTGTAACCAAAGTCACTATAGGATGCTTTTGTGGTGGTACTCGACAAGATAGAAAACTGATTCGAATAATAGAGGTGAAAGAAATTTTCACTGCCGGTATTTCTCTAGAGAGGGGAGGAAAGATGGTGGAATAAAGTTACTAACTTTGTGCAAATGTTCTGTATTAAACTCTAGAGCTCTCAGCAATCTTATGAAGTGAGAGTAGACTGTTGCTGTTATCTACCTGTCTAATGTCGACGTCATGTCCCAGCACTCCTTCCCCTTGTCTCACCAACAACATACAACACAAACATATCACAATACTATACACACATTCATTACACTCACCTACACGCAAAAAATAGATATGAGGCACAGCTCTCACTCATGCTGAAGGAAAGGGCCACTGTGCGTGGCAGAAGAAAATCCTTTCTGGCTAGGTGGCTGAACCTACTTCTTGTTTTTTGGCGAAAACACAACAGAAATTTTTTACTACTGATATTGCACTTGTATCTGGCCAAGTCCGCACTGTTCTGTGACGATCATAATTCTCAGAAAAACCATACACTTATAGAAGGAGATAATCCAAACATCGAGTGTTCACTTGTCCATCTTCTCCACAAACCTTAGCGCTAGAAGATTTGTGCTGTTGCTTGTGAGAGACGTTTAGACAACATATTCATCGTGTGGAGACGGTTGCCTACTGTCTGTTTCAAGTAGTGTAGTATCAGAGCAATGTTGTTGTTGTGGTGGTCTTCAGTCCTTAGACTGGTTTGATGCAACTCTCCATGCTACTCTATCCTATGCAAGCTCCTTCATCTCCCAGTACCTGACCTTCTTCTGGTCAAGTTGTGCCACAAACGTCTCTTCTCCCCAATCCTATTCAATACTTCCTCATTAGTTATGTGATCTACCCATCTGATCTTCAGCATTCTTCTGTAGCACCACATTTCGAAAGCTTCTATTCTCTTCTTGTCCAAACTATTTATCGTCCATGTTTCACTTTCATACATGGCTACACTCCATACAAATACTTTCAGAAATGATTTCCTGACACTCAAATCTATACTCTATGTTAACAAATTTCTCTTCTTTAGAAACGCTTTCCTTGCCATTGCCAGTCTACATTTTATATCCTCTCTACTTCGAGCATCATCAGTTATTTAGCTATCCAAAATAGCAAAACTCCTTTACTACTTTAAGTGTCTCATTTCCTAATATAATTCCCTTAGCATCACCCGACTTAATTCGACTACATTCCATTATCCTCGTTTTTCTTTTGTTGATGTTCATCTTATATCCTCCTTTCAAGATACTATCCATTCCGTTCAACTGCTCTTCCAAGTCCTTTGCCGATGTCATCGGCGAACCTCAAAGTTTTTATTTCTTCTCCATGGATTTTAATACCTACTCCGAATTTTTCTTTTGTTTCCTTCACTGCTTGCTCAATATACAGATTGAATAACATCGGGGAGAGACTAAAACCCTATCTCACTCCCTTCCCAACCACTGCTTCCCTTTCATGTCCCTCGACTCTTATTACTGCCATTTGGTTTCTGTACAAATTGTAAATAGCTTTTCGCTCCCTGTATTTTACCCCTGCCACCTTCAGAATTTGAAAGAGAGTATTCCAATCAACATTGTAAAAAGTTTTCTCTAAGTCTACAAATGCTAGAAACGTAGGTTTGCCCTTCCTTAATCTAGCTTCTAAGATACGTCGTAGGGTCAGTATTGACTCACGTGTTCCAACATTTCTACGGAATCCAAACTGATCTTACCCGAGGTCGGCTTCTACTAGTTTTTCCATTCGTCTGTAAAGAATTCGCGTTAGTATTTTGCAGCTGTGACTTATTAAACTGATAGTTCGATAATTTTCACATCTGTCAGCACCTGCTTTCTTCGGGATTGGAATTATTATATTCTTCTTGAAGTCGGAGGGTATTTCACCTGTCTCGTACGTCTTGCTCACCAGATGGAAGAGTTTTGTCAGGACAGGCTCTCCCAACGCCGTCAGTAGTTCTAATGGAATGTTGTCTACTCCTGAGGCCTTGTTTCGACTAAGGTCTGTCTGCGCTCTGTCAAACTCTTTACGCAGTATCGTATCTCCCATTTCATCTTAATCTACATCCTCTTCCATTTCCATAATATTGTCCTCAAGTACATCGCCCTTTTACGGACCCTCTATATACTTCTTCCACCTTTCTGCTTTCCCTTCTTTGCGTAGAACTGGGTCTCCATCTGAGCTCTTGATGTTCATACAAGTGGTTCTCTTATCTCCAAAGGTCTCTTTAATTTTCCTGTAGGCAGTATCTATCTTACCCCTCATGAGATAACACTCTACATCCTTACATCTGTCCTCTAGCCATCCCTGCTTCGCCATTTTGCACTTCCTGTCGATCTCATTTTTGAGACGTCTGTATTTCTTTTTGCCTGCTTCATTTACTACATTTTTATATTTTCTCCTTTCATTTAATTAAATTCAATATTTCTTCTGTTACCCAAGGATTTCTACTAGCCCTCGTCTTTTTACCTACTTGATCCTCTGCTGCCTTCACTACTTCATCTCTCAAAGCTACCCGTTCTTCTTCCACTGTATTTCTTTCCCCCATTCCTGTCAATTGTTCCCTTATGCTCTCCCTGAAACTCTGCACAACCTCTGGTTCTTTTAGTTTATCCAGGTCCCACCTCCTTAAATTCCCACCTTTTTGCAGTTTCTTCAGTTTTAATCTAGAGGTCATAACCATTATATAATCTATCTGAAACCTGTCAGTATCTCCAGGTTTCTTCCATGTGTAAAACCTCCTTTTATGATTCTTGAACATTTAATTATTTTGGGGGTAATATTAATTTTAGCAGCGGAAAAACACAATAAAAGCAAATATGCTCCTGTTTAAAAGATTCTGACTAAAACCTAGGGTTTCATTTATTTATTTATTTATTTATTTACTCTTCATAATTACAGCCTATTATCTGAAAAGCTGAAATAGACTATACAAATCCCATTTCCTTGGATAATAATAAGTTACATATTAATCATTTATTTCTGATACTAAACTTTAAAAAAAGAAAAAAAGAGATAAAAGGCAACTACTTCTACTATTACATAATTGCATTAAACTCTTAAGCAATTACCCATCTACAACAAACAGTACAGAATTTGTTCACTGTTTATTTTTATTTTGGTGCATGTAAATTGTAGATGGTTGTCTCCGCTATTGGATCTGCCCTCGTGCTACCTCGGTCAACATCCACAGTCTGCTGGATTCCTTGGGCACCGGGCAGCACGTCTGCAGCGTTTCCACTACATCAAGTAATTCTACCCATCACTGTTACTTCTTAAAGTCCACACTTCCATGATCACTTGCACTCACGTAATGTAGATTAGTTCAACAGTATTTCATTCGGCAGTCACCGACCTCAGTTATCTTCTTTTTATCTGCAGAATACGTTGTCTAGCCTGGACGGCAGTATGTTGACTTATGGTTGAATGCCTCGTGAAGTCATCCTTGGCATTCCTGGATACTGTGGCTGCAGTATTGCCCAAGATGCATCAGGTCCACTAGCTCCTTAGTGCTGCTATCCTTAATACCTGACGTCCATTACTCGCTGCCTCTTCATGGAGCTGGAGCGGGCAGTCCCACAATGTGTGTACCGATGTGCCCCCACTGCCGCAGGCGCAGGAATATTCATCTGTCTGCTGATTTTGTATAGATACGAGGCGTTAAGGGCCATGGCCAGTCGGGTAATGTATTAGTAAACTCGACGGGTTAAGCAATCTCATTTTTAATCTCTGCCTGATGTTAGGGAGAAATTCGTATGGTCTCCTGCCAGTGCCTGATGTCTCCCATTCATTTTGCCACAGTTACAATATGCGATCTTTCATTGTCTTTTTCGAATTGGTCTCAGTTCCAATCACCCTTATTACTTCCATTTGATTGTCTTTCTTTAACCGGTAAAAGGCTCTCCTTTTCCTACTTTCCAAGTCCAGTTGGTATATTCCTAGAATCACTAACAAAGCATCATTCGGGGTTGTGCAGTAGGCGTCCGTTAATTTTAGCAGTACACCTCTCACTATTGAGGCTGGCTTCACTAGCTGCAATCTTTGGACCCAGACGCTTGCACCATATCCTACGTCTGACGCTAATATAAATTGCTGGTATACTCTGATTGTTCCAAGGGAAGCCGAAATTGCCTGTTTTCCATGTTCGTAGTTTTATTCATCACGTTTGTACCTTTTTTACCTGCTTCCTCTACATGATGTGCACAGTAAGGACGTTCGTCCAGAAATCCCCCTAATATCTCGTTACTGCGCTTCTCCTAATCGTTATACCATTTAATTTTATTTTAGGCGGTGTTATCAGGTTCCCTTCCAGCAGGAGGTACGTTGTTTTGTGAGGTGCTAGTGACAATTTATCACTTCGACACCAGCCATCAAATTCGTGGAAGACCGCATTACATTTGTCTTCTATAATTTTTCTGGAGTCAGTATTTACAAGGAACAGCACGTCATCTGCAAATGTCACCAGTCCACTTACGTTACCGCTGTAATGTGACTTTTGTAGTATGGGCTACCACATCAACTGTCTCTTTATACCTCCCTCAGCATCTTCTCAAAAATTTACGCAAACATGTTCCTGCTCTTTTTAACATGCAATTCACCACTCACTCCCACAAGCTCCTTAATTGTAACACTCATTAGCCCATCGCTTTATTCTGCTAATACGTACCGACTCGCAATTTCTCATTCTCACGCAATCATTCAGCCCAACTCATTGTCGTTACCTCTTTTGTCTCGCTGTCAGTGCCCCAGTACCACAACCACAGTCTCCTTCGTTCTGTCCTACTACCACTACTACTACTGCTATTATTACTACCTCCTCTCTGTCACTGTCTCCCTCTTGTTCTTTCTTACCGCTACTGTGTCATTATTCCTTCCCACTGTTGTATCTTCCCACTGTCACTATCTCTCTCTTCTTCTTTCTCATATACTCTGTTTCTATTATAACTGGCTCCTTCTCTTACTGGCATGGCCTCCTTCATTCTTTTTCTAGCCCTATTCTATCTCTGTCACCTCAGTTCCAGTAATGTAATCTATGATGTTTATGTCAGTGCATGACGAACGTCACTCTGTGTTAGTGTAATAAATTTATAATTAATTAAAAATCTCATCTCTTATTTCATAAGATACTTTTACCTTTTTCATTTATTCATTTCATTCATTTACGTGGGACTTGATAGGAATTACCTTGGAACATTACATACATCATGTCAATCTTAGCTTCATGTTGGATATCCGATGCGTAACATTCGAGTAGTGTAACTGATGGGTGGTGTTGTGCCATTCTGGGATAGACGTTCAGTTGAGGTACCCCAGATACGTTCCATCAAAACGGACGTGTTGTAACCGCCCTCCAGCCATCTGTAAATACTCCACTATTTCTTTCCCTGGGAAACTTTAAGCAGCTGTCTCTATCAGAACACTAAGCAATTCCGGACATCTACACAGCCTAATAAATGCAGATTATCCCTCCTGCTTCATCCGAAATGAAGACTTCAACTCGTCCTTTTCCTGCCTAGCTGCAGTACAACTCATCTGCCAACATGTAACATTATGTGGTTGCCTTATCATTTTAAATCGTTCACTAATCGAGCAGTCGCTCGGCAACAGCTACAGTTAGCAAATAATGTTGCGAAAATGTAAAAGGTGAACGACCTGTGACGTAACTTGTTTATTGTCGAAGCGCCGTGAGAAATGCAGTGAGGTATGGACTTTGAAAACCGCGGCGCGAAAAACGGACAGAAGAAGAATACTTTTAGACTTTTTTTTTATGTACGAGATATTCTCGATGAACAGTTACTCATTCTTCTTTTGTCTCTTGCAACTTGTGTCTGACGCTCATGTCTTGCCGCCGTATTATTATCGTTAAAAATAATAATATTTTAGTGTAAAGTAAAAGTGCAATACTAAAAGTGCAATACTGCATAGCAGTAGATTTATTGTGCGACGTGTATGTGAAAACGTCAATGGAATTATTGTCATTACGAGAAGAGAAGTACCAGTCAAAACGGCATCCATGTTAAAATTCTTCATTGTATTGTAAGTTCATCTATTAATTGCCATAAATTCAGATTTATATGGAATTGGTGTATGGACTATTTATTTAATATAGAATGTATGTCTCACTCCTTCATGAAGTTATTTAATTTTCTTTATGTTTCTGCCAAATAGAGAGTTCACAGTCACGAATTCTTTCGTCGAAATCGGACGGAAGTTGTATGCGGCGAAATATTTTATCCGCGTCATATTCTACTGGTAAATGCATGATAAACTACGGTCACTTAGGAAATTCATGTTGAGCTATCCAAAAATAATTATATTTTAAATAAGCATTTAGTCTCCTCTGCAATGCAACTTCCGACTGATCAGACAATCCAACAAGAAACAGCCGCACACGGTCGGCGTTCGCAAATATATTTCCACCGCTGATTATAGCTATATGTTACAGCACAAAAGTAAACATATTGTTATAATTAGCGACGACAAACGGGGACATTTATAACTGTATGTTTAGGTATACACATTACGTAAACATATCGTTATAAACACCAAATTCCACCCACCCCCATTCATGTTCCTCGACCTTTCACATACTTAAGGCCATTCATTAAAAGTCGCCAAAAACTATTCATTGTCATGTGAGCTATGAATCGATAAAGTAGTGCAAAGGCATTCTGTACCCAGGTTCGCTAATGTAAAGCGTTCTGGAAAAGTGAAGGTGTATCTGCAGCTAATACTTTTGGAAGCATGTAGCTGACCGAGAAATCATAGGCCTCAGCAAGAGAGTTCAGTGAAATGGCTCTGAGCACTATGGGACTTAACTTCTGAGGTCATCAGTCCCCTAGAACGTAGAACTACTTAAACCCAACTAACGTAAGGACATCACACAAATCCATGCCCGAGGCAGGATTCGAGCCTGCGACCGTAGCGGTCGCGCGGCTCCAGACTGTAGCGCCTAGAACCGCTCGGCCACTTCGGCGGCTAGTTCAGCGAAAGCGTACACCAGTGAACGATAGACAAGATCATTCTGTTCTATTTCCTGTCAGTGGTAGCACTGGATCGTCATGGTATTGGACGATGGCTTGACGCCGCGTTGTTCACTGAGTTAATGTTACGTTCTGATGTTCATTACCATGCTGTAACCTGCAAGAATTATGATGTCGTAGCTTGGCTAGCGGAGCTTGGTGTAGTACGGTCTCAAGGCTATAGATGTACCGAATATTAGTCGTGTCCAGCCATGATATCGTCGTTCTAAGATGGAGATCTTGTTGCATGCACACGGTACAATATTAGCTTTTCAATTGTCCATCTGTGAGGTTGGGTATTCGTTATTCCCAACTGTTTTAATATAGCTCCTAGTATTCTACAGTGTATAGAGTTTCTTGTTGTACGTTTTTCATGTTTCTTGAAGTTTTACCCACACATTTCACCATCGAACAAATGTAATGTTGTCACTGATCGTTGAACTAATGATCCGCAACAAGGAATTATTATAAAGTACTTTCAATTTATTCTCGTCCCACAAAACATCGGACAACAATTTATCACGCACATTTTTCTTCAGCGGAATTATTATTCAAAAAAGCGATCCTACTACAGAAATGTTTCGAATTTTTTGCATTGATTCTGTAGCCTTAATATAGGTCACTGTTGGCAGGACGTCAAAAATTCGTGCTGTTCTACACTTTGTTCGACGTGACAGTTATAAGGGGCGGTAAAAAATATCGGTCTGAGGCTGCTGCTGCGGCGTATACGCAACGTAGCGCGACTCCGATGCTGGTATATAAGCACCGACATGTATCGTAGCTATTAGTGTGGCATTTGTGTCTTTCCGACGGGCGTGCGGTAAATCCGAAATCGTGAACTACGGCGACATTATTACAAGGCGTTCAAACAGGACCAACGGGTGGTTATTCTTTTATTGGCTTTCGCGCCCCACCACCTTTTCCATTCTACCACAGAACGGAGTTCTACCTATGATCCCTACACCTTTTCAATTTACACATCTGCTTACACAAACCTTAAGTATGAACCATCTACAATTGCATGACAGCATATACATACAAAATTGACATAATTAATTACAGCTGTACTTGAAATATTACATAATTATTTACAAAATATGTTTTAATACATTTATTCCACCTATGTCAAGAGGTTATTTTGAAACGTCCCCTTAGAAAAATTGTACAAGACTGTGCTTAAACTGACACTCAATTATTTTTTTAGCGCAACGCAATCTGACTTTCAGTAATCCCTACAAGAGAATGGCCCTGACTAAATTAACCTATACCTTTCACAAATCACTTACCTCACAAAAATCTTCGTTACTCGAACTACTGCAATACAGCGAGCGCCACTATTGCCAGCTAAATAAAAGACTAACTACTGAAGGCACTAACTACTGATAGGCATACTTAGCAAATGAAAGATTTTCATAGAGAACAAACAATGTATTTACCTTAATAGTGTTCCAAAGTCATAATGTATATAGCAGTTCATGACATCCAGTCTTACAAATTTCAAAACTCCGCCATCTCTCTCCTCACATCCACCACTGCTGGCGGCTCACCTCCAACTGCGCAACGCTACGCGCTGTTAACATCCATCTGCCCAACACTACAATGGCAGACAACAATTCAAACTAACCACAGACTGCGCACAGCACAGCCAGTGATTTTTCATACACAGCGCTGTGTGGCGTTACCAATAAGAAAACCTAAACAGCCTACCTACAATTTTAAATAGATAAACTACACTTAACAAAAGCTTACTCTAGTTATAGTATTTTCTTACTTATTCAAAATTATTATGGAAGAAAATAATTTTAAAATGTACAGATTCATGGCAGTATTATATTTACAACAGCATTACTGTGGTGTCACCGCCACACACCACACTTGCTAGGTGGTAGCCTTTAAATCGGCCGCGGTCCGGTAGTATACGTCGGACCCGCGTGTCGCCACTATCAGTGACTGCAGACCGAGCGCCGCCACACGGCAGGTCTACAGAGACTTCCTAGCACTCGCCCAGTTGTACAGCCGACTTTGCTAGCGATGGTTCACTGACAAATTACGCTCTCATTTGCCAAGACGATAGTTAGCATTGCCTTCAGCTACGTTATTTGCTACGACCTAGCAAGGCGCCAGTATCCGTACTATTGATATTGTGAATCATGTACCATAAAGAGCGACGTTCTCGATTAATGGATTAAAGTTAAGTATTCCACCAGCTACGTCCGTTTTTCTCCATTCTGATTCCCTTGTCATGTTCCAGACCTCACGCCAGCCTGCGTGAGCTAAAACGGGTGCATTTCGGCCTCCTTTATGTATACGGGTTGGCTCTCCTGCCAACCACAACAATTACAGTCTCTCTCTCTGGTATCTTCCGTGGAGTCGTTCGTCCCCTGTGCTCTGGTCGCTGCAAGTATTCCTTAGGCAGCGCTCTGGACATTCTGCCTGCACTGAGTACTAACAATTCCTAAATTTCATACAAAATCATGAATTACCGTGCTGCGCGATTTTGTGGTGGTGTTCCTGCCGCTAGTTACTACACAGTTCTGACATTCCGAACGGCGGATCTTCAGTCTTTACAGTGGTAGGACTTAAACGTTCTGGTACCGTATTGACGAGAACGCGAAAGTACCGTTGCACATGGCGTACGCGACAGGACTTTTGAAGCGGCAAAAGTCTAGAGCAAAGGTCCAGAGACACGAATTTGTAGTAGTTTGGGAGGTGTGACTCAATTACGTGGCCATTTAAAAGTAATCTGTGAGCTATATTTAATAAAATCATGGGTAAAGAAATAGGCACGAGTACCCCAGTAACAACAACAGGGAATGTAGTTGAGCAGGCCAAAATGGACAGTCAGACAGACAAACATAAAAGCAACAACAAAACATAGCAGGAGACAAAGAAAGGGATGATGACTTCTTTGACATGTGGAGCCCATCACCCATTAAGAAAGAAATATAGACGAGGAAACTGGAGTAGTATCGGGCTATGTAACCGAGAAAGCCAAAATTGAAAGTAGTTATGTATTGGACATTCACGACTTACTGAGAACATTAATTCAACAAAATAGTAACCTAAAAAAGAAAGTCGGTACACAAATTAGAACACAAAATCACCAAATTATGGAACAGAGTAACCAAATTAGTAAACAGGGAAAATACATAATTAAGAGACTTGATGATGAGCGATGTGTATGGGGCAGCATGTCTGTCGAAAACCAGCGTTGTGGAATGGTGCACCAAGGGATGCTGCTGCTACATGATGACGAACGTCCAAATATCGTAAATGTCGTTACGCAGAAGTTACGCCAGCTCAAGTGAGAGACACTCGAGAGCCAGCCCTAAGGCCCTGATTCCTCTCTGTGTGATTATCCTGCCTTCGGTCCCTTCAAAAAGGCTTCGAACGTTGGACAGTTCCTGTCGGAAGAGGTTGAGCAGCAGGCACCTGCGGAATTTCCCACGCAGCAAGACACGATGTTTGACCAAATGGGTATCTTCAACCCGGTACGTCAGTGGAATAATTGCCTCAATGCTCACTGCGGTTTGGCCTGATTGACATACCGATACTGGGTTGTACGACATCCCAGCGGAAACTTCTCGATCGCCCCTTACGCAGGATGAGTCAGCTGGCACTATCGATGTCGATTGTTGCAACATGCAGATATGGCTTTCAAAAAACTACACGTGAAATACTCATATTCTTTTTCGCTGCTACAGGACCTTATCGTAGTAAATTTGACGTAGCTAAATTTTGTATCAGGATATCACTAAACGCCGTACTTTCTAGTTATTCAAGAGAAACGTACAAAAGTGACTTTCAAATGCACCCCTCTCCCACACTCAACTCCCACCTACTAGGATTTCTCGCATGTTGTTCACGGCAGCCCCTCCTAATGCCGTACAAATACTGCACGAATTATTTCCCCCATTCGCCATTTTTTGGTCTTCAATGACTGGCCTTATTACACCACCGGCTTAGTCGAGCACTTACAAATAAATTTTATCTATTTTGTGAAGTTTAACAGCATAAATTAAACAATTACATTGTTTTGTTCTTCAAGCCTTCTGACTACGAAACTAGTTTTAACGTGACATTTATAAAAGTCGTTTTTCTTTCCTTACCCTCATGGACACATTTAAATTAATAATGTTAATAAAATAAAGACGCTGGCGTTTAAATTAAAAATATTAATTAAACAAGCATGCTGGTGGTGTAACAGCCCAATCAATAGACACCAAAAAAGTCGAATATTGGGAATTGTTCGCATAGTCGGAAATTTTTGTACTGTGTCACGAGGTAATGGCACGAACAATATCCTAGTAACCCAGCCTGGTGTGGGGATACAGGTGCGTTTGGAGGTCATTTCTGTACTTTTTTTAATAAATCGAAAATCGTGGTGTCCGGCAAAAACGTAGTCCGGTACAGAATTTACCAACATTAAATTTCCTACAAAAAGGTCCTTTTCATTTTTTTCCTTAGGACTAATAATTCGCGTGCAGCGAGCGAGATAATATGAAAATTTCACGCTTGGCTTTTGAGGGCCAGATATAGTATTTCTGGTTGCATAAAACGATATCGGTAAGGGCAGGTTAATCACCCTGTATATTACATATACCTTTTCGTGGATAGACAAACATACAAGCTGAGGTCTCGTATCTGCACTGCACGTGATCTGCCGATAAGGGAGGTCACCATCACACATATACAGGGTGTTACAAAAAGGTACGGCCAAACTTTCAGGAAACATTCCTCACACACAAATAAAGAAAAGAGGTTATGTGGACATGTGTCCGAAAACGCTTAATTTCCATGTTAGACCTCATTTTAGTTTCGTCAGTATGTACTGTACTTCCACGATTCACCGCCAGTTGGCCCAATTGAAGGAAGGTAATGTTGACTTCGGTGCTTGTGTTGACATGTGACTCATTGCTCATGCACATCAGTACGTAGCATCAACAGGTTCATCACGAACGTGGTTTTGCAGTCAGTGCAATGTTTACAAATGCGGAGTTGGCAGATGCCCATTTGATGTATGGATTAGCACGGGGCAATAGCCGTTGCGCGGTACGTTTGTATCGAGACAGATTTCCAGAACGAAGGTGCCCCGACAGGAAGACGTTCGAAGCAATTGATCGGCGTCTTAGGGAGCACGGAACATTCCAGCCTACGACTCGCGACTGGGGAAGACCTAGAACGACGAGGACACCTGCACTGGACGAGGCAAATCTTCGTGCAGTTGACGGTAATCCTAATGTCAGTGTCAGAGAAGTTGCTGCTGTACAAGGTAACTTTGACCAAGTCACTGTATGGAGAGTGCTATGGGAGAACCACTTGTTTCCGTACCATGTACAGCGTGTGCAGCAGCTGATTGGCCTCCACGGGTACACTTCTGCGAATGGTTCATCCAACAATGTGTCAATCCTCATTTCAATGCAACTGTTCTCTTTACGGGTGAGGCTTCATTCCAACGAGATCAAATTGTAAATTTTCACAATCAACATGTGTGGGCTGACGAGAATCCGCACGCAATTGTGCAATCACGACATCAACACAGATTTTCTGTGAACGTTTGGGCAGGCATTGTTGGTGATGTCTTGATTGGGCCACATGTTCTTCCACCTACGCTCAATGGTGCACGTTATCATGATTTCATACGGGGTACTCTACCTGTGCTGCTAGAACATGTGCCATTACAAGTACAACATGTGGTTCATGCACGATGGAGCTCCCGCACATGTCAGTCGAAGTGTTCGTACGCTTCTCAGCAACAGATTCGGTGACCAATAGACTGGTAAAGGCGGACCAATTCCCTGGCCTCCACGCTCTCCTGACCTCAACCCTCTTGACTTTCATTTATGGGGGTATTTGAAAGCTCTTGTCTACCCAACCCCGGTACCAAATGTAGAGACTCTTCGTGCTCGTATTGTAGACGGCTGTGATACAATACGCCATTCTCCAGGGCTACATCAGCGCATCAGGGATTCCATGCGACGGAGAGTGGATGCTTGTATCCTCGCTAACGGAGGACATTTTGAACATTTCCTGTAACAAAGTGTTTGAAGTCACGCTGGTACGTTCTGTTGCTGTGTGTTTCCATTCCATGATTAATGTGACTTGAAGAGAAGTAATAAAATGAGCTCTAACATGCAAAGTAAGCGTTTCCGGAGACATGTCCGCATAACACATTTTCTTTCTTTGTGTGTGAGGAATGTTTCCTGAAAGTTTGGCGGTACCTTTTATAACACCCTGTAGATAGTGGTGGGAAGTTAGTTGGTGTAATCATAATGATACTTTCATTCAAATATCTATTCAACATACTCTTAATTCACTCCGTTCCACAATGAAACAATTTATGCACTATGCGGCTAAAACGGGGTCAGATAAGATAATGATTATTTTTGTGACAACATCTACAAAAAAGAAAAATATTTTTAGGCCATTTTCCTGAATTCTCATATTTCATGCACTTGATTTAAGTTCAAAACAGAAATAGGAGGTTTCAGTAAACATCAAATGTTCAAATGTGTGTGAATTCCTAAGGGACCAAACTGCTGAGGTCATTGGTCTCTACACTTACACGCCCATGCCAGAGGGAGGGCTTAAACCTCCGGCGAGAGGGGCCGCGCAATCAGTAAACATCCTCTTCAGTATCTTCCGCGACTAATTTCTTTATTTGCACTTACCCGAAGGCTCTGACATCACCACCCCAATACAGTAGAAACTATAACGATAACATCACTATTTTAAGCGGTTAAAATTTAATTTTATTGTCCTTTCTGTGTGTAAACCGAAGGGCATATCAGCGTTGACACGTCAATCGCTCCCCAATATGGGACAATAAATAGAATGTAAAAAAATCTGTGAAAAACAAAAACAAGTCCCCATTAAAAGCGTCCTAGATCCCCAAATCGAAATAAAACACTGCTCACATGTTTAAAAAATCCATATGAGTGATTGACATTCCTATCTGGTCAGAAACAAAGTACCGTACCTTGTCTCCACCTTCCAGAAAACCCATGTAACAATTTGTTTTTAACAAGATCTTTCGAAACAAAAAAAAAATGGTTCAAATGGCTCTGAGCACTATGGGATTTAACATCTTAGGTCATAAGTCCCCTAGAACTTAGAACTGCTTAAAACTAACTAACCTAAGGACATCACACAACACCCAGCCATCACGAGACAGAGAAAATCCCTGACCCCGCCGGGAATCGAACCCAGGAACCCGGGTGTGGAAAGCGAGAACGCTACCGCACGACCACTAGATGCGTGCTCTTTCGAAACATATTTCTCGAAATATGTCCAACGGTTTCACAGTCTGTCAACTAGAAGGTGAACGAATTTGAGGTGTGTTGATAAGGACACTATGCAACTTGAGTAATAATTTTCGGTAAATCCCCTTTCAGAGGGGAGCACAGTTTTTATTCCATTTTTCCTTCATTTCAGCCCCAGGTAGCTTAACTCCGTTATTTTCGCTGAGAGGAAAATGAGAAGCCACTCAAACCGCTATTAAATATAAGCCTCATCTCCACGCAGCCAATTTACTCCTAGCGGCTCCCCGCCAACAACACCTTAGCACATCGCAGAAACAGCAGAATACAGGCAAGAGGAAAAAATTCGTCAGTATTATCAGCTCTGTCTTTCATCTTTTCTCAAATTACTTGTATACATAAAGGAAATATTTATCACAGTCTCTCCAGGTTTAAGTTCCTCTCACAGAAATAAAACATTGTTTCAAGAGAGCAAGTGCATACATTTGGTGTTGTTCTCCCAGTAAATCCGGTGGGGCGAGTGCAACATATTACGTTTTAATTCTCTCAGTATACGCGACGAAATACTGTGGTGCGAGGAATGTTACAGTTCGATGTTACAGTGCAATTTTCATCAGCACAATACGCATAATTAAGCGCACATAAATTCTTCTTTCAAAGGTGTTTCATATTTTATCCAGTCAGCATAGTCTTTTCAATATATGCGTTGGGCAAGAAATCTGTAATATAGACAGTACAAGAGTAGATAAAATAACACTAAATGGCGTACAGAAGAGGTATACTTCATGTAAAATCCAGGAGTAAATTTTCGTAAATATTCTGTACTTAGATTGAAGTAGAACGTATAGATACAATATCAAGATCATCTTTTATGTAAAAAGTGTTTGTTGATCAAGACAGTTCCACAACTTTTGCTAGCAGCAAATACTCATTTTTTATATTATTCTGTGTACTGTAAGTAGAGTACAGAGATGCCATGCCAAGAACGACTTTTATGTAAAACGTGTTTGTTGAACACGATAGTTCTATAGTTTTTGTTTAAGACAAATACTCATTTTTGGAACATAAAAAGGAAAAGATATTCTCATAGCAGAAAGTAGTCAGACAAAAGCGAATTTTGAATGCTGAAGGTCATACTGCTTTTGACCGAAGTATAAAACGTGCGTAATCACGAGAGTGCTACTCTATAATGGAGTGTGGTAACTTCGTGCAGAGAAGGTGATAATTTATGCTGAAAGTAGCCAGCGATTGAATAATGGTTGCTCTCAGTGCACAAATTTTGATTAATGTGGCACTATGCTCATTTAGCTCATAATTACAGCAATGTGTCATTGGTCTAGCAGATAAGGCCTCGTACTTTCTGTTCTTGGAAATGAATGTGAATTCTCTTGATTTCATTGAAGCAATTAGGTCAGAGAGTATCGATTTGATACTGAATTTGTGATTCTTTCATTTATCCGAACTCAATTTACGTCTAAACATTTTCAACTGAAAAAGTACCGTTAATAACAAGTCGTTTGATATGCTTCAGTGGCCTAGTCCACGCAAACGCTAATAAGAAATACTAAAGTATACAATTTTAAATATATTAAATTTTATTGTTGTTGTGACGCGATGGTCTTCAAGGAGCTGTCACGAACAGATACTTAAAGAGTCATTTTAAAAAAGATTATTGAACAGAAAACACTTCTACACCTATGAAAGTCTGGTAGTGGTTTTGTGATTAAGCACAAATGGATACTTTTTCACGTAACTTTCTCAGTAAGCGCTGGGACGCAGCTGTACTTATCTTTGCAGCGGTGCACATTGTGCCATAATTCTGGACATCTGGCCAAAATTGCAAAATCTTTTCCAATGTGGAAAAAATGGGGTATAACGAGGTTTCTGACCCTTCTGATAACGAGTTTTATATGAAACTGGAAGGTTCAAAATGGCGGATACAATATGGCGAAAAGAATCTGGAAAAAACTAATGAGCTGGACAAAAAGTGTTTTCGGCGAACATACAAATTTTAAAAGTAAACTTTATTACAAGACTGCCTTTATTACTGTCTTTATTACTGAAAATTTATATTAATAAAAATTGAAAATTTCTTTAGCCTGCTTAATCTTCTACCTCTTGTGCTTCTCGTTCATCACTCCGTTTTTTCTTCATCTTATTCCTTGCCGATATTTTTATCCTCTTCGTCATTCTGAACACCCGATTCCATATAATCTGCAGCAAATACCATGAGGGGAACAGCTTCCGACCACAATGTTCACACTTTCCTCAGAGGTGGTGTCTGCAAAAAAAAATATTTACTACTAAAATTTGAGTTAACAACATAGATTTTATCAAGCGAAAGCTTGTGTATATGAAATAATACAAATATTTTGTGGAGAGTATTTTTATATATTTAAAATAAATTTTATATAGGTGTGATGTCTGTTCTTCCAGACACATCCAAAAGAACAGACACCACATATACAGGGTGGTCCATTGATAGTGACCGGGCCAAATATATCACGAAATAAGCACCATACGAAAAAAATACAAAGAACGAAACTAGTCTAGCTTGAAGGGGGAAACCAGGTGGCGCTATGGTTGGCCCGCTAGATGGCGCTGCCGTAGGTCAAACGGATATCAACTGCGCTTTTTTAAATAGGAACCCCTATTTTTATTACATATTCGTATAGTACGTAAAGAAATATGAATGTTTTAGTTGGACCACTTTTTTCGCTTTGTGATAGATGGCGCTGTAATAGTCACAAACATATAAGTACGTGGTATCAAGTAACATTCCGCCAGTGCGGACTTTATTTGCTTCGTGATACATTACCCGTGTTAAGACGGACCTTTTACCAGTTGCGGAAAAGGTCGATATCGTGTTTATGTATGGCTATTCTGATCCAAATGCCCAAATTCCCAACGGGTGTGTGTTATGTATGCTACTCGGTATCCTGGACATCATCCAAGTGTCCGGACCGCTCGCCGGATAGTTACGTTATTTAAGGAAACAGGAAGTGTTCAGCCATATGTGAAACGTCAACCACGACCTGCAACAAATTATGATGCCCAAGTAGGTATTTCAGCTGCTGTCGCGGCTAATCCGCACATCAGTAGCACACAAATTGCACGAGAACCGGGAATCTCAAAAACATTGGTGTTGAGAATGGTACATCAACATCGATTGCACCCTTCCATATTTCTATGCACCAGGAATTGCATGGTGACGACTTTGAACGTCGTGTACAGTTCTGTCACTGGGCACAACAGAAATTACGGGGCGAAGACACATTTTTTGCACGCATTCTATTTAGCGACGAAGTGTCATTCACCAACAGCGGTAACGTAAACCGGCATAATATGCACTGTTGGCCAACGGAAAATCCACAATGGCTGCGACAAGTAGAACATTAGCGACCGTGATGGGTTAATGTATGGTGCGTCATTATGGTATGAAGGATAATTGGCCTCCATTTTATCGATGGCAATCTAAAGGAACATTAGCGACCTTGGTGGGTTAATGTATGGTGCGGCATTATGGGATGAAGGATAATTGGCCTCCATTTTATCGATGGCAATCTAAATGGTGCAATGTATGCTTATTTCCTACGTAATGTTCCACCGATGTTACTACAAGATGTTTCACTGCATGACGGAACGGCGATGTACTTCCAACGTGATGTATGTCCGGCACATAGCCCGCGTGCGGTTGAAGCGGTATTTGAATATCATAATTCATGACTGGTGGATTGGTCGTCGAAGCACCATACCATGGCCCACACGTTCACTGGATCTGACGTCTCTAGATTTATTTCTGTGGGGAAAGTTGAAGGACATTTGCTATCGTGATCCACCGACAACGCCTGGCAACATGCGTCAGCGCATTGTCAATGCATGTGCGAACATTGCGGAAGGCGAACTACTCGCTGTCGAGAGCAAATGTCGTTAGACGTATTGCCTAGTGCACTGAGGTTGACGGACCTCAGTTTGACCATTTATTGCATTAATGTGGTATTTACAGGTAATCATGCTGTAACGGCACGCGTTCTCAGAAATGATAAGTTCACAAAGGTATATGTATCACATTGGAACAATCGCAATATAATTTTCAAACGTACCTACGTTCTGTATTTTAATTAAAAAAAAACTACCTGTTACCAACTGTTTGTCTGAAACTGTGAGCCATATGTTTGTGACTATTACAGTGCTATCTATCACAAATCGAAAAAAGTGGGCCAACTAAAACATTCGGGTTCGAATCCCGATCCCGCACAAATTTTCAGCTTTCCCCACTGATTTAAATCAATGTGCGTCCGCATCCAATGTCCGTAATTCCTTTGTGTATAATTTTTTATATTTACTAATTATGTTTCTATTTTGTAATAGCTTATTAGCAACGTTACAGAAATAAAAATTGTGTGATTATTTCAGCATGTGCGTTTTATTGGTATTTTAGAAGAATTTTCATTTGTGTTTTCGCAATGTAAATAACGGCATTTTGCATCCGTCGCTTAAAAAATGGCCCCAAGGCGGAGCTCCGGCTAATAGCTGGATTTCAATGTTGAGTAGTAAAGCTGATAGTACATACTTAAGTACGGAATGAAAAAGAAGGCGGAATGTCGTGGAATGTCTCTTTCCATCGCTCACGTTTCTAATTTTTTTGCTTGCATTCCGGTAGGAAGTTAATTAACATAAAACAATAGTTAATTAATGGTTAATTATGAAATAACTGTTGTGATTAAGTTCACACCTTCTAGAATAGCCTCCGTTAAAAAAAAAAAAAAAAAAAAAAAAAAACGATCTGCTATGGCTGAACGAAAATATTTCGTCCGAACGAAATTCAACCTACTGTACGAAACTTCTTAACTCCGAACTTTTATTTATGACCACTTTTTTGGGATTCTGGCCCAAAGTGCGGCGTGACTGGCCAAGATGTTGGTCACAGTCATCCAATGGAGATGTGGCAGAACAGACTGGAGTTCGTAGACGGCTACCAAGCAAGACAAACCCTGGATACGAGATTGCCGTGGAACTGCGAGCAGTACGAAAACTGCAGCAGTGTACTGCAACGGTCGGTTGAGGTTTGGGCAGCTGTAAAGCAGACATCGTCGAGTTCAGGTAGCGCACAGTTTCTTCTTGTCGGTGTAAAGAATAAGATGACGCTCTTACTCAAGAAGCAGAAGCGATGGACTAGTCGGTTATAGTAAGACGATGCAAAGCACAAAGTGATGTGTGCTTTATGTGTCATATTTGCTATTGTCAAGCAGATTGGCCGACTAGATTGTAGTGTAGCAGTGTGCGGCAGGGTAGGTGAAGTCGACTTGCTTCGATTAGATGTTGAATGAAAGCATGGCAAGGCATTGAGAAATATGCTTGTGCAAAACTGTTGTCAAGTGTCTTGCTCAGCGTGCTGTAATATTTCGATTGCAAAATTGCAAATACGCCGGTGCCATTGTTTCATGACGGTGTACTAGCACAAAGTTATTGTGCCTTTCGCTTCCCAGCATTATCTGTTGTGTCTTTTGCGTATTGACATTTTCCTGTGGTCGATTTGGCAGTGGCAATTGCATGTGGTTCTGTTGCCTTTTGGGCCAGATGTTGGTGACAGTATAATGTAGAAAATTATAGCCAGCCAGTTGATTGCCCTGGTTCACTTTAGAACGTCCTTGTAAAATTATTAATGGACAGATGCTAGTTTCCTCCTTTGTTTGGTGAGCATCTGTAAAGTTAATCATGGCCAAAAATAAGTTGTCATTGTATTCTGGAACCCTCTTCTATAGTCATTCTGGGCTGAGTCGAAATTATTTTACTTATATAACGTACGTGCGACGTTACAAGCAGTAGGTCATACACATATATTGGCCGTGGTACGGTAGGTTTAACTGAGTGGACCGTAGCTGTCAAGTTGTAGCACACCGGCAGAGCCAGACTGGTAAGCAAGAGCCATTGTCTGGTCGATGAAGGTGCCGCAATGAGGAAGGCGAGAAGGAGATCGGTATCTGGTCGCACCAGTGATCAGATGTTGTTTGGGTTTCCCAGATCAGATAGAGGTGAGATTAAGCCACCACGTGGCTATGGACGTTGGCAGCATGACGCGATTGGCTGATTTGGGGGAGGGGACCAAACAGCGAAGTGATCGGTCCCATTGGGTTAGGGAAGGACGGGGAAGAAAGTCGGCCATGCGCTTTCAAAGGAACCATCACGGCATTTGCCTGAAGCGATTTATGGAAATTACAGAAAACCTAAATCAGGATGGCCGGAGGCGGGTTTGGACCGTTGTCCTCCCGAATGCGAGTCCAGTGTGCTAACCGCTGCGCCACCTCGTTCGGTCATATAAAAATTTACTGTAAACACTATGACTCCTTCGAAATTATCACCATGTTTGTACCATATTTAGTAACTATGCTAATCACATTTGTGTATGTTGTTGGTCATAATAAAGAGTAACAAAAGGTACAGCTACAGCATGAGCATGTTTGACATGCAGATAGACGTATATCTATTTATTGTAAATGCTATTGTTTTCTGTTGTTTATTTCATTTAATAAGAAATTTGTTAATTAACCCTTATAATGAAGATGTTCGAACAGTGTCGCGTGGAAATAGCAAGAGCAAATAAGGTGGTCAGTTGAGAAGCAATCGCTTTTCTGGTTCGTGCAGAATGTAAAATATAATTTATGTTAGTATTTAAGAATTTGTAACTAAAAAAATATAATATTCACTTAGTATTGTTCTAACATTTGTATAGCCTACATCCGGGATGTCTGAAAACCTTTATATAATTACGAGGGGCGTTCAATAAGTAATGTAACACGTTCTTTTTCTCTGCCAGTTTCGACTGTAAAAGAGGAGAATTTGTCGTGAGACATGCTGGAATATACATATCCTTCAAAATGGCGTCTGTAACACAAATGCGTAGCAAGCAGAGAGCTGTCATTGAGTTCCTATGGGAAGAAAACCAGAGCATCGGAGATATCTATACGCGCTTGCAGAATGTCTGTGGAGACCTAGCAGTGAACAAAAGCACTGTTGGTCGTTGGGGGAATCGTCTGTCATCATGCCGCGGTAACCCGTCCGATCTACAGCGTGCCGACCGGCCACACACAGCTGTCGCTCCTGCAATGATGGAACGTGCGGACACAATCATTCGAGGTGATCGACGAACCATTGACATCTCCATGACAACATAAGCCCTCGCACAAGTCTGCGCACCCGAGAGGAGCTCACAAAACTTCACTGGACTGTTCTTCCTCATCCACCTTACAGTCCGGCTTCCATCTGTCTGGCTCAATGAATGAGACGCTTCGCGGGAAGCCGCACGTAGATGATGGGAAGGTTATTGATGCAGCAGGACTTTGGCACCGACGTCGACCATTACAATGGTATTATGCGGGCATACAGGTCCTCCCAGAAATGTGGCGTAAGGCCGTCGCATTGGACCGAGATTGCGTTGAAAAACAATGTGGTGTATTGGAATCCCTACTAAAACTAACTGTTTTCAGAATAAAAGTGTTGCATTGCTTATTGAACGCGCCTTGTACAGTTGAAGTGGTGGTCAAGTACGTAGTAACCAGTTTTATGAAGAACCTCAGTCACGTGAGACAGCTGAGGGGAGAGCAGGTACAGCTGGCAACTGGGCCTTTTGCTCGCTGTTCTTTCTTGGGTAAGGTGGCAAGAGCTTAAGCGGGTGTCAGCCACGTGCGTGTTGAAGTGTTGTGCGTTGGGTGCAGCTAGATCGGATGTACTCATTTCAGTGCGACACTTCGTAACTTGATCATGTGTATTCGTTGTGAGCTAACAAAGACTTCACACACTGGACGTTTTTGGTGTTGAAGTGGTAATTAGACAGACCCGGGCAAAGTCTGATAGATACGTCGCAGGCCCTATGTCACGTCTATGTAATAGGAATGGTAATGTACGAAACGGAACGCCTTACAGAAACCATTCACGGTCAGGAAATTTCAGAAGAAATGAAGTTGGACAACGAAGAGACTGGAATGGGAGCCGCAATAGTTGTGTACTACGCAACAGAGGCTGGAATGGAAGGAGGAAAGAAGGCTACGAGTCGCAAAACAACGGATGGCGAAATCATGGATTCGGTTTCAATAATAATGGAAGATGTGCGCATATGAAAACGGAGAAAACGGAAGTGGAGGTGAAGTCGAGGAAATTGAGATTCGGGGACCGAACCCAGGATGAGGGGCGCGAGGAAATGTCGACCAACGTCAGTGACTACCTTAATATGCAGAAGAGTCACAAAACGCATCTGCAACTGAACCCGGACATGGTATTACGCGTAGATACGACGTTGCTGGAAGCCACAGATAATTTAATGGTAGGTGGCAGCCGAGCATAAGCATAGTAGCATAAGTTTTGTTTAGTCGCAATAGCGTTAAAGATAACAATTGTTCCTTTAGATTTTTTTGTGATCTACCATGGTAATGAACATAGGAACATTTCCCATTACTGCTTGTCGTAAGAGTTTGGCTTTGTTAGAATTTCACTGTACAAGCATTTCTTCGTAACGTGTATCAAGTTTATAGATGTACAGTTCGTCGTCCCAGAGCTGACTAATTAAAATTGTTGAGAGTAGAAATATGCCGATTTCACGACGGAAACTTCGTTGTTTATTTGAGTCCTCTTTCGCGAAGGTTAATATATTCTCATAGCTGTTTTGCAGTTTGCACGGAACGACGTGTCACAACAACGATAGAATTATATGCCTTCGACTCCGAAACAATTTCTAACATTCTGACTGGTGTCTGTTTGTTCTAAGTCGTGTCTCCCTACCACTTTCACGCAACGACGCTCTGAGCGTGTTTTTTTGGGGATTGACTAGAGTTCAGTGAGACTAGCGATGATATAATCAAATACTTAATGATTTCAGCGTCAGCTCCACTGTACTCCCTGTAAAAGAATCTTAATACCAACTAAATTTAGTGGAAGGGTTTCAAGGCTATCCTATTTTTAGTTAGCTGGTAAAATAACGTCGAAAAAGCAGTTAAGTTTACCACTGGAATTTTTATTGTACTCACTAAACATTGCTTATAAATTGCTCTATTGATAAAAGGAAATATTTTAATACACTATGATAAAAACCAACTGCGTTCAACAAAAATGTGAACGAATATTCCCTGAATGGGTTTCCAAGTTCTATAATGGATCTACTGTAAGAATGACCTATGCCATGTCGCATCTATAATATAGGTTTAAATTAAGTTTCATAAAAGAGAAAACTATCAAAAATGGTCTACAGTGACCCTCAATTATCTTTAATTATTTATTTAACTTGTCGTAAACTACAGTGGATGATGTGGCTCCTCAGTAATTATATAACTGAAAAATCATCATGTTTCAGAACTTCAAGTAGCAAACGTGAATACCATGAAGTTTAAAAAGGGGATGTAACAGATGAGACTTCTGCAGTTCTGAGTGAAGCCTTATGCGCTCTTATGCGGCATCGTGTGCGTTCATTATCTTATCGGTGGTTAGACAGCGTCAGGGTCGGCGGACGGCGCAGCTCCACACACCTCGCCGTCTCAGTAACAACTCTCTCGAACTTCTCCTTAGTACTGTTTACCGAAGTTGGTTTGAGAAAAAAGTATCTGGCTGTGTTTTCAACTGACCAATCAGCGTCTCAATGTTAACCTTAAGCTCCGCCTAAAAAAATTCTGTCTATCCAATGAGAAACGTTAAACTTTTCATGGTGGGGCAATGTTTTTAATGTTTGCAGCTGGTGTGGCCCTTTTAGTGTTATCGTAAGATCTATACTCTTCTTCTGGAGGGCTCTATCTTTAAACATCGGCTGGGCGATGCTCTTGGCAGTCGGCCGGCGATGTGGGTGTCCCTTATCGTAGGGCCTTCTAGCCTAAACGGCTCTGCTCTCGGCTTCTGTTCTTGTTTCTCCCCTCGGAATTGCGTCTGTTTCACGGTGGGAAGGTATGACATGCATTTAGACGTTCTTGTGTTAGTCTGTGGTATTCCATTTGCTCACTCGTTGATTGTATCACTTTGGTTAATTTAATCTCAGGATTTATTCGGAGCTGTGTAACGTATTGCCGGATTTGCTATCATGTCAAGGTTTTCACGGAAGGTGTTGGATTTGCCTGACACCTTACAAATTGTGTGAGTAAAGGGGATGGAATTCTTGTAACATCTATGTGTTCAGCTACAATCATATTTCTTCTGTTTATTGTGTGTGCATTGCAGTAAACCCCCTTGTACGATGTGGTATATAATTCGTGGTATAGTGTGTGAAAGGGGCATCGTTGAGATTAGTTTGCGAGACCCATGGAAGTATTTTGCAGGATGGTAATTTATCGTCCACCCGAGAGGGCTGTTGACTTTCTTGTGTGTTTTGCCGTGGTTTTTGACCATTGCCAAGTGCTATGTGTCTTCGCTGTGGCCTGGTTATTGTCATCGCCAGTGGCCCGATGTATTTGTGGTGTGTTTTTTGTCTATGGATGTCGCCTTTGACGGCATGTTTCTCGCGAATAGGATATTTTATTCGAGTGTGGCTACACAGATGAGCTATCGCGTCCTATGCGGTTGTTGTTCACTGTGGTTATGCGCTTGTGGTTTTTGCGTGTGGTTTTCCGCACCATTGTGCGATGATATTCGTGTGGACTGAGCTGCAGAAGGGTAAAGTATTCGCTGCTATGGTGTAGTGCTCCAGTATATGCTTCTCAGCACCCTGTTCTTTGGAACAATATTTTTCTTTATGGAATAGTAGGGTAAAGCTGCTCGACAATAGCGTAGTTTTTGGGCCCTACGACCGAGTTACGGGTATGAAGACAGGTAAAGCGATTAGTTCTGGCTAGTGTCGTGTGCTGATCCCCAGCTGATCACTTTGTTCACCATAGACCGCGAATCATTGAAAGCATTTGTCCAATCAAAAAAGTTTGTGTGCTTTCCTTTAGCATTCTTGTGTGTCTTATGATGTTAAGAATGAACAAAGCTATTGTCATTTAGACCACAACTCATCCCATTGTTCTGATTAACATTCCCTTTGCCATTTTTATTAAAGTCATGATTCCAATATAGAAGCTTTCGAAATGTGGTGCTACAGAAGAATACTGAAGATAAGGTGGATAGATCACGTAACTAATGAGGAGGTATTGAATAGGATTGGGGAGAAGAGAAGTTTGTGGCACAACTTGACTAGAAGAAGGGATCGGTTGGTAGGACATGTTTTGAGGCATCAAGGGATCACAAATTTAGCATTGGAGGGCAGCGTGGAGGGTAAAAATCGTAGAGGGAGACCGAGAGATGAGTACACTAAGCAGATTCAGAAGGATGTAGGTTGCAGTAGGTACTGGGAGATGAAGCAGCATGCACAGGATAGAGTAGCATGGAGAGCTGCATCAAACCAGTCTCAGGACTGAAGACAACAACAACAACAACAACAACAATGATTCCAAATGAAAGTTGTAAGCTTGCAATTTGTAGCTGCACTCATCATCATGAACAAAATTATTTTTTCAATTATGCTTGCGAGGTGCCGGGGTGGAGAAGAGTTTTTACCTATTTAATTGTGGCGTATTTTGCATGAGGACTAGACATGCACTTGACGCCCTCCTTACCTACCACCCAGTTGATTATGTGCAGAACGGTATGAAAGGAACTGATGGTGAACTCTGCTAGTTGCTAAAATAAGGAGTGCAGACTCACTATAATTTAATAAAAATCGTTATCTACTCAGTGAAGGAAGGGAATTTTATCATAGTATGGTCCACCAATCTACTGTTCCTCAGAACCAGGTGCGGAAATGGTATCCGGAAGTATCTTCAGTCATCCTTCCCTCTCTGTAGCTGTGTTGTCAGTCGACAAGAAGTTCATATGGTGGTAGGACAGCCTGCTGTTAATTCGCAGTACTGTACCGTATAATGGCAGGCACATGTACAGGCTCTGATTGTCATTGGAGACCACAAGACTCGGGACAGATCCATAGGGCAGGCTGTGAAGACAGTAACACTTGGCCTTATCTATGAAAAATTGTAGTACGGGGCTGGCCGGAGTAACCGAGAGGTTCTAGGCGCTACAGTCTGGAACCGCGCGGCCGCTATGATTGCAGGTTAGAATCTTGCCTCGGGCATGGATATATGTGATATCCTTAGGTTAGTTAGGTTTAAGTAGTTATAAGTTCTAGGGGACTGATGACCTCAGAAGTTAGGTCCCATAGTGCTCAGAGCCATTTGAACCATTTGCAATACGGGAATTACTCTTAGAGTGATTCCAACATTCATGGAGTCATCCAATTGAGGTTGAAACAAGAGCAGATCGATCAATGTGGCTGATTGCTCGGAACTTCTCTCTGTAGGAGAGAAGATAATCACGACAAACTGCGGTCTGGTAATACCCTGCATGGAACTGCTTTGGGTATGCAGTCCAGCCTGTTATAATGAGTTATGTGAACTCGTCCAGGAATTGGCATCCGTCATAAGTGCGTGTCAAGAGTCCTTCTCTCCGATGCTTCGTGCCGCTATTATTAGAGCACACCTTCGTCGTCCGGCATCTCTTCTGCAGTGGAATCCCCATTTCTACGTCACCGCTTAGCAGGGCCGAGCTGTCTTCTCAGCCAGACGCTAATGGGTTCCCCCATCCCAGTGAGATTCCGAGGGTTGTGACCGCCCTTTAATGGCCCAGAGGTGTCCTCCAGGTGAGCCGCCGCCTTACTTTCACTGCGCTGAACAAGTGGGCAGCATGCGCCTCCGAGCCATCGGGTAGAAGGGGGAATGTGTCGTGACCGACGTGCCTCCCTCATCGGGCTTCTCCCTGCCGCCCGGACCCATTTACTCCACACCGACCACCCTGTAGCGACACTTCTCGTCCAGCAGTCACTCGCTGCTCCTAGTACCTGCACAATACTTAAATCCTTTTATAGAACGTGCCTCTATAAAACTTTTTACAAATACACCATTAAGAATGCCTTACAGTCGTCTCAGATAATATTTTGTACATTCAATAAAAAATAATAGAAATGAATACTTACATGAGTAGAACTGTTACACTAATTCACTATAAGTATAAAATCTCCTATACTCTGCTGACAGATTTTATAATAGTATTAGTTATAAGGAATAGTGACTTAACCTAAGAGCCCATTGTTAATGCTAGTGAGTGAGTGTGTGTGTGTGTGTGTGTGTGTGTGTGTGTAATTATTGACTCATTAAGATAAGAAATAAGCTGAAGTACGTTACCCGTAACCCTAAACTGCTACGAGGGGTTGTACTTTAATAGCGGCAACTATTTATTTACAGCTTGTATAAAATAGATACGTGTTTGAAAGTTTTACTGACCTTCAAATTAGTCACCAGCATTGTGTATAACCCGTTGCCAGCGATGTGGAAGTCGTAGGGTACTCTTAGCAGTGCCAGTTGTGTTGACAGTTCGAGCGGCGCGGTCTATTGTCCGACGAATTTGTAGTAGTTCTGAAGCGAATGCTGTGAAGTGTTTCCTTCAGTTCAGAAACAGAGTTGAACTTACGAGGGCTTAAGTGAGGGGAATGCAGTAGCTGGTATAGCTCTTAACAGCCTCATCAGTCAAACAAATCAGTAACAGCTTGTAGTGTACGTGCTGGAGTACTGTCCTGCTAGATGATGGACAGGTCCTGCAGAAACTGTCTTCACTTTGTCTCTATGCTGTTCATTTTTGGAACACAACCTACGACCTGCTTAGAGACAGAAGGGATGACACTTTCTGCAGGACCTGACCACCATTTTGCAGGACAATGCTCAAGCACGTAGAGGGCAAGCCGTTACTAATTTGTTTGACTGATGAGGCTGCTAACTGCTATACCAACTATTGCACCCCCCCCCCCCCCCCTGACTTAAGCCCTCGTGAGTTCAACTCGATTTCTAAACTGAAGGAAACACTTCACGGCACGCTTCAGAACTGCTACAAATTCGTCGGGCAATAGAGCGTACCGCTCGAACTGTCAATACAACTGGCACTGCTAAGAGTATCCCACCATTTCCATATCGCTGGCAACGGGTTATACACAATACTGGTGACTACTCTGAAGGTCAGCAAAACTTTAAAACACGTATCTATTTTGTACGAGCTGTAAATAAATAGTTGCCATTATTAAAGTTCCAACCATCATATATGCAATCCCAAATATTGCCTACCTGTCACTGGAGCATGCTCACAACTACTGCTGACAATTTATCTTCGCTAACTACGCTATCTGCAGGCGCCACTACACGTCCCTCGCCGTCTCTGATCAGAGCCCTCGATCGATCCCTGAAACTGCTCACGACATGGCAGCCGCACACAAATACACAATGAACTCATATTAGACGAGATAAAATTAGCTGCAATTGCCTTAGTGGTCGAAACTAATAAAAATGCAATATGTAACTTATCAGCTACACCCGTTTACTATACATCCCCCCACCCCCCAATTCTGCCCCGTTGAGACATCTCGGTGGATGTTGCTGTCTCTGGCGTGGCCGATACGTTGAGTCGGGTCGCTGCTCATGTGAGATGGAACTGGATATACTGAAACTTTCGGTGGAAAATTTGCACAAAAAAGCACGGCAGACTTCGAAAATTACAATGCAAAGTCGCTACCTCTGTAAAAAAGTTCTTCTAAATATCATCCTTTCGGACTGGTCTCGTGTGCTAGGTCTGACACCAAGACACCAATCACCGGGCTTCTTGAGAAATTCCATACTTTCTGCACTACACCGCTCATACGATAAATCCCGACGACTGCATACGTTCAGAGACGTGACGTACCATCGTACGAGAAACTCACCACACTCCAGAAAGGTTACCCCCAGCAGCAGCGGCATGGGAAGACACAATGGCCACCTTTGTACATCCGCCTCCAAACCCTAAAAGTGTGGTGCAACGCATTGCGGTGTGCCCAACGCCAACAAAAAAAAGCCTCGCTGAAAATAGGTGCAACACTACAATGGTGTTCCCATAACACCAGTAACAAATATCGCGAAAACAAACAAATGGTGCAGTGCTGTAAGGCGTGGCCAGAATACTGTCGGTATGCATCCAGTAGCTCTTCCTCAACAATGACACAATAACAGGCGTGGTGTAAAGACAAAATATACATGAAGATCAAGTCTGTGTTGCCATTGACGCGGAAGAGTGGTGGCTCCCCCATGTAACGGTAAGTCTGAAAAAATGAATTAGACCAACACAGCTCCAACATTCACAGCACGCTCCGTCACTGTCAAGTCTGTGTTGCTGCAAGAGGTGGCCACACTCCATAAGCGGCACATTGACCAGTTGTCGAAATGTGTGCGCAAATCTGTTAAGTTGTGAAAAAACGAAGAATGTTTTTGTCCACTGTTATGCATGTTGCAGTTGTTTATATTACGTATTGTTTACATTGATTCTTCTTTGCTATCACCTGTTTATTCTGTTTCGTAGCAAAATAAGCGCCATCTTGCAATATTTTCGTTTGTTGCTCTAATTTTGGACACCAGTGTACATATGAGTAATTCGCTTGTAATTGGTTCAGTTGTGATTGAGCACTGCAATCGTCAGAATCTCTCTACTGTGATTTAACACTACGGCTGTCAAAATGTCCCTCAATTCGATTGAACGAAAGATTAGTCCCAAAATACAGGTGTTGAAATCTCGACGAAATACGCGCAGGTTAAACGATCATGCTGCAAAAAGGTAAGCTGAATATTGCTCCGTACTGTAAAGAATTATTAAACCTATTTCTCAATCGCTAGAGGGATTGAAAGAGCTGTTTCGACAGGAACATAGGACATACCTAGACGGCGGAGATGGTCTAAAATATTTATGTGCACAGAAGAAGATTATGAACATGACACATGGAAGATGGTGATGAGGTAGAGCTATGAGATGAAGTAATGCCGGAAGCATGGGTAGACTGGCAACAGCATTTTTTTAGTAAACCAGTAGAAAGAACACGTGATACTGTACTCAGCATTAGATTTCAACCAATAGCAACAGTGTGGATGATATGTGATTCACCAGTGGAGATGATTCAATAATTCACGATCTACAACAGCCGGGTACAAGAGGATTAGCTACATAACCGATTTCGTTCCCTGGAATAATCCAAATAAATTGGTTGCTTCGACAGTAACGGACAATAAGTCATACAGTAATGAAATAGTATCTATTGCCGAAGTACTTAGAGAGAAATGATTATTGCCTATAAATTTACACTGTCTGACAAAAATGCTAGAAGGCTGGATTTTGAAACAGTCCTCATAATTATTATTTTTTCCTTGTCTCACGTTTATCTGTTTTGTGGGAAAAGGGTGTTTTCAGGCATGTACTGAGCAATCCTCCTGATTCAACACAAGAAATTTCTGCTGAATCCGTAGGAGGGCATACTATAAAAGCTGAAAAAACTACTAGGAAGGTTTGAGTTGATGCTGAACCACTGAAGACTCAACATCCAAGTCACTATATTTCTAAAAAAAAATCTGAGAACAAAGAAGATTAAAATAAGAATCTATACTTATATGCATTTTTCTTATCAAATTGTGCCTACAGACTGTGTCCCCTCGTTCCCACTAGCTCTACAGGTAGCGCGCCAAAACCCCCCCCCAGCCACCTTTTACGCTTCCCGCAGTAACCTCCGTACAGTAAAAACGCACACCATCTTTTACATAACACATATCCTACACATTGTCCCTAAGCGTGTACCATTTTATACAAGTGAAAACTTGCATAAATATATAAAATTACATTCACTTTCATTTTCATTTCATTAACCTATGACAAAATATTATTCAGTGAATTATACATAGTACGCACTACTTTAAATGAGCTACAAACAAACATCAGCAAAGCACTCTAACATCACATATATCATACTTCCCATAAAGTCTTTGCATATCACAGTTATATTACAACAAACTTGAAAAGAACAAAAATTTAAATTACATGATTGATTGAATAACAGTGTTACAAACTCACTTTGGAAACAAAACATGCGTTTGTAACACTTCCCTCCAACAGGCACACAAGAAAAACATGCAGCTGCAGCAGCATTAATTTATAAGAAAGATAGTTTAGGTAAAAGAAAAATACACTCCTGGAAATGGAAAAAAGGACACATTGACACCTGTGTGTCAGACCCACCATACTTGCTCCGGACACTGCGAGAGGGCTGTACATGATCACACGCACGGCACAGCGGACACACCAGGAACCGCGGTGTTGGCCGTCGAATGGCGCTAGCTGCGCAGCATTTGTGCACCGCCGCCGTCAGTGTCAGCCAGTTTGCCGTGGCATACGGAGCTCCATCGCAGTCTTTAACACTGGTAGCATGCCGCGACAGCGTGGACGTGAACCGTATGTGCAGTTGACAGACTTTGAGCGAGGGCGTATAGTGGGCATGCGGGAGGCCGGGTGGACCCGCCGAATTGCTCAACACGTGGGGCGTGAGGTCTCCACAGTACATCGATGTTGTCGCCAGTGGTCGGCGGAAGGTGCACGTGCCCGTCGACCTGGGACCGGACCGCAGCGACGCATGGATGCACGCCAAGACTGTAGGATCCTACGCAGTGCCGTAGGGAACCGCACCTACACTTCCCAGCAAATTAGGGACACTGTTGCTCCTGGGCTATCGGCGAGGACCATTCGCAACCGTCTCCATGAAGCTGGGCTACGGTCCCACACACCGTTAGGCCGTCTTCCGCTCACGCCCCAACATCGTGCAGCCCGCCTCCAGTGGTGTCGCGACAGGCGTGAACGGAGGGACGAATGGAGACGTGTCGTCTTAAGCGATGAGAGTCGCTTCTGCCTTGGTGCCAGTGATGGTCGTATGCGTGTTTGGCGCCGTGCAGGTGAGCGCCACAATCAGGACTGCATACGACCGAGGCACACAGGCCCAACACACGGCATCATCGTGTGGGGAGCGATCTCCTACACTGGCTGTACACCTCTGGTGATCGTCGAGGGGACACTGAATAGTGCAGGGTACATCCAAACCGTCATCGAACCCATCGTTCTACCATTACTAGACCGACAAGGGAACTTGCTGTTCCAACAGGACAATGCACGTCCGCATGTATCCCGTGCCACCCAACGTGCTCTAGAAGTTGTAAGTCAACTACCCTGGCCAGCAAGATCTCCGGATCTGTCCCCCATTGAGCATGTTTGGGACTGGATGAAGCGTCGTCTCACGCGATCTGCACGTCCAGCACGAACGCTGGTCCAACTGAGGCGCCAGGTGGAAATGGCATGGCAAGCCGTTCCACAGGACTACATCCAGCATCTCTACGATCGTCTCCATGTGAGAATAGCAGCCTGCATTGCTGCGAAAGGTGGATATACACTGTACTAGTGCCGATATTGTGCATTCTCTGTTGCCTGTGTCTATGTGCCTGTGGTTCTGTCAGTGTGATCATGTGATGTATCTGACCCCAGGAATGTGTCAATAAAGTTTCCCCTTCCAGGGACAATGAACTCACGGTGTTCTTATTTCAATTTCCAGGAGTGTACTTATGACTAATGATGGGTAAACAAAGCTACATTCAAAGTGAATGGTTCACTTCCTGCAAGTTTATTCACTTAGCAAAAGTTAGGGAATGGAAAAGAAAGAAAATACTTTTATAATGAAACAAAGAATTTACAATATTTTTGCTAAATTCTGTTGTTCTTTAATTGGGGGTAGTGCACAACAACGCATCTTCTCTGTTCCGTGTTGGAAAGGCGTAGTAGCGTGTTGAGACGACGGTGAGGGGTCGCGATGTTGTACACAGAATTATTACAGCAGCTCCATTTGTCGTATTTCCACGACGAAGTGAGCCGGTGAGATCCATTCTTAGTTAGGTTTCAAAGTCATTCGCAGTGGCGTTTAACAAGCCACTGGCTGAATAGACGCAACTATTGGTGATAATCCACAGGTTTAGCATGTGGACGTGTATTACTTGTTCTGCACACTTAGTTCTCGTTTCAGTATTTTACACACTGTTCTCGATAGTTTCCGACCTGATATAATTATTCTTCACGATTGCATAAGACTATGGCGACCTTGAACTCACAGTCAGCAAAACCGTTCTTGGTCTTGATCTATAACAGGAATTACATTCACCGAGGTAATTACGGCTTCAAACACCAGCTGTTCATTAAAGAAGACACAGTTTTACGGAGTCTTCTCTCGCGATGCGGTTAAATGTAAAACAGTTTCACTCAAACGGAAACCGTAACTATGTCTACTCGAGTAAACCTTGTCTGTGCTGTTTCCGACACAGTTAACTTAGTAACACTCATATCGTACGATCTTGCTGTTCATAACGATCATTTCAACTATCATTAAGCACTGGGACTGTAATCACAATGGTCAATCGCTAAACTGCATGATTCATTGTCTCGACAAGTTTTTGCGTCTCAAATTAACAACGCGAGTCTCGCCTTATTACCGCACAGCCATTCACTGACTCCCCCTAAGTGTGTATCACTACTCTCGTTCTAGATACTACTCTCTGTGCTTTCATGTCTAAGATTTAGATATCAGTTCTTCACATCACAGTTAATATTAAAAATACAAACAAAATAATTTCAAGTTTTTTTTCATATTGAAGTAGTAATAATAAAATATATTCATCCTTTAGATTCAGTTATGTTTAAACATTATCACGAAACACGGTTACGCTACACCATCAATGATATGAATACTTAGTCTATGAAATCGAAAGAAATGACAGAGAAAAAGGAAAAAAATTAAGTATTACCAATGGCTGTGCCTTCACAATCTGAAGGACTGGAAGAGTCATCTTTCGTTGAGACTCAGAAAGATCAGTCCCGCCTATCTCGACTACAGCAGCGGCTTAAATGTGCTTAATATATGATGAAAGAATAACGTGAACACAGGGCGTATTTGAAATTATTGATATGTTATAGTTTGTGTCCCGCTCCCTTGAACTATGGACTTTGCCGCCGGAGCGGAAGCTTGCGTGCCTCAGTGATACAGGTAGCCATGCCGCAGGTGCAACGCGACAGAGGGGTATCTGGTGAGTGGCCAGACAAACGCACGGTAAAAAGCGAAATGGATCAGTTAAAGCTATAGTGGGAATTAGAGAAGTTCTGTGGCGGGAGGAAAAGGACTACTGGTCATATGAATACAGGGTTTAAATACAACATCGAGTAGAGGTAATGCAGGAAAAGCTTTAACAACGAATAAGGAAATAGGAACGTAGAGAAGCTACTATGAACAGCAGAGTGAACGCAATATTGTAGCCAACAGGGCCATGATGTCTAAACTCACCGTAGCAGCAGAAGTTTAGATACCAATTAGCTCTGCAGATGATGAAGAGACTGAGGATATATGAGATAAAAGAAATTATTCATATAGTTAAGGGCAGCGAAAATTTAACAGTGCTTGGCGATGGCAATTCAGTGGTAGGAAGAGGAAGAGAAAGAAATATACTAGATGAATATGGACGGAAGGAAAGGAGAGGAAGAGGAAGACGCTTGACAGAATTTAAACATCGCTAACATTTGGTTTAAGAATCATGAAAGAAGGTTATATACACCCATGCTCATAAATTAAGGATAATGCTGATACATGGTGAAACAACGCTCTGGTGGGCGGTTTGCGGGTTTAAATCACCTCGGGGTATGACCATGCGGTGCATTTCACCTGTGGTCATCGCACGGTGGCGCTGGTAGTAGCCCACGTACGCAGAGGTGCGTTGGTGCATGTCAGATTACGGTGCAGCGAGTAAGTATGCAGACGTTTTCAGGCGTGCTAATGGTGACTGTGTGTTGAAAATGGTTCAAAGAACACATATTGGTGACGTTATGAGGGGTAGAATACTAGGGCGACTAGAGGCTGGTCAAACACAGCTGGTCGTAGCACGAGCCTTCCGTGTGCCACAAAGTGTGATCTCAAGATTATAGCAACGATTCCAGCAGAGAGGAAACGTGTCGAGGCGCTACAGTACGAGACATCCACAATGTACAACACCACAGTGCCCGCAGACGGCCACGGAGCACTGCAGGTAGCCTCGCTCTGGACCTTACCTCAGCCACTGGAACAGTTGTCTCCAGACACGCAGACTACAGACGACTGAACAGACATGGTTTATTCGCCCGGAGACCTGCAAGGAGCATTCCACCGATCCCTGGTCAAAGGAGAGTCAGTAAAGCCTGGTGTCAAGAACACAGTACACTTTCATTGTGACAGTGGTCCCAGGTTATGTTCACGGACGTGTCCAAGTATAGTCTCATCAGTGATTCTCGCCGGGTTTTCATCTGTTGTGAACCAGGAACCAGGTAACTACCCTGTAGTGTCATTGAAAGGGACCTGTATGAAGATTGTGGTTTGATGGTGTGGGGTGGGATTATGATTGGTGCACGTACACCCCTGCATGTCTTTGACGGAGGAACTGTAACAGGTCAGGTGTATCGGGACGTCATTTTGCCCCAGTATGTCCGCCTTTTCTGGGGTGCTTTCGGTCCCACCTTCCTCCTGATGGATGATAACGCACGGCCCCACCGAGCTGCCATCGTGAAGGAGTACCTTGAAACAGAAGATATCAGGCGAATGGAGTGGCCTGCCTGTTCTCCAGACTTAAGCCCATCGAGCACGTCTGAGATGCTCTCTGTCGACATATCGCTACACGTCTTCAAACCCCTAGGACACTTCAGAGGCTCCGACAGGCACTGGTGCAAGAATAGGAGGCTACATCCAATAATGAAAAAAAACATCAGTACTTCATTATTGCTCTTCTTTCCATAGCGATTCTCTCGGAAGATTCTCTTAAACTTCAGTACAATTTTAAGAGTAATCTGAATCTGTATCTGCTCCTGGGTATGGCTTACACTCCACTATCTGATTTCAGAATCTCTGTCTGACCACGATGTAAACCAGCTGGAATCTTCCCGTGTCTCCAGGCCGTTTTCTGGTACATCTCCTCCTCTTGCGATTTTTGACCGGTGTATTAGGTGTTACTGGCTGTCTGGTTCACAGACACGCATGAACGAGCCCTTATTGAATTAATGATTTCAGTACTGTATTACTTATTGCTCCTCTATTTTTTAGGGCCATCACATTTTTCTGTATACTTATTTTTGACACGCGCAAATAATGCGATAGGTAAGAATATCTGAAGGGTTCTAAGTGCCCGAAATCAGTAAAGAAATTAAACATCGGATATTTAACTGGTTGCTTATGATTTAGTTACATCAATAAATAAGACATATTTCGTTATAGCTGTTATCAGATTCTCGTCCATTTTCTTAACTGTTTAACCCCACTTTATTCTCTCTTTAACATGTACCTCTCACACTAGTTCTGTAAGTGGAGCACAATAATTCGTTAGCTCAGCACTTTCAGACTGTTCTTCTCAGGAGTTGTAGTTTCTTATTACAGTTTACACCTTCGGATGATTTCTCTACGCTCATGAACGTCTCGGATGTACACTCCTGGAAATTGAAATAAGAACACCGTGAATTCATTGTCCCAGGAAGGGGAAACTTTATTGACACATTCCTGGGATCAGATACATCACATGATCACACTGACAGAACCACAGGCACATAGACACAGGCAACAGAGCATGCACAATGTCGGCACTAGTACAGTGTATATCCACCTTTCGCAGCAATGCAGGCTGCTATTCTCACATGGAGACGATCGTAGAGATGCTGGATGTAGTCCTGTGGAACGGCTTGCCATGCCATTTCCACCTGGCGCCTCAGTTGGACCAGCGTTCGTGCTGGACGTGCAGATCGCGTGAGACGACGCTTCATCCAGTCCCAAACATGCTCAATGGGGGACAGATCCGGAGATCTTGCTGGCCAGGGTAGTTGACTTACAACTTCTAGAGCACGTTGGGTGGCACGGGATACATGCGGACGTGCATTGTCCTGTTGGAACAGCAAGTTCCTTTGTCGGTCTAGTAATGGTAGAACGATGGGTTCGATGACGGTTTGGATGTACCCTGCACTATTCAGTGTCCCCTCGACGATCACCAGAGGTGTACGGCCAGTGTAGGAGATCGCTCCCCACACGATGATGCCGTGTGTTGGGCCTGTGTGCCTCGGTCGTATGCAGTCCTGATTGTGGCGCTCACCTGCACGGCGCCAAACACGCATACGACCATCACTGGCACCAAGGCAGAAGCGACTCTCATCGCTTAAGACGACACGTCTCCATTCGTCCCTCCGTTCACGCCTGTCGCGACACCACTGGAGGCGGGCTGCACGATGTTGGGGCGTGAGCGGAAGACGGCCTAACGGTGTGTGGGACCGTAGCCCAGCTTCATGGAGACGGTTGCGAATGGTCCTCGCCGATAGCCCAGGAGCAACAGTGTCCCTAACTTGCTGGGAAGTGGCGGTCCCCTACGGCACTGCGTAGGATCCTACGGTCTTGGCGTGCATCCGTGCGTCGCTGCGGTCCGGTCCCAGGTCGACGGCCACGTGCACCTTCCGCCGACCACTGGCGACAACATCGATGTACTGTGGAGACCTCACGCCCCACGTGTTGAGCAATTCGACGGTACGTCCACCCGGCCTCCCGCATGCCCACTATACGCCCTCGCTCAAAGTCTGTCAACTGCACATACGGTTCACGTCCACGCTGTCGCGGCATGCTACCAGTGTTAAAGACTGCGATGGAGCTCCGTATGCCACGGCAAACTGGCTGACACTGACGGCGGCGGTGCACAAATGCTGCGCAGCTAGCGCCATTCGACGGCCAACACCGCGGTTCCTGGTGTGTCCGCTGTGCCGTGCGTGTGATCATGTACAGCCCTCTCGCAGTGTCCGGAGCAAGTATGGTGGGTCTGACACACCGGTGTCAATGTGTTCTTTTTTCCATTTCCAGGAGTATATTTGATATTTATTTATTTTTCTTTCACTGCTATGCGCAAAGCTAGATATTCTATGCTGATATTTTTACCTTTTTAAAAACCGCGCCTATCGTTGTACTACACGGCCATTATTCATTGTAGTACCTTCGAATTAATCTGATTCCTACTTGTTTAGCAGCGTAATGAATGCGTTTCTCTGTACATACACTATATGATCAAAAGTATCGGGACACCTAACTGAAAATGTCCCACAAGTTCGTAGCACCCTCCATCGCGAATACTGGAATTCATTATGGTGTTGGCTCACCCTTAGCCTTGATGACAGATTCCACTCTCGCAGGCATACGTTCAACAAGGTAGTGAAAGGTTTCTTGGAGAATGGCTGCCCATTCTTCACGGAATGCTGCCCTAAGAAGAAGTATCTATGTCGGTCGGTGAGGCGTGGCACGAAGTCGGCGTTCCAAAACATCCCAAAGGTGTTCTATAGAATTCCGGTCAGGACTCTGTGCAGGCCGGTCGATTGCAGGGATTTTATTGTCGTGTAGCCACTCCGCCACAGGCAGTGCTTTATGAACAGGTGCTCGATCGTGTTGAAAGATGCAGTCGCGATCTTCGAATTGCTCTTCAACAATGGGAAGCGAGAAGGATCTTAAAACATCTATGAAGGCCTGTGCTGTGATAGTGCCACGCAAAACAACAAGAGGTGCAAGCCCCCTCCATGAAAAACACGACCACACCATAACTTCACCGCCTCCGAATGTTACTGTTCACACTATACAAGCTGGCAAATGACGTTCACCGGGCAATCGCCATTCCCGCACCCTGCCATCGGATCGCCACTTCGTGTACCGTGATTCGTCACTCCACCCAACGTTTTTCCGCTGTTCAATCGTCCAATGTTCACGCTTCTTCCACCAAGCGAGGCTTCGTTTGGCATTTACTGGCGTGATGTGTGGCTTATGAGCAGCCGCTAGACAGTGATATCCGAGTTTTCTCACTTCCCGCCTAACGGTCCTAGTACTTGCAGTGGATCCTGATGCAGTTTGAAATTCCTGTGTGATAGTCTGGACATTTGTCTGCCTATTACACATTACGACCCTCTTCATCTGTCGGCAGTCTCTGTCAGTCAACAGAGGAGGTCGAGTCAAATGGTTCAAACGGCTCTGAGCACTATGGGACTCAACTGCTGTGGTCATCAGTCCCCTAGAACTTAGAACTACTTAAACCTAACTAACCTAAGGACATCATACACATCTATGACCCAAGGCAGGATTCGAACCTGCGACCGTAGCAGTCACACGGTTCCGGACTGCGCGCCTAGAACCGCGAGACCACCGCGGCCTGCAGAGTAGGTCGACCTGTACGCTTTTGTGCTGTACGTGTCCCTTCACGTTTCCACTTCACTATCACATCGCAAATAGTGGACCTGGTGATGTTTAGTAATGTGGAAATCTCGCGGCAGACGAATGACACAAGTGACATCCAAGCACCTGTCCACGTTCAAAGTCGGAGAGTTCCGCGGTGCGCCTCATTCTGCTCTCTCACGATGTCTAATGAGTACTGATGTCTCTGATATCAAATACCTGGCAGTAGGCGGCAGCACAATGTACCTAATAAGAAAAACATATGCTTTTAGGGGCGTCCGGATACTTTTGATCATATAGTGTATTATAACACCTATAGCGTTCGCTGTTTCTCGACAGCAAAACAAATAATCTTATTGTTCGTACATCTCCAGTTGTTATTATTTGCTACGAGTGTGTTTCACTTCTTAAATACGTTTTATCTCAGCTACATAAAAGTCTTGCTTAAGTAACTTCCTGATCTCAGTAACAGATACTGGCTTTCTAACACGGATGATGGGAAAGTCGACCGTATCCACACTTGGCGAATCTTGTTTCACTTTTTTTAATGGTTGCTCGAAAATAAGGCAAAGTCCATGTAAATGTTAACATTTTATAACTCGAATCATAGCTGTTTTTGACCTTTAGTTTGAAGCCAAGTAGTGTTGTTGTTGTTCATCGCACATAAAAGCACCTGTCGCCACTACATCCTGAAATTCAATTAAAGCGTAGTACGGACGGACTGTAAGTGTCAGTTCGGTAAATAGCGTTTCCTCGTCGCATCGTTAGTCAACTTTACCTTTGTTGTCAGCGGACTTTTATGGCACAAAATTGGTGCTTCCTTTCGTCCTGGCGCTCGCAGCCCGTAATTCCCTAAGCCAGCTCTTTCCTGGAGAATGCTTAGCCCCTACTAGCTTTCCACAGAGGAGCTCTGACCAGATTCAAATGGCAGGCTGTTGCCAGCTAGTATTAAGCACACTGTTTGATGAAGTCGCACAATGTGATAACTTGACTGTAATTCCTCACATCAAAGATGATTTTTAAAATATGAGACTGGAAATCTGATGATATTAATGCCATTCTTTGTTAAAACTAAAATTTATTTCTCTGTGTTTTGTGCATCAAGTTCAATTTATTTAATCCACCATTATTCTCCATTCACGGTTGTTTTCTATCTTCATAATTGAAGGCATTTGATAATGCAGTAAACAATCTTCCAACTAGCAAGACAATAGACATGAAATGCTTCTCATCAATGCATTTCAGTAAATATCATAAATTAAGAGATCCACAGTGTAATTATATGTTTTCAAGTTTCAGCGTGTCGTATTTGCAATGCTTTCGACAAGAAATGTCAATAGCGAGGATAATGGCCTCTTACTTTTCTCCGTCTAATGGCTTTCTTTTGTCAGACGACTATCTCTCAGCTGGGCGTCCAAAACTCATTACGTCATGGTCACTTACCTTTCTTACCGAAATATTTACGACAGCTGTTTCCGCTACAGTGACAGTCTCATATAAAAAAAATTCATAGGTCAAGAATTTGCGTTCCAAATCTGTAGAAACAAAATCCTAGAAATATAATAGTGTCCAAAAAAATTTCGCCGTCATTGTGATATATTCACGCATTTACGCACATTCCATAACTCTCAAAGTACGATTCTTGGTTTCCAACATCCTTTTTCACAAATCTGAGTCCCTAACCACTTCTTATTATTCCTTATCTTATTATACATATACATATTCGTCGACACTTCTTCAATATTTCATCATAAGAAATACGTAGCATAATCAAATTCCTCATATATGGTAGCATCATCTTATTGATCATAAACATACCTCAACAGCATAATACACCTGGTCGTCATAATAATATCATAACATCTCAGTCAAATCTCAAAAACTTCGTAGCTTTCTTCAATAATTTCAAAACCTAAAAAAAATTCTCTGCTCATTTCAATAGTGCCATCTACCTCAAACGTACTTTATAAATCATGATCCCATAGCAAATACATCATTCAAAGCTCTCATAGTATCACAATGGTTCCAAAAAAAAATGAAGAGTTCACAAAGTACAGACAAAATATAATTTCATAAGTGTGAAGTTATCCAACTATGTAATTACGTAAACATCTGTCACTGACGTAGAAGAAAAAAAAAGTTTGTCTCTCAGTGAAATGGTCAGATAGCTGTGTAATTTATGTGTTAGAGAAATATGGTACCGATGTGTAAAGATGTATAAGCAAATACCATATTAGCTAGGGCTCCTTGTGCTTGCCAGACACATAGTACACAATGTAGGCGTGTACCCCCTGAGGGCTAATGCAATTACACCATCAGGTGTTACAGATTACAGCAATGGAATAAAATTAATGAGGGAAAACTTTCTTTGTAATTCAAAAGTCTTTAAAAATATGACATATGAATAGTCCCCTTAGAAAAATTATACAATGACTGTGCTTAAACTGATACATAATATTTTTTCGCTCAACAGAATCTGACTTTCAATAATCCCTACAAAAGAATGGCCCTGATTAACATTAACCTATACCTTTCACAAATCACTTACCTCACAAAAATCTTCGTTACTCGAACTACTGAAATACAGCGAGCGCCACTACTGCCAGCTAAATAAAAGATTCAAACTACTGAAGGCACTAACTACTGATAGGCATAGTTAGCAAATGAAAGATTTTAATAGAGAACAAACAATGTATTTACCTTAATAGTGTTCAAAAGTCATAATATATACAGCAGTTCATGACATCCATTCTTACAAATGTACTGTTTCTGATGGACACACGTCCAGATCATCTGCTCTCAAAAATCCGCCATCTCACTTCCCCACATCCACCACTGCTGGCGGCTCACCTCCAACTGCGCAACACTTTTTTTTTTTTTTTTGGTCATCAGTCTATTGACTGGTTTGATGCGGCCCGCCACGAATTCCTTATTCCTTTCCTGTGCCAACCTCTTCATGTCAGAGTAGCACTTGCAACATACGTCCTCAATTATTTGCTTGACGTATTCCAATCTCTGTCTTCCTCTACAGTTTTTGCCCTCTACAGCTCCCTCTAGTACCATGGAAGTCATTCCCTCATGTCTTAACAGATGTTCTATCGTCCTGTCCCATCTCCATATCAGTGTTTTCCACATATTCCTTTCCTCTCCGATTCTGCGTAGAAGCTCCTCATTCCTTACCTTATCAGTCCACCTAATTTTCAACATTCGTCTATAGCACCACATCTCAAATGCTTCGATTCTCTTCTGTTCCGGTTTTCCCACACTCCATGTTTCACTACCATACAATGCTGTACTCCAGACGTACATCCTCAGAAATTTCTTCCTCAGATTAAGGCCGGTATTTGATATTACTAGACTTCTCTTGGCCATAAATGCCTTTTTTACCATAGCGAGTCTGCTTTTGATGTCCTCCTTGCTCCGTCCGTCATTGGTTATTTTACTGCCTAGTTAGCAGAATTCCTTAACTTCATTGACTTCGTTACCATCAATCCCGATATTAAGTTTCTCGATGTTCTCATTTCTGCTACTTCTCATTACCTTCGTCTTTCTCCGATTTACTCTCAAACCATACTGTGTACTCATTAGACTGTTCATTCCGTTCAGCAGATCATTTAATTCTTCTTCACTTTCACTCAGGATAACAATGTCATCAGCGAATCGTATCATTGATATCCTTTCACCTTGTATTTTAATTCCACTCCTGAACCTTTCTTTTACTTCCATCATTACTTCCTCGATGTACAGATTGAAGAGTAGGGGCGAAAGGCTACAGCCTTGTCTTCCACCCTTCTTAATACGAGCACTTCGTTCTTCATCGCCCACTCTTATTATTCCCTCTTGGTTGTTGTACATATTGTATATGACCCGTCTCTCCCTATAGCTTACCCCTGCTTCTTTCAGAATCTCGAACAGCTTGCACCATTTTATATCGTCGAACGCTTTTTCCAGATCGACAAATCCTATGAACGTGTCTTGATTTTTCTTCAGCCTTGGTTCCATTATTAGCCGTAACGTCAGAATTGCCTCTCTCGTACCTTTACTTTTCCTAAAGCCAAACTGATCGTCACATAGCGCATTCTCAATTTTCTTTTCCATTCTTCTGTATATTATTCTTGTAAGCAGCTTCGATGCATGAGCTGTTAAGCTAATTGTGCGATAATTCTCGCACTTGTCAGCTCTTGCCGTCTTCGGAATTGTGTGGATGATGCTTTTCCGAAAATCAGATGGTATGTCGCCAGACTCATATATTCTACACACCGACGTGAATAGTCGTTTTGTTGCCACTTCCCCTAGTGATTTTAGAAATTCTGATGGAATGTTATCTATCCCTTCTGCCTTATTTGACCGTAAGTCCTCCAAAGCTCTTTTAAATTCCGATTCTAATACCGGATCCCCTATCTCTTCTAAATCGACTCCTGTTTCTTCTTCTATCACATCAGACAAATCTTCACCCTCATAGAGGCTTTCAATGTATTCTTTCCACCTATCTGCTCTCTTCTCTGCATTTAACAGTGGAATTCCCGTTGCACTCTTAATGTTACCGCCGTTGCGTTTAATGTCACCAAAGGTTGTTTTGACTTTTCTGTATGCTGACTCTGTCCTTCCGACAATCATATCTTTTTCGATGTCTTCACATTTTTCCTGCAGCCATTACGTCTTAGCTTCCCTGCACTTCCTATTTATTTCATTCCTCAGCGACTTGTATTTCTGTATTCCTGATTTTCCCGGAACATGTTTGTACTTCCTCCTTTCATCAATCAACTGAAGTATTTCTTCTGTTACCCATGGTTTCTTCGCAGCTACCTTCTTTGTACCTATGTTCTCCTTCCCAACTTCTGTGATGGCCCTTTTTAGAGATGTCTATTCCTTTTCAACTGTGCTGCCTACTGTGCTATTCCTTATTGCTGTATTTATAGCGTTAGAGAACTTCAAACGTATCTCGTCATTCCTTAGAACTTCCGTACCCCACTTCTTTGCATATTGATTCTTCTTGACTAATGTCTTGAACTTCAGCCTACTCTTCATCACTACTATATTGTGATCTGAGTCTATATCTGCTCCTGGGTACGCCTTACAATCCAGTATCTGATTTCGGAATCTCTGTCTGACCAAGATGTAATTTAATTGAAATCTTCCCGTATCTCCCGGCCTTTTTCCAAGTATACCTCCTCCTCTTGTGATTCTTGAACAGGGTATTCGCTATTACTAGCTGAAACTTGTTACAGACCTCAATTGGTCTTTCTCCTCTTTCATTCCTTGTCCCAAGCTCATATTCTCCTGTAACCTTTTCTTCTACTCCTTCCCCTACAACTGCATTCCAGTCGCCCATGACTATTAGATTTTCGTCCCCCTTTACATACTGCATTTCCCTTTCAATATCCTCATACACTTTCTCTATCTGTTCATCTTCAGCTTGCGACGTCGGCATGTATACCTGAACTATCGTTGTCGGTGTTGGTCTACTGTCGATTCTGATTAGAACAACCCGGTCACTGAACTGTTCACAGTAACACACCCTCTGCCCTATTCATAACGAATCCTACACCTGTTATACCATTTTCTGCTGCTGTTGATATTATCCGATACTCATCTGACCAGAAATCCTTGTCTTCCTTCCATTTCACTTCACTGACCCCTACTATATCTAGATTGAGCCTTTTCATTTCCCTTTTCAGATTTTCTAGTTTCCCTACGACGTTCAAGCTTCTGACATTCCACGCCCCGACTCTACGCGCTCGTATCATCCAGCTGCCCAACACTACAATGGCAGACATCAATGTAAACTAGCCACAGACTGCACACAGCACAACCAGTGATTTTCATACAGAGCGCTACGTGGCGTTACCAATAAGAAAACCTAAACAGCCTACTTGCAGTTGTAATAAACATCTTGTTGCTAAAAAGGGCGCTGCTGCTGTACCATAAGAGACTGTAGTTAAACGACAGGCCTCGATTGGTTCGTTGGGAGACTCACGCCATAGAATTCTTTGAAGATTTTGATCTACCTTTCAAACTTCAACCTGTGTGTAAATTTTTGTAATGTCAGCAGTGAAGGCATATCTGTGTGTTCGGAACCGCAGGCCAATTGAATATAAGTCATCATGTGCTGATGGTTCAATCATCAAGATGTCATTGAGGGGAGTGTTCGGTTATGTCTTTGCTAAGGCATTAAACACTACTCGAAGCTTACTGATACTGCTTGATTCTTTAAACACTGCCTGATATGGCATGTAATACGTGCAGATTTCTGTATCTGTGGTCACCATTTCCATATGACTTAAGCCTTCATATTCTCTCATGAAATGGACATACTGTGCCGTTAATTCTGGCTGTCGCTGTAGCCTTCTCTCTGAACGTTGTAAGCAGCATGTTTATTTACGGACACTCCTAGTGCTGCATGACTATCTTTCACTGGTAATTTCACCACGAATCTACTATTTACATTCCTCTGAATGGTCATCGCAAAATGCGCCTCACACAATCGCTCTTCTTTTGTGTGCACAGAAACAGACTTCATTTCTTCTTGCTGCCAGAATCTTTAGACTTGAATGTTAAGGTTGGTACTGCGTGCAAGGCATGACAGTACTCGTCAAGCATTGGACTTAACTGAATGAGGAGGTATCTTTCCTGACACAGTCCAACCAAATTATGTTTCCTGTAAGGTTGGGTGGTTGTCCCTTTTCAGTTGATCAGACTGCAATGCATAAAAAAAGGTCGATGCTCCAAGCAGAAGATCAATCAAATCAGGTGTGTTAAATGATGGGTCTGCTAACCTTACATGCTTAGGAAGATGCCAGGTGGAGGTTTCAAGGGCTGCTGTTGGGAGTGGTTCTGTTATAGGCGGTAGCAATGCACAGACAGCATGTGTACCATTGTTAGAAACTCTTGAGGAAACGTACACACTGCAAACGTGAGGCGATTCTGCCGTTTGAACATCGCTGATGCCACTTATTGGTATCGAATGCCGACTGAGCTGTAGTCCCATCCGATCTGCTAATCTCCTAGACATAAAGTTCATTTGTGAGGCACTGTCAAGAAGTGCCCTGCATTTGTAGACCTTACCATTTTTGTCGGCGATGTTAACAAGAGCAGTAGATAATAATACTTCTGCACCTTGGTGGTCTCCTTTCACAGTGCACTATGTTTGCTATCGTTATAAATCCGTTTCTTGGTGTCAGTAGTACTGGCTTGTTCCTTGAGCAATAAGTGTTGTGGTGCTTGCTACAAATATGGAAGTTGCCAGCACGACAATCCTTCTGCCTATGATTCCAGCCCAGACAGTTGAAGCAGAGTTTTTGTCCGTTCACGAAGTCTATTCTGCTAGCAGTGTCGCTCTCTTCGAACTAAGGTGTTACTTAGCTCATACGTTGAGTTGCAGAACACACAGTCGGGACCGAGCGAGGTGGCGCAGTGGTTAGACACTGGACTCGCATTCGGGAGGACGACGGTTCAATCCCGCGTCCGGCCATCCTTATTTAGGTTTTCCGTGATTTCCCTAAATCACTCCAGGCAAATGCCCGGACGGTTCCTCTGAAAGGGCACGGCCGACTTCCTTCCCCATCCTCCCCTAATCCGATGAGACCGATGACCACGGTGTCTGGTCTCCTTCCCCAAACAACCAACCAACCACACAGTCGGAAGCAGTCGCCAGAAGTTTACGTCTAGAACTGTACCCTTCTGCCTTAGTACGCTTCGCAGCCGCTGGCTGGGACTGGGGCAGTATTTTGTCTGCATGAATGAGCTCTAACGCCTGAAAGCTGGTTTCTAGAAATGCCACCAGATCTTTCAGACGAGGAAATGTGGTGTCAGCTGTTTTACATTCCCACATTTTCCTCAGAATCACACTAATGTGATCCACAAAGTGAGCGATAGCAATATTTCATGCAATGGAATGCCGACCTGCATTACCTCAATCGCGTTCAGATTTCTTATCAGCTAGTTAATTAACATCCGAAAGTCCTTAGCAGAATCAACTTTGACATTCGGCAGATCTTTTACATGCAAATCAACTATTAACTTGGGATTGTTATACCTCTGAGCGATCAAGTCCCGTGCGATCTTAAAGTTACTTTCTGTAACCAGTAAATTTTCAACCAGCTTTCGAGGTTCACCAAACAAACATGATAATAAATCATAAATTCGTTGGACATCAGCTACGGCGTCATTGCTAATAACTAGTGCCTTAATGATATAGAAGAAGCGTATGAATTCTGCTATGTTACCATTGAAATTTTGGTAATGGAATTGCTGTGAGCTTTATTTCGCGTGCACTGAATGAATTTGCAGACTTGGGTGGTGAGACAACATTTGACTGGAGCAGTGTCGCTATCTTTGATTCTAAATGTAAGCACAAGTCTTCAAACGACTCCCTGTCTGCATCACGGGATTCTTTTACCTCATTAATCTCTGAGTTTGGATGTCGTTTTATTCATTTTTGCTTGTATTTAGCAGCCTTACTCTGATGTAGTTGAGACTGTATCTTTCATGAAAGCTATTAACAAATGTGGAGAGCTTAGTCACTCGTGACTTGATAACTGCTCTTTCCTTAATTAAATTTCGTTTCTCGACAGGACCCATGCTTCAGGAGATCAATACAAAGGATAATAGATTAAGGAAGTACAGCCAGGCTGCTCACAGAGCAGGACGATGGTACCTGTAGAGCGTTTACTGGACTGCAGCTACTGACGGAGACGGCGACGGACGGCACTCACTGATGCAATGGTGTCGTGTTCTCGGAAATCCTTGGCTGTGTTGCGACGTTGAATGGCTTCACAACAAGATTCTCGCGCCGTTTGTACCCTGGAGAGCTCTAGCGCGCACGTCTGTCATTGCTGCTTCTTGAGAGGAATACGGAGCGTATGCTAATCTCGGAGAAACACACAGAAAGCCACGGTAACCGGATACCAGTTATTCGCGGTACGTGCAAATCAAAGCACATAACTATTGTCCTGGAACATGTTCGTATAGTTGTATCCGGCCCTGAGGACGAAAATGTAGGCAGCCGCAAAACGCGCTGTGAATTCTGCGCTGTCTCGTTCTTTCCACAGTCCAAAAGAATGCGTACACTCGTTGTAAAGGCGGTTGAAATGAAAGTGCATGATTCGCAAAAGTGGACTGCATGTTACAGATGCGTGCGCCCTGCTTGGTAGTCAAGGCCCGTCTCCCTCGTGTTGGCCAGTTCCGACAGTGCTTTGTGTGGATTGCCGGGCAGAAAAAATTCGTACCTGCAGCGAGCGTCCGGTTGCTGCTGCGCCCTTGTGGCACGTTGCACCAATATAGAACACTGTGAATGGTAGTATTAAGACAGTTCTTCGCTTATTTGTAAAGTCAGAAGGACGTCGCCATCTGGAGCGCGTAACTACTGTAAAATTGTTTATAATTTTCTTTGGTTACCCTTTGGTGATGTAGACCACTTGAAGAGTCTCAGCTGAGAATTTAATCTCCGCACAGTTTCGTGTAAACTGAGTACCTGTGCGGAAGGCACGAAAGGTTGCTCTATCAAAGCGTATTTTCTGCCTTTATGGACTTGCTTATTCTGAATAAGAAATAGTAGTAAATAATAACAGTGATGCTGTAACTGTTGGTTGGTAATATTTACTGACAAAATGCAACCTAACGCGATATTGCGTAGTTACAGCTATCCTGTGTGGCCCGTTTTTTTAGTATGACTTTAAAAGAGAGATAGAGAGATTATTAATTGATCACCAAGCGTCGGTTTTCGATTGTGTTCAGGAGACGTACGGATTGATTACGCGAATAATTGACCTTTTGACCCGGATTGCCTTCACGCAATCAGAATCTTCGATGATACCTAAGGGACCTATTTGAATATAAAAATGGAAATTAAAGCAAATTAGTGAAATTTCGTAAGAGAAAGATTAACAGATCGGAAGTTGAACACATTAGCGGTCTCCCAAATACAATCGAGACACCGCCATAAAGACCGAATCTGTAACAAAGCTCATATACAATTTGAACATCATTTTTGTTTGGAGAAAGAAAAGAATAAGAAGAAAATTACTGCATTGTAAAATATTAACAAATTTTGAACAAATTTGCTTTAAACTTCTAGACATTGACAAATACACAACAAATGCATGGATTACATCTGATATTTCTTTTGTACATGGTGAAGTCCAATAATCGCTGCTCTGTGAGTCCATTCCTTCTTAAAATTAAATGTCCTTGTGTGTGCGTAAGTACATTATATCCTCACCTGGGCTACAGAAAAGTTTGTTCGCCGTTTCACATAGTTTTTACACAAAATAAAAATACAACTTGTAGCAATGCTAGGTACTATGTCTTAACATGTCGGCGACCAAAAGTACAAGAGATAATGAAGTCTCTAGAATATTTCTTAACAAAATTTAGATTGTTCTTTCTTCTGTTACGCAGCTTCTTGCTATCAAGTGCTGTGGCAATGATTTTAAATATCTGAGCCCAGCTGGTCATAGTATTTATTTAGTGTGCTTAGACGCTGGACGCGCGTCTTGGTATAGTCGCACATTAAAAAAGTTTTTTTTCATCTCTTTACTCTAGCGCTGTGATGCTTAGCATCTTTACGAACTACAGCTCGTTGGCTGTCCTTTTCTTTAATGACAAATATCTCACATGCAAAGTAGCTGAAATCCAATAATATTACAATTTACTAATGTATTTTCTTCTGTATGTGTTGTAAGAGAAACAGTGAGTGGTGGCTGATGGAAAACAAGCGAACTGCACTGTTCAAACAAATTTCGGGCTTGTAGCCGGTCGTCGTTCAGTACTTCGCACGATATTTCAACTGGGCACCTGCACATCACACACATCCATGCCCGAGGCTGGATTTCAACCTGCGACCTTAGCGGTCGCGAGGTTCCAGACTGTAGCGCCTAGAACCTCTCGGCCACCCCGGCCGGCAGCAAACGGTTACCGCCCTTTGTAATGAATGTGTTGGTTCCAGGTATACTTAGCGTTGTTCGTTGCTTTGTTAAGTAGATTAGATTTCAGATTGCATGTAAAATCAGCAAATATATATATTTAATGTTGGGCCGATGTTGTTAACTAAAATCACTGTACCAAGAACCCCAGCAAACAGTAAGAGGTTCAGATGTGCATAGGAAATACCAGACAGTAGATAAAGGCATAAGCCCAGGCTACATAAGCATGAATACAGGCAAAAATATCACAAAATACGAGAGTATTTGCAATTCATGCCTCACCGACGGTAACCGTACAGTATGAATACTAAGACCGCGGCGCTTGTGTACTCTGCTGGCAAAACTGAGACTTAACTCCAGTCTTTTGTAAACTATAGCACACAGTGTAATTGTCTATGCAGAAGCCAATGCGTGATTCATTTACGAGAGCACGCAATTTCGAAATCCGATTTGACAGGTGAGCTGATATGCTGCAACAGATTTCATCCTATTTTCTGTAAGTGGCTGCAGCAAATTAGCTCCCATTACTGTGACGTGGATTAGGGCACCTATTATATTCACAGTTTGTACAGTCGAGGCAGAAAGCAAGTAAAGCATCTCTCTTTCAAGTACCTACCGCTTCCCTCACACTAAGTCCTTCGGCTTAAAGCGACTTCACGGAATGAAGCGGACTAGTAGTAAGACACTAGGCTCGCACTCGGAAGTATGGCTGTTCAAATCTCTGGCCAGTCATCAAGCTTTAGGTTTTCAGTGAATTTACTGAAAAAGCTTTCCATACCTGTTGAAACCTTAAAATTTTCAGTTTTTGTTTTTTTCATTGATCTTAATCTGCCGAATTTTCTATGTCCAATGATATATAATACATTCTGGGGGTGCTGAAAGAAACTTTCAGTCAGTTTCACTATAGTCAACATAATCGTCTTGAGAGAATTTAGCAACTATATACAAGCAGATATTTAAGATAATTCTCATTTATTTCCCGTATCATTTGCACACTTTTTTAATTCGGTTCCATGCTTCGATCACACTGTATCATCTTGTGATCTAAAATAAATTAAAACTAAACGTGTACCACCTAATATTTTACAATAGTAGAAAAGAAAATAAATGTACATAGGAGTAAGATTTACCTACTTACTACTACTATTTACAATTACTAAGTAACTGCATCAGCAAACCGTCTTGTTTACTCAGCGCAACACATTGGAGGACTATATTTTGCATCTGCGGTCAATGTTTTAAATAGGAAGATGTTGGAGTTACGATGTAGAAGGATGGGAGGAGCGGAAATGGAGTGAGACTGACAATTTTTCCATAACTAAACGTTCTATAATTTTGACTCGATCTCTCTTGTTAAACTCATGACATCCCCATCACTCCCACCCTACACCCTTTCCCCTTCTCCAATCAGCCTCACTTAATTTCCCGTCCCCCGTCCTACCACCTACCACCAACATCTACCTATTTAAAACACTGACTGCAATTTTGTAAAATAAATTACTCTGATATCTAGTGCTGAATAGACAAAACCTTTACGTACAATTCTTTTCTTTGCCGCTACTGTAAAATTTTACATGGAGCTTACTTCGTTTTACTTTCTTTTAGATGATGAACCCGTGTGATCGAAACATGTAATCGAATTAAAAAAGTTTACAACTGAAACGGAACAATAAATGAAAATTATCTTACATATCTATTTCAGATGTATTATGTGCTCAAAAGTATCCTGACACCCCCAAAAACATACGGTTTTCATATTACGTGCATTGTGCTGCCACCTGTTGCCAGGTACTCCACATAAGCGACCTCAGTAGTCATTAGACATAGTGAGAGAGCAGAATGGGTCGCTCGGTAAAACTCACGCACTTCGAACGTAGTCAGGTGATTGGGTGTCACTTGTGTCATACGTATATACCCGAGATTTCCACACTCCTAAATATCCCTGGGTCCACTGTTTCCGACGTGATAGTGAATTAGAAACATTAAGGGATACGTACAGCACAAAAGCCTACAGGTCGAACTCGTCTGTTGTCTGACAGAGACAGCCGACAGTTGATGAGGCTCGTAGTGTGTAATGGGCACACATCGATCCGTACCATTACATAGGAATTCCAAACTGCATCAGGATTCTCTGAAAGTACTATGACAGTTAGGCGAGAGGTGAGAAAATCTCACTTGGATTCCATGGTAAACGCCGGTAAATGCCAAACGACGCCTCGCTTGGTGTAATGTGCGTAAACGTCGGGCGATTCAACAGTGGGAAAATGTTGTGTGGAGTCACGAACCACGGTACACAGTGTGACGATCCGATGGCAGGGTGCGGGTATGGCGAATGCCCGGTGAACGTCATCTGCCAGCATGTGTAGTACCAACTGTAAAATTCGTAGGCGGTGGTGTTACGGCGTGGTCGTGTTTTTCATGGAGGGGGCTTGCACCTCTTGTTTTGTGTGGCACTATCACAGCACAGGCCAGCATTGACTTTTTAAGCACATTCTTACAGCCCACTGTTGAAGAGCAATTCGGGGATGGGAACTGCATCTTTCATACGATCGAACACCCGTTCATAATGCACAGCCTGTGGCGGAGTGGTTGCACGACAATAACATCCCTGTAACGGACTGGCCCGCACAGAGTCCTGACCTGAATCCTACAGAAGACTTTTGGGATGTTTTGGAACTCCGACTTCGTGCCATTACTCACCGACTGATATCGATACCTCTCCTCAGTGCAAGAGTCTGTGAAGAATCGGCTGCGAATCCCCAAAAAACCTTCCAGCACCTGATTGAACGTATGCCTGTGAGAGTGGAAGCTGTCATCAAGACTAAGGATGGGCCAACACCACACTGACGTCCAGCACTACCAGTGGAGGGCGCCACGAACCTGTGGGTCATTTTCAGCCAGGTATCAGGATACGTTTGATCACATAGTGTATTTGTTATGTGTAAGACTATCGAAGAAATATTTTCATGGCTACCCACAGAATCCTAGCGAGTCCATCAAAAGCGTAAGCGGGCCAGAAATCCCAAGATAGTTTTTATGACAGTTATACACCGCATTTTGGTATCTTTGATGCAGTGGCGACGTTCAGCGAAGGAAATGTTGCAGAGAGTGAAGTGCTGAAAAGACTGTTACAAACTGTTAGACGTTTCATAGTGAAACAAATGTTAAATTTAAGTAACGAAAGCGTCAGTGCCTCAGAGAGAGCTATTAGAGGCCTTTTAACAGAGCAAGACAACGCAACGAACAAGAAAAAGGACATCGAAAGATGAAATGGAATAGGATACAGACGTCCAATCACGTTTCCACTTAACTATCATATCGGAAACAGTAGACCTAGTGATGTTTAGGAGTGTGGAAATCACGTATACAGACGTATGACACAAGTTACACCCAAACACCTGACGAAGTTCGAAGTCCGTGAGTTACGCGGAGCGCCCAATTCTGCTCTCTCACTATGTCTGATGACTATTGCAGTCGCTGATATGTAGTACGTGGCAGTAGGTGACAGTGTATGATTAAATGATGATGGTGTCCTCTTGGGTAAAATATTCCGGAGGTAAAATAGTCTCCCATTCGGATCTCCGGGCGGGGACTTCTCAAGAGGATGTCGTTATCAGGAGAAAGAAAACTGGTGTTCTACGGATCGGAGCGTGGAATGTCAGATCCCTTAATCGGGCAGGTAGGTTAGAAAATTTAAAAAGGGAAATGGATAGGTTAAAGTTAGATATGGTGGGAATTAGTGAAGTTCGGTGGCAGGAGGAACAAGACTTTTGGTCAGGTGACTACAGGGTTATAAACACAAAATCAAATAGGGGTAATGCAGGAGTAGGTTTAATAATGAGTAGGAAAATAGGAATGCGGGTAAGCTACTACAAACAGCACAGTGAACGCATTATTGTGGCCAAGATAGATACGAAGCCCACACCTACTACAGTAGTACAAGTTTATATGCCAACTAGCTCTGCAGATGTCGAAGAAATTGAAGAAATTTATGATGAAATAAAAGAAATTATTCAGCTAGTGAAGGGAGGTGAAAATTTAATAGTCATGGGTGACTGGAATTCGAGTGTAGGAAAAGGGAGAGAAGGAAACGTAGTAGGTGGATATGGACTGGGGCTAAGAAATGAAAGAGGAAGCCGCCTGGTAGAATTTTGCACAGATCACAACTTAATCATAGCTAACACATGGGTTAAGAATCGTGAAAGAAGGTTGCATACATGGAAGAACCCTGGAGATAAAAGTATCAGATAGATTATATAATGGTAAGACAGGGATTTAGGAACCAGGTTTTAAATTGTAAGACATTTCCAGGGGCAGATGTGGACTCTGACCACAATCTATTGGTTATGACCTGTAGATTAAAATTGAAGAAACTGCAAAAAGGTGGGAATTTAAGGAGATGGGACCTGGATAAACTGAAAGAACCAGAGGTTGTACAGAGTTTCAGGGAGAGCATAAGGGAACAATTGACGGGAATGGGGGAAAGAAATACAGTAGAAGAAGAGTGGGTAGCTTTGAGGGATGAAATAGTGAAGGCAGCAGAGGATCAAGTAGGTAAAAAGACGAGGGCTAGTAGAAATCCTTGGGTAACAGAAGAAATATTGAATTTAATTGATGAAAGGAGAAAATATAAAAATGCAATAACTGAAGCAGGCAAAAAGGAATACAAACGTCTCAAAAATGAGATCGACAGGAAGTGCAAAGTGGCTAAGCAGGGATGGCTAGAGGACAAATGTAAGGATGTAGAGGCTTATCTCACTAGGGGTAAGATAGATACTGCCTACAGGGAAATGAAAGAGACCTTTGGAGAGAAGAGAACCACGTGTATGAATATCAAGAGCTCAGATGGAAACCCAGTTCTAAGCAAAGAAGGGAAGGCAGAAAGGTGGAAGAAGTATATAGAAGGTTTATACAAGGGCGATGTACTTGAGGACAATATTATGGAAATGGAAGAGGATGTAGATGAAATGGGAGATAGGATACTACGTGAAGAGTTTGACAGGGCACTGAAAGACCTGAGTCGAAACAAGGCCCCTGGAGTAGACAACATTCCATTGGAACTACTGACGGCCTTGGGAGAGCCTGTCCTGACAAAAGTCTACCATCTGGTGAGCAAGATGTATGAAACAGGCACAATACCCTCAGACTTCAAGAAGAATATAATAATTCCAATCCCAAAGAAAGCAGGTGTTGACAGATGTGAAAATTACCGAACCATCAGTTTAATAAGCCACAGCTGCAAAATACTAACACGAATTCTTTACAGACGAATGGAAAAACTAGTAGAAGCTGACCTCGGGGAAGATCAGTTTGGATTCCGTAGAAATACTGGAACATGTGAGTCAATACTGACCTTAAGACTTATCTTAGAAGAAAGATTAAGGAGAGGCAAACCTACGTTTCTAGCATTTGTAGACTTAGAGAAAGCTTTTGACAATGTTGATTAGAATACTACCTTTCAAATTCTAAAGGTGGCAGGGGTAAAATACAGGGAGCGAAAGGCTATCTGCAATTTGTACAGAAACCAGATGGCAGTTATAAGAGTCGAGGGACATGAAAGGGAAGCAGTGGTTGGGAAGGGAGTGAGACAGGGTTGTAGCCTCTCACCGATGTTATTCAATCTGTATATTGAGCAAGCAGTGAAGGAAACAAAAGAAAAATTCGGAGTAGGTATTAAAATCCATGGAGAAGAAATAAAAACTTTGAGGTTCGCCGATGACATTGTATTCTGTCAGACACAGCAAAGGACTTGGAAGAGCAGTTGAATGGAATGGACAGTGTCTTGAGAGGAGTATATAAGATGAAAATCAACAAAAGCAAAACGAGGATAATGGAATGTAGTCGAGTTAAGTCGGGTGATGCTGAGGGAATTAGATTAGCAAATAAGACACTTAAAGTAGTGAAGGAGTTTTCCTATTTGGGGAGCAAAATAACTGATGATGGTCGAAGTAGAGAGGATATAAAATGTAGACTGGCAATGGCAAGGAAATCGTTTCTGAAGAAGAGAAATTTGTTAACATCGAGTATAGATTTAAGTGTCAGGAAGTCATTTCTGAAAGTATTTGTATGGAGTGTAGCCATGTATGGAAGTGAAACATGGACGATAAATAGTTTGGACAAGAAGAGAATAGAAGCTTTCGAAATGTGGTGCTACAGAAGAATGCTGAAGATTAGATGGGTAGATCGCATAATTAATGAGGAAGTATTGAATAAGATTGGGGAGAAGAGAAGTTTGTGGCACAACGTGACCAGAAGAAGGGATCGGTTGGTAGGACATGTTCTGAGGCATCAAGGGATCACCAATTTAGTATTGGAGGGCAGCGTGGAGGGTAAAAATCGTAGAGGGAGACCAAGAGATGAATACCCCAAGCAGATTCAGAAGGATATAGGTTGCAGTAGGTACTGGGAGATGAAGAAGCTTGCACAGGATAGAGCAGCATGGAGAGCTGCATCAAACCAGTCTCAGGATGAAGACCACAACAACAACAACAACAACAACAGGATACGTTTGATCACATAGAGTGTCTTTGGTTTCCTTGACTCCGTTTATCGCCAAAGAGTACACTGGGGAAACTTAACTAAGAGAGAGATAAAGTAACGCAACATATTAACTACTAGGTGAAAATGAATGAAAGTGCGGGACCATGCAGCCCGAGATCTCCCAGTCATGTGCAGAATGCTGGACGTCACATGGCGTGAGGTCAGAGTGATTAAAGCACCAAATGGAGCTGGTCCCAAAACACGAACAATGGAAGGAAACGGAAAAGACTGCGTGTATCAAGTGCTAAGTGGTGTTGTTCTTCATCACACTATGGCCCGGAGACAACATTTGAATGACTTCACACGGGGAAGAATCATCGGGAAAATGGAAGAAGGACGAATTGTGAAAAGTGGAGCCTAGGAGTTTGATACTGCTCACAGCGCTGTTACACTTGTATGTGAAGCATTCCGTAGTACAGTCACTGCTGCCCGAACGAGATAAGATGGTCGACCAAGGTACAGCAGCAGACGACTTCTACATTTTGCAACGGACATGAAGGGAAACACGTCAAACAGCAGATGCAACTGAAACCACATTTGAGAGGACTGCAGGCACACCATCTCATGCCCCACAGGGGCACAGCGACTGCGTGAATGTGGTCTCTTTGCCCGACGACCATTACTTTGCGTCCCGTTGACATTCAGGCATCGGCGAATCGTTTGCGATGGTGCAAAGAACACAAGGACTGGACCAACGAGGAATGAGGTTACATGTTCTCCTCGGATGACAGCATATTCAGGGTGAATAGTGATTCTAGATCTACCGTCATGTATGCATTGCTGTCCGTGATGATCACTCGTGCTATTAAGAACCATGCCCCCCTTTTGTACTGTCCAGGTGACTATCATACATAGCGCTGACTTCAATGCAATTATTGTCTTCGAATAAAAGTGTCATTTCTCTTCGTCTCATTTCACCATCCTTTCAGTTACATTCTGTACTATACTGTAGCATTTGTTTCCATGTATAGTCCAAGTTCCATCGAGCTACTTTAGTTGGCACTGGCATGTCATGCGAGTTACTTTCGTCTAAGTTTTGCTTACCTGTATATAAAATAAATACAAGGAGCGGAAGGTCAGCGGGTATAACAAAGACGTGAACAAGAACAGTCATCGATGACAGAGTGCCGGCCGGAGTGGCCCAGCGGTTCTAGGTGCTACAGCTAGAACCGCGCGACCGATACGGTCGCAGGTTCGAATCCTGCTTTGGGCATGGATGTGTGTGATGTCCTTAGGTTAGTTAGGTTTAAGTAGCTCTAAGTTCTAGGGGACTGATGACCTCAGAAGTTAAGTCCCATAGTGCTCAGAGCCATTTGAACCATTTTTGATGGCCGAGTGTGCGTCGATAGCTCAGTAAACAGTAACCATGGAGACACTGCTAGTACGGTAAAGAGAGCTGTTATCGCCGAAGCCAAAAGACCGCGGCCGAGCTGTCCACAGCTTCAGCATCGTGAATGAGGATGAGTTCGAATGTGTGTGTGTGTTTTCTTTTCCTCCGTAGCCGGGCTGGCGCTGTACGGTGATACGGCGTGTTCTGCTGACTGGTTTGGGGTTGGTTTGGGTTGTTTGAGGGAGGAGACCAGACATCGAGGTCATCGGTCTCATCGGATTAGGGAAGGACGGGGAAGGCAGTCCGCAGTGCCCTTTCAAAGAACCGTAACGGCATTTGCCCGGAGCGAGTTAGGGAAATCACGGAAAACCTAAATCAGGGTGGCCGGATGCGGCATTGAACCGTCGTCCTCCCGAATGCGAGTCCACTGCGCCACCTCGCTCAGTGCGTGTTCTACGTCAGTCGTTATAAGTAGTTGTATGGCATCCACGTGCGAGCATCTGTGAAGTTGACGGAACGTATCTCACTAAAAAGTGTGTTGTAATTGAAGATGGAGGGGGGAGAAAGGAAAGCAAGGGGAAGGAAATGATGATATTAGGCGCATGGGAACTGTGCAGAATCAGCGCCAACACGTGAAAATGTGTACTAGCCCGGGACTCTAACCCAGGAGCTCTCGTTCAGTAGGCAGTTAAGTTAACCACTGCACCATCCGTACACAGCGTTAATCGCAACTGCGCAGGCATCTCGCCACGCTCTACACTCTCGCCTAGAGCCACCTATCCGCAATCTCCGTCCATGTCCTTCATGTTAGCTAATTTTTAGATTCTCGCCAGAGGTCGAAGGAAGTGTGCGAACACACTGAAGGTTGTGGATTGTCCAAAAGAACAGACACCAGGCATTTACATAACACGTGTAACTCATCTAGCCCTGCTCAATTTTTAATCGTAGTTGAATTAATTGATATTCGTTTGTGTAACGGCAGTTACCGAAAGGCAGCTGCATGGAGCTGGTCATGATTTGGTTGCTGTGAATATCGTGTTGGAACTGTGCCCAGGAGGACAGTGCGCGTCTGAGAATCTCATGCATTATTTACAGCTATGGTTCGAATTATTTTTTTAATCATTATCTGGTCACTTCACGAGCTAGTGTTCGAATCATTTAGTAGTCATTATCTGGTCACTTTTAGACTGATTCTAGGACAAATCTATGTTTCTAATAAATTTAAAGGTAGTTAAATTAACCTTCTTCTGGGCTACAGCGTTTCTGTTAGTGAATGGAAGATGTCGAAAGTGTAAACTGGAAGTTCATGGCGCTTAATAGGCACGACAATAGAGCGCTGAATTGTTAAACTGTGTTCAGACCAACTGTCTTTTAGTGATATTTAAAAGAAAGCTGTTGTAACTGTTTTGTTTTATTATTGTTTGTTGTTGATTTGTTGTTGTGCGTGTAAACTTTTTTCCTCTTCTTTAACTTTCGTGTGTGTCTATGTTGAACGTGAACCTGAACAACTCACGTAAACGTTATCTGATAAAAAGAGTCGCCAAAAGCATCTGAAACTTTATAACTGTATTGTAATTACCTTCCATCCAAAATAATTAGAAAACTTAAAACTATATCCTAAATAAAAAATTCTGTGAAATTCTATACTGTGCAGTGGAGCGAAATATGCTACAATGCGTGGCGTCCCATTTCGCGTCTTACAGTTCCAACACCCAAAACTAACAGAATAAAAATTCTAAATAAAATAACAAAGCAGTCTTTGAAAAAATAATTATCCAAGATGCTACTGTGGAAATACCCTGGAATTTTTGTGCTAAACAGTATTCCGAACAGTAAATGATATACACGCGAACGTAACACCCCAGCGTAAGAGTGGGAACGTCTGCATAAGAAATGAGATCTGAGGTCACCCTACCTGAACTACCCGGAAGATAACTTTGAAACGCAATGCTTAACTGTGAATAAACCTATTGTGTTCCGGCCCTAACAAATTTTCATGACTTACTTTGTGGCGCCGGAAAGTTCGAAAGCGATGAATATTAAAATAGAGTGCCGCAACAAACCAGCTAAAGAAAAATCTTGCTAAGTGCAATGCACGGAGAAACGGCACACCGTGTTTTACTTTGAGTGGCTGTGTGCCACTCAGCGCAGTGTGGCGGCACACAATTACAAAACAAAAATTTTCGTAAGAGAACGGCGGAACAAACTAAACATACGGAATGACTGAAAAGAGACTCGCATCCAAAACAGTATTATGGACGGGTGTTAGTCGTGCTTGGGTAACTTAGTTGGTTGAGCACTTACCTGCGAAAGGAAAAGGTCTCGAGTTCGAGTCTCGGTACGGCACGCAGTTTCATTCTGCAAAGAAGTTTCGATTACAACCATATTTAAAAAAGTGCACCTTTTATTAAAAAAAATATGACTCTGCCACGAAATTAGTTAATGAAACGGTCAAGGAGTGGTCAATCTATAACTCTGAATACAAGCTATAGGAGCAGATGACTTCGTTTAACCACATACCTACGACCAAACTAATTCACCTGTACCAATAACGAAAAAATCGTCCTAAATATTTCCCTTTCTCGAATTCATGATAAATAACACACGAGGAAGCAATGGAGTGACATTACCTGAATATCTTCACCCTTCTCAAATCCTTCATTTCAAAATAGTATTTCCAAAAATAATATCCTCTGCGTTTGCATCTCTGTGCTATGTTAGTTATTTCTAGATCGCTCAGCAGCTGACCAATACCAGATTCTCTCACTCTCTTCTCCCTGAATGCTAACTGGCATCGACAATGCTACTGATAACCAAAGATCACGTTGCTTCTACGCATAAACTTCGTGACGTAACACATCGACTATTGAAGATTTCTGTTTTTAAAGTATGACACATCCAATAAAATGCCAGCACACATCATTTTCAGTTAACACCAAAAATACGCTAGAAACCTTACCCTATTTGTATGTAATATCAAGTCTTTAATGTTTTATTGACTTTTATCTGTTTGATGTCTTTATTGTGGTTAAGAGCTGAAGTATTCTGTAATTGTTATTACAAATTACACTTGTAACCAAATCATCTCTAAATTTTGCGTTCTCGGAAGATAATTGGGATTGTGAGTGACCTTACATAAACGGCCCGGATAGCGGCGCGCGCTAGCCCGCCGACACCAGGATTCTGGGAGGGTCCATCGGTCCCGGATCGAATCCGTCAGGCGAATTAACGACGAGGGCCAGTGTGCTGGCCAGTCTGGGTATGGTTGTGAGGCTGTTCCAACATCCGACTAGGTGAATACTGGCGTAGTACCACGTCCCACCTCAGCTACACGATTCTGAAACGTTTCAAAAACATTATGTCTCTCGTGGGGGTTAACACTAGAGGCAGACAGATGTATTACACAAATCCCGTCCCAGAGGAGAATGACGAGGTGATAGGAAGGGCTCCACCCACCCTGTACCACTAACATTGGCAAATCCAGAACAACATGGTGGCCACATGAACACAGGGGCCAAGCCCACGAAAAAGGACAAGTAGAAGAAGAAGAAGGTAGCGAGTGATCTTACGTGTAACTCTGGAAGTTCTGAACAGGCGGTTAGAGCTTCTTGGAAAATAAATGTTTTGAAATAAATGTTATTTTTGGTGGACAAATCAGCCAGTACGCTCCGGTTTACAGTCTCTACTTCCATTCCAAAGGAGTTACCTACACAATCGGCGAGGAAAGCAACATGTGCAAAACACTAATGAGAAAAAAAAGACAGCACGATGTGACGTACATAACGATGTCAGGGAATAACCTCTGTGAAAACACAAGGTGTTGTAGAGGGGAAAACTTGGAGGGGTAGATAGAAATTTGAATCATCATGATTTTTTGTTTTGCCTGTTGTGATACCCATCGGTACCTCGGTCTTTCTTGACGCCTTGACTTAAATGCTTTTGTGTGGGTAGTCAATCATTCTCCACTCATTCTTTCGAGATATTCATTCCAGCTTCTGCTAATTTCTTGTATTTTATCGAGGACGTTCACATATATTCATTTCTTCCCTAATTTCCGGAATTCGAAAGCTGTCAGCTCTTGTGCATCCTTTTACTGCTCTTAGAAACCTCACCTCTATAGCTCGTGTGCGACTTTTTGACGTTTACTTACACCGCTCAAACGATTCACTTCCGTAGACAAGCATATATCCAAACTTTGCTAATTTGTTCCCTATACAGTATGTGATCAAAATTATCCTGACACCCCCAAAAACATACCTTTTTCATATCTGGTGCATTGTGCTGCCACCTACTGCCAGGTACTCCCTATCAGCGACCTCAGTAGCCATTAGACATTGCGAGAGAGCACAATGGGACGTTCCGCGGAACTCACAGACTTCCAACATGATCAGGTGATTGGGTGTCACTTGTGTCATACGTATTTAGGCGAAATTTCCACACTCCTAGGTCCACTGTGAAAAGGTGGAAACGTTAAGGGACACGTACAGCACACAAGCGTACAGGCTGAACTCTTCTGTTGACTGACAGAGACTGCCAACAGCTGAAGAGGATCGTAATGTGTTGAAAGGTGGCTATAGTGAGTCACAGCGCCAGAGATTGCGCCAAAGATTATTATTCCGCGGCCTACACTGGGGCAGTAGTAGTTCAGAGGCTGCCGTGGGCAGTAGTTGTTCCGTTGGGCGAGAGAGTAGACGCCGTTCGGTTGGTGTTGTAAGTAGGGTAGGCTGTTTAGGTTTTCTTATTGGTAACGCCACATAGCGCTCCGTATAAAAATCACTGGCTGTGCCGTGTGCAGTCTGTGGCTGGTTTGCATTGTTGTCTGCCATTGTAGTGTCGGGCAGCGGCAGCTGGATGCTAACAGCGCGTAGCGTTGCGCAGTTGGAGGTGAGCCGCCAGCAGTGGTGGACGTGGGGAGAGAGATGGCGGAGTTTTGTAATTTGTAAGACTGGATGTCATGAACTGATATATATATTATGACTATAAAGGTAAATACATTGTTTGTTCTGTATAAAAATCTTTCATTTGCTAACTGTGCCTATCAGTAGTTAGTGCCTTCCGTAGTTTGAATCTTTTATTTAGCTGGCAGTAGTGGCGCTCGCTGTATTGCAGTAGCTTGAGTAACGAAGATTTTTGTGAGGTAAGTGATTTTTGGAATGTATAGGTTAATGTTAGTCAGGGCCATTCTTTTGTAGGGATTTTTGAAAGTCAGATTGCGTTGCGCTAAAAAACTATTGTGTGTCAGTTTAAGCACATTCGTGTATAATTGTTCAAAGGGGACGTTTCATATGTCGACCCTTAGCCGAGGATACCTCACTGGAATCTTCTGATTTTTTTCCTTGTAGTTTGTGTAGTTAGTGTAGCCTTTGTTTATTGCTAGCGCCTTATCATAGAGAGAATTTCCTTTGTAGTTGCAGTCTTTCATTGTTGTACAGTAAAACAGTTGTGGCATGCATGTAGTTTTGCACGAAGTATTTCGCAGCTGCGCTTGCAATTAACTAGATATTATTTTCAGTGCTATGTTAATGTGTTCTCTTATTTTTGTTCTTCAAATTGTGTTTTTCTGTGTTGTCGTGTGAAAAATTGTGACAATAATGGCGTGTGAAAAACGTAACACTAGGCTCCAAAGTAAACTGAGAAATGACAGTGAAGACGAAAGCAGTGTGTTAGCGTCACCATCTAATGAATTCACTAACGTTCAAAGTAGTAATTTGGTAATAGCGCATAAGGAAATGGAGCGGGTTGCAAATAATGGTGTAGGAAGTGAAACAATTAGTGAACAGGGAAGTATTATCGATCGATCGGTCGGCAACAGCTCGCCTCAGGATTGCGAAATGACAGGACACAATCTTGCAAATACTGTAGATTCAGATTTTGCGTCCTCACCGTTTTCTCAAATAAGTCAAGACTCATTTTCTGTTTTTCAAACTGCGAATATTGCCGGTTCAAATGCATTGCCGAATAGCACTGAGGAACATGTTTCAGACACCAGTGCACTGTTATTACAGTTAATGCAACAAATGGGACAAAGGCTACAAAAGTTAGACACAACGCTTGAACAAAATCAGAAACAAATGGGACAAAATCTTCAAAAGTTAGACACAATGGAACAAAATCTTCAAAAGTTAGACACAATGGAACAAAATCTTCAAAAGTTAGACACCTTGGAACAAAATCAGAGACAAACACAGCAAAAGCTTCAAAAGTTAGACACAATGGAACAAAATCTTCGAAAGTTAGACACCACACTTGAACAAACACGTGAAGATTTAACTACTGAGTTACATAACATTGAATCGAAATGCCAAAAAATCTGTAATGACGTTAAAACACAAATTTGTGAGCATTTTCAACCTATTTTTTCGCGGCATGAAAATGCATTACAGAATCATGAAGCAGCCATAAAAGAACTGCAAACTATTGTTCGTGAAAATCACGACACCTTGCAAGCTAAAATGGACTCAGTTGCATCCACCGATTCGGTTACGCAACTTGCAAGAACTCAGGAAAACTTAAAGGTCACAGTAGATTCGATTTCATCACAAATGGACACTCTGAAACTTGGTTCAGAAAAACACACTGAGGAAATGTGTTCACTATCGGAGAAAGTAGCCGAACTTTCAGATCAGTTCACTAACTTATCTACAAAGGTAGATGATGATCTGAATGATACAGAAGGGTGCGAACAAATTATGAAATTCAAACAAAAGCAGAATCAAATTAATACACAACACCAAAGAGAAATTCGGGAAGTGCAAGATCAGCTGACACAGGTAATACAAGAATTACGTATTTCAGAGGACAGTCGCGCTCCAACACGGGAAGAGGGACTTATAAATACGGAAAAGCCACAAAATAATAACACAGGGCATTTGGGAAATTGTGAAAGAAATTGGCAAGGTGCACCGAATTTTGAGATGGAACTGCCGACACGACGTAACAATGAACGATATGCTACCCGCCGACACGATGATTTTGACTATAAGCTGTTCATTACTGCACGTAAATTCAAAACATTTAAGAATTCTGGCAACGACATTCATCCACAAGCGTGGCTCCATCAATTCTCTCATTGTTTTCCTCCCAACTGGTCATTAGAGCACAGATTAGAATTTATGTGTGGCTACTTGGAGAATGAACCAGCTGTAAGAATGCGATCGGTCATTCACGATTGTCATACTGAAGGAGAATTTTATCATGCCTTCCTCTCAGCATATTGGTCTCAAGCTACACAAGACCGAGTAAAACATAGCATCATAATGATGAAACATTTCGAACAATCTGAATTTTCCAGTCTTGTCAAATATTTTGAAGACATGTTACATAAGAATCAGTATCTTTCAAACCCATACAGCCCCTCAGAACTCATCCGCATTTGCTTAATCAAATTACCTGAACATTTACGACAGATTATTTTAGCAGGACGATGCAAAGACGACATTGAAGCTTTTCAGGGACTGTTACAAGAACTGGAAATTGACACTGACAATCGCGGAACGCGAAAGCAGAAGCACAACAATTACAGGTCACACCTGTCACAATTCCGCGATGACAGAAATAATACACGACAAGGCTATTCGTACAACGTAAATCGTGACCAAAACAGACACCACCCGTATGACAACCGTTGGCAGAGTAGTAATTATTACAGGGAAAGATCACCTCTCCGCGGTAATGACTATCACAGAGACAATCAGAGAAACATACAATATGGAAACCAAAATAATTATTATCAAGGGAGACGGAATAACTTAAGACGCAACGGTCCAGCGCGCAGTTACGATTCAGGGAGAAATTCTCCACCACGTGACCGACAAGAAAGAAACTATGGAATCTACCGACATGACGACACACGATATGATCGTAACGACAGACCTGAATTGCAGCAGAACTGGCGGGATTCAAACAGAGCAGGGCCCTCTTGGCAAGGTAAATTTGTAGAAGTTAGGTCTCCTAATCCCAATAACGACGCGCGCCAACAAAGAAACAGACAATGACTCCCTTCACAGGCAGCCGCGTGCGTCGGCGGGCTCAGAGAAAAATAACCTTGAGCAAAATTCCAGTGTCCCTTACCGATGTAATCACATGATAATTGCTTTGAAACTGAAACTCTGCGTACTAGGAAGAGCAAAAAATTGCACCACATTTCACATGTAAAACCGTTTATTGAAAGATAATCTGGATTTTAACTTTGTCTTTGCCATATAACTTTTCACTTTACATTACTAGTATGCTCTGTCAGACTTATAAACTGTTAATATGCAACAATGTTTGAAGTTTACTATCCAGTCTAGAACCCACGGAACATATTTAGACACTATTTACGAGTGCATTGTTATAGTGAACAGACGTCACAGTGTTATTGTGTGTGTACATTCTTGCTTGTTAGTTGCACGATTACGTAACGACTATAAGGCTTACATACTTAGAACATTTACCAGTACTGCTAATGAGATTTTAATGCAACATTTTGGTTTACTTGAAAATAAATTCTGGATTTAAAGTTCTTTCTGTGAGATTAAAGATGACTTAGCATTTGGTTTCTTTGATAGCTACACGATTATATCACGACGCTACTAATATGTGACATGATTTACATTGTTGCTTTTGCGGTGTATCTGTTTTATATCAGCACAGTTTTCTGAATTTTTCTGGAAAGTAAAACATGTTTTAGTGGTAACTTTTGTGGTATAGCTACAATTAGACAGCCTTTTCCATACCACAGCAATACGTTACAGCATAGTACTGTCTTCATCACGGCAATAAGCGTAATAACTAAGATATTTATACGCAAAGCAATTCACTTCCTTTATTACGAGGTAGGTACATTGACTTCAGTAGAACTTTGCTTGCAGAGGACGATAACTACGACACTTCCACATAATTATCTTGCAACAAGACGCACAGTTTATCGCTACAGTAGACGTATTTGAGTGATTAATTTTGTACTTAAAACATTTATTTTTAAAGATATTTGAAGTACAATGATACAAAGGTTTTCTGTGATACATTTCATTCCATTGCTGTAATCTGTAACACCTGAGGATATAATCACATTAAGCCTCAGGGGGGTACACGCTTACTTTGTGTACCATGTGTTTGGCAAGCACAAGGAACCCTAGCTAATATGGTATTTGTTTATACAACTTTACACATCGGTACCATATTTCTCTAACACATAAATTACACAGCTATCTGGTCATTTAACTGGGAGAGACAAACATTCATTTTACTACATCAGTGACACATGTTTACGTAATTACACTGTTGGATAACTTCACACTTACGAAATTGTATTTTGTCTGTACTGTTCACATTTTTTCGGAACCATTGTGATACTATGAGAGCTTTGAATGACATATTTGGTATGGGATCACGATTTTTAAAGTACGTTTGAGGTAGATGACACTTTTGACATGAGCAGAGAATTTTTTTAGGTTTTGAAATTATTGGAGGAAGCTACGACGATTTTGAGATTTGACTGAGGTGTTATGATGTTATTATTACGACAACGATGTGTATTATGCTGTTGCGGTATGTTTATGATCAATAAGCTGATGCTATATGAGGAATTTGATTATGCTACATATTTATTATGATGAGTTATTAAAGAAGTGTCGACGAATATGTATATGTGTAATAAGGTAAGGAATAATGAGTAGTGGTTAGGGACTCTGGTTTGTGAAAAAGGATGTACTTTAAGAGTTATGAAATGTGTGTATATGCGTGAATGTATCACTATGCTGGCGAAAATTTTTTCGACACTGTTATATTTACAGGATTTTGTTTCTACAGATTTGTAACGCAAGTTCTTGACCTGTGAAATTTTTTATATAAGACTGCCACTGTAGCGGAAACTGGTGTCGTAAATATTTCGGTACGACAATTAAGTGACCACCTGCACGTAAAGCGTCGTGGGCACCCAGCTGCGCGACAATCACCTGACAAAAGAGAGCCATTAGTGTGTGCCTTTCAGAGGCACAGGTAAAAAAAAAAGGGGGCCATTATCCTCTCTATTGACATTCCTTTGTAGAAAGCACCGCAAATACGACACGCTCATTACTGAGAAAGATACTTACATCTGACACCTGATTATAACAAACGTCTTTCTACGAGAGTTGAGAGAATTCTACTAACTTATGAGTCACATGACTATTGCCTGATATTTTTATGCTTTGTCCATAGTTGCTTATTTCATTTGATATCTGTTTTCCAGCTGTGTTGCAGCATTGGTTTTATAAAATTAAATGCATTTGCTAATGTGAACACTTTCTGTCGACAGATCTATTAAATAATTATTTTATGATCCACATTCTTCGAAAAAGGAGCTCTTGGAATGGAAAGAGCAATAAGAAGCGACTAATAACAGTAACTGTATATATAATTTTCTTTTCAAGTACTTGGTAATTTGTTGTGGCATTAGTTTTTGTGGTGCACCACTTTAATTGCATAGACATTAAGATGTGAATAGACATTTCCCTTATCTGCGTTGCTGTCTTTAGTGTACTATTTTTTCTGCTTGTGGGTTTGTCATGTTTAGATATAAGTTATTACATTTATTGCTGCTTGCTTTGCTTACTTCCATTTTTTTGTCATTGCTGTTTGTATTAATTGTTTTATGCTGCTGCATTGCCTCGTCCCTTAGATTAGCATCTGAGCTCAGTAGATTTAAGTTAGCTTAAGATGGGGTAGACTATATAAGAAACTAACTATGATGAATTGGAAGAAAAGCATTGAGAAGCTATAAGAAAATGGTTTGGCCAAAAAAGTAGTGTACAGTGGAGAAAAACTATTTTTGAAAGAGGAAATGAGAAAAGTACAGAAAGCAGGTATAGATAGGACTTTTTGGAAATAATGAAGAACGAAGGGAGATCTCCAAGAAGTAAAGAAAGTTTTGTTTGCAAAATACTGCAGTAAAACAAAACCTGCCCTTTCCTTTCGTATTATCCCTCTATGTGTTTATGTACCCTTGTGTATTTGTCTTTTTCCTGTCTTTATGTGTTTAGCTAATAAGATTTATGTTGTAGAATTTTTTCAAATACTATGTTATTTTCTTTGTAAATATGTTAAGACATTATTTATTGTGTTTTGTTTTAATGCTCATGTGTGAAGTTGATGTTTCAAAAGTTATTCTGATCTTTTATGTATGTACTTACGTCGTCATTTTGTAACACTGATGTATTTGCTATTCCGATTCTTTTGTAAAGCCTGTACTACTGCAAATGTTCTCTGTATTGTTATGTTCTTTAAAGATGTATTTTGTTCCTTTGTTATTGTATTTTCATGTTATAAAATTGTAATTGACACCAGTTCATCAAATTAAGTAACTTGTAAATTACATTCCACTGCACACGTTTCTGTTGGTCATTGTATATGGACAATATGTGAGAAGTAGGGACTGATAGTGTTTGCACGTGTGTTCATAATTCAGTAAGGGACTGGATAACAGCATTACTGGTTGTAAGGACATTTCAAAAACAATTTTTGTGAGTGCACAAGTGGTGGTTATGGACTTGCTATATTATCTGCAAGACTCTTCAATGGTGATTGTGCGCCTGCACAGTCAAACAGATGGCTGCTGGCCATCTCTCCAAGGACTACAGTGGGTCTACACCTTTGATGACCCACCAATACCATTATTTCTACAAGGACTGCAATGGGTCTGCACCTCTGGTGGTCCACCAATACCGTAATCTGTACCAGGACTACAGTGGGTCTGCTCTGTGATGACCTACCTACCGATAGTTTTCAACGTCGACTGACTCTGCTGTGGCCCATTACCTGTCTGCATGTCAAGAGTCAGCACTGCCTTTCTGTTGGAAGGACAACACTTCCTCAAGACTGCATGGAAATCCACTACTTCCATGTGCATTTTCTTTTACTGCTCAGACTTTGAGAAAAACACTGCAATTTTACTTTGATGAATGATCAGGACTGTCTTTATGGACTGTGAGAAAATTTTAGCTTTTGACCAACATTGTATCGATAAGTGTGTGCATTTCATTTCTTTGTTATTGTAATTATGAAAAAAATTTTCAAACCTGTATTGGCCACTGCCCAAAACAATTTGTAAATTTTTTTGTGGGGAGCATGGGGGCTATGTAAGTAGGGTAGGCTGTTTAGGTTTTCTTATTGGTAACGCCACATAGCGCTCCGTATAAAAATCACTGGCTGTGCCGTGTGCAGTCTGTGGCTGGTTTGCATTGTTGTCTGCCATTGTAGTGTCGGGCAGCGGCAGCTGGATGCTAACAGCGCGTAGCGTTGCGCAGTTGGAGGTGAGCCGCCAGCAGTGGTGGACGTGGGGAGAGAGATGGCGGAGTTTTGTAATTTGTAAGACTGGATGTCATGAACTGATATATATATTATGACTATAAAGGTAAATACATTGTTTGTTCTGTATAAAAATCTTTCATTTGCTAACTGTGCCTATCAGTAGTTAGTGCCTTCCGTAGTTTGAATCTTTTATTTAGCTGGCAGTAGTGGCGCTCGCTGTATTGCAGTAGCTTGAGTAACGAAGATTTTTGTGAGGTAAGTGATTTTTGGAATGTATAGGTTAATGTTAGTCAGGGCCATTCTTTTGTAGGGATTTTTGAAAGTCAGATTGCGTTGCGCTAAAAAACTATTGTGTGTCAGTTTAAGCACATTCGTGTATAATTGTTCAAAGGGGACGTTTCAGTGTAATGTATAGATGGAAGAAGTTGCAATTTTGAGAATATATTTGAGAAAGGAGATGGGCTTTTGACTTATGATTCTGACGTAATGGAATATTTTCGTCAAATATAATGAGGTAAAAATGTATTACAGTTTTCTTTAATGACAATCCCTCTTGCTCACAGGTACAATCAACAAAGCATCTGGCTCGTGTTCATTTATTAGACTTGTAATTTTGGTTTCTACGTGCAATTATAGTATTTGTGGCTTTTCAATTAGTTCATTGTAAATGGTGTTTAAAATATTTTGTCGTATTGAGAAAGAACCGAGCCAGATACCAGTACGTTGAGTCACACTACCACACACAAAACAGTTTTTGTGCTTTGTTGTTTCGTAGCTTTTATAGTTGCAGGGGACCTAATTAGTCAAATGGAAATTCCTTGTCATTGTTTATTTTTATTTTATGCAATCAGATTGCGTGCTAATACTTGTCAGGGCCAACCGGTCACGAGACTTCGTAACCGGTCTCACAGCTACTAAAATTATTGCATTTATTTATTAATACTAGTCTTTCTTTTCAATTAAGCCCCATTCTTTTCAATTAAGCCCCATGCAGTGTAACAGGCATACATCTCTGTTTTATTAAATATATCAGCTCTGTCACAATACTTCTGGAATAGCTTCCTACCCCCCTTTCTGAAGCACATATTAAGCAAATGTAGCAATCTCTTTTGTAGTAGGGTGCCTCCATGCTTTAGCAGTTGAGCGTTTATGTCATCCATACCAGTAACATTTCTGTTTTTCTTTTCTTTTTTAAGTAGAGCTTCTCTTAATACACCAATAGATAAGTCGTCTACACATCCTATTTCAATTTCATCTTATATATTGTCCGTAGAGAACGCTTCTTCATAACACAAGTTCTTGTAACGTTATATCCATCTTGCTTGTTGAGTATTATTTACTTGAGCAACTTTTTGGTGTAGCATTTTCATTGTTTTATAAGCTATAATTTGCCATCAGTGAATACCGTCCTCTTATTACGTTTATGAACCTATCCCAGAAGTTCTGAATGCATCCAATAAATAACTCAGGACAATGCCACAACTCAGGGGTGTTCAACCTGTCGATCGCAATTGACCGTTCGACTGCCACGGCTTTATGAGTCGATTTTTCAAAACCTTCTTCAGGTATATGGTTCAGTGAGCTGCTTTTGTAAAATATCAGTCCACTGACAGTGTTTCGCGCGGTATTTGTAAGTGGTACATCTGACAACACTATCTCCGCCTCTTTCACCGGCTTTAACGTCCGCGCCAAGCAACGGTCTTCCCTCTTGCACGGTGAGGTTACCACTCGCGAATTGTAAGACTTGGTCCGATGTGAGCGGGAATTGGGGATTTCGGTAAGTGGGGAGAGCGTTCACGGTTTGCTGCAGGATGAGGCGAGGGGCGCGGCGTGCGGTACGGGGCGGGGGGTACAAGCTCTGCCTGCAGTAGACACAACGCAAAACCCCTGTTTTCTAGTTTCCGCGAGACAACGAGGTGTTCGAGGAAGGAAATAACTCGCTTTCAAAATGACATTTCCTGAAGGTCAGAAGACAATCAAGACAGCTTTCTAAAATCAGTTAGTGTAAAAAAACTACCCTAATGTTGTGAAAGTAGCATCGTATTATCACTTTTGGATCATCCTGGGTGATTAAAACTGTGTGCCCGACCGAGACTCGAACTCGGGACCTTTGCCTTCTTTCCTTTGCCTTTCTTTCAGGAGTGCTAGTTCTGCAAGGTCTTACGACGTCCGCCCCGAGCAGATGCAACGAACAAAAGCGACCAAAATGAGATTTTTTTTTAAAAAAAAAGATGGTAGAGCACTTGCTCGCGAAAGGCAAAGGTCCCGAGTTCGAGTCTCGGTCGGGCACACAGTTTTAATCTGCCAGGAAGTTTCATATCAGCGCACACTCCGCTGCAGAGTGAAAATCTCATTCTGAACTTTTGGATCAGTTTGGCTATGTGAGGCAGCGTTTTCAACGATGAACATAGTGAAACCTAAGTGTGGAAATGAACCTACTGATCCTCATCTTTCGGTGTAAGGTTGGCTCTGATATGTTAATCACCAGATCATAATAAACTTGTCAATTATGTGCAAAGGCAAGTACCCCACTAAATTTGTTCAACATTTATGATAGTTTAATTTTTTTGAGCTGTGTAATATGTTTAAAAGGCAACGGCCTTCTACATCTACATCTACATCCATACTCCGAAAGCCACCTGACGGCGTGTGGCGGAGGGTACTTTGAGTACCTCTATCGGTTCTCCCTCCTATTCCAGTCTCGTATTGTTCGTGGAAAGAAAGATTGTCGGTATGCGTCTGTGTGGGCTCTAATCTCTCTGATTTTATCCTCATGGTCTCTTCGCGAGATATACGTAGGAGGGAGCAATATACTGCTTCACTCCTCGGTGAAGGTATGTTCTCGAAAATTGAACAGAAGCCCGTACCGAGCTACTGAGCGTCTCTCTTGTAGAGTCTTCCACTGGACTTTATCGATCATCTCTGTTACGCTTTCGCGATTACTAAATGATCCTGTAACGAAGTGCGTTGGTCTCCGTTGGATCTTCTCTATCTCTTCTATCAACCCTATCTCGTACGGATCCCACACTGGTGAGCAGTATTCAAGCAGTGGGCGAACAAGCGTACTGTAACCTACTTCCTTTGTTTTCGGATTGCATTTCCTTAGGATTCTTCCAATGAATCTCAGTCTGGTATCTGCTTTACCGACGATCAACTTAATATGATCATTCCAGTTTAAATCACTCCGAATGCGTACTCCTAGGTAATTTATGGAATTAACTGCTTCCAGTTGCTGACCTGCTGTATTGTAGCTAAATGATAAAGGATCTTTCTTTCCATGTATTCGCAGCACATTACTCTTTTCTACATTGAGATTCAATTGCCATTCCCTGCACCATGCGTCAATTCGTTGCAGATCCTCCTGCATTTCAGTACAATTTTCCATTGTTACAACCTCTCGATATACTACAGGAACATCCGCAAAAAGCCTCAGTGAACTACCGATGGTATCCACAAGGTCATTTATGTACATTTTGAATAGCAACGGTCCTACAACACTCCCTATCCTTACCGTAGTGGATACAGCGTCTCCCGTCAGATCACCGAAGGTAAGCGCTGTCGGGGGTGGCCGGCACTTGGACGGGTGACCATCTGGGCAGCCATGCGCAGTTGCCATTTCTCGGGGAGCACTCGGCCTCGTGATGCCAACTGAGAAGCTATTCGACCTAATAGTAGCGGCTCCGGTCAAAGAAAACCTCATAACGAGCGGGAGGACGTGTGCTGACCACACGCCCCTCTTATCTGCGTCCTGAGCTGAGGATGATACCGCGGTCGGATGGTCCCTAAGGGCCACTTGTGGCCTGAAGACGGAGTTCTTCACTATATTGAAAAGTGAGTAGTAGGCTTACGACTTTTGATGGAGAGAAAATAAAAAAAATGGTTCATATGGCTCTGGGCACTATGGAACTTAACTTCTGAGGTCATCAGTCCCCTAGAATTCAGAACTACTTAAACTTAACTAACCTAAGGACGTCGCACACATCCATGCCCGAGGCAGGATTCGAACCTGCGAACGTAGCGGTTGCGCGGTTCCAGACTGTAGCGCCGAGAACCGCTCGGCCACTCCGACCGGCTGGAGAAAATCATTTTTTGCGTATTTTGCGTAATTAAAATGGTTAATTTTGGCTATGGTGTTGTTTCGTGCTTTAATCTTTATGAATTTTTAAGTCAGTAGCTGTCCAAATGTACTAAATTGCATGTGGGAAATGTCGAGCCTAAAAAGGTTGAGCCCCTCTAGTGTAACTGCTGCTCCGAGAAGAAATGGTTTGCCTGACAGGAGGTCATGGCGGGTCCCGTCAAACCAGTCAGAACACTGTTGATCCAAAAAAAGACGATGAAAACGGGGACGCTGCTGGGGAAGATGGAAAGACCAGTAAAAAGCCAGATTTGAGCTGAGCGACCGAGCCCTAAAGCTGATAACGATGACGATGAACTTCCTCGGCATTTCCGTCGCTTACGTGGCCGTCGCTGTCGGGAGACGCGGATATGATTCTGACGCCGGCAGCTGCGCGCCTCGCCGGCTGGACGGGTCGAGCGCGCCGCAGGTAATGGTGGCCGTCACGGGCTGTGAAGGACGGCCCAATCTGCCGGCTGCCGAAGCCGATGCTGCGGTGATCTACAACTGGCCGCCGCTGCCGCTGCCGCCGCCAGCTGATCAATAGACGCGCTCTGAAGGCCCGGTCCCGCGCCACAAAGGGCCGCCGGGGGTTCCCCCCGTCCCCCACACCGGGAGCGCCGCCGATATTCAATTGGTTTCTTCCGCGGTCCGCGCCGATGAGGCGGCCGAACTGTGTCAAGAGGAACCGCGCCGCGCAGCGCCGCGCCACGGGCTAATTGAACGGCGGCCGGAACCGGCACGAAGAAAAAGACGTTGACTAATTCGAATGGAAAGTAAAGTAGTGCCAAGGAAAAAGTTCGTCGATTTGCGGAGAACGTTGCCGCAGGCACTCGGTTTGAAATTCCAATGGTTTCCTCTTTTTTCCACCGAAAAGAAAAGTACTGTCTCTTAATTTTAAGAAAAAACCTTTTATTTCTCAATCTTCCTTACAAAATACTGAAAGTCGGGTCGGGTCGGGTCCGGTTTCTGACCGTAGCACTTTGTGTATTATGTCAGAGACATGGTATTATGTAATGAGTGCTGTACAGGGGATGATCATATGATTTATTTGAAACCTGTAATCAAGGCTACTATTTTTTTATCACTACTGAGACATAAACAGTTTCAACGACTTTAATAAACATTTTTGGAAAAGTGACTAAAATTTTTGAATTTTTGTTTTTAATTCAGTCTTAAACACACCACGTATGAAAAAACGGTTCAAATGGTTCTGAGCACTATGGGACTTAACTTCTGAGGTCATCATTCCCCCAGAACTTAGAACTACTTAAGCCTAACTAACCTAAGGACAACACACACATCCATGCCCGAGGCAGGATTCGAACCTGCGACCGTAGCGCTCGCGCGGATCCAGTCTGTAGCGCCTAGAACCGCTCGGTCACCCCGGCCGACACACCACGTATGTTACGAGATCATAGGTGCCCGGTTTCGGTCATATCACATGACCATCATCAGACCCGTTGCATTCTTCGAAGATGGTAGGTGGATCAGTTGACATCACAGCATCATAGCTCCACCTACTTTCTTCGAAGGATGACATGGGTCCGATGATGGTCATGTGATATGACCGAAACTGGTCACCTATGTTCTCGTAACGTAAGTGATGTGATTAAGACTGAATTTTAAAAACAAAAAAAAAAATATAAAACGATGGTGTACTTACACAGAGTAAGGCACCAAAGACAGGGCACCTGAATAACTCCACTTTTCGCGATGGAAGAAAATCTTTCAAACAAAACTTCCTTAGCATGAAGGGGGACATAGTATAGTCTTCATAATTTTTCTGAAGAGATCCTCCATGGTATGTAGTCACTGCAAAGAAACTTCTAATGAAACAGAGACTGCTGCATAATAGGTATAAAACGAAACATAGGGCTACGGATAGAGAGACGCTGAATGAAACGAGTTTAGAAGTCAAGAGAGAAATGACTGAAGCCTTCAGTAACTCCCGTAGCCGAATACTGTCACGTGATCTTTCACAAAACCCAAAGCAATTCTGTCATGTGTAAAGGCTGTTACAGGCACTTAAGTTAGTGTCCAGTCAAATGTGGACAAGACTGGAACTGACTTTGAGTGTAGCAAAGCAGACGCAGAAATGTTTACATCTACATCTACGTCTACATGGATACTCTGCAAATCATAATTAAGTGCCTGGTAAAGGGTTAATCGAACCACGCCGGCCAGTGTGGCCGAGCGGTTCTAGGCGCTTCAGTCTGCAACCGCGAGACCGTTACGGTCACAGGTTCAAATCCTGCCTCGGGCATGGATGTGTGTGTGATGTCCTTAGGTTAGTTGGGTTTAAGTAGTTCTAAGTTCTAGGGAACTGATGACCTCAGATGTTAAGTCCCATGGTGCTCAGAGCCATTTAATGGAACCACCTTCACAATAATTCTCTGCTATTCCAATCTCGAACAGCGCAGAAAAAGCGAACACCTATGTCTTTCCTTGCGGTCTCTGATTTCCATTATTTTGTTATGATGATCGTTCCTCCCTACACAGGTCGGCGTCAACAAAGTATTATCTCATTCAGAGGAGAAGGCTAGTGTCTCTACGTACGCCCAATAGCCCCTGCTAATTCGCATTTGAGCAGGGTTCTCACTTGAATGCCACAAGTGATTCGTAAGGAATCTCCGTTGTTGACTGATTGTATTTCCCTAGTGTTCTACAAATTTAACGAAGTCTTCTACGTGATTGTTCCACTTCATGTCCCTACTAACTTTCCAGCCAAGCATTTGTGTGAGTCTACGGTCTCCAACTGTGACTTCTAAACATTCATGGTGGTGTCTGATTGTTCTATATCGTGTCTCTCCCTACCACTTTCGTGCAACGACGCTCTGAGCGGGTTTTTTAGGGAATTAACTAGTTTGAACCTGGGACCTGTTTCTGGTAAGGAGACGCCAGACCAAACATGACATGTAGAATTCAGAAGAGTTCAGTGAGACTAGCGATGATATAACCAAATACTAAATGATCTCAGCGTCAGCTCCAATGCACTCCCTGTAAAAGAATCTTAATACTAACTAAATTTAGTGGAAATGGTTCAAGGCTTTCCTATTTTTAGTTAGCTGGTAAAATAACGTCGAAAAAGCAGTTAAGTTTACCACTGGAAATTTTATTCTACTCACAAAACATCATTTATAAATTGCACTATTGATAAATGGAAATGTTTTAATACAGGATGGTAAAAACCAACTGCGTTCAACAAAAATGTGAACGAATATTCCCTGAATGGGTTTCCAAGTTCTACAATGGATCGAAGGATGACCTATGCCATATCACATCTATAATCTAGGTTTAATTTAAGTTTCACAAAAGAGAAAACTATCACAATGGTCTACAGTGACCCTCAATTATCTTTAATTACTTATCTAACCTGTCGTAAATTACAGTGGCTGATGTGGCTTCTCAATAACTATAAAAATAGAAAAATCATCGCGTTTCAGATCTTTACTTCAAGTGGCAAATGTGAACACCATGAGTTTTAATTAACGATCGACACTAGTATTACGCAAAAAGGGGTGCAACAGATGATACTTCTGCAGTTCTGAGTGAAGCCTTATGCGCTCAAAAATGCGGCATCGCGTGCGTTCATTACCTTGTCGGTGTTTAGGCAGCGTCAGGGCAGCGGCGCCGCTCACCTCGCCATCTCGGGACTAACTCTTTCTAACTTCTCGTTACTACAATTTACCGAAGTTGGTTTAAAAAAACTATCTGGCTGTGTTTTCATCTGACCAATCAGGGTCTCAATGTTAACCTTAAGCTCCGCCTATAAAATTCTGTTTAACCAATGAGAAACGTTATACTTTTCGTGATGGGGCAATGTTTTTAAAGTTTGCAACGTAACAGAGACGCTAAAAAGTCTCACGCTAAAACCTGCAGCTGGTGTGGTCCTTTTAGCGTTATCATAAGATCTATTCTGTTCTTCTGGAGGGCTCTATCTTTTAACATGGGCTGGGGGGTGGTCCTTGACGTACCTGAGACGCTAAAAAGTCTCGCGCTAAAACTTGCGGGTGGTAGTGGCCCTTTTTGTGTTATCGTAGAGATCTATACTGCTTTTCTGGAGGGCTCTAGCTTTTAACATGGGCTGGGGGTGATCCTTGACGTACCTGAGACGCGAAAAAGCCTCACGCTAAAACGTGTGGGTTGTATAGTCGTACAGGTAGGCTCGCGGCGTGGGTGCCCAGCCCCTCCCTTATCTAGCTTAACACGGTTCTGCTCTCGGCTTCTGTCCTCGTTTCTCCCCTCGGAACTGCGTCTGCCTCACAGTGGGAAGGTACGACATGCATTTAGGCATTCTTGTGTTAGTCTGTGGTATTCCATTTGCTCACTCGTTACTCGTATTACTTTGGTTAATTTAATGTCACGATTTATTCCGAGCTATGTGACATACTACTGGATTTGCTTATCATGTCAGGGTTTTCGTGTAAGGTGTTGGATTTGCCTGACACCTTACAGACTCACTAATATTATAGTCATAGGATACAATGTTTTTTTCGCTTTGTGAAGTGCAAAGTTTAACAGTTTTTGATATTTAAGGCAAACTGTCAGTCACTGCACCACTTTCAAGTACTAGCAGGGCCTGACATAATATTTGTACAGCCTTGTTCAAACTGTACTTCGTTGTAGACAAAAGCATCATCTGCGAAAAGTCTGAGGCTACTACTAATATTGTCCACAGGGTGATTAGTATACAACACGAACAGCAAGAGACCCAGCAAACTTCCCAGCGGTACACCGCAAGTTACTTCTACATCTGTCGATGACTCTCCATGCAAGATAACAGGGTGCATTCTCACTACCAAGAAATTCTCAAATCAGTCACATATTCCTTCTGATAACCCGCATGAGTGTTCTATTGATAATAAGGGAAGGTGTGATACTGAGTCAAATGCTTTTCAGAGATCGAGAAATACTGCATCTACCCGACTGCCTTCATCCATGTCTTTCCCGATGTCATGTGAGAGAAGTGCGAGTTAGGTTCCACGTGATCTACACTGGCTCAAATGGCTGTGAGCACTATGCGACTTAGCATCTGAAGTCATCAGTCCCCCAGAATTTAGAACTACTTAAACCTAACTAACCTCAGGGCATCACACACATCCATGCCCGAGGCTGGATTCTAACCTGCGACCGTATCGGTCGCGCGGTTCCAGACTGAAGCGCCCTCGGCCACACCGGTCGGCGTGATCTATACTCTTAGAAATTCATGCTAGTTGCCATGGAGAAATTCGTTCTCTTCGAGATTCCTCATTATTTTTAAACTCAGAATGTGTTCTAAGATTCTGCGTCAGATGGATATCAAGGATACCGGACGGTAGTTCTGTGGATCACTTCTACTACCTTTCTTGTAGACAGGTGTGACCAGTACTTTCTTTCAACTACTGGGCATAGTCTTTTGTTCGAGGGATCTACGACGGATTACAGTTAAGTGAAGGGCTAAATCAGTGTAATTGGGTATAGAATACGATAGGAATTCCATCTGCCCCTGGAACTCGTTCAGATTAAACGATTTCAGCTGTTTCTCAACGCCACCGAGAACATGTCTGTTTCAGTCATCCTTTCAGTCGTTCAAGAATCAAATTGGGGAAATACTCTTGCGTTTTCCATTGTAAAGAAACATTTGAAAACAGAATCGAGAAAGTTTAAAGGAAAGCACGTTTTGCATTATCGAGAAATAGGGAGAGAGTATCACTGACATGGTAGAGGATTTGGGGAGGACACCGTTAATACAAAAGACGTCTTTCGTTGTGACGGAATCTTCTCACCAACAAAGCTTCAAGAACCTTCTTTAAATGATGACAATAGGAATATGCCGCAGCCACCTACATATCGCTCCCTTAGGGACCGTGAGGAGAAGATCAAGTTAATTACAGCAGACACAGAGGTATTTAAACAATCACTTTTCCCGTGTTCCATACGTGAATGAAACTGGAAGAAGCCGTAATAATTGGTGCAGTGGGACGTACCTTCTGCCACGCACACCACAGTGGTTCACAGAGAATAGATATCGATGTAGACGTGGCTGAGTTATTCAAGCGGCCTGTCTTAACTGCCTCACCCTATACTATATCTCTGACTCTGCTAAGATCCATTCGTGAGATGTTTAGGGTGTACGAAAATACAATTATGACCCTATATTGACAACATTTTTCTGAACATAAAGTACGTAATATGTTCAGTAATATAGCTTCTTGTTCATAATCAAAAAGTCGGAACCGTTTTCTGAGTAACCCCTTCTATACAACGTTACGTGGACGTGAGGATATTCTTTGCTTTACTGTTATTTCAGTTCCCTGCGAACGGGTGTAATGGCAGTGGTTAAAACCGCTCTTCAGCCAGAAGTTACACGAATTGATAAAAGGTTTAAAAAACATAAATACAGTGCCAATAAATGATGATTTCCTTAAAAACACGTTGCTGGACAAAGTTTGTGATTTTTACATAAAACGGATGACAAATGATGATTTACAAAAAACATGTTGGTGGATAATACTGATGATTTTTTAAAACTATTTTTATATTACATTATATTATGTTATATTATATTTCTTTAGAAATTCCCATTACAAACTTCTAGGACTTTTTGGGGGAGTGAGTATTTAATATTCTGAATAGGATCTCATGTCCGGAAACGTACCGTTTCCGTTCTACGCTGGTTTCAGTTCAGGTGTTTAACTCATTCGCTTCTGGTTGTGTAATTGAATTAGGCGTGACGCACTACAGTTATTAGGAAGCAATTCGAAACCGAGTGAGGTGACGCAGTGGTCAGCACACTGGACTCGCCTTCGGGAGGACGACGGTTCAATCCCGCGTCCGGCCATCCTAATTTAGGTTTTCCGTGATTTCCCTAAATCGCTCCACGCAAATGCTGGGATGGTTCCTTTGAAAGGGCACGGCCTACTTCCTTCCCCGTCCTTCCCTAATCCGATGAGACCGATGACTTCGCTGTTTGGTCTGTACTGATGCAAAACAAGGATGGCTCGATGTCGCGACCACCTACGTTGTTACAGACACTGAACCTAGAATCATTTTCTCGTACGCTCTCTCCATCACACGTGATGTCTCTTCAATTTCTAATGCAGCAGCCAGAACTCGTGTCATCGTATCTTCTTCTTCTTCTTCTGTAGGAGTATCGTAAATTAAACTCTGCATACGACTCCATAAGAAGTAGTCCACAGGAGTTAATTTCGGCGATAGCTATTGCCACTTCTGCCTATCCAACTTTCACCCTATCGTCTGACGAGATGTTGCCGAACAGCATGTGAGAAGTGAGGTGATGCACCATCATCCTTAAAACAGATCTCCTGTCAGACATTCAGTGGTACAGCCCCCAAGCACGGGTCCAATATGATTTGTAGGAAGATCAAGTATCCAGGACCAGTTAACTTGAGTGGAAGGAAGTATGGCCCATTCACATGACCAGAATACCTGCCCACACGTTAATACCAAACCGGTGCTGAAATCCCTGAACATGAGAGGCACGAGGGTTTTCGTCTGTCCAGAATGGATTTTTCGCTAATTCACCACACGGTCATCTGTGAACAGGACTCGAAGTGGAAACAGGGGTGAGTCGATGCGGCGGTGCAGGAACCACGTGCAGTAGGCAACGCGTTGTAGAAAATCGACTGGAATTATAGCATTTACCCTTTGTAAGGGGTACGGATGTAACTGTTGCTCAAGCGGAACGTCCCAGACGATGCTGAACTAAAACACGTTACACGCGCAGTTGTTCGAGTACTCGTTGATGGGTTCTCTTCAGCGGGATGCAGTACATCCTCTACAAATTTGGGCAAGCGACATTGCCGTGGAACACCACAGTCCTACGTGCTCACCACGAAGGCACATGTGTCTCGGAGACGCTGCGTAATTTGGGCAAAAAGTTCGAGCGATGGCGTCCTACGTTGCGGAAAACATTCGTAATACAGCCGTCTAGTGGCTCTTTCGTTACCTCGAGCTTCGCCATACATAAAAGCATGTCTGTATATACCGAAAACGTGCACCCAGCCATGTGTACGATAAAAGAGACGCACAGGCATTGAATAGCTCTCGCAGCAAAGAAGTCGTTAAGCGACATCAGGTGACCGTCTGATGCAGTACACGTCATTCTGTCTCACCTATTTCATACCAGGACAAGCACTTCTAATACTTTTCTCATTCCCTCACAAGACGCGGAAGCGTTACACATTTGAATTCAAACCGCCGTAGATCGGAAACCATACGCTTCCGGACATAGGTTCCTGTTCACAGTATTATGTACCCACTCCCCTTCTACAAGCTCAAGAAGTTTCTAACGCCATCAAGTTTTTGTTAAACTTCGGGAATCCATGAGTGTGACCTCTGAGAAGCTGAAACAGGCCTTTGAGGAACATTCCTGATCGGTAGCACAAGTTTTTCAAAAATGGTTCCAATGGCTCTAAGCACATGGGACTTTCCATCAGAGGTCACCAGTCACCTACACTTAGAACTACTTAAACCAAACCAACCTAAGGACATCACACACAGAAATGTCCGAGGCAGGATTCGAACTTGCGACCGTAGCAGCTACGCGGTTCCGGACTGAAGGGGTTGTAGGGAGTGAAAAGATGGTGTAACGTGGACCGTGGTGACTAGGGTTCGAAAGACGGCTATATCTCAGGACAGATATCATCGTTGAGAGCGGGAGTTAGTTGAAATTCCGGCGGGAGAGGATGGATCATATATAGAGTTGGAAAATGGTTGTAGTGGCGCAGCAAGGTACCTGGATTAGTGATTAATGGCCAGGATATTGGGTGCCGGGACTAGGTTTTGTTACAAATGTCTTGTATTAGAATATATTCTAGCAAAGAAAGGAGGCTATGGATCTGGCGGAGAACCTGAAAAATTTTGGTACAATATAAATTCGCTAAGCGGATCTGAAGCTTCCAACCAGTCAGTCATTGACCAGTCTGATTTGACAGTAGAAGATAGCAAAAGGAAGACCGAAGTTTTGAAATCCACGTTTAAGAAATCTTCACGCAAGAGAATCGTAAAAACGTACCATCGTTTGACTATCACACAGAATCCCGTATGGATGACATGTAAGTGTCTCTGGCCTAGAGAAACAGCTGAAAGAGTTGAAAACAAATAAATCACCAGATCCAAATGACATCCCGAATTCGTTTTACAAAGAGTACTCTACGTCATTGGCCGCTTACTTAGTGTGCATTTATAGCGAATCTCTCGACCAGTGCTAAGTGCCAAGCGATTGGAAGAAAGCGTGGGTGACTCTTGTATATAAGAAAGGTAAAAGAAAGGTCCTGCAATATTACAGACCAGTATCCTTAACATCGGTTTGCTGCAGAATTCTACAGCATATTCTGAGTTCGAATTAATAAATTTCAAACAGGAGAAAAAGCTCATGTCCACGAATCAGCACGGCTTTAGAAAGCATCGCTCGTGGGAAACCCAGCTTCCTCTTTTCTCACAAGATATACTGCGAACTATGGATGAAGGGCAACAGACAGATTGCATATTTCTTGATCTCCCGAAGGCATTCGATGCGGTGCCCCTCCGCAAACTGTTAATGAAAATATGTGCATACGGAATAGACTCCCAGATATGTATGAAGATAGTACCTGCTCTCGAAAGAAAAGATACCATTGATGATCGTGCAGCTTCTCTAGAATAAATGATAATTAATTGAAACCCTCAGATGCCGACAGGTGTCGTCGATACACCTCGATGGAGACAGATGAAAATTTGTGCCCCGATTGGGACTCGAACCAGGAATCGCCTTCTTACATTGCAGACAGATCCTCTATCCATCTTTTTTTTTAAATTTATTTTGTTCGGTATTGTTCGTGGCGTTTTGTTCGGCGCGGATGTCCCATGACACCCCTTGAAGTTCATCGTTTATCCATTTACTCAGTTTTTTTTATTACAGAGGGCAGCCAACCTTGTGACCGAACACGCTGAGCTACCATGCCGGTATCTGAGCCACCGAGGACACAGATGAATAGCGTGACTACAGGGACTTATCCCTTGCACGCTCCCCGTGAAACCCACATTCCCAACTGTTCACAATCTACATACGTTTTTTTTTCTTTATTGTTATTTTCAAACCTGTTTACAGGCAGCCCAGCAGCATACTACGCCGCTCTTCGGCCGCAGAGAAACATACAAGATACAAATGAAGACAACGTGAGAGAAAAAAATACGGTGGACATGTAAACGGAGACAAACACTTTTTAAAATACATGGAGCCGTTCACGGGCGTAGAGTCCAAGATAAAAGTTGTTCAGACACTTGGACACAGACATAGACGAAAATTGTCACACGTGAACGTAGGTGCACAAAACGAATTACACTGAACCACTGAAGCACAAAACGACGGCACACACAGAAACACAAGGCGTCGATCTCCGGCTCGCGAATGTTCACTAACCGTGTACGAGTCCGGGGACCTGTCAAGAGAGGAGGAGGGGGGAGGGGTGGAAGAGGGAGAGTGAGAAGGAGAGGGGAGAAACGATGCCATGGGCAGGGGATAGAGGGGGAAGGGAGAACAGGGGGGAGCCCGGGAGGAGAAGGGTGGAGGAAGGGGACAGGGGAAAAGGAAAGAGAAGGGAAGGAGGGTGCCAAGAGGAGAGGACGCAGGAAGTGGGGGTGGGGAGGATCAAAGTTGATAGGAGGGGTGGATGGAGGGGAGGAGGACATCATCAGGGAGGGGGAGCTGGCGGAAGCCACCTTGGGAGAGGGTAAGGAGGGTGGAGAGATGGAGACCAGGTGGGACGTGGGAATACAGGCACGGCAGTGGGCGGGGTTTGGGAGAGGATGGGCGAGACAAGCGGGTGGGGAGGGTCGAGTTTGCGGGAGGTGTACAGGATCCATATCCTTTCAAGGAAAAGGAGGAGGTGGGGGAAAGAAATGAGATCGTACAGGATCCGCGAGGGGGAGGGGAGACAGACGCGATAGGCGAGGCGGAGAGCATGGCATTCAAGGATTTGAAGGGATTTATAAAAGGTAGGGAGGGCGGAGATCCAGGCCGGATGGGCATAGCAAAGGATAGGGTGGATAAGGGATTTATAGGTGTGGAGGATGGTAGAGGGGTCCAGACCCCACGTACGGCCCGAAAGGAGCTTGAGGAGACGGAGTTAGGAGTGTGCCTTGGCTTGGATTGTCCGGAGATGGGCGGTCCAGGAGAGGCGACAGTCGAGGGTGACGCCAAGGTACTTAAGGGTGGGAGTGAGGGCGATAGGACGGCCATAGATGGTGAAATAGAAATCAAGGAGGCGGAAGGAAGGGGTGGTTTTGCCTACAATGATCGCCTGGGTTTTGGAGGGATTGACGTTGAGCAACCACTGGTTGCACCAAGCAGTGAACCGGTCAAGATGGGATTGGAGAAGGTATTGGGAGCGCTGCAGGGTGGGGGCAAGGGCAAGGAAGGCGGTGTCATCGGCAAACTGGAGAAGGTGGACGGGGGGTGACGGCGGCGACATGTCCGCCGTATACAAAAGGTACAGAAGGGGGGGAGAGGACGGTGCCTTGGGAAAAACCGGCGGAGGGAAAAAAGGTGTAGGAATCTGTGTTACGGATGGTGACGTAGGAAGGACGGCGGGAGAGAAAGGAGCCGATCAGATGGATGTAATTAATGGGAAGGGCGAAGGTTTGGAGCTTGAAGAGGAGACCAGAATGGCATACGTGGTCATAAGCACGTTCGAGGTCCAGGGAGAGGAAGATTGCAGAGCGACGGGAGAGAAGGATGGCCAAAAGCCACATTGGGTAATGGGAAGGAGGCGGTGCTGGCTGAGATGTTGGTGGATGCGGCGGGTGAGGATAGATTCCAGGACCTTGCTGAAGACCGAGGTAAGGCTGATGGGACAGTAGGAGGAGACGGCGGATGGCCGGATGGCGGTTTACCAGGTTGAAGGAACATCAGGATACGTGAGGTTTTCCACAGGTCGGGGTAGTAACCGGTGGACAGGACTACATTGAAGAGCCTGGCCAGGGTGGAGAGGAAAGAGATATGAGCTTCATGAAGGTGACACAATCGTGACCAGGAGCAGTGTAGCAATGAGATCCTGTGTAGTGATAGGGGCATTGAGTTCTGTGTGTGCAATGTTGTCCAAGTACTGAAAACCAGGCGCTAGGGGAGGGACAGAGGTGTCAGTTCGATCGCAAACATCCGGGAAGAGGGAGTAATCAAACTGGGGATTGTCAGGGATGGAAAATACAGCGGAGAGGTAGGAGGCAAAGTGATTGGCCTTACTAGGGGTGTCAGGGAATGGGTGACCATCATGGAGAGGATAGAAGTTCCAGGAAGGCGATGGAAGGCTGACCAGAACTTGGACGAGTTGATAGGTAGGGTAGCATTTAAAGGGGTGCATGTCTGTCGCCAGTCCCGGCGTTTCTTGGCTGCGAGCAAATTACGAATGTGTCGCTGGAGTTGCTGGTGGCATCGTAGTGTGTCCGAGTCACACGTGTGGAGGAAGGCACGGTAGAGACGACGGCATTCACAGAGGAGGAGGACAGCCTGCAGAGGTAAGGTAGGCCGGTGGAGGTGGATGGCGACAATAGGGACACGGGCCTCCACGGCCTCAGACAAGGTCTGCTGGAGAAAGGAGGCAGCATGGGTTACATCGTCAGGGTGGCGGTAGGTAAAGGGGTGGCTATCGACCTGGATGGAGAGGGTATCCCGGTAGGCATTCCAGTTGGCACGGGAATAGTCATGGACGTACTTCGAGGGAGGGTCATTAGAAGGGGCGGGGCGGGGGCGACGACCGTCTGAAACGGTGAGGAGGACAGGGAGATGGTCGCTACCAATAGGCTCCAGCACATCCACCGTTATGAGGCCAAGGAGGTTAGGGGAGGAAAGGATAACATTGGGAGTGGAGTTGGATTCGGGACGGGTGTGCTGGGGGATGGGGATGAGGTCCCCTTGAAGGGAGGAGAGGATCCGATGCCACCGCCATAACTGGGCGGCGGAATGACTATAGACGTTGAGGTCGGCGGTGATCACGTAGGAGAAGAAGGTATGGTCAAAGTGGGAGAGGAAGTCGAAGGGAATAGGGACATTAGGGGGGACATATATGGTGGCGCAGGTGACGGTAATGCCATGGAAGAAGAGACTAAGGATCAGGTGTTTGGTAGGGTCGGGAAGGAGAGGTTGGAGCCAAACTGGGATCTGGCGGTGGTGACCAATGGCAACTCTGCCACGCGCAATCGGGAGGGGATTATCGGAGCGGTGAAGGAGGTAGGGCAACGTGTGGACGGTGTGGTGGGGTTGGAGGAAAGTTTCATTGAGGAGGAAGACATCCACACAGTGGGCGGCAAGGATGTGCAGGAAGAGGTTCTTGTTGGCGGGAAGGGAGCGGATGTTGTTGAAAAGGATACAGTGCTGTAGCGCCATGACAGGGATTTAGACAAGGGTGGCAAGACAGGAGAAGGTGAAATGGGCCTGGTTGTTGGAGTAGGTGGCATACATTTTCAAGTGGAAAATGGAACGGGTGGCGAGGGAGACCTGTTGGAGGGTGTGAGGGCGCTGGAAAGGGTGGATGTTTTGTAAGACAATGGTGAGGAACCTGATGATGTCCTCAGAGGTGGGGGGGGGGGCGAAGGGAATTGCCAGGGGGGTGAGAGAGTCCAGAGGACGGACAGGTACAGTGAGTTCAGGAGTGGTCGCAGGGGGTCGGGCTTTACACTTTTGGGAGTAGGTGGGATGGGGGAGATTGCAGGTATTGCAGGAGGGAGGGGATTGTAGGTTAGGGCACTGCCAGACTAAGTGCGCTTGTCTACAATCTGGGCAGGTGGGGGTCTCGCGGCACTCAGCAGTTGGGTGTGCGTTATAGCGCAGACACCTCTGGCAGCGCAGGAATTGAGGAGGGGAATGGGAGGGGTCGACCTTATAGCGCAGGTGGAAGAGGAGGGCACCCTCCTTCAAGAGACGGTCAATGGAGGGGGCGTCCTCGGAGAAAACCGGCATAAAGCGGGTGGGGCCGGACGAGTTGAAAATGCGGCGGACCGCCCGCACCTCCAGTGTGGGGTGCGCCTTGAGCTTCGCCAACACCTCCTCCTCAGTGATCGTCGGACTGAGTCGAGTGATCACAGTGGTGAGGGTCGGTGGGCGACATGGGTGTTGGGGTTGGCGATTTGGAGATGGAGAAGGAGCAGGGGTGAGTGAAGTGTTGGGGCCAAAATGGGTGATGGGGAGGTGGGAGTGGATGTCAGTATGGAGGGTAAGGCTGGGGGAGGAGATGAGAATGGAATCCCGTCTGGGAGTGAGGAGAGAGACAGGGGCACCAGGGACGTGTTGACGGAGGAGGAGGAAGAGATTCAGGGCCTTGAGAAGGGAAGGATCTGGACAGAAGAGGAGGTATTTGTATAAAGAAGGGGGGAAGGCGGAGGAGGAGGAGGAGGAAGTGGAGGGAGCAGGGGCAGGTGGGAAGACATCCATGGCATCCTGGGAGGGGGAAGGAGGACAGGGCGGGGCCTTTTTGGGATCGGAGGAGGTGGCGGTGATATGTGGGATGGGAGCTGTAGGGAGGTGGCGGGAATGGGCAGGTCCCGGCGTGGACGCACCAGACGGCGCTGGAGATGGTGACGGTGATGGCGACGGCGACGGCGACGGCGGTGGCGGTGATGGAGAAGGCGATGGGGAGAGTTGGGCGTGTGCAGTGGCCCAACGGGCCACCACCCTTGCTGGAGCTGCAGTAACAGGCTGTGGGAGTGGGGGGAAAGGATCAGAGGGAAGGGAGCAGAAGGAAGAAGCTGGAGAGGGGGCGACAAAGAGCGAAGGCGAAGGGAGAGTGAGAAGAGGTGGGATGGAAAGAGGGGGGTGTGACTGGGCACACCATGAAATGGTGGTGGTGGCAGCAGAGGGAGACGTGTAGACTATGGCTGTGGTGGTAGTGGTCGTAGTGGTGGTGGGAGCTGACATGACGGCAAGGATTACAAAAGGACACAGGACAATAAGGAAAGGGGAAGAAGTAGAAGAAGAAGAAGAAAAAACTGGGGACAGACGAAGACGAAGACGGACGAAGACGGACGACGACCAGGGTCCCACGCTGCTGGCGCGGAAGCTGAAGCTGACGCCGACTGGCAGGAATGCCGCAGCTGCTGCTGCTGCCGCGGACGGGGCCGGGGCCGCTGCTGCTGCTGGAGGGCTGGCTGGCTGGCTGGACCGCTGCTGCTGGAAAGGTGGCTGGCTGCTACAGGCTGGACCGCTGATGCTGGCCGGTACCGCTGCTGCCGGCCGGGACCGCTGCTGCTGCTGCTGCTGCTCGGCTGTACCGCTGGCTGGCTGGCTGGCTGGCTGGCATCTGGAAAACTAGAGCTTCGATTAGTGCTGGAATGGCACAACCGAAGGGCGGTAACCTTGCGGAATACCGCCGGAGAGTGTCTACATACGTAATGTTCCTAATAGATATTTGCCCATCCACTCACTACTCGCGTGAGAGTTCGGGCAACCTGTGCGCATTAGCACCTTCTTCTGCACATTCATACTGCTAAAACACATTTATAACATTTTGCATACACAAAAAGACATAATAACACTTTATGAAAATACTAGAACAGTTTCTGAAAAACATTCTATTACTGTAGTGCACTCTAGTGGGCACAATCGGAACTAAATCACAGTCCCCTATCCAATACTGTCCTCTATCGACTGATACATAAACTACGTGCGCGTTCAATCTCGCGTCGCCGTCTGTCACTATCCAGCTCTGAGACACATCTCCCACTTAACCGCCTCCAAGGCCGGATCGGTATACGGCGCTACGTCTCAAAGGAATCAACTTGAACGGATGTCTTGTGACGTCCGCCCAGACCAAACGCAACGAACAATACCGAAACAAAATGGAAAAAAAGATGGATAGAGCGCCGTCCATGAAAGCAGGAGAACCCGGGTTCGAGTCCCGGTCGGGGCACACATTTTCAGCTGTCCCCATCGAGGTGTATCAACAACACCTGTCGGCAGATGAGGGTTTCAATTAATTATCGCAGATATGTGACTGTCTCGAAGACTTCTTAAATAATAGAAGCCAGCATATTCTCCTCGACGGCGAGTGTTCATCGGAAACATCGGAACATAAGGAGTGCCCCAGGGAAGTGTGACAGGACCGTTGCTATTTTCTGTAAACATAAATGATCTGGCAGACGGGGTGGGAGGCAATCTGCGGTTGTTCGCTGGTGATGCCGTAGTGTACGGGAACGTGCCGAAGATAAGTGACTGTCGTCTGATACAAGATGACCTAGACAAAAATTGTAGTTGGTGTGATGAATGGCAGCTGTCTCTTAATGTAGAAAAATGTAATTTACTGCGGATGAGAAGGAGAAACATACCCGTAATGTTCGGATACAGCTTTAATAGTGTTCTGCTTGACACGGGTTCAAAATGGTTCAAATGGCTCTGAGCACTATGGGACTTAACATCTATGGTCATCAGTCCTGTAGAACTTAGAACTACTTAAACCTAACTTACCTAATGACATCACACAACATCCAGTCATCACGAGCCAGAGAAAATCCCTGACCCGCTTGACACAGTAATGTCCTTTAAATACACTCCTGGAAATGGAAAAAAGAACACATTGACACCGGTGTATCAGACCCACCATACTTGCTCCGGACACTGCGAGAGGGCTGTACAAGCAATGTTCACACGCACGGCACAACGGACACACCAGGAACCGCGGTGTTGGCCGTCGAATGGCGCTAGCTGCGCAGCATTTGTGCACCGCCACCATCAGTGTCAGCCAGTTTGCCGTGGCATACGGAGCTCCATCGCAGTCTTTAACACTGGTAGCATGCCACGATAGCGTGGACGTGAACCGTATGTGCAGCTGACGGACTTTGAGCGAGGGCGTATAGTGGGCATGCGGGAGGCCGGGTGGACGTACCGGCGAATTGCTCAACACGTGGGGCGTGAGGTCTCCACAGTACATCGATGTTGTCGCCATTGGTCGGCGGAAGGTGCACGTGCCCGTCGACCTGGGACCGGACCGCAGCGACGCACGGATGCACGCCAACACCGTAGGATCCTACGCAGTGCCGTAGGGGACTGCACCGCCATTTCCCAACAAATTAGGGACACTGTTGCTCCTGGGGTATCGGCGAGGACCATTCGCAACCGTCTCCATGAAGCTGGGCTACGGTCCCACACACCGTTAGGCCGTCTTCCGCTCACGCCCCAACATCGTGCAGCCCGCCTCCAGTGGTGTCGCGACAGGCGTGAATGGAGGGACGAATAGAGACGTGTCGTCTTCAGCGATGAGAGTCGCTTCTGCCTTGGTGCCAATGATGGTCGTATGCGTGTTTGGCGCCGTGCAGGTGAGCGCCACAATCAGGACTGCATACGACCGAGGCACACAGGGCCAACACCCGGCATCATGGTGTGGGGAGCGATCTGCTACACTGGCCGTACACCTCTGGTGATCGTCGAGGGGACACTGAATAGTGCACGGTACATCCAAACCGTCATCGAACACATCGTTCTACCATTCCTAGACCGGCTAGGGAACTTGCTGTTCCAACAGGACAATGCACGTCCGCATGTATCCCGTGCCACCCAACGTGCTCTAGAAGGTGTAAGTCAACTACCCTGGCCAGCAAGATCTCCGGATCTGTCCCCCATTGAGCATGTTTGGGACTGGATGAAGCGTCGTTTCACGCGGTCTGCACGTCCAGCACGAATGCTGGTCCAACTGAGGCGCCAGGTGGAAATGGCATGGCAAGCCGTTCCACAGGACTACATCCAGCATCTCTACGATCGTCTCCATGGGAGAATAGCAGCCTGCATTGCTGCGAAAGGTGGATATACACTGTACCAGTGCCGACATTGTGCATGCTCTGTTGCCTGTGTCTATGTGCCTGTGGTTCTGTCAGTGTGATCATGTGATGTATCTGACCCCAGGAATGTGTCAATAAAGTTTCCCCTTCCTGGGACAATGAATTCACGGTGTTCTTATTTCAATTTCCAGGAGTGTATCTGGGCGTAACTATGCGAAGCGATATGAAATGGAACGAGCACGTGAGGATTGTGGTAGAGAGAATTTTCGGAAAGTGTAGTTCGTCTGTAAAGGAGACCGTATACAGGACGCAAGTGCGACCTATTCTTGAGTACTGCTCGAGTATTTGGAATCCGTACCAGGTCGGATTGAAAGAAGACATCAAGCAATTAAGAGGGGAGCTGCTAGATTAGTTCCCAGTAGGTTCAATCAACATGCAAGTGTTACGATGTGCTTCGGAATCTCAAGTAGGAACTCCTTTAGGGAAGAAGGCATTAATTTATAAGAACACTACTGAGACAGTTTAGAGGACCGGCTTTTGGAGCTGATCGTAGAACGATCCAACTGCCGTCAACATACATTTCGCGTAGGGACCACGAAGATAAGATACGATAAATTAGGACTCATATAGAGGCGTTTTCCTCGCTCTATCTGCGAGTGGGACAGGACAGAAAAAGACTAGTTGTGTTACAGGGTGCCCTCCTAGACGCACCGTTCGGTGGCTTGCGGAGTGTGTATGCCGATGTAGATGCGTATGCATTCGTACAGGACGCGAGTTAGGAAAGGTAGACGGATGCGGAAGGCGAGGTGAAATGCATTTCAAAGGACTTGTAGAATTTACGGGAGACGGAGAACTACGCGGTGTTGGCGTTCGACTAGTCTGATCCGGCGTGTCACGGATTCGTCTCCTGCGCTAACCTCTTCATCTCAGAGTAGCACTTGCACCCTACGTTCTCAATTACTTGTTAGATTTATTCAAATTTCTGACTCCCCTTATAGCGTTTACCCTCCACAGTTGTCTCTAGAACCACAGAGATCATTCTCTGACGTCCTAACAGATGTCCTGTCTCCCTGTCCCTTCTTCTTGTCAGTGTTTTCCACATATTCCTTTCCTCTACGATTCTACGGAGAACTTCCTCGTTCCTTACCTTATCAGCTTACTTAATTTTCAACATTCTTCTGTAGCCCCACGTCTCAAACGCTTCGATTCTCTTCCGTTTCGCTGTCCATGATTCACTACAACGTAGTGCTGTGCTCCAAACGTACGTTCTCAGAAATATTCTGCCGAATACAGGCGACACTAGGCTTATCTTGACCAGGAACGTCTTCTTTCCCTTTGCTAGTCTGCTTCATTCGTCATGAGTAGTTTTCCTTCCGAAGTGTCAGAATTCCTTAAATTCATCTTCTTCGTGACCACCAATTTTGATGTTAAGTTTCTCGCTGTTCTCATTTCTACTTCAGTCATTACCTTTGTGTTTTTACTGTTTACTCTCAGTCCATATGCTGCACTCGATAGGCTATTCATTCCAGCCAACAGATCTTGTAATTCTTCCTCACATTCACTGAGGACAGCAATTCATCAACGAATCTTATCATTGATATCCTTTCGCCCTGAATTTTAATCCCACTCTTGAACCTCTTATTTCCGCCATTGGTTCTTCAATGTAGTTGAGTGAACAGCAGGGGCGAAAGACTCCATCCCTGTCATACGCCCTTTTTAATCAGAACACTTCGTTTTGCTCTTCAACTCTTATTGTTTCCTCTTGGTTCTTCTACATATTGTATATTAGCAGTCATTCCCTACAGGTTACTCCAGTTTTTGTAAGAATATCGAACATCTTACATCATTATACATTGCCGAGCGCTTTCTATAGGTCCATTAGTCGTATGACTGTGTCGTGATTTTTCTTCTGCCTTGCTTCCAGTATCAAGCACAACGTGACAATTGCTTCTCTGGTGTCTTTACCTTCCCTAAAACCAAACTGATCATCATTGAACAGATTATTAATTATTTCTTTATTCTTCTGTATATTATTCTTGTCAGGAACTTGTATGCATGAGCTTTATAGCTTACGATCTTCGGAACTGTGTGGATGATATTTTCCCGAAAACATGATGGTACGTCTCATAGATAATGCACACCAGCCTGAATAGTCGTGTGGTTGCCACTTTCCCCCCAACGTTTCGAGAAATTCCGGTGGAATGTTAAATATCCCTTCTGCCTTACTTGATTTTAATCTAACAGGGCTTTAAGAAATCTGACTCTTGTAGCTAATCCCCCATGAGAGATTTATAGGGGACTATAATGGTAGAAGGGTAATAGGGAAATGTAAAAAGTTTGTGTCATCAAGACGGGCATCGGGCATGTAAAATAAGGTGCCAAAAATATGATCACGGACTTATTTTCAGACTTTATGTCTTCAATTGATTAGGTGCTTAGTGTTCCTAGTGGGAAGCCGGGGCGGGTGGGTGGTTTAGTACAGAGTGAAACAGGATAAATGCAAGTACTTTATATGTGATGCTATAGTGACATGAGAAATTTTTTTTTTAAAGTGGTGAAATAATGAATCTGCATCTTTATCCACACTGTGCAACAAAATTTAAAGATCGCTTTATCGAAACCCCGTAATTGTCTCCTATTGCGACGTATAAGTTTGAAATGTGGCTCCAAGACGCCTACAACCTGCCTCTGTAACCCGTCACCCTCGGATATCGCGACCCTTCAAACAGCAAGGTGTCGACACATGCGGCAAAAAAGATCACATCTCAAAATTTCATGTCACCTGTGTCACACTGAAACTAGATTTCACCATAGTTCTGTCCAACGCTACTGTGAATGGGACACACACGTCGAACGTAGATGACAGTCATATTAATGTGACTGGACCGTATATATAGTTGTCGTGCGAGAAAGAGGGGGAGAGAGGGGAAGTACGATGAAAATTATGACTGAAAATTGAGCAGCGAATATTTGAAGATTGAGAAACGCTGGACTAGGAAACATTCCTCTAGACGGCCAGCGTGCGCGCATCCGTAACATTACTCCTGACATATGAAAAACTGATAATGTTGCCTAAACTTTCTTCAAAACTTTACTTTTAAACAGGAAGCCTGAATCTAGGTTGAAGTAGTAAAATTAATGCGCGTGTAGCACCTTTACGTAAATACCAGCTGTTTAGAACAAGTAGTGTCGTCCTTCTTTGCTGATCAAGCGGCTGCTGCTTGTACTAAAACGAATTACATGCTCAAATATACAGTTGCATAAAGTGTTTTAGGCCGCCTCCAATATTTATTTGCTTATATCTATGACAAGATGTGATTAATACTTGCTGCAGTGTGGATAGTTAGGAAAATTAGGCATCGGCCATTACTAGTAGACAGTAATAGAGGGTGAACTTATTCCCAAAGTACGCGAGTCTGTGATTAAATAGCCTTCGACGCTTGGGCTATCTATTCGTCAACACTGTTCTATGATTCTGTCCCTTCCAGAATATTCTACTGATAATGAAGAGTTTGTAGTATACGAACTCTACTGTACGACGCAGTTGACTTATTCCACTTTAAACTTTTATAATCTGTTCTCTCTTGTCAGATTGCATGCTTCATACGTTGCGCGGCTAGCGCCAGTACCTCTTTCTTGTAGTGTCATCTTAGCCATCGATTCCGCTTTGGCCGCCCGCGAGTCAGGAGTCAGTTTTCATCGCGGGTTCGGCTATTTAAGTCTAGTCTCCAGCGTCGAGGCAGACGCAACACCGCTCCCGGCCACGACCGCGTTGCCTACCGACATCTCAAACACTGTCCTCCCTCCTTCCTTGCAGTCCGTGCCGACCTCTACAGCGTAATCCTTGCCACTGGCTTTTACCACGATCTGCGGAAAACCTCCCGTATCCTGATGTTCTCCCAACACAACAAGCCTCCATCTGATGCCTCTTCATATCGCCCTGTATGTCTCACCTCGGTGTTCAGCAAGCTCTTTTAATCTATCCTTACCTCCACCAACACCATCTCCTCCCCAACACCCAATTTGGCTTTCGACCTTCCTTCTCTGTCGACGACCAGCTACTATGCCTCACTCATCTCCTCTCCCTCCAGCTTAATTCCTGTCGCTCCGCCATGTTTGTCTCCCTAGACCTCGAGAAGGCCTACGACCGTGTAAGGCATCCCGGTCTCCTGTTTAAACTCCAGACCTACGCCCTTCCTATCAACTATGTCCATCTGGTTGCCTCCATCCTCTCGCGCCGCCCCTCCTACGTTACCATCCGTAACGCCGAATCCCGCATCTTCTACTCCTCTGCGGGTGTTCCCCAGGGCTCTGTCCTCTACCAACCCCTCATCCCCCCTCCAGTTCACCTCCAGCAGTATGCTGATGACACCACCTACGTTGCCCCCGCTCCTACCCTTAAACGGTCCCAACGCCTTCTCTAGAGTCACCTTGATCTTTTTGCCCCATGGTGTAACCAGTGGCTCCTCCAAATCAAACCTCCTAAGACCCAGGCAATCCTCGTAGGTCGTACCACTCGCTCCTTCTGGCTCCTTGATTTTTCCCTTACCATCTGAGCTCGTCCTGTCCGCCTCTCCCCCACCCTCACCTACCTTGGACTCACTTGACCAACACCTCACCTGGATTCCTCATCTCCACTCTATCCAATCCAAAACCCACAACTGCCTCTGTCTCCTTAAACTCATCTCTGGCCAGAAATCATTAATCTGTCCCTTCCTCTGTTATACCAGTCTTGCCTGGATATACCCCCCCCCCCTTCCAGATCCTCGAGCGCCATGCACTCCACCTTTCCTTCTGTATATGCCTCCAGTCTCCCACGTGGATCCTCTATGGCCTGATTCCTTTCCCCCATCTGCTCTTTTTCCTTGAACGTGTCCACGTCCTCTACACTTCCCACCGACTTGATCCCCCTCATCCCCGGGATGCTCCTCTCCTCTCCAACCCTAACCTGCTTCCATTCCTTCACCATTGTGTCCCCCCTATCCTCCACCCCTACACCCTTCATCTCCTCTCCTGAGGTGGCTTCCATCAACTCCCCCCCCCCCCCCTAGATGATGCCCTCTCTCCCTCCATTTATGCCTCCTATTAACTATGATCCTCATCTCCCCCTCCCTTCCTCTGTACTTTTCCAGGGCTTCCTCTCACCCCCCCCCCCCCATTCCATCTTGTTTTTTCTCCAACTACCCACTCCTTGACTCCATTCTCTCCCCCCAAGTTCATTTTCTTTCTCCTCCACTGTGTTCACAACTCCTTTCTCGTGTCCGCCCTGCTCCCCCTTTTTCTGTGCTCTTGTTCCTCCCCCCTTTCCCTCCTCATCTCTCCGCCCGCCCCCCTCCCCTCATATCCACATGCCTTCGTACGCTATAGTTCAGCGTTTTCTGTGAGTGTTCAGTGTTGTGCGTCCCTGTGTTTTTTAATTGTTCCTGTCTATTTCCTAAGTGCTTTTAATCAGTATCACTGACCTCCTTTTTTATGTTTTCTTCACAATTTTTTGCCATGTACCAGTTTTAAACAGTCACCGTTTTATCATCTCTTTTTATTGTTATATCTCCTCATTACGTTTTTTAACTTTACTTGTAGGCTGCATAATAAAGAAAAAAAGTGGAGGCAGGAGGTCTCACTGTGTGGTCTGTTGGTTGCGGTTACAACAGGGTGGAAGGTTTGCCCTTACTTGCTGCGCAGTGCTCATAAAGCGTGGTGTTACTGGAGTGCTGCAGCGGAAAGGTTTAGGTTCTGGCACGAGGTGTGGTGTTTGGCTTTTCCCGCCACGCCGTGCGTGTTGAGAAGAAGAGCTTGCCGGAGCGTCGCCTGCCATTAACCATTCGCCTGGGCGTATGTTGTGCGGAGCGCAGTGTATTTCGTCCGGTACGGTGGGCGTGGCACCGGGGCTTGACGACTTGGCCGTTGCCAGTGGAACTGTGGTTCGTTATACCGGGCTCCATGTTGCCGGCCTTTTGTCTCGCCCTCGTCCTTAAGCTGAGTATTGCTGTTCTCTTTGTTCCTGGCTCTGTCAGGTCGTTAAGTTTTGTAGCTCGTTCCTCCGCCGCTTTGGTGAATGCACCTTTCGCTCCAAATATAAATTTAAACCTATAAAACTGGGTTTCACTCTGTAGTGAGTGCCCGATCAGGTTGCTGGAGGCTCCACTTTACTAATTCGGTATTCTTTTATCTGTCATTTGTTTATTATATTTATACCTTTTGTGCTGGTTGTGAAGTTTAATTTTTATGTTCTCAAGGAAGTTTAGATGCTGAGGCGCTGTTTTTTATTAATTGTTTGTTACTTTAATTATTGCCTACTTGTACTGGCATCAACTGGATTATTCCTTAGTCAGAAGTTAGTTTGCCCGGTGCCTTCATTGCCGAGCGTTGAAGTTTTAGAAGTTGCTTTTATTTTTACTTGTGTGCCTTTTCAATACCTAACAATTCTCCCGATATTAAATTTAATTCTCGGCTTCAAAATTCTCATTCTGCTCGCACGCATACGCGTTCTACTGGCGTCCTAACTCTGGTACGACTTTCAATATTTCGTCTACGAAATATTTCACTTTTATACGCTCGGGATCTTTTCTGCAAGGATGCTTCGGCTCGACTGACAATATTTCGCAATATCACAAAACTAATTCACGTTTTAACACGTGATGTGCGCAGCAACAGTTCCCGGGACCTGCCCTGCAGGCTCGCTCAGGCTCAACTGACTTATTCCTTCGCACCCATAGCTCTCCAGGCGCAAGTTTCTCCCTTCTAGAACGATGGAACGTCACCGTCAGCAACGTCACGGCTTTATAGCAAAGGAGTGTAAGGGAGATCCGATCCTTCCCGTATAGAATCGATATTTGTACTCTTACAGTGTGTTCCAGCAGAAGTGTTATCAGTCAAGCGATTACAATAGAATTATAGGGCTAATGAAATTAAATACAGTGCGGCAAACTACTTCATAGTTAAGCTACTACAGTTGTCTTGCGTAGAGTTCTCACTTGGTACAACACATAAGGAGAGGTGTTACTCAGCAGCATATACATTGTTAAAAACATTTACAAAATTGGTTGTGCGTATTTCTAAAGTTACGGGTACAGTGTGAACCTTGAATTATTACTTTCAAAATCTTTTTCTTAAAGAATTTGCTTTATTTACTAGCTATTCACCAAGAACCTTGACACATTTAACCACACTAGGTGAGCGTGGAAGTAGTTGCCAGGAAGTAACTGATCGAAAATTACTTTTAACAAATGTGAATTTTAATCCTAAAATCTTTTTCCAAAACAGATTTAATATTGTATGCAGAAAAGCACCCTCGAAATATCAAGTTCCAGTTTTATTTAGAGGCAAAGTACAATATTAACAGTAGGAGCCCTCAGGATGAGAAGCTTGCCTGCTCCATTTCAACACGGCCGTAATCATGAAGGCTCACAACAACCTCTGAAAGAGTATACTGGTGCAAATCTGCAACACACCAGATTACTTTAAACAAAAATTTTTAACAACTCACACAAACATGTAAACTATGCACCCCGTAAGAGGAATGGAAATGGTACAACCCTCAAATTATTTGCCACCGAAATTGCAATTTGTATTTTTAAGGACTCTTGCGGTAGAAGGGTGGCAAGCTTATAAGCTAAAATGACTATTTAAATAAAACCCATAAAATGCAGACTTACATAAAATGTAAAACATGCTCTACATTACACATATACCACTTCTCAAGATAAGCAAGATAGAAACATATTTCAAGAATTCGGCATTTAAGCAATAAATTCGTCAACACCGAATCCGACAAACATGACAGAGGCAGCTCCGAACGACAGACATATTAGCACTCCGACCGATTTCCAACCGTCAGATCCAACTGCACAAACAACAGAGAATATCGGCCGATGTCGAGCAAACCAAGATAGCTACACTTTCTGACTCGGCCTGGCCAAAATCAAGGCATCAAACACCACTCAAGACAAGTTTAAAAGAATACAGGAAACACAAATCACAACTGTCAAGTCACTACGGAGAAAGGCTGCGGCTTCTAGACAGCAACACCCACCACTTGTAATCACACGCGCGAACTGCTGAGGAAACAACAATCCACAAATAACTAACACATCGTAACAGTCGAGATTTTAAAAGCAGTCACTAATTACTCAACTTGAGGATCCTGCTTCGGAGGAAAGCGAAGAGTCGATCTGGCAGCTAGCGCCTCCAAATGCAACAGCGCGTGCCCGCCGCCAAAAGCCCCGGCCTGGCTTCGCGCTGTGGGGACTACGCCGCTGCTCAGTTCCAACGAACCAACAAGGTCCAACCACATCCCGACTCTGGAAATGGTGTTCATCCTGGGGATCCAAGACGTCGTCGACAGAGACGACCGGCCGAGCAAACGACCAACGGCAGCCCGCTTTCGCCGACAGCGGTCACGGCGACCACTAACACCATACGGACACCACGGTTGCTGGCTGCCAACTCTTCCCGACTGATACTAGTGTCAGTGCTCAGCAGGCCATGTGTCACCATCCGACGACCAGCCGACCGATCGACCAAAGGCCTTCCGTGTGCGTCAACCATGGTCCCGGCGCCTACCTGCACCGTGCATACGTGCCTGCTGCCGACTGCCAACTCGCCTAACCGGGGAGTAACGACGAACCCGACTCAGTCCACAACCCATCAGTGACTGAGACTTAGAGCCGACCGACTAACATGTGAGTGTCTGCCTTCTGACTGACTCTATCGCCTCACTACCGACTCCCAGACTGGTCAACTGACTAGGCTCCCCATTGACTGACAGATTGCCCTGGCTGACCAACTGCCTCCGACTGACTGACTGACAGACTGCCGAGTTTTTTTCGTTTATTGATTTTCAATTCCCCCCGAAGGGGGCGGGCTGGCAGCAGCTTAGTACGCTGCTCTAAAGCCTACAGACTTTTATTTAAAAAAAACGGAAGAAGAAAAGAATCAAGAAAAACAGGCGATATAACGGGGACGTCAAGTCTAAAATGGCGAAAAAATGCGGAAAGTTAAAACAGAAAACAAAAGGGGTTGGCAACGTTAATAAAAGACAAGTAACATAGTACACACACAATTAAAAAACACGGCGACAGTCTGTTTTCTGTTCGCAAGAGATAAAAGGCACACCCAGCGACAGTGTGATGGCCGTTCGCAACACTTCCCAAAAAACACAACACGGAACACTCACTGTAAAACACTGCACGAAAGTGGCGGCACAAAGATGACACTCCCGAGCCAAAGGCGGATGGAGCGGGGGGGGGGGGACCTGGAGGAGGGGGAAGAACAAGGGGAAAAAGCGAAAAAGAGGGGGGGGACCAAGGAGGGAGAGGACTAATAAAGGGGGAGAAGGACAGACGCGAGAGGGAATGAAAGGAGGCAGAGGAGGAAAATGTAAAAGGACTTGAGGGAGAGAAGGGGGCAAAGAGAGGGGAGGTGGGGAAGAAAGAGGATGGAAGGGGGGGAGAGGGAGCCTGGGAAAATGACAGAGTAGAGGAGGACTGCATGACGCTCAAGGATCTGGAGGGACTTATAGAATTTGGGGGGCAGATATCCAGGCAGGACTGGCATAACAGAGGATGGGATGGATTAAGGATTTGTAGGTGTGGAGAATGGGAGAGGGGTGCAACCCCCATGTCCGGCCAGAGAGGAGTTTGAGGAATCGGAGGCGGTTGTGTGCTTTGGATTGGATGGAGCGGAGATGAGGGGTCCAGGTGCGGTGATGGTCAATAGTGAGGCCAAGGTAGGTGAGGGTGGGGGTGAGGCGGACAGGACGGGCGCAGACAGTAAGGGAGAAATCCAGGAGCCGGAAGCAGCGAGTGGTACGACCTACGATGATTGCCTGGGTCTTGGAAGGATTGATTTTCAGGAGCCACTGGTTACACCATGCAGCAAAAAGGTCAAGGTGATCCTGGAGAAGGCGTTGGGACCATTGGAGGGTTGGAGCGAGGGCGAGGAATGCGGTGTCATCGGCATATTGCAAGAGGTGTACTGGAGGGGGGGGGGGGGGTTGGAGCATATCTGGCATATACAGGAGGTAGAGGCGAGGGGAAAGGACAGAGCCCTGGGGCACAGCTGCAGAGGGGTAGAAGGTGTGGGAATTGCCATTATGGATGGTAACATAGAAGGGGCGGTGGGAGAGGAAGGAGGCCATCAGACGGATGTAGTTGATAGGAAGGGTGTAGGTTTGGAGTTTAAACAGGAGACCGGGATGCCAGACACGGTCGTAGGCCTTTTCGAGGTCAAGGGAGACAAAAATGGCGGAGCGATGGGAGTTAAGCTGGAGGGAGAGGACATGAGTGAGGCGGAGGAGTTGGCCATCAGCAGAGAAGGAAGGTCGAAAGCCACATTGGGTGTTGGGGAAGAGGTGGTTTTTGTGGAGGTGGTGATGGATGCGCCAGGAAGGATGGATTCCAAGAGCATGCTGAACACTGATGTGAGACAGATAGGACGGACTGCCGAGCTGATAGCGCCCCTTAAATCCACGTGAACAGGCAACCTTTCGCCTTTCACACCAGAGGGAGACACCAAAGCTGCGATTGCCACAGCGGCGCCACAGCCAGAAACGGAGGGCGACTGCTTTACACTACGCGCTGCGGCGCGCTTTTAAAACAGCAATTTTTACCACGGCTCACAGTGCTTAGTATGTCTACTTGAACAGGATACTACTCAGATAAACAATTTAAAAACTGATAGTATGGAGATGTTATAGGTTTTATGTCCGGTAATAAGCTGATCGTTAAGGAGAAACTCTTTATATATATGCAAGTGCTTTGCTATTTCAGTTTCCTCAAGAAGGTGTGACTCTTTGTTTTTTGGAGCTTGGTGCAGGAGCTGAAGACATTAAAGTGGGTGGCTAGTGCCGGCTTTCTTTTAAATATTCTGTAAACGCAGAAGGTCGCTTGACTGTATCCTTCTTAGTGAGCATATGTTCGTGAAATCTAGTTTTGGCATTCTCCCTGTTTGTCTTAAGTAGGCCTTTAGGCATTCATAACATCCCAAGTTATACCCACCAGAGGCAGTATATTTATCGCTGTACATCTATTTACGGTATATGTGGCTGTGATGGGTTTTATTGAGGGTCGTGAATGTTACTCTAACATTACTTTTTTTTGAAGAGTTTCCCTGGTTGATACGAGACGTTCCCCAGGAAAGAAAATACAATGAACCTTGTCTTCGAGGTTGCAGGTTTGTCTTCTACTTTATTTGCTGTCGCCACTTTTTTTCGTTAAGTAACTTACCTACTAGTTCAGGATTATATCTATTATTTTCAGCCACGGGTTACTTACCTCCTGGATGATGGCCGCCGGACCTAAGGGATTTGGCAGCACTACTTGCCCTAAATAGATGGTACTTACGTAAAGGTGCTATAAGCATATTAATTTAAAAATAAAGTTTTTAAAAAAGTATAGACAATTGTGTAAATTCCTCACACTACGTTTGAAGTAATTTTAAGGATGTGCGCCACTTAGGAGTAGGTCACCTGTTCAACCAGCAGTGAGAACAGTATGTGATTTGCGTGCGAACTTGTAAGTCTGAGGGGGACAAGTTATTGCCTAGTGTACAGATTGTGTTACGTGATTTCAAAATCTGTAAGTGTAGTCCCACGCCAGCGATGCTTTTGCTGCTGAATGGCTTGCAGCGCGTGTAAATTTTCTTTGTGTGTTTTTTTTTCGTACCGTAGTTCTCAGCAGCTGAATCACATCGTTCTTTGCCCTGTAGGTACACACAGCGCCCCCCCCCCTCCCCCATAACTGTAATGAATGCAAATTTTGCTGTACTTCAAACTCAGTTATCTCGAAATGTTTTATTTTACAGTATAGCTCTGCAAGATAGGACCATACCTTGATTAAACACCGTTTTCTTTTTCCTATAGATTTTGTGATGATGCCCTAGAAGGGCGCAACGCGTCAATAAGTATTGTTTCTCCTGCAGCCAAGAACGTTTTCTGTCGATATACTAACCAGGGTTTCTGTACGAGATACGACATGGGGTGGGTAGAATTGAGCAACTAGCTGAGGGTTTAGCAAATTCGTGCCAGCTCTATGAGAGAATCCAGGAAGGTGATAATGTCCGAGCTAGCAATGTAATACAGGAACCTAAAACAGGTGAATCTCAGTGGTATCCGTCTGTACTTCCGCGCATTCGATCTTTTACTCTTTCTGTGAAGATGTGTGACCCCTGTTTCTTATTTTCATTTTTTTCAGCCACGTTAGGTTATTCACTGTGCGAGAGATTCTAGATAAATATGAGTATTCAGTGTAAAATGTTAGTCTAAACGTATTAGCACTAGACACAACGCCGGCCGCGGTGGTCTCGCGGTTCTAGGCACGCAGTCCGGAACCGCGCGGCTGCTACGGTCGCAGGTTCGAATCCTGCCTCGGGCATGGATGTGTGTGACGTCCTTAGGTTAGTTAGGTTTAAGTAGTTCTAAGTTCTAGGGGACTGATGACCACAGCTGTTAAGTCCCATAGTGCTCAGAGCCGTTTGAACCTTTTTTTGAACTAGACACAACGAACGAAGACAATCCTAGTGACAAATTGGGACGTGTTCTGAGTCGTCTTTCGTGGTTCCTGTAGGCTTCAACGAAAGAAGAAGGAAGGAAAATCAGGGTTTCATGTCCCGCCGATAACGAACGGGTCAAGGGCAGCGAAGAAAAACGTCCGTCCAGAATGAGATTTTCACTCTGCAGCGGAGGGTTCGCTGATATGAAACTTCCTGGGAGATTAAAACTGTGTGCCCGACCGAGACCTTTGCCTTTCGTGGACGAGTGTTCTACCATCTGAGCTACCGAAGCACGAATCACGCCCGGTCCTCACAGCTTTACTTCTGCCAGTATCTCGTCTCCTACCTTCCCCAGGCTGTGGCTAAGCCATGACTCCGCAGTATCCTTTCTTTCAGGAGTGCTATTTCTGCAAGGTTTGCAGGAGAGCTTCTGTAAAGTTTGGAAGGTAAGAGACGAGATACTGGCAGAAGTAAAGCTGTGAGGACCGGCCCTGAGTCATGTTTCGGTAGCGCAGATGGAAGAGCAATTGCTCCCGAAAGGCAAAGGTCCCGAGTTCGAGTCTCGGTCGGGTACACAGTTTTAATCTGCCAGGAAGTCCATGTCCGTTTTAGAGGAACTAACCCGATATTTTCCTTAATCGATTTAGGAAAACGACGGAAAACCTTAGACTAATCTGCCCGAAGGGGAATTACGAATAAATCCCTTTACTATCCAATGTGAATCCAGTGTGTTATGGCAGGGGCTTCTATTATAGGTCACAGAGCACGCTATGTGTACCGGGGAGATGAAAAGAGTAGAAGGATCATAAAAGAATACAAATAAGCAATGCCTGAGTGGAAAAAGAGTGCCGCAGCTGAAGAATTAACTCTAAATTGCGGTACAAATAAAACACGCGCTTGAAAAAAATGTGAAATTCAGTGTTGATCAGATTAGTGATTGAAATAATTGTTCTGTTTTCAATTTCAGAGATCGCTTCCTGGTAACGATTGAGTATCGGGCATGAATTCAGTATACAAATTTTAAAAATTTTGGATTTGATTTTAGTGATCAGAGAGAAACATACAAATAACGAACTTCAGTACTGATGTGCTGCCATATCTATATGAATTAATGGTAGGACTCGCATTGCCTCTCTAATATAGCGCGCTCGCACACATTCACACTCGCACACACATACAAACACATTCAATGGCGTTCGTCAATTAGGCACACAATCAGCTGGGACCTATTTATGCGGCTGGGAATGGATCGCGAGACCAAATTTGTTGACATACGAGAAGGCTAACAGAAAATCCGAGTGTTATTCTGTATAAACAGTCAGAGAGGCAAGAGTGCTGATTAACTACCCCTGCAGCGTTTCTCCGTAAAACAGTCATCCGATATGCATTTATGTTCATTTCCCGCTGATCCTTGACAATATCCTACTGCACGCCATTCGTAAGCTTAACATACTGATTAGTGCAGCCTATCTGCGCTTGAAATGTCATGAACTGTGTTACTGATGGACGAATCGTTCCATTACTCTTACCGTAAGCTTGCAGTAATGCCCGCACTTGATAAAACAACAGTCGAACACCAATTCTGTGCCGCGCTGCGCGAGAATTAATTGCTGTGCGCCTCTGATCGAAGTTCATTACTGGCGCTGAAAGCCGCTGCGTCCTCTATTGTAAAATCAATTAAATCTTTCAGGCATCAGTACTCTATAAAGAGTGTTGTCAAGCGGAAAAACCAACAAGTACGGGCGAAAGAACATTCACCCACCGAGAAATAGCATCCCTCGACTTTTGTTGTCCATGAGTAGTTTATGTATCATGTTGCTTTTTCAAATATAATTCTCTTGTTGCTGTACTTCTGTTTATTTTCATGGAGTGTATCTTACATACACGTACCTATTAACGAAATCTTGTTTTTAATTAAGGCAATATTTTTTGTCTTTAATATGACACTTTTTTGCGCCTCTGATAAGAGAGCTTTGTTTCTCTCACACATGCCTTCGTCTCTTTGTCCTCTGTATAGTATGTCTTGAAAGAATTTAACACTCATCTTCATTTGGGTTCGTCACAGTTTTTTCGGTTAGTTATGTTTATTAACACTAATAGGTGTAATTATTTTAGCAGTATAAAAAAATTCAGTGTCTCTATACTAGTGTAAAAGGCATTACAGTTGTGTAAATAAATATATGATCTTTCCAAATATAGGACATCATCGTCAAATGTTACGATATAGCATAGCATCTGTGATACTCGTATGTTTGTAAGCTCTCTGTATGTATCAAAACATGTGGTGCGTGGTAGAAATCATCTCATTGAAAAAATGTAAGTGTTCAGTGAGAACAATTTACGCGTACAACAATAAGAATGCAGTGAGGATGCATTTACATCTGCTGGACGAATTTTATAAAAATAAACACTCAAAACCGACGTTTCACGTAAGTCACATGCAACGAAAATCTGTAACGCAACCATCTGTGTGTGGCGTGTTTATAATGATGTATTATTTACATTTTAGGACAATTAATCTGTAAAAAACACACCACATGTCATAAAGAAAGCATGTAGACCGTCTGAGGATGAATCGCAACGATTCGAAATCGGTAACGGTAGCCTTTGAATAAAGGAACTGAAAGTAAATTTGTGGCTTGTTGCTCTCCTAACACCATCAACATTATACAGTGTGTTCAGAAAGGATGACCTGGTTTCAAAACGCCATATGTACCGATAAAAGCATACTACAAGAATAGACTATATTGCAAAATACTTAAAAAATCTAAAATTTATAGCTATACGATTACAAATGCTCATGTTTCCACCAGCAACAGCACGAACAGTATCTAGACGATAGCTAATTCGCCATCAACTCTACACAATGTATCTGCTTTTACAAAAATTATGGCGGCTATTATTCTGTTCTTCACTTCTTCTACTTCACGAAGTAAATGGGTGATGAACACACTCTTCTTCATATATCCCCACAGTAAAAAAAACACTTGGGGCTTATCTAGCGATCTTGGAGGCCAAGAATGCAGGGCAGTGTCACGGGGTCTCATGCACCCTGTCGAGCGTTGAGGCAGAGTTTCGTGGAAAAACTGACGCACGTTCTTGGACTAATGTGGTTGTAATCGTGTGGGTGCTATTCTGTCATTCTGCGCAACGGATTAATCTGAGATGTACCCTTTACCCTGTGGCTCCTGCAAGATACAATTTCCACCCCCATACTACTGCAGAAGTCAGACACTAGCTCCTAACGTTCTAAAGGGAAATGCCTGAAAAACCTTCAGCAATAAATACCTTCTGGAGTCGTCTGCTGAAAGGAAATGACACAAAAATTCACAAAATTTCTTACGTAACCAGTGGGATACTTGGGTACTGGAGTAGTGCTAGTTAGAAAAACATGAAACTAACGAAAATTATTATTTATTTTGAAAAAATTCTGAGAAATCACAATGGCACTTTTAGTTATGAACTGAACAAGTTATTTCCAGGTTCTTTCGGAATGTGAAGTTACCTCTTAAGGATAGGATTCGCTAACGAAATTTGTATACAATGTTTAAGATTGTTATTGACCTGGCAGAATGGCCGAGAGCCGGGCCTACTCAACATGAATAACTATCCGTTAGAATGTTGCTATGTACGGTCGAGGCTGTCGAATGTGAAATGCAGTGAAGTGTACTGTTGTGGAGGAAATATGGAGCTCGCAAGAGCTGTAGCGCACAATACCGTAAGCTGCGATGAACGCTGTCTGCGCCGCTCGCTGCTGACAAATTACGATAACTCTCGTTCTATCTAGATTGACCTTTGCCAATCAAACTCTCCCTATGCCTTGATGAAGTCAAGGACTGCTATTCGCCCCTAGTCTAACTATTGGCGTGTGTAACGTTCCCTCTTTCTGTTTATTTAGGTTTGATTTGTTTGATTGTTATTCTTTATTTCTATTATTCGGAATCTTTTTTTTTTATTAAATTGAGCCTGAAACTTACGTAATAAATACTTCGCGTGAAGTACGATTTGCAGCATAAACAAAAATTAATTTCGGAAATGTAATCCACTGAATATTAAAAGTAAAGCTTTTGAACAACGCGCGTGACTGACTAGATACATTTAGAGGGTACGTACATTCGCGTGCGAGTGGTTGCGGTCTGATGAGAAATTTTCATTGTGAAATAATTTCGTCGTAACACACTCGGAGATTGCGAACGTACATTCAGAGTAGAGGCAAGTACGTTCTATCATTCCCCGTGGCCTGGGTAAAAGAATGGCAATTATTTAAATCTAAGAGTATTTCTTTTGCATCGGACTAGTATTTTTATAAGAAAAAGAAGATTGCAGGTTCTGAATGTCTCGGCAAAACGAATCGGAAGTAATTTTAGCGGCCACGAAAGGAAAGAGAGCACAATCACGCACCTCTATTGTTGAGCAGCGCCGTTTTGAAGATCTTCGGTTCCATCTAAAACTCGCCTTCTCTGCTTAACATAAATACTCCATAGGCATGGGAATAAGGCTTGTTGTGCGATGAAAATAATATAAAACACATCTTGCGTCTTTTACCTCATTCATTTACCACACACACACACACTAGTAATTAGACAGTACGACATCCCACCAGCCCATCAGAACAAAAAGTAGTCGTTCATACCAGAAATAAAAAACGAAGGGCGAAATTGTTCCTATGTCTCTCAAAGATAAAAAGTTTACCACATATTTCTCTGGTGTGTCACTGGAACAATTTTTCAGCACCTCTGCGATTAAATCGCAATATTTTCAGTTCCTTTACACGTGGTACACCTGTCAGATAACCAGTCCACCACAATGCCACTCAAAAATTCTCTCGCAGGCGTTTAACTATAACTCAGTCCGTTCACACCGCACAATGGCGGCCAACTCAGTGAACAACGCTTAATCGCAAGGACTCAATACAGAGTCACACTCCGATTCGTTCTCGACAGAGGTGCTCTCCCAGTGAAGAACTGAGGAGAGACTTGTTCCTCGCTCTTTAAGTACACGTACGAGCGCACACGCTCTCGTTACGTGTTCTCGCTCCAAGAGCGACATCGGTACGGCCCCTCTCCAAGCCAGACGTGAAGGGGTATATCTTTCAGTTTCTTCCATTACTCCTTCAGCTCAAGGAGTCAGGAATATCGTCTGCCAATCAGCATTGCTCTTCTAAAACGGAAGAATGACGTTTCATTTAAGACGACCAATCCGGAAATCTGTAGCATCAGCGTTTGGCATATGTTGTCTCCCTGTGAAAACCTCTGAAACTGCATGCTATGTTTGTAAAGAATGTGTAGGCTGGGCGCTCCCACACAATGTATCGGAATTTGCTTTTAAGCCGAACATGGGGTCGTTCTCCCCTTTCACTCGGGCAAACGCTGTCCACTCCACGGGCGGTCGCCGTCCGACGTAGAAAGGCTGAATCGTCCTCTGAAGGGATTGGCCTCTCGGCGTGCAGTCCGCCTCTCCCAAACTAAAAGCTCTTCTGGCCGTCGAGTCTTGAATGTGTGTGTGTACACCAGCCTCGAGCATCTCAAGCACAGTGGACACTTGTTATTTGCGTACCATTTACATGAATTTATACAACATTGACTTTATCTTATCGAGTCTGGGTTCGAATGAAGCGTCTTGATGTGCGGAATATGATTGTGAGGGCGGAATATGTAAGCAATGAAGGTCAGGAGACCACAACATCTTACATGGTGGAGCTTCATTCTGTTGGAAAACGGAATCTTCGGTGTCCTCCTGAAGTTGTGGAAAAAGCCAATTCTGCAGCATTCCAGCCACCGTGGTTTCCTCAAAAAAGAAGATATCGTACATTTTTACATAGGAAACGGCACAAAAAGCGTTCACTTTAGGTGAGTCTTGTCATGCTCAATAACGTCGTGACTCATGAGGCTTTTGGAGTCCTCACATGCTCACGTTATGTCGGATTATTTTACCGCTAACATGAAACGTAGCTTCATCATTGGAAATTAAGTGTGGTAAAAATTTATCGTCTTTCATGTCCTCGAGTAGAGCACTGCTGCAGTCAACAGGTTTCATTTTATCACCAGCACAGAAAGCTTGAGGTAATTGTAGTTTGTATGGTTTATAGACGAAAAGACGCCTTAACACTCGCCGCATAGTCGTATGAGGCACTGCTTGCGAGGAGAGTAGACTTTCGTGGACTCCGCTCAAACGTATGCCGAATTCTTTCCACCATGTCATCAGAAGCGCTAATGTAGTCTAGGTTTTCTGAGTATTCTTCATTCTTGAGAATGTTCTGTACATATTTTGTGAATTTTCCTTTCTTCAAGGGCACCAAGTCGAATTCACCTGCGTCTCTTGATTAATGTTTCTATTCCGGGTCTCCGTATTAATCGTAGACTTCTGTGTTTCTTAACTTTCTCCATTCTGCATAAAATGACTTCCTTAGAAATATCCTTTCGAAGATTATTTTCACATCTTCTGCTTTTGTTAACGTTCAAGTGTCATAAAAGTTCGGTAGAATGGATATGATAAGATTTCTTTGAATTGAATTTGAATTTGGTTGAATAAGTTTACGTCGTATTGTGCAAAGCAATGTATAATAGTACGTATTTGCTTTTTGAGTTCTACGATTTATTTCTTCACGACTGCAAAGAAATGAGAAAAGGCAATGCTACTTCGTTTAAGGTGACTTGCGGTATGGTTTTAGACGTATAACACTGAGATATCACCGCTTAAGTTGCAAAATAGATGCTTTGCGGCTTTACGTAACAAAAACATTGAGTACTCTTCCAGATTCAGATTTTCACTCTGCAGCCGAGTGTGCGCTGATATAAAACTTCCTGATAGATTAGAACTGTGTGCAGGACCGAGACTCTACCAACTTGTGTGTGTGTGTGTGTGTGTGTGTGTGTGTGTTGGTCGTTGCCGATGTCGCATGACATCCGTGACATCCGGTCGAGTTCGTTTGTTGATCCTTCCACTAATTTTTTTTTTTTTTTTATTACAGGGGCCAACCAGCTCTCTGACCGAACACGCTGAGCTACCGTGCCGGCTCAACTGAGCTACCCAAGCACGACTCACGCCACGTCCTCACAGCTTTACTTCTGCCAGTACCTCGTCCCCTACCTTCCAAACTTTACACAAGTTCTCCTCAGTTTTAATCTGCCAGGGAGTTTCACATAAGCGCACACTCCACTGCAGAATGAAAATCTCATTCTGGAAACATCACCTAGTCAGTGGCTAAGCCATGTCTCCGCAATATCCTTTCTTTCAGGAGTGCTAGTTCTGCAAGGTTCGCAGGAGAGCGTCTGTAAAGTTTGGAAGGTAGGAGACGAGGTACTGGTAGAAGTAAAGCTGTGAGGAGAGGGCGTGATACGTGCTTGGGTAGCTCAGCTGGTAGAGCACTTGCACTCGAAAGGCAAAGGCCCGAGGTACTGGTAGAGGTAAAGCTGTGAGGAGAGGGCGTGATATGTGCTTGGGTAGCTCAGTTGGTAGAGCACTTGCACTCGAAAGGCAAAGGTCCCGAGTTCGAGTCTCCGTCCGGCACACAGTTTTAATCTGCCAGGCAGTTCCAGTGGGTACTCTTAATTTAGTCGTTATTTCTGAGACTTCCCTGCTCACTGGAATTAGTGAGTGTCGCTACTGCATTCATGTATGTAGACTGGGGTATTGTTTAGTGCGATGTTCTAATATGGAGACTGTCGTTATTCGTAGTGACCCAAAAATACACTCCTGGAAATGGAAAAAGGAACACATTGACACCGGTGTGTCAGACCCACCATACTTGCTCCGGACACTGCGAGAGGGCTGTACAAGCAATGATCACACGCACGGCACAGCAGACACACCAGGAACCGCGGTGTTGGCCGTCCAATGGCGCTAGCTGCGCAGCATTTGTGCACCGCCCCCGTCAGTGTCAGCCAGTTTGCCGTGGCATACGGAGCTCCATCGCAGTCTTTAACACTGGTAGCATGTCGCGACAGCGTGGACGTGAACCGTATGTGCAGCTGACGGACTTTGAGCGAGGGCGTATAGTGGGCATGCGGGAGGCCGGGTGGACGTACCGCCGAATTGCTCAACAGGTGGGGCGTGAGGTCTCCACAGTACATCGATGTTGTCGCCAGTGGTCGGCGGAAGGTGCACGTGCCCGTCGACCTGGGACCGGACCGCAGCGACGCACGGATGCACGCCAACACCGTAGGATCCTACGCAGCGCCGTAGGGGACCGCACCGCCACTTTCCAGCAAATTAGGCACACTGTTGCTCCTGGGGTATCGGCGAGGACCATTCGCAACCGTCTCCATGAAGCTGGGCTACGGTCCCGCACACCGTTAGGCCGTCTTCCGCTCACGCCCCAACATCGTGCAGCCCGTCTCCAGTGGTGTCGCGACAGGCGTGAATGGAGGGACGAATGGAGATGTGTCGTCTTCAGCGATGAGAGTCGCTTTTGCCTTGGTGCCAATGATGGTCGTATGCGTGTTTGGCGCCGTGCAGGTGAGCGCCAAAATCAGGACTGCATACGACCGAGGCACACAGGGCCAACACCCGGCATGATAATGTGGGGAGCGATCTCCTACACTGGCCGTACACCTCTGGTGATCGTCGAGGGGACACTGAATAGTGGACGGTACATCCAAACCGTCATCGAACCCATCGTTCTACCATTCCTAGACTGGCAAGGGAACTTGCTGTTCCAACAGGACAATGCACGTCCGCATGTATCCCGTGTCACCCAACGTGCTATAGAAGGTGTAAGTCAACTACCCTGGCCAGCAAGATCTCCGGATCTGTCCCCCATTGAGCATGTTTGGGACTGGATGAAGTGTCGTCTCACGCGGTCTGCACGTCCAGCACGAACGCTGGTCCAGCTGAGGCGCCAGGTGGAAATGGCATGGCAAGCCGTTCCACAGGACTACATCCAGCATCTCTACGATCGTCTCCATGGGAGAATAGCAGCCTGCATTGCTGCGAAAGGTGGATATACACTGTACTAGTGCCGACATTGTGCATGTTCTGTTGCCTGTGTCTATGTGCCTGTGGTTCTGTCAGTGTGATCATGTGATGTATCTGACCCCAGGAATGTGTCAATAAAGTTTCCCCTTCATGGGACAATGAATTAACGGTGTTCTTATTTCAATTTTCAGGAGTGTATTACGTGACAAACGTCATTTATTTTCTTCCTTTTCTTAGAAATAGTGTAGTGTTAGTCGCATCATTGCACTTGCAATATTTGTGAATGAAGAATACAGTGCTGAAGTGAAGCAAAATGGCAGCTCGAATGAGGTTCATTAAATGGAAATTTGGCTTGCTTCAGCTACTAGGGGGGATGAAACTGCTGCAGGAACAACTTACCTGCAGCTGAAGATAGTAGTTGATTGTGGAGATGGGAAAACGAGAAATCTACCTGTATACGTAGAAATGATGTTACCAATATTTTATAAATTTCTTCACGAGCTATAAAAATCGATGAATGACTTAAATGTTCTTAGACAGAAGTATAGTTCTGTCAGATACGATTGAATGTGAACAGTAAATGAAATTGTTTAAAAAATTTACTTATAATATTGCGGTGGTAAAAAGAATTTCATATACGTCCTGGTTATTGGTTAGTCACCAGGAAACTATTTTGTAATATGGAAATGATTGGAATATATGAAACGAAATAAGTTTGCTTAACTGTAAACATTTAAATACAAAGCCCGCTATGACAATGTTAACTACTGCTGCTAAGATTTTCCTCACTCATCCAGTTAAAGTAGCTGTTTTCGTTTTTATCATATTAAGGTTTTCAGAAATAAAATTAAATATTGTGTTGTGAACACATAGAATATAACGCAAACGTTTGCTACGTCTGTTTTGGAATATTTGTGAATACTAATTCGAGTTTTTTTCAGCTAATTACTATTGGTGTGCGTGGGCGTATTTCAGTAACTCACGAAGTACATGTACCTGTTTGTTGCACAATATATTACGGCTTGATTCAAATAAGAATTTCAGGTGTTACAAAAAAAGGGGGCAAATCAGCGTCGTTTCCCATCGCATGACGTGGGCTCTCATCTAGTTGATTCGTGAGTTACAGTAGTAGCTTCGTAAGTGCAGCGGACAGGTCTCAGATCATTTTGGCTTACCATGAGCAGAACGCGTTTCACCGGTGGCAGGTCTGTAGCGGAGAGCTCTTACGAAACCACAGCGCCAACCTGTAGATCTGCAGCATTTAGCAGGCGAGCAGCCTTTCTTGTCGTGACAACAAACCATCGAGTACTGACCGCTCCCAAAGCTGAGAGAAAAGACAATCGAGAAAGCCTTTTGCCGTGTCACCTTGTCCACGTTAGGCTATATTCTGTACCTGGGGTGACCACAACGCGACTCGCCAGCCGCATAAGGCTCTTCCCTTAATTTGGTGCGGCTCTTGTCGACCTGTCAGTGCTGTACATTGTGACGGGACATCTTTCTCTAGTATAACTTTTCCTCAACAGTAGCTGTCGATACCAGTATTCTTTTTGGGATATTGGAGACGTCAACATTATCTCAGTTGCTTTTCTAAAACCTTCCATGTAGTTTTGGACACAGTATGTTAGATTTCAAGCTAAATTTTATGAAATGGAATTACTTTACTAAATATTTATTTTCGATGTATCGATAAGTACTCGTTATGAATGGACAGTTTCATTGTTTTTTTTTACAAACATTAGACATTACCAATTATTAAAATACTTAAAATTTCTATTATTAATTACCAAATCCTGTATTGTTTACTGTGTTTATTTCGGGATTCATTTATAACTAGTAGAAACTGATTTGTTACGAAAAATTTGGAATATGGTAATTTCCGCAGAGTGTGGGGGTCGTAAGATTGCCTCTGATGTGATAGGACGTATTTTTGTATCTTTGTGCGTACAAAGTAATTTCGATTTCGTTAATGCGAAAAATCAAAATACTGTATGAAATACTAAAATGTGAGGAAATATAAATACCTAAAAAAATTCTGCAACAACAATCTTCAGATTTGTTTAGTTCAAACCAACTGTGAGGACTGAAGTGAGATTTTCAGCTTCAAGACTCAGACCCCTAGATACGAAGAGCCATCTCAACATGACAAGCTAAGTAAACTAGAAAGTTTATTGTAATCTTCGCTCCTCTCAAATCTTCATAAAAGGCTTTGCTTAGTAATTACTTGGACTGGGCATTGTTTAATGTGGACAATAGATGGAAGTATAATGGAGGGGGGAGATTACAGCACGAACTACCTTTCCGTACACGTTGCATGCTTTAATGCAACAGATATTTTCAGTAGCTACGTGTTATTCAAATAGTTTCAAAAAATTGTCAATTACATCCCCTCAAAGACCAAAACACATGGACAGTTCATATCCTTTATAGCAGAAATTTAGAATCAGGAGATTTCTAATGTATCTTGGTATTGATAAGTGAGATGGCTGGTAGTCGACAATGTTCTAGGTAGATTTTTCCAGGTACTGGACACAAGAAACAATTTCTACAAGAAAAATAAAAATCATTCCTTCTGCTTGATGATGCCCAGGAATTTTGAAGACATTGCTTTCGTTACAGATGTTGTTCACCATTTTCAGATCTTAAACAGGCTAATAAAAGGGAGTTGAAAGCTTATTAACGATTTAGCGGAGAGTGTGTTTAGCTTTTATAGCAAATTAAAGCTGTTTCATAAAGAAATTGAGACTTGAGCATTTTCTCATCTCAATGTATGACGGTCCAAGTATTTAGACTGTCCATACGTCTTTTCTGTATCCTATACTAAGTTACAAGGTTAGGACGACGTGAGAGAAAATGTCGCTGAGCGCCAGTGGGAAATAAATTTTGAATTAATTTTTCCGATAAATATTTTAGTAAAAGTAACAAACCGTCATGCAGTAATTCGGCGCTGGAGAATCCAGTAACTAGCCGTAACAGTGTGCATGTCGATTGCAGTATTATAAGGGAACCAACCGTCAAGGAAACCCAAGAATCGAAGACAACTTGGTGAAGATTTGAAGGCCTCCTGTTAAACGCCGTTGTTGTCTTATATTATTACAAGACTGACCTGACGATTTTATGTATCTCCAGGCCAAAATTCTGGATGAATTCATTGTGAATATTTGTTGGATTATTTCAAAAATAGATAGGGAATTACGTGGTATTTACCTAAAACAGTTACATTCGCAGGAAAAAAATACACGCACCACGAAGGAATCTTCGGAATGGTGGAGAAATGGGTAGATGTGATGTACTTATGCAGGTAAACAAATTATTATAATTTCAGAAAAATTGGATGATTTACTCGAGAAAAAGAGCTACACAAGTTTGGCAAGTCAATACATCTACATCTACGTGATTACTATTCACAATAAAGTGTCTGGCACAGGGTTCAATGAATCACCTTCAAGCAGTCTCTCTACCGTTCCACTCTCGAACGGCGCGCGGGAAAAACGGGCACTTAAATTTTTTCTGTGCGAGCCCTGATTTCTCTTATTTTATGGTGATGATCATTTCTCCCTATGTAGGTGGTTGCCAACAGATTTTTTTGCAATCGGAGGAGGAAACTCGTGATTGACATAACATGAGAAGATCCCGTCTCAACGAGAAAGCCTTTATTTTAATGATTGCCTCTCTAATTCACGTATCATGTCTGTGACACTATCTCCCCTATTTCGCGATAATACAAAATAAGCTGCCCTTCTTTGAAATTTTTCGATGTCATCCGTCAGTCCCACCTGATACGGATCCCACGCCGCACAGCAATATTCAGAATATAGTAGCGTACTCAGAATGTAGCGGACAAGCGTAGTGTAAGCAGTCTCTTTAGTAGACTTGTTGCACCTTCTAAATGTTCTGCCAATGAATCGCAGTCTTTGATTTGGTCTACCTACAACATTATCTATGTGATCATTCCAGTTTACGTTATTTGTAATTGTAATCCCTAAGTATTTAGTTGTATTTACAGCCTTGAGATTAGACAGATCGCGTAATCGAAGTTTACCGGATTTCTTTTTGTCAATAACGTCACACTTTTCTTTATTCCGGGTCAATTGCCACATTTCGCACCATATAGATATCTTATCTAAATCGTTTTGCAATTCATTTTGGTCATCTGATGACTTTACAAGACCGTAAATGGCAGCATCATCTGCAAACAATCTAAGACAGCTATTCAGGTTGTCTCTTATGTCGTTAATATAGATCAGGAACAATAGAGGTCCTATAACACTTCCTTGGGAAACGCCGGATAAAACTTTTGTTTTACTCGATGACTTTCCGTGTATTACGACGATCTGTGACCTTTCTGGAAGGAAATCACGAATCCAGTCACACAACTGAAGTGATATTCCATAGGCACGCAGTTTGGTTTGAAAACGCTTGTGGGGAACGGTGTCGAAAGCCTTCTGGAAATGTAAAAATACGGGATCAATTTGACATTCCCTGTCGATAGCACTCATAACTTGATGATTATAAAGAGCTAGTTGTGTTTAACAAGAACGATATTTTCTGAATCCGTGCTGACTATGTCAATAAATCGTTTTCTTTGAGGGACTTCATAATGTTTGAACACAGTATACGTTCCAAAACCCTACTGCGAATCGACTTAAGTAATATGGGCCTGTAATTCAGCGAATTACTCCTACTTCCCTTTTTGGGAATTAGTGTGACTTGAGCCATTTTCCAGTCTTTAGGTACGGATCTTTCTGTGTGCGAACGGTTGGTCCATCTCTGTCCGTTATGCAATCAGTTATTCGGTTTCACATTGATTCACAGAATTGTTAGACGTCTTCCTGAGAGATATCGTGCGGAATTTTGTCCCAACTGGCGCATTAGATCGTCAAAGTACCGAGCTGGTTGGAGGGCCCAGCCGTAAATTCTCCGAACATTCTGAATTGGGAAGATATCCGGGGGCGTTGTCGTATGCCACTTCCTCGGACGAGAAATAAAAATCAAAAATTAGTTCTCAATATCACAAAGGTCCCCCCCCCCCCCCCCCCCAACTCCCAAATTCCCAGAAAATTAAATCAGGAATCTAAGACTTGAAAATTTAGCAATCTACGAAAGAAAGATTAAATTTCAGTATAATTAAAAGCAAAATCATAATAAATCGCAAAATTAGCGTAAATTAACATTCGAAAAGTAGAACCAACGATCCCAAAGAATACTCCGTGTGAGTACTCTTTGGGAATCGTGAGTAATGACTAAGTATAATTCAATACATTGTCACTACGTTACGAGAGTTAACCGAAGCAGGTCATATATTTGAATGCTCGTACATGTAGGGGCGCTTAGATTGTTTTTGAGATTGAATAATTGCGATCTATTATGGCGCAGTAATACGATATTCTGACTTCAAAAATCACGGCATTAGAATTCGAACGGAGGACTTTTACCTACTAGAATAAAGTGAACCCTTAACTAGATAATTGAACTAAACATTACTTAGACAGTGATTTAGGCAACGAACACTGGTAGACAGTTTCATTCATAATAGCCAGTGGTTTATGGAACTTCAGTGATAGGTCCGAAGCATATAATTTAAATCTCCCCAACATTTGGGAAAGTTTTCTTCTCAAGGCTCGGTTAGGAAGTGACTGATATTGTGCAATAAAACACCCTCTCGTGCCAAGTCGTGCATGTGCAATTTAAAATTCTATCAAATTATTGACATGAAACTCCCGAATAATAATTAGACGCAGCGATAATATTTGACTGTAGCGCTCGGCGCTTGTGTAGAATCGTTGACTCAAATAACAAGCCCACTTTTCGAATTTCTTAGATACTTGAAATTACGACCAACTAGTAGGGAATTTGTTGTGGATGTGACTGTATTGGTTTTATCATTAATATTTCAACATTAATCAGTTAAATATCATTACGAACGATTAATTACGATTCTTGGTGAAGTAAATATCTCACGCACGTCGACATTTCCGTTCAGCACTGTTATTTTGTGTAACGTTGTCTTCGTAACTTGATAACGATCTCAACACTCTACCGACTGTCGCCGAGTTTTAGGCCGAGGCCAAGTACAAATCAAACCAAATCATCAAGAAGAAGAGGCGTTGTAGTTGCTGGCCAAGGTGAGATTTGACAAGCACGAAGACAGGCAGTAGAAACTTTCGTCGTTTGCAGGTGGGCATTACCTTGCTGATATGTAAGCCCAAGGTGGTGTGCCATGAAGGGCAGCAAAACGGTGCGTAGAACATCGTCGACGTACCGCTGTGCTGTGCCGTGCCGTGAATGACAACCAGCAGGGCCCTGCTGTGAGATGAAATGGCACCACCGAATATCACGCCTGGTTGTAGGGGCGTGCGGCGGGCGACAGTCTGGTTGGTATCTCATCGTTGTCCTGGACGTCTCCAGACACGCCTCAGACATGGAGTCTCATTGACGATAGTAAAATTGTCTTCACTGACGAGTCCCGTTTCGAACTGAGCCCCCATGATCAGCGAAAACGTTTCTGGTGACCCTAGCCTGATCCGAATAAGCTTTAATCGAACAAACGTGACAGAAAAACGGTATGTTACTTTTTACTAGAGGCACAACATGCCGTAGCCTGTTTGATATTCTTTTTCTTCTTGCTGTAAGCCTAATAAATCTACGGTGTTAATAGCAATATACGCAACTATCCATTTGTAGCAGAATGAACTGCTTCCTGTACTCTTTCAGTTTCTATCCTGGGAACTCCAAAGCTATTTGCTAATTCACGTAGCAGTCTATCTACAATTAGCTTCTCATCTAGTCGGTTGAATGTTTTTCGTATCTCCCTCAAAACTTAGTTTAGCGTTTCCATCGTTCCTTTTGCATACTGAAGCAGTTCGGTTGTTATTTTTTGCATAGTTTTTGTGAAGTTCAACATTCCTGCTCCATATTTGTGATCAGCGTCGAATGCCAACTTACATTTGTTCCTGTGTTCCTGTCTATTTCCTGTTATCATTATTATTATTTAAATTCCCTATGCCTTCGTTATCTGCAGCCACAAACATTGTTTTTAATAGTTTTCCACGAGCGACTCATCGTCCTCTCTTCTTTCTCATGAACGCAATTTTGATGGAAGTGAAGGCCTGAGTATTAATTGACGAGGCTGAACCAAATGAAATCTCTTTACTTCTTTATACAGTTCCAAATAATAAAATGTCCAATCTCTCCAGGATGGCCGGCGCCGGACACCCTCTGGATGATGGAAAGATGGAAGGCGGCCTCTCGACCCTGCTGGCGGAACGCTGAATCTCGGTCGAACCTCAGGGAGGCATCCCGCAGAGGCGGCTGGTGAGACTTTCCCCTAGTCGAAACGTCAACACCCTGCGGCAGAACCACTGAAACTACATCTCGGTCACTACTTTTGTCCTGCAAGTGTGTTAACACAGACGAAATATCTGGAGCCAACAATGACAACAACAACAACAACAAAACTTAAAGTTTCTTTAAAATAAATATAAGTGTTTAATGTTCAATAACCAGACAGATATTATTCAACTTACCCTCCTTTAAATAGCAAGAGAATGCGCTTTAAGGCCTTTGGGTTGCGATGCCAACACCAGGAACCCAACAACTTAACACTACTATATGTTTTTGTATCACAGACCTCACTGGGTGGCAGGAAACTTAAACATCAGGCCTTAATTTTAGCAAACAAACAAATGGCAGGAGAAGCAGAGCTAAACCTTTAGCAAGAGATTTTTTTAAACTTTTGTATAGTTTAACCCTTTGTTGCCTGACGGTATTTAAAAGTACCAGTAAGTTTTGACTCTCATTAGTTTTTCGTGTTGCAGTTTCGTGATATGAGAGCCTGTCGGTATGTAACAGTAACTCTGCTCTACTGTTTCATAGATGTTACTGTGCAATACATAGATCTCTCTGGCGGTCAGAGCTTGAAATTGTTTTTTGCGCGCTGCTGTGAAAACAGAAGATTGTATGTGCTTGTTTCCATGGTGTTGCCTGAATTTGTGCCCAATTTATTGAAACTTCCGTTGAGTTTTCCATTGTACGTACTTACCTTCTTTGCTTTTTCATAATAGTTTGAAGCATTACGTTACAAGTGAAGGAGATAAATATAAGGCGGACTTATTAGTACCGTCAGGTTGTGCGAACACTTTATTGTAGCAACAATGCGTTACCTCTCACTAGTTGTTCCGTCCACTTTTTCTCACACAGAAATCCATAAATACATTTGCCTGTCGAACAATTAGAACAAACAGGAAAGGTTTGCCAGGGAATTTACCTAAAGAAAAATGTCTAAATCAAATCGCAGAGAGTCATCTTTAGACCTAACAGTATTTCAATGGATGGAAAATAAAGTCGTGTATTTTGCGTCAAATTTTTATGGCACTGAACAGAGAGTAGTGAAAAGAAAACAGAAAGATGGAACTAGTATGACTATGCCATGTCCAGTTATACAGTAAAAACATGGGTGGTGTGGATCATGCAGACAGATTACGTTCAACTTATGGTCTTGACAAGCGGTCAAAGAAATAGTGGCACCGTGTCTTCTGAGGAGCAATAGAAATTGCTTTTGTCACTGCTTACGTCATTTCCAGTGATCTACAGGGGACACTGCCACTGCTGGAATTCAGGCGTGCTGTCGCACTAGGGCTAATGAATGAACAGCAAGTGCCAAATCTCAAAAAAAGAAACTCTGGTAAAGAGGAAATAACTCTCCCAAAGAGAAGGAAGGATAACTTTTCTGTTCCGAAGGATGTACGTCTTGGCAACCGAGGAAACCATTTTGTAGTGTTCAGTTGTAAAAGAGGACGATTCGAAATTTGTGCGAAAAATAAAATTCAGTCGAGACCACATTCACAATGTAGCACATATAAAGTGTATTTGTGCTGCAATGAGATAAAGATCTGTTCCCTACACTTTCATGTGGTATCACTAAATATGTAATATGTATATACAGTCAAAAATATTTAGCTAAATTACTATGTAATGTGAAGTTGCTCGAGAATAAATTTATGCGAAACTTAAAAAAAATTCGGAAATATCATATTTCTGTTAATTTTCTAATGTAAAAATATTTAATATTTATGTGGAATAAAGTACAAGTTATAAAAATTGGAGCATTTTTCTGCGCATGTTGTGATTTTGTCCATGGAGTCTGACGGTACTTCTGAGTACCAGGAGAGAAAAAAGTTGTGAAATATAAAATAAAATTTTACAAAGAATCCTAGACTCATTTGAGGCCACAATAGCATAAATTCTGCAAAGAAAATGATAAATAGTAAATTTCTTCTTATGACAGGAAACAAAGGATTAAAAAGGGTTAAGAGTGGCCAATCTCATGACTACGCTGCTCAAATACAAATAAGCTACTGCCACACAGGCTGCCCAGTATGCCCAGAGAGTCGCAAAATCAGCTATAGATACCAATAAACTTAACAAAACCTGCATGTGGACTCGCAAGCAAGGGCAAACACCGAACAGGCTTTAGCACAACTGACGCTATGGCGCTGTGCAGAAAAAGTCAAGTTAGACAGTGCGACCTTATCCACATCAGTACTTCGATCAAGCACCCTTAATCAGAATAACGAACTACAGTGGAAACTTCACTATTCTACACCATCGAAGCACCCTACTTCACACAAACGTGCTCCGCAATAACAACTGCCACAAGAGACGAAAAGCAATACAATAAAAATCTTTAAAATCAACTCAATAAAACCAGTACCAATTACAGCCAAGACAACTTATCTAACAACGCCCTGGATACTCGGGAACAGTCTGACCACGCGACAACACACCACAGAGACGCGTCAATGTTTCACACTCCAAGTTTCACCGTTTTGCAACCCATTCGTTCTTTCCGCGGGCTATACGAGATTGGAATAATAGAGAATTGTTGAAGACTGTGGCCAATGCAAAATCATAAACTACGAGCACCAACCTTAGGACTCTATGTACAACGATGTGATTATCACCAAACCGCAGAGTTTATCATTAGAATACAGCCGAGCTATCGAAACCCACAACCCTGGTCAACAACGCTGCCTCGTTGCCGTAGTGCCCCCATGTAACATTGTGCTCGTCAACACGGGCTGTCAGGAAGTAAGAGCCGGTCCAAGCGTGTACAACACCTCGTGGCCATAGCGGACGCAGCTCGTGCCACCACACCGAAACGCGCTCACGTAGATTGTCAGACACTGCTTAGAATACAGAGGAAATACACAAAGTGGCGAGGTGGTGCGAATTCCAAATTGTCTGGGGAGGAGAGCAATCGGCACACTCAATAGTGACTGAGGAATCATATCTGTCAGTTGTTGCAACTGGGCCCTTAGCTTCCCGTAGGAAAAATTCAGTTCCTGGTATTCAGTCTATGTATTCGTTAGCATTTTCAGTAGACAAATCTGTGACCATATCCCATGATCGTCGTACTTCATTTCTTAACTCCTAGAAGTAATGTGTGTGTTTTTATCAACAACTTATGGTTCGTGGGAACGTTCGGTGGCTGTGAGAATAAGGTTCCGTCTTCCAGACGTTGATTCTTAATTACCTCTGCCCCACATACGTATAAGAGTGCTGTGTTCATGATAACATTGTGAGCGACGTCATTCTGCGCAGCGGATTAATATGAGAAGTACCCTTTTTCCTGTGGCTCCTGCAAGATGCAATTTCCACCCCCACACTACTACAGAAGTCAGACAGACGCTCCTAACGTTTTAAAGATATATGCCTGAAAAATTTGCAGCAATAAATATCTTCTGGAGTCGTCAGCTGTAAGGAAGTGACACAACAGTTTACAAAATTTCTAACGTAACTAGTGGGATACTTGGGTACTGGAGTAGTGCTGGTTAGTGTAAAAAAAACTTGAAACTAACAAAAATTATTATTATTTTTTCTTCTTTTTGCAAAATTTCTGAGAAATCACAATGGCACCTTTTGTTATGAACTGAACAAGATATTTCCGGTTTCTTTCCGGAATGTGAAGTTACCTCTTAAGGATAGGATTCTCTAATGAAATTTCTATACAAAGTTTAAGATTGTTATTGACTTGGCAGAATGGCTGAGAGCTACGCTTACTCAACTTGAATAATTATTCGTTAGAATGTTGCTAGGTATGGTCGAGGCTGTCGCATGTGAAATGCAGTGAAGTGTACTGTTGTGGAGGAAATATGGGGCTCGCAAGAGCTGTAGCGCACAATACCGTAAGCAGCGATGACTGCTGTCTGTGTCGTTCACTGCTGACAAATAACACAACTATCTCTTTCTATCTGGATTGACCTTCACCAAACTCTCCCTACGCCTTGATGAAGTCAAGGACTCCTATGCGCCCCTAGTCTAACTATTGGCGTGGTACACTGGTCAGATAACCAGTCCACCGCGATGCCACTAAAAATTCGCTCACAGGCATTTAACTACAACTCTGTCCGTTCACACCACACAATAAGTGTGGCAGCCTACACAGTGAACGACGCTTACCCGCAAGGACTCAATGTAGAGTCGCAATCCGATTCGCTCTCGACAGAGGTGCTCTCCCAGTGAAGTACTGAGGAAAGACATGTACCTAGCTCTTTCAGTACACTTACGAGCGCACACGCTCTCGTCACGTGTTCTCGCTCCAAGAGCGACAACGGAACAGCCCGTCTCCACGCCAGACGTGAAGGGTGATATCTTTCGGTCTCTTCCATTACTCCTTCAGCTCAAGGAGTCAGGAATATCGTCTGCCAATCAGCATTGTTCTTCTAAAACGGGAGAATGACGTTCGTTTAAGGCGACCAATCCGGAAATCTGTAGCATCGGCGTTTGGCGTTTGCTGCCTCCCTGTGAAAACCTCTAAAACTGTGTGCTATGTTTGTAAAGACTGTGTAGGCTGGGCGCTCCCACACAATGTAGCAGAATTTGCTTTTAAGCCAAACACGGGGTCGTTCTCTCCTTCACTCGGACAAATGTTGTCTGCTCTACGGGCGGTCACTGGCCGACATAGATTAGTTGACTCGTCTTCTGAAGGGATCGGCCTCCTGGCGTACGGTTTGCCTCTCCCGAACTAAAAGCTTTTGTGACTGTCATGTCTTGAATGTGTGTGTGTATGCCAGCCTCGAGTATTTCAATCTCGGTGCGCACTTGCGATTTACTTGTTATTTGCATATCGTTTACATGAATTCATACAACACTGACTTTATCTTATCGAGTTTGGGTTCGAATGAAGCGTCTTGATGTGCGTAATGTGATTGTGAGGGCGGAATATGTAAACAATGAAGGTCAGGAGACCACGACGTCTTGCAACATATTTCAACACCATTTTCAATACCACCTAAGAGAAAGGACTCATGAATCCTCTTTCCCCTCAGGACGAAGATGTATCTCAATGGAAACTTCATATGCTATAACAAACTAAGTAAAATAACATTAACCTCGGCAACCCAATATAAAAATAAAAATATATACGTGGTGCTTATTACTTACCCCTAGACCTAAGTCCAAATGGTACATTCTCTTCTAGTTTCGTTCTGCATGGTAACTGTTCTGTAGTAATGGTGGCGATACTTGTAGTAACGCAGAAATGACACTCTTAAAATGCTTCATCCAAAAAAAATGCATTCTCGATATTTCCATCGATAACTGCAACTTGACATTGACTGGTGAAGTCATCTCCAAAACTCGATACGGTTCTCAAAGCTCCGAGAATTGCTCAATTTTACCCATTGGAGCGTAAGGGTTAGTCGGTAGCTCCCATTGCACTACTCTTTACTGAAGTAACTTAATTGTACCTTGTGTAACGTGTTTTTCTCGCTCTGATGCTCGTTTTACTTTTTGTCACACCTTCACAAATTCACTCAAAAGGTGAAGGCATGTTTCGACCATATACTACTTCGTAGGGCGAAAGATCTGTTCCTGTGTGGATTATAGAGTTCTAGGCACCCACCACATAACTTAGTTAAATATCCTAGTCTAAATGCTGACTAGTCAAGTAATAACTTAACATTTTTGCTATAGTGCAGTGCACTCATTCCGCACAACAGTTTCTTTGTGGATAAAATGAACTATTACGCAACTTCTTCACTTTCAAAGGGCGATGTAACTGCTTTATCAGAGCAACATAAAATTAGTTCCCTGGTCTGTGACTACAGTTTCCAGTACTCCAAATTTAAGTACCCAGTTGTTATCAATGGCTTGAAATGAGTGTCGCTACCATTACTAGGTATCTCGAAGAATGGTCGATCCATAGTTAGTACATACTTCCCTGCTAAACTCCTATTAAATAGTCCTTGAATGCCAATGTCTACCATTGGAACTGGCTTCTCTGAGTCTTGTATCCATTGCAACTTTATTTTCTGGTGACTCAAGTCACATTGGATGCAGTTTCTAAAATATTGTTCCACATCACCAAGTCGTGTTGCCTGCCAAAACCTGTCTGCAATTCTTCGGCCAGTAACTCTTTTTACCTTTATGTCCCAACAGTAAATGGTCATCTGCTTGTCATAACAAGTCTGTTTGTCTGCATTTTCTTGACCTACCCAGTTAACCTTTGTGCATAAGAAACTATGGTTATTTGCCATAAAATTGGCGTTATTTCTCCATTGCTTGTGTCTTCTTCCAGTCTGTTAACTTTTCCTACTATGTCCACATCTGTGTCCTTAACACCAGGTTTGTGACCTAGCTCACGCTGAAACGCTGAAACTTGCCAGAAATCAACAAGCTCCAAGTTATCCACTGTTGTAGTGGTTTTCCAGTGAAACAGTGCATTGCACTCTATATACATATGAGCTCAGCAGTTCATATGAGCTACTTGACTGATTTGGAGAATAAAGACTTCTTTATAACACGGATGTATCATGTTAAAAATTAAAACTGGGATACCTTTTTGACGTTCACATTGATATCAGTGCCTAAAATGTAACTGTGCATTATCCTTTATAAAACAGATGTGCTCTGATAAAAATATATAAAAAAAGATATTTGTTTTGAAAATAAAACTGCCTTTTCCTGCTCCTAGTTATTTTATTTATTCCATACGCGTTTCGCCTTCTCTTGTTCCAATGCATCGTCAGTGGGATCTATAACGAAACAGTTTTGTTAGTTTTAGATTATTAAACAGTTCACTTCGCGATTTTTTTGTAAAAAAAAGTAATTACTTACGATCTGCTGATCTGGGTTTCCTCACATCTTTGTGTTCTCGCCTTCCACACACTGTTCACCAAGTTTCTCGCTTTTTTTTCGTGGTGGACTGTTGTTCTTTTGTCACTCGATACAACTATTTTGTCGCACACTATTTCTCATAACATAAATATTGCGACTCTATTACGTGTTTCACCTTCTTTGGTATGTTTACCTATTTGTTGCCAACCTGACGAAGTATATGTTCGAGACTAACTTGTATTTATCATGTTTATACCATGTGTGCGTATGAGTGAGATAGAGAGAGGGGGGAGATAGAGCCGACATAATCGATATGGGCTTTTGGAGCCAAAGGCTGCACAACAGAAAGCCTTATGCTTCACTTGGGCGTGCCAACACCGACATTGGACTGTTCAAAAAAATGGCTCTGAGCACTATGGGACTCAACTGCTGTGGTCATTAGTCCCCTAGAACTTGAAACTACTTAAACCTAACTAACCTAAGGACATCACACACATCCATGCCCGAGGCAGGATTCGAACCTGCGACCATAGCAGTCGCACGGTTCCGAACTGCGCGCCTAGAACCGCGAGACCACCGCGGTCGGCATTGGACTGTTAATGACTGGAAATGTGTTGGCTGGACGGATGAGTTTCGTTAAAAATTGTAACGAGAGGGTGGGCGTGTAAGGGTATGGAGATAACCTCATGAATCCCCGGTCTCTACGTATCAGCAGGGGACTGTTTAAGCTGGTGGAGGCTCTGTAATGGTGTGGGGCATGTGCAGTTGGAGTTATATGCCACTACTGATACGTCTAGATAACCATCCTGTCTGATCACATACATCCACTCATGCCCATTGTGCATTCCGACGGACTTGGGCAATTCCAGAAGGACAATGCGATACACCACACGTCAAGAATTGCACACTGACACTAGACGATGTTCCAGCATTGAAATCTGCAGTAATTTGCGGAAGGGTTGCACTTCTGTCATGTTGAATGATTCTCTTCAGTCGTTGTTGGTTCCGTTCTTGCAGGATGTTTTTCCCACTGGTGCACCCTTGAAATGGTTGTGTGAGAAAACCCCCAATTAATGCCACCTTGTATATGTTGTGTCCCATCACTCATGCGCACACTATAACACCACTTTTTTCTTTCTTTATTGAATTTCAGTTCCTCATCAGGGGTGGGCTCGCAGCAGCATAGGTGGCGCTCTTCAGCTGAGAGACAATAAGTACAGAACACAGATATATTTAAAACAACACAAATGAGAAAATATGGCGAAACAGGTATATAAAAAGAGGGAAACATAATAGAAGATACCATACAAAATGGGGTGACAAAGGAGATAAAAATGTAAACAAGTAGTGTACACAAAAAACCACACACTGTGATGATTAAAAGAACACAAGGTGAAGTACGGCAGGAGCATAAAAGTTGCAATGGGCGGTGTTTCACAGAGCAATTACTAACAGCAACACTACATACAAGACTAGCAAACAATTAAAATCACAGCACTTGATGTCACTGTAGAACAGCTCCAGACACAACACTAACATACCACACTGACAACGAGGAACGAACTGGGAGGATCTGCCAGGGAAGGGATGCAAGGGAGATGGGAAGAAAGGGGGGAGAATAAGCAGTGCTAGACGGGGGGAGGGAAGGGGAGTTGGGGTGCTGGCAAGCAAAATGGGGTAGGGTAGGAAGAACAGGAGAGGGAAACAGCCAAGAAGAGAGTTCAGAGATTGAGGGAGGAAGGAGGAAAAACCGCTATGGGGGAAGGAGGGAATAAGAAAAGAGGGGAGGGAACAATGCCAGGCTACAGTTGGTAGGAAGTGTATACGTCAGAGTGAACTTCATCATCCGGTAGGGGGAGATGGTGGAAATTGTCCTGATGAAGGAGATGGAGGGTGTGGAGATGGAGAGAGGGGGGGATACAGCGAAAGAGGTGCAGCAACAATTGGGGGGGGGGGGGCTCAAGCTTGCAGACAGTGTAAAGGATGCAGATATGTTAGAGGAAAAGGAGGAGGTGGGGGAAGGGGATGAGGTCATACAGGAGTTGGTTGGGGATGGAAGGCAGATACGGAAGGCAAGGTGAGCTGCATGGCGTTCTAGGGTTTGGAAAGCCTTATAAAAGCGGAGGGGGAGGGGGGCTAGAGATCCAGGTAACACTGGCATAACAGAGGATAGGACTGATGAGCGATTTGTAGGTGTGGAGGATGCTGGAAGGATGCAATCCCCATGTCCAGCCAGACAAGAGTTTCAGGAGGCGGAGGTGAGTATGGACTTTCTGTTGTATGGGCAGGAGATGAGGGGCCCAGGTGAGGTGATGGTCGAAGATGAGGTCAGGATATCTCAGGGTGGAAGTGAGTTGGATGGGATGACCCTAAACGGTTAAGTAGAGATGGAAGGAATCACTGGTTGCACCAAGTGGTGAATTGGTCAAGGTGAGTTTGGAGGATGCTTTGGGACCATTTGAAGCTTAGGATAGAGAGCCAGGAAGGCGGTGTCATCAGCATATTGGAAGAGGTGTACAGGTGGGGGCGGCTTGGGCAAATCGGCGGTGTACAGGAGATAGAGGAGTGAGGAGAGGACAGAGCCTTGTGGGATGCCAGTGGCTTGTTAAAAGGTAAGGGAGTTGGTATCAGCGAGGGTGACATAGGAACGACGGTGTGAGTGGAAGGAAGTGATCAAATGGACAAAACTGATAGGCAGGGCGTAGGTTTGGAGACCAGGATGCCATATATGGTTGTAAGCATTTTGGAGGTCGAGGGACACAAAAACTGTGAAGCGACAGGAGTTAAGTTGGAAGGAGAGAAGGTGGACAAGGTCAAGGAGTTGGTCTTTGTCAGAGAGGGAGGTTTGGAAGCCCCACTGGGTAAGGGGGAGGTGGTGGTTGTGATTAAGGTAGTGATGGATATGACGAGAGAGAATGGATTTGAAGACCTTACTGAAAATGGAGGTGAGGCAGATGGGACAACAGGAAGAGAGAGGCGATGGAAGGGGGGCTGTTGGGTTTGAGGAACAAGAGAATGCAGCTCAGGGTGGAAGCCAGTGGAGAGGATGATGCTGCATAAATTGGCTAGGACAGTCAGGAAGGAGACAGGGCATTCTCTGAGGTGGCAGTAGGTGACAGAGTCGTCACCAGGGGCTGTGTTGCGTTTGCCCAGAGGAGAAGTTTAATATCTTTTGAAGTGATTGGAGTGTTGATGTCAGATGGAGGTAATTGCCCCAAGTACTGTAAACTTGTAGTGAGTGGAGCAACCAAAGTATCAGCACATTCCATGACAGTGGGGAAAAGGGAATAATCAAAGTGGGGATCATCAGGGATGGAGAAGACCTCGGAAAGGTGCGAAGTGAAGTGGTTGGCCTTACTGAGGTTGTTGGGAAGGGGGACGGTCGCTATGGAGAAGGGAGTAATGGGGTGCAGAATGGGAACCATCAAGGCGATGGATGGCAGCCCAGTACTTGGAGTAGTATATAGGGAGGGTGGCTAGAGTCATGTACAGGTCTGGCGCCAGTCCTAGCGTTTATTTGCTGTAATGCAGTTCCGAATGTGTCGCTGTATTTGCCGGTGGTGGTGGAGTGTGTCCCTGTCACAAGGGCACAGGAAGAAATGGTTAGAGGCGGTGATATACGCGGAGGAGGGTGACAGCACGTGATGCGACAGTGGGATGGTAGGGTTGAATGGTTTTAGTAGGAACATGGCCCTCCATGGCTGCAGTAATGGTCTTCTGAAGGAAGGACGAGGCTTGGATGATGTCATTGGGATGGTGATAGGTAAGATGGTGACTTTCGACCTGGGTGGCAATGGATTCCAAGTAAGCATCCCAGTTGGGGCGACTGTAGCCATGGGCTTTCTTGGTAGGGGGGTGCAGGGTGGGGAGCCAGAGGGAAGTGATGAGCAGACGTTATGGTGAGAAGGATGGGAAGGTGGTCACTACCTGTGGGTCAAGGACGTCGACAGTAATGTGCCCAAGGAGGTTGGCAGAGGCTATGACAACATCAGTGGCGGTGTTGATTTTGGGATGGGTGTGCTGGTGCAGAGGAATAAGGTCACCTTGGACAGTGGGGAGGAACTGATGCCACCACCGAAAGGCGGCAGGAGAGTGGTTATTGATGTTGATGTTGGCAGCAATCACATAGGTGGAGAAGGTGCAGTCAGTGTGGGAGATGAAGTCATAGGGAAGAGGAGTAGTGAAGCAGATATAGATTGTGGCGCAGGGAACAGTGAGGGAGGGGTATTGAGGAGGAGTTGTAACCGGATGGAGATGTGCTAAAGGTGGCCACTGGAAACTCCACCCTGCACTCAGGGACCAAGAGCATCAGTTCAGAGGAGGATATAGGTAGAGGTGTGGATAATGTGGTGTAGCTGGAGAAAAGGTTCCATTCAGGAGGAAGGTGTTGACCCCGTGTTGAGAGAGGGTGTTCATAAGGAGGTATTTGTTGATGCAGAAGGAGCAGATGTTCTTCAAGAGGATGTGACACTCCTGAAGCGCCATGATGGGAAGAAAGGATGGGTGAAGGGAGGGGAGAGGAGAAGCTTAAACTAGGATATTGAGGCAGGAGGAGGTGAAGTGGGCTAGGTTGTGGGAGTAAGTGGGGAAGGTGTTCAGGTGAAAGATTAGCAGATGGAGAGGGAGATCTGTTGCAGGGTTAGGGGCCTTAGAAAGGGCGAATGTTTTGGAGGACTATGGTTAAGAAACAGATGATGTCTTCAGCTGTGGGACGCACACACAGGGAATTGTTGGGGTGGACGGGGGTCGATGGGAGAAATGGGGACAGTAAACTCAGTGGTGGAAGGAGGGGGTTTTGCCTAACGTTTGTGGGAGTAGGTGGGATGAGGTCCATTGCTGGTCTTACAGGAAGGAGGCATGGCGAACAAAAATTCGACAACTCTTGAGGCCTGTGAAAGACAACGTAGGACTCAGAACGTCAGGAGTACATAAAATACCATGTGGGTGTGGACAGTTCTATATCGGACAGACTGTGTGTACCATTGAACAGCGCTGTGTAGAACACGAGAGATGTTTTCGTCTACAATACCCAGGGATGTCAGCGTTAGCAGAACATGCATTAGAAAAGGTCATCGTATTGCATTTGACGAGACATCTATTATCACACGGACTAGCAATTTTTGGGATAGCATAATAAAAGAAGCGATCGAAATAAAAATTTGTGATAACACGTTCAATAAAGACGGCGGCCTGCAGGTAAGCACAGCATGGGATCCGGCAATTGGAAGGTTGAAGCCTACCTTCCACACGGAGCATTTCCACATCTCACCACTGACTTCTAGTGGCTCTGAGCACTATGGGACTTAACATCTATGGTCATCAGTCCCCTAGAACTTAGAACTTCTTAAACCTCACTAACCTAAGGACAGCACACAACACCCAGCCATCACGAGGCAGAGTGACTTCTAGTATGAGCCGCACGCCGCACGTCTATGGGCCGCTAGATGACGTTGTTACAACTTTGAAACTAGACGACAAAGTAAAATCGAAACCGTAAATACAGCTGGAGGAATTTCTTCATTTTTAATATAAATTTATACCAGCTGACGTCTTACTGTCCTCCATTTCAACTATGGATGTACGAAGACATTTAGACATCTCGCTGAAAGTGCCCAGCAGTGTCCAAGTCGCCACAAGGGCGAAGGATAAACACACCCCATATTAATGCCCATTAATATGTGTCCGGATACTTTTGATGACATTGCACACATTTCATGTAAGCGTAATGCAATGAAATTTTTTGACATTATGAAATATTACAGCTCTAATATTGAAACTATTATAACACGTTATACCACTTTAAAAGTTCCTTAAAAGACATATCAATTAAGTCGAACAAATCGAAGTTCATTAATTTAGTCTGTAGCTGCGTCATGTTACCAACAAGACATTTAATATGTTCTGGCAAGTTCTGGTATATTTGTGAACCTACATATTTTACTCATGTCTATAACCTTTCAGTATTAATTTTAAGGCATTTAAATCATTGCAATGTTTGTTTTTTTGAAAATTTCTTTGCAAGGTTGTCTAGCACTAACAATCGATTCAATTTTTAAGACACGCTCCTTTATTTTGCAAATAATTTCTACGTAAAAGAACTTTCCTAAATAGTTGTTGACGTAGTTCAATAGCGAATGGACATATACAGAATAAACTCAAACCGGTTTTAAATTACTTATAACAGCAGCCAAACGTACTGCAAGCATACCGGACCTAAGATGCCTCATTCACTGTAGTGTGTGTTATTTTCTGTCTACAGTCGCGAAAGTGTAACACTCTTCTTGTTTCATAGTTTGAGTAGACAATTTTTTCAGTCCTATGAGAAGTAGCGAATCGTATATGCTAAGTTCCGTCTACTCCACGCTTGTCCGCTCTATTCTGGAGCACTGCTGTGCGCTGTGGGATCTGCATCAGGTGGGACTGACAGCTGAGATCGAAAAAGTACAAAAAAGGGCGGCTCTTTTTCTGTTATCGCAAAATAGGGGAGACAGTGCCACAGACATGATACATGTTTTAATGGCAATCATTAAAACAAAGGCGTTTTTCTTTGCGACGGGGTCTTCTCATGAAATTTACATCACCAGTTTTCTCCTCTGATTACGAAAAGATTCTGTTGGCACCCACCTATGATCATCGCGATAAAATAAGAGAAAGCAGGGTTCGCACAGAAAAATTTAAGTGCTCGTTATTCCCGCGCCCGTTCGAGAGTTGAATGGTAGTGAGACAGCTTGAAGGTGGTTCATTTAACCCTCTGCCAGGCACTTTATTGTAAATAGCAGTGCAAATCATGTTAATGTAGATGTAGAAACACGATTATAAATTACTTTCCATTTAGGTAAGATGACATGATTCCTATAATTATATCAATTAGAGAAAATTGTTGTTGCTTTTGGGGGGAAGAGACCAAACTGCGGGGCCATCGGTCTCATTGGATTAGGGAGGGATGGGAAAGGAAGTCGGCCGTGCTCTTTCAAGGGAAACATTCCGACATTTGACTGGAGCAATTTAGAGAAATCACGGTAAACCTAAATCAGGATGGCCGGACGCGGGATTGTACCGTCGTCCTCCCGAATGCGAGTCCAGTGTGCTAACCACTGCGCCACCTCGCTCGGTAATTACAGAAAAGAGAAAAACATGTAATTTGTAAAGTTGCAAGAGGAAGCTCATTCATGTAGATCATAAAGAACAGTGCCCGGCGGTACACAGTATATCTGATTGCTTCTAGATGATATTGTTTATTTATGTGTGATCGAATGGAACTGTTACACACTGCGTTCTGTCACGCACATAAGATGCAAACCGTGAAACCGAGCGATGTGGCGCAGTGGTTAGCTCACTGGACTCGCTTTCGGAAGGAGGACGGCGGTTCAAACCCGCGCCCGACCATCCTGATTTAGGTTTACGGTGATTTCCCTGAATCGCTTCAGGAAAATTCCGGGATGGTTCCTTTGAAACGTCATGGCGGACTTCTTCTCCATCTTTCTGTAATCTGATGGAACCGATGACCTTGATGTTTGGTTCAAAAAATGGTTCAAATGGCTCTGAGCACTATGGGACTTAACATCTGAGGTCATCAGTCCCCTAGAACTTAAAACTACTTAAACCTAACTAACCTAAGGACATCACACACATCCATGCCCGAGGCAGGATTCAAACCTGCGACCGTAGCGGTAGCGCGGTTCCAGACTGAAGCGCCTAGAACCGCTCGGCCACACCGGCCGGCCCGATGTTTGGTCCCCTCCGCCATATCAACCAACCAACCATACAATGAACCTGCTATTGTACAACATTTTAACTTTTGGATAAGAGTATTATGGTCCTGGCAATAGAAAATTTTAGCCAAGTCATAAAATAATCACAGTGGTAACAATTTCTGATACATTGATTCTAGTGCCGTATGTCAATCGTGGGAGGCAGTGCTAGCGATCTTCTCACACTTTTCTTTCGTCCTTACAGGGTCATTTGTAATACTTAGATGTGTAATTAGAGGTATGCTACGTCTATAGTGGAACGATTTATCAACATTTAACTGAATAAATTACATTTCTGATTGACAGACTCTCCCGTTGCAACAGTGTGGTGTATTACAGCATGTGGGCACTAGCAAATGTGCTATAAATCCTCCTCCTCCTCCTCCTCCTTCTTCTTCTTCTTCTTCCTCTTCTTGTTCTTTATCTTCTTTTTGCGTTGAGGCCTTCTAAGCACCACGTTCCTACTTCAATTCTTGATTCTTTGTTTTTCTTTCCTTTTGTGCCAGGGAACCTTCACTGTCTCACTATGTTTGTCTTCAGACCACTCCGAGCAAGTTTTCATTTCCCTCTTGCCTCAGAATGCATCCAGTTTTAAAATGTTTTCGCTAGAAACTGTGGCGCATGCCCCCGGACTCCAACCGCGTGCTGATGTAGTCGATTCCGTAGAGCTGCAAATGCCACAACTCTCGTGGCAGAGTAGACACACGATGCAATATAACGTCAGTCCCCATAAATTAACGGGAGAAAAAAACTGAAAAACTTCAGAAAAGGCGTTCCTCGCGTAGTCGTTGTATCTCAATTACAAGTCCGCAGCATTTCCACTTTTGCGAATTCGTATAATTGATGCTTTTTATTATTAATATTGTATAGTTAATTGCCCGCATTTGCAGTAGTTATTAATTCTTCTCTCGTTCGCATAGTACACACCACTGATTGCGAGGAAATATTTTAGTTAACACTTTTTTCTTACGCTGTTGTCTTGTTGCTATGGAATTGTTGTGCTGGTATGCAGTGAGATCCAGAGATACTCTTTAATTCAGTCTTTGTAAGATTGCGTCGTAATACGAAAATATTTTCAAGTTCACTTCTCAACTAATGACATGAATTTTGCACTTCAGTGAAATAGTCTTTCATGAGTAACGTTGATTTAGTCATTTATGAAACTAGTTAATGATGTAGTCCACACCATGTATTTAACTGTGTAAGTAGGCTGTTTAGGTTTTTTATTGGTAACGCCATGTAGCGCTCTATATGAAAATCACTGGCTGTGCTGTGTGAAGTCTGTGGCTGGTTGTCATTGTTGTAATACTCGCCATTGTAGCGTTAAGCAGTTGGCTCTTAGCAGCGCGTAGCGTTGCGCAGTTGGAGGTGAGCCGCCAGCAGAGGTAGACGTGGGGAAAGAGATGGCAGAGTTTTGTAACTTGTAAGAATGGATGTCATGAACTGATATATATATATATATATATATATATATATATATATATATATATATATGCATGTATGTATGTATTTTATGACTATTAAGGTAAATACATTGTTTGTTCTCTATTAAAATCTTTCATTCGCTAAATATGCCTATCAGTAGTTAGTGCCTTCTGTAGTTTGAATCTTTTATTTACCTGGCAGTAGTGGCGCTCACTGTATTGCAGTAGTTCGAGTAACGAATATTTTTGGTGTGGTAAGTGATTTGTGAAAGATATAGGTTAATGTTAGTCAGGGCCATTCTTTCGTAGGGATTTTCAGATTGCGTTGTGCTATTAATATTGTGTGTCAGTTTCAGCACAAGGTGACGGTTCATATGGCGACCCTGCCAGGATACCTCACTGGAATCTTCTGATTTTTTATTGTAGTTTGTGTAATTAGTGTAGATTTTGTTTATTGCTAGTGCATAATCATAGAGAGAATCTCCTTTGTAGTTGCAGTCTTTCATTGTTGTACAGTAAAACAGTTGTGGCATGCATGTAGATTTGCACCAAGTATTTCGCAGCTGCGCTTGCAATTAACTAGATATTATTTTCAGTGATATGTTAATGTGTTCTCTTATTTTTGGTCTTCAAATTGTGCTTCTCTGTGTTATCGTGTGAAATATTGTGACAATTATGGTGTGTGAAAAACGTAATACTAGGCTCCAAAGTAAACTGAGAAATGACGGTGAAGACGAAAGCAGTGTGTTAGCGCCACCATGTAATGAATTAACTAATGTTCAGAGTGGTAATTTGGTAATTGTGCATAGGGAAATGGAGCGGGCTGCAAATAATGGTGTAGGCAGTGAAACAATTAGTGAACAGGGAAGCATTATCGATCGATCGGTTGGCAACAGCTCGCGTCAGGAATCCGAAATGACAGAACACAATCTAGGAAATACTGTACATTCAGGTTTTGCATCCTCACTGTTTTCTCAAATAAGTCAAGACACATTTTCTGCTGGTCAATATGTGAATGTTGCTGGTGGAAATGTACTGCCAAAAAGCATAGAGGAACAGATTCCAGACACTAATAAATTATTATTGCAACTAATGCAACAAATGAGACTAAATCAGAGACAAACACAGCAACAGTTAGACACAATGGAACAAAATCTTCAAACGTTAGACAGTATGGAACAAAATCAGAGACAAACACAGCAAAAGCTTCAAAAGTTAGACACAATGGAACAAAATCAGAGACAAACACAGCAACAGTTGGACACAATGGAACATAATCTTCGGAAGTTAGACACCACACTTGAACAAACACGTGAAGATTTAACTACTGAGTTACATAACATTGAATTGAAATGTCAAAAAATCTGTAATGACGTAAAAACACAAATTTGTGAGCATTTTCAACCTATTTTTTCGCGGCATGAAAACTCATTACAGAATCACGAAGCAGCCATAAAATAATTGCAAACTGTTGTTCGTGAAAATCACGACACCTTGCAAGCTAAAATGGACTCAGTTGCATCCACCGATTCGGTTACGCAACTTGCAAGAACTCAGGAAAACTTAAAGTACACAGTAGATTCGATTTCAACACAAATGGACACTCTGAAACTTGGTTCAGAAAAACACACTGAGGAAATGTGTTCACTATCGGAGAAAGTAGCCGAACTTTCGGATCAGTTCACTAATTCATCTGCGAAAGTAGATGACGATCTGAATGACACAAGACCTGTAGCCATCACTGACACAGAAGAGTATGAACAAATTAAGACATTGAAACAAAACCAGAATCAAATTAATACGCAATACAAAAGAGAAATCCGGGAAGTACAAGATCAGTTGACGCAGGTAACACAAAAATTACATATTTCAGAGGACACTCGCGCTCCAATACGGGAAGACGAACTTAGAAATACGGAAAAGCCACAAAATAATAACACAGGGCATTTCGGAAATCATGAAAGAAATTGGCAAGGTGGGCCGAATTTTGAGATGGAACCGCCGGCACGACGTAACAATGACCGATATGCTACTCGCCGACACGATGATTTTGACTATAAGCTGTTCATTACGGCACGTAAATTCAAAACATTTAAGAATTCTGGCAACGATATTCATCCACAAGCGTGGCTCAATCAATTCTCTCATTGTTTTCCTCCCAACTGGTCATTAGAGCACAGATTAGAGTTTATGTGTGGCTACTTGGAGAATGAACCAGCTGTAAGAATTTGATCGGTCATTCACGATTGTCACAGTGAAGGAGAATTTTATCATGGCTTCCTCTCAGCATATTGGTCTCAAGCTACACAAGACCGAGTAGAACATAGCAACATAATGATGAAACATTTCGAACAATCTGAATTTTCCAGTCTTGTCAAATATTTCGAAGACATGTTACATAAGAATCAGTATCTTTCAAACCCATACAGCCCATCAGAACTCATCCACATTTGCTTAATCAAATTACCTGAACATTTACGACAGATTATCTTAGCAGGACGATGCAACGAAGACATTGAAGCTTTTCAGGGACTGTTACAAGAACTAGAAATTGACACTGACAATCGTGGAACGCGAAAACAGAAGCACAACAATTACAGGTCACATCCGTCACAATTCCGCAATGTTAGAAATAACACCTGGACACTACAAGGCTATTCTTACAATGTAAATCGTGACCAAAATAGACACCACCCATATGACAACCATTGGCAGAGTAGTAATAATTACAGAGAAAGATCGCATCTCCGTAATAATAAATATGACAGAGAAAACCATGGAAACAGACAATATGGGAACCAAAATAATTATTACCAGGTGAGACAGAATAAGTTCAGACGCAACGGTCCACCACGCAATTACGATTCCGGGAGAAATTCTCCACCACATGACCGACAAACAAGAAACTATGTAAACTACCGACAAAACGACAGACCTGAATTGCATCAGAACTGGCGGGATTCCTACAGGACAGGGCCCTCTCGACAAGGTGAATTTGTAGAAGTTAGGTCTCCTAATCCCAATAACGACGCGCGCCAACAAAGAGACAGACATTGACTCACACCGCAGGCAGCCACGTCCGCCGGCTGGCTCGGCGAAAAATAACATAGACGCTAACCTTGAGAAAAATTCCAGTATTCTTTACCAACGTATACCGCATGATAATTGCTTTCAAGTTCAAACACTGAGTACTATGAAGAGTAACGGATTGCACTAAATTTCACATGTAAAACCGTTTATTGAAAGATAATCTGCTTTATAACTTAGTCTTTGCCATAAAATTTTTCACTTCACGTTACTAGTATGCTTTGTCAGACTTAGAAACTGTTAACATGCAACAATGTTTTGAATTTCACTATCCAGTCTAAAAACTAGGGAACATATTTAGACAGTATTTATGAGTGCATTTTTATCGAGAACAGACGACACAGTGTTATTGTGTGTGTACATTCTCGCTTGTTAGTTGCACGATCACCTAACGACTATAATGCTGATATACTTAGAACATGCACCGGTACTGCTAATGAGATTTTAATGCAACATTTTGGTTTACTTGAAAATACATTGTAGATTTAAAGTATTTTCTGAGAGATAGCAGATGACACAGTGGTTAGTTTATGTGACAGCTACTCGATTATATCACGACGCTATTAATGAGTGACAATTTACAATGTTGCTTTCGTGGTGTTTCTGTTTTATATCTGCACAGTTTTTCTGAATTGTTCTGGAAAGTAAAACATGTTTTAGAAGTAACTTTTGTGGTATAGCTACAATGAGACAGCCTTTTCTGTAGCACAACAATACGTTACAGCACAGTACTTTCTTCATCACAGCAATAAGCGTAATAACTAAGGTGTCTATACGCAAAGAATTTCATTTTTGTTTATCATGAGGTAAGTACATTGACTTCTGCAGAACTTAGCTTTCGGAGGACGATAAAAACGACACTTCCACAGAGATTATCTTGCAACAAGACGCACAGTTTAGCGCTACAATACACGTATTTGCGTGATTAATTTTGTACTTAAAACATTTATTTTTAAAGATATTTGAAGTACAATGATACAAAGGTTTTCCATGATACATTCCATTCCATTGCTGTAATCTGTAACACCTGAGGATATAATTACATTAATCCTCAGGGGGGTACACGCTTACTTTGTGTACGATGTGTTTGGCAAGCACAAGGAGCCCTAGCTAATGTGGTATTTGCTTATACAACTTTACACATCGGTACCATATTTCTCTAACACATAAATTACACAGCTATCTGATCATTTAACTGGGAGAGACAAACATTTATGTTACTACATCAGTGTCAGATGTTTACGTAATTACACAGTTGGATAACTTCACACTTACGAAATTGTATTTTGTCTGTACTTTGTCAACTGTTCATATTTTTTCGGAACCATTGTGATACTATGAGAGCTTTGAATGATATATTTGGTATGGGATCATGATTTTTAAAGTACGTTTGAGGTAGATGACACTTTTGACATGAGCAGAGAACTTTTTTTTAGGTTTTGAAATTATTGCAGAAAGCTATGACGTTTTTGAGATTTGACTGAGGTGTTACGATGTTATTATTACGACGACGATGTGAATTATGCTGCTGAGGTATGTTTAAGCTGATGCTATATGAGTTATTTGGTTATGCTACGTATCTGTTATGATGAAATATTGAAGAAGTGTCGACGAATAATGAGTAGTGGTTATTGGACTCTGGTTTGTGAAAAAGGATGTTGGAAACCGAGAATTGTACTTTAAGAGTTATTAAATGTATGTAAATGCGTGAATGTATTACAATGCCGACGAAAATTTTCTGGACACTATTATATTTAAAGAATTTTGTTTCTACAGATTTGTAACGCAAATTCTCAACCTGTTAATTTTTTTTATATGAGACTGCCACTGAAGCGGAATGTGCTGTCGTAAATATTTCAGTAAGTAAGGTAAGTGACCTTGACGTAATGCGTTTTGGGCGCCCAGCTGTCAGTAGTCGTCTGACAGAAAAAAAAGCCATTAGTGTGTGCCTGTCAGAGGCACAGGTGGAGACAAAAAAAAGAGGCCATTATCCTCGCTATTGACATTCCTTTGTAGAAAGCATCGTAAATACGACAACCTCAAACTTGAAAACATGATTACACCGTAGAGTTCTTAATTTATGATATTTACTGAAATGAAACGATGAGAAACGTTTCATCTCTATTGTATTGCTAGCTGGAAGATTGTTTACTGCATTATGAAATGCCATATGGCTAGTGAATGACGTTTCACGCCTTGCTTTGCTTATTTTGTTTAATATCTAGTCTCTAGCTGCACTGCAGCATTGGTTAAAATAAAATTTTATAGATGTACTAATATAAATATTTTCTGTCTACAGATCCAGTATATAATAATAATGTGATATACTTCCAAAAAAATGAAGGAGCACAAAAAGACATTTCCCTTCACAGGAACTGCATACATAATTGTCTTTTCAGGTACTTGGTAATTTATTTCATAGAATAAGTTTTTGTGGTGCACCACTTTAATTATATAGACATTAAGATGTGAATATACATTTCCCTTATCTGTGTTGTTGTCTTTAGTGTACTATTTTTTCTGCTTGAGCTTTGTCATGTTTAGGTATAAGTTATTACATTTATTGCTGCTTGCTTAGCTTACTTGCATTTTTTTTGTCATTGCTGTTTGTATTAATTGTTTTGTGCTGCTGCATTGCCTCGTCCCTTAGTTTAGCATCTGAGCTCAGTAGGTTTAAGTTTGCTTAAGAGGGGGTAGACTATATAAGAAACTAACTATGATGAATTGGAAGAAAAGCATTGAGAAGCTATAAGAAAATGGTTTGGCAAAAGAAAGTAGTGTACAGTGGAGAAAAACTATTTTTGAAAGAGGATGTGAACAGAATACAGAAAGCATGCTTGGATACGATTTTTTTTTCTTGTTGGAGCAAATGTTGAAATAATAGGGACGATCTATGGAATGAAGTTTTGGGTTGGACTGCAGTACCAAGTGTTACCCTGAACAAACCCTGTCCTTCCCTTTTGTGTTATCCCACTACGTGTTTGTGTACCCTTGTGTATTTGTTTTCTTCCTGTCTCTGTGTACTGTTTCATAGAATTTTTTCTCTTCTAATACTAAGCTACATTCACTATGATGAGGAATACTGTTATCCTCAAATATAATTTGCATTAGTAACATGTTATTTACTTTGTAAAGATGTTTACACCTTATTTATTCTCTTTTGTTCTAATGCTCATGTGTGAAGTTGATGTTTCAAAAGTTATTCTGATCTTCTATGTATGTACTTATGTCAAAATTCCTGTAACACTGATGTATATGAAATTTCGATTCTTTTGTAAAGCCTGTATTACTGCAAATGTTATCTGTACTATTATGTTCATTAATGATATATTTTGTACCTTTGTTATTGTATTCTTATGTTATAAAATACCAGTTCATCAAATTAAGTGACTTGTAAATTACATTTCACTGCACACATTTCTGTTGGTCATAGTATATGGACAACATGTGAGAAGTAGGGACGTGTGTTAATAATTCAGCAAGGGACTGGATAACAGCATTGCTGGTTCTAAGGACATTTCAAACAAATTCTTTGTGAGTGGACAAGTGGTGGTTTATAGACTTGCTATATTGTCCACAAGACTCTTCGACAGTGATTGTGCACCTGCACAGTCGCAACAGTTGGCTGCTAGCCATCTCTACAAGGGCTACAGTGGGTCTACACCTTTGATGACTCACCAATACCATTATTTCTACAAGTACTGCAGTGGATCTGCACCTCTGGTGGCCCACCAATACCAAACTCTCTACCAGGACTACAGTGGGTCTACTCTGTGGCGACCTACCTACCAATATTCTTCAGAACTTCGACTGACTCTGCTGTGGGTTTGCTCTGTTGTGGCCCATTACCTGTCAGCATGTCAAGAGTCAGCACTGTCTTTCCACTGGAAGGACAACACTACTTCTTCAAGACTGCATGGAAATCCACTACTTCCGTGTGCATTTTCTTTTACTGCTCAGACATTGACCAAAAACACTTCTATTTTACTGTGATGAATGATAAGGACTGTCTTTATGGACTGTGAGAAAATTTTAGCTTTTGACCAACATTGTATCAATAAGTGTGTGCATTTGATTTCTTTGTTATTGTAATTACAATTATGAATTTTTTTTTTCAAATCTGTATTGGCCAGTGCCCAAAACAATTTGTAAAATTTTTTGTGGGGAGCATCGGGGCTATGTAAGTAGGCTGTTTAGGTTTTTTTATTGGTAACGCCATGTAGAGCTCTATATGAAAATCACTGGCTGTGCTGTGTGAAGTCTGTGGATGGTTGTCATTGTTGTAATACTCGCCATTGTAGCGTTGGGCAGTAGGCTCTTAGCGGGGCGTAGCGTTGCGCAGTTGGAGGTGAGCCGCCAGCAGTGGTGGACATGGGTAAAGAGATGGCGGAGTTTTGTAATTTGTAAGAATGTATGTCATTAACTGATATATATATATATATTATGACTATTAAGGTAAATACATTGTTTGTTCTCTACTAAAATCTTTCATTCGCTAACTATGCCTTTCAGTAGTTAGTGCCTTCCGTAGTTTGAATCTTTTATTTAGCTGGCAGTAGTGGCGCTCGCTGTGTTGCAGTAGTTCGGTAACGAAGATTTTTGGTGAGGTAAGTGATTTGTGAAAGGTATAGGTTAATGTTAGTCAGGGCCATTCTTTCGTAGTGATTTTTGAAAGTCAGATTGCGTTGCGCTAAAAATATTGTGTGTGAGTTTCAGCACAATCATGTACAATTTTTCTAAGGGGACGTTTCATTTCAACTGGTAACGAACAGTTTATTGTTATTTTGTCACTAAATACTTGTAACTCCCGCACCACACGCACACCGAATAGTTAAGTCAGACCGATTGAGTTCTAGTTTCTTGGAAATTACCACAACTCAACACTTTAGCGTAATTGTTTTATCTTCATGATGTCGTGTACTTGGGTCCTACTCAAGACTAATTGCTTGTATCCTTTCATAGGATGTTCACTTCTCCTTAAGGTGCAACTAATTTAAAGTCAAGTCCAATGTTCACTAATTCCGTTATTAGATTTCAATTAACACGTAGAGCATGGTTAAATGAGTCTATCTGTTCCTTCTCAGTTCATAAAATCAGTTTCTTAAGCCGTGAATCCCGTCACGCAACAAACACTTCTAAACTCGAAAACAATCTCGTCACGATTCGCAGTCTCAGTAATTCACATCAGAACTGCTCTCGTACGTCTGCACTGGATGATTTCTAGCAAGCGACTTCTTCTGTGGAAGAGCATTGTAGGCGCTTGAATCTCTTCGTTGCGCTTACAACACTATTCCACATAAAAGTTACCTCTGATGACATAACTTTTGAATTAACATTTGAGATATTAATTTCACATTTGTCACATGGATATTTGTCCATTGCTGAACTACGATGTTTCTTCTTTCTCTTTCGCTACAAATATGCTCAGTGGTGTACAATGTAGTTGTTGACAAAACTCTTTAGTGTTAGCTCATCGGCAAGGATGTCGTAACGGCCAAGATAACTTTCCCTACTTCATGTTCTTTCTTAATTGACTTTAATGTGGTCGTTGGGGTGTTACAAAACCTCACTTCAGAATTACTCCTTTCCAAATCTTTCCTAACCACTTGACAGCAGCTAGTTTCTTTGCTTTGGAGATCTGCTTGGTGAGTCTACAGTCATTCATACCGCAAATAGGTCCAAAGAATAGTAATCTCCTCTTTCTTATAGTTTCCGATAAGTTTTCTATAAGGAGTGCTCAAATGAAAACGTACGAAACACCGTAACAACCAAACTGGCGTGAGTTTGCGTGTGCTGCTTTGGGATAACGTAGTGAGACATCTAATGACAGCATGCAATGGATTTCAAAGCTCAACACTCAGTAGGTAAGGCGATGCTAACCGTCTTTTTCGATATCCGAGGATCTGTGCTCATCGAATTCCTCGAGCACGGATAAATCGTTAACAGTGACATGTACTGTGGACCATTGTGTAGACTACACAAGTCAATCAGGAGCAAGCGGCCTGGCCTGATCACGGAGGGAGTGATTCTGCTTCACCATGATACGCGCCCGCACGTCTCCAGGAAACGTAATGGCCTCTTTCAAATGGAAGCAGCCTGAGTATACGCCCTACAGGACTGTCATGTCGCCCTGTTACCTCCTTGTGATTGGTCCACGAATATGAAACCTCAAAGGGAAGAACTTCAACTACGAAAACGAACTGAAGGACTTCGTAGTAATTTTTGGAAGGCCTACTTCGCATGTAGTAAAGTAAAGCTGCATGCCCTCGGGAAAAATTACGGCTCTAGTTTCCCCTTTCTTTCAGCCGTTCGCAGCACCAGCACAGCAAGGCCGCTTTGGTTAGTGTTACAAGGCCAGATCAGTCAATACTCCAGACTGTTGCCCCTGCGACTAGTGAAAAGGCTGCTGCCCCTCTTCAGTGACCACACGCCTCTCAACAGATACCCCTCCGTTGTAGTTGCACCTACAGAACGGCCAGTAAGTACTGGGATATGAAGAAGCTTGCATAGGATAGAGTAGCATGGAGAGCTGCATCAGACCAGTCTCAGGACTGAAGACCACAACTACATACTTCGCATGAGCGATAAGGCCGTCACGGTACTATACGAAAGTGTACGTTATTCCTGCTGTAAGCTCGTGGTAGTATCTTCTCAAAGAAATTCTGGGAACACGGAATCCTTTGGCTCGTGAAACACTCATACGTTCTCAAATAATTTCATCATTAGTACTTAATTTCCAAAACGCTGCACTTTTCTGCGGATCTAAGAGAGCCTGTACAATTCTTATTTCCAATATTTCTAATTTAACTAGCTTATAATTTTATACTGAACATTCTATACCATACAGAAGCTCTGGCCGCGCTGGATTAGCCGATCGGTCTAGGGCGCTGCAGTCATGGACTGTGCAGCGGGTCCCGGCGGAGGTTCGAGTCCTCACTCGGGCATGGGTGTGCGTGTTTGTCGTTAGGATAATTTAGATTAAGTAGTATATAAGCTTAGGGACTGATGACCTTAAGTCCCATAAGATTTCGCACACACAGAATCTCTGATTTCACTAGTGTGTGGTAGTGCTTTATTCTTATTTTCTTAGATAATCACTTTTGTTGCAGGTATTCTCGGTTATACCATACGCTATTTACCATCTGTGCATCCTTTCATCTAGCGCAGATTTTTCTAATCCGTTTTCTTGCATAGTTCCCCCAAAATATTTCATTGTTTACCTTTTCTGTTTGCCTGATATCTGTTGGCGCACTTTTTAAATGTGTCATAAATTTTGTTCTATCCGCAACGACTCTTAAGCGTGTCATACTGGCTGTCTCTTGCAGAAGACTTACTTGCACTGTTCATGTATCAGACCTAGAGAAAGTGTGGTAAGATCATCCGCAAATGCTACGAAATTTATTCCTTCTGCTTAGCACGGAGGTATTTAGGATTCTTTCAATATTTTTCCAAATAAATTCATTTTATACATAAGTCCCTGTTTCTGGAATACTTTCCTTAGACTCCTCCTCGTTACAAATCTAGTTTGTCACTTATTTTCAGCCGGCCGGGGTGGCCGAGCGGTTCTAGGCGCTAGAGTCTGGAGCCGCGCGACCGTTACGTTCGCAGGTTCGAATCCTGCCTCGGACATGGATGTGTGTGACGTCCTTAGGTTAGTTAGGTTTAAGTAGTTCTAAGTTCTAGAGGACTGATGACCTTAGAAGTTAAGTCCCATAGTGCTCAGAGCCATTTGAACCACTTATTTTCATGTGTGTCAGTAAAATCGAGGCCACATACGTATCTCAATTGTAGTCGTCCGTCATCGGCGGCGTCCGTAGCCAAAAAGATGTGAAGTACGTTCTTTTGAGAAATATATAGTCGGGTAGCATTTCTGCACACGAAAACAATAGGCAGCTTCTACTCTGCTAAAGAAGTGCTCAAACCTAAATTAACTGCTACTGATCAAAAAGAATATTGTAGCAACAGCTGACACGTCCTGTTAACCGCTCTCGTTGCCCATCTTTTCTGGAAAACCAGGTGGCTCTTTGGGATGCTGAAACTGGTGCATATTGCTTTGGAGCCGGCGTGTCCTCGCAAACGGGGGGAGCGTCTCGGGACGGAGACTGGACGCCCGGTGAGAGCTTTCGCGGTCTGCCTGGCGGGCCTCATTTGCAAGGGAGATGAACTGCCTGCGCTGCTCCAAGGAACCACTCATAAGCTCTGCCCGCACTAATTCCCTGCAATTCCTCTTCGTTCTCCCCACTGCCGCTCCGCCTTTTCTACCTCATTTCCTTGTATCGCGGCTCTGCGTCCCTGCGTAAGCGTTCTCAGAAACACGCATAGTTTCCCGACGTTGTTGACTCGTGTACAATTACCTGTCAGCTGCTAACTTCGCTAATAAGGGTATCATTGCTCTCGTGTTTTCCTGTATACGCGCTTTCTCTCTCTCTCTCTCTCTCTCTCTCTCTCTCTCTCTCTGACTCGTGTTTTGCACTTATAAGAGCAGTGTACACTGATATGAAACTTAAGGCAGATGAATTACATCTATATTATTACTGTGCAAACCACTATGAAGTGCAAGGCACAGGTTACTCACCATTAGCCCATTGATTAGCGCCTATTTCTATTCCAGTCACGTTTGGGACGCGGCAAGAATATTTGCTTAGACTTCTCTGTGCACAGTGTAATTAGTCTAATATTGTCTGCGTGATCCCTTCGAGAGCGATGTAGAGGTACTTGAAGTCCATTCTAGATTCGCCACTTGAAGCTGCTTCTCGACACTTACAAAGTAGGTTTTTCACAGGGCCGCGTTTATGGTGAAGCTTCTGCCAGTTCACATCTTCGGCATCTTCGTCGCGCTCTCTTGAGTCACTCCAACTTGTAATCATTCTAGCTGCTCTTTTTTGTATACGGTTAATATTCCCTGCCACCCCAATTTGGTTTGTGTCCCAAACACGTGAGCAGTATTCTAGGCTGTATCTTGCTACCTCACGAATGCTGTTTGATAAAGTAATATGCCACCTTGTTGTTCTTCCCAGATGAGGCCACATATACTACGCTGCAAAAATTACATACTAAATGTTGGTAACGGATTGTTTGTTTGTTTAGCCCTTGAGCCTCCCCACCCCCTGCCACCCACATACGACTGCGCGAACTGTTAATTTAAAAATCTGAAAACTGTGAAGTTTCTGTGCTGCAGAATGCGCTGTTGGGTTTTTACGATCTGGCTACGCTTGTATCGAGGCACCAAACAAACGAAGTTGTAGCATTTACCCTGAAAATCATGTTGCTAAGTCGAAAAACTTACAGGGTGATCAACAACAGCCCGAAAAGCTTGGAAGGGTGATGCAGAGTAGGTTGTTGAAGTTAGGCAACCAGGACGCTGCGTGCGCAAATTCAAGAGGCCCGCTAGATACAACTAGTGTCAGTTGTTCTCATTGCGTAGATAAGAGTGCACACGATTATTCAGCCTTTGACTCGGGTTCTATCCTTACTACCGTCCCATGTCCAATTCTTGTATCGCCTGCATACACCGCAGCGAGCAAATGCCGGACAGACGGCCTGCACCCGCTGCCATTAGCCCGGCTCTCCGATGTGGATCAACAGCCGCACCTCCGTGACTGTACACAATCTATCTGGTACGAAACTCCCTCCAAGCGGCAGTATGTTGGCTTCCACATCCGCAGGCAGACTGTTACTAAAGCTCCGCATGAGACGACGCTGCTCCACTTCCAACTTGACCACAGAGAACGCTCGTCACATAGCAGTCGCGGCAGGCCTCTGACATACACTGCAGGAAAATTAAAAAATGGTTCAAATGGCCTTGAGCACTATGGAACTTAACTTCTGGGGTCATCAGTCCCCTATAACTTAGAAATACTTATTAAACCTAACTAACCTAAGGATATCACACACTTCCATGCTCGAGGCAGGATTCAAACCTGCGACCGTAGCGATCGCGCAGTTCTAGACTTTAGCGCCTAGAACCACTGCAGGAAAAGAAAATTTGTACAATTCACTCAAGATGTATCATGGCAACAGCGCATATGGACTATATGAAATGGTCGCATTTGCAGATGAGTAGCTCAAGTGGTCCTGAGGTGCCATGCTGAAATATCCATATTAGCACATGGTGTAGCCTCGACAGACGGCAATGTAGGGGCTCACTGTGGCATCCAGTCGATCATACTGATGGCGAATACTGTCCTTGGATACGTTATGCCAAGCCTGCTCTACCTGTTCTCTTATTTCTGCAAGAGTTGTTCCCTGACCAGTCGCACTAGTCATGTTTCTTCTCATCATATTCCTATGTCCACCCCTATAGCTGAATGGTCAGCGTGACGGACAGCCGTCCTAAGGGGCCCGGGTTCTATTCCCGGCTGGGTCGGAGACTTTCTCCGCTCAGGGACTGGGTGTTGTGTCGTCTTCATCATCATTTCATCCCCATCCGGCGCTCATGCCGCCAAATGTGGCGTCGAATGTAATAAAACCTGCACCAAGGTAGCCGGACCTGCCCCGCAATGGGCCTCCCGACCAATGACGCCAAACGTTCATGTTCCCGACTGGAGACAAGTCCAGAGATCGTGTTGGCCAGGGAAGTTGTTGCACGTCTTGCAGAGCACGTTGAGTTTCATGGGCAGTATGTGGGCGAGAATTATCCGGTAGAAGCAACTCATCGCCTTCCTGTTGCAAGAACGGCAAAAGAAAGGATCTAAGAACATTATGCACATACAGAGCGCCAGTTAGTGTCCCCTCCAGAAATACCAAAGCTGAAAGTGAGTTGTAGGTTATCAGACCGCAGACCATAAAGCCTGGGGTGGGGCCAGTCTGGCTTGGATGAGTGCACTCTTCAGGACAGCGCTCGGCACATCTACGTTGTAGGCGCAAACAGCTTGCGTCCAGGCGGAATCAGCTGAAAACCACGGCGCGCCATTCCATCTTCCAAGTGATCCTCTGACAGCACCAGTATGTGGGGAGGCGGCTTGATAAGAGTATTGATTTATTTATACTGTATTGCCGTCTTTTATGAGGGCCTGATAACTATTTTGGTGGTCAGCCAGAAAGCGATGTAGAACATCATCACCATAGTTTCCAGCCTGCAAGTCCACATTCTTCTTTCGCTCACTGAAAGAAACGTTTCTACTCCTTATAAACTCAGTGGGATCAGGAACTATGATTATAAATGAAACTTTTGAGTTCTCACTGATTAATGTATTTAGTAAAAGTTCACACGCACAAACATAGTAATGGTTCAAATGGCTCTGCGATCGTAGCAGACGCGCGGTTCCGGACCGAAGCGCCTAGAACCGCTCGGCCACCGCGGCTGGCAAACATAGTAATATTCCTGATAATAATAATAATGATGATGTCTCTATCATAAATAACACTATGAGCAGTTCAGAGGCGAGCTCTGCGATAAGTTCCAATTAAAATGGTCGTTCGCCCTGACTTCTAAGCATCAAAGTTAATTGCTCACCACAAAAGTGGAGAATGATCTCACCACTTGCCACGCACTTTTGCTAACATTACAGGCGGCAGGACAACAGTTACTTCCGCGAAATCCAAGCGATCCAGGATGGCGTACAGTCCTCGTGAGTTCACTCTCTACTCTTATCGTACATGCTTTTGGCTCCAGTCTGGCTGTGACGTCACCAGAGGCAGCGCGTGAGCCTGTGTTTGACTGACGCGGACCGGTTGATAGATGGGTGCGAAGGGTGTGTCACTGCCTCTCAGGCTGAATTTATATATGAGCGCAGCGGACGGCCGAAGAGAACGTCTGCCGTCATCTGCTATATGCCCACGTAGCAGCATCAAAATGGCTGCTTTCTCGAACAAATCTTATTTAATAACTCTGTTGTGAATCATTTACAATCTTCGTAAGTTTTATATGAATGGAGTTAAGTTGGATTTAATTACCGAAGAAGTTTCAGCTTGACTACATTTACATTTTGGCGGCTAGAATTTTTAGAACATGACCTCTGAACTACAAATTTAAGAGATCTTGTATTGATTGGTATTTACATCAAAGTCATGAAACTTGTTATATAGCTTTATTATTTAGTGGATGTAATCAAATGCTGTAATCAGAACTGTCTATCATTAATATAACTGATATTTAATCTACCACAAATAGGGACGTTTTTGTTACAAATCTAGTTTTCAGTAGATTACTTGAAAATTATTAATAGTAGCTTAATGTGCTCACATAGTTAACGTTTTCATGTCAAACTGAGGTTCGTACCAAATTTCATCTTTCTAAGTTTAATATTTAGCGCCTTCAATTTTTAGTACAAATGACAGTTTTGACCAAATTATTGCTGCGATAAAATAGAGACTTTTAACAGTTGATTTTGACATCATTTGCACGTTCTGAACAATTTTGATTTCTAGCTTTATTATTGTGGTGTGCGTACTGTAAGACCTTCAGTACACACACCATCAGATCATTTGACTGGTCGCTCTAAGTAGGCGAGTGTCAGCAATATGTCTCGTGGTCTTATCGTGGCGTGTTTATCTTCTACCATTTGGTCAGACGATAGAAATGCCACTTGCACACTTAGAGTAGCAGATCGACGGTGACCAACTTTAAACGGAACTTGATTAATTTTCGCACACATTTATTAAAATAATAACAATTACTTAACTTGGTTCTGGGTGCTATTTACAATTGACAATCTGAAGTTACTTTGGTATTGGTATGTTAATCTTATCCTCACATATATCTCTGATACTTGACAAAAGTGTCAACTTGGTTCTGGATGCTAATTACAATTGACAATCTGAAGTTCCTTTGGTATTGGTACATTAATCTTATTCTCACAAATATCTCTGATACTTGACAAAAGTGTCTATACATTTATCTTCACGGCTATGTACAGGAATATGGAAATCTTATTAGGCGCAGACTGAAACTTGACTATAGACTGGTACACACTGGTGCAGTCAAATGCAGACTGCTAATCGGAGGTCTGTACATTCGTTATAATACCTCGCGCATTCATGTATCACTGCGCGAGTGTGATCCGCGAGGAGAAAAGGTTCTACGTTAGCAGCAATCTCATTGGTTGTGTTACATATTAATACGTGGATCGGCGGAAGCAGAATTTAGTCCATCTCTATGGCAGCGCCATATCGTAGTGTAGAGACGGACGAGCGCTGCGACTGTGCTGTTGTGCTTAGCGGGGCGCGCTCTATTGGAAAAGTTGTGTATGCGCTGACTACGCGGAACTATGTACACAATAATTATTTAGACCCACTTGTTTTTATTTAAGACAATGTATTTAGGGAAACATATTCATCTGGTCACTCTGAGATTTAATAATTTAAACATTAATATGCTGAAGGATATGTTGACAAAATTTGGAAAAGCTACTTTAATTTTTAATTTAGTTCTTAGGTTATGGCACATTACTTTGAATGCTATGCACGCGAGTTATGATGAAGTGGCGTTATTAGCAGTGAACTCGGGTAAGTCCCGACACACTCGCTCGCCTCTGTATCTGTCAAATGCTACAGCACTCGTTTCGCCACAAGCCGATCTGCGCACGTCGATGCTATGGCATGAGTGGAAGACGGACCAGAGGCGTGCATGCCCGCAGTCCCACTGCTAATAACCGGTTCATAACGGTTCGTGTAGACACGCCTTGGATCATAAGCTCTCTTGTAGGTGCTGTGGAAGCCGTACGATCTGTTCTTACAATACAGCGATCCCGGCGTGCGTCTGGGCTGCGTGAACGTCTAGAACCTCTTCTACAGGTGTGAGAAATTTCACAGGACGATTGATACCCATCGTCGTTGCACATTTGACGCAGCACGTCCAACGACTCCGAAAAGATCGTGCCGCCACTCAGGAGGCCGCAATTTGTCCCCAATCAAACTCGCTCAATTGTAGGGACCACGAGTTTGTCTCCATGACATGATTTCCTACTTGCTTCTGACGTCTGTACCACACTGAGCCTTCTGACTGTGGGTATTTCAGCGGATTGTTCTTGAAACATTAGAGAAGACGAAAACACGACAAAGATAGTAGAGGTGCATTAACGAAGTTGCAGAGGCCCGTGAAACAAGCAGAAACAACGCAGCTGCAAAAGACAGAAATTGCACCAAATAACGCACTGAGCGCGGAGTTCTCACAATTTAAACAGAACATAGAAAGCGAAATTAAGCAATTATCTCAGGAAGTCAGGTCTTCCGTTGTGAGCGCCCGTGTGTGACGGTCGCTCGATATTAGCTTTTGTTGGTAGAGACGGACTTGCTCTCTTTGCTCTCAGTAGAGTTTATAGTTAGAACAGTTAGGAACTGTAATGTTGCGAACCTATACGATTCTGGACTTCACCTCCGGGTTGGAAGTCGTCGTTGAGCACGCAGCGTTCAGTAATTGAGAGCACTTCCTCTGCCTAACGTTGAGACGTTATCTGAACTCCGTCCTTGTGGTTGGGAGTTCGCGTTTCTCGTCTGTAGAACACAGAGAGCAGAAGACAGTATTAGAGTATATTAGTCAGAGGACCGTTTTCTGCGATCCTAGTGTTTGAAAGAGTTTATTTGTGGCTGGAGTTCTTCCATCGTCGCAGACGTGTACGAGAACCATCACTTCGACGCACCGGACGCAGTACATACGGTGATATCGCAGATTCCTTCGGCTTATTAGGACTATAAAAGTGAAACAGCTATGATCACGTTAGTTTACTTCCACTGAGGTTCCACACCACCGTAGATCATCTTTCAAAGTAGTGTCTTCTAGTGTTTGGTACGTAGATGATGTCAGTCAATCCACGTCATTGATACTAGACCGAGCAGTCATAATAAGGGGCAGAGTTCACAATTGATCAGTAATTTTACTTAGGAAATGCAAACTTTGTAAAATAAAAGGTTTTTTAAATCTACAATAAATATATAATCAGGAACAACGTTTATCATTTAGTAGGATTAGTTGCCTTCATCATTCATTTATATATAGATTATAATTTATATGTTAAAGTCCATTAAGAGATCCTAAGATCTGCTTCAGGGGGTAGTCAGACAGGGCCAAATCTTCATTTTAGCGTTAATTATTCTCCGTTGCGCACATTCATTTTACACCCACCTGGAGTAGCATCTTGGAAGGTTAGCTACGCCGCTACGTTATCTGTCGGCGGACGACGTTGAAACCATTAACAGTACGTCTATTACCCCCAAAGTAACAATACAATCATCGGATCAAAATCGACGTCGTCTTTCCAGGTGTTACAATTTTTTCTTCCAGCAATGTAGGTGGCAGAGACGTTCCTGGTAATGGTTTCTCAGGAAGGAATCCAGACTAACGAGCAATATTCAAGTACCGATCGACGGCGGGTTTCGTAAGTTACCTTTTTTGCGGATGGAGCATATTTCCTGAGGATTTTTCCAATGAATCTGTGGTGTCTGCCTTTTAGTCCTATTACGATATGTTTAATGTGGTCATTCAATTTTAAATCGTTCCGTACAGGTATTTAATGATGTCACTGCTTCCAGCGACTGTTCGATAACCATGTAATCGTACAAGAAAGGGTCATTCCATCTATTTATGTGTAATATGTTTCATTTGTTTGTGTTGAGTGTCAACTGCCAATCCCTGCACCGAACGTCGATCGTCTGCAACTCTTCCTGCATTTCGCTAGTCCCTCAGCGTTTCGAATTCTCTATTCTAATATTTGTAAACAGCTTCATGAGGCTTCCGACTTTATTCACTTGCTCATTTATACGTACTGTAAATAGTATTCTTAATATTTACATATTCCGACTGTTAACATGAAGACACATGTCACATGTCAAATAATAACACGAATATAGATACGACTGAAACGGGTATAAGTACACATATTTTTTATGTGATACCTTAATATGTACACACATTAGTGTGTTGGTATTTTTCTCTACTTCGAACAGTCTTCCCGCAAATACGTCACACAATTTACTACCTGATTTTTCTGTACAGTCTTAAAAATAGCGCTATGTGGACTACCTCTGTAATAATAAACAAACAATTTTGCATCCACACGTCCACATCTTGCACTTGACCAGGTACCTGTGGAAAACCGTGCGTTAATGGCAGGCTCTTGCCATATGTACTTGGAGGCGCCAACCAATCTAACAACATGCAACTTGTAATAGCTATAATTATTAGGCTGCATATGACGTAAATACTGATGTTATATTGTTCAGTACTGTGTCACCAACAGAAATATCCACACTTTCACTGTTAGATCCTGTGTCAAATCCTCAACATACGATTAAACTTAGCACATGCTAAACCGAGGAAGGGTGCCACAGGAGCATTCAGAAAATGGAGAGTTTAATTTTCTCCCTGAGTAGCCTTAGGTTTTCTGTGATTCATATGAACCGCTGCAGGCCAATACCGGAATCATTCCGTTAGTGAAATCAGTTATGGTTCCGAATGCAACTCCTCATCATATGAGAAATTCTTTTGTTTCATTAGCCTTCCGACTGCTTTGATGTGGTCCATCATTACTTAACACACAGTACCATCATCAGAGCGAAGAGCGGAAAGATATAGCTGTTCATTATTTCCGCGCGCTATACGAGATTGAAATAACAGAGAATTGTGAAGGTGGTTTGATGAACCCTCTGCCAGGCAGTTAAATGTGATTTGCAGAGTATCCATGTAGATGTACATTGTTTGGCCGATATATTATAATGTCCAATTTTTACCTTCTGTCACTACACTAAATATGCTAAGTTGATCGGATGGTTCTGAGACCACTTCCATAACTCTCACAATCTCATCAGCTACTAAACCATCATCCACGGCTTCTCAGATTCCACCTCAGTTGTCCTAGCGTACTTTTGTTGTTTTTAATCGCGAGAATACTACACACTGGAGTTCTCTGTTTTACTCTCTTTAGAAATTTATCCTCATTGAATTAATGTCCTATTTTTGTACTTATGTTTGTGCTTTACCAAGCCATATCATGACACCATAAGAAAATCAGGAAATTTTCAATACCGTCCAACATCGCAAGCTTCTACGGACATTTTTGTTTGGGACATATATTTGGAACGAAGGTTTTGTAGTACGTACACCCCTTTCCAAAATAAAGTTTAAATCACGTTTGCAGCTAATTAGTTTATGAGACTTATTCGCCTTTACGGAAGCACGTTAAACCATTTAAATTCACTTTGCGAGTATGCAGTGAGCAACATCCGATGGCTATGAATGTCGAAGCTGTTCTGTCACTAATTTTCATCCTCCCTCTTTAAAATGGGGATTGTAGAGCTCTGTGTTAGGCAAGTTATTGAACTTTTATTTTAGAGTCGTTTTAGATCCAAAAATAACATGTGTGCGGGGGCATTATGTGCTGGTAAAGTATGGTTCTGCTCTCATGATTATCGCATTCAATTCTCAAGAAAAACACTGAAATGCTGATTCTTGCAAGACATTTGTCTGGTCGACCAGGTCACTACTAACTGAGTGGTGCTTTCGCTATGAAACTCGCGCTCTCACACTCACAGGAAAGCGAACGAAACACTGGAAAATGTCAGCACAGTGGGGTATTTCACCCTCAGCGTCAAAGCAATGTCTATTTTCTCAGCACTCTTCGAGAATATTTCCCCGACGATGCAGATATAAAAAGGGCAAACTCAAAGGATTTTGTGCAGCTAATTTTGAGGCCTCTGTGGAAAAAATGGGTCTAATACTTAGGACTACTGAGAAACTGTACTGACCACTGAAAGTAATATTAATTTAAGTACTGTAACCAAATGTAACTAATTTCTGGCTCACCTCGTTATGGGACAAAATCGGATGCAAAATATGAATGCAAGGAGCCTACACTGAGCGGACAAAAGTCATCGGACAGCGATATGCACACATAAACATGGCGGCAGTATCGCAAACGCAAGTTATAAATGGGCAATTCTTTGGCGAAGTAGTCATTTGCGCTCAGATGATTCATGTGAAAAGGTTTCCTACGTGGTTACGGCTGCACGACGGAAATCAACAGACTTTGAACGCGGAATGGCAGGTGGAGCTAGACGCATGGGACATTTCACTTCGGAAATCGTTTGAGAATTCAGTATTCCGAGATCCACAATTACAAGAAAGTGCCAAGAATACCAAATTTTAGACAGTACCTCTCACCACGGACAACGCCGGTGACCGACACCTTCTTTTAACGACCGAGAGCAACGGCGTTTGCATAGAGTTGTCAGTGCTAACAGACTAGCATTAAACAAACCCCAGAAATCAATGTCGTACGTATGGCGAACGTATCCGTTAGGATACTGCGGGGACATGTGATGTGACGTTAACAAGCTATGGCAGCAGACGACATGGTATGCAGCGCCTCTCCTGGCTTCGTAACCGTATCCGTTGGACCCTAGACGACTGAAAAACTGTGGTCAGATGAGTCCCCATTTCAACTGGTAAGAGCTGATGATAGGGTTCAAGTATGGCACAGACCACACGAAGCCATGGAAAGCTATACAGGCAGAATGGCTCAGCATTTCTGCAGGGAACTTCCAACGACTTGTTGAGTCCACGCCACATCAGGCTGCTGCACTAGACGTGCCAAAAAGCGTTCCGGAACAATATATTCTTCTTCTTCATCTCTGCTACGTGATCAAGCACAGTGGACCGCACGCCTCTACATTGCCTCTGTCCATTGCTACAGCCCGCCAACCGTCCACATCTATTGACGCTTGGTTTAAATCTTCATGGAGGCCATCCCTCCAACGCTTCTTGGGTCTCCATGGGGGTCTCTTTCCTGTACGTATGAAATCCAGGATCTTCTGAGACCATCTGAGATCTTCCATCCGGGCCACATGGCCGGCCCACAACATTCGTTTGGCTTTGACAGTTCCTGCGATTTTGGGCTGCTGGAATAGTTCCTCAAGCTCTTGGTTCTATCTGGTCCTCCATTCCCCTGTGTCTGCATCCAGAACTGGACCGAAGATCTTCCAAAGCACTTTCCTCTCAAAAACGAGGAGCTTATGGAAGTCCGGAATAATATCAGGAGGTATATTAGTTCACTCTATTGCAAGATAGGCATGAAGATTTGCTTAACTTTGTATAAACCACTTCCACAAGAAAGTTCTGAGTATTTACAGCTGTATCTTGTGATGCCATGATTAAAATGTACTTTCTTGTACTACCTTGTACTTCATGGATCTATTTCTGATGACATAGAATATTTTTCATTTGGTTACATAGAGTAGAACAAGAAGTGAGTGTGACTAAGGTTACTGCGCTGTTTGCTATAAGAGTTCATTATGTAAAGACTTGGATTTTTTTCTGATGATCTTTCACATAGTTTTATTAAGTGTATTGTGTGAAACACAGTGCAATAGCCTTTGACTCTTCCCACGTCCCAGAGACTCCTCTCCAAGGGATCCGTGGAAAACAATAAACGTAATGTAATGTAATAGGCAGAAGTGTTGTAAGAACTGTGTAGCGAGAGAGGTATCGATAGTTGTCGGGTCGAACAGTGACGCAGACAGTCGCAGATGGCGCGAGAGCATCGCGGTGCAAATGGTTCAAATGGCTCTAAGCACTATGGGACTTAACACCTGAGGTCATCAGTCCCCTAGACTTAGAACTACTTAAACCTAACTGACCTATGGACATCACACACATCCATGCCCGAGTCTGGATATGAACCTGCGACCGTAGCATCAGCGCGTTTACGGACTGAAGCTCCTAGAACCGCTCGGTCACAGCGGCCGACCGTGGCGTTACGAAAGGAAGCATCGCGTGTAGTAATGGTATACGTTTAACGATATTCATACCTGACTTTCGTGTGTTGGTCGGTTTGAAATTTGACTTTATGATGGATAATCTAAACGGATGTTGTGTTGCACAAACGCTGTTAGTTTTTGCAGGATGATGCTTCTGACAGTGACAGTGTTGTCGTCGGTTTAGAATTGAACTGCATTATATAAACTGTGAATTTAGTATTGCTCAATTTTCGTGACAGCGAAATATGACGTGTGCTAAAATACTAACTGCCAATGTGGAAACTGTGCACTGTGTTGCTACGTAAGTGACTTTTTTCTCTGGAACAGTGTTACAGTGAACCATGAATATCAACAGTAGATGATGGAGTGTCTAGCTTCGCAATTGGCAAAGTATAGCAAATGGAATGTTAATTTAAACACTGTGCCAAAGTATCGTTTGTGTGAGTTGCAGCTGAACTGATGTGCCCTTCGAGTGCTGCATAAACAGTTACTTTGTTCCGGCCTACGACTAATGGATGCTACGCAACTCATTACCGCCGAAAGCCGAAACAGGATGTAAGGAGGAACAATATATTAATGCCAAGGACACGACTGGATGAACTTATAGGATTCATATCAGCAACTTCAAACTGCTTCTACCGCCGTCGCCAGATCACGTCAACCCACAACAGATAAGACTCAAAACCATTCTTCTCTTCGGGAAACTCACAGTTGTAACCAATTTAATTTATTTCTGCTTTGTAATAGTCTCTCTGTAAATAAAAATGAATTATGGTTTTGTAAAGACTGTTCAACTTCAGTGATTGTTGACCCCATCACTAACAGTAGTTATTGCCATCACTTATTTGGTTTTACATTTCAGTGTACTTTCACTAGTCATTGCACGCGTTGTATGTGTCTTTCGGAAGGGCGTGCTTCGATGTGTATATACAGTAGTTTAGACAGGAGAATTTACGTGTTGTACTGTGAAACATGGCCAGACGTATAAGTTTAGGCATCCGCCATTGATGTTATTTACACCGAACAATTACAGGGAAGTAGTTTATTCGCTATTGGTTCAAGTTAGCGTATCAGAGGGAACTTTGAATCTAACAGCTGTCAAAGAACGCGATCTTTGTTCAGATGCCACTTAACGTCATATTTCCATTCATTCATGTTTAGATGCAAATTTATCTGGGTTTAACTGTTACTGGTAAGCAAAATTACAGTATACTGTGTCATTATTTATCAAATTATCTTTCGAGTGTTTTACTGTTTTCCACGATCAAAAGATTTTATTTTCACAATTTTAACAGCATTGAGAAACCTCTCTTATAGAGGTTTGCTTTTGTAGTTTCCGGAAGTAAAACGGGTTCTTGGAGTTTATACAATATTCATTTAATTCATGCACTTTCTCTTTAAACATTTTCTGATTACGAATTCACGGTCATATTAAATATCCAGGAACCGCTTTCTTCACAGTCCGAATTTTTAAGTGTTACTGGATGCAGACCATTTTACACGACTCTTCAGTTGGAGAATATAGACTTAATGATCACAGTTAAAGTTCAGCATAAGACATGAAATACACTGGTGCCCTATCTAAGACGATGCTGTCATTTCAATCATGGAATAAAAACTGGGCTGAGGGTTCCTCTGCTTAGCTGTATATTGGATTCCGCGAGGTGACGCAGCAGACCTGGGGGAGAGGGATAGGCTAAACCATCGCCTCCTGTTTGCCGTTGCCCGCAGGTGACACCGATAACTTCTGTGGCATAGATGCGAGGTCCCGACTTTATTACAGCACCGTGAGCTTTGGTAACACAATTAACACAATAGCCGCAATGATTTTCCCAAAGATTAAAATAATCCTCTCTACATCGGTGGCCAGTTTGATTTATCTGCTTCTTAATGGTAACTCTTTTTTCTTTTGACATGAGTGAAATTTCAGTCTTCTTCTGTAAATCGGTATATCGCTTATTTTCATCTGATACCTTTCGAGGTGTAGCATCTTTATGTTCAAATGGTTCAAATGGCTTTGAGCACTATGGGACTTAACTGTTGAGGTCATCAGTCACCTAGAACTTAGAACTACTTAAACCTAACTAACCTAAGGACATCACATACATCCATGCCCGAGGAAGGATTCGAACCTGCGACCGTAGCGGTCGCACGGTTCCAGACTGTAGCTCCTGGAACCGCTTGGCCACACCGGCCGGCCATCTTTATGTTAATTAAAAATTTCATCATCATGCTTGTTCAGTGTGGCTGATCCCAAGTACGACACCCAAAAGAAAGATGTTCCAAGTATAACAAATTTATTCTATCACATTTTCAAATCCTGTATTTTAATAACAAGAAAAAATTGAACTCAGACATTGGGGTTGAAATTCTGTCACACTTCACACGCAAGTTCACAAACTGTCGATTGTGGTGATATTACAACAATTACCGGAAATTTTTTCATGCTTAATATGTTGACTGCATGTGAAGGATCGATAGATGACTACTTCAGACTGGAATTTATTTGAATCATAATATAAATTTACGCAATATTTCAGTTACATTTCGATGGCATACAATACCTTAATTTTGCTAACAATTTTCTGATTAATTTGATATCACACATATTTAACACATTTTCTGCCGTACAATTTCGTGTGTATCCAATATACACGTTCCGTCCTCAGTTCTGTGTATGAATGAAATAACAATGTATTGGCAGCCGGATGAACACACAGTTCGTGTTGACGTAACAGGCTCTGTTCGGTACCGCTTCGTTTCACTCATCCCTAAATACATGTGTGACTTGCATAGATCGAACTGCATCATTTTTATTACTCCACATATCAGTGTTTGTTAAAGTATAGATGATGTAGGGTTTGAAGTACCTCGTTACTGGCAATCAAATACAAGTAAGACTTTATTTTATACTGTACCTAGATAATATAGTGATATTAAATGATTAATTTCCTTCTGGACATGCAACACAAAAATATTGTAATACCAGAACCGCTCGAAAAAATTATTTTTGCAATTTTCATATTAGGGAAACAGAGTTTTTTTGTTGTTCATCGTTACCCATACTTCCTGCTTGGAGACACATCGTGATTTCAAAACAAAATAAATGTGTAAAACACTTTCTAAAATGTACTGAATTGTTTTATGTTGCAATTAGATCTTCCGGCAAAAATAATGTTAGTGAAACTGCCTTTCGCTCAAGAAAAAAAATGGTTCAAATGGCTCTGAGCACTATGGGACTTAACTTCTGTGGTCATCAGTCCCCTAGAACTTAGAACTACTTAAACCTAACTAACCTAAGGACATCACACACATCCATGCCCGAGGCAGGATTCGAACCTGCGACCGTAGCAGTCGCGCGGTTCCCGACTGAGCGCCTAGAACCGCTACACCACCGTGGCCGGCCTTTCGGTCAAGACAAATTGTGTAGACAATGTTATCTATAAATTGAACCACTAGAGACAGATACGGTAAGAAGCAGACGTAAGCATGCCATCGCTGCCTGTAGATGTCTTGTGATAGTATTTTTATGTTGGGAACTTGTTAGTTGTGTTGATTTGTGAGTGTTTTAATTTACGAAATAAATGTGTGTGAAACCTACTGTTTTTGTTTTGTTTTGCATTAGTAATGTAACATTTAATAATCGAGTAACTTTACAAATAGTCGACCTGAGGACATTCAGTTATGGATAACGCTATCGAGCAAAATATAAACAGTCTTCACTGATATTCTTATGAACGCTACTGCACTTGCAGTATTCGCCCGATATATTCCAACATAAAAACATGTTAAATCTGTCCAGGAGCTCAAACTATACAATGTCGACTGAACGCTGGGAAGACGACAGAGAGCTAAGCTTCTTCTTTTTTGTCTATTACGACACAATCAAATAGGCATTTCACAAAGTCGTCTCTAGTTTCAACAACAGCACAAAGGAAACCACCTCCAGTATGTTCATTTACACTGAAGATGACTACTGCCTGGTCGAAATAGTTATCAGCATCGTGAATCGCGCGTCTGATTATACCGGAAAAAATAAAAATTAAATACCATATTCAGTATATCAGTACGTCGCTTTCCAAAGATAATTTTGTACGATTGATCATCCTCTCAAAATCAAGAAGCCAATACGTCACTGTGGCCTCACTCTGGGACACAAGCTGCTTCTGGTCTCGTCTCTAACTTCATTAAATCATTTTCGCTCCATATTAACCTCCTTAAGCAAACTAATTCATTAGAAACTTCTGGCATTCACTGGGCTACAAAGTTTTTAACTACCAGGGAAAGAAGATATTTCTCTGCAGCGTTGGTGTTTCCTAAAGTTTGGGTAACAAGAGTGCAAGCGAAACATGCGGCAGAAACTTCTTGACTTATTATAAAGCAGAGTTAAGTAATTTCTCAAAGCTCAAGACATAATGGAAGCGCTGGGTCAATTCTCGCGAACGAGTCACTTCCCTAAGTAAAGGTCACTTCGCGTAAAGTGCTCCACATTTTCGCAAGCATTTATTGAGTTTTGTGATTAGAGCAGCAGAGGATTAAAGACAACCTAGTTTGCAGGGAAATAGATTCCTCCTTTACAGAAGCTTGAACTCAAAACCTTCCGAAAATTCAGTTCTACGCTATGTAATTCAGATATTCATTCGTGTTTCTGCTACATTTACGGAAATAAAAAGAACTTCAATATTCACAATTCATTCAACTAGATAAGAGATTCTCCGATTGCGTATCTTCTTAGAAAATATCATACCTAAGACATTTCTTTCGGCAGTAGTATTATCCGAAGCAATATGTTTCAGAAAATTTAGGGAGTATATTGCCCCTTTAAAAGGAATTACATAGATTACTGTCTGGACTGTAAAACCAATGCCACTGAGGATTTTTTAGTTTCAAAATGGCAAAAAGCATAAAACAATAATCGTTTCCGTTCTAATGGAAGGTAATTTGATGACTTTTTTAATATTTGTTCCTTAAGACACAAATAAAGATACACACTAATACATCACCACAAATATTTTTAAAAAAAAGCCCACCGAGAAAATAGAATTGAAATTAAATGGCAGTTTTCACTTACTCCTAGAAAATACAAGGGCCTTCGAATGAAAACGAGAGAGATGGAAAAAAGCAAATAAAGTGTTCATTAATTCAAAAGTAATCGCTGTAATTGTCAAGATATTTTTCTACTGTAAGACAACATGGTGTACCTTCTTGGAAAAATGTTTGTGATTGTACCCAGACGTGCATCCGAAGCAAATCGATGGCCACGAACGTCTTTCTTCGTGGCTTCAAAAATATGGAAATCGCTTGGGGAGAGAGCAGAACTGTATGGAGGATGCTTAAGGGCTTTCCAGCCAAAATTTTTCAGCATAGTCGAAAAAAGCTTGGCAACATGGGGCCCCAATACGGGATTATAAAACATTTTCTTCGTATTCCCTTTCGAGGGAACAGCACTGGTAATAGATTTTTACTTAATTTCGTAGCATTTTTCTTCTTTCCCAATTCAGCTGCTTACTAAGGCCGTCTAAATTTTTCGTTTCTCTATGTTATTTGGATGTGAACATCGCGTATTTCAAAAGCTTTTTTGTTATTTGCGCGTTGAAGGCAAAAAGGAAAAACGCTAGTCCAAGAGATTCTACTTTGAGTTCCATAGTGTCGCTCCAGATATTTGTGCCGTCCTGTGGAGAAATAACACCAAAAATTACGCTGCCGCAAAAGGAAATGGAATGCGCTCAAGGAGAAGATAATTTTACTTACAAGTGAGGTGACAGCTAGTTCATAATGTAGGAGTGTGTGATAAAAGATTCAGACCAAATGAAACACACATTTCACAGTAAAGAGTGCTCGAACAGTTGCATCAATACACAGTGTACCTCCCCCTCCCTCTCTCCCTCCCCCATCCCCCTCTGACGGCAACACAGACGTGTATTCTCGTATACAAATATCATTTAGGAGACGAATGGCATCCTGCGATAGATTGTCCTAAGTATCTTGCGACTTTTGTTGACATTCAGCAATGGTTTTTACAGACCCTGGAGAATGAGCCAGGTCCCCCTTCATCATGTCCCACACGTGTAAAATTGGCGGGAGGTCTGGTAATCTTATTGGCTAAGGCAGTTGTCGTACGCCACGAAGAGCAACGTGCATCGCAATTAGCCATATGTGGAAGTCCACTGTCCTGCTTAAAAAGCAAATCACCTTCCTTTTGAAGATATGGCAGTACAGGAATAACAACCTGTGCAATGTAGGAGTGGCCGAGCGGTCTAAGACACGCCAGCACGGTAGCTCAGCGTGTTCGGTCAGAGAGCCGGTTGGCCTCTGTAATAAAAAACTGAGTGCAACGATCAACCACCTAACTTTAACAGGATGTCTTGCGACGTCCGCAACGAGCAAACACAACGATCAGGCTGGTCCCGGCGGAGGTTCGAGTCCTCCCTCGGTCATGGGTGTGTGTGTTTGTCCTTAAGATAATTAGGATAATTTGATAATTTAGGTTAAGTAGTATGTAAGCTTATGGACTGATCACCTTAGCAGTTAAGTCCCATAAGATTTTTTTTTAAAAAAAATGTAGGGATGAGCACTGGATATTTCACACTGCAGGACCGTGAGTTGTAATAATTGGCACCCCCACATTATAAGGCCTGCGGTGGTACCTGCATGTCGTAGGCGAATATATTCTGGAATAGGCAGCTCGCAAGGTCTACGCCCTACGAGTATACGTCCATGGTTGATTGATTGATATATTTATTCATCCGTATAACAATACAAATTGTATGGATGTCGTCATTTTTGTGTCTTATGAACTAAAACATACATGGTTTTGTATCCCGCCTGGGAGGCGGTGCGTGGGTAAGGAATAGGGACAGGAAAAGGTACTAATCTCTCTGTACTGCAAATACGGTTTAAACACCTTTACTAGTGGATAAACATATGCAAACATATTACATACCTTGCAAGGTGGTGCGAAGTTGAAGCGAAGTGTCCTGGCTGTCGGCACCTGATGAAATGGGCTGAGACTGTAGCGATGCTTTAGAGCTCTCCAGCGCCGCCTAGAGGGCGCTGCCGTCGGTGTCTCGTGGTAGTGTCAACCTTTGAAACTATGTGGCATCGTTACTATCGATACCACACATGGGTTCTTACAATGTTTACAATTCAGTTCTTACACTTTTTACAGGCCAATTCTTACAATATTTATAATCAGGCCATACACCGTGGCTTTATATGTATAGGCCTACATGGTATTTGTGTCTACTAAATAGCTATCTACAGTTATTCTAAATACTCATTTACCGTGTAACAACTTGTGCTTAATAAATATGTCTTTAGCTTTTGGCTAAAGATATGAAGTTCGTTTGCACCTGTGGCACCCTGTTGTACACTTTTAGGCCATTATATAGCACACTGTTCTATGTTTTGGACTTTTCTTTTTCAGGTACAAGTGTAAGTAGCCTGTTTATGTTTTTGTATATTGGTAGCGCTATAGACTGTAATTAATATCGCTGACAGCGCTCTGCCACCTCGGTAAGAGACTCTGTGGTCGGACGGACTAGCAATTACTGAGCGGATGGCTTGGACATGTATCCGTCATGGAGACTCAGTGTTGGTAGGACATGCATTGTAAAATGAAGATGAATGTAGTTGGTGATGTTTGGGTAGTGGAATTATTGATGACTATTTAATTTTTGGAACTGGATGTCACATGAATAAGGTAAAATCTGCTAAATACATTGTTTGCTCTTCAACAAAATCTTTCTTTTGCTAACCATATGCCTCCTAGTAGTTAGAGCCTATAGTAGTAACAACCTTTTAATTTAGCTGCCTGTACTTGCTGCTTGCTCTAATTGCTGTAGTTCGTGTTGTGAATATTTTCTGTGAGATAAATGACTTGTGAAAAAGTAGGGGTTATTGTTACGATTTCTTCCAATTCATGGCCATTCTTTTCTGTCAATTATTTGAAGTCATGTTGCCATTTTTGAGCAGTGAGATTGCATTGCGCTTGTATATTGTGGGTAATAATTGAATACGTTAAGTTTGAGTTGTCATTGTCAGGGAAAACTCCGTAGGTCAGTGTTAAAATGATAAAAATAAGGAACGACACAGTAGGTTCAGTTTCCCTCAGCATTTTAAGTAAACACAAAGAAGTTTCACCTACTCAGTTATTTCAGAAGACTCAAACTAAGTAGTTTCACAAGTAGTGGCAGGCTCTAGTTTGACAGTCTTGTATTGAGCTGTTTGTAGCAAACAGATGAATATTTTTTCCTTAGATACATTACAGTCTGGTAAATGTATTCACATGGGACAGTCAGAATTTCTAGTTTTTTTAATAAATCAGTACAATGGGCCCTATTGCTGCTAATTATTACTACATACAACTCTTTTTTGTACCTTGAAGACAGACTGAATATTGCCATCACTTGTTCCCCAAAACATGATTCCGTAACTGAGGATTGAGTATATGTATCTAAAATATGTCATTTTGATGCATAAAATATTGCACACTGGTTAAAGCATTCGTAGAGCAGAACATGCTGTGGATAGTCTCTTTGTTAAAGCTTTTACATCTTCTATCGATTTTAAGTGACAATTTACTTTCAACCCCAATCATTTGGTATCCATTACATGTTCTGTTACATCATAATTAATTGTTAATTTCCCGTAATTGTGTCTTTTATTCAACTGGAGGTACACACAGTTTTTCAGAGACCACTTGTGAACTTCTCTGAAGACTGCATTAGTCTTTTCTGTCAACTGTGTTTGAGTTTTGACTGTGATCACTATGTTACTGTCATCAGCAAGTAGTGTTTTCTTCCCACATCTGATGCTCTGCGGAAAATCATTAATGTAAATAAGGAACAGGATTGGACCTAATACCCTAACTTGCGAGACACCTATATTAATATTTATTGGATCTGATAAGTGTTTTACTAGAAATCCTTCTGAAGCATGTGAGATCTCAACACGCTGCATTCTGTTTTCTAGGTAGGACTAAAACCACTTCTTAACCACTCCTCTTATTCCTAGTAACTCTAATTTATGTAATAAAATTATGTGGTTCACTGTAAGAAACGCCTTTGATAAGTCCAAGAAAATTCCATTCACCTTTGTCCAGTGCCCCAAGAATAACATTTGTAAGCTGTGCAATAGCAGATTCTATACCTCTTTTGGGCCTGAATCCATGTTGTTCTTTGCAAAGAAGGTTAAACTTATTTAGATACTGCATTCACCTATTTTTCATTATCTTTTTCAATAATTTTGGAAATGGTGGACTGTAGGGAGATAAATCTGTAGTTTTGTGCATTTTTCGCATCACCATTTTTAAGTATGGGTATTGCTTTCACTAGTTTTAGGTGCTCAGGCAAACAGCCTTCGTTCTCATACAGACAGAACTTACTGTCAGCATTGAATACAACAAAGTGCCTGTGCAATCTCGAATCGACTGTTTCAAGACTGCAGAGCAGCCATGCTTGGCGGTGTCTTGGTGCCAGTGGTAGGCTGGCTAGGGTATGCGTGATCTTAATCCAGCTGCAGACAGAAGTACTACACGGACGTCCAGATCCAGGAGTACAAATGTGGGAACGTTCCACAGACAGCTATAGAAAGCAGTGACTCACCACCGATGCCCTGTGCCCAAAATGTGCAGTAATCTCTCTGTACGTCCATACAGCTTCCTACAGGTCCACAATGCGACCCCGTTTAAAAGGCTGGCGTTTTTCAGCAGGAGTAGGCACTCGTTGGTGGAGCATAGTTGTACCCTCGAATGAATGTTCACCTCTAAACTCAGCGCAGTTACTAACTGGGGAGTCAAAACAGAGGGTATGCAGACAGAACTCTTCAGCGCATCACCGAGCAAAGCGCGCAGTGTTTAGCACACTAGACTTGCATTCAGGAGGACGAGAATTCAAATCCCCACCCGGCCATCCAGATTTAAGTTTTCCTTGATTTCCTCAAATCGCTCTAGGGACATTCTTTGAAAGGGCATGCCCGAAATCCTGCCCATTCTTGAAAATTTACGAGTTTGTGCTGATTCTCTAACGACCCCAAACTCCCTTTCCTTCTTCCTTATTCTGAGCGCCAAGTACTCGCCGATAACCGTGACAAATGAATCACTTAACACTCTAACCCCTCAGTATCCACATGTTATACCCTGGTGCCACTGAACAAAGTCCCTGTAAAGCCCCTGGTGTTGCATTTTTTTTCGGCAGTGTATTTTGTATCCAGAAAGGATCTTTCAGTCTGCCGTGAGGTTTGGAAATTAGGAAAGAGGAGACCAATGAGGACAGTTCGGGATCCTTACCTGGAAAGGTGAGAGAGGAATCAACCCCAATAACCAGATCCAGAGTCACAACTCACTTTAGAATGTTATTACAACCTTACTGTTCTTAGTTCTCAGCCGCTAAGAGGAACAGTTTCATGTGGACTTTGGGCAATTACACTGGGTGATTAAGCTGAAATGTTCAGGTCAAATTTTTCAGCACCAGTTTAAGAGATCTAAATTCTGTTTTCAGCCAGAGGATCTGCGAGAAATTCTTCACTCAACGACATATAGTCCCTTCTCATAAATGTAATAGTCACAGGGATGTCGGTATCAACTTCGGTTTTTCGAATAGAAGAATAGCAATTTCCGCTGCTAGTATTGTAGTATTAAAGGAGACAGATTTAACGACGCTTAACTCTTCAAAATCCGGTTACTATTCCGTTGAAGCATAAGTTCATAGCGTTTTCCCATAAGTATAGTAGACAGCACAGGTACATATAACAAAGATTTTAGTCATCAGTAATATGATTCCTCTCCTTCACTACTTACAATAGTCTCTCAACACTGGGGTAACTTTTCAATTCCGTGACTGTAGAGATGACTTGCTTTTAAGGCGAAAAACTCGTTGAGCCATGTCTGGAGAATATTTTCATCAGGAAGGAAGTTCCATGAAAGTTCTTCGGTAGAGAGCGGAAAAGGTGAAAATCTGAGGGCCCAAAATCAGGTGAATAAGGTTGAGTTCCCAACCCGTGTATAATGTTTTTTGTCAGTCTAGCAGGCATTATCGGGAAACAGGATCACTTCATGCAGTCTTCCTGGTTGTTGTTCGTGGACTGAGTCTGCAAGACGTTTCATTTGTTGACAGGAATTGTCAGCTGTGGCTAAACTTCGGGAAAGAAATTCTGAGTACACCACACCATTGCTGTTCCACCCAATGCATATTGTTATCTTTTGTGGATACACACAAGTCTTTGTATGTCCCAACTGCTGCTTTGGTTGGGCTTAACCACACCTTTCTTTTCCTTATCTTAGCATGTAGACACCCTTCCTCGTCACTAGTACAGTATAGGATGGTCGATGTTTTTCGCAAGCCAGTTGATTATGAGCAAACAGCGATCCACATTGAAAGCATCATAGATGAATTTATCTTTAACTGTGAAAGTATCTAACCTTAATTGTTTCCTGTTTTAATTAGTGAAAGTATCAATGATAAAGTTGTTCCAAATTAATTATTCAACCAATCTCCATTTGACTGCATCAGCGAACTTGTTTCTTGCACTCCTCCATTCTGCCAGTAATGAAACATGTATTTGATCCAGCAATCAAGTTTAAGTTTGTGCAATGCCATTAAGATGGTACAGAAAACTTATATTTTGGCCCTGATGTTTGTTTACTTAAGGAAATTATATCTTGCCTTGAATAATCCCAGTTGTGCAATGGCATAAATTAGATATTTGAAATAACTTTTCTCTGATAATTTTAGTTATACCAAAATCGATTTCAAAATATGAACTGCACATATACTGCATATAGGCCTCATTTTCTGTACGTTCTTTCATTGGTGGATAACTTTACTACTCTTTTTCATATTCAATACAAGCAAAGGATGTGGACTATGAGTCAGGCTGTTAGATTTAAACACAATATTGATCTCAGTATATACATTGTTAAAATTTTAAGTCATACACAAAAACTACCATTTCTAACATTTTTGTAGCACAAATCACTCTCGCCAAAAATTTTACAAAATTCTTACTGCTTCAAATGTTGGACATACAGATCCTAACTCTGAACATTATCTAACAAAATCCATTTTGAAATCATTATATATCTTCTCTCATTTACGTTTTAAAGTGTGTTGAGTGTAATTGCACAGCGCGAGTCCTACCTTAAAGCTGTCACCACACGTCTGCTTCCTCCAGGTACCTAGTTGCGACTCCGCAGTCTCGTACTGCGCGCGCCCGGCTCTCTTAACCATCAAAGATCCTCCTACTCAAAGACATTGTACTCATTCCACCTTGCAGTTGGCAACTACTGACTTTATTTCCTAGATCTACCCTGATCAGACCTTAGCACATACCTTTCAAGATATGTGGAGCTTTTTTCCAAAAGGCAGAAAATTCAAAAAATGTCTTAGAGCTGGAAACCCCTATCCAGTAACTCGCTGGATCTATCAAGTAAATATTTTCTTGCAAAAAGTACCAAATCTCGTGTACAGAGGTAGTCAATCCAGCATTTTGCGCCAAAACATACCAGATGCCTTTGAACTTTCATAGCAAGAAGTACCAAATATTCTTGCACTAATCGGGCTCAGAGTGAATGCTCTGACGTCACAAACGCAGTCAGATAATTTCAGCTTGTTACTGCGTTATTTCAGCTAATATTCTTGTAGTTCCTGATGTGTTTGCTTATGATGAACTCTTAACATGAATTCTGATGTGCCTGATGAATATGCCAATGTGCCGAAATTTACAGAAAAGCCAAGGAAACGTAAACTAACCGTAAGTATGTGGAAGAGAAGTGTTTTGAAACATGAAAAACACAATGTCTCTGCAAGTAAAAATCCTCAAATCATGTGCAAACATAACGATAACTTTTGCAATGCATTATGCAGATCAGATGACATGATACATGAAAAAACTGATATTGGAACACAACAGATGTGTGAGACAGAGAAGCCTTTTAATGGGGTACAGTGATGTGAGCTATCGTAAAAGAAAAAGGCCTCATCAAGGTAAGGAAGAACACTGAAGTAAAAAGAAAACTATAAGTTACAGAAGACAAAATGGTCTTCAGGGTAAGATCCCTGTTTGCAGATTTACATTCCTACGTATTTTCAATGTTGGGAGAAGGAAGGTTTAACAAGCAGCTGATGAGAAAATAAACAGTTGGGCAGCAGTTGCTGGAACAAGACGTGGTGCAAGGCTTGCTGATGTTATGAAGAAACTACAGATTGAAATTGTAGCTCACAAACAAATTTTTAATGCCGAGGACAACACTGGGAAGAAAAAATACACCGTTAAAAAAATACCTGCCTCCGAAAGAAACCATATCTAACATGTGGAATTTATTTTACGAGAAGAGTGGTATTTTTGATGAAGTATGATTTCTACACTTTTAAAATTATTTTTATAACAGAAAGAACCAAATCCCAAATTAAATTCCTAAAAATTGCACAATAATAATGAAAAATACACAATTTAATCGATCTTCATCAAACTCAGAAAGTCTTCCTGAACATGGAAAATCACTGATGTCAAAACTATCCTTCTTAAAACAAGGAAACCACTTTCTAGACGTGCTCTGGCCAATGATATTATCCCCATACACGGCGCAAATGTTTCTGGCTGCCTCCGCTTCTGTCACCCTTCTGTTGAACTCAAACACAAGAATATGTCGGAAGTGTTCCGAGTTCTCCACTTAGCACTTTATATTCCAGCGTCCACAGCACCATTCACTATCTCCAAATGACAAAATAACAATGTGTAAACCCAAACAGCAACAGTGAAAAACAAACGAAAGATGACAATCGATAAATAAACACATAGCAAGCATAATACCTACTTGCATAACAAAAACGTTACGAACTTATACACCAATCTAATAGCTTCGAAATAACTACAATATTTAAAACTTGCTATTCATCAGTTATGAAGATGAACCCGATTGCTACTTTATTGTAAAGTTCATGATTTTAGACTCAAAAAAATCCAATACGTCGCATCAGATGAGGGGAAAAGAACATTACACTTCTATGATACCTGTATAAAACGATATTAGAGGATATGTTGCTTTCAGTCTGGCTGCCTCGTTCACTTGTGGTTAGTTCTGTTCTATTTTGACATAACAATTTCTCCCAGAAGTTATCAAATATGGCCCAATGCAATTGAAAGGAACAAAGACCAAATTACATTTAAGTGCGTGGCAGAGGGTTCATCGAACCACTTTCAGACTTTTTCTCTACCGTTCCACTCTCGAATAGCAGGCGGAGGACAACGAACACTTAAATCTTTCCGTTATTTCATTAGGATGATAATTTGTCCCTGTGGTGTTCAGAGGAGAAATTTTGTGATTGAAACTTCGTGTAAATGTCTCTGAACAACGATAAACTCCTTTGTTTTAATTATGGCCATCCCAACTTGAACTGTGACACTGCCTCCTTTACTTCGCGATCATGCAAAACGAAACACCCTTCTTTGAACTTTTCGATGTTCTCCGTTAATCCTATCTGATATGGATCCCACAGCATTATCTGTGTGATAATTCTAGTTTCAGTTGTTCGTAATTGTAATACCTGGATATTTAGTTGAATTGACAGTCTTTAGATTTGTATGACTTACTGTGTAGCCGAAATTTAGCGGATTCCTTTTACTACTCATGATGTTAACTTCACACTTTTAGCTGTATTCGGTTGCTACATGCAGATACTTATAAAAATCATTCTGCAAATGGTTTTAATCTTCTGATGGCTTTACTAGACGGTAAATGACAGTGTCTTGTGCAAATAATGTAAGAGAGCTGCTCAGATTGTCTCCTAAATCTTTTAGATACACACACATCAAAAAGTGTTTTGCGTCACCTCGGTTCCGAGAGTTCCGGAACCTGTTCAGAAAATTGGAACGGACATCAACTTAAACATCATTTCAGCCCTTTTTATTGCTCATGACAACCACACATTGCATGTTGTACCATCATACAGCGAGACCTTCAGAGGTGGTGGTCTAGATTGCTGTACACACCCATACCTCTAATACCCAGTAGCACGTCCTCTTGCACTGATGCATGCCTGTATTCGTCGTGGCATACTATCCACAAGTTCATCAAGGCCCTGTTGGTCCAGATTGTCCCACTCCTCAACGGCGATTTGGCGTAGATCTCTCAAACTGATTGGCGGATCACGTCGTCCATAAATAGCCCTTTTCAATCAATCCCAGGCATGTTCGATAGTGTTCATGTCTGGAGAACATGCTCGCCACTCTACTCAAGTGATGTCGTTATCCTGAAGGAAGTCATGCACAAGATGTGCACGATGGAGGCGCGAATTGTCGTCCGTGAAGACGAATTTCTCGCCAATATACTGCCGATAAGGTTGCACTATCGGTCGGAGGATGGCATTCACGTGTCGTACAGCCGTTACAGCGCCTTCCATGACCACCAGCGGCGTACGTCGGCCACATAATGCCGCCCCAAAACAGCAGGGAACTTCTACCTTGCTGCACTCGCTGGACAGTGTTTCTAACGCGTTCAGCCTGACCGGGTTGCCTCCAAACACGTCTCCGACGATTGTCTTGTTGAAGGCCGAAGGCCGAAGAGAATGTGATGCCAGTCCTGAAAGGTCCATTCGGCATGTTGTTGGGCCCATCTGTACTGCGCTGCATGGTGTCGTGGTTGCAAAGATGATGGATCTCGCCATGGACGACGGGAGTGAAGTGGCGCATCATGCAGCCTGTTACGCACAATTTGAGTCGTAACACGACGTCCTGTGGCTGCACGAAAATCATTATTCAACATGGTGGCGTTGCTGTCGGGGTTCCTCCGATCCATAGTCAGTAGGTAGCGGCATCCACTGCAATAGTAGCCCTTGGGCGGCCTGAGCGAGGCATGTCATCGACAGTTCCTGTCTCTCTGTATCTCCTCCATGTCCGAGCAACATCGCTTTGGTTCACTCCGAGACGCCTTGACACTTCCCTTGTTGAAAGTCCTTCCTGACACAAAGTAACAATGCGGCCGCGATCGAACCGCGGTACTGATCGTCTAGACATGGTTGAGCTACAGACAACACGCGCCATGTACCACCTTCCTCGTGGAATGACTGGAACTGATCGGCTGTCGGACCCCCCCCCCCCCCCCCCCGTCTAATAGGCGCTGCTCATGCATGGTTGTTTACATCTTTGGGCGGGTTTAGTGACATATCTGAACAGTCAAAGGGACTGTGTCTGTGATACAATATCTACAGCCAACGTCTATCTTCAGGATTTCTGGGAACTGGGGTGATGCAAAACTTTGTTTTGATATGTGTATCAGGAACAGCAGAAAGCCTGTAACACTCCCTTGTGTCATATCCGGACATCATTTCTGTTTTACTTGACGTCTTTCTGTCAAGTACTACGAACTGTAACGTTACGGGCTGGAAATCAGCGACCCAGTCATGCAGCTAGGACGTTGCCCCATTAGAAGTGTCTTGTGATGGAAATCAAGAAACATGGAATCAGTTTGAGATCCTTTGTCGAGAGCCCCATTAGAAGTGTCTTGTGATGGAAATCTAGAAACATGGAATCAGTTTGAGATCCGTTGTCGACAGCACTTATTACTTCGTATCAATAAAGAGATAGTTGTGTTTCACAAGAAAAACATTTTCTAAACCTGTGATGACTGTGTATCAATAAATCCATTGCTTCGACGTGATTTACAATGTTCTGACACAGTGTATGTTTTAAAATCCTTCTGTAAATCGACGTCAGTGATCTGTAATTCAGCGTTTTGCTCCTATTTCCTCCCTGTGTTATGTAAATTCTAACTAAATAAAGTTGCAATGTTTTATTTTAGGCAACGAAAATAACTACTAGAATTTTTCACTTTTCTGAACCACTCGAGGATCTAAATTACTGATGTAAGAGAGTAGTGGAAAGACGACCAGTGGGAACTTTTCTTGGTGGGCCAGCAGAGCGGTGGAAGTTGGTCCTTTTGCGACAGAAGCAGGCAGAAGTTTGAAAAAGGTGGAAGCCCGCCACTGTGTGTGAGCGAGGCACGAGACTGCAATAGCAACCGGCAGGGTTTCATCGAGGCGGTCCATCAAAGGACCGGCGTGGCGCTCGGTCCCTCTTGACACTGCCATTACAGACCAGAAAACACTTCGGCTGCCGTCCTGAGGACTCCACCCGGATTACGGACTCATTCCGCACGTAACTTTTATACGGATTATTCGAAGTCTCTTCGCAGTGTCGTATGATTGTTAGCCGCGCGGTCCGTATGCCGCAGTGAATGTACCGAAATGAAACTCAGTGAAATACAAGTTATTAATTTATTGAATATTAATTTTTTACTTACAAATTTTCACATTTAATGTTGAAAGTGTCCCCACTATTGTTGAATACAAAATTGATTTCGTCCAATCATGTTTCCAAACACAAGGTGTAACATTTCTTCTGTAACAGAAGCAGTGAAAGTGGATATTGCAGTTTTCAGTTCATCGATGGATTTTGGACATTTTTTATAGACAGTTGCTTTCACTGCACCCCAGAAGAAATAGTCAAGTGGTGTTAGGTCAGGCGATCGTGGAGGCCCAAGTTCCTGTGAAATTATGCGATCACCAAAACCATGAGCAAGCAGTGACAATGAAACGCGAGCTGTATGCGCGGTTACACCATCTTGTTGAAAATACCAGTTCAGTATTTCACTTAACACAAGGTCTCCTATGAATGGGTACAGAATATCACTGCAGTCTCGTTGTACGTTTATTGTTTCGCTGAAAAATATGGGACCCAAAATCCGACGTCTAGAAATTGCAATACAAACTTCTATTTTCACAGAATGAAGTGGTTCCTCATGAAAACACAATGGATTTGCAGTACTCCACATACGAGAATTTTGCCAGTTCATGTAACCGTATAAATGAAACCACACCTCATCAATGAAAAATGTTTCTTTAAGAAAATCCCTTCCATTTTGTTGAACGAAATTTTTGAACCATTGACAATAATGCAGTCTCTTGCCATGATCAGTATTATTCAGTTCTTGCACGACAGTCGCTTTGTATGGGAAAAGTTATAATTTTTTCCTTACAGCTGTGTGGGCCGCTCCCACACTAACACCGATTTCCTGGGCGAGTTTTCTTCAAAAATGGTGCAAATAGCTCTGAGCACTACGCGACAGAAATATCGACTAGTTTACCCTCAGACAAAACGCTAGGACGACCATTTCTTAGTGCATCTGTCACTGAACCCGTACTTCGAAATTTGTTAATCAAATCTCGCACACTATTGCGATGTGGGAGTGTTGTCTCCGGGAAAACTGAATTAAATGTTTGACGAACTAAAACTGTTTATTTACCCCAGCTTTGAACACTTGTTCGACCAGAAACACACGTTCGTCAATGGTTATCATTTTAACAGTGACAAAAACGAAACAAATGAACAAAGGAACTAAACTTAAACGTTCACGTCCACACGTAACGACACACTCCAACGATCCTACTGACGCTGGCTGAGATAAACGAAACAGTGGAATGTTGGGAGAGTCCCACTTGAAGGGAAGTAACCCAGGCAGGCGAACAATCATACGGCGCGTGCGGCTAACAATAATAGGGCACTATGGTGTGGTGGTGGTAGTGGTGGTTAGTGTTTAACGTCCCGTCGACAACGAGGTCATTAGAGACGGCGCGCAAACGCGGGTTAGGGAAGGATTGGGAAGGAAATCGGCCGTGCCCTTTCAAAGGAACCATCCCGGTATTTGCCTGAAACGATTTAGGGAAATCACGGAAAACCTAAATCAGGATGACCGGAGACGGGATTGAACCGGTCGTCCTCCCGAATGAGAGTCCAGTGTGCAAACCACTGCGCCACCTCGCTTGGTAGGGCACTGTGGAGAGACTTTTTGAACACCCCGTATGTGAACATTTTCATCCCGCAACCATTATGAAATAAAGACACAAGGGGACGAATAACATCAGCTGCTAGTGGAAATTCATTTAAATCAATGGGGAAAGTTGAAAATTTGTGTCAGACTGGGATTCGAACCTATGAAACGTCCCCTTAGAAAAATTATACAAGACTGTGCTTAAACTGAAACACAATATTTTTGGCGCAACGCAATCTGACTTCCAAAAATCCCTACGAAAGAATGGCCCTGACTAACATTAACCTATACGTTTCACAAATCACTTACCTCACAAAAATCTTCGTTACTCAAGCTACTGCAATACAGCGAGCGCCACTACTGCCAGCTAAATAAAAGATTCAAACTACTGAAGGCACTAACTACTGATAAGCAGAGTCAGCAAATGAAAGATTTTAATAGAGAACAAACAATGTATTTACCTTAATAGTCATAATATATATATATATATATATATATATATATATATATATATATATATATATATATCAGTTCATGACATCAATTCTTACAAATTTCAAAACTCGGCCATCTCTCTCCCCATGTCCACCACTGCTGGCGACTCACCTCCAACTGCGCAACGCTACGTGCCGCTAACAGCCAACTGCCTAACGCTACAATGGCGAGTATTACAACAATGCCAACCAGCCACTGACTGCACACGGCACAGCCAGTGATTTTCATACAGAGCGCTACGTGGCGGCGGCGTTACCAATAAAAAACCTAAACAGCCTACTTACATAGCCCCCATGCTCCCAACAAAAAAATTTACAAATTGTTTTGGGCAGCAGCCAATACAGATTTGAAAATTTTTTTCATAATTACAATAACAAAGAAATGAAATGCACACACTTATCGATACAATGTTGGTCAAAAGCTAAAATTTTCTCACAGTCCATAAAGACAGTCCTGATCATACATCAAAGTAAAATTGCAGTGTTTTTCTCAAAGTCTGAGTAGTAAAAGAAAATGCACATGGAAGTAGTGGATTTCCATGCAGTCTTGAAGAAGTAGTGTTGTCCTTCCAATGGAAAGACAGTGCTGACTCTTGACATGCAGACAGGTAATGGGTCACAACAGAGCAAACCCACAGCAGAGTCAGTCGAAGTTTTAAAGAATATTGGTAGCTAGGTCGTCACAGAGTAGACCTATTGTAGTCCTGGTAGAGATTACGGTATTGGTGGGCCACCAGAGGTGCAGACCCACTGCAGTCCTTGTAGAAATAATGGTATTGGTGAGTCATCAAAGGTGTAGACCCACTGTAGTCCTTGTAGAAATAATGGTATTGGTGAGTCATCAAAGGTGTAGACCAACTGTGGTCCTCGTAGAGATGGCTCCACAGTATAATCATATGTTTTCAAGTTTGAGTGTGTCGTATTTACGATTCTTTCTACAAAGAAATATCAATAGCGAGGATAATGACCTTTTTTTTCTCCACCTGTGCCTCTGAAAGGCCCACGCTAATGGCTTTTTTCCAGGCGTCTGCCACGCAGCTGGGTGCCCATGACGCATTACGTGAAGATGGGCACTTAACTTTCTTACCGAAATATTTACGACAGCAGTTTCCGCTACACTGACAGTCTCACATAAAAATATTTCACAGGTCAAGAATTTGCGTTACAAATGTGTAGAAACAAACTCCTTTAAATATAATAGTGTCCAAAAAAATTTCGCCGTCATTGTGATACATTCACGCATTTACGCACATTTCATAAATCTTAAAGTACGATTCTTGGTTTCCAACATCCTTTTTCACAAGTCAGAGTCCCTAACCACTACTCATTATTCCTTACCTTATTACACATACACATATTCGTCGACATTGTCCATATTTCATCATAACAGATACGTAGCATAACCAAATAACTCATATAGCATCAGCTTATTGATCATAAACATGCCGCAACAGCATAATACGCATAGTCATCGTAACATCATAACATCTCAGTCAAATTCTCAAAATCGTCGTAGCTGCCTCCAATAATTTCAAAACATAAAAAATTCTCTGCTCATGTCAAAAGTGTTATCTACCTCAAACGTACTTTAAAAAATCATGATCCCATACCAAATACATCATTCAAAGCTCTCATAGTATCACAATGGTTCCGAAAATGTATGAACAGTTCACAAAGTACAGACAAAATGCAATTTCATAAGTATGAAGTTATCCACCTGCGTAATTGCGGAAACATGTGTCACTGATGTAGTAAAAAGATGTTTGTTTCTCTGTCAAATAATCAGATAGCTGTGTAATTCTGTGTTAGAGAAATGTGGTACTGATGTGTAAAATTGTATAAGCAAATACCATATTAGCTAAGGCTCCTTGTGCTTGTCATACACATGGTACACAAAGTAAGCGTGTACCCCCTGAGGATTAATGTAATTATACCCTCAGGTGTTACAGATTACAACAATGGAATGAAATGTATCACGGAAAACTTTCTTTGTAATTTAAAAATCTTTAAAAATAAATGTTTTAAGTACAAAATCAATCACTGAAATACGTGTACTGTAGCGCTAAAATGTGCGTCTTGTTGTAAGACAATCTCTGTCATTACTTAAGGGTAAAAAATGTACCAAGTGTCGTAATTATCGTCCTCTGTAAGCAAAGTTCTATGGAAGTCAATGTACTTACCTCGCAATAAACAAAAGCGAAATGCTATGCGTAGAGATATCGTAGTTATTACGTACCTTATCGTGATCAACAAAGTACTATAATGTAATGTATTGTTGTGCTATGGAAAAGGCTGTCTCAGTATAGCTATACCACAAAAGTTACTACTCACAAATCACTTACCTCACAAAAATCTTCGTTACTCAAGCTACTGCAATACAGCGAGCGCCACTACTGCCAGCTAAATAAAAGATTCAAACTACTGTAGGCACTAACTACTGATAAGCAGAGTCAGCAAATGAAAGATTTTAATAGAGAACAAACAATGTATTTACCTTAATAGTCATTATATATATATATATATATATATATATATATATATATATACTGCTGGCGGCTCACCTCCAACTGCGCAACGCTAAGCGTCGCTAACAGCCAACTGCCCAACGCTACAATGGCGAGTATTACAACAATGCCAACCAGTCACTGACTGCACACGGCACAGCCAGTGATTTCCATACAGAGCGCTACGTGGTGGCGGCGTTACCAATAAAAAAACCTAAACAGCCTATTTACACTAATAACATTAGCTGCTAGTGGAAATTCATTTAAATCAATGGGGAAAGTTGAAAATTTGTGTCAGACTGGGATTCGAACCGGTGTCTCCACCCTGCCACAGTGGTCATCACAACTGCTCGAACTAACCTACCACGCCTCCCACCATATGTAAATTCTCATCTTATCCACGCAGTACAGATGTAGTGTCGCTTTGTCATTATCCTCATTACTAGCGGCATTTCGCCGATCATGTTCGAAAGAACAGACACCACATATATAATTAAGGTAATGAAGTCCAATTGATCACTTCAGTGAAGATGAACACGACGCTCGAACTCTGATGTGGGTCAGCGAAATACCGCGAGTAACGAGGATAATGGACAAGCGGCACTACATCTGAAGTGTGCGCTTAAGTTGAGAATTTGGGTCTGATGGGAGGCATGCTAGGGTAGCCCATGTAGCTGCGATGACCACTGTATCCAGATGGTGCAGTGGTCAGCACATCTGTCTAGTAAGGAGGAAATCTGGGTTCGAATCCCACTCCAGGACATATTTTCAGTTTTCTCCATTGATTTAAATCGATGCCCACTAACAATCAATGTCATTAATTCCTCTGTGTCCTGATTTCGTAACTTTTAGGCTGGAAATATTAAATGGGCATTAGTCTCAAAAGGAAAGATGGCTGCTGTTTGCTGCGCCAAATAAGCGAAAAGACCGCCACTATCTTGTGAAACAACACCAATGCCTCTAAAGGGCTCGCTCGAAAGAGAATTTATTAACTGACCCAAACGCTGTAGAGTTGGTTCAGAATTTCATTTACATAAGCTACGTAGGTTTATAGAAACATGTATAACTGCGGGAAAGATAGATACCGCCTACAGGAAAATAAAAGAGGCCTTTGGAGAATAGAGAAGTAGCTATATGAATACCAAAAACTCAGATGGAAAACCAGTACTAAACAAAGAAGGGAAAGCTGGAGTTTGGAAGGAATGTATAGATGGGCTACACAAGGGAAAAGAAAACATTCTATATTACTATACAAGAAAAGTCGTTGTCTGACGTTACCAAAAATGTCGAAAAGTACCAGATTTTTGCACGACACTCTAAAGTACATTCACACGGACATATCCTGTATACTTTTTAATACATAATCTATAAATATATGTACGCCCGCTTAGCTGGGTGGTAACGTGCTCGCCTTCCATGCAAGCGAGCCCGTGTTCGATTCCCGGCCAGGTTAGAGAATTTCACCGCTCAGGAACTGGCTGTTGTGCTGTTCTCATCATCAATTCATCCTCATCACCGGCGCGCAAGTCGCCCAATGTGGAGCCGACTGAAATAAGACACATGGCGGCCGAACTTCCTCGACCTCTAGGCCAACGAGGTCATATCCTCTTTCAGTTTCCACATAAATATATGTCAAATAATGGAAAACCCGGCATAGAACGTAACAATATTATGAACAGGTAACTGATACGCATCATACAACAGAGATGCTGAGTCGCAGATAGGCTCACAAAATGAGCTTTCGGCCAACAAGGCCTTTGTCGAAAAAAGATGACACACACTCATGCCCAAACACAAACACACACACACACACACACACACACATATGCAGCTCACACAAACATAATCACAGTCTCTGACAGCTGAAGTCAGACTAGTAGTTGCATGTGCGCGTGTGTATTTGTGTGTGTGTGTGTGTGTGTGTGTGTGTGTGTGTGTGTGTGTGTGTGTGTGTGTGTTTTGTCTTTTTCGTCAAAGGCCTTGTCGGTCAGAAACTCATTTTGTAACAATTTAGATTAGATTAGATTAGTTTTTCGTTCCATAGATCCGTGTTGAGGAGATCCTCGTGGAATATGTCACCTTTTTTTTTTTTTAAGCTGAAATAACAATACTAATAGTATAAATATATACAACACATCATTTGTTTCTACTAAAAAATTCATCAATGGAGTAGAAGGAGTTGGTCACTAACAAGTCTTTCAGGCTCCTTTTAAACTGATCTTTATTTGTAACCAAATTTTTTATGTTTGCTGACAAATTATTGAAGATGAGAGTTCCTGAGTAGTGGACCCCTTTTTGAACTAAAGTAAGTGCGTTTAGGACCTGGTACAGCTCATTTTTGTTCCTGGTATGTATGTATGAACTGAGCTGTTTGTCGGAAAAAGAGATACATAATTTAGGACAAATTTCATTAAGGACTAAATATACTGAGAGGCAGTAGTTAGTATACCCAGTTCTTTGAAGAGGTTTCTATAAGACGTCCGTGAGTTTACTCCACAAATAATACGTAATACACGCTTTTGGACTGTGAAAACTTTTGTTTGACTTGAAGAGTTAGCCAAAAATATTATACCATATGACATTACGGAATGAAAGTAGGCAAAGTATGCAAGCTTTTTCACTTTTATGTCGCCTATGTCTGCTAACACTCGAATTGCAAATATAGATTTGTTAATGCGTTTCTGCAGTTCTGTGGTGTGCTCCTCCCAACTGAATTTATTATCAAGTTGTAATCCCAGGAATTTAAGACTGTCAACCTCTTCTATCTGCTCTTCTTCATACTTTATGCATATGCTGGGTGGAAACCTCTTACAGGTTCTGAATTGCATGTAGTGAGTCTTTTCAAAGTTTAATGTCAATGAGTTGGCTTTAAACCATTTGTTAATATCCATGAAAATATCATTAGCAGATCTTTCTAGAACTACACTTGACATACTATTTATTGCAATACTTGTGTCATCTGCAAACAAAACGAACTCTGCTTCTAGCAGTGTAACTGATGACAGATCTTTAATGTACACAATAAAAAGCAATGGCCACCACATGTAATTTCTTCCCATTCTGATGATGACTGATGACTTAATTCATTAGTCCCTTGCACTGACACCCTTTGTTTCCTGTTAGCGAGGTATGACTTGAACCATTTTGCAGCACTGCCTTTGACACCATAGAATTCTAATTTATTTAAAAGGATGTTGTGGTTTACACAATCGAATGCCTTTGACAAATCACAGAAAATACCTGCTGCTTGTAACTTGTTATTTAATGAATTAAGTACATTTTCACTGTAGGTGCAAATAGCCTTTTCGATATCAGAACCCTTGAGAAATCCAAACTGTGTTCTTGATAACTGATTTGTGGTCAGATGGTTGAGAAGCTGCCTGTACATGACTTTTTCTAAAATTTTTGAAATTGCTGGCAAAAGTGAAATCGGTCTGTAGTTTGATGGCATCTCTTTATCCACTTTCTTGAATAGAGGCTTAACGTCTGCATTTTTCAGCCAGTCAGGAAATGTCCCAGTTATAATTGATTGGTTACACAAGTAACTTAGAATTGTACTAAACTCACAAGAACATGCCGTAATTAACTTTGTTGATATTTCATCGTAACTGCTAGAATGCTTTGTTTTTAAAGATTTTATTATGGAAGTTATTTCTTTTGCTGAAGTCAGTGACATATTCATGTACCTGAAGCTATTTGTAGAGGCTAGTTTCAGATATTCAAGGGAATTATTTACTGATCCTGACAATCCCATTCTATCAGTAACGGATATAAAGTACTTGTTAAATAGATTTGCCACACTATGCCCATCGGTTACTAATGTGCCATCTACCCTTAGTGCTATTTGCTCCTGTTCCTTTCTGGTTCTACCAGTCTCCTCTTTCACTATATCCCATATTGTTTTTATTTTGTTCCCTGACATTGCTATCTTCTTCTCGTAGTGTCTTTGTTTAGATGTCTGAATTACATTTTTTAATATATTACAGTATTCCTTGTATTTAGCTAAATCATCAGCATTGGAGCTATTCTTGGTCGACAGATACATTTTCCTTTTTGTCTTACAGGAAATCTTCATTCCTTGTGTGATCCATGGTTTTATTATAGACTTCTGTTTAATTTGATTAACTTTTAGAGGAAAACAGTTTTCAAACATGGTACTGACATTGTTCATGAATGTGTTATATTTTCCACTCATGTCATGAGCACTATAAACATCTTTCCAGTTCATATCTTTGAGCAGTTTTCTAAAACACTCAATTTTTGGTTGATTGAATACTCTCCTGTACTCAGACTTAGCAGTCTTAATAATCTGCTTAGAATTTACATCTAAAACATGGTGCTGCATGTCATGATCTGACAGTCCTTTTATTACAGGTTTTATGATATGATATTGTTCCTTTGATTTGTCTATAAAAATGTTATCAATAGCTGTCCTTGAGGATTTAGTGATCCTAGTTGGGAAGTTTCCAGTTGTGAGTTAGATTGAAAGACAACATTACTAACTGCAGCAAATGTTTACTGGAAGATTGAATTAGAAAACCTGTAATAAAGTCACCAGCAATCAAAATTTCTTTGTTTCTTACTGTTAAATAACCCAAAAGAGCTTCTAGATGATATATGAATAGATTATAATTTCCTGCAGGTGCTCGGTAAATAGTTACTATTATATAGGATCTGTTATGGAACTCTACTTCTGTTGCATATGCTTCTAGATGCTGCTCTAAACAGAATTTATTAATGTCAATGTTCTTGAATTTATGGCAGTTTTTAATAAATGTGGCAACTCCTCCTCCATCCATATCTACTCTGCAGAAGTAGGAAGCTAGCTTAAATCCTGAAATGTGTAACCTCCTCCATCCATATCTACTCTGCAGAAGTAGGAAGCTAGCTTAAATCCTGAAATGTGTAACATATCTATACCAGTGGTCACTTGATGTTCAGAGAGGCAAATTATGTCAATTTGGTTAGATGAATTCATTTCATCGATACAAATGAGTAGTTCATCAACTTTATTTCTGAGTCCCGGAATGTTCTGGTGTAATAAAGATAACTGATACTGGGATTATAACTGCTTTGGTGAAGATGAACTGGCAGTTTCTGATTACTTTAAGTTAAATATACAATGGAGGCTGTATGCTAAAATCTGACTCCTGTTCATCTGTTTTCTCAAACTGAGTGTGTCTGCCAGTCTCTCTTAAAACTCGTTTTCTATCCCCCTTCCCTATCCTAAAAAAGGCATCCCTCTGACATCTGTGACCACTGGTATTTTACCACTTGTGACAGTGTCCCCCCTTAAGTTTCCTGCAGTCAAGCCAGACAGTTTTCCCTTCCCTTTCCTATTGAGGTGAAGGCCATGCCTAGTGTAGTCACACCTATCAATAGCATCCACAGGAATCAAACCAATATGGGACCCTACATCCGTCCTAAGCAGCCACTCCAACTCCAAGTTCACCCTCCCTACAGAAGAGTTCAAATGAGGCCGATCATGGCGTCTCAACACAGACACAAATCCCACACTCGTATGCTTCGTTGCTGATGCTATTTCCACCAGGTCACTCTCTATGGAATATTCAGAGTCTCTGTCAATGCTATTTCCTGGACCACCCACTATAGCCACGACATCCTCCTTCGTGAAATCCTTGTATAAAGAACCTACATCCTCTGTTACCTGACCCAGATCTGCACTAGGCTTGAAAAAGTTTGTGACCTGGTATTCTGGACCTAGATTTTCCTGCAGTAATTGGCCAACACCTCTATCATGGGAACTACCTAACAATAGAACGTTCTTTCTCTTTACAAATTTCCCTACCTTTTTCAGGTCCTTGAAAGCTTGTTGTGCCCTTTCTACAACTGCAGCTACATGAGGCTCGTCCAATTCTGACTGAGGCAACAGGTCAAATCTATTTTCAAAATTTATCACAAAGCTTTCTGATGCTCAACTTTTCCTGTTCCCCCTATTACCTGTTGCCACTTCCCACCTCTGTTCACCCTTCTCCCTCTTTAACCTGTCCAGATCCTCCCTTGCCTTGTCTAGGTCAACTTGAAGAGCTGCAATTTTCCATTCCTGTTCCAGTATTTTTCTATCTCTACTGCATATTCTACAATACCACTGGTGAGCCTCATTTATGCCCCCATTTCCCACACCACTACATTCGACCCAATGAAAGAAACTACAACATCCATCACACCATACCCCGGAACAAACGATCATACGGCATATCACACACTTCTCACTCATGGCAAAAACAGAAATCGTATAAACTGATTTTAGTACTGACTGATACGTAAACAAAGGACCCTAGAAACTATTTAGGCAGATATAAATAAGTTGAAAGAGCAATGAATAAAAAACACTGGTGATTACATATAAGTTTAAGTCACTGTTTACTTACGATACGCGCGCGTGAAATTAGGCCTAGGATTCGTGCTACAGGCGCGAGAAGAAAAATACGCTTCTTACACCGTTTTATCTTATTTTATACTTCACTAACACTTCCACTAAGTTAACAACACTTGTATTATAACACCTGTAGACGTTTAAAAATAGCTCAATAACAACGCTTTTTATAATTACTTAGTGCAGCAAATACTCGAAGAGTCCGCGTCGGCGCAGTGTTGCCAACCTGATTTTTGTTGTGCCTATCTGCTACTCAACATATCAGCTATATGCTGAGTAATAATATATATATATATATATATATATATATATATATATATAATCACTTCAGATTTGTAGTGGATACTGTAATAAACATTGATACAGACATGGGCTTAATATCATTTTAAACAATAATGTGCAAGTTTTCTGTTGAAATCGACTACTAGAAAGGAAATTCGGTGTATGCTTTGCTGTGAACGTGTGTTGTTTTGTTTTCTTTCTCGTAAACCGGTTTTGTAACTGCGATAGTAGGGCATTTAAACCATAGAGAAATTCTTTCTCCCATATATGTATTCTTTTTCATTATATAGTGGGTGTAACGGGTAGATGTGGAGATATTTCTATCTGTGATTGAGGACTGATCAACATATCATCAGTATTTACGTCATTTGCAAACTAACAATAATAGCTGTTACAAGGCGTATGCTTTCAGATTGGCTAGTACCTCCAAGTATATGTGGCAAGAGTAAGCCACTGTTGCTTATTTTCCCGTGGGCGGTGTGTTGCAGGGGGGACACATGGACACAAAATGGTTAGTCTATGCTGACTGGCGCAGTCCACTTTTTGGTGCAGTTATGACCATGCAGAAAACATCAGGTACAAATTATGTGATGTGTTTGTGAGAAGAGTGGTTGATGCAGCGAAAAAAACAACCAACACACTGATGTGTGTACATATTCAGGTACCACATATAAAAGTCTGCACTTAGTCCTGCTGCACTCTGTATATTTTTAGATAAAAAATTGTATACACAACAATGCGCCGGTTTATTTTCTTCCTCGCAGTTGATTGTCACAGAAAAGTGACAAGATGTGTGTCTGTCTATTGGCTTGTGATTAGAATACTACTACGAAATCTCAATTTTCAGTACCAATAAACAAGATTCAAGGTCAGAGGGGATGGAGTAAACGGAAGAGGAGACGTAAAGAGAGAAGTGGGAAGTGTTGATAAAATGTGGAAGAGAATAAGGAAATGGACAAAGAGAAGGGGAGGAGGAGACAGACAAAGAGAGGGAGGAAAAGATCATTAGGACGTTATGTCCAATTTTCATATGTGTTCAGCAATTGCGAAGCATTATTAGGTTTGATACTATTATAGAAAGAGAAGAGGAAGCAGACGAAAATGAGATGGGAGGTATGATACTGTGAGAAGAATTTGAAAGAACATTGATGTACCTAAGCTGAAACCAAGCCTTTGGAGTGAACGACATTCCCTCAGAACTGCTGATACCTCGGGGAGACCTAGCCACGAAAAAACTATTCCACCTGGTGTACAAAATATACAAGAGGGGAGAAGACTTCAAAAAGAATGTAACAGTTCCAAATCCAAAGAAAGCAAGTGCCAATAGGTTTGAATATTACCGAACTATCCGTTTAACAATCCACGGTTGCAAAAGAGTGACACGGACTATTTAAAGAAGAATGGAAAAACTGGTAGAAGCCGACCTTTAGGTAGGATCCTTTTGGTTTCTGAGAAATGTATGAACAAATGAGGCATTCTAACCTTACGGCGTAGCTTAGAAGCTAGGTTCAGGAGAGGCAAACCTACATCTATAGCTGCTTAGAGCAAGCTTTTGACAATTTGACTGAAATACTCTCTTTGAAATTCTGAAAGTATAAGGGGTAAAATAGAGGGAGTGAAAGGCTGCTTATAACTTGTGTAGAAACCAGATGGCAGTTACAAGTGTCAAAATGGCGTGAATGGGAAGCAGAGGTTAAGAAGGGAATGAGACAGGATTGTAACTTATCCTCAATATTATTCAGTCTGTACATACAGTAAGCAGTAAAGGGAATTGAAGAAAAAATCTGGAGTAAGAATTATAACTCATGAAGAATAAAAATAGTTTTGAAATTTGTCAATCCTGCGAATGACAGCTAAGAATCTGGAAGAGTAGCTGAATGTAATGGACAGTGTCTTGAAAGGAGGGTATAGAATGAACATCGACAAAATCAGAACAAGGAGACTGGAATGTGGTCGAATTCAATCAGGAATTAGATTACAAAATGAGTAAAGTAGTAGAACAGTTTTGCTATTGGGAGTAATATAACTGATGATGACCGAAGCAAAGAGAATATAAAATGTAGGCTGGCAATGGCAAGAAAAGCTTTTCTGTAGATGAGAATTTTGTTAACAACAATATGTTTGGAATTCTTTTCTGAAATTTATCTGGAGGGTAGCCTTGTATGAAAGTGAAACATAGGGGATAAGCAGTTCAGACAAGAAGAGAATACAGACTTTCCAAAATTGGTATTACAGAAGAATGTGGAACATTAGTTGGGTAGATCATGTAACAAATGAGAAGGTACTGAAGAGAATTGGGGAGAAAAGGAAAGTTTTGACAGCTTGACTAAAAGAAAGGATCATTTGATAGGATACATTCTGAGACACAAGGAATCATCAATTTAATAATGGAGGAAAATGTGTGTGAAGGGGGGTGGGACGAAAGGGGTGGGGGAGTAAGCGTGGTATCACATACTAATACCACCGTGGGCGTCATAAAGCTGGAAACAGAATTTCAAGTTTTTTTCAATCACCGATAGGTGTCTTGCAGGGTCCGGCAGACCCAATGGAGCATGCCCGCTGGGCCATGTTTCCAGCATCTCTGTACCATGTGCGCCGTAAATATAAAAGATGGGGCCCCTCCACGCCCGCACCAATGTGGTGACCAAACCAAAAGTTCTACTGTCACTTCCGTCAACATGTTAGTTATCTAGTAAGTGCTGGGCTGTGATGTTATCTGTGCATCTGGGTAAGACTACCCATTAACACGGTCCATCAGGTAATAGATAGTGGACGAAACGCGAGTGAGGGTATCGATTTGAAGAGCAGAGGGAAAAAAGTGCGAAGGCTCGTGCCGTGGGAAAAAAACCTCTGCGACAGTGGGACGGGTAGTAAGAGCAGTAGTGACTTACTAGCTGTGATAGTTCATCCAGTGTTGGATTTGTTAGTATGGGTATCATGCATCATTACCGTGGCAAGCGATGGCGATGTATACCAGTTGCTGCAGTCGCTACATTCCTGGAACAATCAAGATCGTTATACAGTAGTGGGAGATCGGCCATAGATCATCTCACTGTGTGGGGGATGTGTGGGGCTTGTCCTTTTTTTTGTTATGGTTTTAGGGCGCAAAACTATTACGGTCATTAGCGTCCGGTCAGTGACTTAGGAAAAGGTAAAAAAACGAAACTGGAAACCAGCGGCAATGGGAACGAAACTCAAAAAATTGGAGAAACTAAAAACAGAAGGAAAGCTTAAAAAACCACTATAGAAGGGGGATGGTTGTCCCCAAAAAGAGCTTCAAATGACTGACGTCATCTCACCGGCCCTAATAAACTTGAGAACGCGATCGGCTGAGCGCGTGTCATCTGCTAAAATGGAAGATATATCAGGCGACAGCTGTAGACGGACGCGTAACGGGGTAAAATAGGGGCACTCAATTAAAAGGTTGAAACGTCCCCTTTGAAAAATTATACACGACTGTGCTTAAACTGACACACAATAGTTTTTAGCGCAACGCAATCTGACTTTCAAAAATCCCTACGAAAGAATGGCCCTGACTAACATTAAGCTATACGTTTCACAAATCACTTACCTCACAAAAATCTTCGTTACTCAAGCTACTGCAATACAGCGAGCGCCACTACTGCCAGCTAAATAAAAGATTCAAACTACTGAAGCACTAACTACTGATAGGCATAGTTAGCAAATGAAAGATTTTAATAGAGAAAAAACAATGTATTTACCTCACTATTCATAATAGATATATATAACAGTTCGTGACACCAATTCTTACAAATTTCAAAATTCCGCCATCTCTCTCCCCACGTCCACCACTGCTGGCGGCTCACCTCCAACTGCGCAACGCTACGCGCTGTTAGCATTCAGCTGCCGCTGCCCAACACAACAATGGCAGACAACAATGCAAACCAGCCACAGACTGCACACAGCACAGCCAGTGATTTTCTTACAGAGCGCTATGTGGCGTTACCAATAAGAAAACCTACTTACATAGCCCCCATGCTCCCCACAAAAAAATTTACAAATTGTTTTGGGCAGTGGCCAATACAGGTTTGAAAAATTTTTTCATAATTACAATAACAAAGAAATGAAATGCACACACTTATCGATGCAATGTTGGTCAAAAGCTAAAATTCTCTCACAATCCATAAACACAGTCCTGATCGTTCATCATAGTAAAATTGCAGTGTTTTTTTTTTTCAAAGTCTGAGCAATAAAAGAAATTGCACTTGGAAGTAGTGGATTTCTAAGCAGTCTTGAAGAAGTAGTGTTGTCCTTCCAACGAAAGACAGTGCTGACTCTTGACATGCAGACAGGTAATAGGCCACAGCAGAGTCAGTCGACGTTGAAGACTATCGGTAGGTAGGTCATCACAGAGCAGACCCACTGTAGTCCTGGTAGAGATTACTATTGGTGGGCCACCAGAGGTGCAGACCCACTGCAGTCCTTGTAGAAATAATGGTATTGGTGGGTCATCAAAGGTGTAGACCCACTGTAGTCCTTGTAGAGATGGCCAGCAGCCATCTGTTTGACTGTGCAGGCGCACAATCACCGTTGAAGAGTCTTGCGGATAATATAGCAAGTCCATAACCACCACTTGTGCACTCACAAAAATTGTTTTTGAAATGTCCTTACAACCAGCAATGCTGTTATCCAGTCCCTTACTGAATTATTAACACATGTGCAAACACTATCAGTCCCTACTTCTCACATATTGTCCATATACTATGACCAACAGAAACATGTGCAGTAAAATGTAATTTACAAGTTACTTAATTTGATGAACTGGTGTCAATTACAATTTTATAACATAAGAATACAATAACAAAGGTACAAAATATATCATTAAACAACATAACAATACAGATAACATTTGCAGCAGTATAGGCTTTACAAAAGAATCGAAATAGCAAATACATCAGTGTTACAAAAATTACGACATAAGTACATACATAAAAGATCAGAATAACTTTTGAAACATCAACTTCACACTTGAGCATTAGAACAAAACAGAATAAATAATGTGTAAACATCTTTACAAAGTAAATAACATGTTATTAACGCAAATTATATTTGAGGATAACAGTATTCCTCATCATAGTGAATGTAGCTTAGTATTAGAAGAGAAAAAATTCTATGAAACAGCACACAGAGACAGGAAGAAAACAAATACACAAGGGTACACAAACACATAGTGGGATACACAAAAGGAAAGGACAGGGTTTGTTTTACTGCAGTATTTTGCAAACAAAACTTTCTTTACTTCTCGGAGATCTCCCTTTGTTCTTCATTATTTCCAAAAAGTCCTATCTATACCTGCTTTCTGTGCTTTTCTCATATAACCTCTCAGTGCATTTCTTCAAATCCATCACAACTCATTCTCTTATATAGGCTACCCCCTCTTAAGCTAACTTAAATCTACTGAGCTCAGATGCTTAACTAAGGGACGAGGCAATGCAGCAGCACAAAACAATTTACACAAACAGCAATGATAAAAAAATGGAAATTGGCAAAAAAGGCAGCAATATTACAATTAATATAAGGCAATGCACAGCAAACAAGAAAAATAAATCAGTAATAAAATTGGCTTAACCTAGTAATACAAAGTGACATTCAGTAGCACTATGAATGGCAAACAGCCGCAGCAAATGCTATAACTTATACCTAAACATGACAAAGCTCAAGCAGAAAAAATGTTACACTTAAGGCAACAATGCAGATAAGGACAATGTCTATTCACATCTTAATGTCTATGCAATTATGTCCAAGTGGTGCACCACAAAAATTAATGCTACAACAAATTACCAAGTACTTGAAAAGAAAATTAATATACAGTTACTGTTATTAGTCGCTTCTTATTGCTCTTTCCATTCCAAGAGCTCCGTTTTCGAAGAATGTGGATCATAAAATAATTATTTAATAGATCTGTCGACAGAAAGTGTTCACATTAGCAAATGAATTTAATTTTATAAAACCAATGCTGCAACACAGCTGGAAAACAGATATCAAATGAAATAAGCAACTATGGACAAAGCATAAAAATATCATTCAATAGTCATGTGACATTTCATAAGTTAGTAGAATTCTCTCAACTCTCGTAGAAAGACGTTTGTTATAATCAGGTGTCAGATGTAAGTATCTTTCTCAGTAATGAGCGTGTCGTATTTGCGGTGCTTTCTACAAAGGAATGTCAATAGCGAGGATAATGGCCTTTTTTTTTACCTGTGCCTCTGAAAGGCACACACTAATGACTCTCTTTTGTCAGGTGGATGTCGCGCAGCTGGGTGCCCACGACGCATTACGTGCAGGTGGTTACTTAATTGTCTTACCGAAATATTTACGACACCAGTTTCCGCTACAGTGGCAGTCTCATATAAAAATATTTTCACAGGTTGAGAGTTTGCGTTACAGATGTGTAGAAAATAAAATCCTATAAATATAACAGCGTCCAAAAATTTTTCGACAGCATTGTAATACATTCACGGATGTACACACATTTCATAACTCCTAAAGTACGATTCTTGGTTTCCAACAACCTTTTTCACAAACCAGAGTCCCTAACCACTACTCATTATTCCTTACCTTATTCGTCGATACTTCTTCAATATTTCATCATAACAGATATGTAGCATAATCAAATAACTCATATAGCATCAGCTTAAACATACCTCAGCAGCATAATTCACATCGTCGTCGTAATAATATCATCATAACACCTCAGTCAAATCTCTAAAACGTCATAGCTCTCAGCAATAATTTCAAAACCTAAAAAAAATTCTCTGCTCATGTCAGAAGTGTCATCTTACTCAAACGTACTTTAAAAATCATGATCCCATACCAGATAAATCATTCAAAGCTCTCATAGTATCACAATGGTTCCGAAAAAATATGAACATTTCACAAAGTACAGACAAAATAGAATTTCGTAAGTGAGAAATTATCCAACTGTGTGATTGCGTAAACTTGTGTCACTGACGTAATAAAAAAAATGTTTGTCTCTCAGTTAAATGATCAGATAGCTGTGTAATTTATGTGTTAGAGAAATATGGTACCGATGTGTAAAGATGTATAAGCAAATACCATATTAGCTAGGGCTCCTTGTGCTCGCCAAACACATGGTACACAAAGTAAGCGTGTACCCCCCTGAGGAATAATGGGAATAATGTAATTATATCCTCAGGTGTTACAGATTACAGCAATGGAATGAAATGTATCACGGAAAACTTTCTTTGTAATTCAAATATGTTGAAAAATAAATATTTTAATGCGTGTCCTGTAGCGCTAAATGTGCGTCTTGCTGTAAGACAATCTCTGTGGAAGTGTCGTAGTTATTGTCCTCCGAAAGCTAAGTTCTGAAGAAGTCAGTGTACTTACCTCATGATAAACGAAATTGAAATGCTTTGCGTATAGATATCTTAGTTATTACGCTTATTGCCGTGATGAAGTAAGTACTGTACTGTACGTATTGTTGTGCTACAGAAAAGGCTGTCTCATTGTAGCTATACCACAAACGTTACTACTAAAACATGTTTTACTTTCCAGAAAAATTCAGAAAAACTGTGCAGATATAAAACAGATAAACTGCAAAAGCAACATTGTAAATTGTCACTCATTAGTAGCGTCGTGATAAAATCGTGTAGCTGTCACATAAACTAACCACTGTATCATCTGGTATCTCACAGAAAGTACTTTAAATCCAGAATGTATTTTCAAGTAAACCAAAATGTTGCATTAAAATCTCATTAGCAATACTGGTAAATGTTCTAAGTATGTGAGCCTTATAGTCGTTACGTAATCGTGCAACTAACAAGCAAGAATGTACACACAAAATAACACAGTGATGTCTGTTCACTATAACAATGCACTCGTAAATACTGTCTAAATATGTTCCGTAGGTTCTAGACTGGATAGTGAACTTCAAAACATTGTTGCATGTTAACAGTTTCTAAGTGTGACAAAGCATACTAGAAATGTGAAGTGAAATGTTTTATGGCAAAGAGAAAGTTAAAAAGCAGATTATCTTTCAATAAACGGTTTTACATGTGAAATGTGGTGTAAACCTTTACTCTTCCTAGTACGCAGAGTTTCAACTTCAAAGCAATTATCATGTGGTATACGTCGGATTCTGTAAGGTCCATTGTAAACTAGAAAGAATTTGTGACTCAAGTTTTTCTTCTTATGCGACAATGAATGAGCTTTAATGAGAACTTTCTGACCAATATATAATTTCTTTGCATTTGCTATACTGTGTAATTTTCTCCTTTTGTCTGCAGCAGAATTTATATTTTTAATAGCCAAGTCAATAATGTCTTTGTGTCGAAGTTTACGCGTATTCGGAAAAGGTACAAGCTCTCTGATTCTGTTCGGTGGTTCTTTATTCTTCAGTACAAGAACAGGTGGTAAAACAGTGGAGTCATGCGGCATTTCATTCAGCACGTTTTGAAATAAGTGTAAATATCTGTCCCAATGCTGATGCTTTCTGTGACAATAAAGTCTGCAAAGCTTATTGATTTCTTTCATAATCCGTTCAGACGGGTTACAATGTGGTGAGTACAATGAAATAAAAACAGATTTGATTTTATGGTTACGAAGCATGCGTGACCAAACAGCAGATTTGAATTGCGGTCCATTATCTGAAATTACTTTACTAACGTGTCCAATTTCACGTAAGAAATTTCTAACAAAGGCGTTGGATACAGACCGTCCAGTGGCTTTACGTAACGGAGTGAAAGAAACAAATTTTGAAGTAAGTTCAACAGCGACTAGAACGTACGAAAATCCATTAGATGTTCTAACAAGCGGTCCCAAAATATCAACAGCAGCAAATTCTTTTAATTTAGTAGGAATGATAGGAAACAATGGAGCACGATGCGAGACAGTAGATGGTTTCGCCTTTTGACAAAGTTTACAAATAGACAAGACTCTTCGAATTCTCTTTTCCATATTGTTAAAATAACAAGTCGTTCGAAGAATATGATAACATTTTCGTGGACCAAAATGTGCATAGCTGAAATGAATGTACCAAATGAGCTTATTAACAAAATCGTCTGGAATGCAAAGTACCCATAGCTTGTCATCAACAGTGCATCGTTTGAACAGTATGTTGTTTCTAACCAGATAATAATGCCGAATCTGTGTGTGTGTCTTTTCATGCCATTTACTTTTGATGTCTTTCCAAATCGGATCTTTATCTTGTTCATGAGCAATGTCCTTTAAAGATGTGGTGATGAAGTTTTCAAAGGCGACTTTCTGGATGTAAAGAATACTGAAATTTCTCTCGAGGTTGCTTTCTGTGTTACTTTTCTCAAGCCCAGCCGGTGCGCGTGACAGTGCGTCCGCAACAATGTTCTCCTTGCCGGGAATGTAGACTATTGTGAAGTGGAATTCTTGCAGAAACAATGACCAACCTTTTAACCTGTCATGATTTAATTTTGAAGACATAAGAAATTGTAATGCACGATGATCACTGTATACTTTTACGTGCTTACCATAAAGAAAGAAACGGAATTTGTTAAATGCCCAAACGATAGCTAAAGCTTCTAATTCAGTAAGGGAATAATTTTTTTCATATTTTGGTAGCACTCGGCTAGCAAAAGCAATGGTTTTCTGAACAGTAATGTCATTTTCTGTGGCTTCTTGAAATAAATGGGCACCAAGACCGACTTTAGAAGAATCCGTGCTAAAGCAAAAATCTTGTGAGAGATCTGGATGAGCTAGTATTGGCGCGTTAAGTAACGATTCTTTCAAAGAATTGAATTCCAACTGTGCTTGTTCGTCCCAGTTCCAAATAGTATTTTTTCCAGTGAGAGAACAAAGTTTTGGTGTAACTAGAATTTGCATATTCAGAAAACGACGGTAAAAATTTACGAGACCTAGAAAACTGCGGACTTGTTTTTTTGTGGTTTGAACTGGAATGGCTCTGATTGCTTCTAACTTTTCAGGATCCAGCTGGATGCCTTCAGAAGAAATAATATGTCCCAAAAACTTCACTTTTGTCCTACCGAATTCAGACTTTTCCAAGTTAACTGTAATTCCAGATTCTGCAAAAATATGTAACACGCTGTTGAGGATGCGATTATGTTGTACCCATGAGGCTTCTGCTATCAGAATATCGTCCACATATAAGGTGATGTGACGTTTTAAGAGCTCAGGTAATATGGAATTTAGCCCGCGAATGAATGCTGCCGAGGAAATGTTCAAACCAAAAGGAAGTTTCCGAAACTGATAACAAACGCCGAAACAAAGGAAAGCTGTGTATTTTCTACATTCTGGATGAAGTTCGATCTGATAAAAGCTGGATCTGAGATCAATGGAAGACAATACTTTTACACCACTAAAATTTTGAAGAAGTTCTTCCAACGTTTGCGGCCTGTCTGTTTCAGGAATAATGATAGTATTAATTTGTCTCGAATCTAAGACAAGCCTGATCGATCCATTTTTCTTCTCAGCAACATGTAATGGATTGTTGTATGAGCTTACTGCAGGCTCAATAATGCCCTCGTCAAGCATAGATTGTATTTCTGTTCTAACACGGTCCCTATAATGTGCTGGAATTACGTATGGTCTAACACAAAATTTAGTATGCTCACGAACACGAAATTGGTATTGAAATCCCTTGATTGTTCCTGTTTTGTGAGTAAAAACTGTGGAATGTGCTTGTAAAATCTCAGAAAGGTTCTGCCTATCAGTGTCATTACAATTCTCAATTGTTTGAATTTTATTCTGAATTCACTCATTAGTTTCAATTGTGCCGTCGATATCATCCCTATTAGTACTTGCAGAGCGACTGTTAGTGTCTAGTTCCATAGAAAATTCCGAACTGTTGTCTAACAGAAGGTAAAGCCGATTAATTTCCTCGTCATGGTTTGCGAGCCAATCTTCAAATTTCAAAGCTATTGACTTACCTTCTTTCTCTAAACTTATTTTAGCATTGTGAAAGTTTAAGATTGCTTTGTATTCATTCAAAAAGTCTACTCCCATTATAATTTCCGTCGACAACAATGGAACAATAAGAAAGTTCATAGAGAAGCTGTAACTCTGACAAAATAATTCTAAGTTGGTTTGTTGGCGTACATCTACACTTTTTCCAATGACTGCACCTTGTAATTTAATCTTGCGTAACGGAAGTGTGGGGCAATCCTTCGATTTGCTGCATTTGCTAAAAGCTGTTTCACTAATTACTGAAATGGGACTGCCTGAGTCAAGTACTGCCGTAAATTTTACGTCATTTACATTAATGTGAATCACAGGATATGCAATGTTGTTATGTTTTACGTCCTGTTCCTGGAGTAAGATGTCCCTAATGTCTTCCATTTTTACGTAATTACTAGCTACGGCAGCTGCGTTGTCAGTTTCATGCGTACGTTTTGTGGCTGCCAGCGGTATAAGTCATTGCCTATTGTGTCTTTGTTGGTGCGCGTCGTTATTGGGATTTGGAGACCTAACTTCTACAAATTCACCTTGTCGAGAGGGCCCTGCTCTGTTTCATTCCCGCCAGTTCTGCTGCAATTCAGGTCTGTCGTTACGATCATATCGTCTGTCGTCATGTCGGTAGATTCCATAGTTTCTTTCTTGTCGGTCACGTGGTGGAGAATTTCTCTCTGAATCGTAACTGCCCGCTGGATCGTTGCGTCTAAAGTTATTCTGTCTCCCTTGATAGTAATTATTTTGGTTCCCATATTGTTTGTTTCTCGGTCTCTATGATAGTCACTACCGCGGAGAGGTGATCTTTCCCTGTAATTATTACTACTCTGCCAACGGTTGTCATACGGGTGGTGTCTGTTTTGGTCACGATTTGTATTGTGAGAATAGCCTTGTCGTGTCCAGTTATTATTTCTTTCATCGCGGAATTGCGACGGATGTGACCTGTAATTGTTGTGTTCCTGTTTTCGCGTTCCGCGATTGTCAGTGTCAATTTCTAATTCTTGTAAGAGTCCCTGAAAAGCTTCAATGTCGTCTTTGCAACGGCCTGCCAAAATAATATGCCGTAAATGTTCAGGCAATTTGATTAAGCAAATGCGGATGAGTTCTGAGGGGCTGTATGGGTTTGAAAGATACTGATTCTTATGTAACATGTCTTCAAAATATTTGACAAGACTGGAAAATTCAGATTGTTCGAAATGTTTCATCATTATGATGCTATGTTTTACTCGGTCTTGTGTGGCTTGGGACCAATATGCTGAGAGGAGCGCATGGTAAAATTCTCCTTCACTGTGGCAATCGTGAATGACCGATCAAATTCTTACAGCTGGTTCATTCTCTAAGTAGCCACACATAAATTCTAATCTGTGTTCTAATGACCAGTTGGGAGGAAAACAATGACAGAATTGATGGAGCCACGCTTGTGGATGAATGTCGTTGCCAGAATTCTTAAATGTTTTGAATTTACGTGCAGTAATGAACAGCTTATAGTCAAAATCATCGTGTCGGCGGGTAGCATATCGGTCATTGTTACGTCGTATCGGCGGTTCCATCTCAAAATTCGGTGCACCTTGCCAATTACTTTCATGATTTCCGAAATGCCCTGTGTTATTATTTTGTGGTTGTTCTGTATTGCTATGTCCCTCTTCCCATGCTGGGGCGCGAGTGTCCTCTGAAATATGTAATTCTTGTATTACTTGAGCCAACTGATCTTGTACTACCCGCATTTCTCTTTTGTACTGTGTGTTGATTTGATTTTGATTCTGTTTGAATTTCCTAATTTGTTCATACTCTTCAGTGTCAGTGAAGGCTACAGGTTTTGTGTCATTCAGATCATCATCTACGTTCGTAGATAAGTTAGTGAACTGATCGGAAAGTTCGGCTACTTTCTCCGATAGTGAACACATTTCCTCAGTGTGTTTTTCTGAACCAATTTTCAGAGTATCTATTGTGTCCTTTAAGTTTTCTTGAATTTTTGCAAGTTGTGTAACCGAATCGGTAGATGCAACTGAGTCAATTTTAGCTTGCAAGGTCTCATGATTTTCATGAACAATTGTTTGCAGTTCTTTTATGGCTGCTTCGTGATTCTGTAATGCATTTTCATGCCGCGAAAAAATAGGTTGGAAATGCTCACAAATTTGTGTTTTTACGTCATTACAGACTTTTTGACATTTCGATTCGATTTTATGTAATTCAGTAGTTAAATCTTCACGTGTTTGTTCAAGCGTATGTTCCACTGAGTCTAACTTTTGAAGCTTTTGCTCCATTGCGTCTAACTTTTGCTGTGTTTGTCTCTGATTTTGTTCCATTGTATCTAACTTTTGAAGCTTTTGTTGTGTTTGTCTCTGATTTTGTTCCATTGTGTCTAACTTTTGAAGCTTTTGTCCCATTTGTTGCATTAATTGTAATAACAATGCACTGGTGTCTGTAACATGTTCCTTAGTGCTATTCGGCAATGCATTTTAACCGGCAATATTCGCAGTTTGAAAAACAGAAAATGTGTCTTGACTTATCTGAGAAAGCGGTGAGGACGCAAAACCTGAATGTACAGTATTTCCTAGATTGTGTCCTGTCGTTTCCGATTCCTGACGCGAGCTGTTGCCGACCGATCGATCGATAATGCTTCCCTGTTCACTAATTGTTTCACTGTCTACACCATTATTTGCAGCCCGCTCCATTTCCCTATGCACTATTCCCAAATTACTACTTTGAACATTAGTTAATTCATTACATGGTGGCGTTAACATACTGCTTTCGTCTTCACTGTCATTTCTCAGTTTACTTTGGAGCCTAGTATTACGTTTTTCACACGCCATTATTGTCACAATATTTCACACAACAACACAGAAAAACACAATTCGAAGAGCAAAAATAAGAGAACACATTAACATAGCACTGAAAATAATATCTAGTTAATTGCAAGCGCAGCTGCGAAATACTTGGTCCAAATCTACATGCATGCCACAACTGTTTTACTGTACAACAATGAAAGACTACAACTACAAAGGAAATTCTCTCTATGATTACGCGCTAGCAATAAACAAAGGCTACACTAACTGCACAAACTACAAGAAAAAATCAGAAGATTCCAGTGAGGTATCCTTGTCTAAGGGTCGACATATGAAACGTCCCCTTTGAAAAATTATACACGACTGTGCTTAAACTGACACACAATAGTTTTTAGCGCAACGCAATCTGACTTTCAAAAATCCCTACGAAAGAATGGCCCTGACTAACATTAACCTATACGTTTCACAAATCACTTACCTCACAAAAATCTTCGTTACTCAAGCTACTGCAATACAGCGAGCGCCACTACTGCCAGCTAAATAAAAGATTCAAACTACTGAAGCACTAACTACTGATAGGCATAGTTAGCAAATGAAAGATTTTAATAGAGAAAAAACAATGTATTTACCTCACTAGTCATAATATATATATAACAGTTCGTGACACCAATTCTTACAAATTTCAAAACTCCGCCATCTCTCTCCCCACGTCCACCACTGCTGGCGGCTCACCTCCAACTGCGCAACGCTACGCGCTGTTAGCATCCAGCTGCCGCTGCCCAACACTACAATGGCAGACAACAATGCAAACCAGCCACAGACTGCACACAGCACAGCCAGTGATTTTCTTACAGAGCGCTACGTGGCGTTACCAATAAGAAAACGTAAACAGCCTACTTACAAGGTGTCTTACCGTCCACAGCTGAGAGCAGTGGGGACAGAGTGGGGGAGGATCGCCACTTAAAAGATGCCGATGGTTTAAAAAGTGCTCAATCCGGAGTCTAGTTAAAATTATCTCCTCCCGACGACGCTTTCGGGAGGAAGGGGTCCAAGCACAGGGAAGAGCTTTCACGTCACGCAATTTATTATTGGGAAGTGTCGACCAATGTGCATGCCATAAAAGAACAACACGACGACATAAAACACTCCGTAGATCGGCGAAGGGAATAGTGCGAGTAGCTGGCCGAAGAAGAGAGACTGCAGTCTTGGCCGCTATATCGGCAGCCTCATTTCCACAGATACCAACGTGTCCTGGGATCCAGAGGAACGCCACAGAGACGCCCCCCAAGTGGAGCAAGCGTAGGCAGTCCTGAATCCGGTGGACCAGAGGGTGGATAGGGTAGAGAGCTTGGAGACTGAGGAGAGAGCTGAGAGAATCTGAACGATAAAATACTGTATCCGCTGATGGCGACGGATGTATTGGACAGCCTGGAGAACAGCGTAAAGCTCCGCAGTATAAACCGAACACCTAATGATGTTTTTGAGCCATCAGTGTAAATAAATGTGGCTTCCTTCATTTGTGCATATAGAGTAGAAAATGCCCGACGATAAACAAGTGAAGGGGTACCATCGTTGGGAAACTGACAAAGGTCACGGAGTAGGCAGGTCCGGGGACGGAGCCAACGCGGTGCTGTAACCCAAGTTATCAAGAAAGTTTTAGGAAAGCGGAACGAAAGAGAATGGAGCAGTTGGCGGAAGCTGACTCCCGGTGGTAGTAGAGAGAAAGGGGGGCCTGCATACCCTAAATCCAAGGAGGCGTCGAAAAAAATGTCATGGGCCGGATTAGTAGGCATGGAAGACAGGTGGCAAGCATAACGACTCAGAAGGACAGCTCGCCGATCGGACAGCGGAGGTTCAGTAGTCTCAGCATAAACGCTTTCCACAAGGCTGGTGTAAAAAGTTCCAGACACTAAACGTAATCCACGGTGGTGGATAGAGTCGAGACGCCGAAGAATAGACGGTCGAGCAGAGGAGTAAACTATGTTTCCATAGTCCAATTTCGATCGCACTAAGGCGCGATAGAGGCGGAGAGGGACCACTCGGTCCGCTCCGCAGGAAGTGCCATTCAGAACACGGAGGGCGTTGAGAGATCGCAGACAGCGAGCCGAAAGATAGGAAACGTGGGAGGACCAGCACAGTTTTCTGTCAAACATAAGATCCAAGAATTTAGCGACGTCTGAAAACTTAAGTTTGACAGGTCCTAGATGTAAGGAAGGTGGAAGAAACTCTGTACGACGCCAAAAATTAACACAAACGGTCTTACTGGGAGAAAAGCGGAAGCCGGTTTCGATGCTCCAAGAGTGGAGGCGATCGAGACATCCTTGAAGACGTCGTTCAAGAAGGCTGGTTCGTTGAGAGCTGTAATAGATGGCAAAATCGTCCACATAGAGGGAGCCCGAAACATTAGGAAGGACACAATCCATAATTGGATTTATGGCAATGGCAAACAGTACAACACTTAGCACGGAGCCCTGGGGTACCCCGTTTTCTTGGGAGAAAGTACGGGAGAGAGCAGTGTTCACCCGCACTTTAAATGTGCGCTCTGTCATAAATCCGCGAAGAAAGAGGGGCAACCGACCGCGAAAGCCCCAAGAGAACAGTGTGCGGAGGATGCCTGTCCTCCAACAGGTGTCGTATGCTCTCTCCAGATCAAAAAATATTGCTACTGTTTGGCGTTTCCGGAGAAGCTTGTTCATGATATAAGTGGAGAGAGCAACAAGATGGTCAACTGCAGAACGATGCTTTCGGAAACCGCATTGGGCAGGTGTTAAAAGACTGCGAGACTCCAGCCATCAAGCTAAACGGCAATTCACCATACGCTCCAAAACCTTAAATACACTACTCGTGAGAGCAATGGGGCGATAGCTAGATTGATGTTTGTCCTTTCCAGGCTTCGAAACAAGAACGACGATAGCTTCCCGCCATCGTCGGGGAAAAGTGCTGTCGGTCCGAATTCGATTATAAAGGCGAAGGAGGTAACGCAGACTATGGTATGATAAATGCGCAACATTTGGATGTGAATACCATCCAGTCCTGGGGCGGAGGAGCGAGAAGAAGAGAGTGCATGTTGGAGTTCCCGCATGGAGAAAACAGTATTGTAGCTTTCGCGATTGTGAGAGGAGAAAGCAAGAGGTTGCACTTTCACCGCACATTTCTTCCAGAGAAACGCCGGCGGGTAATTTGAAGAGCTCGAGATCTCAGCAAAGTGTTGACCCAATGAGTTAGAAATAGCGACGGGGTCCACTAATGTATCATGCGCGACAGTGAGCCCAGAGACTGGGGAGAAACTAGGCGCGCCAGACAACCGTCGAATCCGACTCCAAACTTCCGAGGAGTGAGTGAAGCTGTTAAATGAGCTAGTAAAGAAGTCCCAGCTTGCCTTCTTGTTATCGTGGATGACGCGACGGCATCGCGCACAGGACTGCTTATAGCGGATACAGTTGGACAAAGTAGGATGGTGTCTGAAAACGCGAAGAGCACGTCGCCGCTCACGTATTGCGTCACGGCATGCCTCGTTCCACCAAGGAACTGGGGGGCGCCGGGGTACTTCAGATGTGTGAGGTATTGAACGTTCCGCAGCTGTAAGAATAACGTCTGTAATATGAGTGACCTCATCGTCAACGCTAGGAAAGTGACGGTCATCGAATGTCGCTAGAGACGAAGAAAGGCCCAATCGGCTTGGGCAAACTTCCAGTGTCGCGGGCGCATATATGGTAGTTATGGCTGCAATTGAAGGACGCATGGAAAGTGGTCACTCGAGTGTGTATCAGCAAGAGGGAACCATTCGAAGCTAACGGAACATTACCGACCGAAATGTCCAAATGAGAGAAATTTGTCGTGGAGGCAGACAAAAATGTAGGGTCCCCAGTGTTGACGCAAACAAGATCAGCTTGGTGGAAGACGTCTATCAATAGTGAGCCGCGCTGACAAGGATGTAGAGATCCCCAAAGCGGGTGGTGGGCATTGAAGTCCCTAACCAGCAAATAGGGGGGCGAAAGCTGACCAAGAAGATGAAGGAGATCAGCTCGTGCCATTGGTGTGGACGATGGAATGTATACAGTACAAAGAGAGAAGGTGTATCCTGAAAGGGAAAGACGGACAACGACTGCTTGGAAGGAAGTGTTTAAGGGGATTGGGTGATAATGGAGAGTATCATGGAGAAGAATCCTGAGTCCTCCATGTGCTGAAGTGCCTTCAACAGAGATCAAATCGGACTGACTGAAACTGGGGGAAAACAAAGCGGTCGGGGAGACGCATCTTTGTTTCCTGGAGACAGAAGATGGCCAGAGAGTAGGATCGTAAGAGGATGGACAATTCATCCAGATTGGCTCGAATTACGCGGATATTCCAATGGATAATGGACATAGAATGGACAGAAAATGGAAGAGGGTGACCAAGGTTGCCGTCAAGTACACGACTGCTCAGAGCTTGCTACCGACAGCGTGGAACAGAATTCAGCCGAAAGCAGAAGATCCTGATCCACAGGTTGTACAGGAGCAGCTCCTGCCACCAGCGATCGGCCGGTTGATCGGCCGCCAGCAGTGCGCCTCGGCGACACGGAAGACGGCCGAGGGCGGCTACCGCCAGTTGGTGCTGTAGATGAGACACGCCGTGGCCGAGAAGGAGAGGAACTGGGTTTCTTACTAGCCTTCTTGGAAACAGGATGTTTAGATGAAGGAGGAATCGATGGTTGTGAAGTTGGGCTACGTAAAAAATCTTCAAGAGTAGGCACTTTTGTGAGAGTCCAGGTGTCTCACTTTTGGGCTCGAGAGTTAGCAGAACTCGATGAAGGGTGTGCCCTAGAGTGATCAGGCGAAGGTGGGGAGGTTGAACGGGCGATCTTTGCGCTGGCTGCTCTGACGACCGTGGCACTAGAGGCGAGATCACAAGTCTGCGTGACCGCCTCCTTTGTTGGCCGAGGAGAGGAAAGGACAGTGCTGTATTTACCTTTCTGAGGCACAGTGGGCTTTCGACTGGCGAATAATTTTCGAGCAGCAAAGGTCGACACTTTTTCCTTCAATCTGATTTCCTGAATGAGCTTCTTGTCTTTAAAAATGGGGTAATCGCTAGAGGAAGCTGCGTGGTCACCCATACAGTTGATGCAACAAGGGGATGGAGGTGGACAAGTACCCTCATGGGCATCCTTGCCACACATAACACATTCGGTGGGTTGGAACAGGACTGGCTGGTATGATTGAACCGCTGACACTGATAGCAACGCGTAGGGTTTGGGGTGTAAGGGCGAACGGAAATTATCTCAGAGCCCGCTTTTATTTTCGATGGGAGTTGAACTCTGTCAAATGTCAAAAAGACAGTACGGGTTGGAACGATGTTCGTGTCAACCCTTTTCATGACTATGAACAGCCGTTACGCCCTGGTCAGACAGGAAGTGTTGAATTTCCTCGTCTGACAATCCGTCAAGGGAGCGTATATAAAAGACCCCACGTGAGGAATTTAAAGTGCGGTGCGCTTCCACCCGGACAGGGAAGGTGTGTAGCAGTGAAGTATGCAGCAATTTTTGTAGCTGTAGGGCACTCACTTTTTCTAACAACAAGGTGCCATTTCATAATCTGGAACAAGACTTTACAGGACCTGCAATTGCGTCGACACATTTCTGAATAATGAAAGGGTTGACCGTGGAGAAGTCGTGACCTTCGTCAGACCGAGAAACAACAAGGAACTGTGGCAACGATGGAAGAACTGTCTGTGGTTGAGACCCATTGAACTTACGCTTGTGAGCAGACATAGTGGAAGAAGGGGAAACCATTGCGGAAGTACCCCTCATGATTACCAGCGTCTCTGATGGTGTGCTCCTCCCTTGTGGGAGCCCTCTCTGTGGGCACTCCCGCCTTAGGTGATTGTTCACACCTCCCTAGAAACGGACGCAGGGACCAATCGGCACTTTTGGAAGGTATCAGCTCGGTTAATCACCCCTCCCTGGGCCAGGCCGTTACAGGGGGTACGTACATGCCCCACCAGTCTACCCGGGGTGGGGAATCACGCGTTACCCCGTCACCGGCCACCGGCTACGCATGAAAATGCGTGGATCGGCCTTCAGACATGCACAGGGAGGAAAAAAGAGAAAGGGAAAAACAAAGAAAGGGAAAGGAAAGAAGAGAGGTCTCAAACGCCGCAGTGGAGAAAAAGGTAAAGAGAAGAGGTAAGGAAAAGAGAAGGACAAAGGGAAGGCTGAAGACTTGCAAGCAGAGAAAGTGAAGAACGTGTTACATTTTCGAGTGTCCGTCTCCAGACATAGGCACAAAACATATTCCCAGAGGGTTAGAAAGGGAAGGAAAGAGGCGGTGGTGAGGGCGGGGGGGGGGGGGGGAGATGGGGGATGGTGAAGGATGCGGAAAAGGAAGGTATGCAGCCCAGAAGGGAAGGAGGGCTACATTGGCTCGGGGTCCCGTGCTTGCTACGCACGTATCCACAAAAGAGTTGTGGACCCTGGGGGTGTGGAGCTTGTCTGCATACAGTGTATGGCTTCCCTCCGTGGTGCCAGTTATTCGGCAGTGTATTCCAGCTGGATATCCAGTAATGGCGTCTGATTAACAGGGGCTCCCCTGTACCGTTGTATTTGCGTGTGCTTGGCCATAGATGTTAGGTCCTTACAAGTATGTCTTTTGGTCTTTTATGTTTCCATCTATGGTTGTGGTCGTAGTTCCCCAGATTCAGAATAAACGGATTCTGCGAATGTTTGGACTTTCTGTATAGTCTTGTTGTGAGTTTGTGGATGTGAGAGTCTCAATTCGGTATTCCCGGTGAACGTAGGCGATGGGTTTGTATCGTGGAGCATTGCTTATGATTTTGAGTACTTTGTTTTGTATGAGCTGCAGACAGCGCAGGCGTGTAGGCGCAGCGTATCGCCAGACAGGAGCTGCGTACGTCATCAGGGGTCGAATAAGTGTCATGTATATGGACTTAGACACCCTTCTGTTCAGTGTGCTACGCCTGTTGAGCATAGGATAGAGCTGTTTGAGCCTCGCGCTAGCTCGGTTGGTCATGTGTTGTATGTGGTCCCCCCACCCCCAGAGTGTCTCCAGCCAGACACCGAGGTATTTGACTTTCTCACGGAAACATATTGGGCGTGCATGTACAGTTATTGGTCTGCAGTGTCGGTGTTTGAGCAGTTGCTTCGGTCTTCTAGTGAACAGAACGGCTTCGCACTTGTCGACGTTTTCTCTAACACGCTGTTTCTCCAACCAAGGCTCAGCCACTCTGAGTGCATTCTGTAAGCGTGATGTAATGTTTGATGGTTTCCAATCTTGCGCGAGGATGGCTGTGTCATCCACGTAGATTGCCATCGTTGTGTTGTGTGTGGTTGGGAGATCGTTTATGTAGAGGTTAAACAGTAGGGGCCCTAGTATGCTTCCCTGGGGTACTCCCGTGTGTATACCGTGTCGTGTTTTGTTTTCCCTGCACGTCAGTGTTGAAACTCCTGTCTGTGTGGTATGAGTGTATTAGACGCACCAGCCCGTCGAGGAATCCCGCGTCCCTGAGTTTGCGAATGAGGCAGTTGTACCATAGACGGTCGAAAGCCTTTTCAATGTCCAGGAACACCACCCTGTTGCTTTGTTTGTGTTGAAGCCATGTGTTATATGTTCAACGACCCGTAAGAGTTGTTGTGTTGTGGAGTGGTGATTCCTGAAGCCGAACTGCTCCGGTCTCAGGATGTCATTTGTTATGCAGTGCCTAGCGATGCGTTTGAGAATCACCTTCTCAACAATCTTACTGAGCGAGCTCAGAAGGCTAATGGGTCGGTAATTTTGTGGGAGGCTACGGTCTTTCCCCGGCTTCCTGAACATCAGGACCTTGGCCGTCTTCCAATGGGCGGGAAAGTGTTGGTGTTTTAGTATGGCATTAGTTATGTGTATTAGGTACTCAGTTGCTTTATCCGTGAACTCCTGGAGGACACGGTTTTGAATGTCATGACCAGGGGCTTTCCTAGCAGCGGAATGCATTATAGCACAGGAGACTTCGGCTGTGCTAGCATGTCGAATGTCGTCGGGCGATGGTTGGGTTAGAATGCGTGTACCCTTCTGGTCAATAGCTAGTGTGAACACTGTATCTGATGGTACCAGGTTCGGTGTGAATGACGCTGCGAGTGTGCGGGCCATTAGTTCTGCTTTCTCTTCCGCTGAGTATGCAGGTCCGTCAGGCCCTTGAAGCGTTGGGGTATATATTTTCTCCCTGGTGAAGTGTCGGGCTAGTTGCCACACGCCAGGCCGCGCGGTGTTCAGCCCTTCCACCCCTTCGAGTTTTTGGTTCCACTGTTGTGTTCTATGTGTTTGTATTTTATCGTGTACGATGCCCTGTAGCCTGTTAATGTGCCGTTTGAAGTACTGACGCCTGGTGCGCTGCCATTGTCACCTGAGGCGATGCCTCATTGAGATTAGACCCAGGATTTCCTGGCGCAGGGCCGCACTGTGTTGTTGTGAGGTGCGATCAGGTATGGTGCCAGCCATTGCGTCCTGGACGGCGTTCCTGAGTGTTTCTACTGCCTCGTCAATTTCTGATGTTTCGTTAATTTCGTGTATGGGTGGGATGTGGTTATCGAGCGTTTCCTTGAACAATGTCCAATTCGCACGCCCATAGTCCAACATCCTGCGTTGTTCCATGTGCTGCAGTGTTTCATCAATGTATAGTATTACAGGTTGGTGGTTTGAGGGCAGTGTCCCCTCTGATAGGGAATGTGCGTCGGTTCAGTCGGCGCTAGTATAATGTAGTTTCTGCCTGGTGAATGTCCATACAGTTTTTTGCCGTTGGGATTTCGTATGCGTGAATTCCATTCTGGGTGTTTAGCGTTCAGATCTCCAGCGACTATTACTTGCGGTGAGATGTTGAGTAGTGTTCTGATATCGCGTGTTGAAATGCCTACATTACTGTTGTATACCGATATCAGTGTGGTGTAGGCTCCGTTGAACTTGACTCTGACGGCCGTAGCCTCGATTTTTTCCAGTTCAGGGAGTTCTATGTTTGTGTGCTCAATGTCTTTGAGTATGACGATTGCAGTTCCACCTGCCACGGAGTCGCCCGGTCGGTCGGTACGATAGACGCAGTAGCCAGGAAAGTTTAATTGTTTGTGCGGTTTAAGCTTAGTCTCGCTCAGTAGCGCGACAAGGATTCCCTTGCGCTCCATGAATGCGGCAAATTGTGCCCTTTTGTTGTGGATCGAGTCTGCATTCCAGAACAGTATCTGTGATAGTGTGTGCGGGTTTGCGTTATGGGCCGGTGTGGTATGTTATTCATGTAAGAGTGTGAAAGTGGGTTGTGATGGCAGTGTGTATGACAGCCTAGTATTGCCCGGGTTCGGCGCTCATGTGCTGGGTGATGAGTGTAGTGACGGCCGTCAGCACCTTGGTAAGGACTTGAACGGTCGTGTGTCGAGGGAATAGTGATGTGTTGGTGTTGGGTGTGGCAGCCTCAGGTGCTGCTGTAGATTTAGCGGCCGCTTGTGTGGGTATTGGCGTGTTGTTAGGAGTGGCGTTTGTGTTTTGTGACAGAGGTTGTGGCGCCTGTGTTACTTCTGTGGTGAGGGGGATGGTAGTGTGAGTTACAGTCTCGGTGTCTCGTTGACTGTTTTCCTGTGTGTTATTGGTCTGTTGTTGCTGGGTGACCTGTTGTGGTGATTTCGTGTTCCCCGCCCTGTGTTTGCGTGTACGTCTATTCCTCCTCTGGGCTTTGGGTTCTGGGTGTTCTTGTGTGGGTGTGTTTTCCTGTATAGCGTGCGTTTATTCGCAGCACGTGACTTCCGGTAGTGCGGTCGTGTTGTTTGGTGGCATAGGTGTTGGTACCGATGCTTGTTGGTTTTCAGTGTCGTCTGTGGCTGTTGTGTAGCTGTTGCAGCGGTTGTTTCGCGTGTGTGTGAAGGGCGCTGAGGTTCCGCGGCCTGTGCCGTTCCACCAGGGCGTGCAACCTTGGCTAACCTTACGCCGTTCCTTACTAGGTTCGGCGCTGGCCTTGGGCGTGGAATGTCATATTGTACGCTGTTCTTGTCTTGTTTACGCTTCAGCGCCTGTTTGTATGCATGTCTGCTGCCGCAATCTGCAGCAGGTACACCGCACTTGGAGCTTGTTCACTGCGGGAAAGTCCACAGACGCCACCCAGCCACTGTTCCGACACCATCGCTCGTGCTCTATTACAGAGAGCTTCTTCTCTGTTGATGCTGAGAGCTGGACTCTGACTCTTGCTGCATTATTTGTAAGGAGTCCTGATACATTTGGAGAAATACAATAATGTAAATCTTCTGTTTACTGTGATAACTTGTTCGCTAATCATTTCTGTTCTTGCCCAGCTTTCCTAAAACGACCGCTGCCGCACCAGTGTGTAGCCCGCCTGTCCTTACAGTTGTGTAAGAAGACGTAAAAAAAAGTAAAAATAGTAGAATAAGATCAAGAGACGAACACAGTAAGCAGATTCAAAGATATGTTGGTTGCAGAACTTGTTCGTAGATGAAGAGACTTACAGGGGATAGAGCAGGATGGAGAGCTGCAACAAACCAGTCTCTGCATTGAAGGCCCGGGGAAGCAGTGTTAACATTAATTAATTAATACTTTTAGTCCTACTCATTCAAATACGTTTAAAAATATTTTTACTAGTTTCTAAATAAACATTTGTTCACGGAATAGAAGGAATTGTGAATTGTCGAGAAGAAATGATGTTAGGCTAGATTCAAAACTTGCTCTGCTACCTGAGCTAATCATCAAAAATGTTTGTTCCTGCATACTGAACTACTTTATGAGCCACTGACAGCTTTAATAACGTGTAATAAAGGTCAATTTTCTTGTAGCGTTCTAGGTATGGATTCTTGTCAAATTATGGTGGATTATTTATAAGGTATTTCATTAGCGAATACATGTATTGTGGTGGTCCAGTTAATACGTACAACTCTTTGAAGAGCGAATGTAAACACCATACATTACTCTCACAGCACAACATATCACTCCTACTGTTGTTTCCTGCCTAACCCCACAATGCTATGCAGAACTAGGCATTTCTTGATGTGAAACACAACGCAGTGCTGTGTGCGGTTAGGCTAAAAACAGGGCAAAAGGAGGAAATATCTCAAAAACGTGCAAACAGACGAGGTCTCCTGATGAGAAGGAGAATCAGACATAAAGTACCGAAGGCAAAAATTAACTTCTTTTGTGACGAACTGTTTTTCGATCGATCTAGAAAGGAAACCAGACTGTAAATATCTTTCATTACCGACCACTGATGATGTTTTATATCAATGAAACGAAAAGTGTTTGGCGACAAAATACACTTTTTCTCGTAGTTCGACGGTGGATTTAAAATACCTCCAGTTGTACTTTTTCCTATGTAGCATGCGCGTCCGCGTCATCGTATTTTATACGTTTCCGTCTGGCACATAGATAGCTAACACATACCTACGAGAAAAGTCGCTGCAATTCTAGTGATCTCGATACATTATTCTGTCTGGAACTTGTTCGAGAAAAGTCGCGAATATTCTACTGTTTTTCTTGTACAGAGAACCTTCGAGGTCGATAATGAACAAGGATCGACTTAACGGCTTAGCTCTGTTGAACATTCACAGCGCCATTGATTGTCCTATTGACGATGTAATTAACCAACTTCCCGGAAGAATATGCGCGTAGGATTCATCGTTTGAGGAAGAGGAACACAATTGTAACTTTTTTATATTGTCTTGTACCCGTATACGTGTACAATCAGTTTAAATAAAACTTTCTTAAACTTTGCATGCGACTTGATTATTTTTTATTACGGTAGAAGTAAAGGTAGCTCAAGATATCTTTAGCGCCCCCACCTTGAGGTTTTTCTGTATCCTTCGGTTTCATGACGAACTTTCAAAGACTTTAAACACGATATCTGTATGGTGCAAAAAGTGACAGTTGACTCTAATTATGAAAAATGTGAAGTCATCCACATTAGTACTAAAAGGAAACCTCCAAATTTCAGTTACACGATAAATCACACAAACCTAACTATAGAGTTAGGGTTTACAACTGCGAATAACGTAAATTGGAACGATCGCATACATAATATTGTGGGGAAACCAAACCAAAGACTGCAACATTTTTGCAGAACACTTAGAAAATGTAATAGATCTGATAAAGAGACTGTCTACACGACGCTTATCCGCCTTCTTCTGGAGTACAGTTGTGCGGTGGGCGATCTGCTTCTTATAGGATTGACGGAGGACATAGAAAAAGTTCAAAAAGGGAGAGCTTATTTTGCATAATCTCGAAATCGAGGAAAGAGTGCCACGGGTTTTATACACGAATTGTGGTGACAGTTATTAAAACAAAAGCGTTTTTCACTGCGGCAGGACCTTCTCATTATATTTCAGTCACCAACTTTCCACGCAGAGTGTGAAAATATTTTGTTGGCGCCCACCTACATAGGGATAAATGATGATCATAATGAAAAGAGAAATCAGAGCTCGCACGAAGGATTTAGTGTTCGTTTTTCCAACGCGCTGTTCGAGTGTGTAACGGTAGATAAATAGCTTACAGAAGGTTCAATGAATCCTTTTCCAGACACTGCAAGACATGGAACTGCAGAGCAAGCATGTAGATGTAGATGAAGAACTTTATAAATCTGGAATTCTCACAATAATTACCTACCCCAGCTGGTTTAAGTACTAAAATCATTCCGTAATTATAAAATGAAATTAAGTTTTCTACAAACTGTTGAGCAGTCGAAGGAGAGCTTAAGGCAACAGTGATTTAAATTGCTGCCCAAGATCTGCTATTTCTCCTATTTGTTACATCATCGAGATACATTCATTTCTCATTTTTGCGAACAGTTGTGACATTTCATTTCTTCCTGCTTTTACATGTGACCATTATATCTAACCATCAACAATAATAGTTTGTAATATGATCCACCAGTCGGTCCCCAGCTGAGATTAATTAATAACCCGTTCCTCTATCAGTACTTTGACCAACTGCGCCTGTGCGGATCATAGAAATAAATAAATGCTTGAACGTCGCTAGCTTAACCTTACTCGACGATTCTCGAAATAGCATAACAGCTCACATTAAACGAAGTACACTGGTTAGCATTTCGCTAATTGTCATATAAAAACAAGAGAACAGTAATTGCTACTCGAGTCAGGTTTCGATTAAGAATTTCTCAAGCAACCTCTCACCCGCTCTGGAGATGCTCGTTACGCCAAGCCTGCTCCCTACCTCTGACCACCTAAAAGCAACCTCTTATTCGACTACACAAGCAGTTGACCTCGTTTCGTTGATTGGCTTCTGGGAGTCTCCTGCACCCCGCTCGTCCAAAGTTGCCAACCCAGTTGGCTTCTGTAGGTATGCTAGTGATCCACTCTAGTATGGGAATGGCAGAAAACCTCGAGTCCGTTACGTTTCCTAGTAAGATCTAATTTATATATAGCACTAGCTTACCGCCCACTGCTTCACTCGCGTAGACTGTATGGCCTGCACGGATTGTTTCTGTTTTTTTAATCGAATTTGTATGTTGTTCACAAATTGCGGCACCTTCTAAACTTTTCATGCTAACTAAGGCCGTAGGAACATGATCTTTTCTGAATGTACTTATGTTGGTCAGTTGGGGTCCAAGGTTTTTGTTAACCATGCCATTTGCTTTGTTGTGGATCTATTTCCATCGAAACTTTCATCCCTTAACACATATTTCTTATAACCAACCAAGATGCGAAATTGAAATTTTCATAGATTTAGCTTTAAAAACTTATTAATGAAATGAAATACCTTCTTAAAAATTTTCATTCCCTAATTCACCCCCATAGGGGTTGAATTTCCAAAAACAGTGAAACAAGTAGGTTTTAATTTTTAACAGAGAAGCCAAATACAGATTTTCATTATGTTAGCTTTGAAAATGCTCTCATAATGAAATAATTTCATATAAAGTTTCGTCCCCCATTTCACTCCCTTCTGCGCTTGGATTTCGAAAAACTCTGAAACATGTACTTTTTTCATTTCCAAGCAAAAAGTCAAATACTAATTTTCACAGATGTAGCTTTAAAAATGCTTCACTAGTTCTTTAATAACGATTTATTTTCAAGCAAACTTTCATGCACTACTGCACCCTCTCAGTGGTTGAATTTCCAAAAATGCTGAAACATGTATTTTTTTTAAATTTCTGACTGAGAAACCCAATTCCAATTTTCGTAGTTCTGGCTTGAAAATTGCATTAATAAGGACATATCTTCAAAAAGAGATTTCGCCACTTAGGAATGGAATTTCGAAAAATCCTTTCGTAAACGATGCCTACAGCCAAAGATTCATATTCTCTCCAAATTTTAAGATTCTGTCCATAGCAGTTTTGCGCTGGGCAATGACCAGTCAGTGTATCAGTCTGTTCATATTTCACTCCCATAGGGGTTGAATTTCCAAAAACAGTGAAACACTTTTTTTTCGTTACCAACCGGGATGTTAAACATCAACTTTCAAAGATTTAGATTTGGCTTTACGATGCTTATACAATGAAATGTTTTTAGAGTACATTTCATCCCCTTGTGGACTGCGTTTCCAAAAACCGTAAAATGCGTACTTTTTTATTGCTAATAGAAAAACCAAATACAAATTTTAATAGCGATAGCTTCAATAATGATTGGATAATGAAATATTTCCATAAAAACTTCCATTCATTATTTCAAATCCATAGGGCTCGAATTTCCAAAAACAGTGAAACGTGCATTTTTTTATTTCTAAGCGAGGAAACAAATTCAAATTTTCATAGACGTAGCGTTAAAAATGCATTCACCACGACATAATTTCACAAACCTTTTCTTCTCCTATTTCACCATCTTACGGGTACAGTTTCGAAAAACACTGAAACACGAATTTTTTTAACATCTTCAACTTCTACAGTCCTGTCTTCCTCAGTTGCGTGTAGTGTTGCAGTATACAGATAATTTTTACTTTTTGGACCGTCTGACTAAAACAACATAATCACCATCCTACAGACATGGAACAAGAAATGGTAATAATGGGAATAAGCAACCATGACAAATATCATTCACGCATGCAAGAAAACTTTCACATTCAGAAAGCCATCGCTGAGAACAAACATGTGATAAATGACCAAACACACATCAGTACAGGCTCCCTACTACAGTTAAAAAAAGAAATGATATGATAAAAATCGTTCCTCTCACACAAGGAGCAAAAAGATCTCCCTTCGCCTTCTGCTGGACACACACACACACACACACACACACACACACACATAATTCAGAAATAACACTTGACAGTGGCAATAACATATGATATTTGGCAATAACATTCGACAGTCGGCGAAACAAACCAAAACATTGCATCACAACAAATGTTCATTTCCTAGTTCTGTGAAATGGGGAAAAAACCGCAAGTGACAATTATGAGGAGAGTAACGGCACCAAAAATGGAACAGAAACGTAATATGCAGAAAATCGTCCACGAAACCTGTAAGTAGAATTTGAAATTTTACTACATCATAGCAAAAGCCAACCACCAGAAATGTTTATAACTAACAGGTATATTGCCCCAAAATGTAAACCAAATAGTAAAAATATGTACATATTCCACACCTTGTAAAGAATAAAGGCGAAATGCGTATGGCAGGAAAATTGTTTCATTCAGTTGTAGTCAGACGGTCCAGAAAAGCGGAAAGTATCAATACACCGTAAAAAAACATTTTTTTTTTATTTGTAACCAAGGACTCAATAACCACTTTTCATAGATGGAGCTTCAAAAATACTTCCGTAGTTCTTTAATAATTATCTATTTAAAGAAATTTTTACCTTCTATTTCACCCTTATACGAGTTGAATTTTCAAAAATGCGAAAAACGTATTTCTTTACTTCCGACCGTGAAACCAAATACCAGTTTTTCGTAGGTCTAGCTTCAAATTCCCTTAATAGCGACATATTTTCCGAAAACCTTCCATCCTTTATTTCACCCCCTTGAAACTGGGAGAGGAGAGTCTGCCAGGACACTGCCTTTTACGGTACATATATAGGTTATGACTGCTAACTCTCTGGCGGCTCAAGGCAAAAATTGAACAGTCGCATTGTAGGCTTTTCAAGAAAATTAATCTTTGAAATATCACACGATGTTGCACCTTTTTTTATCGTCGTAATAAAAGTAATCGTATTCCGTCTAAGTTATTAGCCTTTCCAGAAGGAAAGTTAAATACAGCAAACACTGTAAGTTCCCTCAAAAATAAATTGCTTTGCGTCAAGTGAATAAATATGTTAAATATCTCATATCAACTCCTCCCCAACAGGCCACGAAGGCCCAAAGGTACCGACCGGCCACCGTGTCATTCTGAGCCCACAGGCGTCACTGAATGCGGATATGGAGGGGCAGGCTGCTACTTCTCAATGAAGTAGGCCCTCAGTTTGCCTCACAAGGGCTGAGTGCACCCCGCTTGCCAACAGCGCTCGGCAGACCGGATGGTCACCCATCCAAGTGCTATCCCAGCCCGACAGCGCTTAACTTCGTTGATCTGACAGGAACCGGTGTTACCACTGCAGCAAGGCCGTTGGCATCTCATATCAAAGAGTGCAGTAAATTTCAAATGACGTACAATTTTTATGCATTTCAACTAATTATTCCATTTATTAGTTTACGTAATTACATATACATTGCACTAACATCTACCGAGGAGAAGAACAGAGAAAGGAGCGGGATTTTGAAACAGTCGACATGCTTTCCATAATTTTTAGTAGTCGGCGAGCAGAACTGAACAATAAGAACGATTTTAGACTACGCGCTCTGTTGCCAAATCAGCGGCGTGCTGATCCTTTGTGTTCTCTCTCACTCACGTGGCTGACTATTACGATAATAAGCAATGCATATGTAATCAAATACTGATATGCTTTACAGATTCACTTATTTATGTCTTGGTTACATTTAATGTAAATAATTTAGAAATAAAAAAGTAATTTTGTCTGCGTATCGCAAGTCCGCCTGTGTAGTAACGTATGAAAATATTCGTTACGCTACAAATTCTTAGTTAACAGAATTTTTATTATGTAAATATTTTTCGCCTCTCTAAACATTATATGCCTATTTATGTGGCTTCTCGTCCGTTATGAGATCAAAGAACGAAGCCACTTAAATCCAAAAATACTGATTTAATTACATACACGTTTGCACCCAGCTATCTCTATTGGACTGAGCGATGTATGGAATTATGTTTGAATTTTGCTGGAAGTCACTTCCAACTGCTCTCGTCATCAAACTCTGGATGACTATAATCTGAGTAATTTGTGCTCAGTATTAAGAAAAATTAGATCTTCACGTGTTCTTTATGATGTCATATCTACTGAACTACGTATTGTATAATGATGTAATTAGATACCTACAGTGGTATATGTGTCTCTGCAACAAGTCTTGCGAATAGATTTACGTGGTAGTCGGTTATAGGCGCTTCAGTCTGGAACCGCGCGTCCGCTATGGTCGCAGGTTCGAATCCTGCCTCTGGCATGGATGTGTGTGATGTCCTTAGGTTAGTTAGGTTTCAAAATGGTTGAAATGGCTCTGAGCACTATGGGACTCAACATCTTTAGTTAGGTTTAAGTAGTTCTAAGTTCTAGGGGACTGATGACCTCAGATGTTAAGTCCCATAGTGCTCAGAGCCATTTGAACCATTTTTTACGTAATAGCACAACCTGGAGAAAATTGTCCGACCACTGCATAGGTTTTTTTCCCCTTTATTCCTACAGCATCCGGATGGTTGGGGCCGAAAACAGTGGCCCTCCGATATTCTCCCATTTTTTGCTTAATTCTTGTCGCAGTACAGACTGTTTATCAGTAACCTCACCACGACTCTTTGAAGTACCGAACTCCCATGTATGGAATCACGTTTGAATTTTGCTGGAAGTCACTTCTAACTGCTCTCGTTATCAAACTCTGGGTGACTATAATCTGCGTAATATGTGCTCAGTGTTAAGAAAAATTAGATCTTCACATGTTGTTTATGACGTCATATCTACTGCACTACGCATTGTACAATGATGTAATGAGATACCTGCAGTGGTATATGTGTCTCTGCAACAAGTCTTGCGAATAGAGTTACGTATTAGTAAACAGATAGTAGTCATGCCTGAAGGTTCTACTGTAAGAACAACGAAAATGTACTTAGCAATAAACTTTTTTCCTTCCAATATTTTGTAACAGCTGTCATCGAGATGCAATTTCGAAAAGGTTCAAAATTACGTGTAAAACTTGTTGGGAGTCTCTAAATGCTCTCATTCTCAAATACTGGATGATTACAGTGCGAGTAATTTGCGCGCCATAAATTACGTTGCCTCAAACCATACACACAATTACTTACCTTAATAACTGAGATTGTACCTCTTAACGAGTAGATTATCACAGCGTTATAAATAAATTAGGTCAATAATTATAAAAATTATGAAAATCATATTTTTGTTGCCCCTGGTACAAGTTTGATGCGCAACATGCACCTACGAAAAGGTGACAATGTAAGAATTTTCGCCGTTTAGTATTCTAGATCCTTTGTTGACTTAAACAAAGCTTCAAAACAAAGTAATGAATGCGTATATTTGAACAAATTTTTTTTATAAATTGAGAAACATAGAATAACAAATTTGAAAATCAAATTGATGCGACAATAACACGAATCCTTTTACATTATTTCCCTGTCGCTTAGTATAAAATAGTAACAAACAAAACAAGATCCATCATACATTTTCGTTGTATTCCATTATTTTCTTAAATCAAAGATCACAAAAACTTCCGCTCTTTTGTGGTAGACCTGACAAGGAAATAAAGAAGATGATAACTAGTCAGTGAGTTACTCTTCGTCGCCAACATGTCATTTTTTCCGCTTTTGTTGCGGTGGCTTACTTGGTACGACGAGAGACGCTCCATTTCCTAGAAACAAGATACAAGTTTCACCGTACCAGGGATACGTCTTACGGAACTGTAACCGAACACAGTCCAATCTGAATCGTGGATGAAACTCCAACGTCTTCCCATTTTATAGCCCTCCAATCCATTGCCTTCACCTTCTTCTTTGCCTCCCGTTCTCGCCTTCCGTCTTCCCCTTTCTTTTACCGAGTGAGGTGGCGCAATGGTCAGCACACTGGACTGATTCATGAGAGCGACGGTTCACATCCGCCTACGGCCATCGAGATTCAGGCTGTCCGAGGTTTCCATAAATTGCTCCAGGCAAACGACGGGATGGTTCCTTTGAAAGGGCGTAGGCGATTTGCTTCGCGAGTCTTAACAATACAAACTGGTGCCCCCTCTCTAATAACCTTGCTCTCGATCGAACGTTAAAACCTACATTTTTCTTCCGACCTGGTAATATCTCCACATTAAATACGCACAAACATAACAGCTATAATAGAGTGCAAATTAATTGGGACGAGCTCATATTTTACATGGAATTGAAGTTGGTTTGCTGTAATCAATTCTGTCCACCCAATTGTTGTACTATTGGCGGACTATTGTTGCCTTTACTATGAACAACAATTTTAAGTCCCCTCCAGTTCGGTTGAGTGCTTGTATGGGTAGCAACCACGGTCTCATCTTCGAGGGGGTGGTGGGGGGGGGGGGCAGGAAGAAGTGTTCCACCCTTTTTCCACAATATATTTTGAAAAGCAGTTTCAATTTTTTGAGTCTTAGTTGACAAAAAATGACTCCGTTGAATGAATTTATCCAAGGTTAACTAATTACAGATACCGAAACTCTTCTGCATTAAGAGCGAAGGGTACCTGTACGTGATGGATCCCGTTGGAGATCGGTGTTCGTGATGGTGTCCATAAAAACGAGGTAACTATTAACATGAAAGGATGAAGTCGATATATGGATATATATATGAAAGAAAAACCTTTGATGTTTAAATTAACTGAGTTGCCGTATTTGCACATTTATGATAGTTGAATAAATATTAAATAAATAACTTGGCCATATTTATCTGTTGCACAGCGGGTAGCAGTAGCACTTAAAAATGGAAGTTAGGGGGAATACATAAGCACTTGCTGTGGTAAAAATATCACGTTTTACACAACTGAACAAACTAATGAACTGAACAACTAATAAACTGGTGATGGTTGCTGTTATTGACAGCAGTCTCGGCTAAGTTACCAAATTCGTTTACAACTGCGTCTTGGAGACCCCAGCACGATTTGTCATTAAGTATTAATTATGGAGGTGTCAGTGGCGACATTAATGCACATATACAGATATCAGGGAGATTCAGGACAAATGGCAAACATAAAGAAAAACTTCACCAGCAGGAACATGTTTGGCAAACGGTCGTTCCCTTGGCTTGAGTGAACGAAGCAAGTGAACAAGTATTCATCGATAAGAATAAACTGTTAATAATTGCGCTATAGAAGAAGTTCTACCCGAGAATCAGTTACTGTGGCATGAAACGATTCTCACAATACGCGAAAGCGTAGTCATCACATACAAAACTTCTGCATAAAATGAATGATAAGATTCAGAATATCTAAGCAAATTGGACAGGATATATTACCGTAAGACATTATCTGCGAACTTAAGGCTCTCTGATTCGTACTTAACACGTACTGAGACAACAACGACTTGCGGAAACTAGATTACGAACTGAGACTGAAATTGGCGAAGTTTCAGAAATCTGTGGGACCTGAGTTTCTCCTGGCATATAACTTTCAAATAACTTCCGGGAATTCAGCCAGGTAACACTTTCAGCGACCGCCGACGTTTCGGCGGTAGAACACCCCGCCATTTTCAAGGTAAACTGCAACGGACAGACGACGTACATGCCAATTTAAAACCTCGGTTATCGGACTAAAGCAGGAGAGATAAGTCACAGACTGAACACTAGAGCCACTAAAGACGACCAAAGTCAGAGATATCGATAGTGAGGCTACGAATTCGCAGGTGAGGTAGCATTGACTCTGTCTCTCTGTTTTTAGACAAGGGAGAGAGCCGGATTCCAAACAGAGTTTAAACAAAAACCTCCAGCCCTGTTAACGAGGTTGCTCGCTAATTTAATCTCAACTGCCTCCTTAATAACACTGTCCCAATAGCTGAACGTGCATGCCAATATCTCGGTGTTATTATATAACATGGGGTGACCAGTATCCAAGCAATGTTCGGCAAATAGCAGATCTACTTGGCTGCTATAATCGTGTGTGCCGTTTATGCTCAGTACATCGGTCCTCCACGGTCCTGATATTTTGACCAATATATGCCATGCCGCAGCCACAAGGAATACGATATACAACCGCCTTACGCAGACCATGATCATCCTTAACAGAACTCAAAAGCGCTCTAATTTTAGATGGACGTCGGAAAGCACATTTCACATCGTATTTCCGAAAAGTACGACCTATCTTCTTGGTAGTGTTTCCTAAGTAAGACAAAAAGGCAATAGACTTTAGGTATTGACTTCGAATTATCATTAATCACCCGGTGTTCAAATGGTCGATAGCGCAACGCACGTTCAATTCGTCAATCACCATAACCATTTTGACGAAATGCAACTCCAAGATGGGACAGCTCAGCTGGCAAAGTCTCAGGAGGTAGTTGAGGCACTTGAGATTAAATTAGCGAGCAACCTCTTTAACAGGGATGGAGGTTTTGTTTAAACTCTGTTTGGAATCCGGCTCTCTCCGTGGTCAAAAAACAGAGGGACAGAGTCAATGCTACCTCACCTGCGAATTCGTAGTTTCACTATCGATAGCTCTGACTTTGGTCATCTTTGGTGGCACAAGTGTTCAATGTGTGTGTTATCTTTCCTGCTTCAGTCCGAGAACCGTGGTTTTAAATTTGCATGTACGTCGCCTGTGCGTTGCAGTTTGCCTTGAAAATGGCGGGGTGTTCTACCGCCGCAATATCGGGGGTCGCTGAAAGTGTTACCTGGCTGAATTCCCGGAAGTTATTTCAGAAATCTGTTCAGTTATACTACACTCATGAGGTCACCAACGAACCAAATCAGACTGAACTGAGAAGATACATCACGAGTCCACGAATTTGAACAGAGCTAGACCAGAACAATGGCTTCCATGTGTGGCTCAGTCCAACTGGTTATAATGTTCCAAAATTAACAAGGAAAATTCCGTATACCGCACAACGAGCAATGAGTAATGAGAGCAAGACGTTAATTTTGACTGTAGTTCATATCTACAAAAATAAGATAATGAATTAACTATGAATATGCACACTCACACTTAGTCGATATCGGCCGTCTCGCGTCTCCCGGAGCACTGCCGAGCGAAATCTTTTGGAACCCATGCGTCTCGTTCCTCCAGACGTGCCCAGAGAGGTCCTTATTGGGTGGTGCCAACCTGTACAAGCGCTTCGTCCAAGGCGAACGGAAACCTCTTTGCTTTCTGGTACATGCTGTATAGGGCTGGCTATTCTGCAATAGTCGTAGACTACAATTACTCCCACAGATCTAGACACTGAAATGTATGTTGTACACTCTCATTCATGCTTTTCATTCATCAGGTGAGAGGAGGAAAGGATGTATATACTGAAATATTGCACACAGATGTATTGAAGATAAGTGTGGGGCACCAATAATTACAAAAATCTCAGTGTAATCAAGAGAATTAGTGACAAAGATAATACACAATGTGGCCCTATATACACAATCAGCTGCTCAGTCTTTTTCAAAGTAGTTTACAATTTTCGCACAGAATTAAGGTCCCATAGGTGGGGACATTCAGTTAAATGTTAATCAAAATCATGAAGAAGCTACGTACAGACCCTTCAACAGTTAATGATTTCCAGGATTTATTAACGTTTCAGTAAATCAAATCCATTTATATCATACTGTAAGTAGGCTGTTTACGTTTTTATGTTGGTAACGCCACGTAGTGCCCCGTATGAAAATCACTGACTGTGCTGTGTACAGTCTGTGGCTGGTCGGCATTGTTGGAATATTCGGTATTGTAATGTTGGGTAGTTGGACGTGAACAGCGCGTAGCGTTGTGCAGTTGGAGGTGAGCCGCCAATAGTGGCGGATGTGGAGAGAGAGATGCCAGAGTTTTGAGCGGACGATCTGGACGTGTGTCCGTCAAAAAAAGGAAATTTGTTTAATTGGATGTCACAAAATTTTATATATATATCAGCTGCTTCTGTATCAAATAACGTAAGTTTTTCCAGCACTGTCATTCATAATTTTTCAAAGTGGACGTTTCAATACACTAAAAAAACAGTACTTCAAGTTTTAATGAGTTACGTTGGTGCGACTAAGAGTGATAAACGATCGGGTTATATGAGCGCGAAACTGCTTGGTTTTGCTGTAAGTTTGAAACAGAGGTCACTGGGAGGCACAGCGCTAACAATAGAACGCCACGCGACCGTCACTTAATGTCCGATGTTGATACAATAATAAAGTTATAATCTGTGTATTTTGTCATGAGGAACTGCTATGGAGGGAATTTAAGGCAATTAGTCAATATCTTTTTTAAAAAAAAAAAAGAAACAAAGCAATGATGATCAAAAAATGTTCTTTAAAAATGTATTGCTGCTTACTAAATGGTACCACTAAAATTTATTAGAACACCTATTTTATAGTAGTGTATCAACAGTTTTTTTTAAACTGGTCCAAATATAGCGTTTAACCTTTTACAGTCTATACACATAATTTTTCTTTATGCTTCCCCACAAAAAAGTTTTATGATAAACGAGCAATTTGCGCATCACGATCTCACCAGTGTTACTCAGTAATAGAAAACTGGGCATTCCGAATTTTTTGATGTAATCTTTTATAGCAATAGGATTTCAGCCATTTTTCCTTTCTTAAATTGGTTTTGATGATAAAATAATAAAGTATTTTAAAATGTAGAGGTCTTCATCTGTTACTTTTATACTTGGTCATCGCAACATACGCTTTAACCCACGATTAAGTTGGTAGGTTTTAGGAGCCTCAAGTGCCGTTGAAATATATAGTCTGAGGCATTCAAAATACTCCAAAAAGTGGTTTTATGCCCTAATTTTTTCACTTTGTTTTTCAGGGAGATCTCTCATTTGGACCCCTTTGTAATCTATACCCTGTCCACTAGGAGTCTCCCTCTCTTCAATAATTTTGTTCTGTTGAATCCATTGGTAGCAATAGCGTGTGTCATTTCTGTTTTCTCGACTGGAAGACTTTATTTTTATGTTAAAGTGGACGTTCCACCTAAGAAGTGAGCAAATATATTTGCCCTCCACGAACACATATCTGTGACTGTACGACATATTGCCTCTGTTAATGGTGTGAGAAAGTCTACTGTCTAAAAACTTAGGACGTTTAGTGATACTGCCTCAGTGTCTGCAAAGAGTACAGACAGATATTGACAAAAACGAAAAGCCACCCCTGTAACTGATCAAATTCTACTTAGAAGCAGTAGAATTCATCCTTGTAAGATACGTAGGGACCTTCAGAGAGATGTATTGCTACTGGGGTTGAAACTGACTCTCCAGCAGCACAGCATAAACATCTTCAGTGTGGGCGGAAGATACGAAATCCAATAGAGAAGCAGTTGTTAACAACTGCCATAACGAAAAACTGTTGGCATGGACCTAGATATATAAATTTTGGACCTCCAATGCAATTTTTAGTGAAGAGTCAAATTTTTTCGTTCAGTGAGACAGAGCAATGGTTGCCACGCGTAGCCTCATGAGATAGTGAGAGCTGAGCATCTTGAACAGACTGTAAAATGCACTCCCAGAAAATGGTTTTGCGATATGTACACTGCAGGTGGTCCAGGGGCACTAGCTCTAGTTTATGGCATGATGATTTCAACCAAATACATGAAAATCCCTCCCCACCTCCCATGGACCATGGACCTTGCCGTCGGTGGAGAGGCTTGCGTGCCTCAGCGATACAGATAGCCGTACCGTATGTGCAACCACAACTGAGGGGTATCTGTTGAGTGGCCAGACAAACGTGTGGTTCCTAAAGAGGGGCAGCAGCCTTTTCAGTAGTTGCAGGGGCAACAGTCTGGATGATTGACTGATCTGGCCTTGTAACACTAACTAAAACGGCCTTGCTGTGCTGGTACTGCGAACGGGAAACTACAGGAAGGGGAAACTACAGCAAGGGGAAACTACAGCCGTAATTTTTCCCGAGGGCATCTAGCTTCAGTGTATGAGAGCTGCATGAAACCAGTCTCAGGACTGAAGACCACAACAACAACAACAACATTAAAATCGTTTGGCGCAGGATTGTGCCATTCCTGTAGACCTTAGCAGATGGAGGAGGAATATTTTACATGATATGGCCCCGTGTCTCACTTCTAAAGAAGTCAAGACGTTTATGGAAGAAAACATTAATGTGCTTCAATGGCGCAGTGATTCACCAGACTTAAATGGCATAGAAAATTTGTGGAGGACCGTGAAAAGACGTCGTGGTAAAATGGACTGTTCAACAAGTCCATGTTCATTGTGTTAGTAAGTGGTAAAAGTGTGGTTTCATGACAACGAACAATGAAATACTTGCTCTAACCTGGTCGAAACTGTGCCACAACGAATTCAGAAGCTCATCAAAGCGAAACGGAGCACATTATCTATTACTATTCTGTAAACTACTAACAGTATTACGTATATAGTAATAAATGTGTTCAGTTAAAGTTTAATAGTCTTGTCCTAATTACTTAGCCTACTACTGTATGTGTATTTACCTTTTTCCTACATATTTTTAAAAATATTGTGCTCAAATTCTTAAATGGAATTTTCAAGTCATGTGTGGATTGTAAAGTTGTATTGTTATTGTGTTTCTTTTTACTTACATTTGTAGCAGCAGGATTGTATACCAATATGCCAAAGAATTCACTATCGTAAAACATTATGTAGAATCTTACCTTGGTTAAGAAGTTAGCGCTCGCGACAGAATGTCTGCGTAGGAGAGTTGTATTCTGTCTATGGAACCAGAACGTAGCAGTCTGTCATGGCCTTAGCAGGGAGTTAGAAGTAAAGAGTTTTGTTTTAACTAAACAATTTCCAGTTTTCCATTACCTTTGTATAGATTGAATCGTACGCATATAGTAGAACACAAGGCAACGCTCTGTGATAATAAGTTGGGGTACAAAGTCAGTTTGTAATATGTTTCGTATGAGGGAATTAGATTAGGAAACGAGACACTTAAAGTTGTAGGTGAGTTTTGCTACTTGGGAGGCAAAATAACTGATGATGGTAGAAGTAGGTTAGGTTAGGTTAGTGTTGTTTAACGTCCCGTCGACAACGAGGTCATTAGAGACGGAGCGCAAGCTCGGGTTAGGGAAGGATGGGGAAGGAAATCGGCAGTGCCCTTTCAAAGGAACCATCCCGGCATTTGCCTGAAACGATTTAGGGAAATCACGGAAAACCTAAATCAGGATGGCGGGAGACGGGATTGAACCGTCGTCCTCCTGAATACGAGTCCAGTGTGCTAACCACTGCGCCACCTCGCTCGGTGTCGAAGTAGGGAGGACATAAAATGTAGACTGGCAATGACAAGACAAGCGTTTCTGAAAAGGAGAAATTTGTTAAAATCGAGTATAGTCTCAGGAAGTCCTTTTTGAAAGCATTTGCATGAAATGTATCCATGTATGGAACTGAAACATGGACGATGAAGAGTTTAGACAAGAAGAGAATGGAAGCTTTTGAAATGTGGAGCTACAGAAGAATGCTCAAGATTAGGTGGATAGATCACGTCACTAATGAGCAGGTACTGAATAGAATCGGGGAGAAAAGAAATTTCTCACACAGTCTGACTAGAAAAAGAGATCTGTTGGTAGGAGACATTCTGAGGCATAAAGAGATCACCAATTTAGTATTGGAGGGAAGCGTGGGAGGTGAAAACCGTAGAGGGAAGCCAAGAGATGAAAACAATAAGCAGATTCAGAAGGACGTGGGATGCAGTAGTTACTCAGAGACGAAGAGGCTTGCACAGGACAGAGTAGCAAGGAGAGCTGCATATAATGAGTCTCACTGAAGACCACAAAAACGAGTACAGTGGTCGAGTGGACGGTGGCATGTGCACTAGCAAGTGTGTAGTTGTTTTCTGATGTGACGCGAGCCGAATATTAGAGCAGAAGAAGCGTGGAGGCTTTTTGCTCTAAATAGGAATTAATAGCATCAGCCAAATCGTTTACATCACATATACCTGCAGAAATACAAATTGCACATAATTGCGCATCAAGAGCAAAACACACAAAAAAGTGAGTGATCTGTTTAACATGGAAGCCTTTTACATCTACATCATACTCCCCAAGCCATCTAATGGCGTGGGGAGGAGGGTACTTTTTATACCACTAACTGAGCCATCGAACGCTGTTCCCCTCGCAAATACCGCGTGGGAAGAATAATTGTCGTTAAGCCTGTGTTTTGCCTCTACTTTCACAAATTTTCTCCTCATGCTCATTACGTGAGACGTATGTGACGGGAAGTAATATGTTGTTCGATTCTTCCCCGAAAGTGCTCTCTAGAAATTTTAATAGTGAATCTCTCCTGATGCACAACGCGTCTCTTGTAACGACTGCAAATGGAGTTTGTTGAGCATCTCTGTAACGCTCCCGTGCCGACTAAACGATCTTTATTCATGGGGCTGCATTTGCTAAGAACGAAAGCTGGTGGTGTCTACGGTCCTTATCTATATGACACTATTGTAAATAGTTTTATTTAGGTTTACTTTTACTGCCTGTCCTTAATCAATTTGTATGCTTCATTTGGATGCTTTCTTTTCTACGTAGAACAACCTGAAGACACTGCTTCAACGCAGAGAAACCAGTCGTTAATACACCATCACTTCACAACTGTTTGCGGTTTATTCGAGTTCAGTTTACCAGGGTCCAGTGTGTCACGGCGTCTTCCGATAGCGACTGCCTTCAATTTTAAATTAGGTCACGGTTTACATACATGAATTGGTTTCAGTGAGGAGTATAATCTGAAGTGATTACTGTTTCCTTTTAGTAGGAAATTTCATTTAAAAACCTGTAAGGTGACCGTTTATTTAATTAACTATCAGTAATCCATCAGTTAATCGATTGCTCAGAATTAACAGCGTAGTTAGAAGCGGACCCACTAGACGTTAAACAGAGGTACTGTAGGTCTCTACACATGGTTCTCAGTGACAATAATTGTTCATACTAACCTGAATAATTCAAAGGACCGTTACTGAGAGGCGGAAAGCAGGACCCTTAGAACGTTTCCCATTTTAATAGCCTGTCACAGAGCTGCCCTCCGCCCCCTCCCCCCTTCCCCCTCACCCCCCCCCCCCACCCCTCCTACCCCACAACCTCATCACAACTGCTCCCAAGTCACGTGCCGCGGCCGCTTTACGCCATTGCTTCAATACATTGCCTATTGCCTCTTGTTTTTAGCGGACCCATAAATTACAGACGCGGCGCTCAGATATGCCACGCCCAATTCATTGCAGTCACACGGATCCCTTATTTGTTCATGCTTCTCGATGGTGCACTCGCCTTATATATAGAACAAACGCTCTTTGTTTGACGTCCGTTTTAGTTAGTACTATATCGGCAGAAGTGTTAATTGACGCTTTCAATTATTTCCGCGCAGCGTCTGAGAATTCGCGAACTGCAACGCATACCACTCGCCGACAGTAAAGCAAAATTGAGATCGGTGCTCTTGAAAACCACAGTCGAGTGCATCACAGGGTAACCAGCTAAGTTCATTGTCCATTTCTCTCTCTCTCTCTCTCTTTCCCTCTCTCCCCCGCTCGCTCTCTCTCTCCCCCCCCCCCCTTCCCCCCTTTCTCACTCTCTCTCTCTCTCTCTCTCTCTCTCTCTCTCTCTCTCTCTCTCTCTCTACTGAAATCTCGCTCTCCTTCTCCTTTGATCTCCCAATATCGCTCTGCATCCATCCATTCACACATGTTGTTCCCGTAACTCCGCCACGAAGCAGAGCCGTCAAACCTGCGGAACAACTTCAAGATACACATTAAGAGACTGAAGCAGCCACTTCAGGCTAACTCTGTAACCATACTAACAATAAGTTATGACTAGTGCCAATCTGTCACCCAGACAATTACGTGAATTACCTCTACAGGAAGGCATGTGGCACTGCCCCGCACTGAGTCTAGTGAAAAAAAAATACTAAGTTACCGAATATCGCACCAGATTTGCGACTGGATTCAGGACTTCCTTGCATATAGAACTAAACATGTAGCTCTTAACGGAATAAAATCTACAGATGTAAAGGTGAACCCAAAGGAAGTGCGATAGGAACGTTACTGTTTATAATGTATAAAAACTATCTAGTATAAAGTGTCGGAAGCTGTTTAAGACCGTTGGCAGATGATATGGTTGTCTACAAGAAAGTTGCAACGCCAAAAGACAGTACCGATTTTAAAAATGACCTATAGAAGATTGAGGAATGGTGATGGTCTCTGGCAGCATACCCTGAGGGTAAATAAATGTAACACATCGCACATACATAGGAAAAGAAATCCACTAGCGTGCAACAACACTAATGATGACGAATTGCGGGAAATAGTAAAATATATGGGAGTAACAATCCAGAGAGACCTTAAGTGGAATGACTACATAGAACAACAGTAGGAAAAGCAGACGCCAGTCAGATTCATAGGAAGAATCTTAAGAAAATGTAATTCATCCACTAACGACGTAGCTTATAAGGCGTTTGTTCGATCGACTTTTCAGTAGTGTTTATTAATATGGGTGATCTTCATGTGAAGGTGGCTGCCAGATGGATCGCCGAAATATCGTGTAGTGAAGACGATTATATCCGGCAGCATATCCGTGAAGAGCATAAATATGTAAGAGTCGCAATATGGGATCTTCTTTGCAAGAGCCGACAGGTGCGAGAATTATCGCACGATCAGCTTAACAGCTCATGCATCCAAGTTTCTGACAAGAATAATACACAGAAGAATGGAAAAGAAAATTGAAGAGCTGTTAGATGACGCTCATTTTGGTTTTAGGAAAGTTAAGGTCACTAGACAGGCAATTCTTACGTTGCGCTTGATAACGGAAGGAAGACCCAAATAATAATCGACACACGTTCATAAGATTTGCCGAACGGAAAAAAGCGTTCGACAGTGTAAAATGGTGCTAAACGTTCGAAATTCTGAGAAAAATAGGGATAAGCTATAGGAAAGACGGGTGATATACATGAATGAAGAGGGAAAAATAAGACTGGAAGAGCAAAAACAAAATGCTCGGATTAAGATGGGTGTAAGACAGGGGTGTAGTCTTGCGCCCGAACTGTCCAATCTACACTTCAAACAAGCATTTTCGAGAATAAAAGAAAGATTCAATAGTGGAATTAAAATTCATCAGTGAAAGTGAAGAATAATTACATGATCTATTGAATATAATGAAGAGTCTAATGAGTACAGAATACGGACTGAGAGTAAGTCGAAGAAAGACGAAAGCAGTGAGAAGTTACCGAATTGAGAACAGCTTGAAACTCAACTTCAAAGTTGGTGATCACGAAGTAGAGAAAGGCAATTCTGCTACCTAGGCAGCAAATAACCCATGACTAACGGAGCAAGAATGATGTACACTGAAGGGCCAATGAAACTTGTATAGGCATGCATATTCAAATACAGAGATATGTAAATATGCATAATACGACGCTGCGGTTGGCAACGACCAGTTTCTGGCGTAGTTGTTAGATCGGTTACGACTGCTACAATGGCAGCTTATCAAGAATTAAATATGTTTGAACGTGGTGTTCTAGTCGGCACACGAGCGATGGAACACAGCATCTTCGAGGTAGCGATGAAGTGGGAATTTTTCCGTATGACCGTTTAACGAGTGTACCGTGATTATCAGGAATCCGGTAAAACATCAAATCTTCGACATCACTACGGCCGCAAAAAGGTCCTGCAATAACGAAACCAACGACGACTGAAGAGAATCGTTCAACATGACAAAAGTTCAACCCTTCCGCAAATTGCTGCAGATTTCAATGCTGGGCCATCAACGAGTGTCAGCGTTCGAACTATTCAACGAAACATCATCGATATGTGCTTTCTGAGCCGAAGCCCACTCGCGTACCCTTGATGACTGCATGACGCAAAGCTTTATGCCTCGCCTGGGCCCATCAACACCGACATTGGACTGTTGATGACTGGAAACGTGTTGCCTGGTCGGACGAGTCTCGTTTCAAATTGTATCGAGCGGATTGACGTGTACGGGTGTGGAGATAACCTCATGAATCCATGGACCCTACATGTCAGCATGGTACTGTTCAAGCCAGTGGAGGCTCTATAATGGAGTGGCGCGTGCAGTAGAGGTGATATGGAACCCCTGGGATGTCTACGTAAGCATCCTGTCTGATCACCTTCATCCATTCATGTCCATTGTGCACCCAACACGATCAGAATTGCTATAGAATGGCTCCAGCAGCACTCTTCTGAGTTTAAACACTTCCGCTGACCACTAAACTCCCCAGAATGAACGTTAATGATCATATAAGGGGGCGTTGCAACGTGCTGTTCAGAAGAGATCTCTACCCCATCGTACTATTACGGATTTATGGACAGCCTTGCAGGATTAATGGTGTAAGTTGCCTCCAGCACTACTTCAGACATTCGTCGAGTCTATGTCACGTCGTGTTGCGGCACTTCTGCGTGCTCGCGAGGGCCCACACAATATTAGGCAGGTGTACCAGTTTCCTTGGGTCTTCAGTGTCATAAGGCCAGATGAGGTACCTATAAGATTCTACAAAGATTATGCGAAAAACTTTACTCCCCTTCTAACAGTAATTTATCGTAGATTGCCCAAGCAACGAAGAGTACCTAACGACTGGAAGAAAGGGCACGTTATTCCCGTTTTTAAGAAGGGCCGTAGGACAGATGCGTACAATTACAGTTCTATATCGTTGTCGTCAATCTGTTGTAGAATTGTGGAACACGTTTTAAGCTCAAGAATTATGACGTTTTTGGAAAATGAAAATCTCTTCTGTGAAAATAAACATGAATTCCTCAAACAAAGATTCTGCGAAACTCTGCTCACTCTCCGGAATGAGATTTTCACTGCGCAGCAGAGTGTGCGCTGATATGAAACTTCCTGGCAGATTAAAACTATGTGCCCGACCGAGACTCGAACTCGGCACCTTTGCCTTTCGCGGGCAAGTGCTCTACCATCTTTTTTTTCAGACGCCTTAACCACTTTTTTATTTTTTTACTTTTTTCCTACTATTTTTTGTTTTTTTTTTTTCACTTTTTTGCCACTTTTTTCGATCTTTTTTTGTTTTTCTCTTTATCCACTTTCTTATCCATCCTTTTTTTCAGCAATCCAATTTTTTATTAACCACTTTTATTTTGTTTTATTTTTATTTATTTTTTATTTTTTTATTTTTTTTTATTTTTAGGATGGTCAGGGCGTGGTACACGCCGCACCAGCAGTGGGGTCTCTTCACGGCACTGCCAGTTCGTCGAGGCCCAAACCCCTCCCTCCCCTCTTTCATGTTCCCTGTTGGGTCATAGCACTAAGTGTGCAGAAATCTTAACACAATATTCCCATTCTCCGATGTAAGAAAGACAAAGAAACCTCTCCTCTGAGTAGAAATTGAACACTGATAAAAAAAAACTTAACAATTCTTCTCGAATCACACAAATACTTTGGAAGTCGAACACGAGTAATTTTGAACAAAATGTTTTGGAAAAAAAAGAGTTCCGGAAGCAAGGTAATAAATAGTAAATAATAAATAGAAACCAAGTGACTTTTAATTTTCTTCTGTTCGATCTCGTTCAAGGTGTTGTAGTGGTTCCACATACTTAACCAACACTCATTCTTTGAAAAATGATCTTCAGCATGTTGCCGCAGTGCTTCTTGTGGTTGCGATACGTGCTAATTTTTGCATATTCACACTTCATGTAAACGCGGAATTCATGTGGATGACATAACTAACATATTTTCCCAGTAACCAGCTAATGGCGTTGGTTTTTAATTTCGGAAAGTATGTCATGTCCTCAGGAGGAGCGATGGCGTTATATATCCCGTAGAGGATCTGGTGAGAAAGGCGGTTTGTTGCCTGATCCAATTCCAGTTATGGACATTGCCACCACAGGTGAATCTGTGGCTGAGTGTATCCACCAGATTGCATTTTCCACAAAGGTCTGTCTGGTTTGAACCGATCCCATATAGTCTCTCGTTGGTGCTGATGACATTATTAACTGTTTTTTACCATGCGGAAATAGCGTCTGTAGATAGCCCGGCATAGTTGATGTTCCGCCATACAGCTTTCCAGTCACAATTTGGGAATTTCGTTTCAATTTTGTTTCTACCCTCATTTAACTTCCTTTCAAGTACGATATCGCGCATTGATACGTGTGTTGCTTCTGATTCCCTCACTAAGATAACTTGCTTCGAGGAAAAAGTTCCTCACATACTGCAGACGGGCATTAATCCTTCGCACACCAATCGGTGCTTGCAGGCTATGGTGTGTCACTGGCTCAAAGAGCTTTGCGTTTATACATTGTGGAAGTTCTCTGAGTATATGGAAAGTCCGTTTGAGGAACAGAGCAGACGCTTTATTGCGAATATCCACCAAACCGAGGCCCCCGTTTCTGACATCCAGTATAACTGTAGTCGCACCAACCCTGAATATGTCTCCTCGCCATAAATAATTGGTAACCAGGAGTTGATGAATCTGACTTTTTGCACTAGGTCCACAGTTCGATGGATGTTCTCTATTACAGCACCATGAACTTTCCTCCTAGTTTCCGTCCAGTTAAAAGCAGCCGTCCTCATCGGACATGCCATTAAGGTTATTCCCAAAGTTTTATGTTTGTTGTCTTGTTTTGCCCATGTCAGTCGAAGGTGATCTAGGCCCCGTAGGTTCAATATTTGACTTTTGTTTTCATTTGCTGTCGCTCCCGACGCTAGACAATACCTTTGGATTTCTCTTTCCAATGTAACTGTCTCCTCCTTATTCCTTATTACAACGCCCACGTCATCAGCATAAGCTCGTATGACAGTTTTCTCACCACTCAATGTTATGCCTGTTAATCTTGCGTGGACAGTGCGGAGGAAGGGCTCTAAAGATACGGAAAATAAAAACATAGATAAGGGACTGCCCTGTGCAACCCCTCGCCTTATCTGTATGGGTTTAGGTGTTTGGCCATTGATTGCTATTTTCGCATTTATACCTGTTGCAAACATTCCTTAGCATGTTCACAATCTGGGGTTGGAAAGCCATTCTTGACAGCGTCACAAAGAGGTATCTATGACTAACGCGGTCAAAAGCTTTGTTGAAATCTATAAAGATTAGAGCACATTTTATACTTGTCACTGAGGTAATTGCAATGACGGCTCTGTATGCAGATAGACTTTCGAATATCGTTCTGGTCGGAGAACAAGACTGATGATGACTCAATATTTTGTTGGAAAAGGCAGAGTGTCTTTTGTTGATAATACGCGAAATTATTTTGTAATCAGAATTTAGTAACGAAAGAGGCCGAAAATTGTTTAAGTTGGTTTTGCCTTTACTCTTAGGAATCAGTACTATTTTACTTTCCTTAAAATCTGCGGGGACCGGTTTTCCGTTCAGGACCTCATTTTCCACGGAAGTGATCTTGTCCCCAATTATAGACCAGTAGCGGCCATAAAACTCCACAGGGAGGCCATCAAGTCCCGGAGATCTTTTGAGAGGTGAGTTGCGCACTGCCTCATGCACTTCATCTTTAGTAATAGGTGACAGGATGGCAGCGTTGTCTGTTCCCGACAACTGTGGACCTAAAATAGTGAGAAAGTCCTCGAGAGCTGCATCTTCCACTGTGGTAGGGGCATATAAGGTTTCACAGTACCTGTGGACTTCGTCCAGTATTTGTTTCTGACATGTGAGCCTCGTACCAGTATGCGTCTGGACTTCATCAATTAAAGTTAGACGTCCGGTTTCACCAAGTGATACAGAGAAGCTGTTTCATCTGCTACGACTGATGTGGCTTTGATTTAATTTTGAGTCCCTCCATCTGTTGCCGTTTAATGCTTAATAACTTGGCTTTTTTTATGCCATTCAGACGAATTACGTCGTCATTGGCCTGTTGATATAAGTCTCTTAAAACTTTATAATAAAACTCCATTGTATTCCTCAACTCCCTGTGCCTCGCTGCACTACACTGCATGACAACTTCCCGCAGCCTTGGTTTAGCCCTCCTAGTCCACCAGTCAATGACTGTTGGGTGCTTGTCTACTGTGCGGAGGCTCATAGTCCACGCTACTCTTATTTCCTGTTCTTCGTCAGTTAAAACAGAGGTATTTAAATTCCATTCGCCTCTGAATCGACGGGTTAGCTGTACACTTAAATTAAAGCAAGTTAAAAGTGTACTGTGATCGCTAAAATACACGGGAATAGTTTCAACGTTTAATTTTGCAAATTTGGTGACACGTAAATTCTATCTAGTCTGCTGCAGGAGTGGCTGGTTATATACGTGAACCCGACTGACGTCGGGTGCTGAAGGTCCCACACATCCTTAAGGTGTAGATCACTTACTAACTTTTTTTAACTGTGGCGAGTAGTTGAAGTTGGGTTGCTGATCTTTCTGGTTTAAAACACAGTTAAAATCTCCACCTAGTATAAGAGAACACGGATTTTTCCTCAATAAATAAATCAGTTCATCTTGAAAAAACTTCGCACGATCCAATTTGTGGGAATTTCCTGATGGGGCGTAAAGGTTAAGCACTGTCACATCGAAAATTTTTATGCCTATGGCTCTTCCTGATTCTAGTCTTTCGATTTCAGTCGGCGGAATGCCTTCCCTTATAAGAATGGCTGTACCGATATTGGCTTCCGTACAATCATTAACAATTTCAAAAAAGCCTGGGATCCGAAATTCCGTTATCGCAACTTCCTGTAGCAACGCGATATCTGTCCCGGACTGGTACAAGAATTCTTTTAGTGCTGCCAATTTCAAGGGTGACTGTATTTTATTAATGTTAATAGTAGGAATTGTATAAGCTTGCATCACAGACATACCAGAAGAAGCTACTTGGTATGAGGATCGGTATGATTATAGCAGCAACGTGCTTCCCTACAAGGCACGATCTGTACAAGCTGTGTGCCCATTACATCTACATGACATCTACATGACTACTCTGCAATTCACATTTAAGTGCTTGGCAGAGGGTTCATCGAACCACAATCATACTATCTCTCTACTATTCCACTCCCGAACAGCGAGCGGGAAAAACGAACACCTAAACCTTTCTGTTCGAGCTCTGATTTCTCTTATTTTATTTTGATGATCATTCCTACCTATGTAGGTTGGGCTCAACAAAATATTTTCGCATTCGGAAGAGAAAGTTGGTGACTGAAATTTCGTAAGAAGGTCTCGCCGCGACGAAAAACGTCTATGCTGTAATGACTTCCATCCCAACTCGCTTACCATATCTGCCACACTCTCTCCCCTATAACGCGATAATACAAAACGAGCTGCCCTTTTTTGCACCCTTTCGATGTCCTCCGTCAATCCCACCTGGTAAGGATCCCACACCGCGCAGCAATATTCTAACAGAGGACGAACGAGTGTAGTGTAAGCTGTCTCTTTAGTGGACTTGTTGCATCTGCTAAGTGTCCTGCCAATGAAACGCAACCTTTGGCTCGCCTTCCCGACAATATTATCTATGTGGTCCTTCCAACTGAAGTTGTTCGTAATTTTAACACCCAGGTACTTAGTTGAATTGACAGCCTTGAGAATTGCACTATTTATCGAGTAATCGAATTCCAACGGATTTCTTTTGGAACTCATGTGGATCATCTCACACTTTTCGTTATTTAGCGTCAACTGCCACCTGACACACCATACAGCAATCTTTTCTAAATCGCTTTGCAGCTGATACTGGTCTTCGGATGACCTTACTAGACGGTAAATTACAGCATCATCTGCGAACAGTCTAAGAGAACTGCTCAGATTGTCACCCAGGTCATTTATATGGATCAGGAACAGTAGAGGTCCCAGGACGCTTCCCTGGGGAACACCTGATATCACTTCAGTTTTACTCGATGATTTGCCGTCTATTACTACGAACTGCGACCTTCCTGACAGGAAATCACGAATCCAGTCGCACAACTGAGACGATACCCCATAGCTCCGCAGCTTGATTAGAAGTCGCTTGTGAGGAACGGTGTCAAAAGCTTTCCGGAAATCTAGAAATACGGAATCAACTTGAGATCCCCTGTCGATAGCGGCCATTACTTCGTGCATGTACTAACTTCCTAGAAAAATTTGCACTGCTTTTAAACAAAGAGCTTGAGAAGAAAAAAAAGTATCCTGAAATCCTGACAATGCATTGCTATAAGTCACTGTGGCCCTTCTCTTTCTCCTCGTCAGTATTGGCCCTGATGACTTCATATTTAATATTCTTTTTCTTGATGTCTTTCTTCTCTGGTGTGGCTTTCGCTTGATGACGCGTGACAGCTAGACCCGGTGTCGGTCGCTGCCGCCGGCGGTGGCTGTCTGGGGCAACGGCCGTGGCATGCGAGTCGTCAATATTTGGTTCCGGCGTGGTGTCTGTTGTGTTGTCTTGCTGGCAAGGCGGTAATGCTTGTTTATTTCCTCCTTCGGCGGGGCGTTGCGCTTCGGAGTCAGCAGGTTGTTTACTTGGTACTTCCTCGTACTGTTCGCACTGTATGGGCTGTGCAGTTGATGCGGTTATTTCAGCCGTGACCTCAGGCTCAGGGTCACATTTCTGGGAAAGGTCACTACCAGATGCGTCACCATCTGTTCGACGCGGTATAAGTCCTTGTGCGGAAGTAGGACCACATCGAACTCCATTCCATCTCCTTTTTCCACTTCCAACAGATCTTCAAGACTGGGCTTTGGCCTCCTGGCAACGGGAGTTTCACAGAAAGAGTCCTCATCAACATTTTTTTCAGTGTCCTCTAGAGGACGCTTTTTAGTGGGAATCTCGCTGTCACGGCACGGAATTTCAGCAGCTAATGCAAGTTTTAAAGACGGAAAGTCATTAACATTAAGTGCAACATTTTCAGAGGTACTAACAGGATCCACGACAGCCGCCGGCTCTGTTGTATTACCGGCTGGCAACAAATCGTTGAGTGTTAATATCCGACGATGCGTAAGGTTAGTTGTTAGCACAAAAACACGGCGAGGGCAGTCCTGACGGAGGTGACCAGACTCGTTACATACATGACATGTAGGGGTTTGCCCTGAGTACATAACATGCGCCTTATGCCCGTCAACAAAGGTGTGGGAGGGAATGTTTGCCTTCACTTCCATCTCCACGGAGCGAATGCCGTTAAAGCACTGCAGCTTGAAATGCGTAGCCCACATTTCGTTGACTATTTGCCTGACAACCCCATACTGTGAAAGGACGTCTTTAATTTTCGAGTTGTCTATTTCTATGGGAATATTTAAAACCCTAACATTCCTAATTATAGACTCGGAATTCCGGAGTTTAACAGTACTTTTAGTACCATCACGGTGTATAAATTCCGTTTCATAACCAAATTTTGCCAGAAAGCGGTCTACACTCACGGAATCGTTAAACTTTACAAAAATGCAGTATTCATCAGCGTCTAGCTGCCTGGTATGAACAGACTCAGAATGAAGGCCAATTACCTCGGTAATCCAGTCGTGGATTTCAAGTGCAGAGGGCTGTACTCGACGGGTGTACTTGTCGAAGGTTAAAATCACGGTGTTTTTTCTCACAGAGTTTGCCATGGTGTTCTGCAGCGAAGAAATCTCGGACAACGCCGAAATCCCAACGGCACTACGTAGAAAGACGACACAAACGAAGACCAAATGCTCAATTGATAACGCTTGATTTACGTGAAAAACGTCAATAAACGATCACGAAACACGAAAACACTGGTGTAAACACTGAACGTTCACGGAGCAAACTTGAGGAGCGTGCGACCGCTGCGACAGCTAAAGCCAAACTGAACACAGTTTTACTTCTGCCACTATCTCGTCTCCTACTTTCCAAACTTTATAGAAGCTCTCCTGCGAACCTTGCAGAACTAGCACTCCTGAAAGAAAGGATACTGCGGAGACATGGCTTAGCCACAGCCTGAGGGATGTTTCCAGAATGAGATTTTCACTCTGCAGCGGAGTGTGCGCTGATATAAAACTTCCTGGTAGATCAAAACTGTTTTAATCTGCCATAAAGTTTCATATCAGCGCACACTCCACTGCAGAGTGAAAATCTCATTCTGGAAACATCTCCCAGGCTGTGGCTAAACCATGTCTCCGCAATATCCTTTCTTTCAGGAGTGCTAGTTCTGCAAGGTTCGCAGGAGAGCTTCTGTAAAGTTTGGAAGGTAGGAGACGAGATACTGGCAGAAGTAAAGCTGTGAGGAGCGGGTGTGAGTCGTTCATCTGTAGCTCAGATGGTAGAGCACTTGCCCGCGAAAGGCAAAGGTCCAGAGTTCGAGTCTCGGTCGGGCACACAGTTTTAATCTGCCAGGAAGTTTCTGCTCACTCTGATCCTCAATGAGATTCAAAACGCCGCAGATAACGGCGCTCAAGTTGATGCCGAGTTCCTTTACTTCAGGAAAGCATTTGACACCTTCCCACACTGCCGTAAAGTGAAAAAATTACTAGCTTATCGGGTATCGGAACAGATCCGCAACTGGATTCAAGACTTCCTTGCAGATAGAACTCAAAACGTCGCGCTTAACGGAACAAAATCGACAGGTAATTTCCAGAGTACCCCAATGAAGTGTGATAGAACCATTACTGTTAACAATATACATATAAATCATCTAGTAGAAAACATCGAATGTTCTTGAAGGCTGTTCGCAGAGGATGTGATTGTCTGTAACAAACTAGCAACGCCAGAAGATTGTAACAATTTGCAGTCTTATTGCAGAGAATTGATGAATGGTGCAGGCTCTGGCAGTTGACACTGAACGTAAATAAATGTAACATATTGCGCATACATAGGAAAGGAAATCCAATACTGTACAGCTACATTATTGATGTCAAACAGCTAGAAACAGACTCTACCGTAAAATATCTAGGAATAACTATCCAGAGCGACCTTAAGTGGATTGACCACCTAAAACAAATAGTGGTGAAAGCAGACGCCAGACTCAAATTTACAGGAAGAATCTGAAGGACATGTAACTCAACCACTAAGGAAGTGGCTTATAAGGCGAGACACTAAACCTCATTTACAAACGGGATCTCGAAAACATCAAAAAAGTTTAAATGAAAATCATTCGCAAAATCCTGGGTCCAAAGGTCACAGACGAAGGATGTCGGCTACATTCAAACACGACAACAGAAAAATACTTCAGCAATGAAACAGACTTCCGCAAACGACGACTGAAGTTCTACGGACACATCATGAGACTGGATGACAACAGATTAACAAAGAAAATTCTAATGTACTCACAGAAACTAAAAACGACAACAGTCTGTATCAAACAAATTCAAACTGATCTCAAATATGCCAGCATCACATCCGCAGACATACCAGATCGAAAAATGTTCAGACAAGTCTATTGCAGGGAAGTTGCACCAGAAGAAACCCCCAAAATATCTACGGGAAAATAGGCGGAAGAACTTCGAGCTAAACATAGCTAAAGGATGAAACAATTCTGGAAGCACGAGAAAAATATCAACCACAGTTCGTAGTTCGCTTTGTGTGATCCTCTATCGGTCTAAACAATTTAAATAAAATAAATAATAATAATGTGTAAGCGCTACAGTAGCGTAGTAGTGTTTATCACTTACTGTTGTGTTGTGCTGTTCGTTAGACACTTTTTGTTGTGAAGCGAATAATGAAGCAATTTCTCGCCTATTGCGGGAACCACCTACAGCTCTGAGAAGGCACTTTCATGGTATATTTACGCATATATTATTTTGTAAACTATCGTCGCCAGTTTTATAAAGACCTCGTGGAGGCCGAGTTGCTACTGTTGTTACGATAGTCCAAGTTTGTGAGTTCGTGAAACGCCTTCTGGTACAGTACACCTTTAAGAAAATTTCTCCCTGCCACTATTACACAGCTATGCCCCAGGGTCAGGTAACAAGAGAGGAGAACGAAGGTTCTACAACACTCCTACAAATTAGTAACAAAGTCATACAAATGACATAAAGGATTCACTTATCTTTGTGACTAGTTGAATAATGAAGTCCGCAGCACTGCTTTTTGCCCGCATCTCGTGGTCGTGCGGTAACGTTCCCGCTTCCCACGCCCGGGTTCCCGGGTTCGATTCCCGGCGGGGTCAGGGATTTTCACTGCTTCGTGAAGGCTGGGTGTTGTGTGCTGTCCTTAGGTTAGTTAGGTTTAAGTAGTTCTAAGTTCTAGGGGACTGATGACCATAGATGTTAAGTCCCATAGTGCTCAGAGCCATTTGAAGCACTGCTTTTAATATAGCACAAAAAACGCCCTCAATGGCTAGGTGCAAATAGTCGTACTTCACAGTACATGGCAAATGCAATTTACAACAGCTCTCTGTTCACTTCTAAGAGTCCATTAGCGACGTTCCCTGTCTTGGACGATGATCTATAACCAAGTGGGCGAGAGCTAATCTTCTATCTCCCGAGTAGGCTTCTGTTCCTTGTCGTCCGGTCATTGGCGGATTGTACTCGGCCGCCAGTTGGCCGAGTTGAAGTCGTTATCTTCATCCTTAGCGCCGCCCATGGCGCTGGTGGACCTCGCGCAAATGGCGAATCTCTATGGCAAAGGCACCAGCTCTCATCTTTGCGCCTATGGTGCTTTTGCCCTGGCTGTGTTTTGTTCGGACGACACAGCATGTTACACAAGTGTGTCACTTTTGCAGTCATAGATACATGACATGAAGTACAAAATGTGTGTATGTAGCCGCAGCACTACGTGAGGAAGACGTTCATATATCCATTCCACAAGCTATAACCTCCACCACATTGTATTACACATTAAGGCTAATATTTGAAGAAACATTAAATATTGGTAACTTACGTAACCAATATTACAGTCTTGCGAAATAGTGATAACAGTAACGATCTTTTAAAAATAATTTACTTTTCATTTTACCCTTCAAGGCGTAATTACAACCAGGTTGCGAACCACTGCCCTAAAGCTTGCATACAGTACTGCTCGAATCTGTTTCGGCAGAGTTTATGTTAACAGTGATAGCAGTATGGATAGGTTTACTTATGCGTATGGGTTCACTGAATGAAGAGGAAAAAGGGTCCAACGACTCTATACTTAGCTTCCCCACAGCGATGCAGGCCACACATCGCAGTACTTTTGCGTTTGAGCGTTACTGCATTATTCCGTGTTGTGATGCCCATTTTGGTGGCTTCGTATTACTGGCTTTTGCACGGCTATGAAGAGATTTTTACGGAAGCAAATCTCGGCCAACGAACCGAATCAGATATAATTACATTTCTCTACAGCCACCCTCGGGACAGCAAGGGTCACTTGGAACTGATTACTCAAAAAAAAAAATCGCTTAACTACCTCCAAAACTTTGTCGGGGATTTCGGGTCCACCCTATATATGTAGCCTATATGTGTATGAATATGTGCAGTGTGGTCAGAAAGAGTCTGAAAAGCTTGTGTGTCGCAGGGGATATTATACTTGTAAATAACTGTTAAGAAAAGAATGCGATACGTTGTACCGTTTCCAAGTTACTTGACACTGAAGTTAGGGAATCAGGTCGCCGAGCGCGAATTCAAGCAACCTGTCAGAGGTGGTATCACCAAACGAGTTCTTCGTTTCATTTCCTCAAACCGAACAAACGTTGCTTTAGCTCACCTAACTTTAACTCATCTCTTACGACAGAGGCACATTTTAACTGGTAATGAGCATTTGAAAAAGTGCTAACTCGCGGACCAACATTATGTCTGTGCATTACCACATTTTAGCGCCTGCAAGTGCTTGAATTTGCACGCACAACGACCTGATTTGTTAACTTCAATGTTAAATAGCTCGGAAATGGCGCATCATATAGAATTCCTTTCTTGACAATTATTTCTCAGCGCAACTTCCACTGCAACAGCCTCACAAGCTTTTCAGGCTGTTTCTGACCACCCCTGCTTGGTTGTTTGGTTGGTTTGGGAGAAGGGGGCTAAACATCGAGATCATCGGTCCCATTGGATTAGGGAAGGATGGGGAAAGAAGTCGGCCGTGCTCTTTCAAAGAACCCATGCCAGCCTTTGTCTGAAGCGATGTAGGGAATTATCGGAAAACATCAATCAGTATGGCCGGACGTGGATTTGAACCGTCGTCCTCCCGAACGCGAGTCCAGTGTGCCAACCACTGCGCCATCTCGTTCGGTGACCAACCTGTGTATGTTGGCATGTACACTAGAGTGCAAAACATAAGGGTCAAAGTAACTTTCAAGTGACTTGGAGCACACGTATAAAGAATCGGTGCGTTGAGGAGAGTAATACGGAACGCCGTGCTGGATCCCAACGGCCTCTTATCATTAGCAGTCGAGATGACAGGCATCTTATCCGCAGTAACGGATCGTGCAGCCACGTCTCGATCCCTGAATCAACAGATGGGGACGTTTGCAAGACAGCAACCATCTGCACGAACAGTTCGACGACGTTTGCAGCAGCATGGACTATCAGCTCGGAGACCATGGCTGCACAGACAGGAGCGTCTTCGATGGTTTACTCAGCCACGAACCTGGGTACACGAATGGCAAAACGTCATTTTTTCGGATCAATCCAGGTTCTGTTTACAGCATCATGAAGGTCGCGTCCATGTTTCGCGACATCGCGGTGAACGCACATTGGAAACGTGTATTCGTCATCGCCATACTGACGTATCACCGGCGTGATGATGTGGGGTGCCATTGGTTACACGTCTCGCTCACCTCTTGTTCGCACTGACGGCACTTTGAACAGTGGACGTTACATTTCAGATGTCTTACGACCTGTGGCTCTACCCTTCATTCGATCCCTGCGAAACCCTACATTTCAGCAGGATAATGAACGACCGCATGTTGCAGGTCCTATACGGGCCCTTCTGGATACAGAAAATGTTCGACTGCTGCCCTGGCTAGCACATTCTCCAGATCTCTCACCAACTGAAAACGTTTGGTCAATGGTGGCCGAGCAATTGGCTCTTCACAATACGCCAGTCACTACCCTTAATGAACTGCGGTATCGTCTTGAAGCTGCATGGGCAGCTGTACCTGTACAAGCCATCCAAGCTCTGTGTGACTCAATGCCCAGGCGTATCAAGGCCTTTATTATGGCCAGAGGTGGTTGTTCTGGGTAGTGATTTCTCAGTATCTATGCACGCAAATTGAGTGAAACTGTAATCACATGTCAGTTTTAGTGTAATATATTTGTCCAATGAATACCCGTTTATCGTCTGCATTTGTTCTTGGAGTAGCAATTTTAATGGCCAGTACTGTATAATTTTCATGTGCCTCAAAATGGTTGTTGAACATTAAGAACTCCGTTCTCTCCACTATTTGACGTGGCTCCCTTCTTGCCTGGTGCATGATGTGGCGGTTATCTGCTACTCTAGTTGACCGTGGTCGCCCTCCTCCTCTCCTTCGGCCTGTATGGCCCGAAACATTCCCAATGTACGTCAGACAATGTTGTGAGCAGTATCAAATTCCTGGGCTACATTCGTCACATTTCGTATTTCTTTCAGTTTCCCGGCGATTCTTCTCTGTGTGAAATCATCCAGATATTCCCGAATGAGATTTTCACTCTGCAGCGGAGTGTGCGCTGATATGAAACTTCCTGGCAGATTAAAACTGTGTCGGGCACACAGTTTTAATCTGCCAGGAAGTTTCATCCAGATATTGTCTTCGGGCCACGTCATAATGAAGAACACCATCATAGTGCACCATAACTGCTCACTGATTGACAGACACTGTGTTTTCCCGTTCCTTCATCTCTACAGTGTTTTGGGGACAACCCTATTTGGTCCTATAGTCACTGACCACACGCCATGTGACGTTCAGCTTTCTGTGCACGTCTGAGAGACCTCGGGCAACAGGCTCCCGCACTTTCATTCATTTCCACCGAGTACTCAATGTGTGATGTTACTTTACCTATCTAGTCGTTACGTTTAACAGAGCAGAGTACATATTGGGGAATAACAGCTACCCGATCTGAAGCTCAGGGATTTCTGCGTTTGGGGCTACCTTAAAGGTGCAGTGTAGGGCACGGCGGCTAACATGGTTGAAGAATTGGAGTAGAGGCTTGTCAATACTTGTCAAGACTTGAAAAGATTCGAAGCTCACTGCAACGACGGAAATTGGCCTGCACGGCACTTTCAACACCCCCTTTAACTACGAGTGCAGTCATGTAAATCTTATCGTGTTTATTCAAAACACCTGTGTTTCTACCAAAGCACATTTGATAACTTTTCTTAATGTCGTACAGTACTATTACCTTTTCCTAATGGGATGAGATTTACACATAACCAAGTCAGTCTCTCTGTTTCCGAGCGTTGTCCCGCAGTTAGGCAGGGTCGGCCATGGTTATTCAGATGTGGCATGTTAATTTTAAGGTGTGGCCGGATGCCCTTCCTGTCGCCACCCCGTACTTCCCTGGGAAGGAATTAGTGTACCCCTGCTGTCTGTGTCTAACGTAAGCCACGGAATAGTGCGAATGAGTTGCAGATGTCTGCTAGTCGTGTAACTGAGGCGGAACGTGAGGACCAGCCTGGTATTCACCAAGAGGGATGTGGAAAACCGCCTAAAAACCACATCCAGGGTGGCCAGCACTCCAGCCCTTCGTCGATAATCCTCCGGGTGGGTTCGATCCGGAGCCGGTGCGCCTACGCGAGTCCAGAGAGCAGCGCGTCACCGCTCTCGACTACCCTGGCACGTACATAGAAACAAGTCAGTGGTGGCTGGTAACCAAAAAGTCGCATTTATCTCGCAAGCGGTCTGTTTGAGGACCTGCGTTTACCAATCATTTTTCCCTTCTTTTTTTGCTTCTGTTAGCTTGTAGTTTCAACTATATGCGTTTACGCCACATGTTATGACATACCCTATGAGATATATACAATTACTGCTCCTTATGTCTTCCTTGCGATGCCCAGTGTCAACAGAAAGCGTCGAGTTCTTTATTGCAAACAAATTTTTAAATCATAATTTTACGTGCCCATTCGATAGAGAGCTCTCAGATTAGTCTAGGCTGATATTCATTTTATCGATTAGTGTTAACAGGGACAGTAAAACAGGAAGAATAAACGGCAATCCAGGAGCGACTCAGTAGCGCGGCTGTGTGGCGGTATTATTCAGTACGGGTCAGGGCAGTGGTGCAGCTGTTGTACTGCTGGTTTTTCTCCGAGCTTTACAGTCCCTGTTAACACTAATCGATAAAATGAGTATCGGTCTAGACTAATTGGGAACGCTGTAACGAATGGGCACGTAATATTCCTCTTTAAAAATCGTCTTGGTCGGAAAGGGTAAAAAACCGACGCTTTTCCTCAAAACTGGGCGTCGCATGAAAGACGTGATAAGCGCTATCTGTTTGGTGTGACTCCAGCTACACAACCCAGAAACGAAATTGCAAATATCTGCTGAAATACGACAGAAAATGCACCTGATGACTCTTAGGAGAGACACCTTGGACAAACATAGCGATTTATCGTAACCAAAATATTCGCTATGCTAAATGTTCGGAATTACACTTCATTATTCCACTTATTGTACGTAACGCATGTTGCACCATGGCATAGTCTGGGTACGTTATTTCGTATTCATTTTCCTTTACCACACCGCGAAAGCCGTGAGTTAATGATACACGATTCGTATAATGAATCCAAATGGCGCATACTGTATGCTGCAGCTAAAGCTGGCAGAATTCTGCCGGTGTTCGCCGATAAGTTTCTGTGAAGTGTTACACATTTCTAGTCTGATCAGACTGATGTTGTTCCCAGCTACGCGCACGTGCAAAGGCTAGAACCTTTAATGTAATTTTGACTTGAGCTAAGCGGCTCTAAATTCTGAACATTGCTTTTTAGCAATGTAATTTTACGATTCAGCAAAACTACATTCTGATAAGGACACCCCTACTACGTGTCGAAACCTAGGTCAGTATACCTGCCGGTTATGTGCAACCGGCCGGCCGAAGTGGCCGAGCGGTTCTAGGCGCTTCAGTCCGGAACCGCGTGGCCGCTACGGCCGCAGGTTCTAATCCTGCCTCGGGCACGGATGTGTTTAGTGTCCTTAGGTTAGTTAGGTTTCAGTAGTTCTAAGGTCTAGGGGCTGATGACCTCAGAACTTAAATCCCATAGTGCTCAGAGCCAACTGAACCATTTATGTGCAACCGGTTCGCTGTATAATCCTAGTTCTGAATATTCAGAAAACGCAAAATTTTGATACGACCAGATTGTCTAACGGCAAACGGTTACACTCGTGTACCCCGAATTACTGTTAGATCTATTATAAATAGCGGCATGGTTAAAGGGGAAGTGTTTTGACTCCACAAATCCCAATTACGCCGACAGATTTGCTTTTTCGATTTAGAAGGTTGCAATTACCCACTGCAAATTGCTATTAGAATGACTATAAATAAACCCCCAGGACAAGAATTCAAAGTTACCGATACGCATTTGTATAAAAAAATAACATGTTTTTTTTGTATAACTCTAAGTGGTGCGCTAACGTGTATCCCACCCACAAAAACTTACGTGCTTGCAAAAGAAGGCAAGACCAAATATGTTGTTTATAGAACTGCTTTAATATTCTACACTGAAGAGCCAAAGAAACCGGAACACCTGCCTTATATCGTATAGGGTCCTCGCGAGCACGCAGAAGTGCCGCAACACAACGTAACTCAACTAATGTCTGACGTATTGCTGGAGGGAACTCATACCATGAATCCTGCAGGGCTCTGCACAAATCCGTAAAAGTACGAGGGGGATAGAGATCTCTTCTGAACAGGACGTTGCAAGGCATCCCATATATGCTCAATAATGTCTGGGGAGTTTGGTGGCCTGCGAAGTGTTTAAACTCAGGAGAGCGTTCCTGAAGCCACTCTGTAGCAGTTCTGGACGTGAGGGGTGTCGTATTGTCCTGCTAGAATTCCCCAAGTCCATCGGAATGCACAATGGACACGACTGCATGCATGTAACGAGACAGGATGCTTACGTATGTGTCACCTGTCAGAATCGTATCTAGACGCGCCAGGCGTCCCATATCACTCCAACTGCACATGGCCCACACTATTACAGAGCCTCAATCAGCTTGAACAGTCTCCTGCTGACATGCAGGGTCCATGGGTTCATGAGGTTGTTCCACACCCGTACATGTCCATCCGCTCGATACAATTTGAAAACGAAACTCCTTCGACCAGGCAACATGTATCCAGTCATCAACAGTCCAATATCGGTGTTGACGCGCCCAGGCGAGGCGTACAGCTTTGTGTCGTGCAGTCATCAAGGGTACACGAGTGGGTCTTCGATTCCGAAAGCCCATATCGATAACGTTTCGTTGAATGGTTCGAACACTTGCTGATGGCCCAGCATTGAAATCTGCAGCAGTTTGCGGAAGGGTTGTACTTCCGTCACGTTGAACGATTCTCTTCAGTCGTCGTTGGTTCCGTTCTTGCAGGACCTTTTTCGAACCGCAGCGATGTCGGAAATTTAATGTTTTACCGGATTCTTGATTTTCACGGTACACTCGTGAATTGAACGTAAGGGAAAATCCTCACTTCCTCGATACCTCGAACACCTGTATTCTGCCTGTTTACGCATCTCTGTATTTGAATACGCATGCCTACACCAGTTTCTTTGGCGCTTCAGTGTACAGTAAATTATAAGAAGGAAAGTGTTTATATTATTTTGAAACAAAGATTCGACGCACTACAAAATAATAGGGACATATTTATTACGCACCTATGCGTTGACACTACGTACGTTTATATATACATACTTACGTACCTGCACCACTATATACCCAGATGTTTGTAAATTACTAGCTTACTTACCAACACTCATCATAACAAAACTATTGGTATGCGAGAGCCGTGAGTTCCAGCTAGTGGTTTCATACAAGTGTAAAACTTAGTCGCTTCAAATGTATGATAAATTGATAACCAATACCCTATAGCGTGACGTTTCGAGCTCTTGGGGGCCTTGTGGGAGAAACACGTTAGCAAATCCCCGGACAATGTGCCCACGCGGAAACTCCAACCTTTGCGCGGGAACTATGTAGTTGGCCAGTTGTTCGGAAGATGGCAGCACGTAACGGGCGATTGCCACAGGGCGCAGCGACGAGCTAGAAGTTCACAGTGTACTCGGCAGAGAGCAGCACAATCCATATCAAAATAATCATTTGGCGAAACCTACTAGAACTTGGCACACTGTACGCACGTGCATAAGATAGAAACTTCTAAAGTTCTACACGATACATAAACATTCTTTACTTTCTCCATGTCTAAAAAAAAACTATACATGTCTATATCCCCGTTTTGATTCCTTTTACTCAAAGCCTCTAACGGGAATGCGACGAGACTTGCTTGAAAATGAGATCCGCGGGTGGTGGCCGTGGTTGTGAAGTTCTTACAGGGGAGTTTCGCTGCTCAATGCAAGTATTATTTCCCGCGAGTTGCTCGTCAGAGAAGATGAATGTGATACACCTCATCTCGATCATGGCTGAATACCCGACGTGGTTGAGAAACGAAACCAGATCCCGGCAATCGATTCGGTAGCGCTTACCACAAGACCATGAACTGTCGGCTTTCGCAGCACATGCAACACACCAAAGTGTGGGAAAATTAGAAGTTGTCGTCCACTAACTTCATTAATAGCAAAAATTCAAGTCTCTTACAAACCAGTAAAACTCTTCTCATATTCATTGTGATGCTGTGTACATAGCGTTTCTTGTGATTTCATACTACACGAGGTAGTGATATGAGCGATTTTGAATTTAAACAGACTATTATTTTCAAAAAATGGATGTGAAGTTCTTACAGGGGAGTCAAATGGCTCTAAGCACTATGGGACTTAACATTTGAGGTCATCAGTCCCCTAGACTTAGAACTAATTTAACCTAACTAACCTAAGGACATGACACACATCCATGCCCGAGGCAAGAGTCGAACCTGAGACCGCAGCAGCAGCGCAGTTCCGGACTGAAGCGCCTAGAACCGCTCGGTCACACGGCCAGCACAAAGTTTTTCAATCAATATGATTGCTAAACAGCCTTACTTACCAGCTGCTTTCAGAAATGCCTTAATATCATATTACCAAAGCATGCACTTGCTGATGACCCTGAAAACCATCTGACGTTCTGTGAGGTAAGCCACACTCGTAAACTGCTGACCAGGGTAATATGTAGAAATTATAATTGGAGACATGCCGGAGGAAAATCAGTTTCGTTTCACTAAAAGAAAAGGTAACGAGGAAATTCTAACGTTACACTGTAATAGAAAGCAGACAGAGGAAAAATCGTGATACTTTCCACCAGCTACCGTAATCGAGGCAGCTGATGCACACCTTTGCAGTGGCCCTCGACTCAGAGGTAAGCCGGTTGGAAACTTTCAGAGCCAATATTTGGCCAGGAAGGAGATGATACTCTAAGAGTCATGGGGGATCAGAACGCGGTTGTAAGGGAAGGAACAGAAGGAATAGTTACTGGAGAATATGAGCTAGCCTTTAGGAATGAGAGAGGTGATAGACTAATTGAGTTCTGCGATAAATGTTATCTGTTAACAGCGAATGCATTGTTCAAAAATAATAAAAGGGAGCGATGTACTTGGGAAAGACCCGCAGACACGGGCAGAATCCAGCTGGGTTACATCACGATCAGGCAGAAATTCCGAACTACTATTCTCGATTGTAAGGCCTAGCAGAGAACAGATACAGACCCAGATCACAATTTAGCAATGATGAACGGTAGGCTGAAGTTAGTCTCATCTGGAAGTATCAACCTACAAGGAAGAGGGATATTGTAGTACTGAGGAATGATGAGCTCCGTTTGAAGTTTTCTGAGGCTATACGTATTGCTACAATGAATACCACAGTAGACCGTTCAAATGTAGAGGAATGTGTATGTCTAAAAAGGAAATTGCGGGCGTTGGACGGACGAACGTAGGTACAAGGAAGCTAACTGCGAAGGAACCTTGTGTAGCAGAGGAAATACTTAAACTGATCGACGAAAGAAGGATGTAAAAGAAAGTCCAGGGCTATACAGGAATTCAGGATAAAAAAAGGCTGTATACATGGAAGAAGCCTGGAGATACTGACAGATTTCATATAGATTATATAATGGTAAGACAGAGATTTAGGAACCAGGTTTTAAATTGTAAGACATTTCCAGGGGCAGATGTGGACTCTGACCACAATCTATTGGTTATGAGCTGTAGATTAAAACTGAAGAAACTGCAAAAAGGCGGGAATTTAAGGAGATGGGACCTGGATAAACTAAAACAACCAGAGGTTCTACAGAGTTTCAGGGAGAACATAAGGGAGCAATTGACAGGAATGGGGGAAAGAAATACAGTAGAAGAAGAGTGGGTAGCTTTGAGAGATGAAGTAGTGAAGGCAGCAGAGGATCAAGCAGATAAAAAGACGAAGGCTAGTAGAAATCCTTGGGTAACAGAAGAAATATTGAATTTAATTGATGAAAGGAGAAAATATAAAAATGCAGTAAATGAAGCAGGCAAAAAGGAATACAAACGTCTCAAAAATGAGATCGACAGGAAGTGCAAAAAGGCTAAACAGGGATGGATAGAGGACAAATGTAAGGATGTAGAAGCTTATCTCACTAGGGGTAAGATAGATACTGCCTACAGGAAAATTAAAGAGACCTTTGGAGTGAAGAGAACCACGTGTATGGATATCAAGAGCTCGGATGGCAACCCAGTTCTAAGCAAAGAAGGGAAGGCAGAAAGGTGGAAGGAGTATATAGAAGGTTTATACAAGGGCGATGTACTTGAGGACAATATTATGGAAATGGAAGAGGATGTAGATGAAGACGACATGGGAGATACGATACTGCGTGAGCACTGAAAGACCTGAGTCGAAACAAGGCCCCCGGAGTAGACAACATTCCATTAGAACTACTGACGGCCTTGGGAGAGCCAGTCATGACAAAACTCTACCATCTGGTGAGCAAGATGTATGAGACAGCCGAAATACCCTCAGACTTCAAGAAGAATATAATAATTCCAATCCCAAAGAAAGCAGGTGTTGACAGATGTGAAAATTACCGAACTATCAGTTTAATAAGTTACAGCTGCAAAATACTAACGCGAATTCCTTACAGACGAATGGAAGAACTAGTAGAAGCCGACCTCGGAGATGATCAGTTTGGATTCCGTAGAAATGTTGGAACACGTGAGTCAATACTGACCCTACGACTTATCTTAGAAGCAAGATTAAGGAAGGGCAAACCTACGTTTCTAGCATTCGTAGACTTAGAGAAAGTTTTTGACAATGTTGACTGGAATACTCTCTTTCAAATTCTGAAGGTGGCAGGGGTAAAATACAGGGAGCGAAAGGCTATTTGCAATTTGTACAGAAACCAGACGGCAGTTATTAGAGTCGAGGGACATGAAAGTGAGGCAGTGGTTGGGAAAGGAGTGAGACAGGGTTGTAGTCTCTCCCCGATGTTATTCAATCTGTATATTGAGCAAGCAGTAAAGGAAACGACAGAAAAATTCGGAGTAGGTATTAAAATTCATGGAGAAGAAGTAAAAACTTTGAGGTTCGCCGATGTCAGAGACAGCAAAGGACTTGGAAGAGCAGTTGAACGGAATGGATAGTGTCTTGAAAGGAGGATATAAGATGAACATCAACAAAAGCAAAACGAGGATAATGGAATGTGGTCGAATTAAGTCGGGTAATGCTGAGAGAATTAGTTTAGGAAATGAGTAGTAAAGGAGTTTTGCTATTTGGGGAGCAAAATAACTGATGATGGTCGAAGTAGAGAGGAAAAAAATATAGACTGGCAATGGCAAGGAAAGCGTTTCTGAAGAAGAGAAATTTGTTAACATCGAGTATAGATTTAAGTGTCATGAAGTCATTTCTGAAAGTATTTATATGGGGTGTAGCCATGTATGGAAGTGAATCATGGACGATAAATAGTTTGGACAAGAAGAGAATAGAAGCATTCGAAATGTGGTACTACAGAAGAATGCTGAAGATTAGATGGGTAGATCATATAACTAATGAGGAAGTATTGAATCGGATTGCGGAGAAGAGAAGTTTGTGGCACAACTTGACCAGAAGAAGGGATCGGTTGGTAGGATATGTTCTGAGGCATCAAGGGATCGCCAGTTCAGTATTGGAGGGCAGCGTGGAGGGTAAAAATCGTAGAGGGAGACCAAGAGATGACTACACTAAGCAGATTCAGAAGGATGTAGGTTGCAGTAGGTACTGGGAGATGAAGAAGCTTGCACAGTATAGAGTAGCATGGAGAGCTGCATCAAGCCAGTCTCAGGACTGAAGACCGCAACAGCAACAACAAGTCTCCTTGGAATGAAATAAATGGGAAGTGCAGAGAAGACAAGATGAAATAGCTGCAGGAAAAATGTGAGGAAATCGAAAACGGCATGATTGTCGGAAGGATTGGTTCAGCACACAAAAAAGTCAAAACAACTTTCTGTGAAATTCAGAGTGAAATCTTCAACATTAAGAGTGAAATGGGAACTCCACTGGTAACTGCAGAGGAGAGAGCGGATGAGTGGAAAGAGCACACTGAAAGCCTCTATGACGGAGAGGACTTGGTTGATGTGATAGAAAGAGGAATTGGAGTCTCTATGGAAGAGGTGTGGGATCCAGAATTAGAGTAAGAGTTTAATAGCACTTTGAAAAGCTGCAACCAAATAAAGAAAAGGAGGAGGCAACATAAAATAATTCGGGGGAGTGTCAGCCAAGAGAGAGTTCAAGTTGATGTGTAGAATCTGTGCTACTGGCGACGTATCACACGACTTTCAGAAAAATATCACCCACGTCATCCGTAAGATAGCAAGGACAGGTAAGCAGGGAGACTATCGCACAGTCATCTTAACAGCTCATGTATCCAAGTTGTTGACAACAATAACACACAAAGACTGAAAAACAAAATTGAAGACCTGTTAGATGACGATCAGTAAGGGTTTTCGAACAGTAAGGACACCACAGAGGCAGTTCTGACGTTTCATTTGATAAGGGAATCAAAACGTAAGAAAATCAGAACACGTTCTCGAGTTGGAAAAAGCGTCTGACAATTAAAACCGTACAAAATCTTCGAAAGTCTCAGAAAAATAGGAGAAAGCTGCAGAAAAAGACGGATAATGCACATATCTGCGAGAACCAAGAGACAACAAGAAGGTTGGAAGACCAAGAACAAAGTGCTCGAATTAAAAAGGATGTAAGTGATAGAGTCTTTCGGCCCTACTCTTCAGTATTTACATTGAAAGAAGCAATGACAGAAATAAAAGAAAGAAGCAAGAATGGAATTAAAATTCAGGATGAAAGGATATGACTGATAAGATTCGCTGATGAAATTTCTATCCTCGATTAATGTGAAAAAGAGTTAACAGGAGTTGCTGAACAGAATAAACAGACTAATGAATGCAAACTATGAATTGAGAGTAAACTGAAGAAAGTGGAAAGTAATGACAATAACACAAATGAGATGGGCGAGAAACTTAACGTCAAAATTGGGAATCACGAAGTAGACGAAATTGAGGAATTCTGCATCGACATCTACATGATTTCTGTGCTATTCACAATAAAGTGCCTGGCAGAGGGTTCAATGAACCACCTTCAAGTTGTCTCTCTACCGTTCCACTCTCAAACGGCGCACGGAAAACACGAGCACTTAAAGTTTTCTGTGCGAGCCCCGATTTCTCTCATTTTATCGCGATGATCATTTCTCCTTATGTAGGTGGGTGCCAACAGAATGTTTTCGTAATCAGAGGAGAAAACTTGTGATTGAAATTTCATGAGAAGATCCCGTCGCAATGAAAAACGCCTTTGTTTAAATGAGTGCCACTCCAATTCACGTATCATGTCTGTGGCACTATCTCCCCTACTTCACGACAATACAAAGCGAGCTGCCCTTCTTTGTACTTTTTCGATGTCATCCGTCAATCCCATATGATGCGGATCCCACACCGCACAGCAATACTCCAGAATATGGCGGACAAGCGTGGTGTAAACAGTCTCTTTAGTAGACCTGTTGCACCTTCTAAGTGTTCTGCCAATGAATCGCAGTCTTTGGTTGGCTCTACCCACAACATTATCTGTGTTAGCGGTCCAATTTAGGGTATCTGTAATTGTAATACCTAAGTATTTAGTTGAATTCACAGCTTTCAGATTTGTGTGACTTAACGCGTAATCGAAATTTAGCGGATTTCTTTTAGTACTCATGTGAATAACTTCACACTTTTCTTTATTCAGGGTCAATTGGCACTTTTCGCACTTTAATATTTTTTGTGGGATCTGAAATTTAAAAACCTCTCTCACTCAGGGCCTGATTTAGCTTTACTGATCAGGATAGTAAAAAGAATTTTCATTCACAAAGTAGGCTTATCACATTCACACAGTTCAATATTGTTCTATCCTGAATAAATTGTGCTTAACTTAAATTCCATAAGGCAATGAAGCAATTTCGAAGTCTCGGTGCGGCGAAAATTGTCAGTCGATCTCCTGAAAACATTTGTAATAATTATTAACTTTCGGTGATCACATGGCGAAGACCGGAGATCTGCTGGTAAGACCGTGTTAGCCCATTTATTGAAAGTAATAAACTAGATATCTTGAGCGTACAAAACGGCAGGTTCGTCCAGTGTAAATCAGACATTCCCCACTGATCCCGAGCAACACAGCGAGTAAGCAGACACTGTCAATAATAATCAGTTAAATAATGGACTTACTAAATGGTAAGAACAGTAGATGGCGACTGCAGAAGAATGACTTACCACAAGGAAGTGTACTTTCTCCCATCCTTTATAATGTGTACACTAATGACCAACCTATACCTCAAGATGCAAGACTGTTCGTATATGCTGATGACATAGCTGTGGTGGTCCAGGGGTCCAATTTTGATGCAACATCTGGAAATCTCTCTAGAGCGCTTGAAGAACCGGCTCAATACTACGACGCCAATCACCTCAAGCCAAACCCTGACAAAACCCATGTATGTGCTTTCCATCTGAGCAATAGAGATACTGGAGTTGAGCTAGACGTTACATGGCAAGGTAAGAAGCTAAAGCACTGTCCAACACCTAAATACCTTGGGGTTGTACTTGACAGAACGCTTTCCTTCAAGCAGCATTGCCAAAACACCAAGGCTAAAGTCTGCTCCAGGAATAACATGATCCCCAGGCTGACAAACTATGAATGGGGAGCTCAACCATCAGTACTGAGAACATCAGCACTTGCTCTGTGTGTTTCTGCAGCAGACTATGCAACGCCAGTATGGGAATCATCTGCACATGCTAAACAGGTTGATTTAAGTGTAAATGAGACAATGCAAATTGTTACAGGTTGTCTCAGACCCACACCAACGGGTAATTTGCACCTACTTGCTGGAATTGCCCCATCCAAGATCAGAAGGCAGGTGGCAGCAAACGCTGAGAGAACAAAAAAAGAAACAGATTCTCGACATCCACTGAATGGACATGCCACCCAGTCTCGGAGGCTTAAGTCTAGAAATAACTTTATTGCAAGAACCAAGATCCTTGACGGTTCACAGGAAGATAATAGAGTCCGTAAATGGGAGAATGAACAAACCGCACTGCAGATAATACCAAAAGAGCAAATGGCACTTGGAAACAAACTTCCTTATACAGTGTGAAGAACACTAAATAGACTGAGGGCTGGTGTACCCAGATGCAAAACTAATCTGTGCAAGTGGGGACTGCTGACTAACTATGACGACGTTCCTTGCGGATGCGGAGAGGTACAACACGAGGCACATCTGCTCATGTGCCGACTACTGCCGGAGCCCTGTAGTTTTAGTGACCTGCTACAAGCCAACGACAAAGCCGTAGCGGTGGCTAATGGGCGAACACACTTACTTTAGTTTAGTTCATGTATTAAATTCCTTCTCATACAGAATCTCATCAAGATGGCGACTAACTCAACAATACATACAAATACATCTTCGTTCTTTCACGGCTAATCGGCAAGATCTGAATCATTCTTTTCATAAGAGAAAACATAGATAGCAGAGAAGCTATTCCATGGAGTAACTGCACGCTCCAAGGAATAATAGGGCTTGAAACTACTTTGCATTAATAATCATCGTATATTAAAGTTTAGGAATCGGTAAGATAAGAAGAGATATTTCGAGATATGTACTGAGTTACATAATTTATAAAATTTCTGAAAATATCGGGGAGAGACCACTGCAAGAAACATTACAGCACCATACAGATATCTTATCTAAATCATTTTGCAATTCGTTTCGGTCATCTGATGACTTTACAAGACGGCAAATGACAGCATCATCTGCAAACAATCTAAGACGGCTACTGAGATTATCTCCTATGTCGTTATCATAGATCAGGAACACTAGAGAGCCTATAAGACTTCCTTGGAGAACGCCGGATGTTTTTTTTCTGTTTTACTCGAAGACTTTCAGTCTGTTACTACGAACTGTGACCTTTCTGTCAGGAAATCACGAAACCAGTCGCACAACTGAGGCGATATTCCATAGCCACGCAGTTTGGTTAGAAGACGCTTGTGAGGAACGGTGTCAAAAGCCTTCTGGAAATCTAAAAGTATGGAATCAGTTTGACATCTCCTGTCGATAGCTCTCATTACTTCATGAGCTAATTGTGTTTCACAAGAACGATATTTTCTGAATGCGTGCTGACTGTGTGTCAATAAATCGTTTTCTTCGAGGTACTTCATAACGTTCGAACATAGTATATGTTCCAAAACACTACTGCAAATCGATGTTAGTGATATGGGCCTGTAATTCAACGAATTACTGCTACTTCCCTTTTTGGGTATTGGTGTGACTTGAGCAATTTTCCAGTCTTTAGGTACGGAGCTTTCTGTGAGCGAGCCGTTGTACGCTATATAATTGCTAAATATGGAGCTACTCAGTATACTCTCCATACTCTGAGAGGAACCTGACTGGTATACAATCTGGACAGGAAGCCTAGCTTTTATTAAGTGATTTAAGCTGCTTTGCGACACCGAGGATATCTATTTATATGTTTCTCATCTTGGCAGTTGTTCTTGATTGGAATTCCGGAATATTTACTTCGTCTTCTTTGGTGAAGGAGTTTCGGAAAATCGTGTTTAATAACTCTGCTTTATTGGCACTGTCATCAGTAACTTTACCGTTGTTATCGCGCAGTGAAGGTATTGAATGTGTCTTACCACTGGTGAGCTTTATGTATGACCAGAATCTCTTTGGGTTTTCTGCCAGATTTCGAGAGATAGTTTCGTTGTGGAAATTACTGAAAGCATCTCGCATTGAAGTACGCACTATATTTCGAAATTCTGCAAAACTTTGCCAGTCTTGGGGATTTTGCATTCTTTTAAACTTGGCATGCTTTTTTCGCTGCTTCCGCGACAGCGATCTGACCAATTTTGTGTACCATGTGGGATCATTACCATCACTTATTAATTTATGTGGTATATATCTCTCAATCGGTGTCGAATCTTTGAAATCACTCCACAACTTTTTAACGCTTACATGAACAGATCGGAAGGAGTGCAGACCGTCTCTTAAAAAGTTGTTAAGAGCAGTTTTATCAGCTTTTTTAAATAGATATACTTTGCGTTTCTTTTTGTTGGTTGCAGGAGTTACGGTTTTCAGACTAGTAGCTACTGCCTTGTGGTCACTAATCCCTGTATTCGTCAGGATACTCACTATTTATCAAGGATTATTTGTTGCTAAGTGGTCAAGTATGCTTTCGCAACCATTTACGCTTATAGTAGGCTCATGAACTAATTGTTCAAAATAATTTTCTGAGAAAGCATAGGCATTAAAAGAACCCATAACGGACGGCGCAACGAGGGCATAAAAAGCAGTGGAAGAATTGCATTCCTGACCAACAGAAGTCTGTTGGTATCAAGCATAGGCCATAACTTGAGGAAGAAATTTCTGAAAATGCGCGTTTGGGTCGCAGCATTTGATGATAGTGAAACATGAACTATGGAGAAACCGGAACAGAAGAGAATCGAAGCATTTGAGAAGTGGTGCTACAGAAGAATGCTGCAGAATAGGTGGAGTGGTAAGGTAAGGAACGAGGAGGTTCTCCGCTGTATCGGCGAGTAAAGGTATATATGAATAAAACAGACAACAAGAATAGACAGGTTGATACTGCATGCGTTAAGGCATCAAGGAATAACTTCCATGGCACTTGATGGTGCTGACAGGGTAAAAACCGCAGGGGAAGGCAGAGATTAGGATTTATCCCGCAAATAAGCGAGGAAATAGCGTGCAAATTCAACTGTGTAAAGAAAAGGTTAGCGCAAGAGAGGGATTCGTAGCTCTCCGTATCCTCCTCTGTCATGTGGCAGCATGCTGATGCGTTTCGTAGGGATATGGTCATATCTCACCGCTCTCCCGGCAGTTGTCGACTTTCAGACCTCGGAACCGTTACTTCTCATTCAAGTAGCTCCGCCAATCGCATCACGAGGTTGAGTGCACCCCCTATCCAACCATCCCATCAGGGAAAATCCCGTGGCAGTATCGGGAATTAAAAATAGGGTGGCGAAGCAAGTGCTGTATCATTTGAGAAATACAGAAGCGCCCGAGAGCGCCGGGACCTATCCCATTCCGTACTCATAGAGCAACGTCATCATAATTCGCCTGTGCGTAGCATACAAAGTATTGCGCCATAATCTAAGAATGAAATTAAAAATTAAAGTAGCTTTACCAAATTTTCTCAATATATGCTTCAGTGTATTAATGTTCTCTTCTTCTTCTCACTGCATTACAACCATGTGTGGGTTTTAGCCTCATCAACAAGTTTCCTCCATTCTGCCCTCTCCAGCGCGGCTCTCCGCCATCCTCGGACTCTGAGAGATTTTATATCTTCTTCCACATCATCTATCCACCGTTTTCGTGGCCTTCCTCTCTGCCTTCTTCTGGTTGGCCTCCATTCAAAAACCTTTTTAATTGTCCTTCCAGTATCCATCATAAGGACATGCCCAAGCCAGGCCTTTCTACTTTTTCTAATTCTTACGCTGTCAGCTCCTTATATGAGGCGGTCCAGCTCAGTATTCGTTCTAGATCTCCAGAAACCATTATTATCCTGAACTTCCCATAGATCTTACGCAACTCTCTGCGTTCAAATATCCTGAACTGTTGCTCTTCAACACAAGTTACGGTCCATGTTTCACACCCGTAGGTTACAACTGACCTGATGATTACCTTATATAGTTGCAGCTTCAGCTGCCTATTTAATAACCTAGAGGCCAACAATTTCTTACACATGTGGAAGCAAATATTACCACTTAGGATGCGCAGTTTTATTTCAGTTGACATGGAATTTGTGCTGTTAACATTAGAGCCCAAATAGTCAAAGTTCTGCACATGTTCAAAATTGAAACCGTCTGCTAACAGTCTATCCAAGTTATTATTTTCCTTCCTGGCCAATTCATGTACTTAGTCTTTATTTTATTTATAAAAAGGCCTCTAGGTCCTGTGGCTTCTTTCAGCTCATATATTGTCCTTTCTAGTGATACCCTTTTTCTACTAATAATTGCTACAGCATCAGCATATGCGTTTATCTGCATCGACTTTGCGCCTATGTAACCAGATATCTGAAGTTTCCGCATGGCTGCTTCAAGAGTCAGATTGAAAAGCGTTGTTGAGAGTGCTTCCCCTTGTCTGACTCCTTTACTAATGCTAAACCAATTGCTCAGTTCTCCATCCACTAACACTCCAGCCTTGGACCAGCCAATGTTGCTTGAGTAACTGAGACACATTTCGGTGGTATACCAAGCAACAGCAGCAAATCATTTAGCATTTGTGCTCTATCGAGATTATCAAATGCCTGCTTGAAGTCTACGTAGAGGTTATGAAACTCAATGTTATACTCATATGCATTTTCATGTATTTGCCTCAACACAAATATCTGGTCTGTTGTTGATTTATTAGACCGAAATCACACTGATACTCCCCCAGAATCTCTTCTGCATATGGTGCTAACCTGATGTAGATGATACTAGAGATGATCTTATAGGTTACATTCAGCAGGGTAGTTTCTTGGTAATTTGCACAGCAAGTCTTGTCTCCTTTCTTGTGTATTGGTTGGATTACACCTAAGTTCCATTCCTCTGGGATTCTTTCTTGATTACATATCAACTTAATAAGTTTGTGGATCCGCTTGTGAAGATCAGTACCACCAAATTTCAGCAGTTCTGCAGTTCTTCCATCTGTTCCCTGTGCTTTATAATTTTTTAAACAATGCGCTACCTTCCGTACTTCCTCTAATGTTGGTTCTTCTATTTCTGGACCCACGGTGCAGTAGAGTGGCTGCTCATTCCTGGTAGGAATGCCCTCCAAAATTCCATTGAAGTATTCTCTTCATCTATCCAGACCATCTTGTTTATTTGTCAGGAAATTTCCCTCTTTGTCCTTATACGCAATTATTTTTGGTCTATATTCTTGAGTTTCTTCTTTAATTTTCTTGTAGAATTTTCTGCTTTCATTCCTTTGGTAGTGCTCTTCCATCTCCTCTGTCTTTCTCTTCATGACTTCGCTTTTTTCCCTCCTGAATACCCTTGCTGCCTCTATTCTCTTTTCATTATATAATGCCTGATTTGATCTAGTATTCCCCTGCAAGCATTTCAGCCTTGCTTCCTTTCTCTGTTCCACTGCCTGACTGTATTCAACATCATACCATTCTTCATTCCTATGTCTGCTTCCTCCCAGTATTTCATGTGCTGTTGCCCTAATGGCATCTTTAATACAGTTCCATTCTGTCTCTACATCATCTCCACCACCTTTTGTTTGTAACTCCTGTCTCAATCTGTTCTGGTACTCTTGAACAGTAGACCTGTCTTTCAGTTGTTCTATATTCCATTTCCTTACTCTGGTACTACTTCCTCTGGCAGCCATGGCAAGTTTCTATCTCAGTTTGGCTCCTACTAGGTAATGGTCAGAATCAGAATTAGCTACTCTTAAAGTGCGAACATTTTCCGTATCGGACGCCCACCTCTTTGATATCACTATATGGTCTATTTGGATTGCTTCATTTGTCCCTGGTATTTCCCATATCCCTCTGTAAATATTTTTCCTTGAAAAACAGGTACTTACTGCCTTCAACTTGTCTGCAGAAGCAAACTGGGCAACCGTCATACCACTATTATTAGTTTCATCATGCAGACTTTCCTTACTGCGCGACCGCTTCGGTCACCGGTTCGAATCCTGCCTCGGGCATGGATGTGTGTGATGTCCTTAGGTCAGTTAGGTTTAAGTAGTTCTAAGTTCTAGGGGACTGATGACCTCAGACGTTAAGTCCCATAGTGCTCAAAGCCATTTGAACCATTTTTTTTCCTTACCAAATACACTTGTCAACGCCTCTTCCTTTCCCAGTTTTGCATTATAGTCACCAAGAACTATTTTGGAATCATATCTGGGTATTCTGTCACACACCTCCTGTAGTTGATCATAGAAGATCTCCATAGTACCATGATCTGATTCTTCCGTTGGTGCATATACATTTACAAAGGTCACATTGTGAAATTTGCCTTCCATACGCAGAATACATATTCTTTCATTATATGGGATAAAAGCAATAACTGATCTACGCACGTCCTTGGAGACTTTAACCCAACTCCATACTCCCCTTTTCTTTCGTCTTTTCCTGAACAGTACATGGAGAATTTCTGCTTATAAATCTCTCCTCTTCCCTTCCATCTGATTTCCTGTAGTTGCAGCTCCCATTCCATAACTTAGCACCTCTTCTGCAACAGTCCGGAGCTCGTGCTCTCGCGTTCGCGTTCTCGATTCCCGAGCACGGGGTCATGTGTTCGATTCCAGGCGGGCTCAGGGGTTTTTCACCTGCCTCGAGATGACTGAGTGTTTGTATTATCCTCATCATTCATGAAAGCGGCGAGATTGGACTGAGAAACGGTTGGGAATTTGTACGAGCGCTGATAACCACGCAGTTGAGCGCCCCACAAACCAAACATCATTATCATCTGCTTCTGCAACACTATTTATCACTCCTGTTTGCAACAGCGCACGCATGTTCCATGTTCCAAATTTAAGCACCGATAAATCCATATTCCTGCTTTCTAGCATAGTTTGTCTAAGTAGGTTCAAATGGTTCAAATGGCTCTGAGCACTATGGGACTTAACTTCTGCGGTCATCAGTCCCCTAGAACTTAGAAATACTTCAACCTAACTAACCTAAGGACATCACACACATCCATGCCCGAGGCAGGATTCGAACCTGCGACCGTAGTGGTCGTAGTAGAACCTAGAACCGCTCGGCCACCACGGCCGGCTTCTACGTAGGGGCCGTCCGGCATTCCTTGTAGAATTATTCGCAATAACAGATTTTTTACAAGGCAGGGGTATCAACTTTGAGCTCAACCCCCAACCTGGAGGACGGGGCTTTCTTTTCGGGGTTAGCTCCCTTGCAGGGGTAGACGACCTAGCCCACAGAGTCCCACCTACCCTATGGTGTGGGACACACTTCGTCAGGCTCCTCAATCTAGACCACTCCGGCTTGGGAGGCCCTGCCAGTAGCTACGCTACCGCTCTCGACCTTATCAGAGCACACAAACCCTCTCGCCCAGCTCTGAAGGTGCCGACGACAAGTCGGTGTCCCCTGGAGTGTATTAACGTTAAAACTGTTAAATCTCAGCGTGATCTGATGGATATATTTCACTAAATACATTGTTTTAAGTAAAAAACAAGTGGCGCTAAATAACAAAGCTAGAAAGCCAAAAATTATATATATATATATATATATATATATATATATATATATATACATTCGCAATCAACTGTTACAAGTCTCAACTTGATTGGAGCAATATTTTGGTCAAAACCGCCGTTTTTACTAAGAATTGAAAGCGCTAAATACACTCCTGGAAATGGAAAAAAGAACACATTGACACCGGTGTGTCAGACCCACCATACTTGCTCCGGACACTGCGAGAGGGCTGTACAAACAATGATCACACGCACGGCACAGCGGACACACCAGGAACCGCGGTGTTGGCCGTCGAATGGCGCTAGCTGCGCAGCATTTGTGCACCGCCGCCGTCAGTGTCAGCCAGTTTGCCGTGGCATACGGAGCTCCATCGCAGTCTTTAACACTGGTAGCATGCCGCGACAGCGTGGACGTGAACCGTATGTGCAGTTGACGGACTTTGAGCGAGGGCGTATAGTGGGCATGCGGGAGGCCGGGTGGACGTACCGCCGAATTGCTCAACACGTGGGGCGTGAAGTCTCCACAGTACATCGATGTTGTCGCCAGTGGTCGGCGGAAGGTGCACGTGCCCGTCGACCTGGGACCGGACCGCAGCGACGCACGGATGCACGCCAAGACCGTACGATCCTACGCAGTGCCGTAGGGGACCGCACCGCCACTTCCCAGCAAATTAGGGACACTGTTGCTCCTGGGGTATAGGCGAGGACCATTCGCAACCGTCTCCACGAAGCTGGGCTACGGTCCCGCACACCGTTAGGCCGTCTTCCGCTCACGCCCCAACATCGTGCAGCCCGCCTCCAGTGGTGTCGCGACAGGCGTGAATGGAGGGACGAATGGAGACGTGTCGTCTTCAGCGATGAGAGTCACTTCTGCCTTGGTGCCAATGATGGTCGTATGCGTGTTTGGCGCCGTGCAGGTGAGCGCCACAATCAGGACTGCATACGACCGAGGCACACAGGGCCAACACCCGGCATCATGGTGTGGGGAGCGATCTCCTACACTGGCCGTACACCTCTGGTGATCGTCGAGGGGACACTGAATAGTGCACGGTACATCCAAACCCTCATCGAACCCATCGTTCTACCATTCCTAGACCGGCAAGGGAACTTGCTGTTCCAACAGGACAATGCACGTCCGCATGTATCCCGTGCCACCCAACGTGCTCTAGAAGGTGTAAGTCAACTACCCTGGCCAGCAAGATCTCCGGATCTGTCCCCCATTGAGCATGTTTGGGACTGGATGAAGCGTCGTCTCACGCGGTCTGCACGTCCAGCACGAACGCTGGTCCAACTGAGGCGCCAGGTGGAAATGGCATGGCAAGCCGTTCCACAGGACTACATCCAGCATCTCTACGATCGTCTCCATGGGAGAATAGCAGCCTGCATTTCTGCGAAAAGTGGATATACACTGTACTAGTGCCGACATTGTGCATGCTCTGTTGCCTGTGTCTATGTGCCTGTGGTTCTGTCAGTGTGATCATGTGATGTATCTGACCCCAAGAATGTGTCAATAAAGTTTCCCCTTCCTGGGACAATGAATTCACGGTGTTCTTATTTCAATTTCCAGGAGTGTATTATACTCAAAAATATGAAAATTGGTATGAAGCTTCAGTTTGGAATAATAGCACTAACTGTGTGACCCCATTAAGCTACTTCTAATAGTTTTCAAGTAATTTACTAAAAGCTAAATCTGGAGCAAAAACGTCCTTATTTGTAATAGATTAAATATCATTTACAATAATGATCGAAAGTTCTGATTATAGCATTTGATTACATCCATTAAATAGTAAAGCTATAATAAGTTTCAAGACCATAAAGTAAATAACAATCAATACAAGGTCTCTTAAAGATATAGTTCTGAGGTCATGTTCTAATGTCTATTCCGTTCTAAAATTTCTAGCCGGCAAAGTTTAAATGCAGTTGAGCTAAAACTTCTTCTGTAATTAAAGCCAACTTAACTCCATTCATAAAAAATTTACGAACATTGTAAATTGATACACAACAATGTTATAAAATAATTTAGATGCTGCTACCCGGGGATTGAGCGGATGACGGCAGATGTTCCGTTCGGCCGGCCGCAACGCCCACGTATAAATACGGTCTGAGAGTCAGTGAATGACACACGGTGCAACTAGCTGTCACACGGACCTCGTCAGTCACCATTACCGTAGAGGTCGCCTCTGAACCGCTCATAGTGCTGTTTATGGTACATACATCATTATTGTAATTATCAGGAATATTACTATGTTGTGTGCGTTAAATTTTACTGAATAGATGATCAGTGAGAACTCAAAACTTTTATTTTTATAATCATAGTTCCTGACCCCGCTGTGTAATAGAAAGTAGAAACATTTATTTCAGTGAGCACAAGAAGTGTGTGGACGTGCAGACTGAAAAAATTGTTTTCAGTCTCTTGTAAAAGACGGCGACGAAGGAATAAATACAAAGTTTCTTTTATTTTAAAATACAATCGACTGCCACTCACCGAGTCCTCCACATGAGTTAGATGCCCTGACCACACGGTGGCGGAGGCGGACCTTAACACTCGCCTGCACTCCACAAATACACCCACCACATGACAGAACTCTCACACATACACAAGGAAAGTGGCCACTGTATGCCGAGAAAGAACAACCCTTCCGACCGTTGGCTGTACCCACCCCGTGGGCATCCCAGCTAGCAATGCCCTACGCTATTTTCGTATACGGTCTCTTCCTAGCACTTGTGGACCTAAAACATTCGATACTGTAATATTGAATACGTTGTTCACGGTGCAGTGCTATATGAATAATCTGCAACATCTACAAAACGTAAGTGGAGTAATAAATGATAGAAAAAAAGACGTTCGTGTGAGGAAGGGTTAAGGCAAAGTTATAGTTTATTACCATTTGGTTCACCTAGTACGACGATGAAGCAATGAAGCGCTTCAGTCCGGAACCGCGCGACTGCTACGGTCGCAGGTTCCAATCCTGCTTCTGACATGGATGTGATGTCCTTAGATTAGTTAGGTTTAATTAGTTCTACGTTCTAGGGGACTGATGACCTCAGATGTTAAGTCCCATAGTCCTCAGAGCCATTTTTTGAACATTACAGCATTGTTTTACCGACTCATCTGCGTGAACTTACATCTTCCCACATTTGTAGCAAACTGCCACTCATTGCACCAAATAGAAATTCTATCCAAGTTATCGTGTATCATCTTACAGTCACTCAAAGATTATACTTTCCCGTACACTACAGTGTCATCAGCAAATAGTCGCAAACAGACGCTGCTGACGCTATCCGTCAGGTCGTTCACTTATATGGAGAACAAGAGCAATCCTATCACACTTCCCTGTGGCACTTCTGAACTTTGTCTCCGATGAGCACTCCCCTTCTACAACGTATTGGGTTCTAACTTAAAACATCTTAGAGCCTACGATTCAGGAGATAGCTTCTTTCCAGAGTTTTCCTGCGCTAGTAGTTATGTGCACCTGGTGCGTTCATCACCAGTCAGTATGTCTGAAAAACGTTCTTCTTGTTGGGTATTATGTCTCACCACCTGCGCATGTGGCTAAACGAGAGGTTAGAATAATTTATGGGGAGATATTGTGTTCCAGAAATGTCTTAGTTTTTCTTTGCTCGGACCGATCGGCTTCGAAGAGTTATTTGTGACGTATCTTCCTGACGGAAAGTCTTTACGTAGAATGATGTTTTCGCATGTGAAGTGGATCTGACCAGTGTCGTGTAAGCTTTTAGGCACGCTTCCTGCAGGAAAAATCGGAAAAAGGATTAAAGTTGTCGATAAGCCGGGTGCGGCTTTTTAGTTACAATTACTGCAAACTCATATTAAGAGAGCTTTAAGAGATGAACTTTTCACTTCAGAGCTATACTTCTTACTACCCCAAGACATAACTGTCCTTTAGGCAACACTACGTAACTAAGCAATGACAGAAATAAGAACAAACATGAGACATAACATGAACAGTAATTCTATCGCAGTTTGCCGTTGAGACTTTGTGCAGTCCCTATGTCAATGATAGTTTTAGATACTTCCATTCTACTCTACAACCACACGACAGATACGAGGTGTGGCACGGAAAATCGGCCTGTAAAGTCAACACATGAACACAAAATAAAAGTAATTATCGAATACGATTACGCATTTTCACAGTAGGCGATGAAAGTGTCCTCCTCCCACTTCAGCACACATGTGTGCATGCTTGAGGAGATTCAGATATACCCTGTCAGTTCTTGTTTGTGATGCTACTGATGACATCCTGAATCTTGGTCTTGAGTTCTTCAAATGTGCGTGAATCGCGTGTGGATTTTCTGTCGACCACTACCGGCTGTTTAGGAAATTTATGTACCCAGTTATGTGGAACAACGCATCGTCGCTCAAGATGAGCCGTAGTGGGTCCAAGGCAACACTGGCGACGTTTCTCAGCAGCCATGAAGAGATATTAATGTACTCTCTTCTGCAGGTCAGGCTCTCTCAGTTTTTGCACAACACTTATCTGGTGCGGTTTTAATTCCAGTGCCTTTAAAGCACGTCTGCAACATCTCTCACTCGCATGAACCCGTTGTTTCAACCTCCTGGTTGACTTGAGGACTTCTTGTCATTATCTCCTGCACCTGCCTCTTCAAGTCAAGTGTGCAGACATGTTGTGGTCTGTTCCTGTTAGAATTTTGAACCGATCCTGTACGCCGTCGTTTTTCCATCAATTTCTGTATGGTGCTTTTTGCTGGCACAGAACGTCCTGGAAATCTCTCCTCAAACAAGTTCTTTGTTTTCACAAAATACCCAGTGCGAATGAACGCTTCAACGTTGGCTACACGCTAGGGTAACGAAGACGGCATTATCGGCATTGTCACACACATACACTAACTCGTACAACGAGGCTTTTTTCTCAACTGGTTTCGACAAGTTTCACTGGCTGCGACGTTTCTCATTTTCCGTTATTATTGACGTGCGAGCACGCACTGGAACGTTAACTTTTAGTTAATGGACCGGTTTTACGTGTCGCACTCTGTAGACTAAACTTGCGTAGCTGTAACCATTTTTCTCGTGCGTAGCTGTTACCATTTTTCTCGTAAAATTATCGATTACGAGAGCGTCATTTTCAAATTGTCAAGCTTTGAAATTTATAATTTCTACAACAATTGAGGTTGCTGTTTTAGGAGATTTATCCACTCTCCCTCTACCACACGCGTAGTTTAGGTTAATAAAAATGCGTTATCATAAAATTGGCAAACGTTACATATCAAATTGGTACTAGACATAATCTCACTTAAACTACAGTATCAGGTGACTGCAATGTATGCATAATTCATGAACATTCACGACAGAGCATCCGGCATTTCTCTGCTATCGTGGACATTGCTGGAAAAATGGTAACGCTCTTTCGTAATCTTTGTCTCCCAGTAATACTTCTCTCTTCAGTTACGTCAACATGATTGTTCTGAGGAAGATCTAAGAGGCTACTCAAGTGGTGAATTTTTAGGGACATATACACTGAAGAGCCAAAGAAATTGGTACATCTGCCTAATATCGTGTAGGGCCCCCGCGAGCACGGAGAACTGCCGCTACATGACGAGGCACAGCCTCGACTAATGTCTGAAGTGGTGCTGGAGGGAATTGAGACCATGAAAGCTGCAGGGCTGTCCATAAATCCGTATGAGTACAACCGGGGAGGTCTCTTGTGAACAGAACGTTGCAAGCCATCCCAGATATACTCAACAACGTTCATGTCTGGGGAGTTTGGTGGCCAGCGGAGCGTTTAAACTCAGAAGTGTGTTCCTAGAGGCCACTCTGTAGCAATTCTGGAAGTGTGGAGTGTTGCATTGTTCTACTGGATTTGCGCTAGTCCGTCGGAATGCACAATGGGCATGACTGGATGCAGGTGATCAGACAGGATGCTTACTTACGTGTCACCTGCCAGAATCGTATCTAGACGTATCAGAAGCCCCATATCACTACAACTGCACTCGGCCCACACTATTACAGAGCCTCCACCAACTTTAACAGTCCCCTGCTGGCAATGCAGTGTCCATGGATTCATGAGCTTGTCTACATACCCTTAAACATCCATCCGCTCGATCTGAAACGAGACGCCTCCGATTAGACAACATGTTTCCAGTCATCAACAGTCCAGTGTCGGTGTTGACAGGCCCAGGAGAGGGGTAAAGCTTTGTGTCGTGCAGTCATTAAGGCCTCCACCAACTTTAACAGTCCCCTGCTGGCATGCAGGGTCCATGGATTCATGAGCTTGTCTACATACCCTTAAACATCCATCCGCCCGATCTGAAACGAGACGCATCCGATCAGACAACATGTTTCCAGTCATCAACAGTCCAGTGTCGGCCTTGACAGGCCCAGGAGAGGTGTAAAGCTTTGTGTCGTGCAGTCATTAAGGGTACACGAGTGGGCCTTCGGCTCCGAAAGCCCATGTCGATGATGCTTCACTGAATGTTTCGCACGCTGACACGTGCAGATGGCCCAACATTGAAATTTGCTGCAGTTTGCAGAATGGATATACTTCTGTCACGTTGAACGATTCTCTTCAGTCTTCGTTGGTCCCGTTCTTACAGGATCTTTTTTCGGCCGCAGGGATGTCGTAGGTTTGATGTTTTAACGGATTTCTCATATTCACGGTACGCTCGGTAAATGGTCGTACGGGAAGCTCTCCTCTTCATCGATACCTCGGAAATGCTGTGTCCCATCGACCGTGCGCCAACTATAACACCACATTCAGACTCACTTAAATCTTGATAAGCTGCCATTGTAGCAGTAGTAACCGATCTAATAATTGCGCCAGACACAGGTTGTCTTATATAGGCGTTGCCGACAGCAGGGCCGTAACCTGCCTGTTTACATATCTCTGTATTTGAATACGATTGGCTATACCAGTTTCTTTAGCGCTTCAGTGTGGTTGCCAATATTTGTTAATTACGCAATATCATCTTTGCAGCCACAGATAATTGATGTACAAGTACAGGAGGTAGACAGATGGTTGACGACATGTGGACTTTTGGGTCTGGCAGTGAGTCGTCTTCGGATAGCCAAAAGATGAGCAATATGCCAGGAACCTGTGTTCGAATCCTGGTGCGGCACAAATATTTATTTTTATTTTGTTGTACAACTGACGGTTGTCCATATTAGCAACTGCGAAAGCATTCAACATATTCCATAACGACTGTAGTCCGCGCAGTGCATATTTCTTCTGACATGCACGCATAAATCACTTAGAAATAAAACAAATAAAAAATAAAGGCAACCTAAAGCGAAATGGCTGCAGGAAAAAATGAGTAGAAAATGTAAAAGAAATGGTTGTCGGAAGAACTGATTGAATCAAAACAACATTCGTTGAATTTAAAAGCAACGTTAGCGCTGCTGGAGTAATTCACTTTCAAGCGTAGAAGAAAGAGAGGATTGGTGGAAAGAGTACAATGAAGATGTAGGTAAACCATTATTAGAGTCAGAGTTTAAATAAGGTAAAATGTATGGATAATATCACTTCGACAGTTTTAAAATCATTTGGGAAAGTGGCAACTAAAGTCGTTTAAAAAATTAGCGAGACGGGACCTTCGGAAAAATGTGATCCTTCCAATTACGAAGACAGCAAGAGCAGATACGGATGAAAGCTATCGTACAATTAGCCTAACAGCTTATGAATCAAGGTTGCTCACAAGAATACTATACAGAAGAATTGAAAAGAAAATTGAGGTGTTGTTACATGACTATCAGTTTGGGTTTACGATGGGACGCTTCTGACGTTGCACTTGATAATGGAAGAAAAAGAAGTTCATAGAATTCGTAGGAAAAGCGTTTGACCACATAAAATGTTGCTAGATGGTCAAAATTCTGAGCAAAATAAGTATAAGCCATAACGAAAGGCGGATAATATCCAAAAGAGGACAATAAGAATGGAAGACCGAGAACGAAGTGTTCGGATTAAAAAGTAGTGCAGCGATGCAGTCTTTCGCCACTACTGGTCAATCTGTACAGCGAAGAAGAGATGGCAGAAATGAAAGAAAGGATCAAGAGTGGAATTAAAATTCAGACTTGTTGCATTGCTATTCTCAGTGAAAACGATGAAGAATGACAGGACCTGCTGAATGGAATGAATAGCCTAATGGGTACAGAATACAGACTGAGGGTAGACAGAAGAAAGCCGAAAGTAGTACGGAGTAGCAGAAGTGTGATTAGCGAAAAACTGAACATCACAATTTGTGACCAAGAAGTAGATGAAGTGAAGGAATTCCTCTACTTCGAGAGCAAAATACGGGACGGACGAAACAAGGACATAAAATACAGGCAGATACAGGCGAAGAGGGCATTCCTGGCCGAAAGAAGCCTGCAAGTATAACACATTGGCCTTAATTTTTGGAAGAAAGTTCCGAGAGTGTGTATTGGGAGCACAGCATCGTTCGGAAGTGATTCGTGGACTGTGGTAAAACCGAAAAAGAATGGAAACGAAGCGTTTGAGATGTGATGCTGTACTGTTGATGGATTTTAAAATTTAGGCGGCTGATAGGAATTGATTTTCGGCGCAGAATCGGCATGAAAGAAAATACGGAGGACACTGACTGGGGGAAGACAGAACGTCTGTTAAAGCGTTAGGGAATGCCTTCCGTGGTTCTATAGGCAGCGAAAGAGGTTAAAATTACAGGTGAAGACGGAGACTGGAATAAAATACAACAAACGGTTTGGGACGTTGGGTGCAAGTTCTGCTCTGAGATGAGAAAGTGAATGCAGGAGGGGAAGATGTAGTGGGCTGCATCAAAGCATTCAGAAGGCTGGTGAGTACAAAAAGTATAAATAAAAAGTTCGAAGAAAACTTGGACGAGAGTAATGTGAGATTTCATGAGAGTTTTAGTGAATCTACATGATTTTTTAAAAAATATAACTACGTTAAATACATTAAATGTATTCCCAGGAGCGAATATGGACAACCATCAGTTTATAAAGGAGTGACGACAGTGAAAATCGGTGTTGGACTGGTGTAAGGGGTTCATTACTATTCGCTAGCGCACTTTAGCAGGTGTAATTTCGATGGATTGCTCACGCGCTGCCTGCGATGTGGAATATCTGTGCTACAATAGAATCGCTGGTCAGAGCAGTGTTGGCAGTAAGTTGTGTTTTGTAGCTCGCACAGAGCACTTGAGTGCTGGAGTTCGGACAGGGGGGTGCAGCAGTTGACTTGTGTTGGGCCGGTCGTGCAGAACGATGTCGGTGCCTCAGCGATATGATATAAGGTAAAGGGAAAAAAAAATATTTTTCTTTGTTGCCGTGCGCATATGTTAATTGCCACCACAATTGTAATGTTAAAGTCCCACGTAATTCCTTGCCGAAATGTTTCAATAAGAACTTTTCTTCTAAAGAAAAATTTTGCCAGTCATTTATCTGAGTTGAAAGATTTTACGAATTTTTCCTGTGCATACTCATGTTGATTAAGCCAAAGAAAATCAATTGTTTTCCTACAGATGAAAGTCGAATGGCAGATATATAGATAGTGTTATCCAGCGACATCATTGTGAGGTAAGAGTTTTTCAGTTAACTGAGGATGATTTCACAGGGCCATGACGCAGCGCTGCTGACGTCAAAACTTATTAATCTCGATATGCAGTCAGTCTTTAATGAAAGGTCACCCTAAAAATTGAAATGTTATTATTGGAAAGAAAATTTTCTATTGGGAACCTAAAGGAGATTTTTCTGTTGGGAGGTTATACTAAATGTGAATAGCCTATTACAATTATTTTTCTATTGGGAGGTTACACCGGTATTCGAACCCAGATATTCCGCTTAATGTGAGCGGTCGCCTTGCCAGTTTATCCATGGACGGCTCACTACCAGACCCAAACTTCCGTATGTCGTCAACCATGTGTGTACATCCCGTACTCGTACATCCATTATGCACATTCTCGTACAGGAAAGACATTTTAACTGAAACTCACTTGCCCAGTGTTGATGGATAAGTACGATGTTACAGTGCTTGTGTTATTATTCGGAAATACGATTACTTATTCTGGACGTCTTCGTTCGTCGATCAATTGAAGTACTTTTTCTGTTGCCCAAGAATTCTTTGCAATTACCTTCTTTGTGCCTATATTTGCCTCTCCAGCTTCCGTGATTCCCACTGATAGCGATGTCCATTCCTCTGCAACTCAACCTTCTATTGTGGTATTCTTTATCGCATTGTCCATAGCTGTAGAAAACTATATCTCATTTTTTCTATACTGATTCTTCCCTCTTAACCATTAATAAATTCTGATCTAGTCTATTCTGCTCCTGGGTGCGCCTTACAATCAACCATCTGATTTCGGTATCTCCGTCTCATCATGATGTATTCCAGTGTCTCCACACCGTTTTCAAGTACTCACGCTCCTCTTGTGATTTTGAGCAGTACATATTGTGTTACTACTAGCAAGGCAATTCGATTAGTCCCTCTAAAAATGGTTCAAATGGCTCTAAGCACTATGGGACTTACCATCTGATGTCATCGGTCCCCTAGACTTCTTAAACCTAACTAACCTAAGGTCATTACACACGTCGAAGCCCGAGGCAGGATTCGAACCTGCGACAGTAGCATCCGCGTGGTTCCGGACTAAACCGCCTAGAAACGCTCAGCCACAGCGGTCGGCTATTAGTCCCTCTGCTCTCTCATTCTCACTACCAAGCCCACATTAGCCCGTAACTCTTTCTTCCTCCCCTACAACGGCGTTCCAGTCCCCCACTATTATTAGTTTTTCATCTCCGTTTATATTCTGTATTACCTTTTCAACGTCCTCATAAACTTCCTCTATCTCTTCATTTCTGTTTGTGACGTCAGCATGTTTATCTGAACTCTTGATGTTGGTTCTGGTCTGCTGCCAGTTGTGATGAGAATAATCTTATCGCTAAACTTTTCATAGTACCTCACTCTCTGCCGTACGTTCCGAAAGGCTGAGATTGAGGATCTGGCAGTGGATGTTGACATAACATGAAAATATTTATCCCAATGAAGCAAATTCTTTAGTTTTTGAATCCATTACTGTACTAAAACAATAAAATATGTCCAAGTTTTACGACGTGAGGCCTAATAACAAATACAAGGAATTTACCGGGTTGTACACCAGCATTTAAAGAATTTGTAAAATGTTTGTTAATGCAATCAGTTTACAATCATGCCCAGGCGTCTATCACCAAGACTGGAGGCGCACTTGCCAGGCGGCAAAATCAACTAGTTTCACATTGTAAACTGGTCATACTTCTTAACTACAATATTTAGAGAGAAGCTGTCACAGAACAGGAAATGATAAAATATGCACAGTAACCTACTTATGAAACACGTGGAACATGGATCCGGTGAATGTGCATTTCTCTCAGCAGCGATTAGTTCGCCTTCCGTAATGTTCGCACATGCATTGACAATGCACTGACGAATGTTGTTAGGCGTTGTCGGTGGATCACGATAGCAAATATCCTTCAACTTTCCACACAGAAAGAAATCCGGAGACGTCAGATCCGGTGAACGTGTGGGCCATGATATGGTGCTTCGATGACCAATTCACCTGTCATGAAATATGCTATTCAATACCGCTTCAACCGCACGAGAGCTATGTGCCGGACATCAATCATGTTGGAAGTACATCGCCATTCTGTCATGCAGTGAAACATTTTGTAGTAACATCGGTAGAACATTACGTAGGAAATCAGAATACATTGCACCATTTAGATTGCCATCGAAAAAATGGGGGCTAATTATCCTTCTTCCTATAATGCCGCACCACACATTAACCCGCCAAGGACGCTGATGTTCCACTTGTCGCAGCCATCGTGGATTTTCAGTTGCCCAATAGTGCATATTATGCCGGTTTACGTTACCGCTGTTGGTGAATGACGCTTCGTCGCTAAACAGAACGCGTGCAAAAAATGTGTCTTCGTCCCGTAATTTCTGTTGTGCCCAGTGGCAGAACTGTACACAACGTTCAAAGTCGTCGCCATGCAATTCCTGGTGCATAGAAATATGGAAGGGTGCAATCGATATTGATGTAGCATTCTCAAACCGACGTTTTTGAGATTCCCGACTCTCGCGTAATCTGTCTGCTACTGATGTGCGGATTAGCCGCGACAGCAGCTAAAACACCTACTTGGGCATCATCATTTGTTGCAGGTCGTGGTCGACGATTCACATGTGGCTGAACACTTCCTGTTTCCTTCAATAACGTAACTATCCGGCGAACGGTCCGGTCACTTGGATGATGTCGTCCTGCATACCGAGCAACATACATAGCACACGCCCGTTGGGCATTTTGATCACAACAGCCATACATCAACACGTTATCGACCTTTTCCGCAATTGGTAAACGGTACATTTTAACACGGGTAGCTTTACTGTATGATTAAATGATGATGGCATCCTCTTGGGTAAAATATTCCGGAGGTAAAATAGTCCCCCATTCGGATCTCCGGGCGGGGACTACTCAGGAGGATGTCGTTATCAGGAGAAAGAAAACTGGCGTTCTACGGATCGGAGCGTGGAATGTCAGATCCCTTAATCGGGCAGGTAGGTTAGAAAATTTAAAAAGGGAAATGGATAGGTTAAAGTTAGATATAGTGGGAATTAGTGAAGTTCGGTGGCAGGAGGAACAAGACTTCTGGTCAGGTGATTACAGGGTTATAAACACAAAATCAAATAGGGGTAATGCAGGAGTAGGTTTAATAATGAATAGGAAAATAGGAATGCGGGTAAGCTACTACAAACAGCATAGTGAACGCATTATTGTGGCCAAGATAGATACGAAGCCCACACCTACTACAGTAGTACAAGTTTATATGCCAACTAGCTCTGCAGATGACGAAGAAATTGAAGAAATGTACGATGAAATAAAAGAAATTATTCAGATAGTGAAGGGAGACGAAAATTTAATAGTAATGGGTGACTGGAATTCGAGTGTAGGAAAAGGGAGAGAAGGAAACATAGTAGGTGAATATGGATTGGGGCTAAGAAATGAAAGAGGAAGCCGCCTAGTAGAATTTTGTACAGAGCACAACTTAGTCGTAGGTAACACTTGGTTTAAGAATCATGAAAGAAGGTTGTATACGTGGAAGAACCCTGGAGATACTAAAAGGCATCAGATAGATTATATAATGGTAAGACAAAGATTTAGAAACCAGGTTTTAAATTGTAAGACATTTCCAGGGGCAGATGTGGACTCTGACCACAATCTATTGGTTATGACCTGTAGATTAAAACTGAAGAAACTGCAAAAATGTGGGAAATTAAGGAGATGGGACCTGGATAAACTGAAAGAACCAGAGGTTGTACAGAGTTTCAGGGAGAGCATAAGGGAACAATTGACAGGAATAGGGGAAAGAAATACAGTAGAAGAAGAATGGGTAGCTCTGAGGGATGAAGTAGTGAAGGCAGCAGAGGATAAAGTAGGTAAAAAGACGAGGGCTGCTAGAAATCCTTGGGTAACAGAAGAAATATTGAATTTAATTGATGAAAGGAGAAAATATAAAAATGCAGTAAATGAAGCAGGCAAAAAGGAATACAAACGTCTCAAAAATGAGATCGAGAGGAAGTGCAAAATGGCTAAACAGGGATGGCTAGAGGATAAATGTAAGGATGTAGAGGCTTATCTCACTAGGGGTAAGATAGATACTGCCTACAGGAAAATTAAAGAGACCTTTGGAGAGAAGAGAACCACGTGTATGAATATCAAGAGCTCAGATGGCAACCCAGTTCTAAGCAAAGAAGGGAAGGCAGAAAGGTGGAAGGAATATATAGAAGGTTTATACAAGGGTGATGTACTTGAGGACAATATTATGGAAATGGAAGAGGATGTAGATGAAGACGAAATGGGTGATACGATATTGCGTGAAGAGTTTGACAGAGCACTGAAAGACCTGAGTCGGAACAAGGCCCCCGGAGTAGACAACATTCCATTAGAACTACTGACGGCCTTGGGAGAGCCAGTCATGACAAAACTCTACCAGCTGGTGAGCAAGATGTATGAGACAGGCCAAATACCCTCAGACTTCAAGAAGAATATAATTATTCCAATCCCAAAGAAAGCAGGTGCTGACAGATGTGAAAATTACCGAACTATCAGTTTAATAAGTCACAGCTGCAAAATACTAACGCGAATTCTTTACAGACGAATGGAAAAACTGATAGATGCGGACCTCGGGGAGGATCAGTTTGGATTCCGTCGAAATGTTGGAACACGTGAGGCAATACTGACCTTACGACTTATCTTAGAAGAAAGATTAAGAAAAGGCAAACCTACGTTTCTAGCATTTGTAGACTTAGAGAAAGCTTTTGACAATGTTGACTGGAATACTCTTTTTCAAATTCTAAAGGTGGCAGGGGTAAAATACAGGGAGCGAAAGGCTATTTACAATTTGTACAGAAACCAGATGGCAGTCATAAGAGTCGAGGGGCATGAAAGGGAAGCAGTGGTTGGGAAAGGAGTGAGACAGGGTTGTAGCCTCTCCCCGATGTTATTCAATCTGTATATTGAGCAAGCAGTAAAGGAAACAAAAGAAAAATTTGGAGTTGGTATTAAAATTCATGGAGACGAAGTAAAAACTTTGAGGTTCGCCGATGACATTCTAATTCTGTCACAGACGGCAAAGGACTTGGAAGAGCAGTTGAACGGAATGGACAGTGTCTTGAAAGGAGGATATAAGATGAACATTAACAAAAGCAAAACGAGGATAATGGAATGTAGTCCAATTAAATCGGGTGATGCTGAGGGAATTAGATTAGGAAATGAGACACTTAAAGTAGTAAAGGAGTTTTGCTATTTGGGGAGCAAAATAACTGATGATGGTCGAAGTAGAGAGGATATAAAATGTAGACTGGCAATGGCAAGGAAAGCGTTTCTGAAGAAGAGAAATTTGTTAACATCGAATATAGATTTAAGTGTCAGGAAGTCATTTCTGAAAATATTTGTTTGGAGTGTAGCCATGTATGGAAGTGAAACATGGACGATAACTAGTTTGGACAAGAAGAGAATAGAAGCTTTCGAAATGTGGTGCTACAGAAGAATACTGAAGATAAGGTGGATAGATCACGTAACTAATGAGGAGGTATTGAATAGGATTGGGGAGAAGAGAAGTTTGTGGCACAACTTGACTAGAAGAAGGGATCGGTTGGTAGGACATGTTTTGAGGCATCAAGGGATCACAAATTTAGCATTGGAGGGCAGTGTGGAGGGTAAAAATCGTAGAGGGAGACCGAGAGATGAGTACACTAAGCAGATTCAGAAGGATGTAGGTTGCAGTAGGTACTGGGAGATGAAGAAGCTTGCACAGGATAGAGTAGCATGGAGAGTTGCATCAAACCAGTCTCAGGACTGAAGACCACAACAACAACAATGTATCACGAAGCAAATACCGTCCGCACTGGCGGAATGTTACGTGATACCATGTACTTAACACGTTTGTGACTATTACAGCGCTATCTGTCACAAAGCGAAAAAAGTTATCCAACTAAAACATTCATATTCCTTTACGTACTACACGAATATGTTATAAATAATGGGGGTACCTATTTTTAAACAAAGCAGTTGATATCCGTTTGAACTATGGCAGCGCCACCTAGCGGGCCAACCATAGCGCCATCTGGTTTCCCCCTTCAAGCTACACAATTTTTGTTCTTTGTAGTTTGTTCGTTTGATGCTTATTTCGTGAGATATTTGGCCCAGTGACTATCAATGTACCACCCTGTATATAGCGTGGTCGGGTGGGGCGCGGAAACAGTGTAGTCGTTATCGTAATGCGTAAACGGAGCGATGTATCTGACGTCCAAAAGGGCATGATCAATCGCTTCCGGACCAAGGGTAGAAGCATTTCCGAAACGGCTAAGTTTTTAAATTGTTCGGGTGCCTCCGTTGTTAAAGTATACCGTGCATGGCAAAGCGGCGCTATCCAAAACAGGCACCGAGGCATCTTTGGTTCACCACGGGCCATAGATGACAGGGGTGAACGACAGCTGCGGAGATGTTTACGGGCGAATAGACGCGCAACTGTTGAGGAACTGACCGCCAACCTGAATCAGGGTGCTGCCAACAGTGCATTTGAGAGACGACATGTACTTGGGCTCAAAGAAGCCGCTTGGAGTAATCGCCAAATAGCTCGACATTCGAATAGAAGCAACGCCGCTATCCGACGATGTTGGCAGGAATGGATGATCTACCGCCGATACTCGGATTATCTTGCCACTATAGATGAATCTTACTCCCATTACACCATTTTCTGTTGCTGTTGATATGGCAATATACTCGTCTGTCGTTCATCGGCGACGAAGGCTGGAATTTGCACGCCAGTACCGCAAATGGACATCCACAGAGTGGCGACAAATGACCTTTTCAAATGAACCACGTTTTATGCTCCATTTGACAGATGGTCGTTGGCGTGTAGTGCATGAAGCGTCTGCAAGAAAATACCCTGCAACAACCGCCGAAAGGGTGCAGGCTGGAGGGCATTGCCTGTGTGGTCTCGTCATTCTGGGAGGCACAGTGGATCAACACAACTGTGCATCTACACTACTGGCCAAAAAAAATTGCTACACCACGGAGACAACATGCTACAGACGCGAAATTTAACCGACAAGAAGAAGATGCTGTGATATGCAAATGATTAGCTTTTCAGAGCATTCACACAAGGTTGGCGCCAGTGGCGACACCTACAACGTGCTGACATGAGGAAAGTTTCCAACCGATTTCTCATACACAAACAGCACTTGACCGGCGTTGCCTGGTGAAACGTTGTTGTGATGCCTCGTGTAAGGAAGAGAAATGCGTAACATCACGATTCCGACTTTGATATAGGTCGGATTGTATCCTATAGCGATTGCGGTTTATCGTATCGCGACACTGCTGCTCGTGTTGGTCGAGATCCGATGACTGTTAGCAGAATATGGAATCGGTGGGTTCAGGAGGGTAATACGGAACGCCGTGCTGGATCCCAACGGCCTCGAATCACTAGCAGTCGAGATGACAGGCATCTTATCCGCATGGGTGTAACGGATCGTGCAGCCACGTCTCCATCCCAGAGTCAACATATGGGGACGTTTGCAAGACTACAACCACCTGCACCAACAGTCTGACGACGTTTCCAGCAGCATGGACCTTCAGCTCGGAGACCATGGCTGCGGTTACCCTTGACGCTGCATCACAGACAGGAGCGCCTGCGACGGTGTATTCAACGACGAACCTGGGTGCACGAATGGCAGAACGTCATTTTTTCCGATGAATCCCTGTTCTGTTCACAGCATCATGATGGTCGCATCCGTGTTTGGCGACATCGCGGTGAACGCACATTGGAAGCGTGGATCTGTCATCGCCATACTGGCGTATCACCCGGCGTGATGGTATGGGGTGCCATTGGTTACACGTCTCGGTCACCTCTTGTTCGCAATGACGGCACTTTGATCAGTGGCCGTTACATTTCAGATGTGCTACGTACGGCCCGTGGCTCTAACCTTCATTCGATCCCTGCGAAACCCTACATTTCAGCAGGATAATGCACGACCGCATGTTGCAGGTCCTGTACGGGCCTTTCTGGATACAGAAAATGTTCGACTGCTGCCCTGGCCAGTACATCCTCCAGATCTCTCACCAATTGAAAACGTCTGGTCAATGGTGGCCGAGCAACTGACTCGTCAAAATATTCCAGTCACTACTCTTGGTGAACAGCTGGACCTGTACACGCCATCCAAGCTCTGTTTGACTCAATGCCCAGGCGTATCAAGGCCGATATTACGGCCAGAGGTGGTTGTTCTGGGTACTGATTTCTCAGGATGTATGCACCCAAATTGCGTGAAAATGTAATCACATATCAGTTCTAGTATAATATATTTGTCCAATGAATACCCGGTTATCATCTGCATTTCTTATTGGTGTATCAATTTTAATGGTCAGTGGTGTATTCTTGGGGACCACGTTCACCCCTACATGTAGTTTCTTTTTCTTCGGCTCGCTGGCATCTACCAGCAGGACAACGCAGCGCGTCACACACCTCGTAGTGTACGTTCATGGTTCGAAGAACATCAAGACGAGTTTACCGTACTCTCCTGGCCAACAAACTCCCCGTCTAGAATCTGAGAGAGCATCTTGATCGCGCCATGGATCCTCAACTGAGAAACCTAGCGCAGCTGGTCACAGCATTGGAGGCAGCATGACTCCACATCCCTGTTGGTACCTTACAGAACCTCATTGCCTCTCTTCCAGCACGCACTGCAGCGGTTCGCAGTCCATAAGGTGGTTATTCCTGCTTTTGACAGGTGATCACGTTAATGTGACTGGACAGCGTACATATACTCGAGTCAAACCCAAGTGCAGTGATTTGCAGCTTTACAGATTGTATCAGTAAAACAGCTACATCCACACCCTACCGCCATGACAATGAAGAAACCAATTAAGCCTGCAAATAACTTTAGCTAAAGTTCGTCTTATGCAAACACACAAATTACTCGCTGTGGAACATACAACAACTGAAAGCGTATATTCTAAAAAAGGCCTCTCATCAAATTAACTGTCTATGGCACTCCCTTGTCAGTGAACGAAGTCACCAACACTGGCCGGGGTGGCCGAGCGGTTCTAGGCGCTACAGTCTGGAACCGTGCGACCGCTACGGTCGCAGGTTCGAATCCTGCCTCGGGCATGGATGTGTGTGATGTCCTTAGGTTAGTTAGCTTTAAGTAGTTTTAAGTTCTAGGGGACTCTTTCGTGGTATGTCTTTTTTTGTCTTAGACTGTATGAGGGAGGTCAGTTAAGTGAAATGAAGAGAAGAAAGGGTATCCGGTCAGAAGAGTATAGCGTCGTGTCAACAGCAACAGAAAATGGTGTAATGGGAGTAAGATTCCTCGTTAATGGCAAGGTAATCCGAGTATCGGCTCGTACCGACGCAGGTCTTCCCCCTATAAAATCTGATACTTAGCAACGAGTATTACAGCGTCCTGCTAGAGGGCGCGTCTCCTCACCCCCACCCCACCTTCCCCAGCCCAAATTCGGAGCACTACGTCTCAAGGTGTTCCTCGTCGAGTGCCTGGGAGACTCCGTGCTGCTGTTGCACAGTGCACGAGGCCAGCTGCGCTTAAGGAATTAGCTGTTAGTGACTTCGAAATGGCTCTCGAGTACTACGGGACTTAACTTCTGAGGTCATGAGTCCCCTAGAACTTAGAACTACTTAAACCTTACTAACCAAAGGACATCACACACATCCATGCCCGAGGCAAGATTCGAACCTGCGACCGTAGCAGTCGCGCAAACTGTGTATTTACCGCCAGCTTTGAACACTTGTTCTACTAAAATCACACGTTCGTCAACGGTTAGCATTTTAACAGTGACAAAAACGAAACAAACGAACAAAGGAACTAAACTTAAACGTTCACGTCCACACGTAACGACACACTCCAACGATACTACTGACGCTGGCTGAGATAAACGAAACTGTGGAATGTTGGGAGAGTCCACTTGAAGGGAAGGAACCCAGGCAGGCGAACAATCATACGGCACTGTGGAGAGACTTTTTTGAACACCCCGTAGTTGGGCTCAACGAAGCCGGTTGGAGTAATAGCCATTCGACATTCGAACCGGAGCAATGCCGCTATCCGACGATGTTGGCAGGAACAGGTATGGGTGATCTATCGCCGAACACATCGTCAAGGAGTAAGTGGGGAACCCAGAGAGACGACAGAACGTGGGTACCGAGCAATCGTCAAAGAGACACACAGAGCCCCATATTCATTATTCTCGTCGAACAGTCATGCAACTTGGTGCTTTAGTGACCACAGTGCCGCAGCTCACAGAAAGAGGGCTGAGCTCACTGAGCCCCTTACTTATACTAACATTGACCTCTGTGCTCCAACAAGCTCGTCGGCAGTGGTGTCGAGAACATATGGCCTGGAATCTCATTGACTGGAGTGGAACTGTCTTCAGTGATAAGTCACACTTCGATGACCACTGACGAACTGCAAAGACGTGCCTGAAGACGCCCCGGACAGTGGTGGGCTACCACCCTGACTTTCGCCCGCCATCCTGGTCGACAACAAGGGGTGGGGGGAGGGGGGTGACGGTGTAGGACGTCACTTCATTTCGTAGTATGGCAAGACAGGAAGAATGAATCGGTTGTTGGTGTTAATAACGATCATCCTCCTTTACCTCTTCTGCATTACTGCAGATGACGAGTCTCTCAGCACATTTGTTCTGTGCATGCGGTACACGTGAAGCAGCTAGTTGTTTCCACTGCACTGTGTGGAGTACGAAGGTTCTGTTACAGTTCACTAACCTGCTGTCTTCAAGTTGATGTCCCCAGAGCAGAAAACAGCACGCAGGTCGTAGGTTCTGTATCATGAGGCTGAAACTGACTTTTAGCAAGGTTCTGTTCTGAAATATTGTATCACTTCTTTGGGATGCCACTCGCGTATTTTAATATAGCCACGCGAGAAGACTACATGATCTTAACACAACACCTTCTGATACAGCAAAGTACGTGATCAAACACAATGTTTACGAAAATGTATCTTTACACTATTTGTGGCACGTTACTGTGCCTCATGACTACCGGAGTGTCTCTTTTTAATACTGAATACTGGCATCGAGTATATATTTAAGTGTTAGCAAGTATTTGTATGGAGTGTAGCCATGTATGGAAGTGAAACGTGGACGATAAACAGTTTGGACAAGAAGAGAATAGAAGCTTTTGAAATGCGGTGCTACAGAAGAATGCTGAAGATTAGATGGGTAGATCACGTAACTAATGAGGAAGTATTGAATAGGTTGAGGAAAAGTTTGTGGCACAACTTGACTAGAAGAAGGGATCGGTTGGCAGGACATGTTCTGAGGCATCAAGGGATCACCAATTTGGTACTGGAGGGCAGCGTGGAGGGTAAAAATCGTAGAGGGAGACCAAGAGATGAATACACTAAGCAGATTCAGAAGGATGTAGGTTGCGGTAGGTACTGGGAGATGAAGAAGCTTGCACAGGAGGAGATGAAGAAGCTTGCACAGGATAGAGAAGCATGGAGAGCTGCATCAAACCAGTCTCAGGACTGAAGACCACAACAACAACTGGCAAACACATCCTGACACAGATAACATGACTGTACCCCTCGAATGCCTAATCCAGAGCGAGGAACAGACTACTTAAATAAAAATTGGAAACACATCCTACGATAGACAACATGTATGTTCTTCCCGACTGCCTAATCCAGAGTGACGAACAGCCCGAAATACTTCGCGCGCCATACCAGAAAAGGCGTGACCCGAACGCATCCGAAGTGCTTCGACCGCAATTTCGTCAGTCTTTTGTTTTTGATTTAAATTGTTTTTAATAATTCTAAAATGACTGTTTCATAGTCAGCTGTTGAGATATATTTATGTTAAAAAGTGAAGTCTTTCCAATGAGTAGTTTAACTAATAATAATAACTATACTTTAACGTTCTGGCTCCCTTGCTCCGAACACAGCAGCCAATCACAGAGCAGTAGCATTATGCAGGCGGTCTTCCTCACGGGAATGGTACCAAATGTGGTGTCACCGCCAGACACCACACTTGCTAGGTGGTAGACTTTAAATCGGCCGCGGTCCATTAGTATACTTCGGACCCGCGTGTCGCCACTATCAATGATTGCAGACCTAGCGCCGCCACACGGCAGGTCTAGAAAGACTTCCTAGCACTCAGCGCCAGTTGTACAGCCGACTTTGCTAGCGATGGTTCACTGACTTCTACGCTCTCATTTGCCGAGACGATAGTTAGCATAGCCTTCAGCTACGTTATTTGCTACGACCTAGCAAGGCGCCAGTATCCGTACTATTGATATTGTGAATCATGTACCATAAAGAGCGACGTTCTCCGTTGATGGATTAAAGTTAAGTATTCCACCAGCTACGTCCGTTTTTCTCAATTCTAATTCCCTTGTCATGTTCCAGACCTCACGCCAGCCTGCGTGAGCTAAAACGCGTGCATTTCGGCCTCCTTTGACCATACGGTTGGCTCTCCTGCCAACCACAACACCAAATCTAACATCTGCCACAGGTACGTCACACCACATTTTGTCATATATAAATGTCTTGGATCTCCACTGCTCTGGGAATAGCTTCTTGGAGCCTAATATGATGGCTGACTAAGCCAGAAATATTACAATAGGAGGACCGTTTGGTTGTCATCCACTGCGCCCTTACAACACAGCTGTACGACGAAACTCTACGGCCCATTTTGTTGCCTTTCGTAGCAAGCCATCCTGCGCTTACATTTCCGCCAGATAATGTCCTTTCGCACACTGCGAGAGCTTCTACTGCTGGTCTTTGTGCTTGCTAAACCCTGCCGTGGCCAGCAAGGTCACCGGATCTCTCTCCAATTGAGAAAGTTTTGCAGCATTATGGGCAGGGCCCTCCAAACACTTTGGGATTTTGACAATTGCCAATTGCAGTAACAAGCCGGATAACTATTTCCATAAGGGCCAGAGGTGGAATTTGATATAAATTCCCTTAAAGTTTTACAGTTGCTCAATTTTTAGCGCTCTTCCTCTTGAATATATCATCCAATTTTTCTGAAACCCTAATCATTTGTTTGTACATTTACACAATACGAGGGCTATCCACAAAGTACATTACGTTTTGGAATTAAAAATAAATAAAGTATTAGAATTTTTTTATTATATACAGATGAAAGACACACTTAAATACTACTTTTCTACATAGTTGCCATTTAAATTAAGGCACCTATCGTAGCGATGGACGAGTTTGGAAATTCCTTCGTCATAAAATTCGGCCGCCTGCGCCTTCAACCACGTGTTTACCTCTTCTTGAAGCTGTGCGTCGCCGTCAAAACGCTGCACAGCCAACCACTTCTTCATTGCTGGGAATAAGTGGAAGTCGCTCGGTGCCAGGTCGGGACTGTACGGCGGATGAGGAAACAACTCCCACTTAAAAGATTCGAGAACTTCACGAGTGGCATTTGCCGTGTGGGCCCGGGCGTTGACGTGAATCAGCAAGATCTTTGAGCCCAACTTTCCCCTGCGCTTGTTTTGCATTGCTCTTCTGAGGTTGTGCCGAGTTTGGCAATACCTTTGAGAGTTTATTGTAGTGCCTCTTTCCAGGAAATCCACAAAAATCACACCTTTTCTGTCCCAAAAGAGGAGGCCACGTGGTTGAAGGCGCAGGCGGCCGAATTTTACGACGAAGGAATTTCCAAGCTCACTACGACAAGTGCCTTAATTTAAATGGCAACTATGTAGAAAAGTGGTATTTAAGTGTGGCTTTCATCTGTATATAATTTTAAAAAATTCCAATACTTTACTTATTTTTAATTCCAAAACGTAATGTACTTTGTGGATAGCCCTCGTATCTACCGATTTAGATCCACTTCAGACAACTCCTTCTTGATGCGACATTACCTTTTTTTTTAGACTGAACCTTGGCATTTCCCTTTTCTCAGATTCTTCAGCTCTCCTTCCAAAATCAGACTGCTGAGATCCCATGAAGTTCTGACTCGTAGAAAGTTATCTTTTCGTTGGTTATTCCATCTTTTTCTCACTGTCATTTCCCGTTGACACTCCTCCAAGAGATTCGAGGGGAGCGAATGAGGAATCTTTTGCCAATCTACATCTACTTGGATACTCTGCAAATCATATTCAAGTGACTGGCATAGGGTTCATCGAACCACCTTCACAATTCTCTGTTATTCCAATCTCGTACAGCGCGCGGAAAGAATGAACACCTATATCTTTCCGTACGAGCTCTGTTTTCCCGTATTTTATTGAGGTGTTCGTTCCTCCCTATGTAGGTTGGTGTCAACAAAATATTTTCGCATTCGGAGGAGAAAGTTGGTGATCGGAATTTCGTGAGAAGATTCCGTCGCAACGAAAAACGCCTTTCTTTTAAAGATTTCCAGCTCAAATCCTGTATCATTTCTGTGGCACACTCTCTCATATTTCGCGATAATACAAAACGTGCTGCCTTTCTTTTAACTTTTTCGATGTACTCCATTAGTCCTATCCGGTAAAGATCCCACACACCGCAGCAGTATTCTAAAAGAGGACGGGCAATCGTAGTGTAGGCAGTCTCCTTAGTTACTTAGTAGGTCTTACATTTTATGTGTCCTGCCAATAAAACGCAGTCTTTGGTTAGCCTTCCCCACAACATTTTCTGTGTGTTCCTTCCAATTTAAGTTGTTCGTAATTGTAATACCTAGGTATTTAGTTTAATTTACGACTTTTAGATTAGACTGATTTATCGTGTAACCGAAGTTTAACGAGTTTCTGTTAGCACTCATGTGGATGACCTCACACAGTTGGTTATTTAGGATCAACTGGCACTTTTCGCACCATTCAGATATTTTTTTAAAAATCGTTTTGCAGTTTGTTTTGATCTTCTGATGGCTTTATTAGTCGATAAACAACAGCGTCATCTGCAAACAACCGAAGACGGCTGCTCAGATTGTCTCCCAAATCGATTATATAGATACGGAACAGCAAATGGCACAAAACACTGCCTTGGGGACCGCCAGAAATCACTTCTGTTTTACTCGATGACTTTCCGTCAGTTACTACGAACTGTGACGTCTCTGACAGGAAATCACAAATCCAGTCACATAACTGAGGAGATATTCTACAAGCACGCAATTTCACTACGAGCCGCTTGTGTGGTACGGTGTCAAAAGCCTTCCGCAAATCCAGAAATATAGAATCGATCTGAAATCCCATGTCAATAGCACTCAACACTTCATGTGAATAAAGAGCTAGTTGTGTTTCATAGGAACGATGTTTTCTAAACCCATGTTGACTGTGTGTCAATAGACCGTTTTCTTCGAGGTAATTCATAATGTTCGAACACAATATTTGTTCTAAAATCCTGCTGCATATCGACGTTAACGATATGGGCTTGTAATTTAGTGATTACTCCTACTACATTTCTTGAATATTGGCGTGACCTGTGCAACTTTCCAGTCTTTGGGTACGGATCTTTCGTCGAGCTAAAGGTTGTATCTGATTGTTAAGAATGGAGCTAATGCATCAGCATACCCCGAAAGGAACCTAATTGGTATACAGTCTGGACCTAAAAATTTGCTTTTATTAAGTGATTTGAGTTGCTTCACTACTCCGAGGATATTTACTTCTACGTTACTCATGTTGACAGCTGTTCTCGATTCGAATTGTGCAATATTTTGTGCAGCCATTTCGTAAGGCTGTGTTTAGTAACTCTGCTTTGGCAGTAATGTCTTCGATAGACTGATAAAGAGATCATCATTACAGGCCACACGTCTTCTCGATACATATTCTGTATTTTTAATACAGTGGTTTCCATTGGCTTCAGCATCCATATACCGTTGACTACAACTCATTAGTCCAGCTATTAGGAACAGTTCCCCACCCCAAGGGCAAGAGGGTGCCCCGAAAGTCAATCTGCTCTTCCACTCTCTCTGGTAGGACCACTGGTAGAACGAGGGCGATACCTCATGCCGGAAATATTCGCCTCCTATTGCTGATGCCTTCTATTTATAATTTAAAGAACGGCTGATTTCGAAATGGAACCCAGGACATTTTCGCTACTAGGCAAAGACTTGGTTCTGAGCCCTATGGGACTTAACATCTATGGTCATCAGTCCCCCAGAACTTAGAACTACTTAAACTTAACTAACCTAAGGACATCACACAACACCCAGTCATCACGAGGAAGAGAAAATCCCTGACCCCGCCGGGAATCGAACACGGTAACACGGGCGCGGGAAGCGAGAACGCTACCGCCCGACCACGAGCTGCGGGCAGGCAAAGACAGCTCACTTACACCTGGTCCCACTAACGCACCTTCTTGGGGCTGGGCAGTTGAAATCGTAGAAAATCATTTCGTAAAATTTACGAATCCCGTTAATTCTTTCTTTTTCTGGCTTTTTCAAACGATTTAGCCAAGCGAAGCTTTGTAAGAGGTGGGAAAGCAGCGCTTTATTTGAGTCAGCTAATGGACTGTATGAGACATTCTCTTCTCCAGGATTTTAATCACTTCTAGGTTTCCGGTCTCACTTAATGTATTTCCGTGTATTTAGGCTAATCCAGAGATATATAGAACAGGATAATTTGGTATAAAATCGTTGCATTCTCTTCAGGTTCAACAGCTATTTCGCTGGTGGAAACTGGTATTAATATGAGCTCAAACCAGTCAATGGAAACCCATGAGATCCCATCAGAAGTACTTAAATTAGTAAGTTGTTTGAATTAATGACTGAAAACTATGAAGTAGACAATCTTCCCTCGGATTTCCAAAAAAAAGCGCTAGGGTCACATTAGCATCGGAGGCGCATGTAGATAAACGTTAAAATCGTAGGACGATATGTTGTGCTGCATTCCAGATGAGCAAAGCAGTATCTACTCCTGTACATCCGTATCTCGTCCACGTTACTGGGACATATGCGAAGCATTCACCAGTTGACGTGGAGTTACAAGGAGCAGTACGATATACTGTTGGCATAGACAACGTTTAAAATGTGGAAAACATATATATAGGACGTTAGATGCAACAAGCACGCAGAAATGAAAACATTGGTACACGGTGGGAAGAGACCAGGACGCAACCAAAGCGACACAAGGAATAAAGAAGGGAAAAAAACATAAAAGTAGCTAGTCTCTAGACAAAAGTTCCAGCTCCCGTTTTTTTGCCGGAGATATACATAAATTTCTCCGATTCTAGCAACAGTTTATCGAAGACCATCTGGAATAATTAAGTATTCTAAGCTCTTCAGGAAAGGTACAGGTCGTTACGTTTTCAAGAAAGACTATATCGCTTACGCCAGTGTTCTGTACATTTATGGAATACGGGTTGTGTGCGCATACATTTTTGGAGAACGAAAGTAAAGTCTGTTAGAATCAAAATGAGTTACATAAAACCTGCGATCTTGTAATCATTTCTATCTCAAAATGTTGCTGTCACAGGGAGCGCGCTCCAGATGGAGACCGTTGTAAGTTTGTTGCTCTTTGCGCTGCTGCCATCTGGAGACACTACGCAGCACCACTTGGGGCTGGTTCGGCTAGTCGCGTCGGTAGCGCTATCGCGCGATGACACGACGAACTGCTTCGCGAGCCCTTTCCCGTCCCGTTCTCTTTTTAACGATTTGAATGTACCGGTACAGATTGTTAATTCTAACCCTCGCCAATATACGGGTATTGATTACAAGAGGCGTAGCTAGAAGAGGTCCACCCAAAATGCTGTGATATCAGCTGGTATAAAAAATTTATAATATTAAGCCTTACATTCTTTTAAAAATGAAACGTTGACTCTTCATGTGTCAACGGTTGAAGATAAAAGCTAGACTTCGGCCGGAAAGTTAAGAACGAAGGAAGATTATGTTTATAGTGTGAGCCTTTATGAGACAAACGAGGATGGGTGGTCTTGGTGAGAAAACAAGCCTTGCAGTCACCCGCATCGACGCAGGAAAACTGTGGAAATTAAATTTGAATGGCAGAACGCGGATTTGCATCCTCTTTCTCACAGATAAAAGTGCACGTTTCATACCACTTTCTGTTCAATACCTTGTACCATTATGAAGTGTTTGTTATGGTACTCGAATAAATAAAGAACACTTAATACAACAGCAAGTTGATGACTACAATGTGAATCAAGAAGGAACACGACTGTCAACAGGTTGTGGTGCTGATTTTTATTTCACTGCAATAAATTCACTCTTTTTGTTTTGTGTAATTCTCTTACTAAAACGTTAAAACACACTCTACCGTGCGGTCACACGTGACTTCTTGTTTCCGCAGTAATTTTTCGTATATTGAAACAAATCGTTTTCTTAGCTAACCATTACTGCTGCTTGACCGAGACCACCGTGACATCTCTCAGTAATATTAATAGAAATTATCGCCTAGTTAAGGGTTTCACACACAAATATCAGTCACACCGTCATTTTCAGACAAGGAATAGAACTGTACAATAAATTGCTCAAGAAGAATAAAGAGATTACTAAAATGAATTTCATAAAAACGGCAGTTGAAAGGTACCTGTCAAGCAACATAATCTAAGCGGTGAAGGTTAGTAGAGATTCGATAAAAAAGCTAAGACGAATTAATAGTGATAACAATAATAAAAAGTATCATTTCACATAATCCTTTCACATTATATTTTCCTTTCCCTTTCTTTGCGGAAAACCTTGTTTCCAAAATTAGGCACTGCACAATACTACCACATTATCCTCTTTCTGAGCTCAACATTTCGATCATTACGGAAGTAAAGGTACTCAATTTTTCGGGTTAGCGGATTGGAACTTTCGGTACACAGAGTGGAAACCAAACGTCACTATGGTCATGATGTCAGCTGATACTATGTGTGTGGTACTGTATTACAATATGATATAATGTATCAACAGCGTGTGTAGTATGTGCTGCGAATGGGATTGAGAAATGGACAGACAATGCAGCACTAGGCTTTTACATTATTAAATAACTTCTTAGCAAAACTATTGTACGCTAGGGATAAACCGAATGTTTTAAACGAACTGGTCTTGTATTCCGGAGAATAGGGACTCCAGTCTTCATCCGGCCATTCTCATTTACTTGTAGACATATCGTAGTTCCCTCAAATTACTACGTGAAATGCTGGGATCAGTCTTACTTTAAGGCCACAGCCGACTACCTGCCCGAGCCTTGTCACTGTTTTGTAATAAGAAAACTTCGAACAGCGTGTGTACAGAAGTAAAATACTTGTCCTGTTACACATTCTTTCGGAGTGGATTGCAATCTCATTTCTGTATTGGCGCTGGCAACTGACAACTCTTTAAACAGTAACAGTTGATAGCGATCAACATTCTAGAGGAGAGACATGGGTCAAACTGTGATGTATCTTAAGGATCAACTTATTGCGATGTTACAGTAACATGCAGTAATAATTTATTTTGATACTGTGACTGTTGGATTCCTATCAGTTATCAGGATCCATTAACGGCTGAAACCAAAACCTTACACTACATGCAAGGCCTTGATGTGAATCACTGCAAACTCATTACACCGCAGCCTGTAATACGACTCATGACTAGGATTTCCAGTTCTCCTGTTCTATACGGGAACCTCCATACTCTTCTGAGTTTTTAAGCCAAAACTCGTCTCCCATTTTTATTTGATCTGGAAGATTGTGTCTCCTGTACCTGAGAGAATGACACCGATTAACAGTTAAACTTGCCGCGTATGTTCCAAATCTCGTTTCTGGATGATGTACTCAGTAACGATTAATCGAAGTGGATACGCCAGATCGATAAAATTGCTGTATCGATATGTATATTGCCATTTCCTTGTTGTTTTGTCTAGAAAGCGGTCGTATTAGTTTTGGTTCCGTCTAATCAGAGTAAGGCAATTGAATAAATCTGAAACTCCCTCTAAAAAGAGAGGAAAACACAGATAGCAGAAGTAAGTAGGAACTCATTTATGCGTTAACCTGGGAATAGGTAGCAATTATTATAAAGTGTGAGTTCAGCACAGCAATGGTGTTAGCACAGACTGTCAGCAGCAAGTCAGAATTGGTGAACACAAAAGCAGACTTAGGGGAATTAATACATCTTCCGCCTAGTTTCATTGCCCAAGTGATAGTCCTATTGGTGGGGAATTCCAGCAAAGGGGTAGTAGGTGAATTAGTGGTGGCGTATCTTAAAGTGAAACACAACGTCAGTTATAGGAACATGGACAGTGGAAAAAATGCAGGTCTATTGCAAAGACAAGTGTTAGCGCTAAAAAGTGTAAGTAGTTTCCTAGATGTGCTTTATGATCAATGGAAGTGTAGCACAGTTTTTTTCTGTGGCTTCAGATGCATCGAATTACAAAAGCAGGAAAACGTTTCCTGTAGTAATCAGGTACTTTGAACCTTGTGTTGGGATCAGAAATAAACTATTAGATTTCGTGGAAGAAGCACATGTGAGGGCTAGTAATATTCATGTCTTGATACAAAAGTCTTGGATCTCACTCATTAAATGTAAAGCACATTTCGTCTTATAGTGCAGACAATACCAGTGTCATTTATGCTAAAAATAATTTTGTCGGAACTGCATGGTGTGGAATTTTAAAGCACATACCTGCTAGGTGGATGTCAGTCGCACCAAATGTTGACAGGCATTTATAAAGAACTGGGATCCAGCAATAAGTTACTTTCAAAGCGCAAATTATACACCTAAAACTTTGAAATTGGATTTCTTCAGTTTTTTCTTTATGTTGGAATTATTCTTTTGGATACCTCAAACCATCAGTAGATTTCAGATTTAACTATAAAGGAATCCTGTAATGCTATTGAACGTTAATTGAAGAAAATTTTTCAAAACAAAGATGGCGTTTTTTGGAAGCAATACATGCAAAATTTAAATAAATTAGATCCTGCCAATCATAAGAGATGAAAATAACAATAGCACTCATACTTTCATGGTAAAAACTGTTAACTTTTTCACAAAGCTACAATTCAGTCCTTGCTCCCGCTGTCCTTAAAGAATTCTCTTAATTTGAAGATTTTCAGAACATGCTTACTCATATTCAGCTACACATAAATGAGGATAACCTACATGACCAATTTTGTTGTTTGAAGGATGTAATAAGCATAAAAATTTCCACTGACTGTGTGACAGTGGAAAATTGGGTATCTGTGATGATGGAGGGAGAGGTAAAAGTTATTAAAGCTCAGCAGATAAATAAGATTCTTCGGTTTGCTGCTCAGCATATCAGCACCTCATGCACATACAGAATTTTTCTTTGATGAACAGTAATTATCTGACGACAGGAACCATTGTAATGTAGATTTAAAGGCAGTTGAATTACAACTAAGTGTTAATATTGGTTCTATGTATGGCAATGTTGTTAAACTTGTAGGAAATGATTGCAGACTGTAGGATGCTGCCTAAAATGTAAGTGAATATAGTTATAGTACAGAATTCCGTAGACTTACGGTCTGTAATTGTTATGAAGACGTTTTTTGGTTTGTTGATGTAATAAACCTGTTTTAAGCTTTTAAAAAACTGCAAATTAATTTTCTTAGATCCAAATCTTCCTTAATGGACAAAAAAGTTGACAATCCTATTCCTGACCTATCCCAGTCAGTACTCGCCCCACATCCATCCTCATGCTGAACTTCCCTCTTGAATCCCATCTGTATCCAAATCCCTCACCAAGGAAATGTTACCTCAATCCCACAGCCAGAGCTGCACTGTCAGAACACCACCCAACACCCCTCCCATAATTTTTTCTCTGCAGGTTTAGAAATTTTATGGTTTTATAAGTAGTGTCAATAAACAAGAAGTATTATTGCTCCCGTAATATTCTTAATCAGCCATAAATAGCTTATTCTTGACTCCTTTTTCAATTTAGTCAGAAGGTCATACCAGACAATACTTGGAAACAGCAAAATTACATGTGCCCTAAATTTTTTTTTTGATTCTTCACCAAAATTTATTTTAGTTATGGACCCTCACATACTAGAGTAGCAGATTGGCCACCATGTCTTGCATCCATGTATTAAATTTTTAAAGGTATTATTCGTATACAGTTTATATTTCTTAGAATAATATTTCATAATGTTGAGTGACAACTTCTTTGATTCAAGCAGCTGAGAGTTTACATTTAAATAATCGAAACCCAAAACTGCATAAATGGTCCTCTCAACAAAAGCTAGAAATTCATCATGACTTCTTACAGGTGTGTATTTTATGGTAAAATACATTTCTTGATGTCTTCACCTCCGGAATAAACATGTATAGCCACAACATACAGGGTGTATCAAAAATAATATATGTATTTCGAATTCATATATGTATTACACTTAAAGATATACAAATATGAAACTTTACACACATACCTATTTATGAATGTCTCAAGTTCAGATTACAGATATTCAATATGTTGTCCATCAGCGACACGAATAATACCTCATCAATACTCAAATTCCTGCCATACCAGGGCAAGCATGTCCTTCATCACTCATGTTATGGCAGTACAGATCCGGTTCTTCAACCCTTCCAGGTTCTGTGGGAATGATGGCACATAAACGTTGTCTTTAACGAAACCCCACAGGAAGAAGTCAGAGGGTGTCAAATCCAGTGACCGTGGACAGCTGAGACATGCTAAGCCGCCAGCTCCTTGATGACCACTCCAATGGTTCAGTACAGCTTCATTCATATATTCACACACTTGGTGACTCCATTTAGGGCTGCCCCGTCTTGTTGAAACACGAAGTTGACTTTGTGCAACCTTGGTAACAACTAGTTTTGTAACATAGCGAGATACTGCTGATCATTAACCAAGTTTCCATCAAAGAAGAATGGGCCTTAATCAGATGATCAGGATATCGTACAAAACACATTGTCTTTGCGCAAATCACGTACATGTTCAGTGGCTGCATGTGGGCCCTGGAGGCCCCAAATTCGAATATTGTTTTTGTTTATCTGCGCACTAGCATGGAAAGTCACTTCATCACTGAACACATTGCACTGTGAAAAAGTGTTACCATTATCAATACCATCAAGAATCTCGTTAGAAAATGCCACATGTTAGCGTTTGTCATCAGGATGCAGAGCTTGTAGCAGCTGTAACTTGTACAGCTTCACAACCAACCGATGTCTCAAAACACGCCAAATTGTTGTTAGGCAGTTGTAACTACCGATTGGCACGATGAGTTTATTTTGAAGGACTACGTTGGAAAGTAGTTTGAATACGTGCAACATTTTCCTCAGGACTCTTACGTTTACATACACGTCCTGTATCTAGAAACTGTTGAAACGATCTGTGAAAGTTCCACCCATTCGGAGGATCAATTTGCTACCTTAATCTGCAACATCTTTTCGCTATAATCACGGTCTTGCACCCCAAACTAGAGAACACAAAATTATTTCTGTTGCAGAGTAACCATTTTATACATATGATGGTTACCGAGCAAAACAGAAGACAACTGAAATCTAGCGGCTATTAATATAAACTAGACTGTGTATTCGTTTCTCCAATAGCTGTGCCGAGGTGCAGAGATCGATAGTTTAGATTAGATTAGATTAGATTAGATTAATACTTGTTCCATAGATCATGAATACGACACTTCGTAATGATGTGGAACGTGTCAGGTTAATAAAAGATGTCTGTACAAGAAATTACATTACACAAAATATTGCATGACACTAATGATTAAGTTGTTTTTTTTTTTTTTTTTTACTTACTTTATATCTAAAAATTCAGCCAATGAGTAGAAGGAGTTGTCATCTAGAAATTCTTTTAATTTATTTTTAAATGTTAGTTGGCTATCTGTCAGGCTTTTGATGCTGTTTGGTAGGTGCCCAAAGACTTTTGTGGCAGCATAATTTACCCCTTTCTGTGCCAAAGTCAGATTTAACCCTGCATAGTGAAGATCATCCTTTCTCCTGGTGTTATAGGTATGCACACTGCTATTACTTTTGAATTGGGTTGGATTATTATCAACAAATTTCATAAGGGAATATATATACTGTGAGGTTACTGTGAGGATCCCTAGATCCTTAAATAGATGTCTGCAGGATGACCGTGGGTGGGCTCCAGTATTATAAAAATAATACTTTGTAATACGTATGGTCTTTTTGAAACATCCTGTATTTGTTATGACTCATATTAAACAGATTAAAACAGGTACAAAACTGTAAATGTATCCAAAATAATGGTTAAATGATAACATGTAACAGTATTGTTTTTACTTGATGTTTTCTCTTTATCTTTCGGTAACTGTGTTCATCAAAATTAGTACATAAATGTCTGTGCTCCTGGTATATCAGTACAGCAGTTAACATCCAGTTTGTTCGCAGTCTAGTACTAGTACAGAGCAACTGTCGATTCTGTCCTCTTTGCTCACATACAAACTAGAGAAGAAGGACCAGAAGACAGTCAAAAACGAATATCTGCTACAATAAGTAAGGAATAATTAGTGCAGTGATTAAAGAGACTAAGTGTCTCTTATCTTTGAAAATGGTTCTCTGGACACAGAAGAAAGTTTAATTAATTTTATGGCAACAAACTTTGTAGTTAGGACAGATACAGCCTGAATATATCATTTTGAAAAAATAAGACCATCACTTTAGCTGTAAATCCATAATTTAGGCACTATCGGTTTTGCAGCATTTTAGTTGCACCATCAGGTGCTATTTGTACAAAGTCACAAACAAAGCCTCATGTAGCGCAAGAAAATATAACTAAAATGAAAAGTAATACAGTGTGAACATACTCACAAAATCAAGTCATGTTCTGATCGAAGAATGAGAATGAGATCACCGAGCTTTTAAAGTCAGCAATTTCTTTATTTTTGAGGGATTAACTACAATTTAAGACTGCATAACTAGGTCTGTACCGTACCAGTATTTTTTCAACCTATTTCATGTAAAAGGAGGACCATCAGCTGCTTACATTCTACATAATCACATAGATAATAATATGTAATCTGCACTTTCTTCGCTATTTCAGTATAATAGGAGACTGTTATCTCACCAGATACTTTTATGGCTAGTGAAATTTATTGTCATTTTTCCTACTTGATAGTCTTTTGTCAGCAAGTTCTTCTTATTACCTTTTGTCCTTTCTAGGTATCATGGGAGTATATCACTGTAGCATTATGTGTTATTTTGTGTTTTTTGTGACTGATGTCCATTAATTAGTGAAAAGTTGCTGATTATGTATGCTGCACCATCCCATTCTCTTTTCTCGATTGGTACATTTCATTTTAATTATTTTTCTTGTCCTATATGACTCTTTGATTATGAATTTTTACAGATTGCACTGATGCTGAGGCTAAAAGGTCACAAAACAGTTGTGCCTATAAATAAAAGAACTTACAGCTCAAGTGATCTTATCCTTTCAAAATAATTTAATGAGTTTGATGATACACACACATATTCAATTTGTTCATGAGGTTCACTTAAGACAGGGGAACGTTGTCACTGAACTTAGTGGAAGAGTTGGAGCAAAATCGTTTTAATATTTATTCTTGTTAGGAATACACACATTACTCTTATTTAATGAATCATAATTCTCAAACCATATACTTACTTAATACTAGGAATGTATTACTTTTGCAATAAATCAACTCACCTGTATGGTGGAGGCGGGGGGGGGGGGGGGGCAGGGAGAACCATTCAATGAAAGGACCGTTGCATACACAGATGTCTGTATTTGAAGAGAAATGACCGATGTTCTTATTGTGCTAGATCGATAAAGGAAACATGCAAAAGAAACAAGAATATTTTAAACATATAAGGATGGATATAAACCTGCACTCATGTCATCACATGGCTAAATCTTACAAAAGAACTCTGGTTAAATCGTATAAATTATGCCTGCAAACGGTCGCATACGATACTACAGCATCCAATGAAACGAAGTTACGCAACAAAGGGGGAGGGGCGAGGAGCTGAGGTAGGACCCAAAAGCTCATCATGTACAGAAGACTAACTGATGCCCCACATGTCGACTGACAAAGAAATCTTGATAAAAGCAGAGAAATTGCACACATAATTGGTCGGGAGTAATATTTAACCCTTAATAAATCAACATGGTCTGCCTCCCCAGCTGAGTGCTCAGTGAGGCTGACTGCCAAGTGAAGGACCTGTGTTCGATTCCTGGTACTGCCAGGGATTCCTCCTTGGTGAGAGGACTATGATGTGATACACTCAGCATCTTGATGGAGCTTCTTGACCGATTGGCCCATCAGGACCTGTGGAAGGAGTTTACATCAATAAAGGAACTTCAGCCAATTTAACTAAGTAGAAACGCAATAAAGATCCATCCAAAGTCATGTTCCCCAAAAAAGACTGGTACTACGTGCTGCATCCAGGTTATTATACTCGAGAACAATTGGAAGTGGTAGATAAACACAGTTAAGGCAATTTAAGCTAATAAGGAACAATGTGAAGGTCGATCTAGTGTCATGAGCCACATGAAAGACTATGTGGCATCAAAAGTGAGGTTACAGTATTATCTAGGCAAGAACCAGTTCAGAAAATTTGGAGAGTCGGTAACACCCCTAGCTAGCTTAAAGTTTCTAAGAACCATGGACAAATGGTCACATGAATACATTGAGCCATTTCAACAGTGTGCAAATCAAATGCGAACTGGTTGGTTGCTTTCTTTGGGGGTGGGGGGCACAGTAGACTTTCTGCCACACATCTGTTTCGAGTGTCTCATGAGTACTGGTATTAACTCAAATGTTACACTCATACGGAAATAGCAGAAGAATTTTTGAGATTAACATTTTAGCTCTTCAAACATCAAAAAATTGATTTTCCTTTATTTAATATTTCAGACATGAGCAAGTGAATCCAGTATTTAGATGTCTGCATATATATATATATATATATATATATATATATATATATATATATATATATGTCCGCAGCTCGTGGTCTCGCGGTAGCGTTCTCGCTTCCCGAGCACGGGGTCCCGGGTTCGATTCCCGGCGGGGTCAGGGATTTTTCACCTGCCTCGTGATGACTGGGTGTTTGTGTCGTCTTCATCATCATCATCAATCATCCCCATTACGGTCGGAGGAAGGCAATGGCAAACCACCTCCACTAGGATCTTGCCTAGTATGGCGGCGCGGGTCTCCCGCGTCGCTCCCCTACGCTCGGTAAACGGAGTATGGGACTCATCATCATCATCATCATATATATATATATATATATATATATATATATACGTATTTAGTGAGTGGACAGATGGAAGGAACACATTTGAAGCATCTGTGAGGAGAAGGAAGACTTGTCGATATATAATTCTAGATACAGGATGTGTATGTAAACGTCCTGGCTGCCCTCGTAATCCTGAAGAAAATTTTGCTCAATTACAAACTGCTTTCCAACGTAGTCCTAATTCAACTCGTCATGCCAGTCGCGAATTACAACTGCCTACAACAACAATTTGGCGTATTTTGAGACTTTGGTTGGTTATGAAGCCATACAAGTTACAGCTGTTACAAGTTCTGCATCCTGATGACAAATGCTAACGTGTGGCATTTTCTAACGAGATTCTTGACGCTATTGACAATGTTGACACTCTCGCACAATGCATTGTGTTCAGTTATGAAGCGACATTCCTTGTTAGTGGTCAGATAATTAAACACAATATTCGAATTTGGGGTCTCCAAAACCCACATGTAGCCACAGATTTTCCCAAAGTCAATGTGTTTTGTGCGATATCCCGATCATCTGTTTATGGCCCATTCTTCTTGAATGGAAACGATCAGCTGTATCTCACTACGATACAAAACTGGTTGTTCCTGAGGCTGCACGAAGTCAACTTCATGGTTAACAAGATGGAGCACCCCCTCATTGGAGTCACCAAGTGCTTGAGTATGTGAATGAAACTCAACCGAACCGCTGGAGTGGTTGTGAAGGAGCTGGCAACTTAACATGTCTCAGCTGTCCACGGTTCACGGTCACTGGATTTGACACCCTCTGACTTCTTCCTGTGGGGTTTCGTTAAAGACAACGTTTATGTACCACCACTCTCACAGAACCTGGAAGAGTTGAAGAGCCGGATCTGTACTGCCATAGCATAAGTGATGAAGGACGTGGTTACCTGAGTATGTGAGGAATTTGAGTATCGATGTTGTATTGTTCGTGTTGCTGATGGACAACATATTGAATATCTGTAACCTGAACTTGAGACGTTCATAAATAGGTATATGTGTAAAGTTTCATATTAAGTATAATACGTATATGAATTCGAAATACATATATTATTTTTGATACACCCAGTATGTTGTGGCTATACATGTTCATTCCGGAGGTGAAGACATCAAGAAATGTATTTTACCATAAAATACACACCTGTTAGATGTCATGATGAATTTCTAGCTTTTTTGAGAGAACCATTTATGCAGTTTTGGGTTTCGATGATTTAAATATAAACTCTCAGCTGCTTGAATCAAAGAAGTTGTCACTCAACATTATGAAATATTATTCTAAGAAATATAAACTGTATATGAATAATACCTTTAAAAATTTAATACATTGATGCAAGACATGGTGGCCAATCTGCTACTCTAGTATGTGAGGGTCCATAACTAAAATAAATTCTGGTGAAGAATCAAAAAAAAAAAACAAATTTAGGGCACATGTAATTTTGCTGTTTCCAAGTTTTGTCTGGTATGACCTTCTGACTAAATTAAAAAAGGAGTCAAGAATAAGCTATTTATGGCTGATTAAGAATATTACTGGAGCAATAATACTTCTTGTTTATTGACACTACTTATAAAACCATAAAATTTCTAAACCTGCAGAGAAAAAATTATGGGAGGGGTGTTGGGTGGTGTTCTGACAGTGCAGCTCTGGCTATGGGCTTGAGGTAACATCTCCTTGGTGAGGGATTTGGATACAGATGGGATTCAAGAGGGACGTTCAGTATGAGGATGGATGAGAGGTGTGTACTGGCTGGGATAGGTCAGGAATAGGATTGCCAACTTTTTTGTCAATTAAGGAAGACTTGGATCTGAGAAAATGAATTTGTAGTTTTTTTAAATCTTAAAACAGGCTAATTACATCAACAAACTAACAAACTGCTTCATAACAATTACAGACTGAAGGTCTACAGAATTTTGTAGTATAACTATATTTACTTATGTTTTCTCATCGGCCTATAGTCTGCAATCATTCTCTAGAAATTTAAGAAGTTTGTCATACATACAACCAATATTAACACTTACTTGCAATTCAACTTTCATTAAATCTACATTATAATGGATCCTATCATCAGATAATTACTGTTCATCAAAGAAAAATTCTGTGTGTGCATGAGATGCAGATGTACTAAGGAACAAACCCAAGAATCTTATTTATCTGCTGAGCTTTAATACCTTTGACCTCTGCCTCAATCATCACAGACACCAAATTTTCCACTCTGACACAATCAGTGGAAATTTTTATGATTATTACATCTTACAAACAACAAAAATTGGTCATGTAGTTTGTCCTCATTTATGTGTGGCTGTATATGAGTAAGCATGATGTTAAAATCATTAAAATTAACATAATTCTTTAAGGACAGTGGGAGCAAGGACTGAATCGTAGCTTTGTCAAAAAGTTAACATTTTTCACAATGAAAGTATGAGTGCTATTGTTATTTTAATCGCTTTTGACTAGCGGGATCTAATTTATTTAAAACTCTGCATGTATTGCTTCCAAAATAGTCATCTTTGTTTTGCAAAATTTTCTTTAACAAACTTTCAATAGCGTTACAGGTTTCCATTGTAGTTAAATCTGAAATCAAGAGATGCTTTGAGATTTCCAAAACAATATTTCCAACATAAAGAAGAAACTGAAGGAATTCAATTTGAATGCTTTAGGTTCACAATTTTTGCTTTGAAAGTAACTTATTGTTGGATCCCACTTCATTATTAGCCTGTCAACATTTATTGCAACTGATACCCATGTAGCAGGTACGTGCTTACATTTAATTTTTTACATTTAATGATTTTGTTTACATTTAATGAATGAGATTAAAGACTTTTGTATCAAAGCATGAACATCACTAGTTCTCAACTGCTTGTTCCACAAAATCTACTACTTTATTTCTGATATCAACGCAATGTGCAAAATACCTGATTACTACAGGAAACATTTTCCTGCTCTTGTAATTCGATGCATCTGAAGCCACAGAAAAAAACTGTGTTACACTTCCATTGATCATAAAGCACATCTAGGAAATTACTTACACTTTTTAGTTCTTACACAGTTTTTTGCAATAGAATTTGCTTTCAATCTACCACAGTGCATTTTTTGCATCATCCATGTAACTATAACTGAGGTTGTGTTTCACTTTAAGATACACTACCACTAATTCACCTATACTGTCTTGTTGGATTCCCCTCTAATAGGACTATCGCTTGGGCAGTGAAAATAGCTTGAAGATACATTAATTCTCCTAAATCTACTTTTGTGTTCACCAATTTTGGCGTGCTGCTAACAGTCTGTTCTACTACCATTGCTGTTCTGAACTTCCGCTTTATAATAATTGATACCTATTCTGAGGCTAATATATAAATGAGTTCCTACTTACTTCTTCTATATATGTTTTTGTCTCTTTTCAGGTGGAGTTTTAGATTTATTTACATTACCTTACTCTGATTAGAGAGAACGAAAACTAATACGACTGCTTTCTACACGAGACAAGAAGGAAATGGCAATGTGACTCCTGATGTGACACCTGGTTAAAAGCTGTTTTCTAGTCATTACATATCAGTATAGGCATTATATCGATACAACTCGTTCATATCGATTAACGATCCTGAGAAGACCGTCCAGAAACGATATTTGAAAATATGCGGCAAGTTTAACTGTTAATTTGTGTCATTCTGTCAGATACAGGAGACACAATCTTCCAGATCAAATAATAATGGGAGACTGGTTTTGGCTTAAAAATTCAGAAGAGTACAGGAGTTCCCGTATAGAACGGGAGAATTGGCAATCCCAGTCATAATTGGTATTACAGGCTGCAGTGTAATGACAATGCAGTTACTCAAATCTAGGCCTTGCACGTAGTGTAAGGTTTTAAGTACTATTACGGCTGTTAATTTCAGCCGTTAATGGAATTTGATAACTGGCAGGAATCCAATGGTCACAGTATTAAAATAAATTATTACTGCATGTTACTGTAACATCGCAATAAGGTGATCCTAAAAATGCATCACAGTTTTGGCCCTGTCTCTCCTCTAGAATGTCGATCGCTATCAACTGCTACTGTTTAAGAGTTGTCAGTTGCCAGCGCCAATACAGAAATGAGATTGCAATCTACTCCGAAAGAATGTGTAACAGGAGAAATATTTTGCTTCTGTACACACGCTGTTCGAAGTTTTCTTATTTCAAGAAAGTGACAAGGCTCGGGCAGTAAGTCGGCAGTGGCCTGAAAGTAAGAATGATCCCAGCATTTCATGTAGCAATTTGAGGGAACTACGGAAAGTCTAAAGTAAATGAGAATGGCCGGATGAAGACTGGAGTCTCCATTCTCTGGAATACAAGACCAGTCCGTTTAAAACGGACCTAGCTCATTCGGTTTACCCCTAGTGTACAACAGTTTTGCGAAGAAGTTATTTAATAATGTAAAAGCCTAGTGCTGCTCCGTCTGTTCATTTCTCACTCCCATTCACTGCACACAATACACACGCTGTTGATACATTATATCATATTGTAATATCACACACACAGTATCAGCTGACATCATGACCACAGCGACGATGTTTGTTTTCCACTCTGTGTACCGAAAGTTGCAATTTGCTAACCTGAAAAACTGAGTACCTATACTTCTTTAATGACTGAGATGTTGAGCTGAGAAAGAGGATAATGTGGTAGTATTATACAGTACCTAATTTTGGAAACAAGGTTTTCCGGAAAAAGTAAGAGAGAAGGTGACTGAAATAAATACGCAATGATCCGATCAGAAATTACACTTTTATTCAAAGATAATAATTTCACTGAAATCACCGCGATTTTTTTTGTCCCTCTTAAACATAAAACCAAATTATGGTTTAGCTTTGCCTCTTCATGTTCCATTTGTGCACGTTATTATGAACCTCATTTTGTCATCTAATACTACAGGGGTTGGAAAAATATATGAAAAAAACGCGTCAAGTGAATGCTTGAATGAGATTCTAGCAGGCGGCCTTCTTGCGCTGTGAATTTGACCACCCATGGCACCTGTGCAACGTACCCAATACGTTCCCCCAAGTGTTACTCGAGCTCAAAACAGCGTTCTATGTAGGTGAATGCATTATATCGGAGCTAAATGAATTCGAAGATGGGTAAATTGTTGGTGTTCTTGTGGAGTGTGCTTCCGTTACCAAAGGAGCCTAAGTGTTTCAAGAGACACTGCATCGAATATTTATACCACACACGGGGAAAGTGGAAAAAGTCAACCCCTAAGTCACAACACAGAGGAAATTTGTGTTGAGTGATCATGACACACGGTCGTTGAGGAGGATTGTAACGAAAACTGAGAGGACTGCAGCTGCAGAAGTCACTGCAGTACTGGATGTCGCACTCGTGAAGGCTGTCAGCACCAAAACATCGGAGAGAAGGATGCGTGATCTTTAGCTACGTCCATCATCATCACCAGAACTTACCACAGTTTTGCAGGTATAATGGTATGCTATTGCCTTGCAAACCATACAGCGCCTGCATCTATCCTTTCCGAGATGACTGGACACAATTGTGAATGCCAACGAATTTCCTACGTCAAATAAGGCACAGCAATGTGTTGTGTTTTTGGTGTTTCCGCATTTATGTGCAGACTGTGTTTCTCGTTTCACACATTGATCCAGCAGTATTGTGAAGTGGGGCAGAACGGTATTCACTGTGCACACCGCGCGGTGTGGGGGTCTTAGTATCGGTTAGAGGTAGCTTCCTTAATCGTCTCGGCTCTTCGAGGACGGAAGCGCAAATGAGCCAGATTAAGGTTCCAGCTGACGTACACGCGGTCAGAAAAAGCGATGAGGCCAACACCCAACACACCCAGGTGACGCAACACACCACTCTCGCTGCTTAAGCGCTTCCTTTCTTTCTCACTGTCTCAGCTTACGGACTCTGTGTGTGCGACTAAAATATTTACCCCCAATCTCCTGCCACGAAACACCTTTAGATTACTCCAGAGCTACTGTCTGAAAAGTGCCTTTACATGTGAACTGATATCCATAATTGGTGCCGAGTGTGGAGAAGTAAAAATTCTGTGAAGCGCTACCGTGACTATCTACTACTCGAATAACATCGCCTAAGCACTCTTAAATCGTATTGGTTTTGAAATCATTATTAATGTTTCGGTTCAAACTGTTTAAAATTTCTGTAACTTTAGCCATTTGTAAAGCTCTTTGCAGACGTATATGCTGTAACACTTATTAATGCATACTGCTTTATCTCCCAATTACTTGAGAGTTAAAGTGAATGTCGGAAAGTTTTGTAAATACATAGTCTTCTTTGTACACGAACTGGAGTATCATCAGAAGGTGCAATATTCCACTTTTTTTTTTTAGTTATAATTGTACTGGCGTGTTAGTTACGACGAGTAAACCACCGATTGTTTAAAGACTCGAACTCACATGTAGGCCTATACAGCTTCAAGCATATGATTACTTTATAAATGAGCTAATGTGTGAAATGTTTGACGTTTAGCACGTAAGAGAAATTTTCGATTGTATCCAACGCTACATGGTAACACAGTAAAATATACTGGTGCGCAAAACTTAAGGACGAAAGTAAATTTCGCATAATATGTCACTGTCACGTAATAGAGCACTATGAAACTTGGACCATACATAGAAGAAACTGTTACAGTATAGTACAGAAGGTGAATGAAAGAAATATGCAGTGAGACAAACAGAAATTTTTAATCCGAGGCTCGTTCTTTGATTGAAAGGAATAACAACTTTTTCTCATCTGCTGGCCTGCTAAGCGTAGCGCATCTGAAGATTTTCTTTCAGGGTTTACTCCCTCGGCCTTTGTAGATCCCTCGTCACCACAAGGCAGTGTTTCGACTCCTCACTTGCCCTTAGGAGGGAAAGGGTGCCTCCTCCGCCAGATGCGCCGTACCAAAGATTATCTTCTCCGCCGTAGCTCCTATCAAGGACTTCGCCATATCCCTGGCAAGGGTTGATAATGGTAAGGAAAAAGGAGAGGTTTAGCATAGGGTAGTATAGGAGACAGGCTAATGATAGGTAGTCTTCTTCCATCAAGTACGAAATCTAATCTGGGACAAGTAAATCAAAGAGCCAAACAGACTATGTATAAAACGTGTCTGCTGCCAATCATGATGTATAGTCCAGAGGCCTGTGCCATAAATAAGAGAGACAGAGTCAGAATGATTATGTAAGGAGAGATTTGCAGGTGACACTGACTACAGAGGAGAGAATGAGTGCTTTGAGATTGAACTGGTTTGGTCACGTGAAGAGAATGCACCCTACTCGAACTCCACGCCGTAGTTGGAGATGGAAGTGCCAGGAAGACGACAAATTGGGCGTTCTAGAAAGAGATGGACAGACCAGGTCTAGGAAGATCTCAAGAGTAGAGGAGTAACATGGGATGTAGTGGAGAGAGAAAAGTTACACCAGGCCAGAAACCAAAGGAGGCATATCGTTCACCAAGTTGCAACCCGGCTCGCTGGAAGGAAATCCTGATAATGATGATCACGAACAGAAATGACGCTTCAAAGAAAATAACTACACTGAAGTCACCGCGGTTTGTGATGGTCATCAGGACACTGTAAAAGGCGGGACAAGGTTCTTAATAAGGTGTGTGATCACCACTGATTGCAGTGCATGCTCTGATAGTGCTACCATGCTAGTCACAAGGTTGGTGGGGGGTTATTGTGGCAGATCGCGCATTGTCTTCCATAAAAATGAAGTCACAGCAGAATGCACCGATGAAAAGACGCACATGGGGGAAAGAGAGCAGTGCCACAATAGGATTTGCAGGTCAGTACGCCCGTGCAACATTATGCCTCCCCACACCATAACACTTGCCCCACAAATCGATCATGTAACATATCTGAAATTTCGTTGGGCGTTAACTCGTTCGTCACTATTTCACAGCAGTAAACGTGGATGATATGCGAACTCACAAAGGGACTGTGCCGAATCAAATTTTCCTGGAACCAGCCCAAGACGTATTTGACTGCTTGCCACGTCGTTTAGATTACATCATGTGGGGGCTTCAAAAAGTCAGATATCAAATCCAGTTCAACCACCTTAATCATTTCTATGATGGGCAGAAAATCAGCATAAAGCAGTCTGCCCCCTGATGTACGATTGGTCGCCGGAAGTAAACAAAAATAGAGTTGAGTGCTTAATGAATGTGATATGTGTTATGCACATTAACAAATGGTCATCATCACCACCATCTACATAAGGATTGGGCGTTTCAAACAAATGATAACAGGGATAATGGTATGCACAGCAGGTTAGGCATGCTGCTTAGCTATGTGTTAAAATTTGTCAAGAGACTCTCGAAGAGGTGATGAAGTTTGAGAAGACAAAAAAGGTAGTTGTAAAAAGATATATTATTAACGAGAGCCACATAAAAAGGGACAACTATAAAAAGAAACCTAACACCGAAAGAATGTTAATTAGTTGGTGACATCTGTCATCTTCTTCTTTTTCGTGGCACTGTTGTACAATTTCGGACTTGAACCATTGTCAAGTACACTGTTGGACGAAAGCAAAAGGAATTCATGATATAAAAATCGATTAAAAGTTGAGCATTTTAAGATCTGATTTGTTACAATGCTCAACTTTTGACCGATTGTTGATGCACTGAATTCAGGTTGCTTACAATGATCACGATACTTTAAAGTAGCCTAAGACCAAACTTTTACAGTGTACATCGACTAAAGAGGAAAGAACGGCTGCATGGGATATCAAACCACTTGAACAGTTATTTAGTTGCTTGCATTCTCTGTGGGTCGTAACTGTGGGCTCTCGCTATGACGTGGAACTAGTCAGTTTTATAATTAGAGCGAAAAATATGGCAACATGGCAATAATTTACAGGGTATCTTAAGTTACGGTATTTTTCTCTTTTCCCATATGCATGCCGCGATTTATAATTAACTATGTTCAATCTCTCTCTCTCTCTCGCTCTCTCTCTCTCTCTCTCTCTCTCTCTCTCTCTCTCTCTCCCTCTCTCTCTCTCTCTCTCTCTCTCTCTCTCTCTCTCTCTCTCTCTCTGTCCCGAATTCGTAAACACACACACATACACACACACACACAATACTACTTCATACTCATAAAATCGTCTATGGGGCAGGAGAATTTGTCAAGCAGATATGATTTCAAACTGTGTTTGAAGTTAATACAGTGGCAATATACGATTACATTCTGGTATGGAACGACTGCTGCACACGTGCTAGCATTTCAGCGGAGATGTCCGAGCAGGCTGTAGTAATACCTCCTTGCATATCATCAGGTGCAGTTGGTATGTCCTTGTAGACAGCGCCTTTCAGCTTTCGCCACAGATAAAAGTCAACAGGTGCAAATCCGAGGAATGGCCTGCCCAAGATACAGGTCCTGTGTGTCCAGTCCAACGATTAACAACGATCTGGAAACAATTCATAAAGAAATACTCCAGTACTTCGCGAACTGTGGGCTGGACAGCCATCATGTTGGTACCACAGGTCCCTCCTGGTCTGATGAGGAACGTCTTCCAGCATCCGTGGAAGATGGTCTTTGATACTTGTGGCCGTTCATTTCTCCGTCTATGAAAAACGGGCCTATTAGCTGATGGTACACCATCCCACACCACACGTTTACACTCCGTGGACGCTGATATTCCACGGGGATTGTCAACAGCCAACAGTGCATAATTCTGCAGTTTACCTAGCCATGACTGGTAAATGTAGCTTCATCACTAAACATGATACACGATATATACATCCTATCTTAATAGCCATGTACAAAAGCTAGCACGATTCTCATAATCATTTCCATGAAGATCTTTTTTATGAAGAGAGGTTCTGTTTGTAGGTTTCCGCCCTTTCATGGAGGCCAGATGGTATTGTTTAGTTGGCATGGTTGTGGTTGTTTGTCTTCTTCTCGAGTTGGCTTGCGCCACTCGTTTTCGCAAGCGTGTCCTGTCCGCTACTGGCAGCAGTATCGGTGTGTAGTAACTGAATGGGCCAGTTCGGTTGGGACCTCAGAAAGAGCCAGGTCCGCGCAGTGCCAAACACGCCGGGACCGTTGGCGGCATGTATGGACTGCCGGATGGAAGGGCTGTGGTCACGACAGTGCACGACCTCGTCGTAAACCGGATCCAGCAAGTTTTAAGAAAAGTGCGTTTCAATCCAAGTAGAGAAACCTCCACCATTGAGTAATCTCACGATTCTCCAGTGGCCTGGGTTCGTGTTGCTGCTTGTAGTGTCGCCGAGGCGAAGAGCAGCGAGTGGAGTGCTTGGGGAAGGCGGATCTGATTAGATTTCGTCGACTTCTTATTACTATTTACTGCGTTCAACTTGTTACAATTTGTTAAGTTCAACCAGCGGTAATTTTTCTTGCCTGGTGGCCGCTAACGCCCCAGTTACCTGCCCTGGGGGTTAGTGAACGTAACAGCAGTGTACGTTTCCTCTCGTTGCCGCTGCTGTCCAGTAAGGCGTGTAGTTTCGACAGCTTTCTTGATTGTAGGCCGGTTGGTGATTCTGCTACTCTGGTGGTAGTGACTCCTTTCTCGTTCTGGACCCTCTAAACACAGTATTCTGGGGACGTAGTGCAGACTGCCGGTTCCGGCATTCGTGTATCGTTCCACCGTTGCATTTGGTTTATCGGACGTCAGGTAGCTTCCTTAAGATTATCGTTAGTCATTCGCTAGACTGCCACTAGTCTGAGTTACCATCTTGTGGAGTGAGTGCATCTCTTGGCTGCCTATCTCAACACTCGTGAAAGTGTTTGTAGCCGGATCTTCCCAGAGGTTGATTCCTGGAGCACCGCCTGTGGCCCCAAGGTTCTTGTAAGACATTTGCATTCTAAAAGGAGGTCTGATGGCCAGTAGTTCAGTGTAACGCTCCTTCAGCCCACGCCTTCTACGGGTATGACCTGCCTCAGTACCCTTTAAGGAACTTATGTCTGCTCCTTGTCTTTTATTATTGTATTATTTATTACAATACCTTGTAATGCCTACATTAAAGGTTATATATGTCTAGTTAATAGGTATGGTCGCCTTCTGGAATAAATCTAGTAGTGTAGTGTTCAGTGGATGTTAAGGGTTGTGTTTCAAAGTTTACTATCATCTTATTTCACCCGTTTGGTGATCAGTTGCTTGTTTTTTAATTAACCTTTGCTATTGTAATTGCTGTTTTACGGCAGGTTTCTAAATTTTTATATTACTCCAAAATGAGATTTTCACTCTGCAGCGGAGTGTGCGCTGATATGAAACTTCCTGGCAGATTTCCGGAAAGCTTTTGACACCGTTCCTCACAAGCGACTTCTAATCAAGCTGCGGAGCTATGGGGTATCGTCTCAGTTGTGCGACTGGATTCGTGATTTCCTGTCAGGAAGGTCGCAGTTCGTAGTAATAGACGGCAAATCATCGAGTAAAACTGAAGTGATATCAGGTGTTCCCCAGGGAAGCGTCCTGGGACCTCTACTGTTCCTGATCTATATAAATGACCTGGGTGACAATCTGAGCAGTTCTCTTAGGTTGTTCGCAGATGATGCTGTAATTTACCGTCTAGTAAGGTCATCCGAAGACCAGTATCAGCTGCAAAGCGATTTAGAAAAGATTGCTGTATGGTGTGTCAGGTGGCAGTTGACGCTAAATAACGAAAAGTGTGAGATGATCCACATGAGTTCCAAAAGAAATCCGTTGGAATTCGACTACTCGATAAATAGTACAATTCTCAAGGCTGTCAATTCAACTAAGTACCTGGGTGTTAAAATTACGAACAACTTCAGTTGGAAGGACCACATAGATAATATTGTCGGGAAGGCGAGCCAAAGGTTGCGTTTCATTGGCAGGACACTTAGAAGATGCAACAAGTCCACTAAAGAGACAGCTTACACTACACTCGTTCGTCCTCTGTTAGAATATTGCTGCGCGGTGTGGGATCCTTACCAGGTGGGATTGACGGAGGACATCGAGAGGGTGCAAAGAAGGGCAGCTCGTTTTGTATTATCGCGTTATAGAGGAGAGAGTGTGGCAGATATGATACACGAGTTGGGATGGAAGTCATTACAGCATAGACGTTTTTCGTCGCGGCGAGAGCTTTTTACCAAATTTCAGTCACAAACTTTCTCTTCCGAATGCGAAAATATTTTGTTGAGCCCAACCTACATAGGTAGGAATGATCATCAAAATAAAATAAGAGAAATCAGAGCTCGAACAGAAAGGTTTAGGTGTTCGTTTTTCCCGCTCGCTGTTCGGGAGTGGAATAGTAGAGATATAGTATGATTGTGGTTCGATGAACCCTCTGCCAAGCACTTAAATGTGAATTGCAGAGTAGTCATGTAGATTAAAACTGTGTGCCCGACCGAGACTCGAACTCGGGACCTTTGCCTTTCGCGGGCAAGTGCTCTACCCTCCGCTGCAGAGTGAAAATCTCATCCTGAAAACATCCCCCAGGCTGTGGCTAAGCCATGTCTCCGCAATATCCTTTCTTTCAGGAGTACTACACTCCTGGAAATTGAAATAAGAACACCGTGAATTCATTGTCCCAGGAAGGGGAAACTTTATTGACACATTCCTGGGGTGAGATACATCACATGATCACACTGACAGAACCACAGGCACATAGACACAGGCAACAGAGCATGCACAATGTCGGCACTAGTACAGTGTATATCCACCTTTCCCAGCAATGCAGGCTGCTATTCTCCCATGGAGACGATCGTAGAGATGCTGGATGTAGTCCTGTGGAACGGCTTGCCATGCCATTTCCCCCTGGCGCCTCAGTTGGACCAGCGTTCGTGCTGGACGTGCAGACCGCGTGAGACGACGCTTCATCCAGTCCCAAACATGCTCAATGGGGGACAGATCCGGAGATCTCGCTGGCCAGGGTAGTTGACTTACACCTTCTAGAGCACGTTGGGTGGCACGGCATACATGCGGACGTGCATTGTCCTGTTGGAACAGCAAGTTCCCTTGCCGGTCTAGGAATGGTAGAACGATGGGTTCGATGACGGTTTGGATGTACCGTGCACTATTCAGTGTCCCCTCGACGATCACCAGAGGTGTACGGCCAGTGTAGGAGATCGCTCTCCACACCATGATGCCGAGTGTTGGCCCTGTGTGCCTCGGTCGTATGCAGTCCTGATTGTGGCGCTCACCTGCACGGCGCCAAACACGCATACGACCATCATTGGCACCAAGGCAGAAGCGACTCTCATCGTTGAAGACGACACGTCTCCATTCGTCCCTCCATTCACGCCTGTCGCTACACCATTGGAGGCGGGCTGCACGATGTTGGGGCGTGAGGGGAAGACGGCCTAACGGTGTGCGGGACCGTAGCCCAGCTTCATGGAGACGGTTGCGAATTGTCCTCGCCTATACCCCAGGAGCAACAGTGTCCCTAATTTGTTGGGAAGTGGCGGTGCGGTCCCCTACGGCACAGCGTAGGATCCTACGGTCTTGGCGTGCATCCGTGCGTCGCTGCGGTCCGGTCCCAGGTCGACGGGCACGTGCACCTTCCGCCGACCACTGGCGACAACATCGATGTACTGTGGAGACCTCACGCCCCACGTGTTGAGCAATTCGGCGGTACGTCCACCCGGCCTCCCGCATGCCCACTATACGCCCTCGCTCAAAGTCCGTCAACTGCACATACGGTTCACGTCCACGCTGTCGCGGCATGCTACCAGTGTTAAAGACTGCGATAGAGCTCCGTATGCCACGGCAAACTGGCTGACACTGACGGCGGCGGTGCACAAATGCTGCGCAGCTAGCGCCATTCGACGGTCAACACTGCGGTTCCTGGTGTGTCCGCTGTGCCGTGCGTGTGATCATTGCTTGTACAGCCCTCTCGCAGTGTCCGGAGCAAGTATGGTGGGTCTGACACACCGGTATCAATGTGTTCTTTTTTCCATTTCCAGGAGTGTAGTTCTGCAAGGTTCGCAGGAGAGCTTCTGTAAAGTTTGGAAGGTAGGAGACGAGGCACTGGCAGAAGTAAAGCTGTGAGTACCGGGCCTGAGTCTTGCTTCGGTAGCTCAGATGGTAGAGCACTTGCCCGCGAAAGGCAAAGGTCCCGAGTTCGAGTCTCGGTCGGGCACACAGTTTTAATCTGCCAGGAAGTTTCATATCACCGCACACTCCGCTGCAGAGTGAAAATCTCATTCTGGAAACATCCCCCAGGCTGTGGCTAAAGCCATGTCTCCGCAATATCCTTTCGTCTGCCGCCGGCAGTGCTGCGAGGCGGTCACGCGCCAGGGCGCTGTGGGCGAGGCGCGCACGGTGTGTTTGTGTTTACTTTGGCCGCTGTAAGTGCCGTTTTTCCCTTCTAGACCACCATGGCGCACAACTATCGGAAGAAGACATTACGTTTCAACTTTGTTCCGACTTTGCCCGACCCAAGGCCCTGGAGGTAGAACGATTTATTCGCGATGAAGTTAAGATACCACCAACGGATCTAATTGGTATCCACTTGTCGATAGTTAGCAGTACCGTCTACGTCAAAATGATCAACGATGCGGCGTGCGACAAGGTGCTTCAAGAGGCAAAACGTGGACTGCGCTTCTGCCATTCCGACGGCAACGTCGGACCCGTTACCGTCGATCACGCAGGTCTCGGCACACGGACGATAAGGATCTTCGAACTGCCGTTCGAACTACCTGCAGACGTCGTCATAGAGGCGCTCCGTCCCTATGGCAACGTTCTGGAACATGTTGCCGAACGATGGGTACAATTTCAGACCTATCCCGTTTTAAACTGTGTTGGACAGGTCCGCATCGAGTTGCAGAAACACGTGCCTTCTTATCGACGTATCGGAGGCTGCCGTGCCATTATAATGTACGACGGCCAACCTCGAACCTGTTCCGGTTGCGGGAAAGAAGGTCACCTACGGTCTGAATGCATTCAACGACATGTCGCGCAGCTCCCGTTGTCGGAAGCGTCCGTCACACCCACGATGACCGCCCTACCGGTCACTTACGCAGCGGCTCTTGCCACGTCTACAGTTTCGTCCAGTCCGTCGCCCGGTCCTTCCGATCGGCACGTCCCACCGTCCCAGTCACCTATGGACGGTGCGGACGTCCCACCTGACAACCTTGCCGCCGAACAGGCTCCCGCACCGGCTGCTAAGGAGAACAGTACTTCTTCACAACACCTGTTTGACAATTTCATTGTACCCACCGACGCATTCGAACCAGGTCGACGCTCTTCCTTGCCGTCGTCCGACACTGAGGAACACGTGCGCAAACAACGCTCGCCATGTAGGCGCAAACGCCGTCGCCGTTCACCCACGGGTTCCTAAAGCGTCGCCACCCGCGACGACGAAGACGACACCCAACCAACCGACATTTCCATGCAGAGGTCGGCGGACAACTTTCACGATGATCAAGACATTTCGCAGGACGGGACCACTATGGAGGTCGCCACGCACAATGTAACGATCGGTGCGCCGGTTGAGACGCCTGTCTCACCGCCGACAACTCCACATCTCTCTTACCACGACGCAATTCCCATGGACATTGGACGGACCCATGGCACAGGAGCATGGGCCGACGAGGTTGAGGAAGATACGTCCGCTCCTCCGGATGAGTTGCCTCCGCCGGACAAGGCTGCCTGTTAACATCAAAAGCGAGGCCCTGCAGCTGATGGGACGGGACTTCCTGTCGGTGCCCTCCTCTTACTTCCCTTGGTGATGGTAGATGCACGTCCACCACCACTGAAACAAACGTATCGGTTTGCCACGCTGAACATCAACATAATCGGCACTGTACCCAAGCTGCAACTCTAATGTGACATGCTTCGGGCCTCTGACGTCGACGTCGCCCTTCTTCAGGAAGTACGTGTTGCCACACTACCACCAGTCTACGGCTACGACTCATACACGTCCACATGTGATCAATCAGGGCGTGGAGTAGCTTTCTACATACGCGAAGGAATCCCACTCAAGGACACGACAATCCTTCCCTGTGGAAGAGGCATGGCTGTTACCATCTTCGACACGCGCGTCATCAATATCTGCGCTCCGTCTGGCTCCACGAACCGTCGGCAGCGGTCCACTTTCTTCGGACATGACGTGGCGCCCCTGTTTTCTGGACGCTATGATCGCCTTATCATGGGAGGCGATTTCAACTGTGTCCTCCATCCGCAGGACCAAATGCCTGGTTATTCGCCGTGCCCGGCGCTTCTCACCTTAATCGAAGATTTTCATCTAGTAGACGTTTGGGAGAAAATTCATGGCAATACCCCCGGTTTCACCCATTATACAGCACATTCTGCGAGCAGACTGGACCGGTTATATGTCTCTGCCCACCTTGGCAATGACGTCGCCCAAGCTGAACGGTGGCCTCTTGCATTTTCGGACCACTGCGCCGTCATTTGCTCCCTGGCTCTGCCACCTCAGTCAGTGTGGCGCAGCAGAGGTTATTGGAAGCTTAATACCTCCCTCCTTAATGATCCACACTGCCGACAATGTATTGCCACTACGTGGGCGTCTTGCGAAAGACGCCTTCCGCAGTACACATCCACGTTCCATTGGTGGCTCAAATGTGCCAAACCTGCGATCAGAAAGGCCTTCATACAATGTGGCAAGGAAGCAGCAACATGGCATCGAGACACCACAAATTTTTACTACGCCGTCCTCCGTGAGCTCGATGCGCTCCCTCCATCACCTGACACCCATAGGGAACGACAACGTACTAAAGCTCGTCTCCTCTCTCTTCAACGTGCACGACTGCATGGTGTCGTGGTGCGTTCCCGACGACAAGACCTCCTCCACGACGAAACCCCATCCACAATCCATGCCGCATCCGACCATAGTCGTCGACGTCGACTTTTCGTCTCCAACATCACGACCACCGATGGTTTTCACCACACAACACAGGCGGCGGTGGTGTCTGCCTTTGCTGAACATTATCGCCAATTTTATGATGATGATCAGATGGCAACGCCCATTCCTGATGATGTCCGTCCTTCCCCTGACCGGACCCTCACCGTAGCGGAGTCAACGTCCATGATGTCTGCAATCACCGCAGAAGAGGTAGTAGATGCGATCAACAGAGGGGCCAAGAACAAATCACCAGGACCAGATGGTCTCCCAGTGGAGTTTTACCGGGCGTTCACCACGTTGATGCTTCCTCGCTGGACGGAAATGATTCAGGAACTCTTTACTCCATCCTTCCCAATTCCACCTGAATTCATCACTGGCATTGTTCTACCTGTGCCTAAACCGAAGGGAGGGCCTCATGTCTCTGCATATCGCCCCCTTACACTATTGAATGCAGACTATAAAATATATGCACGCCTCTTAGCAGCGCGCATGCGCACCGTCTTACCTACGGTCCTTTCACCTGAGCAGACTGCACGTGGTTGTGGGGCCACCTTACAAACAGCCGTAGGAGAATGCCGTGACCTCATTGCACTGGCGTCGGTTTGTCGCCTTCGTGCAGCGCTGGTATCCGTCGATTTCACGAGTGCCTTTGATCGCGTTCGACACCCATTCCTCCTCATGGTGGCGACACTTATGGGGTTCCCATTACTTTTTGTCGATGCCATTCGCCGGTTACTACTTCCCGCCGTCTCGATGGTACAAGTCAATGGGAGGCTTGTAGGACCGATTCCTATACGCCGCTCTGTACGTCAAGGATGCCCTATGTCTACTTTACTATATGCCATTGCACTTGAGCCCCTCATCACTGGACTTACCTCTAGACTGCAGGGCCTCACTTTGCGTGACTACACTTTTCACTGTATGGCTTATGCGGACGATCTCCTCTTTCTCACCTGCTCCTCCACGGAACTCAATGACGCCATCCAATGGATCCACCAGTATGGACGTCTTTCTGGTAGCATTATTAATGTCCGTAAATCGACTATGATGTACATTGGGCGCGGCCTCACGGCTATGGTGCCGAACCCACTCCCAGTCAGTACCACCCTTCGTTACTTGGGTATCGAATTTACGAGCCCCACACACCGCACAGTGGCCCTGGCATACCGGCGGCTTTTGCAGTCGATTCGGCACCATATCCGCGGTCAAGTGCACCGTAACTTAAACCAACTCCAACGTGTGTCCTATGTCAACATGTATGTAGCACCTAAACTGGTACACGTCGCCCAGATCCTCCCAGTGCCGTTACTCCTTGGCCGCCGCATCCAATCAGCCTTTGGATATTTCGTGTCAGGAGGGGCACTTTTCAAAGTCCGCTACAGCACTTTAACATAGCCTCCTGTAAAAGGTGGCCTCGGACTCGTCAACGTGCGGGCACGATCGTCTGCACTCTTTGTCCACACTCTGTTGCGGCACTGGCAGGGGACGGTTCCGTCCTTAACACGCAGTCTCTTAGATATCCTCCGACCAGCTTCTCTCGATCCACCGATCAATGTGGCACCTATTTCTCCATTATTGTACCACGTCGCCAATTGTTTCATAGAACTCAGCTACGTTCGGGCCGATCTTCCAGTCGCCCGTCCTCCCCGTACAAAAGATTATTATCGTTTGTTTATGCTGTCCAACCCTTGCGACCCCATGGTGCTACGGCATCCTGACATTAACTGGCGCACGGTTTGGGGGTGTGTGCATGCACCCTTTTTACCGTCGTCTGTGTCTGCACTCTGGTATGTTTTAGTTTATGGAAAATTCCCGACTAACAGTCGACTTTATCCCATAGGACTGGCCACCTCCCCACTCTGCCCTGACTGTCAGCTCGAAGACACCGACGAGCACCGTCTTACGTGCCCCCTGAAACAAAACGTATGGCTCCTCATCCAACGAATCGTGGGCTTTTACCTCCGTGCCCCGCCAACGACGGTAACCCCGGATTTCCTGTTGTTGCCCCAGACATTTCACTACCCTCTTGCTAAGCACCATACTCTCATCTGGTTCCGAGGACTGGCTTTAGAATACCTCTTTCAAAATGGTCCCCATACAGTTCTTGACTTCTGGTACAAAGTTGTGACCTCGCATAGCACCCTCACCCGAAAACCATCTTACCGACAAACTTTTGCCGGTTATCTCCGCAGCGTCTTCCTTGACCCCCCTCAAAGCTGGGGTGTACCATGCATACCTGTCACATGATGCAACACCCTTATCCACGTTCCCATGCATCGACAAAAAAAAATACAAGAAGACAGAATATGTTATACTTTGTTGTATTTAATGTTTTTCTTTTTAATGTATTTATTAATTTTTTTGCTTAACTAACAGTCATATGTATATGTTTAAATGGAATGGTACCTTGAAGAACTCTTGCATAGTGAATATATATGTACTTTTAGTTTCTTCAATACAAATTATTACCAAAAAAAAGAAACAAAAAAAGGATGTTATATTTTGTTGTATTTAATGTTATTCTAATAATTTGTTTACCTGACACTCATTTGTATATGTTTAAAAAAAACGGTCTAAAAAAATAAAAAAAATAAAAAAAGTTGGTAGAGCACTTGCCCGCGAAAGGCAAAGGTCCCGAGTTCGAGTCTCGGCCGGGCACACAGTTTTAATCTGTCAGGAAGTTTTATATTATTGTCGTTCCTGGCGTGTAAGGCCTTCAGCAGTGATTGTAGCCATTTGCCTTAAAATTTTAATTTGGTATTTGTATTTTAGCAGTAAGCATTAAAACCTTATTTACTGCCATTCCTGGCGTCTAATGCCTTCTGCTGTGTTTGTGATGACTTACCTTTAATATTTCAATACCTGTAATTTGTAAGTTACAGTGAGCTTTAACCATTCTTAATTTATTGCCATTCCTGGCGTGTAAGGCCTTTCTAACTATCGTTCCAATCTGTTTATTCGGTAACAGTACGATCCCTTGTTATCAATCCATTCTGTGAAAACCGCACATGAAGAACACTTTGGACTTCCGCAAGTTTTTCGGTGCAAGTATTACGTGATTCGCTCTGTAAAAAAGGCAATGTCCTCACCTAATGACTCATGATCGTTCAGCCAAAACCGCTAGTGATAGAAACTTGAAATTTAGAGAGGGTGTCGATCTTATACTGTAGGCGTCGTTTAAGAAACGATTTTTCGAAATTCCTCCCCTAAAGGGGTGAAATGTGAGATAAAATGTTTTTTGAAAATATGTTGCTATTAAGGCAATTTTGAAGCTAGACTACGAAAATTGGAGTTTGGTTTCTCGGTCCGAAATAAAGAAGTAGTGCTTGTTTCAGCATTTTTGGAAATTTAACCGCTATGGGAGTGAAATAGTGGATCATTATAAAAAGAGTACTAAAATGTCTTTATGATACATCTGTGAAAACTGGTATTTGACTCTTCGATTACAAATAAAAAATGTGTTACAGTGTTTCGATATTCAACCTATAATTGAGTAAAATAGGTGATGCCGACTGCCATCTGGCCTCCTTGTTAGACACAGCGGCCTTGAATTTGCCCGGCAAGTGCGTAACCTGGTAATGCGAACGGCATACCTAACAGAAGTGGCAGACCAACGCGAAATGTACCTCAAACAACAAGATGGTAAACGCAGGGGTACATACAAGTGGCAAAGAGACAAGCTAGACCTTGGAAGACGCTCTGTTAATTTCTGCTGAAATACCGCAGAGAAACTTGCGCAGATAAGACGAAAGTTTCTTAGCCTGGGATAACAATAAAAAAAATTTGTACTGTGTCTACTATATATGGCGCAATAAGAGGGAAGATTAGAGTTTAACGTCTTGTCGACAAGGAGGTCGTTAGAGATGGAGCACAATCACGGATTGGTATAGGAAGGAGAAGGATATCGGCCGTATCCTTTCAAAAGAACTATCCTAGCATTTGTCTTAAGCGATGTAGGGAAATAACGTAAAAAGCGCATGATCCGACGAGGATTTAAATAGCGTGCATACCGAATGCGAGTGTAGTGTCCTAACCGCTGCGCCACCTCGCTCGGTATGTGATGCAACGTAGTGAGTCAGGCGGAACTTGATATGAGTCATGTTTCTGTTCATACGACTGTTTAAAGTAATCATAAAGAACGAATTACTTCCATCAACTTGTTACTTTAAATGAACTGTTTATTAAGCACTACCACCTTGTCCCGACACGTAACCATTCGCAAGTGCGGCACTTACAAGTGTAATAACACATCTGAATTAAACAGAAGTCAAAACATAAAAGTCCCTACGACGACGATGAACGTAGCGTTTCTTCATAAACATAGTGCCCTAACACTGGTTGTGAATACGTTATCCTCTTAAGCACACTGGCGTACAAAACTTAAGGACGAAAGTAACTTTTGGATGATGTGTGGCTGCCAAGAAACGTGGACCATAGATAGAAAGAACTGCCACAGTATAGTACAAGAGTTAACTGAAAAAAAATCCGCAGTGAGGCGAAGAGCAATGACACTTTACAAAGACAACAGTTACACTGAAGTCACTGCGATTTATGATAGTCCCATAGACATTACAAATAGGGTGTATGATTACCATGAATAATTCTGCAACGTGTTCCCCTGCTGGCCAGAAGCTAGATAAGGAGTTTCTGTAGTAGGGCACTACATTCCTCCATGAGTGTGGTTGACAACTAACTGCTGGGGGGGTCGTTGGTGCATATGGACGTGCTGAAATATCCCGCTCAATGCCTCATATGGGTGCTCGATTATACTTAAGTCGGGGGAACGGGCAGGCCAGTTCATTCCAACAGCTTCTCCACCTGGGCTTTTCGACGCGGTATTGTAATCCATAAAAATGAAGTCAAGGCCGAAAAGGTCGATCCTGTTGGAATATGGCACTGCGATACTGTCGCATGAGAGGTAACACATGAGGGCGCAGGGTATCCTTGATTTACCGCTGTGATGTCAGAGACTCTAAGCCCTTACCAGACATGACCTGAAGTCATACCCGATGGCTCCAAAACATGACTCCAGGAGGGAAACTCATGCTCAGCTCCAAAATGTCTCATGCCGCACGCGATTATGAGGCAGCTGCGCGACCTTGACAGTGGTCAGTCGACAAAAAATGGTTCAAATGGTTCTGAGTACTATGGGACTTAATATCTGAGGTCGTCAGTCCCCTAGAACTTAGAATTACTTAAACCTAACTAACCTAAGGACATCACACACATCCATGACCGAGGCAGGATTCGAACCTGCGAGCGTAGCGGTCGCCCAGTTCCAGACTGAAGTGCCTAGAACCGCTCGGCCACAACGTCCGGCGGTCAGTCGACAACCGATGCTGTTAATACCACATATATATACCCTAAGATCCGTTGTAATAACACTAAACACGTACAGCACACTTGCACGCATATGGCCATTCTAACTGCCACAGAGAATTATAGCCGGTCTCTGTGGCCGAGCGGTTCTAGGCGCTTTAGTCTGCAACCGCGCTGCTGCTACGGTCGCAGGTTCGGATCCTGCCTCAGACATGGATGTGTGTGATGTCCTTAGGTTAGTTAGGTTTAAGTAGTTCTAAGTCTAGAGGACTGATGACCCCATATGTTAAGTCCCATAGTGCTTAGCGCCATTTGAACCTTTTTTTTTTAACTCTAAACGTTTGCCTAACCGCCTATGGCACGTATGAGTAGAAATTTATGCTGACATCCGACCATGTCTGCTGGATGGTTAACTTTTTTCATCAGGTATCACGAGAGATAGCCACGCGGTCTAGGTGTCTTCCCACGGTTCGCGCGGCTGCCGCCGTCGGAGGTTCGATTCCTCCCTCTGGCATGGGTGTGTGTGTCGTCGTTAGCGTTAAGTTAGTTTAAGCTAGATTAAGTAGTGTGTAATCCTAGGGACCAATGACCTCAGCAGTTTGGTCCCATAGAAACTTACCACAAATTTCCAAATGGTTCAAATGGCTCTGAGCGCTATGGGACTTAACATCTGAGGTCATCAGTCCCCTAGAACTTAGAACTACTTAAACCTAACTAACCTAAGGGAATCACACACATCCATGCCCGAGGCAGGATTCGAACCTGCGACCGTAGCGGTCACGTGGTTTCAGACTGAAGCGCCTAGAACTGCTCGGCCACAAGGGTCGGCACAAATTTCCAAATTTTATCAGGCAGTGCCTAGAACCGGGTGCTAGTTCTGTGGGGCCGCTGAGACTCATTGAATTCGGCCCTTCTGAAGGCATCCATCGCATATTCGGACAGCAGTCAATGGGTCACGACCAATGCGAGCAGCAATGTGGCGGAATGATAAACCACAGTCGCAAAAGCCATCGATGCTGCCGCTAACGATTCTTCTTCTTACAGAAGGCTTAAAACGATCTGCTTACAAACAAGCATTGTTTTCTGAATGAGAAATGTGCTTTGTAATCTTTGCTTATACTTATATAGGGCCTACAGATCCAAGATAGCTTTACTCACACCTACTTTTTGCGGATGTGCTGAAATGCTAGTCATATGCGTATCCTACCGTGCAGTGGACTGCATATCAGTCCAGAATGGAAAATTCATAAACCACAAGAAGTCCTTGGAATGAGGCGTTATGACGCAGAACGACTCGCATTGTAAAAGTACGAGCAGTCAGTACGTACAGTAGATCCCATCATGATAGCATGTGAAAGTTCGTACAAGCCGCCAGCTAATAGACGGGCTATTCCGAAGGGTGACTATTACTCGCTCTCATTGTTTGCAACGGTAAAATGACTCATCTATTGTTTCACCAGGTTTGATCCTTTCTCAGACAATTTTACAGAAACTATTCGGTAAAAAAATCATTTTTGTGTACTTATAGCTTTATTTGTCAGCTTCACGATGACACTCTCATTATTTCATTAATAGTTATAGTAATTCTGATATTTGCATTTAAGTAAGACAGTGCTACAAATTCGAAAAAGTTTTTAGAATGAAAAATAACGGCCGCTATGATTTTTCGTTTGGTGAATATGAAATTTAGATAACATATTGAACTTTCCTTTATACTTGGGTGGAAGTCTCTATCTGCCATCGACCTCGAAAAAATTGATCTGATGCAGCACAATTATTTGCGATCGCGCGCGCCACTGATATCTGATGCAGCGCAATCATTTGCGATCGCCCGCGCCACTGATAAAGCCAGAATGAAGTATCCACAACATTCCTCATATTTCATAAACTGTTTGGGATATAAAAATGAGATTTTTCCAGATGTTAAACATGCAAAGAGAAGAGGGTTTTGTCATATGGTTATGAAAAACTTCATTATCTACCGTTAATTCCACTATCTGCAAACTTTTTCGATGAAAGAATGTAAATTTTAAGATCGTCGATAGCTGGGAAACGAGAGATGCTGTGGGTTTTGGAACACAGGTTTATTTTTGTATCGAGTATGTGCTTTTGCATACGCTTTTGACCTTACTGTTCCTCAGTTCCTCGCTTAATAAAATTAGTAAGCCACTGCTTCAGAATTCTCTCGCAACTGCGTCTGCACAACACGTAAATCCCGCTGTATTTTGACAAAGGAAGCAGATTTTAACATGACAACAAGAGAAATGTAGAGTTTACTCAAAATTCGCCACTGGAAACGCTTCTCTGTAAGTTCAAATGGCTAACAAGCCGAGCGAAAATAGATCGCCGGTTTCGTTGAATTTCCATCGGAATTCTTATTAACCAAAGCAGAGGTGACAGTAGAACTTTTTGAATGATCACCGTGTAGGTGTGGCTGTTGAGGTCCTCCACTTAATATTTACAAAAAAAATGTGAACGTAGTCTTGAATTTAGAAGTTTAGAGCTTCCCCTCTAGCGTTGGGAATTTCACCCACCACTACCGCTCTCCACACACGTGCTTTGCCGACTGCGCATCTACCAGTCACATTATTCTGCGTGCCTTCTACTAAGCCTATTTTGGAAATGCAACTCCTAGGAAATTTTATTTTCAATCAGTTCTTCTTTTAGGCTTTGCCGCGCGGGATTAGCCGAGCCGTCTGGGCGCTGCAGTCATGGACTGTGCGGCTGGTCCCGGCGGAGGTTCGAGTCCTCCCTCGGGCATGGGTGTGTGTGTTTGTCCTTAGGATAATTTAGGTTAAGTAGTGTGAAAGTTTAGGGACTGATGACCTTAGCAGTTAAGTCCCATAAGATTTCACACACATTTGAACATTTTTTTAGGCTTTCGGCATTTTACTTCTAATAATAGTTGACGATACATAATGTAAATATTGAGTAATTGTATGTTGTTTTATAAGAAACTGATTTTCCAGTATCAGATAAGTTTATTTGTCGCTTTAAGGTCTTTACTGTGTATAAAGTTTTTCAAATATGGTACATCATTTTACGAAATCCGTTCAAGTCTGTCCACGAAACCTCTGAGATTCAATGATTCATAGATAGAAAGCTGTGTCTTAAAGCGGTAAGTTAGTCACCATTCTTTCTGTTAATTTGAATTACAGTGTAGTCAGCGGATGAAAAAAAAAGTCTGAAATCACTGCATTAGCTGACTTGATAATCCTCCTGAAACTGAAGTAACTATGGAGACTGGATGACAGTGCAATCAGTTACAACTATTCTTAGGTGACCTCTTCTGCATCGAGTGAGCCTGTAGACCTTACAGAAGATAAGCAGCACCAAGATAAGTCTTCTGTTTATAAGTGAACGTAGGCCAAGTCTGTGTGTACATGCAGCAGTTCCACACTGTTGTGCAAGCGACCTCATTCGTGACCCAGCAGTAACGAAGGAGGGCTCAAATTTATGACGAGCCAGGATCAAATCCGCACCCCGCCATTCTGACATGGGCCTTCCGCGGTTTCCCCAAATCGACGAACGCAAATACCGGAAATGTTCATTTGATACGAACACGCTCGATTTCCTTACTCATGTTGCAGCCGATATAACAGGGTTCAAAAATAGAAAACACTGCCGTTCGGTTAACTATAGTTGGTGCAAGCCCTACAAGCCCCATATATATAACCATGTCTGATGCAACATGAGATCCAAACACGGAAAAAGAAACTTGCATCAAAAACAGTTCAGATCTCATCGCTTTATTATTCGTTGCTGTTTTCAGTTTAACTGATCTTCAGACCATCTTGGCCTTCATGTATCGAGCACCCACACCAAATAAAGACATTCTTACGGGTATACAGGTCCAATTATTACACAAACAACCACAAATTTTTATGCCCGTGAGTATTTCACTACATTTGTACCTTTATCAGTGAGTATTTTTATTGAAGTGTGTAAAAACATATTTTAGGCAGTAATTGTTATATATGAAAATTAGATCTACAAAATTGTTATATTTACTTTCGTAATTACTTTATTATTTAAATGTTGGGTTTGTAGCTCCTTCTTTGTGTTATTATATAGCTTACCACCTGTAACGAAATGGTTTATTGTGTCGTTGGGTGACAAATAACTTTACCTACAAATGTAATTTGGTAGCGCAAAAATTTTCGTGACTATATTTTGCGATTACTTATAGTTATTTCGAGTGGCGCATGTTCTCATCTGTCGCAGGAATACACACAGAAACCCCCACGAGGACGAGCAAGGAACAGTTGAACATCAATAGGGACCGAGCACGTAGCAGCAATAAAAACATTGTCTTTAATGAAGTTCGAAGCTGAAACATGCATGTGTCGTTCATCCAAGGCGTCTGTGTGTATTCCTACAGCCGACGAGCATGTAGATAAGCACATGTACTGTACATAATTGCAAAATATAGCCGCGAAATATTTTCGTGCAAACAAAGCAGAATTCATAGATAAAGTGATTCGGTAACTCGCTAACCACCCTCACAAAAAATCATTTCGTTTCAGACAGCAATAGACATAAAGTTGCGACACTCCAATTCAGCCATCCTCACAAAGTAACAAGAAGCGTACGTGAGTGCTCGCGCATGCACGAATAATAAAAAAGAGGAACCAATTACTTAAAATCGAATTTATATTCCTACTCAATATTGGTCCCTTGGTGCAACTTACTTTGTTGTGTTCCATATTTAATATTTTGAGGTCGTGCTGAAAAGTAATGTCTCCAAATTTTTTGTGGAAACTCTTACAGCTTTTTATATAAAACAAACGTTCTTAACATTCTACATCTTTATTATTCATGCAGCTTATAACATGGGGGTGCGCAATGTACTTATGTCGGTGCGCCAGAAAAAGTGTGTTGTAATCAAGTTTCGAATTCAAGATTTCGTCCACACTTGTGGCACCCTTCCTTTAGCATGCCAACCAGACCACACACGTGCGCTGCGCCATCTGCAACAAAACAGCGTCTTGGGTTCGCTGTCATCGATCATCCTCCATACAGTCTCTACTTGGCCTCATCCTATTTTCATCTTTTCCCAAAATTTAACAAACAAATTCCAAGACTTCACTTTGACATCGATGATGCGGTGAAAGCGGAGGTGAGGTTGTGGCTCAGTCAACAAAGTCAGCCGGCCGCAGTGACCGAGCGGTTGTAGGCCCTTCAGTCTGGAACCGCGCGAGCGCTACGGTCGCAGGTTCGAATCCTACCTCTGGTATGGATGTGTGTGTTGTCCTTAGGTTAGTTAGGTTTAAGTACTTCTAAGTTCTAGGAGACTGATGATCTTTGATGTTCCCATAGTGCTCAGAGCCATTTGAACCTTTTTTTTTTTTTCAGCAAAGTCAAACATTCTACAGTGACAGTATCAACAAATTCGTCTCTCGTTGCGAGAAATGTGTTCGTCGCCAGGGTGACTATGGTGAGAAGTAAATACGCAGGCATGAAGAATAAAAATGTAGACTGTTAATAAAGTTTGGTTTATTTAAATAGATTTTAAGAGTTTTCACATTAAAAATTCGGAGGCATTACTTTGCACCATGTTCTCGTAATTTTACTTTGACGACTGCGCAAATTTACAATCCGTGTTTCCCAGAGACAATCATAGATCCATCCATAACATACTGCAGAACAGCATACCGGAATCTGATCTGCGGTATGACCACCATGAGACAGAGCAGTAATTTATTCAAAATGGCAACAACCATCAGAATACCGTGAAAATATGAACGATTCCTTAATTTTATTCATCTTTTTCTTTTTCTTCATACAGGTGCCTTGATTCAGAGAACGTCCTCCTTCGTCTCGGTTGGTGTATAGACGGTATGACAAACCTTCGAGGAATGCGTCATCTTCTTTCTATGTCCTACCAGGTAACCTGGCGGGTGTTTTTCTCAGAGCTGGTTGTAAATCCGTTTTTTTACGGAGGGCGTTCCCGAGGTCGTAGAACTTCGGAACACAGCAGTCTTGGCCAAACTTTCTTGTTAGGACATCAGCGTTTGCAGTTAGATGATATGCTTGTTGACATGAACGGTTATCGCAGTCGGCTCCAGGCACTTCCCGCCGAAAGTCTCGTTAGAGTCTGCTGTTCTTTGTCTTGGACAGAGACATGTAGTGACGCCCGCGATAAAGTGCCACCATTTTAACTCGGAATGAGCGGCAGGAGCATAATAGCAACCTGCAGCATGACACAAACCACATTCGTCATCGCCATGTCGTAAGAAGACACCGGCAGTCGTTACCGTTTGGCTCCTCCATCACATTCTAATGAGTGCACTAATCTCTCCGACCCGTTTCTGATGTCTCTGGTTTATGTCGAAAGGTTCCTCCAACGGTAATTACAGTGCAGAAGTTAAATTTAGCTTCTAGAGCAACGGCACATTGTCCACCACCCTGAAATCACCACTTGCTTACGACCAATGCCTCTCACTAGTGGGACTGTGCGACTCTGAGAGCAGCCTGCGTTGTTGCCAGATTCCCCTCTCCCGCCCCTATGATGAGACATCATGCATATTGCCAGATTCCTCTCCCCCCACTCCTATGACATCACAGATCAATTGTCCCATGTATAGAATGTTGAGAAATCAGAAAATAGCGAGAAATTCAAAACTGTCCACGTGCGCTAAGTATAAAATGGCAGGAATTCAAGATGAGAAATTGTCCAAAATAAAAAATCCAAGATGACGTCAGAATTCAAGACGGCAGAACTTAGGATATAGGTGCAGCCTGCATGGTAGTCAAATTTCATGGGTTTTCCCCAGCCCTATGATGTGAGAACGCAATTTGATAGAGAGGGAAATGGGAACAGGCTACATAGTTGCGTTATAACAAGAAACCCCTTGAGTGCTAGGTCGCAACTCCAATCCTTAGTAAGGCTCATTTGAAAATTTTGTGTTAACAATTATGACAGGAAAAATATTAGCTGCTAAGGGGCATCAGCAGGTCGCCAGAAAATGAGTGTCCGGGATGTATGTGTTACACTTCACAAAATGAATACCATCAACATTCAAGAAATGTCAAAAGAAATCATTAACTTGCACCATGAACAGCGAATGAAAAAAGACCCGCCACAGTGATCGCAAAGGTTCGCGCCATCAAGGTGGAATTTGAACTCTTTGGGAGTTTTAAACACTGCATTACATTCAGCTAGGTATCCACACTTAAAGAATGCATATAGAATTGATATTGGTGTAATGGGGTGATTAGAACTGATGGAATGTCATGTCATGCAACCGAATGTGAAACAGGCTGTCGAGTAGCTTATCATGAAACTTGTTATCCTTTATGACGTAGCTGCAGACAGTGCTTTGTTTTATGGACACAGAAAATACAAACTTGCAAAGGCTGAATTTGTCCAGCGGCTCCACGTGTTATAAACTGCAACGCCACATACCTTTCAGGCTGGATAGTTTGCTCTAAAGGAGTATGATTTTTATTTGCAGACCGGGAATCAAGCAAAAGAAAGTTATTTTGACCAGCTATTCGCCAAATGCAGTTTCCGTATCACAGTTCTAATTCTCTTACGCCCATTGTCCCATTCTAGCTTGCTGTGATGTAAATATTTCCTACTGCCCGTGCAGCATCGTGCACACCAGAAAGAACGTAGGGAGCAGAGCAGCTCCAACTTCTCGCAGCACAATGAATAACTTTCAAGCCATCCAGATAAGCAGTCGGCGTAATTTCATGCAAATGTGTTGCGGCATCGATGTCAGCTGATTTTGATACAACTCTCTTCGTACCTCTGATTTCCAGGGTCCCTTTCGTATGCATTTCCTCTTCAAATCCAGACGGGTACTGAACGATGGGTTAAGTTTGTTCATCTCATTTACAAATTTTTGGGCAGATTCCGCAGTTTGCTGTGTTAGTGCAGCTGACGCTTTGTTTGAGACATGGTTATCTTATGTCTGCCAGTTCTGTAGCAGTGTTTGTTGTTATGTTACCGTGCAAAACGCAGTAGGTCACTATCATGTACATCCTGTAAATTGTTTAAAGCATCCTCGAAACGCGTAAACACTAGTTTTTCTCTGCACTACACGGTCGTGTTGCTGCGGACTTATTCGAAGCTGTTCATAAATGGTTTATTTTACTATGGTACGGATGTTCTTCTATGTACATGATCATGTTTAGAACATGTCCCTTGGAAAACTGTTGTCCTTGAGTACGTTTCACTGGAAACTGAATTTGTGGCTCTCTGTCCGACAAGGATGATGAAGTACATGACTCGACACCTGGTTCAGTATCACTTTCAGCTGTTAAGCACGCATCGTCGCCATAGTTCTCCTCATGTACATTGTCCACACAGCCCAGTGTATATACGACACCACACATTCGACTGACTCATCTTCCAAAAACGCTAATATTTCATCTGCCACTTCTTTCTCACCCTGCAAGACAATATCAATTTCGCCAACTCTTGTTGTAGATATAATGCGATGTTTATTTTGTTTAACGTTGCCATTTGTCTGCTTTGTATCAACACCACCATCATTGTAACACTGTTGTGAGTTACTCGTCGACTACGCAGTTCAACTAAGCTCCATAGCCTCATGCTGTACTCGCCGTTGGATACCTCCAGTACCGCCACCCGCTGACATTAGCAGGCAGTACTGCTTGTGGTATAGTTTTCCATCGGAGTACTCCTCTCTGAACCTTAGACAAGAAGGCAAAATCTAAATTACAATTCATATTACCTTAAATTGTGATTTTGTAGATCACAGTTTAGGTGATTTCTACTGTCTCTAACAAAACCCATGAGGCAACAAATGTAGTGGGAAGTGAGTGGACGAGTTTCAGGGATCTTAAAGAAGCTTCTGCGAGATTTCGAGTCATCTACTTTGCACAATACTCTCACTGTTTTTGTTTTAATAAGTTCTGACCCACTGTAAGGTCGTGGTGTCTTCAGCTAAATACTAGGTGTCGATAGTGGGACAGAAGGAATCCCAGTTGGAAACATCTGGGAGTATTAGTTCCAGTTTTCCAGAAAACCTTGGTCAGAACTGGAGTGATGTCAACTATTTTAAATTTAAATCTGTAAAAATGCGTCCCAAATAAAAAATTTTGGAAGCCTATATTATCTGTGAGTGTATTTGGTTATGAGTTCACCCAGAAAAGTTGATGACACGCGTGTATGTAGAGCGTACCTACATCGCTACCGATCGCCGGATGTGGTATCACACACAGTCCTTACTTCTACTGCATAAATTCACGGCATGGTGAACAAGCGAACACAAATTACTTCTTCACAATAAGCCAGAGGTGCGAAACTGGTAGACGCGAGTGGAGGCAGGCGACAGTCTGGAAAACACCCCACCCCATAGGTGATCCATCAAACAGGGCGCGCCAAGTAAGAAGAGAGGTTAGCCGGCAGTGACGGGTTGGGCGGTCTCTAGAGACAAGCAGTGCCAGTGGTGGGGGATGTAGCAGGCAGGCGGAGAAGAGGACTCGCACGTGCCGGTTTCAACTAGGGATGTGCGGCAGCAACATGAGTTGGTTTCTTGTTCCATGGATTACATTCACGACAAACGACATCAAATGGATAGTACCAAGGATGAAAAAATTGCGACATGATTGCACGCTGACCATTTATAGGTCTTTCCTCTAAAAATGACTTTCTATTCAGGAATTCCGCTATGGTACAGAAGAAGTTGACAAGGAAAAACATCTATAACCTACATTTGAGAACACATCTGCTGTCTATCAAACATTTTATTTCTGTGGGTTGCTTGTCAAACGTTTTTGCAGCTGTATACACTGACGACAAAAAAATAACAGCATCAATAAGGGGTTGTACAACATAAACGAAAGTTGATAGGTGGCTCTACATATGATACATTATGTCTATTCAAATTTTCCTCCAGTCGCGTAAGAGTTATTACGGCCTCTGTACTGTGCGGCTGGTGCCGGCGGAGGTTCAAGTCCTCCCTCTCTCCCTCGGGCATGGGTGTGTGTGTTTGTCCTTAGGATAATTTAGGTTAAGTAGTGTGTAAGCTTAGGGACTGATGACCTTAGCAGTTTAATCTCATAAGATTTCACCCACATTTGCATTTTTTTAAATTTTTTATTTTTTATTTATTATATATATATATATATATATATATATATATATATATATATATATATATATATATATATATACTTTTTTTTGCGGCCTCTCTTGTGTCAAGTGAAAGCTAATTGGATGGCAGGATGGAGATCTGTTATGTTTTCTGACGAAAGCTGGTTCTGCCCCGGTGCGTGTTGGCCGTATGTTGATTAGAACGAGGCCTTCAACCGACCTGTCTGCGTGCTACACACACTGGACCTACAGATGATGTTATGGTCTAGGAGCACTCTCGTTGTTATCCCACGCACCCCGTCTGTAAATTTTGTTTATCAATCTGGTGAGTCGACCTTTTGTGCTGCCATTAATGAACGGCATCCCAGGGGTATTTTCCAACAGGATAACGCTCGCCCACATACCGCTGTTGTAACCTGGCATGCTGTACAGAGTGCCGACGTGTTGCCTTGGCCTGCACGATTGCCAGATCTATCTCCAATAGAGCACATATGGGACTTCATTGGGACGACAATCGAGCGTCATCCAGAAACAGCAAGGAACTCCGTCCCACAAACTAAAATCTGACACCTGTACAACGCAATGCATGAACGTTTGCATGCTTGCATTCAAATTCTGGTTCAAAAAATTGATTTTTTTAAATTGCATTCTGGCATCCATTAAAGTGCTTAGAATTCACCCCTTAAACGGTTTTTCCGAATACGGAAATGTTTGTTACTCGCGGTTAAACAAAAAATGCACCTGCCTGAAATCGGCTTTTTTCACGCACCAGTTTTTTTCTTTCGGAGGACGAGTTATTGGACCGGTGCTTGGGAGGAAACACACAAAATTCAAATGAAAGTTTGAACGCGTGTGTTTAGATGTTAGCCCCCAAGCATTTGCATTCTGGTGCGAAGACTATGGAGATTGCGACTTTCCTGGCAGTGAGCAGCTTCAACGAATGATATTCAGCAATTCTGAAGACCATGACAACGATGGACGTCACCCTGGGACGCTATTCGACGCAGTTCGCCAAGCGTTCAGACCACCGCCGGATTCAAGCGGCCGAAAACCGCTTGTCACCGGCCGTACGAGCGGCTCTGGAGCAGCGCAGGATGGCCCAGATCGAGCAGAACGCCATCTGTGAGGAAGAGGAAGGACTAGTTTATGAACCCGGAATAGCAGATTGAACGTAAGTTGCATAATATTGCATTTATATTTAGTCAAAATTTCAAACGCGCTTTTCTCGAAATGACTTTTGTTTTATCGCGCGCATGGTAACGTCAAATCTACTGAACCGATTGGCATGATTCTTTGTTTCCGGCGAAGCTAACTAAATTGTCTAGGAGTTGTACCACTTTTATTCTAATCCATCAACTATAAATATTTTTACTTGGCCGACGAAGTCGAAAAATCGATGAAGAAACTTTTTTTTCCCAAATGGCCGCTATTTTATTTCCTATGGTCCAAATAAATTAAGCGTGGTACAGCTCCTAAAGAATCTTATATATTTCGTTAAAGTCAACTGAATTTCTATTTCAGACGAGCCGGACGACCTGTGGCATACCTCACGTGCAGGTGCACATCGAAATTTTGTTTCGTTCCGGCGGTACTTCTGCCTTTGCTCTTCGACATTTCCGGTAGAGGAAATATCAATAAACATTTTGACCAAATTTGACATTGATATCTATAACACATCCCAAGAAAAAAATTCGCAAGAACAAGCTTCTTTCGGGCCAAAGGTAATAAACCTCCCCTTAATGATCAGCATTTCATATTTGCAATAGTTTATCTCGATCTCACATTAAACTGTGATCTTGCAATATATTACTTACATATGTTATCTACAAAAATCTGTTCCCGGAATTTCATTACTCGACATTAATTACATTTTGTTGTAGCGATATTTTTCCGTCACCTTTTTCTATGCCGAAGATACATTCATAAAAGGAACGTTAAGCTCACTTTTCCTTCTGGTTTTGTAATTGTGAATACCTGGAGACCCATGCGAAACTTTTGCACTTTTATATTTTTAAATAATGACAGTACTGGGATAACGATAGTTGAGGGAAGGAAGACAAAAATCTTTAAAACTGAACCGAACGACGTGACATAATAATCATGAATTTATGATATATCTCTGTATATATGTTTCCATGCACATAATTTTGAGCAAAATTCTTTACAGGGCTTTACAATATCGCGGTGTAGACGATATTCAATGTGAGAATATAATCCTTGTGTACTTTTTGTTCTTCATTTTTTTAAGGGATACAAATATGTTTGTTGATTTCGCTACCCTTGAAAAGACTACAGGCAGTTGTCCATGAGTAAAGAGGCATTATGGTAAATATATTCCTGCTCTTTGAAGTTTGTTCCTGCGACTTATTTCTAGTTGTGGCAAATTTTAACAGCCAACTCTCTTCATTTCAACTGAAAAGGCATGTTTGAATCAGATGGTGTTAAATTCATTTTTGGTACTACGATAGTTTTCTCAGTGTCTTTCAGCTAAGCGTTGATTGTAAACAGGGAACCCGACCGAAACCTTCGCACTGTTAATGACACCATTCGGAACAAGTGCAGTCTTTGGGATAAGGGTTGATGGCGGCAATGATAAATACGTTCGCCGTCTCAGAAAGTATATTCGTTTAGACAAGTCGATTTGTACGGCGGGCATAGATAATGGACTGCCGCAGCGGCTACGGTTATTATCTATGACAATGCTGCATACAAATTATCCTCTTAATAAATACTTTAAAACAAATAAATTGTTCTTGTAGTAACTTAATACGAAAAAGTAGTCTCGTATTCGTGATTAATAGTTAGGTTCGTAAAATATTGGTATGAAGCGGGGTATGTATGATGCACTTTTGCCTACGATAGTTAAAGTATCTTTTATGTCAATTTTTTCCACAAATGGTAAGTTTTAAAGAAAAATCGGTATGCGATGTCAAAAAACGGTTAAAAAACCTTTCTTAACGATATCTCATTCATACCCGTGAGATTTGTTGAGAAAAGGGATGTTGATTTGAGAAATATATACACTCCTGGAAATGGAAAAAAAGAACACATTGACACCGGTGTGTCAGACCCACCATACTTGCTCCGGACACTGCGAGAGGGCTGTACAAGCAATGACCACACGCACGGCACAGCGGACACACCAGGAACCGCGGTGTTGGCCGTCGAATGGTGCTAGCTGCGCAGCATTTGTGCACCGCCGCCGTCAGTGTCAGCCAGTTTGCCGTGGCATACGGAGCTCCATCGCAGTCTTTAACACTGGTAGCATGCCGCGACAGCGTGGACGTGAACCGTATGTGCAGTTGACGGACTTTGAGCGAGGGCGTATAGTGGGCATGCGGGAGGCCGGGTGGACGTACCGCCGAATTGCTCAACACGTGGGGCGTGAGGTCTTACAGTACATCGATGTTGTCGCCAGTGGTCGGCGGAAGGTGCACGTGCCCGTCGGCCTGGGACAGTACCGCAGCGACGCACGGCTGCACGCCAAGACCGTAGGATCCTACGCAGTGCCGTAGGGGACCGCACCGCCACTTCCCAGCAAATTAGGGACACTGTTGCTCCTGGGGTATCGGCGAGGACCATTCGCAACCGTCTCCATGAAGCTGGGCTACGGTCCCGCACACCGTTAGGCCGTCTTCCGCTCATGCCCCAACATCGTGCAGCCCGCCTCCAGTGGTGTCGCGACAGGCGTGAATTGAGGGACGAATGGAGACGTGTCGTCTTCAGCGGTGAGAGTCGCTTCTGCCTTGGTGCCAATGATGGTCGTATGCGTGTTTGGCGCCGTGCTGGTGAGCGCCACAATCAGGACTCCATACGACCGAGGCACACAGGGCCAACACCCGGCATCATGGTGTGGGGAGCGATCTCCTACACTGGCCGTACACCTCTGGTGATCGTCGAGGGGACACTGAATAATGCACGGTACATCCAAACCGACATCGAACCCATCGTTCTACCATTCCTAGACCGGCAAGGGAACTTGCTGTTCCAACAGGACAATGCACGTCCGCATGTATCCCGTGCCACCCAACGTGCTCTAGAAGGTGTAAGTCAACTACCCTGGCCAGCAAGATCTCCGGATCTGTCCCCCATTGAGGATGTTTGGGACTGGATGAAGCGTCGTCCCACGCGGTCTGCACGTCCAGCACGAACGCTGGTCCAACTGAGGCGCCAGGTGGAAATGGCATGGCAAGCCGTTCCACAGGACTACAACCAGCATCTCTACGATCGTCTCCATGGGAGAATAGCAGCCTGCATTGCTGCGAAAGGTGGATATACACTGTACTAGTGCCGACATTGTGCATGCTCTGTTGCCTGTGTCTATGTGCCTGTGGTTCTGTCAGCGTGATCATGTGATGTATCTGACCCCAGGAATGTGTCAAGAAAGTTTCCGCTTCCTGGGACAATGAATTCACGGTGTTCTTATTTCAATTTCCAGGAGTGTATGTGATCTTTGTTCCGGTACTCTCAAGCTTTGACAGACAGTCATTTTAACAAGTACTGTGTGGCTGTAACCAATACTTCCAGCTGCCTGCTTCTTTTTGCTTAAGAGAGGAGTTACCTCAAAATACTATGCCATAAGACATCAGTGACTGAAACAAACGCAAAATATCTTCACTGACTGACTTCTGTATCACAAAAGTTTCATTTATTCTCGTAGAAAAAATAGCCAAATCTAGTTTTATAAGGTCTGCTACATGTTTTTTTCTAGTTTTATGCTTTCATCAATATGCAAACATGTGGTTTCACAACTTTCTATTCTATTTATTATTTGTTGTTGGTGTACTAGGATAACAGGAGGTAGAATATTTTTGACAGAACTAAAATGATGCCGGCCGGAGTGGCGGTGCGGTTCTAGGCGCTACAGTCTCGAGCCGAGCTTCGCTACGGTCGCAGGTTCGTATCCTGCCTCGGGCATGGATGTGTGTGATGTCCTTAGGTTAGTTCGGTTTAATTAGTTCTAAGTTATAGGCGACTGATGACCTCATAAGTTAAGTCGTATAGTGCTCAGAGCCATTTGAACCAAGTGAACTAAAATGAATGAGCTCTGTTTTTTCAAAGTTTGAAGCTAGCCCAATTTCCGCAAAACCAGTCAGTAACTCTCACAAAAACATCATTTACTGTTATCTCTGCTGATGCTTCCTTCATCGCCTTCATAGAATTTCTCGTATCATCTATAAAAAAGACTAATTCTGCCTTCTGACAGGACATTGACATAAAGCAAGAATAGTAATAGGTCGATGATCGGACCCTGTAGGGCCTCCATTGCTATTCTTCTATGCTTCAGTCTGGAACCACGCGACCACTAAGGTCGCAGGTTCGAATCCTGCCTCGGGCATGGATGTGTGTGATGTCCTTAGGTTAGTTAGGTTTAAGTAGTTCTAAGTCTAGGGGACTGATGACCTCAGATGTTAAGTCCCATAGTGCTCAGAGCCATTTGAACCATTTAAACCGTTATGTTGAAAGAACAGTCCAGTTCGCTTGGCTGAAGGAACGTCTTCCAATAGTTCCACAAATGAATTTTCAAAAAAAATGCAGGTACCTCTTTCCGCCAATCGCTGATTGATAATAAATGGACTTATCAGGAGGTTACCGATTATGTAGCACCGAACATTTGTGGCAAAACGAACTTGGAAATTGCTGTCCAATAAAGCGTGTGTATTTTCCAGCGACCAACGATGATTGTTGCGTGTGTTGTTTATTCCATGTCGTGAAAACTGGCCTTGTCCGCGAATAGTATGTATGGAAACAAATGACTATTCTCAATTGCCCAGTGACAGAACTGAAGTCGTTGGGCATTGTTGCCAATGTGCAGATTTTGTGACATGCTGTATGTGAAATGGATACAGGTTTTCCGCATGTGATGTTTCCCATACACGCGTCTGTGGGACATACATACGCGGAAACATTCTCTTGTGCTCTTACAGGGACTTCGCTCAAAACTTGAAATAATTTTTCCTGTTCTTGTAAAGTTTAAAAATGTCTACTTGGAAGAGAGCCTGTTGCACGCGAAGTCATAAACTCTTTGGTAAACACTCTGCGGTCAGGTAATCGCCGAGTCTGAAAGCTCCTCTGGTCTTTCTCTCTTGCAGCGGTAGCACTACCGTCGCAGAAGCCATAAACATACACCATATCTGCGTATTCTTCATAACTGTAGACGTGTGACATTGTTATCAGCGCTTGTACGGACATAGTTAACGCCATACACTACACAGCTAACCGAACCGTCACCGGTACACTACACAATGCGGCTTACAAGGCACAACTGCGCAAACAAAGGGTGACAGTACTACATATGTCACATGATCATAATACATGGTAGGCTGCAAAGCGTAAACATGGCATTTACCCGTGCCTTACAAGAAAATCACGTTACAGTCCAGTTGCATTGCGTATACGTTCACGTTGTGCACATCAATGATGAAAAATTAAAGTTCCTTTCAATACCTATACATCCCTAACGAAGCGTTTTCGGACTTATGTTCATACATATTTTTGCTTCAGAATTACTTCTTATACTATTACTGTTTAAAATATTGATCTTTCCTCCGCAAACACCCTATACATACTCTATAACAGGGGGCGTGGTCGAAGTAACACGTGATAGGCAGAGATAATCCTAGTCAAAGATAAAACTTAACTATCGATTGTCATCTTGTCAAAGATAAAATCGTCTAGCGATTCTGCAGCGCTACTGTCCACATGTGGCTAAGTTTCATTGCCTCCTCTTTTCTATTAAAATTATCCTGACGCTTATAAACTTCTATGGCTTCTCTACATATTCGTGGATAATAATATTTCTGTTTCAGAAAACTTCACTTCGTGGTTTCCTGACTGAAGAGCATGCTCTGCTACAGCTGATTTCTCTATTTTTCCTAGTCGGCAAAGACTTTTTAATTCTTTTAGCCATGTATTACGCTCGTCTTGGTAGTTCCAATATAAACTTTACCACACGTACATGGAATTTTGAACACATCGCATGTCGACAGAGGAAGACGTTTATTCTTCCGAGATCGGAGTATTTGACTTATTTTCTTTGTTGGTCTAAAGACCGATCTGGTATCATGTTTCTGTAAAATCTTACCGATCTGATCCGTTACCTTTTTAATAAAAGGGAGAGAAACACAATCTTCCGTCGTTGTAGTTCATCCTTCTCCTTCGATCTTCTGTTCCTTGGTCGTAAAATTCTCTTTACCTCTTTCGCTGAGTAGCCATTTTTCTCGAAGGCTTGCTTTCAAATGTTTTATTTCAGCGTCCAGGTGTCCCGATGTCCATATCCGCAAGGCTCTATCGACAAGACTTTTAATGACACCTCCTTTTTGTTGTGGATTGTGATTGAAGTATTTATGCAAAAATCTGTCGGTTTGTGTTACTTTCCGAGACACTTTATGTTCCAGACTTCCATCGGATAGTTTCATAACTAAACATCCAAGAAAGATATTTTATTATCTTTTCCATTTCCAAGGTGAACTGGATTTTTGGATTAATTTTATTTAGATGATCAAAGAATTCGTCCAAAGCCTTTCTATGACGGGGCCAAACCACAAATATGTCGCTTACAAACCGATAACAGCGAGATGGTTCCTTATTTGCTTTGCCCAGAACCGATGGTTCGAATTTCTCCACATAGAAATTAGCGATTGCAGAACCTAATGTGTTACCCACTGCTACACCATCAAGTTGCTCATAAAATTCAAGTCCCACTGGACCAGACTCGATGTAAGTCAATGTCTAAAAAGAGCAGTAAAATATGCTGGAAAAATATCCGTTATGAAAATCATAGATTCTTTAACTGGAATCATAGTGAGAAGGACACTATGTCAAAACTTACAAGAATATCTTCAGGAGCCAGAACTATTCCATCAAGTTTCTTAATAAAATGACTCGAGTCTTATACATATGAGTCAGTTTTCCCAATATAAGGTTGTAAACGAGCTGCTAGATATCTCGCTATTTCGTACGTGAGAGAATTGATGGCACTAACTATTGGTCTCAAAGGAAAATCAATTTTATGAATTTTAGGTACACCATACAGTCTAGGACACATAGCTTCAATCGTCAACAAAGCTCTTTTATCTTCTTTTTGAATACAGGTAGATGACTTAATCATACTATTTGTGTCCTCAGTACGCTCGCTGTAGGGCCCTTCGTTTCTTGTACTGTCCTGAGGTTAAAAGGTTCAAAATATTGCTTCGACAATCCTATGTATTCATAACAACAGTAGCATTCCCTTTATCAGCACGAAGAACCACTATCTTCTAATCTGCGTTTAAATCCCCTGAGAGCCTTCCTCTCGCCTTTTGTTAAATTACTTTCCAGTGGTTTACTGTGGCATAAGACCCTGGTTTCGATTCTAATTTCTATATGGAGACATTCGAACAATCGATGCTGGACAAAGCAAATAAGAAACCATCTCGCTGGTATCGGTTTGTAGACGACACATTTGTGGTTTGGCCCCGTCATAGAAAGGCTTTGAACGAATTCTTGATTCATCTAAATTAAATTAAACCAAAAATCCAGTACACAATAGAAATTGAAAATGATAATAATATATCTTTCTTTGATGTTTTACATATGAGACGATCCGATGGAAGTCTGGAACATAAAGTTTTTCGAAAAGTAACACATACCGACAGATATTTGCATAAAAACTCCAATCACCATCCACAACAAAAGGGAGGCATCATTAAACGTCTTGACGATAGAACCGAGCGGATATGCACATAGGAATTCCTGGTCGCTGAAATAAAACATTTGACGCAAGCCTTCGAGAAAAATGGCTACTGAGGGAAAGAGGTCAAGAGAATTTTACGACCAAGGAACAGAAGATCGAAGGACAAGGATGAACCACAACGACGGAAAAATGTAGTTTCTCTCCTTTTCATTAAAAAGGTAACGGATCAGATCGGTAATTTTTTTACAGAAACATGACATCAGACCAGTCCTCAGACCAACAAAGAAAATAAATCAAGTACTCCGATCTATGGAGGATAAACGCCCATTTTTTGGCGATATATGATGTATACAAAATTCCGTGTAAGTGTGGTAAATTTTATATTGGAACTACCAAGAGAAGCGTAAATACATGGCTAGAAGAGCACAAAAGTCTTTGCTGACTAGGAAAAACAGAGAAATCAGCTGTAGCAAAGCATACTCTTCAGTCAGGAAACCACCAAGAGAAGTTTTCTGAAACAAAAATTTTATGTACAGCGTCAAATTATTATCCACGACTATCTAGAGAAGCCACTGAAATTTATAAGCATCAGGGATATTTTAATAAAAAAGAGGAGGCAACGATACTTAGCGACATAAGGACAGTAGCTCTGCAGAATCGCTAGACAATTTTATCTTTGACAAGATTACAATCGATAGTTAAGTTTTAACTTTGACTAGGATTATCTCTGCCTATCACGTGTAACTTCGACCACGACCCCTTTCCTACAGTATATATATGTCGCGCTCGGACGCCCGACCGGATCCTCTCCCACCCCAACCCGCTGCCGCGCCTGTACTCCTGTATCCCACCTGCTCTCCATCTTCACACTCTCCACACCCTCTCCCAAGGTGGCTTCCGCCAACTCCCCCTCCCGGATGATGCCCTCCTCCCCTCCATCTACCCCTCCTACCAACTTTGAGCCTTGCCTTCCCTCTCCTCTCCTTATCCTGTGGGCACCCTCTCTCCCTTCTCTCCCTCCCTCCTTCCCTCCCCTCCCCCTCTCCCTGGGCTTCCACACACCACCCCTCCCTCTCCCATCCTCTCCCCATTGGCATCAACCCCTCCCCCATTCCCTCCTACCCTCGCCCCTTCCTTCTGGCAGGTCCCCGGCCTTACTCGTGTGACAAGTGCATCACCAACCGCCGGAGATTGTCGCCACAGTGCTTATGTGTTTTGTTGTCCCGTTAGTGCATCCGTGTCTCTTGTTCTGTGCTCCATCGTTCACGTGTGCTACTTTGTATCTCTCCGTTATGTGCTGTGTGAATCGCTTTTAACTTGACTGCTCCACAGTGAACGGCTTCTGTTATTTTACTCTGTTTGTCTACTGTTTTCTAACCTCCATGTCTCTGTGTATCTCTTACTGCTTGTACTATGTTCATGTCTGTGGCCGAAGAGCGGCTTAGTTACGCCGCTGCTGGCCTACCTATGTATTGGGTTAAAAATAACAATAAAGAAAAAAAAAAAGCCCGACCGGTCAGTAGGCAAGACTCCGCGGGGGAGTGCCTCTGAAGATGTCCAGCGCAGTCCTGGACGAAACGTCAGGAACGGAAGAGTTTCGTGGACCACGACCTCACATCACGAAAGGTTTACCTACACATCATGAAAGGTTTACCTACAGCTATGTCATCCGCTCGTGAAAGCCTTCATTCTATAATCATTAAAACATAGGCTTTTTTCCTTGCGGTGACATCTTTTCGTGAAATTTCACTCAGCAACTTTCTCCTCCGAATGGGAAAATGTCCTATTGACTCCCACCCACTTAGAGAGAATTGATCATCGTAATAAAATAAGAGAAATTAGATCTCGCTCGAAAGGAATTAGCTGTTCATTTTTCTGCCTGCTGTTCGAGAGTACAATGGTGGAGAAAGAGTTTGAAAATGACTGTATGAACCCGTTGCCAAGCACTTAAGTGTGACTGCAGAGTGTTCATGTTAGAGCAAATGTCAAGTTAAAACATTTATGTAATCACATGACAGAATTTTGGCATCCTCCGAACTCTAGTACTCAGTGAACAGCTGTGGTGCGTTGAAAATAATGAAGTATCTTTATGTCTTCAGTAATTCTCAGCTGTCCTTGGACGTCAGTAGTTCATCAGTTTGTTTGGTGACCTAAGCTTTTCGTTGCACGTGTGAGTTCATTTAGTTAGAGCACCTTCTCTCGGGATCTTATATTAGCCATTACTATCTTTCACTAATATTTGAAAATAATCGTTCGCCCAATGACAGATTTCTTACTCTACTATAATCTAAAGCGGGCTTCTGTACACAGTGCATTACAATTCCCCACGTGGAAGCTACAGCAATAGGTGGTCTGTCCTACGCACAACGCAGCCAAACACACCCTTACCATGAGAACAGTTTGTGGCTATTATCATTTCAAAATAACTGACTCCTCATTTTGAGATCATATTCTGATCACATCGCACGACGAACATCAATGTGTTATACCTTGCCGGAATCGTGGAAACGGACACTTTTATTTGGTTTATGAATATCACACTTTAGTTAAAAAGTGGACAGTATACGAGGTAATATTAAAGAGAAAGCGTGCTTTTTCGACCGTTTTTTACTTTACGGTTGTGTCGCTCCGCACTGGAAAGTCTTCCCCAAAGTGTCTGGAGGGTTTCAATGAGCCGTGTACGCAAACTTGAAAACATTAATGCAAAAAGAGCCCACTGTCTTGGCATAGCAGTAGAACCATTCCTCATCAAGTAGATGACAGCAATAGCAGCAGCGAGACCTCAGCCAGCAGCGAAAGCGGTTAAGGTAGATTTTATTTCAGTCATCATTCTTTACTGTAAAGTGTATTTGAACTAATCGACTTTTTCATTTACTGTTGAAATGTGCTACACAAATGTTCATTTATTGTGAGCGGCTTGCATATCGAGCATTTTCTTGCAATTTCCCATATTATTTCCCTTTGCTGCCAAGAAAAACTGAACGCGGCAATGCTGTAATGGAATGCGACTACGAAGCTGCCATTCTTCGCCGATGAACAGGAGGTAATGGCGCATTGCGACAGTGGCGCCGCGCTGGTGTGACAACTACGCTCCACCACAACCTCGCATGTATTGCCGCTGCTAACGCAGTTGCTTTACAAACTCTTGGGAAAGGCGCACACGGGAGACTTTTTTTGTAGCGCAACTTTCTTTCCACAGAGTCTGTACAATCATCTGTAAGAGCGCTCACGGAGCGACGCGACAGCGACACAAATTTTCAGTTGTTCTGGCCGCCTATGTCCCATTCCACAGGTTATATGTGCACGCGCACACGGGCGACAATGCAATTTGCCGTGTCTGTTGTGTGGATGGTTCAAATTGCTGTGAGCACTATGGGACTTAACATTTGAGGTCATCAGTCCCCTAGAACTTAGAACTACTTAAACCTAACTAACCTAAGAACGGCACACACATCCATGCCCGAGGCAGGATTCGAACCTGCGACCGCAGCAGCCGCGCGGTTCCAGACTGAAGCGCCTTAAACGCTCGGCTACCGCGGCCGGCTGTTGTCTGGAGCTGGAATCTTTGAAGTTCGTAAAATGGCCATTGTGAGGGATGCAAACATCGATAGTGAATTGCTCATAAATGAAGTAGAAAAGAGGCCTGCATCGTTCAATAAAACTTTAAAAGATTATTCTTACGCTAATTTGAAAAGCAAACTGTGGGAAGATGTGTATGTAAACCTGTGGAGTACGATCTGGGGACAACTCTCTACAGAAAAAAAACAAAAAAACAAGCAGATAAGTTTTTATTTTACAAAGTTGCTTTTATTGGCATATTTTAGATATTGTTATTATATTAAACTTCTAAATAAGGTTTTGTGGATAGAACAAGCAAGTTTTTCAATGTTGTTGAGTCGTAGTGAAATCATAGTCCATCGTAGTTGGTTCAAATGTCTCTGAGCACTATGGGACTTAACTTCTAAGGTCGTCAGTCCCCTAGAACTTAGAACTACTTGAACCTAACTAACCTAAGGACACCACACACATCCATGCCCGAGGCAGGATTCGAACCTGCGACCGTAGCGGTAGCGCGGCTCCAGACTGTAGCGTCTAGAACCGCTCGGCCACTCCGGCCGGTAGTCCATCGTACTGCCAGAGGAACAGATCCTCCAGGGGACGTAAAATAGGTTGCAAAATAGTTGCGTATATTGACAGCAGATATAGTTTTAGCATGGTGTTCAGTGTCTATACTCTGCAGTGGACATTCGTAAGCTATATTTGTAAAGTTCATTTCATCTCTTCTGCGTACAAAACTGTGGAGCACACAACATGCTTTGATTATTGTATCGCAGAAATCGATGGTAACATCAAGAGGTCTATGGAAAATACGCCACTTCTGTGCCAGTATGCCAAATGTGCATTCAACCATACGACGAGTAGTGGTATGCCTACGGCTGAAAATTTTCTTTAATACTGTAAGCGTTTTTTTTTTTTTTTAGCAAATGCGCTCAAAATGTGCCTCGATAAACCAAAAGCTTCATCAGCAACCAAACAAAAAGGCACTCGTCTGCCTTCTGGATTGTTAGGCAATGTTCGGTCGTTCAGTATGTTCAGAAATCTACGTTGCAGCTTTTTGCCCATATTCGAATTGTTAAGAACTGAGGAATCATCTGCTGGTCCATTTGCACCAACATCTATGAAGACAAAATGACATTCAGCTTCGGCCCATGCCATCAACAGAACACAAAAGATTTTTTATGATTAAAAAAGTCTGAGCCATAACTTTGAAGTTGTATTATTCGAATATGTTTTCCGTCTATAGCACCTATGTTAGGGAAATGGGTATTTTTATAGAACTGTTCAACATGTGCAACCACTCTTCTTCACATTTCTCTGGTATAACCGTAGGTTGCAAAACATTCCATACTTCAGCGCTTGTTGCTTTCACTATTTTGCGGATTGTGCTAGCACCAATCAAGCAGTTGTATGAAAGATCGTTGATAGTTGATCCAGTTGCTAGATACCTGAAAATAAGTTATAATAATTTTTGAAGTTTCGTAAATGATTTAAAGTAATTGAATTATAATAGTTTTCATTTATAATTCATGAAAATAAATTAAAATATACGACAATGTCAAGCGTTTCAATTTATTGTCTTTCTTTCCTAGGAACGCTGATACAACGAAGATGGAAAAATCTAAGGACATGATTTGCAAGAGAATTGCGTGAGCAAAAATCGGTCGAGTGAGGACAACCAGCCGGAAAGCACCGAAAGTACAAATTTTACGATCAACTTTTATTTCTTCTACCAACCGTAGAAGTACGTGAAACAAGTGGAAATGCTGAAGTAGTAGGAGATGAGGAACCTGACGAAACAGAGAACGTTCAAAGGCCACCCATTTTTCGTTCTCCACATACCTCCTACAATCCAAATAAGAAGAAGAAGAAGAGTTATAAAGAAACTTTACTCGATATACTTCGAGAGAAGAAAGGAATTTCTTCATCAATGATAACCCTGCAACACCTTTTGCATTGTCTCTTGTACCTATGCTGAAAGCAATACCTACACACCAAATGATCGATGCACAAATTGAGATTCTTCAGGTAATAAGACGTTTCCAGAACACGTGTCTACCAAGCGACACTTGACAGTTTCAGTGGTGGAGTTCGGTGTTCTAGCTTCTCCACCCCTGCACGAGTGTTTAGTGCATCTGTTACAATCAACCTACCGCTGGAAACAGCTCGTACACCGTCCGTACTTCTCATCATGATTACTACAGTGTAAACTCATACCTGAATAATTTTTCTGTGCCTTTGGGTGGACCAGAAACCATGTACCATGTCATTGCACCCAACACTGTGTAAACTTTACACCTGCACTCATTTTCTGCCATTTCAATTAGTTGTTTTGGACATATTTTATACAAAATTTAACGATTACTTTTATTAAATGGATTTCTCGAATAATAAATAATATCAAACTAAATAAAAAATGTGTAATTTCATGCAACCTACCTGATTGTAACACTGAGCCTCTGTTCTGGTGGAAGCACCAGTAGCATATTTGTGTTTTTGGTAGGTGATGGCAGGTCCCAGAATTGTGACTAGCTCGTCAGATAACGTTACATTCATGCAAGAAATAACTGAAGAATTCCTCTGGGTAACATCCTAGTTCTTGAAATATTAAAGTGAATGTCCGTTTATTTGGTCTTTCAGACATAGGATGGTGACTCTAATACTTCGTTTTCCGTTGTTTTGTCCTTTGTGGAATGATAAGAGCACAATCCACTGCAGTCTCAAAACAATCCACCTATGTGCACTGGTCGATTGCACTACAAAAAGCCGTGCGGGATTAGCCGAGCGGTCTGGGGCGCTGCAGTCATGGACCATGCGGCTGGTCCCGGTGGAGGTTCGAGTCCTCCCTTGGGCATGAGTGTGTGTTTGCCTTTAGGTTAAGTAGTGTGTAAGCTTAGGGACTGATGACCTTAGCAGTTAAGTCCCATAAGATTTCACACACATTTGAACATTTTTGAACACTAGAAAAACCCTTCAAATGGGTCCGCTGCCAGGAAACAGTTGCTCATCGTGTGCGAGCTCTCAAAAACCGAAGCAACAGGAAAGTAACAAAGAGGAAATGGTTGCGCGACAGTAAGTCTCCCGTGTGCGCCCGCCCTTAACTAACAAAGACGAGGAGTATTCATTTGTAACCAACAAAAGGTCAAACATAACATCAGTGCCTTCATCGTCGCAACAGCTACAACGGTAAGCTCAGTCGCAGCGCCTTGCGTTTGACATTATAGCGATGAAACAAGTAATCATAAAATAATGAAAATCCGCCTGTAAGTAGAATAAAACTGTGCAAAGGAACTGCGGTCTGAGTATTATGCTTCCTTAAAGTTGACGCTCGCCGAGAAAGGCTAGAAAAAGCACGGTTTCTCTAAAATATTATCGTGCATTCATACACTGAATAAAACTGACATTTCCATGATTCCAGAAAGGTATAACATATCGATGTTCGTAGTGGAATGTGACCGGAACTTGAACTCAAAGTCAGATGTCAATCATCATGAAATGATTAGTAGGCTGTTACATAGCACTGCTCACGATCTTTTAGTGCTAAACAGCTACTACAGATTTGTTACTCTACGAAATAAACCATAACTACTAGTCCTTTATAATCGAAAATGTCTCCGTGGAAGCTCTAACGATTTGCAAAATGTGCTGCAATGATGCCCGAAACGGGCTGCAATAAGTTGTAGCGCAGTTCTCAGCTATGTCGTCTGCTTACTGCAGATGATTCACGTTGTGGGTGTGACTCCCACTCCTTCATAATTTGCTCACGTCGTGCAGGCAGAGGCAGGAGCGTCGTTGCGTCATTAGCTTTAAGATGTCTTCACTATAGGCTATACAAACTTCCATTAAGAGAACTTTGTGACTGACGTGTAGCGAACGTGTGCTAGGGGCTAGTAGCTAGCCAATGAACCCAATGGACGGGTTCTTGAACCTCACATGACTCCTGTTGTGTCAATCACAAAGTTATTTCATTCGACCGTCACACCACGTCCGCACCAGACCGCTCCTACTAGTAACAAATTCGCGTTTATTGGCTCGCTGCCACCGTGTCATTATTCTTTGTCATGGTAGAGCACCCAAGTGAAACAACGTCACGTGGAAACACGTTAGAACATTACGTCCTTGTATGCATGCTCTTGAAGAGAAAACTTATGTAATTTTTAACTTGTTAGCAAATGGAAATACCTTATTTTTAAAGAAAAGATTTCGTCAACACCTTTACCTTACTACACTGCTGGAAATTGAAATAAGAACACCGCGAATTCATTGTCCCAGGAAGGGGACACTTTATTGACACATTCCTGGGGTCAGATACATCACATGATCACACTGATAGAACCACAGGCACATAGACACAGGCAACAGAGCATGCACAATGTCGGCACTAGTACAGTGTATATCCACCTTTCGCAGCAATGCAGGCTGCTATTCTCCCATGGAGACGATCGTAGAGATGCTGGTTGTAGTCCTGTGGAACGGCTTGCCATGCCATTTCCACCTGGCGCCGCAGTTGGACCAGCGTTCGTGCTGGACATGCAGACCGCGTGAGACGACGCTTCATCCAGTCCCAAACATGCTCAATGGGGGACAGATCCGGAGATCTTGCTGGCCAGGGTAGTTGACTTACACCTTCTAGAGCACGTTGGGTGGCACGGGATACATGCGGACGTGCATTGTCCTGTTGGAACAGCAAGTTCCCTTGCCGGTCTAGGAATGGTAAAACGATGGGTTCGATGACGGTTTGGATGTACCGTGCACTATTCAGTGTCCCCTCGACGATCACCAGAGGTGTACGGCCAGTGTAGGAGATCGCTCCCCACACCATGATACCGGGTGTTGGCCCTGTGTGCCTCGGTCGTATGCAGTCCTGATTGTGGCGCTCACCTGCACGGCGCCAAACACGCATACGACCATCATTGGCACCAAGGCAGAAGCGACTCTCATCGCTGAAGACGACACGTCTCCATTCGTCCCTCCATTCACGCCTGTCGCGACACCACTGGAGGAGGGCTGCACGATGTTGGGGCGTGAGCGGAAGACGGCCTAACGGTGTGCGGGACCGTAGCCCAGCTTCATGGAGACGGTTGCGAATGGTCCTCGCCGATACCCCAGGAGCAACAGTGTCCTTAATTTGCTGGGAAGTGGCGGTGCGGTCCCCTACGGCACTGCGTAGGATCCTACGGTCTTGGCGTGCATCCGTGCGTCGCTGCGGTCCGGTCCCAGGTCGACGGGCACGTGTACCTTCCGCCGACCACTGGCGACAACATCGATGTACTGTAAGACCTCACGCCCCACGTGTTGAGCAATTCGGCGGTACGTCCACCCGGCCTCCCGCATGCCCACTATACGCCCTCGCTCAAAGTCCGTCAACTGCACATACGGTTCACGTCCACGCTGTCGCGGCATGCTACCAGTGTTAAAGACTGCGATGGAGCTCCGTATGCCACGGCAAACTGGCTGACACTGACGGCGGCGGTGCACAAATGCTGCGCAGCTAGCGCCATTCGACGGCCAACACCGCGGTTCCTGGTGTGTCCGCTGTGCCGTGCGTGTGATCATTGCTTGTACAGCCCTCTCGCAGTGTCCGGAGTAAGTATGGTGGGTCTGACACACCGGTGTCAATGTGTTCTTTTTTCCATTTCCAGGAGTGTAACATAACCAGAATTATTATCTACTGAACAGATGAAATGCAAGAATTATTCATGGCGTACTTGCAAATAGATATATAAGTTAATAAGAAGTTCCCATGGTTTACGTTATCTCCATCTGTTAAACGGACAATGGGTGTTGAAATACACGTAATTTTAAATAACTGTAATCAACTGAAAATATAAAGAACTAAAATTCGTGTGTAGACATTGATTGTGGAATAAACTTGCGTTACAGTATTTTGATCACCAGAGGATTGATGTCGCAATAACTGGATTCGATAGAAGACACGATCTCTCTCCATCGATTGCGAAGGCCATACTCTGTAATGTAACAACAGTGTGTGCAACAACCGAAGGGAAACTCTAGTCAATTGGGTGCCAATTACCTTATCAAATGGAAATGAAAAAACTCGTGGAGGAGTGGTATAAACGAACTGTAATACAGTAAATGGCCTAAGCTCTCAGCCATGTTTTTATACCTTATAAGTCAAGAACGTATTACTAGCCTCACTGGCACCTTCTGTAGGCTACTACAGAAGAAACTCTTTAGAATACCATAGTTATTACATACTTTAAATTGTGCTCAAGTAATTTTGAAGTTGACATCCAGTAACAGCTCATCAGAGCACACAGATGCTATGTTACAAAACACGTATTTTTCCCCATCCTGTCCTCACCTTTCACGAACTTCTTCATTGACAGCCGCTAAAAACTCTTTGTTTTTGAGGTTGCTTCCTACAAGGCACATGCATTCCTGTAACATTGACTCAACTTTCTACAGAGCGACTTTGACCATCCAAACTTAAGTATATTGTTGGACAGTTTCCTTGGAAATCTACAGTCGATTTCCCTGTCGTATACCAAACGTTGCTCCACGGTCTTTACTGACATCACCGTCAACCGCAAATGACAATATAATCCACTTTCTTTGTGCCTCTTTTTTCGTTGCTTTTGTCACAGTGATCTACCCTCGGGTTCTTTCATAATTTCACCAATTCATTTTTTGTTATATAATATCACTCAATCTCTCGCCGTTCTACATTAGTTATCTTCATCTGTTCACTTTCTCTTCTCTCCACGTATTACATCCTTAGTCTTCATTCCCACACCAGTCAATTTTCTTTATCTTTAGATGATGTAACGTATTATATTTTTATTCACAATAAGTAGCATCGGGCACAAGCCATTACTGTGCCTTCCTCAAAAGCTATAGCCTTCTCAACCGTGCCGTCTTCCCCCATATTTCAGCTTGTAGTTAACATTTTATTCTGTCTCAAGCCATTTATTTCATATTTATCTTTCCATCTGTCCTTATGTTATATTACTTCCTCAATCAGATAGAAATGCATGTTGTCTTTTCTCGATAACATACCCCACCAATATAAAAAGTTACGAGACTGGATTGACAAAAATTAAAGAAAGGTTAAGGTGGTGGTTTAATGTTAAAGGTGTTTTACAGTTTCTTCGCCCCCCTCCCCCTCCTGCCCCCTTGAGTCCGATGCACAAGTATATGAAAACTGTAAATAAACTTCTTCTTCGGGATGTTGCTTAGCTCGAGCGTCGCTATAACTTTGCGTGTCTGTTATCTCGTAAAAGGGTTGACCCTTTATGTGAATTCCCGCCTTTTGTGGTAATTCGTACCCATAACACCAAGATTAGTTATTCGTGATGATTTTTTTTTTCTCAGAAAAGAATTGCCAGCGTTTTACATTTCAATCAAGAAACGGCAGATGTCCATGCATAGTTGTTTTTGTACTGGAATCAAGGTGCCCGGGACAAACTTTGCAGACACTCTTTCCTCGTCTTCAGAACATTCTGCAAACTATGATACCGCAGTTCCTGGGTTGTTCAGAATTGTTGTTGTTGTGGTCTTCAGTCCTGAGACTGGTTTGATGCAGCTCTCCCTGCTACTCTATCCTGTGCGAGCTTCTTCATCTCCCAGTACCTACTGCAGCCTACATCCTTCTGAATCTGCTTAGTGTATTAATCTCTTGGTCTCCCTCTACGATTTTTACCCTCCACGATGCCCTCCAATACTAAATTGATGATCCCTTGATGCCTCGGAACATGTCCTACCAACCGATCCCTTCTTCTCGTCAAGTTGTGCCACAAACTTCTCTTCTCCCCAATCCTATTCAATACCTCCTCATTAGTTATATGATTTACCCATCTAATCTTCAACATTCTTCTGTAGCACCGCATTTCGAAAGCTTCTATTCTCTTCTTGTCCAAACTAGTTATCGTCCGTGTTTCACTTCCATACATGGCTACGCTCCATACAAATACTTTCAGAAACGACTTCCTGACACTTAAATCTATACTCGATGTTAACAAATTTCTCTTCTTCTGAAACGCTTTCCTTGCCATTGCCAGTCTACATTTTATATCCTCTCTACTTCGTACATCATCAGTTATTATTTTTCTCCCCAAATAGCAAAACTCCTTTACTACTTTAAGTGTCTCACTTCCTAATCTAATTCCCTCAGCACCACACGATTTAACTCGACTACATTCCATTATCCTCGTTTTGCTTTTGTTGATGTTCATCTTATACCCTTCTTTCAAGATACTGTCCATTCCGTTCAACTGCTCTTCCAAGTCCTTTGCCGTCTCTGATAGAATTACAATGTCGTCGGCGAACCTCAAAGTTTTTATTTCTTCTCCGTGAATTTTAATACCTACTCCGAATTTTTCTTTTGGTCCTTCACTGCTTGCTCAATATACAGATTGAATAACATCGGGGATAGGCTACAACTCTGTGGTCACTCCCTTCCCAACCACTGCTTTCCTTTCATGTCCCTCTACTCTTATAAGTGCGATCTGGTTTCTGTACAGATTGTAAATAGCCTTTCGCTCCCTGTATTTTACCCCTGCCAGAGTATTCCAGTCAACATTTTCAAAGCTTTCTCCAAGTCTACAAATTCTAGATACGTAAGTTTGCCTTTCCTTAATCTTTCTTCCAAGATAAGTCGTAAGGTCAGTATTGCCTCACGTGACCCAACATTTCTACGGAATCCAAACTGATCTTCCCCGAGGTCGGCTTCTACCAGTTTCTCCATTCGTCTGTACAGAATTCGCGTTACTAATTTGCAGCTGTGACTTATTAAACTGATAGTTCGGTAATTTTCACATCTGTCAGCACCTGCTTTCTTTGGGATACGAATTATTATATTCTTCTTGAAGTCTGAGGGTATTTCGCCTGTCTGGTACACCATGCTCACCAGATGGTAGAGTTTTGCCAGGAGTGGCTCTCCCAAGGATGTCAGTAGTTCTAATGGAATGTTGTCTACTCATGGGGCCTTGTTCCGACTCAGGTCTTTCAGTGCTCTGTCAAACTCTTCACGCAGTATCGTATCTCCCATTTCATCTTCATCTACATCCTCTTCCATTTCCATAATATTGTCCTCAAATACATTGCCCTTGTATAAACTCTCTATATACTCCTTCCACCTTTCTGCTTTCCCTTATTTGTTTAGAACTGGGTTTCCATTTGAGATCTTTATATTCATACAAGTGATTCTCTTGTCTCCAAAGGTCTCTTTAATATCCCTCTAGGCTGTATCTATCTTATCCGAGTGAGATAAGCCTCTACATCCTTACGTTTGTCCTCTAGCCATCCCTGCTTAGCCATTTTGCACTTCTTCTCGATCTCATTTTTGAGACGTTTGTATTCATTTTGCCTGCTTCATTTACTGCATTTTTATATTTTCTCCTTTCATCAATTAAATTCAATATTTTTTCTGTTATCCAAGGATTTCTACTAGCCCTCGTCTTTTTACCTACTAGATCCTCTGCTGCCTTCACTACTTCATCCCTCAAAGCTACCCATTCTTCTTCTACTGTATTTCTTTCCCCCATTCCTGTCAATTGTTCCCTTATGCTCTCCCTGAACTCTGGTTCTTTCAGTTTATCCAGGTCCCATCTCCTTAAATTCCCACCTTTTTGCAGTTCTTCAGTTTTAATCTACAGTTCATAACCAATAGATTGTGGTCAGAGTCCACATCTGCCCCTGGAAATGTCTTACAATTTTAAACCTGGTTCCTAAATCTCTGTCTTACCATTATATAATCTATCTGAAACCTGCCAGTATCTCAAGGCTTCTTCCATGTATACAACCTTCTTTTATGATTCTTGAACCAAGTGTTAGCTATGATTAAGTTGTGCTCTGTGCAAAATTCTATTAGGCGGCTTCCTCTTTCATTTCTTAGCCCCAATCCATATTCAGCTACTACGTTTCCTTCTCTCCCTTTTCCTACTACCGAATTTTCCTACTACCGAATTCCTATTAAATTTTCGTCTCCCTTCACTTTCTGAATAATTTCTTTTATTTCATCATGCATTTCTTCAATTTCTTCGTCATCTGCAGAGCTAGTTGGCATGTAAACTTGTACTACTGTAGTAGGCGTATGCTTCGTGTCTATCTTGGCCACCATAATGCGTTTACTATGCTTACCCGCACTCCTATTTTTTTTATTCTTTTTTCAACCGTCTCCTGCATTACCCCTATTTGATTTTGTATTTATAACCCTGTATTCGCCTGACCAAAAGTCTTGTTCCTCCTGCCAGCGAACTTCACTAATTCCTACTATATCTAACTTTAACCTATCCATTTTCCTTTATAAAAATTTCTAACCTACCTGCTCGATTAAGGGATCTGACAATCCACGCTCCGATCTGTAGAACGCGTTTTCTTTCTCCTGATAACGACGTCCTCCTGAGTAGTCCCCGCCCGGAGATCCGATTGGGGGACTATTTTACCTCCAGAATATTTTACCCAAGAGGATGGCATCATCATTTAACCATACAGTAAAGCTGCATGCCCTCGGGCAAAATTACGGCTGTAGTTTCCCCTTGCTTTCAGTGGTCCATGGTTCTTGGGGGGTTCAGAATTATGATGCAAATATGATAAGCGGGAAATTCGGGTTCGAGTCCCTGTCCAGCACAAAGTTTCATTGTCGTCATTCCATTGTACAGCTGATGGGTGCCCATATTCACAACTGCGAATACATTTAATGTATTCTGGAGAATGTTTTGAATAGTTGGTTTTGAGATGTTGCTCCTTCGCGATTTGTGAGACAACAAAGTTCACACACTACCGCAGCACGTCCACTAACTGCCTGATCACAGTTGACTGGGCGAATACAAACATGTTGTTTAAAGTAGGCAGTTGTGAGCTGATGTTGGTTATATGGCAGAAATAATATCAGTCTCAGGACTTTTTAGGCGGGAGATGAATATTTCTCTTCCTTTTCAATAATATTGCAGCATAGTGCTCTGTAAATAATCATTAAGTCACAATAACATTGATAAATGTTAAGTAACACATTAATTAGTATACCAGTTAAAATATAGATGGGTGTAGGCAGACTAATTAAATGCAAAATGAACCTATTTTGTCAGTGAATGATATTTTGAGCTTTCCCAGTTTGTATGGTAAAATACATTATATAACAGGAACCACCTCTCTAAAAACTGTAGAGAGCCAAGGAAATGCCTTACGGCTCTAGACTCGATGAAAGAAAACTTCTGATATTCACTTCCCTGGGTAGAGAGGAAGCAATGCTTGTTTAGCAAGCGGCTAACGCGAGCAGGGACCGAATATGTCCCAGGAAAATTCAGTCGCCAACGGTGTCTTGTGAGGGTGGATAAACTGATAGAAGGAAGTGCCATTGAGGTGGGAAACTTTTCCTAAAGGTTGAAGAGCCATGAGATGTTCAACGGCATAGGATGGAAAAGGCAAGATAATTAAAAATAGAAAGAGATGCAAATCGGAATTAAGTAAGCTCCAAAAAGACAGACTTCACTGAACTGTGGCAACAGACAAGAAGGAATACAACATATACAGAGGGCCGCAGTACCGTCTAATAAATCTGGGACACTATAAAAACCAGTAATTTAGAGACAACGCAGAAATAGTACGAAAGGAATGGAATACAACGGGAAAATAGTCAGAGTTGAAAATTTCACTATTATTTGCTTGACGACTAATTTTGGGTCGGGACCCATTTTCAGATAATCCAGACAGTCAAAATGGTATTTTCCAAAATATAAGAAAATTGTTAAGATAACAAACATGTAAGTACAACGAAGTGGAAATGAACAGTTACAAAGTATACAAATAACTTGGAAGAGAAAAGAAAGGAATGGATTACTACGTACCTGTTGCATATCACGGAAGAGAGCACAAAACAAAAAAAATCCAATAAGAAGAACAGCTGAAATATAAAAGCCTGAGGAACAGGATCAACAGAGAGACAAGAAAAGCAAGACAAAAAAAGTCTTTGATGATACCTACATCTCAGCTGAAGTTAACATGAAGACAGGACACATAGACAAAGCTTATAAATCAGCAAAACATTGTTTTGGAGACGGAAGAAATAGTAGCAGACAGTTATGAATGAAACTGGCAACACGTTGGATAATAGTGACGAAATTTCAAGAAGCTGGAAGCATCACATAGTAAGGGTATAGTGGAGACGAACTGCCTGTAAAGAGTACTGAGAAAGGAACAAAGTAGACGCAAATATCCTGAGTGAATCTATCTGGTAAGATGAACTTCAATTAGCTCTGTACAAACAGAAAATCTTCTGGGTAGACAATATTCTAGCTGATCTTCTTAAATCAAGAAGAGGTAAAATGACAGATGACCTTGTGTACATTAGGCACGAACAGGGACGGCTATCCATAATTTTGAGAAAAATATGCCCTTCCCCAAGAAGACAAATGCCATAAAATGCGAAAACTGTAGGACTGTGCGTCTAGTTGTTCATGCAGCCAAAATAGTAATCATAATTGTCCTAAACCACATACAGCTGCAAGCTGAAGCTACACTTTCAGAAACCCAGTCTGGAATCTGAAAAAAAAAAACAGGGGACCCACAGAATCAGCTGTAGATTGAAACTGGAAAGGAATCTAACTACATATGTAGCTTTCATGGACTTATAAAAAGCTTTAAATAACGAGAATTGAGACAAAATTTATGAAGTCTTGAAAAAATTAGAAATAGGCTATAAGGCTCGAAGAATAATGTGGAACCTTCACAAAAATAAGCCAACTGATGTTGGTGAAAGGACAGACTAAAAAGAAATGCAAATACGGCAAGGTTTGCCAGAAGACTGTGCGTTATCAACCGTTGTCTTTAACCCGTTAAGTATCCGACAGTGATCATACAATGTAGGCTTTCACTGCCGGTGTTGTTTTTCAGTTGAAACTTTCGGACTGAGAGGCGTGGTCGATGTATAAAATTCCCACCTAACGTTTCGTCTCCATCATAAAATTTTCACCTGACGTTTCACCTCCATCTGCGGGAGACATCTTCTGAGGTCGTTCGGCTACTGCCTCAGTGGCAGTAGCCGGACGACCTCAGAAGATGTCTCCCGCAAATGGAGACGAATCGTTAGGTGGAAATTTTATACATCGACCACGGCCTCTCAGCCCGGAAGTTTCAACTGAAGGTATCCGACAGTGATTCGCATTCCCTGCCCGTCCCGAGTGGCGATGTGGAGGAGCGTCCAGAGATGCTCAAACTTCATGCCACAGCAGCGCATTGCTCCCACGAAGGTCGCTGCCACTGCTACCGTGGTCATGCCACGTGGGCCTGTCCACTGACACGACAGTCTGCAGAAATACTGTAGCATTGCACTTGCCGGCAATTCTCGCTGTTCTGTGAAACTTTCGATTCGTGTCAATAATAGCCGGAGTGGCCGAGCTGTTCTAGGTGCTACAGTCTGGAACCGAGCGACATGCCCCGGGCATGGATGTGTGTGATGTCCTTAGGTTAGTTAGGTTTAATTGGTTCTAAGTTCTAGGTGACTGATGACCTCAGAAATTAAGTCGCATAGTGCTCAGAGCCATTTTAACCATTTTGAACCTTGTCTGTGTTCACATTTTTCGATTAGGATCATTCCTTGGGCTGTTTGCACACTCTTACGATAACTTTTGCTATGCTCTGGACTTCGCTGCTAGCTAACCATTCACTTCCTGAACCCTGCTATTATTGACCATAGGAACTGCCTGTTTACTCCACCAGTCCGTCCGTCGAACGCCAGTCTGTGTGATCAGAAACTTTAAGGCGCTACAGTCATGGACTATGCGGCTTGTCCCGGCGGAGGTTCGAGTCCTTCCTCGGACATGGGTGTGTGTGTTTGTCCTTGGGATAATTTAGGTTAAGTAGTGTGTAAGCTTAGGGACTGATGACCTTAGCAGTTAAGTCCCATAAGATTTCACACACATTTTAATATTTTGATCAAAAACTGTGTTCTGTATATGCCGATATGGATAGAAATACCTGTGTGTAAAAGTCAGAGAAGCTTCACAGACAGATAATGTAACACACTACCGAAGAATAGGTATGTTAAGATGCCAAAAGATGTAGCTGTTCTAGATGAAAGTGCACAAGATCTTGGAGTCAATTTAATTAAAATGGATTGGGTTTTGGCGACCGCTACGGTCGCAGGTTCGAATCCTGCCTCGGGCATGGATGTGTGTGATGTCCTTAGGTTAGTTAGGTTTAAGTAGTTCTAAGTTCTAGGGGACTGATGAGCTTAAAAGTTAAGTCCCATAGCGCTCAGAGCCATTTGAACCATTTGATTGGGTTTTGAGTGGAAAATCATAGCATGCGACAAGGAACGGCAAAGTCTTAATTCCAGGTAACGAGCTGTTTCAGCCAAGTCGACTCTTTTACTTAAGTAGAAAGTAAGATCTGTACGGATGGACCAATCAAAACAGAAAACAGATGAATGCTCAAAATAAAGTGGACTGGAATTGTTTCAAACGTAGAGGGATAAGAATAGCGCAACTTATTGGCCATATAATGGAATCTGAGAGATTCCTAAAAACTGTAATAGAAATAATGGCTGCTCTTATTTGGCAGTTTTTTTTAAATTACTGTTTTTTTTTCTTGGGCAGCATCGGTTTGGTTCCATGCAAAAACAAAAAGAGACGTTTGACATTCGAGCTCCGTAGTATAAGCAGAATGGTGCTCCCGGACTTTCAGAATCGGAAGCTTCATAAAAATGAAACCATCGACGTCGCAAAATACTACTTCTCCACGACGAATTCATTCATTACCTACATAGGCAAATCTTTTTGCACCTCAGTCTCCTTAACTGTATGCGTTCTCATGCCACAGGTCACTTTGGCTTCATGAAGGGTCAGGTCAGTGACCCCAAGCTAGGTAGAGCGGGGGTAGAGCGAACCGGGACATTCCTTCTTACGACTCAACCTAAATCTCTCCAGCAGTCTTTCACTTTCGAAGGAATGTAGCAGTCGTAGCAAGGTCATTGTCTTCGTTTTCAGTTCGCTTACCGGAGCAAATTTATTTACTTCTTTATTACTCCCATGAAATAAGTGGGAGCAAACTCCCCTGTCAGAAAATGCTGCAGGTTTCCTATACAGTTTTCAGGTGTGTATATCAACTGTCAGTCAAAGTACCGAGCTAACTACACAGAAAATGATCATTTATTGGAAAAAAGCACGAATTCCGACACAGGAGCTGAGAAACTGCATACCAAATTTACAAGCTTTGTATTAATCTACATCTACATCTACATCCATACTCCGCAAGCCACCTGACGGTGTGTGGCGGAGGGTACCCTGAGTACCTCTATCGGTTCTCCCTTCTATTCCAGTCTCGTATTGTTCGTGGAAAGAAGGATTGTCGGGATGCTTCTGTGTGGGCTCTAACTCTCTGATTTTATCCTCATGGTCTCTTCGCGAGATATACGTAGGAGGGAGCAATATACTGCTTGACTCTTCGGTCAAGGTATGTTCTCGAAACTACTGAGCGTCTCTCCTGCAGAGTCTTCTACTGGAGTTTATCATCTCCGTAACGCTTTCGCGATTACTAAATGATCCTGTAACGAAGCGCGCTGCTCTCCGTTGGATCTTCTCTATCTCTTCTATCAACCCTATCTGGTGCGGATCCCACACTGCTGAGCAGTATTCAAGCATTGGGCGAACAAGCATACTGTAACCTACTTCCTTTGTTGTCGGATTGCATTTCCTTAGGATTCTTCCAATCAATCTCAGTCTGGCACCTGCTTTACCGACGATCAACTTTATATGATCATTCCATTTTAAATCACTCCTAATGCGTACTCCCAGATAATTTATGGAATTAACTGCTTCCAGTTGCTGACCTGCTATTTTGTAGCTAAATGATAAGGGATCTATCTTTCTATGTATTCGCAGCACATTACACTTGTCTACATTGAGATTCAATTGCCATTCCGTGGACCATGCGTCGATTCGCTGCAGATCCTCCTGCATTTCAGTACAATTTTCCATTGTTGCAACCTCTCGATACACCACAGCATCATCTGCAAAAAGCCTCACTGAACTTCCGATGTCATCCACCAGGTCATTTATGTATATTGTGAATAGCAACGGTCCTATGACACTCCCCTGCGGCACACCTGAAATCACTCTTACTTCGGAAGACTTCTCTCCATTAAGAATGACATTCTGCGTTCTGTTATCTATGAACTCCTCAATCCAATCACACAATTGGTCTGATAGTCCTTATGCTCTTACTTTGTTAATTAAACGACTGTGGGGAAGTGTGTCAAACGCCTTGCGGAAGTCAAGAAACACGGCATCTACCTGTGAACCCGTGTCTAAGGCCCTCTGAGTCTCGTGGACGAATAGCGCGAGCTGGGTTTCACACGACCGTCTTCTAAATGTTAATAACGAAGGAAACAACCAAATCGTGCTGGAAGATCATCGAGCGTTCATGAACAAAAAGAAACAGATTTTCTTCAAAAATTTGATGACATTATTGATATAGCACATGTTAATGTTTTAAATATTAATACTATTGAGAAAGGTAAACAGGTACTGATCAACTTTCGGTTGCATGGACGGCCAGCGTTCACGTATGCAATCGATTACCAGTTACCTGAGAGCGAGGGAAGACTAGGGAATAGGCGAAACCGAAGCGAATATGAAATTCAACAGTTTGGTAACTCATCTGTTTACGAATTTATTACATAAATTTTCACATTTGGAAATAAAGTAAAAGAAAAATACACTACTGATTTTTGCTCATGTTTAGCTCATTTAAATTTCTATCGTTCAGATGTTTCTCCCCCCGTGAACCATGGACCTTGCCGTTGGTGGGGAGGCTTGCGTGCCTCAGCGATACAGATGGCCGTACCGTAGGTGCAACCACAACGGAGGGGTATCTGTTGAGAGGCCAGACAAACGTGTGGTTCCTGAAGAGGGGCAGCAGCCTTTTCAGTAGTTGCAGGGGCAACAGTCTGGATGATTGACTGATCTGGCCTTGCAACATTAACCAAAACGGCGTTGTTGTGCTGGTACTGCGAACGGCTGAAAGCAAGGGGAAACTACAGCCGTAATTTTTCCCGAGGACATGCAGCTTTACTGTATGATTAAATGATGATGGCATCCTCTTGGGTAAAATATTCCGGAGGTAAAATAGTCCCCCATTCGGATCTCCGGGCGGGGACTACTCAGGAGGATGTCGTTATCAGGAGAAAGAAAACTGGCGTTCTACGGATCGGAGCGTGGAATGTCAGATCCCTTAATCGGGCAGGTAGGTTAGAAAATTTAAAAAGGGAAATGGATAGGTTAAAGTTAGATATAGTGGGAATTAGTGAAGTTCGGTGGCAGGAGGAACAAGACTTCTGGTCAGGTGATTACAGGGTTATAAACACAAAATCAAATAGGGGTAATGCAGGAGTAGGTTTAATAATGAATATGAAAATAGGAATGCGGGTAAGCTACTACAAACAGCATAGTGAACACATTATTGTGGCCAAGATAGATACGAAGCCCACACCTACTACAGTAGTACAAGTTTATATGCCAACTAGCTCTGCAGATGACGAAGAAATTGAAGAAATGTACGATGAAATAAAAGAAATTATTCAGATAGTGAAGGGAGACGAAAATTTAATAGTAATGGGTGACTGGAATTCGAGTGTAGGAAAAGGGAGAGAAGGAAACATAGTAGGTGAATATGGATTGGGGCTAAGAAATGAAAGAGGAAGCCGCCTAGTAGAATTTTGTACAGAGCACAACTTAGTCATAGGTAACACTTGGTTTAAGAATCATGAAAGAAGGTTGTATACGTGGAAGAACCCTGGAGATACTAAAAGCTATCAGATAGATTATATAATGGTAAGACAGAGATTTAGGAACCAGGTTTTAAGTTGTAAGACATTTCCAGGGGCAGATGTGGACTCTGACCACAATCTATTGGTTATGACCTGTAGATTAAAACTGAAGAAACTGCAAAAATGTGGGAAATTAAGGAGATGGGACCTGGATAAACTGAAAGTACCAGAGGTTGTACAGAGTTTCAGGGAGAGCATAAGGGAACAATTGACAGGAATAAGGGAAAGAAATACAGTAGAAGAAGAATGGGTAGCTCTGAGGGATGAAGTAGTGAAGGCAGCAGAGGATAAAGTAGGTAAAAAGACGAGGGCTGCTAGAAATCCTTGGGTAACAGAAGAAATATTGAATTTAATTGATGAAAGGAGAAAATATAAAAATGCAGTAAATGAAGCAGGCAAAAAGGAATACAAACGTCTCAAAAATGAGATCGAGAGGAAGTGCAAAATGGCTAAACAGGGATGGCTAGAGGATAAATGTAAGGATGTAGAGGCTTATCTCACTAGGGGTAAGATAGATACTGCCTACAGGAAAATTAAAGAGACCTTTGGAGAGAAGAGAACCACGTGTATGAATATCAAGAGCTCAGATGGCAACCCAGTTCTAAGCAAAGAAGGGAAGGCAGAAAGGTGGAAGGAGTATATAGAAGGTTTATACAAGGGTGATGTACTTGAGGACAATATTATGGAAATGGAAGAGGATGTAGATGAAGACGAAATGGGTGATACGATATTGCGTGAAGAGTTTGACAGAGCACTGAAAGACCTGAGTCGGAACAAGGCCCCCGGAGTAGACAACATTCCATTAGAACTACTGACGGCCTTGGGAGAGCCAGTCATGACAAAACTCTACCAGCTGGTGAGCAAGATGTATGAGACAGGCCAAATACCCTCAGACTTCAAGAAGAATATAATAATTCCAATCCCAAAGAAAGCAGGTGCTGACAGATGTGAAAATTACCGAACTATCAGTTTAATAAGTCACAGCTGCAAAATACTAACGCGAATTCTTTACAGACGAATGGAAAAACTGGTAGATGCGGACCTCGGGGAGGATCAGTTTGGATTCCGTCGAAATGTTGGAACACGTGAGGCAATACTGACCTTACGACGTATCTTAGAAGAAAGATTAAGAAAAGGCAAACCTACGTTTCTAGCATTTGTAGACTTAGAGAAAGCTTTTGACAATGTTGACTGGAATACTCTTTTTCAAATTCTAAAGGTGGTAGGGGTAAAATACAGGGAGCGAAAGGCTATTTACAATTTGTACAGAAACCAGATGGCAGTCATAAGAGTCGAGGGGCATAAAAGGGAAGCAGTGGTTGGGAAAGGAGTGAGACAGGGTTGTAGCCTCTCCCCGATGTTATTCAATCTGTATATTGAGCAAGCAGTAAAGGAAACAAAAGAAAAATTTGGAGTAGGTATTAAAATTCATGGAGACGAAGTAAAAACTTTGAGGTTCGCCGATGACATTGTAATTCTGTCAGAGACGGCAAAGGACTTGGAAGAGCAGTTGAACGGAATGGACAGTGTCTTGAAAGGAGGATATAAGATGAACATCAACAAAAGCAAAACGAGGATAATGGAATGTAGTCAAATTAAATCGGGTGATGCTGAGGGAATTAGATTAGGAAATGAGACACTTAAAGTAGTAAAGGAGTTTTGCTATTTAGGAAGTAAAATAACTGATGATGGTCGAAGTAGAGAGGATATAAAATGTAGACTGGCATTGGCAAGGAAAGCGTTTCTGAAGAAGAGAAATTTGTTAACATCGAATATAGATTTAAGTGTCAGGAAGTCATTTCTGAAAATATTTGTTTGGAGTGTAGCCATGTATGGAAGTGAAACATGGACGATAACTAGTTTGGACAAGAAGAGAATAGAAGCTTTCGAAATGTGGTGCTACAGAAGAATACTGAAGATAAGGTGGATAGATCACGTAACTAATGAGGAGGTATTGAATAGGATTGGGGAGAAGAGATGTTTGTGGCACAACTTGACTAGAAGAAGGGATCGGTTGGTAGGACATGTTTTGAGGCATCAATGGATCACAAATTTAGCATTGGAGGGCAGTGTGGAGGGTAAAAATCGTAGAGGGAGACCGAGAGATGAGTACACTAAGCAGATTCAGAAGGATGTAGGTTGCAGTAGGTACTGGGAGATGAAGAAGCTTGCACAGGATAGAGTAGCATGGAGAGCTGCATCAAACCAGTCTCAGGACTGAAGACCACAACAACAACAACAACAGATGTTTCTATATCACTTTTTATTCTGACCAAACTTTCCGAATAGCTGACGCCAAGTCCAAGTGGTGTTGAATCAGAGTTACTTGATTTCGAGAAAGCTCCAGCAAGATCGGGCGATAAGCCTCGTCCAAAAGTTTCATAGAATAGAATATAACGTCAAGCAGTAATGACTCAAACTTATTGCTGGTTTTCGTAAATGGAGGGCAGCAGTTCACGTGCTGATAGTTACTACCGAAGTTCTGGGTCAAAAATTCACGATTTTAGTTTCAACAGCAGTCCGGTTCGCAAAACACGAGAGAAACTCCGCGAAAAAAAGGTCCTTTTATAAAGAACCAAATTAACGATAGAAAATTGCAGGCTACTAATTAATGAAACAATAGTACAGCCTATGAAGATTTCCTGTAGGAAAGGCTGTTGACGGTTCCGAAAATTACAACCAGCCATAACATGTAACGATGAGGTAGACAGACTTGCTATGATTGTTCCAAACTGTGGTACTGAGAAATTCTTGCACTGCTTGTACTCTCATATGAGACCGGAAAATACTAGGCTACAGCTGTTTATGAAGCTCTCAATGGTTCAAATGGCTCTGAGCACTATGGGACTTAACATCTATGGTCATCAGTCCCCTAGAACTTAGAACTACTTACACATAACTAACCTAAGGACATCACACAACACCGAGCCATCACGAGGCAGAGAAAATCCGTGACCCCGCCGGGAATCGCACCCGGGAACCCGGGCGTGGGAAGCGAGAACGCTATCACACGACCACCAGATGCGGGCAGCTCTCAATGAACGGAGTCTTCAGCCCTATGCTAAAGCTTAAGTTTTGCAGTCAAAAGCATCAGTTAGGAGAACTCTTAGAGGTGCGTACGTTTTGATTCGAGATCATTCAGAAAAAGACCTTCGTATTTATCCTGCAAGCGTTACATATATGAAACCATTCCCAAAACAGTTTTTGAGGGAAAAGATGTGCTGTAGAAGCACAGGTACGACTGTAATAATCTTTAACAATTACAAAAGGAAAGCCTAATATTGTGTATGTTCTTCAGTATTAAGTTATTTTGCTAACCAGTTTTCGGCTTACAAGGCTATCAACACGACTTAACTGTCGTAGTCAAAGAAGGTACAATATTCGTGAACAATATTGAAAAACGTGTTACATATCAAGAGGTACGAACATAGAGTAAATGTTATCTTTTACGATGTAATGGTAAAGCAATTAAAAATACTAAAGGTAAACAGTAAATAAATATAAAGGGAACAAATCAGAAAAGTATTAACAGTAAACTCGAAAAAATAGTGCCTATATAACGATCCAAATTAAATTAACAATCCCAATAAAATAACATTAGTACGTGACATGATTAATGAAGAGCAGCTTGACGAGGTATTAAATGTGAAAAGTGATACAAAACCAGAGTAAAAGATATAACTGACAACTTTTACAACAGAATACATATAGGTCTAGACAATTACAACAAAATAAATAAATTCAGGAAAAATAGAGGAGTAGAATAGAACAGATAGTGCGGGTGGTATTGGAAAACTGAGAGGATTAAGTGAAATTTAAAAACGGGAAATGTTGGGCTGTGTTTGGTCGTTTACAGTTAAATAAGTATTGTCGGCCCGATATTTGTGGATTTTCAGGGCTTCCATCAGGTTACGTTTGTGGCTTTCGTTTTCTAAGCGGAGGAGATAGGACTGTAGCTGAAGTGGCATACCCACATGACATGTTCAGCAAACGTGGAGTCATAATTCTGCATCCTTCAGCTGCGTTAATGCTAAGCCAATCTAGATGCAATGCCTCTGCCCGACTGATCACTATTAAATTTATCACGATCAGGACAATTAATTTTATATGCCTCACTGTTAGCTAATAATTTGGTGTTAGTTTATCTTTCCCTCACGTACTAGGAAAGCCTATATTGCAGTATTTAAGTGTTTCGGCTACACTCTGTGATTGTACACGATTCTCTCTAGGAATTGGAATGATAAGCAGAGGGACCATAGAAGTGTGGTATAATTTCAGTTCTTGTTTACTATGCGAGACGAGATCAGTCAGGACAGATCTATAGCCATTGGTTGACACAATAAATTTTATTGCACCTAGCTCTGCTTCGAAATCTTCTTTGGACTTAGGAAAAGATAAGAGATGGTTCACCATTGAGTGGAAACTGCATACTTGTGTGTCAATTTCTGATGTGTGCAAGAAAGTACTACTGTTTGAATTTTCTCATTTTGCGAGAACTGAAGGCGATCTGCTTAATTTTTACAAAACATTCAACAGCCAAGATCGCATAAAATATTTTTTTAAGCGCAACCGGTTTCAACAGACTATGCTGTCATCTTTAGTCTTAAAATCTTTCGTTGTAAAACATATTCGATTTACGCTGACCACACGCACAAAGTATCAAGTGGATAAAAATACCATGTTTAACAAAAAAAAAAAAGATTTTAAGTCTAGAAGATAACAGCATTGTCTGTTGGAATCCGGTTGTCTTAAATTTAAAAAAAAATTATTGGATCTTGGCTGTTGAATGTCTTTTTAGCAAAAGCACTACTGTACCTATAGTTGTAGTTTTTCTATAAATTTTGAAATAGTGTGTTCGTCTTCTGATGTCAACCGTTGCATCGAAGAAGTTTACGGATTTGTTGCTTATCTCCATTGTGTACTGTATGTTTTTACATTGACTGTTTAGGTTATGAAAAAAATGTGTTAAGCATTCCTGTAGATAAAAATATTCTAAAGCTGAGAGTGTATAAATAATTCTTTATTTACAACAATGGGTTTCGGCAGCCTTTGTTTTCATCTTCAGGTCTTCAAAACTTTTTGTTGTAAAAAGTGTTCGTTTTGAATTGACAACTTGGCGTGAGTTTCCAACTCAAAATGAACACCTTTTATAAGAAAAAAATTTTGAAGACCTGAAGATGACAGCAAAGTCTGTCCAAACCTGTTATTGTAAATACAGAAATATTTATGCGATCTTGGCTTTAGAAAGTTTCTACCTAGTGAAACAGATCTCTCCTTCTGATTTCTCAACACGACAAAAATCTATCACTTTCTCGTAGAATCTGTCCACGTACATTTGTGTATCTGAACTGTATTTAATATTTACACTCAGAGGTTTTTTTTATCCAGAAATGTTGTTCAGAGCTGTCCATGAATACGTCAGCCAAAGGTGACGCTCTTGGTCCGCCATTTTTTTTCTCAGGTGACACCCAAGGACGAGACTACGTTCGAAGTCACTGGGCTCTGCTGGCCACCCATTCTGTTGTTTCTGCTTCTCTCCTGACAACACAATACTCTCCGTCTCTTTTATGATGTCTAAAGGTCAATTCTACAGTCGGATACGTTTGATCAGATAGTGTAACATAAACATTTAAATTTTACCGGCCATCAATCTTTCAGATGTTTTTTACTTGTTTGATGTTTTTTGCTTTTGTATTCATTTTCATCTTATTAACTACAGTGCTGTTTTTCTAATATTCTATTCTTTCCCTCTATTAGGCAACACGGATCGGTATCTTCATCTGCCGCACTAAGTATCATGTCTGTCCGCTCTAAAATCATCAAAATTTTCCCTGTATTTATTTCTTTTTCTGCAGTTCCGAAGAAGTAACTTACGAGTTGCGACAATAAAGTAATGAGACTGATGTGAAAAAAATGTTGCTCACCGTTTTAGTGAAGTTTAGTGTTGTCTCCTTCAAAGTAGTTCCTTTCTGATTGCACACACGTTTTCCAGCGCTTCTGACATTGATGGTAACATTTCTGGAACTCATCTTCTGTTATATCCTCCAAGACCTTCGTCACAGCTTTTTGGACATCTTGTGTTCTTTGAAAATGATGTCCCGTGACCGCCGTTTAGACTCTTGGAAATAGAAAAAAGCCGCACAGAGCGATATCTGGTGAATAAGGTGGCTGTGGTAGTACTGAAATTTATTTTGTGATTAAAAATTGGTGTACTGACAGAGCAGTATGGGATGGCGCGTTATCGTGATGCAGCATCCAGTTATGAGCAATGTTGACACGGACACGAATAAATCTTTTACGAAGTCTTTCTAAAATTTCTTTGTAGTAATATTGGTTAACTGTTTGTCCACGAGGCACCCACTCTTTATGAACAACTCCCTTAGAATCAAAGAAGCACAGAAACATGCACTTCACTTCTGACTTTGACATGCAAGCTTTTTTTGGTCTGGGTGATGGTCGAAGTAGAGAAGATATAAAATGTAGACTGGCAATGGCAAGGAAAGCGTTTCTGAAGAAGAGAAATTTGATAACATCGAGTATAGATTTAAGTGTCAGGAAGTCGTTTCTGAAAGTATTTGTATGGAGTGTAGCCATGTATGGAAGTGAAACATGGACGATAACTAGTTTGGACAAGAAGAGAATAGAAGCTTTCGAAATGTGGTGCTACAGAAGAATGCTGAAGATTAAATGGGTAGATCACATAACTAAGGATGAAGTATTGAATAGAATTGGGGAGTAGTTCGTGGCACAACTTGACAAAAAGAAGGGACCGGTTAGTAGAACATGTTCTGAGGCATCAAGGGATCACAAATTTAGCATTGGAGAGCAGTGTGGAGGGTAAAAATCGTAGAGGGAGACCAAGAGATGAATACACTAAGCAGATTCAGGATGTAGGTTGCAGTAGGTACAGGGAGATGAAGGAGCTTGCACAGGATAGGGTAGCATGGAGAGCTGCATCAAACCAGTCTCAGGACTCAAGACCACAACAACAACAACGCCCCTTTGAGCACAATTGCGACCTTTGGCGCTTTGTCTCTGGATCGTACTGAAAAAACTAACTTTCATCACCAGTAATAACGCAGCTCAACAATACAGGATTGATTTTCGTTTGCTCTAACAGATCGGCTGCCACATTTTTCCGTGTTTCTCGCTGTTGTGGTGTGAGATTTTTGGCGACCAATTTTGCACAAATCTTTCTCACACCAAGATCTTCAGTTATTATTAGACGAACCGTTTCTCGATTGATGTTCAGTTCTTCTGCAATCATTTTCACGGATAATCTTCGATCAGATCGTACGAGTTCATGCACCCTGGCCAAGCTGACATCTGTCCGCGAGGTTGATGGTCGTCCACTGCGGTCTTCATCTTCAACATTCGTTCTGCCTTCACCAAACATTTTATGGCAACAAAAAACTTGAGCTCTTGACATAACCTCCTCTCCAATAGCCTTCTGAAGCTTACCTCAAGTTTTCGTCGCGTTTTCACCCAATTTAACGTAAAAAGAAATGGCATACCGTTGCGCAGTATTATGTGGTTCCAATTCCGTGAAGAGAGACACAAACATGTGATAACTTTTTACAGCACAACTCACAATTGAGCAGTTGCATCGATGTGCCGCTTGGACTAGAAGCAGCTTATACACCAAGGTCAAAGATATTGTGCTTACACAAGCCTGCAGGGTTGCCACATCGTGCAAAGAAAATCAGTCTCATTACTTTATTGTCACACCTTGTATACAGTGTGTTTCATAATGACGTGTTAAAAATTTGGGGGCAGGTTCCATAAACAGAAACAAGAAAGAAAGTCCAGGAAACGTGGGGTTTAAAACACTTACCTTAAGAGCTATGAGCACTCGTTCATCCTTGGTATTGCAACACACTCATCTCTTCTACTTTCCATATTTTGGGAGGAGGTAGTACAGACCAAAACAAGAAAAAAACGTCCAGCTGTAAAATGCATATCATGGAGCTACGAGCAATTTTCAGTAGAAGAAATGTGTTTCACACTATCGAAGATGAGCAAGTGCTCATAGCTCTTAAGGTAAGCGTTTTAAAGCCCACGTTTCCTGGATACGTTTTTCTTATTGCATTGTAAAGAACTTGTCCCCAAATTATTAAAACGTCATCTGAAACACCCTGTAGTTCCAATTAGCAACCGTCCCTATTTCGCTGGAACGTAATTTGTCAATTTAACAGTAACCTCCTTAAAATCTACAATTGCAGTAGGGTATAAAACAGGAGTTTTGTACTTAATTTGGTATGTTACATACCTCTGGAGATCTAATAATGATAATTAACTAATACATAACTTAAAAATTATGCTGTCCTTTAAATAAAATGTGTAGCAGCTAACTTTACAATAGATTAGTAGCATGTAACGTTTTCCCCCCTTTAGAGTTAAAACGAATACTAATGGAATCAGTCGTATGTTTACTATAGTAAATTAATCAGCCATTCATTTACAGCAAAGGAAAAAAGTCTTTTTGTGCATAGTGGAAATATGTATAAAACTACCTTACCTCTGACGAATGGCATAAAACTTACAGTAACCATAAGCTACTGAACGCTGAAAGTCCTCACCCGAGGGCAGCAATATATTAGCCGAAAGCCACATAAACAAGTTGTCATAGCAGGATACTGGGAGACCACAAACAACAAGAAAGTTCGCCACACACGTGTTTGGTGAAATAACAAGCGCGTTCATCGTGTTTTACAAGCGACGAACTGTTTCAATAGCACACATACGGCATGACCATTGTAAATCTAAACATTATAAGGTAACATCGCTGTCTCTTTAATATTGTCCACTTTGTTCTTTATCAATAGTGAGATATAATAATAAGACATATAAAGAAAGTATTGTCTACGTATACGACGTAAAACAATGTTATAATTATTGGTAATGTTTGTACCCTTGAACAAGTGCACGTATTCTGAGTTCAGTAGAGGATCCAATTCATATGAATGCTAATGATCTGTATTGAAATTCTAAATATTACTACAGGCACTGCAGTTTCTTTACCTTGTCTCTCCGCAGCACGCAGTACTAACACAATCCTGGACATTAAAATTGCTACACCACGAAGATGACGTGCTACAGACGCGAAATTTAACCGACGGGAAGAAGATGCTGTGATATGCAAATGATCAGCTTTTCAGAGCATACACACAAGGCTGGCGCCGGTGGCGACACCTACAACGTGCTGACATGAGGAAAGTTTCTAACCGATTTCTCATACACAAACAGCAGTTGACCGGCGTTGCCTGGTGACACGTTGTTGTGATGCCTCGTGTATGGAGGAGAAATGCGTACCATCACGTTACCGACGTTGATAAAGGTCGGATTGTAGCCTATCGCGATTGCGGTTTATCGTATCGCGACATTGCTGCTCGCGTTGGTCGAGATCCAATGACTGTTAGCAGAATATGGAATCGGTGGGTTGAGGAGGGTAATACGGAACGCCGTGCTGGATCCCAACGGCCTCGTATATCACTAGCAGTCGACATGACAGTTATCTTATCCGCATGCCTGTAACGGATCGTGCAACCACGTCTCGATCACTGAGGCAACAGATGCGGACGTTTGCAAGACAACAACCATCTGCACGAACAGTTCGACGATGTTTGCAGCAGCATGGACTATCAGCTCGGAGACCATGGCTGCGGTTACCCTTGACGCTGCATCACAGACAGGAGCGCCTGCGATGGTGTACTCAACGACGAACCTGGGTGCACGAATGGCAAAACGTCATTTTCTTGGATGAATCCAGGTTATGTTTACAGCATCATGATGGTCGCATCCGTGTTTGGCGACAACGCGGTGAACGCACATTGGAAGCGTATATTAGTCATCGCCATACTGGCGCACCACCCGGCGCGATGGTATGGGGTGTCATTGGTTACACGTCTCGGTCACCTCTTGTTCGCATTGACAGCACTTTGAACAGTGGACGTTACAGTTCATTGATGTGTTACGACCCGTGGCTCTACCCGTCATTCGATCCCTGCGAAACCCTACATTTCAGCAAGCTAATGCACGAGCACATGTTGCAGGTCCTGTACGGGCCTTTCTGGATACAGAAAATGTTCGACTGCTGCTCTGGCCAGCACATTCTCCAGATCTCTCACCAATTGAAAACGTCTGGTTAATAGTGTCCGAGCAACTGGCTCGTCACAATACGCCAGTCACTACTCTTGATGAACTGTGGTATCGTGTTGAAGCTGCATGGACAGCTGTACCTGTACACGCCGTCCAAGCTCTGTTTGACTCAATACCCAGGCGTTATTACAGCAAGAGGTGATTGTTCTGGGTACTGATTTCTCAGGATCTATGCACCCAAATTGCGTGAAAACGTAATTACATGTCAGTTCTAGTATAATATATTTGTCCAATGAATACGCGTTTATCATCTGCATTTCTTCTTGGTGTAGCAATTATAATGGCCAGTAGTGTATGTAGTTCTGTGCTGCCTGACAAACAAATGTGAAGCACCCAGAGGGGAAGAAGAAAACGAAATGAAATCTCACGAACTAAGAAAGTATTTGATATTATTTCAGTGTTTACAAACTCGAGGCAAATTTACGAAGAACTTGGCACTAAGAGTCCAGTTAGCTACATGACAGACATTTCATCCCCTCTGGCCTGGATGCATGAACTGATTCCTTTGGGAAGAGTGTCGTATAGCTACTACAGCCTCTCCTCAGGCAGGCTGGCCCACACCTGTTGTAACTGGGTTGTTGATGTCCTGGAAACTGGCACTAGGACGAAGTTGAACTCCGAGCTGGTCCCAAACATGTACAGTCTGGGACATATGTGGGAATCTTGTTGGACAGGGGAGTATCTCAGCATCAAGCCGACTGTTCATAGAGACGCCTGCCTTCTGGTGAAGAGCATGGTCCCATGTCACACTCGGAACGCAGGAAGTCGGAGATGTACGTTTGTGACGTCAGAGTTCCCTATGTCACTATCAGCCGTGACCTGAAGCCATACCCGATGGTTGCCCCAGGACTAACACCGCTGGATCTCTCCAAAACAGGTCTCTCGATTGAACTAAGCAAATCAAGATCGATTTATTGAAACAAGTCTAGTAACTGATAAAAGTGTCTTGCTACCGTGAACTAGCTACCTACGAGGACACCCAAGAAACGTACGGTACGGAACTCCTTTGAGCATGTGCGTGCTGAGTGATCGAGTCTGTGCGTGGCACAGCCCAGGGACACGGACGAGCGCTCGGCCTGCACTGACAACAATGACCCTGGAAACGCAAGCGGAGTCTTGGGCATGCCGATTCTATATAAGAAAAGAAAACGGGACCTACAGAAAACAATGGAAACTTGAAGTTCTCCAACCGAATTCCGAGCTGAATGAGACAAACATCGTGGAAACGGACAGTATCGCGCAGTTTGAGGCACCATGTCACAGACTGCGCGGCCCCTCCAGTCGGAGGTTCGAGTCCCTTCCTCGGGCATGGGTGTGTGTGTTGTCCTTAGCGTAAGTTAGCTTAAGTAGTGTGTAAGGGGCCGATGACCTAGCAGTTTTGTCCCTTAGGAATTCACACACATTTGAACATTTGAAACGGACAGTAATGTTCCTGAAAACCGTGTTGTAACACCACGCAGGTTCCAGCAGCTGGAACTGAGACTCGCAAACCGATACACAAATCACGTCGAATCTAAGTGAAGGACAAAGAACAAACTCACGACATACCGAAGGGAAAAAAAAAGAAAAAAAAAACCTGACAAGTCTCAGTTGGACTCGCGCTCTGAGGCTTCCGTATAAACTTAATTACGTATACGGATAGCTCTTCGTTAGGTTTTGATGAGTGAGTTTGTATCAAAATTTGTTATATAAATCACTTGTCTTTTGACTGCATCGACTCAGAAGCTTAGATCTTTTACAACCAACACGGGACCGTAGATCTTAGTATTCGATATAAATTTAAACTTTATATCTCTACCCACTCCTGAGAAAAAGGGGTCTTCGTAGGCGGACGGACTGATGGACAACAAAGTGATCCTATGACCATTCCGTTTCTACCGACTGAGGTATGGAACCTTAAAAAAGAGACATCTCCAACAATTCCAACACGTCTGTTCAAGGAAGACAACGGAAGCAACCCCTCTCTTACCCCAACTGAAAGAACAAACACCATAGAAGACCCGGTAACCAACGGTCTCATTGCAAGAAGGTGGAGATGAACATATAACCTTAGGTTCACTGGAAGTTGAGGAGGAAAAAAAATCAGACATCAACAAACAATTGATCACTTCAAATGTCGATTGATACTGGAAATTATGCCGCCCCGAAAGCTGAGTGGTCAGCGTGACGGATTGCCGTCCCACGGGCCCGGGATCGATTTCCGGCTGTCTCGGGGATTTTCTCCGCTCAGGGACTGGCTGTTGTGCTATCTTCATCATCATTTAATCCCCATCCGGCGTGCAGGTCGCCCTATGTGGCGTTGAATGTAATAAGAACTGTACCAAGGCGGCCGGATCTGCCCCGCAAGAGGCCCCCCATCCAATGACGCCAAACGCTCATTTCCATACTGGAAATGATGAAGACAACTTTCATGGAATCAATTCTGTGTCACTGGAATAAACAGTGGAAAATAAATTCCGTTGCTGGCTTACAGGAAGAAATCATTCAAGTTCCTTAGATGTCATGTTGTTGTTGTGGTCTTCTGTCCTGAGACTGGTTTGATGCAGCTCTCCATGCTACTCTATCCTGTGCAAGCTTCTTCATCTCCCAGAACCCACTGCAACCCACATCCTTCTGAATCTGCTTAGTGTAGTCATCTCTGGGACTCCCTCTACGATTTTTACCCTCCACGCTGCCCTCCAATACTGAACTGGTGATCCCTTGATGCCTCAGAACATGTCCTACCAACCGATCCCGTCTTCTGGTCAAGTTGTGCCACAAACTTCTCTTCTCCCCACTCCTATTCAATACTTCCTCATTAGTTATGTGATCTACCCATCTCATCTTCAGCATTCTTCTGTAGCACCACATTTCGAAAGCTTCTATTCTCTTCTTGTCCAAACTGTTATCGTCCATGTTTCACTTCCATACATGGCTACACTCCATACAAATACTTTCAGAAAAGACTCCCTGATACTTAAATCTATACTCGATGTTAACAAATTTCTCTTCTTCAGAAACGCTTTCCTTGCCATTGCCAGTCTACATTTTGTATCCTCTCTACTTCGACCATCATCAGTTATTTTGCTCCCCAAATAGCAAAACTCCTTTACTACTTTAAGTGTCTCATTTCCTAATGTAATTCCCTCAGCATCACCCGACCTAATTCGACTACATTCCATTCTCCTCGTTTTGCTTTTGTTGATGTTCATCTTATATCCTTGTTTCAAGACACTATCCATTCCGTTCAACTGCTCTTCCAAGTCCTTTGCTGTCTCTGACAGAATTACGATGTCATCGGCGAACCACTGCTTCCCTTTCATGTCCCTCGATTTTTATAACTGCCATCTGGTTTCTGTACAAATTGTAAATAGCCTTTCGCTCCCTATATTTCACCCCTGTCACCTTCAGAATGATGTCATACTTTCATTAAATTTGAATGTCACTGTCGGTAACTTGTCAATTATGTGATCAATAAAATAGGATGCGAATCAGTTCATGGATACAAATATACTGGATTGAATCCAAGGCAATACTTAAAAATATTATTTCATAGGCAAGGAATGGGTTAGTACTGTAATAAAATTGATGCAGGATATACATTATGCTAGTAAAATATCAAACAAAGATGAAAATCACGTGTTAATTACATCATTGTGTGTCATCCGTGTAAAGAAGGCTACCAGAGTCCATGACCAACGTAAACTGCACATTTTACATTTTCTTTTACCTCTGATTAAACGACTCTATGTAGGTGATTTGACACCTGTTTAATTCATGTCAATTCAACAGTATATATTTTGGGCTTCAATAGAAGAAGCAGTTTCATTTATTTACATTCATTATTTTTTATCTGAAGAACGTAATAACATAATGCAGAATCAGGTATATTATATTATTTATTTTATTTTTTCGTTTAATAACACAAACAAAAATAACACCTTTTTTGAAGATCTGGTTATTTTAAGAAGAAGAATTTATTTTCATAACAACATTTATTTAATTGGAGAACTAATCACTTATTTCCTCAAGAAGCGATAACGTTTTTGTGAAGAAGCAAGTATTTGCGGTTATCGCAGTTTCTCTATCTGATTAGAAACCAGAAACGAATTCGCACTGAATAAGTGGAAAAATAATTATGTGCGCAATTCGGGCGCGCACTGTAGATTTTCCGTGAAAACTTCAAGATGAAATAGTTACAAATGATTCGTATTATTATGTAATCTTGTTATCAATCCCGTTAATACAGTGCTTCCACAAAGTAGTATAATGCTGAAAGAATAGATAAATCACAAGCTGTACGACGTAAATCTGATGGGCCAGCTACGTAATCGCTCTACGCCGTTTTTTCATCTCGTTTTCGCCACTGCCATAGCTCCCTTATTCGATCACCACTCGACTACTTGTGTGACCTGAAGTTGAAAAATAGAATAACAATTTTCGTTAGTAGACCGCCGCTGTTTTCACGTTGTCTCTTTTCCATGACTTTCTCTCCGTCGTTCATGCGTTCTCCAGCAACCTGAGTTTTGCGTTACGAACCCTTGGCTTGCATTAACTCTCCTTGTTGCCGTTTTGTGCATCCGTCAAACAAAATCTCACGGAAACACACTGTGATCGACACTTTCACGTTTGACTGCCACATTCTTCTGGCCAAGGGAAAGTTCTTTCTATCGCGGCCACGTTCCCGTCGATTCTTGTTCTTGATATACTGCAATAGTTCTACCCTGCGACTGTCGTTCTCCAGGAACAGGCGTTCCTGTGCCGAAGTGTACGGCCTAAGACTTTAGAGCTTATAGAGGTCTGCCAAACCATCGGACAATCAATAAATGTTTTAGCAACTGAAGCGATTATTCAACAATTAAATAAGCAGTTTCGGAGCAGCTGAGCTCTCCAAAAATGGATAACTAGTTTCTAGAAAGATCTCTTCATGTGGTGGTAATATGCCTTCCTTTCGCACGAATTTTGGTAGGAGACTGTGTCTGTATCTGTATAGATAATCTTATAACATGCAAATACAATCACTCGCAAGTCAGATCACTTCATTTTCATGTTTCAAAAAAACACATTTGTATTACAAAAGCACAGTATTTGCTGCAGACTGCTCGAAAACTTGTCTCAGCATACAGCTTAGGGCGAGCTGTGGACTATACAAAGGGTGGATATTACTGGTTTCAGCATCAGATAGAATAAATGAAAAGACGGGAAAAGCTTTAGCAAAAGTTTTACATTGAAACAATTTGACTGTAATGACTAATATTATTAGAAATGTGTTACATTTCTTGAATTCGTCGGTGGCGCTTGATCGCATCTTCATCTTAAAGCTTTCAACATAGACCACTTATCTTGAATGGAAAATATTTGTTGACAGACAGTGCAAAGTATTTCGTTTAATGTAAATGTTATCGATTTCAGTTTAATGTATGCTCAGACGTTTTCCTAATAATCATTACCACCTGTACACAGGCGTCTGCAATCTGGAGTACAGAATCAATTATCGAAAGTATACTTCGTCCAATTAGCAATCGCATGTTGAGTACTTCTCTTTAGGCTGGGAAGTCTTTTCAGAAACTATTCTGGTGGTTGAAGGAAGAACATGAATTAGGCTGCCTGTAATTTCCCTGCATTAATGCAAGTAACATAGGGAAACTACAGGAAATCGAATCTAATCCACGTGGAAATCGTTCTCCCGTTCTTCTCTTATCAGCTCCGTACCCCTGTTACCTGGATATTAACGAGAAGTTAAACTCTACCCTTCCTTTTTTTCGTCTGCTGTTAAACAGTTCTTACTAAACACGCTATTGGGTAAATCATCCTTAAGAGCTATTTGAAGTACATCCTCACGCTGTGAACAGTTTTATTGTTTTGGAGATTAGTATAAACCACGCCAGAATCAAAATACGATAAACGTCGGATGTATCAAGAGCGTCCAAAGCGAAGATTTTTTTTCTCCTGTTCCGGTTTTCCTATAGTCCATGTCTCACCACAATACAATGCAGTGCTCCAAGCATACATTCTCAGAAGTTTCTTCCTCGAATTAAGACCCGTGTTTGACACAAGTAGATTTCTCCTGGCCAGGAATGCACTGCTTTTTATGTTCTCCTTGATTCGTCCGGTCTTGGCTTATTTTGCTACCTAGGCAGCAGAATTCCTTAACTTCGTTTACTTCGTGATCACCAATTATTATGATGTTAAGTGTCTCGCTGTTCTCATTTCTGCTACTCCTCATTACTTTCGTCTTTCTTCGATTGATTCTTAATCCTTATTCTGTACCCGTTAGACTGTTCATTCCATTCAACACGTCCTGTAATTTTTCTTCGCTTCCACTCAGGAAAGCACTTTCATCAGCGAATCTTAGCATTGATATCACTTTCAATTTTAATCCCCACTCTTGAACTTTTATTTCCATCATTGAAGATATATAAGTATAATTCATCTCTCCTGAAATATTATGACACTCCACAAGAATGTGATACGTTTTGTCCTGTTTTTTTTCTGGGTATATAACACACAGTACGCCTCTGAAACTGGCTGCCTAGCCTGGAAATTGGATTTGCTCAATAAATGCTGAATTACAGTAACGATTGTAAATATTCAACGTATCTGCCGTGAGTGATGGAGCAATAAATGCAAGAATGAAAAACAGTAAAAACTAAAACTCTGTACGACAGTGGTAAGACCAGAACGTTTATATGCATGGGAACACTTAACAATGGACTATACTTTGGGCAGAATAGAGGTACTTAAAAGGCATATTGTTAGAAAATAAATGAATGCAATGTAAAGTACAGATGGTTGGAAAATGAGAATTAATAAGAAGATCTATCAAAATATACAGAAAATATCAGAAGTAATGTCAAAGCGAACACTTATCCTTTTTAGATACGTGTACCTAATAAATGAAGACAGACTAACGAAAAAAGATTCTGTATTTCTGGAAACAGGAGTCGAGAATAACATAGATTAGAGAAATACGAAAATAAATAGAAAGAAAGAACGTCAAAGACTTGGAAGTAACAGAAGAAAGTTTTTAAGAGCAAAATACTAGATTCAGAGGGCTTTCAGAGTAGAAAACAACAAGAAATCAGAAACGACGTGTACAGGATAAAGAAAAAGACAACTTGAGGCAAAGATGCAGGGGTACTGTAAAAATCAGAAACAATGAAAATTGCAGTTGCTTTGTAATCGCAATTGGTCCATACGGAATAACATGTCAGTATAAAATTGTTTAAAAACCGGATCCTGGGAGAGAGCATGTCATGTGTTAGGCAGATAAACGGAAAACCCTACCAGAACTTGGTGACGAAGCTGGCGATCTCTTAGTTAAGACACAACGTAGTCTTGTTGGAGATGACCTTTGAAGAGTATCGGAGAAAAATTAATAAAGTGTTCGTAGATGGTAGTGTGCAGTAATCTTGACTATGGAATTATACATATATCCGTTAAACTTCAAAGTGGTATCAGACGAACGCCTGTGGTCGACGGTTAACCAGAACATTCTTAGCTCTCCAGGCTGTACGTTGCAGACAGGATCCAGAGTCATCTCTAACCGTCACCGCGGCCTGTGACCTCGAGATAGCCGCCCATAACGTCGCTCCTTATCTGTTCCCCTCAGCAAATATAACTGCTGCACCTGCGCTTTCCCCAAGAGTTGTCGGTTGCACGACGCTTTCAAACCGGAGTAGCGGACGAGAGAACCAGAGAACCAGTGACCTTTCATTCATTCAAATTGATTTGTGTTCAGGGAACGTTCGCATTCTGTGTGGACGCCTGTTTCCCAATTAATTTACGTACTTCACATTGAGATATTTATATTTATTGAATCAAAAAGCAACCATGTGGTTCAACATTAATTTTTTATCTCCTTAAACTATTCAATAATTTCTTTACTCTCCTAATACATTCTTTCAATCTCTCCATTGCCTGTAGATCTAATAGGCATATAACATTATACTGCAGTGGTGGGTTTGGTTTTTTTTGGTCTATCATTGCTATCTGTTCGTGATAGCTCACTCACACTGGAATGCAGTCCGAAAGCAGAAACACTAGGAAAAGGAAGAGGAGGAACAATAGTGAGAGAACACTGATGTGGAGGGGGAAGGGGAGAAACATGTGGTGAGGAGGGAGGGGGGAGGAATGAAAGTGTAAGCCACTGTGTATAATTTTGCAAGGAGCACAATTTAGTTATTGCCTAACATTTTGTTTACGACTCATGAAAGAAGGTTTTGTACGTGGAAAAGACCTGGAGACGCTGCAGATAGATTACGTAATGGCAAGATAGAAACTTCGAAACCGGATTTTGAACTGCATTTACCAGAGCACTTAGCAAACTCCTTGGCATCTCACACCTGGGATGTTCAATTAAAGTAACAAAAAAATGTGTGTGAATTCCTAGGGGGCGAAACTGCTGAGGTCCCTAGATTTACACATTACTTAAACTAAATTAAAGTGACTTAACGCTAAGGCCAACACACACACCCATGATCGAGCGAGGACTCGAACGTCCGGTGGGAGGGGCCTCAAAAGTAACAGATAGTGGAAATTAAAGCACTTGTGAAAACCAGTTAAGGAGGTGTTTTACAAACATCTTCGTAAAAGCTGTGGCAGCACAGTGCGGAACATCCACAAAATTTAATGTGACGTATTGGCTACTGCCATTATCAGATCGAAACTCAGATGTCAAAAAACAAAGTTCAGTGTAACAGTGGATGGAAATATACCATATGATCTAGACGGCTTTATTGGGGAGAATTCATAATCATCGCAGGCTCATCTAGAGCATTGGTTTCCTTTCCTAAAAAGATTTTCATGTCCACATGCACTTGTTATTTCATATCTGTGTAGCTACATTAGGTGTATTTATTTAATTACAGAATTCATTTTGGGACACGTTTGTTGAGATTACGTGCTACAGTACGAGAGGTTAGGGTCTCAAACTGTACAGATACGCCATGAAACGGAGCACTACGTATGTTTTTTGCACTACTCGAGCCGACATCTAGAAACAGTAGTCGCTTACTGGATTCATACAACAGCCATGCTCGGACTAGCATTTGGATATTGACAAATTACACTAATTAAGAATGTTGTGGTGGTTAACGATGTATTTAGGTACCAGTTATTGTGATGGGTTTTAGCCAAATGAAACCAGTTAACATATACCCGTTATTATTTGTTACATTATACGGCGACCAAGACCATTAAATTTTGCCGGCCGCTGTGACCTAGCGGTTCTAGGCGCTTCAGTCCGGAACAGCGCTGTTGCTACAGTCGCAGGTTCGAATCCTGCTTCAGGCATGGGTGTGTGTGATGTCCTTAGGTTAGTTACGTTTAAGTATTTCTAAGTCTAGGGGACTGATGACCTCAGATGTTAAGTCCCATAGAGCTTAGAGCCATTTGAACCATCAAATTTTGTAATAAATAATGCAGATCGTTGTCTCTTACTCATTTTTGATGTCAGGTTTAACGTCAGCAACTTTAATATTCCTTAATTTCTCTTACATCACGTCACGAGTGCCTCTCCTCCTTCGATCCATACTGCGTCTAGGTACTTAAGGGGAGTACGTACGTCCTACACCCACAGTGTTAAATTTGTAATATCGATGACCCATTATCTCAGAACATGTGACAGATACAGATCTGAAATTTTTGGGATGTATAGTATCACTCCTTTTCTTATTACTGAACCAGAATCAAAATGTACAGAAAAATAATTAGCTAGTTATGATTTTTTTAAATGCTCAATATTTTCTTTTTTAAGTCCACCGTTAGATGTAGAGATGTTTTGGGAGATTCAGGAGCTGCAGTATACTAAGTGGCAACATAGTGTAAAATTAGAGATACGTATCGTTAAAAGTTCCTGAGATAATGGGTCAAATAATTTTAAAAATGTCATTTCAAGGAAATCAAGTTGAAACATTTTATTTTATATTAACTTACACATGTAGGCATGCTAGCTTCTAGAAATAGCCAGGCCCATAATCAGCATTATCTGGATCCTGTTCTTGACTATCCTGCAAACCTAGAAGCTTCCTTCTTTTCCTACCTCTTGCTTCTTTAGTCATTTCCTCTGCTGCACGCTGGGCGTTCATGATCCTAAGTCGATCCATTCGCTGAAAGGCTTGCAGTGTGTTGGCACCTGGAGTGATACCAAGTTCCTATAGGGCCCCAGTTCTTCCCTTTATACCATCATTAAACGTTATCACAGCATCACAAACACCCAAGCATAGAGTTTTGCTTCCCACAAAGACTTTTTTTTTGTATGCGGGTCCAAATTACATTATTGAAAGACTCATTCGGGTTTTGTGTTCAACCATGGAGACATTTGGAAAGAAGGTCAGGATGAGCTAATTCTATATATATTGGTTTAATAGCTTCCATCACTGCAGATGGTATGCTATTTTGGTGCCTAAATTGTTCCTCGCTAACCGCTGCCTGAGCTTTGCGGTACTTGCACCATGAATCAGCACCAGGTGGACAAAGACCATGTATAGATGTATCATCTGTGGAAGAATGTAGCACACACTGCTCGTTTCATCCCTTGTAGGTCATGTGTATTGTTTCTTATTGCCATTCCATAATAATGCTAGAGTTCATCAATGTTTTTGTCCGGAAGTCTTCCTTTACCATTTAGAGTCTTTCCATCTGATAACTTCTCTTTTCCTTTTGTCTGCTTCAATTTTCGGAGACGTGTTCCCATCCATTTTTGAACGTCAACACACATTCAATCTTAACAATCTGCTTATTGCCATAAGGTTGGCTTTCCACTACTGATTTGTAAGCTTTTGAATCACCATCCCCCAAGTACTCAGTGTAACACACACTTCTCTCCTGTTGTGAACGTCTGAACATAGAAACAACTGCAGTAGCCTCCATACCCCCACTAGGTACCTCATAATTTTTAGCACAATTTGTTTTATGGCTTTCACGTGTTTCATCAACTGATTTACACTGATGACAGTATTTAGAAGGAACTTTAACGTCTGAAATTTTACCTGTGTCAACACTAGTGACAGTTGCAACTGCATTTTTTGATGTGTGACCTCTCTTCTGCCATGTGCCATCAACTGCCACAGATAAGTCTGTTGAGGTATTTAATTCTACTGTTTCTTTAGCAGCAGCTTTTATAGATGCAACAGCAACAGATTTGACACATTCACCAATTACTTCTGTGTACTTACTTGATCTGCTTGGTGGGTTTGGCAAGTTTAGCGTTGCACATAATACTTCAGCTGGAGTCAATCCTTTCCCAATGCCCCTCATTCCATTCAGGAATCTAACATTGCTCTCAAACAAGTCATTCTTCCACTTTTTAGAAGTCCAAAATGATGTCGAGAGCCTGCAAACTTCGCACTGAATATCAAGTTTGTTAGCCAGTCCAGTCCTTGCAGACGAGTCCTCAGAGATGTTAATTTGCCCACCACAAACCTTACATGACACAGCATCTTGCAAAACTTGTCCTAACACACTCAAATCTAAAAGAACATAACCTAACTATTTTGATCTTTGCCAATAAATAAATCCTCATTGTCTCCAAGTTTCCTCTTCGAAGCACTAGTAGGCATGTCCTTATCACGGGTCCGTGAAAAATCTATTTCTGGATCAACACTGGATTCAGATTTTGTGATATGCTGATTTCCATGGAAACATCGCTTCTTAAAACAACCCTTTCTTTTCGTCATGTTGAAAAGAGGTATAAGAGCGTATAATAACACACCAAACCACTATGTTTTCAGTTCAAAACTTACGAAACACGACAGCCACAAAGCAAATAAACAAAATGTATGTACTATACCGCCATTACTGTTTACACAGTGCATCCAACCTCTTAACACGAACGTTAAGATAATTTCAAGGAATAAATAGCTGAAAACCACAGCCTTCTAGATTGAATAGTTCAAGAGATAGAGATACCGGGCAAGTCAGTGAAGAACGACCGGATAATTTTACAGACGCACTATTAACTTTTTAAATGAAAAAACTACACTTCAAATTGAAATTTTTCGACAAATAATGCATCAAATTATTCAAGAAAATATAAAAATACAGTAAATGAAGCAGGCAAAAAGGAATACAAACGACTCAAAAATGAGATCGACAGGAAGTGTAAAATGGCTAAGCAGGGATGGCTAGAGGACAAACGTAAGGATGTAGAGGCTTATCTCACTAGGGGTAAGATAGATACTGCCTACAGGAAAATTAAAGAGACCTTTGGAGAAATGAGAGCCATTTGTATGAATATCCAGAGCTCAGATGGAGACCCAGTTCTACGCAAAGAAGGAAAAGCAGAAAGGTGGAAGAAGTATATAGAGGGTCTATACAAGGGCGATGTACTGGAGGACAATATTATGGAAATGGAAGAGGATGTAGATGAAGATGAAATGGGAGATACGATACTGCGTGAAGAGTTTGACAGAGCGCAGACAGACCTTAGTCGAAACAAGGCCCCCGGAGTAGACAACATTCCATTAGAACTACTGACGGCCTTGGGAGGGCCACTCCTGCCAAAACTCCAGCATCCGGTGAGCAAGATATACGAGACAGGCGAAATACCCTCAGACTTCAAGAAGAATATAATAATTTCAATCCCAAAGAAAGCAGGTGTTACCCAATGTGAAATTTACCGAACTATCGGTTTAATAAGTCACAGCTGCAAAATACTAACACGAATTGTTTACAGGCGAATGGAAAAACTGGTAGAAGCCGACCTCGGGGAACATCAGTTTGGATTCCGTAGAAATGTTGGAACACGTGAGGCAATACTGACCCTGTGGTGTCACCGCCAGACACCACATTTGCTAGGTGGTAGCCTATAAATCGGCCGCGGTCCGGTAGTATACGTTGGACCCGCGTGTCGCCACTATCAGTGATTCCAGTCCGAGCGCCGCCACACGGCAGGTCTAGAGAGACTTCCTAGCTCTCGCCCAGTTGTACAGCCGACTTTGCTAGCGATGGTTCACTGACTTCTACGCTCTCATTTGCCGAGACGATAGTCAGCATAGCCTTCAGCAATGTTATTTGCTACGACCTAGCAAGGCGCCATGATAAGTTTCTATTGATATTGTAAATCATGTACCGTCAAGAGCGACGTTCGTCATTAATGGATTAAAGTTAAGTATTCCACCACCTACGTCCATTTTTCTCAATTCTAATTCCCTTGTTATGTTCCAGACCTCACGCCAGGCTGCGTGAGCTAAAACGCGTGCAGTTCGGCCTCCTTTAGTACCCAGAGGTTGGCTCTCCTGCCAACCACAACATTAGCGACGAGAGTAAAAGTGCTATCTAAATTGCCCTGATTTACTTGTGTAATGACTTCGCCACATTCTCCAGATGTACTGCCCGAATTTTATCGTTTACAGAATCAGCAGACGGAGGCCTTACTGGATGCCCTTGGACAGCTCGTCCAGGGTCAACGTGCGATGCAAAACGATGCGGCAGCAGCCACTGCACCGCTAACGCAGCCACAACACGCTGTTGCACCCACTTTTCCCCCTTTTGATGCTGCACTGGAAAGCTGGACGGAGTGGTCACGCCAATTCGAATTCCATCTCGCCGCCTACATAATTCAAGGTAACGAGCGGCAGCCTTTTTTCCTTTCATCCGTCGGCGTGAATACGTACCGTGTGATAGTCAAATTATTTCCCCGACGCGACGTTGCAACTCTGTCCTACGACGCAATTTTGTCTGCAATAGATGCATATTTCAAAGAATCAGTCAATGTCGTTGCGAAAAGGTGTACCTTCTTACGTACAAAACGTACGGCAGGTCAGACTAATCGGGAGTGGGTTGCAACCTTGCAAAGCCTTACTAGGGATTGTGCTTTTGAGTGTTAATGTGGCCTCCCGTATTCAGATACTATGGTACGTGATACAATTGCACAGAACGTTTCTGTTCGTACAAGGGAACAGATTTTGAAACTAGACAATCCCTCCCTTCAACAAGTGATGGGTTCGTATAAGGGAACAGATTTTGAAACTAGTCAATCCCTCCCTTCAACAAGTGATGGACACATTGGATCGGCAGGACACACTTGACTTTGCTCAGGAATCAGTGTGTCAGGTTAACCGGCCCGCCGGGCGAGCTGCACGGAGCAGTAAACAGCCCTCGCGCCCGGCCGCGCCGCTGCCGCCAGGCTCTCAGCCACGTGTGCCGCGCAGGCAAGCAAATGCAGTGATTAAATCATGCCCACGGTATGCTACTAAACATTCGCGCGAGAATTGCCCGTCACGCCAAGCTATTTGATTTTATTGTAATAAAAAAGGACATGTTCAGAGTGTTTGCCAGAAAAAGCTCATATCGTAAGCTCAAAACCGTTCGAGGCCCTTTGCTTCGCGCCGGAATCGAAATCGAAACAAGGATACTCAGGCTCGCGAAACTTCGCCCATGGAAATTCATGTAGTTCATTCCACTCCGCCCAGTGCCACTCTCTCTAACAGTGACTGTGTTCTTCCTAAAACTAGTGTGAGTCGACATCGCCGGAACTGCCGTCAAATCGCAAGTGATTATGTACCAGTGTCAGTTCACGTTGCACGAGACACTCGCTCTTGTCGTCAGCAGGACAATAAACGTTTTGTCGATTTGGACATTAACGGCAACGTGATACCATTCCAGCTCGATACCGGAGCTGCAGTTTCACTGATCATTCAAGACACTTACAAACTGCTGGGCACACCTCCGTTGCGTGCCGCAAATGGTAAGTAGCTATTCCGGTCAAGGTATCCCTGTGTTAGGACAGTGCAGGCTTCTTGCAACATACAGAGGACAAACAAAACTCGTGTCATTTTACGTCCTTCGTTCTTCTGCTATGACCTTGTTTGGTTTCGATTTATTTCAGTTGTTTAACTTGTCTATAGTAAATCAGGTCCTATCAGTGAACCAGACGGTGCCTTCAGACAGTGTTTCTCGTCTATGTGAAGAATTTGCAGACATTTTTGCACCGGGCCTCGGTTGCGCTAAGAACTATAAAGCACATTTGGAACTGAAAGTAAACGCGCAACCGAAATTTTTCAGAGCGCGCAATGTTCCCCACGCATTGCGTGATGAGGTCGCAAAAACATTACACGATTTTGAATCACAAGGTGTAATTGAACGTGTGCAGGCTTCTCTCTGGGCATCACCCTTAGTAATTTTGCCAAAACCTTCCGGAAAGTTGAGACTTTGTGTGGACTTCAAGGCAACAGTGAATCCACAACTAGTGATTGCAACTTTTTCTTTACCCCGCCCGGAAGATCTTTTTGACAAACTGGGCCCGGGTAAATATTTTTCGAAGTTGGACCTAGCAGATGAGTACTTGCAAATACCGGTTGACGAAGAATCCCTGCGCGTTTTGGTGGTTAACACGCATCTTGGGTTGTATCGATTCAAACGACTGCCATTCGGGTGTGCATCCGTCCCTGCATTGTTTCAGCAATATCTACAAACTGTTTGTGCGTCAGTCCCTACTGCAGCAAATTATCTGGACGATATTGTGATCTCTGGAAAGACGGAAGAAGAACATTTGGCCACTCTCAGAACATTATTTCAGGTCTTGTGACAAAATGGTCTTCGCTTGCGGAAGGGCAAATGTGTGTTTTATGCACGGTACTTGCCATATTTGGGACATGTACTCAATGCCAAGGCATACATCCCAGTCCAACGCACCTCCGTGCCATACAAGACTTGCCGTCGCCACAGAATTTGAAGCAGCTACAGAGTGTGCTGGGAAATATTAATTATTATCACCGCTATGTGTCGCATGCCTCTTCCATTTCAGCTCCGCTTCATCGTTTACGCCGTAAGGGCATTCGGTTCGTCTGGACGACGGAATGCGAACGAGCCTTTCGCCAGTTGAAATCGGCGTTGCTTTCCAATACTTGCCTTACGCCATTCGATCCCCAGTAGCCCCTTTTGTTGATGGTGGATGCATCGGATTTGGGGATCGGTGCTGTGCTTGCGCACAAAGATGTATCGCACGATCGCCCTATTGCCTTTGCGTCCAAATTGCTCTCGTCTGCGCAAAGAAATTATTCACAGGTCGAGAAAGAAGCATTGGCTCTCGTATTTGGTGTTACAAAGTTTCATGATTTCTTATATGGTCGTCACCTTACCATAATCACAGACCACAAAACTTTGACATCGCTTTTTCATCCGACCAAGCCTGTACCTCCACGTACAGCGCAGAAATTCATTCGCTGGTCTATTTTCCTCTCGCAGTACCGCTACGATATCTTGTATCGCTCCACTGCTAAGCACGGAAACGCCGATGCGTTGTCCCGCTTGCCTGTTGCTGAGGATAGGGCATTCGATTCCACCGAACTTGCTTGCATGTTCATTGATGCGGAAACCGATGACGTGGACGAATCGTTTCCGATTGATTTTCGTCGTGTAGCTACAGCCACAGCTGCCGACCTTGTCCTTGCTCCCGTTCTGCGTTTTGTTGCTACGCAATGGCCCTTGTCCAAGTCACGGATCGGGGACCCGTTGGTTCGCCGATTTTTTGCTCACAAGGAGAGACTTTTTGTGCCACGTGGTGTTTTGCTGTTGCGTTCTGATAATGATAAGTCCAGGGTCGTGGTACCACGTTCGTTACAGTCCTCTGTCTTACAGCTTCTCCACCAAGGACATTGGGGTATAGTGAGAACGAAACAACTTGCTCGTCAGCACTGTACTTGGTTCGGAATCGATGCCGCGATTACGAATATGTGCTCTTCTTGCATGATGTGTGTCGAACAACAATCAGCACCACCGCGGAAATTCTTTGCATGGCCAAAAGCCACTTCCCCTTGGCAATGCTTACACATCGATTTTGCTGGTCCATTCTGGAATGCTCGATGGTTGGTTGTGGTAGATTCATTCAGTAATTTCCCTTTGTTGTCCGGATGTCTCCCACGACGTCATCTGCCACCATCCAAGCGTTATCCGCTATCTTTCGCATTGAAGGTCTTCACAGACTATTGTTTCCGACAATGGCCCACAATTCATGTCCGTAGAATTTCAGTCATTCTGCAAGGCCAATGGTATTCAACATCTGACGTCCGCACCGTTTTCGCCACAGTCAAACGGTGCCGCTGAACGATTGTTCAGGACTTTCAAGTCACAGATGTTGAAATTGAAAGAGTCGCATTCTCGGGAGGACGCCTTATTGCTCTTTTTGTCCTCGTATCGCTCTCAGCCCCGAGATGGTCTCTCGCCGGCTGAGTTGCTCCACGGTCGTCATCATCGCACCTTGATGTCTTTGCTACATCCGCCGCATCACGTTCCTGTGCAGCGGCAGCCCCCTGCTTTTGCTCCAGGCGACGCTGTCTACTACCGCCACTATCGAGGTTCACGGCGTTGGCTCGAAGGGCGCATTCTTCGCTGCTTCGGCAGCGCTATGTGTCTGGTTTTGGGGGCCTCTGGTGAGGTGCGTCGGCATCTGAATCAGCTGCGCCTTTGTCGTCGCACGGGGTCTGCTTTCAGCGAGGATGCCGTCCGGTCAGCGCCCCGGGGACCCATCTACTGGCTCGCCTCAGCCCCAGGTGTTACCGACGCTGCCTTCCATTTTGCCCCATGGCGACGCGCCGCCGCCGCCGCCGCTGCCGCCGCCTGTTCTGCCGCCGGCGACGCCAGCAGTGGACGCGTCGCTGCAGCCGCCGGGCGACTCCCTGGGTCACGCGCCGTCGGTCGCTTCCCGTGACCAGTTGTCCTCCGACATGGAACTCTTGCCCGCTCCGGACAATATGGCGTCTTCACCCGTCGGGTGCCCCGGCCCGATGGAGGTCGACCCTTCGGCCCCTCCTGTCTCTCTACGGGCGCATACACCGCATGTTGGCGTGCACCCTGGAGCAGGTTTAGGCGTTTCCTAACTTCCAGCGGTCCGAATGGCAGGGTCCGGGTGGCACAGCCTCGCCTGTTGTTAGGCTCCCCACCTCGTCGCATACGTCAACATGCGGTCCTCCCCACGGCGGGCGGAAGCCTTATACCACAACCGTACGCCGGTTTGCGGGGGAGGAATGTGGTGTCACTGCCAGACACCACACTTGCTAGGTGGTAGCCTTTAAATCGGCCGCGGTCCGGTGGTATACGTTGGACCCGCGTGTCGCCACTATCAGTGATTGCAGACCGAGCGCCACCACACGGCAGGTCTAGAGAGACTTCCTAGCTCTCGCCCAGTTGTACAGCCGACTTTGCTAGCGATTGTTCACTGCCTTCTACGCTCTCATTTGCCGAGACGATAGTTAGCATAGCCTTCAGCTACGTTATTTGCTACGACCTAGCAAGGCGCCATGATAAGTTTCTATTGATATTGTAAATCATGTACCGTCAAGAGCGACGTTCGTCATTAATGGATTCATGTATTCCACTAGCTACGTCCATTTTTCCCAAATTCTAATTCCCTTGTTATGTTCCAGACCTCATGCGAGCCTGTGTGAGCTAAAACACGTGCAGTTCGGCCTCCTTCAGTACCCAGAGGTTGGCTCTCCTGCCAACCACAACAGACCCTACGAATTATCTTAGAAGACAAAGGAAAACCTACGTTTCTAGCATTTGTAGACTTAGGGAAAGCGTTTGCCAATGTTAACTGGAATACTTTCTTTCAAATTCTAAAGGTGGCAGGGGTAAAATACAGGGTGCGAAAGGCTTTTACAATTTGTACAGAAACCAGATGGCAGTCATAAGAGTCGGGGGGCATGAAAGGGAAGCAGTGGTTGGGAAGGGAGTAAGACAAAGTTGTAGCCAGTCCCCGATATTATTCAATCTGTATATTGAGCAAGCAGTAAAGGAAACAAAGAAAAATTCGGAGTACGTATTAAAATCCATGGAGAAGAAATAAAAACTTTGAGGTTCGCCGATGACATTGTAATTCTGTCAGAGACAGTAAAGGACTTGGAAGAGCAGCTGAACGTAATGGTAGTGTCTTGAAAGGAGAATATAAGATGAACATCAGCAAAAGCAAAACGAGGATAATGGAATGTAGTCGAATTAAGTCGGGTGATGCTGAGGGAATTAGATTAGGTAATGAGACACTTAAAGTAGTAAAGGGGTTTTGCTATTTGGGGAGCAAAATAACTGATGATGGTCGAAGTAAAGAAGATATGAAATGTAGACTGGCAATGGCAAGGAAAGCGTTTCTGAAGAAGTGAAATTTGTTAACATCGAGTATAGATTTAAGTGTCAGGAAGTCGTTTCTGAAAGTATTTGTATGGAGTGTAGCCATGTATGTAAGTGAAACATGGGCGATAAATAGTTTGAACAAGAAGAGAATAGAAGCCTTCGAAATGTGGTGCTACAGAAGAATGCTGAAGATTACATGGGTAGATCACATAACTAATGAGGAGGTATTGAACAGAATTGGGGAGAAGAGGAGTTTGTGGCACAACTTGACAAGAAGAAGGGACGGGTTGGTAGTACATGTTCTGAGGCATCGAGGGATCCCAAATTTAACATTGGAGGGCATCGTGGAGGGTAAAAATCGTAGAGGGAGACTAAAAAATGAATACACTAAGCAGATTCAGAAGGATGTAGGCTGCAGTAGGTACTCTGGGAGATGAAGAAGCTTGCACAGGATAGAGTAGAATGGAGAGCTGCATGAAACCAGTCTGAGGACTGATGACCACAACAACAACAACAACAACAACTTATATAGGTCCTCTGAAGTACGGAATAAAAATCTTACGTACGTTGATATATTTCGCCAGAGTCGAACTATTTAGTTCAACTGAAGTACGGGATACAAATATTATTTATGTCGCTTTTTTTTTTCGCCTTCGCTTAGTTCAAGTGAGATAAGGGATGCCAGTTTTGCGTAATTCGACTGTTTCGTCTTCGCTAGCATTGGTATCTTTTTTTCTGTTTACCTGTATAGGTCAGCTGAAGTAAGGGATACAAATTTTACGGATGTCGGTCTTTTCGCCTACGGTAATATTAGTATCAACTGAAGAATAGGAGGCAAGTAGTAGCGGAGGCAAAAAAAGCAACACTGTAAACTAGGTATTCCGTATTTCAGTTGATACATACAGTAGGTCAACAAAAGAGTGTGATACTAGTGAAACGTCCCCTTATAAAAATTATACAAGACTGTGCTTAAAGTGACACAATATTTTTGGCGCAACGTAGTCTGACTTTCAATAATTGTACAAGAGAATGGCCCTGACTAAATTGACCTATACGTTTCACAAATCACTTACCTCACAAAAATCTTGGTTACTCGAACTACTGCAATACAGCGAGCGCCACTACTGCTAGCTAAATAAAAGATTCAAACTACGGAAGGCACTAACAACTGATAGGCATAGTTAGCAAATGAAAGATTTTGATAGAGAACAAACAATGTATTTACCTTAATAGTCATAATATAGATATATAGCAGTTCATGACATCCAGTCTTACAAATTTCAAAAGTCTGCCATCTCTCTCCCCACGTCCACCACTGCTGGCGGCTCACCTCCAATTCCACAATGCTACACACTGTTAACAGCCAACAGCCCAACACTACAATAGCAAATTCCAGCAATGCCACCCAGCCACAGACTGCATACAGCACAGCCAGTGATTTTCATACAGAGCGCTAGGTGGCGGTGGCGTTACCAATATAAGAACCTAAACAGCCTACTTACACTAGTGTTATCGAAGGCGATAAAGTCGACATACGTTAAATTTGTATCCCGCACTGCAGGTAACCTACACAGATAAATCGAAGTTCCGGGTATAACTCATATGTGTCATCTGAAATATTCCATGGTGCTTACTTGTGCCCCATTTTTTCTTTCTTTTTTGCACTAGTTCCCACGCCTGGGTTCTCGGGTTCAATTCCAGGCGGGGTCAGAGATTTTCTCTGCCTCGTAATGACTGGGTGTTGTGTGATGTCCTTAGGTTAGTTAGGTTTAAGTAGTTCTAAGTTCTAGGGGACTGATGACCATAGATGTTAAGTCCCATAGTGCTCAGAGCCATTTGAACCATATTTTTTTTTTGCACTAGTATCCCATTCTTTGGGTCTACTGAAGCACGGGATACAACCTGTCTGCTTTGACCAATGACGTCATAGGTTACTCATAGATATTACGTGTTTACTTTCGAACCATAGATAATAAATGGGTTGTCTGCTGTGGATAAGAGCCATCACTGTACATTGAAAAAATGAATGTGGTTTTAAAAGATAGCGCTAGACATTGCGTATAATTTTTTTCGTGTGCATTGATTTAAATAATTGGTTGTTTGCAATTCATTCGGTACTTAATTTCACTCTTAGTGAGTTTGAGGTAATTTGGACGAATAGTTTTTTATTTTTGGAGAATTTTTAATTTTTAATTTTCGTTTGTAGATATGGATTTATCTATTCTAGTGAATCTGGATGACTTAAAGGAGACTATGGGCGTAGACATGATGGCAACCATTCGATTTTTACAGACGTGTGGTCGGTCTTGTTGCCGATAATTTCGATATCGTGAGTGTGGCGAACATATGCGTCTGATAAGTGTGTCTGCTCGTCGTACTCACAACTTATTCGTATGAGGGTGTAGCAAGAATCGGTTATGGCGCTCGAGTAGACGAGGAACATGGTTCGAGAAACTGAAGCTCGCCTTGAGGGATATCATAAAAATTACATACTGTTAATGTTTGAGGTATCCTGTTGGGCTGTGTGTGCATGAACGTCGTGTGCGTGAGCATACCGTTGGAGACTGGTACTCTTTTTGTGGGGACGTTTGAGGGGAATATATAAAGTATAGGTGGCAGTTGGAGGGTGGAGGGTGTTATAGTCCAAATCAATGAGTCGCATTTTGGCAAAAGGAAGCACAACAGGGGGGAACCTGCGATAGGATTATGGTTTTTGGGGGGCTGTAATTTCAGGTCCAGAATGTGACGATGTATTTCATAAAGTAGTTCGTAATCGAACGAGAGAAGTTTTGGCGAAATTAAGTCAGGATCATGTTGCAGAGGGTTCCCTAGTTATTTCCGATGGTTTTTCTTCATATAGGGATTTGGGGAATAGGGGTTTTCAGCATCTTGTTGTTAATCATAATACTGAATTCAGATCTTCATCAACTGGGTCTTGTACCAATAGTATAGAAGGTTACTGGACAGCCATAAAATCTGTTTAAGGAGGAGAAAACGACGGATTTCGACACTACAGTGTGTGTGTGTATTTTTTTCGTAATGTTGTGTTTCTTGTGTTTATGGGTATGTGATTTTTTTATGTCTTTCTAGGCGAGCTTCGGTTTTTTGGGGAGGAGTTTGCGTGTGCTAAGTTTTTTTTTATTTTTTGCCGTCCTGAATTTGTCTATTTCGATGTATTTCATTGTTGTATTACACTGTTTTGCGTTACGTATGGGTTCGTCAGCTACAGTACGTAACATAAATTTTGCAGCTGTTGCTCTTTTTCCCTTTCCCAGCATTAGTATCACTACGATGTTTTCGATTCTATACTATCACTACTAAATGCGAAAAGACCGACACACGTAAAATACGTATCCCGTACTTCAGTTGACCTGTGTACGTAACTAGACGAAATAAGCTATATATGTAACATTGATTTGATTACCTATATAGGTCAACTGAAGAGTAGGATACAAATGTTCTGTATGGCGCTATTTTTCGCCTTCGGTATCACTAGTATCCTATTCTTCAGTTGGGGTACACAGGTCAACTGCAGTACAGAATACGCACATTATAAATGTTGTTATTCCCCATTCGATAGTACTAGTTTCAGTTCTTCAGCTGACCTCTATAGCTCAACTAAAGAATCTGATACAAATTTCACTGCTGTTGACATCTTCAACTTTTGTAGTCCTGTCCTCCTTAGTTGCGTGCAATATTACGGTATATTGATAATTTTTACTTATGGTTTGCATTGAAACAAGCGTTCAGTTCATAGTGCTGTGGAATGCGAAAAAAAACCGCAAATTGGCATTCATAAGAAGAAGAACAACACCAAAAATGCAACAGGAGCGTAATATGTAAGAAATTGTCCACGCAATCTGCCACTGATGATGCCTTGCAGAAAATAAAGGCGAAACGCGTATGGCACTAAAACTGTGTTTTATTCAGTTGCTGTCAGACGGTGCATAAGTAAAAATTATCAATATACCCTAATATTCACTGCTGTTGGTTTTCTTATCGTCGCTAGCAAGACTGTTATAACTTTCAGTCGATACTATTAGCATCGAAGGCAAAAAACAAAAGTACGAGATACAAATTTTATGTGTGTCGTCTTCTTCCACCTTCGCGTAGTTGAAATGAGGTACAGGTTGCCAATGTAACGTACGTCGATATCCTCGTTTTCCTTAGTAGTAGTATCCTATTCTTCAGTTGACCTATTAAGGTCAACTGCAGTGTGGGACACAAATATCATGTATGTAGATCTTTACGCCTTCGGTAGTAATAGAATCTATGAAAGAACAAACTATTAGTGGTAGCGTAGGCGAAAGAAACAACACCTGTAAAAGTTATATCCCGTACTTCAGTTGACCTACATACTTCAACTGAACAATAGAACATTAATGTTAACAAAAACGAAGAAATCGACGTACGTTAAATTCGTACCCCGTATTGCAGTTAACCTATACAGCTCGACCGATGTTCGAGATACAACTCATATATTTGCAAGTTATGAATTCTATGCTACCGCCATTTCTATCATTTTCTTTTCCTTTATTTTTACAGAAGTACTAGGACACAAACAAGCGATATCCTCAACTTTATGGTCGAAATATTACTGGCCGCGATATATCTCTACCATCTATTTTCTCTGCTGCATTCCTTTGTTTAGGAACACTCGTCTTTGCTGTTAAATCTGTATACAAATGATCGCTGGCAAATTCTGACATCATTGGTCAAAGCCGACGGATTGTATCCCGTTCTTCAGTAGACCCCATTCTTCAGTTGAGCTATGCAGGTGAACTGAAGAACAGGATACTAGGACTCAAAGAAGCGATATACTTAACATTATGTTCGAAATATGAATGTACGTGATATATGACTACCATCTGTTTTCTCCATGGACGTAATTCTTACCTCCATGGTTTTCTCTGACCTGCATTTCTTTGTTTCTCAACATTCGTCTTTGATGTTATACCTGTGCAATACATCATCTCTGGTAACTTCTGGCGTCATTTGTCAAAGCTGACGTGTCTTATCCCACTCTTCAGTAATCCTATCTTTTCGTACCATTCCGTTCGTGAAAGTGGGTCTAGTGAAGCAGGGGATTACAACCTGTCGGCTTTGACCAATGACGTCATACATTACTCATAGATAATAATGTCTTCACTTTCAGCCATAGATACTAAAACAGTTCTGTGTTCCGGAGAAGCGCTATCATTGTACATTAAAATAATTGAATGTGATTTTAAAAGAGATCGCTACATATTGCTCAAAATATTATTCGTGTGCGTTTATTTAAATAATTGATTACATAAAATTCATTCAGTACTTAATTTTATTCTTAATGATATTGAGGTGATTTGAACTATTAGTTTCTTATTTTCGGACAAGTTTTAGTATCTCATTTTCGTTTGTAGGTATGGCTTTATTTGTTCCGATGAACCTGGATGATTTGAGGGAGGCTATGGGCGTAGACATGTTGAGCACAACTTGTTCTTTACAAATGTGTGGTCTCGTTACCGAGTATGTTCGATATCTTGAGTGCAGCGAATATATGCGCCTCACGAGTGTACATGCGCCATACTCAGGCCTTACTCATATGTCGCTGCATCAAAGACCGGTTGTGGCAATCCATCAGACGAGGGACGTGGTTCGAAAAATGTAAGCTCGCCTTGAGAGACGTTATGAAAATCACGTACTGTTGGTGTTAAAGATATCCTTATAGCTCAACTAAAGAATGGGATACTATTGTCACTACTGTGATGAAAACTATAACTTTCAATCGATACTATTAGCTTCGAAGGCGAAAAAAAACTGTACCTCATAGTGAAGTACAGGATACAAATTGTATATGTGTCGTCTTATTGCCTCTTCGCGTAGTGGAACTGAGGTACAGGTTGCAAATGTAATGTACGTCCATTTCTACGTTTTCGTTGACAGTGTACATATACATAGGTCAACTGAAGTATGGGATACAAATATTATACACGTAGCTCCTTCTGCCATAGGTAGTACTACTATCTACGTAAGAACAGATTATTAGTGGTAGCGGAAACAAAAGAAACAACACATGTAAAATTTGTATCCCGTGCTTCAGCTGACCTGTATAGTTCAGCTGAACAACAGGATATTATTGCTAACGAAAACGAAGAAATCGACGTACGCTAAACTTGTATCCCGTACTCAGTTAACCAATACAGTTCGAATGAGGTTCGAGATACAACCCATATATATGTGACGTGAGGTATTCTATGCTACCAATATTTCCATCCATTTTCCCCCTTCATTTACCACAGAAATAATACGATACAAACACGCGATATCCTTAACGTGAAAATACTACTTGCGTTGATATATGTCAACTATATTTTTCGCTCTCGTATTCCTTTGTTTCTGAACAGCCGTGTCAGCTCTTTCGTCTGTGTAATAAATGCTCGCTGGCCAATTTTGACTTGGTCGAAGCTGACGGGTTGTATCCCCTGCATCACTAGACCCTTGAAACTTGGCACGTGATGCGCAGAGGTGAAGTAGCCTGCAGTGTTGCACGAGGAGCCGCTGCAGAACGGCTGGCGGGATAGCGTGAAGCCAGCCAGACGGGAGTGCTCGCTCGCTCACACGGCAGCCGGCAGACCCACGCGCTATTTCCACAGCCCAAGGCCGGCGGCTCCGCGTAACGCAAACAATGAGCCAGGCAGACGCGTCGCCCTCTCGCACGCACACACACACATAAAGGCACATTCACACCAAGCGCCGGCTGTCAGGTCCCGACTTGCTACCGCGTGTTTAGTGCTGCCTTGTCTGGTAACAGCCGCCAGTTTTCAGCACCCTTCACTGGTCAGGCGAAACAGTATCAATCGCTGAGCATCTTCGCGCATTAATCTGTGGTAATCACTGAAAGTTTGCAAACTGGTTGTACTATAGAGCCGCGCAAGAACAGTTTGAAATTATTAGAGATTCGTAGTTGACTGGCGTTAACTGTCAATGAAGAAGCTCTTTTCGTTCTTGGCTTTTGATAAGATACGTTATATTTGCTGAAAGTGATTTAATCGTACTCGTGATGCAATAATCAAACTAATATGATATAAATCAGAATTATATCTGCTTCTCTATTAATAGTCCACATTAAACATATTTTTAATGATAAAATGAGTAGGTTTTAGCTGCCGGAATCCTTTTAAAGTAAAATTCTGTGTGTGTGTGTGTGTGTGTGTGTGTGTGTGTGTGCGTGTGCGTGTGAAGGCTGCCGTCCGTAGCAGCCGAAACGTCTGTTGTTTTGTCTCACATGACGCTACCACACACCCAAAACCATTTTACTTTTAACAAAATAGATTTTAGTGCTGTACGGGAAGCAGTCATGCTCTGTAGTGTAACAAATGTAAAGCTGTTCACATAATCGCAAAAAATCAATGTTGTTGTTGTTGTTATCTTCAGTCCTGAGACTGGTTTGATGCAGCTCTCCATGCTACTCTATCCTGTGCAAGCTTCTTCATCTCCCAATACCTACTGCAACCTACATCCTTCTGAATCTGCTTAGTGTATTCATCTCTTGGTCTCCCTCTACGATTTTTACCTTCCACGCTGCCCTCCAATGCTAAATTTGTGATCCCTTGATCCCTCAAAACATGTCCTACCAACCGATCTCTTCTTCTAGTCAAGTTGTGCCACAAACTTCTCTTCTCCCCAATCCTATTCAATACCTCCTCATTAGTTACGTGATCTATCCACCGTATCTTCAGTATTCTTCTGTAGCACCTCATTTCGAAAGCTTCTATTCTCTTCTTGTCCAAACTAGTTATCGTCCATGTTTCACTTCCACACATGGCTACACTCCAAACAAATACTTTCAGAAATGACTTCCTGATACATAAATCTATATTCGATGTTAACAAATTTATCTTCTTCAGAAACGCTTTCCTTGCCATTGCCAGTCTACATTTTATATCCTCTCTACTTCGACCATCATCAGTTATTTTACTTCCTAAATAGCAAAACTCCTTTACTACTTTAAGTGTCTCATTTCCTAATCTAATTCTCTCAGCATCACCCGATTTAATTTGACTACATTCCATTATCCTCGTTTTGCTTTTGTTGATGTTCATCTTATATCCTCCTTTCAAGACGCTGTCCATTCCGTTCAACTGCTCTTCCCAATCCTTTGCTGTCTCTGACAGAATTACAATGTCATCGGCGAACTTCAAAGTTTTTACTTCTTCTCCATGAATTTTAATACCTACTCCGAATTTTTCTATTGTTTCCTTTACTGCTTGCTCAATATACAGATTGAATAACATCGGGGAGAGGCTACAACCCTGTCTCACTCCTTTCCCAACCACTGCTTCCCTTTCATGCCCTCCGACTCTTATGACTGCCATCTGGTTTCTGTACAAATTGTAAATAGCCTTTCGCTCCCTGTATTTTACCCCTGCCACCTTTAGAATTTGAAAGAGAGTATTCCAGTCAACATTGTCAAAAGCTTTCTCTAAGTCTACAAATGCTAGAAACGTAGGTTTGCCTTTTCTTAATCTCTCTTCTAAGATAAGTCGTAAGGTCAGTATTGCCTCACGTTTTCCAACATTTCTACGGAATCCAAACGAAGTAGAAAACAAAAACAAAAAAGACAATATACCTAGGAATGATATAATGGCAAAATATGATGTACTAACAGCGGAGACAACATACCAGAAATGCCAACTTGTAAATCTAAGACATGGATGACAAGAAATAAAGCTGGCCGTTCGGAAGCTATTACCATCATTTACTTTACTGCCCAACTAGCAAAACTCATCTGCTACTTTTAATGTCTGATTTCCTAATCTAATTCCGGCAGCATCGCCGGATGTAATTCGACTGCAATCCATTACGGTTGTTTTGTTTTCGCTACTGATCGTCTTATGCCCTGCTTTCAAGATTTAACCTGGCGCTGGTACATATTTCAGTTCATTGCTTCAGCCTACTTCAGTAAAAGTGAGACTCAATATATCTTATGAACATCAGCTGTGTATATGTGTATATGATTAACTGTTCATTCTATTCAACTGCTCTTCCAAGTCCTTTGCTTATTCTGACAGTATTAAAATGTCATGAGCGAACATCAAAGTTTTTATTCGTTCTCCAAATTTTTCTCTGGTTTCCTTCGCTGCTTGCTCGATGTTCAGTTGTAATAACTTCTAGGATAGGCTACGTTCAGTTGTAATGTCTTCGAGGATAGGATACGACTCTCTCTCACTTCTTTCTCAACCACTGCTTCCCTTTCTTGTCCACTTAACTACCGCCTGGTTTATGTACAAGTTGTATCTAGCCTTCCACACTCTGTATTTTACCTCGTTACCTACAGATTTCAATGAGTATACCAGCCAACATTATCAAAAACTTTCTCTAAGTCCAAAAATAGTATAAAGTAGGTTTGCCTTTCTTTCATCCATCACATAAGATAAGTCATAGGGTCAATATTGTCTGGCATATAGTCCTACATTTTTCCGAAACTCAAACTGGTCTCTCTTGAGGTAGGCTTCTACCAGTTTTTTTTCTTCTGTAAATAATTCGTGTCAACATTTTTCATACATGACTCAATAGATTGATAGTTCGGTAATATTCACACTTGTCAGCATCAGCTTTCTTTGAAGTTGGAGTTATTACATTCTTCTTGAGACTGGGGTATTTCCACTGTCTCATACATCTTGCATACCAGATGGAATTACTGGTTCTCTTAAGGTTATTAGCAGCTCTGAAGGAATGTCATCTAATTCAGGGGCCTTGCTTCGACTTAGGTCTTTCTGTGCTCTATAATATTCAACTATCAGTATCGTATCTCCCATCTCATCTTTATCTTCGCCCTCTTTCCTTTCTACAGGATTTCTTTGAAGTTCATTTCCCTTGTATGCTCCTCTATAAATTCCTTCCACGTTCCAACATTCCCTTTTACGCTTAGTGCTGGTTTTCCATTTGAGTCCTTGAAATTCGTACAGCTGCTCCTTTTTTGTCAAAAGCCTCTTTAATTTTCCCATAGGCGCTATCTACCTTTCTATTAGTTACACATGCTTCTATAGACTTATATTTGCCCTCTTGCCATTACTGCTTAACCATTTTCCAGGTCTGTCTATCTCTTTTCACTTTCGCCAGCTTCATTTGCTGCATTTATATATATATTTTATCCTTTGATCAATTAAACTCAATATCTCCTGCGATATCCAAGGATTTAGGCCGTATCTTCTTACCTATTTGATCCTCTGTTGCCTTCACTATTTCATCTGACATCGGAAGTTCACTGAGGCTTTTTGCAGATGATGCTGTGGTGTATCAAGAGGTTGCAACGATGGAAAATTGTACTGAAATGCAGGAGGATCTGCAGCGAATTGATGCATGGTGCACGGAATGGCAATTGAATCTCAATGTAGCGAACTGTAATGTGATGCGAATACATAGAAAGATAGGTCCCTTATCATTTAGCTACAAAATAGCAGGTCAGCAACTGGAAGCAGTTAATTCCATAAATTATCTGGGAGTACGCATTAGGAGTGATTTAAAATGGAATGATCATATAAAGTTGATCGTCGGTAAAGCAGATGCCAGACTGAGATTCATTGGAAGAATCCTAAGGAAATGCAATCCGACAACAAAGGAAGTAGGTTACAGTACGCTTGTTCGCCCAATGCTTGAATACTGCTCAGCAGTGTGGGATCCGCATTAGGTAGGGTTGATAGAAGAGATAGAGAAGATCCAACGGAGAGCAGTGCGCTTCGTTACAGGATCATTTAGTAATTGCGAAAGCGTTACGGAGATGATAGATAAACTCCAGTGGAAGACTCTGCAGGAGAGACGCTCAGTAGCTCGGTACGGGCTTTTGTTAAAGTTTCGAGAACATACCTTCACCGAAGAGTCAAGCAGTATATTGCTCCCTCCTACGTATATCTCTCGAAGAGACCATGAGGATAAAATCAGAGAGATTAGAGCCCACACAGAAGCATACCGACAATCCTTCTTTCCACGTACAATACGAGACTGGAATAGAAAGGAGAACCGATAGAGGTACTCAGGGTACCCTCCGCCACACACCGTCAGGTGGCTTGCGGAGTACGGATGTAGATGTAGATTTAGAGATCTCTTAGAGCTAGCTGTTCATTCGTCTTCTACTGTAATCCTATTTCAGTCAATCGTTGCCTTTTAAACTCTTAACAATCTCTGATTATTTTAACTTATCCAGGTCCCATCTACTTAATTCCCTATTTTTTGCAGTTTCTTCAGTTTTAATCTGCAGTTAATAACTAATAAATTATTGTCAGAGTCCACATTCGTCCATGGAAATGTCTTGCCGCTTAAAATCTGGTTCCGAAATTTCTTTCTTATCGTTATATTATAATCAGTCTGAATCCATCCTATGTCTCTATGTCTCTTCCGCATACACAATCTTCTCTAATGGTTCTGAAACCAAGTATTACCGATGACTAAATTGTACTTTGTCCAAAGTTCTAACAGGTGACTTCCTCTTGCATTTGTTTCTCTTCTTTCCACTTCCTCATACTGTTTTCCCTTCTGTTCCATTTCCGACTACAGGATTTCAGTCCCCCATCACCATTAAATTAAATTAATTTATCTTAATAATTTATTGTTTTAGGTGTGTCTCAATTAAGGGTGTACGGACCTTCGCTATGTTGTATATTAGCGACCATGTAGAAAATATTAATAGTAGCCTCAGACTTTTCACAAATGATGCACTTATCTAAGAGTAAGTAATAGCTAAAATAAGAGCACAAACGTATAGTCAGTTCTTGATGAGACTTCAAAGTGCGGCAAAAATTGGCAACTTATTTTAAATGTTCAGAAATTTAAAATTGTGCACTCTACTCACAATTAGAATCTACATCAGTAAATGCACCTTTCTCATGCTGCATAAGGACTTAAGCTATATTTTACAAGTGATAAAGCAAGACCACACAGGACTGGCCCGTTTACTAGCTACTCGCAGTATGAGATCATTGTGTGTCTAGATAGGCCATCTGACTTCCTGGATTTATACTTGCTTAAGTATGGATGGGGTGCAATAGATCACAGTACTGTAACGCCTTTCATCGCCACAAACGAGCCATTTGCTAGATAACTGTAAATGAATGGCTACAAGCCGCCATCGACTAATATATCTAATATAGTCCTAATTAGTACAAACGTATTTGAAATATAACTTTTGAATTAAGTCCCCCATCCAATTGCACTCAAATTTCGCCTATAGCCTACCTTAGCTTGAGGTACAATATAACTTCAGCAAGTTACATTTTACAGTTAACTGTACACTCGTAACTGTTAAATAAAATGTTCCAAGTGCCGTCCTTACATTTGGATGCGATACTATGTCCGTATCTGCAGTGAGCCTCGATTTCTTTCACACATTCCAGATCACCTCATAAATTCGAACAATAGCTCCTCAACTGAAGTGATGTACACTCCAGTTCACAGAACAACGAACCACAGAACAGGATAACATTACTAGTGAATTAAATGGAAGGGCTAGAAATGATCTGTCACCGTATAACATTTCAGCTCCTCAACACCAAATTAAAACGTTCCACTTCAATTTGTTTGCACTTATAGCGATCCCAGCTTCCTCAACCAAATTAAAACGTTGCAATAGGAGGTGTCTGCTTCGTGCAAAAGGTCTTGAGTTCATATTGACGACAACAAGTAATTCTTCATTACAGACGTTTATTTACAAACAGAGCTGACAGACTTCACAGACTCAACAACTGACTCTCAGAGCTAACCGCATTGCATATCCGAACTGGCAACTGACAACTCCTAGGTGTATTAATATCTTTCCAAACAATGAGAGTCTTTGACAATGTTTTGTTTACAATACGATAGCAATTCACGACTTAAAACTAAATTAGACATTACAGAATTTTAGTACAGATTAAAGTAAGTAAAAGGATCAGTACATATAAATTCTTACAAGCATAATTTCCAAATAGATTTTATAACATTTTTCTACCAGCTTCTGGATAACCTTCACCAGATTTGTACCGATGTTTCCAGAAATATCTTGACATTTGATTCTGGATATTTCTTGAGTGATTTAGAACAACTATTTATATGTAAAATGATTTAAATCGTGTTTCAAAACGTAAATAAATCTTTTTAGCAATATTTCTTGATACAAATCGTCTTTCGAAATTAGGTTATGAAACAGTTTTCACAAGTTTTCGTATTTTTGCGATCATAATATAGAATTTCTCCATAGAAAGTTCAAGAAGTGTGCATTAAACGTTCATTTACAGACTTTCTCTTTAGCTGGTGAGTTTTTAAAAGTATCTTGTCCATATTATACGAAATAATTTAGCTCAAAACTGATAATTTATACAATGAATCAGAGCTACAGCAAACAGTGAGTCTTTCTTTTAAAAAATGAAATATAATTACAAAATTGAATGAAAATAGGTTACTAACACTAATATATATTTACATTAATTCTATTTTTGTTCTTTCTGTGCAAAATGTCCTAATATTGACACAGAACAATATTTAAACATCACCAAAGTTTCCCTTTACATTTTGCATATCTGTATCGACATCCCCTAAAAGTCTACAGTATCGAATACTTCAATATGTCCCAATATGTCCTGTAATGTTACACAACCCCCCCATCAGCACTTCCACGTGAAACACGGAAGGGTTGATGTCCTTACATTACAAAACAGAAAAGTTTTACACATATCTTTGGTGTCTTCTTTCTTGAAGACCGGTGATCTTCTTTCTTGAAGGTCGGTGATCTTCTTCCTTAAAGGTCGGTATACCTCAATGCCACACACTGTATTTCAGTCTCATCTTCACAGTCCGTATGGTTTCCAAATACACTGCAGGCTATCACAGGCTGCAATAGCACAGTCCGCTATGATTATACAGCATACAGTGGTCAAACCCAGTTAAACATTAGCAAAAGCATTTAATAGTCGGTGGACCGGTTTTTAAGGACACAGAAATTTGAATTCTCTAAAGTCTAATTACTCAAGAAAATTTACTCTAAATAATTTCTTAAAGCTAAGAGAGGATAGACTGACAGATGGAGAAAATTGATTATACAGGATCACAGAATAAGTGTAAGATGCAATGCCAGAATACGAAAATGAAATATGACAATTGCATAGCTAGGGGACCTAGTGCTCGCCAAACACTTAGCACACAAAGAATGTATGCTCCCCTGAGGAATCAGATAAATACAACATAACAAAGTATACAAAAATATCCTGGTAAGATTACATATAAAAGTCTATAAACATCTATTATCTAAAATACTATTTTACATTTTTTTATACAATTTCAGTTCGGTCACGTTTCGTAGGCCAAACAGTCTGCCAGAATTTGGGTAGACTAGACGGTAAGCATTTGGATGAGGATTGTCCTGAATCTTGAAAGGTCCAATGTATATGTCAAAAACTTTTTTAATTCACCACTGATGGCTTTAGACTTCTCTTGTGTTTTAACAAGGACCAAGTCTTTAATTTTAAATTGAGTAGGCTTCAATCTTTTGTCATGTCTACATTTCCTCTTATCACCTTGAGATTTCATGGTCTTTCTCACTATTTCCTCTCTCTCTTGAGTACTTAATGGTTTGCAGACTGGAAAATCAATGAAATCACTAATTGGATGTGGTGGTTTGCTATTATACTGTATTTCATAAGGCGAAAACCCTGTTGAGGAATGCTGTAGGCTGTTCACAACATCTTCGAATTTCTCAACATAGTCAATCCAACTAGCATGATCAGTATTGCAGTAGGTTCTAAAGAATCGCCCAATTTCCCTCATGTATCTCTCCGAAGGGTTTCCTGACGGATGATAAGCTGAAATAAGAATGTGACTTATATTTTCATCTTCAACAAAAGCTTTCCATACTCCAGAAGTAAATTGAGTCCCATTGTCTGATAAGATTTTCTGAGGTTTTCCAACCTTGCCAAAATAGTCTCCTCTGATTTTTGAAATAATGCTCTTACTGTTTGCCTTGTGAAGAGGATATAACTTAATGAATTTTGAAAAAACATCAACCATAACAAAAATGTAGCAATAGCCTCCTCTGGTCTTCGGTAATGGTCCATATAAGTCGACAGCGACTAACTCGTGTTGTTCTTTTGGTAAGATGTTTTGCATCAATCCTCGACAAGTTTGGTTGGATACTTTTACTCTTTGGCACCTGTCCCAACCCGTCAAAATTTTTCTAACCCTCCTGGCTATGTTGTTAAAGTACACATTTTCTTGGATTTTCTGGATACACTTTTGAATCCCACAATGACCAAAACTTTCATGAATGTACTTGATGAGTACATTGACGTACTGTTCAGGCCAACATAATTTCCATACATCGCTATCTACACTGTTTCTCTTGAATAGAATCCCCTTGTAGATTTTGTAATAATCTCCCACTTTTTCATGTCCCTTTTTCCCTAAATAACTTTTGACCAGTTTACAGTTCTCATCGTGGTTCTGATTCCGTCGGATGTCATTACAAATGTCTCTGATTTCTTGTTCATTGTCCACCCCTCTTAAATACATAATTTTGAATTCTTTTTCACATTCCCCACTGTCATCTTCAAAGTCACCCCCCACAGGTAGTCTAGATAAAGCATCAGCAACTACATTATCAGGTCCTCTAAGATATTTTATTGAGTAATTAAATTGTTGTAACAAGAGAGCCCACCTGGTAATCCTTCCATGATGCAACCTACATTCTTGAATATAAATTAATGCCTTATGGTCTGTGTAGACAACTACCTGGTTTCCCAATAAATAATTTCTGAATTTAGAAAATGCCCAGTAAATGGCCAAAAGCTCTTTCTTGGTAACAGTGTATTGCCTCTCATGTTTTTTCAAGGTTCGACTAGCAAAAGCAATAGACCTGTGTTCTATTTTCCCATTTATATTTACTTCTTGGAAAAGGTGAGCACCTAGGCCATAATCACTACTATCTGCCATAATGCAAAAAGGTAAACTTAAATCAGGATGGTACAAAATTTGACTGTTACATAACTGTGTTTTTATTTCTTCAAAAGCAGCTTCACATTCCTGATCCCAAACCCACATTGCGTTTTTCTTCAGCAATCTGTTAAGACTTGGAGCATTTAGAGCTTGGGTACTAATGAACTTTCTGTAGTAACCGCACATCCCGAAAAATGACTTTAGTTGTTTCTTGGTTTTTGGAATTGGGAATTTTGCAATTGCCTCGAGTTTTTCAGGATCTGGCAAAATACCTTCCTCAGAAATACTGTGCCCCAGAAACTTCAATTTTTTCATACCAAACTTACATTTAGATAATTTAAGTGACATTCCCCCTTTCCTTAATCTATTGCAAACCTCCCTCAAAGTATTAACATGTTCTTCCCAAGTTTCTCCAGTGATCAAAATGTCATCTACATACACAGTTAATTTTGATAAAAGATCTTTTCCCAAAACAAAGTCAAATGCTCTAATGAATTCGGCTACTGAGACATTCAGCCCAAATGGTACCACACAATACTGGTAACATCTTCCCCCATACAAAAAGGCAGTATACTTTCTGGAATCATTTTCTAATTCTACTTGGTGAAATCCTGATGTGAGATCTAAACTGATCATGTATTTCATTCTTTCAAATTTATGAAGTAATTCGTCTATATTCTCGGGATGATCGGTCTCTCTTTCCAGATACTTATTTAGGTGTCTTGAATCTAGTACAAGCCTGACATTGCCATCACGTTTTGCAACCACTACCAAAGGATTATTGTATTGGCTCTTACTTCTCTCAATGGTGCCCCACTCTTCCATCTTTTGAAGTTCCTTTTCTACATCTTTTCTCTTTGCAATGGGTACACTATAAGGTTTTATAAAGAATGGCTCATGTGGTTTTAATCTGAGTTTACATTGATAATTCTTTACTCTGCCAGGACTACCATCAAAAACATCACAGTAATTCCACAATAATCTTTCTAACTCTACCTTCTGTTCTTGGTTCAAATTATCTGATTCCCGTAATTTTTCTTGAACTATATCCCCATATTCTCCATCATCATAATCCTCAGTAATTTCCTCTACACAATAACCACTGTCTTTAGAAAATGTAACGTCCCTAATTTCAATTCCCTTATCAGCACAGTTTTGAACCGACATGTCAGTACTGGAACATACTCTCGTCTTAGGATCAATAAAGGTAAACAAACTCTTTTCCCAATCAAATGCTGCATTAGCTTTTAATATCCAGTCCATACCCAACAGTACATTCTCATTTAGGTCACTTATTACAAGACATCCTTGAGTAAACTGTACATCATTTATACTGAAGGACAACAACACCTGTCTATTAACAATTTTGCTCAGTTTGCCGGTAATGCCTCTAATTTTTATTCCAACAACTGGTAATTCAACAAAGTCAGGATCATGCTTAATTATATCTCTTAATTTGCTTGAAATGGCACTAATTGGACTCCCTGTGTCAATCAAACAATACCCTTCCCAACCTGCAGCTTTAATTTTTATTTATGGACTACCAATAGTGGTGTTTTCCCTTTCTTCCTGTTCTTCATACAAAAGATCTGCTATCTCATCATACCTCTGTTCCATATTTAGGTTTTCTTTATTAGGCAATACTTTCTTCAAACTTCTAGGTCTACTGGAATTTACTGGAATGTCTGGATTACTATTTACCTCTCACACATCCTGACTAGTACCCCGTTTGATGATTTCATTAGGCTTAAAAGAAGAAACTGGTTCACAAATTTCCCTTAATTTGATCTTAATATCATTGTCATCACTGTAATCTTTAAATTTGTCCCAAACAGATTTCAAAATAATCTCAGATGCATCAGCACAATCAACCCCCCTGTCTCCTGATGTATTACTAAGCTGAACTGGCACAATCTGATTCTCATGTGGAATGTAGTTAGAGTTCCTGGAACAACTATTCTCAACACTATTGCTTATAACATCCTCCTTAACTTCAACATAAACTATTCCATCCAATTCACCATCAAAATCTTCTAGTACATAATCACCATTAGCCTTAACATCAACATTATCATCATCATTGCCTGAGCTTACACTACAAACACTACTAGTATCACCAACATTACTCACAACACCATCTTCACCAACCACATCCACATGAATATCAGACTTTCCAGAAACTTCAGTACGAACATCATTATGACAACTTACATCTAAAACATCACCACACATAAGTTTGTACAATCCAAAATTATCAAAGTTATCCTTACCGTTCATTTCAGCATTAGGTGCTTCTTCTTGATTATATACATTTGCAATTATATCATCTTCTAAGCCTACTTCATCAAAGGTAGCCTGGTTCCTATTACAGTTGTTTCTAGTATTTTCTCTGATGACATTCCAAAATTTCCTGTCAAATTTAATTTTTTCATTACCTCTATCTACAGATCGATCATAAGCATACTGTCTATACTGGTTAGGTCTCTAATTATAGTGCTGTCTGTTCCGGGTGAAATTAGCCTGATTTTGAAAATTCCTTGCCCCAAACTGACAGACTCCCAGTGGAGCATTTAGCCGTTTAAAGACCTATGTCTGTCGTTTCCCTGCCTCGGGTTCCCTTCTCTCATGTCATTACCCCAGGACCAGTTTCGATTTTCCCATTCTCTGTTTGAATTAAAGTGCTGATCTTTCCTACCAAAATTTCTTCTGTCATTGCTATTATAATAACTTTTTTAAGTTTTGACTGGTTATTTGAAATTTCGTTACTTAAATCAGTTTCAAGGACAAAAATTTTGCTCTCAACCGTGTCCACACGACAACTAAGTTCTTTTTGGTTTGACTCAAAAGTAATTCGCCATTCTTCGAGAACCTGATTAGTGTGAGCAATCTGTTCTGTATTTGGATTTTTTTCTGATTTTAAATCACACACAGCCTTCGAAATCGACCTGTCCATCTGCTGTTGTGTCTGTTCAATTTGTTGACGTAATTCGGCACAAGAATCGTCCATCTTCGAGTTTATGTTATCCAACTTCGAGTTTAACTCTGAAAACATTTGTTTTAACATTTCCAACATTCCTACACTGTCAGAAGCACTTTCCCTAATAGGTGTACTCGCTACACCGCTGTCAGTACTGAAATCTGCGTATTTGCCATTATTTTAGGAAGCAGGTACTTATCTTAGTGTCCGTCGGCGGTCGTTGGTGTCCGTGTTTTGCGAAATTTCTTCAATTCTAGGATGGTTTCGCTTGGTTGATTCACCTCTCTTCTCGTGACCCCAGAATCGACGTATTTACTTCTGAAGAATGACTGGTCCGTCGTATATCCTCTTCTTGTGGTCCCAAAACAGACGTATTTTCTTCTTGTGATCCCAGAAGAGACATATTTTATTTTGAAGAATCACTGGGTGGTCGTCATATCCTCTGCTTCCTCCACCAAATTATAACGTTTCAGCTCCTCAACACCAAATTAAAACGTTCCACTTCAATTTGTTTGCACTTATAGCGATCCCAGCTTCCTCAACCAAATTAAAACGTTGCAGTAGTAGGTGTCTGCTTCGTGCAAAAGGTTTTGAGTTCATATTGACAACAACAAGTAATTCTTCATTACAGACGTTTATTTACAAACAGAACTGACAGACTTCACAGACTCAACAACTGACTCTCAGAGCTAACCGCACTGCATATCCGAACTGGCAACTGACAACTCCTAGGTGTATTAATATCTTTCCAAACAATGAGAGTCTTTGACAATGTTTTGTTTACAATACGATAGCAATTCACGACTTAAAACTAAATTAGACATTACAGAATTTTAGTACAGATTAAAGTAAGTAAAAGGATCAGTACATATAAATTCTTACAAGCATAATTTCCAAATAGATTTTATAACATTTTTCTACCAGCTTCTGGATAACCTTCACCAGATTTGTACCGATGTTTCCAGAAATATCTTGACATTTGATTCTGGATATTTCTTGAGTGATTTAGAACAACTATTTATATGTAAAATGATTTAAATCGTGTTTCAAAACGTAAATAAATCTTTTTAGCAATATTTCTTGATACAAATCGTCTTTCGAAATTAGGTTATGAAACAGTTTTCACAAGTTTTCGTATTTTTGCGATCATAATATAGAATTTCTCCATAGAAAGTTCCAGAAGTGTGCATTAAACGTTCATTTACAGACTTTCTCTTTAGCTGGTGAGTTTTTAAAAGTATCTTGTCCATATTATACGAAATAATTTAGCTCAAAACTGATAATTTATACAATGAATCAGAGCTACAGCAAACAGTGAGTCTTTCTTTTAAAAAATGAAATATAATTACAAAATTGAATGAAAATAGGTTACTTACACTAATATATATTTACATTAATTCTATTTTTGTTCTTTCTGTGCAAAATGTCCTAATATTGACACAGAACAATATTTAAACATCACCAAAGTTTCCCTTTACATTTTGCATATCTGTATCGACATCCCCTAAAAGTCTACAGTATCGAATACTTCAATATGTCCCAATATGTCCTGTAATGTTACAACCGGTAGTAGAAAAATCACAGTATTATGATGTAACCGCAACTCATGTGTTGTACATGAACAAACAAATGATTGCAGTTCCAGAAAAAATGGATGATTCCATCAAGAGAAAGAGCTTCACAAACTGAGCAAGTCAATAATGCATTGGTCCACCCCTGGTCAAGCAGTTATTCGGATTGGCATTGATTGACAGAGTTGTTCTAAGTCCTCCTCAGGGATATTATCGCAAATTCTGTTCAATTGGCGCGTTATATGTAATGTGGCCACAAAACAGAGGTAAAGTCTACTCACCGTTACAGCCGTGTGTCCGAAACGATAATACAACATAATGACATCATAGAAAGAGGAAGATGTCGTCTTTGTGTTGACGAAGTACATTGAAGTAAAAAGCTATTAAGTCAGATGTGAGAACGATTACTCAGCTTACCTATGCTGCAGAATACATCCACCATTGCTTCTCAGAGGCAAAGTTAAGGAATCTTTCAGCAACAACTGAAGCGTCCAGAAAGCTGACCAGTTGAGAACGGTTACTCAGCTTACCTATGCTGCAAAATACATCCACCATTGCTTCTCAAAGACAAAGTTAAGGAACCTCTCAGCAACAGCTGATGCGTCCAGAAAGCTGACCAGTCAAGGAAAGAAGGCCAACTGAAGCCATCATCGCCTTGCGATAGTAACAAACGTGAGAGAGTTCGTGTATATATTTTAGTCCTATCCATCAGTTTGATCTACTTGTACTCAGTTCTCTTTTCATGGAGACCGTCTTCAAACTCTGAGGGAACATCGAATACTGTCAGGAGGACTTCGTCACTGCAAGCCACAGAGGTGCAGTTCGAGTCAAGACTGATGGGATGTAGTGGTCAACATTCATTACCAGGCCTTCCAGAGACCTAACTAGTGGTGACCGAGAACTGTCAAATTCGTCATCGCAGAGGGATATGCTGCAACTGGTGCTCGTCTTCCATTCCTGTGGACGTACTTCGATGCTACAGCCCTTTCTCCAGTCAGAGGCCGCTCTGTGATCCAGCCCGACATCGCACACTCCATGCAGTGCTAGTGATCGCTTAATGGGGCACAGTCTACGAAGTCAATGAGAGCACTCTGGTAACCCGCTGCCCCATGGTGCTAACACCAGAGGCAGCGCAGACAGCACCAGCCAAGATGTGGCCCACGTACCATGATATCGCAGAGGCTTTGTATGCAACCCCATCATTGTGACTGCCAAGACAGGGTGGCGCATGTGGGTGTCAACACATTTTGGTGAGGCTATCTCCATGCTGCCGACAGTCACTGCTGGCAGCCGTGTTGAAGACAAAGAGTATTTTAGAGTAATAAATGATGTTTTATTAGTACATTGTGGCGCAGAGCAGGCCATCTCCCAACAAGCCGCAGCTCACCAATGCCTAAGGAGTGACAGCTGCCTGACCCTGACAACATAACACCGTCACCTAACGTACCTTCTGGTCTCCAGGCAGTTACAATAGTATATTTTCGACTGTGTAGTGAAGTAGACTATATTAGTTTTATGCACAGTATTTTGACAACTAACCTATTCATATTTGTCTGATGCTGTGAGTGACGACCATGTGCATGCTCTCTGTCTGGTTAGAGATCAGGTTTCAAGCAACTTAAGTAAACCTCCAGTTGTTTGTAAGAGTATAGTTTCCAAACAACGCTTGTCTCATCTGATTTATTTTTCCTGCTTTGGCGGTATACATGCTACTATCAAGCTTTTGAGTCACTCTATCATTAAATAAAATTTGCGTGTTTGTTATTTTCGTCGACTTTGGAATATGGCCAGGCAAGTGTACTATTATGCTGACTGTCAACAAGACGCCACATCATGTTCATCACATTTATGTAAACAACTTCTAATTGTTGTCGTAAAGAACTTGCAATTATTATTGTTTATAGGTTCCCTAACTCTGACTTCAGAGCATTAATGCTCAAGCTAGAGAGGGTCCTTGATTCACTTTATTTGAATTATCAGAAATTAGTTATATGTGGTGACTTCAATGTTAATTTTGTATATGATTGTGCAAGAAAATGGATGTTGGTAGATCTCCTAAATTTAAATGCCTGATGCAGACTGTTTGTTTTTTCTAACTAGGCTGCAGGGGAACAGTAGGACAGCCATTGAAAATATTTTTATTCATTCTTTGTTACTAGATGGGCATTCTGTTAGTAAAAGCATGACTGGACTTTCAGAGTATGATGCACAAATTTTAAGACTAAAAGGCTTTTGTACTCAAACAAACTATGTAGGAAAGTTAATCCAACAGCAACAGAGAGTTTTTTAAACCTTGTCAAGGACAAGAGTGGCAGGATGTTAATAGCGCCGATAACATATATGATACATACAATGCTTTCCTTCACACTTTTCTCATGGTCTTTTAGAATTGCTTTCCATTAGAACGTTCTAAACAGGGTACTAGCAGTAATAGGCAGCCTAGGTGGCTAATTAGTATTTGATTGTGTTGATCACAAAATACTGTGAAATTGGATCACTATGTAATACAGGGAATAGCTCACAATTGGTTCACCTCTTACATTAACAACAGACAGCCAAAGGTCATTATTCACGGTGTTGAGTGATGGTTTGGAGTCTGAGTGGCGTACGGTCAAATGGGAGGGGGGGGGGGGGGGGGGGTGCCTCAGGGATCAGTGTTAGGCCCACTCCTATTCCTGATTTATGCACTCCTGGAAATGGAAAAAAGAACACATTGACACCGGTGTGTCAGACCCACCATACTTGCTCCGGACACTGCGAGAGGGCTGTACAAGCCATGATCACACGCACGGCACAGCGGACACACCAGGAACTGTGGTGTTGGCCGTCGAATGGCGCTAGCTGCGCAGCATTTGTGCACCGCCGCCGTCAGTGTCAGCCAGTTTGCCGTGGCATATGGAGCTCCATCGCAGTCTTTAACACTGGTAGCATGCCGCGACAGCGTGGACGTGAACCGTATGTGCAGTTGACGGACTTTGAGCGAGGGCGTATAGTGGGTATGCGGGAGGCCGGGTGGACGTACTGCCGAATTGCTCAACACGTGGGGGGTGAGGTCTCCACAGTACATCGATGTTGTCGCCAGTGGTCGGCGGAAGGTGCACGTGCCCGTCGACCTGGGACCGGACCGCAGCGACGCACGGATGCACGCCAAGACCGTAGGATCCTACGCAGTGCCGTAGGGGACCGCACCGCCACTTCCCAGCAAATTAGGGACACTGTTGCTCCTGGGGTATCGGCGAGGACCATTCGCAACCGTCTCCATGAAGCTGGGCTACGGTCCCGCACACCGTTAGGCCGTCTTCCGCTCACGCCCCAACATCGTGCAGCCCGCCTCCAGTGGTGTCGCGACAGGCGTGAATGGAGGGACGAATGGAGACGTGTCGTCTTCAGCGATGAGAGTCGCTTCTGCCTTGGTGCCAATGATGGTCGTATGCGTGTTTGGCGCCGTGCAGGTGAGCGCCACAATCAGGACTGCATACGAGCGAGGCACACAGGGCCAACACCCGGCATCATGGTGTGGGGAGCGATCTCCTACACTGGCCGTACACCTCTGGTGATCGTCGAGGGGACACTGAATAGTGCACGGTTCATCCAAACCGTCATCTAACCCATCGTTCTACCATTCCTAGACCGGCAAGGGAACTTGCTGTTCCAACAGGACAATGCACGTCCGCATGTATCCCGTGCCACCCAACGTGCTCTAGAAGGTGTAAGTCAACTACCCTGGCCAGCAAGATCTCCGGATATGTCCCCCATTGAGCATGTTTGGGACTGGATGAAGCGTCGTCTCACGCGGTCTGCACGTCCAGCACGAACGCTGGTCCAACTGAGGCGCCAGGTGGAAATGGCATGGCAAGCCGTTCCACAGGACTACATCCAGCATCTCTACGATCGTCTCCATGGGAGAATAGCAGCCTGCATTGCTGCGAAAGGTGGATATACACTGTACTAGTGCCGACATTGTGCATTCTCTGTTGCCTGTGTCTATGTGCCTGTGGTTCTGTCAGTGTGATCATGTGATGTATCTGACCCCAGGAATGTGTCAATAAAGTTTCCCCTTCCTGGGACAATGAATTCACGGTGTTCTTATTTCAATTTCCAGGAGTGTATAAATGATATGCCCTCTAGTATTATGGGTAACTCTGAAGTATTTCTCTTTGCTGATTAAACTAACTTGGAAGTAAATGATGATGTGTGCAGTTCATGACATTAGTTCATGGCTTGTAGAAAATACACTATAGCTAAGTCACAGCAAGACTTAATTTTTACAGTTTTTAACACATAATTCAACGAAATCCGATGTTTTAATTTCACAGGATGGGCATATGATTAGTGAAACTGAACAGTTCAAGTTTCTAGGTGCTCAGATGGATAGTAAACTGTCGTGGAAACCCATGTTCAGGATCTTGTTCAGGGATTAATGGTGCAATTTTTACTATTCGAACGGTATCTGAAGTACGGCACGGAAATTAGTCTACTTTGCTTATTTTCATTCGCTTAAGTCGTATGGTATTATATTTTGGGGTATCTCTTCCCATTCCAACTCAGGAACTGGCAGTTCGGGCAATAAGCAGTGTAAATTCGCTAACCTCTTGTCGACTCCTGGTGACTAGTCTGGGTATTTTGACACTGGCCTTTGAATATATATATTCTTTATTGTCGTTCCTTGTTAACGATATCAGCTTCTTCCCTAGAATAATCAGCTTTCACTCAGTTAATACTCGGCAGAAATCCAACTGCATTTGGATCGGACTTCCTTAGCTCTTGTGCAGAAAGGTGTGCAGTATACTGCTGCATCCATTTTTAATAAGCTACCACAAGAATTCAGAAACCTTAGGAGTAATCCGCCGCATTCAAATCGCAACTGAAAAGTTCCTCATGGGTCGCTCCTTGTATTCTGTTTAGGAGATCCTTGAAACCTTAAGCTGATTCTTATTTTATATTGCTGGCTGCATTTGCTTAAACTTATGGCTTGACTTTTTTGAGTTCATAAACATTTTGTATTCACCTGTTATTACTTTTATGACGTAACTTCACTTACTGACCTTGGAGATTTGCTCCTCTTGTTGATACATACAAAGTGCAATGGGTAGAGGGCAGATATTTTTATTTGTGATGAATTAATATATACATGCATCAGTGTGTTGGTATTTCTTTCCGTGTTGGATGTTCTTCCCACAAACACATCACAAACTTTACAACTTGATTTTTTCTGAAGAGTCGTACTGCTCCACTAAGTGGACTACAACTGTCAGTATATACTAACCATTTTGCTTCCACACATCAAAATTTCAACACCTGACCTGCTGCCCAGGGAAAAATAAGCATTAATGGCTTGCTCTTGCCAAATGTACTTGGAGGTACTAACCAACGTAAAAACATACGATGTGTGATGTCTACAATTATTAGTCTGCAAATGACATAAATATTGTTGTAATGTTGTTTGGTATACCGTCCTCAGTCAACAGAAATAATCTGCTCTTATGTCTGTTACACACTGTATAACTACATGAGGAATAGCGATAATGCATGCAGTCTATAGCCAACAGTCTGGCAGCAGTGGTAACACCGGTTCCCGTCAGGTCACCGAAGTTAAGCGCTGTCGGGCTGGGCTAGTACTTGGGTGGGTGACCATCCGGTCTGCCGAGCGCTGTTGGCAAGCTGGGTTCACTAGTCCTTGTGAGGCAAACTGAGAAGCTACTTGATTGAGAAGTAGCGGCTCCGGTTTCGTAAACTGACATAAGGTCGGAAGAGCGGTGTGCCGAACACATGCCCCTCCATATCCGCATCCAGTGACGCCTGTTGGCTTAGGATGACACGGTGGCCGGGCGGAGGCCTTCATGGCCTGTTCGGGCAGAGAGAGAGAGAGAGAGAGAGAGAGAGAGAGAGAGAGAGAGAGAGAGAGACAGAGAGACAGAGACGCCGTCTACAGGTGGCCTGTCAACATTGTGTTTAGTGACAGAGTAATAAGGCTACTGTTGCATAGCATGTTCACAACGTCCTGAGTGAATTCTCAGAAGGTGCAAGTTCTGCCCACAGACTGCAACAGTAACTTATGGCTACTGCTGAATAGTTGCTCTCCCATGCAGCATTCCTTATGAGCAAACCAGTTGCGTCTTTACCTGTGATTATTCATACTTTAGGTAGTCGTGCTATCCCTTCTGAAATTAAGGTACGGTAGTGTTTAAACAGAATAAGTAGGTGTAGTCATAGGCTCGATCCACACATGATGTCTCCTTCATACCCCGCAGTTAATTAGCAGCAAAAAATAACCAGAGGCTGTGATCCTGCAGTCAAATAGTCTATGCGTTGGCTAGAACTGCGATTTAATAAAATACTAAGAAATACAAAATAAAAGTTAAATGAATAATTGAATAACAATGGTTCTGTTCTAACATTTGTAATTGATGTGGATGACAGAATAACAATGAATAAATTTTATTCAAGATATTACGTCTCAAATAAATGCAGACAGAATATACCATTTACAAATGCAGTAAAGTCACACTGAAAGCATTACGCTAATGGCAGCAAAATCACAAAACTAAATAGTCATCAAAGATACTCGAAAAACTAAGTCCATTTTGTGATCGCAATACGCGAAATATTCTCCAGCTCAAAACAGTTCAGAGTCAACATGATGATTTACAAATCAACACACATAATACAAAGAATAGTAACTCATATTCTGTCTGTCTCCAGTTCCATGATACTAGCGGAAAAGTTAGTCCTCTTCTAGAGCACATTGAGACCTTTAAGGCCCTTCAGAAGTTATGGTATCGTAGCGGCCATTCAGCGCCCAGAATCAAACACTTATACAACTGAATCACACACATTATCTCAAGCAGGACTACCTTCTTCAAGAACTCGATGTCGGGTGTCCAGAGTCGCTCCCTTGAGCTTTTCACTAGAGAAGTCCCTGTCTTCACTTGATTCCTGTAGTGTTCCACTAGTGTGCTCTTTACCATTGGCTGAAGACCACTTCCCAAATTAAACTCATATATTACAACAATATTTAACTATTAGAAATGCCACAAACATTCGGTCACACTCAGATCATTCACAATAATTCCAAATAAAGGATTGTTCACAAGTAAATAAGCTAGTATTCTTGTGCAAGCGTGCTCACGTTAAATGATAACGAATTGTTAAATTTTGTTTAAACAACTATTTATGCATTCTTGACGGAAATCTCTTTTTGTTCTCTTTTTAATTGTGGTGTCTGCTAACACATGCGATTGACCATTTTAAAATTAGCACAGATTTTTAATGGATCTTGCAATTAACATTGGCATAAAGTTACTGGCTGTTGTATTCTCTTTAGCCACTTTTATATGTAGAGGTATCCCATGGGAAGCAAGGGTTGGCAACCGGTTTCCTAGTTCTGTAACATGAGGATAATAAGTGGGTTCTTTATTGATAAACAAAGAGCTACTTAACTTTTAAGTTTCCATGTGCTGTGGTAAAAGCTTTCTTCTGTATAGTCCAAGTAGCCTCAATGCTGTTGAAGTAGAAGTCCGTTATGTTCACTATAAGGTCGCTATGTGCTGCCTGTCTCTGTGCTAGTTGTTAAGTCTACAGCTCCGACTTTGTGACATTCTGGAACTCCACGGCGTTCAAACTCGAACTTACTGGAACTAACTGGCTAAACTGGCCCTCTGGTCCGCAGCGGTGGTCCTAAATACTAGTGGCTGAGGGGGCTTTGGCGGCGTGTTTCCAGCAGGTCTTGTCGTTGGGCTCTACCGACACTCGTAACCTCTACGCCGCAAGATGTGCCGGCGCCAGTGTATACCAGCACACTGGCAAAATAGTAAACTTTCACTAAATAAATAGACAAGTATTTCAAATATGGTGTGCTGTTGCTATGCTCAATTGCTGCGTAAATATGAAGAATATGATGATCTGACAAACATTTGCTTAAAAAAAGGATACAAAAGACGTAATTAATCAAGAAATAAAATAGATACGGATCCGTGGCCTTCAGAGATGGTAGCTATAGTGCAATGCTATCATCTGTGATATCGTCTGATGAAATCGCATAAAGCGATTAAATGTTGTTAATTCAGAAGTTTATTGTGCAAATGTTTATTCATAGCGAAATATTATCTTCTGTAACTTTAAAGATATTGAAATACTGCTGCGCCATTTGAAGTGCCTCATTCCTCTGAGATCGCAGATGCATCCAGATTTGCATTAATATTTGACTGTGAGTTACTATCGAATCTCAAATAGCTTAGCCATCTTTAACACTGCCCGACAGTCCGCCATTTCTTACAGCATCTCCTGTACAAAGGCCATGCGAGTGACAGCCATCCAAATTTCCCACCTTTGAGATTTTTCCCATTTCCAGCCACGCGTTTCTTGTTTCTGCACCTGCGCTCGCCTGGATCGCTCGGCGAAGTCTTCGTCCCGCCGATTAAGAGCCAGCCAAACAAGCAAATTCAGCTCATTTCAAAACCAGCCTTAGTTGGACGTATATGTCGCCTACATACTCGTAACACTACACGAGTCCCTGCACAGGATGAACAGTGGTGGCACATAACATGTGCTTACTGATTTTATCTTTGAACTCTTCCATTTGGTCCGTGTTTGCATAGAAAAACAGCAATATCAGAAATTGATCCCACCTTGATGCAAAACACCTTGTTATTCGTTAATTTATTTATTATCTAGTTTCGGCGACAAATATCACCATCATCAGTGTATTTTTTTTTTTTTAAATCTAAAACATGCAGAAAATAGCATGGTTTTACAGACACAGTAAAACGTTATTACACTTTTACTATTCGTCTTTTGAAATATAGTTTTCTATGTATACTTTCGTACTACCTTATTTATTGTATTTTACAGCAAAACCATAACCCCACTAATATCTTAAACGATCTTCACATCCTGAAAAACAGCGACAGTCTATACCGACAACTAACAAAGGACACAGAGCAGAAAGCACACACACGCAAAAGAACTACTTCCCCATCACACAGAGAGACAACATAATGAACAGAAGTCGACGTAATTCGCGCTACAGTTTTTCATAGCCTTTCTCGCCACATGCGATACAGCTCTCGCGATACACGCGAACAGCAAAATGGCGTAATATTCTGGATCAGAAACAAAGTGCGAAAGTTGTGTTTTTCTGCGTATAAAAGCAAGCCACATACCATCCAACGAACGTGAGTACACGAATAGCTAAGTAACAGTTCAGTACACACCAAATAACTGGTCTCCATAACACTACCACAACCCCAAGTATATATTTCTGACATACGAAGTTCACCTTTTAGTATTTTGTTTACTAACATCCGCTCACATGGTTGCAGATGACATGATGTTCGCTAAGTAAAAGAAGGCAACAGAAAAAAAGAGCACAGAAAATATGTCACAAACAGCGCCAATAATTGCTTAAAACATGCTGTAACATACGAACGTCGTATGAAAGTATACATAGAAAACTATATTTCAAAAGACGAATAGTAAAAATGTAATATGTTTCACTGTGTTTGTAAAGCCGTGCTATTTTCTGCATGTTTTAGATTTTAAAAAAACCACTGATGATGGTGATATTTGTCGCTGAAACTAGTTTGGGATAATAAAGAAATAAACCAATAATAAGGTGTTTTCCAACAAGGCGGACTCAATTTCTGATAGTACTGTTTTTTATGTGCTTAGTGATTTAGCACGGCACTGTTCGGCATGGTAAGCCAATCGAAACGGCTGCAGGTTACGAGGGTACTGTACTGCCAACATTGGCAGCAGCCAGACACAAAATATTAGTCGACCGATGTCGACCGAATTCTGTTGAATTTTGCCGATAAAGGCAGGAGAGAGCCCTGGTTTGGGACGTTGTTAACAAACAGTAGCGCTGCGACAATGAACGACGAGAACAGCGATCATAACAAAGCAGCCAGTGAGGCGCAACGGATCATCACTACTGTTCTTTCGTGACTACAGTGGTTGTGAGAGCAGTGAAACGCCTGAGAGAGCGACTCAGAGAAACGCTGAAGGGAACAAATTCGTTTGTTCGACGTAGTAGTGGCTACCGCATTCACGCAACTCCAGCAGCTTTCGGATGCCATCATCAGTGAAAATTTTCAAGTAATTGTTCACCGTGACATTTCCCATTTGCCTGGCGTTCTTGGTGGCTTTCGAGTACGTACACTTCACAAGTCTGTGATGGTATGTTGACTCGCTTGTATGTGACGCGCCGCTGCTGTCCCGGCCCATTTGCCATTCTACTCGCTCTCAGTCGGTGTGAAGATACAGGGCTTTTTACACTTATCAATTACCGCACCAAAAATGTAAGGCAAGTGACAGCCTGACCTTGTTCATGTTAAGTATGGTACAACACAGATAATGTGTATATAAGTTACGTTAGTTTCTGTTTTAAAATCTGCAGACGTGTGTTTGTTGTTTCTTATGTTTCATGTGCGGCGCACCACCTAAGCGAAGTGGAAGGAATCTTCCACCTGGGCCGGAATGTCAATGTCGCCGGATGCAGACAGAGAATCGACGGCCGTGAGCAGGAAGACGTCAAAAGCTTCCCTTACATTTTGTGGCCTATGTTTATAACAATGAAATAATGTTTCGTCAACGAGTACGTAATGTTGTAACTTCAGTTCTATGTCAGAGTTCAAAGTTAGCTGTTCTGAAAGAGTCACGCTTGACGGCAGTTGTACATTCAAATACTAACGTAGCAGTCATCTGTGTATGGTGGTACGAAATAAAACGTTCTGTGTCTTCTAAAAAGAAGTGTCAAAGAATTAATTAGGCCTATTTTGGAAATTGATGACTCCAGTTTATTTATACTGAGGTGTGATTGAAGATCAGGAAGAACGGTGATTTATATACACTCCTGGAAATGGAAAAAAGAACACATTGACACCGGTGTGTCAGACCCACCATACTTGCTCCGGACACTGCGAGAGGGCTGTACAAGCAATGATCACACGCACGGCACAGCGGACACACCAAGAACTGCGGTGTTGGCCGTCGAATAGCGCTAGCTGCGCAGCATTTGTGCACCGCCGCCGTCAGTGTCAGCCAGTTTGCCGTGGCATACGGAGCTCCATCGCAGTCTTTAACACTGGTAGCATGCCGCGACAGCGTGGACGTGAACCGTATTTGCAGTTGACGGACTTTGAGCGAGGGCGTATAGTGGGCATGCGGGAGGCCGGTGGAGATACCGCCGAATTGCTCAACACGTGGGGCGTGAGGTCTCCACAGTACATCGATGTTGTCGCCAGTGGTCGGCGGAAGGTGCACGTGCGCGTCGACCTGGGACCGGACCGCAGCGACGCACGGATGCACGCCAAGACCGTAGAATCCTACGCAGTGCCGTAGGGGACCGCACCGCCACTTCCCAGCAAATTAGAGACACTGTTGCTCCTGGGGTATCGGCGAGGACCATTCGCAACCGTCTCCATGAAGCTGGGCTATGGTCCCGCACACCGTTCGGCCGTCTTCCGCTCACGCCCCAACATCGTGCAGCCCGCCTCCAGTGGTGTCGCGACAGGCGTGAATGGAGGGACGAATGGAGACGTGTCGTCTTCAGCGATGAGAGTCGCTTCTGCCTTGGTGCCAATGATGGTCGTATGCGTGTTTGGCGCCGTGCAGGTGAGTGCCACAATCAGGACTGCATACGACCGAGGCACACAGGGCCAACACCCGACATCATGGTGTGGGGAGCGATCTCCTACACTGGCCGTACACCTCTGGTGATCGTCGAGGGGACACTGAATAGTGCACAGTTCATCCAAACCGTCATCGAACCCATCGTTCTACCATTCCTAGACCGGCAAGGGAACTTGCTGTTCCAACAGGACAATGCACGTCCGCATGTATCCCGTGCCACCCAAGGTGCTCTAGAAGGTGTAAGTCAACTACCCTGGCCAGCAAGATCTCCGGATATGTCCCCCATTGAGCATGTTTGGGACTGGATGAAGCGTCGTCTCACGCGGTCTGCACGTCCAGCACGAACGCTGGTCCAACTGAGGCGCCAGGTGGAAATGGCATGGCAAGCCGTTCCACATGACTACATCCAGCATCTCTACGATCGTCTCCATGGGAGAATAGCAGCCTGCATTGCTGCGAAAGGTGGATATACACTGTACTAGTGCCGACATTGTGCATTCTCTGTTGCCTGTGTCTATGTGCCTGGGGTTCTGTCAGTGTGATCATGTGATGTATCTGACCCCAGGAATGTGTCAATAAAGTTTCCCCTTCCTGGGACAATGAATTCACGGTGTTCTTATTTCAATTTCCAGGAGTGTACTTTACGACGCTTAAAAGGAAGTGATGTTTTACCCTTGACTTAATCGAGTTTACGAGAAGTGATACAAACTGCGAATATAGGGATGATTTTCAAAGCGTAAACGTCTGACATGGTGCATCAGTCAAACATTATCAGTTTTATTATTATTCAAGAGGCGCCTAAACTGAGCACAAATTATATAATTAATAATTTTCTGTATTTGAGAATCTTAATACACTTACCAGAGGTAACTGTGCTTACGGATCTTGGTATTAAGTCATCCTTGGTTCGCATAGTAACGATAAACGAATAGAAGAAGACCTTTGATTCCAGCTGACATTATTAAGCCAAAAGATGATTTTTCTGAAGTATTTATATTATTCAGTGCCCACAGTTCGACCCCTAGAGCGAAGTGAACTTGTCTAAATTATCATTTTATTAATCTTCGGATACATAGAGGAGTCGTTAGGCGAGATCTCTGTGAAGAAGGTAGTGGACATACATGGGCTACGACCTATGAAAGATACGCTCGGCCAGAAGAGTTTTCAAGCTTCTGACCACTAATATACCCGTAGAGAGAGTGCGACATGACCCACCCAGATATTGTAACATCTCACCAGTCACTTCGTTACAGTCTGAGAATAAGGTAATTGAAGTATCCCGGAGTCTAAGACCGCGTCTGTGCGATTGCCTTGATACAACGAGAAGTCTACGAAGGATATCAGGTAAGGTTGTCTGCCATCAACAACATCGTGTGGTTGACGGCAGTAGTCTCCCAGCTGCAGCTGGCTCACTCGTTCGTTCATTATCCAATGTGCATCGAGTCGAAATATCGATAACATAGCAACAAAAGGCGTTTTACATCCTCCGTTTCAAAAGTTGCAACTTGGTTACAACTGTATGGCATGAATTTCGTCTAGAGTATGGTACAGCACCTCCTAAAACATGTACGGCATACATATCTCGCATCGTACCACTGGACTCCAAGGAACATCGGCCAGTCCCACGGTATGCGATGTTTCGTGAGAGTCTGTGAAAGACTCCTTCTAAGTGCTCCCCCCGCCCATTTCACCAAAACTTTGAGTGAAACGCGAGTCCTCGTAGCAGCAGCTGTGAAACCTGTAACTCAAGACATTCTCGTAAAACTATTGAGCGAGTATGAGTATCGTCTCAACATTTGTCGTGTGACCAAAGGAAAGCACATTGAACATTTGTGGAAGACGAATGAAGACTTTCATACGAAACGCAACTGAAAATATGCCCCAAGCTTGTAAAATCGTTTTTTTTTCATAAAAACTTTGTATTCCTTGAGCTTTTTTCTCGTTTATTTTCAGGCATAAGAGTTCGTGCATGCAGTATTAAAGTGAACTGAAAACTTTATGTGACATGTGATATGGCGTATGGATTCGTAATTGTCTTTCCCTGTATAGAAAGCTGTTCATCTAGTGAGAGAGCATTTATGCCATTATATTTCCACAAGAAAAGAGAAAAAAATGTGAGAAAGCTTATGATTTTAATTGCACCTACATTATGAACTGTCATTTGATATGGAACTGCAAGACGGAAAAAAAAGGAAATACTGGCTAATTACGTGTCTTGCTTTGGATAAGAGAGCAGTGATAACAAAAGAGTCAATGAGTTAGTTGTATTTGCGGTCTAGATAAAGCTTTGTAAATGTAAAAAGGAATGAAATATATTAATCTATACAGACAAGGAAAAGACAACAGTATTGTCAAAATCTAGTGATCAAGAAACACGAACTTTATCCCAGGCAAGCAGACATCAAAATACTCTATCAAATGGCTCTGAGCACTATGGGACTTAACATCTGAGGTCATCAGTCCCCTAGAACTTAGAACTACTTAAACCTAACTAACCTAAGTACATCACACACATCCTTGCCCGAGGCAGGATTCGAACCTGCGACCGTCGCGGTCGCGCGGTTCCAGACTGTAGCGCCCAAAACCGCTCGGCCACACCGGCCGGCGAAATACTCTATCCAACACAAAATTTGGTCAGTTTTTCGAAACACCTCAACTGTCTGCCATTCCGGCGCAAAAGTTTGAAACTTGATCAAAGGTGTCTACAGCCTTCCTCCGTAACGATGCAAAAGCGTTATGCCATGCGACGTCACCCTCGAGCTCAACAACTATGCAAACAGGAAGGTGTTGTGAGACGGGAGAAAAAGAGCAGAGATCAGAATTTCATGTGAGCTGTAAGCTGGGGCAAACATGTCACATTGACACCGACTGTCACCACAATTCTGCACTTGTCGCACAAGGTGGTGGTCGTCACACACCTTCTTCCACGCACTTAACCCCTTCTTCCTACGCCTCTGCGATGAGGGTCAGAACCCCGACGCCCAGCGTTGAAATCACGCCGTATTGTTATAGGTGGCCGATGAAAACATTTCAACAACAACGCCGCTCAGTATAGACAAATAGGTCACAGGAGGTGGCGTGAATGTCTTCAGTGAAACCACTGCTCTCCTTGGTGCATTCATTCACACACATTTCATACATTTCGACAACGATGGGCCTTGCCATTGGTGGGGAGGCTTGCGTGCCTCAGCGATACAGATAGCCGTACCGTAGGTGCAACCACAACGGAGGGGTATCTGTTGAGAGGCCAGACAAACGTGTGGTTCCTGAAGAGGGGCAGCAGCCTTTTCAGTAGTTGCAGGGGCAACAGTCTGGATGATTGACTGATCTGGCCTTGTAACAATAACCAAAACAGCCTTGCTGTGCTGGTACTGCGAACGGCTGAAAGCAAGGGGAAACTACAGCCGTAATTTTTCCCGAGGGCATGCAGCTTTACTGTATGATTAAATGATGATGGCATCCTCTTGGGTAAAATATTCCGGAGGTAAAATAGTCCCCCATTCGGATCTCCGGGCAGGGACTACTCAAGAGGATGTCGTTATCAGGAGAAAGAAAACTGGCGTTCTACGGGTCGGAGCGTGGAATGTCAGATCCCTTAATGGGGCAGGTAGGTTAGAAAATTTAAAAAGGGAAATGGATAGGTTAAAGTTAGATATAGTGGGAATTAGTGAAGTTCGGTGGCAGGAGGAACAAGACTTCTGGTCAGGTAACTACAGGGTTATAAACACAAAATCAAATAGGGGTAATGCAGGAGTAGGTTTAATAATGAATAGGAAAATAGGAATGCGGGTAAGCTACTACAAACAACATAGTGAACTCATTATTGTGGCCAAGATAGAAGCGAAGCCCACACCTACTACAGTAGTACAAGTTTATATGTTAACTAGTTCTGCAGATGACGAAGAAATTGAAGAAATGTATGATCAAATAAAAGAAATTATTCAGATAGTCAAGGGCGACGAAAATTTAATAGTCATGGGTGACTGGAATTCGGTAGTAGGAAAAGGGAGAGAAGGAAACGTAGTACGTGAATATGGACTGGGGCAAAGAAATGAAAGAGGAAGCCGCCTGGTAGAATTTTGCACAGAGCACAGCTTAATCATAGGAACACTTGGTTCAAGAATCATAAAAGAATGCTGTATACATGGAAGAAGCCTGGAGATACTGACAGGTTTCAGATAGACTACATAATGGTAAGACAGAGATTTAGGAACCAGGTTTTAAATTGTAAGGCATTTCCACGGGCAGATGTGGATTCTGACCACAATCTGTTGGTTATGACCTGTAGATTAAAACTGAAGAAACTGCAAAAAGGTGGGAATTTAAGGAGATGGGACCTGGATAAACTAAAAAAACCAGAGGTTGTACGGAGTTTCAAGGAGAGCATAAGGGAGCAATTGACAGGAATGGGGGAAAGAAATACCATAGAAGAAGAATGGGTAGCTTTGAGGGATGAAGTAATGAAGGCGGCAGAGGATCAAGTAGGTAAAAAGACGAGGGCCACTAGAAATCCTTGGATAACAGAAAAAATATTGAATTTAATTGATGAAAGGAGAAAATATAAAAATGCAGCAAATGAAGCAGGCAAAAAGGAATACAAACGTCTCAAAAATGACATTGACAGGAAGTGCAAAATGGCTAAGCAGGGATGGCTAGAGGACAAATGTAAGGATGTACAGGGTTATCTCACTAGGGGTAAGATAGATACTGCCTACAGGAAAATTAAAGAGACCTTTGGAGAAAAGAGGACCACTTGTATGAATATTAAGAGCTCAGATGGAAACCCAGTTCTAAGCAAAGAAGGGAAAGCAGAAAGGTGGAAGGAGTATATAGAGGGTCTATACACGGGCGATGTACTTAAGGACAATATTATGGAAATGGAAGAGGATGTAGATGAAGATGAAATGGGAGATACGATACTGCGTGAAGAGTTTGACAGAGCACTGAAAGACCTGAGTCGAAACAAGGCCCCTGGAGTAGACAACATTCCATTGGAACTACTGACGGCCTTGGGAGAGCCAGTCCTGACAAAACTCTACCATCTGGTGAGCAAGATGTATGAGACAGGCGAAATACCGTCAGACTTCAGGAAGAATATAATTATTCCAATCCCAAAGAAAGCAGGTGTTGACAGATGTGAAAATTACCGAACTAACAGTTTAATAAGTCACAGCTGCAAAATACTAACGCGAGTTCTTTACAGACGAATGGAAAAACTAGTAGATGCCGACCTCGGGGAAGATCACTTTGGATTCCGTAGAAATGTTGGAACACGTGAGGCAATACTGACCCTACGACTTATCTTAGAAGCTAGATTAAGGAAGGGCAAACCTACGTTTCTAGCATTTGTAGACTTAGAGAAAGCTTTTGACAATGTTGACTGGAATACTTTCTTTCAAATTCTGAAGGTGGCAGGGGTAAAACACAGGGAGCGAAAGGCTATTTACAATTTGTACAGAAACCAGATGGCAGTTATAAGAGCCGAGGGACATGAAAGGGAAGCAGTGGTTGGGAAGGGAGTGAGACAGGGCTGTAGTCTATCCCCGATGTTATTCAATCTGTATATTGAGCAAGCAGTGAAGGAAACAAAAGAAAAATTCGGAGTAGGTATTAAAGTCCATGGAGAAGAAATAAAAACTTTGAGATTCGCCGATGACATTGTAATTCTGTCAGAGACAGCAAAGGACTTGGAGGAACAGTTGAATGGAATGGACAGTGTCTTGAGAGGAGTATATAAGATGAATATCAACAAAAGCAAAACGAGGATAATGGAATGTAGTCGAATTAAGTCGGGTGATGCTGAGGGAATTAGATTAGGAAGTGAGACACTTAAAGTAGTAAAGGAGTTTTTCTATTTGGGGAGCAAAATAACTGATGATGGTCGAAGTAGAGAGGATATAAAATGTAGACTGGCAATGGCAAGGAAAGCATTTCTGAAGAAGAGAAATTTGTTAACATCAAGTATAGATTTAAGTGTCAGGAAGTCATTTCTGAAAGTATTTGTATGGAGTGTAGCCATGTATGGAAGTGAATCATGGACGATAAATAGTTTGGACAAGAAGAGAATAGAAGCTTTCGAAATGTGGTGCTACAGAAGAATGCTGAAGATTAGATGGGTAGATCACATAACTAATGAGGAAGTATTGAATCGTATTGGGGAGAAGAGAAGTTTGTGGCACAACTTGACAAGAAGAAGGGATCGGTTGGTAGGAGATGTTCTGAGGCATCAAGGGATCACCAATTTAGTTATGGAGGGCAGTGTGGAGGGTAAAAATCGTAGAGGGAGACCAAGAGATGGCTACACTAAGCAGATTCAGAAGGATGTAGGTTGCAGTAGGTACTGGGAGATGAAGAAGCTTGCACAGGATAGAGTAGCATGGAGAGCTGCATCAAACCAGTTTCAGGACTGAAGACCACAACAACAACAGTTCAAAGTGCGACGAGCGATAGGAATATGTTCTTGACAACTTTTGACCCTGCTGACTTACCCTGGAAGGTCCAACCCTTCTCTAAGGACATTGTGGCCCTGTAATCTTATTACAAGTGATTGCATCGCTTTGAAGTGTAGAACGTCTGCGATTTTTGCTCTGGTGTACAGAGTAGAATTGCTAGGAACCTTTCAAAACCATTCGACGAAATCTGAATATGATACGAAGCAGCAAAAGGTCAAACGATTTTCATGCTTTTTCAGCACTCTTGTTTCGCGCCCTCCTGTGACCTAATCACGTGAAGTAGAGGGGAGGGGTGCAGTATTGACACATCTGTGTAGAAATCTGCAAAGGGTCCCTCTAAGACCCCCAGGATGTAACGCCCTCGGTTCCATTCGTGCATCTTAGTTGGGCTTTGTAAAAATGTTCCTGTATAGAGAGAGTCAGTCATTGATTCCTAGGCGCTGGCGAGATAAGCATTCCTTTCGACAGCTCTTAGATTCCGCATTAGTTCAGCGATGTAGCGCCACCCACCTCAGAGATGTCGAAATGGCTGTCTGTCATTCGGGCGCCAAGTAATCAGTGACTGGCTTTCCCTGTAGAGGTAATTTTTTTTTAAGTGGGCAACAAAGGTGCGCGGGACACTCCGAGGATGTTACTGAACTGGAGGGCATTAGAAGCACCCACTGCCGCTCTAGTCAAGCATGTATCAAAGTCACCCCCCCCCCCCCCCCACCGCCTCCTCCTGCCTGGTGATAATGCCACAGTGGGACGCGAAATAGGAGGACGGGAAAAGCTTAAACAACTTTTTCTGCTTTGGATATTGTTCAGGTTTCGTCGAACAGTCTTGAACGGTTCTTAGTGGTTCTGCACTGTACACCAACGCAAAAACTGCTGTAAAGCTGCACTCCAAAGGGGTGTGATCACGTTCAATTGGGTTTCTGGCCAACAATGTGCATAGAGAAAGATAGAACCGTCCGCAGATGTCAGCAGTGTCAAAGATTATGAAGAACGCCTTCTGTTGCTCGTCGGAATGCGAATTTTAGTTTTCGACCATGAAATGTGTAGGAAGGGTTGATTTCACAGATGCCTTTTATGCCACCCCTGAGGCCTATTCGTGACGATACTAAGCTGTGCTGTGCCTGAAATGCTTTCCTCGGCCACCCGTCAGGAAACCGTGGGATTTCGACGCTGGGCGTAGAGGTTCTGACCTCCATCACAGAGGCGTCGAAAGAAGGGGTGAAATGTCTGACGCCCTTCCTGTCATATGACACGTGCATCGCGGCACTGGGCAGAGTTGTGATGAAGTTTGGTGGCAATGTGACATCATGAACCCACCGTGCAACCCACATGAACCTCTGAGCTCTGGCGTATTTTTCGTATGTGTCGCCCCCTTGCTGTTTGAAGCGTCGCTGAGCCCGAGGGTGACGAAGCAGGATGTCACGCTTCCGTTGTAGGCACCTTCGAGTCAAATTTCAAACTTCTGCTTCACGATGGGAGCCAATTGCGGGTTTTCGAAGATGTGACCCTTTAACTACGTTGTGCAGTATAGTCCGAAGTAGGAAATGTGGCAGTGTAACAAAAGTCCACAAGTAAACCTGCAAAAAAGTCTTCTAATATTAAGATTTATGGACTTCATTGACCTGTCGTCTCGGTGGATGGTAGTACTGAAAGTGCTATTAAATTGACAGGATACATCATGCATAAATTCTTATAATATAAGCAGAGGGAATATCAAAACAATACAGAGTAACTCAGTCGCGAATAACAACCTGCTAACCGTCCCAAGTGAGGAAAGCATTGCAAAAAGAAATAAATTATTACTGTGTTGCTTGTTGTTAAGAAGGTACGCAGAATGTGCGATTTGAAAGGGTAGATGCTGCAGAAACCCCATATCGGTGATGTTTCGTTGAATGGTTCGTATTCTGACTCTTGCCGATGGCCCAGCATTGAAATCTGCAGCAATTTGTGGAAGGAATGCGATTCTGTCACATTGAACGAGTCTCTTCAGTCGTCGTTGGTCCCGTTCTTGCAGGATCTTTTTCCGGCCGCAGCGATGTCGGAGATTTGATGTTTTATGGAATTCCTGATTCGAGAAACTATCGTTCGTGAAAATCTCCACTTCATCGCTACCTCGGAGATGCTGTGTTCCATCGCTCGTGTGCCGACTAAAACACCACGTTCAGAGTCACTTAAACCTTGAGAACCTGCCATTATAGCAGCAGTAACCGCTGTAACAACTGTACTAGACACTTGTTGTCCTACACAGCCGTTGCCGACCGTAGCGCCGTATTCTGCCAATTTACATGTCTCTGTATCTCTGTATTTGAATACGCATGCCTATATCAGTTTCTTTGGCGCTTCAGTGTAGTATCGTTTATTGATTTCAAATAATTATTTGAATCAGTAGACACAGAAACAATAGATAAAATCATTAGAAAATTTGATGTTAAAGTAAAATTAGAACACATAATTCGCGAAACTCTAACAAACACAGTATCTGGATTAATTTTATGGGAGAAGTATCTCAGCCATTTGAAATACAAAACGGTGTTAGACAGGGGAACGGCTTGTCAGCTATTCTGTACAAGATTATTAGTAGATTTTGCTCAGAACGTAGGTACTTGGTATTTTGAAAGTATGCTTCCCGAATTATAATCCTTCTTTCTTCGACTGTCTGCCTGTTCACATTTATTCACTATTTCTGTTTCACGCGTTCATCAGTCAGTTAAGCTAGTGTCCATTCGTTGCATACACTCGATATCCTCTTTAGGTCGATACGATAGGGATCCCATTCAATTGAGCAATATTCCAGTACGGTAAAAATGCTTTGCAATTTCCATTATATACAATATACAGTTTTCCGGTATACCAACAATGAATGTAAGTCTGTCATACTTTTCACCTGCAACCACATCTATGTCATAAGCCCTCTACGCCTCTAAAAAGGACGTTGTTGTTTGAAGCTCAGCGTGTCATCACAATTCAAAATAATTATGATTATTAAAATTAACTGGTGGATGACATTACACTGTCTTTTTTTCCGCAGGCCCTTAGTGTAAAATAAGGTGTCCGCTCTGTTAGTCCTCGGCATGACCGAAACGCAGTCAGGCACAAATGTTTAAAGTTGGGCAATTTATGTGTCTTCACTCGGAGACGAACAAAACACAGCGCCAGCGTGGTTCGTAGGCGCGGCCGTGAGAGCAAGCGGGAAGCGATGAATGAGTGACCAAATTAGCCGTGGTGACGTCAGCTTGCCGGTGGAGTCCGTTCAAGTTAGAAGTGCCCTAGAGACACAAGCATAGGAATTGTGTGTTACGTCATAGGTTTCTATGCCACTGCTGTCGTTCTTGTGGTCTAGAAATTGTAAGTAGGCTGTTTAGGTTTTTATGTTGGTAACGCCACGTAGTGCTCTGTACGAAAATCGCTGCTTGCGCTGTGTGCTGTCTGTGGAATATTTTTGGAATATTCGCTAGTGTAGTGTTGGGCAGTTGGATGTGAACAGCGCGTAGCGTTGTGCAGTTGGAGGTGAGCCGCCAGCAGTGGTGGTTGTGGGGAGAGAGATGACAGAGTTTTGAGAGCGGACGATCTGGACGTATGTCCGTCAGAAAAAGGAAATCTGTCAAACTTGATGTCACGAATTGCTTTTAAACACTATTAAGGTAAATACATTGTTTATTCTCTATCAAACTCTTTCATTTGCTAACTATGCCTATCAGTAGTTAGCGAATTCTTTACAGACGAATGGAAAAACTGGTGGAAGCCGACCTCGGGGAAGATCAGTTCGGATTCCGTAGAAATGTTGGAACACGTGAGGCAATACTGACCTTACGATGTATCTTAGAAGAAAGATTAAGGAAAGGCAAACCTACGTTTCTAGCATTTGTAGACAGAGAAAGCTTTTGACAATGTTGACTGGAATACTCTCTTTCAAATTCTAAAGGTGGCAGGGGTAAAATACAGGGAGCGAAAGGCTATTTACAATTTGTACAGAAACCAGATGGCAGTTATAAGAGTCGAGGGACATGAAAGGGAAGCAGTGGTTGGGAAGGGAGTGAGACAGGGTTGTAACCTCTCCCCGATGTTATTCAATCTGTATATTGAGCAAGCAGTAAAGGAAACAAAAGAAAAATTCGGAGTAGGTGTTAAAATCCATGGAGAAGAAATAAAAACTTTGAGGTTCGTCGATGACATTGTAATTCTGTCAGAGACAGCAAAGGATTGGAAGAGCAGTTGAATTGAATGCATAGTGTTTTGAAAGGATATAAGATGAACATCAACAAAAGCTAAACGAGGATAATGGAATGTAGTCGAATTAAGTCGGGAGATGCTGAGGGAATTAGATTAGGAAATGAGACACTTAAAGTAGTAAGTGAGTTTTGCTATTTGGGGAGCAATATAACTGATGATGGTCGAAGTTGAGAGGATACAAAATGTAGACTGGCAATGGCAAGGAAAGCGTTTCTGAAGAAGAGAAATTTGTTAACATCGAGTATAAATGTAAGTGTTAGGAAGTCTTTCCTGAGAGTATTTGTATGGAGTGTAGCCATGTATGGAAGTGAAACATGGAAGATAAATAGTTTGGACAAGAAGAGAAAGGAAGCTTTCGAAATGTGGTGCTACAGAAGAATGCTGAAGATTAGATGGGTAGATCGTATAACTAATGAGGATGTATTGAATAGAATTGGGGAGAAGAGGAGTTTGTGGCACAACTTGACAAGAAGAGGGGACCTGTTGGCAGGACATGTTCTAAGACATCAAGGGATCACAAATTTTGCATTGGAGAGCAGCGTGGAGGGTAAAAATCGTAGAGGGAGACAAGAGATGAATACACTAAGCAGATTCAGAAGGATGTAGGTTGCAGTAGGTACTGGGAGATGAAGAAGCTTGCACAGAATAGAGTAGCATGGAGAGCTGCATCGAACTAGTCTCAGGACTGAAGACCTCAACAACAACAACAATATCATGCCACGTTCAGCTGCTGCACTGCTCCGGACAAAAGGAGGTCCGACACGATGTTAGGAAGTATTCAATGACTTTTGTCACCTCAGTGTAATATAGACACCTGACCGCCTTTATCCTTTCCAGTGTAGTTAATAGAATAAAACTCTCCCATAAATTTAATGACAACCATCCTGCAATCCTCTGTCATCGTCGCCATTCTTTCATATAACTTGTCTTCATGCAGCTATAATGACATTTTCCTCTGTTTTTATTTACGTTGCCCCGTTTGGCGTTATTCATTTTCCACTATGTTGTGGAGACACGGAACAAACGCCTGGATGATATTTGATGTTAGTTAACTAATTTCAAGTTACCCTTCGTATTACGAGTCCCTTTTGTGGACGTATGTACCAATTAGCAAATTTTATAGAATCGTGCAACATAATGCATCAGTAGGCAGTTATGAGCCAAAACTTTATGATCACTTCCCTCCTGGAAATTGAATGCCCCCTGGTGATGGGTCTGGCGGTTACTGGACGCAGTATACACGAAGTGAAATATCGCACGGAATCATTGGCCGAGAGACCCGGTCTACAATTAATCGCCCACCTGGTGCAAGTCTTTCTAATGGATACCACTTCGGTGACTTACTCGTCTTTGTGGAAAAGATGAGATGGAATGATTAGAATACGAACACCCAGTCCACGAGCGTAGAAAATCTGCGAGCCAGCGGGATCCCGTGGTCTGGAGACAGCAACACTAAGCGTTACAGGAGGGTCGGTCATGACATGCAAAACTATACTGAAGCGCCAAAGAAACTGGTGTAGGCATGCGTATTCAAATACAGATATATGTAAACAAGTGGAATACAGCGCTGTGGCAGGCAACGCCTATATAAGACAACATGTGTCTAGCGTAGTTGTTAGATCGATTACTGCCGCTACAGTGCTAGGTTATCAACATTTAAGTGACTCTGAACGTGGTATTATAGTCGGCACACGAACGATGGGACACAGCATCTCCGAGGTAGCGATGAAGTAGGGATTTTCCCGTACGATCATTTCAAGAGTGAACCGTGAATGTCAGGAATCCAGTAAAACATCATATCTCCGACATCGCTGCGGCCGGAAAAAGATCCTGCAAGAACAGGACCAACGACGCCTGAGGAGCATCGTTCAACGTTACCGAAGTGCAGCCCTTCCGCAAATTGCTGCAGATTTCAATGCTGGGCCATCAACAAGTGTCACTTGCTAACCATTTAACGAAACATCATAGACATGGGCTTTCGGAGCCGAAGACCCACTCATGTACCCTTTATTACTGCACGACACAAAGCTTTACGCCCCCCCTGGGTCCGCCAACACCGACATTGCACAGTTGATGACTGGAAACATGTTGCCTGGCCGGACGAGTCTCGTTTCAAATTATATCGAGCGGATGGACGTGTACAGGTTTGGAGACAAGGCCATGAATCCATGTACCATGCATGTCAGCAGGTGACTATTCAATCTGGTGGAGGCTCTATAATTCTGTGGGGCCTGTGCAGTTGGGGTGACATTTGACTCATGATACGTCAAGATACAACTCTGACAGGTGACACGTATATAAGCATCCTGTTTGATCACGTACATTCATTCATGTCTATTGTGCATGCCGACAGGCACTTCCAGCTGGACAGTGTGACATCCCACACGTCCAGAATTTCTACAGAGTGGCTCCAGGAACACTCTTCTGAGTGTAAACACTTCAGCTGGCCACCAAACTCTTCAGACATGAACATTATTGAGCATATCTGGGATGGCTTGCTAAGTGCTGTTCAGAAGAGATCTCCACACCTCCCCCCTCCCCCCGTACTCTTACGGATTTATGGACAGGCCTGCAGGATTCATGGTGCAGTTCCCTCTAGCACTACTTTCGACATTAATCAAGTCCACGCCACTTCTGCGTGCTCGCGGGAGCCCTACTAGATATTATGCAGGTGTACGAGTTTCTTCGGCTCTTTAGTGTATATGCTAGCACGACGTGCTGCTCTTGTGCAGTCCAAGGTTCGGCCTGTCTCGGCTTTGCTCTGTCCATCTCGGAAGTGCTCGACACAGCGCGGCATTTGATTTAGCAGTGCGGCGCGGCATTTTCGATCGGCACGACATTAATCAGTACTGCCGAACCGTGGCGTCAGTGCTGTTTATCCTTCGTATTTGTTAGTGATGTAAAGAAATTTCACAGGTCCGATGGCTGTTCGTACAAAAAAGAGGCAGTTTAGCAATCTATCGACGCAGGCCTTTAAAAACGAATAGGAATGACAGAAGAGAAGGATGAGAATTCTCAATAACTATCATGTGGTCGCATATCGATGGGTATCGCAGATCTGCTATGGATCGACATTACATCAACAAGCAGAAAGAATTTAAAGATTTAGCAGACGATGAAAGAGCAAAAAATTACGCCGATCGACAGAGGAGTTGTACGGGATTTTTTTTCCGTATATCAAGAAGCATTTTGAACTGAATTTGCAGGAATGGAGCACATGATGAAATTTGTGGTAAGAAAAGCAAATTTTTTTTAAGTAGCACGCTTTATTACACTGTCTGTTGCAACACGTTTCGACAAAACTGAACGAAAATATGGAGAGCTTTCATGTACATTGAGTAAGTCAAGGGGCAAGTCTGGAACGGTTTTATCGATCTAAAAGCCGCTATTATTGAATTTATGAAGGAATAAGAAAAGGAAAATAACAACAAAATTAGAACATTCGAAACAGATTGCAGTCCTCTCATTTTAAGTGCACTTGACAGCACGCAGCCCACAGTAAACGAGCGCAACGTGAGAAACAACGTGTTCCTGATATGATGAGGCTCCGCATTGTCAAAGGGACAAACAAATTATAACAAAAAACACCTTCCATTTCTGTAAGCTCACTGGGGGAGGGGGGGGGGGGGGGGGGAAGAGAGAGTTCTGTAGAATTCATTCTGGCGTTGAAGGAACTGTAAAGATTGTTTTCAGGACACTGCCTATTTTTACATGTGTTTTTGAACTCTTTCCTAGACTGTCTCCAGAGTCTGAAGGCACTCCTATTCGTGTGCAGATGTTGATGTAGACGAAATTGATCTATCTGTGATGTGATCTTTTACGTTAAAACTATTCAGGAGTTATAGGATGTTATCCTCGGGAAGAGTTTCTACATCCATAATGAGGTCGCAAATGTGATACAATATTTCTATCAACATTATTATGTGCTTGAAAGGCTTTTTCCCATTAGGAAACTAAATAAGCCACGATTAAGTGACAAATTGAATGACGAAAATCTGTGTTATTGTCTGCATCTGAGAGTATGCTGACAGTTTGTACCAGGTATTAATTTCGTTATGTCTTCAATCAAAAATAATGAAGTAATACTACAATTTTGTGATCTGTGTTGTTCAGAAATATGAAATCAAGCCACATCCAATGTTCCGTGTATGGCAACATTCCCATTAATTTTAAATGCAACACGTTCTCAGTTCCCCTCTGCTACTACTCAGATAGCATGGCACCGTAGTGGGAGAAGTATGTAGCATGGTGAGAAAGCCGGAATGGTTGTTACCCAATCATCTTACAACATTGTAACAGTGTTTTCTAAGTGATTTCCCTCTCTTGTTGATATGATGTCTGGAGCTTCTCGTCACCCCATCCTTGTACTTATTCTCCGGTCAGTTTAGATTACTCTATGTTGAAGTTATGCTTAATGCATAACTATTAGTCTGGTGCAAAGGCATATGTCGTGCAGGTTTATGAGTTTCTCCACGCTAGTTCATTGTATACCGTCCCTGACATAATAATATGAGGGCTATTGGGTTTGCCACTGAATACGTTTTCTTTGACAGTGTGACTGCTATTTCAGGTTTTTACATGAGGGTGCATAAGACGTGGGTGATAGGTAATAAGCACCACGACATACTTCATAAGTTGTAACTTTACGTTTCATATGGACGAGGATGGTTTTCTTTTTAGAATTAGGATTGTTTTTACCTGGATGATATGAACGTACATAAAAAATAAACATAAATAGAAAACATGCATCCCTTTCGTAGTATGTGTTCTGATTTGTGATCATAATGTATTTGACTGGTTGTGTCACATCTCACTTTTTTGCTGTTTCTGTTAGAGATCTGATGTGTTAGTTTACTGACGCCAACCAGTATGTGAACATGTCCTGTTATAGTCCAGATTGTGTGCACATTTATCTCTTTATCTCTCTTTATGTTACACTTCGTATAGTTAGCGACGTTTCCCGGTGGTACTTTGTATCTGTGTTATTATTCTGTAATATACACAAGACTTACACTACATCGAATACTTGTTGATGATCTAATGCACAGGGTCCTCAGAGCGGACCCAGTGAAGTGCTCAAACTGGTAGCTTAAAGACACATAAATAAAAACGGGTGAAATATCGCTGTTATATGATTTTTATTGCACATGCTGTATGATCAGCCACTGTACCGAGTCCAAGACGGAGCCAAGAAGTGTGTTGAATGTCCACAGAACGTGGATGTCGGAGGCTTGCCCACTCTGTAAAGCAGGATAGGCAACCATACGTGGGAGATCTGACGGCAGAGCATATGCTGCTCCAGACACAAGTGTTTCAGAGCTCATCGTTCAGTGCACATTTTTAAACATAGGGCACTGCAGTAGACTAGACGACACCTACATGCCCCCACATAGATTGAACGACATTTTCGATTACAGCTCTAGTGAGCTCTAGATTAGACAATGGATCAACGAAAATGTGTCACTCTGTCGGATGAATCGCGTTTCTTGTTACATCAGGTCGGTGGTCGCGTCTGGTTACACTGTCATCCAGGCAAGCAGCTACTCGAAACATCCACCACGCCACGGATCCAGGTCGGTGGGGACAGAATTATGCTGGGGGACATTCAGTTCGGCTTTCATGTGACCTGTGGTAGTAATCGATAGCCGTGGAACACAAGCATCTCTTCATTCATGATGTCTTTTGCGATGGTGACGTCATCTTCCACCAGAATAACTGTCCTTTGTACCACAGTGTCTCAAGGGCCATGACAGTGAACACACATTGGCGTCTTGGTCACCCAAATCTCCTGATCTGGTGAAGATGGAACACATATGACAGGCTATCGGGTGCCAGCACCTAGCCCACACACCACTTGCTCGTCATTTACAGGAATTGTGTGCATATAAATCTGGTGCCACATACATCCATAAGTCTACCAAGGACTTCTCGAATCCATGCAATGCAGAATCATTCCTGTATGACTTTCCAAAGGTGGACCAACACTTTATTGAGTTGGTGGTCACAACGGTTTGGTTCATCAGCTTATCTCAAAATAATTTAAATCTTCTATAATGATGGAATTTCTCGAAGAAAATTTAATTATATGACACCTAATTTAGATCTCCCACTGTTACTCATTTCATTAGGTGATGTGTAATGAAAGATAAGGAAAGGAAAGGCAAGACAAGATAAGGAACGGCGAGATGAGGTGATAAGAGTTCAGTCAAGTCGAGGCAAGTCATGTAACTTACTGAGGTATGGATTTGGCTAGTTTATTGACGAATTCACTCCTCGAGAAAGAGGTATATCTAGCTCTGGAACAGTGGTGGGATGTGAACGTCTTCGCCTTCCAAGTGAATTCTACTTATTCAACAGCATCGAAGTCCGAGAAATAAGATGATCACTATAATCAAATGATATTCTTGTCTGTTCTTTAGGTCTTCATTTGTCTGACTGGTTTTATGTGCCCCGTAACGACTTTCTCTTTTGGGGAAAACTATTTACCTCATTGTAGCTCTTACTCACAATGCTCTCAGTTATCTGCTGGATATCTTCCAATATCTGTTTCCCGCAACAGTTCTTGCCTTCAACTACTCCCTCTGTTACCATGGAAGATGTTCTCCGATGTGCTAGCATCCTGTCCCTTCCACCTCCTTTCTTATTTTGTCAGTGCACGTGATTTTTGGCGTCGTGCTATAACACCACAACTTAACCTGTTCACCTCTCTTATTTTCTGTCTTTTCCCATTCCATATTTCACAATGTTGTGATCCAGAAGTAGATTCTCCGAATTTTCTTCCTCAAATTAATACCCTTGTTTGACACTGTCCGACTTATTTTAGCACGGAATGCTCTCTTCGATTGCGCTAGTCTACTTTTAATATCGTCCTTCATTTGTCCGTAATGCCTTCTCTCACTGTTGTTACAGAGTAGCCTTCATAAAATAATCTGGAATACGTCAACTAATCTCGTAATTATGTACAATTACTACTGAGTTATGTTGCAGTGTAACTTCAAGCCAGTACTACAATATTTCAACCAAACAACTGTTCGCCCTCTTCAGGAGGTGATTGTTGCTGAATTCACCGCTGCAAGACGCGACTGCTGGTACTCGCTGAGGCTGAAATTTACTGGCTCTTTATTGGCTCGGGTGAGGCGCAGATTAAGAAATTCGTCGAGGCGACGTCGAAATTTGTCAGGGCTAGGAGCGAGGATTACACATCTCAATCAACATTCATACTCCGCAAGCCACGCAACGGTGTGTGGCGGAGGGCACTTTACGTGCCATTGTCATTACCTCCCTTTGAAACTTTCTGGCAGATTAAAACTGTGTGCCGGACCGAGACTCGAACTCGACACCTTTGCCTTTCGCGGGCAAGTGCTCTACCAACTGATCTACCCAAGCACGGCTCACGCCCCGTCCTCACAGCTTTAATTCCGCCAGTACCTCGTCTCCTACCTTCCAAACTTCACAGAAGCTCTCCTGCAAACCTTGCAGAACTAACACTCCTGGAAGAAAGGATATTGCGGAGACATGGCTTAGCCACAGCCTCGGGATTGTTTCTAGAGTGAAATTTTCACTCTACAGCGGAGTGTGCGCTGATATGAAACTTCCTGGCTGTGGCTAAGCCATGTCTCCGCAATATCCTTTCTTCCAGGAGTGCTCGGTTAAGGAAAGACAAACCTGCGCTTCTGGCATTTGTAGACTTAAAGAAAGCTTTTGACAATGTTGACTGGAATACTCTCTTTCACATTCTGAAGGTCACAGGGAGCGAAAGGCTATTTACAATTTGTACAGAAACTGGACGGCAGTTATAAGAGTCGAGGGGCACAAGAAAGCAATAAAGGAAACAAAAGAAAAATTTGTAGGAGGCATTAAATCCAGGAAGAGGAATAAAAATCTTGAGGTTTGCCAATGACATCGTAATTCAGTCAGAGACAGCAAAGGACTTGGAAGAGCAGTTGAACGGAATGGACAGTGTCTCGAAAGAAGAGTATAAGATGAACATCAACAAAAGCAAAACGAGGATAATGGGATGTAGTCTAATTATATCAGGTGATGCTGAGGGAATTTGATTAGGAAACGAAGAGCCTAAAGTAGGAGATGAGTTTTGCTATTTGGGCAGCAAAATAACTGATGATGTTCAAAAATGGTTCAAATGGCTCTGAGCACTATGGGACTTAACATCTATGGTCATCAGTCCCCTAGAACTTAGAACTCCTTAAACCTAACTATCCTAAGTACATCACACAACACCCAGCCATGACGAGGCTGGCGACGACAAGGAAAGCTTTCTGAAGAAGAGTAATTTGTTAACATTGAATTCACATTTAAGTGTCAGGAAGTCTTTACTGAAAGTATGTGTATGGAGTGTAGCCATGTATGGAAGTGGAACATGGACGATAAACAATTTAGCCAAGAAGAGAATAGAAGCTTTTGAAATTCAGTGAAGATTAGATGAATAGGTCATGTAACTAATGAGGAGGTACTGAATAGAACTGGGGAGAAGAGAAATTTGTGGCACAACTTGACTAGAAGAAGGAATCGGCTGGTAGCACACGAACCGTCGTGGTTGCCGATCTGTTCTAGGCGCTTCAGTCCGGAACCGCGCGACTGCTACGTCGCACTTTCGAATCCTGCCTTGGACATGGATGTGTGTGATGTCTTTAGTAAGGTTTAAGTGCTTCTTAGTTATAGGGGACTGATGACCTTAGATGTTAAGTCACATAGTGCTCAGAGCCATTTGAACCATTTGGTAGCACACTTCCTGAGGCATAAAGGGATCACGAATTTAGTATTGGAGGGAAGCGTGAAGGATAAAAATAGCAGAGGGAGACCAAGAGATGAATGCACTAAGCAGATTCAGAAGGATGTAGGTTGCAGTAGCTAGCCGAAGATGAAGAGGCTTGCACAGGATAAAGTAGCATGGAGAGCTGCATCAAATCAGTCTTTGGACTGAAGACCGCAACAACAGCAACGCCTTCCTTTATAACCTAAATATGAAGAACTGCACCCGACTGCGTCGGCTCACCTCTCCAGGTCCCGCTAGACTAGGACGTATCGTGCTCCTAGACAACGGCTCTCCCTTTCAAACTTTGGTGGTGGGGGTACGACGACCATCCCTGACGACTCTTACTCTGCCAGCTACGTTTTAATAGAGATGGGACCCCTCTACGCGTGCACTAATGTGGTGACCAAACCAAAAGTTCTACTGTCACCTCCGTAAACATGTTATTTATCTAATAGGTGGACCACAGGATGCTGGGCTGTGATGTTATCCGTGCGTCTGGGTAAGACTACGCATTAACACGGTCCATCAGGTGATAGATAGTGGACGAAAAGCGAATGAGGGTAGCAATTTGTAGAGCAGAGGGAAAAAAGAGAGCAAGGCCCGTGCCATGAGAAAAAAAAACCTCTGCGACAGTGGGATGGGTAGTAACAGCAGTAGTGGCTTACTAGCTGCAATAGTTTATGCAAGATTGGGTTTGTTAGTATGAGTATCATGCATCATTACCGTGGCAATCAATGGCGATGCATCTGAGTTTGCTGCAGCTGCTGCATTCCTGAAACAATATAGGATCGTTATACACTCCTGGAAATGGAAAAAAGAACACATTGACACCGGTGTGTCAGACCCACCATACTTGCTCCGGACACTGCGAGAGGGCTGTACAAGCAATGATCACACGCACGGCACAGTGGACACACCAGGAACCGCGGTGTTGGCCGTCGAATGTCGCTAGCTGCGCAGCATTTGTGCACCGCCGCCGTCAGTGTCAGCCAGTTTGCCGTGGCATACGGAGCTCCATCGCAGTCTTTAACACTGGTAGCATGCCGCGACAGCGTGGACGTGAACCGTATGTGCAGTTGACGGACTTTGAGCGAGGGCGTATAGTGGGCATGCGGGAGGCCGGGTGGACGTGCCGCCGAATTGCTCAACACGTGGGGCGTGAGGTCTCCACAGTACATCGATGTTGTCGCCAGTGGTCGGCGGAAGGTGCACGTGCCCGTCGACCTGGGACCGGACCGCAACGATGCACGGATGCACGCCAAGACCGTAGGATCCTACGCAGTGCCGTAGGGGACCGCACCGCCACTTCCCAGCAAATTAGGGACACTGTTACTCCTGGGGTATCGGCGAGGACCATTCGCAACCGTCTCCATGAAGCTGGGCTACGGTCCCGCACACCGTTAGGCCGTCTTCCGCTCACGCCCCAACATCGTGCAGCCCGCCTCCAGTGGTGTCGCGACAGGCGTGAATGGAGGGACGAATGGAGACGTGTCGTCTTCAGCGATGAGAGTCGCTTCTGCCTTGGTGCCAATGATGGTCGTATGCGTGTTTGGCGCCGTGCAGGTGAGCGCCACAATCAGGACTGCATACGACCGAGGCACACAGGGCCAACACCCGGCATCATGGTGTGGGGAGCGATCTCCTACACTGGCCGTACACCTCTGGTGATCGTCGAGGGGACACTGAATAGTGCACGGTACATCCAAACCGTCATCGAACCCATCGTTCTACCATTCCTAGACCGGCAAGAGAACTTGCTGTTCCAACAGGACAATGCACGTCCGCATGTATCCCGTGCCACCCAACGTGCTCTAGAAGGTGTAAGTCAACTACCCTGGCCAGCAAGATCTCCGGATCTGTCCCCCATTGAGCATGTTTGGGACTGGATGAAGCGTCGTCTCACGCGGTCTGCACGTCCAGCACGAACGCTGGTCCAACTGAAGCGCCAGGTGGAAATGGCATGGCAAGCCGTTCCACAGGACTACATCCAGCATCTCTACGATCGTCTCCATGGGAGAATAGCAGCCTGCATTGCTGCGAAAGGTGGATATACACTGTACTAGTGCCGACATTGCGCATGCTCTGTTGCCTGTGTCTATGTGCCTGTGGTTCTGTCAGTGTGATCATGTGATGTATCTGACCCCATGAATGTGTCAATCAAGTTTCCCCTTCCTGGGACAATGAATTCACGGTGTTCTTATTTCAATTTCCAGGAGTGTATATTAGTGGTAGGTCGGCCATAGATCATCTCACTGTGTGTGTGTGTGGGGGGGGGGGGGGGGAGGGGAGTTTGTCTGCATGTAGTGTACGGTACGGCTTCCCTGTGTGCTGCCAGTTATTTCGCAAGTGTGTTCCAACTGGATATCTAGTAATGGCAGCTGATTAACAGGGGCTTCCCTAAACCGTTGTGTTTGCGTGTACTTGGCCATAGATGTTAGGTCCTTACAAGTATGTCTTTTGGTCTTTTATTTTTCCACCTATGGTTGTGGTCGTTGTTCCCCAGATTCAGAATAAACGGGTTCTGCGAATGTCTGGAGTTTCTGTATAATCTTGTGGTGAGTTTGTGGATTACCTCCGTGACAGTCTCAAGTCGGTATTCCCGGTGAAGGTCCGCGATGCGTGTGTATCGTGGAGCATTGCTTATGATTTTGAGTACCTTGTTTTGTATGATCTGCAGACGGCGCAGGCGGGCGGGTGGAGCGTATCCCCAGACAGGCGCTGCGTACGTCATCAGGGGTCGAATAAGTGTCATGTACATGAACCTCGACATCCTTCTGTTCAGTGTGCTACGTCTGTTAAGCATACGGTAGAGCTGTTTGAGCCTCGCCCTTGCTCGGTTGGTCATGGTTGTATGTGGTCCCCCCAGAGTAATTTCCGGTCCAGCCAGACACCGAGGTATTTGACTTTCTCGCTGAAACGTATTGGGCGTGCATGTAGAGTTAATGGTCTGCAGTATCGGTGTTTGCGCAGTTGCTTCGGTCTTCTAGTGAACAGAACGGCTTCGCACTTGTCGACGTTTACTCTAACACGCCATTTCTCTAACCAAGACTCAGCCACTCTGAGTGGGGTCTGTAAGCGTGACGTAATGTTTGATGGTTTCCAGTCTTGCTCGAGGATGGCGGTGTCATCCGAGTAGATTGCCATCGTTGTGTTGTGTGTGGTTAGGAGATCGTTTATGTAGAGGTTAAACAGTAGGGGCCCTAAGATGCTTCCCTGGGGTACTCCCGCGTGTATACTGTGTCGTGTTGATTGTTTTCCCTGCACGTCAGTGTTGAAACTCCTGTCTGTGAGGTATGAGTGTATGAGACGCACCAGTGCGTCGAGGAAATCCGCGTCGCTGAGTTTGCGAATGAGGCCGTCGTGCCCTAGACGGTCGAAAGCCTTTTCGATGTCCACGAACACTACCCCTGTTGCTTTGTTTGTGTTGACGCCATTTGTTATATGTTCAACAACCCGTAAGAGTTGTTGTGTTGTGGAGTGGTGATTCCTGAAGCCGAATTGCTCCGGTCTCAGGATGTCATTTTTTATGCCGTGCCTAGTGATACGTTTGAGAATCATCTTCTCAACAATCTTGCTGATCGAGCTCAGGAGACTGATGGGACGGTAATTTTGTGGGAGGCTGTGGTCTGTCCCCGGCTTCCTGAACATCAGGACCTTGGCCGTCTTCCGAAAGGCGAGGAAGTGTTGGTGTTTTAGTATGGCATTCGTTATGTGTGTTAAGTATTCAGTGACTTTATTCGTCAACTCCTGGAGGACACGGTTTTGAATGCCATCATGACCAGAGGCTTTCCTAGTAGCGGAATGCATTATAGCCCAGGAGACTTCGGCTGTACTAGCATGTCGAATGTCGTCGCGCGATGGTTGGGCTAAAATGCGTGTAACCTCCTGGTCAGTAGCAAGTGTGAACACTGGATCTGATGGTACAAGGTTCGGTGTGACGCTGTGAGTGTGCGAGCCATTAGTTCTGCTTTCTCTTCCGCTGAGTATGCAGGTCTGTCAGGCCCTTGGAGCCTTGGGGTGTACATTTTCTCCCTGGTGAAGTATCGGGCTAGTTGCCACACGCCAGGTCGCACGGTGTCCAGCCCTTCGAGTTTTTGGTTCCACTGTTCCGTTCCATGTGTTTTTATTTTGTCGTGTATGATGCTCTGTAGCATGTTAATGTGCCTTTTGAAGTACTGACGCCTGGTACGCTGCCATTGTCTCCGGAGGCAATTCCTCATTGAGATTAGGCACAGGATTTCCTGGGGCAGGGCCGCACTGTGCCAATAACATGCCAGCTACGTTATCTTTCCTGCTACCTTCCCTTTGCTAAACTTGCCCACCAGGTTTAGTTGGTATCGACTCTACACTATTTTGTCTACCTCTGGTCCGCCCTTATCCCGCTAAATTCAACCTGTACTCACGCTCATACGATCACTCATTCAAGGATGGAGAAGGAGAAAAGGGAATATGATACTAAAAACAAAGTAAATGAGTCCAACGTTTCCTTCATCGGGCGAAGTATGTCAATGAAAAGTAGAAACTGGTTATTGATATCGATATCAAAACGATTATCACTTGAAAATAATGAAATGATGCGAAATAAAAGTAACACTACAAAGTGACACTATACTCATACAATGAAGGCTTTCACGACCGGAAGTTTCACCTGCCTAAAATTCTTCCGGGTTGTATGGCCGTGGTCCATGGAACTCTTTTATCCCAGACGTTTCGTCCAAATCTACGTTGGACATCTTCGGACGTGTTCCTGGTTGTGCTGGGTCTTGCCGATTCAAGACTCAACACTCAGCACAACCAAGAGCACCTCCGAAGATGTCCAACGTAGCTTCGGACGCAACATCAGAGATAGAAGAGTTCCACGGACCACGGCCATACAACTCGGAAGAATTCTCGGCAGCTGACACTATACTCCTTCTGCATGTGTACCTTTTCAGGGGTGCATTCGGCGGTGCCATCATTTTCGTGGATGACCATGTGCGACCGTCGAACAGAGCAGGTGGAACAGCCCTACGAAAGAGAGGATATTCGGCAGATGGACTTTCGTGCCCGTCCCCCCGACTTAAACCTTAATTAGCACAGGTGAGACCCTTAGGGTAGACGTACTGCAGCACATCCACAACACCAACGACCATCCCGCAGCTACCAACCTCGCTGATGGAGAAACGTTACGCCCTACCGCAAGAACTCCTTACCAAACCCGTGGGCAGCGTGGGAGCACGTTGCAGAGGATGCACTGCCGCCCATGGTGGTCACACACCCTATTAATAACTATGTCCCGCCTCTTGTAACGTCCAGGGAACCACCACAAATCGCGGTGACTTCAATCTAATTACTTTCTTTGAGTAAAAGTGTCATTTCCGTTCATCTCATTGCGTATTTCGTTCAGTTACCTTCTGTTCAATACTGTAGTAACTCTTTGTTTGTATGGTCCAACTTTCCTCGAGTAGAGTACTTGGCAGTGACACATCATGCGAAAGTAGTGACTTAAGGAGGCTTCAAACAACACATAAAACTGATCGGCTGCTGTGCAGCAGCCATAGGTGTCTTTTATGTTTCTCGGACGCGTGTTTCAGATTAGTTATGTAAGATCTTATTTGTTTTAACAGATCTGAAGATACTGGAAATTTGAACAAAACCAGTAATCATTATAAAAACAAATGCGCCAATAGACTGCCATAAAATCTATTTTGTACATGATATACTTAGATTAATTTCTGAGTCCACAGTTGCTATTCCTTACGAATTCACTCCGTCATCGACAAAAATTTACCAAATTACGTCTGGTGATATTTAGAAAAGCATAAAGCCCTTGTTATGTAAGGTCATAACATTGTAATACATATATGAATAGCCATCTATCCAGACTAGAGAAATTTCTTATTGACCATACTGCTTTTTCCTTGGAACGATAGCCACTACATACGATGTTCTCTCTTATCCGTCTGGTGTGCAAAACTTAAGGTACTATTTTCTTCGTATTAATTTTATGACACCTTCTTGGCGGACTTCGTACGTTGGCTGTCTACGTTTTTATTTATTTTTTATTTAAATGTCAAGTTTCGTAGGACCAAACTGAGGAGCAAATCTCCAAGGTCATGGAACAGGTCAGTACATGAACTTACAACATAAAAATTAATAACAGATAAAAATAAATGTTCATGAACCTGAAAGAAAATCAGTCCATAAGTTTAAGCAAACGCTATCAGCAATAAAATGAGAATCATCTTAATTTTTCAAGGAACCCCTCAACAGAATAGAAGGAGTGACCCATGAGGAAATTCTTCAGTTTCAATTTGAAAGCACGTGGATTACTGCTAAGATTTTTGAATTCTAGTGGCAGCTTATTGAAAATGGATGCAGCAGTATACTGCACACCTTTTTGCACAAGAGTTAAGGAAGTCCAATCCAATTGGAGGTTTGATTTCTGCTGAGTATTAACCGAGTGAAAGCTGCTTATTGTTGGAAATAAACTAATATTGGTAACAAGAAACGACATTAAGGAATATACATATTGAGAGGCCAATGTCAAAATACCCATACTCGTGAAAATAGGTCGACAAGAGGTTCTTGAACTCACACCACTTACTGCCCGAACCGCCCGTTTCTGAGCCAAAAATATCCTTCTAGAATGGGAAGAGTTACCCCAAAACATAACACCATACGTCTGTCAATGTTTTCCAAATGAACAATCGGTTTCCATTTAATGGCGATACAATTCTTTTCGCTTTTTATTGCCAAGAATTGCAGTTTTCTAATCGCAGCCAATTTCTTGTTATGTGACAGATAAGATCGAAAATCATATGCAGTGGTTATCGTTCGAAGGAAAAAGCAGTATGGGCAATAGGAAATTTCTCTAGTCTGCATAGATGGCTATTCGTATATCTATTACAATGTTACGATCTTACATAACAAGGACTTTATGCTTTCGTAAATATCGCCAGACGTAATTTGGTAATTTTTGTCGATGACGGAGTGAATTCATAAGGAATAGCAAGGGTGGACTCAGAAATTAAGCTAAGTACATCATGTACAAAATATATGTTTATGGCAGTATTTCTATAATGATTACCGGTTTTGTTCAAATTTTCAGCATCTTCACATCTGTTGAAACAAATAAGATCTTACGTAACTAATCTGAAACACGCGTGCGACAAATATAAAAGATACCCCATTGCTGTTGCACAGCAGCCGATCAGTTTTATCTGCTGAATGAGATTTTCACTCTGCAGCCGAGTGTGCGCTGATATGAAGCTTCCTGGCAGATTAAAACTGTGTGCCGGACCGAGACTTGAACTCGGGACCTTTTGCCTTTCGTGGGCAAGTGCTCTAACATCTGAGCTACCCAAGCGCGACTCACGCCCCCTCGTCACAGCTCTACTTCCGACAGTACCTCGCATCTGTGAAGTTTGGAAAGTAGGAGACGCGGTACTGGCGGAATTAAAGCTGTAAGGATGGTGCGTGAGTCGTGTTAGGGAAGCTCATATGTTAGAGCACTTTCCCGCGTAAGGCGAAAGGTCCCGAGTTTGAGTTTCGGTCCAGCACACAGTTTTAATCTGCCAGGAAGTTTCATATCAGCGCACACGCCGCTGCAGAGTGAAAATCTCATTCTGGAAACATCCCCCAGGCGGTGGGTAAGCCATGTCTCCACAATATCCTTTCCTCCAGGAGTGCTAGGTCTGCAGGGTTCGTAGGAGAGCTTATGTGAAGTTTGGAAAGTAGGAGACGAGATACGAGATACTGGCGGAAGTAAAGCTGTGAGGCCGGGGCGTGAGTCGTGCTTGTGTAGCTCAGATGTTAGAGCACTTGCCCGCGAAAGGCAAAAGGTCCCGAGTTCGAGTCTCGGTCCAGCACACAGTTTTAATTGGCCAGGAAGTTTCAGTTTTATTTGCCATTTGCTGCCTCCTTAAGTCACTACTGTAGAACATTATAAAGTCTCTAAACATAAAGGAATGTGGGCCAGGACGTTACAAAGTGCCGCCGCATACATGTGGTACACAAATACGATAAAGTTATTGTGTTAAAAAGCGACAGAATAGATTTATGGTCAATCTATGAAGCTAAAACTAGAATGGAAGAGTACTTTGCAATTCACATCTCGAACACATTTTCTTCAGACTTGCATATTAGTTTGCTATTCTTGTGAGTATTCCGCCAGAGGGCGTTCATGTTTGGTGAATCGGGAACACTTACAGCGGTTGGTCTGGTCACTGACAGCCTGATCCCCGCGGACATTGTGAACTTAGTAGCGCCGCTACTGATTTACCGTGTATACGAGGATTTGTTGTTGTTGTGGTGGTCTTTAGTCCGAAGACTGGTTTGATGCACTTCTCGATGCTACTCTATATGGTGAAAGCCTCTTCATCTCCGACAAATTACTGCGGCCTAAACCTTCTGAATCTGTTTACTATATTCGTCTCTTGGTTTCCCTCTATGATTTTTACCTCCACATTTCTCTCCAGTGCTAAACTGGTGATCACTTGATGTCTCAGAATATGTCCTATTAACCGATCCCTTCTTCTAGTCAGATTGTGTCACAAATTTCTTTTCTCCCCAATTCTATTCAGTACCTCCTCGTTAGTTAAGTGATCTAATTTCAGCATTCATCTGTACAACCATGTTTAAAAAGCTTCTCTACTCTTCTTGTCTAAACTGTAAATCGTCTATGTCAGCAAAATAACTGAGATGATCGAAGTAGACATACTTTCTACTTCGGTCATCATGAGTTATTTTGCTACCCAAATAGCAAAACTCTTCTATTACTTTAAGCGTCTCACTTCCTAATCCAACTCCTTCATCATCACCTGGTTAAATTCGACTACACCCATTATCCTTGTTTTGCTTTTGTCTATGTGCATCTTATATCCTCCTCTCAAGACGTCCATTCCACTCAGCTGCTCTGCCAAGTCCCTAGCGTCTCTGACAAAATCACAATCCCATCGGCAAACCTCAAAGTTTTTATTTCTTCTGTCTGAACTTAAATTTCTACTACAACTTTTCCTTTGGTTTCCTTCACTGCTTGTTTAATGTACAGACTGAATAACATCGGGGATAGGCTACAACCCCGTCTCACTCTCTTCTCAAACATTGTTTCCGTCTTGTGGCCCTCGACTCTTATAACGGCTGTTTGGTTTCTGTACAGGTTGTAAATAGCCGTTCGCTCCCTGTACTTTACTACTGCTGCCTTCATAATTTCAAAGAGTATTCCAGTGAATACTGTCAAACGTTTTTTCCAGGTCCACAAATGCTACAAACGTAGGTTTACCTTAAACTGTCCTCTATGAGAAGTCATAGGATCTGTATTGCCTCGCGTGTTCCCGCATTTTTCTGCAGCCCAGGCTGATGTTCCCTAGGTCGGCTTCTACCACTTTAAAGAGCTCGTCTTATTATAGTATTTTGTAAGTATGACTTATTAAACTGATAGGTAATATTCACACCTGTCAGCCTCTGCCTTCTTTGGAACTGCAACTATCACACTCTTCTTGAAGTCTGAAGGTATTTCGGTATACGTATATAAAGTGTCCTTATGAAGTCCAGAAAAGTTATGGATCTGAATGTCGTTAGAGCAGTTTGTTAGAGTCAGTATTGAAATTTCCTGGCAGATTAAAACTGTGTGCAAGACCGAGAGTCGAACTCGGGACCTTTGCCTTTTGCGGGCAAGTAGTCTACCAACTGAGCTACCCAAGACCGACTCAGGGCCCATCCTCACAGCTTTAATTCAGCCCGTACCTTGTCTCCTACCTTCCAAACTTCACATAAGGTAGAACACTTGCCCGCGAAGGGCAAAGATCCGGAGTTCGAGTCTCGGTCCAGCACACAGTTTTAATGTGCCAGGAAGTTTCATATCAGCGCACACTCCGCTAAAGAGTGAAAATTTCATTGTAGAGTCAGTATTGCTTTTTGTCTTCCTACACTTCTCCGCAATTATCTTCCCCGACTCCGGCTGCTACCAGTTTTTCCATTCTTCTGCAAAGAATTCGCGTTGTCATATATTTTACAGCCATGACTTTTTAAGATGGTAGTTTGGTAATATTCACACCTGTAAGCATCTGGTTCTTTGGAACTAGAATTATTACACTCTTCTTAAAGTCTGAGGGTATTTCGGTATACGTCCATAGAATGTCTTTATAAAGTTGAGAAAAGTTGTGCATCTGAAAATCGTTTTGTCCCTTGAGCAGTTCGTCTGCCTCCTCCAAGTGATACTCGAAAATTTCAAGTTCCTCAGATATATTAAGAAAACGGCTCGTTGGGACTGTATGCAGTTCTTGACTTCATGTCAGACTTTCATAAATGTGCAAAACCATTTTGAAACACAGCTTCAATGGCTTGGAAACATAAAACTCATGGTATAATGAGTACTTTGAGGTAATTTCTGAGAAGCAATAGCGTTATAATTGTCCTTCCAATGCGATCTGTAACAGTAAAAATAAAAGGAAGAACGAAGGTAATATTGTAAACAATACAGTTTTTTAAGGAATCTTTCTTTCTGCAGCAGACTGTATGTGAAACGGCCTGGCAGAATAAAACTGCCAGGAAGTTTCAAAACACATTTCGCTACAAAGGGGAATAACAATTGAGGAAACAAACTCGCGTACTGTGGTTAAGCTATTTCTGCGCAGAATGCTGTCTTCTAGATGTGGTAGTTGAGCAAGATATGCAAGGGAGCTTCGGGTGGAACTCGGAAGTTACGAGATAAGATATTGGTGGAAGTAAATATCTAGGGCCACATCATTAGTCTTGCTTGGAAATAGCTCTATGGATAAGAGTATTGACCACAAAAAGCAGGGTTCTGTGTCGATTCCCGGTTCGACATACAACTGTAATCTGTCAGGAAGTTTCAATACGGTTACTACTTCCTGAACCAACGAATTTAGCTTTATTCAAACAAGAGCTCATTTTTATTGAAATTTCCCACAATTAGAGATAAGGAGGAGCGATCTCTAACTGCTCTGAAGAAAATTTACCAGCCAAGTTCACGTTCTACACTATTTATTCCTGACGGCTGGTTTCAGCAGTTAAGACTGTCATGTTCTGATTTGTAGAGTGGTATATTTACATAGATTACTTGTACAGTCAAATGGCAAATACAAATAATCATTGTACATGTACTCTACGAAAATGCGTCACTTTACAAGTCAGTAAATGAGTCTCAATTGTTGAGACCAGTTATGAGGAATAAATGGTACCGAATGCGATCTTGCCTATTAAATTTTCTTCAAAGCTCCAATTTTCTTGTGCCCGTTGGCGTAACTGCGATTACAGATTACAGTGTTCCTAGCAGTTGTTATGATTGACGTCACACTTAGAATGAAATGCAAACTGCAGCAGATGGACACTTCTTATAGTGAAAACCATGAACATGAACAGCTAAGGTAATTGTAGGATAGCTGTAATGGGTGATAGGTCATGGATAATGGCCAATCGGGGTCACCTGCTGCCACGTGCTGCAGCAGTTATTGATTGGTCTGGAGCTGCCACTCGTTGCTAGGCACCTTCCTTCACCGCTCCCCAGAGCAAATCGAACGAGCTACAGGTAGGCGTTCCCGTGTCAGCCTCAGTCAGCTACAGCTGTTCGTAAATTTACAGAAGTTTGTTTTTTGAGTTACAAGAAAAATGAATCCAAGTGAAATGCCCAACTTGGAAGCATTTCATCATTAAATTTGTGAAGAATCTGAAGTTTAATTGCTGCCCTTTGCACTCCATTACTGATATACATTGCTTAGTTCCCGTTGAAGTTGGTATCAGGAGCAGTGTCAGCAGAGTCATTATCGACGAAATGCCGGTGCATTATAGTGATACTCATGTGTGAAATTTGCTTTCCATCACTGTTTAAAGAAAGATGCTCTAAACGGGACACAACTGTGTGAAAACAGTCTTCAGTTACAGCATCCAGACTGAAGGAATAGTGGTATTTTGCTTGCAAGAGATTCCATTAACAGAGCAATAAATAATAACATACATGCATTAACACGAGCTGTTCACTTCCTTTCCATTTGATAAATGGTGGTTAGGTAGCTGTACAAAGTTTTAGCACTTATCGTGGCATTAATATGTGTTTTGAATTATTCAGTGTAGATAATTATTTTGGGGAGTGGCTGGTAGTGTATGGTTTTTATTTTCATTTTAACTGCCACGAAGTTTTCAATTTCTTGCCTTGTCTCTGTAGGCAGTTTGTTAATGAGTATTAGAATACGAGAGTACATAACGTTACTTTAAATTCCAAACAAAGAGACAAGGTCTAGGTGGAATTATTTTTGTGCTTTGCATAGTGGTTGTGTAAGCTGTCGTTATTTTTAATTTCATTTTTATTACTAGCCACAAAAAATATGAAGGGGTATCTGAGTTTCAGATCTTCCATAAATTGACAAGAAGAGACGGTCAGAAATAAGCTCTAATAGTACTACTGGTTCCACTAGAAATAACGTTTTATGATCAAGAAATTCTCACTATTTCAATTACGAAAAAAGTCAAAATTATTTGTAAAATACTGATTCTAAAAAGTTTGCAATCAATTCTTTGGGAAACATCAAGTAGACAATGAGTAGAAATTTTATATTCCTACCTTTTTTGTAGACTGAAATTTATAATTCCCAGTAATGCAGTCAAAGGACATGAAAATACAAGATCACTCCTTTGAGACTCGAATGTGTCCCTCATAAAGTTAAATATTTGTCGATAGAGAATGAGAGAGCAAGTGAGAGAGAGAGAGATAAAGTTTCATATTCCAAAATTTCAATCTCTGACGATCAAAGCTGTGTCAGACAGACATAAAATTGGATTTTTAAATTTCTGCCAGAATTTGAATTAGCCACCTTCGATTCTAAAACCATTTGCGAGGGAGGGAGAACTAGTCAAATTTTGAAGTTCTCAATAATCTTTGAATTTCCCACTGTAAGTGAAGTCAAGATTTATATACCTCCAGCACAAATAAACTTACCAATAACATTGATCTATCTACAAATTAGCTACTTTCCCCTCGTTTTATGTAGCTTTGAATTTTTTTTCGTAAATTAGTATCCTCATGAGGAATCTGGCAACAAGACAGTGTCATCTGGAAATGAACATAATGGTGTAAACAGTATTACCTCTCCAGGGGACGCCACCTTGACGAAGCACTGTCCGTGCAGGTGGAGAGGCTTGCGTATCTGCAAGAAGCTGAGGGCTATGTCGAAGGTAGAGGACCTACTGCTGGAAAGACTCAGCCGATGGATCAGACTAAGAGTGTCCCACAACGCCCCATCTTCCCTATCCACTTCTAGCCCTACCCTATTCCCTGACCCAACCCAAGGTGTGATGCGATCTGTGCTGAGGGGTGCCTGGCACATGGGAAGATGTGTCGCAAACGGAGCCTCAGTGATACCAGGTGACCTCCCTGAGTATTCGTGGTGTGAACCTTCTAGATCCCCAACTCTCGTGGTACCAACATGGACACGACTACAGAAAAAGAAAAAGAAACTGAGGGACAAATTGAGACCTCAGATACCCAAACATCCGGGACTGAACCGATGGAAGGCATTTCCACTACTGAATCAGGGCCTATACCTGAGCCAGAAGTGGGAACTGTAGCTGAGAAGCTAGACCAGATTAAGATCAAAGGCTTGCTGGGGCCCAAAGGAGGAAGCTACTCAGAGAACAGAGGGAAAAAGGAAGGAAAATAATGGCTTCATAAACACAAGTGGAGGGAAGAAAGGGACTAGAACCCAAGCCCCCCAAGAAAAAAACTGTCTCAGGTTGAAGGGGACACGCAGAGCCCCACAACGTCAAAGACAGGTAGTAAGTGGATAAGGGAGGAATCAAAGACTCCCTCCTCCCTGGATAAGCGAGTCCAGAAAAATCTGAGTCAAAAATAGGGAAACAGACCTATAGTACTGCAGTCTCAGTCTTTAGGATGGCAGTTATCCAGGAAGGTTATCCACTAGTGGCCATTACCTCGCAGCAGGAGGAGCTAGTACGGATGACCCTCTTTGAAAAGATTGGGGAGGGACGCTGGCCCAGGTCCCAACTTCATGAGGGTCTATCTAGATCGTGGTGCATTCATTTTTGTCTGTGAGGGAGTGCACACAGTAGAATGACTCAAAAATAAGGTGCCCATATTATCCCCGTGGGAAGATGCGAAGGTGCTGGTCAAGACGGCAGCGAAGCTTCTTAAGACCGCAAAGATATCATTATGGGTACCCAAGGCCCTTAAGGAAGTCTCTCCTAAGAGTGTGTTCGGGAAAATGGGGGCCCAGAACCCAAAAGTCCCGACAGAAGACTGGAGAGTGATTAACCAGAAGGTTTCTCCGTGAGGACGAACCCTGGTGGTGGAGGTTGGTGAGAAGTCCCTGAAGGAGATGCGGGAGCAGGACCTGTAACTGTTTTTAGGGTTCTCGAAGGTCACCATCAGGGTTTTTAAAGACCTCAAAGATGGCAGTAAGACAGAGCAGATTAATCTGCAGCACAGTAAAGAGGCCTCTGCTGCCCTGAGCCGCTACCTGGGGAGACAGGAAGTAGACATTGCTCGGATACAAGAGCCCTACTTATACACAGGGAGTGTGTCGGGCCTCAGAGGCACTGGAGGTAAGCTGATCTATGCAAGGAATCTAAGAAACTCCAGAACATGCATCTATGTTAGAAATGGCATTTCTTTCATGCCAGTGATGGATTTCTGCTCTAGGGACTTGGTGACCATCAAAATGCGGCAATGTGAGGAAGATATCACGAGGGAAATTATTTTGGTCTCAGCGCACCTTCCTTACGAAGACAGTTCCCCCCCTCCCTTGGAGGTGAGGAGACTGGTAGACTTGTCATCGGCAAGGTGACCAACTGCTGGTGGGGTGCGACGCCAATGCCCACAACCTAGTGTGGGGCAGCAAGGACACCAACAGTAGAGGTGAGTGCCTTCTTGAACTCCTCTTAGCTAACAACTTAGAGGTCCTGAATAGGGCAATGAACCTACATTCAGGAATAGCAGAAGGGAAGAAGTAATTGACATAACATTTGGTTCCATGACGATGAGCAGCTATGTCAAACAATGGCATGTGGTGTTGGAGCCATCCTCATTGGACCACATGTGCATTAAATTCAAGGTTGAAATGTGAATCAGACAGACCATGACTTATAGAAATCCCAGGAAAACAGACTGGGAGACATATAGGAGCGATCTTGACCTAGGCTTATCGGAAATTAAAACCATGATAAGGAAGCCAATTGAATTTGAGGAAGTAGCAGAGGCTGTTACCTCTGCCATAGTAACCTCATATCAGGACTGCACAATCACCAGGAAGTGCACAAATACGAGTGTTCCTTGGTGGAATAACAAATTGGAAACGCAAAGAAAACAGGTACAGAGACTATTTAATATTGCGAGACGTAAAGGACTATGGGCTAAATATCGTGAGGCCCTTGCAATAAGACAAGGAAACAAGGCATCCTGCAAGGTATTCTGGGAGGAAGTGGAAGGCACAGCTGCACAAGCCAGACTTCACAAGATTCTCACTAGAGTACCAACTAATCCAGAAGGTACGTTGAGGAAGGAGGATGGGGAATACACAAAGACAGCACATGAGATGCTGGAATTGCTCCTCAAAACTTACTTTCCTCAATATGCTCTGCCGGATAACACAGACCAGTGTGTGACCCCAGAGAGACAACGGTTATCAGGCACTCGAAGAGAGGACTGGGAATAGGCCAAGGAGTGTGTGAACTGCAACAAAATCCAGTGGGCAGTGGAAACATTCCAACCGTTCAAGTCACCTGGCCCAGATGGAGTCCTATGCAGATTATTTAGGGTGAGCTTAGCAGTAGGAATCATTCCCAATGTTTGGAGAGCAGTGAAGGTTGTCTTCATTACAAAGCCAGGGAGAATTGATCATACCAAGGCCAAGGATATGAGACCAATCAGTCTGTCCTCCTTCATTCTCAAAACATTGGAAAAACTGGTTAATGTATATTTTGCGAAGAGGAGGCTAAGTATGGTCCCTCTACACCTGAACCAACACGCATATCAACCAGGTAAATCATGTGAGACAGATCTCCACCAACTCGTCAGGAAGGTAGAAAAAGCACTTCACTTCCAAGAAATAGCCCTCTGCATCTTCCTGGATATCGAGGGGGCCTTTAGTAACATGACCTTCGATTCCATGGCAAGGGCAGCAGAGGTGCATGACCTGGGGACCACTAAATGTAGGTGGATCAGAGCCATGCTTAGAGGAAGGAAGTTAGAGGCTACCATGATGAATGAAAAGATGGTATTTAAGATCACTAGAGGCTGCTCACAAGGAGGAGTTTTGTCTCCTCTATTGTGGAATCTAGTGGTGAACGAACTCATTGAGGAACTAAATTCGAGACAGTGCTTCTGCCAAGGATATGCAAATGACCTTATCATAGTAATACTTGGCAATTTCACTGACACAGTCAGGAATAGGGCACAAGGAGGGTTGGAAATTGAGCAAAAATGAGAGTTAATCCTAAGAAGGCTGTTGTGGTGCCATTTACAAAGAGACACATTCAGCATGCAAGTTGGAATCTAAAGCTCTTCGACGAAACTCTACCTATGAAGGGGACAGTGAAATATCTAGGGGTAACCTTGGATGAGAAGCTAACTTGGACCCCTCATATTAAGAGTATATTCTCCGAGGCAAAAAGCACTTTAGTGAGTACTAGGAGGGTTTGTGGCAAAAACTGGGGCCTAAGCCCCAGGGGTATACACTGGATATACACCACAGTGGTTAGACCTAGGATTTCCTATGAGGCCGTAGTGTGGTGGAAGAAGGTTGCTGCTAAAGAGCTTGCTAAGGAGCAGAGATTGGCCTGCTTAGCCATAACGCGCGGAATTAGCAGCACACCAACTGCTGGAATGGAAGCCATGCTGGATATGCCTCCACTTCATCTTTGGGTTAAGATGGAGGCAGCAACTGGGGCATACAGACTTAAAACTGGCCAAAACTGGGTGTCATTCCGATATCCAGAATCACACTCTAACATAGTGAGTGAAGTAAACATAGGTATGGCTGGAGAAATGCCTGCCGACTCCCAACTGTTTCGAAAAGCCATACAACATAATTATTGGAGGTAGGGAGCAGTGGGAGAAAACAGTTCGAGACCATATGGGGGATATCGTTTGGTTCACCGATGGGGCGAAAACAGATCAAGGCGTTGGGACAGGGTTGTACAGGGTTCAGCCAAGACTGGAGAGCAGCATCTCTCTAGGGAAACTGGCCTCTGTATTCCAAGCCGAAATTACTGCAATCATGGGAATATGAGTAGGTGCTACAATGACATCTACAGTGGCATCTACATCTATTCAGACAGCCACGCAGCCCTGATATCATTGGCAGCTCCTGCAACAAGATCTAAGATTGTTGCAGATTGCTACAGGGCCCTGGTGGAGCTAGGGGGAAGCAATAGGATGTACCTAGTGTGGGTCCCTGGCCACTCAGGGATCTGTGGCAATGAACAAGCCGATAGATTGGCTAGGATGGGGGCAACAACTCCATTTATTGGACCAGAACCTGTCTTGGCAATCACCAAGGCTATGATCAAATTAGAACTACGGAACTGGCTTAGGAAACAGCACATAGGATATTGGACCAAGGTCCATAAACAAAAACATGGTAAAGTAATGATGCCCAAACCATGTTTTAAAAGAAGCTCTGTAATCCTGGGATTGAACAGGAAAGACGCCTGGAATTGTTTCAGCAATGACACTACTTTGATTATTATGTAAGTGTGTTTCTGATTTATTCCTTGAACTACACAAACATTAAAAAATTGTTTGATTTTTCAATTTTTTCTTTTTTCTTCATTACTATTTCATCTCTGGTTCTGATTGGTGTAATGTGAGTTAAGTTTCTTTAGATTTATATTAAAATATATAGAATATAGTACACATGTTTGTATTGTGCAGATTTATTTATGAAAACCAAAAACATCCAGTTCAGCTCACTGTATACATTCTGGAAAAATGGTCTGTAGTATTACTAGCTTCAAAAAGTTATGTAACATCCCTTGCAGAGATTTTTTATATTAATCTGAAGAATAATTGAACTGTGAACCAGTTTAACCAAAGTAGATGCCACTTAGCTATAAGTCAAGACAGCATCCAACAGAAAAATCTATGGCATAAACAAGGAGTGTGTGGTCGTGTCTTGGAAAGTCCTTTGCTGACGTCCAACTTGATGGCGTTCAATGTCTGTTAATTCCCATCATGAGGCCATAATCACGACAGAATTCTTTTTACATGAGTCATCTGAGCGCAAATGACAGCTCAACAAACGCACTTCCCTTTTATACCTTGTGTACGTGATGCCATTGTCATTTGTAAACGTGCATATCGTTATCCCATGCCTTTTGCCTCCTCAGCACAAACTGCAACAGACTTCCGGAAACAATCTTGCCTATAAGCAACTTCACAGCCGAGTTAGTCAGTGAGAAATGTAAGATTCAGATATCCCCAATCGTTGACTGACAACATTTGCAGGCCCCAAGTCTTACGAAAACGTTCATGTTGTCTTGAAACAGGGAAACCTGAATCTACTGCTGCCCTAATTCCTCTCAAGGATCTAAATCGCTGTCTTGGCACACCAGTGCTTTTACATGATCACCCTACTGGTATATCCCACTACCTTTTGGGACAGATGGAATCTGCACAGCGGATTAATGGCTGTTCGGCTGTGCTACTACTACCAGCAGTAATAGAAGTAGTAGTAGTAGTAGTGTAAGTATTGTTCATTAGTGGATCACTTTTACAAGAATATTTGAATTTCTTGGTGTTACAGTTTAATAACAAAGAAACACATAATTCATAAATACAGCAAATTGTATGCTTATAGGTCTACTTTGACAAGAATAGGATAGGTAGTGAGAGTTTTTGCATGTTTATTCTCATGCCAGAAGGTCTGGGGGACCACGGCCATTCACTACTGTAAGAAAATGAAACACCTACAGCGGTCCTTATGTTGTCATTTATTGTATAGCTACCAATTTCAGCGCTTCAATTCACCATCTTGAGACCTTAGCTGATGCTAAAGGCGTTATCACGATCCATATATATGATGCATCAGTGCCCAACAACTGGTTTACACAGACTACCTGTAACTGTGATGTCGTCTCTCCAGTCATCGACTGCCAACTGACTCAGTCTGTACCTTGCAGACAAGAGGAGACTAAAAAGTCCAAGATACATATTGCAGGTAGTAGGAAGTAATAGGACAGAGACAGTAGGAACAGCTCATGTTTAAAATAGGGAAAAATGTTGTCATGAGCAAATGGAAGTCTTGCCAACTGTGGAGCAAAAATTATCTGCAATACTTTGCACTTTCTGGTTAAGCGTCATGTTCAAATTGACCTTTGGCAACAAACAATTGAGCCAAGTGACAATTCGTTTCTGATGGATACATCAGTTGCAAATGTTCCTATGGCACAAGGCACACCCATTGCTAAGGTAGTACCATATGAACTATATACTAGGTCATTAAAAGTTGTTTCGCATGACAGAGTATCAGCAGGCACAAGAAAGCTGTTTTGGGTTACAGTAGATCCCAATGTACCACAGCAAGCTTTATGTTCAATAGAACCAGTGTCTAGTAATGACATGTTGGTAAACAACATTGTTTTACACAAATAAGTATAGCACATGCTTGGTGCTGTGGTTGGCAGGAGAGCCAACTGGGTTACTAAAAGGAGGTCGAAATGCACGCGTTTTAGCTCACGCAAGCTGGCGTGAGGTCTGGAACATGACAAGGGAATTAGAATTGAGAAAAACGGACGTAGCTGGTGGAATACTTAAGATTAATCCATTAATGACGAACGTCGCTCTTGACATTACATGATTCACAGTATCAATAGTAACTGATAATGCCGCCTTGCTAGGTCGCAGCAAAATACGTAGCTGAAGGCTATGCTAACTATCGTCTCGGCAAATGAGAGCGTATTTTGTCAGTGAGTCATCGCTAGCAAAGTCGGCTGTACAACTGAGGCGAGTGTTAGGAAGTCTCTCTAGACCTGCGGGAGAAAAGGCGGCGCGTCGCCATAGGGCAAAATGGAAGGCTGGGGCTGAGGCGGGCCAGTAGATGGGTCCCCGGGGCGCTGACCGGACGGCACCGTTGCTGAAAGCAGACGGCGAACGGCAGATCCCGTGCGATGACAGAGGCGCAGCTGATTGAGATGCCGATGCACCTCACCAGAGGCCCCCAAAACGAGATACATAGCGCGTCCGAGGCAGCGAAGAATGTGCCCTTCGAGCCAACGCCGTGAACCTCGATATTGGCGATAGTAGACAACGTCGCCTGGAGCAAAAGCAGGTGTCTGCCGCTGCACAGGAACCTGATGCGGCGGATGTAGCAAAGACATCAAGGTTCGATGTGGGCGAACGTGGAGCAACTCCGCCGTGAGCGACCATCTCGGGGCTGAGAGCGATACGAGGTCAAAAAGAGCAATAACGCGTTCTCCCGAGAATGCGACTCTTTCAATTTCAACATCTGTGACTTGAAAGTCCTGAACAATCGTTCAGCGGCACCGTTTGACTGTGGCGAAAACGGCGCGGACGTCAGATGTTGAATACCATTGTCCTTGCAGAATGACTGAAATTCTGCCAGCATGAATTGTGGGCCATTGTCGGAAACAATAGTCTGTGGAAGACCTTCAATGCAAAAGATAGCGGATAACGCTTGGATGGTGGCAGATGACGTCGTGGAAGACATCCGGACAACAAAAGGAAAATTACTGGATGAATCTACCACAACCAACCATCGAGCATTCCGGAACGGACCAGCAAAATCGATGTGTAAGCGTTGCCAAGGGGAAGTGGCTTTTGGCCATGCAAAGAATTTCCGCGGTGGTGCTGATTGTTGTTCGACACACACCACGCAAGAAGAGCACATATTCGTAATCGCGGCATCGATTCTGAAACAGGTACAGTGCTGACGAGCAAGTTGTTTCGTTCTCACTATACCCCAATGTCCTCGGTGAAGAAGCTGTAAGACAGAGGACTGTAACGAACGTGGTACCACGAGCCTGGACTGATCATTATCAGAACGCAACAGCAAAACACCACGTCGTACAAAATGTCTCTCCTTGTGAGCAAAAAATCGGCGAACCAACGGGTCCCCGATCCGTGACTTGGACAAGGGGCATTGCGTAGCAACAAAACGCAGAACGGGAGCAAGGACAGGGTCGGCAGCTGTGGCTGTAGCTACACGACGAAAATCAATCGGAAACGATTCGTCCACGTCATCGGTTTCCGCATCAATGAACATGCAAGCAAGTTCGGAGGAATCGAATGCCCTATCCTCAGCAACAGGCAAGCGGGACAACGCATCGGCGTTTCCGTGCTTAGCAGTGGAGCGATACAAGATATCGTAGCGGTACTGCGAGAGGAAAATAGACCAGCGAATGAATTTCTGCGCTGTACGTGGAGGTACAGGCTTGGTCGGATGAAAAAGCGATGTCAAAGTTTTGTGGTCTGTGATTATGGTAAGGTGACGACCATATAAGAAATCATGAAACTTTGTAACACCAAATACGAGAGCCAATGCTTCTTTCTCGACCTGTGAATAATTTCTTTGCGCAGACGAGAGCAATTTGGACGCAAAGGCAATAGGAAGACCATGCGATCCATCTTTGTGCGCAAGCACAGCACCGATCCCGAAATCCGATGCATCCACCATCAACAAAAGGGGCTTCTGGGGATCGAATGGCGTAAGGCCAGTATTGGAAAGCAACGCCGATTTCAACTGGCGAAAGGCGCGTTCGCATTCCGTCGTCCAGACGAACCGAATGCCCTTACGGCGTAAGCGATGGAGCTGAGCTGAAATGGAAGAGGCGTGTGGTATATACCGATGGTAGTAATTTATTTTTTCCAGCACACTCTGGAGCTGCTTCAAATTCTGCGGCGACGGCAAGTCTTGTATGGCACGGAGGTGCGTTGGACTGGGATGTATGCCCTGGCATTGAGTACATGTCCCAAATATAGCAAGTACCGTGCATAAAACACACATTTGTCCTTCCGCAAGCGAAGACCATTTTGTCACAAGACCTGAGATAATGTTCTGAGATTGGCCAAATGTTCTTCTTCCGTCTTTCCAGAGACCACAATATCGTCCAGATAATTTGCTGCAGTAGCGACCGACGCACAAACAGTTTGTAGATATTGCTGAAACAATGCAGGGGCGGATGCACACCCGAATGGCAGTCGTTTGAATCGATACAACCCAAGATGCGTGTTAACCACCATAACGCGCTGGGATTCTTCGTCAACCGGTATTTGCAAGTACTCATCTGCTAGGTCCAACTTCGAAAAATATTTACCCGGGCCCAGTTTGTCAAAAAGATGTTCCGGGCGGGGTAAAGGAAAAGTTGCAATCACTAGTTGTGGATTCACTGTTGCCTGGAAGTCCACATCAAGTCTCAACTTTCCGGAAGGTTTTGGCAAAATTACTACCGGTGATGCCCAGAGAGAAGCCTGCACACGTTCAATTACACCTTGTGATTCAAAATCGTGTAATGTTTTTGCAACCTCATCATGCAATGCGTGGGGAACATTGCGCGCTCTGAAAAATTTCGGTTGCGCGTTTACTTTCAGTTCCAAATGTGCTTTATAGTTCTTAGCGCAACCGAGGCCCGGTGCAAAAATGTCTGCAAATTCTTCACATAGACGAGAAACACTGTCTGAAGGCACCGTCTGGTTCACTGATAGGACCTGATTGACTATAGACAAGTTAAACAACTGAAATAAATCGAAACCAAACAAGTTCACTGCAGAAGAAGAACAAAGGACGTAAAATGACACAAGTTTTGTTAGTCCTCTGTATGTTGCAAGAAGGCTGCACTGTCCTAACACAGGGATACCTTGACCGGAATAACTACTTAATTTAATATTTGCGGCACGCAACGGAGGTGTGCCCAGCAGTGTGTAAGTGTCCTGATTGATCAGTGAAACTGCAGCTCCTGTATCGAGCTGGAATGGTATCACTTTACCGTTAATGTCCAAGCCTACATAAAGGTTGTTGTCCTGCTGACGACAAGAGCGACTGTCTCGTGCAGCGTGAACTGAAACTGGTACAGAATCACTTGCGACTTGACGGGAGTTCCGGCGATGTCGACGCACACTATTTTTGGGACGAACGCAGTTACTGTTAGAGATAGTGGCACTGGGCGGAGTGGAATTAACTACATGAATTTTCATGGGCGAAGTTTCGCAAGCCTGAGTATCCTTGGTTAGATTCCGATTCCGGCGCGAAGCAAAGGGCCTGGAACGGTTTTGAGCTTACGATATGAGCTTTTTCTGGCAAACACTCTGAACATGTCCTTTTATATTACAATAAAAGCAAATAGCTTGGCGTGACGGCAATTATCGTGCTATTGTTTAGTAACACACCCGGGCATGATTTGATCACTGCATTTGGTTGCCTGCGCGACACACGTGGCTGAGAGCCTGGCGGCAGCGGCCTATTCCGAGCTGGGATGCCGCGTGCGAAGAGTATGCGTACTGATGCGACGGGTGTGGCGGATCGCCGTCCGGCGGAGCTTGCTTCGTCGGCGGCCCCATACGGCCCCCCACTTACGACGACCACGCGCACGACCACGGACACCGCAGGGACTTCTAAAAGGACCAAGACTGCCGCAGCCGGTGACGTCACATTGCCGATCACTACCATCGGCACCACTACTATCACCACCACAACCATCACATCCACGATTGTCTGCCCCTCCCCTACCACTCCCGGTTGCAGTTTCATTGATGCAGCCATCAATGAAACTGCACCTAGGGCCAGGAATAGGGAAATCTGCGCACCAGGGCCCCCTTCACGTGGGACAAGCCCGCGTGCGCCGCGTACTAGATCCCGCTCCACCCTCCCCCCCCCCCCCCCACCAGATCACCAATCGACATGCCGGACATAGAGGACGCTGTATGCGTCCCACAACAGCTTCCGGCACCTGAAGATGATGTCGCGTCGTCATTGATGTCTGACGCAGACATACAGGAGGGTCTCCAAGAGAAACTCATCGCCCTCCGTGATGCCGCGGAGGAGGGAGGCCGGCAGGTCGACAGTGCTCGGCTGCAGGCCCTCCTCTTCCCCAATATGACTGCCGCAGCCGACGACAGCGATGACGGGAGCGTGATGGAGTTCGACGACGACCATCGGCGCCCGGTCGCTGAGCGTCGGAAGCGGCAGTTAGCCTCGTCCGACTCCGATGCTACGCAGCCTGCCGAACGCGGGCTAACCAAGAAGAAGAAGGCCGTTACTGACGCGGAAGGGTTCCAGATGCCGCGCAAAACGGCACCCCGCCGTCAGTTCACCACGTCGCTGACGGATGTGCCCGTCAGTAACACATTTGCTGCTACTGATGGCACCGCAGACACCCCCCCAAATCCTCCTCCCCCCCACCCTCAGCCACCCCCCCTGCTCCACCACCCATCTATATCCAGCACAAAGGGCCCTACAAAGAGCTCGCAGACATCCTGACCCCTCACACGGACTACCCCTTCCGTGTAAAGTGGTCAGGAAACGACAACTATCGACTGTCTGTCCAGTCTCCCTCCGACCTTGCCAAGACACTCATTATATTGAGCAAGCTGAAAATAGGTTTCTCCACCCCCCCCCCCCCCCACAAGGACCCGCCGCCTCTACATCGTCGTCAGAGGGCTTCCCATGGAGTACTCTGACGATGACCTGAGGAAGGCACTCACATCATTAAATATCACCCCCACAGTCATATCACGCATCATCTCCCCTCGAACCCGTCGCCCCACTCCACTCTTCTTCGTCTCCGCCCCTGACACGCCGGAGAACCGCCACCTCCTAACCCTCTCGATCCTCGATCACGCCAGCGTGACGATCGAGAAACCGCGCTCCAAGAGGATGACCCTGGTGTGCTATCGGTGCCAGGGACTGGCGCACTTCGCAGTTGACTGCACCCGTGAGGTGCGTTGCGTGAAGTGTGCCGGTGGACACGCCTCCTCGGAGTGCTCTAAACCCCGAGACGCCCCCCACCTGTGCCCGCTGTGGCGGGAATCACACGGGCAGCTACATGGGCTGCCCAAAAATTAAATTATTCAGGGAAAATCAAGCCAGGGCTGCAAGGCCATCGGCGGCGACCCGCGGGGGCACCAGTTATTCTGGTGCCCTGGCGGGATCGGCGCCGCGAGCTTACTCCCAACGTGCGTCTCGCTCCCATCCCGCCCCTCTGGGCTCCTACCCAACCCCCCTCCTCTCCATCCCCATCCCACCCCCCCCCCCAGCAGTCTTCCCACACCTCCCCACCCAGCAGGCGTTAAGCACTGCTCCCCCCTCCCCACAGCGGGTGTCACGCTCCGCTGTTCCTTCCCCATCCAACCAGCAGTTGTCAAGCACTGCTGCCCCCCTCCCCACCCCGGTACAGCAGCACCCTATCCCAACCCCACCCTCTGTTCCCACCCACTTCAGCGACCTCATCAACAATGTTGTTGAGGCACTGACCTTGGCAATCTCCACCACTTTCCACTCCCTCCTTCAAACCATCCTGCACCAACTTGCCACTGCCCTCTCCCAATCCATGTCCCCCCCACCACCACCACTCCCGTTCCAACCAGTCATGGCTGTTAGACATCACGGACTGACAGCCATGATCTGGAACTCCAACGGCCTCCCCAAACAACAGGGCGAGTTCCGACAATTCCTCCTAGATGAGGAGGTTGATATCTGCCTTGTTGCTGAGACGCACCTCAAACCTGGTGTTTTTGTCCGTGTAGCGAACTACTCCTGCTACAGGACAGACAGGCCCACCGCCTATGGTGGCATGGCGGTGTACGTACGTAACTCCCTCCGTCACCACCCCATTCCCCACTTGTTGTCCACACAGTGAGGGGTCCCATCACGTTCGTGGCTCTTTATAGACCACCTCGAGGCCTTCTTGAAACACCAGACTACGAGGCATTGCTGTCGCTCGGCAACGACATCTTCGTTGGCGGTGACTTCAATGCCAAACATGCTGCCTGGAATAGTAGATTAACAAACACATCTGGTCGTCGACTTCTCCGGGTCGCTGAGCGGCAACACGCCCGCACCATCGGCCCACATGACCCCACCATATACCCCACTGGAGGACGTCTCCCAGATGTCTTAGACATCGCAGTGGTGAAAGGTCTACCCCACCCCATCACTGCAGCCACCCGCATCGCTCTAGCCTCTGACCACCGGCCGGTCATCTACTCCATCGATCTCGTTGGAGTCCCGACCGCGCCGAGTGAAGGCCTGAACATCCGCGGATTTGACTGGCAGTCTTACCAGCGACGGGTCGAAGCAGCCCTACCCACAATCCCTGCTGCCGATCAAACTGACGCAGATCGCACCCTCATTCACCTCACCACCATAGCCCTAGATGCTGCAGCAGCAGCGACCCCTCACCGTCCACTCCAGCCCCCAGACCATCTGCGTCCGCTCCCCCACAACATCCTTGCTCTCATCACAGAGAAAAACCGGACCATCCGAGAATGGCAGCTCACTCGGAATCCGGCAACCAAGCGCCTCATCAATAGATTACAGCGCCAAATCAAGGCTGCGGTGCAAGACCACCGCAATCAGGCATGGGAGAACAAAATCTCTGCCATTGACCTGAGTGACACGTCCGCTTGGCGGCTCACAAAAAGCCTTCTGAGACGAGAGCAAAGGATTCCCCTCCCTCCAGGTCGGCAATGATTTTGTGTCCGAACCAGACGCCAAGGCAAATGCCTTGGCTGATGTCTTCGCACGCAACTTCACCCCGGTCAATGACCCCATTGACCCCGACCACATCCGCCTGGTAACGGCACGCCTCCCACAATTCCTTGCCGTTCGGGACCCTGAGGATGAAATCACCCCCATCAATGAAGAAGAGGTTGTACTGCAATTGCGGTACCTCAAATCCAAGAAAGCTGGCGGCCCCGATAAGCTGACAAATGCCCTCCTCAAGCAGCTACCCCCAGCCTCTATTCCCATCCTGACGGCCACCTTCAACAACATCCTCACAACCAGGCAATATCCCACTGCCTGGAAACATGCTGAGGTGGTCGCCATCCCCAAGGCTGGGAAGGATCTTCACCCCTGCCAGCTACCGCCCCATCAGCCTCTTGCCCGCCATTTCCAAGGTGTTCGAGAGGCTGTACCTTAAACGACTGCTCATCCATATTGCTCGAGAACGAGTCCTCCCTGATGAGCAGTTTGGCTTCAGGCAGGGACACGTAACCACTCACCAACTGCTGCGCCTTGTAGAAGAGGAACTGGACGCCATAGAACGTAGGGAGTACTTCGGGGCCATACTCCTCGACGTGTCCAGAGCGTTTGACTCGGTCTGGCACGAAGGGCTGCTCTACAAATTATTTTCCCTTGGCTTTCCAGTGTCTCACGCAAGGCTAATAGCCACATACCTGGAAGGTCGCACCTTCCACGTTAGGATATCTGATGGGAAATCTACACGACGACGCATTAGGTCAGGAGTACCACAAGGCAGCGTACTTGGACCGCTACTCTACTCCCTCTTCACAGCCGATCTGCCCTCTGCGCCGAGGGTACATTTAGCTCTCTACGCAGATGATACTGCACTCTTCTCTCGTTCTCGGAGTGCGGCAGGTCTACAACAGCGGCTCCAGGGTGCTACAGAATCCTTAACCGATTGGGCTAGGACCTGGCGTCTGGCATTTAATCCCTCCAAGACCCAAGCCCTTATCATCTGCCGACGCCATATTCCCATTCGGCTCCCTCAGGTGACGGTCCTTGGTACCCCAGTCCCCTGGACTCGTACTGCGAAGTACTTGGGTGTTACCCTGGACCAGCGCCTCACCTGGCGCCCCCACATCGACGACGTGCGTCGTAAGGCAATGGGGCGGCTCTGCCTGCTCTACCCTCTCATCATTCCAACCTCTTCACTCCCCACACACCTTGCTGTTAGATTGTACACCTCCCTTGTTCGTCCCATCCTTGAATATGCTGCGGTGGTGTGGGGCAATGCTGCCCCCACCCACCTCCGCCGACTCCAAACCGTCCAGAATCGGGCTCTCCGGGATGCCCTCCACCTCCCTTTCGACTTCCCAACCCAAGAACTCCACAACCTGGCCGACGTGCCGCTCCTTCGCACCCACATCCTATCTGCAGCCAATTCCTTCTACCAACAAACACGTCACTCTCCTAATCCCTTAATCCTCTCCCTGGGTACCTGTGTTCATCGTCTAGCCACCACTCGATGGCCAGACCTTCTTTTCCGCCCCCCATGAATTCGCATACATAAGCCACCTCATCTCATGTCACCTACTCTTTCTCACATCATCGATCATCCACCACCATGTCATGTCATTCACCCTCACAAGCACGCCACCCCCCCTCCTTCCACCCACTCTGCCCCCCAATGATGGCCTAATCACGACAGGCCCTTCCTCTTTCCACTTCTCAAGCTGTCACTCTCTGACTGCTTTCTCTTCCCCCCCCCCCCCCCAAACCATTACTTCAATTTGTCTGCCACCATCAAGACGCCGCTACGAGGAAGAGGTGGCCAGGATAATGGCCTTTCGATTTCACTCACTCTAACTATTCCTCCTTCTATCCTTTATTCTATAATTTAGTATAATATTCCTGGCTAGTCAACGGGCTGTTCCTTTTCCGCCATCTTCTACTGTCCCTTTCTCTGTCCTGTCTTCTTTTATATATACACTCCTGGAAATTGAAATAAGAACACCGTGAATTCATTGTCCCAGGAAGGGGAAACTTTATTGACACATTCCTGGGGTCAGATACATCATATGATCACACTGACAGAACCACAGGCACATAGACACAGGCAACAGAGCATGCGCAATGTCGGCACTAGTACAGTGTATATCCACCTTTCGCAGCAATGCAGGCTGCTATTCTCCCATGGAGACGATCGTAGAGATGCTGGATGTAGTCCTGTGGAACGGCTTGCCATGCCATTTCCACCTGGCGCCTCAGTTGGACCAGCGTTCATGCTGGACGTGCAGACCGCGTGAGACGACGCTTCATCCAGTCCCAAACATGCTCAATGGGGGACAGATCCGGAGATCTTGCTGGCCATGTTAGTTGACTTACACCTTCTAGAGCACGTTGGGTGGCACGGGATACATGCGGACGTGCATTGTCCTGTTGGAACAGCAAGTTCCCTTGCCGGTCTAGGAATGGTAGAACGATGGGTTCGATGACGGTTTGGATGAACCGTGCACTATTCAGTGTCCCCTCGACGATCACCAGAGGTGTACGGCCAGTGTAGGAGATCGCTCCCCACACCATGATGCCGGGTTTTGGCCCTGTGTGCCTCGGTCGTATGCAGTCCTGATTGTGGCGCTCACCTGCACGGCGCCAAACACGCATACGACCATCTTTGGCACCAAGGCAGAAGCGACTCTCATCGCTGAAGACGACACGTCTCCATTCGTCCCTCCATTCACGCCTGTCGCGACACCACTGGAGGCAGGCTGCACGATGTTGTGGCGTGAGCGGAAGACGGCCTAACGGTGTGCGGGACCGTAGCCCAGCTTCATGGAGACGGTTGCGAATGGTCCTCGCCGATACCCCAGGAGAAAAAGTGTCCCTAATTTGCTGGGAAGTGGCGGTGAGGTCCCCTACGGCACTGCGTAGGATCCTACGGTCTTGGCGTGCATTCGTGCGTCACTGCGGTCCGGTCCCAGGTCGACGGGCACGTGCACCTTCCGCCGACCACTGGCGACAACATCGATGTACTGTGGAGACCTCACGCCCCACGTGTTGAGCAATTCGGCAGTACGTCCACCCGGCCTCCCGCATGCCCACTATACGCCCTTGCTCAAAGTCCGTCAACTGCACATACGGTTCACGTCCACGCTGTCGCGGCATGCTACCAGTGTTAAAGACTGCGATGGAGCTCCGTATGCCACGGCAAACTGGCTGACACTGACGGCGGCGGTGCACAAATGCTCCGCAGCTAGAGCCATTCGACGGCCAACACCGCGGTTCCTGGTGTGTCAGCTGTGCCGTGCGTGTGATCATTGCTTGTACAATCCTCCAGCAGTGTCCGGAGCAAGTATGGTGGGTCTGACACACCGGTGTCAATGTGTTCTTTTTTCCATTTCCAGGAGTGTATATTAAAAAAAAACCACAAGCACAAAAGTCAAGCAATAACAAAAAAATCAAGACATCCCATCTCCCAACAACATCATGCCAGAAGGAGAAGCGCCTTAAGGGCGCTAGAACTTCGTTCACAGCAGAGGGTTCAACCCTCCACAATGTGCGCGGCGGCGGCGGCGGCGGCAGCGGCGCGGCCGGACGCGAGGGCTGTTTACTGCTCCGTGCAGCTCGCCCGGCGGGCCGGTTAACCTGACACACTGCTGGCAAAGTTTCAAATGATTCCTGAGCAAAGTCAAGTGTGTCCTGCCGATCCAATGTGTCCATCACTTGTTGAATGGAGGGATTGACTAGTTTCAAAATCTGTTCCCTTATACGAACATCAGAAACGTTCTGTGCAATTGTATCACGTTCCATAGTATCTGAATACGGGAGGCCACATTGACACTCAATAGCACAATGGCTAGTAAGGCTTTGCAAGGTTGCAACCCACTCCTGATTAGTCTGACCTGCCATACGTTTTGTACGAAAGAAGGTACACCTTTTGGCAACAACATTGACTGATTCTTTGAAATATGCGTCTAATGCAGACAAAATTTCGTCGTAGGACAGAGTTGCAACGTCGCGTCGGGGAATTAATTTGACTATCACACGGTACGTATTCACGCCGACGGATGAAAGGAAAAAAGGCCGCCGCTCGTTACCTTGAATTCTGTAGGCGGCGAGATGGAATCCGAATTGGCGTGACCACTCTGTCCAGCTTTCCAGTGCAACATCAAAAGGGCGAAAAGTGGGTGCAACAGCGTGTTGTGGCTGCGTTAGCGGTGAAGCGGCTGCTGCCGCATCGTTTTGCATCGCACGTTGACCCTGGACGAGCTGTCCAAGGGCATCCAGTAAGGCCTGCGTCTGCTGATTCTGTAAGCGATAAAATTCGGACAGTACATCTGGAGAGTGTGGCGAAGCCATTACCCAAGTAAATCAGGGCAATTTAGATAGCACTTTTACTCTCGTCGCCAATGTTGTGTTTGGCAGGAGAGCCAACCTCTGGGTACTAAAGGAGGCCGAACTGCACACGTTTTAGCTCACGCAGGCTGGCGTGAGGTCTGGAACATGACAAGGGAATTAGAATTGAGAAAAATGGACGTAGGTGGTGGAATACTTAACTTTAATCCATTAATGGAGAACGTCGCTCTTTATGGTACATGATTCACAATATCAATAGTACGGATACTGGCGCCTTGCTAGGTCGTCGCAAATAACGTAGCTGAAGGCTATGCTAACTATCGTCTCGGCAAATGAGAGCGTAGAAGTCAGTGAACCATCGCTAGCAAAGTCGGCTGTACAACTGGGGCGAGTGCTAGGAAGTCTCTCTAGACCTTCTGTGTGGCGGCGCTCGGTGAGCAATCACTGATAGTGGCGACATGCGGGTCCGACGTATACTAACGGACCGCGGCCGATTTAAAGGCTGCCACCTAGCAAGTGTGGTGTCTGGCGGTGACACCACTATTGGTACACAAATGACCAGGTCATGGTTCTAAAAAGCCTTGATAATTTCGGAATGTATGAAGTCAGTCTCTCAAACAGGTCTGTAACAGTTCCAATAAAAGTACTCTATGAGGAAGACATTGATGGATCAGTGATGGAGTAAAATGTCGAACAAACATTCAGTACAGTTGCATTGCTTAGTAAAGCCATTCATTTGAAGGGTAGCAATCGATCGATTATGGAGTCAATGTCAGTTCAGCACAAAGACTTACTTGATTGAGAAGGTCCATTGCCAGCCATACCCATTAACTAGCATCAGTTTACTAAGGTCACTTCTAACCAGTGTACTGAAAGAAGTATAGGTTAACAAATGACCTTCAGCCATTGATAGAGCAGTTCATATATTGGCAGCCTGAGAATAGCAGAACACAGCGATAGACCTTGGTCAGTAAGTATAGTAATTTTACACAAATAACCTCCCAACACCATAAAGAAATCTCGATTCTGTTCCAATAGCAGATTTTTAAGTGACTGAACAGTAACTAATGCATATTCGATACCCAATTTTCGGTAACCTGGGACAGTGTAAATTCTTTTCAACAATAAATTTTGGCAGCAGTTATTACCAAATTAAAGTATATCTGAAACATAGGCCTAAGTCAGCGTTTACAGCACTGCCAAATCACTACCGATACCATAGAATGCCTTTTGGGTTAAAGAACATACGTGCAATTTCCAACGCTTATAAGATGGAGTCCTTTGAGATTTAAAACTGACAAAACGCATGGCCTATTTGAACGAGGTCACAATTTCCGTTAAAGATTTAAATGAACATGTAAAACATCTAAGAGAAGTATTTGTAGATTTAGACTAGTTCATCTCATCCTGAGCATATATACATGCCATTCAAAATGTTCACAAGTTACTTTCCTTGGGCATGTTATTAGTCAAGATGCAGTGAGGACAGAGCTTCGTCGCACTTCAGTCATGCATGCTTTTGCAGTGCCACAGACAGTAAAGTAGTTGTAATCATTCCTTAGGTTAGTAAAATATTACTGATAATTCCTGAAAAGATTAGCAGAAGTGGTGTAACCTGAGAGACAGGTTGCAGAGAGATTTTCGTGCTGAATACAACATAGTGCTGTGGAGCAATACATAAGAAATTTCGTTCCAAGTGCTCAGTGAACAGAGTTAAAGTCACTAAAAGGTACAACTCCATGGGTTACCAGAATCATGAAAACCTTTCCAGATGGTAGGAATAGATATGTTAGGACCGTTTAGTAGAATTTTACCAGGGAATAAGTACATACAGGCTATTATCGATGATTTTCCAGATACCTAGTTATGGCAGATCAAAAAGCGAGCCCTGTAGCTCAAGCCATGGGTACTTAAATTTGGAGTGCTGGTAACTATAGTCACAGATCAAGGAACTAATTTTATGTCTGATTTCAGAAGCATTTATATCGCCTTTTCAGAGTGAATAAATTACATAGACTACTGGTCTGATTCCACCCACAAACAAATAGTCATACAGAATGATTCTATCACACCATAGTGAAAATGTTAAGTCACAATGTTAATAAGCTACACTTAGACTAGGATATGTATTCAAATTACGTGGTGTGTGTGGAACATACCAATGTATGATAATTAGGATAAGTATAATATGAAGTGTTGATCTCAGGTGTCAGACTGCGACATTTACAGGCTTGTATAAATATTGTAATTTCATTTATCAGGTCATTTTCAAACTCAGTTTATTATACTGATTCATATTTCGTCTTTAATTTCATTTCAGTATTATCGAATGCAAAAACACCACTGCTGTGGTGGGACTGCTTTTAATCGATACTTAAACAAAAATCACTGCAATTCTCATTTTCTAGTTCTAGGATCCTTTTTACAAGAAGTGAAACTAGCTTTTCGTTGGTATTTAGGTAAAGAACTTATGTAAATGTTGGGAAAATTTTCCAGCCAATAACTTTCTTGATAAAAGTGATTTTGTAAAATGCATTTTTTGGGAAATTATTTCTTAAATTTCGGTACTAAAAAACTGAGAACGAAGCAAAATTGTTGTTGCAGCATGGTAGGAGTGAATTACTACTTGATATTCTGATATCAGTTTGTGAATGCCAACATGATTTTGATTGTATCCTCAAATTTTCTCTTAGTAATAATGGATGATGGCAGCCATAATTATTGAAACGATATATAAGCACTGGCGAATCAGCTTTGAGGCAGCCAGTTTTGTAACAATTTTTGTACATGAAACCTGTGCCAGTCAAACTAATAAATATGTGATTGCAGAAGTACAATTCTCTCTTGACATACCAGATCATCTAGCAAAAAGGAAGTTGCAGCATATTTGATGGAGTAGATACAATTCTCATACAGCCACTACAGCGTCACAGTTTGCCAGAAACGAAGGTGATTACTTTCTAACAATTGTTACACCCACAAGAACAGTGTATTTACTTGAGATAAATCAGAATTGCATCCCTTGAGCCCAGTTTTATTTCAAGTGCATACAACTTTAAAATGTACACAAAAGCTGGTCTTTCACTATATGAAGTAGTATATGGGTGAAAGATGCCATCACCTTTTAATGTGATCCAGCATAAGATGGGGACACAGGAAGAACATGTAAAGAAATGTGAAAACATTAATGGAAGTATGGCAGTGGGCAAAATGTGGTAACACAAAAGCATTAAAGGGTCAGAAACACATGGGCAAGGTATGAGTAAATTACCTCATAGAGAGTAGGGCAGTGGGTCCTAATGGCCTATCCTTATACCCCAAAGACTAAAACTAAGAAATTTTTGATGACGTTCCAAGGATTATATCAGGAGTGGTCAACATCAAGTTGCAGTTACCAATGAAAACATCGATAGCATGTGTTAGTTTGGTAAAATTCTTTAAGGGTACTGTTGATACATTGCTGTAACTACCATCACCATTACCACAAAAGACGAAGCAGTTACCATGTGGAACAAAATTTACACAGAATGTGTTATCTCATTGAGATCAGGTGTTCTGCCACTGGGTCATATCTTCCCCACACAATATTTTGGCTCCGTAACTTGATGTGTTCATCAGGTGTTCTCTGAGACCGGTTTTCTGGCTGGCAAGGTCCCATATTTATGCCATGCCAGTGCCTGTAGTTCCATTTGCCATCTGCTCTGTATCAGATGTTCCCTCTTCAGTTTGCCCCACGAGGTGTGTTTCTACACTGTTGGAGATGTTCCCTACTCTATCTGTGCCTGCTGTGCCAGTCTCCTGTGGCGGTGGCCACCTCTCCTCATGGTGTTCCATTTTCTGTCTGCACCCAGGAGGCACATTCTCTGCAGTCTTGTACTGTTATAGGAGCTCCCTATGCCATCCTCACCTGTTGTGGCTGTCTATCATGGTAGTTCCTATCTCCTGGTATTCCATATTTTGTCTGCACCTGCGAGGTGCCCTTCTGTTCCATGCTGCTCCAGTTGTTCCCCACTCTGACCATGGCCACTGCAGCTTTCTCCCACAGCAGCGGGTACCCCCTGGTGTTCCGTATTGAGTCTGCGCCTGTGAAGCTTATTCCCTGCAATCTCGCACTGCTTCTGGTGTTCCATATTACATCCGTTCGCAATGCAGCAGCCTTTGTGGCAGAGACTACCATCCAGTGTTCCATATCAGGTCTGCTCCTGTGAGGTGCGATCCCTGAGATATCAGTTTGTTGACATTGCTCCATATCTTGTCTGGGTCCAGTGTGTGCATTTCCCATAGCGGTGGCCGCCTCCAAGTTCCCTTTCTATGGTGTGAAACTATCATTTACACTTATCTGAGGTTCATTACAGGGGCTGAAAAATCCTTCTGGCGTTTTCACAGTAGTTCAAACGCCAGACTCCATGCAGTGCTGGGTTGGTCTACTGCTTGCCGACTCTTTAGGTTTGCCACCATCTTGATTTCAATTGATTCTTTGATGACACTAACTCAGAATCTGGGGGTTTTAGCCATAATCCTGGTTTTATCATAATCCAAGGTGTGTTCATGTTCCAAGTGGTGTTTGGCTACTGCTGATTTTCTGGCCTGCCCTAGCCTAATGTGCATTTGGTGTTCCTTACATATTATGTCCACTGTTCTGGTGGTCTAACCAATACAAGACATACTGCATGCATAAGGTATGTGGTAAATACCAGGTTTTCTTAACCCCAGATCATTCTCCACCATTTCAAGGTGAGCCCTGATTTTATTGGGCAGGTAGAACACAGTTTTTGTTTCATGTTCCTTCAGGGCCCTGCTAATTGTGGCAGCGACAGGCCCTGAATACCATAGAAAAGTTACCTTGATGGTCTGTTCTTCTTGTTTTTCTTCAAGTGTACCAACTCATCTGGTGGGATGTAAAGCTTCGCTGATATCCCTAGTCTAATATTTGTTGTCAGTGAACCCTTGTTGAAGATTTTCTAATTCCATTGTCAAGATATCACAGTTGGAAAGTGTCTTGACTTGCTGTAAAAATGCTTAAGCACCCCAGTCTTCTGTGCTGGGTGATGGCAGCTGTTGGCCTGTAGATACAGTGTGTGTTGGCTTTCGATGCACACTGTGGCCAAAGGTACCATCTGCCTTCTTCTTCACCAAGACACCCAGGAACGAAAGTTGACCCTCTTACCCTACTTCTGTGGTGAACTTTATCTCGAGATGTAGTGAGCTCAGTCTTTCCTGGCCATGGGGTCAGGTGATGAACATGTCGTCCATGTAACTGAAGAAGCACGTTGGTTGCTAGGTTGCAGTTGTGAGTGCCTCATCCTTGAACTTCTCTATAAACAGACTGGCCACCACTGGAAACAAAGGCTACTCATCGTCACTCCTTCATTCTGCTCATAAAATCGGCCTCCACATAGGGAGTATGCTGATGTTAAAATATGCTTGAAAACTGTAGCAAAGCTCTGTCAAACATATCACTGATCAAATCAAGTGTGTTCTGGACTGGTACTCTGGTGAATAGGGCCTCCACATCAAAACTGATGGTGATGTCTGCATCCTAGATGCATAAGTTTTTGGAGATGTTCTATGAAGTCTGACGAATTACAGATGTGATGGATGCACTTTCTTGCATGTGGTGCTAACTTCTTCTTAAGGTAAATAGCTGTTGGGTAATTCACTGGAGCAATGTTGCTAAGAATAAGACACAGGTAAACCTTCTTTGAGTATTCTGGGTAACCCATATAGTTTGGGTGGTACCAGTGCCTTGGATTTCAGTTGCTTGACAACTTTCTCAGGCCAGTCTGTTTCCTTACACAGTGTCCTAGCTTTTCTGTCCACCCTATCAGTGGGGTCATATTCTTGTACACCCAGGAAGAAAGTCTCCCATTAATGATAATCTACGTGTATGGGACGTGGTTAATTGTATGACCTTGAAAAGTAGCTGATACAAGATAGTTAAAGGGATAGTGACTCCCTATACGACTTGGAGGTCCTGCATTTCCGGTTTTATTTTCTTTTGTATCCATTACACATGGGACACCTAGGATTATATTATATGATAAGGCAGTTGGAGTTGAGTATATAATATTCATATGTGTCAAATCACAAACCCCTGTGTAACTAAAGTTATTGGTAAGACCTTACAGATTTTATAAAGTGTCCAGACATATGACTATTTGAAACCTTTGACTCCCTTGGCTGAAAAACATCGTATTACCAGGCTGGAGAGCACAACATAATGAAATGTGTGTGTGTTCCCTGTGAAAGACTGTTTAAGTATGTACATGATGACTTGTGTCGTTCTTTTCAACTCTACTCTGTTATGGAATATAATTGACTCACTTCAGCAATTATATGTAATTCCTCCCCACTATTGCCAGCCACTGTGGTAGAGCGGTTCTAGGCGCTTCAGTGCAGAACCATGCAGCTGCTACAGTCGCAGGTTCGAATCCTGCCTCAGGCATGGATGTGTGTGATGTCCTTAGGTTAGGTTAAGTAGTTCAAAGTCTAGGGGACTGATGACCTCAGATATTAAGTCCCATAGTGCTTACAGCCATTTGAACCATTTGAACCTCCCCACTATTGCTGCTGTAATCACATTATTTTTTCTTTGTTTTCCATGTATTATGGCACTTAAATTTTTGTGTCTGTGAACTAGTACTGTTATACTGTTGCACTGTAATGTTGGGTTGCCATACCTCATAATATTTTGACCCATTCTGTTTGAATATTGCTTGTTGGAAGTCCTAACATGCGTTTGTAGAATTTCTAGCGTCGTTTCCGCTAAATTTTATTACATGCCAACTTCCATAGCTACATCTCCATATCTGTGTGTTATAGAGAATAGCATTACTTTAATTCGTGTTATGACATTTGTTTAGCAGTTATAGTAATTGGGGGGGGGGGGGGCATCATACAATGTCTTGAATTAGACGCATTTTGATGGCTAATCGTTGTTGCAAGCCATACGAACTCTAATTTTCGTAGCAATTTTGGTTATATTACGATAAATATGTAATTAACAGACAACTTAGATGTAGCAACATTAAATTTGTGCTTGCAACTATCAGACATCTCACGATACATAGTAAGTAATTTTATTCATTTTCCGAAAGATATCGACTCTGACATTGTCTTTGGAAACGTCACTTTTCTTACTGTTAACATCTTTGGTAGTGTGTTTACATTACAAGCAGTCCATGTGCCTCCATAGTTTAAGTGATATTTTGGTATTGAAAACATCTCATTCCTTCCATCTCTAATAGGAAAATTGTGTTGTGCATACGTTTATGGTGGTGTAGTTGATTACACACTTTGTTTTCGCGAGCTGCAGTTTCCAGAAAACCAAATCCACAGATTGAATACATACTTTACGTATTAAGATACTGCTACAACGTGCACATCACAGTTTTCACATTGCTGATGTATTTTTAGAATACTGCAAAAAATTATGTAGGACGAATGCAGTCCATAAAGATTTTAGATAGCATTATGACTGCAGACTGCTGTTACTTGCTTATTCCCCTGCAGGCTTCTGATATTTGTAATAATAGTGATAATTTTCAATCAGTTTTCGATTATATTTTTTTAGTAAATAACATGATGCATTGTCTCTGTCCTTCCTATAATGCTGCATAAAAACAGTTTAAATGTTGGAATATATACTTTGAGGATGTATTGTGATTTAACCAAGAGTAGACCTGATTGGTTAGATTGCGTCTCTTTGCCTGGTTAGTGTAGTATTTTAGGTAATCGTTTTTCCTGCATTTACAAACCTGGTCAGGTTAGTTTACAACATCGAATTATTAGGCCTGACTTTTAAAATGTCAACTGCTTGTAGAGGTGGAAATCAAACATTGGGGTACATACTTTAAATTTTTGGGCACTAATTAGGCGAATATATGTATATGTGGAAATTAACTCACGCTTTGAGTGTGAAACAGAACTAGATTTATTCCGTATTTATGGCGCTTGCAGGATAGTATTTTAGGGAAAACGCGTTTTCAACAAATACGAATTCCTGTTGTTATAAGTAAATGTTGGTTTTTAATTATTTATAGAAAGATATACTGTCTACTCATTCTAATATCCCATGGCATATGATATATAGCTTAAAATCATAATTACCAATGTCACAGTTGAGCCAGTCCTTAAAATAATTTTGGAAGTCAGTAAAGTGAAAATACTTAACAATTTTTTCAGCTGTTCAGATACATTACTGTGGCTGCAGAGTAGTGGGGGGGGGGGGGAGGGGGACGCTAAGGGTGGGAAGGTGTGCTTCATGCAAATTGCAGGCGTCAGGCGTTTAGATGGGTAGGAGGGCCCTCCCCTTCCCTCCCCTCTCCTCCACTTCCCCCAACCTCACCTTGACCTCAGCATATGGCTTGTGGCAGGATATTATGTGCCTTGTGTCAGCCTGGACATAAGGAAGTGCTGATGCTGCTGTCAGCGAAATATAACACACACAATTGTCTCAGCTGCAATAGGACACTGGAAAAACTGCTAACAGCTGCTGAATCAGCATTTTGAGCCAAAACAGACACTGCCCTACTACTATCGTCAACATACTGGAAAAAACAGGTTGATTTCCATTCAAATTACAACTACAGTTGGCTAACTAGCTTAGTTCCTCAGCGTGGTAATGAATTGGGCCACATCAGACTACATATAAAGGAAGACCACTGGACATCGAAAATTGAAATTAGAGTGCATATCAAATAGACTACTTTCTGATGCTCTCTGCAAGATTATCATCAATCTCATGGCCATGCAACTGGATGAGGACTCAATTTTGCACCAACCCCAAAATTTGAACCTATCACTGACAATATCAGTGCAGCAGAACAGGCAGCTGCACGACTTCGGTCTGAAGCAGTTGAAAAACTCTGTTTGCTAAACCTGTCATGCTCTCACATGAATGGAACGTGTGAAACTGAAAATCTTTAGTAGAGAGATAGCGCCCATACAGGAGCAAAGAAAAGATTCAGGTAGTGAGTTCTTGCCAACCAACAAAGCCAATGCAACTGTTTTTCTGTCTCGCCAGGATAATATTGAGAAGATACAGAGACTTCTATAAGATGGTCTATACTGGACGGTCAACACTGCTTCTAACAACATAGTGGAGAGGAGAACTATGGAGCTTCTCAAAGGATCCGGCTTGGCAGACGAAGTTGTTGAGGAGCTATAACAGAGACCACTGGTTCCACTGAGATTTTGTGGACTTCATAAGGTTCAAAAAGATAAGTTGCCTTTATGCTCACTATTAGCAACACTGGTGCCCCAACATAATATGCTTACCCCTTACACTGAGAAATGACCCCATCATTTTCACAACTGGATGGATTTTGTTGGACGTCATAATAACTTTAAGTTTAAGGATTTCGACTCCACTGCGAGCTTTGACATTGTCTGTCTTTTCACCAGAATGCCTTTACAAGAATCCTTCTCCAGAAATTTGACATAGATATGACCAGCTATTTTAGGCGTTTCTTGATCTCGATATACTTTCTTTTGGATGGTGGTTACTATGAGCAGATGGAAGGAGCAGCCATAGGTAATTCGCTTACACCAGTTGTCGGGTACTTTGGGGAGAAAGCCCTGGAGTTAGCCCAATGGAAACAAACCTACTATTTCCGATGTGTCAACAATACCTTCATCATATGGCCACATGGAAGAGAGAAGTTGAATGATTTCCTCATACATCTCAGTTCCATCCACCAGAACATCACGATTACCATGGAAGTCAAAGCAGATGGAGTGCTTCTCTTGCTGGATGTCCTAGTAAAAAGTAGAACTGATGGCATATTGGATCACAGCGTGTACCATAAGAAGATGTACACTGACGTATGCTTGGACAGCTGCCAATATCCAGCACAAAGGAATGGAGCCCATAATACTGGTAAATAGGAGCCACAACTTCAACATCTGAGGGTGGTGTTCCAGAAGAGTGGCTACACATAGTTGCAAATTCACGGAGTTCTATATTGTAAACCAACGGAATAACCAGCGAAAATAAAAGAGGAACCTCAGGAGGATGTGGCTATTGCGTTTACTCTATTTTGTGGTTCATTATCCGGAAAGAGAACTGTTCACTGGAACACCAGGTGAAGACTACCTTGCATCCACCAGCTAAAACACAAGCACTGCATGATAGTTTCAAGGATGGCCTCAGGCTGTGGAAGTTTGAGTATATCAGATTCCGTGCTGAGGCATTGCATGCAGAAGTCAGACTGTGAGTACTGTCGAGGAAGGCTGCCATGAGCACCAATGGGACACCAGTCTGCAGCAGCCTATCAAGGTGGTAGTTAGGGAACACTGTCTACTGGAAGTACTCAGAATATGGAAGGAGATACCCAACAACGAACTGGCTTCGGGGACAGGCAGAGTAACAGTAACAACTGTGTCAGCACACATCCCCAGTAGAAAAACTGCGGACAGAGCAATGCAGCAGCAGGAAGGGGGAAGGAGATATTGGGCATAGATCTTGTATACAGCGGCAGGTCGGAGAGAGGGAGGGGAGAGATAAAAATAAAAGTGTTGTGCCATATTCCGTGAAGTGAGAGAAGATCTCTGACAGCTAACAGCCCAGTTACCAGTGTTCTACACATAAGTGCCATGATCCACGACTCGCGGGGTAGGGAGCGGCTGACAGACCTTCCCTCCCACCCTTTGGCTCCATGGCAGTCAGGCCTACAGAGCCTAACAATGGCCTACAGTTCTTTGCACCAGTATTGTTGACATCTTTCTGCTGAGTGATGTGTTCCTTTATCAATTTTTTTTCTCGTGAACTAGCTGTGTTTGCCTCCTTATGCAAATGCACAGTAAAATTTATCAATTGAAGGCATCAGATCTGTTTATGAGTCCATGATCATTTTATTTTTAACGTTTTTATATTAACAAGTCCGTCTTGATCACACAGATTTTGCTTATCGCCAGCTTCAGATCTCTTGCAAATATGAATATAGTGTAAGTGACCAGATTTAATTAGTCAAGATTAAATCTATACAAGTCTTATTGTTGCATGAAATATAAAATATTTATAGCCATGTATGCCAGCCATACATACCATTAAAATATTCTGATATAAATCATCTTCAAGTTAAACATGTGCATACTAATACTCAGATTGTGTCAGTATATATACAAAAATGTAATGCCATTTATCATGTACAGATTTAGATATTTCTTTAAGTGTGTCTAATAATCTTTATGAAATACTGCTGCCCCTGAATCATTAAAAATATTCCATAAATCGAATTTTCTAAGCTTCACATTTAAGATAAAGTCGAAACTTCTCCAGTAAATGCGAAAATATTTTTGTTTGTTCGAACTTCATCTTATATAGATGAAAAACCTTCATCACTTTTTGGACAATTATATTAGGTGCCTAAAATGCAAAAATTTAGTGAAACACGTCATCTGAACTTAACAACAAACAAATGGAAGACAAGGAATTGAACAAATTTGTTAATCTAGAAAGAGCAAATTGACAAAAAAATTGTAGTGGTTTACAACATAATAAACAAGAAGGAATTAATAATGGATTTAATATACCAATTAAAAACTGTAAAGGAGGATAATTATATCTTTTGGTATAGATAATTTATGGCAAGCAGATTAATAGAAATTGATTCAGGTAATTTAAAAGGAATTTTAAAAGATAAATAAAACTTATAAATACTTCTTAACTACAACTGATGTTGTAGGCAGTAGCAAATGAGCACTCAATTCTGCGCAGCCTCGCTCTTCCCACAGTCCGAAGGAATGCATACACTCATTGTCAAGAGAAGGCGGTTGAAATGAAATACACCATTTGCAAAATTGGACTGTATTTAGAGATTACATTGCGAGACACAGTTACAGACGCGTGTGCTCTGCTAGGTGGTCATGGGCCATCTCCCCTGTACTGGTCAATTGCAGCTGCACAATGTGTAGACTGCCAGGCAGAAAAAATTCTTATCTGTGGCAAGCTTCCAGTCGCTGCTGCGCCCTTTTGGCACGTTGCACCAATACATAATGTTCCACCCACCTAATTTATGTAAATTACAAAAATACAAATAATCACATGCAGCACAAATTACACCAAACAAACAAGGAAATAAGATAATTGAAGAAATTGTGTCCACTGTGAACAAAAGAAACACTTAAGTTAGTAATTTTATAGTTATGTGCACTAGAGTCTGTGTCTCCTGTGGAACAACAAGATCTTCGACAGTGGTCGTTTATAAGTTCCCTTTGCTATGCACACTGAAACAAATCATACCATACCATCAGGACCAGGGTGTGTGCCAACAATGACACCAGACCTCCACACGAGGGGTGACAAATTGTTTTCCTTCAGTAGAACCAATGTATCTGGCTGTAGATTGTCCTTTGTTGCTGACCACTTACCTCTCTGTTGTAGTTGTGATAGTTAATCCCTTGACCACCGTTTCCAGATGTGCTGCTTGCACTGCTGGATGAGCTGCCATCTTGACAACCTGGATGATGGCTCTAGAAGCATGTCTGAATCTGGGATAGCTGTTAAGGGATCACCAATAAGAAAACGGCCTGAAGTAAGGTATGAGAATTCATCTGGATTGTGAGAAAGTTGTGTAATGGGTCGGGAATTCAAACATGCTTCAGTATGTGTTAGAAGTGAATAATTCTTCAAATGTCAGCACTTTGTTTCCCACGACTCTTTTCAAATGTGTCTAGATGGATTTTATGCCTGCTTCCCACAGACTACCAAACTGTGGCGCCTGAGGTGGGATAAAATGCTAGTCTGTGCCATTCTGCAATGCATAGTTCTGGATCAGTGTTGTGTGAAACTGACAGCTGAACATTTTATGCAGTTCACTCAGGTCGTTCCTTGCACCCACAAACGTGTCCCCATTGTCACTGTACACGTTTGTGCAAACACCTCGTTTTGAAATGAATCTTCACAGCAACAAAAGCTTGGGAAGACAGATCAGTGACAAGCTCGATGTATACTGTTGTCATGCAAACGAACAAGGCAATGTAGACCTTTGTCCTAGTTTTGCTCCTCTTTCCCCCATTGCTTACATGTAGTGGCCCTACATAGTACCTTTGTCTGGGGCTTGTTAACAGCAGCTGAGACCCTGCACGCAACAAATGAAGATGCTCGCTCATGACCATTAATTTAGTGACATGATGCTTAGCAGGAAGAATCATGGGGTGTTTCTGACTGTAAAAAACTTTTAATTGTTCCAATCTGTCACCCAACCTTATCAACTGTTCATCATTCAGAAAGGGATGAAGTGAGTCCAGTTTGCTTTTCTTGAGGATTGGTCAGCCACGTTGTAATTCTTCAATTTTCTTGTAATAATCTTGCTGTTGCACCATACGAATGACTGCCTTCGATGCTGTGTGAAGTTCTGTTAGGTCTCCATTATGCATCTCATTGGGTTGCCATATAAGATTGTTTCTCTCACATTAAGTACAGAACGTCAAAGTCTGAAGAAACTGACAAGTTATAATTTCTTTGGAATATTATGTTAATAATAAGCTTCTAAAATATATCAGCTACATGAAAACTTTCACTAATAAAGATAATTTAAAACTGCTCTTAGAGATATACGGTTCTATTAATGTAGAATGTTGAAACACTGAAACAAACATGCACACTTCAGTAGACATTAGGCTCATTCGTATGATATTTCGATTAAAGTTTTTTGGTTTTTGCCACTGCAAGAGATTATTTCTTGTTGTTTTATAAACCAAAAATTAAGTCAAACAATATTCTCTTGATGTGGTCATTTTTATTTACAGTTTCATATTACTGTGCAAGATGCATGTGAAGTGCATGTACGTTAATCACTGAAACTGGCAGCAGCATATTCTTCATCGTAGATATTAATGATTTTACTGTTACTTTAATGAAACCCTTTTTGTGTGCCAGGTCAAGATGTGGATAATTAGCATATACTTCTTTACAAACATTGTTATTACTTCGAGATTAGCTCCTTCCAAAATTTCTTTGACATACAACTATGTTTCTTCATCTGTAGGTGGTGTCTTTGTGTTTTTTGAGAGAGGTTCGTCTTCAGATGAAGACTTGTCATCACTCTTACTAGAGGATTTACGTTTTTTAGCTGAAGTTTTCTTCTCAGGCTCTCTGTTTGTAGTCTTTTTAGATTGGCTTCTGCGACCTTTCTTTGATCCTGAATTGGATTCTGAATCATCACTGGTATCTTCTTCATCAGGCTCATCTTCCTTATCACTTTCATTTTCTTTGTCTGTTGCCTTATTTTCTGAACTCGAAAGGTCGTTTCTGTCTTCGTCCATGTTGTCTTCACCATCCAATGAATCTTCCCTTAAGATCTTTCTATGCGCTTTAGCCCTCTCTGAATGTGGTGTTCGTTTCTCTGTTTCATTTTCCGATTCTGAATATCTCTTGTTGTTGGCCTTTTGGGTTGTAGAGCGGTTTTATCTGCTGTCAGGAACAAGTGCTCCAGAGCTTTTGGGTTCTAACAAAAATATTTCAATTCTCTCTACAAGTTCATCACATTTTCCTTTTTTCTCAATGTCTAAAATACTACAAATAGTTTTCAAGAGACTCACTTCCATCTTGCTCAGAATGTGTTTCTTCTTTTCATACTGGTCTGATAGTTCGTCAAAGTCAAACCCACAGAATTACCGTATGATGTTTCTTATAAGAGTGACCTTCCCAGCTCTGCTGAACAGAACTCTGTCATGCTGCTTTAGAGCATCAGTCTTGAATTTCTTGAGAAATGTCTCAGTTCTTGGTATTTCACCTAGAGGAGTTCCTTTACCTTTTGGTATTTCAGTTGCCTTCGTTTCTTTAGGCCCATTGAATTCTTCTGTGAATCTTTCCACCTTCTTTCTCTCTATTGCACCTGATATTTCCAGGGGTTGATCCAGCAATAGAACTCTTTCATCCCTCGAGTTTTCGTTTTCTCTGTCAACATCGTTGTCATCCTCACCATCATTCTTTTCTTCACTATCTTCTCTTTTGTGCACAGAAACAGACTTCATTTTTTTCTTGCTGCCAGAACCTTTGGACCAGAATGTTAAGTTTAGTATTGCTTACAAGGCATGACAGTACTCTTCGAGCATGGGACTTAACTGAATGAGGAGGTTTCTTTCCTGACACAATCCAAGCAAATGATGTTTCCTGCAAGGTTGGGTGGTTATCTCTTTTCAATTGACCTGGCTGCAATGTATCACAAGAGGTCGATGCTCCAAGCACAAGATCAATCTCATCAGGTTTGTTACATGATGGCTCTGCTAACCTTACTTGCTTCGGAAGCTGCCAGGTGGAGGTTTCAACAGATACTGTTGGCAGTGGTGCTGCTATACGTGGTAGTAATGCACAGTCAGCATAAGTGCCGAAATCAGCAACTCCTGAGGAAATGTACACACTGCAAACATGCGACGATTCTACTGTTTGAACATCGCTGATGCTACTATTGGTATCCAATGGTGACTCAGCTGTATTCCCACCTGATCTTCTAAGCTCCTAGACATAAAGTTCATTTGTGCGGCGTTATCAAGAGGTGCTCTGCATTTGTACACCTCCCCATTTTTGTCGGCGATGTTTACAAGTGCAGCAGATAATAATACTTCTGCACGTTGGTGGTCTCCTTTCACTGTACAGTATGTTTGCTCTTCTTGTGCATCCGTTTCTCGGTTTCTACTGTCACTATTACTGGCTTGTTCCTTACGCAATAATGTGTTGTGATGCTTGTTACAAATTCGGCATTTGCCAGCACGACATTTCTCCTGCCTACGATTTGAGCCCAGATAGTTGAAACAAAGTTTTTGTCTGTTCACGAAGTCTATTCTGCTAGCAGTGTCGCTCTCTTTGAACTTTGAACAACTACTTAGCTTATGTGTTGAATTGCAGAACGCACAGTCGGGAGCAGCGTTGAGTTGCAGAACGCACAGTCGGGAGCAGTCGCGAGAAATGTACGTCGAGAACTGTTCCCTTCTGCCTTAATATGCTTCGCGGCCGTTTGCTGGGACTGGGGGCAGCATTTTGTCTGGGTGAATGAGCTATAACATCTGACAGCTGATTTCTACATACGCCACCAAATCTTTCAGATGAGGAAGTGTGGTGTCAGCTGTTTTGCATTCCCACTGTTTCCTCAGAGCCACACTTACGTGATCCAACAAAATGTACTAGAGCAATATTTCTTGCAACGGAATACCGACGTGAATTACCTCAATCGCCTTCAGCTTTCTTATTAGGTTATTAATTAACATCTGTAATTCCTTAGCAGATTGAACTTTGACGGTGGGCAGATTCAGAAGTTCTTTTTACATGCAAATCAACAATTAACTTGGGATTGTTATACCTTTGAGCGATCAAATCCCATGCAATCTTAAAGTTACTTTCTGTAACCAGTAAGTTTTCAACCAGCTTACGAGGTTCACCAGACACACGTGACAATAAATAATAATATCGCTGGACATTAGTTATGGTTTCATTGCTAATAACTAGTGCCCAAATGTGTCAAAGAAATGTATGGATTCTGCTATCTTACCATTGAATTTTGGTAATGAAATTGCTAGGAGCTTTATATCATGTGCCCTGAATGAACTTGCAGACTTAGGAGGTAATACAACATTTGACTGGAGCAGTGTCGCTATCTTTGATTCTAAATGTTAGCATAAGTCTTCAAACGACTCCCTGTCTGCACCATGAGATTCTTCTACATCGTTAACCTCTAAATGAGTGTGGATGTCGTTGTATTCATCTTTGCTTGTACTTAGCAGTGATTGCCTTATCCTGATATCTTTGATATTGGATCCTTCTTCAAAGCTATTAACAAATGTGAAGAATCTAGTCACTCTTGGCTTGATTACTGCTCTTTTCCTAACGAAATTTCGTTTAAGGAAATAGAGCAGGCTGCTCACAGAGCAGGACGACATTACTTGTAGAGCGCAGACTGGACTGCAGCTGCTGCTGGAGATGGCGACGAACGACGCTCACTGATGTACTAGTGTCATGTTGTTGGAACTGCTTGGCGGTGTTGCGGCGTCTGCTGGCTTGAGGTGCACTTTACAACTCGATTATCATGGCATTTGTACCTTGGAGAGATCTAGCGCGGACTTCTGTCACTGCTGATGCTTGAGAGACATGCAGAGCATATGGTAATCTCAGAGAATCGCACAGAAAGCCACGATAACCGGATACTCGTAATCCGCAGTACGTGCAAATCAAAGCACATAACTTTTGTGCTAGAAGATGTGCGAGTAGATACATCCAGCCCGGATGGCCAAAAAGTAGGCAGCTGCAAAACGCATGGTGAATTCTGAGCTGCTTTGCTCTTTCCACAGTCCAAACGAATGCATACCACTCGTTGCAAAGGAAAGGCGATTGAAAATGAAAGTACATGGTTGGTTAAAGTGGACTGTATTTGGACATCACATTGCGAAACACAGTTACAGATGCGTGCATGCTGCTTGGCGGTCATGAACCGACTCCCCTGCCCCACCCAGTTCGACCAAGCATTGTGTGGACGAGTGGGCAGAGAAAATTCTTACCTGCAGCGAGCGTCTGGTCGCTGCTGTGCCCTTATGGCACCTAGCACCAATACAGAACAGATGTTATTCAAAATATGCTTGTGCTATTTAAATTGAAGATAAAACTAGCAAAAATATTTCAGAAATTTTTGAAAATGTTTTAAAGCAACCACATTCGTGAAATTTACAAACAAATAATGGTAATGAATTTCATAATGAAGGTATTCAAAAACAAATGAGAAATGTATTAATCATTATTCAAGTTGGCCTGAATTAAAAGCATCTGTTGTTGAAAGAATATTTGGCTGGAATGGTGAAGGCTATCCATCTAAATCTGGTGCCACAGAAGTAGAAATTTTGAGGCTCAGCATGTCTGAAACATGCAAGTGTTATTTGTTCACAATCTTTAAAAAAGGAAGACTGAATTGTATAAACTGGAGAACTGTTGTACTGGTAACCATTATGTGCATTTCATCTTGATTACAATTCTGTTATATGTATTCCTCATACTCATAAATAAGTATTGTAACATGTATGGAAACTTACATTGTCAATGGAATTGGACAGAAGTTGTAGTTTTATAAAAGGTATGCGCTTGTGGCATCTCTGGCTCAGAGTGCCCTATCTTTGGCACATTCCTTCTTTGGACTAGTATGTTATTGTGTGAACTTTTGGGCGCACAGATACGTAACAGCCATTCTTTGTTATATGTACGAATGACCAATAAATGTGTATTCAACATTAACCGTGTTATCTCTTAACTAATCTTCTGTGATAACCACAGTGGTGATCCTGACACTGTCGACGTCTCATTCAGCGTTATTTGTGCTTGTTTTCGTCATTCACTCCCATCGTGTGCTGTTGCATTGTTTGCGCCACAGTGGATCTACCTGTGATCTACTGCGGTGCAAGTGTAACAGGCTGCATCAACTCTGCCGCTTGCTACCATGAGTGGACAAGCGCTCCTCCTTCAAACCTGGTTAAAAGTGAACAGGTATATACGCCCAGCCACGCCAGCGGCCGCCTAACCTTACCTGGCTCAACATGGCCGCCGCCTAGCGTGGCAGCACAACAACAGCCACAATATGGACAGTTACCGCCACCTAACAATAACTTGGAGGACCTTCCAGAAAAAGACATTGTGGTTTATCCTCCATATACATTGTTACCTTTGGAATGGCTTGATGTGCCAGCAAATTTCCCGGACTGTGAATGGAACATTTCTGTACACTGGGTACCACATTCTCATTTACATAGTGTTGCAGCGCCCCCTCCCCCCCCCCCCACCCAGCACGCCATTTCGGCGCCGCTGGTCGCCTCGACCACGATGGTTTCCACGACCGTCGCACCATGGTAGCACCACGACCGTCTTCCACTCGCTTTCGTAACGCCGGCAGCCGTTCCACCTGCGCCAGTTACCGGGTCTGCCGCCCCGCAACTCCACGACGACCGCCATCCGCCCATTGTTGCTACAGGACCGGCCGTTACTCCCGTGTTGCTCTGCTCCTTAGGCTTGCTGACTGGACACACCTTGCCGGCTTATACACATGCTGCCTCCTCCACCCACTCCTTATTGTGTGCTGCTTGCGGCCACTGCCTCACCCTGACCTCAGGCGACACACTGCTCACCACAACTGCACTTCTGCCATCGGAGGCATCCTGTTCTGCCTCCACTGATCTCCATCTGCTGGTGCTGCCACAACTTGTGTTACCATGCAGGTTCCCTAAGCTACCTGCATTGCAAAAAGAAAACCCCAAAATTTGGTTCGTCTTACTGGACCACCTCCTGCACATCCATGGGATTTCCGACGATGGCACAAGTTTTGTCTGCCTAGTGAGCCATTTCCATGCACATATGGACCTCATTAGCGACTTGCATCTCTCACCAATCACCTAGCACAAATATTTGATGGATGGTTAAAATGCCATCGGATCTGCTGCTTCATCTATTGTCTCACGTCACTGACACACACGGGGTTCGATTACACATGGATCAGACTTATGCCATCATTCGTCACCAACACTGCAAGACACGAACGATAACTCCACCATCCTCAGTTGGCACACCTGCGCCTCCAGTTCGACACCCTGTCGGAAGAGGCCAGCGTGATCACCTCGGTGCCCCAGCTGCCCGTCAGGAGCTGCCACCCAGCAACCTACTGCAGGTACTGCCAGTGGGCTCCCGACAGCCGCCGGCGCGATCGGCTATCGGCCCCACTATAGTCAGCCACAATCCCTGCCGGCACTGCACCTGCCCGCCAACCAGCGTACCCATTGTGCTGGTTCCACAGTACTTAGGGGACGCTGCCCGCAACTGCTGCGCGCCCTGTGCTTACCCAAACGAGACTCGCAGGCACGTTTAAGCATCATGTCCCGCCACATACCTTCATGGCGCCTGTCTTCTGAAGCTGCGCCAATCACTTCAGCAAAGAGACGCCTCTACGCCACAGATATCTCAAATGGCACCCACTTTCTCTTTGACACTGGCGGCGTTAGCATCATACTGGCCAAGCACGTCGTTGACACGCTATCCCCTCAACCCTCATCTTGAGTGCCACCAACTGTTCTCTCATTGCAGTCCATGGCTCCATCAAGATGACGTTTAACCTCTCACTGGTTCACATCTTCCCTTGGACCTTCCACACTGCCAACATGGACGAACCTGTGATCGGGTTGGATTTTCTACACCATTATGAATAATCACCAGACCTACAGGCCACTGCACTCTGCCACGCATCTGGCTGTACAGTTTCGTGCACACCCTATTTCAGGACCACTTCACTCTGTACCTCCTTGGCTACTCTTTCCACGTATGCTTCCCTGGTTGAGTGAATAACCACACGGTTCTCTGATCTGTCATACATGCGCTCTCAGATAGACAAACTCCTCACCCAGAATGATGACTTACGCATTCCACATCGCCTCTAGCTCTGCTGAGTTGTCACATGCACGATATACCATACATCACTTATCTGCAGCCCCACAGCGAGCCAGCTCAGCACATGCCTCTACTGAGTCTTCTCGTCAACCTGCTCCAGTGCTGAGTACTCCACCACTTGCTTTTCTTTTCGCATTGCCACGGACGAATTTCCAACATGCATCTGCATGCACCTCTCCTGTTCTTCTTGCATCTTCACCCATGCATCGCGCCTTCTGTCGCTGACTGCAGCCGACGCCCCACCTACATTGTCTCGGTTCATCAAGGTCAGCAAACCGATGTTGCCTGTGAATACCTTCTTGACCTGTTATGCTGACTTCCCTACATGATTGTCGGTCATCAGTAATGGCACTTACCGTAAGATTAGCACCACCAATGACCCACCTTTTTGTGGGCTAGGCGCCTTAACGCCTCTAAACTTCTGCTCGTGGCCTCGGGCATTCTCCTCCCCTCCTGTAGAAACTGGTCTTCCCCTATTCACCTTTTTCCCAAAAAATTACGGCACCTTATGCATGCTCAGGGACTACAGGTCCCTTAATGCCTGCACCATTATCGATAACTACGCCATTCCACATATCTAAGATTCCACGCAGTTTCTTCATGGTTCTACTTTTTTCTCTGTATTAGATTGTTCCTAAGCATATCACCAGGTTCCTATGCATCCACTGGATATTCCAAAGACGGTCATCATCACAGCCTCTGGCCTATTTGAATACTGTTACATGCCTTATGGGCTGAAAAATACTGCGCAGACATGGCAGCGGTGCATTGATTCCATTTTGCTCCTTCTGCATTTTGCCTACACTTACTTAGACGATATCCTTATTCTTTTCTTCCTCTGCTGAGAAGCATCAAGTTCACCTAGATTCAGTCCATTCAGCCCTCGCTGCCAATGGCGTGGTGATCAACCATGATAAATCTCTACTGTGTCCCGCATCCATTACCTTCCTTGGCCATTTCGTCTCTGCTGACGGCCTCCAACCGACGAGTTCTCGTGTCGAAATCTTACTCAAACTTCCTCACCCTGAGGATTATGCTCAGCTCCATCGTTTTCTGGGTATGGCAAGCTTTTACCACCTGCATATTCCTCAAGCTGCCTACATCCAAATGGCCCTCACCAATGCTCTCTCTGGCAAAAACACCACTGGAAAACGAAAGTTGGAGTGGACCCAGCCGATGATCGACACTTTTGGTAACCTTAAAACTGCCCTCGCCAAAGCCGTCACACTCGCTCAACCTGACCCTGAGACCTGTGTCTCAATCTCAACTGATACCAGTGACTCAGCTGTGGTTGCCGTTTTACAGCGGCACACTGACGACTCCACCCAACCCCTCTGCTTCTTTTCCAAGAAAATGACTAAGAGCCAGTGCAAGTGGTCGCCATTTGACCATGAGGTGATTAAACATTTTCGTAGTGACGTCGAGGGGCGATCCTTCACAATCTATACTGATCACAAGCCACTCATGGACGCTATTCGTAATCCTGCTAAGGACCTTACACCCAGGAGTTTCCGCCACTACAACTGTCAGCAGTCTTCTGATGCCTGCTATATCTGTGGCACAGAGAACGTTGTATCAGACTACCTTGACCGCATCTGCGTGCTAACCGCACCACTGAATCTGGAGGAACATGCCTGACTACAAACCAATGATGATGATATACAGCAAATAAAATCAGACAACGCTCTGTCCAGCCCCATATACTACCTGGTTCGACAATCACTGTCCTTTGTGACACCTCTGCAGGCACATTTCGCCTGCTGGCTGGAGTGGCCGTGCAGTTCTAGGTGCTACAGTCAGGAACTGAGCAACCGCTAAGGTCGCAGGTTCGAATCTTGCCTCGGGTATGGATGTGTGTGATGTCCTTAGGTTAGTTAGGTTTAATTAGTTCTAAGTTCTTGTGCATTGACAACCGCCGTTGTCAATGCACAAGGTCGACAGGTTAACCTTCCAGCAAGCTGCCAGATCAAGTGAATGTACCACCAGTCGCCAGGTGACGAAGTTCGACAAATTGCAACGGAAAACAAGAGATGAAGGACCAGTTTTGGATACGCGACGAACAGTGGTGAACCTCTCCAGCCACACCTTGAGCGATGCAGCCACAAAAGTTTTGGCGAAAGGGATGAACTATGCAATCGCACCAAAACTAGTACCGAAAGAAGACATTATCGAATCAGTGGAGGCCTCGGTACGCCATCTACCACAACCAGAAGCAGAGAAGATCCGACAAGAAACAGTACGAGTCTTGGCTCACGCAAAGCCTCCGAAGCAAAACAGCAGTAAAGAGGAACGTCAGGCCATCAAGGAGCTGAAGAACAACTCTCAGATTGTGATAATACAGGCGGACAAGGGAAATGCCACCGTAGTGTTGGACACAGTAGATTACGATAAGCGGATGGAGGATCTTTTGAAGGAACACATTTACCATAAACTTAAGGGGGATTCGACGGTCAAGATAGTGAAATCGACGCAAGCGCTGCTGAAGCAAACCAGGATGAATTTTGACACGACCCGTAGACTCATTCCACAGGTACCACAGGCACCAAGAATATATGGGGTACCAGAGATCCACAAAGAAGCCTTCCCTTTATGGCCGATAGTGAGTAGTATCAACTCGCCGACCTACAAATTAGCGAAAGAATTGGCTCCGAAGCTTAGACGTTTAGTGAGACATACAGATGCATACGTCAAGAACTCCACCCATTTTATAGCACTTTTGAAAGAGAAGCGTGTCTCTGATACGGATTTGATGGTCAGTTTTGACGTGAAATCTTTGTTCACGAATGTACCCGTGATGGACACCATGAACATCTTAGAGGAACGCATGGCACCTGACATCAGCGAGCTAGTGCGCCACTGTTTGACGACCACCTATTTTAGGTGGAAAGGGGATTTTTACGAGCAGAAGGACGGTGTTGCTATGGGTTCCCCTCTTTCGCCTGCTGCAGCAGACATTTTTATGCAAGCATTCGAAGAAACAGCACTCCTGTCCGCGCCATTACGCCCGGAATGCTGGCTACGATACGTGGATGACACCTTTGTTATCTGGCCACACGGAGAAGAAGAGCTTCAGAACTTCCACGAACATCTTAACCAGCAGCACAGCAAAATTCATTTTACCATGGAGATTGAAAAGAACGGGGTATTGCCTTTTCTCGACGTAGAAGTTTATCGTAAGCCAGACAGGAAGCTTGGACACAGGGTTTACAGGAAGCCCACCAACACGGACAGGTACCTGCATGCATCCTCCCACCACCATCCTATGCAAAAGAATTCGGCCCTGCGAACTTTAACCAAGAGAGCCTACAGGATCAGCGATGAATACAACCTGCAAGCTGAACTGCAGAACCTCAGGACCATTTTTGGAGCTAATGGCTACGACATGAGGCTGATACGCAAAACCATGGCGCCGAAGGAGGAGGGCAACAGGGAAATACAGAACGAAGCACAGAACACCGCCGTGCTACCGTATGTACAAGGGGTTACTGAAAGTCTGGGCAAAATTCTCCGTCGGGCGGGTATTAAGCCGATTTTTCGTAGCAACAACAAAATAAAAGACATTCTGGGCTCGACAAAAGATACAATTGACAAGTTTCATGCCGCCGGAGTTTATGAAATCGAGTGTGAATGTGGACTGGTGTATGTAGGTGAGACTGGGCGTCCAATAAGCACGAGGCTAACTGAACATGAGAGATATATCCGCCTCAAACAATAAAGCAAATCAGCGGTGTCAGAACATCATGAGCAGTGCAGGATGAACATCGAATTTCGAGAGGCCCGAGTACTGGAGAAACAGCCGTTTAGTTTGAGGAGGAAGATTAGAGAGGCTATAGAAATAGCCAAGCGACCCGATAATATGAACAGAGAAGACGGGTACAGACTTCCAGCGTCTTGGCTGCCTGCTGTGACAGCTTTGCGGAAGGACAGCTCGCGCAAAGCAACAGGCGTGCGGTAGGCCACAGTGTAGGATGGTACACAGAGCGCTGACACGGCGTAGTCGATACTAGGCAGTTAGTAAACAACGCTACGCTGCAGTCGCCGCTAAGTCTCCTATTCGCCGATTTCCACCAATGGCAGGCAGTAAAGGAAACTCCAATGGAAAACGCCTATTTCCGCCAATAACAAGACGCAATGCAAACGCCAATAAAATGAACTCCTAGTACCCTTCCTCATCCTCACATCCAATCACAACACTCTTCCATAGTATATATGTACCCACACTTGCGCTCATTCAGCAGTTAGCAACACACCCTGAGGAAGGCGTCTTGCAACAGACGCCGAAACGTTGGAATTTTATAAATGAGAATGCGGTCTCTAACCCAGAAGAATTTTATTGACTCTTGAGTGAACTTTTGGCGCACAGATGTGTAACAGCCATTCTTTCTTATATGTACTAGTGACCAATAAATGTGTTTTGAATATTAAGTGTGTTGTCTCTCAACTAATCTTCTGTGATAATCACACACTTATCACTTTAAAATTACGCGTAATTAATTGCGTACTCTCAATTACTATGTTAATATTTACTTGTAAATTTGTATTTATCGCCTTGCGGACTGAGAGTCCGTTGTGACTATTGACGGTACGAAACACGGCGCAACTACTCCGGGTCACTTTCCCAGTGACCTAAGGTCGATGTAACCACTAGTGCTTTTGTGATCGATACCTATGCCGTTGTTAAACAAAGTCGATACCTTGGAAACGGTTTAGATGTATTTTATCTTCAGTCTGCTTTTGATGTTCTTTGGAACTACCGGTTTGAAAACAAATGTCGAGTGGGAGGGATTTTGGATCTGTGGACGCTTGTGCGACGGGGAGGCGTCACCTTGTCTGTTTGTGAAAGAAACGATGCGTGAGACTCAAGTTCAGCGTGAACTGCGGTACTGCCATTGCCAGCATGGAAATTCCTCTGGTGAATGGCGATGACGAATTATTGGCATCTGAAGATGAGAGTGAATGTGAGTTAGATTTAGCCGGCGTCAACTGCGTTGGAGACCTTGCCGCCGTCTCAAGTGCGCAAGACAGAGGGAGACTCATTATTTGGTACATAGTGATTACAAACTTTAAAAGCTTCGCTGGGACGCGCACACTTGGGCCGTTTCATGAGGTATTTTCGTTTGCTTTTAAGAGCTATACAGTATGAACAAGTAGAGACCTAGTACCGCCCTGAATATTGTAAACTGACATCATATTATGTTTGAAAGTTCTTTAAAGTATAAGCTGAAGTTTACTTTATAGTGCCTTACGGCCGTGCCTCGCTTCAGTTTGTAAAATCGTTCATATTTTGTCACAGAAAGTTAATGCTGTAGTGGGGCCCAATGGAAGCGGAAAAAGTAATGTTATCGACGCAATTCTGTTTGTATTCGGACTGAAAGGCTATAAGCTTCGTGCGAAGAATGCGGCATCTGTAATCCACTGTTCGGAAAAATTCCCCAATCTGGACAGTTGTACAGTGGAGCTCCATTTCAGACAAATTATTGAACAGGTACGTAAATATACGAATCACGTAATCAAGATTGTTTTTGCCAGTAGTAAATTTTTCTTCTGTATTCAGAGAGAGCGATACCGCTGCGCCAACTCAAACTACCATCTTTAAACCTAACCGAGACTTCGAGCCGTTTCTTGCAGTTTTATATGCCATATCATTACAGCACTGGACGAAGCCGACATGTGGAATCGGTAGGTTCAGTTGAACCGCCATCAAGACTCTTCTTGTGGATTCTAAATACTGAGATACCACCCGTTGGTTAGGAAATCCCGTTAGTAATAAGAGTTAAATCTTGTGCTAACATAGCTAAAATGCTTTTCAGAGCAACGTGTTAGCGAAGCTCTTGTTAATTTGTTCATGTATTCCATTGTTGTTACCACATCACGTATCGCTGTGAATATGCTTCCTAATATCAGTAACTAAGTGTATGCCACCTTGAAAGAAAGGAGTTTGTACAAAGATGTGCAATTACAAATTTAATTAGGCCTATCTTAAGTGAAGTTACACTTTTTGAAAATTGTTTAGAATAATGAAACTGAATGTCTTTGTTTATGAGGTTTATCACATTTAATGACCAAGAAGGAAGAAGAGGCGTCTTTAGATAAAAAAAAAAAAAAAAGTAGCTTCTGATCCCAAAGTTGAAGTGAATAGCAAACATCTATTTTTCTCGTGTAATGTATATATTTCTACTTGGATATCTTCACAAGACATAATGTGTAAGTTACAAGGGCAGAGACAGGCATACACAATGGAGCAGGTTAAACGGAATAGTGTTACTAACCATGTGAAGTACTGGTGTTGAATATTATTTAATTGGTGACAAATGGCTATTTTTAAACAAAATAATGCACACTTCATTATTGTAAACATAAGGTATACTGTGCAGAATTTCTTGTGTAACCTATGAGGCAATGCTCATAGTGATTAATGTAACATCTACCCTAATTGCGTAAAGTGCAGAGATCAGTTGCTAAAACAACACTTTGATCGAGAGTGCAGGAAAACTAACAGTACCGATATAAAAGGAAATGAGCTACTTTGCAGAGAGCTCTCACTAATGTAAGAATACAATGCATTGTAATTATGCGGGAGTCTATAGCCTATCAGTTATTAATTGTCCATTCACATGACTGGCACCACAGCCTACATTTTATGTCAATGTGCTGTAACCACTCAGGTGGTAGCACTAGCAATGGAGGATATATAAAATGTGTTGGGGGGGGGGGGGGGGGGGGGGTACCCAGAAAACAGGGCAGTCGTTGTTGTAGTGCAGAAATGGAGCAGTTTATCTTACTTCCAAAAGGGCATGATTGTTGGCTTTGGTGCCAAGGGTGGAAATATTACCGAAATGGCTAAGTTTGTAAACTGTCCTTCTGACACTGTGGCTAAAGTATAGGAAGAAGACACCAGACAGGCAGTTCTGATGTTTCAAGTGATAATGGAAACAAGACTTAAGTAAAATTAATAGTGTCAGGAATTGTTGACCTGGGAAAAACATAAATGTAAACTAGTACAAAATGTTTGATATTCTTAGAAACATAGGAATAAACCATCAAGAAAGATGGATGATATAAAATATTTGCAAGAACCAAGAGGGAACAACCAGAATGGAAGATGAACAATGAAAAGCTCAGATTAAAAAGGGTTCAGCCTATACATCAAAGGATTGAAGACCAAAATAAAAGAAAGATTCAAGAGTGGGATTAAAACTGACAAAGGATATCAATGATAAGATTCACTGAGGACATCACTATCCTCAGTAAACCTGAAGAGGAGAAATGGTGCCATCAAAAACCAACTCTGAGGAGACTGTGGTGCACCATGGGCCATAAATGACAAGGGCGAGTGACAGCTGTGGAGATGTGTATGTGCCAGTAGAAGTGCAACTGCTGAGCAGCTGACTGCCCATGTGAACTGCGGAGCTACAAGCAGCGTCTCATCTACATCTGCATGGATACTTTGCAACTCTTATTTAAGTGCCACGCAGAGGGTTCATTGAACCACCTTCACAATTCTCTATTATTCCAATCTCGTATAGCACGCGGAAAGAATGGACACCCATATCTCTCCGTATGACCTCTGATTTTCCTTATTTTATCTTTGTGATCATTCCTCCCTATGTCAACTAAATATTTTTGCATTCGGAGGAGAAGATTCCGTCGCAACGAGAAACGCCTTTCTTTCAGTGATGTCCATCCCAAATCCTGAATTATTTCTGTGACACCCTCTCTCATATTTTGCGATAATACAACAGTTCAGTGAATGTTGCTGCTTAGGGGCCTCTGACTTCAGGTTGTTGGTGACAAAGGGTGGAGTTTGCACACCAATACTGCTACTAAATTTCCACTGAGCGGCAATAGGTAGCCTTTTCGGATGGATCATGTTTTATGCTCCATCAGACAGGTGACCATTGGTCTGCATGGTGCAACATGTGAAAGAAAACAACCTGCCACCAGGAGGGAGAGTTGTGGTCAGGGGCATTCTCTGGGTGATCTTGTGATTCTGGAAGACACAATGAATCGACAGAAGAGTGCATGTAGCCTTGGACAGCATATCCCTGCTATATGCAATTTGTTGTTTCTCGCCATAGTGGCATCTACCAGCAGAACAGTGCAATATGTCGCACAGCTTGCAAAGTATGTGTGTGGTTCAAATTGCATCAGAATGAGTTTACCATACTCCCCTGGCTATCAAGCTCCCCAGATTTAAACCCAGTCGAGAGTATGTGGGACCACCTTGATCGGGCTGTTTGCACCAAGAACCCTCAACTGAGAAATGTAACCAGCTGGTCATGACACTGGAATCACCATGGCTCCGTGTCCCTTTTTGTACCTTCCAGAACCTCACTGACTCTCTTCCTACATGTCTCATGCTGTGAAAGCTGTGGCTTTTGACAGGTGGTCACATTAATTAGACTGAATATTGTAAAAGGGGGTATCTGCTGGTGTGCATTCACTACTTCTTAGCTGGACAGGCCATCCTGAAAAGTAATTTTGATTGCTTTCTCTGAAAACAGTCCTCATTAACGATGTTGATAGCCCACATACAATAGAAATATTGTAGACCTTGTGGCTGCAAACATTCTTTATTCTATTGATAGTGTCATTAAACAGGCAGGGAATAGTGTCCACATTTTCCGACTGGTTTGATCAATTCTGCCACAAATTCCTGTCTTGCAGCAACTTTTTCATCTCAGAGTAACAGTTGAACCTTATGCCCTCAGTTGTTTTATGTATGCAGATCTGTCTTCCCCTACAGTTTTTACCCTTTGGTACCATGGAAACGGTTGCCTTCATTCTGCACTTTTTTTTAATGCCAGTTTTTAATTGTTAAAGGATGTCAGTAAAAATGCTGAAAAAATAACACATTCGTAGATCTGGAAAGAATATATTTTTACACTTTGTGTTTATACAAAATTGTTTGAAACTTACCAGTCACACACAAGTGAAGCTTTAAACTTTTGCAAAACCATTTGAAATTTACAACAGTAATAAACATACATTAGGTATAAAAACATAGTTTTAAACACCAAATGATCAACAGCTATGATGCAGTTAAAGATACTATCAAAAATGGATGGATACAACTTTGTTTAGATACTGCGGACTGCAAGAAAGCAGCTTTTGCCTTTATTTAAACAGTAGTTTACTTTGCACCTGTCACATATGACAGAAGTGTAACCTTTGAAGTCAGGGCATTTTCATGCTATTCTCTTCTCATGCCATATTGTCAAGTGATTAAGGGGTTCTACTTTTATATTCTTTGGAGGTAGTGATGATCCCTTATATTTAAGCCTGTTGGCTCTGTACTAGCTTGTCTCTTTTGCATGTTAGTGTCGGTCCTAAGACCAATCTGGCAAAGAGTTTGAGTCAATTCAATTGTAATTTACCTCCTGCTCATTGGCACGTCTGCTGTTCTTTTTTCAGGGAGTACCTGTCTTAAGAGAATTCACAAATTTATTACAATTATATCAGTCAGATGGGAAAATAAATGTATTGTGTGGATCCAATCTTTATCATCTGCCAGTATTGCTATCAAATAAATCTACATTTCCCATATGTGAGTCGCAAACAGAATAGATATCCAACTAAATCTGTGGAGGTATAATATCTGTCAAAATAGGTCATATAGTTCTGACCACGTTTCTATTCAAGGAGAATTAAAACCTGTTCCAATATCTGGTTCATTATGAAGTGAACACTATTTTTTTCATATGGTTCATTTTCTGTGTAAAGATACAGAACAATGTGTTTTTCAGAAGCTTGCAGTACCAGTATATCAGCATAAAGTTCATTACGTAAGCCTCCAAAAAATTATTTGAATTGTGGATAGGCCCTCTAATAGTCCCAGGCTTGCTGTCACTATCTGCAGATTCCGCATTGTTTACAGTTTTAGTAGGATCTTCCATCACACCAAAGTCTAAGCCATTTTCACTGACAGATGGACATTCTGAAGGTATGAATCCTTCACAAGTAACCACTTTACGTCATTTATTTTCTTAATAAGGGAGGAATTCCATTACAACACTTGAACTAGCACAAGAAAGTAAAAGAAAGCAGAATGAAGTAAACACTAATTTCTTGTTGTTTGATTGTGGATAGCAGCATTACTATGCTCTGTTGCACATATCCAAACAAATTGATTCATGTATTGCTTATGTTTTAATTAGCAGAAATACAATGTGAATGTGGCAGTATCCTATCCAAAGGTTACAGAACCACTGTAAATTTTTTAATGTTCACTTGTTCTTGCTTGTAACTACCAACAACCACCATCAATAAAGAGCAATGTGTGCCAGGCTGACAGTGCTACATGGTACGGCACACATTGTCGCATCATGCACTCAGTAGCACATTCTAATGGCAGGTTCTATTCAGTTACCTCCATAAAGCAGCACTGCCCATCTGCAAAGCAGCTTTCAGTGTTAACTTTCAAGGAAAATTGTGAAAAGGTAGTTGACACTTTGATTTGTACATCTGAAAAACAGTGCAGTGAATGGTTAACACAAGTTCTTTTGTCTTTGTCTCTTCTTGTCACAGTTTTCCATTTGCTCCTTCCCTCGTTCATTCTGCAGAGGACTTCCTCATTCTTTATCTTATCAGTCCTCCTCCTTTCCAACATTCTTCTGTAGTACCATATCTCAAATGCTTTTTTTTTTACCCAGTCCACAATTCATCGTACAATGCTGTGTTCCAAATGCACACTCTCGGAAACTTCTTCCTCAGTTTAAGACTGATGGTTGCTACTGGTCTACTTTTCGTGGCCAGGAATGCCCTATTTTGCCTGTGCTTATAAGCTTTTTATTTCTTTATTTTTGCTTTGCCCATCATGTGTTACTTTGCAACATTTCTTAACTTCATTTACTTTGTAGCCCTAAATTTTGATGTTAAGTTTATCATTAATCTCACTTTTGCTATTCCTCAGTGCTTTCATCTTCTTTCGATTTGCTCTCAATCCCTATATCCTTCAGCAGGTTCTATAATACTTTTTCAATTACACTGAGGATATCGATTAAGCAGCGCGCTTCGTTACAGGATCATTTAGTAATTGCGAAAGCGTTACGGAGATGATAGATAAACTCCAGTGGAAGACTCTGCAGGAGAGACACTCAGTAGCTCGGTACGGGCTTTTGTTAAAGTTTCGAGAACATACCTTCACCGAAGAGTCAAGCAGTATATTGCTCCCTCCTACGTATATCTCGCGAAGAGACCATGAGGATAAAATCAGAGAGATTAGAGCCCACACAGAAGCATACCGACAGTCCTTCTTTCCACGTACAATACGAGACTGGAATAGAAGGGAGAACCGATAGAGGTACTCAGGGTACCCTCCGCCACACACCGTCAGGTGGCTTGCGGAGTATGGATGTAGATGTAGATACTTTCACCCTGAATTTTAATTCCACTCGTGAATCTTTCTTTTATTTCTGTCTTTGCTTCTTTGATGTACAGACTGAACCCTTTGGAACCTGAGATCTTCATTCTTGGTCTTCCAGTCTTATTGTCTCTTGGTTCTTGCACATATTGTATATTGTCCATCTTTCCCAATAGCTGACTCCTACGTTTCTCAGAATTTCAAACATTTTATATCAGTCTACATTTACACTTTTTCCAGGTCAACAAATCCTATGACACTGTATTGACTTAAGTCTTGTTTCCATTATCAGTTGCAACATCAGAACTGCCTCTCTGGTGTATTTATGTTTCCAAAAGCCAAAGTGGTTGTTGTCTTACAGATCCTCAATTTTCTTTTCTCCTGTGCTGTCTATTATTCGTGACAGCAGTTATTAGAGTCGATAAATCCATTAAGAAGACCAGGAGTTTCAGTTTTGGCAGAGGAGAGAAGCAGTTGTTAGCGAACTGCTTAAAGAATGAATATCCTTATAGAATGTGACTGCTGTGGCAAAGAATGTTTCTGATTTCATAGCTGGCCCTGCCTTTGATGGGATAAGAGATACCAGTGACAGGACTGGAGTAGGTTGTAGTGGGAGCATATATGGATCATGTCTTGCATCTAGGTCTATTGCAGAGAAAAGGGTCAGGGGATAGGGAACAGGGATGTACAAGGATATTCTGTAGGTTGAATGAGTGACATTAATCAGTGAAGGAGGAATGTGGATGATATTTCTAATTTCAGAGCAAGATGTGATGGACAATATGAACCAATTGCTCCAGTCCTGGGTGGTGCTGAGTCACGAGTGGGGGCTCCTTTGTAGCCAGACAGTGGGCCTGTGCAGGATGATTGATGACTTGAGAGGGAAAGGCATGGAGGTTAATTTTGGTTTTGCGGGGGCCTCAGTGAAATCCTTGGCATATTTGGAGAGGAACTGTTCATCAATACAGATGTGACGAGCATTGGTCCCTAGGCTGTATGAGAAGGACTTTTTGGTGTGGAATGGATAGCAGTTGTCAAAGTGGAGGTATTGTTGGTGGTTGGTAGGTCTGATGTGGGACAGAGATACTGAAGTAGCCATTTTTGAGGTAGAGGTTGACGTCGAGGGAGGTGGTTTGTTGGGCTGAGAAGGACCAAGTGAATGTTCAGGTGGAATATGAATAGGCCTGAAGATGTTATCAATGAATATTAACCAGCTGAGGGGTTTAGAATTGTGTGTGGTTAGGAACATGTCTTCTAGATGACCCATGAATAGATTGGCATAGGATGGTGCCAAAAGTATGGCCATTGCTAAACCATGAATTTGTTTGTAGATCATGTGTTCAAAGAAGAAGAAGTAACGGTGAGAATATAGTCCGTCATGGTGACCAGGAAGGAGGTTGTAGATTTTGTGTCAATTGAAGATCGGGAAATATAGTCTTCAGTAGCAGCAAGGTTGTGGGCGTTGGTGATGTTAGTGTGAAAGGAAGTGCCATCTATAATGATGAACAGGGTGCCGGTTGGTAAAGGAACAGATACAGTGGAGAGTTGGAAGAGAAAATGATGGGCGTCTTTTGTAGGAGGGTAGGTTAAACAGTCAGAATCCCAAACCCCTCATCTAGTGCAGATTCATTGACGACATCTTTGGGATCTTTAGTGAGGTTGAAAATGCCTTGTTCACATTCCTACAAAATGTCAGCACCTTCTCCCTCTTTCACCTCACTGGTCCTTCTCAGTCCAATAAGTTACCTCCCTCGATGTTGCCCTCTAAAAGTATGGTCACGTCAGTATTTCTGTACACATAAAATATACCAACCACCAATAATACTTCCACTCTGACAGTTGCCACCTACTACAGTCAAAGAAGTCCCAGCCATGCAGCCTAGCCACCCATCCCCCCCTTCGGGTCCGGGGGTTAGAATAGGCCCCAGGTATTCCTGCTTGTCGTAAGAGGCAACTAAAAGGAGTCCCTCCCCCTCAAGGGGGTAGTTAGCGCCTGTGTCTGGAGACGGACGGTTCCACGACCTATATTTGCGGTCATTTTGGTTTGTTCATTTCTTCTGGTTTCTTCCTTCCTTTGGTTGGTTCCCTTCTTTGTTCTTCTCCATCTCACTGTCTTACTTACTCTTTCCCTTGCCTCCTTCTCCTTGCCTTCTCTGGTCTCCGCCTTGGCGTTTGAGACAGTCTGTCCTTTCTTTACCCCCTCTCCCTTCTTTTTCCTCTTCTTTCTTCCTCCCTGTGCATGCCTGAAGGCCGACCCATGCGTAGCCGGTGACGGGGGTAACGTGTAATTCCCCACCCTGGGTAGACAAGTAAGGCACGCACGTACCCCCTGGTAAAGGCCAGGCCCAGGGAGGGGTGATAGCCTCAGCTGACACCTTCCCACCATGCCGATTGGTTCCTCCGTCCGTTTCTCGGGAGGTGTGAACAATCATCTAAGGCAGAAGTGCCCTCTGAGAGGGTCCCCACAAGGAAGGAGTGCGCCATCGGAGACACTGGCAATCATCGGGGATTCCTTTGCAATGGATTTCTCTTCTTCTTCTCTCTCGACTTCTGCCCACAAACGGAAACTTGACCAGCCACCACTGACAAAAGTACTACCACCTGCCCCACAGTTCCTCGTAGTTTCTCGATCTGAGGACGGAAAGGATTTTTCCTCTGTCAAACCTTTCGTTACCCAGAAGGGCGTAGATGCCATAGCCGGGACGGTCAAGTCTTGTACCAGGTTGCGTAACGGTACCTTGTTACTAGAAACTGAGAGGGCCATTCAGGCACAAAAACTGCTTCGGGCCACACTCCTGTACACGTTCCCTGTCCTGGTGGAGGCTCACCGCACTTTAAATTCGTCTCGTGGTGTGGTATGTACTAGATCACTCGACGGATTGACTGACGAGGAGAGTCAGTCTTTCCTCGCTGAGCAGGGTGTGACAGCTGTCCATAGGGTCATGAAAAAGGTCAACAATGACCTTGTACTGACCTGGACACTTTTCTTGACCTTTCAGCTGCCGTCGCGCATCAAAGCGGGCTACGAGGTTATTTCTGTTCGCCCCTATGTCCCGACACCTACGCGCTGCTACCAGTGTCAGCGTTTTAATCACACTCGCTAGTCTTGTTCCAATGCAGCTAAATGTGTTGCCTTTGGCAGGGATGCCCATGAGGGTGACTGTCCACCTCCGTCTCCTCGTTGTGTGAACTGTCACGGTGACCATGCAGCGTCCTCCCGCGCCTGTCCCATCTACAAGGAAGAACGCTGTATCCAAGAAATTCGGGTCAAAGAGAAAGTGTCCACCTCAGCTGCTCGCAAGCTATTTGCTAGTAGGAAGCCCAAGCTGCTCCCAGCGGTGAAATACAGTACTGTCCTCGGACTACCAGGGAGGTGGCGACGCAGACATGCGATCTGACCTTCAGCACTACGGTCGTCCGTTCGGCCAGTGCTAAGATCGCCCGGTCGACGTCTCCTCTTCCTCCCGTCAACCCTCAGACACAAGCACCTTTATCAGCTTCTGCCAGGACGAAGGCCCAGAAGTCAGATGCACAGGCCTTCAAGAAGGAACCGTCTCGTGCAGACCTCCTACGTACCTCGAACTCTCAGCCATCGACCAATACTTCCACAAAACGACCTTCCAAGAAGGCTCATAGGAAGCACAGTACTCCTTCCCCGCCACGGCGCATTTCTTCTCCTGCGCCATCCAGCGGTTGCCGCTCCAGGACGTCATCCGTTTCGCCTGGCCGCACCGCTGGTAGCCGAACATATAGCCGTTCACCAGTGGAGGAAGCTCCCCCTCCCGGACATCTTAACAAGATGGCCGATGAACCTATAGAACAAATGGACGATGACTGTCCGCCTACTGCGAGCGTCGGCAGTGCTCGCTCGAAGCCGGGCCCTCAGCGGCCTTCGAGATGACCCCTTCTTGCATCTTCTTCTCACGATGGCACTTATTCACTGGAATATTCGCAGCATTTGCTCCAACCGAGACGATTTGAAATTACTGCTCTGTTTGCACCGTCCGCTCGTCGTAGCCCTCCAGGAAACGAAGCTACGCCCATGCGATCACATTGCCTTGGCACACTACACCTCTGTGCGCTTGGACCTACCCCCTGTGGTAGATATTCCGGCTCATTGAGGGGTTATGTTGCTGGTCCGGGATGATATCTACTATGATCTCATCACATTGCACACCGGCCTGCAGGCAGTTGCTGTCCGCATTACTCTCTCCACTTTTCCATTTTCCATTTGTACTGTTAACACTCCATCGTCGTCTGCCGTTACCAGGGCAGACATGATGCAAATTATTGCTCAGCTACCTGCACCATTTTTGTTAACTGGAGACTTCAAATAATTATGGCTGCTTACAGAGCGAGAATAAAAGAATTCGATGACCTATTAGTGCTCCTTGTATTTACCACCTGATGAGCTCATTCACAGTGAAGCCCTCGCACAGGTTATTGATCAGCTACCCAGTCCCTTTCTCATTTTAGGAGATTTTAATGCTCATAATGCATTATGGGGTTCAAACAAAACCTGCCCAAGAGGCCAGATGATTGAGCAGTTGATCAGGACTTCAGACATAATACTGCTGAACACAGGTCAGGCCACGCATTTCAGCACCGCTTCAGGATCGTCTTCTGCCATAGACCTCTCTCTTTGTTCACCTGTGCTTGCGGACATTGCTCAGTGGGTCATAGACGATGACCTTCATGGCAGCGACCATTATCCTACCTGGCTCCATCTCTCAGTTGAAATGGGTCGTGTCAAACAGCCGCCGAAATTGTTTTTCCGGAAGGGAAACTGGACACTCTGCCGGCAGTTGGCTGTTTTTGAACAGTGTGAAGGCATCCAGGATTGGGTGGATCACATCACGGTGGTGATGCACCATGCTGCTGATGTATCCATACCAAAGTCAAAGGGAACACCTGTGAGGCAGCATGTCCCTTGGTGGAATGACGACTGTCGTACCGCAGTCAGAGATGACAGAAGGGCGGCTTTGAGAAGATTCCGTCGGTGCCCCACTGATGCGAATCTGGCAACATTCCGAATAGCAAGGGCACGGGCGAGACGAATCGTTAGGGAGAGTAAACGGAGGTCTTGGTTTGAGTCCCTGAACTCCATCAGTAGGTCCACATCTTCAAGCAAAGTATGGGAAGCCATTAGGAGGATCTCAAGGCGATACTTTGTACCGCCAATAGCAGCTATACATGAGTGGGGGTGTCTCTTAACATCTCCAAGAGACATCGCCCGGGCGTTGGCAGAATCTTTTCAATCTATTCCGTTCAAACAACACTGAGGTATACGACCAGCCTTTCTCTTTGTGGGAGTTGGACTCTGCACTGTCAGTCTCTCGGGATACTGCACCTGGTCCAGACCTGATATCGTATAGCATGCTGCAGCAATTGGATCTGCGGTCAAAGGAAGTCCTCCTTCAACTTTTTAATGAAATTTGGAAGACAGGTGACTTTCCTAGTTCGTGGAAAGAATCGATTTTAATTCCACTTTTAAAACCAGGGAAGGATCGGACCGAACCCAGTAGCTATCGTAGCATTAGTCTCATGAGCTGCGTAGGAAAGACATTTGAGTGTGTGGTCAATAGGCGCCTGGTGTGGGTTCTCGAATCCAGATCATTACTTACCCGCTGCCAGTGTGGGTTCAGGAGGTATCATTCCACCCTAGATTCGTGGAAAGAATCGATTTTAATTCCACTTTTAAAACCAGGGAAGGATCGGACCGAACCCAGTAGCTATCGTAGCATTAGTCTCATGAGCTGCGTAGGAAAGACATTTGAGTGTATGGTCAATAGGCGCCTGGTGTGGGTTCTCGAATCCAGATCATTACTTACCCGCTGCCAGTGTGGGTTCAGGAGGTATCATTCCACCCTAGATAACCTGATCCTACTCGAAACAGCGATACAAGATGCTTTCTTACCTAAGCAACACCTTCTCGGGGTTTTCTTCGACCTGGAGAAGGCGTACAATACTACCTGGAGGCATAACATTTTGCGGCAGCTTTATGAGTGGGGTTTCCATGGGCGTTTACCCAAAATCGTCAGGTCCTTTCTGATAGGTATTTTAAGTATAAGGTTGGGAATGTCCTGTCTGCCCATTTTAAGTAGGAGAACGGTGTCCCTCAAGGCAGTGTCCTCAGTGTGACAGCTTTCGCAATTGCAATCAATAGTATTGCGTCCATGGTACGACGGCCCGTACACTGCTCCTTGTTTGTGGACGATTTCTTACAACTGCTACACGCCAATTACAGCTGACACTCGTGCGATTGGAGGAATGGTCTAAGACCACAGGCTTTAAATTCTCTTTGGAGATGACTGTTTGTGTAGATTTTAACCGTTCCCGTTCTCTTTTTAATCTCCCTGTTTTAAAACTAGGAGACACTGTTCTCCCCTTTATGGGAAAAAGTGAAATATCTCGGGCTTCTTTTTGAAGAGAAGCTTACATGGTTGCCACACTTAAAGGATCTAAAAGTCCGCTGTTTAAAGGCTTTAAACATCCTTAAATGCATCAGTCATAGATCCTGGGGCGCCGACAGGGCACGTCTGCTCCAACTTTATAAGGCCTTTGTGCGACCTCGACTGGAATATGAATGTCAAGCTTATGGCTCTGCACGACCTTCCTACCTCAAAATGTTGGATGTGATTCACCATGAGGGTATTAGGTTTTCAACGGGGGCTTATCGCACGAGTCCAGTTGCTAGTCTATGTGTCGAGGCGGGAGAGCCTCCCCTGTCCATTCGGCGTCTTCTCCTCGTGGAACGTCACGCGTACAAGGCCAAGTCCACTCCTCTTTCATTGGCGTCCAACACCTTTTCCCAGCCGGCACTGGAATGTCTCTTCCGCCACCGTCCGAAGGCAACAAAGCCGTGTGGCATCCTTGCAAATGAGTCTCGAATCAGTACACCTGGAGGGCATTAAGGTCCTCCGCCACGGATGGAGTAGGGTATCTCCCTGGCTGCTACAAAGGCCAAGATTACTTCTTGATCTGGCTGCTTACAAGAAGTATTGTACCCCGGACCACGTTTTTAAAATTAAACTTACTGAGATTTTAGAACGCCATTCAGATTTTGTTGCTGTTTACACGGATGGGTCTAAACAGGGGGATTTTATGGGCTGCTCTGCTGTGTTTCCCCGATACTGTCCGTAGGATAGGGCTCCCAGAGCAGTTCTCAGTTTACTATGCGGAACTGTTTGCCATTCTGCAAGCATTAGAGCATATGCGCCAACACCGTGGCACAAAATTCATCATCTGCTCCGATTCCCAATGTGCTCTACACGCTCTTGAACAGATGTACCCAGCCGATCGGATGGTGCAAGAAGTGCAGGATGCACTCCTGTCCTTGCAACAGCAGGGTAAGGATGTAATTTTCTGCTGGGTTCCAGGGCACATAGGTATTCCTGGAAATGAACTTGCAGATGCTGCTGCCAAGAAGGCTTGCTCCATCACACCTCCTGCTCGCTGTTCCGTCCCCCTGCGGGCAATAACATCTTTCATGACTCGAAAGGTCATGCGTTGGTGGGAGGCTCAGTGGCTGGACATGAGGGACAATAAGTTGCGAGCGGTGAAGGATTCTGTCCGACCGTGGCTCACCTCCTTTCAACAACGACGAGCTGCGGAAGTAGCCCTTACACGGCTTAGAATAGGACATTGTCCTTTGACACATGGTTTTCTGTTGCGTCGTGAGGAGCCACCAACGTGTCAGACATGTGGGACACAGCTGTCGATATGGCATAATTTAACTGAGTGTGTTTTATATGCGGGTTTGAGGGAAGATATCAGTTTCCCACCAGACCTGCCCTCTCTTTTAACTAATAATGAGGCGAGTGTCGCTAGAGTTTTCTGCTTTTGTGTGATGTCTGGACTTCTTCCCAAAATATTGGGATTGAGGTCTTAATGTGCTGTACAGTGGTTTGGTCACCTGTTTTTTGTAAGTGGTCACTCAGCCGCCATTACTTATTTTTACCTGTTTTGTACCGCTTTCTTATTTCTAGTTTTATCTACCTGTTTTGATTTTCTTTGTCCAATCTTGCAATTAGAACATTACCACTTCTCACAAAGATCGGCTCTGAATTGATCTTTTGGTAATGATTAATCATCATCATCTGGAGACTTCTATGCTCACCATCCTCTTGGGGGCTCTCCAGCATCCTGTCCAAGGGGTTCCCTGTTAGCAGACGTTTTCAACCAGCTCAATCTTGTCTGCCTCAATACTGGCGCCCCTACTTTTCCTTCAGACACCTCTCACACCTATTCCTATTTAGACCTCTCTGTATGTACTACCCAACTTGCACGCCGGTTTGAGTGGTATGCACTTGCTGATACATATTAGAGCGACCACTTCCCGTGTGTTATCCATCTCCTGCATCATACGGCCTCTCCGTGCTCAACTAGTTGGAACATCTCCAAAGCAGATTGGGGTCTCTTCTCTTCCAGGGCTACCTTTCAGGATCAAACCTTCACAAGCTGCGATAGTCAGGCCACACACCTCATGGAAGTCATTCTCACTGCTGCTGAATATTCCATCCCTCACACTACTTCTTCTCCACGTCACGTACCGGTCTTCTGGTGGACCGCAGCATGTAGAGACGCTTTACGTGCTCGTCGACGTGCTTTACGCACCTTTAAACGCCACCCTACAGTGGCGAATTGTATCAATTATAAACGATTACGTGCGCAGTGTCGTCATATTATTAAAGAAAGCTAGCTGGGCTTCTTTCACAATCACCTTAAACAGTTTTACTCCTTCTTCTGTTGTCTGGGGTAGCCTGCACTGGTTATCTGGCACTAAGGTCCACTCACCAGTTTCTGGCTCGGCCGTCGCGAATGACGTCCTTGTGGCCCCTGAGGATGTCTCCAATGCCTTCGGCCGCTTTTTCGCAGAGGTTTCGAGCTCCACTCATTACCCCCCTGCCTTCCTCCCCCGAAAACAGGCAGAGGAGGCTCGGCCACCTAACTTCCGCTCCTCGAATCGTGGAAGTTATAATGCCCCATTCACCATGCGGGAACTCGAAAATGCACTTGCCCGGTCACGGTCCTCCGCTCCAGGGCTTGATTCTATTCATATTCAGATGCTGAATAACCTTTCTCCTGCGGATAAAGGTTTCCTTCTTCGTACTTACAATCGCGTCTGGATTGAGCGACATGTTCCCGCATGCTGGCGCGAGTCTATTGTTGTACCGATTCCTGATTCCTATGCCGGGGAAGGACAAGCACTTGCCTTCCAGTTATCGACCCATCTCGCTTACCAGCTGTGTCTGTAAGGTGATGGAGCGAATGGTTAACTCTCGTTTGGTTTGGCTGCTCGAATCTCGACGCCTACTTACCAATGTACAATGTGGATTTTGTAGCGCCGCTCTGCTGTTGACCATCTGGTTACCTTGTCGACCTTCATTATGAATAACTTCTTGCGGAAGCACCCAACCGCAGCTGTGTTCTTTAATTTGGAGAAGGCTTACGACACCTGTTGGAGGGCGGGCATTCTCCGCACCATGCATACATGGGGCCTTCGTGGTCGCCTCCCTCTTTTTATTCGTTCCTTTTTAATGGATAGACAGTTCAGGGTACGTGTGGGTTCTGTCCTGTCAGGCACCTTTCGCCAGGAGAATGGGGTGCCACTGGGCTCAGTTTTGAGCGTCGCTCTCTTCGCCATAGCGATCAATCCAATAATGGATTGCCTCCCAGCTGATGTATCAGGCTCCCTTTTCGTGGACGATTTTACCATCTATTTCAGCGGACAGCGTACATGTTTCCTGGAGTGCTGTCTTCAGCGTTCTATTGACCGTCTATACTCCTGGAGTATCGCCAATGGCTTCCGTTTTCCTGCCAAGAAGACGCTCTGAATTAACTTCTGGTGCTACAAAGAGTTTCTACCACCGTCCTTACGACTCGGTCCCGTTGCTCTCCCATTCATGGAGACAACAAAATTTTTAGGTCTTACATTTGACAGGAAACTTAGCTGGTCTCCACATGTGTCATATTTGGCTGCCTGTTGTATCCGTTCTCTAAATGTCCTCCGTGTTCTCAGTGGTATGTCGTGGGGAGCGGATCGAACCGTCCTATTTCGCCTATATCGGTCGATCGTCCGCTCCAAGCTGGATTATGGGAGCTTTGTATACTCCTCTGCACGTCCGTCCATCTTACTCCGCCTCAACTCAAAACAACATTGGGGTTTACGTCTTGCGATCGGAGCATTTTATACTAGTCCCGTCGAGAGTCTTCATGCTGAAGCCGGTGAATTGCCACTCACCTACCGGCGCGATATACTGCTTTGTCGTTACACCTGTTGGCTACTGTCAATGCCCGACCACCCATCGTATCGTTCCTTTTTTGACGACTCTCTCGACCGTCAATACGGGTTGTATGTCTCTGCCCTGCTACCCTCTGGAGTTTGCTTTCGTCGCCTCCTTCAACACCTTGATTTTTCACTCCCTGCAACCTTTAGAGTGGGCGAGAGCCACACGCCACCTTGGCTCCAGGCTCAGTTTCGCATTCACCTTGACCTCAGCCCGCTCCCAAAGGAGGTTACCCCCGTTTCGGTATACCACTCCCGTTTTGTTGAACTTTGTTCGAAGTTCATTAATATGACCTTCATTTATACACATGGCTCTAAGATCAATGACGGGGTCGGGTTTTCTTTTATTGTCGGGGCACAAAAGTTTCAAATACCGGCTACATGGCCATTGTTCGGTCTTCACAGCTGAGCTCTTTGCCCTCTACCAGGCTGTTCTTTACGTCCGCCGCCACCGACATTCTGCTTATATCATTTGCTCCGATTCTCTGAGCACCATCCAGAGCCTCAGTGATCCGTAACCGGTTCACCCTTTCGTGCACCGGATCCAGTGCTCTCTTCAGCAGCTGGTGGACGACGGGTCTCCAGTTAGCTTTATGTGGGTGTTGGCCTTGTTGGTATCCCTGGGAACGAAGCTGCAGATGCTGCAGCCAAGGCTGCGGTCCTCCAGCCTCGGACGGCTTCTTGTTGTGTCCCTTCATCAGATTGTAGCAGGGTCATTTGTCGGCACATTTTATCGCTGTGGCATGCCGATTGGGCTGCACTTCCCACAGCTTGGACGTCCTTCTCGGCGGGAGGAGGTCGTTTTGGCCCGGCTACGCATTGGGCACTGCTGGTTCAGCCATCGCCATCTGCTGACGGCTGCGCCGGCGCCGTTCTGTCCATGTGGGTAATTGCTGACAGTCCGCCACATTTTAACGTCCTGTCCCGATTTTACTCCACTGCGTCTTGATCTTGGCCTGCCATGTACTCTGGATGCCATTTTAGCGGATGACCCAGGAGCTGCTGCTCGTGTTCTTCGTTTTATCAACTTGATACCCCTGTCTAAGGACGTTTGATTATGCTGTTGTTTTTTAATCCTATGCCTGTTAATACGTCTTTTATAGTCTTGTCCCTTTTAGTTGCTGCTTTAACCTTGTGCCTCGCGGTGCATTCCTAAGTTAGTCAGGGCGCTAATGACCATTGTAGTTGTGTGCCACACACACACACACACACACACACACACACACACACACACACACAAAACTGGCCACCCATGTCTGTCATATCTGTAGTGATGGGCATTCCCTTTCCAAACATGCAGAAGGTATCAATGATGCCTTCTCAGAGTGAAATTACCCTCCTCATCGTGTCCAGAAACAGATGTCTCACGTCTTGTCTTTGCAGTCACCTACCATTCTCCACATACCCACTATCTGGCCGCCATGGAGCATCCCTCTCTTGATTCAGTACCATCAAGGACTAAAACAGCTGAATCTTATTCTCTGCCAGGGTTTCGCTGACTTCATGTCACATTGTGAAATGATAAATATGTTCTCCAACGACCCCCACATCCTTCCGATGGTGCTACTCCGCTGCCCACCCAACCTATGTAATGTCCATGTGAGTGCCTATTCCATTCTGTCTCCCAGCCTCAAGGCTCGTACCCCTGAAAAAGATGTAGATGCAAGACCTGACCCACACATTCTGCTACTGTTACCTACTCCAGTCCTTTTAGAGGCATTTCCCACCCATTTAAAGGTGGGACCACCTGTAAAAGCAGCCACAAAATATACCATTTTAGCTGCAATCAGTGTGTCACATTCTATGTGAGCGTAACAACTAATGAGCTGCCTGTTTGCAAGAATGGTCACTCCCTACCTGTGGCTGAGAGACAGCCTGGTCACCCAGTTGCTGAGCATGCCACCCAACACAATGGAATTGTTATATGAAAATTTGTGAATAATAATGGACCCATCTAAGTGCATGGTAATTGTTACTAGAAAATATGTAGGGGCAAAGTGTTGATTACTTGGTTATACATATAAATAAAAGAACGGACTAGCACATAAGCTAGAAAACGGATGACAGTTTGAACAAGACAGAAAACAACAAAGATCGACAAGAGGGTTATGTAAGAAGAAATGATGGCCACGTTGACTGCTATAACAATGAAAACAATCAATTTTTGACAGTGTAATGTAATTGCTTGGATGAAAAAATCTACTCAACAAACGGCGGCAGAATACGCACATAAAAAAGGTTATGATTATGAAAGGTTTCGGAGCCAGTTGTTTATTTTTCCGGCGGAAGGGTTGAAGGAAAAGGATTGGAGTGGTCTAGGAAAAGGGCTAGGTTTTGAAAAAGTCACCCAGAACCGCAGGTCAGGGGAGACTTACCGGACGGGATGAGAAGGAAAGACTGACTGTTGGGGACTGCACTTGGAACGTTGAGTGTTTCTCGTGTCATGGTAAAGGGACTTGCACACTGCAAAATCTGTTGGAAATATTTTCAAGTACCATACAGGGAGGCTTTTCTAGTATTTCCAACCCATCTCAAGTTAGCCATGGTACATTCAGCAGTTTACAGGGAAAAAATTGAAAGTATCCAATTGTGCCATCTTCAATATTTCTCATTTCCAATCTTCAGTTGACATACCGGTAGCCTATTTTTGAGTATTGGTCTAATTTTTGAAAAAATTGGGAACAGGTATTTTTTACTGTTAAATGTTAATGCAAAGTGAAAATGTATTGCACTCCTTGATGTGCCTAACAATATCTCTGTTGTACAGTAAGCAATGTGCCAATCATCTCCACTCATGATTCCCACAGCACTGATGTTTTTGGATCAACAACTGAATTTGTTTGGCCTACTTGAAATTCGTCAGTAGTGGTAGCATGGTTATAATGAAATACTGCAAATCAGTTATAAACAGTAATTTTGAAGGCGATTCCCAAGTGGTGCTCAGAGCCATTCAACACACTTCGGCCCTTACTACAAAAAATGTGAAAAATCACACAACAAAAATATTCTCATGAAATTTTCATTTTTTCACATAGTTGTATATTTAAATGTTGCGTGTAAAGAAATTAATCAGCAAATTTTTTTGAGCTGCCATTTTTTTGCCAATAAAAATGCCTTGCTGTAAAAAGATAGATGTCATACATCATTAGCTCCAGCTAATGGTTCTTTCTAGAAACTTAAATGGTGATAATCATAGATGCCCTTCTTATGTTTGATTTCCCTAGTGTCAAAATGTTCGTTTCTTGACTGTTAACTTTTAGTTCAGACTATTCATAATTGTCACAAATTTGGAAAGCATATTCTGCATATGTTTTCACTATCATCTATTAAGCCACTATCATGGACAAATTTTATGCATTGAATGCTAACTCCATTAACTTGTTAAAAAAATAACTATGTGGCCTCGGCCTTATTGCCAAGGATGCAGTGTGCAATAGGTCCTTACTTATGCATGTTTTCATGCATGTGACCACATCGCTAAAGTTAAAATGAAACTTGTAATCTGGTGGAACAAGAGTGGCAAGAAACAAGACTGCCATTAGTATAATCTGCAACCTGGCTGCCCCCAGAAGATTGTGGTTATGGACTGAACATGTGGTGGATGATACAAAATGCCCATCATAAGTATTTCCTTCATCACAGAAACCTTGCCATTCACCTCTACACTTGTGGACGAACATTTCATTAGGAGTTTCTATAAATCACATCTGTGCAAGAGATTATGCAATTACTCACTAGTATTGCAGTTGTCCTTTACAGCAAAGAAGACAAAAATATCATCAAAGACTTTTTAAGGGAATGTAACTTGCACATATAATTGAGTATCTGTACTTACAGAGCATACCTTGGACTGTCCGTCAGGTCTTAATCCTTACATCATGGAAGCTATTGTATACTTTAAGAAAATGCAGAAATATCAGCTCAAAACACATCAGTTTATTTGTACTTTGTGTCTTTCAACAACAAAACGAAAAGCTACCATAATGACCTGTTATCAGCCATATATGTTCCATATGTACTTACACGAATATGGCACTTTACTTTTGAGACTGCTTCTGATTCTCAAGCACAACAATTGCTTGCTGCCTCGCTTCTCCATGGCTACCCAGTTGAGGCCCATAGAACTTTGAATTCTTCCCGTCATGTAATTTACACCAGGCTGCTTGACGGTCTCACTGAGGCCTGATCAGAGTGTCATTGCCATCCAATGTGTAATGAAAAACATAAATTCCTCCTTAGTGCCCATCCACACTTTTTTCCTCACTTTGATAGAGGTGCTGCAGTCAAAGACCAAAGCAGGCTACACATTTGACCTCTTATCAATAAATAATCCTGAGTTAATAACGAGCATCAAAACTGATTCAGGGATTAGTGAACACAGGGCTGTCGTAGCAAGATTGAATATTGTTAATCCCCAAATCCTCGGAAAATAAGCAAAAAATATACCTATTCAAAAAAGCAGATAAAAATTCACTTGATGCTTTCCTAAGAGACAATCTCCACTCACACCAAATTAATAATATAAGCGTAGACCAGATGTGGCTTAAATTCAAAGAAATAGCATTTGCAGAAATTGAGAGATTTATACCAAATAAATTAACAAATGACGGAGCTGAACCTCCTTAGTATACAAAACGAGTTAGAACACTGTAGCAGAAACAATGAAACAAACATGCCAAATTTAAACAGACACTAAATCCCCGAGATTGGCGATATTTTTCAGAAGCTTGAAATTTTGCGCGGACTTCAATGCGAGTTGCTTATAACAGTTTCCACAATGAAACTTTGTCTCAAAACCTGGCAGAAAATCCCAAGTGATTCTGGTTGTATGTTAGCGACAAGAAACAATCAATGCCTTCTCTGCACGATAGCAACGGAGATACCATTGAAGATAGTGCTGCCAAAGCAGAATTACTAAACACAGCCTTCCGAAGTGCCTTCACAAAAGAAGACGAAGTAAATATTTTAGAATTCGAATCGAGAACAGCTGCCAACATGAGTAACGTAGAAGTAAATATCCTCGGAGTAGTGAAGCAACTTAAATCACTTAATAAAAGCAAGTCTTCTGATCCAGACTGGGTACCAGTTAGGTTCCTTTCGGAGTATGCTGATGCCTTAGCTCCATACTTAACAATTATATACAACCGTTCGCTCGACGAAAGATCCGTATCCAAAGACTGGAAAGGTGCACAGGTCACATCAATATTCAAGAAAGGTAGTAGGAGTAATCCACTAGAACATAATGAATACTTTGAAGAAAATGGTATATTGACACACAGTCAACATGGGTTTAGAAAAAATCGTTCTTGTGAAACACAACTAGCTCTTTATTCACGTGAAGTGCTGAGTGCTATTGACAAGGGATTTCAGATCGATTCCATATTTCTGCATTACCAGAAGGTTTTTGATACTGTACCACAAGCTGCTTGAAGTGAAATTGCGTGCTTATGGAATATCGTCTCAGTTATGTGATCTGTGTTTTCCTGTCAGAGAAGTCACAATTCATTGTAATTAATGGAAAGTCATCGAGTAAAACAGAAGTGATTTATGGCGTTCCCCAAGGTAGTTATAGGCCCTTTGCTGTTCCGTGTCTCTGTAAATGAATTGGGAGACAATCTGAGCAGCCGTCTTCAGTTGTTTGCAGATGACACTGTCGTTTATTGACTAAAGTCATCAGAAGATCAAAACAAACTTCAAAACGATTTAGAAGAAACATTGGAATGGTGCGAGAAGTGGCAGTTAACGTTAAATAACGAAAAGTGTGAGGTCATCCACACAAGTGCTAAAAGGAACGCATTAAACTTCGGTTACATGATAAATCAGTCTAATCTAAAAGCTGTAAATTCAACTAAATACCTAGGTATTACAATTATGAACAATTTAAATTGGAAGGAACACACAGAAAATGTTGTGGGGAAGGCTAACCAAAGACTGCGTTTTATTGGCAGGACACTTAGAAAATGTAGCAGACCTACTAAGGAGACTGCCTACATTACGTTTTTCCGTCCACTTTTAGAATACTGTTGAGTGGTGTGGGATCCTTACCAGATAGGACTGACTGAATACATCGAAAAAGTTCAGCATGTTTTGTATTATCATGAAATATGGGAGAGAGTGTCACAGAAATGATACAGTATTTGGGATGGACATCATTAAAAGAAAGACTTTTTCGTTGCGACGGAATCTTCTCGCGAAATTCCAACTGCCAACTTTCTCCTCCGAACGCGAAAATATTTTGACACCAACTTCCATAGGGAGGAATGATCACCTAGATAAAATAAGGGAAATCAGAGCACGTACAGAAAGATGTAGGTGTTAATTCTTCCCGTGCGCTATACGAGGTTGGAATAATAAGATTAGATTAGATTAGTGTTTCGTTCCATAGATCCGTGCTGAGGAGATTCTCGTAGATGTGGAGCATGTCAACCTTTTTTTTTATTATTTTTTAAAAAAAAGAAAAAGCTGAAATAACAATACTGATAGTATGAATATATACAACACATCATTTGTTTCTATTAAGAAATTCGTCAATGGAGTAGAAGGAGTTGTTGGACACTAGTAAGTCTTTCAGGCTCCTTTTATACTGATCTCTGTTTGTAACTAAATTTTTTAGGTTTGCTGGCAAATTATTGAAGATGAGTGTTCCTGAATAGTGGACCCCTTTTTGAACTTAAGTGCTTTTAAAGCCTTGTGCAGATAATTTTTGTTCCTGGTATTGTACATATGAACTGAGCTGTTTGTTGGAAAAAGATATATATTATTTAAGACAAATTTCATTAAGGAGTAAATATACTGAGAGGCAGTAGTTAGTATACCCAGTTCTTTGAAGAGGTTTCTACAAGATGTCCGTGACTTTACTCCACAAATAACACGTATTACACGCTTTTGGACTCTGAAAACTTTTGTTTGACTTGAAGAGTTACCCCAAAATATAATACGTATTACACGCTTTTGGACTCTGAAAACTTTTGTTTGACTTGAAGAGTTACCCCAAAATATTATACCATATGACATTATGGAATGAAAGTAGGCAAAGTATGCAAGCTTTTTCAGTTTTATGTCGCCTATGTCTGCTAACACTCAAATTGCAAATACAGATTTGTTAAGGCGTTTCTGCAGTTCTGTGGTGTGCTCCTCCTAACTGAATTTATTATCATGTTGTAATCCCAGGAATTTAAGACTGTCAACCTCTTCTATGTGCTCTTCTTCGTACTTTATGCATATGCTGGGTGGAAACCCCTTACAGCTTCTGAATTGCATATAGTGAGTCTTTTCGTAGTTTAATGTCAGTGAGTTGGCTTTAAACCATTTATTAATATCCATGAAAATATCATTAGCAGATCTTTCTATAACTACACTTGACATACTATTTATTGCAATACTTGTGTCATCTGCAAACAAAACGAACTCTGCTTCTGCCAGTGTAACTGATGAGAGATCATTAATGTACACAAGAAAAAGCAATGGCCCTAAGATGGATCCTTGTGGGACACCACATGTAATTTCTTCCCATTCTGATGATGACTGATGACTTAATTCACTAGTCCCTTGCACTGACACGCTTTGTTTCCTGTTAGCGAGGTATGACTTGAACCATTTTGCAGCACTGCCCGTGACACCATAGAATTCTAATTTATTTAAAAGGATGTTATGGTTCACACAATCAAGTGCCTTTGACAAATCACAGAAAATACCTGCTGCTTGTAATTTGTTATTTAATGAATTAAGTACATTTTCACTGTAGGTGTAAATAGCCTTCTCGATATCAGAACCCTTCAGAAATCCAAACTGTGTTCTTGATAATATGTTGTTTGTGGTCAGATGGTTGAGAAGCTGCCTGTACATTACTTTTTCTAAAATTTTTGAGAATGCTGGCAAAAGTTAAATCGGTCTGTAGTTTGATGGTATCTCTTTATCCCCTTTCTTGAATAGGGGCTTAACATCTGCATATTTTAGCTAGTCAGGAAATGTCCCAGTTATAATTGTCTGGTTACACAAGTAACTTAGAATTGTACTAAACTCACAAGAACATGCCTTAATTAACTTTGTTGATATTTCATCGTAACCACTAGAATGCTTTGTTTTTAAAGATTTTATTATGGAAGTTATTTCTTTTGGTGGAGTGAGTGACATATTCATGTAGCTGAAGCTATTTGTAAAAGCTAGTTTCAGATATTCAAGGGCATTATTTACTGATCCTGACAATCCCATTCTATCAGTAACGGATATAAAGTACTTGTTAAATAGATCTGCCACACTATGCCCATCAGTTATTAATGTGTCATCTACCCTTAATGCTATTTGCTCCTGTTCCTTTCTGGTTCTACCAGTCTCCTCTTTCACTATATCCCATATTGTTTTTATTTTGTTCCCTGACATTGCTATCTTCTTCTCGTAGTGCATTTGTTTAGATGTCTGAATTACTTTTTTTAATATTTTACAGTATTCCTTGTATTTAGCTAAATCATCAGTATTGGAACTATTCTTGGTCGACAGATACATTTTCGTTTTTGTCTTACAGGAAATCTTTAGTCCTTGTGTAATCCATGGTCTTATTATAGACTTCTGTTTAATTTGAGTAACTTTTAGAGGAAAACAGTTTTCAAACATGGTACTGACGTTGTTCATGAATGTATTATATTTTTCATTCATGTCATGGGCACTATAAACATCTTTCCAGTTCATATCTTTGAGCAGTTTTCTAAAACACTCAATTTTTGGTTGACTGAATACTCTCCTGTACTCAGACTTAGCAGTCTTGATAATCTGCTTAGAATTTACATCTAAAACAAGGAGCTGCATGTCATGATCTGATAGTCCATTTATTACAGGTTTTATGATATGATTTTGTTCCTTTGATTTGTCTATAAAAATGTTATCAAAGGCTGTCCTTGAGTATTTAGTGATCCTAGTTGGAAAGTTTACAGTGTGAGTTAGATTGAAAGACAACATTACTAACTGCAGTAAATGTTTACTGGAAGATTGCATTAGAAAATCTATATTAAAGTCACCAGCAATGAAAATTTCTTTGTTTCTTCCTGTTAAATAACCCAAAAGAGCTTCTAGATGACTTATGAACTGTAAACGATTAAAAGCAGCTTAATAATAACGTTTTTTTTTATAATTATTTAATGCAGCAAATACTCGAAGAGTCTGTGTTGGCGCAGTGTTGCCAACCTTCCATGTGAAGGTGGTTCGATGAACCCTCTGCCAGGCATTTAAATGTGATTTGCAGAGTATCCATGTAGATGTAGATGTATGAAATTGTCACAGTCCGGCCTTACATTCCGAACCCAGTGCACTGCTACCAGTGTTACTGTTTCTACCACACTAGAACGTCTTGTCGACACCCAGCCAAATGCGTAACCCGTGGTAGGGATGTACACGAGGTGCAATTGTCCACCTCCTTCTCCCCGTTGTACAATTGCAATGGTGGCTATGCTGTCGCCTCTTGGTATTGTGCCGTGTATCTTGATGAGTGGTCTGTCCAAGAGCTTTGGCTAAAGGAGAAAGTGCCTTACTCAGTAGTTTGCCAATTATTGGCTAGTTACAAACCCTGTGTTCTCCTGTCTGGCACCTATAGATCTGTTCTTGTTACCCCTCGCTCCATGAAGGACATGGTTACACAAGCATGTGACGCCCAGTGTCAAGGTAGCATCACCATCACCCCCCTCTCCTGCAGTGCAACAAACTGTCAAACTCTTGCCTCAAGGGGCAAAGCTACCAGCTACACCACCAGTAGGCAGGAAAGGACAGAAGTAGTACTCCCGTGACGACTTCGTCCGTCCCTCCAGGCAAACAACATCTGAGTCTTCCTCTAACCGGAAAGACTCAATGAAGTCCACCAAAGGCAAACGGTCTTCTCCTTTGCCAACTCAAAGATCTTGTTCAACGGTATCACCACGTGGTACCTTAGCCTGGCTGGCCTCTGTATCGCCAGTGCGCACTACAAACTGTTTTTCGGTGTTGGACTCCATGGACCGCCCACACAAACGAGCCAATGCTTCCGTGGAGTAGGGTTGTCCTGCTTCCGTGCCCTGTAGTAGCAACTCTACACTGCCGAGTTGACACCCCTACATCTCTTCCTCCTCATGACTGTCTTCCAAAGGAACATTCAGAGCCTTTGGTCCCACAAAGAGGATTTACAGATGCTTTTAGCATCGCAGCATCCCCTTGTACTCTTCCTCTAGGAAACGAAATTGTGCCATCACGACCACTTCAAGCTTTCACATTACTTACCGATTTGTTTTGACCTTCCCACTGAGGTCGGCATTCCATCTGATGGGGGCATCGAGCTGCTCATATGGGATGACATTTATAGTCAACCCATCTCCCTGACTATCCATCTTCAAGCTGTTGCATTTCTACTTGAGCTTCCTTGCTTGACTTTTTCCCCCTCTGTATCGTTTATGTACCTCCGTCCTTTGATGTCACTGGGGCAGACTCCCTTCAGCTTATTGGGCACATACCTCCCCCATTTTTGCTACTCGTTGACTTCAGTGCGCATCATCCCCTTTGGGGTTCTCCCAGGACCTGTCAGAAAGGTGCCCTCTTGGCTGACCTTCTTAACCAACTTAACCTCTTCTGCCTTGACACTGGAGCACCCACTTTCTTTTCCGACTCCTCGCACACCTATTCCCATTAGGACCTATCCTTTTGCACTGCCCAGCTTGCCCATCGTCTTGAGTGGTCTGTTCTTTCTGATACCTACTCAGGTGACCATTTCCTGTGTGCTATTTGCTGACTCCTATCCCATCTGCGTGCATGCCCAAATGGCAGCTTACTAAGGCTGACTGGCAGCTTTACTTTTACCCTAGTGATCTTCGAAGAACAAGATTTCCCCAGGTATGATGACCAGGTGGACTATCTCACCAACGTTATCCTTAATGCTGAAGAACGTTCCATTCCTTGTACTTCCTCTTTACCAAGTTGTGTCCCAGTCCCTTGGTGGACCGCGACATGCTGTGATGCAATTCGCGCACAGACGTGCTCTCCGTGTTCTTAACCATTGACCTACGATGACAAACTGCATTAATTATAAACAGATGCATGCAAAGTGTCATCACTTTCTTCGGGATAGCGAATGAGCTAGCTGGATTTCATTCAATAGTTCTTTTAACAGTTCCTCTGTCGTATGGGCCAACCTCTGACAGCTCGCTGGGACTAAGATCCATTCCTTCATTTCCAGCCTCACAGTAGCAGACGATGTCATCGTGGACCCTATTGCTATCTTCAAAACCTTGGGCCACCATTTTGCGGAAGCTTCGAGCTCTTCCCACTATCACCCTGCCTTCCTTCATCTGAAACGAGTGGAGGAGGCTTGGGCGATACCCTTCTCTTCTCCAAATTGTGAGCGCTACAATGCCGTCTTTACTATGCAGGAGCTCAATCAGGCTCTCAGTTCATCCCAGTCCTCTGCCCTAGGGCCGGATGCCATACACATTCAGATTTTGCACCTTTCACTTGCGGGAAAGCATTTTCTGCTTAACACATACAGCCGCATCTGGGCAGAGGGCACATTTCCTGGATGCTGGCATGAAGCCACTGACATACCCATATCTAAGCCTGGTAAGGACAAAAAATTCCTTCTAGCTACCACCCCACCTCCTTTTACCAGCTGCATTTGCAGGGTGATGGAACGTATGATTAATGCCTGGCTGGTATGGTTTCTCGAGTCTCGCAATTTATTGACGAATACAGTGTGTGGATTTCGAACACAGCGTTCTACAGTTGACCATCTGATTACTTTGTCTACCCATGTCATGAATGGTTTTCTGCAGAAATCCCAGACTGTCGCCGTGTTTTTCAGTTTGGAGAAGGCCTACGACACCTGCTGGAGAACTGGTATCCTCCATACTCTTTACACATGGGGCTTCCATGGCCGCCTGTCCTGTTTCCTTCAGGCATTTTTACAAGATGCGTGTGGGTTCTGCCTTGTCGGACTCCTTTATCCAGGAAAACAGTGTGCCTCAGGGTTCCATCTTGAGTGTCGTCCTCTTTGCTATCGCCATTAACGCTATCATGGCCTGTCGCCCACTGGGCATCTCTGGCTCCCTCTTTGTTGACGATTTTGCCATCTATTGCAGTTCTCCACAGACCTGGCCTCTTCAGTGGTGTCCTGATCATCTTTTGTCCTGGAGCATTGAAAATGGCTTTCACTTTTCCACTGACAAAACTGTCTATATGAATTTCTGACAACCCAAGTGGCTTCTTACACCATCTTTATATTTTGGGCCCGTTGCCCTTTCGTTCGTTGAAACTACAAAATTCCTGGTGCTCATGCTCAATAGGAAACTCTCTTGGTGCTCCCATGTGTCTTACCTGGCAGCCAGTTTTACGTGGTTCCTCAATGGTACTTCCTGGGGTGCCAATCGGACCAGACTCCTCCGTGTGTACCAGTCCCCTGTTCGTTCAAAACTCGACTATGGGTGCTTTGTTTGTGTGTCTGAAAGCCCATCCCTCTTACGCCGTCTCAACACTGTCCACCATTGTGGCATCCGTTTGGCCAGGGGTGCTTTCTACACTAGCCCAGTTGAAGCCTGTATGCTGAAGCTGCTGAACTACCCCTGTCCTACCACCGTGACTTTCTCCTGAGCAGTTATGCATGCCATTTGTCTGCTATGCATGGGCACCCATCCTATGCCTCCTTCTTTAATGATTCCTTTGATTGTCAGTATGTGACTCATCCTTCTTTTCTGTTACCTCCTGGAGTTCACTTTCGGCACTTGCTACAGCGGCTAAACTTCACACTACCTGCACCTTTCCTGGTGGGTGTGAACTGTTGACCACCTTCGCTTCGTGAAGCGGCCCATGTTAATCTTGGCCTTCATGTGCTTTCTAAGGACTCTTTTCCAGCTTCGGTCTATCGTCTTCAGTTTCACGACCTACTCATGGAACTTCGTGATACTACCTTTGTATACAATGATGGCCTTCGTCATTGGCACCTGTGTTTTTCGATATTGGCTTCCAGCACACTCCTCAGTATTTACAGCCAAGCTCTCCGCCTTGTATCAGGCCATGGAGTACATCCAGTGACATAGCCTTTTCAATTGTGTCCTCTGCACAGACTCGCTCAGTGCCCTTCAAAGTCTTATGTGCACTGTACATTGCCCATCCATTAGTGCACCAGGTCAAGGAAAACTGTCATCTGCTCACTCTTGGTGGAGCCAGTGTGATGTTTCTGTGGGTTCCTGGTCATGTTGTTCTGCCAGGAAATGAGGCTGCTGATGCTGCTGCCAAAGCTGTAGTCCTCGTACATCTGCCTGTGAGTACCTATATTCCCTCTGATGATCTCTGTGTTGCCATCTGACAGGAGGTGGTGTCCCTTTGGCATTGCCAATGGTCCTCCCTTCATGGGAATAAACTCCGGCTTATTAAGCCTCTCCCAGTGGCTTGGATGACCTCCTCTCAGCGCTCCCACTAGTATGAGATTATTTTAACTTGACTGTGTATTGGCCACTGCCTTTTTTAGCTGTCGTCATTTGTTAAGTGGCGCTACCCCACCACTTTGTACACATTGCACTCAAGTTTTAACTGTCTGTCACTTCCTGATGGAATGTCGTTTTTGTAACCTTTTACATTCCCATTTGGGTTTGCCATCTGACTTGCTGGCCATTTTAGCAAATGACGCGCGGGCTGTCAACAGCGTCTTACTTTCTATCCACCAAAGCAATATGACGAAGGACATTTAATTTTTAGTTTTGGACCTCTGTTTCTGTATGTTTTTAGCCCTTTTTCCATGTACCTGTTTTTAGCTGTCTTGTATAAAGTCAATTGGGACTGTTTTTTTAACTCCTCTCTGTCTTCATGTTCTATAGTTTTGACTTGGGTGCGTATGACCCCAGTTGTTTTTGTGCCCTAAAGAAAAACAAAATCAAAACCAAACACAAATGTTTTACTCGTCCAATGTACTACTTTGGTTTTGACTACATGGTATGTTTATCAAATATATACAAGAAATTTAAACAGAAAACGTATCAAGTGTGACTGCCTACCCAATCTGTTGATTTAAGCGCACATGATTACTTTCTTTGAATCTACAGTAAAACAACAATTTGTGGGCCCAAGACATGCACAATAATTAGAGTGCTTGTATTCTTTTAAGATCACTTTTTTTCTTCAATTAGAGAGATTCGAGCACACACGGAGGCTTTCCAGCAGTCATTCTTCCCGCAAACCATATGCGACTGGAACAGGAAAGGGAGTTAATGACAGTGGCACGTAAAGTGCCCTCCGCCACACACCGTTGGGTGGCTTGCGGAGTATAAATGTAAATGTAGATGTAGAAATCCTGAGTACAGAGTCAGTGACATGACAGTGTGGATTAGAGCAACATGTCTAGATGGTTGTGAATTCTGAGAAAAATTCTATTGTCTAGGACACTACGAAGTACATTTTCGATACATGGAATTGCTATATATAAAATTATCAAGATGACAAAGAAACTTGTTGGGCCAAGATTAAATAATGAATTATTGTACAGGGTGTTACAAAAAGGTACGGCCAAACTTTCAGGAAACATTCCTCACACACATAGAGCGAAAATATGTTATGTGGACATTTGTCTGGAAACACTTACTTTCCATGTTAGAGCTCATTTTATTACTTCTCTTCAAATCACATTAATCATGGAATGGAAACACAGCAACAGAACGTACCAGCGTGACTTCAAACACTTTGTTACAGGAAATGTTCAAAATGTCCTCCGTTAGCGAGGAGTTAAGAATGAGAATTATACTTCCCACTTTTTTGTATGTCTATGAGGGCATGCACATTTTATTAGCTCTCCAAGTGCAATAAACGTTATGAGCTACTTCAGTCCTTGATTACTTTCTTTGAATCTACAGTAAAACAAGAAGTTGTGGGCCCAAGACATGCACAATAATTAGATTGCTTGTATTCTTTTAAGACCACTTTTTTCTTCAGAATGAGATTTTCACTCTGCAGCAGAGTGTGCACTGATATGAAACTTCCTGGCAGACTAAAAACTGTAGGAGGCGAGGTGCTGGCAGAATTGAAACTGTGAGGATGGGTTGTGAGTCATGCATGGGTAGCTCAGTTGGTAGAGCACTTGTCCGCGAAAGGCAAAGGTACTGATTTTGAGTCTCGGTCTGGCACACAGTTTTAATCTGCCAGGAAGTTTCACCTTTTTTCTTGTTTTGTTTAATCCCCAAACACAGTTGTGGCAACTACAGTGGATCTTTTCTTTTATTGTTGCTGAAATATATACATAAAAGTTGTATGTAGGTTAGGAATGTGTTGATATCAGAGTTGGTTGCTGATTAGATTACATAATTATGTATTTCCCTTTTTGTGTTTACATTGTGTGTGCCCTGTGACTGCCAACAGATATCAGCCGCAAGTTTATATTAATATAGCATGTTGTCTGCAACACAAGGATGGTAGGGCAACATCTGAATTGAATTTTTGTTTAGAATATAACATCTAAAATACGTATTTTCATAACATAGTGGCAGACGACCCTTTTTGATACTTAATATTGCTGTATTGACCTTTCATGAGCTGTGCTTGATTATTATTTAAATGCTAAATGTATTGTTGTTATTGATTTAAGAGTGTTGCAAGATCAGAATAATTACTGCAAGCACAGAGGCAATCGAACAATCTTTCTTCGCACGCTCCATATTTAAATGGAACTGGTACATTGGGATATACCCTTCTGCCATGCACCTCACAGTGGTTTTAAGAATATCGATATATGTGTAATTGTAGATTGTTTAAATGATATTAAAAATAATCATTGTATTTGAAGCAAGGAAAACACTTGTCCCTGTTATAAGATTCAGCAGCAGAACTTTTGTATTATGGGGCCTTTCGGTATAAATTCATTACCATTGATAGAAAAACTGGACAGAAGAACAACAATTTGTCATTGTTTGACATGAAAACGCATCTTCTACAGTTTTTTAAATGTGTTTTATACAAAATGATGTACTGCTAGAACAAGCCTGATGACAAGGTAAATCGAGGAGAGTTTGACCACTGGGTGAGATGGACCACAGGCATATTTTACTGCTGCATGTGTGAATGAGCAGAATACAAAAGGGTTGCTGTTATTTTGTGTTAGTCTGGAGAAAAATCACATTCTCTGTTCTGATAAGTCAAAAAATTAATATTATTGTGTAGGTTCATAATTTTAAGTCTAACTGTTAGTTTGCACAATATTGATGCAGTTTCTTTACTGGGGGCTTGACAAACTTTTGGGCATTAAAGTAATGTAAAATGGCCAATGAGCTCGATACCTGCAAATGGAAGTTGTTGTGGTCCACACTTCTCCTGGACAGTTGGGACAGATGAATCACTGTCGGTTGGGAGAGATGGGCCACGATTAAATTTAGCTTAGGTGAAATGGAGGTTTAATTTATATTTTGAAAAAAGATTGAATAACATTTTTTCATTGTTTCTAATGGTATTGGTTAAAAACCTATTTCACACCCAGGAAACCAGCTGGAAAAGTATTCATACACACATCACACACAACCTGTTTGAAAACGTTAGTTTGCAGAGGAACAAGGAATTATTTTACCTCCACGTACATCCCACTGGTTACAGCCCCTGGGTCACTCATTTCTCAAGTAAATTAAAAGTGATTTTTACAATGGTTGCAACACTTTAATGATAAATAATCCAGCCAGGAAAATTAATTGTCTTCAGTTTTGAAAACTGCTCAACTCGGTCTGGGCTACATCAGCCAGTGGTGAAAATGGTACAAGTGGCTTCAGGCAAATTCAACAATAGCTGCAGTCCAAGACCATGCTTATTTGTTGGAACATGCATGTGTACCAACAAATGGAAGAACTGAATCTCACACACAGGCCAATAAACCACTTCAAAGTTCATCAAAAGACCTAGTGAAACAAAGCACATCAAAATAGCAGAGTTATCAGCACAAGTCAAATTCATTCACTCACACTACTTTGGACTCTACTCCTACCAAACCTAAAACTTCCAAGATGCTAAATGAGATAGACCATTCATGTATATTTTCATGTTATCATATCTCTCGTCTTTTAAGTGTCAGCGTCTTAATAATATATTGTACTTAGGTTTACAGAACTATACAGGGTGTCCCAGCTATGTTGTCCACTCAAAATATCTCTGGAACAATAACAGCTATTGGAAAAAGACTTTCACTGGTATCAATGTAGGGCTGGGGCCCATGAATGTACATATTTGGAAACATTCTAAAACGAAAGCATATGTGTTTTTTAACACAAACTTATGTTTTTTTTTTTTTTTTTTAAATGGACCTCCTATATTTTTTCTTCAGCAATCCATAGCATGACAAAGCACATACACAATGGCGTTGATTGCATCGCAATATTCCCATTACATCCCGAGACATTGAGACGCGAAGTTGACCCTTGAAACACCCGACATGCGCTGCTAGCGCACGTCCTGAGGCTCAGGCGTGAACCCCATGCTGCCCGTAATTGCGATGTGATTGACATGTGGAATCACATCTCCATACTTACCAAGGGGTCCGAAACGAATAATACGGCTGCTACCATCAACTCTCATAAGCACATAATAGTTTCCCTCTTGCACGTTTTACGTATCTACGTACACAGCATGAACCAGTACCGATCGGTGTACACCCATCAGGTTGTCTTATTTATCCTGCACACCCAAAATAATGCGTTATATGACCCATTGTGCCTGTCACGCAGGGTCTGGCTCTACCTAGTCAAGTGTCCAACGTAGTTCCCACTACTGCCCAGTTACCACTTCGCCTTGTTTATGATTTGCGACCCATGCAAACTCCTGTACTTCACCTCCCTCAGAGCATCCCATTTGTTGTTGCTTTGGCGTGCAGTACACCGCTTGCCAGTGTAGTCGTGCATCAGAGTAATCTAGTGACAGCACGGTGGTAGTACACATTGCGAATAAACGTTGTGTTGTGGAACTTATACTGTACAGTATAATGTACACACATGAAGATATGGTAGAAATGCTGCTGATCTATGGAGAATGTACGTTGACGGGAAATACGTAATGAGATTGCTTGTTTGTTGATAGTACTGTTAGCGAACATTATGATTATTAAGTTAATATGTCCGTTTTCTATCCTACTCTACATACCTGTACTGTACCCTGCTGTAGGTGGACGAAATGCTGTTCAGGCAGAACAACTGTACAGAAGACTATTCCCTGACGAGCCATCGCCCTTGCGCCGGAGGTTTGGTCGTTTCACATCTCGTCTACGTGAAACGGGAAGGTTAAATTCAAGACCTCGACATCGTCCTAGAACACGCACAGATGAACGTGCTGAAGTTGCTGTGCTCACTCCCATAGCTGTGAATCCTCAAATCAGCACACGTCAAATTGAATGTGAAGTTGGTGTGTTGAAATCAAGTGCACAGCATATTCTTAAACGTCATAAGTTTCATCCTTACCATGTTCATTTACACCAGGATCTTCATGGAAATGACTTTCGCAATAGGGTAACATTTTGTCGATGGGCTCAGCAAAAACTTCTGACTAATCCAAATTTTTTTGCAGATGTTCTCTTTACTGACGAGGTATCATTGTCCAACAAAGGAATTGTCAATATGAGGAATATGCATTATTGGTCCGCAGACAATCAAAAATGGCTCCGTCAGGTAGAGCATCAACGTCCGTGGAAAGTTAATGTTTGGTGTGGGATTATTGAAGATACAATTATCGGATCTTTCCTTATAAATGGCATCCAAAATGGCAGACAATACTCCAGATTTATACGACACACTTCCTGTTCTCTTGGACACCGTACCTCTGAACCGGAGAATGGTCATGTGGTATCAGCATGACGGTAGGGCATCCTTCATCCGCAGAGTGACCGTATGTATGCAAGCCAATGGGCATCACTTTGAGCATGAGATGTGAACGCTATGTTTAGTATGTAGTGCTGGTATCACAGTGGAAGTTTCTACAAAGGGCCATTTTACCCAGTGATGTTAAGAAACATTTGTTTGCAACAATTTGTCATTTAACGCATTAGATAAACATAACATTGATAATTATGTGATAATAAAACTAATTGGTTAAACATGTTTACATTCATCTTCTATGTCCTACCTGAACTTCCCAAATCAAAACATTTTTACCTAAACAATGGTAAAACTTTTAGTCCACTTGCTTGTTTCACTAAACCATCAACATGAATTTTACTATTAAGAGTGAATGATTAACTGTCACTTGCACTAGATCTACAGTAAATTAAAGTTTTAACGTTGAACAGCATTACCTTTTTAGTAACTGATTAACGATAAGCGAAGTTAACTTTGTGACTAATGTTGCGGTTCACAGATACATTACAGAACCACATCACCCCTAGCCTATGCGATAAATACCTGCTGGGATGTACGACGTTAGTGCAGGATGGCAGCAGACCGTATTATTCGTTTCGAACCTCTTGATAAGTATGGAAGTGTGATTACGCATATCAATCACATCGCGATTACGGGCAGCATGGGGTTCACGCCTGAGCCTCAGGACGTGCGCTAGCAGTGCATGTCAGGTGTTTCAAGTGTCAACTTCGCGTCTTAATATCTCAGTATGTAATGGGAATATTGCGATGCAATCAACGCCATTGTGTATGTGCTTTGTTGTGCTATGGATTGCTGAAGAAAAAATATAGGAGATCCATTAAAAAAAAAATAAGTTTGTGTTAAAAAACACATTCTTTCGTTTTAGAATGTTTTCAAATATGTACATTCATGGGCCCCAGCCCTACATTGATACCGGTGAAAGTTGTTTTCCAATAGCTGTTATTGTTCCAGAGATACTTTGGGTGGACAAGATAGCTGGGACACCCTGTATATGAACATGCTGCCAGAAGTTAAGAAACAACAATTTTATGTTGGAGGAAAAAAAGTGGCAAACTCTCCCACACTTACCTTATCAGTTGATCTAGCAATCTGCAGAACAGGACTACTTTAAAAGGATCTTAGGACAAACTAAAGCAGTTCTATGAAGACAGCCCACTCAGAAAGAATTGGTTCACAAAAAACAGTTAGTCTAACTGAGGAATTGCACATTAGTAGAATAATCCAGGCAAATCTCGTTATATGTGATAACCACGTTCCCTGCAGTTGCCCTGCATTCCAAATTCATGTAAATAGTGTCACTTTATACATAAAATACGGGGTTAAGTTCTCGTTTACTACTCACATATTAGGTTTAAAATAGCAGAGTTTTTTAGCGGAACCATTATCTTCCTGAAATGCTGTTAGTGCAAAATTTAACACTGAAACACAAAATAATAGAGTAAAACCATTGTCATAAAGTCTACATACTATATAGTGTCTGATGATCTACATCAGAAGAATTTGATGGTGCTACAGTTGGTTTAGTTTCTGCAACGTATTTCCCTACATGCAAATCCTTTGTAGCTAAAAAGTTCTCACTAGGCACTTAACATTCATTTTAAGCTTAAAACTGTTTTCCAAAGAAATCTTTAATATTCAGCTGTGTAAGTTTTCTTTGACAGTTGATGATACAACTCTAATTCAGAACTTCTAACTTTGTTTCTACTGTATACGACCTCCTTGGAAGCTCCTATCCTGTGACGGGGACACTTTCTTTCCTTTTACATGACATTTTATGTGCAGACACTTCAAGTGCTCTGACCTGAACTGATGGTTCACGTGTCAACAGATGCAACAGAAGATGTGCATTGAGGGGAACTGGTTCATTACTGCTTCTACGTACTGCTAACAAATTGCAGCATTGGACTTAAAACTGAAATTGTGTAACTGCAGAAACATGGATAACGGATCTGCGTATTATGGGGTCTACCTGTACCTCTTTAAAAGCGTTTCCACATGTAATAATTTGGATGTAGACAGTATATCACTGAACTACTAGAATGTGCAGGGATCCTCATCCTGCTGGAAGAACATACCCATTCTTGTAGCTGAAGAAACCTCTTCCATCAATGCTGGAAGCTTGTGTTCAAGAAAATCTAGATAATAAGACCTGTAAGATGGTATGGTAACACAACAGCCCCAAATAACTGATTTCTTATAATACCACACAACACATTCACAGAAAAGGGTTCTTGAGAATCTCCCCATGTGGATTCTCACTGGATCACTGATGTAAGTTGCAAGTATTACTGGTACACAAAGTGGAAATGGCTTCATCAGTAGACAGTATTATAGAACTGCTTTGTGATTTGCAATTGCTCGTCAACAAAATTCCAGTCATATACCTTCATCTCTTTCTTGAAGATTCTCTGTAAATGGTTAGGCTAGAGGCTGTGTGTATGCAATGTCTGCCATATTCTTGTATGTGGAACACCAATAATGTATAGAAATTCTGTGCGTGCTTGTTGGACTATGCCCTACCAACTGAATAATTTCTTCTACACAAACACTGTTCATATGCACAATCTGATGATTATGATTGCTGGGTATGCACAAGTCTCGCACATTTTAGTGAAGGTACTCTTGAATTAAAATGCATCGGTGTACTCAGTATTTGTAAACACACTGCACTGGCAGCTTCAGAAATAAATGCGGAGTACAGTTTGAAGTGAATGAGGTACAAGTGTTCAAATTGCTTGGATGTCATAATCACAACAGATATTAAAAGGGGATAAGCAAGAATGGATCAGCTTCTTTATCTAGGTCAATCCTAGGTACATACGACATGAATAGTTCCATTCCTGTATCAACTGATACTTCTGGATAGTCAAATACTTTCACTGAGTATGCACTCAATGGCAGGTAAAAGAGAGACCTACTATGATAAATTACAGGCAGTATCATTTGTGCACAGATAAACATAAGTCTTAATGTCGCCCACGTAATTGCAGCTGTAAGTTGCTTCAGCAGTGATCCAGGCATGTCTAGCTGTCAACAATTAGAAGAATCTTGAAATGTGTGAGAGAGACAAAGAACTTGAAACTTCAGTTTTCTTTGCAATAGATCATCACTTGGTACCGAGATGTGGACTGCGCAGATACAAGGGGAACATAAAGTCAACCTTGAGATTTCTGTTTAAATCATTAGGGTCTGCAAGTTCTTGGAGCAGGAGGCAACAACCACCATAGCTCTCTCAATTATCAAAGCTGAATGCATAGCTTTGACCTTCAACTTTTCAAGAGACATTCTGACTGCAAAGTTTAGAAAAAGAAATCTCTGTTTACTGGCCCAGTGAAACTTTTTATAATGGAAAATTTCAAATGGAATTCAAATAATAAAAGTGTGAAAAGTCACTGCGTAATTGTGGCATTGAGCAGTCAATGCAAAGTGTTCTGGACCAAGCCAATATGTGATGAAGGGGCCCTTCACCACCACCACCACCACCACCACCACCACCAACACCTTTTCATGGGCCACTTGTAATTAAATCTCATTTTCTTACATGTATTTCCAGTGTGATGTATTCAGCAACAATATCAGTCGTCAACTTTTTAAATTCAAACACTGCATCTCAAAGAACATGCTTGGTCATTATCAAAGAAACATCACCCATTTCCGGCTTGTGGACTCTTATTGGCTGGTGACTTGTAAAGTCACCCAATAGCCAGCACAGCTGCCATATCTCACTAATACATGTAAAATGAGCTCACCTACTGGATGTGTGGAGAGGGAGAGAGGCTCTTCAGCAACAGGAGCACAGGTAGGGATGAAAGCATTTTGTAAAGTGCTGAAGATATACTTTCATACAGATGATGTGCAATGAGAGAGAACAAGGGTTTTGCAATAGCATGTTTTAAAGACTTTTGTGTTCAAGTCTGACATGATACAGTTGAGCAACTACATACACTACTCATGCGTATACTTTGTACCACATACTGTAGATCGTAAAGATTTGCCAGCAGCGATACAGGGCATGAAGCGAAATTGTAGCAACTGAGTTTTCTTTCAAATTTCCATTTTACACAGTGTACAGAAATTCACTGAGCTGATTTCTAAAAAGCTTGTAATGTCAACTAGGGATGTAAACCCATTTTTTCATGTTTCTGTTTCTCTCATCAAGCCTAAAATAATGCTTCAACAATAGTGAGCATATGAAGTACGGCACATAAGAAAATTGTTAAACAATAATAGCAGTGGTGACAAAGTAAGACATTAAGTAGATGTCCATATTTATGCTTATAGTTTAACCACTTGACTGCTGTGATGTTTTTGGTTTAACTCAACATGTTCATCAGTTTTTGCTTTTTTCTGAGTGAGCACAAAGGATGAGCTCTCAAAAATGCATGTTTTGAACATATAATTTGTAGTTGTAGGATGTCAGAAAACAGCTTAGTTATAACACTCCGCTGCAGAGTGAAAATCTCATTCTGGGAGCTCAGTTATATTTTACTCAGATACCATTTTCAATTTTTTGACGAGTTTTACTTGCTGTTACACATCTGTGTTTTTTTAAGAGCTGATAAAATTCATTACCACAAATTATTGCATAAACATTTTATTATAGGTTTAATTTCCTTCACTTAGACAGATTTTATACAAAGTATTGGAGAGTATTGTGATTTTTAATCATATATGCCAGTTACGTGTGTTTTTGCTCACATTTTGGGGGGGGGGGGATTTAACATTTTCCTCAATTTTGCATCTTTTAAGTCTGTACTGCATCAAAACATAAAATAGGGGTTTCACTGTAATATGAAAAGGATAGAATCATACTCACCATACAGTGGAGATGTGGAGTAGCAGACAGGCACAGTAAAAAGACTGCTAAACAAGGAAGCTTTTGGCCAAAAGGCCTTCTTCTGATTTAGAACACACACACACACACACACACACACACACACACACACACACACACGGTCATTTTATTTGAAACTACAGTAAAAGAAATATGGGGAAAACAGAAAGAAATTTAAGAGCTTTAAGATAGCTTATTCAGATAATTAACTAACTGTTGTGATTTAATTATTGGCTTAAACATGATCATCATTTAATTTTGGCCTATAATTAGTTCTAACCTAAATATTAAACAAATTCTAACTTTCCTGATCCATTGTTTTCATTGTGAGAAATCATTTGCCTTAAATGTCGGTGTAAAACAATTCAGGACGGACTCCTTCTACAACACAATGCAAATTCATGGTGAAACTATGTATCTACCTAGTGATACAGACTAAGCAAACAATACCCCACCAATACAAGCCCTGTAGTAGACATATTAAAAGGTTTTATGCCTTATAGAAAAGGAGCAGAATGTGTACTAAATTCCTTAATAGCAAACAAAAGGTTCATGAAGCTACAGATGGGTCAGATTGGAGGTCAATGTGAAGTTAAAACTGACCTCCACTTGTACAGAAAAGAGGGTGTTTGTGTAACTGAAGCTGTAAATTGATTTCTTATGGGAAAACTAAATTTACATGGAGAAAATACACACAGTCTTACTTCATTCAGTAATATACTAATGACAGACACATCCAGTTTGCATAATTCCCCAAAGAAACATTCGATGAGTGCCGTCACTGATCTCCGTGATTGCAATTACACTTGTAATTTCCAAAAAAGCTTACTATATCCTCTAGGCCCCAGCAAAAGACTGCAGGTTTTAGTAATACACAGACAGGTATGCGTTCTCAGGAGGTAGATGTTGGAAAACTTATAATAAAACTGAAAGTGTGGAAGAATACATAAAACCTTTTGAATACAAAGGCTCACATACCATAGTGTTTGTGTTTTAGGCTTAGAGAAACAGAAATTTTTATGGGTGACAACCTGCATAGTTAGTTTTAAATTAACGTTTTACATGTTGTGCAACCCAGATGTCAAGAAGATATTGCAGCCACAGAAAGGGTGAGCTGTTTGGGAGGAGGTCCAAAGACACTGTGACTATCTTTACCAATGACCTTAACCATTTCTCACATCTGTCTCTGATTTCTGCCTCACAAGCAGTAGCTGTCACAATTAATTAATTAATTAATTTGATTATGCAACACAATGTTTCTTTGCCTGCCGCCACACGGTCCTGGGTACGAGACTCTCATTAATATTATCACTTGTATTATAAATAAGACCAAGAAAAGTTTGTAATGAGTGTTCCAGAACTCCATAAACCATTGTAGCAGATCTCGTGTTGGCTTCTGATGTAAAGTGTCAGAGTATAACACAACGATCTGAGTGATGTATTGTGTGCTGTTATCGTAATGAAAAACAAACATCTCCGGATTGGTGAGAGATAATGCTCTGGCAATGCCAAAATATTTCAGGAATGCTACTGTCACTGCTACTTAGGATCAATTTGTTGACACAATGGACTAAGTGTACAATATGTATTTTAACAACAGCTCAGGGTGGCCTCCATAAGGATTCAATACATGATTGTGGTAGAAGTAAATGAGAAAAACTGCCCTGTTAGAATTTTCTGTAATTATGCTGGTGCCTTTTATTCTGCAAACCATAACATTTCACCAGAGAAACTAAGTACGGCATTAAAGGCATTCCTCTTTCGTGGATCAACTGTTAACAATAGAAAATACAAAATTGCATAAACAAATGATGCCATAGCAATAAGACCAAATTTGGAGTGATGAAACGTAGAATTCAGTGACACACAAGGTTTGGTGTTTGGTCCACTTCTGTTCTTGATCTATGTAAGTGATTTTCCTGAGACACTGGGGAACACTTTAAAAATCTGTAATGTTTGGTAATGATGTAACTATACTGATAAAAAGCCCAAACACATCCCTGTTAGACACAGGCAGTAGATTAACAAAACAGCCTTACAACTGATTCACAGCAAACAGCTTAACTCTTAATTAAAAGCTTATTATGCAGTTACAAAGGCATAAAAATGACTTACACACACCAGATGGAAAGATTAATTAGCCTATACTGTGTAGAACTGCATGTGTAAAGTTAGTAGGCATCCATGTGGACAATAAATGGAGGTGCTTCAAGCTCTTGGCTAATTTAACCAAAAAGTTCATTTCTGCCTGCTTTGCTCATAAAAATCTCTTTTTTCATGTTGACGTGTAGATAGTATGGCTAGCATACTTTCACCCAGTTCTGTCTTGTAGCAGCTAACATAAAAAAGTTGTTTTACAGAAATAAGCTGTAAGACTATTATGTAAAGTTGAGAACCTTGTGATTCTTACACTGATGTGCCAATATATGTACTATATTGTTATTAATTAGAGCGAATTTGGAATGAACTATAAAATTCACAACTAGAAGAAAAAATATGTCCCTTGTTGAGTATTTGTGTCTATCAGTGGTCTAGGAAGAGTGGATTAATGTTAATTTTAATATACTGTTCATATACAAGGTGTGACAATAAAGTAGAGACTGATTTTCTTTGCAAAGATGTAGCAACCCTGCAGGCTTGCGTAGTAGGCACAATATTTTTGACCTTGGTCTGTAAGCTGCTTCTAGTCCAAGCGACACAGCGATGCAACTGCTCAGTCGTGAGTTGTGGTGTAATAAGTTAACACGTGTTTGTGTCTCTCGTCATGGAAATGGAACTGCATAATATTGTGCAATGGTATGCCATTTCATTTTGCATTAAATTGGGTGAAAACGCGATAACACCTTACGGTAAGCTTCAGAGGGCTTTTGGAGAGCAGGTTATGTCAAGAGCTCAAGTTTTTCCTTGGCATAAAATGTTTAGTGAAGGCAGAGAGAATGTTGAAGATGGAGATCGCACTGGACGGCCATCAACCTCATGGACGGATGTCAACGTGGCCAGGGTGCGTGAACTCGTACGATCTGATCGAAGATTATCTATGAAAATGATTGAAGAAGAACTGAACATCAATTAAGTAACAGTTTGTCTAATAATAACTGAAGATCTTGGTATGAGAAAGATTTGTGCAAAAATGGTCCCCAAAAATCTCACACCGCAACAGCGAGAAACACGGAAAAATATGGTAGTCGATCTGTTGGAGCAAACGGAAATGGATCCAGAATTGTTGAGCCGTGTTATCACTGGTGATGAAAGTTGGTTTTTTCAGTACGATCCAGAGACAAAACGCCAAAGTTCGCAATGGTGCTCAAAGAGATCACCCAGACCAAAAAAAGGTTGCATGTCCAAGTCAAAAGTGAAATGCAAACTTTTGTGCTTCTTTGATTCCAAGGGAATTGTTCATAAAGAGTGGGTGCCTTCTGGACAAACAGTTAACCAATATTACAACAAAGAAATTTTAGAAAGACTTCGTAAAAAGAGTTCTTCGTGTCCGTGCCAACATTACTGATAACTGGATTCTGCATCACAATAATGCGCCATCCCATACTGCTGTCAGTACAGCAATTTTTAACCTCAAAACAAATTTCAGTACTACCCCAGCCACCTTATTCCCCAGATATCGCTCTGTGCGACTTTTTTCTATTTCCAAGAGTCAAAACAGTGGCCAAGGGAGACCATTTTCAAACAACACAAGATGTCCAAAAAGCTGTGACAAAGGTCTCGGAGGATATTACAGAAGCCGAGTTCCAGAAATGTTACCATCAATGGCAGAAGCATTGGAAAAAGTGTGTGCAATCAGAAGGAAACTACTTTGAAGGAGACAGCACTAAACTTGACTAAAACAGTAAGAAACTTTTTCACATCAGTCTCATTACTTTATTTTCGCACCTCGTATGTTACAGAAGCTGTCTGCAGTGGTTGCTTCTGCCTGTAACTTGTTTCAGTCTACAGTGTTTTGAAGACTTTCCTGCAAGATGGGAAAGCGTGTGAATGAATGAATGGATGAATGAATGAGTAAATGAGTAAATTATAGTTGATGCACCTACAGTTCATGCTGTTCTGTGCTCATCTATGGATGACATTGTAATTGAACAGTGAGACCATTGGGGATTCATGCAAGAAGCAGATTTCTAAAATTGTGTGTTATAGGCCTTAATGCCTTTAGCAAGGTTGGAGTAGTTGCCACCTGAGTCAATTAGGAGGCAGAATGTTGTTTCAAATTTTTCAAGAGTTCAGGAAACAGTGCATTCTGGACCTAGCTTTCAAATCTTCGGTGTATAAATCTTATATGACAAATGTCTACTGCTGTTTCAAAAAGTGTGGATTGCTGTTGCTCAATCAGTTGTTTTTCATGATAATGTTTTACAATGGGTAATCCAGATTAATTAAATGTATGCACTGCAGAGCTGTATTTAGTCATGTAGGATCTGGAAAGGTGATAAATGCTTAGTGAGTAAATTTCCTCAGATTTTTGATTTCTCTTAGAGCCTAATAAATTACTTGTTATATGTATCCTAAAGAAGCGTGTTACTGGTTCAAAGTGTGAAGATCAAGCTGATGTAACTGCCAGGGATATCTAACATGTACATTGGCAGTGATGAATGTTCTATGAAGATAGTTTTGAACAAGTATGTTTTGTGTATAGTTTGTACAAATTTAGAACATTTAAGTCTTTTAACTACCATTGGGCCTCAGGGGCCTGTCTGTGATGTTTAATATCTCCTCTATTAGTAACTATACACTTTACTTGAATGAAATTTTATGATTTTTTGTAATTTGTCAAGTTAGTCATGATTTTGGAAAAAAAAATATAAAAATTGACCTTTGGCTTAGTGTTAAAATGGTGTTCCACTCATACCAGCCTCAAAGGCCCACGTGTTTAGAAGCGATTTGTCAACAACCAGATGTCTGTCTGTGCAGCATTTGTTACATGACTTGCTATTGTTGACTCATGCTGTTATTCTTCCCCTGTTAAACAGTCTGCCTTGTCACAAGCAGATGTTTATTTTGGTGCATTATATCTTAACAGTTGTCTGTTCTACAAACTGAAAATGTTATGAAGAAGAAGAAGACTGTCAGATGAGGAGGTAAGGGAACTGTTGGAGCAGTTTTCTGACTCTGAAAACCCACCTAGTGAATGTGAATCTTACATGATGATAATGAGGTAGATGTTGCTGAAAATTCAGAACTACAAAAATGAAATTGTGAAGAATCCCTTTATGAAGATGGAGAAGAACAATTTAGTGCAAATTCTGTTGAGTGTGACTTACTGTTTTCTCGTAATGGGAAGGAAATACGGGCCACAGCTCCTCAAGCTGAAATTCTAGTAGGTGTAACAAAAAGGATGTGTTGAAAGAATACCAGGGACCTATAAGTTAATCAATTAGGAACTGTGATAATGAAGAATCTTGTTTTATGTTATTCTTTCGTGTGCCCCATATTGGCGAAGTGTGTATGTGGACCAATAAGGAAGGTCGAATCATTTACAAGTCTGGGTTAATAATAGATATGTGAAATGAAAAAGTTTCCTGGCATTCTGATCTTGACTGGAGTTTACATATCAAGAAATGAAGATATCAGACAGCTTTGGAATGTTGAGAATGGGCAACCACTGTTCAATGAAATTATGTCTGGCAACTGTCTCCGTGTCGTGGTTTGACACTGCAGCAGCCCAACATGAACATAGGTCAAGTGACAAATTGGATCAACCAGAGATGTTTTTACATGTGGAAAATTACCTGTAGGGATGCCTATCTTCCAGGATAGTGCATGACCGTGGATGTATAACTGATCATATTTAAGATGACTGTCCATTTCGACAATACATCCTGTTAAAACCTTGTAGGTGCAGAATACAGTTCTGGGCAATTTGTGACAGTGCAACAAGCTATTGTTGGAAGATGATCGAGTATTTGAGGAAGGAGGAAGAAACCAGGCCATGTGACTTCAAGAAAATGTTGTGAAAACCCTGGTGATCGAACTTTAAAAGTCTGGACATATTATCACATGTATGATCTTTTTTTTTACATCTTTTGATTTAGCTCATTATTTGCTGTCAAAAGATTTGACACTAGTCAGTACTATCCGAAAAACAAAGGTGATCTACCTGCTGGTTTTATTACACCTAAAGGACATGAAGTACACTCGTCATTATTTTGTTATCAACCAGATGTGATAATAGGCTCTGATGTTCCTAAGAAAAAAAAAGTTGTTATCATTCTTAGCTCTCTTCGTGACCAACCAGTGGTTTCATCACCACAAATAAAGGAGCCTGAATTTACAGTTACATACAGTGCCACAAAGGACAGTGTTGACACCTTGGATCAGATGATGTGATGCTACAATGTGATGAGATAAACAAGGCACTGGTCATTGATGGTTTTCTATAACGTGATTGATGTTAATGTAATGAATTCATACATAATTTGGGTGGTGCTGGCTACCAGTAAAAAAAAATAGATGTTGAACTTTAATCATCAATTGTTGAAACAACTAGCAGGGGTAAAGAAGCCAATGAATTTATTAGTAGGATAATATGTGCATATTGTGTAGAGAAGAAAGATAGAAAAAGTCAAATTACATGTCATAGTGCACCAAATCTATATGACCAGAGCATTCTGCTATTGTCTATAGACCGTGCACAGATTTGCAGTAAGAATAAAAACCACGAGTAAAAGCATAAAATTTATGGTGTTTTTTATGTAAACTTTAAATAAATAAAAGTATTTTACACATATTTTATACCACAAAAGTTGTTCCCATTGTAAGTGGTCAAAATAGTGTCAATTTATGTCAGTTTAAACTACACAGGCCTGAGAGGCCCAATTGGTAGGTAACGCTATACAGATTTTCTGGTAAGCAGAGGGCTAAATTGCATTCACTTTGCCAAATAATTTGGTGGGCATCAAACAAGTATCACAATTCTGCAGAAAGACCAGCCATCAGCTGGCTAGTAAATCACATGTACCTTTTCTACTTTTATTCCAGATCATTGTCCCTGCAAGTGACATATCCATTTCATATGTTGTGGAGTTGCTCACCTCTCAAGGTTTCGTAGATTACTCCTTTTTTCCTGTGCAGATGTACTAGTAAATTTAATCGTCTTAGCAGACCACTATGAAGTCCATTGGAGAGGGTAGTTCCTGTAGTACAACATGTTACGGTACCTTCCCATTCCATTTATGTATGGTGCTTGGGAAGAATAATAGCTTAAATGCCTCTTTGCATCCTGTAATCAGTCTGCTCTTGTCTTCAGGGGACCAGTATGAAGGAGGAAGTCATATATATCGAGATTTCTCATTTAATTGTAGTTTGTTGAACTTTGTGAGTAGGTCATACAACACAGGCCTTAAAGCTCAGTTTAGTTGTATGGGCATTAGGCCATAGTCCAGGGTCTTCAGAATTGTGTCATTCTACTTTGAGTCGAACAAACCTTTCACTCTTATTTGTATATGTTCAATATCACCAGTCAGTCATATTTGGTAGAGTTACCATACACTCGAGCAGTCTTCTGCAATGAGTAACATGAGAGTGATATAAGCAACCCGATTTGTAAACTGGTTGTATTTTCCCGTTATCCTATCAATAAACGGAAGTGTGCCACATCCTTTACCTAGTCTGAGCCATTTCATAATATTATCCAACAGATGTATATCAGTTGTATTGGATGATAGTTGTGTGCTGTACTAGTGGATTAAGGATGGAAAATAGCCACAGTGGCTTAATAAAAAAAAAATTGGAAATTGCGTAGGAAGCAGAGACTTTTCACTCTCCATTCAAAAAAGAATGTTGAAGTGATGACAGACAAAAGTTAGAAATTTGTGCATGTGTAAAAAGATCGCTATCTGATACACGCGACTACTACCACAGTCACACTGTAGCAGAAGATCTTGCTGAGAACATGAGAAAATTCTGGTACTATGTAAGTTCCTTGTGGATGTTATAGGCATCTGTATAGTCACTCTTTGAACAGCCCAGTGTGGCAATAGAATACAGCAAGAGGAAAGCTGAAATTTTAAATCTAACAATGGAAAATCCAGGATGGAATGTAACAATATTATATTAATACTGTTGAAATTTTAAATCTTGCATTTAAGAAAAATTCATGCAGGAGGGTCCTAGTAACATACCGTTGTTTGGCTGTTGTACAGATGTCCATATGGAGAACATAGTAATAAGCATCACTGGTGTGGACACAATTGGAATACTTTAAAACAAATAAGTCGCCAGGCCCAGATGGAATCCCAGTTCGGTTATATAGAGAGTACTCAATGCCTATGAAATTGACCCCTTCCTTTGCTTCCATTTATCGTGAATCTCTCATCCAGCACAAAGTCCCAAGCGACCGAGAAAAAAGTGCAGTTAACTCGCGTGTTATGCCCTAGACAAGTATCTTCAGAATAAGGTTTTAAGATCCGCCATAGTTTAATAGTTCTGTTGGAGTAGCGCGACGTAAAAAAAGAGCACCTCATCTCAGATTCAAAAGAAGTAAAAACCTAGCTGACAAACAAAAACTGAACGAAGCAAAAATGAGCGTAAGGAGAGCAACGAGAGAATCGTTCAATGATTTTGAAAGTAAGATGTCAACCAACCTGAGTAAAAACCCTAAGCGATTATGGTTCTATGTAAAATCAGTAAGTGGTTCAAAATCATCTATTCACTCTCTCAGTGACCACACTGGCACCAAAACCGAAGATAACTGAGAGAAGGCAGATATACTGAATTCGGTCTTCCGAAGTTGTTTCATTGTGGAAGATCATAACACTGTTCCTCCTTTCAGTTGTACGAATGTCGAAATGGCAAATATTGGGATAACCGAATGCGGAATTGTAAAGCAGCTACAGTTGCTTAGTAGTGGAAAGGTGTCAGGACCAAATGAGACACCTATAAGATACTATAAAGATTATGCAAAAGAACTTGCTCCCCTTCTAGCAGTAATTGATCATAGATCGCTTGAGCAATAAAAGGTACCTAACGACTGGAAAAAGTGCGGGTCGTTCTCATTTTTAAGAAAGTCCATAAGACAGATTCACACAATTATAAACCTATATCGTTGATGTCAGTCTGTTGTAGAATTATGGAACATGTATAATGCTAAAAAATTGACATTTTTGGAAAATGAACATCACTTCTATAAAAATCAACATGGGTTTTGCAAACATAGATCCTGCAAAACATAGCTCATTCTGTTCCTCCACGAGATCCACTTCCCAGTGGACAATGGTGCTTGGTTTCAGTAAGACATGTGACACTGTGCTGCATTGCTTTTTAATGGAAAAAATATGTGTTTATGGAGTATCAGAGCACACTTGTGACTGGATTCAAGACTTTTTTAGAGACTGAACTCAACCTGTCGCTGATACGCCCGCTGAACCTTCTGGGCAGAACAGGTAACATGATTGTGGAAAGGGCCAAATAGGTTGAGGTCAGTTTTGCTTTCAAATTGTACTATATTGTAATTTAATAACTTGTACAACCATAGCAGCACATAGCTGGACCTTTACCGAATGCAACTCTTTCATGGCTGAAGGCCTCCAAACAAAAAATCTTAACAAATCAACAAGATAAAATCCAATTAAGATAGCAATAAAATAATAAAAAAAAGTAACAGCAAAGTAGATAGGACAAACATATGCAAGGCGAAATACCAAAGGCTGAAGGCCACAATCAAGTTTCAAAATTTTAAAATATAATACCATAATCTTTTAAAGGCAGAAGGCCGCAGTATTAAAGCTTGAAAGATGAATTTAAGAATTAATTTGCAAAATTTTTAAGGAAAAAGAAAAATAAATAAGCCTTAAATTTTAAGCAGCTGGAAACAGATAATTAAACACCTGCGGCACTCAAAAGCATCCATGGAGGTCGGTCCGCCTTTGTTCACTTAGGCGAGACAGGTGGTGAGCCCAACTACTCTTGATCCTTCAGAATGCAACCAGGGGATAGCCACGGACCGACCGACAAACAACTTGCTTGCCACCGATCGGTACATGAGAATTCAAACACAAAATGCTTACAAATTTGATGATCCGCAATGGAGTATGTATTAGCTGTCAAAATTACACACCATGTTGGACAGCGACAACAGGTGAGGAAAGGATGCTGCCTGAAATTACGTTAGTGCCCAGGGCAGGTAGCCGGAACACTAACGGCCACAAAGCAGAAAAGTCCACTAGTGCACTCGAATTGTAGTGAACCAAATCAGTTAGTTGTACCGCATGGTGACTAAATTTCAGCAATAGAAACACTCGGTGTTGCTCACAGCAAAACCTCCCCAACAGCGAACCATCGAAATGAACTACAACTTGAATGGACGAGGCTTGAGTACTTAGAACAACACTCAGCTTTGACGTCCTGGGTCAGTTAACCATGAAACTCGTAGCAATCGGATAGCTCCACACACGCTCCGACACTGTGCAGGGACCGGCAGCGGACTCAGCGACTGCACCGCACGGAAATATCTTCCCTGGTCCGTAGCAACCAACCGACTGCCTGCTGGTCTGTTGTGACTGCACTGCTGGTGCGTCTCCCACTCACTTCCAGACACACGAGGGCAGAAATACTGGCGCAGACCCAACCATGCAGAGGAAACACGCCCACTGGCTAAACGACATCCCTGCACCAGGAAAGGACAGACCCAAGTTCCACAAGATGGTAATTGAAGGGGCCCAGAAGTACTCAAAGAACCAGTCAAGGGAAATAACACCAACTACACACACACAGCCTGACACACTTGCACGAAGACCTGCACTGCGCCCCCCCCCCCCCCCCCCCCCCCCCCCCCCCACACACACACACACGACTCGTGAACAATCGGTGAGCCAAAACGTGTCGTCCGGTAGGACGACCGACCAACAATCCATCAAGAGCATGGCATGGCTCAAATGATGCATGGCGGTCGTGGTCCGGCGAGCCATGTCGACACAGACCTCACTGCTGCTCCAACCTGACTGCACTAGTGCCGCTCCAGACGCGATCCAACTAACTGACAGCCCGAACTCACGACGAACTGCTGTACGACAGATGTTAAATGTAACATATTGCGCATATGAAGGAAAGGAAATCCACTACCGTACAGCTATACTAATGATGACAAACAGCTGGATACAGCATCTACTGTAAAATATCTAGGTGTAACTATCCGGAGCGACCTTAAGACCACATAAAACAGATAGTGAGAAAAGCAGATACCAGGCTCAGATTCATCGGAAGAATCATGAGGACATGTAACTTAGCCACGAAAGAAGTGGCTTATAAGGCACTTGTTTGCCCGATTCTTGTGTATTGTTCATCTATCTGAGATCCGTGTCAGGTAGGACCGATATAGAAGATAGAGAAGATCCAAGAGAGGCATTGTGCATTATGCAGAGATTTACTATTGAAATTTCGGGACTGCACTTTTCAGGAGTCCGTCAACATATTACTTCCCCCCACATACATCTCACATATTGACTACGAGGAGAAAATTGAAGAAATTAATACAGAGGCTTACTGGCAATCATTCTTCCCACATACTATTCACGAGTGGAACAGGGTTGAAGGGATCATATAGTAGTACTGAAAGTACCCTCCTCCACACACCATTAGGTGGATTGCGGAGTACGATCTAGATGTAGATGTATGTAAAGAAGGGTAATAGAACAGACTCTCAAAATTGCAGACCAATATCCTTAACATCTGTTTGCTACAGAATTCTTGAACATATTTTCAGTCCAAATATAATAAATTTCTTTGAGATGGGAGAGCTTCTGTCTGCAAACCAGCAGGAATTTATAAAGTATTGCTCCTGCAAAGCTCAGCAATGGCAAGTGTTTATCAGAGACAGATTTGTCAGGAGTGCCTCAGGGAAGTGTGACAGGACTGCACTTATTCTCTATATACATAAATAATCTGACAGCCAGGTTGAGAAGCAATCTGTGGTTGTTTGCTGACGAAGCTGTGGTGCACAGGAAGATGCCGTTCAGTGAATGGGAGGGTACAAGATGACATAGACAAAATTTCTAGTTGGTGTGATGAATTGCAGCTTGCGCTAAACTTACAAAAATGTTAGTTAATACAGATGCGTAGGAAAAGCAACCCTGTAATGTTTGAATATAGCAATAGTAGTGTACAGTTTGACAGAGTCATGTAGGTTAAGTAAATAGGTATAACACTGTAATGCGATATGAAATGGAACAAGCACCTAAGGATGGTAGTAGGGAAGGTAGATGATCCACTTTGGTTTTTTGGGAGAATGTTAGGAAATTGTGGTTCCTCAGCAAAGGAGACTGCATGTAGAAGACTGTTGTTGTTGTTGTTGTTGTTGTTGTTGTTGTTGTGGTCTTCAGTACTGAGACTGGTTTGATGCAGCTCTCCATGCTACTCTAACCTGGGAAAGCTTCTTCATCTCCCAGAACCCACTGCAACCCACATCCTTCTGATTCTGCTTAGTGTAGTCATCTCTTGGTCTCCCTCTACGATTTTTACCCTCTACGCTGCCCTCCAATACTAAATTGGTGATCCCTTGATGCCTCAGAACATGTCCTACCAACCGATCCCTTCTTCTGGTCAAGTTGTGCCACAAACTTCTCTTTTCCCCAATCCTATTCAATACTTCCTCATTAGTTATGTGATCTACCCATCTAATCTTCAGCATTCTTCTGTAGCACCACATTTCGAAAGCTTCTATTCTCTTCTTGTCTAAACTATTTATCGTCCATGTTTCACTTCCATACATGTCTACACTCCATACAAATACTTTCAGAAATGACTTCCTGACACTTAAATAAATACTCGATATTAACGAATTTCTCTTCTTCAGAAACACTTTCCTTGCCATTGCCAGTCTACCTTTTATATCCTCTCTACTTCGACCATCATCAGTTATTTTGCTCCCCAAATAGCAAAACTCCTTTACTACTTTAAGTGTCTCATTTCCTAATCTAATTCCCTCAGCATCACCTGACGTAATTCGACTACATTCCATTATCCTCGTTTTGCTTTTGTTGATGTTCATCTTATATCCTCCTTTCAAGACACTATCCATTCCATTCAACTGCTCTTCCAAGTCCTTTGCTGTCTCTGACAGAATTACGATGTCATCGGCGAACCTCAAAGTTTTTATTTCTTCTCCATGGATTTTAATACCTACTCCAAATTTTTCTTTTGTATCCTTTACTGCTTGCTCAATATACAGATTGAATAACATTGGGGAGAGACTACAACCCTGTCTCACTCCCTTCCCAACCACTGCTTCCCTTTCATGTCCTTCGACTCTTATAACTGCCACCTGGTTTCTGTACAAATTGTAAATAGCCTTTCGCTCCCTATATTTTACCCCTGCCACCTTCATAATTTGAAAGAGAGTATTCCAGTCAACATTGTCAAAAGCTTTCTCTAAGCCTACAAAAGCTAGAAACGTAGGTTTGCCCTTCCTTAATCTAGCTTCTAAGATAAGTCGTAGGGTCAATATTGCTTCACGTGTTCCAACATTTCTATGGAATCCAAACTGATCATCCCCGAGGTCGGCTTCTACTAGTTTTTCCATTCGTCTGTAAAGAATTCGTGTTAGTATTTTGCAGCTGTGACTTATTAAACTGATAGTTCGGTAATTTTCACATCTGTCAACACCTGATTTCTTTGGGATTGGAATTATTATATTCTTCTTGAAGTCTGAGGGTATTTCACCTGTCTCATACATCTTTCTCACCAGATGGTAGAGTTTTGTCAGGACTGGCTCTCCCAAGGCCGTCAGTAGTTCCAATGAAATGTTGTCTACTCCGGGGGCCTTGTTTCGACTCAGGTCTTTCAGTGCTCTGTCAAACTCTTCACGCAGTATCGTATCTCCCATTTTGTCTTCATCTACATCCTCTTCCTTTTCCGTAATATTGTCCTCAAGTACATCACCCTTGTATAGACCCTCTATATACTCCTTCCACCTTTCTGCTTTCCCTTCTTTGCTTAGAACTGGGTTTCCATCTGAGCTCTTGATGTTCATACAAGTGGTTCTCTTATCTCCAAAGGTCTCTTTAATTTTCCTGTAGGTAGTATCTATCTTACCCCTAGTGAGATAAGCCTCTACATCCTTACATTTGTCCTCTAGCCATCCCTGCTTAGCCATTTTGCACTTCCTGTCGATCTCATTTTTGAGACATCTGTATTCCTTTTTGCCTGCTTCACTTACTGCATTTTTATATTTTCTCCTTTCATCAATTAAATTCAATAATTCTTCTGTTACCCAAGGATTTCTACTAGCCCTCGTCTTTTTACCTACTTGATCCTCTGCTGCCTTCACTACTTCATCCCTCAAAGCTCCCCATTCTTCTTCTACTGTGTTTCTTTCCCCCATTCCTGTCAATTGCTCCCTTATGCTCTCCCTGAAACTCTGTACAACCTCTGGTTCTTTTAGTTTATCCATGTCCCATCTCCTTAAATTCCCACCTTTTTGCAGTTTCTTCAGTTTTAATCTACAGGTCATAACCAATAGATTGTGGTCAGAGTCCACATCTGCCCCTGGAAATGTCTTACAATTTAAAACCTGGTTCCTAAATCCCTGTCGTACCATTATATAATCTATCTGATACCTTTTAGTATCTCCAGGCTTCTTCCATGTATACAGCCTTCTTTTATGATTCTTGAACCAAGTGTTACCTATGATTAAGTTGTGTGTAAAAGACTAGTACAACTTCAGTATTGTTCAAGTGTTTAGGATCCGCACCAGACATGATTAAAGGAAGACATTGAAACAATTCAGAGGTGGCTCCCTAGATTTGCTTGACGGTGGGTCTGATTAATGCATGAGTATTAGAGAGATGCTTTGTGAACTTGAGTGGGAATCCCTGGAGGAAAGGTGACATTCTTTTCATGGAACAATATTGAGGAAATTTAGAGAATCAGCATTTGAAGTTGAGTGTACAACAATTCTTCTGCAGCCAACATACATTTGGCTTAAGGACCATGAAGATGAGATAAGAGAAATAAGCTGTGGGGCACAGGAAGGTGTCGTCGAGTGAATGAATGGGAGGGTACAAGACCACACAGACAAAATTTCTAGTTGGTGTGATGAATTGCAGCTTGCCTTAAACATAGATAAATGTTAGTTAATGGAGATACATAGGAAAAATGACCCTGTAATGTTTGAATATAGCAATTGTAGTGTACAGTTTGACGGAGTCATGTTTTTATTGTGCCTATCGTGACTCAGCATCTCCGCTATATTGTGAGTAGCAACTTTCCTTCTCTGGTATTGTTACAAGAGAAATAAGGACTCATACGGAAGCTTATAGATAGTCTTTTCCCCTTGTTCTGTTTGTGAATGGAGCAGGATAGAAAATGATAGTAGCAGTATTAGATACCCTCTGCCATCTTGCAGAATGTGTATCTAGATGAAGATATGTGGATGACTTCTGCTGTAGTTCTCATTGACAAAGGACCAACTACTGGACACGTTTTCTTATCCTAGGTATCTATGCTATATTGTGATTATTATTGACTATTCGACAGCCCAGCACCTTATAAATAGTTGCCTTGCTCCACTTTGGATTATCTTACCCATTTTTATGGCTATTTAATGTTGTTTGTTTAGGTAAGTATCTGTTAAAATAACTATTGCTCCTCTTTATGTCCGCATAAGCATAAATTTGTGGAATCCTAAACTTATTACTTAAATCTGGTTTACCACCATGTTCTTAAATTATGGTCTCATAATTCACATTTCCTGAAAAAATACTGCTGTGTTCAGAAAATTTTACAAGTGCATGTCTTCTACCATTTTACCATTTCTGCTATCATGATCAAAGTTTCCCACTGATGAATCTTTCATTAGTTTTTTCTCCACTCAAGTCCTTTCTTATCATCTTGTAATGGGAGTTGCTGACATTTATCAGTGTCTGTAACCCTTCTGCCTCGTCAGATTGTGAATATGGTGTCTAAACTTGAATGATTTCTATTAATATCTTTTGTTGATTGTTGAAAGAAACGATACTGTTCTGTCTGAGCTTCCTTCAGTATCTGTAATATTGCTTTTAGTAAGTATGCAGTAAATCTTGTTGACAAAAAAAACTTTGTATTAAATCAAAACGTGTACATGTTTATTAATGATTTTTTCAGAATGAAGAACGCTTTGAAGTTGTTCCTGATTCAAAAATAACAATTTCAAGAACTGTAAACAAGGACAATGTATCATTCTATAAGATGAATGGCAGTGTTGCCAAATTTGACACAATTAAAATGTTTTTGAAAAGTCATGGTGTTGACATAGTTAGTGGTCGTTACTTAATTTTACAGGTAAATGTATGTTTATGAGGAACATTTAGTGTAAGTAAACTTTTGAAAGATGTACAATTTTCAGTATATGTAATTGGCGTGTCTATATTAAAATAAACTCTTGCTGTTGAAGGGAGAAGTGGAGCAAATTTCACTGATGAAACCAAAGGCAGCAAATGAGAAAGAGATTGGCTTCTTAGAATATTTGGAAGATATATTTGGATCCTTAAAGTACAAGGTAAGATTATCGAGTTTACCCCTTTTTTCGTTGAGTCTTTATTGAAGTATGCATCACCGAATGAATATTATTGAGTAAGTCTATGTTTCTAGCCAAAGGTTTTTGGTTTGCGTAAATCAATTTGTGTGGGTACGAGTATGTTGCAGTTTACAAGTTCATGAATGATTCCTTCTCTCATCCTCGTACTACTGGCCAAGTATACCTTTTTTAAAGATGCTGATATCAGTAGTACATTGAACTTTCTTTTTATCTGTTCGGTACAATTTGAGACAAACAGGAATTACACAAATTACTATTTGTAAAATGTCAATGTGAAATGTTTTTGATTATTAAAAGACAGTTGAGAATCGTCAAAAAAGTCATCGTTTTTATGTAATCAGGGATACCAATATATAGTAGATGCACTGAAATCTGACAAACACTTGATAAATGGAATAAAATTGATGCAGATAGCTACATCACATCATACTACTAACAGAAAACAAAACTGCTAGACTAATACTCAATTGTAACTGAACTGCACAACACCCTTAACACTTTAGTGACCAAGTGATAGCTCAACCTGGGCTACAACACTGAATTCACAGGACAACACCCGAGTATCTCTTTGGCAATGTTTCACAGTGGGCGAGCCACCAATTACACGAAAACTGGACTGATTTTGTATGAGAACATTGTATGGACGCCTTGCTACTTGTTCCTTGACAGCAGCTGCCCTTTGTCAACCTCTTACAATTAATTTGAAAGAAGCTATAGCATAGGTAAGTGCTGCTGCCGAAACCGTGTACTCGTGTTGTCACAAGATTTGTGTAGGATTTTGCCGTTAGCTGTAATTCTGTCATAAATACATCATTTTTTGAGTGAGCAAGAAAATTTTGAAAGTGTGGAGGAAGCGTTGGATGATTCTGGATCACAAGGAGAAATACAATGTCTGACAAAGAAGTGAAACACCCAGAATACGTTGTTGGGTATCAGTGTAGCTTCTTACTGAAGTGTGTGTGGCTTAAGAGTTAGAGCATTGAGATGTCGTTTTTATTGAAAATACCTCTTTAAATTTCTTCGTCGACCGTGTCTAGCTGCGTGAAAACAAAACTCTCTACTTTAGATTTATTAGTGTTTTTTTAATTTTGCAGGTCCTTACATATAGCTCCTTTCCTTTCAGAAATATTAAAATAATCCCTCATAAATTCATCCTGTCTTTAACATCTCAAGACCAGATCCATGTACTGCTATAGTTTTGCATCACATTTCCTTCTTTATAATTGGTTCAGTACTAGTAGTGATTGTTAAGCATCTTTCCAGTATACAAATTGAAAAATATTTTTCACTTGAACATTTTCACACACACACACACACACACACACACGCACACGCACACGCGCGCGCGCGCACGCGCGCACACACCTCTTCAACACTTGAAATAGATTTGTTGTTCATGGCAACAAACATTTCATTGCCATTTAATACGTCTTTTAAGTTACTCAGTATATATGTAAAAGGAGTCATGGCTGCATGAGAACTGAACTCATCGTTAACACTAAGTTAAAAAAGATACAAATTGGGCTTTCTTAAAAAAAAAAAAAAAAGGAGGAAGAAGAAGAAGAAGAAGCCAGTGATCTGGTGATGTGAAATTCCATGCTGTAAGAAGAAGAAGAAGAAGAAGAAGAAGAAGAAGAACTGTCAGCTCTCACCAAAGATTTCTGCATCACTCATGCAAGGAAGAAAACCCAAAACAAACACTTTGTACTTTTTTGCATTGAATTGTTACTACTGTAAAAGCTACTAACATGCATATTTAACATATTATACAGTATATTCACTGTATTTCAAAGTTCCACAGTGGTGCAGCAAAAATCCTGTGTACTGTACGTACACATGCACACCATGGTCGGGTATTTAAATAATTAAAATTGCAAAACTCTCCATGAGGTAGAACATACACGAGAATGCTTTAGCGGTGTTCATGTTTCGTGTTGTTGCCAGGCCTGGTAGTGTATGTAATGGGTGTGCACTGTGTAACATGTTGAGTGATCACTATGGAGGTCACATAGATGCCACATACTCATATGAGACAGCATTGTTAGCATCGAATGAGGTTGAAAGAGGCCTCGCCATGGGCCTTCATTTGGCCAGTTGATATCCAAATTTGTGGGGCACTTGGATGTCGTAGTCAGTGCCAGTTTAAGGCTCAAATCACACAGGCTTCCACGTGGGGCATACAGCAGAGTGGGGGGCCAGAGGCCACAATTTTGAAACTGACCATTCATAGCCCGACCTGTCTACTGACTCACTCGCAGACCCCCTTATGGACCTATCTGACTGTGTATTTGGACAATGGCTACCTGATGGGCAGACCCTATTTGCCTACACTGATGGAGTATTGGCTAGCAGGTAGAGGTTCACTGGTCAAATACACACACCCGGACCACAGATCCAACAGTGATCCCATTGCCCACACACACAGGCAAACAGGATATCTAGACAGGATGTATCGCAATTAGTAGTGGCCACTTGGGGCGCCAAGCTGAGAGGGGCGCCAGGGCTGCCCAAGTGCAAGATTCATATACTGTGGGTATCACAATTAGTTTCAAAACTGATCCACATGAAAAAGGGGAGTGGGGGTAGGGGGTGCCAAATGATAAGTTGCTTCTGTGGAAAAATGTTCTTGAACCGGTCCTGATCGCAGTGACACAGTGTTGGACTGCATAGATACATGAGGGCAGGCCTACTTGTTGGCAGTGTTCTTGTCAGCCATGTCTGACCGCCATAAAGAAGGAGAGCACATCGTAACCCTTTTGCATCCTTGCCTGCAATGTTCTTTGTCATCCTGCACTGTTGGTCACAGACTAGAAGCAGCTGTACTAAAGGGCTACCACCCCATGCATAATGTGTGATTAAAACCACAACACAAACAGCTTTGTTTGGAGTAGTGCAGTGAGCAGGAAGTGTGAACTACTGATGAATGGCATCACATTGTGTTCTGTGATGAATTGTGGATCTGCCTACCCCAGATAAAAGTTAATAAGTGTGTTATTGATCTGGGCAGAGGTTCCGTCATTCTTCCAGTGTTTTGGAGAGGTGCAGTAGAGTGAGTATCTCCAGTCATCATAGTGTGGGGAGCCATTAGGTGTGACTTCAGGTCATGGGTGTTACAGATGTAGGGAACCCAAATGGCACAACAGTGTATCATGGGCATCCTCCATCCTCATGTGTTACCTATCATGTAGCAGTATCGTGGTGCCACTTTCCAACAGGACAATGCTCATCCGCACTTGGCATGTGTGTCTATAAACTGTCTGTGTAATGGTGAGATACTCCGGTGGCTTTCAAGATTCCCAGCTTTGTCACTTATAGACAGTGTGGGACCAGCTCAGATGTCAATGCTGTCCCAGTGCCATTATCTGGGATATCAAGGACCATTTAAAACTGTCTTGGGTTAGCTTGTCTTAATGGAAGATACAACAGCTTTGTGTGACACATCTCCCAACAAAATCAGTGCCTGTCTTCAGGCAAGAGGGAGCGCAGCATCATAGCGATTAGTAGCCATATACTGAGAAGTTGTTTGTAAATTTTACTTGATTTTGTAATACTGAAATAACATCGCATACACTGTAAACCCATGAAGTTTCATTTCGTTTCCTCTTCTCCTTTTGGGTGCTTCACTTTTTTTAGTCAGACAGCACATCTAAGTGAGAGGATTCATATTCAGGTAAACTACGGTGTGCAACATTTTTTCATCTCTAGTATTTTTGCCACAGACATGGTGCTCAGTTGCAATTTGGTTGTGTTTTATTTGTCTACATTTAACTTTTTTACAGAGAAATCTGATGACAAACCAGCTGCTGTTCTAATATATTCTACTCAACCAAGTACTAATCTGATTGGTGAAAATCAGCGGACTTTGGACCAGTACAGAATGTTTGTTGTTGTGGTCAACTTTAGAGACATATTGTGCACTGTAGCAATAAGTGACCATTGTGAAAACACTGTTGATTCAAGTGTGTTGTTGTGCATAGTGGTTGTTGTTATTTAGAAAAATGAATGAAATGGCTATACCTGGTCATTCTATCACTTTGTCATCGATACTTATGCCACCTCTGTGACTTATTAATCCATTAAATGTTCCTTTTTTAAGCTGCCAGCTGGCTGTCCTGGAAGAAGGAGACAGGGCTTCTCTTCGTACTCATTGTGCTGTGAGCTAATGGCAAGCTCTCACTACCAGCATCCTCCACAAACGGCCACTTTGAAGTGTGCTATTAGTACATCCTCTGTAATGCAGTATTCTGCAATGCTAAGAAAGAGGCAGCGATCTTCTCAAAAGAAGTCAACTGATGCCGTGGGGCATTCAAGAACTGTCAGTCTGTTGTGCTACAGTTCTCAGAAATAAGTGGAGCAAGAGCAGCAGTTATGAAAGATTCATTCTGCTGGACGTGTTTTATATTATATTTCTCCATTCTGTTGCGAAACACATTAAATCAGCAACTAACAGCTATGCAAAACTGGTTTACAACAAACTGAAGACAAGACTGTTAATTGTGATTTTTGAGACTGTTAATTGTTTGCTATCCTAAGACTGGTAATGTCCTTTGTTCGAAATGTACACTGGTAAAGGACAAAATAGTAGCAATCTTTCAGAGCTTGCTTGCTAATTATTTGGGTAAAGGCCATGCCGTTTGTAAGGAGAGACTTTGTAGTTCGCCAGCAGTTTTTTGTTCTTTACAACAAAATAAAATGATGTCTAATTGGAATGTAATGTAAAAATAAGTTGTTGTTTTAAAGAAATTCGGAAGACATGAGTCTTGTGTCAATGAGGAGAAATCACTTGCTTTATTTGAAATGGAAGGACATGAACGATGTACCATGGCTTTCCCAGTGCACAAAATTACAATCTCTGACAGTTCTGTTTGTACAAAAGATGGCGTCAAGACCAAGAAAACCAGATGCTGTTTGTGATCATAATATGTACAAAACAGGGGTTGATAGAAATGATCAGATGATCTCTTATTATTCTTTTAAGAGAAAAGAAATGAATTGGTGGAAAAACTATTCTTCCACTTGTTCAAAATGGCTGGAATAAATGCTTTTGTTCTGAATCGTGGGAGTAGAAATAGTAACGAAAAGAATGGCTGCTATTATTCCAACCTTTTTGTGGCAAATTGGCTAAGGATACTTCCAGGAAGGCACAACATTGTCTCAAGAAATTGTTCTTTGTACACCTATCAGCAGTAGTCTTGCAAGACAACACTTTCTTTATAAAATTCCTGCAGCTGAAATGAATCAGTGTCCAACACAAGACAGCATATGTTCAGAGAAGATGAAATGATCTGCTGGCAAAGCAAGCAGGAAAGAAATAAGTTAGTATTGCCTTGTTGCAACAAACTCCTTTGCATTTCAGAATGCTTCAGTCTTTACCATACAAAAGCCAGTTATGTGTGAAACTGCACAAGAAGTCACCTCACACGTTTTTTTCTGAAAGGGTAATTATACTTTCAGTCATCATTATTATAAATTTGTGATGTATCACAGAATTAAAATAAAAATTAAAAAATAAATCTTGAAGCTTCGTCATTTTTAATGTGTATTGTCCATTAAGGCAAATTGGACGCACATGTGCCAGTAACATTTTAAATAATGTCCCTAAATTTTTCTATGTGGCTAGACATCAAAGTGTTAATTATAGCCAGGGATCATATGGTGTGGAGAATGCGTATAGATGTGCTGGAACTAAAGTGACAGTAGGAAGTCAGTGACATGATGGAAGTCAAAAGCATAATAGTGCAAGTGAATGACAAACTGGACAGACAGTGGTCATTTGTTCTGACCTTCAGGACTCCAGCATTGCTCGAGTGTATAACAACAGGACTCAATCCTGAAAGTGAAACAATATGACCATAACCCATTGTACTGTTTCAAGTGTCAGCACTGTGGACACACCACCACCACATGTGATGGGTAGGAAACATGTAGGAACTGGAGCCAAACTGCAGATGGGAACCTTGTTCAGCTCATGTATTTGAATGAACTACAAAAACAATCATGCTGATTGGAGCTGTGACTGTCAAGTCATAAGTTAACCTCTGATTGGCCATTAAAAATAAGCACATGCTCAAAGCTTCTTGATGCAAGCATGGTTGGAAAAGGGATTTGAGTGTTACATTGCATCAGTCAGCTCTGTTTCATTCGTCAATATGTAAGCACCAAGCGATTGAAGTGGACAGCGGTATTGTGTGTCACACACGCTGTAAGGTATGTTCTGCTGTTTGTCTTCTGCAATCAGGAAAAGTCAATGGTGCTGAAATTCATCATTGATTGGTTTATGTGGGGGGTGACGCTATGACTGATGGTGTTGTGAGGAAAAGGTGCAAAAAATTCAGGGCAGTAGCCCTGTCAAGATTGTGTGTGCAAGACGTTGGTCCACAATTTCTAAACTTTCTGAAGATATGCTTCAGACTCTGAGGACAGTCCTCTTTAACATTGTCACAGACAGGTTAGGTTACCATAAATTTTGTGTATGGTGGGTACTAAAATGTTTAAGTGATGTTCACAAATCTGAAAGAAAGGTTTTGGCCTTGTTATTAGCATCCCACTTAGTGAATGAATAGACTTTATTTACTTCCGGTACGACAGACGTGGAAGAATTATGGGCAAATTTTAAGCACATTGCAAATCACACATTGGAGAAGTACGTGCTGAAAAAGTAGGTTACGGACGGAAAAGACCCACTGTGGTTTAACAGCGCAATTCGGAGAATGCTCAGGAAGCAAAGACACTTGCACTCGCGGTAAAAGAAAGATTGGGAGAATGAGGTCAGGAAAAGTTAGTAGAGATTTGTGCTGCTGTAAAAAGAGTGATGTGTGAAGTGTACAACCACTACCACCATCATACCTTAGCAAAAGATCTTGCTAAAAACTCAAGGAAATTCTAGTCTTACGTAAAATCAGTAAGCGGGTCAAAGGCTTCCATCCAGTCACTCACTGATCAGTCTGGTGTGGCAACAGAAGACAGCAAAATGAAAGCTGAAATTTTAAATTTAGCATTTGAGAAATCTTTCACGCAGGAGGATCGTACAAACCTTCCGCCGCTTGAATCTCGTACAGATTCCGTATGGAGGACATAGTGATAGACGTCCCTGGGGTTGTGAAGCAGCTGAATGGGTTGAAAATAAATAAATCGCCAGATCCTGATGGGATTTCAATTCAGTTTTACAGAGAGTACTCTACTGTGTTGACTCCTTACTTAGATTGCATTTATCGCAAATCTCTTGCCCAACATGAAGTCCCTAGTGACTGGAAAAAAGCGCAGGTGACGCCTGTATATAAGAAGGGTAGAAGGACGGATCCTCAAAATTACAGACCAATATCCTTAACATCGGTTTGTTGCAGGATTCTCGAACATATTCTCAGTTCGAATATAATGAATTTGCTTGAGACAGAGAAGTTGCTGTCTATGCATCAGCACAGCTTTAGAAAGCCTCGCTCCTGTGAAACGCAACTCGCCCTTTGTTTACATGATATTTTGTGAACCATGGATGAAGGTTATCAGACGGATGCCATATTCCTTGACTTCCGGAAAGCCTTTGTCTTGGTGCCCCACTGCAGACTCCTAACTAAGGTACTAGCTTATGGAATTGGTTCCCAAATATGCGAGTGGCTCAAAGACTTCTTAAGCAATAGAACCCAGTACGTTACCCTCGATGGTGAGTGTTCATCAGAGGTAAGGGTATCATCTGGAGTACCCCAGGGAAGTTCGGTAGGTCCACTGTTCTCTATCTAAATAAATGATCTTTTGGATAGGGTGGATAGCAATGTGCAGCTGTTTGCTGATGAACCTGTGGTGTACGGGAAGGTGTCGTCGTTGAGTGACTGTAGGACGATACAAGATGACTTGGACAAGATTTGTCATTGGTGTAAAGAATCACAGCTAACTTTAAATATAGATAAATGTAAATTAATGCAGATGAATAGGAAAAAGAATCCCATAATGTTTGCATACTCCATTAGTAGTAGTGTAGCGCTTGACACAGTCACGTCGATTAAATATTTGGGCGTAACAGTGCAGAGCGATATGAAGTGGAACAAGCATGTAATGGCAGTTGTGGGGAAGGCGGATAGTCATCTTCGGTTCATTGGTAGAATTTTGGGAAGATGTCGTTCATCTGTAAAGGAAACCACTTATAGAACGCTGGTGCGACCTATTCTTGAGTACTGCTCAAGCGTTTGGGATCTCTATCAGGTCGGATGGGGGAGGACGTAGAAGCAATTTAGAGGCGGGCTGCTAGATTTGTTACTGGTAGGTTTGATCATCATGCGAGTGTTACGGAAATGCTTCAGGAACTCGGAACGGAGTCTCTGGTGGAAAGGAGGCGCTCTTTTTGTAAACTACTTCTGAGGAAATTTAGAGAACCAGCATTTGAGGCTGAATGCAGTACAATTTTACTGCCACCAACTTATCTTATCTTTGTGGTCTTTCCGCAAAATATGAGAGAGATTAGGGCTTGTATGAGGCATATACGCAGTCATTTTTCCCTCGTTCTGTTTGGAAGCGGAACAGGGAGAAAATATGCTAGTTGTGGTACAAGGTAGCCTCCGCCACGCACCGTATGGTGGATTGCGGAGTATGTATATAGATGTAGATGTAGACATTCCTTCAACATTACCATGAGGAAGGGGGGGGGGGGGGGAGATTTCTGAACATTATTATGACTGGATGAGACATGGTTGCACTATGTGAATTCTGAAACTATGGATCAGTTTGAACAGTGGAATTACACACATTCTCCCAATAAGCTGAGAAAATTCAAGTGACACTGTCAGACTGTAAAATGATGGTTACAGTTCTTTGGCACTGTAAAGGAATTTTGACAACAGATTTCATCAAAGCTACACATGATAATACTGTGAACTCACAGATTTGTTATGTAGCTCCTAAGAAACTCCAAAGGCCAATCCAAAACAATGGCAACATGTGGATTGCTGAAGGATTCATTCTCCTACATAAAAAGATGTGACTCCTGACTATGAATCAAACTAAGGAAAACCTCAGCCTTTTTAGCTCAGAGATTTTTCTGTATCCTCCCTGCAGTCCGTGAGACACAGTAGTTGGTAGATAGTGGTGCCCAGTTAGATGCTGTGTTACTTGACTACTTTTAGTGGTTCGATACTGTTATGCACTGCTGCCTAGTGAGCAAAATATGAGCATATGGAATACCAGATCAAATGTTTTATTGGACTGAAGACCACATGTCGTTCTCAATGGAGAGAAATATCAGACGTAAAACAGACTTTGGGCATACTCCAAGGCAGTGTTGTGTGTCCATTTCTTTCACAGTTCATAGATCAGTGACATACCAGAAAACATGGAACATTCCACAAGGCTTCCCATGGATGATGCCATTGTATAGAGAGAAGCTGCAATACTACAAAATTATAGGAAAATGTAGGAGGATTGACACGTGGTGCAGGGACTGCAGTTGACACTAGGCATAAATAGATTAAATGTATCACATACACACAGATAGAAAGGCACATTATTGTATGATTACAAAATTGCAGAAGTCACTGGAACCTGTTACCTCAATAAAATATCTAGGAGTATGTGTATGAAGTGACTTATAGTGGAACTATCGCATAAAAGTAATTGCAGGAAAATCAGATTGGAAGAATTCTCAGAAAATGTAGTCAGTCAGCAAAGGAGGTAGCGTACAGAACCCTCATTCGAGAAGTACTTGAATATGGCTCATCAATATGGGATCAGTACCTGATAGGATTGATAGAGGATATAGAGTAGATCCAAAGACGAGCAGCATGTTTCAATGCAGTACGCATGAAAGCATCACAGAGATCATCAATGAACTCTCATGGGATGCTGCAAGAGAGATGTTCTGCATCACAGTGTGATTTACTGTTAAAGTTCTGAGAGTGTACGTTCTTAGAGGATTTACCTCTACTGCCCAGGTCTGGATACCGTCTCAAGTATACTTACGATGTATTCAACGAATGTAACGAAAAGAGTGTAAGAAAAATTAATGTCCAACTTTATTCATATTTATGCCCAGCAAGAGTGTGAATAGAGCACTTTTTTGGCGGAGAGGACACAATAAAGAATCATGATAATATGGGGGACCGGAATCAGTACTTTCGTAAAATAGTTCTCTGAGCTCTGATTATTTAACAGCACACAACTCACCAGCTTGTTAATATAGGATTGCGTGAGGCACTTTTAGAATTTGTTGAAATTTATGTCTACGTGGAGCATTTATGGTGACAAAAAAAAGGTAATCTCCGGGATTGTTTTTCATGTTATCACATTAAAATGTTGCTACAGGATATCTCTACTGTAGGGAAATTTAATTAAAAGAAACCTTTGAATTAAAGAAAGTATTTCCTCTCTCTCTCTCTCTCTCTCTCTCTCTCTCTCTCTCTCTCTCTCTCTCTCTCTCTCTCTCTCTCTCTCTCTCCCCCTTTTTTTTTTTTTTTTTTTTTTTTTTATAAGGGAGAATAATCTTTGTTTTGCCGAGAAGTGGCCAATATCTGTATTGAACAGAATGTTCTTAGTTTTTACTTTAATACCAAATAAATTAATGCATTCACTTTTTTTTGTAAATAAAATAGAAAGAAACTTCCACATGGGAAAAATATATTAAAAACAAAGATTCCAAGACTTACCAAGCGGGAAAGCGCCGGCAGACAGGCACATGAACAAAACACACAAACACACACACAGAATTACGAGCTTTCGCAACTGGCAGTTGCTTCGTCAGGAAAGAGGGAAGGAGAGGGAAAAATGAAAGGATGTGGGTTTTAAGGGAGAGGGTAAGGAGTCATTCCAATCCCGGGAGCGGAAAGACTTCCCTTAGGGGAAGACACTGTGTATGTGCGGATGGATATGTGTGTGGGTGTGTGTGTGCGAGTGTACACCTGTCCTTTTTTTCCCCTAAGGGAAGTCTTTCCGCTCCCGGGATTGGAATGACTCCTTACCCTCTCCCTTAAAACCCACATCCTTTCATTTTTCCCTCTCCTTCCCTCTTTCCTGACGAAGCAACTGCCAGTTGCGAAAGCTCGTAATTCTGTGTGTGTGTTTGTGTGTTTTGTTCATGTGCCTGTCTGCCGGCGCTTTCCCGCTTGGTAAGTCTTGGAATCTTTGTTTTTAATACATTCACTTTTTTTTCTTTACTAATTATGATGCTTGTCTTTTAAAGCGTACGTTGACAAGGGAATGCAATGAAATTATTCCTATGCAATATGTCTGCCAAGAATGGTAGATTGTTCGGCTGTCCTTGTTGAGTGTGGATGCAGACATAGTACAAAGGGACTATCACTTCCCCAAGGCCTGGCTTGATAATCAGCACTTCATGACTGATAGTGAGCTCAAGGTTGCTGAAGCACCAGGTGACACCATTCTTTGATGAAGTGATTAAGGAGCTGGTATCGTAGTATGGCAGATATTTCTACTTGAGAGGTGAATTTGTGAAGAAGCAATATTAACATGTAAATACAGATTGTATATATAAAAATACCTATTTTTTCTGTTTTTAATAACCATCCAGATATTAATTTATCAATAGCCTTCATACTTGTGACAAAAAGAAAATACAGGAGAGAAAAGTCATAGTGAGAATACACTACTTGGTAGCTAGAAAAATGTAAGTGGTGGTTCAGAAACAGCTGACATTTGGGACATCATTTACTTTGGTGGGCAAAACTATGGTTCAGATTAGGCATTCCTCAACACGCATCACCAACTGAAGCTCCCACAAAAACCTGTACATGCAAATGCACTTGTAATGATATTTTGCCACAGACAGTTGTCTACCACACAGGTAGCTAAGCTCACAGACAAACTCACTCCTGCTGCTACAAGTACAACCCTAAAGGCAGACAGGCAAAGGTGAGCAGTGGGTTCGCAAATCTGAAGAAGATTAACCTCATTCTGTGTAGGCAGATTTGGCGAACATAGGGCTATCGAACTGGGAATTGATGTGCACTGCCAGTTCTCCATAACTGTAAGTTCTATACATGCTTCAGCAACCATGAAGCAGAGCACCAGTGGAACATGGTGTATGGAGATAATCATGTCTGAAGGCCACAAACGCTGCTGTTAGGCAGCACATTGGCATAGTGGTGCAATAATGGTCAACTGGCATGTATGCAGTGACGGTGAAGCAGGGGTTGTACACAAGCCAAAGGCTCACCATGTTCACATAATTCCACAAGCAATCTATTGATGCCAATACCTAGACCTAAGGTGTATGGCCAGCAGATACCTGGTGGGGCATGTCCGAACTGACACACAAGTCTGCTGAACTCTTCACTGCTCACTGGGTCACTGAGCTTGCCTATTTGTAGTGTTGCTGTGCTCTGCTCTGAATTGTTTTACTTTCAGGTGGCTACAGCACATGTAACCAATTGATGAAATACTATACCGATGTCTACATCTACATCTACATTTATACTCCGCAAGCCACCCAACGGTGTGTGGCGGAGGGCACTTTACGTCCCACTGTCATTACCTCCCTTTTCTGTTCCACTCACGTACGGCTCGCGGGAAGAACGACTGTCTGAAAGCCTCCGTGCACACTCAAATCTCTCTAATTTTACATTCGTGATCTCCTCGGGAGGTATAAGGAGGGGGAAGCAATATATTCGATACCTCTCCCAGAAACGCACCCTCTCGAAACCTTGCGAGCAAGCTACACCGCGATGCGGAGCGCCTCTCTTGCAGAGTCTGCCACTTGAGTTTGCTAACCATCTCTGTAACGCTATCACGGTTACCAAATAACCCTGTGACGAAACACGCTGCTCTTCTTTGGATCTTCTCTATCTCCTCTGTCAACCCGATCTGGTACGGATCCCACACTGATGAGCAATACTCAAGTATAGCTCGAACGAGTGTTTTGTAAGCCACCTCCTTTGTTGATGGACTACATTTTCTAAGGACACTCCCAATGAATCTCAACCTGGTACCTGCCTTACCAACAATTAATTTTATATGATCATTCCACTTCAAATCGTTCCGCACACGCATACTCCCAGATATTTTACAGAAGTAACTGCTACCAGTGTTTGTTCCACTATCATGTAATCATACAATAAAGGAGTCTTACTATATGTTGACATAATACCAGGAGTGGTTATCAGGTTGTGTGTTGTCAGCCGTATGCCTTCAGAACGGTAATTGAATCACTGTGTCCCAAAATACTTCTACTTTGTGGCATTCCACCTGAACAGCAACGAAGCCTCCCTCTTCAATGAAATTCCATCACCAAATTGAGTAGAATGCTACTCCAACAATAGTTAGCTATGAAAGTGCTGGAGACTGGCACACCTTCCCATTTAAAAACCCAGGTCTCTCCTGAATCCATACAATGTCAGTGACTGGTTCTGAATACTGTGCCCACGTGCTGTGAGCAAATACTAGGTCAGTCGATACATATGTACACTTTGTCTCCAATTGTTACTGTTGTACACACTCCCTGCACTCGTTTTAGCTATTGACACTGTGCTGTGACATCACTAGGTAACATTTGTCAGTGCAACAATGATATTATTGGGTTTTACAATCAGATTCGTTTGTGTGTCCAGCAGTGTCAGTATAGATTTACAGATAAAAGGTTACTAGGATCTGGAGTTGATGGTTTTCCTCTGTGTCTAAATTAAGGAATCTGTGCACCATGTTATGGAAGATACCAGTAACCACTTCCACACTTCCACAAGTACTGACACATAAAAGGGTTTAGAGATTAGATTATATACCACAAGAATCTATGGTGGCAATCCATCAATTTTACCTCATTTTATTAAACCATAAGCTAATGATCCCTAATTTCAGTCAGGAGAACCATGCCTTCCCTAGTACTCATTACATACCTACCCCCCCCCCCCCCTCTCTCTCTCTCTCTCTCTTTCTCTCTCTCTCTCTCTCTCTCTCTCTCTCTCTCTCTCTCTCTCACACACACACACACACACACACACACACACACACACACACACACACACACACTCATATGCATATCACCTGAAGCTGGCACAGCCCCCACAGGATACAATGGATGCACAGTGCATCAGGTTTTGTCCAAAACCCTGGGCGAATTCATTCATTTGTTTGCTAGGTAGGGGAAGCCGACAAGTGTTTGCCACCTTCCGGATGGAAATGGCAGAATTGAGGTGCATGGCCTGCAGTCTTCCTCGAATGATTTTACAGAAATTATTTGGTAAAAAATTTCATTTTTGCTGTATTTGAACTTTGCTATGTGTCAGGTTCAGTGTGGTGTGCCCATCATTTCAATAATGCTCATAGTTGTGATACTTGCATGAAAGTAAGGCACTGTGCAAAATTAGTTTGCAATGAAAAATAGAGGCTGCTATGATTTTCTGTTTGGTGCATATTACATAATATGTTGTGTATGAAGTTTAGACTTAGGTGAAGGTCTGTATCTGTCACCAATATAAAGAAAATTGATCTGACATAGCGCACTCATTTGCAATCGCATCACGCCAGCAATAAAGCCAGAGTAAAATATCCACAACATTCCTCATATTTCATAAACGGTTTGAGATATCGAAATGAGATTTTGGCAAATGCCAGCATACAAAGAGGAGAGTATTTTGCCATTTGATTGTTATGCAGAACTTCATTATCTATCATGTTATTCCAATGACTACAGACTCTTTCGATGAAAGAATTTAATTTTTAAGTGCCATTGACAGCTGGTGAAATGAGAAATGCCATGGGTTTTGGAACAAGGTAAATGAAGTCATTACATGCTTATTTTGCATCGAGTATGTGCTTTTTCATAACATGCCAACCTTACTTTTCTTCAGTTCCTCACTTAATAAGTCACTGTTTCAGAATTCCCTCGCAGTTGCATCTGTACAACATGTTAGCGAGTTGAGACTGTGTAAACTTTGCTGAGTTCTGGCAGAACAAGCAAATTTTATCGTGGCAACAATAGAAATGTGTATGTTTTACTCAAAATTCGTCACTCATGACACTTCTCTGAAAGTTACAAAGGATTAACAAGCCAGACGAAAATAAATCACTGCATTTTAGGTGGAATTCTTTATAGATACTAACCAAAGCAGAGGTGACAGATCTTTTTGAATGGTCGCCATACAGGTGTGAGTTTGAAGGCACCCCACTTAACATGTACAAAACATGTGAGCACACACTTCAGTTTAGAATAACACTTCCCGTCCAGCACTCGGTATTTCCCCGACAGCCCCTGCCCACAGCCCCCACAACCACCGCTCTCCCCACGCATGCTCTGTTGTCTGCTCATATACCGGCCATGATATTCTGTGTGCACTATACAGCTTGTTACTCACTGTTACCACCATGCTGACACGTTGTTTACCAATTCTTGTTACTTCAGTGTAAAATGTTCAGCTTATGCACCACACAGGCTCTGCAATAATAATTGACAAATCTTATACTTAAGAGGTGCTCTTATAGCTCCCACCTGCACAATCTTAATACAACACATAGTGATACAAAAGAAACACTTTGTCTACGTGAGTTAGGTGTCGAACTCGAATATCTGTGTCATTAAATAGTGCTCCACAGAAAGCAAGGCTGCAGAGTGGCTCACCAGTAAATTGCATGCAACATGTTTCCCACCAGTTGTCAAGTGATCTCCTTTGTGTTGTGTCTTCAAACTCAGCTCAGTATTTGTATAATTCAAAGATAAGCTTCATACGGGAAGTGGAAAACCGTGCCATTTTATACAGCTAGAAGCCCCCAGGCGACTGTATGAGGGATATGCCAGAGAAACCATGGTGTGAAGTGGGAAAAGAATTTCAGGTACTGTACATCTGTTGTTCAGAATAAAATCAGCAGTTTGTTAATAGGAACAAATTGACAAAATATTTAAATGACACTAGGATTATTCTTTTGAGCGAGTAGCAGCCTGTGTCATTCTGTAAAATTACGAGGGCATGCTAAAAAGTAATGCCTCCCAAATTGTTATGTGAAATCTCTTAAAGCTTTTTGAATAAAACAAATGTTGTTAACATTCTACATATTTATTTTTCATGTGCATGTATTTATTTCTCACATAATCACCCTGGCAACAAACACATTTCTCCCAAGAGATTAATTTGTTGATACCGTCACTCTAGGAATGTTTGACTTGGTTGGAGCCACAATCTCACCTCTGCTTGCACCACTTCATCATTATCAAAGTGAAGTCCTCGAAGGTGTTCTTTAAGTTTTGGAAACAGATGAAATTGGATTGGGCCAAGTTCATCAGACTATATGGAGGATGATCGATGACTGTGAACCCAAGGTGTTGGATTGTTGCAGATGTCACAGTAGTCGTATGTGGTCTGGTACTGTCATGCTGAAGGAGAGTATGCTCCACAGGTGGATGAACTCTTCAAATTTGAAACTTGATTACAGCATGCTGTTTTTTACGTACAAACATGATTATTTTTATACGCTGCCATGTTACACACTAGAATTTGGAGTCCTCTAGCGGCAAAGGGCTGCAAATATGTAGACATAAAGAATAAAGATGTAGAATGTTAATAACATTTGTTTTATTTAAAAAAATTATGAGTTTTCAACTAAAAAAATTGGGACATTATTTTTCAGCACACCCTTGTACGTTGTCAAGTGGAAATGACAGGAAAGTGACAGAACAGCCACAAAATCTTTGATACATATAAGTGCAGTGGTGTCCAGATACAAATGATTTAATGTGCACAAACTACCATCACCACATTTCTGTATATAAAAGTCTTAGGATATTTGGGCTTTCAAAACAGTTCAGCCTTTCTGCAAAAAGCAATGAATTTTGAGCCTGTATGTTACAGCTCCTTAAATGCTACATACAGCCTTCAGTTTCTGTTTCTGTGGATAAATGAATGAATCAAGAATTTTCTTCATTTCTCATTCATGTGTAATTATAATAGAGAACCACATGCTCCTCTCAGCTTGAATCTATAGTCAGTAAGTCAAGTTCAACCAGAAGATGCTGAAGTGTGAAAAAATTGTCCCTGTCTTCCTACTCACACAAGGCAGCTGTGGTTTCTTGTTGCGGAGTTGTGCTTTGAACAGAATTGTGCCACCATCCGGTTGCCGATTTAGATAGCCTACCCATTGTTTTCCTTTTCTGTCATTCTGTGTGTGGACGGCCTTACTCATCGGTCACCACACAAATAGCACTTGAAATCATCACCATTTAAATCTCCCGATATTAGGCCTACACGATTTTTCGAGTCCTCCCATCCTTACAAACTTCTTCTTCTTCTTCATGACATGCTATGCTGGTATATTATTATCAGTGGTAGATTTTTTGCTATCATGTTAGTTCTGCACAACAGATGTATGTATAGTGATGTTGGTATGGCCTATAACACTGTCTTCTATCTGTTCAGGGTCTCAACTCCATTAACACAAAAAAAAAAAAAAAAAAAAAAAAAAAAACCCACATGATGATGTCAGAAATCCTTTTTAAAGTAGAACCACAACATCGCAGTGTCTGTCAAGTCACTGGTCCACTTCTGATTCCCATTTTACTCTTTCTTTCCTGTAGAGCTGTATCAGTGGTAACTTAGAATTCTTGGCCAACTCATAACATTACAATTTGCCAGAAGTTCTTTCATGAAAGATAAGATTCTAACTCTGTTTTGGGATTCCTTTAAATAATAATAAGTAATCATATAACACACAAGTTGGGTAACAGTAATGTCCTCCATGAGCCATGGACCTTGCCATTGGTGGGGAGGCTTGTGTGCCTCAGCGTTACAGGTAACCATACTGTAGGTGCAACCACAATGGAGGGGTATCTATTGAGAGGCCAAACAAACGTGTGCTTCCTGAAGAGGGGCAGCAACCATTCCAGTAGTTCCAGGGGCAACAGTCTGGATGATAGACTGGCCCTGTAACATCAACCAAAATGGCCTTGCTGTGCTGGTACTGTGAATGACTGAAAGCAGGAGAAACTAGAGCCATAATTTTTCCCAAGGGCATGCAGCTCTACTGTATTGTTCAATGATGATTGCACCCTCGTGGGTAAAATATTCTGGAGGTGAAATAGTTCCCCATTCAGATCTCTGGGCAAGGGGGACTAATCAGGACATCATCATCAGGAGAAACAAAACTGGCATTCTATAGATTGGAGCATAGAGTGTCAGATCCCTTATCGGGCAGGTAGGTCACAAAGTTTTAAAAAGGGTATGGATAGGTTAAAGTTAGATAGTGGGAATTAGTGAAGTTTGGTGGCAGGAGGAACAGGGCTTCTGCTCAGGTGAATATAGGGATAAATACAAAATCAAATAGGGGTCATGCAGGAGTAGGTTTAATAATGAATTTAAAAAAAAAAAAAAAATAGGGATGCAGATAAGCTACTGTGAACAACATAGTGAATGCATTATTGTAGCCAAGATGGACACAAAGCCCACACCCACCACAGTAATACAAGTATATATGTCAACTAGTTTTGCAGATGAGGATGAGATGGAGGAAATGTATAGTGAGGTAAAAGAAATTATTCACATAGTTAAGGGAGACGAAAATTTGATAGTCATGGGTGACTGGAATTCAATAGTAGAAAAAGGAAGAGAAGGAAAAGTAGTGGGCGAATATGTGCTGGGGGAAAGGAATTGAAGAGGAAGCTGTCTGGTGGAATTTTGCACAGAGCATAATTTAATCCTAGCTAACACTTGAATTTAAGAAACATGAGAGAAGGCTGTATACGCGGAAGAGACCTGGAGACACCGGAAGGTTTCAGATTGATTATATAATGGTAAGACGGAAGTTTTGCTCCTGAAGTAGGTGGTGCAGGAGCAAGAGGGAGGGAAGCGCCGGGGGGCAGGTGTAATCTCCGTTGGAGAAAAGAGAACCACCTGTATGAATATCAAGAGCTCAGATGGAAAACCAGTTCTAAGCAAAGAAGGGAAAAACAGAAAGGTGGAAGCAATATATAGAGAGTGGGGCAATATACTTCAGGGCAATATTATGGAAATGGAAGAGGACGTAGTTGAAGATTAAATGGGAGATGTGATATTGCGTGAAGAGTTTGACAGAGCACTGAAAGACCCAAGCCGAAACAAAGCCCCGGGAGTAGACAACATTTCATTAGGGATACTGATAGCATTGAGAGAGCCAGCCTTGACATAACTCTACCATCTGGTAAACAAGATGTATGAGACAGGCGAAATACCATCAGACTTCAAGAAGAATATAATAATTCCAATCCCAAAGAATGCAGGTGTTGACAGGTGTGAAAATTACTGAACTGTCCGTTTAATAAGCCACAACTGCAAAATACTAACACAAATTCATTACAGATGAATGGAAAAACAACCTTGGGGAAGATCAGTTTGGATTCTGTAGAAATGTTGGAACACGTGAGGCTATACTGACCTTACACCTTATCCTAGAAGAAAGATTAAGGAAAGGCAAACCTACGTTTCTAGCATTTGTAGACTTAGAGAAAGCTTTTGATGATGTTGACTGGAATACTCTCTTTAAAATTCTGAAGGCGATAGGGGTGAATTACAGGGAGCGAAAGGCTATTTACAATTTGTACAGAAACCAGATGGCAGTTACACAAATCGAGGGCCATGGAAAAGAAGCGGTGATTGGGAAGGGAGTGAGACAGGGTTGTAGCCTATCCCCAATGTTATTCAATTTGTATATTGAGCAAGCAGTAAAGGAAACAAACGAAAAATTTGGAGTAGGAATTAATATCCATTGAGAAGGAATAAAAACTTTGAGGTTTCCTGATGACATTGTAATTCTGTCAGAGACAGCAAAGGACCTGGAAGAGCAGTCAAATGGAATGGACAGTGTCTTGAAAGGGGGATATAAGATGAACATCAATAAAAGCAAAACAAGGATAATGGAATGTAGTCGAATTAAGTCGGTTGATGCTGAGGGAATTAGATTAGGAAATAAGACACTTAAAGTAGTAAATGAGTTTCGCTATTTGGGGAGCAAAATAACTGATGGCGGTCGAAGTAGAGAGGATATAAAATGTAGACTGGCTATGGCCAGGAAACCGTTTCTGAAGAAGTGAAATTTGTTAACATTGAGTATAGATTTAAGTGTCAGGAAGCAGTTTCTGAAAGTGTGTGTAGCCACGTATGGACGTAAAACATGGACGATAAATAGTTTAGACAAGCAGAGAATAGAAGCTTTCAAAATGAGGTGCTACAGAAGAACGCTGCAGATTAGATGGGCAGATCACATAAGTAATGAGGAGGAACTGGGGAGAAGAGACATTTGTGGCACAACCTGATCAGAAGAAGGGATCAGTTGGTAGGACACATTCTGAAGCGTTGAGGGATCGCCAATTTAGTACTGCAGGGATTTTTGGGGTAAAAACAGAGCAGAGGGAGACCAAGAGATTAATACATTAAGCAGATTCAGAAGGATGTAGGTTGCAGTAGTTCACGGAGATGAAGAGCCTTGCATGGAATAATGTGGAAAGCTGCATCAAACCAGTCTCTGGACTGAAGACAACGACAACAACAACATGTAGGCATTAAATCATAATTGATCCAATAATTAATTCATTTCCAGTTTTAGGAACATTTTCAGTACATTTTTGTATATATATTTTTGAATGATGTCTATGCCATCATCTTAAATTGTGTGTGAAAACTAAATAAGTAACATTTACGTAGCAGGTAACTAGAACTTTTACTTATCTATTAAAAGTATTGTTTTGTATTGTAGCCAGTGTCATCACTTTTTCAAGTGGTTAATGAAAATGAGTAGACATATTTAAGAGTCTATATACTTGTGAAATGAAATGTAATATGGATTGGGTTGTTTAGTGATTATGATATCGGTCAACTCAGTATTGGGTCTCATGGTCTGCCTCATTACACGCACCCCAGAATCTGCTGCCCAAAATTTATGCATGAGAGACTGCCATAGCATGCATGGAACAGAGCAAGGCAGTGTATGATTTCTTGTTTGTACTTAATTTGCTACAAATTTTATTGGGAAAAGTGGTTGTTTGCGTTGGGTATAAACAAATGAATCCTAATTTGTTTTGTATTTCAAGAAATTAGGAAATGTTCTCAGCATATCAAAGACCCTGTCACACGATGGAAAAACTCATTAAATAACCTAAATATAACACAGAAAAAATTATTAATCAGGCATTGAAATAATTCATTAATTTGAGCATCATATATTTTCCCATAACACTTTGGATACCAAGACCGAGCATAGCTCAGGCCATAACACTGTGTTCAAAAGACCGCACCCAAGTATAGCTCGGGCCACAATTTTCTCATTGCCGAGTTGCCTTTCACATGGAAACTGGAGTCATTTTGTATGCCCCCTGCGGGTCCGGCATTTAGAATAGGCCTGAGGTATTCCTGCCTGTCATATGAGGTGCCTAAAAGGAGTCTCACATAATTCGGCCTTTATGTGACGGTCCTCTGTAGGGTTTGACCTCCATATTTCCAAATTTTCCTGAAGAGTCAGCCAACGGGGGAGGGCACCTTACATGGTGCATCGTGTCCATAGTGAGTTGAGATCTTTAAGCCCCTTTCTTGTCGTCACATTGCAGTCCCGCTCATGCTCCTTCTCTTGGGCGAGGATAAATTTCTGGGTTCAGTTTGCCCCATGCACAGTGCAGTGTCGTTTTCTGTGCTGACTACGACCATGGACTTATTTGCACCTGATGTCCAGCACGGTAGCCAGTCTGTTGTGGTGGGGCCGTCATGTACCCCGTTGGTCATAGCCCCCTGACAGCACAGGGATCGCTCTGCTGGTGCCTGTGCCGTTAACTCCCCACATATGCCAAGGGGTAGATGCCTATCTCCCTGGGACTTCGCAGTGCTCACCTTGAGCCATGGCTTTATCTTGATGGTGAACTTCTTGCCGTGGTGGAGACACATCGGATTTTGGGCTTGCTTTTTGATGCCTGGTTGACTTGACTCCCTTATATTCGGCAGGTTAAACAAATGCGCTGGCGCCATTTTAACGCTCTTCGTTGCTTGAGTCACACCAGCTGGGGTGCCAATCGGTCTACCCTTCTCCGACTGTATTGGGCATTATTTCAGTCCTGTCTTGATTATGGGAGCCTGGTTTATGGTTCGGCATCACCTTCAGCGTTGCAGTTGCTTGACCCCCATCCTTCACTGCGGGATCCGACTCGCCACTGCAGCTTTCTATACGAGCCCTGTTAACAGCCTACTTGTAGAAGCTGGTGTCCCTCCGTTGCGGATCGTGAGCCAACGACTACTGGCCACTTATGCTGTGCATGTTTGTAGCTTGCCCGGCCATCCCAATTACCATCTCCTGTTCCCTAACTCAGTCTTCCATCTTCCTGTACGACGGCCCCGGTCAGGGTGTCCGATTGTGGTTTGCATCTGGTCTCTTCTCTCTGTGCTTGACTTTTTCCCTCTCCCACCTCTTTTCCGGGCCCACATGTGTATACCCGTGTGGTGTGTGCCCTGCCCATGCCTTAAGCTGGACAAACATGCAATTAAGCAGATGGTGATAATATTTTGGCTCGTCAGTGTATAATCAGGGCAAAAAAAATGCATAGAGTGAGCCAAAACAGCTGTGCCTGAGAGATGACAGGGCTATTAGTACAAAAATTGTTTAAATAAAAGAAAAGAATCACTAACCAGTTTTACTTATAATTATGTACCATTTTTGAAATAGCAGTGTAGTTTGTCTTAAATTCTTAATTACATAGTATAGGCAAAATTTGTTTTAAAGTATGTAGTAGTGTAGATGCATTGATATTAGAATAAAGCAAATGTGAGCTAATGTTAGACAAAATTACACATATAACCACTAAAAAAATGACAAAAATTCTTGTAAATATTTAAAACATGAATAAATCCATGTGGATTTCAGCATCTTTCTCATTGTCACAGGACTCAAAAGAAATTATCTAGATCATACATAATCAAGTGCATGTACAATTATTTATCATTACAATTAAATGACTTAGTCCTACTAGTACAAATTGAGACACACAGCTGCAAGGCTGTTTTAAAAGCATGCCGGTAACGGTAATATCTTCAATGGCTTGCACTTAAACAAGATTCTCTACATTTCTTACAGTTGCAGTTTCCAACTTCTCTTCTCTGTACTTACATGCAGTTTCTCATTAACTAGTGTTATTTATAGTCGCAATATATGAGTGTGAGGTCGCAGGTTCCATGTTTAGTAAGCCTTATTTGAAAGTATTGTGTTAACAATTGTGACAAGGAAAAACGTTAGCTGGTAATGATTCACTATGTACATAAGGAGGGCAACAGAATATGAATGTCCTATGGCACAGAGATCAATATTGTATGGGATGAATGTATTACACTTAACAACCGTGAACGCCGAATGAAAAATGGCACGCCACCGTGATCACGAAGGTTCGCACCATCAGGATCAAAGGCGAACTCCTTAGGAGCTAAAACCCATGTAGGACGTTCAGCTATCCACCTTTAAAGAATGCCTATAGAGTCATGCCATGCTGGTGTAATGGGATGATGAGAACTGATGGAATTTAATGGCATGCAATCGTATGCAAAACAGGATGTCATGGAGCTTATAGTGAAACTAGCTATCCTGTAAAGCATAGCTGCAGACAGTGCAATATTGTGGTTTACAGGTATCGAAAAAACAAACATCCAGAGGCTGCCTTTTCCCAGAGGTTCCGTATGGTATGAATTTCAATGTCACACACTTTTCAGGAGGGATAGTTTGAGAGCTGCATCAAACCAGTCTCAGGACTGAAGACCACAACAACAACAGTTTGTTCTAAAGGAGTATGATTTTATAAGCAGACCAAGAATCAAGCAAAAGCAAGTTATTTTGTCCAGCTGTAGGCCAAAAACAGTGCTCATGTCATTATTGTATTTCTCTTATGCCCATTTCGCCAGCCTTGCTTGTCATGATGTAAATATTCCCTACTGCCCGTGCAAGATCACAAACATGAGGAGGAGTTGCAGGGGACAGAGCGCCTCAAATGTCTTGCAGCAAGATAAATAAATTTACAGCCTATTTACCATTCAGATTAACAGTCACCTTAATTGTATACAAAAGCATTAAGGCATTGATGTCAGCTGATCTTGGGACAACTCCTGGTACCTCTAATTTCCAGGGTTTCTTTCATATGCATTTCATCTTCAAATCCCAATTGATCCAAGCTGAAAAAAAATTCCTTACTGGACGATGGCGTAAGCTTATCTCATCAACAAATTTTCAGGCCAATTCCACAGTTTGATATGTATCGTCAAGTTGACGCTTTTCTTTAAAATTTTGTCGTCTTACATCTTCCAATTCTGTAGCACTGTTTGAAGTCGCTGTAATCTACGTTGTGCACAGTTTGATGTGCATAACATAAGAGGTCACTATCATGCCCATCCTGTAAATTCTCTTCAGCATCCTTGAAATGTGGAAACACCAGATTTTTTTAACAAATATACCTTATCCTCTCTTGAGTAACTGCAGTTTTTCTTATGCACTACATGGTCATATTGCTGTGCACTGTTCATAACTGTATTTTTACTATGCTGCAGATGATTTCCCTTGTATACAGGGTGATTCAAAAAGAATACCACAACTTTAAAAATGTGTATTTAATGAAAGAAATGTAATATAACCTTCTGTTATACATCATTACAAAGAGTATTTAAAAAGGTTTTTTTTTCACTCAAAAACAAGTTCAGATATGTTCAATATGGCCCCCTCCAGACACTCGAGCAATATCAACCTGATAATCCAACTCGTTCCACACTCTCTGTAGCATATCAGGCGTAACAGTTTGGATAGCTGCTGTTATTTCTCGTTTCAAATCATTAATGGTGGCTGGGAGAGGTGGCCAAAACACCATATCCTTAACATACCCCCATAAGAAAAAAATCACAGGGGGTAAGATCAGGGCTTCTTGGAGGCCAGTGATGAAGTGCTCTGTCACGGGCTGCCTGGCGGCCGATCCATCGCCTCCGGTAGTTGATGTTCAGGTAGTTACGGACAGATAGTGCCAATGTGGTGGCGCTCCATCCTGCTGAAATATGAATTGTTGTGCTTCTTGTTCGAGCTGAGGGAACAGCCAATTCTCTAACATCTCCAGATACTGTAGTCCAGTTACAGTAGCACCTTCGAAGAAAAAGGGACCAAAAACTTTATTGGCTGAAATGGCACAGAAAACGTTCACCTTAGGCGAGTCACGCTCATACTGAGTTGTTTCCCGCGGATTCTCAGTGCCACATTTACAGACATTGTGACGGTTGACTTTCTCGTTAGTGTGGAAAGTTGCTTCATCACTAAACATAATCTTTGAAACGAAAGATTCATCTGTTTCCATTTGAGCAAGGATAAAATCACAGAAATCGATTCTTTTAATCTTATCAGCTGCAGACAGTGCTTGAACCAATTTCAGACGATAAGGTTTCATAACTAACCTTTTTCGTAGGACTCTCCATACAGTTGATTGTGGAATTTGCAGCTTTCTGCTAGCTCTGCGATTCGATTTTCCTGGGCTGCGAACAAATGCTTGCTGGATGCGTGCTACATTTTCATCACTCGTTCTCGGCCGTCCAGAACTTTTCCCTTTGCACAAACACCCATTCTCTGTAAACTGTTTATACCAATGTTTAATACACCACCTATCAGGAGGTTTAACACCATACTTCATTCGAAATGCACGCTGAACAACTGTCGTCGATTCACCTTTGCTGTACTCAATAACACAAAAAGCTTTCTGTTTAGCGGTCGCCATCTTAGCATCAACTGACGCTGACGCCTAGTCAACAGCGCCTCAAGCGAACAAATGTACAACTAAATGAAACTTTATAGCTCCCTTAATTCGCCGACAGATAGTGCTTAGCTCTGCCTTTTGTCGTTGCAGAGTTTTAAATTCCTAAAGTTGTGGTATTCATTTTGAATCACCCTGTATAATTATATTTAGGACCCACTCCTCGGACAGAGATTGTCCTTTGTTATGTTTCACTGGTGACGGGATTTGTGGCTCCCTGTCTGACAAGGATGATGAACAACATGGCTGAAAACCTGTTTCAGTATCACTTTTACTTGTTAAGCACCTATTGTTGTCATTGTACTTCTCATGTACATTGTCAACGTATACGACGCCATACATTTCACTGAATCATCTTGCAGAAATGCTCTGTCACTTCTTTCTGAAATAAGCCCTTAAAGGCTTGCACTTCTCAGATGTTAAGTGTGAGCACAATGCGTCAAGTGATTCCATAAGAAGTAGTTGCTGACGATTTCCAACAGCTTTACAACCAATATCAGAAGTGTGGTGTAGCTAATAGTGATTACTTTCAAGAATAGTAAAGGCATTTTATTTGTAACTCTTGTTTCCTTCATTTTCGAAGACTAGTTGCTGAATTATTCAGATGTATCTTGTATCGTGTTTCTACATAGTTCATGTCATTTCATACAGTTTTTACTGCAGGTCTTGTGTAAATATCATGTTTCCATAAGCAGACTTGTTGACTTATTAGATCATTATTCTTATGGCATTTGTATTTGCACATAATGAAGTTTACAAAATACCTGAAATATAATTGCATATTCAACTAACAAAAATTATATTTTATCCACATTTTTACATTTCGTTATGATTTCTTGTTTGTGTTGTCATCATCATCATCGTCATCGTCATCATTCATGATAGTGGCTAGATTGGATTGTGTAAAAATTTTACTATGTAATCATTGGGACTTTAAATCGGCACTTATGACCATGCAGTTGAGCGCCACACAAACCAAACATCGTCCTCATGATGCCCAGAGATGCTTGTGATGCGTGACTACTTGCGACCCGTCAGTCTGGGATAGCCGACTGCCAGGGCATTGCAAGTTTGTTGCCATCCTCTCTGTTAATGTTGTCAGACTGTTTTTCTTGATGCTACAAGGCGAGATCTGTCTATCATCCTGACTGTTACCCCTGAAACTAATTTAAAGGCTGCTGCCCCTCCACAGCCACATGTTTGTCTAGCCTTTCCATTGTGGTTGTATCTGCATTACGACTATCTGTATCGCTGAGGCATGCAAGCCACCCCACTAATGGCATGGTCCATGTTTCATGGGGAGGCCACGAAATATACCTAACTCTTAAATAATTAAGGTATAACATCACAATAAATATTAGATAATCATCAGTAAAGACATTAATGTGTGCAGTATAGCATAAATGCTCTCACCATTGGTAGGACGTATCAAGTCCCGTTGTTGGCCTGCAATATGCAGAATTATCACAGCTCAGGAATAGTGTCTAATGTATCTGATGTTTTTATATCACTTGAAGGGCTATAAATATGTTATCATAAGTAACACTAAGTTAAGAAATGTAATGTTCGCCAAGTCTGTTAGGCAATGCAAAGTCACAATAACATTGGTCACATAATCTGCAGTATCATTAATCATAATTTTATAATTAATAAAGAATAAGTAGTGAAGATATTAGGATAGGTTGATAGAATAGAGGAGAATCTATAATTTAATTAGAAAATGAAAACTGAAGAAATTGCTACCAAGCTATGTGACCTTACACTTGCCATACATATGACATACAAAGACAGTATGCCTTCGTTAGGGTTAATGCCCAAAAACTGGTTACCATGATATGCATATACATATTAGTTAACCACATTAGCCACCATCAAAGGACCCAATATAAATTTGAAAGGATGTTTTAAGTTCCTTAGTTATGGCTGGAAGTAAATCACTTGCATGCCTCTGCTTCCTTTTTCTCATTGTTTTTCCATAATTTTCCTAACAATTTCTTCACTCTCCTGTGATCAAGACTTTTGCAATCACGATATTCTATTATTTCAATTATAATGTTGACAGGTTTCTTGTCATACAGTATTTCATAAGGTGAAAATCCAGCTGAAGTTGTTATAAGCTGTTTAAACATATTGAGAACAATTAACTTGCTTGAGGCAAGTTGAGTGATTTTATTTTATTTTATGCAATCAGTTCTACATAGTCTCCTAGTTTCCATCATATATCTTGCCATAGGACTGCTTGATTTACTTCCTCTCACTTTAAAAGTTTTTGAAGTGGGCTATGTCCCTTTATCAGAAAGAAATACTTTAGGTATATCCACGTTAAGAAAATAATCTCTGATAATTTTTGAAATAATGTTTTTTAGCTAGATGCTTTCTTAAGTGGATATAATTTTATAAATTTGGGAAATAGATCTGCTGTTTCAAAAATATAACAGAAGATATGTTTTGTTTTTCGCAATGGTCCATAAATATCCGTGGCCACAAGGTCCATCTGTTTCTTTCGTACCGTATTATGTTCTGCATAAACCTCCTACATGTTTGGTTATTGTCTTTCACTTTCTGGCATCTTTCACATGTTGCTAACTTTTTTCTAACTCTCTAGGAAACGTGGAAATACATATTTTCCTTAATTTTCTTGGTGTCTTTTTGAACCCCGCATGAGAACGTTTATTTCATATATTGTTACTGCATCATTAAACTGCTTGACCAGCACAATTTCCAAAGTATTCCCTTGTAAACCCTGTAGCATTACCCAACTTTTTCTTTTCCCTTTTTCCTCAAACAACTATTAGCTCCAAGTTTGATAATAATTTTGGTTTCTCCTTATCTAATTGCAAATGTTCCTTATCTCCTTCTTCTTAATCCCTTTTAAATATTTTTCCACATCCCTGCTGCTGTCTTCAAATTCAGTCCCCGCCTCCACTGGTAGTCCTGACAGAGCATCAGCAGTTAAGTTTTCCTTCTATGTGTTTATGGTATAACTGGAATGCTGTAGAAATAGTGCATACCTAGTTATTCTGCTATAATACAATGTGCAGTATTGTAAATAAATCAAAGGCTTGTGGTATGAATAAACTATAATTTTGTGTTCCAATAAGTAATTTTTAAGTAATAGAATGCCCAGTGGACAACCAAAAGTTCTTTTTCTGTAACTATAAATTTCTCATGTTTTTGTAACTTTCTGCTGGTGAAAGCTCTATTTTTCCATCCTCGATCTTTTTCTGTAGTAGACTTGTCCCTACTCCTATGTCACTGCTATTCATCATAAGGCGAGGTAATATCAAGTCTGGCCTCTGTGACATTTTACTCTCACTTTCTTCATCTTCTCAACAGAATTCTGGCAATTATCATCACAAACTGAAATGATGGTTTTCTTTAACGTGTTGGTCAAGTAAGATGCATTTAATGGCTGATTACTAATAAATTTCTGGTAAAAACTCCATAGCCCAAAAATAATTTTAATTGTTGCTTCCTCCTTGGGATAGGAAATTTTCATTGGTCTCGATTTTATCATTGTCAGAAATTACATTTGTCTCACAGCAAATTTATTTTTTTCTAGCTTCAGAGACATACATCCCTTCCTTACTTTTTCACATTCTTACGTTAACAATGGAGAATGTTCTTCCCAGTTGCTCCCAGTAACTAAAATATAAAAAACGTAAGTGATTAACTTGGCAAGTAATTCTTTCACAAAAACAAAATCTAGTATGCAAATAAATTAAGCAACCAACACATAAAGTTTGTAAGGTACAACACAGTGTTGAAAACATCCATCCCCGTATAAGAAACTTGGCTCAAAAGGAATTTGATTGAATCCAGAAATAAGGTCCAGGTCAGCCATGAATTTTATATGCTGAAATTTATGCAATATTTCATCAGTTTTCATTGGGATCAATTTCTCTTTCTGAAAACTTGTTTAAATGTAGAGAATCAAAATTTAGTCTTACACCGCCTACCCCTGGCTTTCTTTGAAACAACAACAGGGTTACTGTGTGCACTACAACTCCTCTTAAGTGTACCTCAATTTTCCATCTCTGTAATTCCTTTTGTACAGTATCTCTTTTTGAAAATGGTACACCCTATAGCTTAATAAAAAATGGTTCATCATAATATCCCCATAACAGTACCCTTATTTTTTTTTTTTTCAAATTGTTCAGGATTAACTTTTTTGCCTCCTCCAGTTCTGGGTCTTATCATAAGTCTGTGATATTGTTCATCAACTAAATCCTCTTCTATATAATCACCATAATCCTCAAAATATCCCCTTTTGTTAGTTGCCTCCTGATTTGGTTGTTACTGTTTACATAATTCATAATAATTAAATTTGTCTTTGAAGAAACTTTTCTTTTGGGAGAACAGTCATGTACATTTCTTCATCACAAATTGTGTGTGCACACTATTTCATTAATGTTTACATGACAGGTAACCCGAGCTTTTACACACTGCCTCATGCTGTGGTTTGCACAGTGTAGCGTAGTGTGTAGTGTCACTGACTGGCATGCTGCAGTTTGCCAGTTCATACATAACCTCAAGCTTTTGTTCATTATGTAGCATTTGTTACTTGTGGAAGGCTTGAAATATCTTATGTTTGTAGGCTATATTCTGGAACATTTGATGTTTATGTAAATACCAAAATTCTGAAATATTTGTTGTTTCCATAAATAACTGCACTCTCCATTCAGGTCATTTCTGTTCTGGCTGTATGTCGGTCATTATCATAAATGTCCTTTCATCTACATCTGCATTATTAGTCTTGGCAGAGGTTTCATCAAACCACCTTGAAGCTATTTTTCAGTTGTTCCGCTCTCTAATGGCACGCAGGAAAAATAAACACTTAAATATCTCTGTGTGAGTGCCACTTTCTCTTATTTTATCATGATGAAGGTTTTCACAATCGGAGGGAGATTTGGTAACTGGAATTTCATAAGATCCTGCCACAATGAAGGACACCTCTGTTTTTTTTAAAAAAAACACAAACTCACATATCATATCCTTAGCACTCTCTCCCCTATTTCATGACAGAATTAGATGCCCTTCTTTGAACTTTTTGGTGTCTTCTTTCAGTCCCATCTGATGCAGGTGCCATACACCAGTACTTCAGAAAAGGGTGGGCAAGCATGGTTTAGGCAGTCTCTTTAGCAGATGTGTTGCACTTTCTGCCAATAAATCACAGTCTTTGATTTGCTTTCTCCACAACATTATCCATGTGATTTTTCCAATTTAAGTTATTTGTAATTGTAATCTCTATGAGTATTTAGTTGAATTTACAATTTTTAGATTTTTGTGGTTTATTGTGTAACCGAAATTTAGTGAATTTCTTTTAGTACTCATGTGGATAACTTCACACTTTCCATTATAAAGAGTCAATTGCCACTTTTTGCAACATTCAGATATCTTGCCTAAATAATTTTGCAATTGATGTTGGTCATCTATTGTCTCTACAAGATGCTCATCATCTGCATCTAAGAGGGTCATTTATATAGATCAGGAACAGCAGAGGACATGTAACACATGCTTAGGGAATGCCAAACATTGCTCTGTTTCCCTCTATGACTTTCTGTAATTAGTATGAAGTAACCTTTGATAGGAACTCTCGAATCTAGTTGCACAACTGAGGTGATACTTCGAACCCACACAATTTGATTAGAATTGTGAAGAATGGTGTCAAAAAAACTCTGGAAACCTAAAATTGTGGAATCAATTTGACGCCTCCTGTTTGTAGCACTCATTGCTTTGTGAGAATAAAAAGCTAGTTGTGTTTCACAAGAGCAATATTTTCTCAATCTGTGCTGGCTATTTGTAGTAAATTAATGATGTTTGAATACAGTTTATGTCCCAACCAAATCAACATTACTGACATGTTTGTGTAATTCTGTGGATTACTCCTCTTTTCTTTCTGGGGTATTGATGCAACTTGTGCAATTAGCCAGTCTTTAGGTACGGATCTTTCAACAACCGAGCAGTTGTATATGATTGCTAAGTATGGAGGTATTGTATCAGTATACACTGAAAGGAAGCTAATATACACAGTCTGGATTGGAGGTCTTGCCTTTATTAAGTGATTTAAGCTGCTTTACTGTACCAAGGGTAGCTACTTCTAAGTTATGCATGTTAGCAATTATTATTATTCTGGAACATTTACCCTGTCTTCCTTGGTGAAGGATTTCAAACAACTGTTCAATAGCTCTGCTTTATTGACAGTGTCATCAGTGACATCACCAGTGTTATTGTGCAGTGAGGGTATTGATTGCATCTTCTCATTTATGTACTTTACATATGACCAGAATCTCTTAGTGTTTTATTCCAGATTTCAAGGCAGAATTTCATTGCGAAAACTATTAAAAGCATCATGCATTGAAGCTCATGTTAAATCTGGAGCCTCTGTAAAACTTTGCTAATCTTGCGAATTTTGCCTTCTTTTAAATTTGGTATGCTTTTTCCGTTGCTTCTGCAATAGTGTTCTGAATTGTTTTGTGTACCTTGGGGCATCAGCACTATCTCTTAATTTATTTGGTATACATTGCTCAAGTCCCTTGAATATTGTTTCTTTGAATTCAAACCACATCTGATCTATGCTGAGAGTCAGATCAGTAGTAGTGGACACTGTGTCTTAGAAAGGTATCAAGCGAATTGCATCTGCATATATATTTATTTATTTGTTTAAGTAGATGTACTTTGCATTTATTTGTGATGGATTTGGATTTTGTGGTATTTAGTCTTGCTACTACAATCTTATGGTCACCAATCCCTGTATCCATTCTAATGCTCCCTATTTGTTCAGGATTATTCGTTGCTAAAATGTCAAGTATGTTCCGCTCCTTAACTAATTATTCAAAATAATTTTCTGAAAAAGCATTCAGTACAATTTCAGAAGACATTTTATGATTACCATCAGCTTTAACCATATGTTTTTTTTTTTTTCTTTTGCCTCGCTATTAACGGTAGGTCGAAGAAACCACCAACTACAACTGTATGAGTAGGCTACTTATTTCAAATAACACTCAAGTTTTCATTGAACTGTTCAACAACTGTATCATCTGAGTCAGGGGGTTGGTAAAAGGAGCCAAGTATTAACTTATTCTGCTTGTCAAGTATAACTCGCAGGAACCATCTATTGCAATTTCACTATAAGGTAAACTACTCCTGGCAGCAATAAACACTCCCACACCAACTGTATTTAATCTTTCCTTTCTGAAATTACTTCCAGCTGTAGCCAGCTGTCCATACTTCTAACAATTTGAACTTCAGTGCTTTCTATTATTGCATGGAGCTCTTGTACTTTCCCAACACAGCTACAACAATTTACAACTACAATACCGTTTGTTGCTAGGTTTACCTTCCTGTGTTTGCTCTGCACCCTTGTAGACTGACATCCTTTCTGTATTGTAATATCTTAGACTTTCCCAGCGATTTTGTGACATCTCGTTGAATCTAGTGTACTGCCGGTGGTCTGCGTTTTTCTAACACAACATTTTGACACCGTACCTCAGCCTCTTCATCAGGTGCTTCCTGTGACTGAACAACAGGCTGACCATGTCCCGTGTTTATGTCTGAACGGTGTCTGGCGTTCCCTATGCCGTCCGCTCCCGCTGCGACCATGTCAGTTGGTTGCCTGATGTTCTGTCTTCCCCTGTTTCATGGCGTACCCTACTAGGTCCACGACCGCTAGGTGCATTCCTCGCATTTTTAATAGGCTGTGTTTGCCGTTGGTGACAGTTCCGACTTTATCCAGCACGACTATGTCTGTTGGTTGCCAGGTGTTCCATCTTCTGTCCACACCCGCTTCTGCTGTTTTCCCCATTGGCAACCATTTCACGGACTTCCCTACTAGGGTCGGGACCGCCAGGCGAATTCCTCTCACTGTCAATAGGCTGCGTTTGCTGTTGGTGAACGTTTTGACTATCTACAGTGCTCCTGTCATTCTCCTGGTCTTGTGTTTTCTTCCATTGTTTTTGTAAGGTCCAAAGCCGGGTTCCACACCATGCTGAGTTGGTATCCAGCTTTCCAGTTTATCAAGTTCTCTGTCATCTCGATTTCAGTCGATTCAATGATGATGCTATCCCAAAATTTTGGGGTCTGAGATAAGATCCTGGTTTTATTGTAACTCATTGTGTGCTCAAGTTCCAAACAATGTTCTGCTATTGCCGATTTAGTGGCTTGTTGTAGCCTGGTATGCCTTTGGTTCTCTTTACATCTTATGTCAACGGTCCTTACGGTCTGGCCAATGTAAGACATACCGCGTTCACATGGTATATGGTAGATACCAGGTTTTCTCAATCCTAGTTCATCCTTAACCGTTCCAAGAAGTGCCCTGATCTTGTTAAGTGGGCAGAACACACTCTTGATATTGTGCTTTTTCAGTATTCTGCTGATCTTAGCAGATATAGGTCCTGCATACGGTAGAAAGGCTACCCTCGTGGTCTCTTCTCCTTCAGTATCACGTCATCTGGAGGGATGTTGCACCTTGCAGATGTCCCTTGTTGAGTATCTTTTGTCTGCGAACACTTGCTGTAGGTGTTCTAACTCTTCTGCCCAGGTGCCTGAGTCGGACAGTGTTTTGGCTCGGTGAACAAGTGTTCTCAGCACCCCTTTCTTTTGTGCCGTATAATGGCAGCTGTCAGCCCGTAGGTCTAAGTTGGCGTGTGTAGGTTTTCTATATGCACTATGGCCTAATGTGCCGTCTGTCTTCCTTTTCACCCGGACATCCAGGAAATGTTGGAACACGTGAGGCAATACTGACCTTATCTTAGAAGAAAGATTAAGAAAAGGCAAACCTACGTTTCTAGCATTTGTAGACTTAGAGAAAGCTTTTGACAATGTTGACTGGAATACTCTTTTTCAAATTCTAAAGGTGGCAGGGGTAAAATACAGGGAGCGAAAGGCTATTTATAATTTGTACAGAAACCAGATGGCAGTCATAAGAGTCGAGGGGCATGAAAGGGAAGCAGTGGTTGGGAAAGGAGTGAGACAGGGTTGTAGCCTCTCCCCGATGTTATTCAATCTGTATATTGAGCAAGCAGTAAAGGAAACAAAAGAAAAATTTGGAGTAGGTATTAAAATTCATGGAGACGAAGTAAAAACTTTGAGGTTCGCCGATGACATTGTAATTCTGTCAGAGACGGCAAAGGATTTGGAAGAGCAGTTGAACGGAATGGACAGTGTCTTGAAAAGAGGATATAAGATGAACATCAACAAAAGCAAAACTAGGATAATGGAATGTAGTCAAATTAAATCGGGTGATGCTGAGGGAATTAGGTTAGGAAATGAGACACTTAAAGTAGTAAAGGAGTTTTGCTATTTAGGAAGTAAAATAACTGATGATGGTCGAAGTAGAGAGGATATAAAATGTAGACTGGCAATGGCAAGGAAAGCGTTTCTGAAGAAGAGAAATTTGTTAACATCGAATATAGATTTATGCATCAGGAAGTCGTTTCTGAAAGTATTTGTTTGGAGTGTAGCCATGTATGGAAGTGAAACATGGACGATAACTAGTTTGGACAAGAAGAGAATAGAAGCTTTCGAAATGTGGTGCTACAGAAGAATACTGAAAATAAGGTGGATAGATCACGTAACTAATGAGGAGGTATTGAATAGGATTGGGGAGAAGAGAAGTTTGTGGCACAACTTGACTAGAAGAAGGGATCGGTTGGTAGGACATGTTTTGAGGCATCAAGGGATCACAAATTTAGCATTGGAGGGCAGCGTGGAGGGTAAAAATCGTAGAGGGAGACCGAGAGATGAGTACACTAAGCAGATTCAGAAGGATGTAGGTTGCAGTAGGTACTGGGAGATGAAGCAGCTTGCACAGGATAGAGTAGCATGGAGAGCTGCATCAAACCAGTCTCAGGACTGAAGACAACAACAACAACAATCCAGGAAAGGAAGTTGACCATTATTTTCTAATTCCATTGTGAACTTAATGTGGGGTGTCTCGAGTTCAGATGGTTGAGGAACTCGTGCAGTTTTTCCCGACCATGTAGCCAGATGACAAATGTGTCCTCAACATACCTAAAGAAACAGGTCGGCTTGTAGGCAGCAGTCGTAAGTCAGAATGGTCACCAACAGCAAACGCAGCCTGTCGACAGTGCTAGGAATGTGCCTGGCAGGCACGGACCTAGTAGGGTCTGCCATGAAAGGGCTGCCACCGGGGAAAACAGGCATGGACGGAAGGTGGAACATCTGGCGTCCAACTGACACGCTCGCACCGGGAGCGGACAGCATAGGAAACGCCAGACACCATTCAGACATGAATACGGGACTTGGTCAGATGGTCAGCCTGTCGTTCAGTCACAGGAAGCACCTGATGAAGACGTCGAGGTACGGTGTCGAAATGTTGTGTTAGTAAAACGCAGACCACCGGCAGTACACCCGATTCAACGATATCCTTTCTGTAGTTTCCTGAGATGCTCTAACCTAAAGAACTGAAGAACTGCCCAGTTGTGTCCACACAGCCCCCACTACCTGTGTAGCTACTTTCTGTGTGTAGCGGACACCTGACGTATTAGGCAGAACCTGGCAACCCATCACCTGATGGTGCAAGTCAAGGAATCTGCTGCTGACTATGCGGTTGCACAACAGTCTGAGCATCTGATTTAGACTCTCCACTTGGCTCTATACCAAAGGACCAGAATAGGTTCGGTTGACAGTGGTACAGATGGTGAGCTCTGCCTTAATTTCTCGAACAAGACTGGCAATCTGTATCACTTCAGCTCACTCCCTGAAACCAGAAAGGATCTCTTCCAATCCAAAGCAACACACATCATTGGTACTGACATGAGCCACCACCTACAGTTTGTTGTACCCTGTGCTCTTCATGGCATCTGGAAGCACCCTTTCCACTTCTGGAATGACTCCTTCTAGTACACACACAGTGTGTGCATTGGATTCCTTACCCTTTGTGGCACTTATGCCCTTAATGGTCCCCATTATGTGCCTAATGTTGGAGTTCTCAGCTATAAGTAAACCTACCCTCTGTGAATGCCAAGACCTTGCAGCCCAAGAACAAGACAAGTTACTGCGTGTGGCTCAGGGACTTCTTCAGCCACAGAGAGCACCTGAAACTCATCAGTGTGGGATCCGTACCATGTCGGGTTTACAGAGGAGATAGAGAAGATACAAAGAAAAGTGGTGCGTTTCATCACAGGGTTATTTGGTAAGCGTGATAGCATTACGGAGATGTTTAGCAAACTCAAGTGGCAGACTCTGCAAAAGAGGCGCTCTGCATCGGGGTGTAGCTTGCTGTCGAGATTTCGAGAGGGTGTGTTTCTGGATGAGGTATCAGATAATTGCTTCCCCCTACTTACACCTCCCAAGGAGATCACGAATGTAAAATTAGAGAGATTCGATCGCGCACGGAGGCTTTCCGGCAGTCGTTCTTCCTGCGAACCATACGCAAGGAGTTAATGACAGTGGCACGTAAAGTGCCCTCCACCGCACACCGTTGGCTGGCTTGCGGAGTATAAATGTAGATGTAGATGTAGATGTAGAAACTTATTCGTCACATGAACTGGGGAAGCCCTCTTATTAGCCCCCTGGAAAGTCCCTCTCTGCCTGTCACACCTTGGACTGACCTCCCACTCAACCATATGTGAGGTATCATCCTCAGTGCTGGCAGTACCTGGAGTGGCACAGTAGTGGACCTATCAGGGACATGGTGGATGTCCTATACATCCCCCAGATTTCCACGTCTGGCACTTCACTCACTGGCAGCGGCTTCCAGTTGTGTGTCCAAAGCAAACATTGCCTGGAGTTGTGAGCAAAGGGTTACCAAATCGTCTCACATATGAACGCAGCAATCACAGCAAGACGAAAGTGTAATGTTAACTGTTAATAAATGTCACAGAAGATGCGTACCGAGTTCCTCAGGTAAAGGACTTCACAAAAACAGAAAAATTCTTTAAGTGATGCCAATGCATTGAGGAAATGCAACAGAAAAGAGTCTGATGAATGTGGGCCGTATGACCTAGTTTCTCTTGTACACCAGATTGAAAGAGAAGATCTATAGCATTTTATGGTAGCCACAAGTGTTGTTTTGAGTACACAAGAGCTAGCAGCATTTGACAATGCTGGTACAATTAGCTCCTCCACCAAGTAAAATATCCTGCAAAAGAACGGACATTTGGAGGATGGAGGACAACACACTGGTCTGTTTTCAATGATGAAGCCCTGGATACGTGTGCTACTACAGAGAAAGAATACGACTGTTAGACTACTATTATGCAGCAAGACATCAACCATCACAACAGTCCTATTCACGTTAGTTAACAGCATATGATTATAGTCGACCTGTGGGCTGAATGGTTCAAATGGTTCAAATGGCTCCGAGCACTATGAGACTTAACATCTATGGTCATCAGTCCCCTAGAACTTGGAACTACTTAAACCTAACTAACCTAAGGACAACACACAACACCCAGCCATCGCAAGGCAGAGAAAATCCCTGACCCCACCAGGAATCGAACCCGGGCGCGGGAAGCGAGAACGCTACCGCACGACCATGAGATGCGGGCTGTGGGCTGAAACTTGCCACCATACCCTGGACGATTTCGGGCTTCAACATGCCATAGCTGTTCCCAATCATTGTACAGAGGTACCAGCTACTCTCCTAATAGTGGAATTCAGGAAAACTGAGGAAGGCAATCATCTGTGAAGTTGAGGCCACCACAAATGCAAATCCACCAAGGACGACAGTAATTAAGATGACAGGAAATCTCATTGACATCATCATTAACGGCCAACCGGTCTGGGTGCAAGCCGACACGGGTTTCTTTTTCTGTAAAGTTAAATGCTTGTTATTGCCAGCTAAAGAAGACAATGTTCTGTGACACAAAAGTGATTGTGCTGGAGGTAGCAAATGGGCAATATGCCCAGCCAACAGGAACATGAATTCCAAGAATAACTATCAATCACTGAATACGGCCCTCCAAATTCGTCATATTAACAGCATATAGGCATATTGTTGTTCTCATTTGGGAATTCTTGAAGGCATCATAAACAGTCATAGGCTGCAGAAGATAAGAGTTTCAGTTTGATAATACTATTGCAACATAACAAAGAATGCTCTGGGTGGTTGTTTGTCATTGAACCTATTGTTATCCTGCTGCCATCAGTGAGATGAATTCCAGTCATGAGTCAAGAAGCTTAGTTAAACTCTGAAGCTTTTGTCAATAACGAAAAGCTACTCAGGCTCACAAAATGAATCACATGCCAGTGATGGTCATAAGCACTGTATGTGATCAAGGATAACTTTAGATCAGTAAATGTCACGAGCAGCCACAACTCCTTAAAGGTATCTGCATGGGGACATCTGAACCAGGCCAGGAAGAACAACTTAGTGTCAGTGATGAGGAATGGTGCTTCACTGCTACTACAGTGCAGGGGAGGAAGCTTCTGTCTGTCACTAAGATCTGGCCTGACTGAGGAGTAATGTAGCGAGTGATAGCCATTCTGCACCAATTTTCAGATGCTTTAGATCCTGAGTGCAGAAAAGGCAGACCAACTGGCCCATTTAAAACATTGTATCAACACTGAGGACCATCCACCAATTAATCAGTTCTTCTACAGGGTGTCGCCAACCGCATGATGTATAATCCAGGAGGAAATGGAGGAGATCATGCAAGATGACTTAGTGGAACGTTCAGAGAGTCCTTCTCCCTCTCCTGAGGTCCTTGTGAAGAAAAACGATGGAGTATGGCATGATGTCTGCCAATCACTGAACAAAATAATGAAAAAAAGTCTACTCATTACCATGGATTGATGACGTCCTAGACTGCTGGAAAGGAGCAAAGTATTTCTCAGCTATGGACATATAGCGAGGCTACTGGCATCTCAAGACTGTCAAAACCCCTGAAGGCCTGTATGACATTGCAGCCACCTTAGAATGTATGATGGAAACCTGCTTCAGCATCTTAAATGGATGATGCGTCTTTGCTATGTGGAGATGATGGTTTTTCTAAGACACTTAAGAACATCTAAGCCACCTGACAACAGTGTTTAATTGTATGCAGAATGTAAGTCTCTGCCTGAATCTGAAACATTGCCTCTCTGTCACCCAAGAAATAAAAATATTGTGGCACCTAGTGACTGGCAATGAAGTCTGTTGGTGATCCTTAGTAAATCAGAGCAGTCACTGATTTTCCAATTCATCGGCACATTCGTGATGTGAGAAGTTTTCTTGGAATGTGCTTTTACTGCTGGCAATTCATAAAGGACTTCTGCACCAAGGCATGTCCCTTGCAAAAACACATCCTTTGCAAAAACTACTGCAGGCAGATGCCAAATTTTCTTGGGACAAGGTAAAAGATAGATGTTTTGTAGTCTTTAAGGAGATGCTAACATATTCTCCAGTTTTAGATTGTATGACGAGAACACTGGGACAGAACTTCACACTGACAGTATCAGTTGTGGAATAGGAACTGTCCTAGTACAAATTCAGGTAGATGCTGAAAAGGTGATAGCTTATGCTTCAAGTACTCTCCAAGACTGATACTAACTGCTCTATACCCAAGAAAGAGTGCCTTGCAGTTTTTTGGGGCATTGACAAGTTTTGGCTGCAATAAACTGGCTCAACATTTATCATTGTGACAGATCACCATTCACTATGCTGACTGACTAGCCTGAAGGATTCTTCAGGTCTACTAGTGAGATGGGCACTGAGGCTTCGCGAGTACAATGTTACAATGATATACAAGAATGGATGCAAATGCAAGGATGCTGACTACCTCTCAAGGAATCCTTAGGTAGGACACAGCAGTGTGGATGTAATTTCACTCATCATTAAACGACATTGCTGCTGAACAGAGGGAAGATCCAGCATTATTGAAAACCATAAAAGCCTTGAAGAATGAGAAACCGACCAAAGGAGGGCTACAATTAATAAACAGAACATTTCATAAGAGGAACTATCACCCAGTGGGTCAGAAATGGTTGCTTGGCATCCCACCTCATCTGTGGCCAGTGATCCCGAAGTATTTCCATGATGCTCCAACATCTGGTCATCTGAGCTTTGTGATGAGTCTAGACGGAATCGAACACAGGTGTTACTGATCCATTACTCACTATGTGAGAAATGCCATGTGCCACAGTTACTTCTGAGGCAAAGCACCATTCCACCAAATTGGAATCAGCCTCTTACTAAGGTCCCCGAAGCTGACAAACAGGAAGCGGTGGATAATAGCACTGACTACCACACCTGCTGTGCTGTTACCAATGCTGTGCTGGCTGCTAGAAGTCCAGAAATTGTGAAATTTCTCATAGAAGCACAGAGCATACCATCTCTGATCATGGAAAAGTTTTCCAGTTGAGATTAGTATCAGAGAAAATTCCATGTTGTGTCCACAAGATGACAACTGTCGATCACCCACATAAAAATGGCTTCACAGAATGCTTTAATAATGTGTTGGCAGATGTGCTCTTGTTGTACGTTGATCTCGAGCAGAGAGAATGTGATGCAGTACTGCCCGTCGTGACATTTCCATACAGCGTAGTGAAGCAAGACGCTACAGACTTCACAGTGTGCTCCACTTCCGCAAGGCAGAAACGACAATGGATACACTGTTCCTGTTTCAACCATATGATAGTTAGGATTACTGTGTGAAACACTTCATCTCCAGGACTGAAGAAGCTAGTGATCTGGCTCAAAAACAGACACTGGACACTCGAGAGAGAGAGAGAGAGAGAGAGAGAGTGAGAGTGCGCTATAAGACTAAGTACCAGACAGTGAGGCACTACCTGGGAGACTTGACAGGGATTTTTACACCTGTGCAGAAGATTTTTATGCCTTTGTGGAACGTGAGACTATCAGAAAGTTAACAAACTGATACTTCAGGTCATTTTATATCCTTTTTTGCTTGTCAGATGTCACATATGTGGTTGAGGATTATGACCCTTGATCAGGAAGACGCGAGAGACATCCATGTCCTCCATATGACTACAGTCCAGTGTTGCAAATCAATGATGAAAAATTCAGGGAAACTCATGAACCACTCGATGATTGCAAGACTTTGGCAGGAGGATCTACCTTCAGTGCTCATTGTAATGATGAGGATATAACAGCATGACCAGAACACAAGGATTCACCAGTTCCGCCATACAGAGGATCATTGAAAAGATCTAGATCGAGGGTGTTGCAGTTGACTCCAACGAGAACTTAAGAAACAACGGGTCACTGTTTCTCTAGGAGATGGAGCATTGCCCCAAGCTGGGAAGTATACAGTGTGGCACAGTGGTTAGCATTGCTGGCTGATATGCTGCAGATTCCAGTTCAAACTCAACATCAGCATTTATTTTTACTTAGTATTTATTATTGCTTGAAGGTTTTCCAAATATCTTATGTTTGTATGTTCTAGAATATTTAATTTTTGTCATTCTGGAATATTCCGTGTTTGTATAAATTGCTGCACTCCCTATCCGGGAGGTTAGTTATGTTCTGGCTGTATGTTGGTGCTCATAATAAATATGCTTTCAGTGCTAACTGTTGTTTCTGATTGACAACCCTCTTTTCGGATTTGGCCTTTATACTGTTTAAGATACGACAGAATTATGAAAAGAATTGTTTTGTATTGTAGTCAGTGGTATCACATGTACTAGTAATTAACATAAATGAATAGATATATTTATGAGTCTCCAAATTTATGTAATGATACATAATATGGATTGGACTGTTTAGTGAATATGGTATCGGCCACATCGGAATAGTGTCTTTTGGTCTGCCAGAACACAAACTCCATCTTGCCTGAATTTAACCTGCACCACACCTATTTTTCTTAGGAACTCTAAGCTTATCATGGTTTAGCTAATTATTTTCTCTGCACTGCCTGGCATAGTGTTTCTTCGTCACAGCATTCAGCACACTACATCAGGGGACTGTACATGAGGGTCGCATGACCTAATAGGCTACACTGAGTGCATATTGCTTGGTTTCATGGCTACATCCCTCTAGTCCTGACATATTTGCCTATTGTACATCAGTGCAAGGAAATATGATGGACACAATATCAGATACAAGGAACTTACATGCAGTTACATTATGTACATGTTGCCACTTACTCATGATGGTGTTGCTACTTGGCTTCACTTGCAGCAACGAAATCCATCTTCCCTTGGGCCATTCCACTTCTGTCAACACTTACGTGACAACACAAACATTGCTGGAAGCGTGGGGAGAGGTTCTTCCATTTTCAGGATGATGTAGTCACGCTCTCACTTGGGCATTGTGGGTTCAATCAGCAGGCAAGGGAGGCAGGAATGTGTCAGATGTAACAGTGACCACAACAAGAAAGACAGTTTACATAAAAAAAAAATTATAATTGCATAAAGCTGTAACAGATACAGGTGGGCACCCTTGCCCAGTGGGCACAGCCTTGCATCGACCCATGGCTTCTTTGTACCAGTGTAGCAGAGACAATTGAGCCTGAAGGCCACATGCCCTTCTGGGATGGACATGCTGACACAGCAGTTTGGTTGTGGTCAGCTGAACAGTATGCAGCAGCCATGTTGTTGGAACTTAGTGCTTAGCATGGCAGGTGGCAGCTTACCAAAGACTTTACAGCCTGTTGGCATTAATTCTCATACCTCGAGGAGTGTGACAGGTGGCTGCCTGGTGGAGGTTGCCTGACCAACAAACTGGTCAATGGAGCTCTGTTGCCAAACTTCATTACTCAGTGGGTCACTGAGTCTGTTTATTTGTAACGTTCTTATGCCCTGGCTGAGTCGTTTTGCTGTTGGCAGCTATGACACACACAACCAATTGAAGAAATGCTACATTGATGCTGCAATTACAGGAGTCTTGCCACACACTGTTATAATGATGTGTGTGGCTAGCAGGTCAGACGTGTCGTCAACTGTTGGCTGCATGCGTTCTGAATGGTAAATGGATCATTATGTCCCAAAGTTCCCCTGTATTGCAGCATTCTGTCCACACTGCAACACAGCGTATATCTGCACCAGAATTTATTTATTAAAAGAGATAAGGGCATCATGATAATCAGTAAAAAGACTGAAGAATGATACACTATTTACTGATAATGCACTGGAAGTTCTTTTTGAGAATAATGAATTATTCAGTAATAAAGAAATTATTCGCCAAAAAGGCAGAAGTGCTGCATCGTTGACAGATACAAAAACAAGTTACATAGCTTTGCCAGCTTTCGGAATGAAATAATTCCTTTTTCAAGCTACAGCAGAAACATTGTCGAACACACACACACACACACACACACACACACACACTCTCTCTCTCTCTCTCTCTCTCTCTCTCTCTGTGTGTGTGTGTGTGTGTGTGTGTGTGTGTGTGTGTGTGTGTGCGTGCGTGCGTGCGTGTGGGGGGGCTGCACATGCTTCTGCTACAACTTGAGAAAGACTGTCATTCCGAAAGCTAGCAAAGCAAATCTCTCTACCCTTTTTTTTTTTTTTTTTTTTTTTTTTTTTTTTTTTTTTTTTTTTTGTATCTGTTGAAAACACAATGCTTCTGCCTTTCATTGAGTCATCTCTTTATTTCTACACTATTTACTGAACTATCCATAGGTAAAAAACAAGTAAACTCCTGAAATACAAAAAGTTGGAGCAAATTCTCTATCTTGCTGGAAAAGCACAAATTAAGTTCAGCAGTCTTGGTCTCTTGCTGTGACATTATGTTGATGCCATGGTATTTCTGGAGGAGGGTCCAATGGAGAGATAACAGGTGTCCGAAATATTATGAAATGTGTCAGTGGATGAGATAGAGAAGACTGCAACCACTATAATAACGCTCTGACTCTCTGAAATTCGAACAGTACTTTAGGGCAGGCTTCCTCTGATTAAAAGTGTAGCTATATGTACCAAATACCCTGCATTATTTCGTGTGCCAACACTGTGGCCCACAATAACACCATCTGACAAATGTAGAAAGGGAACTCACAAAGCTGGAGTCATATGCTACTTCCTGAATTCTACGCCAATTATTCTGGCGATCATATTGCATGGAATCAAAACTGCAAAATATTTCAGAAGAGAAAAGAGGCCTAGGAAATGTAAGTTATCTAATGAGAGCCCAATGCTTGGAGGAAAAAATTAAACAAATTAATAGAGCCACAAACATTTTGACATCTTTCGCCTCCTTGGTTAAGATACCAGTCACCAGAGTCTACACGTCTTTCCAGGCACAGACAGCTGCATAAGTGTAGATACTTGCTTTTGCAAGTGTACTTCCCAACTAACTGTTACTTTGACTGTGGTAATAAGGAAATCACACATGCAGAATTTGGGGGACAAAAAAAAGGCAGGTTAAACCACAACAAAGAATGTCACAAATTACAGCAAGCATTATGCCAAAATTTTCATCAGCACCAAAATTACCATCAAAATAAAATTGTTGTACAAACAGACAGAAACAAAACAACAGTTCAAAAACTATCATACCATTCCACACAGTCAAGTTCAAAGAGGACCCATCTACAGAAGTACTGAAATATGAATGTCAGAGAAAATGAACCAGTCCATCCTCTGAACTGCCAGCTAAGATATGGTTATAATCTCAGCAGCAAGATAAAGAAGTAGCCATAGAATAATGTCACTGAAAAAGTGGCTCCCATACTGTAGTGGAATTTAATCATATTCGGGAGAAATGTAGAGAAGCTGGAATTAGCACAGTTAGGAATTTGATCATTTCTCTCCAAGTGACACATTTTAAAGATACTAATATCCCTGTACTGAGATTGTGCAGGCTACACAAATGTACGATCACTGAGGAAAGGGCTGCCAATAGTGTGACCATGTTTGTCAGTGATTAATACTATTCCTTGCCTTTCCTCCCCAATAGCAACTTGCAAGTTACTGCTGTAATAGTCCATGCACCATATAGAGTTATACTATTTTCCCTGTTGCTGCACAGTAATGAAGATTTAGTTTAAGATGGTCTCAGGGATGTTACTGCACGACTCTCATGCCTGGTCCTCCTTTTTGGGGACTATTAAGCACATAATGTGCTGCAGGGATCTACCACAACATGTCATTGAGGCTGAGTTACTGAGATCCTTGTGTCTTCGGAAATGTTATACCTTTTGAGCATGCTGCAGTGTTATTAAGGAGAGAAAGATTTGTTCCACTAGTTCAACTCAAGTATTGGATCATCACACATCACCTAGTCTACTGTTACCATCAGCCGTGATGTCGCATCCAGTCACCATTCTGCGGCTGTGAAAAGGGGTGGGTTGATCTTCAGATCCAACAATGCTGTGTCCTTTAAGTGTGCAGTTAATCATCACCTGGTCTGGATTCTAGATAACAGGAGGCCTCTTAGTCACTCTCAGTGTGGACTGTAGAGAAACTGATGCAGTATTGACAACTTGGACCAAAAGGAGGCAGGTGTGTAACGGGCTTCCTTTGGAGGCAACATCTAATAGACATATCTTTTTGTATGGGCAGGGCATATGATACTACTTTGAGCTACAATCTTTTGTGATGGTTCCATGAATTACTGCTATACTTATACAGTCCTTCCTATCTCAATGTATCCTAGGATATAGAGTGGCTAACTTTGAGAACGAAAATGGTGTCCTGATTCAATATTTTAAGTATAACATTGCTATAAAGAGTGTAATGAGTATAGAAAGGAGCTCAATGTAATACTCCTTATTTGAAGGTAATTTCATTTTTCACTCCTTCCTAGTTCACAACAGAAAGTCAACAGTTGCAACTCTCAATTAGAAGGTTGGAAGAGTGGGTTACTCATACTGATTTTGGAGTTTCTGCAGACAATTGTGAAATAGTGTTTCACATAACTGCAAAAGAGGAACACAATTTTGTGTTTTGAAGGTTTGGTGATGCTTCTTTGGCCTGGTATTTGATTCAAAGCTGTTGTTGCTACCACACCTCAGACATTTGATGCTGAGGTCCATAAGGGCACTGAACAGCTTGAAGTGCCCTAGTCACAGAATTTGGGCAGCAGATAGGGTGTATCTGATCCATTTTTCTGAAGCTCTGTTCACACTGCACACTGGACCAGGTCACAGGACTTGTCAGGTGAAGGGAGAAAATCTGCTTTTCTGATTTTGATGCTGTGAAGCACTTCAAGGTATATAAGACCACATTACAGCCATTTCTCAACTTATTTTTTTAATAAAAGTTCTACTACTGAAAAAATAGGCTAAAATGTATTTGGTTAAAACATGTTTTTACATCTAGTAATGAAGCATCTTACATTAGCTTCTTAATAAACTGTTGTTGTTGTCTTCAGTCCTGAGACTGGTTTGATGCAGCTCTCCATGCTACTCTATCCTGTGCAAGCTGCTTCATCTCCCAGTACCTACTGCAACCTACATCCTTCTGAATCTGCTTAGTGTACTCATCTCTCGGTCTCCCTCTACGATTTTTACCCTCCACGCTGCCCTCCAATGCTAAATTTGTGATCCCTTGATGCCTCAAAACATTTCCTACCAACCGATCCCTTCTTCTAGTCAAGTTGTGCCACAAACTTCTCTTCTCCCCAATCATATTCAATACCTCCTCATTAGTTACGTGATCTATCCACCTTATCTTCAGTATTCTTCTGTAGCACCACATTTCGAAAGCTTCTATTCTCTTCTTGTCCAAACTAGTTATCGTCCATGTTTCACTTCCATACATGGCTACACTCCAAACAAATACTTTCAGAACTGACTTCCTAATACATAAATCTATATTCGATGTTAACAAATTTCTCTTCTTCAGAAACGCTTTCCTTGCCATTGCCAGTCTACATTTTATATCCTCTCTACTTCGACCATCATCAGTTATTTTACTTCCTAAATAGCAAAACTCCTTTACTACTTTAAGTGTCTCATTTCCTAATCTAATTCCCTCAGCATCACCCGATTTAATTTGACTACATTCCATTATCCTCGTTTTGCTTTTGTTAATGCTCATCTTATATCCTCCTTTCAAGACACTGTCCATTCCGTTCAACTGCTCTTCCAAGTCCTTTGCCGTCTCTGACAGAATTACAATGTCATCGGCAAACCTCAATGTTTTTATTTCTTCTCCATGGATTTTAATACCTACGCCGAACATTTCTTTTGTTTTCTTTACTGTTTGCTCAATATACAGATTGAATAGTATCGGGGAGAGGCTACAAACCTGTCTCACTCCCTTCCCAACCACTGCTTCCCTTTCATGTCCCTTGACTCTTATAACTGCCATCTGGTTTCCTTACAAATTATAAATAGCCTTTCGCTCCCTGTATTTTACCCCTGCCACCTTTAGAATTTGAAAAAGAGTATTCCAGTCAACATTGTCAAAAGCTTTCTCTAAGTCTACAAATGCTAGAAACGTAGGTTTGCCTTTTCTTAATCTTTCTTCTAAGATAAGTCGTAAGGTCAGTATTGCCTCACGTGTTCCAACATTTCGACGGAATCCAAACTGATCCTCCCCGAGGTCTGCATCTACCAGTTTTTCCATTCGTCTGTAAAGAATTCGCGTTAGTATTTTGCAGCCGTGGCTTATTAAACTGATAGTTCGGTACTTTTCACATCTGTCAGCACCTGCTTTCTTTGGGATTGGAATTATTATATTCTTCTTGAAGTCTGAGGGTATTTCGCCGGTCTCATACATCTTGCTCACCAGCTGGTAGAGTTTTGTCATGACTGGCTCTCCCAAGGCCGTCAGTAGTTCTAATGGAATGTTGTCTACTCCGGGGGCCTTGTTTCGACTCAGCTTTTCATAATTGTGGTAGTGATCATTGCAAAATGATGCTATTTGTCAAGCACAAAATCATATTGAAAAATTGTGATAGCATGTAGCTTACCATTTGCTGTATTTTAAGCCATACACTACTGCAAGTGAAATTTATCTAAAACTACAAAATAATTTTTGAAATGGTTGTGACACTGCTATCAATGTCCCCCCACCCACACACACATAAAGGGGACTTATTGAGTAGTGCCAGTGCTCTCTTTGCATAGCGATGGGAAGTGGTTGGATTTAGTGTAGTGTTAAATACTACAGGATAGAAAAGCACATTACTGGTGACCAGTGCAGGCCTAGTATTGGACTCTCATGTAATTTTAATCATTCATGTATAAAAAAACTCAAAATATATTTGATTTTTTCCCCTCAGCAAAGACCGTGTAATCATCCGCTGTTGTCTTATGGTAGTTACCTCTGACAAGGAACTGTTCATATTTCTTGGAATTAAAATATCTCTTCAAAAATTCGTGAACATTCTGGGAGAATATTCTGCAATTACAAGCAGTATATCCATTTGTAAGTGAGGCAATTGCTGCTGCCAGTTACAAATTTATAGCTGTAGATGTTGGTGCCTACAGTAAATAGTCAGAGGGAGGTAGGTTCAAAGCAAGTATGTTAAATAAGAAACTTATGAATGGGGAACTGTTACTACAACCACCAACAGAACTTTAAAAATTTTTTGTGTGGAAATTTTTCAGTGTGGTGGAGCACATGACACATATTACTGTTGACAACGTACTCATGCGTTATTTTGGGAGATGAAACTTATTCCTTTTCTCACTGATGTTTGGATAACAAGAAGAACCTGTAAGATGATAAGCATTCCAGAGCAAGAAAAGTTGTTGAAACACACATTTGGTATAATTATAGATAAACGGAGATTACTGAGAAAGGGAACTGAAACATCCATTGACATAACTGATCGCATAATTAAGTGCATTTGCCTCCTTCATAATACTGCCATCGACGGGGAAGGATTCAGTATTGAAGCTGAAAAGTTTGCTAAGAGTGGTGATGTGCAAAAATTCAAGAGGAATCTTACATTAAGCTCAAACAGTCAGAAACTCTTTTGTTGTGTATTTCATTAAAAATTCAACTTAAATTTATTAAATAACCTTTCAAAAATAGTTTTAAAATACTTAGCAATCTACTATATTCCTCATGCACACTGGTTCATCATAAAATAAAATCGGTTATAAAGAACGATAATTTATATTCAAGCCTACCACATAATAGCCCATTCCTTTGTCATTTCGTCCATAAATTATAAATTGCATCGTAGTTGTATTTGTCCAATCTTTGATGACAATGCAATTGACACAGCTTAATTTCATTTATAAATTGTTCCACATCATTGACGACAAGGACACACAAAGATATGTCACAGACAACAGCTGATACTAAGCTACTATGCCTGATCTTAATGCATTTTCACCTGGTGGAAATGCTTACCCATCCTTCACACATGCAGTGCACATGTGAATGCATAACAATGTAAATGTATGTATATGTGCACTCATAGGTGGCATGTGTATGAAGGAAGACAGATCAATGCAGGAACAGTACAAGTGGTGGCTCATGGTACCTTGGTTATAGCAACATATTTTAATCATTTCTAGAAATCAGAAAGAGTTTCGCTGAAAGTTATGGCACACACAAGAGAAAATATAGGTGGTATATAACTAAGACTTGTAATTGTGCTTAAACTGAACCACGACCTTTTTTTTCTCCAATTGAAAAAGTGCAACGACAAAGTGTTTCTTGTACGTATCAAGACCTGTTTATGAAAAGATACAGTTACAGAAAGTTGATTAATATTTGCAGTGATGTTCCCATAAAATCAGACAGGAGATATCTGATATGTTCATTGCAGAAACTGATGTGCAGTTCTGCCATCGTGCATCAGAAATATTAAACTGTCTGAACATCACCAGTATGGCCCCTGCCGGGTCCTCCCCATCCCTTCCTGGACCAGCTACCTGTGTGACCACCACAATAGAAAATAATGTATTCTTTGTCCCAGCACATCACAGTCTGGCCCTGTGTGTAGTTTGAGGACTGTGTAAAGCTTTTGTACAAACCTGGCTGGATTATGGATGCCTGGTTTATGCACCAGTGAGACCTATGCATCTCAAGGCTTTCAACACTGATCCAAGGCTGTAGCTGACAGCCATCCTGGCTGCTGAAAAGGTTGAGAGTAAATTTAAACTTATTGAACTTCATGAGAGAAGGCACTTCGGCGCATGTTTTTAACTCTTTATTTAAATAAGCCCCACAGTTGTATGGAAAGTTTCATGGATGAATTGAAGTTGGCAGACACCCTTGGCTGCTCAGTGGTTTTCCCTGGACGTGTCTTCGAGGTCTACTTACCAAACAAGTATACTGCACTTGACACATAATTAAGTGCAATTTACAGTGTGGTGGAGCACATGACACATATTACTGTTGAGAACGTACTCATCTGCTCTGATTCATTTAATTCCCTTAAGTCTATGCAACTCATGTACTTGCTGATGACCATGACGTTGAGTGCCCCACATATGAAAAAAAAAAATAAAGTAAAGAAATTCTGCATTTACTCAGCAAATATATATGCCCAGAACATTCAACACTCCCTTCTCCTCCTACAATGACAAGGGAAAAAATGTGCCATTGTCCAGGGTACTTGGACACAAGAGAATTCAGGGAAGTAATGTTACCAAACTTGATGAATACTGTGATTTATTCTCACACTGAAATAAAAGTCACAGTACAAAAAGTGGATTATGAGTCCAGGGATCCGAAACAAAGTTAACTTATCAATAGCCAAAGTCCTCCAGTGTAGTACTCCCGAATGTGCCAAGTCTTCATGATGAGTTAAGATGATATCAGAAGTGCTCTTGCATGACCAATATAGTTTCATACATACTGGCTGTGCACTGTAGTTGAGGGAACCATGTGCCACGTTGTGAGCACCTCTTAGTCTGAGTCATAGTGTGTTTAAAGCACTTCCTAGTTCAGATTGCAGTGATGTCAGCGATTTGCTGTGTCATCTGAGTCAGAGGCTGAGTTGCTATTAGTCTATGATACAAGATCGCCCCCCCCCTCCCCCCCCCTCCCCCCCCCCCCCCCCCCATATTCAGGTGGTGCCCTGGCCAGTGACAATGGTGACACATCAGGAATAGGGAGGTGGTGACAGGTAGCTCAGCCAGAGACCGTGACTGCAAGGATGGACCTATCTTGACATCTGGAGAGGAGTCCTCTGTGATGTCGGCATCCCCGTCTATGACTACTACTTCTGTTCAGTTTTACTGGCATTATGCTCTATGGTTGAAAATTACATAATTGCATTTAAAACATTATTATTTACAGGTGTTATATTTCTTTTTGGGAAAATTTGTTGTGATTTCTCTACAACACAAAGTTTGCTAGGTGGTGTGGATCATTTATTACTTGACCTTTCTCCCTTATCTGTATGTTGTTATTCTTTCGTTGGTCTCTCTGTGTTACCATTTTAATAACACCCCAGATGTTTTGTGTTCATTCACTGCATTGTATATTACCTATAATTATATGGAAGAAATTTAAGAACTCTGGTCCATTATGACACTTTTTCTTGGAACTGGGGTACAGAGGGGTCTAAGAGGACTGTCTTACATCTTGTGTTATCTATTCAGTTTTGTGAGACATTGCTGCTGATGCGGTTGCTCATCTCCTTAAATTACCACCTTTTTGTAGTTTCTTCAATTTTAATCTACAGTTCATAACCAATAGATTGTGGTCAGAGTCCACATCTGCCCGTGGAAATGTCTTACAATTTAAAACCTGGTTCCTAAATCTCTGTCTTACCATTATGTAGTCTATCTGAAACCTGTCAGTATCTCCAGGCTTCTTCCATGTATACAACCTTCTTTCATGATTCTTGAACCAAGTGTTAGCTATGATTAAGTTATGCTCTGTGCAAAATTCTACCACGCAGCTTCCTCTTTCATTTCTTACCCCCAATCCATATTCACCTACTACGTTTCCTTCTCTCCCTTTTCCTACTGACGAATTCCAGTCACCCATGACTATTAAATTTTCGTCTCCCTTCACTATCTGAATAATTTCTTTTATTTCATCATACATTGCTTCAATTTCTTCATCATCTGCAGAGCTAGTTGGCATATAAACTCGCACTACTGTCGTAGGCATGGGCTTCGTATCTATCTTGGCCACAATAATGCGTTCAATATGCTGTTTGTAGTAGCTTACCCGCATTCCTATTTTCCTATTCATTATTAAACCTACTCCTGCATTACCCCTATTTGATTTTGTGTTTATAACCCTGTAGTCACCTGACCAGTAGTCTTGTTCCTCCTGCCACTGAACTTCACTATTTCCCACTGTATCTAACTTAAACTATCCATTTCCCTTTTTAAATTTTCTAACCTACCTGCCCGATTAAGGGATCTGACATTCCACTCTCCAAGCTGTAGAATACCAGTTTTCTTTCTCCTGATAATGACATCCTCTTGAGTAGTCCCCGCCCGGAGATCCGAATGGGGAACTATTTTACCTCCGGAATATTTTACCCAAGAGGATGCCATCATCATTTAACCATACAGTAAAGCTGCATGCCCTCGGGAAAAACTACGGCTGTAGTTCCCCCTTGCTTTCAGCCGCTCGCAGTACCAGCTCAGCAATTCCGTTTTGGTTAGTGTTACAAGGCCAGATCAGTCAATCATTCAGACTGTTGCCCCTGCAACTAATGAAAAGGCTGCAGCCACTCTTCAGGAACCACACGTTTGTCTGGCCTCTCAATAGATACCCCTCCGTTGTGGTTGCACCCACGGTACAGCTATCTGTATCGCTGAGACACGCAAGCCTCCCCACCAACAGCAAGGTCCATGGTTCTTGGGGAGGGGGCTATTGGAATTAGACTTAATGAATTACGACCGTGAAAAGGTTCTAACACATAAGTCTAATATTTGGGACTGTGAAATTAAAGGATATATCCAGATTCTAGTAAGGGAACAGCCAATCCATAGTGATAGTGGCAGCATCTTTAGTAAGGGCTATGAACCCACACTTCGCCTAATGAAGAAGAAGAAGAAAAAGAAGAAGGAAATATCCCATAACAAACTGATGTCAGGAGCAGGTGGAGCAACAGTGAAAACGTCACCAACACATTACTGGGTACTAAATATGGACAAAGTGATGTTTTTAAGGTAGGGGGAAGGAAACATCAGCTGGGCACTCATTCCCAAGCATGGACTGTGAATGAATCAGCAGCTTGGAGGAATGGGGGAAGGAGATAAAAAGCTACTCACTAGCTCTGATGCAGTCAGTTCATCAGCACACTCAGTGATAGCAACATGTCACTTGCAGAAATATTGTAGCCATTGGGCACTGCCATACAGTTGTTCACTCATGAACTATTTCGTCACAAACAACCTCTTTGCCGTGTGGCCACAGTCTTTTTCAACTGATCTTGATCTTCATGCATTCTAACTTTCAGGACACGTGCATAATAAAATGATATTTGTGCAGAACCAACTGAAAAGCAGATATTGATTTTGTAAAACAATAATGTGGTGTCTGGATAATAAGTTTGCATAATTTGGCTGTGACTGCATCTCCAGGAAAAGCTACTGTCACTGTTATTTTTTACAATGTTGACTTGCTAGAAGACTGTCAGTTGAATGAAAGTACTCCAGAGATAAACGATTATCCTAAAATAGCAGTATGTGATCATTTTGTGGCAAAGTGTTATTCACTGCTAACCTGAAGATGTGTAATCTGTGGTGTCCCACTGCAGTTTCCATGGACCATTCGCTTGGCAAAACATAATGATGTTACATGAGTTATATATATATATATATATATATATATATATATATATATATATTAAAAACAAAGATTCCAAGACTTACCAAGCGGGAAAGCGCCGGCAGACAGGCACATGAACAAAACACACAAACACACACACAGAATTACGAGCTTTCGCAACTGGCAGTTGCTTCGTCAGGAAAGAGGGAAGGAGGGAAAAATGAAAGGATGTGGGTTTTAAGGGAGAGGGTAAGGAGTCATTCCAATCCCGGGAGCGGAAAGACTTCCCTTAGGGGAAAAAAAGGACAGGTGTACACTCGCACACACACACACATATCCATCCGCACATACACAGACACAAGCAGACATATATATATATATATATATATATATATATATATATATATATATATATATAAGACATCAAATGCAAGCTAGTAATTCCTAATTACCTCCTTTTACAATTGCAGTAATAAAAATTTTTTCTACAGGATAGAAGGACTTGTCAAGAAGAAACTTTTTCAGTTTATTTTTAAATTTTTTGTCACTGAGTAAGCAATCAAAAATTTTGGTTGCAACATTCTGCACCCCTTTTTGTGTTAAAGGCAACCTTAATGTGACATAACGAATGACATTTTTTGTTGTCTCATCATAATTGTATACATCATTGTTCTTTTTGAACTGCAGTGGATTATTTGCAACAAAATTCATGAGTGAGTAAATAACTGTAAAGAAATATTTGAAAAACCTGACACCTTAAAGTGATGTCTACAAGATGAACATGTACACCAAAATGTTATTCTATATGACGTTATTGAATGAAAATATGCAAAATATGTCAACTTAATGATTTCTCTCTCCCAAAATTTTGCAGCGACTCTTAAGTGAAAATGTGGCTGGACTAAGTTTTTGAGTTCAGGAATTTTCTTTTTCCAGTTTAAATTCTTATCAGTATGGACCCCTAAGAATTTAGAAGTTTCCACCCTATCTATAATTTCCTCTCCATGTGTTATGCTTATCAATGGTGTAGTACCCATAGATGTGCAGAACTGAATACGATACGTCTTTTTAAAATTGAAGACGAGACATTCGCAGAAATCCAGTCAGTGATACTTTTAAGAACATTGTTTACCATTTCTTGTGCAGCTGCATATATACTTGGATTGACTACAATATTAATGTCATCTGCTAAAAGAACATTTCTGTTTGAATGTTAGACTGAACAGTAGTTTGTATTACTGAGCACTGGTGTAGACACACAGAAATCCAACATGTAGTATTATCATTGTATGAAAGGGCAAACTCTTACTGCAGAGGGTTGGAGGATCATGCATTTATATCAGAAAAGGAACACAGATCAAATCAAGACATGACCTCAGTACAGTAAGTGAAGACAAACACTTTGAAATATCAGCTATTGAATTAACTGGGCTTGATATCACCAAGAAATTACTCATTTTGTTTGTGTATAGATCTTCCAGTGGTAGTGTGGACACATTTTTCAATAAATTAACAGAAGTTCTAGATAAAATGTCAAGTACAAAGGTCAACATAATTCTGTGTGGGGACATTAACATCAACACTAATATCATAAATGAATCCAGCAGCACCTTTCTTAACATCCTTCAAAGTTTTGGCAAGTCCCTATTGGTCAATAGTGCAGCAAGGGTTACTACAATGACTGCATCAGTAATTTACCATGTGGCCACAAATATGTACAGGGAAAAATGTATTGTAGCTGTAAAAGATCTCGGACTGTCAGACCATCTCTGTCAAATAACAACAGTAAAATGAGGCATTGAATCATTCCCTAAATTACAACCCTACAAACGACATCTATCAGAAATCAGAATAAAAGATTTTTCAGAAGAACTAGAAAAACAAAGCTGGGATGAAGTGTATGTGAATATGAAATTCTCTAAATTCCCCACATTGTTTAAATTGAACTTTGAAAAGGCATTTCCAAAAGTATGCATGTCTGTACCAACATCTCACAAAAACAGATGGATAACAGCAGGTATTAAGAAGTCCTCCCAAACACTTAAAACACCTGAGTTCCATGAAACAGATTTGCAGTGATCCAGAATTCTTAAATTTCTATCACAGATACAAAAATATCTATAGGAAGGTGCTGATTGCTGCAAAAAATCATTTAATGACAAAATAATATATAATGGAGAGAATAAAAGCAAAGCAGTCTGGGATGTTATAAAAAAAGGAAACGGGGAGAGGCAAACAATCGCAGAATAACATACTGCTAAGGGAGGGGGATAAGGTAATAAACGATCAACAACACTTAAAAAACTATGTAAACGAGCATTTTTCAAGTATTGCAGAGAAGTTACAACAAAAATTCCCCAAAACTAATATAACACTTGTAAATAATGTTGCACTAAATAGAGTGATGTTACTTCCAACCACAGAGAATGAAGTCAATGAAACTGTTCAAAAACTAAAAAATAAAAAGTCAGTAGGCTTAGATGAAGTACCAATGTGTGCACTGAAACAATGCATAGGAATTATACAAGGCCCCTTGACAAATATAATAAATGAATCCACATCAGGGACATTCCCAGAGCAGTTAAAACAGGCAAGAGTTGTACCTTTGCTTAAGAAAGGTACTGCAGAACACAGAAAATTACCAGCCCATTTCCCTGCTGTCAGCATTCTCAAAAGTAATAGAAGCAGTTATGAAAGATAGATTAATTAATCACCTGAATAAATACAATCTTTTAAACGATTCACAGTTTGATTTCCGAAGTAGCAAAAATACAGAGTCAGCCATAGTAGAATTCACAAAAGTTGTACTTGACGCTCTTGATTAAGATGAGTGTGTCATAGGCATATTTTTGGATCTTTCTAAGGTGTTTGATACAGTTGACCACAAGATTCTATTAAATAAATTAAAAGCATTAGGAAAAAGAGGGGCAGCTAATGACTGGTTTCGATCATACCTAGCAGGTAGGGCACAAAGAGTAGAGATAACACATACTTCAAAAAAGATGTAAACATTTAGTAAAACACTTATCAGAACCAAAATACATAAATATAGGGGTTCCACAAGGTAGCATATTAGGACCAATACTATTCCTGATATAAATCAATGCTTTTCTCACTAGTGTTACCCATGCTGAAAAAATTCTCTCCACTGATGACATCAATATTATAGTCTCTGAGAAAACAAGAGAATGCCTTGCCGAGAAAGCAAATGAAACTCTCAAGGAAGTATATTATTGGTCAATAAGCAATAAAGTGACATTGAACATAAAGAAAACAAATGCCATAAATTTCAGTTTGAAGAGAGAAAATGACAATGTTAAATTAAATGTAGATGGCACCCCCATAGACTGTGTAACAAATGTAAAGTTTCTAGGAATGAATATTGATTCTCAGTTGAAGTGGTGTGAATACACAAAGGTACTTGCAAACAGAATGTCATCAGCATGTTATGTCCTTAGTGTGTAACATGCAGTGTCTTTTAGTTATATTTACACTCAATTCTTACCTATGGCATTTTTTTGGGGGGAAGAAATGCACAAAATATGAACACAATTTTCAAACTCCCAAAAAGAGCCTTAAGAATAATAACCAAAAATACTAGTCGAGCTCATTGTAAAGATCTGTTCAAAACATTGGGGATTTTAACTGCTCCATGTGAATACATTTACCTTCAGTTATATACATCAAAAATAACATTGGTAATTACTGCACAAACAGCTCTGTCCATGGCCATGCAACAAAAGATAGACCCAACTTATATTTACCAAGAAAAAATAAACATAAAACTCAAAACAGCATTTTCTACCAAGGAATAAAACTGTACAGTAAATTACCAAAAGAGATTGTAAAAATTACAAAAAGACATTATGCAAGATATTCTATACATTGAATGATTGCTTAGATAAAACAGAGTAGGAGTTTGATAAAAAAAATGTTGTACAAATAAATAATAATAATGATTATAAAACATTTCACATAACACCTTCACGTTATGTTTTTTTTCTTCTTTTTTTCCTTTCTAGAAATACTTATCCCCAAGCTGTGCATGGTACAATACTAACATCTCTTCCTCTTTCTTAGCTCAACATCTCACTCATTGTGGAGGGATTCTGACTCAATTTTTCAGGATAGCAAATGGGAAGTTGCAGTACAGAATATGGACCAGAGATCACCAGTGTGTGTGTGTGTGTGTGTGTGTGTGTGTGTGTGTGTGTGTGTGTGTGGTGTTATGAAAAATGTGTGTATAGTGTGTGTGGTGACTGATAGTGAGTTATGAGTGAGCGGTGTAGCATTACATTATTTGATAAGTTATTTGTAAAAAAAAAAGTATTGTATACCAGTAGTAAATCTAGTGATTATGTCTAACTACAAGTCTTTAAATATATGTGTATATGAATTAGCTTATTTTAAATTGGTCTAAACTTGTAAATACTTTGACATCTCCTATATCCTTGTAAAAAGATCTCTACGGATGAATAAAGCTACTACTACTATTTGGAAAATCATTTACATTTATGAGGAACAGTAGCAGACCCAAGACTGATTCTAAGTGGTTTCTCCCCAGTCAGAATATTGTCCTCAGATTACATTGATTGAATTACTCAGTGGCTCGCAAGTCAAAACTGGTTAACCATAATAAATTAAACCTGTAGAACACATGCAGCACAGTGCTTTTCATTTTTTCTGCATTCCTTTGGTTAGATATACCCATCAGTCCCATAAAACTCCAGTTTATATAGAAGAATATTGTGATTCACTTGGTCAAATGCCTTAGATAGGTCCCAGAAAATACCAAACAGCGATATTTCGTTATTTAATGCTTGTAAGAAATTCTGGAAAATGATATCTGTAGGGAAACAGACTGTTAGCTAATGACCTCTCTTGTAACCTTTCTTAAAGAGGAGAATAACAACGGGACATTTCAGTCTCTCTGGGAAAATTCATTGTGTTGGTGATGTGTTACATATTTCAGATAAGACAGGACTTATTATACAGGAACCAATCTTTAGTACTTTGTTGGAAACACCATAAAATCTAGACATGATATATTATTCAGTGAAAAGCCAAATTACATTTATTGAAAACAGTTGTAACCTAATGACACTTTTCTTTTTGCAGTATCGATGCCAGATCATCTCTGAGAAGCTAGAAAAAATTAAATCTATTGTAGAAGAAAAACAAAATGCAAGAAATATAGCAAAAGATGAAATGGAAAATTTGAGGGAAGAAAGAGAAAGAACTGTTCTCCACCTTCAAGCCAAGAATGAAATAGCTCGTTTAACACACATTTTGCACCAAAAATATGAGTAAGTTTATTCTCTGTATACAAAATTAATTTCTTTGGTATTCTTTTTTTTTTATCATGTCAACAAAATAATTAATTTTTGATAATATAATTTAGGAAAACTAGCCGGTCCTTTTCCTTCATCCCTCGTCCTTTCCCCTTCAACCCTTCTGCCAGAAGAAGGAACCACTGGCTTCAAGCTTGCACTTTTGTGTGTGTTTTCTCCTGCTACCACTTGGTGAGTAGAATGTTGTCATTGTGTTAAACAAGATGTGCCTACCTTTAGTATTGTATTTAGCATAGCTATTTTTGCCACTCATTGAATAACAATAGAAAACATTACAATTTTTGTTACATGATGTTCACATAGCCTGAAGACCAGTAAATTCTCTCTCCCATAAAATAATCATTGTTTTATAGATAACATAACAGGGATGGCAAAGACCAGATTTTTACTGTTCATGAAACCAGTTCTTACAGGTTAAGCAAAGCATTAGTCCACAGCTTATATACATAATTATTTCATAACTCCAGTGTGTTGGGTACAGTGGGGCAGAAAATCATTTTTAGATTTTGATGCAAAAAGAGACAAACCAGGGTTGCAACTGAAACAGATGCTATTTAGTCAGTAACTGGCATCAGGCTATGGCCTATCTCAAGCCAGCCAGTGCTTGCCAAGTAAAATGTCTGTCAAAATAGCAGTATTAAGGAGGGTACATTTGCGTATGACCCCAAGTTTTTAACAAACAGAGCTTGTACTCTGTTTACTTAACTAGCAAGGATGTTCACAAATGAAGTTATGAAATAATTTGCTTAAAATGACTGAGATATACACAGTGCCACCTCAGAAAACTAGACCTGAAATGGGATTTACTAGAATTCAGCACCTTGGAAAATGGATTCTACCTGAAAAAGTGCTCCCTTATAACCAAAAAGAAAAGTGGACTACCTTTACTTTACTCAGATGATTTTTTTAATGTCGCAAGGAGCATGACTAGTGTTCAGTGTTGGAATTTGGAATTTTGTTGTTGGCCCTGTTTTTTATGAATGAGAAAACATCAGCCCGTGTCCTATAGTGTTGCTTGTACCCAGCCTTCGTATTGTTAGACATTATTATTACCAGGTACAATATATGACTGACTCCATTTGAGAGTTATTAATCATGTAATCGAAGGTGACAGGCTTTTATAATTCATTACTTGTATAAACTTATATTTCTCTGCATTTACAGCTACTCGCTAGCTCACACAAGGTTCACGTTTACAGAATTTTACGTCTATTCTTTAGAGTAACATTTCCTCACAGATAACCACATGTACTTGTATATGCGTAAATTTGGAATTGAAAGTAACATTAATTTGTGAGTAACATAGAGCTTTGACAGTAGTAGTCCTATTTCATTCCTTCGAGACATTGCGTTTCTTTTATGCCTGTGCTATTGTATGATGTTCCAGTCTTTCCTGAAAGTTCTTCTCCTCAACCCTTTGAGTCCGAACAATTTGAATAAATATATATAATTTGTAAATCTTCCAGAAAAGTAACCTTTATTATTGTAGTAAGTAGTGAATACAAGAAGAAATTGACAAAAATAATTGCCCAGTTCTTTTAAGGAAATGGTTTCATTTTGGCATATGATTTTGAAAATTTTTATGAAATTAACATTTATTATCATAGTAATCAATGAATACAAGAAGAAATTGGCCAAAAGTAAAGAATTATTTTAAGGAGGTTGTTTCACTTTGGAACACTAAGACATACTGTTCACAACCATGTGATGTGATATATCTGAAAGCAAATTCACATTTTTCCTAGGCCCAATCCTACAGCTCAAAACTTCCTTGAACTCATAATGCCAAAAACAAATTATAGTCCTAAATACTAAGCAACCAGCAAAAATGGGCCTAAATTTTAATAAATTTTGTATTGAAACTACGTACTGCCCAAGTGGTTTCATTTTGAAACCACTAATAAAAGCAGTGGTAAAAACTTAAATTTATGTTACAATAGCTCTGAATACACTTACTGTATGTCACAATCTCCTACTTTCATGTAGCGCTGTTTCCATGCCGACTTCGTTTTGAACTCTGTTGGTGACTGCTACAATGCACTGTTTCCGTGTCCTGTGTCTGATTCACAGTATAATCATACAAATTATCAGTACATGCCTGTACAATCGTGTTCTTCAAGAAAGACAGCATTTCAGTCAACAGACAACCACGCCAATGGAGACATAAGGGGGGCCTATCAAATGAGGTAGTGTTTTCTGGGTAGTTACACTTCCACAATCACTGTGTACACAGTCACAGATGGTACAGTATGCCACAGAGAAGACACCTACCAGGAAGAATGCGAGCAGGATAATCGCAACTGATGTGCCCTAATGGCTTAACATGAATCTATCTGTTGTTTCTCAGATGTGGCGACAGTTTATAGAGACCAAAACTTTATCCCAAAGATCAGGGCAGGGCTGACCACATGTGACATCAGGAAGAGAGGATGTATTTGGCTGTAAGGGCATGACGGTACCACCTTAGTACTGCACGGCAAGTGGCATCTGTCTTGCAGTGTCCAGTTGACTCGTTGCATTGAAGCAAACAGTGTACAGAAGGCTTTGGCAGAGTGGTCTTAATTGTCAGAGATCTACTGCATGTGTACCTCTGATGCTCCTTCTCAGAAGGGAATGTCTAGAGTGGAGTTGTCAACATGGCACGTAGGTGGTCAAACTGTGGGCCAATGTTCTTTTCTCAGCTGAGCCAGATTTGTTCTGGATAGTGATCCTCGATGGATTCACATCTCTAGGGAATGTGTAACACGATTTCATTATCCAAACATTGTGAAAAGAGACCAATATCGAGGGGGATCTCTAATGGTGTGGGTAGGGATTATGTTGACCAGTTGAACACCTCTTCATGAATTTGTACAGGTGTTGTCAGCTGTGGAAACTCTGCCTTGTTCTACAACATATAGCAATCTATCCCACTTCTGATATTAAAATTCTACAGTGCAGAAGCTAGGCCCTCATTACAGTGCACCCAGCTGCAGAACTGTGCAAGTGGCTAGCCTGCATATCCCTTTTATGGTTGTGATAGCCTGCCTGTGACTGATGCGATAACACACTATAATTATTCTCTACCCATTTATATCTAACACTTCTGTTACTCACTGACTCATGCAAGATAACGTCTCTCATCAGACACCAACAACATCCAATTTGCTTCAACACCACGTGACAGGTTCATCACCTCTACAGTTGTCTCCTATATCTGCCTCATTCCAACATTTTCACCAAACACACACACACACACACACACACACACACACATGTGCAAACAAAACTCACAGTCACTTGACTGCAGCCTCTGGCAGCTGAAGCCGCAACGAGAATAATATATAGAAGACTGAACAAGAAACGAGATTTGTTGCATGATGATCAGTTTAGCTTTACAAAAGCAAAGGCATCACGTAATATTTTCAGAAATTCATTATTTTTGTTTACACATTCCAGCTTCTCCCATTCCAAACTCCAACCTGAAGAATGTTACCATTTTATAGAGGGTTCAGTCTTTGTCTCATTGTCACCTCCCCCTTTGCAGTCCCCTCTTGGAATTCCAAACGGGGGACTAATCTGGAGTCTTTTGGCAATGGAGAAATCATTTCAACACTTTTCCATTTACAAACCACTTGTCCTGAGGCTAGACATTATGTTTCTTTAATGCAGTGGCTTCCATTGTCTTCCAGATCCTCATGCCTTTGCTCGTTGCTGGTTCTTCTGCCTTTTAGGGACAGTTTCCCATCCAAAGGCCAGTAGGGTGCCCCGAACCTCTCTCCGCTCCTTTGCCCTCTTCGACAAAGCCACTGTCAGAACAAGGGTGACACCACCAGAAGTATTCAGCCGCCATTAGTAATGAGCTTTATTCAGAATTTAATCAGAGGCTGGGATCAGTTTTGGGAAATAAGACATTTTGATTACTGGTCAAAGACAATGCCTCTACACCACAAAGTTACATTTGGGAAATGAGGCACCTCCCAGCCATATATGTCTATGAAGGCATGAGGAGGGCATAAGGGTGGGAGGTGAAGCAAGATGGTGCACTTGTTCCTCACCAGGAATATAGGTAAAGGCTTTCTCTTCATTACAGAATTCTCACAGATTCCTAGAAATGGTTGTAAGCAACTCTGTTTGAAACTGCAGAGTTAACATTGCCTAGCATGACAAGAAATATTCAGGTTTTTGCAGTCACTATAAATCTTGTCATTCTTTCTTCATGAAATTATGTGGGTTCCTTGATGCAGTGACAGCTTTGACACTATTCTGCAGTCAAAGCAAACCTTCACAGAACAGTGCTGAAGTAGTGGTCTCAATCTTATCTCTGTTGCTTCCTCTTACAGCCCTTATTAGGCTGCCCACAGGGACCAATCCGACACCCTAACATGCAGAACCCTTGTGCAACATAAAAATGGCAGCAATATATCTGTGACCAATCCCCACAATGATGCTCCTTTCCCTTTTTTTTAAAAAAAAAAAAAAAAAAAAAAAAATAATGGTGGAGCCCCTCCACGCCCACACCAGCATGGCCAACTCAATAGGTCTACTGCCATCTCTGCATAAGGGATAGTTTCCACTAATGTGAGGTGTCGCAGGATGTGGGTACTGCGATGTTTGCGTACATCTGGTTAATACGTGCTCATCTGGAGATAAGATTTGTTTGAATTCGAACAAAGGGTAGCGGTTTGTAGGGCAGAGGAAAAAAAGTGCCAAGGCAAGAGCCAAGGGAAACAAAAAGTCTGTGATAGTTAGGTCGGCTGGTAAGAGCAGTAGCGGATGTCTTGCTGCCTGCGATAGGTCGTGCAAGGGTAGGCTTTGTTAGTAATGGGTATCATGCATGTTGATATCTTTGTCGTTGTGCAGTTGTGTTGCTCGGTGGTTGCCGCTGGGTGCCAGTGTAGAGTTCTCGTTCAGCATCAGCAACCTGCAACAGTTAGGTTTATTATCATTTTTGTGTCCGATAGGTCATATATCGGATGCACAGTGTAAGGTAATGTTGGCGGTTTGTTTGTGTGTCAGTGGGTGAGCTCGTCAGTATCCCTGCTGTGGCCTGTTGGTTGGCTCTAATAGCACCTGGTAATTACCAGTCAGTGTTGCTGATATCCAGGGGCTTGCCGATGTTTGTCGCTTGTTAGTGCATGTTAGTTTACCGTAGGTGGCTATGCCCTAGCTAGTAGTGTCTTTGGCCGCTTGTGCTTCCACCTATGGTTGTGATTGAAGTTTCCCAGAGTGAGGATGAAAGAATTGTTCGAGTGTCTCAAGTTTCTGTATAAACGTGTGGTGGGTTTTTGGAATACTTCCGTGAGGGTATCAAGGCTGTATTCATGGTGGAGATCCACGGTGGGTGTGTAGCGTGGAGCGTTGCTAATGATTCGTAGCACTCTGTATGATCTGCAAGCGGCGCAGTCGTGTAGGAGCTGCATATCCCCAGACGGGAGCTGCGTATGTCATCAAAGGTCTAATCAGTGTCATGTATATGGACCTCGACACCCTCCTATTCAGTGTGCTTTCCCTGTCGAACATTGGATAGAGCTGTTTGAGCCTCATGTGTGCTCTGTTGACAACGTACTCGATGTGATTCCCCCATGTAAGTTTCCGGTCCAGCCAGACACCTAGGTATCTGACTTTCTCTCAGAAATGTATTGGTCGTGTATGTAGTGTTATCGGTCTACTGTGTTGATGTTTGCGCAGTAGTTTCGGTCTACGTGTGAACAGAACTCCTTCACACTTGTCGACGTTTACTTTAATACACCATCACTCCAACCAAGGCACAGCTGTTCTGAGTGTTGTCTGTATTTGTGAACTGATGTTCGATGGTTTCCAATCTTGCACAAGGATGGCGATGTAATCCGCGTAGATGGCTAACGTCGTGTTTTGTGTTGCTGGGAAGTCGTTAATGTACAGGTTAAACAAGATGGGCCCTAGGATTTTTTTCCTTGGGGTACTCCAGCTTGGATACCATTTTGTGTTGATTGTTTATCCTGCACGTTAGTGTTGAAACACCTGTTCATTAGACATGAGTGTATGAGACGTACGAGTCCGTCCGGGAAACCAGCTTCGCTTAGTTTGCGTATGAGTCCATTGTGCTCCTTTCCTTGTTGCACAATGGAATGATAACAATAGTTTACTGTTTGTATGTGGACAAAGAAGACACTTGGTGGATTTTCTGATTCTACATTCAGTTTTACATGACAGAGCTATTTCAGTAGACACTGAAGAACTTGGACATATATGGTCTACATCTATACTTAATCTGTAAGCCCAGATGCGCCAGCCAAAAGAGAAAATACAATTTTCTGTGCTGGAAGAGAGGACAAAAGTATGAAAGTGAAAGCCTGAAAGATGTCCTTTCCAGGAACTGGGACCTTCTCAGCTCTAGAGGATATAACACAATATCATATGTATTCATAGAACTGTGAATCCTGCATTCTAGTTGGCATATTTACACAGTGATACCAAACTGGAAAGATAAGGTTTGCCTTGGTTCAGTCCTTATTTGAGAAAAGCTGATTCTATCATCCAATTTGAGGGTGGTTTTGGAAGATTTCCCACATTCATCTAGTCATATACATACCACTGCATAGCCAACCTAAGGAATGTAGCTTTCAAAATACATTTAATTCAACTTTAGCTATGGCTAGTCAGCACTGAAAACAGAAAACATAAAAATAAAGCAATAAAGCACGGAAATAATGCAATAAATCCGTGCCCAAATGTGAAGTTTCCCAAGACAAGGGTTGCATATGGCATCAAAGTTAAAGAACCTTTTTTTTTGAAAGCTTTATTCTCTGTTTCGAGGAATATACATTTCCAGTTTGTGTTGATGACCAACAAGATTGTCTCAGTCATTCTCACTTTTTCCCAGTCTGTTTCAGATTTTTAATTTTTACTTTCCAACTAACATCATAGCAATATGAATACTTTTTTTTGTAAATATTTCATAGCATTTATCTCTAAATGTTTTTGATATCTAGTATTTAATCATATGAGGATGTAGCCTACTCCCGGAATCAAAAAGTGGTGGCACCCAAGTCCGTATGAGTAACATAAGAAAATGTACTTTACACATCATCTTCAGTTTCCCATTTATACATCACTAGGCCAGACTGAGACTTCCACACCTCTCCAGCATTCTTGTTCTAAAACTGTATTTTTCCAGTCCAGATTCCTTCTTTGTAAACTGTTCTTGATTGAGTCAGTCCATCGTGATCTGGGTCCCCCTCTTGCCCTCAAATTTATGAGGCGTTAATCTCTAATAACCTTCCTTCTTCCTTCTTCTCAAACTTGGTCTCTCTCATTTGTTTTAGTATTCTTCCATCTCCCATTCTTTTTACGTGTCCAAACTATTCCAACCTACTCTTTTCAATTCAACTTTTCTACTTCCTAGCATCTTCATTTCTCAACCTGTCTCTTCATTTTCTCACATAAACTACTTAGGAATTTCATTTCACTGGCTTGGTTCCTACTCTCTTCTTTTCTTACAACTGTACAGGTGTCTGATGCATATGCCAATATGGGTGTAGATTATGTCTTGTGCAGCACTTGCTTACACCTCATTGGCACTTGCCTTTCCCAGACGAAGTACCTCAAACACTGGTAAAATGCATTGCTCTGTTGCACCCTTTTGTTAATCTACCCTAAGTCCTTTCATTTTGCATTAAATATTTAAATATTTAATTTATCTACAATTACAATAGCCTGTCCTTTAATATTAATTTGTTCTTTCCCTTCTCTGTCTCCTGTGGTTACCATAATAGTCTTGCTTTTCTCCACATTGCAGTTCATGCCGTATTTCACAATTTTTCCATAGAAAATGTCTAGTTGTTCTTGTACATCCTTACTGTTGGTTCCCCACAACAGAACATCATCATCATCAAATAGCAATAATTTCACCTCCCTTTCTCTGTGATTTTCTTTTGCCTCTTTTATAATTTCATCCATCATGCTTATAAATAATAATTGTGACACAGCATTTCCTTGTCTCAACACTGTAATATTCCTAAACTAATCAGCTCTTCTGACTTTCCAATTCCTCTCTCTTCATCATTTCCCGTATTTTTTCCCTGTGGACACTATTGTATGATTTCACTACATTAATAAATATCATCACCAGAACTTTCCCATGCCCTTAATGCCTTTCCATCAACTTTCTCATACTAAAGATGACTAAAGATTTGGACTGTTGTTGATGTACTATGTCAAAAGCCTGCTTCTCTTCTAACTGACCTTCCACTTTTTCCCTCAATCTTCTTTCCAGTACCCTCTCCATTATTTTTGCTACTTGCGATATGAGTGTGATCGCTCAATAGGTATTGTGTACGTATTTGCCTCCCTTCTTGAACAGTGGAATTATTATTTCCTTTCCCTATTCTTCAGGCATACATTTCTGAATGCACATGCATCTTAGCGATCTACATAACCATTGTAGCTCAGTAGGTCCAGCTGCCTTTATCTTGTCGACAGTTACTTCATCAATTCTAGTTACCTTTGCTGTTTTCATTCTTGTAACTCCTAGTTCCACTTGCAATGATAATGTTTTTCTCTTCATCAAGGAGTCCTATGTCACTTCTGTTCCCTTTTCATTACTTTTCTTCACATTTAGTTGTGTGGCTAAGCTCTCTTCCCAGCTTTTCTTTATCCTCTCTGTTTACATTATCAGCCCTCCACGTTTCCTTTTCACCAGATCTGTGTAAGTGCTTCCCTTCCCCATACTCCTTGTAATTGCATACGGCATCATTTTGCCATCATTAACATCCTTTTCCAACTTTTCGCCTTTACTTTTGCTACCACTTTCTAACATTTCATTTGGCTTTTGTGGAATTTCCTTTTACTTCTTTGCTCTTTGTCTCTGTTCCATTCTTGCATGTTTTCTTCTTTTCTTTTACTGCTACTTTCACCTGATTGTTCTGCCATTATCTCTCCTTATCCTCTCTCTTCCAGATAATCTGCCACACATGTTCTCTGCAGTGCTTACAAAATGCCTCTTTCAACTTACCCCATTCCTATTCTACACTTAAACATTCAGTGCTTGGCATTCTGAGCTTAAATAATTCCCTTTACTTTTCTTTTACCTCCCTGTATTTTAATTTCCACATTTTTATTTTTTTCTCTGTTTCTGCCTTCCATTTTATACGTGCTCATTGTTGCCACCACTAGTTGATGTTATCCATCGAAAGCAGGTACATCCATTAACTGTCTACAATTTTACTGTTCCACCAGAAATTAGTCAATAACAGTCCTTTTCTCTCCCAAACCTTATATTGTTATGTTTTGGCTGTTTTTCTTCTGGAATCACATGTTGCCCATAATCAAACAATTTCTTTTACAAAAATCAGCCAATTTAACTCCTTCCTCATTTCTTTTCACATATCTGTATGGACTAATCATCTCTTCCTTCCCTAGTCTTTCATTTCTCACCTGTGCGTTTAAGTTACCTATCACTATTGCTTCCATGTCAATAATTTCTCAATTTTTCCTCTTTGTCGTTTGCAAATATTAGTGTAATGAGTCAGTGTTTAGGTATCTGAGGAATCTACCATAAATATACTGAGTAAATAACTATAAATCGTTTGAGACACTCACAATTCCTTCTACTTCTTTTCAAATTTAGAACTTGGGGCCAACACGTTTTAAAACACGTTGAATCAGTGATATAGAAACTGGCATTTCAGAATCTTACCTCTGGTGGAAAAATTTCTGTGTGTACCTATCATCCCAATAAATAAATTGTGCTTTGCAAAGTGAGTGCCAGACCCTGTGTTTTGTTGGCAGAGATACATTTGTTTCCACAATAGGCGAAGAAAATAAGGTGTTGTTGCTTCTGGCTCACTAGGTGTAATATTAGCCACACTCTTAATAGAGCACACAAGACACTTTGTAATGATGTAGATTGTCTAAAATTAATACAACGTGGTCATTTGACCTCTAAAATATAAGTGCCTGTGCCAGAGTTTAGTGCAGTATCTGATTCAAAAGACTAATGAAGCAATTGATACATGCTTATTTCTAGATCTAAAATTTGTCTTTGGAATTTTGTTATGCATTTAAATAGATAATTAACTTTATTTGCTGCTGTTAGTAAGGTTTTGCTTTATTATTTAATTCCTTTTCATAAATGTAAAAGTTGACAAAAACAAAAAAACTACTGGTACTAGGTACTTCACTCTCCAGTGATTTGTAAAAGAACACTCTGTTTATTAACACCACGAATTTTTGAAGAAATGAAGCTTGCATACATTACATAATTATAAAGAACTAATAAAAATGTGTTGACAAGTGTTATGACCATATTAAAGTATAAAAATTATTGTGTTAAACATAACAAGAGATAGAAGAAAACAAGCTTTTATCTTAATAAAAAGGAAATCTCATAAAATATTATGAGGGTATTAATTTTAGGAATGAATATTAAATATGTTGTGCCAAAGAAACTGTCGCATTTGAGGCTTGTTTAAGGCCCAAGTGACACAAGCAGCTGCTTGGGGCACGATGGATGTGGGTTTGATGACTACTAGTGAGAGCACCATTGTCATTAATGAAATGGTTTCAGCTGAAAATATTTGAGCCCAGTTGTGAGGCGCAAAGAGTTATCTGTAAACGTTATAATAATTTTTATTCTGCATACAGATAGATGCCACTAACAGATTATAGTTGATTTAAACCAGTTGGAACTTAGCATATAAGGTCTAAAGTGGCAGCGTTGTCACATCAACTACTGTCTACTGGCAGTTGCCACAGTGCATCACTCTCTGTGGCAATAAAAAATTACCTTAAAGCCTTGTAGCTTCCACAAAAATTATGTAGAAAATTTCAAATTCAAGTAAGATATAGATCTCTATAATCTCTCTCAGCATGTTGAAAACTGTTCTTAATTTTAATTAAGTCTAGATTACAAAAATGATATTTGCTGCTCATCATGTAGCAGAGATGTTGAATCACAGATAGGCAGAACAAAAAGATCATTGACAGGTAAACTTTTTGCCAAATGCCTTCTACCAAATTAGATACACACACACACACACACACACACAAAACTACTGTCTCTGGCTGCCAAAGCCAGACTGCGAGCAGCTGCGCATGATGGGAGAAACAATCTGAGTGGTGGGATTAAGGAGGAGGCTGGGACACGTAGGAGCAGGAATTGTAGGGTAAGGGTGGGGGACTGTATAGTGCTGCTAGTGGGAGCATACAGGGATGATGTGGAGAGAGGGTAGGGCAGCTAGGTGAAAGAAATGAGATTGAAGGGAGAGGTAGAGGGTTGAATGGAAAAGGAGAGAAGTAAAAAGTGGGTGCATTGGTGGAATAGAACACTGTGTAGTACTGGAGTTGAAACAGGAAAGATGATAGATGGGTGTGGACAATAACTAACAAAGGTTGAGGCCAGGAACATTACGAGAACATAGGATATACCGCACAGTTCAGGGAAGCTGGTGTTGATAAAAAAGATCCATATGTCACAGTCTGTGAAGCAGTCATTAAAATGAAGAACGTTGTGTTGGGCAGTGTGCTCAGCAATTGGGTGCTGTTGCTGTTTCTTGGTTTCTTGGCCTCAATCTTCCAGTGGCCAATCATGCAGATAGACAGCTTGTCGGTAGTCATGCTCACATAGAATGCCACACAATAGATATAGCTTGGCTTGTAGATCACATGACTGGTTCACAGGTAGCCCTTCCTTTGATGGGGTAGGTGATGTGTGTGACCCGACTGTATTACGTGTACGTGGGAGGATATATGGGACAGGTCTTGCATCTAGGTCTATTACAGGGATATGAGACAATAGGTTGGTATCAGGGGATGTGTAGGGGTGGATGAGGATATTGTGTAGGTTCGGTGGATGGTGGAATACCACTGTGGGAGGGATAGGAAGGATAGTGAGTGGGATATTCCTCATTTTGGGACATGACAAGAGGTAGTTGAAATCTTGATGGAGAACATGATTCAGTTGCTCCAGTCCTGGGTTGTACTGAGTAACAAGGGGAGTGCCCCTTTGTGCCTGGGAGATGGCAGGTGACTGGAGAGACAATTCACAGGAGATCCGTTTCTGTACTATGTTGGGTGGGTAATTTTGATCTATGAAGGCCTCAGTGACCACCATAGTGCATTTGGAGAAGGACTGCTTGTTACTATGGATGTGATGGCCACTCATGACTAGGCTGTGTGGAAGGGCGATATAGAATGGGTGGCAGCTGTCGAAGTGGAGGTATTGCTGGTGGTTGGTAGGTTTGGTATTGACGTAGGTACTGTTGTAGCCATTTTTGAGGCAGAGGTCCACATCAAGGAGGGTGATTTGTTGGGTTGAGCAAGACCAAGATAAGCAAATGGAGGAGACGGTGTTGAGATTTTGGAGGAAATTGGATAGGGTGTCCTCATCATCAATCCATATCACAAAGATGTCTTAAGTGCACTTGAATGAGGTGAGGGATTTGATGTTCTGGTTGCTCAGGAAGGATTCCTCTAGATACTCATAAATAGGTTGGCAAAAGATGATGCCATACAGGTGCATATTGCCATACCATGGATTTGTTTGTATGTGATGCCTTAAAATGAGAAGTAATTTGGGTGAGGATGTAGTTGGTTGTGGTGACCAGGAAACTGATTGTATGTTTCAAATCTATCAGGCATTGGGAAAGATAATGTCGAATAGCAACAAGGCCATGATATCTTTTATGTAGGAGGGTAGGTTGCGATTAATAGGTTGAAGGTGTTGGTCTACAAGAGAAGAGATTCTCTCAGTGGGGGCACAGTAAATGGCAACAATGGGGCATCCTTGGTTGTTGGGTTTGTGGATTTTATAAAGATGGGAGTGCAGGAAATGGTTGGGTTAAGGTGAGAGATAAGTTCTGGGGAAAGGTTTTGGGATTTGCCTAAGGGTTTTCATGAAATAAAAATATTACGAAATCAATGTTAGAAAATTTAATATAATCGGATAGAGAAAAAAGTCTACTCACCAAGCAGCAGCAGGAGAAAGCACTTCTAAAGGATATGGAAATGCACAAGCTTTTGGAGCAAGTGTTTCCTTTTTCTGGCAGAAGGGTTGAAGGGAAAGCTAGAGGGCCAAAGGAAAAAGATCAGTGAGGTTTAGAAAAAGGGGAGAGTTACGGAAAAGTCACCCAGAACCCCTTGTTAGGGCAGACTTCTCATCCTGTCTGGTAAAGTCTCCCATGATCTGGGGTTCTGGGTGACTTTTCCATAACTCTCCCCATTTCTTAAGCCACATCAGTTTTTTCCCTTCATCCCTCTTCATTTCCATTCAACCCTTCTGCCAGAAGAAGGAGTCACTGGATCCGAAAGCTTGCGCATTTCCATATCGTTTCTATTTATTTCCTCTTGTCACTACTTGATGAGCAGATTTTTTTGTCTATCCAATTATATAATATCGCCCATGGCCTTGCTGCAGTGATAACACTGGTTCCCATCAAATCTCCGAAGTTAAGCACTGTCAGTGTTGGCTAGCGCTTGGATGGGTGTCTGTCTGGGTCCGCTGAGCACTGCTCGCAAGCAGAGTGCACTCAATCCTTGTGGGGCCAATTAAGGAACTACTTGATTGAGATGTAGCAGTTCTTGTCACAAAAACTGACAAGGTATGGGAGAATGGTGTGCTGACCATATGCCCCCCCATATCAGCATTTGTGATGCCTGTTTGCTGAGGATGGCATGGCTGGCAGTTGGTACAATTGGGCCTTTAAGACCTGTTTGGGCAGAGGGAAAATTATATAACATTATGTTATGGAAAGGATAGATTGCTATGCTCTACATAGAGGAGATGCTGAGTCACAAACAAGCACAATAAAAAGACTGCTAAACATATGTGTCCCATATCCAGCCACTGTGGCCACAGCAGCCAGAGACAGTGACCATGTCTGTGTGAGTTTTGCTGGTATGAAAGTGTGTGTGTTTTCTATTCCTGAAGAAGGTCTTTTTGCTGGAAGCTTAAATGTTTAGTAGTCTTGTGATTGTGCCTATCTGCAACTCAAAACCTCCTTTATTTTTTTCATGAAAATAGTTATTTTTTAAATACATTATAATCAATATATTGAGACTAAAACAAAGAAGCATGAAATTTCTGAGAGAATAAATATTACTACCAACTAAAGCAATGAGTGGAAAGAACAATCCATTCGCACTTGACATTTATAATGCAACTAATAAAGGATCGTAAGTTGAACTATCATTTTTCATAAAATGACTCAAAGTTCTTATTGCACATTAATACTGTAGGTATATGTGCATGTATTATAGTGACCATCTGTAACTAAGCTCAGTTGACAAATAGTTTGTCAAACTCCCCTCCCTCTGTGACATCACACTAATACTGTGTATCACAACTTCTTGCCTCGACAGTGACCTCAGTTTCTCGAAGAAGAGGGTCCACAAGTATCTTCAGGCATTCTATGTATAGCTGAAGCCACTCACTGATGACTACATCCCGTAGAGCATTGGTTTTCAAGCTGGGGGTTGCCCTCCCCAAGTATGGCCATGCAGGGGTGCAGCCAGGGCAATCGCTACAAATGCATTATGTTATTAAAAAAGTAGGTACTTAATCAATACAAATGTGTTAGTACTTACAATGAAATGTCTGCTGGGTACCCAATATTTCCTGTGTACTCTGACATTTATTTTCATCTTAGCTAATCAGTCTGAATATAAGCACAATAATTGATCATAGCCAATCTGACTACTGGAGTTTGTAGTTTACAAGCACAGTAGAAATTCGAAAATTTGGGCTATCATAACATGTCGGCTCGATTGGGAACACTTCGTACCAGCTGTCTTCTGTATAGGATTTCCCACAGCTTCAACGATATAGCAATTGTTGCCAGTAGCGTCTTTGTTTATAAGCAGCATTTATGCTCAAGTCTTAGTTGGACTGTGTTGTTCAGTCAGCATTGATCAAACAAGCAATTTAGTCGTGTATACTATTAATGTGAAAGTGAACTGTTGACTTGTAAAGCTGTTTTTTGCTTTAGTTACTCATGAGTTTGTTGAAGAAACAAAAATACAGTGATACTTACATTAAATACAGTTTTATTGCTGTGCAAAACAATGATGTCGACCAGCTGCAATAGGTTATTTGCTATGAGGTATTGAACATTGATGCCATGAGACCTTGTTGTCTTGAAGACATTTGTGGACTAAACATAGCACTTTAGAAGGTAAGCAGATGGAGTTTTTTGCTTCAAAATGTGTGAGTTTAAAATGTATGCAGTTGGACAGTACTGAATCCATTGGGCAGTCTTCTGAAAAAGTAATCCTAGCTTCCTATTTGTTACCACCACTCATCTGAGAGGCTAAGAAAAGCCAATATTGTCAGAAAAACACTTGTCCAACCCTGTTTGTTGAAAGCAGCTGAAATTGTTCTTGGACCAGAAAGTAAACAAAAACTTTCACAAATACCGCTTTCTGACAAAACTGTGAGATGTTGGATCGATGATATGACCAAAGACGTAACAAACTAGCTAGTGCAGGCCGTGAAAGAACCAGAATTTTTCACAATACAGTTAGGTGAGAGTACAGATGTGGCAAATTGTAGTCAACTGTTAAGTTTTTTTTTTATACAAACAAAATGAAACAATTAAAAACAAGATGCTATTTTCCACAGAGCTAACAATTACTTCAAGAAAGGCCTGCACAGGACCTGCAACATGCGTTTGTGCATTATCGTGTTGAAATGTAGGGTTTCGCAGGGATCGAATGAAGGGTAGAGCCACGGGTCGTAACACATCTGAAATGTAATGTCCACTGTTCAAAGCGCCATTAATGCGAACAAGAGGTGACCGAGACATGTAACCAATGGCACCCCATACCATCACGCCAGGTGATACGCCAGTATGGCGATGACGAATACACGCTTCCAATATGCGTTCACTGCAATGTCACCAAACACGGATGCGACCATCATGATGCTGTAAACAGAACCTGGACTCATCCGAAAAAATGACGTTTTGCCACCGTGTTCCGTATTACCCTCCTGAACCCACCAATTCCATATTCTGCTAACAGTCATTGGATCTCGACCAACGCGAGCAGCAATGTCGCGATACGATAAACTGCAATCGCGATAGGCTACAATCCGACCTTTATCAATGTTGGGAACGTGATGGTACACATTTCTCCTCCTTACACGAGGCATCACAACAACATTTCACCAGGCAACACCGGTCAACTGCTGTTTGTGTATGAGAAATCGGTTGGAAACTGTCCTCATGTCAGCACGTTGTAGGTGTCGCCACCGGCGCCAACCTTGTGTGAATGCTCTGAAAAGCTAATCATTTGCATATCACAGCATCTTCTTCTTGTCAGTTAAATTTCGCGTCTGTAGCACATCATATTCATGGTGTAGCAATTTTAATGGCCAGTAGTGTAATTTTCCTGCCTTCATTGGAGATATTGCGATAACTTGGATAAGCATAATAGGTTCTTTCTTTTCTCATGCGCATTGTGACCAAATTGAAGTTTATACAAAATTTATGGTAATTTTGTTGAACTAATTATTATTTCAGAATGGAAAAATTTTGTCAATCTTTGGAGGGATTTTTTCATAGAATCATTTGTAAAATGCAACACATAGGCCTAAGCCATTTTTCCCATCCTATGTGAAGATGTTAGTCATCAAAACAAAAGTGTTTCCTTGTCGCCCACAAAGGAAAGTGGGCAAGGAAAGTACAGTACGCATATTTTTAGTTGTTCTTTCAGTGGCATGTCAGAACAAGTTGGAAGATTTCGCATCAATAAACCTCTTTTTCTCATTGTCATTATCATCAAAATCATACCGTTATGGCACTGAAGATGTGAGGGAAGTGGTGCTGTGTCGTTATGTATTGTGTGGCACTGCAATTTAAATAATAATGAAATGAGCAATTAATTACTAATGGTAATAATTGTATTCACACAAAGTTATTTAACACAATCTAAAATCCTCAATATGTTTTTGAAATGTCATTTTTCTCTACTAATTGCTTAGTGTTATATCATCTTTAAAACAGTTTCATTTTCCTCAATATACGTGAGTAATGCATTTGAAGATGAATGTCTATGTGTGTAACGTGCAATCTCAAATGTGTTTTTCTTCCATGTCAAATTTATACCGTTGCAGCCTTTTGGTATGATACGCACGAACTTGTCAGTTGGCAGCTCCAACTCCTCAGCGCAGTGACAATATTATTCTCTCACTCTGCTCCACCTATGTGTCCTCGAGATAAAACATTGACTTCAAATTTTTGTATGGTAACAAATACTCTACAGCTTGTAATCCAATGAACACATGAACATCAGGATAATTTTGCGTAGAACTGTGAAGTGTACTCATCGCATTTACCAGTATTGCAAGATGAGATGTCTAAAAATGAGCTGAGGAAATAATTTTTAAGAATGGACATTGTTGTTGTGGTTATTGTACACATAGACCTCAAAGGTGTGTATGATGCAGGGGGAATGTTGTTTAGCCATCATGTTCGCAAGAGGGGGATGTTGACTTAGCTCCACATCGATGCTGCCAACCCACAGGTATGTGCAGTTCGTAGGGAACCGAACTGGTGCCAGTTGGCCAACATTTTAGATAAAAGCATGTGTGAAAGTGAAGTAAAAATAAATATACAACTGAAATTGAAATTTGATACTGTGTATTTTTAATGTTTTTTGGTTCATTGTGCAATTTTGGTCTTGTGGCAGTTCATGAATGCACATTTTTAAGATATGATAGTGCATTGAAATTGGGGCCATAATAACGAGTCTTTAGGAATCCATGTTACTTCCATACAGTATTTACACTGTAGTGGCTGATTGGTATGAGGGACACGTACCAAATTTATGTTGGCAGTGCCGAGAGAGAAGTTAGTAAATATGCATTTCCCCTTTCACGACCCCCTCTCCTCGCCCACTCCTTAATGCTTTCCCTATTAATCCCTCCCCCCCCCCCCCCCCCCAAAGCAAACATCCTGGTTCAAGTTCACAGCAACCTGAATGAATGGATCCAAATCATGATATGAAAAAACACACAGAACCACCTCTGTCCTCAACTACAGTTCCACTCATTGCAGTATAAATACATCATTGTGCCATTGATAGACTTGACATCTTACATCATTTAAAAAGAGCCAAAAGTGCACATTCATGGACCCCAGTTGGGTTGGACTCCAGTTGGCTATCGTCCAGCTTCTATGCTGTTTTGGCCATTGAAAATATGCAGCTTTATGTGACTCTGTGAACCATGGCTATTTGTGAGGTGTACAAACACAAATGTCCATCATTTGCAGTTCCAATACAATGTGTGCTAATACACTGGTTGCAATGGACCTGCATTCACTGACGGCATCAATTTGTGTTGGGTTGGAAACTAATCCTCATTGTTATGCACAACACTCATCTCTGATCCCTGTTGGTTCGAATATTTTGACAACCACTGTTCATATACTGGTTTTCATGGCTGTGAGTAGTTCAGCCAACATTTCTGGTAGACACGTTGGACATTTGGTGTTCATATGAGAACAGATTGGCCAGATTTATTTATAAGGATGAATCAATTATAAATGGCATTTTATTTATTTTAAATTGTGCATTGAACATTTAAAATTAAACTCTTGCTTCCTGTGATTATTCTTCATGTTATGAGTGTGTGACAAAAATTTTATTTGTAGGTACCTTGCCAAACAACAGTTCGAAAATGTTCAGAATGAAATTTGTCAACTTCAGGCAGATTTAGAAAGCCATACAAAAAGGCACGAAGAACTGCAAAACAAGAAAAATGAAATCACAAATGTAGTCAGTGATTTGCAAAGGTAAGTTCTGGAAGGCATAGTCTGATACTGGAGCTTAAAATGCACCTCTTTTGTTTGATAATTGCAGGTTATACATGGTGAGGCAGCTATAAGAGAAGTTCAGTGACATAACATGTATGGGACTTGATTAAGTAGTATTAAGAAAATAGCACTCCAAACCACTGTCCTGCCAGCAGGATAAGAGGTTCCAAAAACTCTTTGCCTTATTATACCAAAAGTAAGCAAATACGTAAGTAAGGTATGGTTCTTGTGTTTACTTGCATGCTTGAAGTCCACCAGTGTATGTTCTGCTGTTGTAGCACTCAGATAACTTGCTCATAAAGTTATTGAGATACGCGGCAATCAAAAAAATGAATATTGTGTCAAGCACTCACAATCAGTCTTAATTCTCAGAACTGGAAATGTGGAGGGTAAAATATGCCAAGGGAAAAAAAAGAACAACTGATGAAAGAAATGAACGTAACATTTTAGCATCAGTAACACACAGTGCAAATGTCACTAAGAGGCATCTTGGAGGTACAAGTAGGATCAACCAAACGACTTGTTCTATAAATATTAAATTCCATCACATTTCATCCTTTCCACATTTTGCCAATCTCCTCATCTCAGAGCAGCACTTGCAACCAACCTCCTCAATTATTTGCTGGATGTTCTCCAATATTTGCCTTCCTCTACAGTTTTTGCTCTCTACAGTTCCCTCTGATACCATGGAAGTCATTCCCCAGCGTCTTAACAGATGTCACTTCTCGTTATCAGTGTTTTCCACATATTCTGTCCCTTTCCAATTCTGCACTGAACGTCCTCTTCCTTACCTTACCAGTCCACATAATTTTCAACATTCATGCTTTGATTCTCTTCAGTTCTAATTTTCCCACCGTCAATGTTTCGCTACCTTACAATGCCGTGCTCCAAATGTATGTTCTCAGAAATTTCTTCCTCAAATTGAGGCCTTTGTTTGATATTATATAGGAGACTTCTCTTGGCCAGAAATGCCCTTTTTGACAGTGCTAATCTGCTTTTGATGTCCTCCTTGCTCCGTCCATCATTGTTTGTTTTGCTGCCTAGGTAGCAGAGTTCCTTAACTTCATCTACTTCATGACCATCAATTGTGATGTTAAGTTTCTTGCTGTTCTCATTTCTGCTACTTCTCATTACTTTCATCTTTCTTTGATTTACTCACAATCCATTTTCTGTACTCATTAGACTGTCCATTCCATTCAGCAGATCACGTAATTCTTCTTCACTTTCTGTCAGGACAGCAATGTCATCAGCGAATCATATCATTGATACCCTTTCACCTTGAATTTTAATTTCACTCTCGAATTTTACTTTTATTTCCACCATTGCTTTTTCAATGTACAGTAGGGGTGAAAGACTACATCCCTGTCTTACACCCTTTGTAATCTGAGCATTTTGTTCTTGGTCATTCATTCTTATTATTCCCTCTTGTTTCTTGTATGTATTGTATATTACCCGGCTCTCCCTATAGCTTACCCCTATTTTTCTAGCATTTCAAACACCTTTCACCATTTTACATTGTCAAATGCTTTTTCTAGGTTTTTCTAGGTCGACACATCCTATGAATGTGTCTTGATGTTTCTTTAGTCATCCTTGCATTATCAACGGCAATGTCAGAATTGCCTCTCCGGTGCCTTTGCCTTTCCCAAAGACAAACTGATCGCCATGTAACACATCTCAAGTTTCTTTTCCATTCTTCTTTATATTATGCTTGTCAGCAACTTGGGTGCATGAGATATTGAGCTGATTGTGTGATAATTCTCGCACTTGTCAGCTCTTGCAGTCTTTGTAATCGGGTGGATGATATTTTTCTGAAAGTCAGATGATATATTGCCAGACTCATACATTCTACACACCTACATGAACAGTCATTTCGTGGTGACTTCCCCTAATGATTTTAGAAATTCTGATGGAATGTTATTGAACTCTTCTGCCTTATTTGATCTTAATCCCTCCAAAGCTCTCTTAAATTCTGATTCTAATACTGGAGCCCCTATCTCTTCTAAATCGACTCCTGTTTCTTCTTCTATCGCGTCAGATAAATCTTCCCCTTCATAGAGGCCTTCAATGTACTCTTGCCACCTATCCATTCCCTTCTCTGTGTTCAACAATGGAATTCCGGGTGTGCTCTTAATGTTACCAATCTTGCTTTTAATTTCACTGAAGGCTGTTTTGACTTTCCTATAAGCTGATCCAGTCCTTCCTACTATCATTTCTTTTTTGGTGTCTTGACATTTTTCATGCAGCCATTTCATCATAGCTTCCCTGTACTTTCTATTTATTTCATCCCTCAGTGACTTGTAGTTCTGTATTCCTGAATATCCCTGAACATTTTTGTACTTCCTTCTTTCATCGATCAGCTGAAGTATTTCTCCTGTTATCCATTGTTTCTTTCCAGTTACCTTCTTCGTACCAATATTTTTCTTTCCAGCTTCTGTGATTGCCCCTTTTAAAGATGTCCATTCCTCTTCAACTGTACTGTCTACTGGCTTATCTACAGTCTTAGAGAACTTAAAGCGTATCTCGTCACTCCGTAGTACTTCTGTACCCAACTTCTTTGCATATTGATTCAACCGGACTAATCTCTTAAACTTTAGTATACTCTTCATCACTACCACATTGTGATCTGAGTCTATATCTGCTCCTGGGTATGCCTTACAATCTCTCTCAGAATCTCTGTGTAACCGTGATGTATACTAACAGAAATCTTCCTGTATCACCTGGGCTTTTCCAAGTGTACCTCCTCCTCTTGTGGTTCTTGAACAGAGTATTTGCTATACATTCCTTGTTCCAAGCTCATATTTCCCTCTAACCTTTTCTTCTACTCCTTCACCTACAACTGCGTTCCAGGCTCATATGACTATTCGATTTTCGTCGCCATTTTATGAACTGTATTACTCTTTCAATATCCTCATATACTTTCTCTATCTCTTCATCTTCAGCTTGTGTCATTGGCATGTATACCTGAACTATCGTTGTCGGTGTCAGTTTGCTGTTGATTCTGATGAGAACAATCGTACCATTGAACTGTTCACAGTAACACATTCTATGCCCTACCTGCCTATTCATGACAAATCCTACTCCCGTTATACCATTTTCTGCTGCTGTTGATATTACCCTAAACTCATCATACCAGAAATCCATTTCTTCTTTCCATTTCACTTGAAATCCGTTTCCTCTTTCCATTTCACTTCACTGACCCGTACTGTATCTAAATTGAGCCTTTTCATTTCCCTTTTCAGATTTTCTAGCTTCCCACCCACATTCAAGCTTCTGACATTCCACACCCTGACTCATAGAACATTATCCTTTCGTTGATTATTTTTCTCTTGTTCACCTCCAATGAAGAGATAATCATGACACTTTTTCAATTACAGGTCACATTATGCGTCTTCGATGATTTCCATTGCCTTCTGAATCCTCATGTCGTAGATCACTGCGGGCGCTTCCACCTCTTGGTGAATTTGCCACCCCAAGGACAAGATACTGCCCTGAACATCAGTCTGTTCCTCCACCCTCTGTGACAAGACCATTGACAGAATGAAGGTGACTTCTTATGCCAGAAGATTTTGGCCACCAATGCTGATTATTAATCAAAATTTAAGCAATGGCAGGTTTTGAACCCAGGGCAGAGGACATTTCGATTACTAGCCAAAGACACTACCCCTATACCACAGTTGCAGTTAGCTTCCTGGTAATGACTTGCAAAATTGATTACAGTTCTGTGAATGTTATCCATGAAAAGTGCAAAGAATATCTATGCAAAAATTTTGTTTAAGTAGTGAGCATCATTTACAAACCATGGGCAAGTCATTCTTTGCAATAAGTGCTGATCATCAGTTGGAAATCCACATTGACTCAAAGAAGTGGATAAAAACAATGCTCTTGGTTGCATTGGTGCACATTTTTCAAGGCCCATATCATTGGTCCGTTTTATTTATCGAAATCTAAATACACTCAAGTATCTCATTTTCCTAGGATATGCTGCTCTCACAGTTATTGGACGATATCCCATGATACATAAGGCTATCAGTGTGGTCCAACATAATGGATGTCCTTCATATATGGCACATGTGAAGAGGTCTATTAAAAAACAAACAATGACTCTCGAAGCCATGAAGTGCCTTATAACACTGGCCTGTGCTGCCGTTAACTCCATATGAAATTCAAGACACCGTTATTTTTTTCTCCAGAATCTCTTTGCAACATGTAGCAATGCTCAAAATCAACATTTTGATCAATTGGTATGACAGTCAGAATAATAAACACAAAAACTGTACCCGAGTTATGTGTTTGTTAAACTTGGTAAAAAAGTGCAGACATTTGTGGGATACGTTTTCCTGATGGCAGGACAGTGGTTTGCGGGGCTGTTATCTTGATACTATTTGATAAAGTCCCCTACATGTTATGTCACAGAAGTTTTCTTAAGAGCTTCTCTCAAGTGCCACAGATGAAAGTATGGAAAATCTCATATAAAGATGTGAAACAATTACTAACAAAGAGATAGAAGGGCTGGCCAGTACTTACCTCAGCTCAGTACAGCCGATAGAAACACAAAAAACAACCGAAAATTTTAGCTCCTAGCTTTCGGAATAAATGTTCCTTCATCAGGGAGGAGAGAGGGGAAAGAAAGGGAAGAAGGGAAAGTGGATTTAGTTACTCACAACCCAGGTTATGAAGCAACAGGGAAAGGAAAACAGGGAAGGTAGCAAGGATGGAGGCATGGTTGTCAGAGGGAAGCTTCCCTCTGACAACCATGCCTCCATCCTTGCTACCTTCCCTGTTTTCCTTTCCCTGTTGCTTCATAACCTGGGTTGTGAGTAACTAAATCCACTTTCCCTTCTTCCCTTTCTTTCCCCTCTCTCCTCCCTGATGAAGGAACATTTATTCCGAAAGCTAGGAGCTAAAATTTTCGGTTGTTTTTTGTGTTTCTATCGGCTGTACTGAGCTGAGGTAAGTACTGGCCAGCCCCTCTATCTCTTTGTTAGTAATTGTTACAGATGAAAGTATGTCCCTGTAGACCCATTAGGGAAAAAAAGAAACAAAGTTGTCATAATTCAGCAACTATAAATGATAAAAATTACTTGTGAATGTCAGGAAATTCACCATATTATCCTCTATAACTTGGTAAAAACCACACATTGATATTTTTATTCATTCTGGGTATATTTTGGATGGCCTCTCTTAGCTGCCTCATGCTGTACAGGTACATGAATGAAGGTTGGTGTCTGTCTCACAGATAGAGGATATCGATTATAATCAGTATAGGCAATAGCTGTGTTAAGTTCATCTAGCCTTGTATTTTCAGTTACTACATTGATATTTCATGTATTATATTGTTATTGTAGAGGAAGCATGTGCAACTTCTGTAAATTAGAAATTGTTATATCAGATTAATATAACAAATAAAAGATAATTTGTAGTTAACAATGGAACACAAACTTTGAAAAGAAAACAATTATAAGTTAACAGATTGATACATGTCAACATACAATTACATACATATCCAGTTTTGCAAGGTGTGCATTGCTCTTTTATACATACTGCTGGCAAACAAATTTTCTGATAATAAAATTAATGCCACAATATTCATTCAGATTTCCTCACTAGTCACTACACACATGCATATAGACAATGGGAAACACTACTGCCTCCGTTAAATGTGCTGATGCCCAAGTAAGATCTTTATCAGCAGATGAGTTATAATCAGAAGAAACAAGGAACCACACTTTCCTTATTGAAAGAAAAAAAGTGTTAAGTGGCAAGTGACATTAACGGAAACACAACCAAAATGGTACATGTCCAAAACTAATGAAAGGCAAGCCTGAACAACGGTGAGCATGCCTGACTAGCCCAGTGAGATGACAACAGGTGTCATTGTCCCTATCCAGAGACCTTGAGTGTGCAAGTAAAGCACTGGCAAACCATGAACCAGGCCTTCATGTCTGGTGGGATTCCCAGAACTTTGCACCCAAGACTGTAGCTGATGGCTGTCAGTGGGTGCTCCCAGAAAATACTGCCATTTCAATATATATCAAAATGAGACTGTGATACCTTCACCACTATACTAGATAATATTTAATAATCTAATACACCATTTTACTCACAAGAAATATACAAATTTTTTAAAACAGAAGCACTTTTCATTGCATAATAAATGACATGACATGCATAATAAATGGCATGACAAAAAAGACAATAACATATTTCAACATTTACTTCGAAAATAAATAGTTTTCATAGAAAAACTCACAGCTATAATCAAAATGTCATTTGATGATACACTTCACACAATATAATTGTAATTATAGTTAAGTAAGTGATTTTAGAATAATGTAACATCAAATCACAACAGGAAATTAGTTATATTAAAAATTGCGAATCTATCAAGAAACAAAGTGATGTTTGTTTCCCAGAATTAATTAGATTTTAAATCTTAGATATGGACTCCACATCAAAGAAGAAAGCATGGGAGACGTGCGAGATGCTGGAAAGATGAAGTCAACGAAGCAATGACGGCGAGAGGTCTTAATGAAGGAGACTGGAATGATGGAGATTGGGATGCAAGAGGTGGCAGCATCTGTAGGAACCTCGCTCATATATAAATATAAATATAATTAATTGGAATATTCAATAAGAACTATTAAAGTTAGGGACATGTAGTCATTATCAGTGGGAAGAACAGAGAAATCCTTTGGAAGTAAATGGGCTTACTTATGTTTCATCTTGTGACAAGGCAATCGGCTATCTTATGAGAGTTGACTTTCCTGCTGGCTGGGCCACCTCGCGGTGCGATGCCTCTAGTTTTACAAGTTACCGCATGTGCTATTGCTTGGGGACCGGAAGTAGATAAGTGGGCTTCAGCTGGCCGACCAGAAGCCAATGGAGGCCCGAACGGAGCGTGTTGACCGCAGATTCCAGTCCTTGAAAGTGGGGAAGGATGTATAGCCATGCGCTGCAGCACGTGGCATCATTCACTCTGCAGATGTTAACAGGTGCAGATGTTTTGCTCTTGATGTTTGCTTGCCGTTGGATTGCAACATTCACTTGTGTTAACGTACCTCTACAATGCCTGGGCGACATTATTTTTGTCACCATTTGCAGTGCATTGTGCCTTTGTATAAGTCTTTGAAGGCAATAGACATTGACCTTGCTGGCCAATTCAATAAGCAAATGTCTTCTGTGGACTGAGATTACCGTTCACATGTGATGTTACTGCTGTTTTTGGAGGCAGTACATGGTTGATCTTGGCTCTTGTATGGGGCAACCATGCAGACATAGTGGCTTTGAAGCTTTCCCTAATCCAAATATTCTTTCATGGAAGACATGGAGTGTAACAGACTTCAGGAATTCTAGCTAATGTCCCATATGGTACTTTGGTTCCAGATAAGCCATTTCTTTTGACAACTAGAAGAAAGAAGAAGCTGAATGCTGTCAAGTACCTCTATAGTTGGGCCAAAGCAGGCAATAACAATTATAAAATAAAGATTTTAATTTATGATAAGAGAAATTTAATAATTGTTTACTGAAGCCAAACAATGAATACAAACACAGCCATGTTTGATTTTGGCAGATGCAGTTTTGGAAGTGGCACATAGTCACACCAGAAGCTTTAATGTAGGTTATAAGATGTAGTTCTGTGTTTAGGTAGTGAAAGTAATGGATTTTGGAAGCATATTGGGAGTGCATATACACTACATGATCAAAAGTATCCGTACACATGGTTGAAACTGACATAGAAGTTAGTGGTGCCATCCATTGGTAATGCTGGAATTCAATATGGTGTTGGCCCACCCTTACCCTTGATGACAGCTTTCAGTCTCACAGGTATACATTCAATCAGGTGCTGGAAGGTTTCTTGGGTAATGGCAGCCCATTCTTCACAGGGTACTGGTCTGAGGAGAGGTATCGATGTCAGTCAGTGAGGCCTGGCACGAAGTCGGTGTTCCAAAACATCCCTAACGTGTTCTGTAGGATTCAGGTCAGGACAATGTGCAGGCCAGTCCATTACAGGGATGTTATTGTCATGTAACCACTCCGCCACAGGCTGTGCATTATGAACAGGTGCTCGATCGTGTTGGAAGATGCAATCACCATCCCCAAATTGGCTCTTCAATAGCGGGAAGCAAGAGGGTGCTTGAAACATCAATGTAGGCCTGTGCCGTGATACCATGCAAAACAACAAGGGGTGCAAGCCCCCTCCACGACCAAACCATAACACCACCACCTCCAAATTTTACTTTTGGCGTTACACACGCTGGCAGATGATGTTCACTTGGCATTTGTCATACCCACATCCTGCCATCAGATCGCCTCATTGTGTACCATGATTCGTCACTCCACACAACGTTTTTCCATTGTTCAGTTGTCCAATTTTTACACTCCTTGCACCAAGCGAGGCATCATTTGGCATTTACTGTCGTGATGTGTGGCTTGCGAGCAGCCACTTGACCATGAAATCCAAGTTTTCTCACCTTCCACCTAACTGTCATTGTACTTGCAGTGGATCCTGAGTCAGTTTGGAACGCCTATGTGAAGGTCTGGATAGATGTGTGCCTATTACACATTACTACCCTCTTCAACTGTCGGCGGTCTCTGTCAGTCAACAAACCAGGTCGCCCTGTATGATTTTGTGCTGTACTTCTCCGTTCATGTTTCCACTTCACTATCACATCGTAAACAGTGGACCTAGGGATGTTTAGGAGTGGCAATATCTTGCATACAGATGTATGACACAAATGACTCCCTATCACCTGACCATATTTGAAGTCTGTGAGTTCTGCAGAGCACCCCATTCTGCTCTCTCAAAATGTCTAATGACTACTGAAGTTGCTGATATGGAGTACCTGGCAGTAGGTGGCAGCACAATGCACCTAATATGAAAAACATGTTTTTGGGGATGTTCGGATACTTTTGATCACATAGTGTACATGGGGATTGGGGACTCAGAGTGAGGGACAATATGTCAACCATGGGTTCCCTGAATGGGCTTCAGAAATGTTTATTACAAGTTGCAGAGACAGATGGTTAGCTGGAATGCCACTTTGAAGAAAGCACAAATTTTGTACTTGCAGAATTTTCATGCTGCGGCACTAGCTTTGGAGATTTGCAGTGAACAAATTGTATTCTGAATATTACTGGTCATTTGTCTTCGGCTTTACAGTACAGAAATATTTGGAATTATTTGGTATAAAACTGTAGCTTAAATCTGAAATGTAACCTCATTCTCGCACAATCTTATGCTGAACTAGATGCTCATGTGCCCATTCTTTGCAGTAAACCACTAAAATTTATTGTCAAATTTTGTTAACTAAATGGAACAACAGACAAATTCTCCTGTGCCACTTAGAGTTATTGATTACAGGCTTCCTATATTTTAATAATCAGTGGTGTCAGAAGCTGAAACTTTGCACCTGAGTGGAACAGTGTGTGACCACGTGTGGTCGCTCCTCTACACTACCAAGAGCCAGAGATCTTAGGAACCACACATCATGCCAGTAGCCTTAGTGGTGAAATTGCAACATTTATGCCTACTGGGTCACATACTGTATTTTGAAGACTAAGAGTATTTCAGTGCATAGTACCTTTATTGTTTGTCAAGCCAGTGTGAATTCAAAGAAAAGAGCACATGTAAAATTCAGGCTGCTTTTAATAACAGAATTACTGGAAACTCACAGGAAGGAACTGCAACATAGGAACTTGTTTCAAACTCTATCAGAATTCATTTTAACTGATAAAACTTCCTAAAAATTTAAGAAATTTTAAACAGATAATAACTGTGCTACATTAATTTAAAGAAAACTCTGCAGCCACATATCAGCAGCTGCTTAAACTACCACCCATAAGCTAGGCATGTCCACAGAAAGTAATTGCTTGAAAGGTTGAACTTCAGCCTTCTCCTACCCCCCCCCCCCCCCCCCACCCCCCCACCCCACCCAGGGTTGTCTTCCACTGTGCTCATACCTACAACTAAAAATCTTTCAGTACCTCCTATGAACATGTATGAACGGATATCAGAAAGGCTGTTCTTCTAGACCCATAAGACCCACTTCTTTTAACATCTTGTATATGAAAAATACTAAGCCGAATTATTTAGGAGTAAAGAAACGACTCACGATAAGGCGGAAGCACTGTGTTGTCAACAGATACACAGACAAAAGGTACAAAGCTTTGCTTTGCTAGCTTTCAGAATGAAAGAGATGGCAGCACACAACTATCTGACACATAGTGGGTAGGGGTAATGGGAAAGGGATGGTGTACACACACACAAATTAACACAACATTGGATTTGGGAGGTGGGGGGGGGGGGGGGGGCGGGGGGGGGGGGGGGGGGCAGTCCAGAATGAATGGCCACTGCCAAACTGTTACCAAAAACAAAATGGACTGCCCAGTGCTGCAACATACAGCAGAGCACAACATGACAGATTTCAATGGCTACTTCACAAGCCTTGCCATCTGGGTCCTCCACACCACTGCCAGCTTTTTCGAGCTGCGCAGATGGGAGCTTTGCTTACAGCACACGCTCCGCTCTCGTAACCTCCTTGGCCTAAACATAATGTAATTCGCAGTATCCCCACCCAATAGTGTGTGTGTTTTTCCTACAGCTTGAGAAAGGAATTTCATTCTGAAAGCTAGCAAAGCAAAGCTCTTTACCTTTCGTTTGTGTATCTGTTGATGACACAGCGCTTCTGCCTTTTGGTGAGTCGTCTGTGTATTCCTAAATAATTTGTTACTCTCAACCAGAACATTCCATGTATTATTAAAAATAGTTAGCTAGTTGACATACTCCACATCATAAATAGCGTGGACATAAATCATGACAATTGCAAATTACTAACATCCTCATGTGAAGATGACAAGTGACTTCTGTATACAGCAACAACACCTATCGAAACTGCTGAGAACTTCAAAAACTTCTCTTACATCTTCTTATAGTTTTTGTGGAGTAATGAGTATTCCATGAGGTACCAGGCTTAAAATCGGACAACATTGACATCTTGCCACAATATTTCACACTGAAACTCACTAAAATTCACATGAATATGGTTAAATGGTTGTCAGCGATAATATTGTGGCAAGATATCAATGCCATCTGGCTACAAGCCTGAAACTTCATTTTATGTCTGAATGACAGTGTGCAATGGAACTAAATATGAGGGTGGTTTGAAAAGTTATTGGAATCACCATGAGAGGTCAGCCCTAGTGCAACTAGTTGTACACATGATATTAATTGGACTGTTGCCTGTAAACACGTGCCACGCCAGTGCTCTAGGAAGAGAGCTGTGGCGCCCATGGCTCTGTCGTTGTTCCTGCGTAGTGATTTGTGAAGATGGAAAACAATCGAGATTGGGGCAGTGATTAAGTACTCCGTAAAGAAAGATATGAAAGCAAAGGACATTCATGCCAATTTCCAGAATACACTGGGGGACTCTGCTCCTTCTTATTCAACTGTTGCCAAGTGGACAAATGAATTTAAATTTGGTCGGGAGAGCTTAGGTGATGATCTGCACAGTGGTCGGCCAAGATGTGTCATTACTCCAGACATCATTCCAAAAGTGCACAAAATGGTCATGAAAGGGGATGAAATTGCTCATACTTGCCAGATGTCATCTGAAAGGGTATATCACATTTTAACTGAAGAATTAGAAATGAAAAAATTATCTGCAAGATGGGTGCCGGAACAAGACAATGCACGCCCGCACACGTGTCCATCGCCATGGCAAAATTACATGAACTAAGGTATGAATTGTTACCACACCCGCCTTTTTCACCTGATATGGCTCAGTCAGACTTCCATCTCTTTCCAAAACTGAAAATTTTTCTTGGTGGACGAGGACTCACTTCAAACGAAGAATTGATAGCTGGAGTTGACAACTATTTTGCACGCTTGGAGGAAACTCATTTTTGAGATGGGATCAAGGCACTGGATCATCGTTGGACCAAGTGCATTAATCTACAAGGAGGATACATTGAAAAATAAAAAAAGTTTCAGTGATGTAAGTTCTTTTTTTCTGTTCCATTCTGAGAACTTTTCAAACCGCCCTTGTACATGTTCTGAAAGGGTTGGACTTATTATCATCTGATCCTTTTAGACTGTGGCTGTGTGTTTAAAGTTATTACCATCATGAATTCATTGTAATGCAATATTTTTCCCACAGGAATAAAGATGAACTATTCTCCAAGAAAGAAACTGTAAAAGAATCACTAAATGCTGCAGCAGTTCAGACAGAAAAAGTACGGCAGGAAATAAAGTCAGCAAACAAAATGCGAGACAGAGGCAAGAAACGGCTTGCTAATGAAGAAAGAAAGGTGGTATTAGACTTTGCTGTAGAAAACAATCCTAACATTTCTAAATAGAAACATGCCTGCACACGTTCTGTTGGGGTGTTTACACTGGTGGGCTGTGTACTTGTTTGTTTCTGTAATAGTACTTTTTCTTTCTCATTGCAAAGTTTCTGCATTATTATAGTTTGTTATAATGGATTGTTATAAGGACTGTAGATATGAAAATTAATTATAATTTTGACAATTTATGGGGGACAAATTTCACATTACAGTTGTTGTCATCACCATCTTTTGTCAAAGTTTTTGGTCACAGAGAAATTGAAATATGAGAAGATGAATGAAATTCTGACATGTAATATATGCCTATGTTGAGAGACCAAATAATTAGTTTACTTATAAAAGGGCAAAAAACATGACTGCGTGCCTGTGACTCACAAAACTTGCACATCCTACTACATGGTTTTGAGATATTTAATTGTGTAGTCAGTTCATTTAGAGGACTACTGCTTAACACATTAATAGTCAGCAGCTTTACTACCTTCATGGTCTCAAATATTTCATGTTTAGCTTTATAGATATGGTGGTATATAAGGCAGATTTTTTAATTATTAATTGGGTCTATTTTGTGATTAAATTTGGTATGAACAAGTGATTTCAACATGAAAAGCAACAGTAACGTCCATAAATCTATTTTGTGATTTAAAATGATCTACACTTTTCTCCCCTGACATTATGTATTGGAAAAGATAACATAAATTTTAATTATCTGCTTAGTGTTGACAAATGACAGAAACACTTTTAAAATCAAATGAAAATAGAAAATTTGCTATTAATTAAAATTTTATGCCGAACCAGGGTTCAAACTCAGACACTTACATTTCACAAATCGAGTGGGCCAAAATCTGAACAATGTGCTCCATTGTAGGTGGCATCCCTAAAAGAACATCAAATGAGCCTCTGTTGAGTTTGGAATGTAGGGAGAGATGTGATGTGAGGGTGAATCAGTCTGCAGGTCAGTGTGATGTGTGGAAATGACTGAATTTGAAGAACAATGTTTGCAGGTGTTTAGGTTTGAGTCTTGGTTTGGCACATGACTTTCATCCACAAATGTTCATGCTTACATTCATAGATGCATGCTGGCAATATTTATTGATTTTAGTGTTAAGGTTCATTGTCTGTAGTACTTTTTTGTATGATGACTAAAATGTAATGGAGCATAAACTTTAATCACTTATTTCATAACATAAAGATTATCTCTAATGTCATCTGTCTAACAGAAAACTAACGCATTAGCTTACTCACAGTTAGAGACAATAAGCTACTAAAGTAACTGACGGAATTGAATTTCTGTTTTCAATGGTAATTTCTGACCTATAATCACACAGTTAACAACAAATTCCTAACATGTAGCCCTCTTACATGTATCTTCATACTGATTCTTCCCAGGGGACATTGACTGTGACAACTCAGGTTCTCAAACTGCAACTGATTGCTTCTTATGCTAAAACGTTCACATACCAGAAGATAGGATCTCATCAAAGAATGCCTGGACGTCTACTACTATCACATTGTGTAGAATATAAATTACCTGTACGTGTAACAGTAGTTTAAACTGTATCACATATTGCAGAGATGACAGAAATGTAAAACATTTAAAACCAATAAATTCTCAGCATTAAGACTACTTTTTTTTCTTTCATTAGAAACTACAGATAAAATAGAAGATAACATTACAGTCTAGGATTAATGTGCAAGGTACCCAACAGTGATTAGATATAACTATGGACTGCAAAAGACAAAGTAGGTGACCTTCAGACAACCATTTGGGGCCATGTGGATTGCCTCAGTTTCTCTGAACACAAGATAGAGTAAAATTTATTCAATAAATTCTGAAGATGCTGCAATTCTCCGAGACATAACCTGTGGTAGCTTTTCACTTTCCTCTGTCCTTTCCTTCACATACATATGTTATGGGTATTCTGTTGCTGCTTTCCCGTTTCTTTCTCCTGCTCGTCCTCAGTGTACATGTTCCACTCCTTTCTTCTGTTTTACCAGCCCTACCTATCTCTTTCCTCATACTTTTTTGTTTGTCTCTTCTGTCATCATCTCCTCATGCTTCACCTCTCCCAAAACTGTATTCCTTCACCTACTTAAGCCTTAAGTCACTTCTAGCCTCTACCTCTCGTCACATGGGCGACGTGAAATATCCAGATGCAAGACCTACCCCATACTCCATCCATCCACTCACATTACAGGCATAATCTACCCCATCAGTGTCAGGGCCAACCATGAAAGCAGTCTAGTTATGTATCAACTCTGCTAATTTTTAGGTATGCATGATCACCACCCAGCTGTAACTTGAGTGAATGGCTTTTGCCAAACAGTGGGAAAGAGAAAATTGGCCACCCATTGGCAGAATATTACTATGGCCACAGCATGCTCAACAGTAATGGCATGGCTGCTTCACAGGCTGTCAAATCTGGATTGACTCCTGGAGGTGGTGCTAATCTCTGGAAGCACAAGGATGTGTTTAAAAGTGGCGTGGTTTGGAAATCCCAGATGCTTCTACCCAATAATCATGAATCTAAAATTAACAAAATTCTAATCCTTTACCATCTACAAATGGAATAGTAATGAGAAATAATGATTCTGATATGGCAGACTTGTGGAAGAATGAGGAAAGGAGACCAATAGCACAAGCAATGAGTCATCCACAGGCACACAAAAAAAATTGAAAAATTTATTAGCTTTCAGATGAATCCTTTAATCAGCAATGAGCTAGGCACTTGCAAATAGCAATCCCCCCCCCCCCCCCCCCTACCCTACACACACACACACACACACACACACACACACACACACACACACACTGCTCAATGTAGCTGTATAGGTGATGGTAAATCATTTGTCTTCTACAACTCAAAACTTATTTTCACCAGAGGTAATTGAGAAACCCTTACTTCATGGGCACACTTTATATTAGGTGTTGATTTGGCAGCAGAAGAAATGTACATTTTCATTCCGCACACACACACACACACACACACACACACACACACACACACACACACACCTGTACGGCTACATTGTGCAATTGACCACATATACTGTGGCACAATGTATTTGTGTGTGTGTGTGTGTGTGTGTGTGAGAGAGAGAGAGAGAGAGAGAGAGAGAGAGAGAGAGAAACTATGCAAGTCATTGAAATGTTGTGCATAAATAGGAATATAAACTCTTCAGGACACTTGAAAATATAATTTTGTTTTATTTTATTTTGTCATTAGTTAACATGGTAAAAATGAAATTTTTATGTGAGTGGTTTGTATAAATTATTTTTTTTCACTCTTGCAAAACTGAATAAGTTAAGGCAGGATCTATATTTAAAAGGCTCATGAATACACAGTAACTAATTACTGCTTTCGTTTTTTCTTCAGGCAACTAAGTAAACACATGAAAAAATTGTTTCGAGTAGCAGTTGCAATAATCAGTATAGAATTTCATCTCCGATATATGTGGACTGTTATAACTAACAGATTACAACCAGATGAAATATTTGTTTTTGAGATAAGGATGATTATGGTTGTTCCTGCAAGAGATAAATTGTCCATTGGTTATGTTTGTGTAGAGTCTGATATTGTTGCCTCCCAAAGCTCTTACTTCTGCCTGGACATTTTTACTTTCATAGTGAGTCCCTCTCGGCAGGGTTAGTGCTATTATCTCTTCATTCATCTTTTTTAACACTTAACATAAAGTGTATTTTTCACAAGAATGAATATGGGTACGTACAGGTGTTGGTAAATCACTTGTCTTCTATGACTTTAAACTTATTTTCATCTGAGGTAAATAAGAAGCCCTTATCTATGCTGGGTTTTGTCTTCCTTTTATGATATTTCATCATCTTTGGTGGACTTTTTTCTGCATGGGCACACTTTATTAAGTGCTGATTGGGCAGTAGAAGAAATGTACGTATGTCATTTGATACACAATAGTATGTCCTGTTCTCTGTCTGTATTAAGAAAACATATATGCAGACATGCGAGTGAAACCTAATAATTAATAGGACTGACAACTATCATACATTTCAATATTGAGTGAACAATTTAATTTTCAAATAAAGCCACCTGATGGCTTACTACATTATATTGAACATAATCTATTACAAATGTTTATCACATCATATATTGCTCTCTTCAACCAGGCTCTGTTAGGTGTTGCTGTTGAGGAAGTTGCAGTTTTAAGTGTTGAGTGATTTCACCTGGTGTACATTCAGAGTATTGGCTACTCATCATTAAATGCAATTGTTACTATTGTGATTGCTGACAAGGGTGAGTTTTTGTTTGGTAAGAACCAATGTTCATATATACATTTATTTTAAATTCTAAATCTGTCACCCCACATTGGGTGATGGTAGTCATGATGGGAATGGTGTTGGTATTTAATTGACTATTGGCATAATGTTTTTCACTTGACATACAGTCAGCAAATAATGTAAGGAAAGAAAGCAAACAGGAAGTATTGTTTACATTCAGTCAATAATGTTTCTCCTTAGCACTCTCCTGATGCCATCAGTGACAGTTTTTGTGAATGAGAGGAAAACTTTTACTTGCTTCTTTTCTTGTTTTCCCCACCAGAAGCTCCAGATATTTTAGGATGCAGTGCCCTATTTATTTATTTATTTCTCCTAGTAGCTATTTCTTTTGAAATTAATTCATAAATGATGATGGATCTTTTCTTTCAAGTACTGTGGCTGCCATATTCCTTTAGCCTGATCCACCAGTGTCTTAATTGCAGTGCACCAGTGATGTAAATAACCACCATGAATACCTACATTATACAGGGTGTCCAATTTAAACTTGCCTAATTTCCAGATACAATTAAGAAAAAAAGTATGGCACATAGATACAATTTGTGGCATCATGGAAAGTAACTCAAAACATTTTGTACAAAAAATTATTATACTTCTGCATTATCTCCTTTTGTAACATTTAAAAATGTCTTGACAATACTCTACCTCAACCCATGCGCACACAAGAACGCCTAGGGTGGTGGAGAGTATTTCATCTACAATTCTTCTGTGGAGATTGCCAAGGCACATACAGATGAGACACACACAATGTCTTTCACATAATCCAGCTGGGAGAAATCCAGAGGGCATTGTGACTGGAGATTGTAGTGATCACTCGGGTGTTCCATCACACCCTCTCCATCGCTTTGGAAATGTTTGGTCCAGAAGCCAAAAATGTGTAAACTCCAATACTGTGGTGCACCATTGTGCTGGGTGATTACATTTGCCTGAAGGGCAAGAGGCTGAGGGACATCAGATTGCTCAGGCGTGCCCTGATAAATGGTTCACATTACTGTTTTCTCCATAAGAAAAATTGTCTTAACTACACTGTCTTTCATCAGCACACAACACACATTCACATTACTGTCTTTGACCCGTTATTGAAAACTGTGTGTGTATTCCGAACCCCAAGTGCAAATGTTGTGCCAGTCATACTGCCCACATTGGTGGAAGTTTTCTTTGGTGGAAAAAATTATGTTTACTAAATAGTTGGGGTTTTGCCAGATCCATTTCAGCTTCTTAATTGCAAATTTGTGGCATAACTGAAAGCCGTTCCACTTTAATGCCTGAACAATTTGAACTTTTTATGCGTGGAAGCAAAGTTGTTTATGCAGTGCCTTGTAAACTGTTAAACGAGGGATGTTTAGCTTTCATGATGCTCATTGAACTGAATTTGAGGGCTTCTTTGGAAGGTGTGTCTGATCTCCTGTATCATTTCATCGGAGGTGTTTTTCCTGCCAGAACCTGACTGTCTATGTACATTCCCCATGGCTAAGAACTTGTCATACTAAGCATTAATCATTTTAGGTTTGGTAACTCCCTTTGGAATTCACCTTGGAATTTCTTTAGACAGCAATGTTGTTGTTGATAAAGATGATCACCTCTTTGTGTACAGAGGACCAGTCTGAGAAATCGTAAAGTTGAGTGAGTTTGCTGTTTTACTTTTCTTGTTGAGGGGACCAAAGTAAATGTTATTTCATCTGCAACAAAAACCAGTCTTTGACATATCCAGCTGTGCAAGCATACACATTATTGTGCAGTCCTTTAGTGGAACAATGCCAACTTCCTTAAATGATAATGGCCACCTAAAACAATTTAGAGGCCTTAGAAGTTACACTTAATTTCATTGTGACTGGAGAACCCATTGAAACCCAACTTGTGACAACCCAAACTGTTGCAGAAACCCTATGATGACTCATTGTTGAGTGAAAACAGTGTAGATTATGTACTTTGACTGGTGTGCTCTATGCAGAAACATGCCTTGTGATATGGGTCAGTGCAAAACTCTATGCAGAAACATGCCTTGTGGTATGGATCAGTGCAATATTATATCTTTCCATTGGACAGTCGTTGAAACTTTGCACTTTTAGGCCAATGAAGCCTTTGCTTTAAATTCGCCTGAGTTTACAAGAGATTTTATACTATTAACTGTCCTCAGTTAATTCACTGTTTTCATTCACACCTTTATTAGAGGCACATTAATCTAAGGAGTCACTTTCATGTCAGTTGTCTTTATTAAAGTTAACAATATTCTTCAATTCTGTATGGTGTTTTACCAGATGAATGTCTCCCACGAACTTTGTCTGCAGTCATGGTACTAAATAAAGCAACTGTGGATTTCATTATCATAAAGCACAAACTAAACTGGTACTAAACAAATTATCCTCATTTAATGTCTGAATAGCCCAGCTTGACAGTAAATTGGTACTACTGTCAAAGATGTATTGGTGCCACAACACACAACAAGACAGTTTTAAGTCATTAATAATCACTCAGAAGATGCTTTAGAAATGAGATATTTATACCAGGGTGTTCACATTATTTTGTTCCTTACCTTTGTTTACAAATTCCTTTGGCCATGTAGTGCTGAAGTACATCATCCTTCGTGCAGCCATATAGTGAAACTTACTTTACTTTTGTTGTCTAACATTTCTGTTGTTTGTATTATTTTTGTTTCCTAAACAGTTCTTTTTTTTGCATTAAGTTTTCTTTGAAGCCACAAGAAGTAGCAGTCTACGTCTTTATACATGTATAAGGTTTTATGTGTTTTCAAACAGTGATTTTACTATGATGTCTCATACTTTTATTGCCTTTGACTAACTGTCTTCACTGACTTAACAATTTTAAAGAACAGAAAGCACTCATCTGGAGCACCAGTTTTTGCACTTTAGATTAATATTTTTAGTGTCTCGTTAGATAATTTTGTGTAGTTTAAGTGTGCAATGTCTTCAATTTCAGAAGTCTTTCCTTATTTTGTGTGTGAAGTAATTTCCACTGTAAAGATGTTAGTTATGAGTTCCATGCTTCAATTAGGCAATACATCTTAATGATGTGAAACAATTCAGTTTGCAATTTAATTTATGTTTTTATATGACTACAAGCTGACCATTAGAGATGTGTTCATATTACAGAAAAAAAATGTATAATAACAAAAGTAAGTATTTAATCAATACTTTCACACTAAATAAACTAGAAGTTCTGATGTAAAAATAATTTTGAGGATTTGGAGGAGTTGCATAGAAGGACCTTTATGGTATACTTTCAATTTCAGCTTTGCTACCTGCCAGACATTTAATATTGTTGTGTAAGTAATCAATGATTTTGGTAGCACTATTGTTCACCTCTTTCTGGACTAAAGTCAGTTTTAATGAAATTGGTTATGTGACTTGCAAGCACTTTCACTTTTAGCTTCTATTGTTTCTTTTTTGTGTTTAGATATAAACATTCATTAAATAATTTTGTCACCATTTTTATTTTCTATATTATAATTTCAATATGTTATTCTTGGTCTTCAGTAGTTATCTAAATCTTTGTTTGGATTTGAAATTTTTTTCATCATCCAATGCGAACAATAGTGGCAATGGTACAACCACTTACATGTTACACGTTGTCACCAGTCTAACACTTTAGCTGAGGATCACGGTGGAACTAAGTTTAACTATCAGGACCATGTGTGACTTCTTTTGAACATGAATTAATTGAGAACATACATATCTGAGAGTGTTGCAAGCTGTAGAACAACTTTCCATACTTTACTAGCCCATTATGAGGTTTTATTTAATGTAGAGAGGGATGTGAAAGTAGTTCATTTTTGTTAAAATGTTGAAAATTTTGTTTCATGAAGTAGTGTGTTCACTTTGAACCATCTGCATGCAAGCTCCTCTGAAATCATGTCATATGCCTCCACAACATTTTTTTCTTTCACCATACTGATTTTATTTTATTGTCTGATTGTGAACTTCAAACATGAAGCTTATGCATTTAGTTATTTTTTAAAAGTTACTTTGTATATTACAATAGTTCCTGTGCTGCAAAAGTATACCTCATTAGTTATTTTCTCCACTTAATTTATAAATTTCTTTGTTGTGATATGAGTCAAATCCAACTTCCCTTTAACTGTTTTGTAACATTCAGTTTAATAATTTTATCAGGAAAATTATTTTTGTAAGTAGATATGACCTGATAAAAAAAAGCAATTGATTGGTTTTACTACTAGAATTTGGCACAGTTTTTGTCAGTACGTTTGTTGTGTCTTTTAAAAGCCTGGATTTAAAAATTATGGGTGTAACAAATCCGTATTAAAGTAGTGAGCTTTGTGCCATGGCCTGACAGGCCACTGACAACACAAAAAATGTGTGCACAGTTTCACTTTGCCAATAAGTTATTGAGATACCACTACCATAAGCTGCTTGATAAGCAAAATTATGGCTAACTCAAAGTCATAAGGGGCCTTTTTTATTTTATTTTTTAGTCATTTAAAAATTACTTTAAAATCATAACAGGTTAGTAACCTCTTCTTTTTATTCGCAGGCAGCACAATAAATGGATCTTTCTTTTTTCATGAGTAGCTCTCAATCCATCTCTACATACTTAGTTAGAAACTACAAGAGAAAAGTACTGGCTGGTTGAAACCGTGACTCACTGTGCAAGGGATGTTTGGAAGGCTCAATTGGGTCCTAATCCATTACATAGTTTTTCTTTGTCAGTTGCAAGGAGATGTTAGCCTCAAAATTCGGTTTCTTGAGGGTATGTATCACAACATGTGGCTTTTTCTTTTAGTTTTGAGTTTGTTTCTTATCCATACAAGTTCATTGTTGTTTTTAAGTCTTCTTTTGCCTGATATTCATTGGAAAATGCCCCCATGCCAGCTGAAAACACACCCTCTGTAGTGTACTTCTTGTCTTCTGCCACAGTTTCAAATGCAGGGACACCGTAGTACTAGGCTCTGTTCTGAGCAAGTTTGAATCTAGTGACACCTTGTTTACCCTGGCTCAAAAAGAAAGTAACAGCCCATTGATGCTAGAGCTCGAACACTGCATTGTCAATAACAACAGGGACAGGCAGATAGTTCTACTATACTAATTATGGCTTCAGAAATCACATTTTCTTGTGCAAGGGCTGTAGCTTTTTAATTCCAATTAACCCAGAATTTAAAATAAGTGTAAACATCTGAAAATGTTTATGGATGCTGATTAAGATGTTTGTTGTAATAGTGTAGCACTTTACTATCTCCTCTGGTTGAATGTCTATAGCATTTCTGTCGAGCCATAGTGTCACAGTGCCCTGAACTTCATCTGAAGTGAAGCATCATCTTCCCAACAGCTTCTTCATCGCCAGAACAGTCTGGACTGTCAGGAAGGTAACCCATCATCTTTAATACTCTCGCTTGGTAAAGACAACTAGTTAGGACGTGTACCACGCAGTGATTTGTGCTTTGTTTAATGGGAGCTGTGGTCTATATGTCATCCGTGTAACTCAACCTACCCAATGGTACTGAGCTTGATAGTGTTGGTCTTTATGGTGGGATTGAATTAGTTTTACTGCAAAACAAGTGATCTGATTCTTGACCACTCCCATCTGTGTTTCTTTTACAGTCCGTACCAACATCCATGTGTGAATGTTCAGGCATCGCTGCTGAGCAGCTCTTCACTTTCACTTAACTATCTGCTGTCCTTTCCCCTCTAGCAGCATGTCATCATTTCCTTGTGAAGGAACCACTCAAAAAGATTCAACAGCACTACTGAATTTCAAATACTTGTCTGCTTCACACCTCTGAAACCTTGTCAATTTCCTTCACATCACTTTACCCATTATCATGTTCCTCCAAATTTTGTCAAAGACTTAGTCTGTGGTGATCCCTTGCTGGTGTTTCTAAAGCATATTACTCTAAGTTTCTGAAATCTCATGTTCTGCAATTCCAAAATAGTAATCTATCATCAGAGAAGATGCTAATCCAAGAAGTAGGACGTAGATAGATGTTGGGTTTAAGTGTGGCCATATATACAGGTGTATACGGGCGTTCTCAGTAGTTTCTTCCTCTCTTTTAGATCACTCTTTCATTATGTTTACAGTTTCTGTCCACAATGAAATTTAGTAAATAGAAAAATTCAACAACGCGACCAATGAAAAATATTTTCAAGTAAGACAGTTACTTCGTTTAGTGTTAACTGCCATACAAAATTTACTTTATCAAGACTTCATCATGCAAATGATGCACCTCAGAATTCACTATCCATGAATGAGCAGCCTAAGTAATAAAGTTTTTACTGACTTTTAATAACAATTATCCTGTGCCCAATAATTATCAGTTTTAATTGACACCGATTGTTTGACATTTTTGTTAAACATGGGGACTTAGGCCCGTAAACTGAAATGCTGTAAACAATGCTAGTTTGGAGTGAAGAAAATAAGGAATGTTGAGAAAACAGTCAATAAATGTGAAGGGATAAAATTTTGCAGTTGTATTTGATAACAAACAATTTCGTTTTGAATGAAGATCTTTTACCCTACTGATTAAACTTCACTTTTAAGCACTGTACTTTTGATGACTTTGAACGCAACTTGTACTAGTGATTCTGATGTGTATGGTGTTATCATAGCAGAGGTGCAATTTTGGATGTTTGTTTGCTTGTGTTAATTAGTTTGGCTCGGTAACTTAAGTTTTCCTTGCAACATAAATTGGCATTTACTTGAAGTATTGAGGCAGTTGCAGCTCATTGTGGTAAGCCTGGATAGCATCACATACGAACACCTTCATATACTGTTTCCATAGATTTATAAAGAAAAATAACTTAAACACTGTTAATTTGAGGTTGTGACTGTCTGACTGGTTGCATAACTTTATTTGCAGGAACATTGTCTTCACAATATTACACTGATTAAATACTGCTAACATTGCCCGCATTCTTATAATGGCATGAGTGTGATGCCCATCTTAGCCTAGTTTCTGCCTTGTCCCTCTCTGCTGCTAAGATGGCCCAGGCTTTCTTGCTTACCATGAGAAAGACTTCCAATTGGTTTGATTATGGCCTTTCATTTCTCTGACTGTGATTTTTTATTTCTAATTCCTGTGACATTATTTGCATGCATACAGTTACTCTCAGAACCCTTTTTTTATGCACATTAAAGTTTCCTGTTTCTTTTTCATATTCTTCTCTTTTTTTCCACCAAATATATCAACCATTCAGAATCCATTCTTTCTTCCAGATTTTGGTATCTCTTCGCATATCCATTGTTTTCTTGCTTCCTTTTGAGGCGGTGTTGTGGCATCTGCAATTTTCCATTTCTGGGTGGAGGAACAGAGAATTGAACTTTACTGCTGTCCAGCTACAACTATCCAGAAATGGTACAATCTCCTACTTAAATCACTGAATGAATTATTAAGTTCATGAAGCACCTCACAATCAGGAATTGTTGTGCAGCACGGAGAACTCCTCTGTCTTTGTTTAAATGCCTTTACATAGATTCACAATATGTAACCACATGGATTATTGTTTGTGATGTCATGAAGTTAACAAGTCAAACATCACTCTTATCTCAAAAGACATAGGTATGTTTACATAAATGTTTTCAACTTTTTATGGGCTTTGATATTCATTCATTGTTGTGATTGCCAATTTGTATCTGTATTGTTGAAATAAATCAGTGTTTCTTCATTGTTCAAGAAGTACTTGCATCCTTCTTTTAATGTGACAAAAATGTTAACACCAATTCCATTTCCCTATCCTTGTGATTGTTAGCAAACAATTTTTGTACTCACCCTATGTGCCATAGAGAGGTGACCTGGAAATTTGTAGGAAAACATCCCTGAACTCAGGAATCAACGGTGACCTTGAACAACCTGGTACACATTCTGGACAGGATCCTAAGTCACCCTTGTCTTCCATTATCTACTACCTTCAACATGCACATCTATGCAGTCTTCTCTGTATTCCTGCACCACATTTTTGTTCATATAGCTGTGACTGCTACTGAACTCATCCTTAAATGAATTTCTGATGCATTATGTTCTTCCACATGCAAATTTTGAAATAAGGTTACATAACTCTCACTTGAAAGGAGAATCTATAGTTTGCACCATGTTTACATGCTCCCTGGAAATCTTCAGCTGTGGTGGGGATATGGGAGACAGTGACAGAAATTGGGTAACTAGAATGAGATTTTCACTCTGCAGCAGAGTATGCACTGATATGAAACTTCCTGGCAAATTAAAACTGTATGTCGGACTGAGACTCAAACTCATGACCTTTGCCTTTCGCGGGGAAGTGCTGTACCATCTGAGCTACCCAAGCACAACTCACACCCCGTCCTCACAGCTCTACTTCCACCAGTACCTCGTCTCCTACTTTGAAGTTACACTTGCCACGTTAATTATTCTTTTGACTGCTGATGCCCATGAGTAAGTCGTATATCACTCTCAGTTTCATTTTTTTCTCTGCCTGTACATTATTTATCAAAGTTAAACAATCAGCACTGTACTGCAATGTACTACCACAAGGGATAATTGCTTTACTTATTTGTAGTGAAAGTGACATCCAGGGAAAGAGATGAACAACTTACTGTACCAACTACAGTAGCAGCAGCTATTATGACAGATAATTTGAGGCCGTAGGCCATTCTTGATACTCATAAGCAAATACATTGATTTATGCTACCATTCTTCTCATATGTAAATAGTGAATTCAGTGGTCATTTGTATTTTTATATGTATGAGTCCGTTAGATGCCTCATAACTGCAATGTTGTTATCAGTCTGTGATCTATAACTTTACCCACCATCTTTCGCATGCATTTACACTGTGGCAGCTGTGCCACTGAAATGTATGAAACGGACTAGAACTGCTCACAGCTAGCTGTGTCTGGTTTATGTTGGTGTGCACACTCACCAATAGGCAAAATTCTGGTAACTTATGTAGAATGCATGGGCATGGGTCAGCAAAAAACAACTGCGGTCTGAGCTGAGCCAGCGTTCAGTGCAGATGCAATTTTCCAGAGTCTGTTTCTGCAAGCCACGGACCATGTTGGTTGAGTATTAATGTGAGCTCCCCACCACTGCAGACAGACATTAATTTAGCATTCTCCATTCGTTTTTGTTTTGTCACATCCATTAAGTACACAGCGCCCCATGATCGCGAAGAAATCAGTGCTCTAGTATTCCCTCCAGATCAGCATTTGAGTGAAACTTTCATTAAAACACTGTTTACTGCAACTGCCAGTTAATAGACATTGCTATTAGAATGTATTTTGTTACTTGTTCATTTAATCATTTATGCCAAATAAATACATTTATGGCTATATGTACTTTATGAATTCCTGTCCTCTTTGGATACTGACATGTAATCAGCAATATGAATATGTTCCCCTTCAACACTATTACTTGATATATTAGCTTACCCTCTTACACCTAACTTTCTGTCAGTTTTAAAGTGATATTTTGGCAGAAATGATGGTATGCAGGAATAATTTTATTGTGTTGTGATATTTGTAAATCTTTGAAAGTTGTAAATATTTTTTTTATGATCTGTGATTACAGAACAGCAGGCAATAAAATGAAAAAGCCACATAACACATACTGATTTTACCTGAATGTGGCTAATAAGATGAGAGTATACTAGGAAAATGAAATGTCTTCTGTAAACCAACTGACATATCTGTAAAAGCTACTTTCAGTTCTCTTCCACAGCTTCATTATGTTGTAAGAAAGACATTTTTGTATAAAAACGGTACCTTTCATGTGGTGTACATGTAATGTACAACAGTCAATAGTTTGTATGGACAGGCTATTCTAAGTTGGAAGTAAATCTCTAGCAAAAAAAAATTGACTAGAATATAATCAACTACAGATTGATCTTTGTATTGTAGGCTGCAACAGTAAAAGTTTTTCATGTCACACAGTCTTACTGACTGATGCTCCACAATGTGTTTTAGCTTTTAAACTCACATTTTAATAGGTATCAAGCAGTAAGGCAAATTAGGCAATTGGGTAGTATACATTGCAACTATTTTTAGTGTAAAGAGAATTCTTGGACATCACAATATTGAAAAAAATAGGCCCACTTGACATAACACTAACATCATTCATCATCGTGATGATTTCAGAAAATACAGTCATGTGTAAGAAGGATGAGAGGAAGGAAGAAAACAAAAGAAGTAAAGTTGAATGGTAAGGGTTGGAATACAAGAAACTGAGAAATGTCTCATGTCCTTGAAGATCTGTTGAAGAGGAGTAATGACTGAAATATCAATTATGAACTTCGTAAATATTTTTAAAAAAACACTGTTTCTCGCAGAAGTTAAGAATCGAACAATGGAGTGTGTTGTGTGTGTGTGTGTGTGTGTGTGTGTGTGTGTGTGTGTGTGTGTGTGTGGGTGTGGGTGGGTGGGTGGGTGGGTGGGTGGGTGGGTGGGGGGTGGGTAGAGTGCATTTTTTATGAAGGCCGAAAGCTTTTGTCGTTTTGTTGTGCCTATTGGCAACTAAACATCTCTGCTATATTGTGAGAAGTTAAGAAAGTTTCACATAAAATCAGTATAGCACATACTTTTAATATCATTCATTTGTGCACTGTCGGTATTTATGAATCTGAAGAATGAATAAACAGCAAACAGATCAAGAAAATGTGATTGCTATAGAGCTTGTAAAAGCATAAATAGAGACTGGTGGCCACAAGTCTGAGAGGAGAAGATAAAAATTTCTGAGGTGTTCTCAGTAGTGATGATCCATGATTGCTTGCAGCCAGTTGTGATTCACTGTCAAGCACAATATTTTATGTGGACACTTGATAGGCGTCAAATTTCCAAATCACACAGTTAATCAGCATGCTGAAAGTATGTCATGTATCTGGTAAGCTCATAATAGCAAGACTGACAACATTGCCAGTGGAAAGTGCTCATCATGGGGGTTGCATGAACCTGTGATGTGTAGTGGGTTGGTGTGTACTACAGTCATCAGTATATTCTGCCAACTTGCAAATCTGAGCAAGCTGCAAAAAAGTTAACGTAATTCTGCATACATAATGACTTAGCAATTGCCAATACTTGGTTTAACAAAGAGATGAGCCATAAATTAAAGAGACAACTGCAATAACTTATATTGCTTACTTTTTTTTACAAAACTATTGGGTATGTGCATGATACCATGTTAACTGATTAACAGTGCTCATTGGCTGCTCAGTGAAATAGTTTAGTAAAGCAGTGTGAGAGAAACTGAGACATACAAGGATAAAATTTTGAGGGCATGGAGTTTTGAAGAAAGAGGTAACGCAAACCATTCTGAGATACTGATGAGATCAGTGTAGACATAGTGAAATGCTGATATCAGATGGAAACCCTTACTGTATAAGCCAATCTACACAATGTTGCAAGAGAAGGCAACTGAAAATGTTGACATTATTTCAGTATATAGGTTTTACCTTGTGTGCCAAGGAGCAAGCTATACAAGATAACTACTGAAGGAAAGCTGCAGCTGTTGAGACAAGAAGAACAATGTGGATTTAGAAAAGGAAGCTAGACAACAGGCACAATATGCAGTCTGTGATCTGTAGGAAAAGCGTTATCATTGTTGTGATAAGCAACATGATGCCTAGCTGTATTTGAGTTGTACATGATGCATTTGTAATATGAGGTATTCTAGAGGAAAAGGTGTTACACCCAAATTTATCAAATATTATCTTCCATATAAAAAATGATAATGCACAAGCAACATCCTAGCCTAATGTATTGTGTTTGCAGTTACTAATATTATTTAATATGAAAAAAACAGTGCATTTATGAGAACAATCTGATGACATATATTGTAAGAAATTCAGTTGGGAGCATTAATACAACAGTGACACACAGAGTAAAGAATATATAAGTGCGATGAAAATAAAGAACCAATTCTACAACTTGTATATTGTGTTTACAGTTATTTAATATGAGAACAACTGGATGACATGTATTGAAAGAAATTCAATTGGAAGCCTTAATGCAACAGTGATGAAGAGAGTGAAGAACATTTGAGCTTTATGAATAATGAAGAACCCATTCTACAAATGTTGCTGTGATATTCCACTTTCCGTTCAGTTGTCTCATTGTATAAGAAAGCTTATCTGACAGAACCATTGATCCCACAAAATGCATGGTTTAAAGTGTAATATATGTTTTTGTAATTGATGACTTAGAAACAAAATCAGCAAGCACAAAACAATAATTTTGAATAAAATAGACAATATCTATAATACGGAAAAATCAATGGTGACAGGAAACTTAACCATTCAAACATGAAAATTGAACACAACCTCACTGAAGTAAGACATATTTAACAAAGTGGGACAGGAAAATGTTTTTAGTGCAGAAGCAAGGCAAGTAGTAGGCATAAGTATATCGAGAATCTGTAAAATTGAGGGTACATGTTGAGTCCTGTGATAGACAGTGAAAATGTTTTATCTAGAAGAAACAGGTTATCCAGCATTGCACCTGGAGTTTATTCTCAGTGAATGACATGAGTTGAAGCAAATGAGCTGCTAAAACCAATAAAAATATTATGAACCAGCTGGTTATTTTATGTATGAATGATAACAGTACACAAAAAAATGAAGATTTGCTATATGAAAATCATTTTTGTTTAAAAAGAAAAGTGAAGCTACCATGAAAATTATTCTGATTTTGTGTTTAGTAATGGACAAAATGGAGAAACATACTCCCATAGCATTTGTGGACCTAGGATGTTCCTCATGATTTTCAATGTCTTGGTCCATGTTTCAGTGTTGAGACAAATGAAATATAGAAAGAAATCGGTGACCTCCAGAAACCAAGTGAAGCTAATAAAAACTGAAACTCAATGTCTTGTTGAAAGGAGCTACAGCATATAACCAATGTGTCTTATCTTGAACGTGAAAAAGCAGTCAATAAACTGAATGAATATTTCAGAAGGAGAATTAATATGCAAGTGGAACAGATTCAAATACTAAGGTTTCCAGGCAGCATGTCCATTCTGGGTTGAAGTAAGGAACAACAATGATGAATGAAACCAAAGAACTGCTTCGTAACATTGGAAATAAGGGTAAGCAGAAAAGTAGTAGAGATGATAATATTGCCTTACACTAAACTTCATAATTTAGCATAGTAGCAGAAGTAGTGAAATCTTTCTACTGCCTAGAGGACAAACACACAATATGGCCACACCAAATGATATCTCAAAAAGAAATTGACAGCAGCAAAGAAACCGTTCTTGAACAGAAGATCATTTACTGATTTTAACTGTTGACATATAGTTGACAGAGTTTGTAAAATTAGCATCTGAAGCCAACATTCTGTGGGTAAGAGAATGGAAAATTATAAATCAGAAGTAAATGAAGTAGCACCTACAAAAATATATAAAAATTAAATATACAGCTAAAATAAGTAATGATGAACTACTGGAAATAACAGGCTCTAAAACAAATGTACGGAAAGCCCTTACCAGATAACGAGGCCGGGCATGTGGTAACTGTGCAAAGGGATCCTTGGACAAAAACTTATCACTGGAAGGAGCGGTACTGATTAGTTATTGTATGCATAGGGAAAGCTATATTTGCAAAAAAGATTATCAACCATATTGAGTGTTAGTGCATGTGCACCTGATTAACACGAGAGAGGAAGAGATGGACATGGCACCAAATGCTGATGACTAGAATGGATGAATATTGAAACCTGTGGTGATAAGTGAGTAATGAAATTCTGTTGGCAACTGATTCCCATTCAGAGGAGAAACATTTTATGTTAAGCTGTCCACACATTTTTTCTGAATATATTTCAAGTCTTTCTTCATTAAACTGCTATCGGTCATATTGACTGAAGGACTAGTGCTTCAAATTTTGTCATTATCAGTAACATGAAGTTTTCAAACTGTATATGATGATGCATGGTCTGGAGCACTACACTGCATTACTGATGACATTGTCCAGCTGGTGGATGCACTCTTTAACCAGGACCGCCAAGTGACAGTGAAGGCCATAGCCTCTATGGTCGGATTGAGCATCGGAAGTGTTCACACCATCATGAAGGAACAGCTGCACATGAGCAACGTGAGTGCCCAATGGGTGCCCCACAGCCTTCAACCACACCAGGAAGCATGTCGAATGGCCCACTGTCTTGCTTATCTGCAGCACTATGATCGGGAAGGGAATGCATTCCTGGCACGAGTGGTGGCTGGAGATTGAATCATGGTGTCATCACTTCCAACCAGAATCAAAACAACAAAGTCTCCAGTGGAAGCATCCAGGATCACCACCACCAAAAAAAAAAGCCAAGTCCATCCACACTAGTGCAGGAAAAATTATGCTGACATTCTTCTTTGACCAAGATGGCTCCCTTCTGATTCACTTCCTGCAGCACAGGACATCAATGAATGCCCAGTGTTACTCGCAAACCTTGACCACCCTTCACCAAGCAATCAAATCAAAACAACCAGGCAATCTCACCCAAGGTAGCAAAATTCCTTCACTTCACCTAGTTTGTCCTCACCAGTTTAGATGTTAAGTTTATCACTAATCACATTTATGTTACTCCTCATTACTTCCAGTTTACTCCCACCCCATAATCTGCACTGATAGGACTGTTCATTCCATTCAAGAGGACCTAAGATTCTTCAGTATTTTACTGAGGGTAACTATGTCAGCAATGAACTTATCGTTGAATATCCTTTCATTCTGAATTTTTTAATTCCACTCTAAACCTCGCTCTTATTTCTCTCATTGCTTCTTCTGTGCTTATATTGAACAGTAATGACAAAAGAATGCATCCATGTCTTGCTTCCATTATCAAACTGAACATCAGAACTCGCCCTCTCATACTTCATCTACATCTACATCTACATGACTACTCTGCAATTCACATTTAAGTGCTTGGCAGAGGGTTCATCGAACCACAATCATACTATCTCTCTACTATTCCACTCCCGAACAGCGAGCGGGAAAAACGAACACCTAAACCTTTCTGTTCGAGCTCTGATTTCTCTTATTTTATTTTGATGATAATTCCTACCTATGTAGGTTGGGCTCAACAAAATATTTTCGCATTCGGAAGAGAAAGTTGGTGACTGAAATTTCGTAAAAAGGTCTCGCCGCGACGAAAAACGTCTATGCTGTAATGACTTCCATCCCAACTCGTGTATCATATCTGTCACACTCTCTCCCCTATAACGTGATAATACAAAACGAGCTGCCCTTTTTTGCACCCTTTACCTATCCAAAAGCCAAGTGATCCTAATCTGACAGAGCTTCAATTTTTTTTATATTCTGCTGTACATTGTTCTTGTCAGCAACTTTTATGCCCAAGAAGTTGAACTGATCATGCAGTAGTTCTTGCACTATCTGCTCCTTCTGTCTTCGGGGTTTTGTGGATGAAATTTTTCCAAAACTCTGATGGTATGTTTCCAGCCCCACAGATTTCACAAACCAACTTGAGTAGTTGTTTGGTTGCCACTTTCCCCAATGTTTTTGGAAAACATGTTATCTATCCTTACTGCCTTATTTAATAGCAAGCTTTCCAAAGCTCTTTTAAACTCTAGTCCTGGATTTCCTGTATCTTCCATACCTACACCCATTTTTTTGTCTATCACATCATCAAATCAGCTTGTCTCCTAGTAGAGACCTTCAGCTTACTCTTTCTGTCTGTCAGCTATCTCCTCTGTGTTTTAAAAGTGGAATTCCCATTTCACTCTTAATGTTGATGTCTTTGTTTTTAATTTCACCGGAGGTTGTTTTGACTTTTCTATATGTTGAATCTGTCCTCCACCCCCCCCCCCCCCACCCCCCCCCACCCATGGATAATTTCTTTTTCAATTTCTTTACTTTTTTTGTGCAGCCATTTCACCTTAGCTTCACTGCAGTTCCTATTTATTTGATACCTATCTGTCTGATTCCTGTCTGACATTTATTACTGTGTTCCTGTAATTTTTTCAGCGCTTTTGTACTACCATCTTTCATCGAGCAGTTGAGGTATTACTTCTGATAACCAAGGTTTCTTTGCAGTTACCCTCCTTGTACCTGTATTTGTCTGTCCAATCTCAATGATTGCTACTTTTATGGTTGTCCATTCCTCTCCAACATAACTGCATACTGTTGTGTTCATCATTGCAGTATACACAGCCTTGGATAACTTCAAACACATCTCACTATTCCTCACTATTTTAGTATACTACTTCTTTTAATATTGGTACTTCTAAACAATTGTCTTAAACTTCAGTCTCAATCAATATCTGATTTCGTAATCTTTGTTTTGTCATGCTGAAGTCCACCTGGAATCTTCTCATTTCTCCAGGCCTTTTGCAAGTATACCTCCTCCTCTTGTGATTGTTGAACAATATATTCACTACTCCTAGCTGGAATTTATTGCAGCACTCAACTAGTCTTCCTCCTCTTTCATTTCTACCACCCAGCCCCTACTCTCCCTTACCTCTCTATGTTCTGCTGCTTCCCCTACTATCACACTCCAATCCCCCATGACTGTTAGATTATAATTTCCTTTTACATACTAAATTATCTGTTGAATTTCGTCATATGCCTTCTCTATCGCTTCACCCCCTGCTTGTGGTGCCAGCATATGTACCTGAATTACAGTTGCTGGCATTGGTTTGCCATTGATTTTGATGAGAGAAACCCTATTTCTAAACTGTTCACTGTAGTTCACCCTACTGTCCTGTTCATAAGGAACCCTACTCCTATTATACCATTTTCTACTGCTATATTTGTCTGACAAGCACTTTTCAGTTTCATTTCACTAAAACTCCACTATATCTAGACTGAGACTTTTGCATTTCCCTTTTTCAGATTTTCTATTTTGCCTACCACTTCAGATTTCTGACATTCTGTGCTCTGACTCATAGAATGTTACCATTTTGTTAGTTGGTCAATCTTTTTCCCATAAGCTTATCTCACATGACAACCTGAAAACCAGTTAATCTTTACTCTTTTCACAATAGTTGTCCATTAACAGTCTTAGTGCATATAAGCAGCCTGTTGTTCCTCTGCTGCTTCTGAATTCATGTTGTTGCTCTTTAGGCTGGTTTTCTTATAACAATCTTAATTTTTCTCAGTACCCTTTTCCAGTATCTTAAGAAAATTTGATAACAAGGTGAGTCCTCTGTAATTGGAAAACTTTCTTGTACTTGCTTTCTGGGGCAGTAATATTATAATGCTCTTCTTTCAGCCATCTGGTACTTTACCATTGCATTCTGTTGATGCATGCTGCCTTGATCACATCTGCTGTTAATTCATCTGGCCCAGCTCACTTGCATCCTCTCGTCTACTTCAAGGCATTATCAGTCTATGCCGTGGTAATAGATGGTTTCTCCACTGTAGGTTCTGGTAAATCCTGTATTCCCTGATCCTCCTCTGTTATCTCCATGCCGTTTAGGAATGTGTTGAAGTACTTTTTCATCACTTCTCTGATCTCTTCTGCATCCTGGACTATACTCCCACTTACTATCACTGTTATGCCTTCTTTGCCAATATGTATAGCAGTTTTGTGTTTCCATTGCTGTCCTCCTCTAGTCTTTGGATGAATATTTCCCAACTTCTCTTCTTTTCTTCCTTCACATCCTTTTTTAAACGTAAGTTTCTGGTCCCTGTATGCCTGTTCCAATGTGGAAGGTTTTGAGCATTTATCACTTAGATCCTATGGGTTTGTTTTTCTTTCACCATGTCTTTGTTTTTCTTTGCTTTGTTCAGTTCTTCAGTAGCTTTCTTTACCCTGTCATTTCACCAGTCAGTTTCTTCAGTTTGCTTTAGCACTTGTTTTTACCACAGACTTGTACAGCACTGTTTACTAATGTTATCGTAAATGTTTCCCATTCTTCACCTGTACAACCTGTTTCATTTGTTGGTAACTCGGCAGTTATGAGACTTTGACAGATGTTCTTGTTTTTTGCTTCCTTTAGTCTTCATTCTTTGATCATAGGCACCTTTCTCGAACAGGTTATGATAGTTATTTTCTGTTTCATATCAGCGCTAAGGAATCCATGACCACTGTCCAGTGATTCTGTCAGTATGATACATCTTACTCTTTCTCCAATGTGTTTGTTGGTTATCACATAATCAGTAACTGAATTGCTTCTTCCATACCAGCCATATCTGGTGACAGTATGGCTGTCTCTCTTCCAGAAGAAAGTATTCTTTGTGGAAAGGTTATTTCTTACTCGGAAGTCTAATAGGTGTTCCCTTCCAGTATTTCTTCCTCCATACCCAAAGCACCCAGCACCTCTCCATATCCTGATCTGTCTGCTTCTATCTGGGCATTCAGATCACCTAGTACCATGATGTTATTTTCCTAGATTTGGTCTTCCAGTTCCTGGAGGAAAACGTCTTTCCTCTCATGGCTACATCCTTATTATGTTGCATACGCTTGTACAATTAGTCGTCCCAGTATTTAGCCTAGCTTTAACAATTCTCTCATTGATACAGGTGTCATCTCTAACAGCATCAGTGTCTCTGAAATACCAGACTCACTCCACTTTTTTTTATTTTTATTTGCTCCTTACCATTTGGTTTCACTTAATTCAAGTTCATACATTTTCCTTCTCTTCATCATATCCACCAGAGTTCCCACTTATAATCTAGTCTGATATTTTGGTCTATTCCATCTGTGGTTGTCACATGTAGGGTTCCTTCTCATGTTCCTAAAGCAAGCATTGAATCCAGTGGATCATCGTTCATTCCAGGGGCGTAAGAAGATGAGTGTGGATTTGATTTATTCACTCTGATGCTTGTTCTAGTGCTGAAACCAATACACTCATACACAACGGTTGACTTGTTAGGTCTAACACAGATGAGTGAGTCATGATGTACTTTTATCCTGTTGACTGGGAGGCCACTGTGTGGAGAGATCTGCAGGGGGCTGGGAGTTGCGGTGCACTGCTGTAATCATAGTGACCGTGAGGCCATTGTGTGGGAGAGATCTGCAGATCGTCTGCGTATTTGGTCATTTCATGAGTTCAGAAGCATCTACCATGTCTTCATCAAGCTCTGGACCCAAATAAGATGGCAGTACAGAAACGTTTGATGAATTATCACTACTGAAGTTAGAGAAGACTAACCCACATATCCATATTTATCGAAGGGCAAATGATGATTATTCATAAAACTGAAGTCAATTGATAGAAAGTCCTTAACATTGATCAGTGAAATGATTGTAACAAAGAGCATGTTATCTTTGGTGGCGAGTATTCGATAGATTTAGGAGTAACTTCAAATGTATTCCAGAGAAATATGTTGGGTCCCATGCTGTTCATGTTGTATATTAATGACCTTCCAGGTTATACTTACAGTAATATGAAGATTTCTCATTGATGATACAGTTATCTGTAATGAAGTCCTGTCTGAAAAAGCTGCACAACTATACTGTCAGATCTTGATAGGATTTCAGAGTGGTGCAAAATTGGCAACTTGGTTTTCAGTGTTCAGAAACGTAAAATTGAGCACTTGACAAAATGAAAAAAATCTAGTATCCTATGGCAACAGTCACAACTATTTGGAGTGGTAATGAATTAACTCATATGAAAACTTGAATATGACAATTTGTGGAAATGTGAAATGGAACAATCACGTAGGATCAGTTATAGGTAAAGCAGTTGGCAGTCTTGGCTTATTGGTTGAAAGCCAGGGAAAATCAGTCAGTGTACAAAGGAGATTCCTTACAAAACACTGGTAGAGCTCACTCTAGAACACTGCACAAGTGTGTGGCACCCATACTAAATGCGACTAATATGGGATTTTGAATGTATTTGATGAATGACAAAATGAATGGGTACAGATTTGTTTGTGATATTTCCCTTCCTTTGGTTAAATCACATGGAACGCTCACCAAGTACAACTTTAAACAGTTTTATTTTGCAACAGAAGAAATAACTTCACTGATTTGGTGTTAACACAAAACTAACTTCTGAAGAAAAGGAAATAAAAAACTTTCTTGACAGAGTGAATGCTCAAATAAACTTAAGTTCCAATAAGTAACAACCACTGGTTGAATCCTTTAAAGTCTATGTCATTGTAGTTTGTAACACTGACACTAAGGCTGAAACTTTCCAAGTGGCGAAGATGTAGCAAAACAGAATACCAAGTCCTCTCCATTCAGCAGTATCCTATTTGGCCAAATCACAATTCAGGGTGGTGGCAAAGACTAAGACATGGTAGCACGCCGCTCAGGAGAGGTCTTCCCAATGTGGCTGGCTGAACCAGAGCTATTGGCTGCTAGTGCTGTGCAGGCCTAAATAAATAGTGGTCTCGCAGAGTGACACTTCTTTGTGATTGGCTCAAACTTACTTTTGGCGGAAGTAAAAAATAGTTTGGCCTGCATGCACTGATTGGCGCTGCGTGTGGTCCTTAGAGCTGCTGCTGGCCTGGTCATTATTGCCATCCTGTGTTAATCTGCTAGTAAGCTGGCCAGTTTTAATTTCCACCTCGTGCAGGCTAGAGTACCGCTATCGTGGTGTATGTTGTGTGGGTAGCTGTTGGTGCCTATTGCACTAGCTGTCACAGCTTTTTAATTCACAGGTGAATACCACAGAGATTAATTTTTTTTTAAATAAATAAGAATAAAAAAGTAAAAATAAGACACTTGAAAGTATATATTATCCCATGAAAAAACTGATTACAAAATTTCAAGAACAAACTTCAAGTAGTGAATCTGGGAATGTGCTGCAACTCCCTGTGTATCACTCCATGAGGGAGTGTTATTTATTTATTTTATTCACACGTCAAGTTCCATAGGACGACACTGATCCCTGGGGCATTCCCCACTTGACAGTACCCCACTCAGACCTCACATCAAAGCTGTTATCAACATAGTTGCTAAAGCAAGAGACGAACCAATTGTGAGCTACTCCCCATATTCCATAATGGTCCAACTTCTGGAGCAATAGTTTGTAATCAACACAATCAAATGCCTTAGATAAACCAAAAAATATGCCAAGCATTCGAAATCTTTTGTTTAACCCATCCAGTACCTCACAGAGAAAAGAGAATATAGCATTTTCAGTTGTTAATAACTTCCAAAGCCAAACTGTACATTTGATAGCAAATCATTTGACATAGAATGATCAATTTTCCTTACAGACACAGCCTTTTCAATAACTTTTGCAAACATTGATGTCATAGAAATAAGTCTAAAATTATCTACATTACCCCTTTCTCCCTTTTTATAAAGCAGCTATACTACTGAGTACTTTAATCACTCAGGAAACTGACAATTCCTAAAGGAAAAATTACAAATATGGCTAAATACAGGGCTAACATGTGCAGCACAATACTTTAATATTCTGCTAGACACTCCATCATAACCATGAGAGTCCTTAGTCTTCAGTGATTTAATTATTGACTCAATCTCCCTCTTGACTGTATCACGGAGGAGTATTTCAGACATCAATCTCAGAAAGGCATTTGCCAAGAAAATTATATAATTTCTGGTAGAAACTAAATTTTTATTTAAGTCACCAGCAATGCTCAGAAAGTGATTGTTAAATACTGTACATATATCTGATTTATCAGGACAGAAATATTTTTACTGCGAACTGACTTTATGTCATCAACCTTGTGCTGCTGACCAGACACTTCCTTCACAACTGACCACATGGTTGTAATTTTATCCTGTGAATTAGCTATTCTATTTGCATACCATGTACTCTTTGCCTCCCTAATAACATTTCTAAGCACCTTACAATACTGTTTGTAAGGGGCTACTGTAGCTTGATTGTGACTACTTCTAACATTTTGATATAATTCCCACTTTGTTCTACTAAATATCCTTATTTTAGAATGTTCTAATGGAAAGCAACTCTCAAAGATCATGAGAAATGTGTTAGGGAAAGCGTTGTATTTATCGTCTATGTTATCGGCACTAAAAACGTCATGCCACTCTTGTTCTTTGGAAGGTTTAAAAAACTCTCTGTTGCTGGTGGATTAACATTCCTACATAGTTTGTAATTAAATATCACATATGTTTGAGTACAAAAGCCTTTTATTCTTAAAATTTGTGCGTTGTACTCTGAAAGGCCAGTCACACTTGTACTAACAGAATGCACATCTAGTAATGAAGAATGAATAAAAATGTTGTCTATGGCTGTGCTATTGTTCCCCTGCACCCTAGTTGGAAAAAAACACAGTCTGCGTCAGATCATATGAATTTAGGAGATCTACCAGCATCCTTTTTCTAGCACCATCATATACATAATTAATATTAAAGTCACCACATATGACTAATTTTTGGTTCTTCCTACAAAGTGAATCAAGAACCCTCACTAGCTTGAGGAGAAATGCTCTGATCAGAGTTAGGGGACCTATAAGCAACAACAATTAGAAGTTTAGTTTCACTAAATTCAACTGCCCCTGCACAGCATTCAAATATCTGTTCAGTGCAGTGTCATGATACGTCTATGGACTCAAATGGAATACTGTTTTTTTTTTTTTATGCACATGGCCAATCCCCCACACTGCAAGGAACTCCTTGAAAAACAGCCAGCTAATGTATCCTGGTAAAGGAAGCTTCTAAATTGTCAAATTATTTAAGTGGTGCTCTGAAATACCAACAATTTCAGAGTCAACATCTATCAGCAGTTCACTAACTTTATCTGTAATACCTCTTATATTTTGATGAAATATGCTAATTCCTTCTCTACTTGGAAACAGTACATCCTAGGAAGGTGAGCCCTTAGTTAGAGGGGCTTCTTTTAAGCAGGTATGCCTATTAGCTGATATCAGTCTAAAAAAAAAATGTGCAACTCTAACACCAACTACTACAGGAATTTTTCCATGAGAGACACCACCACCACCACCACCCATTACACTGTCACCTATAAGCTTAGCCAACCTCCCCTTTCCATACCTATTGTGGTGCAGGCCATGCATAGTGAAACCTGATCTACCTGATAGATCCAACTGGCACCACTGGGATGTGCCATAAGCCAATCCCCCCCGCCCCTCCCAGCACCATGTTAACATGCCTAACAGCCGTGTTAAGGTGAGGCCGATCATGATGCTGAAACAATTGCACAAAATGCATATTAGCGCCACCTAATTACAACATTCACAGACATGTTTAATCCATCATTTTTCCTGCACCCTATACATGAATTGGACAGGAAGCAGCACTAATATCTGGTACAGTGGAAGTTATCCTCTGCCAGGCAATTCATATTAAAAAGTAAAGTCTTATGGTGTGATTGGCAGGGCAACCTGATGGGCAGGTTCAGATGCCCGAATTGGAAAGGTGTTTGCTATCCTTCGCATCCATAGGCATCTTTTCTTCATAAAGTGTTACCGTTGTTTGTTTATGTGTACCTGTTAAATGTAAGTGACTGTAATGGGTATATATGTAGTGTGCTGTCATGTATGTGTGGGATGATGATGAGAGAAGGGAGAGGGTAAAATCCTGTGTCGGCACATAGCCTACTCCTTTCGAATAGCGCCAAGGGGGCTGCTGAACTTAACACACACATCCAATGGGCATATTACCATCAACAGTGTTGCCTTCCATAACTCCATGTGGCACTGTGGACATTGGCACAAAGATTGGTGATCAGCAACTATATGCCACCATCCATCCTATCCCTTCTGTCGTGAAGGCAAAGAGAAAGTTGTCAACAGCAGGTGGTATACTTGGATAATCAGGCGTCCAAGTGGTGGTCACGTCCAATGGTGCTGAACTTCGATGATATGATGGAAACCGGTACATCCACTGTGGCATGACCATTAACACTTCATAGTGGTCTGCAATTTGTGGCTATAGATTTAGAACACTGAATTTTAATAAAGCAAAGGAACCAACTATCTAATTCATTATTGACAGTGAAATCAGGCAAATATATTGCGTATCATGAGAAATATTCTTTTTAACATGAAAAGTTTTCAGATCCTTAAACTGCATAAGTAAAGAAGGAATATGAGCTTCTGGTGACATACTGTTTGTCTCTAGTGCTGATATAGTTCAACAATGCGTAAAAGAACTTGGGGGAAAAAAGTAATTACTGTCATGGAAGGGCAGTGTAATTTTATTTATTCGACAGCTAGTGTCCATACATTATCAGCTCCTGTTCAATGTAGTCATGTCATATTGTCTTCCTTGGGTAAGCCATAATCATTGTACGTCATGAAGGAGCAAAGCACTGTACTAAACTTTTGGAAATATACCTGTGTTATTGGCATACTCCAATAATAATTAGAATAATAATAATATTTACTTTCATATGTGATTGACAGTGTTATTATCATGCATTCATAGCATACCTCAACAGAATCTCTGAAAGTGTAAGCCAATTTCATAACTTGGCATTATGTCATCATGCTGTATGTTGGCTGACTTGAAACATGAAAGATGATGTTTGGTAAGTCACATCATATATTCAGGCTTGTCTGGTGTGTTTGTGCGTTTTATTTATTGTGCCTTGTTTTAATACAAAGATTCCAAGACTTACCAAGCGGGAAAGCGCCGGCAGACAGGCACAATGAACAAAACACACAAACACACACACACACACACAGAATTACTAGCTTTCGCAACCGATGGTTGCTTCTTCAGGAAGGAGAGGGAAAGATGAAAGGATGTGGGTTTTAAGGGAGAGGGTAAGGAGTCATTCCAATCCCGGGAGCGGAAAGACTTCCCTTGGGGAAAAAAAGGACAGGTGTACACCCGCACGCGCGCACACACACACACACACACACACACACACACACACAGACACACACACACATATATATCCATCCGCACATACACAGACACAAGCAGACATATTTAGGTAAAGAGTAAGGGCAGAGATGTCAGTCGAGGCGGAAGTACAGAGGCAAAGAAGTTGTTGAAAGACAGGTGAGGTATGAGCGGCGGCAACTTGAAATTAGCGGAGGTTGAGGCCTGGCGGATATCGAGAAGAGAGGATATACTGAAGGGCGAGTTCCCATCTCCGGACTTCGGATAGGTTGGTGTTGGTGGGAAGTATCCAGATAACTCGGACGGTGTAACACTGTGCCAAGATGTGCTGGCCGTGCATCAAGGCATGTTTAGCCACAGGGTGATCCTCATTACCAACAAACACTGTCTGCCTGTGTCCATTCATGCGAATGGACAGTTTGTTGCTGGTCATTCCCACATAGAAAGCGTCACAGTGCAGGCAGGTCAGTTGGTAAATCATGTGGGTGCTTTCACACGTGGCTCTCCCTTTGATCGTGTACACCTTCCGGGTTACAGGACTGGAGTAGGTGGTGGTGGGAGGGTGCATAGGACAGATTTTACACCGGGGGCGGGGGCAGTTGCAAGGGTAGGAGCCAGAGGGTAGGGAAGGTGGTTTGGAGATTTCATAGGGATGAACCAAGAGGTTACGAAGGTTAGGTGGACGGCGGAAAGACACTCTTGGTGGAGTGGGGAGGATTTCATGAAGGATGGATCTCATTTAGGGGCAGGATTTTAAGAAGTCGTATCCCTGCTGGAGAGCCACATTCAAGGTCTGATCCAGTCCCGGGAAGTATTCTGTCACAAGTCGGGCACTTTTGGGGTTCTTTTGTGATATATATAGAAAGAAACTTCCACATGGGAAAAATATATTAAAAACAAAGATTCCAAGACTTACCAAGCTGGAAAACGCCGGCAGACAGGCACAAGAACAAAACACACAAACACACACACACACACACACACACAGAATTACTAGCTTTCGCAACCGATGGTTGCTTCTTCAGGAAGGAGAGGGAAAGACGAAAGGATGTGGGTTTTAAGGGAGAGGGTAAGGAGTCATTCCAGTCCCGGGAGCGGAAAGACTTCCCTTAGGGGGAAAAAAAGGACAGGTGTACACTCGCGCACACACACACACACGCACACATATCCATCCGCACATACACAGACACAAGCAGACATATTTAGGCAAAGAGTAAGGGCAGAGATGTCAGTCGAGGCGGAAGTACAGAGGCAAAGAAGTTGTTGAAAGACAGGTGAGGTATGAGCGGCGGCAACTTGAAATTAGCAGAGGTTGAGGCCTGGCGGATATCGAGAAGAGAGGATATACTGAAGGGCGAGTTCCCATCTCCGGAGTTCGGATAGGTTGGTGTTGGTGGGAAGTATCCAGATAACTCGGACGGTGTAACACTGTGCCAAGATGTGCTGGCCGTGCACCAAGGCATGTTTAGCCACAGGGTGATCCTCATTGCCAACAAACACACACACACACACACACACACACACACACATATATATATATATATATATATATATATATATATATATAAAATAGAAAGAAACTTCCACATGGGAAAAATATAATAAAAACAAAGATTCGAAGACTTACCAAGCGGAAACCACCGGCAGACAGGCACATGAACAAGACACACACACACACACACACACACACACACACATATATATATATATATATATATATATATATATATATCAAGGGGGAAAGTGCTGGTAGATAGGCACAATGAATAAAACACACACACAGAATTTCGAGCTTTCGCAACCGGCGGCTGCTTCGTCAGGAAAGAGGGAAGGAAAAGGAAAGATGACAGTCTGCACATGTCATTAGGTCATTGTTTCCTTTGACATTGTGGAAAACAAACTAAATAAATTCTTTTTGTTTTGTCACGTTTATGGGATTGGAGTAAGTGGACTTCTTCATCACTAAACAGTGAGCAGCTTTCATGTTGACTTATGTTCAATTTTACAATGAAGAATGATACCTAACAATTGTGAACAGGTAGACATCACTCATGAATTAATCCCGTACTGTCAATGAAAGCCTTCACTATATTTGACAGAGGTTGCTCAAAACTAGGGCATATAATAAAGGTAGCAAGGAAAGATATTGAGAAAATTCATTTAATCAGTAAACTCTTCAACCCAGTACTATATGAAATAATGAAGAAAATTTATAGGAGAGGAAAATGTAGTTCACAAAGGTTGTACTGCAGTACAAATGTAACAGTACAGTTCTGGCAATATTCTTTCCTGGAACAACATCTAATGAGAGATAACATATGAAATTTTAGCACCTTTGGTTTTCAACAATATGTTTGTACATAGAATTTAATCCCTAACCTAGCTGCTGTTAATAATACCAAGTGTGATCAGATGACATTAGTTAAGGCATGTTGTAACACGTGAACTGTGTAACTATAAAACACTTTCTGCAATCTTATATTAAGATTAGGTCTATGCACTAATGCAAATCAAGGAAGTAAGTTACCATAATTTCTATTTTATGACACTAGAAGGATTACATCTCTGTGAGTGTGCTGGATATACAGGGTGAGTCACCTAACGTTACCGCTGGATATATTTCGTAAACCACATCAAATACTGACGAACCGATTCCACAGACCAAACGTGAAGAGAGGGGCTAGTGTAATTGTTTAATACAAACCATACAAAAATGCACGGAAGTACGTTTTTTAACACAAACCTACGTTTTTTTTCAAATGGAACCACGTTAGTTTTGTTAGCACATCTGAACATATAAACAAATATGTAATCAGTGCTGTTTGCTGCATTGCAAAATGTTAATTACATCTGGAGATATTGTAACCTAAAGTTGACACTTGAATCCTCCGATGTTCAGTTGCGTGTTGTAACAAACGCGGGCCACAGTCGGCGAGCAGCATCTGCAGGGACATGTTTACGATGACGACCGTGTTTAGGAGTGTGGCTGTAGTGCACTGTTGTGGTTTGGTCTAGCTGTCATGGTGTCCACATGTAGTGCTTGCTGCTATTGTTATTCTGCATTCGTCTCCGCACACAGACCAACTGTAGTACACCGTGTTCCCAGATGTCTGTGATAGTGTAGTGTTGTAGGAACTGTGACCATGGTGTATTCGAACTCTGAAAAGGCGAAGATGATACTCATCTATAGCAAGTGTCGTCGAAATGCAGCTGAAGTCTGCAGGGTGTATGCAGAATGGTACCCGGACAGAGAGCATCCAATGTGCCGCACATTGCAAAACATCTACCGCCAACTGTATGCAACAGGTATGGTCATAGCACGCAGACGGGTCCATAACAGGCCCGTCACAGGAGAAGCGGGTGCAGTTGGTGTGTTAGCTGCTGTTGCCATGAACCCACACATGAGTACACGGGACATTGCGAGAGCCGGTGGAATGAGTCAAAGTAGTGTCATGCGCATACTGCATTGTCACTGCTTTCACCCGTTTCATGTGTTGCTACATCAGCAATTACATGGTGATGACTTTAATCAGCGAGTGCAATTCTGTCAACGGTCATTAACAGAGAATGTGTTGCAGTTCTACCTGTTCACCGATGAAGCGGGTTTCACAAACCACGGGGCAGTGAATCTACACAACATGCATTACTGGTCCGTGGACAATCCTCGCTGGCTCAGACAGGTAGAGGGACAGCGAGCGTGGACTGTAAATGTATGGTGCGGAGTCATTGGTGACCACCTCATTGGTCCTCACTTCATTGCAGGGGCCCAAACAGCTGCAACATACATCGCATTTCTACAGAATGATCTGCCAACGTTGCTCAAAAATGTCCCACTGGAAATGCGTCGACGTATGTGGTATCGGTATGATGGTGCACCTGCACATTCCGCAATTCACACTAGGCTGACCCTTGACAGATGTTCGACGGGTGTTTCATAGGACATGGAGGACCCATAAATTGGCTAGCCCATTCTCCTGATCTTACACCTCTGGACATCTTTCTGTGGGGTATGTTAAAGGAGAATGTGTACCGTGATGTGCTTACAACCAGAGGATATGAAACAACGTATTGTGGCAGCGTGCAGCGATATTACACCAGATGTACTGTGCCGTGTACGACATTCATTACGCCAGAGATTGCAATTATGTGCAGCAAATGATGGCCACCACTTCGAACATCTATTGGCCTGGTTTACGAAATATATCCAGCAGTAATGTTAGGTGACTCACCCTGTATAATGGAGACTCTCAAGTGACTGCTCTAGGTGTCATTCACATTGAGTAAACTGTTCAACAGATTTTTCCCTTACATGTGACAAGACATCTGGCTGGTTTGTTTCTGGACTGAGGAAAACCATATGGTGTTAACTGACGGTACAACATTCTTTGTGACCTATACAAATGATTATTCAAAGGACAATCTCCCTTCTGTGTTTTAATATTGTCCTTCCTTCCGAAATAATTCTTGTAATACATACTTGGAGTTATGCTGTCATACCATTTTATTCAATATAATGAGGCATTTCAGGAGATTACTTTAAGTTTCTATTGTCTCATTGTTGTTGCTAATAATGCATCAAGCACTGTGAAATTTCTAGCCAGTGATTGTTAATTATATATAGTTTCCAGTTAGTGTCTGAGATGTGGGTGGAAAAAGTTGATCTAAATTCTCAGTTGAGGAAACTTATCTTAGTTTTAATTGTACCCATCATGTTTTGAATATACTTTCACTGCATATGATGGGCACAACACTTGAATTTTTAAGGACTCACTGAGGTTACTGGTCCTGCATATGATTAGAAACTTACTTGACTGTCACCTGTGAAGTTTCTCAAGACAACAACTCTTAGTTCATTACAGAAATGAAGCTGTTTTTGAATGGTTGAAAATGGCTGGATTGAAACACAAATAAATCATGACTTTTATAGCAGTATAGAAAGTTGTTTAGTAGAATCACAGAAACTCCATCAGATGTTTGAAGTTCATTCAGCAGCAAGAGATTTAAGAAAACTTATTTACAAAAAGATGTATGATATAAAGGGATTACACAGACATAGTATTTGGTAATTATGAAAGCTGCTAAGGATTTTAATTCAAGTATGCTCAAAATATTTGTCATGGACTTCCAGTGTTGAATATACTATTTATTGCAGATAACATTTGTAGCAGCATACATGGTGCACAATAGAATAAGCTGGAAATGACAGTTGACACCTATCAGAAATTGTTTAGTGTATGATGGCAATTTTTGAGTGGACTCTAAATGTTCACACACACTGCAGGTGAAATATTTTTTTTGCCAGATATTTAAATCAGTATCTGGCCACAGTGATGTGTCAGATGTGACCTGATTAACTACATTGTGAAACATTCATGTACACAACCTTTAGAAAGATAGTTCATGGCTGAATTTGTTCTGAAACTTTCATCACAGCTCAAATTTTTGTTTTCTATTGAAGATATGTTGTGAATGCTGGTTCTTCAGATAAGCTTGAGGGGGGAAATTGCAACTCTTCATCCATAGCTAAAGTCTTACCATGATTGATTGCATTCACATTATAATGTCATAGAGGGATGTTTAGTATAGAGGCTGCAGTTTACTTGGTGTAGCAGAACACCAAGGAGGGACTTCATGGATCTTGATGTGCACAGGAAGTTTTTGAAACATCTGTAAATAAAGCTGGAACCATTGAGATTAACATTCACATGAACATGAGATACGAGAAACCTTTTTCTGTGTGTCTACGCTTCTTATAATTAGAACAATAGTTAGAACATATTTTGAGCTCAAATGTAGTGAGGTATCATGAACAGAATGACCTCCTCCACGCCAAACAACATGGGTTCCAAAAAGTGGTCATGTGCAACACATTGCTCCCTTTTCTCACAGGGCAATTTAAAAGCCATTGATCAAGACAGTTCAGTAGATATAGTAGTTCTTGACTTCCAAAAAGCATTTAACTCAATATCATACCAGTACTTATTAACAGAATTGAGGTAATGGGGATATGAAAAGAAACTAGTGACTAGATTGAGAATTCCTGGGTATCAAGGATACAGCATGTTATCTTGGATGGAGAATCGTCAAGAAATGTAAAAGTTAACTTCAGGTATGCTCCAGGGAAGGACCTTTATTTCCCATGTTGTTTATAATGATCAGGCAGACAATATTAATAGTAACATCAGACTTTTTGCAGATGATGCCGTTAGCTACAATGAGGAACTCTCTGATAAAAGCTAAACATGTTTCCAGTCAGATCTCGATAAGCTTCCAAAGGAGTGCAGAAATTGCCACTTGCTGTCTAAAATTTAAGGAATGTAAAATTGTTCACTTTGCAAAACAAATAAAATTTGTATTTTATGACTATGGAATGAATTCAAATTAAATCAGCCAATGCAGAAGGAATTAGATTAGGCAGAGGTGGTCATTTACTATGTGCTACAGCACACTGTAAATATTGCACTAAAATATTCCATTTCTGTTCAAATGCAATCTGGAAATTGCACTAAAATTACACCATTTCTCATCGTATGAAAGCGAGAAACTGCACTAAAATTATACCATTTCTCTTTGAATGCATGCAAGTATGCAAATGAAATGGACAAAAACATGTTTTGAAGCACACACTATGCAATAACTAGAAACCAGTGTCAAGTGCTGAAGTGATGGTCAGCAGTATTTTTCTTAGAAATAGCATGTAGCATATAGTGCAAGCATAAAGTGTGAGGGATTTTTGAGAAGCTATTGTCATAACCACATTGTGGCCAATTGATTTTATGCACAGACAAGCAATTCATGGACCCAGGTTCAAGTCTTGCTTTTACCAACATTTTTTTCATGTTATCTTTTATTCATTGGAATGTTAAAATATTAATTATAAAATTGAAATATATGTGAACAGTTAAGTTTATAAAAAAATTAATGTATTCAATTTAGTTATGATTACTACCTTTATAACTCAAAGGCTATAGGTTAGATGGAAGAAAAAAAGTGATTATACCAGGAAATTTAGGTGAAAGTGTTCTGTGTAGAAGATCTGAGAAACAGGGCCATTTCCAATAGATCTTTGGAGGAAAATGTGAGATTTGAAGAGTTAGGTAGATCTACTTCAAATGTAAATCTGAAAACAGAGGGGCATGGGACAAGTCATGCCGATTTGGCTTTTGTAACAATGAAAATTTGAAAATACTTGCAAAATATATGGATCAGCTTCTTAATTGTCCAGAACCAGTCCATAAGCTCGAATACTCAAACACTGATGAAAATCTAGAAGATTTACCCTCAACTATCAAAGAGATTGAAGAAGTTATTAAAACCTTACAAAGCTAGTGGAGAAGACTGTATTGCAGCAGAACTTTTGAAATGGTCTCTACCAAAAATTTAAAAAATGAGCTAAAAGTAATCTTTGAGAAACCATGAGACATAGAAAAACTCCCAGGAGAGTAGAAGGTAGCCGCAATACATCCACTGTATAAGAGGGACAATAAACAAGACGTGTTCAACTACAGAAGAATCTATTTGCACCCAGTTGTGTATAACATATTTTCCAAGATTATACCAAACAGAATAGAAATAACACTGGAGTGTTATTTAGGTTTACCTCAATCTGGTTTTAGGAAGGCCAGATCGTGTTCTGAACAAATATTTATTCTGAAATCAATCTTTTGCCACAGGTTACTGGATTCACAAGATGTTTATTGATTTGCAAAAGACCCTTGATTCCATTTACAGAAACTATTAATCAAATAAAACTATGTGAGCTGAAGCAGGTTGGTTGCTCTTTCAAGTCCCTCGAATGTTTGCCTGAGTGGGTCGCAGGAAAAAGTGAAATGCTGTCTAAAGCTTTATAGCTTTAGACAGCAATTTGCTTCACCTGGTCCTACTCAACCCAACAAGCCACCTTCCTAGATGTTGACCTCCACCTCAGAGATGGCTACATCAGTACCTCCGTCCATATCAAACCTACTAACCACCAGCAATACCTCCACTTCGACAGCTGCCACCCGTTTCGTACCAAGAAGTCCCTTCTGTACAGCCTAGCCACCTGTGGTCGTTGCATCTGCAGTGATGAGCAGTCCCTCTCCAAATACACCAAGGGTCTCACTGAAGCCTTCACTGACTGTAATTATCCTCCAATCCTTGTACAAAAACAAATCTCCTGTGCCTTATTTTTCTAGTCTCCCACCCCCTCCCAAAGTCCCACAGAGGAGCAGTCCCCTCATAACTCAGTACCATCCGGGACTGGAGCAACTGAATTACATTCTTCACCAGGGTTTCGATTACCAATCGTCGTGCCCTGAAATGAGAAATGTCCTACCCACTATCCTTCCCACCCCTCCTACCATGGTATTTCGCCGTCCACCGAACCTACACAATATACTCATTCATCCTTACACAACCCCTGCCCCCAATCCCTTACCTCATGGCTCATACCCCTGTAATAGACCTAGATGCAAGACCTGTCCCAAACATCCTCCTACCACCACCTACTCCAGTCTGGTCACTAACATCACTTATCCCATCACAGGCAGGGTTACCTGTAAATCCAGTCATGTGATTTACAAGCTAAGCTGCAACCGCTGTGCTGCATTCTGTGTAGGCATGACAACCAACAAGCTGTCTGTCCACATGAATGGACACCTACAAACTGTGGCCCAAAAACAAATGGACCACCCTGTAGCTGAACACTCTGCCAAACATGATACCCCTCATCTCAATGACTGCTTCACAACCTGTGCCATATGGATCCTTCCCACCAACATCAGCTTTTCTGAATGGCGCAGGTGGGAACTTTCCCTGCAATACATCCTATGTTCCCATAACCCTCCTGGCCTCAACCTTCATTAGTCACTGTCCTCACCCATCCAGCCCCCTCCCTGTTCCAATTCCAGCACACCCAGTCTTTTAATTTCTTTTCATTTTTCATTTTATTTTTATTTCCCTCCTTTCCGCTACTTACCCCTCACCCCTCCGCCCCTTCTCTCCCACCCTCCATCTAAACTGCAACATTTCACTGTCTGCCACTCCCAACATACTATCCCTCCCCCTCCCCATCCCAGCCTCCTCCTTACCCCCACCCAGTCCCCACTCTCATCATGCACTGGTACTGCTGCTCGCTGTGTAGCTTCAGCTCTCTGAGACTGCAGACGTGTGTGTAAGTTCCACTTGTGTGTGTGTGTGTGTGTGTGTGTGTGTGTGTGTTTGTGTGTGTGTGTGTGCTTGTGTGTATGTGTGTCTACTGCTGACAAAGGCCTTATGGCCGAAAACTATGATTGTGTGAATTTTTTATTGTGCCTATCACGACTCAGCATCTCCGCTATATGGTGAGTAACAACTTTCCCTTCTCTTGTATTGTTACATTCCATACTGGATTGTCTGTTGTTTGATCTCTGAAGCTTTATGCATAGAGTATGAGAGATTTTTGAGGAGCCCTTGTACCCACCCTCTGGCTGAGTTGTTTAACAGAGACGTAATTCGTGGACCTGGGTTTGATTCCTGCTGTTGCCAACCTTTTTTTTTAATTCCTTGCAATGTTAAAGTATTAATTATAAAATATAAATTCATTTAAAAAGTTTAAGTATAAGATTTAATATGTTCAGTTTAGTTTTGGGTACTACCCTTGTAAATCAAAAGGCTACAGGCCACCATAGTGTAGCACATTAGTGAAATTTAGCGTGAGCCACGACTGAGAATAGTAAATGTGACACTAAAACATGTAGATAAGATTTGCTATTTGACCAGTAACGTAAATGATGATGACTGATGTAACGAAAAGTCGCAAATAAAATATAGACTGATAGTGACAAGAAAAGTGTTTCTGAAGAAGAGAAATTTGTTAAAAGGACATACAAATTACAACAATGGAAAATCCAGGATGGAAAGTAACAATATTATGAGAAGGAAAGTTGCTACTCACCATATAGCGGAGATGCTGAGTCGCAGATAGGCACAACAAAAAGACTTTCACAATTAAACCTTGCGGCCATTGGCCTTCGTCAATGGTACACACACACACACACACACACACACACACAAAACTGCAGTCTCAGGTGTTCTAAAGTCTTTCCTGAAGGTACTTTACCTGGAGTGGAGCCATGTACAGAAGTGAAATGTGGATGACAAGCAGTTCAGACAAGAAAAATATAGAAGCCTGTGAAATGTGATGCTTCAGATTAAAGCTGATGATTATGTACGTAGAAGTGGGGACAAGTGTTGAATAGAATTGGGGAGAAAAGAAATTTGTGGCATAATTTTACTAAGAGAAGGGATTGTTTGATAGGACATTCTAAGACATCAATGAATTATTAATTTAGTACTTGATAGAAGTATGGGCAGTAGCAATTGTAGAGGAAGGCCAAAATATGAAAAATATGAATACAGTAAGGTGATTCAGTTGAATGTTGGTTGCAATAGTTATTTGGAAATGAAGAGGCTTGCATAGTATAGACCAGTGTGGAGAGCTGTATCAAACATAGGTAAAGTTTGTGGTGGGCTTTATATCATTAGTCATTCTGCAAAGGACATGATTCACAAAACATTTGTGCGGCCCTCTGTAGAACATTATTCAATTGTGTAGGACCCATACGACTAACAAGGGATTTTGAGTATATACAAAGAAAGGTAGCACAGATGTTGACAGGTTTGTTTGACTCACATGAGAGTGTCATGGAAATGCTGAAAAACTTGAACCTACAGATGGTTTAAGATTGACATAAATTATCCTATGAAAGCTTGCTTATGAAGTTTCATGAAATACTACTAGGTGAAGAATCTAGGAATATCCTACAGACCCCTACATATTGATTCTGTAAAGACCACTAAGATGAGATTCGGCTAATTACAGGGTATTGAGGCATTTATGCAGTTATTGTTCTAGCACTCTGTGTACAAAACCTTAACAGGTGGACATGTGTAGTGGGAAGTACCCTCTGATACTGCATGGTGTCTCACAGAGTAGTGATGTAGATGCAAATAGGTGTATAAGCAGTGGTGTTAATAGTTTGGAGTTCAATTTTACAGGAAACTGTGCTTTGTTTCCTTCAACTCTCCCCCTTACACAAAACTAATATTGTGCAGCAGTTCGAAACACAACCATTTAGAAATTTTTTAATGGAAAGTCTGAGGAGGAGATTGCCCAACAAATCTCAAAAGATCTCCTGCTCGTTTTAATAGAGGAGAGTGAGGCTGCTTACAAGAGAGAAAGAGAAGGGCCAAGAAACACATGAGAATATAGAGCAGTTGAGGCACTGTAGGACACTGGGCTGATGTACATAAAAACTAAATTAAGTAATAAGTGAAAAAGAAGTAAAAAGGGATCTGAACTCCAGTGAGTGAAGAATCATAAACACATGAAAAAAGAATTGAAATGAAACAGGCACTTACCTGTAATACATTAAAAACCTGGGGTGCTTATTACATTGTCCCTTATTTGTTTTTAGATACTGTGGTAAGGTCCTTGATTTGACAATTTGTGCACAGTTATGATGGAAAGCAATACAGTTGGCACATGTTAAACATAGCAACAAAATTAAAGGATGATCGATCATTTGCTTCAAAACCGTTGTTCATAAGAATGAATATTGTAAGTACAGCAAAAATCGGCTGCCTGGGAGAGAACTTAAATATGGTGGTAGTCTGAGGTGAAATTAATGAAATTCATATTTATTATTCCTCTCTTCTCCTGTAGTAACAAAGTGTGTATCTCTCTAAGACATTATTATAAAGAGAATGCCATACAGTGAACATATTTATCAGATAGTGTACTTTCATCTTCAGGATTCCATTTACCCCTCTGTTCCTTTCTCTCCCTCCCTCCCTCCCTATCCCCCTCCTTCCCACATTTAATTATTAGTTTAATTTGAAAGGTAGACTCAGTGTTTGCTATGTTTTTCAGCTGTGATACGTTTATTTATTGTATGTTGTTTACTTTAACAGTTGGAGCAAGCTGCTCTGTTTCCAGGACAGTGTGAGAAAGAGATAGAAAACCTCATGAAACTTAAAGAAGAAACTAGGCAGGAACAACAGTTAAAGGAAGAGAAATTTAATGACATGGTGAGAGAACAACAACCTTATATTACAGATCTGATGGAGACACACAAAAAATTGCTGAGTGAATTAATTCCATTGAAGGATGCAGTTTTAGAAAAGAAGATAAATGTAAGATGTCACTAATAAATTAACATATCCTCTTTTCCTTTTAATTAGAAATGTTTTGTAGTTAATCAGTATATTTTTCAGATGGATACAGCTCAGTCAAATCTTGATTCTTATCTAAAAGAAATTCAGCAGGATAATGCAAAACGAGAGCAACTGGAGAAAGAAGTTAAAGAAAATGAATCTCAACTCAAAAATCAAAGAAGGTATGTCTCATAATGCTCTTTTTGTTATGGGTGATATTCAAAATATATATTATGAAATAACATGCCATTTGTACAGAAATTACACCTCCTTTCATTGCACTTAATGTTGTGGCTTGCTGACTTAAATTTAAAAATTTATATATCATTTTCTTCTTTTCCATTTGCAAGTAGTGTGCTGGATGAAAAATTCTCAGAAAGCTTATGCATGACCTTTAGTTTCTCCTGGTTTACCAGTGTGGTATCTAATGTAATGTGCACCCCAATTTAAAAAATTAAAATTATAAATAGAGTTTGTTGGTGCATCACTTGTAGTCTAAATTTATTTTACACAACAATGGATATATAAATAATATAAATGAACTATCAAAACAATAACCATTTTAAGTGACCCATTGTTAAGTGACACAGTTATTACTAGAGGAGAATGCCCAACTTGATAACCTACATGATATGCAAACAGACATATCATAAATTATGGGTATTACCCAACATTATTCTCTAATGGCATAATTATTGGCATCCTCAGACAAGTCTACATCAGAAACAGTTTGACTTTCTCTCACTGCCATCTAGAGTATTGGAAATACATTATTTCTTGAATGATTTCACGTTCACTGGTGCTTCAGTGCTTTTCCAGACAGCCAAAATCTAGTGTACAATAATGTGGGGTACAGCATGCTTAATTTTTCCTGTTCTCAGTTTGGTTCACAAAACCATTTTTCATACCGTTCCTGAAGATAACCTTTGAAAGCCTTATTTATACTGATGTCCAGGGGCTGTAATACAAAAGTCATTCCTCCAGGCACAATAACAAGCTTACTGGCTAGGCTGTGGATCTTCTTTTGTATGTTGTCATTGAGATGACCATAAGGACAAAGAATTCATGATAGTTTGGAAAGCCCACAAGGACGGGGTTCCTGCGTGTTTCGGAGACAGTCAAGCATTAGAGTTTCAACCTTCCAGTCCTTCTCTTGATTTCAAATAGTGATTTCATCAGGGAAAATCCTTTCATTTGTAGGGTTCTTGTGGCTTCTTTTCCACTTGAAGATTAAGAAAGGTGAAAGGTTGCTCCCATCTGCTGTGATTGCAAGCATTTCAGTTATGGGCTGTTTTCCACACCTGAATGTTTTAATGGTAACTTCTTTTGTTCTCTTCTCATCAATTCTGCATTTATATGACACATCAAACCAAATTGGCATTTCATCAGCATTGCCTAATTGGCCCATCAAAAAATTCTTCTCTTTCCAAAATGTTATGACATACCACTGTAATTCTTGAAGTGTTTTCTCAAATTCCTGTGGAAGCTTTTGGCATACTATTGTACAGCATCGTAGAAATAAGCCTGTCCATTTCATAAAGTGATCAACCCATCTGTGGCTAGTCTTAAACTCTTGCTGAGGTACGTATTAAGAGCTGCAGCTCCCTCTTTTGCTTTGTTTCTTATGGTATCACTAGACACAGGTTATCTATTCTTCCTCCTTTCACAGGCGACTTCCAAAACTTTTATGAAATAAAGCAGGAATTTCCATTTTGTATATCTCCAATGACATGTTTTGCCTTATACAAGGCATCTTCAGATTGGCATATAGGATGTCGTGCATAGAAATGTCCCAGCAGGAAACCACTGTGGTCAGAATTTGAAAGAACATTGTGCGGCATCTGATACAGATGATGTTAAATATACAGGAAACAGTGCCTAAAACACGCGAAAGCCCCAGGAGGTAGATGCTCTTGTCAATTTTTTTGAAAAAGGCCTCGCACAGTGTCCTTGTCAGATATGCAGCACTGTCCACATCCACTAAAACAGGATCAAGCCTATATCGATGCAACACACAGTGATGACTGACTGTGTGATGTATGTATATAGGCTTGATCCCATTTTAGTGGATGTTGACAGCACCACATATCTGACATGGACACTGCGCAAGACCTTAAAAAAAAAAAAAAATGACAAAGGCAATTATTTGCTGGGGCTTTCATGGGCTTTTGGCACTGTTTTCAATCAAGACTCTTTGTTCTTTCATATTGTTACATCTTCCATATTGTTACCTCTCCTTGCTGTATCACACTGCCATGGACTGCGAAAAGTCCAACACTTTTACTTCAACACCAGGGTGTGCTACTTTCTAGTAGCAGTAGTTGAAAATAATGCCAATTTCTGTTTCTTCCATCAGAAAATATTACTCTCAGCTACACTGAACTCTCATCCCACCCAGTGGTTTAAAATGCATGTGCATTTAGAAATTGGGGCAAATGCCCAAGATAAATGCCTGGGTGAATGCCCAAAATTCATAAATGCCCAGGCATTTGTACATTTTAAAGATTAATTGATGAGTGGTGCGTATAAAAAATTTTAAGCTGATATTTTGTATGGGGAAAGGTGTTTTGTGACAGTGTTCCTTTATTGGTTGTGGAAGCAAGATGAAAAAGCTCCTTGAAAGTTAGGGGAGCATTATTAGGGGAAATAAATTGGACTCTAAACAGAACTTTTTACATCTTTAATGACGTCAGTTCCTTGGGTAGTGTATAGTAAAAAAATAAAATGATACTCATCATATAGAGGAGATACTGAGCACAGACAGGCGCAACATCCAAAGACTGTTACAAATTAGCTTTTTCCCAGTATGGCCTTTGTCAAAAATAGATCACACACACACAAACGCAACTCCCACACACACACGACTGCAGTGTCTAGCAACTGAAGCCACAATCTCTCTCTCTCTCTCTCTCTCTCTCTCTCTCTCTCTCTCTCTCTCTATCTATCTATCTATCTATCTATTTCTCTCTGAAAAAACATTCTAGCAGTAAAAAGCCCAGAATTTGGGCATTTAAAACAGCTTTGGACAAATTCCTGTGCGAGTACACCATTTATAAATGTCCTGCCCACTGGTCATTTTTTCCAGCCCACATCACTAGTCCCACTCTCTTGTTGCCACATTTTTCAGCCTAAAGAAATGCTTAACACTTGAAAGTAGTATCATACAATTCTCTTCTCTGCTTGCTTTCCATTTCGTGACTACCTAATGCAAACACAGTACTCAGTAATAAGCCAATAATAATGTTACAAAGTTGAGATTTACAGCAATGCATTGTGATATAAGGAACAATACCTAAACTTCAATGATGTTGCCACTGAATGGTATATTAAAGATTGTACTCAAATGTAATCCGCCATCAAATCCTAAGAGCACCCCAGTTTTGAATAGTGTATATGGGGGGGGGGGGGGGGGGGGGGGGAAGGATGACGTAAATATGGAATGTGTAGAAGGAAGTAATATTTTGAGTCTTTTTGATATCAGTTTTAAAAAAAGTCTTGCAAATGCTTTTTTAAAATTGTTGAAATTCTTACACTTTCACACCAGAACATGAAAAATGTTTACAAACTGTATTTGTACCCTAACCTAAGGGATCAATGGGGATTTATCAAGTCATACAGAAAATTTGTTAATGAGATATCCAGAGACAAAAGACAGTAACTTGGAAGTTCCTAATAATTCGAAAATAAATTAAAACTATGCCTCGTTACACCCTTTCTTGTAAATCATCCAAATATCTGGTTACTGCAACTACAAATTAGGGTACTGTAAGGAGTAATGTATGTAGAAAAATAAGCTCCCTTTCTTGCAGCAAGTGTTCTTTTTTATCATCAATAAATGGCTCCCTACATTCACATAAATTTTAGTGAGTAGTGATTGCTAAATAATGGCTGTATTTTATATCTGAAAAATGCCCTCATATGCAATTTTCCTTCTGGTGAAGCCCTTGTTCTACTAATTAAGATGTTCATTGGAATGATTGAAGCAAACTAATGCTTGAAACTTCCAGTGGATTAAAAATCTGTGTCAGAATGGCACATAAACAATATCTTTGGCAAAGGTCCCAATTTAAATCTCAATCTGGCTCAAAGTTTTAATTTGTCAGAGAGATTCAAATCAGTGCACACCCAATTGAAGAGTGAAAAGCAGGCTAAAGCTTGTTAATAACAACATAAACAGAATAAAGGCAATCATCCAAGATAATTCAAACGAAAAGAATAAAATAATTTCTATTTGTTACTGTGACATCAGTGTTAATTAGAAATAAAGGGTGTAAATGTCTGTGCACTATTTATTCCACACTATCATTAGATTGTAGGAAATGTTATTTGGATGAATTTTGATTTTTTGAAATAATGATGTTTTCTTTTTGCTTACCTGAATTTGCAGTATTGTATGCACTGTTTCTTTGCCAGTTTTAGAAGAACACGCCGGGAACACAGGAAAAAATTGTCACCCAGCACTGCCATTGGAGAAGAGCAGTGTTGAGGAACCAATCCTTACCTCCTTTACATAGTGCAACCACTATCCTTTCGCTGTCTGCTTTGTAACAAGCATTTAGTTTCACTCTGGACAGTTAGCTTCTTTTCCAAGAGGGAGTCATATGTAGTGCTCATGGTAAAACAGGAAAAGCTTCGTCACTCTTTTAACAATGAAAGCCTAAACACATGATAGAACAAATAATTCCAAAAATGCAGTTCACCATGGAAATAAAAAATAAGAACAAAATACCCTTCTTGGGTGTTTTCGTTATTAGACAGACCGATGTAAGCTTAGAACATAAGGTTTCTCAAAAAGCAATGCACACAGATAGATATTTACATAAGAAGTCTAATCACCATCCAAAACTAAAAGAGGTGTCCTTAAAAGTCTTGCCGATAGAGCCAAAAGGATTTGCATGTCGAATACCTGGATGCTGAATTAAAACATATAAACCAGACTTTCAAGAAAAATTGCGACTCGGGGAAAATTAAACAGAATTCTGTGACCAAATAAGGGAAAGCTGAAGGACAATCATGAAAAAGAAGGATGGAAAAATACAGTTTCTCTCTCTTTTATTAAAAAGGTAACAGATCTGATCAGAAAGATTTTACAGAAACATGACATTAGGCCAGTTTTTAGACCAACAGGTAAGGCACTCTGATCTGTAAAGTATAAATGCCCTCCACTGTCGTCATGTGGTGTATATAAAATACCATGTACATGTCGTACAGCTCATATTGGAACAACCAAGAGAAGTGTGAAAACATGGCTAAAGTAATACAAAAGTCTCTGCTGAAGAAGATAGTTAAGTTGGCTGTAGCAAAGCATGGTTTTCAGCCAAGAAGTCTAGAAGTGAAGTTTTCTGAAATAAAAGTTTTGTCTACTGTGCTGAACTGTTATCCATGGCTATGTAGAGAAACCATTGAAGTATATAAACATAGGGATGATTTTAATGGGAAAGAAGAGACCATGAAACTTAGCTACATATGGACAGTATCTCTGCAGAATTCTAAACATTCTTTTATCTTTGAGAAGATGACATTCATTACTTAGAGTTCATCTTTGACAAGGGTCATCTCTGTTTATCACATGTAACTCTGGCCATGCTCCTTTTTCTACAGTATATATGTCATTCTTAGATATCAGACCTGTCTGAAGATGTCCAGCACAGTTTTGGATGAAACGTTAGGAACAGAAGAGTTTTATGGACCATGACCTTATACCCCGAAAGGTTTACCAGCAGTATATGCACAGTGCAGCAAAATTAAACACAATATTCAACAATGATTACTGCAGCACTACTGCTTGTATCATTTGCAGTTCTTAAGATTGCCAATGATCAGACACAAAACAGTAGTGGCCCAAAGTCTTCCATCTTCTTCCAGTTCAGAATGAGAAATGCTGGACAAAAAGTGTGCACACAGTAACTGCACAATGAATTCCCATCCTTGAAAGTGTGAGAGGATACAGTTCGACAGTGGTAATAGTGAATTCTCAATCATACCATCAGAGAAACTTAATAGTTTGGACATCTACCATTCACAAATACATAGATGAGTGAAAACTAGAAAATTTCAGTCACAGTTAATGAAAGTTCACATAATAACTTAGCTGCTCCATATAATGAGATACTCAGCTTTGAATCCTCAGGGGTTGTTGCTTCAGAAAGTCCCAGTGTTCGACATTGCTGATGTACTAATTTTTAAGTGAAAGACAAAGTATATCACTTTTCTTGTTTTGTATTATGACCGATTTAGATGTTCATTGATGATTTCTTGTCTGACAGTCTTCAAAATAGTCTCATACAAATAGCTTCCAAAAGACAACAATGCAGACTCACTGACTGACTGACTGACTGACTGACTGATTCTCTTACTGCCTCTGTCTGTCTCTTACTCCTGCTGCCTGTTTTCTTTACTAACTTTTGTAGCTCATGCACCACTTCCTTTTATATAAAACTATACAATTGAATACATTGTTAAATGTAAGATTAACAAAATAACAATTAAAAGTCATTAGATGACTTTCGTTATTTATGTTAAAAAATGGGCTCATATTGCCCTACGTGTTCTGATATTCAGTTTGGGAAAGCTTACTTAATTTTGCATACAGTTTCAATGAATTTTATGCTACAACAATTTAAATTACATTATTGATAATTATAAACAAATCACTTTGAACAAATTATTGTTAACAGTATTTTGGATAGCTATCATTTTAAATACCATAATGAATAAACATTGAGGCTTTTCAGAAATAGGGAAGAAGTAAATTTTCAAGATTATGTGGTGCAACATGACTGTACAGTTCGTATCATGAAAATTCAAAGTTGGATTATTAACAAACGGCTTGCTCCCCTTAGCTGATAATTAAAATTGGGTGACATATTAATGTGAAATTTAATCTGAGATAGTAAACTTGTTTTAAAGGGCAGTTTGCTACTGAAACTGGGTGTAGTCATAATGATACAAAGTCCGGAAAGTTAAAAAATTTGAGCTAATTTGACCTCTTCAAAGAGTGTTGACATGAGGTAGTAATTTCAAGTAGGACTGGTAAGATAGTCCCATTTCAAGCTGATAATGGGTACAATTCCACAACTAATATTGCAATATAAGACTAGTTACTGCTAGTGACTGATAGGAAGTCATTTGTTAAGCATTTGGATTTTTCGAAATGGTTACAGATAAAACCACAACAATTTTCATTTTTTTCAATTTCTCTGGACATTCTCCTTAATGTTGTTATCAACAAAACTGAATGTATGGGTGTGAGTAACTACAGTTTCTTTTCTATTATTATTATTGAACATTTCTTCTTTTTAGTGTTCTGGAAGAGCTGAATAGACAGATCCTCTCTGTTGAAACTGATCTACAACAAAAGCATGAAGAGCACAGATGCCTTAAACAAAATCATACTGCTCATCAGTCTGAAGTGCAGAGAATTAAAAAAGTATTGGAAGAAACAAAAAGCTCTTTCCATGCTGTTGAGTCAATGAGAGGCCCCATTGCTCATCTTCTTAAAGCAAAACGAGAAGGAATGCTTCCAGAGGGCGTTTATGGTAGATTGGTGAGTATATAAAAAAAACTAACATTCCAGCATACAAGTTCACAAAAATGCATATCCTCATGTTATCAGTTTAAGAAACAGAGTTTAATGTATGTGAACCTAGCTGAATGATTTTAGCTGGCTCAGTTGTAATGAACCTGTGCAAGAATGTGGCATTACATTTCTCCTCTCCTCCCCCCTCCCCCTTTTTTCCAAAAAAGTGTCTTGTATCACCTTTATTATGTCCCTATTCCTTAGTCTTCATCTCATTTTTCTCTCCATCTGCCCACCCTTCTTATACAGTGTTACTCAGCACTCATCTCCTTCTCCCTAGAAAAATATAGCCCTGAAATATTCTTGTTTACCTTTTATTATTAGGAAAGGAAAAGTAGTCAATGTGCAAAAATCCTCACACTTCTCACAGCTGTATGAGCTGGTGTGTTTTTGTGTTGTAAAACAAAATGGCTTTTCTTTAACATCAGACACCTGACAATTCAAGAGAACGACACGGGGCAATGGTATGTGTTGCACCACTCAGCAGTTATTGTGTGATGCGTATCCATATTCAAAGCCTTAGTGATGCCTACATGAGCAGGCCATGCTTTGAGAATTATCAAACAGGATTGTCATTTAATTGGAAGCTTTGTAAACCCTTAGTTCCATAACTTTGTCCCATCATCAGTTAGTATTTTGTGTATAGTTCAACAACCTGACTTTCGCTGGTCTTCCACCCAAAATGCTGGCCAGCATGGGTATTGTTTAGTGTGGCCTATATATTTGTGTTGTGTACAATACTTAATACAAAAATTTAATTGTCATGGGTGACTGGAATTCGGTAATAGGAAAAGGAAAAGAAGGAAATGTAGTAGGTGAATATAGATTGGGGCTAAGAAATGAAAGAGGAAGCCGCCTGGTAGAATTTTGCACAGAGCACAACTTAATCATAGCTAACACTTGTTTCAAGAATCATAAAAGAAGGTTGTATACATGGAAGAAGCCTGGAGATACTGACAGGTTTCAGATAGATTATATAATGGTAAGACACAGATTTAGGAACCAGATTTTAAATTGTAAGACGTTTCCAGGTGCAGATGTGGACTCCGGCCACAATCTATTGGTTATGAACTGTAGATTAAAAACTGAAGAAACTGCAAAAAAGGTGGGAATTTAAGGAGATTGGACCTGGATAAACTGACTAAACCAGAGGTTGTACAGAGTTTCAGGGAGAGCATAAGGGAACAATTGACAGGAATGGGGGAAAGAAATACAGTAGAAGAAGAATGGGAGATAGAGAAGATCCAACGGAGAGCAGCGCGCTTCGTTACAGGATCATTTAGTAATTGAGAAAGCGTTACGGAGATGATAGATAAACTCCAGTGGAAGACTCTGCAGGAGAGACGCTCAGTAGCTCGGTACGGGCTTTTGTTAAAGCTCCGAGAAGATACCTTCACCGAAGAGTCAAGCAGTATATTGCTCCCTCCTACGTATATCTCGCGAAGAGACCATGAGGATAAAATCAGAGAGATTAGAGCCCACACAGAAGCATACCGACAATCCTTCTTTCCACGTACAATACGAGACTAGAATAGAAGGGAGAACCGATAGAGGTACTCAGGGTACCCTCCGCCACACACCGTCAGGTGGCTTGCGGAGTATGGATGTAGATGTAGATGTAGATGTAGAATGAAATAGTGAAGGCAGCAGAGGATCAAGTAGGTAAAAAGATGAGGGCTAGTAGAAATCCGTGGGTAACAGAAGAGATACTGAATTTAATTGATGAAAGGAGAAAATACAAAAATGCAGTAAATGGAGCAGGCATAAAGGAATACAGACGTCTCAAAAATGAGATCGACAGGAAGTGCAAAATGGCTAAGCAGGGATGGCTAGAGGACAAATGTAAGGATGTAGAGGCTTATCTCACTAGGGGTAAGATAGATACTGCCACAGGAAAATTAAAGAGACTTATGGAGAAAATTGAACCACTTGTATGAATATCAAGAGCTCAGATGGAAACCCAGTTCTAAGCAAAGAAGGGAAAGCAGAAAGGTGGAAGGAGTATATAGAGGGTCTATACAAGGGCAATGTACTTGAAGACAATATTATGGAAATGTAAGAGGGTGTAGATGGAGATGAAATGGGAGATACGATACTGCGTGAAGAGTTTGATTGAGCACTGAAAGACCTGAGCCGAAACAAGGCCCCGGGAGTAGACAACATTCATTAGAACTACCGAGGGCCTTGGGAGAGCCAGTCCTGACAAAACTCTACCATCTGATCAGCAAGATGTATGAGACAGGCGAAATACCCTCAGACTTCAAGAGGAATATAATAATTACAATCCCAAAGAAAGCAGGTGCTGACAGATGTGAAAATTACCGAACAATCAGTTTAATATGTCACGGATACAAAATACTAACGCGAATTCTGTACAGACGAATGGAAAAACTGGTAGAAGACGACCTCGGGGAAGAACAGTTTGGATTCCGTAGAAATATTGGAACACGTGAGGCAATACTGACGCTAAGACTTATCTTAGAAGCTAGATTAAGGAAACGCAAACCTATGTTTCTAGCATTTGTAGACTTAGAGAAAGCTTTTTACAATATTGACTGGAATACTCTCTTTCAAATTCTGAAGGTGGCAGGGGTAAAATACAGGGAGCGAAGGGCTATTTACAATTTGTACAGAAACCAGATGGCAGTTATAAGAGTCGAGGGACATGAAAGGGAAGCAGAGGTTGGGAAGGGAGTGAGACAGGGTTGTAGCCTCTGCCCGGTGTTATTCAATTTGTATATTGAGCAAGCAGTGAAGGAAACGAAAGAAAAATTCGGAGTAGGTATTAAAATCCATGGAGAAGAAATAAAAACTTTGAGGTTCGCCGATGACATTGTAATTCTGTCAGAGACAGCAAAGGACTTAGAAGAGCAGTTGAACGGAATGGATAGTGTCTTGAAAGGAAGATATAAGATTAACATCAACAGTAGCAAAACGAGGACAATGGAATGTAATCGAATTAAGTCAGGTGATGCTGAGGGAATTAGATTGGAAAATGAGACACTTAAAGTAGTAAAGGAGTTTTGCTATTTGGGGAGCAAAATAACTGATGATGGTCGAAGTAGAGGATATAAAATGTAGAATGGGAATGGCAAGGAAAGCGTTTCTGAAGAAGAGAAATTCGTTAATATCGGGTATTTATTTAAGTGTCAGGAAGTCGTTTTTGAAAGTATTTGTATGGAGTGTAGCCATGTATGGAAGTGAAACATGGACGATAACTAGTTTGGACAAGAAGAGAATAGAAGCTTTCGAAATGTGGTGCTACAGAAGAATGCTGAAGATTAGATGGGTACATCATATAACTAATGAGGAGGTATTGAATAGGATTGAGGAGAAGAGAAGTTTGTGGCACCAATTGACTAGAAGAAGGGATCGGTTGGTAGGACGTGTTCTGAGGCATCAAGGGATCAGCAGTTTAGTACTGGAGGGCAGCGTGGAGGGTAAAAATCGTAGAGGGAGACCAAGAGATGAATACACTAAACAGATACAGAAGGTACTAGGAGATGAAGAAGCTTGCACAGGATAGAGTAGCATGGAGAGCTGCATCAAACCAGTCTCAGGACTGAAGACCACAACAACAACAACAACAACTTAATACTAGAGTCAACCTGAAACAGTGCAGTCTCATCTTCTTCAAATGTTATGTTTCAGTCTTCTATGTTGGTTTTCCTAAGATTAATTTTTTTTTCCATATCATTGTTTTTATAGGATTCCCAGAGCCCGACTTCATTCATCCAACATGTTTTAGAGATTGTTATTCTCTTCAGAACTTAGTTCCAAACTCATGAAACTAGGTTCTGATATCCACTCTGAAAGAGGCATTTTGTCCAAAACCTCTGGACAAGGGTGAGCTACCACTTCTACATAGAATCCTTTTCTATGATGATACTGAAGTATGTCATCTTGAAATGTTGCATGTTCGTAACTGACATGTATTGACCCTTTCAGTGTCATCACCATAATGACTTGTCATTGTTAAAGGCAATATCTGGGCTGACAAAGAATACTCTTTGGTATCCCAAAAATCCTCCTGTATATTTTCACGAGTTGGTGCCCCACAGCACTTATGTATTTGAAAGATGGTCTATTACTGCCTTGAGCTGCTGGTAGCGTTATTTATTTATACAACTAGTTTCAGTCATCTGGCCATCATTAGGTTCATAAAAGAATTCAGAGAATCATGTCAGGTGAAACATAAAATCGTTAATTACTTTGTCAATCCATAAAAACTGTGCTAGGATATTTCTGTATAATGACAGTATTCTACTGAATAACATTGAAGATATCAAATTCATTCTATCCATCCAACAAAATGCATCTCCATATCTGCATCCCACCACTACCAGTTATCTCTTTTGACAATGGTCTTGTGACAGAACCAACTCTCTCTCTCTCTCTCTCTCTCTCTCTCTCTCTCTCTCTCTCTCTCTCTCTCTCTCTCTCTCTCTCTCTCTTTTCCCTCCCTCCACCCCTCTCTCTACTCCACCCCTCTCTCTATCTCTCTCTTTCAGCCAAATATGTAATGAGAATATTTCTGTAAAAAATATTTTTTTTATTAATGAAAACATTCCATAATGAATGACATTAAATCACTAATAATAGAATCCCAAGTCCACTTGTGCACTGGACTTTGACCAAAATATTCTGAATTTTGAAGTCACTTTTTGGTTTTTGTGTAGCTGTGAAGTCTAACCATGTATTTCACAATGGTTTCCTGTGAAAATGAAGCTTGGAGGAGCTGGCTGGAGCACAGTGGACATACCACTGACATACTTGTCACTCAACTGATGAACTGTCATCACTTTCACTCTCTAATGAAGTAACATCTCATTCTTCTTCACTTTCTGAGCCACTAAATTTAATGTCAAACCCAGGATCACTATAGCCCTTCTTTTTTGTAAGCAGCATTTAAACAACAATACACAAGAGAGGCCAAAAGCACATGTTTTGTTGTTCAGTATCTGAAGCTGCACAAAGTAAAGACAATGTTTGGTAGCAACCAAGTCAACCAAAACATGACAGCCAGGCTACAAATGTAGCACCATATGCTGTCTAGCAGCTGAATACCTAACTATCAGTGCTGAAACAGATATACGCAGGGTTTTATTTCTTCCAAGGTCTTTTCATAACTTGCCCGAGTACACTCAGGAGTTTAAGTTTCTGACAAAATAATAATAATAACAAGATAACTCAGAGTTTTAAGTTAAGGGGTTAAGCTCCGTCCAGTCTTGGTATGTTGCTGACACGACAATATGTTGGCTCTACTCTGCATTGTAACAAGTAGGGTACACACTGCCACCTGACACAGATCAGTTGCTCTTAGTTTCAAATACACAGGAAACTGTAACTCCTGTGACAGCTATAGTCTCTACAGTGGTAGTACTGCATTTATCTTAGGACAGATGCGGTCATGTTGTGAAGTGCTTACGCCTGGTCAACTGTTTACTGGCTTCAATGAATGTTCCCTGTGTCTCAAACCATTATCAACACTTTTTTCCTCACTATTAAGCTATTGAACCTGAAGTGTGTGCTTGACCTCACTGCTTCAAGACATCTGAGAATTTATCTCTGAATTGTAGATGTCAGAGGTAGACTATAAAATGCTCATAACAAAAGAGACTGAGTCATTACAGATGTAATACAGTCCCTTTTGTCATCTTTGAATCATATTCCTATTTGAAGCACAGCCTACTACACAGTTTCAGTTCACAACAAATTATAACAGTCATTTATAGTCATAATCAACTCTTTCTTTTCTCATTTATGCTTTACTTTTGGACACTAATGTACAAAATTCTCTTTATCATTTCTGAATCATACAATTGTACATGACATACAGCTTCAAATAGTCAAGGACTTCTCTGAGCATTTCTTGCAGGAGGAGCTGGCTGGAGATGTTCTAAACCCTGTCCCACCCCTTCCCTGCCGTCTCCCTCGTCTGTCCCTGTCTGAACCCAGTTCCACTTACCTTGTATATCTTATACCATTTCATCTACTTAGTGTCATAATTCTTACAGTAGTTTTCCTCTGGTGTCTTCTTAGTTGCTTCAGTATTAACAAAGTGCGCGAGTGTTATGTGATACTAGTAAACGTAACTCTCCGGTGCAAGTACGGTTGCAACTACTGTTTTAAATTGAACTGTATTTTTAAAACAGATTTCTGTCTCCTATTTCCTGACTTGAGTGCATTTGTGAAAAACTATATCAGGCTATGGTAAAGTCTGTGTTTTGTAATGGGTAGTCCCAACTGTTGTTCCAAATACTTTAGAAATATTATGTAAGATTACAGATACCAGTCTGCAATTGATATTGCAGTCTAGTTATTATATGATTACAGGGAGATTTGGGTGGCCTGGATAAGAAATATCATGTTGCAGTTTCTGAAGCCTGTGGTAGATTAGACAATATTGTTGTGGATACTGTATATACAGCTCAGTTATGTATGGAGTTAATGAAGAGAGAGAGAATTGGTAGGGGAACATTTATACCTTTGGATAAGCATCAGCATCTGATATACAGATTTACTCAACCCTTCCAAACGTAAGTATATGTAAAATCAATTTCTTATGTTGTATTTTTTGGGTTTATTTTCTCTTTTAACAGGTAATTTTTGTCATTGTTGTTTATCCATAACTGTGTTGTCTGTATGCCCTTGCTTCCCTCCACCTGTGCATTATATTGATGCTCATATTATCACCCCCCCCCCCCTCCAAAAGAGAGAGAGAGGGGGAGAGAGAGAGAGAGAGAGAGAGAGAGAGATCATAAGCCTCAAACAAAGCCTTCAAGTGTGCGAAATTTCACAATAAAAAAGAAATGCTACTTAACTGAAACCTTTGTACACATTAATTGATTTAAATTCAGTTTTTACGACTCTCCTCTTGAAATTACAGTAGTAACTTGCCCCAGCTTCTTACATTTAGCACTATGTATCTACAACCATATAACTCTTGTGGCATACCAAGAATAAATTATATGCACATACCTTCCTCATAAATCATTGTATCTGTTAGTAAAAACTGTATCAAAATCCCTACGGTAGTTCCTGAAATTAGCCTTCACGTACAGACAGAACATTGCAGCAAGGGACTGTAATTTAGTAATTTTAGTAATATGATTTATATGTCAGTCTCAGATCACCTAGAAGACAGTGTGTTTTCTTAAGCACGCGTAGTCTGTGTATCCTTATTTTCGATTTACCATTATTAAACAAGCTGTGTATTTTTACAATAGACTACACTTGTGCAAATATTCTTCAAAAATGGTACTGCTATTAGTTACACCACATTATTCTCTTAGTTCATAGACTGGATGTTTCAGAAACTCGCTGTAATCCTTAACTTTAAATTTGTTTCAGGATGGGGACAGTAGAAAATGTGAGTTTGTTAAAACAGAATAAATTTACTTTGCATGTGGGTTGCTCTTATTATATACTGCAACGTAAATGTTGAGGTTACATTACCTTTCAGCAAGCATTAAGTTATATAGAAATTGCCTTGTAGTCAACCACCAGCAGTGTTGTTTTACAATGAAAGAAAGTTTTATTTGTACCTTCATACAGGCTGTTGTCTCTCCATTTCCACTTAACATTTATACTTTCCCGCTACAAAAATGTGAAAACATCTTTTTATTTTTGTATGTTCATCTGTAATGGAAGTTTTTCTCATTAAATATGTTGTTTCTATGATTTATAGTGCCTTTTTTCCATTAGGTATATCAGAAATTTTATAACTTTTTTTTGTCGTAGGGAGTTTTGCTTGTCTTACCTACGTAGAATTTCTCCTGTTTGATTTATGAAGTTCATTGATAATATTTCTGTTTGTTTCTGTGCAGTCCAGAAGGAGTGCCACGATTATTTGACCTCATTCGTGTAGAGGATGAACGTATACTCCCAGCATTTTACTTTGCTTTGGGAGACACTTTGGTGGCACATGACTTGTTTCAAGCTAATAGAATTGCTTTCTATGGAGGCCTGCGCTACAGAGTTGTTACTTTGCAAGGAAATCTTGTTGAAAAGTCAGGTAATATAAATTACATCTAGAATAAATTATACAAATGAAAAATGTAACATGTGAAGCTCATCCAGAAAGTAGAGATACATGCATAACAAAAATGGTCCCCTGTTATCGTCCCCTCTTATCTAAATGATGTGCCACAATTCACTAGGTCTCACTTTCACAAGTGGTGTGCTCAAAATGAGAATGTATATAGTCTCTATATTATAGTGATTCACTATAAACAGCACTTCATTTTGTCACCAGTCAATTGATGGGCACGCATTGTGTACAAAAATAGTGTGATCATTATAAATCAGTATATGAATTACTTAGTTTCCTGAGACGAGTAACACGTGAGACAAAGCAAGATTGAAATAATTGTCATCAAGCATATGAACTAAAGGTAAATGCTTAAACATAAAGCAAGCAAAGCTCTTGTGTTCTGGCCCAACCCTGGGATTGAGCAAGTGCTGTGTTGTCCTGAGCCATTGACATCATTTGGATGCGGTATGGAGGAATGTGCTCTCAGAACAACAGTCTTCCAGTTGTTGTTGACTTTCTAGACCATGAAGCTGCTACTTCTCACCTGAGCAGTTCCTCAATTGGCATCATGAGGCAGAGTGAACACCATCCCACTCCTCCCACCAAGGAAAAATCTTTGACATTACTGGAAATTGAACCCGCATCCTCCTAATAGCAGCCAGGCATGTTAACCACTTAGCTGTGGAAGCAGACAAGAATGTAAATATCATTGCATTTAATCAGTCACAACTTGCATCTTAAAGGATGCTAGTATAAGTGATACAATTATGAAATATTGCAAAATCATTAGATCACTGCCGAACAGTAATTGTTCTGGCTGCAAAGATATCACTAATAGTATATCTTAGCAAATAATCACATAACCCTGTGGTTATAAACCCGAATCTTAAGTTCCACTGTATTAAAAACGTTTTGAGGAAATACCATATAATGGAATACTTAACCTTTTCTTTTCACAAGATAGTACCTTCTAAATGATGTCACATTTCCCCTTGCTGATACAATTTTTGTAAGTTAAACGAGAACCATGTACTCATCAGCAATTTCTGTGACCTATCCCAGTTCTTCTTGTTCATAGTAAAATGCAGCCAGAGAAACAAAAGTGTTATTGTATAAAAGAAATCCCTTATAAGAATGGTGTCTTAGCTCCTTGTAGAAAAAATAGTACAGCAATAACACACTTGTAAATAAAAAGAAATCAAGTATGGGTGAGCATTAAATATTTTGTCACTCAAAGATGAAAACCTAATTACTTTCGTTCTTGTTGTACATAACATCAAAAATATTAAACATCTTTTCAAAGTTTTATTTTTCCTTCATCTTTTTCTGGTTTGTTTGTGTGACTTGGCCTTGTTGTTTTTCTCTTCAGCCCGTCCTGTGCAAGCTACTTCTTCTGCATGACTTTGCATTACACTGCATAATTTGTATTTCATAGATTCTGTCATAAGTAATCTTGTGGACGTAGAAACAAGTCAAAGATATCATGTGCAGTTCCTCCCTCTCACTGTAGTTAATAAATAGACACATTGCTTCTGTATCAGTGTCCACATTTCCTTATAGAGTAAAGTGGTTACTATTATTGTCATGATTCATATTTTCATATAGTGTAAAGCAGTTAATATTGTCTAACTACCTGGCTTTTACAGCTTCTACTGCTCTTTCACTATGCATATATACAGCCACTTTTCTTTACCAAAACTGAAATGGGTCTCTCTTTACTGACTATTATTCTATTAGAATGAGTTAGAATTGAACAAATGTCTGCTCTAAACTAATATGTGACTAGGCTCACATATTCACTTCCTAATAAAAGGTATCAAGAATTTTTATTCACTACTGATCATTTGAGAGTGAAGTAGGCATCGACATTTGAGCAAAATACAGGATTTAGTAATGCATATATATTAATAAAATAACGTCAATCAGCTACAGTATAATATTAGAAATAGCTATAATAAATTACACTACAGAAAAATTTCTAATACCTAGTGTCAATAAGCTATACTGTAATACAATATGGTATAAACCCTGTGCATAATAATTGGACAGAGCACAATTATACAAGACATAACCACAATACACAATAATAAAATAAATTATAGAAAAATTTGATAAATGCTAGTATCCTCTTCAGGCCAATCAAAGAATTCTGTAACGTGGTAAAATGGTTGCTCTGTTAGCCAGCGATATCACTTAATTTTAAAAAATTTTGGAGCCGTAGACCCAGCATATATTGGTAATGTGTTGAAAATTTGTTTTAGTTCTTGCTAACCTGTGCTTTGAAATATCTAAATTAGCCTTAGTTCTACTGCTGTGTTCATGAATTCCCCCTTCCCACAGCCCCCCCCCCCCCCTACCTCTCCTGAGAGTATTATCTTTTTAATGATGTAATTCAAAAACTAATAACAGTCTGTACCTTTAGAATTTGAAAATTTGGGAACAGCTTTTGTAATCAGCAGATGTGATAGTACTCGCCTGGTAATAGGCCTCCAGTCAGGTCCATTGCATATGAACTTGATGATTTAATAGTGTTTCCTATTTCACCAACCAAGTTTAAAAAATAGTGCTTTAATTTCTCAGGACCGAACAGAGCTGCCCTTGTGCCTTTTGATATGTCCCCTTGTTTTATTATATGCCTTACTGCCTTGTGTTTATTAGGAGCCCTTTCTATATAGTGTTCCACTACTAGGAGGGTTTTTTTTTTTCCCAGAAGGAGCTTAGCTTCGTAGAATTTTTTGCATTTAAGATGACCTGTTAATGTGTTCTCTTTGATTTCTCACTATGTGAAAAAATGATTTCATTCGCCTTTTAGTTTCTAGCTGAGTGAAATTGTAAAATGGTGCTCATGTTCTGAACACTGCGACAAATATCCAGCCTCGAGATTTTCTTCACTGGTGAATTTTATTTTGCTTTAACTTTATGATGCAAGTCAATGGATAAAACCTAGCATCAGTATACTTGAAGATATATTATTGTGGCACTGTTCTGAACAAATTAGAGTACTCTATCTGATAAAAAGTATCTGGACACCTCTGTGTAATGCAGACCTGATCACTATATGTCACGAAAGGTGGACCCACAAGTATAAAAGAAGGCGGGGAGTATTGTGTTGTCAATAGAGAAGCTATAATTAGAGATTGGGTTTGTCACAAGGGCTCAAGTGCCTTTGAACGTAGACTTGTCATTGGATGTCACCAGAGTAACAAATCCATAAAGGACATTTCAACCCTTCTAACTATTTAGTAAAGGTAAAATAAGTGAAAGGATTCACACTAGCTTTTGGGCCCTAGCATACATTCACACACCCACAAATACAAATGTACACACCCATGGCCATGACAAAACTTCTGCTAGAAAAAGACCTAGTGCTCGAAAGCCACTGTGAATGGTATTTTCTGTTATATGTTTCTGTGCTTGACACAGCAATCCATTATAGTTGAGTGGTTCCCTTCATTTACTTTATGTAATGCTCCACCCTGGAATTTCCATTAAAGCTGGTCAGTTGATTACATGTTCCATAGATCATGTGAATGATCCTGTAATTGAAATGAAATGGAATTAGTCAGTTTACAGGACATGTATGCATGATTAGTGTTAACATTAATGTACATATTTTTTAGCCCTACTTGTGCAATTACATCTCTCTCTCTCTTTCTCTGTCTTTCTTTCTTTCTCCCCCCCCCCCCCCCCTCTCGTTGCCCCCCCCTTTTATTTTTTACTGGCTACCAGTTTTTAAATAAATATTCATCCATGAAATAGGAGTTCTGCCTATCTGACATGCATACTCTTTCTCATTTCTTCCAGTTTCTTCTATCACATTTCCCAAGCACTTGACACTCTACACCTTCTTCAATTGTTCACCTTCAATCTTTATTCTACTAATTAGTCATTAACAATGAATACTATTTACAGTTTACCAATAAACACTATAATGTTCACAGATATTGAATCTACAGTCGTACTTTGCGACGAGTTGCTGGTGGTATGACATTATGCATTTCGCAGCAACAATAATTGGCAATAGGCTCTTCCTTCAGTAACAAGCAGTTTGTGTTAGCTTTTGCCATGTGGTACTCTTTTTCCAATGATCCATTTGACCAATTCATATTGATTAAACCTCGTACAAATGCTCGCTCATCAATTTAGATTACCTTGTTGCACTTTGGATATCACATCAACAATGCACTTAATTGTGCATTCTACCATAGCCACTTTGCATCTGTTCTCAACCACTGTAAGCTTGCAAGTCCTTTTACTCTCTGACTGTGCATGCTCATTTCTCAATGATGTTGGCATTTTCAAATTAAAATGTATCGGTTATGTCATTTGCACAACTTGGTGTGACTGCTGATACTGAATAATAAATTTCTTCATCATTCTGCTTGGATGTACCAGCTAGTTAGTGTCACCCATTGTCCAAACCTATACTCTGCCAATTTGCATGCAGCTTATGACAGCAGAATCTGGTGATGGCAGCTGGCTAGTTGTTCCTGGTGCGTAGACTGGTGTGGACCTTCCTTCAGGTAGCCACTGGTGCTGACTGAGAAAATGCACCTAATTTGGTGGTATTTACATTAGCCACATCCATTATAGTTTCTGCGACAAAAGCAGTAGCAGTCTTGCCCTCTAGCCAAGGCATCAGGCCCAGCCATTGAGCAACCATGACATCATTCTCCAGTTATTCCATATCAGCAACTTCACAGTCCTGGCGGTACTGTAAAGGTGTCAAAATTTCTCCTTTTCAGAAGTCCTGTCCAGTGACTTATGCACTGTCAGTTTGCTGAATATTGGTTCTAGCATACCAAATGTGTGTTCTTGTAACATGGCACCTAGTTACTGAGGTGACCTGCAATGCCCTCTGTAGGACATCAGTTTTCTGAGTCATCCACAAGAGCCATCTGCTTCACCACACCAAAAAATACTGCGAAAACACAGTCAAACACCTTGGAAAGATCACACACACACAAAAAAACAACTTGTGATATTTTATTATTTAAATTTGTAAGGTGCCAAGTGAACTGTTGGGGATGTGATTTTGAAGTCGAACTACGAAGTAACAACAGCAGCTAAACCAAGACCAGGCAGACCTCATGTACTGATGGACAGAGACCTTCTAGCAATGTGGAAGGTAGTTGTGAAGGCTGTGTAACAGTATGGAAGTGTTTTCTGTGGTTAAGGCTTGGTCCCTGATTGCACTTAAGAAAGTGCTGAATGTGGAAGGATAGGAACACATTTAACAGTATTGTGTGCTGCATACAGTAGAGAAAGAGTACAGAATGATGACTGTTTGTATCAACATGACAATGAACCCTGTCGTAAACCAGCATCAGTGAGGCAATGATTCGTAGACAATAACATCCTGAAATGGTCAGACCTGCCTGGAGTCGTGACCTGAAACCAGTTGAACACCTTTGCGTAAGTTAGAATGTCTACTTCACTGCAGACCCCAGCGTCCAACATCAATACCTTCTCTGGTTTCAGCTCTTGATGAAGAATGAACTTCCATTCCTTCACAGACAATCAACCACCTCATTGAAAGTGTCTTTAGCAGAATTCAAGTCATCATAAAGGTGAAGGACGATCACACCCCACGTTTATGTCAACTGGTAGGTGTCCAGATACTTTTGATCAGATAGTGTGTATCCAGTTTCATTTGTTGACAGTGAAGAGACAATCATTGTTCTCAGCACTAAAGACAGTGCTAGAGTTTTATAACATCTTCATTTACTGATTTCTTTTTCTTTTCACAATTTCAAGGCACAATGACAGGTGGAAAAAGGACAAATAGACCTGTTGGTATGGGAGAAACTGCAACTGCTACCACACACGCTGTAACGTGGAATGACATTTCTAGAATAGAAGAAGAATATGTTCATGTGGAAAACCAATTCTCTAATCTTTGCTCATCTTTGGAAGACTTGGAGAATACCATTACCTCCAAAGAAAGGTGGTTACAGTCGGCAAAGTTAGACATCTGCAAGCTAAATGAGGACATACAAGTGAGTACACCATGTGAATAAATAAGAAAAAGATGTGTAACACAAATATTTTCCATCATCAGTGAATATAGAAAACTTTTTTCTTGATTAAAGTAAATAAACATTTCACTTCTTGTTGAGTGGAAGAGCTGTAAATGACAGACATACTTTTCAAACTGAAAGTTGCTGTATCTTTTAAATAAAGGTACGTTGATGTCATATGCTACCATTTGCAGGGAAATCTTAAGCAGTAGTTCCTTGGCTCATAGCTATGCCACCTTGTGAAGCAGAATACAGTTTCTTAAGTTGACTGTATGGTATAGATGGTTGTGATATGTGCACAGAGTGGAGAGTTGTATTTGTCTTCATATTGATAAATAATTGTTTCTCAAAAAGAAACCTTCCAGATGAAATAGGCATTATTCTCCCTGTCTTGTTGGTTCACTGGAATCAATACTGTACAACTGTCTCCATTTCCATTAAGCTTATTTCATAATTTACCAAACCAAGCAAATTGCTTGTGGAAGCAGATGAAAGCAAAGAAATGAAAATACATGATCAAATGCCAAGTCCTTTACATTTATTTAAACCGATTCCAGTACCACCCCTGATTAACACCAATTTAAAATAGTCAACCATTAAAGAGTTTATGAACTTCGTCAACCATTAAAGAGTCTATAAACTTGGTTAATCGAACAAAATACAATAAATGATCTGGTTGCCATTTTTGTTGCTGTGCTGAGCTTTGAATTTGTGTACACAGTAAGTTTTACTGAGTAATCATGAACTTAATTGTTCTGATACCATCCGCATTGCTTGATTGACATCTCCTTGCAGCAACATAAAGAAAGAAAGAAAGAGAGAGATAGAGAGAGAGCAAATATTCCAGTGTCCAGAACTATGGCACAGTTATTCAGTGTGCAACAAACACAGATTGAATGGCCCCATAGGTACCTCAGACATTTATACATCTAAGAAAAAGCATCACAGATAATTTAGTGAGGCTTACATATCTATAAAAGAAAATTGAGAAGTCACACAGTCCAGGAAACATGGGCCATCAATCAGTTTATTTCATTTAATGTAAATGGATAGATAAAAAACATTTACTCACCAAGCAGTGGCAGGGGAAAACACACACACACACACACACACACACACACACACACAAGGATTTAACATGCCAATACCTTTCATCTAAGTACTCCTTGACCATTGTCATTCGGAATGACTGCTGTTGGGCTGCTGGTGTACCCTTATATATTCTAACAGCAAGCTGTGACATCACTGTCACTCACAATGTCGCCATATATGGGCATTCATTGACTTTGAATTCGATGCACCCACTTCACCCCTGTAATTGCTGTATTTCACTGTACAACCAGTCAAAGATGGGGCAGATCTTAGGACCCTGGGGTTTAAAAAATACCTGGCAAGTGTGGCCAGTCTTACATCAGACAAATAGTGCACACTGGAGAACAACACTACTCCAAAAAGAATCTGCTTTAGCTGAACATGCTCATGGCAGATGCCAATAGTTTCTAGGACAATATACATTAAGAAGTCATTGAAATAAAAGACATTGACAGCACTCTTAATAGAACCGGCTGCCTAGTGCTGCATGGGCTACAGAAATTGCAAGGTTGAAACTGGCACATCAAACTCAGAGCCAACATATGCCCATTGTGCATACAAGGATGTACCAGCATTCCACCAGCAATCATTCCATGCTGTGATAGCCAAGGGGTACTTGATCAGAAACTCATGGCATTTTGACCATTTGACACAGTTGGAAACCCAAAAGTATTTTATTCAATGTTACCACTATGTGATTCTACATTCTTATATAAACTAGTTTTCTTGAAGTGGAGATTCTAATTCAATGTTTTGAAGACATACTACTCTCCAGATTGAATACGTTTGAAGTAATGATTATAATGTCTTTGATTAGATTAGATTAGTTTTTCATTCCATAGATCCGTGTTGAGGTGATCCTCGTTGATGTGGAACATGTCACCTTTTTATATATATTTTTAAGCTGAAATAACAGTGCTAATAGTATAAATACTCTCCTGGAAATGGAAAAAAGAACACATTGACACCGGTGTGTCAGACCCACCATACTTGCTCCGGACACTGCGAGAGGGCTGTACAAGCAATGATCACACGCACGGCACAGCGGACACACCAGGAACCGCGGTGTTGGCCGTCGAATGGCGCTAGCTGCGCAGCATTTGTGCACCGCCGCCGTCAGTGTCAGCCAGTTTGCCGTGGCATACGGAGCTCCATCGCAGTCTTTAACACTGGTAGCATGCCGCGACAGCGTGGACGTGAACGTATGTGCAGTTGACGGACTTTGAGCGAGGGCGTATAGTGGGCATGCGGGAGGCCGGGTGGACGTACCGCCGAACTGCTCAACACGTGGGGCGTGAGGTCTCCACAGTACATCAATGTTGTCTCCAGTGGTCGGCGGAAGGTGCACGTGCCCGTCGACCTGGGACCGGACCGCAGCGACGCACGGATGCACGCCAAGACCGTAGGATCCTACGCAGTGCCATAGGGGACCGCACCGCCACTTCCCAGCAAATTAGGGACACTGTTGCTCCTGGGGTATCGGCGAGGACCATTCGCAACCGTCTCCATGCAGCTGGGCTACGGTCCCGCACACCATTAGGCCGGCTTCCGCTCACGCCCCAACATCGTGTAGTCCGCCTCCAGTGGTGTCGCGACAGGCGTGAATGGAGGGACGAATGGAGACGTGTCGTCTTCAGCGATGAGGGTCGCTTCTGCCTTGGTGCCAATGATGGTCGTATGCGTGTTTGGCGCCGTGCAGGTGAACGCCACAATCAGGACTGCATACGACCGAGGCACTTGAAATTTCAAGTTGCCGCCGCTCATACCTCACCTGTCTTTCAACAACTTCTTTGCCTCTGTACTTCCGCCTCGACTGACATCTCTGCCCTTACTCTTTGCCTTTAAATATGGCTGCTTGTGTCTGTGTATGTGCGGATGGATATGTGTGTGTGTGTGTGTGTGTGCGAGTGTACACCTGTCCTTTTTTTCCCCTAAGGGAAGTCTTTCCGCTCCCGGGATTGGAATGACTCCTTACCCTCTCCCTTAAAACCCACATCCTTTCATTTTTCCCTCTCCTTCCCTCTTTCCTGACGAAGCAACTGCCAGTTGCGAAAGCTCGTAATTCTGTGTGTGTGTTTGTGTGTTTTGTTCATGTGCCTGTCTGCCGGCGCTTTCCCGCTTGGTAAGTCTTGGAATATTTGTTTTAATATATATATATATATATATATATATATATATATATATATATATATATATATATATATATATATATATATATATATATATATATAATGATGTAAATAAAACAGAAAGAAACTTCCACATGGGAAAAATATAATTGGCCATCCTGCTGCCAAAGAAGACCGAGAAGAAGGCCTAAAAACAAAAAGAGACAGCGCAATCGGCACCGCTGCGTGCTTCCGTGGCACGCAGCGCGCCATTTGCCGGCTCGGCTCGGCTCAAAAACAATGTATGTGCGGATGGATATGTGTGTGTGTGTGTGCGAGTGTACACCTGTACTTTTTTTCCCATAAGGGAAGTCTTTCTGCTCCCGGGATTGGAATGACTCCTTACCCTCTCCCTTAAAACCCACATCCTTTCATTTTTCCCTCTCCTTCCCTCTTTCCTGACGAAGCAACTGCCAGTTGCGAAAGCTCGTAATTCTGTGTGTGTGTTTGTGTGTTTTGTTCATGTGCCTGTCTGCCGGCGCTTTCCCGCTTGGTAAGTCTTGGAATCTTTGTTTTTAATATATATATATATATAACACAGACCATCCTGCAAAAATATAACACAATCACAAAAAATAAAAAAGTAAGAAACCCTTTAAAAGTAGCCAACACATATAACAAATTTTTCACTGGTGTTGCTGATAATATGATACGATCAGACTTACATAAGAGCACCCAAGCCAATAAATATAAAATAACTGCTTGTAGAGGGTCAATGTACATCAGTTCTATCTCACAAGATGAAGTAGCTTATGCAATGAAAGACGTGAAAAATTCCAACTCTGCAGGTGTTGATGGTGTCCCTTTAACAATCTTACAGACCAGTGCATCAAACCTGATTAAGTACTTACACATTTATGCGATTGCTCACTCCAGGCAGGCACTTTCCCTGATATACTGAAAATATCTAAAGTCATTCCAGTATATAAAAAGGTGAGAAAGATAACGTAAATAACTACAGGCCTATCACAGTTTCCTCCTGCATTTCAAAAACATTAGAAAAACTTATGTATAACAAATTTATGAAATTTGTAAATAAAAACAGTATCTTATGTGATGAACAACATGGAATCAAAAATAGAAGGTCGACAGCAACTGCTATTTATTAGTACATCAGTTCCGTATCAAGCCTAGTGGACAAGAAACAGGAATCAGTAGGGGTATTTATTGACCTTTCAAACGTTTTTGACATGGTGGACCATAAGATTTGCAGCTGTCAAAGCTTGAAAAATGCAGTATTTGATGTATCAGTTCCTTCCCGAGCAATCGTAAGAAGGCAGTGTGCATCGAGCACACAAATATCCACCTAAAAACTGTATCTGAACAGTTATCAGACTATAAACAAATTAAATATAGCATACTCCAAGAATCAGTCCACAATGCTACTGAAAGGAGACACCAATGAGCAATTACAGCAATCAGTAAACACTGTCACATAATAATTTAGCAGCTGAGCATGGAATAAGAGCTTGTAATAAATAGTAAAAAAAAAAAAAAAAACCATTGCACTAAAATTCCACAATACTCCAAACAAGGACATGTTTACCTCATAGGTCTTTATCAATGATGAGCTGTATGGTAACAGTTCGGAAACCAAATCCTTTGGACTTTGGCTGCAGAGCAATTTAAAATGGAAGATGACCTAAACAAATTGCAAAATGATTTAGATAAGATATCTGTATGGTGCAAAAAGTGGTAACTGACACTGAATAAAGAAAAGTGTGAAGTTCTTCACATGAGTACTAAAAGAAATCCGCTAAATTTCGATTACGCAATAAGTCACACAAATCTGAAGGCTGTAAATTCAACTAGATACTTAGGGATTACAATTACAAACAACCTAAATTCGAATGATCACATAGATAATGTTGTTGGTAGAGCAAATCAAAGACTGCTTACACCATGCTTGTCCACCCTACTCTGGAGTGTTGCTGTGCAGCGTGGCATCTGCATCAGGTGGGACTGACGGATGACATCGAAAAAGTGCAAAGAAGGGTAGCTCATTTTGTATTATCATGAAATTGGGGAGATAGTGCCACAGACATGATACGTGAATTGGAATGGCAATAATTACAACAAAGGCATTTTTCGTTGAGATGGGATCTTCTCACAAAATTTCAATCAACAGTTTTCTCCCCCGATTGCGAAAACATTCTGTCGGCATGAGGAATGATCATTACAATAAAATAAGAGAAATCAGGGCTTGCACAGAAAAATTTTAGTCCTCATTTTTCCCGTGCACCATTCAAAAGTGGAACAGTACAGTGACAGCTTGAAGATGGTTCATTGAACCCTCTGCCAGGCATTTTATTGTGAATAGCAGATTAATTACGCACGCGAATTGTAAGTAAGCAGTGAATTAAACTTATAGGTAAACGTTTCCAGTTGGTATAAATATATTATAAGTGTTGTTACATTAGTGGAAGTCTTAGTGAAATGTTAAATAAGATTAAACGGGGTCAGAAGTTTATTTTCCTTCTCACGCCTATTGCACAGACTTTAGGCTTAATTTCACGCGTGCGTATCGTAAGTAAACAGTGACTTAAACTTACATGTAATTACCACTTTTTTTTATCCATTACTCTTTCAACTTATTTATATTTGCCTGAATAGTTTCTATGGTCCTTTGTTTACGTATTAGCCAGTACTTAAATCAGTTTATACGATTTCTGTTTTTGCCATGAGTAAGAAGTGTGTGACATGCCATAGGATCGTTAGTTCCGGGGTATGGTGTGATGGGTGTTGTAGTTTCTTTCATTGGGACGAATGTAGTGGTGTGGGAAATGGGGACATAAATGAGGCTCACTAGTTGTATTGTAGAATCTGCAGTAGAGATAGGAAAATACTGGAACAGGAAGGGAAAATTGCAGCTCTTCAAGCTGACCTAGACAAGGCAAGGGAGAATCTGGACAGGTTAAAGAGGGAGAAGGGTGAACAGAGGTGGGAAGTGGCAACAGGTAATAGGGGGAACAGGCAAAGTAGAGCATCAGACAGCTTTGTGATAAATCTTGAAAATAGGTTTGACCTGTTGCCTCAATCAGAATCTGATGAGCCTCATGTAACTGAAGCTGTAGAAAGGGCACAACAAGCTTTCAAGGACTCAAAAAAGATGGAGAAATTTGTAAAGAGAAAGAAAATTCTGTTGTTAGGTAGTTCCCATGGTAGAGGCGTTGGCCAACTACTGCAGGAAAATCTAGGTCCAGAGTACCAGGTCACAAACTTTTTCAAGCCTAGTGCAGTTCTGGGTCAGGTAACAGAGGATATAGGTTCTTTATGCAAGGATTTCACGAAGGAAGATGCCTTGGTTATAGTGGGTGGTCCGGGGAACAGCATTAACAGAGACTCTGAATATTTCATAGAGAGTGACCTGGTGAAGATAGCATCACCAACGAAGCATACGAGTGTGGGATTTGTGTCTGTGTTGAGATGCCATGATCGGCCTCATTTGAACTCTTCTGTAGGGAGGGTGAACTTGGAGTTGGAGTGGTTGCTTAGGACAGATATAGGGTCCCATATTGGTTTGATTCCTGTGAATGCTATTGATAGGTGGGACTACACTAGGCATGGCCTTCTCCTCAATAGGAAAGGGAAGGGAAAACTGTCTGGCTTGATTGCAGAAAAATGAAGGGGGGGGGGGGGGGGGCACTGTCACAAGTGGTAAAATACTAGTGGTCACAGGTGTCAGAGGGATGCCTTTTTTAGGATAGGGTAGGGGGATAGAAAACGAGTTTTAAGAGAGATTGTCAGACACACTCAGTTTGAGAAAACAGATGAACAGGAGTCAGATTTCAGCATACAGCCTCCATTTAAACAATGTTTAACAGAAAATAATCAGAAACTGCCAGTTCATCTTCACCAAAGCAGTTATAATCCCAGTATCAGTTATCTTTATTACACCAGAACATTCCGGGACTCAGAAATAAAGTTGATGAACTACTCATTTGTATCGATGAAATGAATTCATCTAACCAAATTGACATAATTTGCCTCTCTGAACATCAAGTGACCACTGGTATAGATATATTAGACATTTCAGGATTTAAGCTAGCTTCCTACTTCTGCAGAGTAGATATGGATGGAGGAGGAGTTGCCACATTTATTAAAGGCTACCTAAATTCAGGAACATTGACATTAATAAATTCTGTTTAGAGCAGCATCTAGAAGCATGTGCAACAGAAGTAGTGTTCCATAACAGATCCTATAGAATAGTAACTATTTACCGAGCACCTGCAGGAAATTATAATCTATTCATAAATCATCTAGAAGCTCTTTTGGGTTATTTAACAGTAAGAAACAAAGAAATTTTGATTGCTGCTGACTTTAATACCGATTTTCTAATTCAATCTTCCAGTAAACATTTGCTGCAGTTAGTAATTTTGTCTTTCAATCTAACTCACACTGTAAACTTTCCAACTAGGATTTTAAATCCTCAAGGACAGCCATTGATAACATTTCTATAGACAAATCAAAGGAACAAAATCATATCATAAAACCTGTAATAAATGGACTATCAGATCATGACATGCAGCTCCTTGTTTTAGATGTAAATTCTAAGCAGATTGTCAAGACTGCTAAATCTGAGTACAAGTGAGTATTCAGTCAACCAAAAATTGAGTGTTTTAGAAAACTGCTCAAAGATATGAACTGGAAAGATGTTTATAGTGCTCATGACATGAATGAAAAATATAACACATTCATGAATAATGTCAGTACCATGTTTGAAAACTGTTTTCCTCTAAAAGTTACTCAAATTAAACAGAAGTCTATAATAAAACCATGGATCACACAAGGAATAAAGATTTTCTGTAAGACAAAAAGGAAAATGTATCTGTTGACCAAGAATAGCTCCAATGCTGATGATTTAGCTAAATATAAGGAATACTGTAAAATATTAAAAAAAGTAATTCAGACATCTAAACAAATGCACTACGAGAAGAAGATAGCAATGTCAGGGAACAAAATAAAAACAATATGGGATATAGTGAAAGAGGAGACTGGTAGAACCAGAAAGGAACAGGAGCAAATAGCATTAAGGGTAGATGACACATTAATAACCAATGGGCATAGTGTGGCAGATCTATTTAACAAGTACTTTATATCCGTTACTGATAGAATGGGATTGTCAGGATCAGTAAATAATGCCCTTGAATATCTGAAACTAGCTTTTACAAATAGCTTCAGCTACATGAATATGTCACTCACTCCACCAAAATAAATAACTTCCATAATAAAATCTTTAAAAACAAAGCATTCTAGTGGTTACGATGAAAAATCAACAAAGTTAATTAAGGAATGTTCTTGTGAGTTTAGTACAATTCTAAGTTACTTGTGTAACCAGTCAATTATAACTGGGACATTTCCTGACTGGCTGAAATATGCAGATGTTAAGCCTCTATTCAAGAAAGGGGATAAAGAGATGCCATCAAACTACAGACCGATTTCACTTTTGCCAGCATTCTCAAAAATTTTAGAAAAAGTAATGTACAGGCAGCTTCTCAACCATCTGACCACAAATAACATATTATCAAGAACACAGTTTGGATTTCTGAAGGGTTCTGATATCGAAAAGGCTATTTACACCTACAGTGAAAATGTACTTAATTCATTAAATAACAAGTTACAAGCAGGAGGTATTTTCTGTGATTTATCAAAGGCATTCAATTTTGTAAACCACAACATCCTTTTAAATAAATCAGAATTCTATTGTGTCACGGGCAGTGCTGCAAAATGGTTCAAGTCATACCTCGCTAACAGGAAACAAAGGGTGTCAGTGCAAGGGACTAGTGAATTAAGTCATCAGTCATCGTCAGAATGGGAAGAAATTACATGTGGTGGTCCCACAAGGATCCATGTTAGGGCCATTGCTTTTTCTTGTCTACATTAATGATCTCTCATCAGTTACACTGCCAGAAGCAGAGTTCGTTTTGTTTGCAAATGACACAAGTATTGCAATAAATAGTATGTCGAGTGTAGTTCTAGAAAGATCTGCTAATGATATTTTCATGGATATTAATAAATGGTTTAAAGCCAACTCACTGACATTAAACTACGAAAAGACTCACTATATGCAATTCAGAAGCTGTAAGGGGTTTCCACCCAGCATATGCATAAAGTACGAAGAAGAGCAGATAGAAGAAGTTGACAGTCTTAAATTCCTGGGATTACAACTTGATAATAAATTCAGTTGGGAGGAGCACACCACAGAATTGCAGAAACGCCTTAACAAATCTGTATTTGCAATTCGAGTGTTAGCAGACATAGGCGACATAAAAGTGAAAAAGCTTGCATACTTTGCCTACTTTCATTCCATAATGTCATATGGTATAATATTTTGGGGTAACTCTTCAAGACAAACAAAAGTTTTCAGAGTCCAAAAGCATGTAATACGTGTTATTTGTGGAGTAAAGTCACGGACGTCTTGTAGAAACCTCTTCAAAGAACTGCGTATACTAACTACTGCCTCTCAGTATATTTACTTCTAAATGAAATTTGTCCTAAATAATATATCTCTCTTTCCAACAAACAGCTCAGTTCATACATACAATACCAGGAACAAAAATGATCTGCACAAGGACTTAAAAGCACTTGAGGATCTCCTCAACACGGATCTAATCTAATGTAGATGAAGCATATTAAATACCTTAAAGCAGAACTGAGCAAGCCATGGTACCTTCTTTGCGCACTGAAATGTTGTGGGTAGACAACAGTAATGAATGTTTATCATGCCCTCTTCCATTCTTGCCTTAAATATGGAGTCACTTTCTGGGGAAACTCTGATTAGAATCTTGTTTGGATGCAGATCTAGAGACTCTTGCAAACCATTTTATGATATCTGACATTCCTCCATTAGCATGAGTGTATAGTATGGGATCCTTCTATTCTTTAAAGTAAATGTAATATGTAAGGACTGCAGAATGCCCCCCCCCCTTCCCAAAAAAAAACAAAAAAAAACTGCGATGTACGTGATCAGTTTACCAGACAAAACAAAAATTTACATATAGCCCAAATCAACACATCTCTGTGCCAAAAAGGTACTTTCCACATGGGGGTTAAATTTTGTAACAAACTCCCTAACTGCCTGAAAACATAAAAAGCTGAGGTCAAAAACTTTGGAAAATCTAAAGTCACATTTACAACATCTCTGCTTTTACTTCATCGAAAAATATTTAAATTAATGAAGTATGTTGTATAAATACATAATGTATAAATTTTATTATTGTAACCTTAAATAAGTATGCCCAGAAATCACTTTCAGAAGTGTGCTTATACGAGGGTGAGTCAAACGAAAACCTTAAATTTGTAATAACAAATCGAAATTTCGCTCTGTTATCCTGTAAGTTGGTAAGCGTGCTACAAACAGCATGCAGAATGGCCTTTAGGTGGCAGCTTACTGCAAATGCACACATACCATCACAGTATCAGTATAAAGATGGCCGCCCCACTTGTGACTTGCACCAGGGAAGAACAGCGTTCTGTTGTTCAGTTTTTGCATAGTGAAGGTGTGAAACCTATTGAAATTCATTGGCAAATGAAGGTTCAGTACGGTGATGCATGTTTGTTACAGCAGCAAGTCTATGAATGTAGTAGGAAGTTCACAAATGGTGTGACTTCAGTCGAAGATGCTACTCTTCCAGGTCAGGCACAACGAGTTGTGACTCCACAGCACATTTCAACAGTTGAACCCATAGCGAAGGAAAGCCACCAAGTGACACTGAATGACATTACAGCTTGTTTACAGATTAGTCATGGGTCAGCACACCACATTGTGCATGATGTGCTCCAGTTTCACAAAGTGTCTGCAAGATGGGTGCCACGGCAGCTGACTCCTGAAATGAGAGAACGAAGTGTTGATGCTGGTGAAGAACTTCTTTGGCACTTTGAACGAGAAGGTGATGGCTTCCTTGCAAGAATCGTTACTGGGGACAAAACTTGGGTTCACTTCCACCAACCAGAAATGAAGAGAGTGAGCAAGGAATGGCGCCATTCCTCATCACCAAAACCAAAGAAGTTTCTAACAGAACCATCAGCAGGGAAGGTTATGCTGACTCTCTTTTGGGATGACAAAATGCGTCATTTTGGAGCATTACATGTGTAGAGGGACCACCGCCACCAGTGCATCATACACAGATCTCCAAAAAAATCATCTGCCACCTGCAATCAAATGAAAGTGACGTGGATTGCTGTCAGCAGGTGTCCTTTTGGAACATGACAATGCAAGGCCCCACACTGCCTGTACAACAGTTGCAACTATCACAGACCTGCATTTTAAATGTTGTCCTCATCCACCATACTCACCAGACCTTGCCCCAAGTGATTTCCATATGTTTGGACCACTCAGAGACGCAATGGGAGGAAAAAAGTTCCGTTCTAATTAAGAGGTACGCCACACGGTGCATGAGTGGTTGTGCGGACTACCAAAAGAATTTTTTTCTAAAGGAATTTTTGCACTTTGTAAGTGCTGGAGGACTTGCATTGAGTGTGGGGGAGATTATGTTGAAAAGTGATACACCTTTGTACCACTTCTGCACAATAAATGATATTTTAAAAAATATTTAAGGTTTTCGTTTGACTCACCCTCATGACTTGACTTGTCCAGTGTCTTATGCAAAAGATGCTTTTCTAAACAACAGGGCCAATAAATACAATACAGTACAATCATGGCAGGCACCATGCTATTTATGGTGGTATACCATCGCCTTCCTCTGACCTTTGAACTGACTTACCCAGCCAGTTATAAGAGAACTACCAGCTAAACGTGGGTCCAAATTACAGTAAGCCTTGCTTTACACACATACAACTCATTGTTAGAGGCTAAAAAAAGGAATATCCGACAAAATATTTTGTACCAGTGTGAACCGAATCATAGACCTTTATAGTGTGACACTCGCCCATTTGGCCTTCGAGCCACATATATTAAAACTACAAAAACTAGTACAAGTCCACATCAACCACAATTTCATTTACAAATCTCACAAATTAAATGACATAACAATTTTCAGCCCCCCTCCCCCCATGAACCATCGACCTTGCCGTTGGTGGGGAGGCTTGCGTGCCTCAACGATACAGATAGCCGTACCGTAGGTGCAACCACAACGGAGGGGTATCTGTTGAGAGGCCAGACAAACATGTGATTCCTGAAGAGGGGCAGCAGCCTTTTCAGTAGTTGCAGGGGCAACAGTCTGGATCTGGCCCTGTAACACTCACCAAAACAGCCTTGCTATTGTGGTACTGCAAACGGCTGAAAGCAAGGGTAAACTACAGCCGTAATTTTTCCCAGGGGCATGCAGCTTTACTGTATGATTAAATGATGATGGCGTCCTCTTGGATAAAATATTCCAGAGGTAAAATAGTCCCCCATTCGATTCTCCGGGCGGGGACACGCAAGAGGACATCGTTATCAAGAGAAAGACAACTGGCAGTCTACGGATCTAAGCGTGGAATGTCAGATTCCTTAATCGGGCAGGTAGGTTAGAAAATTTAAAAAGAGAAAGGATAGGTTAAAGATAAATATAGTGGGAATTAGTGAAGTTTGGTGGCAGGAGGAACAAGACTTTTGGTCCAGTGAATACAGGGTTATAAATACAAAATCAAATAGGGGTAATGCAGAAGTAGGTTTAATAATGAATTTAAAAAAATAGGAGTGCGGGTAAGCTACTACAAACAGCATAGTGAACGCATTATTGTGGCCAAGATAGACACGAAGCCCACACCTACTACAGTAGTACAAGTTTATATGCCAACTAGCTCTGCAGATGACGAAGAAATTGAAGAAATGTATGATGAAATAAAAGAAATTATTCAGATAGTAAAGGGTGATGAAAATTTAATAGTCATGGGTGACTGGAATTCGAGAATAGGAAAAGGGAGAGAAGAAAACATAGTAAGTGAATATGGATTGGGGCTAAGTAATGAAAGAGGAAGCCGCCTGGTAGAATTTTGCGCAGAGCATAACTTAATCATAGCTAATACTTGGATCAAGAATCATAAAAGAAGGTTGTATACATGGAAGAAGCCTGGAGATACTGACAGCTTTCAGACAGATTATATAATGGTAAGACAGAGATTTAGGAACAAGGTTTTAAATTGTAAGACATTTCCAGGGGCAGATGTGGACTCTGACCACAATCTATTGGCTATGAACTATTGATTAAAAACTGAAGAAACTGCAAAAAGGCGGGAATTTAAGGAGATGGGACCTGGATAAACTGACTAAACCAGAGGTTGTACAGAGTTTCAGGGAGAGCAAAAGGGAACAATTGACAGAAATGGAGGAAAGAAATACAATAGAAGAAAAATGGGTAGCTTGGATCGACAGGAAGTGCAAAATGGCTAAGCAGGAATGGCTAGAGGACAAATGTAAGGGTTTAGAGGCTTATCTCACAAGGGGTATGATAGATACTGCCTACAGGAAAATTAAAGAGACCTTTGGAGAAAAGAGCACCACTTGCATGAATATCAAGAGCTCAGATGGAAACCCAGTTCTACGCAAAGAAGGGTTGCAGAAAGGTGGAAGGAGTATATAGAGGGTCTATACAGGGCCGATGTTCTTGAGGACAATATTATGGAAATGGAAGAGGATGTAGATGAAGATGGAATGGGAGATATGATACTGCGTGAAGCGTTTGACAGAGCACTGAAGGACCTAAGTCAAAACAAGGCCCCGGGAGTAGACATCATTCCATTAGAACTACTGACAGCCTTGGAAGAGCCAGGCCTAACAAAACTGGTGAGCAATATGTATGAGACAGGCGAAATTCCCTCAGACTTCAAGAAGGATATAATAATTGCAATACCAAAGAAAGCAGGGGTTGACAGATGTGAAAATTACAGAACTATCAGTTTAATAAGTCACAGCTGCAAAATACTAATGTGAGTTCTTTACAGATGAATGGAAAAATTGCTAGAAGCTGACCTCAGGCAAGATCAGTTTGAATTCTGTAGAAATGTTGGAACACGTGAGGCAATACTGACCCTACAACTTATCTTAGAAGAAAGATTAAGGAAAGGCAAACCTACGTTTCTAGCTTTTGTAGACTTAGAGAAAGCTTTTGACAATGTTGACTGGAATAGTCTCTTTCAAAATCTGAAGATGGCAGGGGTAAAATATAGGGAGCGAAAGGCTATTTACAATTTGTAAGGAAACCAGATGGCAGTTATAAGAGTCAAGGGACATGAAAGGGAAGCAGTGGTTGGGAAGGGAGTGAGACAGGTTTGTAGCCTCTCCCCGATACTATTCAATCTGTATATTGAGCAAACAGTAAAGAAAACAAAAGAAATGTTCGGCGTAGGTATTAAAATCCATGGAGAAGAAATAAAAACATTGAGGTTTGCCGACGACATTGTAATTCTGTCAGATACAGCAAAGGACTTGGAAGAGCAGTTGAATGGAATGGACAGTGTCTTGAAAGGAGGGTATAAGATGAACATCAACAAAAGCATAACGAGGATAATGGAATGTAGTCAAATTAAATCGGGTGATGCTGAGGGAATTAGATTAGGAAATGAGACACTTAAAGTAGTAAAGGAGTTTTGCTATTTGGGGAGCAAAATAACTGATGATGGTCGAAGTAGAGTGGATATAAAATGTAGACTGGTAATGGCAAGGAAAGCGTTTCTGAAGAAGAGAAATTTGTTAACATTGAATATAGATTTATGTATCAGGAAGTCGTTTCTGAAAGTATTTGTTTGGAGTGTAGCCATGTATGGAAGTGAAACATGGATGATAACTAGTTTGGACAAGAAGAGAATAGAAGCTTTTGAAATGTGGTGCTACAGAAGAATGCTGAAGATTAGATGGGTAGATCACATAACCAATGAGGAGGTACTGAATAGAATTGGGAAGAAGAGACGTTTGTGGCACAACTTGACTAGATGAAGGGATCCCTTGGTAGGACATGTTCTGAGGTATTACGGGATCCCGAATTTAGTACTGGAGGGCAGTGTGGAGGGTAAAAATCATAGAGGAAGAGAGAGAGATGAATACACTAAGCAGATCCAGAAGGATGTAGGCTGCAGTAGGTACTGGGAGATGAAGAAGCTTGCACAGGGTAGAGGAGCATGGAGAGCTGCATCCACCCTGTCTCAGGACTGAAGACCACAACAAACAAACATATACAATTTTCAGGAGTTCAAGTGGCATCAGATTAGTGAATAGACAACATATTTATGTTTTCCTTTTATTTATATGTACTCATTTCTGTTTTGGCATGTGCATAAAGTGATAGGATGGTATGCTTTTCATTTCGTTTTTGTGTACTTGGTAATTTACGGCTGATTATGTGTTAAATTCACTATTTACTTTAGAGAACTGGGCTGTAACCATTCTGTGAAAAGTCAATACCCAGTCAGCAGATACAAACATCTCCAAGGGCACCTTCCATTGAATTAGGTTACAGAGCACTTACTCATATGTTGATTTCATCAACAATCAGACTATATTGTATATGGAACAGACATTCCAAACTTATCACACATGCTTTACATTTTTTTTAGTATGATGCTGTATTCAAATACTTATTAAAAATATTTATGTAAAAATCGAACTGATATCCTCAATATCATGAAAAGTTTCCACTCACCATATAGCAGAGATGCTGAGTCGCAGATAGGCACAACAAAAAGACTCTCACAATGAAAGATTTTGTGTGTGTGTTTGTGTGAGATCTATTGTTGATGAAGGCTTTAACAGCCAAAAGCTGTAATTGTGAGAATCTTTTTGTTGTGTCTATCGGCAACTTAGCATCTCTGCTATATGATGAGTAGCAACTTTCCTTTTCATAATATTGTTACATTCCGTCCTGGATTTTCCATTGTTTGATTTTAAATAGCATCCCCCATTTATGAGACTCACAGATAATTGAGAAAAATTAGTTTGTCTTATTAGCCACTTATGTTGGAACTTAAATTTCTGGATACTAATAATGCAAATAATCAGTAGCACCCTATGCCTTTGCATATGAAATAAAATAATGTTTCATAGAAATAAATAAATGATGCTTTTCCATATGTAGCCAGTGCCCACAGTTTCATGAATTTCAATAATTTAGGAGTATGGAAGACATGTTTAGTCATTGACAGGCACACACAAAAAAAGGAGAAGGAAAACTTTGCTGAAGTTTAGAAAAAAACCTTTGACGAGCTAGATCTCACACACACACACACACACACACACACACACACACACACACACACACACACCATAAGATATTGTTACTGTGCAACTCCAACTACACACACCACATGTCCAAAATAAATAAAGCCATCTGGATCAGTCCCTGCAACATTGGCATCTCTGAGCTACATGAATGGGAAATTTGGGGTGGAGTGTAACAATATATATATATAAAAAGAAGGTAGAGGGTGAGAGAAGAATGGGTAGTGGGGTTAGTGAAGAATGAAGCCAGGAGGATTATGCAGGTGATGGTGTTGCAAGAAAAGGGTAAGTAATGGATAGAGGGTGAGGGAACAATGGGTAGGTGAGTTAGTGGAGATAGAAACCAGGAGGATTGTGGGGATAAAGGATGTGTTGTAAGGATAGTTCCCATCTATGTAGTTCAGAGAAGCTGATACTGAAATGAAGGATCCAGGTAGAGAATACAGAAATACATCTCCGTGATGAGGACATCCCAGAACCACCTCTGTTCCCTTCATAAGATATTATTACTGTGCAACTCCAACTACACACACGCCACATCTCCAAAATAAATAAAGCCATATGGATCCTTCCCTGCAACATGGGCTTCTCTGAACTACATGAATGGGAAAATCAGGATGGAATGTAACAATATAACGAAAAGGATAGTTGCTGCTCATCATATAGTATAGATGCTGAGTCACAGATAGGCAGAACAAAAAGATTATCAAACAATTACCTTTCGGCCAACAAAGCCTTTGTCAAAATTAGACAACATACACTCAGGCGCACACTCTGCAAACGCAACTCACACACACATGACCACAGCTTCTGGTGGCTAGAGCCACAGTGCCTCTGGCTGTAGCTACCAGAGATTGTGGTCATGTGTGTGTGCGTGAGTTGTGTATGCTTGAGTCTATATGTGTTTGTATTGTCTAATTCTGACAAAAACTTGTTGGCCAAAAGGTAACTGTGTGACAGTCTTTTTGTTGTGCAAGTCTGTGACTCAGCATCTCCACTATATGGTAATAGCAACTATTCTTTTCATTATACTACTACATAGATTGAGTTAGTCTTGCAACAAATCCTTCGCTTCCATAATCCTCCTGGCCTAGATCTCCATTAACTCACTGTTCCCACATTCTCTAACCAATAGTTTCCTTACTCTATTTCGTAAATGTAAAATGAATTACTGTGCTGTAAACCACAGTATAATAACTTAAGAAAAATAGCAAGGATTCTGTTGTAAATACTGCAAGTTCAAGAATGTAAAATAATAAATCCTGTTTCAAACAATGGAAACTCGAAGTTGGAATATCAACAGTATAAGAAAATGAACATCAACAAAAGCAAAATGAGAATAATGGAATGTATTTGAATTAAATCAGGTGATGCTGCAGGAATTAGATTAGGAAATGAGACGCTTAAAGTAGTAAATGAGTTTTGCTATTTGGGGAGCAAAATAACTGATGATGGTCGAAGTAGAGAGGATATAAAATGTAGACTGGCAATGGCAACGATAGCATTTCTGAAGAAGAGAAATTTGTTAACATCGAGTGTAGATTTAAGTGTGAGGAAGTCCTTTCTGTAAGTATTTGTATGGAGTGTAGCGATGTATGGAAGTGAAACGTGGATGATAAATAGTTTAGACAAGAAGAGAATAGAAGCTTTCGAAATGTGGCGCTACAGAAGAAAGCTGAAGATTAGATGGGTAGATGATGTAACTAATGAGGAGGTATTGAATAGAATTGGAGAGAAGAAAAATTTGTGCCTCAACTTGACTAGAAGAAGGGATCGGTTGGTAGGGCATATTCTGAGGCATCAAGGGATCACCAATTTAGTATTTGAGGGCAGCGTGGAGGGTAAAAATCGTAGAGGGAGAGCAAGAGAAAAATACACTAAACAGATTCAGATGGCTGTTCCCTTTAATTGTTGATATGTCTAGCCTTCGAATGTGAAGAAGTTGTGAGTCAGTATGAAGCTGGCTAAGGTAATGAGGAAAGAGGTTTTAGGTAGGGTGGCAGGTGATCGGCGTGAAAGGAAGTGCTCCATCGCAGCGAGGCCCTGGATGGGCGGAATATTTGTGTATAAGGAAGTGGCATCAATGGTTACAAGGATGGTTTCTGGGGGTAACAGAATGGGTAAGGATTCCAGGTGTTCGAGAAAATGGTTGGTGTCTTTGATGAAGGTTGGGAGACTGCATGTAATGGGTTGAAGGTGTTGATCTTCGTAGGCAGAGATATGTTCTGTGGGGGCTTGGTAACCAGTTACAATGGGGCGGCCAGGATAATTTGGTTTGTGAATTTTCAGAAGTAGGTAGAAGGGAAGGGTGCGGGTTGTCGGTGGGGTCAGGAGGTTTATGGAGTCAGATGAAAGGTTTTGTAGGGGGCCTAAGGTTCTCTGGATTCCTTGATGCTCCACCTGGACATCATAAATGGGATTACCTTGGCAAACTTTGTTTGTGGTGTTGTCTGAAAGCTGATGCAGTCCCTCAGCCACATACTCCCGACGATCAAGTACCACGGTTGTGGAACCCTTGTCCACCAGAAGAATGACTATGGATCGGTCAGCCTTAAGATCACGGATAGCCTGGGCTTCAGCTGTGGTGATGTTGGGAGTAGGATTAGGGTTTTTCATGAAGGATTGACAGGCAAGGCTGGAAATGAGAAATTCCTGGAAGGTTTGGAGAGGATGTTTTTGAAGAAGAGGAGGTGGGCCCCGCTGTGACGGAGGACTCAACTGTTCCAGTCAGGATTCAATTTGGATAGTGTCTTAGGGAGTTGGATCATTAGGAGTCACCCCTGCCTTCTACCTACTTCCGAAAATTCACAAACCCAATCTTCCCGGTCGCCCCATTGTAGCTGGTTACCAAGCCCCCACAGAACGTATCTCTGCCTACGTAGATCAACGCCTTCAACCCATTACATGCAGTCTCCCATCCTTCATCAAAGACACCAACCACTTTCTTGAATGCATGGAATCCTTACCCAATCTGTTACCCCCAGAAACCATCCTTGTTACCATTGATGCCACTTCCTTATACACAAATATTCCGCACATCCAGGGCCTCGCTGCGATGGAGCACTTCCTTTCACGCCGATCACCTGCCACCCTACCTAAAACCTCTTTCCTCATTACCTTAGCAAGCTTCATCCCGACTCACAACTTCTTCACTTTTGAAGGCCAGACATACCAACAATTAAAGGGAACAGCCATGGGTACCAGGATGGGCCCCTTGTATGCCAACCTATATATGGGTCACTTAGAGGAATCCTTCTTGGTTACCCAGGCCTGCCAATCCAGAGTTTGGTACAGATTTATTGATGACATTTTCATGACCTGGACTCACATTGAAGAAGAACTCCAGAATTTCCTCTCCAACCTCAACTTCTTTGGTTCCATCAGATTCACCTGGTCCTACTCCAAATCCCTTGCCACTTTCCTTGACATTGACCTCCATCTGTCCAATGGCCAGCTTCACACATCCGTCCACATCAAACCCACCAACAAGCAACAGTATCTCCATTATGACAGCTGCCACCCACTCCATATCAAACGGTCCCTTCCCTACAGCCTAGGTCTTCGTGGCAAACGAATCTGCTCCAGTCCGGAATCCTTGAACCATTACACCAACAACCTGAAAACAGCTTTCGCATCCCACAACTACCCTCCCGACCTGGTACAGAAGCAAATAACCAGAGCCACTTCCTCATCCCCTCAAACCCAGAACCTCCCATAGAAGAACCCCAAAAGTGCCCCACTTGTAACAGGATACTTTCCGGGACTGGATCAGACTCTGAATGTGGCTCTCCAGCAGGTATACGACTTCCTCAAATCCTGCCCTGAAATGAGATTCATCCTTCATGAAATCCTCTCCACTCCACCAAGAGTGTCTTTCCGCTGTCCACCTAACCTTCGTAACCTCCTGGTACATCCTTATGAAATACCCAAACCACCTTCCCTACCCTCTGGCTCCTACCCTTGTAACTGCCCCTGGTGTAAAACCTGTCCCATGCAGCCACCCACCACCACCTACTCCAGTCCTGTAACCCGAAAGGTGTACACGATCAAAGGCAGAGCCACGTGTGAAAGCACCCACATGATTTACCAACTGACCTGCCTACATTGTGAAGCTTCCTACGTGGGAATGACCAGCAACAAACTGTCCATTCGCATGAATGGACACAGGCAGACAGTGTTTGTTGGTAATGAGGATCACCCTGTGGCTAAACATGCCTTGGTGCACGGCCAGCACATCTTGGCACAGTGTTACACTGTCTGGGTTATCTGGATACTTCCCACCAATACCAACCTCTCAGAACTCCGGAGATGGGAACTTGCCCTTCAGTATATCCTCTCTTTCCATTACCCACCAGGCCACAACCTCCGCTAATTTCAAGTTGCCGCTGCTCATTCCTCACCTGTCATTCAACAACTTCTTTACATCTATACTTCCACCTCAACTTCCTCCAAGGTAAGTCTTTCCGTTCCCGGGATTGGGATGACCCCTTACCCTCTTCCTTAAAACCCACATCCTTTCGTCTTTCCCTCTCCTTCCCTCTTTCCTGATGAAGCAACCGTGGGTTGCGAAAGCTTGAATTTTGTGTGTGTGTTTGTGTTTGTTTGTGTGTCTATCAACATACCAACGCTTTCATTTTAAAATATATATATTCTCACAAGCAAGCTCAGCTCACACACATGACCACCAGTTGTAGCAGTGTGAACCACAATGCTAACAATTTAGCTTTCAGCCTAAGCCCTCTTCAGAAAAGAAAATGCATACATATTCACACAAGCAAGAACTTCTCACACACACATGACTGGTAGCTCGGACTGGAATGCAGCTGTCACATGGAATGAAAGCAGTGATTGGTGGGGGGCAAGGGAGGGGAGGGGAAGAGTGAGGGATAGCAAGGTACACGCGGGGGAGAGAAAAGTACTGTCTGTTGGAGCATGCAGGGACTACATGGAGGCATGAAGGTTGCCAGCACAGTTTTCGGATCTGAGTTGCCAGAGTTGGCGGTCACGTATGCATGAAGTGTGCTTGCTTGTATGAATGAATGTGTATATGTTTTCTTTTCTGAAGAAGGCTTTGGATGAAAGTTAAATTGTAACCAACTTTTTGTTTTATCGTGCCTGTCTGCAATTCAATGCGTCTCTTCACTATGATTCGTAATGTATCCCTTACCTAATATTGTAAATCATGATTTGTATGACCTAAGAATGCGATGTCTAGATGAAAGAGTAATTTTGAAGTATGGAACAGGATATACAGAAATTGTGCTAGGAGGATATAAGTACATACTACTGTAACATCTGACTTGTAAATTACAAAGATCTGATAAGTTAAGGGAATGCAGTCTGTCAATAAATGTAGTATGATAACTAAAACAAGAAAATAAATAAATTCTTACCACTTTTTTGCAACACTTTTTAAGTTATTCATATTGCCCGCAAGTAATTTCCCATCCAGTGATGGTTCTATTATGAGAATAGTGATCGTTAGGAAGGTGAACAGAACATTTTTAGCTCATCGTCCAGTGCTCAATTAAGTTAAAATGCATAGCTGGCTGTGTTCTACAAGACACTATAAAAACTTTTCACACTTAAATTCTAGATCGCATATCTGTTTTCAGTGAGGGTGCATTACTTCTTTTTGCAGTCTGATTCACTCCTGCTCTGTTCAGATAATAATGAAATCATCAGAATAAAACTTTTCCATTACTGCATAGTGCCACTGCTCACAGTGAAGTACTAAAAGAGAACAGCCCTAATGATGCTTCAACTTTTGTTGTCAGGCAGCTTTATACTTGTGCTAATCTTTTGACAGTTAAATATTATTGGACCAGAAATCACATACCTACCATCAGCAGCCAGTCACTTTCAACATAACAAAATAAAAATACAAAACTAAATGTTATTAAATAAAATTTGACTTTCAAGTCTACTTTGCCCTCAATAGCTCATAACCTGTTCCTTGTTGATGGAAATATGGAAGCTGGAAATGGACTTCTACATAGTTTGGACATAGTAAGGTGCACCAAATGGTTGCAAACCATGGAACAGTTTAAGTCCACAAGATCAAGTAGAAAATTCTGGTTTCCACTACGAAAACTGAGGAACAGGAATCAGTTTACATGTGAAACTAATCTGTGTGTCATGAAACGTGGTTGCAGATCACCTTTACAAGAGTGAGTGAGTGTGTGTGTGTGTGTGTGTGTGTGTGTGTGTGAGAGAGAGAGAGAGAGAGAGAGAGAGAGAGAGTGAGTGAGTGAGTGAGTGAGTGAGTGAGAGAGAGGGGGGGGGGATTTTTTTTTTTACTTCAGCCACTGTCTCATGCCTCTTAGTTACCACAATTAAACTCAAAAAAGTACATTTATTATGTAATTAATCACTGTAATGTATTTACTCTACTTTGATTTAGAATGTTCCTATTTGAGGTTAAAATGGGTTCAAAACTTGCTAAATGATTGAAAATTTACTAATGTAAAAATGTCATGAATAAGAAAAATATTTTTGTCTGAAACAAATCTAAATCATACTTACATTCATGGAAGAAGGACTTATGAACAAGGTTATCCTGTATATGGTGGACGGCCAGTCCTTAGCTTTTGAAATTGAAAATTTGACAGACACCTAAGTTATTTGTGTTGTTTTGCTAACACAACACTATTGTATGTTTGTTAAAGGGTGTCACATTTGTAATCATCATCCTTATTTTATTTCCACTGTGTTTGTGAACATAAAGTAGTACTGTTACATTTTTAACTATTGTTCCTTTAGTCTCAGCTAGTTTGGATCCCAATCTTTTTTGCTTTCCTCATTCCATCCCTTCTTCATGGAATATCTCATGGAGCTCTCTCAATTCACAACTCTGAAATGTTATCATTCTCCTTAACAGATACTTATTCTCTTCCTTGATATCAAAACTTTTGCTTCATCATATAATCTGTGAATATGCTCTGTTTAATTCGCTCATTATGCTTTACGATTTATGGATTTATGCCTCTAGCACTGTGACCATTGTGTTTGTTGATAGAGGAGATCTTAGAGGATAATGAGTCTGACCATGTGTTTGCAGCACAAAGTGGAAATGCATTCAGTGCTACTCAGACAGCTGGAAACAGAACAAGGAAGAAGTCAGACATTGCCTGATCCACAACTACAAGCTACTCTTGCATTGGAGTTGGACAACTCAAGAAAAGGTATTCTTCAATTCCCATCTTTTAGTGGCAAGAAGAATATATCTTCATGTATTCTCATATTTATTACATTTATTAAAATCAGGTTCCTTGCATAATTTGACATTTAACTATTAAAGTTATCATATTTTGCTTATAGTTTTATGATTTGACCTTGTTAAATTTTTAACTGTCCTCAACTAACGATATGTACACATGCTGTACAAAATTAAACATATTTTGTTCACATCACAATTATTTTTTACTAATAATTCCAATCCCAAAGAAAGCAGGTGCTGACAGATGTGAAAATTACTGAACTATCAGTTTAATAAGCCACGGCTGCAAAATACTAACGCGAATTCTTTACAGACGAATGGAAAAACTGGTAGATGCAGACCTCGGGGAGGATCAGTTTGGATTCCGTCGAAATGTTGGAACACGTGAGGCAATACTGACCTTACGACTTATCTTAGAAGAAAGATTAAGAAAAGGCAAACCTACGTTTCTAGCATTTGTAGACTTAGAGAAAGCTTTTGACAATGTTGACTGGAATACTCTTTTTCAAATTCTAAAGGTGGCAGGGGTAAAATACAGGGAGCGAAAGGCTATTTACAATTTGTACAGAAACCAGATGGCACTTATTAAAGTTGAGGGGCATGAAAGGGAAGCAGTGGTTGGGAAAGGAGTGAGACAGGGTTTTAGCCTCTCCCTGATGTTATTCAATCTGTATATTGAGCAAGCAGTAAAGGAAACAAAAGAAAAATTTGGAGGAGGTATTAAAATTCATGGAGAAGAAGTAAAAACTTTGAGGTTCGCCGATGACATTGTAATTCTGTCAGAGACGGCAAAGGATTTGGAAGAGCAGTTGAACGGAATGGACAGTGTCTTGAAAAGAGGATATAAGATGAACATCAACAAAAGCAAAACTAGGATAATGGAATGTAGTCAAATTAAATCGGGTGATGCTGAGGGAATTAGATTAGGAAATGAGACACTTAAAGTAGTGAAGGAGTTTTGCTATTTAGGAAGTAAAATAACTGATGATGGTCGAAGTAGAGAGGATATAAAATGTAGACTGGTAATGGCAAGGAAAGCGTTTCTGAAGAAGAGAAATTTGTTAACATCGAATATAGATTTATGTATCAGGAAGTTGTTTCTGAAGAGAATAGAAGCTTTTGAAATGTGGTGCTACAGAAGAATGCTGAAGATTAGATGGGTAGATCACATAACTAATGAGGAGGTATTGAATAGGATTGGAGAGAAGAGAAGTTTGTGGCACAACTTGACTAGAAGAAGGGATCGGTTGGTAGGACATGTTTTGAGGCATCAAGGGATCACAAATTTAGCATTGGAGGGCAGCGTGGAGGGTAAAAATCATAGAGGGAGACCAAGAGATGAGTACACTAAGCAGATTCAGAAGGATGTAGGTTGCAGTAGGTACTGGGAGATGAAGCAGCTTGCACAGGATAGAGTAGCATGGAGAGCTGCATTAAACCAGTCTCAGGACTGAAGACAAAAACAACAACAACAACAAACATGGAATCAGACTGATAATTGTGGATTGTATATCTTTATGTATTCTCATATTTATTACATTTATTAAAATCAGGTACCATGCATAATTTGACATTTAACTATTAAAGTTATCATATTTTGCTTATGGTTTTATGATTTGACCTTGTTAAATTTTTAACTGTCCTCAACTAATGATATGTACACATGCTGTACAAAATTAAACATATTTTGTTCACATCCCAATTTTTTTTTTCCAAACATGGAATCAGACTGATAATTGTGGATTGAGACATAGACCATCATCTTCCTTTCAATGCTTCAAGATTAAACTTGTATTCAGGAATAGCCAGTGTTAAAAAAAACCTCTGCTGTATACTGTAAGCTTAGAATCTTAGCTATTAGTCCACTGTTACTACTAAGTCATTACTTGTATATTTTGTTTTTCCAGATCCAGATTTCAGATGACTCTTCCCTTCTTATCAGCTTGTCTACTTGTTACTCTTTCTTTGTTGTTCTGCATTGTTCCCTTCCTTATGATGAAATTTGAAAGGCTAGGGATTCAGCAAGGCTATTGTGGAAGAGGGTAGAGGACACATAATGAATGACTGTATCCGTAGAGGTTGAATATCAAGTGATTCACTCTATAATTTTTTAAGGAAAGCTTTTATTGCTTAATTTGAAAATATGACTCTTTTGCTAAATGAAATAAAATTCTTGTATAATGTATTGCCTCTTTGCTAACAAAACACGTTTCAGTCTTCTAACATAAGTTTCGTTATTGTAGAGCAAAAAAACTGAACGTCATACTGTCGAAGATCCAGGTGCAAAACCTAGCCAATCCACTCACCCAGCACTTCCTATTCCAGTCCTCTCACAGGTTTATTGTACCCCATTGGGGGCCGGACCACCTGTGAAAGCAGCTGTGTCATTTACTAGCTGTGCTGCAAGCATTGCACAGCTTTTTATATTGGTGTGACTACCAACCAGCTGTCCACCAGGATGAAAGGCCACTGCCAAACTGTGTCCAAAAGCAAAGTAGACCAACCTTTGGCACAACATGCAGCTGAACACAACACACATGATTTCAATGGCTTCTTCACTACCCGAGCCATCTGGATCCTTCCCTGTAACACCAGCTTTTCTGTACTGCGCGGATGGGAGTTATCCTTACAACACATTCTCTGCTCCCATGATTATAACGGCCTCAACCTACAGTAACATACTGCCCCACACCCTCCACCCAACAGTTTCCATTCCCTCTGTCCTGTCATCTCCTTCCCATTCTCATCTCCTGCCCAATTTATTTGCAGCCTTCTGCCAACGAATTCGCCTGTCTTTCCCCGCTTCTCTCGTTTTTTGCTTCTTTATTGCCCACCTCCCTGCCCCACAACCTCCTGACACTGTGCCTGTTGGCAGCCTAGTCCATGCAGGCTCCATCAGACAGCATTCATCTCTCTCCCCACCAATAGACTACTATCCCTTTCCTTTCCCCTTCCCCACCCCACCCCCACCCCCACCCCCACCCCCTCCCCCTCCCCCTCCCCCTCCTCCTCTGGATTGCTACTTGTGTCCTACTTCATGCTACATTTTGGCCAGAGATGCTGGAGTTAGCAGTTGTGTACGAATGGGGTGTGCTTGCTTGCTTGTGTGTGTGTGTGTGTGTGTGTGTGTGTGTGTGTGTGTGTGTGTGAGTGCGCGTGTGTTTTACTGACAGACGCTGTGGCCAAAAGCTATATGTGGGTGTCTTTTAATTGTGCCTGCCTGCAATTTGACATGTCTTCTTTACAGTAAGTAGCACTCTTTGATTTTAACGTTGTACGGAATTACTTAAAAAATTAAATGGGTTCATATCTCTTTGGACAATAAATATCTTCTCCTATTACAGTTTTGTATGTAAATTTATGGCTTATCTGAAACCAAGTCATAAGTTCTTCAGTGCGTCAAAGCTGGGTTGCTCAATTCAATCTCAAATTTTATTAAAGTAGCTTTCATTTCATTAAAATTCTTCAATTTCTTTATGTGATCAAGACTTCCAGTTATTGTAGTATTACAAGAGTGTAAATAGATTTTGGTTGGAAGGAGGGGGGCTATGCTGGGTGCAGGCAGTTAGGACGAATTCAGCCAGCCAGCTGAAAAAAATCCTTTATAAACGAACTATAGAATGTGCTGCTATCACATATCCCTTCCACTCTCCACAAACCCCTCTCCATTATTCCGTACCAAAACTGGTTTTCATAATTGAGTACCACCTAGATCACCAGATTGGGCAATATTTTCCAATTTTGTCTAGTAATTTGAGAATTTCGAGCATGTTTTTTTTAAGGAAATGGTACGATCATCATTTGGACGACATTTTTGTTGAGCAACATAATTTGGGTGACACAGGAAAATCCAAGTGTATTTTTTATGCACTGGTTTTAATATAATGTGATTTGTAATGATGTTTGTTGCTCCGCTGCCTTGTAACATACTGAAATTATGCAACCACATAATAACTTCAGCGCTAATATTAAACCGAATTATGCAGATAATTGGCCTATTACTGTAGTGCATCCATGTTTTTAACTTACTGTAATGCTAGTGGATGAATCAAAATTGGTTTTCCTCTTCTTTCTTGCTACAAACTTGTCCATAATTAGAAACTATCACAACAGCACACAGCAAAAATCAACAAATGGTTGCACTTACATTAAATTCAACTGCAAGCAATAACTGGACTGATTAACAAAAAGATTGGGCTCAAGTGAGACCAACAATGTACAGTAATTGGTCTTGGCCAAAATATGTATGGACAATAGCCGGTAACTGCTATAGATATAGCGATAGCTTAAACCTATTGATGACTGTGTTGATTATCGTACTTCATATCGCTTGTATGTCGTATGATTGAAAATCAAAATATATTTCAATTTCACGACATGTCAGCTAGGATGGTGTAATTTCATATAGGTGATGTGAGAGCTCTAGACCACCTGGACAACCTCCCCCACCCCCACCCCACGCACACTCCCCCCACCCCATCCTTTGGCTACATCCTTGACTGTGGAAATCCAGGATCCATTTACCTTGAGGCTTAGTGGTCAGAGCATCTGCATAGTAAGCAGGAGACCTGCATTTGAATCCTGGTCCAACACAAATTTTCAACTTTTCCTACTGATGTACATCAATGCCCACTATGCAGCTAAATGTCATTCATTCCTTTGTATCTTGATGTATGATGGCTGCAGGGTCAAAATTGTGTATGTTCTTTCAGACATGTCCTAAAGAACAGATACCACATATGTGAAAAGTTCATTTGGGGAGCCATGACACCATGCATCTATCTAAAAAATTAAGAGTATAATAAGATGGATATGTAGATCTCTAAAAACAATTAAGTTAGGGTCAGGAAGAAATGTGAAGCTTCAGTATATAGAACCACTGTGTGGGCAAAAGGGCGAGAAAAGGCAGAGCAAGTAAGGACAAGTGGAGAGTGAGGCTGGGAAACTTTCAGGAGCTAGGGATATGTTGGAATGATAGACTTTACCTATACAATTTGTAGGAAGTGGTTGTAGGGGTCCTCATGACGTAGGTTATGAAGTTGCCGTTGAATGTGTTACTACACTATATCCAGCAGCATGCTCTATAGTTGAGAAGTAAAATTTCCTTTTTCCCTAACTTGAGGCCACAGTTTGCTTGTGGCTCATCATGCAGTTGGAGAGCTACCTTTTCCCACATATTCCTAGTTTCCTTCTCTGTTATGCAACTCTCCCCCTACCCTTTGCTTCTCCCCTTCCATAACCGTCAGCTCTTTCATGCTAATCTGATTCTCTCCATCCAAGAGAATTATTCACTCTTATCATAGTGCAGCTTGGCAGAGTCTAGCACATTATGTTCAATGTAATTATGGAACATCTTAATAACCAAGGGATCCCAAAAAAGAAAAACCAAACAGGCATTCCAACTGAGTATGCAGTGTTCTCATTTGTACATCAAGTTTTAGAGTTCTTCAACAATAAAATGTCACCAGTGGGAATATTTTACAACTTCTCTAAAGCATTCAACTGTGTGAATCACAAAATTGTACACACACACACACACACACACACACACACACACACACACACACACACACCTGCATGAAACCTAAGTCATTCAATACAGCATATAAAGCGGGTGACTTTGCTGATTCCTGAAGACCAACTCAAGAACACAATGAGAAGCTTAGGTATACCTTTGATTAATGCCACCACCTATTTAGCAATTCCTGTGGATCTAGAAGACTTAAATCCTAAAAGAGATTCTTGAATGAAGAACTTAACAAACTTGCAAATGTCTACCGTGCACTACACAGAGTGCCTAATTACGAGAACTTGAGATAGAAGATTTGAAGAAGTCTGAAGCAGATCAGAATTGGTGTAGCACCAGTGAAGGAAAAAATGTTCAACTGAGCCCTTATAGATGAATTTGATGACAGTTGTGATTGTGGTCAATATTAGGATATGGAAGATGTCCTAGCCTATCCTAACTGTTCCACTAAATGTACCCTCATTGAATTATGGCAGGAAAGCAAGAAAGCAATGGATGTGGTCCTAATTTGAACTTCAGTACTTTGATCTCCAGACATGAAAAAGTAAATTAAGACAGGAAAGAGGGGAGGTAGTCATAAACAAGTCAGATGCAAAGCCAGCATCTTCTGACTGTGGAATCATGACTTGCAGGGTGCGCAGGGCTCCATGGTGAGTTCCTTACTTTTTGTTATTTCTATAAACGATCTTATCCGTACAAGCCAAAAAGAAGGCACATTTCACTCGTTTTGCTGATGACATAACAATTCTGATTGAAAGTTATAGAAAGAATAAACAGAATCCACAAGCCAGTCAATACACAGTGATATAACACTAACAAGAGAAATCTTAGCCAAACAAAAATACCACATATGTACCAGCAGTCTGCAGGGGAAAACTGTCAAACAGTATGAAAAATGTACAAAAAAATATTCCCATAAATCTAGCATTCAGTACTACCAACAACCTAAACACAAAACTCCACTCTGGAAGAATCAAAATACCAGAATATGCTATACAGGCATATAGAAGATTACAAATGAAAATTGTAACAACTTTTAAAATTGGTCTAACAAGACAAAATTTTAGCATCAGAATTAGAAAATATACTAGTTATACTCATACCAATGAATCGAGCATCTTCATGCAGTTAAAAAAACCAAAACCATAAAGTCAACAAAATCAAAACCACACTTCAAATATTACACATATACCAAAAGGACTTGTGATGAAAATATTAAATGAACAGACACTTCAGGCATAAATATCACCTAGAAAATTTTATTAACATTGTGAGTGGTTAAAAAATAAACAACCAAAGATTACACAAACAACTAAATTATATGTTTCTCGCACACTACCACTGGCTTGTTGTAAGCACATTGTAAACATACTGCATCCTTGAGAATGGTGAACTTGCTATCGAATTACTACATTACTTTATTTTACCATCATAAAAACAGTGGCAATTGACAAAAGAATTCATCAACAACACAATAGGTATATCATACACAGCTAGACATGTATAGATAACTCCATATACAAGTATTGCAAATGTAAATTAAATTTAATAACTAATATTCTCCTGTGTACTTGGCAATGACAGTACTGCCAAAATAGTCATATTGTACAAAATATAATAACTATTAGCATTGACAGTAAGCCTACTACTCTTCACATCGTTCGTTGAACAGTGGAAAAGCTGTAAAAATGGGTTGCATGGGACACTTTCCTGCTACACTGCCTAATGCTTGCACTGCCTGTAATATTCTTGCCATTGGCTTGTATGGGGTGTTAGTTGTTGCAGCTCCTTCATGACTGAAAACAAAACAAACTCTAATCTAGTTACAAAAATGTTCCAAGTCTAGTTTGCGTGTATCACAAGTCCTGAGTGATTGCCACTTTTGTAAGAGGGGAATTACACACAATCTATTGAGGACTTTCCCCAGTTTATTCGCAACAGAATATAGTTCAATATAGTTCTGGCTAACATAAGTCCATATTTCAAAGCAAAGTCCAGTCCGCACTGTTTCGAAATTCCATCTACAACAGTTAGAGTTCGTAGAGGAACACAGTAGCCAAACTCATAACACACTTGATTTGCACTCCACTGCTAGTATCACAACCGACTCAGATTAACTCTAGGGCAGCATATATAGTGTGTTCTAGCATGTTCCATCAGAGGGGCGCTCCTGATGGCGGATTCCTTCTGAGTGGTGACATGGCAGCTGACGGTAATATTGTGCTGCCTACCTGGTTGCCCTGGTAGTGTCAGGTGGCGCCACACTACAGATGTTATTATATAATACATGTTCAATAATATTGCATTATGCCCAATAATTATGTCCATAAAAATTCAGCCATAAAGTCATATCTGTTCCCAACAGTGTATACTGTAGCCGAAACATGTGACATAATTCCACATCCAAGCAAAGCTTTGATCCAGGGAACACAAAATGAATAAATTAAATTAAAAAAACTATTCTCTCTCCCTCTCCCCCTCTCTCTCTGTCTTGCTCTGTGTGTGTGTGTGTGTGTGTGTGTGTGTGTGTGTGTGTGTGTGTGTGTGTATTCTCTCTCCCCCTCTCTCTCTGTCTCGCTCTCTCTGTGTGTGTGTGTGTGTGTGTGTGTGTGTGTGTGTGTGTACTTGCTCAGAAGCTGAATTACTGCGTTTAGCACCTTCTTTATGTAATTACTGCTACTGCTACTAACATCATTTCCTTTAATGACAACCAGATGGCTTTTTTGATACCATTAATTGTGCATTACCATAATTAAGTGAAAGCATCTGAAGATGACAGCATCATAGCCAATATATGCAGACAAATCATATAAATTATGATCACTTACTATGAATACAATTTATGTACCAAATTGCTGTTTTAAAATAAGCAAAATTGATCTTAAAATCACATTGTTGCTTTCACATAATTATAAGAGAAATTGTAGGTGACAAGAAACTGTGATAGGTTTTTCAATAGTGTACTGTGTCACAATCACTTTGATTAAATATTGAGGCATAACGTTGAAAAGTGATAAGAAATGGAATGGCCATGTAAGGACTTTATTAGGGAAGGCGAATGGCCATCTTCAGTTTATTATAAGAATTATTGAAAAATGTGATTCATCTGTAAAGAAGACCATATATAGAACACCAATGTGGCACATTCTTGAGTACCTCTGGAGTGTTTGGGATTACCACCAGATTGTATTAAAGGAAGACATTGAAGCAATTCAGATGTGAGCAGTTATATTCGTTACTGGTAGGTTCGATCAGCACATGAGAGTTATGGAGATGCTTTGTGAATTCAAATGTGAGTCCACAGAGGAAAGACGATGTTCTTTCCATGAAACACTGTTAAGAAAATTTTTAACAACATACATTTCGCATAAGGACCACAAAGATATGATAAGAGAAATTACAGCGTGTATGGAAGCGTATAGGCAGTCGTTTTTCCCTCACTCTATTTGCGAGTCGAACAGGAAAGGAAATGACCAATAATGGTACAAGATATCCTCCACCATGCACCATATGGTGGCTTGTGTAGTATGAGTGTAGATGTAGATGTCTAAAATGAGAAGCTAATATAGCAATTTGCTTTGTATATAGATTTCTCTTTTATATATTTTTATTGCTGAACTCATTGTTACTGAAATTTATGTATTCCAGAACATGAAACAGCTCTGAAGAAATTTAATGACATTGATGTGCATTGTAAGCAAGTAAAGAGACAACTCCATGAAATTAAGACTGTAAGCTACAACAGAGCCCAAGAAGAAATCCGTGAGGTTAAAGCAAGATATAATGATATAGATAAAAAAATACGTAAATTAAAATTTGCAATTCAGTCGTCAGGAAGGTAGGTTGTGTTCACAATGCCTGCTTCTAATCTAGTACTGTGTTTCACTGATTTTAAAATTTTCATTATGAAACAAATAGTTTAAAAGGTTGGTAAATAATGTAAATATCTGCTTAATATCAATTACTTATAGATTAAATATGGTCTTTAGTCAAATAAGAAGTGATCCTACATTTATCAGAAACACAAATGAGTTAAATTTTTAAATGAGTGATTGTTCTTCAAAAACAATTACTTCAAGTGGTTAGGTGTTCCTCCTAACCTTTTTCCAGCCTTTCACATCTGTTTGAGTGAGATGGAGTGAAAGACAAAAACAGAGTATAGAAACTGTTGGTTGTTAGCGACATATTTTAATCAATAAGGTATTTCATGCATAAATAATGCAGATTGAGTTTATATGTATGACTGATGTGTTTCTGTTTATGACTATTATTTCCTGATTTGTTGGTTTTTCTAGTTTACTCTCGTTAATTATGCTGGATCCTCAATTTTCTTCCTCTTAATAAGTTTTTTATCATATAGAAAATAATGGAAAATTCATTGTTTGTGTAGGCAAGTTTTTCTGCTCCAAATATCTTTCTTGAAAGTGTTTTTCATTATCATGATGTCTGAGAGTGTCCACTACAGCGTATCTTAGACTTCCATACAACTGATTTTATGTCTGTCATGCAAAATGTACTTCAAAATATTATAGAGGATAGATTGTTCATGTGCTTCTCTATGGAGTATCTGTGCTTGCCATGTTATTTACTGTATTAAGAAACAAATTGAGCTAATAAAGTAACAAATAAATATTGCTGAACATTTAAGAGGGGTATAATGAAACAGTGTTCAACTGTGGTAGCTTATATTACTTCAAAATATGGGAATGTCTTGAAGTAGTTTTTCAGTATAGAAGACCATTGACAGCTTCATACACCCAACATGTGGGGTAGGGCTGGAGTTCAGTCACCATGTATCCAGCAGCAATACATTGCATTTAAAAAATATTGCATGTGACGTAAAACTTATACTTTTAGTTGCTAGTAGAAATAATACAACACGATTAATAATCTTTATAATTTTTGCCTTACCGTGATGTTAGATTAGTTACCGAAAATGCCAGAAGAGTGTAATCTGTAGATTGTACCAAAAGGAAAATTCTCTCGAGGGAACAGACAGAATTGATGATCAGTTATTGCTAATAGACACACACACCGATCAGCCAGAACATTATGACCGCCTACCTAATAGCTGATATGTCCACCTTTGGCACAGATAACAGTGGCGGTGTATTGTGGCATGGAAACGGTGAGTCCTTGGTAGACCACTGAAGGCAGATGGCACCACATCTGCACACACAAGTCACCTAATTCCTGTAAATTCCAGGGAGGGAGGTGATGAGCTCTGGTGCTATGTTCAGTCACATCCTCAATGTGTTCGATTGGGTTCAGATCTGATGAGTTGGAGGACCAGCACATCAATTGTAACTTGCCATTGTGTTCCTTGAACTGCTCCATCACACTCCTGGCTTTTTGACATGGCACATTATCTTTTTGAAAAATGCCACTGCCATCAGGAAACATCATCGTGAAGGGGTGTAAGTGGCCTGCAACTGGTGTTCAATACTCCTTGGCTGTCTTCGTGCCTTGCACTTGCTCCACTGGACCCATTGATGGCAACATGAATGTTCCCCAGAGCATAATGAAGCCACTGCCAGCTTGTCTCTGCCCTGCAATACAGGTGTCAAGGAGCTGTTCCCCTGGAAGGTGATGGAATCATGCCCTCCCTTCGACATGATGAAGAATGTATCAGGGTTCATCAGACCGTACAATGCTCTGCCACTGCATCAATGTCCAGTGCCAACAGTCATGTGCCCATTTCAGTCATAGTTGTGATGTCATGGTGTTAATATTGGCAGATGCATGCATCATCAGCTGTGAGGCACATGTGTTCAGATATACTTGTACTGTGCCCAGCATTAAAGTATGATGTTAGTCCCACTGCAGTTTGGTGCCTGTCCTATTTTACCAGTCTGCCCAGCCTACAACATCCTACATCTGTTGGTTTGGCGGTCCAACCACACAATGTCTGGATGTGGTTTCACAACATGTTGAATGCATGCACCACAGCACTCCTTGAACTCCTGATGATTCATATAGTCCAGAAACATCCCCTAGGCTGTGGCTAAGCTATGTCTCCGCAATATCCTTTCTTTCAGGAGTGCTAGTTCTGCAAGGTTCACAGGAGAGCTTCTGTAAAGTTTGGAAGGTAGGAAACGAGGTACTGGCAGAAGTAAAGCTGTGAGGACAGGACGTGAGTCGTGCTTGGGTAGCTCAGTTGGTAGAGCACTTGCCCGCGAAAGGCAAAGGTTCCCGAGTTCGAGTCTTGGTCCGGCACACAGTTTTAATCTGCCTGGAAGTTTCAAGTCACATAGTTTCTAAAATGCTTGTACCAAATCTCCGGACCAATACAGTCTGCCCTCAGTCAAACTTGGACAGATTGCACACCTTCGACATTCTACATACGAACAGCATGCACACTGATATTACATACACTGTGTGTATGTCTGACTAGCAGTCATTCCTTGCCAGGTGATACTGCAATCGTATGGACGGGTGTATATAGATAGTAGGTTGATGGTCATAGTGTTCTGGGTGATCATCAGTATATAAAACTACACACACTGTACTAGTTTCCAGAACTAATAGTGCCTTTCTTGGAGAAAAGAGAGGGATAAATTGGGGAATGTCAAAAGAAAGGGTAGGTCACTCAGACTCCAGGATGAGAAGGACCCACCTGCTGTGACGATGAGGGTAGACCTAGACAAGTTGGACAAATGCAAGCAACACTTAATAGATAAAAAGTTGGAGCATGGTGAAAGGTTTCTGTACACAGACAGTGTGATAGTGATTTTTGTAAGATCAAGGAATTAAAATGTTTTCTCCCATATCAGGAAAAAAGAAGGTGTCATGCGAGAAATAAATGAATTGAAAAGTACTATCAATGGAATTGAAGTAAAAGTGAAAGGACTTCACGAGTCAAAGAAAAACTGGAAACAATTACACTCACAATATGTGAACGAACTGGAAGAATTGGAGGTATGTGGTAACAATATAAAATAGTTCATTGAATATTGACTGTCTAAAATAACTTAATTGTCTTAAGTAGCTAGCTGAAGCATAATTTTTTATATCGAATAAGACTTGTTCTGTTTATGAAATATGGAGTAAGACTGTGTTGAAACAAATGTATCTGGTATTTCATGTGTATCGAGTGTTTTCAGGAAATTGTCCTCTATTCTTGTCAGGCTTAATTTGTGGTACTTGTTGTTTGTTTCTTGGTAATAAAACCAAAACAATGATGGCTCCTCATAAAAAGCCTACCGTAAATAATTACAAGATGAGTAAAAACAAGATAATGAAAATTATCCACTCTTGAGAGCTTTGATCCAAAAAGGAACCATCTCCAAGATGAGATGCCTTAGCAGAATGTTGATGTAACTAATTTCTACTTATGAAGGTGGCAGTGAGAGGCTCTCACACAGATGGTCACAAAGAAATGATAACTTACAAAGTAGTAGTTACACATACACAAATATAACTTGTATCATTGTGAAATTACAACATATTCATCTCATGATTTATGAAATAATAATGTAGAAAAAATATCATAACATTAACCTTCATTCTTAAGATATGTATTTTTATTAAAAATTAATAAATAACATCATTCATTCATTCATTCATTCACCCATCATTCTTGCAAGCAAAATCTTGACATTTGTAGGAAGGAAATAAGACTATGTCACTACTTCTACTAATGGGTCGAAAGTGTCTCGGTGATGCATTTGGTGTACAAAAAGAAAGGAGACTAAGATCTTTGATAATGTCACTTTCACAGTCAGAGAGAGAGAGCACCAGAAGTTCTTGTGTTTAAATCATAGCTGGGTATTTGTCGCCCGTAAATTACAGGTACACTTCTTGCTCTTGTAATTTAGGTAACAGAACTGCAGGTTCAGTATCAGCATAGCATGTGCCTTCAATCTGATAAAACAGTTCTACTAGGTGGTTCCATATTGTCAGGAACTGCATTTCAGTGCTATAAATGAAGATTTTACATTATCCAATATTGTCAGCACCCTTAGCTATAATATTGACCATTTCACTGTTAGTAGATCCACAATTGCCTTGAATGTATATTATGCTTCCTCTCTCTCTCTCTCTCTCTCTCTCTCTCTCTCTCTCTCTCTCTTTAAGCTGATTTTTCAATTTCTGACAGAATTGTCTCTTAGCCCACTGTCACTGTGAAGCAAGCTGCAAATATATATTGGCCTACCTCAGGTTGATGTCTTCTCAGTGTTCCTTCACTCTGCAATGTAGATACTTACAAGGTGATGAAAAAGCTGTGTTGTTGAAAACAGCACCCAATATCTACAATTACTGAGGCTGTGTAAATCTCGTTATGGTTGTTCCTGTAAATATTCATAATAAATTTTTGGGTGGAGAAACAGAGTCCTAATCTCCATTGAAAGTTCGGAAATCTGGTAAAAATAGATTTTATTTGCAATACCAGAGAAGGAAAGTTGCTACTCACCATATAGCGGAGATGCTGAGTAGTGATAGGCACAACAAAACGATTCACAATTATAGCTTTCGGCCATTAAGGCCTTTGTCAGCAGTGTGTGTGTGTGTGTGTGTGTGTGTGTGTGTGTGTGTGTGTGTACTGCTGACAAAGCCGTTAATGGCCAACAGCTATAATTTTATGACTTTTTTTGTTGTGGCTATTGCAACTCAGCATCTCCGCTATATGCTGAGTAGCAACTTTCCTTCTCTGATATTGTTGCATTCCATCCTGGATTTTCCAATGTTAGGTTTTATTTTCTTTGCTTAAACATGTGTCATCAGCCCACATTTAGTATGCAAAACTGCTATAATAAGTTCCCAATTTATGTCACGTGTAAAGCAGCCAGAATTCTCCAAAGGTCCATTCTGAAAATAATCACGTGAATATACAGTCACTTTCTACATTAGCTTACTTGTTTTAGTTGTAAATATTTGTCATGTATTGTTGTTTTCCTGACATGTTCTACATCCTGGAGGACCTCCTCACTACGGATCAATTGGAATGAAAATAAACCTAATCTAATCTAATCTACACATAACGTTGATTTCTTACATAAATCATTCAGTGGATTTCTTTCACAAAGATTGCTTGCCGAATGTATTCTGTAGTAGAATACAGAACATCGCCACGTGGAATTTTCTAAATCCAACAAGTCACACGCATATATCTCCCAAACAAAACATGCCACGACTCTCAAACTTTTACAAATTGTTCGTAGCAACAAAAGCTACCATTTCAAATCCATCTGAATGCAAAGGACCAAACATTTCTTCATGTTACACATTTTACGGACAGACACATTTGACATGACCTTCGTGTCTGAAAAGCTAGTCCACGACTACCCGCTCCAGCTACTAATGCAACCTAATTATCTCGCAGTGCACTGGAACCATGCTGACTTCCGATTGGCTGTTCAAAAGGACAGCCAATCTCTTCACACCTTCTAGATCTTACTCGTGCCAAAACTGTTCTGAGGCAATCACTATATCAATCATTGGCATCACTTCGAAGAGCAAATTATTACTGTAATGTTTATTAATTGAGACTAAATGAAAATTAATCTTGAGATAAGTTTAGAAAACTGATTACATCGTTATCCACTTTCTGCCTGCTCTATTACAAAAGCAAACACTCATAGACATACATCATCTGCCAGTTATGGGGATTTACAATTTTCATGACACCCTGGTGGCATAACACTTGTTAGTTATGTAAGGCGTGTTACCATATAAATTAGAAATTTGACGTATGTCTCCCAACGCACTCTCATTCACTCTCTTTTACTCTCATCCTAACACAAAATATAAATATTAACTTTTGAAGTGTTATTTTCATTACGAAAGAAAAATTATCGAAAGTTTAGAATTGAAAATCTTTATAAAATAAATTGGCACACTGGAAGTGCTAGTACTGTTCTCAAATAACAAAGGAAATATAAACTGTTATTGTTGCTATTTCAATTTACTTTCTTAAGTTTCTGTCAAGTACTTTTTTAATGGCTTTTTCATATCTTCGAAACTATTATAGGTAGCAGTATCAAATTTTGACGCACTGTTTGTCTGAGTAACAAAAAGTCCTCTACCACTTTTGGAATAAAACAGATAATATTTAACCTAGTTATTTAGTTTCTTAGGTGAGGTGAATAAATGGACTCTATACATGGCATACAAAAGCATTCCCACACTTGGCCAAAAGGGCAGGTGGCTGATGACTCAGTTGGCAGGCCACAAGTTGGGGAAATTCTCCTGGGTTTTCCTTTGTCAAGGAGCATCTAGAAACAGAGTTAATCATTTAAGCTTTTGCTTTGCTGTACTCAATTACAGTTTCTGTCTCATTCACTAGCGACTGGACACTAACTTTGCTGCTACTAACGGTCTTTACATATGACTGGATTAATGGCCAAATGAGTTTCATTCAACATATCTCTTTCTATAGCCCTACGCTTTGTTTTTCTCCTATCATGCAGTAATCTCTCTTTAGAAGTTTCTTTATAGTTACTGTATACCATGGAGACTCTTTCCCATTATGAACTGTTCTACGAGGTACATATCTATCCAGTGTATGGTCAACTATTCTTTTAAACTTGTACCATAGTTCCTTTACATGACCCTGCCCTGTGCTGAAAGTTTCAAGTTCCTCATTGAGATGTGACACTATTTATTTATATACGTACAGGGTGGTCCATTGATAATGACCGGGCCAAATATTTCACAAATTAAGCATCAAATGAAAAAACTGCAAAAAATGAAACTCGTCTAGCTTGAAGGAGGAAACCAGATGGTGCTATGGTTGGCCCTCTAGATGGTACTGCCATAGGTCAAACAGATATCAGCAACATTTTTTTAAATAGGAACCCCCATTTTTTATTACATATTCGTGTAGTATGTAAAAAAATATAGATGGTGCTGTAATAGTCACAAACATATAAGTATGTGGTATCACATAACATTCCGCCAGTGCAGATGGTATTTGCTTCGTGATACATTACCCGTTTTAAAATGGACCGTTTACCAATTGTGGAAAAGGTCAATATTGTGTTGATGTATGGCTATTGTGATCAAAATGCCCAATGGGCGTGTGCTATGTGTGCTGCTCGGTATCCTGGACATCATCCAAGTGTCCGGACCGTTCACCGGATAGTTACATTATTTAAGGAAACAGGAACTGTTCAGCCACATGTGAAACGTCAACCATGACCTGCAACAAATGATGATGCCCAAGTAGGTGTTTTAGCTGCTTTCGCGCTAATCCGCACATCAGTAGCAGACAGAGTGCACGAGAATCGGGAATCTCAAAAACATTGGTGTTCAGAATGCTACATCAACATCGATTGCACCCATACCATATTTCTATGCACCAGGAATTGCATGGCGACGACTTTGAATGTTGTGTACAGTTCTGCCACTGGGCACAAGAGAAATTATGGGACGATTACAGATTTTTTGCACGTGTTCTATTTAGCGTCATTCACCACCAGCGGAAACATAAACCGGCATAATATGCACTATTGGGCAATGGAAAATCCACGATGGCTGTGACAAGTGGAACATCAGCAACCTTGGCGGGTTAATGTAAGGTGCAGCATTATGGCAGGAAGGATAATTGGCCCCCATTTTATCAATGGCAATTTAAATGGTGCAATGTATGCTGATTTCCTACGTAATGTTCTACTGATGTTACTACAAGATGTTTCACTGCATGACAGAATGGTGATGTAGTTCCAACATGATGAATGTCCGGCACATAGCTCGTGTGGAGTTGAAGTGATATTGAATAGCATATTTCATGACAGTTTGATTGGTCGTCGAAGGACCATACGATGGCCCGCATGTTCACTGGATCTGACGTCCCCGGATTTCTTTGTATGGGGAAAGTTGAAGGATATTGGCCATCGAGATCCACAGACAATGCCTGACAACAAGTGTCAGCGCATTGTCAATGCATGTGCGAAAAATTATGGAAGGCGAACTACTTGCAGTTGAGAGGAATGTCGTTACATATATTGCCAAATCCATTGAGGTTGAAGGACATCATTTTGAGCATTTATTGCATTAATGTGATATTTACAGGTAATCACATTGTAACAGCATGCATTCTCAGAAATGATAAGTTCACAAAGGTACATGTATCACATTGGAACAACCAAAATAAAATGTTCAAACGTACTTACATTCTGTATTTTAATTTTAAAAACCTACTTCTTACCAACTGTTTGTCTAAAATTGTGAGCCATATGTTTGTGACTATTACAGCACCATCTATTACAAAGCGAAAAAAGTGGTCCAACTAAAACATTCATACTTCTTTACATACTACACGATCATGTAATAAAAAATGGGGGTTCCTATTTTTAAAAATGTAGTTGATATCTGTTTGACGTATGGCAGTGTCATCTAGCAAGCCAACCATAGTGCCATCTGGTTTCCCCCTTCAAGCTAGACAAGTTTTGTTCTTTGTAGTTTTTTCGTTTGACTCTTATTTAGTGAGATATTTGGCCCGGTCATGATCAGTGGACCACCCTGTATATGTATCTCCTTGTTTTAATTGTCCTTTGTACTCTGGTAATCTTTGTTGGCACAACCCTCTCATGATTACTGATACCAGTTTTGATGTGGATATCCTCAAAGCAGTCAAGTCTATTTGATGCTATTAGATTCATAATGAGAGGGATTGCAAACTATGTGTTCCACATAGTTTTCAGAGAAGGTGTTTATTAATGTTTCACAGGATGTCATCATGCCCACCACTAAGAAGACTGTAATTTTCTCTATTGATTTATTGGATTATTGAAGTCTCCAGTGATGATTACAGAACAATCGGGGAACTTATGTACAAGTGAACTGAAGTTTTCTCTAAAGTTTTTAGTTACATCAGGAGATGAGTCTGATGAAGTTAAAAGGATCCAATTACCATTTTATGCCCACTCCTGATAGAAACTAACAAGAATGAGCCTCAGCATGAACTAATTTTTGAGACAATCGGAAAGAACAAGAAGTTATACAGAGTCATTATTATATCTGTTGTTCTGGTGCTTGTTATGAAATTGGCCATGAATAGGATATTACAAACTGTTTTGTGCCCACAAATATCATTAAATAAAACTCTTAAGTGAAGAAATACACATCAGATTACTATCCTTGATATTTCTTATCATATATTTCTTAATGTTCACATTAAATTCTTGTCTATTGATAAAAGAAAGAGAGATTTCTGGCACAGTAATTACAAGCACATGTTTTGACCACCTACCTGTGTCAGCCTAGCAGCAACTACGTAATGCAACCTGAGGAAAATCTTTGGCCAGAACTATGGTTCCACTGCAGGACAATCTTTGAGTTAGTCTGTTCTGAGCTACTGTAGTTTACACATGTTCTCTGATGTATCTCCACCTTGTAGTAAAGTGTATGTATATTCATGGTATTTGTGATTCCCATTATTTAATATGGAGCATTCATCTGTATGTGTAGTGACTTTGCTTTGGACATTGCTATGATCTACAGACTATTCCACCTTCTTCAGCTCATCTTACTTGCAACAACAATGGAGCCATCTCACAGCCTTAATGCCACTGACAAGCAAATCCAAGACAGTGACTTCTGTGGTGCTCTGCTCAGCTCTTCGCATCAGGAGCACCAACCTTTTGTTGTTGTTGTGGTCTTCAGTCCTGAGACTGGTTTGATGCAGCTCTCCATGCTACTCTATACTGTGCAAGCTGCTTCATCTCCCAGTACCTACTGCAACCTACATCCTTCTGAATCTGCTTAGTGTATTCATCTCTTGGTCTCCCTCTACGATTTTTACCCTCCACACTGCCCTCCAATACTAAATTGGTGATCCCTTGATGCCTCAGAACATGTCCTACCAACCGATCTCTTCCTCTGGTCAAGTTGTGCCATTAACTTCTCTTCTCCCCAATCCTATTCAATACTTCCTCATTAGTTATGTGATCTACCCATCTAATCTTCAGCATTCTTCTGTAGCACCACATTTCAAAAGCTTCTATTCTCTTCTTGTCCAAACTAGTTATCGTCCATGTTTCACTTCCATACATGGCTACACTCCATACAAATACTTTCAAAAACGACTTCCTGACACTTAAATAAATACTCGATATTAACGAATTTCTCTTCTTCAGAAACGCTTTCCTTGCCATTCCCATTCTACATTTTATATCCTCTCTACTTCAACCATCATCAGTTATTTTGCTCCCCAAATAGCAAAACTCCTTTACTACTTTAAGTGTCTCATTTTCCAATCTAATTCCCTCAGCATCACCTGACTTAATTCGATTACATTCCATTGTCCTCGTTTTGCTACTGTTGATGTTAATCTTATATCTTCCTTTCAAGACACTGTCCATTCCATTCAACTGCTCTTCCAAGTCCATTGCTGTCTCTGACAGAATTACGATGTCATCGGCGAACCTCTAAAGTTTTTATTTCTTCTCCATGGATTTTAATGCCTACCCCGAATTTTTCTTTTGTTTCCTTGACTGCTTGCTCTATATAGAGATTGAATAACATCAGGGAGAGGCTACAACCCTGTCTTACTCCCTTCCCAACAACTGCCTCCCTTTCATGTCCCTCAACTCTTATAACTGCCATATGGTTTCTGTACAAATTGTAAATAGCCTTTCGCTCCCTGTATTTTACCCCTGCCGCCTTTAGAATTTGGTAGAGAGTATTCCAGTCAACATTGTCAAAAGCTTTCTCTAAGTCTACGAATGCTAGAAACGTAGGTTTGCCTTTCCTTAATCTTTCTTCTAAGATAAGTCGTAAGGTCAGTATTGCCTCACGTGTTCCAACATTTCTACGGAATCCAAACTGATCTTCCCCGAGGTCGGCTTCTACTAGTTTCTCCATTCGTCTGTAAAGAATTCGTATTAGTATTTTGCAGCTGTGGCTTACTAAACTGATTGTTCGGTAATTTTCACATCTGTCAACACCTGCTTTCTTTGGGATTGGAATTATTATATTCTTCTTGAAGTCTGCGGGTATTTCGCCTGTTTCATACATCTTGTTCACCAGATGGTAGAGTTTTGTCAGGGCTGGCTCTCCCAAGGCCGTCAGTAGTTCCAATGGAATGTTGTCTACTCCGGGGGCCTTGTTTCGGCTCAGGTCTTTCAGTGCTCTGTCAAACTCTTCACGCAGTATCGTATCTCCCATTTCATCTTCATCTACATCCTCTTCCATTTCCATAATATTGTCCTCAAGTACATCGCCCTTGTATAGACCCTCTATATACACCTTCCACCTTTCTGCTTTCCCTTCTTTGCTTAGAACTGGGTTTCCATCTGAGCTTTTGATTTTCATACAAGTGGCACTCTTTTCTCCAAAGGTCTCTCTAATTTTCCTGTAGGCAGTACCTATCTTACCCCTAGTGAGATAAGCCTCTACATCCTTACATTTGTCCTCTAGCCATCGCTGCTTAGCCATTTTGCACTTCCTGTAGATCTCATTTTTGAGATGTTTGTATTCCTTTTTGCCTGCTTCATTTATTGCATTTTTATATTTTCTCCTTTCATCAATTAAATTCAATATTTCTTCTGTTACCCAAGGATTTGTACTAGCCCCCGTCTTTTTACCTACTTAAATTATCTGCTGCCTTCACTACTTCATCCCTAAAAGCTACCCATTCTTCTTCTACTGTATTTGTTTCCCCCATTCCTGTCAATTGTTCCCTTACGCTCTCCCTGAAACTCTGTATTACCTCTGGTTCCTTCAGTTTATCCAGGTCATATCTCCTTAAGTTCCCTCCTTTTTGCAGTTTCTTCAGTTTTAATCTACAGGTCATAACCAATAGATTGTGGTCTGAGTCCACATCTGCCCCTGGAAATGTCTTACAATTTAAAACCTGGTTCCTAAATCTCTGTCTTACCATTATATAATCTATCTGAAAGCTGTCAGTATCTCCAGGCTTCTTCCATGTATACAACCATCTTTCATGATTCTTAAACCAAGTATTAGCTATGATTAAGTTGTGCTCTGTGCAAAATTCTACCAGGCGGGTTCCTCTTTCATTTGTTAGCCCCAATCCATATTCACCTACTACGTTTCCTTCTCCCCCTTTTCCTACTTCCGAATTCCAGTCACCCATGACTATTAAATTTTCATCACCCTTTACTATCTGAATAATTTCTTTTATTTCACCATACATTTCTTCAATTTCTTCGTCATCTGCAGAGCTAGTTGGCATATAAACTTGTACTACTGTAGTAGGTGTGGGCTTCGTGTCTATCTTGGCCACAATAATGTGTCCACTATGCTGTTTGTAGTAGCTTACCCGCATTCCTATTCGTTATTAAACTTACTCCTGCATTACACCTATTTGATTTTGTGTTTATAACCCTGTAGTCACCTGACCAGAAGTCTTGTTCCTCCTGCCACCAAACTTCACTAATTCCCACTATATCTAACTTTAACCTATCCATTTCCCTTTTTAAATTTTCCAACCTACCTGCCCGATTAAGGGATCTGACATTCCACGCTCCGATTCGTAGAACATCAGTTTTCTTTTTGCTGATAACGACATCCTCTTGAGTAGTCCCCGCCCGGACAATCGAATGGGGAACTATTTTATCCCCGGAATATTTTACCCAAGAGGACGCCATCATCATTTAATCATACAGTAAAGCTGCATGCCCTCGGGAAAAATTACGGCCGTAGTTTCCCCTTGCTTTCAGCCGTTCGCAGACCAGCACAGCAAGGCCGTTTTGGTTATTGTTACAAGGCCAGATCATTCAATCATCCAGACTGTTGCCCTTGCAACTACTGAAAAGGCTGCTGCCCCTCTTCAGGAACCACACGTTTCTCTGGCCTCTCAACAGATACCCCTCCGTTGTGGTTGCACCTACGGTACGGCTATCTGTATCGCTGAGGCACGCAAGTCTCCCCACCAACGGCAAGGTCCATGGTACATGGGGCGGGGGGGACAACAACCTTTACCATGGATTAATCATGAAACTAACATTGTCTTACGCAGTTTCAGTGTCAAAGAAGACCCACATGAATCTGAACACTGCATGCCAACTACAAATCCTCTGATTGACTGTGGTGATCAACACAACTAATTAGCATACCAACAGTGTGGTTTTCAAGAAACGGTCATGAACAAAGAATAGCATTGCTAGATTATATCATGCCTATCACTTCATGTATGATTCCACCAAATTAGTTCACATCACCAAATGGAGTTCACTTGGTTGGGCCATACACAAACACTTTCCCAGGATTTCTGTCTGCACCACAGCTGTCACACGAGAGCTCATCCAACAGCTCTCCATCCAGCTGTGGTGTCACAGGCATACCAGGATTTTGACTCGCAACCCAAGATTCCACTATTCTGGCCAAACCAACCAGCTATGTGGTTTGCTGTTGTCGAGTGCATTCTCCACATTCATGGCATTTCTGACATCAGTAACATCACTGTGCCACCTTGGCAAGCACACCCACCTCAGTAGTGATGTTATTTGACCCACTTGACTACAAATAAATGTGATGTGACAAAGACAACACTCATCCAGCATCCCACTCAACCATCAGAACAACAGTTGTGTCAGGTTATTTATGATGAACGCTTAGACACAAAGACAAGGTGCCTACCGCCTCAACATCTGAGGCCATCTTGTTGCACGCCTTCTTCTTGCAGTAGTCTATTCATCTTGGATCACACATGCAACCAATATTTCTTTATCGACACTGTGTGTGACGCGAGTGTCATTCTATGTGAACTACCCCTGAAGGAAAAACTTTATGTACAGTTAGTTCAACTCTATATGGTGAACAATTCACACATTTCATTGGATGGAAACACATCTTGAACCTTGGACTTCGATTTAAAAGACATGTTCTCTTGGCAGTTTTTCATTGCTGACATCAATGAACACATATTGGAGGCTAACTTTCTAACATATTTTCATCTCTCCTCCAATTTAGCACATGGAATTCTGTTACAACACAATAGTGGACTTTCTGGGACTGGAATCATTGGCACTCCACTAACCCTCAAGCAAACAATGACTATGGTCCCCAGCTCACGGACTGTCAGTTTCATTGACACTTACAAACTCTATCAACAGATACTGTGAGACTGCCTGTCATCAGTGCTGAAATTACAATGAACTACGCAGTAATACTTCAACATACAGGAAGAAACACTTCATCTACCTGAAGAGAAACACACTATACAACACAAAATTCAAGCATCTACAGACGAGCTCACAGCCGCCCTTATGCACTTGGAACAGCTCACTCAAGACAGCCTCATCATTCCAACCAGCCCATCACGAAAGAAGTCAGCAGATTCAGGACAGCCAGCTTCAGACACTCACATTCAATCGTAGCAGCCTGCAACAGCCTTGCTGGCAGCAACACACGTTAGTCAGATGTATCCTTCTTCTCGTGCCCGTGTACCTGTTGTGAGTGTTTCTCGCACCCTGCAACATTCTTGTTGTTCAGATACTGTGCAACAAGTAATGGAAATGTTCCTAAAATAAATAAGAGGCTGGGCCCACCATTCTGACACAGGGCTTAAAGATTAGCTCCAGGTAAACGTCGCATGGCTAAGTTGGTTATAGAGGAGTTATTACATGTTCAACAGTCTGATAATACTGGGGCCTCACCCATCTGGTTTGTACCAAAGAAGGACAGCACCTGCAGACAGTGCAGCAGCTATTGGGCTCTTAATTCCCACATAATGTTGGTGAGTTGTCCTGTCATGAATAATCCAGGCTTTACACATTATTTGGCAGGTGCCTCAGTATTCATCATGTTGGATTGTAAGAAAGCATATTTGCAAATCGCTCTGAACATAAAGGACATTCAGAAGACAGCTATTATCACCTCCTTCAGGCTTTATGAATTTCCTTATATGCCATTTGGACTTAAAAATACAGCACAGATTTGGCAAAGATTCATAGACAACTATCTTTTCAAACTTCCCTTCTGCTATACTTGCTTGGATGATATTTTAGTCATTCCTGCTTCCTAAAAGGAGCATCATGATGAGCATCTCAAATGCTTTGATGCTTTACACAAACTTGGCTTTATCATCAATGACGATAAGTGTCAGCTGAAACAGTCTCAGGTTACCTTTCTTGCCACTTGGTTTGCCTTGATGGCATATGACCTACACCACAATGTGCCAAACTCCTTCATCACCTACTGTGACAACAGATCACCCATGAAATATGCTGATTTCTGAGCATGGTAAATGTTTATCATAGACCCCCTGCCTAATGCAGCTGCCATCCAGGCACTTCTTCCAAACAAACTAGTGGGCAAGCACACCTCAGGCCAAAGATCAACTGTACCCCACAGAGATCAATGAGCATTTGAAAAAAATTAAAGACTGCCTTTCTCAGGGTACAACGTTGGCACACTCACTACTCACTGCCCATCTGACAATCATCTCTAATGAGACCAATTTTGTGACTGGTGCTGTTCTCCAACAGTCAGTAGTAGGCATGCAACAGCCACTGCGTAGCCCCCCCCCCCCTCCCCTGCCCCCCCCCCCCCCCCCACACACACATGCAAAAGCAAAGGATTACAGACTCCCAGTGTAAGTGGCCAGCCTGTGGTGGGGACTGTTTATAGTGTATTAAGGAATACGTTACATTAAAGATGACGGCAGACCTTTGTCAGTCTGTGTGGATTATTGCTCCCTAAGGTATTCTGTTTGCAACCCAGCACAATATTGTTGCCCATGGCAGTTCCACCATTTGTATTATATCGCACAATTTACAACAGACATCCGACATCTTCACTGCTTGGATAAAGTTGTGGCTGATTTCCCTTCAAGGATCAGCACTCTCTCTCTGTAGGTACTGATTTTGACACCCTTGCAACAAGGCAGCTTCTGGGTGCACAGTTATGTGAATTCCAACATGGCAACATGTTGCACATTGAATACAATGATTTTACCAGTTCTTCAACACAAGTACTATGCAACACAAGTACTATGCAATGTCTCACAAAACTGCCCTCATCCACTAGTACCAATCACCATGAGATGAGGCATTTTCAATAAATTACACAGCCTACCACACCCTGGGATCCAAGCTACAATGTAGCTTGTGACAGACTGCTTCATATGGCCAAGTTTCGAGAAAGACTGTAAATCTTGCATGCAAGCATGTATCACATGTCAATGCCCTAACATAGGATAACATGCACAACAACATCACGACTGTTATTCTGTCCCTAACAGCTATTTTCAGCGTGTCCACTTAGACCTCTCCCCAATTCAAATCATTACTGCCATATACTTTCAGTGATGACAGAGTAACATGCTGGGTCAAGGCTATACCAATTCCAGACCTCCTTACTAAGATCACTGCAAATGATTTGTCATTCTGTGGATTTCTAGTTTCAGCTGTCCCGCCTCAATAACAACAGATCAAGGCAAATAATTCAATTTTACCAAATTCTGTCTCTTACATTGTGTTCAGTACTTCCAAACATCAGCTTACCATCCACAAAGTAATGGGCTGGTGGAGCACTGGTACCACACTCTTAAAAAAGCTCTCATGTTTCATCGAGGGAAACGGAAAGACGCACTGCCACAACTATTTTATGGAGAACCACTCCCTCTTCTGGCGAAATTCACAGAGCCATCCCAACTGCCTACAGCCAAAGAACTGTCGCAGCTCATTTGCAAAGTCAAGCAACTCATTGTGCATCTTGAGATACCAATCCTGCAAATGTGTGGCTCTCAGAAAAATTTTTTCCTTAAAATCTTTGTCCATAAAGCTCTGCAGGACTGTGTCCACATCATGTTGTGAAACAGTACTGTCTGACTGGCATTACCCTCGCCTTACTCAGGTCCACATAAAGTGATCAGATGGGGCGACAACACCTTTGACATTTTACTGCATGGCAAAGTGACTATTATTGGAGCCAACAGACTTAACGTGCTTGGACACTGCTAAACATCACTGACATGTTTTGAAGTAGCAGTAACATTATAGGTGACATTCTGCACAGTGACCCGGATGGCAATGAAATTATTGTGCGACTGTACTTGTGGCACTTTCAGCCTGAGGAGATCTCAGTCAAACTAATCAGGACCTCGTTGGAGGAGAACAGTATAAGCAACGTGTCCATGACACTACACTTCTAGGAAAATTCTCATTGGAAATCGATCCAGATTGTATCACTCCATCATTTTCAGCAGACGGAGTTATCACAGTCATGGCTGATAAAAAACATACCTAGTTCCATCCTTCACCACCAGAGCAAGACAGAAACCCTACTATGGCACTGTTGCTTTACTTACCTCAGCTTCCATCACTTTCCAACCCCAACTTCTACCCCTGTTTCAGATTATCTCACCGGCTACCGCCTCACCTCACACAATATCCGCAACACCCCTCACCTCAATGTCCACAATACCATCCTTTTTTGACAGCTGCCAATCATGCACGTGCCACCTACTCAGAGCAGCAAGAAATCGTCCAGTCATGCTTCTGCATAAGCAGGCAGTCACGACACATCTGGTCATGCACACATGCACAGAGATAAGGTCTACAGCAGCTCCGTCACCATCCAGGAAAATTTTTTCCTCCGTTGTCTGCATATACACCCTATCAGCTAGTCTGTTCAGAGCTAAATGTCATGTATGCATGTTGTCTGATGTATCTTCACATAGTAATATAGTGTAAATTCATAGGATTCGCACTCTCCAGTATTTAGCCTGGAGCATCCTCACCTACTCTTATATACATATATAAATATCATATTTTGAGAAGTAGTTTAGTTGTGACTAATTTTTCATTTACTTTGCCAATAAGGAATACTACTTTATATGTAATCCCCTAAAACACATAGCTTCAAAATTTACTTGTTTACAGAAGTTATCAACTTTTCATAATTAATGTCTTAGTGCAAAGCTTCGAGGGCAGAGTAAACACAGTCTAAACTGTTGAGTTGGGATAAAATTTGAGTAGATACATAAACTGCGTCTCAAATTAAATTTTAGAAACATGCTCCATACAAATACTGGTACTAACATGTTTGGATTTTTGTAACACTAAAACACTACTCAGAAACTAAAAAATCCACATTCAGAAAACAGACAACATTAAATTTCAATATTGTCTATAAGGATATCAACAGCAACTACTCCACTCAAATAACTAGGGCCTCTGGAAATAGGAATGCTTAATTGTATTTATGTAGAACGAGATTATAGCACAGAAGTGTAGATATTATATTAAAGTTACCAACATTTGCTTGGTATTCAATCTGCATTTGAGCAATTAATGGTGACCATAAGAAAAAGCCCATGCATAAAAACTGTGTTGACTTTGTGAAGATGTTTTGTGTCTGATACTGAGAAACTGAGAAGGGAGTTGATTGTCAGGTGTGTTAAGGGAAAGAAATGTTTTGTAATCTCAGTGTGTTGTCAAAGTATTGAGTAATGTCACCACTCACGTTTGAACTTTGTGTGGAATACAAACACTGAGATAACAGAAGTCTTTGGATACCTCCCAATATCATGTCAGGCCTCCTTTTGCCCAGTGTAGTGCAGCCACTCAATGTGGTGTGGACTCACCAACCGTTGGAAGAAATACTGAGCCATGCTGCCCCTATAGCCATCCATAATTGTGAAAGTGTTGCCAGTGCAGAATTTTGTGGATGATCTTGACCTCTCATTACATCCCATAAATGTTTGATGGAATTTATTTTGGGCGATCTGGGTGGCCAAATCATTCGCTCAAATTGTCCACAATGTTCTTTAAGCCAATTGCGATCAATTGTGGTCTGGTGACATGGTGCATTATCATCTATACAAATTCCATCATTGTGTGTGAACATGAAGTCCATGAACATCTGCAGATGCTCTCCAAGTAGTCGAATGTAATTTCCAGTCAATGATTAGTTTGACTAGAGGACCCAGTCCATTCCACAAAAACACAGCCAACAACATTAAGGAGCCACCATCAACTTGCGCAGTGCCTTGTTGACAACTTGGGTCCATGGCTTTGTGAGTTCTGCACCACACTCAAACCCTATCACCTCTTATGAAGTGAAATTGGGACTCATCTAACCAGGCCACAGTTGTCCAGTCATTGAGGGCCCAACCAAAATGGTCACAAGCCCTAAGTGAGTCACTGCATGCAATGTCGTGCTGTTAGCAAAGGTGCTCACTTTGGTCACCTGCTGCTATGGCCAACTAAACACCATATTTCACCACACTGTCATAATGGATATATTCGTTGTACATCCCACATTGGTTTCATGCCATTTTGTGTTGCTTGTTTGTTAGCACTAACAATTCTATGCGAGTGCTGCTGGTCTCGATCATTAAGTGAACTATTGGCCACTGCGTTGTCCGTGGTACGAGGTAATGCCTGAAATTCGGCATTCTCAGCATGCTCTTTACCCTGTGGATCTCGGAATATAGAATTACAATGATTTCTGAAATGGAATGTTCCATGTGTCTTGCTCCAACTAGCATTCCAATTTCAAAGTCTGTTAATTCCTGTCATGCAGACATAATCATGTCGGAAACCTTTTCACATGAATCACCTGAGTACAAATGACAGCTCTGTCAGTGCACTGCCCTTTTATACCTTGTGTACGTGGTAATACTACCATCTGTATATGTGCCTATCGCTGTCCCATGACTTTTCTCCCCTCAGTGTGAGTAGAGCCAGAAGTAACAGTAAATTTTGGAAATTACTGAAACTGATGGTCCTTTCTTAATTTGAATTAATTTTACAAAATCCATTATACATAATTACTGTAGAGCTGATACTTCAAACTTTGAGTGCCAACTATAAATTTTGTGAGTTGTGCTCGGGTAGCCAATTGGTGAGGCAACTGTTCGGGAAATCGAGATTCGAGTCCCAGTCCGACACAAATTTTCATTGTCGTCATTCCATTCTATAGCTGATGGTAGTCATTATTTGTAATTGTGAATTCATCTGAAGTGTTTAGTAATGGCTCTGCAGTTGGAGAGAAGGCATGATACACAAACTTCTTCACATAATTCCTTGCAAACCAATCACTCACCTAATCAGCAATATGCTAAATAACTGACTGTTTCAAGTAGTTGTGTGTTTCAACATCAGCTCCCCAAAGAAATTAAAAAACAGTCTACCACAGTTGTTGCACCACTTCTCTTCAGCTTGTATATTGCAGATGTGCCAAAAACAAATCCAAGGAAGTTTGGTTATGCCAACGGCTGGGTAATTGCAACAAGGTGTACTTCAGTTCAACAGTCAGACAAAATCCAAACAGTGGACCTACATGTAGTAGGGGAAATACTTTCATAAATGGAGACTCCAACCAAATGCCTCCAAAATGGAGGTTTCCTGCATCCACCTAAAAAATAAATTTGCTAGAAGAAAACCCAACATACAGTTTGAAAACATTGCACTTACAATAAATCTCCAAAGTATCTTGGAGAATCCCGTGATAGAACTCTTATCTTTCAGAGAGCATATAACAGAAACAGCTGAACAATTAAAAACAGAAAACATCATTATTCAAAAGCTACCTGGGAAGCATTGGCATCGACTTTTTCATTCGTCTGCTCTGTGACTTATCTTTTCAGCTGAAAAATATTATGCCTCACTTTGACAAAACAAATCAGCACCTACAGAATGGCTGCCACTAAACCACATTCCATCCTCTCAACTAATATGCATCAGTGCTCTTACAAATGAGATCAAAAGATCATGGATAATAAAAATCTAACAATTCATCAAAATGTCGATGATGCAAACAATAACTGACTCTTTTGTGGACAACCACAATAACAGTAGAGGTCACCATGAAAAACGTGTTCAACCTTACTAATGCATGGGCTCGAGAATGTACTGGACTACATGCCATGGATCACCCAAAAACCACCAGGATTGACTTCCCATGTGAAACATGGTCAGTATTAAACAGAATTAGAACCTAACATGCCAGATGTTCACATTTGATGCAAAAATGGGGAAAGCAACCATCCCAATTTTGTGAGTGCAGAGAACCACAGATCATGTGACATATTACAGAAAAATAACCCACAAAATCATACGATGGTAGATCAGAAGACTTCCTGCTGGTGACTAAGCACTACATAAGTGCTGTAAATGGTTATACCTTCTTATATTGTAAATGTTATGCTCTACACTATATGTATTTTCATTTTGATGTATCAAAGAGCCATACAACAAATAAATAAATTTAATGAGTTCAGACTGATCCATTGGCATTGTGCCAGACACAGTCTTGTCTTCATTGCGACATGCTCCTGCAAGTTGGGTAGCCGAATATATTATCGGCATACCATAGCACCTTGGTAGAGAGATAAAATGTTTTGTGGAAGTCTACTGTGAAGAAATTGAAAATTAGCGGAGATCATACCAGTCCTTCAAATGGACCTTCACTTTTTCTCCAAGGTTCAATCCAATTGCCACCTTAACTCATAATTATATTCTTTTTCTTGTAAAATCAATATATGTTATGAATAATTTTAGGATCCCTAGTTATTAATGTCTTAGCACTGGGGGGGGGGGGGGGGGGGGGGGGGAGCAATACTTTGTTGTAGACATGACATCTTAACTGGATGGGACTGATTTTCTAGTTCTCATTCTTCTCCCCCTCTCTCTTCATCCCCACTCTCCCATCCCCCCACCCCACCTGCCATCACCTCTGTTCCCCTGTTTTATCCTCTTCCATACAAATTTTATTTATCACCAAATTTTTGAATATCTGGTCCTTTTCACTTACTCATTTTTCAGTTACTAATGTTGTCTCATTGTCTACTTCACTTCTGTATGTGTGTTTGTGTGGTTTAGCAGAGATATCTGGCATTGTCCAGGTACCGAGGTATTTATGTCTAGCTGTGTGTCTTCATCTGTACCATGCAACATCTGGCTGTGTGCTTAATATTTATGATGTCATATCTCCTGAACTATATGTTGTACGGAGATATAACATTGTAGTTACATTCAGTGGTATATGTGTATACTGTATGCAAAATGTATCGCAAACAGAGTTAGAAGCAAAGAAGTAATAAATTTAAACTTTATTCTTGGTGTGGCCGTTTTTCACACATCTCATTGTTTATGACATCATATCCCCTGAGCTAGGTGTCGCACAGTGATATAATTTTGCGTTTATGTTCAGTGGAATATTTACTTACTGTTTGTAAAATGCTTCATAAATACAGTTAGTAGTAAAGAAGTAATAAGTTATAACATTGTGCCTCTTGTGGTACTTTTCCTGCATGAACAGCAGAAAATTAGTAAGCGGCAAAAATTTCTCCTTTCATCATTTTGTAGGGGTTGTCATTAAGAAAACATTTTGTAATGGTTTGGAATTATGTATAAAATTTGTTGCAAGCACCCAAGTGTCTCATTCTCAAATACTGGATGAATAAAGTCTGGAAATTCATGTCAAGGTCTACACTTCTTTTCCACCCCCACCCCTTTGACAGCAATTGTTACCAGACAGTAAGGTGTGTGTGTGTGTGTGTGTGTGTGTGTGTGTGTGTGTGTGTGTCCAGGATCTGTTCCGAAACACCTGGATTGATTTCAATGACATTTGGCTCCAATGGGGGCAGAGATAAAGGTAAAAACGTGTTTTTTCAGTCTCCAGCACATAGGCTGCCCTATTTGGCAGGAATGTTGTGTGGGCTACCTGTCAAATCAACCTGCTTTGCATAGCAGCCTACATGTCAGGGCAAGAAGTGGCTTTTTGAGTCCCAACATGTGGGCTGCCCTGCATGACAGGCATGTTGTGTTAGAGTGGTGTTGGTCTTCTTTGCCCTTCTGCTTTGTGCGGCGGCATGTATGCCAGTGGTAAATAAATAATTTTCACGCCCCTGATGTGTAGCCTGCCCTGCTTGACACGTGTGACCTGGGTGTAGCATTGGCCTACTTTATTGCACTGTATTGCAGGGGCTACATGTACCAATGAGCACTTCTGGGGCAGGTTGATATTGATAGAAGAGCAAATGAACAGAGTGAGGGGCAGGAGGAAATATAAAGAGAGAGCAGGGAGGGGGAGATGTAGTGGACACCTGGATAAGGAAGAGGAGGAGGCAGAATGAGAGGGTGAGATGAGGATATGGTCAGAGGGAGGGGAGAGGGTCAGAAAAAGGAGGTGGAGAAGATAGATAGAGAGAGGAGGAGGAGACAAAGAGACAGAGAGAGAGGGGAGAAAGACATAAACAGATAGAAGTGGTGTCAAACACATATGCAGGCGAAGCTGCAGGGAAAAGGCTAGTTATTGTTGTTTTCTGTATTGCTTCTTTTTCCCAGGCAGCGTAACATGGCATCTTTTTACGTATATTTTACAGTTTTCATTCTTGGCAGATATTAGATAATAATTGCAACTTTCATATTTACTTAAGACTAGCTGAAATGTATCAATTTCTAGAACATTTGTTAACATTTGAGAATATTGGTAAAATCACAAGAACATTGTTCTATAATTTCAATTTTTTCCATTGGAAAATATGTTCCAAAAGATGTGATAGGGACCTCCTTAAACACTCATATCTCCACAGTCACAACAGCTGCCACCATGTAACCAATATAGTACACAATGAGGAATGAAGGATAGCACCATACATGAAATCCAGTCATTGGTAATGGGTGATTTTCAGGGAATTGCTAACTTTACCCATAAACAATTTCATTTATGTGTAAAAGGTATCAATAAAAAACACAACTTTTGAGTGCATAACAACATACAAATTTATTGATACCGTAAAGCAAATTACATATTATTGAAGCTTACAGGGCACTTAGCACCAAGGTTATTAGTGCACTACTTATTACTGCAGTGTATGCTACCTATGATTATGTATGAAATACATTATAACTCAAGTGCCCTCCTTGGCTCTGCATTCATCTTTTGATTTTTTTTCCACAACTTATCAACATACTTTACCCTCTAGTTCTGAAATTGCATACTGAATTTTGGCCTTGGAAATGATTTGTTGGTCTACACATGGAATTTGAAATGCCATCTCAGAAAGAAATCATATGGTGTCAAGTAAAAAGATTTGGTTGGTCCGTTCACATCAGCATTGCAAGAAATCACCCAATGAGGTATGTGCCCTGTAGCAGTTGGGGGAAAAAATGAATAGTTCCATATTTTTGAACAATGTTAGGAGGAAACATCCTGAACAATATAGTAAATATCCTGACCAGTCGAATGTGAACTTTGGGATAAGAAGGGCATTGAAGGGTCACTCTTTCATATTTTTCTCAGATAATTCAAAAACTGCAGCTTCTAGCGAAAATGATTCCCAGTACGAAATTAAACTACATTAGATATCCTACAAAAAAGTCCTATTCATTTTTTCTCTAGGACTAATAGTTTCCATGTTGCAGGGGAATGGAAAAATCACAGATTATTAAAAAATATTATTTTAATTGTATGAAATCAATGTTTATCTTTAAATGAAGTGGTTTTAAAAACAGATATTAAATATGTGTACCGAACCGAAGTGCCAAGAGCTGTATTGAGGAATCAGTTGTGTTTCAGGGGTGTAGCAGGGTAAAGGGGGATATGTGTGTGTTAGAAGCTCAAGGGAAGGTAAGTCGCTGGATTGTGGTCATGTACTGCCTTTCTTCGTAGGTCTGCAAATTGAAGATCGAGCACATAATTCCACACACTCTCTACACCACTACGTCACAAAAGGCAACTACAGGGTGTCCCACAAAGCTATGCTGACTGTCCACTGTGTGCCTTATGGCATGCCGGGTGGATATTTTTTCCCCCCACAAAATGCATTAACACTAACACAAGAAACGAATATGGAGAGAATCTACATAAATTTCTGTACACCCCTCTACACTACTAAAGGGGAAACGGTTTTGTAGTCGTTCTGTATAGAAGCTGTAGTGTTCTTCCAGATAGTGCAAATACCAATGCTATGAGCGCTGCCCAGTTTCAGTTTACATGCAAACTGTGCCTCTCCAGCATTTCCTGTCCAGTTCTCCAAAGAGAGTAGACTTGGCTTCATTGAGCTCTTGTTTGTATAGTGGAGTCATATTCGGTTTATTAAGTGAGTACTTATTTGCAGTTGCTAATTGAGCTATTATGTAAAAAACCTCAACTGGAACTGTCAACTGTCTACCACACCGAAGAGTCTGCCCCAGGTGTAACATACTGTCAGTATTTATTTGACAATGTAGGTCTATTGGTTATGCATTTGACAACTCCACTATCACTGTCTAAAATTCTTTCAAAGCGTGAGGTGTATGAAATTCATCTTCCCAGCCTCAGCTCTCCCAACATCTGAAGAGACCAGAGGTTTAAATTGCATACCTCTATAACAGAAGAAGGTCACCTACCTGTTACAGAACTTCAGAGAGTACAATGTAAGGCAAGCAATTCATTGCAGCAGATTACTTTTTCAGACTTGTGTATGATCAGTCCCATTCCATCAGACATATTCAAATCCATCTTGAAAGATGTACTGTGAATGTGTGGTAAGTGACTCCACTTAGAGTAACCCCCTGTGCATGTGCCACCAATTTCCGAATGGAAGAAATTTATTCAGTCTACCAGTAACTGAATTAATTGTGAGAGATGTGCAGTAACTTTCTGGTCTGTCATTAATTCACTACCAAGAGACTACAGCAAAATGGCATGTCATTACAATATGCTTATGACTGCAATCCCTCACATTTACAAAATAAACACTTCCCATCCATTATTTACAGGAATGTATTTTACATAAAATCTCACTGAATGTATGCAAAAAAGTATTCATTTGATGAACTGAAAATAACACCATTCTATAAACATGAGCTGAGTGAATTAATTTTTTGTGCTCATGTAAGGGCACTGGACAAGAAATGCTTGAGAGGTATACTCTCTGTGTAAACTGAAAATCGAACAGCACTCGTAATGGTGGAAGTTGCCTTTCCCCAGGATAACACTACAGTTGCCATACTCCCCTCTAGCAGTGTAGATGAGTGTGGGGAAATTTCAATATGTGTTTCTTGTGTTAGTGTTATTAGTAACTCATATCTACTGTCCATGCAGTGATAATGCATTCCTCGGAAAAGAAACATTTCTGCACACTATGTAGTCAGTGGTTCATAAGTTGTGTGGTGTAGGGTCGGCTTAACTTTGTAAGAAACTTTGTAGTTGCTTCTTGTGACTTAGTGGGGTAGACAGATTGGGTAATCATCTGCTTGATCTTCATTTTGCCGAACTAGCAATGAGGAAGCGCTTGAACATTGCTTCTATTCTTTGTCTGAATTTATGGAACACTGTATTAAGTAAACCTCATGTACCAAATTTTACTAATTGTCAATTCATAATATAGTTTATGTTGTGCTTATCATGTTATCTCAGTTAATAAGTGCTATTATCACATGTAGAAGCAATGTGGTACACCAACCTGCATTATTATGATTTTGATTATGTCAACAATGCAGTCAAAATGACTACTGTATCATAAATTAACCAGGTTTACCACTGCCCTATATCACATGTACAAACAATGTACTAAAAAATGATTCTTGGACAAGTAAGCAATCTTTTAATAAAGGAACACAATCCAGTGATCTGTCATCCCTTGCAATCTATCTCACGTCCCCGCGAACACAATTTTTCCCGTAATACAGCTCTCAGCACTTACACATAGTACGTACCTTTAATAGTTGTGTGTAACCCACTTCATTTAACAATAAACATTAATTTTATAGTGGTAAAACAATATTTTTAATAATCTGTAATTTTTCCATCCCCTGCAATGCAAAAACTATTAGTCCTAGAGAAAAAATAGATAGGACCTTTTCTTGTAGGAAATGTAAAGTAGGTTAATTTTGTACTGGGAACTGTTTTTGATCGAAATAGTGGTTTTGCGGACATTCGATAAAAACATTTTAAAAAGAAGTCTTAAAATGCGCACCCACCCGAACGCTAACATCCCACTGTTCAAGACTTTTAGTTTATTGTTCAGGATACTTCCTCCTAGCACTGTGCAAAAATTGGGATTTACATGATTTTTCCCTCTAATTTTCCTTTGTTGATTGGACTAATTGTTGTGTTGATTGACTGTTCCATTGGCTCCTGATAGAATGTTTTATACCATATGAATGAAACACACACAACACTGGTGTAATATTCCTCAGTATTTATTATTTGTTACATGAACCGGGAGAAAGATAGGTATGTCATTCATAGATATTTTGTTGTGTCAAAGATTTTAAACTAGTATATCTACAGAGTATCTCCATTTCCAGAGATGAAAAATGTTAATGTTAGAATCAGGAATAAAACAAAGCAATTATTTCAGTTTAAATGTGATGTAAAATTATTTAACTAAGATAAAGTATGTGACCCTTTAACTAATGAATCATAGACAAATTACAACAGTTGTATATAGAAGTAAGTAATTGAACTACAAACTTTGGTGATGTATTCCAAAGATGTGGCTGAACAAAATAATCTTGTCTTTAATAGGTTCTAAATTACAAACATATAAGATATAATAATGATACTAAGCAGGTGAGTGATGCAGTTGTGACTACACAAAGTAAAATTTTTAACTCAAGAGAAATTATAGTAAATGAAATAAAGGAAAATGGGGCATAAGTGATAGGGGTAATTTACAACATGGCCTGAGTAGGATTATGAATAGTATCGGCAGTTAGAAGTGGTGAGTAAGGGAACTGTGTCTGATTATTCAGTGTTAAGCTTGATTGTTGCAATCAGTGTGCGACAGATTGCAACATATTGTTGAATCCAAACCTCTTCAGCACTCACACGATCCAATTTAGACAATAAAAACTCTCTTAACATAGTGCAGCAGTTATTATCTACTGTTAATGCATTTCTGGCACCATCTTCAACAAATTGGAGTCCAGTTATGTCCTGATCCCAAATGCCACACTAAACAGTCCTCATTGTGGATGTAATGGCTTATCCATAGTTACCTGATGGTTCTCTGCACCAAAAATTCTGCGATTCTGCTTTTTCATTAAGCCATTCAATGGAAAGTGTCACTAATTTGGAAATATTATTTTCTTGATGAAATTATTGTCCACACTTTGTTTTGCAAGCACCAAAGGACAAGTGCTCAGCACATTTAGGATTGTTTGGCTGCAATTCTTACGTGCCATGTGGATTTTGTAGGTCCAAGGGTGCAGAACTTCATTCAGAATTCATTTCATACTCCTTCTGAATGTCAGTGAATAGATTTTATCAGACTTCCTGCAAAATTGTCACTCATGATGACAATGTTATCCCCAGAATAACTAACATGAGGATGGCCTGTGGGTTTAATGTCCTCAAATAAATCATTTTCTCATCTTTTGCAGTCAGTCTCATCATAATTCACTTATTGGTACATTATGTTCCACTGAGCTTTCTAACAATCTCTGCAAAATGTTCACCACATTTGTAATACGTATTCACTGTGACAATACTGGGTTCTATTGTGAAGTGTTCCATTACTAATCACAGAAAAAAAAAAAGATGAAAATTATGTAGTGTTCAGTGCTGTGAATTAAATAGAAGAGAAATGGCGTGCATTTCAAAAGTTGTGTTCCTTATGGGACACCCTTCGTGTATGAATGTTTTTAGGTAAATATGTGTATATTTTGAATACTTCATTGATGATGTATTATAATATTTATTACTCTTTTATATATAGATATATTACTGGTAGGTGATTAACGTACATAATACTCAGTTAATATCTAGAGCTTTGAATTTCAGAAGCACTAACAACTCTTCATTCCAGATTACAGAGTTCATTTGTATTGGTTATTTTTGTTTGTTTTATTATACAGTTTTCAGTTGAAGGCACTCTGTCTTTTTGATCAATTGAAAAACTATATAAATATATTTTTTGTAGGCAGCACTACAGAATATTGAAAAGGAAGAATCTGTACATAGCCATAACCTAAAACTTCTCACTGATGAAGAGGGAGATCTGAATTTTAAGATGTTAGACATAACCAGTAAACTTAATGAGAAGAAGACAACCTCAGAGATGCACAGAAATACGATAAATTTTTTGAGTAAAAAGGTATGTCAATTCATTGTACTACGCTGTAATTGCTGCAGGTGAAAACTGAAGAACCTAGTTCTCTGTGTGGTAGAACGTACTGTAATGTGAATTTGCACAGAGAAACAATTTTACAAACTGGAAATGGATCATCAGTAAGTATTTTACTTATTTTAAAAAAGGATTGATTAAGTCTCTCTCCATTTCCAGATGTGACATATTGCTGCTGATGCTGATTTCAACAAAAATATTTCTGTGAAAGCTGTCTCTGTCAGAAATAAGTTGGTTGTCTTACTGTTTTTGTTAACCAAATCTTGCAAAAAAGTAGTGATTCGTAATGACAATAATAATAATAATAATCTTATTTCCTTTTAAAAACAGCCTTATTGTATCTTTTAACTGAAAATAATGTTACATTTTCATCACAGTAAGTTGCTAAGGGCTGCTCTGAAGTACACAGAATGTACAATCTTCATTTGTTAACCCTTCCTCTCTCCCACTACCCTCTACCACATCTCTCCACCATTGTTGTGTAGAGTGACATCTCTTTTTTAACCAGTTTTGTTGTGTGGAAAATATAATACCTAGACCCAGTGTTCTTTGTTTATTGTATACTGACACTGTCACTGTCAACACTGTCACTCCCCAAAAGATAAAAAATGTTAAAAATGCAATTGGCCAGGGCCCACCCATTTCATGGCCTCACAAAATGATCAGGAATGCATAATCCACAAAGGTCAACAGACATCACTGTCAGCATGAAGTTAGGTTTTTTTAAAGGCATGTTTGTGCTTTTTCTACAGAAATGAGAACTAGAGATACAGTTAGTAATGGCAGACTTGGTTTCACTGGTCTAGAGAATTATGTACCTTCTAAGTGGATTAAGGACAGAAAAGGCCTGCCATGCTTTAATAATGAGATTCAGAAACTGTTGAGGAAGCAGAGGCTGTTGCACTCTTGGTTCATAAGAGTATGCGCAAATGACAACAAACAAAGCTTATTGGAGATTTGTGCCCCTGTGAAAAGATATACGCATGAAGCACACAACTACCACCACGATCATACCCTAGTAAAAGAGAGACCAAGATAATTCTTGTCCTATGTAAAACTGCTAAGTGGGACTAAGGCTTCCATTCATCACTTATTGACCAGTCTGTTGTGGCAGTTGAAGATAGCCAAGCAAAAGTTGAAGTTTTAAATTTCACATTCAAGAAATTGTTCATGCAGGTGAACCATACCAACATAATGTCATTTGACCTTTGAACAGATTACCATATGGACAACGTGGTAATAAGCATCCCTGGCATAGGGAAACAACAGAAGGAGTTGAAAACAAATTACTGACCAGGTCCGGTGGAATCCCAAGTCAGTTTTTCAAAGAGTACTCTACAGCATTGGCCCCTTACATAGCTTGCATTTATCATGAATCTCTCACCCAGCATGACTGCAAAAAAGTGCAGGTGACTTCTGTGTATAAGAATGGATCCACAAAATTACAGACCAATATCTCTAACATTGGTTTGCTGCAGAATCCTTGAACATATTCTCATTTCAAATATAATAAACTTTCATGAGAGGAGAAGCTTATATCCATGAATCAGCATGATTTTAGAAAGCACTGCTTGTGCGAAAGTCAGCTTGCCCTTTCCTCACATGATATACTGTGAACTATGAATGAAGGGAACATTCAGATTTCATATTTCTAGATTCCCAGAAAGTTTCTGACATGGTACCCCAAGACAGTACAAGTATACGGAATAGGTTCGCAGATATGTGGGTGGCTGAAAGACTTCTTAAGCTATAGAACCCAGTATGTTATCGTCGATGGCTAAAGTTCATCAGAGACAAGGGTATCGTCAGGAGTGCCCCAGGGAAGCGTAATAGCACCGCTGTTGTTCTCTGTATGAATAAATTATTCGGCAGAAGGGTGGACAGCAGTCTATGGTTGTTTGCTGATAACACTATGATGTACAGCAAGATATCAAAGTTGAGTGACTGTTGGAAGGTGCAAGATGATTTAGACAAAATTTGTAGTTGGTGTGATGAATGGCAGAAAAATGTAAGTTAATGCAGATGACTAGGAAAACCAAACCAGTAATGTTCAGATACAGCAGTAGTAGTGTCCTACTTGACACAGCCACATCATTTATGTATCGATGTAATGTTGCAAAGCTATATGAAATGGAAGGCCCATGAGAGGGTTGTAGTAGAATGGTGAATGGCTGACTTAAGTTAACTGGGAGAAGTCTAGGAAAGTGTGGTTCACCTGTAAAGGAGGCAACACATAATATGCTAATATGACCTATTCTTGAATACTGCTTGAGTGTTTGGGATCCGTACCGGGCCAGATTAAAGGAAGACATTGAAGCAATTCAGAGGCGAACTGCAAAGATTTGTTAGTGGTAGGTTTGAACAACATGCAAGTGTTATAGAGATGCTTCAGGAACTCAATTGGGAATCCCTGGAGGGAAGGTGACATTCTTTTTGAGGAACACTATTGAGAAAATTTAGAGAACCAACATTTGAAGCTGACTGCAGAATGATTCTGTTGCCTCCAATATGCACTGTACACAAGGATCACAACTATAAGAGATGAGAAATTGGGGCTCATATGGAAGCATATAGATAGTCGCTTTTCCTTCGTTCTATTTCTGAGTGGTACAGGAGAGGAAATGGGTAGTTGTGGCATGGGATACCCTCTGCCACATGTCATAAGGAGGATTACAGAGTATTCATGTAGACTGTTTTAACCTCATACATTTTGAAGTATTAGACTTTAAAGGATGCCTACAGGGCTATGTCACAGAAATGCAACTGCAGCTGTAACTGTGCATACTGAACGCTACCCAGGCTGATGTGTTCTTCACATTGTACCATTTCCAACATCTGCACAAGTCTCATGGAAACAATCAGCTGGGCACCCAGAAAGTGTCAGTGTACAAACACATCAATTAACAAATTGCTGTTCTGGTGCCGAGGTGAGAGTATGACAGGTTGCACGCAGTTCTGCAGTAAGCTGTAGTAGCGTGTGGAGAACTGCATAGTCATATGTTTCATCTGTGTCATATCTTGCTCCAATAAGAACAGTACGGGACTGACTCTGAACTCCAAACTGAATTGTGTCATTTTGCACTTCAACAGTTGCAAGGTGATCCAGACTTCCTATCTGAAATGTTGTTAAGGATGAAGCTTCATTCATAAATCCTTCTCATGTAAATCTGCAGAATATGTACTACTGGTCTGTACAAAATCTCTTCTGGCTTCCTCCAATTGCTCATCAACGACAATGCGATGTCAATGTTTGGTGCGGCATCATTGGCACCCATATTGTAGGTGCCTATTTTTATCAGGGAATAATAACCAGATGGCAGTATGCATCATTTCTGCAAGATGCACTGCCCCTTCTCATGGGGTATGTGGGATTGGGAACACATCTATCAAAATGGTTGCAGCATGATGGATGCCCCGCACACTAAGCATATGTTTCCAAGGAAGTTGTGAATGCAGTGTTTCCAAATATATGTGTAGGATGAGGAAGTCCTGTGAGTGGGCCAATCCAGTCCCCTGTTGTGACGTGATAAGACTTCTTTCTCTGGCGTGCAGGACCCCCAATACCACCAAAGGATATGCAACAATGTATTACTGCTGCGTGTGTGTGTGTGTGTGTGTAGCAATATTTGTGCAATCACTACAAAATGTACATTACTTACTTGTTAATCATCTCCACAAGTGTATTGATGCAAATGGTGAGCACTTTGAACGTCTGTTGAGGCACTGCAGTTTCATCAGACGTGACTTTACTGGTTATCTGTGAGCTGTTTTCAGTGCTCAATGTCAGGCACAAAGCTGAAATTTCTGTGGGCTATATGCCGCTAATAATTGTGTTTGGAACACTAGAACCACATCTTATCACTAAATTGTAACTCTAATTTTCATTTCCATAGAAAAAACATACATGTGCAATTTAACTGAATGTAACTTTGTGTTGAAAGTGATGTTTGTTTACTTTTATGGACTGTGCATTCATGCCCATTGTGTGAACCCTTGACAGCAGGCTGCAGGACAGTGCAGGAAACCCTTGCCCTCTGAAGTTTAATGTTTCAGACTGTGTGAGTTTTACAACATTGAGACCAAGTCTGCCATCTGTAACTGTACTTCTAGTTTCATTTCTATAGAAAAAATTACATGTGCCATTTTAAAAATATAACTTTGTGCTGAAAGTGGTGTTTGTTGGCCTGTATGAGTTACGCATTCCTGCCCATTATGTGAGCCCCTGACATATGTGCTTCCTCAGCCCAGTGCATTTTTCACATGTTGTTTCTTTTCAGAACTAAATAAGTTGGCCTGGACTAATTTTGTGAAACTAAATGTAGTTTTCAAAACAAAGGTTTCCAGTGAGCATGAAATGCCAATTTCACAATTATTGTGTATCACCAGTTTTGATTTATGGTAGTGAAGCCTGGATGTTTACTGCAGAAATCATTCAAAACCAGAGGGCTGTCCAGTGACTAATGGAGATATGCACATAGGGAATTATGGGAGATAAGAAAATAAACAAATGGATCAGAGAATAGATTGAAAAGGATGATGTAATTATGACTGATGGAAATGAAATGGAAATGAATGGCTCATGTAACCAGGCACATGGTTGTTAGATGTACAAAGGAATTACGAAGACTAAAGTGAAGGCTGAGATGACAGTCTGATGGAACATGGATAGATGACATTAGAAAAAGTGCAAGAGCCACCAGGAAGTGCATAGATGAATACTGCAATGCATGGGAAATTGTAGATGTGGCCATTATCCAGCATTTGATGTCAAATGGCTAATAATGGTGTAAGAACTCCAATGACACAAGATAAGTTTTGCAGTGTGGCGGTCTTGGTTGTTCAGAGAGAACTGTACAAGAGCTTGGAATTATTATGTGTCAGTGATTCATTGGCAGATAAGAAAGCGGCCAGTTACATATGTCTTACACATCCACTGTCAGTCACGTATCTCAACCCCCGTGCTGACAAAAACTTTCGTAAGCAAACCCACATGTGGACTACAGGAATGCACAACTATGAAAGGTCAAGACTGGAGGTCTGCAGGTTGGGGATTTTGCTTGCTCATACTGACTCGAACATGCACCACTCAACCACGGCTTTTTCAAGTATGAATGTTTGGTGCAGGCAGGCTGAGGTCCGACTAGTTGCTGTGGGGCGGGGGTGCCCAGCATGGCGCGCTCGTTGCTCTGATTTGTCTGCAGGTTCTGTGTGGCTGCAGACTGGTGTTTCTTTTGATATACTTCCTCCAGCTGATGGAACTATACTGACAGTTTAGATATGCTGTACATATATATTCCTGCATGTAAGTGTCCACTGCTGCAGAAACAGTTAAAAGTCTCATGGACCTCATCACTTGTTCTGTAAAATCATCATATCAGTTCATTGTCGCATGTGATTGTGAACAAACATAAACTCCATCTCAACCATCTGAAAACTTTTCCATGTACACATTCATTATCCTTCCATACAGTTGTTGTGTTTATGAATATACTTCTCTATATAGTCCAATTAAAGTTACTTGGTAGTTGATACTTCATGCACTGGAACTGGATTCTTCGAATCAGACTGCTCAGCATCATGCCTAAACCATTCACCATGCCACAACAGTTGGTCATTTTACTTCCAGTTCCATGTCTATCATTAGTTCTTAATGTGTTTGGATTCCGATTCATTGGTCCGACACTTTTACTTTGTATTTCATCACACATGATAACCACACCAAAAACAGGAGACACACACACACACACACACACACACACACACACATTTACATGCAAGACATTATTTAGTATCACATATACAGTTATCATTACATTAGATAATTTTTGCATGACATTGTATGAAGCCGAATTTTTGAAGGTTGCAATTTCAACATTACGATTGGAGCACCACAGTCATAAATATAATTGTTTCTCCTGACATTGTGGTATAGTGTAATGGAATGTGTATCAGCCTCACATGTAGAAGTTCATCGGTTCAAATCTTGCCAAAGGTAGTGAATTAAAATTTGTAAATTTAATCAAAATACTTTTATTTTTATTTACTTAATTAGTTTAAATGTAATGTTTTTCTTTCTAATTGTCTGCTGCTTCATTTTCATTGTCGTATTTGTATTATTTTTCTTCCTATCATTCTTTTGTCATTTGGAATGACAAAAGAATGTCACCTATATTCTGCAACCAAGAGCCAACAAAGCCTGCTCATCGGTTGGTAATGCAGCAGCTCGTCTAGCTAAGCTAAGGTCAGTTTCAGGGAACCAGTGATAGAAAGAAATACAGTTTGCTTTTTGTGCTGAAACTGATTTTTTTCTGTTTTGAGTTTGCTCATAAGGTTAGCATTAATCACTGTGAACAAAGCGATCGTGATTTTAGTTCTGCTGCAGACTGTTGATTGCCATTTTCTCAGATAAAAAATTACACATCATGAGGTTGTGGTTTGCTTAGAACATGAGTTTTAAATTTGGGCACTTACGTATAGTCTAAATTTGGGCTATAGGCAGATCTTGGGCCACTTTGTCAACATTATAACCTGTGCCGTTTCCATTTTAGACTGCCAAGAACAGTCACAAAACATCCCACAGGGAAAAAGAAGGAAATGGGATGAAAATGAATATGACCAGAAAACTAGTGCAATCAGAAATAAAACTATATAGACATGTCTGCTAAAATATTTAACGTGCCATGAGCAACATTACTCCTTTAAAAAAAAATTCATGGAAAATTGAAAGAAAACTTATATTATGTGCAGAGTTGGAAAAAGAACTAGTGTCTTATCTACTTCACATAGAAGAGAAATTTTTGACTTCATGAGCAGTTACCTGGTATGTTGAATGGCTTACTAGTCAGCGACGAGGATTGGTCTAAAACATCCACTTGAAAAGGGAGATGCAGGAAGAGCTTGGTGAATATTTTTCCCGTGTCATAAGAAACGGACAAGAATTAATTGCTTTAATAATATAATGTGTGGGCTACTGTAAGGCCACAGCAGGTGATTCTCCAGTGTAATCTTTCACCACTGATGGTGAAAATTGGTTGTATTTGGAGATTTCTGAACATGTGGGATTAAAATCACAGTAGTCTGATAATAGACCCGCACTGCTCACTAGCTATTTGTCTTTCTCTCCTGCACTACACTAAACCTGCGTGAACTCCGTCACCTTGCGCTCACTGCATTGATGCCATTTAATAACTCACATTAACTTGGGAAACATGACGGATGTCAGTGTGACTAACATTTCAAAAACTCTTTTGTAGCTATATTTCTCTCCCAGTGGTGTAGGGTCAATATCAGAGAGATCAGTAAATTGCATGCTATCACTCTTTTTCAGCATGAGACTTGTAAATCGGGTGCATGTGCTAAACAAAGAGCACCACTTCACAATGACTGTATGACTGTTAGGACTTTGGGAAAGGTAAATGGTTTATTAAGAAGCTAATATTTCACACTATCAGGTGTGAAAAAATCATATTTATAACTGCTTATTTTCTTCAAAATCACTTGAGAAGAGTTATGGAACTAAGAAATCATGTAAAATGAAAAATAGCAGTTTTCTTTTCCCACAAGGAAAGTAAGGCTTTTGATGAAAAAATAAGTTCATAATACAGTGTGGTGTAGTCTTACATACCTTCAAGTGTTTTTAAAGCATTAAAATCAAATAAATGGTTTTCCCCTCTTTCACCAAGATGGTCGGGCGATTCGAGCAAGTAATCTGGCCATTTGAGCAAGAGATGCTCAAATGAGCATGAGGGAAGTCAAATACAGTTGCTCCAAATGAACAAAATGACTAAATTGGCGTATATATTGGACATAAATGGAACTACATGCACTGAACAATGTTGAACATGCATAAATGTCAGAAACAGAACTCTAGTCTGGACACATATAACTTACTCCATATACACAGTTAAGCATTGTACTTATTGAGCCGTAAAGCTGCCCATTTAATGCAACTTAATATCAGTTTCCCTGGATTTCAGAGATCATGAATAGGTCTTCATCACATCCCATTCCTCCCCTTTTCCAGACTAAATCTGTGTTAATCATCCACCTTTCCATTTTGTGCTCATTCCTTGTACTGTATGTATACCTATCTTTTGATCCCTTTCCCCACCCTCTCCTAGTCCCTTGATTTCTGACACCATTTCTCCAAGCACATTTTGTGTTCATTTTAATTCTGTATTCTGAGTGATCTGACCTTCTCACCCCTGGTTGCCCTCACGCCCTCAACTTCTTTCTCTGCTATTGTGGTTTCAAAAGCTAGGCTTCCTATGATTCTTTTTGATGTGTATTTTATTTTGGCTGAATTGATGAGGGTATCTTTTGAATATAAACTTTGGCCAATCTATCTTCCTTTGTTTGAATGTAATGCTTCTCTATTTGATTGATGTTGCTGTATAAAATTGTGTCCTTTTGTTTATACGAGATGCCACTTTGACTGAAATAAAGTAATGCAATCATTTGCTCTCCATTTAGCTAAAGTCATTAAAGCCACAAGTTATTCCTGGTATAGAGGTCAAAGAGGAATTTAGCCTTCTTATGTCAGATGAATTACAGTACATAAACCAGGCAAAACTGGAAAATGACATTGCAGTGTTAAAAAGCAGAATTGGTTCTGAAGTTGTAAATGTAGCAGTGATTGAAGAGTTCATCCAGAAGGTAAGATTATGACTAATATTAGGTAGTCTTTTCACCATGCATGTGCATAATGACAGTCACACATTAAGTGATTTTGTGTTTGTAACTCTCCATAAAAAATATCTGACAAAGAATATACATATATCTAAGAGGAACCAGCTGCCAACATTTCTGATTCCCTGTTTTGACACTGGCAAATACTGTGTTGATTCCTGCAATAAGCCAGTGACCCATTCCTTCCTTATCCTTATTATCACGAAGCTATTGCTCCAACATTTTATGATGTTACTCTTTGCAGGTACACTACATTGCTGCATGTTACCAAATAAAACCTCAGTTGAATATTTTTACTTATTTGTTTGTTTGTATATTTTCCAGCACAAAGTGATTTCTTTTCTTGGTGGGTTATTACTGTCAGGTACAGAAATAACCTTGAGCATCCACAAGTACTAAAGTGTGGCTGTTATGTTCGAATTTTTCATGGTTGCCATTTTTGCCTGACGAAGGAACTATCATTTGAGAAAGTTTGAGATTCAGTATCTGAATCTGTACTCTCATCTCTGTGGCATATGTTGGTATTGTCATTGTCCTTCCCTTCTTGTATCAGTTGTGAATGGTGGGCAGAAGGAGTTCATTGCGGAGTGGGGGACTGTTACGTAAAAACAGTATTCCATTTGAGTCCATAGCTGTATCACAGCACTGCACTGAACAGGTATTTGAATGTTGTGCAGGGGCAGTTGAATTTAATGAAACTAAACTTCTAATTGTTATTATTATAGGTCCATGAACTCTGACTTCAGAGCATTTCTGCTCAAGCTAGAAAGTGTTCTTGGTTCACTTTATAGGAAGTACTAGAAATTAGTTATATGTGGTGTGCAAGATCTCCTAAATCCATATGATCTGAAGCAGATTGTGTTTTTTTCGAACCAGGGTGCAGGGGAACAGTGGCATGGCCATAGACAATATTTTTATTCATTCTTCATTACTAGAAGGGCATTCTGTTAGTAAAAGAGTGAATGGCCTTTCAGAGCATGATGCACAAATTTTAACACTAAAATGTTTTTGTGCTCAAACAAATGTTTCATATCATTACAAACTGTGTAGAAAAGCTAATCCAACAGCAATGCAAAGTTTTTTAAACCTTGTTAAAGAACAAGAATGACAGGATGTTCAGAGTACTGGTAATATAGACGACAAGTATAATGCTTTCCTTAATACATTTCTCATACTCTTGGAAAGTTGCTTTTCATTAGAACATTCTAAACAGGGTACTAGCATTAAAAGGCAGCCTGGGTGGCTGACTGGTGGGATAAGGATATCATGTAGAACAAAGCGGGAAGTAGTCACAGTCAAGCTACAGTAGCTCATTACAAACAATCCTGCAAGGTGCTTAAAAATATTATTAGGAAGGCAAAGAGTACATGTTATGCAAATAGAATAGCTAATTCACAGGATAAAATTAAAACCATATGGTCAGTCATGAAGGAAGTATATCATCAGTAGCACAAGGTTGATGATATAAAGTCAGTTTGTAGTAAAAATATTTCTGTTACTGATTAGTCAGATATATGTACAGTATTTAACAGTCACTTTCTTGGCATTACTGGTGAATTAAATAAAAACAGGGGATCATATAACTCTCTAGGAAAATGCATTTGCAAGATTGATGTCTAAATACTCCTCTGTGATACTGACAAGGAGAAGATTGAGTCAGTAATTAAATCACTGAAGACGAAGGACTCTCATGAATATGATGGAGTGCCTAGCAGAATATTAAAGTAGTGTGCTGCACATGTTAGCCATTTATGTAGTCACATTTGTAATTTTTTCTTTAAGAATGGTCAGTTTCCTGAATGATTAAAGTACTCAGTAGTAAAACTGCTTTATAAAAAGGGAGAAAGGGATAATGAAGACAATTTTAGGCATATTTCTATGCCCTAAATGTTTGCTAAAGTTATTGAAGAGGCTGCGTATGTAAGGATAATTGATCATTTTATTTCACATAATTTGCTATCAAATGTACAGTTAGGTTTCAGAAGTTGTTTAACAACTGAAAATGCCATGTTCTCTTTTCTCTGTGAGGTACTGGATGGATTAAATCAAAATAGTTTGAATGTTAGGTATCTTTTTTGATTTAACTAAGGTGTTTGATTATGTTGATCACAAAATATTGCTCCAGAAGTTGGACCATTTAGATGTATAATCCATTTAGCATGGTAAGTGAATTGAGTAAAAAATATGCCTTTATACTTTTCAGAACATTTTATTGCTCAAAGTGACACAAGTTGTCCATCACAAACATCTATAAGAGGCCTTCCTAGCCTTCCAAAACACCAAACCCCTAGCCTGGTTCAGGGTCATTGATGATATCCTCATAATATGGTCTCAGGGCCAAGGCACAACATCTTTATTCCTTCACTATCTCAACACCTTCTCTCCCTTTCACTTCACGTGGTCCTCCTCAACCCAGAATCCCACCTTCCTAGATGTTGACCTTCTCCTCTCTGATGGCTTCATGCACACCTCTGTCCACATTAAACCCACCAACCACACCTGCATTTTGACAGCTGTCATCCCTTTCACACCATAAAGTCACTCCCACATAGCCTGGCCACCGAGGTTCAGTGTACCTGCAGTGACCAAAACTCCCTTGCTCAATATGCTGAGGGTCTCATGAAGGCATTATCCCCCAGGCCTAATCTGCAAACAGATCTCCCATGCCATTTCCCCTTAAACCCCCAATTCTCCCACCACCCCCAAGAACCAGATACAAAGGAGTGTCCCCTTCATCACCCAGTGCCACCCCAGACAGGAACAACTGAACCACATCCTTTGCCAGGCCTTTGATTACCTATCATCGCAACCTGAAAAGAGAGACATTCTACCGAAGATACTTCCCACCCCACCTAATATGGTGTTGAATTGCCCACCCAACCTCCACAACATTCTAGTCCATCCCTAAGCCACAAGGATTATATCACTGTGGGAGAGACAGGTGCAAAAGCTGTACCATCCACCCACCCAGCACTTCCTATTCCAGGCGTGTCACAGGACCCCATCAAGGGCCGGACCCCCTGTGAAAGCAGCCATGTCACTTACCAGCTCTGCTGCAATCATTGCACAGCTTTTTATACTGGTATGACTACCAACCAGCTGTCCACCAGGATGAAAGCCCACTGTCAGACTGTGGCCAAGAGCAAAGTAGATCACCTTGTGGCACAACATGTAGCTATACATAACACATTTGATTTCAGTGGCTGCTCCACTACCCAAGCCATCTGGAGCCTTCACTCCACCACCAGCTTTTCTGAACAGCGCAGATGGGAGCTATCCTTACAACACATTCTCTGTTCCCGTAATTATCCTGGCCTCAGCCTATGTTAAAATAGTGTTCGCACACCCTCCTCCCAACAGTTTCCACCCCCTCTGTATTATCATCTCCTCCCCATTCTCATCTCCCACCATGTTTATTTGCAGTCCCCTGCCAACGCATCTGCGTGTCTTTCCCTGCTCCTCTCCTTGTTTTGCTACTTATTTTTTCCCTGCCTCCCTGCCCCACAACTTCTTGACACTGTGCCTGTTGGCAGTCTAGTCCCTGCACACTCCACCAGCAGTGTTTGTCTCTCTCCCCACCCATACACTAACATCCCTTGCCCTTCCATGAGCTGGGTCAGTGTAGCCAATAGCTATTCCAACACAGCTTTAAGTGCCTGCTATTGTAGCAGAAGTGACCTAAGTGAAGCCTCCACAGTAGATCTGAATGGCAGAAAAACCACAGAATCCAAAACACACGAATATTCGACCCTCAAATGTATTTTAAACATCTCAAACATATTTAACAACTGAGGGGTTCAGGACCCCTGCATGCTCTTATGAGGGCTCTAAGTAAATCAGTTGTTGCTGATGTAGTGCTGCGCACACATTGAGGATCTGGTGATGGCTTTCAGTGGCCGAGCTGTTTATGGAGACTGCTTGAATCACTTGCAGGGACAACATTTGAATGTTGGCACATGGTAAGCTTGCCATAGTGACCCACCATACTCTTATGTCCGCTGTGGGCGGTAGGTGTAGTAACCAGCAAGTACTACATTTTGTATTCAGGTCGCTTAGTAGTTGGCCTCACAAGGCTGCGTAGATCTCTTTCCAGACCTTTTCACCAGAAACAAAATTTGTGGTCGCCACTGAGAATCAAGCCTGTGACCTCACTGTTACTTGCCAAAAATACTAACCAGTAGACCATGCGGTCAGTTTGCTTTTGCTGTGGTGGCATTAATTTCTAATGTTTATATAGCAGAGATGCTGAGTCACAGATAGACACAACAAAAAGACTGTCACAATATTAGCTTTCCACCAACAAGGACAGTAGGCCTTTGCCAAAAATAGACGACACACACACACACACACACACACACACACACACACACACACACACACACACACACACAAAACTGCAGCCTCTGGCAGCTGAAACCATACTTTGTGGCTGCAATCATGTGTGTGTGTGTATTGTGACAGTCTTTTTGTTGTGCCTGTCTGCGACTCAGCATCTCCCCTGTATGGTGAGTAGCAACTATCCTTTTCATAATATTGTTACATTCCACCCTGGATTTTCCATTGTTTAATTTCTACTGTTGTAACATTAGAATACTAGATGTACAGTATGTCATACCAAAAATGTGTGTAATGACTAGTGGAGGAGAGAAATATTGATGAACGAGAAAACTGAAAATCTAATAAAGTAATCTGGCATAGATTCAAACAGTCAGCATTATTATCTGCAACTCAAAGAGCAGACAATGAATCAACAGACAGCTATGAAAAATAGCCACTTCCCCAGGGAATATATTTTCACAATTGGTACCAGTGAAGCAATGTGAACATCCATGCTCTTGTTTCTTCTCTGGTTCCACACGGGAACTTCAGTCAGTGGCACATACAGATATGTAATGTGTGACTGAGCTCCACCTGTAAAAATACTGGAGTGTACACTCTTACCTTGCTGCTTCTTGGGTGTAACAGGACAGTGCTGTCACCCTGCTCAGGTAAACAGTTTGCATTGCTGCTTTAATATGGTACATAAATTTTTCAGACAGAACTGTGGTTTTTACTTCAGTGAGTAATAAAATAATTCATATCTTGGAGCAGTTTATCATATTACAAAATTTGTGAAATTTGTAGCATCATAAACACTTAAATTGTTATATAAATTGGTTTGTCAACTCACGAGCAGCCTCCCTTCTCAGTAATAATCTTCTCTTGCATTTTTAAGTCTGTGAGACCCCTTTTCAGTAATACTTTTTCTTAGCACTTCTCTCACACTATTAAGTTTGTGCGACAGCCATTAAAGGACTGATCACAGTTTAGTCACCCTCTGATCTTTTTTTCGAGCAGCACTTGTAACTAGCCTGAACTGACAGTAGTAAAACCTCAATTTTCTGAGACCAGTTAAATTAATAATAAGGTGAGCTGACAGTAGAAAAAATGTTTTGTGACTGGCCCTTTGATTATTTCTGCTCATTCTCTTTCACAGAGCATCTTGTGACTGTATGGATAAAAATGGAGAAGCTGACACTTGTGACTATTTTGTTGGTACCACAAAAATAATTGTTCAGTAAACTTCTATCACATGAGCACCCCTATGCAAATGCATGAATAATAAATTGTAGGTTAGAAAATCATTGTTTATAATGCCTCCAAATGCGTGGTTCGATTTTTAAGTGTTTATGGTGCTACAATCTAGGGGCCAAGCAACACTCTTGTTGCAAAAAATAAATAAATAAAATGAAATAAAAATCTAGTCATAATGTTCAAATAAATGTTGGAGATTGTGGTGAAAAAGAATGTTGACTACTCACAACATTTTAAATTTTTAAGAAAAATGAGTTTAACTTACTGTAACATCCACAATAGGTTAATAATTGTTGAACTAATGAATGTTTTAGCAAGGGCTTTAACAGAATGGAGCAGTATCTCATGTCCACATAAATTTCTGGAAAAAATCTCCAAAAATAATCAAAGTTCATTTAGTGCAAGTATAAAGTTAAAGTTCCACAGTTGCAAACTGACTTGATTCTAAGTGCAAATCACTCGCATAAACAACCCCAGTAAAGTCTGAGAGTTCAGACTATTTGCCTAACATGAAATATTTTAAGTCCACAAGCTGAAAAATATTGACACATGCAAATAATTCCAGCCCAGACTCAACACTTAGAAAAATGCCGACTCATTAGAAACACAACCTACTGCTGCATATACGTACTGTGTGTCCTAGATCTCAATCACTTCTAAACAAGTGCCAACTAAACAGTGTTCCTCACAAGATGGCTGACCCCTTTTAACCCCCGCACTTTGACATGAGTCAAACACAAACATGTCTAACTTCCACAACTTACTTAAAGACTAGGGATTTAATATCATATACACGTATCATACATCAAAAATACATAAATTTCCTCAGCTTTCTATTGCTGTTCGTGTTTTTTCTCTGAGTTAAATAGCTTGTGTCATTACTAATATTGTTTCTCTAAGTTAAATAGCTTGTGTCATTACTAATATTGTTAACAGTTAAAACCAAGAACCTTCATAAATTCTTGTCTATGTTTACTCAGTAATGTCGCTGCTGCTTTTAATGTTTCATCTATTATTTATGTGAATAGTGAATCGTCACACGTGGAATGCACATTCTTGCATATAATTCAAAATAGGTAATGTTCATAAAAAATATACTATGATAGACCAATAGTGCTTAGTCAGACCTATCCATGGACACTTTGTGAAAATCGCTTAAGGTGGTGATGAGATATCAATTTTCAAAGTTCATGTTTTTCACAATATGTTTAACATGAAATAACTTAAAAACTATTCTTCAAATCAAGGGCACATTTTCACCCAAGCATTCATCTTACTTTTGTCTTTGTAACTATGTAACAGGATTCTTTGTATATAGTTGGTTTCTGTTGTTGTTGGGTTTAATCTTACTTGATATTTATTTTGGACACTCAATTCTGCCTCGGTGATTATGCCTCCATGTTTCACACCAGTGGCCGTGTGTCCGATGGCCAGAATATGGGCTTATCTGCTAGCTGCTGTCCTGTGATCATGGTAACTTTCATAGTCAGAGTGTCTGCCAATCACTGAGGTTCAAAGGGTTTTGCCATCTATTTATGACACTGTGATACTCGTGTGGCTACTGAGCTCTGTCTGGCTTGGCCTCCACTCCTCCTCAGCTTTCAGCAACAGGCTTGCTCTCTATACTTCCACTTGCTACTCCAGACAGAGAGAGAGGACACACATGCATCATAGTTACCTATAAAATAACAATCTGAATATGGCAAACACGTAGTATTTAATTGATTTGAGTGTCTGTAGAGACAGTTTAAGTAAATAATAGTGACTATGCACTAAAAAAGTTAATACTGGCAGTACTTCTACTACTGCTGATAATAATAATAATAATAATAATAATAGTGGCAGATACAAAAAGAATTTAGAGGTGTAGAACATAAATGTGTTTTTATATAACAAGTTAGGAGGAAATAAAATTTAAATAGACTGGAAAAAGAGGAAGATAGGGTTGAAAAGGAGGGTGTACACGGTAACTTGTGTGTACAGGGCCAATGGTAGTCATTGTTGCTTCAGTAAATATATCATTAACTGTTTTCTGAAGCTGGAGATGTTATTCACTTTAGCAAGTAGCACCAAACACTGTCTGTAATATACCCACAAAATTATATTCATATTTTTTAAACACATTAACAGTTTAAGAAAACAATAACTTACGTGGCAGCATCTTCTATCACAAAAATTATGCTAAACATAGTTAAACATTTGTAACCCTTTGCATACCAAAAAGTCAGTACATATATGTGAATAAAAACATAAACATCAAAATCCTGCATAACTAATACTTCTAAATTCCCATGTTTTTGTGTGAATGTGTGAGTACAACATATCTCACAAATACAATAAACAAATAAGAAACAAAATTAAACTGCTGTGATTGCAGTATCACATCAAATTATTTAGAGTTCTCTACATATTGTCATTTCTTTTGTGTTTACATATCAATTTGACCAATTACATCATCACACTTTTTAGATTCATTTTTGTAGCACAAATGAAACACTTATCACAACATCTTTGCTGTCTTATTATGTGACTCCCAAGCTTGTTACAATGATGTACGTCAGATCATTGGTACTGTTTTCAACTCTCCTGCCAGCCATTTGACATTTCACTAACAAGAAACAAAAATCACCCAATGAATCACCTATTATCTCCAGGCATCTGAATCACAAGGACCAGTCCGATCAAAACCTACCCCCTCTTCTATCCAGACTTGACACAGTCAAAACTAAATCTCTGAGTGAAATTTGGCACAAACAAAAACATATTCGTCTTTGCAAGGGATGCTTGCTGATACAGACTTTTCATTGTGGTAGCAACAACTGATTCAATTCAAGATCAGTATAGCCCAAGCAGTTGCAACTGTACTACGTTGAGACAAAGTTTCTCTAACCAAAATGAACTCAAGATGTGGTGTGAATAATACTCAGAATGTCTGATGAAACTGCTTTTCAACAGAAACAAGATGTTTTTCAAAATTGCGGGTGTTGTCTGAGGTGATTGAGTCATGGCGATTTCAATTGTACGCTCTTTCTGTGCGACTAGCTTTGGTAAGCTCACCATGCCAACAAATCTTTTATAGTTAGGTTACATACACAGGAACATTAGCCCGTGCACTAAAACTAACTACACTGTTGAGACCCTCATGAACTAAACTATAGTACTGCTGATTTCAATTAATGTAACAGTTACTTTAAACCACTATTTAAATAACTCTTGCAGGACCGAAAAAAAACATGTGATGTTTGCTTTGGTTGTTAGTTTAAGCTCCTCTTTTTCAATGGTTTGCTGTTTTTTTGTATTTGATTCATCGTTCTCTGCACTACTGTTTCATTTATTTTCCCTCTTTCACCTACATGATTCTACTTTGTCTATAACTTGCTCCTTTTTCCAGTCTGTCATTCCTGTAACTTTAGCTTACTGACTGCACCTTCTAACTTTTCCAGTATTAGTCTACCACAGTATTATTGTAGCTGAGAGGGAGGACAAGTCGTCAGTGTATCATGAGTCAGTGTGTAACCAGAGTTGATGCAAAACTGAACTGAAAGCATTGACAGTGAGATGTGTTTTCCTTCATCACCACTGTACTTGTTTATTAGAATCCCCCCACACTTTTCCAATAATGCCCAAGAGCAATAACACTGTGGCTGAGTACTACCATTATTGCATTTTCATCTTGTCTTTTCTTTCTGTGCACCCCACCCCCCCCCCCCCCCCAGACTAGAACATTTGGTGCAATTCTTGCCATTCTTCAATGACTTAACTTTATATTGTGTTGTATGTTCATAACTTATTTTCATAATCCATAAGTCTGTATGTACATTAATTTATTGTGTAATTTTTCTCAATCTGTTGGACCAGGAAAAAAAATTTCACCAACTAGATTCAGAATATAAAGAAATCATTGCTAAGAGGGATGAACTACAACAGTGCTTTGAATTACGCTGGAAGAAACGTTTTGTACGATTTATGAATGGTTTCCGGTTTCTTTGTGTGAAACTCAAAGAGATCTATCAGCTTATCTCCCTAGGAGGAGAAGCAGAATTTGAGTTGGTTGATTCAAGGGACCCATTTACTGAAGGAATTGGATACAGGTAAGGAAGTTATGCCATATAAAATTGCATTGCTTTTACTGTGATCTGTTATTTAGAGCCTCCTTATTTTAATATTCCGGTATTAACTCTGCCAAACTCCTTTTCAGAATTTTAACTTTAATACACAGTCCACCAAAAAATATTACACTCTTCGTCAGGCTCTATCGAGATATCAATATTGTCGTTCGATTTGAGTTAAGAGTGTGTTGTAGTATGGGCTTTGGCTCAACAGATGTTAGTACTTTCATCTCAGTATTGAGAAAACAAGATGGCTGGAGCACACTTGACTTTTGAGCAACAAAAATGTGTTGTGAAGTGGTTTTTCAAGTTCTCTAATGCCATTGAAGTGCAACGTCAGTGGAGGTGGGAGATTGAAACAGAAGTGCCAACCCACCAAACAATTAACTGCATCATTGACAAGTTTGAATTGCATGGGACTATTTGTGATATTCTCAAAGGAAGATCAGGAAGACAGCATACAGCTACAAGTTCTGATTTATCAGCTCTCGTGTTGGAAACGTTTGTTAATTCTCCACAGAAGTCTGCTACGCAATGTGTGTTTGAAGTGGAGGTTAGCAGTACAGGTGTACGAAGAATTCCAAAAGTTGCAGAGTGGAAAGATTACATTCCATGGTTACTACACGCAATTAATGATGACGATTCTGATCGCTGAATGCAATTTTGCATATGGTATCAGCAAATGGTAACTGATGACAAACAATTTGTGGCAAAGGTTGTGTGGAGTGATGAGGCACAATTTAGAACTTAATGGAACCGTGAATCAGCATAACAGTGTGTACTAGGCACTGGAAAATCTGCATGTTTATGTGGAAAAGTGGTCAATCAACCAGGGGTTTGTGTGTGGTGTGGACTATCATCTAGGGACTTAATAGGACATTTTCTCTTTATGCTACTGTCACAGGAGAAGTGTAGCTGGAAATGTTATGCACATCAATTTTGCCAGGTATATGTGTGCTTTATGGAGCTGATGAAGAGGTCTTCCATCAACAGGATGGGGCGCCACCACACTACCACCTAGCCGTACGAACCTTCCTGGATGTCCTTCCATGGTCGTCAGATCTAACACCTGTGGACTTTTACTTGTGGGCAACTGTGAAAGATAACATATATCGACATAAGCCACACACGGTGAAGTAACTTCACCAGGAGATTACATCGACATGTGCATTGTTCTCCATTGTAACAATGACTGACGTAGTTGCTGCGAACACTCATCATTCTGTTATGTGTATAGCTGCCTATGGTAAACATTTTGAACATTTAAAGTAACCATGTGCTAAACTGAAGGTTGTACAACATGTGTTATCAATTATTACATGTAAAATAAGCACATAAGTAATACTTTTCATTCCTTAAAGTGTGTATACAATTTTTCTGGAGGACTCTGTATATGCATTCCTGAACATTATCTCATTGTTTGGAACTCATCCATGAAGATCTATGTTTACCTTAGTTAAAAATTTTTGCTAGTTCTTTTTAAATTAAAGCTGCTACTTATTTATCTAACTAAAATTTCCATTTGTGATCTACATTCTTTGACATTAAGGTATCTGATGCTATCCATATCTGTCTTGCTTGTTCCTGTCTTAGTTGCGATGGTTAACCATACTTCGTAGAAAAACACATTTTCTAATCGTAGTAGATGTTGGTACCTGCTTCAGAAATTAACTGCTTAATCTCATTTGAATAAAAACTAAACTAAACTTCTCCCAAACAGGCCATGAAGGCCCAACAGTACCGAACAGCCGCTGTGTCATCCTCCACTCATAGGCGTCACTGTATGCAGATATGGAGGGACCATGTGGTCAACACACTGCTCTCCCAGCTGTATGTCAGTTTCTGAGACTGTCTCATTTCAATAGCTGCACAAAATACTCATTATGATTTAGCACAGACAGTTCTAGATGCCTGCTCACTGGTCATCGTAACTAACCTTTCATTTCCAGCTAAATATTTCCAAATCAACCCACCTCTGTTGTTGCCAGTGTCTTTTACAACCTGTTGTATTTTACACACAGCTGTCAATTCCCATCTGATTCTAAACAAGAGACTGTTTGCTGCTGATCCATTGCCTTATCTTAGGGTGTATCAAACTGCTTGTCATTCTTCTTTTTCCTTATTAGTCTCTGGTTGGCAGTTTATTAAAATTTTGTGTTGGGGGTTAGGTTTAGCCACTTATTCCAGCTATGGAACTCAAACATCTGTTCAAGTAGACTTTGAGTTTGTTAATCATTACGTTGGTTAATTTTGCAAAATTCATGTTTATTATGGAATTCTGACTTAACATTGGTATTCATACTCTGTCAAAGGTGGTTTACAGGCAGGTCTCAGTTATGTGGAGGAGCCCTTTGTCTTTTTGGTAGGGCACTGAACATATGTTAATACTTATCACAGCCTGCACTGCTGCTGGCAGGTTAACATACGATATTTACGTGCTCGATGACTTTTCTGCTGATGCTGGATTCCCCTGACAAATCCTCATTCCTTCGTTCAAACCAGTGTCCAGTTACCAACTGGAGCAATATTGATATCAATAAACACTGGTGTCCTACACATGGTTCTGCATTAAAAATAGATATGTTTGAAACTCAGAAAAAAAGTTCTATGTTGCTCTGTGTAGTACTGATGTGATCTACATGATTTTCTGTTCTTAAATCCAGCTTGTTTGATCCTAACTGTTCATCACTTTGAGAAGCATCATTGTCAGACTTTAACTGTGGATAAACAGCAGATTTATAGATCTACACTACATCTACATCTATATCTACACTTCGCTAACTGTCTTACAGTAAGTACTTTGGGTCACTCTACCACTTGTCCTCTTTCCGTCCATGAATGTAAACAAACCATGAGAAAATGTGTCACTTTGCTTTGAATTTTCTCTATCTCTTTTATTAATTTTACATCACAACAGTCCCAAACTTATGTGCAATATTCAAAAATCAGTCAAACAAGGATTTTCTAAACTAAAATTTTCACAAATGAATTACACTTTCTTAGAATTCTTCTAGCAAATCTCAGACAAGCATCCTCACTGTACACTCATAGTCTGAAGTATTTTATGGTTGTTACTGTCTCCATTCATTGATTTCCAATCATGTAAGCAAACAACTTCACCTTTTCATGCACATTGCATTATATTTATTTATACTGAGGGTCCATTGTCAGCCTCTGCAGCAAGTATTGATACTCTACAGGTCATCCTGAATTTCATTACAATTTTCGAGTGTTGTGACTGCCCATTAACAGCATCACATAGCTTTTGATGTTATCAGCCAGAATCATTCATGTTTATCATAAAAAGTAATGACCACGAAGGACTCCCTTGGTCTATGTCCAAAGTTACCTTTACATTTTACAATTTTTTCCCATTAAGAACACATTTTCATCTCTATTTGGTAGGAAATCCTGGGTCCAATCATAAAGCTGATCCAAAATTTTGGACATTCTTAATTTGTTTATAAGTCAACAGTGAAGAACAGTGTCAGTTGCCTCCTGGAAGTCGGAGAATGCACTATTAGCTTCAGTACCATGATCTGTAGTCTTCTGGATCTTATAAGCAGAGAGAGTTACTTTTCACAAAATTGCCATTTGTTGAATCTATATTGATACCTGCAAAAGAGGTTATCAGTCACAGAGAAGGTCAAGTTACGAGAGCATAAATAATGTTCCAAAGTTTGACGTCAGTGATACAAGCCTGTGTTTATGTGCACTTGCGCCTAACCACCTCCTTAAAAATGACAATGATCTACACCTCTAGTTCTTTGGACATCCCCTTTCTTCAGAATCTTTCTGAGAATGCCTTTACACCCACACCATAGTAGGCCGTTCTGTACACTAGATCACCATAAGAAAAAGATCCATCTTTTCATTTGGGTGTCCAGTGCTTCACAGGCTATGTTATTGATGATGTTAGGTGTTGTTCAAGCCTTCAGTTGCTGTATGCTTGAGATAATTTTGATCTTCAGAGGTGACAGGATCAAGATTCTAGGTTTGCAAGCTGTCCTGTCCATTAACACACTTATGTTTCCCTTAAAAAAATAGTTGACAGCTTGTGAGATGTATCAACCCATTCTGGCAAGTTGTTTGGCTGGTTGGCTGGAATAGCATTAATTCATACTCTCTCTCTCTCTCTCTCTCTCTCTCTCTCTCTCTCTCTCTCTCTCTCTCTGCCCCCCCCCCCCCCCCTTCCCCCAGAAGAACCCAGACTTTTCTGAGAACTAGACTACTTCAACAAAGTCTTTTGTGAAACATGAAAGCTATCTGTATCCCTTTTTCAATCATATACTGGATCACTGCTTTCCTTCAGGTTGTCAAAGCAGCAAACTCCAATGCTGTAAGTGAAATGTTATGTGAGAACAAAGGATATTACTGCTGAATTTTATATATATATATAAAAATTGCCTGGTTTTATAGCAGATTATTTATAAAATGTAGAATGTATTTCAAAAAGACAATTTAAATTTTAATCAAGGTAGAATATTGGTCTCATCAAACAAGAATACTTGACCAAAGTGGCTTACACAGAGTCATCAACGAACTCATTGGTGTACTAATGTAAGGTGTATACAGTCAGTGAAGCAATGAGGTATATTTATGATAATTGTTCTGTTTATTGTTTTTTTTTTCCAGTGTACGCCCTCCTCAGAAATCATGGAAAAACATTTCAACACTTTCTGGTGGAGAAAAAAACAGTTTCATCATTAGCATTAGTTTTTGCATTGCATAGCTACAGGCCATCACCTTTCTACATCCTGGATGAGGTTGATGCTGCCTTAGACTCAAGAAACACAGCACTTGTGGGGCTTTACATTAAGGTAACTGCACTTTTGTGACATGTATATTTGTCTTCTGTCATTTTCCTTAAGTCCCAATAGATACCATAACTACTATCTTGCTATTTTCAGAGGCAATATCAAACCTTCCCCTTCTCCTCCTCTGCTCACACTTTGACAATGAAAATAGGGTCTTGCATGGTAAATCCACTTGATGAGCTCCATCTTGGTCATTATGTACTCAAGTTGACCACCCATCTTCACCTTTAACATTTGAAGACAATAAATTCAGCTTTATAAAATTTGGTTATACGTCCATAAGCTTTTGGCTGGTTTCTGGAATACTGTAATGAAAAATGCTACAAATATCAAAATATCTAATAATGTTGATGGTGTTAGGACAGCAACCAGCCACAAATTTACTTTCAGTTCCTTTATTCAACGGGTACCGTTACTGGTTTCGAATTGTTGTGGTTCATCTTCAGACAGTTTACATGCTTTCCTTATGACATGTGGTGTGTTTCTTACAGATTAATTGTTGTGAAATGTCGGTTTGGAGTGTTTGTTTTCATAAAATTTGTCCAACAAATGTGAATACATTCCCACTGCATCCTTATTGTTGCACACGTAAATTTTTCTCACAGAACACTTTAGATTTGTCACCGAGAAGATTTCTACCACACACCACATGTTTTGATACATACAAAGAACTTACAAACATATCCTAACACCATCAACATTTGTCTTCAAATAACAGCCATGGTATCCATCATGTCATCATATGACAAAATTGCAGTATCTAGTAATGTCCCCAGTAAAGACAGTGACTTGAAGCTAAGGCATTGAGCCTGGCAATTGCGAGTTTAATGTGGGTTAATGCATTGTCTTGTATGGTGATGGACTGATCATCAGTGATCTCACAGCTAGAATCACAGCTATGTAAGGATGAGGCCAGCAACTACATGGCAGTCATTGAAGACTTGGCAGTGGCCAAGGAATATTTGAGGAATAGCTCATGACTGTATAACCACTCGACATGGGTGGAAGCTCGTGGCGATGTTATTCATTATAATTCTGCAAGACCAAGCATTCATACAGTAAACTCAGATTTTTATGTCCTTTTAGTAACAAACAAATGATATTTCCAATTAGTTATATTTTATCACAATTTTAAGTATATAAAAACTTCCAGAATGATTACCACATCTTTCATTTGTCCATGAAACTTTCATCAGTAGAGTCTGTGGAACAGCCATGCCTACATGTCTCGGCACATTCTCTGATGTGTAGGGTAGACTTTGCAGTTCTCTTACTGCTCCTTTAATCGCAGCTTTTGTGAAGCCAGGCTTGTCCTGCTACGCTACATCCACACTTAATGTGCTACAATGAAATAGAACTTAGTTGCCACAAATCATACAGTCTATGTAATTGTGGTGCAGTGTTTGTCATAGATGTAGAGGGTATGTTTGAAATTTGCAATTACAGAGTATTTACATAGCTGAGTGAATAACTAACATACAAAATCATCTGTTTTTCCCACATAGTAGCTATGAAAGTTTCCTTCTAACTCTTTATTTTATTTAAACACCACCGTGACAGCAGCCTAGTATACTTTATGTGTGACTAATTTCTTTTAACAAATCTTATATGGCATGTCCTCTACATTTAACAGAAAGGCAGTAGTAATCCATTTCCAAGAATAGTATATAACAATAAGTTTTCATCTGCCGTTCATATAAATTTATGTGACATCATTTATATGAAATATTTCATAAATATCACAGTTATGAATATTTTTCTTTGCTTATTTATTTACAGACAAGAGTGAAGAACTCTCAGTTCATCATCATCTCCTTGCGTTCAGGCATGTTTGAGCTTGCTCACAGGGTTGTGGGTGTCTTCAAACAACACCAGGTGTCTAACTCCATAACTATCAATCCATGTGTATACGTACAAAATAGTGAAGATTCTGTTGATCTGAACTGAATGACTGACTTGTAATGTAAAATTTGTCTGTGATATTCTGTCTGATTCTTGAATAATTCCTTTTATGTTTTAACTGTATCTAAATTAAAAACTTATTCCCCCCTATTTGTATTTATATCGTTCATATTTTTTTCTTTGACACAGTAACAAAAAATGTTTTATAGGCCTATTGTTAACTGACTTGAACCACCATTGGCTATCATCAGAATGATTGGAAGGTGCATCAGACAATCACCAAGTAATGCTTTGTCAAACAGTAATGAATTACGCATTACCTGCTGACCATCAGATGCTGCTTTCAGTCATTCTGTTGATAGCCAATGATGGCCAATATTTTTTAATGATATGAAGCATTTTCTGTGATTGCATCAAAGATAAAATATTAATTGTATGGTTAAATAGTTAGTCATTATCTGTACAACAAAATGTCATTTTTTGTAAAGTATTTGTATTTGTTAGAATAATGTAAATTCTATTAGACTGCAGTTAATTTTTACATTTTAATAATGTCATATCTGTATCATTCATGTTGGAGTTTACCTAGTTAGAAATTTGTCTTTGGTTAAACATTGTATTCTGAGCAGGGATTGTTTCATTTCTATTATGATCCATTATACCTGGCTTATTTAAATTCTCCAATACTGAATTCATTGGTCTACATATAATTTTTACCTTTGGTTGAGTTCCATAGAGACTACTGAGAAGTTACAGTAATGTTTATCAGTAAAAACCACTCTTGGGAGCTGTAGTAAAATTGAAGATAATATATTGACTAAGTGTTGACCAACTTAAAGTTTTCAGTCAAACAGTAGTTCAGTGATTATATTACTACTGCAAAATAATCAGTTATAGTTATTATAGGTATATTCTGGTTATTCTTGAGTTCAGTACTGTACTTCTCTGTGGTTCTGCATGATCCAGCAGTTGGAAAACATGTTTTGCACTTTGTGTCCCTACCAAACCTTATAACAGATCTGTAACTCTGCACCTGGTAACACATATTGCTTCTCAATTTTATCTTCATTTCTATATCTAAAAAAAAAGGTGATGTGACTTACCAAACAAAAGCACTGGCAGGTCGATAGACACACAAACAAACACAAACATACATACAAAATTTGAGCTTTCGCAACCGGCGGTTGCTTCGTCAGGAAAGAGGGAAGGAGAGGGAAAGATGAAAGGATGTGGGTTTTAAGGGAGAGGGTAAGGAGTCATTCCAATCCCGGGAGCGGAAAGACTTACCTTAGGGGAAAAAAGGACAGGTGTACACTCGCACACACACACACACATGTCCATCCGCACATACACAGACACAAGCAGACATTTGTAAAGACAAAGAATTTGGGCAGAGATGTCAGTCGAGGAGGAAATACAGAGGCAAAGAAGTTGTTGAAAGACAGGTGAGGTATGAGTGGTGGCAACTTGAAATTAGCGGAGGTTGAGGCCTGGCGGTTATCGAGAAGAGAGGATATACTGAAGGGCAAGTTCCCATCTCTGGAGTTCTGAGAGGTTGGTGTTAGTGGGAAGTATCTAGGTAACTCGGACGGTGTAACACTGTGCCAATATGTGCTGGCCATGCATCAGGCCATGTTTAGCTACAGGATGATCCTCATTACCAACAAACACTGTCTGCCTGTGATCATTCATGCGAATGGATAGTTTGTTGCTGGTCATTCCCACATAGAAAGCTTCACAGTGTGGGCAGGGCAGTTGCTAAATCACGTGGGTGCTTTCACATGTGGCTCTGTCTTTGATCATGTACACCTTCCGGGTTACAGGACTGGAGTAGGTGGTGTTGGGTGGCTGCATGGGGCAGGTTTTACACCAGGGGCAGTTACAAGGGTAGGAGCCAGAGGGTAGGGAAGGTGGTTTGGGAATTTCATAGGGATGAACTAAGAGGTTACGAAGGTTAGGTGGACGGGGGAAAGACACTCATAGTGGAGTGGGGAGGATTTCATGAAGGATGGATCTCATTTCAGGGCAGGATTTGAGGAAGTCGTATCCCTGCTGGAGAGCCACATTCAGAGTCCGATCCAGTCTCGGAAAGTATCCTGTCACAAGTGGGGCACTTTTGTGATTCTTCTGTGGGAAGTTCTGGGTTTGAGGGGATGAGGAAGTGGCTCTGGTTATTTGCTTCTGTACCAGGTCAGGATGGTAGTTGCGTGATGCGAAAGCTGTTTTCAGGTTGTTGGTGTAATGTTTCAAGGATTCCAGACTTTAGCAGATTCGTTTGCCACGAAGACCTAGGCTGTAGGGAAGGGATCGTTTGATGTAAAATGGATGGCAGCTGTCATAATGGAGGTATTGTTGCTCTCCTGGTTTCCCACCTCCGGAAAGGCAACTCACTCACCCTTCACAACCTTTCCAGCAAACCTCAACCTCCTCTCATTGCATACAAACCCAGTCTCTCCCATCTACTCAATCTCCCACTTCCAGCTCCACTCCCTCCAAAACCTCAAAATTCCAATCAACACAATCTGGAACCACAAAACCCTAATTCAGTAGTTAACCTTTCCTCCAAACCTCTCTCCCAATCCGAAACCTCTGTCCTATCCAAAGGCCTCACCTTCAGCCCCAATCCCACATTCTCTGCTGGAAATATCACTTTTCCACAAAATGATCCTAATCCTACTCCTAATGATCCAACTCCCCAAGACACTATCCAAATTGAACCCTGCCTGGAACAGTTCCGTCCTCCGTCACAGTGGGACCCACCTCCTCTTCCTCAAAATCACCCTCTCCAAACCTTCCAGGAGTTTCTGACTTCCAGCCTTGCCTCTCAATCCTTCTTAAAAAACCTTAATCCTACTCCCAACATCACCACTGCTGAAGCCCAAGCTATCCGTGATCTGAAGGCTGACCGATCCATCATCATTCTTCCTGCGGACAAGGGTTCCACGACCGTGGTACTTGTTCGTCGGGAGTATGTGGCTGAGGGACTGCGTCAGCTTTCAGACAACACCACATACAAAGTTTGCCAAGGTAATCCCCTTCCTGATGTCCAGGTAGAGCTTCAAGGAATCCTCAGAACCTTAGGCCCCCTACAAAACCTTTCACCTGACTCCATCAACATCCTGACCCCACCGACACGCCGTACCCTACCTTCTACCTTCTTCCTAAAATTCACAAACCCAATCATCCCGGACGCCCCATTGTAGCTGGTTACCAAGCCCCCACAGAACGTATCTCTGCCTACATAGATCAACACCTTCAACCCATTACATGCAGTCCCCCATCCTTCATCAAAGACACCAACCACTTTCTCGAAGCCTGGAATCCTTGCCCAATCTGTTACCCCCGGAAACCATCCTTGTTATCATTGATGCCACTTCCTTATATACAAATATCCCGCACGTCCAGGGCCTCGCTGCGATGGAGCACTTCCTTTCATGCCGATCACCTGCCACCCTACCTAAAACCTCTTTCCTCATTACCTTAGTCAGCTTCATCCTGACCCACAACTTCTTCACTTTTGAACGCCAGACATACCAACAATTAAAGGGAACAACCATGGGTACTAGGATGGCCCCCTCGTACGCCAACCTATTCATGGGTTGCTTAGAGGAAGCCTTCTTGGTTACCCAGGCCTCCCAACCCAAAGTTTGGTACAGATTTATTGATGACATCTTCATGATCTGGACTCACAGTGAAGAAGAACTCCAGACTTTCCTCTCCAACCTCAACTCCTTTGGTTCCATCAGATTCACCTGGTCCTACTCCATAACCCATGCCATTTTCCTTGACGTCGACCTCCATCTGTCCAATGGCCAGCTTCACACGTCCGTCCACATCAAACCCACCAACAAGCAACAGTACCTCCATTATGACAGCTGCCACCCATTTCACATCAAACGATCCCTTCCCTTCAGCCTAGGTCTTCATGGCAAATGAATCCGCTAAAGTCTGGAATCCTTGAAACATTACACCAACAACCTGAAAACAACTTTCGCATCACGCAACTACCATCCCGACCTGGTACAGAAGCAAATAACCAGAGCCACTTCCTCATCCCCTCAAACCCAGAACTTCCCACAGAAGAATCACAAAAGTGCCCCACTTGTGACAGGATACTTTCCGAGACTGGATCGGACTCTGAATGTGGCTCTCCAGCAGGGATACGACTTCCTCAAATCCTGCCCTGAAATGAGATCCATCCTTCATGAAATCCTCCGCACTCCACCATGAGTGTCTTTCCCCCGTCCACCTAACCTTCGTAACCTCTTAGTTCATCCCTATGAAATTCCCAAACCACCTTCCCTACCCTCTGGCTCCTACCCTTGTAACCGCCCCTGGTGTAAAACCTGCCCCATGCAGCCACCCAACACCACCTACTCCAGTCCTGTGACCCGGAAGGTGTACATAATCAAAGATAGAGCCACATGTGAAAGCACCCACATGATTTAGCAACTGCCCTGCCCACACTGTGAAGCTTTCTATGTGGGAATGACCAGCAACAAACTATCCATTCGCATGAATGATCACAGGCAGACAGTGTTTGTTGGTAATGAGGATCATCCTGTAGCTAAACATGCCCTGGTGCATGGGCAGCACATATTGGCACAGTGTTACACCGTTCGAGTTACCTAGATACTTCCCACTAACACCAACCTCTCAGAACTCCGGAGATGGGAACTTGCCCTTCAGTATATCCTCTCTTCTCAATATCCGCCAGGCCTCAACCTCCGCTAATTTCAAGTTGCCACCACTCATACCTCACCTGTCTTTCAACAACTTCTTTGCCTCTGTATTTCCGCCTCTACTGACAATTCTGCCCAAATTCTTTGTCTTTACAAATCTCTGCTTGTGTCTGTGTATGTGCGGATGGACATGAGTGTGTGTGCGAGTGGACACCTGTCCTTTTTTCCCCCTAAGGTAAGTCTTTCCGCTCCCGGGATTGGAATGACTCCTTACCCTCTCCCTTAAAACCCACATCCTTTCATCTTTCCCTCTCCTTCCCTCTTTCCTGACGAAGCAACCGCCGGTTGCGAAAGCTCGAATTTTGTGTGTATGTTTGTGTTTGTTTGTGTGTCTATCGACCTGCCAGCACTTTTGTTTGGTAAGTCACATCAGCTTTGTTTTTAGATATATTTTTCCCACGTGGAATGTTTCCCTCTATTATATTCTTATATTCATTTCTGATTCACTTCCTTCCTTGATGTCTCTGGAACAAACACATAGTGACCACTGAATTGTTAAATTTCTGTGGTTTCACTTTGCAGAGTCACAGTTGTAACAATCAAAATACACAAATGCGAAAAGTTGAGTTCAAGTCTCTGTCTGCTGTTATTCTGTACTCTCTATAATGACTTCTAATGGTTTGTAACTCAAAACACTAATGGTAGCTTTTATGTTGTGTGTGTTTCTCATCATTATTTCATTATGTATTTCAGCACTCTTTCATACCTATGTCCTTTCTGTTGTTTTCCATGCTCTGTATTTATATCTCCTTCACTTTAGATGGTACAACAATACACTGCTGAAATCTTGCTCAGTGTTCAGGAGGAACTGGATTAAAATATTTTTCTTGACTGTGTTTGATGTCTTATTTCTGTAAAGCCCTTAAGTTGTACCATAAGAAAGTTCCTCAAGTTCTTACTCCCTATCCTCAACGTTCTTAAAACCATTGTAATTATCCATTTGTTGAAGGACATTGTACGACAATACAGATGAGGTGTGAGGTAAGATGATGTAAGAATGTATTACTGTATTTACCTGAGTGTAAGATGATCCCCATTTTTCCAAGAGATTTCTTGAAAAAAATTATTTTTAACATGTCCTGATTAATCAAAATTACACACACACCTGTGCAGCTACATTGTGCTGGCTGAGCACACAATGCTCGGATTACAGTTTAGTAGATGGACTGAGGTGAGGAATTGTTAGGTGGGTTTGGTAGAGGGAGAAAGAGGCAGCAGGCAGGAGATGGGATTGAGGAGGGGTAGCTGGCAGCTTGTAGGGAAACAGCAGGTGTGCAGGATAGGAATGCAGGAAGGTGAAGTTGATGCATAAGATAGGAATGTGGGACGGAGAGGCAGCTGATGCTTTAAGATAGGAATGCAACTCCCAGGTACTGGGGCTGGTGGGTTTGTGGACGTGAAGGTGTGGATTGGGAGGTGTGGCAGGACAGAGGATAGGGAGACTGTTTAACAGTGGATGTTGGTGCAGCGGGTTAATAAAAATTAAGGTCAGGAGGATTAAGTGGAGACTGCAGGCAGAAGCTGACACACTGCACCCAAATCCTCTACCTAGCAGTCTCTCCTTCCTATGGCCTGTCACCCACTCTCAATCGACATTTCATGTCATCATTATTGTGTGACATTCACACTTACCGGCTGTGGTGCCCTTGTGTCACATTTCTCTCACATGCACCTGCTGCCATCTCTCCCACATTCCTATCCCACATTCCTGCTGCCTCCCTTCCAAGCTGCCAGCTACCCCTCCAAAACACTTCCTTCTTCTTCCTGCCTCTTTCTCACACTACCCACCTCACTCGACACAACACCTCACTCCACCCTACCTAGTGAACTGCAATCCCAGCTTTGCGTGTTGAGCCAACACAAGGAAGCAGAGCAGAGGTGTGTGTGTGTGTGTGTGTGTGGGAGGAGGTGGGGGGGGGGGGGAGGGTGCACATGTGCATGCACACTGCATATGTGTTTGTTTTCACTAGCTGGTTAAAAAATTTTTCTAAAACCTACCAGGTTTTCATTAATTTTGTATGCCTGCTGATGCGTCAATGCTTGTACTATTCAGTGAATAGTCTCCTTTAGTTGTAAGTTAGTTTCATTCTACCAGAACTTTCCTTGCCATGTGTACTTAGTCCCATTTCTCATACTGTTATGATTCTGTTATTGTGTGAATTATCTGCGTTAATTATTCTCTGTAAAGAATGTTATGGAACATCACTGGCAAATGTACCCACTAAATGATATACTTGACAGACATATAAAATGCACTATTTCTTTGACACTTTTTGTAGAGGTGGCAAGGAGGGCAGAGGTGTTGAAGTTAAGAGAGGGAGCACCACCTCACTCTCTCATAATGCAGCCAGCAACATAAGTGAAGTATGACCTGCCGTTTTTGGCTTGCATTGTGCCCAGGCATTAAATAATTCATGTCATCATAGTTTTATTGCTGTTATAAACAGAAGGGTATGATAGTTTATATTTCTTCACAATACAAGATACTGGAAACATTCTTAAAATATGGAACAAATATTGACTGTTCGTGTAGTTATATCAGATTTATAGTATCCCCTCTGCTCTTCCCAAATATTTCTTTGCACTCATTGTGGCTAGTTCCTTTTTTTTTTGCCTTGTTCATAATTCTGGCTTTCTCTACACAAAATTATTGTACTATATTGTTTGTCAATTGTTCAGTAACTAAATACTCACTTTCTTTTTTAAGGCTTCTCTTCTGTAAGTGAGTATCTCTCTACAATACCATTCACATTTACTTCATGATGCTGCAGTTACACGTACTTCCCTAGATTAACTGCATATGCATTTACATCTTCTACATCATATTTCATTCTTCAGCATTTTCTGCTCTTCAATTTTAAGTTTCTACCTTTTAATGCCATTGTTAGCAAACCATAATTTTTCTATTTAGTGTGTCTTGTCTAATTGTTCAGGTAAAGTTTTTAAGATTTGTGTTTTTTATTGAATCTTTTAATTGTATGATTGGTTTTTTTTTTTTTAAAGAAAAGAAATTTATATGATTTTTTTAGTTGAAAACTTGGAAAAGCAGTTGCCATTTGCAAAAAAAAAAGTTTATAATAGAAGTAACTGTAGTTATAACAGTTACTACTAATGTTTCTGTAAGCCCACATGGATGTATCATTTTTTCCTCACTGCCATTCCTCTAGTCTCTTCGTTCCAAAACAGAAACAAGTTCACAATATCCGTTGTTACTGTGTGCAAAAAGAGTCTGTAACTCTCAGATTTATATGTAATCAGAAATTTATTTTTAAGTATATATTTTTGTATGTCCTGCACAAATGATTTTTAAATATACTTGAAGAGTTATTGAAATTTCATGATGCAGAGTAAAAGTATAAAATCCTTGTTGGATGTGTGAATCATTAGCATTGTATAATGAAGTAGAAGACATTTTTCTGTCTGATAAGCATCTTAATTTAAAGCAGCCTGTGTTAAGAAAGTAAATGTGACTAATTCTATTTTTCTCTGTACCGTAGGTCAAATACCCTTACATTCTGTAGTTCTATTTTATTCTGCAGTTTGCGTGCATATTTTAATTTAAGATCAGATCAGCCATATTAATGTACACAAAGCATCTGTGACCCAAATATAACTGGAATAAATTTAACATCTGAGTCCAAGTGTTAAATTTGGAAGTACAATAACATTTTTAAATATAACTGTGGATAATGATTAATGTTATAATGTGATTAGCAATCAATCTTGCATTTTTGTTTTGTTATTACTCATTGCCTTCATTTTTCACAGCAAAAATATTGAAAATGTATGCCATTTTTCTCACTTTTTTCTTTGCAATAGTCATTTACTCATGTAACAGAACAAATGTAATTTTTTTTTATAACATTCAGTTTAATAGACATAATGGTTATTTACTTGCTAAACTAATAAACAGTATTTCAAATATATTGTGTTATTTTTTTAATGTTTGACAGGAACCTCAGCAGCATATTGTAAGGTAATTGCAGTGATCTAGACCTTTATTACTTTTGGTGGCTTCTTCTTTACTTCATGGCTGGTTTAAATGTCCACCATTCATCTTCAGATAATGAGTCTCATATTCATAAAATCATATCACTGTAATGGAAATCATGAGAAATGTGGGAATATCTAACTGTAGAATAGCTTGTGGTCACATTCTATTTAAAGACTTGAGCACTGAATGGAGTACTATTAGTCAAAATCAGTTATATCTTAAATGTGTGCATTAACTTTTTTTTTTGACATTTGTCCAAATAGTTTATTCGGTAACCAATTCTTCTTTGACTCATATGGCCATCATTTTCTCTCTGGTTCATCTTGTTAGCTCTTTGTTGAAATTTCTCAGGGCATTTTCTCATCTGCTCACTCCCATTCCCTTTGTTCATATTCTCTTTTTCAGTAGTCATCAGGTGAGACAATACAGTAATTAAAGTCATTGAACATATTCTTGGGAGAAGTGATTTCCAGATCACCTTGAAGCTATCTAGATTTAAATTTCTTGTAGTTTACCTAAATCACTGCAGGCAGATACTAGTATAAGTCCTCCAGAATGCTCACTGTAGGTTCCCTGCCCATCTTTGTCAAGTTAGAACTTATGCTGCATCTCAGTTGACCCTGATACTGGTTTGAAATTGAAACTGGAAATCCTCCCTTGCTTCCTCCCTTTTTTTCCGTCCATTTCCCTGTAACACTACATTCCTTTCACATGGAAAACTGAAACAGCCATTGTATAGCCATAGCAGTGCATATGCATTCTCTCACTTTGTCATGTGGGTTTTTAATCTTTAAGCTAAAGTTTCAAATCTATTTTCTGTATTTTGTCTGTTGTTTGTTTGACCTTGTCGTTTGTGGTAAACTTTGATCCCTAAAACTATAATTCTTGTGTTTGGATGAGATACTCTCCTTAATATTGTTACTGCCCCCTATAAGTGAATGCAGGCTTTGCCAGCTAATTGCAGTGCTGGATTCTTCTCAGGAAATCATACAACTAATATGTCTGACAAATTAGGTGACCTATCTTTTTAAATTTCTTTTTATGTACCTATTGTTTATTCAGTTGAACCTGTATATCAATAACATATATTCATAGAGCAAGCTACACATCAAAAACTTATGAAAAGAATATTCATAAATCTCTGAACAAGGAAATTCAAGAATGAAAATAAAAATAAAAGCAATAATATCATCATAATAGTAATAATTATACAACATAACAATGTGTTGCATTTTATAAATCTAAATAGGTGGCAAGTGAGGGGGATGGCATCAGCTTATGAGGCCACAACATAGAGAAAATAAATGATGTCACCTAGAAACTACCAGAAATTAGTCAAAGGCAGCATTTGAACACACAAAAGCCTGCCCACCATAAACAAAATCAAAATATTGCTGCACAGCAGCTTCCTTTGAACATGTTGAAAGCTATGACACTTTGTTCACAAGTGACTGTAAACAATGTCCCCAGAATGAGGTTTTTGCTCTGCAGCAGAGTGTGCACTGATATGAAACTTTCTGGCAAATTAAAACTGTGTGCCGGTCCAAGACACAAACTTGGGACCTTTCTGGAAACATCCCCCAGACGGTGGTGGCTAAACCATGTCTCCACAACATCCTTTCTTCCAGGAGTGCTAGCTCTTCAAGGTTCGCAGAAGAGCTTCTGTGACGTTTGGAAGATAGGAGACGAGGTATTGGCAGAATTGAAGCTGTGAGGATGAGTAGCGAGGCGTGCTTGGGTAGCTCAGTCCGTAGAGCACTTGCCTAGGAAGGCAAAGCCCCGAGTTTGAGTCTCAGTCTGGCTTACAGTTTTAATCTGCCAGGAAATTTCGTAAACAATGTTGATGAAGAATTGTCAGTGTCATTACTGCTCTGCTTGGTATAATCTTTCACTGTGACCGTTTCCAGCTGCTTCAAGTCAACTACACAAGTTGTTAGTAAAAATGGAGTTCTGAAAATGGGTGTTTAGTTAGAAGAGGTATCAGGATTTGCATCATCCAAATAATGTGTGAGAATCCTCATTACCAAGAGGACCACATAAGGTACAGCCTATGCATAGGTGTCATCCATAATTTGCCTAACATGGTTTTCAAAAACCCAAAACTGGGCTGTCATATCAGAGAAATAGTCCAGACTCATCTTTATGTCACCAACTTTTCGTACTTCTCAATTCGCTGCAATCAAATGAACCTAAAGTACTCTTGTGTAACAGTATTGACCATTATTATCTTCAGTTTGGTGAATTACAGTCCTACACTTTAATTAAGTGGACCTAAAGTATTCATGCAAGGAAAGCATTAAACTTGAGTTTAAAAATCTGCAGGTCCCAAAAACTGCCTTCACATGTATTGAAGCCTATTGAAAACTAATGTGAGGTTCATTTGGTTCTATTGATAGGTCAGTTTTGTCAATACTTCCATGTTATAAAAACTTTGGTAACTACAACTACACAGACAGCTCAAACAGGTGGTGTTCTCACTTGAAAATGACTGGGAAAAACAGTGGCTCTTATTGCCTACCTAGCTGAAGGCTTCTTAATTAGAATCAACTCCTCTGTTGCAGTTCTGTGTCAAATGCTTTCAGTAAGGTGGCACTAACTACTAGGAGATAACACACTCTGTAAAACACTACATATATTCTGAAAAAATACTTCAGTTACACGTAAAGCGATCAAGTTATTTACAGGAGCTGTTTCTGCAGTAAAACAACAAAGTAATTTGCTCAATGTTCACTTTCAAAGCTGCAGTTGCCTTTTGTTTACATCCTGATGAAGAAATTACATCAACAAAATTCATTTTAAGAGCTTTCCCTAAAGTGAATCTTTGTAAAATAAAAAAGTACCTAAATAAGGAAATGAATCCATTTGTCACACATGCAGATATCACTTGAGAAACATATTGAAGTGCTTCAGCGACATAAAAAAGTCAGAACACAGATACACTCTTCTCAAATCAAAAAACCACCATCGAGCATAATGAAGAATTTTCAAAGTAAATGCACACGCAACACTTGATTTCCAGGACATGATGTAGTGATGGCGTCCTTACCCTCCACAACTCTGCCAGTGAGAGATTCAGCTTTCATTTGACAGAGTGAATAGTAAAGGGATGCCCTCACTCATTGCACCAGTAACTGCTTCGACCCCATGCAAATCCAGGCAATTCCAACAATTAAATCATTCATAGGGAAGATGCAACTAGGTCACCTGCAGTCTCTGAAAGGACTGGAATAAATCTTCATTGCAGCTGGAATATTAACTTTACACCTCTACAGATTCATACATCCATAGGAATTTCTCCGATATATAATACTTGCAAAGTTCTGTGTCAAGCATTGAAAATAGATTTTTACAGTATTTAATAAACATCAATTACTGCATGATAAATTCCTCAAAATAGAAATTTTACATGTGTGTGGCAAAGCTTACTGAAATACGCATTACTTCTGAATTACACTCTCTAACGATATCCAATGCTGGTCATTAATGAATAGCAAATATAAATACCTCCTAAAGTAAGTTTCTAATCTTGAAGTAACTTGGCAAAATGTTTTTTGCTCAATTTTATTTACTTTTTCTTGTTAGAAGTCACTTTTTCTGCATTCTGGAGTGATTTGGATAGCATGGTAGCAGAGCAAGAGGAAGAGAGTAAAAATAACTGATTTGCAAGAAAAGTGTTCATGCAAATTTGAATTTGGTAATCTTTGCAAGCTAAAACATTTATTTACACATTCTTGGGGCTTGCAAGTGTGACAACAGACTTCCCAGTTGTCATTTTTCCTTTTGCAACAACGTGTTGCATTGTGCATCATCCCAAGAACAACAGGCAGATTTTTTTTGTGAGAAGTGATTCATTCTTCAAGCAGGATGAAATAGGAGCCAAGTTGTCTAAGTGAGCAAAAACATAGTGATTCACATCCAAAAACTGTTGCTCTAAGCATTATTAATATTGAATATATCTGCATAAACTTTCTGTGATGAGGCTAACTGATTGCACAACTTGGTGTGATACTGCTCAGCTGTGGTCACAGATGGCTGACACGGAGCGATTGCCATTGGCTGTAAAAACTTGTGGCAGTGGGGAGAACACTTTACTTGCTTCCCCACTTGCACACTTGCTTGAATGATTGTTAAGCATACACATTGTTGTTCTGACATGTGTTCACTGTTGTTACTTTTAAACAAGTTTATGTTGCTAACCACAAATATCATAAATAAGCAGATATAATGTGAAGTCAGTGTAAGAACCACAACTCATTAAATAGTCTCCTGTATAAGTTCCATAAATAAGCTCTGTTACTTTGTTCCATCAAAATCTACCATTATATCACTGTTCTCCAACTTGTGGAAATCCCTGTACTACTGTGCTAACCCCTGCCGCCCTTCTACCTTTCTCTCTCTCTCTCTCTCTCTCTCTCTCTCCATCTCATGTTAGTTACAATTTCCCACAATCTTTTCCCCTAACCCCATTCAGTTCTTTTGTATAAGTCCCTTTCCCATAACCATCTGCTTAATTTTTACTTGGCATTGCTCGTATCTGTTCTGTCACATTCTGTGCTTACAGGAAACCTTTATTGTTTTCTGTTTCAGGAATGAAATGGATTTAAAATGTAACAATACGTTGTTGCATGTTCCTAAAAACACACAGGGAAAGGGTGCGGGAATTTTGTGTACTTGTAACCCTAAAATATGTGTGATGATTGATATCATGCTTAAATTTCTGCCCCCTCAAAGTTGTGTATGAATGAATAAACATGAAATGTTATGGCATTGTTATTGTATGATTAATGTTATGTAAGATGTTATTCTGCAAACCCAAGTTTTATATGTGTTGTAAACAACATTTATATCTACTTCTGTTTGAGGTATTGTTGGGTTGTAGGTGGCTTTGGGGGCACAGTAGCCGATGTGTGATGTCAGCACAATTCCAGCAATGTGTCCTCATCGCCATCCACAGCTTCAAGGAATACACCAGATGAAAGATTCGGTGATCCCAAATTAACAATGAAGTAGAGAACATAAGTCTTGAATTTATAATTAATAGTCAGCAACAATGTTATTACACCTGGAAGTGAGGGCACTTGGGTCAGCTTATCATGATTTTTCAGGAGGACACACCAAACCACTTGATAATACATGTACATCAGCCCTGAAAGCATTCACAATGTGATACATTTTCCATGGTCACCACTAAATTTCTTTCCTGTAATATCATTGTATGTTTCCAATAATAGCCAGGTAGGCCAAGTGCAGTACTAGTATTGTCATGAAATGATCACTCTCTTTGAAGTCTGTTGTTGTACATCACACAATAACATCTTATGAGATATCAGTTTTTGGGTATCCAGGTCAGGGAATAAATTAATTTTTCAATGCTAACTTCAAGTCTACTGATTTAAGTAGGTTGAATAAGGACCTATTTCGTGGTGTACTATGGTTCAATAAATGTATGGGAGTACAGCCAGGGTCACAGTTAGAAACAGTATAACTACTACAAATTCATGCGACACTCCTGCAACTTGCAACTTTATGTTAAACAAATACAGTTTGAAATGTTGACATCATGTACAAATTAATGGATTAAACTTAAGAAGAATTTGAAGTAAGTAATAATGCTTGCCAATAAAATAATAAATTTTCTAAACAATTCCTTGTTTCACACAGTAATAATAATAATTTCATCAGGGTCAAACAGTTTTGATAGTTACTAAAAGCAGGATCAATTACAATTTTGAGACACAGTAAAAAATCATTTTTTTTTAATACATAATTGATCTTATTACACCAGATATACCTATAGGATTCTTTCGTAATACCAGTGGTAACAATACAGTAATACACAAGTAACCAAATAAATTCATTTTATTCTTACAATCACAAAGATACACCTTCACAATGAAAAGTAAATCAGGAGCTACCACACATTAAGAAACAAAGAAAGAATTTAACATCAGTAAAGTTGATTCGTAGACCAAAGTACAATATATACACCAATCTTCACTGCCAACCCAAATCCCTCCCCTGCAGTTGAATGGAGCTAGCAGAATGTGCAAGTATGTATAATGCACTCATGTGCCTACTCTAATGTAAACTGCTGGTGTCTCTGGTGCTGTCTACAGACTTGTTATCTGAGGTGAGGGCCACAATGGGGTTGAATGACCAATCCAATTACTGGGTTGGTTTGAAGTCATTGATATGGAGTCTGAGGTTTTCTGTTGTTGAACAGGGGGTCATCTGGTGTCTGCAAGTATGCTGAATTGACCTGTTCCAGTGATACCATTAGTGTTTTTGTCATTGCACATTATTTTAACAGTGCATTCACCACATTTGAGTACCTGGAAAGGTCCAGAGTATGCCAGTTTTAATGGTGGGAGCACTGCATCTATCCGTAGTGTAATATGTGAGCACATTTTTAAGATACTAGTGGACAAAAACTTTCTCCATGGTGGGATCCTGCCGTAGGGTGTAGCTTAGAGACTGTATCGGTAAGAATGGCAGTCCTGGTTCGACTGCCAGCTGTTGTGATGAAAAAACTGATAACAGACATAATGTCACCCCATGAACCATTTCCACTGTTGATGCTCCAGTGTCTGGTATGAAAGTTTATGGAGGCCCAGTAAGAACCAGGGGCAGCACAACGGTAAAGTTGTTCTCATGGCACAAAAGTGCAGCTTTTAATGTCCTTTGCCGAAGCTCTACCATCCCATTGCTTGCAGGATTGTAGCTGCTCATATGATTTTGTTGGAACCCATAGAACTTGGGCTGTTTGAGGAACAGTGTCGACTCAGATTGCCACCCTTGGGCCATAATGATATGAGCCTTAGAGCCATTACGGGAAATCCAAGTCATTAAAAGTGTTCTTGCTGTTTCTGCTCAGATGTCACTAATTGGCATCACCTCCACCCAGCAAGCGTATCTATCAATAGCTATAATACATATCGATACCCCTCCGATGATGGATGCAACCCACAAGATCTATGAATGTGTGTACATGTTAGAAGTGGCCTGTTGCTTCTGAAAATTCTCCCACTAGCTTGGGATCTGCCAACTTTGCATTGTTGACATGCTATATACATTCTTGACAACTGGTAACAGTCTTTTTTTAATGCTGGGCCACACAAATTTCTCTGTTATTGGCTTAAGGGTGGGGTGAACGAGGTTGTTACTGCTGACTAACATTGCTTTATGAGGCATTTCAGGCGCAAACTCTAGATGCTGAAACTGTGGGGAGGGAGGGGGGGGGGGGGGGGGGGGGGGGGAACAACCCTCCTCAAGTTTCTTAATTGCTTTATGGTCTATACAGACATATGGCCTGACCTCTACGTGAGGGTGGAAGTGCCACATAGCATCATGGATGGCTAGCAGCTCTCAGTCATTTGCATTACAGTTGCATAAAAGTTAATGATTCCTGGGAATCTTCTTATCTGCTGAAAATGTATTTTACATGGGATGTTTGTAGGACCTCTATCTTCTCTTTAACTCGACTAATTCTGGCTGCAGAAACCGTAAGGCCAAGGTTTGTTGCTTGTTTTTGGCACAGAAGACATTTTGTTTATCTAACTATCAAACCACTTTTTCATACCTTGTCAAACATTGCAGTGAGGAGTCTCTTGTGTAATGATACTGTCTTGGGAAACACCAAAATATTGTTTACATAGGCAAAACATACATTCAGTCCCCTTAGAACTTCATCTACAAAACACTGCCATGGCAGGGACGCATTTTTTGGACCAAATGGCATATGTAGGTACTTGAAAAGTGCACTGTGATCATGGGGATGTCTTCTTCTGTCACAGGAATTTGGTTATAAGCATTTTAAGTCAACCATGCTAAAAATCACAGCTCCAGCCAATGCAGTTGTAAAATCCCTAGTAGGGACTAGGTAGCAGTTGGTGATGATAAATGTATTCAAAGCATGGTAATCTCTGCTGGGCCTTCCAGATACTGTCTTTCTTCTTAATTAGGTGTAATGGTGATGCCCACAGTCTGTCGGATCTGCATATGATATCCATTTGCAACATTTCCTTAAATTCTGCTTTTGCCATGAAAAAAGTCAGTTGCCAATCTCCAGGCCCACTGAGAGACTGGTAGGTCCAGTACTGTCTTAATGTGGTGCACAGTGGTATGTGGTACTTTTCCTAAGTGGCATGTAACTTGGGATTGCAGGGTGATGTGATGGTATTAGTAGCACTTTTGTCTATATTACTTGTGACCACCTCATAGCCCATCTTGATCTGTGCCATATGGAGGTTTACTTCTATTTCTTGGTGGTAAATGAAATACACCCCTAACATTAGCTCAGTATCGTCCGCTAGCACAAATCTCCATTTGAACCTTTGACTGAAACCCAGGACAAATGTTACTGCTCATTCACCACATTTTGTAAGGGGAGAGTTGTTGGCTGCAGTAAGGTGGAGAGGTGCGCCCACTGATGCAGTTTTGTTGTGTCTGTGTGGTAGTGTAGTTAAATATGAATCTGTTAAAAACAAAGATTCCAAGACTTACCAAGCGGGAAAGCGCCGGCAGACAGGCACATGAACAAAACACACAAACACACACACAGAATTACGAGCTTTCGCAACTGGCAGTTGCTTCGTCAGGAAAGAGGGAAGGAGAGGGAAAAATGAAAGGATGTGGGTTTTAAGGGAGAGGGTAAGGAATCATTCCAATCCCGGGAGCTGAAAGACTTCCCTTAGGGGAAAAAAAGGACAGGTGTACACTCGCACACACACACATATCCATCCGCACATACACAGACACAAGCAGACATATTTAAAGGCAAAGAGCCTTTAAATATGTCTGCTTGTGTCTGTGTATGTGCGGATGGATATGTGTGTGTGTGCGAGTGTACACCTGTCCTTTTTTTCCCCTAAGGGAAGTCTTTCCGCTCCCGGGATTGGAATGACTCCTTACCCTCTCCCTTAAAACCCACATCCTTTCATTTTTCCCTCTCCTTCCCTCTTTCCTGACGAAGCAACTGCCAGTTGCGAAAGCTTGTAATTCTGTGTGTGTGTTTGTGTGTTTTGTTCATGTGCCTGTCTGCCGGCGCTTTCCCGCTTGGTAAGTCTTGGAATCTTTGTTTTTAATATATTTTTTCCCATGGGGAAGTTTCTTTCTATTTTATTTACATCATCATTAATTTGAACCCAATAAATATGAATCTGACTTGATAGGGTAGCTTACCTGTTCATTACATACAAACAGCACAGTAATGTAAACAGACATGCTAGATTCACTTTCTTGTTTGGCTGTGGTCGATAGAGCACTTGCCTGTGGGAGGCAGAGGTCCCGAGTTCGAGTCTTGGTCCAGCACACAGTTTTAACCTGCCAGGAAGTTTCAGTCAAGAAAGAAGTTACCATTTGGTTTTATGTAATGATCATATTTGGCTACATCTGGTCTGCAAATAGATATCACACCTCCTTGTTTTATTTACGTCATTTAGTTTAATGGATGACGTGTAAAATTCAGATGCCAACCAGCGATACAAATCTGCTTGGATACCTTTTATGTAATGTCAAACTACTAGGCTACTATTTATTCTTCTGTGTATGCCTTTGAGCCACGTGATGAACTTTCTGAGTTCACATATCATTGAGATCAATGTACTACTAATTTGTACCTACTCTTTCTTTCACTGCAAACCAAGTTGCAGGAAAATCGTACATCCCATTTTTACTCTCTCAGCACACTCTGAAGTGAATCATTTGTTACTGTTGCAATCAGAACCAATCAATTTTTCCGGTCCCCATTTGCAAAGATACTGTATGTATGTGCCGAACTCATGCAAGTGTGCTGCTTGAACAGAATTTTAGGATGTGACTTTCTTTTGCACACAGACTATCAGGTAGTATTGTGAAGTGGATGTTAGAGACAGGGAGGGACGTGGATGAGCGATACTGAATGAGAGGTGTAAAACCTTACTGTAAAATTAAACAGCAAACTAATAATTATGAGCTTTGTATCAGGATTAGTCTGTTGTTGTTGTTGTTGTCTTCAGTCCTGAGACTGGTTTGATGCAGCTCTCCATCCTACTCTATCCTGTGCAAGCTTCTTCATCTCCCAGTACCTACTGCAACCTACATCCTTCTGAATCTGCTTAGTGTATTCATCTCTTGGTCTCCCTCTACGATTTTCACCCTCCACGCTGCTCTCCAATGCTAAATTTGTGATCCCTTGATGCCTCAAAACATGTCCTACCAACCGACCCCTTCTTCTAGTCAAGTTGTGCCACAAACTTCTCTTCTCCCCAATCCTATTCAATACCTCCTCATTAGTTACGTGATCTACCCATCCAATCTTCAGCATTCTTCTGTAGCACCACACTTCGAAAGCTTCTATTCTCTTCTTGTCCAAACTAGTTATCGTCCATGTTTCACTTCCATACATGGCTACACTCCAAACAAATACTTTCAGAAACGACTTAGTCTGATCTTTGCATTTTTATTACAGGAAAATTCTAGCAAAAATTTTAAAGCTTTACATATTTAGATGTAGAATGTATGTTTTTCTTGTAGACATCACTAACTACATGAATTAGGTATTTCTGCTCATTGACTGGCTGCAGTTGAAAACATGCACAGTCATATTTTTGATGGGTATTTACCCACTACACTTCTTTAAAGAAGCCATTCCCTTGAATATTTTGATGTTTTCGTGCAGTGTTTCATGACGTAAGTTTCCGTTTTAATAATTTTGCTTGAAGCCATGATTGTAATGTATTATTCTATTAGACCTAGTGTTTTCATGATGAAAGGTTTCCCTGTTAATACTGTTGCTGGAAGGGCACCAATGTAATGTATTGTTTTATTTAGGCATAGTTTAGATTGTGATTAGCACATACTCATGACCAAAAGTCATCATTTATTTTCCCGTAGAAGGATTGTTTTGTAGATTTTGGTGTCTGCAATATGTAAATTTTTGTAAAAAATTATTTTTCAGGTGCCACAGTTGTGTAATGTACTTGTAACATAATTTGTGTTTCTGTTGTTTATGATGGTTAATTTTCTTGTAATATGCTTGTCATTTTTGTAGGTGTGTATTGTATGTACATAATCTATACTCAAAATATGAATGGAAAAATTGTAATGTTTAATGAATGGATAAGAGAGCTGATATAACAAAAGGAAAATTGGAAAATTTAAAGTGTGGATGTGTTTGTTCTCAGTAAGGGTGCAGCACTTTGTGAAATGGTTACTGGAATTTAAAAATTAGGAATGTGATATTCCTGCTATGAATGATGTACACATCGTAAAAGTGAGTGACTGAGTGCATGAGATCATATTCTGGTGCTATGCTTTTGTATTTGTAAATTAATTCCAAGCATCAGGTGTAGTAAATGAAAGAGTATTTAGGAACAAGTAATAAATAAAAATAATGTGGGACTGCACTCCTTCAGTCTCATCCTAAATCAGATGAGGTGGCAGGTTCAACCTGACCACAGCTAACAACAAAATAATAATATAGTGAAAAACTGTTTACATATGACACATCCATTGGCAAACTTTTAGTCATATGGAGGCGGTGATGAAATGGTCTCTGCCAGTAGCTGGCTGGTGTGTTTAATTAAAATCAATGTGTATCTCTGCTCATTACTTGATTTCCACCCCATGCCCCCTACTAATATGATGATGTGGACAAGACAATAATAGATAGGAAAAGCAATTACTTAAGTTCAATATGTAATACCTTACTTATCCCGGCTTTGTAAGTTTTGGTGCATTTTACACTATTAACAAATCATCAGCAGTTCTGATCACTCAATGTCAGAGACCAAGATTCTTACTCATGATTTTAGCCTTTTGGCATCAAGATGTGGCTGTGGTGGATTCTTGTGTAGGGAGAATGCATATGTTAAGAAGACTGCTCTACTCCCCCTCGTGTATTCTTGCATTGGTGGGAAAGCCACTCAGACTGGGCGTAAGGGTATGGGGTAAGGACAATCACTCGCCCACAGTAGTAGGAGTTGCAGTCCCTCCAGTGGTGCAGGTTGTGTAGGCACCAGGCTCACAACATCACCATGGTGAGATGTGAAGCTCAGCTACACCTCATGTACTTGTTCTAATAATGGGTTCATCATGGGTACAGCAACAAGGCGGCAGGTACAGCAACCAGGTGACACCAAGGGGATTGGAGTTGTGCAAATATGTCACCTCAGTAGCTGTCTGGACAGGGCAGATTAATGAAGTTTCGTGGGTGGAGATAGTGTACAAGAGAAAAAGACCCACAGATCCTCTCCCTGAAAGTTAAGGAAAAAAACCTTCAAAAACTACTGTTTTAAGCTGTTTTGATACTAAAAATATCAAACAATTGCAAAAATGTGTTTTATTTTAGACAAAAAAGTTTTAAAAATTTTCTTGAAATGTGTGGAATTCACAACCTTTTTCTGAGTAGCTTCCATTATATAATTTTTAACACACAACAACAAGCTCATAAGCCTTTTGTTAACACAGAATTGGGAACCAAATTAGAAGCAAATAAACTGAAATTAGAAAAAAATGCTTTTAAAACTGTAATTCTTTATATGTTGACAGTTATATTTTTGACGGTTTAGTTCATAAATATATATATACATACATATATAACATAGAAAGAAACTTCCACATGGGAAAAATATATTAAAAACAAAGATTCCAAGACTTACCAAGCGGGAAAGCGCCGGTAGATAGGCACAAAAAAAAAAAAAAACACACAAACACACACACAAAATTTCGAGCTTTCGCAACCGGCGGTTGCTTCGTCAGGAAAGAGGGAAGGAGAAGGAAAGACGTAAGGATGTGGGTTTTAAGGGAGAGGGTAAGGAGTCATTCCAATCCCGGAAGTGGAAAGACTTACCTTAGGGGGAAAAAAGGATAGGTATATAATCGCGCACACACACATACACATATCCATACATACATATACAGACACAAGCAGACATATTCATTGTAAAGCATGCTGCTGTGGCAGATCAGGAAGCCCTGCTAATATGTCTGCTTGTGTCTGTATATGTATGGATGGATAAGTGTGTGTGTGTGTGTGAGTATATACCTATCCTTTTTTCCCCCTGAGGTAAGTCTTTCCGCTCCCGGGATTGGAATGACTCCTTACCCTCTCCCTTAAAACCCACATCCTTTCATCTTTCCTTCTCCTTCCCTCTTTCCTGACAAAGCAACCGCCGGTTGCGAAAGCTCGAAATTTTGTGTGTGTGTTTTTTTATTGTGCCTATCTACCGGCGCTTTCCCGCTTGGTAAGTCTTGGAATCTTTGTTTTTAATATATATACATTTATACTTATATTTTGAAAATTATGATTGATAATTGTAAAGCATGCTGCTGTGGCAGATCAGGAAGCCCTGCTAATATTTGGCACCCACAATTCTAACAGGAAGGGGAGCACAAGTCAGTGGTACAGGTAGTACATTATCTCTGGTACTCAAAGTAAGGTGGCATGGGGAATACTGTATTAAATGACTAAATCCACTGGCCAAGACTATAAATTCCTGTGCTTAACTTTGGCACAGATTACAAAAATTATTATTGTTGTTGTTGTTTTTGTTGCTGTGGTCTGGTTTGAAGCAGCTCTCCATGCTACCCTATCCTGTAAAAGTTTCTTCATCTCCCAGTACCTACTGCAACCTACATCCTTCTGAATCTGCTTAGTGTATTCATCTCTTGGTCTCCCTCTACTATTTTTACCCCCATGCTGCCCTCCAATGCTAAATTTGTGATCCCTTGATGCCTCAGAACATGTCCTACCAACCGGTCCCTTCTTCTTGTCAAGTTGTGCCACAAACTCCTCCCTAATTCTATTCAATACCTCCTCATTAGTTATGTGATCTACCCATCTAATCTTCAGCATTCTTCTGTAGCGCCACATTTCAAAAGCTTCTATTCTCTTCCTGTCCAAACTATTTATCGTCTATGTTTCACTTCCATACATGGCTACACTCCATACGAATACTTTCAGAAACGACTTCCTGACACTTATTCTATACTCGATGTTAAAAAATTTCTCTTCTTCAGAAACGCTTTCCTTGCCAATGCCAGTCTACATTTTATATCCTCTCCACTTCGACCATCATCAGTTTTTTGCTACACAAATAGCAAAACTCCTTTACTACTTTAAGTGTCTCATTTCCTAATCTATTTCCCTCAGCATCACCTGCCCTAATTCGACTACATTCCATTATCCTCGTTTTGCTTTTGTTGATGTTCATCTTATATCCTCCTTTTCAAGACACTGTCCATTCCATTCAACTGCTCTTCCAAGCCCTTTGCTGTCTCTGAGAGAATTACAATGTCATCGGCGAACCTCAAAGTTTTTATTTCTTCTCCATGGATTTTAATACCTACTCAAAAATTTTCTTTTGTTTCCTTTACTACCTGCTCAATATACAGATAGAATAACATTGGGGAGAGGCTACAACCCTGTCTTACTCCAGCCCCAACAACTGCCTCCCTTTCATGCCCCTCTCAATTCTTATAACTGCCATATGGTTTCTGTACAAATTGTAAATAGCCTTTCGCTCCCTGTATTTTACTCCTTCCACCTTACTAGAAACGTAGGTTTGCCTTTCCTTAATCTTTCTTCTAAGATAAGTCGTAACGTCAGTATTGCCTCACATGTTCCTATAGTTCTACGGAATCCAAACTGATCTTCCCCGACGTCGGCTTCTACCAGTTTTTCCATTTGTCTGTAAAGAATTCATGTTAGTTTTTTGCAGCTGTGATATATTAAACTGATAGTTCGGTAATTTTCACATCTGTCAACACCTGCTTTCTTTGGGATTGGAATTATTATATTATTCTTGAAGTCTGAGGATATTTCGCCTGTCTCATTCATCTTGCTCACCAGATGGTAGAGTTTTGTCAGGACTGGCTGTCCCAAGGCCGTCAGTAGTTCTAATGGAATGTTGTCTACTCCTGGGGCCTTGTTTTGACGTAGGTCTTTCAGTGCTCTGTCAAACTCTTCACGCAGTATCGTATCTCCCATTTCATCTTCATCTACATCCTCTTCCGTTTCCATAATATTGTCCTCAAGAACATCTCCCTTGTATAGACCCTCTGTATACTCCTTCCACCTTTCTGCTTTCCCTTCTTTGCTTAGAACTGGGTTTCCATCTGAGCTCTTGATATTCATACAAGTGGTTCTCTTTTCTCCAAAGGTCTCTTTAATTTTCCTGTAGGAAGTATCTATCTTACCCCTAGTGGGATAAGCCTCTACATCCTTACATTTGTCCTCTAGCCATCCCTGCTCAGCCATTTTGCACTTCCTGTCGATCTCATTTTTGAGATGTTTGTATTCCTTTTTGCCTGCTTAATTTACTGCATTTTTATATGTTCTCCTTTCATCAATTAAATTCAATATTTCTTCTGTTACCCAAGGAGTTCTACTAGCCGTCGTCTTTTTACCTACTTAATCATCTGCTGCCTTCACTAATTCATCCCTCAGAGCTACCCATTCTTCTTCTACTGTACTTCTTTCCTCCATTGCTGTCAGTTGTTCCCTTATGATCTTCCTGAAACTCTGTTCAACCTCTGGTTTAGTCAGTTTATCCAGGTCCCATCTCCTAAAATTCCCACCTTTTTGCAGTTTCTTCAGTTTTAATGTACAATTCATAACCAACAAAAATTATTATTTGATTTGAATTTAATTTGAACTCTATGACAGTGCGATAAGCCCCCCCACCCCCACCCCCACCCCCCCCCCCTCCCTCTTCTATTCACCCTTGTGTCTGCATGCTGTTCGAGTTGCTTGTATCATGAGATGCGCTGTTGATACATATCATAGTGTCACAGATGTGCTTTAGACTGTAAGAGTATCATTCCAGCTTGGCACTCTGTGTTCACCTAAACATTAATCCCCTCAGATGGTGCTTGCCGACCACCCACCTGGACAGATGGAATGACATGACAGCCTGTCACTGCCACACAATAGCACAGGTTCTCACCAGTTTTGGGGCCTAGCTTTGTTCTCCCCTCTTGTAATCTTAATCAACTGCCTTACCCATGACTCAGCTGCTATGACCAGTAACTACATATGGACTCACAACAACAAGAAACATTACAAATTAGTGCTCTTGGAGTTCAGACAGGGGTTGCAAATTAGTGCTCTTGGAGTGAACTCCTATAGTATTAGTGGAACAGGAGTCACCTAATGCAGTGTTCCAGCTCTAGAGAATCAGAAAGTGTTTGCTCAAACCAAGACATATCGGCAGAAAAAATGGTGGTGCTTCCCACACAAAGAAGAATGACAGATCAAAGCCCTTGGCACAGTTGTGGTGTGAATCATAGAATAAATGTGTATCCCTTGGTGGCCAAAACCTCATCACTCAGCAATGCTTGCAGATGCAAATTTAATGCCCAGTCTCTGCACTCACATGAGATTTAGCAGTTGGCATCAGAATATTCAGCTATTCTGTAGCAAGCCATGTTATGACCTAGGATGCCCCAGCTGGGTCATTTGTTGACAGGTGGCTCGGCACATGTACTGGCCTGGTTCACTGCACTCACTGTAAGCTGCAGCTCTCACTGTGACAGCCATTGTGAGCTGTCGGTAGCCAGGCCCTTGGGTCAGCAGCTGATTCCAAGACTCCTCTTTAAAAATCCACTCACACACAAATGGCTCAAATGACATGTCTTTGGCACCCCATGTCATGCTGAGTCCACTGCACCCAAAGGCGAGCTCATACTTTGCTCTGTACCATTTGCTTTTAATGGCCATAGTATTTACTGCTCAATACATCACCTGCCCAGATCTTACAACAACGAAGTAACTTATCTTTACAGTTTGTCACATTTCTGAAAATTATTGAAACAAAACTATACATAAAGCATATAAAATTATTATTTACCTCTTTCCAATTTCTGTGTGATGAAGATGAATTATTACGTTCAAAGTGACAACTTTGCCCACTTACAATACTTCTGGCTCTCTTCAGTCCTTAAGAGACACAATGCTGAATTGTTACAGTGACTCTGGCACTAGCCTTTGATTAAAACAAACAGACAGTGAGCACATGGTTCTTATCAACCGTTCGTAAGGAACTTGTTGCAAAAAAGTTAGTGGTTAATGTGTAAATGTTAGTATGTTGCTTTAACTGACAATATCATACATATATAATGCTACTTCATGCACCTGATCTCAAGTCATGTGTATAAACATAATTACAGTTCCACAAACTGTCACACTGAATAAACAATTGTAATTTCCTTTGGTTACTGTAAATCATCCTCCTTCCAGTCAATGTGCCTTACATTGGCTTCTCCACCTCTTGCTTCCATCCTGCAACACACTTGTCACACAAACCAACATCCTCAAAATCATTAGCTTCTTTTTTCTTTTTGTGACCAAATCATCTTCACCCTATCGATCCAATGTTCATAAACCTGTTATAACTTTAGATATATGACAAGCATCAATTTTTTGTTTCATCACAGTTTACTATACCCGAGGTCGCCTCAGTTTTCTGTTCTTTTTGACCTTTGCATAAACATCTTGTGTGACTCTTTATTCACTTCAGACAACTTTTATCTCTTGATTTCTTCACAGATGAAAATTACTGATGCTTTCAAACTATGGTTGTCCTGATTTTATCTTGTATATTTTCCCTCTCCTTAACTTTTCACAGGGTGGTTCTCTTGCATCTACTGCAGAACTAAAAGAAATAGAACATTACAGTGTTAAATGATTACCATCAAACCTCACACCTATGCCTCTGTTGGAAGCCTCACTAAGTTCTTTGCATTCTTCTCTCATCAATGACTACTACACAATATGAATAGTCACTTTCCTGCCCATTACTCTTTTACTAGCTCACTGAAACTAAAACAAAATTTCAGTATGACACAGTCCACGCATCCCTAGACATGGGGAAAAACCTCAAAAGACCTCAAACACTCTGTAGCGCAGCCATAACTCAGTTACTTTCTTCCTCATCTAATACTTAAATCCCAACACCTCACAGACATCACTTAATCAGATCTAAAAACCAAAAATGCAATTGAGCCAACAAAGACTACCCTGTATCATAGTTAACACCAATACTAAGTGCTCATTCCATTAACCTTTTTGAACACACATCCTCATCACCTCTTATGATTAATGACCACAATTTTGTGACATTCTCAACCTTAATCAAGTCCGCACCTAGTGTGGATTGAACACAACTCAGTTTACTACATGCTTCACCTCACAACATGCACACTACCACCAACAACAAAACAATATCCATGAATCATCCAAGTCTGGACCTCAGTGACAAACTTAGTGTCAAGATATATATGGCCAACTGATGCACTAAGCAGTCTAAATGCTCTTGAAAAATCATCGCCCAACTCAGCCAGAAGAACATATACTTTACCACATGCACCTTGTACCTATTGAAGTCTACTATCAACTTTCAATCAGCATTGACATATCTTATTAACTAATTAACCCCCACTAGCCTAATTCTATAATGAAACCATCTTAAATGCTTGTCACTTAGATCTAACATGAACTAAGGGTTTGACAGTACATCATAGATTCAATTTCAATGACATTTGTGTGCACAAATCAACGAATACATAATGGCCAATAGTACAATGGAAAAAACATTACACAAGCCCCTTTGTTTGTTGGTCCACTTACGTGATTTGATAAGCACCTTCTGCCCAGTGTTGTATTGTCAAAAATTTTCATTCTTATCAGCTCATTCCTTTCTCTTCTTCACAGCCTCAAGCATTCTCTATAAGGCCATGGAGATCTCTTCTTTATGCTGTTGATATTGATCAAGTGGGAATACCACCAGCTCTTGAATTCTATCTTCTACCATTTGATTCTTAAGCACCATATCAATGGAAGAGCAATGATGCTGTGGGGAAGACCCTTTATTACATCCTTAAAGTTAGGTACATGTATGATATCTTGCACAATAAAACTGGCAAAGACTGCCCAATCCAAACATAATTCTTGCCATGGCATTTAAACTGTGGTGGAAAGTAAAGTCCTCAACATTGTCTTTTACTTATAGGATCAAAACTGTGAACCACTATTGGAGGTCAGTCTCTCCATCCCCCTCACTTGCTGCATAAAGTCTTTCTGAAGTGCCTCTGTACAGTTTTCCAAGTAGCTCTAGATCATGAACTTAGACATCAGCTCTATCATGGCCAACACGTAGCAGAATCCACTTCTTGTCCTTGGGAGTGCTCCTAGGAGATAAGTTTTCCTCAGTTGATACATGCTCTGTGGTATACTTGGAAACCCAATTGGAGTGTTAGACTGTGCTTTGCCCAAAATGTCTGATGTGAAACAATCGATGACTTGGCCTTCTGGCATGGTTTGCATACCGATAATATCTTCCGGATCCTCTGCTCCATGTTATTAAAGTAACATATGGATTGCAACTTCAGGAAACAACTTCACAGTCTGTAATGGGCATAAATCAAATGATTATACCAGACAAGCATGTTGATTAGCTCCGCAGTTACGCAAAGTAGCCAAACTATGTCATCAATATTTCACAGACAAATACAAAATGCCTAGTGCATCATAAGAAATTGCTGAATTGCCATCTCCTCCCTGTTCTGAAGTTTATTCTTCAATTCTCTAAGGGCTAGATCTCAATCCTGTTCTCTCATGTTTTGTCATGCAGTGATGTGGCTAGATAGTTCTTGAATGTCACATTCTTCATATAGAAAAGTCTGTAGATGTTATTCTCTAGCTCTGTTAACTCAGTATGAGAGCGAGATTGTGCACTGCCTAGAATGTTCACTGTCCTGTGCATGTGTGTGATGGTGAGTGAAAATTCTTGCAAGTACAATGCCCAATGAAGTAATCGCCCATGAAACAATCTGGCAGTTCACAAGAATTATAGCACCTTGTGATTAGTAAAGACTCGCGTTTGTCTTCCATACAAAAAGTGTAGAACTTCTTTAAGACAAACCTGATTGCAAGTGCTTCAAGCTGTGTAAGCAAATAGTTTTTTTCACACTTTGACAGGACTCTACTTCCTTATGCAGTTGCTTTCCTCACAAGCTAGTCTTTAATAATCCAGTCCTTGCACTGACCATAATCATACAAAACTCCCTAGATAAAGAGGAATGCACAAGGATAGGTGGTTCCATTAGTACTCTTTTCACTGCCTGAAATTCATGCTCTGTGACATCATCCGATATCCAAAGTGACTTTTTTCTTGGCAACTTGCTAAATAGTGGAGTCGACAAAGTTTCAATGCTGATAAATGTCTTGTGAAAGTCCACAAGCCCAAGAAAGCCAGGCAAATGCTTCTTCATCCTTGGTGTCAGATATTGGCTTCTTGTTGTTGTGGTCTTCAGTCCTGAGACTGGTTTGATGAAGCTCTATATGCTACACTATCCTGTGCAAGCTTCTTCATCTCCCAGTACCTACCGCAACCTACATCCTTCTGAATCTGCTTAGTGTATTCATCTCTTGGTCTCCCTCTACAATTTTTACCCTCCACGCTACCCTCCAAAGCTAAATTAGTGATCCCTTGATGCCTCAGAACATGTGCTACCAACCGGTTCCTTCTTCTCGTCAAGTTGTGCCACAATCTCCTCCCTAATTCTATTCAATACCTCCTCATTAGTTATGTGATCTACCCATCTAATCTTCAGCATTCTTCTGTAGCACCACATTTCAAAAGCTTCTTTCCTCTTCTTGCCCAAACTACTTATCATCCATGTTTCACTTCCATACATGGCTACACTCCATACAAATACTTTCAGAAATGACTTACTGACACATAAATCTATACTCGATGTTAACAAATTTCTCTTCTTCAGAAACGCATTCCTTGCCATTGCCAGTCTACATTTTATATCCTCTCTACTTCGACCATCATCAGTTATTTTGCTACACAAATAGCAAAACTCCTTTACTACTTTAAGTGGCTCATTTCCTAATCTAATTCCCTCAGCATCACCTGACTTAATTCGACTACATTCCATTATCCTCATTTTGCTTTTGTTGATGTTCATCTTATATCCTCCTTTCAAGAGACTATCCATTCTATTCAACTGCTCTTCCAAGTCCTTTGCTGTCTCTGACAGAATTACAATGTCATCGGCGAACCTCAAAGTTTTTATTTCTTCTCCATGGATTTTAATACCTACTCTGAATTTTACTTTTGTTTCCGTCACTGCTTGCTCAATATACAGATTGAATAACATCGGGGCAACCCTGTCTCACTCCTTTCCCAACCACTTCTTCCCTTTCTTGTCCCTCGACTCTTATAACTGCCATCTGCTTTCTGTACAAATTGTAAATAGCCTTTCGCTCCCTGTATTTTACCCCTGCCACCTTCAGAATTTGAAAGAGAGTATTCCAGTCAACATTGTCAAAAGCTTTCTCTAAGTCTACAAATTTTAGGAATGTAGGTTTCCCCTTCCTTAATCTATTTTCTAAGTTAAGTCGTAGGGTCAGTATTGCCTCACTATGTTCCAACATTTCTACGGAATCCAAACATCTTCCCCGAGGTCAGCTTCTACTAGTTTTTCCGTTCGTCTGTTAAGAATTTGCATTAGTATTTTGCAGCTGTGATATATTAAACTGATTGTTTGGTAATTTTCACATCTGTCAACACCTGCTTTCTTTGGGATTGGAATTATTATATTATTCTTGAAGTCTGAGGATATTTCACCTGTCTCATTCATCTTGCTCACCAGATGGTAGAGTTTTGTCAGGACTGGCTCTCCCAAGGCCGTCAGTAGCTCTAATGGAATGTTGTCTACTCCGGGGGCCTTGTTTGGACTCAGGTCTTTCACTGCTCAGTCAAACTCTTCACGCAGTATCGTATCTCCCATTTCATCTTCATCTACATCCTCTTCCGTTTCCATAATATTGTCCTCAAGTACATCGCCCTTGTATAGACCCTCTATATACTCCTTCTACCTTTCTGCTTTCGCTTCTTTGCTTAGAACTGGGTTTCCATCTGAGCTCTTAATGTTCGTGCAAGTGGTTCTCTTATCTCCAAAGGTCTCTTTAATTTTCCTGTAGGAAGTATCTATCTTACCCCTAGTGAGATAAGCCTCTACATCGTTACATTTGTCCTCTAGCTATCCCTGCTTAGCCATTTTGCTTTTACTATCGATCTCATTTTTGTGATTCTTGAGTTTCTCCCGGCGTATTTGATAATCAAAATATCCACAGGTGTACTGCCGGTCTATAGTGTCCAACGGGCACAATATTTCGGCGATCAAACATGTCGCCATCATCAGGTGAACTGACGGACTGAGCTCAGTCCGTCAGTTCATCTGATGATGGCAACATGTTTGATCGCCGAAATATTGTGCCCGTTGGACACTATAGACCGGCAGTACACCCGTGGATATTTTGATCATCTCATTTTTGATCGTTTGTATTCCATTTTGCCTGCTTCATTTACTGCATTTTTATATTTTCTCCTTTCATCAATTAAATTCAATATATCTTCTGTTACCCAAGGATTTCTACTAGCCCTCATCTTTTTACCTACTTGATCCTCTGCTGCCTTCACTACTTCATCCCTCAGAGCTACCCATTCTTCTTCTACTGTATTTCTTGCTCCCATTCCTTTCAATTGTTTCCTTATGCTCTTCCTGAAACTCTGTACAACCTCTAGTTTAGTCAGTTTATCTACGTCCCATCTCCTTAAATTCCTAACTTTTTGCAGTTTCTTCATTTAAACCTACAGTGGTCAGAGTCCACATATGCCCTTGGAAATGTCTTACAATTTAAAACCTGGTTCCTAAATCTCTGTCTTACCATTATATAATCTATCTGAAACCAATTAGTATCTCAAGGCTTCTTCCATGTATACAGCCTTCTTTTATGATTCTTGAACCAAGTGTTAGCTATGATTAAGTTGTGCTCTGTGCAAAATTCTTCCAGGCGGCTTCCTCTTCCATTTCTTAGCCCTAATCCATATTCACCTACTACGTTTCCTTCTCTACCTTTTCCTACTGCTGAATTCCAGTCACCCATGACTATTAAATTTTTGTCACCCTTCACTATCTGAATAATTTCTTTTGTTTCATCATACATTTCTTCAATTTCTTCATCATCTGCAGAGCTAGTTGGCATATAAACTTGTACTACTGTAGTAGGCATGGGCTTCGTATCTATCTTGGCCACAATAATGTGTTCACTATGCTGTTTGTAGTTGCTGCATTCCTATTTTCCTATTCATTATTAAACCTACTCCTGCACAACCACTATTTGATTTTGTGTTTATAACACCGTAGTCACCTGACCAGAAGTCTTGTTCCTCCTGCCACTGAACTTCACTAATTCCCACTATATCTAACTTTAACCTATCCATTTCCCTTTTTAAATTTTCTAACCTACCTGCCCAATTAAGGGATCTGACATTCCACGCTCCGATCTGTATAACGCCAGTTTTCTTTCTCCTGATAACAATATCCTCTTGAGTAGTCCCCGCCCGGAGATCCGAATGAGGGACTATTTTACCTCCGGGATATTTTACCCAAGAGGACGCCATCATCATTTAACCATACAGTAAAGCTGCATGCCCTCGGGAAAAATTACGGCCGTAGTTTCCCCTTGCTTTCAGCCGTTCGCAGTACCAGCACAGCAAGGCCGATTTTGGTTAGTTTTACAAGGCCAGATCAGTCAATCATCCAGACTGTTGCCCTTGCAACTACTGGAAAGGCTGCTGCCCCTCTTCAAGAACCACACGTTTGTCTGGCCTCTCAACAGGTACCCCTCCATTGTGGTTGCACCTACGGTGCGGCTATCTGTATCACAGGCACGCAAGCCTTCCCACCAACGGCAAGGTCCATGGTTCATGGGGGGAAGATTGATTGGCTTATTGCCTTTAATTTCAATGGGCAGGGTATGTTTCCAGCTCTAACAATTAGGTGTCTCAAAAACTTAACTGGGGACACACTGAAGCTCAACTTAGCATTGACTGCATGACTACCAAGAGTACTGACAAGTTTTCACAGTGGACAGGCCTTGAAAAACTGAACACAGATCAATCGAGAAAACAGGAAGAAATTGTGTGGAACTATGATAAAAATAAGCAAAATATACAAACTGAGTAGTCCATGTGCAAGTTAGGCAACATCAAGGACAGTGTGTGCTCAGCAGCGCCGTGGTCCTGTGGTTAGCGTGAGCAGCTCTGGAACGAGAAGTCCCTGGTTCAATTTTTCCCTCGAGTGAAAAGTTTACTTTTTTTATTTTCACAAAGTTATGATCTGTCCGTTTGTTCATTGATGTCTCTGTTCACTGTAATAAGTTTAGTGTCTGTGTTTTGCGACCGCACCGTAAAACCGTGTGGTTAGTAGACGAAAGAATGTGCCTCTCCAGTAGGAACCGAAAACATTTGATCACAAGGTCACAGGTCAACCGATTCCTCCACAGGTAAACACGTCTGATACATTCTATACGACACTGGTGACGGCATGTGCGTCACATGACAGGAATATGTTGTCGACCCACCTAACTTGTACATTGTCGAATGGGGAAAAAGATTCTGCTACCTTGCCTGACATAGGTTTTCTTGCGGATGTGATAATCACTCCCAAAAATGTTATGAAAACATAAGAGTTTGTCAGATAATAATTGTCTGAAACTTAAAAAATTAAACTTTTCACTCGAGGGAAGACTTGAACCAAAGACCTCTCGTTCCGCAGCTGCTCACGCTAACCATGGGACCAAGGCACTGCTGAGCACACATTGTCCTTGATGTTGCATATCTTACACATGGACTACTCAGTTTGTATATTTTGTTTATTTTTTTCATAGTTGCATACAACTTCTTCCTGTTTTCTCGATTGATCTGTGTTCAGTTTTTCAAGGCCTATCCTCTGTGCCAACTTATAACTAAATCTGAGGGGGGTGTGATGGGGAGGTTCCCTTGTGAGTAAGACCCTTAACACTTTATTAGGCTTGGTCCATGAACTTTCCACATGTTGTCCATATACTGTGTCACTCTGTAATGTAATAACTCATATAGTACGCTGTCAAGACTGCAGATAAATGCAGCTTATGACACATTCAGACCAAAAAGCAAATGTTTGAACTGATGGCAGCGTCCAAAAGCTAGGAACGCCATATATTGGCGGCAAGACAGCGCCAGTTTCATCTGCCAGTAACTTTACAAAAGATCCAACAAGGAAAAGAGGTGTACTTTGTGGAACTTTTGGAGTAGCTCCTCCATGTTTTACAGCCAATCAGTCTCTGGTCTTATTATCATGTTAATTTGCTGCAAGTTGAGCACTAACCAGATCATGCTGTCTTTTCTCCACCATGCATAATGGATTATTGTATGATGTCCTGCTCAAGCATTGCTCATACCTTGTCATGTACCTTCTAATTGTAAGCCAGTGGAATGGTATACAGGGGGGGAACAAAGAACTTCATATGTTCCCTGACCTCAAATTTATATTGGAAGTGCTTAATGGCTCCTGTTGTTGTTGTTGTCTTCAGTCCTGAGACTGGTTTGATGCAGCTCTCCATGCTACTCTATCCTGTGCAAGCTGCTTCATCTCCCAGTACCTACTGCAACCTACATCCTTCTGAATCTGCTTAGTGTACTCATCTCTCGGTCTCCCTCTACGATTTTTACCCTCCACGCTGCCCTCCAATGCTAAATTTGTGATCCCTTGGTGCCTCAAAACATGTCCTACCAACCGATCCCTTCTTCTAGTCAAGTTGTGCCACAAACTTCTCTTCTCCCCAATCCTATTCAATACCTCCTCATTAGTTACGTGATCTATCCACCTTATCTTCAGTATTCTTCTGTAGCACCACATTTCGAAAGCTTCTATTCTCTTCTTGTCCAAACTAGTTATCGTCCATGTTTCACTTCCATACATGGCTACTCTCCAAACAAATACTTTCAGAAACGACTTCCTGATACATAAATCTATATTCGATGTTAACAAATTTCTCTTCTTCAGAAACGCTTTCCTTGCCATTGCCAGTCTACATTTTATATCCTCTCTACTTCGACCATCATCAGTTATTTTACTTCCTAAATAGCAAAACTCCTTTACTACTTTAAGTGTCTCATTTCCTAATCTAATTCCCTCAGCATCACCCGATTTAATTTGACTACATTCCATTATCCTCGTTTTGCTTTTGTTAATGTTCATCTTATATCCTCCTTTCAAGACACTGTCCATTCCGTTCAACTGCTCTTCCAAGTCCTTTGCCGTCTCTGACAGAATTACAATGTCATCGGCGAACCTCAAAGTTTTTACTTCGTCTCCATGAATTTTAATACCTACTCCAAATTTTTCTTTTGTTTCCTTTACTGCTTGCTCAATATACAGATTGAATAACATCGGGGAGAGGCTACAACCCTGTCTCACTCCTTTCCCAACCACTGCTTCCCTTTCATGCCCCTCGACTCTTATTACTGCCATCTGGTTTCTGTACAAATTATAAATAGCCTTTCGCCCCCTGTATTTTACCCCTGCCACCTTTAGAATTTGAAAAAGAGTATTCCAGTCAACATTGTCAAAAGCTTTCTCTAAGTCTACAAATGCTGCCTCACGTGTTCCAACATTTCGACGGAATCCAAACTGATCCTCCCCGAGGTCTGCATCTACCAGTTTTTCCATTCGTCTGTAAAGAATTCGCTTTAGTATTTTGCAGCCGTGGCTTATTAAACTGATAGTTCAGTAATTTTCACATCTGTCAGCACCTGCTTTCTTTGGGATTGGAATTATTATGGCTCCTAGTTTTGGCAAAAATAGTGACAGGTGCTCATGCAAAATTCCATATAATTCTTCCTTCTCTCTTACACCAGCATTCTGGACTGTATCCACCTTGATGTGATTCTTTGTGTCCCATGCATGCTCATACCAGGCTGTTCACCCGAGATTTATTTCGTCATTTTATCCACCTTCCCCTGAATTCTCACTTTAATTTCATCCTCTGTGATATCCTATACATCAAATGGGTGGTCCATCCAATTACTGTAATCCTTGCATGGCTCAACTCTTAATTCTTCTGATGTTAAAAACAGTTTCAAACAGTCAGTGGGAAGCTGTTCCCTGAGGTATTTGCTCCTCAGAATGAACGTGTTCTAAACCGTGTTTCTTTAGCACACATTCTCCAAGTCCTATATGCATTAGTGCCACATGCTCATGGAGGAAGTCCAATTCTAGGATCATGAAATGGGTAGTTTAGGGTTGACCAAGAAGCTCCATTCTAGTTTGGATCCCTGGTGCAAAAACTCTAGTTGAACCTGTTGTCTTACACCCATACTATTTTCTACTAGTGCTCCATATATTTTTATTTTGTGAAGGCCAATTGGGTACTCCTTAAGGAATCTATTACGTGTAGATTCTGAGATTGCTGACACTTGGTTCCCATCATCTGTAATCTCAGGCAGCCCCATATCACCTATTAGCACTGATACTCCTGGGCGTACGATTTGCTTAGATGTGTTCTCCTTTTCCTCTAGTAACATCTCTCATGAATCCTCTTATTGCAAGACGTTTATGTTGTTTACTCTGAGGTCTGGCAAGAATACTTCTTCCACTTGCCCATGCAATCTCCTCAGCAATGTTGCAATTATGAGCCGACAACAGGTTTTGATTGTGAGTTGGGTGAACATATTTCAACAATCTCTGTTGAATATCGGAGTGTTTCCCAATGGTTTTCTCCCTGCTTATTTGTCTTGTTGTGACACAAGAAACCATTCCATCTGCTCAAGTGTGGTTGAGGCTGTTGAAAATTGCCACCACAGTTCAGTTGAACCCAGTTGATCCTACAGTCATTGTGCAGTTATTACAGGCCCAAAAAACTGCATTTTGAATCATATGGTTGTTGCCAACTACAGCCTCTATGCTGCACAAACTGTAGATTCTTAAAGTCTCTATATCTTCTCCTCTGTTGTTGGTGTCCTCCACGGATCTGCTGAAAATGTGACAGTAATTTTTGGTAGCGAAATATGATGATTATGAGGGCCTGTATGGCACATCAGGGACTGACTTTTCTTAAGCATTGCTTCCAGGAATTTTACAGGGCTTCATGCTCTGGATCCCTCGACATCACATCACATAATTATTTTCATATTCATCCTTTATTGTACAGCTTCTGACTGATAGTTTCCTAAGGATGTATCTCATAATTCCTTATATGCAGAGCACCGCAATATGATCAGTCACATTCTCAGAGTGGTGTCTCCCTCCAGAAGTCTGCAGATAAATTCTAACCAATGCATTAATGAGCACAATGGTGGGAAGCATTTGTTGAATTGTTCAAGCCAAGCTTTCAGGTGCACTGAACTCCTACTATCCTTGAATATTTTTTTCCAATCAACAAGTAGTACTTGTAGACGAATTGTTCTATATCCAACAACATTTCTTGCCTGCTAGAATCTGATCAATGCCCAACATTGATTCTGTTTGAAATCCTCCCGTACCCTACCCCCTCTCTCCCACATGTCCTACCATGGAGACAAGGAATGTATGCTTTGGAGCAGGGTAGCTAGGATAGAAGGGTCATTGAATGAAAGGTACTAACAACAAAAAATGAAGTTTACTTTATTAACAAAATTGTACTTTGGCACTTGAGTAATGCACACAATTATTAATAAAAGCAACATACAATTGCTGCTGTTAGCCACATTACATAATAACACATTCCAGTTTTCAATTTAATTCAACAAGACCCGACCAACCAAGTTTCTTAAGTTTCAACCAGCCCAAGCTGTCTTTAAAACAAATGACACAAACTAACAAGTAATCCAAATTTGACTGGCATTTCGTTACTAAATAATTTCAAGACAATATGACCACTATATTCCCCACAGTTCTCAGCAGTCCTGCCTTAAAGGAATATTTATGATTCTCAGTTCTAATTGGCCCTATCCACTCTATAAGCCATAGAATAATTTAAACCAGCAACAGCTATAAGTGTCTATGTATGATTACACAACACTAAAAATATTAAAACTTTAATCAAGTGTAGCCACCTTAAAACTCTTTAACTTGACTTCCGTACTTGAACCGGCAGCAACCACTTAAACTGAAAAGTACATACAATATGAAATGAGATAAATTTACTAATGTTCTAAAGAGTGCGTAAACAACAAAACATCAAGTTTAACTCAGAGCTTAGCTGCCTTTGAATCAGCTTGAATCAGCACTACCTGTTTAAATTCTCATACTACACAAGCAGCTTACACAACCAGATTACATTTTAAGTTTAACTTGGCACTTAGCTGTCTTTACGCTCTCCAATGAATTCATCAATTCGAATCAGCATAAGCCGTTTTAACTTCAGGGACAGCACAATTTTTTTTTTAATCTGGTCCTTGGCCACACACCACAAAAAAATTTAAACCAGCCTCTCAGCTCTAGCTACCACTATACTAAACAGGTTAATAACTTTCCTGAGCAATGACGGATACTTGGAAATTTCAACTCTAAACACTAATGAAGCTAATCGCCTGAGAGGACAACCTCAAACATAGGCCTCAATTAACAGAGCTACTGAAAACCAGTGGCATCTCGTGATTTTGATATTAAGGCACTGCCAAGGAAAAAAATACTCGATCATGCTTTACAGCTTAGATCTATTTTTGTGAGAATCAGAGGAATCTTATTTTTGAGGATAAATGGCGTTAAATTTTGAGAGGCTCCCAGACCCATGTCATTAACTGCAAAACTTTCTCAAAATTATGACCCAGTGCAGGTCAAAAACTGTGGTGTAAATGGCCACGGAAGGGAGGACACATGTATATCTAAATTAAATGGATGTGATGATGTTTCAACTTTTGGAGACATGTATAAAGAACAATGAGTTTAACCAAGGAAATCGTGTGCCAGGCCATTTTACTCCACTAATGCAGATCTTCACTGTATAATTAATAAAATCAAACAAAGATGAAGCGTTTTGTAGGATAGTTGAACCTGCAGGATGGGCTTCCTGAAAACTTATCTGACCTACCAAACTACAATATAATAATGTTTATCAAGGATACACTCTCAACACACATAAATAAATAAAATAAAGTAAAACAGTCAAAACTTCTTAGACACCGAAGTTCTGCAACATTTTATTGCTCTTAAATTTGAACTTACATCTACAGTAAGACCACAAAAATTATTCATATTTGGTGAGTGAGTGATATGAAATATTCATTTCATTCAACAAAAATTATGGTAGGTCTCTCTCTCTCTCTCTCTCTCTCTCTCTCTCTCTCTCTCTCTCTCTCTTTCTCTTTCTGGCACATGCGCACGCGCCCTCAATAAATGAATACCGGTATTGAAAACAGGTGAGGTCCCAATATATTATTATTTAAAAAAAGATGATTTTACATACCTAACTGACAGACTATTTAAATAAACTGGAGCAAAAGCTATGAAGCTGTTTGATAAATGTGAATTCTCGGCTCTACAAACAAGCCTACATACAATATAACATTTATCAGCAGAGATCTTATTCATTTGAAAGCAAAGCAGCAAGACTAGGAAACTCCAGACCTGTGCTGTGGATTGTAACGAGATGTCGGTGATGAATTTGCGAATCGGCGCCACCAAGTGTGGTATTCTTTCTCTCAGCAGCAGTTAAGCAAAAGCTTTCAGGAATGGCTACGATCAACATCAGCTGGTCAGTTGAAGTCACTGTTAGACTGTCCCCATCTTCTCATTGAAAGCACCTCTGTTGCTGCATTTGTGAAGACAATGAAATTTTCACTCGCTTGTCTGTTTTACTACTAAGCATGTGTCCATCTCCACAGTTAGTGCTGGCTGAAGTGAACATCACTACAATTTCACTTTGGTGGATGTGATGACCAGAAAAAATAATTTGAGGTCCTTGTTACATTTTAATGATTGTTGAAGTACAAACTGTGATTTATTGCTTATATCTGATATTGTATGAAGCATAGTAACCACAAAATCCATATTCTTAATTTTGTTACAGACTTCATCTCTCAAAATGTCAGCTACTGCATTTGTTAAATCATTTTGAATGCTTACCGATGTGCCACAGAAAACCATAGATGTACCAGTAACTAATTGTTCTTTCAAAAAAGGATCCAACTCGGCATTTGCAAGAAGAAATTTCTTATAGTTTTCTTTGTTCACATATTCTGAATTTTCCTCGTGGCCTCGGAAGAATAGTCCCTTTTTCACTAAACAGAAAACTGCATTAATTAACCTGTTCAATATTCTCCTGTTATTTCTTTCTTTCTCATTGTGCAGTTCTATTTCTATCATTCATTGAAAACTCACCATCATCAATTCTAGCAGGACAGGCAAAAAGTCTGTTGTATGCTAAAAAAATAAAAAGGTGAATTTCAGACTCACCATGTTTCTTCACCACAATATTAAATGATTTAAATCACTAACAATACCCTTCCTTATCCCAAATAGTTTTCTTTGTAGCAAATAACAGACAGGTCTACGACAAAATCTGTTAGTCACATCACAGCTGCGAAGCTGGTTCGATAACTCACAAGTACAACTCCTTACAAAAATACCTCTCACAGCCCTTTCCAGAAGAATCACATTTTGCCTTTACACACATTGATACTGTTAAGTTAGGACATGGTCAGCACTTGTCAATAATTTTTTTCTTCACTGTGCAAGATAGTAACAAAAAAGTGCTGGGTAATAGTTTTTGCACAATGCTTTCACTACCCATTTCAGAACTACCATGATCTTCAAGTACGAAGAACCAGAAGACATAATCAGCACAAAAGAAGTCACCCAGCCAGCAATATGCCAAGTCATTCATAAAAGAAACAACGTCCTGGCTGCAGCATTGGCTGCAGTCTGGCCAACCAATGGACTGAGCTTGCACAGTGAGGGATTCAGCGGTGAAGCCGAGCCCATGCCCCAACGCCTTGGCTCCTGTTGAGCATGTTGCATACACCAAGGGCTACGCTGGCAATAAACAGTTGAGTTGAAGGATTATCATGCAAAATCACAGACGTAATCTACTTTATACTGATTAACCCTGCTGTTCTGTACACTTTTACTATACAAATGAACTGTTTGGGTCAATATAATGCTGAAAAAACTTTTTGAACAGTTGTAAGCCATCGACATTGTTGTTATATTACAGTATGTTGTTAATTATCATAGTGATAATTATAATAGTAATTTTAATAATAACACACAGAAATTCACTAAAGAAGATTTATTATTTTAATATTCATGTAGGGTATATTAGGAACAGCAGACATTTCCACCAAAAAGCCATTCTCAACAACCATTTGTCTGTCTGCCCACATCACTTTCTAACCTTCTTCCTCACTACAATTTTGACAGAAATAGGTGACCTATGTTTTGCATAAATGTTTATTACACTTTCCACATAACATGTTTGTTTTATTATCATTGCTTGAAGGACAGAACTTACAGCATGCACATTTAGTAGACTTTCTTCTTGCTACTGATTTAGCCACACCTGTCATTCCTTCAGGGTCTTGGAAGCTCTTGACCATTCTCAAAGAATCTTCTGTTCTTGGAAAATGCTTCCTTGATGCAATGTGCTCTGCAGTCAGTGACTTTCCAAGCTCCCCCAAAAATATTCTTCTAGTCAATTATCTTGCATTCCAGTCAGGGTCAATCAAAGTCCACAAGACATATGCGTTATAAGCAGCAACATCAAAAATATTGTAGAAAACTATCATGGGCCATCAATTGGCTTTTCATTTGCATGTATATGTACCTGTTAGCTTATCGAGTGTGTCTACAGCCCCTTTGGTTGAATTATAATCCAAAATTAGTTTTGGCTTCTTATAAGATCTGTCAATTATTTTCCCACCATGCTGGAGAGTGCTCATTAGTACAACATTTCTCTTGACCACCTGAGTGTCACTTGTGAAGTAAAATGAAGAGCTATGACTCTCCTTGTAGGTCACATTTTGTTGAAGCTCTAGTTTATTTTTACGTATGGTTCCTAACATTCTCACTTTCCTTTCAGGAGCAGCTGTCCCCAATTGTATAACATAAAAAAATTGTCGTATGTTACATTTTGACCTCACATATCAGAGGTAAGATCAGCAACTAGTCTGATACCCTGATTTTTTTTTTCTGGTGCTGCTCCATTCTCCCACATAAATTTGGGCTTTCAGTACATATGAAGATTTGCTGTCACACAGAATCCATATCTTGATCCCATATTTTGCCAGTTCGCTTGGTGTGTACTGCTTGAATGGACAGCGGCCTCTAAATACTGTCAGTTTCTTATCGATGGTCACATTTGCTCCTGGATTATACTGTTTACGAAGGCCTTCTAACCACTTCTCCCAGATATGGCGAATTGCGGCGAGTTTATCAGTATGTCATCTTTCCTCTCTTGTGGATTTCTTATCAAATCAGAAGATGCACAATGTTTTACAGAATGTTTCTAGAGACATGGCCCAGTATCCTTATCCCATAAACTTTTGTAGATTCCCCATGTGAGTGACATACACTCGCAAGGAATAGGACTCCTAAGTATGTGTGAAAAAGAGAATCATCAATTGTTTCCATTGTTTACCATAAACTCGTTGCCCCTCAATATTTGATATCTCTATTATTTCATTCTGAAGTGCTGTAGATAACAGTACTTCAAATGAACTTTTTTACATCTGTGGCGCCAATGAGATCGACACCAGTATAGATCTGAGCGTCATCTTTGAACCTAGCAAAACATTTTCTTTGTGTAGTTCTGCCATGCAGTTCTCTGTAAGCCTTACTTGTGTTAAGAGGTAAATAAATGAACTCCTGATTACAAGGTGCTGTTTGGTGTATCTCACCCGAGCATCCACCTCACTGGTGACCCCGAGTTGTAACATATTCCATTTTCCCCGTTTTACTGTGTCCGTGGCCTCTGTGTCGGTTATTTTCACGTGTATTACATCAACACAGCATTCGAACAATGGCTTCGGCCCAACAACTAACGCCCGATTTTGTGATCGACATGCATCATGTTGTGGACGATGTACACCTGCCAGGACTTCAACATGATGCCTCTCACTCGTCGATTATTCCGATTTTGCTGGACGTTTTCGTGCCTGCAACAATAAGTGAGGTTAGGAGTGTGCATGACTCCAGTTATCAGACGCCTTTGTTGCTTGCGCATGTGCCCTCCCTCATCACAGTTCAGTTACCTCTTACAGATCTCCGTGCAGTGTGGGATTAATGCCGATTTCTGCAAATGCTCCATTGGATAACATACCACTGCCAGGACAATGGTTTGCCATGCCGCAATCTGTGCAGTACCATGTGGTTTCCTGCCAGGTGGTCGGAACTGGTTTGGTCACAGGTCAACCTCCTCAGCCTCCGAACATGCCCACGCCTGCCTCGCCTGCTTCAATACCTTGGCCTGCAACAGCAACAATGGCTTGTTATCTGTGCCTGACCTCCATCTCTGTCCTACTGCTACGCCTCAGTGTTTTGTGTCAGGACATTCATTTTTCCGCACACCGTTTTGAGTGAAGTGACTATAGACAGTGAACATTCACACATTTCGCCCAACATTTGACATCATTTTCCTCACTGTGCTTTTGGACAGTCCGCATCTCTGCAGCCTCCATGCAACACAAGTGGCTCCGACCCTGATCGCACGTCAAGTTCTCTGCAGACTGGCACGCATTTTCAAACTTTGAACTTTTTCTCAGCTGTCGCCCCCGCGCCGGCTCCAGTCGAACTTATGCAACTGCAATTGACACATTACGGTGTCTCACTGGAATCGGCCTTCCGCATCGTCATGGATCGTGCTCAACCGCAATGCGTCACCTTCACGCTGCCACCTGACCAGCCGTCGTCGCCACTACCCTGGAAACACTCTCCTGGAATACTGCAGCAACAACAGCTCGTTTCAGGCAGTGCCCCTACGAATTCAACTCACCCTGTTCTTCTGAACATTCTATGATGCTTACCGACGCTGCCGCCGTTCAATCCTGACAGGGCAACAACCAGGTTCAAAATTGTGGACGAAGTGTTCAACCATTTCAAACTCTATGAATCAACCAGATTTCTGTGCCTTATCACCAACTTGCACGACCAGGAAGACTTGATTGCTGACCTGGTCGACGCCCCGGACTCAGCTACCCAGTACACTCTAGCCAAAAAGACAGTTCTACGTGGGCTTGCGCACTCAACTGAGACAGCAATACGGAAAGTGCTCCACGTCGAGCACCTAGGCAACGACAACCCTTCACAGCTTTGGAGACGGCTACGTGCCCCGGTCTACTCTCTGACACAGCTCTCCTGGCCATCTGGTCAGATAAACTATCTCCTCACATCTGCTTTGCTCTGGCTCAGAGGTCTCCCGAACCTGTCGAGCAACGAATGACAATTGCTGACAAATTACATGTGGCATCACTGCTCTATTTTGCCAGCCACTGCCTACCTGGCAAATCTCAGGTTCAGGCTCCTCGTCCTGCGGCCAGACGCGGCTGGGGCCGCACTGTACCGACTGTTCCGCTCACTCCGGGATGCAGTAAACAAGCAGCTGGGACGTCAATGGCTCTGCCCTTGGTCACACCCTCTCCTGCAACTGAACTGGCTGCAGCCACCAAATCTCAACCACCGCCTCTGGCAACGAACTTTCATCAGGAAATGCAACTGCACTACCCATACTGTTACTTCCACACACGGTTTGGTGAGGCGGCACGGAACTGCAGACCACCCTGCTGCTTCCCAAATGCCAATTGCAGGTAGGTCCGGGTGCCACCTCCTGCGCACAACATGAAACATGACAGGCACCTCCCAGTGCTCCATTCTGTCCGGGAACAATCGGATAATTATGGACGACTTTATATTAAAGACATTTTGTCGGGATACTTATTACTAGTGGACACAGGCGCTGATGTTTCGCTGCTGCCTACGTCCTTAGTGTCATAGAACATCCGCCCTCATCATACTTCACTGCAAGCTGTGAATTCTACTAAACTACTATGCTTGGGTTCAGCTTTCCACGTCATCTCACTCTCCGCAAACTGCAAACTCAAGTGGACTTTTTTAGTGTGCAATATTGAGGAACCTATACCAGGCATTGACTTCTTGCGACACCACAAACTTTCACCGGACCTAGTGCAAAACACCGTGTTTCATCACCCGTCCAAAACTCACTTCCCCTGTTCTCCGTCAGCAACCCCCCCCCCCCCCCCCCCTGATATGTCGGTCCGGGGTCATCTCATCTGTAGATGCTCAGCTCTGTCGACAACGTTACAAGAAACAACGCACAAGTGCCCTGTCAAGCTCCCCTACACAAGGAAAACTTCGAGCTTTCCCTCCGGCTCCATGAAACTCAGCTCCAGCACCCCCCCCCCCCCTAACATGGCAGCATTTGACACTTGGCCGGACACGAGTGCACATGCGTGACGAGCGTCATGTGTTCCTGTACTGACAGCTCCTACCCCTCCCCTTGTGGACAGCACCTCAAACTACGCAACTTCGGCTCCTGCGCGTCGCTGTGCAAACACCACTGACAACACAAACAGTGCACTCGCGCCTAGCACTTCGCTAGCGACCGTGTTGCCACAGGCCGCGCCCTCGGACAATGGACTCACTAATGCTTCACGAGCTCTACCGGACTCACCCAACCACGATGCCACTGCTTCGGGCCGGTGGCCATCTTGTCACATTGACTCCTGGGAAACTTCGCAGCCTCAGCTCCTGTCGGATCTGCCGAGTGGCTCTGAACACCATGACCTCGCCTTGCTTGCCCCGCCTCACATTGTAAACAAACCGCCTCCCGTGCCGCCAGCAACATTTCCGTCGCCACCAACGGCACGTTTCACAAGCTTCACCTCACGCCAGGTCCCCAGATCTCCAGTAAACCAAGTCGACTTTGTCCCGAGCACCTCTCCAACCTTAAAAAGCAGATTTCTGAACTTCTGAACTCCGGCGTCATCGAACCCTCTGCCAGCAGCTGGTCCACGCCCATTCATATGACACCCAAGAAAGACAGGTCCTGGCGCAAGTGTGGAGACTACCATCGACTAAACGCATGAACAATAATGGACACCTACCCCATACCCAACATTGCCTACTTTACCAGTTCCCTCACAGATGCGACCACGTTCTCTGTCATTGATTGCAAACGGGCCTACCACCAGATCCCCATGGCTGCTGAAGACATCGAGAAGACAGCAATCACCACCCCAATCGAATTATTTCAGTTTCGATTCATGCCCTTCGGGCTAAAAAACGCAACCCAGACCCGGCAACGTTTCATCAACGAAGTGCTATTCGGCCTAAAATTCTGCTTTGCATATCTTGATGATATTCTTGTGTTCAGCTCCTCCGTCGAGGACAACATTCGACATGTGCAAACTGTTATGGACACTCTTGTGGCAGCTGGCATCGAGACCAACCAGGACAAATTGCAGTCACTTTTCTTGGGTCTCTGCCGACGGCATTTCACCGCCCCCTGACAAAGTACAAACAATACTAAACCTACCCAGACCTTTGTCATTCAAAAAGCTCTGACGCTTTCTGGGGACGGTTAATTATTATTGCCGTCATCTATCTCGGGCTGCAGAGATTCGAGCTCCACTGACGGACGCCTTGGCAGGCACCAAGACTTCTGGATCTCGGCCCGTTTCGTGGACCCCTGCCATGACTGATTCTTTCACTGCCTTCAAAAATCTTCTTGCCGAGGCCTGCACCATCGCGCATCCTCATCCCAATGCGCAGATTTTCATCACCACAGACGTGAGCGATACTGGTTTTGGCGCTGTTCTTAGCCAGACAGTCGACAGCCAAACTTCGCCTCTGCAGTTCTTCTCGCGCAAGCTCACCAATGCACAACGGAAATATTCCGCGTTTGACAGGAAAGCGATCAAGCATTTTAAGGCCGACGTTGAGGGTCGCCATTTCTATGTTTTAATATACCACAAACCCCTAGATGCGGCCGTGACCCGCCTCCTCGCCGTTTCAGATACATGAACTTCATATCTCAGTTCACCATCGATGTCTGACACATAAAGGGTGCTGAAAATATAGTTGCTGATTTCCTTTCACGAGTCGACGCCGTTCATTCGCTGTTAGACCTCTCTGATCTGTCTAACCTCCAACCCGTTGACGAGGACACACAAAACCTGATTTCAGACTCTACCTCTTCACTACACTTCGTCCGCACCACCTTCCATGGCATTTCTGGTGAGATCTGGTGCGACGACAGTACGGGCACGTTACGCCCCCTCATCCCAACCACGCTCCGTCGAGCTGTCTTCAATGCAGTGCATAATTTAGCCTACCCCAGTGTTTATGCGCCGTCCTCCTTGTAGCGGAGTGCTTTGTGTGGAGAAATGTCAACAAGGACTGCCAGCAATGGGCATCGCATGCCAGCGCTACAAAGTACACAAGCACACTTCACCCCCCCCCCCCCCCTTTCGACGCCTTTTCGATCCCTCCTGGGCGTTTCCAGGATATTCACATTGACATTGTCGGCCCTCTGCCCCCCTCTAACGGCTTTAGTTATGTTCTCTCGTCTATCGACCGAACAACTCGCTGGGTTGAGGCTATCCTCCTCCCCAATATCATGGCAGAAACTGTTGCTCGAGCTTTCATCGAGTCATGGGTATCGCATTTCGGATGTCCAGCTATCATCACGACTGACCAGGGCAGACAATTTGAGTCGGCGCCGTTCAACAAGATCTGTAACATTTGCAGCATCTGGCACATCCATACCACAGCATATCACCCGCAAACTAATGGGCTATTTGAGTGCTGGCAGCGCACTTTCAAGGCAGGTCTTCGATGCCATGACTCTCTTTGGACAGAGGCCCTTCCCCTTGTGCTACTTGGCATTCGTGCAATCTATAAGGAAGACCTCAAAGGCACAATAGCCGAGTTCGTATACGGCCAGAACATTGTTCTCCCTGGAGAACTTGTGAGCCCTTCCGCTTCTCTCCCTGAGTCTGACTTACCTTCCTTCATGGACTGCGTCAGACGCCACTTCATCAACCTCCGCATCCCTCCACCCGCCAGTCATTCCCACGTTCACGTCCCAAGATCTCTGAACAATTGCGAGTACGTCATGCTCCGAGATGACACTGTCCGTGCTCCCCTCCAACCCCCATATACTGGCCCGTACCGAGTTCTCCGGAGCTCAGCCAACACCTATGACATCAAAATAAAAGATTCAGCTGTTACAGTCTCTCTCAACAGACTTAAGCCTGCTCATGTGGAGCCCACTTCTATCCCCCCTTCAGGCCACGACCACGCCACTCACTGCCGTGACTCATGACGCTCCAATCACTCCCTCCACGATGGACTTACTCACTCTGTCGAGTGACTTCCAGCTCCAATCGTCGAGCTCTTCTCCAACCTTGCCCTCTACTCCGGTCTCACTTACTCACTCTGTCGAGTGACTTCCAGCTCCAATTGTCGAGCTCTTCTCCAACCTTGCCCTCTACTCCGGTCTCACGCACTCCCCCATCGTCTGCCTCGCCCTGTAGAGGTTTCTCCCCCCGCCCATCTTGAACGTGCCCTCGCTCGAAGTGTTTGTGCCTGTCCCCCCCGGACATAAACCACGACATCTCTATAATACTACGCGATGACACACTGTTGGTCGTATGTTTCCCTTCATCTGGTGCTCATGACACAACCTCCGCCATTCCCTGCCACCTGGTGAAATGTGTTCCCCTCCCACCCTACGTTGACCTGGACATGCTTCGTGTGTTCGCCACACCCACCGGAGATATCTTTGAACCTAGCAAAACATTATCTTTGTGTAGTTCCGCCATCCAGTTCTCTGTAAGCCTTACTTGTGTGAAGAGGTAAATAAATGAACTCCTGATTATAAGGTGTTGTTTGGTGTATCTCACCTGAGCATCCACCTCATGCCTCTTATTTTGCTGCTTGCATACCTGGTCACTCCTGGGGTACTCCTAATGACATTCAAAGCAGGTAAGCAGCCGTGTTATGGGCATGGTTGCAACAACCATTCTATGTTAGAAATATAAGTCTGTTCACTAATTTGAACAGGCTGTGGACTGTCATCAATGTCATCAAAACACTCAGTTTCAGATGCATTATTGGCACGACCTTCAAACCCAGAAAGTGATCCTTGGCCTGTTGAGCTATTTACTAATTCTTGCAACTCAGTGTCAGTCAATGATGTAATCACTATGATGTGCAATTCAGACTGATCACAAACAATAGAGAACACTAACTGAGCAGAGACAATGGATAAAAACAGTTCACAAGTCGTAATGACAACTCCATTGCTGTAAATGCACTGTCTTTATTGACTTGTTGCATGTCGAGAGTCTAGTACCTCACGGAAGTCAAACACGCGCCAGAACAAATCGACATGGTCAGCCCATAGAGGGATCCGCATCCGCGGCGGCTATTGTTCACAGCGGCTCTCGCACAGCAAGGGCGCCACCGCTACGCCACGTGCAGACAGCGGCCAATAGCCGCTCCCTCCGGTTTCGCATATAGGGACCCGCTCTGCCCTAGTCCAGTCAGTCTGGTACTTGCTCTGGATTGAGTTTCTGTCTTGGCGGTACTGCGTTCTTGTCGTTGCTTGTTGTTGACTTTTGCCTGGCTCTGATTCTGAGTGGATTTCCTGTTGGTGTTTGGTGTTGTGGTTTCTACAAGCCTCCGTTGTTTATCTCTTCCTTGTTGTGTCAGTCATAGTCAGTCGTGGTCAGTTGTTGTCGGTTGTCGTTGGTCTGTCGTCTGACTCGTCCTTGTGTTTACCCAGTGGTGCGTGCTCCACCGCCGCCGGCTTCCTCGACTGGTGGCTCCGATCCGCAGCCCAAGGTGTTCTTGCAGTTGGTTGTGGTTACTACAGAGAGTAAGTATGAACAGTGAAAGTCATTACTATTATAAAATAAGAGAGAACCAGAAAGTACTTGACTTCAGAATAATCATATTAATGTCAGATCACACTGCTCTGAGCACTAGGTATGTAACTCTCGAGGTTTATGAGCAGATGATTTAAAATATTTTAAAACTTTTTAAACCACATATGACCCTCACATTTTCAGACAATATACCAAATTTCATAAAGTTATTGTGACATTTAAATAATAAGAAACAAAATATATAACCATTTCATGTCATATAGATCAGAACAGAACAGCAGGTTTAAGAATGACATCATAATTCCATAATTTTATTCAGACGTTGGTGGGCAACCTGTGCACTCCCAGGAGACGTCACTGATGAAAACAGTACTTGTGTTAATTGATGCCTTCAGTGCTGACGACACACCCTATTACATGTAAGTCACATGAAATGATATGGACAGTAGCTGCTTGATACTCAACTTTCCAATGGTAACAGGGGTGATGCGTCACCCCAGTGATAGTTTGTTTCTTCTGTTAAGCTGACAACAATGGAATTTTTTCTGGCAGACTTGTGTATTCTTCTGTCATTGTTGTATAAATAAGTCACTGGTCTGTCATGCTGCTGGTGAGTTGTGTTCAGCTGCTACTTGAGATCGAACAGTTCTTGGGGTTATAGGTCACACCTGTTACCATTTTCATACCTAGCTGAAATATATTTGCTAGATTTCATAAGCTTTTCAAGTATGGAATCTGTAAATGTGAATGATCCAAGGTTTGAGGACTTAGTGAGAAGTGTTCTGGATTAAGACAATGATGATTCCAGTGAAAATGATTTATTTTCAAGCGAGGAAAATAATTTGGAAATACAATTTGAACATACGAGGGTTGACTGAAAAGTAATGACATCTTCGTAACTCTTCAACAGTCGGCAGCATTGTTATGTGGCAGGTACTGGCTTGTTCCATAGCCTCTTCTCTACAGCCTTAGCATTGAACGGCTGTGTTGTTACAGTGTAAAGTATGGAACCTGCGCAGATGGTCAGTCAATGCGATTTAAGCAATGTGCAGTCACTGAATTCTTGACAGCAGAAGGTGTTACACAAAAGGAGATTCATCAGAGAATGAAAGCAGTTTATGGCGGTTGTGTTGATGTGAGTACTGTACATCGCTGGGTGAGTAATTTTAAAGATGTTGAGGCGGGAACATCTGACCTGCATAACAAACAAAGAGTTGGACGTCCTGTGACAGCAACCATCAAGTTTCAAAAACAAAATGTTGACAGATTGATTCAGGACAATCATCTTATCACTCAGAGAGAAACTGCAAGCACAATTGGCATTTCACAAGAACGTATGGATCACATTATTGCTTTGCTTGGCTATCGTAAGATCTGTGCACAATGGGTACCCCAGATGATGACTCCTGAAATGAAGGTGTACAGACTTGAAGTTTGCCAGGAACTTCTCTTGCATTACAAGAATAAAGTGATTACGATCCAGAGATGAGACATCAGTCTATGGAATATTGACACAAAGACTCGCCCTAGAAAAAGGAATTCAAGACACAGCCCTCAGCTGGAAAAACCATGGCCACAGTGTTCTGGGATGCAGATGGCGTTGTCCATGTTGATTTCCTTGATTGTGGAACAACAATAAATTTAGAGCTTTGCATCACAATACTGTGAACTCTGAAATGATGGGTTATCAAGGGTCCGAAAGGAAAAGGGAAATGTTTTCCTGGAGCATGACAATGCCAAACCACGCACTTCACAAGTCACCACATCAAACTTTCAGAGACTGAATCTCACCACCATATGGCATCCTCCATACAGCCCAGAGTTAGCACCGTATCTGTTCCTGATAATGAAAGACGATCTGTGGGGACATAATTATACTTCTGTTGAAGATGTTGAGAGAACTGTGAGACTGTGGCTGCAGAAACAGTGTTGACTTCTTCCGAGATGGCTTCAGAAAACTTGTTCATTGTTGGCAGAAATGTATCCAATTGTCTGGTGATTATGTGGAAAAGTGAATATTGGTAATTAAAGATCATATTCTAAGGATTATTTCTGCAATTTATTTATTAAAATACTCCCAATTAATGAAGGTGGCAGCATTACTTTACATTCAATGCTCACAGTTCTGAGTGTGATGCTAAGAAGTCAGAAGATGGTGATGAGGAAGAGGAGGAGGTATCATCAACGAACGCTATCAAGGGCTAGAATGGAATTTTATCGTCTAAAATACCACCTAAGAAAGGCAAAATCCACAGTAGAAACACTCTAAAAATTCCTAAAGCTGGTAACTTTGGTCAAAACATTGACTCAGAGGTAGATGCTCTGGAAATATTATTAGATACAAGAATAGTTGATATGACTGTAGATCGTACAAATGAGTAGACCCAAAGAAAAAAATGTACATATACTGACCAGAGGTTTCTTGGTGATATGTACAAGGAAGAAATATGTGCACTAATGTGTTGCTTTATGTCAGGTAGCAGAAAAGATGGTCATCTCAACAATGAAGAAATGTGGTGTGGCTCATCTGTGTACAAATGTATTAGTCTCAAATGAGGTTCACATTTCTTATAAATTGTCTGAGATTTTATGATAAGACCAAGAGAAATAAGGACGACAAATTTTCACATATTCGTGAGCTCTGGACAGCTTTTGTTAGTAGCTGCTGCTCAAGTTATTCTCCTCATATGTATCTAACAATTGATGAGCAGCTTTTAGAATTTCATGGCAAATGCCCATTCTGTGTTTACATTGTCTTGAAACCAGATAAATATGGCATAAAAATAAGCTCAATGTGTGACGCCAGAACATATTATATGATAGATGCTACTCCATACATTGTGAAGGAGAACAGAAACACAAACGAAAGTCTGCCATCATACTATGTGAAAACTCTGCCCAGAACTATTCATGGGACAGGTCGACAATTGGTTCACACCTATACCTTTGGCAGACATGTTGCTGATACAGAATTTGACAATTGTTGGTATGCTGAGTAAAAATAAGGTGGAAATCCCTCCAAGCTCCCTACCCAATAGAAAAAGGAAAGTGCTATTATCAGAATTTGCTTTCCATCAGAAAAAAACACTTGTTTCCTTCACTCCTGGAAAGGAAAATCTGTTGTTCTTTTGTCTACAATGCATAGTGCTCCTGATGTTGATCAGATCACAAATAAACCTGAGATCATTGAATTTTATGATAGTGCAAAAGGAGGTGTGGATGTATTTGAGAAAATGGTACATGCGTACTCTGTTTCGAGGAGTACATGACGCTAGCCAGTTTGGATGTTTTATGGAATACTGGACCAGGCAGCAATAAATGTTTTTATCCTATTCCTTGCAAATCACAGCAAAAAGTGAAAAGAAAAGATTTTCTAAAAAATCTTGGATTTAAGGATACATGGTACTTTTATGGCTCAATATTATGTAAAAATCAACACCTATTTTTCAGGCACTGTTTATAATGTATATGTTTTACATATTTTTTGTTGATTTCAGGTAATGCAGCACACTTTCTAAACAAATTAGAAGTATTTAGAATATTTTTGAACCTGCTAAGGATTATTAAAAAAATTGCAAAGAAATTGATGCTTCCTCTAATTGAGGTACCATTTAATCCAATGTTATACATTTGAAGGAGACCAAATTTTTGCCAGATATGCATGACATGATGGCTGAGGTACTAGACTTATTGCAATAAAGCTTAGGTCTACTACATAAGTATAGAATATTGCAAGTTATAGAAAAAAATTAGAGCAATGCTTTATAAACTTTAGGAAATATCTGTACATGATTTCTGAAAAATACAGCTTGCACGAAATGGCAAATGAAGATATGAGTCCAATTAAACTGTGCCTCAGAACATTCCTGTAGCATAGTCATCATCCTGCAGCATTTTTTTCATCTTCAAGCTTCCTCTTGTCTTTCCTGTTAGCACTTCCTGCTTCTTTGGTAACTTGAAGAGGGAATCTTTCAGCTTCATGCACCCATTGTCTGTCAAAACAAGCAAGCAAATGATCTTCAATATTAGAGCGACATTTTAGTCCTAAATTTCTCAGGACTTCCAACCTTCTTATCATTCCATCATTGAAACATATCACTGCAATTAGAACACCAACTTTTAATGTATTTAGTCTTACAAAAACATTCTTCAGCAATCTTTCCCATATGCAGTGGTTGAAACTTTCATTTGTATTCTGAGTGACCCCATGAAGATATTTACTAATCAAAACAGGGTCACTCAGGTCTCTCAAAATTGGTTTTATTTCATTAATAACAGGCTCAGGAAGAGAATGTTTATGATGGTATATTTGACCACTTTCTTTTGCTTTTTGGTAACCACACCAAGAATCTGCACCTTTAGGGCAAGGTCATGAACGTGGTGGTCATCTGTGGACAACTTATGAAAGTAGGTGGCCCATACAGCTTTTCTCATTGCTATGTCATCATTCAGAGGTGCATTTGGTCGAATGGCCAGTCCATAATAACTGTGAAGAAGGTCTGTTTCAGTTTCTGTCAATCTGCCATGGCCAGACAGAGATTTTCCATGAGATAGCAACTTTCCTTTCATTTCTCTTTGTAGCTTCCTCAGTCTACCACCCATCCTGTTTCGCACATGTCCACAACACTCCAGTTTTTTTACATAGGTATTACCATAAACACTGAACTCATTAATTTTATTGAAAGCTTTAGAACCCCCATTGCCTAGGTTCTTCATATATGCCCTTATAAAAGGGCACCGACCTCGGAAATATTTTTAGATTTCCATCACGCTCCATATCTCCACCGTAAACATCATAATTCTTAGAACACTGATGTTCAATATGTCCTTCATTGTTACCATGGCAGGTGTGGCAGTACTTAGCACTCAACATCAACAACTTTTCCATTCTCCAGAGAAGTAGCACTTACAACACCATTCAAGAAATGATGTTCTTGAAGTCGCCATGCCCCATGCCATGTCATGTCCCATCAAGTGCAACAACAATGTCCCTGTTTCCACTAATATTTACAGTTTCTTCCACTGCACATTTCACAGATGCTTTAGACACAAATGTCAAGGCACCTAAAAGTATTTTTATGTACTTGATGAACCTACTGGGAGGAGGAGGAGGAGGAGGAAGGTCCATCAAACCACAAAATGTTTGAGCAGTCTTTTTTCCTTTTCCTATTGCACACATTGCATACATATCATATGAATTATGCACAATGTTCAAAGTAATTTTCGAGGTAGATTTATTGCAGGATCTACACAGAAAAACTAATTTTGACACTAAGCACTTCCTGCTACTTGCACTGTCTTATTTTTCTCAACAGTAAGTCATAGGTGACAGCATTAAGTGCTTTGTCAATAATGTGACCTCGTGGCTTCCTTGGCATATTTCAGCATATCAGTTCTTTTAATTGGTGCATTGTTTGGGCTATGGTGTTTACCAAAACTAGCAGGCTTTCTGTGAGTTCCACTGATTTGGACTAGCAGGCAGTGAAGTGCCACAGAAAAGTGCCCAGATGAAAGATACTTTCTTTTCTTTAAGAATATTGACCCTAAAAATAATATCATGCCGCAATATGACTACCCTTCAGGAATTATCTAACACATACAAACACACTAGCCACCATGATAAAACTGGGCTTCTGAATTACTTACTGTTTTGTAGTAAGTAACCTTCCTATCACAGAAACTAACATGTGATCCTGCCCACCTGGTTGGCCATGCAGTCTAATGCACAGCTTTCCGGATTGAGAAGGAGCGCCTGATCCCCGGCATGAGTCAGCCCGGCGCACTTGTGCCGAGGTCCGGTGATCCAGCCAGTCTGTGGATGGTTTTTAGGCAGTTTTCCATTTGCCTCGGTGAACGTGGGCTGGTTCCCCTTATTCCACCTCAGCTGCACTATGCCAGCGACTACTGGACAAAAAAGTTCTCCACATACCCGTAAACCACCATTACTCTACCACACAAACATAGGGGTTACACTCGTCTGGTGTGAGGTGTTCCCTGGGGAGGGAGCCGAACCGCACAATAACCCTGAAAGAGGGGTTCAGTGCTGGGCGGAGGAGGAGTGAAGTGGACTGCGGTAGTCATCGTGGGATTGTGGACCACTGCGGCTGCAGCAGGGACGGAGTCTCTCCATTGTTTCTAGGCCCCCGGTTAACATACTATACAATACAATACAACATGTGATCCTACAAACACATCCTATGTTATGCCTTATAGGCAAACAAGGTACAAGGAGCATGCTTGACTGCAGACTGCAATTCACAACACTGTTCTTTGAAGAAGCTGAGAACACATAATTTTTCCTAAACATTGCATGAAACATGGCACTGTCACTGCTGGTCCGAAGTTCTCAGTGGAAACTTACCTTCTGGCACCTAAAAGAAATCTACTAGAATACTGTCACCAATCTCACACTATTGAAATACCTGAACGACATGAGAAATATTTCTTATAGAAGCAATGATTGTGTTGAAAGCACAGTTATACAGTCAGTTATTTTTACCACACACACACACACACACACACACACATATATATATATATAAAATAGAAAGAAACTTCCACATGGGAAAATTATATTAAAAACAAAGATTCCAAGACTTACCAAGCGGGAAAGTGCCAGCAGACAAGCACATTAACAAAACACACAAACACACACACAGAATTGCTAGCTTTTGAGAGGGAAAGACGAAACGATGTGGGTTTTAAGGGAGAGGGTAAGGAGTCATTCCAATCCCGGGAGCGGAAAGACTCCTTACCCTCTCCCTTAAAACCCACATCCTTTCATTTTTCCCTCTCCTTCCCTCTTTCCTGACGAAGCAACTGCCAGTTGCGAAAGCTCGTAATTCTGTGTGTGTGTTTGTGTGTTTTGTTCATATGTCTGTCTGCCGGCGCTTTCCCGCTTGGTAAGTCTTGGAATCTTTGTTTTTAATATATTTTTCCCATGTGGAAGTTTCTTTCTGTTTTATATATATATATATATATATATATATATATATATATATATATATATATATATATATATATATATATATATATAGGGAAACATTCCACATGGAATTTCCGTTCCTGGGATTGGAATGACTCCTTACCCTCTCCCTTAAAACCCACATCCTTACATCTCTCCCTCTCCTTCCCTCTTTCCTGATGAAGTAACCGTTGGATGCGAAAGCTTGAATTTTGTGTGTATGTTTGTGTGTCTATCTGCCAGCTCTTTTGTATGGTAAGTCACATCATTTAGAGGGAAACATTCCGCGTGGGAAAAATATATCTAAAAACAAAGATGCTGTAACTTACCAAACAAAAGCATTGGTATGTTGATAGAGACAATAAACACACAAACACACACACAAATTTCAACCTTTCACAAGCCAAGGTTGCTTCATCAGGAAAGAGGGAAGGAGAGGGAAAGACGAAAGGAAAGGGAGAGGGTAAGGAGTCATTCCAATCCTGGGAGCGGAAAGACTTACCTTAGGGGGAAAAAAGGACAGGTATACACTCGCACACACACACATATCCATCCACACATATACAGACACAGGCAGACATACGTAAATATGTTGTTCTACAAGATCCATGGGAGCCTAAGAGTCGATCACGTCTTGTGGAGGGAGATACAGCGAGGAAACAGCGATCCTCTGACACTGATGAATTTCGACAGCAACTGCTTGCTGGTCGGTAGCAAGGGGGAGAACACAGGAGTGATACACGTTATTGACAAACACAGCAACACACCCCTTGGCCCTGTCTCCAGTCAGGTCATCCTTCCGGTGCAGGGTATAGCTGCGTAGCACAGGAGTGTCAGTGGCTTTAAAATGTGCTTCTTGTAAACACAGGCACACTGTGTGTAATACAGGGTCATAGTTCTTCAAAGACACATGTTATAAAATTGTACAAAAATTGTACATTTGGGAGCAACATACTAACGAACTGTTAAAGCCCCTAAACAAGTCTGTGTTTGCAATGCAAATGATGTCAGACATTGGAGATATAAATATAAAAACTGGCATATTTTGCTTATTTTCTCTCCATTATTTCATATGGTATCATATTTTGGGGTAACTCCACAAACAAAGCAAAACTTTTTAGAGTACAGAAGCGTATAATAAGGGTAATGAGTAGTGTAAATCCAAGAACATCATGTCAAAACCTATTCAAAGAATTGGGCATATTAACCACAGCTTCTCAGTATATTTATTCTTTAATGAAGTCTGTTGTAAATAATACATCTCTTTTCCCAGCCAACTGCTTAGTATACAGTATCAATACTAGGAATAAGAACAATATACATAAAGATTTAAAATCACTTACTCTTGCCCAGAAAGGAGTCCAGTATTCAGCAATGCATATTTTCAATAAGTTACCAGCAACCATTAAGAGTATAGTTTCAGACAAGGCACAATTTAAACATAATTTAAAAGAATTTTTGGTGGTCAACTCCTATTCCATCCATGAGTTTCTCAACAAGTGCAGTAGACCATTTTAATGAAAATTTATTATACTTTAATTTTTGACAAAACTTGGTTGTCACAGCCAAGTAACTACCTACTGTGTTAATGATGAATGTATGGAAAGCACATGTAAGTCTTAAGTCTGTAAATAGTGGAAGTTTAATTTTAAATCTTGTACATAATCTGACTGTTCTTAACTGAGGATCACTGAAATGAAGAATTTACTTTAATTTTTGACAATACTTGGTTGTAATAGCCAAGAACCTAGCATATGTCTGAATGATGGATTTAATGAAAGCAGATGTAAGTATTAAACCTGTAAATATTAATAGTTTGAATTTAATTCATGTACATAATTTTACTGTTTATTGACTGAGGATCATTAAAATTACTGAAACTCAAGTTTTACTGATACATTTTTGTAATGTGTTTATCTGACATGTTCCACACCCAGGAGGATTCCCTCTTTTATGGGTCTATGGAATGAATAATTAATCTAATCTAATCTACATTTATACTTAATTTGATTAGGGGACGACTTGCAAAGAAATGTAAAAGATTATTTCTCAGTTGATTATCGAAACCCATTTAAATATATGGGCGAAAGAGTCAGCCTTCAAGAACCCTGTCGTGCAGGACTGTGTGCCACAAAGAGCGCAGATTCGCCATGTGATGGGGCAATTCACAGGCTTCTATTGTGCTGAATGAGGCCGAAGCGCTGTAGTGTGCGAGTGAGACAGATGAGAACCTATGTCATAGTGAAATCCTGTATAAGCTGTTTGTGGCCAGGGAGACGTGGCAGTGTTAAATATGGCAGACCTAAGATTGGCCATAAGGGGAGACATCTACGAAAACTATTTAATTTTGTAGTAATTCAGGGCATTAAGCCACAGTAATTTTAATCTACCATCCTTCATAACTTTTTATGGTGATCCCAATAAAACTCACATATTGATTGTATGTATAATAGTTTAAGATTTACTGTTAAAGAGAAATTGACAAGTTTTTGTAAGGGTCTACAGGTTTGCACCTAGCTGTACAGTACGTAACACGCGCTCGCCAGCCAACCTTTCTTGGAATACTGACAATTTGCTTGGTCAGCAGACATGCGTCCGACCACAGTGCGCCACAAGGGAGTAAGCCATAGGCCGCCGTCCACAGCGTGCTGTATAACCAGCACGGCCTCTGGCGCGAATTTGTCTCTTTTCTTAGCTCACCATGGAGCCTTTCGATACGACCGTAATTAGCCGGTGTTAGGATATCAGACACAGTGATGATGGTTGCGCGTAGTGTGCGTGTTTTATAATCATCTTTTGTTAATAAACTGTTTAAACTTACTTCTTGGTTTTTGCGTATTCTGTACCTCAGGGACCCATTGCTTACGAATACTGACAAATATTTTGTGTAATTATCATTCGGGGGTAAAAACACAAACAAACTCCTTATATTTTGTAACAAAGACTTGAATGCTAAAATCTGAATGCTTTGGTCGATCTTAACGATCGACATTTGATATGGAAGAGCATAATTAAAATGGCAGATGTAAATACAACACTGTAACTTTATTTGTTTAAAAGATATGTAAATCCATTGAAACTTTGCGCTTAGAAGACGATGCCATTTGGGTGATAACCCATGAAGATTTCATAGCTAAATTTAAATTATCAGTATTTTCAGTTAAGCATCAGATCACCATTTCCTCCACGCAATGCACATTGAACCATGGCAGCATGACACCTTATTGAATCATTAGGTAACAGAATATTTATTACAAAGTTTAGTGCATAATAGTTACTTTTGTTCTTCATTTATTTATCACAAAGCAAATTGGTGTAAGGCTGCTGGGCGTGACATTCAAAGCTAAGAAGGAAATTGTATTGGTTTTATGTAAAAGAATTTAACGTTTATTATGTAATGGGTATTATTGTTACTTTATATAGAATGTGAAAGTGGCCAAGCTTTGATTACTTAAATATGTTAAAAACGTAAAATAATGTAGAGTAAGCTGTAGCCAATCAGATGGATGGCTTCAGGAAAGGGAACTGTCCGAGTCAGTTGAGCGACGATGTTCGGCATGCGGGGGGCGCAGCGGGGGACGGGCACAGGTTAAGAGCTGGTACAGACGCCAAAGGGTACAGTGCTGGTGTAGACGCAAAAGCGGATGGTCCGTCTTTAGGTAGCTAGGAAGTGAAACGACTTAGAAAATTTTGCGTTGTGTGGTATCGCGGGACTTCGTCTCTGATCGGTGAGCAGCCGTGCGCCTGGTGTGAACCCTTAATTTTTCACATAGTTAACGAGGTGGAGCACTGGACTTGTTATTCGCAATGAGATTGTGAACGATCGAACTGTGTCAAATGGATATGCACTCGAGTGTAATTGTAATTCTAAATATGACCACTTTCGATTTTTGCTAGCTTTCTAAATAAACATTATTCTAACCAAATTGCAACTGTGTGGCCTACATCATGTATAGGTCGTTAATTTAGCTCTTGATATTATCATTACTGTTGTTGTATGTTATATTAACGTTATGTTACATACAATTTCGCAAACTTGCCATCAGCTAGACAATTTAACCAAAGGGTCACAAGTGTGGCCGGCCGGGGTGGCCGAGCGATTCTAGGCGCTTCAGTCTGGAACCGAGCTCAGAGCCATTTGTCACAAGTGTCTAATTTAGGGCGTGTAGTGCGACACTTGTGGTTCAACCTCTAGACGAGTTTGAGCCAAGACATTTCGATGAAGAGGAACTGCATGTGAGCCCGAAAATCTCTGGGATGTTAACTCGCAATACAGGGTGGTCCATTGATCGTGACCGGGCCAAATATCTCATGAAATAAGCGTTAAAACGAAAAATCCACAAAGAACGAAACTTGTCTAGCTTGAAGGGGAAAACCAGATGGCACTATGGTTGACCCGCTAGATGGCGATGCCATAGCTCAAGCGGATATCAACTGCATTTTTTAAAATAAGAACCCCCATTTTTTATTACATATTCGTGTAGTACATAAAGAAATATCAATGCTTTAGTTGGACTCTTCGTCTAAAATTGAGAGGTTCGCGTCGCTGTATGCAACTGAATGGGTGTGCCTGATTTTGGCATTGAAAACGCATTGGCTTACTCTATATTGCACTTTTCTGAGTTCTTCGTTGTGTTTGGGCTTCGGATTTGGCTTGAGACGCGTATGAGCGACATTCTCGTTGAAGAAGTTAGTTGTCAGCCAAGGACGACGTTGGTTGGTTGGTTGATTTGGTGGAAGAGACCAAACAGCGAGGTCATCTGTCTCATCGGGTTAGGGAAGGATGGGGAAGGAAGTCGGCCAGGCCTTTCAAAGGAACCATCCCAGCATTTCTTTAAAGCGATTTAGGGAAATCACGGAAAACCTAAATCAGGATGGCCGACAAGGAATTGAACCATCGTCCAAGGAGGACGAGTTGAAACATCTCCTTAGAAAAATTAAAGAATTACTGTGCTGATAAACCTCTTACATTATCTGATTTTCAAACAGCTGAGCAGAACTGAAGACATTTAGCTCTTTACCTATTCTGATCAACACTAAACTGACACACAATGTTTTTAGCGCAACGCAATCTGACTTTCAATAATCCCTACAAAAGAATGGCCCTGACTAACATTAACCTATACCTTTCACAAATCACTTACCTCACAAAAATCTTCGTTACTCGACTTCTGCAATACAGCGAGCGCCACTACTGCCAGCTAAATAAAAGATTCAAACTACTGAAGGCACTAACTACTGATAGGCATAGTTAGCAAATGAAAGATTTTGATAGAGAACAAACAATGTATTTACCTTGTTGTTGTTGTTGTTGTTGTGGTCTTCAGTCCTGAGACTGGTTTGATGCAGCTCTCCATGCTGCTCTATCCTGTGCAAGCTTCTTCATCTCCCAGAACCCACTGCAACCCACATCCTTCTGAATCTGCTTAGTGTAGTCATCTCTTGGTCTCCCTCTATTATGTTTACCCTCCACGCTGCCCTCCAATAGTAAATTGGTGATCCCTTGATGCCTCAGAACATGTCCTACCAACCGATCCCTTTTTCTGGTCAAGTTGTGCCACAAACTTCTCTTCACCCCTATCCTATTCAGTACTTCCTCATTAGTTATGTGATCTACACATCTAATCTTCAGCATTCTTCTGTAGCACCACATTTCGAAAGCTTCTATTCTCTTCTTGTCCAAACTATTAATCGTCCATGTTTCTCTTCCATACATGGTTACACTCCATACAAATACTTTCAGAAAAGACTTTCTGACACTTAAATCTATACTCGATGTTAACAAATTTCTCTTCTTCAGAAACGCTTTCGTTGCCATTGCCAGTCTACATTTTATATCCTCTCTACTTCGACCATCATCAGTTATTTTGCTACACAAATAGCAAAACTCCTTTACTACTTTAAGTGTCTCATTTCCTAATCTAATTCCCTCAGCATCACCTGACTTAATTCGACTACATTCCATTATCCTCGTTTTGCTTTTGTTGATGTTCATCTTATATCCTCGTTTCAAGACACTATCCATTCCGTTCAACTGCCCTTCCAAGTCCTTTGCTGTCTCTGACAGAATTACTATGTCATCGGCGAACCTCAAAGTTTTTATTTCTTCTCCATGGATTTTAATACCTACTCCAAATTTTTCTTTTGTTTCCTTTACAGCTTGCTCAATATACAGATTGAATAACATCGGGAAGATACTACAACTCTGTCTCACTCCCTTCCCAACCACTGCTTCCCTTTCATGTCCCTCTACTCTTATAACTGCCATCTGGTTTCTGTACAAACTGTAAATAGCCTTTCGCTCCCTATATTTTACCCCTGCTACCTTCAGAATTTGAAAGAGACTATTCCAGTCATCATTGTCAAAAGCTTTCTCTAAGTCTACAAACGCTAGAAACGTAGGTTTGCCCTTCCTTAATCTAGCTTCTAAGATAAGTCGTAGGGTCAGTATTGCCTCACGTGTTCTAACATTTCTACGGAATCCAAACTGATCTTCCCCGAGGTCTGCTTCTACTAGTTTTTCCATTCATCTGTAAAGAATTCGCGTTAGTATTTTGCAGCTGTGACTTATTAAACTTATAGTTCGGTAATTTTCATATCTGTCAACACCAGCTTTCTTTGGGATTGGAATTATTATATTCTTCTTGAAGTCTGAGGGTATTTCGCCTGTCTCATACATCTTGCTCACCATATGGTAGAGTTTTGTCAGGACTGGCTCTCCCAAGGCCGTCAGTAGTTCCAATGGAATGTTGTCTACTCCGGGGGCCTTGTTTCTACTCAGGTCTTTCAGTGTTCTGTCAAACTCTACACGCAGTATCTTATCTCCCATTTCGTCTTCATCAACATCCTCTTCCGTTGCCATAATATTGTCCTCAAGTACATCGCCCTTGTATAGACCCTGTATGTTCTCCTTCCACCTTTCTGCTTTCCCCTAGTGAGATAAGCCTCTACATCCTTACATTTGTCCTCTAGCCATCCCTGCTTAGCCATTTTGCACTTCCTGTCGATCTCATTTTTGAGACGTCTGTATTCCTTTTTGCCTGCTTCATTTACTGCATTTTTATACGTTCTCCTTTCATCAATTAAATTCAATATTTCTTCTGTTACACAAAGATTTCTACAAGCCCTCGTCTTTTTACCTACTTGATCCTCTGCTGCTTTCACTACATCATCCCTCAAAGCTACCCATTCTTCTTCTACTGTATTTCTTTCCCCCATTCCTGTCAATTGCTCCCTTATGCTCTCCTTGAAACTCTGTACAACCTCTGGTTCTTTTAGTTTATCCATGTCCCATCTCCTTAAATTCCCACCTTTGTGCAGTTTCTTCCGTTTTAATCTACAGGTCATAACCAATAGATTGTGGTCAGAGTCCACATCTGCCCCTGGAAATGTCTTACAATTTAAAACCTGGTTCCTAAATCTGTGTCTTACCATTATATAATCTATCTGATACCTTTTAGTATCACCAGGCTTCTTCCATGTATACAGCCTTCTTTTATGATTCTTGAACCAAGTGTTACCTATGATTAAGTTGTGCTCTGTGCAAAACTCTACCAGGCGGCTTCCTCTTTCATTTCTTTGCCCCAGTTCATATTCACCTACTGCGTTTCCTCCTCTCCCGTTTCCTACTACCGAATTCCAGACACCCATGACTATTAAATTTTCATCTCCCTTCACTATCTGAATAATTTCTTTTATTTGATCATACATTTCTTCAATTTCTTCATCATCTGCAGAGCTAGTTGGCATATAAACTTGTACTACTGTAATAGGTGTGGGCTTCGTATCTATCTTCGCCACAATAATGCGTTCACTATGCTGTTTGTAGTAGCTTACCCGCATTCCCATTTTTCCTATTCATTATCAAACCTACTCCTGCATTACCCCTATTTGATTTTGTGTTTATAACCCTGTAGTCACCTGACCAGAAGTCTTGTTCCTCCTGCCACCGAACTTCACTAATTCCCACTATGTCTAACTTTAACCTATACATTTCCCTTTTTAAATTTTCTAACCTACCTGCCCGATTAAGGGATCTGACATTCCACGCTCCGATCCGTAGAACGCCAGTTTTCTTTCTCCTGATAACGACATCCTCTTGAGTATTCCCGCCCGGAGATCCGAATGAGGGACTATTTTACCTCCGGAATATTTTACCCAAGAGGACGCCATCATCATTTAATCATACAGTAAAGCCGCATGCCCCCGGGAAAAATTACGGCCGTAGTTTCCCCTTGCTTTCAGCCGTTCGCAGTACCAGCACAGCAAGGCCCTTTTGGTTATTCTTACAAGGCCAGATCAGTCAATCATCCGGACTGCTGCCCTTGCAACTACTGAAAAGGCTGCTGCCCCTCTTCAGGAACCACACATTTGTCTGGCCTCTCAACAGATACCCCTCCGTTGTGGTTGTACCTACGGTACGGCTATCTGTATCGCTGAGGCACGCAAGCCTCCCCACCAACGGCAAGGTCCATGGTTCATGGGGCGAGGGTATTTACCTTAATAGTGTTCAAAAATCATATTATATATCCAGTATTTTAAATTTACTCTCTCTGATGGACACACCTCCAGATCATCCGCTTTCAAAACCCCGCCTTTTCTCTCCCCACATCCACCAGTGCTGGCGGCTCACCTCCAACTGCGCAACGCTACGCGCTATTAACAGCCAGCTGCCCAACACTACAATAGCCAACAACAATGCAAACCAGCCACAGACTGCACAACGCACAGTCAGTGATTTTCATACAGAGCGCTACGTGACGTTACCAATATAAAAACCTAATCAGCCTTACTTACAGAGTTGGTCTTAATCGTATCATTCATCTAGCAGCATGTCTGTCATAGATAACCATGAGATTATCAGTGAGTTCATGAATGTTACAGTCTACTATGGGCTTTGTGATTATTTTATGCCACTGGATTTCTGAGTAGCTCACTGTCAGAGTATCACGATATACATGTTTAATGTTACTACAAGTTGTATAACAGTATTTGAGCTTTGGGGACTGTGAGGAACAGTCCAAGAATACTACATCATGTGCTGATTGTGTGAGATTTGAAGTCGAAGTTCGACCTTTATGTCCTACTTTGTCAATCTTTTTTGTTAAGATGACATCTAAAAAGTTACTGTGTTACTGTGCGTCCAGTATTGTGTGTGCTACAATGGAAGAGTGGCGAAGTTGTCGCAGTTAAACAATCTTCTCAGGTTTACTGAGGAGGGAGTGCTTATCACTAAATCAATCTTTACATCTGGCGTTACGACATAGTGCCTGTGTTGAAGTGAATGTCTTTCTGACTGGAATAACGCCACTGAACTGATTTTTGACGGCTTATGTACGGCACCAATTAAACACTTCTGGCTCTGTGGACGTATTTCGACGAACGTGGACTCTGTCTGTCTTTGTTCATTAGGGTTCAACGTGCTGAAGACAGATTTTCCTTCAGACCACACATAAGCGCTGACACACCCACGACACTTATCTTGCCTCTTAGCCCTAACAAATGAATACACCAGGAGGTGAACAGATGCAGAAGATACTTGTGGCTTTAGCCACAATGTAGTAAAGAGAATTGCGTCACATTTTAGTTGATGGAAAACAAGGCTCAGTCCCTCGTAATGTGTTGACAGGGACTGGTCATTATAATGCGCCACTAAGAGCTCCTAAGCGACTTGCTGTGGGCAGTTTGAGAGTTTCGTCACCACATGCGGCAAAGGACATAATTCTGAGAAGCAGCATACCTCAGGAGTGACGAGCACTTCGCAGACCCTACCAGATTTTTAAAGTAATCTTATTTATTAGGTTCCGCTATCTGATTCACTGTGTTTTTAGGGCTTATTTTTTAAGTCACCAAAACTTGGGATAGATGAAAGATCATTGTACTTCTTTGCCGAACTAAATAAATCTTTGTCTTAACGTGCAATCTTACCCTGTTCTCTTCGTCATCATACGTACATGTTGGAGTGAAAAGATGAATTTGATTTTTTTCTGAAGAACTAAATTTTAGATTACACAACTTGGGAAATGAATTTTGTAAGAATTATTAATTTAAACCAGTAAGAAGATTCTTCCTCTCAGTGGCAAACATTTAGGTCAGTAAAACATCGGAAGCTTAAGTTCGCCATCTTATCCAACTTACCCGTATTCTTTGGATTTTGTTGGTCTCTACAAGTTAATTTCTCAGGCGTACCAGAATGTAATTCCACAGAAAAATACTGAGGACGACATGGGTTGATCGAGAAACTAATAAGAGTTACTGAAGAAAATTGGAGTGGAAAGGACTTTATGAACAATTTGATTAAAAGGAAGAATAATTAAACTAAACTCCGCCCCAACAGGCCATGAAGGTTCAACGACATCGACCGGCAGCCGTGTCATCCTTAGATCACAGGCGTCACTGGATGCGGATATGGGGGGGGGGGGGGGGGCATGTGTTCAGCACACCGCTCTGCTTACAGTATGTCAGTTTACGAGACCGGACCCGCTGCTTCCCAATCAAGTAGCTCCTCAGTTTGCCTCACAGGGGCTGAGGGAACAGCGCTCGGCAGACCGAATGGTGACCCATTCAAGCACTAGCCCAGCCCGACAGCGCTCAACGTCGGTGATCTGACGGAAACTGGTGTTACCACTGCGGCAAGGCGATTGGCTTGAAAGAAAGGGTAGTTGATAAAAACATCCTGAAGCCACAAGGACATGTTAATTTGATAACGAAAGTGGATGGGGGAGGGGACCCACAATTACGACCAAGACTGACTATAGTAAGCGGGGTAAAATGCGAGGGTTGCTCAGAAAGTAATGCACCGCACCTCTTTTTCTCCCAGCCGAAAACAATGCTACGAACGCCAAACGTTACATATGTATTATCTGAAGTCTCCTGAGTGAGCGCGCTAAGTTTCCGTCACTTCTGACAGATAACATAGCTGCAGGACAGTTTCAAAATGGCGTCTGTAGGTGATGTACGCTACAAGCGACGTGCCATCATAGAATTTCTCAGTGCAAATAAAGAAACTGTGGGCAATATTCACAGACGCTTGTGCAAAGTCTATGGAGAATCTGCTGTCGACAGAAGTACGGTTAGTCACTGGGTACGGAGAGTGAGGTCATCAGATGGCGTTCGGCGGAACTCCACGATTTGCAGATGTCGGGGAGACCATCCACGGCTGTCATACATATTGGAGCGAGCTGATGTTGTCATTCGCGAGGACAGACGTATTACGACTCGGCAGTTGGTGCTGCATCTGTCAGTCAGCAAAGAAAGAGAGGATGCAATTATGTGCACTCAGAGATGTTCAAAAGTGTGTGCAAGATGAGTCCCGCGGTGTCTAACGGTGGAGCACAAATCGCACAGAAAAAACATGTCTTTATTTGTTGCATCATTCTGAAACTGAGGCGAGGCCTTCTTGACCCGGATTGCGACAGGTGATGAAACCTGGCTTCACCATTTTGAGCCCGAAACAAAAGGACAGTCGATGGAATGGCGCCATTCCCAATCCCCACAGAAGAAAAATTCAAAGCAACTGCTACCGCCGGTAAGGTCATGATCGCCGTGTTGTGAGACTGTGAAGGCGTGATTCTCATTGATGTGATGTCAGCAGGCTGTACTATTAACTGAGAAGCATATATCAAGACATTAACAGAACTCAAGATGCGCTTCCGGCGACTTCAGCGCCACAGCAAGCCAGGAGATGCTTTGCTGCAACATGATAACGCTCATTCCCACCCAAGCCTGAGGACTGCTGAACACATCGCACAACAGGGTTGGACAATGTTACCCCATCCTCCCTCCAGACCTGACCTAGCCCCCTCGGACTTGACTGGGCCATTAAAGGATGCCATTCGCGGAAGACATTTTGAGGATGATGAGAAGGTGATTCACACAGTGAAGTACTGGCTCCACCACCAGGTCAAGGATTGGTATCGACAGGGCATACACTCCCTTGTTTCGCTCTAGGGGAAGCCCATAGAAAGGGATGGAGATTGTGTGGAAAAATAGAGTGTGTAGATAAAACAACGTTCTTTCGTATGTGTAATTCTCATTATGTTCAATAAAGAATTGCTGAAGAAAACAATGCGGTGCATTACTTTCTGGACAACGCTCGTAGATGTATGTTGTAGTTGTTACGTAGGTATGCATAAGCTAGACCAGCTTGTAGAGCTATTACTTCAGAGCAGTCGTGAGACTGATGACACCATCCACCAGAGTGGACAACTGCACTTAGTGCTTCCTGATGTTCAGTCGCTAATTGTGGACTTGGGCACAGTTGACTTCTGTGATATCTCTCACAACATGCCAAAACAAGTGCCACTATAATCATTCGAACGTCTCGAGCGAGTCGTGCTGATGGAAAATACTTTTATGATTGTGAAACACCAAGGATGCAGTTTAATACTTCTCTCGGGCCGCCCTTGTATCTTTAACGGACGAGAAAAAAAATGCTTACAGTTGTTGGCAGCTGATGTGGAAATTCTTGGTTCGACACCCATTACCAACTCAAATTTTTGAAGCGGAAACGGGGAGTAGGGGCCTACAGCCCCGTGAGGCCAAATGAGAAGCCGCCGATAAAAGCTGAAGGGCTTGCACCGAGATGGTACAAACACTGTGGGTTCTCGGAAACTTTTGACCGCACAGTCCATTTGCACACAAAACTATCAATGGCCTATCATGTTTTAACAATAGTATTAGAAAGCTACTTGGAAGAAGAAGAGACCCACATCATCGATTCTGTAAAAGCCTTAATAACAGAGAAACGCTAAAAGGAATTAAACTCAACCATTAACACACTTATAAGGAAATGACTCAACGAGCAGAAAGAAAAACTCAGTTTAATAAATTGTCAAACATCCCAGAAATACTTGTCGTATTCAGTTCAGTTAATAGGTCTTAATCATAGGTTAATCTGGTGATTCAAATCCACTGTTCAACTGCTACGTGTATTCCGCGGTAGATTCAGCAAGAAGCCGCATCTGCACAAGCAGATTTATGACTGGCATACAGAATTCTTGGAAATTGGGTGTATATGCAAAGGGAAGACCACTGATCGACCACGCAGGTCTGATGAAAATGTTTATCTTATCCGGTATACGCTCATACACAGCCCTCGGAAGTCCACAAGACGGTCGGGCTAGGAGCTTCAAAATCCTCAGTCTATGACGTGGCGTGTTCTGAAACGTAGTCTGCATGTGAAGCCTTACAAGGTACAGTTACTGCAGCAATTACGTTGCGGTGACGATAACAGAAGGTACGAATTTCGTATTTCAGTTCTTCAGGATATGGCAGAGGACACTTTCTTCGACCGACTCATCTTTTCGGGCGAATCTACGTTTCATATATCGAGTAAAATACACAGCGATAATGTAAGAATTTGGAGATCACAAAATCATGGTGCCGTCGTCGAACATGAAAAAGACTCATCGAAACTGAATGTGTTTTGCGCCGTTTCTGTTCACAAAGTTTAAGGATATTTATTTTCGTGGGGGAAACTGTGACAGGAATCTCATGCCTGGACACGCTGCAAAATTTGTTTCTTTCCTCAACTGTAAGAAGTTTCCAATGATTGCATTTTTATGCATGACGGCACCTTGAGGTGGAGCGTTATCTTAACGTCATCCCAAACGTTGGATTGGGAGAGGTGTACAACAAAATCTTATTTTCTGTGGAAGCACACAAATGACAGAGTCTTTGTCCCATCTATGTCAGCTACACTTCAAGAGCTGAGAAATCGATTTGTTGAACCTGTCGATTCAACAAAGAGAGACATATTGATTTGGGTGCGGAATTTAATAGACTAACGTTTCGATGTTTCTCGAGCAACGCATGGTGCTCATATTGAGTGAATGATATAGTGTCTGTAAGAACATAAGACTACACACTGATATGCGCAATGTGTTTCCATGTTTCACAGTTTGTCTATAATAGACAACTGAAATCTGTTCTTTTTTTAAGATGAGTAATTGCCGAGTTCAAAAGCAATTTTAGTCCCACTGTAACGTCAAGGCCACTAACTTTGAGTGTACTGCCTGTTACATTTCCTATTGATCAGACAACAAGACTGACCTCTCCTCTAGCAGTTGTTTATCAAAGGTCACTGGGGCAACGCAGGGTCGTTCCCATAAAGGGCACAGGCAGCCTCCTGGCACAGGTAATTCTTGTTTTTAAGAATGGTCGCACAGAGCAGCACATTAGCAAATTGTACTGCTCTCGTCGCTTTATCGCAGAATTTGAGACGTCCTTGGTGCTCCCATATGAGCACTATTTAGGAGGGCGAGCAATTTTTTATGTAGGAAGCCACTCATAATGAGCAATCGACAATCGCGTCTGTTCACGAGATCGAGAAGGCTGTGTACCTGTTTGTGCTGTTCTGGTTTAGGACTCTCAGTACGCAGAGAGTTCGTTGGGTTGCAGCTGTTATAAGCAAAAGAATCGTTTCAGATAATTATGGGAGGACTGATGATATTCATGATATGTACGAATGACTTACTAAATAACGACGGTAGCTTTATGAGACTGTTTATGAATGATACTATTATACAAGATACCACAAATTGCGAAAAAAACGAAATTATTGTTGTAAAATCCAGAAAGACTCTCAGATTTTTAGCATTTGGTACAATGATTGCCTTCTAACCCACTTTTCGCAATGGCATGAAAATATTAAGATTTAATAATATTCAGTAAACCTGCTCGAATAATTCTCAATACCTCTAGAACACAAAAGATTGCTGGTTATACGTTTCATGATTTAATGATTCACAAAATTTGTCTAAATTGATTGCTACTTATTTGTTTCTCTTATTCATGGTTTACTGTTGGCATGATAATTCCTGCTTTAAGAAGAAAAATCGAAGACTGTGATTTAAGATATTCACGAACAAAAGGAATGAATCATTGGAAGACTTTTCTCATGGTCCTTTTCATTTTCAATGACTCCATTTGAAGTACAATCCACAATACACACAACTGCAAAATTCAAATTTTCCAACAAACATGTCCGCCTTAGAACCGCAACAGGCCTCAACGCACTTGCCTCACAACCACAGACATGCACAAAAAAAGTGAGTAGAGATATAGTTAGCTATGCAAAGTTGTTATTTCAGAATGAAATCGATATACACAAACAAGGAAAACTTTACCTATAGTTTATAATTTTGATTTTGCTATTGTGATTGGCATTATTAATGTTCCAAGTAATCATAAAAATTGTAATACTACTAATAATAATACTAATAAATGCTACTGATGATTTCAGAATTATAATACATTACGACCCCTGCCCAAATGGTTCAAATGGCTCTGAGCACTATGAGACTTAACATCTGAGGTCATTAGTCCCCTAGAACTTAGAACTACTTAAACCTAACTAACCTAAGGACATCACACACATCCATGCCCGATGCAGGATTCGAACCTGCGACCGTAGCACTCGCGCAGTTCCGGACTGAAGCGCCGAGAACCGCTCGGCCACAGCGGCCGGCACGCCTGCTGCCATTGTTGTTGGCATTATTAATGTGTTGCTTTTGCCATATGATCGAATGTATATGATCGGCAAGTTTTTAGGTGTGCATGCAAGAGTTCATGTTCGAGAACCACCATTGCTAATTGCTCTTGCGTGGAGAACTTCACAACCCACGAAGTCCACAGCGTGCGTTCAGGTATGAGACGAATGTCATTCTGTGTGCGCAGGCGACACCATAATTGCAATCAATTCTTGTCTCGTAAAACTCCATCCTAAATGATGTGATTAATCTCCGTCTCCGGGGCGCAGGTGAGGCGGCGGAGAAGCGCAGTTTTGACTGTCTCGTATTTGCTGGAGAGGCGAGAAAGATATCACGTACTGTGTCCGCATGTTCCCGTAATAACATAGCGAATTTGGCGTCATCGCTGATGTCGTCACTCGATGTGAATAAATTGTCCACTACCGTGCACCTCAAAATATGTTGGTCTGGTCTCTGCGATGTTCTCATAGGAAGATCTGCCGAAAATGTATAGTCCGTAGTGGCGGTCCATGATGCACGGGATGTGGTGTGGTAGGTGATGGAGCCGGAGGCATGAGTTCCGAAGCGACGATATTCGCGCGTGGTTGTCTCGATGATGAAATACGCATCCAACTGGTTGGACTGCCATGACTCGGTTGTAGCCCAGTTGGCAAAAAACACCTTCCATTGTTCGGCGCTGTTGCGCACTAACATAGCTCTGTTCAAGAGAGTCTCAAGGTCAAATTTTATCACACAGGATTGCTTGTGTGGTGCTTTCCATAGTAGCTGTCACAGCGCCTGAAGAAACACTACCATTGAAAACTGCGCAGCATGTGGGCACGCCGGCAGCACTGTCATTGCGGAATAGACTGATTGTTGAATTTATATGCGATCGAAATTGTCGGGAGATACCTATGTAGCTAAACAGGGTGTGTGGTTTGATTACGACGAATAACTACATGGTCCTTATGCAATGTAGAACAATATTTTTTACGTGTATACATACATAAGAATGCGAACACAATCAAGTCATCAGACCTTTTGACAGTCAGAGAGTCTGTTGTGCCAGAACCGCCTCGACCGACAGTGATGATACTTGGTGGAGGTGCGCCTCCACTCATTTTTCAAGTTAAAATAAAAAATAATGAGAAATCCTGTGCTCTTACATGAACATTGGTTTTCGTGGTGACTGGTTCATTAAATAAAATTTCAGAGTAAGAAAACTTCCCGGCGACAGAGTTCCAGTTAACCACGAATTCCGCCATGTCATGGCTTAAGCTAAACCAGCCCTGCCCCAGTCGGTAGCAAAGGCATATCATGTTTCATGTGGTTCTGGACTATGGTGCAACCTGTCATTCTACACTTGGCGCTGCCTTAGCTCAATGAGGCTGTTAAAAATGGACGCCTGAATTGGGAATCGAGCCAAATCCCTGCACACATCACTCGAGGATCAATCTCCCACGATACTAATGTGCTCGTAGTGCACGCTCATAACTGTGTTGCAATGGAAGACGCCCGACAATGTATGAGAGTTATGACTCACTCGCTAGAAGTGGATTCCAGCCTGTTCAATACCTTCATTTCCTGGCTCTGTACAATTTTGTTCGACTTCACCAGCTATCTCAACCACTCAGAGCGTATTACGATATTCTAAATGGCCCCACAAGTCCCACAGTTCAATAATACACTACTGGCCATTAAAATTGCTACACCACGAAGATGACGTGCTACAGACGCGAAATTTAACCGTCTGGAAGAAGATGCTGTGATATGCAAATGATTAGCTTTTCAGAGCATTCACACAAGGTTGGCGCCGTGGCGACACCTACAACGTGCTGACATGAGGAAAGTTTCCAGCCGATTTCTCATACACAAACAGCAGTTGACCGGCGTTGCCTGATGAAACGTTGTTGTGATGCCTCATGTAAGGAGGAGAAATGCGTACCATCACGTTTCCGACTTTGATAAAGGTCGGATTGTAGCCTATCGCGATTGCGGTTTATCGTACCGTGATATTGCTGCTCGCGTTGGTCGAGATCCAATGACTGTTAGCAGAATATGGAATCGGTGGTTTTAGGAGGGTAATACGGAACGCCGTTCTGGATACCAACAGCCTCGTATCACTAGCAGTCGAGATAACAGGCATCTTATCCGCATGGCTGTAACGGATCGTGCAGTCACGTCTCGTTCCCTGAGTCAACAGATGGGGACGTTTGCAAGACAACAACCATCTGCACGAACAGTTCGACGACGTTTGCAGCTGCATGGACTATCAACTCGGAGACCATGGCTACGGTTACCCTTGACGCTGCATCACAGACAGGAGCGCCTGCGATGGTGTAGTCAACGACGAACCTCGGTACACGAATGGCAAAAAGTCATTTTTTCGGATGAATCCAGGTTCTGTTTACAGCATCATGATGGTCGCATCCGTGTTTGGCGACATCGCGGTGAACGCACATTGGAAGCGTGTATTCGTCATCGCCATACTGGCGTATCACCCGGCGTGATAGGATAGGATGCCATTGGTTACACGTCTCGGTCACCTCTTGTTCGCATTGACGGTACTTTGAACAGTGGACGTTACATTTCAGATGTGTTACGACCCGTGGCTCTACCCTTCATTCGATCCCTGCGAAACCCTACATTTCAGCAGGATAATGCACGAGCGCATGTTGCAGGTCCTGCACGGACGTTTCTGGATACAGAAAATGTTCGACTGCTGCCCTGGCCAGCACATTCTCCAGATCTCTCACCAACTGAAAACGTCTGGTCAATGGTGGCCGAGCAACTGGCTCGTCACAATACGCCAGTCACTACTCTTGATGAAATGTGGTATCGCGTTGAAGCTGCATGGGCTGCTGTACCTGTACACGCTATCCAAGCTCTGTTTGACTTAATGCCCAGGCGTATCAAGGCCGTTATTACGGCCAAAGGTGGTTGTTATCGGTACTGATTTCTATGGATCTATGCACCCAATTTGCGTGAAAATGTAATCACATGTCAGTTCTAGTATAATATATTTGCCGAATGAATACCCGTTTATCATCTGCATTTCTTCCTGGTGTAGCAGTTTTAATGGCCAGTAGTGTATTTTGTATCCTATTGAAGTAAACACCAAAACTAGTTCATATGAGTCTTTAACTGCAAACTACTGACAGTTAATTTCTGTCACTGAGATTAAATAGTGATTACACATTAGACCTGATGAAGAAAAACCGACTCTCAATTAACTGCTTGCTTATCAGCAAACTCCTGACACGGAAAGTCCCTTTCTTGTCAGAAGGATGTAAAGATGCTTCTTACCATCATAGCCCCGATTCGTAGCCTTTTGGTAATTTTCACTATTTCAACAATATTTTAGTTCGAGAAACGTCACTGCAGAGTGTGACATTACCAGATAATTCGATTATTACTATCGTTACTACTCCTTCATTCAGCTGCTGCTATATGTGTGTTTGAAAGAAACATTCAATAATGTTTGGTCGTTTTTAAAAGAAGTTGCCCAAAAATAGGCTTCATTTCGTTCTTTCCATACCAACGGAATACTTTTTTAGTTGATTTCGGCCATATCAATTATTCATTGATTATATTAAAACTGAATTGATCGATGGAGGCGTTATTTGATAAGAAAAATCGTGTTGCATTACTTCTATTAATAGTACTTAGCAACGGCGCTTATAAAAAAGCTAAAGCCTACAGCAACTGCCAGTTCAAAATCCGGAGGATCTTAATGCCTTCTGGTAAATGCAGTGGTCATTCTTTCCAGATAACTTGGACGACATGGTTGACGTCGCCTATTTCAGGTAGTAAATGGAACAAAATATTGCAAAAGATCGAGTGTTTCCGTTGCTATAAAGTGAAATTTTTGCACTCTACGCGGTCCAGGTTCAAATTTTCGCGAAATTAGGTTAAATTTAGTGCCCACTTCAAAAATGTAGAAAAATATTACACAGTAGGAAACCTCACATCTGAGTCTGCGACCAACCAGAAATAATGCTAACACCAAGGAACACCAATTACAGTAATTTGATTTAGGGAAGACTGTTTTTCAGCGCTCTGTCTCGCCGGAAAATACGCAACTGACTTATTAGGCTGCATAATTTCACAATAAACAGTAATTTAGCGAGAAAAAACTGCTAACGGATGCGGAATTTAAAAGAGCCGTGCCTGATCTTTACTGGATCAATTCAGGTCCCAAGTAGTGCAGCATACTCATAATATTGATATCATTTCATGACTTTGTAATCATTGAATAAAATCACGTAACCTCTCAACATCAAAGCTTTCATTTCATGTTTGCCTCCCTTCTGAGACTTCCTTCTTTTGCCAGTCACGTTATGCCACTCCGATCAGAAAAATGCTGTTAGTAACCCATTCACAAACCGCTGTTTAGTACTCTTAAAAAACATTTGTCTTATGGGAACGAATATACACTGAAAGGAAAAAACGACACAAGAAAATAATTAATATAGAGTAATGAAATTTCGGGAATGCATTTGGCGAGGTAAAATATTTAAGTGATTAACATTGGAAGATCACAAGTTAATATAAGCGCGAGATATGCCATTGCAAAAGTAAAATGCTGGTGCATTAATAACCGGTTTAAACGCCAGAAAGTAACATGCAAATGTGCATGAATTGTGTTGTATAGATGCCGGATGTCAGTTTGTGGGATGGAGTTCCATGTCTGTTGCTTGGTCGGTCAATGGAGGAACGATTTATGCTGTTTGTGGATAACGCGGGGTTGTCGTCCTATGATGTCGCATATGTGCTTGACTGGAGACAGATCTGATGGTCGAGCAGGTCAAGGCAACATGTCGCTGCTCTGTAGAGCATGCTGGGTTGCAACAGCGGTATGTGAGCTGACGTTATCCTGTTGGAAAACACCACCTGGAATGTAGTTTGTGAATGGCACCGCAACAGATCGTTCCATGTCTGTTGCTTGGTCGGTCAATGGAGGAACAGTTTATGTTGTTTGTGGATGATGCGGGGTTGTCGTCCTATGATGTCGCATATGTGCTTGACTGGAGACAGATCTGATGGTCGAGCAAGTCAAGGCAACATGTCGCTGCTCTGTAGAGCATGCTGGGTTGCAACAGCGGTATGTGAGCGGACGTTATCCTGTTGGAAAACACCACCTGGAATGCAGTTTGTGAATGGCACCGCAACAGATCGTTCCATGTCTGTTGCTTGGTCGGTCAATGGAGGAACGGTTTATGCTGTTTGTGGATGACGCGGGGTTGTCGTCCTATGATGTCGCATATGTGCTTGACTGGAGACAGATCTGATGGTCGAGCAGGTCAAGGCAACATGTCGCTGCTCTGTAGAGCATGCTGGGTTGCAACAGCGGTATGTGGGCGGACGTTATCCTGTTGGAAAACACCACCTGGAATGCAGTTTGTGAATGGCACCGCAACAGATCGTTCCATGTCTGTTGCTTGGTTGGTCAATGGAGGAACGGTTTATGCTGTTTGTGGATGATGCGGGGTTGTCGTCCTATGATGTCGCATATGTGCTTGACTGGAGACAGATCTGATGGTCGAGCAGGTCAAGGCAACATGTCGCTGCTCTGTAGAGCATGCTGGGTTGCAACAGCGGTATGTGGGCTGACGTTATCCTGTTGGAAAACACCACCTGGAATGCAGTTTGTGAATGGCACCGCAACAGATCGTTCCATGTCTGTTGCTTGGTCGGTCAATGGAGGAACGGTTTATGCTGTTTGTGGATGACGGGGGGTTGTCGTCCTATGATGTCGCATATGTGCTTTACTGGAGACAGATCTGATGGTCGAGCAGGTCAAGGCAACATGTCGCTGCTCTGTAGAGCATGCTGGGTTGCAACAGAGGTATGTGGGCGGACGTTATCCTGTTGGAAAACACCACCTGGAAAGCAGTTTGGGAATGGCACCGCAACAGATCGTTCCATGTCTGTTGCTTGGTCGGTCAATGGAGGAACGGTTTACGCTGTTTGTGGATGACGCGGGGTTGTCGTCCTATGATGTCGCATATGTGCTTGACTGGAGACAGATCTGATGGTCGAGCAGGTCAAGACAACATGTCGCTACTCTGTAGAGCATGCTGGGTTGCAACAGCGGTATGTGGGCGGACGTTATCCTGTTGGAAAACACCACCTGGAATGCAGTTTGTGAATGGCACCGCGACAGATCGAATCACCAGACTGACGTACAAATTTGCAGCCAGGGCGCACGTGATAACCGCGAGAGTGCTCCTGCTGTCATACGTGTTGGTCCGATGTGTCTGGCACACAGACAGATTGGTTGCATGCCTTCAACAAGCCTTCTCCTAAACAACAAACGGCCATCACTGGCATCGAGGCAGAACTAGCTTCCATCAGGAACACAACGTACCTCCACTCTGTCCTCCAACGAGCTCTCGCTTGATATCACTGAAGTCGCAAATGGTGGTGTTTGGGTTCAGTGGGATCCACACTACAGGGTGTCTGATTCGAAACTGTCCTTGAAGTAACCGATCTGTAACAGCTCGTTGTGTCACTGTGGTGTCAACTGCTGTTCAGATTGCTGTTGCAAATGCAGTACGATTCGCCAGAGCCATACATCGATCATGATGGTCTTCCCTCTTCCCTCCGGAACCCGGTCTTCTTGCGACGGCACATTGTTGTGACCATCTCTGACAGCAATCTTGTACGGTGGCTAAATTCCTGCCAACTCTTTCTGTAATATCGCAGAAGGAACTTCCAGCTCCTCGCAGTCCTGTTACACGACCTCGTTCAAACTCAGTGAGGTGTTGACAGTGGCATCTTCGTCGCCTTAAAGGCAATTTCGACTGTCATCAGCTCATCACGTCCGATCTAAAAGATAAGTAACGTTCACGATCGCTCGTATTTAAAGCAAACCTGGTTTGCACCCTCATAGTGGCGCTACAAGCGCCTGTCTTATCCGACTGGCGCGAAATTTTGATACACATCATTATTCAGACGTAGAAACACACCTACCAACTTCCGTTTATGTCACACAACTCCTTCTCAGTGCTGCGATTTTTTTCGTCCGTGTTGTTTCCTCTAAAAACGACTTAACCAACAACGTTCACAAATTTTTCGAATAAAACAAGGTCATTGACCATACAGGAAGAGATCTGTGACCTAAAGTCGCACAGTCTAAGTCACGTTGATCTAAAACTTCCTGGCAGATTGATGGTGCATGTCGAATCGAGTCTCGAATTCGGGACTTTTACCTTTTGCGGACAAGTGCTCTGTCGGCTGAGCTACTCAGGCACGGGTCACAAGCCATCCTCATAGCTTTCCCCATCCCAGTACCTCGTTTCCTACCATCAAAACTTCATAGCAGCTCTCCTGAAAAACCGGTCGGTGTGGCCGAGCGGTTCCAGCCACTACGGTCGCAGGTTCGAATCCTGCCTCGGGCATGGATGTGTGTGATGTCCTTAGGCTAGTTAGGTTTAAGTAGTTCTAGGGGACTGATGACCTCAGATGTTAAGTCCCATAGTGCTCAGAACCATTTCATTTCTTCTGAGAGCTTTGCAAGAATCCTGGAAGAAAGGTGGCTATATCGAGTATGATATTTTCACTCTGCAGCGGAGTGTGTCCTGGGCGGATTAATCTAATAACACTAACTGATTATCTGGCCTAAGAGAGACGACAAATTGTGTTTGTGGTGTCACCGCCAGACACCACACTTGCTAGGTGGTAGCCTTTAAATCTGCCGCGGTCCGTTAGTATACGTCGGACCCGCGTGTCGCCACTATCAGTGATTGCAGACCGAGCGCCGCCACACGGCAGGTCTAGAGAGACTTCCTAGCACTCGACCCAGTTGTACAGCCGACTTTGCTAGCGATGGTTCACTGACAAAATACGCTCTCATTTGCCGAGGCGATAGTTAGCATAGCCTTCAGCTACGTATTTTGCTACGACCTAGCAAGGCGGCATTATCAGTTACTATTGATACTGTGAATCATGTCATGTCAAGAGCGACGTTCGTCATTAATGGATTAAAGTTAAGTATTCCACCAGCTACTTCCGTTGATTCTAAATTCTAATTTCCTTGCCCTGTTCCAGACCTCACGCCAGCCTGCGTGAGCTAAATCGCGTGCCTTTCTGCCTCCTCTGGTAACACGGTGTTGGCTGTCCTGCCAACCACAACATTGGCGACGAGGCAAAACCGCGTTCTTATCGATATTGCCCTGCTTTACTTGTGTAATGGCTTCGCCACATCTCCAGATGTACTGTCCGAATTTTATCGCTTACAGAATCAGGAGACGCAGGACTTGCCCTTGGACAGCTCGTTCAGGGTCAACGTGCAATGCAAAACGATGCGGCAGCCTCCGCTCCACCGCTAGCGCAGCCACAACACGCTGTTGCACACACTTTTCGACCTTTTGATGCTGCACTGGGTAGCTGGACGGAGTGGTCACGCCAATTTGGATTCCATCTCGCCGAATACAGAATTCAAGGTAACGAGCGGCAACCTTTTCTCCTTTCTTCTGTAGAGGTGACCACGTACCGTGTGATAGTCAAATTATTTCCCCGACGCGACGTAGCAACTCTGTCCTACGAAGAAATTTTGTCTGCATTAGATGCATATTTCAAAGAATCAATCAAGGTAGTTGCCAAACGGTATACCTTCTTTCGTACAAAACGTACGGCAGGTCAGACTAATCGGGAGTGGGTTGCAACCTTGCAAGGCCTTACTAGGGATTGTGCTTTTGAGTGTCAATGTGGACTCCCTTATTCAAATACCATGGTACGTGATGCAATTGCACAGAACGAGTCTGATGTTCGTATAAGGGATCAGATTTCGAAACTAGTAAATCTTTCCCTTCAACAAGTGATGGACATATTGGATCGGCAGGACACACTTGACTTTGCTCAGGAATCATTTGAAACTTCGCCAGCAGTGTGTCAGGTTAACGGGCCCGCCGGACGAGCTGCACGGAGCAGTAAACAGCCCTCGCGCCCGGCCGCGCCGCTGCCGCCAGGCTCTCAGCCACGTGTGCCGCGCAGGCAAGCAAATCCAGTGATCAAAAATAATGCCGGCGGTGTGCTACTAAACATTCGCGTGAGAATTGCCCGTCACGCCAAGCTATTTGCTTTTATTGTAATAAAAAAGGACATGTTCAGAGTGTTTGCCAGAAAAAGCTCAGATCGGAACCTCAAAACCGTTCCAAGCCGTTTGCTTCGCGCCGGAATCGGAATCGAACCAAGGATACTCAGGCTCGCGAAGCTTCGCCCATGGAAATTCATGTAGTTCATTCCACTCTCTCTAACAGTGACTGTGTTCGTCCCAAAAATAGTGTGCGTCGACATCGCCGGAACTCCCGTCAAGTCGCAAGTGATTATGTACCAGTGTCAGTTCACGTTCACGCGACTTGTCATCAGCAGGACAGTAAACTTTTTGTAGACTTGGACTTTAACGGCAAAGTGATACCATTCCAGCTCGATACCGGAGCTACAGTTTCACTGATCAATCAAGACACTTCTGGGCACACCTCCGTTGCGTGCCGCAAATGTTAAGTAGTTATTCAGGTCAAGGAATCCCTGTGTTAGGACAGTGCAGCCTTCTTGCAACATACAGAGGACAAACAAAACTTGTGTCATTTTACGTCCTTCGTCCTTCTTCTGCAGTGAACTTGTTTTTCAGTTGTTTAACTTGTCTATAGTAAAACAGGTCCTGTCAGTGACCGAGCGAGGTGGCGCATTCGGGAGGACGACGGTTCAATCCCGCTTCCGGCCATCCTGATTTAGGTTTTCCGTGATTTTCCTAAATCACTCCAGGCAAATGCCGAGATGGTTCCTTTCTAAGGGCACGGCCGACTTCCTTCCCCATCCTTCCCTAATCCGATGAGACCGATGACCTCGCTGTCTGGTCTCCTTCCCCAAAAATGAGCCTATCAGTGAACCAGACGGTGCCTTCAGACAGTGTTTCTCGTCTATGTGAAGAATTTGCAGGTATTTTTGCACCGGGCCTCGGTTGCGCTACGAACTATAAAGCACATTTGGAACTGAAAGTAAACGCGCAACCGAAATTTTTCAGAGCGCGCCATGTTCCCCACGCATTGCGTGATGAGGTCGCAAAAACATTACACGATTTGGAATGACAAGGTGTAATTGAACGTGTGCAGGCTTCTCTCTGGGCATCACCATTAGTAATTTTGCCAAAACCTTCCGGAAAGTTGAGACTTTGTGTGGACTTCAAGGCAACAGTGATTCCACAACTAGTGATTGCAACTTTTCCTTTACCCCTCTCGGAAGATCTTTTTGACAAACTGTGCCCGGGTAAATATTTTTCGAAGTTGGACCTAGCGGATGCGTACTTGCAAATACCGGTGGACGAAGACTCCCAGCGCGTTTTGGTGGTTAACACGCATCTTGGTTTGTATCGATTCAAACGACTGCCATTCGGGTGTGCATCCGCCCTTGCATTGTTTCAGCAATATCTACAAACTGTTTGTGCGTCGGTCCCCATTGCAGCAAATTATCTGGGCGATATTGTGATCTCCGGAAAGACGGAAGCAGAACATTTGGCCAATCTCAGAACATTATTTCAGGTCTTGCGACAAAATGGTCTTCTCTTGCAGATAGACAAATGAGTGTTTTTTGCTCGGGATTTGCCGTACCTGGGACATTTACTCAATGCCCAAGGCATACATCCCAGTCCAACGCCATACAAGACTGGCCGTCGCCGCAGAATTTGAAGCAGCTACAGAGTGTGCTGGGAAAAATCAACTATTATCATAAATATATTCTGCATGCCTCTTCCATTTCAGCTCCGCTTCATCGCTTACGCCGTAAAGGTGTCCCGTTCGTCTGGACGACAGAATGCGAACGTGCCTTTCGTCAGTTGAAATCGGCGTTGCTTTCCAATACTTGCCTTACGTCATTCGATCCCCGGAAGTCCCTTTTGTTGATGGTGGATGCATCTGATTTCGGGATCAGTGCTGTGCTTGCGCACAAAGATGGATCGCGCGATCGCCCTATTGCCTTTGCGTCCAAATTGCTCTCGTCTGCTCAAAGAAATTATTCACAGATTGAGAAAGAAGCATTGGCTCTCGTATTTGGTGTTACAAAGCTTCATGATTTCTTGTATGGTCGTCACTTTACCATAATCACAGACCACAAACAATTGACATCTCTTTTTCATCCGACCAAGCCTGTACCTCCACGTACAGCGCAGAAATTCATTCGCTGGTCTATTTTCCTCTCGCAGTACCACTACGATATCTTGTATCGGTCCACTGGTAAGCACGGAAACGCCGATACGTTGTCCCGCTTGCCTGTTGCTGAGGATAGGGCATTCGATTACTTCGAACTTGCTTGCATGTCATTGATGCGGAAACCGATGACGTGGTCGAATCGTTTCCGATTGGTTTTCGTCGTGTAGCTACAGTCACAGCTGCCGACCCTTCCTTGCTCCCGTTCTGCGTTTTGTTGCTACGCTATGCCCCTTGTCAAAGTCACGGATCGGGACCCGTTGGTTCGCCGATTTTTTGCTCACAAGGAGAGACTTTTTGTACGACGTGGTGTTTTGCTGTTGCGTTCTGATAATGATCAGTCCAGGGTCGTGGTACCACGTTCGTTACAGTCCTCTGTCTTACAGCTTCTCCACCAAGGACATTGAGGTATAGTGAGAACGAAACAACTTGCTCGTCAGCACTGTACTTGGTTCGGAATCGATGCCGCTATTACGAATATGTGCTCTTCTTGCATGGTGTGTGCCGAACAACAATCAGCACCACCGCGGAAATTCTTTCCATGGCCAAAAGCCACTTCCCCTTGGCAACGCTAACACATCGATTTTGCTGGTTCATTCTGGAATGCTCTATGGTTGGTTGTGGTAGATTTGATCAGTAATTTTCCTTTCGTTGTCCGTATGTCTTCCACGACGTCATCTGCCACCATCCAAGCATTATCCGTTATCTTTTGCATTGAAGGTCTTTCACAGACTATTGTTTCCGACAATGACCCACAATTCATGTCCACTGAATTTCAGTCATTCTGCAGGGCCAATGGTATTCAACATCTGACGTCCGCGCCGTTTTCGCCACAATCAAACGGTGCCGCTGAACGTTTGGTCAGGACTTTCAAGTCACAGATGTTGAAGTTGAAAGAGTCGCATTCTCGGGAGGACGCGTTATTGCTCTTTTTGTCCTCGTATCGCTCTCAGCCCCGAGATGGTCGCTCGCCGGCTGAGTTGCTCCACGGTCGCCCTCATCGAACCTTGATGTCTTTGCTACATCCGCCGCATCAGGTTCCTGTGCAGCGGCAGACACCTGCTTTTGCTCCAGGCGACGTTGTCTACTATCGCCACTATCGAGGTTCACGGCGTTGGCTCGAAGGGCGCATTCTTCGCTGCCTCGGATGCGCTATGTATCTCGTTTTGGGGGCCCCTGGTGAGGTGCATCGGCATCTCAATCAGCTGCGCCTCTGTCGTCGCACGGGATCTGCCGTTCGCCGTCTGCTTTCAGCAACGGTGCCGTCCGGTCAGCGCCCCGGGGACCCATCTACTGGCTCGCCTCAGCCCCAGCCTTCCATTTTGCCCTATGGCGACGCGCCGCCTGTTCTCCCGCAGGTCTAGAGAGACTTCCTAACACTCGCCTCAGTTGTACAGCCGACTTTGCTAGCGATGACTCACTGACAAAATACGCTCTCATTTGCCGAGGCGATAGTTAGCATAGCCTTCAGCTACGTATTTTGCTACGACCTAGCAAGGCGCCATTATCAGTTACTATTGATACTGTGAATCATGTAATGTCAAGAGCGACGTTCGTCATTAATGGATTAAAGTTAAGTATTCCACCAGCTACGTCCGTTGTTTCTAAATTCTGATTTCCTTGCCCTGTTCCAGACCTCACGCCAGCCTGCATGAGCTAAATCGCGTGCCTTTCGGCCTCCTCTGGTAACACGGTGTTGACTCTCCTGCCAACCACAACAGTGTTTCTTTAGCTGTGGAAATCATTAACTGAAACCGTGTTTAACACTTAAAAATGTGGTACTGCTGCAAGTACAAGCGGATTATCAACCAAATGTCGAGTTCTTTCTCAAACTGAAGCGTGCTGTATTTGTAACACAGACGTTATGAGACGGTTTGCCCTTGCTTTCCTCCAGCGAGCACTGGAAGTCTAATACACAAAATTTATGCGATACTGTGAATACTTTGAATACTGTAATTGACGTTGTGATTCTAAACACGTAATGATTTAAAAATTATAGAAGGGGCAGGGCACAACCGATAGCCACTGGTTACAAAATCACCGTTTTACCCCCACGCTATACGTCGACTTGGGTGCTTTTCTATTGCCATTTTGTATTGTGTAATGTGTGAGGAAACACATTTGCTTAAAAAGATACTACAGCCGGAGCAATATAACAGAGTGTCAGCATGGGAATCTAAATTTTTCTTCTGCTCTCTGAAAACGATGACATTATTACTGTTTATGATACCATATCATCCAGCAAAGCTACGAGTCATCTCTGGGTGAAGACAAAGGCGGATGTAGGCCACATCAACCGTCGTCGCCGCCCTGGATGTGCACGCACTACCACGGTGGATCTAGACAGTAACACACTCTACTGCAGTTATGACGACCCTTTCAGGACCAGCACAGAAATTACGAATATCTGACAGTTAAGCTTGAGCACGTCGACCATACGTCATCGTCTCAACGAGAAAAGCAGTTATGGCGAGGTTAAGGAAATGTGAAAGGACAATGTAAGGCTGTTAGATTAACCCTCGCTTTCATGCGGGGACCAAGTCTCATTTAAGGACGAGAAGATATTTTATACTAAACCAAATAGTTCTGCCCCTGTATGTCGTCCAACTGGAAGGAGCTTCGACCGTAAATATGTCCAAGCAGAGACAAAGGTATAGTCGAACATCTATCGGCGCGCGGTATTAGCCGAGCGGTTGGAGGCGCTGCAGTCATGGAATGTGCGGCTGGTCCCGGCGGAAGTTCGAGACCTCCCTCAGGCATGGGTGTGTGTGTTTGTCCTTAGGATATTTTAGGTTAAGTAGTGTGTAAGCTTAGGGACTGATGACCTTAGCAGTTAAGTCCCATAAGATTTCACACCCATTTGAACATTTTTTGAACATCTGTCACACTTTGGGAATAGATATCAGCAGATGTTTGCAGCGTTTTGTGGGAACAGGACTACCTGTTTTGTAGTGATTTCTGTTGCCAAATACAGGAGAACAAAATGCTTCCTTCTTCTCTCTAGAGATTTTCGGGAGTCCGAATAATCACCCACTACGACGTTCCCCAGTCCACTCAGAGAATTGTGTAAAACACTTGATACAAATAAACGGAGACGCTGATCCATTGGACTGACCTCCAAAAGGTGTTGACCTCAGTCCTATAGAGGATTTGGGAACAGATGGAGACCTGCAGCAACATCCAAGATAGCGCTGTCCGAAGATGTTCATTCCGCGTGGGAATAGAAGTCCCAGAATAATAGATTCATTCGGAAACTTTTTGCCTGTGCTCGCCCCGACGGCTAAATTCAGCTTTAGACGGGGACGGAAGCTGGACGCTGACTTGCATCTTTTTCCCTTCAGTTTTTCTTCAGCATTCACTTTACTACGGAAAAACTGAAAACTGTCTTAATTTTTAGAGTTCCGTGCCTCTATCTGTGAAAACGGAACCCTTATAGTATCGGTTTGTTGCCCGTCTGTCTATCTGTCCGACTGTTCATAACAGTTTTCCTCAGGAACGGGTTAACGTATCAAGTTCAAATTTATGTCGCATATTAAGGTCTGTGGTACCTTGGCAGTGTATAAATTTTATGCTTCTAACTAGATGTAATCAAAAGGTATGACCATTTATGTCACACACTTTGATACTCGAAAACTCACTCATCAAAACCTACGGGGTACTTGCCGTTGATCTAGCATCATGAAATTTGGCAAGAAGCAAGGTTTCACAGTAGAAATAAAATAAAAAATCGGAAAATTGTTAATTTGTAGTTACACACACGAAAAATATTTTTTGTAATTTTTTATCCGTCTGTCTGTCCGTCTGTTAAGACCACGTTTTCTCTTCAGTCGGCAATCGTATCAAATTCAAATTTATGTCGCATAATTAGATCTATGGTTCCTTGGCGGTGTACAAATTTTAAGCTTCTAAGTAAATGCAATCAAAAGATAGGGCCATTTATGTCGCGTATTTTGATACTCTCAAACTCAAGCATCAAAACCTATGGGGTATTTCCCGCTTACGTAGATTCATGAAATTTGGCAAGAAGCAAGATTTCACAGAACAAGTAAAGTAAAAAAAATCTGAAAATTGTTGCATTGTAATTATATCACAAAAAATCTTTCTGTAATTAAAACACACGTTGGATTCATCAGCTATCTAATGCACAATAGACGAACATTACTGTATGCAAACTATAAAAGTAAGTTGTAGTGAGGTTTTAGTTAAGTAAATGAAAAATATTTTATTAAACCTTTTTTTGTCTACATATATAAGCCCGTTGCTCCATTTTGCTTATCTGGGCTAGTCTAAGGAACAACCGTGGAAATTTTGATATTGTCTTGGAATTCCCGAGACCGATATCTCACCAGTATCTATACCGAAAACAGGCAAAAATCGTTGAGATTCTCGATTCCAAGGATGGATGAACTATATATAATTAAGTTTCCACGAAACCCTCAGTGCACCAGTCCAGTGCAAATTTTTTAAAAGTGTAATACAGTATAAGTAAATTACAAATATTGGTGTAATACCAGCCAAGAAATTTATATTAATGAATAGGAACACATTATACATATAAATCAGTGTCATTCAGCTTCAGTTTTTACAATTGCTCAGTCGATTTTACATTATGCTACAACCGTCGATCAAGATGACGAAGACCAACCTGAAAATAATTTTTGTTTTCACAGGGGAGCAAGATGTCTACGACGATATCCGCATCAAAGAGAAACCTTTTAGTTTTTTTACGTCAAGAAGAAGGCCCCCTATCCATTTTTGCTCTCTTTAGTTACGTGCAGGCAGGACGCCAATACCGACGAAAATACAGTAGACGGAAACTTTACTTTTAATGTCAAACAGAAACCGCGATATTTGAAAAAAAAAAAAGAAGAAGAAGAACAGTGGCGAATGGCCTCCGTTGTAGATGCAAAGTCAAGCGTTTGAGAAACTTTCTTCCTCAAATACGCAATTATGAATACTTTAAATAAGAATCGGCGAAGGCGTTCCAAACTGAAAACGAGGTCTGTTAGTCCAAATTGTCAGACAAAGGCCTACGCCTTGCAGAAAGTGAGACAGAGGATTTTATTTTTTAACTCGTTCATATAGTTGGAAAGATCAGAAAACTAAGTTCTGCCAGCCAACTGTATGCTGGCTAAACTTGCTACAATTAAAAAAAACCTTTCGAAATTCCTTACTCTTTTCGTGTGTGTCCAAATTTTTATTAGAATATTGTGTACAATTTTGAAGTAAATCAGTATAGAACTTTTCGAGATTTTTGGTAATGAAGTTTCTTCTTTACATGATATACATACGTATTTATATACCATATACATTAAAAATGTGTAACTTATGTCTGTCCCAACGTTTATCACAGTACTGTGAAAAGATTTGAAGTAAATCGGTTAAGAACTATCCAAGATTCGTGCTAAAAACTTTTCCTTTATCGGCGTGTGTGTGGGGAAAAACTTGAAGTAAATTGGTCAAGAACTTTCAGGGATGTTTGGCAACAACGTTAAACGACTTGATGGCTGAATAGGTATGGGAATTGCTTATCAGTCATAGCCTCCTTCTTCCCTCCCTCTCGTTGTCCATCTCCTGCTCTTCCCCCCATCCCCCCTCCTCCCCTCCTCGTTACCAATTTTCTCATACACCCTCTAATTGCCCATCTCCTCCTCTCTCTGCATCTCCTCCTCTCTCTGCATCTGCTTCTCGTTCCTCTCTCTGACTCTCACCTCGTTCACCCTCTCTCTGTCCATTTTCTCCCTCTCCTACTCTTTCTCCATCTCCTCCTTTTTCTCTGGCCTTGAGCCTTGTTTATTGTTATTGCAAACAAAATCACGATTGTAAAATGGAGGCACTTAAAATGAATTGGTAAATCGGTTTGGATCATTAATATAAGGTGTACGGGAGAGATTACTCCAGCAGCTGAATATTTGAGGATAGTATATTCAATCTGTAGCTTTTACCGTAGTTTTAAACTGTGAACGGAACGGATTGCACAGTTTCGAATGATTCAGACTCCATATTAGTATTCTAATCATAAGTCGATGAGTGTTAAATACTAGATTCTTCTTTTCTCATAAAACTGTTTGCGGTGAAGAACACAAAACAGTGCGCTGCAGTGTAAATGATTTTTGTTTAAAGTTATAAATAAGAATAGAGACATATCTGGAAGAAGCTGTTGTCTGATGGCTTACATGCCTGATATCTTAGTTAAAAGTAATTACGAGAAAGAAAACGAATATTTACAAAGAACTTTGCGTCTTTTGTGATATATATATTAAAAATATGTACCCTGTAGCAGTTACTTTTAACAGAAAATCTGTATACTGTTGTTTAAAAAAATACACTGCATATGTCTGTCTGAGTGGTAGTAAACTATTGCCTAATCACTTGAAATGAAACTGTCAAGAACTTTTGGAGATTTTTGCTAACAGCATTTCCCCTTTACATATCAAATATGTATTTATAAATTACGCGTACTTAAAAATATACGGCTAACATCTGTCCGAATGTTTATTAGTGGTTCGAGTAAAAATTTAAAATAAATTGGTCGAGAACTTTTCGACTTGCTAACAATGTTTCACCTTTAAATACTGCATACGCTGTTATGTATCATATGTATTAAAATATGTAAGGTATTTATGTCTGAACATTTATTGTACTATCGTGTAAAAATTTGAAATAAACTGGTCAAGGTTTTTCACTAACAACGTTTGCCCTTTATTTACTGTGTATAATTTTATATTCCACGTATATTAAGAAAACATGTAGCCTAAGTCCTTCTGTGCATATATTAGAGTATCACGTAAACATTTTAATTAAATAGGTGAAGAATTTTCGAGATTTTTGCTAATCAACGGTTTTGAATTTTTATTAGAGCATTCTGCAAAAATTTGAAATAAATTGGTCAAAAACTTTTCGAAAGTTTTGCTAACAACATTTACCCTTTACATTTTACATATAAATTAATTTTCCGTACGCATTTAAATAAAGTGTAGCCTATGCCCGTATGAAAGTTACTGGAGTATAGTGTAAAAATAGGAAATAAATCGGTCCAGTAGTATTCGAGATATTTACAAAGAACTTTGTGTCTTTTGTGATATATATATATATATATATATATATATATATATATATATATATATATATATATATATATATATATATATATATTAAAAAATATGTACCCTGTATCTGTGTGAAAATTCATTACAGTATTGTGCAAAATTTTGAAGTTAATCGGTCAAGAACTGATTGCAGTATCGTGTCTAGCATGTTTAGCTACTGGATCCTCCATATGTTCGTCCTGAATGACTTTTTCGATGGTTCTTGAAGTCTGCCTGCAGAGTTCTATCAAGCTTCGCGTTTGTTTCCTCTACGTTTCTATGAATTCAATTACTTTCGCTACACAGTAGCTTTTGCGTATTAGAGCTTAGTGTCAGACACTCGTGGTCGCTCTAAAGTTGTACATTGAAACGGGAGTGCAAACTTTCATGTGTACCGTTAATGGGTCGCCATACGCGATACAGAAACTTTATCTAATTGTTTTCTAGGATTCTGAGAACGGGTACTACCCGCACTTAACGACAACGATTTTTGTTACTTTATAACTACGTTATCTGAGACAGTGGTTGCCTTACATCCACTGAACATGCACCACTGCCATAGACCCTTTTTTCCCCGCACATCCCGATTCCATTAGACTTCATTTCCACTCAAAATTTAACAGTACACAGACCCGCAACACAAATATACCAGGAGGGCAGAGTGTGATATGTTACGCCACCACTGCCAAAGTAACAAGGAACATACTTTTACAGATGTATACTAAAGATGCATAAAGTGTAAAAAATTTGATACTGTCGTGCAAATGTAATAGAAATAACCTGCTGGACTCTTACGAGTCAGCGAGAAACTGTCCCAACGCAGCAAAGATGCAAAGAAAGTTGTAAATAGCTCTAAAAATATAACGAAAACCGTTGTTGTACGGATGACTAGCATTCGCTATGAAAAACCTAGAACACAAGTTGATACGATTTTTGTTGGATGATGACTAATTTTGAAACACTGCAGATCCTCTTATTCGTATATTCCTTTTATGGCGAACTTTCAAGAACAGCTGTGAAGAAGAGTGCAGATCGTCTTAGAAATAAATAAATAAAATTAAAATAAATGTGTAGATAAGACTAGGAGCAAATGTGCTGACCACTGTTTAACGCCATTGTGTATAACCTTAGAAACGCATTCATAAATGATTTGTACATAATTTGAGATTATTTAAAGCTACTCACTGGTAAAAATTAACCAATAATACTAAAATAATTAATTTAAGCGACTTCCTGAAGTGATGAGTCGTGAATAAAAAAAGTCAAAACGAATGCGTTGCAACTTATTCGCTGCTTTGTTATTTATCTTAACATCTTAAGAATCTGCGCAGAGGTGGGATCACTCAAAATATCTCACTGACCCAAGTCAGTACAACCATGACGATAATTAATTTCGAGTGATTTCTTCAGATGTTGAAACGAGGATATAAAACGAAGCGTGGAAACGTCTATAACGAATGCGTCACTGGTTACACGCAGCCTTCTTACTTATCAGTGCGCCTTAAAAATCTGCTCAGAGATGGTCTTTCACTTTGGAGTGTTCATAAGTGGTGTTAAGATTAATCTAGTCCCGGCATGGGGTGAGGAAACAAGGACAAGAATTTCTTTTGCTACGGGGTCGATAAGGTGGATTTTTTTTGGTAATGTAGTGGTGTTGCTAGTTAATACGGGTATGCCAGTAAACGGTTCCGAGTAAATATGCGAACATATACGACGTGCAATATTGGTCTTGCGCGCTGCACGTCGCTGAAAAAGCTAGCGGATTCTCGAAATTGTCTCCAGCGGGACTTCGCGCTATACCACTGAAGATCTGAGGGCAAACGAAAGGAATATTTCACTACATCTATCCTCCATGTAGCATGTCAGTTGTGAATCTGTGTCGTACGGGGCTCTGTAACAGTATTTGTGACTTTTTATGTCTTTATAGTTAAGCATAGAAATGAAAGGAATAGAAAACAAGATGTAACTCGGAACATTTGTGCGCAACCTCTTTTTCACGAACTGTACGATATCATGAAACTTGCTGCAGTGGGGTGGTTTGCATAACTCATCAGAGACAGCGGTACCGTGTGTGCAACAACGTCGAAGGAGTAACTGTGGAAATGCTGGCTACCATATGGTTCCCGAAGAGAGGTAGAAGCCCTTGTAGTGTCTGCAGAGCAACAGTCTGGAAGATTTAATGCTCTGGTTTTTTAACATTTGCCATTATGGTCTTGCTATGACGGTAATGCAAAAGGATAAAAGAAAGAGAGAACTACAGTCTCCGTACATGGTGTCCTAGAAGGCATGATTAGTACTCAGTGATATGACAGGAACGTTCATTGAAGCAAAATCTTCATATGGACATATGCTCTATTCCTAATAGTTTCGGAGGTAGAACTCATTTAATGTAAGCTCTTCTTTGGGTTAGTTGCGCGCACCTATGTATCATAACACCCAACCTCTTCAACGTTTTATTCTAGTCCACCCTGCCTCCTTGCTTTCAGTCTCCTTGTTCGGGATGTTTTTTTTTTTTGTCATTAAACTAGTCCGTTAAACTCTCAGTTTTCAATAGCGTATTTTGAGTGAAGCAATGCGACGGACTGAGAGTGTATCAGAGAGAAGAATCGGTTAACTGTGATTGTACACGCGCTGGCAAAAATGCCACACTTTTACACTCCTGAAGAATATGCGAAAACGGCGCATGTTTACGGCTTATGCGATGTGCTCCTGCTGCCATCGAAGAATACCGTCGGTGATTTCCGAGACATCGAGTTTCTGATCGTAGAGATTTTACCAGGGTTTTCAGCACAATCGTGAAGCATATATTGTTCCAATTTCCCATTTTTCTTCTGAAAGTGTAGTTCCAACAATCTGTGCAGGAACAGCAACACGTTGAAATGATGCAGCGTAGTTATGTTACCAGCACACGAAGACTTTCTGTAGACGTAGAGAATTCGAACATTATGTACTACCTAAAAAAAAAAATCAGAAAATGTAGTACTTGTGGGACGCATCTAGCTCTTTATGCTCTTGACTGCTATCGACAGAAGATGTCAAATTGATACGATATTTTTAAATTTCCAGAAGGCTTTCGACACCGTTCCTCAAAAGTATCTGCTAGACAAACTGAGTGCCTATGGAGTATTGCTTCAGTTGTACGACTGGATTTGTCGATTCCTTTGAAAAAGGATACAGTAACTGACGGAAAATCATCGCGTAAAACAAAAGTAATATCGTGATGTTTTACAAAGAAGTGTTATAGGCGCTCCACTGTCCCTGTTCTACGTAAACGACAGAGGAGAATATCTGAGCAACCCTCTTAAATTGTTTGCTGGTGATGCTATCATTTACCATCTTGTAAAGTCGTCGGATGATCAAAACCAACTGCAAAACGATTTAGACGAGATATCCGTACGGTGTGAAAAACGGCAATGGACTAAATGTGAAGTAATTCAAATGAGTACTAAAAGAAATCAGATAAATTTCAGGTACACGATAAATCACACAAAATCAAAATCTGTAAATCCAATTAAGTACTTATTGTTTATAACAACGGATAACTTGCAGAACTCTTAACGTCTACTAAAGAGAATGCTTACACCACGCTTGTCTGTCCTCTTTTTGGAATATTGCTGTGCGGTGTTGGATCCGTATTAGATGGAACTGACGGAGGATGAAGAAACAGTTGAAAGAAGGGCATCTCCTTTTGTATTTTCGCAAAATACGGGAGAGAGCATCACGGAAATGATACGTGCGTTGGGGTGGCAGACATCAAAACAAAGGCATTTTTCGTTGCGAAAGGACCTTCTCGTGAAATTTCAATCACCGGCTTTCTCCTCCTATTGCGAAAATATTTTATGGCACCCACCTACGGAGAAATAATCATCATATAAAATAAGATAAATCAAAGCTCACACCTAAAGCTATCGTTTCCTAGGTGCGGAAGTTTACCGCACGTTTTCCTAGGCGCGGGGCGACGCGCGTCAAAACGTAAAAAACGAAAGTAATGATTTTTATAATTTGCGATTAGTACACAATAGATTGATACGAACACTGCCTTCAGCAACCTTTCTTTAATTCGATTAAAATTTCTTGTTATTGAAATAGAGGTAAATTTAAGCTTTCAAGACAAGTTGCATTTTCCAGTTACCCCAATATTTATCACGCCATATCTCCTAAACTATGTGTCGTACAATAACATAATTTTAAAGCTTTCTTTAGAAAGATGTGTCGAAAACGACTGCAGCTTTTTGGCCAGTTGAGTCAAAAATAATGAAGTTGTTCACATTCTAGGAAAACAGTCTCGTTATCGTTGCACTGTGCGAATGGAGAAGGCGGTCTCGCAGACGTTTTATACAGTACGGTGCGGAAAATTCCCGCAGCTAAAAGTAGCTACCAACATTTAAGAACAACTATCTGTTATATCTGTGTATTTGCAACTTAATAATTGAAAACAGCACTTAACGCCGCCGTTATTAGAACTGTTGGGATGGAGTGTAAGCAAATAGGAAATTATAGCATGATTGCAAGCGAATCGTAGTGTCCATTGTTATTTTAAATCTAGCTGAGCAACAATAATGTGATTCGTTACCGAGGAAATGACATCTCAACAGAGCACAGAGGCTATACAGAGAACGTAACAGACACAGAATTCACACCAGTCCAGCAACGAGAGAAGTCAATGAGTGACGTTGGTGAGTCTACGCACCTGAAGAATACACACATCTGCTTAGTCCACACATACCTGCTTAGTTCACACATGCCTCTTAGTCCACACATGCCTCTTAGTCCACACATGCCTACTTAGTCGACACATGCTAGCTTATCTACATGTGCCTGCTTAGTCTACACATGCTGGCTTAGTCCACACATGCCTGCTTAGTCCACATATGACTGCTTAGTTCATACATACCTGCATAGTCCACACATGCCTGCTTAGTTCACGTATTCCTGCTTAGTCCACAAACACGTGCTAGGTCCACACATGTCTGCTTAGTCCACACATGTCTGCTTAGTCCCCCATGTCTGCTTAGTCCCCACATGTCTGCTTAGTTCACACATGCCTGTTTAATTTACACACACCTGCTTAGTTCACACATGCCTGCTTAGTCTACACATGCTAACTTAGTCCACATATACCTGCTTAGTCTACACATGCCTGCTTAGTCCACATATGCCTGCTTAGACCACAAATATGTGCCTAGTCCATACATGTCTGCTTAGTTCACAGATGCCTCTTAGTCCACACATGCCTACTTAGTCCACACATGCCTACTTAAACTACACATGCTAGCTTAGTCTACATGTGCCTGCTTAGTCTACACATGCTTCCTTAGTCCACACATGCCTGCTTAATGCAGACATACCTGCTTAGTCCAATCATGCCTGCTTAGTCCACATATACTTGCATAGTTCACACATGCCTGCTTAGTCCACACATACCTGCTTAGTCCACACATGCTTGCTTAGTCCACACATGCTTGCTTAGTCCACATATACCTAATTAGTCTACACATGCCCGCTTAGTTTCATAAATATGTGATGAGTCCTCACATGTCTGCTTAGTTCACACGTGCCTGCTTGGTTTACATAACCCTGCTTAGTTCACACATGCCTGCTTAGTCCACACATGCTTGCTTAGTCCACACATGCTTGCTTAGTCCACAAATGCCTGCTTAGTCCACAAATGCCTGCTTAGTCCACATATGCCTGCTTAGTTCATGCATACCTGCATAGTTCACACATGCCTGCATAGGTCACACATGCCAGCATAGATCATACATGCCTGCATTGTTCACACATGCCTGCTTAGTCCACACATGCTTGCTAGTCCACACATGCTTGCTTAGTCCACACATGCTTGCTTAGTCCACACATGCTTGCTTAGTCCACACATGCCTGCTTAGTTCACATATGCCTGCTTAGTTCATGCATACCTGCATAGTTCACACATGCCTGCAAAGGTCACACATGCCAGCATAGATCACACATGCCTGTATTGTTCACACATGCCTGCTTAGTCCACACATGCTTGCTAGTCCACACATGCTTGCTCAGTCCACACATGCTTGCTTAGTCCACACATGCTTGCTTAGTCCACACATGCTTGCTTAGTCCACACATGCTTGCTTAGTCCACATATACTCGATTAGTCTACATGTGCTTGCATTGTTCACACATGCCTGCTTATTCCACATACACCTGCTTAGTCCACACATGCCTGCATAGGTCACACATGCCAGCATAGATCACACATGCCAGCATAGATCACACATGCCTGCATTGTTCACACATGCCTGCTTAGTCCACACATGCTTGCTTAGTCCACACATGCCTGCTTAGTCCACACATGCTTGCTTAGTCTACACGTGCTTGTATAGTTCACACATGCCTGCTCAGTCCACATACACCTGCTTAGTCCACACATGCTTGCTTAGTACACACATGCCTGCTTAGTTCACACATGCCTGCTTAGTCTACACATGCTAACTGAGTCCACATATACCTGCTTAGTCTACACATGCCTGCTTAGTCCACATATGCCTGCTTAGTCCACAAATATGTGCCTAGTCCATACATGTCTGCTTAGTTCACACATGCCTCTTAGTCCACACATGCCTCTTAGTCCACACATGCCTCTTAGTCCACACATGCCTACTTAGTCCACACATGCCTACTTAAACTACACATGCTAGCTTAGTCTACATGTGCCTGCTTAGTCTACACATGCTTCCTTAGTCCACACATGCCTGCTTAGTGCAGACATACCTGCTTAGTTCACACATGCCTGCTTAGTCCACACATGCCTGCTTAGTCCACACATGCTTGCGTCATTCATACATGCCTGCTTAGTCCACACGCACCTGCTTAGTCCGCACAGCTTGCTTAGTCCACATATACCTGATTAGTTACATATGCGTGCTTAGTCCACATATGCCTGCTTAGTCCACAAATATATGCTCAGTCCATACATATATGCTTAGTGCACACATGCCTGCTTAGTTTACACATGCGTGCTTAGTTCACATATGCCTGCTTAGTCCACATATACTTGCAGAGTTCACACATGCCTGCTTAGTCCACATATGCCTGCTTAGTCCACATATGCCTGCTTAGTCCACAAATATGTGCTTAGTCCACACATATCTGCTTAGTTCACACATGCGTGCTTAGTTTACATGTGCCTGCTTAGTTCACACATGCCTGCTTAGTCCACATATACCTACTTAGTCTACACATGCTTGCTTAGGGCACACATGGCTGCTTAGTTCACACATGCGTGCTTAGTCCACTCATGCCTGCTTAGTCCACATATACTTGCAGAGTTCACACATGCCTGCTTAGTCCACACATAGCTGCTTAGTCCACACATGCTTGCTTAGTCCACACATGCCTGCTTAGTCCACGTATGCTTGCTTAGTTCATGCATACCTGCATAGTTCACACATGGCTGCATAGGTCACACATGCCAGCATAGGTCACACATGCCTGCATTGTTTATACATGCCTGCTTAGTCCACACATGCTTGCTTAGTCCACAAATGCTTGCTTAGTCCACAAATGCTTGCTTAGTCCACACATGCTTGCTTAGTCCACATATACTCGATTAGTCTACACGTGCTTGCATTGTTCACACATGCCTGCTTATTCCACATACACCTGCTTAGTCCACACATGCCTGCTTAGTTCACACATGCCTACTTAGTCTACACGATCCTGCTTAGTCCACATATGCCTGCTTAGTTCGCAAATATGTGCTTAGTTCTCACATGTCTGTTTAGTTCACACATGCCTGCTTATTTTACATATGCCTGCTTAGTCCACACATGGCCCCTTAGTTCATTTATGCCTGTATAGTTCACACATTCCTGCGTACTCTCATATGCCTGCTTAGTCCACGTACACCTGGTTAGTCCACACATGCCTGCTTAGTGCACACATGATTGCTTAGTCCACACATGCCTGATTAGTCTACACATGCCTGCTTAGTCCACATATGCCAGCTTAGTACACATATATGTGCTTAGTTCTCATATGTCTACTTAGTTCACACATGGCTGCTTAGTTTACAGATGCACACTTAGTTTACATATGCCTGCTTAGTCCACATACACCTGCTTTGTCCACACATGTCTGCTTAGTTCACACATGCCTGCTTAGTTCACACATGCCTGCTTAGTTCACACATGCCTGCTTAGTTCACACATGCTTGCTTAGTCCACAAATGCCTGCTTAGTCCACATATGCCTGCTTAGTTCACGCATGCCTGCATAGTTCACACATGCCTGCATAGGTCACACATGCCAGCATAGATCATACATGCCTGCATTGTTCACACATGCCTGCTTAGTCCACACATGCTTGCTAGTCCACACATGCTTGCTTAGTCCACACATGCTTGCTTAGTCCACACATGCTTGCTTAGTCCACACATGCTTGCTTAGTCCACACATGCCTGCTTAGTCCACATATGCCTGCTTAGTTCATGCATACCTGCATAGTTCACACATGCCTGCAAAGGTCACACATGCCAGCATAGATCACACATGCCTGTATTGTTCACACATGCCTGCTTAGTCCACACATGCTTGCTAGTCCACACATGCTTGCTAGTCCACACATGCTTGCTTAGTCCACACATGCTTGCTTAGTCCACACATGCTTGCTTAGTCCACACATGCCTGCTTAGTCCACATATGCCTGCTTAGTTCATGCATACCTGCATAGTTCACACATGCCTGCATAGGTCACACATGCCTGCATAGGTCACACATGCCTGCATAGGTCACACATGCCTGCATAGGTCACACATGCCTGCATAGGTCACACATGCCAGCATAGATCACACATGCCTGCATTGTTCATACATGCCTGCTTAGTCCACACATGCTTGCTTAGTCCACATATACTCGATTAGTCTACACGTGCTTGTATAGTTCACACATGCCTGCTCAGTCCACATACACCTGCTTAGTCCACACATGCTTGCTTAGTACACACATGCCTGCTTAGTTCACACATGCCTGCTTAGTCTACACATGCTAACTGAGTCCACATATACCTGCTTAGTCTACACATGCCTGCTTAGTCCACATATGCCTGCTTAGTCCACAAATATGTGCCTAGTCCATACATGTCTGCTTAGTTCACACATGCCTCTTAGTCCACACATGCCTACTTAGTCCACACATGCCTACATAGTCCACACATGCCTACTTAAACTACACATGCTAGCTTAGTCTATATGTGCCTGCTTAGTCTACACATGCTTCCTTAGTCCACACATGCCTGCTTAGTGCAGACATACCTGCTTAGTTCACACATGCCTGCTTAGTCCACACATGCCTGCTTAGTCCACACATGCTTGCGTCATTCATACGTGCCTGCTTAGTCCACATGCACCTGCTTAGTCCGCACATGCTTGCTTAGTCCACATATACCTGATTAGTTACATATGCGTGCTTAGTTCACATATGCCTGCTTAGTCCACATATGCCTGCTTAGTCCACAAATATATGCTTAGTCCATACATATATGCTTAGTGCACACAAGCCTGCTTAGTTTACATATGCGTGCTTAGTTCACATATGCCTGCTTAGTCCACATATACCTACTTAGTCTACACATGCTTGCTTAGGGCACACATGCCTGCTTAGTTCACACATGCATGCTTAGTCCACATATGCCTGCTTAGTCCACATATACTTGCATAGTTCACACATGCCTGCTTAGTCCACACATACCTGCTTAGTCCACACATGTCTGCATTGTTCATACATGCCTGCTTAGTCCACACATGCTTCCTTAGTCCACACATGCTTGCTTAGTCCACACATGCTTGCTTAGTCCACACATGCTTGCTTAGTCCACATATACTCGATTAGTCTACACGTGCTTGCATAGTTCACACATGCCTGCTTAGTCCACATACACCTGCTTAGTCCACAAATGCTTGCTTAGTCCACATATACCTGACTAGTTACATATGCCTGCTTAGTCCACATATGCCTGCTTAGTCCACAAATATGTGCTTAGTCCATACATATCTGCTTAGTTCACACATGCGTGCTTAGTTTACATGTGCCTGCTTAGTTCACACATGCCTGCTTAGTCCACATATACCTACTTAGTCTACACATGCTCGCTTAGGGCACACATGGCTGCTTAGTTCACACATGCTTGCTTAGTCCACACATGCTTGCTTAGTCCACACATGCTTGCTTAGTCCACATATACTCGATTAGTCTACACGTGCTTGCATAGTTCACACATGCCTGCTTAGTCCACATACACCTGCTTAGTCCACAAATGCTTGCTTAGTCCACATATACCTGACTAGTTACATATGCCTGCTTAGTCCACACATGCCTGCTTAGTCCACACATGCTTGCTTAGTCCACACATGCCTGCTTAGTCCACATATGCCTGCTTAGTTCATGCATACCTGCATAGTTCACACATGCCTGCATAGGTCACACATGCCAGTATAGATCACACATGCCTGCATTGTTCACACATGCCTGCTTAGTCCACACATGCTTGCTAGTCCACACATGCTTGCTTAGTCCACACATGCTTGCTTAGTCCACACATGCTTGCTTAGTCCACATATACTCGATTAGTCTACATGTGCTTGCATTGTTCACACATGCCTGCTTAGTCCACATACACCTGCTTAGTCCACAAATGCTTGCTTAGTCCACATATACCTGACTAGTTACATATGCCTGCTTAGTCCACATATGCCTGCTTAGTCCACAAATATGTGCTTAGTCCACACATATCTGCTTAGTTCACACATGCGTGCTTAGTTTACATGTGCCTGCTTAGTTCACACATGCCTGCTTAGTCCACATATACCTACTTAGTCTACACATGCTCGCTTAGGGCACACATGGCTGCTTAGTTCACACATGCGTGCTTAGTCCACTCATGCCTGCTTAGTCCACATATACTTGCAGAGTTCACACATGCCTGCTTAGTCCACACATAGCTGCTTAGTCCACACATGCTTGCTTAGTCCACACATGCCTGCTTAGTCCACGTATGCTTGCTTAGTTCATGCATACCTGCATAGTTCACACATGCCTGCATAGGTCACACATGCCAGCATAGATCACACATGCCTGCATTGTTCATACATGCCTGCTTAGTCCACACATGCTTGCTTAGTCCACACATGCTTGCTTAGTCCACACATGCTTGTTTAGTCCACACATGCTTGCTTAGTCCACATATACTCGATTAGTCTACATGTGCTTGCATTGTTCACACATGCCTGCTTATTCCACATACACCTGCTTAGTCCACACATGCTTGCTTAGTACACACATGCCTGCTTAGTTCACACATGCCTACTTAGTCTACACGTGCCTGCTTAGTCCACATATGCCTGCTTAGTTCGCAAATATGTGCTTAGTTCTCACATGTCTGTTTAGTTCACACTTGCCTGCTTATTTTACATATGCCTGCTTAGTCCACACATGGCCCCTTAGTTCATTTATGCCTGTATAGTTCACACATTCCTGCGTACTCTCATATGCCTGCTTAGTCCACGTACACCTGGTTAGTCCACGTACACCTGGTTAGTCCACACATGCCTGCTTAGTCCACACATGCCTGCTTAGTCCACACATGCCTGCTTAGTCCACACATGATTGCTTAGTGCACACATGATTGTTTAGTCCACACATGCCTGATTAGTCTACACATGCCTGCTTAGTCCACATATGCCTGCTTAGTACACATATATGTGCTTAGTTCTCATATGTCTACTTAGTTCACACATGGCTGCTTAGTTTACAGATGCACACTTAGTTTACATATGCCTGCTTAGTCCACATACACCTGCTTAGTCCACATACACCTGCTTAGTCCACACATGTCTGCTTAGTCCACACATGTCTGCTTAGTTCACACATGCCTGCTTAGTTCACACATGCCTGCTTAGTTCACACATGCCTGCTTAGTTCACACATGCCTGCTTAGTTCACACATGCCTGCTTAGTTCACACATGCCTGCCTAGTCCACACTGCCTGCTTAGTCCACACATACATGCATAGTCCACACATGCCTGCTTGTCTACATGCCTGCTTAGTGTATACACCTGGGAGTGTACACATCTAGGAGTCTACAGAGCTTGAAATCTGCTGCTCTTGAGCACAGCATCGGTGATCATGGTGACTATGGCGGCGACTCTGCGCATCTGCATCCATAGTTCATGACTCCAGGGAATGTGTCGACAACGAACTGTCAGTTCCGACCGAGGTTTTCTGGAGGTTTTCCTCGGTTGTAAGGCGAATGCCGGAGCTGGAAACATCCTCCAATTGCTGTAGCCAATATTCATGTAAAATATATATTCCGAAATAAAAGCTACAGATGAATTTTCTTGTTTTTCTGAATTTAGCAATGTATTCGAATTAAGAAATCATGAAAGAAATGGAACTCAGTCCTTGATCTAATCAATCTTTGATAGAACAGTATTTATTCTTGTCTGTTACTATGGTTCTTGATGACAGTGATCAGCAGATGCAAGCTTAAGGATGGGTAACAACTTTGGAGAAAGAGAATCCACTTGTAGCTGAAATAAAAGAAGAACAAAGATGGAAAACGACAGGAAAAGCTATTATAGATTTCTTTCTTGTAAGTCGTTCGTAAGTCAGCTGGACTTTCTGTACTGTTGACTGCTCCGTTTGGCCCCGCCCCCTTTTTTTTAAGATCTATTCAGCGAATACGTTCTCAGTTGTTCAACTGTTAACCGTTCGTAAATGCGTCGAATGCTATCTCTGGTTTATGAAACCTCTGGCAGACGCTATTTCTGGAAAAAAATTGTTGCATATGGAAGAAAAAGTCTCCGAACTTTAATGTTCACAGTGTTTCTTATGCACAGGCTATACAAAATGGTACTGCAACGGTAAGTAAAGATTTGTGTCGACGTCATTTATCCACTGCACCAAAAACAGAGCGTGAAAGCTGCAGCTGATAGATATTTATCTTTGCCGTAGTCGGCTTGATTACGAGTTGTTTATTCTTGTTAGTTTTTGATCTCTGCTTAAAAAATAAAATGTTTTCTCATCTCATGAAAAAGCCGTTACTTCATAAAATATAAAGGCTCCCATAGTGGTGACCCCGAAAAATTGTAGCAGAAGCATAAAGAAAATATATATACCGACGAGAATAATGAATTCAGAGACAAAAGCATGGGGCAGTGAAATCAAGATTGAAGACTACAGTCTGTTCGACCAAGGATCGCGGTCCACGCCCTTTGATTCGCTACAGAACGGAACGACAGATGTTAACGCAAAAGATGGGAGCACCTACGCACTACACGGAAATGTTAAGCTTTCCGCGCTCTGGCCGACGCGCCCCCAGCTTTGGTTTACGCAGGCTGAATGCATATTTCGGCAGCGTGGGGTGTCTAACAACATTGACAAATTTAATATAGTGGTTTCACATCTAAATTTAGAAGTGATAGAGCAAGTAGAAGAAATCTTGACGCAACAAAATTACTTTGTGCTAAAGGAAGCTCTCATAGAGCATTATCCGTTGTCACCAGATTTGCGACTACAACAAATTTTCGCATACGAAGATTTGGGCGACAAGACTCCGTCACAAGTACTCAAAGCCTTACGTACATTAGCCGGCCCGGAACTCCTACCTGAAGAGTCTTTACGTCTAATATGGCTTCGTAAACTTCCTACCAACATCCGTGCCGTCATTGCAGCAGAAACAGACTTACCATTGCAAGTCTTAGCAAAAAGGCAGACACCGTCGCAAACACCTTAACCGAAGTTTCTGCGTGTTCCGAATTCAACTACAGCCAGGATATAGGCCTAAGAACGTGTAGTGTGATGGAATCTAACGCCAGTGAGCCAGGAACATGCAATAATACTTCCCAACAGCAGTGCTCATCGACCGAGCCCACCATACAGCAACTGGCAGCAAAAGCGGCAAAACTCAACGTGCAAGTAACTTCACACCACCAGCAGCTACGAAGTCTCAGTTGGAAAAGACGAAGAAATGCTATCCAAAAGGATTTGACAGGTCAATGGTGCTGGTACCACAGACGCTTCGGTAACACTGCCCGTCAATGTATTCAACCCTGCAGCTACCCAAACTTAAAAGGCGGGCGTTAAAGGGCGCTAACGTTCGTCAACAACAACATAGGCGCCCGAGTCACAGCGTGATTCAAAGAGGTGAAAACGCCACGGTATCTGCAGTCAACCAATCACACCGATTGTTCGTGTTGGACCTCTCTTCAGGTGAGAAGTTTCTGATTGACACAGGTTCAGTAGTCAGTGTTTATCCAAGAAAGAGAGGTGACATACTCACGACAACAACGCAACAAGTGCTGACTGCGGCAAACAATTCCAGAATATCTACTTATGGTGAGAAACAGTTGGCATTACATCTGAATTCTAACTTCCATCCAAAATGGACTTTTGTGGTTGCTGATGTGCCGAGTCCTATAATTGGAGCAGACTTTTTACGGAACTACCGACTTATGCCCGACCCGGTTAACCGTCGTTTGTTGACAGTTCCCACAGAAGGGATATTGCCTACTGCGTCTTCCGCGTCGGTTCAAGTGCAGTAAGATGTGCCCGTGTCTTTCCGCACGAAGATTTCCGGCTCCTCTACCGCGTCACGCAAGAAGACACCCGACAGTCGTAACGATTCGTATACGAGTACTGTAGGCAATATCAGAGCACTGTCGGAGGAATAACTTTTTCGTAAACTGCTTCAAGACTTTCCAGCACTTACCGAACCCGTCAACGCAACCAGGAAATGCAGACACAATACTCAACACCACATCAGCAAGACACAAGGTCAACCCGTTGCCTCCCGCCCGCGGCGTCTGCCTCCAGAGAAGCTGCTCGCGGCACGAGCCGAGTTCGACAGACTTCTAAAAACAGGTATTGTAAGTAGGTCTGATAGTTCATGGGCATCTCCAATTCACATGGTCCGTAAAAAAGACAATTCATGGAGAGTATGTGGAGACTACAGGGCGCTGAATGCCGACCGCTACCCAGTACCCAATGTGACTGATTTTAACAGTACGATTAGCAATGCCAAAACATTTTAATGTGATTGATTGCGCCAAAGCATTTTCCCAGATTCCCATGGCTCCATCTGACATTAAAAAAACAGTAGTTATCACACCATTCGATTTGTTTGAGTACAATTTTATGCCATTTGGCCTCAGAAACGCTGCCCAAACATGGCAAAGATTCATGCATGAGGTGCATCGAGAATTACCATTCGTATTTTGTTATATGGACGACATTTTAGTATTCTCTGGTTCTGTATATCAGCATGTCGAACATCTGCGGCAGATTTTCCGCCGTCTGACAGAGTATGGCATAATCATTAACGAAACAAAGTGCACTTTTGGAAAATGCGAGGTTAAGTTCCTGGGATTTTGGGTTTCAGCAGCAGGCCTGTCACCTTTGCCTGAGCGGGTTGAAGCAGTACAACAGATGCCCCTTCCCACAACTTACAAAGGACTTCGCAGATTTTTAGGCATGCTCAACTATTACAGACGTCACTTACCTAAATTAGCTGCCGCCCAAGAGCCACTCACAACGTTGCTTGCAGGTAAAAATACAACAGGAAATCGTAAAATCCCATGGAGTTCAGATGCTGAAGCAGCTTTCCATGACTTAAAGAAATGCCTTTCTCGGGCAACACTACTGGGACATCCAAGATTGAGCGCTCCTTTAGCGCTCATGGTTGATGCGAGCCAAACAGCAGTGGGTGCAGCGCTACAGCAAGAAGTTGATGGCAGATGGCAGCCGCTCGCATTTTTCTCTAAAAATCTGACTCGACAGCAGCAAAAATGGAGTGCTATTGACCGTCAGTTGCTTGCTATTTACTTAGCGATAAAGCATTTTCGCACGTCTGTCGAAGGGAGGTACTTTGCAATTTTTACCGACCACAAGCCGTTAGTAGCTATATTTCAACGAGACACAGAGCTCAATTCACCACGTCAGTGCAGGCAAGTCGAGTACATTGCACAGTTTACAACTGACGTGCGTCACATTTCAGGAAAAGACAACCTGGTCGCAGATTGCCTGTCTAGGAATTGTGCCAGTTTAAATTCAGTTCGTTGGACCGAGTTAGCGTCTAAACAACGAGAAGATCCTTTCTTGCGCCGTCTAATAGAGGAACAGAGAACTGCGCTGCAGCTCAGACGTGTGTCTCTCCCAAATGTTCCAGACGGAATTTGGTGTGATGTAGCAAAAGGAAAGGAGCGACCTTGCATACCAGAACAATATCGCCGCGAGATTTATAATGCACTACATAACCTATCACATCCAGGAGTACGAGCTACAGCCAAGTTAGTTTCCTCCAAAGTGGTGTGGCCTGGAATACAAAAAGATTGTCGTGCATGGGCGCGTGCATGCCTAACATGCCAGCGTAATAAAATCAGCAGACATGTCTTTGCACCTATTGTTGACTTCCCGACGCCATCTGCAAGATTTTCACATATACATGTGGACATTGTGGGCCCGCTGTCATGCTCTTCAGAACAACGCTATTTGCTCACAATCATTGATCGTTTTACCAGGTGGCCAGAAACAGTTAACAAGACATTTCTGCGGAGTCGGTTGCATATGCACTGTTGCATTCATGGTTCTCTAGATTTGGCGTTCCGCAAAACATAACAACAGATCGCGGAAGGCAGTTTGAAAGCCAACTTTTCAATGAACTTTTACTACTGTGTGGGTGCACCACAAGCTATCATCCATCTAGTAATGGAATGGTGGAACGACTACACCGCACGCTCAAATCTGCATTAATGTGTAGTTCCACTTCATGGCCTGAAGCTCTACCGCTGGTCCTACTCGGATTGAGAATGGCCGTGAAGGAGGACTTACAATGCTCTTCCGCAGAATTGGTTTATGCCGAGCAATTGAGGGTTCCTGGAGAATTTATCGTTCCAACATCTACACAGCCGTTCGCCCCTGAGCTATGCACGCAATTCGCGAGACAACTCAGCGTTAGAATGAGAAACATCAAACCCACTAACCCTGTCAGACATGGAGACCGGAGAGTGTTTTTACATAAAGACTATCAAGCAACGTCCCTCGTGTGGCTTAGGGATGATACGGTGCGCCCGCCGCTTGTTTCGCCTTACTCTGGACCATACAGGGTAATCACAAGAGGAAGCCACAGCTTCAAAATCGATAAGGATGGTAAAGAAGAGACAGTCTCAATTGAGCGGCTTAAACCTGCTTACACCGAACAGGGTACACTCCTTCCTCGGTCTGCAAAATCACCCTCAAACGTGGAGGCCAAAGAAACAGCAGATAGTCTCGCCGAGCCATCGGTTTCAGAAGAGGACAACGAAGCAGCAAGTGCAGAACAGGAGCAGCCATTGCCTGCACCAGATGTTTTCACGAGAGCTGGTAGAAAAATCAAGTACAAGTTTCCCCACATACCTGGTACACCCGGTTTCAAAAGGAGGGGGGCTGATGTGGCAACGTCATTTATCCACTGCGCCAAAAACTGCGGGTGAAAGCTGCAGCTGATAGATATTTATCTTTGCCGTAGTCGGCTTGGTTACGAGTTGTTTATTCTTGTTAGTTTTTGATCTGTGCTTAAAAAATAAAATGTTTTCTCATCTCATGAAAAAGCTGTTACTTCATAAAATATAAAGGCTCCCATAGATTCTAACAGGGACCAAACGAACATCTATCTATGTTTACATTCAGACTGTAGTACGTCTGTGCTTGCGATAGAGCGTGTTAATAGTCAAATAACATTTCATCTGCTAAACGATTTTTTAAGGTGTCTCGAAATGTAGCTTATGAGTCCTTTTATTAACTCCTATAGAATATCGCAATGTAGGAATTCCTTAAACACTGTTTTTCGTTAAAGCGTATTTTCCTGTGTTGTCTGATATGCGCTCAGTATTTTCGACCATATCGTCTAATACAATCCATTCCCCACTAAGAATTCAGTTTTAATTAAAGCACGAATCCTACTTCGTAAAAATTAATGACTTGTGCAAATTAAAAGAAAAAAAGACTTATCTACATAGTGCTGCTCCCCAGAAGATGAGATTGGCCTAAGCTTATTTATATTGGTACCCGTTAATGCGACGGATGCACTTTAAGAGACACCAACGAGATGGATACATTGAGTTTGCAAACTGTTTCACCTTTTTTTTATTTATATTAATGGCTTAAATGTACATAGAGTCACAAAGAAATTTTGGTTAATGTATCATACTTTCAGTACCATATAAAAGTATTCTACTCGCACTAATTTTAAGAAAATTTGTTTAAAATTCCAGTGCCTGTAGGCCTATTTGAAATATTGTGATTTCTAATTTTAGTCCGTATGACTATGTAGTGCGAAGTGCTGCGTTCACTAACACGGGAAAATAAAATAGTTTGTGTTTCTAATTCTCAAAATGATCATTCACTATGTCGCATTGTTTAGCTTCATGTCGAGAAATTCATTAAGTGCAATTAGGTCCATACATAAGTTTTTCAGACATTATGCAGTGCATGATCGAGGCATTAGCAACTTTGTCTGTTTATTTCATACACATATAAGGCAAAGGAAAATGGCTGTTCTTCTCCCCCATACGTGCCAACGTCTATCTTATATTATTTTCACGACTCCTACCCAGAATATGTGATGAATGCAATAGATATGTTGTACAGTCTTCTGCACATACGAGTCGTTTCAGTTCCATAAGCTGTACTGACGCTTTGTGGTTCTAGCACTGCATCTCTGATTTCGTCAGATATTTTCTATTATCTCTATTTGACACAAAGTCCAAATGCTGACAAAGGTACTCTAGGTATCTCTAGATCATTGTATTCGGTTTCCATGACTGGTAAGCAGTATTTTTTCAAAAAGCTGCCCACAAAACTGTGTTTGTATTCGCTTTGCCTACTAATGATTTCTAGTATTCGTGCCAGTCCACGTCGCCTCATTTGATTAAAGCTGGATATTTTAACAGGTTCATTGAAATAACCACTGATCTTAAATCGAATACGATAGTGGGGTTCTTCTTAAGAGCACTGCCATGTGTTCGCCAGTATATAAAGAGAGTTGACATTCATTCAGTAAGCCAAAGAGAAACCCTAAGTAGTTCTTTATTTCTTTAGTACAATCTAGCGACGGCGATTTCCTGTAACTAGCGAGATGGATATTGAACAGCATATGAAGTTCATGACACACAGCTCATGTAGCATGAACTTTAAAAAAATATGTGTTGGTCATTAATAACCGTCTTATACAATATTTGAAATATGGTAGTACTTTTGAATACATCTGAAAAATCTCTATTGCACAGTGAGAATATTTCTCAACACACGTCAATCGTTACTTTTGTTGTAGCTGAACATTCGCCGTCCAGTAAAACGCGCCGGGTTCTATTGGGCATAAATTCGTCACGTTCTAACCGCCCTATCCCAGCTCTTCTATAAACCGAAAGCCAAATCTGACGACCCACCTCGCTTTTCTTTTTTTCTCTAAATCTCAGTTGTTCAGTTAGTACTGTGGTCTTGAGTAAGTTAGTCACTCTCATCAATTTAAATAAACGGTCGCCTTTACAAAGCGGTTTAAGGAAGCTACATTGTTTAATAAATGAAAAGTAATGCAATTAATTACTTCAGGTCAAGAAAAGAATAAATGCATGAGAGCTCTTTGTTGTTCACATCAGCTAGCTAGTTAACTCTTGAAAGGGGTACTGTGTGCATAGACTGTGACCTAGGTAACCAATGGGTATCAGCATCCGAAAACACAATGATACACGTCGATTGCCTGTTAATCAACCTTCTTATCCTTCTTTAGTACAGTTTCTGGCAGTGCAGAGAGAGCCGAGACAGAAACCAGTACTTACCATTAAACCATCCACCTGAAAGTTAAATGACGCTAAAAATATCGTAAAAGTCTTTTTTTTTAAGTTTGACTGTGCCAGAATCTGCTTATAGTTCTTAATTTTAATTCTGAAAAGTAGCATAAACCTTGTGTAAACAAGCATTAGCTCTGAATTGGAAAGCTACTATAGTGTCTCAAAACGTGAAAATACTGAATTACTGTTTTCTGTGTAAAATACAATACCAATTCAATTAAAATTTATGTGGGCTTTAAAGCTATCTCTCAGCATCAATGTAACAGCCTACTAACGCAATGTTTTTACTTGCGAAGTTAAGAATGTGAGGCTACAAAGATAGTTAAATTGCATAGACTCACTGAGAATTACTACAGTATGTCTTGTACAAGCAAAAGCAACAGTCATACAGTAACTTCAAGATGAGTATGTACACTGTGTTGTAATACCAAACAACATATCATTTACACGTCCTCTATAATACTGCAGTCATTTAGTAATACTGAAATCATTTAATTGTTTCTCAATGGTGTGCACCTCCAGACATAAAAACCAACAGTAGTTACATTCTCAGTTAGCTGATAAGTCCGCATCTGGTATTAATTCATTGAGCTTTAGTAAACAGTAAAATAACCACTTTTATTATTAGTGAAGAAAAGCAATACAAAAACACTGTTACTTTCAAACAGTCTCAACTAAGTAAACCCCTGCTCTGCAAATTCTTACGGACGAGTTGGATTAAGTAAGATAACACACTAACAACTCAGTAAAATGGTTAGAAGTGCGGAAGCATGTTGTCAAAAGTCCATACAAAGCTCAACGAACGTCACATGGCGTGAAACAGCGCTAAATGGGGCTCGCCCGAAGACATGACTCAGCTGAAAGAACGCGAAAAGACAATGTGTGTCAATCAGCGAGTGGCTGCAGTGAACCGCGGTGGTGCTCTTCATTACATTTCCTGGAGACAACATTTGGGTGATTTCACACAGGGAATAATCACCGGGCATCTGGAAGAAGGACGAAGTGTTACGATTGTTACCCAGGAGTTAGGTATTGCCTATTACTTTGTTTCATGTGCATCGGGAGTTTCTAAACCACAGGCGCTGTTTCCCGAAGAGCAGGTGGCTGCCACGGTCAACTGCAGCAGCAGATGACCGCTACATTGTTGAACAGCAATAAGGGATCCATGTCAAACAGTAGGTGAAGTTGAAGGGTACAGAAAGGCAGAGTCCAAAAACTGAAATTTTGCGGTAGTGGTAAAATAAATTTTCAAATGCTTGAACTGTGTTGTGTTTGTACCTTACAGTCCAACAATATTTTTAAACTTACATTGAATTCTTTTATGTTTATCTCCGAAATTATAAAAGCATAAGTTTTTATTTTACAGCAATAATTAATGAACGGTATAAATAATGACTGAACCCAGTTGACTTTCCCCTTGCACTTTTGCAATAAAGAAGCTGGAACTTCCTATATCACTGTTTGAGACCACATGATCGTGAGATGACAGTGAGTATTATTTAAGTCTGTAAAATTTTGGCATGTTATAGTCAAATTTCAGAAAATAAACCAAATTCAGGAAATGTACGCAACAAAATGACAATAACTTTAAAAATAACATTCACCATCGGAGATACCTCGTTCAGATAGCAGTCCGAGCTATTTGGCAGCAAGAAACTCGCCATAGTATTCCCTGGAACCCTCGTCTTCACGGACCAGAATCTTCAATGCCTTGTACTTACCTGCCTCTGGGCGGAAGAATAGACGCTTGGGCTAACTTTCATGAATATCTGGAACACATTGTTGGCTCGTCTGATTCTTCCGTTATTCCTTTATCTACGCTACGAAGAATGGTCCGTCTCTTTGTTCCATGGTTCTTTATTTTACTTGAAGGTATATTAACTGCTTCACCGGCCTAGCAGCAAAAGAAACGTTTTTCTTGTATGACTTAGAAGAAAAAATTTTACTCCGGGTTTTAAATAGGCGCTGTTCACACGGACAACATTAAACGGTCTAGGCTTGACACTGGCCCCTACGGTCACTTATCTCCAACTATTAGTAGTCTCAGGCTTTGCACAATTGAGGATCAGTGCAATATTTTTATCTCCTTGAAAGAATGGCTCGCACTCATATATGTAGAGTCACCTTCTCACATCACATTAATTCAACAGTGACGTATTGCAAGAGCCGAGTAATGGTGTGGTTTTTGTTTTGTCCCCTACATGAGTCGCCGAAGACAATGAAGCGTTTGAACTTCTCTGTTCAGATAATTGTTGGAAAAATTATGAAGCATTTACGCAACATAATTTGATCCTTTCTTTGCCGCTATATGGTCATAAATGATGAGCCAGTTGATAGAATATGGGCATTGAAAATGTAGAAAGAAAGCTGTCTTACACCTCACTTGAATTTAAATTTGGTGCAGGGAGGTTTTTACTGAAATCTGCAATGGCCTGAGTAGTTGGTGACTGCTTTCCCTCCTTTTTGGCAGTTGTTTTCTTTATGTAGACCCATTCAGTTTTCTTGCGCTGCAATATGTTTTCATCTTCCAGCTTTCTATGATTATCCTGCAGCATTTTCCTATCTCCTTCTCTTTATGCATTGCAGATTTGCTTGTTGAGATAAGTTAGCTTTATATTCATCACACCAACACCACGTTTCGGTTATATGGAAGTCGAAAGCGATGTTAAACTTTGAAACAAAAGTGTGTCTAAATGTATAATAAGAAACGCGAATAACTGCATACTTGGTCAAAAAATTGAAAGAGGTTCTTGACATTTTAGTCGATGGGAAGAAACGCTTTTTTAAAGTCTTTCGCAATGTAATGTGCTTTTCTTCCTGTTAAGCCACAAAAACTGCATTAGTGCTTCACGGTCGGCCGGTGTGGCTGTGCGGTTCTAGGCGCTTCAGTCTGGAACCGCGTGACCGCTACGGTCGCAGATTCGAATCCTGCCTCGGGCATGCATGTGTGATGTCCTTAGGTTAGTTAGGTTTAAGTAGTTCTAAGTTCTAGGGGACTGATGACCACAGATGTTAAGTCCCATAGTGCTCAGAGCCATTTGAACCTTTTTTTTTTTTTTTTTTTTTTTTTTTTTTTTTTTTTTTTTTTTTTGCTTCACGAGCCTGTTTAGCGGGCTTATCAGGTAGATAAGTGTGGTTTCCTTGGCCATCAATTGGTGACTTGCCAGTTTTTTCTTAAAGATGTTTTAATTGAGTGTAAACGGAAAGGTTTAATTCCAAAGAATGACTGAAATGCTTTAAAACATACTGGTACCTCTGCTACTTCACGATCCGTTGTCATCCTAACTTCGTAGCTGTAGGAGCTGTCATTTAACCTCTGCCTCGGTGCGCGCCGTGCTACAGGATGACAGAGATGAGACGTGATAAATAACTGCTTGGTGCACCAGTAACATCATCACACCCAGTTTCAATGAATTGCGTTATTAGATAATGCCATTCATTGCTAAAAATATTCTGTAACACTCATGTGATTAGTCGTCAAACTTTTTCGCTCAAGTGCCAATACTGTGGGTGGTACCTACTCCGCATACGTACAGCTCTTATAATAATCGGTAACTTACATAAACTGGTATATTACAAGCCCTCAATAGACTAGCTATTTCAAGGGCCCGTTAAGTCTTCCACCTGTCCCTAGGTAGTGATCATTAAACGTCGACACCATTTGGAACACTTCGCGTCGACTGTTGTCCGTTCAGATTGCTCCCGCCCCCAGAGTCCAAAGTTGCGGCACTATAGTTGCCTGACGAAGTGTTGTTGTCTCTGTGTAAGCGAATGATTGCTTCAAATGGCTCTGAGCACTATTGGACTTAACATCTGAGGTCATCAGTCCCCTAGAACTTAGAACTACTTAAACCTAACTAACCTAAGGACGTCACACACATCCATGCCTGAGGCAGGATTCGAACCTGCGACCGTAACCGTCGGGCGGTTCCAGACTGAAGAAACGAATGATTAATTGCTAAAAATAGTAATTGTACGTATATATAAAGGCACTACGCAACATGATACACGATCACAAATGTTTATCACTCATTGCGTCATATTACAGCATCCTTAATTTAATTTTTCCTTGCTACAAATAACTACCTCATTTGAAAAATACCGTCTTTGGAACATGCATCTACGAAATATAAAATAATTTCCTATGCTATGTTTACAAAATACTTCAATTGAAAATGAATAATTAATAGGCATACGAATAACTGTGAATGAAAATAATGATGAGCTGGAAAAATAAATCCGGATCTCACTGAGCTTTCGACATTGGAACAGTCTGCGGATAAAATGCTGCATCATTTACTTTTGAATTTTTCTCTGGCAGTTGCTTAGATTACAAGCCCGCTGAACGCCACAATGCTAACAATACTAACTCCAACAAAAAAGGCATCTTTGAACAACGAGTACATTCGGGTCACAGGATACGAATGAGAAGCGCGTGTACGTTCATGTACCTCGATTTTAATGACTCAGAAAATCCATTTACATAGTATTACATGAAGCTCTACGTCCCTGAGCGTCCTACACCATTCAGATATACATATATTACGCATATACACTGACGTAACAAAAGTCATGGGCTACCTTCGCATATCGTATCGAACCTCCTTTTGCTCGGCGTCGTTGGATGTCCCGTGCAGAAATACTGAGCCATGCTGCCTCTACAGTCGTCCATAATTCAGAAGTGTTGCCGCTGCAAGATTTTGTACTCGAACTGATTTCTCGATTTCGTCCACTAAATGTTCGATGGGATTCATATCGGGCGATCTGGGTGGCCAAATCATTCTCTCGAATTGTCCAGAATGTTCTTCAAACGATCACAAACAATGGTGCCCGATAACACGACGCATTGTCATCCATAAAAAATCCACCTTTGTTTTGGAAAATGAAGTCAATGAATTACTGCAAGTGGACTCCATGTAGCCGAACATAACCGTTTCCAGTCAGTGATCGGACCCAGTCCATTCAATGCAAACACAGCCCATGCCATTATGTAACCATCACCAGCATGTGCAGTGCCGACATTATGGGTCCATGGCTTCGTGGGATCTGCACCACACTCGAACCATACCACTAGCTGAAATTACAATTAAATCAATACAATGAAATGAATACCCTCAGCTGCATACAGGTGTTGATATACGTCAACGGGGACTCGAACCCGGTATCTCCTGCTTACATGGCAGACGCTCTATCCATCTGAGCCACCGAGGATACAGCCGATAGTGCGACTGCAAGCATTTATCTCTGGCACGCCTCCCGTGAGGCCCACATTCCCAACTTATTGTCCCGCACTATGCTCGCAGTGCCCTTGCCAATTACACTCATTACTCGCGGCTTCACCGATTCCCGTAAGAGTTCGGGCAATGTGTGCATCCGCACAGAAGATGGTCAAATGGCCGGTGAGCCTTAACTGTATATATATGAAGATGGTATCTGTTCTTTCGGACATGTCCTTGGCGAGGAGTAACACCTGAAATTTGGCATCCTCGGTACACTCTTGACTCTATGTATCTCATAATACTGAATTCCATAACGATTTCCTAAATGGAATGCCCCATGTTTCTAGCACCAACTTGCAATCCACGTTCAAATTTGATGATTCCCGTCGTGCAACCATGTCGGAAAAATTTTCACATGAATCATCTGAGTACAAATGGCAACTTCGCCAATGTAGTGCCCTTTTACATCTTGTTCTACCGATACTACTGCCATCTGTATATGTGCATATCACAATCCCATGACTTTTGTTACACCAGTGTCTGTGTATACGTATTTATGTTTGTATGTATGTTCCACATTTCCTCCTAAATCACTGGACCGATTTCAACCAAACTTGGTACACAGATCACTTACTGTCTGGAAAGAAAAGCTGTGGGGGCAACAACCATTACCTATCAAAGGGATAGGGGTCGGAGTGAAAAAGAAGTGTAGCCCAAGATTCGCGAATTCCCAGACTTTATTCATCCAGTACATGAGAATGAGAGCACTTAGCTTTACGCAACAAACTTAAGACGTAATTTCAAATCTTTATGAAACTTTATCTCAGTCACAAACCCCACAAAATAATGAAAGGAAAAAAGTCTGAGCTGTATGAAAAACTGCCGCACTATGCATGGCATTTAAATGTTGGTAGTAACTCTCACAACACATTTCGCAGACAGTATCTACACATGCCGGTGAATGTACCTAAGAAATTTTATCATTGTAAGACACATAGTTCAGAAGATACGACGTCATAAACACTGATGTGCGTGAAAAACTGCCGCTTGACGTTTAAAATTAATACTTCTTTGCCACCAAATCACTTCGCAACAAGTTTCGCTGACAGTATCCATATATGACGCTGCTTGTACAGACAAAATTTAATAATTCTACGACACATAATTCACGAGATCTGATATCATAAACACTGAGATGCGTGAAAACGAAGCTGCAGTGCGAATTTCTCTAGAGATGCAGGTGACATATGTTAAATATATGTGTCATGTGTCTGTGGGAAAATCCTCGGATTAAAAAAAAAATAAAAGCCTACTAAAGCCGTGGATTGAACTTAGCCGAACTTGATCAAGGGTATCCAGACACTCCCAAAAACATACTTTTTCATATTAGGTGCATTGTGCTGCCATCTACTGCCAGGTACTCCATATCAGCGACCTCAGTAGTCATTAGACATCGCAAGAGAGCAGAATGGGGCGCTCCGCGGAACCCACGGACTTCGAACGTGGTCAGGTGATTGGGTGTCACTTGAGTCATACGTCTGTACGCGAGATTCCCACACTCCCAAACATCCATAGGTCCACTGTTTCCGATGTGATAGTGAGGTGGAAACGTAAAGGCACACGTACAGCACTGACAGAGACCGCCGACATTTGGAGAGGGTCGTAATGTGTAATAGGTAGACATCTATCCAGACCATCACACAAGAATTTCAAACTGCATCGGGATCCACTGCAAGTACTATGACAGTTAGGCAGGAGGTGAAAAAACTTGGATTTCATGGTCGAGCAGCTGCTCATAAGCCACGCATCACACCAGTAAATGCCAAACGACGCCTCGCTTGGTGTAAGGAGCATAAACATTGGACCACTGAACAGTGCAAAAACGTTGTGTTCAGTGACTAATCACTGTACAAATGAGCCGATCCGATGGCAGGGTGTAAGTATGGCGAATGCCTGGTGAACGTAATCAATCTGACTGCGTGTGTAGTGTCAACAGTAAAATTCGAAGGCGGTGGTGTTATGGTGTGATCGTGTTTTTCATGGGGAGGGCTTGCACCCCTTGTTGTTTTGCGTGCCACTATCACAGCACAGGCCTACACCGATGTTTTAAGCACTTTCTTGCTTCCCACTGTTGAAGAGCAATTCGGGGATGGCGATTGCATCTTTCAACACGATCGAGCACTTGTTCATAATGCACGGCCTGTGGCGGAGTAATTACACGACAATAAGATCCCTGTAATGGACTGGTCTCCACAGATTCCTGACCTGAATCCTATAGAACACAATTGGGATGTTTTGGAACTAAGACTTCGTGCCGGGCCTCACCGACCGACAGCGATACCTCTCCTCAGTGGAGCACTCGTGAAGAATGGGCTGCTACTCCCCAAGAAGACTTCCATCACCCGATTGAACGTATGCCTGTGAGAGTGAAAGCTGTCAAGAAGGCTAAGGGTGGGCCAACACCATACTGCATTGCCGATGGGGGGCGCCACGAACTTGTACGTCATTTTCAGCCGTGTATCCGGATACTTTTGATCACATAGTGTATTACTTACTATCTAGAAAGAAACACTGTGGAGTTGAGAGCCAGCAACTTCCTATTTGGGTAGAGATGGTAACGTTTTAAGAGAATGGGGGCTGGGAGAGGGAAGGAGAAGATGGACAAAGATATGGGGAGGAGGAGGAAATGGACATAGAAAGGGAAGAGGGACAGAAAAGAAGGAGATGGACAGAGAAAGGGGGGAGAAAGGGGAGAGGAGGAGATAGAGAGTATGAGGAGGAGATTTACTTATTAGGTGAAGGAGGAGACAGACTGAAAGAGGAACGAGGAGGGGATCGGCAGAGAGATGGGGATGAAGAAATGGACAGATGGAGGAGATGGACACTGAGAGGGGGAGAGGAGATGGACAGAGAGAGGGGAAGGAGGAGGTAGAGGGGGCCAGGAGGAGATAGAGGGAACATTAGGAGGAGATAGACACAGGGGTAGGAGGAGATAGAGGGGGCCAGGAGGAGATAGAGGGAACATGAGGAGGAGATACACACAGAGGGAGGAGGAGAAAAGGGACAGAGAAAATGGGGAGGAGTAGATAGACAGAGGGGGAGTAGCATATGGACAGAGAGAGAGAGAAATGGCTGGGAGGATACAGCCAGGGAGAAGGGAAAAGAAAAGATGGACTAATGGAATTGGAATAAATACATATCCACACAACGTCGGGCACTAATCTAGTCTTAAATAAAAGAAACACATAAATTTAACATATTTTATCACAAACATTGACACCAGATAGGAATCAGTTGTCAACTTTTGTGATAAAATACACCAAAACAGAACCAACTGTCGTGGATGCTTAAATGATGGGACAACTGATCTCGCCCGAGCACTATCAAGATGTACTGGTATGGTCATTTGCTTTGGTACAACAGAGCCCCTTAAGATTTAACTTAGCAGATGGAAGCTCATCAGTAACTTCTGTTGTATGATGATGATGATGGCTGCCACAACCGTCTCACAGCAGATACACCTCGGTGAACTGTTTTTGGGTCAGGATCAGAACCTGGATCGTCAGCAAGGAAATGTTCCAGACCATGAGTGGGAACACAACTAAAGAACCACAGAATTTACCTGTGCTACCTATCACATAGCAAGCTCCAAACTGAAAAACCTGCTGTCTTTTCAAGGTGGCAACAGTCACAGCTTGTTGGCTATGCTGACGTGCTTGCCGCTGCCAGGAAACTCTGTGGTCAATGTACTCTGCACGCCCATCCCTCTTACACCGTCTCAATAGTATCCACCATTGTGGCATCCGTTTGGCCACAGGCGCCTTTTACACTAGCCCGGTTGTAAGTCTGTATGCTGAAGCTGCTGAACTACCACTGTCCCACTGCCGTGACTTTCTCCTCAGCAGGTATGCATGCAGTTTATCTGCCATACGAAGCCACCCATCCTATGCCTCCTTCTTTGACGATTCCTTTGATCACCGGTAAGGGGCGCGTCCCTCTTCTCTATTACCTCCTGGATTCCGATTTCCGCACTTGCTACTGCGTTTTAACTTCACACTACCTGCAACTTTCCCGGTGGATTTGAACCCTTCACCACCTTGGCTTCGTAAAGTGGCCCATGTTAACCTTGGCATTCATTCGCTTCCCAAAGACACTACTCCAGCCTCGGTCTACCGCCTTCAGTTTCACGACCTTCGCATGTAACTTCGCGATAGTACCTTTGTGTACACTGATGGCTCTCGGACTGACCATGAGGTCGGGTGTGCCTTCGTCATTGGCACCCGTGTCTTTCGATGTCAGCTTCCGGCACACTGCTAGGTATTTATAGCCGAGCTCTTCGCCCTGTATCAGGCCACGGAGTACATCCGGCGACACAGCCTTTCCGATTGTGTCTTCTGCTCAGCCTCACTCAGCGCCCTTCGAAGCCTATGTGCGCTGTACACCGCGCATCCCTTAGTGCAGCGGGTCTAGGAAAATTGTCACTTGTTCATTCTTGGTGGAGCCAGTGTGATGTTTCTGTGGGTTCCTGGTCACGTCGTTCTGCCAGGAAACGAGGCTGTTGACGCTGCTGCCAAGGCTGCAGTCCTCGTACCTCAACCTGTGAGCTCCTATATTCCCCCCGACGATGTCTGTGTTACCATGTGTTGCCATCTGTCAGGAGGTGGAGTCCCTTTGGCCGTCTATTCACGGGAATAGACTCCGGCTTATTAAGCCTCTCCCTGCGGCTTGGTCGACCTTCTCTCGGCCCTCCCGCCGGGAGGAGGTCATTTTAACTAGGCTGCGTATTGGGCACTGCCTTTTTAACCATCGTAATTTATTAAGTGACGGTACTCCACCACTTTGTGCACATTGCACCCAAGCTTTAACTGTCCGCCACTTGCAAACCCGCTTGGGTTTGCCGTCTGTGTTATCGGCCGTTTTAGCAAATGACGCGCGGACTGTCGACCGCGTATAACTTTTTACTCGCCAAAGCAGTATGGCGAAGGCCATTTAATTTTTAGTTTTGGGCATCCGTTCCTATATGATGTCTTTTTTACCCCTTTTTCTACGTGCCTGTTTTTAGCTGTCTTCTATTATGTCAATTGAGACTGGCGTATAATCGTTTTTTAACTACTCTCTGGCAACGTGTTCTATAGTTTTGACTTAATCACACTGTCTCGCGATGCTCCAAGGGAACTCCAGACACCAAAAGTGAAGGCAACGAGGCTAGCCTACCACAGTATATCGATACGAACAAATCAGTCCCTCCCTCACCCTCCCCCCCCCCCCCCCCCCCCCATAAAACGCAAGGTGGTAGGGCAGCGCAGTTTCTTTAATTGATTAGATACCGGCTCCTGCTTTCGCACTACCAAATTTTAGCTGATTACAATGAGACCTGATTTTCTTAGGCGTTTCAAGGTCTTGGAGCAAGAAGCTGACAAGACGCAAAATCTTTATAACCTTATACACCCTGAGAAATCAGGACAACATTTTCCCTGTGATCCCTGTGCTCCAGATATTCTTCACATAAACAATATCTCCCACCGTCACTGAAAGTTGTGCATCTTACCTGAAGGTACCTATGAGCCTCTCTCTGATGTGCAAGAGAAATGTTAATTTTCGCTACCACCTATTTAGCCCTGATGTCCTCAGCGTCAATACGCTCAGGTAATAGATCATTCAAAGACCACAGATTACTCAACAGCGAATTATTTAGTTTGGCACGCGTTGTCTTATGTGCCTCATGGCAGCCGGTATTAAAAGCAAGACTAAGCTAGTTCACTGAACTGGCCCATGTTACTGCAAAAGAGAATTCTAAATTATTAAGGCATAGTCCAAATTTCTGTTAATAGACACTAAAAAAGGGAGCAGAGGATAATACAGAGTAGTAATCACCTGAGAAGTGCCATTGTTAAAACAAATTTTTTGAAACTCGCATGGCGTGAATGCAGGCGTATGGTCACTTATTAAGGACCTAGTAGGTCCGAAACTGGCAAAAATAACAGTTAAGCGCAGAATACTAACCGCAGTTGTCATTCTCACCTACTGCACATACCTTGTGAAAGCATTGACCACCACTAAAATGTGTCTATTACCAGTTTTGGGATGCATGACGGGTCCTAAATAACCAATAAAAATTTTATCCTTGGGCTGATGTCCCATGGTGTGTTGCAAAAACATCGTCTCGTGTTAGTGATACACTAGCAGTCTCACATTCCTGACATTGACCTACTAATTTCTTAATATCTGAGTTCATACTTTTCCATGTCAGACCTCCTTTAATCTTCATCCAGGTTTTACGAAACCCCAAGCGCCCCCTGCACAGTGAACGATGAAAAATTCCTGTCATAACGAGTATTCTACCACAGCACTCCCTTCTCCAAGGAATTGCCTTCCATCTAATTACCACCTTCAGCTTTACCCAAATTTCACGCAGAACATAATCTTGTTGTGGTCTCTCCTTAAGATCAACAGACTGTGAAGGAATCTCAGAGAGAACTACTATGGGTATCACCAATTCCAGTGCCTCTGCTTCTTTCACAAATTCCGGTATGTTCTCCTGAAACATGTGACTAAGCACATCCACAACCTGATTTTGCGCTCACTCGTAAATGTACTACTTCAAACTGGAAGGCAGATATTCAAACCGCCCACTGCATAATTCTTCTCATCTTGAGGGCCCAGAAAGGACCCAGCTCAACGCCAAATTGTTAGTTAAATTGTTTAGTTAAATTTATTATGCTCTAGGTGACAACGCTGGCATTTGAGGCTCCTGTCTGCACAACAAACAGCAAATTGAAATCTGGAATATCCAGTACTGGAGCATTGCTCAATGCATGTTTTAAGGCATCAAAGGCTCCGTGTTGGAAATCTCCCCATTGGAATTTGTCATTTTTCGGACGCAGTTGATTAAGCGCGGTCAAAGCTGGAGATACATTTTCCAAAACAGTTCACCATGCCTATGGGCTGAGCAGCGCACTTCTTGACCTGAGCAGTGGAATCTTATAAACAAATTGAGTATAGCCCTGATGTATTAATAGTCCCTAACCCTTCCCCCCCTCCCCCACAAGTGATACTATATGGCCCAAAAATGAGTTTTTCCTATGGACCAAATTTACTTTAGACGGGTTAACAGTGAAGCCCGCTTCCATCACATGCCCCAACACTTGGCTAAGAAGTTCTGAATGATCAGCAAAGATTTCTATTTCAATGCCCATGTTGTCTGATGTAAATAATCGAAGACTTGGGCTTAAGGTCCCCAACTAAGATTCTAAAAGGTGAGACATCTCCGCAACAGCCGAATGCGGCAAAAGGAAATTCAAAACGGTTGTAGTCAGTGCAAAACACTGTTAAAGGCTTGGAACCTTCGGTGAGGTGTATCTGGTAACACGAATAGATTTGGTTAAGACCCAGCAAGGTGAAAATGCGCACCCCTGTAAACTACTTCCTTATTTCAAGCAGTTTTGTAGGTCAGGGAGCGGAATAGATTACAATACCTCCTGATGTAAAGCATGGTAATCGATGACTGGTCTATACCCTATATTATTCGATTCCGCCAACAAAAACATAGGGCGAAACAGAAGGTTTATTAACGCCGTCTTCCATCAGCTCATCTACGATTTTACGTAACTTCTTCATCTTTGGTGGCGAAAATCGGTGTGGATTCTACTGATCCAGAATCTAATCAGCCAAATCTGACATTGAATCTCGTTGGTAACACCTAGTGTTATACCTCACGAAATTCAGCAAGCAGCTGTAATCATTGTGCGGTCTCAGGTTTAGCTAAATAACGACTTTGAATTTAGGGTCGCTAGCCAGGATACTAAATACATTAGCTACCTCGACATTACTAAAGAATCTGTATCTCTGAATCAGTATCTCTTTTCGTCCTGGAATTAAAAGAAAAACTTTTCCCAGCATGACACCACTCACAGTGAGTAGCACACAAAAATCTCAAACCAACGATACCTTAATTGTAAGCCCTTTGGCTACAAGAAATTTTGAACGCGATGTAAAATCTCCAGTTCTTAAATTAAAACGAGCCTACCTTACTACACATAATAAATCACCTGAAAGAAGATCGGCAGTTTTCACAAACAACCCGAAAACTTCCCTAACGATAACAGCTACAATACGAGCGATAATAAAGTAAAGAGGCATTGCTGCCAGATTCAAAGGATGCACAAACTGGTTGCGAACAGAGCGCGGTACAAACAAACGACAGACGCACTTTATCAACAGCATACACCTTACGACAACCATAGCCATTCGTCGGCGAAATGCGACTAATGTTCCTCTCCAGCGCTCCTCCATCAGTGTTTATGTTCACTATCAATATAATCCCCTAAAGATTCATTTACACTTTGCACGCTGAAAAATGCTGGTCACTGTGTTTCTATCGTTTACGATCCCGTAAAAGAATGGTCCTCTAGAGCTCACCTAGTGACCTAACACCTCGCAAAACTTTAGGAATCTTAATCGACTGACCACTAATGGATAAATAATTTGAAACAGAATGCCGTGCAGAATCTGCAACACGTCGGCACGTATTTCTTTTTTTTTTTGTTTTTTGTTTTTTTTTTTTTTACAGTCTAACATTCACCACAGTAATTCCAAAATTTGGTTTATATATTCAATAAATAACCTCCAAATATTCTGAATAATCAAGCTCAGTGGATGCGGTAGTTTACTAAATTCTTTCCCCGTGGCCCGTCTTGGGCCCTCGACCATTTTGAAATATTGTTCATAATCAATACGAAGTGCTTCATTCTCTGCCTGTGAACCGAGAAAAGAAATTCGTTTTGGCAATAATAGAACTTCCTCTTCCAATGCCTGAATTTAAGAACTTAGGAATCCACATTAGGCAGATACACACTTCTCAGACTCTAAGTGCGACAAGATCTACGAGCGCTTGTAAGTGAAACATTTGTGTGCGAAATGGTGAGGTGCCAACTAATAGATTAACATTTCCCTTCTCATCAGGAAAGCAACGTCCTGCAAGCGGAGCAGACGGCTCCATACCATGCTGTCTCCACAGTGATGTTTACCAGATGACTCGTTTCAGCTAGCAACTGCTGACATAACTCAGTGTCTTTGCCCTCCTCTGATTGTTACGAATATTTATCTCATATTGTGAACAGTTTTCCGTAAATGAGCCAACTCCACCGCACCTCTTGCTCCCATGGCCATTTGTCTCTGCCAAAACAAACAGAACAATAGCCACTGAGAACACCGTTTGCACACTACCAGCGAGTGTGAATGTTCACATACTGAAAACCAAGCATCATGCTGTCATTGAAATGATAATGGTATTGGGATCCATGAGTGGTAAGCTGCTAAGACCACACCAAGCAACATAAAATTTCACACTTTATTTCATATCGGTAACATTACTTAAGACACTCTGGTAACCTAAGCACACTTAATCATTGATTTAAAAATTCTTGAGGTAATTACTGTATAATATAAACTCACCAACAAGTAAATGAAACACTTTAAACATCAAAATAATTTCCCTTAAAAGGATTTCTGTGCTTTGGCGTTCACTTAATTCAAAACTAGTAACTGGCAAAACTCTAATAAAAAGAGTCCGCAGTTTAATTATAATACTAAAACAGCAGGCCAATAGCAGATGTATGAATTTAAATACTCATCCCTTCGTTCAGAAGCTGGTACAAAAGTTGTTTACATTCACCACAGGCCTCAACAGGCCTTCCCATCAGATTGAGACAGGTATGATGAAACAAGTAAGTTTCAGAGTTCTAAAACAGAAAAAAAGTAATATTACCACACACGCCATAACTTTCTAAAACAATTATAGATCATTCATGCGAAGATACCAAAGTTTCACCTATTCCACAAATCCAAAGCTTAAATCAATTTATCATATCAGTGTTACAATACTAGTTTGACTAGTCGGACCCTTTGGCCTTGTCGCACACATTTAAACCGAGTACCAGCTAATACGAGGTGCATTCAAGTTCTAAGGCTTCCGATTTTTTTCTCCGGACTGGAAAGAGATAGAAACATGCGCATTGTTTTAAAATGAGGCCGCGTTCATTGTCAATACGTCCCAGAGATGGCAGCACCATACGGCAGATGGAATTTTACTGCCAGTGGCGAGAATGAGAACTGTTTTAAATACTTAAAATGGCGACGTTTTCCTTACTTGAACAGCGTGCAATCATTTGTTTTCTGAATTTGTGTAGTGTGTAACCATTGAAATTCATCTACAGTTGAAGGAGACATATGATGATGGAGTTATGGATGTGTCGAAAGTGCATTCGTGGTTGCGACAGTTTAATGAAGGCAGAACATTGTGTGACAACAAAAACCGAAAGAAGCCGTCTGACGACGTGATCGAGAAAGTGGAGAGAATTGTTTTGGGTGATCGCCGAATGATTGTTGAACAGATCGCCTCCAGAGTTGGCATTTCAGTGGGCTCTGTGCACACAATCCTGCATGATGACCTGAAAATGCAAAAAGTGTCATCCAGGTCGGTGACACGAATGCTGACGGACGAGCACATGGTTGCTCGTGTGGCATGTTGCCAAGCAATGTTACCGCGCAACGACAGCATGAATGGGACTTTCTTTTCGTCGGTTGTGACAATAGATGAGATGTGGATGCCATTTTGCAATTCAGAAACAAAGCGCCAGTCAGCTCAATGGAAGCACACAGATTCACCGCCACCAAAAAAATTTCGGGTAACCGCCAGTGTTGAAAAAATGATGGTGTCCATGTTCTGAGACAGCGAGGGCGTAATCCTTACCCATTGCGATCCAAAGGGCACTACGGTAACAGGTGCATCCTACGAAAATGTTTTGAGGGACAAATTCCTTCCTGCACTGCAACAAAAACGTCCGGGAAGGGCCTCACGTGTGCTGTTTCACCAAGACAACGCACCCGAACATCGAGCTAACGTTACGCAACAGTTTCTTCGTGATAACAACTTTGAAGTGATTCCTCATGCTCCCTACTCACCTGACCTGGCTCCTAGTGACTTTTAGGTTTTTCCAACAATGAAAGACACTCTCTGTGGCCGCACATTCACCAGCCGTGCTGCTATTGCCTCAGCGGTCTTCCAGTTGTCAAAACAGACTCCTAAAGAAGCCTTCGCCGATGCCATGGAATCATGGCGTCAGCGTTGTGAAAAATGTGTACGTCTGCAGGGCGATTACGTCGAGAAGTAACGCCAGTTTCGTCGATTTCGGGTGAGTAGTTAATTAGAAAAAAAATCGGAGGCCTTAGAACTTGAAATCACCTCGTACCAAGGTAACCACACCTGGGGAATTTACTCTCAACTTGTGCTGCTAAATTAATTCAATCTCAGTGACAACCCATATCCACGAAAAACAAAAAACTTTATCACATTCAATAGCCACTTCAGCCAGTTCAAAGTAAAGTGAAATTTGAGGTAAGATCACTCGCAGGAGTGCAATATTAACACACTAAATTGAATCACATGAGCTCACAATTTGTTGTTGGCACTCCCTTCTAGAATCTTAAATAAAGGAAACACATAAACTCAACATATTTTACCACCACAGGTGGCACCTGATTTCTAAACGTCAAACATAGAATCAATGGTGATGGACATGTAAATCATGGAGCAACCAGTCTCACACGATCACTGTCAGGATTTACCCATGCAAGTAGTATGCTCACTTTGGTGCAAACAAACCCTGTTAAGATGCAACCCAACACATGAAAGTTCACCATTAGCTCCCGTTATATGACGATGATGACTGCCACACCAATCTCACAGCAGGTACACGTCGGTGAACTGTTTTCATGGCAGTGTCAGAACATGAATCTTCAGCATGGTAATGTCCCATGCTAGCAATGAAAATGCCGCGAAAGAGCCAAAGAATTTGAATGTGGTTAAACCGAAAAAAATATCACCAGCTTCACAAGTTTCCAATCGTCACTGTGCCTGGGCTGTGTTGACATTCTTGCTGCTGCCAGCTGTTTCTGTGGCCAAGTACTTCCAAAGCTATTCCATACCCCATCCGCACACCATCTTAAAACTGCTGCATACTGAACCTGCAGCCTCTCGTGAGGCACCAAGGTATCCAAATACCACAAGTCAAGGCACCAACGCTAACTTACAAAATACCGATACCAATGTCTCTGGCTCCGTCCATTTCGGAGCATTACTTCCATATTTGAAGTAAGATTAGAACACATTCTGAAGCATATCTTGTGAAACAGCCGACGCTGCATCCTGGATAGGAGCTCTTAGATCCTGTAGATCTCTTACTGATGTTTCGCGCATCCTTGACTTTATGTACACACAAGTGAAGAAATCCCAGGAAATCAAAACAGGTGAACATGATGAACACCTTCTTGCCGAATCTCTGTCTGCTCATCTGTTGACGAGTCTGCGATTTAGGTACTAGTACTCAATTCTTATGAGAGTAAAATGGTAGGATTCTCCATCCTGGTCGAAGATAACGATACCAGCAATATCGTCTTGCTGTAGTGTGTTTCCAGGAACTCCTCCAGCATATCAAGGTAAATGTTTCTTTTAACAGTCTCTTCTGCGACAATGAAATGTCCATAAACTGTAGTCTTTGTGAATGCAAGCTACATACTCACTTTTCATGTGCCTCTTTGCCATTCAGTGGTAGCGTGAGGTGGCTTGTTACTCCTTATGCTCCACTTCCTTTTGAAACTTTTCCACATATGTCGAACGTGGCCTCTTTAGTAAACATCTTATATCAAATCATAAAACGCAGCTTGGCGACCTGCATAATCTTTGTTATCTAATTTGTGAAGCTCCTGAATGTGGTACCCTGATCTCTCTAGTGTAAAGTGTAAAAGTTTCAAAACTGTTGATTTTGGCACGTCATGCACGTCGCTTAGACGACGAGTTGATGCATCTGGCCTTCTTTCGAGTACATCTCTGATTCTGAATAGATTCTTGTTGTAGAGGAGGTCTTCCAGACTGTGACTCATCGGCAACATTTCCAATTCTCTGGAACTTATTGACAAGTAACTGGATGTTTCTTTTTGTTGGTGCTGGCTTGTGGAATTTCCGAGAGAAAGCCTGTTACATATCCAGATAAAACAAACCACATTATCACCCACTAACAACACTGACACATAATTCTTAATTAAATTATAAAAGAAAACAGTGGAACCACCCTGTCACAGAATTGCATTACAGTTATGTATTATGTAATCATGCCCATTATTTCTCAGAAATGGATCTAGACCCTGTATGTGCTATCTACTGCACAATTTTTTGTGTTATTGAATTAATGTTCTTGTTTTTTAATTTAACCAAACATCTAACGTGCAGATTTTACTCCAGGAAAGGACAAAGCCAACAAATAATATTACGTGTAAAATGTACTTCATTATTTCTAGTGGCAACTGTATGGGCGTACAGTCAGAGCCCACTCTTTTCCTCAAGATATTCCACTCGCAGCCACTATTGCGCTGGCCAGAGAGTCTCATCTACTCCGCTGGTGCTGTAGTTGGTGAAGTTCACCCCCCACCTCTCCCTCCCCTTGAAGTGAGAGTGTGGAGCACTGGGGAAGGCAATATAGCAAAGGGTATTTGTGGAGACGGTACAAGAGAAGAAATCCAATATCTGCCAGGCCAGATACAGCTCCATTACTGCCTCACTTCAGACTTAAGTGATGTTCATCAGTGTCGACCATAATGCAGCTGAGACATAACGGGGAATTCGGCATTAACCGTTGTTTACTGGCGAATTTTCAGTTAACCACTATGGACCACCATAACTGAGACATAATGGGGAATAAACCACTACGGGCCACCACTATTCAACCATTGTTGGGAGATAAATGTTTCGTAATATATACCATTTGTGTCCCCAATTTTTATTTGGGTATTTGCCATCCACTACATTTCTTGAGTGACATTGCTGCAGAATGCAGTACATATCACTTGATGTATGCGGTCTAGTCATTGGAAAGCCCAACATAACATAGCTTAGGTCCAAATAGAACGTCATGTAGTGAGACATCACTGGGTATATTCACTGAAGCGCCAAAGAAAGTGGTATGAGCATGCGTTTTCAAATACAGAGATAGGCAAACAGGCAGAACATGGCGCTGCAGTCGGCAACGCCTATATAAGACAACAAACAACAAGTGTTTGGGAAGTTGTTAGATCGGTTACTGCTGCTACAATGGAAGTTTATCAAGATAAGTGAGTTTGAACATGGTGTTATAGTCAGTGCGCGAGGGATGGGACATGGCATCTCTGAGGTAGTGATGAAGTGGGAATTTCCTGTACGACCATTTCACAAGTGTATCGTGAGTATCAGGAATCCAGTAAAACATGAAATCTCTGATTCACTACGGCTGGAAAAAATATCCTGTAAGAATGGGACCAATAATGACTGAAGAGAATCGTTCAGCGTGAAGGGAGTGCATCCCTCGGCAAATTGTTACAGATTTCAGTGCTGTGCCATCAACAAGCGTCCATGTGTGAACCATTCAATGAAACATCATGGGTTTTCGGAGCCAAAGGCCCACTTGTATTCCCTTTATGACTGTACAACACAAACCTTTATACCTCACCTGGGCCAGTCAACACTGACATTGGACTATTGATGACTGGAAACATGTTGGCTTGTCAGAAGATTCTCTTTTCAAATTATATCGAGTGGATGGACATGTATGGGTATGGAGACAACCTCATGAATCCATGGATATGCGTGTCAGCAGGGGACTGTTCAAGCTGGTGGAGGCACTGTAATGGTGTGGGACATGTGCAGTTGGTGTGACATGGGACCCCTGATACACCTAGATATGACTCTGGTGGTTGACACATATGTAAGCGGCCTGTCTGATCACCTGCATCCATTCATGTCCGTTGTGCATTCCGACGGACTTGGGGAATTCCAGCATGACAATGTGACACCCCACATGTCCAGAATTACTACAGAGTGGCTCCAGGAACATTCTTATGAGTTCAAACACTTTCGCTGGCCACCGAATTCCCCAGACATGAACATTATTGAGTATATCTGGGATGCCTTGCAACGTGCTCTTCAGAAGAGATCTCCACCCCCTTGTACTCTTGCGGATTTACGGATAATCCTGCAGGATTCATGGTGGCAATTCCCTCCAGCACTGCTTTAGACATTAGTCAAGTCCATGCAATATCGTGTTGCAGCACTTCTGCGTGCTCGTGTTGGCCCTGCACGATTTTCGGCAGGTGTACCAGTTTCTTTGGCTCTTCAGTGTATGACCCACAGTAATTGTTGGCACTATTGATGTGGGCACCCGTGTTTTGGCCAGCAGTCCAGTGAGACTGTGACATTGCACATACCGCAGACAGGACATCATGTAGATATATAAATCCTATGTATTCCATACATATTCACCAGTCCAAGGCTATTCTCACCTGGAAGCAGCATGAGAGTTGGATTTTGAAGAGATGGCCCACACTCGCATAGGTGCCGCACATCACTTGCAGTCCCACCACCACTGTGCACGTTGAATGTATTGAAGATAGAATGTGAGCTGGATGCGTGAATCTTGGTGCCAAGTACACATTTTCGTAAGTGACTTGCGTACCATGTCTAACTTCTACAAACATTGTAAGTGTATCAAATTCTACATCATCTTCAAGATGCACTGGTAATTCTCTGCCAACATTTGCTGTATATCTGTAAGGAACGTTATATCTAAGCATTTAGCGGTTGGCTCAAACTTGAGATGACCTTCATCCTCATGTCACAACCATCAACCAAAATCCAAGCAGAGCGACTTGCAGAGGTTGAGTATGCTTCACACAACCATCCCACATTGCTGTGCATACTTCATTGCTGTCCACACTAATAACATCACATAATTGGCGTAAGTGTGACATTGAAAGGTCAAGTTTGCCATTGTCACTCCCACCAGGTGTCTCGACCACTGGCGACAGAAGCTCATTGTACATCGAAATCCGTGTGCAGCACATAAGGTAAGCAAATGTACAATAAAGTCCATCGATAAACCATCCTGCCTCGACAATTTGTTTGATGCGCCCTGAGCTATGGCAAATGTACGCGATATGGTCTGTGAATGACGTGGGTCAGATTTCAGTGTCTAGCATCGCCAGTAAACCCTATCAATCCTGAATTCTCACCATGTCACAGTTCCCAGGTGTCGAAAAGTGCCATCTCAGTGACCGAAGTACGCTATTCCTCACATGGAATGTCAGTCAGTACTTGGTCCTGCCTGGTGACGAAACAACTGAAGTCACCTTCCAATACACAATCGTCATATCGTCCGGCGAACAATGGTGCTACACATGCAGTGTAAACGTCTACCGTCTCCCATCTTTTCATGGAACCAGACAGGGCATACACGTTTATGAAGTGAATACCATCGATAGTGACAGCTATTTCTCATGCTGAAGGGGGGGCATCAATTCCGCTACTCATATTCCTTCCGAGGTGAGAATAGCCGAACTGCAGCTACCCTCATCATTAACTGAGTAATGTGTGCCTTAACCATAAAATTCCTGTGGAGAAGTGAAACACACTACTTGCAGGAATGAAATGTCCGCATTGACTGTGTTTAACATGTACTTCAGTATTTGAATCTTAAGCAGTGTCCATATAACATTTATATTGATTGTCCCAATTTGGTATACTGTTGTACACCTATCTGTAGGCATACGAAACCATCACAGGGGGGGGGGGGGGGGGAGGGAGGGTGTCGACTAGGAACTGGATGACATTCCTGTGCTGATTCCCCTAGTCGACCCATCTCAAACTCAAGTATCTCATCACTTACCAGTCCCTTCCAGTGTATTGTCTGGAGGGACTCTGGATGCCTCTTTCATAACTTCATTGCCTTGCTGTTTTTCCATCTCTATTGCCCAAGCTGCAGTCCCTGCCAAAAGAAGATGGTATGCAACACTATTACTCTCGTTTGGGATGTCTCTCATTTCCATTTCTGTAGTCTGGTACAACATCCACGAGATAAACTTTTGGCTACAGTGCGACGAGAGGAAATTGTGCCTCTGGCAGTTATAAACATTATCTATTCGACATATGAAAAAATACTGAATTAATTATTTATATAATATTCTATAATGTAATTGGACATATCGATGTGTATCATACAAAGACAATGATAATGGGAAATTCCTTTTATGATCTGCATTTGTCTACCTTTGTTTTTACCTTTTTTTGATTGGCTTTAGTAAGTTGCGGACTCATATCAAACTCAGGTCTGTTAAGAAATTGTAATTATTTGTTAATTATTACTTGAAAATAGAGTTCATTATTATTATAAATATGAGTGTTTATTTGTAACTCTAATTCCTCTCTCAGTAAGCATTATCTGTATTAATTATTTCTTTCCGCTGCAACGAGCGCAGCCATTGATGATAGCGATTTGTATCGCGTGTTTGTTTGTGTTTTCCTTAGAAACAAATCAAATGTTTGCTTGATGAAGTCTAAATAGTGCACAATACGAAAGTAGATTTTATAGCGTTTAATAACCATTTTAAATATTTACTTATTTGCTCTAACAATAGAAAGTCTCTATCAATTGTCTGCCGCCATCTTAACAATTATGTCAGCAGCAAATTCAAATTTAAATTATGCAATTCTGCAGAATAAATGTCAAAGGTAATACAAATGTGTAAAAATAAATGTGCACCGGTGATCTTAAATTCATTTTATATGAAAATGATTCGAATCAGATTGGTTCTTTAAAAACAGTGCTCACAGCACGATCGTTATAACAAACTTTTCTAGCTGATGTATGGAGCCAAAATTCATTACGCACAAGTTGCGAAGAATATTGTTTCAGGTAACACACGTCAGTGTTGTGCGCGGCTGATATTCGGCGGCTCTAATGATCATTTTGCTGAAGATAACTGCTTCCATCTTAATCAATAGTTGTAAGGAATCTGTTGTATGAACTGTGATTTGGTGACACTTACACAACTTACAGACAACACTTTAACACGACGTTAACTTGGAGTTCTTTAGCAACTTGATCAAATCTTTAGCCGGGAGAAAAATTATTTAGTAATTACTCAGTGTAATAAAATAAGATTATCATTTCCATTTACAAATTAGTTAAATACCAAACCACTGAATAACACAGCGAACGCCACACTGGCTGCCAGTTGGGACATCCAGATCGTCATCTCTGTAGCTTATGCATCTTTGACTCATTGTCTGTAGTGTCACACAGGCATGGGTAGGGACCATCGTTGTATTCTGTCATCCCCTCATGACTAATGCTGTCATCAGCAGAAAGTAATCTTTTATTCTACCTCCTCCTTAGCACACGTTGCTTTCGTTGTCTCATCTCCACATCCGCAGGTTGGTCGTCACTTCCATTGCCTATTGCCTTGCTGCTGCACCCACACAGGATGCATCAGCCATCACTGCCAATTGTCCAGGGGCGATCTGCAGCTGCAGTGTGCAAAATTGGTTAAGTGGCTGCCGATGGTAAGCCAGGAAGTGAAGATGCACACCATTGATCGTTTCTGCTGTCGCGCATCTGCAGTTTCACCTATTGCAGTGCCTCCACGTCATTGATAGCGCTGACACATGTTGCGCCAGACGGGAGTCTTCCTACAGAAGTTGTACCAGTCATCGCTGTATGCAGGCCAAGTGTATGTTTACCTCATACCCGAACCTAGGACATGTGAATGGCTGCCCATAATAAATTATGATTACCAGCACCCTCCTACACACAAAAAAAATGGAAGTGAATGCATTGTTGGCTGGGAGGCCCCATCCGGGGAAGTTTGGCCACCAAGTGCAAGTCATATTTCAGCCGACACCACACTGGGTGACTTGTGCACTGGTGATGAGGATGAAATGATGATGAGGACAACACAACACCCAGTCTCTGAGTGGAGAAAATCTCCAACCTGGCCAGGAATCGAACCTTGGCCTACTTGCATGGGAGGCGAGCACTGTACCACCCAACTAAGCAGGCGGACTCCTATATACAAATAGGATGGACATGCTTCCTGTGTTCAAGCCACAGTTGGCTCACCCCATTAAGAATTGGGTATGTCTCAAAGCTCGCTTATTTTTCAGCTATATGTTCTAGCACGTTCCCATAAGGGTGAGTGGTGCCCATCACTAATTCTGCCAGGAGCTCACACAGAAGCTTGAGGATGCATATTGTATATATTCCCTATTCCTACATGATCGTCTGTGACCATGCCCATCATCATATCAGATTTGCTAACTGTCCTTCGATCATTGTAGAAGTCGTTCCTGTCTCTTCTATAAGCTTTGCATAGACAGTGCTAGATACAGTGGATAAATGCATCCTATCGCCACCGTTTCTCATGAATCTATTTTGACCTCATCTCTCAGGAATCATACTGTCATGCAAGCCTTCGGTCAAGAATAATCATTATTGAAACTAAATTGAACATTAACATCTATATGAATGTGCCATCATATTCGTTATTCGCAACACCTCAAACACACTTGGCTAAATCAGCTGTGTCACTACTGCAGGCAGACTGACTGAGCCACGATAATGTTGCTTCCAAAGCCACAATTTCATTATTTACACATCGTTTTGCGATGTCATTCTTTTCTGGCAGGTTGACACTTCCAAAGAAAATAAAGACAACAATAGCCTCTAAAATTGCAGTGAATATGCCAGTTGACAATATAATGATCTGCTCCTTTAATTCGTGTGAAAGAATGACTACTGTAGTTTAGCGTCTCAGACAATCACAAAAGTCGATGCATGCCCTCTGTTGTCTTTGATACAGTGTGTATGTTTCGTGATGATATCACATGTCACCTTGACTTGTGAAATTAACCTCCTCCCACTAGCCGCCACCTTAACCTAATGTCGCTACTAGATAGTCCATTTCACTTCTCCTGCATTTCACTCCATATAGTGCCTCATGGCAATGACTTTTAAAATTGATTTAAGTTCTCCAAATAGTGTGTACAGAAACTGCAAAGTGATGTGGCGCTCCCTTGCAACATATTATTTGTATGCAAAGTATTGTTCTCAAGCCATGGATGTGCTCTATATGGTCATGCACTGTTTGATGTACTGAGTCTTTACGTTTTTAATCTGATGATGACAGTCTGGCATAATGCATTACCCTGTTTAAAGATGTAAAGCATGATGTAGATATACATGAAGCGTGTTTTCTTTTAAGTAAGTACCGTTTTGAAATTTAAAAAAAAGACATCTAAGATATCTCAATAATTTTATTTTTACATGAAAGTCTGTACATTAGTCTACGCACTGACGCCATTACAGCCTGATTCTTCCCTGTTTACGTTGGGTCTGAGTGTTTAAGATGCCTCCGATAATCGTTGAGTCCCGCCGACTGTGAAGTACAGACTGTTATAAGATTTCTTAGAGCTAAAGGCCTAAAAGCGATCGATATTCATCGTTGAGGTCTGTGCAGTTTACGGAGAAAGCATTACGAGTGATGGAATTGTAAGAAAGTGGGTGAGAGCATTTAAAGATGGCTGCAAAAATGTGCATGATGAACAACGGAGTGGGCGTCCTATGGTCGTTAATGAAAGTTTGTTGCATGAAGTGGACAATACTCGTAAGGTAAGAGAAAAGCGACGCTTTACGATTTCCTCCTTGCGGGATAACTTTCCTAATGTTTCTTGTAGTGTTTTGTATGGAATTGTGACCGAGCACTTGAATTACCGAAAACTGTGCGCAAGTTGGGTACCGAAAATGTTGACGGATTTGCACAAAACCAAACGTTTAGAGAGTGCATTGATTTTCCTTGAGCGGTACCACAACGATGGTGATGATTTCTTAAGCCAAATTGGTATGGGCTATACAACATGTGTGGTCTACATCACACCAGAATCAAAGCAACAGTCCATGGAAGTTGAGATTGGGCATCGTTTTGCTGCAAGACAATGCCCGTCCGCAGGTAGCGAATCAGACCAAAGATCGCATCACATCTTTTCAATGGGAAACTCTAGATCATCCTCCGTACAGCCCCGATCTTGCGCCCAGTGACTGCCATCTGTTCCTGCACTTGAAGAAACACCTGGGCGGTCAGCGTCTTCAAGACGATGACAAAGTCAAAACAGTGGTGATACAGTGTTTAACAAGTCAGGTGGCAGACTTTATGAGGAGGGTATTCAAAAATGGGTACAACATTTTATGAGAAGTGCCTCAATATTGACATAAATTACGTAGAAAAGTAGATTAAGGTACATGCTTTCATGTAAAAATAAAATTATTGAGATATCTTAGCACGTCTTTTTTTAGTTTCAAAACGGTACTTACTTAAAATAAAACACGCCTCGTAGTTTTCACATTTACTGTGTTAACTGCAGTTCTGTGTACTTGTGTCCGTTTTCTCTGGCAAATATTGACCCCTTAACCAATTTAATTTTTTATGCATCATCAACAATGAAGCTACTTTGGATGCATCTTATGGTTGCAGCTACTTGCCTATTTATATTACTAAATGGCTAACGTGCTTCTTGGCAACCAGTGGCAGTTCCATGTTGCCTATATAAATGCTTCCAGGAGCAACGAAAATTTTTATTTTCAGTATTTCATATAATTATCGAGTGTTTTAAAAATTCAAAATGCTGTCGTAATCTATTCATTAAGAAGTGTAATCTTATACTTAAGGGTTAACACAATAAGTCAAGTATAATTGTTAGGAACTGTGTATATGTCTTGAGGCAGCATAGGTCACTACACGGAAGTGACCTGACTATATTCATCCAGTATTTGAAAATGAGATCAATTAGTGACTTCAAGCTTTCTCTGCATATTGTGTCAAACCTTTACGAAACCTTTTATCGCTTATACCGACTACAAAATGATGAAAGGAAAAACGTTTAGCACTTACTATATTTTCGCTGTTCATGCAGTAATCTTTCAGCATCAGACATGAAATTTTAATTTATTGCTTCTATACTACTAACTCTTTTTGCAACACATTTTCCAGGCATTATCAGTTCACGCACAAGAGTGCACGGTACTAATACATTCCTAAAAGCTGAAAGTAAAAATGTGTTTTTTCAGGCAGTCATATCTCAGCTTCTGAACACAGATGTAATAGGTCAAGTGTTTTGGATAGTCCTTGGCCAACCAATCATTTGTATAGCTTTAGTATAGGGTCAGAATTTAAACTTTAGACACTTCCCCCAACTCAGGCACATTGAGAAAATCGGTTGATTCTTTCATGTATGGTCCAGGCTGGGTCCTAGACAGCTATTAAAAGCACCACTTGTTAGATTAAATTCAGTTTTCGTTCGACAGACCCAAAAGTGAGGCGCTTCTCATAGGTGTGGAACATGACAGAAAATATAACATACAAAATTAGAACATTGGAATGAAACACTCACTCCCCTAATTGTTTGTCAGGAGATTTACAAAATATGTGAATACAGTATAGTGAAGCACAACTGTTAATATGTGCAGAATTAATACACTCTCAAAAAGGAACTTGATTATGCACTTTTATCTATCAAACACACTACCTAATCTTGACTGTTGTGACCAAGTGCTGACAAAACTGATATCTAACAGACATTTTTACTTAAGGGGACATTGTGTGTCCTATGACACCAATATTAAATTATCTTGGAAACTTTTTAAGACACCAATTTCCAATTTTCCATAATTATTAAATACAACTTTCTAGATACACTGAACTAGAATTATTACTAAAACTGTATTGTGGTGCATGTTATCTTTTTTTCAAACACTCAATTTTTGACAGAATTTTGTAAATAAATGAACATAAAAACAAAACAACTCAGGATATTTTAATTATTCTAGTTCCATATGTTTTGAATCTCACACTTGGCATGCTGTTTAATTTCATGTATTTACCATCCATACTTTCTTAGAAAGTGGGTCATTTATTGCAAAAAATGTAGTTCCGATGTATTGAGGTTTAAAGCTTTTTTATTACAAATTCTTATAATTCTGTGACTTCTTCAGTGTCACAACAGCCCAGTGCTTACCTCTTCCTTTACTTTCTTGTTTCTTTTGTTATTTGCTCTGCTTCACATTTTCTACAGTCCTTTAGCTGTGTTCTGTCCAAAACGTACCCCTAACTTTTCCAGAACTTTAAGTCTTTCATAGTTCCCACCATTAAAAGTTATTGCAGCATCAGACACTGCTAACTTTAGGGTCATAAGGCCAACAAATAGATTTTAGGCACACGTCACCACACAATATTATTGAAGGACTCATTCACATTCTTGGTCTTCCTATGTAAACACTTCTTTATTAGCTCAGGATTTGCCAAATCTATATAAAAAGGTTCGATTGCTTCCATTGGTGCCAAAGAAAGAGAATGTTATGTGTAAATTCATGCAGGGTGCCAGAAAATTCAGCTTGCCTATATTGACACCAAGTGTTTAGTGGAGGTGGACACAAAGCATGACATAGCTTTTCATCGGTTGATATTCAGTCAAAGAAAATGCTCCACACAGTTCTTTTAATCTTCTCTAAATTGTCAGAGTTTTCTGTAATGGCCTTCCCATAATATTCCTGTAATTTGTCAACTACCTAGTCCATTAGTCTTCTAGCACATTTTATTATCTTGCCATCAAACGGTTTTGTGTTACCCAGCTTGGTTTTTAGGTTACACAGACGTGTTCCCATCCTATTCTTGACATGTCCTACACATGTATAGGAACATCATATGGCTTACTGTTTTCTACTGCAATGAAAGCCTTGCTGTCTCCATCACCTAAGTAATTCACATATCTGACACCTCCATCCTTCTGCGAACGCTGGAAAATGTTAAATGCTCCTTTTACCTCCATTCCTCCACTTCTTCCATCATAATTTTTTATACGCTGCTGCTTATGAAGTAATCTGTTCTTCTGGTTTGCGACGGGTCAGGCTCTTATCGCGCAGTTTCCTTTCCCTGAAAGAAAATCCACCTACCTCGTTTCTTAGGTAGTTGCTGCACTCGCCTCTCCTGATAGCAGCTACTGGAAAAATTGCAGAAAAGCAGTGTTGAAGAAACTGCAATTTAATAGCCGCTCACCGGAGGCCGCGATACATGTTTGCTGAAATACAATCTATGAGCAATCTTCCTAAATAAATTGAGTTATTGGAATGGTAGTAATTGTTTACTCAAACGAGAACGCGAAGTTGGTAATTCTATTTAAGCTCTTTATTGTCTTTAAGCCTGATCATCAGCCCGCTAATCTACGTTTGAAGAAAGTTCAGTTCACAATTCTATCCACACTCAAACCCCGCCAGAATTAGCTTTCAAAGTTACGGAATTTACTTAACTGCAACACAGACGATTTTCTAACATACACGTTTGCAGTCGATGTTCAATAATAGTTCGTTTTTTAACGTTAATGCTCGCCATAAGCACTTAGTAAAAGTTTACGAAGTACCGCCACGCTTTTAATTATTAAAGTTACTCGCGTCTTTCGCGGAACGAAAAGTCACAACTCGCTCAAACTCACACTACGCGTTACTGGACTCTTCCAGTCTCAAATCGCACAGTACCGAACCGATGAAGCCGTTTTATGACTTCATTTTACACATTATTCGCGAGGACACATCAAGCATGTCTCTTCTCGATCACAGTTCCTTCGCGACCCCTCATCCACTCGCGACTCACTCTCCTAGTCTGCTAACCGTCCTCGCATCTCATTGGCTCACACATCACACAGCCAATCAGAATTAACTCTTTGGGTGCGCCTCGCGCCAAAATCTAGCACGCACCAGTCATGACTTCTGAATCATTTACGTCATGATTTCTTGTTACACAAAATTTACTGTATAATTTAACAAACCGAAAGGAAAACTAGACTTTACTTTATTTCCAGAAATTATTTAAATACTCGCGAACGTTCTGGCTGCTTGTACAATACCATACACTCTTGGACATCCGACATTCACTAAGATGTGGAACCACTGGCGACTCTGTTCCCACGGTTACATCGTCTGAACACTTGCGAGTTCCAACCTAGATTTTATACACTTGCAAAGAATGGCGAATGTCCCTCTTTCATTCACTCAGGCACACTCATTCACTCTCACCTACTCATATAAAATAACTGTTCACAAAAATTCAAAACATTTATGGTTTTAACAAAGTTATAGGTGAATTTCTAAAAGTAAAATTCTCAAAATAAATACAAAAGCACGGAAGGTGATTTTGTTTCATAGTTGGATGGTCACTGAAGGTGATCTATACATAATGGTATTTATTTAGACTCGAAAATTGTAGAAATTTGCGTTTTCTGTAAGATTTTTCTAATTTCCAAAATATGCAGGTTTCAAAGCTCAAATTTGGATGACTTATTTTTATTCATAACAGAAACTAGTATATTAACTTTTAATTTCCTCAGGTTCCTCAGTTAGAAGTTATTAAAGATGAAAGTTCCACGTTATACACGCGGCTAGTTAGCGCACAGGTCTTACATTCTCACGGTACAGACATGCCATATGGTCGTGACGTCAGACGAACGGACACCGGTAATCTGCCCGCTACAGCACATATGCTAATCTGATGGCTACTTTACAGTCTGTCTACATTTCACAGTAAATATTTGATAGAAAACTGTGCGCTCGCACTAGTTGCGACGCCACACACCTCCTGAGGAAACTAAATTTTTTCATTCATGACAAACTTTTAGTTTTCTAAAAAAATTTCTATTAAAGATTTACCCAAACAGCTATTTAACATTTATAGTTCCTGTACATCAATCATCCACTTATACCTAGGGCTGACGACCTACAAAACATCTTATATCTAAACATGCACTTTTATCATCATTCAAAAAAAATTTTTCAGATTACAAAATTCTATTTACAAATTCCTGAAAGAGAAAACAAACCTAAATACTATCTTGATGTACGTCCCACGCACACTAACACTACTATCGCTATGGTGAGCGTCACTTTTTTTTACCACTTACACTTAAGATTTTGATAGCACTCGTAGTTCGACCGGGTCCTGCTTGGGAGGTCCATTTCAAGTCTCGTGCTACCACCTCTGTTTACTTCGGCGCACCTGAAACATCAGCTGGCCTCAGTTCCCTTTCTAACTGCTACGTCTTAACCTACAGCAGCGATAAATGGCGCTATCTGCTTGACTCTAAAGTCTCATATTTTTGATAAAATTTACTTTACAGTATGTACAATTTTCAAATTTTTTTTTTTTTTTTTTTTTTTTTTTTTTTTTTTTTTTTTTTTTTAAGTGAAAAGTGAATTGACTTTCCTAATGCAGTACCGAAGTGGCACATTTACTCTTTAATTACTTCTTCATCTCATAATCAAACAAGTTATGGTTACATAAGAAATACTAAGAAAAACAATTCCTACAAATAGTTCACAAATACATAATAAATCTCCGCCAGCACTGGTGACTCTCCAGTTCCTGTACAATACACAACAATATAAAATATACACAAAATTATCAATATTACCATTCTGTCTCCAGGCAATCTCCTGTAGTCCTGTATCATAAATTAAACACTGAAAAATACATATTTACTTATTCATTTATCAACACTACAATCCTTATACTAATCTCTACGACAAACTTGGGGAGCTTTGTGTGTCTCTGGTCAAAAATGGAATCGATGTCATGGGTACTTTCCTCATCTCACATATCTGGAGTTACTTCAATTTCTTGTCAACATCAGGTTTTCTCTAGTCACATTCGGGTTTAATTTACAACTCTCATACTCATACTTCACACACTCAGGTTAGTATTTGTTAAAGCGTTTCCTACTAATCTGCGAAACCTCGTTACCCATACTTTCTAACATACATCCACCTCCTGAGTTACCAACGTCGCCTCAGCTCTGTTTACATTCGTAGCCTCACTTCCTTTTGTTTACAAACATCTCCTCTGTTTACCAACAAACGCCACCTCTGGTTACCAACATTAAGCTTTTTATTTACTCACCTTCGTAGCCTCACTTTTTCCTAATATCGAGCTAGCCAAACACTATGCTCATTCTTTCTCCTTTTCTCACATATTTCTCTTCATTTGACAGTCAGTCCTGCTGCACTGTCCCTTTAACTTAACTTCCTTTACCCCTTTGACAGTCAACCTTGTTGCACTGTACCTTTACTCATTTTACCACTAAATCACCTCCTGAGGCTCTGACTTCATTGAACAGACAGTTTTGCTGTACTGCTCCATTTCCTTTCCTAAACATTAGCTTAATGCTACGTCTTAACATATCGTTCTGTTACTTAACAAACAGCTTCAATGTTCGTCACCATATTTTCTGAGGCTCTTACATTTCTTAGTTATTTTACCTTTCTAAGGGCATTACTCACACCTTAGGCCAAACATTTACTTTACTGAGACTTATTACTTATCTGAGGTATCTTAATCCTTTTTGATTTTCTCTTACACTCATTCCTTACGCTTAACCTATACTGCACTGAGGTTCTTTCCTACTCATTACTTAAACACTTTATCACTTAAAAACTACGATAGAGAAGAAGGAAAGACGATAGAATTTTAGTTCTGAATGAAAGAAGAGGTAGGTTGACAATACGGAAAAGAAAGTGGAAGAAATATTGTCAAACGACTCGAGACCTAGTGCTCGTCACGCACTTAGCTCTGCAAAGAGTGCAAATCTCTCTGAGGTATCTACTCACTCCTGGCCACGTCTCTCTTTTGAACATATCTTTTCAAATCCACAATGTTCCTAAGCCCTAACACCTTATGTGATTTCACAAACTCCAGTCTATAAGCATTTGGGTGAGGCTTCTCTACGATTCTAAATGGGCCCACGTACTCATCGGTAAACTTCTTTGTTTCTGACGTAAGTTTCTTAGATCTTTCCCTAGTTTTCACTAGCACTAGATCCCCTACCTGAAAACTAGTGGGATCAGCTCTTGCGTCATGCCTTCTCTTTCTTTCCAGGGCCTTCTTTCTTATATTAATACGTGCCAGTCTCTCCTTCTCTTCGATGGCTATGTCTGTGAGATTTGGAAACTCGACCAGGTCGAATAAAATATTATTCGGCCTAATGTCACACATTAGCTCTACTGGTGCATATCCTGTGGCTTCATGCTTCAGATGGTTTATTACTTCTTCGAAGTATTCAATATAATTGGCCCAAGCGGAGTGTTTTTTATGACAATATGTTCTACACAATCTGTTTAACTCCTTCATAATTCGCTCACACATGTTCCCTTGAGGAAAGTACGCAGAGATTTTTATGTGATCGATACCTCTCTGTTGTAAACATTCACTAAATTTCTTAGAGATAAACTGGGGCCCATTGTCTGACAATATTGCCTTTGGCACTCCTATCTTCCCAAAATAGTCCTTCTCCAACTTATTCACTAATACTTTAGAGTTGGCTTTCTTAATTGGGTAAAATTTTACGTACTTAGTAAACCCATCCACCATCACAAACACATATTCACATCCCCCTCTAGACACTGGTAGTGGACCAAATAAATCTACAGCTACTAAATCCAGCCGATTTTGTGGTTCTACTGAATACATCTGTCCTTGGATAGTTCTATTGTTGGCCCTAACTTTCTGGCAACGATCACAGGATTCTAATCGCTGTTGCACCCTTCTCCACATATTATCAAAAATTACCACTTCACTTAACTTAGCTATACATTTACGAGCGCCATAATGCCCATACTTACAATGTACGTAGTCTATAAGTGCATCTACATGTTGCTCCGGAAAACATATTTTCCAATTCTCCTCACTGTCTTTCCTGCGCCTAAATAAGACATCTTTATGCACTTTATAGTAGACCAGTAATTTTGGGTAGTCTGGATGACCTAATCTACTCTTTACTAATTTAATGTTGTCATCCTGGTTCTGTTCCCTCCGTAGGTTCTTACAAATGCGCTCAATTAAGCCATCGTCCTGGAGCTGCATGATGGCCAACATTACTTCATTATTATCGGTATTTCTTAAAGATTTCCCTTCTTGTCCTGTATCTTTCACACTTCTTGATAAGGCGTCCGCCACGATGTTCTCGGAACCCTTAATGTATATCATCTTATAATTAAATTGCTGTAAATACAGGGACCACCTTCTTAATCTAGCATGTTTTAGCTGACATGAGTCTAAATATGTAAGGGCACTATGGTCTGTGTAGATCCAAATTTCATGTCCTAAAAGGTACTTTTCAAATTTTTGCAGGCCGAAAATAACAGCTAATGCTTCAAGTTCAGATATACTATAATTTTTCTCGGATTGTTGCAATGACCTGCTCGCAAAGGCTATGGTCTTGTGGACTTCCTCTTCTCCTTCTTTTTCCAACTGAAATAGTTCAACTCCTAACCCATAACCACAAGCATCAGATCCCAGACAAAATGGTTTCGAAAAATCGGGATGGTTCAAAATCTTACTATTAATAAGAGCTTCTTTCAATTCTTCAAACGCCTTCTGACACTCAGAAGTCCATTTATAAACTACATTTTTCTTTAAGAGTTCTCGCAGGCACGGTGCATTGAATAATTGTCCAGACACAAATTTTCTATAAAACCCAAACAAACCAAACATCCCCTTTAATGCTTTACGTGTTGTAGGTGCAGCATAATCCCTTATTGCTCTAATCTTTTCTGGATCCGGCATGATACCATCGCCACTCACTATGTGCCCCAAGAATTTAATTTCTTTCTTCACAAATTCAGTTTTGTCTAGCTTCAATTTCATACCCCCCAATTTTATGGCCCTCAATACTTCATCCAATAACATACAGTGTTCCTCCCACGTTGGTGTCGATATCAAAACGTCGTCTACATACACTGTGATTCTTCTTAGTAGATGGTCCCCTAATACCTGCGACATAGCTCTTACAAAGGCACATACACTTATATTTAAACCAAACGGCACCACCTTATACTGATAACATCTACCTTCGAATAAGAATGCCGTGTACTTTCTTGATTCCTTTGCTAACGGTAGGTTCCAATATCCACAGGTCACATCCATGGATGTAAAGAACTTAGCACCTTTAAACTTTTGTAGCAGTTCTTCAATATTCTCCGGACGGTCACTCTCAGGTAGTACTATTTTGTTTAATGCTCGAGCATCCAACACTAGTCTAATTGAGCCATCCTTCTTAGGAACTATGACTAGCGGGTTATTGTACACACTAACAGCCCTTTCAATAATTCCCCACTCTAACATATTTTGAATTAAGTCACGTACTGCCTCCTTATGTACTTCTGGGATTGCAAATGGTTTTTTGAAGAAATGAGCGTCTTTCTGCACTGTCAAAAAACACTCATAATCCTTTACTAGCCCTGGTTGATCTGAGAAAACCTCGGCATGTTTGACTAGTATTTGTCTTAAATCGTTTTTCCTTGCTTCATCAATATCAATTAATTCTAGTAATTTCTCCTCGATCCTATTTCTGACACTCACAAGCTCAGACGGATCCTCTACTTTTTTGCCACCGTACTCATTATAGCCCTCCAAGAATTTCTCTGTTTTACAAATACATATAGGAAAATCATTCTGCTCAGGATCCTCACATAGCTGCTTACCGATGAAAGGTATAGTAATTAGTTTACCCTTAATTTTTACCATAACATCATTGGTAGAAAAATTCACCCATCCTTCATATTTATTCAAAAAGTCAGCCCCCACCAATATGTCTACACTCAGTCCATTTATAACTAAGAAGTTCTGTCTTATTTCTACTTCCTTAAATGCTATGGGTAGAAACACTTCCTGTTTTACTGTCTTCTTAGTCTTACCGGTTGCTACTACAATGTTCAAGCCACTTACTGGCATCTTAACAATCTGTTTACTGTTAGGGAGTTCATTTACCAAGTTCTGGGATACTGCACAGACTTCCGATCCAGTATCTATCAAACATTTAACTGGTTCATTTAATACTCTTAGCTCTACTATCGGTTGCCCTAAGTACTCTTTATTTATTTTGGGTTCTGCTTCCTCCAATAAATCTTGCACAATTTCTCTCCTTTCGAAGCCTGTCTTTTGGGTGGCAATCACATTCACACTTACAGGGTTTATTTCATGCTTATTATCACCCTCAATTCTAGTGGCAGCTCCTATTAGCCTATCCACTATTGCTAAGTCAAAACATTTTTCCAATGTTTCCCCCTCTTTCTCATTAACCTCCTTTTCTACGACCCTATCCAAGGCGTCGTCATTAACCTCTACCTCCTCCTCTAATCTATCCTCTTCTTCGTAACTATCTACAACATCAATTATCTTATCAAGCACAGTCACAACCCTGCCATTATTACTGTTCTCACCCCTATCCGACAGCTCTTCATTAGTTTTACTGTGCATAATGTCTTTCTGATTATTACCCTTATAACTAGTACTTAGTTCTTCAATAAGTGGCTTCTTATGATTATTCTTACAGTTAATTGGTTCATTAACCTCCACTTGACTTAAAGCTACTATCTCTGTCTGTTTTACGTTATCCTCCCTAAATTTTGTAGCAACAACATTTATGTTAGGTGGTCGTTCAGGCTGCTTTCTTATGAATGGTTTTGCCAGCGGATTTAACTTTAAACGCTGTTGCCTACGATCACCAGCACACTCGTAGACAATTAATGGTTTTCCGAGCGCGGTGCGTCATCATTATGCCTCCAGCTGACCGCCTCACCTCCTGACATCTGTCGGCCGCTGTCATACTGCTCGCGTTCATTGAACCTGTTAACATATGTTCTTCCTCTACCACGTGAACTGCCACGGTATCCGCCGCCTCTCTGAACACCCATCCTATTAATGTTTACATCCGCGCGATTGTCATTCTGCCTAGCAGGCGGGCGATGCTCCCTCCTCATGTTTTCTTCTTCTTTTTGGACGGATTCAACCCTTTCTAAATACTGTACGAACTTGTCAATGTTATCTCGGGGCGCAGATATGATCTTAGTTTTCCAGTTCCACGGTAGCTTATTTTCTACCCCTAATATGATCTGTTCTGTTTCTAACTTATTACTAAGGTAGGACAGAGTTGTTACCCACCTTTGAACAAATCGTTTGATGCCCTCTCTCTTGGGGTCATACTTCTCTCCCGACCAGAACCGATTAAGAACATCCATCTGCTTTCTCTTTCCCCAGTATTCCTCAAAGAACGCTAATTTAAATTCTGACAATTTCGCGTATTTTTCAGAGGCTAAATTCCCCCATACTCTGGCCTCTCCCATCAAATTTGAAGTGATAAAGCCTATCTTTTGTTTATCGCTCCATACTTTCGGCAAAACGTCTTCAAAATCGTTCCAAAATTCTCTGGGGTGCATGTTCTTACTTGGGTCAAATTTTAAAAACTGTCTGTGAGTAACATACGCAACCTCGGTAGATTCAATTATTCCACTGGAAATTATACTACCACTATGGTTAGAAACACACTGTTCTACTTTGGTTAGTCTGCATTCATGCCCACAAAGTTGCTCATTCACACTTTCACTGAAATGGCTTATGTGAGTCTCTAAATTATTGACCTTATTTACAACTTGCTCTCCAAGTTTCTCACACCGAATTTTGGTATCATTTACTTTACATTCTAAGGCGGCATGATTAATTTCATTGGAATTCTCTACCACTTTTATGTGCTCACATACTTTATCTAATTCTGCATCAACATGGGATTTAAATTGCTGTTGATCCTCAGTAACCTGTTCGATTCGTGTCGTCAATTCACTTTGCACTTGAACAATATTTTCTGTACATTCTAGTTTAACCTGCTGTATTTCAACATTTACTTTACTACTGAGCACTGCTAAATCTTGCTTCCAACAGTCTCTGAGATCGGATATTTTGGAATCTAAATCAGCGCCCATTTTAGTCATCTCATTACTTAAATCAGATCCTAATTTAGACATTTTTGAATCCATTTTACTTGACATATTAGTTTCCATTTGTGACATATTAGTTTCCAATTTTGATATACTGGAATCCATCTTACTTGACATATTGGAATCCAACACGTTCATCTTAGTTAATAGATTCATCAGCATACTGGCGACATTATCCTTCGCCCCCTCATTTGCTGATACAATGTCCCTATTAACATTAACTACCGGCATGGGTAACTGTAACTCACTGGGCACTGACATATTTGGATCTGACTCCAAACTATAATTAACATAGGATGAATCAGTCAAACTACTACTGAAATTGGGTTGAGACACGTCTAAACTAAAATTCATGGGGTCATTTTCCCCTGTCTCCATCCCACTATCACAACTTAGTTCCGCCTTTTTGTCACTTGGTTGAAACTCAGCCATTTTTCTCAGTTTGACTCCACAAACACACAAAGTTTTCAAAAGCACTGTACTTAACTTTGTGCTTCGGCGTACTGCGTTGCTGCTAGATGAAACTGCGGGTCCGTTCACCATACACTGCAATGCTGTACCAGTTTCCGGGCCCCCGCTCGAATCAGCGCTGCCAACTGCCACTGCTGTCGTCGCCTCTGCGTGGTCTCCGTAGCTCGTCGTCTGCCAGACGCCGTCGTAGACTGCTATTCCAATCGGCGCGTAGTCACCGAAAAATTCTTCCGTTCCGTACAACACATTACAGTTCACGGACACTTTCACTGTCCTTCCTATTCACGTGGCGATATCAATTTGTACGCTACACAGTTCCTACACATAGCGAGCACTTCTGTATTGTCCGGTAATTGTCACTACTGCTTTTTTTGAAATTCACTGGAATTTACTATTTTTATTTCCCGGCTTGATGCACCACTTGCGACGGGTCAGGCTCTTATCGCGCAGTTTCCTTTCCCTGAAAGAAAATCCACCTACCTCGTTTCTTAGGTAGTTGCTGCACTCGCCTCTCCTGATAGCAGCTACTGGAAAAATTGCAGAAAAGCAGTGTTGAAGAAACTGCAATTTAATAGCCGCTCACCGGAGGCCGCGATACATGTTTGCTGAAATACAATCTATGAGCAATCTTCCTAAATAAATTGAGTTATTGGAATGGTAGTAATTGTTTACTCAAACGAGAACGCGAAGTTGGTAATTCTATTTAAGCTCTTTATTGTCTTTAAGCCTGATCATCAGCCCGCTAATCTACGTTTGAAGAAAGTTCAGTTCACAATTCTATCCACACTCAAACCCCGCCAGAATTAGCTTTCAAAGTTACGGAATTTACTTAACTGCAACACAGACGATTTTCTAACATACACGTTTGCAGTCGATGTTCAATAATAGTTCGTTTTTTAACGTTAATGCTCGCCATAAGCACTTAGTAAAAGTTTACGAAGTACCGCCACGCTTTTAATTATTAAAGTTACTCGCGTCTTTCGCGGAACGAAAAGTCACAACTCGCTCAAACTCACACTACGCGTTACTGGACTCTTCCAGTCTCAAATCGCACAGTACCGAACCGATGAAGCCGTTTTATGACTTCATTTTACACATTATTCGCGAGGACACATCAAGCATGTCTCTTCTCGATCACAGTTCCTTCGCGACCCCTCATCCACTCGCGACTCACTCTCCTAGTCTGCTAACCGTCCTCGCATCTCATTGGCTCACACATCACACAGCCAATCAGAATTAACTCTTTGGGTGCGCCTCGCGCCAAAATCTAGCACGCACCAGTCATGACTTCTGAATCATTTACGTCATGATTTCTTGTTACACAAAATTTACTGTATAATTTAACAAACCGAAAGGAAAACTAGACTTTACTTTATTTCCAGAAATTATTTAAATACTCGCGAACGTTCTGGCTGCTTGTACAATACCATACACTCTTGGACATCCGACATTCACTAAGATGTGGAACCACTGGCGACTCTGTTCCCACGGTTACATCGTCTGAACACTTGCGAGTTCCAACCTAGATTTTATACACTTGCAAAGAATGGCGAATGTCCCTCTTTCATTCACTCAGGCACACTCATTCACTCTCACCTACTCATATAAAATAACTGTTCACAAAAATTCAAAACATTTATGGTTTTAACAAAGTTATAGGTGAATTTCTAAAAGTAAAATTCTCAAAATAAATACAAAAGCACGGAAGGTGATTTTGTTTCATAGTTGGATGGTCACTGAAGGTGATCTATACATAATGGTATTTATTTAGACTCGAAAATTGTAGAAATTTGCGTTTTCTGTAAGATTTTTCTAATTTCCAAAATATGCAGGTTTCAAAGCTCAAATTTGGATGACTTATTTTTATTCATAACAGAAACTAGTATATTAACTTTTAATTTCCTCAGGTTCCTCAGTTAGAAGTTATTAAAGATGAAAGTTCCACGTTATACACGCGGCTAGTTAGCGCACAGGTCTTACATTCTCACGGTACAGACATGCCATATGGTCGTGACGTCAGACGAACGGACACCGGTAATCTGCCCGCTACAGCACATATGCTAATCTGATGGCTACTTTACAGTCTGTCTACATTTCACAGTAAATATTTGATAGAAAACTGTGCGCTCGCACTAGTTGCGACGCCACAGGTTCACAGTACAACCTTGGCAGTACTTACTGAGAACTTCAAAATCCAAAACGTTTCCAGTGTCAATACTTATTGCAGATGTAAAACCATTTTTAGAACTAAACCCATGCTTTAGCCAGGATCCATCCACAACAATGCTGATGTCTCAAGAATCAAGAATCTTTATTCACCATAAATCATTTCACAGTGACACGGGTTTTGTCAATTTAATACACGATAAAGTATATACAGTGCACAATAGTACAATGTGTCACATTAAATATTAGTTCTACAAAGTTTATACAGTATATAATAATGCAATTTAAGTAACAGTTTTTAAAAGTTAATATAAAATCTGCTAAATCAAAGTATTCTTTAATATTATAAAAAGGGTGATCTGTTAACCAATTGTACCACTTATATTTAAAACGAATTATATCCGGGTCCAAGCAAAGACTGGGAACTTATTGAAAATTCTGAGTGGGTTTACTTTGTGAGAATTTCCTATCATTGCTAATCTGTGCCTAGGTATATCTAACTTCGACTTAGCCTTAACATTGTGGTCATGAACTTCCCCCCGACAACAAGTTCTGCCATATTATTTTTAATGTGGAGTCCTGCACATCTGAACATATAAACACATATGTAATCAGTGCCATTTGTTGCATTGTAAAATGTTAATTACATCCGGAGATATTGTAACCTAAAGTTGACGCTTGAGTACCACTCCTCCGCTGTTCTATCATGTCTATCGGAGAGCACCGAATTACGTAGGGATCCAAAGGGAACGGTGATGGACCTTAGGTACAGAAGAGACTGGAACAGCACATTACGTCCACATGCTAACACCTTTTTATTGGTCTTTTTCACTGATGCACATGTACATTACCATGAGGGGTGAGGTAAACGTACACACGTGGTTTCCATTTTCAATTACGGAGTGGAGTAGTGTGTGTCCCGACATGTCAGGCCAATAGATGTTCAATGTGGTAGCCATCATTTGCTGCTCACAATTGCAATCTCTGACGTAATGAATGTCGTACACGTTGCAGTACATCTGGTGTAATGTCACCGCAGACTTCCACAATATGTTGTTTCATATCCTCTTCGGTTGTAAGCACATCACGGTACATATTCTCCTTTAACGTACCCCACAGAAAGAAGTCCAGAGGTGTAAGATCAGGAGAACGGGCTGACCAATTTATGCATCCCCCACGTCCTATGAAACGCCTGTCGAGCATCCTGTCAAGGGTCAGCCTAGTGTTAATAGAAGAATGTGCAGGTGCACCTTCATGCTGATACCATATATATCTACACGTTTCCAGTGCGACGTTTTCGAGCAACGTTGGCAGATTATTCTGTAGAAAAGCGATGTATATTGCAGCTGTTTGGGCCCCTGCAATGAAGTGAGGACCAATGAGGTGGTCGCCAATGACTCCGCACCATACATTTACATTCCACGGTCGCTGTCGCTCTACCTGTCTGAGCCAGCGAGGATTGTCCACGGACCAGTAATGCATGTTCCATAGATTCACTGGCCCATGGTTTGTGAAACCCGCTTCATCGGTAAACAGGTAGAACTGCAACACATTCTCTGTTAATGCCCATTGACAGAATTGCACTCAATGATTAAAGTCATCACCATGTAATTGCTGATATAGCAACACATGAAATGGGTGAAAGTGGTGGCGATGCAGTATGAACATGACACTACTTTGACTCACTCCACCAGCTCTCCCCGTGTCCCGTGTACTCATGTGTGGGTTCATGGCAACAGCAGCTAACACACCAACTGCACCCGCTTCTCCTGTGCCAGGCCTGTTACAGACCCGTTTGTGTGCTACGAGCCATACCTGCTGCATACAGTTGGCGGTAGATGTTTTGCAATGTGCGGCATGTTGGATGCTCTCTGTCTGGACACCATTCTGCATACACCCTGCAGGCTTAAGCTGCATTTCGTCGACACTCGCCATAGATGAGTATCATCTCCGCCTTTTCAGAGTTTGAATACACCATGGTCACAGTTCCTACAACACTACACTATCACAGACGTCTGGTAACACGGTGTACTACAGTTGGTCTGTGTGCGGAGACGAATGCAGAATAACAATAGCAGCAAGCGCTACATGCGGACACTGCGACAGCTAGACCAAACCACAACAGTGCACTACAGCCACACTCGTAAACACGCCGTCATTGTAAACGTGTCCCTGCAGATGCTGCTAGCCGACCGTGGCCCGTGTTTGTTACAACATGCAACTGAACGTTGGAGGTTTCAAGCGTCAACTTTAGGTTACAATATTTCCGGATGTAATTAACATTTTACAATGCAACAAACGGCACTGATTACGTATTTGTTTATATGTTCAGATGTGCTAGCAAAACTAAGGCGGTTCCATTTAAAAAACCTAGGTTTGTGTTAAAAAACATACTTCCATGCATTTTTGTATGGTTTGTATTAAACAGTTACACTAGCCCTTCTCCTCACGTTTGGTCTGTGGAATCGGTTCGTCAGTATTTGATGTGGTTTACAAAATATATCCAGCGGTAACGTTAGGTGACTCACCCTATATACCTAAACATTTTGATGAAGTATGAAATGCTTTTGTGTTTTTGCTTTTTAGACATTCAATAATTAATTTAGCCACAACACCTATACTATCTCCAATATCCTCATAAAGTTTATTTCACCACCACAAAGACAGAAAGAGACAGTTTCAGAAAGAACTAGTGCAAGGATTTGCAGATCAATAATCACGTTGACCATCACTTTTACCACTGTCACCCGTTTCTAAAGTTACTTTCCTTTTCGATGCACAAGGGGCCGTGGCCACTTCAGAAACATTATCCTGATTTCCTTCACTGATAGCACACGTGTTTTCAAGTATTTCAGAAGAAAATGCAGGTCTCACATATCTGTTACCCTCAAATTTGCGTTTCTTCAAGTTACTTTTGCGCCTAGTCTATTTATTTACATATAAAAAGCAATAGAAGTTAGCTTACTACAAAACAGCCGATAATCACACTACTTTCAACGAAAAGTAGTATCAGAAACAAAGGACTGATTTGTTTATTCGTAATAACAACTTCTGAGACGTAGCAGTAGGCTCAAACCAAAGCAATTCACAGCCTTCCAGACTGTGTAGTTTCTCAAGATATGACTGCTGAATTGTGGCAGTACATGCGTAGCCGCGAAATTTGACAGTCACACATCAACAATCAAAATATTATTTGAAGGTCTCACGATTGTCTGATTTTAATGTATTGTATACCAGAATGTGCAGGAAAGTCAAAAGAACATTGTTGTTGTTGTTGTTGTGGTCTTCAGTCCTGAGACTGGTTTGATGCAGCTCTCCATGCTACTCTATTCTGTGCAAGCTTCTTCATCTCCCAGTACCTGCTGCAGCCTACATCCTTCTGAATCTGCTTAGTGTATTCATCTCTTGGTCTGCCTCTACGATTTTTACTCTCCACGCTGCCCTCCAATACTAAATTGGTGATCCCTTGATGCCTCAGAACATGTCCTACCAACCGATCCCTTCTTCTGGTCAAGTTGTGCCACAAACTTCTCCTCTCCCCTATTCAACACTTCCTCATTGGTTATGTGATCTACCCATCCAATCTTCAGCATTCTTCTGTAGCACCACATATTGAAAGCTTCTATTCTCTTCTTGTCCAGACTATTTATCGTCCACGTTTCACTTCCATACATGGCTACACTCCATACTAATACTTTCAGAAATGACTTCCTGACACTTAAATCTATACTCGATGTTAACAAATTTCACTTCTTCAGAAACGCTTTCCTTGCCATTGGCAGTCTACATTTTATATCCTCTCTACTTCGATCATCATCAGTTATTTTGCTCCCCAAATAGCAAAACTCCTTTACTGCTTTAAGTGTCTCATTTCCTAATCTAATTCCCTCAGCATCACCCGACTTAATTCGACTACATTCCATTATCCTCGTTTTGCTTTTGTTGATGTTCATCTTATATCCTCCTTTTCAAGACACTGTTCATTCCGTTTAGCTGCTATTCCAAGTCCGCAAAGAACATTATGGTGTAAAAACAGAAAATGTTAAATCTCAACGAATTTAATATACAATGTCGCATTAAGGTGTTCTAACAGTCCTTGTTAGGTTATTCATCCAAAGAGCAGAAGGAATTGCCTTGCAAAAAATCTTACAAACTCTGTTTAAACTGTGCTTTATCTGAAACCAACTTTTCAATGGTTGATGGCGATTAACTGAAAATTTGTGTTTCTCAATATTGGGCCCCTTTTTGGACTTGGGTAAGTAATTTTAAGTCTTTATGTAGATTATTCTTATTCCTAGAACTGATAATATGTGATGAGCTATTGGCTGTAAATAGAGACATATTATTTGGAACAAATTTCATTTAAACTGCAGTTGTCACATGCAGACTGACGGTGTGCAAGAGGGTATTTTTTCCTTTGCCTTTAATCTTTTTGGACCCTCGGATGACATGACCCACGTACCATCCTGCAATCAGCAATACTATGTTATTTCTTTGTTCTATTTGGATTAGAGCAGCAGTGGTGAAATGGTCAGTAACTGCAGACTGACAGTCTCATGTGAGCAACATCTTTCAATATAATGTGCATTATTGCATTTAGGATATACAGTAAAGTGGAAGCCACTATAGCCACATAGTTTATTGTCTAGGGTATCTTATTACTGCAGTGTTACTTTCTATTAGTTATTGTTAGGTACAGGCTAGTTAATTGTTCTATTTATAAATTGTTGCAGAACGGAATTGTGACTTGAATTTATGAAGTCAAGTAAGCATCCAGAGAAATCATATATGTTTGTCATCAGAAAATCTTGTACACATATATCACTTATTCCTAAGAATGGTAAAATTGTTTTCCTCATATCTGAGCTCCACCATGATGGCAGTGTTGATGAAGAAATGTACACAGCAGAAATGATAAGCACTTTCAGCAAGACAAAAAGAAATGCAGACATATGTAACAATTTATGTGACGTTAACAAATGTACAAGATACACCTGCTGATGGGCCATGGTTATATTTTATTCCTTGTTGATTATTAGAGATATCAGTTCTTTAGTAATTCATGCTACTAACAACTTAGACAGCTGCACTAGGGGAAGAGATTTGTTGCACCTGTTGTCTTGTCTTCCTTTTTCAGAAGTGCAATTCTAAGCTAACATTAAAATTTAAATGTAGTCAGTCATATATTCACAATTACTTTGTTGATTTTTACTAATCCATCTATGTTTATCTAGATGCAGACAGTTCACATTGACTACTAATGGTACAAAAATGGTGCAGCTACTGCAGTATTAAGGAATAAATACACTTAGAAAAAGTGGTTAGAATACCCAGTTTCTTGAACAGGTTTCTATATCACATTCCTGAATTTACACTACAAATGATTCTTATTACACTCTTTTGCATGCTAAAAACTTTTTCTCAGTTTGATGAGTTACTCCAGAATATGATCCCATATGACATAATAGAGTGAAAGTACGCAAAGTATACAAGTTCTTTTAATATTTTTATTTTCTACATCTGACATCATTCACATTGCAAATACAGACTTTTTAGGTGTTTCAGGAATTCTGTGGTACGCCCTTCCCAACTGAATTTATTGCCAGCTTGTTATCCAAGAAATTTAACACCATCAATCTCTTCTATCTGCATGTCTTCACATGTTATACACATGCTGGAAGGAAATTTCTTAAACACTCTTAACTACATATAGTGGGTCTTTTGAAAGTTTAATGACAATGAATTGGCCTTAAACCATTTATTAACTTCAATGAAAATTTAATTAGCAGCCATTTACAAATGTGTACTTGATCTGCTATTTATTGCAATCTTTGTATCATCTACAAACAAGCAAACTTAGCATCTAGCAATATAACAGATGAGAGGTTATTAATGTACAGTAGAAAAAGAAATGGACCCAAGATGGAACCTAGATGAACACCATATGTAATTAATTCCCAAAAAGATGAAGTCTGATGGCTTAATCCACAGGTATTTTGCAACGACACTATTTTTTCCTGTTAGTTAGGCAAGACTCGAACCATCTTGCAGCAATACCTTTGAAACCATGTTTTTCTAATTTACTTAAGAGAATGTTGTGATTCACACAGTCAAAGGTGCTTGACACATCACAGAAAGTGCTAGTTTCCCCTAACACTATATCTAATGAATAAAGTACATTCTCACTGTACATGTAAATAGCCTACTCTATATCAAAATCCATAAATAACCCAAAATCTGATTTGGACAATATATTATATGCAGCCAAATGGTTAAGAATATGCTTGAAAAATCCTGAAAAAGTGGAATTGGTCGATAGTTTGAAGCTATTTCTTTATCCCTCTTCTCGTAAAGAGGCCTAATTTTAACATATTTTAGCCAGTCTGGAAATGTTAGACTGATAAGGAACTGATTACACAAATAAGACAGAGCTCAACTCACATGAGCACTCAGTGATTAACATTGTTGATGTGTTATTGTAAACACTAGAATAGTTTGATTTTAATGATTTTACAGTACATAATATGAACATAATATCTGGTCTGAGGTGGCGTAAATTTATTCTTAACTGATGTAGTGAACATGTAGCAACGGTTCTGCAGTCATCACAAGGTTCCTAATGCCACCAAACTATGTTTATGTCAGCTCTCGTTTATCAATAAAGCTGTATGACACACTGTCTCTGTATGATGGGCACTTCACGCCCATACATGCTGTCTTGCCCTGCCCGCTTATATGATGTTGCCACCTGGTGGTGTAAGATCCTTTAAAAAAATTATTTTGTGGTATGAAATTCTCTGTCCATGTGAATCAAACACCACATTTTTTGATATACTGCAGGTGTAGCCTAAAAATGTTAAGCATTTTTATGTAGTGTAAAGTGAATTTGCATTGGATGGGGCACGATTTTTTGCTACCATCATATTATGCATACTTATTAATTTTATGTATATGTCAAAGTGTGTAAATATGTTGAAGTGCATAAATAAACTATCAAAACTTTGCTGACATACAGAATTAGTTTTATATAAGCAACATACGCTGCTGTAACAAGGAAAATAAGGGAACAAGCTCAAAAATACGCCCATTGGAGCACAAAAAGGGCGAATATGCTCTTTTTTAAAAGACTGACGGAAAAGAGGGTATCCAACTTACTCAGTCCATGTTATGCCCTTCATCATCAAAAATTTTAGCGTATGAGCATATTCACACTTTTTTGTGATGAAAGAATGTATCAGAGAGATAGTGGCAGTGGAAGAGAGAGCAGACAGTGCCTGTGGGATAGAAAAAGAGAGTGGAGACAATGCTGGTGGGAAAGAAAAAATGGAAAAGAAAAAAGTTGTGAGCCAAATAGAGAAGAGATAGTGATGTTCAGTGAGAGTCAGTGGCAGTAAAAGAAAAACAGAGATGGGTGGAGATAGCAGCAGTAGGAGAAAAAGAGTGAGTAGACAGTGAAAATGAAAGAGAGACGAGGATACTGGCGAAATTTAGCACGAAAAAAATTAGCTCACTTTCCCCCATCATCTATACCCACGTCTTAAAAAGTTTTCTGGTCTAGGGTTCAAAACCGTGAGCAAACTATCCCCAAGGAAATGCGTGGAAAGGAGACAATGGTGAGTGAAGAGAAAGACAACGAAGTGTAAATGAGAAAGAACTGGATAGTGGCTGTAGAAGAGAAAAAGAATAGGACAAAGGCTGTGTCAATGGGACACTGAGAGAGTGAAAGTGACAGAGAAGGAAGTAGTGGTAAGGAAGAGCAAGAGAAAAGGATGAAGATAGGCACTGTGGGAGCGGCACACTGGTGAACGTGCAAATGAGAGAAAAAGGAGATAATGGGGAAGAAAAGTATATACTGGCAGTGGGAGAGAGATAGTGAGAGGGAGATGCTGAATAGGAAGGCTTCACTACTAAGAGAGACTAGGTAAAAGGACTGAGAATGATCTGTCTTAAAAGAGCATGAATATGATTGCAAGCCGAAATTTTTAGTGAGAAAGGCAGAATAATGCATGTGGCAACTGTTCCCTACTTTTCAGTGACTTTAATAGGAGCATATTCACCTTTTTGCGCTCCAACAGGAGCATTTTTCAGCTGCTCTACATATGCCACGGAATGTACCTACAAAATTATATTACTGCAGGACATATAATTTGAGAGATATGATGTAATAAACATTGAAATGTGTGAAAAGCTAGCTTTTGTTTAAAGTTGAGAACAAGTTACCCAGACCACACTCATATAACGTTTGGTAATGAAAACACTTAATGACTTCTAACAAATTTTAAACATAGTGTTGATTCCTTATTTCTGGATTTCTGGAAAGCTTTTGACACAGTTCCTCACAAGTAACTTCTATGGGGTATCGTCTCAGTTGTGCGACTGGATTCGTGATTTCCTGTCAGGAAGGTCACAGTTCGTAGTAATAGACGGCAAATCATCGAGTTCCTGATCTATATAAATGACCTGGGTGACAATCTGAGCAGTTCTCTTAGGTTGTTCGCAGATGATGTTGTAATTTACTCTCTAGTAAGGTCATCTGAAGACCAGTATCAGTTGCAAAACGATTTAGAAAAGATTGCTGTATGGTGTGGCAGGTGGCAGTTGAGGCTAAATAACGAAAAATATGATGTGATCCACATGAGTTCCAAAAGAAATCCGTTGGAATTCAATTACTCGATAAATAGTACAATTCTCAAGGCTGTCAATTGAACTAAGTACCTGGGTGTTAAAATTATGAACAACTTCAGTTGGAAAGACCACATAGATAATATTGTGGGGAAGGCGAGCCAAAGGTTGCGTTTCATTGGCAGGACACGTAGAAGATGCAACAAGTCCACTAAAGAGACAGCTTACACTACACTCGTTCGTCCTCTGTTAGAATATTGCTGTGCGGTGTGGGATCCTTACCAGGTGGGATCGATGGAGGACATCGAAAGGGTGCAAAAAAGGGCAGCTCGTTTTGTATTATCACGTAATAGGGGAGATATGATACGCGAGTTGGGATGGAAGTCATTAAAGCAAAGACGTTTTTCGTCGCGCCGAGATCTATTTACGAAATTTTAGTCACCAACTTTCTCTTCCGGGTACTAAAATATTTTGTTGAGCCCAACCTACATAGGTGAGAATGATCATCAAAATGAAATAAGAGAAATCAGAGCTCGAACAGAAAGGTTTAGATGTTCGTTTTTCCCGCGCGCTTTTCGGTAGTTGAATGGTAGAGAGATAGTATGATTGTTGTTCGATGAACCCTCTGCCAAGCACTTAAATGTGAATTTCAGAGTAGTCACGTAGATGTAGATGTAGATAATGTCAAGTATTTTCTAACTTCTTTTCACTTACATCCTTGATGTCAAATATTTAACTCATTAACTTATTTATAAATTAATTAGCAGTTTGAAGCTGTATCATACACAGGAATTCGGCTCTTTAAAGAATCAGGGGCTTACTAGAATGATTCTAATCGCTTGTTACTGTTTTTGTAAACTGCTTGTTTCGTTTTAGGGAGAATCTCCTACTCGTCATATTCTGAAATTATTCAGTGGTGGTAGCTACACAGGAGATATACCTTTGAGTCATTACAGAACTTGTATTGTAATCAGTTGTGCATAAATTAAGCCCTTAGTTTATTCAGAAATATGTTGGCCACAACAGTCATGTGCATCCAAAAATTCTAAAATTATATCTACCATCACCGAGACACACAAATAAATTAGGAAATGATTGATTTTAAATGGGGATGATATTGCCAAAAGTTTCTAAAAATCAGTATTTAGTTTACAATCGATGATATAGTACGAATTTCATGTGGAACTTACAAATTTTCAAAAATAAACGAAATTTCATGTTAGAAACATACCTTTCACAATCAACGACAGATTATAGGAAACTGATGCACACAGAAAAATATTTCAATCTAGAATTTCAAATCATATTTGTGTGGCACACGCAGTCTTACACTAAAGGAAATCTAGAAGTTTGCTTATATATAAATGTGTGAGATGCCTGGATTTTTTACTTAGTAGAATTTTTTCTACATTAGTGTGCCAAAGATGAGCAGTGTTGCATCAGTTTTTCATGCAGAAGGTAGAGGAAATCAAGGAGCACTAAGAAAACAAATCATCTACTTGGTGCAGCAAACAAATACCTAATGAAGTACCAAAACTAAAGTACTTCCTATGATGTATCTCAGTATATTTTATACTTACTCAGACTGCAATTCAAACTATTGCTAGATTCCATTATTGTATTACAAAAAGTCCAAGAATTGAATTAAATTCTGAGATTTTCTTAAAAATATATTTCTGTCCCAAAAGATTTTTGAACATTTCCTTGAACTGTTTGTACCAGTAGAATTTGTAAAACTCTTATTTTATATTAAAACATTACTTGCTGTTGCAAAGAAACCTAGTTTTTATCAAATATAACTTTTTGTCTATATACTGCTGAAGTAGTGTTGTCATTCGTCTGTAATAACCAGTGTTTTTCAGTTATGTGCTATTCATACGCACAATCAATGGAAATATATTCTAGGAAACAAATTTACAAAATGTGACCACTGTTTTCAAACTGTAGAAAAGAGCTGTAAGAATAGAACAAAGAATAGAAATTGAGCTCATTGTGAAGAAATGTTCAAAGGACTTGATATGTGATATGTGAGTACATTTATCAATCAGTTTTAAACATCAAAAAACAATCTTAATATTAATTGCATAAACATCTCTATTGACCATGGAGTAAGAAATAAATTTAACTTACATTTACAAGGAAAAAATATGCATGAAACTCACAAGATTATAACTTTCTACAAAAAAACAAGAATTGGGGATTAGAGAGATTAGTAAAAGAGACTTATTGAAAAATGAAGTAAGGAATGCCTGACAAGCAGTACATTCTACACTGTGGTGGGTTGCTGAAATGACAATGAACAGCGTTTTTTCCGGAATCTGCAGCTATTTCCTAGGTTGTGTTTGGGTTGGAACTATAAGAGTACATCAATGACTTTCATATCCATCAGTGTCCCACATGTTCTTTCCACTATGTGACACGATTCCCCAGGTCGTGGTTAGCACTACTTAAATTTATTTGCATATACTGGTTTTCACTGCACTACAAATATTTCTTGCACTGTCATGTATTTTTGAGCAGATAAGCCTACCATCAAGACTATGTTCACTGTGCACAATTCTGTCACAGGTTCCGCCATAATATGTAGTCACCACCAAGGCCAGTTTACACTAGTTGTCACTTTATGTCAATCAGTTCCACAAAACGTTTCAAATGGCAGCATTCACATAGGCTGTCACGTCATGTCAGGCCACATCATCATGAAGGTTTCTCAAGATGGTGAGGTTGCTTAGGGAAAATATGTCATGACTGTCTATCATCGAAAGTTAACCATTTTCACTCTGCTCATTCCTATCACAGGCCAATTGAAAGTGAAAGGTATCTGTTGGATTCCTTTCATGTTAATTTCTGAATTCTGTTGTCATTTACGGCATAAATTCCTCTTCTAAATTTACTGTGGTGTTTCTGACTATCTGGGAGGAGACTGAGCAGTGAAACGTGTTACTTTTACACACAAACAAGAACGATCTGTCACACTACTACACTTGAAAAAAAAGTTTATATGTAATTCATGTCACACAGTCTCATACAGAACCTACATCCGCTTTCTTTTATATACTGTGTATGATAAGATACTGTCATCCCCCTTCCCTTCTGTGTGAGAGGATGAATGAGCAAATGTATTTCTAGTTGCATGCTTGAGGGTAGCAGGCAAGCCTGTCTGCTAGAGAACAGTAGGACCAACGTCAGAACAGGTTGCTACGCATTCTAGTAGCAAAGAGGTTTCTATTCTTAGTATGGTCCTGTCCGTCCCTTGTCATGTTGATATAGGGAGCTGCCTCTCTGGTCACTTCCATTTGTATTTGTGAAGCACGCTCGGTAGCGGGCCAGGTCAGTCTGTCCGTGGCGAGCATCTGAAGTGGTAAGATCTCCGGCTAAGCGCGTGTCTGCTAAGTCCATAGAACAATGGATTTCTTAAGTTCAGCCTAACTGAAAATTTAATCACCTTTATTTCAGGTTTTGCTCTAAAATATATAATGTTATCTTAAATTGCAACGCAGTGTGATTCGAGTTTACAGTTCAGAATATCTTCCGGTAGTTGCTTTGTCACTACTTTGTGAGTAAAGTGGAACCATGTGTTGATCAGTAACTCTAAGATCATCAATCTTAAATGCGAATGTGCGCGAGATTATAACGTCTCATCTTGACAATATTTTTCTATACAGCAACTTTTCTTTATGTCAACCCATGTGGGGTGTACTTTATGAGACCAGTACCACGTGCTTATACAATTGTTTCACCCATCAGGTTAATAGTAAGACGATAGTAACGAGTTCGAGGTTTTTCTTTTGTAAATTGCTTTTCGATCTAATTTATTTTAATTATCAAAATTATTGTGGAGTTACACTCTTTGTGTAAACCAAGTTGACCATGTGAAACATGTGGTGTAAGCATCAAAGTAGCTCTCAGCTATTCTTTTCGGGAAGATTTCACAGAGAGTTAGTATGAATTTAGTATACCAGTGTATGGTAATTACATGATGGACAGGATTGCGCTACGAACGTTACTTCTTTGGGTGAAAATTGAATCGGTTGGTTGTGGTTAATTTCCTCTTGCATATGTTTCAACGTTCTTCGTGGGTTATTTTATGAATGCAGTGTTGTATGTAGTCGCCCAATCTTGGCTCCCTATTTGATGTGTTCTGTAAGATTACAAACTCACATTGTCACAATCCTAAAAAAGGCACCAGTTTAGTTATGAATCAAGTTTAATATGCTCAAATTTCAATGATCAATCTTAAAATAAATTTCCAAATATAAACCGATTTATTTCTTTTTATTTAAATTCTCTTTATATATATATATATATATATATATATATATATATATATATATATATATATATATATATATATAACCAGTTGTTGTATGACGATTAAAAGATTATAATTAATGTTAGTCTGGTTTGGATTTTGGTAAGCTAGACTGGATACCTGGTGAAACAGTTCCTCAGTAATGCAAGGTTAACTTCCCCAGACAGCTCACAGCCTTTATCCCACTTTTATGGTCATGAATATCAGCATCGCTTTCATAGCAAATTAAGGCAACAACATTACACATGGCGACCCTGTTCTGTGATTCCGCTAGACTCTGGAATCTCTGAAACATTAGATTGCGAGCGCTGTATAATCTTAATTTTTTCCCCTGCAGCGCTCAAACAACTTCTGCGTTGTTTTTGAGCATACTTTCAATAGATTCACGGCGCTGTTGAGCGGCGTTGTGTTGTTTGTCTTGTTTTGTTTTCTATATTTGTTTGTTTTATTTGCGTGTGTTTTTTTTCTCGCTTGTAAATTGCTCTGTTTCGATCAAAGATATAAATTTGTTTTGCGTGTGAAAAAGTGTGTACTAGGTTGGGTACCTTTCGTGTGACTGTCGTGCTTTTTGGGGGATACTTTTATTCTGATTAGTGTGTTGCGTACTGGGTATAATAAATTGAACTAATGCTGATACGTAACCAAGCTAAAAGTAGGCGATCCAACAACTTAAGCAACATGGACCAAGTGGATAATCTGATTTCAAATATTAACGTGTCGGACGGTTCCGAAAATGCAATGGGGAATACTTCAGAGGAAATGCAAAACAGGACGAACGGGCTCACATCAGAGCCAGAAATTAATTTGCCTCCAACTAACCAAATTGATTTGACAGAACTTATGAAAGCCTTATTGCAACAAAATAAAGAAAACGCAGAGAAATCTGAAAAATCGATCCGAGAGCTAGGCGAACAAATGACGCAAAAATCTGAAAAATCGATCCGAGAGCTAGGCGAACAAATGACAGAGAAATCTGAAAAATCGATCCGTGAGCTGGGCGAACAAATGACTCAAAAATCTGAAAAATCGATCCGGGAGCTAAGTGAACAAATAGACGAAAAACTAATCCAGCAGACAAATAAAGTCGACAAGTCGATGCAGAGAGTGTCCGATGATATCTCACAAAGAATAAACAATCTGGCAAGTGAATTAAAAAGTGATATTATGAAAGAATTAGGCCGTACATTTGAACAAATCGATGACCGTCTGCAAGCCTTAGAACAGGGCAAGCGGAGTCGCGATGCGGAATCGAAAGAGAGCGAAGAACAGCTACTTAGGAATTTCCAAGCGCTGAAAGAACAATGCCAAAGAGAACACCAGCAGGTTCTCCCGAGAGTCCAGGAGGCGGAAACGCATTGTCCCGCGTCCGTTGGCAACTTAGTAGCGGACAACAGTCAAGCGATTCACGCACTCGAACAGCAAGTAGAACAATTGAAGCAGACTGGGGCGGAGGACAACAGACAAATACATGATAAGATTGCGGCATTAGTGGACATCGTAGGCATGATGAAGGTGACGGAGAGCGATAACAATACTACACCGGTAGCGGTCGCAGAGACTGAAGAAATGCGTTCGCTTCTTAGATTTCAGAAGGGACAGTTCGAAGTGAACAGGTGGCACAAAGCTGTAACAGGCGAATTACAAGAACGCGTGGCGCATCTGGAAAGCCGCATTGGGTGTGATTCCGAACTCGCCAACAGCACCAAAAATAGCCGTACGAACAGTGCAGAGAGGGACTCCGGCCACGAGGGAGATTTTGACGACAGGAAAGAACGTATTTTGAGGGACAGACATTAGAAAAATAGAAACATTCAAGGGACTCGCCGGGAGGAAATGCGGGGATTTGATTTCAAACATTTCCTGACGGTGAGAAAGTTTGAGATATTTCGAAATTCGCAAAAAGGAATACATCCACGAGCATGGCTCGAGCAAGTTGAGTTCTGTCTCCCCCCTGACTGGGCAAGTTCACATAAGATAGAATATATGTGTGGCTATTTGGAAGGCGAACCGGCGATTCGCATGAGGTCGGCAGCGCGTCACTGCAACTCCACTCGGGAGTTTCGACAAGCCTTTCTATCCGCCTATTGGTCGGAAGCGGCGCAAGATAGGGTCAAGCATGGCATAATTATGCTGCCAAATTTGAACCAGTCTGGTTTCGGCAGCCCAGCACGCCTATTCGACCACATGCTGCAGGCACATCAATTTCTATACGACCCATACGGGCCGGCGGAACTAATTAGGATATGCATCACCAATTTGCCGATGCACTTGCGCCACGTCATTCTTGCGGGACGATGCAAAGAGGACGTGGAAACAATTAAGACACTTCTCCAAGAGTTGGAATATAATACAGGAGAATGCCCGCCTAATCAGGCACAAAGTTATTACGGGGCACAGCAGTGTGATCGCAGTCGTTGCCGTAGTACTAATCAACGGCGTGACTGGTCGTCGCGACGCGAACGGAACTATAACCGGAACCGGCCGTATAGAAACTGGGGTAACAGTCGCGAACACAGGTGGAACAACGGAAATGATCGAGGACGTGGACAGGATCGTGAACGCAACAGTTACGGCAAGCAGAATAGATACTACGGTGAACACGGTGGGAATAGGACTGTAGGCGGAGCACCTCATGATGTTGAAATTCGGCCGGCTAACCCTTGACATAATCCAGCAAATGGAAATGAACAAAACCGCCAATGACAAACGATCAGCGCAGAAGGCGCCTAATCGGAGCAAATGAGCGACATGGCAAATGAGTGCATACGGAATATAGAGAGGGAAGATATTAGAGAGGATTTGTTGCAAGAACTACGAGTGCTAAAATTTACGAAATAAATCCAGTCGTGACAGTTGCAGTAAATGAAATATGTTTTAAGTGTGTCATTGACACTGGAAGCCCTTTCTCCATAGTGAGCGAGGCAGCATTTCAATAATGCGAAGGGACTGGGACTTGGCCCGTTTTTCAAGTCCGAGGAATAAAGGTGAAGGGTGCAATCTACGGTAAGAGCGTAGAAATCCGAAGGCAGACTCGGCTTAATTTTACCTGCCAGGGTAGAGAGTTTGAGTACAACTTCTTTGTGCTCCCAATGCTGAATGTGGCAATCATTTTAGGAAATGACTTCATGATTGCCCACCATGCAGTAATTGACATGGGTGGAGGAGTAATGACAGTTCAAGTTGGGGATCAGCCAATTAATTTAGTATTTGATGAATGCATATTACGTGCCGAGTCAGAAATTAGTTGCCTAAAATTTCAAGCTCAAACCGAGTCGCAACCGAGACTGGAGCTACTCGTGAACTATGTGACGTGCTCTACATCTGGTGAGCTAGGGAAACATGTTGTTTTTACTGATGCACTGAGAAAGAGCATCGCGTGTGTCAGAACCACGGACAGGGAAAAGGAGATATTGTATTGCCTACTTAGGAATCATGAACGAGTATTTTCTGAGACTCCGGGGGGCGATTAAGGGTTTTACTTACCAATTCAGAGTACGTCACCATCAGAAGTTTTCTGTTAGACCATACCCTATTCCCGTGGCGTATAAAGCCCAGGTGGAGAAGGAAATAAACAAGATGTTAGAACAAGGAATAATTGAGCGGGCAGTAAGCCCGTACAACTCACCTTTGCTTGTCGTACCAAAACGCGACATCTCGGTTCGTTTGGTACTAGACTCGAAACAGATAAACACAATTATTATGTCGGAAACGGACAGGCCTGAGAGCCTTGAGGAACTCTTACAACGTTTCCACGGTGTAAAGGTACAATCATCTGTCAACCTCCGTTCGAGTTTTTGGCAAATCGTGCTACACCCATCTTGCAGATTATATACAGCGTTCCTGTGTTATGGAAATTGTTTCCAATTCCGGCGTCTCCCGTTCGGACTAAACGTCTCATCAGCTGCTTTTATAAGGGGATTAAATAGCATTTTGCCTGATGATTTGAAACAGCGAGTGACAATTTAGGTGGATGACAAATTAATTGCGGAAAAGTCGTGGGAGGATCATAATGACGTTCTGAACAGACTACTGGATGTTTTTGAGAAGGCAGGAGTAACAGTCAACTAAGTCACAGTTCGGACGAGAGAACATAAAATTCTTAGGCCATATTGTCTCAGCAAATGGAATACAACCTGAGCCGGAGAAAATTGCGGCGATAGCGGAGTGTGCAATGCCGACAAATAAAAAACAGTTGCGAGCAATCTTAGGCCTGTGCAATTTTTATAAGCGATTTATAAATTTTAGTGTACTTGGTACACCCCGTCTATGTGGACTAACAGGGAAGAACGCTTTGTGGGTCTGGGATCAAGAGGCACAGGATGAATTTTATAAACTGAAAAAGGCTTTGGTAGACGCTCCCATCCTCGTGCATCCCGACCTGACACAAGAATTCTGTTTAATGACGGACAGTTCCTTGTCAGGATTAGGTGCGGTACTGTTTCAAACGGAAGGAAATGATGATATTACAACTTGGAAAACAATCTCGTTTGGGAGCAGGGAGCTCTCTCGATGTGAAAAAAATCATTCAGTGACAAAACTCGAAGCACTCACGATAGTTTGGGCATTCTCAAAATTTAGGTATTTCTTATTTGGGAGGACCACCAGGGTATACACTGACCATCGTGCACTCCAATTTCTTATGAGCACAAAAATCACGCATGGGAGACTATGACGCTGGGCACTATACCTACAGGAATATAATTTCACTGTATAATACATTACAGGAGAGAAAAATGTAATTGCTGACGCTTTATCGCGCATTCCTATAGGTTTGGTTCACACAGAAGAAGGGGAACTCGGTGAAAACAATTTTAGCATCCTATACTTACAGAATGTAGCGTTTGAGAACTTTGTTACCACCTCTTTAGGGAGTATAGCGGACGAACAGGATAAGGACGCAGTATTGAAAGATATAAAAAAGAAGTGGGAGGACAAGGAGAATGTAGGAATACGCCAGTACTACTTAGTGCGCAATAGAATACTATTCAAGAAACGAGCCCCGGACGACTCCAGATGGATGTTGGTGAATCTGGAGGACCTCGTAAACAAAATTATATGGTACATACATTTGAGTTATGGTCACTTCGGAGCACAGAAATGTTGTGAAAAACTGAAGGAGACATGCTATTTTAATAACATGCTACGGCGTATTCGTTGTGTACTTAGAGTGTGCGGACCTTGTCAGCGAGCAAGGGCGGCCACAGTGACGTATGCTGCACCATTGCACCCGATAATACCAAGCAAACTTTGTGACCTCGCGGCCGTGGATCTATTTGGGCCACTAATACGATCTAAAGCAGGTTTTGCATATGTTTTCGTAGCGGTGGAGCTAACCTCCAAGTTTGTGTGTCTGACTCCGTTGAGGCGGGCCACAGGAAGGGCAGTGGCAACTGCCTTTGCAAAGAAGTTTCTGCATGCAGTTGGGCATGTGAAAAGAGTTATCTCGGATAATGGACTACAATTTAGATGGCAATACTGGCAGTGGATGCTTCGAAGGAGAAGAATTAAACCTATATATATATATATACAATTTAGATGGCAATACTGGCAGTGGATGCTTCGAAGGAGAAGAATTAAACATATATATATATATTGCCATCTAAATTGTATATATATATCGTGGGACATACACCTAATAGGATTTCAGAACATAATTAATGAGTTGCCTAATACGTCAACAAAGCTTCCGCCAATCACTGTGCTAAAAAACAAGGAGCCCCCGAGCAAAATCATAGAGGTGGTGCCTTGGCCACTAGAGCCGAGACTACGCCGGAACGCAATTGTTGACTTAGCTTTACGCAGCATCAAGCGTGCACCATAAGCCAGAGTCAAGGCGTGTAAAAAAAACGTGAGAAAAACTGTGTTTCATGTAGGACAAAAAGTTCTTATCAGATCACACAAGCTGTCTAACGAACGGTCAGGTGTCTGCAAGAAATTTTGTAATCTCTTTAACGGCCCATATCGGATAAGGAAGATTCCCCATGAAAACGCCATAGAAGTTGAAACTCTTCGACCGAAGAAATCAAAAGGGCTACACCAAGTGTCAAACGTAAAACCATACATTGAGTAGAAAGGACAGTGAGGAGTAGAGAGGACGGTGGAGAGAAACAATTGATTAGTTTACATTTGTGATAAATGCATTTTGAATAATATGTTGGTAAAAATAATGATAAAGATGTTTCTATGTGATTGATTGAAGTGATGTTTTTAGTTTTTTTTTCTTTCCTTGTGCAATGAGGATTTAGGTTGGTCCAAATGTGAAGATAAAAGGTTTATTTGTGAACGAGTGAAATGCTGTTTATGGTTTTTTGGTGTAAATTGAAAAGAGTCTCTCCTGAGAGAAGCAAGATCTGTGTTGAATTAATGCAAAACTCAGGGGAATATCCGATCTGTGGGTATTATGGGTCTGGCAAACCCAGGTCCTCAGCTGTTAGTAGCCTTGTTTCCGATTTTCTGCTTTCAGTGCTACTATCTGTCTATTACTATTCTATATCTATCTGTACAAATGAGGATCTCTTACTACAGTATGCGTGCTGTATGAATATTTTAAGATAGGAGAACTCTGAGAAAGGAATGAGTAAGTTTAGAATCTTGAAAACAGGATGCAATAAGACGATTGATTAACCATAGGCTTCCCAATATGCGATGATATGTTAATATTGATGACAAATGTCTTTTTTGTTCTTTATAGCTGAGTATGTAAAGTGCTGTCTGTGGATTTCGTCAGTATATTGATTCCCTTCAAGGTGAAAGAAGAATTGTGGTTTGTGTAATTTACGTGGCCCTGAAATATTATTGTGGTAGTCAAATACAAGAAGTTTTTCAGCAAATGGAGAATGGAACAGAAATATGGATCCTCTCTGTAGTCTTGATTGATGTTGAGCCAGAGCCTGAAAAATTATTCTGTGTTGATACTTGTCCTAGAAAAGCGACGTTTATGTATTTTGCTGATGCTGTGAGCATTACAGCTAACTGTTTTCGCTGGTGCGGGATGCACTGCAGCCTATATGATTTGTACTGCGGAAATTTCCCTCTTGAAGGTAGAGGAAGATTAAATAATTTTGATTATGGGACCGAAGGAGAGATTGGTTCAATGTAATAAGGATGAAGCAAAACTTTTGTCATTTAAAGTACAGGAGGATTCGGATCTTTTGTGTCTGTTGTAAGTTCAATATGTTAAGATGAAACTGTTTTACAGAATAGAGGAGACCACAATTTTGCCATTCATGAGAAATGAATCTAGAATAACCACCACAGGCGAATTAACTGATTTGGAAGCGAAAGGTAACTTAAAGAATGAACGAAATGGGAGCAAAATGGGTAAGAAAATGTAGTATAACCTGTATAATGAAAATATCTTTACCCTTTTCAGAGTCATCTGTGTGATTAATTCTTGTGATAACGTAAATTTAGATGAAATTTTCTTACTGTTTTACGAATGAACATATGAGTATGATAAATGTATAATTGCGAGTCTCTTACCGGGTGTGTCAACTGGTATAAATGTTTTGGCGTGCAAATAACCATTGTTCTTTTTACTATGTATGTTTAAGGAAAGTTTCTCCATATTTGTCATGTGACAAGACATATGCCGCGAGTGTCAAGAAGAGGACGAATTAGAAAAATGTTGTAGTGGTATAAACACGGTGTTTAAGTAGCATTGAAGTAGCTTGTGGGATTAACTAGTTGTGGACTGAAGTAGAATTTTGAGTAATACATGTTTATGGGTAGTTAGTTTGTAGAATAGACAACAGGTGTGCATGTGTGTGTAAATAAATTGTGAACCCTATGCTATCCTGACCTATACTTGCACAACTCATAATCCTGTTCATTTTAGTGATTTATTAAAACGTAAGTGAACCATATTAGTGATGTGGATTTAGATATTATATTGTCAGTTCATTTAATTTTTATTTTTATACTGTCAAGTTATTTCACTTTTATATTTTTATATAGTCAAGTCATATAACTTTTATTTTTATATTGTCGATTCATGTAACTTTTTTATTTAAAAAAGTAAGTCTCACTTTTGTTCTTAAAAAATTGTGAAAGACAGTATTAAGCGGTATTACGTATGACATTTTGTAATCACATAACTATGATGGACAATTTCTGTGAATGCAGTTGAGAACGTGAAAACGAACCGGCTAAACTCTTACGAGACAGCGGGAGCAGCGAGGAGGAGGACTAGGTGTTAACAGGCGGGTTTCCCAGCAGGACACACTGTCAATCGAGCCACTTCGGGAGCGCCGTCGACAACAAAAGAAAGGTGCGAAGCAAACACTTTCCCTTGCACCCGGAGCTAATGGGCGGCCGCAGCAGTGCGAGCCTTCGTGGAGGCGATGACCTGAGATGTCCGAACGGTCCACCGCGCGGAAATCCATCTGCTGGCAACGCACCACACGCACGCGACCGTGACGAGACGGGCGCGGTGAAACGACAGAAGACAGGGGATGAAGGGGCGTCGAGCCTTTTGACAGGTACTGTCCAGAGAAACTTACAGATGTCAACGACGCCTACCGACATTTCCTGACGGATGCCCACTGTTAAGCGACAGTAAATCATGGTTCGATGTTCTCTGGTCGCTAATGGTGGCACAAAGAAGAGCCATTAAGTGTCATCCTTGCCCAGGAATATCAACCTGGCGTGTCAAACGAGGATACTGCACGAATTTGATAACACAGACATGGAACCAAATCGAGATGTACATGACACGGGCTACCAAGAGAAACTTCATGAGAGGGCAGAGACGGCGGGATTGCACACAACAGATGGACAAAAATCCCTACTGACAGCTGTGGCGACGAACCCCGCCCCCCTCTTATATTGTGCCTCGGAACAGTGGAACTACTGAGTGTGTCAGTGAACAGTGATTATACTGTTCTTAGTTCAATGCATATACATGTGTTTCTGTCCAGAGAAACTTTGACTCGTGTGTTTTGCAAGGGTTCGATTTATTGGTGTTTATTAGACTGACTCTTGTATTTTGCAGGTGTTCTATTTATTGTTTTTTTTTAGACTTTGACTCCTGTATTTTGCAGGTGTTTTACTTATTGGTGCGTTTTTTAGGCGTTGACTACTGTACTTTCAGAGCTGTTTTATTTCTCAATGTTTGTTTTTGTGTGTTGTATTAGATTTGTGATATTTTGTTTCGTAAATTCATTCCTGTGGCATTGGTTCGTTTACCAGACAGATAGCTATTCATGCTCATTGGACAGTGATCGATTAGCCTTTGCATGGGGCATATTTATAGTGAGGAACCCCTTAAGGGTAACACTCACATAATTAATTGTAGTTTCAGTATAATGACACAGTGATCACTGTTGATAACTAACTGAAATATAGTAGAGTGATTAAATTAGTGCAACAAAGTTATTTTAATTCTACAAATTATTAGTTTTATAAGATATAGAATTTTTGCAATAACCACTTTGTAAAACATGTTTTTTCTTTTATCTTTTTTTTTATTTTGCGGATTGTGCATTGTAATGTTCTGCTTTATAATACTGGTGTTACTTTCATGTTTTTTTTTTAAATTGCTGTGGCACCTTTGCTATTTTAATAAATTTTACTTGTTAATAAACAGTTGTAAAATTTCCTGTGATCATTTGGCTCTTGCAATGAGCAAATACTGGTGAACTCCATAAGGGTAACAACCAGAAATTGTTTTCATATTAATGACACAGGAACCATTGTGTTTACTTGCTGACCAAATTAGGTCTACACTATCTATTAAATAGGTGTCATAGATTGTTTATTTTTCTCTTTGAAATTGGTAGATTCTAGAGATGTGTTGAAATTATTGTGTTTTAGCAAGTAGCTGGTGACCTTTTGCCTTTTATTTACATTTTAGTTTAAGTTGGGTGTGAGAAGCCTGCTAGGGAATGTCCTAGCATGGCCAGAAAATTCCCTGCACAGTCTTTTCCCGGAGCGTTGGGGTTATGAAAGGTATCTGTTGGATTTCTTTCATGTTAATATCTTAAATCTGTTGCCATTTACGGCATAAATTCCTCTTCTAAATTTACTGTGGTGTTTCTGACTATCTGGCGAGCTTCTGAAGCGGTTAGATCTCCGGCTAAGCGCGTGTCTGCTAAGTCCGTAGGACAATGGATTTCTTAAGTTCAGCCTAACTGGAAATTTAATCACCTTTATTTTAGGTTTAGCTCTAAAATATATAATGCTATCTTAAATTGCAACACAGTGTGATTCGAGTTTACAGTTCAGAATATCTTCCGGTAGTTGCTTTGTCACTACTTTGTGAGTAAAGTGGAACCATGTGTTGATCAGTAACTCTAAGATCATCAATCTTAAATGCGAATGTGCGCGAGATTATAACGTCACGTCTTGACAATATTTTTCTATATAGCAACTTTTCTTTATTTTCAACCCACGTGGGGTGTACTTTATGAGACCAGTACCACGTGCTTATACAATTGTTTCACCCATCAGGTTAATAGTAAGACGATAGTAACGAGTTCGAGGTTTTTCTTTTGTAAATTGCTTTTCGATCTAATTTATTTCAATTATCAAAATTATTGTGGAGCTACACTCTTTGTGTAAAGCAAGTTGACCACGTGAAGCATGTGGTGTAAGCATCAAAGTAGCTCTCAGCTATTCTTTTCGGGAAGATTTCACAGAGAGTTAGTATGAATTAAGTATACCAATGTATGGTAATTACATGACGGACAGGATTGCGCTATGAACGTTACTTCTTTGGGTGAAAATTGAATCGGTTGGTTGTGGTTAATTTCCTCTTGCATATGTTTCAACGTTCTTCGTGGGTTATTTTATGAATGCAGTGTTGTATGTAGTCTCCCAATCTTGGCTCCCTATTTGATGTGTTCCGTAAGATTACAAACTCACATTGTCACAATCCTAAATAAGGCACCAGTTTAGTTATGAATCAAGTTTAATATGCTCAAATTTCAATGATCAATCTTAAAATAAATTTCCAAATATAAACCGATTCATTTCTTTTTATTTAAATTCTCTTTATATATATATATATATATATATATATATATATATATATATATATGTAACCAGTTGTCATATGACGATTAAAAGATTATAGTTGATGTTAGTCTGGTTTGGATTTTGGTAAGCTAGACTGGATACCTGGTGAAACAGTTCCTCAGTAATGCAAGGTTAACTTCCCCAGGCAGCTCACAGCTTTTATCCCCCTTTTATGGTCATGAGTATCAGTACTGCTTTCATAGCAAATTAAGGCAACAACATTACACAATTCATACTGACCCTCGCAGAACCATCCCGTATATGGTGCTGTCACATCAGAGTGTATTCACACTGTCCATCATGTCACAGCATCACAAGTCAGTTCCAGTCATATGATCTTTACTTGCATGGCTGTCCTTCGCAAAATGGTTTTCAACTGTTTTTACACATGAAGTGCACGTAAACAACACGGTAGCGTATATACATAAATGCTGGAATCCGCATTTACACGAAAATGACACTGGTCTCAAATGGTCTGCAGCTTGCAGGGATAGCTTGTATATTAGAGAAGGAAGGAAGAACTGCAAAACAACCCTAAAAAAGTATAGGTCCGAAAAATGGCATTACATGGACACACACTATACAAGGCGTTCAAGGAAGAGGAATTTGCATTTTATAGATATTTTAGGAAGTTGAAGCGCCAGGTTTTTCATTTTTACATAAATTGCACCCAAAGTTAATAAAAGATACACAGTTTTATGAGCTACCATCACATCCCATGAATTTTTTTTTTTTAAGTTTAGTTCCCAATCCCTTGCATATTTTTGTGTAGAAGTTGTATTTCCCTCAACACTTTTACCTTCAAGAGTTATAAGTTTTCTTTTTGTCTTGCATTTGGCTTCTGACCCTCGAGTGTTTGTGCTGTATTTCGTAACAGGAACAAGCTTGCGACATACTTCACACACATATAAAGAATAGCTGTCTTTATGTTACCAAGGTAAACAGTATGAGCAGCGTCACAGTTTAATCTCTCTTTGATTCAACAACGACACAATAAACTTACATTATATGAGTTACAGTACTGTTTAATTAAGAAATATTAAAATAAACGTTCATTATGTCCCTCTGTTGGCACATTCAAGTGTCATCACACAGGTATGGTACAGTCGAAGCAGTAAACATCGCAGTTACGTCAGATCCCAACTGCTTGTGTGATCACTAATTATTTCGTAGACAACTGCCTCTCTCTGGGATTGTACTGCTTTTCTTTCTCGGGTCACGTAGTATGCTGTTTATTTTATATTATAGTGGCTTATTTGGATGTATGACACCAAGCTAATTACTGTGTTAACTGAGCCGGTTATGAAGGAGTAGATATGGGCTTACAATTGCGAAACGACAGTGGAACAGTGCAAGACAATGTTATTTGTGGTAGGTGCACGTTATACACAGTTGCGTTCACTCAAGGTTAATGGTTCAAGCGCTTTATCTGTACCAGGTAGCTAGTGAAACCACATAAATACTGATCACACATGCTTATAAAACTGTTTCATACACAATTCAGAGAGCTTCTTACCATTAAAAAAGTTTGATACAAAATAACTCTAATACATTACTTGATGTATGCTTCACAAAAAAAGCATTTTGACATTGTGGTAGTGTCTGAAGGTTTCAGTCTATTTCTTTATGAAACATTACAGATGCCTGACAACAGACAAATAAATTCCACTTACTAAGCAAACTGATTCTGCCCACAGTTCACTTCAAGTTACAGCCATATTACAATCCTGTTGTTATAAAGTATTAAATGCATTACTGGTATGAATTAAAACCCACTTTATAAATGTAGCAGGGGGTAAGTAAGTTGTAGGCTCGTGTCGTACAGTTGGGCCTTCTCGCTTCGCTTCTGCAATTAATCTTTTGTCGTTCGTAATAAAATAATAAATTTTATTAAAAGAAATAATGAAACGAAAAATTTATAACCAACAACAAAAATATCGAAAGACACACAACTGATATCACAGACATTAAGTACGATGAAGTGAAATATGGAGATGTGCACATGGCTGTGTGTTGGGAGAAAATGAGCTTGGGGATCCCGGATCGACGGGGCATATGAAGTTAGCTTCCAAACTTTTCTCCCCGAGAAACTTAGATGGTGCAGTGACGTGATGTGATGTGGCGGGTCTACCAGTGAGGATACCACCATTTGAAATGCATTGCAGAATGTTTTGACGGAATATGACGGGACGTGATTTGCCGGCTAGTGTGAATTGGCCTTTTAGTGATTTTTTTGTCCTTTTGTTTCTTATTAAACATTACCTTATTACTTTGCTTTGTTTTTGTGACAAATTCCAGACGTCCCATCTTTAGCATTGAGTGTTCTTCCACGAAAGAAACAAGGTGTCTCAACGTGAAAAAGATTCTGGATCGTGAGTTGTCCTTGGGTAGCACAGATGGTACAGCATTTCCCCGCAAAGGCAAAGGTCCCGAGTTCGAGTCTTGGTCCGGCACACAGTTTTGATCTCCCAGGAAGTTTCATTCTCTTAGGGGTTTGTTTGTAGGATTTTCGGTAGCGAATAAATGTTGTTTCGCATGTCAGCCATTATCACATAAAATTGATCAAGAATGTCCATTATGAGTTTGCTTCGGTCATTAATAGATTTCATGCAGCAGTGATCTTTGGCTTCTTGAACTGAAACTCACAGAAGTTTCATGTATGGTTTTATCTGTTTACATGTCGTCAGTTAACTGCTGTAATAATCGTTGGCTGATAGCACAAGCATTTGTAAACAAAGTCGAATAAAGTTTTCGTTTACTGTGTTTGAGGCCTACCTGCCGCTCCTGGTACTGGAGGCTACAAGTCGTTTAATTTGTGCTGAAGAATGAGTAATACGGGTGAGTATTGATGAAGAAAGTGGAATGTGCAGTGGATGGATTCACAAACAGAAAGAAGTTGAACGAGCGATTGTAATTTTTATGTTAGGTAACTCGCAAGACGTGACAGAAAATGATGGAGATAAAACACTTACTGGATCAGAGAGTGTGCTTTCAACTGGAGACCCAGAAGAGAATGTGACAGCAGGTCAGATATTCCAAAATGTTATAAATGATTGTAAACCAAAAAGTAACGAAGCTTCTTGTATCTTACTGCTATTTCTTTTAAATCTCTGATTTCATTTGACCTGAGACTATCAGTTGTTTAACGGATAAGAAGTCCAGTCATCTAATTCACCCAAGTTTCTGTCGGCAATATTTATCACTGTGTTGCGCAGCTACTATCCTTTCGATTTTTAGTAACAACTACATTTCCTCTTCACTATTTCCGGGAATCTGTAACTTTTGGTTTCAAGTTCCCGGTTTGTTTTGGTGCCTTGTTGGTATACTAATATCGGTTTTAATACAAAACTGCCATTTGGCTCTGAATGTCCTGCGTAGTTACAGAATTTGGTTTGCGGTTGGATACTCGAGGTGTTGGTTGGCTCGTAATGGAAGAGGGGCAACATAGAGCAGCTGTTGAGATTCAGATTCTTGACAGTTTGTCAGCACAATTGAGAAAATTTTCTTATAATATCATAGTTGTTATATAACTATCCCGAAATCATGTGTTCCGCAATATAAAATTTACTCTCAGTATGTTTTTGGAAGTATATCCTCGTCGTCAAGTGTTAAATATTCTGGCTTTATTAGTTATCCCATTGTTGTTGCTGTTGTATTTAGGCTGCATCATATTCTTTTCCAGTACGTCTGCATTCTTGATCTTTGTTGCTCTCTTCTTTTGTGTTTTAATCCTCGGTTTCTTGTGTGTTTTCTATTTATTTGACTGTTTTTCCCAACTGTTGTAGATCTTTCTTAACTTCCATAACCTATGAAATTTGCTTTATTGTCAATCCCTTGTTATCCATTCTTTTTAATTGGTTATAAAATGCAGCCCTTCACTTTCTCATTGTATCAATTTTTCAGTTTTTTCGTACACTTCCTTGTTAATTTTTAATTTTAAAATCCCATGTTCATACTCTGTACCCCAAATTTTTCAAATTGTTATTTGATATTTCTTCTCCAAATTATTAAACTGTTTGGCTGTGTTAATGGCGAGGCATTCAGAGGCATGAAGGCACCCACTTTTCTGGGTTACTCGCCACATTGTGATGCTTCAGTTTGCATTAATGTATTAATATTTTTATAGTACATCTTATTTTTGAAGTGAAACGCTAATTCCACTTTTTTCTTTTTGAGTTAGCTGCTTTGCCCAGTGCATTTGGCTGAATTATTTCTCTGAAGTATTTAAATAGTGAAAGTTTCTTAATTTTTCCATGTCTTGATCCCAGTGCATAGTCTTTAATGTTGGTCATGTATACAGTTTTTCAAATGAAATTTGTAATCCAGCTTTTTCCACAACAAGTCAATTTCAAGGTTCTCTCTCTTTCTTCCAATTTTCAACATTATATATTCCCACTTCTGTTCATTTCATCCATACTCATACTACTTTCTTTAAAACTCAAATGAATAATAATGGAGACAATGCATCCCTCATGCCTTTTTTAATTTTGAAATGTTTCAATATTTCCATTACAAATTTAACTTAGGAAATTTTACTAGTCAAAGTTTGCTTAATGATTGCCACGGTTTTACTGTCATCTCCAAATTCTTCTAGAAATAGTGTATGTATATATTGATGGCAACATAGGCATCTTTAAATTCAAGGAAGGATGTACGTAAAGAAGTTCTTACACCTGATAAAGATTTTTAGGTTGAATACTTGTTTGACACACAATCTTCCTCTCCAAAACCCGTTCATAGTATTCCCTAATTGTTCTGCCATTGGATTGTCTAACCTATTTTGCAAAGATAGTTTTATACATCACCAGGAGGAGTGATACCTATTCCTCAGTAATTGTCTACATATATTTTGGGTTAAAGAGTTATATTCAATACTAGTCATCAGCTTTTCAGCTCTGACGAGTGATGTGGGAAAGATGCAGCAAACTTTGTAAGCAACATGGCATTTATAACGTGATATCAGTGGTGAGTTTTTCAAACAGGGTATGGTACAGATCAGTTCGCCACAACTACCAAATTTTTTAGCTTTCACTTTTGTTGGCTTCGACAACTTGCAACCAGTCTGTCACTACAACGAGGTTTTCTCATTGCTCATTGATTGGTTTACCAAATAAAAACGAAACTGTGAAAATATGCACCAGATGTGGTGTCACAGCAGCTATTAACTGGTCAGAGCCGAGGACTAGTAGTGAATATTTTTCTTGTCCTCTGTTTTGGTCCACTTTTTGTTTAATGTATGAATATGCACTGTTTTCAAATCTGGTAAGTCTCTCTGATGTTTCCAATTCCCTTTTATAGCCACTTAACAGTTCAGTCATCTGCATTTTTCCACATTTCTGCTACAATGTTGTAATTCCCTAGAGCTTTGTTGGTTTTTAGTTCTTCAGTAGTTTGTTGAATTTCCTCCAAAATTTGACTGTCGGGAGTCTTCAGTTTTATATTGTGGAAAAGTTTTGGGAATTTTCCCTTCAGTTCTTCATTGTATAAAAGTTTCTGAAAGTATCTTGACAGCATCCTACAGTTTTCATGATTATTTAAGGCCAGTCTTCAGTTTTCATCTTTCCTGGAAGTCCTTGTAAAGTAAGAAAAGTGGGTCATTCAAGTAGTTTGGTTCAATTAACCCATTGAAGTTTATTGGAACCTTATGATTATAAAATATAAAGTTTTTCTTGAAAATCTTTTTCTTAGGATTCAGCTGTTCTGTATCTATTCTTAAGGGTTTATGTTTGTTGATAATTTCCTGTTCTGTGGAAGAATTTTATTTAATTCTCTCGGTGTTGTGAAATGAGGCAGTCATATGGTCAATCTGAAATTCCCCTAAATGTGGATTTGGCACTCCATGTTTTCTATTCTCTTGCGAATTTTTTAGAAGTTGTGAACATTAACTCGAGGTTAAAGTCATTGCAGAGTTTACGGTCACACTTTTTTTAAAAAAAAATCCTATTCTCTGGTGACTTCTATATCAATAATTTCACCTTTGATGTCCCTTCAATGTTTCGTTGCCCATTGTCAATTAAAGCAACAAATAAATCTTGTGGAGCTGAGTTCCATTTTTCCTCCTATCTTTTTTGAAAAGTTACAATGGAAAAATTCCTCATCTTCGTGTCAGCCAACAAAATAACTGAATGTCATTTGATACTAAAGTGTTCTTGCAGTCGCTGTAAATATGAATCAGTTTTTGTGTTATGAGGTCCATCGGGCATGATACTTAGTATGAGAAATCGAAGTTCAGTTGAAGCGTATTAGTGATGTTATCTATGAGATTTATCGAGAGTATTTGGTGGAGCATGCTATGCTCAAAACAGGTGGTTCTGAGTGTACTCTGGTTGATTAGGTTTTCATTTTGTTGGTGTGTGTGTGGGGGGGAGGTAATTAATTAAATGTAGTGGTCCTATGGGGGGGGCAGATATGATGTAGGGCTCTGTGTTTGAGAGACGGTGCAGGAACATTTCAGGTGGATTTACTTCACATTGAAGGGTTGGAATGGAGGGCTTACAACCACCTTGTAGTTAATTGCATACTATAGTTTAAAATTATGAGGCTGTGCATGATTGAATACTATTGAGGGGGTATTCGAGGTCAGTTAAATGTGTTGTGGCGAGGGATATAAGACACTTTTTTGTCTTGTGGTCTCATCCTAATGAGTACTAATGGGGGGAGAATGTTCCTGAGTTATTTTATATTTTTCAGGGGTTCATGAAGATAATTTATTTACTCATCAAAGCATCATTTCACTATGATATAGGAATTATCAATGAAACTAAATAGCTCAAAATACACACACACAGAATACAATACCGTACATAAGTTTCTTTTTGAGGATGGGACTTGATGAAGTAGCCATCCCCGCAGTTGCCTGAAATAATTTGTTGTTGTTGTATTCAGTCCTTAGACTGGTTTGATGCAGCTCTCCATGCTACTTTATCCTGTGCAAGCTTCTTGATCTCCCAGTACCTACTGCAACCTACATTCTTCTGAATCTGCTTAGTGTATTCATCTCTTGGTCTCCCTCTACGATTTTTACCCTCCTCGCTGCCCTCCAATGCTAAATTTGTGATCCCTTGATGCCTCAAAACATGTCCTACCAACCGATCCCTTCTTCTAGTCAAGTTGTGCCACAAACTTCTCTTCTCCCCAATCCTATTCAATACCTCATCATTAGTTACATGATCTATCCACCCTATCTTCAGCATTCTTCGTAGCACCACATTTCGAAAGCTTCTATTCTCTTCTTGTCCAAACTAGTTATCGTCCATGTTTCACTTCCATACATGGCTACACTCCAAACAAATACTTTCAGAAACGACTTCCTGATACATAAATATATATTCGATGTCAACAAATTTCTCTTCTTCAGAAACGCTTTCCTTGCCATTGCCAGTCTACATTTTATATCCTCTCTACTTCGACCATACCTACTTCAAATTTTTCTTTTGTTTCCTTTACTGCTTGCTCAATATACAGATTAAATAACATCGGGGAGAGGCTACAACCCTGTCTCACTCCTTTCCCAACCGCTGCTTCCCTTTCATGCCCCTCGACTCTTATTACTGCCATTTGGTTTCTGTACAAATTGGAAATAGCTTTTCGCTCCCTGTATTTTACCCCTGCCACCTTCAGAATTTGAAAGAGAGTATTCCAATCAACATTGTCAAAAGCTTTCTCTAAGTCTACAAATGCTAGAAACGTAGGTTTGCCCTTCCTTAATCTAGCTTCTAAGATAAGTCGTAAGGTCAGTATCGCCTCACGTGTTCCAACATTTCTACGGAAACCAAACTTATCCTCCCCGAGGTCCGCATCTATCAGTTTTTCCATTCGTCTGTAAAGAATTCGTATTAGTATTTTGCAGCTGTGACAAATTAAACTGATAGTTCGGTAATTTTCACATCTGTCGGCACCTGCTTTCTTTGGGATTGGAATTATTATATTCTTCTTGAAGTCTGAGGGTATTTCGCCTGTCTCGTACATCTTGCTCACCAGCTCAGCTGGTAGAGTTTTGTCATGACTGGCTCTCCCAAGGCCGTCAGTAGTTCTATTGGAATGTTGTCTACTCCGGGGGCCTTGTTTCCAATCAGGTCTTTCAGTGCTCTGTCAAACTCTTCACGCAGTATCGAATCTCCCATTTCGTCTTCATCTACATCCTCTTCCATTTCCATAATATTGTCCTCAAGTACATTGCCCTTGTATAAACCTTCTATATACTCTTTCCACCTTTCTGCCTTCCCTTCTTTGCTTAGAACTGGGTTGCCATCTGAGCTCTTGATATTCATACACGTGGTTCTCTTCTCTCCAAAGGTCTCTTTAATTTTCCTGTAGGCAGTATCTATCTTACCCCTAGTGAGATAAGCTTACATAAGCTTCTACATCCTTACATTTGTCCTCTAGCCATCCCTGCTTAGCCATTTTGCACTTCCTGTCGATCTCATTTTTGAGACGTTTGTATTCCTTTTTACCTGCTTCATTTACTGCATTTTTATATTTTCTCCTTTCATCAATTAAATTCAATATTTCTTCTGTTACCCAAGGATTTCTAGCAGCCCTCGTCTTTTTACCTACTTGATCCTCTGCTGCCTTCACTACTTCATCCCTCAGAGCTACCGATTCTTCTTCTACTGTGTTTCTTTTCCCCATTCCTGTCAATTGTTCCCTTATGCTCTCCTTGAAACTCTGTACAACCTCTGGTTCTTTCAGCTTATCCACATCCCATGTCCTTAAATTCCCACCTTTTTGCAGTTTCCTAAGTTTTAACCTACAGGTCATAACCAATAGATTGTGGTCAGTCCTACAATTTAAAACCTGTGTCCTAAATCTCTGCCTTACCATTATATAATCTATTTGATACCTTTTAGTATCTTCAGGATTCTTCCATGTATACAACCTTCTTTTATGATTCTTGAACCAAGTGTTAGCTGGAAAGCCTAAATCAGGGTGGCAGGAAAGAGCAAACTACATCCTCCCAAATATAAGGTGAGTGTCTTAACAGCTGCACTTCTCCATTCAGTGGAATATGTTATATCCACTGTGTTAAAACTTTGGGAGTTTGCCCCTTTTGGTGCTAATCAGAACAAGGTACATTGATTTATATAGAGAGAAAATAAGTGCCAAACACTAATCAACAACATACTCTGGAACCCACTGCCTGTACGAGGAAGTGGGAGCTTAACTAAGTTGTAACACAGACCTACCTGTTGGTACTGTATCCTCGAAGCTCATCTGCATGTACTTGACCTGTTAACCTTGTCTGCCCTCTCTTGTAGTACAGTTGTTTGTGTGCTTTGTTAGAGCAATTATGCAAAGTTCAAGTGCAATTAGCAGAATTCACGGAGCTCGCACCACCACATCTACTGCCAATCAACATGGCACTACCACCGACAATGAATTTACATTTCTAAGCCACCACAACGCTGCTATATTGTTCAGCATATAGTTTATGCTTTGTGCCACAAGGGACTTAAAACCACAATGCCAAAGTAGTTGTGGATCTGCTGGCAATAAGCAATTGTTGAGTGGTACTTAAGATAGGTAAATAAATTAGTGGAATCAATGTGAAGTGAAGTAAAAATTAGAATGAAAAACTTAGTTAGTTTAGAAGAGTTACACACTGGCAAACAGTGGGCAGTGCAGCAGTGGCAACGGCCGGCACTTGCAAGTTAGCACGTTTAGTAGAAGCCATCGCCCTCCCCACATAAGCAGAAGATGTCGATTCAGCCGTCAGGGCATCGCCCGACCGGCTCACATGTTTCTCAATTGTCACATATGATCAAAGGCCCTCGCCTACATCCCAAGAGCCATTGACCGACGTTAAGAAGATTCTTTGAGAAGCTTTTTCCTTGTGACAGAAGAGGCAATGACCGTGAAGTCGTTCACCTCCAGTGAACTGAAGTAAATAAATACGCAAGACGCAGTGGGCCCGACAGTAGTTTTCAGTTCCAGTACAGTTCAGTCAGTGCTGAAGACCGTCATGCAGGAAGGGACTACATCATACACAGAAGCACCAAGTCCGCCGCTGTAATTGAATATCAAGCAGCAGCCTCGCAGAAGTTAGAAGGTATTTGAAGACTGATTTTTACGTACCCGGGTGACTTGTGAGGAGGGGAAGGAGATGGCCTCACATCAGCAGTCACCTGTGAGCTTGTGAAGAAGCTCTGACAGCCAAAGACTGGCAAGCTGGTGTCTGTTGTTAGAGTCCAGGATACTGGCCTTTCCCCACCGCGCCGCTCCGCTGGCCGATGCACAACACATGCGGCCGCATAGAGAAGAGAAACACTGGGATGCCACATCCAAGGTATCACCATCCGATTCACGACTTCATTCTCAATAATTAAACGGGCCACCTCACGATGCGCGTCTCCAGTCAACTGGGCGAAACAGCGACACGAGATACACACCGCCACGCGTAATCAGACGCTACCGCTTACGCAAGCAGAAGGCTTCGCAAACGACACAGCTGCTGCTCTCCCAGCCAGGACAATTCAGTAAGAAAACCATTGTACAAATCTTTCAATAAAAGTTATCTTATGTAAAAAATGCTGTTTCATACTACCTCGTACCCGAGCCAAGGAAGAACCCACCCTGCCCACATGTTGATTAAGAGAGAAAAAGTAATTTATTTAGTGTTTTTCACCCTGAGATAATGCTTTAGAATCAAATGCCCTTTGCAGTAATGCTCATCCTGACAATTGACTAGCATCAACAGACGTTAACCAGTTACACAATATAATATTCTCTGAGGCACAGAATCATCTAAATTTGTTGTCGTAAGCCAGAGGTCATTAGCTACACCGTAGTCACAACACTGAGGTGGAAACAACAAGATAGTCCACATTGTTCCGCTTACCAACATTTGTTGGAGTGATGACATATTGTACGGCATCCACTTTTCTCACTATGTGTCGTCATCTAGGTCTGTGTACATTATTGCAATCAAAGTATACAGCATCAACACCAGTCAAAATCACTGCCTACATAGCTGTACTTAATTAGGCATTGTTAATAAAGCTTATCATGCCACAGAGTTGAAGCTGACATTTGAGTCAGGTCTCACCTCTTCCAACATCCAGTGCATTCTCTCTGAACTGCACTCATCTACCCCGCTGCTAATGTTTCTGGCCAGCAGGGTTGATGTTGGACAGTCTAAGTTAGATATATTAATGCTTCTTGTAATATAATGGCCTAATTCAACTACTCTATTGAAGACACTCTCAGTATGCGATGTGAATTAATTTCCCCTACTTACTAACTCTGACAATATGTGATTTTATGGTGGTCTATTTTTCCTCTCTCTTCTTCACTGAGTTGGTCTGTTCCATCTGTAGAGGGTGTCCTTGACAACTATACAGTATTTTTATTTTTCTCCCTGCTGGTATTCTTACACCAGCCTTCCAAACTTCCCAAGAGCACACCTGTAACCCCTGTCATGATGATTCACATTTGTTTTCTTGTGCCTTCTTCCTGCTGTGTGACAATGGCTTCTTGGGGCCGTTTTCAGCTACCACCAATTCCAGTTATTACACTCAATCAAAATTCCAATATATCATGATCCCAAGCTTATATCACAATGTTGTTTTCACTAATCACACTTTAATAAAAATTCACATCCTTCTACACAGGTTTTCACATGCTTCCTTTCTTAGTCATTATTATTCTGTAAACTTAGTAACTCTGTAATGAGCGTACAAAGTGAGGTGGCATACCACTGAAAAGTCTCAAGCATTCTTTGATTTATTGAAAATTTGTTTCAGATAACTTATAGCATTAAACATACTCTTGATCTTCATCACTGCACATGCTAAGGACACCTACTGGTGACTCATGGACTATGAAGATGCTGCTGTGCCTCTTACACTGAACCAGACTGTTCAGGAAGGTGACACCAGGCCTTCATTTATTCCCCATTCATGTCTTCATGTCAGTCCATCTGAAAAATTGAAGAAACAGACCCTGCCCTCATGATGAGTGACATATTGAACCTGGGAGAATTATAATGTCTTGTCATTCTCCCAAGTTCAATATGCCACTCATCATGGGAGCAGGGGTGTTTCCTCATGCACTTCAGATCTTGGCTCATGATTTTCTTGTAAAAGTTTAACATCATGATCAGGTATTGCAATGTGACAGGTTGTTGTAGTTATCCCCTTTCATAATTAACCATTAGTCTGATCCTCGGAGTAATCTTTAATTTTGTAGCACCATTCTGTATTACTTATGAAGCTGCCTTTTTAAACAGGTATATTTTAGTGATCTTTTCCATTTCCTCTGGGAGTTTATTACACAATTTTATTCACTGATAGAAAACGCTGTTTTGAATTTTTTATGTGTATAATTTTATTCACTGATAGAAAACACTGTTTTGAATTTTTTGTTTGTTTGTGCAAATTGGCTCTTGTACCATGATAGTGTATAGAACTATTGGTGGTGCTCTAGTAATGGTTTTCCTGGTATGCGCAACAGATTGTTACAGGTACTCACATGATGCATTAAGGATACACAGTTTTCTAAATAGCTGTTTAGAATTAGCCTGACTGCCATTTCTTATTTTTATTCTTATGGCTCTTTTTTGCAGTTTCAAAATTGTGTCCATGTTTTGTTCCTTCAATCCTCAGAAAAGAATCCCATAGCATTGGCTATTGCAAATTAATGATAAAACAGTAAGATCAAAATGTGCTGATGACATTCCTTTTATCCCTTATCTTTATGTATTCGTTCTTTCTTAACAATCAGTACTCATCCCAAAAACCTTATGTTACTCGATCGATAGATTTATCATCTGTGATTAAAGTGACAGAATTGTTTTCCCTGTTTATGCTGAAGTGCATACTGTTTATTTTCTTTATCTTAAGTCTTAATTTATGAAATACTGCCTAATCATAAAAGTTGTAGAGGATTTCATTTGCTCTCTCTAACAGTTCATCTGTTTGATTGATGATTATGATGTTATTGTCATCAGCAAAGCAACATTTTCTAAATATCTTATAATGTCTGGAAAGTCATTGATACGCGTGGCACATAAGAAAATAATGTGTCAAGTGCCAAAAAACTGATTTAGAGATAATCAACAAAATGCGCATAGCACTTACACAATAGCAGTATAAAAGTAGCGGATCAGTACAAAAACAAAAAAACTGTACAGTTTTCTTTTCATAGATGGGTTTTTGTTCAACATTATTAGGTTTAAGAACAAAACAATACAAAATTGGAAGAAAATGAAATGTTCTGTATACAATAGTTTTAACATAAACAATGATACAAGAGCCATCATGCCCATTTTCACTCATTTCATAAAGTTCTTGTGAAACCACTTGTTCTCCTCTTTCACAAATGAAATCATTTTAGCTAAATCCCTTCTCTTTCCTTCAGACAACCTAAATTCACAGTGTGGTGTTTTCAGCTAAACCTGTTGAAGATTAGGAGGCGTCACGACCCTTTTCAAGGTGTAATGTTCCCTGAACTTGTCAGTTGCATTAAAAGTTAACTGGACTTGTAGTACCCATAGCTATTCAGCAGTCAGTCTGTTCCACAGTGCTTTCGGAATATGCACGTTGGTGAAATTCTTATATTTGTTAGCAGCTGACTTTAAATCACAAAAATCTGATTCTTGCATCATAGTCGACGTGAATGGTGGTCTGTGTGTAGCTTAAATGATGAGACCAACTAAATCTTTTGGAACTTCACACACACAGTTAGCCTCTTTCATTTTTCAGTGCGAGCAAAATCACGATTGCAGGACATAAAACAGTGTCCTTTCAATAAGAACTTACGTTCTATTTCCTTAGAGTAACCTTTTGCTATTAGATAAACCCACATATATATCACCTCCTTATTTTTGTTCTGCCCACAGGACTGTCACGCCACATTATCAGTTTCTTTTTACAAGTAATTTTTGATGTAAGACTTTGTGCACACAGGAAGCAATTTCATTCCAATCCATACCACACAAGGCCAGAGAAACATGTGATCTGTTTGATTATCACCAACATAAATGCAAAAGTTGTAATTTGAGAGATGCCATAAATAGTACATTCTACGGTGCCATAATAAAGCAAGAGAAATCAATTTTGTAAATCCATTGCAACTGTACATAGGCCTACTTCTTAGTTAGGCCCTTGACTCTTAATTGTGTCCATAGCATTATTTGCGTAACAATAACACCACTAATTAGTCAATAACTATTCAAATTATCCTTGACGTTATAACAATTAAAAAGTCAAGAACAGTGAGGTGAGCCCGAAAGCCACCAGTACCTTGTGGTGCCAAGTGCACCAAAATGGTCACAATTTCACAACACTTAATCCATTTGTTATTCAGGTGGGTGCAGATACCATTGCTGGTCTTGTGAAGTCCTGCTCTTGGTTGCGTAATGGAACCTTGCTTTTGGATGCAGATAGTGCTTTTCAAGCACAGAAACTGCTTAATGCAACACATCTCCACAGTTCCTGTTAAAGTAGAGGTCCACTCGGCCACCTGATGGCTTGATCGAAGCTTAAGTAACTGCCTGTCTCACAGATCGGGGAATGACTGTAGTTCAGTGCTTCAGGAAAAGGGTTGTCATAGAATTAGTGCCAACATGCACTCTGTTTGCCACTTTTAACCATGTGATACGTCCATAAAAAATTAAGGCTGACTATGGAGCTATTACCGTCAGACCATATATACCGAATCCCACGTGTTGCTATGTCAGCACTACAACCACACGCGTGAAAATGTAGTCAGATGCATAACCTGTGGCAGGAATCCTCATGAGGTTGAGTGTCCACGTCCTTACATTCAGTATATCAATTGCAAGGATGATCAAGCTGCTTCCATTCATGATGTCCAATCTACTTTATTGAGACACCTGTTCCTACTTACATTGCTCGGAAAATGTTGACTAGCTGCAAACATTGTACACCACCCTCTGGCAATTATAGTGCAGTTCTCACTACACCCCGACCTACGAAAGACATGGCTATGCAGACTTGTGAGTTCCAGTTTAGTGTCAAAGTTGTTAAATCGTCCAGCTCCAAGATCACACCCTAATCTTCACCTGCTACGCGTGCACACTATACCAACAAACCTTCCCCTGCTCCATCAAAATTGCCTGCTTTGCAAGCAGAAGCAAGTAAATCCAAAAAGGACTTTCTGCACGCTTGTAGGCAACCAACATCTAGCTCTGCACCTGACAAACTCCAAGATTCTAAGCAGTCAGACAAAGGCAAAAAATCTTCCCCTTCTCCACCTTAGTGTTGTTCTTCAACGGTGTCACCGTACAATACCCTCACCCAGCCAACCCAACTCCCGTTTCACTGGGACGCAACAACCAGTCTGCTGGCCAATTGGAGGTGAATACCGACACCTCTTTCGAACTAATGGACCAGTATCCTACAGCCTCTGAACCTGGTTATTGCGTACGTTTGAATTCTGGCACTCAGCAGCCACTGCAGTGACTGCCTCCTTATTTGGCCTATTTCCTGTGAATCGTTGGATATGGTTATTCTCCAATGGAACATTTGTGACATCAGATGCAATATGGTTGAATTACAGCTCCTCTTGAGATCGTACTGTCTAATTGTTTCCTGTCACTAGGAAACAAAATTACTCCCTCAGGATTGCTTTCACATCAGTCCGATTTGAGTTTTTGACCAGTACTGGTCAGCTTGCTCATCATCTCGAGTGGTCTGTTCTCTCCGACACACACTCGAATGACCATTTCACCTGTGTCATTTGTTTGGTAATGCCTATCCCATCTGTGCATTCCACCAACTGGCAGCTTTCCATAGCTGACCGGCAGCGCTACTCCTCACTAGCTCCTTTCGATGAACACTATTTCCCCTGAATTGATGATCAGGTTGAATACCATACAAATGCTATCCTTACTGTCACAGAATGTTCCATAATTCGCACCTCTTCCTCGCCGCAACGTGCCCCCTCCCATGGTAGTCTGAGGCATGCTATGACACAATCTGCTTGCAGAGACAAGTTCTCCGCATTTTTTAAATGCCAGCCCACGATGGTGAACTGTATCCATTGTAAAGTTATGTGCACAGTGTTGCTGAATTTTCAGGGACAGCAAAAAAGCTAGTTGGCTCCCTTCCCAGAGCTCTTTCAACACACACATCAAAAAAGTTTTGCATCATCCCAATTCCCAGAACTCCTGAAGATAGACATTGACTGTGGATATTGTTATCACAGACACAGTCCCTTTGACTGTTAAGATCAGTTCCAGTCATTCCACCAGGAAGGAGGTACACAGCTTGTGTTGTCTATAGTTCAACCATGCCTAGACGGTTCAATACCATGGTTCGATCATCTCCGCATTGTTACTTTGTGCCAGGAAGTGCTCTCAGCAAGGGGAGTGTCCAGGTGTGTCGGAGTGAACCAAAGCAATGTTATTCAGACATGGAGGAGGGCTGCTACCTACGGATTGTGGCCTGGAGGAACGCTGACAGCAATGCCACCATGTTAAATGCTTTTCATGCAGCCACAGGACGTTGCGTTACATCTCAAACTGTGCGCAATAAGCTGCTTGATGCACAACTTCTCTCCCGACGTCCATGGCGAGGTCCATCTTTGCAACCACGACACCATGCAGCGCGGTACATATGGGCCCAACATCATGCAGAATGGACCACTTAGGATTGGCATCAAGTTCTCTTCACCGATGAGTGTCGTATATGCCTTCAACCAGACAGTCGTCGGGGGCGTGTTCGGAGGCAACCCGGTCAGGCTGAATGCCTTAGACACACTGTCCAGTGAGTGCAGCAAGGTGAAGGTTCCCTGTTGTTTTGGGGTAGCATTGTGTGGGGCCAACATACACTGCTGGTGGTCATGGAAGGCACTGTAACAGCTGTACAATACATGAATGCCATCCACCGACCGATAGTGCAACCATATCAGCAGCATATTGGCGAGGTATTCGTCTTCATGGACGACAATTCGCACCCCCGTTGTGCATATCTTCGTGAATGACTTCCTTCTGGATAACGATATCGTGCAACTAGAGTGACCAGCATGTTCTCCAAACATGAACTGTATCAGACATGCCTTGGATAGATTGGAAAGGGCTGTTTATGGATGGCATGACCCACCAACCACTCTGAGGGATCCACGCCAAATCGCCATTGAGGAGTGGAACAATCTGGACCAACAGTGCCTTGATGAACTTGTGGTTAGTATGCCATGACGAATACAGGCATGCTTCAATTCAAGAGGATGTGCTACTTGGTATTAGAAGAACCAGTGTGACAGCAATCTGGACAACCACCTGTGAAGGTCTCGCTGTTTGGTAGTACAACATCAATGTATGGTTTCCATGTCCAGTAAAAAGGGATTTTCTGTACAGGTTCTGGATCCCTCGAAACTGAGGTGAAGCAAAACTTTTTTTGATGTGTGCAATTTTACTTATCTTCTGGTGTTTGGATTGATCTCTGTTGGCTTTCAGGAACCATCGTTCATTCCCCGGTTACTGGTCTAACCACAGATCTGCAATGTCATTGTAGATCCTCTTGGTATCTCCACACCTTGGGCCAATATTTTGCAGACATTTGGGCTGTTGCGTGAAAACGTGGAGACAGACCTTAAAAATTAAAAATATTCTTATTATAAATCTGATTATCAGTTCTGTTAGCTGAAACACAAAATTTTTCAATTTGAAGCTCCATTTTCATGTTAAAAACTGCTGGAACTGAACAAATGGCTTTATAACATGTCTAAATTTAAGTCTCTAGAGCTTCTAAGAAATTTTTTTTTTTTCAAAAATACTACAGTAGTGCACTGTAAAGTAATTTATTAACAAAAAAATATGAAAAACTTGACAAGTATCTTAAGCCAGCCCATTTTGATAGCTGATATTGATTTTATTTAATTAGTGAAGTTCCCAGGATGATTAATTTTTCATTGTTATCTCATGTCATTCTGTTACCAAAGACCAAAGAAAGCCTGAAATTTGTTTTTCAGTGTCAATGCAGTTTTATAGAATCCTGTAAATAGGCATGCAAATACAGATTTGTGAGCTAGATGAAAGCCTCACAGCAGAGAAAAAAAAATTCATTATAAACAACATTTTATAATGGAGTAAAGGAATGACAATAGTTTATAACTGAATTTGCCTGACATTCCTTAGGTGCTGTAAGTCAAATACATTTGTATTTTGGCTATACTGCAATTTTGTATATTGGCTATACTGTTAGTAAAAGTTGGGGGAGGGGGGGGGGGGGAAGTGTGGTAGTCCCACAAACTGAGGATGTACTTTTCAGAGAGAAGAAACTTATATTCAGTGAGTCTTAAGAGTAACTTCTGAAAGGGGATTTAACAAGCTTCTTTTGTAAAGATTACAATGAAATGACTAAATGGCTGCATACTACATGTAGACTGGAGTTAATTATTTTGATAAACCATATTTCTTCTTCAATAACCTATGGTTTCTCTGGGGAGCAATGGCAGTACCAAATTATAAGAAAACCTCAATATCGCCTATAGAAAAAGTAGTAACTGACTTACTATGTACTGCAACAGAATGTTGATTATCTTTGAAGGTCACTATGTATTATGCCTAAATAATGAGACATTTTTATGTATTGTGTTGTTAGAAGATCACTATATGGAACAGAATGTTTTATTTAAAATAGATATTGGCTTATTCCTACCAATTACACTGTTTCCATGGCAATTCTGAAACAAGATATTTCATTTTTACAGTTGTTATCATGCCCCTCTCATCAGCTGAGAAAATGAGAGAATACTGGACATGACTCAAGGGGAAAGGGTTAAGTGATGAGATTAAGAGAAAGGACAGGAAAAGGAAAAGGCTGAAATGGCAAAGTTTTAACTGCTGCTCAACTTAAGGAGCAAAGAGAAACTTAATCAAAGAAAATTCAGAAACAAAGTTAGATGCAGTAGCAAAGGCAATAGTGATTATGCTCGCATCGTCTACACCAAGAGTTCATATAAACCTCCAGCTACATTAAGGAAAGCAGTTAAACATGTGGAAACTTGTTTACCTAGAAGTCCAAGAAAGAACAAGAAAGTTGTCTTGAAATTAGCTGCTGCTCATGGAATTTTAGTAAACGAACAACAGGTGAAAAATCAGATTCAGTGCCTAAATCCAGGTACAGAAGAAGCTGTTGGTACTTTTCAAGTTTGAGATGAGACTTCATGGCAAACTCCTGGAATGAAAGATTATGTGATAATGAAGGATAAGGAAAGTGGAAAAACCATACTACTGAAGAGGTACATGATTGTGACCTTGAAAGAAGCACATGCTATATATCAAGAGGAATTCCCAGGCATACCAATAAAGTTGTCCAAGTTCTGTGTATTGAGATCAAAGTTTGTATGCACCTTTCAGGATACACCGCACAATGTTTGTCTCTGCCGCTTTCATGAGAATGTAAAGCTACATTTGAAAGCTATAAATGAGGTTGTTCCGCAACTGAAAAGAAGTTCGCATGATGTCCAAATGTGGAAAGTGTGCAAATGTATCTTTGAAGGATAAATATTCTTTGGATGAGAACTTAGTGAAGAAGCTGAGCAAACGGACCTAAAGGCAAATAGTGAACCAGCGAATCGCTCTGAAAGAGTTTTATGGTAGTGTTGGTCAGAGTCTTGATGCTTTTTCAAACTTGCTACTGTAATTCTTACAACATACATTTGTTAAAAGACATCAGTCAAAATTTTTTGAAAACCAAAAGAATTTTGCAAACAAGAACATCTTGTGCAAGTAGATTTTGCAGAAAATTATACTGTTCAACTGCAGAATGTAGTCCAGAGAGCCAATTGTTTGTGGCATATGCTTGGGACTCACAAAATGATGGATATTCTTGTGCTGTTATTAGTGATGAACTTGATCATAATAAATATGCAGTGCATGCTTTTCTAAGTAAGATTGTAGAGCACACTATATCTATGAATCCAGAGATAGAATCTGTCACATTCATGAGCGTTGGTGCAGCCAATCAATTTAAGCAGTGTTTCCTGTTTGCCAACTTGACATTTTTCGGAGAAAACTATGGAATAGATATTTCATGGGACTTCTTTGCCACTTCACTTGGCAAAGGTGTTGTGGATGGGATGGGTGAAACTGTAAAGTGTGCAGTGTGGCATATCTGCAAAGCTGGGAAACACATACTATCTGGGACTCTGGACTTTGTAAAAATTGCATAGACCGAGGACTTTGCAAAAATTGCATAGACCAAACCCATCCATGCTGTTACACCTATCGCTCCGTATACTTTTGAGTACCAGCATTACTCACTATCTTCCCAGAGGTTTGTACACAATTGCAAAAAGCGATCCTCAGCCAAAGAAAATTTCCAGGACCTGATCAATCATACAGGCTTGCATAAAGGGGATTTTGCTTTGGTTTCCTATGCTGGAAGAAACAGATCAGATTTTTTGTGGGGCAGGTGATTTCTGTTGAAGATGGTTACAAAATTTCATTTCTTAGAAAGAACAAGTGCAAATGGAAAGATATTTACATTTCACTCAAAGGAAGATAAATGTTAGGTAGAAAAAGACTAAATTGTAGATAAACTAGCTGCACCTACTGTAGATCAGATGAATAAGTACCATTTTTCCTATGTGATCAACAGTGTAGAATAAAACTGGTAATTTTAAAGTGAGTGTCATTCCGTTACTGTTAAGTGTCATTCTGTTATCAGCTATTTTTTTTATTTTGTCAGTAAAATATTAGTTAAATGCGTTTAACGTCTATGCCGTTTTGTTTCCCATTTATTCCTCTTCACATTATAATTTTTGTGAACTTTAATAACAAATGGCCGAGCTTAATTATTGTTGCATTATAAGTGAGAACTGTATGCACATCTGAATTATGTCATTCTGTTGCCAGAGTTTTTTTATGTAAGTCTCATTATGTGAATGAAACTTAAACTATTAACTTAAATAAACTGTGTTCCTTTACTTGTGTAGAAAATACAATATTAAATTTTTTCTTTTATCATGAGTCTTGGTCTTTTCTACACTTGCAGTGCAAAAACAATCACTGAGTGTCATTCCGTTACTAATGGAACTACCCATTTCAAGTTCCATCCACTACCACCTGCCTTCTTTCCTCTAAAATGGGTGGCTGAGGCAAGGATGCTATCTTTCTACTCCCAGAATAGTGAAAGTCACAATACTGCTTTTACTATGAGGGAGCTTAGACATGCACTCTCATTGTCCCAGTCATCCACTCCAGGACCGGAGGGCATTCAAGTTCTGATGTTGCAACACTTATCTCCTGATGGGCTACGCTTTCTCCTCCTTACATGTAACCACATTTGGGCAGATGGCACATTTCCCAGTCACTAGTGTGTTAGGCCATTGTCATTCACATACCTAACCCTTGGTAAGGACAAACATTTTACTTCCAGCTACCAACCAATTTCCCACACCAGTAGCATACGTAACATGAGTGTTCGGAATAAAGTTCCTGAATTTACTGCCGTCCAGGAAGCGTGTGGCGCGCAAGTTATTCTCGGGCTCGAGACCTGGTTGAACCGTGAGATACCAAGTTCTGAAATATTTAGGGTTGGAATGTGCATTGGAAAGACAGATTAGACACCATAGGAGGTGGTGTCTTCATTGCAGTTGACAAAAATATTGTGTCTACAGAGGTCTAAGTAGTGTGTGTTTGTGAAGTTATCTGGACACGTCTAACAGGGCTAGGGGAAATAAGTTAATTGTGGGATGTTATTACCAGCCACCAGGTTCCACCGTGACAGTTCTATAATCATTCAAAGGGAGTCTACATTCTGTATCGCAGAAGTACCCGGGTCATGCTATATTAGTCAGAGGCGACTTCAACTTACCTAGTATAGACTGGGATGTCTATGGTTTCATTACAGGTGGTACAGACAAGCCGTCGTGTGAATTAGTTTCGAACACATGATCCGAAAACTGTCTTGAGCAGCTAAATTGACAGCCAACGCGTAATGGAAATATTTTAGATCTGGTACCCACGAACAGACCAGACCTCATTGATGGTGTCAGTGATGAGACAGGGATTAGTGATCATGATGTTGTCATTACGACTATGGTTAAGAAAGTTAAAAAGTCGGTCAAGAAGGCTAGGAGAGTATTTGTACTAGAAAGAGCAGATAAGCAGTTGTTAGCTTCCCACTTAGTAAATGAATTGACTTCATTTACTTCTGGTACAATGGACGTGGAAGAATTATGGGCAAATTTTAAACACATTGTAAATCACGCATTGGACAAGTATGTGCCAAAAAAGTGGGTTAGGGATGGAAAAGACCCACTGTGGTTTAACAGCGCAATTCAGAGAATGCTCAGGAAGCAAAGGCAGTTGCACTTGCGGTACAAGAAAGATCGGGAGAATGAGGACAGGCAAAAGTTAGTAGAGATTCATGATGCTGTAAAAAGAGCGATTCGCGAAGCATTCAACCACTACCACCGTCATACCTTAGCAAAAGATCTTGCTGAAAACCCAAGGAAATTCTGGTCTTATGTAAAATCGGTAAGCGGGTCGAAGGCTACCGTCCAGTCACTCACTGGTCAGTCTGGCCTGGCAACGGAAGACAGCAAAACAAAAGCTGATATATTAAATTTAGCATTTGAGAAATCTTTCTCACAGGAGGATCGTACAAACATACCACCATTTGAGTCTCGTACAGATTCCCGTATGGAGGACATAGTGATAGACATCCCTGGGGTTGTGAAGCAGCTGAATGGGTTGAAAATAAATAAATCGCCAGGTCCTGATGGGATTTCAATTCGGTTTTACAGAGAGTACTCTACTGCATTGGCTCCTTACTTAGATTGCATTTATCGCGATTCTCTTGCCCAACGTAAAGTCCCGAGCGACTGGAAAAAAGCGCAGGTGATGCCTGTATGTAACAAGGGTAGAAGGATGGATCCTCAAAATTACAGACCAATATCCTTAACATCGGTTTGTTGCAGGATTCTCGAACATATTCTCAGTTCGAATATAATGAATTTCCGTGAGACAGAGAAGTTGCTGTCCATGCATCAGCACGGCTTTAGAAAGCATTGCTCCTGCGAAATGCAACTCGCCGTTTTTTCACATGATATCTTGCAAACCATGGTGAAGGGTATCGGACGGATGCCATATTCCTTGACTTCCGGAAAGTGTTTGACTCTGTGCCCCACTGCAAACTCCTAACTAAGGTACAAGCATATGGGATTGGTTCCCAAACATGTGAGTGGCTCGAAGACTTCTTAAGTAATAGAACCCAGTATGTTGTCCTCGATGGTGAGTGTTCATCGGAGGTGAGGGTATGATCTGGAGTGCCCCAGGGAAGTGTGGTAGGACCGCTGTTGTTTTCTATCTACATAAATGATTTTTTGGATAGGTTGGATAGCAATGTGCGGCTGTTTGCTGATGATGCTGTGGTGTACGGGAAGGTGTCGTCGTTGAGTGACTGTTAGAGGATACAAGATGATTGGACAGGATTTGTGATTGGTGTAAAGAATGACAGCTAACTCTAAATGTAAATTAATGCAGACGAATAAGAAAAGAATCCTATAATGTTTGAATACTCCATTAGTAGTGTAGTGCTTGACACAGTCACTTCGATTAAATATTTGGGCGCAACATTGCACTGCGGTATGAAGTAATTTTGGGAAGATGTGGTTCATCTGCAAAGGAGACCGCTTCTAAAACACTAATACGAGTTATTCTTGAGTACTGCTAGAGTGTTTGGGATCCCTATCAGGTCGGATTGAGGGAGGTCGTAGAACCAATTCAGAGGCGGGCTGCTAGATTTGTTACTGGTAGTTTTGATCATCACGCAAGTGTTGTGGTAATGCTTCAGGAACTCGGGTGGGAGTCTCTAGAGGAAAGGAGGCTTTCTTTTCATGAATCACTACTGAGGAAATTTAGAGAACCAGCATTTGAGGCTGACTGCAGTACAATTTTACTGCCGCCAACTTATATTTCACGGAAAGACCATGAAGATAAGATAAGAGAGAGATTAGGGCTCATACAGAGGCATATAGGCAGTCATTTTTCCCCTCCTGCGGGTTCGGGGGTACGAATAGGCCCGCGGTATTCCTGCCTGTCGTAAGAGGCGACTAAAAGGAGTCTTCATAGTTTCGGCCTTATGTGATGGTCCCCACTTGGGTTTGACCTGCCATTTTCAAAATTTCCGTTGTTCGTGCGTGCCATTTGGGGAAGGACGCCTTACGTGGTGTTTTTCTATTGGTCCATCGTGCACCCCCATCTTGCATGCTATCTATTGTCGTGTGGAGGGATTTACACCCCATGTCTTCTGGGTTGCCTCCTCGTCTTGTGCGCAATCCCCTTCTTAGCGCCCACGGCAACTGTGGACCCTTTCAACACCTAAAATCCAGCACGGTAGCCAGTCCGTTGTGGTGGGGTCGTCATGTACCCTCTTGGTGGTAGCCCCCTGACCACACAGGGATCGCACTACAGATGCCAGAGCTGTTTCCTCCCCATGCATGCCAAGGAGTATGTGCCCATCTTGTCTGGGGCACGGGGACTCCGGGCAATGGGATATCGGCCAGGTACCCGTTGCTTTGGCTGGGTGGCGCCCTTGGGGAGAGCCCTCGTTCGGGGTAGGTGGCATCTGGGCAGATGTGGTGCAATGAAGCGCAATAAATCTCGCCAAGCTGGTGGTCGCACTGCCACCAGCGTCTCTAAGCGAGGCAAAATTGAATTCGATGCTGCACAATATGATCCTCAGTCGTTCCCCTCGTTGGCTGCGCCATGGGAGGGACGCAGATCTAGTGCCAAGCAGGAGCCTTATGTACCGCAATACCTTGTCTGCAGCAGGACTGATGGTGACTCCTTTCTTTCGACAAAGCCTATGTTTTTTGTGGAACACCTGGAAGATAAGTTTGGGGAAGTGGCGGGTTTGTCTAAAATGAGGAATGGGTCCATCCTCCTCAAGACGTCCTCCCCAGCCCAGTCATGGGCGTTGCTCTTGTGTGATAAGCTGGGAGACGTCCCTGTTACCGTCACTCCCCACAGTAGCTTAAATATGGTCCAGGGGATTATTTACCATCGCGACCTCTTGTTACAGTCCGATGACGAGCTGAGAGCTGACTTGGAACGACGTGGTGTGCATTTTGTCCGTCGTGTGCACAGAGGACCCAAGACCAACAGGGTGGCCACCGGTGCCTTTATCTTGGCCTTCGAGGGTGCTGTATTGCCTGAGAAGGTCAAGGTAATGGTTTACCGTTGTGACGTCAAGCCATACGTCCCTCCCCCGATGCGGTGCTTCCAGTGCTGGAAGTTTGGGCATATGTCCTCCCGTTGCCCATCCAGCGCCACATGTCGAGATTGCGGACGCCCCTCTCATCCTGATTCTCCATGTGCGCCTCCGCCTGTCTGTGTCAACTGTGGAGAACACCACTCTCCATGCTCGCCGGACTGCCCCGTTCTTCATAAGGAGCGGAAGATTATGGAATATAAGACCCTGGACCGGCTTACTTATCGCGAGGCAAAACTGAAATTTGAAAGGTTGCATCCTGTCCCTCTTCACACTTCTTATGCTGCAGCTACTTTATCGTCGCCCTCGCGGGCGGCAGTTGTCGCCTCCTCTGTGCCGCCTTCAGTTGGCCCTCGGGGCCGTCCATCTCTGTCTGCCCCCCTCGTGTCTGGGGGCAAGCCTTCCTCTGTTGCCCCCTTAGCAGTTGGGGGCAAACCCCCTTCTGTCACTCCCCCCGCACATGCTTCAGGAGTGACATCTGCTCCAAAACCAGGGGGCTCGATCCCTCCCCCTCCCCCTCCCCCTTCTCTGCCGGCGTCGTCTCCGCCGGCGTCGTCTCTGCCGGCTCCTCTCTCGCGGAAGGGGTCCCTCGGGGCCCTCCCTTCTTCTGTTTCTTCTGCTACCCCGCCGGATGTCAGCCAGTGGCTGAAGGTTCATCCACCTGCTGGTCGTAGGGCTTCTGCGTCGTCGTCAGCCTCCGACGCTCCTTCAGAGAAACTCTCCCAGCCCTCTAAGCCAAAGGACAGACGCGAGAAGAAGGACCGGAACGTGTCCAAGAAGAAGGACGCTCCGGCAGTTTCAGTACCGCCTGCTGTCAATAGCTCTGGCTCTGGGGATGTGGTGGGGATCCTCGCCTCTGCCGCGGTTCTCGCCCTCACGGAACCCTCGACCTCTCCTATGGACACAGCTGACTCTCGCTCGGTGGCGGCCGTTGACTCTGCGGCGCCGTCTGCCTCTTAGTCGACTTAACGCCCTCCCAGTCCCTTCCTGCTTCCATTCTCCAGTGGAATTGCGGCGGTTATTTCCGCCACCTGCCTGAGCTCCGGATGCTTCTGAGTGTTTCCCCTGTTTTGTGCATTGCTCTTCAGGAAACTTGGTTTCCAGCAATGCGGACCCCTGCCCTTCGCGGTTATCGGGGATACTATAAGAACCGCGCTGACTGTCAACGAGCTTCAGGTGGAGTTTGCCTCTTTGTTCACCACTCTGTCTGTAGCTCACCAGTACCCCTTTTGACGCCTTTAGAGGCAGTCACTGTCAGGATTGAGCTCTTGCCGGCTATTACTGTTTGCTCTGTTTACGTTCCTCCGTATGGGCAACTCTCCCGACATGTCTTGGCTGCGCTGCTGGCTCAACTCCCGCCGCCATTGCTGCTTCTGGGCGATTTCAATGCTCACAACCCTCTATGGGGTGGGACTGTCTCCGATGACCGCGGTCGCGCTGTGGAGCATGTGTTGGCTCAGCTCGACCTTAGCCTCTTGAACACCGGTGCTCCCACGCATTTCAGTGTGGCCCATGGCTCGTTCTCGGCCATCGATCTCTCTCTTTGCAGCCCCGGACTTGTCCCATTCCTTCACTGGAGAGTGCATTCTAATCTGTGTGGTAGTGACCATTTTCCCATCTATTTGTCACTGCCCCAGTGTCATTCTTCTGGGCGCCTGCCCCGCTGGGCTCTCAACAGGGCTGACTGGCCGGCTTTTACTTCCGCTGCCACCATTGCTTCTCTCCCACAGGGTGACATTGACGAGGTGGTCCGTGTCTTGACCTCGTCAATTATTTCTGCGGCCGAGACTGCCATCCCTCGCTCTTCTGGACTCCCTCGGAGGAAGTCTGTCCCCTGGTGGTCGCCGGAGATTGCTGAGGCTATTCGCGACCGTAGGCGGGCTCTCCAGCGTCATAAGCGGCACCCGTCTCTGGAGACCCTCATCGCCTTTAAGAAGCTCCGTGCCTTCTCCCGTCGTCTTATTGCACGGCGTAAGCAGGAATGCTGGGAGAGGTACATTTCATCCTTTGGGCTCCCGTGTCTCCCCGTCGCTCGTGTGGTCCCGCATCCGGCGGATTTATGGATACCAGACCCCTATGGGTGTCCCTGGAATCTCCCTGGACGGCGCTGTCTGTACTGACGCTGCCACCATTGCTGACCACCTTGCCACGCACTTTGCTACGAGCTCTGCGACTGCAACTTACCCTCCTGCCTTTCGCTCTCTAAAGGATCGCGCCGAGCGGACGCCGCATCTCATTTAGCTCAACGACTACGGGAGTCGCCGAACGCAGGCTGCAAGCAGCCGTTCGCAAGGCGGCATCATGGGCTCTGACTCCTGGATTTCAGTTCTCTGCAGCCAAGACTCGAGTTATGCACTTCTGCAGGCGTCGGACAGTCCACCCTCATCCGGAACTTTACCTCGACGGTCACCTACTTGAAGTGGTGGACACTAGCCGCTTCTTAGGACTCGTCTTTGATGCCCGGCTCACATGGGTTCCTCATATTACTCAGCTGAAGCAAAAGTGCTGGCAGCACCTCAACGCCCTCTGCTGCCTGAGCCATGCGTCTTGGGGTGCAGATCGCAGCACGCTGTTGCGATTGTACAGAGCCCTTGTGCAGTCCAGGCTTGATTATGGGAGCCTGGCCTATGGGTCTGCATCGCCCTCAGTGTTGACGTTGTTGGACCCCATACACCACTGTGGGGTTCGGCTTGCAACTGGTGCTTTCCGTACGAGCCCCGTGGATAGTCTGCTGGTGGAGGCCGGGGTTCCCCCTCTGCGGATTCGCCGCCACCGACAGCTCGCCGACTATGCTGTCCACGTGCATTGCTCACCGGGCCATCCCAATCATCGCCTGCTTTTCCCTGCCAGGGTCCTCCCTCTGCCCGACCGGCGACCTAGGTCTGGGCTTTCCATTGCTGTCCGCGTCCAGTCCCTGCTGTCGGAACTGGGGTCGTTCCCTCTTCCGCCGCCCTTCCGGGCCTGTGCACCCACGCCTCCCTGGTGTACGACCCGTCCGTCCGTCCGCCTGGACTTGGCACGGGAACCCAAGGACTCGATTCCGCATGTGGCCCTCCGTCACCGTTTTCTTGCGCTCGTCGCCTCATTTTCAGGCTGTGAGCCTGTCTACACTGATGGTTCCCTGGTGGATGGTCGTCCTGCCTACGCTTTCGCTCACACTGCCCATGTTGAACAGCACTCCTTGCCGGCTGGCTGCAGTATTTTTACTGCAGAGCTGGTGGCCATATTGCGCGCTCTTGAGCATATGCGTTCCTGCTCAGGTACGTCCATCGTCATCTGCAGTGACTCCCTGAGCAGCCTCCAGGCTATCGACCGCTGCTATACCTCTTCTCCTCTGGTATCCTTTATTCAGGAGTCTGTTTTTGCCATTACCCGCTCTGGTCGTTCGGTGGTCTTTGTTTGGATGCCAGGTCACGTTGGCATCCCGGGGAATGAACGTGTCGACAGGCTGGCCAAAGGGGCGGTCGACGCCCCCACTTTGGCGATCGGCCTCCCGGCTCGTGATTTGCAGCTGGCGTTGCGCCGTAAGGTGCTTCAGATGTGGCGTGACGAGTGGCGTAGCCTGACTTCTCCGAGTAAACTGCGGGCTGTTAAGGAGACGACCAATGTGTGGCAGTCCTCCCTGCGGGCTTCTCGCAGGGACTCTGTCATCCTGTGTCGGCTCCGCATCGGCCATACCTACCTGACGCACGGACATCTTTTGCGTCAGGAGGATCCCCCCCTGTGTCAGTGTGGGTCCCGGTTGACGGTCGCCCACATTTTGTTGGAGTGTCCCCGCCTGCGCATCCTCCGGCAGACTTTTAATCTCCCGGGCACGTTGCCTTTGGTTTTATGCGACGATGCCTCCATGGCTGACGACGTTTTAAATTTTATCCGTGGTAGTCCTTTTTATGGTTCCATTTAGGGGGGACCTGTCCCTTTCCCTTTCTGTGTATCTTGTCCTCGAGTGTCTCATTGGTTGCAGATTTTAATGTGTGTATTTGGATTGTTGACTCTTTCCCAATTTTTGTTCCCATGGTCAGTCAACCAGTCTCCGGCCCTCTTCTTTTCTTCCGTTTCTTTCTGTCCGGTGTTCATCTGCACTCTTCTTGTCTCTAGTGTTCGCTGCCACATTGGTGTTCTTTCAGTGACTGGGGGGAGGGGCGTCTCCTCCCCCCTTGGGGTTTTACCTGTTCCGTATATTTTGTTCCGCCGGTTTTTTGGAATGGGGGACTGATGACCTTCGCTGTTTAGTCCCCCTTAAACATCCCAACAACAACAGCAGTCATTTTTCCCTTGTTCTGTTTGGGAGTGGAACAGTAAGAGAATATGCTAGTTGTGGTAAGAGGTACCCTCCGCCACGCACAGTATGGTGGATTGCAGAGTATGTCTGTAGATGTAGATGATGGAACGTATGATTAATGGTCAGGTGAAGTGGTGGCTCGAGTTTCGTAATCTCCTCACTTATGTCCAATGTGGATTCCATAGACATTGTGCAGTTGATCATCTCATCACCTTGCCAGCTCATACTATGAACAATTTTTTGTGGACTGTGGCCATGGTTTTTGATTTGGAGGAGGCGTATGACACCTGCTGGAGGATGGATATCCTCCATATTATGTACGAGTGGGGCTTTTAGGGTCGCTTCCTCTTTTTTATTGAGGAATTTTTAAAAGACTGTGTAGTTAAGGTACGTATGGGCTCTGCTCTATTGGTCACTTTTATTCAAGAGATTGGGGTGCCTCGGGGTTCTGTACTCAGCGTTGTCTTATTTGCTACATCCGTTAACCCTGTTAGGGATTCTCTCTCGCCAGGTATCTTGGGCTCTCTTTTTGTCGATGACTTTGTGATCTATTACAGCACTCAATGAACCTGTCTATTTGAGTGGTGTCTTCAGTGATGTCTTGATCATCTTTAATCGCAGAGCATCAATGGCGTTTGCATTTTCACTGAAAAGACTGTCTATATGAACTGATGGCAGTACCAGGAGTTTCTTCCCCTGTTCCTACGTCTTGGCCCATTCCTTCTTCCATTCGTTGACTCAGGAAAATTCTTGGGACTCGTGTTTGATAGGAAACTCTGTTGGTCTTCCCATGTCTCTTACTTGGAAGCTAATTGTGCTCGTTCTCTCAATGTTCTATATGTTTTATGCAGTAACCTGTGGGACCATCTTCCGTTTATACCGTTCCCTTGTTCATTCAAAACTTGATTATGGATGTATCATATATTTATCTGCACATGTTTGGCCACTGGCACCTCCTATACTAGTCCCATTATGAGAGTCTTTATGCTGAGGCTGCTGACTTACCATTGTCCTACTGGCAGGATGTTTTCCTCAGTCGTTACACGAGCCATCTGTCTTCTTTGCCCAATCACCCATCCTATGTTCCTTCTTTTTGACGATTCCCTTGACCACCAGCATGGACTGCACACATCTTCTCTGTAGCCTCCCAGAGTCTGCTTTTGTTTGCTTCGTGCCAAGGTACATTTCATTTTGGACTCCATTTGCTTCCTAAGGACACTACTTCTGGCCTGGTGTACCACAGTGACTTACTTGCACTTTTCACATGGTCTGGGGACAGGGTCTTCATCTATACCAACAGTTCCAAGATCGGCTATGGTGTTGGTTGTGCCTTTGTACGATGATATTTTTCAATGTCTTGACCAGTGCTCGATTTTTACTGTGGAGCTTTACACCCTTTATCAAGCCACCCAGTACAACCAGCGACACAGGCTTCCAAATTGTGTCACCTGCTCAGATTTTCTCAGCACTCTTCAGAGACTTTGCGCACTGATAGGAAACTCTGTTGGTCTTCCCATGTCCAATTCAAGAATGCCTCCATTCACTTACTGTTGGGGAGCCAACGTGGTTCTCTTGTGGGTTGTTGGTCATGTCAGCATGCCCGGGAACAAGGCTGTTGATACAGCTTTAAAGGCTGCAGCTCTCCTCCCTCGGCCTGCTAGTCATGCTGTTCCCTCATATCTTTTTCATGTCACTGTTTATCGGCATGTAGTATCACTTGAGTGCACAGTGGTCTTCTATCCAGGGGAACAAAGTCTGTGCCATTAAACCTCTTCCAATAGCATGGTCGACTTCCTCTTGGCCCTCACACTGCGAGGCGGTCATTTTAGCCCAGCTGCGATTAGGACACTGTCACTTTAGTCACCGCCATTTATTAAGTGGTACGGCCCTCAACCCCTCATGGTGCACTGTTTTCTAATCCGGTGCCCATTTTTTAACTACTTATGTCAAAGTTTATCGTTTACTTTGTCAGATGTTTTAGCGGATGTCAAGCATTCTATCAATCACATCTTTTAATTCTTTGCAGCAGCATGGCAAAGCAAATTTGATCCCCCTGTGGGGACCTCCTCCATATCAATGATGTTCTGAGAAATTTTCCCTAGGGTACACATGTCCTTAAATGCTCCTCTTTTGAAGTTGCTTGATCGGGTTTTTGTCTTTTTTACCTCAGGTTTTTATTTAATACATTTTTTTCTTATGTTATGATATGGGCGCTTATGACCTTAGCAGTTTTGCACCCTAAAGCTCCAACCAACCAAATAGTCCAAGCTCTGCAAGTATAAGCTCAATATCTGTGCCAAGTATCAACAGTCTGGCTGGGTACAATGACCACTACCTATTGAAGACTGTTGACCAAGGAAATGACTGGTAACAGAAGTAAAAGTATGTATTTCTTACATTAATAGGCCACCACAAACAGCTGATGCTACAAACTTAAGATTGTTACTACACTCCATCTACAGGTAGGTTATTGATCCATATACCCATTTCATACATAAAATGCTATGCCAGGCTATTAGTGATGTCAATGTATTGAATACAACCCTTTTCAAAATCAAACCACATCTATTGGTCTTTTAAGTCTTTATTGGTTCTGAAAATTTCACGGGGTTATCGAAGACCATGAAGCCATTTCTAATTTAAAATAAAATTATAAACAAATTCCTGCATTCATTCATACAATATAATCACTTAAACATGATATGCTGATATGCACAAATACGAGCATGCCCAGCCTTCTAAAGGTAGGCACAGAGACTTAATGTCTACTACCATGATGCCAAATCTGAACTACTTGGTCACCCAAACAAAACAGAATTAACCAGCTTCAATAGAGGTGCCCCACACACAAAAACAAATACTCATAATACTTATGCACCTTATACACACTAACACGTCTATGACATCCGATTAGAATACTACGTGAATAGATTCACTGACCACCAGTCCTGTTTTTAAAGTTACCAGGTAATACATTATTTATGTTGTGTCAATGACAGAAGGCATGCAAGTCCACATCACTGCATAATGAGAATGGACACCCATTAATGGCTATAATTTCTTCCTGATCAGTCAGGCCAGAAGCCGAGGCTTTGTTTTCTAAATTAATCGTTACTGTTACTGACAAGGGGAGGCCACGACACTGGGATCACAGACTTATTTCAAACTTTGTACTCCTTTAGTGGGTTATTAAAACAACGTAATGTGGAAGTAGAAAGGTGTACTACTCTGTCAATTCCGAGAAAATTGCAAGAGAAGTTTTACATGTCTATTATGTAACTGATGTATCTGTGCGCGGGTGCTGGATGTTACAGTTCATGGTGGTCAAGTGGTTAGTTTTTGTGCTTCAACTCCCATTCAAACCTTCGTTTTTATAGTAAAAGTGTAAATTCCGTGAAATTCGAAAAATTTGCACCTATGCTATTTGTTCTTGCTACGTTAGCACTGTCTCACCACTACACAGGTTAACTGCCAAATGGGGCCTGCCTCTGTGTCTGCAGCTCGAAGTGCTGAGGTGCAAAGTAGTTCCGAGTACCTTACCACATTGCATGTACCATGGATTTCGCAAATGACAAGAGGCATACATTTTCAGGAAAACTCCGTGTGTTTCTTCATTTACTTGTCAATAGTTATAATTAAATTTTATTAAAAAATAGTAACATGAAATTCACTAAAACTTCATGAAAATACACATTTTCTCAAAAGTCATATAAATTAAATAGTATGACCAGTGATAAAAAAAAAAAAGGATTAAAAGTTAAGTTTGTGCGGGAGTTGAACTGTCGCCTCATACATGTTCTTCTTACATAAATCAAACACTAACCACTTGACCACCATGAACTCTAAATGTCCAGCACCAACACACAGATACATCAGTTACTTAATGGATGTGTAAAACTTCTTTTGTGATTTTCTGGGAATTGCCAGAGTAGTGCACCTTACTGCTTGCACATTCTGTTGTTTTAATGACCTACTAAAGGTGTACAGAGTTTGAAGTAAATCTGTGATCTCGACATCGTGGCACCCCATCGTGAGAAAGATTGCTATGCTCACACATAGTGAAGCATCTAGGACTGAGCACCAAAGTTCTTTAAAGAGGAAAGACTGTTGTGCTACTGGTACTCATAAAATGATGACCACATCAAGTGAGTAATGGCAGGACAAGGGAATTTTCCATCCTTGGGCTGCATATCACATATTGAACAAGAGGTGGAGAAGTTCATTTTTCTCCTATGCCATGCCTACAGCTTCTCATCTCTGAACTTGAGTACTCCAGTAAGTCAAATTTACTTAACAAAAGGTCACTGTTCTAGATACTCACTGAGCTAGTACTGATATCACTTATTATTAAACACAACACGAAACTAAATGACTTAACCTGGGCATTGTTGCTGTTTCCTGCTTCCGAAGAAGCTTGGGTCTGACAACAATAATACTCCACAGGTTAATGGATATTAGTGAACTGTTTTTTCTTAGTTAAAGGAGGTTACTTAATGTAGGAACTACTTCAGGTTACTGATAACGGTGTAGACTCTTTGCAGTTCCAGTGTCTATGTTGATTAAAAGATAGGCAAGTGTAATTGCCAGTTTTCGTATTAATATTATGTGGATTTCCATAATGCAGGTAGAACTTTGGTATTTTCTTTTGAGTGAAGGAATGTCTCACTGCTGGCAGTTGGTTCCTATTGAAGAGGGCATGCGGCCTTTCGGGTTAAATTACCAGCTAATTGCATGGTATGGATAATGTTGCAGTGAAAGTGACTCATGTGGCCTCTGATTGACCACACAAACAGGCACTGCCATTTACAACTGATGACAGCACTAGTGGACACCAAAACCAGTCACACCCTGATAACGCAGATGCAATCAACCCTGGAATTGCAAGTGACACCTGATTCCTTGTTACATCATCTATTATGGTGTGTAATAGGGTCTATCGTGTCACAGTCTTGGAACCATACCCTTCCCCCAAGCTTCATCAACTTTACTGTTGTGACAAGTAAAAGAAGATACTTCTTTTAGTTATAAACAGTGTCATAAAATGTTCTGACACCATGCTAACGACCACCCCAGTGTCAATGACAGCTACATTTTCACTGTGACACTGTAAATTTACGTAAGAGTGGCAGTGTACATTTTCATGTACATTGCTGTCTGCAGACAGAAAATCTTCTAATGGGATTTGGTCACACCTTGTAATTCTCTACTGGGAGATAAAATCTCTGGTCCTGTTGATTTGTAAGGTCTTCACGGGGAGCTGTAGGAGACCTCACATGAGTTTCCCTGTGTAAGGGGAAACATTTATATAAGACTGTCTGTGGGATTGTACCCCTCCTCACTATAGTTTGGGTTCCCTGTTAAACAGTTCCTGCATTACCCACAGTCTGTGTGCACAATTCATATTGCACATTGCCACATCTGTCTGCCCCTGTCGCCATGCTGCTGGTGACTATTTTGCCAAATAGCAAGTCTGTCTCCTTTCCCCATTCGCTCACAGCACTGCATCGGGGAGGGCTGTTTTGGACACTTAAATATTGTACATTATTTCTGTCACATCCTGTCCAGAATTCATCCAAGGCTGAAAATATATCTACTGACTCTTCTGCTGACTTTGAAAGGAAATTGATAAACCGCTGCCTTACCCAGGAGGGCATTCACTGTGTAAAGATGACCATGAGCTCTTCTTGGTCCACTGGTGGGTCCAGGTTCTGAGCAGCAGAGACCTGCAGGAAGAATATGTGCGTGCTTCCTAACTTGACATTGTACGGGGGTCCAGTAATCATTCTGCAGAGAAGATGACAGTTGCAGTCTGTCACACCCATTTCAGAAATGACATGCTACAATTAGTGTCAGTGGAAGTTTTACTCAGTCTAGGAGGCATGCTAAGGAAACGTAGTGGCTAAAGGCCTGTGCTCTCAAAAAACAGGTAGTCCAGGTTTGAGTACCAGTCTGACATGATTTTCATTTGTCACAGCACATTATTTCGATCTGTATTCTCAGCAGCAAATGTAAGTGCGTGAGTGCACTCGGGAGCTGGTAAGCATATTCGTAGTATGATGGTCAGACCGTACTTGAGATGTGTTTGATCATGATTTGCTTCCTTCACTAATGTTCTAAATGCTTAAAACTAAGACAATGACCATTTTTATGCACTGAACGTTACACTTAAGACTTTTCAAAGGAAATGTGCTAACACATTTTAAAAGGAAAGTCTTTCAGAATTAGTGACACATTGGCTGCCGAGCAACAGTGCTAGTCACTTTTACTTCTTTTTGCGCCAAGTAAAATTAAAGAATAAAAGTATGTAGTGTAAACTGACTTCTTTTGTAGACCTCTTACAAAATGTTGTGGTATCTTACATCATCATACGCATACATAAAAGGCGTAAATGGAAACAAGAAGACATTATTATTTCAATATAATTTCCAAACATCCCATGTTTCTAAAACCTTAAAAATATTTTGTATATGACACACGTAAAGTAGACTACAATGCTGTATACAATAAAATGTTCAGAGAAATTGAACACACCATCTTGACAACCAACTAACAACCCTAAGTAGACAACTTACAGGCCATCGTGGTATTTTTCTTACTTCATATATATGAGATAAATCAATCCTACCTAAAAATTGATCTTATTTTACGTAAAATAAAAGTTCAACATTTGAGGAGAACAAAATTTGAATAGCCATCTATTGAAAGTGAATTCAACATGAGTCTACAGACTTTATAATCATTCTATTATTAATCAGTTAAAAGGTCTTTTGTGTTGACATTAGATGTAATAAGTTCAAGTATCAGATTAGAGTAGATTGTATTCAGTTTTCATTCCATAGACCTAAAAGTGAGATGATTCTTGGGGGTATGGAACAGGTCAGAAAGTATAACATAAAAACATAAAATATTTGAATATAATACTTACCACTCCTATCATTGGTCAGGAGAGTGTCAAAATATGTGAATACATTACAGTTAAACTGGAACTGTTAGTGTAATATCCTTGACATACTTCAATATTGTAAAACATTGTGTGACAGAATTACTAGATACTGTGTAGCTCCGGATTTATAGTTAAATGAAGTTGTTGGCCTGTGCCGTACTGGTTGATTGCGATTATGAGTTGTCTCACACATGATTATAGTTCCACAATGTAAGATCTCAATATGTTATAAATGTTGACTACTATATTTACAGTTATTTTTTGTAATGACTCACTGTGCTTATTTGGTCTTTCATTCTATGTCAACATCTGGAGATGGTCTGTTAATGACTGAAACTGGCTGTGTAATAAATTGATTGATACAGCTTTGTGCAACCATGATGTTTCAGCAATTGTTACGAGTAGTAAACCATCACCTCTTCAAAATAATAATTTTTAAAGTCATTATCTCCTTTTGTTAGTATTTTAATTTCTCTTCTCTTTCTTCAGTTGAAGGCGAAGAAGACAAATATGGAGAAATACTTATTATTGATCCAGAGACAGAGGTATGACAGAAATTTGCCAAACAATATATTAATACTCTAAGTGTAGGCTAACTGTTATTATTAGGTTATTAATTACTAAACAACTGTGACATGTAAATATTTGTTGTTCCTTCATTTTATATATATCACACTACAGAATAGTAATGGTTAGTAGTGGACTCTATGTTACGTAAGAGGAAAAAGCAAGCCTTAAACTCACCTCATGTGGAGTAAGATCTGCTCTAAGTGTACTTGCTGGCTCATGTTGCAGCTCCTAATTGGGAGCTTAGCATTTTTACCATGATAGCCTCTGTACTGTGTCCCTTCTAGGATTCGTTGAATGCTACCTGCACTGGCTAGTTAGGAGTCCTGTTTCAGTCTGATGTCACAGCCTGCAGTGTAGGGTTTCTCAAAGAACAGTGGTTAATTCACAAGACAAACCAATATGTCATGCATCCACTGGCTGCTCTGCAGGCTTTTTCAAATGATTTGAAAGAAAGTATTTGGTAAAAAAAATGGTTCTCTTACATCTTGTATTCTCATTCTTTAGTTTCATGATGAACTGCACCATTTCATTAATGGTCATTTTGTGATATTTTGAGATTAAGTAACACATTGCACTAAATTTGAGCAGTTTCCAATGAAAAACAGGTGATGCTGTGAGTTTGCATTTGGTGCATGTTGAGTCATACGCTATAAAAGTTAGCTAACAGATTGAATTGGCCTTTAAACTTGGAAGGACATTTATATCTATCTCCTGTCCCCAGAAAATGAATTATGCATAGTACACCCAGTTCTGCTCACTCATGCAAACGATAAAACAAAAATGAAAGATTCATAACATTCCTCTTATTTTGTAAATGATAGGTTATGGTAAATGGTAGCATGCAAAGAGGAAAATATTGTGCCAGATGGTTAACCAGTGATACTCCATTATTTACCACAATATGCAAGTACCTACAAATTTTTTCAATGGAATACTGTATTTTTTTAAGGGCCGTAGATAACTTGTGAAAGAAAAACGGCGATGGTTTCTTTTAATAACATGAGTCACAATACTGAATTTTTTTTTTTTTTTTTTTTTTTTTTGTTTTACTGAGAATGAGTTTTTTTATATATAAACTATTGAGATGTCTTGCCCTCAGTTGCTAGTTTACCAGCATGTTGCTTCAGCATTCCGGTGCAATTTAAACTGCACATTATGTTGCAATTTTAACAGCATTAAAAATGTTAGTGAGGTGAATCTTTGTAAACTCTTCTGTGTTCTGATAAAGGAAGCAAATTTCAATATAGCAAACAAGAGAAGCCTGGTTGTGACACTTCCCAGTGGAAGAAAAAGGAGTATGAAATGTTGGGAAGCCAAATCGTCACTTGCATTCCAATTTTGATGGAACCATACATACCATTGTATTTTTAACACTTTTGAGTCCCAGTCCCTTTGGTACATGCACGTCACAAATTTCAGGTTTTTTTTAGCATCTCTAAAATGCGTATCCACCAGTTCCTTTGTGGTCCTTTAGTGGATGCAGGATCGAGGAACAGATGCAGTTCATGGACAGAGAATTCAGATTTTATTTTATTCTACTTCTAATACCATATAGTAAAAGTAATATCTATCTTCGTTTACTGTAGTTGCAGTGGCAGTTGTTAAAATTAGCTTTCAATGTTGAAATATATACAGGTATAAAAGATTTACATTTCAGACAGTTACCAGTACAATGACTATTCCATAGATATTGAACCCTGACTGCTATGAAAGTCAGTAAATTTTATGAAAAGACAAACACACAAAATGGGGCTGTTTGTGTAGAGGTTTGAACTTCAGTAGAGCAACCACTGGGGCTTTAGAAGGGGAATGCTTTGCATATCATTGGCAGCAGTGTAAGTATTTGTGACAGTGTCCCCAAGCTGCATTGGCAGCTGTAGATAATGTGGTGGCATAACAGGCGGTGTGCACTTTAAAGTATGGCTGACTAGATAGTGGTTGATACAGCTAAAGGTTGTTCATTAATCTAGTTACAAAATAAAGTATATTTACTACAAAGTAAGCTTGTAAATTTTATTTAAATTTCAATACATGTTTAGTGAAAAAGAAAAAAAATATGCTTGGGTTCCTATAATTACATTGAACTGTGGTACAATTTAAATCACTGGCATCTTAGAAGAACTTTACAGTCAGGGCACCACCATACTGTTTCTTTTCTTTAAGACTGTCTGCAGACATTTTTTGCCCAAACTTTGCATGCTTGTTGGGTGCATCTTATTTCCTGTGGAAGGAGCTGTCAGCAAAATGTCACACACTGTATAGCAGTACATTGATGTATACTCTCTTTCTTTGCAAGCTCATCATCTAATTGCAGAAGAAAATTTGCCTGATGCCAGCATTTGTTGTGGTAGTTGTTCCTTGTTTTGTGATACAAGATGAAAGCATACATGGCTGTCATCGTAAAAATGTGGAAAGATAATCATCTTCCACCATTTTATTTCCCTGCTCTTGAAAAGGTAGTATGATATGAGTTGATTATTCTTGTCTACACTTGCTCAACTGTAATATCTGTCCAAGGAAATTGTATGTTCCTTTTTGAGGTAATCTCACAGTCTGTTTTTCTTGTTAGGGGCATATAGATTGTGACAGCAAAGAACAAATACATATCATGAATTTCTACTCTACTTCATGTGCTCCACCTTGTGGGTTTCATGTTGTTTGATCTTATCATTTTATCTGCAGTTGATTTCAAATATTTGTGTGTGTCTGCCTTATCATGTTTTATTATTGATGCAGAAAAAAATAGAAAAAATATTGAAAGCATTGCTGCTGTAATCCACTTCTTTCACAGATTCACTTTCTTCTTTGAATTAAGACAGTGATGATTGCTCATATAACGTAGAATGTCTTCTCTTGCATGTTGGTTCTAAAGATGGAACTACATTTGAAGTGCTACCATGATTATTAGAAAATATTATCTACGGTTAGTGGTGGAATTTCATCTGAAGACACAATGGAAGTGTAACTTATATTGCAGATTTCTCAAGCAAAATAATACAAAATAATGGAATTATTAACATAATGCTGTTTTTGTGCTTGAGTCTGATTCAGATGCAAAATCACTGTATTCATTGTCAAAAAGTCCTTTTTGGTGGTAGAACCTTCATATGGTTCATTCAGAAGCTGCTCGATCTCAGTATCTGTCAAAAAATTCAATATATTTATCAGAAAATACACTGCTAGCCCACTGTGAAAGCAGCACCACAGGTCAGTGAAGTGGTTTCAAGCAAGTGAGGATTGTTCTTTGAGAATGCCAAACTAATTTAATAGATAATGTTGATCATATTGAGCCCACAACTGACATTAATGTTAATGAAGACCACCTCAGCTGTGTTATTACAAATTTATTGCGTTACAACCGGTTTTGTTTCTTTACTTATCTTCAGATTGCACAACTTGGCAACCTGAGGTGTTAAAAGAAATGAAACCAGTCATTACACAACAAATGTGTAATAATACAGCTGAAGTGGTTTTCATCTGTCATTAGTTTAAGAAAAATCAGTGAGATGGCAGCACCATGCAGAGACTTGTTCAGAGCACACCAAACCTGAAAGCGAGATATTTGTAAGAGCTGAGTTACATGTGATGTGACTTATTAAGTTTACAAAGTTTAATATGTTTTTACTTATCATGAAGTTGGCAACTTCACATGGCTCTGCAACCTTAGCTAGATGGTTAATCTTTTGTCAAACCCTGAGTAGTTATTTGTATAATTTTTTTCAAAATGAACATCCGTGAAGCTAGCAATATTCAACATGAACAGCAGGTGCCCTACACACATCCCAGTTGCAAATCTGCATAGATAGCCCACATTTTCATTAAGTTAGCAAGTAGCATTATCATACTTGAAGAACATAAATTGAATTTCCTATCATGTAGATCTGTGGAATACGTGTTGGCTGCCCTGGAGTACTTTCCCAATTGTCAGGTACTGAGCCATTGTGGTTTGTTGACTGTAACTATTTTCCAGTATAGGCTCTTGCTTTACTGAAATATTGTAGTTCCAGTATGCACTGTATGTTGTGAGAAGTATGTGATGACCTCTTGGGCTTCATTTTGGCAAGGGATATACTACGTCAGACTCTTCTGAAATTAAATGCAATCTGTTTAAATATTATGCAGGGCTGTACACTGGAGTAAACTTGGAAATGACAGTGGTGTACATATTGCCCAGTTATCTGAAGTAATTGTCAGTTTCAAATAAAGTAACATCCTATTTAGGAAAAAAGTTTCATTCAGCAAAAAAATAAGGTAATACTGTTTAAATATACGGAGGACACTGTATTTGTTGTTAGAATATGCTGAGTGTTGTATTGCAGGTAGAGGTGTGTAATATATCACAAAAGTTGTATGAAATAATTCCACTGCTTCTTTTTTTCTTTGTAGATGGGTGTTTTTGTGTCTGCACAATGGCTCATACAAAATAAATTTTTGATTAGCAGGTGGCGGTAGCAGGAAGGCATTGTTTGCTGGCTGGTGGAGAATATGCCCCATGATAATGAGTACAGTAGTCGTATGGGTACTTAATAAAAACCGAGCGAAGTGGCGCAGTGGTTAGCACACTGGACTCTCATTTGGGAGGACGACGGTTCAATCCCGCGTCCGGCCATCATGATTTAGGTTTTCCGTGATTTCCCTAAATCGCTCTAGGCAAATGCCGGGATGGTTCCTTTGAAAGGGCAAGGCCGACTTCCTTCCCTGTCCTTCCCTAATCTGATGAGATGGATGACCTCGCTGTCCGGTCTCCTTCCCCAAACAACCCCCCAACTTAATAAAATTGTTGCTGGTAGAGAGGAGGGCATTAGACACAGTGGTTAATATTAGTAACAAACACTGCATTAACATTGTAATTATAAGTTTAAAGGCTAATAACAGCTCTAGGATGTATGTTCGTCCTCACACTGTAACAGATTTCCTACTAAATCAGAAAGAAACCTTGAGTGGAGAAAACAGTTAAATTTTTGATACAACCAACTATGCTACCAACAGATACACTCCACTTATGACTCCCTTTCTTGTCATCCATCGTGACAGCTGCTATCGAAATTTAATGAGATTATGAGCAGCACAATGCATTTTACACTACACCTTTATTCTCGTACACTTCTGTTTTCATTTGACTTGCTAGTTGATTTCTGTGTTTCACTGATTAAGGTGTCAGAGTGGCACGACATTGGACTTTCATTGAGGAAGAAGGCTACTCAGATGCTAGTCTGACCACACTGATTTAAATTGCATGTGGTTTCCCAAAACCACCCAGAGTTCATATATTTATTTTTTGTTTTACAGATTACGTTCCATAAATCTCATCATGGAGAACCTCAGGGATGTGGGAGAAAAGGTATTCATTAACATGCAGAAACAGCCCCTGCAGCTTCAGGCCGCTGGTAGTGTGTTCTGTACTGTGGTCAATCTTAATCACTCCTTATGCTGGTATGCGAAACCCTACGCTTAGAAATTAGCCCATGTGGCTGATCAGGTTTGTGCCACATTATTCAAGTTGTGGAGGAATTTGTTGTGGTATCTTGTCTTTTGCCAAGGAGCCCACCAGACAATCAGCATTCTAGATATCATATATCCATCTCAGACATTGCTGATTAAGGTATCATGACACCAGTTTTTGACTATCCAGTTAAAGTATCAATAGAAATAGGGCAATGTTTTTGGAAGTTCTTTGTAGCTAAGGTCAAACATTTGATCAGTTCCTCAGAACACCTCTGGCAGTGGGATCGGCAGCTTCATAGTGTTGTATGTCCATGTGTTCTATAGCACCCTCAGTGTGTGTTGTGTATGTCAGTCTTCTATTTCAGTATCCTCTGCCATAGCATGTAGATAGGATAGGCAAAAACCATTCCCAATTATCACTGATGTTTGCTAACCACTTGTGGGTTAAATTTATTTTAGCATCTTCTTAACTGAGAATCAGATATTTCAGTAACACACAAGTGATGACTGGGAGACAACCACAATGGTAGGTGACCACTTTAGCCAGGCCCAGCCTGGACTGTGTCTCAACATGTGAACTAAGAACAGTATTAGCTGGGTTGATTAGGGGGCAGTTTTGGCTGTCAGCCACAATAAATGGAGCAACAGCCTCGGGTGCCACCCAGGGTGAATCTCCATTGAGCTTCATCCATTGACAGGTGGAATTTATTAAGCACTCAAGAAGCATGTTGCATCAGAGGACTTCCCACTCAATGCCTTAAATATTGTGGGTTCAGTGGTGGATATGAGTAATTGAATGAGGTATTGATGAGGGTTAAACATGGATATCTACATCTACATGGCTACTCTGCAAATCACACTTAAGCACCAGGCAGAGGGTTCATCAAACCACCTTCACATTAATTCTCTATTGTTCCAGTGCAAGCTCTGATTTCCCTTACTTTGTTATAATGATCTTTTCTCCCTATTTAGGTCAGTGTCAACAAAAAAGTTTTGCATTGGGAGAAGAAAGTTGTTGATTAAATTTTTGTGAGAAGATCCCGCTGCAAGGAAAGACACCTTGATTTCAATCCCAAATCGCGTATGATGTCCGTGACAGTCTCTCCCCTATTTCTTGATAATACAAAATGTGCTGCTCTTCTTTTAACTTTCTCAGTGTACTCTGTTAATCCTGTCTAGTAAGGATCACACACCGTGCAGCAGTACTCCAAACGAGGACAGACAAGCATAGTGTAGGCAGTCTCTTTAGTAGGTCCTTTGCATCTTCTAAGTGTTCTGCCAATAGAACACAGTCCTTGTTTTGTCTTCCCATATCATTTTCTGTATTCTTTCCAATTTAAGTTGTTTGTAATTGTAATTCCTAGGTTTTTAGTTGAATTTATGGCTTTTAGATTTGGATTTAACATATAACTGAAGTTAAACAGGTTCTTTTTAGCACTCATGTGAATGGCCCCACACTTTACATTATTTAAAGCCAATTGCCAATTTTCTCACCATACAAATATTTTATCTAAATAATTTTGCAATTAAATTTGATCTTCTGATGACTCTACTAGACGATAAATGACAGCATCATCTGAAAACAGCCTAAGAAGGCTGCTCAGATCGTCTCCTAAATTGTTTATATAGATAATATAGATAAAGAACAACAGAGGGCCTATAACAGTACCTTGGGGAACACCACTAAACACTTCTGTTTTACTCGAAGACTTTCCGTCAATTACTGTGAACTGTGACCTCTCTGTCAGGAAATCATGAATTCAGTTGCACAACTGAGACAATATTCCATAAGCATGCAATTTGATTACAAGCCGCTTGTGAAGTATGGTGTCAAAAGTGCCTGGAAGTCTAGAAATACGGAATCAATGTGAAGTCCTTTGTCGATAGCACTCAGCAGTTTGTGTGAGTAAAGTGCTAGTTGTGTTTCACAATAACAACATTTTCTAAATTCATGTTGACTATGTGTCAATAGACCAATATCTTCGAGGTAATTCATAATGTTCAGACACAATATACAGGGTGTCCCACTCAAACCTCCCTGATTTCAAGGACCCATGAGAGAAAAACCACAGGAGATACAGCAGTGACAAATGCACCACATTGAAGATCATCTCAAAGAATTTATATTCCCACGTCAGAAGTGCCAAGTATCATTGCCAGAGTGCAGCATGGTTGCATGAAGTGAAAATGGCAACTCCACAGCAGCGCTCGTAGGCAGTAATGTAGTTTGCAGAAACAAAATCGTTGGTTACTGTTTAAAGAAATTGTTGTTATGAGTATGAATGTGATCCACTTGATGTGAAAACAATTAAGGAATGATATAGGAAGTTTCTGGCAACAGGAAGTGTTCTGAAACATCCTGACGGTGCACATTACGGAGTTTCAAAAGAGACAGTGGAGGATATCAGACAAATGCTTCTCAGAAGCCCACATAAGTCAGTTTGTCAAGCATCTAGGCAACTTGATGTACCTCGATCAACATTGCATCATGTAGTTCACCAGTGTCTTCATACATGTGCTTACAAAGTGTAAATTCTGCAACTTCTGATGCTGAACTACAAACCATGCTGACAAAAATTCGCTGCGGATATGCTGCAGCGTATTAATATGGATGCCAGCTTCCTGGAAAGATGTTTATTCTCATATGAGGCAACCTTTCATCTATCAGGAAGGCTTAATAGACATTATGTACGGATTTGGGGTTCGCAAAATCCGCATGTTGTCATTGAACATGTTCGTGATAGCCGTAAACTAAACATCTATTGCAGGCTAATGCACGACAGGATTGTTGGACCATTCTTCTTTGTGAAACAAACAATGAATGGGTCAGTGTATCTGGATATGTTGGAACAGTTTGTGTACCCTCAGATACAAGACTTGCAACCGAACATCATTTTTCAACAAGATGAAGCTGCACCGCATTGGTCAATGGCTGTTCACAAGTTCCTGGATAGGAAATTTCCCAATCATTGGATCGCACGTGGAGGACACACTGCCTGGCCACCATGTACACCCGACATTACGTCGCTTGATTTCTTCATGTGGGGATTCATGAAGGACCATGTGTATGTGACCAAAGTGGACGATATTCATATGTTGCAACATCGTATCACTAATGTGATTGCAACAATAACAGAGGAAATGTTACAAAGAACTTGGCAAGAAATTGAATATAGACTCAATATCTTCGTGCTACAAATGGTTCACATGTAGAGGTGTATTGATGATAGATAAATAAATAAATTCTTTGAGATGCTGTACAGTGTGGTGCATTTTTCATTGTCACATCTACAGTTCCCCCGCCCCTAGGTCTTTGAAATCAGGGAGGTTTGAACGGAACACCCCGTATGTTCCAAAATCCTACTACATATTGATGTTAACGATATGGACGTGGAGTTTAGTGGATTACTCCTTTTCCTGAATATTGGTGTAACATGCGCAACTTTCCAGTGTTTGGGTATGATTCTTTCATTGAGCATGCAATTGTATGTAGTTGTTAAGCGTGGAGCTATTGCATCAGCGTACTATGTAAAGAACCTAAATTGTATATGATCTGGACTAGATGATTTGCTTTTGTTAAGTGATTTAAGGTGCCTCACTACTTTGAGGACATCTACTGCAAAGTTAGTCTTGGTTACTCTTGTTGGCAGCTGTTCCTAATTTGAGTTGTGGACTGTTTACTTCGTCTTCTTTGGTGAAGGAATTTTGGAAGGCTATGTTTAGTAACTCTGCCTTACCAGCACTGTCTTCACTAATATTTCCATTCCTATCACAGAGGGAAGGCATCAATTGTGTCATGCTGCTAGTATAAGTTGATTGATTGATTGATTGATTTTGACAGGGAAACTAAAACAGCTATGGTCTAACTCGCCACTGCCCGCACCGAAACCGAGTTTGTTGTGCGGTATCGCTCCCTGTATATCTAGTAAGCCAACCAATGCCCTTAAATGGCGCAAGGAGTCCCTTTATCAGTGTTCTGTTAGACACAATTTCTTCAGGTGTAGTTGTCCTGAAAATACTGCATCTCTTGCTCTCTAGTGCCACGCATTCGAAGATTAGGTGTGATGCAGTTTCTTCACTCTCATCACAGATCTTACATTTAGGGGTCTTCTTCCGTTATATCCCTTGAAAGTAGGTGTTTGTTGAAATTCCCATGGCCGGTTATCAGTCCAGTCATGAGTTTAACCTCTTTCCTGTTCAATCCCAGGATTACAGAGCTTCTTTTAAAACTCGGCTTAGGCATCATTACCTTACCAAGTTTTTGTTTATAGACCTTGGTCCAGTATTTTACTTGCCGTTTCCTAAGCCAGTTCCATAGTTCTAGTTTAATCATAGCCTTGATGATTGTCAATCTGTCGGCTTTTTCATTGCCACAGATCCCAGAGTGGCCAGGGACCCACACTAGGTTTACCCTATTGCTTTCCCCTAGCTCCACCAGACACCTGTGGCATTCTGCAGCAATCTTAGATCTTGTTTCAGGAGCTGCCAGTGATTTCAGGGCTGCCTGGCTGTCTGAATAGATTTAGATGCTACGATCCTTGTACCACCTACACATATTCTCCATCACACATGGCCTGATTGTAGTAATTTCAGCTTGGAATACTGAGGTCAGTTTTCCTGAAGAGATGATGCCCTCCAGTCTTGGCTGAACCCCGTACACCCCTGGCCCAGCGCCACGGTCTGATTTCGACCCATCGGTGAACCAAACTGTGCCTTCCGTAGGGTTTCAAACTGTTTTTTACCACTGCTCCCTGCTTCCAGTTATTATATTGTAAGGCTTGTTGAAGCAGTTGGGAGTTATTATATAGTCAGCCAGTATTTTCACAGCCGTTCATATATTTACTTCACTCACTATCTTAGTGTGTGATTCTGGATATCCCAATGTGATCCAGTTTTTACCAGTTTTAAGTCTGTATGCACCAGCTGCTGCCTCCATATTGACTGGTAGGTGTAGTGAAGGCATGTCCAGCATGGCTTCCATCCCTGCAGTTGGTGTGCTGCTAATTCCGCCTGTTACGGCTAAGCCGTCCAGTCTCTGCACCTTAGCAAGCTCCTTAGCTGCAACCTGCTGTTCTAACTTCTTCCATTACACTATGGCCCCATAGGAAATCCTAGGTCTACCCACCGTGGTACATATCCAGTGCATACCTCTGAGGTTTAGGCCCCAGTTTTTGCCACAAGCCCTTCTGGTACTCACTAGAGTACCTTTCGCCTTGGAGTAGATGCTCTTAATGTGAGGGGCTCATGTTAATTTCTCACCTAAGGTTACCCCTAGATATTTCACTATCCCGTTCACAGGTAGAGTTTCATAAAAGAGCTTTAGATTCCAACTTGAGTGTTGAATATGCCTCTTTGTGAATGGCACCACAACAGTCTACTTAGGATTAACCCTTAGATCCTGTTTCAATGCACCAGTCTTGCACAATGTCCAGTGCATCTTGTGCCATATATCTAACTGTGTCAGTAAATTTCCCAAGTTTTACTATGACAAGGTCATCTGCGTATCCTTGGCAAAAGCATTGTCTGGAATTTGGTTCCTCAATGAGTTTGTTCACCATTAGATTCCACAATAACGGGCACAGAACTCCTCATTATGGACAGCCTCTAGTGGCGTTAATTACCATCTTTTCATTTATCATGGTAGCCTCTACCTTCCTTCCACTAAGCATGGCCCTAGTCCACTTACATACAGTGGTTCATGGTTCATAGGTCATGCACCTGTGCTGCCCATACCATGGAATCGAAGGTTGTGTTACTGAAACACAACAACCCCCCCCCCCCCCCCCCCCCCCCCCTTGATGTCGGGATGCTGCAGAGGGCAATTTCCTAAAAGTGAAATGCTTTCTCCATCCTCCCAATGCATTGATGGAGAGCTGTCTCACATGATTTACCTGATTGATATGCATGTTGGTTTGAATGTAGAGGGGCCCTAATTAGTGTCCTCTCCCCAACATATACATTAACCTGTTTTTCCAATGTTTTAAGAATGAAGGAGGAGAGACTGATTGGTTTCATATCTTTGGCCTTTGTATGATCAATTCTCCCTGACTTTGGAATGAAGACAACCTTCACTACCCTCCAGGCATTGGGAATGAGTCCTACTGCTAGGCTAACTCTGAATAACCTGCATAGGACTCTTACGAGATTCTCTCCTCTTGTTGCAGGAGAGCTGGTAAGATTGCGTCTGAGCCAGGTGACTTGAACAGTTGGAATGTTCCCACCACCCATTGGATTTTATTGAAGTCAACACACTCCTTGGCCGATTCCTAGTCCTCTCTTCGAGTGCCTGAGAACCATTGTCTCTCTGGGATCACATTCTGGTCTGTGTTATCAGCCAAAGCATATCGAGGAAAGTGAGTTTTTCAGTAGTAGTTCCAGCATCTCATGTGCTGTCTTTGTATATTCCCCGTCCTCCTTCCTCAGCGTACCTCTTGAATTAGTTGGTACTCTAGTGAGGATTCTGTGAAGTCTGCCTTGAGCAGTTGTGCTCTCCACTTTCTCAGAGAATGCCTTCCAGGATGCCTCCTTTGCTTGTCTAGTTGCAAGATTGTAGTTGACAGGGGCCTCCGATATTTTGCCCATTGTCCTTTACGTCTCTCAAGGTTAAACAGTCTTTGTACCTGTTTTCTTTGTGTTTCCAAGTTATTGTTTCCACCAAGACACACTCCTATGTGTGCACTTCTTGGTGAATGTGCATTTGTCCTGGTATGAAGTCACTATGGCAGAGGTAACAGCTTTTCCTACTTCCTCATACTCTATTGGATTCCTTATCAAGGTTTTAATTTCTGATAAACTTAAGTCCAGGTCCCTCCTATATTGTCTCCCAGTCTGTTTTCCTGGGATTCCTGTAGGCCATGGTCTGTCTGATTCCAATTTCAATCTTGAATTTAATGTACATGTGGTCCAATGTGGATGGTTCTAACGCCACATGTCGTTGTTTGACATAGCTGCCCATTATCATGGAACCAAAGGTTATGTCATTTACCTCTTTCCTTCTGCTATTCCTGAATGTAATTTCATTGCCCCTATTCAGGACCTCCAGGTTGTTAGACAAGAGAAATTCAAGAAGGTAATCACCTGTATTGTTGGTGTCCTTGATGCCCCACACTAGATTGTGGGCATTTGCGTCACATCCAACCAACAGTTGGTCACCTAGCCGATGGCAAGCTTCTGTCAGTCTCCGCACCTCCAAAGGAGACGGAGAGCTGTCTTTGTAAGGAAGGTATGCCGAGGCCAAAAAAATTTCCCTCGTGATACCTTCCTCATGTTGCTGCATCCTGATGGTCACTAGGTCCCTGGAGCAGAAATCCATCATTGGCATGAAAGAAATTCCATTTCTTATATAGATGTATATAAGTAGGGTTCTTGTATCAGGATCACATTCACTTCCTGTCTGCCCTGGTAGCAACGGCCCCTTTACTGTGCTGCAGATTAATCTGCAGCACCTTGAGTCTCTATCTTGGTGCCATCATTGCTTTTGAGGTCTTTGGTTATACTGACAGTCACTTGCAAGAACCCTAAAAACAATTTCAGGTCTTGCTCTCACATTGCCTTCAGGGACTTCTCTCCGACCTCCAGGGTTCGTCCTTCCAGTACAGCCTTCTGGTTGATTACTCTCCAGTCCTCTGTTGTGACTTTTGGGTTCTGGACCCCTGTTTTCTCAAACAGAGTCTTTGGAGAGACATCCTTAAGGATCTTTGGTACCCATATTGATACCTTTGCAGTTCTGTTCTTGTTAACCCTCCATGAAGGACATGGCCAAGCAGACATGCGACCTCCAATTCAGCTCTGAGGTTGTGAAATTGTCCAATGTCAAGGTAGCATTGCCATCCCCCTGTTCAGCTGTACAACAAGCCGTCAAACTCTCGCCTTAAGGGGTGAAGCCACCAGCCACACAACCGGTAGGCCTGAAAGGACAGAAGGAGTACTCCTGTGAAGACTTCCTCTATCCCTACAGCCAAACAACACCCGAATCTTCCTCTAACCAGAAAGGCTCGAAGAAGTCCACCAAACGCAAAAGGTCTTCTTCTTTGGCAAAGCAAAGAGCCTCTTGGATGGTGTCACCACATGATACCTCGGCCCAGGCAGCCACCATATCGCTGCTGCGCACCAACAACCGTTTTTCAGCGTTGGACTCCACAGATTGACCATACGAGCAAGCTGATGCTTCCGTGGACCCCATGGAGCAGGAGCCTCCTGCTTCTGTGCCCTGTAGTAGCGACTGTTCCACAGCTGTCACTCAGCAGCTGCTGAGATGACACCCCAACATCTCCTTCTCTTCGCGGATGATGCTGTAGTATACAGAGAAGTTGCAGCATTAGAAAATTGTTGCGAAATGCAGGAAGATCTGCAGGGGATCGGCACTTGGTGCAGGGAGTGGCAACTGACCCTTAACATAGACAAATGTAATGTATTGCGAATACATAGAAAGAAGGATCCTTTATTGTATAATTATATGATAGCGGAACAAACACTGGTAGCAGTTACTTCTGTAAAATATCTGGGAGTATGCGTGCGGAACGATTTGAAGTGGAATGATCATATAAAATTAATTGTTGGTAAGGCGGGTACCAGTTTGAGATTCATTGGGAGTGTCCTTAGAAAATGTAGTCCATCAACAAAGGAGGTGGCTTACAAAACACTCGTTCGACCTATACTTGAGTATTGCTCATCAGTGTGGGATCTGTACCAGATCGGGTTGACGGAGGAGATAGAGAAGATCCAAAGAAGAGCGGCGCGTTTTGTCACAGGGTTATTTGGTAACCGTGATAGCGTTACGGAGATGTTTAACAAACTCAAGTGGCAGACTCTGCAAGAGAGGCGCTCTGCATCGAGGTGTAGCTTGCTCGCCAGGTTTCGAGAGGGTGCGTTTCTGGATGAGGTATCGAATATATTGCTTCCCCCTACTTATACCTCCCGTGGAGATCACGATTGTAAAATTAGAGAGATTAGAGTGCGCACGGAGGCTTTCAGACAGTTGTTCTTCCCATGAACCATTCGCGGCTGGAACAGGAAAGGGAGGTAATGACAGTAGCACGTAAAGTGGCTTCCGCCACACACCGTTGGGTGGCTTGCGGAGTATAAATGTAGATGTAGATGTAGACTCTCCTCCAATGGAATGTTCATTGCCTTCGGTCCCACAAAAAGGATTTACGGCTGCTTTTAGCATCGCAGCGTCCTCTTGTACTCTGCCTTCAGGGAATGAAATTGCGCCTTCATGACCGCTTTGAGCTTTCACGTTTCTTACTGATTCATTTTGACTTCCCCCTGAGGTCGGCATTCCATCTCCTGGGGGCATCATGTTGCTCATAAGGGAAGACATTCATAGTCAACTCATCTCCCTGACTACAAATCTTCAAGTTGTTGCAGTTCGCCTTTCCTTTTCCCTCTTGACTTTTTCCCTCTGTACCATTTATGTCCCTCTGTCATTCGCTGTCACCAGGGCAGACTTCCTTCAGTTCATTGAGCAGCTACATCCCCCATTTTTGCAACTTGGTGACTTTAATGCACATCATCCCCATTGGAGTTCTCCCAGAACCTGTCAGATAGGTGCCGTCTTGGCTGACCTTCTTAACTAACTTATCCTTTTCTGCCTTAACACCAGAACACCCACTTCCTTTCTGATTCCTCGCACACCTATTCCCATTTGGACCTATCCTTGTGCACTGCCCAGTTTGCCTCTCGTCTTGAGTGGTTCGTTCTTTCTCACACCTACATGAGCGACCATTTCCCGTGTGCTATCCATTTGCTGACTTCTACCCCATCTGCGTGCATGCCCAAATGGCAGCTTACTAAGGCTGACTGGCAGCTTTACTCCTCCATGGAGACCTTCGAAGAGCAAGATTTCACCAGTTGTGATGACCAGGTGGAATATCTCACAAATGTTATCCGTAATGCTGCAGAACATTCCATTCCCCGCACTTCCTCTTTACCATGTCGTGTCCCAGTCCCTTGGTGGACTGAGGCGTGCCGCCATGCAATTCGTGTTTTTAACTACCATCCTACAATGGAAAACTGCATTCATTATAAACAGATGCACGCAAATTGTTGTCACGTTCTTCGGGATAGCAAAAGAGCTCGCTGGATTTCATCCACTTGTTCTTTTAACAGTTTCACCCCTATCTCTGTTGTGTGGGCCAAACTTCGACAGCTCTCTGGGACCAAGATCCATTCGGCCTGACACGATGTCATCGTGGACCCTATTGCTATCTCCAACACCTTGGGCCGCCATTTTGTGGAAGTTTCGAGCTCTTCCCACTTTCACCCTGCCTTCCTCCATCGGAAACGAGTGGAGGAGACTCGGGCGATACACTTCTCTTCTCCAAATCGTGAGTGCTACAGTGCTGCCTTTACTATGAGGGAGCTAGATCATGCTCTCAGTTCTTCCTGATCCGCTCCAGGGCCAGACGCTGTCCACATTCAGATGTTGCAACACCTTTTTCTTGCGGGCAAGCACTTTCTGCTTAACACATACAACCGCATCTGAGCAGAGGGTACATTTCCCAGGTGCTGGCATGAAGCCACAGTCATACCCATATTTAAGCCCAGTAAGTACAAAAACCTTCCTTCTAGCTACTGCCCCATCTCTCTTACCAGCTGCAAGGTGATGGAACGTATGACTCATGCACGGCTGGTACGGTGGCTCGAGTCTTGCAATTTACTGACGAATGCACAGTGTGGATTTTGAGTGCGGGGTTCTGCAGTTGACCATCTCGTTACTTTGTCCACCCATGTCATTAACGGTTTTGTGCGTAAATCCCAGACTGTAGCCATGTTTTTTGATTTGGGGAAGGCCTACGACACCTGCTAGAGAACTGGTATCCTCCGTACTCTTTACACGTGGGGCTTCCATGAGCGCCTGCCCTGTTTCCTTCAGACATTTTTAAAAGACCAAGTTTTCAAGGTGCTTGTGGGTCCTGCCTTGTCGGACACCTTTATCCAGGAAAAAGGTGTGCCTCAGGGTTCCGTCCTGAACATCATTATCTTTGTTATTGCCATTGCCCCTATAATGGCCTGTCTCCCACTGGGCATCTCTGGCTCTCTTTTTGTTGACAATTTCACCATCTATTGCAGTTCTCCACGGACCTATCTCACCGAGCAATGTCTTCAGCAATGTCTTGATTGTCTTTACTCCTGGAGCATTGTCAATGGCTTTTGCTTTTCCTCTGACAAAACAGTCTGTATGAATTTGTGGTGGTGCAAGTGGTTTCTCCCACAACTTTACACTTTGGGCCTGTTGCCCTTCCGTTTGTTGAATCTACAAAATATCTGGGGCTCATCCTCAATAGGAAACTCTCTTGGTCCTCCCATGTGTCTTACCTGGCAGGTTGCTGTATTCGGTTCCTCAGTGTCCTATAAGTCCTCGATAATAATTCCTGGGGTGCTGATCGAACCGCCCTCCTCCATTTGTACCGGTCCTGTGCCTGTTCGAACCACAACTATGGGTGCTTTGTTAATGTGTCTGCCCGTCCATCCCTCTTACGTCGTCTCAACGCTATCCACCATTGTGGCATCCATTTGGCCACAGGTGCCTTTTACATTAACCCGGTTGAGAGTCTGTATGCTGAAGCTGATAAACTACCACTGTCCAACCACTGCTACTTTCTCCTCAGAAGGTATGCATGCCATTTGTCTGTCATGCATGGCCACCCATCGCCAGTATGGGGCGTATCCTTTTTCTCTGTTACTTCCTGGAGTCCACTTTCGGCACTTGCTACTGCGGCTTATCTTCACAGTACCTGCAACTATCCCGGTGGGTGTGAACCCTTCACCGCCTTGGCTTTCATGAAGTGGCCCATGTTAACTTTGGCCTTAATTCACTTCCTAAGGACACTACTCCAGCCTCGGTCTATCGCCTTCAGTTTCACAACCTTTGCTTTGTGATTGTACCTTTGTATACACTGATAGCTCTCAGACTGATTGTGGGGTTGGGTGTGCCTTTGTCATTGGCACCCATGTCTTTCGATATCGGCTTCTGGGAAACTGCACCGTATTTACAGCTGAGCTCTTCCCCCTGTATCAGGCCATGGAGTACATCTGGAGAGACAGCCTTTTCAATTGTGTCCTCTGCTCAGACTCACTCAGCGCCCTTCAAAGTCTTTGTGCAATGTACACCGCCCATCCCTTAGTGTAGCAGGTCCAGGAAAACTGTCACTTGCTCATTCTTGTTGGAGCCAGTGTGATGATTCTGTGGTTCCTGGTCATGTTGGTCTGCCAGGAAACGAGGCTGCTGACGCCACTGCCAGGGCTGCAGTCCTCATATCTCAGCCTGTGAGTTCCTGTATTCCCTCCGATGATCTCTGTGTTGCCGTCGGACAGGAGGTGGTGTCCCTATGGCATTGCCAATGGTCCTCGCTTCGCAGGAATAAGCTCTGGCTTATTAAGCCTCTTCCAGCAGCTTGGACAACCGCCCCCAGCCCTCCCGCAGGAGTAGGTCATTTTAAGTAGGCTGCGTATTGGGCAGTGCCTTTTTAGCTATCGTCATTTGATAAGTGGCGCTACTCTACCACTTTGTACACATTGTGCTCAAGTTTTAACTGTCCGCCACTTCCTGACAAAAATTCAGATGGCTCTGAGCACTATGGGACTCAGCATCTGAGGTCATCAGTCCCCTAGAACTTAGAACTACTTAAACCTAACTAATCTAAGGACATCAAACACATCCATGCTCGAGGCAGGATTCGAACCTGTGACCGTAGCGGTCGCGCGGTTCCAGACTGAAGCGCTAGAATTGCTCGGGCACACCAGCCAGCTGCTTCCTGACAGACTGCCCATTTTTTAACCATTCACACTGCTGCTTGGGTTTGACGTCTTGAGTTATCGGCCATTTTAAAAAATGACGCGCAGGCCTTCGACCGCATTTTACTTTTTATCTGCAAAAGCAATATGGCAAAGGCCATCTAATTTTTAGTTTTGAGCCTCCGTTTCTGTATGGTGTCCTTCTTCTTCTTCTTCTTCTTCTTCTTCTTCTTTTAAGTGCTTTTTCCATGCACTTTTGCTGTCTTCTATTATGTACATTGGGACTGGTGTATAGTCATTTTTTAACTTCTCTCTGTCTTCATATTCTATAGTTTTGACTGGGCGCATATGACCCCATTTGTTATTTTTCACCCTAAAGAAAAACAAAACCAAGCACTATAAAGAGGACACCATCCACCATCGACAGCCATTGGCTTAAACAGAAGAAAGTGTGAATTTTGGCAGGTGTTACTGATGCTTACTGTAGAAACCCCGATTTGATAGGTAGCATTTCTCCTTTGTAGTATGTCATCTCCACTGGAAACTTTTGCTATACTGTGGGGGTTCCAGAAGTAATTCATTCCTTTCCTAGAGGTAGAGGGGCCGAGTTCTCCAGCATGGTACCTCTATTACTTGTTTTTATTCAGTTGGCCATCCACTATTATTGCAGAAGTTTAGATAAGCCAGAGTGCTTGTTACTGTAAATGGTATTTCATATGTTTGGTGATTTTGCATTACGGAATAAAACAACTTGATAACATTAAATTTTGTCACAAATTATTATAGGCAACAGAGTTTTCCCTCTGTGATATTTTACTGTTCCCTGGAATGAAAATAACCTGATTGGAAAGCTCGTTTTGGATGTAGAACATGGGAAACTAAAATCTGTGAACACATAATACAGTTGTTACAAAAGTGGTCACTCTTAACTGATGTTTCCTCATGGACAACGCTTTATCACCGGATTCAAATCAGTGTGTAGTGACAGCACCTAAAGGCATTGACTTGTAGTCTCAGAAGTTTTCACCGTGCGATCTTAGCTGTTGAATAGACCAGCATCTACAAAATCATGATTTTCATTTCATTTGTCCTCCCTTTTACACTACAGGGTGAACATTGATAAAACTGCTGGGGGGGGGGGAGAGATTCCTGACCGGAAATGAAGAAAGAAAGGTCATATGAACATACGTCTAGAAATGCATCGTTGTCACGGTAGATGATGCTATGAATGGAAGTACCTCTGACCCTGTATCGTGTTTTCCTTATGCATTGCAGGTTGTGTGATTGACACAGCATACTGTAAGTAACAGAACGGTCTAGTATTCTTGTTGGGAACAAGCTGAGATGGTGTTTGTGTATGGTCAAGCAGATGGAAAAGGTTTGGAGGCAGAACTCAGTCCTCCAGATCTGGTGTACGCACAGTCCACCACCTCCTTGACGTCCGTCTGTCAGAAAGATCTGTGATCATGCAAATGCCCAAAAAGGGCTTGAAATGTGTGATGTGGAAATGTATGATGGGGTTGGTGTCTGTGAGGGTACTTGTTTTGGTACAGCCGTGCTGCCTCTCAACCATTTCCGTCTGCTTGACTGTACACAAACACTTGTTACTTACATGAGTACTGCTTACAGTATGCTGTGTCAGTCACACAGCCTGCAACACACAAGAAACACAGTTTGTAGGTTCTTTTAATGCTCACCCTGTATATTATGTAGAGCTGATTATGAATTATGTGGAACAGTAGCAGAGAGAAACAGTTTTGGACTAATTGTGTACATTATCCGATAAGAAGTACCCAGACACTTTGCTTGGAACACTTTGTGGGATTTCTGAATGTTGGTGGAGGAATGGCAGCCCATTCTTCCTCAAGAGCCAAAACCAGATAAGAAAGTGGGGTTTGGAGCAAAAGTGACATTCTAAAAATATCCCAAAGATGTTGCTTAAGTTTAGGTTAGGACTCTGAACAAGCCAGTCCATTTCAGGAATGTTAATGTCCACAAATAGGTGCCCCACAGATGCTGCATGGTCACGCTGATACAAGCAGTCATCATCTCTGAACTCTTCCTCTACTATACATGGTATAGAATGCTGTTAAATGTTTTCTTATCATTCCACACTTAGAACTTGCTTCACAAATTGCCTGCACTGTCCTGACCTACCTTGATACGGAGGATGTGGCTATTCTCCTGGCAGCACATTCTCCTCAGCTCTCAGTCGTTGAAAACACCTTGTCATGGCTTACAAAGGGATGGGTACGCTATCACTCCCAACCACTACAATTAGTGAACACTGGCATATAGCTCAGGCATCATGGAATGACAAACTCATGTATGTCATCTGAGGTCAGTTCGAATTGATGCTCAGATGGATTAAAGCTGTAGTTGCTGTGAGAAGTGGCAGATCTGTGTGCTAAATCTCACACCTTTATAAGTCCAAATTACCTACATATGTAATCATGTATTCTTCATACTGTACGTATATACACAATAAGCAACATTTTGTTGTTTGCTGTCCTTTGTGGACTTGCAGTTGTAATGATGGATAGTACTGTATCTGTATCACTCACATTTTCAGAGATACAAATTTAAACTGTATTTCCCACTGTAAAGGAACATTTAGAAGCGGATTTCAGCAATTGTGCTCTTGCTTTTCTACCTTTAATTTCAATTCCTGTATTTTCATTGAGTGCCTGAACCGTAACATTGGAGCCACTGACAGGCTTTACATATAATGAGAATTTCTTTGGGTTTTGTGAGAGGTCTTTCTAAAAGTTTCTGCAGTGGTGGTTGTTAAAGGTATAATTACATATTCCTCTTGTAATAGCCAAACACATATCAGTGTCTTTCTATCTAGATGCCGTTTGTTTAGAAGTGTCTTTAATAGTGATGGTATACCATGGAATGTCCCTATGTATCCAGTGCTCGTCTAACTATTCTTCTAAACCTGAGCCACAGTCCTTCTAGATGCTCCTGCCCAGAGATAAATGTGTCATAGGTTCCAATGTATGGTATGAAACTCTACCAAATATAATGTGTCCAGATATTGTGGTCCAAAATCTTAGAACATATGTGTGACCATTCAGTTAATTTTACAATGTGATACCTGCACTGAACAGTAATAATGAAATGTTAATGGGTTCACCATGAAGCTGAAATGTGAGACTATTAGAAGTGAAAGAGACTTTTTTTCTAACTGCACAGAACATGAAGTGTTGTATTGAACTTTTTGTATACTAGAACAAAAATATTTGTTGAAATACTAAATTTGGAAATGAATTAACCATGCTTTGTATTTTTTTTCTTTCTCTAGGGCTCGCTGTATAATATATATCATTATATGACATGATTATTAGTAAGATGTTCCAGAATAGCTGCTTATAATAACTAATCTTTATTCACGACAGATTGTTTCAGCGTTTATCACCATTGTCTAAGCTGATGTGACCCCCATATTATGTCATTAGTGAACTGTCTTCTAACAGTCACTGTTTGAATAAGATGGTAATTTATGTAAATACATTGAAAATAATGTGTTAATTATGGTTTGACAGTAATTTGACAGTTCAACACTTACGCCACTGTAGTCTCTCTCTCTCTCTCTCTCTCTCTCTCTCTCTCTCTCTCTCTCTCACACACACACACACACACACACACACACACACACACACACACACACATTCACACACACACACAGTGCCATAAAAGTTGAACTGTCAAACCATAATTAACATATTATTTTCAATATATTTATGTAAGTCACCATCTTATTAAAACAGTGACAGTTATAAGACAGTTCACTAATGATGTAATTTGGAAATCACATCAGCCTATATATACTTGACAATGGTGATAAATACCAAAACAGACTGTTGTGAATAAAGATTAGTTATTGTAAGCAGCATCTTTCTAATAATCATGTCACTATCTTGCTTCATATACTGCGTATTATGTATTGTAGGTAACAAAACTTCCTTGGCAACTTTAGTAAGGTCTGCCATGCATATTACCTGGTAGTTTCCCCATCTGAACAGTTCCACACACTTCAGAGTACATGCATTTTCCTTCGTACCAGTCATTTATATGAATTCTGATGTGGAAGCAGCTTTAATGTAACCAAACTTGAGCATTAGTTTCTTATTTCTCATATCTCACTGCAGTCTAATTTTGGAACAGTACACGGTATTACATTTGTTTGGGATCTCGAATTGAAACATAATCCACGTTTATTTATTTACAGTTTAGGATACTTATAAAATAAAGCCTTTGTATTGTTTGTTTGTGTGTAATGTGGTAACTGCATACTTGCATGACAACCTTTTTCTCTTCTTTGTTGTGATTCATAAATTAGCTAACATTGCATACTTTTGTCATTTTAGGAACTGGACTTGAATCATCAGAGAATAAGAAAACTTGAGAACTTGGAGCCCCTTACTAAGATAGAACGACTGTATTTTCGATGGAATCTAATTAAAAAAATTGAAAATTTACATACCTTAATTACATTGAAAGAGCTTGAGCTGTATGATAACCAGATCACAGTCATTGAAAATTTGGATACACTTGTCAATCTGGAGTAAGTGTTCTGATTCATATGTTTAAAAAAATTTCAAGAATTACACAGGACTGAGAGTTAGCCCATTTTTGCAACCATATAATAAAAATAATGTTTTAGAATTATTTATAGAACTTAAATACTGCTGATGTACAAGTTGAGCTTTGGTTCACCTGTCCATTTACCAGTTAAAGTTCCTTGCCTTACCACTGTTTGCAAGTATTTTTTTATGTTTTGGAAGGTATTATATTTGAGACGGTCAACATTTGAGCTATGTGTAATTTGTTCTGCTTGATGCCTCATTCTACGGGATTTGATGTCACTTAACGTTATCATCACTCTCCATTTCATTCTTTTTGTACCATTTGAAAACAGTAGCATGATTGAAAAGGTTTAATTTCAGTTAATTGTTATTACTTTTTTTTCTCCACAGGATTTTGGACTTGTCCTTTAATAGGATACGTGAAATAGGAGGCTTACAAAACTTGCAGAAACTTGAAAAATTGTTTCTCAGTTCTAATAAAATTGCAAAAATTGAAAATGTTAACTGCTTAAAGAAATTAGTTCTTCTCGAACTTGGAGATAATAAATTGCGGGTGAGTTAAGACTTATGTAGTGCCTAACATTAATACATTCTATGCTTTATATATATATGTAATAGAAAGTGTGGAATGTTATTTGTTTTACTTTGATTGATGGAAGTGTTTCTTTTTTTGTGAATATACTAAAAGTTTTGTAAATGAAGAATTTAAAAGTCACAGTTGTTGCATAATTGATTGTAGTAACAGGGAGAATGTTTGTATTAAGCTCATGGAAATATGGCAGATGAGCAGAATTTAGTAGCAGAAACCCAGAATTCACTATCTTTGTACTGTCTTATTGAATGATTCCTTACAGTGAACATTTCCAAAATAGGATCTCTTACAGGTTTAGTGGATGTACTGTAATAAAATAACTGTCAGTTTATCAGTAGGCCTCAGTCTGAAGAAACAAATATTTTGCTTCAATGTAGTGCCTAATTTTTCAGAAAGACAAAACTGATGACACCATAGGTTTCATTTATTTAAAAAACGTTTCATTCTTTAGATGTGACAGTATGGCTAGAACAGTGACCAAAATTGCAAAGGAAATACTAGGCATGTGTGAAGTATGTTGATTTCATTCCATACCATACAAAGAGTAAATATACAGGGAACTGCCCCTTTATTCATGTTATTATTTATTTACTACTACTATTACTATTATTATTATTATTTTGGTTCTGCAATGTCTAATACAGTTTTTGTGTGTATTGTATCTGCTTGCGTTGCTTTGAATGTTTTGTTCATTGAGTATATGTTGCTCATTCACAGTAATATTATTGTATTCTGTTGTTTCAGAAAATAGAGAACCTTGAGGGGTTAGATACCTTACGACATTTGTACCTTGGGAAGAACAAAATTACAAAAATTGAGAACCTGGAGTCACTAAAGCAACTAGAGATCCTTAGCCTACAGGTATTTCACAAATTAAATGAAAAAGTTTAACCTTAGGTATTACTTGTTACACTGAAAATAAATTTTATTGTCACAGTAAAGATTTGGTTTTTTTCTTGGTAGTCCGTAATGTATGTTAGATTACTCATAAACAAAATGAATATAGAAAATCTCACTTAACTTTGGAGTACTTGGGGCAACACACACTTTTACTATTGTCTGCGTGCTTCTCATCCAGCAGATTAAGTTGTGTGTATTGAATGGTGTGGACTGAATACTAACCCTCTAAAAAATTATTACCTTTTTTTCTTTCAAATGTGGGGAGAAGTGAGCTGTACCATGAAGTTGTTTAAAAACTAGAGAAAAAAAAGTACCTTAGTTTGTAACTTTTTTCAGGGCAGTTTATAGTTCTCTGCATCTTCCTAAATGGAGAGCAATAACAGATGGAATTATTAGCTGCATATTTGAAGGCCAGGCTAAACTAGAGTTTTTCACGTCCTCTCCAAAGAAAAAGAAAGCTTTGTGATAATATGTGTATATTTGTAGGATAGGTGTGATTTAAGATAACTGATATGTTGCATAACTGTTGACAGAATTATGAAATTTTACTCTATCTCACAACATAGTTGATCTGTAGCAGTCCTACTGCACTAATTATAAATCCTCCTGATAAAAGTGCTAAAAATTATGATAATACATATTGTCTTTGATAGTGGCATAAACTTCCAGGTAGTACACAACTCAGCCCATCACAAGATATAACAATACCAATTTAAATACTGTTTTGCCACGCGGGTTAGCCGCATGGTCTGAGGCATCCTGTCACAGACCGTGCGGCTCCCCACGTCAGAGGTTCGAGTCCTCCCTTGGGCATGAGTGTGTGTGTTGTCCATAGAATAAGTTAGTTTAAGTTAGATTAAGTAGTGTGTAGGTTTAGGAACCGATGACCTCAGCAGTTTGGTCTCATAAGACCTTACCAAAATTTCCAAATTAAATACTGTTTTACTCCACAGCCAAAAAATAGTTACAACACTCACATTTTGTGGCCAAATTTTGCCTTCGGGAGATGAAAAGAGTAGAACCACAAAAGAAATGTATAAAAGTAAAATTAACACACTACCTAGCTTTTGAAAGTAGTATTTACTGCCTTGAGGAGCAGAGAGAGAGGTATGTTAGAGGAGATTAAGAGACAAGGACAACTCCCTGAGACTCCAGGATGAGATAGACCCACTTGCGGTGAGGATGGGGGTTGACAAAAATGGAAGGGAGCCATCTGAGAGAGTAGGTTGGAGATAATACATTGATATGCGTTGTGCCAGGGCTGAGTGAGAAGTAAACTGCCTCCCACCTATCCCATTCTCCTATAGGGGAATATTAGTTCCGAAGACTAGGTCATGTGTCACGTCCTGAATATAAGTATTATCAGACATTTTGTTTTATAATTTGTTAGTTTTCTTAACTGAATCTTCTTCTTCTTCTTCTTCTTCTTCTTCTGTGGGAGCTCTACAGCCCTTGCTGAGCTTTGGCATCTTTAATGGTTTTCCTCCACATTTCTCAGTTGTTTGCTGCTCTTTTCCACCCACAGACTCCCATACTGGTGATATCTACTATTATGTCATCAATCCATTTTCTCTTGGGTCTCCCTTTTGGCCTAGCTGAATGGATCACACCTTTCACAATTTTCTTTGGAATTCTATCCTCTGCCATTCTCTTCATGTGTCCCAGCCATCATATTCACTGTTGCAGCATATTCTCCAGCCTTCTTCTTCCCTTATTGGACCATAGATTTTGCATTGTATTTTCCGCACAAAGGTTCCTAGTGCATTTTTGTCATGTTCTGTCAACATCCATACCTCTGACCACCTATACGTGATCACTGGGTGAACTAGGGCATAATATATTTGTGGTTTTGTTTTTCTTGTAACAAGGCTATTTCTGAAAAGTTGCATATTTGCAAAGTAAGCTCTGTTTCCTGTTTATATCCTTTCCCTTATGGCCTTTCCAATACTGTTATCATTTGCTATAAGGGCTCCCAATTAGCTAAAAGAGGACACTCCTTTGAAGTATTTACTGTTTATGTTCAGATCTTTAGGGGTTCTTTGGCTTCAGATTGTGACATTACCATACATTTTGTTTTGTTTTCATTCACATTGAGGCCAATTTGTAATGCTTCTGTTTCCATTGCCTGATATGTTTCTTGGAGTGTATTGATATTTCTTCCTACAATAGTAAGGTCATGAGTGTACACACATATCTGGCTAGTTTTCATAAATGTGACGCTCTTTTGTTGATTTTATGTACTACACTGTGCAGGGCTGTATTGAATAGAACAGTGGAGTGACACTCCTATCACCTTGCTTCATGCCTTTATTAAAGTCAAATCTTTCACTTGTTCTGCTAAAGACCTTTACTTTTGTTCTTGTCTACATCATTGTTATTCTGACGAGTCTTACTAGCTTAGCACATACACAAACTTCTTCCAGTACTTTATATAGTTCTTGCTGGATTATGCTGACAAAAGCTTGTTTGAAGTTGACGAATAGGAAATGCAGATTTACATCATATTCATAGAACTTTTCCATCAGTTGTCATACCACAAATGTTTGATCAGCTGTTCCTCTGACTGGTCAAAAGCCACACTGATAGTCCCCTAACCATCTCTTCTACGCACTTCTGTATACTTTCGTTTAATATATTTGTGAAGCTCTTACAGGCTGTGATTAGGAGTGTTACACACTGTAGTTTTCACATGCTGTTCTATTCCCTTTCTTATAACTGGGGATTATTATTTCATTTTTCCAATTATCTGTCATAGTTTCTGTTTCCCATATACATGATATTAATGTGTGCGGTTCCTTTATTACAGCCTCTTCACCAGCTTTTATTAATTCTGGGATTATGCTGTCTTTCCCAGGGCCTCGATTGTTTTTTGTTCACCTTCGTTTTGATATTGTTCACTTTGTCTCACCAACCAAAAAAATAACATTCTTGATGTCTTTATCTTGGTTGAAAAAGTTGTAAAAACATGTTGCTCAAAATTTTATCTATCTTGCAATTAATTGTCTTTGTGAATATACATCACAAATATCATTAATGTGCCAAAAGATTAAAAACTTTCTAAAGCAAAGATCGCACAAATATTTATTTATTTAAAACAACCGACAGACTTTGCCATCATCTTCAAGTCTGTAACAAAGTGCATTTACATGGAATATGTCTCATAAAATGAGATAAGATGTACTATTTAAGATAAAAGTTGTAATGTTTTTGTGATGTAACAATCATTTGTGAGCAGTGTCTATATGGGCATGGCCATTTGCATACCAAACTAAAACTTTTATCTCAAACACTACATCTTAACTCATGTTATGAGACATTTTCCTTGTGTGTGCACTTTGTTACAGACCTGAAGATAACAGCAAAGTCTATCACAACCAGTTGTTTTAAATAAAGAAATACAGGGTGTACATAAAGTTCAGGAACACTTTCAGTTATTTGTTGTACAAGAACCAAACATTGTACTGATATCATACACGTGTCATTTTGAAGAGAACCCTTAAAGTTTTTTTCGTGTATACCGACACCGCTTAGTTTGGTAATTTGCTGATAGTCAGCACTAGTCGCAAACGTGGCGAGTTTGGGTTTGGAGCGAGCTGTTTCATGAAATGGCCTCCCCAGTCACCAGATCTCACTCCGTGTGACATTTTTTTCTGTGGGGACACGTTAAAGATCTGGTGTATGTACTACCTCTACCTTATGATGTAGCAGAGCTCCGGGAGAGAATACGGGAAGCGACTGCCGCAGTCGACGATGCCATGCTAGGACGGGTATCACAAGAATTCGATTAGAGTATTGACGTCTGCTGGGTCACTCATGGTTCGCATATCAAATGTTTGTTCAGATTTTCTCTTCAAAATGCAATATGTATGACATCTGTACAATGTTTAGTTCTTGTGCAATAAATAATTGAAAGTGTTTCCAGACTTTATGTAGGCCCTGTACTTATGTGATCTTGGATATAGAAAGTTATTAGCAAGTAAAACATATTGCTCCTTCTGTCTTCTCAAAACGAGACAATTCAATCAAAGTGTCAAAAGATATTGTAAGTGAAGGATTTTATTGAGTCAATAATATTGTCACACTATTTCTTCTTCAGGAATCTAATCTTTGTGTTCTTCTTTTTATATATGTTCTAGAGTAATCGTATTACTAAAATTGAGAATTTGGAAGAACTTACAGCTTTGGATCAGTTGTATTTGTCAGAGAATGGTATCTCTGTGATGGAGGGTCTTGAGCACAACAAGCAACTTTCAACCTTAGATATAGGAAGTAACAAAATACAACGCATCAGCAATACAGAGCACTTGGAAAGGCTCGAAGAGTTTTGGGTAAGTTTGTTCTCTTTCCTTACAGGGAGATTTAGTTACAATTTTACTTTTTGTTTTACATAAGATACAGTGTGCCCCAAGAGGAATTGTCAATATTCAGGAATAGAACAGAAACAGTCATTCGAAGCTAAGTAGTCCAGTAAACATGGGCACTAAAATACATACCTCAAGAACTACGAGCGCTTCTTCAGCCTTGATACTGTGAAATAAATCTCTTCTACTGCAAGCTCTTTGGTGTCATATTTTGGGAGGAGGTAATGTAGACCAAAACTAGAAAAAATTGTCTAGTAAATGTGGGCTGTAACATGCAATACTTTATGAGCTATGAGGACTTGTTCAATAGAAGGGCTTTGTTTCACAGTATCAGACATGAAGGAACTACTCATAGAGGATGCATTGCAGAGCCGACTAGACTTTTTTCATGCAAATGATTGTTCTTGTTGTAATCCTGAATACCCACCATTCCACCATTGGTTGGCCATATGTCCCAGAAATGTCTTCTTTCCATATCACCCAGCAACTGTTCCTCTAAGGCAGTCTCTTTGCGTGCTCCAGAGCTATGTCTCTGGGCGTATCCATACACTAGATGGGTCGCTCAAACTGTTCTCCGGCCAATCAAATTATTGTTCAGCATCCTTATCACATGTTCTGGGTCACCCACAGTTCCCATGGCTGGACAACCATGTGCAGACATAATTGTAGATGGAATTCCTTCACTGGCAAACTCCATGTTACCAATTAAGAATAGATACCGTATGTTCTGTACATTTGTCACCTTCGCCTGCGCTAAAATTTCCTTCCACTTCAGTGTGACCTTTCGCACATTTCCTTCTGCAGGAAAGCACATGCAAGTGCCAAAAAGACATTCACAGCAAGTATTCTTTCCCTTAGCAAACTGCATATTGTCATTTCACATTAGCATCTGATAAAAACATTCTGGTGTATGATAGCATGGGTGTCCCAGGAAGGGGGATGCTCTCTCCTGTTGGCCTGTTGGCACCAGCCTCTGTCTCCCACAGGGGAGGCCAGGGACTGGGACCAGGAGTGGCAAGACCTCTATTGTGCGATTGATTATAATATATTAAGAATAAAATGGATGAGTTAATTTATGGTAAGCTCCAAACTGGTTCTGTAACATTACTCAGGATCTGTCACCTTCTGCACCTTTCCCACATAATGCACTGTGTATATAAAGGCTTGTAAAAGTATAAAATAGTTGCTGTGTGAAAATTAGAATGCAGCAAAGCAAGCACTGTATGCTTTGACCCACATTTGGTTGTACTAGTAAGAACTCTCAGTTCTTGGATATATATTCAATTTCTTTTGGATCTTGAGGACTGAATTCTGTCGTTTGTTGATCAGGATATGCTGTTATACATATTTTAATAACTGAATAAGTAATAATGAGGAACAAAAGTTTTGAAGGATATTCCCATGTGATATTAAGCTGTGAACAATGTTGCGACTTTTAAGTGGAAACCAGAGATCTAGATTAAATACTTAACAGAAACAGATTATGTTTGATCTTTCCTGTATAGCATTTTCCTCATTATTTTTTGGTTCCTTCCTTTGTGCTGTAATGGTAAACTGTTTAATGGTATAGAAACATATTTCTATATCTCTGTTATGTTGAATGATTTCCAGAGAGATGAAATCTCAGTAACCTAGTGTACAAAATACCTCACTTCCCTTGAAAAATTGCTTTGCTTCCATTACTCATATTTCTTGAGGCTCCTCCTCCTCCTCTTAGCTACTCCTACTACTACTACTACTACTACTACTACTACTACTACTACCTATTCTTTCTTTCATTTGTGATTATTTTAATGTTTGTTAAAGGTAAGCCTGTTGTCAGTCTTACTATTTGTTATACAGTAGATTACACTGACAGGGTGTATACACTCCAGGACAATCGGGAAGTCCAGGAAAACCCGGGAATTTTTTATCTGGGAGAAAACTGGGAATTGCGAAAATTTTTCATTGTTTTAGTCTTCAGTAAAATTTTTGTAGTTTTGGCTGATAAGAACTGACAGTCTAACAAAGAATTTTACTGTATCCCACTTCTGCAGAATAATACTTCAGCTATAAAACATAAATGGGGGGAATAAAACCAAAATAAAACTTAAGTTGCAAAGGAATTGCGCCATTTACAACAACAAAAACACAGTGCGCACACACGCACTTGCCAAAAGCAAAATATATCAAAGGGTTTAGGGCGAAGACAGTTGAATACTTCCTAACAGCAAACTGCTTCCGATGAGCGTGATGTCTCAACTATTTACATTAAGTTCATTTTGAGCAGTTGCCAGTGGGCTTATACACATGTCCAGTTGAGTTTCATGTGAGCAGTACCTTCTCCTGCTTCTCGGTAGTAAGATGCAGTTATGCTACCCAGAAAAATTTATCTGACGTGCCCAAGCTGCCTCATTGGTGCCTGCACAGGGCAGTCTGGGTTGTAGTGGGGAGGGGGGTAGTGTCCCATGTCTACTTTTAGTGATTTTGCTGCTTTCCCTTTGTTTACAGCTCACACACCAAATGAAAATAAAACTGATTTATGTGGCCAGGAGCTATCAAGTGAATTAAAATACATTCCCGTAATTACAGAAGGCTAAAATACATTATTAGTTTCAGTTATCTGATTTTATTTTATTTCCACATTTTTGGCTGTCGAGCATTAATTCCCTTGCACAACAGTGAGGTTATTTGTGTCGGTTTGCTAAATAAATGTGGCTTTTATTAATCTTTTCCACAGATGCAGTCAGTTTATGAGAAACGTAAGTGTTTCATTCCACACTATTGGCTAGTTTCAACTCTTAACTGAATTTCAAGTGCACATTTTTATCTTCTGGCACCTGTGGCATTATGCCATATGAAGAACCAAACGTGAGACAATACAGTACTGATACTCCAAAAAAATTTGCTTCTCAAAAAGCACACTAAAAGCTTAATATCAGGTTCGACCTCTTCACTGTGAATCTGGACATTCGAATGTGCCCTTTAAGCTGAATTATGCAGTTTAGAATGGTATACAAAATTCCTTTTCTTGTGGAGTATCCCGTCATATCCTATTTCTTTTATGACTTTGTGTAAGATCTCCTAAAGCTACGTGTGTTACGAACATATAGGTCGCAGGAAAATATTGTGAATGGTTCTTCAAAAAGCATTATTTTCAAAGGAAATTTCATTTCACACAAGATGAGTTACGTCATGTCTGAGAATGTGCAATAAATTTCTTAAATCAAAGAGTTTGACTTTCATTTCAAACTTAACACTTCGAGTACCAGCCGCTTAGAATAATTTTAAGCCCAGAAGACAAGACATTAATGTTGAGGTTTGAATAACACTTAGGCGGTTTGTTGTTCTACTTATTTTTATTTGTATGAACTAGTTTTTGGCTTATTAGGCCATATTCAGATAACTGCTGGCTATTGTTTACAAGGAGCTTGTATTGTTACGAACCAAACATTCTGGACTAAGATAGAATGCACTTGCATACGATCTTTAGTTGTGGTATTGTCTTTGGAATTGTCAAATGGGTCTTTTGACGAGCCGGGCCATATCAACAAGGCTGACAACTTAAACGCAGCTGGAGATTAAATAAATCAGACTCCACCTTTGTTGAACATGTGCTCAAAGGAGGACACAAATATTTAACACAGACAGAAGTGCTACATATAGACAACAAAGGCAGAAAACTCAGCCGACTAGAAGCACAAACAAAATTAACAAACGCTTAGCCCTAAATCCCCAGCTGGTTCTAAGTGGCCAATTGCAACTGAACACATCACCACTCTTAAACTTAACACGTTAAAGTAAACCTGCTACTAACCCAATAGTAAACAAATTCACATCCCAATTTAATGTAATATCCCTTATTTGTTTACATTCCTGACTCAATGTAATATTTTGGTATATATTAACGCACAATTTTTCTAATAACAAAATGTAACCCCGAAAGAAAACATCGCTGTTGTACACCCAACAATTAGTGTCCAGTACAACTGTTCACAACAAATGCCAAAAAATTGTAATTTTGTAATAATATGTATTCTGAATAATTCTAATTGTTGTCATACATGGTGCTGACAAACCATAAAGTGTGATTTATTAAGTTAAAGAACAGTTTTACAGAACAAAAAGTCAAAAGACCCATTTGACAATTCCAAAGACAATACCACAACTAAAGATCGTATGTAAGTACATTGCATCTTAGTCCAGAACGTTTGGTTCGTAAGAACACAAGCTACTTGTAAACAATAGCCAGTAGTTATCTGAAGATGGCCTAATAAGCCAAAAACTAGATCATCATCATCATCATCATCATCATTTAAGACTGATTATGCGTTTCAGCGTTCAGTCTGGAGCATAGTCCCCCTTATAAAATTTCTCCATGATCCCCTATTCAGTGCTGATATTGGTGCCTCTTCTGATGTTAAACCTATTACTTCAAAATCATTCTTAACCGCATCCAGGTATCTTCTCCTTGGTCCGCCCCGACACCTCCTACCCTCTATTGCTGAACCCATGAGTCTCTTGGGTAACCTTGCTTCTTCAATGCGTGTAACATGACCCCACCATCTAAGCCTGTTCGCCCTGACTGCTACATCTATAGAGTTCATTCCCAGTCTTTGTTTGATTTCCTCATTGTGGACATCCTCCTGCCATTGTTCCCATCTACTAGTACCTGCAATCATCCTAGCTACTTTCATATCCGTAACCTCAACCTTGTTGATAAGGTAACCTGAATCCACCTAGTTTTCGCTCCCATACAACAAAGTTGGTCGAAAGATTGAACGGTGCACAGATAACTTAGTCTTGGTACTGACTTCCTTCTTGCAGAAGAGAGTAGATCGTAGCTGAGCGCTCACTGCATCAGCTTTGCTACACCTCGCTTCCAGTTCTTTCACTATGTTGCCATCCTGTGAGAATATGCATCCTAAGTACTTGAAACCCTCCACCTGTTCTAACTTTGTTCCTCCTATTTGGCACTCAATCCGTTTATATCTCTTTCCCACTGACATTACTTTCATTTTGGAGATGCTAATCTTCATACCATAGTCCTTACATTTCTGATCTAGCTCTGAAATATTACTTTGCAAACTTTCAATCGAATCTGCCATTACAACTAAGTCATCCGCATATGCGAGACTGCTTATTTTGTGTTCACATATCTTAATCTCACCCAGCCAGTCTATTGTTTTCAGCATATGATCCATAAAAAATATGAACAACAGTGGAGACAGGTTGCAGCCTTGTCTTATCAATGAAACTACTCTGAACCATGAACTCAATTTACCGTCAACTGTAACTGCTGCCTGACCATCCATGTAAAGACCTTTAATTGCTTGGAAAAGTTTGCCTCCAATTCCATAATCTTGTAGAACAGACAATAACTTCCTCCTAGGAAACTAGTTCATACAAATAAAAATCAGTAGAACAACAAACCGCCTAAGTGTTATTCAACCCTCAATATGGAATTGTTCTATCAAGAAGCAACGGAAGAATCCATAAATAAGAGACATTAATGTCATTGTTTAAAATTTTAATGGCACATTTGTGTGATGTATCTTAAAGTGTAACTCACGCTAAAAAGACCAATATTGTATGTGAAATCTTAGCTTTTCATGTAGTTACACTATGTACATTAATTTGAACCATTATTTTTTCCTCTATGTGTATTCACTTGACATAACAGTGATGTTGCTAATGGCTGCTACATCATGTGTGCTAAGCTCTGAATGTCTGCTGTCATCGGCTGGTGAGATCACGTATCATGAGCTATGATTGGCTTACAAAAGTGCATTGCAATCTCTGTTTCAATGCTTCAGAAACTAAAGTGCTGTGTTTGGTGGAATTTGAATTTATAATTTCGTAATACGAAAATATGCAGCGTACGTGTCGCTGCATATCAAAGATCTTTCCAAAACATGTTTCTGTCTTCTTTTTTTGTTTTTTCCTCCCTTACCGTGTTTCATTTACTGAAGTGCTGGGAAGTTCTACACTGGTGTATAAGAATTGATTTTTTACAGTTCTAAGGGAAAGTACACTGTCGCTTATCATGGAAAAAGTGTATTTTCACCGTGGCAGAAATGTATTTTGATGAGGGGAAAAGGTGCATTTTTAACTGGAAGATCTGAGATTTTTTTCCCCTCCCCTTTGTCTGCATGTACTTACTGACTCATGATTTTCCATTGTTACAATGATATTTCTCTTTTCTATGATTCATTGTTTATATGTGTGATTTTCTTTTGTAGATGAATGACAATCTAGTTGACGATTGGTCTAACGTTGAAGTGTTGACACGCAACAGACGATTGGTCACCGTTTATTTAGAACGCAATCCTGTGTCGAAAGACGTCAACTACAGGAGAAAACTTAAATTAATGCTTCCCTGGATTTCGCAGATTGATGCCACACTATGTAGGTGAAGCGAGGAAATCATTATTGCTATGAAAATTTTACCTACATTTAAATGGGTGTAAATGTTATGGTGAATACCATTGTATGCATAATATGTAACATTTTTCTACTAACATAATCATTGCTACAAATATTTTAACAGAAATATAGTTACTGTGACTATATTGAATTATTCACGTTGTTGTCATAGTTTCATTTCTTGTGCTTTGCTTTATTTGTAAGAAGCTTGTTATTATAGAAGTCTAACTCTGATCTGTAATTTAGAATCTTACTTTTTATATCTGTTGTATATGTTATTGAAATAATGTAGCATGGTTCTATTTGTCCTTTGACTATCAATGTCTTATAATTGATGTTAATTTCAAAATCATTGTGTCCAAATGTTTTTCATCTATGTGGTTTCTGTAGTCATTGTTTCTAATTGTGGTTTCCTGGGCTCTTTTGTCATTTCAAAAAATGCATTGTATATATTGCACAGCTGATAATATGGTCAATAAGGTTTGCATGGCATTGTGTGCTTGTGCTTGTCAAAATAACAATCTTGTGCAGAAAGTACAGTGTAACTGAAGCATGAGACAATGAATGTTGAACTTGTAACTACAGTTTATAATTAGTTTAAAATTTTGAAAAAAGTATGTTGTAGTACCTTTAATGTTCCACCCTTATACTTGTATTTTGCATATATCATTTGGATCTCAACCCCTAATTTTAATCTGTTATTACTTGTGTTTTTATTACTACTACTACTACTAATAATAATAATAATAACAATAATAATGATAATAATACTACTGCTACTACTACTACTAATAATAATAATAATACTATTATTATTACTATTATATATAATACTGTGACATCATTTCTTTGCCTTCAAATATGTGCTTATCACATTTGTCATTCCCATAGTGGTTCCCAGTATTTTGATGGAGCCTACCAGCCATTGGTTGTCTTTGATTTAACATGTGAATTAGAAAAATATTATTGAGTTGCTGCCCTGACTCATTCTGAGAGTGTTTTGCTAACAGACATAGCTGTGAGAAGTTTCTTTTTGAAGAATTACATAATTTAAAGTGGTTTCATTATGTTGTTATGATGTAGAATGTATTTGCATTTTTGTAGGTTTTGTGCCCCTTAAATTTGCATTTGCCATTACAAAAGTCTGTCAAAAACTGATTTTGTTGGAAATGCTCCTCTAAAAACGGGTGGTGTTTGCAGTTATTAGTCCGAAAGTTTGATAAATCAATTTCTTTGTCTGAATAACATTTAGTATAATGTGGTCTTGGAGTCTTCTTAGAGTAATAATTATCTTCCTTATAAAGCAGTCAACTGCTATATTTTTATTGTAAAAATTGTTGAAGGAGTAAAAATGAAAGATCTTGATCTGTGTCCTGAATGTATATCATGCCTGTATTAAATTTTACAGGTGTGTCGCCCACACATGGGGGAATGTTTTTGGCTGGTGATCACACACTTGGCTTCAGGTGTTCATAAGTTATCTCCTCATAAGACTGGAACAGTGGACGGGCTGAAGACAGACTGTACAACAGTGTGGTTTGCACAGTTTTAGAAATTGTAATTTCAGCAATTAGCATTACTTTGTTAAATTATTTTCATAGTGATGCACGACATTTAATGTAGTATGCAAACAAAATCACAATGAGAACCACCTTCATGAAACAGTAATGCTGTTGAAATGTAACTAGAACTTGTAACCACACTGAAGAGGGTACTTTTCTCATCCTGTGATGACCTTTGTCACGATGGATTTCTCTGGTTGGTTTCCCTCACATTATATCATGTCCAGACCAATGAAATTCATGTTGTAAAGAAATAAAGACAGTGTTATGGCAAGAAGAACTAGTTACTGTTACTGCCGTTTGTATTAAGATTTTAAAATCCAGATTTTAATAAACTGCATTTGATCATAGAGAGAAGTTTGCTGGGTTACGGAGAAGTGTGCTGGGCTATGAGACTGTGTACGCTCTTTACATGACTCATAGGCAGGGCACCCTAGTTTCTTGTGATTGTTGTGACATAATGTGCCATATTTATGAATTCTGGACAGTGCTGCTACGGAAAGGACAGATGTTAAAGAGCTAAAAGAGTTTATGCTTGCATTAGAATAGAACCAAAGACAATGTATAATATTTTCAAAATCTCCTTTCATATACCGCATATTTCAGAAGAAAGTGCTTCCAAATATAATGGCCAAACTGAAAGTAAATGGTGAGGGTATTGTAACTGGATTCTTGTTCATAAGCTGTTCCATAATATTTTCATTTGAGATATTATTAAAACAAATAACAGCTTTAGAGAAGAGTAAAAATGAATTAATGTTTGTGTAAATAAGTGAGATTGTCACTTTCAGATTAATGGGAATGGTCAGGTCATCAGTTTGCAGCTTTAAAATATTAATATGCCGATGATAATATTCAGGTTAATTTTCATTTACTCTCTCTCTAATGTTTATTAAAAGAAAGAGTGGGTAATTAGTGATTCATTCCATAGGCAGTAACATGGAAGAGTATGTTGTGCCAAAAATATGTTTGAGATTGCTTTTGAGTCAACTATAAAACAAATTATTTCATGAATCCTATCATGTTAACAGTTGGACAGATATTCTTCTTGTTTGTTCTACATTGCAATTGGATATTTATTGACAGCTGTGACAATTCGTAAACAATGTCAGTGTTCTAAAAGAAAACTTTATTCTAGCCTTCATTGCCTGCAAATGACCTTGAGTGAGGATACACTGAAGCTATTTGTAAAGCACTGTTATAAAACAGTTACTGTTGAAATTGTGGCTCACAGCTTATTATGTTTTAACATGTTACGAGAACACTGTACCCGATATTTTCATTCATTCTGACACAGACAGTCAGAACAGTGGATAGGATCTTTATCCTCTACAGAAAGTTGTAAGCATACATTGATTTCCTTGAAAATAGTTGATACTATCTGCAAAGTCATATTTGGGACCAGATTCATAAACATGTATACGTGAAACAAATTGCACTAACTGTTTAGATTACCTGAAAACCATTAGTGGGAAGTATAAAATCTGTCTCTCTCTCTCTCTCTCTCTCTCTCTCACACACACACACACACACACAGACAGAGAGATAGAGAGAGAGAGAGAGTGGGAGTGGGGGGGGGGGTCAAGAAATTGGCTGCATGTGACTTCTCAGTTTACCAAGATCACAGTTATAACGTGATTAAGAAATTGCCAAATGCCACATTTGGAAATGGTAATCTGATTTTTGTAAGAAAACAAAAGTATTCTAATCAGTTTTTCGGTCAGTATTTTTATTGCCTCTGGAATATTATTGCCAGGACTTGAAAAATGTAATCAGGGGGCTTCTACAAATAAATGCTGTGACGGGTGACTAGTATGAGTAAATGACAAAAATTATACATTTTGAATAACAGTGCACATTATTTGATAAATGAGGCTGTCCACATTTCAAATGTAAATTTATATTGCTTTTATGTTTTATGCACTTTGCATCGTTGAATATTAGTGTCTTCTGCTCTCATGGCTTTTCTCATAAATGTTGCCAATAGTAGTCAACATATTCTGGTGGATACTGTCATAAAATATGTTAATGCTTCAAAAATTGCTTACAGCTACAAGTCAGTCTCAGCTATCCAATTGGTCTCTGATTTTCTTGCAGACATTAAGTGAATTACATGATATCAATCAAGTCATTTAGTAATTTTTAATTTTCATTTAAGTAACACCATATTTGAGTCCCATTACTGTAAGAGAAAGTTAATTTCTCCTCCACTGTGTCAGTGTATGTTTCAGGAAATGCAAACAATGTGTAATAGTACAAAAGAAAACAGCTTTGAATAGTGAAACTATTGGAGATCTTATTGCAACTCGATTTAGATCACAATTTTTGCTGAATGGTCGATGCTGTATGTACCAAAAGTTGTAGCACAAGTTTTTATTGGCAAGCAAATTGTTCTGTATCCAAAATAATTCATGGTACAAACTTTATCACATATGATAGCACAACATCCGTACTATAATTTATACTGATTAATTTTCAAGTTTTGTGAGCTCTTCTGAATAATATGCATTTAGTCAGAACTTTTCTAAATGGAATTTCTAATTTGTATGAATTTTAATAAAGCAGTGACATTGGAGGGATCAGATGGTAGATAACATCTGTTTTCTAACTGTATAGAAATGTGAATTAAAATTTGCACAAAACCAGTTCATTATTTAAAACTGAATTATGTAGTCTGATTCTTTTTGGCAGCTCCACAAGTCGTAAGAGTAGTCATGGGAATAAAAAAAAAGGCCCATGGATGGAGGTCAAGTCTCCAATCAGCCTATGAAGTAATTGTGCATCACACAAAGTGGATTATTCTTATAGCTTGTGTGCAATTCTTAGATTACTTGGCTGTATGAAAATTGTCAGTGTGAACGTCTATGGAAGATGTAGTTAACTGTCATACACTCAGGCAATGACATTTCCAACTGTTCATCTTATTTCAGTTAGATTTTAGTTTAAGAAATATTTGTAGGTGATTGTGTAGCTTGTTTTTAAAGTTACTGAAGTCTCTCCTTTTAAATGTAAAATCTAGTCACATATTACCACTGTTGTCTTTATATTCTGAAATTTTAGTCACTGGAATAGCAAATGTGGTGATAATGAGTTTAACATATCAAAAGCATAGTTAGTATATATTTCAGGTAAAGCTAGATGAAACTGAACAGTTCTTACCAGCCTGTCACCTGGCCCTTAAGGCATTGGGATTTCAGGAAGTTTGTATTGGTCATTGATCGGGAAGAATGCTTAAGAATGATGAACAAATTACTGTGTAAGTAGATCATAATACTTTATATGAATTGTGAAGTATGGCAACACAACAATTTCACTGTTTTCTGTGGTACATAGGTGGAAAGGATTGTGGTAACTGACTTAATTTGAGAGTTTACTTATTCCTCCTAAGCAGATAATTACAGTTGATATAATTTTTTTTGTTTTTGAGTATTGTAAATTTCTGTTATTTGTGCAAGGCTACCATACTCCTAATTATCTGCCTTTATTTATCAGTGTTTGCTTTGTCATGTATTCAGTAATTCATTTACATCCATGTTCTAGTACTCACATGTTCACATATTTCTCGTGGAATTCATATATGGTTTCAGTTCATGTATGTCCCTATCATAGGACTCACATATTGAGGCATTTTTTGTGGATGTCATATATATTATTCATTTACCAACTGGTATGTTTATAGCTGACCCAGAAAAAAACTACTACTTGTTGGCCATTATTTGTTGTGTTCTTGCAGAGAGGTCTATGTTTCATTGAGTAATATGTTGGCAGCTCCAATGCTGAAAGTATTGGTTTAGACTTTTTTAAAGTTTGTTAAACAATATTATTTGAATATTGTTACTGATTTATTTTACTCGTGTAAATTTTAAGTAATATGTGGGCCCTTCCTCTGTTATATCAGCAAATGAACAAAAGAGAATATCATTAAGTACTAGACAAATGTAGGAGAAACAAGAGATCAGGTCAGTTCTTCATTAGAGATGATAATGAAATGAAATGTTGATTTCATTTCACAACAGAGATATCTGGAGAATATTTGTTTTACTTTGACATGTAATGTCTTTTGTCATGAAAGCTGTGCAGCGTCTATAACTGTTATGTTTTTAACTTATCTTAACCGCTTGTTATCTTTACAATGTCCAGTTTAAATGTTATAGAATGCAAATAATTTACTACAATTATCTGACATTATGAAATAGCCAAGAAAAGTGGAAAGAAAAACCATTTATAGCACCAGTCACAATAGTTTTTAACATGTAATACCACTGTTGTCACAGCTCAGTTCATTATTATTCAATAACTGTATTTTGTTACCTTGAAGTTGCACTGAATGTTACATTTATTTGTGAATGACTGTATTTAAAATTTGTGTCTCAGTTTGCATCAAATATAGTAATTATGTTTTCAACATATCCAATTTATATTTTACTATGCTTTACAGATGTAAGATTTACAATTATCTCAGTAATGAATTCTGCAAACTCAGAATTTCAGACAGGGACTTTAATATGCACTCAGAAAATTATGTAACTGCAGTTGGGATTTCAAGGGATGGGAAAAACCAATTGCAATTCAGTAGCTAGCTATGTTAGAAAGTTACTACAAAAGCAAAGAGAGGTTCATTACACATTAAAACAAAATAAAACCCTTACTAACAGAATCGAGCTGGTCAAATCTAAAACAAGTGTAGTGAGTTTGAAATTAAAATTTTCCTAACTCGTCTGACCAAGAATCCTATGAACATTGGTATTATGTAAAGGCAGTAAGTAACTCGAAATCATCTGTTCAGTTGCTCAGTGACAATACTGGCACCAAAATTGAAGATGATGATAGAGAGAAAGGTGATACAATAAATTTGGTCTGTTGAAATGGCAGATATTTAGATAATTACTGTGGAATAAAAAATTGACTAAATTCTCCAATAATCAAAAGACATCTGGACCAGATGAGATACTTGTGAGATTCTAGAAAGATTATGTGACAGAGCTTCCTCCCTTTCTGATGACAATCTTTTTTAAAGTCACTGGGGCAATAAAGCAGTTGAAAAAAAGTGAATGTCATTCCGATTTTTGAGAAAGATCATCAAGACTGCTCATAATTATAGACTTATATTGCTGATGTCAGTGATTTGTAGAGTCACAGAACACGTTTTACGCTTACACTTCGATTGTTTTGGATAATGAAGTTCTTCTCTATAAAAGTCAATGTGCATTCTACAGACAGAGCTTTTGTGAAGCTAACAAATTCAAAGTTGATGCTGAGTCCCTTGATTTCCAGAAGACATTGATGCAGTTTGACACCTTTGTTTAGTGAACAAAATATGAGTTTACTGATTATTGTAACAGGTTTGGGATTGAATTCAGGACATATTTGTAGATAGAACTTAGCATGTTCTCAACGGGAGAATATAAAAATATGTTGTAATTTCTGGGGTACCATAAGGACGGTTGTAGGGTCATTATTGTTTATAATTTATATAAATGGCATTGTGGTTAACAATGGAAGCTTCATGAGGCTTTTTGTGGGTGATGTTATTGTCAGTGTCAATGTTGCAGTGCCAGAAGTTTTGTGAACTGCAAGAAGACATGTAGAGGGTTGACAATGAATGTAGGGTTTGGGAGTTGACCCTGGATGTTGATAACTGAAAAGTGTTGTGTAAGTAGGTGAACAGATCCATTAATAGTAATATTATTGGTGAAAAAGCATTGGAAATCGTAATAATTACAAAATACCTAGAAGTAACTGACCAGAGTAACCCAAGTAGGAATGACCACATGAAATTATTTCTGGAAAAGTAGAACCTAGAAAAAGTTTCATTGGAAAAATTGTAAGGAAATGTAATTCATCTATGAAGGAAGTGTCTCACAAAACACTCATTTGAGTGATTCTTGAGTATTGTTCATAAATTCAAGACTCATTTGAGGATGGATTAATAGGAGAGAGAGGGAGAGGTGTCAAAATTCTGTGAGTGCGCATTCCAAGTAGACTCAGACAATATATTGGTTCCTCCCACAAACATCTTGCAAAATGACCATGAGTACAAGTGTAATTTAGATAATGAAAGTCGTAAATGTAACATCTCACCATATAGCAGATGCCTTACAGGGACATGTTCATGAAAATGACCAAAAATTTGAAAAAAAAAATTCTTGGTCTATAGAAAAGAGCATTTCATGCTGATTTCAAAAATGTATAGTTTAAGGGCATTATCATTTTCCGTTCGTTCTAAAATTGAAGTTGAATGTAACATTGCACAGGGGCCACACCCGTCTGCCGGTTTGAAGGGAGTCAGAATGCATGATGCAGTATTTTGTACTTCTGTTTTTTTCCGTCATTAGTTATAGATTGTTACCACAGGTTTATTCTAGAGTGCACTGACTCCCAGAACCAAAGTACAGCCATGTCTAGAAGGTTATGGTTCAAATGTAAACGAAGATCTGAGAATATATGATTTTGGAATTACATACGGGTGTGGTTTTGTGGCTATTGTGTGTTGTTTTGTATCTGTTTTTGTGTTTCCTGTGCTACAAATGCCGAGAGTAAAGAAATTTAGCCCCAAACGAAAGTTTTGCGGCAACCAGTTCCAAACACAATCGAATAATACACATCAGTTTCTTCAAAAATCGCTCGTGGAAACTGTCTACAGGCAGTGCTTCTAGACGTAAACTTTCACTTTCTGGATGTAATAAGAACAAGCCTAGTAGTATTGTGAGCAGCAATAATGATGGAAATGTTATTGCGTGCCTAAATATGCTGTCAAGACTTTTGAAGAGTGCTATTAAATGTAAGTACTGCAATTGTGAAGATAGTATTGACATTTCTGAGGACATTTCAGCAAGGAAGGGGCTTTCAAGTCAGTGAATGATTGCCTGTAACTCATGTAAGATGCACAGTGATACTATGAATCGCCAGTAACTGATAGGCAACATTACACTGTAAATATTCAGCTTCCTTATGCAATGCAATGTATTGGAAGGGAAAGGAGAGCTACCCAGACTTTTTGTGCAGTGATGGATTTGCCTCCACCTCCACTGAGGTTTGATAGATACATTAATTTAATACATAATGGTTTATGTGGTGTAAGTGAACATTCAATGAAAAGAGCAGCAGAAGAAGCAGTAGCCTTGTCTGAGAATACAGACATTGTAGTAGCATTTGATGGATCTTGGAAGAAGAGAGGTCATACTTCTTTGAATAGGGTTGTAACTGCCACATATATTGAAACTGGTAAGATACTAGATTATGAATGTCTAACAAAGCACTGCCAGGGTTGTTCAAGTAAATTTATTGGCACCCATGTTTGTGTAAAGAACTTTGATGGCCCAAGTGGAAACATAGTACTAAACACTTTTAGAAGATCAACTGTCAGTCGTGGTGTGAGGTATGTAGGCTACCTTGGGGATAGAGACTGTAAAGGACAAACAACTGTTGTTAATGACAAACCATGTGGGGACACTCTGATAGAAGAGCTCGAATGTTTGGGCATGTATAAAAAATAATGGGAGCTCGGCTGAGAAAATTATGCAAAGACCAGTGGAAAAAAACTGTCGAACAGAAAACACATAGGTGGTCTTACAAAAAGTGAAACTGATTCTTTGACTCAATATTATAGACTAGCAATAAGGAGATTTGGAGAACATCAGACAAGCTGTTTGGCCAACATGGTTTCACAGTGTGTCAACAGATGAAACCCTACAGCATGGTTTGTGTCCAAAAGGGGAAGATTTGTGGTGCAAACACTGGTTGAGCAATGCTACAGGCATACGATATACCCACAAGCTTTCCTTACCACATGCTGTAATGGACTATGTACAGGGATCTGGCAAATAAAAATCTACTTAGGAAATGTATGCATGGTCTTTCTCAGAACACAAATGAAAGCTTCAACAGTTGTGTATGAGAGGGAATACCCAAAACTGTATTTGTTGGGCTGACCGTGCTGAAGATTGGTGTAATGGATGCAATAACATCATTCAGTGATGGTGCAATTTCAAGGATCAATGTTATGAAGAAACTGAATATCCAGATGGGAAAGAATATGGCTTCAGCTCTAACTGTTATTGATAAGCGGTGGTTAACCGAAGCACAGAAAGCTGCAGAAGCTGCTACCAAGGAGTCAAGGATAAAGAAAAGAATGAAGAGAAATAGTATGGAGGATAAGGAAACAGGAGGACAACTGGAGTATGCAGCTGGAATGTTCTAAATGAGCATAGTGGTAAGTTAATAAATCTGTAAATCTTCTTTTGCAATTTACCAAAAACGAATTTTCGCCATTCAGGTCCACTTAAACTCACAAAAATTGGTGCAGATACTTAGAACAACCTCCTCTACCTCCCTGGCCTACTATTTCCTAAAAAATTTATAACATGATGATGATGTTGATGATATTTGAGCTACATTTTTAAATGTTTTTGTTGTATTAAAATAAATTACTTGTCTTTTTCACAAATCAGCATCAGGGAAGGAAATTGGAGACATAAAACACTTATGTGAATGTTGTCTGTACTCTGACTCTTTTTCCAAGCTGTGCAGTCAGTGGTTCCAAAGAAAATGGTACCACAGTGAAATAGTGGTCCGTTTTTCAAACTATCACAAATATTGTTGTCAGTACTAAAATATAATAAATATCCCAATGATTTTTTTGGGAAATGCTTTGACTAATGATGCTAATTGTGCATAAGAATTTTGAGGTATATCTTATTTATTGATCAGTTGCACTGTGATGGTGAAGATAATGCTAAAAATGCAGCCCGTTCAGGGGCGTGTCCCCTTAAGTCATCAGCAAGGATACAAACACAACAGAGAATGTTGCTAAGCTTTTATGCAAATCCTTCAGAGCTATTGGAATGAACATACACAATTGTATATAAATCTGCACAGCTACATTGTCTCAGTTAACTACATTTTACTGGAACTTCAGTTCGACTGCGGTGAGGGGCTGTATTTGGTGGAGTGGATGAATGGAGAAAAGTGTGAGAGGGAGATTTGAAGAGAAGGGTGGCTGATGGTTGTTAGGGAGATGTATCAAGCATATACAATAGGAATTAGCACAAACACGAAGTCGGTGTGGTGCACAATGATGAGGAGAGGATTCGGAAGGAAAGAGAGATAGGGTAGGGGTGGAGCTAGGTGTTGGACATGGGCTAGCAGAGAGTGAGCCCTGGAGGACTGCTGGGTCAAAGGATGTAGTGTAATAACAATTCCCGTCTATTTAATTTAGAGGGGGGGGGGATCCTCGTGATGCAGGTTGTGAAGCAGTCATTGAGAAGAAACTGTGTTCATCAGTGTGTTTCTCTACTTGGTGAGCAACTTTACTCTTGGTCACTAGAATTGCAGGGGTCACACATATGGGTGGACAGCTGGTTCGTACTCAGTCCTACATAAAGACTGTCCAGAAATTATGGCAGAACTGATCTATTATATAACGACCCTGCCTTAGGTAAAGAGGACGGATATGCCTTTGACAGGACTGGAATAGGATGTTCTGGGTAGATGCACATGGAAGATCTCCCACAGAAATTTGACTGTGTGGCAAAAAGTGGTACTAAGTGTGTTTAAGGATGGATTAGTGTATTCTGTAGATTGGGTGGTTGGCAGAATATTGTTTTGGGGCGCGAAGGATTGTAGGTATGGTATTCCTCATTTCTGGGCAAGACAGGAAGTAGTCAAAGCCTTCAGGAATGATGTGGATAAGTTGTTCCAGTCTGGGGTGAAATCGACTAATGATGGGGTGTTCATGCACCTGGCTCATGTTGGTCATTGGCTCGTTCGAGTGGGTGGGTTGTTGGTTCATGTGAGTGGTTGGCTGGTTCATGTGGGTGGTTGGAGAATTGGTGGCATGTGTGGATATGGTGCTGGAAAAGTGTTTACAGACTAGATTTGGAGTGCAATCTCTGTCTGTGAAATCATTTGTGAGAGCTTCAGTTTAGTGAGCACAGGAATACTGTAGACAACTGGCCTGATTGTATGGGAGAGGCTTTTTACTACAGAATAGAAGGCCACTGTGGAAGAATACCTCTCACAAGGTCCTACCAACTCCAAACTCATCACTTCATTCCTTGTACATCTGAAAAACTAAATGCTTAGCTGTAAGTACTTCTTTGAGAGGGGGATACACAGTCAAATCCACAGTCCCACATTGGGCACCTGCATGCCATCCTATTTATTGGCCATCTACAAGAAATCGTCTTAGCTATCGAATAACCCAAACACTGCATCTTCAAGACCTGGATGCAGGGTCCAGACAATACTTCGATTCCTTCGCTGTCTCAACAACTTGATCAGTTTGGAAAGTGAGTCTAAAAGTAGTTTTTAGTCCATTTAAAGTAAAGCACCTCACCAAAGAATGGGCAATTTAGGAGGTGACACTGGGACTGTGACATGAGCTGCATTCAGTAGTGACGTTGTTGGAGTGCCCAATGAAAGAGCACCATGCTGGTGCCGACCACTGGGAATATAGGTGGTGGGAGATGGGATGAAGGTCATAATGGGGCAAAGACGGTTGTGGTGATCAAAGGAGGATCGTTCTGTTGCTTCCTCAGTGTGGTGTTGGATGTGAGCCTAAATCCAGAAATGCTTGGTCCCACACTTTGAATATCTGGGGGCATGGCATTCAGTTGGTATTATGGCAAAAGCTGTTTTCTTTGAGGATGCAGCTGATTTGGTCATGCCACGGCATAAAACATATGCCACCCCTCCATAAACTGGCAACACAAATCAGCATCCACCACAGCTTTTGACCGAACATGTGAGCCCAGATGAGAGTTTGAATAATAGTAAGGGTGACATGGCGAGGTGAGGCTTGCTGTGGCTGGTGCAACAGGTCAAGTAATATTCACAGATGTTGCCCATGCATCAATCCAGATGGGCAGTGATTGCTGTTAGGGGTGGAACTGTATGATGAGTGGAGATGAGTAAGGACCTCATCTTGGGACACTGTTTACGTGATATTCTGCATCTTAGTTTTAAATGTTCTAACCAGCTGCTCATGTTTCAAATTTGACACTGGATGAAAATCAGAGATGGTCAGATACTTGATATTGTTACACTGGTGGAACTGACAAAGTACGAACTGAGGATTGAACCCTCTCTCATATTACATTTTAGTTACATGAAAAATCACACAAATATGAAAGTTATCAATTCAACTAAACATTTAGTGATTGCAATTATGAGCAACTAAAGTTGGAATCTTCACACAGAAATTTTTGTGGAAAAGGCAAACCAAAGACTGTTTTACTGGCAGAACACTAAGAAGACGCAACAAATCTGGAAACAAGACTACGTATACTGTGGCTGTCTGTCCTCATCTGACAAGGGAACCTCCCCATCGCACCCCCATCAGATTTAGTTATAAGTTGGCACAGTCGATAGGCCTTGAAAAACTGAACACAGATCAATCGAGAAACCATGAAGAAGTTGTGTGGAACTATGAAAAAATAGCAAAATATACAAACTGAGTAGTCCATGCGCAAGATAGGCAACATCAAGGATAACATCAGCACAGGAGGGCAGTGGTCCCATGGTTAGCACGAGCAGCCGCGGAAGGAGAGGTCCTAGGTTCAAGTCTTCCCTCACTTGAAAAGTTTAATTTTTTATTTTCAGACAATTATCAAAGTTCAGGCAGTCACACATAATCAACTTCGCTCTCCAAAATTCCAGGACATGTTCAGTTTTGCTTGGACATATGCAGGATTTGATGGTCTACACAAGGAAAAAATTGAAAACGTTAAAAACATATGTTTTGACAGAGTACAGGGAAAACTGTGCTACTGTGAAACTGTTGCGTTCATTTTTTGCAGTTTATGTGACAAACTCTTTATATTTTGATCACTTTCTTATTACATCCACAAGAAAACCTAAATCGGGCAAGGTAGAAGAATCTTTTTACCCATTCGCCAAGTTAGGTGGGTCGACGACATACTCCTGTCATGTGACGCACATGCCGTCATCAGTGTCATATAGAATATATCAGACGTGTTTTCCTGTGGAGGAATTGGTTGACCTATGACCTTGCGATCAAATGTTTTCGGTTCCCATTGGAGACGCGCGTCCTTTCGTCTACTAATCGCACAGTTTTGCGGTGCGGTCGCAAAAAACAGACACTAACTTATTACAGTGAACAGAGACATCAATGAACGGACGGACAGATCATAAATTTGCGAAAATAAAGGAAGTAAAATTTTCACTTGAGGGAAGTCTTGAACCAAGGACCTCTAGTTCCGCACCTACTCACGCTAACCACAGGACCACGGTGCTCCTGGACTCACACTAACCTAGATGTTGCCTATCTTTCGCATGGACTACTCCCTTTGTATATGTTGCTTATTTTTTTCATAGTTCCACACAACTTCTTCCTGTTTTCTCGATTGATCTGTGTTCAGTTTTTCAGGGCCTATCCACTGTGCCAACTTATAACTAAATCTGAGGGGGTTGCGATGGGGAGGTTCCCTTGTGAGTAGTGCTGTGTTGTTTCGGAACCATAACAGATAAGAATGACAGAAGATATTGAAAAAGTTCACCACCTAGTGCCCACTTGGGTTGCCCAAATGAAAAATTTATGTGGTGTTGTCATAATTAGTAGCAAAAACAACCCATTTCCATGCTTAGTACATTTAGAAAGTTGTACCAAGAGCCAAAGGAACAGCAAATAAAAGTATAAGGGAGGAAGGGAAAATGGTGAGGGGAGGGGTTGCAAAATGGTATGTCGCTTGTGCATAAAAAAGTTCTTGAGTCAGCCCTGCTGAGTGTCGAGGGTATGATAAGCAAGTTGGGGTGACAATCATGAATACAAAGCTACATTTTGTTCACACGAGATCTTTCAACGAAATTTGAATAACTGATTTTCTCCTCTGAATACCAAAATATTTTGCTGACTCCTATCTACATAGAAAAAAAGACCTTAATAAAATAAATATGAGCTCGCAAAGAAATATTTTCCCTAAGTGCTTGTAGTATTTTTGCCATTTTAATGGCAAAATCTTTGAGAAAGTGAAGTATAACATTGTATTAGCCACTGGTAGCTGGTGATCATGGTGTTTCATTATTTCAGCTAAGGCAACAACAGTGCTGAATTATTGTGAAACCGGGTATACTCACTATGTGTAATTTGCAGCGTGGTGGTAATTCAAAGCACAGAAAGGGGATTTCTTCGTCATTAGGTTTTCGGTGGTTGTGGTGATTATGTGACCCAAAGTGGTGCATTGCATGACATGTGCGCTGCTACCTGGAATAAATAGCTGTTGATTTTGTAGCTGATTCATTCACAGCCCAGCAACCTACCAGGACAGAGGGCTGACACCAAATGGGGAGGTGGCACGGAGCTGCCAGCAGCATCATCATGCACTGATCTGCCCTCTGGACTGGGACTCACAGCATGGTGGGCCTTCCCGGCTCACTCCAGAAGCAGCCGGACTCCTGCCCATGGGCAGTAGGCTGCATCCCATGCAAAGCAGCTGCCTTTGAACAACTTGATCCACGCCTCCATGCTGCAAGCTTCAGCTGCCCATGTATTGTGCGGTTATTCATTGCAGAGTTGCCTACCTCTTCTCTAAATGCTGATGACGCCGGTTCTATGGGAGGCACCGATTGCAGGCATTAGCAAGGCAGGGCATGAAGACATGCTGCAGTCAACTGGCTGGTCACTAGCAGTTGATTGCCAGCCCTCTTTCTGTGGGGTGGGGGCCTGGTCACTTCCCGTATTGACACAATTCTGATGTTCAGACATAAAATAAATTATTGATTTTAATAGTTGCTTCTCTCTGTGCCTTCATCAGCCTGCTGACCAATCCCACCCCTAAGTTGTTTCATATCCTGACAATGCAGCTGCTCCCAGGGTCAGTAATAAATCAATGTCAGCAGTAGTGACGTCATCTTCAGTGGGCAGCAGAGGGTGCGTTGTCCACGCAGTACAGCGTTTGCACCACAAACTGCACTGTCAACACAGTGGTGTGAGTGGAAAAACTTAGTTACTCTTCATGTATGTGACAGACATGGGGTCTAGGAGAGAGTATCGTAATAACTTGAGGGTTACTTTGCTTAGGCCAGAGGAACTGGCCGATGTGTCAAGAGTTTCTGGGCAACAGCAAGGATCAGTTTTTGGAGCCTGTTTGAGGTTTGCATTGTAATTTGGTATCTGTAATTTGTTTTACATCCCACTGTTTTGGTCATGTTGTGAGGCAGTGCAGCGAATGTAGGTGAATGATTATCAGTTGCAAAGTATAATTTGTTAATCAGTTTTCAGTTTGGTAATTGTTATGCATTTATATTGTGTGTGATTGAAGGGTAAAGGTGCTGCATTGACAGATGGAGAGATATAAGGTGTTACTGGCCAGGAGGCAGTTCAAGCATTGGTTAATGAAGTGGCACAGTGGAGAGCAGATAACATTGGCTTGTGGAACAAGCTTGGAGGTAAGAATAACGAAACAGCATTGCTCTGGGCACTGAACCTTATAATATATCCAGCTGCTACTAGCCTAGTCAGTCCCTTTTCTGGAAGATCGTCTGGGGATTTGATGTCATTTGTAGAGGACCTGACAACATTGGTGATTAGTCTGACAGTCAGGTGTTGCAGAAAGCAAAAGTACATCTAGCAGGACAGGCAAATACTTTTGTGAGATGCACAGAATCACTGAGAGGTGGAAATTTTCCATCGGTTGAAACAATGCCTTCTGCAGAGGTGCAAGAAGCAGAACAGAGTCAAGTTATTTCGGGAACAGTTCAGTGGTATTACAAAGAGGCAAGAGGAAGCTGTAGAAGAGAACATATGAACTGGGTCAGAGTGATGAAGCAAATGAAGTTTTGCTGCAGGAGGCTGAGCAAAGTGTGGTCGATGCTTGACATAAGATATGTCAATAAGGGTGTTCAGATGGGCATCGAAGCATCTTCTTTTGGTTGTTAGGTTATCGTCGTATAGGAGTCCAATGCCAGACACCTACAGTTGTCAGAAGAGGGCTGGGAGGGGCACAGAGGTCCTAGTTAAGCTCAAGATTGACAAGAAAATGTCATTGATGATAACACATTTATTAGGCAACAGTAGAGGTTTGTCTTCCAAAGTGCCATGCCACAACCGGGCTGGTGGAACAGTGCCTCGTGGCAGTATGGGCAGCACAGTGAAGCGTCTGGTAGCAGCTGCTATGTCATGGGCGGCTATCATCTGCGATTCCAGCAACCTCCAACTCTGTATATCGATCTCCAAATCTTCTCATGGATGTCAAAGATTTGCACCCAGGAGTCGCAACCCAGTTCCACCCGAAGTATTCACTGTTTCACAGGGCTCAGCTCTCATCCCCCGTTTAGGAGGCAGGAGCCAGCAGCATCGGTGTCTGCCACACAAACGGGCTAAGCAGCAGTAATTCCCTCCCACTCAGAGGCAGATGACAGACAATGTCCTGACCAGGTCAAACCCCCAGCAAATATGCACGGTGATGGTGGCCTCTGTGCTCCATCAGTGTGGCCTCGAAAATTGATAGTACAGCTAGCAGCAGTAATGTTTCTCCAACTGGACTCACAGTTCCATAGACAATGGGAGACAGTTAGGTATGCCAAGGGTTGACTCCCACACCCCACACCCCGCCATAGACAAGGGCGGAGATTACGCTCTGGGCAGTCGACAGTCAGTAATTTGTTAATAAGGGTGGGGTATTTATGTTGGTGTTTCTTGTGTACTCTGTGGCAGTGGCGATGGGTATGACATCATGTGCCTAGGTTTTACCTTACAGTCAGCTCTCCTAGTGTCATCGGAAATTTGCAACTTCTTCTTTCAGAGGCTCTTTTCTGTTGACTTGACACATGAATGGTTAAAGTTGCATTGTACCTAGGCTTTCTTACGAAATTCTGCTTTGTCACTAGTATGACAGTAGTATACCTAGGCTTCCATGATGGTATTATGCTTCGCTCGGAGACCTGGGCGCTTGGTCATTCTCCCATGTTGTGACAGCTTCCATGACTGCCGCAACTCACTCAGCATATCCGCCTTGCCGGCAGTCTACTGGTCATTGATACAGGTGATTTGTCTTCTGGGAGCTACCAAGGTAGAACTTGGATGAATTTTTAGTATGTGCTGTGGATACTGTCCTGTGGTGTAACATCTCCCCCTTCTTTCAGAAAATTCATCATGAATTTTTCAGTTTGGGGTACCTGTAATAAAGAAATTGCACATATTTGGCACCAGTAGTTATACATTATACAACTTCAATTATTCTTCCATTACCCTACAGCTAATTTACATGATTTTCGATGTTGGATGAGTGAAAGTGATAACATATGTCTTTGCAGGACTCATTATTCATATACTTAAAGGTTCATGTATTAGTTTATACATAATTCCCTTGCTGTGCCCGAGCTTTATTTACAAACCGGTCAACAGGTATCTGATGCACAGGTAAATCCGAGCTGTGCAGTTCCTTTAGTTTAAAACAGAAATAGATTACATAAACTGCAAACAGAATCACTACTGCACTGATAGATGTCCACTTATATTGCAAAATTATTATGCCTATCGTATTCTTGTATGTGTTGGAACATTTGTTCAGCTGTAATTTTCCATCTTTGCATTGCTACTAGTTCTTATAGTGAGCATAGAGTATCTAGATTCAGAGTATTATTTAGGAAGCTTAAGTTTTTGGGTAGGCACCACTTTTTGCAGCTTCTTGGTCCTGTACAGTATAGGTTGTTTCCACTTTAGTATGGTCATTCCAGTGATCATAGCTTGTAGAGGAAATGTTGTATGAACTAAGTCCCAAGTCATGCCGTCCATTATTATTCTGCTACCCTGTAATTCCAGTCTATTCATAACTATTGGTTTCCCATGTTCGTAACAGTTTACTGTGACAAAAAAAAGAAAAAAAAAAAACTGAGTAGTCCCAGTGGTTGCCTGCTCTCTCGAAATATTGCTTGAGGTCCCCCCCCCCCCCAAAGGAATAACTGGATTTTGCGTGCCTGTATCATCTTATGTGGGCAGATCAAAACACTTTGCCTCTGGTTTCTCTGCAGGTCTTCCAATGACGTTGTAGGTCTGAAATTATTAATACATCATTGATCCATACCTGTATGTGGCCTAAAAGAAAGGAATCTTTATCAATATCTGCCACTCCATTCAGAAGGTGAGTTTACGCGGAATAAACTATACAACCCCCATATACAAAAATAACATTGTAAAAAGCAGCTGAAATCGTTATAGGTACAGAAAGCTGGCTGAAGCCAGAGATAAATTCTGCCGAAATTTTTACAAAGGTACAGACAGTGTTTATAAAGGATAGATTGCACGCAACTGGTGGTGGAGTGTTCGTCACTGTTAGTAGTAGTTTATCCTGTAGTGAAATAGAAGTGGATAGTTCCTGTGAATTATTATGGGTGGAGGTTACACTCAACAACCGAGCTAGGTTAATAATTGGCTCCTTTTACCGACCTCCCGACTCAGCAGCATTAGTGGCAGAACAACTGAAAGAAAATTTGGAATACATTTCACATAAATTTTCTCAGCATGTTATAGTCTTAGGTGGAGATTTCAATTTACCAGATATAGACTGGGACACTCAGGTGTTTAGGATGGGTGTTAGGGACAGAGCATCGAGTGACATTATACTGAGTGCACTATCCGAAAATTACCTTGAGCAATTAAACAGAGAACCGACTCGTGGAGATAACATCTTGGACCTACTGATAACAAACAGACCCGAACTTTTCGACTCTGTATGTGCAGAACAGGGAATCAGTGATCATAAGGCCGTTGCAGCATCCCTGAATATGGAAGTTAATAGGAATATAAAAAAAGGGAGGAAGGTTTATCTGTTTAGCAAGAGTAATAGAAGGCAGATTGCAGACTACCTAACAGATCAAAACGAAAATTTCTGTTCCGACACTGACAATGTTGAGTATTTGTGGAAAAAGTTCAAGGCAATCGTAAAATGCGTTTTAGACAGGTACGTGCCGAGTAAAACTGTGAGGGATGGGAAAAACCCACCGTGGTACAACAACAAAGTTAGGAAACTACTGCGAAAGCAAAGAGAGCTTCACTCCAAGTTTAAACGCAGCCAAAACCTCTCAGACAAACAGAAGCTAAACGTCAAAGTTAGCGTAAGGATGGCTATGCGTGAAGCGTTCAGTGAATTCGAAAGTAAAATTCTATGTACCGACTTGACAGAAAATCCTAGGGAGTTCTGGTCTTACGTTAAATCACTAAGTGGCTCGAAACAGCTAACGAGACACTCCGGGATGATGATGGCTTTGAAACAGAGGATGACACGCGTAAAGCTGAGATACTGAACACCTTTTTCCTAAGCTGTTTCACAGAGGAAGACCGCACTGCAGTTCCTTCTCTAAATCCTCGCACAAAAGAAAAAATGACTGACATCGAAATAAGTGTCCAAGGAATAGAAAAGCAAATGAAATCACTCAACAGAGGAAAGTCCACTGGACCCGATGGGATACCAATTCGATTCTACACAGAGTACGCAAAAGAACTTGCCCCCCTTCTAACAGCCGTGTACTGCAAGTCTCTAGAGGAACGGAAGGTTCCAAATGATTGGAAAAGAGCACAGGTTGTCCCTGTCTTCAAGAAGGTTCGTTGAGCAGATGTGCAAAACTATAGACCTATATCTCTGACGTCGATCTGTTGTAGAATTTTAGAACATGTTTTTTGCTCGAGTATCATGTCGTTTTTGGAAACCCAGAATCTACTCTGTAGGAATCAACATGGATTCCGGAAACAGCGATCGTGTGAGACCCAACTCGCTTGATTTGTTCATGAGACCCAGAAAATATTAGATACAGGCTCCCAGGTAGATGCTATTTTTCTTGACTTCCGGAAGGCGTTCGATACAGTTCCGCACTGTCACCTGATAAACAAAGTAAGAGCCTACGGAATATCAGACCAGCTGTGTGGCTGGATTGAAGAGTTTCTAGCAAATAGAACACAGCATATTGTTATCAATGGAGAGACGTCTACAGACGTTAAAGTAACCTCTGGCGTACCACAGGGGAGTGTTATGGAACGATTGCTTTTCACAATATATGTAAATGACCTAGTAGATAGTGTCGGAAGTTCCATGCGGCTTTTCGCGGATGATGCTGTAGTATACAGAGAAGTTGCAGCATTAGAAAATTGTAGCGAAATGCAGGAAGATCTGCAGCGGATAGGCACTTGGTGCAGGGAGTGGCAACTGACCCTTAACATAGACCAATGTAATGTATTGCGAATACATAGAAAGAAGGATCCTTTATTGTATGATTATATGATAGCAGAACAAACACTGGTAGCAGTTACTTCTGTAAAATATCTGGGAGTATGCGTGCGGAACGATTTGAAGTGGAATGATCACATAAAATTAATTGGTGGTAAGGCAGGTACCAGGTTGAGATTCATTGGGAGAGTCCTTAGAAAATGTAGTCCATCAACAAAGGAGGTGGCTTACAAAACACTCGTTCGACCTATACTTGAGTATTGCTCATCAGTGTGGGATCCGTACCAGGTCGGGTTGACGGAGGAGATAGAGAAGATCCAAAGAAGAGGGGCACGTTTTGTCACAGGGTTATTTGGTAACCGTGATAGCGTTACGGAGATGTTTAACAAACTCAAGTGGCAGACTCTGCAAGAGAGGCGCTCTGCATCGCGGTGTAGCTTGCTCGCCAGGTTTCGAGAGGGTGCGTTTCTGGATGAGGTATCGAATATATTGCTTCCCCCTACTTATACCTCCCGAGGAGATCATGAATGTAAAATTAGAGAGCGCGCACGGAGGCTTTCAGACAGTCGTTCTTCCCGCGAAACATAAAAGACTGGAACAGGAAAGAGAGGTAATGACAGTGGCACGTAAAGTGCCCTCCGCCACACACCGTTGGGTTGCTTGCGGAGTATAAATGTAGATGTAGATGTAGACTTCTTAATAGTGTATATATGAACGAACAAAGTGCAATATAGGTAAACAACACTCGCAAATCTTGTCTGTTGACATGGCCTAAGGACGTAAGACATTTTAGGTACACTTTGCTCATCATTCGTCTGTTTCTTTCTTGTTTAACAGGACTTTGCACTCTACACTGTAGTTGCTGCTGTTATCTGTGGCAGGGTTCCCTTACAAGGTTTAATACGTCCAACATGAATAATGGATGTGTTCATTGGCATCTGTATTTAAACTTCGAAAAGTGACACAATTTCCACTACTTGTGTGGTTCATGGTATCGGGTCAGGTATATCTTTGTTTTGCAGTACCGTGTATAAAGGTTCATCACTAATACCCATTGCATGTAAACTGAAGGTGGAGTGGGAGGAAGGAAAGGGAAGGAACTATTGATGTCATCTCCATTGGGACTTTACACAGAATATGCAGCAATATATGTGGTGGACTGGGATTTGACCTGGGGTCTCCTGGTTCCTAGGCAGTTGCATTAAACACTACCCAGGCACAATGTTTATCGCAACTGTGACAACTGTGGGCACACCTCTCAGCCGACTCCCACTCCCACCTAGTGCCACCTATCCGCATTTCCTGTCCATGTCCTCCATGCTTACTACTGTGAGATTCACGCAGGGGGTCAGATGTAATGGTGCATCCACACTGAAATAGGTAGATTTGTAGCCCATCAAGGTGAATCATTTATATGAATGCAGAATCCACAACTGTGAAATATTATATGTAAATTAATGCATCAGAACTTACAGACTGTGATTCGAAACCGGGATCTCTTGGTTACTAGACAGATACATTAACCACTGTGCCAACCAGACTCAGTGTTTATCACAACTGTGCAGACTATCTAGTCATGCCTCTTGGCAAAACCACACTTCCCGTATAGTGCCATCTATCTGCAGTCCCTGTTCATATCCTCGATGCTTGCTACTGTGATTCCTGCATGACATCAGACAAAATTGTGCAGCCACACATATCCGAAAGAACAGACACCACACGGAATCCTCTGCTGATGCTGGGTTTGAATCCCTGTCCAACACACATTTTCACACATCGCTGCTGATTCTGCATTAAGTCCTGATGTGGTTGACATCAGTAATCCCTTCTCTTTCCTTTCCTTTTTCCCCTCTCCTCCACCTTCAGTTTACACATTATCTATCGCAGCTGCAAATTTCACACGCTGTTCTATTGGACATGTCCGAAAGAACAGATACCACACATACATATAACACTCATTCTCTAATTCTGTATTGCAGAAACTTCCCTAATCATTGTCCTATCCGGTCTTGTTGTTCTAAGGCTTTTATGTTTGTGCTTTTACTTGTTGCCAAGTGTCTCACAATTTGTTGGCAAACTTTTTTACTGATTTCACATTGAATCCAAGCTTTGGGTTAATCACCTTGAAATATGAAGTCATTTTTCTCCCATATATTACCTCATGTGGCAAAAGAACAGTAGCCATGGAGACTTTAGAACTGTACATTACAGCTGCAAAATACAAATACGTACTCCAATGTTGATTACTGCTACCATAATAGCTCAACACCTTCAGAATCGTGCAATTAACTCTCCTTGTTCTCCCATTAGCTTGAGGGTGTTAGGGGCTTGTTTGTAGCTTGCGAATTCTTAGCAATTGATACAATTGCTTCAAAGGTCACGCATAAAATTGGTTCACTGGTCTGTATTTAACTTGTACAGAATGCCAAATGTGACGAACCAACCATTTACTAAGGCTTGAGTGACTATGCTTGATTTTTGATCAGGAATTGCAACCACTATATAACATGAGAAATGGCCCATTACAATCAATAGAGCCTTTTTTCCTGCTGGCGCTTTATTAAATATATCAAAATGTCCTGTCCAAGCATTTTGAATGGCATAGATGCTTCTGGCAGACGTAACTTTATCAGTCGGTGGCTAAGATCTTTTTGTGGTGCACATTGTATGCAATTCCTGACATATTGCTCGACATCTCGTTTTCTAGTCCTCCACAAAATTTTTCAGCAGTTTGCCTATCAGTTGCTCTTTGCCCACCATGATCTGACAACGTATGGTCATTTGTTTTTGCCAAGAGTTTGTTCCAGAAAGCTGCAGGTACAACCACTCGCAATACACAGTGTTTTGTTACTCGTTTAACTTCTGCAATAATCTATTGAGTTTTCTCCTAAAGAATCCCGTGCTATTCTGCTTGTGATAGAACTGTGTTAGACCGTTAGCCAGTTCATCAAACATTTGGTCCTTACTTAGGGTTTCAAGGTACATAACATGTTTTCGTGTCGCCTACTAACCTTAATCTAGCCATATTCAAGGACGTTTCTTCCAACCATTTTCCCAATTTGGCGTCAATGTTTGCATCACTAATAAAAATAGGTACATCCTCGGTTGCTTTCCCCAAAAATGGCACTGAGTTGTTAACTGCTACGGGATAGATGGAATGGGTGTGTACATTCGACACAGTTTCATTTTCTCCTAAATCAAGGAGGCCTTGGCCCCTACAGCTTTTCATTGCTCTATTGTCCTACACAAAGCTTCATTGTCTTGCCCCTGCTGCATTTTAGTTTGTAACACTGCGGTTTTCCGCCCGTTTAGAGCTCCCACCATTTCATTCAGAGTCGCTGTCATGTTTCTGGCATTTGTGTAAACTCCATCTGCCATTATACCAGAAAAGAAGGAAATTGCACAGACACAAAAGGCAAAAAAGAAGAAATAGGAATTAAATGATTCTTAATCTTTTTGCCTTATCATAGCCCAACAACACTCAGTGCAGTGATGAGCTTCATGACCAACTCTTCTACACATACTACATGTAGATGACACATCTTAAACCTATGACAAGTCATGTGCAGATAAATTACAGTGAGGACAGCTCACTGACTACAAGTAAACTTCTCAAATGTTCCTGCGGAACTGAGGCAAGTCTACAGTCTATCAAACAACACTTTCAACATACTGTAAAGGTCCCTGTGACTCAACATGGCTATAAGAAAATACAGAACAAGAAAGCAAACAAATAAGAGTCACTCACCTCACCACATTGTTACAAACTTCAACTTGTAGCTGTTGACCTCACATCAGAGTTACATAGACGGTCAGCTGCTGATGTTCCAGATGTGTGGACCTGACACCAGATATTACCAATCCCAGACTCCTACAGTCATCAGGAGGACCTGGGTGGGATGTGGTGAGGTCCTAGTTAAACTCGAGAGTGCCAAGAAAACATCATTGACAATAACATATTTATTTGGCAACAATACAGATTTGTCTTCGAAACCCCCATGCCACAAATGGTCGAGCTGAACTGTGCCTCATCAGTGGAGGAAAGCCAGCATACACTTGACTCGCAGTAGTACAACCTGCACAGTGAAGCATCAGGTAGCAGCTGCTACATCAAGGGCAGCCATTGACCGAGGAATGCAGTGCCCTCCAGCTCTGTGTATCATTCTCTGAAGCATCCTCATGGATGTTGATGATTTGCACTCAGGAGTCTCAACCCAATTCTATCTGCAGTATTCACTGGCTCGCAGGGATCAGCTGTCATCTTACATTGAGAAGTCGGGAACCGACAGTGTCGGTCTGCAGCAGGAATGGGATGAGCTGTAGCAGTGCCCTCCTGGTCAAAGGTGGGTGATGGACAGCATCCTGGTCATGTAGGTCAGGCCCCCAACAGAACTGCAGGGTGATGGCAGTCTCTGCACCCCATCAGTGTGGCCTCGAAAGTTGACAATGCAGCTGGCAGCAACAGTGTTCTTCCAACTCAACTATTGGTTCCATAGATGACCGAAGACATCTAGGTGTCCCTAGGATTGACCCCCATAACCTCCCCTCTCACTGGATAGCTGCAATTGACACAAGAGCTGAGATTAGACACTGGGCAGTTGGCAATCAGCAGACAGTAGCTTAGTGCAGGTACTCGGGGTAATGGAACACATCCACGTGCTGACGTTGACAGAGGACCAATGTAAACATAAGCAGAATGCACACCCATCATTCTGTCAACCAGCGTTAGTTGAAGAGTTGTGTGAGTAGAATGTGCACGAGCGAAGATAAGGTAGAAATGCTACTCATCTATGGGGAATGTAAGTGAGCAGAACAGTAATTGCAGTACTGCTTTCTTATGTACGGGTACGTTCAGTACAGTAGTTTATTCCTTTTAAGTACTGTTTCGTAGAGTGGTCATGCAATAAAGGCTGTCCTCCTACGAACTGCATCGACGTAACGTTTCTTTTATTTTTGTTGTTGTTGAAGGTAGGGGAAATGCTACGCAAGCAGCGGAACTGTACAGAGAGCGAAATCCTGACAAGAACCCCTCTTCCGCAGGATGTTTTCTCGTGTTGTTGCACCGCTTCGGGAAGCGGGAAGTTTCAACCTACGACAACGCAATCGTCGTAGCACTCGCACAGACGAAGCTGCCGAAGTTACTGATCTCGCTTCCGTTGCTATGAATCCACATGTGAGCACACGACAGCTTGAAAATGAGATAGGCATTCCTAAAACCAGAGTACATCATACTCTTACACGTCACCGGTTCCATCCTTACCATGTATACCTACATCAAGAATTGCATGGGAATGGTTTCCAGAATCGTGTACAGTTCTGTCAGTGGGCACAGCAGCAAGTCCTCGCTTTTCTATTCGCGATGAATGTTCCTTCTCAAACAAAAGACAGGTAAATACAAGGAATATACGTTATTGGTCCAGCGACAATCCACGATGGCTTAGACAAATGGAACATCAGCGTCAGTGGAGAGTTAACTTATGGTGTGGGATGCTTGGTACTATAATTATTGGCCCTCATTTCATCAATGGTAGTCTAAACGGCACAGCGTATGCCAACTTCCCCAGAGGAAATCTTACTCCTCTTCTGGATGAAGTGCCGCTAAGAATCAGAATGCTTATGTCGTATCACTACGATGGATATCCAGCACATAATGCCTTGCGTGCACGTCGTGTACTGAACCGAAGGTATCCTGCTAGATGGATTGGTCGAGGAGGAACAGTTACTTGGCCTGCTAGGTCTCCTGATTTAAATTCTCTGGACTTTTTTCTTTGGGAATGCATGAATCGTGAGATTCCAACAACTCCAGAGCACACGCAGGAACGTATCGTGCTTGCTTGTAATTATCTTCAGCAGGCAACACTGGAAACAGTAAATAATTCTTTCATTCAATGAGTGCACCAGTGTATCGGTGTCCAGGGCCACTACTTTGAGCTTCTTTGAATGTTCTACTTCTGGGCAATGGTACAGGAGAATGAAAGTCAATTTTGTGTTATGTTTTTACTTGGTTTTCATTTATTTTATGACAACCCCAGCAAGTGGACGAGTTTGTGATCCCGGGCTCAAAGTCAATGTTGTGTTATGTAATTAATAACGTTGTCTTTCAGTGAATGGTACACTGTGATACATTTCTGAATAGGTCTTTAGGAGAGGAATTAAATTACCGAATAAAAAATACAGGGTGTCATTTAAAAAAGTCATACCGCTGTTCATATATTTATAAAAAACAAAACCACAACGAAACCAATCATGCTGATTGATGTCCCCATGACAGCTAAAAACATTTGCTTGAAACGTTTTGTAATTTGCGTCTGATGTAGCTTCTGTCTGTCTGAACGTTTTGTTACAGTATCGTTTAAAAATTTGAGGTAAATTGTTCAAGAATTGTTATAGATTTTTGCTAACAACGTTGCCACTTCAAATAGTATATATATTATTAGAGTACCGCGTAAAAATTGGAAGTAAATGGTCAAGACGTTTTTGAAAATTTTGATGATACGCTGCCCCTTTACATGGTAAACATGTTTATACTTATATACTATATATATTAAAAAATAAATAGCCTATGTCCATCCAAACAACGGATTAGAGGATCGCGTAAAAAACTGGAAGTAAAACGCTCAAGAACTTTACGAGATTTTTTGCTACAACATCTGTGTGTGTGTTTTTTTTTTTTTTTTTTTTTTTTGTGGTATACTAAACTTTCAAGCTCATCCATTAAGTTTTTGTAAGTAGTGGAGTATGTTAACATCTTATTCTACGTACATTAAAAATATGTAGCCTTTGTCTGAATGTTCATTAGTGTCGTGTGAGAATTAGAAATAAATCGGTGAAGAAGTTTTCGAGATTTTTGGTAACAACGTTAAACATCCACTTAATTTCGGTCATCGTATCTGATGTTTCAGAAAAGCCTGAAGTTGTGTCATTCATGATTTAAATAATAAAAACTGCACCAGTTACTTATTATTCGATGCTTAGCACGTCGGGTTTAGAGAATTTATTTTCATTTTCAATTGCATTTGTACATTTGTTTACATGAATTTGTTTGGTGATGTTTGCATGTGTGATTTTCTGCCTCTCTTGCATCTTTTTGAGGTTAGACTGCACATAAGGCTGTGAGTTATAAAATGTAATTTTACCACTATTGATTACTGAATTATCAATTTTTTCTTTGTTTTTCTCCCTAATGAGGACATATACGTATTAATAAAAATTGCTAAAGTTATCTTATGCAGGAGACATATTTGAAAAAAATTAACTAACTCACAATCTGGTTTGCCACTGATAATTTTTTCTCCTTTTGGTCGTTTACAAAAATTTCAAGCTCCTCCATTAAACCCATTGTACTAGGTTTTTGGAAGTAGTGGAGTGTGTTAAGATCTATGTTTTCTTATGGGTGTCCAGTGTTTATAATATGTGTCCCTATGGCTGATTTCATAAATTGATTAAATATGTAACAGTTGATGTATTCAATGTATCTAATTTGAAAATTCTTCCCAGTTTGTCTTATGTAGTAGCTTCAGCAAGTTTTGTATGCTGTTTTGTATTTTCCCTTCCCGAGTCGGAGAATTTATTCATTTTTATTGTTTAGGGTGTGGACTAATTCCTGTTGTAGTTTGTTGTTTGTGGAGAAAAATGCTTTCACATTATGTGACCGAAGTAGGTTTGTTATTTTTCTTTGAAGGAACCAATAATGCAATCAAATGTATTGTCTAGCCTACCTTACATACGTAACATCTCTTAAATTTTGAATAAAAATCATCAACAATAGCAGCCGAAGACTTCCGGCATAAGAAGTCACTCTCGTTCTTCCAACGGCCTTGTCAAAGAGGGCGGAGGAGCAGATAAAGATTCAGGGCACTCTCTTGCCCCCGGTTTGGGGAAACTGCTCCTAAAAGGCAGAAGAATCAGCAATGATAAGCAGCATGAGGGTGCAGAAGGCAATGGAAACCACTGCTTTAAAGACACATAATGTGTATCCACAGGACATGTGGCCTGAAACTGAAAAAGTATCACAATGAAACTTCCTGGCAGATTAAAGCACCCAAACACAACTCTCGACAGCTTTGCTTCGTCCAGTACCTCTTCTTTCATATCAGAGCGCACTCTGCTGCAGAGTGAAAATTTCGTTTGACAAACATTACAAAGACTGTGGCTAAGCCATGTCTCTGCAGTTTCCTTTCTTCGAGGAGTGCTGGTATTGCAAGTTTTGCTGGAGAGACTCTGTGAAGTTTGAAAGATAAGATATGAGGTACTGGCGGAAGTAAAGCTATGAGGACTGGTTGTGAGCGGTGCCTGGGTGGCTGAGTCGGTAGAGAACGTGCCCAAGAAAGACAAAGGTCCCGAGTTCATGTCTCGATTCAGCCCAGAGTTTTAATCTGTCAGGAAGTTTCATGTCAGCGAACATTCCGCTGGAGAGTAAAAATTTCATTCTGCAAGTGTTATGGTAATCTCTCCCTCGGCAAAAGACTCCGGAATAGCCCCCCCATTCGAATCTCGGGAAGGGGATTGCCAAGGGGGAGGTGACTATGAGTAACAGAATGAACAGCCAAAAACAGGGTAACATTCTACGAGTCGGGGAATGGAATGTCAGAAGTTTGAACGTGTTAGGGAAGCTAGAAAATCTGAAAAGAGAAATTCTAAGGCGCAAGCTAGATACAATGGGGGTCAGCGAAGTGAAATGGAAAGAAGACAAGGATTTCTGGTCAGACGAGTATAGGGCAAAATCAACAGCAGCAGAAAATAGCAGAACAGGAGTAGGATTTGTTTTGAATAGGAAGGTTGGTCAGAGAGTGAGTTACTGTGAACAGTTCAGTGATAGGGTTGTTCTCATCAGAATCGACAGCAACCCAATGCCGACAACAATATTTCATGTATATATGCCACCGTCGCAAGCAGAGGATAAAGAGATGGAGAGGATATATGAGGATATTGAATGGGTAATTCAGTACGTACAAGGGTTACGGGAAAATATGGGCTTCCTAGTAGGAATGGGAGTGAAAACACAATAATTGAGTTCTGCAAGAAATTTCGGCTTGAACATACAGAACGATACCGACACATGTAATGTGAAGATAGCTTTACTGATTGATTGCTAATGTGAATTTGTTTGTCCTTCTGAGGAAGTCAGGTTTAAATCCGTCGAAACCATGGTAAAGGTTACTTGAAACCACCATTTATTGCAACTGTTTGGCTGTCTATTACACCAACTGTTCTGTAACCGTTGCTGTAGTGCAGACATGTTCAAAATATAAAAGTACAATACAGAAATACAAAACATCGAAATTAATAACATAATACAGCAAGACACATATGGTTTTTTATTAAATGGGGCGCAAGCTCCACTTCCACGGTTTTGATGGTCTTATCACTTGCTGCATAAAGATCTGTAATGCAAGGATCTGGCCGTTTCCTTCAGACCAGGAGATGATATGCATCCTGTAGGTTTCCACACTTCCATAATTCCTCCTTAGTGGTGTAACTACAATTCCTAAGGCTCTTCTTGCATCTTGATATTCCTGGTCTGTCGGTTTAGAGCCTTCCAAGTCACATTTGGGAGATGAAAGCTCGCGGCATGTTTTTCTTTGATGTTCTTCCTATCCCCTTCAGTTAATGTATCTTATCATAGCTCTGTACGACGAGTTCCAGATGCTGACGGCATAATTGCTGAAGCTGTATTGATGAAACTCCTCCTTGACCTCAGCCTAAGTCTATGTGCTTCATGTTCGAACAGAGGATGCCTGTTGTCGGTTTCCTACTTCTTTTTCTCAATTTCTGCGGCTCTTCTTTTGCGGATATCAGGTGGCGCTATACGCATAATTTGATAGATTTTGGTGTCTGGAGTTGGTCGTAAGCAGCCAGTCACGACACGTCCAGTCTCATTCAATGCCGTGTCCACCTGTTTAGCATGTGTGGAGTTGCACCAGACTAGTGGTGCATATTCTGCTGCTGAGAAGCATAATGCCAGGGCGGGTGTACGGAGCACGTCAGTCTGTGATCCCCATGGTGCCAGTAAGTTTACGTGTGATGTTGTTCCGAGCAGATACTTTCAACCTTGTTTCTTGGCAATGATCTTTGAATGTGAGACTACGATGCAACTTTACTCCCAGGTATCTTGGGATATCATAGTGGCGTGGTTGTTGTCCTCTCCCGGTAACATTTAACTTCCTGCTGGCTTCCCGGTATCTCAGGTAAAAGGCACAGACCTGCGTCGTTCTAGGATTTGACTTCAGGTGGTTCTCACTAAAATACTTGCCAATATCCTCGGGGGCTGCTGTCAGCTTTGACTTCACTTCCTCATAGCTTTTGCCTTGAGCTGCAGTTGCTGTGTCATCTGCATGAATAAATATTCTTGTTCCAAGGTTGATTGTTCAGACGTTATTCTAGATGTTGGACAGCAGGTGCTCCAGTACGGTGCCTTGAGGGAGACCACTCTTCAAAGTACTCCATTGGCTCTCCCTGTTAAGCACAGTAAGAAAAAACCTCCTGTTTTGCGGGAAACACGGGATGTGAGGTTGCCGGTGTTATAAGCTGCTGACAGATCTATGAATGCCACTCCTGTGGCGTGGTCTCACTCGTATCCATCTTCTACATTCTGAGTCAGATTGAGGATTTGACCACAGCACGACCTTCCTGGACTGAAACCCGACTACTCATATACAGGGTGTTACAAAAAGGTACGGCCAAACTTTCAGGAAACATTCATCACACACAAAGAAAGAAAATATGTTATGTGGACATGTGTCCGGAAACGCTTACTTTCCGTGTTAGAGCTCATTTTATTACTTCTCTTCAAATCACATTAATCATGGAATGGAAACACACAGCAACAGAACGTACCAGCGTGACATCAAACACTTTGTTACAGGAAATGTTCAAAATGTCCTCCGTTAGCGAGGATACATGCATCCACTCTCCGTCGCATGGAATCCCTGATGCGCTGATGCAGCCTTGGAGAATGGCGTATTGTATCACAGCCGTCCACAATATGAGCACGAAGAGTCTCTACATTTGGTACCGGGGTTGTGTAGACAAGCGCTTTCAAATGCCCCCATAAGTGAAAATCAAGAGGGTTGAGGACAGGAGAGCGTGGAGGCCATGTAATTGGTCCGCCTCTACCAATCTATCGGTCACCGAATCTGTTGTTGCGAAGCGTACAAACACTTCGACCGAAATGTGCAGGAGCCCCATCGTGCATGGACACATGTCCACATAACATCTTTTTTTTATTTGTGTGTGAGGAATGTTTCCTGAAAGTTTGGCCGTACCTTTTTGTAACACCCTATATAAGATTTTTATCAACATGTTGTGGCAAGCGATTGAAGTTCAGCCTTTCCAGAAATTTGTGCAGTTGCCAAAAAAGAGAAATTTGTCTCAAGTTTTTAGGATCAGCTGGTCCGTATCCAGGCTGCCGAAGAGCTGCAACATTGGCTTTGTGGCAGACCTTAGGGATCAGTAATTCCGAAAAGCAGATGTTAATATAATGTTCAAGAATCACAAGACGAGGAGCTCTATTTGGAAAAGGAGGGGAGGTATTGGAAGATTCCAGTTTGATTACATCATGGTCAGCAGAGATTCCGAAACAGATGCTGGGCTGGAAGGCGTGCCCTGGAGCAGATACAGACTAAGATCATAATTTATCAGCGATGAAGAGTAGACTGAAGTTTAACAGACCAGTGAGGAAGAATCAGTGCGCAAAGATGTGGGATACGAAAATACTGAGGAATGAAGAGGCACGCCCGAAGTTCTCTGGGGCTGTAGATACTGTGATAATGAATGGCTCAATAGGCAGTTCACTTGAAGAGGAATGGACATCTCTGAAAAGGGCAATCACGGAAGTTAGAAAGAAAAGCCTAGGTTCAAGGAAGGTAAGTGCGAAGAAACATTGGGTAACGGAATAAATACAGTTGATCGATGAAATGAAGAAGTACAATTATGTGCAGAGAAATTCAGGAATATAGATATTCAAGTCACTCCGAAATGAAATAACTAGGAAGTCCAGGGAAGCTAAGGCGAAATGGCTGCAGAAAAAAATGTGATGAAATCGAAAGAAAAATTGTCGGATGGACTGACTCATCATATAGACAAGTAAAAACAATATTCGGTGAAATTAAAAGCACGGGCGGTATCATTAAGAGAGGACTGGGAATTCCCTTATTAAATAAAGAGGAGAGAGCGGATGAGTGGAAACAATACACTGAAGGCCTCTATGAGGGGGAGTGCTTCTCTGATGAGGTGATAGAAGAGGAAACAGGAGTCGACAGGGAAGAGAGAGGGTATTCAGTATTGGAATAAGAATTTAAAAGGTTTGGACGACGCAAGTTGACGTATGTCCTTCTACAACGTCACGACATACACTAATGAAGGCAATAAAGGCGAAATAAGCTTATATACTAAAATAAAATATGAAGCAGCATAGTGTCTACTAATTCACTGCATACCATAATGTCCTACTGTGACGAAAGATCAAATAAGGTAGAAAGGCTAGACAACATTCCATCGGAATTTCTAAAATCATTGGGGAAAGTGGCAACAAAACGTCTATTGACGTTGGTGTGTACATTGTATGAGACAGGTGATATATCATCGCACTTTCGGGAAAACAACATCCACAAAATACCGATGATACCAAGAGCCGACATATACGAGAATTATCGCACAATCAGCTTACCTCAAGCACCCAAGTTGATGACAAGAATAATATCCAGAGAAATGGTAAAGACAATTTAAGATCTTGCAGATGAGGATCAGTTTGGTTTTAGTAAAGGTAAAGGCACCAGAGAAGAAGTTCCGACTTTTCGGTTGATAAAGCAAGACTGAAGAAAAATCAAGACACCTTTATATGTAGACTAGATAAAAGCGTTCGACGAAATGAGATGGGTGAAGGTGTTCCAAATTCTGAGAAAAATAGGGGTAAGCTGTAGGGAAAGACGGGTAACAGACAGTATGCACAAGAACCAAAGGTGAAAATAAAACTAGAAAAGCAAGAACGAAGTGTTCGGATTAATAAGGTTGTAAGACAGGGATGTAGTCCTATATTGTTCAATGATGAAAATAAAAGGAACTTCAAGAGTGAGACTAAAATTCAAGGTGAAAGGATGTCGATGATTTAGATTTGCTGACGACGTTGCTATCTTCAGTGGAAGTGAAGAAGAATTGCACGATATATTGAATGGAATGGCTAGTCTAATGAGTACAGAATATGGATTGAGAACAAATCGAAGAAAGGCGAAAGTAATGAGAAACAGCAGAAAAGAGAACAGCGAGAAACTTAACGTTACAATTGCGGATCACGAAGTAAACGTAGTTAAGGATTTCTGCTACCTAGGCAGCAAAGTAACCGATGACGGGCGAAGCAAGGAGAACATAAATGGAGACTAGCACTGCCAAGAAGGCCATTCCTGGCCAAGAAGAAGTCTTGTAGTATCAAATATAGGCCTTAATTTGAGAAAGAGATGTCTTAGAATGTACGTTTGGAGCACAGCGTTTTATGGTAGTGAGACACGGGCTGTCGGGGAACGGGAACAGAAAAGAATCGAAGTTTTTGAGATGTGGTGTTACAAAAGAATCCTGAAAATTAGGTGGACTGATAAGGTAAGAAATGAGGAGGTTCTGCGCAGAATCAGAGAGGAAAGGAATATGTGGAAAACACTGACAAGGATAAGGGAAGCTAAGGCGAAATGGCTGCAGAAAAAAATGTGATGAAATCGAAAGAAAAATTGTCGGATGGACTGACTCATCATATAGACAAGTAAAAACAATATTCGGTGAAATTAAAAGCACGGGCGGTATCATTAAGAGAGGACTGGGAATTCCCTTATTAAATAAAGAGGAGAGAGCGGATGAGTGGAAACAATACACTGAAGGCCTCTATGAGGGGGAGTGCTTCTCTGATGAGGTGATAGAAGAGGAAACAGGAGTCGACAGGGAAGAGAGAGGGTATTCAGTATTGGAATAAGAATTTAAAAGGTTTGGACGACGCAAGTTGACGTATGTCCTTCTACAACGTCACGACATACACTAATGAAGGCAATAAAGGCGAAATAAGCTTATATACTAAAATAAAATATGAAGCAGCATAGTGTCTACTAATTCACTGCATACCATAATGTCCTACTGTGACGAAAGATCAAATAAGGTAGAAAGGCTAGACAACATTCCATCGGAATTTCTAAAATCATTGGGGAAAGTGGCAACAAAACGTCTATTGACGTTGGTGTGTACATTGTATGAGACAGGTGATATATCATCGCACTTTCGGGAAAACAACATCCACAAAATACCGATGATACCAAGAGCCGACATATACGAGAATTATCGCACAATCAGCTTACCTCAAGCACCCAAGTTGATGACAAGAATAATATCCAGAGAAATGGTAAAGACAATTTAAGATCTTGCAGATGAGGATCAGTTTGGTTTTAGTAAAGGTAAAGGCACCAGAGAAGAAGTTCCGACTTTTCGGTTGATAAAGCAAGACTGAAGAAAAATCAAGACACCTTTATATGTAGACTAGATAAAAGCGTTCGACGAAATGAGATGGGTGAAGGTGTTCCAAATTCTGAGAAAAATAGGGGTAAGCTGTAGGGAAAGACGGGTAACAGACAGTATGCACAAGAACCAAAGGTGAAAATAAAACTAGAAAAGCAAGAACGAAGTGTTCGGATTAATAAGGTTGTAAGACAGGGATGTAGTCCTATATTGTTCAATGATGAAAATGAAAGGAACTTCAAGAGTGAGACTAAAATTCAAGGTGAAAGGATGTCGATGATTTAGATTTGCTGACGACGTTGCTATCTTCAGTGGAAGTGAAGAAGAATTGCACGATATATTGAATGGAATGGCTAGTCTAATGAGTACAGAATATGGATTGAGAACAAATCGAAGAAAGGCGAAAGTAATGAGAAACAGCAGAAAAGAGAACAGCGAGAAACTTAACGTTACAATTGCGGATCACGAAGTAAACGTAGTTAAGGATTTCTGCTACCTAGGCAGCAAAGTAACCGATGACGGGCGAAGCAAGGAGAACATAAATGGAGACTAGCACTGCCAAGAAGGCCATTCCTGGCCAAGAAGAAGTCTTGTAGTATCAAATATAGGCCTTAATTTGAGAAAGAGATGTCTTAGAATGTACGTTTGGAGCACAGCGTTTTATGGTAGTGAGACACGGGCTGTCGGGGAACGGGAACAGAAAAGAATCGAAGTTTTTGAGATGTGGTGTTACAAAAGAATCCTGAAAATTAGGTGGACTGATAAGGTAAGAAATGAGGAGGTTCTGCGCAGAATCAGAGAGGAAAGGAATATGTGGAAAACACTGACAAGGATAAGGGACTGGCTGATAGAACATCTGTTAAGACATCAGGAAATAACTTCCGTGGTATTAGAGGAAGGCAAAGATTGAAACATACCCTTCAGATAATTGAGGACATTCCGTAGGTCGCAGTTGTTACTCTGAGATGAAGATGTTCGTACAGCACAGGAATTCGTGACGACTCGCATCAGTCAGAAGACTGAAAAAGGAAAAAAAAGTGCTGGACGGGACGTCGACTGAGTGGCGACAGGTGGTCTTTTCACATGAGATATGGCTGTTGGCGTGTATCACATAAACGTCTTAAAGCAAACACCCTGCAGGAATTGTCGGAAGAGTCCACGTCGGAGGAGGGATCGTTATTGGATTTTCGTTGCATTCCCTGGATGGTCTCGTCATCCTGGAAGGCACAATGAATCAACATCAGTATGCATCTATCCTTGGGGGCCATTTCCACTCGTACATGCATTTTGTTTTTCATCGGCACGATTGCAACTACCAGCTAGACAGTCCAATGGACGCAGCTCGCAGTGTACGTGTGTAGCTCGAAGAGCGCCAGGATGAGTTTACCTTACTCCCCTGGCCACCAAAGTCCCCGGATTTAAACCCAAACCCAGTCGAGAATCTTGGGACGACCTTGATCGGGCTGTTCGCGTCATGGATTCCCAAACGAGAAACCTAGTGCAGCTAGCAAAGGCACTGCAGATTGCATGGCTCCACAGTCGTGTCGGTAGCTTCCAGATCTCATTGACTCTTTTCGTTCAGATCTCGCAGTAGTCCGCACTGCAAAAGGTGGTTCAAATGGCTCTGAGCACTATGGGACTTAACACCTGAGGTCATCAGTCCCATAGAACGTAGAACTACTTAAACCTAACTAACCTAAGGATATGACACACATCCATGCTCGAGGCAGGATTCGAACCTGCGACCGTAGCGGTCGCTCGGTTTCAGACTGATGCGCCTAGAACCGCTCGGTCACACTGGCCGTCTGCAAAAGGTAGTTATTCAGGCATTTGACAGGTGGTCATATTAATGTGACTGCACAGGGTACTGGTCATTAAATGAAAGAGCTGAATGTCTCAACTACCTGTAAAACGGATGTCAATGAGTCGTCTTTCGGTTAGAGAAGTCATGATCACACATGTGCTCTCTGAAGTCCCCCAGAGTTCTTCTCACTCTATATTGATGATATTTCATAATGTGCATCTCTCTTGTAACTAGCACTAACCTGCTGACGATGCCCAGTTGTATTTCCGTCGCTATCCATAAGAACACCGCTGCTGCAGTATCACAATGTCCGCCCCCTGTAGCTGAGTGGTCAGCGCGACAGAATGTCCATCCTAAGGGCCCGGCTTCGATTCCTGGCTGGGTTGCAGATTTTCTCCGCTTGGGGTGTTGTGTTGTGTTGTCCTAATCATCATCATTTCATCCCCATCGATGCGCAAGTCGCCAAAGTGGCGTCAAATCGAAAGACTTGCACCCGGCGACCGGTCTACCCGACGAGAGAGGCCCTAGTCACACGTATCACGATGGGCATAAAGCTTGGGTTTGAAATTAAACTCTAAGTAGTCACAGGTCAGCCTCGTATCACACCGGAAGTTAATCTGCACACATTGGCGCGGAGCAGTTCCTTCAATACTTCCTCGAGGTATCCAGTTACCATTTCAAAAAATAATAAAACACCTCGGCATATCTTGAACGAGCATTTAAATTGAGAAAAATAAACTATTACAGCCTGTAGGAAATCTTTCTACATCTGCAGCTACGTGACTACTCTGCAACACGCGCTTAAGTGCCTGGCAGAGGGTTCTTGGAACCATCTTCACTCTATTTCTGTATCGTTCGACACACTAACAGCGCGCAGAAGAAAAGTATACGTAAATCATTCCGCACGCACTCTGATTTCTCTTATTTTATTACAACGATCATTTCTTCCTACTTAGACTGGCAAGAATAAAATATTTTCGCATTCAGAGCGTATAGTTGGTGATTGAAATTTTATGACAAGATCTCACCGCGACGAGAAATGTTGTCGTTTTAATGATTGCCACCTCAATTCGTTTATCGTATCCGTGACACTCTCCCCCATATTTCACAATAATATAAACCGAGCTGCCCTCCTTAGGACTTTTTCAGTGTCCTCCGTTGATCCTACATGGTAAATATCCCATACCGCACAGCGACAGTCTAGCAGAGAACGGAGAAGCGTAACGTAGGCAGCCTTTTTAATACACCTATTGCATCTTACAAGTGTTCTGCCAATAAACCACAGTTTTTTGTTTGACTTCCGCACAACATTACGCTACGTCTTCTAAGTGTTCTGCCAATAAAACGCAGTCTTGGGTTTGCCTTCCCCACAACATTATCTATGTGATCGTTCCGATTTAATTTGTTCGTAGACTAATTGTAATTCCTAGGTATTTATCTGAATCGACAGCCTTTAGATTTGCGAGATTTATCTTATTACCTAAATGTAACGGAGTTCTTTTAGTACTCATGTGGATGGCCTCACACTTTTCCTTATCCAAACCAGTTGCCACCTTTCGCACCATATGTCTAAGCCATTTTGCAATTAGTTTTGATCTTCTGATGACTTTACTAGATGGTAACTGACAGCATCGTCTGCAAAGAAAAATCTAGGAGGGATGCTCAAATTGCTGCCCAAATCGTTTAGTACATTAGGAACAGCAGAGGATCTGTAACACTTCCTTTGGGAACGCCAGACATCACTTCTTCTTTATTCGATGACACACTGTCAATTACTACTTACTGTGATCTTTCTGACAGCAAATCACGAATCCAGTCGCACAGTTGAGACGATACTGCATAGGCACGGAATTTGATTAGAAGTCTTTGGTGTAGAACAGTGCCTAAATGCAATCCAAAAATATTTCCATCTCAAAATAAACAAAAAAATAGTTCAGTCTTTAGTTATGTGAAGTCTTCACTATTGTGATATAGTTCAGCAAGGCACAAATAGTGAAAACTCCAGGTGACTCTAGATCTCTATAAATGCTTGCACAATATGTGTGTGGCAACGGCCTTGCCTCAGTGGATACAGCGGTTCCTGTCAGATCACCGAAGTTAAGCGCTGTTGGGCGTGGGCGGCGTTTGGATGGGTGACCATCCGGGCCGCCATGCACTGTTGCCATTTTTCGGGGTGTACTCAGTCTCGTGATGCCAACTGAGGAGCTACTCGACCGGATAGTAGCGGCTCCGGTCAAAGAAAACCATCATAATGACCGGGAGAGCGGTGTGCTGACCACAAGCCCCTCCTTTCCGCATCCTCATCTCAGGATGATACGGCGGTCGGATGGTTCCGATGGGCCATTTATGGCCTGAAGACGGAGTGCTTAATATGTGTGTGCAACATTCAGTTGTACGACGACATTAGTCCTCCCCATACACATTCAGGAACGACTCGACAGGATAAGGACATAATTTTCGTAAACTGTGTTTACTTTGCCAGTGTCCTCAATACTTCTCCCCACATGGCGCCATTCCACAACTTCAGCAACAGTTCGGACGCATCCAGCATCTTGGCTTTATCTTTGGATAATACTGTATATCCAGAATGAGATTTTCAAGTGCAGTGGAGTGTGCACTGATATGAAACATCCTGGCAGATTAAAACCGTGTGCCAGACCGAGACTCGAACTCGGGACGTTTGCCTTTCACAGGCAAGTGCTCTACCATCTGAGGTCCCGAGTTCAAGTCTCAGTCCGGCACACAGTTTTAATCTGCCAGGAAGTTTCAAGACTATATCTTTCTTTGTCTCTGTGGTGTGCGTACTGTAAGACCTTCGGTACACACACCTTCAGATTATTTGACTTGTCGCTCTAACGAGGTAGGTGAGTGTCAGCAATATATCTCGTGGTCTTATCGTGGCATGTTTATCTTCTGCCTTTAGTCAGACGATAGAAATGCCACTTACACACTTAGAGTAGCAGATTGACGGTGACCAACTTTAAACAGAACTTGATTAATTTTCACACACATTTATTAAAATAATAAAAAGCATAGATATTACATAACTTGATTCTGGATGCTGCTTAAAATTGACAATCTGAAGTTCCTTTGGTCTCGGTACGTTAATGTTATTCTCACGTATCTCTGATAATTGACAAAGTGTCTATACATTTCTTTTCATGGCTATGTACAGGAATATGATTATCGTATTAGGCGCAGACTGAAACTTGACTATAGACTGGTACAGACAAATGCAGACTAATGCAGACTGACTAATCGGAGGTCTGTATACTCGTTATAATACCTCGAGTGTTCAGGTATCACTGCGCGAGTGTGATCTGCGAGGAGAAAAGGTTCTATGTTAGCAGCAACCTCATTGGCTGCATTACATATTAATACGCGTATTGGCGGAAGCAGAATTTGGTCCATCTCTAAGGGAGCGCCATCTTGTAGTGCGGAGATGGACGAGCGCTGCGCCTGCGCTATTGTGCTTAGCAGGGCGCGCTCTAGTGGGAAAGTTGTGTACACGCTGACTACGCAGAACTATGTACAAAACAGTCTCCTCCTCCATTTCAGTGATTACGACTGTGGATCAAACTACCCTGTAACCAGCCTTTTACTCAAAACCGCTATTCATTCAGCAGGAGATTAAAGCTTTATCTGTTATCATTGGCTAGCTTCTCGCTCTACATATCCTTGATGTTTTTTTGTCTGTCCGGCAGAAACCATTAGCTCTGTCCCACCATAAACTATCTGTGCTTTTCTCACCCCTTTCTGTTTATGTTTTCTTCCTTCTTGCAGAAATAACTTCTGCCAATAGTACAGAATGTAGCTGAAAGAAATATGCAATTAAATGTACAGAAGCAGCACCTTCCTTCAAAGAGAATAATACAGTCATTACACTGAAGTCGCCGCGATTCATGATGATCTCAAGGACATACAAAAGGCAGGACTTGATTCTTGATGGGGAGTGTGATCACCACAGACGCCATTGTATGCTCTGCAAAGCGCTCCCGTGGTAGCCACAAGGTTGGTAAGGAGCTACACTCCTGGAAATGGAAAAAAGAACACATTGACACCGGTGAGTCAGACCCACTATACTTGCTCCGGACACTGCGAGAGGGCTGTACAAGCAATGATCACACGCACGGCACAGCGGACACACCAGGAACCGCGGTGTTGGCCGCCGAATGGCGCTAGCTGCGCAGCACTTGTGCACCAGTGTGGCTACGATGCCGAATGTTAGGAGGTTATCGTCGGCGGACGGGGCCTCGGCTCCGCACGCCGAAGGCGATCATCGTAGCTCTACGTGTGATGTGGACGGGGGTTTGCTCCCGCACACAGTGGCACGAGTTCTTGATGTAAGGGGAGGGCCACTGACGTACCCTGGCTGTTTTCCGGTGGTACCCACCCCCTGCACCACCGGTGCGAGCGAACGCTGCGTCGCGGACGAGACACCTGTCTCGCACGCAAATGACGCGGTTACTAGCTGCACCGGTGCTACCGAGGCTGCTGCGGCTGCGGCTGCGGCTGAGAAGAGCTTGGCCTTACTGAAAGGTCTCATACCAGACAGTGGGCAAGCGAGCATGGACGTAGACGTGGACGTGACCTCGAGTGGTCGGGAGGAAGTCACGCACACGCACCGCCGGGATGCGGACGCGACCGCAAGGAAGCGCCCCGCTGCTGATAGAGCTGAGGCATCAGCAAAGAAACCGGCCGCCTCGAAGGGCAAGGCGCCTAGGACGCGCACTAAGAAGAAGGCGTCACAGGTGGGCACCAAGGCCGCCACTGGCGACCGCTGCTCCACCGACGACGGCTTCCAGGTACCGAGCAGGAAGCACACTGCCAGGGCAGCAGAGCTCACACGAGCTCCCCCGCTAGAGACAACCAATAGGTATGCCACGGTCACGGACGCGCCGGAAGACGCGAGTATCGAACAACCGGCTAGGCCAAAGACCCGTGCTCCTCCTCCCATCGTCGTCAGATGGACGGCTGATTTCAGAAGCTTTCAACAGCTTCTGAAAAGTAGGGTGCAGGGCAACTTTATTCTTAAAACTGCGGGCAGGGACACATATAAGGTCACTGTCAAAGATACAGAGGACTATGTGACTCTCATGAAAGTGTTTGGGGAAATGGGAGTGCCCAACTACACTCACTCTACAGAGCCACTGAAACTGCTCAAGGTGGTTTTCCGCAGACTCCCATTTAAAATGGACCCGGACCACCTAAAAGAGGAGTTAGAGGAATTAGGTTATGGTGTCAGGGCTGTCTCTCGCATGAAGACGCCCGGAACAAATGAGCAGATGCCACTATTCCAGGTAATACTAGTGGATAATGCTGAAAATAGGAAAATATTTCAACTGACAACAGTTGCAAATATTCGTAATGTGCTTGTGGAACGATTTCGCGGCAGGGGTAGAAGGGCACAGTGCTACCAGTGCCAAGGACTAAACCATGTCGCGAGATGGTGCAGTATGCCGGCCAAGTGAGTAAAATGTGCAGGCCCGCATCAGAGCCGTGACTGTAAACAGACACAGGACGTAAAACCTAAGTGCTGTAACTGTGAACAGGAGCATGTTGCCAGCTATCGTGGCTGTGCAACGTTTAAGAAGGCGGACGCTAAACAGCGTGCCAACAATGCTCCGGCCAAACGGGTGACCCCTGGCCTTAGTTTTAGCCAAATCGCGAGGGGAAAGGCTGCCGCACCTACCACTCAGGTTAAATCGGCACGACCGCGTCAGGTTAGCGATGCTATCAGAACACGCCCGCGTGCCGAGGTTGAAAACGTCGGCCAGCGGGCTGATGTGAGTGACGCTCGCCCCGTCGCAAAGGAAGTCGTTTCCGGGCGCGGACGGCAGAGAACAGAGAGAGAGCGGCTCGCGCCAGCCAATCAGAACACAGCACAGCAGAGCGAAACGGAGCCGGCAGCTGTAGCCGCCCACGGGAGCGGACGGCAGATAGAGCACCCGATCGTATCTGCAACCTCAGCAAGCCAGGAGACTCCTGCAGATTTGCAAGCTGAGCTTTGCTCGCTTCTCAGAACTGTCAAGGAGATGCTCGTGCAATTACCGCAGCTCTTGATTGCTGCAGTGCAGACGGCTCTAGCAGCCGGCCACCAACAGGTTTCCATGCAAAACCATGAATAATACACCACTTCATGGCTTGACAGTTTGCGCATGGAATGCAAACGGCATAAGAACACAGGCTGGTGAGTTCCGCCAGTTTCTGTATGACGAGGCAGTAGACATCTGTCTCGTCTGCGAAACACACCTAAAGCCAGGAGTCAACGTTCGTGCAGCAAACTACACTTGCTACCGAACAGATAGGTTAACGGCAGGGGGAGGTACTGCAGTATATATCAAAACCTCTCTCAAGCACCATTTAGTACAAGTGCCTCAGCTTGCTACGATTGAAGCCACTGCTGTAGCAGTACAAACCTCAGAGGGTCAGATCACTTTTGTGGCAGCCTACCGACCGCCTAGGGGACTCCTGAATCCCGCTGACTTCGCGACACTGATGAACCTTCGTGGGAAACTCTTTGTCGCCGGAGACTTAAACGCGAAACACGCGGAGTGGCATTCAAGAGTCACTAATACTAGTGGACGACGCCTACTACGTGTAGTACGGCAGCACAATGGGATCGTGGTGGGCCCCTACGACCCAACCATCTATCCCCACAACAGAGGCCTAGCTGACGTACTCGATGTGGCGGTGGTGAGGGGTATCGGACACCTCATTACTGCCACTACGCGGTGCGCACTATCGTCGGATCATGTCCCCGTGATTTTTGACATTGATCTCCAGGGAACAGAGCCACCACAATGGCGTAGACAGCTTCGCAGGGTGGATTGGGAGCGGTATCGGGAAAGTATACTTGACGATCTCGATACCGTTCCTCACCCACGTGATGTAGGAGCTGATGAGATGATACGACGGCTCGCTGAGGTTGCGCTACAAGCTGTAGACGCAGCAACACCGAGGGGACCACGCAGGCCGCCTGAATGTTCACGCCAGCTCCCTCCTGATATTCTGGAAGCCATACGCCACAAAAATAGGGTTTTCAGAGAATGGCAAATCACGAGGCAAGCCGCCACTAAACGTCGCCTCAACCAACTCAGACGCGAGATTAAAGTGGCGGTTGAAAACCATCGCAATAGAGAGTGGGCAGGGAGGGTGGCCATGCTCCGCCTTGATGATGGCTCTGCCTGGCAGACGACTAAGAGGCTTCTCAGGAAAGGGCAGCGTATACCTCCGCTACAAGTTGGTGGGGAGGTGGTTTGCGAACCAGACGCCAAGGCTAGCGCCCTGGCTGACACGTTTGCAGCCAACTTCACGCCTGTAGCGGACATCATAGACGCAGCACATGTACAACTCGTGCACGAGCGTCTGCCTGTATTCCTGGCAGCAGAGGCAGCTCCAGAGGACGAGATAGCTGCTATCACTGAGGAGGAGGTTGAATACCAACTGCGAACCCTAAACACCAGGAAAGCCGGTGGCAGTGACAGAGTGGAGGCAGTTATGCTACGGCAGCTCCCCCCTCCTGCTATCCAGCCGCTCACCGAGCTATTCAACCATGTGCTGCAAACTGGGGACTACCCCTCTGTATGGAAACATGCAGAGGTGGTAGCCATCCCAAAGTCAGGGAAGGATGCAAGGCTGCCGCAAAACTACCGACCTATTAGCCTCCTCCCAGTAATGTCAAAGGTCTTTGAGCGGATTTATGCCCAACGACTTCTAGCTCATGTAAACCGCGAGTTGCTCATGCCTCCCGAACAGTTCGGTTTTCGGCAGGGGCATAGTACACAGCAACAGCTCTTGAGGTTAGTAGAAGATGCGATGGGTGCCCTGGAGCGCCGGGAGTATTCAGGGGCGATACTCCTTGACGTCTCCAGGGCCTTTGACAGCGTGTGGCGTGAGGGCCTCCTATTCAAACTTTTTGAACTGGGGGTACCGACGCCACATGTGAAACTCATTGCATCCTACCTGCAAAATCGTACTTTTAGTGTCCGCGCCGGTGACGGAGTATCCACTAATAGGCCTGTTCGTGCGGGAGTACCACAGGGATCCGTCCTTGGCCCCCTGTTGTACACCCTGTACACGTCAGACGTACCTCGGACGCAGAGAGTGTCGCTAGCACTATATGCTGACGACACCGCCCTCTACGCACGATGCCTCAAGGTTAATATCCTTCGTCGTCGCCTACAAGAGGCGTGCGACGTATTGGGAGCTTGGGCAACAAAATGGCGCCTGAAATTTAACGCCACAAAAAGCCAGGCAATTATTATTACACGTCGCCGGATACCAAGAGATCTTCAACCAGTGCAGATCATGGGAGGCCCCATCCCATGGTCTCGCACTGTTAAGTATCTGGGCGTGACTTTAGACCGGCACCTCACATGGGGACCACATGTCACAGAGGTTAGGGGCAGAGTCTTAGGACGCTTACGCGAACTCTACCCTGTACTAAATCCACAGTCCACGCTTCCCACACACTGCGGCATTACGCTATATCTAGCACTGATCAGGCCAGTGCTGGAATACGCGGCCGTAGTGTGGGGAAATGCCGCCGACTGCCATATCAAGCGGTTACAAGGCCTACAAGGTAAGGTCCTACGCCTTGCCATGCACCTCCCGCGGGACTTCCCCACCAGGGACCTGCATGACGTCACAGGGATCCCCATGATTAGGGATCGCTTCAAACTGCTGGCGCGGCAGTTCTATGAACTGTCGTCCCAGTCAGACAACAGGTTAATAGCAAACCTGGGTACCCAGGAGCACAGGAGGGGGACCACACGATGGCCCGACATGCTTCGGCAGTAATCGCCAGTGGAAACACTCACGACCACTGTTGGAGCAAATTCAGACACACTACACACGCACACAACACTCATGTGACACATAGGACACACACAACACGTTAGGCCATCAGAGACACAAATACAATTAGGATAAACAGGAATAACAATTGGGTTTAGCCTGTAAAACCACAGGGCACTTAGGATGTCCCTTAGGATAAGAGTCGCTCGCTCGCTCACTTGTGCACCGCCGCCGTCAGTGTCAGCCAGTTTGCCGTGGCATACGGAGCTCCATCGCAGTCTTTAACACTGGTAGCATGCCGCGACAGCGTGGACGTGAACCGTATGTGCAGTTGACGGACTTTGAGCGAGGGCGTATAGTGGGCAAGCGGGAGGCCGGGTGGACGTACCGCCGAATTGCTCAACACGTGGGGCGTGAGGTCTCCACAGTACATCGATGTTGTCGCCAGTGGTCGGCGGAAGGTGCAAATTAGGGACACTGTTGCTCCTGGGGTATCGGCGAGGACCATTCGCAACCGTCTCCATGAAGCTGAGCTACGGTCCCGCACCCGTTAGACCGTCTTCCGCTTACGCCCCGACATCGTGCAGCCTGCCTCCAGTGGTGTCGCGACAGGCGTGAATGGAGGGACGAATGGAGACGTGTCGTCTTCAGCAATGAGAGTCGCTTCTGCCTTGGTGCCAATGATGGTCGTATGCGTGTTTGGCGCCGTGCAGGTGAGCGCCACAATCAGGACTGCATACGACCGAGGCACACAGGACCAACACCCGGCATCATGGTGTGGGGAGCGATCTCCTACACTGGCCGTACACCTCTGGTGATCGTCGAGGGGACACTGAATAGTGCACGGTACATCCAAACCGTCATCGAACCCATCGTTCTACCATTCCTAGACCGGCAAGGGAACTTGCTGTTCCAACAGGACAATGCACGTCCGCATGTATCCCGTGCCACCCAACGTGCTCTAGAAGGTGTAAGTCAACTACCCTGGCCAGCAAGATCTCCGGATCTGTCCCCCATTGAGCATGTTTGGGACTGGATGAAGCGTCGTCTCACGCGGTCTGCACGTCCAGCACGAACGCTGGTGCAACTGAGGCGCCAGGTGGAAATGGCATGGCAAGCCGTTCCACAGGACTACATTCAGCATCTCTACGATCGTCTCCATGGGAGAATAGCAGCCTGCATTGCTGCGAAAGGTGGATATACACTGTACTAGTGCCGACATTGTGCATGCTCTGTTGCCTGTGTCTATGTGCCTGCGTTTCTGTCAGTGTGATCATGTGATGTATCTAACCCCAGGAACGTGTCAATAAAGTTTCCCCTTCCTGGGACAATGAATTCACGGTGTTCTTATTTCTATTTCCAGGAGTGTATTATGGTAGGGCGTTCCATTCTCCCACCAGCGCGGCTGACAACTGCTGGGCGTCGTTGGTGCATGCAGACCGTGCAGCAATATGTGTCTCAACGCGTTCCACACGCGTGCTCGAGGATATTTAAGTCGGAGGGACGGCCAGGTGAGACCATTCGTCGAATATCCTCTCGTTCTCAGAGCTCCTCCATCCGCACCGTTCGACACGTCGCGTACTGTCATTCATAAAAACGAAGGAAAAGAAGCACACGACGAAGGAGAACAGTATCGCAACAGGCCACCAAACCGATCATGTTCCACAGTACTGGCCATACCCTCGTATGGCGAGAGGTAAAATGTAAATGTCGTGTGACTAGGGCCATCAGGTAGACCGTACGCCGGATGCAAGTCTTGTGATTTGACGCCACTTCGGCGACTTGCGTGTCGATGAGGATGAAATGATGATGATTAGGACAACACAACACCCTTTCCCTGAGCGGAGAAAATCTCCGATCCAGCTGGAAATTGAATACGGGCCATTAGGATTTACGTTCTGTCGCGCTGACCACTTATTATTATTATTATTATTATTATTTTGTTCGTTGTTGTTCGCTGCGTTTGGTCTGGGCGGACGTCACAAGACGTCCGTTCAAATTGATCGTTGATTCCTTTACTCAGTTTTTTTATTTTTTATTTTTTTTTATTACAGAAGGCCACCGCCTCTGGCCGAACACGCTGAGCTGCCGTGCCGGTGCCACTCAGCTACCGGGGAGGACATGGCGAGAGGTGGGAACATGTAATGTACTGAAGAACAGTGTGGAACATGATCGTTTTGGTGGTCCAGGTGTAATGGTGTGGAGAGGCATAATGTTGCATGGGCGTACCAAAAATCTTTAAATGTGGTACACTCACCGCTCAACGTTACTGCGAGATTGTTCTCCTTCCCAGGGGTGGATTCGGCCCCGGCTTCATTTTGTACCGGGTGGAGGTATGAAACTGGAATTTGGTTGCAATAAGTACACGTCTATTGTTTGAAACTGATAAACAATAATTTATTTAAAATAGTATCCGCTGCTATTTAGACATTTCTCCCACATCCCCCGCAAAAAAAGAAAAAAAAACAGTTTTTCTTTTGAAGCGAACCAGTCAGCGAGCCATTTTCGTGCATTTTCATACGAATTGAAGCATTGATCAGTGAGAGCGTGTCCCAATGATGCAAATAGATGATAATAGGTCACAGCCAATTCTGCAGAATAAGTCGCATGTTCTAGTATTTCCCAACTGAACGCCTCGATCGTTTCCCTGACCCGTTTTTCTGTGTGTGATGGGGCATTATCAAGGAGCAATTTGACTTCATGTTGCCTTTTTCCATATTCCGGCCATTTTTCACGTAATGGTCGATTTAAATCGATCATTTACTGTTGGTAGCGATTAGCGTTTCATCAGGATTTAGCAGCTCATATTAGATGACACCTTTCTGATCCCACCAAATACAGAACATTGTCGTCTTTACACAGCGAGTTGGTCTTGCAGTGGATGTCGATGGTTTGCCTAGATCACCTATGATTTACGACTCTTAGGATTCTCAAAATATATCCATTTTTCATTACCTGTCAGTATTCAATGGAGAAACGACTTTCTTTTGTATCTGGTGAGCAGTATTTCACAAGTGGTCTTTCGATTTGCTTGCTGTCTTTCGTTCGTCATGCGGAACCCATTTTCTCACTTTGTGCACCTTTCCCATAGATTTCAACCGAAGAGAAACGGCTTTCTGCGTCACATTCAATTGTTCGGCTTTCTGCGTCACAGCCAATTGTTCCGTGAGTTCCTGTTGAGATGATACTCAATATCATCATCGTGCAGTAAAGCCTACAATTTGTTGTCCTCGAAATTTTTCGATGGTTCGTCGCGCTCGTCGTTTCTCACGTGATAATCACCAGTTCTGAATTTTTTTGAACCACTTGAAGTACTCCGTTTTCCCAATAACACGTTCGCTGAAAGCCTCGACAAGCATTCGATGCGATTCTGCTGCAGTTTTCTTCAAATGATAACAGAAAACTAATGCTCTCCGCAAATCGTAGCTCGCAGGCACAAAACTCGACATGTTTACGGGTTTGAGATAGATAACGATATATGGAATTTGGGTTACTGTGTGTTGACATTCGTCGTCATCCGTTTCAGGAATGAGGTGGCGCTGCAGATGCAGTCTCACGTACCCTACACGTACAGCTAGCACCGTCTATAGGGAAATTCCGATTTCATACTACACCTGGTGTAGTAACAGTGCAGCTAGAGGAGCTCTTGGAACGAGAGGACATTATGCGAATGGACTGGTTTGGCTGTTCCCAAGACTTAAATTCCAGTGGGAATCACCAAGATGATCATGTTTCTGGTTACATTACATATCCTCATATGGCGACATTTGGAAAGGTGTAATGAACCCAGGAACGTAGTCGAACATGATTGTTTTGTTCGTCATAGTTTCTACAACTGTTGTCAATATCATTGTTATTATTATTATTATTATTATTATTATTATTATTATTATTATTATTATTATTATTATTATCGATTAATTCCATTTAAAGAGAACGTTTGAACTTGAATTCCTTTATGATGATTGTTTATGTTTTTTTCTGAGCCCAAATTTTCTTCATGTGTTCACTGTGTTGTTTCTTTCGTTCCGCTGTCCATTTGCACCCTGGTCTCTTCTGTGTTGTGGTATCAAATTCATGTTTTTTTGATGATGTTCCTGAATTCAGTTCTATTTTCTGCATCGTTTACTGTTATGTGTGCTTGTCTGAGGTCCTCTTCAACTTCTTTTATCCATTCTGTTTTTCCCCTGCCTGAGTTGATGACTTCAAGAATTCGCTTTGAAATTCTGTTTTCATTCATCCTCTGGACATGTTCGTAGAATTGCATTCTTCTTTTCCTTATTGTATCCGTAATCTTGTCTGTCTATTTATATAATTCTGATGTTGGTCTCTTCTTCCAGATTCCTTGCTCTTGCATCGGGCCAAAATTTTCCTGAGAATTTTCCTTTCTTGTTTCTCTATTTCTTTGATTTTAGTTTGCCCACCTATTTGTGTTGTTTCAGATGCATACAGTGCCTCCGGAAGCACAACATTGTTGTAGTGCCTCAATTTTGCGTTAATGGATATGGACTTTCTGTTACAATAGTTTCACTATTATTATTATTATTATTATTATTATTATTATTATTATTACTACTAGACGTGGTTCCTGTACTATACAAATTGTAATAGTGATTGACCAAGGATGTGTGGAGGGCCTGAAGGGTCTATTCCTTCTAGGTGAAGTAAATTTTGGCCCCGAAGGGGAGTATGTGTGCTTAACTTCCTGTTTAGGCTTCGTTAAAGCGCAGTTTTACGGACGTCAGAGGTTATTCTGTTTCTGCGTTTCGAGCCCTACGTTCTCCAGTTATACCAAACAGTGCTGATGTCTTCCTTAATGGACTCGACTTTTGTGGATGGCTTGTCGTTAGGTGAGTCATTCTCCTGTCTGACGTGTCGGCTACAAACACTCTTATCTGGCATGACGAGAACTCCCTTGCGTGTGCGTTGTTTATTAATTCCGCTGCACCTTTGCTTTTTTTACGGCTTTCATAGTGTCACACTGTCACTGTCAGCGAGAAACGGTACTACAGTAAACCCTGGTTCGGCCACAACGATTCTGTTTTCTGATGAATTACTCTTCCCAGTCAGCGCCAATTGAATCTGTTCTCTGATGTCGTCAGTGCCGAAAATGAATTAAATCCCTAGCACATTAGCAAATTAATGATCAAGTTTTCAGCACAAAACTGGACATACAGCCTATTGAAAGTGAAGATTAAATTTCAACAGGAAGCGTAACCAATGTGATTCACTGCCAAGTGCATATGCCACATATTCATAAAATACCTATTTAAATCTTACTCTTATCAATTATAAAAATGGTTCAGATGGCTCTAAGCACTATGGGACTCAGCATCTGAAGTCATCAGTCCTCTAGACTTAGAACTACTTAAGCCTAACTAACCTAAGGACATCAGTTAGAATCTGAAACCTATAATTCATGTGTCTCTTTTTGTTTCAGTAAATATCGTCTCAGTACGAAACTACTCTAAGAGATCAAAAAAGACACATAAACGCCAGGCAGACGCTATTGCTCGGACATGGTAAGAGACAACGAAATATTTTTGTTATTATTAAACTGGACTCATTTGTAGGTCTATTCTTCTTGCTTACGAGAAATTGAAATATATAGTTCTATTGAAATATCGTGCGAGGTATTGAACGACGACCGGCTGCAAGCCCGAAATTTGTTCGAACAGTCAATTCGCCGGGAAAATTTTAAAATTCACATCAGATGCACAGTTACTGATGGTAGAGTTGGTTTCACTGCTCTAAACCTTATACCTTCTGGCATACTTAGTCTTTAAGTGACAGAAACGGTTCCACAGTTTCTGACGTAATTATGCAATGCCGTAATGCGGGTTGCCTGCTCTGTCCTGAAGGCTGCTGTAGGCAACCCTCTCTCTGCGAATTACTGCAGAAACTGTGGCGCCGATGCCATCCTTTAAAGTTTTAAGTATTTCAGGCGGTTTGTGGTTTAGAACAGTGAAAACAAGTCACTAATTGTGCCTCTGACTTTCATTTCCGTGCCATTTAAAAGAATTTACTGTTGAAAATCATGTTTGTTAACTTCCATTGTGCATTTCTGCCCAATGTGAGCCACTCACACAGGCGAATCCATAGCCAATTGCATTTTTCACACATTCTGAAGTGTATGACGTGGGAAAGTTAGGTGGAACATACCGTATTTACTGTTACAGCCAAACCTTGACAAATGAAAAACACGATTTTTCATTTGTTAATGTTTGATTATAATGTTTAAAATTATGTTATACTAGCGATCCGCCCTGGCTTCGCAAGGGCAACGCTAACGAGGTGACAACACTTACTCTTCATCAACAATTTTGCCCAAATTTGTGGTATACGCTGGGCTTGGCCACAAAATTGAAGTGACAGAAGTGGAGTTTCCAGGTAGCGTTTGGCTCACCGGAAATGAAATGATCGTGTGGCTTTGATGGCTGTGTGGCGCCCTCAAGGGAAATTCGGCAGCCGAGTTCAAGTCTTCTTTCAGGTGACGCCACATTGGGCGACTTGCGCGTCGCTAATATGATGACATGATGATGATGAGTCCAGTCCACGGGCGGAGAAAATCTCCAACCCGATCGGGAATCGAACCCGGGCCTGCTGCATGATAGGCACGCACGTCACCACTCAATTACACATGTAGACGGCTCAGGGGAAAGAGCACAGAATGGTAGTCTGCAGGTCGAATGATTGCCTATGCTGAAACTTTTCTCTATGTGAATACATTTTTTATTTTCAACTTTTATGTTACTTACATTGAAAATAAACCAAAATATGAACAAACTAACACACTTCTATACAGCGGAATATGCTGCGAACATTACTGTGAACTTATTGTCAGCAGTCTACGTATGCCTACAAGAGACCGATGGTGGACGAGTACGCAGTAAAATACAGCAATTTCGTCATGACTTCGTCAAAGTCTGGGAACCTTGCAACAGCCTTATACAATTTTTTTGTCTAATGTGATGAAGCCCTGTGTACAGAAGGTCAAGTTTCTTCTGATAACTAACTCTTGCAGAAGACGATCAAATCCACTATTATACGACAAGATTTTTCAAGATGAAGACTGAATGCCTTAATTAAAGTTATTTCCCAGATGCACTCTGCTAGTGCAACGCTGAGATTTCTAATCTTGTCGTCAGGTATAGAATTTCATCAAAATCTTCACAACTGCTCTTTATCTCATCGTGAGAGAAAAAGAAATCACATCACAAGAAGACCGCAAGTAGAGGAACCCTGCGATTTCTATTCTTATCGTCAGCTAAAGAATTTCATCAGAACGTTTCAAAACTGCTCTTTATCTCATCGTGAGAGAATAAAATCACATCTCAAGATCACTGCGGGAACACGAACTGTGTAATTTCTGTTTTTGTTGTCAAGTAAAGAATTTCATCAAAAAGCTACAAAACTGCTCTTTATCTCACCGCGAGAGAAAAAAACTCACATTCCAAAAAAACTGCACCAAATTACATTACACTGTACATCACCAACTACCCTCGTCAATATTTGATGACAGGTGGTTACGTGTAGCTCGCTGCCAAACCTTGCTATTGAGAGAGGACCTTTTATGACTGAAAACCAAGTCTGCTTTTCTACAGAAACATTGAAATTTCCATGTAACTGTAAAAATGCAGCGTTTATAACGTACCGAGATGCCGATAAAATTACTGTCCTCTCTGTTTTTACGGGGAAAATAATAAAAATATCTAATTTTATGTATGAAGTTCTCGTGTAGGTCTTGGAATTCCTTGCTGAAAATTTATTTCCAGTCTCAAATTTTCCTTTGCTTTTTCATTTGGTGATGCTTTTTACGAAAAAATAAATACACAAAACATTATTTCATTTCACTGGCCGAGTAAATAACTTAAAAATTGAAATGAAGCTTCTACATGGTCCTCGGATTATTTTCTCTAAACATTTGGCCATCTGGAGCTCCCAGACCTGTGTTTAATTTCTGGCCAACATCTGCTTATACTATAGATTTGGACGAAATCTATGATGATGAGAAGGCTTGGTCCACTGGTACCTACATTAACAGATTTAAAACATTTATTCAAAATGCAAACAAACGGCACAGAACATTAAAGTACTCAGGCAACAGAAACATTTTTTCTGTTCATGTTTTTATCTTAGCATTCGGTAGCAACAACAGTAATTCACGAGCAACTGCTAATAACGCAGGAAATAGTCCAATACTAAAACCTCGAACTCTGGGAAACATTTATGAAAACAACGTTAGAGCGAGATCGCTTGACAATCCCAGTTTAATGTTGATAATACGCGCAGAACGCAACGCTGACGCCAGAGGCATTTCTGCTCTATGTTATACCGTCACGTCTTCAAAGGACTCGTATGAGTCACACTTAGTTCCAAGAGAGGTGTAATCTTGTTATCCAGCTGTCGACAATGGAAACCAACAGCCTCTAATTTTAATATGTCGCGAAGAAGGAAATCGCGTTTCCTGTAAACACCGTGAAGGATGAGCTCAATTTTCTTGAAATAAAGAGCTCTAAACGGAACAATAATCACTTACCAAAGGGCAAAGCCAACGGATTTCTAAGATACTGAAACTGTATTCGGTGAAGGCAGATTGCGTATAACTCTACCGCGACACAGATTTAGGCTTGATGAATTGGAGGATGCTACTTTCAAAAAGGGCACTAGCCATTACATCCGCTCTTCCTTAGCCTGCTTCACTGATGATCTCGACAATAATGAGTTGTTATATTCTAACCTATCTTTCTTCCAAATGTTAAAAGTCTCTCACAATTTTGACTATAAGTGAAGTAATGATACTCGTAAATCAAAAGCGACAGTAACTAATTGTTAATGCGCTGAGCAGTTTTAAGAACCTGCTGTGCATAAGTGAACTGATTAAGGCAAAGGGAAAAAAATGTCACGATTCGAATTCGCTGCTGGAATTAGCGGCTGATGATTTCGCATTTTGATAAAACTTTCTGTGGCCTTCGGGTGGTGTACGGAACAACTTTTTCATCAGCTGCGCATTATTTCTCACTGTCAGCCTTTCATTCATGAGCAAAGACATGTAGAACGTGGAAAATTCCGACAGTAACGGTAATAATAGTCTCCTTGGCCTAAGATCCCCTTCCCGGACTAGTTTCACTGTTCCTACGCACATACCATTAGGGATGAGTCGTGGCTGCTCATGACAATTACTGATCCAAAGTTCTCCTTTGACCACCTGCAGTGCTTATGATCGTTGGTGGCAGGTAGCTTTCTTTTGTAAGCTCGAATAGTTTTACGCAATCGACAAAAGCTCCACAGTATAATTGAGCATCTAGATTGACGACTGTGACTAGATTCGCGACTGAGGCCCGTTCCATTGATGGTAGTGGGATAACATTGCCTTCCACAGCAAAAACCGCGGCGAGCAATGTGTTCGTTGTAATAGGTTCTTCAGTCTGGAGCTCTGAACTCCCACAATTTATGACTGCCTGTGATGGCTGCAAGAAGTTTCATCGGCGAATAAAATGACTACATCCTGTTAAAACGACAAATTTGAAGGGCTGTGCTCTATTATTGACAGTTATTCTTGCAATACATGTCCCTCTTGGCTGATCATATAGGTCCCATTGGACGTAGACACATACTGACTCAGAATGTGGTATGTAAGAAATGAACTATGTTCTGAGTGTGAAGGTTAATGCAAAAAGCGGCCAGACGCGTAGCAGAAATCGAAGAACTGGCTATGGATTTATTACAGAACGTGGTGAACACATTTATTACAACTCCTTTGTAACAATTGCCCCAAAAATGTAATAGATTGCTCCATAAGTGTAAGAAATTGCCCCAGAAGCGTAACAAATTTCCCTCTGTGCCACACAAAAATGTAACAAATTGCCATAAAACTGTAACAAACTGTGTGTGTGTGTGTGTGTGTGTGTGTGTGTGTGTGTGTTCACAAAATATTTCCATGTTTGTATGGCTTATGCATCACAATAGACTTCGTATCTCTGCACCTCTACCTCATCAAGAAATAATGTCTCTCACGTGTAGCCACGCAACGTTAAAATAAATACCCGCAGTAGCTGACACCTCTTGCACTGTGCACCATGTCCAAAAAAAGGATAAATACCCGAGCTCTAGCATTAGTAACACACACAAACACGAACACACCACACACACACTTCCAGAGAAAGGGAGGGAGGGAGAGAGAGAGAGAGAGAGAGAGAGAGAGAGAGAGAGAGAGAGAGAGAGAGAGAGAGAGAGAGAGAGAGAGACGATAAATGTCAACTCGCTAATGTTATCTTGTATGAAGCACAAACTACAGACAGACTGAGAAGGGATTAAAAAACTAGATATATTTTGTAGGGATCCTGCCAACTCGTCTCATATAGAGTGCCTAGGAAGCTGTTTTTCGAATAACTAGACAACAATTCAAGCAAATCTTATTAATGGAGTTTATTACAGTAATTGAACTGACAATACTTAACTTTGCCTTCTTACAAAGAGGTCGCAAGCAATTGGCGACATGCAAATAATAATACAATTTCCATGCAAGCAAGGTAGGAGACGAGGTACTGACAGAAGTGAAGCTGTGAGGACGGGGCCTGAGTCGTGCTTGAGTAGCTCAGTTGGTAGAGCACTTGCCCGCGAAATGCAAAGATCCCGAGTTCTAGTATCGGTCCGGCACACAGTTTTAATCTGCCAGGAAGTTTCACATCAGCGCACACTCCGCTGCAGAGTGAAAATCTCATTCTTCAATGCAAGCAGTTAATATAATTCACAAGTCACGGCTAAATCGTTTGGATCACGGCTCGTCTTCTAGCGAGGTTCTTCTAGTGCGCCGAGGCTAGCTGGAGCGGCCCTTATATTCTCTTCTTATAGGGGCCGCTCCTATCGTGGTGCGGTCCTGACGTCACCTCACAGCATTCTCTGCTGTTACGTTCCAGGCCGACGTGCTGGCGCTTGATGTTACGTCGGAACAAAAAATTATTCTAAATTTTTCTCGTACAATGTTTCCACATAAAATGTTTTTCGTTATCTGAGTAGTTACAATGCATCACTAAATTTCCATCAAGACAAAGAAAACGTAAGTACATGAATTAACATCAGTTACAATTTATATTTTCTCAGGTGTTTGCACTATTTACACTTTTCATGGATATTTAGATTTTTTTTTACAATAAAATCAATCATCATAGTGTGGTCATGGCGCAAGTCAATGAATTTATCTTATCGGGGAATATCAAACATATGTCATTCTGTGAAGATAAACACAGTTTGTGTTACTTAATATTGGAAAGAACATGTAGCTTTGACTGAATTACAAACGTGACAGTAGCCTTTACTTCCAAATTCTATGGTTCATCTACGGACACAATAACGTTTTACTCATTTTGCTCTGTGCATTATCATTCCAGACTAAGTTTCAAAAGCGTGTATTTTTGCTTGTAGGCCAACAAATTCTGTAATAGGTTCACCATTAAGTTTGTCTTTCTTTAAATGAATCTCTTTTTTTATTTACAACTGGAATCTTGTACCAGTTATTGTCAGGGAATCCTGATACAACAAACTCTGTATTCATATTGCTCCTGATATTCTCGTAGATTTTTATTCCACGATTCTCTTGAAACTTACTTAATATGCATTCATGGTGAAAATTGATAAAAAGCATTTTCGAAATATCCATAGTGGTCATTCATAGTGCAATCGATTTATCAAAGTCAAAGTCAGAGTTAATGTAGCTAGACAAAATCTGCCATCCAGTATGTTGCAGTTGCAGGTCACGTTGCAACTGGTATGTGCTGCGCCTCCGTGCGCAACCGTGGAATGACAGTGGTCTCCGTGTTTGACATCGCCTTACTCAAATGGTTTCCTCGCATACGGCAGACTTCTACCAGGCAAACCGATAATTCTTCTCCGGGGCATATTACTGTCTTTTTATTTTGCAATAAAAACCCATTTACAGTCTCAGCTGTTGCACAAAGGTGTACAACGAAACATTCCATGCAATCGCTGGCTCTGCACAATTTAATCTCATAATATTCCTGGTGACAACCGCAATGCGCGCAGTGGGCAATGAATGGTTTATGCTAATCTACCTGTTCAGAATAAGAACCAGAGTCTCTGCTACGACTGTAAATAGCAACTGGTTCCAGTAACCTTCCGCACCAGCATAAGTTACAAAAAACAATTTCGGTTTGTTGCAGAGCTTTATAGATTTTATAGAATCGTTCTTGACACTAGGCAACATGATGCTGTCTCGTTTAAACTGTGCGCAGTCAACTAAACGCTCATCTATCTTTTCCTATGCGCAGTCAACTAAACGCGCATCTTTTTTTTTTTTCTTGGAATGAAAGTTATACAGGCAGCGTTCACAGAGTATAGTTGAACGGCGACAAGAAGTGATGCTACTCCGTGAAAGCCTCGTCAAGCTTTTTATGCAGTAGACATGGCATATATCTATATTAGCAATCAGCGACATTACTATATTTACATGTTTCTCGCGAAGTTATTTTGTGATGAGCAGCGGTACGACTCAGAATTCTTCGCCATCTTGTTTATCTTCTAAAATCATCCACTCGCGATCTGAATATTGGATGCCATAAACATTTACAGAGACGTCTTCATTCAGCTTTTTGAAAATGTGGACACTAATCAACTCTGCAGAGAACGGTATGCTGGCAAAGTTTAATTTGTTTGCATACAGAATATACACGAAAAAGAAGAACAAAAAGACCCACCACGAAGGAATGTGATGTACGTGTACAGATAAACAAATGATCACAATTTCAGAAAAAAATTGGATGATATATTCAAGAGAAAGAGCTTCACAAATTGGGCAAGTCAGTAACACGTTTGTCCACCTCAGGCGCTTACGTAAACAATTATTCAGCCTGGCATTGATTGATACAGTTGCTGGATTCCTCCTGAGAGATATCGTGCCACATTCTGTCCAACTGGCTCCTAACCATCAAAATCCAGAGCTGGATGGAAGCTCCTGCCCATAATGCTCCGAATGTTCTCAATTTGAGAGAGATCTGGTGACTTTGCTGGCCAAAGTAGGGTTTGGCAAACATGAAGACGAGCAGTAGAAACTCTCGCTGTGTGCGGGCCGCCATTATCTTGCTGAAATGTGAGCCCAAGATGGCTTGCCATGAAGGGTAACAAAGCAGGACGTAGAATATCGTCGACGTACCACTGTGCTATAAGGGTGCATTGAATGAAAAAATAGCATTCATGAATAGTCAGTAATATGCAAGGTGTAAGACCGTTAATAGCAAAGCATGTACTAAATAATTGAAAAGCATGTGGAGATGCCATGGATGTAATATTGTTAACAGTAAAATTTGTATTAATCATATTTATGTTTTTATCATATTTATATTTTTTTGGGAAGATTAAAATTGAAGAACCTGCAAAAAGGAGGGAATTTAAGGACATGGGACCTGGACAAACTGACTAAACCAGAGGTTGTACAGAATTTCAGGAAGAGCATAAGGGAACAATTGACAGCAGTAGGGGAAAGAAGTACAGTAGAAGAAGAATGGGTAGCTCTGAGGAATGAAGCAGTGAAGACAGCAAAGGATCAAGTAGGTAAAAAGACGAGGAATAGTAAAAATCCTTGGGTAACAGAAGAAATATTGAATTTAATTGATGAAAGGAGAAAATATAAAAATGCAGTAAATGAAGCAGGCAAAAAGGAATACAGTCTCAAAAATGAGATCGACAGGAAGCGCAAAATGGCTAAGCAGTGTAACGTACCCTGGCAGCACACACAATATTAATAAAATGAAATGACATTTGATTGTACTATGTACGCCGCTATGAAGCAATTCGAATGTACTGTAATTGTTTAGCAAAAAATGTTATTTAATTTTGTGTAAAGGACGTTGGTTATTATTGTAATATTTTCTGTAATAATATTCTCGATGTATTTATGATTGTAATTTTTCTATACTCATAATGTAATTACGAAATATGTTAGTATCTGCGATAAAAAAATGTAAAATATAGCCACAGAGGAAATTAATGTTGTAAGATTACAAAGATATTGTCAAAATCAGCAGTAGTATAAAAAGCGCTACATAATGTGTATTCTTTGTCGTCTTCCTCTAGAGCTGAGAGAGAGAGAGGAACCTGTGACGTAGCATTATATGAATGAGTAGACTTCGTTTGTCTGTATCTATCTTTAGCCGCCATTAGAGGAGAAATTGTACAGGTGTGTTATTTAAATTATTGTTCTGGTCTAAATACATTATAATTTATCAAAATTGTGTATTACTAATGTAAATTAGCTTGCCCATGTCATCTATAATATTTCTTTAAAGTATTTTCAACACTTTTGGCGATTATCGTTGGTGTTGCTGGGTTGTGCCGCGACCGAACGATTTGCAGCGGCGGCACATTTAAAAAATTGTTCCGCTATAAAATTAACCAAACCCGTAAATTGGGAGCAGGTAAAATTAGCAGTGAATTACGAAATATTTTTCTTTTACAGCGATCCTGAGGCTGACTGAATTTATTACTGGTTTTACATTTGTGCATTCATAGGCGGATAATTAACGTTGAAGTTGTTAATCTGTTGGTTCTTTCCATTTCTAAGGCAAATAACTTAAACGTATATTGAAGTGTGTTTGTCAATGACAATCAAACGTTCAGGTCGGCTTGGCAATATTTAACCATTTTATGCTAACAGAGACAGTCTTGTGTTCCATAGCTAACGCCGGGAAAGAACTCAGTAAATGTTTAAAAACCCACTGCATCTAGAAAATGTGTGCCAAGGCCGAAATACGTAAAAAAATAATTAATTTAAATAAGTTTCAAATAAATATTATTAATCAGTTAGTTTGAATTTATCAGCATGAGAGGGTTGCTAATGTTCACGTAATGTTAAATGTGCTTAATTCTGTCTAAGTGAATTTTTATTACCACACGTAAATAAGGGGTTCTATAACAAAGTTCGTACTGAAAGAGTAAATAACATAAATATTTTAAGTCATTTCTCCCCCATTTTCATTTTCATCCATTCACATTTTTACATAATAATAAAATATTGCTTTTTTTTCATCAAACTGGCGCCCAACGTGGGGCCCGAATAAGCAGTGGCCACAAAATACCCATGAGATAATTAGGGAATTATTGTAGTCGAACTTTATTGGAGAACAATTAATAATTTTTCATGTATAGTATGTATTGCCTAACCAATATTGTGTGGTAATACCTGTATGTGATTTTTTTGCATGAGAACACTATATACCCAGAGGCAAGCTGAAGAAGAGAGATCATTATATGAAAAAATTAATTACCTACCACAATACCAGTGGGCGGCTGCACCCAAGATAGATCACCAAAAAGTAAAGCTACTGTGTAGTTGTCCTGTGGGTAGTAAAGTAGCCTCACTGCGGTGTTCTCGGATCATTAGTGGTGTGCTTGTTGTTGTTTTTTTTAAATAACAGAACATTTGAGTAGTTAGTCATCGTAGTATATAATAAGTGTGATTCAACAAGTGACCATTTCTTGTGTGATTATGTCAGCGAAACCTGAGTGTTAGGATATTTAGTTCAGATTTTGTTTCTTTTGTTGACTATGGTTAGATTGCGTAGTCAGAAAAATATAAACATGGATAAGGAACAACAGTTAGCAAGCAGTGATACCGAGTTAGAAAGTGGGGTACAAGGTAATGTTAGTGGCGTAGTTCAGGAAGTACAATGTGAGAATCTGGACAGGCTAGAAGTAACGGAAACGGTTACAGAAATGGTCGAAATAACACGCCTCCACCAAATAATGGAAACGGCGGAGGTTACAATAGGACACAAGATTATGTACAAAACTGGAATAGAGGCAGAGACCGGAACGGCAATAGTCCGCCGGTGAACAATGACAGGAAAAGGAGGTTCGATGACCGATATGAAACAAGCCCACCAAGCAATAGTAGATGGAAAAATGCCAGGGGGCCATGGAACAACAATAACTATAACGTTGCAAACCGAACTTGGCTACAGAACCAGAGGCCCAGTCCGGACCGGCAAAACAGTGAAAGATATGACAATAACCGGCCGCCACCACAAAATGCGCCAATTGCGCAATCGTGGCGGCCGGCGCAACACAACTTACACATAGTGGAGACCAGCGACACAGAGCAGCCACACCCATCCACCAGTAATAATCCAACAAACTAGATTCAGCCGAGATACGCTCTCCATCGTCGGCTGAGGTTTGGAGCGAGAGCAGCCCGACACAGAACAAAACATCGGAAATCTCTATCCTCAGGTATAATTACGGGGTACAGATGGGACGAATTAATAACTGAACCACCCACGTGCATAAAGGAGCACAAAGACAAAGTACAAGCGATAATAGAGATCAAAATTAACAATATTGATGTGCAAGCAATAGTACACTCCTGGAAATTGAAATAAGAACAGCGTGAATTCATCGTCCCAGGAAGGGGAAACTGTATTGACACATTCCTGGGGTCAGATACATCACATGATCACACTGACAGAACCACAGGCACATAGACACAGGCAACAGAGCATGCACAATGTCGGCACTAGTACAGTGTATATCCATCTTTCGCAGCAATGCAGGCTGCTATTCTCCCATGGAGACGATCGTAGAGATGCTGGATGTAGTCCTGTGGAACGGCTTGCCATGCCATTTCCACCTGGCGCCTCAGTTGGACCAGCGTTCGTGCTGGACGTGCAGACCGCGTGAGACGACGCTTCATCCAGTCCCAAACATGCTCAATGGGGGACAGATCCGGAGATCTTGCTGGCCAGAGTAGTTGACTTACACCTTCTAGAGCACGTTGGGTGGCACGGGATACATGCGGACGTGCATTGTCCTGTTGGAACAGCAAGTTCCCCTGGCCGGTCTAGGAATGGTAGAGCGATGGGTTCGATGACGGTTTGGATGTACCGTGCACTATTCAGTGTCCTCTCGACGATCACCAGAGGTGTACGGCCAGTGTAGGAGATCGCTCCCAACACCATGATGCCGGGTGTTGGCCCTGTGTGCCTCGGTCGTATGCAGTCCTGATTGTGGCGCTCACCTGCACGGCGCCAAACACGCATACGACCATCATTGGCACCAAGGCAGAAGCGACTCTCATCGCTGAAGACGACACGTCTCCATTCGTCCCTCCATTCACGCCTGTCGCGACACCACTGGAGGCGGGCTGCACGATGTTGGGGCGTGAGCGGAAGACGGCCTAACGGTGTGCGGGACCGTAGCCCAGCTTCATGGAGACGGTTGCGAATGGTCCTCGCCGATACCCCAGGAGCAACAGTGTCCCTAATTTGCTGGGAAGTGGCGGTGCGGTCCCCTACGGCACTGCGTAGGATCCTACGGTCTTGGCGTGCATCCGTGCGTCGCTGCGGTCCGGTCCCAGGTCGACGGGCACGTGCACCTTCCGCCGACCACTGGCGACAACATCGATGTACTGTGGAGACCTCACGCCCCACGTGTTGAGCAATTCGGCGGTACGTCCACCCGGCCTCCCGCTTGCCCACTATACGCCCTCGCTCAAAGTCCGTCAACTGCACATACGGTTCACGTCCACGCTGTCGCGGCATGCTACCAGTGTTAAAGACTGCGATGGAGCTCCGTATGCCACGGCAAACTGGCTGACACTGACGGCGGCGGTGCACAAATGCTGCGCAGCTAGCGCCATTCGACGGCCAACACCGCGGTTCCTTGTGTGTCCGCTGTGCCGTGCGTGTGATCATTGCTTGTACAGCCCTCTCGCAGTGTCCGGAGCAAGTATGGTGGGTCTGACACACCGGTGTCAATGTGTTCTTTTTTCCATTTCCAGGAGTGTAGATACAGGTGCTACTGTCAGTGTCATGAGTATGGACTTATTCAGAGTACTGGGGAAAGAAAAGCGTATGCTACTTTTCCCTGTGAACAATTGCAAAGTCACTGGAGCCATCAGTGCAAAGCGACAAATAATTAAACTCCAAGTGCGGGTAGAAATGTATATAGGGGGAGAAGCCATAGCGTGCTCGTTCCTGGTAGTAAAGGGTTTAAAGGTAGCCTGCATTTTGGAGGTAGATATTTTGAGAGAAAGGGACGCAGTAATCGACCTTTCTCGGGGAAAATTAAGTTTGATGAAAGCGGGTAGGAGGATAGAATTGTCTATGCTCAGATCTGAGGAGGTATGTGTGCGTAATGGTAATGCTATTAACATAAAATGTAGGAATCAGTGGATACTACACTTAGACAATCATTCTCTAGGAAAAAATCTCTATTATCCAGACGCACAAGGTGATCAATTAAAAGCAAATGTGAACGCACTTGTGAACAAAGTATCACAGTCCGAAAATTTGAACTCATTGCAACAGCAGGATTTGGTACAGTTATTATCTAACTATGCAGATGTATTTTCAGAACGACCAGGAATTGTTAGGGGATATCAATGCAATATCGAGGTGAAGCCACACAAAACGTACTGTCGAGCCTCATACTCCACTCCTTGTTCCAAGAAGGAAATAGTAGCTATCTCTTAGCAGATCCCCAGTCAGGGAGAGTACGGGGACTGTATCAGCGTAAGGATGTGAAAATATACCTACAGTGAATGACTAATAGTCCTATGTGTTATTTGTAAAAAGGTACACCATTCTTTTGGAAATGAATGAACATAAATGATGTAATCTGTAGAGATAATGTACTAGTGTAGAAGTATTTAGTTATAAGAATATGATTGACTTTCTCTTTTGTTTATGATTATTTGTGTTATGCCTTCTTTTTAATTAGTGTTACCTTAAACATGCTCTAAATGTCTGCACAGATGACCTGATTAGTGCAATTATTTGTAGTGTTAAATTGTGACAGAGATCAGTCAGGAGGAACATTTTAGTAGTGATTAGTTTGTGTACTGCATAATATTCTATATGTGTGTCAAACTTGAAATATTTCTTGGTACAGTCTTTTCTATTACATGTATATATACATATATATGTGTGTAGCTGTCAGATTGACAGATCCGAACCCTGAATAATATTAATAATATGAGACCCTGAGAACTTTATTTTCAAACCAGCATTATCAAAGAGAGTAATGCACCCAGTAGTGACCCGAGGGCACCATGGGAGGCAAACTTATTGCAAAATTAAGTAACGCAAAGTTACACACAAAAAAGCTTCAATTGAAGCATGTGCAGATCAAATCAGTAAAAAAAGAACTAACCTGATACAGTCCAAGTCAGTTTTAGCCTACAGAGACTACACTGTAGTTACGTAGGACCTTGCAAATAAAGTGAGACATAGTTTCAAAGGAGTTATTGAACAATATGCCTGAATCCGGCTGGAATGCACAAATAAAATCTACTCGAACATAAATATAGATGATTTTTGGGCAAACTAATACGAAATTTTAATATTTAATACCATGTACGCAAATATCACACACCTTGCTAAAGAGCGAACAAAGAAGTTACGAATGTGCCGTTACAAATAAATGCACAACGGACATTGTCACTGAAAAAACTTAAACAAAAGTGCAGTATTGTGTGGCAGAGACAGACAGTGATTCTTAAAACGGCAGCAATACGTCACGAGGTTGTTTCGAACAAGCAATAAGAAACTGTATCATCGCCGTGTGTGCAAATGGACAAGGAACTAACACGACACGCACAGTGAGCCGATAATAGACGGTGGACCGAGCTAGTGTCAAACTATAACTTGTACTGTGCGTGTGTAAAAAAAAAAAAAAAAAAAAAAAAAAAAAAAAAAAAAAAAATTATCTTTGTGTGTCAAGGGACGCCAGGAAAGCGCATTGACTACAGAGATACATTTTGTTCTAAGGTGAAAACTTGCGTGTGACTAATGAAAAGTCATGGCATGGTGAAAAAATATTGTGTGCCCATAAAACGCGTTACTGTGACAACGAAACATTGTGCAAACCAGACTAGTGAAGGCCTACTGAATAATAACTGCCAATAATTGTGTGCGTTCTTTCCCACAGCAGGAAAAATGCCCATAAGGATAGTACACTGTTTGGGAACTTGTTGCATGTTTGCTGGAGCGCTGCAAGAAGATGTCATACGGACGAGCTGATATACAACGCGCATCCGGCTACTTCAGTCATGCAGCGGCCGCAGCAACCCGTAGCAGACCAGACAGCCACACGCCTCTCCGCGCCGTAGCTGTCAACACCGGGGGCGGTGACCTACACGCAGCAGACGCGCCGCGCCGAGCGCCGCTCAACAATCACTCCGCACCGCTCACCAACTACAGCATTATTGACATATTCCAAAATATTTACACAAACTGCATAACATGTCAATGAACTCGATTTTTGACGAGCATTGAACACTTATTATGTATGCCCGTAAATTGACCACAGAAAATGAACACTAACAAGTGTAGGAGATGGATTTGTAACACGTAGTTAGTGAGAACATTATGAAAAGTCACGTTGTACTAAACGATTTCAAAAAACTAAGTGATATATCCTAGGACAAGTGACCTTGCAGTACATCGCAAAAATGATAATTACGAGTTGTTAAACACACACAACCAACTTTCGTTGAACTGTATGTGACTGTGATGTTATGTAACCGTTGATGAGAAATTGCTAAATCATTTCAAAACAATTACTATTAAAGATTAATCATGAACCAACTGGGATGGCTGGGCTCCGGAACAGTTTTCCCCAGGTTTCCTGTCTGCCTTCGCCCAAATGGGGGAGCCATGAACATATATAACCCTGGGACTAATTAAAAGAGCCATTCCATGAAAAAAAAAACAGAATTTTAAAGAACGTTACTGGCACCATTGTGTCAAAGTATAGAAACTCTTTGCCAAATGCTGCCAGGGGGCAATGTAACGTGCCCTGGCAGCACACACAATATTAATAAAATGAAATGACATTTAATTGTACTATGTACGCCGCTATGAAGCAATCCGAATTTACTGTAATTGTTGAACAAAAAATGTTATTTAATTTTGTGTAAAGGACGTTGGTTATTATTGTAATATTTTCTGTAATAATATTCTCGATGTATTTATGATTGTAATGTTTCTGTACTCATAATGTAATTATGAAATATGTTAATATCTGCGATAAAAAATGTAAAATATAGCCACAGAGGAAATTAATGTTGTAAGATTACAAAGAGATATTCAAAATCAGCAGTAGTATAAAAAGCGCTACATAATGTGTATTCTTTGTCGTCTTCCTCTAGAGCTGAGAGAGAGAGAGGAACCTGTGACGTAGCATTATATGAATGAGTAGACTTCGTTTGTCTGTATCTATCTTTAGCCGCCATTAGAGGAGAAATTGTACAGGTGTGTTATTTAAATTATTGTTCTGGTCTAAATACATTATAATTTATCAAAATTGTGTATTACTAATGTAAATTAGCTTGCCCATGTCATCTATAATATTTCTTTAAAGTATTTTCAACACTTTTGGCGATTATCGTTGGTGTTGCTGGGTTGTGCCGCGACCGAACGATTTGCAGCGGCGGCACATTTAAAAAATTGTTCCGCTATAAAATTAACCAAACCCGTAAATTGGGAGCAGGTAAAATTAGCAGTGAATTACGAAATATTTTTCTTTTACAGCGATCCTGAGGCTGACTGAATTTATTACTGGTTTTACATTTGTGCATTCATAGGCGGATAATTAACGTTGAAGTTGTTAATCTGTTGCTTCTTTCCATTTCTAAAGCAAATAACTTAAACGCATAGTGATGTGTGTTTGTCAATGACAATTAAACATTCAGGTCGGCTTGGCAATATTTAACCATTTTATGCTAACAGAGACAGTCTTGTGTTCCATAGCTAACGCCAGGAAAGAACCCAGTAAACGTTTAAAACCCCACTGCATCTAGAAAATGTGTGCCAAGGCCGAATTACGTAAAAAATTAATTTAAATAAGTTTCAAATAAATGTTATTAATCAGTTAGTTTTATTTATCAGCATGAGAGGGTTGCTAATGATCATATAATGTTAAATGTGCTTAATTCTGTCTAAGTGAATTTTTATTACCACACGTAATTAGGGGCTCTACAACAAAGTTCGTACTGAAAGAGTAAATAACATAAATATTTAAAGTCATTTCTCCCCCATTTTCATTTTCATCCATTCTCATTTTTTACATAATAAAAATATTTCTTTTATTTTTTTGTCATCAAATCATCATGAGAGGGTTGCTAAGGTTCGCGTAATGTTAAATTTGCTTAATTCTGTCTAAGTGAATTTTTATTACCACACGTAAATAAGGGGTTCTACAACAAAGTTCGTACTGAAAGAGTAAATAACATAAATATTTAATGTCATATCTCCCCCATTTTCATTTTTTACATAATAAAAATATTTCTTTTATTTTTTTTTCATCAAAGCAGGGATGGCTCTAGGACAAATGTAAGGATGTAGAGGCTTATCTTACTAGGGGTAAGATAGATACTGCCTACAGGAAAATTAAAGAGACCTTTGGAGAAAAGAGAACAACTTGTCTGAATATCAAGAGCTCAGATGGAAACCCAGTTCTAACCAAAGAAGGGAAAGCAGAAAGGTGGAAGGAGTATATAGAGGGTCTATACAAGGGCGATGTACTTGAGGACAATATTATAGAAATGGACGAGAATGTATATGAAGATGAAATGGGAGATACGATATTGCGTGAAGAGTTTGACAAAGCATTGAAAGAACTCAGCCAAAACAAGGCCCTGGGAGTAGACAACATTCCATTAGAAGTACTGACGGCCTTGGAAGAGCCAGTCCTGACAAAACTCTACCATCTGGTGAGGAAGATGTATGAGACAGGCGACGTAACCTCAGGCTTCAAGAAGAATGTAATAATTCCAATCCCAAAGAAAACAGGTGTTGACAGATGTGAAAATTACCGAACTATCAGTTTAATAAGTCACAGCTGCAAAATACTAACACGAATTCCTTTACAGACGAATGGAAAAATTGGTTGAAGCCGACATCGGGGAAAATCAGTTTGGATTCCGTAGAAATACTGGAACACGTGAGGCAATACTGACCTTACGACTTATATTAGAAGAAAGGTTAAGGAAAGGCAAACCTACGTTGCTAGCATTTGTAGATTTAGAGAAAGCTTTTGACAATGTTGACTGCAGTACTCTCTTTCAAATTCTAAAGATGGCACGGGTAAAATACAGGAAGCGAAAGGCTATTTACAATTTGTACAGCAACCAGATGGTAGTTATAAGAGTCGAGGGACATCAAAGGGAAGCAGAGGTTGGGAAGGGAGTGAGACAGGGTTGTAGCCTATCCCCGATGTTATTCAATTTGTATATTGAGCAAGCAGTAAAGGAGACAAAAGAAAAATTCGGTGTAGGTATTAAAATCCATGGAGAAGAAATAAAAACTTTGAGGTTCGCCGATGATTGTAATTCTGTCAGAGACAGCAAAGGACTTGGAAGAGCAGTTGAATGGAATTGACAGTGTCTTGAAAGGAGGATATAAGATGAACATCAACAAAAGCAAAACGAAGATAATGGAATGTAGTCGAATTAAGTCGGGTGATGCTGAGGAAATTAGATTAGGTAATGAGTCACTTTAAATAATAAAGGAGTTTTGCATATTTGGGGAGCAAAGTAACTGATGATGGTCGAAGTAAAGAAGATATAAAATGTAGACTGGCAATGGCAAGGATGCGTTTCTGAAGAAGAGAAATTTGTTAACATCGAGTATAGATTTAAATGTCAGGAAGTCGTTTCTAAAAGTGTTTGTATGGAGTGTAGCCATGTATGGAAGTCAAATATGAACGATTAATAGTTTGGACAGGAAGAGAATAGAAGCTTTCGAAATGTGGTGCTACAGAAGAATGCTGAAGATTAGATGGGTAGATCACATAACTAATGAGGAGGCATTGGATAGAATTGGGGAGGAATTTGTGGCACAACTTGACGAGAAGAAGGGATCGGTTGGTAGGACATGTTCTGAGGCATCAAGGGATTACGAATTTAGCATTGGAGGGCAGTGTGGAGGGTAAAAATCGTAGAGGGAGACCAAGAGATGAATGCAATAAGCAGATTCAGAAGGATGTAGGTTGCAGAAGGTACTGGGAGATGAAGAAACTTGCACAGGATAGGGTAGCATGGAGAGCTGCATCAAACCAGTCTCAGGACTGATGACCACAACAACAACAACAACAACAACATATTTTTTGGCTGCACACACGCTCAGATATTGACAGCTACGATAACATGACATCAATGTCTTCTACGAGTGGAAGCTCTACTTTTATACCCAAACCTTCCTACTGAGTCAGCAGGGATATGCATATAATCGGAATATTCTTATCTGGCGTGAAACTTCTAAACATCAAGTTCCCACGAGTTTCCAGTCTCTAGCCAACCTCTTACTTCATGTATCTGAAACAAAAGGAAACATATAAATGGACCTCACATCTTCGTGCCATGGTTTTACGATCTTATAGCATTCAGCTGCTGCTTCCAAGCCAACTGCAGCCTTGAGCAGAGGAGACGTTGTGCGTTAAATTTTAAAAATTATCGTGGCAAACCAGATCAAAATATCAGTCTTTATTTGAGATAGCAGCCTTTTCCCCATGGCTTCACCTGTCTATGCATTCGAAACATGTACTGAACACACTTACTCCTCCACCCTCTCTGTGTCCCCATCTTCCTCGATCTGTCTGTCCACCTCTTCCTCCATCTGTCTGTCCACCTCTTCCTCCCACCTCTATCTGTCTCCTCTTCTACACTGTCTCTGTCTCTTCGTCTCCCCTTCTTCCCCTCTTTATCCATTTGCTCCACCCCCTCTCTCTTATCATATCCTCCTGCCCCTCCTGCTTTCCACCTGTGCTTTCCCTCTTTCTTTTCCACCTACCTACTACACCTCTACACCCTCCACCTCTCTCATGCATCTCTGTCTTCTTCCATCTCTGTCCATTTCTCCCTTTCTCTTCACTCTGCCAATGCCCTCCTGTATCCATCTCAATCTGTCTCCAGCCAAACTCATTGGCACATCTAGCCACTACAATACAGTTCAATAAAGCAGACGTATCCACTTCTACAATAAGACTGTTATGCAGGGTGGGCTACACATCAGCATCTTGAAAACTATGTATTTGCTCCTGACAGACAGACCACCACATAAAGCAGGTTGGTAAAGCAGACTGACACTACTCCAACACAATATGCCTGTCGTCCATGGCAGCCCATATATTGAGGCCTGGAAAACCATTGCTTGCCTCTGACATGCAGGTTGCCCTGTGAAGCAGGCTGATTTGGCAGGCCAGTACTGTTCCCACACAACATGCCTGTTATGAATGTCAGTCTATATGTCAGGGGCTGGGAAAAAAACCTTTTTGCCCGTATCTCTGCTGTTATTGGAGCTAGGAGTTACTAATCGGCACAGTGCTGATACTTCTGAGGCCTGCTATGTTTGTGGCAAATTTGGTTGAAATCTATCCTACAATCAGAATAGAGGTTCTGGACACACACACTATGATTTTTATATATAACAGATTTAAAAGGGCACAAAACCCACTGGGGCACTCATAAACTGCACAAAGAATTCCAGTGAATGAGGCTTACTTAGAGTCTGGATTCTAAAATATCTGGTTTACACAAGTGAATTAGCATCAGAAACGGCAGTTCTCTCAATAAGCAAAACGTGAGTGAACTGCATTTGGTACTGTTCAGTTCACATTCGCTTGTGTTCCACTGGTTGTCAGACTTTAAATGAATTTCACATCCATAGCACTACAGATAGTTTTAAAGTGCTATCTTTATTACTTCTAATGTTGTTGACATGAATTGTGTGAATGATGGCAGGTGAGATTGCTTGTAGAAGATTATAGGTCTCGTAGGTGCTTCTACGACTCAAATACAAATGTTGAAGGAAAAAACTGGGAAACTAATATTGCTTTCGAAAGTCCAAATGCAGATGTGAGAGAGAGAAGATATTTGCATCAGGTAGGAACAATCACAAGCACTGTATTTCTTCGTATTGAAAGAGAAAAACACATTAATTCTTCTTGAAAGTACATATATGCGAATATAAGGATTTCTGAAATGTTTAAGTTTGTAAACTGTTCGAGTGCAGTTGTGTTTACAATATGTTACGCATGACAAAATGGAGCTATGCAAAACCAGCGCCGAGAAAACTGTAGTGCACCAGAGGCTGTAGATGACAGGGGTGAACGATGGATGTGGAGATGTGTACAGACGAACAGACGTGCAACTAACTGCTGGGCACAGCCCGATAAACCCAGGGGACTTCCAAAAGTGTCTCCTAAATGACCGTTGAGCGAACGTTTCTGTATATGGGTCTACATCTACATCCATACTTCGCAAGCCACCTAACTGTGTGTGGCAGAGGGTACATTGAGTACCTCTATCGGTTCTCCCTTCTATTCCAGTATCGTATTGTTTGTGGAAAGAAGGATTGTCGGTATGCCTCTGTGTGGGCTCTAGTCTCTCTGATTTTATCCTCATGGTCTCTTCGCGAGATATATGTGGGAGGGAGCAATATACTGCTTGACTCCTCGGTGAAGGTATGTTCTAGAGATTACAGCAAAAGCCCGTACCGAGCTACTGAGCGTCTCTCTTGCAGAGTCTTCCACTGGAGTTTATCTTTCATCTCTGTAACGCTTTCGCGATTACTAAATGATCCTGTAACGAAGCGCGCCGCTCTCCGTTGGATCTTCTCTATCTCTTCTATCAACCCTATATGGTACGGATCCCACACTGGTGAGCAGTATTCAAGCAGTGGGTGAACAAATGTACTGTTACATACTTTCTTTGTTTTCGGACTGGATTTCCTTAGTATTCTTCCAATGAATCTCAGTCTGGCATCGGCTTTAGTGACGATTAATTTTAAATGGTCATGCCATTTTAAATCACTCCTAATGCCTACTGCCAGATAATTTATGGAATTAACTGCTCCAGTTGCGGACCTGCTATATTGTAGCTAAATGATAAACGATCTTTGTTTCTTTGTATTCGCAGCACATTACACTTGTCTCCACTGAGATTCAATTGCCATTCCCCGCACCATGCGTCAATTCGCTGCAGATCCTCCTGCATTTCAGTACAATTTTCCATTGTTACAACCTCTCGATATACTGCAGCGTCATCCTCAAAAAGCCTCAGTGAACTTCCTACGTTATCCACAAGGTCATTGATATATATTGTGAATAGCAACGGTCCTACGACACTCACCTGCGACACACCTGAAATCACTCTTACTTCGGAAGACTTCTCTTGTTTGAGAATGACATGCTGCGTTCTGTTATCTAGGAACTCTTTAATCCAATCACACAATTGGTCTGATAGACCATATGCCCTTACTTTTTTCATTAAACAAATATGAGGAACTCCATCAAACGCCTTGCGGAAGTCAAGAAACACGGCATCTACCTGGGAACCCGTGTCTATGGCCCTCTGAGTCTCGTGGACGAATAGCGCGAGCTGGGTTTCACACGATCGTCTTTTTCGAAACCCATGCTGATTCCTACAGAGTAGATTTCTAGTCAGCAGAAAAGTCATTATATTCGAACATAATACGTGTTCCAAAATTCTACAACTGATCGACGATAGAGATTAGGTCTATAGTTCTGCACATCTGTTCGACGTCCCTTCTTGAAAACAGGGATAACCTGTGCCCTTTTCCAATCTTTTGGAAAGCTAAGCTCTTCTAGAGACCTACAGTACACCGCTGCAAGAAGGGGGGCAAGTTCCTTCGCATACTTTGTGTAAAATCGAACTGGTATCCCATCAGGTCCAGCGGCCTTACCTCTTCTGAGCGATTTTAATTGTTTTTCTATCCCTCTGTCGTCTATTTCGATATCTACCATTTTGTCATCTGTGCGACCATCTAGAGAAGGAACTACAGTGTAGTCTTCCTCTGTGAAACAGCTTTGGAAAAAGACATTTAGTATTTCGGCCTTTAGTCTGTTATCCTCTGTTTCAGTACCATTTTGGTCACAGTGTGTCTGGACATTTTGTTTTAATCCACCTACCGCTTTGCGCTAAGACCAAAATTTCTTAGGATTTTCTGCCGAGTCAGTACATACAACTTCACTTTCGAATTCGTTGAATGCCTCTCGCATAGCCCTCCTTACACTACATTTTGCTTCGTGTGATTTTTTTGTTTGTCTGCAGGCTTTGCCTACGTTTATGTTTGCTGCGAAGTTCCCTTTGCTTCCGTAGCAGTTTTCTAACTCCTTTGTTGTTCCATGATGGCTCTTTTCCATCTCTTACGATCTTGCTTGGCACATACTCATCTAATGCATCTCCGCAAAAGGCATCTGGTTCATGCACTCATACAGACTATTGTTCATTGGTGACAAAGGCTGGCACCTGCACGCCAATGCTACGTCTGAACGTCCACTATGTGACGACAGTTTGCTTTTCAGATGGATCGAGTTTTATGCTTCATCAGACAAATGACCGTTGGAACGTATAGCGTGAAACGTCTGAAAGCAAACATCATACATGTGTTATGGTCTGGGTGATCTCGCCATTCTGGAAGGTACAATGGATCAACACAAGTATGTATGTATCCTTAAAGGCCATGTCCACCCATACGTGCAGTTTATTTTTCCTAGTCACAATAGCATCTACCAGCAGGGCGATACAACGTATCACACAGACAGCAGTGTATACGCATGGTTTGAAGAGCACCAGGATGTGTTTACTCTACTGCCTGGCCATCAAACTCCCAATCTTGAATCTGTGAGACCACCTCCAGGGGCCGTTTGTGCCGTGCACCGTGAGTCATGAAACGTAGCGCAGTAAGGCACGGCGCTGGAGTCGGCATGGCTCGACATCCATGTTGATACCTTCCAGACTCTATTCTTGCACATCTCGCTGTGGTCCACATTGGAAAAGGTGGTTACTCAGGCTTTTGGCCGGTGGTCACGTTAATGTGACTGGAAAGCGTAATAAACTATGTAACAGATTTTATCAAGCAGCCCATGTAACAGGTCATGTGCATATTTCAAATTCGATATTATTGATGTTACCTTACACATATGTAAATTTCTTGAATTGCTACATCAGAAACTTTCAGAGATTTAGCACCTATTGCAACGACATAATTGAATACAGTTGCTAATAACCACATAGTAAATTGGAAATGCTAGGGTTCAGATTTTAAATTACCTTGTGAATTGTAATGAGAACTATCCTTCGACATATGTTAAAAGTTATAGACTAACGCCAGGGAAAGCCAGAGCTGCAGTTCAGTGTTGTGTGCAACTTATTTGCATCAGAAAGAAACACAAAGTTCATAGGGTATGCCCACGTTTTCTTCTCTTTCCTCTAGTGTAAACACACATGCAAGTGAATGGTGATTAATCGTCTGCTTGTTCGCTCTAGTAAACGAAGTTGAACGTTTAGAGGAGCGGGCTTCGCAAAGCATCTGTTATTGCTTGAAGTTGACGATGCCTCAATTACAGTTGCGTGTGAGAACACTTAGTCAGTTGAAACATTCACAAAAAGTGCGTTTTGTGACTTTGGATACAGTGCACATAATTAATGTAAGGGATTTAGCAGCATGCATTAGATCTTGGGCAAGGGACGTATTCGTTTGTGAAGGTGAATTGCAAATACCGTCCTACCAAGTACTACATCTGTAGAACGCTTTATGTAGACAAGTGTGCTCAGCTGTATGGGACCATCTTATCATATGAGGTGGAGAGAAACTGCTGACCTAGTGTTGCAGTGTCTTAAGACGCATGACGACTTGCACTGTTATGTGCAAATTAAAAGAGTGAAAAGAATTTTTAACGCAGGAACTGTACCACAGGGATGAGAGATTGTCTTATCTGTTCCCTGTTGCAGAGATTGAACGTGTACATCCAAGACTGAGTTTCCGGGATATCTCAGACCTTGCATTTTTCAAAGAGACGACCGAGACGTGTAACCAATGGCACCCCATACCATTACGCCCGGTGATGCGCCAGTACGGCGATGACGAATACATGCTTTCAATGTGCATTCACCGCGATGTCGCCAAACACGAATGCGACCATCATGATGCTGTAAACAGAACCTTGATTCATTAGGAAAAATGACGTTTTGCCATTCGTTCACCCAGGTTCGTCATTGAGTACACCATCGCAGGCGCTCCTGTCTGTGATGCAGTGTCAAGGGTAACCGCAGCCATGGTCTCTGACCTGATAGTCCATGCTGCTGCAAACATCGTCGAACTGTTCATGCAGATGGTGGTTGTATTGCAAACGCCCCCATCTGGCTGCACGAAACGTTACAGATACCTATCATCTCGCGTTCCGTATTACCCTCCTGAACCCACTGATTCCATATTCTGCTAACAGTCAAAAATGGGACTTAACATCTATGGTCATCAGTCCCCTAGAACTTAGAACTACTTAAACCTAACTAATGTAAGGACAACACACAACACCCAGCCATCACGAGGCAGGCAAAATACCTGACCCCGCCGGGAATCGAACCCGGGAACCCGGGTGCTGGAATGCTAACAGTCATTGGATCTCGACCAACGCGAGCGGCAATGTCGCGATACGAAAAACCGTAATCGCGATAGGCTTCAATCAGAAAGGTGATATTACGCATTTCTCCTCCTTACACGGGGCATCACAACAACTGAAACATCCCCTTTGAACAATTATACACGACTGTGCTTAAACTGACACACAATATTTTTGGCGCAACGCAATCTGACTTTCAATAATCCCTACAAGAGAATGGCCCTGACTAAATTAACCTATACGTTTCACAAATCACTTACCTCACAAAAATCTTCGTTACTCAAACTACTGCAATACAGCGAGCGCCACAACTGCCAGCTAAATAAAAGATTCAAACTACGGAAGGCACTAACTATTGATAGGCATAGTTAGCGAATGGAAGATTTTAATACAGAACAAACAATGTATTTACCTTAATAGTCATTATATATATATATATATATATATATATATATATATATATATATATATATATCAGTTCATGACATTCAGTCTTACAAATTTCAAAACTCCGCCATCTCTCTCCCCACATCCACCACTGCTGGCGGCTCACCTCCAACTGCGCAACGCTACGCGCTGTTAGCATCCAGCTGCCACTGCCCAACACTACAATGGCAGACAACAATGCAAACCATCCACAGATTGCACACAGCACAGCCAGTGATTTTCATACAGAGCGCTACGTGGCGTTACCAATATAAAAACCTAAACAGCCTACTTACATAGCCCCCATGCTCCCCACAAAAAATTTTACAAACTGTTTTGGGCAGTGTCCAATACATATTTGTTAAAAATTATCCACAATTACAACAACAAAGAAATCAAACGCACACACTTATTGATACAATGTTGGTCAAAGGCTAAAATTGTCTCACAGTCCATAAAGAAAGTCCTGATCATTCATCACAGTAAAATAGCAGTGTTTTTCTCAAAGACTGAACAATAAAAGAAAATGCACTCGGAAGTAGTGGATTTCTAAGCAGTCTTGAAGAAGTAGTGTTGTCCTTTCAACAGAAAGACAGTGCTGACTCTTGACTTGCTGACAGGTAATGGGCCACAACAGAGCAAACCCACAGCAGAGTCAGTCGAAGTTTTGAAGAATATTGGTAGGTAGGTCATCAAAGAGCAGTGTTACAAAAATTACGACATAAGTACATACATAAAAGATCAGAATAACTTTTGAAACATCAACTTCACACATGAGCATTAGAACAAAACAGAATAAATAATGTCTAAACATCTTTATGAAGTAAATAACATGTTATTAATGCAAATTATATTGTAGGATAACAGTATTCCTCATCATAGTGAATGTAGCTTAGTATGAGAAGAGAAAAAATTCTATGAAACAGTACACAAAGACAGGAAGAAAACAAATACACAAGGGTACACAAACACATAGTGGGATAACACAAAAGGAAAGGACAGGGTTGTTTTCAGTGTAACATTTGGTACTGCAGTCCAACCCAAAACTTAATTACATATCGTCCCTCTTATTTCAACATTTGCGCCAGAAAAAAAAAAAAACCTATCCAAGCATGCTTTCTGTATTCTGTTCACATTCTCTTTCAAAAGTAGTTTTTCTCCACTGTACACTACTTTTTTGGCCAAACCATTTTCTTATAGCTTCTCAATGCTTTTCTTCCAATTCATCATAGTTAGTTTCTTATATAGTCTACCCCCTCTTAAGCTAACTTAAACCTACTGAGCTCAGATGCTAAACTAAGGGACGACGCAATGCAGCAGCAAAAAAAAAAAAAAAAAAAAAAAAAAATAACCTAAACAGCAATGACAAAAAAATGGAAATTGGCAAAGCAAGCTACAGTAAATCTAAATTACCAAGCAATGCAACATTACAACTAATATGAGCCAATGTGCAGCAACAACAAAAATAAACCAGTAGTAAAACTGGCTTAACAGAGTAATACAAAGTGAAATTTGGTAACACTATGCCTGGCAAACAGCAGCAGCACATGCAATAACGTATATCTAAACATGACAAAGCTCAAGCAGAAAAAATATTACAGTAAAGACAACAATGCAGAAAAGGGAAATGTCTATTCACATATTAATATCTATGTCATTAAAGTGGTGCAACACAAAACTAATTCTACAAAAGATATTACCAAGTAGTAGAAAAGAAAATTAAGTATGCAGTAACTGTTATTAATCCCTTCTTATTGTTCTTTCCTTTCCAAGTGCTCCTTTTTCGAAGAACGTGGATCATAAAATGATTATTTAATAGATCTGTTGACACACATTAGCAAATGCATTTAATTTTATGAAACCAATGCTGTAACACAGCTGGAAAACCAGATATCAAATGAAATAAGCAACTATGAAAGGCAAAACATAAAAATATCATTCAATAGTCATGTGACATTTCATAAGTTAGTACAAATTCTCTCAACTCTCATAGAAAGACGGTTGTCATTATCAGGTGTGCAGATGTAAATAAGTATCTTTCCAAGTAATGAGCATGTCGTTTTTGCGATGCTTTCTACAAAGGAATGCCAATAGCAAGGATAATGGCCTCTTTATTTTTTTCTCCACCTGTGCCTCTGAAAGGCACACACTAATGACTTTTTCTCAAGGCGGCTGGCACACCTGGCCGCTCACAACGCATTACGTCACGGTCACTTACCTTTCTTACCGAAATATTTACGACAGCAGTTTCCGCTACAGTGACAGTCTCATATAAAAATGTTTCACAGGTCAAGAATTTGCGTTACACATCTGTAGAAACAAAATCCTATTGATATAACAGTGTCCAAAAAATTTTCGTCGGCATTGTAATACATTCACGCATTTACATACATTTCATAATTCTTAAAGTACGATTCTTGGTTTCCAACAACCTTTTTCACAAACCAGAGACCCTAACTTCTACTCATTATTCCTTACCTTATTACACATATACATATTCGTCGACACTTCTTCAATATTTCATCATAACAAATACGTAGCATAATCAAATAACTCATATAGCATCAGTTTAAACATACCTCAGCAGCATAATTCACATCGTCGTCGTAATAATAACGTAACACCTCAGTCAAATCTCAAAAAAATCATAGCTTTCTGCAATAATTTCAAAACCTAAAAAAAAATTCTCTGCTCATGTCAAAAGTGTCATCTACCTCAAAAGTACTTTAAAAATCATAATCACATACCAAATATATCATTCAAAGCTCTCATAGTATCACAATGGTTCTGAAAAAATATGAACAGTTCACAAAGTACAGACAAAATACAATTTCATAAGTCTGAAGTCATCTTAATGTAATTATATCCTCAGGTGTTACAGATTACAGCAATGGAATGGAATGTATCATGGAAAACCTTTGTATCATTGTACTTCAAATATCTTTAAAAATAAATGTTTTAAGTACAAAATTAATCACTCAAATACGTGTACTGTAGCTCTAAACTGTGCGTTGTTGTAAGATAATCTCTGTGGAAGTGTCGTAGTTATCCTCCTCCAAAAGCTAAGTTCTGCAGAAGTCAATGTACTTACCTCATGATAAACAAAAGTGAAATGCTTTGCGTATAGATATTGTAGTTACTACGCTTATTGCCATGATGAAGTAAGTACTGTACTGTAACGTATTGTTGTGCTACAGAAAAGGCTGTCTCATTGTAGCTATACCACAAAGTTACTACTAAAACATGTTTTCCTTTCCAGAAGAATTCAGAAAATCTGTGCAGATATAAAACAGATACACCGCAAAAGCACAATGTAAATTGTGTCACATATTAGTAGCGTCGTGATATAATTGTGTAGCTATCAAAGAAACCAAATGCTAAGTCATCTTTAATCTCACAGAAAGTACTTCAAATAAAGAATGTCTTTTCAACTAAACCAAAATGTTGCATTAAAATCTCATTAACAGTATATGTTCTAAGTATGTAAGCCTTATAGTCGTTACGTAATCGTGCAACTAACAAGCAAGAATGTAGAAATAACAACAATGTGTCGTCTGTTGACTATAACAATGCATTCGTAATTTCTGTTTAAAAATGTTCCCTAGGTTCTAGACTGGATAGTTAACTTCAAAACATTGTTGCATGTTAAAAGTTTCTCAGTGTGACAAGGCATACTAGAAATGTGAAGTGAAATGTTTTATGGCAAAGACAAAGTTAAAAAGCAGATTATATTTCGATAAACGGTTTTACATGTGAAATGTGGTGCATAGTTACCAAATTACTACTTAGAATGTCTGTTAATTCATTACACAGTGGTGCTGGTAAGCTACGCTCGTCGTCACTATTATTTATTTCTCAGTTTACTTTGGAGCCTAGTGTTACGTTTTTCACACGCCATTATTGTCACAATATTTCACACGATAACACTGAAAACCACAATTTGAAGAGCAAAAATAAGAGAACACATTAACATAGCACTGAAAATAATATCTAGTTAATTGCAAGCGCAGCTGCGAAATACTTTGTGCAAAACTACATGCATGCCACAACTGTTTTACTGTACAACAAAGAAAGACTACAACTACAGACGAAATTCTCTCTACAATTACGCGCTAGCAATAAACAAAGGCTACACTAGCTACACAAACTACAAGAAAAAATCAGAAGATTCCCGTGAGGTATCCTCGGCTAAGGGTCGACATATGAAACGTCCCCTTTGAACAATTATACACGACTGTGCTTAAACTGACACACAATATTTTTGGCGCAACGCAATCTGACTTTCAATAATCCCTACAAGAGAATGGCCCTGACTAAATTAACCTATACGTTTCACAAATCGCTTACCTCACAAAAATCTTCGTTACTCAAACTACTGTAATACAGCGAGCGCCACTACTGCCAGCTAAATAAAAGATTCAAACTACGGAAGGCACTAACTATTGATAGGCATAGTTAGCGAATGGATATATATATCAGTTCATGACATCCAGTCTTACAAATTTCAAAACTCCGCCATCTCTCTCCCCACATCCACCACTGCTGGCGGCTCACCTCCAAATGCGCAAGGCTACGCGCTGTTAGCATCCAGCTGCCGCTGCCCAACATTACAATGGCAGACAACAATGCAAACCAGCCACAAACTGCACACAGCACAGCCAGTGATTTTCATACAGAGCACTACGTGGCGTACCAATATAAAAACCTAAACAGCCTACTTACACAACGTTTCACCAGGCAATGGCGGTCAACTGCTGTTTGTGTATGAGAAATCGGTTGGAAACATTCCTCATGTCAGCACGTTGTAGGTGCCGCCACCGGCGCCAACCTTGTGTGAATGCTCTGAGAAGCTAATCATTTGCATATCACAGCATCTTCTTCCTGTCGGTTAAATTTCGCGTCTGTAGCACGTCATCTTCGTGGTGTAGCAATTTTAATTGCCAGTAGTGTAACAGAATCTATGTATTTTACTTGTTGTAATATAAGAAAGCGCGGATTCCATGTTTCAAAATGTTCAGCATCTGGGTGAGGGTGGTAGCGCAGTACGCACTTAAAGATTATCAGAAGGAGTAGTGGAATTCGATAATGGACGTGAGACACGTCAACAGCAATCAGAAGTGTGAGAGCGAAATTGCAATGAAATCCAGACGTTTAGCTGCTTAGAGGCGTTGATAAATATCAACGGGGACAGTTGAAACGGCGTGTCCCGACCGGGACTCGAACCCGGGATCTCCTGCTTACAGCTTATAGCAATAGAAGTTGCAGTGATGGTGTATGTGAAAGACTGCCAGATATACCTGTCGCCAAAATTCTTGAGCGCCAGTGCTGGGGAACTAGTTTTCCTCAACATGCCATGTGCATGATACATCGCGGAATATTTCTAAAATATTGATATGTAATTTTTTATGCATAGTGAAAATATCAGCTTCTACTCACGAAATTCGCACTTTGGAATAATGAAAGATATTAATAGTATATCTCCATTGTTGTGGCTCCTTGTTTAATATGCAAAAGTGTTTAGCTGTCGCTTATAAAGTCACTGCTGATGCAAATGCTTTTTCAGAAAGGAATAAGAAAATAATACACTTGGTTAAGTGAAAGTGCTTTACAGATTCTGAATGATTTTCTTGTTCTTGAAGTGTATGGTATGTATGAATGTAGCTACTGGGCATTAAAATTGCTACACCAAGAAGAAATGCAGATGATAAACGGGTATTCATTGGACAAATATATGTGTGTGATGTCCTTAGGTTAGTTAGGTTTAAGTAGTTCTACGTTCTAGGGGTCTGATGACCTCAGATGTTAAGTCCCATAGTGCTCAGAGCCATTTGAACCATTTGAACTGTTTCTGTTCCAATATGATAAAGTGTTTGATCGTTACATTACATTGTATAGAGTTTCCTCGAAGAATGCAATGCAGTTTTAACGAGGTCGTTTAATAGGGTAGCGAGAAGCTGGATGTTCCTTCTGTGATGTTGCAGAAAGACTTGGCAGGAATGTAGCCACTGTACATGATAGCTAGCAGCGGTGGTTACGGGAATATACCGTCGCATGAAGAACTGGCTCCAGACGGCCACGTGGCCCTACCGACAGGGAAGACCATTGTGTTCGGCGTATGTCTCTGCCATATCGTACTGCATCTGCAGCAGGAATTTCAGCAGCAGTTGGCATCACAGTGAAACAACGAACTGTTACAAATCGGTTACTTCAATGACATCTCCGAGCCAGACGTCCTGCAGCGTGCATTCTACTGACCCTAAACCATCGCCATTTGACACTTCTGTTATGTCAATCGAGAGCTCATTTGAGGGCGGGATGGAGGTCTGTTGTGTTTTCTGACTGCAGCGGAGTGTGCGCTGATATGAAACTTCCTGGCAGATTAAAACTGTGTGCCGGATCGAGACTCGATCTCGGGACCTTTGCCTTTCGCGGGCATACAGTTTTCATCTGCCAGGAAGTTTCGAAATTTGGCTCTGCCTCTGCATCAGTGATGGCCGTGTGTTAGGCTAGAAGGAGGCCAGTCGAGAGGCTACAACGAACCTGTCAGCGTGCCCGGCACACTGGAGCTATGGTCTGGGGTGCGATTTCGTAAGACAGCAGGAGCACTCTTGTGATTATCACACGCACCCTGAGTGCAAATCTGCACGTAAGTCTGGTGATTTGACATGTTGTGCTGCCATTCATGAATAGCATCCCAGGGGGTGTTCTCCAACAGGATAACGCTCGTCCACATACCGCTGTTATAACCCAACATGCTCTACAGTGTCGCCATGTTGCCTTGGCCCTGCTCGATCGCCAAATATGTCCTGAAACGAGCAAATATGGACCATCATCGTCGACTAGCATCATTCACTAACAGTATTAATCGTCCATGTACTGCACGACCAAGTGCAACACATATGGAACTCCGTCCCACCATCTGTACAACACGCTGCATACATGTTTGCAGGCTTGCATTCAACATCCTGGAGTTTACGCCAGCTATTAACACTTACTGTGCGGCTGACGTAATATTACTGCGGTGACGGGAAATGGCAATGTCAAACTTACATTTACGGCTCCCGCAAACGTCTGTCATGTCTGTTGGTTTCGTAGTTTTCTCTGTATGGTAGGAGTGGTGTCACTGGCAAAATTCACCGGTTTTGAAACCTTTGTTATCGTCTCTTGTAGGCGGTTGCTGACGTTCAGGTTCTCTCTCTTTCGTCCGTGTTGCATCCTTTTGTGTTCAAAACTTGCAGTGAAGAGAAGAAACGATTGGAGCAAATAATTTATAAGGTCTCTGACGAATCTGTAGATACTGGGAACTGAGTACTTGATGACGATTCCGCTTACTCGTCTATCGTGCTATTTTCACAGATTGTATTGTTATGTAGGAGTTTTCTGCAGGTAAATCAGGATATCAATGCAGTGTATCATTCTAGTGAGTGTAATGTTTGTATCACACTATACTTTCGATGAAAACTCTGCCAAGCACTTAACTGTGAATTGCAGAGTAGCATGTAGATGTACCACTATCTTACACCCTAATTCTTATTCCATTAACGAACGAGTCCCGTGAAGAATTGATAGCTGCTAAAGCTCCTTATGAGATCTAATTTCTCTAATTTCCTCATTGAAACTTTGCTTTGTTCTTGAGTTTTTTGTCTTCCTTTAGGATAGAAAGGACAGTAACAGTAATTTAAACATAAAGATCACTTGTTTACTTACCAGGGTTTGTATTTGGATACGAGGACTCGTTTTCAAATATTTTTATGCGATAATTACTATTAATTTGAACTTTTACCTGTGAACTCAGAGTTAACATAAGCATTGCGAAAATATGTATATTTAAAATAGAAAGCCCAATAAACCTAAAAATGCTTGGAAATTCGAACTACATATTTGTACACTCCAGGTATACCTTCCCAGAGCCACATATTTTAGACTGTCCATAGTTAATCGCAGCTGTGTGCAAGACTATCAACGTAAGTGTTAATGTATCAGCATTTCGCATTTGCAATGGCTTACCTCGTGTTTACATTAACCTGTGATCTTAGCGATATTCATCACTTAAATGCGTTACCTAGACAAATGACTCCTGAAATTTCAATACTCTACATTAATTATTTTTTTGATGATGCGCGATTTTTTTTCTCCAGTGTGCGAAAGCTTGTGCTCTTGATTCCATTCCCGCCTGAAGCAAGTAAGTAATGAATCTTATCGTTTTCCCTCGTCTCCAATTGGATCTGCGAGTTCTTCCGCAATTTTCGGTCAAGCGTGTTTCCTTTTGTCCGGCATATTATGCTGTGGATCTCTTGGACCCCACTAACACCTATGATATCTGTATTCTTCTATTAGCAACATTACTTTCCCTTCTGACCATTCCATCATCCACGCAATTCATGTTCAACAACAAAAGCAGCTCACGTGCTAAATAGCAGACGAACGCTCCTTGCATTGCGAACGCCGAATCGGAGAGCACACGGATTTCCTTTGATGGTTCGCTGAAAGGACAGCAATCAGAGAACATGAGCGAACATCTGCGAATACAAAGCTAACACGAACGAAAACTGCTTGCTCGCTATCGTCTACCGTTTACTCCAGAGAGAATTATCGTTCGCTCTACAAGCGCTGTTGTTTTCGCAAACTAAGCTTGATTTATCGATCTGAATAGCCATTCGTTCCGAACACTATTCGTACTCGTCATTCTTAGCTTTACTGGCGCAGTAAAGTCTGTTGTTAAAAACTGGCAAGTGCTAGGCGAAACGCGCGAGAAGTTATCGGGTATCTTCTCGTGTCTTTTAGTCCCGCCTTGGCACCAAGCGTCAGGTTGGCAGCCCTGCTGTGTCGCAGCGCTGTTCGCTACCCCGACCGCTGCCGATGTCTGAGGCGCACTAGCTTGTGGGAGCTATTCGCGTGCACACTTGTTAGACTGAGGGGACGCTCATTAAAGTTTCGACATGGCTCATAGCAATGCTGTTCTCCGCCTGTCTGCTGTGCTGTTGTTAGTCACCGCCATCGTACGCCCAGGTGAGTGAGGCCTTGCAAAGCGCTTTCTTCAGCTGTCAGTTTCAGTTCAACAGCCGGCTATAGTTGATTGCAAGCCAAACAATGGCGCTATGGAACCGTGTTGTGTCAAAAAAGGGAGTGCATAAAAAACACGTTTTCGTTCTCATCAGTCTATATAGATTGCTGTCTCGTTTAGTTTTACGACGTAATAAAGTAGCAGAAGTGTAGAATTATTTCATTTGTGTAGAATGTGTAAACAGGAAAAATCAAAGCATGTGAAAATTCAGTAGCAAAGTTAAAATATCAGTCTAGTTATCGTAATTTACAGTTTCTAACGCTCCGGAAGTCATTTCATACGAGTGATGGGGTAGAGTTTTTAACAAGGCAAGGAACAATGTCTCCCCTTGTTCTTGTAAGATCTTTTATCCTTATTTCATTAAATTACAAATACTGTGGCCGTAACGAAGTAGGTGGACAGTCAGCTTATTACAGAGGCACTAGAACGGAATTAACCCAACCGTTTTGATATACTATGTTTCTCACAGCTATTTCAAGAAAATGTGATCATTACATTCAGAAAAACAACGGACGCATCTTTATTCGCCTTTACTAGAACTTCGTTATTATTCTCTCACTGTTTCCTCCTAGAGGGTACTCAAAAACTGAAAACATCGTACTGCCATTGCGTTTTTGAGTACCAGTTGTGGCTCCAACACATTTTTCAACTTTACATCTTCCTCCACAACGTTATGTCACTGCCGTGATCAGTAGCCCTGAAATCTGTTCACGAATTCTTTTATATTTGCTTCGAGCATGATGGAAGCCAAGCGCATGGCTAAATGAAAAACGAAATCTTGAGTTAGGCACTGATGAACTTCCGCGAAATCGTGCCAGGCGAATGTACTTGCGTTATATTTTTTACGGCCACGCTCATGTGTTTACTTGCTATAGTGCACCTTTACTCGTGTAAAACTTGTTACGGTGGTTGACGATAGAAAAGTGAATCATTCTCTAGTCTGTCAGTATGGACGTTGACGCGATACTGAACGGAATTCAGATGTATTTCGACATGGAGCGAGTTGTCGCAGTAGTGAGACACTGGACTCATTTCTGGGTAGACGGCGGTTTGAATCCATCGCTTTAGATTTCTAGTGATTCCCCTTAATCCCTTAATGTACGCTTTGAATGAGAATCGCCGATTTCCTTCCCCAATCTTGGTTTGCACTGCGCCACAAATGAGTTTGCTGACGGGATATTAAACTATAATCTTCCTTCCTTCCCGATGTACATTGTAACGATCACCACCGCACGAATACTGAGTAACACACACACACACACACACACACACACACACACACACACACACAAAGACTTACGACATTTTATTTCGTATGTGTAACAACTATTCGAACAACATCAAGTTTTTAGTACGTCGCACTGTATAGCGGAATTCCTGTCTCTTCTAACACTCCATCTTTCACTCTCTTGATGGCGTTAGTTCGGGGTGGTGTGAATGCCACAACATGATGGGACTATCGACCGACTGACTGACTTGCTTTTCCGTTCAGTCGGTTTCTTCAGTCGAATCATACTAGACTCTGTGGCCAAGCCACCTATATGAATGTTTTTCACTCGCTTTGAGTGGGTTGGTAAATATGACACGACGGACTGACACAAATCTCTGCAGGTTACGCCAGTTACATGTAAGTTGACAGTCTCCGGATTTCACTGACTTCATTTACAACCTTTGTCAGACTCAAGGATAGCTCTTCGGTTATACACCAGAGTTGCTAATTTTTTCAGAAACAGAAAACGTTTCTTATTTCAAGGAGCAGTGAATAAAAAGTATATTTTGGAAAATTTTCGAAATATACTTACTTAAATACGAATTTTTCGTACTTCTATCATTCACTCCGTCTTCAGGCCACAGGTGGCCCATCGAGACCATCCGACCGCCGTGTCATCCTCAGCTAAGGCTGCGGATAGGACGGGCGTGTGATCAGCACACCTCTCTCCCGGTCGTTGCGGTGTTTTTCTTTGACCGGAGCCGCTACTATTCGCTCGAATAGCTCCTCAATTGGCATCAAGAGGCTGAGTGCACTACGAAAAATGGCAACAGCGCATGGCGGCCGGGATGGCCACCCATCCAAGTGCCAGCCACGCCCAACAGCGCTTAACGCCGGTAATCTGACGGGAACCGGTGTTTCCACTGCGCCAAGGCCGTTGCCACTTCTATAAGTAAATATTGATTTTTGGTTGATTTTAAAAGGTTGGTAAGTCTCGCTACATTATAAATTATTGTTTAAATAAATTAACAGTTAATTATTATTTAAATATATAGAAGGTATCCCCGTTTTCAAGAAGGGACGTCGAACAGATGTGCAGAACTATAGACCTATATCTCTAACGTCGATCAGTTGTAGAATTTTGGAACAAGTATTATCTTCGAGTATAATGTCTTTTCTGGAGACTAGAAATCTACTCTGTAGGAATCAGCATGGGTTTCGAAAAAGACGGTCGTGTGAAACCCAGCTCGCGCTATTCGTCCACGAAACTCAGAGGGCCTTAGACACGGGTTCACAGGTAGATGCCGTGTTTCTTGACTTCCGCAAGGCGTTTGACACAGTTCCCCACAGTCGTTTAATAAACAAAGTAAGAGCATACGGACTATCAGATCAATTGTGTGATTGGATTGAGGAGTTCCCAGATAACAGAACGCAGCATGTTATTCTCAATGGAGAGAAGTCTTCCGAAGTGAGAGTGATTTCAGGTGTACCGCAGGGGAGTGTCATAGGACCGTTGCTATTCACAATATACATAAATGACCTGGTGGATGACATCGGAAGTTCACTGAGGCTTTTTGCAGATGATGCTGTGGTGTATCGAGAGGTTGCAACAATGGAAAATTGTACTGAAATGCAGAAGGATCTGCAGCGAATTGACGCATGGTGCACGGAATGGCAATTGAATCTCAATGTAGACAAGTGTAATGTGATGCGAATACATAGAAAGATAGGTCCCTTATCATTTAGCTACAAAATAGCAGGTCAGCAACTGGAAGCAGTTAATTCCATAAATTATCTGGGAGTACGCATTAAGAGTGATTTAAAATGGAATGATCATATAAAGTTGATCGTCGGTAAAGCAGATGCCAGATTGAGATTCATTGGAGAAATCCTAAGGAAATGCAATCCGACAACAAAGGAAGTAGGTTACAGTACGCTTGTTCGCCCACTGCTTGAATACTGCTCAGCAGTGTGGGATCCGCACCAGATAGGGTTGATAGAAGAGATAGAGAAGATCCAACGGAGAGCAGCGCGCTTCGTTACAGGATCATTTAGTAATCGCGAAAGCGTTACGGAGATGATAGATAAACTCCAGTGGAAGACTCTGCAGGAGAGACGCTCAGTAGCTCGGTACAGGCTTGTTTAAAGCTCCGAGAACATACCTTCACCGAAGAGTCAAGCAGTATATTGCTCCCTCCTACGTATATCTCGCGAAGAGACCATGAGGATAAAATCAGAGAGATTAGAGCCCACACAGAAGCATACCGACAATCCTTCTTTCCACGTACAATACGAGACTGGAATAGAAGGGAGAACCGATAGAGGTACTCAGGGTACCCTCCGCCAGACACCGTCAGGTGGCTTGCGGAGTATGGATGTAGATGTAGAAGGCCTGTCTTTCTTTTCCTGTTGGCTTGCATCCATTACTGATAATTCTGTTTCGTAAATGCTGACGTGACGTGAACAGAAAGCACATAAGGTTCAATTTTTTTCAATTATTGTTGATTTAATCACTTCTCGGAAGTATTTTTCACGAGAAATATTTATCATTATTTTATCCAGCGTATCGCATTTAATTAACTGTTTATCCAGTCATGATTTCCTCCGTCCCCACACCACTGAGTGTTTCGGTATTTTGATCCAGACACAAAACTCACTTTTAGGTAAACGCGTATTTATAAAAATGGAGGAAAAAACTGAATTACAAGCTTCTCAGTGGCACTCAATAAAAAGAAATACCGGAACGACAATAACAGCGACGACAGACGATGACAGAGTGCAGTTAATAACAGTGATTTTACACTGCCGAAACGATCTTCCGCACAGAATGCGCCGGGGATCAGGATACACGTTTCCGCTTCCGTCTGTCCGGAGATGTGAACAGGCTTAAACATGAAATGGAAGTACCAATCTGCGCATGTGAATAGCACTACTTGATGTCCGTGAAACTCTATGTGTGCTACTTTTCTAAATGGTTAAATTCTTTACAGGCTTGTGTTCACAGCTGAGATTTGTAGATGGTAACTTAATTTTCTGCACAATACATTTACCTTCCTCAAGAATAAATGACTGAATAGGTATGTAAGGATTGGGTTCAAATGATTTTTAATTATTGGACATCATCAAGGGTTTTTTATGCTCAACATTGTATCCCCAGCGATACATCAGCATCATTAGTTATACGTTAGTTGCATTTGGAACAACATAATTCGCAGCACTGTAGTAGTCAGTTTTAAATGGTGACACGAAGAATTTGTCTATTCTATACGTAAGTAAATGAACGTTATAATGTTTATTTCAACTTTGGTGTGTACCCCTAGTGATGTCTTCACGTAGCCCTGGGAGTAGCGGTACCCTCCGACCGCGTGTGTACCTCGGGTTATATATCACTGCTTTAGTTCAACTAATGCAGTGCTTCCCAACCTCTCTTACACCATTTCCATTTCCCCTGAGTACAATCAGACATTAGCTACTACCCAGCCCTCCCCTCCACATCTGTTGCCCCCTCCCCTCGTCTCTGTTGCCCTCCCCTACCCCCACGTTATCACCAACTTTAGCACCTAACTATATTGCAGAATGAAAGACTTTTCTTGGAACACTTTTTTTTTAAATGATGAAAGATGAATGATATTTAGTTTGTTTGGGTATGTATGTATGTGTGTGTTAGAACGAATGACGTAGGAATTCGTGGGGCATTATATGTGCTACTCACAACTCCTCACAAAAGCAAGCAAACTCTCCACAGAGAGGATACACACTTGTTAGGAAACGTGCTTCCCCTGCATTACTCCTTTCCATTGCGGCATTTGCTTGACCTGCACACTGCAACCTCATTTAAAACCAGACAGGTTCAGATGTGTGCACTATACTTACTGTTCGTAAATCACTTGATTGCGTGACTCCTCACTTCTGAACTGGCAGAAATTGGTCGGCGTCAGGCTGTTAATGCCTTATGTCTAACCATTCTAATAATAATAATAATGATAATAACAATAGAACTGTGTACAGCACTATAGGGGCCCTTATGTAGTTTCTCCTGTGTTGTGCTGTCAATTAATTCATTTATCGTTCGAAGCGACTAATGAAGTAATTTCTGGACTACTGCAGGTCTAAACTACAACTTGGAGAGGACATTTTCTTGAGATATTTAGCATTTGTTACGTATATGTCTCACTTTTATCATCAGCGGTGAAAGGAACAAAACGCAACGTATGTGTGTAGTGGGTGGACTATGTGACGAACCTGTAACATCCACCGCATTAATCCTACTAATTGAGAAAAAGTAATTATTGATAACCTATATAATCAATATTAAAGTCTTTTGAAAATAATGAACTTTTGTGACTGAAACAGAATCTAATCCTTTAGTTTTTAGCCCTCAGAAAATTTCATGTTACCCTCAGGGGGTAATTACCCCCAGATTGGGAACCACTGAACTAATAATAGTACTACAGACTCTTTTTCACTCAGAAGAATGAATGTATAAAAAAGCCAGCTAAAGAGTGGTTTCAGCTGAAAGAGCGAAAACGTGGTCCAGCCGACGGAAAAACTGTATACTGGTTTGACTTGAAAAGGAAGAAAGAATAATTCAGTTAATACACAAAACTACAATGGACTGTGCTGTTTTCATTCGGTTGTTTTCACAGACTTGTTTCACCAAAAAGAAATTTGAATAGTAATCCAACAGACACACGGGCTGTGTCGACTTTTTTCATTCGTTTGCTGCCATAGACTAGTTTCACTCCAACCGATACGTAAACTGCAGTCGTCTGAGTCGACTGTTTTCATTCGGATGCTTCTATAAACTGGTTTCACTCCAAAGTACGAATGAATAATTCAGCTGATTGGTTGTTTTCCAACACTGGACTGAATCGATTGTTTTCATTGGGTTGTTCCCATAACTAATGCCACAAATGCAATGCAAGCCGAGCCGGTACGCTGAGACGAAACTCTCAATGATTAATCAGAACAAAGTCTAATACACCGAAAAGTCTGTGTGCTCTCCATAATTGTGAGGTTTAAGGCTTCTTCATCTCCACTGACTTTTTACAGAACCGATTTGAAACAGGTGGGGAGCGATGGGATGATACGTTGGCCTGCTGAAACTAAAAGTCTGTAGAGGTGTTACATATTTAAACAATTGAGCGTAGATAATATGTTAGATCACTACAGCATTCGTCTGTGTGGTAGGGTCTACGGCAACAGATTTACCAGGGTACCAGCACAGGGCTCAACTCTACCACCATCCGCTGCTGCAGCGGCAGCCTTCTAACGGCTGCTAATGCCTACAAATGCTTATTACCATTCTAACATTGTGGACATTGCGACAGCGCACATTAGGCAACCTGAGCAGCAAATGTCGTTCAAGGAACCAGGAAAACTGTCAGATGAGTCACTAGAGAGGGTGATGCAATTGTACTGACATGCAACCTCAAAAAAGCGACGATTATATTACGAAATCTACTCAGGATGTTTCGAGTACTTGGTCTCCGTGAAAAATAGAGAAACATCGTGCAGCATGCACCGTATCATACGGCGTTATCAAACGCGATTTATGACTGGATTGAATGTTTCTTGGTAGGAAGGACTCAGCCAGTTATCTCGCGTAGAGAGTCATTGATGGATATAGAAGTAACTTCAGCCGTGCGCCACGGAAGTTTGTTGGGACCTTTGCTTGTGATGTATGTTAATCGTCTGGTGGACATTATTAATAATAGTAACGTCAGTCTTTTTGCTGTGCTGCATTACTGTCTGAAAAAAGCTACACAAAAATTCAGACCATTATAATGATGCAAATATTAGCAATTTGCTTTAAATTATCACATATGTAAAATTTTGAACATCTCACTAATTAAAACATACAAGTAAATCTACCCGAGATACACTTCGATTTTGATCGGCTTTGAATGTGTTGTTGTGTAGAGCAAAGTAATAGATATATATTTTTTATACGTGCCCAAAAGGCCGTTGAGGGTGTGAAACACATCCTTGAAAAAAGCTGAGTATAATAGTTCTGAAAGTTTACCGCTGAAACGGTAACAGATATAAAAAAATTCAAATAAAATCACTATAGTTTTTAATGTATGATACAGCGGTGCACCCATACATATCGAAAAAGTCATTTTTTTCGATATCCCCTCCCCAACACAGTTTTGTTTTTCATTTCGATATTTGACTAATAACAGAACCTATAGTATCATTAACACAAAGTTCATGCACATTTGATGAAATGCGATTACAAAAATGCATCTGTCAGAAATAAGCTAGAAATATCTATATATCGCGGTACATGCGCCCTACACCATTTAAGTGGCAACTGTCATGGTTAATAAACCTTCCCCAGATAAATATATTCTAAATATATGTTCTAGACATACTGTTCCAAACATACTTTTTCTGTTAAATTTATGAAATATAACTATCTCGTGTTGTATTTGCGTTTTCTTTGTGCACTTCGTGTACGGTATTTTGTTTTGAAGTTGTAATTTTTCATATTTAATCATGGTATGTTTGAAATCGCTAGTTCGTTATAACATTATTGTAAATTTGTATAATAATGACGAAATGCAGAATTGTTGTGATAAAAAAATGCTGAATTGGGGGGGGGGGGGGGAAGCGGGGAGGGATTTCCAAAAAAATTACTTTTTCGACAAATATGGATTCATTGATGCGATGTAACATACATTATAAACCATAGGACTTCTATTTTAAGTACTTTTTGTATCTGTAACGGTATTCATTCAGAAACATTAAGGGGGATTTTCAACCCCTTCAAGGCCGTATGGGCACATATAAAAAACTATGTGTTTCTTATTTCGCTCTACATTGTAAGATATTCAACGCCAATCAAAATGAAGTGAATCCCTTTGGTAGGTTTATTTTTTAGTATCCTATGACTACAACAACAATAATCATAACTGGAGTCAATCACTCTATAAAGGCGATTGCTTACAAAACACTCGTGCAACTCATCCTCCAATACTGCGGAACTGCATGGAATGTATACCAAATAGGATTAACTGTGGTTATGAATTTTGTTTGACCCACGGGAGAGCATCACTGATATGGCGAAAATTCTCAACAAGCATATGATTGAAGATAGATGCCAATTATTCCACGAAAGCCCTCTTAAGATGTTTCAAGGACCAGTATTAAGTGAGGAATCTAGGAATATACTACAACGTTCTACGTATCGCACCCTTAAGGACGGCGAAGACAATATTTGACTAATTACTGCGTGCACAGAAGCATTTAAACAATAGTTCTTTCTGCGGTCTATACGCGAATGTAACAGGAAAGCCAGCCGGTGTGGCCGGGCGGTTCTAGGCACTACAGTCTGGAGCCGCAACGGTCGCAGGTTCGAATCCTGCCTCGGGCATGGATGTGTATGATGTCCTTAGGTTAGTTAGGTTTAAGTAGTTCTAAGTTCTAGGGGACTGATGACCTCAGCAGTTAAGTCCCATCGTGCTCAGATCCATTTGAACCATTTTTGTAACGGGAAAACAGCATAATACGGAACATCGAAACTATGTCTTATCGATGTCGAGGTCATTAGAGATGACGTACGAGGTCATGGGAAGGAAATTCGTCGTGTACCTTGATTAGGAATCCTTCTCAGTATTCTCCTTTTTTAAGGGAACCACATAAATCCTACATCTGGGGGGCCAATTGAAGATTTGAACTTGTCCAGTGGTAAGAGGTTAATATTCAGTGTGATTAAAAGGATTTTCTACAATTCATTTCAACTATTAGCAAGACATGTAAATAGCCTCCGGACATACGATTCTCCAATGTATTTGCGTCTGCGGAAAAGAGGTATCTGAAAACTTGTTCTGCGTACGTTGCAACCCATACACTAACTCTTGTTTCTGAAAATTGCCACGAGAATCATACTGTGCAGAGTAAACGTAACGTGCGTCTGCTGACTACCTTCCTATTTGGTACCCAAACATTATGACTGTTTTTTGAACGGGTCGTGAGCTAGTCTGAATCAGTGAAGATAAATTGTTCTCCTTTCCTATGCAATGTGTCAAATATATATCTGTATTGCGTGCAGCACTGTGATGTGCTTGTGCAAGAACTGTTGCGCTTGTGTTGCTCTTGTACGTGATTATCAACATGGAAAGAAACAAAAACGGAGTCTTAGCACATAGCCAGCTCCTTTCGAATAGCACTGTCGAATAGAACATCCACATCGCCATCATTAACGTCACATGCTCCCACTTCATGAACCACAGCAAAGAGGTTTGGGATTATATCCAGAACATTAGCGTGCGATGTAGTGACCATCTATTTTGAAGCCGCAAGCCACTTATATTCGAAGGTACTTCTTACTTTGTAAATAACTATGTTGTGACACATAGGAGAGCTCCACTATAATTTTATTCCTTTTTACTAATTTTCATTTATCGACGGAATCACATAATTATTACACTGCCTTTTGTCTCGGCAACTATTTTCAGATCTTATTACTACCATGGCATTTTCAAGAAAAGACGATGTCGGAACACCATCTTTTTGGTTTTTAAAGTTTCTTCCTCCACCAGGATTCGAACACATTATCTCAAGCTGTCAGGCATCACTTTATCGTGCGTCAGACACCTAGCCATACACGTTTAGCAATGTAATTTCAGGTCTGTCGCAACATTTCCAAAGTTTAAATATGTAAAACTGTAATTTCCATCGTATATACCAAGAGATAATTCGCATACCTGAATTCTTCGAACGATGTCATTCCCTGAGACAGCATGAGTGTTATGGTGTTACGATTTTAAAATCAGTTTATACTATGCTCTACAGCACTGATGAGTTTTAGTCTTAGTGGTCGGCTTTACGGACTTCCTGTGAAAGCACTTTTCACTGTTGTTTCTTCCCTGTGGTTTAAATAACTGTGTCTACCCGGGCGAACAAGGTGTGGCAGTGATCGGGCGATTCCAAATGTCTTTCACATGCGCTGACTTTCATTCAGACATCGTTTTTTATTCTTATTCTGCCTCGCAAAACTTTTCTACCAAAACCAAACGCTCAAAATAACTCCACTGCGCAATTTTAGCGTCACATTACAAATCTAAAAGAGGTATTAGCATAACTTCTGCGTTAGCTAAAAGAAGGGAAGCCAACAAACAAACATGATTATAAACCTGTACAATCCCACCAGGATCTGTTCACTTCAAATCGATGTACCTTCCATTGTACCATCTCTTAGATTTATTCTGCTCGTCGCGACTAGAGAGTGGGAGGGTTGACCGATTATATTTGTGTGAGCGAACTGTAATATAGTGAAAATATTCTCGCCCGTAGCCTGGTTTGAGAACCTTCAGTGCTTTACCAACCATTGCCCTGTTGGAAGCAGTGAACTCTTGGCTTGTCCTGACCTACAAATTGACTTAATCTCTTTGACATCGTCTGGAGATCTGTGCAACTTGGCTTTCTTTTCGTACACTTATCATACTCAGAGGAGAGGGAAACGTTAAGCGGCAGAAAAAAAATCAGGCCACCCAGGGAATGAACCACAGACCATTGCATTTGTAGTCAGTACTCAAAATTCATCTTCACGGTTTTGTGAGGGAGAGGCTAAGGATTCTTCATGTACTTCTCTATCTGCAATTTTCTTGAGAAGTTCTCGCGAGATACTAAGTACCACTATCTTCAGTGTCTTAGTTCTGAGTTTTCAAAATGTCTATTGCACTAAAGTCAGCGAAACGAGCATGTGACCATTCGCACTTTGTTTCCGGCCCGCGGGTTCAAGGTCAAAATAGATACTACAGGGCAAAACCACCTATCGATAAAATGTGCTTGCGGCTCCCGTTGTCGCTAAAAACCGAAGGTAATGGATCAGTGTGACTTGAGCAGATTTGCAGGATGCATCGCAGACGTATGCGCAAACCATACCGTCAAATCAATGAGTTTGAAAGAGGGCGCATTATTGGCATGAGAGAATGTGATGCATACATCCGGGAAATTGCTGCTCATGTGGGACGAAGCGTTTCGGCAGTGCAACAGGTGTGTGCAGACTGATTTGCGGAAGGCCGTAGAACACGACGAGATGGGTCAGGTCGCACCACCCTGGCTCTCTCCCCCCCCCCCCCCCCCCCCCCCGAACTATGAGACTTAGCATCTGAGGTCATCAGTCCCCTAGAACTTAGAACTACTTAAACCTAACTAACCTAAGGACAACGCACACATCCATGCCCTAGGCAGGATTCGAACCTGCGACCGTAGCGGTCGCGCGGCTCCAGACTGAAGCGCCTAGAACTGCTCCGCCACACCGGCCGCCCCCCCCCCCTCCCGCCCCCCCTCCCCCTAGAAGATCAACACCTTACCCGAGTGGCACTACAGAACAGATCTTCGTCCTCATCGGCTCTGGCGCAACAGTGGAACAGTGTAACAAATCGTACACTATCAGGACAGTCAGTCGCCTTTTATTATGGCATGGATTAGGCTACATGCGCGTCGTCCACTTCTCCGCCTACCTTTGATGAATGTGCAGACGGTCACCACTGGGAACAGGGACGGCATTAGATAGTGTTTTCAGATGAATGCGGGTTTTATTTGTTTGAAAATGATGGCCACATTTTGGTTCACTGCTGTCATGGGGAGCGGCATCACTCTGGCTGCGTTAGCACAAGACATACAGCGACAATTCAAGGCCTTCTGGTGTGCAGTACTATTGGGTACAGTCACAAATCACAGCTGGTGCGTGTTCAGGGCACAGTGACCAGTGTGACCTACGTGAATGACATCCTACGACACGTAGCCACACCATTTCTACGCAACACCCCAGACGCCATTTTTCAGCAAGGCAATGCACGACATGTTGCTCCACGAACACATGTCTTCTTGATGTCACAGGTTGTTAGCCTTTTCCCCCGGCCCGCCAGATCACCAGACTTGTCGCCAATCGCAAATGTGTGGGCTATGGTGAAACGACGGGTGCAGCGCTGTGACCCAATGCCAACCACCACAGATGAACTTTGGAAATAGGTGAATACAGCATGGATGGCTAAAGGCTATTCCACAGGATGCCATTCGCGTCTTATACTCGTCGATTCCATCACGCATGGAACATTTTATCAGGGTCCATGGCAGACCCTGTGGACAATAGGAGACATGATGTGCTGAGGTGACTCAAATGCTAATTATTTCAGCCGAACATATTAATGTACGTGTCCTGTGAATATGAACGTCCTATCTCTAGTCGTAAAAGCTATTCTGTTTTTCTGAACATGAGTGTATATACACTGAAGAGGCAAAGAAACTGGTTCTCCTGTCTAATATCGTGTAGGGCCCCGCGAGCACGCAGAAGTGCCGCAAGACGACGTGGCATGGGCTCGACAAATGTCTGAAGTAGTGCTGGAGGGAGTTGACACCATGAATCCTGCAGGGCTGTCCGTAAATCCGTAAGGGTACAAGAGGTGGAGATCTCTTCTTAACAGCACGTTGCAAGGCATCCCAGATATGCTCAATAATGTTCATGTGTTGGGAGTTTGGTGGCCAGCGGAAGTGTCTAAACTCAGAACAGTGATTCTGAAGCGACTCTGTGGCAATTATGAGCGTGTGGGGTGTCGCATTGTCTTGCTGGAATTGCCCAAGTCTGTCGAAATGCACAATTGACATGAATGGATGCAGGTGATCAGACAGGATGTTTATGTACGCGTTACCTGTCAGAATCGTATCTAGAGGTATCAGGGTTCCCATGTCACTCCAACTGCACACGTCCCACTCCATTACAGAGCCTCCAACCGCTTGAACGATCCTTTGCTTACATGCAGGGTCTATAGATTCATGAAGTTGTCTCCATACCCGTACACGTCAATCCTGTCAAATACAATTTGAAACGAGACTCGTCCTTCCGACCTGCCAACACGTCACGTTCAACGATTCTCTTCTGTCGTCGTTGGTCTCGCTCTTGGGCCTAAGGACAGCACACAACACCCAGCCATCACGAGGCAGATCTAACAACTGCACCAGACACTTGTTGTCCTATATAGGCGTTGCCTGGCCGTTGTGGCCATGCGGTTCTAGGCGCATCAGTCTGGAACCGCGCGACCGCTACGGTCGCAGGTTCGAATCCTGCCTCGGGCATGGATGTGTGTGATGTCCTTAGGTTAGTTAGGTTTAATTAGTTCTAAGTTCTAGGGGGCTGATGACCTCAGATGTTGAGTCCCATAGTGCTCAGAGCCATTTTTTCAGGCGTTGGCGACAGCAGCGCCGCGTTTTGCCTGTTTACACATCTCTGTATCTGAATACGCATGCCTATACCATTTTTTTGGCGCTTCACTGTATATAATGAAACTCCCAATTAAGACATGGCCGGATATCTGTTTAACTTTGTGCACGCGCACGATATCAGATGGTATGTAAATGATTAGGGTTGCAACTTTCTGTGACGGGTAGAATGTCGACCAGTAGTACGATGTTGGGCTGGTTGGGAGCTTGAAGGCAGGTCATCAAGGTTCCAGTCGATTTCTTCTGAGGAAGGGAGAATTGCCCCGTATTCTGCCCCAATTCCTTCACTTCTGCGCCTGCCGTCCGGGAACAATATATATATTCTGTGTCATACCGCACCATTGGTCAGAGACACGCAACAACGAGACTAGCGAATTACTGTCCCATACCTAGGACCCCTTAACAGCCCAACAAAAACTGCTGCGTTTGGAGTGGCGCCGTGACCGGGAAGCATTGGTCAGAAACGAGCAACAACCAGACCTGCGAATTACTGTCCCATACCTAGGACCCCTTAAGAGCCCCAGCATGAACTGCTGCGTTTGGAGTGGTCTCGTGAGTGGGAAGTATGAACTGCTGATGAACGGCTCGTATTGTGTTCAGCCGTGTATCATTATTCTGCTCTAACACGGATTACCACCGTCGTCGAGTATGAAGGCGACCTCTAGAGAAATCCCATTCTCCCATTGTTTTGGAAAGACGCAGCTGTGCTACTCCTGGCTTCATGGTGTGGGGAACGGGGCCCACGAGGAATGCCCTCCTCACAACAAACTTGTGACGCCACACTAGTTGCCTCGCCCGATATTCATAGTGACGCTCAGCTCCGTATGGGGCCCACGGGAGATCTATGAAAATGTGCCCACTAACGGTCTGTACTTAGTGTTGTCAAGAGCTTACAAATATTTAAACGCTCAGTTAAATTATTAAACTCATCTGAAACAATAACTCGTTCCATGCCACAGATGGTCGCTGGGGCTCATAAGAATTTAAGTGACATGTGCTGTGACCTACGTCAAAGGGCCCTTGTATCTTTTTGGCCTGGTGGGGAGCCATCGGGTAAGATTTCACATCATTGCTGGCAGTGATAAAGGGAACTCTGAGGGCCCCACGGTTCGTCGCAGGCATCCTTCGTCCTCGTGTGTGACCTCTCATGCGACAATATCGTGGTGCCATTTTTCAACAGGACAGTGCTCGTACACATGGGACATGTCTATATGAACTCCAGAATGAGGTTTTCCCTCTGCAGCGGAGTGTGCGCTGATGTGGAACTTCTTTGCAGATTAAAACTGTGTGCCGGACCGAGACTCGAACTCGGGACCTTTCCATTGCCTTTCGCAGGCAAGTTCTCTACCATCTGAGCTACCCAAGCACGACTCACGACCCGTCCCCACAGCTTCAATTCTGCCAGTAACATGTCCCACCTTCCGAACTTCACAGAAGCTCTTCTGCGATCTTTGCAGAACTAGCACACCTAGAAGAAAGGATATTGCGGAGACATGACTTAGCCACAGCCTTGGGGACGTTTCCAGAATGAGATTTTGACTCTGCAGCGGAGTGCGCGCTGATATGAAACTTCCTGGCAGATTAAAACTGTGTGTCGGACCGAGACTTGAACTTTGGTCCTTTGCCTTTCGCTGCTACTTTCTGCCAGGAGTGCTAGTTCTGCAAGGTTCGCAGAAGAGCTTCTGTGAAGTCTGGAAGGTAGGAAACAAGATACTGGCAGAATTGAAGCTGTGTGGACGGGTCGTGAGTCGTGCTTGGGTAGCTCAGATGGTGAGCACTTGCCCGCGAAAGACAAAGGTCCTGAGTTCGAGTCTCGGTCCGACACACAGTTTTAATCTGCCAGGAAATCTCTATGAACTTCCTGCGCGAGGTGGCCAACATTATCCTCAGATTTCCGACAGAACATGACCTCTACTACGTCTCGTTGCCAGTATCTAATACAACAAGACCCAACTACAGCAGTTGTGCAGTTTGCTTCAGGAGAGGATACAACGACTTCTCAACCGAATCAGTGCATGCATACAGGCACGAGGAGGTACAATGTCAACTGATAAGTGAACTCACACTGTCAAATTCTTCGTAAATTTGGCTCGATTTTGATACTGAAATAACTTCCCACACCCTCTCAACCGTGAAGTTTCATTTCGTTTCCTCGTCCCCTTCTGACTGTTTCACCTTTTTTTTCAGTCGGTGTATATGTAAAATACGCCAGAAATCAACTGATACTCATTAGTCGTCAGGCAACGTGTGTGTGTGTGTGTGGGGGGGGGGGGGGGGGGGGGCGACCGCTACGGTCGCAGGTTCGAATCCTGCCTCGGGCATGGATGTGTGTGGTGTCCTTAGGTTAGTTAGGTTTAATTAGTTCTAAGTTCTAGGCGACTGATGACCTCAGAAGTTAAGTCGCATAGTGCTCAGAGCCATTTGAACCATTGTGTGTGTGTGTGTGTGTGTGTGTGTGTGTGTGTGTGTGTGTGTGTGTGCAGGCGCGCTCACTTGTTTGCCACTGATTTCAGTTGCCTATGCTGATTTGCTGCCCATGCACTCACAGCAACAACGAACTGCTAGTGTGAAACAAGTGTTCAAGACACAACACGGCTGCCTAAGTGTACTGTACATGGACTCTACAGCCAGAGAGAAGAATTAGTTTGGAGGAACGTTTTTGTTGATGTTTACTGATGGTGCCGTACCCATGAAAAGTGTGGGGCGTGGCCACCCTGCGAAGCGGGGAGCTTTTCCGTGGACCAGGCGGCGCCACATCATGCGTCGCAATCGACCAGCGTCTGGCGTCCGACAGGCGCCAGCGATAGGAATCCCAGACGCGCTGAGCTTCTTCAGTCCATACACATTTCACATGCCTTCCACGCCGCTCGAAACGAGGCGCTGTGCGAACTTGCTTGTGAATGAACTTCATCTGCATATACAAAATGACTTATGTTCAATTACAACCACAAATATTTCTTTAATGAGAGATCTGTAATCGATTTGCGCTTCTCACTGACAATAGCTAGACACGGCGCTCAGGTTCACCTCAGGTTCATCTCTCTCCCCACGTCCACCACTGCTGGCGGCTCACCTCCAACTGCGCAACGCTACGCGCTGTTCACGTCCAGCTCCCGCTGCCGAACACTACAATGGCAGACAACAATGGAAACCAGCCACAGACTGCACTCAGCACAGCCAGTGATTTTCCTACAGAGCGCTACGTGGCTAGGAACCTTTTACGGGATCTCAATCGCCCAGGTTTACACTCATTGCCGAAAAGGGGATGCCGATCGTTTGGAGTTCGTTTGAACCTCTGTGAATGCATGTTATTTTCTGCGATAGTTGGGATTCACAAACCCGGCAGCTCTATATAGTTCTGATAGGGAAGTAGATTCCATGCATCCCGTTTTTAATCGACATGTTTCATTAAGATTTATGTCGACCTTCTTTGCATGGGTTGGTCTGGACCATACTGGGCAGACATATTCGCCGGTAGAGGAACAAACCCGGCAGCTCTATATAGTTCTGATAGAGAAGTAGATTCCATGCATCCCGTTGTTAATCGACATGTTTCATTAAGATTTATGTCGACCTTCTTTGCATGGGTTGGTCTGGACCATACTGGGCAGACATATTCCCCGGTAGAGGAACAAACCCGGCAGCTCTATATAGTTCTGATAAGGAAGTAGATTTCATGCATCCCGTTGTTAATCTACCTTCTTTGTATGGGTTGGTCTGGACCATACTGGGCAGACATATTCGCCAGTAGAGGAGCAAACCCGGCAGCTCTATTAGTTCTGATAGGGAAGTAGATTCCATGCATCCCGTTGTTAATCGACATGTTTCATTAAGATTTATGTCGACCTTCTTTGCATGGGTTGGTCTGGACCATACTGGGCAGACATATTCCCCGGTAGAGGAACAAACCCGGCAGCTTTATATAGTTCTGATAGGGAAGTAGATTTCATGCATCCCGTTGTTAATCGACCTTCTTTGCATGGGTTGGTCTGGACCATACTGGGCAGACATATTCGCCGGTAGAGGAACAAACCCGGCAGCTCTATATAGTTCTGATAGGGAAGTAGATTTCATGCATCCCGTTGTTAATCGACCTTCTTTGCATGGGTTGGTCTGGACCATACTGGGCAGACATATTCGCCAGTAGAGGAGCAAACCCGGCAGCTCTATTAGTTCTGATAGGGAAGTAGATTCCATGCATCCCGTTGTTAATCGACATGTTTCATTAAGATTTATGTCGACCTTCTTTGCATGGGTTGGTCTGGACCATACTGGGCAGACATATTCCCCGGTAGAGGAACAAACCCGGCAGCTTTATATAGTTCTGATAGGGAAGTAGATTTCATGCATCCCGTTGTTAATCGACCTTCTTTGCATGGGTTGGTCTGTACCATACTGGGCAGACATATTCGCCGGTAGAGGAGCAAACCCGGCAGCTCTATATAGTTCTGATAGGGAAGTAGATTCCATGCATCCCGTTGTTAATCGACATGTTTCATTAAGATTTATGTCGACCTTCTTTGCATGGGTTGGTCTGTACCATACTGGGCAGACATATTCGCCGGTAGAGGAACAAACCCGGCAGCTCTATATAGTTCTGATAGGGAAGTAGATTCCATGCATCCCGTTGTTAATCGACATGTTTCATTAAGATTTATGTCGACCTTCTTTGCATGGGTTGGTCTGGACCATACTGGGCAGACATATTCCCCGGTAGAGGAACAAACCCGGCAGCTTTATATAGTTCTGATAGGGAAGTAGATTTCATGCATCCCGTTGTTAATCGACCTTCTTTGCATGGGTTGGTCTGGACCATACTGGGCAGACATATTCGCCGGTAGAGGAACAAACCCGGCAGCTCTATATAGTTCTGATAGGGAAGTAGATTCCATGCATCCCGTTGTTAATCGACATGTTTCATTAAGATTTATGTCGACCTTCTTTGCATGGGTTGGTCTGGACCATACTGGGCAGACATATTCCCCGGTAGAGGAACAAACCCGGCAGCTTTATATAGTTCTGATAGGGAAGTAGATTTCATGCATCCCGTTGTTAATCGACCTTCTTTGCATGGGTTGGTCTGGACCATACTGGGCAGACATATTCGCCGGTAGAGGAACAAACCCGGCAGCTCTATATAGTTCTGATAGGGAAGTAGATTCCATGCATCCCGTTGTTAATCGACATGTTTCATTAAGATTTATGTCGACCTTCTTTGCATGGGTTGGTCTGTACCATACTGGGCAGACATATTCGCCGGTAGAGGAGCAAACCCGGCAGCTCTGTATAGTTCTGATAGGGAAGTAGATTTCATGCATCCCGTTGTTAATCGACCTTCTTTGCATGGGTTGGTCTGGACCATACTGGGCAGACATATTCGCCGGTAGAGGAACAAACCCGGCAGCTCTATATAGTTCTGATAGGGAAGTAGATTCCATGCATCCCGTTGTTAATCGACATGTTTCATTAAGATTTATGTCGACCTTCTTTGCATGGGTTGGTCTGTACCATACTGGGCAGACATATTCGCCGGTAGAGGAGCAAACCCGGCAGCTCTATATAGTTCTGATAGGGAAGTAGATTTCATGCATCCCGTTGTTAATCGACCTTCTTTGCATGGGTTGGTCTGGACCATACTGGGCAGACATATTCGCCGGTAGAGGAACAAACCCGGCAGCTCTATATAGTTCTGATAGGGAAGTAGATTCCATGCATCCCGTTGTTAATCGACATGTTTCATTAAGATTTATGTCGACCTTCTTTGCATGGGTTGGTCTGTACCATACTGGGCAGACATATTCGCCGGTAGAGGAGCAAACCCGGCAGCTCTATATAGTTCTGATAGGGAAGTAGATTTCATGCATCCCGTTGTTAATCGACCTTCTTTGTATGGGTTGGTCTGGACCATACTGGGCAGACATATTCGCCGGTAGAGGAGCAAATCCGGCAGCTCTATATAGTTCTGATAGGGAAGTAGATTCCATGCATCCCGTTGTTAATCGACATGTTTCATTAAGATTTATGTCGACCTTCTTTGCATGGGTTGGTCTGTACCATACTGGGCAGACATATTCGCCGGTAGAGGAGCAAACCCGGCAGCTCTATATAGTTCTGATAGGGAAGTAGATTTCATGCATCCCGTTGTTAATCGACCTTCTTTGTATGGGTTGGTCTGGACCATACTGGGCAGACATATTCGCCGGTAGAGGAGCAAATCCGGCAGCTCTATATAGTTCTGATAGGGAAGTAGATTCCATGCATCCCGTTGTTAATCGACATGTTTCATTAAGATTTATGTCGACCTTCTTTGCATGGGTTGGTCTGTACCATACTGGGCAGACATATTCGCCGGTAGAGGAGCAAACCCGGCAGCTCTAAATAGTTCTGATAGGGAAGTAGATTTCATGCATCCCGTTGTTAATCGACCTTCTTTGCATGGGTTGGTCTGGACCATACTGGGCAGACATATTCGCCGGTAGAGGAGCAAATCCGGCAGCTCTATATAGTTCTGATAGGGAAGTAGATTCCATGCATCCCATTGTTAATCGACATGTTTCATTAAGATTTATGTCGACCTTCTTTGCATGGGTTGGTCTGTACCATACTGGGCAGACATATTCGCCGGTAGAGGAGCAAACCCGGCAGCTCTATATAGTTCTGATAGGGAAATATATTTCATGCATCCCGTTGTTAATCGACATGTTTCATTAAGATTTATGTCGACCTTCTTTGCATGGGTTGGTCTGTACCATACTGGGCAGACATATTCGCCGGTAGAGGAGCAAACCCGGCAGCTCTATATAGTTCTGATAGGGAAGTAGATTTCATGCATCCCGTAGTTAATCGACCTTCTTTGTATGGGTTGGTCTGGACCATACTGGGCAGACATATTCGCCGGTAGAGGAGCAAATCCGGCAGCTCTATATAGTTCTGGTAGGGAAGTAGATTCCATGCAACCCGTTGTTAATCGACATGTTTCATTAAGATTTATGTCGACCTTCTTTGCATGGGTTGGTCTGTACCATACTGGGCAGACATATTCGCCGGTAGAGGAGCAAACCCGGCAGCTCTATATAGTTCTGATAGGGAAATAGATTTCATGCATCCCGTTGTTAATCGACCTTCTTTGCATGGGTTGATCTGGACCATACTGGGCAGACATATTCGCTGGTAGAGGACCAAACCCGCAGCTCTATATAGTTCTGATAGGGAAGTAGATTCCATGCATCCCGTTGTTAATCGACATGTTTCATTAAGATTTATGTCGACCTTCTTTGCATGGGTTTGCCTGGACCATACTGGGCAGACATATTCGGCGGTAGAGAAACATAAGGTTTGTGCATTGTTTCTTAATAAGGAAGGTTTCGCATCCCATTTGCTGCTAGCTAGTTTCCGCAAAATATTATATCTGGCAGTTACCTTTTGTCGCGTCTTTTCGCAATGGTACCTGTATGTCAGAGATCTATCGAAAACCACGCCCTGATAAGTTGGATTCTCGGTATGCTCCAGTGTGGTATTGTTCCAAGAGACGTTAAGTTTACGGTTAGATTGCCAGGATCGAAGGTGGAAGGCACTGATTTGTGTTTTTGACGGGTTTGGCTGAAGAAAGTTGTTTTTATAATACTCTGACATTTTCTAAGAGTTTTCTCCAGCTTCTGTTCTACATCCTCAAAGGTCCTTCCCTGTGCTGCAATTGCCAGGTCATTCACATACAGAAAATTATTTGTATGCTCAGGCATCGGTTGGTCGTTGCTGTACAGATTAAATAGGGAGGGCGCCAAAGTGCTTCCTTGGGGCAGACTGTTTTTCTAGTTTCCCCATCTGTTTTTTTCCCATTGAGGACAACATAAAATTGTCTATTTTGTGGCAGCAGAACTGTCAAATCGAATCTCACATTTTTTGTTTTGTTTTGTTGTGAAAACATCCGAAAGCAGAGCTGTCAGACCGACCTTCACATTTGTTTCACTGAAATTTTCATGCAAAAGTATATTCAAATTTCCGACTTTTCCGATAGATTTTCCACAAATGCAAACCTTGTCCTGACAATTAAAGGGAAAGAACAACAGTCTGTACAGCCGTTTTCAAGTGATTATCTTTCACATGCAACAACTGATTTTTATTTATGAAGACAAGATAGGTAAGTGACTGATTTTTCTACGTGAAGAGATTATTTGAATAACGATGGCGGCTGATACAAGATTCTAGTGCAGACTGTTGTCAGACATCGACAGTTTCCTGTGAACATTGTGTGCTCCTTTACAACCTCCACTAGCACTGGATTAACGATTGCAGAATAATGGTACACAATTACGCAGATAAGGAATGAACGCCCGTGTTACAGTAAAAAGTAATCTTTTGAAAGAAGGGTTCCATACAAAAGAACGATATACAACAATTTAGGAGAAACAGAGATAACACAGCACAATGTTGTGAACATAATGCGATAGCCAAATGGTCACTAAATCGTCAATAGTAAGCACAGCAGAGAGCCATACATTTCGTTTTAGTGCGAGAAACAAGAGTAGGACACGTAAAACAAGGGTGATAAAAGATTGCATGTCAGGCCACGAGGTGTTTGTAAAGAGGAAGAATGTTTAAAATACTGTGTATCATAATGCTCTACGGACAAGGAGAATATTCTGTTTTCTTTCTCAGAGCTGGGAGCATATAGAAACTTGCGGTTTGGCTTAAAATTCTAGGGTACTCTTTGTACATGCGAAAGACAGATGGCAGCACTATAAGGCACACAACTGTAACGTTCGCAGCGAGAGTGAGGACACTTTATATGCTAGAAATGGCAACTTCTTCGTTATAACATCGAATAGTGCGACGAATATCAAGAAAGTGCGTTCATGGTTTCGACAGTTCAGAGGATGTCAACAAACTAGAACAGTCTCAGCCATTCTGCCAGTATGGCCACTGGAGTGGAAGCAGTTGTATAGGAGGATCACCGATTGCGTGCGAGAGGTATCGTGTCTGTAGTCAGCGTTTCCATGGTATCTATACACACAATCCTGTATGATGACCTGAAAGTGCGGAACGGTGGGCGCAGGACGATGTTGTCACGTGACGATGGCAAGAGTAAGACAAACTTCGCTACAATTGTGACGATGGATGCAGTACGAATACCTGAAATGAAGCGTCAGTCAGCTGAATGGAAGCACTAAGACCGACTGCTACCAAAACAGTTTTGAGTAAGATCGAAAGCTAAGAAACTGATGGTCGCCATGACTTGGGACAGTGAAGGCGTAATCCTTATTCATTGTATCCAAAGGGCACTTCGGTGATTAGTGTCAATCATCAAAGTGTTTCGAATAACAAGCTCATTCAGCTAGTATTTGGGAAAGGAACGAATAGAGACACACACTGTGGGCTGTTGTTACATGTGACAGCTAGCGTCTCGTTACCTGGCCACGGATCTGGCGACATCATTTTCTCTTCAAAACCATTTAACTAGGCAAATAACAAATGGTTTTTCAAGCAAGATTTTTACTAACAGAAGTCAAGTTTCTTTTGGCTGCGAACCTAAGAGATCAAGAATGAATATTGAACGGGACCGCCTCATACAAGAAGCTGAATCGTAAGAATTATAAAAAGTAGAAGAATAGCGTGGCTTGGGCATGCCCTCTGGGTGGATACTAGAAGAACAACTAAATAGATTTTTAATTGGAGTCCAATCGGAGGAAAACAGAGAGGAAGGCCACGAAAACGGTGGATAGATGATGTGGAAGAAGATATAAACTTTCAGAGTACGAGGATGGCGGAGAATCACGCTGGAGAGGGCAGAATGGGGGAAACTTGTTGATGAGGCTAAAACCCACACAGGGTTGTAATGCCGTGAGAAGAAGAAAGAAGAGAACCTAAGACCGCCATCGTGATGGTTATTAGGCAGTAATGTGGATGTTACTTGGGATCTATACTGTTTTATGAAGTCACTGAAGCACAGTTTTTGTAGCAGCAGCTTGATCGAGAGGAAACTGACGGTTTCGTACGCTACTTCGGATAATCGGAAAATGTAATCTCACAGGGGTTAACACACTGCCTAAAAAAAATACCTCTCTGAAGGGAGGAGGAAAACGAAATTATGCTTTACGGGTTGAGTACCTGAATTGAGACCTACAACGAGGCCTCTTCCAAACTTGTGTCAGGTGCTGATAACGCTGTCTCACACGTGTACGCGACATCTCTGTGCTTTTCACATTGATCACCCAACATCTATCTGACGCTCTTCACGCCCAGTATAATACTCTACCGGGGCTGGTAACAACACGAAACACGAACAACACTAATGTTATCTGGTGGGTATTCTGAGTGTCACAGAGAATTGCAACTCTAATCATTTCTATAGTCGCCAATGGTGTGTACGTGTACGGAGTCACATTAACACCTATCTATGTCTTTTGGGTGCTTCATTTCTTTTAGGTAGTGTATTAATGACTCCCTTTGGACGGCTTAAGCTGTTGTACAACTGGCACTAGGCGGGTGTGTAACCCTCCATCGCTGACGTCAGTTCTGACAGTGAAGTGGGTGACTCCACTGGCAGAATTTATCGACTCACAAACTGCGCAACAATTCATTGATTCTGCCAGCTGTCACCGATGAAGTGCTTAACCTTCACTTTGCGTTAGGGCGAAGCATCGAGGACGCCTGGCGCACTCGTTGGTGGATTTGCGCGGCATGTCAATGGCTCGCAGTCCACGGTACGAATCAGTTTTCGTGCAATTTAGCGAACAGCGTTCTCTACTCAAGATGGTGGCCAGATGGACTGCGAATATATCGTGTGAATGATGATTGGTACGACCCAGACGCACAGTCGGAAAGGATGTTATCAGTTAACACGACGGGAACATTGTTTTAGGATTTCTTAAAATCTTTTTCTGTCAGATTCTGTCTCCATATCGTGTAGCCTCGTTTAACTGTTTTCCCCCTCTCCAGAAGACTTTCAGCCCTCTTGTAATATACAGATGATCTCTATTAGTTGTAGTATTATTTTGTATATCATGAGACCAATTTTCCTCTTGTTCAGTTCCGTATTTATGTGGGCGCTATTTGAGGCATGACTCAGACTTTAATTGTCACTAATATTTCCACTTACGGTTTCCCAGCATTACTACCAGAGATACTCCAGAAGACTTAGCATCGTATGGTAACCGAAGAGAACTTCACAAACCAAGCTCGCTAAAAAATGTTTTATAGCATGACCGCTTTCGACAGAGCTATGCTGTCATCATCGGATGATGGGAATATAGCTCTGTCGAAAGCGGTCATGCACAAAAATGTTTTTTTACTGATCTTGACTTGTGGAGTGTTCTTCTGCTACCACGCACTGCAGATCGCTCGCGGACTAACCATGTCAGAAATATATAAAGACTTAGCATATCTGAATGTGTAAACTGGTATTGTTTCAAGTCACTGAATCTTCATTGATTTGATTCCTATCGAGACTGTAATTTAATCTCACAGCTTTTAATTAATGTCGTATACTGTACATACCATTCGGGGTTGACATATTCCTCTACTCAAACATTTCCCCTAGATGTTGCTGATTCATTTCCGTGTCCGGTCACCAATTCCAGCATGTAGCAATTCCCATATCCTTGTTATTTGCCTCAATCAAGCCCTGTGTTGTGGAAGGTTGGTCTAGTAGTAGAAGACATATGAGCAAGTAGCCCAGATCTTGTATTGTTCCACACTTGTAGGTCACGTCTCCATCACCTGAAAGGATGCCGTATTTTTGCATGTTGTTCTTGCAATGGGGGATGCCCACCCTAAGACGACTGTGTGATGTCTAAACAGGATAGAACAGACCGTTGATGGGTATCGTTGATCTGCTTTGTCCTCTCCGCATCTGTGTCGACGACTCTTCTGACGGGTGGAGGGGGTAGTTATTCCAACAATTAGGTAGTTTGTACACTGGAGTTGGCTTGACAAGACCAGAGAGAATTCGTATAGCCTCACTGACTGCAATGTCAATTTGCTTCCTGTGCGCAGATGCACTAAAGACAGGTAAGGCGTACTCTGCAGCAAATACACACAAATTGTAAGGGCGTAAGAAATAGATCCACGGTTGGTGGCTGTGAGCTTCCTGAGGAAATTGTTATTTGCACTGACCTTCTGCCTGGTGTTGTAGCATTTTCTTGAAGGACAGTGTGTGGTCAAGAATAACACCCGGTTATACAGGTGTTGGGAGATACTGAATTAGTTTGCCTTGCCGTGTGACATCCAATTCACGCTGGGCATGTCTGGTCAGTGAGTAAAATGCGCTCACCTGAGTCTTGTTTTGTCCTTGGATGGTTGTGTTCATGATAACGGCCAGTCGTATCCAATGAAGAGTTCAGCTTTACATCTACCTCTTCAAACGTCTTCCCTTGGGAAGCCATTGCTGTATCATTAGCATAGATGATATGCCTGAGTGTTCTGTAACGGACTGATCATTGGTCATCATCATCATCATCATCATTTAAGACTGATTATGCCTTTCAGCGTTCAGTCTGGAGCATATCATTGGTATAAATATTAAAAAGAACAGGAGCGAGCAAATTGCCTTGAGGTAGGCCAGTATGCTATTATTACCTTGGAGAACGACCTGGAATCGTATATTCTGCAGGAGAGTTCCTGTGAGACATGTTAGATGGTAATCTTTGGTGAGCTGGTAAATTTTCTTCAGCATTTTTCTGTGAGCGTGTTAGCAGCTGTTAAAGCGAGTAACTCCAGTTCTGTTCGAAACCATCCTCAGTGTGTTGAGTGAGGTTCATATTATGAGTCTAGCACGAATTTCCAGGTCGAAACCAGATCGCCGAGGAATGAACTTTCCTGAGATTATGCTGTTAGTTTGTTTAAGAACAAGACGCTCGAAGATCTCGAGACAGTGCCGTAACAATGACACTGTTTTAGGGTCGTCTGGGGCCTTACCAGTCTCAGGCAATACATCCAGAGCCTGGGAATATAAAGCTTAGCTACACGATCACTCATCAACTTAGGCAGTGGTTGCCGGGTGGTCCGCCCGATCTTCTTGACGTGTTTTACTCAGAGCTCGATTCACTCACTCAGTCGTGCTGTTCCCTCAAACTCCTTTGGGGATCAAAGGAAATTACGTGTAATTGGATAGTCGCGTTAATCATCGGTTACAGCTCCGGGCCACGCCCTTTATTTCAGACAGTGACTTTTCGACTCACGCTATCACCAGACAACGCTGCTTATTACCTCATTTCTTTCGTCATTATATTAGCGTGTTCTGAGTACTGGGCATAGAAACTTTATTTGCAACGTCATTTAGTCTTTTCTGCTGTTACCTGTCATCTCTTCCCTAACTTATCCTTACTACAATTTACCGAAGTTGTTTAAAAAAAATTGTCTGGCTGTGTTTTCATCTGACGAATCAGGGTCTCAATGTTACCCTTAAGCTCCGCCTACAAAAATTCTGTCTATCCAATGAGAAACGTTATACTTTTCGTGGTGGGGCAGTGTTTTTAAAGTTTGCAACGTAACAGAGACGCGAAAAAGTCTCACGCTAAAGCCTGCAGCTGGTGTGGTCCACCCACAAGTTTTAGCGTGAGACTTTTTCGCGTCTCTGTTACGTCAAGGACCACCCCCCCAGCCCATGTTAAAAGCTAGAGCCCTCCAGAAGAACAGGATAGATCTTACGATAACGCTAAAAGGACCACACCAGCTGCAGGTTTTAGCGTGAGACTTTTTCGCGTCTCTGTTACGTTGCAAACTTTAAAAACACTGCCCCACCACGAAAAGTATAACGTTTCTCATTGGATAGACAGAATTTTTGTAGGCGGAGCTTAAGGTTGACATTGAGACCCTAAAGCTTCTAGCACCTTACTACGAAGGGGGTATATGTGTCTAAAAAAAATTAAAAAAAAAACACCGAGGTGCCTGTATTCGTGGGACAGCGATATGCAGATATATATGGCGGCAGTATCGCGTACGTGTGATATAAACGGACAGTGCAGTGGCGGATCTGTTATTTCTGCTCAGGTGATTAACGTGGAAAACTTTCCGACGTAATTATCGCTGCACTAAGTGAATTACAAACTTTGAGCGCAGAGTAAGAGGTGGAGCTAGACGCATGGGACATTCCATTTCGGAAGTCGTGAGGAACTTCCAACATTCCGAGATCCATAATGTCAAGAGTGTGGCGAGAATACAAATTTCGAACATTAACTCTTCACCATGGAGAATGCAGTGGCCGACGGTCTTCACTTTACGAGCGAGAGCAGCGGCGCCTGCGTAGAGTTGTCAGTGCTAATAAACAAGAAATTCTGCGTGAAATAACCGCAGAAACCAATGCGGGACTATGACCGAGTGCCTTTGATAAGAGCATGACATAACCTGCAGCACCTCTCTGGGGGTCGTGATTGTACCGGTTGGAATCTAGACGACTGGAAAACGTGCCCTGCCCCGGATGAGTCTCAATTCCAGTTGGTAAGAATTGATCGAAGGTTTCGACTGTGGCGCAGACCCCATCAAGCTATGGACCAAACTTGCCAACAAGGACTGTGCAAGCTAGCGGTGGCGCACAATGGTGTGGGCTGTATTTACATGGAATAGTCTAGGTCCTCTGGTCCATCTGGACCGATCACTGACTGTAGATGGTTATGTTCTGCTACTTGGAGACCATTGTTCCGAAACAATGCGCCATGTGACCGGCCCACAGTTGTTTGCGATTGGTTCGAAGAACATTCTGGTAAATTCGAGCGATGGTTTGCTACCCAGATCGTCCACTATAAATCCCATCGAACTTACGTGGGACTTAATCAAGTAGACAGTTTGTGCACAAAATCCCCCACCGGCTACACTTTAGCGATTATGGACAGCTCATAGCGGTAGCATGGCTCAGTATTTGTACAGCGGACTTCCATCGACTTGTTGATTCGACACCACGTTGAGTTGCTGCACTACACCGCGTAAGAGGAGGTCTGACACAATATTAGGAGGTATCACATGACTTGTGATGTTCAAATGTTCAAATGTGTGTGAAATCTTATGGGACTTAACTGCTAAGGTCATCAGTCCCTAAGCTTACAAACTACTTAACCTAAAATATCCTAAGGACAAACACACACACCCATGCCCGAGGGAGGACTCGAACCTCCGCCGGGACCAACCACATGACTTGTGACAAAATGGCTCTGAGCACTATAAGACTTAACTTCTGAGGTCATCAGTCCCCTAGAACTTAGAACTACTTAAACCTAACAAACCTAAAGACATCACACATATCCATGCCCGCTGCAGGATTCGAACCTGCGACCCCGTCGCGCGGTTCCAGACAGCAGCGCCTAGAACCGCTCGGCCACTACGGCTGGCTGACTTGTGACACTTCAGTGTGTTTGGACAAGCAGTACTGATAAATGACCGTAACAACTCATGGTCATAGGCATCACCTACGTTTCTTTAGAATATTGTTGAAGAAGAAGGAAAACAATTCGTTAAATACCGTAATTTATAATCGTTTTAAAACTGAAGTGACTTGTTCTTGCTGCAATCTGTGTTTATTTATGTTCCGGACACGATCCGCCTCTTACTTTAAGACATCTTCAGTTGATTTAAACAGAAATAATACGGTTTTGTTCTCATATGCGATACTTACAGGTATAGCGTATAGCGTAACACGCAGCATGTTAACTTGCGAGACGGGGAGGTGAGCCAGGCTTCCGGATCGAATCCGCACGTGGATGACTGGTACACCGTCCGGCCCGGCTGTGTTATTTAGGCAGTTCCCTACGATCGTTCGGACAAATAGGTGGCTGGTCCCCGAATTTCTGCTTACAGAATACAGCACACAAACGGTAGCAGTGCGATAAGATACAGAACAAAGTTTATACGATTCATCCAGATGACGCACACGACATACCTCACTCAGGTCGCGTTTACTACTGTAGCTTCATAAGGGCATCCCGCCGCAAAGTTAAATTATAAAATAAAATTTGCCAAATCCTGAAAAAGCAGACTCCATGCCAGATGCGGTAAACTCTGGGGAAATGAGAGAAAGAAAGATAGGATATGTTAGAAAACAGTGGAAGCCGTAATACGTATTTACGTCAATAAATTGTCACTTACAATTAGTCTTTTATTCGATCGAAATATGGGCTTCGGCTACGGTTTCGGCAAACAGGGCAGACACGATCATAAATGCACACGCACCTAGAAATGACCACAACAGGAAGAACACAGACGCCATTGAGGACTTTTGGACAGCAATCGAGGAGACAATCAAGAAAATACCTACACACTGAACTAAAATTATTCTAGGAGATTTCAACGCAAAACTAGGAAAAGAACAAAAATACAGACATTACAGGAAGATACACACCACACCGTGACACAAACCTAAACGGGAGACACCTGACAAAATTCTGCGAGACCCATGATCTCAAAGTCATGTCAACGAACTTCAAGAAACCAACACAAAAGTTAACCACATGGAAACTTCCAAATGGCTAGAGAGAATTACATATCGACCACGTCATAATACAAAGAGAAACACAGAGGGAAATCCAGAACATCAACACACGAATCGGCTTCTTTGATTCGGATCAGCAGCTACTACAGATAGACACGCCTAATCCCTAAGAGGAAACAACAGAAAACTTAAGATCATTAGACCACACCCAGAATATCTAACATTCAACCAAGAGAAAGTACTGGAGAAAATTAAGATAGAGAAAACTTCACAAGGAACTATATGAGAAATTTTTACAAGACGTTCAGAGAAAACATGATGAAATACCAAGCACCGAACCTATGCTTTAGAAGACCGGACGGCACACTAGAGACCAATACCAGGAACAACTGTAACCTCCTAGCGAAGTACTTCGAGAAACTCCTAAACGCAGAATCACCAACAGAAAAATTGGACACAGACGAACCCGCACTAAACCCAGATAGCGATCCGCCATTGATGGAAGAAGAAAGAGAAATCATCAAAAACCTGAAGAACAATAGAGTACCAGGAGAGGACGGAGTGATCGCGGAATTCTGTAAGCTACAACACCCGGATCTCACAGAACACGTACACAACATCATGAAACAGATATGGGAAACAGAAGAGATACCGAAAGAATTGCGATCAGCACTGATACATCCCCTACCCAAGAAAGGGGATAAGTCGGACCTAAACAACTATAGGGGCATCTCACTGTTCACCTGTCACATATAAGATAGTTTAGAAAGCATTGCTAAATAGATTATAGAAGCAAACAGATCACCTGATTGGCGAATACTAGGCTGGGTTTCGTAAATACAGGTCGTGCGCTGAACAGATATGGGCCTTAAGATGCAGCTCAAACAGAACATAACTGTCACCTTCGTCGACTTCAAGAAAGGGTACGACTCAATATACAGAGAAACTCTCTTTAAAATCCTGAAAGAATACAGAGTAGATAGGAAGACACTAACCACAATTCGGAAAACACTAATAAACACGAGATCTAAAGTCAAATTCTGTGGAGAGCTCTCAGAACAATTCGAAATCAGAACAAGAGTCAGGCAGGGCGACGGCCTCTCGCCATTGCTGTTCAACATAGTACTGGACAAAATAGAGAAGAAATGCGAAAAGACACAGAAAGGAGTCCTTTTAAGATAAAAAAGAGTCAAGTGCCTAGCATTCACAGACGATTTAGTAAGAGTCAAGTGCCTAGCATTCGCAGACGATTTAGCCATCGTAACGGTTCGAGAAACAGAAACAATAAGAGCCATAGAGGAACTACACGAAATCGCAGCCAAGACCGGATTACAGATATCATACGAGAAAACACAGTTCATGAGCACCTAAAAACACCAATCACTACATGAAAAATCTAGGACAATACACAGAACAGAAAATTGCAAGTAACTATGAGAAACAATACAGATTACAGGAAGAAATAAGGTATCTAATGAAGAGAGAAGAGCGAAACTAGAGAAGGCCTACAAACTGACTTGGAATCACTACAATAAAAAAGCTATCCCACGAAAGGCCAAGCTACGACACTACGAGACGGTGGTGCTCCCAGAAGCACAATACGCAGCCGAGACCACAGTAGTACAAGGACAGACATGAATCAAATAGATAGAGAAGACGGAACGAAAAATCGCCAGGAAAATATTCGGGGCGACGCAAGAAGGCGGGGTATGGATGATGAGGCCAGCTGAAGAACTATACGAACACACAGAGAAAATAACGGACCAAATCAGGAAACGAAGACTACAGTTTTACGGACACCTCAGAAGAATGGTACCATATAGAATAACGAGACAGATCTTGGTTAGCACAAGGGAAAGCAACAAATGGATGAATGAAGTAAGAAATGACTGGAACAACTCAATATAACACAGGAAACAATACAAAAGAAAACACTCCTTAGGAATCTTATCAGAAGCAACAAACTAGAAGAGACACCATACACAATGCACCGAACAGAGACAAGAGCAGAGCAAGAGGGTGAAGAAACACTGGGCGAACAGGAAAAAACAGGAAAAAAGATAAGGCGAAGAAAACTCAGAACCTAAAGTGGACCGAAGAACGGAAGCAGAAACACAAGATACAAATATATTCGTAAGTTGCTTATAAATAACAGAAACATGGTTTATGTAAGTTCCACGAAGTATCGAAGTGATGTTTGATATATTTTTCGTTTTGCGGTAGTTTTGCATTTTACCTTTTGGGGAGGAAATTGCGTTTTCCAGGGCTATGTAATAAATCTGTATTGTTGTCTTTGTTTTTGCTGCAACATCACTCTGTTTCATGCTACAAATCAACAATTTTCGAATGAAAACTGAATTGAACTTTGGAAATTTCAGATTTGCTGAAAATACTGTTTACTTTTACCTAACAGACAGTAGGAAACTGCACAGAACAAAAGTGTTACGTCGGTTGTATGTCCTTACTCAGTTTCTAGTAGGGGAATCTAATATGTATCGCATGCGTAAAGAAACTGATCGTTATGGGGTGATGCTCAACAGGTATAAAACATACACAACGTACAGGTAACGTGGGTACGAGTCCTCCCTCGGGCATGGGTGTGTGTGTTTGTCCTTAGGATAATTTAGGTTAAGTAGTGTGTAAGCTTAGGGACTGGTGACCTTAACAATTAAGTCCCATGAGATTTCACACACATTTGAACATTTGACTGTTCATTTCGTTTCGCTCTCTCTCTCTCTCCCTTTCCCTCCCTCCCTCTCCCTCCATTCCTTCTGTCCTTCTTCCCCTCCTCCCCCCCCCTCTCTCTCTTTCTCTCTGTGTGTGTGTGTGTTTTCAGATGTGCTAACTCTTTTTTAATACTTCTACAGAGATGTTAACATTGCTTTAAGACTTTGGTAAGGTTGGGGCATAATCTTCTAATAATACGATGGTTTCAGTAAGGTAGAGATTAAACAATACGTAGACAGAGCACTGCAGCACCGTCGCCTGACAGTCCATTACACTGATGGCCATTAATGTTACAACACCCGAGATGATAACAGATTACGAAATTTTATTTATTGTACATTTACAGAACAGAAGGAAAAACACATGACTGATTTTCTGGGTTATTTGGGGATATGCAGGTTGCGAAATTTACTACACATAACTGCGACTTATGGCAGTACTAACTACTATACACTGCTGGGAGTCCACTCGAACAGAGCTTGGATTACTGATACATCATTCCACACTGCTTCAACTCTTGTGTCTCGAGTTTACATAAATCTTACTGTCTGGCGAGTGGATGCAATTCAAGAGCTATATCAATCCGTGAGAAATGTTTCCGTGGGTAAGAAATCTCGAGGAAATGCTGAGCACGCCACAGTCGAACACCCTTGAGTTACCTTGTTGAAAAATAACGTCGCAAAGACCTCGAAGACAGCGCACAGACGTTTCTCGGCTCCGTTGGTTACGGAAGAACCGACCGTACGAGCACCAATGAGTTGTCCACGTTTGAAGTCACTTTGCGCCGACATAATGCAGTCACAACTACACAGAACACAGTTCTGAACACGACTGCTGCTTGCAGCTTGTTGAGGACATAACACAGGTGCCGCTCGTCGTCAAGTACAACAGCGCAACCTGCAGGCTCGGCTAGCATATGCATTTCGGCTCACCCATGCATTTCTCACTTTGTATCTATATTTTCGTCCAACCCCAGAATTTTAAAAACGTACACTTATATGCCGCATTAAACGAAGATACTTTGATTCTTGTCTGATAGAAAGTTGTCAGAGGCTGCAGGGAGTTTTCTGAGAGGGTATTTGCATAACGCAGACGCGACAGAGCTGACTGCGCCTGCTAACAGACAACGGCAGTGTAACTGCGGTTGCGTCCGTGAAACGCGACTCGCGAGGACAGCGGAAACAATTCGCGGTGTCCGCTACTTAACCACAGCAGATGACGACGCCCAGGAAGCAGACTCACTGCCTGACACGTAATAGCCATTCAGCGGATCACCGATAGATTCACCTCTTCTCACGGGAGTATAGCTTCTACATGAAAGAAGATAGCAACTTCGGATAAATTTTAATTTGCACCAGTACTACAAAGATTATATTAAAAGAAACATTCGTTTTTATAAGGATAAACTTTCAACACTGTTGTGGTGATTGTCATTTAAGTATGAACATAGCTTTGTGAAAGTTGATGACTTTCTCTGAAAATTCAAGGGCAATACGTGTTTAAATAAGTTTTAAAATATTTTAAATGGTTCTCTCATAAACCTTAATAGCTACGTATCTAACGTTCAGGTCATAATGACGTGACATTAATATAATCATTCTAATGTCAGATACTTTCTGGCTGTGTCGGAAGTTCCATGCGGCTTTTTGCGGATGATGCTGAAGTATAGAGAGAAGTTCCAGCATTAGAAAATTGCAGCGAAATGCAGGAAGATCTGCAGCGGATAGCCACTTGGTGCAGGGAGTGGCAACTGACCCTTAACACAGACAAATGTGATGTATTTGCGAATACATAGAAAGAAGGATCCTTTATTGTATGACTATGTGATAGCGGAACAGACACTGGTAGCAGTTACTTCTGTAAAATATCTGGGAGTATGCGTACGGAACGATTTGAAGTGGAATGATCATATAAAATTAATTGTTGGTAAGGCAGGTGCCAGGTTGAGATTCATTGGGAGAGTCCTTAGAAAATGTAGTCCATCAACAAAGGAGGTCGCTTACAAAACACTCGTTCGACCGATACTTGAGTATTGCTCATCATTGTGGGATCCGTACCAGGTCTGGTTGTCAGAGGAGATAGAGAAGATCCAAAGAAGAGCGGCGCGTTTCGTCACAGGGTTATTTGGTAACCGTGATAGCGTTACGGAGATGTTTAGCAAACTCAAGTGGCAGACTCTGCAAGAGAGGCGTTCTGCATCGCGGTGTTGCTTGCTGTACAGGTTTGGAGAGGGTGCGTTTCTGGATGAGGTATCGAATATATTGCTTCCCCCTACTTATACCTCCCGAGGAGATTACTAATCTAATCTAAAGATTTCGCTTGATGTTATGCAGCCCACATTACAAAACTGTCATATGGTTCCTACTTCGTGACAATTCTCGGTCGCGATCTGCAGGGGCAATGAAAATGCTCCTGCAGCGTTTTCGATGGGAAGTGTTTGAACATGCGCACTACAGCCCGTAAGTGGCTCCCTCTGTGTTTCATCCCTGCTCACATTAACTACTAGCTATGAAGACAACATTTTCGCACAGACTACGAGCTATAGATGAGCGTAGAGAATTGGTGGGAAGCACTGGCGACTGCCTTCTAAGACGAGGGTATTGGAAAGTTGGTACAACGCTACGACAGGTGTCTAAGTCGGAACGGTGACTATATAGAGCAGTGGCTGGAAGCTGCAGCTAACTGCTGCAGATAAAGTATTTCTGATTATCACAGTGATTCCATTTCGCGATCAGTCGGAACTTACTTTATGGACAGCCCTCTTATTTAGTACAACGCTTCGGAATAAAATAAGAGAGGTGTTAAATATTGAGAGACCATGAGTTTATGGTCAACAATCGACAATCATTGATGATTCTATTTCTCATTTATACTTAGGACTCTTGTTCCTTCTGGGTGTAAAACGACCACACGGGGAATGTACAACATGGTTATGGAGCAAGGATAATGGGTGGAACGTATTTCGAGCAACTATGTCCCTTGAAACATTCTGTAAAATACAGCGTGTCTTGAGAATTGATAAGAACTCCACAAGGTAGGAAAGACGACATACTGATAAAGTTGCCACAGTTCCTAGTATCTGGGAGAAGTGGTTAAAAGTTCTTGATGACGGGATAATCTGGGTAAAAAATGTGACCATCGACGAACAGTTAGTAACATTCAGAGGTCGCTGTCCATTCATGCAGTAAATCCCAACCTAACCCGCAAAATATAGGTTCAAAATATGGACTCTGTGAACATCTTCATATGTACGGAAAGCCCAAATTTATGCAAGAAAGGAGAGCGGAGCGGCACCAGAAAAAAATCAGGGAATGAGATTAGTTGCTGATCTCATCACTGATTTGCGAGGTCAGAAGGTATTACGCCATGCAATTTGGGACAGGTGCTCCTGTAAAGGAAACTGACAACGTTAAGAACCATGCGGAAAAATAAGGCAGTTTCCACAAAATATGGCCAACAAGGAGGCTCGTAGCTCATCATTTTAGTTTACTAATGACAATACGGTGGTCAATAATATTCTTAAGAGAAATAAAAATGTACTTACGAGCACTCTCGACCGTGACGGGGAAATCAATGGCCGGCCGCGCTGGTCTCGCGGTTCTGGGCGCGCAGTCCGGAACCGTTCGACTGCTACGGTCGCAGGTTCGAATCCTGCCTCGGGCATGGATTTGTGTGATGTCCTTAGGTTATTTAGGTTTAAGTAGTTCTAGGTTCTAGGGGACTAATGACCACACGGGGAATGCTCAGAGCCATTTGAACCATTTTTGAAATCAATGACAGGGCTGATGAGAGCCAAAATTTTAGATTATAATTCAACCAAAAGAGCTGTGGACACGCTCATCAGCTAACGGTTACAAATATATGCAAACAAAAAACAAATAGATGGTTCATGATAGTTTTCTAAAATTTTCTTGTGATGTTGCTGCTTATAAGACATATGTGTTGTGGACTTCGATTGTCCCTAATTGGAAAGCAAAAAATTGACTAGAAGGAGAATATTTTTGGAGGAACTTCAAAAGTCAATGGTAGCCGAGCGCACTGCATCAAAGAAGCATTTTCTAAGAACAGAAGATTCTCTGAGAATGGTCAGGAGTATTCAAGACCGTGATGGAGTGGCAGGTGTGCCCAAATCAATAACAATAAGAAAACCTCGTCTTATATCAATGACAATAAAACATACATATTCTGCTGAAAGTTTAATAAAAATATATGCAAAACACGTGTAAGCTATTTGCGTCCAAACTGCAATGAGTAAGATGGAAATAGAGTGATATGGACGGACGAACGGATGGATGTTGAGAACGACTTTTTGATGGAACTGGCCGTTGTTTGTAGTTTACGGTAGCTGAATATTAAAATAATACATTTTCTTTAGTGAAGTTCTATGTACTATTATAATTATTACTGTTCAGAATATTATTATTATTATCACTAGTATTATTAACAGCATATTGTAATATAACAACAATGTCGATGGCTTGCAACTGTACGACAAATGTGTGTGAGGAGAACTTTTTGAAGCATTTTATTTTGTCGGTTCATACTGACCTGAGCAGTAATCTGTGTAGTAACAGTGAACAGAACAGCAGGGTTAAATGCATTCACACACGAACATGACGCACATTTTAGAATTGTGTTTAGGATCAAAATGTTTGTTTACTTTTGACACACACATGTTGGCGAGCATATATGGAATTATTAAATTCTCTGCTTTTGCTACGAGGCGTCACAGTTCACGCAGAGTTTTGGAATCAGAGGCTGGTAAACGGAATCCTTGACAAATCACGCCGTCCACCTCGAGGTCAGGCGATCTTGAAAGCCAATGATGTAATGTGAGGTCATGTTAACTGTATGTTTCTTCGGTTCTTGATAGAACAACATTATAATTAATACAAGGCGCTCGTTTGCTTTTGTTCTACAGTATTAAATTATTGTTTTAACCGGTTTTTGGCATACAAGGCCATCAACAGACATTCACTTACTATTGTCGCCAAAGAAGTTACAATGTTTGTGGACGACATTGCGTTTCAGTCTAGATGTGTGACTTCTTTTTGCTTCAATCTAGATGTGTAACTTACAAACATTGTAACTTTTTTGGCGATAACTGTCAGTAAATGTCTGATGATGGCCTTGTAAGCCGAAAACTGATTAACGCGATAAATTAATACTGTACAACAAAAGCAAACTAGCTCTTTCCATTTACGAGGGCGTTTGAAAAGTCCATGCAAAGTCCGAGAGATGGCACCACCGGCGGGTATCGAGGTCATGTTTAGTTAGCTGCATCTTTGGAAAGGTTTTCTCCATATTGTCTATTTCTTTGTGTTTGTCATTCGTGTGAATCAAGAAAGTCGAGTGATTGTCAAAAAATGCATTTCATGTGGTGATTAAACATTACTTTATGAAAGACAAAACGCCTCAGGAGACTAAAGAGAAGCTTGATAAACATTACGGTGACTCTGCACCTTCGATTAGAACAGTTTATAAGTGGTTGCAGAATTTTCGGAGTGGCCATATGGGCACAAGTGATGCCGAACGTTCTGGACGCCCGGTGGAGTTTACTACTCCAGAAATCATTGACAAAATCCGTGATATGGTGATGGATGTCAGAAGAGTTACGGTGTGTGAGATTGCCAGTGCTGTGGGCGTCTCAAATGAACGGGTACATAATATTTTGCATAAACATTTGAACATGAGAAAGCTATCCACAAGATGGGTTCCGCGATTGCTCACGCTTGGCCAAAAACAGAATCGTGTGAACTATTGCAAGGATGGTTTGCAGCTGTTCAGGAAGAATCCGCAGGACTTTAACCGTCGTTCCGTCGCTGTGGATGAAACATTGATACGTTACTATACTCCTGAGACCAAACAATAATCTAAACAATGGGTTATCGAGGGAGAATCTGCATAAAAAAAGGCGAAGACCATTCCTTCGGCCGGAAAGGTTATGGCGACTGTCTTTTGGGATTCGCAAGGGATAACGCTCATCGTCTATCTGGAAAAGGGTAAAAATATTACAGGTGCATATTATTCATCGTTATTGGACCGTTTGAAAGCCGAACTACAAGAAAAACGCCGGCGATTGGACCGCAAAAAAGTCCTTTTCCATCACGACAATGCACCAGCACACACCTCAGCAGTTGTGCTCGCAAAATTAATATAAATAGGATTCCACATCCCCCCTCCCCCCCTGTTCTCCAGACTTGGCTCCCTCGGACTGCTGTTTATTCCGCAATTTGAAGAAATGGCTGGCAGAACAAAGATTTTATTCAAACGAGGAGGAGATTGCAGCAACTAATAGCTATTTTGCAGACTTGGACAATTCCTATTATGCGGGAGAGATCAACAAATTAGAACAGCGTTGGACGAAGTGTATAAGTCTAAAAGGAGACTAAGTAGAAAAATAAAAAAGGTTTACCCCAAACACGTAGGTAGTTTTTATTTTTGCACGGCCTTTCCACCGCACCTCGTATTTTAGTATGAGGTCCTTAAGGCGCTTAGGCTGTAGACGTAGTGCTACACTCCCGACGAACATCGCGCTATAATGTTGCAACTGATACTCAGTTGTCGAAGCGGAGAATGCAAAGCGAGTTTAGTTATTGTGATACGACCTTACCGACTCGACGCACGTTGGATAATGAACAAGCATGCGAGTGAGCTAGCTGCGCCACTAGGACACCTAAAGCCCCCTATACACTGCAGGGGATGGAAACTCGCACGTACCACTGCCATTCGCTTGTACCTGCGAGCAAGCGTTCACAGTAGAGCATGCCTGGCAAAGGTGTGCGGCCAGGAATGCGAGCGCAAACGAGTCTACTCAGCGCTCCGACTTGCCCCATCATTGCGGCATTCCGAGCAGTCGTGTGATTTGTGACGGCTGAATGCCGAAGTCTGTACATGCGGAAAACTCAGGAAGACGTGTTTGCAACACAGTGGAACTACTTCTAAGACGCGGATATTGCAGCATACTTTGTGGTTGAAGCTCTTTCCTTGTCCGCTTTTGCTTCCCATTACATAATAAGGAAAGTGATGCTGTCTTGAGCAAACAAATTCTTCTTGTTTTACTACCTATACGTGTTTCGGAGAAGTGTCGCCATCTACAATGGGTTTTATTTATTAACTTATTGTTATGTATTGGTATTCACAAGTGTGTTTGGTATTTGCAGCATAAAGTATGTCATTTTTTGTCTATATCGAGTTTTCGTGCTTCTACAGGGTGTTTGAGTGGAGCTTTCTAGCACTTACTGTTTCACTGTTTGAGTGATGAAAAGTATAAAAACGCCATGTCTACAAAATGACGTACTGGATGGCAAAAACTGAAGCTGTGTTGCAAACATCAACCAGACTTGTGAATACGCAATTTTTTATAGTTTACTTCCCATATATGTTTCGGAGAAGATTCTTCATCTTCAGTGGGTTTCATTTGTTATCTTATTATTACATATTGATTTTCACCACTCTGTTTGGTATTTGCTGCACAGCTGCAATTTTTGCCTCCAGTACATTATTTTTCATAGATATCGGCTTTTCGTGCTTCTACAGGGTCTTTCAGTAGAGCTTTCTCTCACATAGTGTTTCACTGTTTCAGTGATGTGAAGCACAAAAACGCCGCAGCTACAAAAAATGTTGTAGTGGAAGGCAAAAATGGTAGGTGTACTGCAAAAACGAAAGAGAATGGTGAATACCAACGTGTAATAAATATGGGTAGTAAAACAAGTGGAAATTGTGTTTGTTCAAGGCAGAACCACTTTCCTTATCACATTTTATGACTATTGTTTATTTTTAGCTTTTTATCTTTCCGTCAAAGCAGTTAAAACAGTTAGTGCAGAACTATAAAATGTTTCGGATACAGGCATTTAACATTAAGTTGCGTTTATAAGCTTATCATTTCGATTTTGGAGTTGTGATATATCTGGAATAATGGTTTCGCTATACAAACACGTGGTGTTATCTGTTAATCTCGAACGTTGGCAGCACTTTCATAATTTCATAATAGAAAAAAACCGTTTGGACACACACGTTGAACCGAACACTGAAATAGCTTTGGCGACTTGTCTTTGTAGTTGAGTATATTGCTCTTGGGGTGACATTTTAAAAGGGTTGTCTAAATTCTAGGTTTGAAGAAACAGCTCACTGAGTTAGGTGCTTCACTGTACGTTTATTGGCTTAAGGTGGTGCTAAAGAGTAGATACACCAGCAGCCAAAAACAAGAACCTTATGACAAATAAATCTAAATCAGTCTTCGGTCCTGCAAAGCCTTGCAATCTCTTTGAGAATTAATGATGAAATGCTTCAATTACAGTGTCATGTCTGACTCACAAATGACTACTTTGAGTCCTGGGAAACGTTCCATGTCATGTACTTGAACCTGCTTTTTCCATAGGGTTAATTTGTTTGATAGCATCAGTCTCGTCCGCCATATCTTTTACGAAATGATTTTCGCTTTGCATTAAAAAATTTAATGAAATCAAATAATTGCTGATGCCGACCATAAAATGACACTGCTCTGTTCGCTCTTAACTCAGTTTCTTTGCTAACAGCCGCCTTTAGTTCAGCCAGCATTCACTCTCGTATGTCAGGAGACAAGTACATCACATTACTTTTGTGGCTGGTTACGTAGTTGCATGTTCTATAGATCATTTGAACGATTCTTTTTTACATGATACCTGAATGTATACAAGATTAGTGTTAACATTAATGAACTCACCAAGCGAGGTGGCGCTATGGTAAGCACAATGGACTCGCATTCGGGAGGACGACGGTTCAAATTCGCGTCCAGTCATCCTGATTTAGGTTTTCCGTGATTTTACTATATCGCCACGGGCAAATGCTGGGCTGGTTCCTTTGAAAGGGGACGGCTGATTTCCTTTCCTAATCTGATGGGACCGATGACCTCGCTGTTTGGTCGCTCCCCCAAATTCACCAACCAACCGATGAACACTTTTTTGCCCTACTCAGGCAGCAACACTTAAAAAAATTTTTTAAGACGGTCCAACGAAGGTTTTTCCAACTCATAATAGCGCGATGGCATATTAAACACTCAGACAGCCTTCCAACCACAAGAGAAGTTAACTCCCATTCAGCATTGAATGATGTACACTGGAGAGCCAAAGAAACAGGTACACGTGCCTAATATCGAGTACGGCCCCAGCGAGTACGCAAAAATGTCGCAACACGACGTGGCACGAATTTGACTAATGCCTCAAGAAATGCTGGAGGGAATTGACACCTTGAATCCTGCAGGACTGTCCATAAATCCGTGATAGAACGAGGGGTAGAGATCTCTTCTGAAGAGCACGTTGCAAGGAATCCCTGATATCCTCAATTATCTGCATGTCTGGGGAGTGCTCGCATTGTGCTGCTGGAATTGCCAAAGTCCGTCGGAATGCACAATGGACATGAATGGATGTAGGTTATCAGATAGGATGCTTACGTACGTGTCACCTATCAGATTCGTATCTAGATGTATCAGGGATCCCATATTACTCCAACTGCACACGCCCCACGTGATTACAGAGCCTCCACTAGCTTAAACAGTCCCCTGATGACGTGCAGAGACCATGGATGCGTGAGGTTGTCTCCATACCGATACACGTCCGTCCGCTCGATACAATTTGAAACGAGACTTGTCCTACAAGGCAACATGTTTCCAGTCATCAACAGTCCAATGTCGGTGTTGATGGTCCGAGGTGAGGCGTGAAGCTTTGTGTCGTGCAGTCATCGAGGGCTCCGAAAGCCATATCGATAATGCTTCGTTAAACTGTTTGCACGGTGACACCTGTTGATGGCCCAGCATTGAAATCTGCAGCAATATGTGGAAGATTTGCACTTCTGTTACGCTGAACGATTCTCTTCAGCCGTAGTTGGTCCTGTTCTTTCAGGGTCTTTTTCCGGCCGCAGCGATGCAGGGGATCTGATGTTTTACCGATTTCCTAATATTCACGGTACACTCGTGAAATGGTCGTACGCGAAAATCACCTCTTTATAGCTACCTCGGAGATACATGTCCCATCGCTCTTGCGCTGACTGTAACACCGCGTTCAAACTCACTTCAATCTTGATAACCTGCCATTGTAGCAGCACTAACCGATCTAACAATTGTGCCAGGCACATGTTGTCTTATATAGGCGTTGCCAACCGCAGCGCCGTATTCTGGCTGTTTACATACCTTTGTATTTGTATTTGAATACGCATGTCTACAGGGTGGTCCATTGATCGCGACCGGGCCAAATATCTCACGAAATAAGCGTCAAACGAAAAAACTACAAAGAACGAAGGTTGTCTAGCTTGGAGGTGGAAACCAGATGGCGCTATGGTTGGCCCGCTAGATGGCGCTGCCATAGGTCAAACGGATATCAAAGTACGTTTTTTAAATAGGAACCAATATGAATATTTCAGTTGGACCACTTTTTTCGCTTTGTGATAGATGGGGCTGTAATAGTCACAAAAATGTAGCTCTCACAATTTTAGACGAACAGCTGGTAACAGGTAGGTTTTTTAAATTAGGTACGTTTGAACATTTTATTTCGGTTGTTCCAATGTGATACATATACCTTTGTGAACTTATCATTTCTGAGAACGCATGCTGTTACCTTTAAATACCACATTAATGCAATAAATGCTCAAAATGATGTCCGTCAACCTCAATGCATTTGGCAATACGTGTGACGACATTCCTTTCAACAGTGAGTAGTTCGCCTTCCGTAATGTTCGCACATGCATTGACAATGCGCTGACGCATGTTGTCAGGCGTTGTCGGTGGATCACGATAGCAAATATCCTTCAACTTTTCCCACAGAAAGCAATCCGGGGACGTCAGATCCGGGGAACGTGCGGGCCATGGTACTGTGCTTCGACGACCAATCCACCTGTCACGAAATACGCTGTTCAATACCGCTTCAACCGCACGCGAGCTATGTGCCGGACATCCATTTATGTTGGAAGTACATCGCCATTCTGTCATGCTGTGAAACATTTTGTAGTAACATCGGTAGAACATTACGTAGGGAATCGGCATACACTGCACCATTTAGATTGCCATCGATAAAATGGGGGCCAATTATCCTTCTTCCCATAATGCCGCACTATACATTATCCCGCCAAGGCCGCTGATGTTCCACTTGTCGCAGCCATCGTGGAATTTCCGTTGCCCAGTAGTGCATATTATGCTGGTTTACGTTACCGCTGTTGGTGAATGAAGCTTCGTCGCTAAATAGAACGCGTGCAAAAAATCTGTCATCGTCCCGATTTCTCTTGTGCCCAGTGGCAGAACTGTACACGACGTTCAAAGTCGCCATGCAATTTCTGGTGCATAGAAATATGGTACAGGCGTAATCGATGTTGATGTAGCATTCTCAACACCGACGTTTCTGAGATTCTCGCGCAATCTGCCTGCTACTGATGTGAGGATTAGCCGCGACAGCAGCTAAAACACCTACTTGGGCATCATCATTAGTTGCGGGCCGTGGCTGACGTTTCACATGTGGATGAACACTTCCTGTTTCCTTAAATAACGTAACTATCCGGCGAACGGTCCGGACACTTGGATGATGTCGTCCAGGATACCGAGCAGCATACATAGCACACGCCCGTTGGGCATTTTCATCACATTAGCCATACATCAACACGATATCGACCTTTTGCGCAATTGGTAAACGGTCCATTTTAACACGGCTAATGTATCACGAAGCAAATACGTATACGTTTGTGCCTATTACAGCGCCATCTATCACAAAGCGAAAAAGTGGTCCAACTAAAACATTCATATTCCTTTACGTACTACACAAATATGTAATAAAAAATGGGAGTTCCTATTTTAAAAAAAAAAAAAACAAAAAAAAACCGCAGTTGATATCCGTTTGACGTATGGCAGCGCCATCTAGCGGGCCAACCATAGCGCCATCTGGTTTCCCCCTTCAAGCTAGACGGGTTTCGTTTTTGTACTTTCTTCGTTTGATGTTTATTTCGTGAGATATTTGGCCCGGTCAGTATCAGTGGGCCATCCTGTATACCCGTTTCTTTGGCGCTTCAGTGTAACTTCTGCACTCTTTTTGGACAAGTGTGTAGAAGCCATAGTATTTCTGATGTAGAACGTAAATCTAATTTAACTCAGTTGCAGCAGTTTGTTAGCAGACTGTGCCAAGGCGACTACCTGGCTCTAGCAGCGTCTGCTGACAGGTCTTTCCTGTTGCTCCTCTCCCTGCAGCCCGACTTGTAGCTGCGCCCGGAGAGTTACGTAGGAGTGCAGCCGGAGGGGAAAAAAAAAAAATAAATAAATAAATAAATTACGAAGGTGTGTGAAATCTTATGGTACTTAACTGCTAAGGCTCTAAGCTTACACACTACTTAACCTCTATTATCCTAAGGACAAACACACACACCCACGCCCGAGGGAGGACTCGAACCTCCGCCGGGGCCAGCCGCAGCCGGAGCGCACGCGGTCGCAGAGCGCTGCCTGGCCAGGCCTCGCTAGAGGGAATGGTGTATAACACGAGACAACATGCATAGCCTATGAACACTGTGTCATTGCTTTTTGGTGCTAATAATCAACACACAGCATACAGCACCATACAGTTACAACCTGGATACAGAACACTGATATTCAGAGAAGATTATTTTGCATTGCAAGCGAACTGTTACTGATGAAGTAAGCAAATCAGCTTGGGAAAGGAAATATATGTACGTAAATTCGTTGATCCAGTGCATTTGACACTGAATTGCAGCTACAGCTTTCCTTAGCTTTAGTCTAAAATTTTGCAATTTTGTCAATTGACACTTTGCACTGCCTTCTCATTACAATTGTGTACTCGCATTCGGGAGGACAACAGTCCAAATCTGCGTCCGGCCATAAGGATTGAAGTTTTTTGTGGTTTCCCTAAATCGCAGCAGCCAATGTTGGGATGGTTCCTTTGGAATGGCACAACCAATTTCCTTCCCCTTCCTTAAAATAGTCCGAGCTTGTGCTCGTCGCTAATGCCCCGACGTTGACTGAGGAGGAACATCTACATCTACGTGATTACTCTGCTATTCACAATAAAGTGCCTGGCACAGGGTTCAATGAACCACCTTCAAGCTGCCTCTCTACCGTTCCACTCTCGAATGGCGCGCGGGGAAAACGAGCACTTAAATTTTCCCATGCGAGCTCTGATTTCTCTTATTTTATCGTGATGATCATTTCCCGCTATGTAGGCGGGTGCCAACAGAATGTTCTCGCAATCGTAGGAGAAAACTGGTGATTGAAATTTCATGAGAAGATCCCGTCGCAACGAAAAACGCCTTTGTTTTTATGATTGCCACTCAAATTCATGTATCATGTCTGTGGCACTATCTCCCCTACTACGCGATAATATAAAACGAGCTGTCCTTCTTTGCACTTCTTCGATGTCATCCGGCAGTCCCATATGATGCGGATCCCACACCGTACAGCAGTACTCCAGAAAAGCGTGGTGTAAGCAGTCTCTTTAGTAGACCTGTTGCACCTTCTAAGTGTTCTGCCAGTGAACCGTAGTCTTTGGTTTGCTCTACCCACAATATTATCTACGTGATCGTTCCAATTTAGGGTATTTGTAATTGTAATCCCTAAGTATTTAGTTCAATTTACAGCCTTTAGATTTGTGTGACTTATCGTGTAATCGAAATTTAGCGGATTTCTTTTAGTACTCATGTGAATAACTTAACACTTCAGGGTCAATTGCCACTTTTTGCATCATACAGATAACTTATAAAAATCATTTTTCAATTCGTTTTGGTCATCGGATGAGTTTAAAAGACGGTAAATAACAGCATCATCTGCAAACAATCTGAGACAGCTACTGAGATTGTCTCCCATGTCGATAATAGGTCAGGAACAATAGAGGGCCTATAACACTTCCTTGGGGACTGCCGGATGTTATTTCTGTTTTACTCGATGACTTTCCATGTATTAGAACGAAGTGTGACCTTTCCGACAGGAAATCACGAATCCAGTCGCACAACTGAGGCGATACTCCGTAGGCACTCAGTTTGGTTAGAGAAACGGTGTAGAAAGCCTTCTGGAAATATAAAAATATGGAATGAATTTGGCATTCCCTGTCGAAAGCACTCATTACTTCATGAGTACAAAGAGCTAGTTGTGTTTCGCAAGAACGATATTTTCTAAATCTGTGCTGACTACGTGTCAATAAATCGTTTTCTTCGAGTTACTTCGTAATGTTTCAATACAGTATATGTTCCAAAACCCTACTGCAAATCAACGCTAGTGATATGGGCCTGTAATTCAACGAATTACTCCTACTTCCCTTTTTGGGTATTGGTGTGGCTTGAGCAACTTTCCAGTTTTTAGATACCGATATTTCTCTGAGCGAGTGGTTGTATATAATTGCTAAATAAGGAGCTATTATATCAGCATACTCTGAGAGGAAACGCTCTTTCTCTGAGCGAGTGGTTGTATATAAGTGCTAAATATGGACCTATTATATCAGTATACTCTGAGAGGCAAAAATGGTTCAAATGGCTCTGAGCACTATGGGACTCAACTACTGTGGTCATTAGTCCCCTAGAACTTAGAACTACTTAAACCTAACTAACCTAAGGACATCACACACATCCATGCCCGAGGCAGGATTCGAACCTGCGACCGTAGCAGTCGCACGGTTCCGGACTGCGCGCCTAGAACCGCGAGACCAGCGCGGCCGGCTACTCTGAGAGGAAACTGACAGGTATGCAATCTGGACCGGAAGCCTTGCTTTTGTTAAGTCATTCAAGCTGCTTTGCTACACCGAGGATATTTACTTCTATGTTTCTCATCTTGGCATTTGTTCTTGATTGGAATTCAGGAATATTTACTTCATCTTCTTTGGAGGAGGAGTTTCGGAAAACCGTGTATAATACCTTTGATTTAGTGGCACTGTCATCAGTGACTTGACCGTTGTTATCGCGCAGTGAAGGTATTGATTGCTTCTTGCCACTGGTGTGCTTTATGTATGACCAGAATCTCTTTGGATTTTATGACAGATTTCGAGACAGAGTTTCGTTGTGGAAATTATTGAAGGCATCTCGCATTGAAGCACGCACTATATTTCGAACTTCTGCAAAACTTTGCTAGTCTTGGGGATTTTGCTATCTTTTAAAATTGGCATCCTTTTTTCGCTGCTTAAAAGCTGATCACCACCTACCGACAACCTACACAACCTGGAGAAAAGCTAGCATTTACACTCTGGGTTTTAGAAATCGGTGACATTTACTATAGTGGTTTTTTCGCAATTCAGTATCTGCTTCAGGGGTTGGACACATCGCGAAAAAATGCATGCGTGAACAGAAATACAGATGCTAACCAAGCCTACAGGTTGCGACGTAGCGTTTGACATGGACCGGCACCTGTGCAATGTCCCCAATACGTTGCAAGCGTCAGTCACGGCTAGAACAGTGTTGTGTGTAGGCATGAGTGAATTATGTCGGAGCTAAGTGAACTATGACGTGGAAAAGTTATTGCTGCTCGTACGGCGCGTGCTTCGGCAACCAAACAAGCCGAAGTGTCTGGTGTTCCAAGAGGCGCGCCTATCGAAGATTTACACCACATTCGGCAAAAGCGGGAAAAACGTCATCTACTAACTTACACCGCGGACGGAAATGTGTGTTGAGTGATCATGACAATCGACCGTTGAAGAGGATTGTATCGAAAAATAAGAGTGCGACAGCTGCAAAAATCACTCGCCAACACTGTCAGCATCAAAACAGCGCGAGGGGAGCCCCAGAAGCAGGGATTTGAAGAGTGAGCTGGAATCCCAAAGCTACTCAGCAAAGCTGAAAATGCCCCTAACAGGAAAACGTGTTGGCGAAGTCATGAAACTTGGACAATGGAGCACTGGAAGAAAGTAATTTAATCGGATGAGTCTTGTTGCACATCATTCCGACCACTGGTCGATTTTGTGTCCCAAGACTGAAACACAGCGGGGATTCGGTGATGATTTGGATAGGCATATCGTGGTATTCCATCGGCCCCATGGTTGCTCTGCAAGGACGCGTTACTACGAAGGATTGTACGACCGTTCTGGCTAATCTGGTCGATTTCCTGGTACAATGTTTGTTCTCCAGTGATGATTCTGGGTCCCAAGACGACGCGAACCCCGTTCACACATCTCGAACCGTACAGGAGTAGTTTTGCTATTTATTTCACGTTAAGTTCCGTAGAACCAAATTGAGGAACAAATTTCCGAGGACATGGAACGTGTCAGTGCATGAAATTACAACATAAAAGTAATAACAGATAAAAATAATACACTACTGGCCATTAAAATTGCTAAACCAAGAAGAAATGCACATGATAAACGGGTATTCATTGGACAAATATATTGTACTAGAACTGACGTGTGATTACATTTTCACACACTTTGAGTGCATAGATCCTGAGAAATCAGTACCCAGAACAACCACCTCTGGCCGTATTGAGTCGAACAGAGCCAGAAAACTCGCTAAGAAGCGCGTATTTGAAGCTGCACTGTCAGAAACGGCAGTACCAATGCACTACAGGCCATTAAAATAGCTACACCAAGAAGAAATGCAGATGATAAACTGGTATACATTGGACAAATATATTATACTAGAACTGACATGTCATTACATTTTCACGCAATTTTGGTGCATAGAATCTGAGAAATCAGTACCCGGAACAACCACCTTTTGCCGTAATAACGGCCTTCACACCCAGGGGCATTGAGTCAAACAGAGCTTGGATGGCGTGTACAGGTACAACTGCCCATGCAGCTTCAACACAATACCACAGTTCATCAAGAGTAGTGACTGGCGTATTGTGACGAGCCAGTTGCTCGGCCACCATTGACCAGACGTTTTCAGTTGGTGAGAGATCTGGAGAATGTGCTGGCCAGGGCAGCAGTCGAACATTTTCTGTATCCAGAAAGGCCCATACAGGACATGCAACATGCGGCGGTGCATTATCCTGTTCAAATGTAGGATTTCGCAGGGATAGAATGAAGGGTGGAGCCACGGGTCGTAACACACCTGAAATGTAACGTCCACTGTTCAAAGTGCCGTCAATGCGAACAAGAGGTGACCGAGACGTGTAACAATGCACCCCATACCATCACGCCGGGTGACACGCCAGTATGGCGATGACGAATACACGCTTCCAATGTGCGTTCACCGCGATGTCGCCAAACACGGATGCGACCATCATGATGCTGTAAACAGAACCTGGATTCATCCGAAAAAATGACGTTTTGCCATTCGTTCACCCAGGTTCGTCGTTGAGTACACCATCGCAGGCGCTCCTGTCTGTGATGCAGCGTCAAGGGTAACCGCAGCCGTGGTCTCCGAGCTGATAGTCCATGCTGCTGCAAACGTCGTCGAACTGTTTGTGCAGATGGTTGTTGTCTTGCAAACGTCCGCATCTGTTGACTCAGGGATCGAGACGTGGCTGCACGATCCGTTACAGCCATGCGGATAAGATGCCTGTCATCTCGACTGCTAGTGATACGAGGCCTTTGCGATCCAGCACGGCGTTCCGTATTACCCTCCTGAACCCACCTATTCCATATTCTGCTAACAGTCATTGGATCTCGACGAAGGCGAGCAGCAATGTCGCGATACGATAAACCGCAATCGCAATTGGCTACAATCCGACCTTTATCAAAGTCAGAAACGTGATGGTATGCATTTCTCCTCCTTACACGAGGCATCACAATATCGTTTCACCAGGCAACGCCAGTCAACAGCTGTTTGTGTGTGAGAAATCGGTTGGAAACTTTCCTCATGTCTGCAGGTTGTAGGTGTCGCCACCGGCGCCAACCTTGTGTGAATGCTCTGAAAAGCTAATCATTTGCATATCACAGCATCTTCTCGTGTCGGTTAAATTTGAGTCTGTAGCACGTTAACTTCGTGGTGTAGCAATTTTAATGGCCAGTAGTGTATGTTTATGCACTCGAAAAAAGTCAAGCCATAAGTTTAAGTAAACGCAATCAACAATATAACAAGAATTAGCCTAATTTTTCAAGGAACTCCTCGACAGAATAGAAGGAAAATGGATGCAGCACTATACTGCGTAACTTTCTGCACAAGAGTTTAGGAAGTGCGATCCAAACGTAGGCTTGATTTCTACCGAGTATTAACTGAGTGAGAGCTGCTTATTCTTGGGAATAAGCTAATACTGTTAACAAGAAATGACAGTAAGGATTATATATATATTGAAAGGCCAATATCAGAATACACAGACTCGTGAAGAGGGGTCAACGAGAGGCTCGTGGACATGCACAACTTATTGCCGGAACGCACATTTCTTAGCCAAAAATGTCCTTTTCGAAAGGGAAGGGTTACTCCTAAATATAATACCATACAAGATAAGCGTAAGAAAATAAGCAGAGTAGACTAATTTTCGTGTCGAACGATCACTCACCTCAGATACCGTTCGAACAGTAAAAATGGCAGCATTAAGTCTTTGAACGTGGTCCTTAACGTGGGCTTTCCACGACAGTTTACTATGTATCTGAACACCTAGAAATTTGAACTGTCCAGTTTCACTAATTATATGCTCATTCTGTGAAATTAAAATGTCAGGTTTTATTGAATTGTGTATTAGATACTGTAAAAACTGAGTCTTACTGTGATTTAGTGTTAGTTTATTTTCTACTAGCCATGAACTTAGGTCATGAACTGCACTATTTGATACCGAGCTAGTGTTGAACAGAACATACTGTACTACAAAGCTAGTGTCATCAGCAAACAGAAATATTTTAGAGTTATCCGTAACACTGGAGGACATATCATTTATGTAAACGAAGAATAGGAGTGGCTCCAACACTGATCCATGGGGCATCCCCTACTTGACCGTACCTCACTCAGACCCCACATCACAGCCATTCTAAACACTGTGAATAACGATATTTTGCTGTCTTGTTGTTAAAGTAAGAGGTGAACCAACAGTGAGCTACTTCCCGTATTCCGTAATGGTCCAGCTTCTGGAGCAATGTTTAGTGATCAATACAATCAAACGCCTCAGTTAAATCAAAACATATGACTAGCGTTCGAAAACTTTTGTTTAACCCATCCAGTACCTCAGAGAGAAAAGAGAACATATGTCTAAAATTGTCTACATTATCCCTTTCTTCCTTTTTATAGACATGAGAATAAGTTATCGCACCTCCACTGGCCACCAAGGTCGCCATATATCGGTATTATAGAGCCTTTATGGTGTACTTTGGAGAGAAGGATAAGTGAACGCGGTCCACTTCCATCATCGTTACCTGAAATTGCCACTCTTAATCAGGAAGAATGGTGTAAGTTTTTCTTGTAAACTATACAGGACCTGCACGATTGGAAGCTGTTTTGAATCCCAGTGGTCCTCCTACACTTATAGGCATGATAATGTGTTGCATTTGTGGTGTTCCCGTATTTTTATCCACCCCTGTATGTATCCGATGGTTTCTGATACTGCAGTGAAAAATGCGTATCACTTCAAGGTTTTCATTATAGTTCGTCCACGGAAGACAATTTCAATAAAATATGGTTCAGGTAATTAAATATACATGTGTCTTGTCTCACTGCCTACTTGAAAAAATCTGCTATATACTCTGACTGCAGACAATGTGATTCCTGGTAAACCATCTTTATCATAAAAAAATCTTTAACATGACAGTGACCCATCAGCCATGTAATTACAGCTACTATGAACGTAACGACGACAGTGGTCCCGTCGGTCTTATAATTCTGATTTTAATCAGCACAGTAGAATAATATTCGCTCCTGTTTACTTCCCAGGAACTTTACTGCGCTCATCCTTCTTACAAACGAACCTCGTTCTTATTCACTTCGTTCCCTATTGATAAAAGCATCTGATGAATTTATCGTCTTCTTCACGACACCATTTAGACCTTAGAGTGCTTTGTCGGGTTACTGTCGATCACATTTCGTTTTCTTCGCCATTTGTGCTGGATTTCTTGGATTCCACAAGCATCTATGGTTTCTCTATTCTTCTGCCACTAACAGTACACTCCGCCGGTGAATCAAATCATGTCAGTAACAAAAGTTGTTCGCTCGGAAAACAGCAGGCGAACGCTTTCTGCTGCTACAATCGAAGCAGAGGTGACGGGAACTTCCTTTGAGGTTCGGCGAAAAAATGGCAACCAGCGAAACACCACCGAGCACCAGCATATGCGAATCAAACACGACTGAATGCTGTTTGCTTGCGCTCACCTATCGTTTACATCAAGAAAATTCTCGTTTTCAAATGCTCGTTAGATTGCATTCTCTCCGGCGGAATCGAGGCACAAGTGAGAGGTCAATGTCATACTGATAGTACGTCGTACACTTCCTATCCGTCAGTCGGGCAATTCATTTTGAGTGCAGCAGTTTTTACTAGAGGTTATGTAAGAACTTCTTGGCAAGTATGCCGCGACGAAACTCGTCGTCGTCTGTTGGGTGCAATCTTGCTCAGATGGCAGAACATTTAATGGCCCATGAAATGCAGACATTCTTCTTAAAGCTCAGATTAGCAGAGTTTTAATCTGTGACGAAGATAGCTCAATAAACGTACGGAATTTTTAATTTTGTCAATACATAAATGGCCGAGCGGTTCTAGGCGCTTCCGCCCGGAACCGCGCGACTGCTACGGTCGCAGGTTCGAATCCTGCTTTGGGCATGGATGTGTGTGATGTCCTTAGGTTAGTTAGGTTTAAGTAGTTCTAAGTTCTATGGGACTAATGACCTCATATGTTAAGTCCCATAGTGCTCAGAGCCATTTGAAACATCAGTACATACAGCTTTGTTTTAACCCACGAACTATTCTTTCGCGGAAATGAAGCAGAGCATACAACTAGCCTTGCATATAATGAGTGCGTCGATTTTTTTTCGCATTGGGACTATCAGGTTCCACAACGCATTCATTGGTTGATAGCAGTCTTCATTTATTTGTAACTTAATTTATAGCTATCGGTAATACTTTGCTATGTAGAACAGGAAAATGCAACCAATGTGTGGAATATGTACCAACAGATGAAGAAGTCACTTAGTGCATTCAGTATGAATTAGCAGCAAATATCTTGATACTTATTAATATGTTTCTTGTAATACTTTCTTTATATATTACTTAGCGGTGCTAATTTACAGTGTCTTATTTCAATTTTCGATGTAGCCCACAGCTACATGAGTTGATGGATGCCTGTGAAGACCGTGTCATGATGTTTACCACATTAATCACAGAAACATTGTCGCCGATCATCTCATATCATCCTTGGGTAACTTAGTGCGTTATCGAAATTACGCCATGCATTGCGATTTATCGATTAGCGGTGAAACTTCTCATTTGGACAGAAACTTTCCATTTCAAAACAAATTACTGCGTCCGAGTATTTGGCAAAGTATCAAGTGGCAACCTTCCAATCGTGCGCCGTTCGTTCTCCCTGGGACTTTTATTCCGCACATTTTTACATACATCACATTTCACTTTCACATAACTACATGAATTACCTCCAACCTTTGCTTATCCTATTGCCATTGTATCTCCGAAATTTCGAAAATTTAAAATAAGTACCTCAGCACTTGACCAAAAATTTATAGAATACTTTGACTTAGTCTCAGTTCTTGGAATACATGGTTGCGCATTTAAATCCTCCCATTTTCTTGCCACGAGCTTTTTGCCGTCAGCTGGTTGCCCCAGCGCTCCCTGTTGTATTTTCAATAGCAGTCATGCACTTTGAACGTCATATCGATGGACACCTGGAGTAACAGCTTCGTGTGTCTGACCTCTGTCCGAGAAAATGAGTCTAAAAATGGCATTCCCTTAAAGAAATCCGAAAAGCAAATTGTTCCTAAGGAGATACAAATGCAATTGCAATGAAAATTTTGTACAACAGAACTGCAGACAGCGCAAAAGAACATATACACCTTTCAGTGAAGATGTCAGGAAGCACGAGAAAATTACAACGAGTGATCAGAAGCTTGACCAGTCTTATTTTTCTCCTGCCCTTCCAAGATTAGGGCTATCAACCTCTTCTAGCCTCAGTTCCATCTTTTAGCTATCCGTTCTATGTCCCTCTTTCCTCATTTGCATTGTTAAGATCATCTCTGCAATATTTGTTTCTTCCGTTTGTTCCCGATGATCCTTCCAGTTTTTCGATATTCTTCTATTTTGTCATTTACCACAGAAATATTAAGTTCTTATCTAAAGTTTCCATTATGAATACAGCCCATCTTAGTGCGATCTTTGGCTGCTCGTAAAAAATATATTTCATCCGCCTGTATGTGGTTAGAATCTTTTCTCTTTATAACCCAGGTTTGAGTACAACACAGTAAAAGTGCAGCCATCACCATGTAGAACTTCATTTTTGTTTCTCTTCGTTCCGCTTATGGTGCCACATATACTCTGGTGTCTGTAATCTACTAACTACGTCCTGATCTTCGTTAAAAGCAGTACAACTCTCAAGGTAATCGAAGTGGTAAACTTGTTCCAAAATGTGATCCTCAGTTACAATTTTGTTTCGTACTATATTCCCCATGGAATGCCAATGTCTTATTTTTATTTACTACTTTCTTAAAATTGTAATAATTTCCAATTAAGTTTTAAAAGATAATTTGATTTTTGTAGTTCGTCTTGTGTATTTGCCATTAGTGCAATGCCATCAGCATGTAATGTTAATATATTTATTCTTGTTTATATGGATCCCTTCCGGTACACTTTCTATTTTAAGATGACGTCATCTATATAACTGTTAAAAAGAGTAGGCGATAAAGTGCACCCCTCACAGCTTGGTTTAGTAAAAGTTTTTACCCTGCGTAGCTGGGCACATCAAGTATAAATTCCATTAGGCTGAAACTTGCTGTAGTTATTAAGTGATCTTGACGTCTGCGTTTTGCCATAATTTCCCACAGGCTTTCTCTATCCACGCTGTCAACTGCCTTTTTCAAATATTTGAACGCCACGTAGGTTGTTAAAATTATTTTATTTTCCGTATTATTTGTTGCACAGTAAATTTGTTATCGCTACATAGTTCTCCTATTATGAAGCCTCTTCGTTCTTCGAATTGTAAGACTTCAGTTAACTCTTTACTTTGTTAGTTAATACAACTGAACACATTTCGTAGGCAGTGTTTAACATACTGGTACCTACATAATTCGAAATTTTGTTGCGATCCCCTATTTTAAACAATGACACGTTTGCTGTAAGCCAGTATTCTGTAATTCTTTTGTTTAGGCAACGGGTATTGATCGTAAGTAATATTCTTAATTTAAGCAGTAATCCGCCGTGTTTAATCAACTATATCACTTTTGGTCGTGGGCAATTGTTAAATTTTTATTTTTTTAGTTACATCTTCCCTTTAGGAATCAGTGCGTGATAGGAATGATCAGTACAGTTATGACGTTTCTAGTCATACCGCGCATGCGTTTATTCTGTTTGCATCACGGATAAGCTCAGTCGTGGAGTACTCCATTGATAGCTAGATATGACAGAGTTGCTGTAGAATGATCTAATGAAAGCTTTCACGATATGTGGACACGACAGTTTTCTAACATGAAAGCAACAGTAGCCACACAGGCTGTTCTTAATAATTCCATGATATATGAAGAAGTTCTATTAATTGAAACGGGTAGTGAGTATTTATTCATCAGTAACTCTAGGTGGTTATAAAAGTGAGTCTTTTGTACAAAAATTAGATATCTTAGAAGTACTTGAAAAAAGACTGTGTCCTGTCAGAAAAAGTACGGAAACAATCACTAGGGAAGATATGACACAATTTTTGCGTTGCCCAGATGTTCGAGAAGAAACAGTATAATTACCGAGCGGTATCCTTTTTATGTCATTGATTGCTAGACACCCTCCGACGATTTAGCTGGAGCTTGTTGTCCATTCTTGTAATAATTCTTGTAACATTCAGATAATTCCAAGTTACCTTTCTGCAACCAGCAACGCTTAACTCAATTGATAAACCACAAGGCCTTTTACAAAACACATGAGAGTATTTAACACTAATACAGAAACTGGAGTATAATTGTTTCATGGGTCCACTCGCTACAGTGCTCCATGGTTTCTGGTCCATTGACATGCCGCCATAGTCGGTATATTTACACTACTGTCCATTAAAACTTCTACACCACGAAGATGACATGCTACAGACGCGAAATTTAATCGACATGCAAATGATTAGCTTTTCAGAGCATTCACACAAGGATGGCGCCGGTGGCGACACCTACAACGTGCTGACATGAGGAAAGTTTACAACCGATTGCGATTGCGGTTTATCGTATCGTGACATTGCTGCTCGCGTTGGTCGAGATCCAATGACTGTTAGCACAATATGGAATCGGTGGGTTCAGGAGGGAAATACGGAAAACTGTGCTGGATCCCAACGGCCTCGTATCATTAGCAGTCGAGATGACAGGCATCTTATCCGCATGGCTGTAACGGATCGTGCAGCCACGTCTCGATCCCTGAGTCAACAGATGTGGGCGTTTGCAAGACAACAACCATCTGCACAAACAGTTCGACGACGTTTGAAGCAGCATGGACTATCAACTTTGACATAATGGATGCGGTTACCTTTGACGCTGCATCACAGACAGGAGCGCCTGTGATGGTGTACTCAACGACGAACCTGGGTGCACGAATAGCAAAACGTCATTTTTTCGGATGAATCCAGGTTCTGTTTACAGCATCATGATGGTCGCATCCGTGTTTGGCGACATCACGGTGCACACACATTGGAAGCGTGTATTCGTCATGGCCATACTGGCGTATCACGTGGCGTGATGGTATGGGGTTTCATTGGTTACACGTCTTTGTCACCTCTTGTTCGCATTGACGGCACTTTGAACAGTAGGCGTTACATTTGAGATGTGTTACGACCTGTGGCTCTACCCCTCATTCGTTCCCTGCGAAATCCTACATTTCAGCAGGATAATGCGCGACCGCATGTTGCAGGTCCTGTACGGGCCTTTCTGGATGCAGAAAATGTTAGACTGCTGCCCTGGCCAGCACATTCTCCAGATCTCTCACCAATTGAAAACGTCTGGACAATGGTGGCCAAGCAACTGGCTCGTCACAACACGGCAGTCACTACTCTTGATGAACTGTGGTATTGCGTTGAAGCTGCATGGGCAGTTGTACCTGTACACGCCATCCAAGCTCTGTTTGACTCAATGCCCAGGCGTATCAAAGCCGTTATTACGGCCACAGCTGGTTGTTCTGGGTATTGATTTGACAGGATCTATGCACCTCAGTTGCGTGAAAATGTAATCAAATGTGAGTTCTAGTATAATATATTTGTCCAATGAATACCCGTTTATAATCTGCATTTCTTCTTGGTGTAGCAATTTTAATGGCCAGTAGTGTAAATTATTACAGCTGTTCCCTCGTTCGGAATAAACATGGCATGTATGGTGTGGAGACTATGATAAACTCATACTGAGTGTAGTATTATGTAGGTAGAGACGATGATAAGCTTTATATTTATTATTGTGCCAGGATAGGTATTTTCTGATCAGTAATTATTGTACGAATTGCAGTTTTGTCTTGTGTAGAAATGCGATACAATGTTCCTTCGGACACGCATGCATAGGAACGTTGCATCGCACTTCTTCACTAAACAGGCACTGCGATTTCGTATTTATCAATCGAAATTGGACTTTTGACTTACAAGTAAAATGTCTCCTCTGTAAGTGAATAACATTAGTGGGATGTGCGAATACACGGTAGGACACATGGACGACGCCATACGTAAGTTTTGGTGTGGCCGTAAGTCGTGCTCCGATAGCGGGAAATCCCGGATCGAGTCTCGGTCAGTCACAAATTTTCTTTGTCGTCTTTCCATTCTACAGCTCACGGTTGTCCACATTCGCAATTGCAAATACATTTAATGTATTTCATAACGGCTATAGTGGCCGCACTGCATGTTCCTTTGGTCAAGCATGTATCTCCAGAGGAGCTTTGCATCGTAATTCGGAATAACACAAGCGTTGAAATATCGCATTTATCCGCCGACACCGGCCGAGCGACTTTCAAGTATGACGTTTTTTCTGTACGGGAATACACATAAAGGATGTATTGTGTGTGGACCGGGGACCTAGAAACGACGGAGAGGCTCCGTCCCCGCCGCAGCCGCAGTGGTCCACAACCCCACGACGACTACCGCAGTCGACTTCACCCCTCCGCCGCCCCACACTGAACCCAGGGTTGTTGTGCTGCGGTTCGGCCCCCGGTGGACCCCCCCCCCCCCCCCCCCCCCCCCACGGGAGCGGTTCACACCAGACGAGTATAACCTCTATGTTTGCGTGGTAGAGTAATGGTGGCGTACGCGTACGTGGAGAACTTGTTTGCGCAGCAATCGCCGACATAGTGTAGCTGAGGCGGAATAAGGGGAACCAGCCTCCATTCGCCGAGGCAGATGGATAACCACCTAAAAACCATCCACAGACTGGCCGGCTCACCGCACCTCGACACAAGTCCGCCGGGCGGATTCGTGCCGAGGACCAGGCGCTCCTTCCCATTCCGGAAAGCCGTACGTTAGACCGCTCGGCTCACCGGACGGGCTAAGGATGTATTAGTGCAAGTTGTAGACGCGTGGTTGACGACTTGTGATGTTTGGGTCTGGCGGTGGGTCGTGCAGGGTGACCAGATGGTAGGGCGACCGCTCGCACAAAGAGAGAAATCCTGGTTACAGTAGCAATCCGGCACACATTCTTGCCGTCACCCATCCACGGCTGATGGTTGTCCATACTTGCAATTGCGAATACATTTAGTGAATGAAGATACGTGTAGTACATATGATTTCAGTTTTCTTTGACGTTCATTTCCAATCGGAAAAATGAAGGGGACAACATTTTGAGACATTTTTGCTCTCTTAGAACTGAAGGAATCATACAGTGGAGTCGGAGAGCACGAATTTTTGTATATATATATTGCAATAGCGATCTACCAAACGAAGTATGCAAATACACGAAGGTGACAAAAGTCGTGGGATACCTACTAAAATTGGGTCGGACCACTTTTTGCTCGGTGTAATGCAGCAGCTCGACGTGGCAGGAACCCAACAAGTCGTTGGACATCCCTCTGCAGAAGCACTGAGCCATATTGCCTCTACAGCCGTCCTTAATTGTGAAAGTGTTGCCAGCAGGCCGCTGTGGCCGAGCGTTTCTAGGGGCTTCAGTCCGGAACCGCGCGGCTGCTACGGTCGCAAGTTCGAATCCTGCTTCGGGCATAAATGTGTGTTAGTTAGGTTTAAGTAGTTCTAAGTGTTGGGGACTGATGACCTCAGATGTTAAGTCCCATAGTGCTTAGAGCCATTTGAACCATTTTTTTGAAAGTGTTGTCGGTGCAGGATTTTGTGCACGATCTGACCGCTCGGTTATGTCCCATATACGTTATATGGGCTACACTTCGGGCGATCTGGGAGGCCAGATCATTCTCCCGGCTTGTCCAGACCGTTCTTCAAACCAATCGTAAAAAACTGTGACCCGGTAACATGGCGCAATGTCATCCATGAAAATTGCATCGTTGTATGGAAACATGAAATCCATGAATGGCTGCAAGTAGCCGAACGTAATGATTTCCAGTCAATGATCGGTTCATTTTCACCAGGGGACCCAGCCTGTTACATGTAAATACAGTTCACACCGTTATGGAGCCGCCACCAGCTTGCTCAGTGCCTTGTTGACGACTTTAGTCCTTGGCTTGGTGGGGTGTGCGTCACAGTCGAACCCTACCACCAATTCTTACCAACTGAAATCTGGACCCATCTGACTAGGCCACGATTTTCCAGGCGTCTAGAGTCCAACCGATTTAATCACGAGCCCCGGACAGGAGCTGCGGACGAGGGCATTTGCGGCTGGCATCTACTGCCATAGCCAAATTTCGCCGTACTGACCTAACAGATGTATTTGTCATACGTCCCACATTGATTTCTGCTGTCGTTTCACGCAGTGCTGCTTGTCTATTAGCACTGACAACTCTACACGATCTTCGCTGTTCTTGGTCGTGAAGTGAGGGCCATCGCCCACAGTTTTGCCCGTCGTTGGAGATAACGCCTGAAATTTGACATTCTCGGCACCTCTTGACGCTATAGATCTTGGAATATTGAACTGCCTACCGATTATGAAGTGGAATGTCCCATGCGTCTAGCTCCAACTACCATTCCTGTTGCAGAGTCAGTTGATTCCCTTCGTGCTCCCATAATCACGTCGGAAACATTTTCACGTGAATCACCTGAGTACAAATGACAACTCCGCTAATGCATTGCCATTTTTTCTATAAGCGATACTAGCGCCATCTGCATATGTGCATATGGCTATCCCATGACTTCTGTTATTTCAGTGTATGTCCTCGTGTTAACAGCGAATACGTCAGCTAACTTCTCGTACTGAAGCGGCCCAGCAAACTTGTGGGGCAATACTGTGTCACCTACATGATACCACACAGCAGCTACGCTAAACAAGATGAGACATAAATACCTACGTGATTACCTTCTATCTGTGCTACGATGAGAGATTTGGATGCTTCGTTTGGTATGTCAAAGGCGCCGTCGGTACGCTATAAGTGCCGGAAGTTTAACAGATCAACTGTGGTTGCCGATTGGGTAATACCGGCGATAACCGGCTACCTATAAGCACACGGCTAAGGCAACACGAGCGTCACATATGGCTCGGGCAACATACTAACTTGGCGTTGGCAGAAGACTAAAGTGAAGACAGCAATGCGATAAAATTCGAGGAGGCTCGCCTTCTAGTTTGAGGACCATCTTACTTTTAAAAGGGATATACGAGTGGCGACTGCTAAATATTATGATGAAGATTAACAGTTTCCATTGTCTTAGCTCTCATTAGTAGCAGACAGTATCCGAGATGCTACCCCATTCTGGGAGGCCGTTAACACTTCTGCGGAAGCACACAACGTATTGACGAGTCCTGACCGGCAACAGACTCGGCGGCAGCATACCCTCTCCGGGCTCGCCATTAAAATTTCAGCGTAAATTACAATCAATAAAGACTCTTAGCCCTCCTCCTCCCCACTCTGCACATCCAATCAAGTTGTTGTTCCGAAGACCAGTTTGTTGAAGCTCTCCACTCAAGTACTAGTCTCTCCGTCCCTGCAGAACTGCTGCACCACGCGCCCATTTCAGACTGCTTACAGTAGTCAAGCCTTGGTCCCTCTCTACAATTTTTACCGTCGACTCTTCATTCCACTATCAAATGAACTATTCCTTGCATGCCTTAGAACCTGTCCAATCAAGCGATCCTTTCTTTCCGTCAAATTGTCATTAAAATCTTTCCTTTCCGCCTCGGTTCAGCTTACTAACTGTACGATCTACTCACTAATGTTCAGCATGCTCCTGTAGCACCACAGAAGAGTTTCGTGGACCACGACCTTATACCCCGAAAGGTTTCCCAGCAGAAATGTCATCTGGTCGCGAAAGCCTTGATTCTATGAATACTGAAGTAAACACAGTGTGCGAAGAGGCAATTAACAAGGCACTCCTAAACCTTTGGAATGGAAGGAGATCCTACACTTCGCGCAGTTCTAAGTTCCTTCTGCCGTGCACTTCACAGTGCATTCCTATGTATGTAGATGCAGATACGAGGGCATGTTTACTTTTTATCGCAGTTAGAAGTAACTATATTTCTGTGGTACTAATCTTTCCACAGTAGCAATAGTGAAGCATACCGGCAGAATATGAAGGAAACACAAAAGATTGTAAAACATGGTATAATCTTCAGCCTTATTCATCTTCCGGGAGAGGGGGGGGGGGGCGAATTGGCAATCAGTAATCGAAGGCCAGTGTCATTTCAGCGGTTCAGCCGCTACTTTGTGCTGGTCGCTTTTGTAGAACTACTGGAGGACAACTGACGGCTCCGTGTTGCACGGTACAGACCCGCCCTGTAGTTAGCGGAAGATTGCTAAGCCCATTAGGCGCCGTCGTCTGTCAAGGCCTAGGAAGGCGTCACGGGGACACCTGGGGAAAAACCGACAGACACAGGCACAGGAACAGCAGAGAAGGCGATTTCTCCCGTTTCTGGGCACGTATGATCTCCGCATGCCACTGTACAGAGCGTGGCGGAGGGTACTTCGTACCAGCATTATCGATTTGCGGTTCTATTCCACTAGCGTACTGGGCGAGAAAAAATGACGGTCTCCGTCCGTACGCTACATGATAACTTCGCGAGATACAGGTCTAGGCTGTGGCAGCAGAAATGTCACATATTCATTTTCGAATACTTAGACTTAAGAGGCCCTCAGACGCTCAATATGTATTGCGCAATAATACTGAGTACAATCAGGAAGAAACGCATTTCATTTTTCGGACATCTAATCAGAACACCAGAGAACAGGATCATCAGGAGAATAATAGAAAAATTGTGGAATAGTAAGTACAACATTAACTGAATTTCAGAAATCAAAGAATATATGGATGAGCTACAGATTACATTGGAAGACCTAAGAAACAAAACTGACAAAAGCAGGAAACTAACAGGCAAACAAACCAGACTGCAAACGAGAATCAACAAACAGACAATAGGAAGGGTGATTTCCGATTAAGAAAGAAGGATGAGATCCGAGAAAAGGAAGAAGTACTGGGCTGACAGAAAACTGCAAAATTCTTTGTGTAAAGTTGGCTAGAGTGGTCCAAGGAAGGCCATAAAATGTAAATAAATACACTCCTGGAAATTGAAATAAGAACACCGTGAATTCATCGTCCCAGGAAGGGGAAACTTTATTGACACGTTCCTGGGGTCAGATACATCACATGATCACACTGACAGAACCACAGGCACATAGACACAGGCAACAGAGCATGCACAATGTCGGCACTAGTACAGTGTATATCCACCTTTCGCAGCAATGCAGGCTGCTATTCTCCCATGGAGACAATCGTAGAGATGCTGGATGTAGTCCTGTGGAACGGCTTGCCATGCCATTTCCACCTGGCGCCTCAGTTGGACCAGCATTCGTGCTGGACGTGCAGACCGCGTGAGACGACGCTTCATCCAGTCCCAAACATGCTCAATGGGGGACAGATCCGGAGATCTTGCTGGCCAGGGTAGTTGACTTACACCTTCTAGAGCACGTTGGGTGGCACGGGATTAATGCGGACGTGCATTGTCCTGTTGGAACAGCAAGTTCCCTTGCCGGTCTAGGAATGGTAGAACGATGGGTTCGATGACGGTTTGCATGTACCGTGCACTATTCAGTGTCCCCTCGACGATCACCAGAGGTGTACGGCCAGTGTAGGAGATCGCTCCCCACACCATGATGCCGGGTGTTGGCCCTGTGTGCCTCGGTCGTATGCAGTCCTGATTGTGGCGCTCACCTGCACGGCGCCAAACACGCATACGACCATCATTGGCACCAAGGCAGAAGCGACTCTCATCGCTGAAGACGACACGTCTCCATTCGTCCCTCCATTCACGCCTGTCGCGACACCACTGGAGGCGGGCTGCACGATGTTGGGGCGTGAGCGGAAGACGGCCTAACGGTGTGCGGGACCGTAGCCCAGCTTCATGGAGACGGTTGCGAATGGTCCTCGCCGATACCCCAGTGTCCCTAATTTGCTGGGAAGTGGCGGTGCGGTCCCCTACGGCACTGCGTAGGATCCTACGGTCTTGGCGTGCATCCATGCGTCGCTGCGGTCCGGTCCCAGGTCGACGGGCACGTGCACCTTCCGCCGACCACTGGCGACAACATCGATGTACTGTGGAGACCTCACGCCCCACGTGTTGAGCAATTCGGCGGTACGTCCACCCGGCCTCCCGCATGCCCACTATACGCCCTCGCTCAAAGTTCGTCAACTGCCCATACGGTTCACGTCCACGCTGTCGCGGCATGCTACCAGTGTTAAAGACGGCGATGGAGCTCCTTATGCCACGGCAAACTGGCTGATACCGACGGCGGCGGTGCACAAATGCTGCGCAGCTAGCGCCATTCGACGGCCAACACCGCGGTTCCTGGTGTGTCCGCTGTGTCGTGCGTGTGATCATTGCTTGTACAGCCCTCTCGCAGTGTCCGGAGCAAGTATGGTGGGTCTGACACACCGGTGTCAATGTGTTCTTTTTTCCATTTCCAGGAGTGTAAATACTGACGGCATGAGAGCGGTGTGGACTTCAAAATGTGTGTGGAATCTTATGGGACTTAACTGCTAAGGTCACCAGTCCCTAAGTTTACACACAACTTAACCTAAATTATCCTAAGGACAAACACACACACATGCCCGAGGGAGGACTCGAACCTCCGCCGGGACCAGCCGCACAGTCCATGACTGCAGCGCCTTAGACCGCTCGCGGTGTGGACTGTTTTGCGCAATGTACTGAAGGAGGCTGCAGAGCTTTAAACTTTGTGATTTGCGGACGTTTGAACAACTGATACGACGACGCCAAATGAATGTAAATACACCAGAAAAAAATGATAGGAATGATCTGTTTCACTGCATTGAGGAGAGTAGTCTGATTATTTTTAATCAGTAATTAGCTGTAGAAACATTCGACAAAATTGGTTAAGTGCTTGGAGATAATATTGCAACTGCGTATTTGTTCGTTTCAGAAGCTTGAGCTCCGCATTCCAGAAATGAATAACAGGACTGCTTATCGATACTCTACAATAATGAATTTCTTTTCAGGCTCATAAATCGCTAACAGCATTGTGGAAAGTAAAACCCGACGAGTATACGAACACTGTAAAAGTTTCTTTTCCAACTGTTACGAGGCCTTCCTCAAGTTCTGTATCCATCATTTGGTATCCACAACAGTGCTGATTTGGGAATTCTTCCACCTCTCATGAGTAGAATATGCCCCAGGTGCTTCACTCTTCTTTCAGCAACGATTCCGTGCACATCATCATTTGAGACGTAGTCGCGGTAACAGATCTTCAGAATTCAATTCAAGCATCGTTAGTGAAGAAATATTGAGCTTGTGTCCAGATTTTTGTCACAATTTTCCTTCCACATCCGTATACAACCGTCAGGAGATTGCTACAGGAGTAATGCCAAGTGCCGAAGCTTTGAGAACATAGTTATACAGTCTAATTGCCATATGCGTTGCATTCTTTGCAAGGCTGTAGAACCTTTGCCAATTTTGCTGCTGTTGTCTGCTTCTACGGCCTTTTTATTACAGATAAGGCTGACAAGTTACGGAAATCGGTCAACATTTTATAGTAGCTTCTGATCCACTATAATTTGAGTAGATAGATTTACACTTTTTATTCGTTTACATGTTCTCTAAAATCACACGTAGGGTTTCGCTACAACTACATCTTATTCCTTCCAAAGATTCCCATTTAAATGCCTCGAGCATTTCTGTCACTCTTGCTTGTGGGCTAAACAGATCGTTCATGATCCTAGAAACGCATCTCGATGTCTACTGCCATACCTATTTAATAAGGCCTCGCAAGGCTGGAACATTAGAATTTGGTCTTTCTAGTGTCCAGTAAGTGACTTCCTTTTAGATGTTCGTCGTTAATTGGCGTTTCTTGAAAGCTTTTGAGAAAATTCTGTACCTCGGTGACACTGGTTCAAATGGTTCAAATGGCTCTGAGCACTATGGGACTTAACATCTAAGGTCATCAGTCCCCTAGAGCTTAGAACTAATTAAACCTAACTAACCTAAGGACATCACACACATCCATGCCCGAGGCAGGATTCGAACCTGCGACCGTAGCGGTCGCGCAGCTCCAGACTGTAGCGCCTAGAACCGCTCGGCCACCCCGGCCGGCTCGGTGATACTGCTCCTTCGTTTCGTCTGTATGACGCAGGGTATGTACTGGTGATAAATTAATTATTAATTGGAGAAATTTCATCCTGCCGTTGATCTGTTCTTATTTGCAGAATGAAAGCATGTACATCGGTGCGCCTCAAGCCACCTTATGGTATGTGTGGGACGGTATTTTCTATACCTGTGCCCCCCCCCCTCCCTCCCTCCTTCCCAACTCTTTCCTTTCCCAGTCCCAAATGGTTCGCGGGAAGAATGATTGTTAGTAAATCTCCGTTCAGTATAGGTTCTCTGTAATTTTATGTTCATGGTTTTTGCTCGAGACTAACATATACGCCGTTTACTGCCGAAGCACCGGGTACCTCCAACAACTTTTCCTCCCCAAAGAAACGTCTTTCTCCGCAGAAGCATATGCGATTTCAGAAGTAGTGATGTATATTAGAACATATCAAGCAAGACGTGAAAAAAAGGTAGTATTGACCAATATACAATGTTTGTGGGCAAGGGGCCAAGTAGGAATAATATACAGTGACATGTGGATAAACTAGGAAAGAGACAATGAACACGAAACAAACATACGATTTCAGACACTCCCGAACTGAGATTAACAATATAGCTTTTAAAAAAATAAAAGGGCCTTCCAATAACGGGAAGTCAGGTAAAATCAATCAGAAACTATGTGAGGCAAAATTGCACTTTGTATAGAGGAAACACAACGCTTCATTTTCAAAGTAATTTGTATCGCATCAAGGGTTTTGAGTGCCCATGTTATGGTTGTGATTGGGCATAAATAGTTTTTGAGTTCCCATTTTACGGTTTTCATTAAGCATAAACTGGAGTTTTGAGTTATGTGTTTTTTTCCTTGGCGCTACTACAGCCAGTAAAACATTTACGGACCATTTTGACAAAATGTGGCCAACTACCATCTACAGACGACTATTTACTGCCCACGAACGATATAATACAGTATAAAATATTCGCTATGTATTCGTGTAAAAGCAATATATGTAGTATAAAATTTTGTAATCTGTGTTCAAAAATCATGTAATACATATAGATGGCTACACTGTCGGCATGCCCAAAACCCAAAATTAAAAAAAAAGGTTATTTCTTGGTAGTTATCAGGAGTCTGAATATTTCCATTTGGCCCCGAATGGAAGCTATCTGCAACTAGTGTCAACATTGACTCCTATTGCTTCCGCATAATGGCTGGTCCCTTATTTACACTATCGACAGATCGTGTCTACATCGACTCATATTGCTTGTGCATATTGGTTTGAGTGGGTGTAAATACTAGTTTTATTTCAGTTGCCAGATTTAACTAAAATCAGTAATCCAGTACTCTACTTATGAGAATATAAAAAAGACAATCAACCGGTCAAATATTTTGTGAAATTATTTGGTTAAAAGTAAGAAATAAAATAGATTAGAGAAACTTTTGACGCAGATCATTTGCTGTCATGATTTCGGGCATCACTCAAAGACGTGTCAAATGTCTGTATAATCTATTTTAGTTCCTAATTTTTGGCAAATCGTTTCAACAAAACGTTTGAACGCCATTTTTTCATTTTTACTTTATTTTAATGTTTTGTTCAGACACCTAATTTGTTTTTTCAGCGTCTTCTGTTTTCGAAATGTCCTGCGTTTAATGCTTGATTCAAAGGAAACCATTTAGGGCAGTTAAATATTACACTGATGGAATTTTTTATGCACAAAATAGCTAGGCCTGGAAGTGATGAACTTTCTGACACTTCAGCAGCTGTTCGTGAAATATATCAATTTTCTCTCAAATCATCATTTTTTCTATTTAACTTCTTTACTTTAAGCATTTTTTTTTCAAAGTTAGATCTCTTGCTTGTCCGTTTGATACCCATTTTGTCCATTTACAGTTCTTCGTCGAGCTTTGAGGATTCGGATAAAAATTGTTTCCTCAAAGCACTAATTATGTTTTTTAATTGCCGTGAGTACTTTAAAGCAATTAAATATTTTTTTTGTAAAACCAGATCTTGCGCTTGTCAATTTGATACCCCATTTGTGAATTTTCCACTGCACGTTTGGTTGTGAAAATACGGACAAGAATCCGCTCCAACATTGACCAAAAAAGAATCGAAGGCAGTAGATTGTCCATATGAATTTTATCCAGCTTTAGGACTTGTAGTTCGTGAACATGGCAGGCCAAATCTGCAGACGAAATGTCGTGGACTGGTAGGTGGCGGTGGCGACAGCGGAAGTGGTCAAGGGGTCCCTTTTTGGGTAGACCTGAGAGAACGATTGACTGATCCTTCAGTTCTCACCATACCTGCTAAGTTATCTCACTGCCGAGACCTCTGCTGTGTCTCTTTTCCTTTTATCTTGAAGTATCTAACAGAAACACGTTCATTTCCAGAACGTAAATATACCAGGGTGATCACCATGACTGAATCTCGAACACAAGGTTCTAACCATGGGTGACCCCAGAAATAAATTCAGGGGATGGAGGTGTTGTTGGTGGAGGGGGAATGGTGGCAAGACTCTAAGATCGTCTTTTGAATTGGTGAGTTTCGACGCTAAAAATTATATCTCAAAGAACTGATGGTTATCCACTCACTCCTAGAAATGTATGAGAATATAATGAAGGTAAATACTCGGAACTCCAGATTGCGGGGTGTTCTCTCTTGACCCCTCCCTTCCTTTCATTTTGAGGACGTTTACTAACTATAGCTAAAGACCATAACAGGGTTTAATTTCGGGCTTAACTCACTGGAACAAGTCGGCACCGGAGATTTAAAGTAGTACACGTTTATTAAATTGGAACGTAATTATAAGTTGCCCCTGTGCGGCATCAGTGATCGTGAAAATGGGTGACCAACGTGATGCAATAGAAAGACATATTAGTTAACGAAGTACTGCAATCAAAAAAAGCAAGTTTCCAGAAAACTCGTGGTGAGCCTTTCTAAAATCTGGAAATACAAGTGTACACCCAAAACTTCCACTTCACCGAGCAGCTACAATGTTAACTGTCGAACATTGTGGCTATCAACTGTTGAAAATATCATGTCATAGTCACGAAGACTACCGACTTGTGTCGATACCTGTCGAACAGAACGGCGGAAAAAAATGTAACTGCTATGGGGACAGACGGTAGTACCTGTTCTTTATATTAAATTTGTGGTTTTATTGTTTTGATTGTAAGAAATGATGTTTGAAAAGCCTGGATTTCAGAACAGTATTATGTAAAAATAATTCCTCATTGTAAGTTTTATTACAAGTTATCGAAGATTGCCACTTGTGGTCTTTATCGGTGCGGGTGGATTGTTGGGAGAGGGGTAGCGAGAGATGGGTGTTGCATGGTTGAAGAGGTATATCTTAAGCGCTGGCCCGTAACTGGAGTGTATAAGATCCATAACAGAAGTGATCTCCTCTTTCCACCAACATACTATAGGGTTCTCCATGGAGCCTGCAAGAGCCTGTTATCCCTTTTGTGCGTGAAGCATCTCAGAATATTGATCAAGTTTGTGGTACTCGTACCAAATGGGACTAACACAGGAGGCAAAGAACGGCGGCACGAATGATCACAGGTTTAGCCGACGGAAGAGCATCACGAAAATCTGATTGGCAGATAATTGAAGTTAAGACGTTAGCAGTCGCCCGAAAGCCTACTTACAAAATTTCAAAGAAAATAATTATGTGAGGAATCTGCTGGTGTAGTGTCATTCGTATCGCTCCCCTATGGACCGCGAAGACAAGATACGACTAATTACAGTGTCCATAGAGGCATTTAAGTATATGCAACAAGCGCGTGAATAAACCCTAAAATGATAATTACTCTCTGCTATGCACTTCACAGACCGCAGCTCGTGGTCTCGCGGTAGCGTTCTCGCTTCCCGAGCACAGGGTCCCGGGTTCGATTCACGGTGGGGTCAGGGATTTTCACCTGCCTGGAGATGACTGGGTGTTGTTGTGTCGTCATCATCATTCATCCCCATTACGGGCGGAGGAAGGCAATGGCAAACCACCTCCGCTAGGGCCTTGCCTAGTACAGCTGTGTGCCGGCCGGTGTGGCCGAGCGGTTCTAGGCGCTTCAGTCTGGAACCGCAAGACCGCTACGGTTGCAGGTTCGAATCCTGACTCGGGCATGGATGCATGTGATGTCCTTAGGTTAGTTAGGTTTAAGTAGTTCTAAGTTCTAGGGGCCTGATGACCTCAGATGTTAAATCCCATAGTGCTCAGAGCCATTCGAACATTTGAAGTACAGCTGTACGGGTCTCCCGCATCATCGCCTACGCTCTGTCAAGGAGTATGGGACTTCATCATGCACTTCACATGTTAAATCCCATAGTGCTCAGAGCCATTCGAACATTTGAAGTACAGCTGTACGGGTCTCCCGCATCATCGCCTACGCTCTGTCAAGGAGTATGGGACTTCATCATGCACTTCACATTGGTCTGTGTAATTTGTATGTAGATGTAGGATGGTCTCCTCGCGATGCGTCGTGGTAAGTTAATGCGACCTCTGCAGTGTTCCCTCCTAAAACTTGCAACATTTGATGACACTATACGAGGATTTTTTTGTTCGGGAATTAGCAGAGATCCATTAGGGCACGACGAACACATTCGCACAGCTAGATAACAGCCTACAAGGAACGTATGAAAAATTCTGAGCGTTTAAAGTGTAGCACTACTCGCAAACAAAAACACTACTGACTTGGCGTGTTCATACGACTTGCTTGAATCCAAGCACAGTAATGTAAATGAGGAGTTTTTAAGTTTTTTTTTTCCACAGTATCGACCATGCCTCGTGGGAGCAGATATAACTAGCGCGTAGCCTGTCTTTATCTCCGTTGTATCAATAACGCACTGGGAACTGCTAAGTAATTAGCGTGCCATGCTGAAATCAGCTGTAATGAAACAGAGCACTCTTGGCGTCCCGCAGTTCTCTTTGAAACGAGAACTTGATAACCTTAAGTAGAAATGAGCTTCCGTCCTAATTACCTAATGTGTCATATTCAAAGCCCACATGTCATGAAAAGGAGCTGCCCTTAATCTCTCTTGTGGGCTAGTTAGCATGAGGTCAACACAGCTATGTTTCGGATCATTAAATCAAATTCATTTATGATCCTGGCTGCCAACGTAACGTCTGAGCAGAAACATACGTAACTTAAAAAGATGGAAGATTCGAAAATGTCCTCGCTATTATGTAATAGTTTTTTATCATAAGTATTTAAAAAAGATAGTGATTGCCAAAGCTGAGTGGAAGTGCTTTCTAGAACATTCACTCGGGAAGTAAACGTGCAGGAGATAGACAAAATAATGTGATCACCTGTACTTACTTTGGAATGGTTTATTAACAAGCGGTTGGACCCCAATTTGCCAGCAATACAGCTGCGATTCTTCTTGGCATATAATGATTGTATAGTCTGCAGTGGAATGTGCTGCCACTCTTCGACCAGAACCCCTTCTATCTCCTGTAGTGACGAGGCAGGCCGAAATCTGCCGCAAGGGTTCGGTAATGTTCAAGTCCAGGGACTGTATTGGCAAGGGAAGAGGCTGCAGTTCAGTTGCATGCTCCTCGTACCGTGGTTGTCTGTCTAGGCTGTGTGAGTGGGTGCATTATCGTCCTGAAATACTGCATCATTGTTGGGGAACATTTGGATCATGGGTGCACTTGATCACCTAAAATATTGACATAATCGTTGGCTGGAATACGGCCTTAGAGAGTAGTGATGGGACCAGCAGAATACCATGGTATGTCTGCCCATACCATCACACTTCCACCTCCATGCTTAACCGATGGAATCAACCAAGCAGGACTTAAGCTTCTTTTGGCGTTCTGCAGACATAAACCCGGCCCGATGTTGGAAATAACGGAGACATTGACTCGTCGGACCATATGAGGTGTTTCCATTGATCAGCCACTAATGGTTTCGGTACAGCAGTTCATCCATAAATATTCGCTTTATGGAGTTCTCGGCGGACAGTGTGGGTAGATACGGGGTCTCGAACATAGCCCCCGTAGTTTTGTGTTGTTTTGACACAATTCGTCTTGGCGAACACTGTTAGCTCTTTAGTTGCAAGTCGACCTCGGCCTCCGAATGCAAATACGACTGTACTAGTCGTAAACATCGTGCAGTGATGCCTAGTCCGTACTGAACAACGCACAGTCCAGCGCGACACCTGACTCACCTGCGTTGTTGACCGTCGAGCACAACCATCCCATTACTACCACTGCTCACATTATTTTGCCAATCCCCTGTGCATCTCATATCGGATAATCACGTATTCGAAAAAGGAAACTAAAATTAGACTTTTAACGGCTCGATGACGATGTGGTCGCAAATGGAGCACAAACTCAAGGCTGAAGAAGGAAAGCAACCCCGTCCTCTGTTTCTTTTTTTTCTTTTTTTAAAAAAAGACAAACAAACAAACTATACGCGATTTAAGGATTTAATGGAAAACCTAAACCTATGATTTTGAAGTATTTGTTTTACGCCTTTGAATGTTATCATTATTTCCAATCATCACGATTGAAGTTTAACCGTTTGTGTCATTTGCAAGCGTAAAAATTCGTGCCTAAGTATATGTTAAACAGTTTAAGCATCGTCTACTATATAAGCTTTTCATGCATTGGTCAACATAGTCTCTACCAACATTCTGCAACATATGTGCTATTGTCAGCAAACCATTCTATTGCTGGGTTCACATACATAGAATAACAGCAACTGACAGTGTAATATCTTTATCTTGCTTTTGTCATACTTGTGATTGGGGAAGAGTTAGTAAAGAGTGTTCAAGGAGATCTTAATTTTTTAGAAATGAATAGTTACGTACAGCTTTATCGTTTACGGAAGATCAGTTTAAAAAATGCAACCAAACAGAAATTTACTCGACTTAAGTTCGTAATGATGACACTGTTCTTTACACCGTATACTGGGTGTCCCAGGAGGAATGTTTAATATCTACATCTACATCCATACTCCGAAAGCTACCTGACATTGTGTGGCGGAGGGTACATTGAGTACCTCTACCGGTTCTCCCTTCTATTCCAGTCTCGTATTGTTTGTGGAAAGAAAGATTGCCGGTATGCCTCCGTGTGAGCTCTAATCTCTCTGATTTTATCCTTGTGGTCTCTTCGCGAGATATACGTAGGAGGGATCAATAACTGCTTGACTTCACGGTGAAGGTATGTTCTCGAAACTTCAGCAAAAGCCCTTCTTCATTCTCGATAGTGTGAAACAAATCTCTTCTGCTACAAGCTCTTTGCTTTCCATGTTTTGAGATGGGTAGTATGGTGGTGGTGGTTAGTGTTTAACGTCCCGTCGACAACGAGGTCACTAGAGACGGAGCGCAAGCTCGGGTTAGGGAAGGATTGGGAAGGAAATCGGCCGTGCCCTTTCAAAGGAACCATCCCGGCATTTGCCTAAAACGATTTAGGGAAATCACGGAAAACCTAAATCAGGATGGCCGGAGACGGGATTGAACCGTCGTCCTCCCGAATGCGAGTCCAGTGTGCTAACCACTGCGCCACCTCGCTCGGTGGGTAGTATGGATCAAAAGTGTAGTAAACGTGGGCTCTTGGATACATATCTTAAGAGCTCCTTGTTCGGTAGAACAGATTTGTTACACAGCAGCCGAGTTGAACAAGTGCTCCAACCTCTTAAGGTGTGCACATAGAGCCAATGTTTATTACACATTTTTTCTTGTTACGGCCCATACTACCTGAACCTAAAAAATTGAAAGCGAAGAGGCTGCTGTGGAAGAGGTTTATTTCAGAGCATCGTAGATGAAGAAGTGCTCATAGCTCTAAAGTAAGATATGCATTTTAGAGCCCACGTTTACAAGACATTTTTACTTCGAATGGTAGTTCGGGTGTCGTGTCCCTGAATACTGACCATTCCTCCTGGGAAATCTTGTACAAATGACTACACAAACTTTGGTCAGGAATATTAGTGCAATTTTTTCTTTTGTTCAGTATTACGTACTGCTTTCTAGTTTACGGAATATCAGCCCAAACATAATAGGACTGAAATTTTGTTGACTTGTAGAAATTAGGAAATACAAACATCAACATGGATTCCGGAAACAGATGTTCCGAAACTCGCCTATGGAACTCAGAGAACCGTAGGCAATGGATCCCAGGTTGATGCCATGTTCCTTGACTTCCGGAAGGCATTCGATACTCTTCTGCATTCGATACAGTTCCGCACTGTCTGCTAGTGAACAATTTAGGAACTTACCTAGTTCCGGACCAGATATTTGACCGGATTCAGGGCTCCCTTGCACAAAGAACTCAACACCACGTTCCTAACGGAACAAAATATACAGATGTTAACATAATTCAGGAGTACCCTAAAAGTGTGACAAGGACATTATTTTTTACAATATACACTCTAAGACAAGAAAAAACGACGTATCTCGAAGGAATTGTCCTAGTGGGACGAAGTCGGTAGGTGTGATGTACATGTGCAGAGAAATAAATGATTACAATTTCAGAAAAATTGTAAGATTTTTTCGAGAGAGATAGCTTCGCAAATTGAAGAAGTCAATAACGCGCTGGTCCACCCCTGACCCTTATGCAAACAGTTATTCGGCTTGACATTGTTTGGTAGAGTTGTTGGATGTCCTCCTGAGGGATATCGTCCAAATCCTGTGCAATTGCCGCGTTTGAAAGTCAATATCCCGTTCTGGTTGGAGGGCCTTGCCCATAATGCTCCAAACGTTCTCAACTGGGGAGAGACCTTGCTGGCCACGTAAGGGTTTCGCAAGCATGAAGACAAGCAGTAGAAACTCTTGCCGTGTGCGGCTGACCACTATCGGGCTGAAATGTCAGCCTGGAATGGCTCTCACTGAAGGTCATCAGAACAGGGTATAGGGCATATGGCGGGTTACAGCCAGGTTGGAGTTCCACCACAGTGAGGAGCGTCTCAAGACATTTCTTCGCTGGTTGCTGGGGCTCAGTTTTAAGCGGGACTCATCACTGAAGACAATACTACTCCAGTCATTGAGATTGCATGCATTTTTTTTCGTAGCAGCACCTATTTTGTTGTCATCCGTGGCACTCCTACAACACAACGGTACATATACGATATCCTGCGTCCCGTCTCGTTGCCCTTCATGGCAAGCCAACCTGAGTTTACATTTCAGCAAGATAATGGCCGACCCCGTACAGCAAGAGTTTCTACTGATTTTCTTCATGTTTTACAAACCACCCTACTGTCGCAAGCAAAGTCGCCGGATCACTCCCCAATTGAGAACGTCTCGAGCATTACGGGTAGGGTCGTCCACCAAGTTCGTGATATTGACAATTTAACGCGCCAGTTGGGCAGAATTTGGCTCGATATCCCCTCAGAAGGATATCCGTCATCTTCAATAAACACAACAAAACACACGTAAACAAGCACCGCAATCGGAAGTATAACAACTACTCGCAATCACACTTGAACAAAACTAGCCTCGTGTTTGAAAGCATGTTGTTTACAAACAGCAGAAACAAAAGAATACCAACCGTTGCATTCCCAGGATAGCCAACACACTCGGGAGTAAAACAAAATCCCTAACTTGCAATGTAGGGGATATGAAGATCGAAAGTATATGCAGAAAAGTGGGTGACAGAAAAGTGGGTATGGCACATAAACACATGTGGTAGGAAAATGCTCTTTAAATGCTCGAAAAAATTTTTTTTTCAGCAAAATACTTTTCAGAGTACTTAAATAAAACCTTAATTTATCGAAATATGATGAAAACCGAAAATCGAATTTTTTCGACCTGGACTAGGGTGTGGTCCCCTTAACCAGCTCGTTCCGTATGTCGACAGCGGCGTCTCTAGTGAGGCCGGATGTCCCGTTTGCGTCCACGTCAGCGTTAGCTGCTTCGTCCAGTGCGAGGACGGTTTAACAGTTGTCTTGCCTGCCGTTGCATTTCTGGGTAATCAGTAGCCGTTGGCAGACTAATGTGACAGTTCTGTTGAACGGCCGTCGGCCTCAGACCGCCAGAGTATATCATTGCTGAGCTGGCTAGTAAGTGTTTTTGGACCTCCACCCCCGTTTAGATAACACACTTCCTCCGCGCTGACTGCGACACATTGCTCGCCGCCCACACTTCACCGACGCTCAGCTGCCGTCGCAGAGCGATAACGAGGCGTGCGCTCGCTGCCTCAGCCGTGACCCATGCACGCGCGTTTTTCCACGTTCGCACGATACGTTCTGAGAGTGTTGCGCCAGCCGGGCGGAGCTTCACATCCAAGTATCAAACAACTATAGTCTATAAGTGAGAAGCGGAGCGATTTCTTCTGTCTCACATGTCATGAACACAGAGGTGACAAAAGTCACAGGATAGCGACATGCACATGCGCAAATGGCGCCAGTATCTCGCGCACAAGATATACGAGGGTCACTCCAAAAGAAATACACACATTTTTTGTAAAAATACAGTTTTCATTCTGCATGTATGAAAGTGTTGCAGTGTATAGATAAATCCTTCCCGCTTCTTTTCAAACTTAGTTCAACCGGTTCCCGTGAGTGGCGCCGTCACAGCACGTCTTCAAGATGGCTGCTACACTTGACGTTCATCAGAAGCAACGTGCTGTCATATAATTCCTGTGCTGTGAAAACGAGACGGTGGGAAACATCCACAAGAGGTTGAAAAAGGTGTATCGAGATGCTGCTGTAGATCGCAGTACAGTTGGTCGGTGGGCAAGCAGCTTACGCGATGAAAGCGGGCACGGCAATATTGAGGATTGTCCTCACAGCGGCAGGCCTCGTACTGCACACACTCCAGACAATGTGCTGAGAGTTAACGAACTGGTGACTGCTGACAGACGGGGTTGGGTTGGGTTGTAAGGGGAAGGAGACCAGACAGCGAGGTCATCGGTCTCATCGGATTAGGGAAGGACGGGGAAGGAAGTCGTCCGTGCCCTTTGAAAGGAACCATCCCAGCATTAGCCTGGAGCGATTTAGGGAAATCACGGAAAACCTAAATCAGGATGGCCGGACGCGGGGATGAACCGTCGTCCTCCCGAACGCTAGTCCAGTGCCTAACCACTGCGCCACCTCGCTCGGTGCGGACAGACGCATCACAGTGAAAGAATTGTCACGCTACGTTGGGATAGGGTAAGGAAGTGTCTGCAGAATACTGAAAGTGTTGGCGTTAAAAAAGGTTTTTGCCAGGTGGGTTCCCAGGATGTGGCTCACAAAGAAACAAGAAAAACAGTATGCAGCGAACTTTTGAAACAGTACGAGAATGGTGGGGATGAATTTATTGGAAGAATTGTGATAGGTAATGAAACATGGCTCCATCATTTTCACCAGAGACGAAGAGGCAATCAATGGAGTGGCATCATGCAAATTCACCCAAGAAAAAAAAAATTCAAAACCACACCTTCTGCTGCAAAAGTTATGGCTACGGTGTTTTTCGATTCCGAAGGACTCTTGCTTATGGCCATCATGCCAAGTGGAACCACCATAAATTCTGATTCACATGTGACGACACTGAAGAAATTTAAAGCTCGATTGAGTCGTGATCGACCACACCGGCAAAATCAGTCAAAAAATCATGGAAGCGATCACAAAACTCGGATGGACAACACTGAAACACCCGCCTTACTGTTGTGACCTGGCTCCATGTGACTATCATCTCTTTGGGAAACTGAAAGACTCTCTTCGTGGAACAAGGTTTGAAGATGATGACTCCCTTGTGCACGCTGCCAAACAGTGGCTCCTATTGGATGGTCCAGAATTTTACCGTGCGGGTATACAGGCGCTGGTTCCAAGATGGCGTAAGGCAAGTGAGAGGGATGGAAATTATGTGGAGAAATGAAAATATTGGTCCTAAAGGATGTATTTATACACTGTAAACCTTTCAAACATGTAGAATAAAAGATTGATTTAAAAAAATAGTGTGCATTTCTTTTGGGTTTAAGTTCAGAAAGAAATTTCTGACAGTGTACGTTTGGAGAACAGCATTGTATGGTAGTGCTTCATGGACCGTGGGAAAACCAGAAGAGAAAAGAATCGAAGCCTTTAAGGTGTGCAGCTACAGGAAAAAATTGAAAACTGGTTGGACGGATATGGTCAGGAATGAGGAGATTCTCCGCAGAATCGGCGAGGAAAGGAACATATGGAAAACACGAAAAGAAGAAAGGACTCTATGGTAGGACATGTATTAAGACGTCAGGGAGTGACTTCCATGCTACTAGAGGGAAGTGCAAAAGATGAAAACTGTAGATGAAGACAGAGATTGGAAGACTTTCAAGAAATAATTAAGGATGTATGTTGCAATAGGTACTCTGAGATGAAGAGGTTGTTGGCACTGGAGACGAATTAGTGGCGGGCCATATCAAACCAGACAGAAGGCCAATGACTCAACAAAAAAAAGTGGACTATACTGATTGCTACGGCACCTGCCTGTGCAGGAGCATTGTCAGAGTGTAAAAGAGCTTCTTTTCCTCTGACCTTTACTTCTCAGCTGTGACTCACTGTGTGTAAACTTCTGAGCAACGGCGTGTGACAGAAGCCAACGACCGTTCTACCGTTTCCTAAACAGTGAATCACGATGATATTCCATGTGAGTCCCAGCAGAAGAGCTGTCCCCTCTTTTCCCGCTGACAAATCGGTTTTCAGCGGCCTCGTAGCACTTTCGTCTTAGGCACCCTACTATCGTGACTGAAATTTAATTTCCAGGGGTAATGGCGGGATGACGTTTCATTTGCATTGACAACGACGTCAGAAATCGAACGTGTAACAGTTTTGAACTCTACCAAACACTGATTTGAAATTCCTAGATTTGCCCGTTCGTTGTTGGTTGTGTCTACTGATGACAATGTCATGTGACCTTTGTTTTGTATTCACTAAGAGTATGAGAACACATCTACTTGTGCGTAAAGCTCTAAATTGACCAGTAATACTAAACAAAGTTCTGTTTTAACCGGAAAGTGTGATGGAAATGTCATTTGGAATTCATCGAGGTTCTGATCCTCAGCCAGCCAAAACCAGTCACCCAAGATTTTCTTTTTAAACGGTTCGTTCCCCCCCCCCCCCCCCCCCCCCCAACTGTGCTTCTAACTGTATGTTGGTGAATAAAAAGCAGAGAAAAGCAAATGAAATTAAACACGGACCGTTGTTGTCCTCTAGATAACACGTGCCCCCTAATCAACTATGAACATGAAAAGTACTTTAAAAAAACTAAGCGAAAAATACGTGCCTCCAGCACCGATTTTCAAGTAGTCAAAACTGTGTATTTCGGAAACAAAACTATATTTAATGCGGTTTTTGCGCCATTCATTTATTATTGCTAATATGTTTCATTATTAGTGTGAATGATGATGTGAATGCAAAGTACTAAGTAAATAAATATAGTTATGTCTAGTAACCGAGTATACGTTAGCATGAGAATTGTGCATTGAGACGGAGGACCATACTCACGGGGAAATTGTAAAGTGCAACTAGCCAATTTATGGGACTGAGAAAACAATATATATATTTTACGATAATTCCATTATTTAAATTGGGAGTTATTTTGATATTTCGGGAGTTACTAAATTTTTTTACTTAGTGATACGGCAATCGTCCTGAATCAATATGTCAACATTTTGCTTGTGAAACTCGGTGGTTGCTGTCAAAGGACGTCCACCTCTTTGTTTGTCACTTAGGTCAGATGCTCCCACCTCAACATCTTTAAACTTACTCGCCCAACGCACAGTACTCACATCAACACAATCACCATAAACTGCTTTTATTATCTGATGATATTCCTGTTGGGCGACACCTTCTGCTGTCAAGAATTTAATGACTGCACGTTGCTTAAATCGCATTGACCGACCGTCTGCGTAGGGTTCCATACATTGCACTGTAATCCTATACACTATAAACCATTCAGTGCTAAGCCTTCCTGCCAACTGGAGTTGTAGAGAAGTGGCTACGGAACAAGCCAGTACTTGTCGCATACCAATGCTGCCAACTTTTGAAGATTTACGAGGGTGGGGGCATCACTTTTCAGTCAACCCTCGTACGTCGGTGAGGCAGGAGCGTTAACAATCGGTCTTAGTGGAACGTTGTTCTCGTGGGTCTTAGATAATCCATACAGCCGAGGTGGTAGGGCATCTGTGTTGCGCAGGTTCCTCTGTATGTCCGCCGGCGATGAAGACGGCCAGCATCTCTTGGTCGTGCGGTAGCGTTCTCGCTTCCCACACCGAGTTCCCGGGTTCGATTCCCGGCGGGGTCAGGGATTTTGTCTGCCTCGTGATGGCTGGGTGTTGTGTGATGTCCTTAGGTTAGTTAGGTTTAAGTAGTTCTAAGTTCTAGGGGACTGATGACCGTAGATGTTAAGTACCATAGTGCTCAGAGCCATTTGAACCATTTTTGATGAAGACAGTCTGATTAGTATTCCGTGTGGTACGCTGCGTCGGATCTGCGCTTAGTTTTCGGTACGTCGTCGGATCTAATAGGTCCCGGATCTTCTGCTCGTAGTCTTTCATCTTCATTACGACGGTCGCACTTTCCTTATCGACAGGCAGTATCAAAATACTCGTGTCGGCGAAAGGTTCTTAATAGCTTGTACCTCAAGGGACGCTTCCTTGTGCAAGAGCAGAGGAAATACGCACTGAAGTAGCCAGGATACTGCGCCAAGCAAAACCACCAGCTTGCAATCTGAAGAAAGAAGAGGCACACTCGTTTCGTGATTGGTTGCCGAGTACACACAAACACGAAAGGCGCATGCACTTTGAGTAGTCGATTGTGACCAGAAAGACGCTCGTGTAAAACAGGCCTAAAGCCGTCGGCACACTGGCCGTGCTGTCGAACGTTAACGTTGAGCGTGCCAAGTTCAACGTGCTGCTGAACGCTCAGGAACGATGCGACTTGTGCATACGGTACGTGGTATACGCAATCGCAACGCGCTCCAGCGGCAGTTGATGGATGTTTCTAGTTCGTAAATCACACTATCTACTCAACGGGCGCCCACGTTAGCTCTATTACATTTCTTCCATCGTCCACGAAAAGGAAAGTACCATGTCCAATCAATAAGGACACGGGCTTATAAAAGTTCCATTACAAACAGTGCGTTACAAATTTGGAATACTTCTCCTCATAAGATAAACATTATTTCATCATTTCCACATTTTAGTAAAACCCGAAGGTCAGTCTTACTTAATCGCTGTTCCTACCCAGTATCAGAATCTTTGCAACATGTGAATTACGAAGCGTAAAAGAAGAAGGAGCAAAATATCCTTATACAAGTAGCGCAAGCTGTCCTGTAGATTAAGCCAATCGAACAAAGTCACCCCTCAATAAAAGGTGAAATTGTATTTACATAACATCAAATATTATAGTCTATACTTATATTAAACTAATAATAAAGTATCAGAACCTAATAGAAACGCGAATGTTAGGGGAAAAAAATTGGTTGTGTCAGGACGCGAACCATGGCCCTAACAAAAAAACTCATAATCAGACAGGGACGCGAGTCATTTCGCTAAACCAACGTGTTACATTTGGTATCTAATCATAGTATCTTACCGCTTGCTAAAAACCTTAATCGTAGATATGTTGCTAACTGAAGTTTAGTTATAAGAAATTGTACCAAGAACAATGCGTTTTGGGTGGATCTTGAGTGTGGAACTGCCTTCAAATAGCCTACTCTCATTATACGCAAGTGACAATAGTTCTTTTGCCACGAATATGATGCTTTTCATTATTTTATTGGAACGAATCACACAGTTAACAACGGGTTTTGCAGTGATTCTCAATTTGCTGGTGCTCGGAACGGCATATATACATATAGGCTTGAAATGAATGCCAATATGGCACCTCACAACTCTGTACTGAAGAGAGACGGCGTGTTTGTGACGTAGGCGGCGTTGTGCCATTTCATTGGTCAACGCTCAGACGCACGCTCAGAATATCTGACATCCCAGATATTGCTCTGCACGTTCGGAAAGACTCCCGAGCGTGCTATTTCATGCTGTGACGTCAGAAAGTCAGTACGCTCAACGTTCGGATGCACGGTCCGTGTGCCGACAGCTGAAGGTCGTGGCCTGAGCGAAGAGGGGCGGGCAGCGTTGGATGGGGTTTCCCCTGCAGCGTGCGACATAAACCTGTTTGCCGATACGGAAGTGTCCTGGAAGCAAGCGTTGAGGCGTATTCAGCTAGCAATAACAGCGTCCAGCGGAGTGTGCGCGCGCACCACAAACCAGTTTGTGTTAATCGAGCGGCAACCCGTGACCTCGAAGAAATTATTACAGCGGTAGAAGAAGGCCAGAAAATGGGCACCTACATCTACATCTACATACATACTCCGCAATCCACCATACGGTGCGTGGCGGAGGGTACCTCGTACCACAACTAGCATCTTCTCTCCCTGTTCCACTCCCAAACAGTACGAGGGAAAAATGACTGTCTATATGCCTCTGTATGAGCCCTAATCTCTCTTGTCTTATCTTTGTGGTCTTTTCGCGAAATATAAGTTGGCGGTAGTAAAATTGAACTGCATTCAGCCTCAAATGCTGGTTCTCTAAATTTACGCAGTAGCGATTCACGAAAAGAACGCCTCCTTTTCTCCAAAGGCTCCCACCCGAGTTCCTGAAGCATTTCCGTAACACTCGCATGATGGTCAAACCTACCAGAAACAAATCCAGCAGCCCGCCTCTGAATTGCTTCTATGTCCTCCCTCAACCCGACCTGATAGGGATCACACACGCTCGAGCAGTACTCAAGAATAGGTCGTATTAGTGTTTTATAAGCGGTATCCTTTACAGATGAACCACATCTTCCCAAAATTCTACCAATGAACCGACGACGACTATCCGCCTTCCCCACAACTGCCATTACATGCTTGTCCCACTTCATATCGCTCTGCAATGTTACACTCAAATATTTAATCGATGTGACAGTGTCAAGCGTTACACTACTAATGGAGTATTCAAACATTACGGGATTCTTTTTCCTATTCATCTGCATTAATTTACATTTATCTATATTTAGAGTTAGCTGCCATTCTTTACACCAGTCATAAATCCTGTCCAAGTCATCTTCTACCCTCCTACGTTACTCAACGACGACACCTTCCCGTACACCACAGCATCATCAGCAAATAGCCGCACATTGCTATCCACCCTATCCAAAAGATCATTTATGTAGATAGTAAACAACAGCGGACCTACCACACTTCCCTGGGGGACTCCAGATGATACACTCACCTCCGATGATCACTCACCGTCGAGGACAACGTACTGGGTTCACTCCAGTATAGAAATGGATTGAAATAGATTGCATGTCTAAATCGCTTGAACTTAGCGTATATCGGCTGTATTACGTATGAGGCAAACTGAAAAAATGCGAACAACAGCAAGCCGAATTGTCAAATTTTAGTACTCGCCCTCACATGCTCAGTACGCACTGGCAATGTTGAGAATGTTTTAGTCGGCCTCAATAGCGCTCGTCAGTGTTTCTAGTACTGACAATACGACAATACATAGTCTCGGGCGATGTTTATATTGACTTATTGACAATAATATTGAAAGAGTGACGGACCTTTAACTGGACCTCTCTCCCACTAATCGCTTCCACGGGCCGGATTGAAACCAATCGCGGGCCAGACCCGGATCATTATTCAATGTTCTTTTGTAAAAGACATGTTTCGATTATAAGACACACATGTTCTACATTTGACTAAAGGTTTTTCTAAATTGCGCCAAATTCGAAAATTCGCATTCAACGTACTGTCGAGTGCCAGAAAGGCTTTGATTAAAATACTTTCTTTCACCATTCAGAGTTCTTTTTGGCATGGAAAGCATTAATTTGATTTCAGTTGGTATGCCTCATCCGTGATAAAACAAAAAGTATAGCAAAATCTTGTGGTTTGAGGCATTATTTCTTGGGGTGGTATCAGATTTCCACTTCCCATTTACTTATTTAGCCAACGGTTCAAATGGCTTTGAGCACTATGCGACTTAACATCTGTGGTCATCAGTCGCCTAGAACTTAGAACTAGTTAAACCTAACTAACCTAAGCACATCACATACATCCATGCGCGAGGCAGGATTCGAACCTGGGGCCGTAGCAGTCGCACGGTTCCGGACTGAGCGCCTAGAGCCACTCGGCCAAAGCGGCCGGCTATTTAGCCAATGGCCTCGCCACAGTAGTAACACCGGTTCACGTCAGGCCACCGAAGTTAAGCGCTGTTGGGCTGGGCTAGCACCTGACCATCCGGACTGCCGAACGCTGTCGACAAGTGGATTGCACTCAGCCGCTGTATGGCAAACTAAGGAGCTACTTGATTGAGAAGTAGCGGCCACAGTCTCGTAAACTGACATACGGCCGGGAGAGCGCTGTGCTGACCACATGCCCCTCCATCTCCGCATCAAGTGGCGCCTGTGGGCTAAGGATGACAAGGCGTCCGGTCGGTACCGCTGGGCCTTCATGGCCTGTTTCGGGCGGAGTTTAGTCTAGTTTTATTAACTTATCTAGCAGTGAGCAGTGGAAGGTTCATCGATCGCTTCCTCCCCCTTGCACCGACTTATACTATGTGATCAAAAGTATCCGGACACCTGGCTGAAAATGACTCACACGTTCGTGGCGCCCTCCATCGGTAATGCTGGAATTCAATTTGGTGTTGGCCCATCCTTAGCCTTGATGGCGGCTTCCACTCTCGCAGGCATACGTTCAATCTGGTGCTGGAAGGTTTCTTGGGAAATGGCAGACCATTCTTCACGGAATGATGGACTGAGGATAGGTATCGATGTCGGTCGGTGAGGCCTGGTACGAAGTCGGCGTTCCAAAACATCACAAAGGTGTTCTATGGGATTCAAGTCAAGACTGTGTGGAGGCCAGTCCATTACAGGGATGTCATTGTCGTGTAACCTCTCCGCCACAGACCGTTATTATGAACACTTGCTCGATCGTGTTGAAAGATGCAATCTCCATCCCCGAAATGGTCTTCAACAGTGGTAAGCAATAAGGTGCTTTAAACATCAATGTAGGCGTGTGCTGTGATAGTGCCTCGCAAAATAACAAGGGGTGTAAGCCCCTCCGTGAAAAACACGACAACACCATAACACCACCGCCTCCGAATTTTACTGATTACTCAAATTACCTCTGTCGAGCTCTATTTTGGAGTATTAGATGTTAAATTGCGTAATACTATTTTCGTTTATAATAAAATTAAAAAAGAAGATTTGTTGCATTCGGTTTTACCACCTCGAGGTAATTAAATTTTTCCTGTGACGATGTAGTGAAATGGAATCTGGTTCAGGCGCCCCCCCCCCCCCCTACCGTTCATCGGTCTTTTTCAAAATATAATCAAATATAGATGTAGACATTCTCGTGTATTCATGGAATTTATGAGTATTTGATACAATTCTGTCTGTTGCGTTGGAATACTTGGACCTGTCCTTACACTGAATAAATCGATGTTCAGAAACGTATTTTATTTCAGTGCCAAACGGTTAGCTTCATGTCCAACTCCATTGTCGGTCTGACCTCTGCCGAATCAAAGAATGAGAACGTGCTACTTAGGACACCACAGCATCGGCTCGCGTTCTGACATCATCGAGCGTTCTGCCCACACACGGGACGAGACAGCTTACGTTTACGTAGACAGGACATTCGACCTCACGAGAGATAGCGCCGCCTACACACGGGGCGAGCTGCAAAATGATTTAGATAAGATATCTATACGGTGCGAAAAGTGGCAAGTGACCCTGAATAAGGAAAAGTGTGAAGTTATTCACATGAGTACTAAAAGAAATCAGGTAAATAAGTCCCAAAAATCTGAAGGCTGTAAATTCAACTAAATACTTATGGATTACAATAACAAATTGCCTAAATTGGAACGATCACATAGGTAATATTGTGGGTAGAGCAAACCAAAGACTGCGATTCATTGGCAGAACAATTGCAAGGTGCAACAGGTCTACTAAAGAGACTGCTTACCCCACGGTTGTCCGCCCTATTCTGGAGTATTGTTATGCGGTGTGGGATCCGCATCAAGTGGGACTGGCGGATCGCATTGAAAAAGTACAAAAAAGGGCAGCTCGTTTTGTATTATCGCGGAATTGGGGAGATAGTGTCACAGACATGATACGTGAATTGGGGTGTCAATCATTAAAACAAAGGCGTTTTTCGTTGCGACGGGATCTTTTAATGAAATTCCAATCACCAGTTTTCGCCTCCGATTGCGAATACAATCTGTTGGCACCCACCTACATGGGGAGAAATGATCATCACTACAACATAAGAGAAATCAGGTCTCGCACAGAGAGTGGAAAGGTAGAGAGACAGCTTCAAGGTAATTCGTTGAACCCTCTGCAGGGCACTTGAACAGCAGAGTAATCACGTAGATGTAGATGTAGAGGTAGATGGTTAACGTGATTTGCTCCTCAGCGGCAGGTGTCAGCTTTATTTGGCTCGCAAACCACACTTTTTACGAAAGGGGACGCTGACAAAATTCCTACCTTTGGTCTATTAAAACACACATTTCTTGCACATTTCTTGCTTTGTCCGTATGCTAGTCCTGTTTTGTCTGTAATATACATAAATAAAAAACTTCAAATTCTTTGGACATGTTATAAGACAGAATGGAATGTTTGATGTCCAGCGGACATCAGCCTATAAAACTCAACTAACTTGGACAAATTCACGTAACATCGAGTATCACAGAAATTGTTTCATCAATTTAATAAGAAAGTCCCACAACGTTTCAGAGAACAGCTAGGTGGGGAAAACAATGGGTCTAGAGCCCGCTACTCACTGTTGCGCAAGTCGGCGCCTCTACCACGCTCAAGTTTGTATTTTATGTTATATTCGCCAGAAAGTTTTTGTCGCTGACATGTTATTAACTGATATTTGACTACAACGAATCCTGTCGAAAACGAGGAGATTGTAATTAATCATCTGTGTGCCGTTGCCCTAAAATTATGTAACACGCGAATTTAAAACGTAAATAACTAAATAAGGAAATTCTTTAAATACCAGTACGTAATTTCTCGTCGTTTTAAAACAACAGATCGAATCAGTAACGACGCCTTTTCGAGAGATCATTAGTGTGCTGTTGCTTAGAAACAGTACATTTTCATAGGGAGTAGTTGTTACAAAAGCACCAACAAATACGGGCGAAAACGACAAATCCAGTATACCGTTTAACAAGTTCTGTTTGTGACTAGAAAGTGTTCTACTTCCTATTGGTTCTAATTTACGTGACGCATTACCGAAATTTCGCAGAACTTCTATTGTGTCTCACGTGATGAACTGTCTCCTATACATGAAGTAGCAGGGAACGTCACAAAACACGTACAGCTCCACGCTAACCTTAGCTAACTCGTCCCATGTGAGGGTGGCTACAGTATTGCAAGATTGAGTACACTGTCGTACGTGAACGGGTTAAACATCACAGTACTATATGCGCAGTCCAACTTGCTGCCCCAAGCGGGGACGACGGAATCGGCAGAATCCTTTGCGGTCGCTCCTAGCATTCCTCGCGAGGAGTTATTTTCAAAGAAATGCGTTGAAATATGATCGATAAACTTACTAGAAGACACTGCCTCAGCTTAAAATTAGTGAAAGGAACGTAAAGCAGAATCAAAAAATAAACTGTAAATGAGCAAGTTTATCACTAACCTTCATTCAAAAGAGTACTGGTTGTTCCACTTCGCTTAGCCCGGTATTACACTGTCAGATTTGTTTGACAAACTTGATTTGTCCAACATATTTGACGAAGTGTAATAGGAAACTTTGTCAAATATCGCCTTTCATTCAATTTATTTGATCAAATCTAGCGCCACGCCTTCGATTTGATCAAAGAATGCGGTCGCGCAGTGTTCACTGCAAGAAGAAATGCAACTGCTTGGAGCACTAGCAACGCTGCATCTGTTTGACGTTTAATGTTGTGTTCATAAACACGGCCGCTAAGTTTACGTGGTGCGTTCCATCAACTACAATGTTGACAGAAATGTAAGAGGCAGTTGAAGCACTGCATTACCATATAACTTGTGGCATGCCGAATACAAAAATAGAATAAGAAGAAGCCAGAGCTTAAAAAAAATCGGAAGCCATTAACCGTGAACTACGGCCAGGATATACCCCGAAGACCTAAAGACAAAAATATACACCTTCTGTAGAGATAAAAATCGCTCTTAGTGGCTGTATTGTGTGCTAAGTAGTTAATTGCCTACAGACATTTCACCTTCAGTGCTTTATAAATAGCTTCACACGTTTCTGGTATTTTGTTCGTCAATGAGCACTGCGGTATTCGAGTGCTACATTGTACTCGTAATCTAGAGTCGCTTTCTACTGTTGCAAGAAATCATAGCGTTACGCTAAGTCTGCCTTTTGCGGATATAGCATTTCTGAGGTGAGTGTTCTGCTTCGTAACATAAGGAGCCACTTTCCTGAGCTCATACCGAAATGGACTCTCGTCCGTTCGCAAGTAATTTGCATACGCCTTTGCGTACCCGAGTTGCAGCTTCCGTGACAAATTTTGTTTGATGCTTTTATTGTCTCGCCGTGAAATACATCCAAGTACGTTTCCTTTTTTTCTGACCCTATTCCAAATATAAACACAATGCAATTGTTGTACACGCAACTACAAAGCACAGTAATAAGTATCTTCGGACATTGTGAAGGAATATGACGAAGTATTTGATGACAGTGTATAATGCCACAGTCTAACATACACGGTCACGACACTCGCAGCACTCGTTGCTACCGTCTGACAGTTGGTGTGACACTAGCGCACCAAGCGGCGAGAAAGTAAGCAGTCATATTAATCAGTTTTCTAGTTAATCGGCGAAATAGTTATCGCATTTTCGCGTTCCAAGCGTTAGTAAATTGTAAAGGGACATGAATGATCATCAAATACACGTAAAAAACAAGCCGAATCTCCCTCTTCAGTGACTTAAGCTATAATTTAATGGAGAAGAAATACTTTCGAAAACGTGTATAATCGCAGCTTACTCTGCTGAAAACAAGTGAATATAAACACATATTTCTCATGCGAGAAGAATATATTTGTTCTGTTGTCTGTTCTTGTTACGACAGATACTTTCCTTGACGCGTACTAAGTAGAGAGCCTAATGTTTCGCATATTCTTACGCTTCAGTCGGCATTCTAATACATATATTCTCATGTAAATGCAATTACTCTTGCTTCAAAAGCAAATGTGTTGAAGAGTATTGTCATTTGTTGCTCAGATGAAGACGTGAAATTCGCTCTTCTGTTCTGGGCGACACTTTTATCATTTTTGTTCTTTTATTATCACTCTGTGTGATAGGTTATCTGCTACGTTAAATAATGTACGTACTACATTCCATTCACGTTTTGAGTGTTCCATATTCACTGATTTAACTGGAAGTATAGTCAAGAAGTGTTAACGTCTCAGAGTGGATATACGGCACCATTCTACAGAAGGTCAGGCATTATGCAGTTTACGAGCAATTCTTTTGTTCTTAAAGAATACTACATTTTCCATTAAATATCCGTAGGTTACAAGAAAATCGTAAATAAACTGTTCTGTACTGTAGCGGTTCCACTTCCTAGGGTCGTCAGGAAACCTAAAAAAACAAATGTAGGTCGGTGTCAACAAAATATTTTCGCATTCGGAGGAGAAAGTTGGTGATTGGAATTTCGTGAGAAGAGTCTTTTAATGATTTCCAGCCCAAATCCTGTATCATTTCTGTGACACTCTCTCCCATATTTCGCGATAATACAAAACGTGCTGTCTTTCTTTGAACTTTTTCGATGTACTCTGTCAGTCCTATCTGATAAGAAACCCACACCGCGCAGCAGTATTCTAAAAGAGGACGGAGAAGCGTAGTGTAGGCTGTCTCCTTAGTTGGTCTGTTACATTTTCTAAGTGTCCTGCCAATGAAACACAGCCTTTGGTTAGCCTTCCGCACAACATTTTCTATGTGTTCCTTCCAATCTAAGTTGTTCGTAATTGTAATACCTAGGTATTTAGTTGTGTTTACGGATTTTAGATTAGACTGTTTTATCGTGTAACCGAAGTTTAACGAGTTCCTTTTAACACTCATGTGGATGACCTCACACTTTTCTTTATTTAGGGTCAACTGCCACTTTTTGCACCATTCAGATATTTTTTCTAAATCTTTTGCACTTTGTTTTGATCTTCTGACGGCTTTATTAGTCAATAAACGACAGCGTCAACTGCAAACAACCGAAGACGGCTGCTCAGATTGTCTCCCAAATCGTTTATATAGAAAAGGAACAGTAAAGGGCCTATAACACTACCTTGGGGAGCGCCTGAAATCACTTCTGTTTTAGTCGATGACTTTCCATCAGTTACTACAAACTGTGACCTCTGACAGGAAATCGCAAATCCAATCACATAACTGAGACGATATTCCATAAGCACGCAATTTCACTACGAGGCGCTTGTGTGATACAGTGTCAAAAGCCTTCCGGAAATCCAGGAATACGGAATCGATCTGAAATCTCTTGTCAGTAGCACTCAGCACTTCATCTGTTTCACAGGAACGATGTTTTCTAAACCCATGTTGACTGTGTGTCAATAGACCGTTTCCTTCGAGGTAATTCATAACGTTAGAACACAATAAATGGTCCAGAATCCTGCTGCATATCGACGTTAACGATATGGGCCTGAGTCCGCAGCTCGTGGTTGTGCGGTAGTGCGGTAGCGTTCTTGCTTCCCAAGCCCGGGTTCCCGGGTTCGATTCCCAGGGATTTTCTCTGCCTCGTGATGACTGGGTGTTGTGTGATATCGTTAGGTTATTAAGGTTAAATAGTTCTAAGTTCTAGGGGACAGTTGACCATAGCTGTTAAGTCCCATAGTGCTCAGAGCCATTTGAACCATTTTTTTTTATATGGGCCTGCAATTTAGTGGATTACTCTTACTACCTTTCGTGGATATTGGTGTGACCTGTGCCACTTTCCAGTCTTTGGGTACGGATCTTTCGTCGAGCGAACGGTTGTATATGATTGTTAAGTATGTAGCTAATTCATCAGCATACTCGGAAAGGAACCTAATTGGTACACAGTCTGGGCCAGAAGACTTGGTTTTATTAAGTGATTTGAGTTGCTTCATTACTCCGAGGATAATTACTTCTACTTTACTCATGTTGGCAGCTGTTCTCGATTCGAATTCTGGAATGTTTACTTCGTCTTCTTTTGTGAAGGCATTTCGGAAGGCTGTGTTTAGTAACTCTGCGTTGGCAGCACTGTCTTCGATAGTATCTCCATTGTTACCGAGTGAGGTGGCGCAGTGGTTAGCACACTGGACTCGCATTCGAGAGGACGACTGTTCAATCCCGCGTCTGTCCTGATTTAGGTTTCCGTGATTTCCCTAAATCGCTCCAGTCAAATGTCGGGATGGTTCCTTTGAAAGGGCACGGCCGACTTCCTTCCCCGTCCTTCCCTAATCCGATGAGACCGATCACCTCGCTGTTTGGACTCTTCCCCCAAACAATCCAATCCAATCCAATCCTATCTCCATTGTTATCGCGCAGAGAAGGCGTTGATTGTTTCTTGCCGCTAACATACTTCACATACGACCAGAATCTCTTTGGATTTTCTGCCAGGTTTCGAGACAAAGTTTCGTTGTGGAAACTGCAATAAGCGTCTCGCATTGAATTCCGCACTAAATTTCGAGCTTTTGTAAAGGATCGCTAATCTTGAGGATTTTGCGTCTGTTTAAATTTGGCATGTTTTTTTTCCTTGTTTCTGCAACAGTGCTCTAACCCGTTTTGTGTACCCAGGAGGATCAGCTCCGTCGTTTGTTAGTTTATTTGTTATCATCTCGCCGAAATCAACATACAAATCATATTTATTTAAAGACAGTATTTTTCATCTGTGAGATCAATGTGTGATTTTAAGAGCGTATTACATAGATTTTGCTGTTTAATGAAATACTGAAGCCATTAAAAATGTTACCTCAGCCGTGTGGTAACCTCTGAACTCCATCCATCTCTGAATCTGAAGAAGACATTCCATCAGTGGAACTGACGTCTTCAATACTGATGAGTAACCGATCAACAACAAAATCTATGAATTATACACTCCTGGAAATTGAAATAATAACACCGTGAATTCATTGTCCCAGGAAGGGGAAACTTTATTGACACATTCCTGGGGTCAGATACATCACATGATCACACTGACAGAACCACAGGCACATAGACACAGGCAACAGAGCATGCACAATGTCGGCACTAGTACAGTGTATATCCACCTTTCGCAGCAATGCAGGCTGCTATTCTCCCATGGAGACGATCGTAGAGATGCTGGATGTAGTCCTGTGGAACGGCTTGCCATGCCATTTCCACCTGGCGCCTCAGTTGGACCAGCGTTCGTGCTTGACGTGCAGACAGCGTGAGACGACGCTTCACCCAGTCCCAAACATGCTCAATGGGGGACAGATCCGGAGATCTTGCTGGCCAGGGTAGTTGACTTACACCTTCTAGAGCACGTTGGGTGGCACGGGATACATGCGGACGTGCATTGTCCTGTTGGAACAGCAAGTTCCCTTGCCGGTCTAGGAATGGTAGAACGATGGGTTCGATGACGGTTTGGATGTACCGTGCACTATTCAGTGTCCCCTCGACGATCACCAGAGGTGTACGGCCAGTGTAGGAGATCGCTCCCCACACCATGATGCCGAGTGTTGGCCCTGTATGCCTCGGTCGTATGCAGTCCTGATTGTGGCGCTCACCTGCACGGCGCCAAACACGCATACGACCATCATTGGCACCAAGGCAGAAGCGACTCTCATCGCTGAAGACGACACGTCTCCATTCGTCCCTTCATTCACGCCTGTCGCGACACCACTGGTGGTGGGCTGCACGATGTTGGGCCGTTAGCGGAAGACGGCCTAACGGTGTGCGGGACCGTAGCCCAGCTTCATGGAGACGGTTGCGAATGGTCCTCGCCGATACCCCAGTGTCCCTAATTTGCTGGGAAGTGGCGGTGCGGTCCCCTACGGCACTGCGTAGGATCCTACGGTCTTGGCGTGCATCCGTGCGTCGCTGCGGTCCGGTCCCAGGTCGACGGGCACGTGCACCTTCCGCCGACCACTGGCGACAACATCGATGTACTGTGGAGACCTCACGCCCCACGTGTTGAGCAATTCGGCGGTACGTCCACCCGGCCTCCCGCATGCCCACTATACGCCCTCGCTCAAAATTCCGTCAACTGCACATAGGTTCACGTCCACGCTGTCGCGGCATGCTACCGGTGTTAAAGACTGCGATGGAGCTCCGTATGCCACGGCAAACTGGCTGACACTGACGGCGGCGGTGCACAAATGCTGCGCAGCTAGCGCCATTCGACGGCCAACACCGCGGTTCCTGGTGTGTCCGCTGTGCCGTGCGTGTGATCATTGCTTGTACAGCCCTCTCGCAGTGTCCGGAACAAGTATGGTGGGTCTGACACACCTGTGTCAATGTGTTCTTTTTTCCATTTCCAGCCCGAAAGAACAGACACCACGCTTTCATACAGTTAATTAGCCCACCGGGCAATGGATCCACCTTCGTCCATGCGGATGCACAAATACGTCCGACCCCCTGTGAGAATCTTAGAGAGCTTGGAGGAAATGAACAGGGAGTACGGATAGATGGGACTCGATGGGAATGTGGATTGTTCGAGAGGCGTGCTGAGATAGTTCACGCATTTGCGATAGCCTTGTGTCCAGGAAGGCGCAGTGGTTAACGCACCTGCCTAATAAGCAGCAGATTCTGGGATCGACTTCTGTTCCGGTACAAATTTTCACTCGTCGCCGCTGATTCCACGTAATGTCCCAATGCAACTGAAAGCAATGGTCCGTTCCTTTGCCGCGCGGGGAAGCCGCACGGTCTCAGGCGCCTTGCCACGGCTCGCGTCCCCTCCCCCCCCCCCCTCTTCCTCGGGCTTGGGTGTGTGTGTTGCTCTTAGCGTAAGTTAGTTTAAGTTAGATTAAGTACTGTGTAAGCCTAGGGACCGATAACCTCAGCAGTTTGGTCCCATAGGAACATACCACCAATTTCCAAATTTTTTCCGCTTATTTTCCTTTCCTTTCTCCCTTTATCCCCATTCAATTTACATACAATCTATGATAGCATCGAAGCGCCACGTTATCTCTTCTTTTATTTTGTGTTTGTTCTGCAACCAACCAGCGTTCAAAAAAAAAAGTTCAAATGCGTGTGAAACCTTATGGGACTTAACTGCTAAGGTCATCAGTCCGTAAGCCTACACACTACTTAACCTAAATTATCCTAAGGACAAACACACACACCCATGCCCGAGGGAGGACTCGAACCTCCGCAGGGATCAGCCGCACAGTCCATGACTCCAACGCCCCAGACCGCTCGGCTATTCCCGCGCGGCAATCAGTGTCCTACAGTGACGTGCGACAGAGCTTTGTGCGTTAATATGAGCGCGATTGGTAGCTTAAATGAATTATTTCTTGCTTTATATCCCTTACTTCAGCTCAAAATAAGTTCTATGTGGTTCATATTGCAGTGGCACGGCGCTAACTTAACGACAACGTGACCCGCAGACTGAGTCATTTCGTCAATTATGTACTGATCTACAAAGTAAGATTCAACCTGTTTCAGTTTTTCAGGCTTAATTAGATTAGATTAGATTAATATTAGTTTCACAGATCATGAATACGACACTTCGTAATGATGTGGAACGTGTCAGGTTAATAAAAGATATCTGTAGAAGATATTACATTACACAAAATATTGCATGACACAAATGTTTAAGTTGTTGTTTTTTTTCCTTAATTTATATCTAAAAATTCAGCCAATGAGTAGAAGGAGTTGTCATCTAGAAATTCTTTTAATTTATTTTTAAATGTTAGTTGGCTATCTGTCAGGCTTTCGATGCTGTTTGGTAGGTGACCAAAGACTTTTGTGGTAGCATAATTTACCCCTTTCTGTGCCAAAGTCAGATTTAACCCTGCGTAGTTAAGATCATCCTTTTGACATGTGCGCCCCTTCTCATCAGCCAAATTCATTGTCCTCTTTCCTCCAAGACTTTTGTGGCCTACGCTCAATCTTAACACTACGGTATGAAGCATTGTCCATAATTATAACACTGTTGGGTTCTAATTTAGGTAGAGTATCTTTGAACCATTTTAGGAACACTTGACTGTTTCATTCATGTCTTGATGATAATCCATAGCCATTTTGATTTAACAATCAATTCACCACAAAACCAGTGTTGCTCCCTATATGCGCTGTAATTAGCCCTTTTATTTTTCCCAGTGGATTTTTTAATCCCTGTGACATACGTGCAACGAAAGCTTGTCTCGTATCAGTCACTGTTTTGTCAGTCCGCCAGCCAGAGTGGCCGAGCGGTTCTAGGCGCTACAGTCTGGAACCGCGCGACCGCTGCGGTAGCAGGTAAGAATCCTGCCTCGGGCATGGATGTGTGTGATGTCCTTAGGTTAGTTAGGTTTCAGTAGTCCTAGGTTCTAGGGGACTGATGACCTCAGAAGTTAAGTCCCATAGTGCTGAGGGCAATTTGAATCATTTTTTGTTTTGTCAGTCCACACTTTTTGCGTCACAAATTCTGCGTTAACTCCTGTTTCGTCAGGGTAATAAGTCTTCAGTGTCTCGTGTCTCAATCCTAGAGATAACGCCTCCTCCACAAAGTTATATCCTCTCTATCTGTAATGTTGCTAATTCGTTTCCTACTTTCGAACTGAAAACCAGTTGATTTTATCAGTCTATAAAATCCGTTTTTTTAAAAGTAGGCAAGTCATCATTATTTACCGCTTGCAGTACACTGTTTCCGGAATTATCAACGTAAACGTCCCTTTTTCCTAAATCACAAACACAAGATTGACGTTTTCTCATCTTTCGTAGAGTTTACGGCTTAGCACGTTTTAACTTGTCACAGAATCACCGGTAAACTCCGATGTCATTGCTGCAACTTCCTTCGCTGGTAGCGACGGACGCTTTTCTAATAACTTCTCAAAAATAGTTATAACTCTCAGTTTTTACCTGTTATTAACGGTGTTCCTCTTTTATGTTCACAAAAGAACATGTCACAGTTTCAGCCACTTTCACCGTACACATGGGAAACACGAACGAGTGGGAAGCACCACAATGTCTACCGTGATTGTTGAAAAGCCGATGGGGGGGGGGGGGGGGGGGGGGGTCGGGGGAGACTTCGAGCCACCTTTTTTAGTACTCACAACTGTAGAGGTTCATTGCTCTCTCCTGCCATTCGGATGTTCCTTCAGAATGACGTAGGTCTATATAACTGGACCCTCCTGTACAGGAAGGTCACCACTTACAAACTGAGGAATGGTAGGAAGCACATTGCTACATACAAAGGCGGGCTCTCCTTCGCACCGTCCATTTATTCTCAGGTGTGTAACACAGGGCGCCATTTCGAAAAATATTTTTTTAAAAAAATAGAGTGGTATCGAACCCACAGCCTCGCATATACAAGTCATTTGCTACATCCGCTACGCTATCATAAGTTTGTAGATTTTGTGAGGTTTCTATAATGTTACTTTACCATAATGAGATTTTCACTCTGCAGCGGAGTGTGCGCTGATATGAAACTTCCTGGCAGATTAAAACTGTGTGCAGGAGAGCTTCTGTAAAGTGTGGAAGGTAGGAGACGAGGTACTGGCAGAAGTAAAGCTGTGAGTACGGGGTGTGAGTCGTGCTTCGGTAGCTTAGTTGGTAGAGCACTTGCCCGCGAAAGGCAAAGGTCCCGAGTTCGAGTCTCGGTCGGGCACACAGTTTTAATCTGCCAGGAAGTTTCATACTTTACCATGTTTCTCAGATTTATTGAAAAGAAAGTGAAAAGCGTTTCGGCGTTTTATGTTCAAAAGAGAAATTGCGAGAGTGTTTAGAAATCAAGCGATCAGAGATGCCCATTACTCGTGCAAAGAATTGTTCAGAGAAAGCGACTGTACACTGAGATTTGAAATAAGAAATACGCGGCATAAGCATTTAGTATAGTGATCAGCAAAACCATTGCGGTCTGCTAATGCCTTAGATCTTAGAACCTCTTGAAGGCCTGGCCATACGGGAAGCCGTCTGCACGCGCTGTCTGCGACCTTGAGCTGGGGCGAACAGGCCGCGTCGTTGACAGGAATGTTGTTGCATCGTGTCTGACTCACAAAGGGCGGTGTTGCCGCCGCGGTGAGCGACGGTCTGTCTTAAAATACAGATTCTCCGCCGCGGTCGGCGGTTGTGAGCGCCTGCAAGCGAATTTTTTTTTGAAATTTTCACACATTTTTGGCAATATTCTGCCACTGGCTGAGTCAACAGAGGCGCGAGGGAGATATGTCGTATCCTTGAGCGTGTGGTGCACTCATTGGAATGCATGCAAACAAAAAAACTTTTCGAATAGGTGAAGAAATTTGGAAATTTATGGTAAGTTCTTTGGGACCAAACTGCGGAAGTCATCGGTCCCTAGGCTAACACAGTACTTAATCTAACTTAAACTAACTTACGCTAAGGACAACAGACACGCCCATGCCCAAGAGAGGACTCGAATCTCCGACGGGAGGAGCCGCGCGAACCGTGGCAAGGCGCCCAAGACCGCACGGCTATCCCGCGCGGCGAATAGCTGAGGAAGTGCAACTACTTGTGCGATAGAGGCATTGCAAATTATAAGAACATTTTGAAGAAGGCTGAAGCATGCACGGACATAACTGCTAAACTGGTACATAACGGTAAATATTTTTGCAAAAATTTTAATTTTCACGCATGAAGTATCATAGATAAAATGAAGTATGGTACAGCATTAAGGACTGGAAATCAGTTCGTATATTTGCAGTCAGTTTACCTACGCATTAAATCTAAACAAAGCCTTGGGATCCGACGTAAGCCGTATCTAATTCCATATTTTGGCTGGGTTAGCCCGTCCGTTAACTATAATCCGTCGTAGCTCCCTCGATCAAACAATTCCGGCCAGTTAATGTATGTGGCGGGTTAATGTGTGGTCCGGCATTATGGGAGGAAGGATAATTGGCCCCATTTTATCGATGGCAATCTAAATGGTGCAATGTATGCTGATTTCCTACGTAATGTTCTACCGATGTTACTACAAGATGTTTCACTGCATGACAGGAAGGCGATGTACTTCCAACATGATGGATGTCCGGCACATAGCTCGCGTGCGGTTTAAGCGGTATTAAATAGCATATTTCATGACAGGTGGATTGGTCGTCGAAGCACCATACCATGGCCCGCACGATCACCAGTTCTGACGTCCCCGGATTTCTTTCCGTGGGGAAAGTTGAAGGATATTTGCCATCGTGATCCACCGACAACGACTGACAACATGCGTCAGCGCATTGTCAATTCATGTGCGATCATTACGGAAAGCGAACTACTCGCTGTTGAGAGGAATGTCGTTAAACGCATTGCCAAATGCATTGAGGTTGACGGACATCATTTTGAGCATTTATTGCATTAATGTGGTATTTACAGGTAATCTCGCTGTAACAGCATGCGTTCTCAGAAATGATAAGTTCACAAAGGTACATGTCTCACATTGGAACAACCGAAATAAAATTTTCAAACGCACCTACGTTCTGATTTTAATTAAAAAAACCTACCTGTTGCCAACTGTTCATCTAAATTTGTGAGCCATATGTTTGTGACTATTTCAGCACCACCTATCACAAAGGGAAAAAAGTGGTCCAACTAAAACATTCATATTTCTTTACGTACTACACGAATATGTAATGTGTGTTTAAGACACACTTATGGAAACATTTCAAGCGGTCACACTCACATATTCATTAAAGAGTTGTATATACTACGTATATGTATCTAATATATACTCAGACATAAGTATCTAGCCTATATACTCTTTTATACAAAACTTTGCATTAATTAATTTCTTTTAAGAAAGCATATGTGAAATCCGCCTACAAGAAGGGTAGCACAAGTGATCCACAAAACTATCGTCCAGTACCCTGCACATCAATTTGTTGTAATATCTTAGATCACACTCTGCGCTCAAACATAATGACGTATCTCGAAGAGAATGACCTCCTTCATTGCATATCAGCATGGATTTCGGAAACATTGTTATGTGGAAGCTAACACGCGCTTTTCTCACATGGCATAATGAAAACCATGAATAAAGGTACTATGGGACTTAACATCTTAGGTCATGAGTCCCCTAGAGCTTAGAACTACTTAAACCTAACTAACCTAAGGACATCACACACATCCATGCCCGAGGTAGGATTCGAACCTGCGACCGTAGCGGTCGCGTGGTTCCTGACCGTAGCGCCTAGAACCGCTCGGTCACCTCGGCCGGATGATTTCCGAAAAGTACTTGACTCAGTACGATAACTATGCTTATTATCAAAAGAATGATCATACTGGGTATCAAGTGATATTTACGACTGGATTGAGGAAATGTTGTTAGCGAGGATGCAGCAAGCTATCGTGGATGGAGATGTTGACGTAACTTCGAGTGTACCCAGGAAGTGTGTTGAGGTTCTTGCTGTGCATGTTGTGTATTTATGACCTTACGGACAGTATTAATAATAACCTCAGATTTTTTGCAGATCGTGCGATTATTTGTTGTGAAGTATTGTCTGAAAGAAGCTGCATAAATATTCATTCATATATTGCTAAGATTTCAATGTTGTGCACACATTGGAAACTTACTTTAAGTGTTCATAAATGTAAAATTGTGCCCTTCACAAAACAAAAACAAAAAACAAAAAAATAGTACCCTATGCCTGCAATATCAACGAGTCACCGTTGGAATGTAACACTTTTTAGGGATATGAAATGGAACGATCACTTTGGCCCAGTCATAGGTAGGGCCGGGCAGGTACCGGAATTCGGTTTATTGATAGGACAATAAGGAAATGCAATCAGTCTACGAAGGCTGTTGCTTAAGAATCACGCATTTGACCCGTACTAGGATGTCGCTCAAGTGTGTGGGGCACATGCCAAACTGGACTGACAGGGGATATTGAACGTAGACAGAAAAGGGCAGCACGAATGGTCACAGGTTTGTTCGAACCGTGGGAGGGTTTCACTGAGATGTTGCACGACTGAAATGGCAGACTCCTGAAGATAGACGTAAAATTGCCTTAGAAAGCCTATTTACGAAGTTTCAAGGACTGGCTTTAAATGATGACTCAAAGCAAATACAACAACCCCTATGTACACTCCTGGAAATGGAAAAAAGAACACATTGACACCGGTGTGTCAGACCTACCATACTTGCTCCGGACACTGCGAGAGGGCTGTACAAGCAATGATCACACGCACGGCACAGCGGACACACCAGGAACCGCGGTGTTGGCCGTCGAATGGCGCTAGCTGCGTAGCATTTGTGCAACGCCGCAGTCAGTGTCAGCCAGTTTGCCGTGGCATACGGAGCTCCATCGCAGTCTTTAACACCGGTAGCATGCCGCGACAGTGTGGACGTGAACCATATGTGCAGTTGACGGACTTTGAGCGAGGGCGTATAGTGGGCATGCGGGAGGCCGGGTGGACGTACCGCCGAATTGCTCAACACGTGGGGCGTGAGGTCTCCACAGTACATCGATGTTGTCGCCAGTGGTCGGCGGAAGGTGCACGTGCCCGTACCTGGGACCGGACCGCAACGACGCACGGATGCACGCCAAGACCGTAGGATCCTACGCAGTGCCGTAGGGGACCGCACCGCCACTTCCCAGCAAATTAGGGACACTGTTGCTCCTGGGGTATCGGCGAGGACATTTCGCAACCGTCTCCATGAAGCTGGGCTACGGTCCCGCACACCGTTAGGCCGTCTTCCGCTCACGCCCCAACATCGTGCAGCCCACCTCCAGTGGTGTCGCGACAGGCGTGAATGGAGGGACGAATGGAGACGTGTCGTCTTCAGCGATGAGAATCGCTTCTGCCTTGGTGCCAATGATGGTCGTAAGCGTGTTAGGCGCCGTGCAGGTGAGCGCCACAATCAGGACTGCATACGACCGAGGCACACAGGGCCAACACCCGGCATCATGGTGTGGGGAGCGATCTCCTACACTGGCCGTACACCTCTGGTGATCGTCGAGGGGACACTGAATAGTGCACGGTACATCCAAACCGTCATCGAACCCATCGTTCTACCATTCCTAGACCGGCAAGGGAACTTGCTGTTCCAACAGGACAATGCACGTCCGCATGTATCCCGTGCCACCCAACGTGCTCTAGAAGGTGTAAGTCAACTACCCTGGCCAGCAAGATCTCCGGATCTGTCCCCCATTGAGCATGTTTGGGACTGGATGAAGTGTCGTCTCACGCGGTCTGCACGTCCAGCACGAACGCTGGTCCAACTGAGGCGCCAGGTGGAAATGGCATGGCAAGCCGTTCCACAGGACTACATCCAGCATCTCTACGATCGTCTCCATGGGAGAATAGCAGCCTGCATTGCTGCGAAAGGTGGATATACACTGTACTAGTGCCGACATTGTGCATGCTCTGTTGCCTGTGTCTATGTGCCTGTGGTTCTGTCAGTGTGGTCATGTGATGTATCTGACCCCAGGAATGTGTCAATAAAGTTTCCCCTTCCTGGGACAATGAATTCGCGGTGTTCTTATTTCAATTTCCAGGAGTGTATATCCTCCTATGTTATGTGGATCGTGTGGAGAAAGACTAATTACAGTAGCCACGGAGACATTCAAACAGTCGTTCTTACCGCTCTCCTTATCTGAATGGAACGGGAAAAATCCTTAATAACTGGGTGCAATAGGACATACCCATTGCCACGCACTTCAAAACGGTTTGCTGAGTATAGATGTAGATGTAGAATTACGTCTTGATCCACAAGAAAAGAAATTAGATACTGGATACAGTTGTCGCTTGGTTCTCTTTCCTTTAAATGTATTCATTTATTCAAATGTAATACTGTAGTAGTCTATCAAAGTGCCCTTTGCTGAAATGTAACCTAGCTTGCCCTCAAGTTCACTGCGTTCTGAGATGCTAGAGAGAGTGTTTCTGTGGCTCCGCGGTGGCCGAGCGGTTCTAGGCGCTCAGTCCGGAGCCGCGCGACTGCTACGGTCGCAGGTTCGAATCTTGCGTCGGATGGATGTGTGTGATGTCCTTACGTTAGTTAGATTTAAGTAGTTCTGAGGGCTGATGACCACAGATGGTATGTCCCATAGTGCTCAGAGCCATTTGAACCAATTTTTTTCTCTGGCTACGAAGACCCAGCTTCATAAGTGTTGACACAGTTCAGATGATTTCTTATGTAGTTGTGAAAAATCTGTCAAATTGTAATACAGACTTGCTTTACTGTCTTGAAAGCAATGTTCTACCTGAAGTGAAAATGCGACTGTCTGATTTTGTTTGTATTTTCCAGGTACGTGGAAAACCACTAATTACAACAGAATAAGTTATGAATAAACTATATGTAGTCTTCAAAGTATTTTGATTTTTCTTACTTCAGTGTTACTGCTAACTTCCCGTCAGATGTTATTGGATACAGATATTGATTTGATGAATTCTTCCCAAAGGCCTCTTTGACCAGACCTAGGAAATAGTTAAACTAGGAAATATTTAACGTGAAGAACTCACAAAACTTTGTCTGCGTTTAGTAAATGATGACTGACAAGTGTCGTAAACGAAATTTTTGTCAACCTTTGCTTTAAAGATGGGATGTGTTTCAACATTTCCATTATGCAACTGTTGGAGTAGAATGCCTTCTTCTCCACCACTTTCTTCCAGCAGTAATAATTCGCGATCACTGTTTTGAAAAAGGTGCGAGTATTTTCACGAAATGTTCACGACTGAGATGGAAGCTACGGTATCTGCCGTGGCAGCGCGCTTGCCGCCAGCACGTACAGATAAAGCGCTATAAATTCTCCATTTTCCCCACACTGTACTGAGATCTGGCTTCCGTCCCAACTTTAAAAACAAATGGTTCGAATGGCTCTGAGCACTATGGGACTTAACATCTGAGGTCATCAGTCCCCTAGAACTTAGAACTACTTAAACCTAACTAAACCTAAGGACATCACACACTCCCATGCCCAAGGCAGGATACGAACCTGCGACCGCTGTGGTTCCGCGGTTCCAGACTGAAGCGCCTAGAACCGCTCGGCCACACTGGCCGGCCTATAAAAACAGTTTCGACTTATTACCTATATTTAGTTCGCAGCAACGTATCACCTAAAACGAACGAAACGTGAAGTAGCCAGTGATCATATTTTTCACTGCAAACCTTTCAAAATTTTTGCTACGTAATTCTTGGAAAACAGGTATCACGATAAATATGTCCAATAGTGACAAAATAGACAATCATCAAGCTATAATGTAAGACTGAGGTACGCAAAAATCAACTTTTTGTGCCAACTAGTTTGCTCAGAATGGAATGACAAGTATTGTACAGTGGAGAAAACGCACAAAAGCGAAAGAAGTAGTTTTTAATTTTTTTTTAACCAAGGAGAACCTCTACCGTAAAACTATCTCAAAAAGTTGACGTAGCTTTGCTTCAGTTACATACGGAATTTTTTACAGCAAGAAATTCGGAAACTCATTTCTCTCGCTCCCGGGCTCGATTCCCGGCGGGGTCAGGGATTTTTTCTGCCTCGTCATGACTGGGTGTTGTGTGATGTCCTTAGGTTAGTTAGGTTTAAGTAGTTCTAAGTTCTAGGGGACTCATAACGATAGCTGTTAAAGTCCCATAGTGCTCAGAGCCATTTGAACCAAGCCATTTTTCTCGCGTACCGCTATCAGCCGCTGTGTGGGAACCACTTGCTGTGTGGTGTCTACATCTACATACATACTACGCAATCCACCATACTGTGCGTGGTGGAGGGTACCTCGTACTGCAAATAGCATCTTCTCTCCCTGTTCTGCTCCCAAACAGAACGAGGGAAAAATGACTGCCTATATGCCTCTGTACGAGCCCTAATCTCTCTTATCTTATATTTGTGGTCTTTCCGCGAAATATAAGTTGGCGGCAGTAAGATTGTGCTGCAGTCAGCCTCAAATGCTGGTTTTCTAAATTTCCTCAGCAGAGCGATTCACGAAAAGAACGCCTCCTTTCCTCCAGAGACTCCCATCCGAGTTCCTGAAGCAGTTCCATAACACTCGCGTGATGATCAAACAAACCAGTAACAAATCTAGCAGCCCGCCTCTGAATTGCTTTATGTCCTCCCTCAATCCGACCTGATAGGGATCCCAAACGCTCCAGCAGTATTCAAGAATAGGTCGTATTAGTGTTTTATAAGCGGTGTCCTTCACAGATGAACCACATCTTCCCAAAATTCTACCAATGAACCGAAGACGACTATCCGCCTTCCCCACAACTGCCATTACATGCTTGTCCCACTCCATATCGCTCTGCAATGTTACGCCCAAATATTTAATCGACGTGACTGTGTCAAGCGCTACACTTCTAATGAAGTATTCAAACATTAGGGGATTCTTTTTCCTATTCATCTGCATTAATTTACATTTATCTATATTTAGAGTTAGCTGTCATTCTTTACACCAATCACAAATCCTGTCCAAGTCATCTTGTATCCTCCTACAGTCACTCAACGACGACACCTTAGCGTACACCACAGCGTCACCAGCAAACAGCCGCACATTGCTATCCACCCTATCCAAAAGATCATTTATGTTGATAGAAAACAACAGCGGACCTACCACACTTCTCTGGGGCACTCCAGATGATACCCTCACCTCCGATGAACACTCACCGTCGAGGACAACGTACTGGGTTCTATTACTTAAGAAGTGTCCCTCGCCGCTGAAAGCCACTGCCAATTGTCACGGCAAACGCGCCGCGAGACCGCTTTCTGTCTGGCCAGGTCTTCAAAGCTTTATTGGCGGTAGATTAGCACAAAATATCGGATACATAATTAGGGTCTAATTCCAGTGGTATAACAGCACCTGTGAACGTGTGCTGCGACCGCTGACTAGTTGCCGCGCATCTGTTTGTTTACATTAGGATCGTTCTTACGATGAGTATAGTTCATTGTTGCTCGACAATGCGCAGAGCGGCGCGGTTCGCTGTCCGCATGGGACGCGCCGCGTTGCGTTTGTTGGGTAGGGGGTGCGCGTCTGCCGTGGATGCGGCTTCAGCAGCCTACGCCGCTGGCGCGAGGGTATATCAACAAACAATTTCCGGTAAGCTCTGTTAACAGTGTTAAGCAGAGTAATATACACTCCTGGAAATGGAAAAAAGAACACATTGACACCGGTGTGTCAGACCCACCATACTTGCTCCGGACATTGCGAGAGGGCTGTACAAGCAATGATCACACGCACGGCACAGCGGACACACCAGGAACCGCGGTGTTGGCCGTCGAAAGCGCTAGCTGCGCAGCATTTGTGCACCGCCGCCGTCAGTGTCAGCCAGTTTGCCGTGGCATACGGAGCTCCATCGCAGTCTTTAACACTGGTAGCATGCCGCGACAGCGTGGACGTGAACCTATGTGCAGTTGACGGACTTTGAGCGAGGGCGTATAGTGGGCATGCGGGAGGCCGGATGGACGTACCGCCGAATTGCTCAACACGTGGGGCGTGAGGTTTCCACAGTACATCGATGTTGTCGCCAGTGGTCGGCGGAAGGTGCACGTGCCCGTCGACCTGGGACCGGACCGCAGCGACGCACGGATGCACGCCAAGACAGTAGGATCCTACGCAGTGCCGTAGGGGACCGCACCGCCACTTCCCAGCAAATTAGGGACACTGTTGCTCCTGGGGTATCGGCGAGGACCATTCGCAACCGTCTCCATGAAGCTGGGCTACGGTCCCGCACACCGTTAGGCCGTCTTCCGCTCACGCCCCAACATCGTGCAGCCCGCCTCCAGTGGTGTCGCGACAGGCATGAATGGAGGGACGAATGGAGACGTGTCGTCTTCAGCGATGAGAGTCGCTTCTGCCTTGGTGCCAATGATGGTCGTAAGCGTGTTAGGCGCCGTGCAGGTGAGCGCCACAATCAGGACTGCATACGACCGAGGCACCCAGGGCCAACACCCGGCATCATGGTGTGGGGAGCGATCTCCTACACTGGCCGTACACCTCTGGTGATCGTCGAGGGGACACTGAATAGTGCACGGTACATCCAAACCGTCATTGAACCCATCGTTCTACCATTCCTAGACCGGCAAGGGAACTTGCTGTTCCAACAGGACAATGCACGTCCGCATGTATCCCGTGCCACCCAACGTGCTCTAGAAGGTGTAAGTCAACTACCCTGGCCAGCAAGATCTCCGGATCTGTCCCCCATTGAGCATGTTTGGGACTGGATGAAGCGTCGTCTCACGCGGTCTGCAAGTCCAGCACGAACGCTGGTCCAACTGAGGCGCCAGGTGGAAATGGCATGGCAAGCCGTTCCACAGGACTACATCCAGCATTTCTACGATCGTTTCCATGGAAGAATAGCAGCCTGCATTGCTGCGAAAGGTGGATGTACACTGTACTAGTGCCGACATTGTGCATGCTCTGTTGCCTGTGTCTATGTGCCTGTGGTTCTGTCAGTGTGGTCATGTGATGTATCTGACCCCAGGAATGTGTCAATAAATTTTCCCCTTCCTGGGACAATGAATTCACGGTGTTCTTATTTCAATTTCCAGGAGTGTATAAATAAAAATCTTATACCAATTTGTAGTAAGTAAACAGAGTCAAATAAAATTACGAATAATGTACTACTCAAAGTACAAATATACGCGCAGTTTTATGTCAACAATCCGTTATTTCCAATTCTGTGCCATGCGCAAAGTCACGGAATAGGGATATACACATATACAGATGGCAGTAGTATGGCGTTCACAAGGTATAAAAGAGCAGCGTACATCTACATCTACATTTATACTCCGCAAGCCACCCAATGGCGTGTGGCTGAGGCACTTTACGTGCCACTGTCATTACCTCCCTTTCCTGTTCCAGTCGCGTATGGTTCGCGGGAAGATCGACTGCCGGAAAGCCTCAGTGCGCGCTCGAATCTCTCTAATTTTACATTCTTGATCTCCTCGGGAGGTATAAGTAAGGCGAAGCAATATATTCGATACCTCATCCAGAAACGCACCCTCTCGAAACCTGGCGAGCAAGCTACACCGCGATGCAGAGCGCCTCTCTTGCAGAGTCTGCCACTTGAGTTTGCTAAACATCTCCGTAACGCTATCACGCTTACCAAATAATCCTGTGACGAAACGCGCCGCTCTTCTTTGGATCTTCTCTATCTCCTCCGTCAACCCGACCTGGTACGGATCCCACACTGATGAGCAATACTCAAGTATAGGTCGAACGAGTGTTTTTTAACCCACCTCCTTTGTTGATGGACTACATTTTCTAAGGACTATGCCAATGAATCTCAACTTGGCACCCGCCTTACCAACAATTAATTTCATATGATCATTCCACTTCAAACCGTTCCGTACGCTTACTCCAGATATTTTACAGAAGTAACTGCTACCAGTGTTTGTCCCGCTATAATATAACAATACAATAAAGAAATGGTTCAAATGGCTCTGAGAACTATGGGACTCAACTGCTGTGGTCATCAGTCCCCTAGAACTTAGAACTAATTAAACCTAACTAACCTAAGGACATCACACACATCCATGCCCGAGGCAGGATTCGAACCTGCGACCGTAGCCGCAGCGCGGCTCCGGTATCGACGTCGACGTCCCAGCAGCAACAAAGTCTATTATTTATTAGAAAATTAGGACGACATGTTAACAATATTTTATTCCTGTCCGGTTATGGAGTAAAATGAATTAAACACAAAGTATCTGAACGCAGTTACATATAGAGACTTCAGTCGTAACTTGTTTCTTCATTTTCACGTAGAAATATTTTTTTGCTATATTTTCGTCGTCGATTCCCATGGTGCCGTATAACATGTAGGAAAATAAAGCGCGTTTTTATTTAACGAATCTGACGTAATTGTAGCACGTGGTACTTTAATATAAGTACCGAAAGTTCTCCCAGGTGTAGACCCAGGAGGAAGTCACTGTACCCATGTCCGAAACGACTGTGCATCAGTAATAGTTTTTTTTTATTACAGTATGACGTGTCACATACCCAGAAAACTTTCATGGCAACTGACTGTGGCTGAATCCTACGCAGTTGTTCAATTCGCCTACTTTTCCATCTTGCTCTACTTCTTTTTCGTTTTTCGGAAGCATTCACTGTGGAAGTCCTGCGAAACTGAAAACAGTACCTTTCTTTATGAAGGGCTCTCCATCCAGATTGCGCCTAGAACCGCACGACCACCACGGCCGGCTATACAATAAAGGATCCTTCTTTCTATGTATTCGCAATACATTACATTAGTCTATGTTAAGGGTGAGTTGCCACTCCCTGCACCAAGTGCCTATCCGCGCTGCAGATCTTCGTGCAATTCGATGCAATTTTGTAATGCTGCAACTTCTCTGTATACTACAGCATCATCCGTGAAAAGCCGCATGGAACTTCTGGCGGAGCTGTCGTTTGTGTTCAGGTGATTCACTTGAAAAGGTTTCAGGTGTGACTATGGCAGCCCGATGAGAATTAACAGACCTTGAACGACGAATGGTACATTCCATTTCGCAAATCGTTTGGGAATTCAATATTCCAAGATGTAATCTCCCCCTCCCTCCTTTGTTGTTGTCACTACTATTGACGATGGTAAAGTTTTTTCAAAAAATACGAGAAGAATAAGATTCATGAAACTGAAATTTTTACATTTTAGGTTCTTATGTTCCAATTGACGTAAATAAATTTGATGTATGCCTGTACAGATTTTTTGTTTTTTATGTTTACTTGCTTCATATTTTACCCTGTCGCACTGTCTTCTGAATTTTCATGTTAACAAAGCCAAAATGGCATTGTTCCACCAAAATAAAAAACACACGTGTGATCACATCAGAGGCCTCACTACTACTTCCTCACTCTGGGGTAATAACAATATTCCAAAGGGTTTACAGATTTACTTGACAAATGAATTTCTATTAATTTATTAATGAATCCGGAAATAAACATAATAAATAGTACCAGATTGCATAATAGAAATTTTAAGTGTGCCAAATATTTCGTAATTACAAATATGTGAAAAAAATTTAACAGTACATGCAGAGCTAGCACATACCGATTGTAACAATGAAAATAAAGTAACTGAATTTAATAGATTTTAGGTTGAAGTGTAGCATATTGTGTATAAAATTATATGAAAGTTTTCAGATAAACAGTTGAGATAATATTGACCTGCCCAAAATTAGTTCTGGTATCGACTACTTCTGTTGAGGAAAAGTAAAGGTAGAGGAAGGTGTCCCTTTACAAAGGGAATATCAAATTTCAGACAGTACCTCAAATTTCTGACATTACCTCTCACCACAAGCAGAGGAAATGAAATTTCTCAGGGCAGAATGGACAGAGTAAGGAACGTACAGATTAGCAAGGACCTTAAACAAGAAAGTATGTGAGGAGAAATTGAAAAAAAAGGAGATTAAGATGGTATGGGCATGTTAAGAGTGTGCATGGGCAGAGACTCCCCAAAATTATGGAAGAACTAAAGATGGATGGGAAAAGACCTAGAGGCCGCCCAAGAACACGATGGAAAATGGGAGTGAGAATATCTGTACAAAGGAGAGGTGTGACCTGGCAGCAAGTGGAGGAAGAAAAGTGGTGGGAGGACCGAGCCAAATGGAGAGGACTCGTCAGCACCCAGAGGCGGCAGTAACTGGAGCGGGATTCGGATATACCTGTAGATAGACTTCTCACCACAGATAGCGTAGTGCTCGACGGCCTTCACTTAACGACCCACAGCAGTGGCGTTTGCGTAGAGTTGTCAGTGCTAACAGAGAAGCAACACTGTGTAAAATAACCGTAGAAACCAGTGTGGGCTGTACGACGAACGTATACGTTAGGACAGTGCGGCGAAATTTGGTGTTAATGGCAATGGCAGTAGATTAGCCGAGTGAGTGCCTTTGCTAACAACACGACATCGCCTGCAGTGCCTTTCCTGGCCTCGTGACAATATCGTTTGGACCCTAGACGATTGGAAAACCGTGGCCTGGTCAGTTAAGTCCCGATTTCAGTCGGTAAGAGCTGATGGTAGGGTTCAAGTGTGGTGCAGACCCCACGACGCCATGTACACAAGTTGTCAACAAGGCACTGTGGAAGCTCGTGGCCGCTTTATAATGGTGTGGGCTGTGTTTACATGGAGTGGATTGGATCCTATGGTCCAACTGAACCTATCATTAATGGGGAATGGTTATGGCATGCTGCTTGGAGACCATTTGCACCCATCTGCAGTCTTCATGTTCCCGTACAGCGATATCTTGTCACCAGTCCTCAATTGTTCGCTATTGGTTTGAACATTCTGGACGATTCGAGCGGATGATGTGGCTATCCAGATTGTCCGACACGAGTCCCATCGAATATTTATGGGACATAATCGAGAGGTTAGTTGGTGCACAACATCTTGCCCCGGCAATATTTTTGTAGTTATGGACGGCTATAGAGAGAGCACGGCCCAGTATTTCCGCTGGGGACTTCTAACGTCTTGTTGAGTCCATGCCGCTGGCCGGTGTGGCCGAGCGGTTCTAGGCACTTCAGTCTGGAACCGCGCGACTGCTAAGGCCGCAGATTTGAATCCTGCCTCGGGCATGGATGTGTGTGGTGTTCTTAGGTTAGTTATGTTTAAGTAGTTCGAAGTTGTAGTGGACTGATGACCTCAGATGATAAGTCTCATAGTGCTCAGAGCCATTTGAAACCTCTTTTTTTTGTCCATGTCACATCAAATTGCTGCACTACACTGGCAAACGGGAGTTCGACATGGTATTAGGCGGTATACATTGACTTTTGTCACCTCAGTGTACATGGCATGGAATAGAATAAAAAAAATGATTGACAGCGACAGGTAATGGACGTAGATGTGGAAACACCTCAAACACAACGCATTCCAGTGCTTAATATGGTGTAGGAAAACCGCTGGCGATCAAAACAGCTTTCAGCCGCCTCGGAATGGATAAATACAGTTCCTGTACTGTTTTCAAGAGTATCTTATAATACTCTTCCTCAAAAATCCCCCTAGTGACAAGTTCAGGGAACAATGATGGAGGTGCATAGCGATCACAGACGCCTCTCCAAAGTAGACAACACGGGCTCAATAATATTGAGATCTGCGGACAGTGGTGACCAGGGGAGATGGCGACAATTCACCCTCATACTCCTAAAATCAGTCCTGACCGATACGAGCCGTGTGGACAGATTCCCATTCGTCTTGGAACAAGGCATCACCATTGGGAGCCGGCCGAAGTGGCCGAGCAATTCTAGGCGCTACGGTCTGGAACAGCGCGACCGCTACGGTCGCAGGTTCGAATCGTGCCTCGGGCTTGGATGTGTTTGATGTCCTTAGGTTAAAAAATGGTTCAAATGGCTCTGAGTACTATGGGACTTAACTTCTGAGGTCATCAGTCACCTAGAACTTAGAACTACTTAAACCTAACCAACCTAAGGACATCACACACACCCATGCCCGAGGCAGGACACGAGCCTGCGACCGTAGCGGTCGCGCGGTTCTAGACTGAAGCGTCTAGAACAGCCCGGCCACCCCGGCCGGCTTCCATTTTTCCGTAATGAGGTTTTTCCGTTACGGTCATTTGCATTGAGGGTGGTTTTGGAATTCTAGCTCGCCTTGCAATGCCGTGCTTATTCAACCATCGTAGTGTTGTTTTGGTGCTGACAGGGTTTGCAAGTGCGACATTCAGTTCTGCAGTGACCTTTTCACCTGTTGCCCTCTTATTTATAGTCACAATCGTCTTCCAATGCCCGTCTGTCACAATCAGTCAGCATTCTGTCACGGTCAATCAGCAGTAACTTCCGGCCGCGTAGCGGATATCTTTCCACTTTCCATGCGTGCATTATAAATTATCGATACGGTACTTCCTGACACATCAAGAACTTCCCACTGTTTGCAGTGCCTGTGTTTAACGACGTACTATGCAACGTCTTTTAAACGTACGTGCTTGTCTGAAGGGCACTGCCGGCCGCGGTGGTCTAGCGGTTCTAGGCGTTCAGTCCGGAACCGCGCGACTGCTACAGTCGCAGGTTCGAATCCTGCCTCGGGCATGGATGTGTGTGATGTCCTTAGGTTGGTTAGGTTTAAGTAGTTCTAAGTTCTAGGGGACTGATGACCACAGATATTAAGTCTCATAGTGCTCAGCAGTGGTAAACTCAAACACTGCAAAATACACTCCTGGAAATTGAAATAAGAACACCGTGAATTCATTGTCCCAGGAAGGGGAAACTTTATTGACACATTCCTGGGGTCAGATACATCACATGATCACACTGACAGAACCACAGGCACATAGACACAGGCAACAGAGCATGCACAATGTCGGCACTAGTACAGTGTATATCCACCTTTCGCAGCAATGCAGGCTGCTATTCTCCCATGGAGACGATCGTAGAGATGCTGGATGTAGTCCTGTGGAACGGCTTGCCATGCCATTTCCACCTGGCGCCTCAGTTGGACCAGCGTTCGTGCTGGACGTGCAGACCGCGTGAGACGACGCTTCATCCAGTCCCAAACATGCTCAATGGGGGACAGATCCGGAGATCTTGCTGGCCAGGGTAGTTGACTTACACCTTCTAGAGCACGTTGGGTGGCACGGGATACATGCGGACGTGCATTGTCCTGTTGGAACAGCAAGTTCCCTTACCGGTCTAGGAATGGTAGAACGATGGGTTCGATGACGGTTTGGGTGTACCGTGCACTATTCAGTGTCCCCTCGACGATCACCAGAGGTGTACGGCCAGTGTAGGAGATCGCTCCCCACACCATGATGCCGGGTGTTGGCCCTGTGTGCCTCGGTCGTATGCAGTCCTGATTGTGGCGCTCCCTGCACGGCGCCTAACACGCTTACGACCATCATTGGCACCAAGGCAGAAGCGACTCTCATCGCTGAAGACGACACGTCTCCATTCGTCCCTCCATTCACACCTGTCGCGACACCACTGGAGGCGGGCTGCACGATGTTGGGGCGTGAGCGGAAGACGGCCTAACGGTGTGCGGGACCGTAGCCCAGCTTCATGGAGACGGTTGCGAATGGTCCTCGCCGATACCCCAGGAGCAACAGTGTCCCTAATTTGCTGGGAAGTGGCGGTGCGGTCCCCTACGGCACTGCGTAGGATCCTACGGTCTTGGCGTGCATCGGTGCGTCGCTGCGGTCCGGTCCCAGGTCGACGGGCACGTGCACCTTCCGCCGACCACTGGCGACAACATCGATGTACTGTGGAGACCTCACGCCCCACGTGTTGAGCAATTCGGCGGTACGTCCACCCGGCCTCCCGCATGCCCACTATACGCCCTCGCTCGAAGTCCGTCAATTGCACATACGGTTCACGTCCACGCTGTCGCGGCATGCTACCAGTGTTAAAGACTGCGATGGAGCTCCGTATGCCACGCAAACTGGCTGACACTGACGGCGGCGGTGCACAAATGCTGCACAGCTAGCGCCATTCGACGGCCAACACCGCGGTTCCTGGTGTGTCCGCTGTGCCGTGCGTGTGATTATTGCTTGTACAGCCCTCTCGCAGTGTCCGGAGCAAGTATGGTGGGTCTGACACACCGGTGTCAATGTGTTCGTTTTTCCATTTCCAGGAGTGTAGTATTACATGCGTAGACAGGCCACGACAATAGTAATGAAGAATCTCCCTGTAGAGGATGTACAGGAATGACAGCAATTGTGCGAGTGCAGATCAGTGACATATGAAGATTTGGGTGGGATCTACAGGCTTGCTCCGGTTCACTACCATTCGCAATTCCGAATACATTTCATCCAGAAAATACGTCGGCCATCTTGTTTATGGAAGCATCCACTGTATGAGCTCAACAATTTGCCCACCTTCGAATTCACCTATCCCCGACATCATGCACTCACAGCTGCGCAGGACACTGTCCAGATCACGATTAACTGTAACACGTTCAGCGTACCGAGGAGATTGCACAGTGCTGCTCGATGTCAAACACAACAGCATAACGTCCAGGATTGGCTAGCACCTGCGTTTATGTTACAGCCTGTATTTCTCTCGTTGTTTCCAAATTTCTGTCCAACCTCTGAATTTGTTTATAGGACAGCTACCACAGCAACAGCCAGTCAGGCAGTGAGCTTCGTCACGTCTTTTGTCTCTTCAACGTCGCCATAACGCTCTGATACTACAAGTTCTAGTTACAACAGTTAACTGCAGCTTTAAGCCAGTTATTTGACAATGTGCTCCTTGTTTATTCTGTGCGACAGAATGTCGGAATGTAGTTACGAAAATGCGCAGGAAATTGATACGGCTATCAACATCCCGCTAAGCGAACGCACTACCGCTTGTCGCTTGTGAACGTTCCCGGAACTAGACTGCACATCTGTTGCTGCCGGAGCCAATTGTGTGCGCTGGTTAAGACGAAGTGCCCACATCGCGCCTTTCAAGTTCCACTGTCAGTCATTGTGTCAGTTTGATCGAGGTCCGGATGGCCTTCCAGTTCGATTTTACAAGAGTAATCTGCGACATTGGCCACTTACCTAGCTTGCATTTATCGTGAATCTCTCGCCCTGAAAAAAGCGCAAGTGACTCCTGTTCGTAAGAAAGGTAAAAGAACGGACCCTTAAGATTACAGACCAATGTCCCTAACTTCTGTCTGTTGCAGACTCCTTGAACACATTCTCAGTTCGAATATTATAAACTTTCTTGAGGCTAAGCACTTATGTACACGAATAATCAATGTTTTAAAAAGCAATGTTTATGCTACGTATCTGTTATGATGAAATATTGAAGAAGTGTCTACGAATATGTATATGTATAATAAGGTAAGGAATAATGAGTAGTGGTTAGGGACTCTGATTTGTGGAAAAGGATGTTGGAAACCAAGAATCGTACTTTAAGAATTATGAAATGTGTGTACATGCGTGAATGTATTACAAGGCTGACGAAAATTTTTTGGACACTGTTATATTTATAGGATTTTATTTTCTACACATTTGTAACGCAAATTCTCAACCTGTAAAAATATTTTTATATGAAACATCCCCTTAGAAAAATTATAAAAGACTGTGCTTAAACTGAAACACAATATTTTTAGCGCAACGCAATCTGACTTTCAATAATCCCTACAAAAGAATGGCCCTGACTAACATTAACCTATACCTTTCACAAATCACTTACCTCACCAAAAATCTTCGTTTCTCGAACTACTGCAATACAGCGAGCACCACTACTGCCAGCTAAATAAAAGATTCAAACTACGGAAGGCACTAACTAATGATAGGTATAGTTAGCAAAAGAAAGATTTTAATAGAGAACAAACAATGTATTTACCTTAATAGTCATAATATATATAGCAGTCCATGACATCCGTTCTTACAAATTTCAAAAATCCGCTATCTCTCTCCCCACATCCACCACTGCTGGCGGCTCACCTCCAACTGCGCAACGCTAAGCACTGTTCACATCCAGCTGCCGCTGCCCAACACTACAATGGCAGACAACAATGCAAACCAGCCACAGACTGCACTCAGCACAGCCAGTGATTTTCATACAGAGCGCTACGTGGCGTTACCAATAAAAAAAACTAAACAGCGTACTTACACATTGAAAGCTGTTAACGAAGGTAAGAGCATGTAAAATAAGCTCACAGAGATGACAGTGGCTGGAAGACTTCTTAAATGATAGAACCCAGTATGTTGTACTCAACGAAGATTGCTCATCAGAATCAAGGGTATCGCCAGGATTGCCCCAGGGAAGTGTGATGGGACCGCTGTTGTTTTCTATACAGACAAATGATCTGGCGGACAGGGTGGGCAGTAATGTGCTATTGTCCGCTCATGAAGCCGTGGTGTACGATAAGGTGTCAACTTTGAGTGACCGTAGGAAGATACAAGACGACTTAGACAAAATTTCCAGTTGGTGTGATGAATAGCAGCTAGTCCTGAACGTGGAAAAATGTAAGTTAATGCGGATGAGTTGGAAGAACAAACCTATAATATTCGGATACGGTGTTACTAGTGTCCAGGTTAGCACAGTCAAGTGGTTTAAATATCTCGGCGTAACGTCGCAGAGCGATACGAGATGGAACGAGCATGTGAATACTGTGGTAGGCAAGGCAAATGGTCGACTTCGATTTATTCGGGGAATTTTAGAAAAAGTGGTTCACATGTAAAGGTGACCGCATATAGGAAGCCGGTGCGACCTATTCTTGAGTACTGCTCGAATGTTGGGGATCCGTGACGGGTCGGATTGAAGGAAGACACTGAAGCAATTCAGACGAGGGCTCCTAGATTTGTTACCGGTGCGTCGAACAAAACATAATTGTTACGGAGATGCTGGGAAGGGGGCATTGATTTCGAGAAACACTATTAAGAAAATTTAGAGAACCGGCATTTGAAACTGACCTCCTAAACGATTCTGCTCCTGCCAAAGTACATCGCGCGTAAGGGCCACGAAGATAAGATACCAGAAATTAAGGCTCATACTGAGGCGTACAGATGTCGTTTTCCCTCGCTCTATTTGCGAGTAACAGTAGTGGTTCAAGGTACGCTCTACCACGCACGTTATGATGAGTTTAGGAGTATCTATGTAGAAGTAAAAAATGGAGAGGTACACTGTTACCATTTTCAGATCGTCGTAGCTTTTAAGGATTTGGAAAAAGTCTCTCATATAGGTCACAGAAAAAAACTATGGAGCATAATAAAGAAAATAGGGTACGCTTTGCATTTAGTAGACACCATACGAAAACACTGACCTGCAAAAAGGAATATATCTTCAAGGAAAATAGCCAAACAGTACTATAACCACAAAGAAAAAATACTTTTACAGGAAGGGATCACCACAAGAACAAAACTAATGGTGAACGACATAATAGTAAAACAGGGTCGTCATATTAATTACTTGTGATGTAATATCACGTACGAGCATGACAAAGATATAGAGAAGAAAGTGGCAAAATTAGGAAACGTGTGGAACAAAAAACGGGCATGAAAGTCCTGACAGATTAAAACTGTTTGCCGGCACACAATTGTAACCTGCAGGGAAGTTTCACATCAGCGCACACTCCGCTGCAGAGTGAAAATTCATTCTGGAAACATTCCTGAGGCTGTGGCTATGCCTCTCGGTACCCTTTCTTCGGAGGAGTGCCAGCCCCAGAACATTACGCAGGAGAACTTCTGTGTAGTTCGGAAGGTACTGGCAGAAGAAACGTTTTGAGGGCAAATCCTCAGTCAAATTGGGTAGCTCAGCCGGCAGAGCACTTGCCCAAGACAAGGATAGGTCCATAGTTCGAGTCAAGGGCCGGAATACAGTTTTATTCTGCCAGTAATTTTCACATCAGCGCACATTCTGGAATGAACGGGTACTTCAGAAACAAAACACACGAATTAAGTTTTATAAAGTAATGGATGTCCTCAACCACTCTACGGAAGTGAGATGTGGGTCATTTACAGGCGACAAGAAATTGAGATCCATACGGCTGAAGTGAGATTTCTTAAGGCTGCGAAAGGCTATACCGGAGTAGGTCGACGAAGAAGTAGACATTAGGAAAGATTTAAATATAATGTAAGAAACAAAACTGAAGACAGCCTCAGAAAACTGAGTTAACGCATCGACGGAATGAACTGTGGGAGACTACCTTACAAAATCAGAAATCACAATTCGTTAGGCCGACGAGAGTTTGGAAAGAACGAGGAGAAGTGGGCCTCTGCAACAGGCAAAAGCCTATTACTTGAAATGTAGAAAGAGAAGGAGTGTTCAGAATGAGAATTTCACTCTGCAGCTGAGTGTGCGCTGATATGAAACTTCCTGGCATATTAAAACTGTGTGCCGGGTCGAGACTCGAACTCAGGACGTTTGCCTTTCGTGGGCAAGTGCTCTACCGACTGAGCTACCCAAGCACGACTCACGTTCCGTCCTCACAGCTTTGCTTCTGCCAGTACCTCGTCTCCTACCTTCCAGACTTTACAGAAGCTCTCCTGCGAACCTTGCAGAACTAGCACTCGCGAAAGAAAGGATGTTGCGGAGACATGGCTTAGCCACAGCGTGGGGGATGTTTCCGGAATGAGAATTTCACTCTGCAGCGGAGTGTGCGCTAATATGAAACTTCCTGGCAGATTAAAACTGTGTGCCGGACCGAGAGTCGAACTCGGGACCTTTGCCTTTCGCGGGCAAGTGCTCTACGACTGAGCTACCGAAGCACGACTCACGCCTCGTCCTCACTGCCCGCGTAAGGCAAAGGTCCCGAGTTCGAGTCTCGGTCCGGCACACAGTTTTAATCGGCCAGGAAGTTTCAGAAGAAGTGTTGATGGTTAATTCTCCCCGGAAAAATTCTACAGTGAAGGGCTGCAGAGATGGAAGGATGACCGCCCCTGCTTGTCTCCTTTGTACACTATGCCTTTTACAGTGCCTTTGCTTCATATTTTGAAGTGTTTATAAAAAGTGAATGTCATTGTTACGGGGGCAGCATGTATACGGTGAAGTGAATTACCATTAGCCCTAAGAGACGTCCTGGCCATCAGAATAGTAAGTCAACACATGCTACCAAAGGCAGACACAACAGACTGTTGCATGGAGCCATTCACTGACTGACTGTTCTTTGTTCTGTTTTGCGTGGCTGCCCCGAGTTTACGGCTTCGGGCAGGAAGTTGCGCGTTAACCGCCGGACAGGAGTGATGGGCGCTGCAGTCATGGTGTTCTTTGGCCACTTGGGAGTAGAACGTGAGGCAGCGGACGTGAACCAGAAGGCGCTATTGAAATGTAACACTACTGTTGTTTTGAAATTTGTCGCATGTAAAAACACAGCCAACTCAGAATTTGTACAAGTACTTTGTCGGTCGCGAGCTTTTAAAGGAACAGTGCCGAAAAATAATGTGAAGATTTTTCTTGGATTTTCGTAATGGCTTGACAGTCCCTCGAATCGCTTGGTTCAACTTTTACTAATCACCTTCAGAAAAAGACTTTACAATTTGTTTGCGAAATTTCGTCGCGGTCGTATTTCTTTCAATGATGAGTTTCGTGAAGGTCGGCCAAAATCTGTTTTATTACAAAAACATGATTGAAGAAGATCGGATTGTTACCTACCATAGGATAAAGGCATCCTTAAGTATATCTAAGACTGCAGTACATTCTATTTTACGCGAACAAAAGTACAGAAGGTACGAGAATACTGATGAAGTTTTTGTAGTTTTCAACACCTCGTTACTTTTCGAGAAAAGCAGTGAAAGGTGGAAGGGCAAATTTTTCTGTTATTTGCTTATTTTATTCTATATTTTGAGTCTGTGTATCTTGAAACGCAAAAGTGTGAAGAAATCTTAGAACTTTTCAGTCTTTTTTTTTTTTTTAGCGGTGACCATCAACCCTACTCCCTCTTCCAGACAATGATATGCGCCGTGATATTTATCTCTCCCCTCAGCTTAAATCTTAACTATTACACGTCAGGGGTCCTCTCTTCTTTTCCCTCTCCATGCACCCCCGTCCCTTCGCTCTTGTTACCACTACCCTACCCACACACCAAACTCCTCCTCACCCTCTCACTTTCCCACCTTCTGTGTTCCACTATACGCACCAACCCGAGCTTTTTGAAAAATTAAACCTCACATTTGACCGTGTACTGCTATATTTGTCTTTAGTACCATCCAGATTTCGACTTTATGCCGTTATCAAGTACAATACTAAAAGTTATTAGACCGTTATTATGCCATATTTGCTAAGGCAGTCCAAAGCATGTAAACAATTTTAACACATGGTTTTAAGACGTAACTGTCAGTTTGCACATACTTTTCTCATGTTAAACTCGGTATGTAAAATTGAACTTACACGTTCTTTGTCAGTTCCAACAGTTTCAGGAATCGATCGAATACTCAACTTCCATTTTCGATATTTCCATCCGTTTTATATGTCTAAGGGCGTACCGGGCGTGACTCATCTTCAACGTCTTCTCGGTCACTTTTGAAACGCTTCAACAGCTTAAAAACTAGCGTATGCGATAAACAGTCTCCGCAATAGACATTTTTAGTAACAAATAGGTTTCAGTAGCAATTTTTCCATGTTTCATGACACGTCGTTGCTCTATTATTGCATTTATATTTCCGGCAAAACAAAATAACAGCTCTTACACAAGCGAAGGCCATGGCCAGACTGATTTGTCTACAAACGCCAAATTGGAGGTCCATCTTTGGCGCATACGTATTTATTCTATGACAGCATCAGTCCAGTTATTTTACAGCCATGCCTCGTATACAGAGTGGTCCATTGATAGTGACCTGGCCAAATATCTCACGAAATAAGCATCAACAAAAAAACTGCAAAGAACGAAACTCGTCTAGCTTGAAAGGGGAAACCATATGGCGCTATGGTTGGCCCGCTAGATGGCGCTGCCATAGGCCAAACGGTTACCAACTGCGTTTTTTTTTTAAATATGACCCCCATTTTTTATTACATACTCGTGTAGTTCGTAAAGAAATATGAATGTTCTAGTTGGACCACTTTTTTCGCTTTGTTACAGATAGCGCTGTAATAGTCACAAACGTATAAGTACGTGGTACCACGTAACATTCCGCCAGTGCGGACGGTATTTGCTTCGTGATACATTATCCGTGTTAAATTGGACCGCTTACCAATGGCGGAAAAGGTCGATATCATGTTGTTGTATGGCTATGGTGATGAAAATGCGCAACGGGCGTGTGCTATGTATGCTGCTCGGTATCCCGGACGACATCATCCATGTGTCGGGACCGTTCGCCGGATAGATACGTTATTTAAGGAAACAGGAAGTGTTCAGTCACATGTGAAACGTCAGCCACGACCTGCAACAAATGATGATGCCCAAGCAGATGTTTTAGACGCTGTCGCGGCTAATCCGCACTTCAGTAGCAGACAAATTGCGCGAGAATTGGAAATCTCAAAAACGGCGGTGTTGAGAATGCTGCATCAACATCCATTGCACCTGCACCATATTTCTATGCACCAGGAATTGCATGGCGACTACTTTGAACATCGTGTACAGTTCTGCCACTGGACACAAGAGAAATTACGCGACGATGACAGATTTTTTGCACGCGTTCTATTTAGCGACGAAGCCTCATTCACCAAAAGCGGTAACGTAAACCTGCATAATATGTACTATTGGGCAACGGAAAATCCACGATAGCTGCGACAAGTGGAACATCAGCAACCGTGGCGGATTAATGTATGGTGCGGCATTATGGGAGGGAGGGTAATTGGCTCCCATTTTATCGACGGATGGCGCAATGTATGCTGATTTCCTACGTAATGTTCTACCAATGTTACTACAAGATGTTTCACTGCAAGACAGAATGGCGAGGTACTTGCAACATGATGGATGTGCGGCACATAGATCACGTGCGTTTGAAGCGGTATTGAACAGCATATTTCATGACAGGTGGATTGGTCGTCGAAGCACCATACCATGGCCCGCACGTTCACCGGATCTGACGTTCCAGGATAGAAATCTGTGGGGAAATCTGAAGGGTATTTGCTATAGTGATCCACAGACATAGCCTGACAACATGCGTCAGTACATTGTCAATGCATGTGCGAACATTACGGAAGGCGAACTATTCGCTGTTAAGAGGAATGTCGTTACACGTATTGCCATCATTTTGAGTATTTATTGCGTTAATGTGATATTTACAGGTAATCACGCTGTAACAGCATGCGTTCTCAGAAATGATAAGTTCACAAAGGTATATGATCACATTGGAACATCCGAAATAAAATGTTCAAACGTACCTACGTTCTGTATTTTAATTACTAAACCTACCTGTTACCAACTGTTCGTCTAAAATGTGAGCCATATATTTGTGACTATTAACAGCGGCATCTATCACAAAGCGAAAAAAGTGGTCCAACTAAAACATTCATATTTCTTTACGTACTACACGAATATGTAATTAAAAATGGGGTTTCGCATTTAAAAAAAGCAGTTGATATTTGTTTGACCTATGGCAGCGCCATCTAGCGGGCCAACCATAGCGCCATCTAGTTTCCCCCTTCAAGCTAGACAAGTTTCGTTCTTTGAATTTTTTTTGTTTGACGCTTATTTCGTGAGACATTTAGACCGGTGACGATCATTGGACCATCCTCTATATTTTCGTTTCTTTAGCTGCCCTTCTTTGAATTTTAATTTAAAATAAAAATAATAGTCCTAATCCTTTTCTCATTCTTGTTATACTTTTTTAAAATTCCCTTGGTTGAAGAGCGGTACATTATACCATCGACAATGCACCCTGACCTCACGAGGCTGGTGAAATAACAATTCACTATACGGAATCATCGCTCTCGCTGACAGCACGTGTCGCTGATGAGACGAAGGACAGCCGGTGCCGCCCCTACGTGACACGCCACGCCGTGCTTAGTCCCTCCGGCAGCTAACGCTGTCCGAGCCATGGTCTCCAACTGCCAACGCCTGACGTCCCGGAAGTAGTGTCGTGCCGCCTGTAACTTTCGTCGTCCGAGCCGTGTCTCCTGCAACTGCCGACGTCCGACATCCCGGAAGTACAGTCCTGTCAAGGACATTCTCCGAGTACCAGGTTTGATCGTGACGTCATCACCAGCACCTCCTGTTCTGCTGCCTACCACGACTCGTCGGCTTCGTCATGTAGGCGCATCTCAAGCAACGCCCTAGGAGAAACTTTTTTTGTTTCTACGTTAGTTGTGGAGACATTCATCAAAGGACACTGTATCTGAGTTCTGTTTTCTATAGCAATAATAAACAACGTTCTTACAAAGTATGTAGTCCGCCCCGGTAGCTGAGTGGTCAGCGCGACAGACTATCAATCCAAAGAGCGCGGGTTCGATTCCCGGCTGGGTCGGAGGTTTTCTCCAGTCAGGGACTGGGTGTTGTGTTGTCCTAATCATCATTATTTCATCCCGATCGACGCACAAGTCGCCGAAGTGGCGTTAAATCGGAAGACTTGCACCAGGCGAACGGTTTACCCGACGGGAGGCCTTCGTCACACGACATTTCATTTTTTCCAAAGTATGTTACATCACTCGTCAGAGTGAGGATACTTCATACGTAATGGTTTCTCTGTTAAATTAATACTCTGGTACACACCAAGAATCAGTAAATGATAGCAAATTAATTACTATTAAAAACGAGTGACAAGTGAAATTAATTTTGAAACTGAAACTAATGGACACTAAAATAAATTGTCATTCTCAAGACTTGTAGACCTATTAAGAGGTTAACGAAAGTTCATTTGCAAAAGTCGCTTGTTCTATGGTAAAAGACCTGCTTCTTGTTTCAAGGTACAAGATGTTGCACGGCCAACGAAGTACGGCTTAACCGTGCACACGTTACATGACTGGTTTTAAAAATACACACATCAAAAGAAGTTTTGCATCACCCCGGTTCACAGAACTCCTGAATATAGACGTTGACTGTGGATATTGTATCACACACACAGTCCCTTCGACTGTCCAGAGATGTAACTAAACCCACCCAAATATGTAAACAACCATGCATGAGCAGCGCCTATTAGACGGAGGGTATCCAACAGCCGATCAGTTCCAATTATTCCACCAGGAAGGAGGTACACGGCTCGTGTTTTCTGCAGTTGGCCATGCCCAGACAGTCACTACCGCTGTTCGATCGCGTCCAAATTGTTACTTTGTGCCAGGAAGGGCTCTCAAAAAGGGAAGTGTCCAAGCGTCTCGGAGTGAACGAAAGCGATTTTGTTCGGACATGGAGGAGATACAGAGAGACAGGAGCTGTCGATGAATTGCTCAGCCCGCGCAAGGGCTACTACTGTGGTGGATGACCGCTACCTAAGGATTATGGCTCGGAGGAACCCTGACAGCAACGACATCATGTTGAATAATGCTTTTCTTGTAGCCACAGGACGTCTTGTTAAGACTCAAATTGTGCGCAATTGGCTGCATGATGCGCAACTTCACTTCCGACACCCATGGCGAGGCCCATCTTTGCAACCACGACACCTTAGAGCGCGGTACAGATGGGCCAAACAACATGCCGAATGGACCGCTCAGTATTGGCATCACGTTCTCTTCACCGATGAGTGTCACATATGCCTTCAACCAGACAATCGTCGGAGAAGTGTTTGGAGGACACCCGGACAGGCTGAATGCCTTAGACACACTGTCCATCGAGTGCAGCGTGATGGAGGTTCCCTGCTGTTTTGGGGTGGCATTCTGTGGGACGACGTACGCCGCTGGTGGTCATGGGAGGCACCGCAACGGATGTACGATACGTGAATGCCATCCTCCGTCCGATTGTGCAACCATATAGGCGGCATATTGGCGAGGCATTCGTCTTCATGGACGACAATTCGCGCCCCCACTGTGCACATCTTGTGAATGACTTCCTTCAGGATAACGACATCGCTCGATTAGAGTGGCCAGAATGTTCTCCAGACATGAACCCTATCGAACATGCCTGGGAGAGAGGAAAAGGGCTGTTTATGGACGACGTGACCCACCAACCACTCTCAGGGATCTACGCCGAATCGCCGTTGAGGAGTTGGATAATATGGACCAACAGTGCCTTGACGAACTTGTGAATAATATGCCACGACTAATAGAGGCATGCATCAATGCAAGAGGACGTGTTACTAGGTATGAGAGGTACCGGTGTGTACAGCACTCTGGACCACCACCTCTGAAGGTCTCTATGTATGGTGGTACAAAATGCAGTGTGTGGTTTTCATGAGCAATGAAATTGGCGGAAATGATGCTTATGTTGATCTCTAATCCAGTTTTCTGTACAGAACCCGGAACTCCCGGAACCGAGGTGAGGCAAAAGTTTTTTTGATGTGTGTATACAGAATTTTACGTGCCATGAAATCCTGTAACTAAAGAAGTAACAGAATCTTCCAATTAGCTTTTATACTGTACTTAAATGTATAGAAGTCAAAATATTTACTAATTTTCCACAAACCAAAACCTTATGTCTCACAACAAGAAATATAGAAAATTTCGTAAATTGCTTTCGGTTGTCTGTGGAGGATATTCCTTTACGTGAGTTCGAAAATCGGTCATTAGATTGAAGTACCGAAGAGGACAGATCATGTGTTCTTAGGTACACTATCCTCTATGTGCAACATTGCCCCTCCTTGATGGGAAGACTTAACAACCAGCAATAAGCGCTTAAATACTTGAACATGAAACGGGCTGGCCAAATAGTATGCTTTGGTAATTTAAGCGTGGTGACTTGCTTCACTGTGTTCAGCAGGGTCTAACAAATTTCGGACGTCGCGTTGTGCTTAGTCGAAGGTCGCTGGAATGATGAGTGATGCAACTGTGTTCCATGTCTAGTTACTTTGTACTGATGACGACTGTTTCCCTAGAGAAAATATATTGTGCAGTCAAGATGGGTTGCATATAGGTAGACGTAAGTCCCAGTGTGACGTTTTTTAGCAGCCAGCAATGAAGAATTTATTGAATAAGTGGGCAGGCAAAGTGAACGCTTCCTTCATAGGTCCGTATGCACTCGAGTTAACTGATGCTGCGTGCACTGTACACTTGAAAGACGAAGTCCTTAGTTGAGAGGGCGTATTCATCTGGTCGTTCGCTGACACAAGTGGGCTCAAAATGTTGGGACCTCTTTCACCTTGTAAGCTGTGCTAATGAGATTCTTGTTCGCACTGAAAAGTAAAGAGTAGTTAGGAAGAAGAAATCCAACGGCGCAGTCAGTTAATCCGAAAAAAAGCCTCTTTCTTAGGGGAACTTTGCAAAAATGTTTTGTCTTCAGCGTCGTTTCCAAACTCACTGTAAACAGTCAGTAAGTGTCTCTGCAAAGAGTTAAGAATTCTTTCAAATACGCCCGGAAAAACTCGTAAATCTTGGCAAGACTGTACAATTCGTCGCTCCAGTCGTCAGCCATGTTAATGGGAGTTCTTGAAACGTCCCCTTAGAAAAATCATACAAGACTGTGCTTAAACTGACACACAATATTTTTAGCGCAACGCAATCTGACTTTCAATAATCCCTACAAAAGAATGGCCCTGACTAACATTAACCTATACCTTTCACAAATCACTTACCTCACCAAAAATCTTCGTTACTCGAACTACTGCAATACAACGAGCGTCACTACTGCCAGCTAAATAAAAGATTCAAACTACGGATGTCACTAACTACTGATAGGCACAGTTAGCGAATGAAAGATTTTAATAGAGAACATCAATGTATTTACCTTAATAGTCATAATATATATATATATATATATATATATATATATATATATATATATCAGTTCATGACATCCAGTCTTACAAATTACAAAACTCCGTCATCTCTCTCCCCACGTCCACCACTGCTGGCGGCTCACCTCCAACTGCGCAACGCTACGCGCTGTTAACATCCAGCCGCCCAACACTACAACGGCGAGTATTACAACAATGCACACAGCACAGCCAGTGATTTTTCATACAGAGCGCTATGTGGCGTTAGCAATAAAAAAACCTAAACAGCCTACTTACATTCTGTACACTTAATTTTTGAGGTTACACCAGTCAGAAAAATCCAGAAGATTGAAATCAGTTGGTCTTGGGCGCCACGGCACAGGCCGTGCTCAACCTATCAATACTGAGCTGTACTTGCGCATTAGATATCGTTTTACTTCAGCAGAAAAATGTGTACCCTGCCTTACAAGCAAAACTTTTTATAAGCAAGGGCTATGAATGTCATTAGGAGCCCGATTTAACCCACTAGTACTCGAATTGGGTTTTGTTAATTTTTTTTTGCATTTGTTACTTGTACCTACGTTGTGCTGACCAAATGCTCCTCCAGACCGCATCCAGTGGCGCCGTTGGTAGAGGACGATAGGGCGGTCGGTCGGGCCGGATTGGCCCATCTAGAGCCAGAACGTGTAGCTTTATCATTACATACACCTTGCTATTTTTTTTACCTTGAAAAAGAAGCATTTAAAATGAAAAAGCTATTTTTACTTTTCTAGGTCTAATATATTATACATGTAACTCTAAGCTGTTGAGATCAGAACATTCATTTATATGAAAAGGTTACACATTGTTCTACTAAAAGACACAAATTAAGCATGAGTACAGATTACAAATCAAAAACAACAAATTAGTTGGAATGACAAGCAGCAAAACATTCAGCACACAGCCCCACATTACATTTCTGGCACTGTGTACGAGCTGATATCTTACAGTTTATTCCAACACATCGTCGTCTTGTTTTACGTTCCTGTATTTTTACAATCAGCTGGTTCACTTCATCAAAAGAGAGATCATCTACTACAACACTGGAGTGCGGGGTCCGTCAATCGTCCTTTCGGCCTCGTCGCATATCTCTTCAAATATACCTGTACAACTTCTTTTCGAAATTTTGCGTGAGAGATTGTATTTCCATTTTTATGGAATAGAATATCTAGGATTTGTGCACAGTAACGCCCAATAACCAAATGAAAAGCGGCGTGTGCCATTTCGTGTTATGTATATTGATTTCGAGTCACATTTTATTCCATTCGATCAGATCCACACCTGTGCTTGTCGTATTTTGTCAGGACGGAGGGTCAGGGAACGTCAGTGTGTTTCCTTGACCGCTGAGGATATATTTTACTCTTCTAACGTTAGTTATTGGATTCACACTAGTTGTATTTGATACTGCAGAAACAATGAAGCTGTCTCGCCACTTACATAGAAATAGGTCATTTTCCTTGTGTATGACAGAATGAATAGTATCTCTTTGGTCTTTCTATTTCTTTCTTCTTTGGTTCAAAATTGCTCTGAGCACTGTGGGACTTACCATCTGAGGTCATCAGTCCCCTAGAACTTAGAGCTACTTAAACCTAACTAACCTGAGGACATCACACACATCTATGCCAGAGGTAGTATTCGAACCTGTATCTCTTTGGTCTTTCTATTTCTTTCTTCTTTGCTTAAAAAAAATGGTTCAAATGGTTCTGAGCACTATGGGACTCAACTGCTGTGGTCATTAGTCCCCTAGAACTTAGAACTACTTAAACCTAACTAACCTAAGGACATCACACACACCCATGCCCGAGGCAGGATTCGAACCTGCGACCGTAGCAGCAGCGCGGCTCCGGACTGGAGCGCCTAGAACCGCACGGCCACCGCGGCCGGCTTCTTTGCTTCAAAACGGCTCTGAGCACTATTGGACTTAACATCTAAGGTCATCAGTCCCCTACAACTTAGAGCTACTTAAACCGAACTAACCTAAGGACATCACACACACCCATCCCCGAGGCAGGATTCGAACTTGCAACCGTAGCGGTCGCACGTTTCCAGACTGAAGCACCTAGAACCGCTCGGTCACAGTGACCGACTTTCTTCTTTGGAATAATCATACTAATAGTTATTATTATAATAGACAGATCAACTTTTCGAAAGGAGTTGGGAAGTTTGGGTGGTGGTGATTGGGGGGGGGGGGGGGGGGTTGTTCAGGGATAGGTCAGAAAGCGCGTCTCGCTGTGGACAGTTGAAAGAAGAAAAGACATGGCCGAGGAACCCTGCAACGACCTCATCCGATGATGCAATTGGCAGTGGATGAAGAAATACTGGAAAGAGAGAAAATCAGGAAAGAAGCCATAGTGGTGAGAAAGTTACTTCACGTGGTCCATAAGTTCCCCAAATCGAAGAAAGAAGAAGAAGAAGAAGAAGAATGGAAAATTACAGCAGAAATAGGCATAATAGAAAACTGTGCGAAATTTATTAAAATGCTCTCATTAGTGCTTAGCGATACTTTTATATAACACTAAAAATGTAGCGTGTATTCCTTCATCGAAATAATTTTACATAAACTGAAGTAACTGATATGTGGTTGTTCGTTCCTTAAGGAACTTTTTACCGTTTTTGAACCTAAATTATAAAATATTTTAATTGTCATACTCACTCTAAATTCTTGGTGTGGTGAGTATCAGAATGTAGAAAAAAGTTGGAATTCAGTTGCCACTTGCTCCCAGTAATGTAACTGCTCGTCACAACTACTAACGCAGGAATGAAGGATGTTCAACAATCATTGAATAAGCATAACAAGATTATAAAAGGTCATTGTTATCGAAAAAGTCAGTAATAGTCCAGTCCTGTCACATGAACCGTTAATGTGACTCTGATTGCTGGGCAACAACTGGTCCACGGGAACGTAATTCAAAAGGTTATATTTTACACAATGTACATAAAGTCCGGGAACATTTTCAATTATTTACTGCAAAAGAACCAAACATTGTACAGACATTACACACGTGTCATTTTGAAGAGAAACCCTGAAAGTTTTTTTCATGTATACCGCTACAGCGTAGTTTGGTAATTTGCCGATAGTCAGCGCTAGTCGCAAACATGGAGATTTGGGGTTCACTTCACTCACACTGGGACGATCGCATCTGTTTGCCGGGCAAAAGCAACCCCTCGTGACGAATTTGTTGTGCCAGTGGTAAATGGCCTTCCTTGTTGGTGGCTTCTTACCGTACTTGGTTCTAAACATCCGTTGAACAGCCGTTGCAAATCCAACACACAGAAAGCTCGCTCCTCACCTGAACTCGCCATGTTTGCGACTAGCGCTGACTATCGGCAATTTATCAAACAACGCTGTGGCAGTATACACGTAAAAAAACTTTCAGGGTTTCTGTTCAATATGACATACGTCCGATCTCTATACAATATTTGGTTTTTGTGCAATAAATAATTGAAAGTTTTCCCGGACGTAATGTACACCCTGTAAATAATATTTGTAGTTATTAAGGCGATATTTATCTTCAGACATTCCCGGCGAGGCGTTGTCATATTGGAAAATCGAGTTTCCTCCAGGTAATACGCACGATTTTCGAATGTGGAGCTCACAATCTTCATCAGGTGCCCCCTGGGACTGCGATAAAGACTGAGTTACGCGATCGAAATATCGTGCCAGTACGACGGGCTTACCGGCAGAAAACCCGATATTCCCAGATGAGGGCGATATTTGATACCGAAATAGGTTTCACATTCTCAGTTATCTCAGAAATGGCTCGTTTGTCGACTCACGTTTAGCTGAACGGTATTGCTATTATAATCATTTACTTCTTATCGTTGTCGCCTTGGTTGCTGAGTGGTCAGTGTGGCTTACTGCTATGCGGGGAAACCCGCTTCGATTCCCGGTACTGACAGCGATTGTACCCTTGGTGGGAGGTCTGGGCACTGAACGCACCCACCCTCAATAGGCCCACTGAGGAGTTACTCGACCACGTAGTAGCGGCTCCATAGCCAAGGAAACCAGTAACGACTGGGGGAGCGGTGTACCGCTCCTACCGCATCCGATGACGCCATTAGCGATGGCCCATCAGGGCCAGGATGTAGAACTTTATTTTTGCCTTTCTTTCTATTTTTGCCTTTCTTTCTTCCGTGTCAGTTATCGCCTTCAATTATGATAGCCACAGTGGTAACACCGGTTCCCGTCAGATCACCGATGTTTAGCGCTATCGGGCTTGGCTAACACTTCGGTGGGTGACCGTCCAGGTTGCCGAGCGCCGTTGCCAAGCGGTGTGCACACAGTCCTTGTGAGGACAATTGAGGAGCTACTCGACTGAAAAGTACCGGCTCCAGTCATGAAAACTGACAGCGGCTGGGAGAGCGTTGAGCTGACCACATGCCCCTTCATATCTGCAGCCAGTGACGCCTATGCCCTGAGGATGACGCGGCGGTCGGTCGGTGCCGCTGGACCTTCCGAGGCCTATTCAGATGGAGTCTTCTGTGTTTCCGTATCTTATGATATGAAACAGAGAGGTTGAAAATTTTGTTCGTTATGAGGTGATGTTAATGTCTATAGTTTTTAGGGTTCTGCATCTCGATCGGTGAAAACGGAACACTTATAGGATCACTTGTTGTCTGGCTGTTTATTCGATATTTAAAAGCCGTTTTTCTGAGGAACATGTAGACGCATTATGTTGAAATTTGTGTAGCATTCTAAGAGCTACGGTCCCTAGGAGGTGAAAAAAATTGAAGCTTGTAAGTCAATGCAGTTAAAAGATATGCCCATTTATGTAACATGTTTTGATACCCACAGACTCACTCATCTAAACCGGTAGGTTACTTCCTTCACCTAGAAACACGGAACTTGGCAAGAAACGAGGTTTCACAGTACAACCAAAGGAAAAAAAACAAGAATTGTTAATCTCTGATTATATCACACGAAAAAACAATTTTTTTTGCCATTTGTCCGTCTGTCTGTTAAGACCTCTTTTTCTCTGGAACGGGAGGCCGTATCAAGTTGAAATTTGTCACGTACTAACGTCTACGGTTCCTTGGCGGTGTAATAAATGTAAGCTTCCAAGGCAATGCAACGAAAAGACGCGACCATTTGTGTCACCTATTTTGATTCTCGCAAACTCACTGATCAAAACCTATAGGGTTGGAAGACGAATGGAATATTCCAGAATTTGAAACACGAACATCTGCTAGCATGAGTTTCTTAGAAGTAGATACCTTAGGGGTTGCGAAGCAACTCAAATCGCTTGATACGGGCAAGTCTTCAGGTCCAGATTGTATACCGATTAGGTTCCTTTCAGATTACGCTGATACTATAGCTCCCTACTTAGCACTCATATACAACCGCTCGCTCACCGATAGATCTGTACCTACAGATTGGAAAATTGCGCAGGTCGCACCAGTGTTCAAGAAGGGTAGTAGGAGTAATCCATTTAACTACAGACCTATATCATTGACGTCGGTTTGCAGTAGGGTTTTGGAGCATATACTGTATTCAAACATTATGAATCACCTCGAAGGGAACGATCTATTGACACGTAATCAGCATGGCTTCAGAAAACATCGCTCTTGTGCAACGCAGCTAGCTCTTTATTCGCACGAAGTAATGGCCGCTATCGACAGGGGATCTCAAGTTGATTCCGTATTTCTAGATTTCAAAGCTTTTGACACCGTTCCTCACAAGCGACTTCTAATCAAGCTGCGGAGCTGTGGGGTACCGTCTCAGTTGTGCGAATGGATTCGTGATTTCCTGTCAGGAAGGTCGCAGTTCGTAGTAATAGACGGCAAATCATCGAGTATAACTGAAGTGATATCAGGTGTTCCCCAGGGAAGCGTCCTGGGACCTCTACTGTTCCTGATCTATATAAATGACCTGGGTGACAATCTGAGCAGTTCTCTTAGACTGTTCGCAGATGATGCTGTAATTTACCGTCTAGTAAGGTCATCCGAAGACCAGTATCAGCTGCAAAGCGATTTAGAAAAGATTGCTGTATGGTGTGTCAGGTGGCAGTTGACGCTAAATAACGAAAAGTGTGAGATGATCCACATGAGTTCCAAAAGAAATCCGTTGGAATTTGATTACTCGATAAATAGTACAATTCTCAAGGCTGTCAATTCAACTAAGTACCTGGGTGTTAAAATTACGAACAACTTCAGTTGGAAGGACCACATATATAATATTGTCGGGAAGGCGAGCCAAAGGTTGCGTTTCATTGGCAGGACACTTAGAAGATGCAACAAGTCCACTAAAGAGACAGCTTACACTACACTCGTTCGTCCTCTGTTAGAATATTGCTGCGCGGTGTGGGATCCTTACCAGGTAGGATTGACGGAGGACATCGAAAGGGTGCAAAAAAGGGCAGCTCGTTTTGTATTATCGCGTTATAGGGGAGTGAGTGTGACAGATATGATACACGAGTTGGGATGGAAGTCATTACAGCATAGACGTTTTTCGTCGCGGCGAGACCTTTTTACGAAATTTCAGTCACCAACTTTCTCTTCCGAATGCGAAAATATTTTGTTGAGCCCAACCTACATAGGTAGAAATGATCATCAAAATAAAATAAGAGAAATCAGAGCTCGAACAGAAAGGTTTAGGTGTTCGTTTTTCCCGCTCGGTGTTCGGGAGTGGAATAGTAGAGAGATAGTATGATTGTGGTTCGATGAACCCTCTGCCAAGCACTTAAATGTGAATTGCAGAGTAGTCATGTAGATGTAGATGTAGGGTTCTTCCCGTTGGTTTAAAATCATGAAATTTGGCAAGAAACAAGATTTCACAGAAATAATACGAAAAGTGTTAATTTGTAATTATATCACACGAAAAAAGAGTTTTTGTCATTTGTTACCTAACTGTCTGTGTGTCTCTTCTACCGTTAAGACGCATCTTGCTCAGTAACAAGTGGACATATCAAGTTGACACTTTTGTTGCAGGATGAACTTTATAATCGATTTGTAATGTTAAAAATGTAAGCTTTTAAGTCTACACAATCAAAAGATACTCCCATTTACATAACATATTTTGATACTCTTAAACGCCGCGCGGTGTGTCCGCGCAGTTAGAGGCGCCATGTCACTGATTGCGCGGTTTCTCCCGCCGGAGGTTCGAGTCCTCCCTCGGGCATGGGTGTGTGTGTTGTTCTTAGTATAAGTTAGTTTAAGTAGTATGTAAATCTAAGGACCGATGATCGCAGCAGTTTGGTCCCTTAGGAATTCACAAAAAATTTAACATTTGAGACTCTCAAACTCACTCGTCTGGCAGTGACACCACAGTACGTATCAGATGAATGGCTACATTTTATCCATTTGTGTGCTGGAAGGGACTGAGTCTGAGGCAGGGTGATGATGAAAACTATTTTGGGCCTTAGACATCCTTAAAATTAGTACGCTTACACCCCCCCCCCCCCTCCACACACACACACACAGAGGGAGGGAGGGAGGAGAGAGAGAGAGAGAGAGAGAGAGAGAGATTTCCTTTGGGTTTTATCTATTCTCAAGTACTGTAATCGATCGAAAAGAGACTTAAATGGGACAGCAATAAGAACACATGCAACAGGCTCCAGACATATATGCCAAGTCAAGATCCCTGTATTCAGTGGCGAACGTTCAACCGTCGCATTGCAAGGTGGTCGCTGTAGCAAGTCCAAAGCTTATAATTATAAGAGGAATAGCGGCGTTGGATCAGCTCTCTGTACGAGAACTGTGTTCCTCATACCCATAACCAGCGAAGGTTACTAGAGCTCCGTGAGTTGTTTCCTATTTGGCGTGTGCAGCTTAGCGAATGGGAAAGAGTGACTTTGGAAATACGAGTACATTCTTGAAGCACTCGAGATATTCCGGAACGTGCTTATACTAGAAAGTCAGTATGTGTATGCCTAACCACCACTATAAACATCTAAAGAGAGTAACTGGCCATTGTTGTAAAATTTTTCCTAAATTGTGTTACAAACAATTTTTTTTTTAAATTTTGTGTTTTACACTTTGCGGAAATGCTCGTGGATAATGTACCTTTAAATAAAAATTTGTGTAGTCAGGGATTCGAGCCTAAGCCCGACAGATGACAAGTGATCACTCCACCACAGTGCCTTTCGTTATTAAGGACCCTCAGAAAGCTAAAAAGTCGATTTTATCGAGAATCTTGAAGAGTTGCATCGAACTGCTTTGGGAAATTGATATTTGAGTTTTGAACTTGACGCACCATAAATATAGAAATTTACAAAAATCCGACTTCCCTGTGGTCTTCTTGTTAGTAATAGAGATTTTTTCCTCGCTCTGTACCCTCAGCTGTACACTGTAAGTGGCTTATGGAGTACTTATGTAGATGCAGGTGCAGTCGTAGAAGAAGCAGCGTTCACTCCACAGCGGCGATCCTCTGTTCATTATTGGGGTTAATCAGTCTTCATTGCGGTGCCAATTGCTTCACAGTGTTAGGCGACTTGTCCTTGCCCTTCAGAGCCAACAAGCCACGGAACATCTGTATTACGTTGGGAGAGTCTCAGTGTGACTCGAGCATAACTCCTTTACCAACAAAAACCAAAATTCCGAAACTGTAGCTCTACTAAATGTCGTACTGTCTTCTTTTGTCAATCCAGAATAAGGTCTTGTGGCTTTTTTAGGCCTCACCATCTCTTTCTCGGACTTCCCACACTCCTTCTTCCAGTAGTATTGTATGCCATTGCTAGTCGATTCTCTGAGATAACGTATGCAATACGTGCTCTTCCAATCCTGTTTTCGTTGAAAACATTTTTAGAAACATTGGAAACAGCGCATCCAGAAGGAAACTTTGCAAATAAGTGCAGCGAGATCCAATATACAAATGATCCACGTTTGGTGCCATTGCGCATACCCATGGACCCTGCAATGGTGAGGGAAAACAATGCTATCGAACGATTACATCGATAGGTCGTGTGGAGAACCAAAGTGATAACTCTGCCGCTCGGAGCGCGGGCATAGCGTGGTCTGGGTGGAGTACGGCGTTGGAGGAGGTGTGTTGTGTGACGCTCCCGCGAGTTGCCGCGCTTCCGGGGTTTGGCAGCACGTAATTGCGCTCGACTTGCTATTTAAGTTTCTGACATGGTGTTGCGGACGGGAGCGTTAGCTGGCACACAGCAAGAGCCCGTTTCGCCTGGTGACCGTGTCGAGAAGAAGGCGCGCCAACATCCAGCTTCTGCAACAGCTACGGCCGACAATGAGTGATTGTCGCCACCTCCTCGATCGACGACTTCAAACCTTCAATCAACCAACAAGGAAGACTGAAACCACGTAAAGTCTTAGAACTGTATGGCAGACCTCAGCTTTTCCATTAGCATCAGTAAAATACAGCAACTTAGCATGAACCTTTATTGCTCATCGTCACAATTGCATTACCATGCAGGGTCCCTTCCTTTTCCGAAATGAACTCGAGTATCTTTGAAATTCAAACGCCAGCATTACAGTAATATCATTCGATTTCGCTGCTTTAATTTCAAAGTTCAGTTAAGGTATTTATAGCTGGCTACACTATTTAGATTACACAAGCACAAATTAAGAGTGCGAGTTTTGTTACCGTATTTTAGCTTAACTGCGACTGCAACTCAGCTTGGTACGTACTAAATTTTATTATTGTTAATCGTTCAGAATCATTTAATTCAAGTTCAAAGTTAAATCTCTTATTTCTAAATTGCGTAGATTTAAGTGGCTTTTGAAATGATCCTTGAGGTAGCCCAAGACTAACCTTATTTTACTGAATTTCGTAGTGCGTCAGAAACAAAGTTCACTATTAATTTCAGTAACTAAATTAACTTTCAGTTTTCCTGTTTTATTAATTATTTTGCTAAATTAAGTCAGAGAGTAGCGAAATTTATTACTTCTGACAAACATTCAGTTTTCACACAACACGTGTCAACCTGCAGTTGCCACGCTTCTGGTGCTAATTATATGTGCAATAACTTTTCTTTTTCAGTTATTACAGTAGTTGTCCATAGGACTGGTGACCGTCATTTTCCCCAAATCTCAACTATCTAATTAACGCCAGTTAATTGTTAACGTAACGACAACACATTTAATTTCTTTATTAACTTTACCCCTTTTCAAAATTAATTTCCACCAGTTTCATTTGCATTTTTCCTTTCATTTAGATGTAATCCTTTCCTCGCTCTTTATCGACAAATTAACTAAGGTGAAGATTGCTTTTCCCAAATTTCCATTAGGTACACTTGGTTTAATTTTTACTGTCATTAAGGTCGATAAGTGATGGGGGGGGGGGGGGTTAAAAAGTCATACACCTGACTATCACATCCCTTCTCGAGGTGGACGTTAGTAGGTGCAGAATGCCAGGTAGTCGTGTTAGATGACATCACAGCTAAGCCAGTTAGGGTATGATTTCCCAGGTCGGTCATTCGGAGAGTTTCGTGGTACGATGTTGAGAGCAGTGGACACGAGATGGCTCCCATGAGCGACGTACCTGATCTGCAGTGACGAGCAAGACGGAGGGGCGAGAGGATAGAAGAGTCGTGCGGCAAGCGATCAGGGATTTTACAGTGTGTTACTCCACGACACACGACACAAGCAGATTACGGATGCCATTTCTTCCACAAACCATTTCCAGAACAATTTCCAGACACTATCTCTGTCTTCCTCTAAAGTTTTTGCCCTCTACAGCTCCCTCTAGTACCATGGAAGTCATTCCCTCATGTCTCAGCAGATGTCCTGTCATCCTGTCCCTTCTCCTTATCAGTGTTTTCCAAATATTCCTTTCCTCTCCGATTCTGCGTAGAATCTCCTCATTCCTTACCTTATCAGTCCACCTAATTTTCAACATTCTTCTATAGCACCACATCTCAAATGCTTCGATTCTCTTCTGTTCCGGTTTTCCCACAGTCCATGTTTCACTACCATACAATGCAGTACTCCTGACGCACATCCTCAGAAATTTCTTCATCAAATTAAGGCCGGTATTTGATATTAGTAGACTTCTCTTGGCCAGAAATGCTTTTTTTGCCATAGCGAGTCTGCTTTTGATGTCCTCCTTGCTCCGTCCGTCATTGATTATTTTACTGCGTAGGTAGCAAAATTCCTTAACTTCATTGACTTCGTGACCATCAATCCTGATGTTAAGTTTCTCGCTGTTCTCATTTCTACTACTTCTCATTACCTTCGTCTTTCTCCGATTTACTCTCAAACCATCCTGTGTACTCATTAGACTGTTCCTTCCGTTCAGCAGATCATTTAATTCTTCTTCACTTTCACTCAGGATAGCAATGTCATCAGCGAATCGTATCATTGATATCCTTTCACCTTGTATTTTAATTCCACTCCTGAACCCTTCTTTTATTTCCATCATTGCTTCCTCGATGTACAGATTGAAGAGTAGGGGCGAAAGGCTACAGCCTTGTCTTACTCCCTTCTTAATACGAGCACTTCGTTCTTGATCGTCCACTCTTATTATTCCCTCTTGGTTGTTGTACATATTGTATATGTCCCGTCTCTCCCTATAGCTTACCCTACTTTTTTCAGAATCTCGAACAGCTTGCACCATTTTATATTGTCGAACGCCTTTTCCAGGTCGACAAATGCTATGAACGTGTCTTGATTTTTCTTTAGCCTTGCTTCCATTATTAGCCGTAACGTCAGAATTGCCTCTCTCGTGCCTTTACTTTTCCTAAAGCCAAACTGATCGTCACCTAGCGCATTATCAATTTTCTTTTCCATTCTTCTGTATATTATTCTTGTAAGCAGCTTCGATGCATGAGCTGTTAAGCTGATTGTGCGATAATTCTCGCACTTGTCAGCTCTTGCCGTCTTCGGAATTGTGTGGATGATGCTTTTCCGAAAGTCAGATTGTATGTCGCCAGACTCGTATATTCTACACACCAACGTGAATAGTCGTTTTGTTGCCACTTCCCCTAATGATTTTAGAAATTTTGATGGAATGTTATCTATCCCTTCTGCCTTATTTGACCGTAAGTCCTCCAAAGCTCTTTTAAATTCCGATTCTAATACTGGAACCCCTATCTCTTCTAAATCGACTCCTGTTTCTTCTTCTATCACATCAGACTAATCTTCACCCTCATAGAGGCTTTCAATGTATTCTTTCCACCTATCTGCTCTCTCCTCTGCATTTAACAGTGGAATTCCCGTTGCACTCTTAATGTTACCACCGTTGCTTTAAATGTCACCAAAGGTTGTTTAGACTTTCCTGTATGCTGAGTCTGTCCTTCCAACAATCATCTCTTTTTCGATGTCTTCACATTTTTCCTGCAGCCATTTCGTCTTATCTTCCCTGCACTTCCTATTTATTTCTTTCCTCAGCAACTTGTATTTCAGTATTCCTGATTTTCCCGGACCATGTTTGTACTTCCTCCTTTCATCAATCAACTGAAGTATTTCTTCTGTTACCCATGGTTTCTTCGCAGCTACGTTCTTTGTACCTATGTTTTCCTTCCCAACTTCTGTGATGGCCCTTTTTAGAGATGTCCATTCCTCTTCAACTGTGCTGCCTACTGTGCTATTCTTATTGCTGTATCTATAGCGTTAGAGAACTTCAAACGTATCTCGTCATTCCTTAGAACTTCCGTATCCCACTTCTTTGCGTATTGATTCTTCCTGACTAATGCCTTGAACTTCAGCCTACTCTTCATCACTACTATATTGTGATCTGAGTCTATATCTGCTCCTGGGTACGCCTTACAATCCAGTATCTGATTTCGGAATCTCTGTCTGACCATGATGTAATCTAATTGAAATCTTCCCGTATCTCCCGGCCTTTTCCAAGTATACCTCCTCCTCTTGTGGTTCTTGAACAGGGTATTCGCTATTACTAGCTGAAATTTGTTACAGAACTCAATTAGTCTTTCTCCTCTTTCATTCCTTGTCCCAAGCCCATATTCTCCTGTAACGTTTTCTTCTACTCCTTCCCCTACAACTGCATTCCAGTCGCCGATGACTATTAGATTTTCGTCCCCCTTTACATATTGCATTACCCTTTCAATATCCTCATACACTTTCCATATCTGTTCATCTTCAGCTTGCGACCTCGGCATGTATACCTGAACTATCGTTGTCGGTGTTTGTCTGCTGTCGATTATGATTAGAACAACCTGGTCACTGAACTGTTCACAGCAACACACCCTCTGCCCTACCTTCCTATTCATAACGAATCCTACACCTGTTATACCATTTTCTGCTGCTGTTGATATTACCCGATACTCATCTGACCAGAAATCCTTGTCTTCCTTCCACTTCACTTCACTGACCCCTACTATATCTAGATTGAGCCTTTGCATTTCCCTTTTCAGATTTTCTAGTTTCACTACCACGTTCAAGCTTCTGACATTTCACGCCCGGACTCGTAGAACATTATCCTTTCGTTGATTATTCAATTTTTTTCTCATGGTAACCTCCCCCTCGGCAGTCCCCTCCCGGAGATCCGAATGGGGGACTATTCTGGAATCTTTTACCAATGGAGAGATCATCATGACACTTCCTCAACTACAGGCCACATGTCCTGTGGATACACGTTACGAGTCTTTAATGCAGTGGTTTCCATTGCCTTCTGCATCCTCATGTCGTTGATCATTGCGGATTCTTCCGCCTTTAGTGGCAGTTTACCACCCCTAGGATAAGAGAGTGCCCTGAACCTCTATCCGCTCCTCCGCCCTCTTTGACAAGGCCGTTGGCAGAATGAGACTGACTTTTTATGCCGGAAGTCTTCGGCCGCCAATGCTGACTATTTATTAAAATTTAGGCAGTGGCGGGGATCGAACCTGGGACCGAAAGCGTTTCGATCATGAATCAAAGACGCTACCCCTAGACCACGGTTCCAGTCTCCAGACACTTTACGGATGCGAAATTTGTAGTCCACGTACTCTTGTGTTCTGCCCGTAAGACCGAGACATCGGCACCTCTGTCTACAGTGGTATACAGAGTGCTCCATTGATCGTGACCGGGCCAAATATCTCATGAAATAAGCGTAAAACGAAAAAAACTGCGAAGAACGAAACTTGTCTAGCTTGAAGGGGGAAACCAGATGGCGCTATGGTTGGCCCGCTAGATGGCGCTGCCATAGGTCAAACGAATAACACCTGCGTTTTTTTTAATAGGACCCCCATTTTTATTACATATTCGTGTAGTACGTAAAGAAATATGAATGTTTTAGTTGGACCACTTTTTTCGCTTTGTGGTAGATGGCGCTGTAATAGTCACAAACATATGGCTCACATATTAGACGAACAGTTGGTAACATGTAGGTTTTTTAAATTAAAATACAGAATGTAGGTACGTTTGAAAATTTTATTTCGGTTGTTCCAATGTGATACATGCACCTTTGTGAACTTATCATTTCTGAGAACGCATGCTGTTACAGCGTAATTACCTGTAAATACCACATTAATGCAATAAATGCTCAAAATGATGTCCGTCAACCTCAATGCATTTGGCAATACGTGTAACAACATTCCTCTCCACAACGAGTAGTTCGCCTTCCGTAATGTTCGCACATGCATTGACAATGCGTTGACGCATGTTGTCAGGCGTTGTCGGTGAATCACGATAGCAAATATCCTTCAACTCTCCCCACAGAAAGAAATCCGGGGACGTCAGATCCGATGAACGTGCGGGCCATGGTATAGTGCTTCGACGACCAATCCACCTGTCATGAAATATGGTATTCAATACCGCTTCAACCGCATGCGAGCTATGTGCCGGACATCCATCATGTTGGAAGAACATCGCCATTCTGTCATGCAGTGAAACATCTTGTGGTAACATCGGTAGAACATTACGTAGGAAATCAGCATACACTGCACCATTTAGATTGCCAACGACAAAATAGGGGCCAATTATCCTTCCTCTCATAATGCCGCACCATACATTAACCCGCCAAAGTCGCTGATGTTCCACTTGTCGCAGCCATCGTGCATTTTCTGTCGCCCAGTAGTGCATATTATGCCGGTTTACGTTACCGCTGTTGGTGAATGAAGCTTCGTCGCTAAATAGAACGCGTGCAAAAAATCTGTCATGACCCGTAATTTCTCTTGTGCCCAGTGGCAGATCTGTACACGACGTTCAAAGTCGTCGCCATGCAATTTCTGGTGCATAGAAATATGGTACAGGCGCAATAGATGTTGGTGTAGCATTCTCAACACCAACGTTTCTGAGATTCTCGCTCAATCTGTCTGCTACTACTGTGCGGATTAGCCGCGACAGCAGCTAAAACACCTACTTGGGCCTCATCATTTGTTTCAGGTCGTGGTTGAGATTTCACATGTGGCTGAACACTTCCTGTTTCCTTAAATAACGTAACTATCCGGCGAACGGTCCGGTCATTTGGAGGATGTCGTCCAGGATACCGAGCAGCATACATAGCACACGCCCATTGGACCTTTTTGATCACAATAGCCATACATCAACACGATATCGACCTTTCCCGCAATTGGTAAACGGTCCATTTTAACACGGGTAATGTTTCACGAAGCAAATACTGTCCGTACTGGCGGAATGATACGTGATACCACGTATCTATACGTTTGTGGCTATTACAGCGTCATCTATCACCAAACCAAAAAAGTGGTTCAACTGAAACATTTAGATTTCTTTACGTACTATACGAAAATGTAATAAAAAAAGGAGGGTTCCTATTTTTAAAAACGCGGTTGATATCCGTTTGACCTATTGCAGCGCCATCTAGCGGGCCAACCATAGCGCCATCTCGTTTGCCCCTTCAAGCTAGACGAGTTTCGTTCTTTGTAGTTTTTTCGTTTGATGCTTATTTCGTGAGATCTTTGGTCCGGTCACTGTCAATGGACCACCCTGTATATGGGTGTGGAGGCAGCCTGGTAAACGGTGAAGTTCCACCCATGCTGTCGCGTGTCACAGAGGCCGCACAGCCGGCGTATTGGTCTCTGAGGGGCCTTAGCCTGCGATAGTCTGTGCCCTCTAATTATGGTACGTCGAACCCTAACGGGCCAGCGTTACGTTAATGACATGGCGGACTTGTTGCGCATTTTAAAAGCAGTGTAAGATATGAATGCAGACAGCTGTCCTACTTTGACGGCAGCCACCACTCATTGAATGGATTTTGTAAGTACACTGATTCGTAGCGTTAGATCCATTTCTTCAGTGACAAATGCATATACGGTATTGTCCGGCGAAGCTAAAGATAACGACTGTAGTTAACTCTTTCACTGCCAGTAAACCCATCAATTTTGTTAAAACGTGTCACAGCTATTCATTTCAGTATCTAAAAACAATCGAGCACTGATAGTCCACGCACGACTTATTTCACTTCAGTGCGGCAAGTGAGGTATTTTTTGTGCTGATATTGTGTTTCAGTGAAATAGGAAATCAACCCTCATTTAGCTGCTGTTGGAATGACTTTCTTACGTTAAATTGTCGATTAATCATGAATATCTAAAGGGTTACTGTGAAGCGCTGCGGATCTTTCCTACTTTCGTTACCGTTCTTATTCGGAAGGAATGAATGCAAATTACATTCGCCTGCCAGATGACGACCCACCGACATTGACCCCATGGTAACCCAACAGCACTAATGGCCGGATGTTTTCCCTCTCCTTCACTCCGTTTGTCGCCCAGACATGACTCACCAGCTATCGCCAAGGTCGTAACTCAGTCCCTGCTAAATGGTATGACACACCAGAGGTAAGTCTTCCGACCAAGGGAGCTTTCGACTGAAATTTGCTTCGAATGAATGAGCTATTAGCTATCAGATTAATGTGTTCAATAAGTTGAAATGAAGCAAATAATAGTTTCTCGTTCGAATGCCGCCGTCGGCCTTGGAGTTGGTTACTCCCGCCGCAATACCGGTGTCTAGTAAGGTCTGGAAACGTGCTGGAATGATGACTGGGTTTAGTTATACTCTTGGGTGGCGGGGGTGGGGGGGGGGGGTGTATTTATTTACGTCTTTTTGGGAAGTATACGCTGGCAGACAAAAAAGTGAAACACTCAGAATACATGATTGGTTGTCAATGTAACTTCGTACGTTTACACACTATCGGGAGGCATGTATGTGATTGCAATTCTACATCTACGTGATTACACTGCTATTCACAACAAAGTGCCTGGCAGAGGGTTCAATGAACCACCTTCAAGCTGTCTCTCTACCGTTCCACTCTCGAACGGCGCGCGGGAAAAAAGAGCACTTAAATTTTTCTGTTCGAGCCCTTATTTCTCTTATTTTATCATGATGATCATTTCTCCGTATGTAGGTGGGTTTTTGCAATCGTAGGAGAAAACTGGTGATTGAAATTTCATGAGAAGATCCCGTCGCAACGAAAAACGCCTATTTCGCGATAATACAAAACGAGCCGCCCTTCGCTGAACTTTTGCGGTGTCGTCCGTCAGTCCCACCTGATGCAGATCCCACACCGCACAGCGATACTCCGGTATAGGACAGACAAGCGTGGTGTAAGCAGTCTCTTTAGTAGACCTGTTGCACTTTTTAATGGTTCTGCTAATGAATCGCAGTCTTTGGTTTGCTCTACCCAAGCATTATCTATGTGATCGTTCGAATTTACATTATTTGTAATTGTAACCTCTAAGTATTTAGTTGAATTCACAAACTTACCGGGGAATCGAAATTTAGCGGATTTCTTTTAGTACTCATGTGCATAACTTCAGACTTTTCTTTATTCAGGGTCAATTGCCACTTTTCGCACCGTACAGATATCTTATTTAAATCATTCTGCTATTCGTTTTGGTCATCTGATGACTTTACAAGACGGTAAATGACAGCATAATATGCAAACAATCTAATAGGGCTACTCAGATTGTCTCCTGCGTCGTCAATAAAGGTCGGGGAGGCCTATAACACTTCCTTGGGGACTGCCGGATATTACTTTTGTTTTTCTCGGTGGCTTCCGGTCTATTACTACGAACTGTGACCTTTCTTGCAGGAAATCACGAATCCAGTCGCACAACTGAGGCGATATTCGATAGGCACACAGTGTGGTTAGAAGACGTTGGTGAGGAACGGTATCGAAAACCTTCTGGAAATCTATAAATATGGAATCAATTTGACATCCCCTGTCGATAGCACTCATTATTTCATGAGTAAAAGGATCTAGTTGTGTTTCACAAGAACGATATTTTCTGAATCCGTGCTGACTGTGTGTCAATAAATCGTTTTCTTTGAGGTAATTCATAATGTTCGAACACATTATATGTTCCAAAACCCTACTGAAAATCGACGTCAGTGATATGGGCCTGTAATTCGCTGAGTTACTCCTGTTTCCATTTTTGGGTGTTGGTGTGGCTTGAGAAATTTTCCAGTCTTTAGGTGCGGATCTTTCTGTGAGCGAGCGGTTGTATATAATTGCAAAATGTTGAGCTATTGTATCGGCATACTCTGAAAGGAACCTGACCGGAATACGACCTGGACCGGATACCTTGTCTTTAATAAGTGATTCAAGCTGCTTTGCTACACCGAGGATGTCTACTTCTATGTTTCTTATCTTGGCAGTTGTTCTTGATTGGAATTCAGGAATATTTACCTTATCTTCTTTGGTGAAGGAGTTTCGGAAAACCGTGTTTAATAATTCTGATTTAGTGGCACTGTTATCAGTGACTTGACAGTTGTTATCGCCCAGTGAAGGTATTGATTGCGTCTTGCCACTGGTGTGTTTTATGTATGACCAGAATCTCTTTGGGTTTTCTGCCAGATTCCGAGACTGAGTTTCGTCGTGGAAATAATTATAAGCATCTCGCATTGAAGTACGCGCTATTTTTCGAACTCCTGCAAAACTTTGCCAATCTTGGGGATTTTGCGTTCTTTTAAATTTGGCAAGCTCTTTTCGTTGCTTCTGCAACAACGATCTGACCAGTTTTGTGTACCATGGGGGATCAGTACCATCACTTATTGATTTTTGTGGTATATGTCTCGCAACTGCCGTCGATACTATCTCTTTTAAATCATTCCACATCTTTTCTACGCTTACATGATCAGAACGGAAGAAGTGGAGACTGTCTCTTAAAAAGGCGTTAATAACATTTTTATCAGCTTTTTTTTAATAGATGTATTTTGCGTTTCTTTTTGATGGTGCTGGGTGTTACGATATTCAGCCTAACAGCAGCTGCCTTGAGGTCGCTAATCCTTATATTCTTCATGATACTCTCCATCTGTCCAGGATTATTTGTTGCTAAGAACTGAAGTATGGTTTCGCAACCATTTACGCTTAGAGTGGGCTCATCAACTAATTGTTCAAAATAATTTTCTGAGAAAGCATTCAGTACATGAGGTTTTATGCCTGCCGCCCTCTTCAAACCTATAGTTTTTCCGGCATATCTAGGGTAGACTGAAGTCACGACCGACTATAATTGGGGTACCTAATTGTGGTACCTACTTGAAATGAGACTCGAGTTTTCTTTGAACTGTTCAGCAACTATATCTTCTGAGTCCGGGGGGGGGGGGGGGGGGGCGGTACAACGATCCAGTTAATAGTTTGGTCCGATTGTCAAGCATAACCTCTACCCATTCAATTTCGCAGGAACTATCTACTTTAAATTTGCTGCAAGGTACTACTTTTGACAGCAATAAATACTCCACCACCAACTGTATTTAATCTATCCTTTGTGAGCACTGTTAGATCGTTTGAAAAAAAAATCATCTGAACTTATTTCCGGCTTTAGCCAGATTTACGCACCTATAACTATTTAAGCTTCAGTGCTTTCTATTGGGACTTGGAGCTCTGGTTCTTACCCAACACAGCTACGACAGTTTATAACTACAATACCGATCGTTTCTACAACTACCTTACTGTGTTTTATCTGTCCCCTTTTAGACGGACGCCCTTTCTGTGGTTTCCTGAGGCACTCTAACAAAAAAAAAAAAAAAAAAAAAAAAAAAAAAAAAAAAAAAAAACGCCCTGTCCCTTCCACACAGACTCCACTGCCCATGATAGAACGGCCACCAAAGTTCATTAGTTGTTTCCCGTCCGAAATATGGAAAACTGTACCAGTGGATTTAATATTTGGGGAGAATATTACCAATGTAAACTCAAACATAGTATTACATTGTAATACATCTGCTTCTTTTAACTTCGCCTCAGTAGCTACGGGGTCTGCTTGGCTGGATGCCAACCGGAAGGTTCCGTGTTCGATTCCCGGCCGGATCGAATATTTTCTCTGCTCGGGGAGTGGATGTTGAGTTATCATCACCGTCAACAACAACATTTCATTGTCACCGTCACGCCAGTCGCCTAAATGGTGTGAATTAAAGGACTTGCATCCGGTGGCAGCAAGCCGCAACGCGACAGAGAGAGAGAATTGGAAATTTGTGGTAAGTTCCTATGGGACCAAACTACTACGGTCATCGGTACGTAGGCTTACACCCTGCTTAATCTAACTATAACTAACTTACGCTAAGGACAACACACACCCATGCTCGTGGGTGGACTCGAACCTCTGGGGGGGGGGGGGGCAGTTTACTTTAATTAAAACAATACGAGACCAGATTTAAGCATCAAAGCACTCACAGTATTGTCTGTTCACGTGAGCAGGACCTGGATACTCTTATGGTGAAATGAACAACACAGCGACGTGATTGGCGTTTTTTCTGTCCTGTGAACAGAGATATTGCACTATCACAGCCAAAGAGTTTCCTGTGCTACGACATAGGTACACAACGTGCGGACAGATTGCCAGAACGTGAATTCAACTACATGCCGTTTATGATGCGGGAAAGGGTTGTTGTTCGTGTTTAGTGTTACCAGACCTGGCAGGACGTACAGGGTGAAGAAAAATTCACCACCTCGGAC